>NC_141689.1:873245718-883245718 GCF_964263255.1 Lissotriton vulgaris
TCTCCAATCGTCAACCAGGCCAATTGCGTCTGTGGAAGTCCGGTAGCCACCGCACACCGCCCGTTTCCTGTGGTGGATGCCTGTCCACCATACCAGAGACGACTGCATTAAAGTCGCCTCCCAAGATTAAAAGTCCTCAAATCTGCAAATGTCGTGCCCCGGAGGAACATAAATAGATAGGACGGTTATGTGTTGACCCTCCACCTGCCCCTAACCTCCAATGTATCTGCCACTCCCATCCTCCCCCGTGGAAGTCACTGCCAATGGGAAACAACATTGTGCATCAAAATGCCCACTTCCCCTGAACCCGCTGAACCTGAGTGTGTCACCAATTTGTACCCCATTCTATGCAGAGCTTTGCATGAGTTCCCAACGAGATGCATCTCCTGAAGCAGGACCACGTCTGGCGCCTGCGTTTTAAGATACTGAAACACACTCCATTTAATTTGTCCCCCAGCCCGTTAACGTTCCAACTCAAAACCTTCACTTCACTACCCCCCATCGTCTATATGGTACAGTTGACAAACCTCCGCATTTTGTCTATCTGACAAACGTAATGTGCTGAAGCAAACAAACACCACCCAACAGATTTACCAAACATCCCTCCCCAAAACCCCCCCACCCGCTGCCCTGCCCACTGGGCTCCAAACTGCCTACTGAAAAACGCAGAGTGCCTGTCGCCCCAGAAAATTCAAGAAAGAATAAAACTTAGGGGGTAACAGATCATGAGCTCCGGCCCGTGTCCCCAACCCCATGCAACAGTTGGTCATTATGAATGTAGAATTAGCAAACTATCAAACACCTTGCACCCCTATTGCCCTAGCACAAGTGTCTCGCCCCACTTCCGTCCCCCCCAACAACCAAAGTCCCCATTATGGGCAGGTCGAGTGTTCAACAGGCCTCAGCTTCAGGGTGGCTGACTGTCCACTTTATCATAATCTCCTCGGTCCGCTGGGATACCGAGCTCCCTGATATTCGAGCCACTCCATCACCATCTCCGGTTGATCAAAGAAACACGCTCAGCCCTCCACTTCGACTCTGAGACAGGCCGGGAACAACATTGAGTATTTCAGGCCCCTTTCTCTTAAGTCTCGCTTCACCGACAGAAAGGATCTCCTCTGCTTTTGCACTCTTTGTGTGAAGTCTGGGAAAAGGGAGATAGTAGCATTATCATACCTGAGTGGGGCGTTGGCTCTCGAATTCTGGAGGATCACATCTCTGTCTCAGTATTTGAGGACTCGGGCCAGCCTAGGCCGCGGGGAGCACCCAGTCTGGGAAGGCCGCCCGGGACCCTGTGAGCCCGTTCTATCACGAAAAACTTACTGAGGCCCTTCAGCTTTAGGTGCTTGAGGATGAGGTCTTCTACAAATATTTTAGGGGCCTGCCCCTCTGATCTTTCCGGCACACCCAAGATGCGGAGGTTGTTACGGCGGAGGCGGCTCTCATAATCATCCAGTTTAAGGTCAACTGCGCTGCGAGAGTTCTGTAACTCTCTGACCGCTTTTTGTATTTGCGAGTCTCCTCCACCAGGCTGGTAGCTGTTAGTTCAACTTGCTTCACCTTCTCATTAAGTTTTCCCATATCGGCCCTAATCAGTTTAATGTCAATGGCCATGGAATCCATTCTGTGTTCCAACAAGGTTTTTACTCCTGTGATAGCTTTCATGACATCTTTCAGGGAAAGCTCTGGCTCCTCCTCACTCAGGTTCCCTTTCGCCGTCTCCTCAGATAATCTTCCCCGCTGAGGCTCCTTAGTGATCATTAAACGATCCAGTTTATTACCCTGGACCATCTTTGAGCTCTTGGTACCAGGACCTTTTCCACGATCCATTTCACCGGCCAAGGCAGGACTCAGTTGAGGGCAAGCAGCCAGGGTCGGCACAGTAGCCCCAACGTGTGCAGTGCGCTGAGCCCAGGTCCAGCAATCCGGTTCCGAACCCCAGAGGATTTCAGAGGTCCAGCGTCAGCAAGTTCGCCTTCAATGCGCCATCCCGGTGTGAGACATCACATCTCCATCACTCCTTATCATGTCACAATCCAGAGAGGACCTCTCTCTGCGCAGTGCCAGTGGACTCAGTCGCTCTTTGCAGGAAAGCTGGTCGTCTTGGGGCTCACAGCCAATTCCCCGCCCCAGGTCTTTACACACCACAGCTCCCAGCTAGGCAATCACTGGTGTGCCCAAAGCCAAGATGTCCGCCTCTAGCAGCGTAGAGAACCAGTCACAAGGGCAGAGGAGGAGAGGGGGGCTCCCACCAGTCAATGAAGCCAAGCAACTGCTGCCACCCTTTCGGGGTCCACCGCTCTGCTCCCCCTAAAGTGCACCGCAAGACACCACCATGTGGAGGCCAATCTCACCCTCTCACTGCCAAGTCATGTTGCACCATTTCGTCTACCTCAGGCCTGAACGTAGATGCGGGCCAAAGTCCTCTGTTATCCTGCGGGTCCGCACCAAAGTCAAGGGGGGGTGGAATTCGGGGTCCCAAAAAGCAATTGCCTGCCTCTCCCAGGCCCGCGATCAGCATGCAGGAAATCGCTGCTGTAATGGCGGCCGCCGCTTCGTCGCTATTTTCGCCACCACCTCGGCTCCTCCTCACCGTCCTCTCATCTCCCGCCACAGCACACAGCCCCGATCCGGGCTACCGGGCCGACAGTGGGTAGACGCCGCAGCGGCCGCAACTCTGATGTTAAGGCAGGCCGTAAGTCATCACAACTGGGCCAGCACTTTCACTGCGGGCTCCGGCTTCAAGGCCCCGTCCAGGCCCGCACTTGCCGACGTCCGCAACTCCCTGAACCAAAGAGCCACAAGCACCGGAGCAGGCAGGTCAGGTCCTGCAACCTTTCCGGTGCAAGGGGTTGCATACGGGACTGCCAGATGAGCTCTCAGGATAGTCGTTGGAGCTTATGGACAATGGAGCTCAAACCTTATCCGGCCATTTCTGATCGCGCTCGGCCACGCCCCCGGGACGGGATTTTAATATTCAATTATGTAATTCATCCTCTGAGAAGACATGTGGTATGATTAACCTAGATGGTGCGGGTAAAACACATTTTATTCATAACTGTTACGGAGATAATATAAATGAACTCATTAACACATTAAATTGATCATTTTCTAACAAAATTTCATCTCCATATGCCCCATTTAGGTGTACTTTTAATGAGAGAAACAATTATAGTATAATAGATTATGTTCTAATATCAAACAACCTGGCCACCAATGTTTTTAACTTTAAAACCAATTCTATCCCATTAAGTGATCACTACCCACGATCTGTACAAATCTCAACAGCGCTACTAACTAGAAAACAATATGGGCATGGCCCGGAACTTGCTGGAAAACTTGAGTTAGCTACCCTTAATGGCTAGTCATTGTGGTGGCATCAGATCACCCCCAAGGATTTTCTAGGAAAATTAATCTGTAATACGGAGGAAGCCTTTGAGATTTGCTTAGACAATATCTCACAACCAAAGGAGATCATTGATGCTTTTTTAACTATTAGTCAGGCTGTGAAGAAGAATCTCCACTCCACTATGAAAATCAATAAAGTTAGAAACTGCTGGTTTCACTCACAATGCACTAAGGCTAATAAGAGGCTAAAGGAGGCACAACATAAAAATCCTAGGTGCAGAGCTGAGATTCAGCATTGCAGATCCGTGTATCGACAGGCCCTGAAAAAAAGGAAAATTCAGTTAAGGGAAGATGCATGGGATGCGTTACGTGATGCAAGCATTAATAATAACAATAACGCATTCTGGAAGATAGTAGATTTTGTACCATTGAGAGAGGATGCTGGTCCCGGGATCGTGGTTGCAATACCCGAGGATGACTGGATTAAACACTTCTCTGGCATCTATTCTGCACCTATCCCTAAACCTGACTTTGTTCAGGATTTTAACTCTAATGGTAATCTAGATCTTGGACAATCCTTCAGTGTTACTCCGTTCAGTTTAGAGGAAGTTACCAATGCAGTAATTGCTAGAAAAGGAGGTAAGGCACCTGGCCCAGATGCCATCCCTAGGGACTTGTATAAAGGTAATATTCCTCTGTGGAGACCCATTCTAACTGATGTTTTAAGGGCCTGTTGCAATTTAAAATTTCTTCCAATGTTGTCTGAATCTATCCTAGTACCAATATACAAAAAAGGGGATTGGCGTAACCCTGCCTGCTATAGGCCAATTTCATTGCTCGACTCATTAGGGAAAGTAGCAGGTCAAATAATTCTAAAGAGACTTCAAGAGTGGGCTGAACTCATGGTCTAAGGGGGCGTGGCCAGGCAGCGAGGCAAGATGGCCGTGTAAGGCGCAGCTCCTGGACCGGCCCCGTCCTAACGTCTATCCTAAGCCGGCTAGCCCGATAACAGCTTTGTGTGTCGGAAATATAGCTGACGCGAACCCGCTAACTCCAGCCCGTCTCCAACATCAGAGACCGAAGATCCGGCGGCTGCGGAGGTGGAGCCTAACCTCATGGCTCATACCGGAACCCACATTGCTGCGTGGGGCCGGAACAGAGCTCTGGAAGATTTGACCTACACTCGCGGTGGCGCCGCATCGTCAACGGGGGACTGGTGGGCTCATCGCATCAGGGAGAAAGAGGTCCACAACTGCCAGGAGCCACGGTGTGGGTGCATGGACTTGGATCGGTTGGGGAGATCCCTTGTGCTGCCGCCACCTCTGTGGCCGACAAGGGGCGGATCTCCCTCTGTAGAGTAGAACTAAAGTGGACCAATTGACCACACGCAGGGGCGCTCTGGCACTTTCAACATCCGCCGGCTCTTGGCTCGGTATCGGAAGCAGAGTGGCCGCTTTGCAGAGGTACCTGTGGCCAGACTGGTAGTGCACGGAAGGGTCATGATGGAATGTGTCAAGACCGCAGGGGCCCGTGGGTCAAGAGCTACTCAATCCAACAAATTGGCCCGCTATATTGTCCCAAAAGAAACGCAGCAATCCCGGTGGTCCAGAGAATTGGGCTCGGGGGGCTTGGGTGAGGAGGAGCAAGAAATCTCGCTGAAAGATGTAATGGATGCCATCACTGGTGTTAGGCCTCCCTGGATATAGAGGCGATCGATGTTAACCTCATCAGGGCCGACATGGGCAAGCTGAACGAGAAGGTCAAGCAAGTTGAATTTACCACTGCCAGTCTCTTTGGTGATGTTGCTCAGCTTCAGGGAGAGATTTGAGATCTTCAGGACTTTCGCAAACTTACTGACCTTAAGCTGGATGACTACAATGGCCGCCTGCGTTGCAACAACCTGCGCATCTTGGGGGTTCCAGAGAAATCTGAGGGGAAATCCCCTGACCTCTTTGTCGAGGACTTCATTCTGCAACATTTGAAGCCCAAGGGCCTCAGTAAGTTCTTTGTTATTAAACGCGCCCATAGAGTCCCGGGCGGCCGTCCCAAACCGGGCGCTCCCCCGCGGCCCATGTTGGCACGGGTCTTAAACTCCCGCGACAGAGACATTATCCTTCAAAACTCTAGGGCGGGCGCACCACTACGGTACGAAAACTTGAATATTTCCTTCTTTACGGATTTTAAACAGAGGGTGCAACGGCAGAGACGGTCGTATCTATCAGTCAAACGTGACCTCAGGGAACGGGGACTGAAATATTCCATGCTGTTTCCGGCATGTCTTTGGATCGAGGCGGAGGGGAGATTGTGGTTCTTTGAGCACCCCGAAGCCACGGCAGACTGGATCGAAAGCTGCAGAGTGAGGAGCCCAGCTGAAAGTGGCAGTGGTGAAACTGAGAACAGTCGACCGGCCTGAGGCGGTGACCCATTCAGCGGCGAGGTTTGGACTGAGTAAATGGGGCTGTGGGAGGGTGGGCCTGGGTGGGGGGGTCTCTATTTTCGTAATATTGGGGTTTGTGGACTCAATTGGACCTGAGGTATATGCTTTTGGGTGGGTTTACATCTGACTTCTTTGGGGGTGGGGTATGGTGCGCTTTAACATCCTGCCCTTTCTTTTCTCTTTTCTTTCTTGAATCCTTTTCTAGGGCGACAGACACTCTGCACGTTTTTCATAGGCAGTTCCAAGCCCAGAGTGCAGGGCTGTTGGGCGGGGGTGTTTTGTTATGTTTATGAGACATTTACCACATCAGCGACTACTATTTCAAAATTGATGGGGGGAGTAGAAACGCGTACTGTAATCTCCAAATGTATAATTCGCAATGGCATCAGGTTGTGACAGTGGGGTTAAATTGTTAAGTTGGAATGTCAATGGACTGGGGGACAAGATCAAACGTAGTGTGGTCCTTCAATATATGAAGCGCTATGCCCCTGACGTTATTCTACTTCAGGAAACTAATCTAGTTGGTAACGCATGTCGGGCACTGCACAGAGGGGATTACATATTGTTGGCCCATGCAGGTTTCACCACGGGCTCCCGAGGAGTTGGCATACTGATGAAGAAGTCCTTTCCCCTTGTAGTGCAGGAAACCTGGATGGACGACAGAGGGAGATACGTTGGGGTTTTGGGCACTTGGGAGGGACACCCTATCACCTTCCTATTGATTTATGTGCCTCCAGGCCTCCAAGTTGTCACGTTTAGGGACCTGGGTAAATTGTTGTTAAATATTCCTGAGGGCTTGTTGATGTTTGGTGGGGATTTCAATTCTGTGGTCTCCGGTGACTTAGATTGTCATCCTCCACACGACCTCGCTCACTCATCTTGCTGGCTACCTGATTTCCTCGAGTCCATGGGGCTGGTGGAGACTGGAGGGCCTTTCACCCAGGCACTCTCCAATACACTTTCCACTCTGGGGCACATGGTAGCCTAACTAGGATTGACTATGTTTTTATCCCGCATCTCAAACTACCCATGTTCGGGTAGTGAAACATCTCGCCAGAGGCCTCTCTGTTCACTCGTCGGTCTGGCTTCATGTGGCTCTTAACTACAAACAGGTGGGGCGAGTGACCCCCATTAACCTGTGGTACCTTCGGGATCCTCACATCCGCCGGGAACTCCTCGCAGCCATGGATAACTACTTCAATGAGAATGAGGGTTCTGTTGAATCCCCGCAGAAGCTTTGGGAAGCATTTAAGACAGTAATTCGGGGCCAGGCCCTCTCCCTGATCTTGAGGAAGAAGAAAGAGCGTCAGAGGGAGCTGGAAGCCCTGGAGGAGGAAGTAGGGTAGTTAGAAAGAGAATTGGAATCAAACATCACACCTGATAAGCTCCACCTTGTCAAACTCAAACAGCAGAACTATAGGGCACTGGCGACTGACCAGGCTAAGTCCTTGGGAAGAACGGCGCAGGGACTGTTGTACGAGGTGGGTGACAAGGCTGGGAAGCTACTGGCTTGGCTGGATAAAAGGGATTGGGCAAGTAGATTAGTATCAGAGCTCCACGGGCACGGGGTGGGTCCCTTACAGATCCACAAGACATTGTTGACCACTTTGAAGCAGTCTACACCTCGTCTGCTCCCTATTCCAAAGAAGATTCCCACCAGATGCTCACTGATATACTCTTGCCCAGACTGTCTGTGGTTGACCATGACTTCATGGAGAGTAACATACCCAATAAAGACATAGCAGCAGCAATAAGGTCCCTTACATCGGGCAAAGCCTCTGGCCCTAATGGGTTGCCAATCGAACTTTACAAACTTAAACCAGACAGATTGGCCACATACTTAAAGGCTATGTATGAGGGCTTGAGGAGCATGGAACTCCAGGCCCTGGACCAAAGGACGGCCACTATTGTTACTATCCACAAGGAGGGGAAGCCTAAAACCGATTGCAGGTTTTATAGGCCGATATTCCTGTTGAACGCAGAGCCCAAGATTCTGGCTACGCTCCTGGCTAACCGTCTTTTGACGGTAGTTGAGACCCTGGTTCACCCAGATCAGTCTGGTTTTATTCCGCACCGCAACACTGCACTCAACTTGCATAGTGTGCATGGTGTTCTAGGCAGAGCAGCCTCCATCTTGGAGCCAGCGGCCCTAGTTTCCTTAGATGCAGCTATGGCGTTTGATACCAATCGAATGGCCATATTTGTGGGCAGTGTTGGAGAAAATGGGGTTTGGCCCGAAATACATACAATGGGTGCAGCTGCTATATTTTCAACCTCTGGCCCAGGTTGTGGTTAACAATGAAATGTCAGCTACCTTTGAGTTGGGTAGGGGGACTCAACAGGGCTGCCCCCTATTCTATTAGCCTTGGCCCTAGTACCATTAGCAGCTTGGGTACGCAGAGACCCGATGATTCGAGGCATGCGCTGGTCTCCGGGATGGCAAGACTGCATCTCCCTTTATGCTAACAACATTCTCCTTTATTTGACCTCTCCGAGATGATCTTTGATCGTGGTCTTAGATATCCTTATGATCTTTGGTAGATACTCCGGTTACTCCATAAACTGGAGCAAGTCCCTCCTGTTCGTGGTGGCGGGTGAACCGCCGATCTGACCACGGGGGTGTCCTATACAAACACGTACAGAAGGCTTTAAATACCTGGGTATTTTCCTCTCATTGGACCCCTCCCTCATTTACGCCCGTAACCTGCTCCCCCCCTTGCTCAGGCTGCGTAAAGATATTGATAGATGGAAATAGCTCCCCCTTTCCCTGCTGGTGAATGCTGCCTTTTTAAAATGATATCTTTACCCCGGTTCTTGTACGCCTTCCAGAACTCCTTTGGACCCGATATCCGCGTCCTATTTTAGAGAAGTAGAGAGCCTCCAAAGGGATCTGTTGTGGAATGGCACACCGCATATCGCTCTCGGTAAGCTTTCTTTGAACTGGTACGACGTAGGCATCAGTCTTCCAAATATAAAATTGTACTACTGGGCGGCTCACCTGTCCTCCATTAACCACTGCACTTACGCCCAACCTGGAGACCCAGGTTATAGTATAGATAGATGGCTCCTTTCTGGGGGGAACTTTAACAGAGCCCTGTACTCTAAGCCCTGGCACTATACACTTACCGGCCCCACTAAACACGCAGTACATGTCTGGCATGCAGCCACTAAATGCCTTGGTAGGGGGCGGAAGCTAACACTTGCAACACCGTTAAGGGATTCCGAACAACTGAGTAACTTGTGGAGGAGTAAGGGGTTCGACAAGTGGGATCTCATAGGTATCTCCTATATAGGTGATCTGTGGGATAAATCAGACATTAAGTCATTCACCGTACTGCAGCAACAGTACAAGTTGGCCGACTCGGAACGCTTCTGCTACACGCTGGTCAGACACGCATTATGCACTCATCTACAGCCCAGTCACACTCCCGGAATCATCCTCGCTAGAAGATAGCATATTAGACGGCCGTATTCCTGACAGTACCATTTCACTGATACACAAAAAGCTGGTCAACAACATTTTGGATCCTCTCTGGGCCCTTCGAGAGAAGTGGATCAGAAATGGCATTGAGCTGGATGATGAGGAGTGGCAGGAGGCTATCTCCTCTCTCAGAGTAGTGGCAATACCAGCTCATCTCTGACTAGTCCAACTAAAATTCCTATACAGGGTATATGTAACGGGGTCTCAATTGGTGCGGATGGAGAGGTCAGACTAGGGAGACTGTAGACGAGGATGTGGCCAGCAGGGCACCTTCATTCATATAGTTTGGGAATGTGAGTTGATCCGATCCTATTGACATAAAATTCATGACATTATTAATACTGTCTTGTCCATGCAACTCCGTATGGAAGCCCGCAGATGTCTTTTAAACATCTAGGAGCCAACAGATTTGAATGTCTGCTTGATACAATGGGTTACTTTGGGACTAATGCTAGCCAAGAGAAACATCACCCAGAGATGGGGAGCATCGCTCCCTCCTATAGTACGGGACTGGAAAAAGACCTGGATTGGGAAATGTTTAGAGAAAAAACTGTATATGTGGCCCGTGAATGTTTGGGGCTTGTGGAACTCCTACGAGGAGATATAAGTTAACCTCCCCTGACTCCCAATACCGAAGATCCCCCTTCACCCTAGACCTTCCACATTTTATTCTGTATATAGTGATTTACCTACTGTTTCCATGAAGCCTAATGTACTACTTCCTCTGAAATGTAATTGTATTGCTGATGCTTGTTTCCCAATAAAAAGGTTTTACAAAAACAAAAAAAAGAGTGGGCTGAGTTTAAGGGTATTCTGGCTAATATATACCAAATGGGTTTTGCACCAGGGTGGGGACTGTAGAACAAAGCCTTAATTTGAGCATGTTACTAGGGAAAAAACCTAATATTAAAGGCGGACTTATATTTGGGATTGGTAGATTTGTCCTCCACCTTTAACTGTGTTAACTGCTCTAAGTTATGGGCAATTATGCTTGATATGGGAGTGGAGCCTGCAATCATTTCTTTTTTGAGGGATTTGTACTCCGGCACAAAAGCTATGGTAAGATATGGGAGCTGGGGCGAATGCACACTCACTACTCACTGGTGGAGAGGTGTGGCTCACTGGTTAGAGCGGCAGACTCTGAAGCAGAGATCAGGCCCGGGACCAGGGTTCAAGTACCGACGCGGCAGGGTCTTGGGCTCAATGTCCGCAGACTCGATAATTCTCGCCTCGGCGCCTACTCTAATCATGAGTCCCACGCTGCAACTCTGGGCAATAGCTTGCTTAATCTCCACAACGGCCCCTACAACACTGGGATGCCTGGCTTCACATTGGGGGTGCCAAGAGGGGCATCTCACATGGAGAGCCAGATAGGGTTCCACAGCGTTATACAGCGCCGGGATGCCCCGTTGGGGCAGCTGTGCGCTTTACAAAATACACTACATTTACATTTACACAGCCATTCAGCGTAGAAAGAGGGGTGGGACAGGGTTGCGTCCTTGCACCCTTCCTCTTCTCGCTTTATATAAATAATGTAGGCACTGCCCGGACTTTGCAATCTGAAGATCTTGCTCAGGTGGGTCATTGCCCTGTGCCTGCCCTCCTCTACACTGATTTTGCTGCCTTGATGGCATGAATTCAAATCTCCATGCAGTCGGTACTTAATGATTTTATCGATTATACAGGACCTCGATTTGCATGTGAACCAAACTAAAACATTCATTTTGAAGTGCGGCAGGAAAACTGGAAACTGCCGCGCCATTAGAATCCTGGATACCTCATACAATTTACTAACAACTTTTCGTATCTGGGTGTTTTAGTCCATAAAGATTGCACAGATGGAATCGGATACTATAGGTTAGGATGCTATAATGTGGGGCATAGTGGATGTCCATGCATAGTTGCATGAGAGCACCATATTGGAATATTAGTGATTGACCCAAACACGGGGTGACATTACATAATATTTGATGGACAATCACATTATTAGTAGCTACAGCATGACAGGGGGTAGCTCTTCATGACTATTCATATCATCTGGTTCTTATCGGTAGTGAGCGTGGAAAATATGGGGTTGGGACCAATGACTGACATATCAGCATGCCCACAGACATTGGATAATGAAGTTTGATCATCCTAGTATTGTATAAAATTGGCCTAAAAGAATTGTTTTTCTGTTTTAGGATTTCCCCTGAAGAGGGGTCTTAACCGACCCGAAATACATTGGGCATGAATCATTCAGGATGGTTACATACATGATGTATTTTGAAAGATTATTTGTATAATTGAAATTCTGTTGATATACAGAACAACTCGAAAATTCATGTATATCTCTATATATGTTTGACAGTTTTTTCTATTAAATGGACTCGTTTTTAATAGGAGGAGAGCCACAAAATTGGAACATAAGGAAATTGTGATTTCATTGTAGTATCTACCCTGTTCCTTCGTACTATGAGTGTTTGCACTAAATGGTTGTGGCCTCTGTCATTTAATTGTTCTTTATGTGAATATGTGATTTATAATCCCTTGCACCGTTTAGGTTTTATTGGAACAAATGTATGTTGCTAGTTTATGTAATTTTTAGCTGTTTTGCTTTGCTTTTATGGATTTATTTATACATTTGAATAAAGATTTTGATTGTACTGTGCTCTGGTCTAAACCCTGATTGAAATGTGTTGAGTAGGATGGATATACTGTTGCAATTGGCTGTGCACACATTTAGGCCAGAAAGAGAATATGTCACACTAGAAAAAATTGTTCAGGGTTGTCAGGTCTGCCCCCACTTTTTCATGAGGGGTATCACTTTTCCAGTGTTCAGGTAGTCTGGGATAGTGCCTTGCTTTAGTGATGAATTTACTATCTCTATCAGTATGGGTGCGAAGAGGTGACTGAGTTACTTTATTATAGTGGAGGGGATAGGATTGTTGAAATGAGAAATTGGTTTCATAGAGATTAAGGTTTTGTGGATCTCTTCCACATTAATTGTTTTGAACTCACTCCAGATTGAAGGTTTTGTGGACTTGGAGGGGGGTTTGTATTAAGGTTTTCCAATAGGGGTGGAGATTTATTGATTTATCTTTATTTGTTGGTCAGAATTGATTTTTGGAATTTTAAGATTTTATCATTGAAAAATTAAGAGAAAGCTTAATAGTTTTCCACTGAGTTATTGCTCATATTGGTTACCTTGTTTGTCCTGGTTTGCAGGTTGACAATTTTGAATAGTCGCCTTGGTCGATTCTTTCCGTTGTTGAGTTGGGATCTGAAGTACAATGCTTTTGTGTTCAAGATGAGTTTTCTTTAGTTGTTCTGTCGTTCGCTTTATTTGCTTCGAAGAAATGTTGAGGGTTCCTGTCTCTATCTTCGCTCTAATTGTCTAAGACGTCTCCTTTCCCCATTCAGGCTTTGATTGTACCAATGGTGGGAGACTTGGGTTTTTTGTCTTGTGAAGCTAATAGGGGCTACTGACTCAATTATGTTTGAAATTGTTTGGGTGCAGTGCTTGTTTAATTTTGAGTCAGAAAAGGGGGTGGTGATGAACAGAGTATCTGAATTAGCAGGCCACTCTTACCCAGTCCAAAGATCAGGGCTTGATCCATCACTGTTTTTTAGCTCACTGCACCATCCCAGCTCAGAACTTGGCTATATGCAAATTAGTCTGACCCTGGCCCAGTGCATCATGGGAACAGGGCAGACCAAACTACCAAGCCAATTCTTATACTGGGAAGGAAACAAGCTACCGGGGACCGGTTTCTGGCATTTCAGCCATCTTCGGCCCGGCTTGCTTGAATCCTGATGGTGCAATGAGCTAGGGACTCACATCTGAGTATACCCTTCCACGCTTGTGGTGGACAAAAATGATTCAGAAAAGGGGGTGGTGATGAACAGAGTATCTGAATTAAGCAGACCACTCTTACCCAGTCCAAAGATCAGGGCTTGATCCATCACCGTTTTTTAGCTCACTGCACCATCCCAGCTCAGAACTTGGCTATATGCAAATTAGTCTGACCCTGGCCCAGTGCATCATGGGAACAGGGCAGACCAAACTACCAAGCCAATTCTTATACTGGGAAGGAAACAAGCTACCGGGGACCGGTTTCTGGCATTTCAGCCGTCTTCGGCCCGGCTTGCTTGAATCCTGATGGTGCAATGAGCTAGGGATTCACATCTGAGTATACCCTTCCACGCTTGTGGTGGACAAAAATGATTCAGAAAAGGGGGTGGTGATGAACAGAGTATCTGAATTAAGCAGACCACTCTTACCCAGTCCAAAGATCAGGGCTTGATCCATCACAGTTTTTTAGCTCACTGCACCATCCCAGCTCAGAACTTGGCTATATGCAAATTAGTCTGACCCTGGCCCAGTGCATCATGGGAACAGGGCAGACCAAACTACCAAGCCAATTCTTATACCGGGAAGGAAACAAGCTACCGGGGACCGGTTTCTGGCATTTCAGCCGTCTTCGGCCCGGCTTGCTTGAATCCTGATGGTGCAATGAGCTAGGGACTCACATCTGAGTATACCCTTCCACGCTTGTGGTGGACAAAAATGATTCAGAACAGGGGGGTGGTGATGAACAGAGTATCTGAATTAAGCAGACCACTCTTACCCAGTCCAAAGATCAGGGCTTGATCCATCACTGTTTTTTAGCTCACTGCACCATCCCAGCTCAGAACTTGGCTATATGCAAATTAGTCTGACCCTGGCCCAGTGCATCATGGGAACAGGGCAGACCAAACTACCAAGCCAATTCTTATACTGGGAAGGAAACAAGCTACCGGGGACCGGTTTCTGGCATTTCAGCCGTCTTCGGCCCGGCTTGCTTGAATCCTGATGGTGCAATGAGCTAGGGACTCACATCTGAGTATACCCTTCCACGCTTGTGGTGGACAAAAATGATTCAGAAAAGGGGGTGGTGATGAACAGAGTATCTGAATTAAGCAGACCACTCTTACCCAGTCCAAAGATCAGGGCTTGATCCATCACCGTTTTTTAGCTCACTGCACCATCCCAGCTCAGAAGTTGGCTATATGCAAATTAGTCTGACCCTGGCCCAGTGCATCATGGGAACAGGGCAGACCAAACTACCAAGCCAATTCTTATACTGGGAAGGAAACAAGCTACCGGGGACCGGTTTCTGGCATTTCAGCCGTCTTCGGCCCGGCTTGCTTGAATCCTGATGGTGCAATGAGCTAGGGACTCACATCTGAGTATACCCTTCCACGCTTGTGGTGGACAAAAATGATTCAGAAAAGGGGGTGGTGATGAACAGAGTATCTGAATTAAGCAGACCACTCTTACCCAGTCCAAAGATCAGGGCTTGATCCATCACCGTTTTTTAGCTCACTGCACCATCCCAGCTCAGAACTTGGCTATATGCAAATTAGTCTGACCCTGGCCCAGTGCATCATGGGAACAGGGCAGACCAAACTACCAAGCCAATTCTTATATTGGGAAGGAAACAAGCTACCGGGGACCGGTTTCTGGCATTTCAGCCGTCTTCGGCCCGGCTTGCTTGAATCCTGATGGTGCAATGAGCTAGGGACTCACATCTGAGTATACCCTTCCACGCTTGTGGTGGACAAAAATGATTCAGAAAAGGGGGTGGTGATGAACAGAGTATCTGAATTAAGCAGACCACTCTTACCCAGTCCAAAGATCAGGGCTTGATCCATCACCGTTTTTTAGCTCACTGCACCATCCCAGCTCAGAACTTGGCTATATGCAAATTAGTCTGACCCTGGCCCAGTGCATCATGGGAACAGGGCAGACCAAACTACCAAGCCAATTCTTATACTGGGAAGGAAACAAGCTACCGGGGACCGGTTTCTGGCATTTCAGCCGTCTTCGGCCCGGCTTGCTTGAATCCTGATGGTGCAATGAGCTAGGGACTCACATCTTCCCCCCTGATGCAGGAGCTACATTGGCTCCCGATTCGTCAGAGGATTGTCTTTAAAGGACTGTGCATCGTTCACAAGGCTCTGTATGGCAAAGCACCAGGATATTTCAAATCCCGCTTACTCCCCTATACACCGGGCAGGACTTTGCGCTCGTCGGACGCTACCCTTTTGTCCCAATCCCGCTTCAAACTGACCACGGTGGGGGGTCGTGCTTTTTCCAACACACTCCCAGCTTTGTGGAACAAATTGGCTCCAGAACTTAGGAAGGAAAGCAATTTACTATCCTTCAGGAGAAAATTAAAAACTGTACTGTTTAGGCAAGCATGGAGCAGACCCTAGGCGCACAATTGGGACTAAGTGAATGCCATACCTCACTATGTAAATCTGGACAAACAGCGCTTAGAGACCCCGGTGGTTATAACGCGCTATATAAGTTAAATAAATAAATAAATAAATAAATAAATCTGAGTATATCCTTCCACGCTTGTGGTGGACAAAAATTATTCAGAAAAGGGGGTGGTGATGAACAGAGTATCTGAATTAAGCAGACCACTCTTACCCAGTCCAAAGATCAGGGCTTGATCCATCACCGTTTTTTAGCTCACTGCACCATCCCAGTTCAGAACTTGGCTATATGCAAATTAGTCTGACCCTGGCCCAGTGCATCATGGGAACAGGGCAGACCAAACTACCAAGCCAATTCTTATACTGGGAAGGAAACAAGCCACCGGGGACCGGTTTCTGGCATTTCAGCCGTCTTCGGCCCGGCTTGCTTGAATCCTGATGGTGCAATGAGCTAGGGACTCACATCTGAGTATACCCTTCCACGCTTGTGGTGGACAAAAATGATTCAGAAAAGGGGGTGGTGATGAACAGAGTATCTGAATTAAGCAGACCACTCTTACCCAGTCCAAAGATCAGGGCTTGATCCATCACCGTTTTTTAGCTCACTGCACCATCCCAGCTCAGAACTTGGCTATATGCAAATTAGTCTGACCCTGGCCCAGTGCATCATGGGAACAGGGCAGACCAAACTACCAAGCCATTTCTTATACTGGGAAGGAAACAAGCTACCGGGGACCGGTTTCTGGCATTTCAGCCGTCTTCGGCCCGGCTTGCTTGAATCCTGATGGTGCAATGAGCTAGGGACTCACATCTGAGCATACCCTTCCACGCTTGTGGTGGACAAAAATGATTCAGAAAAGGGGGTGGTGATGAACAGAGTATCTGAATTAAGCAGACCACTCTTACCCAGTCCAAAGATCAGGGCTTGATCCATCACCGTTTTTTAGCTCACTGCACCATCCCAGCTCAGAACTTGGCTATATGCAAATTAGTCTGACCCTGGTCCAGTGCATCATGGGAACAGGGCAGACCAAACTACCAAGCCAATTCTTATACTGGGAAGGAAACAAGCTACCGGGGACCGGTTTCTGGCATTTCAGCCGTCTTCGGCCCGGCTTGCTTGAATCCTGAAGGTGCAATGAGCTAGGGACTCACATCTGAGTATACCCTTCCACGCTTGTGGTGGACAAAAATGATTCAGAAAAGGGGGTGGTGATGAACAGAGTATCTGAATTAAGCAGACCACTCTTACCCAGTCCAAAGATCAGGGCTTGATCCATCACCGTTTTTTAGCTCACTGCACCATCCCAGCTCAGAACTTGGCTATATGCAAATTAGTCTGACCTTGGCCCAGTGCATCATGGGAACAGGGCAGACCAAACTACCAAGCCAATTCTTATACTGGGAAGGAAACAAGCTACCAGGGACCGGTTTCTGGCATTTCAGCCGTCTTCGGCCCGGCTTGCTTGAATCCTGATGGTGCAATGAGCTAGGGACTCACATCTGAGTATACCCTTCCACGCTTGTGGTGGACAAAAATGATTCAGAAAAGGGGGTGGTGATGAACAGAGTATCTGAATTAAGCAGACCACTCTTACCCAGTGCAAAGATCAGGGCTTGATCCATCACCGTTTTTTAGCTCACTGCACCATCCCAGCTCAGAACTTGGCTATATGCAAATTAGTCTGACCCTGGCCCAGTGCATCATGGGAACAGGGCAGACCAAACTACCAAGCCAATTCTTATACTGGGAAGGAAACAAGCTACCGGGGACCGGTTTCTGGCATTTCAGCCGTCTTCGGCCCGGCTTGCTTGAATCCTGATGGTGCAATGAGCTAGGGACTCACATCTGAGTATACCCTTCCACGCTTGTGGTGGACAAAATGATTCAGAAAAGGGGGTGGTGATGAACAGAGTATCTGAATTAAGCAGACCACTCTTACCCAGTCCAAAGATCAGGGCTTGATCCATCACCGTTTTTTAGCTCAATGCACCATCCGAAGACGGTTGAAATGCCAGAAACCGGTCCCCGGTAGCTTGTCTCCTTTCTGGTGAAGAATTGGCTTGGTAGTTTAGTCTGCCCTGTTCCCATGATGCACTGGGCCAGGGACAGACTGATTTGCATATAGCCAGGTTCTGAGCTGGGATGGGGCAGTGGGATAAATAACGGTGATGGATCAAACCCTGATCTTTGGACTGGGTAAGAGTGGTCTGCTTAATTCAGACACTCTGTTCATCACCACCCCCCTTTTCTGAATCGTTTTTGGCCACTATAGGTGTGGCAGGGTATACTCAGACATGAGTCCCTTTCTCACTGCTCCATCAGGATTCAAGCAAGCCGGGCCGAAGACAGCTGAAATGCCAGAAACCGGTCCCCGGTAGCTTGTCTCCTTTCTGGTGAAGAATTGGCTTGGTAGTTTAGTCTGCCCTGTTCCCATGATGCACTGGGCCAGGGACAGACTGATTTGCATATAGCCAGGTTCTGAGCTGGGATGGGGCAGTGACATAAATAACGGTGATGGATCAAACCCTGATCTTTGGACTGGGTAAGAGTGGTCTGCTTAATTCAGACACTCTGTTCATCACCACCCCCTTTTCTGAATCGTTTTTGGCCACTATAGGTGTGGCAGGGTATACTCAGACATGAGTCCCTTTCTCACTGCTCCATCAGGATTCAAGCAAGCCGGGCCGAAGATGGCTGAAATGCCAGAAACCGGTCCCCGGTAGCTTGTCTCCTTTCTGGTGAAGAATTGGCTTGGTAGTTTAGTCTGCCCTGTTCCCATGATGCACTGGGCCAGGGACATACTGATTTGCATATAGCCAGGTTCTGAGCTGGGATGGGGTAGTGAGATAAATAACGGTGATGGATCAAACCCTGATCTTTGGACTGGGTAAGAGTGGTCTGCTTAATTCAGACACTCTGTTCATCACCACCCCCTTTTCTGAATCGTTTTTGGCCACTATAGGTGTGGCAGGGTATACTCAGACATGAGTCCCTTTCTCACTGCTCCATCAGGATTCAAGCAAGCCGGGCCGAAGACGGCTGAAATGCCAGAAACAAGTCCCCGGTAGCTTGTCTCCTTTCTGGTGAAGAATTGGCTTGGTAGTTTAGTCTGCCCTGTTCCCAGGATGCACTGGGCCAGGGACAGACTGATTTGCAAATAGCCAGGTTCTGAGCTGGGATGGGGCAGTGAGATAAATAACGGTGATGGATCAAACCCTGATCTTTGGACTGGGTAAGAGTGGTCTGCTTAATTCAGACACTCTGTTCATCACCACCCCCTTTTCTGAATCGTTTTTGGCCACTATAGGTGTGGCAGGGTATACTCTGACATGAGTCCCTTTCTCACTGCTCCATCAGGATTCAAGCAAGCCGGGCCGAAGACGGCTGAAATGCCAGAAACCGGTCCCCGGTAGCTTGTCTCCTTTCTGGTGAAGAATTGGCTTGGTAGTTTAGTCTGCCCTGTTCCCATGATGCACTGGGCCAGGGACAGACTGATTTGCATATAGCCAGGTTCTGAGCTGGGATGGGGCAGTGAGATGAATAACGGTGATGGATCAAACCCTGATCTTTGGACTGGGTAAGAGTGGTCTGCTTAATTCAGACACTCTGTTCATCACCACCCCCCTTTTCTGAATCGTTTTTGGCCACTATAGGTGTGGCAGGGTATACTCAGACATGAGTCCCTTTCTCACTGCTCCATCAGGATTCAAGCAAGCCGGGCCGAAGACGGCTGAAATGCCAGAAACCGGTCCCCGGTAGCTTGTCTCCTTTCTGGTGAAGAATTGGCTTGGTAGTTTAGTCTGCCCTGTTCCCATGATGCACTGGGCCAGGGACAGACTGATTTGCATATAGCCAGGTTCTGGGCTGGGATGGGGCAGTGAGATAAATAACGGTGATGGATCAAACCCTGATCTTTGGACTGGGTAAGAGTGGTCTGCTTAATTCAGACACTCTGTTCATCACCACCCCCTTTTCTGAATTGTTTAATTTTGAGAACATTCTGTGTTGCAGTAGGGGGAGTAAGGTTTTAAAAGCAAAGTGCGATCAATTCCTACTTGACCATGATTTTGTTGTCTCTAAGGCGGATCCTGGATCAGGGAGGGTCAGTGGCAGTGATCCTCCTTGACCTGAGCGCCGCCTTTGACACAGTAAACCATAAAATACTCTTGAACCGTCTCCATGACCTGGGAATATCCGGCGAAGCCCTGGCCTGGCTCAGATCCTTCTTAAGTGATCGAACTTTCCAGGTCTTTGAAGGTACATCGGTCTCTTCTAGCAAGCCACTGGGATGTGGGGTGCCGCAGGGCTCTTCATTGAGCCCTACGCTCTTTAATGCATACATGAGACCGCTGGCTGGGATTGTTCGCCCACATGTTATTAACATCATTACCTATGCGGACGACACTCAGCTAGTGGTCTCCCTTGTGCAGGGGAGCAGCCCACAACCACAGTCCAATTTAACAACTTGCCTGGAACAGGTTAAGAGCTGGATGACGAAGTCCTGTTTGAAGCTCAATGACGATAAAACTGAGCTTATGCTCTTAGGCCCCTCAGCCCCTTCCTCCTTGGAGCTGTCATGGCCTTTGAGCATGGGCACAGCCCCCATCCCCAGAGAAAACATCAAAAGCCTGGGCATGTGGATTGACAAATCATTGACCTTCGACATGCAGACAACCAAAGTGTCAGCAACCTGCTTTGGCCTCTTGAGGATGATAACAAAAATTCTCCCACTCCTTCCCTTTGAGGCCAGGCAGACAGTTATACAGGGCGTAATCCAATCTCGCCTTGACTTCAGCAATGCTCTGTACCTGGGGGTGCCGGAGTACACTCTACAAAAACTGCAGCGCATTCAAAACTGTGCAGCCAGCACATTGCTTGGAACTCCCCTGAGAACCCCAATAAAACCTGGCCTAAGAGCGCTGCACTGGCTCCCCATCAGGGAGAGAGTCAAGTTTAAATCGATGTGCATCGCCCACCAAGCCTACTGGAATTCCGGCCCAGAAACCAGCCACTCTCTGGTATCACCATACCAACCTAATAAAGCTCCCCGCTCCTCACATACTTTTTTGGCCCAAGTACCTAGGATTCATAGAGCGAGGGCTGGAGGTCGCTCTTTTGCTTATAATGCCCCCAAACTTTGGAATGCTCTTCCCCTCCATCTTAGAGCTAACTCTAATCTGCTGAGCTTTCGCAAACAGCTCAAGACTTTTCTTTTTAATTAATTAGATCTTCCCCTGTTCTTTTTTCTGCAGGTACTGTGTTAGTCTTAGCGCCTGGATGCCGCAGGGCAGCTGTTAGCGCTTAATAAAACTGCTTTTCATTTCATTTTCATTTTTTTTTTGAAAACCTTTATTTTAGCATTCAGTAGAAATACAAGCAGGGGCCTACAACCGTGGGGGCCGGACGCTAGGCAAATTAAAATTAGTTGATATCACAATACGACACAGCTCATCAGCCGACCACCCAAGGTCCGGCAGCGATTCAGAGTAAAGCTTGTATTGGAATGCATAGCCGGAGTTCAGGATAAGACAGAGGTTTCATTTTTATATTGTATGAGAGAGGATCAGGTGCCATACAATCAAACGGGAGAAGCGGGGGGCAGGGTAAAAACAGGATATACATGTAATGACCACTATAATGGAGATTTGGCGCCAGAGCATATAGGTCGGTACAAAAGAACACACAATATACATTTCCATGTTGCGCCAATACTCTAGGCCTGCCCGCCCACAAATCAAGATATCTTAAAAGCGAAAGCACGAAGTACAAGCACACGATAAGAGTCCGAATGATTCGTAGTTATACTGACCCTACAAGAAGAAAGAGAAAGAAGGAAGGCCGTAGAAAATAAAAAAGGCAAAATAAACCCCCCCCTTCAGCCCCCCACCCTGCACCCCTGCAAATGGCTACAGCCTAACTCCACTAGCAGCGTGCCTGTCGCCCCTAACAACTAAAACCTCAAAGGTAGGAAAAAGAAAAGCGGAGGAGGGCATATCCATGTGGGCTCCCAGCCCCTTTAGACCCCCCGCCTGAAACAGCCACCCCCTTGCAGTAAAAGATAACCTTAAGACAGCAATGTAGAGAAATTAGAGGGTACCGTGAGACACCGCCCAGCCTCTTAGAGCAAACAGTTGCAGATCCAACACTTGTAAAAGCCATGCCAACCCATCCCGATCCAGCCGATCTTAACCTTGGCCCTTCGGAACAAAAACACGAACCCCTTCCAGCGAGACCCAGAAGCACACAAAGAAGCAATAAAGAAGAGAAAAGTCAGCAGAAATCAGCCCATGGCCACCAGCAGGCAGCGAGTCCCCAGAAACCGCAGATGCAGACGAACCCTCCCCCCGAGACGAACAGTCCCAATGTGTCCCGAACAGGAGCCGCAGCGTCGCCAGGAAAGGAGAAGATGACCACAAAAGAGACGGAAAGTCACAGACAAAAGTCTCCGGGAGGGGAACGCCTGATGATATCTCCAAAGCCGGCAGTTGTGAAAAGTTCAGCAACACCATGCAATCCTCGGGAACACCGTCCACCAGGGCACCACCCGATGACTCCATCACTCGTTTCTTCACGGGGTCCTCGCACGGAGCCAAAACTGCCGCGTTTTGAATGGCTGCAGAATCCCGTTTCAACAATAAGGCCGGGCCCGGTTCCACCAGGAGAATTTCAGATAGGCGCGAGTCCAACTTGCTCAGCAAAGTATCCACATGTGAGCGGAATGCCCAAAGTTCTGCCAGTATTAACCGCAGCAATGGCTCATGCACCGTTCGATCCATAATCTCGTGCTCGGTATCAATCACTATCACCTCCCCGGGTGATTCCGGCACCCACAGGGGGGATAGACAGGATCTCGAACGTGCAAATTCGAAGAGTGACCAGTCTTTGTTCGCAACCACGGTCAACCCAGTTAAGGCCGCAGGCCAGTGACCCCGAACCACCGAACCCCGGCGGGAGCAAACCGGGGCCGCAGGATGGGGGCCCCCACCCGCAGCCAGCAGCACGCAGACTCACTCCACCGTCGATACTGAGCAATGGAGACGACCCCACCAAATCCGGGCTGAAACAAAGCCTCCACTCCGGTAGACCGGGCCCAGCCTGAGTCTCCTGGCCGATGTTATTGCACTACAGCCCGGCTGTGAAAGTACTCCAGGCCCCGGCTTCACCGCTGGAGCAGGCCGCAAACTTACACTCGATGTAACTCCGTCAAACAAGCTGATAAAAGTTTCCGGATTTCACCATCGGAGTGCGGGACAGTTTATGCACACAGAGACCAGGCGTTAAGTCAGGATAACATGCAGGATATCTCGGCGGGTTACGAGGGTCGACGGAGCCGGGAGCCTAAGCAGCCATCTTGCTTGCTGACGTAGCTCCTCCCCCTCATTTTCATTTTCATTTCTATTCCAGCATTTCTTTTTGGTTTATTGTCCTTTGGTTCTCTGTGTGTATGAATTTAGGTGGAATAAGATTGAGTGATGGTCAGACCAGTCACTTGGTGTGATTGATTCGATTGACAGTGCTCCCTCTCTGGATATAATTATCTTGAATATTGAGTCTTTATTATGAGTTGGACTTGTGCATGATTGGGTCAGGTTATGGTCCAAAACAAATTGTTTTAGAATAGCATGTCGTTCTCGTTGTTCTCATTATCCATACCTCTCTCAGTGTGTCTTTTTTCAATGTTGTGTCTTGTTAATCTAGCTGCATCACATTTGCATCTAATGGTGCTGTGGTGTTCTGTCATCCTTATTCGCGTGCTTCTTGCTGTCATGCCCGCATATACAAAGTAACATTGGCATTTTATCTCATAAACCACGTTTTTGGAATTGCAGTTTTTAGACCCAGGTTGACCTTTGTCTCCATCTTAGTTAATGGGCAAATGCTTCAATTTACACAAGGGGAATGACCTACTGAGGATGGCAGATTCCAGAGAGTGGGTAGGCTGTTTGTTTCTCTGTTTTCATAGGACGAGTATAGACTAAGATGTCTTTTATATTTCTGGTTCCTATGAAAGAGAGCATCGGCTTGCTGAAGTTGAGGCCTCCTGATTGTAAAATTTCCCAGCTAATGATTTTCTGAAGACTATTTGGCAGGGGACTAAAAGTAGTCAAACAGATGAGTCTGTCCTGTGCAGCTCTTTCATAGGTAGTTAGCAATTGGCCTCTGTTGTTGTTAAGATCTCTCTTATTTGCTTTCTTGGATAGTTTTTCTCAGATAATTTCTTTGCATAAGACTTGTAGTCACGAATTTCTGAAAAATTACCTCTCAGGCATAGGAACTGTCCTACAGGTAAGTTCTCTCTCAAAGAGCAAGGGTGGAAGCTCTCGATGTGGAGAAGGTTCCTCCTATCGGTTGGTTTGTAGAACACATGCCTTCAGGTGTCCATCTCCTGCAGTGATCAGCAGGTCAAGGAACGATAGCTTAGTCCCATCAATTGTGATTGAAAATCTTACGAAGGGATCAAGCGTATTCAGCCAATGTGAACAAGTCAAAGCTTCCTCCTTGTTACCTTCTCAAATCAACAGAATGTCATAAACATAACATTTGCACAGCCTATGTTTTCTCTGAAATTAATTAGAGTGGTGGGGAACGTATTCAGTCTCAAAAGCGTGGACATACAGGCAAGCTAGACTTGGGTTGAATCTACTCCCCATAGAAGTTCCATGTATTTGAAGGAATAACTTTCCTTCATTCTCAAAAAAGTTGCATGTAAGGCAACTTTTTTCCCAAAAGTTACACTCAAGATTTTGTCATTCAGTTCAAGAGTGGCCTCCTGCAGAACGTTTGTGAGCAGAGATTCTATATCTAAGCTGATCTCTCTCTCTCTCTCTCTCTCTCTCTCTCTCTTTATCAGAAGGCATATCTTTCAGTAGTTTAAGCACATCCTTGGTATCTTTAAGAAAAGAGAGCATTTTGTTTACCAATGGTCTGAAAAATGCTTCACAGAATTGTGAGAGAGGTTTGAGAATAGACCCTATCCCAGACACAATCGGTCTCCCAATCGGAGGAAATTTGTTCTTAGGTACCTTGAGAATTGGCTTTCTTGGTTCCTTTTTAATGAAGTACTCAGACTCATGTTTGGTGATCAAACCCTTATTGAGTCCCTCTGCCACCAAAAAGTCTATCTCCTCCTGTATTTCAGGGATGGGGTCCTTTGATAGATGTTTGTAGTTGCGGAAATCGTTGAGGAGTCTGAGACATTCATTGATTGTTATACATGGTTTTTAATAAAATCACTATAGTCACCAATTTGTTAGAAGACTTAGGGCCAGGTGTAGGTAAATCAGAAATACAGATTTCTTAATAGCGAATTTTACCGATTCGCTATTAAGGAATCAGTATTTCCTATGTAGGTAAAGATTTAGTAAAAAATACAGAATCCTTAATATTCCTTATTACCGAATCGGTAATTGAGATTCGGTAATAAGGAATACCTACCCATTCATTTCTATGGGCTTGGAGGCCCATAGGAATGAATGTGAAGACATTCACTATTAGCGATTCGGTATTACCGAATCGCTAATAGGGGAAGCACTTTCAAGGGTGCCAGGTCATCAAAATTACACCCTGTGCACCCTTGAAATGTGCATGTGTGCACATGTGGCGCACATACATGCCCTAAGGGCATGAATGTGTGCCACATGGCGCTTAATAAAAAACAAAAAAGTGATTTTTTAAAGGAAATCAGTAATTACTACCAACTTGATGTTGGTGGTAATGACCGATTTCTTAAGGCTCAAAAGCACTCTTTAATGTGCTTCCTACATTGCATTTAAGGAATCGGTAATACCGATTCCTTAAATGCAAGAGCAATAAAGAATCGTTATTTACCGATTCCTTACCTACATTAGGAATGGCTAAGTACCGGTCGGTAATGCTGAAATTTACAGAATTTTGGCGTTACCGACCGGTATTTAGCCACCTACATCTGGCCCATTTACCGCATTTCGGCGTTACCGACCGGTATTTAGCCACCTACATCTGGCCCATAGTTACTATGGAATCATCTGCTGCCAACTCAGCTAATGCCTTCATCTCATCCTTCGTAGTATTGCAAAAGGTAGTGGGGTGATCATTGCCCTGAGAATCAATCTCGCGGTTCACCACCTTCTTGAATGCCAATACCTCTGGTGGCATTTCGAATGTTGGAGGAGTAAAAGTAGATTTTGGTTGCATTACTATGTTTCTATCAGTTTCTTCTTCCTGTGATTGTTCCCTAAAGAAAATCCTAAGTCTAACCTTTCATAAAAAATCAGCAGTTTCCAATTTCAATTTTAATATGTTCTCCCTGGTGGTTGGTATATAGCCTTTGTTTGTTACTCTGTTCTGTGTCTCTGTCAGGTATGTTCACCAATGTTAATAGTCGCATCCTCATGGGAATTTACACCCTGCTGGTGCTCGTTGTTGGTTTCCTTGTGGCACTGGGTTCTGGCTGATTTCCTCTGTCTTGTCATGACACCCCTTCTCCCTTTCCTCTCCCTCTTCCCCTTCCACTCTCTAAAAAAGATCTATTGGGATGGAACCATGGAACGTTTTGTGAAGGTGGGTATGCAGGTGGTCCATAATTATGAGGCCAGCAACAAGGATTCTTTTTCTGAGGGGGAAGATCCAAATGGAACTTGAAGGGGAAAGAAGCCACATCTGTTTTGTATCCTCCCTCTTTGTTGCCTCTCTGTAGGGTACTCTTTCTCTGAGGAGAAACTGTTTCTTGAGGATGAATCTGAGGCAGCAGAGGGTTTTGCCACATAATCCTCCTTTGAGTAGGGGTACGCAGTATCCCGAGATAATGTTTTCAAATCCTTCTGAAACGTGTTGATCTGTGATTGTGCCAACAACTCCATAAATTCTGAGATAGTTTTGTTTGCTTCTTCTAGTTTCTTTTTAAATACAGCCATACTCACGCCTGTCTTTAGGCTCTTTTCTTTGGCCTTTCTTTGTATTACCAAACAATCTGACAGTTCTTTTGCTGTTTTAATTATCAGGACCAGCCTGTTCTGATAAATAAAGTACATAACTAAAGTGTATTTACAGGCAATGACTGCCCAATTCCTTTGAAAGTCCTTGTCCTCTTGGAATATCCTAGGTTTATTGGTGATTATCAATCCTCTTGCCACATTTCCTCATAAATACTTGGTTATAATGACACCATGGAGCAGCTTCTTCACCTAGGAACTTATCATTTCAATCAGTGTGTCCCAGTCACCCAGTTTGGAAATTGACTTTGGCAAGGTAGTGTCTCCCAAAGGCGGAGGTGTGGCCAAAATGGATGACACCTCATCATCATCAAATGACAAGCCCTGCATTATTACAAGTTGGACTACAAATGTATGTCTTTACTGGGATGAGAATATTATATACGGTAAACATCGTTTACCACGATGTTTTTACAACGCGGTACCTTTACCACGCAGCCGTGACAACGCAAGTCGTTACCACGACTTGCGCTGGAGGGCGCTAAAGGATTACAAATAGGTAATTTACTATCCCAACACCTTCCCTAGGGTCCACGGGGACTGGTGTTGGAATAGTAAATTATACTATTCGAAATCCGCGCCCCCAACGCAAGTCGTGGTAACGACTTGCGTTGTCATGACCGCGTGGTAAAGGTATGCGTTGTGACGGTACGCGTTGTACCGTCATACATCCATTATATACACATTACTATTCCTCTTTCAACAGAAACAGCTGTTCTAGTAACTCTAAACACACTGGCAAAGAGGGAGAGGTAAGCCAGTGGATGTTCTCCCAGCATAACAGAGAAACACACAATGGTGGCAGCTGCAGAACAGCCGCGGTCGGCAGTGGGAGTACCTGCAAGGCGGTGATGTGGGGAGGTGGAGGGGCAGGGTGGGGGGTAGTAATGTATGGATTACAGAGCATCCCAGGTAAGTAAACATTTAAATAAATAAAACAAATTTCGTTGAGTGCACTGCATCCCCAAATGCGATGCAGTGCGCGCAACAAAATTCGTTTTATTTATTTAAATGTTTACTTACTGGTAAAACTCCGTAATCCATACATTACTACCCCCCCCCCCCACCCTGCCCCTCCCCCTCCCACACATCACCACCCTGCAGGTACTCCCACTGCCGGCCGTGGCTGCTGCAGAAGGGGTCTATTTACCCATCAATGGTTATAAGTCATCAGTACCCTACTTGGGCTTGGGAATCCCTAGCAAAAGAACAATCTTTTTGAAGAGGAAGCCTCACCCACATCATGCAGCACACTTGATCAAAGGCAACTTCTCCCCACCCTGGTAGGACAGCACCACCAGGGCAGAATCAACTTCCAAAAAGAAAGGGGAAGAAAGTTCTTAGATGAAGTACTACTGGACAGTGAGGGATCCAGACAAGTAAAAATACTTAAAGGTAACCATGTTATCCCCATTATTATTGGGAGTCTCGGGCACATATAATGCTGATACTAAGATGAAATGTAAGCACAATGGCCAATCCATCTCCATACCGCCAACTGTAGGCAGACAGACTAACTTAACATGCTCAAAATGGGGTCAGACTTTGGTATCTTTATGACAACAGAAAGCTAAGTATTTATTGATAGAGTTTTAAGCTGGGGATAGGGTGAAGGTGCAGGATAGTGCTTAGGCTAGGGTTAGGATAATAGATAGCGAACAATTAGGGGACAGTCAATGAGTGAATGTTAAGCATTAGCCGAGGTTTAGTGATAGGGTGAGTGGAAGAAAACAGATTTTGGCCCATAAAACACTCCAGTTGTTCCACCTCTACTATAAGGACCCCAATGGAGTTCCATTCGCTGTTAACGTTAGTTGAAATACATTTGAGTGGAACTGCCTGTGCCCACTCTTTAAGACAAGGTTCACTGCTATACTGCTTGGTTAAGAAGCTCAACATTGGTTACTCAAAGCCACAGGTGCTGAGGCATCTACCCAATTGTATATGCACACAGGTAGAATTGTCAAAGAGAGGACCCTAAATAAACTGATTAAACCATGCTAATTATTTTTAGTTCAACTGAAATCCAAAAAGAAAGGTCCTCTTTATTTTTGGCTGAAATGTAAATCTATAGTGTTTTAACTGATTTTTTTGGGAAAAATGTGTTTAACTGGAAAATGTTGATAGCTTCAACATATAAAAAGCACTGACTGGACATTACATAGTGTCATTTTTTGCATTGTTGAGTTCCAGACCACAGCACTAAACCTTGACTGCTCTATCTCGTTGCCCTGAGAGACAAGTACTAAAAAGGGGTTCTTGGTTCCCAATTTGGAGATCAGTAGTATAGGGACCCCAGTGCCAGGGTTCCATAATCAACCCCCCGGCTGACTCCTTCAGACTGCAGGGTGATTCGCCATGCCTCCTTAGTGGCTGCCCTCATTCTCCCAACAATAGATGTAGCCTCTGTCTCAGGCCATTAACCCCTTGCATGCTGCTGCGATTCTGCGCCTGTGCGGCAAAATCGCGAATGGGCGGGTTTATGACGGCCCCCAGCCGTCATGAGCACACGAGCGCCGTAGTGCATGACGGATGGGGGCCGTCGTCAGCATGTAAGGGGTTAAGTTGCAGCCTATGTCTCAGGCCACCCTATGCACATTGCTTTCTCCTCTCAGATTCAGCCTTATAATTTTGCCTTCTTCCACCAAGACTCTTAGGACACTCTAGTTGTATCCCATTACGCTTCTTTAAACTGGAGCTCATAGAAAAACACGAAAAGTCAACTCTCAGCAGCAAGCTTGGGTGTAGTTCAGTATTTAAGTCACACCTAGAGGGAACCGTATTGCTTTGCTTGGAAGAGGCAACATATGAAGTCTTGTTTCAACATGTCATCATGTACGTTGCTGGTCATGCTGTTCTGTAGCTTCACTAAGACACCACAGCCGAATGCCCTCGATTGTTATGATTGGAGCACAGTAACTTATATTGCCCTGGCACCCTTTGACCCTGATTAGTAACATTGATTACTAGCACTGGAATCCCTGTTATCCAGTTCCACGGTGCATAAACAGCATTTTGTATGTCCTATTTTAGTATGCTTCACCTATAAATCTGAGAACTCATATACTGAACCCCCCTCTTACCTCAGGTCCTAGATGAAGACACATTTGATTGGTTTTTAGGCTTAATTAACTGTGAGAGGTACAAATTGGAGAAAGAAGCAAAATCAAGGAGAGCACTCCTAGAAATATTCCATTTAAAGAGACCCCAGGCTACAATGTCCATTGAACCAAACTCTACACACACTATGCAGGTATGAAGAAGTAATGCCTATATCGGTTTAGAGACTGTAAAACCTATATGCATCACAGAGATTCAGTAGACAACGTTGATCTACTTTTTGTATTAGCAGTGCTGGCTGTAGATTTTATTTTAGTTGCTTCACCTAAAACTTTGAGGACTCAAGATGTGGAGAAAAGGCCTTACCTCAGGTCCCAGGTGAAGACATATTTGATTGGTTTTTAGAGTGTATTAAGTGTGACAGGTATACATTGGAGAATGAAGCAAAATCAGGCAGGGCACTCTAAAAACTGTTCCATTTAGTGAGACCTCAGACTATAGTGTCCTTTGAACCCAATACTACACACTTTGCTGGTATGAATAAGGAATTCCTATGTAGGTTTAGAGACTGCAAACCGTATCTGAATTACAGATTCGGTAAAAGACGATGATCAACTTTTGGGACTGGTAGCGCTGGCTGGGCGACTCCGGAAATGTTTGCACTTGTCAACAGTGGTGCAAATTTAAGGTAACAAAACTTACACAGACTAAAACATTGGCAGAGACTGTCTCACCATTGGCACAGACAAAGGGCCTGACTACAAGTTTGGCTGTCCTACTGCGGACGGTGCAATGTGTTGTCTGCTGTAGGACCGCCAAACCTGTGGTTGGACCGCCTGCCAGATAAAGACTTCTATCCTGGTCAGGCAGGTAGTCATGTGGTGTACCGCCACTCCCAGAGCCTATGCTGCACCTTCCTGCACAGAGTTGCATACTTGCCACATTGTGCAGGAACTGAGGGTGCAAATCCAGGGGGCACTATATGTGCCCTTCCCTTTCCACCCCTTGGACCCTTAGGCAGCCTCCTTAGTTACCGCAACACCACTCTTTTCATGGCAGGCTCACCACCAGAGACACCTGTAAATCTCCCACCAGAAAAGAGGGATAGACCTTGAGAAAGTTTCTCACAGTAAGGATGTGCAAAGTAGTAACAGTCCCTAGGTCCCCAAAAATCAGATCAATGGACAAGGAGATGTCCTGTGGGATCCAGGTAGATCCATGTTATTGGGAGGCCCAGAGGAGTAATGGTTCTGAAAGTAGTGGTCGGTGCAGTGTTAGCCAATAAGGAGAGAAGGTAGTAAATGCGCGAGTTTCCATAAGTGGGATGGCGATTGGCTCTGTGGAGATCACACAGTGGGTGGAGGACTCCACAGATTCTCAGGATGGATTAGTGGTGGATCCTGATACTCAGGGTAGGATAGCTGACTACTCGAAAACAGTGAAGGATGTCATTTTTGAAGGGAGGAAGGAGTTGGTGCCAAGGTTGGAAGTTAAGAGTTGGAGAAGTGCATTTTTGCAGCATGAATGATATTTATTATTAGCAGAGAATGACGTTAATCTTAAAATGTTTGTGAATATTTACTGACCATTAGGGTAGGAAGAGAAATCAACAAGTGGCAAGGCATTTTGTGCAGAAAAACAGGAGGATAGAGGAAGCAGAGAAGGGGGTGCTCATGAGTATGAAATCAAAAAGGACTATTTATCAAGAAAAGCCTATGATACAGAGGACTAAATACATGCAGTGAAGAGTTGCTTCTACATCACATATGCATCCAGAAGAAATAGAACATTTTGATGAGCAGCAGGTTGTTCCATTAAATGGTGTTGACGCCATCAGCAATCCAGATAAAAGTTGGGTATATTAAACAAACCCACAACCAAAGCCAATCTTTTCTTATTGTTTCTAACAAACATGTCCTTTTAAGTGATGGAATGGTGCGAGGGTTGGTGCTACCATTGGTGCAGCAGGAGCAGTGGCACTAGGACCCATAGAGCCCTCATAATTGCTGTTGTTTGCTACCTGAGCAAGCAGTCAAAGGGGTAATTTGCACTAGGGCCCATGGCAACCTTGCTACACTATTAAAAGTAGCCATGTATCATTCAGACTGTAGACTATGCATGCTGTTAATACCAGGTGAATGTTGGACTCACATCATGCACTACTTTTTTACAAAGCAACCAACAATAACTGACCTGGTTACATTTTCTAGAGAACTAGTGGGGATGTTACAGGTGCAGAAAGGTTTATGATAATATAAAGCTTTTGAATTGCCTCGGATATAACACAGGAATTCTAACAAAAATCTACATGGCCGTTTAATCCCTTGAGCAAAATTGAACATGGGATCTCCTTCTCCCATTATCTTCATTGTTTTGACTTAAACAGTTCCTTCTACTCATTCACTGATGTTTTGACTCAGTGGAGTCAGTGTCTGTAGGACAAATGCTCCTGTCTTCTGGGCCACAAATGCAAAAACAACAGTTGATGGACAGAATGCAGAACAATGCCATACATTCACCCCAGTACAGAAATCTGAGCCTAAATTTATCGTTTTTTTGCTCAACATGCCATTCCAGTTTGAACCCAGACATATGCAAATTAGTCTTGACCCTGGGCGTCATGGGAACAGTCCAGCACAAACTGCCAAGCCATGTCCTCCCTGTAATGGAAACAAGTATCCTAGGACCGGTTTCAGAGTTTCCCCCCTCTTCAGTCAAGATAGCTTGAATCCAGTGGCATGGAGAGCACAGGACCCACGTCTGCGCATACCAGTCCCACTCGGGGTGATATATGCAAAAACAATAGTTGATGGACAGAATGCAGCACAATGTCATACATTCACCCCAGTACAGAGATCTGGGCCTAAATCCATTGTTTTATTTTGCTCACCATGCCCTTCCAGTATGAACACAACCACTTGCAAATCAATCTTGACCCTGTGACTCATGGGAACAGTCCAGCCCAAACTGCCAAGCCAGGTCCTGCCTGGAATGGAAACAAGCATCCTAGGACTGGTTTTTCTGGAGTACACCCCTCTTCAGACAGGATAGCTTGATTCCAGTGGCATGGAGAGCACGGGACCCACGTCTGGGCATACACGTCCCACTCGGGGTGACCAATACAAAAACACCAGTCTTCTGGGTCATCACCTCCTTTTAGAGGTATAGATTGTTCCTCACCTGTGATTTCAGCATTTGTTTATGTAGATGTGTAGTGCATTTCCTCCACTATAATACTGTAGATGTTTATGTAGTAACATGTCGCAGGACTGGCATGAGTGGCTTGTGTCTTTTCGTAAACATCGCCTACAATTGCTTGGTGTCTTGCTAAAGGCAGTGGAGAATGGTGATCTTTGATAGGAGTGGGGCATAAATACCTGCTGCGAAATGCAGGAAGCAAGCAAGTAAAGATAGCCCAACTTCCTGAAAAGGTCTCAGGGATTTCGTCCATCAAGAGTATTTAAACAAGCATTTGCAATGCAATAGGTCTCACATTAGGAACGTTTGAGCTTTTGGTATTTTAAATGATACATTTTGTATTTATGTGTTGGTTTTGAAAATAGCAAAATTAATAGCTTTGTCTTTTACAATTCCAATAGTTTTAACTTATGCAAATGTGACACCTATAGCATTTGTAATGCAATATGTGTTGTGTTTACGTGACTTAGATGTATTGATATTACAAATAGCAATGGCTTTTATTTCTTTTTAAATACTGAATACTTAAATAAAAGTTATTGTAATTTATAATGGCAGTAGCTTAAACTTTTGTAAATAACTTTTGTGAAGATTATGTTCAGTGTTTTTATTGTGACGAAAATCCAAGAACAGAAGTGAAATATTAACATATTTTTGTGACATTTGTAATAAAGCTTGAGAGAACATATTTGAACCAGTTGTTGTTGAATGGTTGCACAGATTGATGTTGTGGTGCCCCCGAGTGATGTTGTGGCGTTCAGTGATGTTGTGGTGCCCCCGAGTGATGTTGTGGCGTTCAGTGATGTTGTGGTGCCCCCGAGTGATGTTGTGGCATTCAGTGATGTTGTGGTGCTCCCAAGTGATGTTGTGGCATTCAGTGATGTTGTGGCGTTCAGTGATGTTGTGGCGTTCAGTGATGTTGTGGCATTCAGTGATGTTGTGGCGTTCAGTGATGTTGTGAGGGCGATGGAGTGAGGGCGATGGAGTGAGGGCGATGGAGTGAGGGCGATGGAGTGAGGGCAATGGAGTGAGGGCGATGGAATGAGGGCGATGGAGTGAGAGAGAGGGGAGTGTATGTAGAGAGAGAGGGGAGTGTATGTAGAGAGAGAGGGGAGTGTATGTAGAGAGAGAGGGGAGTGTATGTAGAGAGAGAGGGGAGTATATGTAGAGAGAGAGGGGAGTGTAGAGAGAGAGGGGAGTGTAGAGAGGGGAGTGTAGAGAATGAGGGGAGTGTAGAGAGAGAGGGGAGTGTAGAGAGAGAGGGGAGTGTAGAGGGAGGGGTGTGGAGAGGGAGGGGTGTGGAGAGGGAAGGGTGTGGAGAGGGAGGGGTGTGGAGAGGGAGGGGTGAGGAGAGGGAGGGGTGTAGAGAGGGAGGGGTGTAGAGAGGGAGGGGGGAAGAGAGAGAGGGGGTGTTGAGAGAGAGGGGGTGTAGAGAGAGAGGGGGTGTAGAGAGAGGGGTGTAGAGAGAGGGGTGTAGAGAGAGGGGTGTAGAGAGCGAGGGGGGCGTAGTGAGCGAGGTGGGTGTAGAGAGCGAGGGGGTTGTAGAGAGCAAGGGGCGTGTAGAGAGCGACGGGGGTGTAGAGAGCGAGGGGGTGTAGAGAGCGAGGGGGTGTAGGGAGCGAGGGGGGGTGTAGAGAGCGAGGGGGTTGTAGAGAGCGAGGGGGGTGTAGAGAGAGAGGGGTGCAGAGAGAGGGGTGTAGAGAGAGGGGTGTAGAGAGAGAGGAGGTGTAGAGAGAGATGAGGTGTAGAGAGAGAGGAGGTATAGAGAGAGAGGGGGTGTAGAGAGAGGGGGGTAGAGAGAGAGGGGGTGTATAGAGAGAGGGGGTGTAGAGAGAGAGGTGGTGTAGAGAGAGAGGGTGTGTAGAGAGAGGGGAGTAGACAGAGGGGAGTAGAGAGAGGGGTGTAGAGAGAGTTAAGGAGGTCCTTTATCTAAGATGACTTATTTATTACACGTCCTTAATTTACCAAGAAAAAGCAAGAATATATCTTCACATTACCATACATTAAAAACGTCTTAAAGTATGTGCTTGCAACAAAGTGTAAACAGATCAGTGGCCGGTTTGCTCACACTACAGATTTTAAGTTTATTCCGGATCAAAAGCAGCTAGGGTGTTGTGTGTAAAATTCTTCTTCCTCCCGTCACCGACGCCTGCCGAATGAAGTTTCTACAACCGAAGCGCGAGTGAACTGATGCGCTTTCACCCACGGAAGTTTTCCCACGCTGCAATGGGTATTTCTACAATTTATTCGGAGGACGCGGCTCTCTGACAGCCGCGATCGCCATTTTGTCCCTCCATAGCGCGATTTACGGCGCACTTTATAAATGGGAATGCGTGTTTGCTGCAACGCTCCTGCATCCAGCAACTGCTCATGGTGAGCTAATTTTGTGATATTTGGCCTGCCACTGCCCTTATCTTACTTCTGCTGACTTGTGCGAGTCTTCCTCGTAATTTCACGAATTTGGCGGCCATTTTCTGTCATTGGACTTTTTTTTTTTCTCCTCATGCAGGCTACCTATGCATGTGACATAGATCTGCTTATTATCTAAAGCACTGCAACTCCTCCTCATATGTGGACCTTATATGTTTTCAGCAGTTTCTCTTGCTATTTATGCTTTCTCTGACCAGCGCATCCACTCTCCACTGCTACTCCTCATGATGACAATGTGCTTCCTCTAACAGACTTCCTTTGCTCCACAATTCGCTACTATACTGCATTCCATTCTCAGGGTGAATTTCTGCTTCGCTCTTCAGAGTAAGGGTTCCTCCACATAAGTTTATGGATGCTGTTTTTTACCCATTTATGACTCTTTGGTGTTCTGCTCACTGAGGTGTCCCCAGGTACCTGCATCAGTGCTTACAAGGACGCAGGGTATACTACTGGACTCAAATTCTTTCCTATTTTTCCTCTGGAGATACCTCTTTTTGTATGGAGAGAAGTGCTGCTAGCCGCACTCCCAAAACTCCACGTCGTGTTTTCATTAAAAACTCGAGAGTCTTCTCTGCATTGGCGCACCTCGAGGCTTCTCAGGAACTTGCTACTCAAATGTCGCAGTCTACCGCGGAGCGCCCTGTTCAACCTCCAGGAAAGATCACGTTGAAACGCCTTAAAAAAGACCCTCCGTCACCGACAGGATCCACGTCGGCTGTGTCTATGGAGATGTTGCTGGAGGAGATACGTGCTCTCCGACCTTTCATGGAAGAAACTAATTCCAAGTTGCAGGTTCTCACCGACAATTGGTCACAGATGGATGCGAGAGTAACTACAGTGGAACGCTCTCTGTCTTCTCTTCAAGAGTCATCCTCCAAGGTGACACACATGCAGTCGCAGATTTCTTCTCTCCAGAAGCAAGTTGAAGAATTGGAGAACCGAAATAGACGCAATAATCTTCGACTTTACGGCCTGGCGGAGAATTGTGAGGGCAATGATCCCATTGCCTTCTTTAAGTCATTCTTACCCAAGCTTCTTCACCTGCCCGAAGGCACCACACTCAACATCCAGCGAGCACACAGGCTTGGCCGCATCGCCTCCACTTCTTCTACTCCCTCACGACCAAGAGGCGTCATCATGTATTTCTTGGAATACACTGATCTTCTCAAAGTCCTCTCAGCGGCCCGCGCCTCTCCTCGTCTTACATGGTCAGGCTCTACTCTCTTTTTCGCACAGGACTACGCCAGAGCTACAGCCAATCGTCGTAAAGCCTTCTTGGATATGCGACCAGAGCTTCGTTCTATTGGGGCCAGATATGGTCTTTTCCACCCTTGCCTGTTCAGAGTTACTCACAACAACAAAACAACGACCTATGAGGATCCTGTTTGTCTCCGGAGTTTTTTTAACTCTGCACAGGCGCCTGATATGGATTTATCCGACCCTTCATCAGCTTTTCCTCCATGACTTTTGTGTGATGCTGATCTGTTGTTATAGTTGCCCCGCATGATTGATGCTGGCTGTTCTGCTGTTCGCGTTTATTGAGTTCCCTAACACTTTTCATTTTATATGCTTCTTCTTGATGCTCATTCGTTTTCTTGCATCCCTGTAATGTATTTAGGTGTTGTTTAATATTGTTTGTTATTTTGTTTTTTATTACTCACCCTCATCGTGTTTCCTCCTGTTCTACCTCTTTGGTCATTTATCTATTTATCTATTTATTTATTTTTTTTGTTTGTTTCACTTTCCCTTTTTATCTTCCGCAGGTCTCACAACCTTTAGTGTGTTTCCCCCTCGGTTTGGTGGTTCGCTCACGTTGGATGTCTTGCCTCCTCTAGTTGGTGCTCCCCCCTCAGTCCTTTCTTCTCGTCCCTTCTCCCCGGTGATCATCCTCCCCCAGCTCTGCCCTTCGTAAGTATGTTCTCCCCTCTTTCCCTGTTGTTCGCTTCCACTTTTGTATCTATTTTTCTATTATCTTTCCTAGTTCTCCTTGTTTCGCAGGTGTCTTCCTCTTCTGTTTTCCGACAATCCTTGTGCTGTAATTTTTTTTCTATCTTTTTCTCTTTCACTTACATTACCCTATTTCATTTTCTAATTCAACAAATTTTCATTACCACTCTCTTACTTCCTTTTCCCACTTCTCATCTTCCTTTTCAATCTCATTCCGTATTACCTTTTCTAGACTTCCTTATTCTTTTTGATTTCCCCTTCCCTCTGGGTTCCTTTTATATCCTTTCTCTACCTGCTGATATTTTTTCTATCTTTTCTTATATGATATGTCATTGAAAGTAATTACATGGAATGTTAAGGGCATCAATTCTCCCATAAAACGACAGAGAATTTTGTCTCACCTTGCACGTTTAAATGTGGATATTGCTTTTTTACAAGAAACCCATTGATCTGCTGAAGAATCTGTCAAATTGAAAAGAAGTTGGGTGGGAGATGTTTACTACTCACCTGGGGATGGTAGGCGTAATGGTGTGGCCATTCTCTGTCACAAAGCTCTTTCCTCCTCCCTGCTCGCTCAAGAATCAGACGACGATGGTCGTTGGACGTATGCTAAGCTCTCCATCAAGAATGTTCCAATTTCTCTTCTAAATGTTTATGCCCCTACCACTGGTGATCTTACTTTTTGGCATACATTTTCCCATCACATTTCCAGATTTATCGATGATAACTTTATCTTGGCAGGGGACTGTAATCAGCCCCTGGACCCCTTTTTGGACAGAAATTCCAAGGCTCACTTTGTTCCCAATAAGTCCCATAAATCCTTTTCTCAAGCTATCTCCCAACACAAACTTACTGATGCCTGGCGTTTATGTAATCCAGAGCTTCAAGAATTTACTTTTTACTCTCCATGTCATCACTCCCAATCCCGGATTGATTACATTTTTGTAACTCACAATATTGTCCAAACCCTTACCCACGCTGAGATTGGACCGATTTTACTCTCAGACCATGCCCTTACTTTAGTTCAATTGGATATATTACCCAAATCAGCTGGGCCCAAACGTTGGCACTTTAATAACTCCCTTCTCTTCGACCCCAAACTCACTACTTCCTTTATTGAATTTTCAGATAAATTTTTTTCATTCAATGATAGCTCCTCCATTCCCAAGCACACCATTTGGGACGCTTTTAAAGCTGCAGCAAGGGACTTCATAATTGGCTTTGTGGCAAAAAAACGGAGGGCTGCTCGCAGCTACACAACGGCTATCCTTCTGGATATTAAGAAATTGGAGCATTCTTATTTTACTTCCCGAACACAGGAAAGTTTAACTGCCTTGATTAATGCTAAAATGAAATTTAACAAAAAGTCCACGGATGATGCGTCCTTGTATCTATTGAAATCAAGTGCCAAGTTCTATGGGGGCAAAAATAAGGCTGGTAAGGTATTAGCTAATTATCTAAAGGTCAAGCAAAAGAAGTTGAATATTGAATCAATTTACGACACTAACTCCACTCTCAAACACACAGACACAGATATTCTTACTGAATTTTCTACCTTCTACAAGACTCTTTACTCCTCTGAAACCCAGCCCTCCTCTCAATCCCTAGACCACTTTTTCTCTACCATTCAACAACCAGCCCACTTCCCGCTTGACCTCTCCCATTTAGAGCTTGACATAACCCAACAGGAATTGCTCACGGCACTTCAGACTCTTCAAAAGGACAAGGCTCCTGGGCCAGATGGCTTCACTGTAGAATTTTTTCTTCACTTTTCAAAAATTCTCATTCCAAAACTTCATTCCCTCATTGACGCTTTTCTCACCTCGGGTTCCTCCTCTGGCTCTTTTTCTGATGCACATATCTGCCTCATACCCAAGGAGGGGAAAGATCCTCAACATTGTAAAAATTACAGACCAATCTCCTTGGTTAACATTGATTATAAAATATTTGCGAAGTCTCTTGCGGCACGTCTTGATCTTCTTCTCCCGGATCTTCTGGGTGAGGAACAGTCGGGCTTTGTCAAGAGCCGCTTCATCACTGATAACACTAGACTGCTCTTTAATATTCTCTCTAAGTCCCGTCATTTACCCCATCCCCTTGCGGCCATTGCCCTTGACGCTGAAAAGGCGTTTGATAGAGTTGAATGGGCTTATCTCTTTCACACCCTTCGTTGGTTTGGTTTTGGTCCTAAATTCATTTCTCTAATTTCATTACTTTGCTCTAACCCGCGTGCAGCTGTTTGTGCCAATGGTCAAATATCATCTTTCTTTGATTTGGAAAGAGGTGTTCGTCAAGGATGCCCCTTATCTCCCTTTCTCTTTAATTTGGCCTTAGAACCTTTTCTTTCTAAACTATGTCAAAATCCCATTATCCAAGGTTTCCAGCTATCAGACTCCCACATCAAATTAGCTGCTTATGCGGATGACATCCTCCTTTTTATCTCTAATCCCACTGATTCGATTCCCGCCTTCCTTACTGAAGTGCAGGCCTATTCCCAAATATCTGGTTATAAGCTTAACAATGATAAATGTGAGATCCTACCCTTGACAAAATTTACATTCAAGCCTGATTTTGCCGCATCTAATTTTACATGGAAGTCCTCCAATATTAAATACCTTGGATTGCATATTACCCCTACCATCCCAGATACTGTCTCCCTTTGTATGTCCAAATGCATCCAAAAGTTAGTGGATCTCACGTCCAAATGGCATCCTCTTTACCTATCCTGGTGGGGTCGCCTCGACACTATTAAAATGATGCTATCTCCCATAGTCCTCTATACTCTCTCTAATATTCCAGTCCCCGTCCCTTCCAAATTTAAAAAAAAAATGAACTCCATTCCAATGTCCTTCCTTTGGAATAAAAAGAAGCCTCGAATGTCTCTAGCTCGACTGATCCGTCCTAAGTCAGAGGGTGGAGTCAACTTCCCCGACTTCCCTGCTTACCATAAAGCGTTTCAATTACGACAAGCCTCCTTCTGGCTGCAGGACCCTAGTACTCCCTGCCCTTTATGGGCTAAATTTGAACGTCTTCTTCTTTCTCCCTTTTCCTTTGCCGAATATCTTTCCTTCTCTCGTAAACCTTCTTCTATTTCCACTCTCATGCATAAATTTACTACTAAATTGCTCCTATCTTCTTCCCATTCCCCTCCCACGACAATTGCTGGTTTCCTTTCCTCCCCCATCTGGCATAATACTGCTCTGCTTATCCGTAATAAACCCTTCTTTTGGAAAACATGGCATTGCAGGGGTCTGATATGGATCTCCCAACTCTTTTCTCAATCCTCTTTCTTACCTTTCACTACTCTTCGCTCCCTTTATAAGTTACCTTCCTCCTCTGCTCGCAACTATCATTTGCTTAGGGACGCAGTACTAACAACTTATAATCGGCGCTCTCAGCTGTGTCCTCCTCCTGCTTCATCCACCCTCCTTTCCTCACTCCACTCCTTTTTACGCAATGCACCAAAGGCTGCCGCTATCTACAAATACCTCCACAACACTGACTCTATAAGACCTAAGTCCAAGGTGGAGGAATGCTGGGAACATGACCTATCCACGTCCTGGCCAGTTTCACTTTGGGATAAGATCTGGATCAAGATCCGTAAATCCTCGAGAGCGGCAACCTTGACACAGACTTTTTTTTATTTACAACAGACTTCTTTTTACACCCTTTGACCTTCACAAACGCTTTCCAACCACTTCGCACATATGTTGGTCTTGTTCATCACCACAAGCCACTTTGTTTCACATGTTATTCTTATGTACTCCTGTTCATGGTTTTTGGTTACATGTCTGGGCTCAGATTAATCTGATTTTTCACACCTGTATCCCCTTCTCTCATACAAACATTTTCTTAGGCAGCCTTTCTCCTTGCTGGGACAATGTTGAACTAAAGCCTCAGATTATTGATTTACTACTGGCTGCTGCATTCCAGCAAATAACGGTCAATTGGAAGGACTTCTCCAATATCTCCTTCAAGGCGTGGTGGTTTAATGTCTGTCACAACCATAGACTTGACACTGCTTTTGTTTTTACGGCCTGTATGGCTGCAAAACGCTTGGACCTATGGCTCCCTGTCACGCTTTACTTGGACTCATGTGCTAACCGTTTGTTTCATCCATCACCTTCGCAACAGGAAGTCCTCAAACCTCCTTAATTGCTCATTGCATTCCATTTTTCTTCATTGTACCATCTTTTTGTTCCTATCGAACACTTTCATACTTACTATGATTACTGTTTTACATGCTTTTCTCTTGTCTTTTCTTTTTCTTTTCCTCCATTACCCAGATTTACCTTCTTACACTATTTGCAATTATATGCTTGTTTTATTCTTCTTATAGTTTTCAAGTTTATATTCCAATGTACTTTGTTTTGACACCTGGTTTTTCTCTTGTCAATATCAAATAAAATTTTCTTGAACTTAAAAAAAAAAAAAAAAAAAGAAGGAGTTCATATGAAATATTCAAATACTTTCATGAAGTCTCAAGCAGGTCGAGCAAGTTGAGAGTTCACCTGCCTCAGGAAAATGTTGATTTTTTTTATTCACAGTTTTTTTTTTCTTTTTTTAACGAAACAGGCAAAGGTTACTGCGGCAATTCAGAAAATGTAATTGTGAGTGGCCTGCCATTTCTGACAGAACTTTGCTTCCTTTTTAAATTTTACTTCATTTTATTTTCCAATTTACCCCTCTCAGGATGTTCTAAGTCTTCCTTTCTGACTGAGAATCACTTTCGAAGGGGCACGGTGGAAAATAAAACACTGACATAAATCTCAAAATCACGGCCCACAGATAGAAGGCCTACTATGTTATGGGCAGCAGACAGGATGCACCAACCGTACAGTCTAGGTTCTCAGATTACAATGGTGGTTTTCGCTCAAATATACATTTTAAATAGATGCATTTTGAAATGTGATAATTTTCTAGCCAATACAAGCCTTTTATTTTCAAATCAAAATACAACGAAAGTTCCCTAAACAAAGTTGATTTTTTTCGTGAAAAAACCATGAATGACCTCAAATACAAGTTTTCATTTATCAATAAAAACAAGCATCAGGTTGTAATCTTCCTCAATCACCCAAATAATACTGCCACATGTGGATACATTTTGCCTTCCTAACCTGTTGGTATGCCCATTAGGTGATTGACGGCTCAGTGCTTGCAACACATCCAATGACAGCTCACTGCCTGCAACACAACCAGTCACCACGTGGCTTAAACCACTGAGTGATTGGCTGTGTTACAAGCCCTCGACAGTCAACACATTGTGAGTGTGACATCTAGCCTTTCCTTCTTGAGCATTCAAGTACTGCATTCAGCTGGAGAGCTGCGGGTTGTAATTAGGATGGGTCGAAATTACGTAATCTCATGAGTACTGTGCCACAATATTGTTTCAAAACTATCTCAAGACAAATATTGTCTCTAAAATATCATAATATAAAGAATATCCTGGGCCAGAATAAAGCAGGTAAGACTACTGTTTTTTAAGCCTTTATATCATTTTATTTGAATATATTTGTGTATAATACAGATTTTTAATTACCTAGTTGAGTTTTATTATTTTTGGTGTTATAAATTGTTATCATTTTAATATTGAGTATTCGTTAATGTGGTTTATTTTTTCATTATGTAATTTATTAATGTTTTTTATTTTATCAAAGCTTTTTGCGGCTTTTTGGCTGTGTAGGGGAGTAGGGTGGAATATTTTTTTATTTTAATTTGATTATATTTTGTATGTTTTTGTTATTTACAAATAAATGTAAACCTATGTAAATCAATATATTATGATACTAATTGTGATAATTTCGTAATTTTTTGAAAGATTTTTTATATAATCCTTTTTAGTGCTATTATTTTTAAAGAATTTGTATCGGAATTTCTTTCTGTTATCAATTTAGTTTGAATTTTTGATTTCTGGTATTTTAGGGGAGCATGGTGGGAAGTATTTTAAATCTATTTTTTAAAACTTTTTTAAATTAACAATTTTAAATATCATTTTGTGTACCATTTTCTATGTTAAATTTGTTTTATTGGTTTTTAATATTGTATGTAAATTATATCATTTAAATAATATTTTTAATATGTTTATAGAAATAAATATTATGTTTATATATTTGACACCTATATGTATTTTATTTATTATTTATTTAAGATAGAGAAAATGAAATCTAAGATTTCTAAAGTGTAACAGTTTCCATACAGTTGCTTTACACTGGAGTGAGAATAGTAGTTCTGACCCTTCCAAAATCCAGCACCTTCTGTATTGTTTCTCATGTTGAAGTACTAAAGAGCCTCCCCTTGTTCTGCCACTACTGCTGGCCCTGGGAGGACGGGCTGCAACATCCGTAGAAGGCGCCAGAGCACCATAAAGACCTGCGAGGAGTCCTGCAGTGCGAGAGCCCCCTCTTGTACTGCCACTGCTGCTGGCCCAGGGAGGAGGCCCTGTAAAAGTTTGAAGAAGGTGCAGGAGCACCCAAAAGACCTGGGAGACCAAGATGGGCCCGTCATAGACAGGAGAAGACTGGGCTTGGCCCCCTCTTGGTCCTGCTACCAGGGCGTGCTCCTCTACAACACAAGATTGCAAGGTACAATATCATTCACCTGGGTTCTCTCAAGCACCCTTTCAATCATCAGGTCAGCTGTCTGGCAGTCCCCAAGCGGAAGATGGCAAAGACGATCTGTAAGTATTTTTTCTTCTCTTTTTTTGGCAGCCCTTACTTTATCATTTCTTTTTCATCTAATCATTGTTTGGAGTCTTCACAAAGGATCACCCACATGCAAGTTGGGGCTTTCATTGAAACCAACCTAACCAATAATCAAAAATGGGGAAAAGACCCAACAATGATAAGCAACAAGCGCCACTCCAATTAATACCCCCACTACTGCCGCAAACCTCCATTGATTGGATGCTCCAGAGGGCCATAGGGGTAGTGTTCACGGATATAGAACAAACTGAAAGATGGTTGTTTTTGACTCAAGATCATCGCTACACCCTGATTGATTTGGTTTGCCCCACAGCCAGAGGAGCCCTGGAAAGCCCTCCTGTGTTATCTCTACAAACAATAGGCACTGACACAGAAACATTACCCAAACCAGCCACGGAGAGGGGGGTGAGAACAAGGGCCCAGTTAAGAACAAAAAACTCAAACAATCTCTATGGGTCGTGGTAAAGTGGAAAAAGTCTAACAATGGGATATCTGTGAATACGGACTTACAGAGCAACCAGGTCTCGGACAATGGCTAAAGCGTACAACTGGACACAATATTTCCGCCATGGGTGGCCACCCTGATGGAGGAGCTACGAGGCCAGTTCAGAAGGCATCGTCAGAGACGAGCTTCCGCCTCTGGTGGCTTGCCTTGATAAGTTGGCCAACCTGTGTGACAGCAGAGGTGGAAATACACCCGTAATACACACACCGGTTGGAGACAGTGAAACGAACCCTTCCAGCCATATAGACACTGGTGTTATAAAGGATGTGGAAAGGCCCAAAGCACCAAGGGAGGCGGATCTTATCATCCTTGCCCAGGTTGATGGTAGCACAGGCTATGATCCAAAGCAGGGAGGAGTGGGTGGTACCAAGTAAGGGTATCCCAAAGAATAGCACGGACAGACCCGGGTTCTTGAGTGAGGGGGAGGTTAGGGGATGATCTGCCAACAATAAATCTCTCACATGCTCCATCCCCATATGTTATCGTACTGGCAGGAGTACCTGCAACCAAAATAGGGCAGGAGGAAATCCAGCTAGAGCTTAAAAATAAATGCCTCCACTGGGTGGCTAGGTACCGCCAGTTCATCTGCCCACATGCAGGCAAAAATCTTATGACCCCTAGGGTTAGCTGGGTGGGCAATAGACCACAATATCTACATGGGGACTGTGTTGTAATTAGTTTTAAAAATCCAAGGATGGTACAGCATCTTTTGCAACTGAATCATTCCACTCAGGATTCTGGTACAACTATTAGGCCATTCCGGCTCACCCACTTTTATATTCTAAGACCCACATTCCAAAGTAGGGCAAACAAAATCCTAATACAGGGTGAGTGGTATCAAAATCAGCCTCCAATGGTTCAAGGGTATCAACACCTGAGACCACTCATATTTAGTGCACCTGTGGTAAACAGATATGGGGTCCTGGAGGAGGTCAATTGACTCACATTAAATTCTTGCTCCGATTCGGCGCCAATCTGTCAAAGGGTTCCTCTGGGGAGGGACACACAGGACTCATGGTCAAGTTCCGAGCACGAAATGATTGTTCTATATAGGACAGAGAGGGAAAACAAGAAGGAGCGAATGAGTGAGATCACATAGGACAGGGATGAGGGTGTAAAAAAACAAAGAGCCCAGGTCTATAAGTCAGAACCTTAGTGACAACCCTGTGAATACACACGTCAGCTCTACTAACTTACCTGTACAGACCTACACACCAGCACCATCAGACACCCCAAGTTCTTAATTCTTAGATTCACTAAAAATGCTATGGTAGTCATAGGGGGAGATTTTAATTGGCAATTTGAGCCAATGCAAGATCTTTAGGATAAACCACCCTTAGAGGAGGATGCGCTCTGGGCTATCCCCTAATATTCCTCAAATCAGGACATGGACACCGCTGGCTCTCCAGATTAAGTCATTTACCTTAAATCACTCCCTACGAGCCTGCAATGGCTGAATCCAGATCTAATTCCCCATGGAAATTTACCCTCAATAGGGTTGGCCGTTCTTCCATTCTAAACTATATCCTGATTGAAACTAGGATGTGGGACAGGGTTGTTGACTTCACTTTCTTACCACGGCATGACTGCTACCACAATGCTTTAACCCTGGAACTGCAGATGTTAGACTCGGCGAACCTTGACCCTTTTATTACGATAGATGACAGACTATTACTCACCAATGGTAGGTGAAAAGTAAGATGGACTTGGATCAAACAATCGCCCGAAAGAATGGCCTCCATGAATGAATTACCAACCCTTATGGAACTAGCAAAGCTTAGATCAATCAGTGTACTGTTGCACCGCTAATAGCAGTTGCTAAGTTGCATGAAGTAATGATCTCCAAATTGGTGGACATATTGTGACCAGTGGGCACCCACGGTGGGCCGGCAAATGTTAAGCAGACCTCGTTCAACCGCAGCTGTTGGGAAGCAAAAAGGTCCCCGATAGAGGCCATAAAATCTAAGAGTAGAACCCAAACCTGAATTGTGAGAGCTTCTATAAAGACACCCTTGCAAACAAATCATGGGAAACGGACCAATGGGCATATTTGAAACAGGCCCTCGTGGCTAAGGATATGAAAGCCTTTTGGAACAGTGTAAGTACAGGTAGTAGAAATGGAAAGGGACAGCCCCGTCGGGGGTCGCAGCGCGCTTTATAGGTTTAAAAAAAAAAGGTGGCCCAGGAGCCCAAAATAGTGACTGATAGCTGGAAAGAACACTTTCAGGCCCTATACACTCTATTGGAGACTGAGGTTAGCACCCAGACTATAGCAATCCAGCCATCACTAAACCACCACCCTGCGATCCCTGTGCTGACTCTGACAGAAGTCATCAGTGCTGTAAGAAAGATAGCTCCTGGTAAAGCCCCAGGTCTAGATAAGATACTTGGGGATCTCTACTGTGCTGAGCCTAACATCTGGGGACCATATCTGTGGGTGCTTCTTAACACTATATTACAAGGAATGGCACTCCCGCCACTGGAGCTGAGACCCTCCCAATATTTACAAAAGGGTCCACATTACTGCCCATCAACTATAGACCAATCAGTCTGATGGATTTAATACAAAAAATCTTTGCAAGGATTTTATTGGACCGCCTACAGGCCTGTTTAGAGGAACATAAAATCATGAGTCACCTACAAGCTGGCTTTAGGGAAATAACATCCACTATGGACCAAATATCCAGGCTACTCCTTTATTGGAAAATGGTGCATCTGGAAGGTGGTTGTCTATACTTGGTCTTTGTGAATCTTAAAAGTGCTTTTGACCTAGTGCCTAGAGATGCTCTCTGGGTGGTATTAAGTGACCTTTGAATGCCCTATTATCTCCTGAACAGGTTAAGAAAACTGCATGAGGGCAATTATGTACAAATCAGGTATGGGAAGCATGGGGAACCAACTCCGCCCATTCCAATAAACAGAGGAGTTAGGCAGGGCTGTGTGCTGGCCCCCAGCTTGTTCTGTCTATACATTAACGGACTGGTTGACACATTCAGTAGGCTGAAGGATATAAATGCTACCAAGCTAGCACACAAGTTAATCCTGGCACTGATGTTTGCTGATGATACCCTTCCGCTGTTCAAATCACCGATGGGCATGCAGAGAACCCTGAATTGTTTTGGCGGGTTTTGTAGTACAAGGGGGCCGGAGATCAATATACATAAAACTAAATATATGGGGGCAGATTTATGAGGCCCTTGCGCCACGTTTACGCCGCTGTTGCGTCACGCAAGGCGGCGTAAACGTGGCGCATCCCTACGAATGATTTACAACGTGACGCATCTAGGCAGATGCGTCACGTTGTAAAGCCCTGCGCCGCTTGTGGGCGTTCCGGCGCAGGGTGGGCGTTCCGGGGCAGGTACGCCTCGCAAAAGTGGCTGAGTGAAATCTATGAGATTTCACTCAGTCACTTTTAAGCCAATGCTGCGTCAAAAGCCTGCGCCTGCTTGAAGCAGGCGTAGGTCTTGACGCAGCATTGTTAAAATGGGGCACCCCCGAGCCTTGCTGGAGCTGCGTCGCGCTTGCGACGCAACTCCAGCAATGCGCCACATTTCCGGCACAGATGCGTCACGCATCTGTGCCGTTTTTGCACCATGGTGAGCCGCATTATAAATGCGGCGCACCATGGCTGGCGGAGCTGTGGCGCACCGTGGCGCATGTTAACTGGCGCATCCCTGGGGATGCGCCAGTTAACATAAATCTGCCCCATGGTCTTCAATTCCGTTCACACAACTCGCCTTAACCCGCTCATGAATGGTATCCAACTTGAGTGGTTATCTATTTTTGAGTATCTTGATCTTACCTTAACAGAAAAAATGGATTGGGGGCCCCACATGGGCAAGTCAAGTCTCAAGCTAACCCAGACCGCAGGCGGGCTGGCAAAGCTATATAGAAATTCTTTTCATAAGCCAGTAGACCCGTTCTAGATGTCTATAAAACCCAACTAAAGAGTGATGTCATGTATGGGGCCAAACTCTGGGGGCATTTTCTTATCAAGAATATTATTAAGACCGAGGTCAATTATTATAGACAGTTGTTCGGCCTACCAGTGAGCTCCCCACTTGTCCCATTGCGGTTGAACATAGGGGTAAGACCTATTATAGAGGAAATTGGCTGTAGAACCCTTCTGGCGGCGATTATGGGTGACTCCCAAACTGGCTGAACACAGGACAGAGCTGCAAGAAATATTGGGATTCTCTGGTATAAGCAAACTGGCCTGGTTGGCATACATTAAAGAAGGTTTTCACACTCTAGGCAGAGACAGCCTCTGGAGCAATCCAGAGGTAGCCTGCAGTACAATTTCGCATAAACAATTGGTTAGTAGCTATAGGGAGGCTAAACTCACCAAACTTAAAAATCCTGTCACCGGTTCTCTCACAGCTGCATTTCTGAACATAAAGGAGACCTTTAATTTGGAACCACGCTTAGATGAAATACAACCAGCCTTCGCTAGGAAACTTTATGTTCAGTTTAGGCATGGTTCTCTCCCTCTGCTTGCATTCTATAACAAAAGGACTGGCAGCTATGCTATGGGGTGCCCTGCATGCAGTACGGAAGAGGAGACCGAACTCCATGTCTTTTTTCTGTAAGGATATAAAAGAATTAAACAAAGATGGCTGGTACAACTGTGTAGTAACCTGGGTACAAGGTGCTGTGAAGCAACTTTTAGACTCCTGAAGTAAAATGCCCAATTAACAATTGTTTACGCTGTCTCGTTTTTTTATTTTTTATGTAGTGGGCCTGCATTGTTTTTTTAGGAACCAGTAATGAACTTAATGTTGATTGGTTTTCATTAACCACCCTTGTATTCATTTTATCATAATTTTAACAGTTTTTGCTTATCATACATTTTTGTAATGCTCTTTTACCTAAATCTAGAAATGTTGGATTGGAAAGCGAACTCCCTCCAAAGTCCAACACTTTCCTTACTGATGCTTACGTTGGAGTGAGAATAATAAATCTGACCCCTCCAAACTCCAACTAAATCCCTATTGCTGCTTATGTTGGGGTGGAATTTAGGATTTGTCAGAACAAGTTATTGAAATCATTCTTTTTTGTGGAAAGAATTTCCAATTTATTGTTTCATTTTTTGATTTTTGGGTGCTTGACTCTTCACAATTCGATTTGTGCGGCTCAAAGGTGGATCAATAAATCCCTGTTACTATAAAAGACGTTAGACAGCCAACACGTGTTTCGCTCCCTCACAGTGGCCTTCTGGCCTGGGGCTTCCTCGAGGCATAATGAATATTACATTCTAAGCATGTTTATTCTGTTCCTGAAATCCGTTATTGTAACGTTTTGTAATACTTGAACATTAGGTCTTTATAAGCAGTCTCTGTATCGCATGTCAACAGATCACTCAGTGCTCTCGCAGGATTGATTTTGCGCAAGGGGAGCTGCATGTCTGCAGCTCCCCTTGTGTAAAAGCAATTCCAGCTCCCACAGGATGCGTGGAGCCTGCAGGACCGTGGGGGCATTGGGTCTCCCCCCATGGTCCCCAATGGAGAGGCCAGGTGCCGGGTGATGGGGTCCCTGGGGCCAGGTGGCCTACCTCCCCTCTAATAAAAAATGATTTTTAAAACAAACTGAAAGGTCGGCCCCGTGGGATGGGGTTCCCGGGGCCATAATTGGTCTGAGGAAGGGGGCCACGCGGCCCCCCTCAAAATAATAATACAAAAAAAAAGAGTCTGGCCATGCCCCGGGGGTGGGGTCCCGGGGCCGAAATTGGCCTCAGGAGGGGAGCCATGCGGCCCCCTTCCCGATTTAAAAATATATATATAAAAAGAGGTCAGGCCCGGGGGGATGGTGTCCACAGGGCCCCAAAAATGTAAATGAATGGGGGCCACACAGCCCTTTGTAAAAAAAAAAATATTTTTAAAAAAGTCAGCATCTAGCCGGAGGCCACCACCTCTTTCTCCACCACTCTGCAAATGCGCCCTCTCAAACGTTGGTAGTTGGAGAAATAATTCCCCTTGAATACTGAGGTCCCCTGGGGGCCACCAAGCCCACCAGGTACCTCCAGTATGATCCACAGAGCTGCTTTGCAGAAAGGTGGGCCGAGGCCACAACCCTTTTCGCACCACTCTGCAAACGCACCCCTTGGTGCACTGCTGGTGGGTGATGAGGTCCTCCTGTGTCCTGAGGACATCAGGACACAAGTGGACTTCATCCCCGAGGGGGCATGGCCTTAGTCCACTTCTCAGCAATCCCACTGTGTGGAGCTTACCGGAGGTAAGAGGTGGGCTAGTTGGACCCAAAAGTACCCCAACAGTGAAGGGGACTTCAATCCCCATCCAAGAGTGCGCCAGGGAGCACGTTTGTAGAGTGGTGGGCAAAGGGGGCGTGGCCTGCTATGAGTACTTACTAATGCTGCTGTGTGGGACTTACTGGAGGTAATAGAAGGGGTAGTTGGCCCCCAATGATGTCCTTGGGGGCCAACTACCCTTCTTGTTACCAACAGTAATTCCCACACAGTGGGATTGCTAAGACATCTTCGGAGGCCAACTACCCCTATTGTTACCTCCAGTAATTCCCACACTGTGGGATTGCTAAGACGTCTTCGGAGGCCATGCCCCCCTTTCTCCACCACCTCCTGGCAGACTACGGGATGGGGATAAATTTCAATTTATTCCTGAGGGAGTTTGGGGGCCAAGAAGCCCTCCTGGTACCTCATGTAAGTCCTATGCAGCGGAATTCCTGAGCGTTGTTTGGAGGCCCAGCACCCTTTCTCCACCACTCTGCAAACGTGACTACTACTTAAAGAAGCATCTTTCTGCACCTCTGACTTAGAGGTAGTTTTAATCCCCCTGCCCTATTATATACCAGGGCCTTACAGAGAAGGTCCTGCCAATCACAGGGGTACCCCAGCCCATAGTATACCCTAGTGTATGTAGGTGTTTTCACTGTATTATAAGTGTCTTTTAGCATAGCACTGGCACCGGGCCTGGTTATTCATAGTCAGTTACCACCAGTACCAGTCAGCAAAAAGTTGGGGGCACAGGATGACTTTGCAACAAGGCCTCTTTCTGCACCTCTGTTGGTTCTTTATGCATATCTCTTGCTTCTTTCTGCACCTTGCTTTGTCTTTCTGGACTTCTGTTGCCTCTTTCTGCATTTCTATTGATTATTTCTGTGCCTTTCTTCCTCTTTCTACACATGTCCTACATCTGTAGGCATTGTTAGAAATTACCATTTAAAAAACCCTTGAAGTTCAATGAAAAAAACAAAGGTTTCAGGGACGTTATAGTTAGAAATTAGCATTTTTAAAAAAACTTTTGAAATTCACTGAAAAAAACCACAGGTTTCAGGGACGTTGTATTTAGAAATTAGCATTTAAAAATGTTTGAAATGCACTAAAAAAAACATAGGTTTCAGGGATGTAATAGTTAGAAAGTAGCATTTAAAAAACCATAGAAATTCACTGAAAAAACCATAGTGAATCAACGCGCTGCTCTGGGGCCAACCATTTATAGGAAAACACAAGCTCTGCAAATGACAGTGTACTACCTCACCAGTCCTCCAAAAAGCCAAAACTGGGGTTATGGAACTCTGCCAGTGTACATAGCTGAAACATTCCAAATTGCATAATATATTCCCAATATTGGACAACTTTTACCAATTTACTGCAACAAAATGGACATGAGAGAGTATCCACACAAATATTATTAAAATGGGCATATCGTATATCACGACAAAACCCTTACTCTACTGAAGCAGTAAAGATTTAAATTACATGGTATTTGATCATACTATTTACCATCGGCCCAGTTCCGGTTCCCGTACGACGGCGAAACAGTGCCACCTGGTGGCTAATTCTACAAATTCCAAGCAGCATTTAGGTAATATTGTTAAATGTAACACAACTGCATTGAAATGAAATACCAGCATTTGTAGAACGCACAGCTAACTTCAGAGAGATGTCCTGGCGCTGGAAACCGTCGGGAAGATTAAGCGAGCTATTGTCCAGATTCACATGGTGCTGGGCTAAATTGCCGCCTGCACCCAGATCGAACCGTGAACCCTGTGGTTCAGAGTCAGGCACCCTGGCCGCTGCGCCACACCTCTTCCGCAATAAAGTTCATAAAGCTGGGGCCCACCTGGGGTATAAGAATGCGGATTAATGTGGCAGATTCACAGGACCTACTAAAGGAAATGCATATTTGTTTTCCACAGGGGCTACTAATCCCAGAAAGCAAGACGTGTACCAGCGCGGCTCTCTGAGGGCGTGGCTTGCAAATAAAATAAGAAGTGTGGAAACTGCCTGTGAGTGTCTTTACACGGGGACCTTTGATAAAGAGGCAGACAGCCTTGAAACGCGTCAGGTCAGTGGATTGTAACCGGGAGCAGCAACAAGTGATTTCCCATGTGAGAAAGCCGGATGGTTAATTAACTGCGAGTGCGCCCCTAAAAGCTCTTGGGCCTTTGGTGAACAATATATATATATATATACATATATTTATCTATATGTATATATTTATTTTTTTCATTTTAAAAGTTAGTTTAATGGAAGTTATTTGTTTTTATTATTTATTTTTGTAGTTTGTTTTTACCTATCTATACTTTAATATTGTTATTCTATAATTCTTTTATTTATGTACTATCTAGAGCTGGTAGTTAAAATACATTTTTTATTTCTAATTTTATTATTTTTTACATCATTTTTTTTAATTATATGGTTATTATTATTTTGCATTTATTTTACAGTATAATGGGTCTATTCACAAACTGCACTTTGCAGTACATGTTGTATTACTACAAACTGTACGGAGGATTTCGCCCTTACCCACGAAAAAGTAAACCCACTCATAATCACAGACTAAAATTCTATAATTCTACTGCCAAAAATGACCCAAAACAATATGAAATGTACTTCAGCACTGAGCTGGATTATGCCCAGCACTACTCATGGCCACTCACAAGTACTGCAACAGCCTCCCATAGAATATAATGGAGGTAAGGACTTAAAATAGACCCACATAGGACATCATACTGAAATAAATTAAATTCATTAAAATAGTTGAGTAAGAATAATTCAAATTTAATAAACAAAAATGACGGAAAAATAAAAAAAATGTAGTTTTATTTGAACATGGTGCACCATTAACTTTTATTAAAATATAATTAAATAAATTTTAATTAATTCTATTCTTAAATAATTTAATTTAAGATAACATTCTTTCCTATGAGGTTATAGTTTAAGTTCCTATCTCCATTATTTTCTATGGAAGAGTGTTGAAGGATCAGTGATTGGGAATGTGCGGTGTTGGGCTGATTGCTGCTCTTTTTTGGCAGTAGTAACTTCATTTTCGTAAATTTGGCCCCTCCCCCTTTTTCAGGGCTTGAGCTCTTTAAAGTAATTTTTTACTCGGATTTTGTGAATAGCACAAAGCAGTAAAGTTCTTGCAAAGTGTAATAGTAAACTTGCACACCTAAATTATTCACAAGTATAAGTTACCTGTATCACTAGTCTCCTTTATTTTTATATATTTCTAAATTGTAATTTTTTACATCGTTTTTATATTATTAGTATACATTTAATTAAATACAACATTATTTGTAAAGTAAATATATGTTTTAAATGTAATACCATGTATAACAATGTCATTTGATATATTTGCATTTATGTGACAATGCTGGGGTCTTATTTATTTGTGTATTCAATATTTTTGACTTTTCATACAAAGTATTCAAAGTTAATATTTGTGTCACAATATTTTTTGCCAATATTTTTGACACTCATATGTTTGTCAGTGATGTTTTTAAAGTTTGGGAGCTGCCAAGTGCTTAGCCTGTAGCTTTAAAAAAATATAAATTTTGCAGCCGTTCAAGGCAAACATGGGATCTGCCACAATTTGGCAGCCCTACACTCTGCCCTCTGTTGGAAGTTCTTGACAACCAGACAGAGGGCCTGATTTAGATCTCCTTGGATGGGTTACTCCATTTTAACAGCGACGAATATCCCATCCACCGAAATATAGATCCCATAGGATATAATGGGATTTATAAGTTGGTGGACCGGATATCCGCCACCATTTTAATGGAGGCGCACGTCGCCGAGATCAAAATCAGGTCCAGAATCACCAGACAGCAACATACCCAAGTGGCCAAAAAACACCCAACAAGATCTCTGGCCGGCCTGCTTAGGCCCTGTTAAATCTATCCGAAAACCTCCAAAAGGTAACAAACACTCTACTCAGCAGTCTCAAAGCCCACCACTTCTAAACGTACTGCAATGGCTTCTCTCCCCAACCAATACTGTGATTATAGGAGGCGACAGCAGCACAGGTTTCCTCTTTCCATTTCACTCTCCAGGATGTCCCACCATTAGAATTGTTGGAAGGAGAAATAGATTTCTTTTGCCACCAAAGCAAAGACGTAGCAGGTGGGTCACAATCCTATTATTACTCGTGGGTGAAATGTGTCTCTTTTTTGGAATCTAGGCAAGTGAACCAAAACTTTTACACAGCCCTACTCATGATTTCTCATATAAGGTCTCTTTACAGAGAACTTGTGCATCAACGCTCTAAACAACTGGAACTGTATGTCTCCTGGATAGTGTATGGACAGTCAGCCAATCAACTGCGCGTTTTATTTTATTTATGATTGTGTAGGTGTGGACATGCAGTACAAAGGCAATACTGGCCAACATCTGAGTTTCTGAGTAACCAGGGAAAAATACCAAAAACTACATGGAGGAGCTTCCATTTGTTAACGGGTTGTTTGGCATTGAACTTCCAGACAAAGCTGTCTAAAGCTTGCGTGCTATGTTTAGAAGTCAGAATAAGATACCCTTTTTTTCCGTGGCTCACAAATTCACTTTTCCTCAAAATCTGCTCATGGCATCCATTTTTTAACTGGAATTGTTATTTATTCTCTCATGTTTTCTGCACTTCACTGTTTAATGTGCACACACACACACATACATCTCTGCTTTTTTTAGATGTCTTTGATGGTGTAGCTCACATTTTCTGTCTATCTCCATGCTCCTCTGATGGGGTTTAATTCGCTTAATTTGTTTTCATTGCTTCCTCATTTCTGAGTCACTCTTGGAAACACTGTGAGTTTAATTTACTTTCTTTTTTACACTTTTTGGATAGGTATGCTAAATCTGTGCCCATATGAGGGAAAAACCCCAAATAGTGACATCCAAGAGGTATATGTAAATTAGGCCTGTGCGGTAAATTCCGTTCTGCTTGTGGAATTTGTGGCATTTGGGTAATTTCGCATTCCGTGGAGAAAGCGGAATTGCCAAAAATTCTGCGGTCCGCGGCTTCGCAGAATTTTTTGCTTGTTCGCGCTTTCAAAATGCGTGTTCGCGAGATATTTCCTCCGAGCACGCAAACAGCTTTGGGAACAGGAAAAAAGCATCGGGAACGGGCAGAACAAGCAATTTCGCATGTTCACGGAACTCTGCGTGCTCGCGGAGATTTTTTACCGTTTCGCAGAGCTTTGGCTAACGCGGCTACACAAATTCCACCCACTCCTACGTAAATCAGAGTTAAATATTTTGTTTGTTTAGTGACACAATTAACACATTTTGACATTTCTAACAGTATAGCACCTGGAAAAAAAGGATTGCCAGCATTACAATGAGAAATTTCACGTCTATTATTCTATCAACTAAAATAAAGAATGAGTAACTAGCACACCACTCACTCCAAGCACACCTGGTTTATCAAGTGACATGCAAGACCAGTCCAATAATTGTAACTTGTTAGCAATCCTGGAAGGATTGGGAAGGGAAATTTCTGCCACCTTCAAGCTCAGGTACTGCATGGTAGGTCAGTTTGCTGCTATCCAGGTCAAGGGGACTTGGAAACACTGTGAGTTTAATTTACTTTCTTTTTTTCACTTTTTGGATAGGTATGCTAAATCTGTGCCCGTATGAGGGAAAAACCCCAAATAGTGATTCCAAGAGGTATATGTAAATTTGGCCTGGGCGGTAAATTCCGTTCTGCTCGCGGAATTTGTCGCATTTGGGTAATTTCGCATTCCGTGGAGAACGCGGAATTGCCAAAAATTCTGCGGTCCGCGGCTTCGCAGAATTTTTTGCTTGTTCGCGCTTTCAAAATGCGTGTTCGCGAGATATTTCCACCGAGCACGCAAACAGCTTTGGGAACAGGAAAAAAGCATCGGGAACGGGCAGAACAAGCAATTTCGCATGTTCACGGAACTCTGCGTGCTCGCGGAGATTTTTTACCGTTTCGCAGAGCTTTGGGTAACGCGGCTACGCAAATTCCACCCACTCCTACGTAAATCAGAGTTAAATATTTTGTTTGTTTAGTGACACAATTAACACATTTTGACATTTCTAACAGTATAGCACCAGGAAAAAAAGGATTGCCAGCATTACAATGAGAAATTTCACGTCTATTATTCTATCAACTAAAATAAAGAATGAGTAACTAGCACACCACTCACTCCAAGCACACCTGGTTCATCAAGTGACATGCAAGACCAGTCCAATAATTGTAACTTGTTAGCAATCCTGGAAGGATTGGGAAGGGAAATTTCTGCCACCTTCAAGCTCAGGTACTGCATGGTAGGTCAGTTTGCTGCTATCCAGGTCAAGGGGACCACTTTCAGAATCCAAGCATTAATACATTAATACATTTAGTTACCTATAAAGGTATGTGGCAGTTAGTTAGCCCTTTCCAGGTTTAATCAATATAATCATCATTCATTACATGTCAGATAGAACACTATACACACATTCAACAAAGCCCAGGTACGCCAAAGTATCAATGTGCTGACAGCATTCCAGTTCAAGCAGAAACACCAAACACAGACTTCAACAGAACAAAACTCTTAACATCCATCAACCACAGCTCAAAATGCCCTTAGATAGCTATTAAGGTATCCAAAAGCACTCCCAAGTATGCATTGTCATCAATGCACACATGCACGCACATACAAGCACCACAAATATTCATTGACTTGGCAATCACATGCCTACCTACTCAAAGAGGGTTGAAGGACTTGCTATAGCCCTTTCTCGCGGTCATCAAATGTCACCTGCATGATCAGACAAAATTACATGTTTTAAAGGTACAGCTGAATCATATTCTGGTCGGCGATTAAGGGGCCCATTAGGATGCCGGGCGGATTTCCCCCGCCAGGCCAGCGGTGGTCACCATCGGCCTGGCGGGGTCAATCTGCCCGCCATCCGCTCTGAAATGACCCCCCGCCATATTAGTATGGCTGGGGGGTCCGCGGCAGATGGAAAGACCGTCCGCCGCATTTCCACCCGGTCGCCTTGCGACCGGGCGGAAAAGGGTTTATATGGTGGCGGTGTCTATCAGACACCCCCAGCCAAATTAGGATGGGCCTTTGAAGATGCTTTTCCTTGGCGGCATGCGGTCTTTGCTCTGGGGGCTCCCTGTGGGCCCCCATGGTGAAGGCAAGGTGGGGGTGCACATCGGGGGTACCTGTGGTACCATTCTGCATTTGCATACACAATGCGGCAGGCACCACGCGGTGCCTGCCGCTTTGTGTATGCAAAAGCATCACAAGCATTTTTAGCATTGTGGCGGGCGGTGCTCAGAGCACCGCCCGCCAAAATGTTAAGCATGCATGATGCACCCGCCACTGTGGCGGGCGCATCCTAATACCCCACATGGGACCCCGCCCTTTTGGTGGGCGGTCCCTTCCCTCGATGGGATGGCGGGCGGACTAAGTCTGCCCGTTATCCTAATGACCCCCTGAATCTTCAAAACAAATGGCAATATTTACTTCACTCTTGCACCATGCAGCATGGTGCAAGGGGGGCGTTTCCATGGGCATTATGTGGGTGTTCCCATGCAACTTCCATGGATGTTGACGCATTCCTAGATTTACCAGAAGTGGAAGACTTGGGAATGCGCCAAAAACCTATGCCTCCCCAGGTGAGGCGGAACTAGGGGTAGGCGGAACTCACAGAGTTTTATTCCACGGAATTCAGCGGAGTTACATTAAAACTAAGTGAGCTCCACGAGCAGTGGAATTTCATCACGTCATGCTGCTCAAGCTGATTTTTAGCACCAGGAGCATGTTCTGCACTGTAATATCACCATGCGCCGCCCCAGAGGACGCTGCTTCTTTCTTCAGCTCGAGTAGATTTTATACTCGAGCAGCAGCTTTCTCAATGCAAGTAGTAGCGACCTGTCGTGGCCGCCCACATTGAGAAATCGCATTGGGACTTGTCCTAGAATTTGATTTTCTCGTTTGCCAACTTAATGTTGGCAGAGCTCGGAGTGGGCAAAATTCTGCGTGCTCTGCTGGGGTAGCAGAGTTTTCCGACCACTCGTAGGTGTAAAGAGGAGAAATATCATTATAATGTTTCTACATGTGCTGCATTTTGCAGCACACATAGAAAGAGTTAAAAGCCCCAGGGAATTGTTTTTGTCCAGGAAGGTGCCCCTTCTTGCCCAAAAACAACCCTACTTCCAACACAGGCACCCTTGCACCACAGTGCAAGGGGACCTGCGTTAGCTAAAAGGGGACCTGTGCAGGGTAAAAGGCAGGAATGTGCCGTTTTGACTTATATATGGCATATTCCTGCCCTTTACTTGTCACACAGTGCAGCGAAACAATATAACTTGCTTTATTGCACTTCAAGACTTGACCATAAATATTTCCCCAAGTTTAGGTAAACGCTAGTGCTGCAAGGCCACGGTAACGGTAGAAATAGCTATAAAAAAGCTCTTTGACAAAATACAAATTCATGAAGGAGACCACAAGTAAAAACTATGTGCTCCAAGAGACCACAAACAGCACTTTGTAAAAATGAAATCTCCCTTTATGCATAATAGTGATATTTGGACCTACAAGCAAGAATCCTATGTCAAAACAACAGAAATGGAAGAACTGTATATACTGTCTTCTGTCAAATAAGACTATCGGTTCTATGGAAAGAAAGAGCAGGCCTGGAACATTCCTGGGATATCTGTTTGTATAAATTGCAAGCTCCATCCCTCTACCTTCTCTGTTTACATTCACTCCAGCTGGCACTGTATTCTCTTGGGTGGTGTCCAGTCATTAGTTACTGTGCGGTGATAAAAAAGGAAGAGAAAAATAACAGTGCTAATTTATTTGCTTTTATAGCTCTGTGTTTGTCTTTTCGTGAAACAAAATCAAGAAGCAGGGTGACACAATTACAATAAACCAACAAATAATATGAAATGTGTTGAAATGTTCAATTTCTACAACAATTACGCGGGATGGGGGGGAAAGGCAAGTTGTACTTATGCACTGTTCTCCACTGTCAATTCCATTACTCCACTGCCCCACACATGCTTCTCTTGTAATAGCGAGTATGTTTTCTTTGTTTTGAAAGACATACAATATGGAGTAAGGACATTGGGAGCTCATAGCAGCAGGTTATGGAAAGTTATGAACCAAAGCCAGAGTGCAGACCTGAACCTGAATATTCACAAGCATTGGCATAGCCAATAGGTCTTGCCTATGCGAGAGCTCTTTGCTTTGGCATTTTGTTTAGCCATATTGTTTACCAGTGTGGCTGCTTTCAACATGGCTAAAAGTTAGTGGAGTTTAGTTGGGTGGAGTGAAGGGTAGTAGATTGGAGTGGGGTAGATTGAAGTAGAGTGGAGTGAGGTGGAATGGGGTAGATTGTGGTAGATTGTAGCTGAGTAGAGTGGGGTAGATTGGAGTGGGGTAGAGTGGTGTAGACTGGAGTGGGGTGAATTGGAGTTGTGATGAATTGACTGGAGTGGGGTGGAGTACAGTGGAGTGCAGAGGGGTGGAGTACATCGGAGTGCCCTACTAGTGGCAGTAATAGCTATACAAATGTCTCTTCAATAAGATAACATCATTCTGTTGCGTTCTAATCTAGGACCCTGATCGATACTGTGACCTTATGCCCCTATACGGCTATAATCCCCTTATACCCCTATATTGGCATAACCGATCAAATGCAATATTCAGAAACTCGTCTCTGGCCTCACACGAACAGAGCCACATTTCAGAATCGCTTCCTCTGCCACTTCCTTTGCAGCTAATTAGTGCAATGACATAGCAGAAGTTACTATCTAAGATTCCTAGATTAACACTCCGAGTTCTTCAACAAGATAAAAACTCAGCAATCTGGGAAAGCCCCGCTTGCTATGTTTTGATTAGTAATAGAACTCTAATGAGCACTGATAGACGATCACTTCCTAGTGACTCTTTATTGACGTCTTATGTCCAAAAACTTACGTCAAACAAGGGAACAGTGTGGTAGAAAGAAAAAACCGGGACATAAAGCAATCTATAACAGCGAAGGTATTAGGTCGGGTGCTGGGTGGGTCAAACATTTAATAAGTGTCCAAATCAGTCTTAATAACTTTCCAAGAAATTCTCTAAAAGGTTTCAGCCCATACGAACTATTGTTCGGAACTAGAATGAGAGTTCAGGACCTAGATAGTCAAGTATCAGCGGTACAAGATAAGAAAACAGACTTTGACATCAAAGATCGTTTGGCTGTTTTACAGGACTTGAATGAAACAAGAAAATCCTTATGCAACATAAAGTTAAAGCAACAGCCAGATACCACTGACGAGGCATCACAAGCAACAGCCCCAGCAAGGCCTGTCTGGATTCCAAAGATTGGGGATCTAGTCAGAGAAAAAATAGCGGTGAAGAAGGAATTTGGGCCTTCTTAGAGAAAAGCAGTACCTGTCTTGGCAATCACCGGAACAAGATCAGTAGTACTACCGCCCCTTGCTGGTAAAAAGGAGAACAGAGTTGTATCTATCGACCTGGTAAAACCACAAGCATGTGGCCTATAATCAACAGTAGGCCCAGTGGACTCCCAAGAAACAACAGAATACCCAAACTTGCAACAATCCAAGAGGTTCAAACTGAAAGACTAATCACATTCGATCAGCCTGCAGTGCACAGAGAGGGACTATGCAATAATGCCATGGAACTCGTGCCTCTTGAGACACAGATTGAAACAGTTTGTCAAGAAACACCAGTCTACAATGATGTGGCATCAGAAAGTGCTACCGAAAGACAAATTGAAAGAACAATCCCAACAATTGACAGAACTGCCTCTGTTATTTCATCGACTTCGACAACTTTTCCGAGGATCAAAGCAACCCCGAAGTGATGCCAGAAACAAAAAAGACTTTTAAAGAAAAAGCAACAGAACTCTTTCATCAACTGAAGGAAATCTACCTTATTTCTCCATGGTTAGAGTTCTGGTTTGGTCCAGGTGTATTTTTCCTCCTGCTATGGCTCATCATGGTACTTTGTTTGGGAAAATTAATTGAGGGAAAATACAGTACAATGGACACAGCAAGTCAGAACATCAACTTAGTCCTCAAACCACACAGATCATCCCACGTGAAGAAAAGAGAACTGTCAACAGTAAATGTCACAGCCATTCCAATACCCGGTGGGGTAGTATGGGAGAAAACTGACTATGAAATCTATGGTCCGGTCGAGAACCTGAAGTATCCTCATCAACTGAAGGTTTCCTTAAGTGACTTTGTAAAACCTAGTACATTCTCTGATGATTGGGACTTTGACAGTATTAATAACATGATGTCAGATTTAGTAATGTCAGCTAGATTCACAGAACATGATTATTTACAAGGTTCGTCTAGTTATGAACAGATGTTCTGTTTTACACATTATGGCGATCATTATTTGCATAAATCTGCACAGCCTAGAAATGTTTTTAAGTATAATCAATGGGAACATTGTGCTACACCACCTAAAAGCAGTTCTAAAACATTCTTTGAGAAATTCAAGTACTTCTCAGGGTTTAACACCAGTGATGCAGAAACGTTTTATTATAAACTGTTAGATAAAACAGGAATGAAAACAATGCTGACAAACACTAAATTGATATATTCAGAAGCATTTTATGAAAAAATGATGACATTTGGTTTTGATTATTGGAAAAATAGCATTGAAACAAAAACCATTTGGGGTACAAAAGATTGGCAGGTACAAGGCCTAGAAGCATTATTCAGAACCTGCATGATACCAGAACAAATGTTGTTTTTAAATGACACAATTCATAAAACATCCTGTCTTGGCCTAGCTAAGATCACAGACCTAAACAAACCGTCTATTCCGAAACCAATACCTGAAAAAACAACAGATATTGAGATAGACGTATCTAAAATTTTACATTTTAACAGAACACATCCTGATTGGAAAAAGTGGTTAATCTGGCCTACTGACACAAACAACTGTCAAGATAGATTCCTGAATAAAACACGGGTTAAAAATGACCAGACAAGACCCTAGATACTCCCAGAGACAACATCCAGGGATAGTAACAACATACAGTGTAGGGAAACTCTGCCTCGAATGGCTAGGATCATCCACACTGGCTGAAATTAAGCAACACTTGTCTTTACTTAAAGAGGGTGCTGATTTGCGCAATTTTATTATGGGACCACGCAAACAGCGTCAAAAGCGTTTCATAGCGGCCAGCATCTATGCTGCATACAACGAGGCTTGGAAAGTCACACAAATTGAAACAGCTGAAAAAATACGAGAAATTGATTGTATTAATTTGGAAAAATCACTTTCTGTAGTGGACAATGGGTTAATGACTCTGTCCTCCAGAATATATTCGTTGGAAAATATTGTATCCTCTGCCTTTGATATAATAGACAGAGACTTGCTAATGTTACAGCATGGCCAGTCACAATTACGTTCTATTGTACAATTAGGCTGGACGCTGCAAAATCTTTGTTCAGGCTATGTGCCTTGGCGTTTAATCAACACAACGTCATTGTTTTCCATTTTTAACCTTACTGATAAACAAATCAGCTTGGCACAGAAAGGAGCAGACTATACAATCCTGAGCATCGAAAAACTTGAGAGATTACCATTGACAATGTCAGAAAGTCCTGTAATTGAATGGATAATACACAGAATTATCACTATTCCGATAATGTTAATGTTAAATGTTAATGTTATATGAGTCTTGTCTAGCGCAACGGCTACTCCAAAGGAGTGTCCCGGCGCTTTGTGCTCCAGACCCAAAAAAAAAGACTGGAAAAACATAACAGTAAAAAAGACAGAGGCTAAAAAGGGGAAAGCGCGCTAACCAGAGAACAACCAAGTCTTTAGACCCTTCCTAAAGGCAGACAACTTTCCGATTTAAAAAGTGCCTTGAATACATACCTACTGGCCAGTATGAACGATTGGGTAAAGGATATGTTAAGTCAGCATGGAAATTACCATACACACATTCATGCTACAGTGACAGCGACAAAAATGTATTTCTTAGTGGTGATAATTGTAAACGTTCACTAAGCGGTATACTTTTGTGCCAGGGTATTAATTTACATGGAGCCTGTGAAGGTAATTGTAACAACCTTTCATGCCACCAGCTTGTCACACCTGCAACGCAGATAGAGCCTTTCTTTATGCAACTCGCGAATGGGAGTTACATTCTAAGAACGGATCACAGATGTTGTGGCCTTTTGCCAGGAAAAGCGTATCTCGTAAGCGTAACTTCCATGGTCAAATGCTGTATGCAAGCATTGTTCCCGAGCGGCCCTGGAGACATAGAAACTCCCATCTGGCCTCGTCTGCATTTCTCTTCTATACGAATTGATACTTTAAGCAAAATGAAGTCTGTGCTTTTGCAGACAACAGTACCCATCACGTCATCAAAAGAGACGTATGATCTCCTAGTTGCAAGGACAGCTACGGAGGTTCATGACCTTTTATCAACAAATTGCCCCGTGCATTTCGTAGAAATGTTGAGCCAACTCCTTAACATGCATCCCAGGCATATTTAAGACGATTTTTACGGGACTGCTAACACCATTTCAAGCAATTCTGGGAATCGTTCCCAATTTTGTCCATTCAGTCTTTGGTGGCATACCCCTATTTTTGGGACTTGTAGCAGGGATTTTATTTTTGACCCTCCTGCTCCGATATGGCAAGCCACAGCTCAGACATGACTCCTATGGGAATGGAAGAAACAATCCTAGCAGTGCTCTACCGGGACAGAATAACTAGAGTCCTTGGATTGGCCAGGCTGAGAGATCTAAACATGACCTGGTTCCTTTCATTCAGACCTATAAGGCAAAACTGCATCTTACCTGTACTACGATGTATGCTATGCGGAGATGAGTGCGTGTTGGACACCTGTCTTGCACTTCCATCAGCAGTACCAATGGATATCGATACTTTGCTCAGTCCGATAACGGCTCACGCATTGTGTTGTCCCCAGCGGCTACCAATCCTGATGACGGCATTCGTTGAGACTCCTGTGCTACGACTAGGCGGTAACAGTGGAGCGAGTGACAAAAGCAACATCACCCAGGTACGACCTTCTGTGAGCATTGCTGATCCCGACTTTGATGACAGTAATCATTCTCACACCTGCCAAGTTACAGCACTATCGAATTTGGTCGAACTGTCACCTGATTTTGTAGACCAATTCTTTGAGAGCCTGTCTGATATGATGTTCTCACCCGAACAGAAACAATAACTTTAGAGAAGCATTCCAACACACAGCGTTCCCATGAACTCTGAATTCGGCCTTCAGTTTTGAACAACAAAAACTGCTAAAAGCGTTGAAACTCTATTTTCCCCGTTCAAGCAATACTTCTTTTGAATTGAACACTTTTTAATATTCACCTTTTTTCTGGCACGAAAAATTCTTTGCTTAAAGTAGAACTATTCATAGAGAACAGAAGCTTCTACTTCTATTTTTAGATACATCTAGAGACATAATAACTTTACACCAGCCTCTAGCACATTTTACTGCAATGCATTTATATGTGATGAAATTATCTCGCCCTTCTTTTCTGTATTCAGAGATATTTCAAGTGTAATTCTTTTTGCAAAATCGTTCATTTATTTCATATGCTATGATTTTTGAATGATTTCTATGCTTCAAAAACGTACAGTACCTATATTTTCACGTATTACAAATACGCCTATTTCAAATGCATATATGTATTTTGGGGTGGGCAATGTTACACATGCATCTTATTGCTCTAGTTTTAGTAATTTGATGGACATGAATTCGTGGAGTGGGTGTTGCGTTCTAATCTAGAACCCTGATCGATACTGTGACCTTATGCCCCTATACGGCTATAATCCCCTTATACCCCTATATTGGCATAACCGATCAAATGCAATATTCAGAAACTCGTCTCTGGCCTCACACGAACAGAGCCACATTTCAGAATCGCTTCCTCTGCCACTTCCTTTGCAGCTAATTAGTGCAATGACATAGCAGAAGTTACTATCTAAGATTCCTAGATTAACACTCCGAGTTCTTCAACAAGATAAAAACTCAGCAACCTGGGAAAGCCCCGCTTGCTATGTTTTGATTAGTAATAGAACTCTAATGAGCACTGATAGACGATCACATCCTAGTGACATCTTTATTGACGTCTTATGTCCAAAAACGTACGTCAAACAAGGCACCTTTCAGGTATAAATATTACCAACGCTGCCTTAAGCAAACGCTGCTGTTTTCGCTGATGCTGCTGCTGTTTCACTGAAGCTGAAGCTGCTGTTATGCTGATGATACCATAGCTGCCATCGCTACTGCTATCGCTGCTAACTAGCGAACGATGGTGTGGTGAACTTAGGAGCTGAACAGCCGTCCCCTGCAAGAGCCCAGCAGATGCAAGCTGCCCGCGGACGCTGCCCCTCCTCCTCCTCCTCGACGCGCTGAGAGAGACGCTGTCTTTTCTCCTGCAGAGAAATCCAGCTCCGGCGTTTCCAGCCTACCCTTGCGGGTGACTGGGATATCGAATTCCCTGAAGGAGATACCAGACCTCCATCATTCTATTCCAGAGGTATGGTGTTGACTAAACCCTTAGAGAGAATTCTTGAAGCAAACCTTGGCAAAACCAACTTAACTAAAGCTACTTACTTACTCCCCTCCCAAGTATTAGGCTTAGGTCAGGTACACTGGGGTAGGCGTAGTTAGAAGCACCAGTTGAGTATTTTAGCCTAATGTATATATGAATGTATATATGTTTTATTCATTTTAAACCATTGTATGGCTAAGAAACCATATCAATGCTTTTACAGTATTATTTCGTAATACTCATCTTACTGTACGTACTTTTTATAATAACAAGTCTTGCAATTGTGGCAATTCATTTCTCTTGTACGAGAAGAAAGACTGTTCAATAAATGTTACCCTTTATTAAAAAAACGCCCGTCTCTCTATTCTCTACATATTGTGAAAGTAATCTGCACAACAACTGACTGAGTAAAATAACTGTCTATTGTTTCACACGACCCTAGAGATTGACTCTTATCTGAGGAGCAAAGTTGTCATGTTGCACGGTTGTTGGAAAACTGAATCCCTTCTTGGCTGTGCCAGGGAAGCTGATCACTTCCTATTCAGTCAAGAAAGTTTCCAGTGACCTCTGAGCTAGTTGGTAACAAACCCAATTAAGTTTAGCATAGTCAGTAGAGGCCTGGAAGATCCGCACTTCTACGTCGATACTACTGTTTATGTTATTCCAATGCGCAGGGCCTATTGGGAAAATAGGAACTACACTACAATTCATGAGGGAGACAGAATGCATTGGGGTAGATTCTGGTAGACTGGGGTGGAGTGGGTTAAATTGGAGTGACATGAGGTAGATTGGTTTTGATTGAGTTGATTGGGGTAGATTCAAGAGGGTATGGTTGGGGTAGTGTGGAGTGGGGTGGAGTAAATGGGGTGCATAGGAGTGGGGTAGATTGGGTGCATTGGAATGGGGTAGATTGGGATGGAGAGGGGTAGATCGAAGTAGATTTGAGGGGGTTGGGGTGGGGTACATTGGAGTGGGATAGATTGGCGTGGGGTATATTGATTGGGGCCAATTGGGTTAGATTCCGATATAAACTGAAAAATCAGCACTGTTAATTCTTGTTGTCTGCTAGAAAAAGCCTTTTGTTTCACAGCAAGATTGTCACACAAATTCTCTCAGTTTGAAGTCAGAGACAGAAAAGTAAACACCCAGCTCCCTCAATAGACAGAGCCTGACATTTGACCTCTGTCTCTGAACGCACGGAAAATGTGCCAAGATTAGAAAGAGATTTAGAGGCCTGTTTACAGAAAGCAACATTCAGAAGGATACATTAAACAGGCAATACTGTTCGGAAGGAAGAACTCAAGTTGGACAGTTCAAAAGAAATAAAGCAAGCAAATAGAAACAGGCAACTGTGAGTTTCAAACGACAAAGCCGAAGGTAAACAGTGTGTGTAATGCATTCCCAAGAAAGCTTTCAGAATGCCCACAAGAAGTCGTTAGCAAACCAGACTGTTGTGCTGTCTAGTAGGCTTCAACCCAAGAGGGGTGGTTCTGCCCTGGGTATGGCTGACTACAATCCTCCTTGGGCTTTCAATTAGAAAATATCAAATTGGAACATCATTCACTTACTGCTTCCTGCATTTCTCTTCCTCAACTTTCACTTTTTCTTCCTCAACCATAATCTTCTGAACTGCGGCTCTCGATAAATCTACTTGATACTTATATAAATACATTTCATTAACATGGGTAAACCAGCCCAAGAAGATGACTCATGCAGATAATTTGATGCATCAATTTTCTGAACTCAGGACTAGTTGTCTATCTGCTTGATGATTCAAGGATTCACTCTGTGAAAAAGATGACACAATTAAAAGCCTTGGGCTATTGTTTGCTGTAGTGCCACCAGTGTTGAGTTTGAATGAAGATTATGTCCACCATACATTACAGGATGCATCTTCTGCTTCATGTAATATGTATGAAGTGTGACCCCATACAACCACAGCAGGGAAAACGGCCCATAATGGCTCTACATTAGAACAAAATATGGGGTAGAAAATTCAGCAGCTATCTTTATGTGTACAGAACATATAAAAGAGAAAACACACAACTTACATAGACAAAGCAATTCATACTATTATTTCATATTACCAAAACTAAGTGGAGAGCCATGAGGAACTTTACAAAAAGAAGACTCTAGTGACCAAGTTGGACCACTACTTGGATTCCAAGCATTTACAGTGATGATTTTGTGGCAGAATCTTAAGGCGAAAGCCAGTAGGCCCAATTTCAAGAGCGATGGCATTTTGCCTGATCATGTGGTTGATGAATCTTTATTGACTTAATCTATGCTTGTTTTGCTCTGTTTCATGCTTAGTTTTTTAGGTCAAGCATTCAAAACTTCGTGTATATACTTTAGTATATACTTTATCATGTGTTTGTACTTTGTGGGCTCTGGATATCATCGCTAGGACTTGTCTGCTTCCGTGTAGGGACTGTTTTTCTAATCTGCCTCTATTTAACTGTCTTGATGCAAAACAACCAGCAGAGGTCAGTTAAAAAACAGAATTGCTTTCTGCTGAGGAACTTTCCTTTTTTTATATTTCTAGCAACTGCCTCTATTTAACTTTCTTCATAGAAAACGACCAGCAGAGATCAGTAAAATACCAGAATGACTTTAGCATTCTCTAGATTCCAGTCCATAGATATTGTCTTCCACGAGCATCCTTAGAGAATAATATATTTTTTTTCTCTCGTATTTTCAGTGATATGACCACTAAAGGCCCTGATTTTATATAAAAAACAGAGCTTTGGACTATACCAATTCCCGCTGAAAGGCAATATTTCTCTCCTTGCATGTCACGCAGTTTGGTGCTTACTTTCCCTCCTTCTTACAGAACAGTAGATGTTTCAGCACCAAGGCTAATGTGCTGCATTGCTAAATTCATATAAGGTCCCAAAGGCAATACCGATTGCATTGCAAATGCTTGTCTGCCTTTCTTTTACTCCTATAATATACTTAAAGATTTATTTTTCTTTTATTTCATTTTCTTTTATTTCACGTTCATTTTTTATAGGTGTGTTGCTAAATTTATAGGGGAATAGGGTGGATTTTTAAAATAATTATTTTATAACTGATTATAAAAGGTTTATTTGTTTTAGAATTTTTATTTTGTTAATTCTATTACTCATTATGTAAATTATTTTATTTTAAATATATATCAGATCATTTAAAACGCTAACTATATTTTAATGCTGATTGGTTACTTAGATCATTGATTTTGTAAATTATGCAATTGCTTTTAATAATCTGTATATTACACAACTGTGTTGTGATTTTGGTATTTCATATAATATTTAATTACATAGTATGATTTTTTTAAATAATGTGTATTGATATTTGTTTTCAACTATTATTTGATTTTAGTTTTTGGGTTGTTGGAATTTTTGGTTAATAGTATGTGAAGTGCTTTAAATATATTTCTAAAGTAGAACCGATTAAAGTCACAAAATCTGATTCTCTCTATGACCCTTGTCCTGCTTCCATCAGGCAGTTGGCCCCTGAGCTCATCGCTAACCATTTTACTGTAATGTTCAATAAAATAATTTCAACTGGCTAGTTTCCTAAATTATGCCTAAAAAGAGTTTATACTTCCTTTGTTTCAAAACCCGGTTTAAACCCCAGCACTCCTAGTAGCTATCGGCCCATTTCTAAGTTACCCATCCCTGCAAAAATTATTGTAAAAGCCTTGAATCAGCAACTGTCTAACTTTATTCAGAGGGGTCCCCAACTGATATGGAGTGGGTAAAGGAAAAGGAAAATCAACAAGTATTTCAAAAGATTGAAGAGAAAACAAAATCCAAAAGTTCTGGAAATGCAGTGTTTTATTCACTATGCATCCATGTTCGTCATAGTCAAGTAATTCAATAGGAAAGATCAGAATACACACTTGATTGTCATTAGTTCATGTGCCCATAGGGAAAGGAAAAGGAAAGGGGAGGTAGTAAAGTTAACAAAAAGTTGTGACTCACTTTACATTCAATAAGAACAAAAATACATTGAAATTCATGTATGAATTCTGGATGATCCCTATCCACAACAGGGTCATATACAATGTCCAAAATGTCTGGAAATTATTCAGAAGATTCAAGCTCCTATGAAGCCGTACATATCATGCTGGTGATAGGAGTTGAGGGTGGGTAGAAGAACAGTCTACGTTTCGACCCAGGAATAGTTGTAGGATAGTTGATCCTTACAGTGAGGGTCTTCTTCAGGACATACGGGGATGGGGCGATGGGCAGACCTCCTAGGGTTAAGGAGAGATTAGGGTCAAAAATATACTTCATCTAGGGCTATATGTCCCTATCAGAACCGTAGCGGAGAAAGGGGTGGCCGCCCGGGAACAACGTTAAAAACACTGAGGACTATACATATTGTCTTTGAGGACTATTACCTGCTGTGTATTGCAGGTCAAAGTGTGACCAGGACGGTCATGAACAGGTCGTGGGTTACGGTTTGTAGGTATCAGAGTTGTTAGGTACAGTTATATTAGTTTGATAAAACAATCCATATCTGGAAAGGAACATAAGGATTTGTATGAGATTTTAGATCGGTTACCACTGTAGACAGAGCATTTGCTGTACACTCTTACCCGTAGGTAGAGAGTCATACCTTGTTATGATGAATGTTTCAAGTCGTGCAGAGAGGGGCTACCTTTTATTCCAAAAAACGGCTCAACTAATTTCAAAGTCCGTGTCTAAAAGGACCGTATCTAAAAAGAAGAAAACACGGGGGACTAATTAAATAAATAAACTACCCCACCGCGATTACTGTTAAAGAGGCGATTCTTCGAAAAAGGGCTTACCTTTGAGCACCGGTCCTGCTGAGTTAGACGGGTGTCTCAAAAAAGCGTCTCCAGAGTACTCGAATCGGGCCTGGAGGGGGGGGGGATGGGGCGGGCTGAGTGACTTCGCCGTCCGTATCTGGAGAGATAGAGCGAGGTGACGGTTAGGTCAGTGTGAAAGTGGGGCTCTCCCTGAATGCGAGATTACCTAAAGCGCTTACCCGTAGGTGCAGTGTTCTCTGCATCAGCCGGGGTTCCTCGCGGTCAGTGGCGTCTCCGTAACCAGGAAGTGTCCTGGCGGGGGGCGTGGTAACTCGATATATACGCGAGTCAACGAGGTAAAGAAAGGACTTAGAACTGGTAACCTGGCAACCGTCTTGGTGTAAACAATGAGCGGAACACCGCGCCGGACATTAATGGAGTTATACGTGTGTTCGAAATAACAGTGCATGTAATCACAAACATTATGTTGCCATATCAGATAGTGGACGGTAAATCTAGGACGCCTTGGTTGCTCAAAATGTACAAGTATACGTTGTAGTGATCCACTTGCTAAAACAGGGAGGACACACAGTTAAACTGTCCCTTGTCAGCATGAACCTGCCAACAAGGCGGTCAAATGCATGACAAGTGCATAGGTCACTCCATTAAACATTACAATAGTTTTAGAAGGTAAAATGAAACACTAGTGGTCAGATGCATGACAAGTGCATAGGTCACTCCATTAAACATTCCAATAGTTTAGAAGGTAAAATAAAGCACTAGTGGACAGAAGCATTGAAATGATCAGCATGAACCTGCCAACACGGTGGTTAAATGCACGTCAATTACCCTGCTACAGAACAGATCTAAAGTTCATAAGGGTATCATAAATTGGCCAGTTGGGCAAAAGTATTCTCAGATTCATTCAACCCATTTTTTACTGAGTTGAAGAAAGTGATCCATTTCAGTTCCCTGACATTCAGGATCGGGGTTATACTACCGCCCCTGGGGCCCAGTTTAACCTGTTCTAGAATGACCCATCTCAGGCTTTCCGGTAAGTGGTTGTTTGCGGTACAGTGTTCTACCATCGGGGCCCCCTGTACCCTACATTTGATCCTACTACAATGTTGGAGAAATCTTACTTTTGCACGTTGTTGTGTCTGTCCAACGTAGGGTAAATCGCATGGACATATGATGCAGTATATCACATTGGTCGTGTTACAGTTTGTGTGCGATTTAAGAGTTACTCGTAGTTGTTTGTGAATGAATTCTTTGGTTTGAATGGTCGCAGGGCATGCTTTACAAGAGCCACATCTGAAGTGTCCCACAATCGGTGGGAGATTCCACATTGCGGTGATGGTGGGTTCTTCAATGGTGTCAAGGAGTGAACAGACCACATGGTCACGGATGTTCTTGGCCTTCTTAAAGGAATGTAATGGTAAATCTTTGCTATCAAGGTCCTCCGAAATCAAATTCCAGTGTTTATTAATGACTTTCTTTATTGAGTTGCTCTGGGTGGAGAAAGTCGTCACACAAATCAAGCGTTCTTCTATGTTGCTTTTGTGCTCCTTAGGTTGTAACAAGATATCTCGGTGATTGAACCATGCTCTTTTCCTAGCTTTAGTGGTAAGGCGTTTAGGATAGCCACGTTCTATTAAACGTGCTTTGAGGACTTCCGATTGTTCCATGTAGTCCTCTTTCTTGCTACAATTTCGGCGTATTCGCAGGAATTGCCCGAAAGGCAGATTGTCCCTCAGACCTCGGGGGTGGTGGCTGGAGTATTGAAGTAGCGAATTCCTTTCCGTCGGCTTCCGGAACAAAGTGGTATGTAGTACATCATCTTCAGCGATGATGGAGATATCTAAAAAATTGACAGATGTTTTATCAAATTGAATGGTAAACTGAATGTCTTGAGATCTTCTGTTCAACCAAATGAAGAAGTCTTGAATTCTTGTCTCAGTACCTGTCCAGATTAAAAGAATGTCGTCTATATATCTCATCCACATGCGTATGTTTGGTCTGTAGGGGTTGATGTCATTCAACATGAATGTCTCTTCAAATGTAGACATGAAGATTATGGCTAGGTCCGGCGCAAAGGCTGCCCCCATAGCCACCCCTTTGGTCTGGAGGTAAAAAAGATTCTGAAACATGAAGAAGTTCTTCATCATGGCGATTCTGAGGAGCTGGACGATGAATGAAGTAGGAACCTGGACCGGGGCCTCTCTTTTGTTGAGTGCAAGTGTGGCCACAACAAGTGCTTCTTCTTGAGGTATGCTAGTATAAAGTGACACAATGTCACATGTCGCAAGTAGCTCTTGTCGAGAATCGAATGGGCATCCGTCCACCAGATTGATTGTGTGTGTGGTATCCCGGATGTAGGTTGCGGTGTCTTCAGCTAGAGGTTTTAGAAAAAAGTCTATATATTTACATAGGGGTTCCAGTATGGAGCCACAGCCGGAGACGATTGGTCGTCCTGGTGGTTGGTTCAAGTCTTTGTGCACCTTCGGCAAAGTATAGATTGTAGGTATCCGTGGATCTTTTTGATTAAGAAATCCAAACTCTTGGTCCGATAGGAAGCCTTGGTCCAAGCCCTCCTGGGTGGTTCTTAGTATTTCCCTGGCCAGGTCTTTTGAAGGGTCACCGGGCAGTCTCCTGTAGCTGATCCCATCTCCTAGTTGCCTCAGGATTTCATTCTTGTAGTCATCCACATCCTGAACTACAATCGCACCGCCCTTGTCTGCGGGTTTGACGACCACTGTTTTGTTGTCTCTCAAGGACATTAGCGCCAGTTTCTCAGTTCTACTAGTATTGAACTTGATATATTTCCTTTCATCCAGGATCCTCTTTACATCCCGTGTGACGAGGCTTTCATAGGCAAGGATACGCTGGGTCATAGTGTGGGTCGGGGGAACAAAAGTTGACGGGTCCCTGAGACCAGTCGTAGATGAGGGGCGTTGCATGGGTCTATCCTTGAAAAAATATCTAAGTCTAATTTTTCGGAAAAAATTATGCAGTTCCGCCAGAGTGGTAAAGGTATTGGGTAAGGCGGTAGGTACAAAAGATAGCCCGCGGTTAAGCACTCTCAATTCTTCATTTTTCAAAGTGTATTTTGAGATGTTGATCACAGGAGACGGTGCAGACCTCACCACCTGTAGTTCTTTCTGCGGGTCGATCTCTCCCCGTGTTCTTCTTGGGCGGGGAAGTTCACCTGTTTCGTCCCTCTCCCTCTGCCAGAATCCCATTCTTCTCTCGATTTCTGTTGACCTCTGCCCGACCCTCTGGTCCAGTTGTTGCCTCTGCCCCGGGGGGGTCTCCATCCACCTTGTCCTAAAAAAGAGTTAGGTTGATAGAGGGGGCCGTATGTTCCTTGGTATCCGCTGGGGCCGGCTTGTTCGGTGTCTTCTCCCGAACTGTAAGAAGAGTCTGAGAAGGTTGTAAAGTTTCTTCTCCCTCCCCTGTAGGCACCACGTCCACGGTTGGTGAATCTACCCTGAGAGTCCTGTCGGTAATACTCTTCTTGGAGGTAGGGGTACGTCTTTTTCTTGTCATATAGTTTCAGATCTCGGGCAAGTTTCTCCAACTTTTTCTTTATAGTCGTTGTTTCGAAGTCTTGTAGTGTGGAGACAAGTTTGGTGAGAGCTTCCTTGGAGTTAGTTAGGGTTGAGTCACTTGTTATTTCAGCCTTTAAATCAGAGATTTGTTTTGTTAGGACGGCAATTTGTTCGTTGGCGGTTTCAATGCCAAGCACCATCCAGTGTCGCGAACAATTGTTCGCGACAAAGCTGAAACCCTCCCTAAATTTAGGGACGTCGACAAAGATTGCTGGTTCCACTTTAACCTGTAAGCCTACAGGAATAATGTTGGACGTCAAGCATTGTGCAAGAAAATGTCCGTGCAATTTTGTTCTGATGAGTTTTTTCTCAAGGCGTTCTAGATTACTGATTTTATCATTCAGTGTGAAGTCGAGGTTAGGTATATTAGATGAAAGAAAATTATTGGCTGGATCTAGGAGAAGTTGTTTAATATAGTCCTCAGTATAGGATAGAATTTCTTTGTCTGCCATTTAACATTGGTTATGAATCCAAAATGCGACACTTATTATATTTGAGAAAGGAAAACCTCGCAGACCAGCGTCTGCCCGAAGTATGTATTACAAAACAGGGTTAGACCCAATAGTCAAAGGGACCTGGGTAGTTAATTGTTATAAACAGAGGGGTCCCCAACTGATATGGAGTGGGTAAAGGAAAAGGAAAATCAACAAGTATTTCAAAAGATTGAAGAGAAAACAAAATCAGAAAAGTTCTGGAAATGCAGTGTTTTATTCACTATGCATCCATGTTCGTCATAGTCAAGTAATTCAATAGGAAAGATCAGAATACACACTTGATTGTCATTAGTTCATGTGCCCATAGGGAAAGGAAAAGGAAAGGGGAGGTAGTAAAGTTAACAAAAAGTTGTGACTCACTTTACATTCAATAAGAACAAAAATACATTGAAATTCATGTATGAATTCTGGATGATCCCTATCCACAACAGGGTCATATACAATGTCCAAAATGTCTGGAAATTATTCAGAAGATTCAAGCTCCTATGAAGCCGTACATATCATGCTGGTGATAGGAGTTGAGGGTGGGTAGAAGAACAGTCTACGTTTCGACCCAGGAATAGTTGTAGGATAGTTGATCCTTACAGTGAGGGTCTTCTTCAGGACATACGGGGATGGGGCGATGGGCCGACCTCCTAGGGTTAAGGAGAGATTAGGGTCAAAAATATACTTCATCTAGGGCTATATGTCCCTATCAGAACCGTAGCGGAGAAAGGGGTGGCCGCCCGGGAACAACGTTAAAAACACTGAGGACTATACATATTGTCTTTGAGGACTATTACCTGCTGTGTATTGCAGGTCAAAGTGTGACCAGGACGGTCATGAACAGGTCGTGGGTTACGGTTTGTAGGTATCAGAGTTGTTAGGTACAGTTATATTAGTTTGATAAAACAATCCATATCTGGAAAGGAACATAAGGATTTGTATGAGATTTTAGATCGGTTACCACTGTAGACAGAGCATTTGCTGTACACTCTTACCCGTAGGTAGAGAGTCATACCTTGTTATGATGAATGTTTCAAGTCGTGCAGAGAGGGGCTACCTTTTATTCCAAAAAACGGCTCAACTAATTTCAAAGTCCGTGTCTAAAAGGACCGTATCTAAAAAGAAGAAAACACGGGGGACTAATTAAATAAATAAACTACCCCACCGCGATTACTGTTAAAGAGGCGATTCTTCGAAAAAGGGCTTACCTTTGAGCACCGGTCCTGCTGAGTTAGACGGGTGCCTCAAAAAAGCGTCTCCAGAGTACTCGAATCGGGCCTGGAGGGGGGGGGATGGGGCGGGCTGAGTGACTTCGCCGTCCGTATCTGGAGAGATAGAGCGAGGTGACGGTTAGGTCAGTGTGAAAGTGGGGCTCTCCCTGAATGCGAGATTACCTAAAGCGCTTACCCGTAGGTGCAGTGTTCTCTGCATCAGCCGGGGTTCCTCGCGGTCAGTGGCGTCTCCGTAACCAGGAAGTGTCCTGGCGGGGGGCGTGGTAACTCGATATATACGCGAGTCAACGAGGTAAAGAAAGGACTTAGAACTGGTAACCTGGCAACCGTCTTGGTGTAAACAATGAGCGGAACACCGCGCCGGACATTAATGGAGTTATACGTGTGTTCGAAATAACAGTGCATGTAATCACAAACATTATGTTGCCATATCAGATAGTGGACGGTAAATCTAGGACGCCTTGGTTGCTCAAAATGTACAAGTATACGTTGTAGTGATCCACTTGCTAAAACAGGGAGGACACACAGTTAAACTGTCCCTTGTCAGCATGAACCTGCCAACAAGGCGGTCAAATGCATGACAAGTGCATAGGTCACTCCATTAAACATTACAATAGTTTTAGAAGGTAAAATGAAACACTAGTGGTCAGATGCATGACAAGTGCATAGGTCACTCCATTAAACATTCCAATAGTTTAGAAGGTAAAATAAAGCACTAGTGGACAGAAGCATTGAAATGATCAGCATGAACCTGCCAACACGGTGGTTAAATGCACGTCAATTACCCTGCTACAGAACAGATCTAAAGTTCATAAGGGTATCATAAATTGGCCAGTTGGGCAAAAGTATTCTCAGATTCATTCAACCCATTTTTTACTGAGTTGAAGAAAGTGATCCATTTCAGTTCCCTGACATTCAGGATCGGGGTTATACTACCGCCCCTGGGGCCCAGTTTAACCTGTTCTAGAATGACCCATCTCAGGCTTTCCGGTAAGTGGTTGTTTGCGGTACAGTGTTCTACCATCGGGGCCCCCTGTACCCTACATTTGATCCTACTACAATGTTGGAGAAATCTTACTTTTGCACGTTGTTGTGTCTGTCCAACGTAGGGTAAATCGCATGGACATATGATGCAGTATATCACATTGGTCGTGTTACAGTTTGTGTGCGATTTAAGAGTTACTCGTAGTTGTTTGTGAATGAATTCTTTGGTTTGAATGGTCGCAGGGCATGCTTTACAAGAGCCACATCTGAAGTGTCCCACAATCGGTGGGAGATTCCACATTGCGGTGATGGTGGGTTCTTCAATGGTGTCAAGGAGTGAACAGACCACATGGTCACGGATGTTCTTGGCCTTCTTAAAGGAATGTAATGGTAAATCTTTGCTATCAAGGTCCTCCGAAATCAAATTCCAGTGTTTATTAATGACTTTCTTTATTGAGTTGCTCTGGGTGGAGAAAGTCGTCACACAAATCAAGCGTTCTTCTATGTTGCTTTTGTGCTCCTTAGGTTGTAACAAGATATCTCGGTGATTGAACCATGCTCTTTTCCTAGCTTTAGTGGTCAGGCGTTTAGGATAGCCACGTTCTATTAAACGTGCTTTGAGGACTTCCGATTGTTCCATGTAGTCCTCTTTCTTGCTACAATTTCGGCGTATTCGCAGGAATTGCCCGAAAGGCAGATTGTCCCTCAGACCTCGGGGGTGGTGGCTGGAGTATTGAAGTAGCGAATTCCTTTCCGTCGGCTTCCGGAACAAAGTGGTATGTAGTACATCATCTTCAGCGATGATGGAGATATCTAAAAAATTGACAGATGTTTTATCAAATTGAATGGTAAACTGAATGTCTTGAGATCTTCTGTTCAACCAAATGAAGAAGTCTTGAATTCTTGTCTCAGTACCTGTCCAGATTAAAAGAATGTCGTCTATATATCTCATCCACATGCGTATGTTTGGTCTGTAGGGGTTGATGTCATTCAACATGAATGTCTCTTCAAATGTAGACATGAAGATTATGGCTAGGTCCGGCGCAAAGGCTGCCCCCATAGCCACCCCTTTGGTCTGGAGGTAAAAAAGATTCTGAAACATGAAGAAGTTCTTCATCATGGCGATTCTGAGGAGCTGGACGATGAATGAAGTAGGAACCTGGACCGGGGCCTCTCTTTTGTTGAGTGCAAGTGTGGCCACAACAAGTGCTTCTTCTTGAGGTATGCTAGTATAAAGTGACACAATGTCACATGTCGCAAGTAGCTCTTGTCGAGAATCGAATGGGCATCCGTCCACCAGATTGATTGTGTGTGTGGTATCCCGGATGTAGGTTGCGGTGTCTTCAGCTAGAGGTTTTAGAAAAAAGTCTATATATTTACATAGGGGTTCCAGTATGGAGCCACAGCCGGAGACGATTGGTCGTCCTGGTGGTTGGTTCAAGTCTTTGTGCACCTTCGGCAAAGTATAGATTGTAGGTATCCGTGGATCTTTTTGATTAAGAAATCCAAACTCTTGGTCCGATAGGAAGCCTTGGTCCAAGCCCTCCTGGGTGGTTCTTAGTATTTCCCTGGCCAGGTCTTTTGAAGGGTCACCGGGCAGTCTCCTGTAGCTGATCCCATCTCCTAGTTGCCTCAGGATTTCATTCTTGTAGTCATCCACATCCTGAACTACAATCGCACCGCCCTTGTCTGCGGGTTTGACGACCACTGTTTTGTTGTCTCTCAAGGACATTAGCGCCAGTTTCTCAGTTCTACTAGTATTGAACTTGATATATTTCCTTTCATCCAGGATCCTCTTTACATCCCGTGTGACGAGGCTTTCATAGGCAAGGATACGCTGGGTCATAGTGTGGGTCGGGGGAACAAAAGTTGACGGGTCCCTGAGACCAGTCGTAGATGAGGGGCGTTGCATGGGTCTATCCTTGAAAAAATATCTAAGTCTAATTTTTCGGAAAAAATTATGCAGTTCCGCCAGAGTGGTAAAGGTATTGGGTAAGGCGGTAGGTACAAAAGATAGCCCGCGGTTAAGCACTCTCAATTCTTCATTTTTCAAAGTGTATTTTGAGATGTTGATCACAGGAGACGGTGCAGACCTCACCACCTGTAGTTCTTTCTGCGGGTCGATCTCTCCCCGTGTTCTTCTTGGGCGGGGAAGTTCACCTGTTTCGTCCCTCTCCCTCTGCCAGAATCCCATTCTTCTCTCGATTTCTGTTGACCTCTGCCCGACCCTCTGGTCCAGTTGTTGCCTCTGCCCCGGGGGGGTCTCCATCCACCTTGTCCTAAAAAAGAGTTAGGTTGATAGAGGGGGCCGTATGTTCCTTGGTATCCGCTGGGGCCGGCTTGTTCGGTGTCTTCTCCCGAACTGTAAGAAGAGTCTGAGAAGGTTGTAAAGTTTCTTCTCCCTCCCCTGTAGGCACCACGTCCACGGTTGGTGAATCTACCCTGAGAGTCCTGTCGGTAATACTCTTCTTGGAGGTAGGGGTACGTCTTTTTCTTGTCATATAGTTTCAGATCTCGGGCAAGTTTCTCCAACTTTTTCTTTATAGTCGTTGTTTCGAAGTCTTGTAGTGTGGAGACAAGTTTGGTGAGAGCTTCCTTGGAGTTAGTTAGGGTTGAGTCACTTGTTATTTCAGCCTTTAAATCAGAGATTTGTTTTGTTAGGACGGCAATTTGTTCGTTGGCGGTTTCAATGCCAAGCACCATCCAGTGTCGCGAACAATTGTTCGCGACAAAGCTGAAACCCTCCCTAAATTTAGGGACGTCGACAAAGATTGCTGGTTCCACTTTAACCTGTAAGCCTACAGGAATAATGTTGGACGTCAAGCATTGTGCAAGAAAATGTCCGTGCAATTTTGTTCTGATGAGTTTTTTCTCAAGGCGTTCTAGATTACTGATTTTATCATTCAGTGTGAAGTCGAGGTTAGGTATATTAGATGAAAGAAAATTATTGGCTGGATCTAGGAGAAGTTGTTTAATATAGTCCTCAGTATAGGATAGAATTTCTTTGTCTGCCATTTAACATTGGTTATGAATCCAAAATGCGACACTTATTATATTTGAGAAAGGAAAACCTCGCAGACCAGCGTCTGCCCGAAGTATGTATTACAAAACAGGGTTAGACCCAATAGTCAAAGGGACCTGGGTAGTTAATTGTTATAAACAGAGGGGTCCCCAACTGATATGGAGTGGGTAAAGGAAAAGGAAAATCAACAAGTATTTCAAAAGATTGAAGAGAAAACAAAATCAGAAAAGTTCTGGAAATGCAGTGTTTTATTCACTATGCATCCATGTTCGTCATAGTCAAGTAATTCAATAGGAAAGATCAGAATACACACTTGATTGTCATTAGTTCATGTGCCCATAGGGAAAGGAAAAGGAAAGGGGAGGTAGTAAAGTTAACAAAAAGTTGTGACTCACTTTACATTCAATAAGAACAAAAATACATTGAAATTCATGTATGAATTCTGGATGATCCCTATCCACAACAGGGTCATATACAATGTCCAAAATGTCTGGAAATTATTCAGAAGATTCAAGCTCCTATGAAGCCGTACATATCATGCTGGTGATAGGAGTTGAGGGTGGGTAGAAGAACAGTCTACGTTTCGACCCAGGAATAGTTGTAGGATAGTTGATCCTTACAGTGAGGGTCTTCTTCAGGACATACGGGGATGGGGCGATGGGCCGACCTCCTAGGGTTAAGGAGAGATTAGGGTCAAAAATATACTTCATCTAGGGCTATATGTCCCTATCAGAACCGTAGCGGAGAAAGGGGTGGCCGCCCGGGAACAACGTTAAAAACACTGAGGACTATACATATTGTCTTTGAGGACTATTACCTGCTGTGTATTGCAGGTCAAAGTGTGACCAGGACGGTCATGAACAGGTCGTGGGTTACGGTTTGTAGGTATCAGAGTTGTTAGGTACAGTTATATTAGTTTGATAAAACAATCCATATCTGGAAAGGAACATAAGGATTTGTATGAGATTTTAGATCGGTTACCACTGTAGACAGAGCATTTGCTGTACACTCTTACCCGTAGGTAGAGAGTCATACCTTGTTATGATGAATGTTTCAAGTCGTGCAGAGAGGGGCTACCTTTTATTCCAAAAAACGGCTCAACTAATTTCAAAGTCCGTGTCTAAAAGGACCGTATCTAAAAAGAAGAAAACACGGGGGACTAATTAAATAAATAAACTACCCCACCGCGATTACTGTTAAAGAGGCGATTCTTCGAAAAAGGGCTTACCTTTGAGCACCGGTCCTGCTGAGTTAGACGGGTGCCTCAAAAAAGCGTCTCCAGAGTACTCGAATCGGGCCTGGAGGGGGGGGGATGGGGCGGGCTGAGTGACTTCGCCGTCCGTATCTGGAGAGATAGAGCGAGGTGACGGTTAGGTCAGTGTGAAAGTGGGGCTCTCCCTGAATGCGAGATTACCTAAAGCGCTTACCCGTAGGTGCAGTGTTCTCTGCATCAGCCGGGGTTCCTCGCGGTCAGTGGCGTCTCCGTAACCAGGAAGTGTCCTGGCGGGGGGCGTGGTAACTCGATATATACGCGAGTCAACGAGGTAAAGAAAGGACTTAGAACTGGTAACCTGGCAACCGTCTTGGTGTAAACAATGAGCGGAACACCGCGCCGGACATTAATGGAGTTATACGTGTGTTCGAAATAACAGTGCATGTAATCACAAACATTATGTTGCCATATCAGATAGTGGACGGTAAATCTAGGACGCCTTGGTTGCTCAAAATGTACAAGTATACGTTGTAGTGATCCACTTGCTAAAACAGGGAGGACACACAGTTAAACTGTCCCTTGTCAGCATGAACCTGCCAACAAGGCGGTCAAATGCATGACAAGTGCATAGGTCACTCCATTAAACATTACAATAGTTTTAGAAGGTAAAATGAAACACTAGTGGTCAGATGCATGACAAGTGCATAGGTCACTCCATTAAACATTCCAATAGTTTAGAAGGTAAAATAAAGCACTAGTGGACAGAAGCATTGAAATGATCAGCATGAACCTGCCAACACGGTGGTTAAATGCATGTCAATTACCCTGCTACAGAACAGATCTAAAGTTCATAAGGGTATCATAAATTGGCCAGTTGGGCAAAAGTATTCTCAGATTCATTCAACCCATTTTTTACTGAGTTGAAGAAAGTGATCCATTTCAGTTCCCTGACATTCAGGATCGGGGTTATACTACCGCCCCTGGGGCCCAGTTTAACCTGTTCTAGAATGACCCATCTCAGGCTTTCCGGTAAGTGGTTGTTTGCGGTACAGTGTTCTACCATCGGGGCCCCCTGTACCCTACATTTGATCCTACTACAATGTTGGAGAAATCTTACTTTTGCACGTTGTTGTGTCTGTCCAACGTAGGGTAAATCGCATGGACATATGATGCAGTATATCACATTGGTCGTGTTACAGTTTGTGTGCGATTTAAGAGTTACTCGTAGTTGTTTGTGAATGAATTCTTTGGTTTGAATGGTCGCAGGGCATGCTTTACAAGTAATGTTTAATGGAGTGACCTATGCACTTGTCATGCATTTGACCGCCTTGTTGGCAGGTTCATGCTGACAAGGGACAGTTTAACTGTGTGTCCTCCCTGTTTTAGCAAGTGGATCACTACAACGTATACTTGTACATTTTGAGCAACCAAGGCGTCCTAGATTTACCGTCCACTATCTGATATGGCAACATAATGTTTGTGATTACATGCACTGTTATTTCGAACACACGTATAACTCCATTAATGTCCGGCGCGGTGTTCCGCTCATTGTTTACACCAAGACGGTTGCCAGGTTACCAGTTCTAAGTCCTTTCTTTACCTCGTTGACTCGCGTATATATCGAGTTACCACGCCCCCCGCCAGGACACTTCCTGGTTACGGAGACGCCACTGACCGCGAGGAACCCCGGCTGATGCAGAGAACACTGCACCTACGGGTAAGCGCTTTAGGTAATCTCGCATTCAGGGAGAGCCCCACTTTCACACTGACCTAACCGTCACCTCGCTCTATCTCTCCAGATACGGACGGCGAAGTCACTCAGCCCGCCCCATCCCCCCCCCCCAGGCCCGATTCGAGTACTCTGGAGACGCTTTTTTGAGACACCCGTCTAACTCAGCAGGACCGGTGCTCAAAGGTAAGCCCTATTTCGAAGAATCGCCTCTTTAACAGTAATCGCGGTGGGGTAGTTTATTTATTTAATTAGTCCCCTGTGTTTTCTTCTTTTTAGATACGGTCCTTTTAGACACGGACTTTGAAATTAGTTGAGCCGTTTTTTGGAATAAAAGGTAGCCCCTCTCTGCACGACTTGAAACATTCATCATAACAAGGTATGACTCTCTACCTACGGGTAAGAGTGTACAGCAAATGCTCTGTCTACAGTGGTAACCGATCTAAAATCTCATACAAATCCTTATGTTCCTTTCCAGATATGGATTGTTTTATCAAACTAATATAACTGTACCTAACAACTCTGATACCTACAAACCGTAACCCACGACCTGTTCATGACCGTCCTGGTCACACTTTGACCTGCAATACACAGCAGGTAATAGTCCTCAAAGACAATATGTATAGTCCTCAGTGTTTTTAACGTTGTTCCCGGGCGGCCACCCCTTTCTCCGCTACGGTTCTGATAGGGACATATAGCCCTAGATGAAGTATATTTTTGACCCTAATCTCTCCTTAACCCTAGGAGGTCTGCCCATCGCCCCATCCCCGTATGTCCTGAAGAAGACCCTCACTGTAAGGATCAACTATCCTACAACTATTCCTGGGTCGAAACGTAGACTGTTCTTCTACCCACCCTCAACTCCTATCACCAGCATGATATGTACGGCTTCATAGGAGCTTGAATCTTCTGAATAATTTCCAGACATTTTGGACATTGTATATGACCCTGTTGTGGATAGGGATCATCCAGAATTCATACATGAATTTCAATGTATTTTTGTTCTTATTGAATGTAAAGTGAGTCACAACTTTTTGTTAACTTTACTACCTCCCCTTTCCTTTTCCTTTCCCTATGGGCACATGAACTAATGACAATCAAGTGTGTATTCTGATCTTTCCTATTGAATTACTTGACTATGACGAACATGGATGCATAGTGAATAAAACACTGCATTTCCAGAACTTTTCTGATTTTGTTTTCTCTTCAATCTTTTGAAATACTTGTTGATTTTCCTTTTTCTTTACCCACTCCATATCAGTTGGGGACCCCTCTGTTTATAACAATTAACTACCCAGGTCCCTTTGACTATTGGGTCTAACCCTGTTTTGTAATACATACTTCGGGCAGACGCTGGTCTGCGAGGTTTTCCTTTCTCAAATATAATAAGTGTCGCATTTTGGATTCATAACCAATGTTAAATGGCAGACAAAGAAATTCTATCCTATACTGAGGACTATATTAAACAACTTCTCCTAGATCCAGCCAATAATTTTCTTTCATCTAATATACCTAACCTCGACTTCACACTGAATGATAAAATCAGTAATCTAGAACGCCTTGAGAAAAAACTCATCAGAACAAAATTGCACGGACATTTTCTTGCACAATGCTTGACGTCCAACATTATTCCTGTAGGCTTACAGGTTAAAGTGGAACCAGCAATCTTTGTCGACGTCCCTAAATTTAGGGAGGGTTTCAGCTTTGTCGCGAACAATTGTTCGCGACACTGGATGGTGCTTGGCATTGAAACCGCCAACGAACAAATTGCCGTCCTAACAAAACAAATCTCTGATTTAAAGGCTGAAATAACAAGTGACTCAACCCTAACTAACTCCAAGGAAGCTCTCACCAAACTTGTCTCCACACTACAAGACTTCGAAACAACGACTATAAAGAAAAAGTTGGAGAAACTTGCCCGAGATCTGAAACTATATGACAAGAAAAAGACGTACCCCTACCTCCAAGAAGAGTATTACCGACAGGACTCTCAGGGTAGATTCACCAACCGTGGACGTGGTGCCTACAGGGGAGGGAGAAGAAACTTTACAACCTTCTCAGACTCTTCTTACAGTTCGGGAGAAGACACCGAACAAGCCGGCCCCAGCGGATACCAAGGAACATACGGCCCCCTCTATCAACCTAACTCTTTTTTAGGACAAGGTGGATGGAGACCCCCCTGGGGCAGAGGCAACAACTGGACCAGAGGGTCGGGCAGAGGTCAACAGAACTCGAGAGAAGAATGGGATTCTGGCAGAGGGAGAGGGACGAAACAGGTGAACTTCCCCGCCCAAGAAGAACACGGGGAGAGATCGACCCGCAGAAAGAACTACAGGTGGTGAGGTCTGCACCGTCTCCTGTGATCAACATCTCAAAATACACTTTGAAAAACGAAGAATTGAGAGTGCTTAACCGCGGGCTATCTTTTGTACCTACCGCCTTACCCAATACCTTTACCACTCTGGCGGAACTGCATAATTTTTTCCGAAAAATAAGACTTAGATATTTTTTCAAGGATAGACCCATGCAACGCCCCTCATCTACGACTGGTCTCAGGGTCCCGTCAACTTTTGTTCCCCCGACCCACACTATGACCCAGCGTATCCTTGCCTATGAAAGCCTCGTCACACGGGATGTAAAGAGGATCCTGGATGAAAGGAAATATATCAAGTTCAATACAAGTAGAACTGAGAAACTGGCGCTAATGTCCTTGAGAGACAACAAAACAGTGGTCGTCAAACCCGCAGACAAGGGCGGTGCGATTGTAGTTCAGGATGTGGATGACTACAAGAATGAAATCCTGAGGCAACTAGGAGATGGGATCAGCTACAGGAGACTGCCCGGTGACCCTTCAAAAGACCTGGCCAGGGAAATACTAAGAACCACCCAGGAGGGCTTGGACCAAGGCTTCCTATCGGACCAAGAGTTTGGATTTCTTAATCAAAAAGATCCACGGATACCTACAATCTATACTTTGCCGAAGGTGCACAAAGACTTGAACCAACCACCAGGACGACCAATCGTCTCCGGCTGTGGCTCCATACTGGAACCCCTATGTAAATATATAGACTTTTTTCTAAAACCTCTAGCTGAAGACACCGCAACCTACATCCGGGATACCACACACACAATCAATCTGGTGGACGGATGCCCATTCGATTCTCGACAAGAGCTACTTGCGACATGTGACATTGTGTCACTTTATACTAGCATGCCTCAAGAAGAAGCACTTGTTGTGGCCACACTTGCACTCAACAAAAGAGAGGCCCCGGTCCAGGTTCCTACTTCATTGATCGTCCAGCTCCTCAGAATCGCCATGATGAAGAACTTCTTCATGTTTCAGAATCTTTTTTACCTCCAGACCAAAGGGGTGGCTATGGGGGCAGCCGTTGCGCCGGACCTAGCCATAATCTTCATGTCTACATTTAAAGAGACATTCGTGTTGAATGACATCAACCCCTACAGACCAAACATACCCATGTGGATGAGATATATAGACGACATTCTTTTAATCTGGACAGGTACTGAGACAAGAATTCAAGACTTCTTCATTTGGTTGAACAGAAGATCTCAAGACATTCAGTTTACCATTCAATTTGATAAAACATCTGTCAATTTTTTGGATATCTCCATCATCGCTGAAGATGATGTACTACATACCACTTTGTTCCGGAAGCCGACGGAAAGGAATTCGCTACTTCAATACTCCAGCCACCACCCCCGAGGTCTGAGGGACAATCTGCCTTTCGGGCAATTCCTGCGAATACGCCGAAATTGTAGCAAGAAAGAGGACTACATGGAACAATCGGAAGTCCTCAAAGCACGTTTAATAGAACGTGGCTATTCTAAACGCCTGACCACTAAAGCTAGGAAAAGAGCATGGTTCAATCACCGAGATATCTTGTTACAACCTAAGGAGCACAAAAGCAACATAGAAGAACGCTTGATTTGTGTGACGACTTTCTCCACCCAGAGCAACTCAATAAAGAAAGTCATTAATAAACACTGGAATTTGATTTCGGAGGACCTTGATAGCAAAGATTTACCATTACATTCCTTTAAGAAGGCCAAGAACATCCGTGACCATGTGGTCTGTTCACTCCTTGACACCATTGAAGAACCCACCATCACCGCAATGTGGAATCTCCCACCGATTGTGGGACACTTCAGATGTGGCTCTTGTAAAGCATGCCCTGCGACCATTCAAACCAAAGAATTCATTCACAAACAACTACGAGTAACTCTTAAATCGCACACAAACTGTAACACGACCAATGTGATATACTGCATCATATGTCCATGCGATTTACCCTACGTTGGACAGACACAACAACGTGCAAAAGTAAGATTTCTCCAACAGTGTAGTAGGATCAAATGTAGGGTACAGGGGGCCCCGATGGTAGAACACTGTACCGCAAACAGCCACTTACCGGAAAGCCTGAGATGGGTCATTCTAGAACAGGTTAAACTGGGCCCCAGGGGCGGTAGTATAACCCCGATCCTGAATGTCAGGGAACTGAAATGGATCACTTTCTTCAACTCAGTAAAAAATGGGTTGAATGAATCTGAGAATACTTTTGCCCAACTGGCCAATTTATGAAACCCTTATGAACTTTAGATCTGTTCTGTAGCAGGGTAATTGACGTGCATTTAACCACCGTGTTGGCAGGTTCATGCTGATCATTTCAATGCTTCTGTCCACTAGTGCTTTATTTTACCTTCTAAACTATTGGAATGTTTAATGGAGTGACCTATGCACTTGTCATGCATCTGACCACCAGTGTTTCATTTTACCTTCTAAAACTATTGTAATGTTTAATGGAGTGACCTATGCACTTGTCATGCATTTGACCGCCTTGTTGGCAGGTTCATGCTGACAAGGGACAGTTTAACTGTGTGTCCTCCCTGTTTTAGCAAGTGGATCACTACAACGTATACTTGTACATTTTGAGCAACCAAGGCGTCCTAGATTTACCGTCCACTATCTGATATGGCAACATAATGTTTGTGATTACATGCACTGTTATTTCGAACACATGTATAACTCCATTAATGTCCGGCGCGGTGTTCCGCTTATTGTTTACACCAAGACGGTTGCCAGGTTACCAGTTCTAAGTCCTTTCTTTACCTCGTTGACTCGCGTATATATCGAGTTACCACGCTCCCCGCCAGGACACTTCCTGGTTACGGAGACGCCACTGACCGCGAGGAACCCCGGCTGATGCAGAGAACACTGCACCTACGGGTAAGCGCTTTAGGTAATCTCGCATTCAGGGAGAGCCCCACTTTCACACTGACCTAACCGTCACCTCGCTCTATCTCTCCAGATACGGACGGCGAAGTCACTCAGCCCGCCCCATCCGCCCCCTCCAGGCCCGATTCGAGTACTCTGGAGACGCTTTTTTGAGACACCCGTCTAACTCAGCAGGACCGGTGCTCAAAGGTAAGCCCTTTTTCGAAGAATCGCCTCTTTAACAGTAATCGCAGTGGGGTAGTTTATTTATTTAATTAGTCCCCCGTGTTTTCTTCTTTTTAGATACGGTCCTTTTAGACACGGACTTTGAAATTAGTTGAGCCGTTTTTTGGAATAAAAGGTAGCCCCTCTCTGCACGACTTGAAACATTCATCATAACAAGGTATGACTCTCTACCTACGGGTAAGAGTGTACAGCAAATGCTCTGTCTACAGTGGTAACCGATCTAAAATCTCATACAAATCCTTATGTTCCTTTCCAGATATGGATTGTTTTATCAAACTAATATAACTGTACCTAACAACTCTGATACCTACAAACCGTAACCCACGACCTGTTCATGACCGTCCTGGTCACACTTTGACCTGCAATACACAGCAGGTAATAGTCCTCAAAGACAATATGTATAGTCCTCAGTGTTTTTAACGTTGTTCCCGGGCGGCCACCCCTTTCTCCGCTACGTTTCTGATAGGGACATATAGCCCTAGATGAAGTATATTTTTGACCCTAATCTCTCCTTAACCCTAGGAGGTCTGCCCATCGCCCCATCCCCGTATGTCCTGAAGAAGACCCTCACTGTAAGGATCAATTATCCTTCAACTATTCCTGGGTCGAAACGTAGACCGTTCTTCTACCCACCCTCAACTCCTATCACCAGCATGATATGTACGGCTTCATAGGAGCTTGAATCTTCTGAATAATTTCCAGACATTTTGGACATTGTATATGACCCTGTTGTGGATAGGGATCATCCAGAATTCATACATGAATTTCAATGTATTTTTGTTCTTATTGAATGTAAAGTGAGTCACAACTTTTTGTTAACTTTACTACCTCCCCTTTCCTTTTCCTTTCCCTATGGGCACATGAACTAATGACAATCAAGTGTGTATTCTGATCTTTCCTATTGAATTACTTGACTATGACGAACATGGATGCATAGTGAATAAAACACTGCATTTCCAGAACTTTTCTGATTTTGTTTTCTCTTCAATCTTTTGAAATACTTGTTGATTTTCCTTTTCCTTTACCCACTCCATATCAGTTGGGGACCCCTCTGTTTATAACAATTAACTACCCAGGTCCCTTTGACTATTGGGTCTAACCCTGTTTTGTAATACTAACTTTATTCAGAAGCAGGAGCTGCTGAACCATTTCAATTTTGTTTCACGAACTGCCTTACCACTGAAACTGCGTTGATAATGCCCAGCAAGGAAATTTGGCATATCTTCGATAATGGCAGGTACGCTGCACTCATTCTTTTAGACCTATCAGAGGCCTTTGATACAGTCAACCATGGCATATTGGATGACCACCTCAACAGCATCGGGATTAAGGGAGCTGCCTTGTCCCAACTGCGATCCTTCTTGTGTGAGAGAGAACAAATAGTGTCCATGAAGGAGTTTGAATCTGCACCTTTTGTCCTGCGATGTGGAGTCCCCCAGTATGTTTGATCAAATCATTTGGCTTTCCCTTCACATCTTACGTCGATGATACGCAAATTCTAGTTTCTTTTTCCGACTCTCCCGACAACACCAGTCACAATTTTCATAATTATATGCAAGCAATCAGTGATCGAATGGATAAGAACAGCCTTAAACTAAACTCTGGAAAGACAGAGTCTCTTCTCTTCAGGAAGGATACTTCCTTTTGGAGCCATCTTGTTGGCCACAAGAATTAGAAACCCTCCCATCACCAGCTAGAAAGGTGAAAATAAATTAGTTGTCCTACTGCAAATTAGGCATGTTTTGGGGACCAAGTAAATGCCACTATCTCTGCTTTCTTTTACACACTGAAGACAGTGAAGAAGATCCTCCCCTTCTTTCCCCCATCCTTACAAGAAACTGAGGTGACAGCCTTAGTGCTGTCAAAACTCGATTTCTGCCACTGGATTTATCTGATTATGCAATTGCAGTATGTGAACGAGCTACAAACCCTCCAACATGCAGCTGCAATCCCTAAATTTGTGTCCGCTAAACCTGCCCTACGGAAGCTTCATTGGCTTCTGATCAAACAAATAGTGAGCTTTCAAGCCCTGTGTATTACCTACAGAGCTCTGCATGATTCAGGCCCGAAATTCCTTAAACACAGGTTTTTATGGTATTCCCCAGAAAGGCTTCTCCGCTCAAAGATGGCCAAAAACATTGTTGTCCTGAAATTCAAGCGCTCCTCATGGGGTGGAAGGAGTTTTTGTGTTAGGGGCCTCAAAACTTTGGAATTCCGTTCCCCTACACGTTAAATCTATGCCTGATCTTTCCTTCAGAATGGTCCTGAAGACTTAGCTTTTTAACAATTAGTTGGGCTTGCGTTTCTCTGTATCTTAGCATCGCCTAGACACCTCGGGGTAATTGCTGCCCTTTAGAAAAGTTTTTAACATAGCACAACAGTAAAGCAGTGAAAGTAAGTATCAACGTGAGATCTTCAGAGTTCCTTGATCAAAACATATCATCCACACTACATAAATAAACATCACAACGCAAACAATATACAAAGAAGTTCAAAACAATGACACAGAGCATAACACACACACAACCAACAAATCAAGTAACTGTTACGAATATAAGTGAATTAAAGAAATCATGATAGGTTTTCAAGATATGAGCTTGCGATGTGGAATAACCCTAATGGCATGTATAGGGAAGAAGCATATTTCAATATGGAAAAAACTGAAAACTTCTGCATGTAGCTAGCATCACTTGAGTGAGCATGGAAGAGAACATAATGCACTGCATACAGGTACAACTATTTACAATGCCTGTAGTGGGTGTGAGGTATCATTATAAAGAGGAATCTGGCCCTGGTGCATCATTCTGCTTGGGATGAGAGTCCATCAACAGGAAAACGTTATGAGGTCTCTTTATGAAGCTGGGACTGTCGATATAGTGTTTATACTGCATGCGTAATATTGTAAATAATGCCTCAGCAGTCTGGATTTCTCTAGAGAGGCTAATGATACTCACCTCATTGAGTTCCCTTCACAGCACCGTGAGGAAAGATACAGCATGGATCAATGGGGTTAGATCCAGTAAAGAGCACTTAGTAAAGTCTGAGAATGAGGCACATGTCTCAACTTTTTCTAGTGAGTTATTGTTTGAGAGGGGAAAGTTTGCGAATAAGGAAGTGTTTCCATTTGGGGTCCTTCAGCTACCTCTTCTGATTAGTAAGAGTGTTGTAATAAAACAATTGTCCATCTCTCCATACATAGTGCGCTGTTGATACTAGATTTTCTCTGCTGAACGAACTTGAGGAAGAATGGAGGCGATGGGCATGTTTGTCCCAATGCCTTCAATTTAAATATATTTAATAAAGTCAACAAAGGATATGGTCCCTGGATTCAGCCATGTTCATGCAACCACATAATGGAAATGTAAGCATGTGTATATTACTTTTAATTTTGTGAGTATTTGGCAAGAGTTCATATTAAAGATTGCACATACATTGTCACCCATTACTCCGGCTGTTGTCAGAAACAAGTGTCCTCCTGTGAGAGGGAAATGTCACACTAACACTTTATGCTCTGGGTATGTTGGGTTGTTGGTAAATTAAACGTTATATATAGTTTTAATCTGGCCTATGGTTTATGGATATTATCATCACTCCGTGGTAGCGTTTTCAAACACATGATAAATGTGAACATATGTGTGAATATTATTTTTCATAATAGGTGTTTTCTAAAATGCATAGAGTCATAGCTGATGATATAATGATGGTGCAGCGAAAATTAATTTTCTAAGTCTTATAAGGGTAAAAAATGAGATGTGCCACATTTTTGTGTGAAACACAATTTTTTTTAATATTGATGTAGTTTCTGATGTACTGTTCAACTTGCTTCTGCTCATTCCCCATCACTGTCCCAATGCAAAGCCATCTGTCCCCTTGTATGTGCAGAATACCAAGTGAATGAAATAAATTTAATGATGATGTACAATATTATTAGAAAGACTGTATTATCAATGCAGTTTTCACCATTGGTTCCATATGCTCCTTCCAGAAACCTCCGTTCCTCCAATAAGCTTTTTCTATCAGTGCCCCGAGTCCGAAGAGCCAAGTGGGGAGGCAGGGCTTTTTCTAGCCTGGCTCCTAGATGGTGGAATACATTAACCTGTGAAATTAGGTCCCTGCCATCGATGCAAGCCTTTAGAAAGGCCCTGAAGACATGGCTTTTTGCCAAAGCTTACCCTTAGTTTTTAGGATCTGCCTTTTATGATTCTTTTGATAGGCGCCTTGATGCCTTCGGGCTAAGTCGCGCTATGTAAATTTTTATTCATTTCATTTCATTTCATGTACCCAAAGTATCATTTTCAAAGACTTTTACTGGAAGAGTTGATTTAGATGTGTTGAATCTATGAGCCATTATTAGAGGAATGTTTATGTTGATCATCTCCGGAGGATGGGTGCTGAAGTAGAAGATGGAAGATTTCTCTCACCGTCAGAAATTGGTTAGTGTTAATGATTTTATTAGTTACGTGAATTGTTCTGATTTCCCAAAGTGACAATATCTATGACCATATTATGCTGAACTTGCAGACTTTATTGTGCGAATTTGTGTATAAAACCTCTGGTTTTTGGCTTTTTAGTGACCTTCTCTCTTTCTGGGCAACTTTCCATTTTCCTCCAGAGACACTCTCCAATTGTTTCTAGATTTTTCTGTTTGGATGTTGTCAGTTTTCTTTACGACTTTGACCCTTACGTTTTTTCCTGGACTTGCCTAATTAACGATTTTTACAACGTTTCATGACTCTAATTTTCTGTATTTCTGTGTTTGAGCCTTCATTGTGACTTTATGCATATTGCCTATGTACCCCATTTAACTTTATCTGTATTAAAGTCCGCTTTTGCTTATTTTTGACCTAGAACTCAGATCTTTACACTTCCAATATGCATTTCTTTTTAACTCTGCTAAACTTTGTTTTCCTGATGAGGAGTGTGACCTCTAACCGCTAAATCAACTGGAGACTCTGGAACCAAATAATTTAGGTAAACGTTATCTAACTATTTGGGGTTTGATGAGTATTGGGGTTTATCTCCCACCACAGCTACCAAAACTCGTTTAAAGTGCACTGTCCTCCAAGGCTTGGCAAACAGTTGGTCTTAAGGTATTATTAGCAATATATCCCCCTGCAAGGAACCAATAATGATGGACTGGCTGATCAGAAAGCTGGAGTCATCCATTTACCTTTCCTAGGGCACTTGACATTGAGTGTTGTTTGGATTGTCTTAGTCACAATGCTGATCTGACAAGGATAATATATAATAATTTAGGTCTACCACTTGTTTTGAGGAAGGAAGGATCCTGGTAGCCCATTGGCTAGTGACCACATTATCCCCTCAGAGCACTTTCTGGCCATAAATGTGGAACCCCATGCACCCTAAACCTCAGACCCTGGACCCGGCAAGAGAGGCTGCAGCAACCGCTGGACTGTACCTGCAGCTCCTTGGGCTAGGAAGGAGAGGACTGTGCCATTGGTGCTTGGCTCAAGGGAAAGTTACTCCTGTGTAAAAGGGTGCGAAGACAACCAGTAACCAAAGACCCTTTTATGTTGCCCGGCGGTGTCGCCTCTATGACCCACCAATATTAATCAATGAAGAAGCAGGCGCTGGAGACTGAAAGGCAGGAAACGAGGGTTTTATTCTCTCCGGAGGAGAACACTTCAATTCGGACAGCAAGTATCGTCACGAGGTGCTCTAACCGCATCTCTGAGGCCTGGCCTCTAATACACGGGTTTATGATCTTTATTGCATGTAACACATTCTTGCAATGCTTTGAAACATAAAAGGATATCCTCGGAATCTCCCCTTCAGGCCCGTTCCCACACACATTTACAGTTGAATTCCCCACCCTGGTCACAACAGGTGATGATTATCGCGCAGCTGGACATTCCGCCGATTCACGGAATGTGTGGAGTTAGATCGGATCTCATAGAGTGGGGGGCTTTGATCGGCTCGAGGGTCTTTTGATGGGGAGGGGAGGCTTCCTACTGTACAGGGTAATAAACAGTATCCGCAGGGCCAGGTGGTGGCTTGGGAACAAGGAAGACAGACGGGCACACAGGAAAAGGGGGTTTGTATCAAAGGGCCCGAGACCATGAAAGGAATGAAGGGAGGTGTCGCGCTGGGAACAGGATCGGATTCTGAGGCAGATCTGCGCTGAAGAGGGGTTTATGACCCAAGGCATGTGAGAGCAGGAGGGGGGTTGTCAGCGTGCGGGGGATGCCTGCGAGGATAGGAGAGAGAGAGAGAGACGCGCTGGCTATCAGCGAGGGGCAGAAAGGCCATGTTGCTTAAAATGGCTGCCGCTTATGCGCAAGACACATGAGAGCGGGGAGGGTGACCAGCGTATGGGGGTGCTGGCGAGGGCGAAGAACCGTGTTGGGGGTCAGGGACATGCAGAGAGCGGTTCTGATCAAAACAGCTAAAATGGTGGGGGCGTATGACAAAAAGTGTGGCATCGGAAAAAAGGCAAGATGGCGCAGATGATGTTCACCAAACCGTAACAATTTTCCACAGTCCTCCCTTTAACATTTCCAAGACATCTTGCTGGCCTATTTCATATCTATATCTACTGCGGTGGTCATAAGTAAGGAGGTGGAGACCTAGGCGAAGGAACTGTACATAAACATCACATTATAAACATCACATTTGAAAATATTGTCATCTAGTAGGCGGGTTCATCGTTAAGCTTGTTGCAGGAAAGTCATAGTAGTGCAATATCAGACTAAAATTATGCAGCGAGAGCGTTGGGTTCAGATCATAGATGCTTATAGTCATTCGGAATAGGAACTGGTAAATTATTATATAAGTAAGTCCTTTTTGTACTCGGTGGGAGCATAGTCAAATTCAATGGTGGTTGGGAGAGAAATGAGATATAATAAAAACAATAATCAGAGTTCCCAGTGTCTTATGGTCACGGACCAGCATTAGCGAGTTCTCCGCATTCTTCGTCGTCTTCTGTTGGCACTTGTTAAGCACCTGTATTACAATTCGTTCTTTTATCAGGAATGTTCATGTGGATTGAGTCGTTGAAGGTCTGCGGGCGGGAACACGTCTTTGTTTTGATTCGCCAGACCTCATGGGAGAAATGCGTTACGGTTTTGGAGCAGGTGCATTTTCTTCCGTAACCCAGAGCATAGTTAGTAAGAGACAAAAAGGATTGTGATGAAAAGTGCAATTGTCTTTGAGCTGTGGAGTCAGTTTGTTTCTTGGGTCTCTGTGGTGGGTATTTCCTGTTGCTTCCATCATCTTCGAGGCGCTCAGCAGCGGGTAGAACCACATACTTCGTTCATCTTCTCTTTGGAGCGACCCTTGGTGGAGTTTAGGTCACCGTTCTGAGATTAACATAGTTCGTGGTCTATTTAGTCGGAGCTCCCTCCCTTTTGACGCAGGAAATACCCTTCTCTGGATGGCTCAGTAGGATTTAGAGGATTTTGAAAGTTCAGGTGGAAGGGGGTGTGTGTGAGTAGTCCTTATAGTAGGTCGGAGGAGGAGGGGATGGAGCAGGGCCAAGTCGGGAACAGACCAGGGGGACGGAAAATTTTAGACAGGCGGGTCCATAACCAGTTTCAGAGAGCAGGGACTTTTCGGCACACGTCGATCATAGAGCAGGGGCCTCAGGTCAGCCCTTTCCTTTAGCTTTGTCGGAAACAGTGCCTCGTCCTGTGACTCCTTACTGTTGTGGTCTCGCCTTGGCCTCCGTCGCTGGGGTTCCACGATCTGCAGTCAGGCCGCGTGCTCCCACATCCGGTCTCTTTCTCCTCCGACAGTGGTACCCTTAAATGAGTTTGAAAAGACAGTCTTTAGAGATTTTGCAGAGGAAGGTAATTACATAAATCTATTTCTTTCCCAACACCAAGCAACTGGGGTAAACATCCGCTACATTGAGGTTTGCAGCCAACGTATAAACAATTGATGATAGGTTTGCTGGATTCCCAACAATTTTCCTTTGTGGCTATTTCTTTGGCGTTTTTGTTGGTTATTACATTCATTTGTCGTGGTACGAGGTCTGATACCCATTCATTGCATTCGTTTATTACAGTCATGTCAGTTCTTCTGTCAGAGACCCATTTCCCTAGTACGAGTCTTGCAAGGCTAGACCGGTCTTCAGGGCTTTGCATTTTACGGAAAAGTGCAACGTGCTATTCACCATAGTCTGATAGGCATCCTTCTGAGGAATGAACATAGGCTAAACGATTCTCCATTACATCAATGCATCCTATCTTTCAGCTAAACATCTTATTTTCAACAGGGTTCACTGCAACAAGTTCTTTTTTCATTTTTCGATCTAGTTTTAACTTTGTAAGCATCATTCTAATTTCTACATCGTTTCTTACAACCTGGCTACTTCATTAAACTCGGGGGGGGCTTGCGATAACCATTAAACTCATCCTTGGGGTGAGTGGGGTCTTATGGAAAACAACTAGAAACACAGTGAATCGGAGCAAGGGACATTTTTCAAATTCTCATCTGGGGCATCCGATACAAAACTGAGGGTGTCCTGGGAAGGCGGGGATGTCTCGATCGCCTTTACTGATTGGGGTATTGAGACAATTTGGGACGGGGAAGGTCTCGTTACCAGAGACATTTTATCATAGAAGCCACTGACAAGTAGTCCCTCATTACGGGTCAGATTAGGGAACCGTAGTTGTCTTACCTGTCCCTTTCTTTTCGGCCAATCTAGTTTTCATCAATATTTAGCAGAAAAGGAGAGGTATTAACATGGCATCGATGTAATTTTATTTAAGACGAATTTTGTGCAAATACTTGTGGTATTTGGAGCCAATTGGGTGGTACACCAGGTTCGCCAATTAGGTGCCAGTCGTTAGGGAGAGACAGAGAGAGAGAGAGAGAGAGAGAGAGAGAGAGAGAGAGAGAGAGAGAGAGAGAGAGAGAGAGAGAGATGTGCAACGATAGGCTAAATGATACACATGTGTCCTGGAGAGTGACTGTGTACCATCTAGGCTATTCAGTGCATTACCCAATACGAGACGTTTCGGGTCTGTGTTAGGATGTAGAAAGCATGCAGTTTGGGACGGATGAGCATTAGGTCAGGTACAAAAAGGATGTGCATTGAGTTGGGTGTCTTTAGATGTCATCTTGCAGCGTTAGTCCGCTTCATGTATCGGACGTGACGTGGCTCCAGATCTTTTACTATACCCTAATCGTGATTCCAATGTAACCTGCAGAGGGAGAAAAAGAGGAAAAGGGAGGGGGAACAACATTCGAGCATATCAAATGTACGGGCACGAAAGTCCTTTACTTACCACATACTCGTCTTATCCCCTCGGGATATAATCCCTGGGGTCTCGGTTTCTGAAGTCGAAGGGGGTGGGCAGTGTGGTAAGGGTGGCGAGCGATAGGTTGTTCATGGGGGAGACGGTCCGAGCGTGGTATTTAGATCGTGTGTAGGGAAACGCTAAGAAGAAACCAGGGGCGCCTAGCGCGAGGTATTTTTTTTTTTTTGGAGGTGTATCTAGCTATCGGGATCCTTAAATCATTCTCAATGCTGTGATGTTCTAAGGTATATCAGTTCTTCGGCCGACCCTGTTCCTTAGTACCTGCGAGTATCATACCTTTATAACATTCTGTCATTCACACTGCTTCACTTTACCCATTCTCAGAAGTCGAGGTCCTTCTTCCTGCGTTAGTTCCTGAGCCCAGTCGCACATTTGGGGGCAGCGTATCATACCTTAGATTCGATCATCCATCCGGGGCCGACCAACCATTTTCTGATAACCTTAAAAAGAGAGCAAAACGGTTGCGCACAGAAAAGCCCTCCCGCCAAATTCCCACATTTACAAAGGTAGGCGATACCTGTTCATAGTTTGGAAAACCTTTATTTGCATAATCGTTCAGAAAATAAATATGAGAGTGCAATCGTATTTGGCCGGACATGGCGACGGCTGAAGCACATACAGTAGGGGGCTATTTTGCAACATTTAAAAAATATAAAAAAGATCTACCTAGTTATTTGCAAGAAACTAAAAACGTCTATTAATAGCTGAGGGATCAGGGGCATTTTAGTTCGTAAATGGAAACACAGTCAAGCTCATTGCAATCACATTTCCTAGATGTATACCGTGGGCGTGCATCATAAGCGACGTTATGTACCGGTTACAATAAATATCAAAATAAATCGTACATCGAAATCAACATTTTAACGGGATCCTTTCAAATGTTCGCCAAGTGAACCCTCCTCCCTTTTCGTCAAGTGTACAAAGGTTCACATACATATCTTAGTACATCAAGTCTCATTAGCTAAAGAACACCACGAGGTGTCCGTTAGTTCCTATTGATACCGGCGCCATTTTGGGCGAGGCCGGGTTAGTCCGGAAGTAGCATCAGGGGCAAAATGTCTCTGACGATTGGCGGTTGGACCAGAGTCCCTTTCGGCAGTTCAAAAACCTGTGCTAACAGAGGGGCTGGTGGTGTGGACCGTCAATCAAAAAGGGGGGGAGGGAGGTAGAATCTTTCTTACCGGGTCACGTTGATGTTCAGCCGGGACTTACTCGAGTTCGTTAGCCCATAATGTTCCTGGGTGGTTCAGACTGAAGCTGGCGCTGACACGAGAGCACCACCATCTTGTGGCTGTGTCGTGGTTATTTCATTAGTGATTAATGCAGCTGTTCCCCACCGGAAGCCTGTAGGGGCCGAGGGCTCCCGGGACTTTGGTAGAATCTTCAAAGCCGTGGGGATGTTGTCGAAGGTGGGGGCTTGTGCCCAGGTGGGCAAGTGCCCGAGTTGCAATTCCGGGCAAAGTTACTCCAGCGGCCTAGACCCGCCTTCCAGAGGGCCCAGACGCCATTTTGAGGCCCTGCAGCAGCCACCCTTCGTCGTGTCTTTCAGGAGTGGAAGAAACTTCTTGTGGCGACAAAAACAGAACACCGTGCTGTTGGAGCAGGACATTTGGTTCGGGCGCTAGGGTGCAGCCGTGGAGCCTCCACCTGGGGAGGCGAGGGAGGCTCGTTCGCGCCGCCTCCCTCTCCCAGCGCATCCCACGCCGTCCCTTTGAATCAGGGGTGCACATGATGACCACCCTACACCCCTGATTCCGACTCTTGGGGGACCATTGTATGTTCGGTGCTGCGCAAGTATATGCCCGTTGGACACTGCACGTTCTGTGCTGCGGAACTATGCCCGCCGGGCATTGCATGTTCTGTGCTGCGCAAATATGGGTCCGTTGGACATTGTACGTTCTGTGCTGCGCAGGTATATGGCCGTCGCCCGGCTGGAGGACTTCGGCGCCGGGCCAGGCCTGGGAAACCTCCTACCTGTGGAGGTGGGAGAGGCTCGTCCGCGTCGCCTCTCCCTCCCAGCCCACCCTGCATCAGTTCGATGGAGGAATTCGTGATGGCCGGACCAGGAGATACGAGGGAGGGGGTCACCTGCATCCGCCCCCTCCCTACTCGTGGCCCGGGGGACGTCACCCCAGGAAGGAGAGTATGGGAAGACCATTTCATGTCGGCCCATGGAGCCTCCTGTGCCTTCTCGCCGGCGATTCCTTTTGGTCTATGGCTGATGGCAGTCCCCGCCCCACACGTGCTGTGTGTTTCACCTTCCGGATGGGCGGGACCGTTGACTTGTTACATTTTGAGAACTTCCGGAGTGAGCGTAATATGTTTTGTATTGCTCCTATTAGTACAGTTCACTTTTAGGAATGTTTTACTAGTTTTTTTTCCTATTTATCGTTGGTTGTGTGTTATCTTTACCGTAATTAAATCCTAAATTATATAATAGATGCTTGGCTTCCTTGAGTCCTTTTGCAGGCCTGTAATTGCTTTTGTTTTTCAGAGTGGGGGGGCAACAGGGAGCAATCAGTCCCAGAACTCAAGCATGTCATTGAAATTGGTCTGACGAAATTTGTGCCATCGGGCATAATCAAACGTGATGGTTCTATCCGTCCTGTCCGTGTTAGTCTGAGTTGTCTTTATCTCGCGCCTTTTCCCTTTCTGCCGGCCTGTTATTTCTGTCGACCCTCCGCTCTTACCTATGTTCTGTAGGGTCGGGCATTGGGCTTTCCAGTGCCCGAGACATTTACAAAAAGCACATTGGTTTTGCCTTAAATCTGTTCGTCCTGTGCATAGTGTCGGAGGATTACTTTTGGGTCGTTGTGTCTCGGGGTTGTCCTGTCGGCACATCCCTTTACACCGTTCCCTTTTTGTGTCTAATCCTTGGAACTGTGTCGTCGCTGGCCCTTCCTTTTGCCTACCAGACGTTTGGAGGGTTGCCTGTCGCGTGTCTTTACCTACTCTGACTTCGTCTCTTTCCTTTCGTTGCGTAGCTTCTTTGCGCCACATACCGAGACTATCGAGCATAATAGGCGTTGTCTTATTATTACGAAGGGCTATTTCTACCGTTTCTATTTTGTCAAGATCGAAGGATCCTATCAGTGGCCACTGTTTCTCTTGGTTCGCTTTGGTATACTTGTGCCATAGTTTACTATAGGCTATGGTAATTAATCCATACTTTGTGAACATGTCTTTATTAGGGGTGCCTTCCAGCGGGGCTAGATGGTCCACCTCTAATAAACGGTCCGGGCTGAACCAGCTATCCATCAGTGGGGAGAAGACAGGCATGACGGATCACAATGGGGATAATAGTCAGCACTACCTATCTTATCACTGCGTGCAAAGACTAGACAGAATATTTCTATTCTACGTTGTTTGCAGGCAGTGAATACCTCAAGAACCAATATCGGGCAATCAGTGTTTGGTCAATAAATAAAAAAAAATAAAAAAAAATGGTCAATGGGGAGAATAAGTAGGTCCGCAAAGGTCTGCGTCACCTACCCTTTCACTATCTGCAAAGAGGGGACCTATTCTTTCCTGTTTGTAGATAGAGAATCTCCAGAAAACGATCTGTAACAGTTAATCAATGGGGAGGGGCAATTGATCAGTGGGGGAGAAAGATAGGCACGACGGGTGCGTTACCTATCCTTCACTGCTTGCAAAGAGAGAGCCGGTTGTTTCTCCGTTTGCCGACAGCGAAACTCCAAATAAATTAACAAAGAATAATACTAGTATTTTTTCATCAATCATCAATCATTTCGCAATTCGTCGTGTTTACACGACCTTACCCGGACCGTATGGACAGTTTCTTGTCTTCCGAATCCAGCGCCCGATCGTCCTCTTCTCTTCGTACTCCTCGTGGCACTCCTGATGGTTCCCAGTCAGGACCGTAGATCACTCGAGAGAGGTCTGTTCGGAACCAGTGAAGTTCGGATGATCGGCTGTCAGACGAGGGTCTATCGGACAGGGTACCTTCCGATCGTTGCAGTCGTTCACTCTGTCATCAGGACCTCTCCCACTGGATCCACGAGTCGCTGATGGGCCCCACGCTTGGGACGCCAATTTGTAAAAGGGTGCGAAGACAACCAGTAACCAAAGACCCTTTTATGTTGCCCGGCGGTGTCGCCTCTATGACCCACCAATATTAATCAATGAAGAAGCAGGCGCTGGAGACTGAAAGGCAGGAAACGAGGGTTTTATTCTCTCCGGAGGAGAACACTTCAATTCGGACAGCAAGTATCGTCACGAGGTGCTCTAACCGCATCTCTGAGGCCTGGCCTCTTATACACGGGTTTATGATCTTTATTGCATGTAACACATTCTTGCAATGCTTTGAAACATAAAAGGATATCCTCGGAATCTCCCCTTCAGGCCCGTTCCCACACACATTTACAGTTGAATTCCCCACCCTGGTCACAACAGGTGATGATTATCGCGCAGCTGGACATTCCGCCGATTCACGGAATGTGTGGAGTTAGATCGGATCTCATAGAGTGGGGGGCTTTGATCGGCTCGAGGGTCTTTTGATGGGGAGGGGAGGCTTCCTACTGTACAGGGTAATAAACAGTATCCGCAGGGCCAGGTGGTGGCTTGGGAACAAGGAAGACAGACGGGCACACAGGAAAAGGGGGTTTGTATCAAAGGGCCCGAGACCATGAAAGGAATGAAGGGAGGTGTCGCGCTGGGAACAGGATGGGATTCTGAGGCAGATCTGCGCTGAAGAGGGGTTTATGACCCAAGGCATGTGAGAGCGGGAGGGGGGTTGTCAGCGTGCGGGGGATGCCTGCGAGGATAGGAGAGAGAGAGAGAGACGCGCTGGCTATCAGCGAGGGGCAGAAAGGCCATGGTGCTTAAAATGGCTGCCGCTTATGCGCAAGACACATGAGAGCGGGGAGGGTGACCAGCGCATGGGGGTGCTGGCGAGGGCGAAGAACCGTGTTGGGGGTCAGGGACATGCAGAGAGCGGTTCTGATCAAAACAGCTAAAATGGTGGGGGCGTATGACAAAAAGTGTGGCATCGGAAAAAAGGCAAGATGGCGCAGATGATGTTCACCAAACCGTAACAATTTTCCACACCTGAGCCCCAGATGGAAGTCGTGACTCCAAGGGTTAGCCTCCTGACCCCCTATTCCAGCAGCAGGGCCATAAAAACTGAAGTCACCGGTCCTGGTGAGTATCTCTACTGACCGTCCATGTGCAGCCAAGAAGACCTCCACTCCTGACTCAAAAGTTGCACCCATGTCTGTTGGACTCAGGAGAGTCATAAGAGTGGGGATTGGTCACCAGAGATGGACACAAGCCCTCACCAAAGGATACTGCTGATGGAACCACTGTGTCCAGAGATCGGTAGTCCAGCTGGACTTCTATTGCCTTAAAGAGGACTTTGAGGGTCTTCAAACCCTGTGGCCAAATTGGCCCACCTTACCCATGGACCGAGGACTAACCACTGGTAGGCCCTCATCAACCGCACAGCACCCAGATCATCTTTCAGCATCCTCAGGATCTTGCATCCCCAACCGGTGGCAGCTCCTCGTGGGAGTGCTGCGGGCAGGGGGGCGGGGGAGGGGCAGGGTGGGGGGTAGTAAACTCTGGCTTACGGCCGACCGGAGTTAACTAAATAAATAAATAAATAAATAAATAAATAAAATGGATTACATTGCGTGCGCTGCATCGCCAATTGGCGTTGCAGCGCCCGCAATGTAATTTGTTTTATTTATTTCCTTAACTCCCGTTGGCCGTAAGCAGGAGTTTGCTAATCCCCACCCTGCCCCTCCCCGCCCCACTACCCCACAGTACTCCCACGAGGAGCCGTCACTGTTCCCAACATAAGGAGCACTCCATTGAAGTCTATGGCGATTTTGATGTAAAGTGTGAAACCGGACTTCCGACTGCTTTGGTGACTGCGTAGCTGCCCAAATACACCCAACTTGGACTGGAGTAGCCGAACACAACCCTTTAAACTTTTCAAAAGCTCGCAAAGTTTACTGTTACTAATGCTTGTTTGTGCTATGGCCTAAAAAGCTAATATTTACGTTTACTTAAGAACGTATATTCCCAGAACTCTCTGGTGCATTTTACTCACCTTGTTGTCCAAAATCTCATAAAAATATAACCTATTTTATAAATTGATGTCGGATTTCTTTCAGGTTAGATGAGGTAAGGATCCAAATTAAGACTTTGACTTCCATTGCCTTTTCTTTAAAACAGATTTGAATGTTGCTGGAGTCTCCCGGTGCAGCACCCATGCACCCGGGCTATTTTGTCTCTCTGTCTGCTTCACTGACTTAATGTGAAAACAAAATGGCCATCCATCATCCACATTTTATGCTGACCTGTCTCTTCTCTGGTGACAGCAGCATTAACTCAACCCAGCGAAACACAGAGCGATTATTACAGAGGAAGTATTTAGAAGTTATCGTCACTTTTGGGTGAGTAAACTCCGAGAGAAGCGGGCAAACAAATGTCAATCAATGGCAGATGTTTACTCGCAGGCAGTGTCAGTTTACGCTAGGAATGTCCTGACACATGCAGTGCAGCAGCATGGGCGCACTGCGTATCACACTTCGACTTCAAACACGGCTTAAATCATCCATGGAAACGGCAGCAATTATAGGGAGCTAAAACCAAACAAAGAAAGACGCCCAGTGCGCCAGTGGCTGCACAGCAGATGCCAGACTCGCGGCGCTGGTGGAAAGGGAATAGAGATTAAGGAGCTATGGGAAGAGGATCAGCCTAGCAGTGCCCAGCAGTGGGCCCAGTTGGTTTACATGACGCCATAACTATCAACACGTATGTCTCTAGAAACAAATGCCGCTCATGGTATTGATATTTAATATGCTTTGCACCTATCAGGACCATATGTAATGGAAGCCATGCCGTCACTTCAAAAGGACTGGCAATTCATCCTCGACCAAAAGCCACATAATTCATGAATTGCACATGCATTTTTATCGCAGTAGCTCCTATAAGTACGAGCATGCATGAGGATTTGCGGCATTGTGAGCGAACACTTTGGTTTGTTTCCAAAGTTTTTATCTTGTTGAAATAGATATGTTAAACAAAACTTTTTTTTCCAAAAGGAAGAATTTTTTTCAAATACTTCAATGAAGTCAACTTGGGCAGCTGATTAGATTAGTTACATGCGGTCTCGAACGAGATCAACTATAACGGCAAAAATCCCCTACGACCTGTATAGCTATCTCATCCACGCAATTTTTTGATTTTGTTCTGGAGAATGACCTGTATTTTCCATTTAGGCTGCTCGGTTTCATTGCCCTTTGATCATGAGGTCCCCCACAAATTGCTGATCTAGGGCTCTTAAGGATATCTTTCGTGAGCCCGTCAGAAGAGTGAAAGTGCCACAGACAGCCTGGTTTGAATTTCACACTGTTCAGATGCATTACAACTGATGAACAGTGGGCTAGTGCCGAGTACGGTAAACATAACGTCAGGCTGCACTCCAAAGAAGGTATACTCCGCCTTAGGTTTGCCTAGAACCCTGCTGTTGCTTCTGAACATGGAGCTGCGTGCTGCCCTCCTTGTCAAGGAAAGGGCTAAGAGCCTGATTATGAGTTTGGTGGTCCATCGGACTGCCGAATTCATGGTGGCGGTCCCTGGACCACCAGACTGGCGGTCAACACACCGTATTACGAATACGGCAGTCAATCAATCAATCAATCATCGCATTTATATAGCGCACTACTTACCCAGAGGGTCTGAAGGCGCTGGGGGGGGGGGGATCTGCTACTGCTCGAACAACCAGGTCTTGAGTTGCTTCCTGAAGGCGAGTTGGTCCTGGGTCAAGCGGAGGTGGGTGGGGAGGGAGTTCCATGTCTTGGCGGCGAGGTAGGAGAAGGACCGTCCCCCTGTGGTGGCTCTACGGATGCGGGGGACGGCGGCGAGGGCGAGGCTGGTCGATCGAAGCTGGCGTTTGGGAGCGTAGAAGTTGAGGCGGCTGTTGAGGTATCCTGGGTCTTAGCTGTGTAGGGCTTTGTGTGCGTGGGTGAGGAGACGGAAGGTGATTCTCTTGTTGACCGGGAGCCAGTGCAGATCTCTCAGGTGTCCGGAGATGTGGCTGCGACGGGGGATGTCCAGGATGAGTCGTGCTGAGGCGTTCTGGATCCGCTGGAGTCTCTTCTGGAGTTTGGCGGTAGTTCCGGCGTAGAGGGTGTTGCCGTAGTCCAGACGGCTGGTGACGAGGGCCTGGGTGACCGTCTTCCTGGTCTCGGTGGGGATCCACCGGAAGATCTTACGAAGCATGCGCAGGATGTTGAAGCACGACGAGGAGACGGCGTTGACTTGTCTGGTCATGGAGAGGGAGGAGTCCAGGATGAAGCCCAGGTTGCGTGCGTGGTCTGTTGGTTTGGGTGCGTTGCCTAGGGCGGGGGGCCACCAGGAGTCGTCCCAAGCGGCGGGTGAGGATCCCAGGATGAGGACTTCCGTCTTATCTGAGTTCAGTTTCAGGCGGCTGTTCTTCATCCATTCGGCTACCTCTTTCATCCCTTCGTGAAGGTTGGCTCTGGCGGTGGCGGGGTCGTTGGTAAGGGAGAGGATCAGCTGGGTGTCGTCGGCGTAGGAGATGATGTTGAGGTTGTGCTGGCGTGCGATGTCTGCGAGGGGGCTCATGTAGATGTTGAAGAGGGTTGGACTGAGCGAGGAGCCTTGAGGGACGCCGCAGATGACTTCGGTGGCTTCTGATCTGAACGGAGGGAGGCGGACTCTCTGTGTCCTTCCGGCGAGGAAGGAGATGATCCACTCCAGTGCCTTCTCCTGGACTCCGACGTTGCTGAGGCGTTGTACTAAGGTACAATGGCAGACAGTGTCGAAGGCCACGGAGAGGTCGAGGAGGATGAGGGCCGCTGTTTCTCCGTTGTCGAGCAGCGCTCGGATGTCATCGGTGACTGCGATCAGGGCGGTCTCGGTGCTGTGGTTGGCCCGGAAGCCAGACTGCGAGGGGTCGAGGGATCCGTTCGTCTCGAGGAAGGCGGCCAGCTGCTTGTTGACGGTCTTCTCGATGACTTTTGCAGGAAACGGGAGCAGCGAGATGGGGCGGTAGTTTTTGAGGTCGGTGGGGTCAGCCGATGGCTTCTTGAGTAGAGCGCTGAGTTCGGCGTGCTTCCAGCTCTCCGGGAAGGTAGCAGTGTCGAAGGAGGTGTTGATGATGTCCTGCAGGTGGGGTGCGATGATAGCGTCGGCCTTGTTGAAGACGTGGTGAGGGCAGGGGTCGGTCGGAGATCCGGAGTGGATGGAGTTCATCGTGCGGACGGTGTCTTCGGTGCTGATCGGAGTCCAGGCGCGGAGGGTGGTGGTGGGGGGCGGTGGTTCGGTCGTGGTGATCGTCGGTTGAGTGCTGAAGCTGTTGTGTATGTCCGCGATCTTGTTGTGGAAGTAGGAGGTGAGGGAGTTGCAGAGGTCTTGCGAAGGGGTGATGTCGTTGTTTCCGGCGTTGGGGTTGGTGAGCTCTTTGACGATGTTGAAGAGTTCCTTGCTGTTGTGGGCGTTGTTATACAGTCGTTCCTTGAATGCAGTTTTCTTGGTGGCGCGGATGAGTTGGTGGTGTTTTCGGGTGGCGAGCTTGAGGGCAGTCATGTTGTCCGGTGTTGGGTCTCTGCGCCAGGTTCTCTCGAGGGCTCGGCAGTTCTTCTTGGAGCTCTTGAGTTCGTCGGTGAACCATGGGGCTTTCTTGCTACCGGGTCTGCTGGGCGGGGTCCTCAGGGGGGCGAGCTCGTCTGCGCAGTCGCTGATCCACTTCGTGAGGTTGGTGGCCGCCTGGCTAGGGTTCGTTGTGCTGGTGGGAGGGTTCATGTTCAGGGAGGACGCGAGCTGGTCGGCTGTGACCTTGTTCCAGTTTCTGCGTGCAGCCTGTTGCTGGTGGTGGTGGATCGTGGTCCTTGCGAAGCTGAAGTGGACGCAGCTGTGGTCCGTCCAGTGGAGTCCGGTGGCGTGGCTGAAGGCGATGTCCTTGCTGGATGAGAAGACGGGGTCGAGTGTGTGTCCGGCGTAGTGGGTGGGGGTGGTCACCAGTTGCTTGAGTCCCAGGTTGGCGAGGTTGTCCAGCAGGGTGGTGGTGTTGCGGTCGTTGTTGTTCTCCAGGTGGAAGTTGAGGTCCCCTAGGAGGATGTAGTCAGCGGAGCAGAGGGCGTGTGGGCTGATGAAGTAGGCGATGTCTTCACTGAATTGTGTGCGTTGTCCCGGGGGTCTGTAGATGAGGGTGCCTCTGAGGGTGGTCTTGGGGTTGATGTGGACTTGGAAGTGCAGGTGCTCGGCGGTTGCGAGGGTGTCGTCGGTGTTGGTCGTGATGCGGATGGTGTTCCTGTGGACGATGGCGATGCCTCCTCCGGTGTGGTTGATGCGGTCCCTTCGGATGATCTTGTAGCCGTCTGGGATGGCGATGGCGATGTCAGGCGCTGAGGAGGCGTTCATCCATGTTTCCGTGAAGAAGGCGACGTCTGGGGCTGTGGTGTCGAGCAGGTTCCAGATCTCGATGGCGTGCCTGTGGAAGGAGCGGGTGTTGAGCAGGATGCATTTCAGGTGGCTGTTGCTGTTGCTCGTCTTGGTTGGTGTAGGTGTAGTGCCGGTCCGGAGGCAGGTGAACTTGCAGGAGTTGCAGCAGAAGGGTCCGTGGGTGCGTCTCGGGGTGCCTCGGTAGCAGCCCGGGACTCTGCCGGCGCTGAATGTGTTGAGGGTGGCGGCGTCGTACGTCCGGCGAGTTGGCTGGGGTCTGCGGGGGCCAGGGGTCCTGGAGCTGGGCGCGGTTCAGGCGTGGACGGGCGCAGACGGGCTTACCTTTGGCGCGCCTTCGGTGCGCTTAGGGCGCGCCCGCTGCGCGTCAACGCTGCGCGTTTGCCACTCTGCCATATGAGGAGAGTGGGGGAGTGGAGTGAGGGAGGAGCCGCTGGGAGGCGGGAGCGGGGCTGGCGAATGGGAAGACTCTCAGGTGTAGGGGGGCGGGGCTGCAGGGGGGCAGCGGCGGGGAGCGGGGAGGTGGCGGGAAACGTGGCGGGGTCACAGCAAGGGAGAACAGCGGCCAACAGTTACAGGGCAAGAAGGCACAGAAGGGCAACAGAGGATACAGAGATGAACAGGGGGACACAAAGCAGAAAACAAGGAGACAGGTCACGGAGCGGGCACCAGGGGAGAGACAGCAGTCAGCAGGAGAGGCGGCGCAGCGCTCCGGAGGCTGAGACCACACCAGAGGTCAGGAGCTCAGCTGCGGGCAGCGGCGGGATCGGGCAGCCTGGGCACACCCACAGGGAGTGTGCGCGGTGCGAGGTGGTGTGACCGGCCCAGAGGGTCAGAGGTCACTGCCCACCACTGCGTGCACTCCTCTCTATAAGGTCCAGTGGGAGGGAGGAGCCGCTGGGAGGCGGGAGCGGGGCTGGCGAATGGGAAGGCTCTCAGGTGTAAGGGGGCGGGGCCGCAGGGGGGCAGCGGCGGGGAGCGGGGAGGTGGCGGGAAACGCGGCGGGGTCACAGCAAGGGAGAACAGCGGCCAACAGTTACAGGGCAAGAGGGAACAGAAGGGCAACAGAGGATACAGCGATGAACAGGGGGACACAAAGCAGAAAACAAGGAGACAGGTCAGCGCTCCGGAGGCTGAGACCACACCAGAGGTCAGGAGCTCAGCTGCGGGCAGCGGCGGGATCATGGCACACCAGAGGTCAGGAGCTCAGCTGCGGGCAGCGGCGGGATCGGGCAGCCTGGGCACACCCACAGGGAGTGTGCGCGGTGCGAGGTGGTGTGACCGGCCCAGAGGGTCAGAGGTCACTGTGGTCAGTGGGACTGGGACAGGCCCACTGCAACCACCACCTCAGGCAATCCCTGTCGCGGACCCAATTAAGGAAGGATCTCAAGACCTGGCTCTTCGAATGAACATCCACACCCAACAGCAGCCCCCCTCAGTGTTTTGAGATCCTCGCGGGTTAGTAGTTGTGCTTTACAAACTCCTGATTGATTGATTAATGCCGTCCAGGAACAGGCTTTGTTGTTTCCATTGTGATGCCTTTTTAATTGGTACCGCCGAAGGACCACGCGCCAGACCACGAGATTACTGGTAATCTGGTAGGTGGGTGAATTTGGTGGTCCTGGTGTGGGGCGCTGGAATGGCAGCCCGCTCCAGGACCTCCAAACTCGTACTCAGGCCCTAAGTCTGATGACCTGCTCAAGCTCTTCTGGCCTGTCCAGCTGCTGGCGAGTTGCCTGCATAGAAACTGGAAGCCACCCCAAGGGATACAAAGAAGCAAACAGATCACCAAGAAATCCTCAGTAATGGTCACCAAAGACTGTAGGAGGACTGCCAGCTACAAGTACACATGAGCCAAGTAGTGACATAGTCTGGTGAGCACATCCATCTATATGTCAAAATTTGCATTATTGTATTTGCTCACTTTTGTTGAATCCATCACTAGCCTTAGAGGGTTCCTGAAGAAATGCCCCAGAGCCACAATTTAGGGCCCTTTCACTCTGCCCTGCAGAACCGAGGTTCAGCCACCAAACTGTTTTCATGCTGGCTGGATCCAAAGAGTTGGAAGAGGGTCTTAGCGGTCCAGGTGTACAGTTGTGCCTGTTGACTGAGAACCTGTTTGGTCCTGTGAGTCAGACAGACATTTGCCTACCATTGGTACCTAGATCTGTTCCATTTCACGGGGAAGCCGTTGATCCACAGCCACTATTTTTCAAGGGAAACGCAGATCTTAACTCTACCCTTAAAACAGGAGATAAGTGTATCTCCGTGGTTCAATAACGCTAAACATTGAGATGCTTGAATCTACTGAGTTAGAATCCTGTTTTCTACTTTTATGTTTGCAGCTTTTGCATTTAGTGATAGTGGGACATCGGTTAGCGAATACGAACAATGTTTATAGAGTCTTCAAGGTGGTTGTTGTTTTAGAATTGTTCTTTTACATTATGATATTATTCTGTCTGGACAGTGTCATCGTTATTGCAACTGTAAACTGTGATTTTGGAGGACATCATTGTAAATGCTGCAGGAAAAATTGAAAGAGGATGAGTAGCTTCTTTCTTTTTAAGAATACATTGAAGGGCATGGTAGCTGCTCAATTCCAAATCTCACAACCCTTACCCAAGCACAGGACAATGCATAGAGGCCTGAGGATAAATAGGACTTTGTTTAAGAATACATACATACTGATGAGAAAAGAAGATAGGCATTTTGGTACATATCAGAGACATGTTAGAGCTTCATGACTAGATTTTTTTCTTTGAATAGAGGCACAAGACAGGTTTGTCCTCTTTCCCCATTATTGTTTTTCCTATGTCTCGAACCTTTTTTAGAACGTATTCAAACTAACTCCAATATCCATGGTTTCAAATTAGCTACTATTGAAACAAAGATATCTGCTTATGCAGATGATATTCTTGTTTATTTGGCTGACCCAGTTTCCTCTTTACCACATTTCATGGATGAAGTTCGTTTATATTCTTCCATCTCTGGTTACAAACTTAATCTCTCCAAATCAGAAGTCCTGCCTCTAAATTCCATTTGTTACCAATACATGTTTCAATCCACTGTTGCCTGGTGCCCTTCCAAAATAAAATACCTTGGCATTTGGTTTTCCTCCTCCCTCAATGATACCCTTAAGTTCACTTTTGATTCCCTTGTTAATAAACTCTAGTCCCTTCTCCAAAGTTGGTCTCCCTTATTCTTGTCCTGATGGGGTAGACTAGATACCATTAAAATGATGATTACGCCTCACATTCTTTATACTATATCTATGCTCCCCATACAAATCCCTTGCTCATTTTTTGCTCGTTTGAATTCTATATGCACAACAATTTTGTGGAATGACAAACACCACCGCATTGCTTTGCAAACTCTAATTCGTCCTAAAAATGAAGGTGGTGTACGGTTCCCCAATTTTAAATTATATCACTCTGCTTTTGTTATCAAACAATCCTTCTCATTAGCATATGATTTTTTAACTTCGCCTGTACCCAGATGGGTGATGTTTGAACACTCTTTGTTGAAAGACTTTTCGTTTCAACATGCTGTTTTCATGTCCAATTGTTCCTTTTTGTCTCAACACCCAGTTCTGAAATACTCTAAGACACTGTTGTTTGACACTTTTACCAAAGACTCATCTCCCCTTCAATGTTTTTTATCGTCCACTGTGTGGTATAATAAGTTCCTCAAATATAAGGGCAAGTCTTTCTACTACAAATATTGGAAGGAAAAGGGGATCTCTTTTGTATATCAATTCCTTTTCAATAATTCTATTATCTCTTTCCAAGAGTTGCAAAATTTGTATCAACTGCCTAATTCATGTTTACAGGAATATAACAACATAACTGATGCTATTCGTTCTCACTTAACGCTTCTTTCTCCGCCCGATGTTTTACCCTCCTTTTCCCCCACATCCCTACTTTAACCTTTGTTCTCTTTACAACAACCAAAAGCTGCCCATGTATATAGTTTACTGGTTTCTAATGTTTCAGATCGTCCTAAATCCCTTGTTGAGACTGCCTGGGAAGCTGATTTGAACATTTTGCTACTAGTTGATGTTTGGGATCGCTTATGGTCCACATTATTCAAGGTTTCTATTGCTGCACGCATTACTCAATACCTTTTTTTCATTTATCATAGAGTTGTTCATACACCTGTAAGTATTTCCAAGTTTTCTCCTGCTTCACCCTCTGTATGCTGGTCTTGTTCTTCCGTACCAGGTACACTAAAACATCAACTGTTTGAATGCCCTTCTGTCTTCTCATTTTGGAACTCTATCTGGGATATATGCATGCGTATGCTTAAATGTTCTACACCATTCTCGTTAGCAAATGTATTTTTAGGTTCTTTATCAGATGATATAGATATGGTCTCATCTAATGCTCGGTTACTTGATTTGTTTATTGCTATTGCATTTAAAGTTATTCTATCTTGCTGGAAAGATAATTCTAAAATTTCTGTTATAACTTGGTGGAATTTCATATGTGATGAACATAGGATTTCTGTTGCCTCTTCTTCTTCTGTTCCTCTAAAAATTAAATCCGATCTCCTATGGCTCCCATTTGTTTCTTACCTCTCTTCTACCCATCCCATATGAGTTCATCTCCTGCTCTTCTTCTTGCATATTCCCAACTTTCACCTAGCTTCTTCCTTTTCCCCTCCTCCTTCCTTCTCTTTCTTCTCCCTTTTTTCCTTTCTTCTCTCTTCTTCTTTTCTTGACTTTTCTTTCTCGTCCTCATTGATGTTTCTGAAATTTTTCTTTTATTAGCCCTAGTGCCTCCTGTTTTCACTTATTATATTCACTTACATTATTGTATGGCTTGTTTGTGTTTTTGCTAAAACTCAATAAAAAATTTCTTAAACAAAAAAAAAAAAAGAGCTTCATGACCCAGAACCGGATGAGATCAATTAATTTTATAATCAGTTTGGGGCTCTTGTCTTGAGTCTCTTCGTAAAATCATTATAATCATCATACTGAAGAAGTGAAAAGTTGTGATTAAGTGTGGGTCCACATATAATATTTTTGTCTCATTTGGAGTTCACGGAAGAGTTTCCTCAAATAAGCAATGCAAACACCATCTTGCCAAGCATCACTTCACCTTTGTCTTTGGATTCCGAGAAGCACCACAGCCCCATTGAGAAAAGACTGGAGATCACAGTTAGGCACTCTTTTGTAGCATCCAGCTTCATCAATCAGGCAGGGACACATGTCACACAGATTCTACTTCAAGATTTTAGGTGCTGTTTGACACTCTTCAGACCGGTGAACATGATACTGATTTACTGTGTACCTTAGCACTGATTAAGCTGATAATATATGAAACTATATTTGATTCCATCTGATCTTCTACTCCTATCTCTTCCAAGTATAAAAAGAAGCAGGGAAATATAGACCAGTATTAGATTTTAAGGTAGTCATTACTGTCATTCAGAATGCCTACACCTGAGCCCATCATTTTCTGATATTTCCATGAACTTTTCAATCACAGTGGGATCTTCAGGTTGATTAACTGCAGACACAACTCTACGCTGATAGCTCCTGCCTTCTGCATTTAATGAATGGGCATGCCATTACCAGTGCACCATGATCCTTTTCAGTTCATCATAAATTCTGAGTTGTGGAACTGGTTTAAAAAAATATGCCATACCTAAGAACCCTAGAAATATTGTAATGCTACCCCTAACATCCCTAGCAACATTTCTTTGCTGCCTTTTCTGGCAAAAGTCATCAAAGGCGGTTTATAAACTGCTAAAGGTCTTTTTAAATACCAACTGTAGTTTTCAGGACAGTCAGGCTTGAGTTTGTGTATTTCAAATGGCCCTTTTGGGATTCATGGAACAACATTGTATGACTCAGGGTGGGTGGGGGGAAAAGCTGCATTTTCTTTGTACAACCTGTTCACAGTCTTCTCAGAAGAGTCTGAACATTGGGCCTAGATTGGAGATGGCTCATGGACTCACGGAAAGCCTTCCTGCTGGAGGAGAGGATGGACTTTTTAAAAAGAATTTGAGGGCCCTAATGCCGGCCACTGTTTCCTTAAGCTAATTGCCTCCATCTAAAGCCTGTAGTCAATTGCCACTATATCACTGTTTTAGTAGCTGGGCTCCACTACTGGTGTTCATATTCATCCTTGTTGGCCAGAACATTCAAGACTATGGGCGCCATTTGCAAAAGTAAATATACATATTGGTAAAGCTGCATATGTATGTTTATTCTTACATGTTTGAGTACGTTTTCTACTTTTGGCTATTTACCATTTACAACAGTAAAGTTACACAAAAGTGTAGACTCACATGTCCCCTTAACTTCAAATGGAGTGGAGCCAGTAAAAACAGAAATACGGCTATAACGTTACTACTAGTACGGACTTTACAACCGTATTTGCGTTCCGCACACTTGGCAAAGATCTGTGCAATTTGGGTGGAGAGCTTGCAATGGCGAAATATAGGGAATTTATTAAAAGCTCATAATATATTTTTTAAATAATTAAAAGTATTCTTATGTTAAATATTACAGTTACCTAATTTTATATATGTATCTCAAATGTAGAATATACTGTTACTGCACAATTAACTTTAAGTAACTTTATTAAAATTGTTTTTATGAAGATTTTTAAGAAATTCAACCCACATAAAGTAAAAGGCTTATATTTATTTACTATGTTTAAAAATTACTAAAGTATGTGTATAAAATGTTGCTAATTCTTTTTTTTCAAAACTTAAAGTTGCATTTATTTTAAATTGAAAAGGGGCATTAAAGTATTATAAAAGAAAATAAATATTTATAATTTATATTACATTTTTTAATTTTAAAATAATTTTATATATATTAAAAAATGTAATTAATTAATTTCCTTTAACATTATTTCGAATATGGCTTTTATTTTAAGTCCCTACCTCCATTATATTTTATGGGAGGGTGTTACAATATTTGTTGATGCACATAGATGGTGCTAGAATTGCTCCAGCTCTGAATGGGGACTAAATTTACAACTGCTTTAGGTCATTTCTGGCTGTGGTAACTACAGAAGTGTAGTTTGTAAATATGAATAGGCTTACTATTTAGTGGGTGGGCGCATGTACTGCATTTACCTCCTTGTTATCCCTGCTTTATCCCCTTCTTACTCCTCCCTTAACCCATCCCCTTTAGTCATGAGTATGCCCCATTTTCCAGCCACTTTCCCTGTGCCTCCGACATCTACTACTAAAATGTACACATATGGCAGAGATCTCTGCACATAAAATATAGGAGAGGCGGAGATGTGGTTCTCTGCATGTAGGTTAGGGGATAGCATTTTGTACTAATTTAGTAGTAATATTGTAGTACTATTAAATATACTACAAAATCTTGTTCATGACTCTAGGACACTCCTGCCCATCTCTATGAGCTCCCTCCACCAACCTCTCACTAAAGGTAAAGTTGTCCTGGTGCATGAAATTAAGTATAGAAATCCTACATCCATCACCAGGTTCGCACAAGAAAGTCAACACTGGATGAGGTCTGTTCCGAGGCAGAGATAAATCTAGTCTCATAGATGGTATCATCACTTTCGGGAAGAGATAGCGGCTACTCTGACCACATCAGTCAAGTGTTCCCCTCACTGATCTCATTCTCCCTGGAACCAAATGTGCTCCGATATAATGTAGCGAGGATAAGCAAGTCCTGGCTAGACCTAATGGAGCCCCATACAAAGGTTTCCTTCCTCAGCTTTGTATAATGTATTGCAGTCTTGGGTCTTGGGAATAGAGACTCCCACTTTCTCTTGTTCCCCTTGGCTACTGAGCCACTTCCGTCCATTTTTGTTTTATTTTTATATAACAATTTTATTGAGTTGAAAGCACAGAGTGATCATTGTGATATCATATTACATATCAAATATGGTGAATACTAATACATCAATAATCATGTGGTACATAAATTAGACACTTGGAAGATTATTGTTCAGTTCGTCTGCGCATAGCCATGTCTTCCGTTGGTGAGGTACAGATCTCCCCCATAAGGGCGTTCTACCCCCCCACTTCTTGTCCCACTTCTTGGGGCAACCTCGTAATTTGTAGACCTCCTTTTTTGCTATTATGCATCGGTCCATCTCCGCCACCCATCTGATCATCGAAGGTCGCTTATCAGATCACCAGAACATAGCTATGACTCTCTTCACTAACAGATACCCCAATGCCACCCATTGTTGCTCAATTTCCGCCAAATCGGTGGGTTACCCATATATTCAATATTCCTAGCTGTGGCGACAGTTGGAGCTGTTTGCCCAGTGTGTCCTTCATTTTTTTAGTTGCGTTATTCCATATAGGGTGAATCTCGGGACAGTCCCACAAGATATGATAAAAGGTGCTAACCTGCCCACATCGTCTAAGGCAGAGTGTGTCCGTCCGGCTGCCTATCTTGGCCAGAGGCACCCCTGAGAGATAGGTTCTGTGTAGCATTTTCAATTGGATAAGGTGAAAACAATGATTTATTGCTGTTTCCCCGGGGGACAATAACGCAGTCTGCCAGTCATCTTCATTCAGTGGCCCACATCGTTCTGCCACTGTTCCCGAAGAGTCTGAAAGGAGTCGGGTAGGTTGTTACGGAGCTTTCGGTATGTGCAAGTGACAGCTTTTGTCGGGAGCGGTTCTAAAAGTATTCAGTCCTCTAAAGGGGAAGAGTCTGGCAAAGAGGATACATCTGGAATGTTAGTGAGAAGGGCATGTCTAACTTGTAAATAACTAAAAATGTCACCCGGTGCAAGTGTGTGTTTGGTTTGAAGCTCTTTGAAGGTGAGGAGTTTGCCCGGGTGTAATAAGTCCCCTATATTAGTAATACCTATAGTGTCCCACTTATTGAATCCTGTATGGTCACAGAGCAGACCCAGTCGCTCAGAGGACCAAAGCGGTGTGGCTTTAGTAAGTTTGGACGCCCATCCCAGGCGTTTGGTGGCCTGGTGTCAGATAGTTACTGTTTGCGACATAGGCCTCAAGTAGCGGCCGCTTTGGGTCTTACTATAGAGGGCACCTAGACATCCCTCAGGACCAGTTTGATAGAGTTCTAGAAGAAAGGCCGGGTTAGATGGGGAGCCATGAATCCATTGGCTTGTGGCTACTAGTTGTGTGGCTCAATAATATAAGTGTAAATCCGGAAGGGCAATTCCCCCATCGTACCACCCCTTTGTCAGTTTCCGGAGAGCAATGCGAGGCGTCCCTCCATCCCACAACAAAGTGCGGATCTCTCCCTCGATGGCAGTAAAGTAGGTGATTGCAGTTGGGAATGGACAGTTCTGAAGCACATATAAAAATCTAGGGAGTGCAAGCATTTTAAATAGGGCAGCCATTCCCAGGAGAGACAGGGGCAGTAGCCTCCAATTTTTAACATCATCTTGTTGCCGTCGGAGGGAGCACAGAACATTTTGATTCTAAAATATTTTTGGGTCGGTTGTAATATATATCCCCAAGTATTTGAAACCTCCAGTGGCAACTTCAATCGTGTATCTCCGAGGTAGTTTAGGCGGGGGCCATGTAAAACGTAGACAGTGTACCCCGAATATTTACCAAAATTAGTAATGACGTGGAGCAGGCTGTTAAGTGATGCCCGTGGGATGCCAAATAAATCAACATATCGTCTGCATATAGCAAGATTTTATCCTCCTTATCAGCGCTCAATCGCAGTCCACGTATCGAGACATCCCGTCTTACCCAGTGCGCTAGTGGCTCAAGAGCCAGCGCGAATAACAGGGGGAACAGGGGACATCCTTGTCTGGTCCCACTCTGCAAGGCAAATCTACGTGATGTATGATTGTTTACTCTTACTTGCCCCAACAGTGCAGTGAACAGCAGCGCCACCCATTTTTTGAATCGAGGACCGAAACCAAACCTCGCCAAGACCTAAAAGAGGTAGGGCCATTCTATCAAATCAAACGCCATGGCGGCATCTAATGACAGTATGACTGGGTTTTCTTGTAGATATGGTTGCCTGCCAAGGATGTTGTGTACTCGACGGATATTTAAAGCGGTGTTTCGGCCTGGTATGAACCCTGCTAGACTGCTCTTCATTTATTTTTCAACTGTGCATTGCTCGCTTTGCCTGCTTTAATTATTTGTGCCTGATTGTGCCGGTGCCACTGCCCATTTAATAGCGATTTCAGGTTGTGCCCCAATCTCGTCCTGTTTCACTTTTGGGCTTACTGCCATTTTGTTGTTTGTTGTTGTGCCTCCCGGCCCGGCTCTCCACCCCGCTCCCGCCTCCCAGCTGCTCCTCCCTCCCACTGAAAGTTAAGGCTCTACCCGATAGTTCAAGCGCTGTGACCGTCCTGACTAGCTCAGAAGCGGTCGCTCATCACGCTGCTCCCTGCTGAAATAATTGGTATCGTAGCGCTTACTGCCAGACTGCTCATTGCCATTGAATTGAATTGCGCACTGCTCGCACTGCTTACTGTAATTAATTGTGCCTGAATATATCAACATCGTAGCGCTATACTGCTAGACTGCTAGACTGCTCTTCATTTATTTTTAAACTGTGCATTGCTCGCTTTGCCTGCTTTAATTATTTGTGCCTGATTGTGCCGGTGCCACTGCCCATTTAATAGCGATTTCAGGTTGTGCCCCAATCTCGTCCTGTTTCGCTTTTGGGCTTACTGCCATTTTGTTGTTTGTTGTTGTGCCTCCCAGCCCGGCTCTCCACCCTGCTCCCGCGGCCCCGCCTCCCAGCTGCTCCTCCCTCGCTCCGCCCCCTCCACGATCCATTTATGACAGATGCACTTACGCGCAGCGTTCACGCGCTGCGGGCGCGCCCTATGCGCGCCGAAGGAGCGCCAAAGGTAAGCCCGTCTACGCCCGTCCGCGCCTGGACCGCTCCCAGCGCCAGATCCCCTGCCCCCCGTAAAACCTACTCCACCCGCATAACGTACGACGCCACAACCCTCTCAGCACTTAACCCCGGCCGACTCGCAAACTGCTACCAAGCCGCCCCAGGACACACCCATGGACCCTTCACCTGCCACTCCTGCAAGTTCGACTGCATCCGGACCCACCGATAACATGGTTCCACCTGCAGTGTTGGCCTTTGAGGGAGCTGTCTTAAAAAGCCTTGAAAATAAACCTGTGACACATTGTTTTAACAACCTAAGCATAATGGAAAGACAGGCTGTCCAATCCCTAGGGAATGACACCTCGATTGTCATCAAACAGGCAGACAAAGGGGGCACCACGGTCATTCAGAATAGTAAGGATTATGATGTGGAGTGCAAACGTCAACTGGCTAATCACTCACATTACCTCCCCCTCACTGTAGATCCAACAAAAAGACTCATGACATCCATTTCTAGTCTTATTATGGAGGGTGAGACTAACGAATGGATCACAAAGAATGAGGCAACTTTCCTTCTAACAACTGATCCTGTAACACCTTACTTCTATACTCTCCCTAAAATTCATAAGGGCACGGTACCTGTCCCAGGGAGACCTATAGTTTCTGGAATTGGCTCTCTACTGGAACCACTCTCCAAATTCTGTGATGCTTTCTTGCAACCCCTAGTCAAGAAAATCCCATCATTTCTCCAGGACACCAGAGATGTACTCCGTCTGATAGACAACATTGAAGGGAGGGAGGGTGTTGACATGCTGCTAACATTAGATGTGGAACCACTATACACCAATATTCCACAACAAGCCACCCTGGAGGCTGTAGAATCCACCCTCCGTCAAGAAGAGTGGTCCTCCCCTACCCCGATCTCCTTCATCATGGCATGCGCCAGCATAGCCCTTACCGAAAACATTTTTCAATATGGGACCCAATTGTACCACCAAATCCAAGGGACTTCCATGGGTTCAACCTTTGCGCCTAGTCTAGCCTGTATTTACATGACTACATTTGAGGAGAGCATAATCAGAACACCACAGAACCCCTTCCTGGGCAATATAACACTCTGGCATCGCTTCATTGACGACATCCTAATTTTCTGGAGGGGAGACCGTATGGCGTGTGAGGCCTTTTGTACTTGGATAAATGGACAGAATCCCTATCTCAAGTTTACAGGGACTATTTCTGAGACCTACATCCCTTTCCTAGACCTCAGGGTCAATCTAGAGGCTGATGGTCTAAACACCACTCTCTATCGCAAGAACACAGACAGAAACAGCTTACTTCTGTACTATAGCCACCATCCAAAAGTCCTGAGGGACAATCTCCCTTTCGGCAAATTCTTGAGAGTTCGCAGAAACTGTACCACCAACACTGATTTCAGACAGGAAGCCTCCACCCTACAGCACAAACTAAGAGACAGGAGCTATGCCACCAGACTGATAAAAAACTCCTACAATAGGGCGGCAAACAACCCCAGAGAGACATTATTGGAGACTAGAGTGAAAGACCCCGATGATGTAATCACCTGTGTGACCACATTCACAAAGAACTCTGCCTTCATTAAGAAGACTATTAACAGACATTGGAACATTATTAACTCCGGAGGTTTGAGCTTCCCCCGCCCAAGATTTGCATTTAAGCGTACACCCAATTTGAAGGATGCCTTGGTCCACACTAGACCAAAAAAACTGAATACAAATAATCAGAGCACCCTGTGGGACCTCCCTCCGGTAGTTGGCCATTTTCCTTGCGGTGGATGCACAGTGTGCCCCCAAACCAGTGTCACCAAAGAGATCCAGCTATCCCACACATTCACCTGGCGATTGCAAAGACATACCAATTGTAATAGCGCCAAATGCATTTACCTCCTCACCTGTCCCTGTAACCAACAATACATTGGGATGACAATGAGACAGATAAAATTGCGCATTCAAGAACACAAAAGCAACATAAGATGCTAAAGAACTAATACTAGACTGTATCAACACTACACACAAATGAGACACACAGCCGACAGTATTTGCTGGCTAGTTCTAGAATGCCATCCAGGAATCACCAAAGCAGGCTTGTTCAGGATTGAACAAAGGTGGGTCCATCGCCTCAAACTGGATACACTGGGTCTTAATGACGCCGTGCCTTGGTCATCCATTCACAACTAGACTATCTCTCTACACTTAGACTATTCTAGTGACCTGCACTCACCCAGTCCACTCTTGTCTGACCCCTGGCACATCTGTCTCATAATGTGACCAACTATGTGCAGCTATATGGTTTCAGTAACCTTCACTTTACGTGTTCTCCTACCCAAAACCCTTGGCTGATCCTCTGGCCAAGCTTGCATCGGTCCTCCCCACTCCCGATCCCGCCCCTGTCATATGTTTAGTCCAGACTGGACTCCACCAACTCCACCATCATGAGTCCTTAACCCTTTTTTTACCTTTTTGCCTTCCTGGACTTCAACCCCGTCCTGATATATTAAATTAATATGAACCTCTATTCCTGTGCACGTAGTTACATGTCACGGGAATTATCGATCCCACAACCCATCGGGCTGTCACGATCGCCTGGGGTTATGAGGCATAGAGGTGAATATCCATCAGCCTACCTACCCAACATGGCCGCCAGATATGCCCATCTATTCCACTCACTCCTTTCAGATCGTAGCTAGTCCCTTCTTACAAACCCTTGCGCATGCGCGGACTCGGAAGGCGCAACCACGCCCACAATGGCAATCACCGGAATGCGGAGGCGCTGGGTACAAGTACACGGGAACAACGGTGACCCAGTTACCAGTCGCTCCGGATCCGCCACGGATTCCACGTGGGGGTAGGTGTTGCAGGCAGAGACCGGGGTCCGTACCTTGCCATAACTTTGAGTGGATGTAATTCTGAGAAGGGAGCGTGGGCTTCTCCTCCCCTCGCAGCCTCACGTCTGCTTCCTTTGTTGACGCTGCAGACTCGAGGGGGACGGTGGGGCTTACAGACTCTCCTTGTCAAACACCACTGATCATTGGAGGAGCGGTACCTTCTGAATCCATTCTGCAGGCCAAATTCTGCCACGGTTACCGCTTTGAGACCTGGACACAGGGCATCAGTAGTGAAATTGACCAGTCTAGCCCGGTTGTGATTATGCTCTTCCTGTAATTGAAAGCCGGCTCCCATTGAAGGAAATTAATTGTTCCCTTCCTCCTCCCCCAACATCCTCTAGGTCCCTGACTCCTTTGTGCAGGTCCCACAGGAGCAGACTGCGGGGCACCGTAGGGATACTCTCAGGGTAAGCTTTTTTGTCCAATCTTCCATTGTTTTTAACTCGGCTGAGTCTTGTAAACAATTCAGTGTGTATGTTTTATTTATAGGGAAATGCACCTAGGCTCTAGAGGAGAATTATGCTGACAATCTTCCCTATATGCTCTCCCCTTCTCTAGGTTGCATCACTTGAAGCAGGACCATTTGGCCTGCCTATCACAGACCAATCAAGTCAAGGTTGTATAAAAGTTTTTTAATTCACTGTGTAGTACTAGTCACCAAGGTCCTGAGGAATTGCTAGTTTAGCAAGAAACATGTCGACCTAACCAGAGGGTTGCAGATACCTTCGCCACTTACTTCCGTAGCGTCTATCTCCCCTCCCACTTTTTTAACCAAGGGAGTCAGCCACGCTATTAAAAATCCTTGTGGACTGACTTACCTTTTTTAATCACCACCACCTTCTCACGACTACACACTTTTTCTGCCCTCTCACACACGTGCACCATATGGCTGGAACAAAAGATCTCCGCTAAAGAGCCCCTTCGCGGGTGCCCGTCAGACATTGCAGCGCCAGTCTGACGAGGAGCAGGACCCCTATGATGAAGCATGACACCTAGCTTGCTGGGTGTGTGAGGGTTCTAGTTCCCAAGAGGGAAATTTCCCTTTTTCCTTTCCCTCTTGGCTTTCCCTGTATACATACACACTCTTCCTTCTTAGTCCTTCTGGGGAACTTTGTGCTTTATTTTGCTACTTGCATCAGGACCCACACCAAATCCACAAACTCCAAACAGAGCTCCGACACTAACCACCTGAAGTGCATCCTGCTCAACACCCGCTAGGTCCACAGACACGCCATTGAACTTTGGAACCTACTCGACACCACATCGCCGGACGTCGCCTTTCTTACAGAAACACGGATGAACGCCTCCTCAACGCCCGACATTGCCATAGCCATCCCGGACGGCTACAAGATCATCCGAAAGGACCGCATCAACCAAACAGGAGGAGGCATCGCCATCGTCCATAAGAACACCATCCGCATCACGACCAGTTCCGGCGATAACCTTGCAGCCACCGAACACCTTCACTTCCAGATCCACACCGACCCCAAGACCACACTCAGAGGCACCCTCATCTACAGGTCACCAGGACCCCGCACACAATTCAGCGAAGACATCACCGACTTCATCAGCCCACACGCCCTCCCCTCCGAGGACTACATTCTACTGGGAGACCTCAACTTCCACCTGGAAAAGAACAACGACAGCAACACCACCACCCTTCTGGACAACCTCGCCAATCTCGGACTCAAACAACTTGCAAACATATACACATCTGTATTTTGGTATGAAAGAGAAGTACCCACAAAGGTTTTGCAAGACTTTATCTAGAAAGTCACAACTGACATAGAATTCTAGGCATTATTTGGAAAGGTTTTATGAATTCTGAATAGTTTGAAAACTGTGGTTGAAGATATTGAACTTTTTTTTATTCGGCCGCATAATGTAAAAATATCTGCATACTGATGAGAAAGGGAACTGTTTGGCATATTTTCTGGTTTTGTGTTGCATCAAATAGAAGTGAGATTGACATACATAAAGATCAGAACAAAATACACAACATCTCTGCCTGCAAGTCTACGTTTTATGAGGAAAAATGGAGATGTGCTAAAAATTGTCGATACCATATATCTATCAATACCTCCCAGCATTGACTATTTAGCAAGACAATCCTGACTTGTGGACAAAAATGAATCTGGTCCATTCTTACCGGAAAGTATTTTTTCTCTTGCTGGATAGCAGATCGGTGGGAATAGTTAGTATTTTCATTGCCAGGTGGCTGCTACTCCAACTTCCCAATTAGAGAAATGTGTAGTGGAGACTGGTAATTAGAGCATAGGGGTGTGGGCTGCGTGGGCCGCATACGCACACATGGACACTCACGCACACCCATACATTAACACACACACCCATTCACATCATGCACTCACATATACACATACCTTCAAACATATACACACCAAACATTACATAAAAACATACCACTTACCTTCTGCAGTGTCCCTGGAAGGAAGCCTCAAAAGTTCCAGTAGGGTTAGCTGTAAGTCAGCCATTGAGAGGAAGAGGCAGTCCTACCCCCTCACAGAGTAGGATGGGGTCAGTGAGAGTTGCTGACCCCACCCACTTTGTGTCGAGGCATCAAGATAGATATTTGACCCGGGGCACTTCAGGGCTTAAAATTGAAATGCCCAGGTCCAAGGCTATTAATGACGCTCCCTCTCTTCATGAGTTGGAGGACCTTGAGGCATTTCACCGAGCTGAGGCGGTCTTGCCCACATGAGTAGTGACTTCATTAGCCAGGCAAAGTTCCACTTAGGCAGCCAGGCACCTGCGCATTTAGCGCAGCGATAGCACCTGGCAGACTGACCTGACCATAAAGAGTGTCTGTCAGACTGACCTTTCCTCAGCTTGACAGACACTCTCTTTGTAGGAAAAAAGGTGGGTTGGGGGTCGCCCTTCGCCCTTAAAGATGGGCCACTGCTGGAAATGTGCCCAATTATCCATTGGTATCCTCCACCTTTTTATCTCATTCTTGAGTTTGAAATTTGGCGTTAACCGAATATCACACAAAAATGTCTTCTCTGAGCAGTACATTAAGTTTGAGATGCTCTTGCTACCATTAAAATATTCTTTGTAAATTCTTTTGTTGCTTTTCGGAGTTACACTAATTAAATATCTAACCCAAAATCAAATATTCTAGTGGTAGACACAATTGTGTGCAATAACCAACCAAACTAACATATTGTATTGTATTGTATTGTAATTGCATTTATATAGCGCTAAATACCCCTGACGAGGCGTCAAGCGCTTTTTTGGCGAGTAGCACGCTACTCCGGGACCCATAGAGGATTAGTGCTGAATTAGTATAGTGAAACATGCAAGTACATTTTAAGTGGTAGATACAGTCCAAGTAGGAGGGGCCAGACTCCTGCACCGTGCAAATAAAAGTGTTTGCTAACTCCAGCTGCGAGGGTCGTGCACGGGCCATGCCCAAGCAAAGCCCAGGCCAAGTGCTGGCCTGTCCGTGCCCGTCAGAGACCAGAGGAAGCTGGGCTGGAGCCCCCTATTTTTTCTCTGATCTTTGAGGTCAGGTCTTACCTTTGGCCCCTACCTTATCGTCAACTAGGCGCAAGAGTATTTACTAAGCCCGCTGGAAGTGGATGCGCTAGGATTGGCAGCTGGATGATTTAGGACTCTGCCAGAAATCTTCATGCAGGTAAGAGAACCCACATCTTTATTTCCACAACTGAATTGTGAACCGTGACCTGCCCCCGTTCAAATATCCAAGTCCAAGGTTGTGGGCTTGTTTGTAGCAGCATGGGCCATTGTCTGTTGTAAAGAATGGCGTTAGCAGTAGTTTACATGTTCGTGTCTCCCTACTGGCGATCCTCCTTTTTTGTTCACATCTTCTCCCTTTAAGTGGCATTATTGCTCTGCATCTTTGTCCCAGCCCCCCATCTTTTGGACAGCTCAAACAGTTTGCAGGATATATTTGGGGTTATATCTCATAGAAAAACTTCTGGTTCGTCACAATGGGGAAATGTAGGCCTATCACCAAGGAACTGGTGAACACTGTGTCACCCATGGACGCCTTCTGGCAGCCTTCTATTGGTGTTCTAGACAAGGAAATTGAGTTAGCAACCCGTTCCCTCTCTGGATCCCCTGTGCTTTATCCCTCCCACAATGCCCCATGCTTTCATGTCCAGATACACCCAAACACGTTCTCACTCCCCAGCTTGTGATCATGGACAAGAACAAGGATGGGGCAGTTCGTCCATCCTCCCCGAACCTCCCTCATCAGGGTGGTGTGCACCCAGCGGACATGCAGAGAAAGCCAGTAGCTCCCAATGTGGTCCCTGGAATGGAGAAGGGGGCAAGAGCAAAGAGGAAGTGCCCCTCGATTGGTAATTCTTCCAAGCGTTTGCATTGGTTTCAATCAAAGCCCTTCAGATCCTTCAGCTATGCTCAGTCCAGACCTTGTGACCTTGCTTGACACTTTCGAAGCATTGTTGCTAGCAGCGCTGGTTTCCAAATTAGATACTATTCTTCATCGCTCATCTGCTATTGAAAAGGACCTGAACAAGCTGACACCGCTCTCATGAGGTGACCCAACAGATTTGCCCACTGTTCCTCTGGGCCCAAACGCACCACCGGCCAGTGTAAGGAATGGCGTGCAGGATCTTGGCATAATTTGTGGTGCACCCCAGTCCTTTTCCAAGTCAATACCTGAGGGTGTAACCCAGTGCACCTGCCCAGAGATGCGATCGGCTTGCCCATTATTGTCAGATCAGACAATAAACATAACCATGACACCGTCATTGGCATCAAGATCCAAAGATGGTGCTTCTTCACAGCCCAGGCTGAACCTGATATCAGACACTGTAGCAAGTTGGTCCTCTATCCCAGGAATTGTTGCAAGTATATCCGCCATGATGTCGGGTGGAGCGAGAGATAATGCCTGCTCGTGGGCATCCAGTAACTTTACTCAGAGCCCATGCATTTTACATCTGTCACCTGATTCAATCTTCTTTGTAGTGATTTTAGCAAATGTACCTCACCTTGCTCCGGGAGTAAAGGAAGACTTTGTCCAACGTGGCATTGAAATAGGTGTCCGGGTAAAAGCCACATTATAATGTTAAGTTGGACATCCTGGGTGAGCCGAGTTAGAAATAATTTGGTCGGAGATTGTGTCACCATCAACTTTAACAGCCCCCATGTAGTGAATAGACTTTTAACTATGTCCACTTATTTTAATCCAGTGGGTTTTGACTTGGCTATCGTGGCTCTTCCCCTTGGTTACTTTTACAGGTCCCAGATTCACCCACTTTATCTGTCTGGAAGGATTCAGGTGCGACCTCTAGATATGGTTTAGGGGAGTCAGTAGGAGGTAATCCCAGGGACAGTCACATCTAACAGATTTTCGCCATTGAGTTCACTAGAGTGCTGTGATTGACTAAGTATATCTCCTTCCGAGTCTAACGTTTTTCCAACATTGTGCCCTTTTGGGCTCTTGGGATTGGCTCAATCAGACCACAAGGGGTGCAACTCTACAGGCATTGTTGTTATCTAGGGGGGAAAATAAGTTAATGCTTTAAAATGTTCATAACGCAGTAGCCTGCCTGCCTGAAGTATGTAACATTTCAAGGTTGGGTTCCTTTTTGAGAAATATGACCTGGAACAAATAGTATTGCCCTAATGTTCTTGTAGCAGGAGATTTTAATGTCCACCTGTGTGGAGACCATAAGCTTGAGGGGGTCAGAATGTGGGTTGTGCAAGCCATTATGGCCTGCACAGGGAACATACCTACCGGGGTTGCTTAATTATCACTATTATAAATTAGGGGCCAGATGTAGGTGGCCATTTACCGACCGGTAACGGCCGATGTCGGCCGTTACCGACCGGTAAATGGTCATTCCATATGTAGGTGGCCTATTTTACCGAGTTGGTAAATTTACCGAATAGGTAAATTTACCGAATCGGTAAAATACCGAATCGGTATTTTTACTGAATCAGTAATTTTGAAATGTAGGTGGGACTCTTCTGAGTCCCACAGGCCTTACCGAATCGGTATTTTACCACCCAATCCAATTGGGTGGTAAAATACCGATTCCAGGTGTGCATGCACATGTGTGCATGCACACCTATGGCATGTGACAGACGGACATGCCCTTAGGGCATGCCTGTGTGCCACATGTCACACATGCCTTAATTCGGGGTGCTAGAGGGTGTCAAAGTGACACCCCCTGCACCCTTGCAAAATTCGGTATTTACCAAATCGGTAAATACCGATTCGGTAATGCCCATTGATTCCTATGGGCTTCAATGCCCATAGGAATCAATGGGCATTACCGAATCGGTATTTACCGATTCGGTAAATACCAATTCTTACAGAAACGGTAATTCAATTACCGATTCTTTCTACATCTCCCCCCTTCAATTTTACCGATTCATAAATACCGAATCGGTAAAATTCGGTATTTATGAATCGGTAAATTTAACTTACCTACATCTGGCCCTAGATGACTTAACCTCGTCTATGAACAAATTACCCCCGGATCAGAAGGATGTTGCTTCCACATTCACTGGGAGAGGGTGTGAGTCTTTCATTGATTTCATTTTTGTTTCTACATCCTTTTTCTCTTACAGTAGGGTATTTACTATCCAGGATACTGTGTATAGTGAGCACAACCCGGTGTGTCTTTTAACAGGCTGGCCCAGGTAGTACAATCGATTAAGAACAGAGTCAAGGGGTCCCTGATAGCTGTAGAAGGGGTTTGCCACTTGCCTAGACAGTAGGTTGAAACCATCAGATATCCTGGAGGCTTTTGGTAGCATCTTAGGGGCTATAGCTAATCTATTAAAGGCCCCAGGTCAGTGTTTATCTCATATGGGCCCTAGATGGATTGACTCCGAGTGCTCCTGTGCCTCCAGGAGATTGAAGGATTCTCTGAGCACTACACCAAGGGATCCTATGGTTGTTAAGGAATATCATAGACAATATTAAGCTTAATCTCCCCGTGTCTACCAAAACTGAATGTTTCCTTAACTGGTGTGCATGAAAAGCACTCCAATACCATTGAGTCGATTTTGGGCAATAAGCGCTGGTGTTGATGATTAAGTGTCAGTGTTGAGCACCGGAAACCACCAGCTAAAATTAAGCACTTCTCCATCAGCACTTCTTGCATGTATATTTTTCCTTCCATCTAGCATATTACTTTTTTCCTAGGCCTTTAGCAACATTTCCACTAAAATGTCCTAGTTCTACTTGTCAGTTGAGGAACCTTCGAGATAGAAGGTTAGTAGCGATAGTAAGGTTATTTACTGATCTTTCAAAGCTTTGCAGTTTATTAGTTAAAGGATTGTGTTGACGTTAGACAACATATCTGTCAACATCAATTAATCCACATAGTGGGGATACGGCCTCTGTTAATGATTCATATGATTCAGACGTGTATGAAAACAGATGTCATGGTTTCCCCAAAGGCACGTAGGGCCAGATGTAGGTAATATTATTTTACCGATTCATAAATACAGAATTTTACAGATTCGGTATTTATGAATCGGTAAAATAGAAGGGGGGAGATGTAGGTGAAATCGGTAATTGAATTACCGATTCTGTAACAATCGGTATTTACCGAATCGGTATTTACCGATTCGGTAAATACCAAATGTTGCAAGGGTGCAGGGGGTGTCACTTTGACACCCTCTAGCACCCCGAATTCAGGCACGTGTGACATGTGGCACACAGACATGCCCGAAGGGCATGTCTGTCTGTCACATGGCACAGGTGTGCATGCACACATGTGCATGCACACCTGGATTCGGTATTTTACCACCCAATTGGATTGGGTGGTAAAATACCGATTCTGTAAGGCCTGTGGGACTCAGAAGAGTTCCACCTACATGTGCAAGTTACCGAATCGGTAAAAATACCGATTCAGTATTTTTCCGATTCGGTAAATTTACCGATTTGGTAAATTTACTGAATCGGTAAAATAGGGCCCCTACATCACAAATGACCATTTACCGGTCGGTAACGGCCGAAATTGGCACTTACCGGTCGTTAAATGGCCACCTACATCTGGCCCGTAGTTTCCAAAAGAACATATTTCCCTTAGTTACTGTTTTAGTAGATACTGCATAGATTTCTCAATATTTTGCAAAACTCGAGCAGATTGTAATTCAGCTTCTAGGTTAAGAGACATCACTTCCCTTGGCCTTACATTAGCTCTATGATTTTGCAGCAATCTGTTTTACATAATGCTGAAAGAGTAATATTTCTAACTATCTGGGTAGATGGACATATTGGAGATCCTAAATTTTCATGGGATTCTTCTTGCAAATCAGATGGATTTTCTATTAGTACATTGCTGCTGAGATGTTGGACAGTAGATGTGTCACCCATCTCTACATCATCAATAGTTTCCCTATTGTCATCTTATTTTGAAATACTTTTTGGTTCAGGGGTGTTTTCTGGTGAAATAAATATACTATGGGCATGATTTATAATTTGGCGGAAGGGTTACTCTGTCACAACAGTGACGGACATGTCATCCTCTGAAATATATATTCTATTATTTTCTATCGGATTTATGTTTTAGTGGATGGGATATCCGTCACCATTGTGACAGAGTAACACATCCACCAAAATAGAAATCAGGCCCTCTGTTATGGTTTGACTTCTATAAAGGAAGAAAACGACATGACCTGTGATACATTGGTGTGCAGCCAAGGATGCACAGATTGACTTATTTTGAGAGCGATACATTGATTTTAGTTTAATTAAGCTTTGCGCTTAAAACTATGAAAATAATTTATGTTTGTAAAAATGGTTGCCTTGACCAAGTAAGGATGCCTCCAATATGCCCGGAACAGTAGTGGAAACGGCTAATGGTACAAGGCCAAGAAGCGGCAGGAGCAGTGACATCAACTTAAAGCAGTATTGCAAACAAAACAGGTGATGGACCGAATGTGGATCAATGTCACACATTCACCCCAGTCCAAAGATCTGGGCCCAAATCCATCGTTTTTTTGCACTCCACACCACCCTGGATTAGACAATGGCGATATGCAAATCAGCTCTGACCCTGTGCCCCATGGGAACAGTCCAGTCCGAACTACAAAAGCCATGTCCTTCCCAGAACGGAATCAAGCATCCGAGGACCGGACCGGTTTCGAGGTAACACCTCTCATCAGCCCGGCTAGCTTGACTCCAGTGGTGTGGAGTGCCTGGGACCCACGTCTGAGCATCCCCAGCGCACTTATGGCGGTATTGCAAACAAAACAGGTGATGGACCGAATGTGGATCAATGTCACACATTCACCCCAGTCCAAAGATCTGGGCCCAAATCCATCGTTTTTTTGCACTCCACACCACCCTGGGTTAGACAATGGCGATATGCAAATCAGCTCTGACCCTGTGCCCCATGGGAACAGTCCAGTCCGAACTACAAAAGCCATGTCCTTCCCAGAACGGAATCAAGCATCCGAGGACCGGACCGGTTTCGAGGTAACACCTCTCATCAGCCCGGCTAGCTTGACTCCAGTGGTGTGGAGTGCCTGGGACCCACGTCTGAGCATCCCCAGCACACTTATGGCGGTATTGCAAACAAAACAGGTGATGGACCGAATGTGGATCAATGTCACACATTCACCCCAGTCCAAAGATCTGGGCCCAAATCCATCATTTTTTTGCACTCCACACCACCCTGGGTTAGACAATGGCGATATGCAAATCAGCTCTGACCCTGTGCCCCATGGGAACAGTCCAGTCCGAACTACAAAAGCCATGTCCTTCCCAGAACGGAATCAAGCATCCGAGGACCGGACCGGTTTCGAGGTAACACCTCTCATCAGCCCGGCTAGCTTGACTCCAGTGGTGTGGAGTGCCTGGGACCCACGTCTGAGCATCCCCAGCGCACTTATGGCAGTATTGCAAACAAAACAGGTGATGGACCGAATGTGGATCAATGTCACACATTCACCCCAGTCCAAAGATCTGGGCCCAAATCCATCGTTTTTTTGCACTCCACACCACCCTGGGTTAGACAATGGCGATATGCAAATCAGCTCTGACCCTGTGCCCCATGGGAACAGTCCAGTCCGAACTACAAAAGCCATGTCCTTCCCAGAACGGAATCAAGCATCCGAGGACCGGACCGGTTTCGAGGTAACACCTCTCATCAGCCCGGCTAGCTTGACTCCAGTGGTGTGGAGTGCCTGGGACCCACGTCTGAGCATCCCCAGCGCACTTATGGCGGTATTGCAAACAAAACAGGTGATGGACCGAATGTGGATCAATGTCACACATTCACCCCAGTCCAAAGATCTGGGCCCAAATCCATCGTTTTTTTGCACTCCACACCACCCTGGGTTAGACAATGGCGATATGCAAATCAGCTCTGACCCTGTGCCCCATGGGAACAGTCCAGTCCGAACTACAAAAGCCATGTCCTTCCCAGAACGGAATCAAGCATCCGAGGACCGGACCGGTTTCGAGGTAACACCTCTCATCAGCCCGGCTAGCTTGACTCCAGTGGTGTGGAGTGCCTGGGACCCACGTCTGAGCATCCCCAGCGCACTTATGGCGGTATTGCAAACAAAACAGGTGATGGACCGAATGTGGATCAATGTCACACATTCACCCCAGTCCAAAGATCTGGGCCCAAATCCATCATTTTTTTGCACTCCACACCACCCTGGGTTAGACAATGGCGATATGCAAATCAGCTCTGACCCTGTGCCCCATGGGAACAGTCCAGTCCGAACTACAAAAGCCATGTCCTTCCCAGAACGGAATCAAGCATCCGAGGACCGGACCGGTTTCGAGGTAACACCTCTCATCAGCCCGGCTAGCTTGACTCCAGTGGTGTGGAGTGCCTGGGACCCACGTCTGAGCATCCCCAGCGCACTTATGGCGGTATTGCAAACAAAACAGGTGATGGACCGAATGTGGATCAATGTCACACATTCACCCCAGTCCAAAGATCTGGGCCCAAATCCATCGTTTTTTTGCACTCCACACCACCCTGGGTTAGACAATGGCGATATGCAAATCAGCTCTGACCCTGTGCCCCATGGGAACAGTCCAGTCCGAACTACAAAAGCCATGTCTTCCCAGAACGGAATCAAGCATCCGAGGACGGGACCGGTTTCGAGGTAACACCTCTCATCAGCCCGGCTAGCTTGACTCCAGTGGTGTGGAGTGCCTGGGACCCACGTCTGAGCATCCCCAGCGCACTTATGGCGGTATTGCAAACAAAACAGGTGATGGACCGAATGTGGATCAATGTCACACATTCACCCCAGTCCAAAGATCTGGGCCCAAATCCATCGTTTTTTTGCACTCCACACCACCCTGGGTTAGACAATGGCGATATGCAAATCAGCTCTGACCCTGTGCCCCATGGGAACAGTCCAGTCCGAACTACAAAAGCCATGTCCTTCCCAGAACGGAATCAAGCATCCGAGGACCGGACCGGTTTCGAGGTAACACCTCTCATCAGCCAGGCTAGCTTGACTCCAGTGGTGTGGAGTGCCTGGGACCCACGTCTGAGCATCCCCAGCGCACTTATGACGGTATTGCAAACAAAACAGGTGATAACCCGAATGTGGATCAATGTCACACATTCACCCCAGTCCAAATATCTGGGCCCAAATCCATCGTTTTTTTGCACTCCACACCACCCTGGGTTAGACAATGGCGATATGCAAATCAGCTCTGACCCTGTGCCCCATGGGAACAGTCCAGTCCGAACTACAAAAGCCATGTCCTTCCCAGAACGGAATCAAGCATCAGAGGACCAGACCGGTTTCGAGGTAACACCTCTCATCAGCCCGGCTAGCTTGACTCCAGTGGTGTGGAGTGCCTGGGACCCACGTCTGAGCATCCCCAGCGCACTTATGGCGGTATTGCAAACAAAACAGGTGATGGACCGAATGTGGATCAATGTCACACATTCACCCCAGTCCAAAGATCTGGGCCCAAATCCATCGTTTTTTTGCACTCCACACCACCCTGGGTTAGACAATGGCGATATGCAAATCAGCTCTGACCCTGTGCCCCATGGGAACAGTCCAGTCCGAACTACAAAAGCCATGTCCGTCCCAGAACGGAATCAAGCATCCGAGGACCGGACCGGTTTCGAGGTAACACCTCTCATCAGCCCGGCTAGCTTGACTCCAGTGGTGTGGAGTGCCTGGGACCCACGTCTGAGCATCCCCAGCGCACTTATGGCGGTATTGCAAACAAAACAGGTGATGGACCGAATGTGGATCAATGTCACACATTCACCCCAGTCCAAAGATCTGGGCCCAAATCCATCGTTTTTTTGCACTCCACACCACCCTGGGTTAGACAATGGCGATATGCAAATCAGGTCTGACCCTGTGCCCCATGGGAACAGTCCAGTCCGAACTACAAAAGCCATGTCCTTCCCAGAACGGAATCAAGCATCCGAGGACCGGACCGGTTTCGAGGTAACACCTCTCATCAGCCCGGCTAGCTTGACTCCAGTGGTGTGGAGTGCCTGGGACCCACGTCTGAGCATCCCCAGCGCACTTATGGCGGTATTGCAAACAAAACAGGTGATGGACCGAATGTGGATCAATGTCACACATTCACCCCAGTCCAAAGATCTGGTCCCAAATCCATCGTTTTTTTGCACTCCACACCACCCTGGGTTAGACAATGGCGATATGCAAATCAGCTCTGACCCTGTGCCCCATGGGAACAGTCCAGTCCGAACTACAAAAGCCATGTCCTTCCCAGAACGGAATCAAGCATCCGAGGACCGGACCGGTTTCGAGGTAACACCTCTCATCAGCCCGGCTAGCTTGACTCCAGTGGTGTCGAGTGCCTGGGACCCACGTCTGAGCATCCCCAGCGCACTTATGGCAGTATTGCAAACAAAACAGGTGATGGACCGAATGTGGATCAATGTCACACATTCACCCCAGTCCAAAGATCTGGGCCCAAATCCATCGTTTTTTTGCACTCCACACCACCCTGGGTTAGACAATGGCGATATGCAAATCAGCTCTGACCCTGTGCCCCATGGGAACAGTCCAGTCCGAACTACAAAAGCCATGTCCTTCCCAGAACGGAATCAAGCATCCGAGGACCGGACCGGTTTCGAGGTAACACCTCTCATCAGCCCGGCTAGCTTGACTCCAGTGGTGTGGAGTGCCTGGGACCCACGTCTGAGCATCCCCAGCGCACTTATGGCGGTATTGCAAACAAAACAGGTGATGGACCGAATGTGGATCAATGTCTCACATTCACCCCAGTCCAAAGATCTGGGCCCAAATCCATCGTTTTTTTGCACTCCACACCACCCTGGGTTAGACAATGGCGATATGCAAATCAGCTCTGACCCTGTGCCCCATGGGAACAGTCCAGTCCGAACTACAAAAGCCATGTCCTTCCCAGAACGGAATCAAGCATCCGAGGACCGGACCGGTTTCGAGGTAACACCTCTCATCAGCCCAGCTAGCTTGACTCCAGTGGTGTGGAGTGCCTGGGACCCACGTCTGAGCATCCCCAGCGCACTTATGGCGGTATTGCAAACAAAACAGGTGATGGACCGAATGTGGATCAATGTCACACATTCACCCCAGTCCAAAGATCTGGGCCCAAATCCATCGTTTTTTTGCACTCCACACCACCCTGGGTTAGACAATGGTGATATGCAAATCAGCTCTGACCCTGTGCCCCATGGGAACAGTCCAGTCCGAACTACAAAAGCCATGTCCTTCCCAGAACGGAATCAAGCATCCGAGGACCGGACCGGTTTCGAGGTAACACCTCTCATCAGCCCGGCTAGCTTGACTCCAGTGGTGTGGAGTGCCTGGGACCCACGTCTGAGCATCCCCAGCGCACGTATGGCGGTATTGCAAACAAAACAGGTGATGGACCGAATGTGGATCAATGTCACACATTCACCCCAGTCCAAAGATCTGGGCCCAAATCCATCGTTTTCTTGCACTCCACACCACCCTGGGTTAGACAATGGCGATATGCAAATCAGCTCTGACCCTGTGCCCCATGGGAACAGTCCAGTCCGAACTACAAAAGCCATGTCCTTCCCAGAACGGAATCAAGCATCCGAGGACCGGACCGGTTTCGAGGTAACACCTCTCATCAGCCCGGCTAGCTTGACTCCAGTGGTGTGGAGTGCCTGTGACCCACGTCTGAGCATCCCCAGCGCACTTATGGTGGTACTGCAAACAAAACAGGTGATGGACCGAATGTGGATCAATGTCACACATTCACCCCAGTCCAAAGATCTGGGCCCAAATCCATCGTTTTTTTTCACTCCACACCACCCTGGGTTAGACAATGGCGATATGCAAATCAGGTCTGACCCTGTGCCCCATGGGAACAGTCCAGTCCGAACTACAAAAGCCATGTCCTTCCCAGAACGGAATCAAGCATCCGAGGACCGGACCGGTTTCGAGGTAACACCTCTCATCAGCCCGGCTAGCTTGACTCCAGTGGTGTGGAGTGCCTGGGACCCACGTCTGAGCATCCCCAGCGCACTTATGGCGATATTGCAAACAAAACAGGTGATGGACCGAATGTGGATCAATGTCACACATTCACCCCAGTCCAAAGATCTGGGCCCAAATCCATCGTTTTTTTGCACTCCACACCACCCTGGGTTAGACAATGGCGATATGCAAATCAGCTCTGACCCTGTGCCCCATGGGAACAGTCCAGTCCGAACTACAAAAGCCATGTCCTTCCCAGAACGGAATCAAGCATCCGAGGACCGGACCGGTTTCGAGGTAACACCTCTCATCAGCCCGGCTAGCTTGACTCCAGTGGTGTGGAGTGCCTGGGACCCACGTCTGAGCATCCCCAGCGCACTTATGGCGGTAATGCAAACAAAACAGGTGATGGACCGAATGTGGATCAATGTCACACATTCACCCCAGTCCAAAGATCTGGGCCCAAATCCATCGTTTTTTTGCACTCCACACCACTCTGGGTTAGACAATGGCGATATGCAAATCAGCTCTGACCCTGTGCCCCATGGGAACAGTCCAGTCCGAACTACAAAAGCCATGTCCTTCCCAGAACGGAATCAAGCATCCGAGGACCGGACCGGTTTCGAGGTAACACCTCTCATCAGCCCGGCTAGCTTGACTCCAGTGGTGTGGAGTGCCTGGGACCCACGTCTGAGCATCCCCAGCGCACTTATGGCGGTATTGCAAACAAAACAGGTGATGGACCGAATGTGGATCAATGTCACACATTCACCCCAGTCCAAAGATCTGGGCCCAAATCCATCGTTTTTTTGCACTCCACACCACCCTGGGTTAGACAATGGCGATATGCAAATCAGCTCTGACCCTGTGCCCCATGGGAACAGTTCCAGTCCGAACTACAAAAGCCATGTCCTTCCCAGAACGGAATCAAGCATCCGAGGACCGGACCGGTTTCGAGGTAACACCTCTCATCAGCCCGGCTAGCTTGACTCCAGTGGTGTGGAGTGCCTGGGACCCACGTCTGAGCATCCCCAGCGCACTTATGGCGGTATTGCAAACAAAACAGGTGATGGACCGAATGTGGATCAATGTCACACATTCACCCCAGTCCAAAGATCTGGGCCCAAATCCATCGTTTTTTTGCACTCCACACCACCCTGGGTTAGACAATGGCGATATGCAAATCAGCTCTGACCCTGTGCCCCATGGGAACAGTCCAGTCCGAACTACAAAAGCCATGTCCTTCCCAGAACCGAATCAAGCATCCGAGGACCGGACCGGTTTGGAGGTAACACCTCTCATCAGCCCGGCTAGCTTGACTCCAGTGGTGTGGAGTGCCTGGGACCCACGTCTGAGCATCCCCAGCGCACTTATGGCGGTATTGCAAACAAAACAGGTGATGGACCGAATGTGGATCAATGTCACACATTCACCCCAGTCCAAAGATCTGGGCCCAAATCCATCGTTTTTTTGCACTCCACACCACCCTGGGTTAGACAATGGCGATATGCAAATCAGCTCTGACCCTGTGCCCCATGGGAACAGTCCAGTCCGAACTACAAAAGCCATGTCCGTCCCAGGCACTCCACACCACTGGAGTCAAGCTAGCCGGGCTGATGAGAGGTGTTACCTCGAAACCGGTCCGGTCCTCGGATGCTTGATTCCATTCTGGGAAGGACATGGCTTTTGTAGTTCGGACTGGACTGTTCCCATGGGGCACAGGGTCAGAGCTGATTTGCATATCGCCATTGTCTAACCCAGGGTGGTGTGGAGTGCAAAAAAACGATGGATTTGGGCCCGGTACTTTTGACTGGGATGAATGTGTGACATTGATCCACATTCGGTCCATCACCCGTTTTGTTTGCAATACCGCCATAAGTGCGCTGGGGATGCTCAGACGTGGGTCCCAGGCACTCCACACCACTGGAGTCAAGCTAGCCGGGCTGATGAGAGGTGTTACCTCGAAACCCGTCCGGTCCTCGGATGCTTGATTCCGTTCTGGGAAGGACATGGCTTTTGTAGTTCGGACTGGACTGTTCCCATGGGGCACAGGGTCAGAGCTGATTTGCATATCGCCACATTCTAACCCAGGGTGGTGTGGAGTGCAAAAAAACGATGGATTTGGGCCCAGATCTTTTGACTGGGATGAATGTGTGACATTGATCCACATTCGGTCCATCACCTGGTTTGTTTGCAATACCGCCATAAGTGCGCTGGGGGTGCTCAGATGTGGGTCCCAGGCACTCCACACCACTGGAGTCAAGCTAGCCGGGCTGATGAGAGGTGTTACCTCGAAACCGGTCCGGTCCTCGGATGCTTGATTCCGTTCTGGGAAGGACATGGCTTTTGTAGTTCGGACTGGACTGTTCCCATGGGGCACAGGGTCAGAGCTGATTTGCATATCGCCATTGTCTAACCCAGGGTGGTGTGGAGTGCAAAAAAACGATGGATTTGGGCCCAGATCTTTTGACTGGGATGAATGTGTGACATTGATCCACATTCGGTCCATCACCTGTTTTGTTTGCAATACCGCCATAAGTGCGCTGGGGATGCTCAGACGTGGGTCCCAGGCACTCCACACCACTGGAGTCAAGCTAGCCGGGCTGATGAGAGGTGTTACCTCGAAACCGGTCCGGTCCTCGGATGCTTGATTCCGTTCTGGGAAGGACATGGCTTTTGTAGTTCGGACTGGACTGTTCCCATGGGGCACAGGGTCAGAGCTGATTTGCATATCGCCATTGTCTAACCCAGGGTGGTGTGGAGTGCAAAAAAACGATGGATTTGGGCCCAGATCTTTTGACTGGGATGAATGTGTGACATTGATCCACATTCGGTCCATCACCTGTTTTGTTTGCAATCAACTTAAAGCAAACACATCAAACCACTGCAAAGAGAAGATTAAATTAATTCATTGTGAATTGTTTAAAGTGTTTGAGCAATTCACTTGTTTTTCTGTTTCACAAGTTTTATATAATGACAAATATATTTATTTTTGTAGGAAAATATCATGTTCTGCATGTTTTTCATCTGTAGTAAACAAGTATGTGTTACTCTAATGAAGTAGAATTATCAGCCTCAATATTTTGATTATCCCTTCTTTAATGCCTACCTTAAAAATAATGACTTGTAATGTCAGTTTGGTGTCCCTTGCTCTCCGCTGCCATAATTACTTCTTGTCCTGGTTGTTTTGGAAGAGGGGTGGAGCTTCAACTTCATCAGAAGTGTTATCCTCAGGTTCAAGTGATAGTCTTTCTCTGCTGGCAATGTTGTGCAGAATTGTACAGGTAGCATTGAATTTACAGCTTGTTCCAGGTGTGTAGTCTAATGCTCCTCCACTTTTATGAAGGCAATGTAAGCCTCCTCTTCAATATTCCAAAAGTGCGCTCCATACTCATCTTGTTTGCTTATGTGCACTGTTGTATCTGTTTTCTTTTGTAGTGTCTGCATTTAAATAAGGGGTCATAACCCATGGACGAACTGCATATAGAGAAAAAGATCATACACTTTAAGGACACATAGGGGTCGATTCCGAATTGGGAAAAACCGCTCCGAATAGCCCTTCGGAGCATTTTTCCCGTATGAATCGTACCCTGCAAAGTCCCCCGTACGTACGACGAAGTAAGATTTGTACCAGGAGCTGTACTCCGTACGAATCGTACAGAGACCGTACAAATAAAGTCCCCGTACGATTCTCCCTCGGAACCCGCTGTACGTGACATCCGTATGGTTCGCGGCTGGTTTTTCTGACCCAGCAAGTACGATTCATGTCCGGTACGCACCGTATGACCCTTTTCCTATGAGAGCTGAAAACAGCTGTAAAAGCAGAGTTCGCCTCGAAACAGGTATGGAACGCCCCCCCGGGTACGGTGCGTACCCCCCATGACCACGTCAGGTAAGGGCGATTCATACGGAAAAGCACACAATCACATACACACCGTACGGTCCGTACCACCCATGATCGCGCGGTACGGTGCGTATTCCTGCGATCATGGGGGGTACGCACGTTACCCCGCGATCATGGGTTGTACCATGTTTGCAGGGTGCACGGTGTGTACGCTCTGTAATCGCAGGGGTATGATGCGTACACCCCGTGATCGCAGGAATACGCACCGTACCGCGCGATCATGGGTGGTACGGACCGTATGGTGTGTATGTGATTGTGTGCTTTTCCGTACGAATCGCCCTTACCTGACGTGGGCCGTACGAATCGCGTCCTCATACCCCGTTCCGGATCGTACTCGTCGGGTCGTACGGTTCACGGTTTCAGCCTTGCAATACGTACGGATCGCGACGATTCGGACGGATTCACGAAATACGGATCATACTACACGACTCGGACGGACGGGTACGATTCGTACGGAGAGGGCTCCGGAGACGTATCGTACGGACGGTTTTTTACCAGGATCAGAATCGGCCCCATAATGTTTTCTTTGTCAAATTGATCAATTTTCATGACAATTACCAAGAAGATAACCCTCTCCAAACTCTCCAGTTGGAAATCGTGAATGACAAAACACAGAGTCATGTGTACTCCCTGGGTATTTTGCTAATAAATCTGTGATAAATAAAGTAGCATTGTAAACTATTTGAATATCCAGTAAATTGTGATTTATTTCACTTTTGATACAAATACTCTGTTTCTGAAGGAGGGCATATTTGAATGAGAGTGCCATTCATACATCCTATTATGTGAGGAAACTAAGTAATGACATAAAAATCATCCTTAGTGGCATTACTTCTGTTGGGTTGCTTGGAAAAGAAATATGCAAATGTATTTTAGATAACAGGGCATTAAAAGAACTTAGCAAAACTTCTTGAAAGGCTACTTTGTGATATCTCCCCTACCAACTGCTAATATCTGAGGTTAGAAGGTGGAGGGAACAAAGCACCTTTATGTGTGTTTGTATGGCCTAGGTATGCCATGTTTGCATTCCTAAAATTTGATTAGGTACATCGATAACATCTGTAATGACCTGCCTTTTCAACCTGTATTTACAAAATATCTCCTCCTCTGGCTGCTCACATAAAGTTACATATAGCCTAAAAATCCTTTTCATTCTCCTCCTTTGTCCTTGTTGTGCAGTCAGGATGCACATTCGCCTCACCAGAATATATAGCGAAACCATTTTAAAAGTTTGAAATGTGAGTTTCCTACCTTTTTTTAAATTGGGGGATTTTGCACATGCCATTTCCATCTTTGCAAATATTAGCTGATTGTGTATGCTTAATACATAAAAATAGGGATTCTCTGATACAAAATTAGTATTTAGAATTGTCTACAGTAGCTCACAGAATACCGGTTTGGTAATTGTTCTGTTTCTTCATTCATTGTGCTACTTTAAGAGATCTTTCATAGAGGTCTGTGGTACATTAAAAATGGCATTACTGACTCTGAAATTGTTCATACATTAGTCCCTTCGTATCCACTGTTTACCATATATTGGGATGGCATTCAAAACATGTGCTTTGCATATAGAGACCAAATATGGTCATCACATTTGGTGAGTATTCCATCAAAAGGTATACAATAATAGCACACATCTTTTTTTTATCTTCTTATTTTATTGTAAATTAATTTCAGGTGGTACCCTTGTACAGTTGCAGATAAATCTTATATAGACCTCTTACAATGAAAATCATGTCAAATTACTTATCAATATACATAATCTATAGTTTGATAATGTAGCCCTCTAAATAAATCTTTGACCATAAATTATATTATAGACACAGGAACTTTCACTCTTGTAGAAAACATTGTCATTCATAATTTCATAATCAACATTATGTCCCTTCACTGCCCTCTTCCAATTTGTAAATTTTTCTGTAACTTTTTTTTTTAACAACATTCAATATTATCCTCATGTAGCCTCAGTGGCATATATTTTGAGGGAGGTTTCAGGTCACTATCCAAACTCAAATACTCCATAATTTCCAAGTTAGACAATATTGAACTAATATTTATGACTCGTTCGGGTGGGTCCAAAGACAGTAATGTCTGTACAATACTGATGCCTGCCCAGGTGTGTGTAGTAAGAGCAAGTTTGGCATGCGGAGAACTAGTTCATATTTCTGTATGTGCAAACCAATTTTAACACAAATGTACAGATATGCCCTTCGCTGCAACCTCTCAGTCATCTTAATTTCCATGAGTTTTGTTATCATTTATTAATATTTTAGCATTTAGTATAAATCCTACCCTTCCCAATGCAAGGTAGAGGCCTACGTCCCTCCTGCTTGTTGCAGCATCACTTTTAGTTTGGTAACTATGGTGATCATGGGGAAAACTTAGACTGATGTCTGCATCCCAGAACATTGAGGAAGGAAATACTGAGCTGCAGGGACATCAGCTGAGGTACATTGACTACCACTGCATCAAGGAGTGTATGTATTATGCCACTGGAAGGGAGGACGAGATATGTTGTCAAAGTAAACAGAGTTAAGAATAGTGAATCTACGCATCTACACATATTTATCTACTTATATATCTACCTCCTTATATATCTACCTCCCTATATATCTACCTACCTACCTATATATCTACCTACATATATATCTACCTACATATATATCTACATACATATATATCTACCTACATATATATCTACCTACCTATATATATAATCAACCTATATGTCTAACCAACCTATATATCTACCTACCTACCTATATATCTACCTACCTATATACCTACCTATATATCTACCACCTATAGATCTACCACCTATAGATCTACCTACCTTTATGTTTACCTACCTATATATACCAACCTACCTATATATCTACCTACCTACCGATATATCTACCAACCTACCTATCTACCAACCTACCTATATATCTACCTACCTATATATCTACATATCTACCTATATATCTACCTACCTATTATCTACCAAATTATATATCTACCTACATATATGTCTACCTACCTACCTATATATCTACCAACCTACTTATCTACCAACCTACCTATATATCTACCTATCTACGTATATATCTACCAACCTATATATCTAACTACCTACCTACCTACATATTTACCAACCTACCTATATATCTACCTACCTACATATCTACCTACCTATATATCTACCTATCAACCTATATATCCACCTACCTATATATCTACCTACCTTTATATATATATACACCTATATATCTAACTGTGGAGCCTGAGCTGGCGGCTCTCCCCCCTCCAACCAGGAGGAGTGGTGATTGCGGTGAGTAGCCTGTGAGGAACCGCTCCAGTGCAATCCATGGCTGGAAACCAGAGCCTGTGGAAACCAGAGCCTGCAGTGAGTGATGGCGGTCCTGCGATTTAACCCTGGACGTGCCTACCCTCCAGTCCCAACCTACATTGCTTGGCACACCGCAGCCCCTTCCGGAACATACCCACCCAGGCCCCAGAAAACACTCTTCATTGGAGTGGCCTGTCCCGCCACAGACTCTCATGGACCTCTTTACTTTTTCTTTTGTCCTAGCCACCATTTTGCTGCGGTTCTCGGCCGCTTTTCTCTTGACCCCTACCCGCCATCTTGTCCATTCCCTCGTCCTTTACCCCTTTCCCTCTTTTCCCCCTAGACGATCCTCAAATGTTTCTTCCCTTTTCTGATTTGCCTTTTCTCTATACCCTTGCATCCCTCCCTTGGTGCTGTGACTGCGTCCCCCCTCCGACCCCACTTAATGGAACTCTGCTCTCCTGTTTTTTTTGGGGGGTGTCTTGACCTTAGAAAATCTACTATGTGTGTATATATATATATGTATATAGAGATAACTCTAATCACTAATATATGCAGTAGACCTTTGTACTCTCTACCATTCCTAGGTGACTCTTAGAGTATATCCATTTGTATCTCTTCCTTGAGTGACTTTACTACTTGTACATTTGCAATTTTTCTTTCTGTTTGTATCTATTCCTTCTGTGACTTTACATCTTGTACAGTTGCAATTTTTTCTGTTTGTATCTTTTATGTAACACATGTAATCCTAAGTCTTTATGTTTTGCAACTGGTTCTTATGCAAAGCGCTCTAACACCTTCGGGTAAAGTTCGCGCTATATAAAATCGCATTAAATAAAATAAAATAAATAAAATATGTTATTACCTTGTCAATATAGTGATGGTATTCTTTAGTCAATATTGATGCAGCTCGATAGTAAAAAGAAACTAAATTGAGGTACCACACTTACTCATATATACTCACTTTGATATAGTGGTAGTCGATATTCTATAAATTAATCAAACAAAAATTCTCTACCTGTGTAGGTCAAAATGCGCAATACGTCGTCAATTCAAAGACACCTACAAAGCTGGCCAACTAACAAATACAAACCACAATTAGGATATCAAAATGTATTTATATTAGATTCATGATTTTTATATTAGATTCATGATTTATAATTAAATAGACAGTAAAGAAACGCTGAAACAAACCTGTGGACCATAAAAATCGAGGATGAAATTCCAAGTCTAATCTTTGTAATATTAGATCTCGATATTAAGTGGTATCTGACAATGTATTGTTATTTTTATATTGTCTAATTTGTCATAACCTGTCGTATTCATTCAAAACGATTTCTGTTTTTTGATTTTTATATTGAGATATTGGCCCACTTGTTATTGTGCTTCTCTATTTGTGATGTTTTGAATATGGGATTCCTAAATCTCAGGATGTATGAGTATGCGTGTGTTATAGTCTGATTGTTTGAATGACTGAGTGTGTGTAGAGTGGAATGTGCTTTATATTTTTTATTTACTGTCTATTTAATTAAAAATCATGAATCTAATATCAATATATTTTGATGTTTTGATATCCTAATTGTGGTTTGTATTTGTTAGTTAGCCATTTGCGTAGGTGTCTTTAAATTGGCGACGTATTGCGCATATTGACCTACACAGGTAGAGAATTTTTCTTTGAGTAATTTGCATATTTTCCCAGTTCATCTCTACCAATATCATACCTAATGGGGCCAGGCACAGACTGGCCGTTGCGGGCACCAGGCAATCCCCCGGTGCGCTGCAAGGGTGGGGGCCAGTATTGGGCCCCTGGGAGCCGTTTTGTTACAGGGCCGTTTTTGCAGTGTTGCTGCAAAAATGGCCCTGTAACAAAATCGGCCAAAAACCGGCCCTGGCAACGAGCGCGGTCGCACTCCCAACTCCCCTCCCCCCCCCCCCCCCGAGGGGTGGGGGGGCTGGCCGAGCACTTTGCCAGGGCCGGTTTTGGTTTTCAGTCTGGCCCTGAAAAGGCCCCCTCTCCGAGTGGTTGTAATCGATATTCTTCAGTTAGTCAGTCATACCACTTTATTTGATTAATAAAATCATAAAAGTACAAATACAAAACACAAAACAAAACAATTCATATAGGAGATATAGAAACTGTAGATCATTACCACACACACATATATATATATATATATATATATATATATATATATATATATATATATATATATATATATATATATATATATATATATATATATATATATATATATATATATATATATATATATATATTACCTACTGGCGATAGCCAGTAGGTATATATAGTTAGGATTTTTTCTCCATGGAACTTTTGAAAATTCTATGTCTAATAACTTTGGCGTTTGTGGACGGAATTGGCTGAAATTTTCAGGAAAATGGCACATTTAGTTTCTGAGCAGCCCCTGAAAATTTGGGGGGGGTTCGTCAAGGGGGGGCCGAGAAAAAAGGGGGGTCCCAAAACGCGTTTTTCCCATGTTAATTTCCATAGGGCGGTTGGCCTCACTTTTAGCCCGAACGGCTGAATGGATTTCCACGAAACTTGGCAAAATTGTAGGGACTGTTAGCCCGATGTGCCTTTGCTAGGTCTCAATATATGTGCTTCAGTGGATTTTGAGAAATTAACGTTTAAAACAAGATATATATCTGTAACAGCGCTCCGGGTAGCGCTCCGGTTCGCGAACTTTTCGCGTATCGGAACTTTGCGAAGCGAAGCTGATTGGCTCTCCGGTGTCTGTCAACATTCTAAACAGTCCGGAGCGGCCGCCATCTTGTCTCTCGGTAGGATCGAGAGACAAGAGGAGGCCAAAACAAACGGGGAAATGAAGGAAAGGGGGCAAGGTAGACCCCTTCTGACCCCCTAGGATTGATGAGGGGGATATTATAGAGCCACGCGGGGCCCAAAAAAACCAAAAAAAAAAAAATCCGATTTTTTCGCCGTAGAGACGCGTCTTGGTACGCGAACCGGGCAGCTAACCGGGCAGCTAACCGGGAAGCTAACCGGCAGTGTAACGGGAGTCTGAGGAGTAGCTGATTGGCTGTCAACATTGTAAACAGTCTGGAGCGGCCGCCATCTTGTCTCTCGGTAGGATCGAGAGACAAGAGGAGGCCAAAACAAAGGGGGAAATGAAGGAAAGAGGGCAAGGTAGACCCCTTCTGACCCCCTAGGATTGATGAGGGGGATATTATAAATATATAACAAAAGATAGAGAGTAAAGGGATTTTATCCACTTGAGCGGACGGAAGGGTACTCCCGGACCCCAGGTTCAATAGCTATATAACAAATATAAGGAGTACCACCAAAGGAGAGGCTAAACAGCCAGTATTGGTGGGATGAGACTCTGATTGGGAAGAAGAAGTCCTTCTTTGTTTTTTAAGGTGAGAAGTCGCTCCTAATGCTGAAAAACTAATACGTTTTTGAGCTTTTGCTGCCTCCCTTCAATCCCCGTGCAGCAATGATTTCTCCACTGAGAAATTTTTGTCATTTTTTGTAACCATACTCGGTTGCAAATCATCTTAACCATTTAGCAAACTTGCTATCTAGGTCCTTGAGAAGGTTGCAGGTATGGCAGGGCGTTAGTGTACCCTGACCACCCAATTCCTTTCATTTTTTTGGTCCTGAAGAAAAACCGGTAACTCCCACCTATGGTTTGAAACATGTAGACCTATCACATATCTCAGATACACTAGGTCCAACTAAAGCCTTCATTGTATCTACACACACTATTTTAACATTGTCCAGTAGCCTTAGAATAAATAATATTAAGTCATACCAGGACAATTTTTAACCCACTGACCTTTTTTTCACATTCATCACTCACATACCCGCTCCACTGTATTTCAGGTGTCGCAGCACACCTTGGCGGCACTCGGCTGTCAAGGTGGCCCCGATGATGAAGCATGTCACCGACCAGGTCGGTGAGTGAGGGGATATTATAAAGCCACGCGGGGCCAAAAAAAAAAAAAAATCCGATTTTATCGCCGTAGAGACGCGTCTTGGTACGCGAACCGGGCAGCTAACCGGGCAGCTAACCGGGAAGCTAACCGGCAGTGTAACAGGAGTCTGAGGAGAAGCTGATTGGCTGTTATCATTGTAAACAGTCTGGAGCGGCCGCCATCTTGTCTCTCTGTGGGATCGAGAGACAAGAGGTGGAAAAAAAAAAAGGTGTAAATGAATGAAAGGGGTAAGGCAGACCCCTCCTGAACCCCTAGGATTGATGAGGGGGCTATTAAAGTTCCCTGCGGGGCAAAAGAAAAAAAAAATTGCGATTTTTCGCGGTAAAGGTGCTTCCTGGTACGTTAACCGGGCAGTTAACCTGCAGCGTAACGGGAGTCCGACATATTGTGTTTTTTTAACGTTTGTGCACGTGTGGATTTTGTCTAATTAAGGTTAAAAAAATATATATATATCTTTAAGCGTGTTCTGGCGCGCTTACGTTTTGGGTTTGGTTTGCGCTGCAGAGACGATACGTCACGGTTATGCGATGCATCATGAGGCGTCTCACGGGCTACGTGATACGTCACTTAATAAAGAATATATTTTACAGCTATAGATATTAGCTTTTAAAAAACCAATGAAATTCACAGAAAAAACCATAGGTTATAGACCATATATAGTTAGGAATTTGCATTTACAAAACCTTGAAAATTCAATGAAAAAACCATAGGTTATAGACCATATATAGTTAGGAATTAGCATTTAAAAACCTTATTTTATTTGCACAAAACCATTGAAATTCCATATATAGTTAGTTGCACTAACTATATATCGCGGACCCGCAATCCACTGCTAATGATGTCACATATTACATCATTCATGACATGGTCAGTGACATCACTGATGACATCACTGATGACATCTCAAATGACATCACTGATGACATCACTGATGACATCTCAAATGACATCACTGATGACATCACTGACATCTCATTTGACATTACTGATTACATCACTGATGATATCATTTATGTGATAATACATCTTCAGACTCTAATATAACCATAGATACACTCAGTGTAAACAGGCACTCACAGACTGTCACACATCCATGGAGTTACTCACACACCTAGTCAGTCATGCAAAGAATTAATCACATCTCCATTTCCTCAACTATACAGTTATACACACCTTACTTATTCAAACATAGACTAACACATATTTACTCTCTTATACAATCCTTGATACAAGTTCACAATGATTCATACAGCCACTCTCACATTCACTGGCTCTTATGTTCAGTTATTTATATATGTCAACTCTCACATGGAGTGTGTTTTACATATGTACTTACTTTGACATGTAGCACTGAGATATCCATTCACTCACCAATATACTCATGCACACAGTCAACTGTCCATACAGCTGTTTCTACATGCACTTTTGAACCCATACACCTAGGGAATCAACTGCTCACACATCTATGCACAGAGTTATACACCTCCCATCCACCTACACACATACTCAGTCTCCCATACAAATACTTGGGCAACCATTCAATAACCCATATAGTTTCTGATATAGCTACTGATTTAAACATGCAGCAGTTTACAGAACAACATAAATAATGATTGCCAAATTAAGACACTTTAATCACTAACCCATGCACTCAGTGAGACACATTTAATCATTCTCTCATACAGTCAGTCATGCACCTACTAAATCCTTCATCCAGACACTTATACATCCACTCATTCTTCAATATGTAAGACATATTTTAACTTTACAGAAACATACAGTCACTGGGTGTTGTCATCAGTGATGTCATCAGTGATGTCATTTGAGATGTCATCAGTGATGTCATCAGTGATGTCATTTGAGATGTCATCAGTGATGTCATCAGTGATGTCACTGACCATGTCATGAATGATGTAATATGTGACATCATTAGCAGTGGATTGCGGGTCCGCAATATATAGTTAGTGCAACTAACTATATATGGAATTTCAATGGTTTTGTGCAAATAAAATAAGGTTTTTTAAATGCTAATCCCTAACTATATATGGTCTATAACCTATGGTTTTTTCATTGAATTTTCAAGGTTTTGTAAATGCAAATTCCTAACTATATATGGTCTATAACCTATGGTTTTTTCTGTGAATATATATATATATATATATATATATATATATATATATATATATATATATATATATATATATATATATATATATATATATATATATATAAATAATTTAAAACTAAAAAGATATATCAATTAAAACAAATTCATGGTATTTAAAATTCAAGAGGAATAGGCGGTTCGATCATCAATGGGAATTTATGTTTCCTAAGGCAGACAACAGCAACAAGAAAACTAGCAATGTTAAAAATGTTCCAGATATTATCTAACAATTGGAGGTACATTAGGGCTGATCTGACCTGAAGAAAGCCCTTACCCCTCAAAAGCAGAATTAAAAACTTCTTCCTAATTTCAGTATAAAAATCACAGAACATTATAAAGTGCATAGTGTCTTGATCTGAGAAGCTATCATAGTTACATGGGGCTGAATCTTCAGGTTTACACCATCCTGAGAAATTTCCCAACGATAGATGAATTAGGTTAAAGCAAAACCTGGTCAGGAGCCAGCGATGGAGGGACTTTGTCACGATTCTTAGATAAGGCTCTAGTGATGGCAATGTAATTAATAAGTAGTGGGCCCTAACCAGTATTTTTTTTATTTCCTCGACCTCCCGTTCCAGCCCCAGTAAACTCAAAAACTGTGATTTAATCCATTTTAGGTCAGTTTTCTTGATTCCTTCCGGAACTAGATAAATGTCTGGGCGCCCGAGTTTAAAAAACATATTCTTGATATATGACAGCCACTCAATTTTGCTGGCTTTGTCTAAGGCAACACAATCCCTTAGGATCTGATGGTTCAATGTGAGTTCAGGGTTAAGCCAAGTTTTTATCCAGCAAACCAGAGGAGTCAAACTCACCAGATCGGTCACATATCCCATCCCTACTTCCTGGTGGCAGCAAAGGTTGGTGTATATTGGGGGATGGACAGAAGGGAGTGGAACCATTTATTTTCTGCCATCTGAACCCCGCTTGTTTGTATCCCCAGATAGCTGCGTCATAGGTGGCAATAGCCAGACATTTCGACCTATAGATAACGAGAATAGCCTCACAGGGCTTGTCTCCCAGTCGCCGTGCAAAGCTAAGTAGTGCTGATGACGATCTTACCACAGCATACTTTTGGGCTTTAAGCTGGGGGGCCCAAGAACATCTGTCATCAAAGAAGGACCCCCAAATATGTGAAAACTTTCACTCTAGTGACCTCTGCCTCATTACAATAAAAAGTTTTGACTGAGTTCTTGCGTTGTCCCATAGTCAAGACATGGGATTTGGAGATATTTACCACCAAATCCAAGGAATTCATAAATGTCCCAAACGCTTACAGAAGCCTCTGGAGACCTATAGGGGTTTGTGCTAATAACACAGCGTCATCTGCGTATAGGAGGAACGGAATGGTCCTGTTTCCTACACGCGGGATATCCAAACTAGCCTTATCTAATGTTTTATCTAAAGCATTAATATATAATGTAAAAAGTAGAGGGGCCAGTATACAACCTTGGCGGACCCCTCTAGCAGACTTAAAGTGACGTGTGCATTTGCCCTCCTGAGTGACCCTGGTGGCTGCATAAAGATCCCGATGAATGTCAGCTAAAAAATAAACCAGGCGGGGATCAATCCCTATGTGAAGCAGAATGGACCATAGCTTGGATCTATTCATGAGATCAAAAGCTGACGATACGTCTATAAAACCTAGATATATGGACCCCTTGGCGGCTACAGTATATTTATTTATCAATAGGTACAAGTTAAGACACTGGTCCATAGTGTTTCTGCCTGGTCTGAAACCATACTGGAGGTTTGTTAAAACCCCATTTTCATTTGCCCAATCTGTAATCTTGACCGAAATCACTTTACCTAGGGCTTTAACAGCCGAGTCTAGCAATTAAATGGGCCTGTAGCACCTAGGGTCCCCTCTCTGCCCCTTTTTAAAAAACTGGAATGATAGTAGACTGGGACCATGAAGCAGGGAACCCCTGTACAACTGTGGAGTTAAAAACATTTGTTAGGATTTTGGCCCAAAATTTAGCATTACCCTTATAAAGGTCGACGGGGACACTGTCTGGACCAGGTGCCTTGTTACTAGAAGAATCCATGATTGCCCTCTCAACATCCTCTTCTTTGAAGAACAACAAGGGTAAAGCATTGCTAGTGTCTGGGGCAAAAAAAGACTCATGCGTTTCGGTAGACCCATAGATGCCCTCGAAATGGAGTAACCACTGGTCCTCTGCAATGTTGGTTTCCAGGATACCTTTCTCCTGCCCCGAGAAAAAGGGGCTGTTACTAAATAGCCTAAAACTTTGAGCTGTCCTTTAAAATTTCAACTGACAATAACGAATCCCAGGCCTCTGATTTGATCTCATTTTTGCGGATAAGGACTACTGATTTATATTCTTTTCTAAGTCTAGCTAACTGCTCCCTATCTCTAGGTTTAATTTTCAAAGCTTTGATTAAGTTTTGATGGGCCCTAGAGCAATTAGAACCAAACCACCTTTCCCCTAAATTGGGTCTGGACTTATTTATAGTGGTTAGATCTATTGCAACCTGGCCGCAGATAGCTTCAAAAGGTGTAATAACTATATCCCTCTGGGGTAGAATGATCGACACACTTAGCGATGTCGTTTTTGGCCTTCAATCATAAGTTAGCAAAGAAAATATCGGGGACTACCTTAGACCATTTTAGCTTCCTCCCTTGGTCTTTAGTTATCACAGGGTTAGGCCTCCCAACCTTATCTAGAATGCATAGAAGGTCCAGGCCCTTATCTAACACAAGGATGACCGGGTTATGATCGCTAATTGGGGAAGATTTTGCATTATAAAAAAGTACATTCCCTAGCAAGAAGGGAGATACAAATATATAATCGCTTATAGTCTCCCTATCCCTCACCTTAAAAGTTGATACCCTCTCACTCGGGTCATGGAAGCCTGGTTCGTAAAGGTCGGCACCCAGAAGAAGATCCTCCAAGGCCTCCACTTTGGGGGTATGTTCAAAGTGGGGTGGCGACGAATATGAAGGTCCATAGAGCTCATCAATTTGACAATTGAGATCACACAAATGAATATTAAAATCACCCATGAATATGATGTGAAAAAGTGGTTTGCTGTGCACTATACGTATCCAAAAAAAACTTCAGATAAAAAAGGTGCTACAATCACATTCCCCTGAATTATACAAATTAATTAACAATACTTTAGGGTGGTTAGGGATAGTAAGTTCAGCTATCAAACAATTATGAGAGGTTACTTCCAGCAGCTTTACTGGCCCTTTCAGCTTTAATGAGAAGAGATACATCAAACCACCCTTAGCTCTACCTGCCGGCGTTGGGCAAGCTTGTGAGAAATAGGATTTAAATCCATCTAACCAGAAATAGTTCTCCTTATCCCATGTCTCCTGCAATGCTATGATGTGGTAATTTTTGATGAACTTTAACCAACTAGAGTCCTCTCTTTTTGATCTAAGCCCCGCAATGTTCCAGCTGATTATACTGCAGTTGGGACCAGCATCAACCTCAATGTTATGTAGGCTAGGACTAAATGCCCGAGGGCTGACATGTGGAGACTCTAGTTAGTCATTCTCATCTACCTGGGCTTAAGGGAAGAACCTATTAGATAAAGCCAAACTCTCCTCAGGCTGGATTGTCTGAATATGAGAGACATGGTGGGGTGATATATCTCTGGGGTTAGCCAAAATAGGTGGGGGTACATTGTCATAGTATTTTGCGGCACTTCGGGAAGCCTGAAGTGGTCTCCTCCATTGCAGGTCTAGGTGGGTTTTAGAGACTGCGTTTGGGCGACGAGGGGGTGGATAAAAGAATCCCAGTGGCAGGGCCCTAATGCCCCCCTCCCCCCTCTACAGTTCTGAGGCATCCCATAGTAATCTGTCAGCGATACCGATCTTATAAAAATTAACTATGACACAGTCCTCTACTACTTGCTTCGGGGAATTCCCTAACCAGCCTACCCGCCTGGCAATTATAATGGTGTGAGAAATTTTGGTATTACCTGAGCAGTGGAAATCACACCATTTTTTAGTTTTTGCTAACAAGTCTGCGGTTGATTCTTCCTCTCTTACACCCAGTGGTGGGACCCTTACGAGGACCACAACCAAAGGGGCTGCATCTGGGGGGAGATTAATATTAGGTTGTTTAACTGTATGGCTCCTTTTTTGTTGAACAATACAGTCCCTACTAACCTGGGTTCCAACATGGTCCATAGCAGCCTCGGGATTCCTATTAATACCACTGGGATTCTCCCCACTCTTGGTGAAACCCCTATGGGCGCTAACTCTTGGGAGTCGTAAAACCAAATTCGGTTCTGATGGAAAAATAGATTAAGTGTCTCTGACGTCCTCACCCATACATACACTAGTGTTTAAATTGGGTTTAGAGGGCACAATTAATTTAGCCGAACCATGTGTACAATTTAAAGCAGTTAAAAAATAGTTAATAGATTCAAATTTTTCCAGTATACCAGCTACACAAATATTCATTGTGTCAATAATATCATTTGCAACGCTAGTCAAAACAGACTCCCAACGAGATGTAAAAATCTCCTCCACCATGTACCGCACAGTCACATCTAAAGATTTAATTGCTGCAGTCCCTTGGGCCAAGTTAATACTTTTTGTGCCTCTATCCCGTTTAGATTGTCTTCTTGGTGTTTTCTTTTTCACAGTGTTTTGCCTATGGGACAGCTCTTTGGGGACCAATGCCTGGAATGGAGAAGGAGTTATGGATACGTTCGCCGAACCCCCCGCATCCGTACCATCACAGATAGATCCAAGGGCCCCAGTTGGGGATGTTAAGAGTACATGTGGCTCCAATGGAATGGGATTATTTACCACGGCTGGCTCTTCACTCGTATCCAGCCCCAGTTCTCTCTCTGCGTTAGCAATTTCTTTGTTTAAGACCCCTACAGCCAAAGTTAAATAGGAAATAATGGTTGCAGATTTTCTGGGAACTTTCGCCTTTACCCCCCCCGATCTTGAGAGAAAACAAGTTTCCGCTTACCCATGGTGTATATCAAACGAAAGAGGGGTGGCCCAGCCCGGCCTCTTTCGGACACTGATGGGCGCGGACGGGCCCGCCCTTGCCCCGGGCTTTGCCCGGGCACGGCCGCGTGCGTCCCGCGTTGCAGGAGGGCCGGGCCGGTCTTAATGGCCTCAGGCGCCCTACCACCGCGTCACAGGCTCTGCGCGCCGCAAGGCCCCCTGGGAATTGGAGTCCTGGGCCTCGCGGGTGTCCTCGCGTCCTGACTGCTCGGCTCCCCTCCGATGTTCCAACAATGGCAGCCGGTGCTGCGGCCCCCTTCTCCCGCTGGAATCCTAGGGGTAAGTGCCTGAAGCTGGTTGCGCCGCGTCCCACGCTGCAGGAGGGCCGGACTGGTCTTAATGGCCTCAGGTGCCCTACCACAACGTCACAGGTTCTGCGTGCTGCAAGGCCCCCAGGGGATTGCAGTCCTGGGCCTCGCGGGTGTCCTCGCGTCCTGACTGCTCCGCTCCCCTCCGATGTTCCAACAATGGCAGCCGGTGCTGCGGGCCCCTTCTCCCGCTGGAATCCTAGGGGTAAGTGCCTGAAGCTGGTTGCACACGTCCCACGCTGCGGGAGGGCCGGGCCGGTCTTAATGGCCTCAGGCGCCCTACCACCGCGTCACAGGCTCTGCGCGCCGCAAGGCCCCCTGGGGATTGGAGTCCTGGAACTCGCGGGTGTCCTCGAGTCCTGACTGCTCTGCTCCCCTCCGACGTTCCAACAATGACAGCCGGTGCTGCGGGCCCCTTCTCCCGCTGGAATCCTAGGGGTAAGTGCCTGAAGCTGGTTGCAATACTGCTGCATTTCGATACTAACAAAAACGACATTGTTCTACAATAACAAGACAGGCGTACTCTTACTAGGCCAGTCAGCGAGCACATGTCTGTCTTGGTGCTAGTCTAGGGTACGTTGCTGAGACGACTCCATTGTTCGGCCCCAGCCCCCACCTGCTCGTCGTGCACCTAGCCGTCTGAGCTCTGAAGTGGCAAGAAGAGCTCATTAAGCAAAAAAACAAAACACAAATAGATAAATAAACTTTATGATAAAATAACCCGAGATGTTCACATTTATGCAGTGTACAACTCTGCAGATTTAAAAAATAAATATAAAAATAGCTGAATTAAATGCACAACGACATACTTAATTTTAGAGCTTGCATGTCTTGTTTTTTTATTCCCGCGCTCGACCGCATTTTCTTCCTATCTGGTGTAGCGTTTCTCGTGGCGCCTGAGGTCCTTATCATAAAATGTCAAAAGAAGAGCTGGCTAGATTTCTTCAACATTCCTTCTGTCCCCGGCACTTTCTTGCTCTGCGTTTAGCTGCATACCAACATCTCCAGAGACTATGCTACAAAAAAACAGCATTTCTAAGAAACATCTTAACGTTGTTTTTGCATTAATGTGTTTTTCTTCAGCAGCCGCTCACAATCTAATTCTAATTATTTTGAACAATTTTCAAGATTCGAACGGAAACGGGTATCTGGCCACAGCTGGCTTAATGCTGGGCAGCTGCCATTAAGAGCTGCCTGTTCCCGTCTTGGAACTTTTTTGGGCGCTGCTCATATTCTATGCTCTGCATTGTATCATGTGAAACATTTCTCCATGCAGCGGAAACAGGATATCTCGGCAGCCATCCCCCGGAGAGGCTACTTATTATTATCCAGAGATCTAGGAATTCGGCGGGCCGCATTACTGCGCAGCGTGTCCTGCGCCAGCATTGACCAGTGAGATCGACAAAGGTCCCGTGCACAGGAAGCGCAGTCTAAATGCGCTGGGACTAGGTTTCACGTCGCTGCGCCGGCTGCCACATCTGGAACGCATAATGGCTGCCAAGGAGCGCAGGAGCCCGGGCTGCATCCAGTAATGGGCCTTGTCTCGGAGCCTTCTCAGATGGCCAGATAAATTAGCTCACCCCTGCGAGTGAAAGTGTTTATGTGTTTATATGACCACAGGTATGCGCTTTCTGTGGCAGGTTTCTTTTTCAAGGGGTTTAGACTGATTTATTGAAGCCCTTTTGCCAGTTGCAAAAAAAAATATGATAAATAGAAGCGCCTGGAGGTGGATTTGAGGTGTTCATTTCAGAAGACTGAAATGATGAGCATCTTGACGACACAGGGCACCTAAAAGGATGAACGAGGGTGTTTGAAGTAGAAAAAGACATGCAGTTATCATCGTGGAACAGGTTTTCACCACCAACAGCGCACTCTTGCATGGACAGCGGGGCAATTTTCCTACCGTATTTTAAGCAACGTACTAGGGTAAAAATGACAGTTTTACTTGGTGCAAATGTATTACTTGCACTGATCGGCCAGTGCACTCGGGGGCAAACGCTGTTGCGAAATTTGCCCAGCCGCCATTGTAACATTTTACAGTCACCGGCAAAATCCTGGCGTAGAAAGAACAATTTTGCTGTCGACTTGTAATTAGGGTTATCTGAATTTGGCAGATTAAAAAAAAATCTATTTAGGTTCTTAGGGGCATATTTACAATTACTGGCGCATCCATGCAAATTATCAGGGATGCCCCAGTAATTGTGCGCCATGCCTCCGCCACCAATGATGCGCGGCATTTACAATGCGGCGCACCATGGGGCAAAAACGGCACAGATGCGTCACGCATCTGTGCCGTAAAGGTATCGCATTGCTGGAGTTGCGTCGCTTGCGCAACGCAGCTCCAGCAATGCTCTGGGGGGCCCATTCCACTAATGCTGCGTCAAGCCTTATGCCTGCTTCAAGCAGGCGCAGGGTTTTGACGTAGCATTGGCCTAAAAGTGACCGAGTGAAATCTTGATTTCACTCAGCCACTTTTAGGAGGCGTTCCTGCTCCGGAACGCCCCCCCCCCCTGCACCAGAACGCCTCCTTAAGGCGCAGGGCTTTACAACGTGACGCATTTCCCAGATGCGTCACGTTGTAAATAGCTCGTACAATGGCGCATCTTTTGCGCCGCCGCTGTGTCACAAAAGTGACACAACGGCGGCACAAAAGAGGCGCAATGGGCTTGTAAATCTGCCCCTTAGTGTAGAATGCCAAAACCCTGGACACAAGCGGGTAAATCACTTAAAAAGACAAAGCACAAAATAATAATAAAGACAGACAAAGCAAAGGATATGTCAGATAACATGAAATCCTGAAATCAAGGTCTTATACCGATTGGAGTTACACTGGATTTGAAAAGACCAAGTGCAAGAAGGGAGTGTTGACTATTAAAGGTCTTTCAGGACCTGCTGTTTAAGGTCCCTTTTGAAAGCGGAGATTGGCGTGGTCTGCTGTATGTGTCAGTGTTGCATTTTAGATCCTTGAAGCATTTCCAGAGTATTGTTGTTGTACCGCGAACGACTTTTTGAATCTAGGGATGACCAGTTTGAGCGTACCTCGACAGAGACGTGTTTTTTAAGGCATGGAAAAATTGGGCTCTGGCCTGTAGCATCGTGCTACAAATAATCACACACTCTGATTGCATTATACTGGAGCTTTATTTAATACATCTTACTCATGCCCTGTCCCTACTCTCACTAACCACTTCCTGTGTCCACTCCTCCTCTTCCTCTAGCCCCTTAGCTCCGCCCACACCCAGCTACTAGACTGCACTCCCACATTACATCTCCCCCCTTGTTAACGAAATGAACTTAGCGTCTAACATATTTAGAGTTTCTGGGTCAGCCATACAAGTCCGCGGGCTGTTCGCTTGAGATATATGGACGTATCTCAGTTTGCGTTGTGTGGTCTTCTGCTTCCTCGACGAGAGCATCTTTTATTACGAGAGTACATCTTTGCACTTGCGCGACTTCTCGTGTGATGTGCGTATGTTCAGATTCATGATGTTTGTTTCTCAACTTCTGAGTGATCCACTCACCTTCAGTGTCTGAGGTGTCTATGGAGAGCTCAGTTTGATATCGGCAGTCTGTCCTCCTTGGTGACTCTTGCTCACATGACGCTCGGCCTCTTTTCCAAGGGGATGTTATTCTAGTTCCTTTCCGAGTGTCTGCATGTATTTTTACTTCCTTTTGCCTTGTCAGGTCAAGAACAACACTGTCTTCCTGTTTCGAGTCTGGGATGCCAGCCGGTGGGATATGAACTGTGGAGGTCATCTTGGTATGACTTGGAGATTGATTTGCTGTCTCGGGTTGTCTCTCCCACTCCTGCTCGCGCCTAGAACAGGCAAACCCTGGAACCGGCTGTTTATTTGTGTGTTTCGTTCTCATCCGATGATGACTTGGCTCTCCTGACATGTCCGGCTTCCTTTGCAGATCGACTGGTTGGTCCGTTTTTATTTGGGTGCTAATGGCCACGATGTCGGTTTCCATTTTGTAGGACCAGGACCAGGACCTTCGAGTCAATCTTGCTGCCCCTATCCGGGGTGACGGTGTAGTATTTGTGTCGCGATGCATCTGGGATCGCTATGACAGGTTGGCTGGTGGAGTGATCGAGTGTGCATTGACATTAGTGTGAGACGTGTCGCTCTTGACGGGAATAGTATCCCTTGGTTCTCTGATGTGTTCGGGTGCTTGGCGCCACGGCCGTTGTCGGGACCATGACTCCGTCGACTCAAAGGATCGGACCGAAATGCTATCTGAATCAAAGGGGTTCTCTGTCACTTCCCTCTGAGAATGTTCCTTTGAGAATGTTGCGCGTGGCCGTTGTCGGGACCACGACTCGGCCGACTCAAAGGACCGGACCGACGTGCTTTCTGAATCAGAGGGATTCTCCATCAGTTCCCTCTGTGAGTGTTCCTTTGAGAATGTCTTACCAGGTGGTCTTTGGAACCGGGTAGTCCATGATGAGCTGCTTTTCACCTCGGAATTGTCTTTGAAATGCTTCTCCGTGTGTCTTTGTTGGAACATCTTCAATGTTGTCTCATTTGGGATGTTGTCTGATGATTCCGTGCTTGTTCCTTGTGCTTGATCCCAAGCTTTTGTCTCTTCGTCCTTCTCGCCTGAGGTCAACCATCTCCGCTCTGTTTCTTCGTTGTCGCGGGGCCCATGGATGCATGGATCTTTTCTTGTTTGTTGTTGTTGTGAGGGACCAGTCCATCTTGTGCGATCTGGTTCTCCTTCCCGATTGTTTGGTGCTCTAATATCTCTGATCTGTTGGTGGTGTGTTCTCCTGCCAGCTGTTTCCTCGGACTCATCTTCACTCCTTGGCGATTGATGTTCCGGCGTCGATTTCCGGTGTTGACCATTTCGGCCCCTTCTTCTATGGTTTGTCTTTCTCCCCCACTTGTTGTGCAGAAGGCCATCTTGTCCAGGAGTGCAATCTGTCCCACTGGACGCTCCCTCCTCGTCAGAGTAGCGTGTGTCATACTTTGAATGACTCCTTGAGGGACTTCTGGAGAATGAATAACTCCTGGTAGTTGTTATTTGGATGGTTGACTCTGAGTGATCTTTGGTTGATTCTGAGTGGTCGGACGCTGAGTAATCTGACTCTGAGTACTCCTTGTCACTTTCCTTGTCACTGTGTCTCCCCCGTTGTCTTTTCGCTGGTCTGCCTTCTCTCTCTCTCTTTTTGTGTTTGTTGGATATCTGGGTTCTCTCTTCCCAGGTATCTCGAAGTTTTGCACTCAGATTCACATCCATCAATTTGTCTCTTGCTTGGACTTGCATTCCAATTTCGGCTTTCTTGATAATTTCCTTTAGCGACCAATGCCCTCTCAGTATTTTGTGCTTTGTTTCGGGGTTTTCACAGCCTTCAATTATTCGGAGCCGAACAGCATCCTCATTTGTAAACGTGTTAAAATGGCAGCCTTGTACCAGACTTTGCAACCGAGTGATGAAATGTGGCAATGGTTCGCCTGGTTCCTGCCGTGTTGTGTTGAAGACCATGCGATTATGATCCACATCTGCCTGTGCTCTGAGATGGGCACAGAGCTCCTCTTGGAGTCTATCATAGATGTACGCTTCTTCTCTGGAAAATGTTCTAATTGGGCATCGGCCCCCGGGACCCACCAGATGGAGGAGTAGCACCAGACATTGTCTTTCTCTTTGCTCACCATTGGCTTTCAAGAAATTGTCCAATGCTTCCAGCCACCAGTGCCGTTTGAGGCCCTTGATCCAATCATCAATCTGCGCCGCTGGGGGCGATACTTCAAGGTGTGGAGTGAAACATTGAGTTACGTCTCCTCCCGCCATGAGAGAAGGAGGTTCTGATCTGTCGTAGACGCGGGGCATTGTGCTGTACACTTTTCTTCGGGTTTCAGTTGCTTCTGCTTGTGTTTTAGCTTGAGCTAGATTGTCAGTTCTTCCTTCAGTTCACTCGAGTTTGGTCAACGTTGCACCCTTGGATTTACCCATTGTTAGTGACAATGTTGGGTTTCACTTGCTTGTTGTGTGTGTTCATTGGCTACTCCACGCTTGCATTGGCTCGTGCTCGTTGCTGATTCCGTTGTAATTATTTATGCGTTGTCTTTATTTATGTTTGCTTGTTGCTTCTTTTATTTTATGGACACGCGGTACTTCATTACATTCGCCCCTGCACTTTCGCTTGCGTTTCTCACTGTTCGCGTTTCCACCCGTGCTGACCTTTGTTTTGTCAATGCTTGTTTGTTAAGTCACTCTTGTGGCTGCTCTTGCTTGTTGGTTGATTCACTCTCAGGTTAGCATGTGCTTATTCTGTTTGGTTGCCAAGACTTGTTCATTGTTGTCCACGCGCCGTTATCCACGCTTATTTATTTGCCTTACCAACGCTTGCTTCTTTGCATGTACCAGTGCTTGTTTATTTGCACATACCAAGGCTCGTTGACTTGCACGTGCCAACGCTTGTTTATTTGCATGCACCAATGCCTGTTTACTTGTCTTTGCCAGTGTTTGTTTGGTCATTACCAATGCTTCTTTATTTGCATATGCCAATGTTTGTTTATTTGCTCCTATCAATGTTCGTTGGTTCTTCGCCAATGCTTGTTTGGCCTTTGCCACTGCCTGTTCGGCCTTCGCCACTGCTTGTTTGGTCTTCGCCAATGCTTGTTTGGTCTTCGCCAACACTTGTTTGATCCTCACCAACGCTTGTTTGGTCTTCGCCAACGCTTGTTTGGTCTTCGCCAACGCTTGTTTGATCTTCGCCAACGCTTGTTTGGTCTTCGCCAACGAACGCTTGTTTGATCTTCGCCAACGCTTGTTTGGTCTTCGCCAACGCTTGTTTGGTCTTCGCCAACGCTTGTTTGGTCTTCGCCAATGCTTGTTTGGTCTTCGCCAACGCTCGTTTGGTCTTCGCCAACGCTTGTTTGGTCTTCGCCAATGCTTGTTTGGTCTTCGCCAATGCTTGTTTGGTCTTCGCCAATGCTTGTTTCTATTATGTTCGCCAATGCTTGTTGCTAAACTCAGCTCGCCTGACCTCTAAATGGCCGCCTACAGTTTGCACAGGGAAGGTGTCCTAGAAGTTGCCTGACTCAAAGATGGCCGCCGTGGTTATCTGCAGGCACTACTTTCTCTCTCTTCATTCGACCCGATTCTACTCACAGGACTCACCGGCAATTGCTCCCAGGGTCAGCATACTCTGGCCTTGGCTCCCTCTGGTCAAGGCTACAGTCAGGTGAGGTTGGGGTGGGCTCCCGCCTCACTTTGCAGGGTCCATCGGCGGCGGCGTGCCAAAACCCACGCATCCGGCGTGAGGTTTTCCGACGTTGGGCACCCAATTTTACCGCGCTCAGCAGCGCTTGGCAGTGGACCTTCGCGGGGGCAGTCCACACCAGGATTCACTCGTTTCTGGCCACAGCAGTCATCGGTGAGATTGGGGTGGGCTCCCAACTCACTTTCTGGGTTCCCGCTCTCTCTTACGCCGACAGCATGCCAACCTCACGCATCGGGCGTGAGGTTTTACTTTCACCGGCATTCAAGCTCCGGTTTTGGCTCGTTCGATCGCGCTCGGCAGTAGGCTCTCGGGGGCAGCGTCCTCCTCACCAGGGCACTTCTTCACTCACTGTGTGGCGCTGTACAGGGTCGGAGTGGGCTCCCGACTCCTGTTTCTTTCCGGCTGCTGGGTTACACACACTCAGCAGGACTCGCGCTTTCAGCGCCACAGGGTTTCTTCGACCGAGCGCTTCAGCGCTCCCAGGTCTGGATTTCCTCGGGGTTCCCTGGCTTCTTTGGGGTCGCGGTCACTTGTTCTGGGCCACAATCATCAGGCCTCAGCTTTACTCGGCAGCGGAGCTCTTCCCTCGACGCTGCATGGGACAGGGTGCCTGTGTGTGGTCTCGTGGGCTGCAGTCAGTGTCATCCCACCCTCGTCGCCAGTTGTAGCATTGTGCTACAAATAATCACACACTCTGATTGCATTATACTGGAGCTTTATTGAATACATCTTACTCATGCCCTGTCCCTACACTCACTAACCACTTCCTGTGTCCACTCCTCCTCTTCCTCTAGCCCCTTAGCTCCGCCCACACCCAGCTACTAGACTGCACTCCCACATTACATGGCCCAGGGCTCCAGTTTTTCAGGAGACCTCCTAGATAGAGCCAGCTCTGACCTGCAGAGTCTTGCCTTGATGTCATTGAATAATTCTTAAACAGATTGTTTTAAATACTGTTTCCCATTTTATTTATTTTTAATGTGGGTGGCGTGTGAGAGTCCACAGTGGATATTTTGCATGGAAATGTTGTGTTTATGCTCCATGCAACATCCTTAAAAAAGTTTATTTCTGATAAAAACAGGACTACTCAGATGAGAAATGGGAGGTTGTCGCAGATATTATTTGTAGTAATTTTAGAGAGCTGCTGCTGTGTCACGAAATTAAAAACTGCATGTAATTTTTTCTGAATATTGGATTTAAACACATTTAAAATATTGATGAGTGTGTCTGTGCAATGTCAGTGACCTGGCCAAAGAGCTCAAATTGGATCATAAATTCATAGCTGTTTTAGACAGGGCCCCCCAAAATAAATTTGGACAGGGCTCCCTAAATCCTTAAGGTGTCCCTGTTTCTCGACTTCTTAAAGTTCTTTTAGAGGGCGCCACCGCAGGGGGCCTGAAGGGCCAGCGCCTTAACCTGCGCCAAGCCCCACAAGAGAACCGGTTCAGGGTGCCGGGCGCACCTCAGAGGCGGGAAAATGCAGTGCCCCCCCCCCCATGCTGGCAGCGCTAAGTGGTACAAAAAGGGGTGGTGATGGACTGAGCATCTGCATCAATCAAACACTCACACCCAGTCAAAAGATCTGGGTTTAATCCATCACCGTTCTTTAGCCCACTCTGCCACCCCAGTTCAGACATGGCTATATGCAAATCAGTCTGACCCTGTGCCTCATGGGAACAGTCCAGCCCGAACTGCCAAGCCATGTCTTCCCTGGACCGGAAACAAGCTTCCGCGGACCGGTTTCTGGCATTCCAGCCGTCTTCAGCCCGGCTTGCTTGAATCCAGTGGCAAAGTGAGCAAGGGACTCACGTCTGAGCATACCCTGCCACACGTATGGCGGCCAAAAGCGGTACAAAAGGGGGTGGTGATGGACGGAGCATCTGAATCAATCAAACACTAACACCCAGTCAAAAGATCTGGGTTTAATCCATCACCGTTCTTTAGCCCACTCTGCCACCCCAGTTCAGACATGGCTATATGCAAATCAGTCTGACCCTGTGCCTCATGGGAACAGTCCAGCCCGAACTGCCAAGCCATGTCTTCCCTGGACCAGAAACAAGCTTCCGAAAATTGACATGGTCAGTGATGTCACTGACCATGTCATGAATGATGTAATATGTGACATCATCAGCAGTGAATTGCGGGTGCGCGATATATAGTTAGTGCAACTAACTATATATGCAAATTTCAATGGTTTTGTGTGAGTAAAATAAGGTTTTGTAAATGCTAATTCCTAACAATATATGGTCTATAACCTATGGTTTTTTCAGTGAATATATATATATATATAATACATGTACACCATCAAAATGGAGATAAAAACAGTAAGTCTACTACAAATTCCTTATTGATAAAAATATCAGCTAAAAATGGAATGATTCTTTGAAAAAATGCAAAAATGTCATTATATAAAACACATTTATTTGCTAAAAGAATAGTGAAAGAAGACCCCATCAAAAAAGTCACCCGGATTCCTATTTACCCCAGCTCACTCTCATCCCAACTTGTAAGTTCAAAAAGTAATTTTACTGGCTTTATTTTCAGACTTAGGAATAATTAAACTTCTTTACCGCAATTCAGAGTCCTCCTCATCCCAGTCTTGACTAAATAAGGCCCTTACCCAAGCTGATGGGATTAGGATCCCATTTACTACCACTCTTTCTTCTATATGCACACATTCAGAGTAGGAGTCTCCCTCCCGCCAGGTAACCTCCTGTATATTACACAATTCAAAATAGAGATGTAAGCAGAGGAGGGAGGAAGGTATGTGGAATTGTGTTGCATAAGCTACAACTTTGACGTAGCTCTACAAGTTGTGCTTTACTACCCACAGACGACATGGATTAACTTGGCTCAGTGCATCAATTGTGAATGTGAAAGAGAGGTTATCATAGCCGGGCAGAACACTAATCAATGTGTTATTGAAATAGCGTTCTTGCTTTTGGGTTACTAACAATCCCTAGGAAGGGATCAGGGGCACCGTGATAACAGTACCTAACCTATTTTGTTGTTCACCATATTATTCCACCAGGTATAATATGTTTCTCGGTACATCAAAAAACTATGCAGAATATTATAAAAACAGCAAGAAGGAATTGTAGTCGTCATTCTAGTCTCTTTCTGTTATTAGTTCCATGTTTCCATGATGTCACTGTCATGGTAATGGGATGTGTATCTTTGAATACTGGGGGGCAGTTACTGTCATCCCTGGAAGGTGTGGAGATGAACAAATGTTAAATAGAGTGTTTCGACAGTTACCTGCCTCATTGTGATCACTACAAAATTGGCAATGATTTGGCCTGTTTCTCTCTCCACCCACGTGTGCTGCAGTCTCCCCGGTTGTGTTCCTGCTTCTTCTGTGTCATCTTGCTGTTTTGCTTCAAGTTCACCTTTGTGTTCGGGGGTGTGGCTACAAGCCTGAGCATGGCGGACGTGAACTGAACCAGCTCCGTTCCATGCCCTAAATACATGCTGATTATCCTGTAATCCCCGTTCCCAAGGGGTACCCACTTTCGCCCAAACGAAGTTGAGAGTGAGGAGGATTGGCGGAATCGATTTTTGCGGCGCAGATTAACCCTGTAACGGGCGTGAGTTTGCCTGAGGCAGGACGGCCTTGACGCACGTCGGAAGCCGCGGACTGCCGTGGACGGAGGAACCGGACGGAGTGAGGCTTGTGAACAGAGGCAGCGACCAGAGGTCCGGAGGCGTACGGCCCGGGATCGGAAGGGAGTGCGAAGGTCTGTGGCTACACTGCACGATCTGACTGAGGCGGAATTACATGCGTGGTGGAGCGGGTGCCACTGGAAGACCAAACGACCGTGCACAGACCCGATTGACGGAGCCTCGCAGTGTTGGTCGCTTACCGAGACACAGTGCAAGCCGGCGGCGAGGAACGGAACGGCTGGAGGAAACATCAGAGTGGCGAGAGGTATGGAGATAGTGTGAGCCCCTGATTCCAAGACGCGGCGGGAGACACTTAACAGGCATTGGTGCGGTGGATGACGAGCGCCGTTTTTGAGACCCACTTCAGAGACCCGCTGCAAGCGTGGGCCCCGACGAGTGTCCTCCCCAGGGGCTAAGCGGAGACTTCCCGGGCCTGTGTCGAGACAGTGCAGCCCCAAAGATGCACTAACAGAGGGAAAAAGCTGACGACGAAGGGAACACGCCGCCATTGTGCATAACGCTGATCACCGCAACTCGTGCGTTCCCTGCTGGGCTGGGCAGCGCCCAGAAGTTGGCCGGGGATCTTCATCTGCCACCATTATAAGCAACTGGGGAAGTGGAGTTGCACCACCTTCAGTTTAACATTACCGGCAGGAAGGCGGCGGTACAGGTCCCTCACGCCGCTCTAGGGCGAGAACACCACGTGGCATACCCCGACACTGCAGACAATAGAGGGGTCGCCCTGTCCCACCAGCCTGATACAGGAGGCACCGGCCCAACTTAAGGGGACACCTGCAGTGCGAGCGACGCTGGGGGCTGTGGAGGCGCACACGCACCCAATAAATCTGCCCCACCCGCTTTGGGCCCATGCATTGCAGCTAGTCCACTGGCCTTCCCGGCTTTAAGAGACAGTGCGTGAATAGTGCCACCATCTGACTTCAATACCATAGGGACCGAGTATACACATAGGAGTCCAGACCGCGGCGCCTCTCCACCCTACGGCCATGGGGCGCAACAGAATCACGAAGCAGCAGGACCCAGTGGCAAACGCTGACTTCCACTCTACTGGTTTGGAAGACCCGCTGGCCTCATCCAACAATGAAATCATACCACCGACGGGCAAGGACATGCAGGAGGCTAAATTAAATCTCATTTTAACAGAAATAAGGGCCTCTAGAGAAGCGTTGGAGTCACAGATGGATGCAATGTCGACGGGACTGTCCCTCCTCAAAGCTGACCACAACAAACTGGCTGTGAAGGTCACGGAGCACAAACTGGAGCTAGACGACCTGATTCCACAACAAACTGAACATTCCACGAGACTGGAGGTCATGGAATGGCAGCTTAAGAACCTGCGGGATAGGGTGGATGACGCGGAAGGACGCTCACGCCGCAATAATGTCCGCATACTGGGAGTTCCGGAAAGCAGCGAGGGGAGGAACCCCACACAGTTCGTGGAAGATTGTCTGAAGTCAGTGGTAGGACCTACGGGCCTTACTCCGCTGTACAGTGTGGAACGAGCGCACAGAATGCCTCCGAAACCGCCAAGACCGGGAGCCCCGCCGCGTCCTCTAATAGCAAGATTGCTACACTATAAGGACAGAGACTCGGTGCTGAGGGTAGCCAGAGAGAAAGCTCCTTTGAAGTATGAAGACAAAACAATATCTATATACCCGGATTTTACGCCAGCAGTACAGAAGGCTAGATCGACTTTCTTGGGTGTGAAACGCAAGCTACGTGACCGAAATTTGAAATACGCACTCCTCTTCTCGGCCCGCCTTAAAGTCATGCACGAAAACAAAACCTACTTTTTCGAATCACCCGAGGATGCCACGGAGTGGATGGAGGTGGCGCTAACACCACTACACACACAACACCCCATGACGGATGACCAAGAGGAGGGTCCGTCTCGCCAGGGAGAAATGCGGCCCAGACCACGGGACACCATTGCGGAACAGTCTGGCACGAAGGGAGGGAAGACGCCGAGCAGACCGCGATCGAACCCGGAAGTGACTTTGTTAATGGAGGATGCGCTGGCTGTGCATGATGCCAGGGATAAGTCGGACATGGGCAGCAAACTCAGACTCACAAACTGAAATGTCAGGCTCTGTCACTAGTTTGCAATTGTTCCCAAAAATGACTGCACAAGTGGCAAAACGAATTCTGAAAGTATCTGTTGAAGGCACCGATTGGTAATGTATGAGGATGTTGTGTGAGGGCGGAGGTGGGCAGACAGGGAACAGGGTACATACTGGTAAAGGGTAAAATGCTGAAGTCAACAGCAGATACCTAGTGAGTGCGTGTGGGCGACCACACCCCCAGGGTGCAGGCACACTTCAATTTAGTTGTTGCCCACGTTGGGCACAGATGTTTGGGCCTCAGGTTTGTTCAGATGGGGTCCTTAAGGTTGAGGGAGTTACTGAAGTACAGGCACTTATGACACCATACTACATATACAACGCACAAAGCGTTCTGCGTTCGACATATGTAATAGACGTGCACTGCCATGGAGACTCCTAGCAAGTATAAGATATGCACCTTGAATGTGCGAGGCATAGGGTCAGTCTACAAGCGACATGGAATTCTGGCACAACTGAATCGACGGCAGGTGACCATAGCATACCTGCAGGAGACCCACCTTAATAGCGCAGAGAGGGTGAAACTCCACAGGAAATGGAAGGGCCAATTGTTTGCCACTATCTACTCCGCGTTTTCGAGGGGGGCGGCTATATGGCTCAAAAATTATGTTCCCTTCAAGTTGCTGGAGCAGAGGGTGGACCCGGAGGGTAGATATGTATTTATACGTGGCACGTTGGATGGTCCCCCCATAGTGCTCGGCAGTATATACGCGCCGAACACAGGTCAGATGGCGTTCCTCGCAGCGATCAACAGGGTGCTGGCTGAGTGGTCGGAGTATGACTGGATAGTGGGAGGGGACTACAATGCAGTTCTAGACGTTTCCTTTGACAGGTCCCATCCACCAGTGCAGGTGACGGAGAGTAGAAAACAGGCGGAGGCTTTATGGCAATGGGCGGATGGTTGGGATTTGACCGATGTGTGGAGGAGCAAACACTTGCAGCACAGGGAATATACATTCTACTCCCCTCCTCACAAACTACACACTAGGATAGATCGCATTTTCTGCTCTAGAACCTTACTGGGGTCTGTGTTGTTGGCCGAACATATGGGGAAGACGTTCTCAGATCACAATCCGGTGGAGGTCACAGTACGATGGGGTAGGATCCCAACTCCCATACCAACGTGGCGCCTGTCGTCGGAGCTACTGGAGGATACTGTATTCAGATCCACATTAGCTGATGCTATCACACATTATTTTGCTACGAACGCAGGCACTGCTAGCTCGAGACAGATCAAATGGAATGCATTTAAAGTGTCCATACGAGGCATAGCGATGGGCACAAAGGTGGGTATGAGGTACACAACACTGGACAGGCTTAAGGAGGTGGAAGGGCGACTGGCAATGCTAGAGAATGAGGCAGCGGGGACGAATATACGACTCACACAATTGCAGGAGGCGGACATACAACACGCCGAGTTGCTTGAGGAATTGAGGTTGCTGGACTATAGAGAGTATACGTGCAAGCAACATGCACAAACGGAGAGGTTGGGTCCCTTACTAACTCGGCTGGTTCGTAACGCACCTATATATACCCCAATATTAGAAGTACATGACCAACGAGGGACTCCGGCTACGACACAAATGGACATAAACACTACTTTCCAGGAATACTATGAGGCATTGTATGGCTGGCACCCGCCCTTATCGGAGGAGTCATATGATTCGTTTATGACTGACCTCAATTTGCCACAGCTCGAGGCGCATCAGAGTGAGGATCTAGCACGCCCCATCACGATTGCGGAAATACGGCAAGCGATCCGCGCGCTGACGCTGAACAAAACCCCCAGGACAGACGGCCTACCGGCTGAGTTCTATAGGGCGTACAAAGACCTAATTGAACCACGATTGCAGGTGTTGTATCAAGAGGCATTGAAATCCGTCGGACTCCCGCCTACGACACTGCAGGCGTTATTGGTCTCGCTGCTGAAACCGGGTAGGGATGGGCTCCAAACTACAGGCCGCTCTCATTACTAAACACGGATTACAAGATCCTCAGTAAGATCTTGGCGGCGCAACTGACTCAATATATTCCCCAATTAGTACACCCAGACCAATGCGGTTTTGTGCCCGGTCGGAGTACAGCGATGAACCTACGGAGGCTCAGCCAGATAATGCTACGCGAAGGCGCGGCACGGGGTACCGAAGGATGTATATCTCTGGACCTCAGGCAGGCATTTGATTCCATAAGGTGGAATTATATGTACGCAACATTTAGCAAATTCGGAATACCGCCTGAGTTCATAGCATGGGTGGCACTGTTATACACGCATCCCACAGCCAGGGTACGCACTAATAAATGTATTTCTGAACCTCTGACTATAGCGAAGGGTACCAGACAGGGATGCCCTTTGTCACCCCTGTTATTTATCTTGGCCTTAGAACCCCTGTTGCATAAACTCAGGAATTCTGCCCAGCAGAGAGGGATACAGAGGTACGCAGTGACGCATGTGGTGTCGGCTTATGGGGACGACATCATGCTTTACCTCAGGGACATGAAGGGCTGTATTGACCCTATACCGGATATATTTGAGGAATTCCGGGTAATATCGGGCCTTACGATCAATGACACTAAATCATACGGGTACTGTTTTAACGCACCTGGGGAGAACGCACAAATGTGATTCCCCCCCTACTGCTTTCAGATAGCGCCGACGACATTCCGATACCTAGGGATACAAGTATACAGAGAGATCCAGGACTTACTAGACGGGAACCTGGGACGAGCAATCACAACGCTAAAGACGCAAGTGCAGTTTTGGAACACACTGCCACTGTCGGTGGCCGGTAGGGTGGCCATTTCTAAAATGGTGGTACTGCCCCGTCTCCTCTATTTCTTTACGAATCTGCCGTTTTTGATCCCCACTAGCTTATTTAAAACACTCAACACTATGCTTACCGAATTGGTGTGGGGGACGGGTAGACGACGCATTAGCCTCGCCAAACTGCAGCTGCTGACTGATCAGGGTGGTATGGGGCTCCCAGATGTGACGGCGTATGGATACGCATGCCAGCTGCAATGGCTGGCCTACTGGCTGGCGGGTCGCAACCTCCACGAACTAAGCATGACTGAGACGGATAGAGTGAATGACGCCATACACAAACTGTTACTGCCGAAGGTCAAGATTCCCAGTTCGGCACCACACCTACTTAGACTTGCCATTCAGTGCTGGAGGAAAGCGGTAAAGTATACGAATACAACGTCCTCCTACGCGCCCACAATACCCTTGCTGGGGCTTCCCCTTGGCACTGGTCCACTGTCTGGCCGTGAACTCGCTTTGTGGCATGACACAGGTGTTCTACAGGTAGGAGACATATTTGCTGATGGCAGTATTATGGCATATGAGGACTTTCACAGAGCACACCAGACTCCAGAGGGTTTTTTTTTTTACACGCCAGGATCAAGCACTACATCACGTTGACCTGGGCACCGGACGGCACAGAACCACACACGAACCCGCTGCTCACTAAGCAGTATTTAATGGGGTCAGGCAGCCACCTGACGAAATGGATAACACACGGCATCAGAACGGGTAAGGCACTTTCACTCCAGCCCACTCGAGACCAATGGGAGGGAGACATAGGCAGAGCCCTTAGAGAGAAGGAATGGGAGAAAATCCTGATATTCCCCAAGAAAGTCTCAAGGAACCCAAAATTTAAATTTATTCAGCTCATGGTGGTGCATAGGGCGTACCTCACACCGCATCGGCTAAGCGCCATGTTTCCCGATGCTGCGGACACATGCCCCCATTGTGGGGCTATCAATGCCAAACTACTGCCCATGCTATGGGATTGCCCCAAGTTAGGGTACTACTGGACGACTGTACATGACACACTGACCAGGTTAGTGCCAGACAGACCTTACACATCTGTGACATCTAGGGCCCGATGTAGGTAAATCCCATTTACCGATTTTGAAATACCGAATTTTACCGATTCGGTATTTCAAAATCGGTAAATGGGATGTAGGTCCCAACATCTGGATTCTTTTCCGAATCCTTAAAATTCGGTATTTACCGATTCGGTAAATACCGAATCGGTATTTGCTATAGAATCCTATGGGCCTTTGAAGCCCATAGGATTCAAGTCAAATACCGAATCGGTATTTACCGAATCGGTAAATACCGACTTTGGCAAGGGTGCAGGGGGTGTCACTTTGACACCCTCTAGCACCCCCAAAACGGGCATGTGTGCAATGTGGCACACAGACATGCCCTAAGGGCACGTCTGTCTGTCACATGGCACATGTGTACATGCACAGATGTGCATGTACACAGGAATCGGTATTTTACCATGGATTTGTATTCCATGGTAAAATACCGATTCTGTAAGCCATGTGCCAATGGTAAATTGGCCACCTACATTGCATTTTCGGTAATTTTACCGAATCGGTAAATATTACCGAATCGGTAATTATTTTACCGATTCGGTACATATTACCGAATCGGTAAATTTACCGATTCGGTAATGATACCGATTCGGTAAAATTACCGAAAATGTGCCCCTACATCTCAATAGCCCTTTACCGATCGGAAACGGCCGAAAATCGGTATTTTCGGCCGTTTCCGATCGGTAAAGGGCTACCTACATCTGGCCCCTAGTGTATTGTGGCTGGGCCCTACCGAAAAGAAGAAGAGTGTAGCGACTCGCTTCACGGACTTGGCCTTTCTACTGGCGAAGAGAACAATTACGATGAGGTGAAAGTCAGCTAGGCCGCCGGACCCAGACGTTTGGCACGGGGAGGTGGTACGTTGGGGAAGGGCAGAGGGTATGGAATTGCAGAGGGAGGAATGGAGAGGGCTCCAAAAAACGCCCATATCAATGGAGTGGAATGCAATGCTTTTGGACTTTGAATCAGGTGATGACACTGGTGTGAGTCGATCGCTTGGGGAGGATTCTGAGGGGGACATGAGCTCCTAGAGAACCGGGGGTCCCCTCTCCCCCCCCCCACTTTTCTCCTCACGCCACCCTGCCCCCTTTCCTCCCCCCTTCCCCCCACCTCTCTCTCCCCCCCAATAGGGATTCACCCCCAATGGCCACAGAGGACGCACGGGCGGGTGCAAGTAGAACCGACTTTGTGAAATTGGCAATGGGAGTGACTCCAAATATGGCAGGATTGTAAATGTATGTTAACATTGCGAACAATGCGAACACAGTACAAAGTGTGGATTAAATGATGTTGTGAACGTGCCGGGGTAGTAAGTGGGGTGGGAGGGGAGTTGTTGTACGGGGAATGTAGACCAAAAAAACAAAAGAAAATCGTTATTGTGCATACCGATATTTGTACCTGGATGTATGACGTTACAACGCAGGCTATTACAATGCCTGCCTTTTACAACGCGGTTTTTACATCGCATACCTTTACAATGCATAGCGCTTAGAGGTGCTGGATAGTGAAAAGTTAAATTTTCTATTCCAGTCCCCGTGGACACTAGGGAATGTGTTGGATAGAAAATCTAACGTATTCCCTATCCTAGAGCGCCCCCCAGCGCAATGCGTTGTAATGGTTTGTGTTGTAATGACCGCGTTGTAATGGTAGTGCGTTGCAAAAGTTTCGTTGTAAAGGCTGTTTACCTTTGTAACTGTATGGACTTACGCCGATTATCCGGCGATTGAGGCAACGTTTTTTATATGTAATTGTCCATACTTCATACTGGAAATAAACATTTTTAAAAAAAAGTACACCTTTGTGTTTCTTTTTATTGGCGCTTTGCTTTCTCCTTTCTGCTGCCTGTCATCGGACTGTGTCGGGGCTTCTCTGGTTATCTTCAAGTCTGCTCGACATTGCCCAGCCTTTGTTTTGTGGATGGAACTTCATTCTTGCCAGTTGTGGTTCACACTGTGAGTTTTTTTCACCCTTCTGTGACCTTTGTTCTGGCTGTGTGCTAGTCTCCCCACTGCTGCTCTGCCCGTCCTAGCATTTCAACTCCATGGGGTGCCTGGGAGTCTCCCCGTTTGTTTGTTCCCCAGGCATGAGAGGGACTGTTCGCTAGTTGAGTCGATCTAACACTGATGATGTATTGGAATGTTCCCTCAGTACTGGCGATTGCTTCGAGTGGTGAGACGCTCTTTCCTTTAGTGTCATTGTGGAAGTCTCCACTGTTCTGTTTGTGCCGTGGCTGCCTGTGATATGGTTCGGTTCCTGCTGTGCACGGAAGCACGCACGGTCTTTGTTCCCTTGGTTACACCGAAGTGGTCACGGTTGCATGACTCTTTCCTGCCCTGCGTGTTAGAGTTCATTACTGGCATTTGTGACTTTCTTTCTTCCTGTGCCACGAAGATCGCGTCTCTCAGGAGAGTTTGCTTCATTGCTGTGACAGTCAAGTACTTTGCAAGATTTCTCATTTTTCTGCATCAGTTTAAATCTTGATTATTTAACAGTGTTTCCTCTGCACTTCTTCAAGTCCTTAAGTGGGAATTGTGTTTTTGGGAGAGCTTGCATTGATGTGTCTAGTTTTCTTTCTGAAGACACACATTTGTGTTTTATAGTCTGCTTTTTATTTCCTTGTTCGAGGGAAACAGTGCTAAAAGTGCTTACAGTGGGATATTTTGCTTTGGGGGTACATTTCACTGTTGTTTTTTCTTGTTGTGCATGTTAACTGTTTCTTTTCCAACAGGTACCTGTATCTCATCTGTTGAGATTTGTTGGTCTTGCTTCACACTTCTTAATCTAAGATGCAAAATGTTCAGCCTCCTTCTCCCTTTTTACAGCTTCCAGGGGATCCACCAGTTAGGTGGAAGGTTGGGTATAGATCATTTGTTAAATATTTAGGTGCCATGGGAGGGACAAGGTTTAGTGCTAAACGTAAAAGATTTATTTTAGAGAACAATATAGGTTTTGAGGGTCAGGCTGTTCTCAAGCATTTGCCTCCTCTTGATCTGGTCGTAGGAGAGAATGAATTGAATTAATTTGATCAAGCAGTAAAAATGTTAGAGAAACAAATTGACGTGGAAGGCAGTTTGGTGATAGCTAGGCATATTTTTTTCACAAGAGAGCAGGACACCGATGAGAGTATTGTGTCTTATGTTGCGGATTTGCGGATTTTAGCCTCTGAATGTGAATGTGAAAATTGTACTTCTCAATTAATCAGAGATCCGATTGTTGTTCACTGTAGAGACAAAAAAGTTCAAGAGAAACTTTTGAGTTTGAAAAACCTGCCTTTTAAAAAAACTATCACCATCATAAAAAGTATTGAACTATCTCAAAAGGCTTCAAGAGAGCTTAAACCTTAGAAAAATGCTGTGGGTGTGTTGTATGAGTGCAAAGATCAAGGGTCAAAGTGAAAAGTGGAAAGTGGTCCGTTGAACCCAAGGGGGTTAATCACCCTGTTAGATACCAAAAATAAATTTTCGGCAAATAAGAATGTGTGTTCTAAGTGTTGGTTCCCTTCCCATTTTCCAAATTCTCTGATTTGTCCAGCTAAGAATGCCTCTTGCAGGAAGTGCGGCAAGCAAGGGCATTTTGCTAAAATGTGTTGTGCCAGAGGGAATGTTAATGTTGTCTATTCTGAGGAGGATAAGAATGACTCAGTAAATGAAGTTGTGAGTTCTTTGACTGATGTCATAATGGTAGTCAAAGATGATTCAGAAGATTGTGCTGATCCTGTGGTTGATGTCATGTGGATAGTCAGTGTGTTCAATTTTTGGTGGAGTCTGGAGCACGCATGACTGAAGATGACTGAAGATTTGCTTGCGTGTAAATGGGCTGAAAAACCACTTCAACCACCAGACAGGAGTCCCGGTTCCTATGAAGGTGGGAAAATTGAATTGAGTGGGTTTTTGAGACTACTCTTACATTTAAGAATAGGTCCATTCAGGGTAAGGTTAATGTTGCTAGAAAGGGTCTCAATATTTTGGGATGGTACCACCAGGGTCTTTTTGGAATGACTCCTTGGCCTGGAACGTCTGTATAGGTGTCAGTGGTGGGTGATTCTGTTCAAGGTGATGGTCTATCATCTTGGTCCCACACGTTTGAGAGTGTATTTGCTCATAATTTGGGATGCATTAAAGATTTCAAACATCTCATTAAAGTAAAGGAACATGTGGTGCCTGTCAAGCTCAAACGTAGGAATGTGCCGTTTAGTGTCAGGGAGGATTTGTCTGCAGAGCTGAAGAGGATGTGTGAATCTGGTATCATTGAACCCATTGAGTCTTCCCTTCGGTTGTCTCCATTGGTGGTTGCATGCAAGAAGGATGGAAAACTGAGAGTTTGCATTGACTTATGCAGTTTCAATAAGGAGATTTGGATTGACTCCCACCCTCTTCCCTGGATCAATGACATCCTTTCTAAGTTTTCTGGTGCACAGTTTTTTTTCAAATCTTGCATCTGTCTACCACCAGGTGAAGTTGAATCCTTCATGCACACATCTTACCACTTTTGTTTCTCCGGTGGGCACTTTCCAGTTTAAAAGGATGCCTTTTGGGTTGGCTTCAGCAGCCTCTGATTTTTCAACGTGTAATGGAGAAAGTGTTGAAAGGTGGGAAAGACATGGTGGTTTTCCAAGATGACATTCTAGTTGCTGGTGATTATAGAGAGATTCATGACAGAAATCTTTGTGAAGTTTTGGGTAGGTTGGAAGGAAAGGGTATCGTGGCCAATAGACTTAAGTGTGTTTTTGGTGTTGAGTCAATTGAATATTTGGGCATCGTATTTTTGGTGATGGTATCGAACGAAGAGATGGTCTCAATGAATTCATTGTTAATGCTCCTTGTCCCACCAACAAGGAACAAGTTTTCTTGTTTTTGGGTGTGTGTGAATTCTATACTAAATGCATTTCTAATTTTGCAGCTAAAATAGTGCATCTAAGAGGATTGCTGAAGATGAAGGCCATTTTTGTATGGGATCAGTCATGCCAGAATGAGTTTTTGTGCATAAAACACGAACTTGGTTGTTGTGGTATTCTTACACCTTTCGACCCTCATATGCAGTGTGTAGTGTCTGTAGATGCTAGTTTGGATGGTTTGGGTGGCATTATCACTCAGTTCAATAAGGGCAATGAGTATACTGTTGGTTTTGCCTCTCATGCCTTATGACAATGTGAGAAAAATTATTCTGTCATCGAGAGGGAGTTCATGGCGTGCTGCTGGGCCGTAGAAAGGTTTGTGTTTTTTGTGGGGTAAGACTTTTAAATTGCTTACTGATCACAAACCTCTCATTCCCATTCTCAATGAGAACATTGTTAAGGATCACACTCCCAGAATTACGAGTCTAAGTTACTTCTGTACAATTTTAAGATGGCGCACATAAAGGGTGGAAAGAACACAAGGGCAGATTTTCTTTGGAGATCACCTTTGCCATTAAATAAATGTGATCTTTCTGTTCAGGATGTGGACGAAGAATGTTTGATTGCAGTGGTTGATGCTTGTTCAGTGGGTTGTTTTACAGAACAGGAGTGGTTTAGTGCCATGGATTATGATTCTGTTCTCAAGAAGGTGACCTAAAGAGAAAAACCTAGATGGTGACTTGCAACCCTTCTTTAAAATTGCGGTTGAGCTCACTTTGGAGGGTGGTGAGATGATTATGCATGGGGATAAATTTGTTCCTCCTTTTGCCCTGAGATCTCGTATCATTGACTATGGGCATGAGGGTCACCTGGGACAAACGAATACCAAAAGGAGGATTCGTTGTGTGTACTGGTGGCCTGCAATGATGTTGTTGGGTAATGTGTTACTTGTTCTACCAGCGATAAAGTTATTAAGATTGTCACACCTCCTTTCCAGAGTGTGGAGTTGCCTGATGGCCCATGGATGAAATTAGCTGTTGATTTTGTGGGTCCCTTTAATATTCTTCCAAACAAATGCAAATTTGCTTTGATTGTGGCTGTTATTTCAGCAAGTGGTGGGAGATTAATTTCATGACTGATGCTAATACTCAAAATGTAATTAAAGTTTTTGAAGCACTTTTTGCAGGAAAGGTTTTCCCAAAGAGATTGTTTCTCATAATGGGGTTCAATTTACTTCTAAAGAAATGTCAGATTTTTTATCTCAATCTGGTTTCCTGCACCGCCGTGTGACTTAATATCACCCACAGGCCAATGGTTTCATTGAGCGCACTAACCACATTTTGGTTGAGTGTGCACAGTGGGCTGTCTCTTCCAAAATTGAGATTAAGGAGACTGTTCAAAGCATGTTGTGGCCGCATCGCACCACTCCCAATTCTGTGACGGGATCCACTCCTTTTGAGCTTCTTCGTGTGAGGATTGCCACTTTCCACGTGTGTCCTGCTTGGATGAAGAGATGGGGTCTACATTCTAAGAGTGATGTTCCTATCTCTGGTGATGAAGCATGAACCAATTCTTCTGTCTCTGTTCTGGGTGAGTTTGTTTCAGGTGTCAGAGTGGGAGATTAGGTTAGAATTTAGTCACCCCATTAAGTCACCCCATAATGTGCCAAATTTGGTCCTCCTCTCATAGTGGAGGCACCTCTCGTTTTGCTGTTCAGGTCAATGGGAGGAGTTGGTGGAATCTTTCTAGGATCTACAAGTTTCCCAGAAGAGTGGCATTGCAGTTAGGGCTTGAGTCAGAAATTCTGGTCAAGTTCTTCAAAAATCGCTTGGGAACAGTTACCCGTTGTACTCAGAGAAGCAGGTTTCCATCATCTTATCGGAAAATGGAATTTCTGACATAAGTTTAGGAGTGTCTAACATAGATTATGTGCATCAAGTTATGCATCCCAGAAGTTTTCCTATGGACATATCAGGTAAAAGTACGTCAATGCAGACTACACTATTGTGGCTATAGGTCTGCATGTGTTCTTATTGAACCTTGACTTAATAAAGAGTAGACCTTTGAGCCAGATGAATGTTGCATCCAGTGTTGTATATATGTAATTAATTAAATGGTTTGATGCTTTCACAGTTCTAAGAAAGATCAGGTCTGGTGACATCTGCATCTAAGGGCAAACCTGATAATAATGCTGCACAAATGAGGGAATATGACGACTTCCTTTGTCTAAGACAGGAAAGATGGCGACCTCCATCAACTAAAATGGATTCAGGGCCTACATAAGATGGAGTCGACCTTAAGGGCTTTCTGCCACTTAGACAAGGAGCACTCTGAATCAGGAAAATAAAGATTGTCAATAAGTAATGTGTTCATTACCCCCTCATTTCAGTCCTCCTTGTCCCACTCCTGACTAAATGAGGATGTTCCAAGCACAAAAGACTTTCACTGACCAATCCTTGATGCAGACAATTTAAGAGACAATTACTTCATTGCCTTCTTTAGAGCCTTATATCCAAAATTACAGTTTTGTTCATTAGTTAAATCTAACCTATAATTTGTTTACAAATGACAAGTATGATGACCATGTAATGGACCTACATATCGCTTGTAGAAATGTATCTCCCAACTCTGTCCACGATGCAGAAAATTATCTTGTGGATAACCCCGGGTGTCGTACTCCGCTCCGCCAGCAGAGTTTGCAGAGATTTACCAATGCTGGGAACGCTAAGTTGGGCAAATCTCCGCCTCCGTGGTGGAGTAGAGTACAAGGCTAGCCCCATATTACAAAAAAAAAAGCCAATTACCTTGACTTTACCCTTCCCGGCTCCACCATGGTGTCCCCCTTCTTCCGGCGCCCTCCTCCATACAGCCCTGTAGGTATTACGTCATGCGTGAACTGTACATGCGCAGTTCACGGAAGACGTAATGCCTACAGGGACTCGAGGAGGAGGACGCAGGAAGAAGGGAGACACCGCAGCAAGGAGCAGGGAAGGCAGAAGGCAAGGTAAGTGGTGGTTTTAAAAATAATAATTATATTTCTTTGTGTGGTGATGGTCCCGGGGTGGAGCAAAGCTCCGCGTAGTTCCACTGAGCTTTTATTTTACTCCGTGGAACTAGGCGGAGCTCCACTATGCATATCCCGCCCAGGGTTACTTATGGACCTAGATTTGATAGAAGTTGGAGGCCCAAGCATTTATATGAATAAAAAATTACCCATTTAACCCATCTTCCTATTGTCTGGAAAGCTGTCTTCTTACCCTTATTCTAAGAGTTATGCAGGAGGAATAAAGCATTTGATATTCTGAACCCTTTAGTACTAGTTCTAGATTGCTTGACAAGGCCCATCTGACATATAGAGTTGAATATACCTGAGAATCTGACTCTGATTGGAAAACCAGCAAAACGATCTTCTGGGAGAGATAAGAACAGTATTTCACATTGGAAATAAAGTTGGGTTCCGGTTTGTGAATCTCTCTGTCCGGTAAGAGTGATAAATATAGATAGGAAATAACCAGAGCACTCAGTTCCCACAGCCTTCTTGCAGAGGTAATGACAATTAAAAACAATGGGGCAGATTTACAATAACTGGCGCATCCCCAGGGATGTGGCAGTTATTGTGCGCCACAGCTCCGCCACCCATGGTGCGCCGCATTGGGAGCAAAAACGGCACAGATGCGTGACGCATCTGTGCCGTAAAGGCGGCGCATTGCTGGAGTTGCGTCGCAAGCGTGACGCAGCTCCAGCAATGCTCTGGGGGGCCCTATCTGTCCAATGCTGCGTCAAGCCTTATGCCTGCTTCAAGCAGGCGCAGGGTTTTGACGCAGCATTGGCCTAAAAGTGCCTGCGTGAAATCTTGTAGATTTCACGCAGGCACTTTTGCGAGGCGCACCTGCACCGGAACGCCCACCCTGCGCCGGAACTCCCACATGTGGCGCAGGGCTTTACAACGTGACGCATCTGCCTAGTTGCGTCACGTTGTAAATGGGTCGCAGGGATGCGCCACGTTTACGCCGCCGTTGCGTGACGCAACGGCGGCTTAAACGTGGCGCAAGTCCGACATAAATCTGCCCCTCTGTTTTGGAGGTCAAACTTTCAAGACCATCTTTCTTCAAAGGCTCAAAGGGGGCTTACTGTAAGCATCTCAAACCTTTGCTAAATTCCAGGTTTTGGTCAGTTTTACCACTGCCAGTCTTTTTGATATAAAACTTTCTAAAAACTAAACCACAAGCTGAGAAATATCTGAAAAACTTTGACCTAACATACAAGCTTTAATAGCTGCCCCTTGTGTAGACAGAGTAGGAGGTGAAAGGCATATCTGAGGAACTCAACAATCTTGAATGAATCCAAAGATAGATGATCAAATCATTTAAAAGTGCACCATCTTTCGAATGACCCCCAATGTAGGACTTCGGAGTTGAATGATTCTCTAAAGACTTGTTATCCCTGGCAACCTCTTCCAAAAATCATAGATGTTGTGAACCTACCCTCGCAAGTTCCAAGCCGTCAACCTGAGATGTTGAAGATGGATTAATGGCAGAAGATGATGGCTATACTGAAAAGTGAAGATAATCCCCTTTGGACAGAGAGTTAAGTAGGGAAGACCAAGGACGTCCAGGTCAGAATGGTGCTACGAAAATCACCAAAGTCCTCTCCTCTTGATTTTTCCAAAGAACCTTCAGGAAGAGGGGGTATACAAGGGTTTTAAACATTATTTAGGGCAGGAATGGTGTTGGATTAAATTAGAAATATGTTTTTTTTGTTTCACATTTTCTTTCTGCAACCTGTGTGGGTGGGGTAATATTGGATGCCTTGTCAGGATGTATGTTGTGCTAAAGGTTTTATAGCTCACTTAATTTGCGTATTTGGCATTGCTGAATTAATTGTAGCGTTTTCTTCAGTGTTACCATGCCTCGTTAGTCTGGCCACTGTGTGTGTGTATATGCGTGTGTGTGTGTGCCATAGGCTATGATTTGTCCTGTTCCCCATGCCTTGTGGCCAAGGGCCATTTTGTGTAGCCAATGTCCACAGGTCTGCATATGTTCTTTGCTGTCCATGCTTCCTTGCTTATTCTCTGACCATGTGGTCGGTGACCATTTTGTGTACCTAGCCAGTGTGCTTCTGCCATAGGCCTGCATGAGTTCTTTTTGTGCCCATGCCTCCTTGTTTGCTGTTGTTGTTTGACCATGTGGCTGGTGGTAATTTTCTGTCACCAGCCATTGTGCTTTTGCCATAGGCCTGAATGTGTTCTTTGTTGGGACCATTCCTCCTTGCTTGCTGTTGTTGTTTGACCATGTGACTGAGGATCATTTGTGTAGCCAGCCACTGTGTAAATCCTTTTATTCCAGTTGTCAAAGTCATTTTCTAGGTAGATTGATAGGAGAGGGCTATGCCTTTTTATTTTTGTTCATTTTTTTTGGTTTTACTTTTCCCTGAAATCAGTTTAATAATATACCTGAGTATCATTATAGTGTATGTATATATCAAGAGTGTTTTATATTCTATGAATTTTTAACATTTTTTATCAGCACCTCCTTTCCTCTCAATGGGTTTCTCATAGTCCACTGACACATTAGCAATTATGGGGCATATTAGCAAGAACCTCGTTAAAATTATCGCTGTTTTACTTATTTTTAAAATGTTAAAATGAAAATTGTTTTCATTTTTTTATGCTTTCCCTCCATCCACCCCCTGCCTGCCATAGGCGCCTGCCAGACACCAGCAGTACACCATTCATTTTTTAAGGTTGGCCATTACTCATTTCCCCTTTACCGGTAGATCCCCTGCGTGTCATATGCGCACAACAGCACACCAGCATTCATTTTTTCAGGATTATTCAATTTCTTCCCGGACCCCCTTGCCTGTGATAGGTGCACACACCAGCATTCATTTTTTAAGGATTATTCCATTTTCCTCCACATCTCCCTGACTGCCACAGGTGTCGCCCTTAGATACACACAAAGTTACATCATTATATTTCTATCCTGATTGAAAATGAAATGTTATGGTGGTGTGATTTGACTTTGGAATGGATAAACTATTGTTGTTTAATATTTAGGATAATAAGTAACCACACTAAATTATATTGTCTGTACTACAAATAATTCAAACTGCAAACATGCAGCATATCACTGAGGGCCTTATTTAGCTCTTGGCGGATGGAATACTCAATCACCAACGTGATGGATATCCCATCTGCCGTATTACAATTAACATGAGATATTATGGGATCGTATTAAGCTGCACTAGATCTCTGTCACGTTTGTGACAGTGTATTCCCCTCCCCCAAGATCTAAATTAGGTCCTGAGTGTTTTTCTTGCTTTTTTGCTTTTAGGTGCACAAGACGCATCACCCACATCTAGTACTACCGGAGAGAAGGCCTGCACAAAGTGACCTGACCACAACATGTCACATGAGTCCTCCAGTCTCTGCTGCTTGTGCAGCTAAGTGCCATTGCCAATTGACGACTTCAAGATGGCCCCAAACAAAGTTGCTGCCAAGAGAGTGGCTAGTGAAAAGGAGAAGCAGATTTCCACCACTGGAGGGCCGGCCCAAATCTTGTTCAGGAGATTTGTGCTTACCGCATCGGCCTATCTGCAACAAGCTGAGAGCAGCACTCCCGCATCAATGGCACCACCCCAACCTAAGCCCAAGCCCATGTCTCTCAGCGAGGCAGCCGCTGAATCATGTAAAAGAGCTGAGAGTCTGAACTGGATCTGTCTCAGCCGCAAAGTAGTACCCAAGCAACACAGGAAACTAATCAGAGTGGCAGCCAGCAATAGTAGATCTTCCTGAAGTAGGAGCAGAACAGGAGGTTGAGCTTCCCTCTAAGCAAGATATATCTGTTGTTGAACCATTGGCTTCCAGATCTACAGCAAGAAAAAGTAAGGGTACTCCACAATTTTCTCCAAGACCCCCTTCTGATGATCTGGACATGGATTGGACCCCAGCTGAGTCTGAGACATGCCAGGAGAGACAAGGGAAAAGGAAAGTTCCTGATAGCCTTACATTTATGGAAGGATGAGGATGGTGACCCAGTCATTGTCATGAAGCTGGTTCAGAGGAGACTGACATTACTCCTCCTATTCAAACTGATACAGCTTCCATAGTTGTAAGGCCCCAGCTGAAGCCTGCATCCATCACTACCTCAGTAGAAGTACGTACTGCAGAGAGGTAATCATCGACACATCCACTTACTTCCAGTTCTTCAGGCATTGGCAGGGGCACCAGTGGCCCTATGAAAAAGTTCACCTCCCAAGTTTGTGATTTCTTTACAATTAGAAAGCAGGAGGATAACAATGCAATATGCTCCATTTGCCACACAAGTGCTCATTGAGATAAGCCTGGTTCACACTATGATACTGGAGGCCAAACGACCCATATGAAAAAACATCATTCAATCCGCTGGGAGGCAGACATAAAAAATATGCTGCAGGTGGTGGTGAAAGTGATGGGAGAGGGGAATCAGCTCCAATCAAGGTGGGAGGTGAAGGTGTTAAGGAAGAAGAGGGTGACAGCTTTACTCAAAGCAGCCCTGTCCCCAGCCGTATGCCAGTATCACCTGCCTAAGCAACCACGAAATGGCACAAGAGCCAGACATAGACGCTACAGCAGAATACAGTGACTGCCACCAGAAAATGCACATTAAGTCTACCACCTGCTGGTTCGTCCTCTGTCCGAAAATCACCTGCGTCACTGGCACTAGAAAAGAAAAATAACCAGGCTACTAATATGGGCATATTTAGACAGAAATAGCCCTAAGAACACAACCACCTGACGAGAAGCCGGCTGAAATGTTAGCACTTGACCTCCTACCTTTTTCTTTTGTTAAAAAAGTGGGATTTTTACAATTTGTGGCAACCTTCTGTCTAAAATGGAAGGTTCCCAGCTGTACCTTATTTGCATCTGCGGCCCGTGGAGGGAGTTACGGTGGGGCAGGAAGGTGGGATAGGGAGGGACAGGGTGGGAGGTTCTAAAAACCAGAATATGGATAATTGAAGGTAAGTAAACAATTAAATAAATAAAACGAATTTCGTAGAGCGCCCTGCATCACAAAATGCGATGCAGTGAACGCTACGAAATTCGTTTTATTAATTAACCCCCTGTTGTGGGGGTTAGGCAAAAGCTATCTACAGGTCTCAGCGTTGAAGACACCTTTAAGGGCATGTAGCGGCATACAACAGTACACATGTTCGCCATGGAGAAATCCCATACTGTTACAAACATCTTGGAAGATGTTAACAGCAAGGTTTGAATGGCTGTGACCCAGAGGTATCAATATTGGATTTGTTGCCAAGGTCAATGGCAGTAATATAGGTAAGGCCATGGCAGATGGTGGCTATTTCTGGGTCCTGTGTTTGGCAAATTGCATCAACCTGAAGACATAGGGCCTCATTTATGAGACTGTGCGTCACTTTTACGCCGCCGGTGCGACACTTTTGTGACGCACCAGTGGCGTAAAAAATGTGACTCATTGCGCCATATTTACAAAGTGACGCATCTAGGTAGATGCGTCACTTTGTAAACCCCTGCGCCACATTCTACCTGCGCAAGGTATGATGTATGCAAGGGGGGCGTATTGACGCAAGGAAGGGTCGTAGAAGTGACACAGTGAAATCTATGAGATTTCACTGCGTCATTTTTAGGACACCGTTGCGTCAAAATCTTGTGCCTGCCTCACAGCAGGAGTAAGATTGACGCAGGCCCTTTCACATGGGGCTTGCCCCATGTGAAAGGACGCATTGCTGGAGTTGCGTCACTTCTGTGACACACTCCAGCAATGCGTCACTTTTGCGCTTACAGATACGTCAGAAATACTGACGTATCTGTAACTCCTTGCGACATGATGCGTCATACATTAAATATGACGCATCAGGAATGTCGCAAGGAGTGCGCACTGAGAAGTGACGCATCGCTGCTTTCACGCAGCGATGCGTCATATCTCATAAATGAGGCCCATAGTCAGCAACATACTGACCACCTGCAGAAGAATCTGCACACATTTAAGCTGTTCTTTAAAAGCCTGGAAGCAGTTGAGGATAATTCAGCATGCTAATAGAGCTCCAGCTAAAGCCCTCATACAGGAGGTACCAACATGTTGAAACTCAACCTATTGCATGTTGCAACGTCTGTTTGAACAGTAGAGCTGGGAAAAGCATGACAATAGAGATCGACAAATGGGGCCTAGTCAGAAAGAAGGAAAGTCTAATGCGCCAAGTTATACTGTTGTTGCATCTGCTACAGGGCCATTGATATTAAAAAGCTTTGCAGGTGTGACCGATAAAGCAGAAGTGCATGGCTTTGTAGAGAGCTTAATCCTTTGCTTGGATGTTAATCCAAGGCTGCAAAGAGATATTTTGTTGTGCGAAGAATACATTTGTGCCACAATACCTGATCCACGGTACAAAAAGATACTTCCCACTTTCATTCCTTTTTCAGATTGGGATATTTCACACTACAAAACGTGGATTGTTGAGCAAGTTGGAGACCTGGATGAAGAATGGCTGGACATTAGAGTCACACTCCCGGGCAGAAGTTATGGGATTCCGCCTTCAATTTCCAGAGAGGGCAGTGCAGTTATTTCACAGCAGCCAACATCAACAAAAAGAACACAGGCAACAACATTAACAGAAGGATTGTCCACAACCTCTGCATTGGCTTTGCTTAAAGTGGCAGGGCTTAAGTCCAGTGAAGAGGCAAAGCAAAGAGGTCAAGTAAGTGGCAGCACCAATGACCATTCAGTGGATGTTCCAGGATCATCTGTATGACTCAAGAGAGGTATCATCACTGAGCTTAACAAGTTGGCAATAAAGTATCTGGCTTGTCCCGTACCAGTGTGTCCGCTGATCATGTGTTTGGTGCAGTTGTCTCAGTGATTGGACTGGTCTCTCGCCTCAAAACATCGAGAGGTTGACCATAATTAAAATGAACTAAGATTTCATGCGACATAATAACACTGTTCCTAAAGTATCCCGGGAGGTGGAGGAGGATGAGGGTAACTGGTGAGACTCAAGTGTGTTAGTTGTCCATCTTCTGGGTAAACCACCTGAGTTTAAGGAGAAGCTCTACTTTTCTGACTGAGTAGGGCACCATAGAACTTTCTTTTATTATTTGAAGGGTTTTGTATAAAAAAAAGGATATAGCTAGTGGAACATTTATATTTTGCTTGCTAGTCTGACTTATGCAGTCCCTCCATTTTTAGACACATTTATGGCCGGATTGGAGTTGGACCAGTGTGCAGTGAAGAAGCCTCCTCATTCCCTTCAAGGACATTGGAGACAATGGCTGTCTTCATCCCACAGCGGGGCTGCCTAGTAAAGATCATTTGATTTACAAGACTGCCAATGTATTGCATCAAAGAAGAAATGCAATTATGTAACACCATGCTTGGATTGAAACAGGTAACTAATGCACCATGAGAGATAAATAATTGAGTGAATGTGAATGATGACTGATGATTCATGTGGTGGCAGACAGTGAAGGAGGGTGTTCAACTTATTTGTAAAATTTATTTAGTTGATTTGCAAAGTTTAGGGCCTGATGGGTGATCAATTTTCCTGAAGGTGATTTTCAGTTTCACACTTAGCGAGATTTCCTTGCAGGGTCCACTCCTTTTTTCTAGTTCTTCAGACACCAGACCTGTCACTTTAGTTACAAAAAATAAGAAACACAAATCTACACAAATACTCAAATTCTATTTCCCTTCTTGTTCGTCAACAGCAGTGCACTACAGGTCTATCTCTCTCATTTGGGTCGAGGATGGAGTTGGACTGATTTGTTACTCAGAGCCATGAGGAAGATAGAAGGACTCAAGGTGGGATAACCTCAACAGACAGAAAAAGGAAGTTATTGACTTTATGGTTTAAATCTCTTTATTATGATTTCCATCATAGCAAATAACATAGGTCAACTAGCCCGTGGTCACTGGATGCATTACAAAAATGTATCTATCTTCCCCAACCTCCCTTCTCCCACTCCCTCCCCAACCTGGACCCGGACTGCCTTGTACAAACTAGCAATGACGGTGTTGCACTAACCCACCCAGCCAATTCCCAATTTAGGGCATGTAAGTTTGCAGAATTCTGACATCAGGAGATTTGGAAATGGTTTCCAGAGCTTGGGAAAAGCTGAGCTTTGATTCATCAGTTTTAGAGTGACTCGCTTCATTCCCATAATGTACCACAGACTATGCAGCCAGCCTTGGTATATCAGGGTGTGTGGTCTGTGCCTCAGTGCAATAGTATATTCTGCAAGGATGCCATTAGTGCAAGCCCAATATGCCTGCCTCTGTGGGATGTTAGTGGAGAAGTGAGAGCATTGGAAGGCCCACAAAGCTATAAGCTTGAAATCTCTGAAGTTCCATTTGAAGAAATTGGTCACTGTTGTTAAGGACTCTTGTCCAATAGTGCCCTAATTTCAGGCAGTCCCATAATATGTGTGATAATCTGCCAGGAAGGTCACATTGACACCAGCAGTCTGGGTATCTGGACTGTGTGAACTTGTGAAGTCTGGTGGGAGTAAGGTACCAGTATGTGATAATCTTTGTCGCTGAGTCAATCCCTGGTATGCTAAGGGATGTGTGCCTAACACAGTAGTGGATGTCTTCCCATTCCCTGGGGGTCAGTTCCCGCCCAATATTGGACTCCCAGAGGAGTTGACCTGCAGTCTTGGTAGGTGTACTTGAAGGGATTAGGAATTCTTATAGGTGTGTGATTAAGCGGGAGTTTGTGGAGGTTGAGAGTAGCCAGCGTTCAAAGGGTGTGAGGTGTCGTTGTGCTCCTGGGCCGAATGCAACACCCAATGACGTATCCGCAAATAATGCCATCTCTCACTTTCGGTAAGCCCGAGTTCTGCACGGAGAGACTCGAATGGGATGGGGACCTCTGTGCCGAGCAAATGTCTGACTGGCCTACATCTTGGTTGGTTCCATCGATGGAACGCTAGTTCGTTCTGGACCAGCGTAAATTCAGGGTTCCCTACTATGGGAGTCAGAGTAGAAAGGAAGGAGGTGAGGTTTCTCTGGGACCCTAGTTTATCCCAGATATTTAATGCTGGTTTGGTAATGAAATACAGGTATAGGTTGGAGGGCCGGGTTTTTTGGGGAGGAAGGGGATTCTCCATTAGGGTTGTCCTGCCAAGGCCCAAATCATGAACAGCCAGTTTCTCTGACTCTGCTCGGGCCATTCCACAAAGATTCTCAACTGGGTAGCCTGGAGGTATTGTTTTAGATCTGGAACGCCCAGGCCACCTTCAAGTGGAGTGCGGTAGGCGACCTCCCAGGGGAGGTGGGAGCGTTTATGTGCCCAAATAAAGCAGTTTACCTCATCTTAGAGGGTGCGAAGGGTTATACTTGAAGGGTTTGGAACAAGTACAAATCATCATTTTTATAGCCGCAATCCACCCCATCCAGGAAAGGGAGTGATGTTGCCAGCGATTAAGGTCATCGCGTATTTGGAGAGTCATTGCTCGGTAGTTGAGAGTGACCATGGCTGGGATCCTGGGGGCAATTTGGAGTCCCGGATAGGAGAGATGTGACGGGGCCCAACAGAGAGGGAATTTGTGCTTAAGAATGACCATTGTATGGGGCTGCAGGGTCAGGCTCAGGGCCTGTGATTTATGGTCAGGTCAGGCAGTAATTTTGGTACTGCTTGACCTATCCGCCGCATTCGATACTATAGCTCATCAAATACTAGTGGATAGATTACGCTCTATAGGGGTACAGAATTCAGCCTTAAGCTGGATAGAGAACTTTTTAACTGATAGGACACAAATAGTGAACTTGGGCCCTTTCCAATCTAAGATTAGTCATGTCACAAAAGGAGTGCCACAGGGCTCCTGTCTCATCCCGTCTCTATTCAATGTTTACGTTGCTCCTTTAGCTGTGTTGCTTAGGAAAATTGGGTTCCTCCCAATTTCCTATGCAGATGATACGCAACTAATCTTCACCTATAAAAAATATACCCCTGATGTTCAGACTGTATTCTCTGAAGGCATGAAAACAATAGCCCTTTGGATGAAGAGGAATTTTCTTCAATAAAACACAGGGAAAACAGAGATCATGCTTTTTAAGGATGCCATATCCAGATGGTCCCATGGATGGTGGCCTGAAGAATTGGGTGCGCCCCTAGCCCAAAGACAGTAGTGAAAAAACATGGGGTGCTTGTAAACAGGGATCTTAATCTGGAGGGTCACATTGCATCTGTCAAAAGATCTTGCCTTTATGCATTGAGTCTGCTTCTGAAGATTTTCCACTTCCTCCCCATGAGTATGCGCAAAACCTTTATCCATGCACTGGTTCTCAGTCACTTGGACTACAGTAATGTTCTATTGATATCTGCTAAGGATTCTGATCTACAAAGCTTACAGGTAGTGCAGAACACTGCTGCACGCCTGGTGACCAGTGCCCCTTACTGTGCCCCTTCCCTCCCTCTCCTTCACCACTTACATTGGCTTCCAATTCGTTTGAGAGTCCATTTTAAATTGTGCTGCTTGGTGTTTAAAGGTCCCAATTTGATGGGCCCTACATACTTAACTGAAAAATTAGTTAAATATACCCCAACACGTTCACTCCGTTCTGAAGGGATGAGCCTGCTCACCATCTCTCGGATCAAGCAAACTAGATTAGGAGGAAAATCCTTTTCCTATATAGCCCCTAAACTGCCCTTGGACCTTCGTCAAGATGCTAATTACTTGAATTTTGGGAAAAAACTTAAGACTCAGCTCTTCTAACTTCTAATGCTCCCACTGTGTTGATCAGTTGTCCTTAGCGCGGAGATACCCCATTTGGGGCGAGTCAGGCGCTTTATAAATGCAACAAATAAATAAATAAATAAAATGGATGTTCGTTTTAAAACCAGCTGCCTGGCCAAACATCTCTAGTTCTTCCAGGAACCCTGGTAAGGAGGTGGATAGATTCTCCAATGTTGCCAAAATGTCATCTGTGTATAGGCTAACTGCGTGGTGAGCTCCACCAAATTTGATCCCTGTAATCGCAGCGTTGGATCGAAATCTACAGGCCATAGGCTCCATATCTATTGCAAAAAGTAACAGCGATAGGGGCATCCCTGCCTGGTGCCCCTTGTTATTGGAAAGGAGGTGGACATGTGGCTATTGACCCTTATCGTGGCTGTAGGGCTGTCGCATGCACTGAAAATCTAGCCTCTAAACCTGTCCCTGAAGCTGACGTGCTCCAGCGTAGCCTCCAGGTATGGCCAATGCGCTTTATCGAATGCCTTCTTGGCATTCATTTTTAGGAGCATACGCTCTGGGCTGTGTCTCTGTGCTTTGTCAATGCGATGGAGAACCTTGCGCGTATTGTCTCCGCATTGACGTTGAGTTACAAATCCAGTTTGAACCGGGTCAATAAGGCCCGGGTGGAGTGGATTAAGGCGGGATGCCAAAATACCTGTAAAGATTTGTATGGTCCACGTTTAACCTTGAGAGCGGCCTGCATGATGGGCATTGTGTTTTGTCCTTTCCCGGCTTGGGATTCACCACTACCGATGCCATCTGCATGGAAGGAGGAGGACTACTGAGTATCCCAGTTCATTAAATAAGTGAGTAAGAATGAGTGCAAGGGTCTCACAGAAAGTCTGATAAAAGATGGCTAGGAAGCCATCAGCGCCAAGAGATTAAGGGCCCGATGTAGGTAAACGCGATTTTCCGATTTCAAAATACCGAGGCGGGCCGAATCGGTATTCTGAAATCGGAAAACGAGATGTAGGAAAAAAATACCGAATGAATACCGAATCGGTCGGCATCGGTAATGAGATTCGGTACGTTCCGATTCTGCTCGGTCCAAATCGGAAATTACCGAATCGGCCAACAACGAATCGGAAATCACCGAATCGGCTACCACCGAATCGGATATTTCCGAATCGGTAAATACCGATTCGGCAATCATAGACCCATGGCGAAAAAGCCCATAGGAATGCATTGCATGAACCGATTCGGCTTTTACCGATTCGGATAATACCGATTCGGATTTTACCGAATCGGATATTACCGAATCGGATTTTACCGATTCGGATATTACCGAATCGGTAAAAGCCGATTCGGCAATAGGCGATTCAGCCAATGAGGTGGCTCCCCCTCCCCCACCCAAACAGGGAGTGGCAACCCTGGCAGGTGCAGCTAATTAAGAAGTTTCTAGAAGTTTCTGGAAAGCCTGCCTGAGCCCAACACACACAGTTAGCAGCAGTGGGAGAAGGAGGTTGCAAACTGAGCAGGAGAAAATGGCAGATCAGGCAGGAAGCCAGAAGTCCTCCCAAAAGAGGAAGCCCAAGTTCACCACCACCGAACTTCAGGTGCTGGTTGAGGAGGTGGTGAGGGTGCACCGCCAGCTCTTTGGCAAGCTGTCCCTCAACGTGCCAGACAGCACCAAGAGGAGATTGTGGGCCGACATCGCCCAGAAGGTCAATGCTGCTGGTGTCACCCCCAGGTCCATTGAGGAACTGAAGAAAAGGTTTTACGACCTCCGCAGCCTCACGAAGAGGAAGCTGGCTGACATTCAAAGGCAGGCTGGACACACCGGAGGAGGCAAGAACCCGGCGCCACCCCTCACCGACTTGGAGGAAATTGTCTCCAGCACCATCGAGAGGGAGAGCATCGTAGGAATCGGGACCCTGGACAGCACTGCGAGAGCCACAGCTACAGGTAAGAAGCATGCGCATCATGACACACCCTACCAGACACCTCCCCATTAGACACAATGCATAGGCAAACACCAGCACTGTACTGTCACCAACATACAAGAGACAAGCATCATGGTACATGTAGTCAGCAGAAGTTAGCCAAATATGTCAGTGCAGAATCACAAGACAGGAAACAGTGTGACACGGTGTAAGGAGATGCAAGGACATGTGGAATGCCATAATTGTACTGACTGTAATACATCGGCACTCAGTTTACAAATGCTTCTTTGTACCTAGGGGCACCATCAGGCGGCACCACTGTGACAGCAGAGGGAGCATCAACGTCAAACACTGCAGTCGCAGGGCCGAGCACCAGCCAGGCTGGCCAGGAGGAGGAGGATGAGGATGAGGAAGGAGACACCCCAGGGCTTGAAATGGAGGGAGTCCTTGTGATTGATTTCCAACCAGTGCACTCCCCAGTACTGTCCAGCACACCCCCCTTGCAATTCTCACCCGAAAACTCCCCTACAAGGCAGATCATTCCGCCTACACCAGCTCCTGCCACAATCGTGGCCTTGCCACCTGTCCAACCAGTCCTGGGAGCAGGGGCTCAGGGACCTGCCAGCACCACACCCCCACCAGTGGCACCCCAGCCCAGTCAGCAGGCCGGAAGCAGCAGTGCCCGACGCCGTGCCACCACCACCACCACTGCTGCACCAGCACGGGAGGGCAGTGTGTTCCTGGGCCTGGAGGGACAAATGGTCAAAATCCAGCGCCAACAGGCCAGATCCACCATGGCATGCCAACGCCAGCTCCTGCAGCACAACATGCAGATGGGGGAGTTGGTGAAGGGTTTCCAGGCTGTTGTGGACAGCAACAAGGAGGTGGCAGCAGGGTTGGGCAGGCTGACCACTGCCATCACCCACTCATCTGCCAGGCAGGAGGAGCATGAGGTTGCGCGCAGGAGGGATGCCCGGGTGCTCAACCGGGCCATGGCCCGCCTTGCAGCGGCGACCGCACAGCTGTGCCATCGCAGCTCAAATCAAGAATCTGTGCTCAGTCAGCATACGGCTGAGCTCACCAGGGGGATGGCCAGGATCACCACGGCCATGGAGGCCATGTTAATATCAAACGCCGCCTCCAATCCTGCCCTGGACCTGGGTGATGCTGGAGACAGCAGCAGCCGCAGCAGCCCGGCCAGCGCTGCATCTGAACCGCGGAGGAGCACCAGGCGATCCGCTGATGCTGCTGGCCATTCGGAGGGGGCCGAGGGACACCCCAGTGGGTCTGCCAAGCGGGCCAAAAAATAGCCTGACAAGGGGGGATGAGCAAACCAGTACCCTGGACTTTATTTGATTTTACAGACTCCATTTTTTGATGCACATCAGTGCTGTAACTGTGGTGCATCACTATTAAAAATTTTATTTTCCAAGCAACATTTAGCTGTCTTTGCATCTGTACTCAGTCAGAAATAGTTCTCAGTGATCTCCTCACGTCTGTATCTGCCATCACTTGGCGTACACACCCCAGCTGGCTGTGTCAGTGGCACAGCTTCCTCGTCGTCATAGTCCTCGTAGTCAGACAACTCCACCTCAGTGCCCTTCTTGACCGCAAGGTTGTGTAACATTGCACATACAGCTATGATCTTGCAGCAGGTGATGGGGGTATACTGCCTTGCACCTCCACTCTTGTGCAGGCATCTGAATCTACTTTTCCAGATGCCAAAGGTCCGTTCAACAACATTCCTGGTGCGTATGTGGGCCCGGTTATACCTCCTTTGGCTGGGTGTGGAGGGGTTGAGGTAGGGGGTGAGTATGAATGAGCGGAGGGCATATGCACTGTCGCCTGGAAGAGAAAGGGGTCACATTAGACACATGCATACATGTATTACACCTACCTACTAAGTGTTATGGGGGTCTGATGATGTGGCTCACCTAGGAGGTATCCTTCTCCAAAATCGCCAGCCATCAGCCGTGCATATATGCCGCTCTGTTGGAATATATAGGAGTCATGGGTACTTCCTGGAAATTTTGCTACCAGGTCTGTGATGGTGCACTTGGCATTGCAGATCACCTGCACGTTGATGGTGTGTGTAGATTTCCGATTGCGGTATATGTATTCGGTGTCCGCTGGTGGGCAAATCGGAATATGCGTGCCATCTATGCAACCGATGATTTGGGGAAATTGTGCCATCTGGTAGAAGTCCGCTTTGGTTTGTAGCAGTTCTGCGTGGGTTGCAGGGAATGAGATGTATTGGTCCATCCTGTCTATCATGGCGTCAAGGAATATGTTGAAGAACCTTGACAGGCTGCTCTGGCTCACCCCTCCTGCTGCTGCTACTCCACTTTGATAGCTGCCAGACGCTACCAGGTGTAGGCTGCATAGCACCTGGACGTGCGCAGGGATGGCGTGTGCCCTTGGGGTGTGGTGGTCCAAGTATGGCTTAAGGTCCCTGATGAGCTCAAGTATGGTGTCAGAGTCCAGCCTGTATCTCTGTAGGATCTCAGCCTCAGTGAGCATGAACAGGGTTATCCTCTGTCTGTAGACCTGTTCATTTCTTAGCCATTCCCTCTGTCCTTCCTGCTGTAGCCGTAGCCGCCTCGCAATGACATAGAAAGCTGCCATCCTGCAAGTTGCAATGCATTTTGGGACTGTTTATATGGGTTGGAGTTGGTTACCACCTGATTGCAATCCATGGTAAATACCGAGTGAATTCTACCGATTTTGAGCCGATTTCGGTGTTTCTGTGCCTCCCTACATCTCCCCAACTGTCGGAATCGGGGAATTTCCCGATCGGAGATTCATACGAATCGGCATGTTTTCCGATTCGGCTCATGTCCGAATCGGTATTTTTTCCGATTCGGTACATGGACCGAATCGGTGATTTTCCGATTCGGTGTCACTAACGATTCGGTTCTTGGACCGAATCGGTGATTTTCCGAATCGGTGTCACTAACGATTCGGTTATTGGACCGAATCGGTGATTTTCCGATTCGGTGTCACTAACGAATCGGTACAAGGACCGAATCGGTGATTTTCCGATTCGGTGTCACTAACGAATCGGTACAAGGACCGATTCGGTCTTTGTAACCGATTCGGTGTTTTTCCGATTCGTTACATATCCGATTTTCGGTATGTACGTATCGGATTCTTTCCCATTCGGTACTCATTCCGAATCGGTTTTCTATCCGATTCGTTCTGTTTTTGGTTCCCTACATCTCGATGGCTGTTTACCGATCGGTAAGGGCCAAAAATCGGTATTTTCGGCCAATACCGATCGGTAAAGCCCTACCTACATCGGGCCCTTAGATACCTAAGAAAAAAAGGAGGAGGTAGTGGTGTTCCTCTAAGAGGAATATCCGCACTATCACAAAACATATATAAGTAAAGATAATTAAAGGACAGCAAATGCAAAACTAGGGTAATAATACTAGCGGAGTGCAACAGAAACCCACGTCACTCACTACCAAGGGTGACCAAATGTTGAGAAAAGGAACTCAACATATACATATCAGGAAGAACTGGGTCAGTCGTGCACCATCATAAGTAGCAGTAGTAGGAAGAGGGGATCTAATAATCACCACAAAGCATCATGTTATTTAGTCTGAATTTTTAAAATTACAATGAATTATACGAGACAGGAAAAATCAGTCAATGTCCTTAGAGTTTGAGAATCTTCATTTCATTTTATTCTTCAATTCATCACAATGAAAACAGCCGACACGTGTTTTGTTAGTACTATATAAGTATTGTAACTTTCTCAAGGCTGACAAAAATTTCTGAAGTGAGGATAAGCTGAAGAAAGGTGGAATAAATAGCGTCTTATTCCAAATTGGCTGTGACGTACAGTCGTTTTAGAGTTCACACAATCTAATCCATAATTGCACCATAAGTAGAGGCGTCGTATAAAGTGTAGTTATCAAGTAACTATCCAAAAGGTCCAAACGATGTCTAGTAAAGTGTAGAGAGCATCCACTTGTATCAGTATGCCCAAAATAGTAAGAACGGTCAAGATGAATAGCCGTAGCTCCACACAAGTTCCAGGTATATATAGTGTCAATATAAGGGAACTGACGTCAAGGAGAATCAGTCGGGCAAAAAGTACGTACTCTTGTTTTCTCAAGACGGACTATTTTAGGGCAGCGAACGTACTGGCAGACAAACTAAGATTCAGAGGTTATCCACATCGGCTAATCAAAAACGCTATGAAAAGGGCGTGGTACTGCCCGCGTGAATCCCTCTTGGAACCAAAAGAAAAAAAGCAATCGGACCAACTAGTATGTGTCACTACTTTCTCTGCAGTATCCAATAAGATTAGCAAGAGTATAAAAAAAAACTGGCACATCCTTAATTCTGGGGACTTAAACTTTGACCCTCCCATGTTTGCTTTTAAGAGAAGCAAAAATCTCAAAGACCATCTAGTAAGGGCTGCCCTCCCCTCGCCCAAACCGGCGAACACCCTCAGAGACTTATGGGAACTTCCCCCTCTTAGGGGACACTCTAAATGTGGCAACTGTGTGGTTTGTGATTTGTGTATTGAATCTAAAGAATTTACCTTTGGTGAGGTGAAAAATGTTTTGCGCACTTTTACCAATTGTAACAGCTGTAACCTGGTATATGCCATCTTGTGCCCATGCAATTTGATCTACGTGGGACAGACCAAGCAAAAGATTAAACTGAGAATTTCGCAACATCGCAGTAGGATCAGATGCAAAACTGAAAAAGCCCCTCTCGTTGAACATTTTATTGACAAAGGACACACCGAGAATGATTTAAGATGGACTGTGATCAGCCAAATCATTCTTCCACCCAGAGGGGGAGATTTGTCTAAGCTTCTCAACAAGGAAGAACTAAAATGGATTTTAAGGACTAATAGCTTGAATTCCGGACTCAATCAGCAGGAGGATTGGACTAACCTTGCATAGATTGTGCTAGTTGGGATCTGAATAATGAATTGCTAAGTCGAATATGTGGAACTTTGAACTGTGCATGTTTAAATTGTCCTTCACTGGTTTTAGCGTCACGTTATGCTATCACACTCTCACCAGGTCCTTTTACTCACTTTCACTGTAATCCTAGGAACCCTTCACTCACCCTTCATGGCCGCCCCCATGTCCTTCTTTTATTTTTATTTTGACCATGTGACTGCCCTTCCCAACCATCATGGCCACCCCATGTCCTTCTTTCATTTTTATTTTGACCATGTGACTGCCCTTCCCAATCAGTGTGCATCCTCTATCGTCACTCCCATCATGTGACCGTTCCCTCCAATCACCAAGGTATAAATTTACTTCCTGGTTGCTCGCCTGTGCACCGGCCCGGGAAGCACTTGCAGTCGTCTGTTAAGGTAAGCGCATGGCTACCCACCACCCCCCTCTCCAATCCCTCGAGGCATTTTGTACCCCTTTGCTTACTAAGCCTAAATTCCCCCTTGTTTGATTCCCTCAGGCTTGTGAGGAATCAGCCCATTGTTGGCGCCTCAACCACTCCACGGGGTAAGCTCTTTTCTTACGCGCTTCACCACGAACGACCTGGACTCCCATTACCTTGTTAATGTTCCCTCTCGTAATTTTAGGAGATTGATCTCCGTGGCATACCTGCCTGAAACCCAACCCTGCCAGAAACGTAATCACCGTTTAAGCTGCCCGTTTAAATTGGGACTATCCGGTTCCTCCGCGGGTGAGTTATTTAGCCAGCGCCCATTTTTTGATTCCTGTTTTCAGAACTAATTGATTACTTAAAGACCCTCCGGTCCCTTTGCAGATAACGACTGCCCCCTACTCCCTGCCACCGGCCGGCACCCACTGTGTGCGCCTCGCCCAATGCGGTAAGCTTGTAGATTGCTTGGTAGGCGATCGCGACCCCTCACTTCTCACCGATAACCTAGTTACTTCTTTAGTACAGAGTACGTGCCGCTCTTTCTTCGCCGAAGTAGAAGTCCCTGTGCGTTACATGCATGTTATGCACGCCTTAGGACACGCACCCATCACTACTGCAGGATCTCGCCAAAACTCTGGTGTTTAGCACACGGCCTGGGCACCAACTAGGCACACGGCAGTATGAAGGTCATTATTCTCTGTCAGGCACAAAAAGAAAAAAACACGGACGTTGAATGAATGCATTAGCTTTAAAGCAAAGTTTTAAAATTCTTTTACTTCACTTCTCGTGCACAAAGCCTTGTTATAGGCCCTTAAGGCAACACTGAATGTCACTTATGCATAAATTACAAATGTAAGTGTGTAGCGATAACTAAAATGTGTCCTCTCTTGGACAAACTTCCTTATTTTTCTCCCCCCTTTCCTTTAGGCTATCATGGCTAGGAATGGTTAGGCTTTACTCAGTCCTGATGATGATCCCTGTAACTATGTAATGGGATCGAAACGCCGTCGACAACTTCTACACCATATACTCTGTTGTGTATCTGTTACTATATTTCAAGTAATGGTGTAAATGTGAATTCTGTTATTGCTATATGCACAGAAAACAATAGCTTTTGCCTAAAAACCTTTCTCTACCTTCTATCCACTCCGCTAACCATGACAATTTGTAAACGTCTGGGCACAGGCTTGTGCCCATCTCCAAGAAATTGTTGAAGGTATCTCCTAATATTGTGGTTCTAAATTAAATATTAGACCTCTGCCCGGCTGGGCAAGTCAATTTACAATATAGTTTCCATTGTGTCTATATTTACCTATTGACTATATCCCTCCTTGCATAGGACCGCTGTTGTCTTTACTTAGATAGTTGTCTATGGCATAGGAGATCTGTTTTATATTTTCTGGTCGTTGTAGGAGGTTATCCTGCAGGCTCCAGGTTCTAGTGTGTGGGCTGTATTTTGGGATATCTTGTGTAGTTACTACCGCCGCATGGTCGAAGAGAGATCTGGGTTCGATAGTGACACCCTGCACTCTAGTGATGAGATCTGGTGTGTCCAGGAGGTGGTCCAGCCTGGCATAGGTTTTGTGAGCGAATGAGTAGTATGTGTAATATTGGGTCTAGGAATGATGTCTCCAGATGTCTGTAAGGCCTCTGCTTTGACACCATTGTAGTCCACCTTAGAAAAGAGCGCCTGTCTGGCCATGCTGTTACGCCATTATCAAATATGAGGTTAAGGTCTCCTCCCACTACAAGTGATCGAGTCTGGAACCCCAGCACCTCCATTAGGACCCTCCGTAGGAAAGGTTTCTGTCCCTCATTAGGCGCATATAAGGTGGCTATGGTGAGCACACTTGGGTCGGTTTGGATTGAGTAGGCCAGCATCCTCCCCTTAATCTCAGCCTCTTTGGAAAGCATCCTACCCATGAAATTCCGGGATATCAGAATAAAGCAAACACAAGGAGATGATGGACGGAGCGCTGAAACATTGCAGACACTCACCCCCAGTCACAGATCTTGGTTAAATCCATCATCATTCTTTAGCTCACTTCGCCACCTAAGTTTAGACCCAGCTATATGCAAATCAGTCTTGACCCTGTGCCTCATGGGAACAGTCCAGCCCGAACTGCCAAGCCACTGAAGTCAAGCTTTCCTGGCTGATGAGGGCTGAAAGCCCGAAACCGGTCCTAGGGTGCTTGTTTCCAGTCCAGGGAGGACTTGGCCTGGCAGTTCCGGCTGGACTGTTCCCATTGGGGGCAGGGTCAAGACTGATTGCATATGGCTGGGTCCAAACTGGAATGGCATGATGAGCAAAAAAACGATGGATTTAGGCCCAGATCTCTGTACTGGTGTGAATGTATGACATTGTTCTGCATTCTGTCCATCACTTATTCTTTTTGCATGTGTCACCCCGAGTAGGACGGGTATGCCTAGACGTGGGTCCCGTGCCCTCCATGTCACTGGAGTCAAGCTTTCCTAGCGGGTGAGGGCTGAAAGTCAGAAACCGGTCCTAGGATGCTTATTTCCAGTCCAGGGAGGACCTGGCCTGGCAGTTCGGGCTGGACTATTCTCATTGGGTGCAGGGTCAAGACTGATTTGCATATGGCTGGGCCCAAACTGGAATGGTATGGTGAGCAAAAAAACAATGGATTTAGGCCCAGATCTCTGTATTGGGGTGAATGTATGACATTGTTCTGCATTCTGTACACCAATTGCTATTGTTGGGATATCAGAATAGCAATTCCTGTGGGTTTATTCGGGAGGGATGAAAAGTACTGCTGGGGAAAATTTTGGGAGTGTAGCCTATGTTCATCCTTGGGTAGAAGGTAGGTTTCTTGTAACAGGCAAATATGGACCCCGGAGTGTTCCAAATACGATAAAATGGTGCTCCTTTTCAAGGAGTGGTTGAGGCCTTTTGCATTCAAGGTGAGACTTATTAAGCTGTCCATAACCAAGCGTGTTTATGGACAGGTGAAAAGTGGGGTCTGAGGCTGAGGGTGGTTATTTTGTAGTGGCAGTACCCGCATCCAACCAACAAAAAGTAACAAATCACTCAATTTAATGGCAAAAAAACATAATAAAATAAGTTTAACTATTGTAAAGTCAAAGTCCATTTCCCGTAGGTCCATGGAATGTTCTCGAAATGGGGTCGTGGAAGCCCTTCTCCGCCCCCACCCGGCCAACCCTAGCCCGGAGTAAAACCCTTTGCAACAAGATAGGAATGGGTGTAGGAGAGAGACATCACATATCGGGAACATTGATGGCTACGCTCTGAAGAGCACTGCATTAGCAATAACCCCTTCGGTGCTCATGACGGAACGGTTCCGTCATGAGCATCGGTTGGCCTGTGCTCATGACAGAACCGTTCCGTCATGAGCCCGTTGGCTCATTAGAACCTTCAGCACAGCGCGAAAATTCGCGCCGCGCTGAAGGGGTTAAGGAGAAGGTGGTAGTGAGTTGTTCTGGGTCAGGGTGTCAATGACTACTTGTGTCTCTCTAGCTACAGTGTCAGCATCCGGTCTGTGCTCAGCAGGATAAGCTCTTGTGACTCTCTGACCTTGATTGCCCCCCTCGGTCATGGTCCAGTGTGTCCTCCAGCAGAGTTTCCAGGGCTGTGTCTGCCAAGTGTACAATTTTGCAAGCCTCATCCAATGACCTAATTTGGTGCAATGTGCCTTTGTAACAAAAGATGAGAAGAAAGGGGTGCCCCCAGCTACAACACGCCCATGCCGCCCAAAGGTGTGAGGTGATTGTGCGGAAGGCTTTGTGCTTTTGAAGAGTTATGGCAGCTAGGTCCTGATGCAAAACTGGGTGGCAGCCCTGGGACTGTATTGGATGTTTCTCACTTACGCGTTAGAGAATGCGTTCCTTCAAATTGTGAACACAGGTGAGGATGTCGGACGGTGGAGCTTTAGGCGAACGTTTGGGGCCCACTCTGTGTGTTCTGTCTAGCTTAATGTCCTCCTCCAGGGGGCCTCCAGTATAAATCTGAGGAGATCCTGTACAAAAGTGGAGATATCTGATCCCTCTGCGCCAGAAGGCACGCCTCTTATGCGGATGTTATTGCGGCGTGACCTGTTCTCTAGATGCTCCGTGTGTGCCTGGAGGTCTATTTCCTGGTCCCTAAGGAGGAGAATCTCTTGTTGTAGTTGTTCGATATCCTCATTCCTGCTTGAATCATGATCTTCCAGTATGAAGATCCTTTCCCCAAGACCATTCAGGTCTCTCCGTGTTTCTTTAAGCTCTTGCGCGAAACAGGAACAGCAGACTAGAACTTTGACACACATTCTGATGAGCTACAGCACCATCACTTTAAATAGGAAAAACCTTTATGGAATTCTCGTTTCTTGTGAGAATAGAAAAGAATATATAGGCAACATCCTTGCCTCCCTGCCACACATATGTGCTCCAGCACGGGGCTGAGACATCAGTTACTGGCTCCCAAATGGCTATGGCCATCATCGCTGCTATAGCTCCCCACCACAACCCAGCACTTGAGCAAGCCGAGCCTTGGCAGTTGACATGTAATTGTATGAACATTGTATGAAAACGGGTTGCACACCATATTTTCCTCGAGTGTTTCCTTCGTCTTATTCAATGTTTCTTCATAATGCGTGCTCACTGGTGATCATGCCAAGCCCAAGGAACTTTGAAAAAGTATCTGAAATCTTCATGCAAGGCGGAACAACTTGGTTCATGGAGCAAGTTTATTTTTAAGGTTGTCAGACGAACAAGAAAAATAATTATTCGAGACATTGGACGTATTATTTACATTACTGACATTTTTTCCATTAATGTTTTCATCAGATGGCACTATTTTTAGAGGCATAAGTCATTAATAGCTACGGAACAACAAAACGATGTTGCAGGATGTAAATTAAGGGGATTATGGGAGTTGTAGTATTTTGAGGCAGTTATGGGTGGCTCAGGTGAAGGCAATGGAGTAGGATTAAGGGGAGGGCACAGGAAATGAGGGCGGAAGGTTTTATTTAAAGGAGGGTGTTATTTGAGAAGGTGAAGCTTCCGTTTCATGAGAAGGGAAGATGATTACGTTCTAGCAGGTATGTGAGGGGACACTGTTATTGTGTGTAAAAAGTCGAGGGTAATGGAGGAGGTGAGATAATGGGAAGGAGTATTTTGTGAGAAGAGGGAATGCAGCTGGGAGGTTCCAGAAGGTTTCTAAGGGAAGGAGAGGAACGAGGTGGTGAGAACGGGTAGTAAAAAGATGCATAAAGAGCAGAAAGGGTGGGGAGGTAGTTTAGAACGAGGTTTGAGATTGAAGGCTGAAAAGGTTATGGTTGGGAACTAATGAGCAAGGGGATAGAATGTAGGGAAAGGGTCCAGTTACCACACGGAAGAGGGAAATTGAGCATAATATATAAAGTAACAAGTTTTGGTAGCGAGGAGAAATGAGTAGATTATTCTACAGAAAAGGTGTATTAGAATGAGCTGAAGTTTATATATTTGAAAATGATGTTTTAAGTATGTCCTATTGTTATTTACAGTTTACCCTGACGAAGGACCCGACGGGTCCGAAATGCATTGGTGACAATGAACTGCTTAAAATGAATCTTGCTTTTGTACGTGTTTTTGGGAAGAGAGGTTCGGATGGCCCACCAGAACATGAGAAACTTGGGAAATTCGCAGTCCCTTGCATGACGATAGTTCAAAAAGAAAACGAAAGGATGAAATATTGCGCATTAAATAAGGATGCAAAGATAATTAAGGATTAAGCGCAGATGCAAATGCTGAATAAAAAGCTGTTGCCACTGGATTGGGACTTAAAAAAAAGCCCCATAATGTTGAAGTTGACATGTAATTACCACAAAACAGCAAGTTCTGCACATACCTGAATGGCGGTCTGTAAGACAGAAAAGATACAGTAGGTGAGTCGGTGGAGGGACAGTCCTCTATACTGAATGTGTGGAGATAGAAAAACAGACTGGGAGTAAACTGGATCCTGATCCCATAAGCATGGTTAAGGGACTGTCAGAGGCAGAAATGCATCCCTCATTTAGGGCCTGATTATGATGGCGGTCGGACTTTCGTCCGACCCCCATCCTGCTGGTCGGGAATGGGACTGCCCGACTAGCTGTCGGTGGTCCAGCTTCAGGTATTATGATGCGACCGCCTTTAAGGCGGTTTCACTGTGTATATTTTGTATTGTGGCGTCTGCTGCAGCACACGCTGCAATACAAAAAATGCCACATTTAGCACATCCCTGAATTATGTGGCAGGCAGCATGCGGTGCCTGCCACATGGTGCAGGGTTATGTAGGGGGCACCATAGGTGACCCCCAGGGCCCATACTGGAGGACCATGGGGAAGGGGGGCCCGCTACAAAGGGAAACAACCGTTACAACGCAACTTTTACAACTAACTACTTTTACAATGCAACTATTACAACGCAGGATCCATTACAACAAATGCCTTTACAACGCATGACATTACAACGCATGCCATTACAACGTAAGTATAGGTAAGTTTATCTTTTTTTAAACATTTATTTAATTTAAAAAAAAATATTTAATTAATTTAAAAAATATTAAAAATAAATAAAATAAATTAATTTAAGTAATTTTAAAAAGTAAGTATGAGAATAGGAGTATATGTTTTGGGGTGCTTGGGTATTTTAAGGGTTCAGATATAGTTTTGGGTTATGGGGTACAGGGGTAGTTTTAGGGTTTAGGGATAGGTTTGGGTTTTGGGGTACAGGGGTATTTTTAGGGTTCAGGGCTAGGTTTGGGTTTTGGGGTACAGGGTTATTTTTAGGGTTCAGGGCTAGGTTTGGGTTATGGGGTACAGGGGTAATTTTAGGGTTCAGGGCTAGGTTTCGGGGTACAGGGGTATTTTTAGGGTTCAGGGTTAGGTTTGGGTTTTGGGGTACAGGGTTATTTTTAGGGTTCAGAGCTAGGTTTGGGTTTTGGGGTACAGGGTTATTTTTAGGGTTCAGGGCTAGGTTGGGTTATGGGGTACAGGGTTATTTTTAGGGTTCAGGGCTAGGTTTGGATTTTGGGGTACAGGGTTATTTTTAGGGTTCAGGGCTAGGTTTGGGTTTTGGGGTACAGGGGTATTTTTAGGGATAGGGCTAGTTTTGGGTTATGGGGTACAGGGGTATTTTAAGGGTTCAGTTTAAAAAAAAATTCTTTAAATAAATTAAATAAAAAATATAATAAATAAAATAACATTAATTAAATATTCGTTGTAATGGATCCTGCGTAGTAAAAATTGCGTTGTAATGGTATGCGTTGTAAAAGTATGCGTTGTAACGTCATACATCCGCTACAGACCCCCAAATCACTTTCCTCCTGCCTTTTCATGGCAGGTTAACTGCCATGAAACGGTCGGCGGAAAGGGACATTGCAATCCCTACGGTCCCTCCAATGGCGGTCGGTCTCTCCACCCACCTTCCATCCAGTTGCCATCATAATGTCAAGCAGGGTCCGATGGCGGTGGGACCACCACCGACGGCCTGAAGGTGGTGGTCTTACCACTATCATAATCATCAGACCCTTAGTCAGGACTGGGACAAGGAGGTGGGAGATTAGGGGTTAATTAGACTTTTATATCTGTCTGTAGGATGACTTTCTAGTTGTGAGTAAACTGATTAGAACATCACTGCTGAGAGTACTATGCTAGTGAAGATAAATGGGAACACTTGGTATACAGATGTTTTTCTCAAAATAATCTCATATTTTTAAAATTCCAATTACCATGTCTGATTGGTTGTTCTTAAGTTAGTGCCGCTAGTCAATTTGAACCTCTCTTACACCCAGTCTATCTCCTACTCTCACAACCACTCAACTAGGGCAGTGACCTGATCCCAGGAAAAATACTGGGCCAGGGGGAAATAACAGATCTCCACTAACAAGCAACCTGATGATGAAGCATGCCACCTAGGTGGGTGAGGGCTTTTGCATCATTCAACTAAGGATTCCCCTTGAGATATGGATATTTTGAACCAGAAGTCATGTTGACTTCTTGGTGGAGTAGCAGAACATCACACTATTTCTGCTTATAGTGTGCTAGTTTGGGGAGGATGCGTGCTGAACTGTGGTAAATACTTCCTCTCCTTCCCCAATATTGTGTTACAAACAATCTTAGAGATGTCAGTGGCTCTAAGACACAGCACTGACAACCAAGAATAATAAAAGAAGTGCACACACACACACACACACACACACACACACACAAAGTAACCAAAAATTAAGAAATCCTAAATCTGGGACAGATAGAACAGAGCTCTATTTTACATCCTTTACTTCACTTAATCCTACTAATCTGCAGCATCATGAGCATCATTGGCTGCCCTTACGAATCTTAGGCATGATACCCAATGCTTCCTATTTAGGTCACACTAATAACATACACTGTCCTAAACAAGTTGAGTAGACTGATGTCCGAACACACAGTGATTGGAAGCACCATAAAATGCTGCAATACTAAACTCTAATTGTCGGCCGTAAATGTTTCAAATTGTACGATTCAGGGACAGTAAAATAATATTCAATTTACATTATTCAACTCATTCATCATCCTGATCGATGAGAACAGACAATATGTTCACGCACGGAGAGCACACTGAAAATATCATGTTTGTTTACAGATGAGTGTATTATTTTACAGGGCATTTTTACGGTGATTACTCATGTAAGGGTGTCAGGGACGTGCTTTGATGCTGTAGCTACTATTAGAAATCTAGCTTTCACATTTTTAAATATCTTTCAAAATACAAATGACACCACAATTCGCAGTCACGTTTTAGGTGACATAACATATTGTTTTTACAAATAAAGGTCTAAAACGAATACTTTTAATGTTTTTAAGAACACAGACTACAAGAACTGTGGTGCCAGAGGTGTTATTGGGCGGGTCACATTGCATTCACAAGGTGCTGTTACTAAGACTCCTGTCTCTTTAGGGAGTAGCAGCTTCAATGGTAAGATAAAATAGCACTTCACATGGAAAATGTAGACTCATCCACTTCTATATCATCTATCATACATAAGAATCTTCCTATAAAAAAAAATTTGAAAGATGCGTAAACCAACTACAGGTAGAGACTTACGACAGGTCAAAACTGAGTTTGGTGAAACTAAGGAATTGAAGCCAGGTAAATAATGTGTTGAGAAAGATATACGTATGAATTTGTGATATTTTGGCACCAGATGCTTTTGAGAAGAGGTTTTTGCTGGCTGCGACATGGCACTGAAAATAGAGCCCCGATGTAAGAAACAAATGCAGCTGAAGCAGTCTTACTTTTTTCCATGTAGGAATGGTGAGGAAAAGGCCAAATATGGATTTTCACCATCTGTCTTATGTTTTTGGTGATCCATGGTTACTTTTTGGGGACCACTGACAAGTGATGGAAAATAAATATAAATTGTACTTTTTTAATAAAAGAAATAGGTCAGACCACAATGTAAGTACCATTACAAATGCAGTGCCAGCTTAAGAAAAAAGAATCACTAAGATACACAGTCGCACCACATAGGCAGTGCCACTGTGAAGACACCAGGTGTCACATCTAAAAATCAATCTCTTCAATAAATTCCTCACCGACAAAACTCTATCTTTGGTCTGCCTTTAGCCCCAGGCAGGCAGCCATTCAAGGTCTGTTTTTGTGAGTGAGTTATCAAGTAACATATTATCTTTCATTTGGGCCTGATCATGGTGTCCAGATACTCTATGACCCTCAAGTCTATAAAGTGCTCACACTTTGTTTATACTCCTGTTCACACCAAATGTTCCTAACTTTCCAGAACCTTACATACTAATAAGTCTTTTGCACAATGAACCACAATGGAGAAGTGTGGCTCAATGGTTAGAGCGGCAGACCCTGATGCAGAGCTATAGCCTGGGACCAGGGTTCAATTCCCTGCCTCGGCGGGTCTTGGGCTCAAAAATTCCACGGACCTGATAATTCTCGCCTCGGTGCCTATTCCAATCATGGAGTCCCACTCTGCAACTCTGGGCAATAGCTTGCTTAATCTCCACAACGGCCCCCTCATGGAGTCCCACTCTGCAACTCTGGGCAATAGCTTGCTTAATCTCCACAACGGCCCCCACAACGCTAAGGATGCCTGGCCTCCACCTTGGGGATTCCCAGGAGTGGACGCCTCACAGGGAAAGCCAGGATGGGTTCCACAGCGGTATTTGTACAAGCGCCTTGAGACCCTTGTGGGTGAGACGTGCGCTATACAAGTATCAATTTACATTTACATGGTCAAGTCTATCAGATGTATCTCTACCTGGAGCCCAAGCAACCAAGGCTATATTCATTGAATTATGAAATCACTGTTTACAACACGCTCACTTTTCACAGGAAATTGAAAGGGAATCACTGCACGCATGGCTATTGACTCTTACTGGTACTTTTCTTACATATGTCATATCTTGTTAACATCCTTAACTCTATATACAACTTTAGTTTTGTTTTACTTTTCCTAAATTACAAATGGACTATGTAATTAAATTCTGTGCTACTCCTATCTCAATTGTCCCCATCATTTTGTCTCTATCTACCACATATGCTTCTCATTTGGGCCTGATCTTGGGGTCCAGATATTCTATTGTGACCCTCAAGGCTATGGAATTCCACACTTAGCTGATACTCCCGATCACCTTCACACCAAATGTTCCTAACTTTCCAGGACCTTACATCCTAATAATTCATTTACACAAATAACCTAATGGTCAAGCCTATCAGAATTATTTTCTACTTGGAGCCCATGCTACTTAGGCTATGTTCACAGAAGTATGATAACACTGTTTACAACATGCTCACCTTTCACAGGTAATTGAAAGGGGATCAATGCAGGCACGGCTATTGACCCTAACTGTTACTTCTCTTAACCCCTTCGCTGCTGATGACGAGCTCAGCTCGTCATCACCCACGGGTGGCGTGTGCTGATGACGAGCTGAGCTCGTCATGTAACACGGGATTTTAAAAATTGCCGCGCAGCCCAAAAATCGCCGCAGCAGCGATGCGGTTAAAGACATCATATCTCACTGACATCAGTAACTCTATATGCAACAGCCGCAGCCGCTACAGGTAAGAGCAGTGGGGCCGGCTGTGGGGGGATTACGAGAGACGACCACAAGAGAAAATTAAATAAATAATTCATTTTCTCTTGTGGTCCTCTATCGAAATCCCCCACCAGTCAGCCCCACCGCCCCCACCGCTCTTACCTGCAGCAGCCACGGCTGATATTCAACTTTAGTCTTGTTTTACTTTTCCTAAATTGTAGACAGACTTTGTAAGGGAATTCTGTGCTACTCCTATCTGACTGGTCCATGTTATTTTGTATCGTATTACCCTCATCACTGTAGATATCACTGCTTAAATATTAACATTCAGCATTCAATGTCCACTGGGTCTGGATCCTTACTTGTTCTTTTCTGATTTCTAGACATATCAGTATCATAGATGTTTATGTTGCTTTGTACTCAATTCTCCACAGAGTGTCTTGCAAACAAAGGAAAATTCAGTTGTAAACATAAGTTTACATATGAATTTACCTTTTTTATGCATGCCATTAAGTCACAAAGGGTTTCCTGGCAGTTGTGAATCAATTCCTAAGTGCAATTTTTCTGACAACAGTGCAGCTAAATCCTTTCTAACAAATTACACTCAAGGGTCGGAAATGAGTCTTACCAGGAGGAGGTGTGCCGTGAAAAGTTGGGGAGCTGCCTCAAACATGTACACAAGTGGGCATTCCCAAACTCCTATTTAACCTCTTCCCACCAAGGAAATTGTCGGAGATCTACGCCAGCCAATGCTAGGTTAACTCCCATTCAAGAGCTACTCCTGTTCCTATTCAGCTGAACAATCAATAATTAGAACTAAGATTTATGAATTTATTTTATTAAATACTTATTTTTAAAAAACTCTAAAATTGAACTAGTTGAATATTGAAATTGTTTCTAACCTTCCTTCGATGCTCACTCAAGTATGTAAAAGGTTGCATACCAATTGATGTCTAACCTTTATTTTTAGTATGTATCCCATGTGGATTACCTGTCTGCAGAACTTCACTAGGAGTTCATGGCTCATGTGTCTTTTAAGAATGGTCCTTTATGGGTAGTGATGGGCTGTATCGGAAGGCCTAACCTGCTTCTCGTGGAAGAATCACGGAGGCCTGGCTTTGGTAATGCTAGCAGGGTTTGGATCACAGATGTAATTGGATCTGTCAACCGGAGCAATGCTGATGCAGAATCAAGGGTTCTACCCACACTACTGGAGACTGAGCCATCTGCCCTAGTGGCTAGTCTGAGCTTCAGAACCGGAACATCTCCACCTGCACGGGCACCACAAGGCATGTTGCAGTTCTACATGAGGCTTTGACTTCAAAGAAGCTCATTGATAGATATGCATGAATACAAAAGGAGGTCTTGCAGCTTGTCTGACATTGGCTGACGGGCTAAGGTGGTCCTGGAAGAGTCTAGATTTGGGAAGGTCGTATGTCCAGCACAGGGAACCCAATAGTAATGCACAGTCCCTTGTTGGACACTGTTTGCATTAATTGTATGAAGAGTTGCAATCACCCCTGGAGGATGGAAGCTAAATAAGAGTCTGAGAGGAGTGTCATTAAGGCCTATGAGAAGCTCAATGCAAATAGCTCAACTAGCTGGTTGTTGTTATACTGAGGGAGATGCCCCAGAAGACACCAGGAGAGGTCTCTCATCACAGCATACCTCAATTTGTCCTGCTTCCACTTATGGCTGGAACCCAGAAGATTCCAGATTCCCAAATTGCTGTTGCATCCTTGCAGACCTTATGCCTAAAATGTTGCTTCATAGAAAATTCAATTAAGGCTATTCAATTTATCCCGCTGCTGCCAAGGATCTTGAATGGGGCTTCTCGCAGTAAGCTAGTCTAAGCAGTTATCCACCCACCTTGTAATGTGAACTAACTCTGGTTCAATAATTGTGGCTCCATCCATCTCACCATTTGCTTACCATATTCAGCTCTACAGCAGACTCAGTTTCATTCACCCATTGAAACTGTGCCCCCATGCCACCCCGTGTGGCCACACCACCCAGACCATAATCCCAAGAGCTCTCCTTATCTCGTTAAAAAGCTCCAACATGTGTGGACCAACAAAACGAAACGTTGGGTATTGGGAGTTGACTCTTTGCTGAGGCAATTCAACTAACACCGAGGTCACAGCGGTGCTCCTTTACCTTGTACATAGATGTGTCGCATACCCACAGTTTATACCTAACAAACCTTTTCCTATTTTTGTTGAACTAAATACAGTTTACTAGGTTACGAGGCATGCCGATTATCTGCAAAAGTGTATATTGTGTGAGGATACATCTCTTCACAGGTTTTCGCTACCTATGGTCACCCTAGCGCCTACTTCACAGCAGGCATCTTCCTTCTTAATACTCGTGAGGTACATTCAATTCACACATAGAACACCAAGGGGGAAACCTGAACAAAATAGCTTCTCTTTTCTTCCAAATGTGCTCACGATTCCTATCCCTCACTTAGCCACATATATCATCCACCAGAATTGCAGGGGAGAGTCTCTTGTTTACCATGCGTCTTTCCCCAAGCAATACACCAGTTCAATACAGAAATGGTGTGGGCATTTTTCTCGCAATAAATTCCAGCAAGTCAAAACTACACAAAATCTGCATGTCATTCTCCATTTTTCATTGCTCAAATTGTAATAGCTTTTATTTTTTGCATCTGTTGTACTTCAGACCCCATGGTATGGGTTTCTAACAGGTGGGATAACAAGGCACCCCCTTCACTGACACTTCTAATCAAAGCCTACTTGTGTTATGGAAGCAGGGGCACCTGGGCACATCTACTTGGGTTGGGGGGTGGGGGCTTGGGCTACGTTTCAGTTTCATCCAAAATATTGCATCTTATAAAATAAATTGCACTGGTTCATCCTCTTTTAGTACAGGTTTTAGGAGACACAGATATGTTTAGTTTGCAGCCTGAGTGGTTTTTGATGTCTGAAACTAAAAGAAAATAGAAGAGACATGCTGCGTCACATATGTTGAAATTGGCCGATCTGACAGCTCTAGTCTTTTTAATGCTCTGGGTAAACAGCGATTGGAAGTCAGCCCTGTAATGATTGAGATGTTTGGTACAGAATGACACATTTGTGCTGACATAATCCCCTCCTTAGGTTATGACAGCAGCTACGGAGACTATTATGGAATTAAGCTAAATTCCCCTTTTCAATTTTGGATGAAGTTTACTATTCCACTGGAACCGCTCGGGGCAAGAAAGGATTACTTTCTGAGGAAATGTTGCAGATTGAAGGAAGTGCTATGAATTCCGATATATCTTCATCATTCAAACTGTGCTGAGGAAAGCCTTTGTTCCTTAGTTTCTGAATCGTCTTACTTACCGCGCCCTGATGAAAGCAGAGCTGTCAGTGGAAGGCGGAGTAGTGTCTTGCCCAGAAGTAGCCCGAGGGCTTGCCGCGGCCTGACCTCTGAGGGATTCCGTTTGAACTGCGTGCGATACGGCTCCCCATTGATCCGGGAGCCCCCGTGTTTCATATGATGTCATCAATGCGCTTTTGTTTCTCAGTTATCTGACAGGCTCTGTTTGATTGTGACTATTTCTCTTTCAGTCTTTTAGCGTCAGCTTTACCTATAATTATGTAGCTGGGGTTTGGGGTGAAACCAGTAGCGGTCGGCAGTAGGTGTTTCTATAGGGCGGTGACGTGGGCAGGAGGAGGGGCAGGGTGGGGGGAAATAATGTATGGATTACGGAGTTTTACAGGTAAGTAAACATTTAAATACATAAAACGAATTTCGTTGCGCACACTGCATCACCAAATGTGATGCAGTGCGCGCAACGAAATTCGTTTTATGTATTTAAATGTTTACTTACCTTTAAAACTCCGTAATCCATACATTATTTCCCCCCACCCTGCCCCTCCTCCTGCCCACGTCACCGCCCTATAGAAACACCTACTGCCGACCGCTACTGGGTGAAACATAAGCTTATCTCCCTTCTTTGAGTAGCATCTCGCTATCCCCTCCTCCATGTGGTAAATCTCAAGCCTAAACTCTTAGGGGCAGATTTATGAAGGCCTTGCGCCGCCGGTGCGTTACTTTTTCCCATGTTAAAAATGACGCACCGGCGGCGCGAGGCCTTCATAATTCTGCTCCTTAGGGGCTTATTTACAAGCCTCTTGCGCCGCCCCTACGTCACTTTTTCCCCATGTTAAAAGTGACGCACCGGCGGCGCAAGTGGCTTGTAAATAAGCCCCTTAGTCAACATGACCAGAGAGGGGAAAACCAAAAAGATGCCACCACCGAATGACCGAAAGGCAGGCCTGCTTTAAGGTGGCGTGGTAAGCTCGGCAGAACCACTGGGCTGTGGAGTGAGCCGCAGCGCAGAAATAACAGTTCTGAGCCACACTGAGCAGAGCTGAGGAGGGGACTGGAAAGAAAATGGCAGTTGACAAAGTAGCTGCACATTGTGAATCTCTTGGCAGAATGCACTGTATGTATCTAAATGTAGTTATAAATAGGGCTCCCGGTCTTATGGTGTGTATTAGTTTAACATTTCACGCTGTATTTATCCATATTTTTTTTAAATCCATTTTACTGGTAATTTATCCATATTTATTTTGTGAGCGAATGGAGTCCTAACATGGTAAATTTCCACATTTATTTAACTGATAAACTTGTACTCCTACTTTAATGCCTGTCGCGTTTTAGCAAATTTGGTAGCCAAAAATAGCAAAACTGTACACCAACAGGTAATTATTAGCATTATATACAAATATTTGTTAAGCTATGCCTGTGTTTAAGGACACAGGATTCATGAAGGAGCATGGAGAATCACTCACAAGAAGCACCATTTTTTGTATTTCGCTGCATTTAAAAATAAATACAGATAGGAAATATGTTGTTTTCTATCTGTACTTATCTGTAAAAATCAGTAAAAACAGAAAACTGGGAGCCTTAGTTATACTTCACAAACTTGCTACATGAATATACGAGGCCCACTTGCTGTCGTATGCTATGGAGTGGACCAGTTGGGGTACACATGCTGTCCATATGGGGTTGCCTTGGCAGCCTAGAAACAAAGTTGGGCTTGGTGGAGTACAACGATCTCTCTGCTATGTTCTGGTGGTGAGGGAAGAGGTATTTTGCCGGGGTTAGGTTTGCACTGGGAAATGCCAGTGGAAGTAATTAAGCCATCTTGAGCTTTGTCTGGCACTCATTCATCCTCAGAACAGCTGTTCGAGAGCCTAGGGCCTTGCAGCGTTCTAGTCCTGGCTCCATGATGAAATCATAACCCAGTCTTAGAATAGCTGCCTCTTGTCTGCCAGCTTATCTGGGGCACACTCGTGGATGTGGAAGGCTTGCATACAGTTGTAGCCGATGTACATGCCCCGTACCACTTTCTCGTTCACTTGGAGAAGGATGAAGGGTCTATGACTGTTGCACAAACAGCACCTGTGGGAATCTGCCACACACAACTCATCATAAGAGAAGATCTGGCCAGTGGGGGCAATGACAAGTTGTAGGCACCTGGCAGACTGGGGACGGTTCTCAGTAAGTAAGTCTTATTTGTGTCTCTATGGAGACTTGACAGACATCAGCATAGCAACAGACACACAACAACAAGAGCATCTCATCTGCACTCTATGCAACTTCAAACAAACCCCAAAACAATAAGGTAGCCTTAAGAACCATCACTAGATCTATCCTCTTGTGCCTATCAAGTCAATGTTCTCCATAGCAATCACAAATAAATGACCATTTGCATATAAGACAAGTCACAAAAAGAGTAAGCCTTAGAGTAGACCATGACCATTAAGGTGTTGCCTACAATAAAGTAGAATTCATATCAAGGCCCTTGCTCTAATGGAAGTACGCTGAAATAGGAGATGGAGGAATGACTGGATACATTTGAGAGATGGGCAATCATTCCTGCAACTTTTGATGAGTATTACATCATTGATCATGCTATTTGCTGCTAAGGGATCGAGAAGCATCAAGGTTCTCATTTTCCCTCCATCGTAGGGATTTGCAGTACTTCCCATTTAATAGCCTCAGACATTACTTATACCCTCATTGGCCGAGTATCTAACTGTCGACCATGTAGATGGTATAGGATTCCACATAGTCAAGGGCCAAAGTTTTCCGAATTTTTCTTGAGTAGCAAGAGTTTTGATCTGGCTCCGAAGTTGGCCACCAACTCTGAGTGGTTTCTTTAGTAGTGGATGACTTATTACACTTACAATTGCAATTATAATTAAACTTATTATAGTTACAAGCTGTCAAAAAAACATGAATAAATTAAAATATAATAAACTTATCAAATACAATTAGAGCAAATCATTAACAGGTCACAAAACGGTTTCAAAACAACTGATTAATATGCAACAAGAAGGAATGTTTATGTATTATATATAAAACGTCATTATTTTTAAGGAATGTATGTTGTAAAGACGGTGTCTAAAGATTAATGAAGAATGAACATGAATGTATATGTTTTAAGAAACCTAATTGAAACTAGTAATATTCCTGCCCAGTAAATTAAATATAAATATACATTATTTAATTAATGAGTTTCTAATACGAAATTATGAAGGAAGTGATTAGTTTACTTAATATGGTTGTGACCAATTTATTCATTTTAACATCTATTAGCCTGAAAAGCTGAAGGTTAAGAACGTTTTTAGCTTAGATTGAATCTTAATTTATTTATTTGTTGGAACTAATTTATCAATATTTATGCAAATAAACTTTAAATAACTTGGTAAAAAAGAGTAGTTGATGATGGCATGTATCAGGGGACCTGGCACTTAGACCTTGATGTTGAATGCGTTCACTAGTCTTGTAATATCGTTGTCTGAAAACAAAAACATCTTAAAATGCATTAAAACTGATCTCCTGACTCATGACACCAATATGTCAAGATGAGTCAGGAACTCAGTTTAAATGCCTTTCATATGTTTTTGTTTTCATTTTGAGGCCCAATGTAATGGCTATTGATTATTAACAGGGCTTCAATGAGGTTAGGGCAGTCTACAAATTGGGCAGCAGTGCTGGATTACGTTGTTTTGTTCATTACTCATTTCTTAGTCAGTTAATTTTATTGTTGAAAAATGCATGTCGCTCCTTCTTGTAATATTATAATATGCATTTTAAGTGTCTCTGGGTTCATGAATTGGCAATTTTTTTTAATACTTCCAACAACCACTCGCTGTTAGCTTCATTGATGCTCTTAGAGGATAATTGGTTAAACACATGCTAGATGGCTCTGTGCTACAGAGTATTTTACTGCTGATCACATCTTTGAGGTTGATTTATGATGGATATCCCTTCGCCTTACTAGGAGAGTCATCAGATTTAGTGCATTTGTAATAAGGCAGAGAGGATATCCATCACATTTGTGATGCAGTAACCATTCACCAAATTCTAATTCAGTCCCATTGTTAATTTTGGTCTACACTATTTGTGTTCTGGTTTTCTGCCAGGTGTATTAAGTTTGGCTGGTTTTCTTTCATAAACAACAAAGGGTGTCCATGGGTCTCCGCAATCAACTATACGTCCTGTATGTGGCGAGAACACAACTAAATATAAAACTAAATATAGGAGGAAATGCTAACCCTGTGTGACTGAGGCACAACGAGATATCTCTAGGGTATAAAAAGTACCCATCAGTTACTGTCCGATACCGCTCTTGTCATCATCTGGGTCTCCTCGCACCAAGGAGAATATGCTTGTAGCCACTAGATGTAAATGTGGATGCTACTAAGCCAGTGATGTAGGAAGGATTAGGAGGTATCAAGAAAAATTGAAATAACTGATTTGCAGTGCATGGGGTGGTGAAAGTGAAAAAGTAGTGACATGCATAAAATTGGAGAGATGGAAGGAATTGAAATTTTAATGATGCCCCTCAATCTTCCAATAGTTAAAAACAGTGCAGAGAAATAGCAGGTTTAACAAATATCTGCTACAAAGAACTTGTGGTCAACATGTTTCAGGAGAAAAAAGAACTGAATTTGTCAGCTGCCTTCATCAGGACCTAATACTCGCTACTGCAAAAGGGTGATGAAAATTATAATGATAAAATTAACAACCATGACCTACAACGCGGTACAAGGCACATTCAGAGCATTAACTACCACGAATAACAGAAACAGTCGGGAAAACGATCAGGGACAACATCAAGGAGCTCTCCGGACTTGGAGCAAATAAAAGCAGAGCGTTGGAAGGCGCTGCAGGGGAACCGGGCCCGATAACAGGAAGCTCGGATGGGGGAAGAGGCCCCCATCTATTCACATCGAAGAGGACATAAGTGACACCAACACCTTCCAGGAGGGCTCAATAACCCCACCTCTGGTAACCCATGCAGACAGCAGAAACATTCATTTGAGTGACTAATGTACTGGTATATATGGCCCCAACATACCCAGCGTGTTCCCAATGTCTCGCAGACTGATATCAATAAGGTTATGAGCACTAGTATAACCAAGCGAGCTAAGCGGGAGGAGCGCGCAGTTATCAAACAGGTACTATGTGGGGACCCACAAGGATTCCACCGGCACCACTTCCATACTTACAATCTGCAGTGGGCCACACAGACCACATATCATGGAAACAAGAAGCCATAACCCCTCCAATACCGCACTAAAGTATGAGCATAACCTTTAGTTTGGACGTATCGCCTCGAGTGATAGGTCCAATTAGTTAGGAACAACTTCCTTTGCAAAGTTACACCCCTTTCCCCAGCAAATCATTTTCTCAATACCAAACAAAATCTACAGGTGGGTAGCACCATCACATAACAACAGTCGACTCAAAAATGGGGGGGAAGCGAGGTACTAATACACTCCTGGAGCGCAGCATATCGAGCCCCATAAGCACCATAACATGGCTAATTAGACCATAACCACGGATATTAGTTTCTTTACCATAAATGTCAGGGGCATACACACAGCAAGCAAGAGATATGCCATATACTCATACATTAAGAGGCAATGAGCGCAGATAGCTCTGCTGCAAGAAATAGATTTAACATCACTATAGATAGAGCACCTGCGCAGGAAATGACAGGGGACCCTTTGTGCCCCCATATACTCGGCATATGCAAGAGGTACCCTGACCTGGCTCAGGCCGGGAACTCTCTTTTAGGAAATCAGAAGAAAGGTGGATAAAGAAGGCAGATACACACTCCTGGAGGATTTCCTAGAAGGTCAACAGATCCTTATCGGCAGTATCTATTCTCCCAACATAGAACAAGAACAAGACAAATTCTGTGTTCATCTCATGGGGGTTCTTGCCCAATATACCTCCATTCCGTGGCTACTGAGGGGCGACTACAATTGTGCGCTAGACCTTCTTTTAGATAGGTCCCATCTCCCGCCTACACAGTCTCCAGCCCACAAACTAACAGAACGGCAACCGGGCATGGAACATGCACTGGGCACTTATGGATGCATGGCGAGTCCTACATCCAAACACCAAGCAGTACTCATTTCATTTTGTCCCCCACAATTTACGAGTAAGATTAGATAGATACCTCTGCACCGCAACAATAGTGCCCAAAATTCAGCAATCAGATTACCTGGGCTGGGTCCTGTCGAACCACGATGCACAAATCCTAACCCTTAAATGGAGACCCCCTACCCCCGGTACTTACCTGAAAACTGCCACGAGAGGGCCTGGCTAAATAAGTGTTCCGGCAAGAGCAGTGGAACAGTATACAGGAATACTTTACAAAAAATACGGGCACAACAGCATCCAGGATACGGGAATGGGATGCATTTAAGGTGATTGTTAGGGGAGAGTGCATACAACAAATAGTGAGTGTCAGGAGAACACTAGAACAGGCGCTAATAAAGTAGAAACTACATTGGCGAACAAAACTAAAGAAGTGGACGTGAACCTCCCCGACCCAAGTGACGGCGGCCAAGATGGCCTATGCAGCGACACTGGTGGACCTATGTAGGTATAATTTTAAGGTGCATACAACAAGGGCACACAGGAAGGACGACAGAGCCGGGACTCTCCTAGCCTGGCTGGCCCGACAGATACAGAGATAAAGCCCATCACAGAGATAATAGACCCGGCTGGGAACTTGCTCCGCTCACAGGTAGAAATATTACAACAGTTTCACAGTTACTACCCATGGGTATATGAAAGCCCGACACAGAGCAACCAGAGGACAATAGAAACCCTAAATATTCCTAAACCCCCTAAATATACCACACATCTCAGCATCAGAGAAGGCCTCCCAGAACACAAAGATTAATCCTTGGCGCGTAATAAGGCCCCCTGGAATGGACAGCTTTCCCCTGGAACATTATAGTACCTTCTCTGCCCTGCTGCTACCTGCGGCTACGCCTGGCAGAAATGTACGACGATGCATTAGAGCGGGCGAACACCCTGGGGGCACTTAGAGAATCCATCCTAGTGACATTTTCGAAACCGAATCGGGACCCCAAACTCCTGGTCTCATACAGACTCATTACATTACTGACGGCGGACTGTAACATCCTGGGGAAGATACTAGCAGATCGATATACTCAAATCCTTCCAACATTGATCCAACCAGATCTTATGCGGATTTGTTCCAGGAAGAAACACGTCTCAGAACATACGCAGGCTGTTCCACGTTCAGGACAGAGCGAGCGCCAAATATCCCAGAGCCGCATGCTTGGTCCTGGACCTGGAGAAGGCCTTTCATACTCTCACATGGCTCACATGGCTGTATATATTCACAGTTCTTCAACCAGTGGGACTAAGCCCCAATCCTACGAGGGTAAACATGACTATTATACATGAATCTCACTTCGAGGGTATGACTGGGAGGATATATTTCAGCCCCATTTCGGATGGAGAGAGGCACGCAACCGTGGTGCCACCTTTCCCTGTTACTGTTTGCTCTCGCAGTGGAGCAATCGGCAATTCGCCTGCGCCGGAAGAGGAAAACTCGGATATCCCAATAGCGTGTACTATCCACCGCGTCTCACTGAATGCAGATGATCTATTATTGTATGTACGCGACATTACCGCAGACTTGACTCCAATCTGGACAACACTCACAGAATTTGCAGAGGCTTCAGGACTCAAGGTAAACTGGGACAAATCCACGATCTATCCACTGAGCCAGGGCCTCACCCCGAGCCCATCACAATAGGAGGCCAGAGCATCGCCTGGAGTGCAAATGGCCCCTGATACTTAAGAGTCTGACTATCTCACTCCCCAAATGACATATATGAGGTAAACCATCGTAAGGCACTGGCAGGGATAAGGGCAGCAGCAGGCTTTTGGAAGACGCTTCCCTAGGCCCCATTTGGATGAGTGGCCTTGGCACAAATAATCATAGTATCCAGATTGTTATACCGCTTTGCTAACCTCCTGGTCGTCCCTCCTTGATCCTTCCTTTGGGAATTAGACTCATTACTTATCTCCCTAATTTGGGGCACGGGCCGACATAGGATGGCTCTATCCAAACTACAATTACCACCCGACGTGGAGGACTAGGGGCCCCATCCTTGGAGGCATACTTCTTGACCACACAGTTGCTGTGGCTCTCACACTGGATGGCTGAGTGTCACCTAGGGGAAACCACTACTGACACAGGGCAAATACCTGTGACAGCATTCCGTCGTCTCTTATTGCCCGGCACTAGGCCCATGCAAACTTAGCCATTACAGGTGTCAATAGACCGCACATGTATACTAAGGATACATCGCATATCCACAGGGAAACTCCTTTACTCTCCACTACTCCCACTGATAGGACTGCCCAGAAGTGAGAGATATTACACAGCCCAGGCCTTCCAGGTATGGCCAGATCACTCGCTAACTAAGGTTAAATCCCTTTTTCCCTTCCGTACAACCTATTAATGGAGGAATATGATCTCCCCCCAGGGCAATTCCTGGTACATAGATAAATATTGCCAGCTGCCGCTCACTCTGGAACCTAACTGAAGGGGAACCCGCGACACATCCGGTAATACACACAATTCTACACATGGGTGCAGGCAGACACTTAATCACATGACTCTACAAAACCGCCCGAGACCTCATAGTCAAACCACTGGACTCACTGGGACAGACATGGGAAGAGGAAAGAGGATGACCATTGCATGATAAAGAGTGGGAACAAGCAATAGAAAACCCAAAAAAGTATCCAGCAATGCACGCTTTAAGAACATACAGTTTTATATCCTGCATTGAGCATATTTAACGCCTGAGCCCCTCCAACGATATTACCCAGACACGCAGTTCCTGTGTCCCCGTTGCGGGGCCCCCCGAGGCAGATTTTCAACATATGCTTTGTAATTGCCCCACCTTGCAATCATACTTTATCCATGAGGTATTGCAGCAAACCACTGGCCTACAGGACATGAACACATGGGAGGCTTTCACATTAAGAGTATTCGATGATGGAAGACACACAAGGTGCAGACACACTTCATGTCCCTGTCAATACTGATGGTCAAGAGAGGAATAGCCATGTACTGGTGAGCCCTGGTGGGGGCCCCTTTGGCGGCCTGGGTAGGAGCAATGAATAGATTGGGCGCAGCAGAGGAGGAAGCGATCAGAAGTGAAGAAGTTAGAGGGACACGTAAACATCACATATCCATGAAATAGGCAGAACCTCTACTCCTATTCAAACAACAGGCAATAAGAGATAAACCACCCGCGGCATCCCAGAACCAAAGAGCTTAAGCGACCCAGAGCACGTCTGGAGAAACACACAGAGGGACCCGTCAGTCCCACACCAGGAACACCACACCACAACCTACACAAACACCGGGGACTCAGTAAAGACCAGTAGAAGCTGTTGCAACCCCCCAAGTTTCACGACGATTCATCAAGCGGGGACCGAGAAAAAAGGGGGGTCCCAAAACGCGTTTTCCCCATGCAATTTCCCATAGGACCTTTAGCCGCAGCTACAGCCCAAACTGCTGAATGGAATTACATTAAATTTGGCAAAGAGGTAGTTCTTGGTTTAGACTTGAGCTTTTTGTTTATTTGGTGTAAATACATTCAGTAGTTCCTGAGAAAATGACAGTGTTAGAATGAAATCCAGAAATCAAATAAGTTAAGTTGGTATTTTATTTTCCATCACAGCATTCATAGATTCTCTTGCTTCAAAGTCCAGATGCAAATGTCTCTCTCTACCAACTACCTTCCAGAATCCAGAATGTCATTAGAATGTAAACATGATGTATGCACAGGCAGCTCAAGAACATCATGATGCCACTCAACCAGATGTTAATGAACATAAAAGAAATATGACCCAAGATCCCCCCTCCCAGTCCCTATGCAACTCGCTTAACGAGTTCTTCATCGAAAAAATAGTCCGCATCAAAGCTAACATCCCTCCTCCCTCGCACACTTTCACCCATCCGCAGCCACCAGACAATAATCGGTCCCTCACTACCATTCCCTCACTGACTAAAGAATCTCTGCTCCCTCTACTGAGGCGTGTCAAGTCGGGCTCCCCAGCTGACATCTGCCCGGCACGCATCCTCTGTCAGATCTTTACTGAATGCCCAGCCCCCGCCCTCACCCTCCTGAATAATTCCCTTACGCTTGGTTCTGTCCCTGCTTCATTCAAAACTGCCACAATTCTTCCAATACTAAAAAAACCGGGCGCCGACCCGTCCTCCCCGGCAAACTATCGCCCCATATCCCTTCTCCCTTATCTGGGAAAGGTAACTGAGTCCCACGTCACTCAGGTGCTCAGCTCTTTTATAGAGGACAGTAATTATCTCGCACCCTGTCAGGCGGACTTTCGTACCCGCCACTCCACTGAGAAGGTGGTTATTTCAGTCATGGACCAACTCAGGGAGGGACTTGACACTAACACCCCTCAAGCCCTGGTCCTCCTAGATTTGTCCGCCGCATTTGACACGGTGGACCATTCCATCCTTTTGTCCCGTGTCAAGGCGGCGGGCATGGGGGAACAGGTACTGACCTGGATAGGTTCCTTCCTGGCCGATCGTACTCAGGCAGTCCACCTTGCTGAATTCTCTGCCCCGCCCCGCAGGGTGAATTGTGGCGTTCCCCAGGGATCTTCCCTCTCCCCCCCTCTTATTCAATCTTTAAATTTTCCCCCTTATTTCTGCACTGCAACAACTGGAGGTCACAGTCTACAACTATGCTGATGACCTCTAGCCTCCAGTCCGTCATGCTGTTTATCCGGGATTGGATGAATGCAAACCATCTCAAACTCAACCCGGATAAGACAGAACTGATTTTGACTGGAGGCAGTGACAACCCCTGGTCTCCTTCATTTTGGCCCCCTTCCCTTGGCTCACCTCCCACTCCCTCTTTTTCAGTCAAAACCCTTGGTATTACTCTCAATCAGGATTTGACACTCCATTCTCACATCAGTTCTGTTGTTTCTTCTTGTATTTTCACCCTGCGCATTATCAGGAAAGTATCCCGGTTCTTTTCCCCCTCTGCACTGAAACTTATAGTGATGGCCATGGTCTTATCCAAGATCGACTACGGGAACATTATTTATAATGGTGCTCCCGCCTACGCACTCCAGCGCCTCCAGCTGGTGCAGAACCAGGCTGCTCGCCTGGTACATGGCCTATCCAAATATCATCACTCTTCACCCCTTCTTATTGCCCTTCACTGGCTCCCCATTAAACAACGTGCTCTTTTCAAACTTGGCTGTCTCACTTTTCAAGCTCGGGCGGGCACTGCCCCTGCTTTTGTCAACTCCACCATCACTAATTAGTGCCCCTCTAGAGCGTTACGCTCCTCTTCTAAATCTTTATTAGTTATCCCCCGATTTAAGAAAAAAAGATCGGGAGGTCAGAAATTCTCGGTTCTTGCACCTACCTTCTGGAACTCTCTCCCACCCGAGGTCAGACTTTCCCCCTCCTATCTTGAGTTTCGCAAAGATCTCAAGACTTTTCTGTTCCAACAAGCTTTCAGCCTATAGCCCCCTGTGTCCGCCTTCGCTCAAGAACCCTCTAGCGCCAAGAAACTGCACAGTGAACGTGCGCTTTATAAAGTTTTTAAAATTCAAATTCAAAAGATGTAACATATCCCCCTTTTCCGTAAAACAAACATTAATGTTCACACGTAATCATTAAACCTGGTTGGTCTATTTCTTACACAAACATTTTGCTTGATCCTTGAAGCTACAGTGCCATCAACATTCTGTCCTAAATCATCAGTGTTGGATTTATAACTAGAACAAGAATCATAAGCAAAATTATTACACTTAGCAATTCTTCTTACATTCCACAGTTTTCCATCTTGAGTAATTACAGAATTACTAAACACTTTTTTGATTTGTATAGGTTTACCAAATTTGCATAACCCTTTCATCATCAGACCTGGTCTCAAAATCCTTACCCAATCCCCCACAACAAAATCATGAGCTATAACCTTCCATTTTTTATTGTACCAACTCATGGTCTTGTTTTGCTTCGCTTCTACTCTGCTAGCTGTATCATGTACACATTCCTTAATGTCCAGTTTCCCTTGACATTTATTCTTAAACCACCCTGGACAAATTTTTGAAGCTGGATCTCTTCCTTTAAGTAGTTTAAATGGACTAAGTTCTGTTGTTGAGTGAGGTGTAATTCGAAAAAACCCCATAATCTTTCCCTTAACTCATTCATCCATTCACCACGCATTCTTACAACATCTGTTATATACGACTTCAGCACCCTGTTAAACCGTTCTACTTGGCCGTTCTCATGTGGTTCATATAATGATGTACATTTGTGTGTAATTCCATATTCTTTTAAGAAATTCTCAATTTCTATTGATTTTAATTGCACTCCATTGTCCGTAACTAACACCGAAGGACATCCTTCTCAAGCAAAGATCTCTTTAAAGAAAACAATCACTGCATTAGTAGTAGCATTAGGTACAAATTTTACTTCTGGCTACTTTGAGTGAAAATCAATCAAAACTAATGCATATTGTGAATTTTCTGGTAAATTCTTAAATGGGCCCAAAATATCAAAGGCTAACTTTTGCCACAGCATGTCTGGCCACTTCACAACCTTTTAAGGTGGAACACTAGTTCTGAGCATTTTCTCACTTGACACACACTCTTGACATTCTCTTACTACCATTTCTATAAATGCATCCATCCCTGGCCACCAAAAGAAACTCCTAATCAGCCTGTTCATAGAAGATATTACCGGATGTGTCTTATGAGCCAACGTAAGAATGACATCTTGCATACCTTGTGGTGGAACACATTTGCCCGACTTAAACAAAAAATAATTTTCCCATTCCAATTCTTCTGCTACCCTTGCAAATGGTAAAAGCTCTTCTTTAATTACATTTTTAGGCCATCCTATCATTATATATTTTTTAAGGGTACTCCACCTATCATCTTTCCTTACACAACTGTCCCACTTTTCCTCTGTAATCTCTTGAAACTGGTCTCCCATCACATCAGCTATCGTTACAATAAATGCTTCTTCCTTAACTACATCCACTTTGTCCTGCTCACACGGCAGTCGAGATAGAAAATCGGCAGTAACATATTTTTTTCCTGGCACATACTCTGTGCTAAAATTATACTCCTGCAATCTTGATGATAGTCTCACAATCCTGGCTGTAGAATGCCAACCGCAACCTGTAGACAATATATTAACTAGCGGTTTATGGTCTGTTCTAAGGATGAACCTCCAACCCCACACATATAACCTAAAATGTTCCAATGCCCACACACACACAAGTAATTCTCTTTCAATTGCTGCATATTTCCACTCACACTCATTCAATGTGCGTGAGGCAAAAGCCACGTTCCATTCTTCTTTTCCATCTCGTTGTGACAGAATACCCCCTAAACCATATAAACTGGCATCCACCATGATTAAACACTCTTTCTTCATCCTAAAGGGTTTCAATGTAGGCGCATTAATTATATCTTTCTTTATACATTCAAAAGCCTCCTGTTGTTCGTTCAACCACAAATATCTCACATTTTGTCTTAATAACGCCCGCAATGGTTCCATTTTAGTCGCGAAATTTTCCATAAACTTACTGTAGTATTCACACATACCTGTGAATGATAATAACTGATCCTTGTCAATAGGTGATGGGGCTTTAACAATTGCATCTACATTAGTTTTCTTTGGAACAATTCCATTTCCAGACAATGTATGACCCAAATATTCAACTGTACGTTTGAAAAGTTTACAATTGTGTGCCTTTAATGTGAGACCATGGCTCTCTAACCTCTTGCAAACTTCATTTAAATGAAATACATGCTCAGTTTCATTCTTTGAGAAAATCAATATGTCGTCCTGAAAACATTTGACATATTCATCCAAATCTCTAAATATCTGGAACATCAATCTTTGGAACACTGACGCCTGACCAAAAGGCATCCTCGTATATTGGTATAGACCAAAAGACGTAATAAACGCTGTGCGTTTCTTTGACTCCTCCTTAAGCTCTATTTGATGGTATGCTGATCGCAAGTCTAACGTTTAAAATATCTGGGCTCCCTCAAACATTGATACAACTTCATTGATATTTGGCAATGGGTGACAATCTATGATAATATTAGAGTTGAGAGCCCTAAGGTCTACACACACTCTCAACTTTTGATCCGGTGTGTGGACCAAAACGATGGGGGAAACCCACTCTGCAGACTCAATTATTTCAATAATCCCCTCATCGGATAACTCTTTTAACATATCCTTCAAATCTTGTCTTACACTTATTGGAACTCCCCTGATTTTTTGTTTGATAGGTGTAGCGTTTTCCTTTAAAACAATTTTATGAGAAAAATTCTTTAACTTTCCCAACCTGTCACAAAACATATTCTTGTAACTGTTCACCAAATCCTTCTCCTTATCATTACAGTTATCATTGTTACCAATGGTAGCAATCTGATTATATAGTGCATCATCACTTAAAGTGACAGGCTCTCTTGCCCTTGGGTTCAAAATAATGCCTAGTTTATATTGATCACGCCATCCTAGGACGTTTACCCCTTTCCTTGCAATGTACAGTTTAATTTCAGTACTCCTATGCTTTCAACAGATACTTACTCCAAAATAACCCTCAACTTCAATTTGATTCCCTTGAAAACATTCTGCCATAATATCAGATGGTACTAAGTTCTCTAAACACAATTGTTTGTTCAATTTTTCTAAAAAATATTGACGTGTGATAATCGTCCATGGAGACCCTGAATCTACCATTAAAACTATATCTACTCCACAAACTCTAAAATCACTATTAGGTGACTTCCTAATAGGAACAGGAACTCCATCAATAATGGAAACAACAAAACCTTTATCCTCTCTGTCTGTATCATGTACTAGATTAGGAATGGCTACTTCGTTATTTGTAACATAGGACACTGCTCCTCCGGAAGGTGTGGCATTGCATCTAATGTCTCTACATACACTTGTAAAGTGCCCTACTCTACCACAGTTCCTACATTCTTTGTTAATTGCAGGACTTGTTGCCACATCTAAAACAAACCGTCATGTTCCGTGATAAACCTTGAACATTCCTGTACATACTAGTGTTCGAACTTCCCCCTCTATAATTGTGTTGTATGCGTGTAGGTTGCTGTTGCATTTGGTTCTCATTCTTTGACTTAATATAACAAACCTCCTCTTCTGCTATTTTTTTATTTGCATTGTCTTTGACAACCTCCATCCATTTTTCCGACTGTTCTAAAGCTTCCGCTTCCGAAATTGCTTCAGTTAGACTAGGATTTCCTAAAACCCATAACCTTTCTTGTATTTTTTTTATTCCTAACGTGTACTATAATCTGATCTCTTATCATTTCATCTGTTAACAACCCAAAATTACAATGTAAAGATAAAGATCTCAATCCTGTGAGAAAGTCATCAAAATTCTCACCATCCTTTTGCGCCCTGGTATAGAACTTAAATCTATTTAATGCATTATTTGTAACAGGCTTAAATCTTTTCTCTATTCTTAACAAAGACTCATTATACACATTCAAATTATTGCCGCTCCCGTCACTCTGCGACGTAATTTGAGGCAAGGATCTAAAAATAACTTGTCCCTCCGATCCTAAGCAATGTAAAAAAATGCTTTTCTTTCTTTCCGCCCCCATGCGTTCGCCATCTATAGCCTTCATGTATGTGATAAACTCTTCTTTCCATCTCGCCCAGGGCATGGGAGAATCACCCTTGGACTGTAAAAACTTTGCCGGGGGGTCAAATTGCATAATTCTAGCTATATTACAAAATATAACTACCTGTAGTACTTAAATATTGTGAATATACATCAACTAAATCTCTAAACGTGTAACAATATGCAACCTTAATGAGCTAAAATGTATAATAATAAAATAATAAGTATTACTCTATGACTCTTAAAATATAAACATTGTTTAAAAATATCAGATCAATTCTTATAAATAAAATACCACAATTGTGAAGCAGAACTAATAATTCTTTGTGTAGGAATGAAGTAAAAATCGTCGCGTAATATTTAATTGCAGTCTTCGTGTTGAAACTGTCAGAAAAATCGCCGTGTACTGTTTAGTAGTAGTTGTCACGGTGATACAAAATGGCCGCCGATGACGTCGCACGCTAACGTACAACGTGAAATGTCACAGGAAGTTCAATCGTGTTGACGTCGCTGTGTTAATTCGTCGATGTGGACCGTGCTGTGGAATTCCACCGGATTAGAAAGATGCCAACCCGCTGTTGAAATTTTGCCGAATGCAGCTCCACAACCGTAAGTCAAACTTAAAAGATGCTCGAAACATGTGGTGCACAGGATGCGACGTTGAATTCAAGCGCACACCGTTGAATACAAGCAGGTCACGTAGTTAAACAACAGGACAACGTTTCACCACAACACGAGTCAAAGAACAAACGAGGTGCAAGTCTATCGCATTTCAAAAACAGGCCATTTCCTTATCAGCGATGTTGAAATAATAAAAATAAATGTAAAAAAAACGATAGTCCAAATGTAATTAACGCTGTTGTTGTTAGCGTCTCAACTCCAGTAAGCAAAGTATAAGTTTCAAGATAATGAAAGAATGTAAATCTTCTCCAACTAATCCGAACTTAGAGGAATTGTAAATAGTTTATTCTTGTTAAAAAACCGCCGCAGGTGCCATCAGTGCACAATTAATGAAATATAATATCGCAAACTGCCGCTGGTGCTATCAATGCACAGAAATAATTAAAAAAAAAAATGTTTATGAAACACTCCTTACCTGTGCTGATAAATGACTGGAGTGTATCTTAGTACTTCTCCCTCATCACCAAAATTATTAGAATCAAATACAGAAATCAAATAATTCAAGTTGGTATTTTATTTTCCAGCACAGCATTCATAGTTTCTCTTGCTTCAAAGTCCAGGTGCAACTGGCTCTCTCTACCAACTACCTTCCAGAATCCAGAATGTCATTAGAATGTAAACATGGTGTATGCACAGGCAGCTCAAGAACATCATGATGTCATTTAACCAGATGTTAATGAACATAAAAGAAATATGCTAAGGGATGTAACAGACAGTTAAAGTCATTCATATATCTATGGGCGCGGTGGATCCACGGACCTATCCGCATGAATACTGGGGGTCCCTGGGGGCTAACTAGCCCACCAGGAACCTCCAGTATGCACCAGGAGGCTGCTTGCAGAGAGGTGTTCTGAGGCCATGCCCCTTTTTACACCTCTCTGCAACGCAGCTCTGTGGCACTTACTGGAGGTACCTGGTGGGCTAGTTGGCCGCCAGGGGACCTCAGGATTCAAGGGGACTTAATCCCCCAACTTAAAACGCGCCACGGGCGAGTTTGCACAGTGGTGAAGTAGGGGGCGGGGCCTGAAGTGATATGTGTGCAAACACGCCCTGAGGCACGTTTTAAGTTGGGGAATTAATTCCTCTTCAATCCAGAGGTCCCCAGGGGGCCAACTAGCCCACCAGGTACCTCCACTAAGTGCCACAGAGCTGTGTTGCAGAGTGTTGTAAAAAGGGGCGTGGCTTCCGAATACCTCTCTGCAACACAGCTCCCTGGCACATACTGAAGGTACCTGGTGGGCTAGTAGGCCCCCAGGGGACTGCAGGATTGAAGAGGAATTAATTCCCCAACTTAAAACGCACCACAGGGCGTGTTTGCACACATGTCACCGCAGGCCCCGACCTCTTCCTTCACCATTGTACAAATATTCCTCTAAAATCAGCCGAACTACGAATTCTGATTTACTCACCTGTTATCAGGAGAGAACCCAGTGCAGCATCTTTTAGCTCAGCACTGACCCTGAAAAGTAATTGTAAGCGTACTTACAAGTAACTTGTATTCCCTTCCATAGGAACCCATTGTGTGATTTTCAGCAGAAAAGTTTCTAAGTGCTGAATTTTAAAACGTACAAATATTCCTCTAAAATCAGCCGAACTACGAATTCCGATTTACTCACCTGTTATCAGGAGAGAACCCAGTGCTGCATATTTCAGCCCAGCACTGACCCTGAAAAGTAATTCTAAGCGTACTTACCAGTAACTTGTATTTCCGTCCGTAGGAATCCATTGTGTGGTTTTCAGCACAACAGTTTCTAAATGTCGATTTTTGAAATGTACAAATATTCTTCTAAAATCAGCCGAACTACAAATTCCGATTTACTCACCTATCAGGAGAGAACCCAGTGTTGCATTTTTTAGCCCATCACTGAGCCTGAAAAGTAATTCTAAGTGTACTTATCAGTAAGTTGTATTTCCTTCCATAGGAATCTATTGTGTGGTTTTCAGAAGAAAAGTTTCTAAGTGTCAATTTTTGAAAAGTACAAATATTCCTCTAAAATCAACTGAACTACGAATTTCGATTTTCCCACCTGTTATCACGAGAGAACTCAGTGCTGCATCTTTTAGCCCAGCACTGACCCTGAAAATTAATTTTAAGCGTACTTACCAGTAACTTGTATTTCCTTCTAAAGGAATCCATTAATTGGTTTTCACCAGAAAAGTTTATGTGTCTATTTTAACATACTAAAAATATTCCTTAAAAATTGCCTGTATGACTTAAACGCATTCTTTCGACTGTTTACAGGAGATGCACCCGTGCTGGATCCAGGATCCACCACTGAGTAAGAAAAAGTAACGTTAACACTACTTACCTGATAAAGTGAATTTCTTCCCATAGGATGACATTGGTGATTCTATGTGAAAAAGTTTTTAAGTATCAACTTTTAAAATACAATAATATACCTTAAAAATCACTACTGTAACCAAAACGTTTTTACTCAACTGTTTACAGGAGATGTCCCAGGACTGAATCTAGGATCCAGTCCTGTGGTTAGAAAAGTAATCCAAAAAGTAACTAATTGGTTTTAACTATAAATTCACATTGAGCTCAATGTTGCATTGTGTCTGAAATTGTGTGGCGCATTACAACAACTGTAACTACTGTACTTAAAAGTCTATTGCCTATTTGCAAAGTATTTAAACTAAAGTCATTCATTCTGAGAAAGTATATTTTGTAATGGAATGTATAATGTAATTATAATGTAATTTAAAAAATAAAATATCTAAAAATAAATAGTTTAAAAAAATGTAGTAAATCAGTATCAAAAAATAAATATAAGAATTAATACATTTAAAAATTGTCATTTACAAAACCTTTGAAATTTACTGAAACAACCATAGGTTTCAGACATGTTATAGTTAGGAATTAGCATTTAAAAAACCTTTGAAATTCACTGAAAAAACCATAGGTTTCAGACATGTTTTAGTTAGGAATTAGCATTTAAAAAAACTTAGAAATTCACTGAAATCAGTGATGTCACTGACCATGTCATGAATGATGTAATATGTGACATTGTTTTAACGGATGGGGTTCTTAAGGGAGTCTTGCCTATAAAACCAAATATCACTTACCGAAAAGCATACTCTATGAGATCGGATCTGGTAAAGAATAGTCCAGAACTTTTAAATAAAGATATATGGTTATCCACAAAGAAGGGCTTTTTCAAATGTAGCAGTTGCAGAGCGTGCAAGTTTGGTGCGAATACTAAATCCTACAAAAATGCATTTTCTGACGAGTTGATTGAGATCAAAGGCAAATGTAACTGCAAAATAGACTATACAGTATATGTCTTGAATTGTATATGTGGTCTCCGCTATGTGGTAAGCACACAACTTCCAGTGCAAGCACGCATTTTACAACATCTGCGAGCAACAGTTAATTCAGACCAAACATACCCCGTTGCGAGACACGTCAAGTCTGAACATGGCAACACTTTGAATGTATTATCTTATTTTGTCATTGACAGTGTCCCTATAAACAGAAGAGGAGGGAATAGAGACAAAGCTCTGCGACAATTGAAAACTAAATACATTTTAGAACTAGACACGAAGAGCCCTCAAGGTCTGAATATGTGTGAGGACATGTACCATTATCTATGATTGAGTATGCAATATTAATTAAGTGAGTACCTGTTTACAGAGATTAATGTCATGGTCTTAAGATGTATTTTAAGCATACAGTGGGTTTTATATTGTATATATAGTAGCATTTTTATGTCTCCATTTGATCGTCCGTAGTTGTGTGTATTATCATGAATTTTACAATTTATGGTTTTATACTATTTATTGGCGCTCATTTGCACAGATGTAGATTGCACTGCTTATGACATAAATACCCAGCTGCTATGCACGAATCACTTTATTCTTGGAAAAATCTGCTTATATATGTTTCCTATTATGAAATAATACTTTAACAAGTAACGCTGATTCTCCCTCTTGAAAGGGGTTCCCGGCTGGGATCCCCCCAAAAATATATTTTTTTATATAATTATGCACTTTATTCACGTATTGCACTTTCTTCAGCACAACAGCACCTTTAAGAATATAGATAATATTCTATATGATTTTTTGTATACATGTGACCAAATAGCCTGATGGCAAAGTATCATGAAATTGATACAGATTTGTTGGGATGTAAACAATATTGTATTAAGCAGTTATAAGAAAATAAGCTTTTCATTACAATGTATTGTTATGCTTTTAATAATGATCATAATATTTATTTTTTTAGATATTAATTTGGGCAATGAGACTACAATATCGTATTGTTTGTTTTCCCCTATAAAATACTTTATGTGCAATGTTATTGTATTTAAACAGGTATCATCTACATTGCTACAATTACCATAGCAAAGCCGACTATGAGTAAGTCTGTCTTCTATACCAATAGATATGATTCATGGTCACGTGATACATGACAAAAGTGCTGTGATTGGTGGTTCACAATTTAAATGTTATGCACTCACAAACGCTTGTATCTGGTGAGCAAGGCGACAGGATCGCGGCACCCTTGACACACTGAAATGAAATAAAAAGAAACTCTGCTGCATCCACTACCGGATTTGGTGTCCGTTCTTCTCCTGGAGAGTGCTGACTTGTGCGGTGCGCCGTGGGAGCGTCAGCGTATTTATATATATATATATATATATATATATGAAGAAAGGTTCCTCCCCAGCCTGCTCTGCGCTCGCAGACACCGCCTCCACGCCAGCAAGGAAGAGGACCGGACCAGCAATTCAGCAAAGATGGTAATTTTATTTACAGATTAAAACAGAACCAGCGACGCGTTTCGGGCGGGAAGCCCTTGATCACGCTGCAACATGTTTATAATCAATTATGCTTTTTTTATAGGTGTATGCAGTGAATTAGGCGCCACCCCCTGGTGACGCCCACCATGATCATGTGGTAAATACTAAACAGTAACAACGCACTACCGCTGATACATAGTTGCTATTGCTGAATAAACATACAAGAATTTATAACTGGTTAAATCCAGGAAATCATCAACATATATTCAATTATATAAAAATATTAAGGTACAATCCTTACATGTTGAATTTCAGTTAAAAGATGTATCTCTCTTATGTGCAAGTAAGCAATCTAATACCTTTAGCAGCAAGATAGTAAAGTGCGTGTGCCTAAAAGTGCATAAGTGATAAAAATTGTGATAAAGTGCAAGAATTAGCGGAAAACATATGGAACTACCACTGAAACAATTACTAACAGTTAGGCATCATTTCTCAATGTATGAATACAAAAATTCATCATCCTAGTCCATAATTATTTCTATTTGGAAGGTCAAAATAGAACAAAAAGAACCATTTTATCAAGAAGCTAAAAATGACAGTATGTATAAAAAGATTCATAGTTCATATATATACATACCTATACACATCCCCACTCTTATTCTCACCACCCCACATACCTAGCCCATTTTATGAAAAGTGAATATTTCAATGGATTGCAAAACCCTATGTGCTTGTAAAAAACAAAGCAAAGCAACGTAAATGACAATAACTATATACACACCCAACTGAAAAACTATATACACACCCAACTAAAAAACCCTCTCATGATTATTTACAAAGTGCATATCTGTGCGATTCGATATATACACACACACCTCTTCATGTGCAACATTAAGCCCAAGGTCAAAATAATATCAATATCAAAATTCTATACATGGTATTCACATAATAGTAAAATCACTGTACACTTAAAAGATAATACATATTGTCTATCATTAAAATATTGTACGTGATATGTGAATAGAAATGTATGAAAATTATGTATGTATAATGATGCCTAGTACCCAAAAGTTGCCAAGTAAAGTGCATAGGTGTCCCTATAGGTGAAAATCGATGTAAGTTTCACCAGTTGTAATTACAGAATAAGGGACATATATGTGGGACTTCTAATAGGGAACCTAACTAGAAGAGCCCTAAATCAGAACACAGATATAGGTAGAATCAGAAGCTGGCAAGGCCGAATGAATTTATAAAAAGTGATGCATCTCCTCAATATTATTGAGCCCGTTAGGCCAACGGCTATCGAGCTCCAATATATATTTAGACTCCAATTTTCTGAGTTAAGCCTCACGATCACCTCCTCGTCTAGATAAAGGAACTGCCCCTATCACAAAATAGCTTAAACAACTTAGATCTTTGTTGTGCACTCGTTTAAAGTGACGGGCGACAGGGTAAGCGGGGTCACTATGCAAAATAGCCCTGAGATGCTGCAGAATTCGGGCGTGCACCTGGAGCTTAGTGCTTCCAACATATCTAAGCCCACAGGTGCACGTCAGAACATAGACAGCATGATCAGTCTTGCAGTTGTAGTTGCCATAGATGTTTTTGGCAACTTTACTGAACGGGGTATTGTACTGGGTGGTAGTGACCCCAAACTTACAAGCCCTACAACTGGAGCATTTAAAGAAACCTCTGGATGGGCGAAGCCATGGAATTTTGGATTTCAATTCAGGTGTTGCTTTATCCAGATGGCTGCCCATGGTTCTGGCTCGTCTGAAAGTCACTGTGGGAGAAGAGGGCAACCTAGTGTTGAGAATGTGGTCGCTCATAACAATCGGCCAATGTTTGTTCAAAATTGACCTAATTTTTCTGTCTTCTCTACTAAAAGTGGTGATCAGACGTGGGCACTCCAGTTGGGGTGTAGTAGTGGGAGGAAGTTCGATTTCCAAAGAGGAGTCAGGGAAGAGACTCTCCCTAGATCTAGTCAGGGATTTATTTAACGCTGTATTTAATATCCGCTCGGAGTAACCTCTGGCCCTCAATCTGGCCAAGAGTTCTTCCAAGCAGGCATCAAAATCCGAAGGAGAGCTGCATATTCTTTTTAATCTAAGGATTTCCCCATAGGGGATTCCCGAGATTGTGTGTCTGGGATGCATGCTGGAGGCATGCAATGTGGCGTTGCCAGCCGTCTGTTTTCTGTGGAGGGTGGTGTTGACTATTCCATTGGAGACATACACCTCCACATCCAAAAATTGGATGCGATTTTCACTGATGTTGGCCGTGAAGTGAAGGTTAAGCGAATTATCGTTGATGTTATCAATAAATCGCAAAGCTTCCTGTTTGCTACCCTTCCAGATAATAAAGATATCATCTATGTATCTTAAGAAGTATCTAACGTGATTGTCCATCCATGTCTTGTGGCGCACATTGAGGACCTGCTCCTCCCACCAGCCAACGTGCAAGCACGCATAGCTGGGAGAGAAGCAGGCCCCCATCGCCACGCCCCTTAGTTGCTTGTAAATTTCTTTCCCGAATGAAAAGAAATTGTTATTGAGGCACCATTTTATTAATCCCACGATTAACTTATTGTGTTCATAATAATGGATGGGTCTACTGGAAAGGTAGTGTTGTACCGCTGCTAACCCCTTATCATGATCTATGCTGGTATACAGCGATTCCACGTCAAGCGAAATTAAAAGCATTTCATTTTCCCATTCAAGTGTAGATATTTTGGATATAAAGTCACTAGTATCTCGAATGAAGCTGGGAAGTTGCTTAACAAAGTCTTGTAAAAAGTAATCAATGTATTCTCCCACTTTCTCCCCCGCACTTCCAATGGCTGAGACTATCGGCCTGCCTGGTATTGGTTGTATGGATTTGTGCACCTTAGGGATGAGATAAAGAGAGGGTAGAATTGGAAAGTTCACATACATGTATTTGTGCTCTTCTGACGAAATGAGACCTTCCCTCTTCCATTGATTTAAAGACTTGTGTAAACTGGATATCGCTTTGTCGTATTCCTTTTGGGTGCTTTTTATGTAACAAGCCGGGTCTTCTAGTTGGCGTTTGGCTTCATTGATGTAATCTGTTTTGGGCCAAAGGACCAAATTGCCCCCCTTGTCCGACCTTTTGATCACTATGTCAGGGTTACCTTCAAGCTTTTTCATTAGTTTGTTGTAAGCCATCCTGGTGTATGTCTCTTTTTTACCTCGTTTGTTGTTGGTTTCTGTGTACAGTTTTTTGATGTCATTTGTGACGCAATCGTGAAAGATGTCGATCACGTCCCCTGGCATTAGTGGTATAAATTTTGATTTGCTAGTAAAAGGACTCAACCCTGCACCTTTAGGAAGGATAGGAATGTGTCTGAGACGATCTTGAGTAGAGATTTCTACTTCTGGTTCTAAGTCGTCGTTTGTAGTCATTAAGTCATTAGCATCAAGGAAAACATGTGTGTCGGACGCCCTTAATGAAATGTTCTCATTTTCTCTCACAATTTCTTCTTGGGCATCCGAATCCTTAGCTTTTTGTAAGGCAAAGTGCTTCTTTAATTTAAGTTTCCTTATAAAGCAGAAGACATCTACCCTAGTGGTAGTATAATCAAAGTGTTGCGTTGGTGAAAAATTTAAACCCAATGAAAGTAATTGCTCTTCCGCTTTATCGAAGACCACGTTGGAGAGATTGATGATGGTATTATTTTTTATCGTCGTCTCCCCCATGTTTTTTTCTTTTTCTTTTGCTGAAGTTGTTCCCCGGCTTTGTTTCCTTGTGCGTCGTCGTTCTTTCCTCCGTTTATTCCTCCTTTGTTTGGTTGAGAGTTGTTCTGCCATGATCTCAGGGTTTGGAGCCTCTCGTCTACCACGAAATCCATTTCTTGCTGGATACTCAATGTTTCCAGTCCATTTAAGTTTAAATCACTATTGGTGGAGCCTGATGATAGTGATTCCATGCTGGACGCACTCGTTGTTAGAGAGTCCGTAGACTGCCTCATTCCGTTAGCATTGGCAGCATTGGATGTGGCAGGGCCAGCACTGCCTGCTGGTACGGTGCTATTGGGATTGGAAGTAGAATTATTCTTCTTTTTGGTGTATGCCTGTCTTTTAGCCGAATTGTACTTTTTGGAAAAGGTAAAGATCCTCCCTAATCGATAGTCATCCGCGTCACGAGCAAATTTTGTAGCCTTGCGAGTTTTTATTTTTTCTTCGTGTTTTCGCAATTGCTCGTTCATGTTGTCTGTGAGTTTTTTAGTTTCTACGGCGTTTTGGCAGGCTTCAATTTCCAATTCCAAAGCTCTGATTTTTTCTAGCAGTTTGGCTCGGTCACTGGTGGCATACTTAATTAGTATACATACTAAGTTCATCGATGCAGCCAGGTTACTCTCACCCCACTCTTGAAGCATGGCTGGGTCTGGATTGTCGAAGCTGGGAGCTAGCAAAATCCTGAGTCCTCGTGGTACACGCCCCACTTCCTCGTATTTACTGAGGGATTTGTGCTCCCACCACTTAGTGCATTCCGCTTTGCTCAGTTTCACTAGTTCTTTAAACAGCTGTTTCAAATCTTTCGTTTGAGAATTGCCAAGTTCGCTTTGGTTTTGTTCCTGATTTTGGCCAGAAGATGTATCTGTGGCGTCAAAAAGTGACAATGCGGCTTCCTCCCGCTGCTTGTCAATTTCGTCTTTATCCATGTTGTTGCAGTTCTGTTCTGTGATATTTAAATACGACGAGCACAATTCTGACTCGTCCTTTACTGCTGTATAGAAACTTCGTCACCGGACGGCATTTCTTTGAACACACACTCACCGTAGGTCCCAGGCGGGAACTGCTCCGCGTCCCACGTCCTCCGACGCGAATCCTCGGGGCTGCTCACACCGCCCAACCTAAACGGCAGGGGTTTCAGTTCATCCGGGGGCCAGCTGCAATGATTCCCAGGCGAGATCCAAACGAAAGGTGATTTGAAGCAGCTGCCGGCAGCAGACGAAGGGGTCCGTTGCAGAGGCAAATCAACCTCCGTTATTACGTGAAGAAAGGTTCCTCCCCAGCCTGCTCTGCGCTCGCAGACACCGCCTCCACGCCAGCAAGGAAGAGGACCAGACCAGCAATTCAGCAAAGATGGTAATTTTATTTACAGATTAAAACAGAACCAGCGACGCGTTTCGGGCGGGAAGCCCTTGATCACGCTGCAACATGTTTATAATCAATTATGCTTTTTTTATAGGTGTATGCAGTGAATTAGGCGCCACCCCCTGGTGACGCTCACCATGATCATGTGGTAAATACTAAACAGTAACAACGCACTACCGCTGATACATAGTTGCTATTGCTGAATAAACATACAAGAATTTATAACTGGTTAAATCCAGGAAATCATCAACATATATTCAATTATATAAAAATATTAAGGTACAATCCTTACATGTTGAATTTCAGTTAAAAGATGTATCTCTCTTATGTGCAAGTAAGCAATCTAATACCTTTAGCAGCAAGATAGTAAAGTGCGTGTGCCTAAAAGTGCATAAGTGATAAAAATTGTGATAAAGTGCAAGAATTAGCGGAAAACATATGGAACTACCACTGAAACAATTACTAACAGTTAGGCATCATTTCTCAATGTATGAATACAAAAATTCATCATCCTAGTCCATAATTATTTCTATTTGGAAGGTCAAAATAGAACAAAAAGAACCATTTTATCAAGAAGCTAAAAATGACAGTATGTATAAAAAGATTCATAGTTCATATATATACATACCTATACACATCCCCACTCTTATTCTCACCACCCCACATACCTAGCCCATTTTATGAAAAGTGAATATTTCAATGGATTGCAAAACCCTATGTGCTTGTAAAAAACAAAGCAAAGCAACGTAAATGACAATAACTATATACACACCCAACTGAAAAACTATATACACACCCAACTAAAAAACCCTCTCATGATTATTTACAAAGTGCATATCTGTGCGATTCGATATATACACACACACCTCTTCATGTGCAACATTAAGCCCAAGGTCAAAATAATATCAATATCAAAATTCTATACATGGTATTCACATAATAGTAAAATCACTGTACACTTAAAAGATAATACATATTGTCTATCATTAAAATATTGTAGGTGATATGTGAATAGAAACGTATGAAAATTATGTATGTATAATGATGCCTAGTACCCAAAAGTTGCCAAGTAAAGTGCATAGGTGTCCCTATAGGTGAAAATCGATGTAAGTTTCACCAGTTGTAATTACAGAATAAGGGACATATATGTGGGACTTCTAATAGGGAACCTAACTAGAAGAGCCCTAAATCAGAACACAGATATAGGTAGAATCAGAAGCTGGCAAGGCCGAATGAATTTATAAAAAGTGATGCATCTCCTCAATATTATTGAGCCCGTTAGGCCAACGGCTATCGAGCTCCAATATATATTTAGACTCCAATTTTCTGAGTTGAGCCTCACGATCACCTCCTCGTCTAGATAAAGGAACTGCCCCTATCACAAAATAGCTTAAACAACTTAGATCTTTGTTGTGCACTCGTTTAAAGTGACGGGCGACAGGGTAAGCGGGGTCACTATGCAAAATAGCCCTGAGATGCTGCAGAATTCGGGCGTGCACCTGGAGCTTAGTGCTTCCAACATATCTAAGCCCACAGGTGCACGTCAGAACATAGACAGCATGATCAGTCTTGCAGTTGTAGTTGCCATAGATGTTTTTGGCAACTTTACTGAACGGGGTATTGTACTGGGTGGTAGTGACCCCAAACTTACAAGCCCTACAACTGGAGCATTTAAAGAAACCTCTGGATGGGCGAAGCCATGGAATTTTGGATTTCAATTCAGGTGTTGCTTTATCCAGATGGCTGCCCATGGTTCTGGCTCGTCTGAAAGTCACTGTGGGAGAAGAGGGCAACCTAGTGTTGAGAATGTGGTCGCTCATAACAATCGGCCAATGTTTGTTCAAAATTGACCTAATTTTTCTGTCTTCTCTACTAAAAGTGGTGATCAGACGTGGGCACTCCAGTTGGGGTGTAGTAGTGGGAGGAAGTTCGATTTCCAAAGAGGAGTCAGGGAAGAGACTCTTCCTAGATCTAGTCAGGGATTTATTTAACGCTGTATTTAATATCCGCTCGGAGTAACCTCTGGCCCTCAATCTGGCCAAGAGTTCTTCCAAGCAGGCATCAAAATCCGAAGGAGAGCTGCATATTCTTTTTAATCTAAGGATTTCCCCATAGGGGATTCCCGAGATTGTGTGTCTGGGATGCATGCTGGAGGCATGCAATGTGGCGTTGCCAGCCGTCTGTTTTCTGTGGAGGGTGGTGTTGACTATTCCATTGGAGACATACACCTCCACATCCAAAAATTGGATGCGATTTTCACTGATGTTGGCCGTGAAGTGAAGGTTAAGCGAATTATCGTTGATGTTATCAATAAATCGAAAAAGCTTCCTGTTTGCTACCCTTCCAGATAATAAAGATATCATCTATGTATCTTAAGAAGTATCTAACGTGATTGTCCATCCATGTCTTGTGGCGCACATTGAGGACCTGCTCCTCCCACCAGCCAACGTGCAAGCACGCATAGCTGGGAGAGAAGCAGGCCCCCATCGCCACGCCCCTTAGTTGCTTGTAAATTTCTTTCCCGAATGAAAAGAAATTGTTATTGAGGCACCATTTTATTAATCCCACGATTAACTTATTGTGTTCATAATAATGGATGGGTCTACTGGAAAGGTAGTGTTGTACCGCTGCTAACCCCTTATCATGATCTATGCTGGTATACAGCGATTCCACGTCAAGCGAAATTAAAAGCATTTCATTTTCCCATTCAAGTGTAGATATTTTGGATATAAAGTCACTAGTATCTCGAATGAAGCTGGGAAGTTGCTTAACAAAGTCTTGTAAAAAGTAATCAATGTATTCTCCCACTTTCTCCCCCGCACTTCCAATGGCTGAGACTATCGGCCTGCCTGGTATTGGTTGTATGGATTTGTGCACCTTAGGGATGAGATAAAGAGAGGGTAGAATTGGAAAGTTCACATACATGTATTTGTGCTCTTCTGACAAAATGAGACCTTCCCTCTTCCATTGATTTAAAGACTTGTGTAAACTGGATATCGCTTTGTCGTATTCCTTTTGGGTGCTTTTTATGTAACAAGCCGGGTCTTCTAGTTGGCGTTTGGCTTCATTGATGTAATCTGTTTTGGGCCAAAGGACCAAATTGCCCCCCTTGTCCGACCTTTTGATCACTATGTCAGGGTTACCTTCAAGCTTTTTCATTAGTTTGTTGTAAGCCACCCTGGTGTATGTCTCTTTTTTACCTCGTTTGTTGTTGGTTTCTGTGTACAGTTTTTTGATGTCATTTGTGACGCAATCGTGAAAGATGTCGATCGCGTCCCTTGGCATTAGTGGTATAAATTTTGATGTGCTAGTAAAAGGACTCAACCCTGCACCTTTAGGAAGGATAGGAATGTGTCTGAGACGATCTTGAGTAGAGATTTCTATATATATACGCTGACGCTCCCACGGCGCACCGCACAAGTCAGCACTCTCCAGGAGAAGAACGGACATATATATGAAAAACAGGAAACGAGCCGCCACCTCAGCAATGAAGGGAATTATTTTATTTAGATGTTGTACAATTAGGCATTCCTGACGCGTTTCAGTCCTCCTGGACTTTTTTCAAAGGATTGCGCCTGTAACTTGCGTGCAGCAGAGTTCCACAAGCCTATATATATTCACTGAAAAAACCATAGGTTATAGACCATATATAGTTAGGAATTAGCATCAGTGATGTCATCAGTGATGTCATTTGAGATGTCATCAGTGATGTCATCAGTGATGTCACTGACCATGTCATGAATGATGTAATATGTGACATCATCAGCAGTGGATTGCGGGTGCGCGATATATAGTTAGTGCAACTAACTATATATGGAATTTCAATGGTTTTGTGTGAGTAAAATAAGGTTTTGTAAATGCGAATTCCTAACTATATATGGTCTATAACCTATGTTTTGTTCAGTGAATTTTCAAGGTTTTGTAAATGCTAATTCCTAACTATATATGGTCTATAACCTATGGTTTTTTCAGTGAATTTTCAAGGTTTTGTAAATGCTAATTCCTAACTATATATGGTCTATAGCCTATGGTTTTTTCAGTGAATATATATATATACATACATATATAAACATATATCATCTGTATATCTATATAAATACAAACATAAATGCATGCATACATATACTTATATGCATACAGATGCATGTTATTTACATGAAAGTTGAAAAAACACTAATAAAAGCAAAGCTAAAAAGCCACCTCTTTACAAACAGAATGGCTTTAACTTAAACGAGGGCGAGATCTATTGCATTTTCAATGCTTGTTTACTTTGGTTCCATCAAGAAGGCATTCAGATGTGTCACACATTTGCCATAAATTCTGAATGTTAGCACTCTAGTTGCACATTAGATCACTGTAGTAAAGCTACTGCTCACCAGGGACGTCTGCTGCTGGTATTCAAAGTGCATGTTTCAGTCTGCATGTCAGAATTTTTTTAATGAAATAGAAGAGGATTTGAGAAGTCACTCAAAATGATCCCTAATTTTTCTTTCTGAAGCACTAATCATACTTTCTATGGCAAAATTAACTCCCTCATGTTGTTCCTTTTTAAATTGAGTGTTTTCAGACTTACCACTTCATTCCAATCAAGATGGCTTCTGGTGTGCCATACTTTTGTCATAAGTAAGACTGTTAGCGCTCTAGTTGTTCTTTAGAACACTCTGGGACATTCTGTCATTGGGCTATACTTGGGGTACATCTGGGTGATATTTGGGCTACATTTAGGCTCTTTTGTCTCTGGTGGCCATCTTGGGAGACTGTATGTCAGAATTTTTTAATGAAATTGAAGAGGGTTTGAGAAGTCACTCAAAATGTGCCCTAATTTTTCTTTCTGCAGCACTAATCATAATTCATATGGCAAAATATACCCCCTCATTTTGTTCCTTTTTAAATTAAATGTTTTAAGAGTTACCACTTTATTCCAATCAAGATGGCTTCAGGTGTGCCATACCTTTGTAATAAGTAGGACTGTTAGCGCTCTAGTTGTTCTTTAGAACACTCTGGGATATTCTGTCATTGGGCTATACTTGGGCTACATCTGGGTGATATTTGGGCTACATTTGGGCTACATTTGGGCTCTTTTGTCTCTGGTGGCCATTTTGGGAGACTGCATGTCAGAATGTTTTAATGAAATAGAAAAGGATTTGAGAAGTCACTCAAAATGTGCCCTAATTTTTCATTCTGCAGCACTAATCATACTTTCTATGGCAACATATACCCCCTCATGTTGTTTCTTTTTAAATTAAATGTTTTAAGAGTTACCACTTTATTCCAATCAAGATGGCTTCAGGTGTGCCATACCTTTGTAATAAGTAGGACTGTTAGCGCTCTAGTTGTTCTTTAGAACACTCTAGGAGGCTGCAGTAGAACACAAAGGAATCAACTGACAGTCTCTGTCCTTGTTGGATGTACATGTTTTACTGAGAATGTCAGACTTCATTTTCACATGACTGAGAAAGATAATGTGAATTTACAGAAAATATGCTTTCAGTTTAGCTTATAGATCCCCTTCCAAACCACTGTGGGAAAATCATGAGATATTAGTTTTCTTTCAAACAATATTCATGATATCACAGCAGAAGGTTTTTTCACATGGTAAAATCACCTTAGAACCCACCACAATTCCTAAAACGAGTATGGTACCATCAACAAATGATGATCGCCAGTAGGTAGTTATATTTAGAATTGTTTTCCATAGGGAATCCGCAACATTCTATTGGGAATAACTTTGGCGTCGTTTGAGGAATCTGCCTGTAATTTTCCTGCAATTTGCCTCGCTGCGCTCCGCTCCTTCCCTGAAAGTTTTGTTTCGTCAAGCGGGGGCCGAGATAAAAGGGGGGTCCCAAAACGTGTTTTCCCCATGTTAATTTCCATAGGGCGGTTGGACTCACTTTTAGCCCGAACGGCTGAATGGATTTCCACCAAACTTGGAAAAATTGTAGGGACTGGTAGCCCGATGTGCCTTTGCTATGTCTCAAGATATGTGCTCCAGTGGATTTTGACTAATTTAGGTTAAAAAAAAGTATATATCTATAAGCGCGCCCCGGTATGCGCACCGTGGCACGCACCAGCGCGCTACGCGAGTTCGCGAGCGGAAAGCTGATTGGCTCTTGGGTGTCTGTTAACATTCCAAACAGTCCGGAGCGGCCGCCATCTTGTGTCTCGGTAGGATCGAGACACAAGAGGTGGCAAAAACAAAGGGGGAAATGACCAAAAGGGGGCAGGATAGACCCCCCCCTGACCCCTCAGGTTTGATGTGGGGGCCATAAAAGGGCCCCGCAGGCAAAAAAAAAAAAAAATTTGATTTGCGCGGGGGGAAGCGCCCGGTACGCGCACCGGGGAGTGTACCGGGGAGCGTACCATGGGGAAAAAAGAATGACAGATTTTTTTTAAAATGTTGAATTTTTTTATAAATTGGAGGTAGTTCTAAAAAGAACTGTTTTTTTTATTCTTTTTGTTGTTTTATATTTTATTTATTGTTTTTGGAACATGTTTTACTTTTCTTGGCTTTTATGAACAATTTTATATTTTTTTTGTTATTTTTATGGGGACAAACAAAAACCAGTGAATTGTAAACGGCTCAACTGGAGCAAAAAAAATCTGTAAAAAATTAAGGTTTTTTTGGGCACTTGTGGTTGTCACCAGCACAGTTGATGAGTTTAATGCTTTGCTCACCATAGCAAATTGCCCTTCCACAAAATATGCAAACTATTTTGAATTCTCCAAACTGGGTTTGGATGTTTGGGACCATCTCCCTTGTCTCTGGGCGCGATGGAGTGGGTTGCTTACTTTGGGAGGTGCTGGGAGAAGATTGGGGAGGGTTTCTGGTCAGTTCTCTGACCTCTGCCGCAGCATAGTTGTTTGGGTGCCGGCGTTGCATGTGGCGAATCATGGTGTTGTTGCCAAAAGAATACTTTTTGGCAGGGTTCTCCCTGGAAAGTACAGTGCCACAGATCATACAAGTAACCTTTGGCGCATTAACTTTTTTGAGGCCCCTTGGGATTTTAAAAAACTCCCAGACTATGTGCTCCTTTGGCTTATAGGTGGTAGTATCTTCAGGCAGGTACCGCCTTTCCTCCTCCTCCTCCTCCTCCTCTTCTTCTTCTCCACAACTGTGGTGTTGTGGTGGTCCTTGTGGTGGTGGTGGTGGTGGTGGTGGTTGAGATGCTCCTGCTGCTGCTGCTACTGTAGCCATTTTTCAGTACAAATAGGTACAAATAGGTCTGCAAACAGGTCTTCCTCACTCAAAGTACAAAGTGAGAATGAGGAAAAAAGGTGGGGGCTTTCATTATTTGGAAAACAAAGCTGTCCTGAACCAATGAAAAGTATTATTTTCAGGTCACATGACCCGGGCTTTCATCATTTGGAAACCAAAACTGTCTTGAACCAATGAAAAGTGTTATTTTCAGGTCACATGACCCGACGCGCTTACGCTACGCGCCCAGGGGCGCGATTGTATGCGCTCGAGTGCTTCCGGGTGCGCTTACGCCGTGCATATCATGCGGACTCGGCTACGCGATACGTCACGATGATGTTTTCATTTGCGGAAATTGCGCAAACGGGTTACTCACCGGTACGCGCACCGGGGTGCGCCGGAAGACTGCGCTTACCGGTGCGCTCACCGGTACGCGCACCAGGAGAGCTCCAGGGCAAAAAACAAACATCAACAATATACATTAAAAAAATAGTATTACATAAATATACAATATAGGATTAATTATAAAAAATATTATATTTCATAGCTATAGAAATTTGCTATTAAAAAACCTTTGAAATTCACTGAAAAAAACATAGGTTTGAGGCCCTATATATAGTTAGGAATTAGCATTGAAAAAACCTATGAAATTCACTGAAAAAACCATAGGTTTCACACCAGTTATAGTTAGGAATTAGCATTTAAAAAACCTATTAAATTCACTGAAAAAACCATAGGTTTCACACCAGTTATAGTTCACTGGAAATTTTACTGACATAAAACCATTGAAATTCCCACGTTATAGTTAGTTGGACTCACTTTAACTCGCGCGCCTGCAATGCACTGCTGATGACGTCACATATTACATCACTCATGACATGGTCAGTGACATCACTCATGACATCACTGATGACACCATCCAGTGAATGTGTGTCTTTCTGAAAAATAAATATGTTTTATATATGTATTTGTAAAGGTCGATGGAAGAATAAATGGTTAAATAAGTGTGTAAATGGATGTTTTTTTAAAAAACAATTGATTGGTTAACTGGCTTATTAAGTGTATCTTAGTGAATACATATATTAGCGAGTAATTTTTAAATATTTAAATATATGTATCAATGTTTCACTTTGTGTATAAGTGGCTGCATGGGTTGGTGAGTAGCTACAAGTGTGTGTATATGGGTTATTAGATTTTTTTAGTATCAGTATGAGTGTCTGTATGGTTTGGTGGGGGTATTACTTAACACATAGATGCATCAATGACTGACTCACTGTTTGTATGTGTTTTGAAGACAGCATATGTGCAGGACTGTATGGGTGGATGAGTGTGTATATGTGTGTGTTAGTGAGTGAATGACTGTCTCACTAGTGTCTTTATCAGTAACGACATATGTTTTAATCTAGTATATGTGAGTATTGATATATATAAGTGAGTATATGTGAGAGTGAGAGATTGTAAGAGTTCCTGTTTAAATAAGTATGTGTTTCTATAAGTGATTGTTTAAGAGATTAAGTATGTGTAAGTTTCCTTAGAAGTAAGGTGGTAGTGTGTGTATAGTTGTATATGCAAATAAATGGATGTTCAATAGTTTATTTGCATGTGTGAGTATGTGTGTGAGTAACTTTTGGATGACTGTCGGTGTGTAACAGGATGTATAGGTGTATCGGTACATATGATGAGTGAGTATATGTATGAGTGACTATATAGAACTGTTGGTGAATGAGTGGATGTGTATATAGATGGTGGAATTACTGAATTGGTTGTTGTAACTGGTATTGGTATCTCCATTTGTTTGAAAATGTTAGTTTCTATTTTTGAATATGTGTTTCAAGGGTTACATTACACTGAAAGGAGGTCTGTCACTCTGTTACAAGGATGGTGTCATCAATGATGTCATGAGTGATGTCACTGACCATGTCATGAGTGATGTAATATGTGACGTCATCAGCAGTGCATTGCAGGCGCCCAAGTTATAGTGAGTCCAACTAACTATAACGTGGGAATTTCAATGGTTTTATGTCAGTAAAATTTCCAGCTAACTATAACTGGTGTGAAACCTATGCATTTTTCAGTGAATATATATATATATATATATATATATATTCACTGAAAAATGCATAGGTTTCACACCAGTTATAGTTAGCTGGAAATTTTACTGACATAAAATATATATATATACTTCACCAACTTGCCACTGACTGCTGTAGAACTCTTTACAAGCGGGTGCCCCTGTTGTCCATGTGGTAGCACGTATTTAAATTGTCCATCAAAAGCGGAGCACTCAGCGGGTTACGAATATAGTTAATTAGCCCAAACAGACGCGTTTTGGCATCCTCGCCTTTATCAATATTGATATGGCTTAATGGTGTCACATTCCAACTTTTAATGCGGCTTGACTTCCTCCTATTGGATGAGGCACGTTTATCTACAAAGAAAGGACAATTAGTTCTCTTTAAATAGTTCACATACTCTGCCACCTTCTTTACGGGTGGTTGTAATATTGATTTTAAATGACACATTGCCCCAGATATTATCAATCCATTTAGTAGGTGTTTCTAAAAAATGATTTGGGGCATACATTAATCAGTTCTTCAACACTCCTGATGGCAGTCGGTTGCTGCACAATTGACATAATTTGATAACCCTCACTCTGCTGTATATTCCCTTTCATTTGTCACCTACCCGCAGACGCTTATCTTGGTGATGCTAGCATCTTTACATTTAGTAATGTCCCAATCTAGTTGGTGTGGGTGACATACTAGGGTATTGGCCGTTCTGACAGTCTGGAATATCTACTTGATCAACTTGCCACTGACTGCTGTCAAACTCTTTACGGGAGGATGCCTCCGTTGCGCATGTTTTAGAAAAGGGGGGTGGTGATGAACAGAGTGTCTGAGTTAAACAGACCACTCTTACCCAGTCCAAAGATCAGGGCTTGATCCATCACCGTTATTTATCTCACTGCCCCATCCCAGCTCAGAACCTGGCTATATGCAAATCAGTCTGTCCCTGGCCCAGTGCATCATGGGAACAGGGCAGACTAAACTACCAAGCCAATTCTTCACCAGAAAGGAGACAAGCTACCGGGGACCGGTTTCTGGCATTTCAGCCTTCTTCGGCCCGGCTTGCTTGAATCCTGATGGAGCAGTGAGAAAGGGACTCATGTCTGAGTATACCCTGCCACACCTATAGTGGCCAAAAACGATTTAGAAAAGGGGGGTGGTGATGAACAGAGTGTCTGAGTTAAACAGACCACTCTTACCCAGTCCAAAGATCAGGGCTTGATCCATCACCGTTATTTATCTCACTGCCCCATCCCAGCTCAGAACCTGGCTATATGCAAATCAGTCTGTCCCTGGCCCAGTGCATCATGGGAACAGGGCAGACTAAACTACCAAGCCAATTCTTCACCAGAAAGGAGACAAGCTACCGGGGACCGGTTTCTGGCATTTCAGCCTTCTTCGGCCCGGCTTGCTTGAATCCTGATGAAGCAGTGAGAAAGGGACTCATGTCTGAGTATACCCTGCCACACCTATAGTGGCCAAAAACGATTTAGAAAAGGGGGGTGGTGATGAACAGAGTGTCTGAGTTAAACAGACCACTCTTACCCAGTCCAAAGATCAGGGCTTGATCCATCACCGTTATTTATCTCACTGCCCCATCCCAGCTCAGAACCTGGCTATATGCAAATCAGTCTGTCCCTGGCCCAGTGCATCATGGGAACAGGGCAGACTAAACTACCAAGCCAATTCTTCACCAGAAAGGAGACAAGCTACCGGGGACCGGTTTCTGGCATTTCAGCCTTCTTCGGCCCGGCTTGCTTGAATCCTGATGGAGCAGTGAGAAAGGGACTCATGTCTGAGTATACCCTGCCACACCTATAGTGGCCAAAAACGATTTAGAAAAGGGGGGTGGTGATGAACAGAGTGTCTGAGTTAAACAGACCACTCTTACCCAGTCCAAAGATCAGGGCTTGATCCATCACCGTTATTTATCTCACTGCCCCATCCCAGCTCAGAACCTGGCTATATGCAAATCAGTCTGTCCCTGGCCCAGTGCATCATGGGAACAGGGCAGACTAAACTACCAAGCCAATTCTTCACCAGAAAGGAGACAAGCTACCGGGGACCGGTTTCTGGCATTTCAGCCTTCTTCGGCCCGGCTTGCTTGAATCCTGATGGAGCAGTGAGAAAGGGACTCATGTCTGAGTATACCCTGCCACACCTATAGTGGCCAAAAACGATTTAGAAAAGGGGGGTGGTGATGAACAGAGTGTCTGAGTTAAACAGACCACTCTTACCCAGTCCAAAGATCAGGGCTTGATCCATCACCGCTATTTATCTCACTGCCCCATCCCAGCTCAGAACCTGGCTATATGCAAATCAGTCTGTCCCTGGCCCAGTGCATCATGGGAACAGGGCAGACTAAACCACCAAGCCAATTCTTCATCAGAAAGGTGACAAGCTACCGGGGACCGGTTTCTGGCATTTCAGCCTTCTTCGGCCCGGCTTGCTTGAATCCTGATGGAGCAGTGAGAAAGGGACTCATGTCTGAGTATACCCTGCCACACCTATAGTGGCCAAAAACGATTTAGAAAAGGGGGGTGGTGATGAACAGAGTGTCAGAAAGTAGGAGGCTTTCTGACGTACATTGTAATAGGGCCCTGAATGTTATTACCCCAACCTTGGCACAAAACTCGAGGAAGTGCCTTTGCTTTGTTCAGTGCAAATCCATTCATCATTTTGCAAGAAATTAGTATAGCAAAGATGTGTCAGATATGCTTGAAAGGATAAGAAAGTTAGAGATAGTTGGACTGTTAGTCCATGAACTGTTCTAGAACGCAGGTGTCTATAAGTGAGGGTAAATGTTATACAAGTAGGGGAGGTTCACTGGTCCCTGGAAACACCTGGAAGACACAAGGTTCACAAAGCAGCAATATATAAGGAAAAAATGGACATCAGTATTCAAAGCATATGTCAGGTTTATTTTTCCAAATTTCCTGAGCTCAGTATGGCAATGTTTAAATTACCTGGGCATTATTAGAAGAAGACTTACCAAAATTCGAGGCATGGAATGATATTGCTATGATGAAGATTTTTGTGGTCACGTTGCGGAGGATCGTGTAACTACATGGTGTGAGTTGGACATCCAGCAGCAGTGGAGGGCACCACAAGAGTAGATGTGCACATAATCAGTGGCTAGTCGATCCCTCTTACCTGGTCAAACTATCTTGGAAGAGGTGAGCTAAAACTGAGGGAAGTTTGGGAACCTGCCCGGTGCTCCACAAAGAGATGTGGGTATGTGCGGTTTTTCAGTTTCTGCAGGAGTCTTCCAGATGCTTGGGAAGTTCCTTAGTGTTTCAGTGCTCTGGACAAATGGAAATATGAGGGCAAAAGGGGTACAAGGCAAAGCCAGAAGTGCAAACAGACCTATAGAGAAAGGCTTGTCCTGAAGAAAACCTGTTGAGGTTGTTGTAGGGGCTTGGCCTTTTAATTTAACAGGCACTCAGAACAGGATCTATTGAGTAGATTTTCAGATAGTGTTCAACTACGTTATAAGGGACATGAGGAATGGAGATGAGTGAGAAATGTATCTTTGTCAGCAAAATATCAGCCAATGGAAGTGAGAGAGAAAGCTGGAAAGTAGTGGCAGGATGGGAATCAGGGGCCTCATTTATGAAAAGTAACGCATCGCTGCGATAAAACAGCGATGCATCACTTTTTATTGCGCCCTCCTTGCAACACCAATGATGCATCATATTTACAGTATGACGCATCATGTCGCAAGGAGTTACAGATACGTCAGTATTTCTGATGTACCTGTAGGCGCAGAAATTATGCATTGCTGGAGTGTGTCACAAAAGTGGCGCAACTCCAGCAATGGGTCATTCAACATGGGCAAGTCCCATGTTAAATGTGCCTGCATTAGTCTTACGCCTGCCTTGAGGCAGGCATAAGATATTGATGCATTTGCATCCTAGAAGTGGCGCAGTGAAATCTTATAGCTTTTACTTCCTCACTTCTACGACCCTTTCTTGCGTCGGAACACCCATCGCCTGCATACATTATACCTGGTGCAAGCATAATGTGGCGGTGGGGATTAAAATGTGATGCATGTACCTAGATGCATCACTTTGTAAATATGGCGCAACAAGGCGCCTTTTTTACACTGCTGGTGCGTCACAAAAAGTGACGCACCGTCGGTGCAAAAGTGACTAAAAGGCTCATAAATAAGTCCCCAGATGTCAATCCTCCATGCGGGGAAAGCTGAGATTGTAACGTAACCTATCTTGTCCTGGCTGAGCAGCTAGAATAAATGTAAGTGCTTTATGATTTTTCCTACATAGAAAGGGCTCGAGCTTTCACATGGCTCAGACACTGGGGTTAAAATGGCTAAACACAAACCTGCATCACATGGTGAGAGTAATGTAGACACTGGGATGATATGAGTATTTGGATATTTTTGAAAGTCTACATTCGTGTGTCCCATGAGGGTGTCTTAGGTTCAGATGCATAGGCAGGTGAAGATTTTTTCTCTTGTGACTGTGAACTCTGGGTTAGTGAAGGAGGCAGACGGAGGGCACAGAAATGGCTATGGTTGAAAAAACAGCAAAGCAGAAGCTTTTTCCAAATTATTTTAGATCCTAGTTGCAGTAGATCTATAAGGGCAAGTGCTGATGTGGGAGAATGTTTTGGTTCATTTGGAGAATTATTATATACAGCCTTCAATCCGTAAGAAACAACCCGAAGATATCAGGGAACATATGGGAAAAAGTATTGGGCGGTACTAGTTAATCAGAACAGTGGCACATGTGATTATTATTGATGTCACAATAATTTCACAAATATTGAGTAAAAAATCATGAAAACTCAAAAAGGCCAGCAATAGAGTGGTCAGTTTGCCTTACCTGAACACCAGACATTGAAATGAAATGAATGTTTTCTATTATATGTGTGTCTGTTTACTATTTTCATTGTAAAGATTTTTAACAAACCACACAATGCATATTGATTGATTGACAAGGTTTCTGCAGCATACCATAAAAATTATGTAAGTCATGTTACATGTGATAGGGCCTGATTTCAACTTGGGCCGACAGATTAAGTACCATCACAATGGAAACATTTTTTACTTCACCCTGGCTAGGGTACCGTGACCGTCAGATTTAGAGATATCCGCCAGCCCAGTGGACATCTCTTGAATTTACCAGAACTACCATCATGAAGGTTAGACAGAGGGATCCGTAAACATGACAGAGCCATTTTGTTTTGTAGACTTTGTTCACATTAGAAATACCCGAACCAATGCAGTATTTTGCATTCCTCTAACTGGTACTTGTTTTAACTTAATACATTTGTTGGAAGAGTTTTGATATATGATATTCCTCCATTTATATTTACTATCTTGTGAATAATACTAACTTTATTTACTAAAGCTTCTCCTTTTGCACCTGGCCACTAGAATTAAAAGACAATGGGCCGATTCACAAAGGTAACTTTTTCAATATTCACAAAACTACATTTTAATAGTAACTTTACGAGTGCAGAGACTCTAAAATCAGCGCCAAGAACTCTGCACATAAAAACATAGGAATGTCCTGTCTTTCTGTGTGGAGACTTCCCAGCTGTAAAGATACCTACTACTAGTAAAATACCTTTGTGAATAGCAAACAATCGTAAACTTACACAAAAGTGTAAGTTTTCCTTCATGAATCAGGCCTGCAGTGTGGATCCATTCTCATGGCTTTTAGAATACTTTGGTCATGAGTCAGCGGAGAGAGCAGCATTGTTCTTTGTAGCTGATGCTTGAGCTGGGGGTGCCATCAGCTGCCTCTGCTTGTCAGATTATAGTGAACTGCTGTTCTTAGATAGCTGGGTCTCTCAACTGCTGCTTTTAATAGCAACAGGAAGGCTTTTTTGCTGGGAACATACCACTGGGTTTGGCTGACAGCCCCTGCAAGGAGAGTTTGGGCTGTGAGAGGCCGGAGGCCACTGTCTGTTGTCTGGAGCTGCACCAAGTATGCCTCCTCAAGTTAACCTTATCTTCAACATGCAGCAAAGAGGAGCATGAGAGGAAGGCAGGGCTGCTGCCATTCTCCCTGGTTAGAAGAAAAAGTCATAGAGGAGGTGAGATGTGGGTAGATGGGAAATAACCCCTATGAAGAGATACATTGTGCATTATTTGTAGTGCTCACGGTTTTATAATATATCTTTTTTTGACTTTTCTGTTTGAATGTATTTCGGCTCATTGTAGCCGTTTGTTCATATTTCATTTATATTTTGGGGAAAATGAAAGTGCAATGAGTATATTTCCACTTTTACCTAACAGATAGAGCTACACTTACACATAGAAGCCTAATGAAGTTAAGTGCTATAAACAATATGAAATACATCAATACTATCATTAAAAAATATTAGTTCTGTACTTTAGTATAAACACAGATGCAATTTTGCAACTGTTTGATATTAATTTGGCATGGCTGTCATCGCTGAAAGGAATTGAAAATCATTAAAAACTGATGTTTTCCAATTTTCCAGGTGTAAAAATAAATACTAGAAAGGACATTGAAGTTTTTCTGTCTTTTTTTATCCTTAATATTAGTTGTTACAGAAAACTGTGAGTTTTAATTATTTCATAAGTATAGGAAATCTTCATTTTCTTTGTGTGGTCACTCCTGATTATTTGCCTTTAGCTGGACCCGATATTTTTCTGGCTTTATAACTTTGTGCACTTTACCCATACTACTAACCAGTAGTAAAATGCCTATGCTCCCCGTTTAAAAATCTTTCAATTGGTATACTCCTAATTGGTATACTTGACTTTCCCTTAAGTCCCTAGTATGTGGTTAAAAATGTACCCAGGGACTGGAATTTAAATACCATTAATGGATTGCTGCACCTACAGTGCCATCCACTACAATGGCACTGCAAACATGGTTTCAGGCCTTCCAATGTAGCCCACTGTAACTGTACAAAACATGCACCGCAAACTGCCAAAATAAACCCTTTTTGACTGGTAAAATCCTTCCTTTTTAATAACAATATGTCACCCTTACGTAATCATTCTAGCCCACAAGTGCATCGTTTTAAAAAGTGGGACATGTAGAAAAGGAATACTATCATGACCCTACAGTGACAACGCCCAAAACACTATTTTCACTGTAGCAGGCCTAGTTGTCTCATGAAGGCAAAAAGAATACAGATTAAAATACCAATACTGCATCTTAAGACTGGGAACAGTTAGAAAATAATGAAACCACTTTTTAATAGTTATATTTTTATAAATATTCAGCAAAAGTAGATATGCCTCTGTCAACTCTTAGCCTGTGCTCAGCCTTGAATAGGCTCCCATGAGCAAATAGGCTGATCTGAATTGGTAGAGATGCCTTCTTTGAACTTCATTGAATAAGCAGGGTAAGGGCTGTGGGCAACCATTTCGATGCTAAAAGATCAATGACTGCTTGACAGGTCTGTTGAGCTACATATAATACGTGGGGCTCACTTGAAAGAGAGAGAACAGTATTTCAAGACCCTGCTTTTGTCCTGTCAGATTTCTGTCTCTGGGTTTGTTGTGGGTAAAGTGTCTGCCTGAAACTGAATTTCAGTGATAGATGTTGAGGACACTAGGATCTCCATAGTACACACCCACACACACATCCACGTCTCTTGAGCCCAATCTTAGCAGGGCCAAAGACTGTGTGCCATCTTAAAAATGCCCTCACACATGGTATTTAGGTGTGTTTGCAGTAAGGTAAACAGATACTACTGATAAGGTGGGTAGGGTTGGCCTCAAAAACTTTTACCCCATTGGTTAGGGCATGTTTAGGAGCCCCCCCCACCCCCCACCTGGTGCCAGTCATAAATGTGGCCCCTTCAGGCACCCACTTCAGAACACTTTCTCGACCTGTGGAAGATCAGAACAGCACTGAACCTGCTGTGTGTAATATGAGAAGAGCCCTGAAGGATTGGACCTGCTCCGTCTTGCATCCAGGACAAAGCAGTAGACTCCAAGGGTTAGATGGCTAACCTCCTGTGTAGCTACAGGAGACAGCAAGGTGCAAAATGCCTTTTCCTGGAAGTATCCAGCTGACTAGTGGCAACTGGACCTGGAATTGACCCTGCTGTTGCTCTCTGCCTGACAACCTGGGAGTCTCTAAGTGCATCCCCTGAGATCCTAGAAGCCTTAGTTTTTTCATAGCATGACATTAAGTGAAGGGTTGGTTTAAAAAAGATTAATTCATGGCAATAAAGCGACCTATTGGTACAACATCCTTAATAACCACCTCTTCCTTAAGCATTTTATTGGTTAATACCTTGCATATTCAATTAAGGAGATGTAATCATAGATTATGAAACACCAGGAATACAATAACTTGTCCAACTAAAGCAGACAAAACTATGAAACCTCAAACTTTCAAACTTGTAACAGAAACATCCAACCCTCCGGAGAGAAGAAAAGCAAATAATATGCATTTGTAGTAAGAAAGACCATGACTGAGGCTTTATTGCAGTTGGTTTTCTAAAAAAGAGAACGACACATACAAATGGAGTCCTTGTGAATCTAAAATAAACATGCACTTTCCTGCAGCATTTCATCAATGATTGTCAATACTGCTTGGTGTGGCTTGGTTATGCTACCTAAAGGGATGCCTACATTAATAATTATTTTCTGGCAAATCAAAACTCTTTTACACCCTTGTTGAATTTTTGGGGTCATTTCTTTATTAACTATCACTCTAATTTTCCAATTCCGTTTGAGGTTTTAATGTTTTACATTTTGACTTCATTACTGTTTTGACACTCTATAAATACATTATACATTGCCCTAAGTTAAGCTGTTCTGTGCATTAGCTACATGTGGGTTGAGCTTCGGTAATTTAGTGAAACGAAAGCTCTAACATTCTGCCAAATTTGGTGTATTTTAGTTTGCTGTTTTTTTTGTATCGGGCAGCAAAATGTCCTATGGGACATAGGTAATCATACTTTGAGACCATGCTCCTTTTTCTTGCCCCCCACTTTATAGATCAGTGTGAAAGTTTCCATGAAGGAGCTGGGGTGAAAGATTTTTAGGAATGTTTCATTTATCAAATGGTGCCAGTTATTAGTGAAACTAAAAATGTCTTCCTGTGGAAACTCTGACCTAACTATAATTATATATAAATGGGATCCACAAAAAATTTAAAAAGGCTGCATTGCAAGAATCAATCACCAGCTTAATTTAATTCCATAGATCACAGAGAGATATTTAAAAAAACACCCAGATTTCAACCACAAATATTTTGATTTTGGCTGATCAGTCCTACTTGGATGTCACTATGAATACACCTATTCCATTATGCCTTTATGTGTCAATATGGGAAATGTAGTCTTTATTTTGAGTTACTCCAAAAACGTGAACGCTTCTGAGATAGCCTTTATGTGGAGAAAATCATATTTCTTAATTTAATGTATTGATAATGCATGACATTAATCATCAATCAAATAATCAATTGGAAATTCATTAATAATAGTACTGTGTTGTTTTGCATATTGATATGTTTTTTTTAAATTTCAATGTGTCACCCATTTAAGTCTTATGTGCCTTTTTATAGTTGTAAATAAGTTTGATTAGTTGTTTTCTTCTTTTTCATTATAGATTGCCACATGTACTTGTGTGCAGTCTTTTTGATGCAGTAGGGCATTGTGGACCAAGTAGTTTGACATTGTACTCAACCTAAAACAATCATTCTTGATTATATGTCCATAGTGGTAATCTCGAGTGTTTATCAATGCAAAACCACATTTTATTTACCCACCAATATTCACCAATGTGTTATCACTCCGTTGTTTTATTTCAACTGAGGCAATGATTCTTATGCTCCCAGCTTCACCCCTTAATGAGATTGCATCTGATTGCAATTCATTTTATTGTATGTGTACATGTAATTCTACAATCTCACCTGTTTAACAATGTAACCCGCACTTCATTTATTCATATGTCATGCAGCATACCATTACTCAATTCCTTTCATTTCAACATACGGCAATAAGTCCTATCCACCTAAGGTAATCTTTAAGTGAGACCAGGTCTAATATTTTTTTTAAAGTGCCCATGAAGTTCTTCATCATTGTTAAGTCCTTAAGGCACCCTTGTGCGCAGGCCGATTTTGTATTTGGAATCTAACTGATGCAGCAGACGAGGTCTGTCACCTTCTCTCTCATTTTTTGATACAGTATTTATGCTATAGCATTTCTCTGATACAATAAGTATGGTTTGTATGTAACATGTATATATTACCAGGATAGTGTTGCCACACATGACAAGAAGAAGGCAAAAATGCAAGAAGGGGAAAAAAAACAAAGATCTGAAAAGGAAAGCAATGACTGGTGTACAAGACAAATGGAGGAGGGACAGAAACGATAAACATTGATCATAAAAATATTTGATAGAAATAAGTAAAAAAGAAAATTCGGGTTAAGAGGTGACAGAAACTAAAACAGACTGATCTACTGATTTCTTTTTAGACTCATGTCCCTAAACATGTCCAGTGTGTCTAGGATAAAGTCACTCAAAAGTAGATCTAAGACTGACATTCCTAAAGTCAGCAAGATGACTCAATGACAGGAAGGCTCTCTGCTAATAAAATGTGATGTTCTGGAGGCTAAGCTTTTGAATCCTGTGAGACAGGCTCATCCGTCTACCCTTCCAAGGTCGGAAATTGAGCACGGTGAAGCAAGCAATGGAAAAAGCAGAAGGGGACAATGTAGTGCTATACAATAAAACATACTAAGCATTTAAAATGATCTTTCCCCAACCCAAACTCTCTTTTATCAACTAGCCTTGCATATGACTGACTTTGCCCTAGCCCTACTTGCACCACAGGAAAATATGCTGATGGAAGCTTTTCTGATAAGTGAGCTCAGTTCAATGCATATTCACTGAACAGAGCAATACAGGGCTTTGTATTTATTTAATTATGTTTCAATTATTTTGTTGATGACCTGGTAGGGAACTTTTTGTAAAATCATGTCAAAATTACCAAAAAGGATGAAAGGTACAGTGATGTTACTTCTTGTGATGTCACTTCCTGTGATGTAAAGTCTTTGTCCCCTCTGTCTACGACCCAAAGTATCATATGAATGGTCCTGGCCTCTTCATCCTTCCTCACTCCTCCTATCACACCTTTCTTGCCATATCCATAGAATTCAAATGTTTCTCATTCAGCTCCTTCCATCCTTTCATGCCCAATCTGTTTTTTTGCTCAGTCATCCAGATCTCTTGCTAGAGCCAGAAGTGTCTACTATAACTCTTTCGGCGTAGCCACCACTTGAGTTTGCAACTCTACTGTGTGTGTTTTGTAGCTCGAGGCTATAGTACAAAGGCACAGAGACATTTACAGTTTTCCTTTCTGCATATGCCTGTGTTTCTCCACTTATATGTTAGGGAGTTGCTGTATGGGATCGGTGAGCCTTTTTGTTTATCTAAGAAACTACGCTCTTTTCATTTTCTAATGAAGACTTCCTACCCCTTTGAAATGTGTCCTAAACAGGATACATTTCATTCCCTAGTCACATCCTCTGTGAAGGTCTCTCAAATTTTTTTCATGATAAAATTGTGATATTTCTGCTTCTTTTAATCAGGCCCTTGCATCCCCCGCCGAAACTTAAGGTCCCTCTGGAGGAGGCGTTTATATCATTCAAAGCTATACCTATGGAAACTGCTCTGACTATGTTGCGGCGGTGTAAATTGGGTTCACCACTGGACCCAGCTCCTGCCCAGGTGCTTAGCATTCTCGCCCCCCTCTTGGCTGGCCTTTTAATTTCAATCTGGAATTTGTTGTTATTCTCAGGTCAGTTCCCCTCCTTGTGGAAGCAGGCTAAGCTGATTCCCATTTTGAAGAAAGCTGATGCCGACCCCTCTGTGTTCAGCAATTATCGTCCTATCTCGCTTCTCCCTAAACCAGCCAAAATACTTGAGAAAGTCGTGCAAGAGCAATTAGCCGGCTATCTGGAGGCGAGAGAACTACTCCATGACTCACAGTCCGGATTCATATCCTGTTACAGTACAGAGACCGCACTACTGGAGCCATCTAAGACCATTCGTGAATGCGTGGATGCAGGCGAGGAGGCCATGTTGGTGCTCCTCGACCTGTCCGCGGCTTTCGATACCGTCTCTCATGCCCTTCTGTTAGATAGACTGTCCAGTCTTGGGATACGGGATACCCCTTTGGCCTGGATTAGATCTTTTCTGAAGTGTAGAACTCAGCAGGTCTTCCTCCGGCCTTTTGTTTCAGAGGAAAAACCTCAAATCTGCGGCATACCGCAGGGCTCTGCACTGAGCCCTCTCTTCTTTAATATCTATCTCTCACCTCTGGCTGAGGCAGTTGAATCTTGGGGGTTCAGAGTGATCTCTTATGCTGATGACACCCAGCTTGTGTTTTCATTTAGAGATCACTCTCTAAAGTTGGCTTTGCCAACTTTAGACACTGGCTTACCAACATCTCCTCTTGGATGACCCTCAACACCCTCAAGCTTAATACGGATAAAACCGAGGTGATATTCTTCAATCAGAGTTCCCCACTTCCCTCTCCACTGTGGTGGCCATCGGAGCTTAAACCTCCCCCGGTACCAGTTAAATAAGCTCAAAATCTGGGCTTCCAATTTGACAATGAACTATCATGTAAGACTCAAATTAATAAGGTCACCTCGGCATGCTACCTTTCCTTCCCCTGGACTTGCGCAGGACCGTCATTCATGCCCTGATCACTTCTCACCTGGATTATTCTAATAGCATGTATGCGGGAGCCCCAACATATCTGATTAAACAGCTACAGATTGTATACAATGCCGCAGCTAGGCTGATCTGCAATATCCCCTATCGCCATTCAATTACCCCGTATTTGATGAAACTGCACTGGCTGTCAGTGACCTATCGCATCCAATTTAAATCCTTGGTCCTAGCATTCAGGGCTCTTAACTGTCTTGGCCCGGCCTATTTCAGATGCAGACTAAAGCCTGTTCAGTCTGCCTGAGCTCTCAGATCTAATCATCTTCGCCTCCTCCACTCTCCCCATTTCGGGGGGAAGAGCCTTTGCTGTTGTGACTGCTAAACTGTGGAACAGCCTACCACTGTGTCTACGGCTGACCGCATCTGAATCTCTTTTCCAACGCAATCTGAAAACCTGGTTGTTTTCCAACCTCTAGCCGCGTTAGACTTTTCTGCTGCCTCCAGTCCATAGCGCCGGGACGCCCGCGTTGGGAGTAGCAGCGTGATTTATAAGCTCCAAAATAAATAAATAAAATCCCTTAACCCATACAACACCCATGTAAATAAAACACATTGGGAAATATATACAAGAAACTGGCGGAGTGCAGTGTTATGCCAAAATTGGTAACCCTGTGCTCTGTCAGTTTCAATACGCCGGTATGCGTTGTATTTACAAAAATACAACGCACCCCTGTGTTTCTCCTAGCGTTGTCACTACAAAAGCTGCATAGCGCCAGTATTTGCACCCTAGCGCCATTTTGCCAGGGTCCCTGTGCTCCAAGGGTGATTGTTTATGTGCAATAAGGGACACCTACCTGCACATACATTCTTAACAGGCGATTTGCTCTATCCATGTGTGCTGCAAAATGCAGCACAATTGGACAGAGCAATATAAGAGGAGATACAAAAAATGTCTTCTCGTACCGCCTGTTTAAGACCAGGTATTGCCTGTTATTATTTTTGGTGCTGCAGATATCTTGTAAATGTGGGGCAGCATAAAAAAGCAGTGAATGTTGCAGTGCAACACCCATTGCCTGCCCCTTTCATGCTAAGTGCTAAGTCCCTAAAAGGGACGTTCTACTGGTGTAAATATGCCCCACTGATTTCTGCCTTTTAGTTTGTGGTGGGGATGTCTCCCCAGTGCAGCAAGCAGGGAAGTAGTTGTCAATGGCGCAGCTGATGCAGTGGCACCAGAACCATGGGCTTTGAGGGGCTCTTTGCACCTCAATTTTAGTTATTGATTTCCTATCTCATCAGGGTATGGAGGACTATTTTCCATGATCCTTCTAGGTTCTTTGCCACAATACTAGTAGCATGGGAACCAAGGGCCCTAGTTCAAGCATGGAAAATGACCCCACCTGCCCACTGGCTGAGTAGCAAAAGAGAGCAATTATTGGGGTCCAGTAAACCCTTTACTCTCTGAGGCTCCTGTGCCATTGCACCTGCTGGACGAGTAACAGCTACGCCCTTAGGATTCCTATTCTGTATTTGATGGCACAATGTTGCAGATCTTTCAGTGAACACACACATCTTAAGTGCAATTTGAGTATGTAAAAACAACAGATGCTGATTTTAAGACTCACCATGTACTATTTCCGAGTGCAGGTGACAATTCAGCTTGGCCTGTGGGTGTAACAGGTTTTGAGAATGACCCCCACGGTCTTAAAAGTGCAAAATCGGCAACTTATATTAAACTCAGCCCAATATGGAAAACGATAACAAAGTGTCAATTTCGGAGTCAATAAAAGTGAGAGCAGGCACTTACACATCTCAATCAATGGGTCAGAGGCATCAATCCATCTGGTGTGATACTGTAAAAAAAACTGGAAGACCGAAGAGTAACTATAAAAAAGAGAAAGAAGAATAACATTTTGCTTTTGGAAAGTCCAACCCTTCTTGCCCACCTTCGATGTTTAAATTTGTTTTGATCATTAAAGTACACTTGAAAGCGCCTTAAAACTGAAGCTTTTTTCTGCATGGAAATATTTTTGTGAAGCTGCCTACAATAATGTCTCTGGAATGTAAAATATTTGTAGGGCAACATTGCAGCAGCGGCACATTGTACTCGGCGGTGGGAGTGGCACGTTCGCTTGCTGACTTCCTTTGACGGTGACCTGTGCGACACACTACACTAGTTGACACTGCGGAAGAGCAGGTAGCTGTTGTCATGACTCCGGAAACAAACAAGCCGAGGGTGAGAGAAGCGCCCTGCAGAGGGATCGAGAGAGCGGCAGGAACGACGAGAGAAATAAGCCTGGTTAATCATGTCAGTCCCTTTCTCAAACACGCCTCACCGCATCCCGAGAGGATTTGGAAATGTTCTTGAGGGTTTAACTCGGGAAATTCTAAGAAACCAACCCAAGGATATCCCAGCTTTTTCTGCAATGCACTTTACAACGCTTTTAAGGCAGAGGGAGGCGTCAGGCATTGATCAAGCTGAATGGGGGGCTAAACTAGAGGACAGATTTTACAATAATAAAGCTTTTCTGCATCCACCCGCAAGCAGGAGCAAGGAGGACTTTCGAGAACAGCCTATCGTGGACCCAAAGAAGGACACAAGAGATCACGCTCAAAGTGAACAACAGCAACCATCTGGTGTTGGCAACCAACCTGACAGTGACCAGTTTTCAGAGCCTGCTGTTCTTCACCAAGAAGAGCAGCCACTAGAAAATAACCCAACTGACAGGGACCAGTTTTCAGATACTATTGTTTTTCATCAAGAGGAGCAGCCACCTGATGGTAATGACCAGCAAGACAAGGGTCAGTTTTCCGAGTCTGCCATTCTACACCAGGAGCAGCAGCTACCTGTTGATAATGACCACCGTGACAGTGACCAGTTTTTGGAGCCTGACGTTCTTCAGCAAGAGGAGCTGCCGCCCAAAGATGACCACTATGAGAGCAGCCAGGTTTCCGATCGTGTTCTCCAGCAAGAGGAGCAGCCGTTAAGTCATGGCAACCATGTCAATGGTGACCAGCTTTTCGAGCCTTCCATTCTTCCTCAAGAGGAACAGTCACCCGATGATAACAACCACAACAGTGACCAGGTCACTGAGCCTGTCATTCTACAACAAGAGGAGCAACCACCCGATGATAACAACCACAACAGTGACCAGGTTACTGAGCCTGTCATTCTACAACAAGAGGAGCAACCACCCGATGATAACCACGACAGTGACCAGGTTACCGAGCCTGTCATTCTACAACAAGAGGAGCAACCACCCGATGATAACAACCACAACAGTGACCAAGTGTCCGAGCCTGTCATTCTACGACAAGAGGAGCAACCACCTGATGAGAACGACCTCATTACTGACCAGGTGTCTGAGCCTGTCATTCAACACCAAGAGGAGCAACTGCCCGAGCAATCACCAGACGATGACAATCATGATAATGAACAGGTTTCTGACCCTGTCATTTTTACACAAGAGGAGCAACCACTTGATGTTAACAACCACGACAGTGAGCAAGTTTCCGAGACTGTCATTCTACAACAAGAGGAGCAACCCCCCGATGATAACAACAACGACAGTGACCAGGTCACCGAGCCTGTCATTCTACAACAAGAGGAGCAACCACTTGATGTTAACAACCACGACAGTGAGCACGTTTCCGAGACTGTCATTCTACAAGATGAGCAACCCCCCGATGTTAACAACCACGTCAGTGACCAGGTTTCTGAGCCTGTAATTCTCACCCAGGAAGATCAGCCCCCAGATGATAACAACCCCGACAGTGACCAGGTTTCTGAGCCTGTAATTCTTAACCAAGAGGAACCGCCCCCCGATGATAACAACCCAGACAGTGACCAGGTTTCTGAGTCTGTAATTCTTAACCAAGAGGAGCAGCCCCCCAATGATAACAATCACCATGAGCAGGTTTCAGAGTCTGTAATTCTCCACCATGAGAAACAAAATTCAGATGAAAACGACCTCACCAGAAATGAAGCTGCTGTGACAATCCAGGCTCATGTTAAGGGGTATTTAACAAGAAAAGAAGCAGACAAAATGAAAGAAGCAACAAACACCAAGTAAGTATAAAGCTAATTAAATTGTGTTTATTGTAATAATAAGGAAAATTCATCCATTGGCTTGTCATAGTTTTATTAGATAAGGTAAAAAAGGAGCATCAACAGGAGTTATATTTTGTTAATATGACAGAAATGCATATTTGTCATACTGACAACTGACTAGTCTTTATTTGTTCATCAAAATAATTTGGGAGTAACCAATGTGGTTTGTGCACATTTTTATTTCAATGGAAGAAAGTTCTGGGTATAAATAATGGCCTATGCTGATGCTGTATACATATTTAAATAAATCAATAGCTCAGAGACATTTTAAGGTTTTTAATGGACCTGGTCAAAGATATATTTTAGAGCCCCCTATTGGAGCTTGAAGCCCTGATTACAAATGCCCAAGATTATGTTGTGACATGTAAAGCACCTGGTAAAATCTGATAACCCGATATATGGAATTTCCAGAGAATAGTACATTTCACTTGATGCAAGCTTCCCTCTTGTTAATAGGGATGCACATACTGCTAATTCTGGTGCATTCTGTACATAAATTTGCATGTACTTGTATTTATTGGCATTTTCTTACGGTAAATTTCATCAGGTTTGACCTATGGAAATTTATCTAGGGAAAATTGTAGGAAGTGATGCAGTAAAGTCTGCATGACTTGGAATTCAAATATATGCGTTAACAGGAGTTACTGAACATATCGTAATTCAAAGCCCCACTTCAAAGCGGGTGTTTGGATGTAATCAGTGGTAGAAGAGATGTATATCCATGGCTTTACTGCATAGTTTCAACTACAGTTTTTATAATGCCTAAATGCAGCAGGTAACAGCTGTACCGTACTTAATGGTACTCTGAGAGACTGCATGTTTAATTAATTTCCATCAATGTGCACCTTTTTCGAACATTGCTCTGGGTTAACAAAGCATACATCAACCATCTATATCAAGTTTTGGTATTGGACTTCCACAAATGACACCTTCCAATCCTACCCAGAAAATAGTAAATAAAAATGTACGCAATTAGATATGTTGCACTCAATATCTCACCCTCTACGGACTCCTCTGTCTCCACACCCCTGCCCTCGCCTCATGACCTCTCCCTCAAAAACAATGCTTCATGGAGTCAATTCACTCCCCTTAATGACATTACCATCCTCAATATTCTCTCAACCCTTAAACCCTCAAATCACTTCAATGACTCCCTCCCCCCAACTTCTTTAAAGAAATGATAGGATCACTAGCACCGCTATGGTCCAAGATCATCAACGTCTCACTTCTTCAAGGTGAGATCCCTAACTGCCTGAAGGCTGGCCTAGTGCTCCCTATTCTCAAAAAACTCCCTGCTGACCTGAATACTACCAACCAATCACAACCATACACACACTGGCAAAACTACTGGAGTAATGTGTTCATGAACAACTACGCAAACACATTGAGCAATTTCAGCTCCTTGACCTATTCCAATCGGGCTTCCATACTGCCCACAGCACCGAAACGGCCATTCTCACATAGTGGACGAGGCCCTCACTTTGCTTGACCTAAATGAAGGTTGCCTTTTAATTCTTCTTGATCTCTCATCTGCTTTCAACACTGTCAAACACAACAATAAACTCTACCTCTTGGAACACAGGATGAGGCTCTCGGTTTTCCTCTTTCCAAAGCAACAGAACACAAAGAGTCAAATCCAACCAGACTCTATACAACCCTAGTCCCTGCACACTGGGTGTCCCCCAGGGATCCTTACTCTCCCCCACACTCTTTAACCTTTTCCTTGAATCACTGACTGTAATTCTTAAAGCCTCCAACATCCATGATCACATGTATGCGGATGACACACAACTCTACATGAAATTCTCCACCCCCAAAGACATCAGATCTCTCAACGGAACCCTTCTCAAATCCCTAAACTGGCTAACCTTCAATCATCTCAAACTAAACGCCCTAAAGGCTTAATTCCTCCTCATTGTACCCAAGAGGCAAACCCCCACTGTTGTGAAATATCTCTGTAATCTCACCACCCTCAACTGCTCACCACACGTCATCAACTCCACTAAATCACTGGGCGTTGTGCTAGACAAAAACCTAAACATGCAAGATCACATCAGATCATGGACCAAAGGAGCAAACTTCCAACTTCGTATCCTAAGAAAACTCAAACCCTATCTCACCCAAGATAACTTTATATCGGTGGTCCAGGCACTTGTCATCTCTAGATTAGAATATGGCAGTGCTACTCTCTGCGGACCTCCTAAAATCAGTTAGCCTCCATCAGAGCATCTCTAAATGCTGCTACTAGACTCATCACGGGTTCTAAGAAGACCAACCACATTTTGCCGGATCTGAAATCGCTCAATTGGCTCCCATTTGAGGCAAGGATCCAACTAAAGATTGCTTGTATGACCCATAGAGCACTACACTTCAACACCCCACTCTACCTGACAAACAAGCTGGAACTATCTAGTGGCCCCAGGTCCACTAGGAGTACTGGCACACAGCTGCTCAAGCCAAAGAAATGTAATAAGAATAGAACCTACAATTGTATATTTTCTGGCATCAACCCAAGAATTTGGAACTCCCTTCCAGTGGAAACAAGACTGATTCCCTCTACTCTTGCCTTCAAAAGGGAAGTTAAAGCTTTCCTAATGAACAATGCACCAATTTAGATACCTTTCTCCTCTTGCCTCTAGCTTACTGAATTCATCGCATTTATTGTGACCCATTGTTGCTGGCCATATTGTCTCGTTACTGAATACATATAATTTGTTGTGACCCATTGTCGCCTGCCATATTATCTTGTTTTCTCTTGTTGTATATTGCCCTACTTTTTGGTCTAACCCAGCCTGCTTCCTATGCTCACCCTAAGGTCATCTTCCTCCTGTTGTATATTTTGCCACTGTTTCCCAAATCTTTCTCCCCTAGCTGCTTTCCTATGTCTTCCTCAACCATATGTAAAGCTCTCTGATACCCACTTGGGTCATGTTCGCGCTATACAAAACTTTAAATTAGAAAAAAACAAATAAATAAATTAGGCAATGGATGAGGCGAACTCAAAGGCCTGGCAGTACTGCATGTCAGAATCAGGTAGGCGTGAGACGAGTCTCTAAGCAGGGTGGCCCCAACAGAGTGAGGCCCTTGGCAATTGACCTGTTTCCACATTCCTTAAATATCCGTGAAAGAACTACATTTGTTGAGTTCATGTGCATCCTTTGGAAAATCCCAAACCTCTCCGTGTTAAAGACTCTCTGCTGTTGCAGAAGCAGGCTGTAGATGAACTCGTAGGGCCTGATTAACATGGGTAAACTTTCACTTTTGAGTACGTTTACGATTCATTGCTATTCACAATTTATTTTTACTGGTAGTATCTTTATGACTGTGGAGTCTCCGCACATAAAAAGATAGGACTGTCCTATCTTTTTATGTGTGGAGACTCTGCAGTTGTAAAAATACTACCAGCAAAATACCTTTGTGAATAGCAAACAATCGTAAACTTACTCAAAAGTGAAAATTCACCTTTGTGGATCAGTCCCTCAAATTGTTAAGACACATCAGTGAGTAAATGCTTCTGCAGCAGAAATATAGCCGGCTAGATTTTGTTCTGCATATGGTAAAATTGACTGTGGTTTCTTGTTCAAAACACTTTTCAAGTCCTTCGCAATCTATTATGTACATAACGTGGGAAGTAGCATAGTGAGCAAAAGGTGGAAATGTGTTCCTTTTTCTCTGAAACTTCTTTATTGTAATGATTGTGGCAAAATATTTTTGAAAAAAGTTCAAAACAAACAGCACACACATAAATAATATAATTTTACACATGACTACAGCCTCCTGAGCACCTTGCATGTTTCTATGCCTTGCTTGCCTCTCCTGATAGAGCAGGTTTTCTCCCAACTGAGAACAAAACAGATTTGTTCCTTTGGTGGGGGAGGAGCTGTTTTTCTTGCCTCTAACTTGTCCGGGTGTCAGTTAATTAGGCAGGAGCCTTAGAAATGCCTAATTTATACCAATGGCACAGACAGTGTCACATCCAAGAGAATACTCCAATTTTAAGTTGTTTACAAAAAATATTGTGCTTGAGTAAAGGAGCAAAGGTGTGTTTTTTAATGTATTTGTATCTCGAACGGAAATGCTGATCGGAGATGTTACAGTCTGAACCTTAGGTTTCACATTTACAGCTTGACAATCAAAACAGATTAAGGAGCAGAGGGATGGAGGTTAGAGGGAATACAAAATAAAGAGTGATCCGGGTGCACTTTGTCCAAATGATGTCTATGGGGAAACTAATGCTTCGATGCTGTTTACTTAACCCCTTCCGTGCTCCCGTCGGCCATTGGCCGACGGGAGCACTCCCTCCCCAGTGCTTCGAACAGCCAACGGCCGATGCAGCCCCGCCCACTTAATAGAACGCCCGCACCGTGGCAGAATTGCTGCAGCGGTTAAGGCGTTAAAAAGAAAACAAAACAACCATTTGCAATGCAATAGGTCTCGTAATTTTTTATGTGTTTAAAATACCTGCAATAATAAAAGGTATTGTCAATTAGAATACCAATAGGTCAAAGTTGCTAAAATGCAAACCTATTGCATTGTAAATGCTTGTTCTTAATTTGTCATCTAATCAGAAATGATTTTACTTTTTATGTGGCGATGTAAGACATGCTTCCATGGGGGATAGAGGAAAATTGAAAAGGGGGGTTGTCATGATTTATTCTTAAGTCAGGTCTGTTCAAAGCAGTGCTTAATTTGCACTCCCCTTTGCCACTGCAGCATGCACCACCCATTGCCAGCCAGCGCTGCCAATGACACTACCTACACAACTACTAACCATCACACTTCTACAAATGTGACAATTCAGACTACTTCAGGCCTCCAAAGTTATAAGAATGGCTTGGGTTGCAAGCTTTAATTGTTTTAATATATATTTAATTATTAAACAACAATTATAAGTGCCAGGGCTGAGCACTTGAAACGAGCACTTGAAACGAGCGGCTTAAATTAAGCACTGGTTTAAAGGTTTAAAGACAGAATTCCCAACCCTGGTAAACATTGATTTCTTGGTCACATACCAGACATCAATTGCAGCAGAAGCATCATCACCAGCAGACTCCAATGTTAAAAAGGCACCCGGAGCATCCAAGACATCATATGTTCCAATGAATCACGGATTGAGAGAGGAAATCTGTGCTTCTTATGCAGGCCAAGACTAAGAACTAAAAGCAGACCTACCAAATTTGGACATACCAGATCCACTACTGCTCAGAGCAAGTGAATGCAGCAATTGAGCTCTACTACTGCCAGGAGGGCTTGGGTTACTTCTTCAAAAAAATTAGAAAAATGGGAAAACAAATATATAGTTTATAACATAGTGTTCATCATATACAAAAAATACATTAACATTTATGCATGATATCTATTGATGCAGCACTAGACCTCTGTCGCCTCTCTGACTTTTCACATTTTCTGGATGAGACTGTCAGATATCTTTATTTTGCATTGTATAGCTCTGTTACTGTTTATTAAACTGACACTCTGTGCATAGCCGAGTAATTACGTGACAAAGAAATTCAAGAAAATGATATTATAAATCAACACATACACATTATTGTATTAGAAATGCGCTGCAGATTTACTATTTTTATGTACTTAAATGTTCTTCTTTGTGAAGCTGTTAATGAATCAGTCAATTAAGTTGAAAAGTTAAAATGTGTTTAGTGTTCTAATACATTCTATCAGGTTCCTGTTACATATGTCTATCTATCTCTTTCTTTATGTGTATCCATATCTATAATATATATATATACATATATGAATACATAGTTCAAGTTCAAGTTCAGGAATTTGTATAGCGCACTACTCACCCAGAGGGTCTCAAGGCGCTTGAGGGAGGGTGGGTGCATTATTTATCGAATAGCCAGGTTTTTAGTTGCTTTCTGAAGGAGAGGTGGTTCTGTGTAAGTCAGAGGTGAGTGGGGAGAGAATTCCAGGTTTTGGCCGCTAAGTAGGAGAAGGATCTTCCTCCCATGGTGGATCTGTGGATGCGCGCAATTGCGGCGAGGGCTTGATTGGATGATCGTAGTTGGTGGGTGGGTGTGTAGAAGGACAGTCGTGTGTTGAGGCATTCAGGTCCTAGGTCGTAGAGGGCCTTGTGTGCGTGGGTGAGGAGACGGAACAATATTCTCTTGCTGACGGGGAGCCAGTGGAGATCCTTCAGGTGACCGGAAATGTGAGCATGACGGGAATGTCCAGTATGAGTCTGGCTGAGGCGTTTTGGATGCGTTGGAGTTTTTTCTGTAGTTTGGCTGTGGTCCCGGCATAAAGGGTATTTCCATAATCCAATCGGCTGGTGACCAGTGCGTGGGTGACTGTCTTTCTTGTTTCGGTGGGGATCCAGCGGAAGATTTTTTTGAGCATGCGTAGGATGTTGAAGCATGAAGATGAGACGGCGTTGACTTGTCTGGTCATCGAGAGAGAGAAGTCTAGGATGAAGGCCAGGTTACGTGCGTGATCTGTAGGTATGGGTGCTGTACCCAGGGCCGGTGGCCACCATGAGTCGTCCCAGGCAGAGGGGGATGTTCCTAAGATGAGGACTTCCGTTTTGTCTGAGTTAAGTTTTAAACGGCTGTTCTTCATCCATTCGGCTACTTCTTTCATTCCTTCGTGTAGATTGGTTTTGGCGGTGTTTGGGTCTTTGGTGAGGGAGAGGATCAGCTGGGTGTCGTCTGCGTAGGAGATGATGTTGAGGTTGTGTTGGCGCGCGATGGATGCGAGGGGACTCATGTATACATTGAAGATGGTGGGGCTGAGTGAAGATCCTTGTGGTACACCACAGATGACTTCGGTGGCCTCTGATTTGAATGGGGGGAGGTGGACTCTCTGGGTTCTTCCGGCGAGGAACGAGATGATCCAATCCAAAGCTTTTCCTTGTATTCCGACGTTGTTGAGGCGTTGTATGAGTGTGCTATGACATACTGTGTCGAAGGCGGCGGACAGGTCGAGTAGGATGAGGGCAACTGTTTCTCCGTTGTCCAGTAGCGTTCGGATGTCGTCTGTAGCTGCGATGAGGGTGGTGTCGGTGCTGTGTTTGGCTCGGAAGCCGGACTGTGAAGAGTCGAGGGCATTGTTGGATTCAAGGAAGGCGGCGAGCTGACTATTGACGGCTTTCTCAATGACTTTGGCAGGGAATGGGAGGAGTGAGATGGGGCGGTAGTTCTTAAGTTCAGAGGGGTCTGCTGTGGGTTTCTTCAGAAGGGCGCTGAGTTCGGCATGTTTCCAGCTTTCCGGGAAGGTAGCGGAGTTGAAGGAACAGTTGATGACATCGCGGAGATGGGGTGCGATGATGGAGTCTGCTTTGTTGAAGATGTGGTGGGGACATGGGTCGGTTGGCGATCCTGAGTGAGTGGAGTTCATCAGGCGGATGGTGTCTTCAGTGGTGATTGGAATCCAGGCAAAAAGGTTGTGAGAGTGCTGTTTTGGTTCGGAGGTGGGTGGAGTGGGCTGTTCATCGGACTGGTTTTCAAGCTGTTATGTATGTCGGCGATTTTGTTGTGGAAGAAAGAGGATAAAGAGTTGCAGAGGTCTTGGGAGGGAGTGATGTCGTTGGTGCCGGCGGTGGGGTTGGTAAATTCTTTAACAATGTTGAATAGTTCCTTGCTGTTGTGGGCGTTGTTGTCGAGTCGATCCTTGAATGCTGATTTCTTGGTGGATCGGATCAATTGGTGGTGTTTGCGGGTGGCGTCCTTGAAGGTGGTCAGGTTGTCAGAGGTTGGGTTTTTTCTCCAGGTTTTCTCGAGGGTATGACATAACTTCTTGGATTTCTTAAGGTCATCGTTGAACCAGGGGGCCTTTTTGCTACCTTGTTTGATCTGATGGTTCTTCAAGGGTGCTAATACGTCAGCGCTGTGGGTGATCCATTGTGTGAGTTTGGTGGCAGCTTGGTTTGGGTCCGATGATATGGCAGGAGGGTTTTGGTTTAGCGATGTGAAGAGTTGGTCGGTGGTGATTTTGTTCCAGTTTCTTCGAGGAATAGGTTGTGGGGGGTTGTGGGTCGTGGTCTTTTTGTAGCTGAAGTGAACGCAGTTGTGGTCTGTCCAATGGAAAGCTGTGGTGTGATCGAAGGAGATGTGTTTGCTGGAGGTGAATATAGGGTCGAGCGTGTGTCCGGCAAGGTGGGTGGGGGTGTCAACAAGTTGTTTGAGTCCGAGATTGGCCAGGTTGTCCATAAGGGTGGTGGTGTTGCTGTTGTTTTTCTTTTCCAGGTGAAAGTTGAGGTCTCCCAGTAGAATGTAGTTCTCGGAGGTGAGGGCATGTGGGCTGATGAAGTCGGTGATGTCTTCGTTGAATTGTGTGCGGGTTCCTGGTGGTCTGTAGATGAGGGTGCCTCTAAGTGTGGTCCTGGGGTCGGTGTGGATATGGAAATGAAGGTGTTCGGCGGTCGCTAGGTTATCGTCGGAGCAGGTCGTGATTCGGATGGTGTTCTTATGGACGATGGCGATGCCTCCTCCTGTTTGGTTGGTGCGGTCTTTTCGGATGATCTTGTAAGCGTCCGGGATGGCTATGGCGATGTCGGGCGCTGATGAAGCGTTCATCCAGGTTTCTGTAAGGAAGGCGACGTCCGGCGATGCAGTGTCGAGTAGGTCCCAGAGTTCAGTGGCGTGTCTGTGGACCGAGCGGGTGTTCAGCAGGATGCACTTCAGGTGGTTGGAGTTGGAGCTGTGTTTGGAGGTAGTGGATTTGGTGTGGGTCCTGGTGCAGGCGAACTTGCAGGAGTGGCAGGCGAAAGGACCATGGGTGTGTCCTGGGGCAGCTTCGCAGCACTGTGGTGTGCGTCCGGGGTTAAGGGCAAAGAGGGTAGCGGCGTCAAACGTTATGCGGGAGGAGTGGGTTTTGCGAGGAACAGGGGGTCTGGCGCTGGGCGCCGTCCAGGCGCGAACGGGCGTAGACGGGCTTACCTTTGGCGCGCCTTCGGCACGCATGGGGCGCGTCCGCTGCGCGTGTATGCTGCGCGTAGGTCCATCTGTCATAAATGGATATTGGAGGGCGCAGAGGGAGGGAGGGGCAGCTGGGAGGCGGGAGCGAGATGGGGGGACAGGCTGGAGGCACAACCACCAAATGGCAGCGACAACAAGGCAAACAGGACGAGACTGGGGCACGATGTGAAAATGCAGCTATGGGCACAATCAGGCACAAATTAAACTAAGGAAGCTATGCGGGCAATGCGAGCAGTGGAGCGTTATGATAGTACACAGGCACAATTCACAATTAAGCACAAATATTATTATAGGCAATGCGAGCGCTTGAGCAAAATTAAGCGCTACAAAACTGAGCAGTCAATTAAGCGCTACAAAACTGAGCAGGCAACAATTAAATGTGAATCAGGCTGGTCAGAATTGTTTTTGGCAGCAGTTGGGATACATTTCATTCCTTCCTGCTTCTACAAGCACGGCACGCAGGACACAAGGACCACCACACAGCTTCTCCAGTACACAAGGTCAGTTTATTATCACCTTCAGTTTCTCTCTGGCATAGTATATATATATATGTACACATTTATGTGTGTGTGTGTGTGTTTGTGTATATATATATATATCTGTCTATCTATATATATCTATCTATATATATTACCTACTGGCGGTCGCCAGTAGGTAGTTATAGTTAGGACTAACCCTGGGCGAAGAACTTCGCTACACATAGTGTTGCCTACTTCACCCTTTGCAAGTAGGCAAAGCAGGCAACACTACGCCCACTCCTTGGGCGTAGCGAAGTTGCCCGCCACCCGCCTCCCTCCCGCCCTCCCGAACATACCTAATTTAGTAAATGGGCACATTAAAAATAAATAAAAGGCACTTACCTTGTCCGCGGCGTCCCGGGGCGCCCTCTGCTCGTTCAAGCCTCCGTCTTGATAACCAATGCGCATGCACGGCTGCCCGCGCATGCGCATTGGTTATCAAGACGGTGGCATGAATGAGCAGAGGGAGCCCCGGGATGCCGCGGACAAGGTAAGTGCCTTTTATTTATTTTTATGTGCCCATTTACTAAAATTAGGTATGTAGGGGAGGGGGGCATGCAGCCCGTAGTGGGGCTACGCGAAGTGCGAAGGTGGGCGTAGTTTCTCGCCCACTTTGCATAGTTTTGCGTAGACCCACTACGCACACTACGCCCAGGGTTAGTTAGGACCTAGTTTCTATAGGAAATCCAGAACATTCTATTTGGAATTACTTTGGCGCCGGGTGACGAATCTTCGCGAAATTCTCCAAGAAGATGGGGCCTTCCGCTCTGCTCCTATCCTGAAAGTTTCAGGGTGATTCGTCAAGTGGGGGCCGAGAAAAAAAGAGGGTCCCAAACATGTTTTCCCCATGCAATTTTCAATAGGGACCTTTAGGCGCGGCTACAGCCCGAACTGCTAAATGGAATTACTACAAATTTGGCAAAAAGGTAGAGTCTGGTTCACAGATCACGCTTTTTGTAAATGGTGTAAATCCATGCAGTAGTTCCTGAGAAAATCAAAAGTAAAATCATAGATATATCTATGGGCGTGTAGGGTACACGTATCGTCCGAGGATCATGCGCGTACCCTTACGATCACGAGCTGCATGCTAATTGGCTATCAACTGTCAACACTCCAAACCAGGAAGCGTTGGCAGCCATCTTGTGTCTCGGTAGAACCGAGGCACAAGACAACTGAAAAACAAGTGCGCAAAAGACACAAAGGAGGCAGGGTAGAAACACCCTGACCCCCTAAGCCTGCTCAGGGTGTCCCATAAAGATCGTGGGATGCTCGCTGGGTGCACGGATCCTGCCGATCCCCCCAAAAAATGAAGTGCCGGCTCCCTGGCACGTTTGCAGTGGGTGAAAGAATTCCCCTTGAATACTGGGGGTACCTGGGGGCCAACTAGCCCACCAGGAACCTCCAGTATGCGCCAGGGGGCTGCATTGCAGAGAGGTATTCTGAGGCCACGTCCCTTTTTACACCTCTCTGCAATGCAGTCCTGGGGCGCTTACTGGAGGTACCTGGTGGGCTGGTTGGACCCCAGGGACCCCCAGGATTCAAAGGGACTTAATTCCCCAACTTAAAATGCGCCACAGGGTGCGTTTGCACAGTGGTGAAGGGAGGGGGCAGGCCTGAGTTCACATTTGTGCAAACATGCCCTGTGGTGCGGTTTAAGTTGGGGAATTAATTCCATGTCAATACTGAGGGTCCCTGGGGGCAAACTAGCCCACCAGACACCGCTAGTAAGTGCCAGGCAGCTGCATTGCAGAGTATTGTAAAAAGAGTGTGGCCTCTGAACACCTCTCTGCAACGCAGCCTCATGGCGCATACTGGAGGGACCTGGTGGGCTAGTTGCCCCACAGGGACCCACAGGATTGAGGAGGAATTATTCTCTAACCAGCCAAGTAGCCCACTAGGTTCTTCCAGGAAGCGCCACTGCGCTGCTTTGCAGAGAGGTGGTGCAGGCCATGCCCCTTTTTACATCTTTCTGCTTCGCAGCTCTGTGGCGCTTACTGGATGTACTACGAATTCCGATTTACTCGCCTGTTATCAGGAGAGACCTCAGTGCAGCATCTTTGAGCCCAGTACTGATTCTGAAAAGTAATTCTAACCATACTTACCAGTAACCTGAATTTCCTTCTATAGGCTAACATTGAATGGTTTCACTTGGAAATTCTTCCAAGTGTGGAGGTTTGCAAATTTAAAATATTCACCTAAAATCATCCAAACAATGAATTCCGATTTACTCACCTGTTATCAGGAGATAACCCAATGCTGCATCTTTTAGCCCAGCACTGATTCTGAAAAGTAATTCTAACCATACTTACCAGTAACTTGTATTTCCTTCAATAGGAATCCATTGTCTGGTCTTCACAAAAATGTCTATTTTCACATACTACAAATTTTCCTAAAAAAAGTCCCCTGTATCACTTAAACACATTCTTTCAACTGTTTACAGGAGATGCACCAGTGCTGGATCCAGGATCCACCACTGAGTAAGAAAAAATAACAATAACACTACTTACCTGCTAAGTGAATTTCCTTCCACAGGGGAAACATTGACTGGTTTCACTTGGAAATTCTTCTAAGTGTGGAGTTTTGGAACTTTAAAATATTCACCTAAAATCAGTCGAACAACAAATACTCATCTGTTATCAGGCGAGACCTCAGTGCTGCATCTTTTAGCCCACTACTGATCCTGAAAAGTAATTCTAACCGTATTACAGGAATTTGAATTCCTTCCATAGGCTAAAATTGACTGGTTTCACTTGGGAATTCTTCTAAGTGTGTGAGTGTGAGTTTTGAAACTTTAAAAAATTCCTCTAAAATCAGCCAAACTACGAATTCCGATTTACTCACCTGTTATCAGGAGCGACCTCAGTGCTGCATCTTTCAGCCCAGTTCTGATCCTGAAAAGTAATTTTAACCGTACTTACCAGTAACTCAAATTTCCTTCCATAGGATATCATTGCCTGCTATATAAAATATATATAAATTAAAAAAAAAATTAAAAACAAATATTACAATTTCAATATTTTGAAAAAAGTATTTTTTTCAATTTATATTAAAACTATGTAATGAAATTTAAAAAATAAAATATCAAAAAATAAATAGTTTAAAACAATGTAGTAAATCAGTATAAAAAAATAACACTTAATACATTTAATAATTATCATTTACAAAACCTTTGAAATTCACTGAAAAAACCATAGGTTTCAGCCACGTTATAGTTAGGAATTAGCATTTAAAAAACCTTAGAAATTCACTGAAAAAATCATAAGTTTCAGCCACGTTATAGTTAGGAATTAGCATTTAAAAAACCTTAGAAATTCACTGAATTTTCACTCATACAAAACCATTGAAATTTCCCTGTTATAGTTAGTTCAGCTAACTATAACTCGCACGCCCGCAATGCAGTGCTGATGACGTCACATATTACATCAATCATGACATGGTCAGTGACATCACTCATGACATCACTGATGACATCTCAAATGAGATCACTGATGACATCATCCTTGTGAAAGAGTGGCAGACCTCCTCTCACCGTGATATAAGCTTTAATACACACATTCCAAAATAGAAACAAAATTTTTCAAAAAAATGGAGATACCAATACCAGTTACAACAACCTATTCAGTAATTCCAACATCTACATACACATACACTCATTCACCAACAGTTCTATATAGTGACTCATACATGTACTGACTCATCATATGTACTCATACACCTATACATCCTGTTACACACCAACACTCATCCATAGATTTACTCACACACATACTCACACATGTATTTACTTGCATTTACAGCTATACACACACCACTACACGTACTTCTACAGAAACGTACACATTCTTACTCTCTTAAACAATCACTTACAGGAACACATACTTATTTATACAGGAACTCTTTCAATCTCTCACTCTCACATATACTCACCTATATACATCAATACTCACATATACTAGTTTAAAACATATGTAGTTACTCATAAAGATACTATTGAGACAGTCATTCACTCACTAACACACCCATACACACACTCATCCACTCATACAGTCCTGCACACATGCTGTCTTCAAAACACATGCAAACAGTGAATCAGTCATTCATGCATCTATGCTTTAAGTAATACCCCCCACCAAACCATACAGACATTCACACTGATACTCAAAAAACCAACTAATAACCCATATAGACACTCATTTAGCTACTCACCAACCCATGCAGCCACTTATACACAAATTGAGACACTGATACAGATATTTATATATTTAAAGATTACTCGCTAATACATGTATTCACTAAGATACACTTAATAAGTCAGTTATACAATCAATTTTACAAAAACAAACATGCATTTAGACACTTATTTACCCATTTATTCTTCCATCGACCTTTAGATATGCATATATGAAAAATATTTATTTTTCAGAAAGACACACATTCACTGGATGATGTCATCAGTGATGTCATTTGAGATGTCATCAGTGATGTCATGAGTGATATCACTGACCATGTCATGAGTGATGTAACATGTGACGTCATCAGCAGTGCATTGCGGGTGCGCAAGTTATAGTTAGCTGAACTAACTATAACTGGGGAATTTCAATGGTTTTGTATGAGTGAAATGTCCAGCTAACTATAACATGTGTATGGTTTTTTCAGTGAATGTATATATATATATATATATATATATATATATATATATATATATATATATATATATATATATATATATATATATATATATTTGTATATATATATATATATATATATATATATATATATATATATATATATATATATATCGAGGTATTCCACTCAGTGATGACTCAGGAACTGGTACGATTAAGGGGTAATCAAAATTATAGGATCAAGGATAACCTGACAAAGAACCAACGAAAAGCACTAATTAATCTATTACAAGACCCTTCCATAATAATAAACCCTCAGATAAAGGGGGGGATGTTGTTCTATTGGAGGCTGATGATTACAAAGTGGAGGCTATGCGGCAGCTCAGTGATTCAAGCTGCAACGAAAGCATAACATAGCAAACCTACAAGAACACCATCATTGGATATCACAAGATGCTGTACAACTGGTGGAATGCAAGCTTAATTGATGACGATGAACTCAAATGAGAAATGATAAAACTCATGTTCCTTGTTTATACCTTCTGCCAAAGGTTCACAAGCATGCACCAAAACCCCCGGGGAGACCGATTACCTCCTCCAATGGAGGACTACTTGAGAACACTTCTATTTTTCTGGATTACTTTCTGGCACCTTATGGTAAAGATTTACGATCATACTCCCAGTACAGCACGGATTTCCTGAAAAGAATCCATGACATCAAATGGGAAGAAAGCTTTTCACTTATAACATTGGACTTTTATTCTCTCTATACTTGTATCAGTCAAGAGCACGGGGTAGATGCCTGTTTGTATTTATCTACAGAGAAGACCAATTGACCTTTACGATCATTCGATAATGCTCAAGCTGATGATGTCTTATTGTATGAAGGAAAAAAAATTCTGCCATGGCGAATTCAGCCTGGCGAATCTGTTCCTGAGCTGGTGGGAGGAGCAGGTGGTCTGGACTGATGCCAACAAGGATTTTACCAACCATGTACCATTGTGGCTAAGTTATATAGATGACCTCTTTATCATTCTAAAGAACATAATGACATGCTATTGAGTATGATTTCCTCATGCTTAACCAACAACATATTCCTTTTCGGAGATCAATTGTATTGTCAACAAAATGGAGCTGCAATGGGCTTTTCCTTCAGCCCAAGCTACGCGTGCATAGTTATGGGCTGGTGGGAAAAAGAGGTAGCCTGGAACATCAGCAATGAACGCTTCACCAAACATATAGTTACCTGGCAAAGGTTTATAGATGATCTTTTCATCATTTGGGAGGGAAGCGAGAGTGAGTTTCAGCAATATTTTGACATTTTGAACACAGGTACCCCAGGTTTAAAATTCACCTATGAGCAAAGCAAGAACGGGGTGGTATTCTTGGATACTGAAGTGTATATCAAAAATAACTGCATAGAAACAACCTTACACCGAAAGGCGACAGCGACCAATGCAACTCTGGAAGCTACAAGCTTCCATCAACCATCGTTAATCACAAGCATTCCCTATGGGGAATTTCTCCGTCTGCGAAGAATTTGCAGTGAAGATAATGAATGGAAGAGGAACAGTGCGGGAACCATAAAACTCTTTGAACTGAGGAAATATGGCAAAAACATGATACAAAAATGTTGGAAGAGAAGCAAATGAGAAATCCAGGATGGATTGTCTTAAACCTAAAGGCAAGGACATTGCTTTAAAAGAGGAACCCATAAGAATCATCATGGACTACAGTCAAGAGTCCAGACAAATACTGCAAATCATGAGGAAAAACTGGAAGATCTTGCAGCTAGATCCAACGATTGGAGAGAAAATGGGGAGACATCCAGTAATTACGTACAGGAGAGCTAGAAACCTAAAAGATCAATTGATTCATAGTCATTTCAGAAATAAAAACTCAAAAATAACCTGGTTGAAAACAAAGGCATTCATAAAATGCCATAATTGTAAAGTTTGTGAAATAGCGCACCCAATAAAAGAAAGAACGATGGCTAACAACAAAATCTGGAAAATAAAAGAACTAATCACATGCAAGAGTCAATATACCATCTATATCATAGAGTGCCCCTGCAAGTTGAAATATGTAGGGAGCACTATATGTGAGCTAAAGAAACAAATTCTTGAGCATGTTCGTGCTACGGTGAATAAAGACAGAAACAACGCGGTAGCCAAACATATGGAAATTCACCACAATGGTGACTGGAAACTCCTAAAATTCTTCGGAATAGAAACAATACCTATATCCGAGAGAGGTGGCCACCGAGAAAAAACCTTACGCCAGAAGGAGTCACGCCATATTTTGAATTTCTGCACCATGACACCCTTCGGACTGAATCAGTCGGAAGAACTGTATATACATTTGTAAAAACTGGAAACTTCAAAATTCTCCATTAAAACAAGAAACAATTATGCAACATCAAAGCAAAGAACTGTTAAACATCTCCTAGTATGTAAATCATAACACCACCATTATTGCCCACTGGAGGGCTAAAAATACAAAGGATATAGGACCTTTGAAAGCGCATCAAATAATATTAACAAATGCATTGGAAATGGACATATAGAAATGCCGTGAAAGAAAACTTTATTGATACATGGTGATAGAATCAGTAGAACTATGAGCGCGCATCTTTCTAAAGAATTGTAAACAGATCACGGTGGTGTTTTTGGTAAAACAGATGCATTTGTATGTGATGAAAACATATCGAATGTTGCATATAAAACGTAATTTCGTGTCACGAAAGGAATAATCGGGACTACAAGACCCAGAATTCCTGGGGTAGCCTCCTTCCCCTCTCGTGACACACAGTAAGCTGGGTAATGATGGCTTCCTGTTGGTAAAAGGTTTTTAAATTATGTTTTCCCGCGAAATCAACTAACCCTGATCAAGGTAGTACAGAGCTACTGAAATGCGTTGGTCTAAATCTGTGCGGAGACTACGAAATGGATTGATTAATAAATCAAATTTTCAGAAACAAATGAGGCTGGAGTTTGCCGCTCTTTTCTGGTTTCCTGCGGAGACTAATTGTTGGATATATATATATATATATATATATATATATATATATATATATATATATATATATATATATATATATTCACTGAAAAAACTATAGGTTTTAGGGGTGTTATAGTTAGCTAGACATTTCACTCATATAAAACCATTGAAATTCCCCCATTATAGCTAGGTGTACTAACTATAACTCGCGCGCCCGCAATCCACTGCTGATGATGTCACATATTAGATCATTCATGACATGGTCAGTGCCATCACTGATGACATCACTGATGACATCTCAAATGACATCACTGATGACATCATCCAGTGAATGTGGTTTGCTTTGATATTTAAATAAGTATTATATATATATATATATAGCAGTCTGCCTTGAAGACTGAGTGGATGTATAAGTGTCTGAATGGAGGATTTAGTAGCAATGTGATTGACTGTTTAAGTGACTAATTTAAAGTGTCTCACTAAATATATGGGATAGTGATTAAACTGTGTGAATACCTATATCACTCTATCTCTTGTTGCGTAAACTACTACATACATTGGTTACTAGCTATGTGAAAGTCTACATTAGTTATTCATTAGTTAAGTGAGTATTTGTATGGGATAGTGAATGAATGTGTGTGTGGTTGGGTGGGACGTGTGTGACTGTCGAAAAATTTGTAAATAGTTGATTTAGTAGGTATTTGAGGTTAAGACTGTAAGTGAAAACAGTTGTTTGGGTGAGTGATTCTCTTTATGGATGTGGTAATGAGTAAATATATTTCTCAATGATATGTGACCAACAAACTAAAAATATAAAAGGCAGTGTATGTGACAATTGTTGTATAAAAATAAGTATACATCAGACTCAGTGATTATATGAGTGACGTATGGATTACTGTATACTTGTGACAGTGATTTTATAACACACTGTATGAGTTGCTATCTATATGAATAATGTTATATCTTATCTTGGTTCAGAATGTTCAGCAAAGATTTTTATCTGACCAGGCTAAGGATGAGCACTTTACATTATCTAACCGCTTTCCCAAAAACTGAGAAATCGCATAGAATTTTGCCCCCTTGCCCATGTGATGGTAAAACCTCTCAATCCACCCTGCATTTTTTTCTATTTTGCTTTTTTTACATGGATATCTGAAAAACTGTATTGAAACCACTATTTTTAAAAAACATGCTTTTAAATTATAAGGATGCGTTTAATTTTATATGCAGTTTGGACAGTATGAAAATTATAAGCGCTGTAATATGCTTTATACAAAATTCAATTAGAAGGAGAAAAGATTATGCACTTTTGGATGTTCTGCTGTATGAAAAAGATGATGAGTAATATCTTTTATTAATCGCATTCTTCTACACTGATTGCACTTGCGCTTTATTGTATGAATTAGTGGTAGATTGTATTTTAAGGATTTTGAAAAATGGACCTGCTATTTTATGGTGTTATTTTTTTACATTTTTTTTCTATGTACCTTAAATTTGCACATATTGTATCATAATTATTGTTCCCTTATTAAATACAGTAAGAATGTACTTTTTTAGATATACATGTTTTAGTATGCTTTTATGGTGTTTGCCTTGTTGTCACCAAATAAAGCTGTTTTGATTTGAATAACGTGGTGTTTGTGTAAGTGTGTAGCTTAGTAAATATAAGTATGGTTAATTGTTCGCATAAGTGAGTAGGATGTCTCCATAAGTGAATAGGATATGTGCTGGTGTGTAATGTTGATGTAGGTGTATAAGTATATTTAATAGTGTTCTATTGATCTTTCTTAGCATGTATGAGTAAATCTATAGGTAAGTGTTTAGATGTGTGTGTAGATGTAGGAATCACTGAGTGGGTTTTTAGAAACTTGTATTGGTGTGTCAATGGTTTCAAATATGGTACTTCACATTTTCTAATGAGTGTTGAAAGGTTATGATACTGCATGATGAGGTGTATCAGTTTGTCACATGGATGATGTCATCAGTGATGTCATTTGAGATGTCATCAGTGATGTCACTGACCATGTCATGAATGATGTAATATGTGACATCATCAGCAGTGGATTGCGGGCGCGCGAGTTATAGTTAGTACAACTAACTTCAACGGGGAAATTTCAATGGTTTTATCCGCATCACTGCGGCGCCTTTTACCGCTGTGTGCAGCAATTTTTAAAAAGCAGCGTTGCATGACGAGCTGAGCTCGTCATCCACACACGACCACCGTGGCTGATGACGAGCTGAGCTCGTCATCCGCAGCGAAGAGGTTAAACGAGTAAAATATCTAGCTAACTATAACACCCTTAAAACCTATGTTTTTTTCAGTGAATTTCTAAGGTTTTTTAAATGCTAATTCCTAACTGAAATGCACTGAAAAAAACATAGGTTTCAGACAAGTTATAAAGGTTTTTTAAATGCTAATTCCTAACTATAACATGTCTGAAACCTATGTTTTTTTCAGCGAATTTCAAAGGTTTTGTAAATGACAATATTTAAATGTATTAATTGTTATTTTAATTTTTTTATATTGATTTTCTACATTTTTTTAAACAATTTATTTTTAGATCTTTTATTTTTTAAATTACATTATAATTACATTATACATTACATTACAAAATATACTTTCTCAGAATGAATTACTTTAGTTTAAATACTTTGCAAATAGGCAATAGTCTTCTAAGTGCAGTAGTTACAGTTGTTGTAATGCATAACACAATTTAATACACAATGCAACATTGAGGTCAATGTGAATTTCTAGTTAAATCCAATTAGTTACTTTTTGGATTACTTTTCTAACCACAGGACTGGATACTAGATTCAGTCCTGGGACATCTCCTGTAAACAGTTGAGTAAAAGCATTTTGGTTACAGTAGTGATTTTTAAGGAATATTATTGTATTTTAAAAGTTGACACTTTGAAACTTTTTCACATAGAATCACCATTGTTATCCTAGAGGGGGAAATTCACTTAGCAGGTAAGTAGTGTTAACATTACTTTTTCTTACTCAGTGGTGGCTCCTGGATCCAGCACGGGTGCATCTCCTGTAAACAGTTGAAAGAATGTGTTTAAGTCGTACAGGCAATTTTTAGGAAATATTTTTAGTTTGTGAAAATAGACACAGAAACGTGTCTGGTGAAAACCAGAAAATGGATTCCTATGGAAGGAAATACAAGTTACTGGTAAGTATGGTTAGAATTACTTTTGAGGATCAATACTGGGCTCAAAGAAGCAGCACTGAGGTCACATCCAGATAGCAGGTGAGTAAATCGGAATTCGTAGTACTGCTGATTTTGTAGGAATTTTATAAAGTTCAAAAACTCCACACTTGGTAGAATTTCCAAGTGAAACCACTCAATGTTACCCTATGGAAGGAAATTCACTTAGCAGGTAAGTAGTTTTATGGTTACTTTTTCTTACTCAGTGGTGGATCCTGGATACAGCACTGGTGCATCTCCTGTAAACAGTTGAAAGAATGCGTTTAAGTCATACAGGCGATTTTTTAGGAATATTTGTAGTTTATGAAAATAGACACTTAAGAACTTTTCTGTTGAAAACCAGACAATGGATTCCTATGAAAGGAAATACAAGCTAATGGTAAGTATGGTTAGAATTACTTTTCAGGGTCAGTACTGGGCTAAAAGAAGCAGCACTGAGGTCACTCCCGATAACAGGTGAGTAAATCGGAATTCGTAGTTCCGCTAATTTTAGAGGAATATTTGTATGTTTCATAAATCAACACTTAGAAATTTTTCGGCTGAAAAGCACACAAAGGATTCCTATGGAAGGAAATACAAGTTACTGTAAGTATGCTTAGAATTACTTTTCAGGATCAGTGCTGGGCTAAAAGATGCTGCACTGGGTTCTCCCCTGATACCAGGTGAGTAAATCGGAATTTGTAGTTCGGCTGATTTTAGAGGAATATTTGTACAATGATGAAGGAAGGGGGCGGGGCCTGAGGTGACATGTGTGCAAACATGCCCTGTGCCGCGTTTTAAGTTGCGGGATTAAGTGCCCTTGAATCCTGAGGTTCCCTGGGGGCCAACTAGCCCACCAGGTACCTCTAGTATGCGCCAGGGGGCTGCGTTGCAGAGAGGTGTTCAGAGGCCATGCCCCTTTTTACAACACTCAGCAACGCAGCTCCGTGGCACTTACTAGAGGTACCTGGTGGGCTATATATATATATATATATCTATATATATATATATATATATATATATATATATATATATATATATATATATATATATATATATATATATATATATATATATATATATATATATATATATATTACCTACTGGCGGTCGCCAGTAGGTATATATAGTTAGGATTTTTTTCTCTATGGGATTTTTGAAAATTCTATGTCTAATAACTTTGGCGTTTGTGGACGGAATTGGCTGAAATTTTCAGGAAAATGGAACATTTTGTTTCTGAGCAGCCCCTGACAATTTGGGGGGGTTTCACCAAGGGGGGCCGAGAAAAAAGGGGGGTCCCAAAACGCGTTTTTCCCATGTGAATTTCCATAGGGCGGTTGGCCTCACTTTTAGCTCGAACGGCTGAATGGATTTGCACGAAACTTGGAAAAATTGTAGGGACTGTTAGCCCGATGTGCCTTTGCTAGGTCTCAATATATGTGCTCCAGTGGATTTTGAGTAATTTAGGTTCAAAAAAATATATATATCTGGGCGGAGCCAAACCACACATCTGATCTGATTGGCTGTCAGCACTTCATCCAAGAAGTGTTGGCAGCCATCTTGGGACCAATATACAGGATAGCACCTCATTAAAAAGCATTGTAGTTAATAGAGGGTTTTAGGACTTTAGTTACATTATAAATCATTTGTTGATGGTACCATACTCGTTTTAGGAATTGTGGTGGGTTCTAAGGTGATTTTACCATGTGAAAAAGCCTTCTGCTGTGATATCATGAATATTGTTTGAAAGAAAACTAATATCTCATGATTTTCCCACAGTGGTTTGGAAGGGGATCTATAAGCTAAACTGAAAGCATATTTTCTGTAAATTCACAATATCTTTCTCAGTCATGTGAAAATGAAGTCTGACATTCTCAGTAAAACATGTACATCCAACAAGGACAGAGACTGTCAGTTGATTCCTTTGTGCTCTACTGCAGCCTCCTAAAGTGTTCTAAAAAACAACTAGAGCGCTAACAGTCCTACGTATTACAAAGGTATAGCACACCTGGAGCCATCGTGATGGGAATAAAGCGGTAACTCTTAAAACATTTAATTTAAAAAGGAACAAAATGAGGGGGTATATTATGCAATAGAAGGTATTATTAGTGCTGCAGAAAGAAAAATTAGGGCACATTTTGAGTGACTTTTCAAATCCTCTTCTATTTCATTAAAAAATTCTGACATGCAGTCTCCCAAAATGGCCACCAGAGACAAAAGAGCCCAAATGTAGCCCAAATATCACCCAGATGTAGCCCAAGTATAGCCCAATGACAGAATGTCCCAGAGTGTTCTAAAGAACAACTAGAGCGCTAACAGTCCTACTTATTACAAAGGTATGGCACACCTGAAGCCATCTTGATTGGAATAAAGTGGTAACTCTTAAAACATTTAATTTAAAAAGGAACAAAATGAGGGGGTATATTTTGCCATATGAATTATGATTAGTGCTGCAGAAAGAAAAATTAGGGCACATTTTGAGTGACTTCTCAAACCCTCTTCAATTTCATTAAAAAATTCTGACATGCAGTCTCCCAAAATGGCCACCAGAGACAAAAGAGCCCAAATGTAGCCCAAATATCACCCAGATGTAGCCCAAGTATAGCCCAATGACAGAATGTCCCAGAGTGTTCTAAAGAACAACTAGAGCGCTAACAGTCCTACTTATTACAAAGGTATGGCACACCTGAAGCCATCTTGATTGGAATAAAGTGGTAACTCTTAAAACATTTAATTTAAAAAGGAACAAAATGAGGGGGTATATTTTGCCATATGAATTATGATTAGTGCTGCAGAAAGAAAAATTAGGGCACATTTTGAGTGACTTCTCAAACCCTCTTCAATTTCATTAAAAAATTCTGACATACAGTCTCCCAAGATGGCCACCAGAGACAAAAGAGCCTAAATGTAGCCCAAATATCACCCAGATGTACCCCAAGTATAGCCCAATGACAGAATGTCCCAGAGTGTTCTAAAGAACAACTAGAGCGCTAACAGTCTTACTTATGACAAAAGTATGGCACACCAGAAGCCATCTTGATTGGAATGAAGTGGTAAGTCTGAAAACACTCAATTTAAAAAGGAACAACATGAGGGGGTTAATTTTGCCATAGAAAGTATGATTAGTGCTTCAGAAAGAAAAATTAGGGATCATTTTGAGTGACTTCTCAAATCCTCTTCTATTTCATTAAAAAAATTCTGACATGCAGACTGAAACATGCACTTTGAATACCAGCAGCAGACGTCCCTGGTGAGCAGTAGCTTTACTACAGTGATCTAATGTGCAACTAGAGTGCTAACATTCAGAATTTATGGCAAATGTGTGACACATCTGAATGCCTTCTTGATGGAACCAAAGTAAACAAGCATTGAAAATGCAATAGATCTCGCCCTCGTTTAAGTTAAAGCCATTCTGTTTGTAATGAGCTGGCTTTTTAGCTTTGCTTTTATTAGTGTTTTTTCAACTTTCATGTAAATAACATGCATCTGTATGCATATAAGTATATGTATGCATGCATTTATGTTTGTATTTATATAGATATACAGATGATATATGTTTATATATGTATGTATATATATTCACTGAAAAAACCATAGGTTATAGACCATATATAGTTAGGAATTAGCATTTACAAAACCTTGAAAATTCACTGAAAAAACCATAGGTTATAGACCATATATAGTTAGGAATTCGCATTTACAAAACCTTATTTTACTCACACAAAATCATTGAAATTCCATATATAGTTAGTTGCACTAACTATATATCGCGCACCCGCAATCCACTGCTGATGATGTCACATATTACATCATTCATGACATGCTCAGTGACATCACTGATGACATCACTGATGACATCTCAAATGACATCACTGATGACATCACTGATGACAACATCCAGTGACTGTATGTTTCTGTAAAGTTAAAATATGTCTTACATATTGAAGAATGAGTGGATGTATAAGTGTCTGGATGAAGGATTTAGTAGGTGCATGACTGACTGTATGAGTGAGTGATTAAATGTGTCTCACTGAGTGCATGGGTTAGTGACTAAACTGTCTTAATTTGTGCATCATTATGTCAGTTGTTCTGTAAACTGTTGCATGTGTTGATAAGTAGCTATATGAGTAATTATATGGGTTATTGATTGGTTGCCCAAGTATTTGTATGGGAGACTGAGTGTGTGTGTGGGTGGCTGGGAGGTGTATGACTCTGTGCATAGATGTGTGAGCAGTTGATTCACTAGATGTATGGTTTCAAAAGTGCATGTGGAAACAGCTGTATGGGCGGTTGACTGTGTGCATGAGTGTATTGGTGAGTGAATGGATATCTCAGTGCTACATGTCAAAGTAAGTACATATGTAAAACACAGTACATGTGAGAGTTGACATATATAAATAACTGTGCATAAGAGCCAGTGAATGTGTGAGTGGCTGTATGGATCATTGTGAACTTGTATCAGGGATTGTATAAGAGAGTAAATATGTGTTAGTATATGTTTGAATAAGTAAAGTTTGTATAACTGTATAGTTGAGGAAATGGAGGTGTGATTGATTCTTTGCATGACTGACTAGGTGTGTGAGTAACTCCATGGATGAGTGACAGTCTGTGAGTGTCTGTTTACACTGATTGTATCTAAGGTTATATTAGAGTCTGAAGAGGTTCATCGTATTATCACATGAATGATATCATCAGTGATGTGATCAGTAATGTCAAATGAGATGTCATCAGTGATGTCATCAGTGATGCCATTTGAGATGTCATCAGTGATGTCATTTGAGATGTCATCAGTGATGTCATCAGTGATGTCACTGACCATGTCATGAATGATGTAATATGTGACATCATCAGCAGTGGATTGCGGGTGCGCGATATATAGTTAGTGCAACTAACTATATATGGAATTTCAATGATTTTGTGTGAGTAAAATAAGGTTTTGTAAATGCGAATTCCTAACTATATATGGTCTATAACCTATGGTTTTTTCAGTGAATATATATATATATATATATGCAGCAAGTCGCAAAAACCTTCGTTTTCCATCATGAAAATCACGGGCGCAGACCAACTTTTACTCCAGCATTATTTTTTATTATTTCAATCCCATACTGTCAGATGCGTGTCGGCCGTCAAGCGGCCTTGATCACCTGATCATGCGCAGACATTCCACCAAATTTAAAGTGCCAGTGCATCAGAACATATCATGGACATAGAAGAAATCCTCATTACATTGTGCATTTTTCAGGCAAAATACAATTTCAATTGGCAATCTATATGTCTCACTTTAGGGTCTAGTTAAATCTATATATAATATCTGCTTAAATGCATACAGAGATATTACACTTTACCCTTTAGTATTAAAAAAATATTCACTTTTCCTTGCTTATAATGCATGTATTGGAAGTCTCAGCATAAATGCTCATGTTTAGTTAACCTTAAATGTCCTCGTTCTTATGATGCAATACATATTTATAACGAATTGACGTGCTCACCCTTATCTAATATTAATTAAACCCTGCAATAAAATCAAAGAACAACACTTTACAGAAATGTTTTTAGGCAGTGTTTCTTATCATATTGCACAACCCCATATTGGCACCTATAGACTTTGCTCCTCAAGTTCACTGTATATGGGTAATCCAATTGCATAACCATATCATTCAATTAATTCATTGAAATATTTAAAGTGCCTTTATGCATGCAGTACTTAATCATTTCATTCAATTCATTCATTGAATTTTTCAAAGTGCCATCGTGCTACAGTACCAGGGTTTTCAACAAAATACAATTACTATTTTGTTGAACTGAAAAAGTGCCATAGTGCATCCACGCCAATAAAGAAAAGTGTCATGTGCCTTAGACTTTATTTTTATATATATATTTTTTTTTGTGGCTGTAAAGTGACTAGTGCTTGAAGGTGTGTAAGATGTAGGCATATTAAAGATTCGATGCCAATAAAGTGAACCATGTGCATGTATTGTGTGCAAAAGTGCATATGTGCAATCAGCTACTTCTTCCGCATGTAGTCGGAGTGTGTCCTGGACCAATATATAAAACAAAACCCCTTTATATCGTTAAATCAACCATACTCCATGATACTATTTAAAACAATTGGCTAAAAGACACCTGAATAAACATACCCAAATATCTTAAAACCAATCATTAAAAACCATATTCATAAAATCCATTTCAGTTAAAATGGGATAAAATATATTCACTGTCCTATGCTCTAATAACCAATTGACATACATACTTAAAATTAATACACAGCACTATATACCATTCATTTAGAATATTTTAGTGTACACTCTCGTTATAAAAATGTGTGAAGATCTTCTGTGGCATTCAAACCTCCAGGCCATTTAGAGTCGAACTCCAATATGTAACTGATTTCAGTTCTTCTAAGCTTTGCTTCTCTATCTCCCCCTCTCCTGGTCATGGGTATCGATTCATTAGCAAAGTATTTTAGATATTTGGGATTGCTGTTATGTACGGCCTGGAAATGTCTGGCCACAGGATAATTTTGATCTTTATTCGTGATGGCCCTCAAGTGCTGTAAAACCCTTTTGTGCACCAAATTGGGATGGTCTGCATGTCAGGCATTTATAAAAACCTCTCCTTGATGTTAGCCAGATATCTTTTTAAGGTTCTCCTGACTATTTTTTGATAGCATAGTTCCCATGCTGATAGATTTTCGAAAAGCTATCGCTGGGTTTGAGGGCATCCTAGACAAAATGCCAATTCCTTCTTATTATGCTCCTCAATTCCTTCTGTTGTTTAGAATATGTTAAAATCAAGATATATATATAAACACCCAGAAGCTTGAGGCCTCACAGCACTGCAGGTGAGTAAAAACTCTATTTAAACCAAGCAGGCAGCTTAACATCCCTCTGAAGTCCATGGCCTGACGCGTTTCGATGCCGCTGTTTGCATCTCCTCAGAGGCCATGTCAGCGGAGGTGATTAGTGGCTACCGCATCTCCCCTGCGTGTTTCCGTAATAGGGGCTTTCAGTGCTCCTCCTTTGGTGGCAGTTCATTTTTAAATGCACGCTGGGATTTGAGGTCTCATTTTGCCAATCGACACCCTGTAGTGGGTTACCTCCGCTGCAGCTAATTATGGACAATTTTTCTCGGCCCTCCATTGAGCCTTGGATGAGACTCTGCCGGCTTCATTAAAGGTTCCCTGCAGCTTCAGAAACAGGAAGCTTCCTCTCTCCTAATGCCCATTGGTTGCGGGCAGTGCGATCCCTCTGCGGCCTGGAACCGCCGCATAACATGTAACCAAAAACGCCCAGAAGCTTGGCGCCGCACAGCACTGCAGGTGAGTAACACCTCTATTTAAACCAAGCAGGCAGCTTAACATCCCTTTGCAGTCCATGGCCTGACGCGATTCAATGCTGCTGTTTGCATCTCCTCAGAGGCCGTGTAGGCGGAGGTGATTAGTGGCTCCCGCATCTCCCCTGCGTGTTTCCGTAATAGGGAGCTTTCAGTGCTCCTCCTTTGGTGGCAGTTCATTTTTATATGCACGCTGGGATTTGAGGTCTCATTTTGCCAATTAACGCCCTCTAGTGGGTTACCTCCGCTGCAGCTAATTATGGACAAATTTTCTCAGCCATCCATTGAGCCTTGGATGACTCTGCCGGCTTCATTAAAGGTTCCCTGCAGCTTCAGAAAGAGGAAGCTTCCTCTCTCCTAATGCCCATTAGTTGCGGGCAGTGCGATCCCTCTGCGGCCTGGAACCGCTGCATAACATGTAATCAAAAACGCCCAGAAGCTTGAGGCCGCGCAGCACTGCAGGTGAGTAACAACTCTATTTAAACCGAGCAGGCAGCTTAACATCCCTTTGAAGTCCATGGCCTGACGCGTTTCAATGCCGCTGTTTGCATCTCCTCGGAGGCCGTGTCAGCGGAGGTGATTAGTGGCTACCGCATCTCCCCTGCATGTTTCCGTAATAGGGGGCTTTCAGTGCTCCTCCTTTGGTGGCAGTTCATTTTTATATGAACGCTGGGATTTGAGGTCTCATTTTGCCAATTTTGCCAATTAAGGCCCTCTAGTGGGTTACCTCCGCTGCAGCTAATTATGGACTGCAGAACCAGCGGGTCCGGAGTGCAGTGTATGCAGAAGCACCTCTGGAACAGCGTGTCCGTGCTAAGGAGGGTGATACTATCCTATTCCTCGAGACAACGCATACCCATTGGGGTAAGACTTTGTAATTTGAGATCTCTTGGAGCCCACTGGGGTGTTATCTTGAACGGACCATAAAGACCAGAATTCCATGCGGCACACGCCCACTTGGGCGGGACATTCATTGTGCTTAGGTGGTTTGCTCATTCCTTGGGGTCTCTGATGCCAGTGAACAAGGGCGTCTCACGCCTGAAACGTGTTTGGCCATATTTGTGTGTTGCGCTTTGGATGAGGCAACCCTTGGCATTAAATGGATTTTACACGCTGTTTGGTGGCCTCGTCATTTTGGAGACAAATCGTGGATGTTGTATAAACGGCTGGCTCGGCCGGGATGGGGCCCCACTGCAGAACCAGCGGGTCCGGAGTGCAGTGTATGCAGAAGCACTTCTGGAACAGCGTGTCCGTGCTAAGGACGGTGATACTATCCTATTCCTCGATGCAACGCATACCCATTGGGGTAAGACTTTGTAATTTGAGATCCCTTGGAGCCCACTGGGGTGTTATCTTGAACGGACCATAAAGACCAGAATTTCATGCGGCACACGCCCACTTGGGCAGGACATTCATTGTGCTTAGGTGGTTTGCTCATTCCTTGGGGTCTCTGATGCCAGTGAACAAGGGCGTCTCACGCCCGAAACGCGTTTGGCCATATTTGTGTGTTGCGCTTTGGATGAGGCAATCCTTGGCATTAAATGGATTTTACACTGTGTGTGGTGGCCTCGTCATTTTGGAGACAAATCGTGGATGTTATATGTATATATATATATATATATATATATATATATATATATATATATATTACTCCCAGCATTCCCTCAAAACTTCCAAGAGAGAGACGGGCCACAAGGTTCTGGAAGGAAGGTATTTTATGTAGACCTCCTCTCTGCGACGTGTTTCAAGCACAAAGTGCTGTTGATCGCACAGATTGGAATACAATAAATGCCATTGTTTTTAAAGTTTGCTAAGTGTCCATCCCTTGTGAGAGTCACGTGGCTTCCAATACTAGACATAAAAGAAACACTTCTCAATTGCACAAGTGCCTTTCCATCATTGCGGTGAGTCAATACAATGATAATGGTATTTCAGTGAGGTTGTTGTTGGATTGCTTTGCATTGTCATTAACAATATTCTAACAGCATAAATGCTGACATGTGCAAATGTAGCAAATCAGATTAAATGTAAATATATAAAAGATATAAATATATAAATAACGATAAAATTCCAACATATTATGCATCTGCTAAGAGCCTTGGAAATTGTATTTCCGATCTCCCTACATTAATATTTCAATAAATACATATGTAAACAGAACACTGTGCAAACATTTAGCAATTTGTGCAAAATATGCAATGCTGGGTCAATCAGTTGTAAAATATACCATAGCTCGTTATTGGTTCCTACAAGCATTTGTTGGGATTACTCCATCCAACTTTCTTTTCATCTGCATAAATGCAATTGATCAACTTATCCACCTCCTTTCGTTAACGAGTTACTACACAAACAATGTAGCTATATGGAAGCCTAAAAAAGTGATAACTGAAAAAAGTGCAACAATGATCCATCAAAACCTATTGAAAACACCCTGATGTTACTTAATTTCATAATATATATATACACACCTCATCATTATTTCTATCCAAATTCCCTTATTGTGCAAAAAAAAGCGGTTAAAAAAAGATTTTTTGTTTGAATTTTTTGTAAAAAAAATTTTTTCAAAAAAATTATTTTCAACAATCATAGAAATTCCCTATAAACCAAATGTATTATATGTTACAAAACCTACATCATGATAAATTCATAAGACATAAAACCTGGATAATACTAACCTAATGCAGTAAATTTGATCAGACTTGATCAGAATAATTGAATATTTACAAAACTACATGTTTGACTTGAAAACAATGATACATATTTAAATAAATAAATAAATACGCAAGTGAAAACCACAAATAACATACAGGCTCATAAATAATTGTGTAAGTCTTCAGTGTTATTCAACCCATTTGGACTTTTACTATCCAGCTCCAAAATCATGCGTGTCTCTAGTTTTCTTAGGAGTTTCTCTCTATTCCCTCCCCTTCTCATTGGGGCCACCACATTAATTACAAAATACGTGAGACATTTCAACTCGTTATTATGTTCAGCCTTTAAGTGCCTGGCAACTGGATAGGCAGTGTCATTATTTTCTATGACCCTGAGATGCTGCAAAATTCTGACGTGCACCTGTAGCTTGGTGCTACCAACATACCGTAATCCACAGGTGCACGGCAGAACATACACAGCATACTCAGTTCGGCATCCATAGCTTCCTTTAATGACGTCCAAAAAAGGGTGTTGTAGTAGGTTGTATTAATACCAAACTTACATGCGCGGCACGATGAGCATTTATGAAAGCCTGCTTTAGGTTTGAGCCAGGAGCCCCCAATGCCAATTTCGGGACTCATTTTAACCAGTTGGCTCCTCATAGACATAGATCTTCTATACGTGATGGTGGGTGTTTCAGGTAGCCTACTGCCTAACACTCCATCTGTAAGCATGTTGGACCAGTTCTTTTTAATGATTGATTTAATTTTTCTCTCTTGCTTTCTAAATGTGGTGATTAGACTGGGGCTTTCTTCCTCCCTTTCACTCAGAATATTTTTGGGGGCTAACAAAGAATCTCTTGTCCTGTCCTTAGCCTTGCTTAAAGCTCGAGAAAGAACTGCTTTAGTGTATCCCCTCTCTTGTAGCCCGACCATCATCTCACTTGAACATTTATCAAAATCCTGTGGCGAGCTACAAATACGTTTCAGTCTCAGCAGTTCACCAAACGGGAAACTGTCTATGAGGTGTTTTGGGTGACTACTGGTGGCATATATTATACTGTTTCCTGCTGTTTTTTTCATGAACAAAGTTGTCACTAGGCTGTTGTTGACAATTGAGACTTGTACATACAAAAATTCGACTTTGGTTTGGCTAATATTGGACGCAAAGTTAAGGTTACAAGAGTTGCTATTCAGATTATTGACAAACTCCTGTGCCCTTTTTACATCTCCCTCCCATACTACGAAAACGTCATCTATAAACCTTAACCAGTACCGGGCATTATGTATGTTGGATATCTTGCTTAGGACCTGTTCCTCCCACCAGCTAACATGCAAGCATGCATAGCTGGGGGAGAAATAGGATACCATAGCCACGCCCCTTTCTTGCTTCCAAGTCTCCTTACCAAATAAGAAGAAATTGTTGTTTAAACACCGGGCAGTCAATTCACAAAACATCTTATTTTGGCCATAATATTCACAAGATTTTGTACTCAGAAAAAGGTTGACTGCTTTTAATCCTGCATCGTGATTAATGCTGGTGTATAACGACTCAATTTCTAATGTAATTAGACACCAGCCGTTCTCCCATTTGATGGTATTGAGTTTGTTCAGGAAGTCTCCAGTGTCTTTCACGTAGCTAGGAAGACTTTTCACATGATCTTGGAGATAATAATCAATATATTTGGAGATATGTTCTGCAATGCTGTTTATTGCTGAAGTGATTGGTCTGCCAAGTGTTGGAGAGACCATTTTCTGCACTTTTGGTATTAAATACAGAATTGTAATATCCGGATTTTCAACATGAAGATATTTAAATTCTGTTGTGGAAATCAAGCCATCCCTTTTGTATTCGTGCAACAATTTTTTTATAGTTTCTTTCACTTTCTTATATTCCAGTCCATTCGATCTTTTATAGCATTGAACATCATTTAGTTGTCTCATAGCCTCTTGGACATAATCTTTTTGCGGCCATAAGACGATGTTTCCTCCCTTATCTGATTTATTTATTATTACCTCCTGATTTTCTGACAATTTTCTCATCAGATTTGCATATTGTGTCAGTTTGTAATTTTTCTTAAGATGATGTTGGGCCCGATTCACAGAACTAACTTAAGACAAAATCCTAAACTTACAACTTTTGGTATTCACAGAAGTTAGGATTTTGTCTTAAGTTTGTCTTAAGACAGACTTAAGACAGACTTAAGACAGGCTTAAGTTAGGATTTTGTCTTAAGTCTGTCTTAAGTCTGTCTGAAGACAAACTTAAGACAAAATCCTAACTTCTGTGAATACCAAAAGTAGTAAGTTTAGGATTTTGTCTTAAGTTAGTTCTGTGAATCGGGCCCGTTGTTTCTACACTGTCCGGTTACATTTTTTTAAGTCTTCATCTACACACTCATGGAAAATGTCAATTGCATCTTTCGGCATAATTGGAGTGAAGATGCTTTTTGGCTTGAAAGGGCTTTCTCCTGCTCCCTTTTGAGATATGTTTATTTCCCAAAGTCAATTTTGTGTATTGACCACATCTTCATTAGATGATTCAGATTGATCTGTGACTGATGCTCTTAGATCATGAAGGATCAATAAGATTTCTGCATCCAATGCTGGAACTAATGGGGGTGATGTGCCCCAGTTGCACTCTGTGGTTGATGAACTCTTACTTGTACCTCCTGTTTTAATAGTAAAAAACTTCTTTAGTTTTAATTTTCTTATAAAACAGAAAATATCCACCCTGGTACTGGCATAATTAAATGAACGTTGCGGGCAAAAATTGAGACCTAGAGCAAGAAGTTGTTCCTCTGCTACCGTCAACGTGATATCTGATAGATTTGTGATAGTCATATCAACTGCCGCTTCTTTTTGTACCACGGTTGTTTTTCATTAGCTGAGGCTTTTTGTCTTTTCCTTCTTGCTCTCCGCTTTGCATTTCTCCTTTTTCCCTTTGGATATTCTGTGTTCTTGGGCGTAGCTTTTGTCTCCGATCCTCTACTAAAAAATCTATTTCCTCACCCAAATTTAAAACCATATTAGTACTGAGTCCTTCGTGACTGCTGAAGTCAGAGCCTGAAGCACTGGACAATGATATTGTGTCTCCTTCAGTTTCCGAAATGGGCTCAGATTGAGGTTTCTGTTGGTTTGTTTGGTTGGGGGAATTTTTGCCATTGAATTTCAGTTTTTTAGCATGAACAAAGTTCAGTGAAAAGGTATATATTTGTCCTAGCTCATAATCCCTTTGATCTCTCGCGAATTTGTGTACTTTGCAAGTTTTAATTCTGTCCCCATGCTTGTGCAGGCGTTCGCTTATCTCTTTTCTAGATTTTAGTATTAATTCTTTTTGTTGCTCACTCTGGGTTGTTTTATCCAGTTCCTCATTAATTTTCTTGATGTCTTCTAATAGAGCCTGGCGATCAATTTCTGCATACTTGATCAGAATCTTAACTAGATTCATCGATGCCTCCAGGTTACTTTCCCCCCATTCTCGCAACATGGCGAGGTTTGGTTCCTCATAGCTCGGTGCTAGTAAAATCCTCAACCCACGGGGAACTCGACCAACCTCCACATATTTTGTGAGGGACTTATGTTCCCACCACTTTGTAATCTCGCTTTTTGTTTTCTTCTCCAGTGTTTTAAGTAATTGTCTAACATCATGATTGGTTTCACTTTGGTTACTTTCTGCACTTGTTCTATTAGTTCTGCTTTTAGGCAAGTTACCAAACAATTCCTCAGCTGCCTCTTCCCGCTCTCTCTCCAGACTAGCTGACATCCTTTCTGTAGAGCGGAGTCAATTTCCAACTTTCCCGGGTCGGCGTCCGCCGTTTCTCTCCTCCTCACTGCCTGTCGAACCGTTACCTCCCCCACCTACACGCAGCTAAATTACGCTCACTCACCGCTGGTCTGCATGGTGAGGGGTCCTCCGACTCAGTCGTTTTTGCGTTCCACTCGGTTTCGGTGATAGATTCTACTGCCGTAGGTTATATATATTCACTGAAAAAACAAAGGATATTGTGATGTTAAAGGTAGGTATGCTAAAAGTATTTTACTTTGCATTAAAATCCCTCAGAAATTCACTGGAAGTTAGGTGAAAATATCAGTTTAAATGTAACATTTTAACATAATACAAATTAAAATTCACAAGTTACAGTTATTTCAAGTAACTATAGCTAGCACCCTTGATACAAGTATTATAAATTTCAATAACTACCACAATTTCAACTGATTTTAAAATGCTAAAGGTACTGTCTACCTCTTTTTCCAATTAACAGCTATGCCCAAGAATGATTTGTCACATGGTTTCTAGCGAATGCTGTCTTAAATGGTGGCTTTGCAACTTGTTGATGTGTGTTATATATTACCTGTCAAGTACTAGGTATTTCTGTCATACTTACTATTTTTTGCCATAAAAGAAATAGAATTGTACATATAAAATGCAAATGTTTTTCAAATTTGTAAAATGCCTAAGATAATGACACTCTTTGTTTTTTTCACAGAGAGAAAGAGGATTCAGATAATCCCTAAAGAAAAACACACATTCATTGATTTCGACAGAGGGAATTCATCAGTTTAATGAATGAGAACATTACTCGGCTCAACAGGTTGAGAATGTAGTCGTGAAGGGCATGTTTCAGTTGGCTGGAGTAAAATCAAATCAGAGATCATGTGTAAGCACTGAGTGATAATCTTAGGTTAAAAAATGAAAACAAAACGGGGAAAGGCAATGCAACTTTGTTATTTTTTCGAATTTTTTATATTTTTCATACACCTAGAAATGGCTCACAATATGGTGTTATTGACACAAATGAATACAATTGTTTTGGAAAATGTACTGTTACTTCATTCAAATTCTGTGAACAGAGAATACTTTACTCACAACACACTAGAATATAGGGGTCAATGCCTCATTGAGAAATAAAAGGTTATGTCACACCTCCCCAGGATTAAGCATTTCTGACTGAACGTCCCTTTCTAGTGATCTATGATTTTGCAAGTTTGCACCTATTTTTGTCTCAAAGTTCACGCCTTATTTTGAGGGCTAACTTTGAATTTATTTTAAAAATATGTTTCCTATATAAACAATGTGGTCCTTGTAATGCAGATTAAAAATGATTGAATGATTGTATAAGATTGTAAAATATTAGGGACAAGACATTTTCTAAATCTCTTATGTACTGCATTGTAACTGGGATATATATATATTTGTTTTCGAGCAATAAATCAATGCAACGGAGTTGGTGTACCGCCTTGTCCTTCTTCCAAATGGTATTACATTGATTTGGATTATTTGGTGTGTGTGTGTGTGTGTGTGTGTGTGTGTATATTACCTACTGGCAGTAGCCAGTAGGTATATATAGTTAGGACCTAGTTTCCATAGGAAATCACCAACATTCTATTGGGAATAACTTTGGCGCTGGTTGATGAATCTTCGCAAATTTCTCAAAGAAGATGGCCCGCTCCGCTCCTCTCCTTCCCTGAAAGTTTGGGGGGGATTAGTCAAGTGGGGGCTGAGAAAAAAGGGGGGTCCCAAAACATGTTTTCCCCATGTTAATTTCCATAGGACCTTTAGACTCGGCTACAGCTTGAACCACTGAAGGAAATTACACCAAACTTGTCAAAATGGTAGTGTCTGGTACGCAGATCACGCTTTTGGTTAAATAGTGTAAATCCCTCCTGTGGTTCCTGAGAAAATTAGAAGAGAAATCAATTATATATCTATAAGCGCGCACGCGTGCGTGCACCCCCGCGAATTTTCGGGAAAAAATTTGGGGGGGGAACCTTGGGGGGCTTCTCTCTTTTGTTTTAATCTTTTTATTTTAATATCGAGGGTGCCCACCCCTCGTTTTGCCCCCCGAGATCACCGCCGCGGCCCGAGCCGCCTCAACATGGCCGCCGCCTGGTTGTGGGCGGGGCCAGGAGGACGTGGTTTCCGCTTCCCCCTGCCTGGGGGAAGCCTTGATGCGCCCGCCGGTCTCCCGTGCCGAGGGGGAGACCGGGTGGTGAACACGAGAGAAGGAAAGTAGGTAGGTGAGCCCCCTTCTACCAAGGCTCATCTCTGCTGCTGCCGCCTGACCCGGATCCTGGTCCCGAGCTCTGGCAGCTTCACAGCAGCAGGACAGGTGGGCAGGCACTGGGACGGACTCAGAGGCTTCCCCGAGCTACCCGGAAGCTGCACGCAGCCTCCGTCCCTCCCTCGGGACATCTTTTAAAATCCGGAACTGTGTGGCAGCCCCTCTGAACACTGCACCCCCACTCCGCCGCCGAGGGAGCACGTCCGCCGGGGGTGTCCCCCGGTCTCCAGTGCTCTCTTTCAGGGCCGCCGCCAGGATAGACTCCGCAGCCTGGACTAACGCGGGCGCCAGCGGCAGTCCGCCCGGTGCTGGGGCACACCTGTCCGTTTACACTGTGCCCAGGCGCTACTGTACTCCGCTCTGCACCAGACACCAGCATTGCAGGCCGTCCGCAGTCTGTGCTGTGCACTCCTCTGCCCTGGGGTGAAGTAGCCTCTTCTTGAATCAGCATTCAGCACCATTGGGGTCACTAACTTTCGAAAATCTGGACTGATGCCTCCATTGCCACTGGTCGAAATGCCGTTGTGCAACGAGAGACCGAGCCTCTGCCAGAGCCCCTGCCTACATTGCTATGGACGCCAGCACTATTCAATGGAGACAACCACACTAGTAAGTAAGGTTGCTAAATACTGGTCATTTGCTCATGTCGATTTTAGGCTCAAGGACTGAAAGTGATTTAAAAAAGGTGTCTTTGTAAAGTGTTTTATTTTACGATGGACTTTCTTAAAAAAGGTGTCTTTGTAAAGTGTTTTATTTTACGATGGACTTTCTGTATTTACTTTATTAATGAGTCAGTTATGATTAACTTTGCAGCTCCAAAACACTGCAAAGTGTTCTTATTTTTACTGTTTAAAGAATGCACTGATAGAAGGAAAAGTATCAACTTTCGGGGCTTCTCAGAACAGCCAGGCCAATAAAATACTGCTCATGCCAGTAAAAAAGAGCCTGGTGGTAACCCTAAAGGTAAGTGGCTAGGTGCAATACGACCTTCCTGTGATCTGCTGCAGAATAGTGAGCAATAGTGAAGTCAATAATCGAAACAGGCCATTCCAACCCCAGTCAGGCTTGCGTTTTTGTTGCTGGCAGGAAGGTGAATATGCACACTGAGCAGCAATTGCTGCTGTTTTTTTTGGGTCAGTCAAAGCCTGGTTGAAGCTTGTGGTTATTATGGTGGGGAGAAGGGTTTACATTACTCTCTGTGTCACATGACATCAAGTACTCAAATGTGGCCATTCCGTAGCTGCTTCCTGTTGTGTTTTTCATGCGAATTGTAACACCGTGAATCCTAACTTGTTAATCCTAAACACTTTGCATTCTGAGAATAATAGTTTTCTCCTTTCCTATCATAATGCATGGGCACACAAATCCCAGATACAAAGCACACCTGGTTATAAAAAGCAGGCGTTTTGTGATCAATAGCAACCTTTAATTTCAGGTGCTCTGCAGCAGTTTCAAGATCTTTTTAGAGTTTCTCACAGCTCAAAAGGGTATAATTTGTCATATTCATCCATTCCCATGGACTTCATTGCTTGGTTTTGCTCGTGAAAAATTGTCACTCATAATCATTGAAATGTCACTCATAATTGCACTGAAATTTAAAAAATATCACACATAGCAATCCGAAACCTTGGCAGCTATGCAGGGGCTTGAGGTGACTTTCATGGTCTACCAATCCAAAATGCACCCCAAGAGTTGCCGGGGGGACAGCTGCCCGACCGACAGTGGAGACAAGGCAAACCCGCCACCCACACCCTCCTCAAAAGAGATGTGACGAGAATTGGGAGCACTATACAATCCAGAGAAATGCACAAGTACCTGGTTCAAAGAAGACTCCCTTGTGCAGTATAGCGGATTACACAAACAAGCAAAATCCAGTATCTAGTTAAGTGTTCAAGACACAGCAATCTACTACTGCATGGTATAGTATAAAGTGCAGTATCTTGAACCCATGCCAGGGTACCTCAAAGAGGCTTGTAGCTTTGCAGTTACAGAGTAGAGTATACGACATGATAGAGTCTCTGGATATATATATATATATATTCACTGAAAAAAACATAGGTTTTAGGCCTTATATAGTTAGGAATTAGCATTTAAAAAAACCTTTGAAATTCACAAAAAAAAACATAGGTTTTAGGCCTTATATAGTTAGGAATTAGCATATATATATAGATAGATATATATATATTAGCTTTTAAAAAACCAATGAAATTCACTGAAAAAACCATAGGTTATAGACTATATATAGTTAGGAATTAGCCTTTAAAAAAACCTTGGAAATTCACTGAAAAAACCATAGGTTTTAGCCCTTATATAGTTAGGAATTCACATATAAAAAACCATTGAAATTCCTCCTATATAGTTAGCTGGACATTTTATTGATATAAAACCAATGAAATTCAACATATAGTTAGTTGCACTAACTATATATTTCGCGCATCCGCAATCCAATGCTGATGATGTCACATATTACATCATTCATGACATGGTCAGTGACATCACTGATGACATCACTGATGACATCATCCAGTGTCTGTGTGTTTTTGTAAAGTTTAAATATGTTTTACATATTGAAGAATGAGTGGATGTATAAGAGTATGGATGAAGGATTTGATTGTATAAGTGAGTAAGTATGTGTTAGTATATCTGTGAAAATGTAAGCTGTTCTGTGTTTAACTGTATAGATTAAGAAATCAAAGTGTGATTGATTCTTTACAGGACTGACTAGGTGTGTGAGTAACTCCATGGATGAGTGGCAGTGTGTGAGTGTCTGCATAGGTGTATGAGTGCATATGATAGTGTTGTAATGATGAGTGACTGTATGTACGAGTGACCTTATGGGTGAATGAATGAATGTGTGTGTAGACGTAGGAATCAGTGAGTGCAAATGTAGTAAATGGTATTGGTGTGTCAATAGTTTAAATAATGATACTCTGTATTTTACACTAGGTGTAACAGAAGTTATATTAGAGTGTAAGGAGGTGCATTGTATTATCACATGAAGTATATCATCTGTGGTGTGATCATTGATGTTAAATGAGATGTCATCAGTGATGTCATCAGTGATGTCACTGACCATGTCATGAATGATGTAATATGTGACATCATCAGCATGGGATTGCGGATGCGCGAAATATATAGTTAGTGCAACTAACTATATGTTGAATTTCATTGGTTTTATATCAATAAAATGTCCAGCTAACTATATAGGAGGAATTTCAATGGTTTTTTATATGTTAATTCCTAACCATATAAGGGCTAAAACCTATGGTTTTTTCAGTGAATTTCCAAGGTTTTTTAAAGGCTAATTCCTAACTATATATAGTCTATAACCTATGGATTTTTCAGTGAATACATATATATATATATTCACTGAAAAAAACATAGGTTTTAGCCCATATATAGTTAGGGATTAGCATTTACAAAACCTTAATTTACTCGCACAAAACCATAGAAATTCGCATATATAGTTAGATGCAATAACTATATATCGCGCACCCGCAACCCACTGCTGATGATGTCACATATTACATCATTCATGACATGGTCAGTGACATCACTGATGGCATCACTGATGACATCTCAAATGACATCACTGATGACATCTCAAATGACAACATCCAGTGACTGTATGTTTCTGTACAGTTAAAATATGTCTTACATATTGAAGAATGAGTGGATGTATAAATGTTTGGATGAAGGATTTAGTAGGTGCATGACTGACTGTATGAGAGAATGATTAAATGTGTCTCACTGAGTGCATGGGTTAGTGACTAAACTGTCTTAATTTGTGCATCATTATTACTGTAGTTCTGTAAACTGCTGCATTTGTTGATCAGTAGCTATATGAGTAACTATATGGGTTATTGATTGGTTGCCCAAATATTTGTATGGGAGACTGAGTGTGTGTGTGGGGGTGGCTGAGAGGTGTGTGACTCTGTGCATAGATGTGTGAGCAGTTGATTCAGTAGATGTATGGGTTCAAAAGTGCATGTGAAAACAGCTGTATGGGCGGTTGACTGTGTGCATGAGTGTATTGGTGAGTGAATGGATATCTCAGTGCTACATGTCAAAGTAACTACATATGTAAAACACAGTACATGTAAGAGTTGACATATATAAATAACTGTGCATAAGAGCCAGTGAATGTGTGAGTGGCTGTATGGATCATTGTGAACTTGTATCAGGGATTGTATAAGAGAGTAAATATGTGTTACTATATGTTTGATTAAGTAAGGTGTGTATAACTGTATAGTTGAGGAAATGGAGGTGTGATTGATTCTTTGCATGACTGACTAGGTGTGTGAGTAACTCCATGGATGAGTGACAGTCTGTGAGAGTCTGTTTACACTGATTGTATCTAAGGTTATATAAGAGTCTGAAGAGGTTGATCGTATTATCACATGAATGATATCATCAGTGATGTGATCAGTAATGACAAATGAGATGTTATCAGTGATTTTACAAGTGATGTCATTTGAAATATTATCAGTGATGTCATCAGTGATGTCACTGACCATGTCATGAATGATGTCATTTGAGATGTCATCAGTGATGTCATCAGTGATGTCACTGACCATGTCATGAATGATGTAATATGTGACATCATCAGCAGTGGGTTGCGGGTGTGCGATATATAGTTATTGCATCTAACTATATATGCGAATTTCTATGGTTTTGTGCGAGTAAATTAAGGTTTTGTAAATGCTAATCCCTAACTATATATGGGCTAAAACCTATGGTTTTTTCAGTGAATTTCAATGGTTTTTAATAGCAAATATCAAAAGCTGTCAAATGTCAAGTACGTGATAGGTAAAAACTTTTTCGTGTTTATGCACGCTGATGTGCTTTGAACGCTGCCCCCCCCTCCCCTCTTTTCTTCTAGTAGTACTCTCTCTTTGCAGATAGTGAAGGGTAGTTAACGCAGGCCTTTACCCCCGTTGTAATCCGTCGTGTCTGCTTGTTTCTCCATTTGATTGATTGTTATCCAAGCATTTACTGTTTTACAATTGATTCTCTTTGGTTCATTCTCTATTTACAAACAAGCACAAAGTCGCAATACTCTGTTTAGTCTTTGCAGATAGTGAAAAATCGTGTAAAAAAATAAAAGTAATCGAGCAAAATCAGTAGGCCACTAATGGGATCTCTTTTTGACCTCGCTAAAATAGAAACATTAGGAACAACCCTTCTTGAGAAATACGAAAATAGTGAGATGAACTGAGCTCCACACCATGAGGACTGCAAGACAGCTCGGCTCCGCCACCCACCCCGCCCAAAATAACGATAAACTCTATGCAAATATTATAAATATATACAACACACCAGCAAAGTAACAGGGTAAAACATTTTATTAAATAACTATTTACATAACTATTTTATACTTTTTGTTGCCTGATCCGGCTAGCTCAATCGATCGAGTATGAAACTCATAAACTCTGATAGCAAGCGTTGCTGCTGATGCTATGCAGACAAAAACTGGTTTTCAGTTTGTACATTCATCAAGAGTTTTCCATCCAAGGCTGGTTGAGAGTTTGTAGAACGATAGCTTCAGATTTTCAACATACGGTGTGGTGGCGCGGACTGGGAGGGGGCGCTTGGCTCCTGCCCCCTCCCCAAGTCGTGTTGCCCTGGTGTGGCCTAAGATCGCCCCGACATAGGCGGCCGGCTCCCGGGGTCCGGCGGAACTTTTTGCCTTTTGATGACTCTTCCATTCTGGACCTTGTCCCACAATCCGTTTGACCTGAAGACACGCTGTAGTGGGGCGCCCCTTTACCGTTTCAGTTGCCATTCCGCCCGCTTTTGCTACACTGTGCCTCTTACGCCATTCAGCTGTTTACCGCCCGCTCTTGCGACTACAGCGTCTCGCTCACCATGTAGTTGAGCTGCTCCCGCTCTTGCGATGCAGCGATAGGCGACTGCCACAAGACTCTCAAAATGGCGGCCGGCTCTCCAGATTTGGGCGTGATCCACTAAAATGGCCCTGGGACACCTTGGAACTCGGACGCTTGTCTGCTAGGGCTTGGGCCCCATTCTCGAAAGCGTCCCCTGAGCCTTGAAGATTCTACAAAAGTCTTGGGGGCCCCCGACTCCCGCAGGCTTCTGGTGGGGAGCGGCTGCCATGATTGCTCGTGGAATGGCCACGACTGAGCTACGAGATGGTGGTGCTCTCATGCTAATGCCAGCTTCAGTCTGAAACATCCAGAAACACTGTAGACTACCAATTCGATCAGTTCCGGTAGCGCCCCAACGTGACCCGGTAGGGAAGAACTTGCCCTCCCCTCTTTGACTGATGGTTCTTGTTGCCTGTCCCTTCTGTTGTCATTTAACAGAACTTTTTAGACTACTGAAAGGGGTTGTGTTCCGACCGCTGGTTGGTGGAGACATTTTGACTATATTCCGGACCTACGTTGTCGCGTAATGCGTTATATGACACGCCGCGTTAGCGCACCCGGAAGTGCTCCGGTGCGCGAAGCGCAGCTTCCCGGAAGCGATCTGGGGCGCGGCGCGTAACGTAAGCATAACAGGTCATGTGACTTGTTTATAAAACTTTTCATTGGTTCATTTTACTTTTGTTATTCTAATGATGAAAGGCTTGGTCATATGACCTAAAAATTACGCTTTTCATTGCTTTCGAACATTATTTTTTCTTAAACATATATGTTATAATGTTCCAGGCTAATGTACTTTCCCGGAAAATTTACAACTGTCCTGCAAGTAAAATATATTCCTTTTTTAGCAAAAGGGCGTTTCTTCGTCCCATGACGGAGCCGTTGAGCAAAAGATGCTCGGCCTGCTGTCTTAGTCGCCGATACGCCTGAATATCAGATTCTTATCGATCACTTTATGTTGCAGGAGTAAAAAACACAACAGCCCTTGACCATTTATCTTAACTGCGTTCCTGCGTATTATACCTTTTATCCGTCATATAATTGGACTGCTTTATTTCACTTGCCTTTTACTAATTCGAAAACAGTGACTAAAATTAAAAACTTTACCAATGTAAATACTACTACCATGTTTTGTTTTAAAAACCTTTATTGTGAAAATGTCAGTATACAAATACGGGCCTATAACCATGTGGGCCGGCCACGGAGAAAACTGGAATCGTATATGATGAGGAAACATTTACACTGTAGAGGAACGTAACGAGCGGGCCATTAGGTTGCAAGAACTAAGGTGTCTAACAGTTGCGGAATCGGTGGACATACATTTTGTAATTAAAATATGACAGGGCCACTTACAATAAAATTTTCTAGATATACATTTGCGGGCAAGTACCATGGGTGACGTTAATTCGAACTTACAATAGTACAGTAATCAATAACACATCAGAACTTAATATCAATAAGGATGTCCAAATGTTCAATCAGTACTCGTCTCCGCCCGCCATGTGCTTCAAAACTGCATACGTATCTTGTGATATCAAGGTTGTTCAACCAGTACACAACAAGGAGTTACGAGTCCCATTTATACCGGCGCCATTTTGGGCGTGGCCGGGCAGGTCCAGGATATAGTCAAAATGTCTCCACCAACCAGCGGTCGGACCAGAACCCCTTTCGGCAGTCAAAAAAGGTTCAGTTAAATGACAACAGAAGAGATAGGCAACAAGAACCAACAGTCAAAAGAGGGGAGGGAAAGATCTAAAGCCATTGTTCTACAAACTCTCAAGCAGACTTGGATGGAAAAATCCTGAAGAATGTACAAACTGAAAACCATTTTTTGTCTGTATAGCATCACCAGCAACGCTTGAGTCAGCTTTGTGTGAAGCCGCCATTTTGATTCAATCAATAGCGTCCCCCTGCACACATTCAGGGACCTGGTCGTGTCTAAAGGTCAAACGGATTGTGGGACAAGATGCAGAAAGGAAAAGGAAAAAAGTTCCGCCGGACCATGAGAGCCGGCCGCCTATGTCATGTGCGATCTTTGGCCACACCAGGGCAATAGTGAAGCTGCAGCAGGTGCAAATAAGCTTCAGACAGTGTTACAAACACTGCTCAGAACTCTCAACTATGACACCCAACATCCAGGACTTGCCATCCGGATCTTGGCTCTCAACTATGGCACCCAACATCCAGGACTTGCCATCCGGATCTTGGCGCCTTGTGCTGGTTCCGACCTATTCACACATCGGTCCGCTACTGACACCACCTCATAAGCCAACGGGGCACCCCACGCCGACTTTTGGCGCAGCATTGTAGGATGGCCACACCAGTGCGGCAACTTGCTGGACACCACCTCGGTGCCATCCAGATCTCGGCGCGTTGTGCTGCCTTCGGTCTACTGTAGCCGCAAGTGCGGACGCAACTCAGCTGGATAGCGAGTGAAACACCAAGGGGCTCCCCACTGCAGCCAAGGAGCCTTCATCTTGGGGGCGACGCACAGCATCACATTGCTTTCTCAAACAGCCCCCACTGACTGACGCGACCTCAAAGGCCAACGGGGCGCCCCACGCCGACTTTCGGCGCAGCATTGTAGGATGACCACACCAGTGCGGCAACTTGCTGAACACCACCTCGGTGCCATCCGGATCTTGGCACGTTGTGCTGCCTTCGGCCTATTCGCACATCGGTCCGCTACTGACGCCGCCTCACATGCCAACGGATTTTCTACGCTTTTTATACCAGCGCGTAACGTAAGCATAACAGGTCATGTGACTTGTTTATAAAACTTTTCATTGGTTCATTTTACTTTTGGTTTCCTAATGATAGAAGGCTTGATCATATGACCTAAAAATAACACTTTTCATTGGATTAAAACATTTTTTTTTCCCAAACGATGAAAGCCCCACCTTGTTTCTGGATGTTTCAGACTGAAGCTGGCGTCAGCATGAGAGCACCACCATCTCGTGGCTCAGGGGACATCCGAGTTCCAAGGTGTCCCAGGGCCATTTTAGTGGACCAGGCCCAAATCCGAAGAGCCGTCCGCCATTTTAAGAGTCATGTACCAGCCGCCTATCGCTGCACCGCAAGAGTGGGCGCAACTCAACTACATGGTGAGCGAGACGCTGTAGCCGCAAGAGCGGGCGATAACCAGCTGAATGGAGGATGAGGCACAGTGTAGCAAAAGCGGGCGGAATGGCAACTGAAACGGTAAAGGGGCGCCCCAGTACAGCAGACGAGCCTCCACCTGGGGAGGCCCGTTCACGCCGCCCCCCCCCCCCCCCGGGGCGCCCCACGCCGTTTTTCCGAGCAGCATTGTAGGATGCCAAAACCAGTGCAGCAACTTACTGGACATCACCTGGTTGCCATCCACATCTCCGCGCGTTCTGCTGCCTTGGGACTATTCGCACAACAGACCGCTACTGACGAGGCCTCCCCCCGCACCACCCGGGACGCCCCACGCTGTTTTTCGGAGCTGCATTGTAGGATACCAAAAACCAGTGCGGCACCCAGGTAACATCACCTGGGTGCCGTCCAGAACTCAGCACGTTGTGCTGCCTTGGGACTATTCGCACAAAACACAGCTACTGACCATTGTTGCTTCTTTTTTAAAAAAATGTTTAAATGTATTTACTGTTTTTGTTGCGTGTATATATTTATAAGTTATTAAAGTGTCATAATCCTACAACTTTGTTGGAGTGCTATATATTTTTAATGTGACACATAATTGTGAAGACTTTGATGTACAAAAAGGCATCCCTGGAATCTTCCGCTTCAGGCTCGGACCCACACACCCTCACAGTGAGAATCCCCTCCCCAAGCACAATACAGGATGGTTATCAGATAGTCGGAACGCATGTGGTGTGATGGATCTCATGAGGTGGGGGCCTTGATCTACTGTAACTCCTTTGAAGAGGGGTGATTCTCTATAGCTGGGGCCATAAACTACACCTGCAGGACTAGGTGATAGCCTGGGACCGGCCTGGACAATCGGACACAGAGGAAGAGGAGTGTCAGAGGGTGCGGTAGTGAATAGGGTGAAAGGGAGGTGTCGGGCGGGCACAGGGTGTGATTCTCAGAGAAGAACAGCGCAAATGGGAGGAGGTTTCTGGGCAATGCATGAGAGAGAGAGCGGGGTAACCAGTGCGTGGGGGAGATGCTTGCGAGGGAGGGAAGCCATGCTGAGGATCAGCGGCGCCCAGAGAGTGGGTCTGGTCAAGGCATCAAAAATGGCTGCCGTGCTCAACAAAAGTGTGGCATTGCAAAAAAGGCAAGATGGCGCAGACAATGTTTATCAATAAGGATTAATTTATAACAATTATTTTTAACAAAATATTTAATCGCAGTGACAAAATAGCGGTCAACAGTTCCTGATTTCCATCGAATCGAACATTAACAGACGTCACGCAGCAAAAAAAAAACGCTCACGAACAGCGCAGATGGGAGGAGGTTTCTGGCCCATGCATGAGAGAGAGAGCGGGGGTGCACGCAGCAAAAAAAAAAACGCTCACGAACAGCGCAGATGGGAGGAGGTTTCTGGCCCATGCATGAGAGAGAGAGCGGGGGTGACCAGTGCGTGGGGGAGATGCTTGCGAGGGTGGGGAGCCATGCTGAGGATCGGCGGCGTGCAGAGAGTAGGTCTGGTCAAGGCATCTAAAATGGCTGCCGTGCTCAACAAAAGTGTGGCATTGCAAAAAAGGCAAGATGGCGCAAACAATGTTTATCAATAAGGAATAATTTATAACAATTATTTTTAACAAAATATTAACTCGCCGTGACAAAATGGCTGTCAACAGTTCCTGATTTCCATCGAATCGAACGTTAACAGACGTCACGCAGCAAAAAAAAAAAAAAAGCTCACGCACAGCCGCTGGAAGACATGTATGAACATACATGAGCCTCCTCAGCCACCCTCAGAAACCATAAGGAGTCAGGATACGTCTCCCATACCCCCTTATACCTAGTAATTTAATTAAATCGAAACACAAAATGGCGAATTCCTGTTTCGCTACCAGTTTGCGGCCCGGTTCGCGAACCGAGAAGCGCTTCTACCGTGAAAAATCACATTTTAATTATTTGCCCCACGGGACCCTTTAATAACCCCAACATCATTCCTAGGGGGTCAAGAGGAGTCTACCTTGCCCCCTTTCATTAAATTCCCCCTTCGTTTTTCTCCTCCTCTTGTCTCTCGATCCTACCGAGAGACAAGATGGCGGCCGCACCGGACTGTTTAGAATGTTGACAGACACCGGAGAGCCAATCAGCTTCGCTACGCAAAGCTCCGTTACGCGAAAAGTACGCGATCTGGTTCGCTATCTAGGACGCTGTCACAGATATATCTGTTTTTTTAAACGTTAATTTCTCAAAATCCACTGGAGCACATATATTGAGACCCAGCAAAGGCACATCGGGCTAACAGTCCCTATAATTTTGCCAAGTTTCGTGTGAATCCATTCAGCCGTTCGAGCTAAAAGTGAGGCCAAAGGCCCTATGGAAAAATGAATGGGAAAAACGCGTTTTGGGACCCCCCTTTTTCTCGGCCCCCCCTTGACGAAACCCCCCCAAATTTTTTAGGGGCTGATCAGAAACAAATTGTGCCATTTTTCTGAAAATTTCAGCCGATTCCGTCCACAAACGCCAAAGTTATTAGACATAGAATTTTCAAAAGTTCCATAGAGAAAAAATCCTAACTATATATACCTACTGGCGACCGCCAGTAGGTAATATATATATATATATATATATATATATATATATATATATATATATATATATATATATATATATATATATATATATATATATATATATATATATATATATATATATATATGTTTATTATTTGAGATTGGTATTTTCCCTGTATTGTTGTTTTTGTATTACTATTTCTACACTGGAGAACTGAGAGTTTAGCGCTGGGTAATCAATTTTCCTATTACCCCAAAATTGTATATCATATATATATTTGTTGAATACCGTGACTGACAATAAACTGAAATTTGAACTTTCACTCGTGAGTGCGACTTTGTTTCCCTTTTATGCGCAATGGAATTGGATACATTGTAGTGGCAAGGTCCTGCCGCATGGAGTATCGCACCATCACGTAACTTTTAAGAGCGCTGTGCAATCTGATGAACGGGGCCAATAGGTGTTGCTATATATATATATATATATATATATACATAAAAATATTTTTTTTTTCACTCTCCCGGCTCAATTTTGCTTAGACCCTGTAGCTTCAAATCTGGTGCATGTTTCAAGGCAGAGCCAAGCCATCAATCAATATCCACACTAACCCTTAGCATTAAGAAAACCGCACTCACTGAATTTTAACTTCTCCAGTTAGTTTATTTTACAAGGTATCCAGTTTGAGGAACAACCGATGCGTTTCGTAAACACAGTTTACATGATCACGGTTACAATGGCAAGTTTGAAATAATCAATTAATTTACTTTCACATTGACATGTGATCTATGACTCATTGTTCTTGACCGGGGTACCCTCGTGATGTATTCTGGGATTCGTGGTTTTAACCAAAAACTAATTGTGAATTTCTTTTTAATATATATGTAAAACCAACTATGTGTATTGTGTCTGTGCTCTCGTATATAGTTAACAAAAATGTCTTAATGTGCAACCTATTATTTAACCAATACCTATAATAATCCCTTATTGCGGTAATTATTTAGTTGTTCTTTTTGCTAAGGGAACATGCAACACTATTTCCATTATACTCATTTCTATTCGGCTTTACATATATCTATTTTGGAAAATTCCAGGTTACCTTCATTTTTTTTTTTTTTTAAAAAAAACCTTTATTATCATATGCACAGTACACAGCGTCTGCCTACAACCCATTCGGGCCGGCCGCTATGACAATCGACAACATTCCAGGCCACCTTGCGCTGCGGAGAAAGCCAGAAATAACATCACTACGGTGTATTGGCATCAAACATCAGAAAAAGGATATCGTAGGTTTCATTTTATAATTTTGATGAACTTTGAAACAAACAACACAAACATTCACATGGTAAGAACAATGTCTAGGGCACGGGAGAGGGGGAGGGGGAAATCCATCTAAAAGAATAAGGGCAACCTTGTGGGGGGGCCGGGGTGAGGGCGAAAAGGATTATTAAAGAGGTATAGTAGTCAGTCTTTAGGAACGTCAATTACGGGGACGAGGGGATGTTAACAGTAAAATCAAGTGGTGGCGTACAAATGTCTCCTCGGTATTCATTCCATTGTGACCAAATTCTACCCCATTTCCTGGGCCGGCCCGAGCCTCATATACCGTCTTCTCCTGAAACATGCACCAGTCCATGTTTTCTTTCCAAGCACTTATTCCAGGTGGTCTGTGTGAGCCCCAGAGTTGCGCTATATCTCTCTTGGCAACCATGTTGCCCAGAGTGATCCAAAAAGTCTGAGCAGCCGTACAATCCGTAGGCTCCCATACATTAAGCTGGCAGCGTCTCGCCTCGGGGAGGAGGGAAACCCCGGTGACTCGTCCCATTACATCATGCACTCTGGACCAGAAAGCGGCGATCACTGGACATTCCCATAGGATGTGGAGAAAGGTGCCATCCATACCACATCCACGCTTACACAGCCCATCATTCGAGAACCCCATCCGGACCAGACGTGTACCAGTCATGTAAACTCGGTGGAGGATCTTTAACTGCACAAAGCGAAGGCGGGCCGGAATGGCCACCTCCTTGGGGGAGGAAATCGCCATTTGCCAGTCCTCGTCATCCAGTTCGAGGCCATCTGCCGTCCAAGAAGTCCTAAGCCTCACCAGGAGATCAGCCCTGGTATTGATAAGTTTTTTATAAATTAGAGAAATTGTGCTGTCCGGCACATGGCCGTCCAGAATCCGATCCTCAAGCAGGGATGATTGGGGGATTTCCGTCCCAGGGGGGAAAACAGAGAGCAAGGCGTGGCGCACCTGAAGATAACGAAAATCCATTTGATACTCCACCTTTAGGCCCTCGAAGGACTTAATTGTGCCACCGGCCCAAAGATCCTCCACCTTGCTAATACCGATCATTTCCCATCTATCAAACCCTTTCGTTCGCCACAGGCCACCCAACCGCTCTGAGTCATATAACGGAGTCATTCGCGTCAATCTATCACTCCAACCTGTGCCCACAGTCGCATCTTTCCATGCACGCACAGCACATTTCGTAGGTCCAGTCAGAAGGCGGAATGGTGCCTTCGAGTATAAGGCCCTATTAAAGTTACCACCTGGCAGCAGGAGTTTATCCATAGCAAAGGAGGGAGTGGGCCCCGGGGAATACGTTCCGCGTAAAGATCACATTTCGGGTCACCTGAAAAACCTACACTGGCTCCCCATCAATAAGAGGATAACATTCCGCCTTCTAACCCACGCACACAAAGCACTTTACGAACTTGGACCCGAATGCCTCAACACACGACTTTCCTTCTACACCCCCTCCCGCCAGCTACCCTCCTCCCACCAAGCCCTAGCTGCTATACCTCGCATCAACAAAACCACCATGGGAGGAAGATCCTTCTCCTACCTGGCGGCTAAAACCTGGAACTCACTCCCCATTCACCTTCGCCTCACTCAGAACCACCTAGCATTCAGAAAGCAACTTAAAACTTGGATATTCGACAAGTAATTCCCCACCCTTCTCCAAGCGCCTTGAGACCCTCTGGGTATGTAGCGCGCTATATAAATTACTGAATTGAATTGAATTGAGCGTGAGTTAAGATAAGGAGATACAGGCTTGTCCGTCCCAAATTAGCTGTCTCTGAAGACCTTCAACCTCGCGAAAGTAACGGGAGGGAACAGGGTCAAAAAAATGTTGTAAGGCATACAGAAATCTGGGAAGGGACATCATTGTAAAAAGTGCTGCGCGTCCCAATGGGGACAGAGGCAAGCCACGCCATCTCCGCACATCCTGTTTGAGGCGACGAAGAGGGGCATAGAGGTTACGGTCATAACACACAGAGGAGTCCATGGAAACGAAAATCCCCAAATATTTGAACCCAGACTCTGCTACCAGGATCGGGAATCTACGAGGTAGCGGAGGCATCTCCCCCACTATAACATACACACAAGATTTGGTCCAGTTAATAACGAGCAAAGAGCACGTTAAGGGACTTCTGACGTGAGGTGAAATAAATCAGAATATCGTCTGCGTACAGTGAGACGCGATACTCCAGGTCCGGTGCCCACCGGATCCCTTTAATCGAAGGCTCCCATCGAAGCCACGCCGCCAGTGGTTCCAATGCCAAGGCAAAGAGAAGTGGAGAGAGCGGACATCCCTGTCGGGTGCCACGCCCCAATGAGAACGGTCCAGATACTCTGCCGTTAACAACGACTTGGGCCAGCGGTTGTTCATACAGGAGTCGCACCCACGCGATAAAGGTAGGGCCAAAACCAAATTTCGAAAGGACCGCCCACAAATATTGGCCACTCAATGGTATCAAAAGCCATCGTGGCATCCAGGAAGGCCACGACAGCGGGTTCAGTAAGGGTCCCAGCTCTCGCGAGAACGCTGTGAAGTCTACGGAGATTAAGCGCCGTATTCCGATGAGGGATGAAACCGGACTGATCCGGATGGATCAAGTCACAAATAACTGTCAGTAAGCGATTAGCAAGGACCTTAGCCAGAATCTTAGGCTCGGCGTTAAGCAACGAGATAGGGCGATATGAGGTGCACCCATCACGAGGCTTGCCGTCCTTGTAGATGACTACTATAGTGGCCAAACGCTGGTCGGGAGGAAGGCTTCCCGCCTCAAAAGCATCAGCAAACATTGCGCACAGATGGGTCGCCATTTTGTCTGGACGCAGTTTGTATAGCTCGATAGGTAAACCATTGGGCCCCATTGCTTTACCTGATCGCAAGGACCGAATGGCAGTGGCAATCTCATCCACCGTAATAGGCGCATCTAGGGCGGAGCTATCTTCCTCCGACACACAGGGAAGCGCGATGTCACGCAAAAGCAAGCGGGAGTCAGCCTCGTCTCGATCACTCACAGACCGATATACTGTTTGAAAATGGTCCACAAAACAGTCGACAATCTCCCCCGGATCAGTCACACATACTCCAGTCTCACGAGTTATCACGGGCACTACACGATTCAGTCGCTCAGATTTATCCAGCCATGCCAACAACTTACTGGCCTTATCGCCCACATCATAAAGCCGGCCCAGTTGATTCATACGCATCACTTTAGCAGCGTCAGTCACCAGGGCTCTATAGTCTGCCTGCTTCAGCGCTAAGGAGTGTAAAATAGCCGGGGTATCGTCACCACCCAGGCCACTTTCGAGTAAAGTAATTTCTGCCTCAAGAGCTAACACATTTTCTCTCTTGATCTTCTTATCAGCCGCAATAAAGGACAACGCTGAACCCCGTAGGACAGACTTAAAAGCCTCCCAAAGGATAGTAGGGGAAGAAACGGATCCCTCATTCTCATCAAAATAACAGTCAATGGCCTTAACCAGGTCCGAGCGAAGCTGAGGATTCCTAAAATGCCAGGGATGAATAGGGGGAACCCTGCTTCCAGAACAGTCTCCCACTGATGCCTCGAGCAACAGGGGGGAATGGTCATAGATACTCCTGGGAAGGTGTCGGATCCCACGCACCAAGGAGATAGTAGCAGTTAACATCAGAAAATAGTCAATCCTCGAGAGGCTGCCGTGGACACCTGAGTGGAAAGTGTACTGGGTTTGTGTAGGGTGCAACATCCACCAGACATCCACTAACCCAAAGGTCTCAATCAACTCAGTCAGCCACAATTGAGACGAAGGCAAAATCCTAAGGATTAGTGTGGATATATATATATATATATATATATATATATATATATATATATATATATATATATATATATATATATATATATATATATTCACTGAAAAAAACATAGGTTTCACAGGTGTTATAGTTAGCTGGACATTTCACTTATACAAAACCATTGAAATTCCTCCGTTATAGTTAGTTGTACTAACTGTAACTCTTGTGCCCGCAATCCACTGGTGATGATGTCACATAGTACATCATTCATGACATGGTCAGTGACATCACTGCTGACATCACTGATGACATCATCCAGTGAATGTGGTTTGGTTCGATATTTAAATAAGTATTATATATATAGCAATCTGCATTGAAGACTGAGTGGATGTATAAGTGTCTGGATGGAGAATTTAGTAACAGAGTGATTGACTGTCTAAGTGACTAATTTAAAGTGTCTCACTAAATATGTGATATAGTGATTAAACTGTGTGCATATCTGTATCACTCTATCTCTTGTTGTGTAAACTACTACATAAGTTGGTTACTAGCTATGTGAAAGTCTATATTAGTTATTAAATACTTAAGTGAGTAATTGTATGGGATAGTGAATGTGTGTGTAATTGGGTGGGAGGTGTGTGACTGTCCAAAGATGTGTAAATAGTTGATTTAGTAGGTATATGAGGTTAAGACTGTATGTTGAAAAATTTGTTTGGGTGAGTGAATCTCTTTATGGGTGTGATGATGAGTAAATATATTTCTCAACGATACATGTCCAACAAAGTATAAATATAAAAGGTAGTGTATGTGACAGTTGCTGTATATAAATAAGTATACATAAGAGTGAGTGATTGTATGAGTAACTGTATTGAAAACAGTATACTTGTAATAGTGATTACCTGAGTCCGTCCGCCACCATAGAGTAGGAGGGAACCTCCGTATTGCCTGCGGAATTCCCTCCTGTGCAATTAGGATGTGACCGCCACCCTGGCGGTCACATCCTCAATCTTTAACATTGCGGCAGGTGCAGCTTCAAGCTGCACCCGCCGCAATGTTAAAAATGCATGCACGGCATTTGCGTGCAGAAAGCAGCAGGCACCACGCGGTGCCTGCCGCTTTGTCCACGCAAATGCAGGGGAATATCATAGGTACCCCCCAAGTGCACCCCCCACCCCCCTTCACCCAGGGGGCCCGCAACGGGCCCCCAAAGTGAAGCTCCCTATGCTTTTCCACGGCGGAAAAGCCGGCATGGAAAAGCATACTTTGTACTCCATCCTAATATGGATGGCGGTGTCTGATAGACACCGCCAGCCATGTTAATGCTTTTCCTCCGCGGTCGCCTTCCGACTATGGCGGAATAGCGGAGGACAGATTGTAAGACCCACCAGCCATCCTAATTTGGCGGTGGGTCTTTCAAGCCTCCGCGGCAGATGTCCTGCATCCTCCGGGCCGGCGTTGGCTTCCGCCGGCCCAGGGGATGCGGGAAATCCACCATCGTAATAACCCCCTAAGTATGAGTTACTATCTATGTGAACAAATAAAGTAGTTTTTGTTTAAATATGTAGCTTAGTAAATATAAGTATGACCTATTGTTTGCATAAGTAAGTAGGAAGACTGCATAAGTGAATAGGATGTGTGCTGGTGTGTAATGTCGATGTAGCTGTATAAAGATATTTAATAGTGTTCTATTGATCTTTGTTAGCATGTATGAGTGAATATATAGGTAAGTGTTTAGATGTGTGTGTAGATGTAGGAATCATTGAGTGGGTTTTTGGAAACTTGTATTGGTGTGTCAATGGTTTCAAATATGGTACTCCATATTTTATAATGAGTGTTGAAAGGTTACACTAGTGTATGATGAGATGTATCAGATTGTCACATGGATGATGTCATCAGTGATGTCATCAGTGATGTCACTGGCCATGTCATGAATGATGTAATATGTGACATCATCACCAGTGGATTGCGGGCGCGAGGGTTACAGTTAGTACAACTAACTATAACAGAGGAATTTCAATGGTTTTGTATGAGTGAAATGTCAAGCTAACTATAACACCCCTGAAACCTATGGTTTTTTCAGTGAATTTCTAAGGTATTTTAAATGATAATTCCTAACTATAACATGTCGGAAACCTATGTTTTTTTTCAGTGAATTTCAAAGGTTTTTTAAATGCTAATTCCTAACTATAACCTGCCTGAAACCTATGTTTTTTATGTGAATTTCGACGGTTTTTTAAAGGACAATTCCTACTTATAATGTTGACCACTTTCCTATATTTTCAACAAGTAACCAAATCTGCAATGCTACCTAAAATATCAGGCAATAGTTCCACTTACAACTAACAAATTAACATCAACATTTAAGTACTGTAAGAACGCCGAATATGTACTGCGTGAATTACATTCAACTCACACCCATGTTTAAAGAGCAATATGTGATACAGTTTCTAATTAGACACTTCCCACTCCCAACAAAATCAAAATACCAAGCGCCACATTCACTACAACCATAACCACGGACCCCTCCCCCTACTACCTCAGAGGCAGCGCAAAACAGTACTACGGACCTTTCCAAAATAATATATCTCCTCAACAGTACACTAGCTCAATCTACAGAGATGTGGCAACCAAGTATGTGTAAGGGAAAAAACTCGAACATCAACAATAATGTACACAACACTAAGACTACCGGTGAAATACTATACACAATTCACTATAGAAATCAAAAACTTTTCAGTGTGAACATATACCATTGATACGTGTAGTGTACTTAATAGTGGACTCAACCATATTATCTCAGACACTAGGGAATATTACAATCATGAACCTGTGTTCACCCCCCTCCTTTGAAACAGAAGCAGAGTGGGCTAGTCCAACGTAAACAACGTCAACGTAAGACTATAAATAATTAGTCTACGCCTTGGGCGTGGTTCACTTCTGCAAAGAGAAGAGACTGCGCCGCAGCGAAGGTCCCCACCCTGCCACGTGGCTGCCGCCATGACCGCGTGCTTCCTCCATACAGGCCGATTGTGAACTCAGGGCCACTGCACCGCAGACTTGTGTCTGTATTGACTAGTGGTTTCCATCAACACTGCGGACAGCAGAGTTCACAACTTGAATTCAACTTTGGATCTAAATTTGTCTTTTGTATCTGTGCTGAGAACTGCCTTCAATCTATTCTGCGGCCAGTAGAGTTGACAACTTGATACCAGTTGCCCATCAGCACTACAGAAAACATTGCATTCAGTCTTGATTTATTTTAAATAGAGACAATTGCAGTATGTTCTCAGATTTTGTTAACGTTTGAACAGTAGGAAATTCAGCCTACATTTATTTAATGCAGAGTCAATTGCGGACAGCTTGCAAGTTAGCCTTGATTTATGAAAGGAAAAGTCAATTTCATTAATGGATGCCATAAAAAACATTCATCTATGTCTGTACTAAGTACCACTTTCAAGTGTACACTGCGATCAACAGAGTTTACCACTTGATACCAGAAGCGTTGAAGCACTACAATCAACATTGAATTAATTCTCGATTTATCAAAGACAGAGACAAATCTACTGTGTCATCAGATTTTCTTAACGTATGTGTAAAAAAATATTTGTCGATGTTGCTATGCACTACTGCCAAAGTTTACTCTGCCGACAGCAAGGTTCACAACTTGAATTCAACTTTCCATCTACACTTCGAACAGTAGGGAATTCTGCCTTAATTTATGTAATGTAGAGACAATTCTACTGTATGTGTTCAGATTTTTTTACATAGTCACAAAAATCAATTGTCAATATCTGTGCAGACAACTGTCTTCGATCTACATTGTGAGGGCTCACGATTCAGGTGGAATGGCGATTGCACATGATGAATTCCAATAGCCAAGAGACATTGTACCAGTGCGACACTCCCGAACCATGAATCATCGCAGGATGAGCAGACGCTGAGTTCTTCAGGTACCACTAACTCACTGCACCACAAGTCATCCCCACGTGGCCTTGTTAAAGCAGAATTCGCTGGGCAAAAACATTGCTCCCAGTGCAGTCTGCCCGGACTACGCATCATTGCAGGTTACGTACACACTCAGTCCCAAAGTGTCACAAGTTCCCAGCTCCTCAGGATCTGGGTGATGCTCAAAGGGGTCCACCTCCTGACTTCCCCACACTCTAAATTTAAGTGGATAAAGAGTATAAAGGCAATCAAGCGAGGGATAGGGTTAGGGTAGGACTGCAATGGAAAGGGAGACCTGTAACAAAAAAACACACATTTTATATATTAGAAAATAACTAACTACTCTCATATGGTCTCACTAAAGTTGAATCCTACTTAAGGATAGGTTAGTTCCTGAGGTGAACCCTATCCTCTTCCTTTATCTGACAAGATACTTCTCTCACCATCGGAAGATACTTCACCTGGAAAACAGACACACTAGTTAGCCTCCAAATCACGGTACCAGAAAACCCATCAATTCTCTGCCCTAATTTTAAGTACCTACCCTCTTTCTCACCCTTTAATCCAACAAAAACAAGCCAACTCCAGAACCAGGTAATTTAATCTAATTTCCAGGAAAACATATTTTTTGGATATATAGCCAACAAAGTCCTGCGAAATGTTCAGATCACACACTGTTCGAAAAAGTACAGTTGACAACAACAGTTTCATTAAAGTACCTCCAATAAGCAACAGATGAATGAAAGGAATAAAAGAGCCCCAGAAATCAGAGAGCTCTTACAGTACTATAGAACAGAACCAAAAAGAAACATGTAATTGAAACTCAGTTAAACACCACTGAGCTTACCGGACCTTCAAGGGCAAAAGTTGCTAAAAAAGGAGCACTGGTACAGGAGCCCAGCATGAACCCTTCCGAGGACCGTGGCCGGATAAAAAGTAGGGACGCTATCCAGAAGAAATCCCAGCATCCCGATGAGCCTCCGAGAGAACCTGCCCTCCACCTCTGCCAACGGCGAAGAGAATCTCTGAAACATGCGTTCACGCACAACCGCGTGGAACGCTTCCAACAGGGGGGCTAAAGCAGAGCACGGAACAAGCAGCAAATTAAAAGTCTTTTCGGGACTCAGCCGCGGGCGCGGCGGAAACCAGCAGCCGCTCTGAAACAATACAAAGTCTCCTATCACAGAATCACATACAACGCCACTAAGCATTGTACGTGATTATATCGGCAAGGCCCCTCCTATCAGGGCATTCTGGGAATTGAAGTCTATATGTACTCCAGCAGGTGCAACCCATCAGCTCCTGACACAAAGGTACTACTACTCAGTGCACCATAATTCATCTCCACGTGGCCGTATTAAAGCAGAATGCAATAGAGAAAAGACATTGGTCAGAATACATCCCCACCTTTACCACTCATTATCGCAGGGTACGTACAATCTCAGCGCCAAATATACTACTAACTCAGGGCACCATAAATCATCACAAAGAAGAATGAACAGTTTTATGTCAGCAATGAGGCATACCATCACTTTTAAATGGAATTCATGCAGAATTCAATCGACAAAAGACATTACGCCAATTACTGTGCCCCCCCGACCACGCATCATCGCAGGGTATGTACATGCTAATCGCCAAAGGTACTAGTAACTCAGTGCACCAAAAATCATCATCACGTGGCCTTACTAAGGCAGAATTCACAAGACAAAAAACACTACTATCAATACGGCCTGCCTAGACCATGCATCATCGCAGGTTAGGTACAAGCTCAGTCCCAAAGGTACTACTAACTGCACCATAAATCATCGCCACATAACCATATTGAGTCACATGTCTTATTTATAAGAAAATATTTCATAGTTTTAGGAGATGTACTGCAACCTACTCCCGTGAAAGGACAACCAATATTTATTAGAAAACTTGATTTTAAAGACTTTGCTACCAGTGTGTCCTGCTTGGAGCACGCATCATCGCAGGCTCCGCAGAACTTTAATGTTTCAGGTGTCACTAACTCTTTGCACCACTTATCATCACTGCCTGCACACACACTAAATTACCAATACTGTGCAGCTCTAATCAATGCCACATGGTCATGGGCTCTTGCTAACCACTGCCTCCTGCCTGCACTGCGGTCATCAGAGCTCATAATTAATTACACTATAGATGTATTACTTGCAGACTACAATACCAAACTAAGTATAACATTTATCAAAACCTATATAATATCCCATTATTATGCTTCCTTTAACAACTTTTTCTATATCACTTATAGATTTACTTGAATAATAAATTTCACACTGCAGGTGCAAAGGTACACTTAATGATAGTCTACACTGTGGATAGCATAAGTCACAATTTGAACCTCACTTTTTCTTCATTTTTTATTTTAAATTTATTTTATGTCACTTATAGTTTTAGTTGAATAATCAAATGAACGTTCCATACATGTTCGATCTTCCACATCCACTATGATTGCTGATCACGCACTCCACCCTAAGATGTACAATGCGGGCAGCAGGGTTTACAACTTCAAATCACCTTTGCATCTACACTATAGACAGTACGAAATTTAACCTTGATTTATTTAATGCAAAGACAATTATACTGTATGTATTCAGATTTTGTTAAACCAAGTGAAAAAAAGCATTGTTCTATAACTGTTCTGACTACTAGCTTCCATATACACTGTGCATAGTAGGGTTCACAACTTGAATTTACCTTTTTATCTTCACTACATACAGAATTAAATTCAGCCTTGAATAATTTAAAGCACAAAAAAAATAATGCTGTTGCACTGCTAGTATGCGCAAGCTCCTTCAATCGTTGCATTCTATGAACTATGATAACAAACAATGTACAAAATTGCGGCAAAATGTACCACCACCAGCAATACCAAGTACCTCTGGGACATCAACTTCAACATCGCCACCAGACCTACGTCCCTATTTTGAGAAAGTTAGAATGCACTACGTGAAATGCAATCATTTAATTTGTTATGGGGGGCAATCAGTAGACCTAGTTTACAGAGCAATACGATGCTAGTTTTTTTCCACCCCTCCCTCAAAGTTCATATAGTCCAGTATGCAACAGTGAATGGTTTAAGTGCAGCCCGCTCAGACCATGCATCATCGCAGGGTGAGCAAACAATAAATTAAACACCACACATACTACTAACTCAGTACACCATAAATAATCACCACGTGCCCTTGTTAAGGCAAAATTCAATAGTCAAAACACATTTTTACAAGTGCAGTCGCATCATCGCAGGCTCCACACAAACCGCACCTACTTCAGTGCGCCACAACTCATGAACCCTTTACGATAGAATGTTCTGTACATTATTTCACATACAATGTTCCTACCTTTGTACAACAGAAGTCATAAACCGTTATGATTAAATATCTGTATATGATATCATGATTACTATTCTATTTGTTACCAACAACAACGTAATAAAATGGTGTCGAGCACACGTGCCCGTAGCTACTTCAACTATCTATCTGTCTCTGTGTATTTATTGTGTTTTTAAAATGCTGCCCTCTGCCCTACCACATTACATGGTGCTATAAATAGCGGGTGCAACCAACTTACCTGTGACAGTCAGTGTGGGCTATTCCTCTTTTTTTAAAGTAGATTTATATAGCGCAAAATCAACCCAAAACTATACCAGCTATTTACATGAGCACCATATTTACAATACATTTTCAGGCACACGTACATTACATCATTACTCTACAATAACAGGATGTGGACGCAACTCCAAGACTCGAACACTGATTTCCAGCATCAAGTTCTTCACTCTACCTGAATGACCACATATGTATGTATATTAGTTGCCCTTCATGTGCAAAAACTGCAACTAAAACCTTTCACAGCCCTGTATTACTACAGCTACAACACTCCACTAAATGTACAACAAACATTCATAATCGCAAAAATGCTTCATGTCCACCATCTTTTATGTGTGCAGCTATGTACGAATATAGAGTCGTGATACCCCGTACCTTCCATGCTGGCCAAGTTGTAGAACTTTACAGATATAATGACACATTTGCGTTTAAGATACGGATGACGTCAGCACTATAAAACGGACACCTGAATCACTTGATTTCTCATATAGCTCACAACGGGACCACGCCCATACCTCCAGAATCACGGTTCAGAGCCTCACGCAGCACTGGTGTACGTCAGGCCAGCCCACTCCACTTACGCTACCAGGAAAAAACAAAAACGCAACATTACCTAGATTTCCATTGATTTCTTAGTTCCAGGTCTAGTTGTCAGAATAGCACACACACACTTCCTCATGGCTGGTATACACCCACACCACACCCATCCAGCGCATGCATCACTACACACATGACCCTACCAATTAAAAAGACGGGGCGCACATGCTCTATGCCATTTTAGAGTTGCTCCTATCCCAAGCTCTGTGATGGCCCATCCTAGTGGTTTGGATGCCTCATGTAGGTCCGAACCACCGAGTACAAGGGCCCACCACTACAAACGTGGCCTCTTTGGTCACTGAGTTAGTGGTACCGGAAGGACTGAGCGGGTGAAGAACCTGAGAAGATGATGATGGAAGCACGAGTATGTTGTTAGCCATACCGATATCAAGACTCGGCACCATACATGAAACTTCTTAGTGGAAGATCGGGACTACATGATACAGAAGGTGTCCTGTCCACGAAAAGGTGAGCAGTGAGGCGTGGATACGCATCGGAGGGAGTCGAAGGGCTGTAGCAGACTGGATACAAAGAAGCAACGCAGCGATTTAGATGAACGAAGTCCTATATAGTGTATCAAATTATATGTACATTTTTTTTCCAATCGCAGGAACATTTTTATAATCCCTCAAACATCCGGAATATATACTATACACATAGTTCTTTTAAATGTGAGAGGGAACGTGTGTGAAAGGCTGATGTCATTCAACTCCACATTAAGATAGTAACAATTACCAATCATAACATCTTTATTTTACTATCTTTTAGATGTACAGCTTCAGGGTGCATTATGTCCCAGCACGTGGTGAAAAACACACTGGTGACAGAAAGTTGAGCTGTGAATATTCTTTGCAGTCACTCTCTCACCTCCTCTCTCCTTTGATAAAAAAATTACACACAATGTTAACTTCCTTTTTATCTTACAGGTTGTGTTTCACAAATTGGCGTCCCCCCCAACACCTCTAAAACTGAACGTTCGAGGATTCTGCGATTTTGTGTGGCCATCGTAACAATGTTTGAGAAGGTTGCTATGACATGTGGTGCATCCTCTTTGAATCGTAGAATGTACTATACTATGACTAACTCTATATACAATACTAGCAGCCCGCCCCGGCGTTGCCCGGGGCAGAAGGGGGCTGGGGGCAGCATTTTAAGGCTCTGTGCATTCCTGCCTGCACCGACATTGCCCAGACCGCATCCCTCCCGCCTCCTGACTCGCCGCCGCCCCCCTCGACATTGCCCAGCCCGCCAACCCGCCTCCAGTCCCGACATTGCCCAGCCCGCCTCCCGCCTCCCGCCTCCCGCCCACCTCGTGCCTCGATCCTCCTGCCCGCCGCCCGCCTCCCGCCGCCCGCCTCCCGCCTCCAGCCTGCCTTTGCCTTACCTGAGCCGCCAGCAAAAAAGAGCACAAGAACAAAACCTCTTACAATGACCTCAAAGAATTATACAGTTATGGCAGTTAAGTCAATTGTTTATATAAAGGATGCTTCTATTGACACATGTGACTTATCTCATATTAATTTTTTATTTATTCTTCATTGTACAAAAATATATATACTTTTTTTGATTTTTCTGCAGTTTTCATTTATATGACATACATAAATAATACATTTAAATGACAATTGGTATAATCTTGTTCAGGTATCTTATATTTCCTGAAATTGTTGCTCTAAATAGAACCCCATATCAGCAAGTATAAACATGTCAACACATATAAACATTCATTCTAACATACACACACATACTTTCTCACACATGAACAACAATGACAAAATATATAAAAGGTTTTTGTTGCAGGCTTTGTGTTGTAAAATAGTTGTTGTCCAATACAAGACTCCTCGTAGTATGGTATCAATCTATTAGAGATCACAAACAGTACATGTCAGATCGTGGTGCTCTATGTTTAAATTGTTTCCCACATCCAGTTTCTGTATTATTTCAATTTGTCGTTTCTGAGGGTCTTTGTATTCGTACAGCCTACGTACGTTTCGTTGATGTTATATTCGGAATCACCTTCTTCAGGGCCAATGTGGACTAAACAAATGTCAGCAATGATCATAACCTGTGGGGTTCTTAATATTTTAAGGCTGCAGAGTAGGAGACTTCTAAACTTGGTATTCTCGAGGCGACTAACAGGTACCTGTTAGCATACATATGCATTGATAGTGTACCTTTGAGTATCAGAGGGGGTGATCGTCTGCTAAAACTCAGACGACTGGAATCACGATACATAATAGACTTACAGAGTAAGCACCCTTATGGCCTTAATATGCATGAGGAACTATCAGTTCATTTAGGCTGACTGGCTGGGTTTTGATCTTCTGTGATTTTCAGCATATTCTGTATATTGCATTCTTTCCTCGTGTTTCCTTGACTGTACCTTCCCTTTATTAGGATATGTTAATATGAATTATGATGACCTCACATATTCTTTTAATGTTTTTATACTAATGGTATTTGGATGAATTTGTTAAACTCATGCTGAAACTCAATGAATTCTTATACATATCCCCATTCAGAGCGTGATAGCATTGTGGGGTGTAACTATATCTACTATACAACCATTTTGGTTACTTGCACTATAAAGACTGGTGCGGTGCTTGTATATTCGGCGGCATTTAGCCGCAATAGCCCCCTCCTTCATAAACCGCTATTTAGCATTATGAGGTATATTTAGTTCTAACCTCACGCCCATCCAGGGATTGATGTTGTATTATTATGTTTGTGACTGTGCATTCTCGATTAACGATAATATTGGACATTGCCTATGGCATTCTTTGATTTATGCATTTTACATGGTCTTTACTGAGGCATTCAATTATGTCGCATGTTACACAACTGCCTGTATAGGACATGTATTGAACACTGTTCCAATATGGCGGCCATGTATACACCGCACAGTCCTACCTTGATTTCATTGAGTTTGCATGTTGTCTTTTTAAACCGACGCACGCCTCGGCTCTCTGCACAACTTGACGAAGCCCCAAGGCGAAACGCGTTGTTGCTGTTGGTTCTCCTATTAAACCTTTGTGGAACCTCCCCTGTGAGTGCTACTTTCCTATAGGAGTGATTTTCCTGGGATTTTGGAGCGAATATATATATATATATATATATATATATATATATATACACGCACACACGCACACACACAAACACACACACACACACACACACATATACATGTATATCATCCATTACATTGCTCTAACTGTCTTCATCTGTTCATTATAACATGTGCACATTTTTGGGTGATTCACAGAATGTATGTATATCAGATTACCAGACATCCCATGTGACAATGAAAATAAAAAACAGACATACCTAGTTCCAACTCAGGTGTCAATTACCCTTGTGATCCTGTGCTAGCAACATTTTGTAACCCTTCTCAAAACGTGAGTGTTTTGCTTAGATTATATTACTGCTGCACACTTATTCTGATTTCTCATTTGAACATAGTTCCCTCTGTTTTAGGTTAGGTTAGTGTCTTATTCATTTAACCCGTTCGCTGCGGGTGTCGGCCAACGGCCGTCGTGAGCACTTCCTCGGTAGTGCTGCGCACGTCCATTGGCCGACGCGGTCCCGCCCATTTCTTAGAACGTTCCGCACTGGCGCGGAACGTTCGCAGCCGTTAAGGTTTTAATACCCCATGTCAAACAACAAGTAATCGCATACCCTCAAGCGGTATATCTGTTAGTAAAATCTGACCCTTATCCGAAGCTTAATTTGTTCAGGTGTTTGGTGCTCTGCACCGACACTTACGTCTAAACAGTAGCAAGCATTTATTCACCACAGGGTGGTGCTGTAGGCCTATTTTAGCAGATTTCCTTGGTTGAGCCTTTAATGATTTAATATAAATTAATTTGGCAACAGTGGAAGGAGCTCTGGGCAGTAGTAGCTGCAGTGGACTCTTAAGGCTCTGTCACTTAAATATATACAAATTAAGCACTGTGTTATAACTTCAACAATGTTAGAAATAGCAGCTGTAAATATTAATATATGAGAGAAATGCCAATGACACGACAGTGCCATCTCTCTTGCACTACATTTCCTCTGCTCTTTTGTTTTTAGAAATAAAGCTGATTATTCAAGTATTTTTACATTGGTGGTATAATACTGAATTTAGTGAATGTGTCAGATCCCCCTGACCCCTGACCCTGCTTGCAGGGCCGGTCGCTCCACACACCGTGCGGCTCCCCCTCCCCCGTGGGTGCCCAAGACTCCTGCCCCCTCTGCTGCTGCCATGAGCCCTCAGCTGCTGTCTCGCTCCAGAGCAGCGTTGATCGCTCCTGTGCCCGTGTCTCCCGCACTCTCGCCATCTGAGTGCCAGGTTCTGTGTGATTATTGTTGTGCCCAGTATTGTTGTGCCAGTACCTTTGTGATTAATCGTATTTTTTGCATAGCCCTTGTTCCCCGTGTCTGTTTTCGCCGTTTCTTCCCCTCCCTGATCCCCGCCGCTGCTCCCCTGCGGCCCCACCCCCTTTTCCTTCTGTACCTCTCCCTCGACCGCCCATTGGCCACTCCGCTCCCGCCTCCCAGCTGCTCCTCCCTCCCACTTCGACATTAATGGAGGTTGCCGCGCGCACGCACAGCGGGCGCGCCGATTGTGCGCTGAAGGCGCGCCAAAGGCAAGCCCATCCACCCCGTCCGCGCCTGGACCGTGCCCAGCGCCAGGACCCCTGGTCCTCGACGATGCCAGCGCATCCGACGAACTTACGATGCCGCCACCCTCCACGCACTCAACGCCGGCCGGAACCCCGCCTGCTACCGAGCCACCCCGAAATGCACCCACCGACCCTTCACCTGCCAAGCCTGCCAATTCACCTGCCTCCATACCTGCACCACACCCGCCAAGCTGAGCACCAGCAGCAACCACCTTAAGTGCATCCTACTCAACACCCGCTCCGTCCACAGGCACTCCGTCGAACTCTGGAACCTCCTCGACACAACATCACCAGACGTCGCCTTCCTCACGGAAACCTGGATGAACGCCTCCTCAGCCATTGACTTCACCATAGCCATCCCGGATGGCTACAAGATTACCCGGAGAGACAGTGTCAACCAAACCGGAGGAGGCATCGCCATCGTCCACAGAAACACCATCCGCATCACGACCAACTCCAACAACACCCTCACCGCCGCCGAGCACCTTCACTTCCAGATACACACCGATCCCAAGACCACCCTCAGAGGCACCCTCATCTACAGACCCCCGGGACCACGCACAAAATTCAGCAAAGCCATCGCAGAATTCGTCAGTCCGCACGCCCTCACCTCCACAGACTACATCCTCCTAGGGGACCTCAACTTCCACCTGGAGAACAACAAGGACTGCAACACCGCCGCCCTGTTGGACAACCTCACCAACCTCGGACTCAAACAACTGGTGAACACCCCCACCCACTACGCCGGCCACACGCTTGACCCCATCTTCTCCTCCAGCAAGCACATCTCCTTCAGCCACTCCACCGGACTACACTGGACAGATCACAGCTGCGCCCACTTCAACTTCAGGAGAACCACGACCCACCACCACCCGCAACAGGTTCCCCGCAGAAGCTGGAGCAAGATCCCCGCCGACCAGCTCATCACCACCCTCAGCCAGAACCCGCCCTCCAACACGACGGACCCCAACGAAGCAGCCCACAACCTCACACAGTGGCGCATCAACTGCGCCGACAAACTCGCACCACTGAAGAATCCTCCCAGCAGCTACATCTATAGTAGACCCCCTCCCCCTACGGCCCCGGGCCCCTCGTCGTCTTTCACGAGCTGCTGGAGCTGGTCCGCTGGTGGGGGCGGAGGGAAATCTGCGTTTGCGTAGTCCGGTGGGGACTCTTCTAGATAGGAGGAAATAAACGCCTCTGATGCTGTCGGCTTTATTCTACGTACTCTATAGGGTACAGGTAGTGGCGTTCGCGATCTACGGGGTGTTTCTGAGGGGGTCACTCTAGCTAGTTCTTCTGAGAGGACGGGATAAATACCAGTAACGACGGCATTTCTTTCTCTATCAGCCTGCTCTTCTTTGACCCGTTCCCCCTCCTCCCGCAGCTCTTTTTCTTTGGCTTTTTCCGCTGCTTGTTTAGTTCTCTCTGCTTGGTTGAATTCTTTCTCTGTTCTCCTATGTGCTTCTTTGCGCCATAACTCAATGGCATCTTTCTGAGAGGGTCTTGATTTCTTTTTCCATAGCGCTTCCTCTACTCTCATAATGCATTCAGAATCCCACGTTCCCGAGACAGGCCATCTGTACTTCTCCTCTAAATCCTTTGTGTAATCTACCCATAGGTCTAAATACAATATGGCATTCAGCCCATGTTTATTATACATATAATGACCAGGTGTGTCTCTAGGCGGGATGTTAACTGGCTCTTCTAGTATACCTTTTCTGGTCCCTATCTGACGTAATTTTGAAAACAGTGGCATGTTGAAACCAACTTAAATGAAAACACAATACACATCAAAATAGTCTGACTGAAACAATCATTACCACTAAAACACTACAACACTAAAACAGATACAGTTTAACTCCATGTACTTGAAAACAGTTAACTGTATGCACTGGAATACAGCACAACCATACGGTCTCATAAATGAGACACGTCTTTACCGGTCTCATAAATGAGACACGTCTTTACCGTGTTCATGTAAATGAACCCGTCTTTATCTTTATGCGTTCCCAATAGTAGTACTCACCGGGAAGCAGAACTTGAAGGCCTCGGATACTTGATACTGCGCATGCGCGGAACAGGTGGACCTTTGGAAACCTCGGACCTTCCACTCTCACGGGTTGGGCTCTGCGGGAAACATCCATTACAACGCAACTATTACAACGTAGTGCTATTACAACGCAGGTATTACAACGTAATTACTATTACAACGCATGTTTTTACAACGCATGGTGTTACAACGCTAATGCTATTACAACGCATGTTTTTACATCGTAATTTCATTTTTTTTATTTATTTTGTGTTTCTAGATACATAGTTATTTATATAATTATTTTATAAAATTATTATTATTTTATTAAAATTAATTATAATACTTAGTGATTATTAGTAGATTTTGGGTATTATAGATATATATAGATTTATTTAATTATTTATTTATTTAATTATTAATTAGTGATATATATATATATATATAATTAGTGTATTAGTATTTCATAAATGTAGGAAGTATTAGTATTTAGGAAATTATGTATTATAAATAAATAATTAACTAATAATACTCAGTTACTTTTTACAAGATAAATATTATGTTTGTTATTACATTATTTATTATTTAAAATAAATATAATACTCAGTGATTATTAGTAGTTTTTGGGTTTTACAGATATATAGATATTTATATTTTTATTTTTTGTTAATAATTAATATGGGGGTATTAAGATAAACATTTATTTTTAAAAATTTCATTAATTGTCTTAGAAATATATATATAATATATATATATATATATATATATATATATATATATATATATATATATATATATATATATATATATATTAGTGTATTAAAATTTAAAATATGTAGGAAGTATTAATATTTAGGTAATTATTTATGAAAAATTAAATTTTAAGTATTAATACTCAGGTACTTTTTACAACATAAATATCATGTTTGTTAATACTTTATTTATGGTAGTTTAAATTAAATTTTAATTCATTAAAAAAAGTAAAGAAGATTAAAAAATCAAGTATTAATATTCAGGTTTTATTAAAAAAAAGAATTTAATATTGTAAAATGTTACATTAGTAATAAGTAAATCTATTTAATATTGATTAGTGTTTATAATATTTTTAATGAAATAAAAAAAAATTTAAAACTATTTTTAGATTCATATTTATACTTTTTCCCACGCTTTTGAATTGATTTCAATGAAGCGTTTTGTCCTTCATTTATTTCGTTGACGTCTTGAATGGGATCCGCGGGACAGTTTGCTATGCTTTTAAAACAACGGATGCAGGAGGGAGAAGAAGGAAATAAGGGTAGGCAAAAGGTAAGTGATAAAAAAGATAATTTTGTATGTGTTTATTGTAATTAATAACGTTTGAAATAAAAATAATAAAAGTAGAAACCACATTTAGTTGGATTTAAATTTTGTTTATTGATGATATTAAATGTAAAAAAATATATATATTTTCATTTCAATTGCAAATATTTTTATTATTTTTTTTATTAACAAATAAATGATTTTGAAAATAATTTAAACATATAATAGATTATAATGTAATTGTCCATTTTCTATTTTGATGTTTTTGCATGACGTCTTCACGTTAACGTCGACGCAAGCCGCCATCTTGGATTTTCCGATTGCTGGAAGTAGCAGGAAGCTGATCTGCGCTAAAGGTAGGAAACTTTTCGAACTTATTTTAGACTAAAACATATTAAAATAGATATATATAATGTAATGAGAGGTTAAGTAGAGGTTGCTTATTAAACTAATAGTTGTTTTGATTATATTACAACATGTCGTCGAACATTTCACTGTTATATGCCATTGTCGGGTTTATTTTACGGGAGAAATAAAGTGTAAATATGTTTAAATACATAGAGTGATGATTTATATTGTATACATTTTGAACGTAATATGTTTTGTGTAGTGGTAGAATAGTTTGGATTCTTTTCATTAGATGAACACAGATAGGAATTGTTAGAAACAATGTTTTGGAAAACTGATTGCATTTGGCTTGTTTTGTATAAGAGAAAACTGGTTTTTATGAATTTAAAAGACAGTTCGTTGTTTAAATACCATGCAAGGTTTCGATTATTTGCTTTTTGGAGAATTTAGAAAAATGTTTATAATTGATTGATTTGGTTACATTTTGATGTTATCGATTTGTTTGAGAAAGTTGATATCGTGGTCCGTTATTTAAGAATAAATTGTTTACAAATTGGGGAAAAAAAGGATTTTCATTGAAAATTATAATTATTTTTTGTAAAAATGCCAATTTGAATTTTTAAGTTAGCGAGAAATACTGCAGTTAGGTTGTTTAGTTAGCAAGAAATACTGCAGTTAGGTTGGTGTGAAATAAATAATGAAAAAGTCAAATTGATAGGGGTAAATTTGATAAAAAACATAAAATAATGCTTTTAACTTAAGCTTAGAAAAATAAAGTATTTTATCTTTTACAAAAAATATTTCTGTTTGAAATAGTACAGAAATTTTTGCAAAATATAATAAAGAAACAAATATTTATTTCTATAATAGTACCAGTTTACTAATATAATTTATTACAAGCCAGCATCAATTTTCTAAAATAAAGGGGTGTCATTTTGTATAATATAAATTTTATTGGTACGTTCAGAATGTTTACAACATTTTTAAAAAAAAAAGAATGCAAATTATTTCCATTCTAGTTGTCATAAAGATTTTTAACAACTATTATGTTAGGGTTTGCTTCTTTTGAAAGAGATAAGAAAATAATTTTTTCTTATTTTTAACTGGTGTACTTAGAGAAAAAAAAAACTAAAAAAGGTAAGGGAACCCGACAAGTAATAATTTAAAAAATTTTTAAAAAATTTCAAATGAATTATAATATTGAAAAAATAATTTAGGGCAAAGCAGGAAAGTAAGTTAAATAAAAAATAGTTAAAAATGTAAAATATTAGCAACATTCTCTAGGTAATCCAAAGCCACACACAACGAAAATTGTTGTAGTACACCCAATAGTCTCTCAGACATTTCCTTTGTTTGCCTTGAAGGACGTGGGTTTAGAATACCTGACAATGCCTGAGCAAGTCTCATTTCTTGAAAACTTTGCTCCTTCTTCAAAGTTTTCAGGAAAGAGTAGAAATTAGGATGGTGTTTGCCAATCGTGTGACTGAAGGAGTTATGCCATCCCTCAATGGCATTATTTGTTTTTGCACCACCTTCTAAGCAGGTTGAGTAGCAATTCCACCACTCCACATGGTAACGTGGCTTCCTCCTGCGACCCGATCTGCCTAGACGTCCAATCCATGTGTCTTCGAAATAATTTAAAATGGGTGCCAATTTTTCCTCATGTTCTACAAAATATTCTGACTCTGAAATTGCTGTGTAGTAGTCATCTACACTATCAGGTGGTACAAAACAAAGTGCAGTTAATTTTTTAAGTTCGACTTGTAATTTGCTATCAGACGAGTAATCAGCAACCAGGGATGTTTTTTGAAGCTTACGCCAATATGCCTGGGAAAAATGGAAAAAACATCCCTGAATTTGGGTATCCGTGTACAATTTGTTGATGACATTCATCATTGTCAATTCAAAATCTAATATGATCTTCCTAGGACTTATTCCTGAAGTTTTTTCTTTAATAACTGATAAAAACTCAGTATAGGTTGCTGATTGCTTATCTGGTAATAAACTGTATACTAAAGGTACTACATTGTTATTAATTTGAGCATGAATACTGTAAATTTGGGTGAATGGATGGGGCGTACTTTTAAATGTCCCATCCATCATCCAAATTTCTGTATTTTCTAATTTAAAAAGGTTACGGGGAGTGCTAAATATTAATATGCGTTTGAGAGGGTTTTGGTTATCATACAGTAGAAAAGGTTCATTAGAGAAGGAAAGGGTTAAATCATGAGGAATTACAATGTCAGCAAAAGTTTGAGGAGTAACAGTTTGGGTGTTACTTGCCTGCTTTTTTCTTTGAATAATTCTACGCAAATTTGGGATTGTTGGCATATTACAAGCAACATGTCCAGGGACATGTTGAGCAACCTCTCTTAAAATCTGACCAGGAGTTTGATTGGAGGTGGATGCAATATCTTTCATTTCATTGATAGTATCGCGTATCTCAATCTCCATTGCAGAGGCAGAGTGGTTATGTTCTGTGGTTCTTACCACTATCTCACCAACAGTAACCGCTCTGCCGCTGCAATGGGCGGTATAATATTGTACACACCTCCAATGTCTCCTGGGTTCACTTAGCCTCTCATTACAGTATAAATACCCACAATGTTTCAGGAGTCTGTTCCCTTTGCGAGATTTGGTGTAAGTTGCAGTATTTTGGCTTGCCATTTCCTGTTGAAAAAAGGAAATATAAATTATATTCTATTTAAGATACACACATTTTCAATGTTTTTTATTTAAACATAATTTGAAAAATATTTATTTGCTTTTACTGTTGATTTTAAGTTTGAAATGTACCTTTTTCTAATTGGAATTGTAAGTGGCACTTTTACTCAATCCTGCACTTTCTTTGAATATGCAACAATTTGGAGTTAGATTAGTAATTGGCACTTGGACACTTTCTAGCACTTTCCCTACACATGCACTTTCACAGAGTGGGAATAGTAATTGGCACTTTTACTCAATCCAGCACTTTCTCTGAATATGCACTCACTTGGAGTTAGAATAGTAATTGGCACTTGGACACTATCCAGCACTTTCCCTACTCAAGCACTCACTTGGTGTTAGAATAGTAAATGGCACTTGGACACTATCCAGCACTTTCCCTGAATATGCACTTACCTGGAGTTAGAATAGTAATTGGCACTTGGACACTATCCAGCACTTTCCCTACACATGCACTTTCACAGAGTGGGAATAGTAATTGGCACTTTTACTCAATCCAGCACTTTCTCTGAATATGCACTCACTTGGAGTTAGAATAGTAATTGGCACTTGGACACTCTCTAGCACTTTCCCTACTCATGCACTTTCACAGAGTTGGAATAGTAATTTGCACTTTATCATTAAACAGCACTTTCTTTGAATATGCACTTAACTGGAGTAAGAATAGTAAATGGCACTTGGACACTATCCTGCACTTTCCCCACTCATGCACTTTCACTTTATTTGGAATAGTAATTGGCACTTTCACATTACGCAGCACTTTCTCTGAATTTGCACTCACTTGGAGTTAGAATCGAAAATGGCACTTGGACACTATCCAGCACTTTCCCTACTCTTGCACTTTCACAGAGTAGAAATAGTAATTGGCACCTTTTCACTTACCAGCACCTTCTCTGAAAATGTACTCACTTGGAGTTAGAATAGTAATTGGCACTTGGACACTATCCAGCACTTTCCCTACTAATGCACTTTCACAGAGTAGAAATAGTAAGTGATACTTTTACTCAATCCAGCACTTTCTTTGAACATGCACTCATTTGGAGTTAGAATAGTAATTGGCACTTGGACACTTTCCAGCATTTTCCCTACTCATGCAATTTCACTGAGTTGAAATAGTAATTGGCACTTTTTCACTAGCTAGCACTTTCACTGAAAATGCATTTACCTGGAGTTAGAATAGTAACTTGCAATAGGACACTATCCAGCACTTTCCCTATTCTTGTATTTTCACAGAGTTGGGATAGTAATTGAATAAATTTTATGGTTATTATTCTGCACTTATATTGCGTTTCACAATGATTTGTAATTGCTTTGAAATATGATACTCAGATGTGTTTATCTTGGATAATTACCTTGGGTTTCGGAAGATTCTTTTCGAAAAACTGTTGTATGTAGATGTGGAATAGGCTGGCTTTTTTTGGATATCTGCTTTGCAGTGGTTTCTGGTAGGCTGTGAAGAAAACAAGTTGAAAAGGTGGTCAATGCTTAGAAAATGTATTATTTTATTGGCTGTTCGATATATATATGTGGGGGGAAAAGCATTTACCTTTATGCATGTTTATAAATATGGCACATGTTATCATTAAACTGCAATTTCATTCAATATGCAATGATGTGGTGTTTAAATTGTAAGAGGCACTTTAACACTATTCTGCACTTTCCCGACACATGCAGTTGCTCAGAGTAGGAATAGTAAGGGGTACATTTTCAGTATCCAGCACTTTTTCTGAATATGCACTTACCTGGAGTTAGAATAGTAAATGGCACTTGGACACTATCCAGCACTTTCCTTACACATGCACTTTGGAAATTAGCACTTTTTAACTAACCTGCACTTTCTCTGAATATGCACTTACCTGGAGTTAGAATAGTAATTGGCACTTGGACACTATCCAGCACTTTCCCTACACATGCACTTTCACAGAGTGGGAATAGTAATTGGCACTTTTACTCAATCCAGCACTTTCTCTGAATATGCACTCACTTGGAGTTAGAATAGTAATTGGCACTTGGACACTATCCAGCACTTTCCCTACTCATGAACTCACTTGGTGTTAGAATAGTAAATGGCACTTGGACACTATCCAGTACTTTCCCTGAATATGCACTTACCTGGAGTTAGAATAGTAATTGGCACTTGGACACTATCCAGCACTTTACCTACTCTTGCACTTTCACAGAGTTGGGATAGTAATTGGATAAGTTTACTAGTTATTATTCTGTACGTATAATGCGTTTCCAAATGATTTTTAAATGTTCTAAAATATGATACTCAGATGTGTTTATTTAGGAAATTTACCTTGGGTTTCGGAGGATTCTTGTCGAAAAACTGTTGTATGTAGATGTGGAATAGGCTGGCTTTTTTTGGATATCTGCTTTGCAGTGGTTTCTGGTAGGCTGTGAAGAAAACAAGTTGAAAAGGTGGTCAATGCTTAGAAAATGTATTATTTTATTGGCTGTTCTATATATATATGTGGGGGGAAAAGCATTTACCTTTAAGCATGTTTATAAATATGGCACATGTTATCATTAAACTGCAATTTCATTCAATATGCAATGATGTGGTGTTTAAATTGTAAGAGGCACTTTAACACTATTCTGCACTTTCCCGACACATGCACTTGCTCAGAGTAGGAATAGTAAGGGGTACATTTTCAGTATCCAGCACTTTTTCAGAATAGGCACTTATCTGGAGTTAGAATAGTAAATGGCACTTGGACACTATCCAGCACTTTCCTTACACATGCACTTTGGAAATTAGCACTTTTTAACTAACCTGCACTTTCTCTGAATATGCACTTACCTGGAGTTAGAATAGTAATTGGCACTTGGACACTATCCAGCACTTTCCCTACACATGCACTTTCACAGAGTGGGAATAGTAATTGGCACTTTTACTCAATCCAGCACTTTCTCTGAATATGCACTCACTTGGAGTTAGAATAGTAATTAGCACTTGGACACTATCCAGCACTTTCCCTACTCATGCACTCACTTGGTGTTAGAATAGTAAATGGCACTTGGACACTATCCAGCACTTTCCCTGAATATGCACTTACCTGGAGTTAGAATAGTAATTGGCACTTGGACACTATCCAGCACTTTACCTACTCTTGCACTTTCACAGAGTTGGGATAGTAATTGGATAATTTTACTAGTTATTATTCTGCACTTATAATGCGTTTCCAAATGATTTTTAAATGTTCTAAAATATGATACTCAGATGTGTTATTTAGGAAATTTACCTTGGGTTTCGGAGGATTCTTGTCGAAAAACTGTTGTATGTAAATGTGGAATAGGCTGACTTTTTTTGGATATCTGCCTTGCAGTGGTTTCTGGTAGGCTGTGATGAAAACAAGTTGAAAAGGTGATCAATGCTTAGAAAATGTATTATTTTATTGGCTGTTCTATATATATATGTGGGGGGAAAAGCATTTACCTTTATGCATGTTTAGAAATATGGCACATGTTATTATTAAACTGCAATTTCATTCAATATGCAATGATGTGGTGTTTAAATTGTAAGAGGCACTTTAACACTATACTGCATTTTCCCGACACATGCACTTGCTCAGAGTAGGAATTGTAAGGGGTACATTTTCAGTATCCAGCACTTTTTCAGAATAGGCACTTACCTGGAGTTAGAATAGTAAATGGCACTTGGACACTATCCAGCACTTTCCCTACATATGCACTTTGGAAATTAGCACTTTTTCACTAACCAGCACTTTCTCTGCATATGCACTCAATTGGAGTTAGAATAGTAATTGGCATTTGGACTCTATCCAGCACTTTCCCTACTCATGCACTCACTTGGAGTTAGAATAGTAAATGGCACTTGGACACTATCCAGCACTTTCCCTGAATATGCACTTACCTGGAGTTAGAATAGTAATTGGCACTTGGACACTATCTAGCAATTTCCCTGAATATGCACTTACCTGGAGTTAGAATAGTAATTGGAACTTGGACACTATCCAGTACTTTCTCGACACATGCACTTTCACAGAGTGGGAATAGTAATTGGCACTTTTTCACTAACCAGCACTTTCTCTGAATATGCAGTCACTTGGAGTTAGAATTGTAATTGGCACTTGGACTCTATCCAGCACTTTCCCTACTCATGCACTCACTTGGAGTTAGAATAGTAAATGGCACTTGGACACTATCCAGCACTTTCCCTACACATGCACTCACTTGGAGTTAGAATAGTAATTGGCACTTGGACACTATCTAGCACTTTCCCTGAATATGCACTTACCTGGAGTTGGAATAGTAATTGGCACTTGGACACTATCCAGCACTTTCCCTACACATGCACTTTCACAGAGTGGGAATAGTAATTGGCACTTTTTCACTAACCAGCACTTTCTCTGAATATGCACTCACTTGGAGTTAGAATAGTAAATGGCACTTGGACACTATCCAGCACTTTCCCTACTCATGCACTCACTTGGAGTTAGAATAGTAAATGGCACTTGGACACTATCCAGCACTTTCCCTGAATATGCACTTACCTGGAGTTAGAATAGTAAATGGCACTTGGACACTATCCAGCACTTTCCCTGAATATGCACTCACCTGGAGTTAGAATAGTAACTAGTAATAGGACACTATCCTGCACTTTACCTACTCTTGCACTTTCACAGAGTTGGGATAGTAATTGGATAATTTTACTAGTTATTATTCTGTACTTATAATGCGTTTCCAAATGTTTTTTAAATGTTCTAAAATATGATACTTAGATGTGTTTAATAAGGAAATTTACCTTGGGTTTCGGAGGATTCTTGTCGAAAAACTGTTGTATGTAGATGTGGAATAGGCTGGCTTTTTGTGGATATCTGCCTTGCAGTGGTTTCTGGTAGGCTGTGAAGAAAACAAGTTGAAAAGGTGGTCAATGCTTAGAAAATGTATTATTTTATTGGCTGTTCCATATATATATGTGGGGGGAAAAGCATTTACCTTTATGCATGTTTATAAATATGGCACATGTTATCATTAAACTGCAATTTCATTCAATATGCAATGATGTGGTGTTTAAATTGTAAGAGGCACTTTAACACTATTCTGCACTTTCCCGACACATGCAGTTGCTCAGAGTAGGAATAGTAAGGGGTACATTTTCAGTATCCAGCACTTTTTCTGAATATGCACTTACCTGGAGTTAGAATAGTAATTGGCACTTGGACACTATCCAGCACTTTACCTACTCTTGCACTTTCACAGAGTTGGGATAGTAATTGGATAATTTTACTAGTTATTATTCTGTACTTATAATGCGTTTCACAATGATTTTTAAATGTTCTAAAATATGATACTCAGATGTGTTTATTTAGGAAATTTACCTTGGGTTTCGGAGGATTCTTGTCGAAAAACTGTTGTATGTAGATGTGGAATAGGCTGGCTTTTTTTGGATATCTGCCTTGCAGTGGTTTCTGGTAGGCTGTGATGAAAACAAGTTGAAAAGGTGGTCAATGCTTAGAAAATGTATTATTTTATTGGCTGTTCTATATATATATGTGGGGGGAAAAGCATTTACCTTTATGCATGTTTATAAATATGGCACATGTTATTATTAAACTGTAATTTCATTCAATATGCAATGATGTGGTGTTTAAATAGTAAGAGGCACTTTAACACTATTCTGCACTTTCCCGACACATGCACTTGCTCAGAGTAGGAATAGTAAGGGGTACATTTTCAGTATCCAGCACTTTTTCAGAATAGGCACTTACCTGGAGTTAGAATAGTAATTGGCACTTGGACACTATCCAGCACTTTCCCTACACATGCACTTTCACAGAGTGGGAATAGTAATTGGCACTTTTACTCAATCCAGCACTTTCTTTGAATATGCACTCATTTGGAGTTAGAATAGTAATTGGCACTTAGACACTATCCAGCACTTTCTCTACACATGCACTTTGGTAATTGGCACTTTTTAACTAACCTGCACTTTCTCAGAATATGCACTCACCTGGAGTTTGAATAGTAAATGGCACTTGGACACTATCCAGCACTTTCCCTACACATGCACTTTCACAGAGTGGGAATCACTTTTTCAGAATATGCACTCACTTGGAGTTTGAATAGTAAATGGCACTTGGATACTATCCAACACTTTCCCTACACATGCACTTTCACAGAGTGGGAATAGTAATTGGCAATTTTACTCAATCCAGCACTTTCTCTGAATATGCACTCACTTGGAGTTAGAACTTTCTCTGAATATGCACTTACCTGGAGTTAGAATAGGAACTAGCAATAGGACACTATCCTGCACTTTACCTACTCTTGCACTTTCACAGAGTTGGGATAGTAATTGGTTAATTTTACTGGTTATTATTCTGAACTTATAATGCGTTTTCCAATGATTTTTAAATGTTCTAAAATATGATACTCAGATGTGTTTATCTTGGAAAATTACCTTGGGTTTCGGAGGATTCTTTTCGAGAAACTGTTGTATGTAGATGTGGAATAGGCTGGCTTTTTGTGGATATCTGCCTTGCAGTGGTTTCTGGTAGGCTGTGAAGAAAACAAGTACAAAAGGTGTTCAATGCTTAGAAAATGTACCATTTTATTGGCTGTTCTATATATATATGTGGGGGGAAAAGCATTTACCTTGAAGGATGGTTAGAAATATGGAAAATGTTATTATTATACTGCACTTATAATCTTTTCTACATTGTTTTTTATTTGCTATGAAATCTGTAAATGCAATATATATATTCATGGAAATTACCTTTGTGTTTGAAGCTGGTTTTTTGAAAATTCTTCAAAATATTCTCGATTTTGGTTGTTTTCTCAACGTTCTGTGACTTTTGCTACTTCTTCAGTTTGGCTATAAATAATACAATTTCACAAGTTTAAATTAAATGTGGTGTCTTTGAATCATTTTTAATTTGATAAATTATATATTACTGCACATTATCGTACGCTTTTGTATTACTTTTTATTTTTTTTCCGATGGAATGGTACCTTCTTTTTTTATATATATATTTCAGTTAGGTCTGGCTGAGATATTATTTCAAATTTTTTTTAAAAAGGATTAATAGTTGCGTTGTAATTGTTGTTCCTCTTTTGAAATATATGTATTAGTTATTATTAAATCGTTTATCATGCATTTGGATGTACGAATTTAAGAAATATTACTTTTAAGTAATCTCTCATTAGTTTAGAAATGTTGGCGTTTCTATAAATAAATTTTTTAACAGTTTATTGCTTCACGAAATATTTTAAATCGTTGAATTAATTATATTTTGTTTACTGTTCATTATATATATATATCATTTCTCTTAAAATAATTTTTAACTCTTATTACCGTTCACTATGTTATCAAAAAAACGAATCAACCTAACATATTATGTTCTAAGTATTACTAAATTAATGTATACTACTATATTAATTAATACAAACATGAAACAGTTTTAGGAAATATTTCGTTAATAATATGTGAAGTTACATCATTTTACTACATCGCTTTAAATAACTTACTGTTCACTGAAATAGAAATGCTTCTACGGTTGCTTTTGGTGATATTTATCTCAAGAGGTCAGAGGGTCAGGTTTTCACGTCTGATTACTCTGCTAGTTGATAATCAACTGTTTTCAAAATGGTGGGTCACGTCTATTTATAACTTTTCTTAAATAGCATTATATTTTTCGTAAATTATATTGTTTTCTTTCATTTTTTGGGGGGATTCATTTCATGAGGAAACCTATAATTTAAACTGTTTTATTTAAAAGTATGCTGAACAAACTTTCGTTCCGTTTTAGCATCCATTTTGAATGTCTTGTTGACATTGGAGGGCATTGAAATAGTAGATGGACATTATTTTTCATTGCTGTGTTTAAAATGGCGTTCATTTCTTCGTAAGGTGACTATTTTTCTCTATCGAGTTTTGTAAACTCTTATTTCTTCTTTATATTCTTAAAATATATATATATTCTTTTGCGTTGTTAAAGAATTACATGGTATACAGTATTTTTATATGTAATCGAGTATTATTTTATTAATGGTCTAAATCGGTATCGTGTTATTATTTTGATTTTTGAACCCATCTTTAAACATATTTAGCCACCCTTAAACTCTATTTTGTATGTAAGCAGTTCTACGTATTATTTTATAAAATTTATGTATTTATTTTTGGGTGTGTCATTACAGTCATTGATGTTAAATAGTTATAATTTTTAAATACTCGGGTATTATTTTATTAAATTAATAAATCGATTTCGTGATATTATAGTAGTTTAATTACCCGTTTTTTAATACACTTACCCACCCAAAACCCATCATTTCCCTGCATCCCGTGCCAGATTTTATTTTACAAAAAAAAAAATATATATATATAATGGTATGCTTTGAAATGTATAATTTTTTTCATACTCGGGTATTAATTTATTAAATAAATAAATCGATTTCGTGATATTACAGTAGTTTAATTACCCGTTTTTTAATACACTTACCCACCCAAAACCCCTAATTTCCCTGCATCCCGTGCCAGATTTTATTTTACAAAAAAAAAATATATATATAAAATGGTATGCATTAAAATGTATACTTTTTTTCATACTCGGGTATTAATTTATTAAATAAATAAATATGTTTTTTAATACTCGGGTATTAATTTATTAAATAAATAAATCGATTTCGTGATATTATAGTAGTTTAATTACCCGTTTTTTAATACACTTACCCACCCAAAACCCCTAACTTCCCTGCATCCCGTGCCAGATTTTATTTTACAAAAAAAAAAATATATATATATAATGGTATGCTTTGAAATGTATAATTTTTTTAATACTCGGGTATTAATTTATTAAATAAATAAATCGATTTCGTGATATTATAGTAGTTTAAATACCCGTTTTTTAATACACTTACCCACCCAAAACCCCTAATTTCCCTGCATCCCGTCCCAGATTTTATTTTACAAAAAAAAAAAAAAAAAAAATATGTAATGGTATGCGTTGTATTAAAATGCGTTGTAATAGTACTTTTTAATCAGTTACACTATTTTACGATGTAATAGCATGCGTTGTAAAAAAACGCGTTGTAATAACAGTTGCGTTGTAAAAAATCCGATGTAAAAGCATGCGTTGTAATAACATGCGTTGTACTGACACCAATCCGGCTCTGCTTGGGATGATCCGCGATCCTCAGCGCCTCGTGTGGATGCCTGGTCGCAGTCCGTCTCCTCCGTGGGCCTGAGGGAGTAAGCGGGAAGTCCCGCTGGCGTGTACACTTTGAAGTCCGTCACGGCTGTAGAAGGGGGCAAGGGCTGGACCTACATCTCCGGCGCATGGGGAAGGGGATTTGTTCCTATTCGGGCGCCAGATTTATGTGGTAAATAAAGTATTACCCTGTCATAATTTCTATAGATAAACAATGGGTCATGCATATAATGAGAGGCAGAGTCTGTGGTGTCCGATTCAAAAGGGCTTTATTACAGTAATTCGAGTTAGGGGAGAATCGGTTCCATCACCACGAAGGTTCAGGAAGGGTCTTCTAAACTTTATTCACAAAGTACAATATTTATACATTCAATTTCGCACATAGGGAGGAGCGCTCCAGGCAGAGCAAGAGAAAGAGAGATAAGAACATGTGGGCGCTCACTTGAGGAGTCATAGGTGAGTCATAGGTGGGTGGATACATGGAGGGGGGTTGCATGGCCAGCGGTAACTTTGCCCTACTTGTGTGCGCAACTTGATCATGACGTGCAACTGACGTGTAACTGGGGGGAGCTGACTTTCGGTCTGGTAGGGAGGCCTTCAGTGTCAGGGCGACCAGCACGTCTGGTATTATCTGATATCTTAAGTCCGGGGATGTATTATCTGAAGCAAAGGTCGCTCATCACCAAGAGCCAGTGTGGGCATCTATTTCTTCGTTCATAGCGTGGGGGCCTTGAGCTTTCTATGGACGCGAGCTCTGTAAATCACTTAAGCGGAGACAGAAAGGCTGGGCCCTATCTCTGCAGACGGGTTCTGTTTACCTCCTTCACCAGGCAGGAATGTGATTCTGTAGAGCAAGCAGATACTGTTGTGCACAATACTGTCTTGGCACCCCGTGCTGGGCCCCTCTCGGCTTAGCCAAAAGTATGCGAGGTCAGGGATACGTAGCTGCAGCCCCCAGAGTGTCTGGAGGCATGAAACCTCAATTCAGGGACTGGCTGAGCCACAAAATGGAGAAATGGGTTCTTCGCGATATATAAAAAGTGCACAATGCAAACACATGGGCAACATGGGCCTCAGTGCAAAATTAACATTTCTTTTATGGAAGACTTGGTGACTGGCATCCTAATGTGGGACGTAAATGCAGAGGCATCATTATTGCAGGCCATAGAGGGAAAATGCATGGGTGACATGCACGTACACTAAACGTTGGGGTACACGCAGGGGACATATTGGCCATGTAAAATTTCTTTTTCCTCATTCCCTCCTTGTCCCCTACTGTACCCTTAAGGACACATCTATTCTCATGAGACCGTATATTTGTTCATACAGCATCATTTGTTCATCTTTGATCCTTTGTATACGTGGATGTGGAACACAGGCAGTCGCACACAGGCCGCAAATGGCCGGGCCACACTGCAGACAGAGACAGCAGCCGAATATCATAAGCAGTATCATTCCTAGGAACGACAACGCTTTCCATCCCCATGCCGATATTACACCCCAGAGCCAACTGGACCAAGTCCATGTGCCTGGGTCTTGATGTATATCGTGAGCAATCTTGTGGAGCCTTGTTATTGCTGCATACACAGATGGCGCGTTATTAGGTATGAAAACGCAGCAACTGGAGCCGATCACCCTACAGGCCCCGCCCCTATCCGCCAGGATGACGTCAAGAACAAGGCGGTTATGAAGAACAACCAGTCGCATGGCAGACTGCTTCTGGGTCAAGTTCGCCAGGGCAGATGCAGTCTCATTCACAACTGCTTCCAGAGTCCTTGTTAACCTGCGTATGAGTTTACTGTTTTGGACGGGACCTATGAAGAAAAAGAATCCTTTGTTGAAATCTGTATATTGCTCCCAGGCTGTCTCAGTCTGATCAATCTCTGAGGCATCGGTCTCTCTCCTGTGTCTAACATGCTCTAGTCGTGAATCTCGATGATAATTGGATGGGGCCAAAAAGACGGGTGGCAGCAGGAACGCTATATAGCATGTCCCACCCCAGTCTAAGGGCAGACTTACATAGGCTGTCTGACCGCAAATGAAATAGGTATGGCGAGATGCTTTGAAAGAAGACTTTCCTTTATCATTAAACTCTACTACAGCATTACACTCGCTGTGTCCCATATGCACTGATCCTTTCTTTCTAACGCACAAATCACCTTTTACTGGTAGGACTGAAATAGACAGTGGACCCGCATTTTGCATGGGCTGAACATTCAGCATTATAAAGCTGAGGGAAGCATTTCCTTGCTGGTACTCTTCATTTTCTAGATCGGTCCCCTTCCTTTGGGGAAGTCCGTCTTCGTCTGGAAAACATACCTCATTCATTACTTTATTCAAGTTTCCCCATATCCAGTCACCCTGGTAAACTGTGGACTTTATGTCGATTGATGTCATTAAGGCAAACCATGCTCCGCACGAACCATTGTGGGAGAACGGAAAAGGGACGAGGGGCAGAACTCCCTTCATCTTTTGATAAGGTGGGAGTCGGCCACATACCCAGCAATCTGTCGCATTGCTGGTTTGATGGGAACGGTGCAACACCCAATTAAAAGTACTGTTGCGCAGGGCCAGTCGATATGACAGTTCATGGGGTGGCAGATCACTAAATGTATGCTCTACGGTGTCATTAATGGAAGAGTGTATATGTGAGGCAATAGGAGGAAAAAAACATGTAATATTAAGCTGACACAGATGATAGTGATGCACAGAAGAGACAGAAGAATCAAAGATACTATACATCTACTACGTAATATCTTGCAGTATTTTTCTTTCATTTTGCTCTTTTTACTATTATTGTCCACGATCTTATGCATGTCAGAAATCTTGTTCAACCGATTCACCACCTAGTGGACTTAAATGATCAAACGTCGTCTGGCTTTCTAGATCGTAATTTGGACCTGTACTCTTGCTGTGGAGTCTTTTCTAGCAAAGGGGGCTCAAAGTCTGTAATGTCTTTTTTCTTTACCAAAGTTCCAGAGTCTCCAAAGTACCGTTTACAATGATGGGCGTGAAGCCCCCCTTTTCTCCCTTCGACTTTGATGGCTGTCCTCGTTGTTAGTAACACTAACTTCGGCGCCTTCCAACGCGGCTCAAGGGGGCTTGATCGATCAAAGTTCCTGACGAGCACAAAGTCTCCTGGTGCTATGGCGTGCTCCTTGACCTGGGTGTTGTCAGGGAAGGCGGCGGCAACCTGTGAACGACAAGAGAGTAGTGCAGACATCAAGGAAGCCTGGTAATCTGTAAGCATGTTACTGTCAACATCAGTTATTTTCTTAGGCATAGGCGTACCCCACATGTTCGGCGGTCTACCGAAAACCACTTCATATGGTGAAAGGCCTGTTCTGGAATGGGCTACCATACGCATGTAAAAGAGGGCAACCGGCAAGGCTACCATCCAATCCACGCCTTTTTCTGCACAGATCTTTGCTAGTTTCGTCTTTATTGTCTGATTATGCCTTTCTACAAGGCCTGCTGCTTCAGGGTGTCGCACACAATGGAACTTCCAGTTATATCCTAACAGAAGAGACACTTGTTTCATTAATTCAGAAGAAAAAGGCTGACCATTGTCTGAGTATACGACACGGGGCAATCCGTATCTAGGAAAGAATTCGCGCACCAATTGCCTGGCGGTTGTCACAGCAGTATAATCTGGGACTGGATACGCTTCTGTCCATCTAGTTAGTGCACACACAACTACCAGGACATACTTGTAACCTCTACATCTGTCCATTTGGATATAATCCATCTGGAGGACCTCAAAAGGGTGGTCAGGAGGATGAAATCCGCCTTGTTCCACCGGGATGCCTCTACCTGGATTGAACTGGCAACAGATCATGCATGTTCTTACTTTTTGTTTCGCTGCTGCACGCAGGTGCTTGTTAAACCAGATATTCTGTAAGCTGTCCATCATTGCCTTCTCTCCCAAGTGTGCTGGACTATGTGCTGTGTTTATGATCACTTGTACCATTGAATCAGGAAGAAACCATGTTGCTTTGCCCTTAGTCATCCAACCTTGGTCAGTCTGGACCCCTCCTTGTTCAGTCCATTTCTTTATTTCATCTGAAGTGGCATGTGTCTGTATGTCGAGTACATCTTGAGAAGGATCCCTGACTGTCATACTTTTTGTCAATAATGGTACCTCTGTCTTTGTCGTGTCTGTTGGCGTTTGGACTGTAAATTTAGCAGTTCGGTCTGCCAGGTCATTACCCTGGGAAATGGTGTCTGTAGCTTTGGTGTGTGCTTTGCATTTCAGGATAGCTATGGCTGCAGGTAAATGTATTGCTTCCAACAGGGCCTGAATAAGCGAGCCGTGCTGAATTTTGGCCCCATGAGAGGTCAAGAAACCTCTCTCCCTCCATAGTACTCCAAAATCATGAACTACGCCAAAAGCATATTGTGAATCTGTATAAATGTTCACTTTCAAGTGCTTAGCTCTTATGCAGGCTTGTGTCAGAGCGATGAGCTCTGCTGCTTGCGCTGACAGTATGTCTATTCTTTGTGTCTCTATGACTTCAGTAGCAGTGGTCACGGCATATGCTGCCACTAATTCTCCCGCCCTCGTTCTCATGCATGATCCATCTACATAAAGTGTTAGGTCAGGATCTGGGAGTGCAACATCTGTCAGGTCTTGTCTTGGTTTCGTCACTATATTCATTATTTCACACAGTCATGTGGTGCAGTGTCTACTGTACTTGAGGGCAAAAGTGTAGCAGGATTTAGTATGTTACATCGTCTGATCTCTATGTGTGGTTGAAATAACGTCAGTTCATATCCTGTCAGTCTCGCTACGGTCAAGTGTTGTGTCTGTGTCCTGTTCAAGAGAACTTCCACTGCATGCGGTACCTGTACTGTCAGGGGGTGTCCCAGCACTATCGAGTCACTTTGTCTTATGGCTAGGGCTGTTGCCGCAACCGATTTCAGGCACGCAGGCAGAGCCTGGGCCACTGGGTCCAGTGTACTAGAAAAATAAGCACAAGGCTTGTGTTTTCCTGCTTGATCTTGTGTGAGGACAGATAATGCTGTTCCATCCCGTTCAGTTACGAAAAGCATAAAGGGTTTGCTGTAACTAGGAGTCGCTAAAACTGGCGCTTGACATAAGGCTCTTTTTAATTCTTCAAATGCCAAGGTGTGTTCTTGTGTCCAAGGGAGGACAGTCGAAGACGCTGCCTCCTGTGTTGTCAACTGTATGAGTGGTTTGGCTAGATAGGCATACTGGGGAATCCACTGCCTGCAGTATGAAGTGAGGCCAATGAAGGCCCGCACTTCCTTTTGTGTCTTGGGCTGTGAAAGGTTAGAAATTAACTGAATACGTTCTTGTGTCAGCTGTCTACCCCTCTTGGACAGCAAGTGTCCAAGGTACACCACTTGCTGTGCACAGAATTGTAACTTGGAAGGGGACACTTTGTGCCCCTTGTCTGCCAGAAAGTGTAAAACCGTCAGTGATGCATCTTCGCAGTCTGTTTCTGACCGGGCTGTAATGAGGATGTCGTCTACGTACTGTATCAGTGCTGTGTTGGTAGGCATATTAATACTGTCCAGCTGTCTTTTTAACGCTTGACTGTAAACGCTAGGACTCTCTGTGAAGCCCTGTGGTGCTCTTGTGAATTTAAAACTGCGTCCTTTTAAACTGAATCCGAAAAGATATTGGCAGATTGGATGAATTGGAACGCTAAAAAAGGCATTCTTCAAGTCAATGACTGTAAAGAACGTTGCCTCAGAATCAATAGCGGTCAGTAATGAAGAAATATCTGGGACCACTGGGTATTGTGGGACTACGCATTTATTCAATTCTCGAAGGTCAACAACTAGTCTATAAACTGGTGGTGCATTAGGGTCTGATCGTTTAAGGATAGGAAGGACAGGTGAGTTACACACATTCGAGTCAGTCTCCACCACCATCCCTTGTGCAATGAGTTCGTCAATAATTTTTAATAAGGCCACTTCGGCATCAGGTGGTAATTTGTATTGTCGTATACGTGGTAGTACTACTCCTGCTTTGAGAGTGACATGGTGTGGTGTTATGTTCATGTAACCTACGTCAGTCGGACCTTGTGCCCATAGGTGCTGTGGTACATTCTGGAGTCTGGGGTCAAAATCTGTCAACACATAATGACCCTTAAAATCACGTAAGTACAGTCGCACTCCCTCCGGAGAACAACAGATAACTGCTCCTAGTTCTTTTAATGTCTTTATACCAAGTAAGTTCTCTGGGCATGATTTAGTAAGTAGCAAGTCTGTGGTACGTGACAGTGGACCAACCCCGAGGGAGACTGGTTTCGATACTTCATTAATAATAGGCTTTCCTGAAAATCCCAGGGACATATTCTGTGAGCCCGAGAGAGGTGCCCCTGGAACCTCGTCATGGCTGATGGTAGTTCTGCTCGCCCCTGTGTCAATCAGAAACTTTCTGTCCTGTCCCAGTACACGACCATGTACATAGGGACCTTCTTGATCTACAGGAACCTGAATAAGGGGCAAGCCATCTTCCCTCTCAAGGCTGTTTCATGAGAATGATTGGTATTCTAGATAGTCTGACTGTGTGTATTGATACATTTGTGGTGTGGCATGAACAGGCGGTGGTGGGGGTGGAAAAGTCGCTATTGTCTGTTGTGTGCTCTGTTGGGTGCTATTTTTTCTAGGAGTGTGTGGTCGTTCTTTTGTTTTGCCTGTAGCTATATTGTGTTTCAGGACAGCACATTCCCTTACATAGTGACCTGGTTGTTTGCAATAATTACAGTTCCCCTTGACAGGTGTCGTGCCATTTTTGTTCGTATTTGCCGGTACCGTTTGGGCAACCAGCACCTTCATTTTTGTATCTTTCATGCGTCTCTTTTCCTGATCCTGCTCTTCTCTAATCCTGTTCTGGTGATATTGTAGCATCTGCAACATTTGTGAAAGGCTGTTTGCTTGCCAAGTACTCTCAACCTTCAGTACTCTATTCTTGATCTGGGGTAGGGAATTCTCTACTAATTTGCTCACGAAAAGATGGGGATATGATACACTACCGGGCTTAAGGCCACTATTAATAGCAAAGCATTTCTCGAATCTAGAATAGAAATCACTTGTGTCCTCTTCTTGTTTTTGTTTACAGGCTGAAATAGCATCCCAGTCTTCCTTTTTAGTAATCAATAGTCTCGGCAAAACCTGTATTAGGAGTTCAGGTAGTTCTTTAGCTTTGTCACCAAGACCAACCCCGGGCCTCTGTCTTTATCCTCTGTTTCCAATGCTTCCCAGCTTAACTTTTTCTCCCCCACCTCCCAGTCTTTTTCCTTAAGCTTTTCATAAATGCCTGCTGGTAATAGTACTTTCAATAGTTTCAGAATGTCAGCGTACGTATAATCTCCGATGCGGAGAATGTCTTTTAATTCTCGGTGAAACCCCCCCGGGTCTTTATCATGAGAGGGCAACATCTTTTTCATTTCCAGTATTTCTAATTTCGTCAAGGGGGTGTAAACATACACCCGTTGAAGCTCATTGTTTGCATTTTTGACGGGATGTACCTCTCGTAGGGGGTTCTGTCTATCTACGTATAGGTGCTTTCTGTCGTGGTATGGGGCGGGAAGCATGCATGTGGTCAGAAAATTTAAGTACTTATGTCGTTGATCCAGGATGACGTTGATTAATTCAGTACCCAGGCCTGTCCATCTGTCTAGAATTATGTCGTCCAGTAATTTATACAATTGACCGGGATCGGAATATTGATTCTCATACAACGTTATTAAATGTTGGACCATGTAAATACCGACCAAACGCTGTTCGTTCAGCGGGAGGCTCAAGAACGTTTGGGCCACTATATCATTGCTATATATATTAGAATTGGACACCCACTGGGTGGCTGACCGGGCCAACTCCATTTCGTGTGGGGTGTGAGATCGCTCGTTCTTTATCCGTCGGTCCAGTGCTTTTTCAGTAGCTTGGAATAGATTTTCAAGGGAATATCTTTCTTTTATAGCCGGACCCTGTTTACGGTAGTCGAGGCACTTGGGCCTGTCAAACCGTCGTGCATTACCTACATAATTTATTTTGTCTTTCTCCCCGTCTACCTCTTCCGTTGATGACTCATCCTTCTCGTCAGGCTCTACTTTGTGTGTTGCTATTATTTCCTTTCGTATTTTGTTCATCATGCTGTCTGTCTGTCCCGTTTTATCATGCCGACCGGCATCTATGTGATCACTCCATTCTATCAAACCAGGCTCTACATCCCCGTCTCCTTCGTCTTTTTCCCTGATCAGGCAGTTAATAATAAAACAGAGGATGTAGTTCTTAACCCCCACCTTTCTGTTTTGCATGGCCTGTGCTATACTCTCGGGTCCCTCCCCCGTTCTAATGAAACGGTATATTTTATCTAGGTGGTCTTTCATATCTGGTAGTTTGTCCAAATATGCGACGGCCTGTCTTAGTCTTAGTGAAATCACGAGCATTGAGCCCTTTCCTGGTTCTGGATCGTATATACAGTGGGGGATTGCTACATCTATAGTAGGCCCCCCTCCCCCTACGGCCCGGGCCCCTCGTCGTCTTTCACGAGCTGCTGGAGCTGGTCCGCTGGTGGGGGCGGGGGGAAATCTGCGTTTGCGTAGTCCGGTGGGGACTCTTCTAGATAGGAGGAAATAAACGCCTCTGATGCTGTCGGCTTTATTCTACGTACTCTATAGGGTACAGGTGGTGGCGTTCGCGATCTATGGGGTGTTTCTGAGGGGGTCACTCTAGCTAGTTCTTCTGAGAGGACGGGATGAATACCAGTAACGACGTCATTTCTTTCTCTATCAGCCTGCTCTTCTTTGACCCGTTCCCCCTCCTCCCGCAGCTCTTTTTCTTTGGCTTTTTCCCCTGCTTGTTTAGTTCTCTCTGCTTGGTTGAATTCTTTCTCTGTTCTCCTATGTGCTTCTTTGCTCCATAACTCAATGGCATCTTTCTGAGAGGGTCTTGATTTCTTTTTCCATAGCGCTTCCTCTACTCTCATAATGCATTCAGAATCCCACGTTCCCGAAGCCATCGCAGACTTCGTCAGTCCGCACGCCCTCACCTCCACAGACTACATCCTCCTAGGGGACCTCAACTTCCACCTGGAGAACAACAAGGACTGCAACACCGCCGCCCTGTTGGACAACCTCGCCAACCTCGGACTCAAACAACTGGTGAACACCCCCACCCACTACGCCGGCCACACGCTTGACCCCATCTTCTCCTCCAGCAAGCACATCTCCTTCAGCCACTCCACCGGACTACACTGGACAGATCACAGCTGCGCCCACTTCAACTTCAGGAGAACCACGACCCACCACCACCCGCAACAGGTTCCCCGCAGAAGCTGGAGCAAGATCCCGCCGACCAGCTCATCACCACCCTCAGCCAGAACCCGCCCTCCAACACGACGGACCCCAACGAAGCAGCCCGCAACCTCACACAGTGGCTCACCAACTGCGCCGACAAACTCGCACCACTGAAGAATCCTCCCAGCAGCCCCAGCAGACCCAGCAGCAGGAAAGCCTCGTGGTTTACCAACGACCTCAAAAACTACAAGAAAACCTGCCGCACCCTCGAGAAAGCCTGGCGCCACGACCAGACAGCAGAGCACATGACAGCCCTCAAGAACGCCACCCGCAAACACCACCAGCTGATCCGCACCACCAAGAAGACAACATTCAAAGAACGACCCACAACAGCAAAGAACTCTTCAGCATAGTTAAAGAGCTCTCCAACCCCAGCGCCTGCAACAACGACATCACACCCTCGGAAGACCTCTGCGACTCACTCGCCTCGTTCTTTCACCGCAAGATCGCCGACATACACAACAGCTTCGGCGCACCGACCACGTACCCAACCACCGAACCAACGCCCGCCACCACCACCCTCAACGCCTGGAGCCCTGTCGGCACCGAAGACACCACCTGCCTGATGAACACCATCCACTCCGGCGCCCCTACCGACCCCTGCCCACACCACATCTTCAACAAAGCCGACTCCATCATCGCACCCCAACTCCGGAACATCATCAACAGCTCCTTCGCATCCGCCACCTTCCCGAAGAGCTGGAAACATGCCGGGCTGAGCGCCCTCCTGAAGAAACCCACTGCGGACCCCACGAACCTCAAGAACGTCCGCCCCATCTCGCTCCTCCCCTTTCCAGCCAAAGTCATCGAGAAGACCGTCAAAGACAACTCTCCGACTTCCTTAAAACCAACGGATCCCTCGACCACTCACAGTCCAGTTTCCGAGCAAACCACAGCACCGAGAACGCCCTCATTGCAGCCACCGACTACATCAGGTCCCTGCTCGACAACGGGGAAACTGCTGCCCTAATCCTCCTGGACCTCTCAGCAGCCTTCGACACCGTATGCCACCGCACCCTGATACAGCGCCTCAGCAACACCGGAATCCAAGGAGTGGCACTGGAGTGGATCATCTCGTTCCTCGCCGGAAGAACCCAGAGAGTCCGCCTCCCCCGTTCCGATCCACGGCCACCGAAGTCATCTGCGGCGTTTCGCAAGGATCCTCACTCAGCCCCACCCTCTTCAACGTCTACATGAGCCCTCTCGCAGCAATCGCTCGCCAACACAACCTCAACATCATCTCCTACGCTGACGACACCCAGCTGATCCTCTCCCTCACCAACGACCCCACCACCGCCAAAGCCAACCTCCAGGAAGGAATGAAAACGTCGCAGAATGGATAAAGATCAGCCATCTGAAACTGAACTCAGACAAGATGGAAGTCCTCATCCTCGGACCATCTCCTGCCAGGAACGACTCCTGGTGGCCCCCTGCCCTGGGCACCGCACCCAAGCCAACAGACCACGCACGCAACCTGGGCTTCATCCTGGACTCCTCCCTCACGATGACCAAGCAAGTCAATGCCGTCTCGTCATCCTGCTTCAACACCCTGCGCATGCTCCGAAAGATCTTCCGATGGATCCCCACCGAAACCAGGAAGACGGTCACCCAGGCCCTCGTCACCAGCTGTCTAGACTACGGGAACACCCTCTACGCTGGAAGCACAGCCAAGCTCCAGAAAAGACTCCAGCGCATTCAGAACGCCTCAGCATGACTTCTCCTGGACATCCCTCGCCGCAGCCACATCTCGGCCCACCTGAAAAACCTGCACTGGCTCCCCGTCAGCAAGATGATCACGTTCAGACTCCTCACCCACACACACTGAATAGAAAAGGAGTAGAGTTTATTATGTCTTACATCACCAACAGGTTCCAGTCAGCTGGAGTCAGCTGTAGAATCTTTGTTCACCAACAGTAAGAACATTCCAAGAGGGAGGGCAGAGGAGGGCGAAACAGAGTCAGGGATGATCCCACTAAAGCAATCTTTTTGCCTACAGATGCCTGTAATAAAAAAAAAAAATCTCCTCCATTGACACCAGGCAGCACAGCAACTTTGGTGCAGCATTGCCGCTCTTCCCTGAATAGTAAATCTGGACTGACTTCTACGTGCAATCTCACTCACTACCTGTCACTTGGCTCTCACTCACTTTCACTCACACACACATGCTTAGACATACAGAAACATTTTCACACACACGTACGCACTGTCTGTCACGTAAACAAACTCTTAACTGCAAGCATGCATACAACATATATTTGAGGCAAACCAGGGGTTGCAGCTGTGACCCCGGGTGACCCCTAGATGGGGTCCATGGGTGGGGTGGGGCAGGGCAGCTTTCCACTTGATCGCTATCACTATTTTACACAAAAGTATGATTAAGGGCCTGATTTAGATCTCAGCGGATGGGTTACTCAGTCACAACGGTGATGTACATTCTATCCGCTGAACTATAAATCCCATAGGGAATAATGAGATTTATATTTTAGTGGACGGGCTATCGGTCACCGTTGTAACAGAGTACTCCGTCCACCGAGATCTAAATCAGGCACTAAGTCAGAAAATCTGCAAGTCATCTTTAGTTTCCCAAAACGAGATAGCTTAGCCAGTAGGCAAGTTTTAGGACTCACTTGAACCTCTATATTTCCGCTATCTGCTTCATAGTATCTAGAACATATCCAGACCTGAGATAGTGAAAGAAAAGGCCAAAACATATGCAACAAACCTGCCTTGTTGACTGAACAACGAGGGCATCCATGTAATACTGTTAGGAGCATTATACGTAATCGGCTCAGTGTCAGATATGAACAATGTAATATATTGAGTTGTAAAAATTTTAATCTAGCATTCTAGATGCCATCTTTGGATAACTAAGTGAAGTGAAGTGAAGTAGTGTGGCTAAGTGAAGTAGTGTCAAGTATATTTGGCCTGGTAAAGAACCAGGACACCAGTACGCACTACTTAGTATAGATTTGAGCACTATTTCATTTATTTTGAATTTTCACGAAAAGTCAACTTAGATCAACATTACATTCATGTTTCATTTGTGGCAAAGCAAACTTTTATCTTTTACATGTATATCGCTGTTTTTATGCATATACTATACATTTCAGTATAAATACATTTTATCTACACCCAATGCATTTCGGGGCGCGAGCCCCTTCGTCAGGGGTCTGTATGTGGAGAAAAATAAAAAGAAAGAAAAGGAATCACATTACTATCGATGCACAACTATATATAGATATAGATTTCGACGTTATGTCTATTTCTTACCGCAAGTGAGGTAGAGTCAATTATGGGTAGCATTAACCAAGGTAGATATTGAAATGGCCTAAGCGTAGAAAAAGAGGGAAAGCTATGTATCAGTATCATGAATTAGATGGATATTGTCAGAGTACCTTATAGTGAAATTTCACATTACCTGTGCGCTTTGCTAAATCTGGTCTGGAAGATAGGAATGGGAGGGAGGTTAGAAATCAGAATGGAAAAAGGAGTGCATGTTGTTTATGCTCAATCTGGGATATGTGTAAGGTGATATGTAATAGTCCTCACCTTATTCAAGTAGACTTTAAACCTGGAGCCTATAGGGGAACGCAATAAATTATATGTCAGTAATGCCTATTACAAATGTAACATTAATTATAACTCCATTGGCGCGGAGTTTACCTGCAAGTCCTGTGTGGTGGGGGTCGGGCTTGACAGTTTCTCCGAGGTGAGGGTAGATCTGTCAAGTAAAATTAAAGTATTTCTAGTAATGCTCGCTAAAATCCGATCTATTTTAATGCCATATAAAACGAGTGTTGATGGATCCTTACCGGGGCGAAGTGCTCTGTAGACCCGTCACGGTGGTTTCTGAGAGTAAACGCGGGGACGCCTAGTCCTACTTTTAATATGGTGAATATCGGCTGTGTGGAAATCAACGACGGACTTCCGAATTTCAGTGTAGGGACGTGTAGTCCTACCTTTAGTATGGGGATCGCTAGTTGTGTGATTATAAAACCTCGTTAATTTTATGATTTTGATATTTTCACAGAATCAAACTATTGGCATTCTGGGTAGTGCATTTAAAAACTTACAAAATTACGAAATTGCGTGTGTGATATAAAGTCGACTGTTTTATGATAACGGCCGCCATATTGAAATGGTGAATTGACGGGAGTGGATTACTATGTTAACATATATAATGGATTCGGGGGAGAGGCGGGGAGGGGGGGGGGGGGTTCAAGGTTTGAAAAAAATAAATAAATAAAATAAATAAATAATATACGGCAGAGCTGTGCCTAGTTATAAGTATAGAAGCTTAAGACTGTTTCATGTGAACGTCACTTAAATTACGAGATACTATCCCTGCTGCATTGTGGCTATTCCTGCCTATTTCCATTCTAATTGGAATATGAGGTTGAAGTGGGAAAGCTGTGCCATGTCAATAGTATAAGATCCTGAGATTATTTCATTTCTATATCACATAGATCTCTCAATACAATCCCTACTATCAATTTATTGTGACTATTCCTGCCTATTTCCATTCTATTGTTGTTGTTCATCGATGGAATTAGGTTGTACTGTATATCCATTTATGCGCAAATGCTTATTGGGTAATGTGAATGGTAGTGATGATGGATGTTTATGGAAAGGATGTGTATATATACATATTTAAATTTATTCTGTAATGTATTTAATGAGTTGGAATTTGTAGAAGATGATGTGGATGTGGATGGTGAGGTCTACCGAGATCTGTAGTTATAGGAGGTATTCATGTCTATAAGAAACATGTAAGGTCTAATTTGTCATTCAATCCATTTGGGGATAGAGTTTGAAGCCTACGGATCCAGAATGTCTCTCTTTGGATTAAAACTTTGGCATTGTCTATTCCTAATCTTTGGGGAATCATTTCGATTACTTGGAACCTTAATTGGGCGATGGAGTGTCCTGATTCAATCCAATGTTTTGCCAGGGGTGCAGTCAGATTTTGTGAATGGTGAATTGACGGGAGTGGATTACTATGTTAACATATATAATGGATTCGGGGGAGAGGCGGGGAGGGGGGGGGGGTTCAAGGTTTGAAAAAAATAAATAAATAAAATAAATAAATAATATACGGCAGAGCTGTGCCTAGTTATAAGTATAGAAGCTTAAGACTGTTCCATTCTAATTGGAATAAATTGATAGTAGGGATTGTATTGAGAGATCTATGTGATATAGAAATGAAATAATCTCAGGATCTTATACTAATGACATGGCACAGCTTTCCCACTTCAACCTCATATTCCAATTAGAATGGAAATAGGCAGGAATAGCCACAATGCAGCAGGGATAGTATCTCGTAATTTAAGTGACGTTCACATGAAACAGTCTTAAGCTTCTATACTTATAACTAGGCACAGCTCTGCCGTATATTATTTATTTATTTTATTTATTTATTTTTTTCAAACCTTGAACCCCCCCCCCCCCTCCCCGCCTCTCCCCCGAATCCATTATATATGTTAACATAGTAATCCACTCCCGTCAATTCACCATTTCAATATGGCGGCCGTTATCATAAAACAGTCGACTTTATATCACACACGCAATTTCGTAATTTTGTAAGTTTTTAAATGCACTACCCAGAATGCCAATAGTTTGATTCTGTGAAAATATCAAAATCATAAAATTAACGAGGTTTTATAATCACACAACTAGCGATCCCCATACTAAAGGTAGGACTACACGTCCCTACACTGAAATTCGGAAGTCCGTCGTTGATTTCCACACAGCCGATATTCACCATATTAAAAGTAGGACTAGGCGTCCCCGCGTTTACTCTCAGAAACCACCGTGACGGGTCTACAGAGCACTTCGCCCCGGTAAGGATCCATCAACACTCGTTTTATATGGCATTAAAATAGATCGGATTTTAGCGAGCATTACTAGAAATACTTTAATTTTACTTGACAGATCTACCCTCACCTCGGAGAAACTGTCAAGCCCGACCCCCACCACACAGGACTTGCAGGTAAACTCCGCGCCAATGGAGTTATAATTAATGTTACATTTGTAATAGGCATTACTGACATATAATTTATTGCGTTCCCCTATAGGCTCCAGGTTTAAAGTCTACTTGAATAAGGTGAGGACTATTACATATCACCTTACACATATCCCAGATTGAGCATAAACAACATGCACTCCTTTTTCCATTCTGATTTCTAACCTCCCTCCCATTCCTATCTTCCAGACCAGATTTAGCAAAGCGCACAGGTAATGTGAAATTTCACTATAAGGTACTCTGACAATATCCATCTAATTCATGATACTGATACATAGCTTTCCCTCTTTTTCTACGCTTAGGCCATTTCAATATCTACCTTGGTTAATGCTACCCATAATTGACTCTACCTCACTTGCGGTAAGAAATAGACATAACGTCGAAATCTATATCTATATATAGTTGTGCATCGATAGTAATGTGATTCCTTTTCTTTCTTTTTATTTTTCTCCACATACAGACCCCTGACGAAGGGGCTCGCGCCCCGAAATGCATTGGGTGTAGATAAAATGTATTTATACTGAAATGTATAGTATATGCATAAAAACAGCGATATACATGTAAAAGATAAAAGTTTGCTTTGCCACAAATGAAACATGAATGTAATGTTGATCTAAGTTGACTTTTCGTGAAAATTCAAAATAAATGAAATAGTGCTCAAATCTATACTAAGTAGTGCGTACTGGTGTCCTGGTTCTTTACCAGGCCAAATATACTTGATACTACATAGTTTGCAGGCTACATACCAGCACAGCACACATATCGAACAAACGCCTTAATAAACGTTAAAAAGAGTGCAGCTACCCTTCCATATTCACTAAGTGAAGTAGTGTGGCTCACCGGTTAGAGGCGGCAGACCCGAGAGCAGAGGACGGCCTGGGACCAGGGTTTGATTCCCGGCGCGGCAGGTTTCTGGACCAGGGTCAGCAGACTCGATAATTCTCTCGCCTCGGTGCCCACTCTGATCAGCGATCACACTCGGCAACTCTGGGCATTAGCTTGCCTCATCTTCACTAACGGCCCCACCAGACCGCCGGGGATGCCTGGTCTCACCCTGGAGATACCCAATAAGGGACCATCTCTCAGGGAAGCCAGGAAGGGTTTCGCAGCGGTCGAAGCGCCTTGGGACCCTACGGGTAAGTAGTGCGCTATATAAATGCCAATACATTTACATTTACATTTAAGTCTTTTTGTCTAATCTTTTTCAGAAATGTCCTCTGCTAATTCATCTGACTCAAGGAGAGTATTATGGTGGTCTAATAAAACTGTATAAATCTGTGCCCCTGGTCTTGTCCCTGGTCTCCTAGTAGAACCCATATTTAATAGTAACTGGAGCACCCCACGAGTGTGTTGTTCATTCGGTCCAACCCTGTAAGTGTCATGTAATGCTCAAGATATCGTGCCATACCCCAGGAATCTTGCTGGTAGAATCTCATGAAGTTCTATCAACTATGCAACTGCGCTCAAATCTTCTATGAAATCATCCAAAGTCATAATATCTTCACAATTCTATATCCGAATCTCTTCCCTTCCTAAGAGTTTATAGAGGGTGGGTAAAAAAACAAAGTGGTAAATCTGAAGCTTAAACCACCTTAGTTTTAGTGCGCACTAACATTCTGACCCAAAAGTATCTAGCAGCTCTTCATAGTATTGATGTCTCTTTATGCCTGCATTCAGGTTCAAAGAGTTTCAGCAGGGTGTCTCACCTATGAACCTCCTTCTCTATATTGCAATTCAGCACCAGGCTCTCTGACACCCACCCGGCCAGTCACTGTAATTGTGCTGCCACATAATACTTCTCCATATGTCGGACACCCTGTCCTCCTTCACCATTTGGAAGTTGTATTTTGTATAGTTTACAACTATAGCAGTGCCAGCTTCATATCAGATCAGCCAGCATGCTTTTCTTTTCACCAAAGAAGCATTATGGACTAGCCCTGGAAAAGTACCAAAAAAGGTACGACAGGTGCATGAGTACAAATGTCTTAGTGACCACTATTCGGCCTGCTGTAGACAGTGGCACATTATTCCAGAACATTGCAACTTCGCTAATTTATTTATTTATTTACAAGCTTATATAGCGCTGGAATCGACTCCATCAGGAATATCTCTGCGCTTTTGGGCCAGTCAACAAATACAGAAAAGAACACTAATAGGAATTAGATCTCATTTTTAAATAAGACAGTTTTGAGAAGTTTTCTAAACTGTATGTGAGAGGGGCAGATCCTGAGATTTAAGGGGAGTCGATTCCATAGATTGGGTCCAGCTACGGACAGTGCTCTGCCTCCGTGTCTGGTCTTTTTGACACGAGGAACCACCAGTTGGTGGCTTGTGCTGGATCTAAGTGGCCTGGACGGGATGTAGGGAATGAATTTCTGTCGCAGGTAGGTAGGGCCTTGTCCATTTATGTTTTTATGTATTATACAGCAGATTTTAAATTTTACTCGCTGTCGTATGGAGAGCCAGTGGAGTTTTTGTAAAAGAGGTTTGGATGCTGTTCTTGGAGGGGCCTTCAGAATCAGGCGCGCCGCTGTGTTCTGGACTACCTGAAGTCTGGCCAACACTCCCTCGTTGGCAGATAGGAGCAGGCCGTTGCAGTAGTCAATACGACTTAGAACCAGGGCTTGCACTAAGGTCTTCCTAAACGTGTCAGGCAGCAGAGGGAAAAATTTTCGCAGCATGCTGATGACATGAAAACATGAACCTGCAACAGTGTTAGTGTGTTGCTTTAATGACAAATCCTGATCGAGGCGGATCCCCAGGTTTTTCACGACCTGTTTGGGTTCTGGGACCACACCAAGATCAGAAGGCCACCAGTCTGGAGCCCATAGAAGCTTGGCTTCGCCAAATAGCATGAGTTCTGTTTTGCTAACGTTGCACTGCAGATAATTAGTGGACATCCACTGTGCAACGGCCTTCATACCAGCAGAAAAGGAGTTCTTTATATCAGTAGTGAGAGTTTCAAAAGGGAAGAGGAGCTGCGTGTCGTCCGCGTAGGATACGGGGATGAACCCAAATCTTCGCATCACTCTTGCCAGGGGAGCCACATAGATGTTGAAGAGTGTTGGGCTCAAACAGGAGCCCTGTGGCACCCCTTTTGAAATCTCCACCTTTGCTGAGCGGTGAGCACCCATGGTGACAGTCTGGGTGCGCTCAGTTAGAAAACTCCTTATCCAATCAAGGGCTCTGTTCTTAACTCCTACGTTCGACAACCGGTCAATAAGGATGTTGTGTGACACGGTGTCAAACGCTGCCGACAGATCTAGTAGCACTAGAATCACGGAGTAGCCTTTGTCTTGAAGCATATGTAAGTCATCGGTGACAGACAAGAGGGCAGATTCCGTGCTGTGTTTCGGCCTAAACCCAGATTGGGAGTAATCAAGGCCTCCATTGTTTTCCACATACTGTGAAAGATGTTGATTTACATGTTTTTCAGTCAGCTTGCCCAAAAACGGAAGCAGAGAGATGGGCCTAAGGTTTGTTAGTTCCGTCCATGGAATAGCAGCATTTTTTCTAATAGGCCTGACTAACGCCTGTTTCCATTGTCTTGGGACAGTGCCAGATTCAAGAGAAAGATTAATGAGTTTTTCCATAGAGGGGCCTAATACCTCCAGCAAAGAGGGCATAAGTCTGGCAGGGATGGTATCATTAGGACTACCACTTTTAATTTGAATGGTGAGTGCTGACAGCTCCTTAGAGGTTATAGGGGGAAAAATATCCAAAGAATGGTCACTATGGTTACTCTCTATTTCATATGAAGCAAAATCTGCCTCACAAGTCATGATTTTGTTAGAGTGCATGATTTTCGTGTAGATCAGATCTATCTTGTTAGAGAAGAATTGGGATGTCTCATCACAAAGTTTTTGAGATGAAATGTCAGGACTTTCGCTAGCTGTAGGTTTGACAAATGACTGTAGTATTTGGTACAAAACCCTGGGGGAATTATCTGCTTCAGAAATAAGAGATTTTATATGGGTTTTCCTTGCAGTGCGAATAGCTTTGTGGTATGTGCTTAAAGATTCCCAATAGATGCTCCTATCGATATCTAAATGAGAGCTTCTCCACTTTTTCTCTAACTTCCTAGCTGTTAGTTTTAATTTCCTAAGATTGTCAGAGAACCACACTTCCTGTTTTTTTGCTGGCCGCGGATTAAACTTTTTCATGGGGGCTACAGCATCTATGGCAGATATTAAGGCTTTTTCGAATTTATTAAGGGCATTTTCTATCTGATCCATTGAAGTGAGAGATGGTTCAATGTATTTATTTGAAAAGGCAGTTTTGTTTACTTTATGCCATTGTCTTCGTACACTAGGAAGAGACATTGACCCATGAGAGACAGGTTTTGGGTAAGGGGTATGGAACTCAATAATAAAGTGGTCGGTCCAGCTGACTTGGGTGGGAGGGGAACAAATAACAGAAGAAAAATTGGCTAAAATAAGGTCTAAAGTATGCCCGGCTAAGTGAGTTGGGCCCTCATTGCATTGTTTCAGTCCTAATAGGAGAAGGTCATTAAGAATAGATTGTGCTTCTGTACAATCTTTCAGCTCACTATGTATGTTAAAATCTCCAATTAAAAGGAAATCTCTGTCATTACAGACATAAGGTGCGAGAGTCTCAAGTAAAATATTCGAGAAGTTAGTAGTGGGTCCAGGAGGGCGATATACTAGAGCACCCATTCTTGTGTGTTTAGGAGATAAGGCAGATTTAAAAATAAGTATTTCGATATCCTGCGTACATAGTTCTGCTACTATAGTGCAATTGATTTCTTGCTTGTGAATTATCGCAATCCCCCCACCAATTTTAATGGGGCGATCTAATCGTAGAATTTTATATCCCATAGGAATGGCCAGAGCGATAGCAGGGGTTGAGTGGGGCTTGAGCCATGTCTCAGTGCAAAAGCAGAAGTCTGGCTGAATAGTGGAAATGAGATCCCACACCTCGGAAGTATGTCTAGGTAGGGATCTTAGGTTGCAGAGAATATTTTTCCCTCCAGTGAGACTGTCGGTGTATACAGTTTTATCCTTCACTCTAGGGAGGGAAGGACATACAGAGGCGTTTCCCTCAACATTGACATCCTGACATTGGGTGGTAAATACCGCTCTGCATTGAGTGCAAGCGAAAGGACCCTCAAGCGAATAGTTTGTGTCCACAATACAGGCATGTGTAGGACTCACTTGTAAACTCCGAAGCGTTGTTGAAGAGTAAGTTATTCTGGAGGACTGTAGGTTGTGCATGATGTGCCAGAAATCCGCCAAGGCCCCTGGTCCCGTCCTGTCGCGGACGGGCGCAGACGGGCAGGTCTTTGGCTGGTCTTAGGCGCAGACTTAGGCGCCACCCTGCGCGCAATCGCTGCGCGCTAGAGCCGACGAGTGGCTAAATAGCCCTGTGTCCTAGAAGGCTAGAGCGCTAACCGCTCGACTCGAGCTTTCAGGAAGTGCCTGGGCGTGTCACTCTGGCTCTTACCTGTCCCGCCCTCCGCTCAACGGTATTGGCTACCGAGTCGGACCGGGGCGGGCAGGCTGCAACATTGAGCAGAGACTTGAAAAACGAGCCTGAATGACCCTTGCAGCTTCAGAGATCGTGACTGCGCAGTAAGTGCGTGTTTAAAAAAAATTATTAAATCGAATTACACAAGGAACAGGTTTTAAAATCCGGTATCAATTTTTAAAAAGAAGCATAACAGAGAGCTAAATTAGGAGAGAACAAAGCCAGCAGAGTCTTCAGCTCTGCAAATGTTTACCTGGCGCCAAGCGGGGTAGGGAGACACTGCCACTGTCAACCTTTACCGCAAAGCTCCTCGCCTCCTCGCAGCCTAAATAGCCCTGTGTCCTAGAAGGCTAGAGCGCTAACCGCTCGACTCGAGCTTTCAGGAAGTGCCTGGGCGTGTCACTCTGGCTCTTACCTGTCCCGCCCTCCGCTCAACGGTATTGGCTACCGAGTCGGACCGGGGCGGGCAGGCTGCAACATTGAGCAGAGACTTGAAAAACGAGCCTGAATGACCCTTGCAGCTTCAGAGATCGTGACTGCGCAGTAAGTGCGTGTTTAAAAAAAATTATTAAATCGAATTACACAAGGAACAGGTTTTAAAATCCGGTATCAATTTTTAAAAAGAAGCATAACAGAGAGCTAAATTAGGAGAGAACAAAGCCAGCAGAGTCTTCAGCTCTGCAAATGTTTACCTGGCGCCAAGCGGGGTAGGGAGACACTGCCACTGTCAACCTTTACCGCAAAGCTCCTCGCCTCCTCGCAGCCTAAATAGCCCTGTGTCCTAGAAGGCTAGAGCGCTAACCGCTCGACTCGAGCTTTCAGGAAGTGCCTGGGCGTGTCACTCTGGCTCTTACCTGTCCCGCCCTCCGCTCAACGGTATTGGCTACCGAGTCGGACCGGGGCGGGCAGGCTGCAACATTGAGCAGAGACTTGAAAAACGAGCCTGAATGACCCTTGCAGCTTCAGAGATCGTGACTGCGCAGTAAGTGCGTGTTTAAAAAAATTATTAAATCGAATTACACAAGGAACAGGTTTTAAAATCCGGTATCAATTTTTAAAAAGAAGCATAACAGAGAGCTAAATTAGGAGAGAACAAAGCCAGCAGAGTCTTCAGCTCTGCAAATGTTTACCTGGCGCCAAGCGGGGTAGGGAGACACTGCCACTGTCAACCTTTACCGCTAATACCTTCCAGCACACAGCCCACATATCCATGCACCTCTGTAGTAAATATTTACCCCTAAATACCAAAACATCGTACAGTCCCATGGTATGAGAGGTAGGGGTAGGGATTCTACTTGCCCTGTTTCCAGTTGATGAAGTGAATACACACTACGTAACAAAGTTTGCTTTCAGACTGGACAATGTCCCAAACATTTGCAATTCTTGCTTGATTTTAGGGATATCATGGTGAGCACTATGCAGGTAAAATAGCAGATTGTCCCCATATAAAGATATGACTTGCGCATATTGCCCAAACTTTATGTCCCACTGGTCTCTCCGCTGCCTGAAATGCTCCATGCTTCACAGCCATATCGAACATTAGTGGGCACAACGGGCAACCCTTTCTTAAAATCAAATGCCCTGGCTTTACTCTGGCCACTGGTTGCATATATAACAGGCTGATAAATATTTGGATATCATGTGTTTTACAGTGGCAAATAAATACCTCGATTGCACTTTGTCAAAAGCTTTGCGCATGTCTAACACACCCACCGCAGAGCTTCATACTCATTTGAGCATTCTTCCATAGCATGGAACAAACATCTGATGTTCATGGCTGTGTAACAATTTGGGGCAAAACCCATTTAGTCAGAGTGAACTAATGCTAGCAGCACTGGATTGCAGTGATTTGCGTTTGCAAAACATACTATGATCACAACCTTCAAATTTGCCTGACGCAGTGCAGCTTTGCTTACAAGAGGAGTCATGCATTGGCTATACGCGGTAGAGATCTGGGACCTGCTCAACGCCGTTGCCCGACATTGCCATCCTAACTGGAACCTAGATGAATTCCCCTTCCACCCCGGACATCGCCACTGCCATCCTGGATGACTACAAGATCATCCACAAGGACCGCATCAACAAACCGGGGGGAGACATCACAATTGTACACAAAAGCACCTTCCGTCTCACCACCCACGTGGACGACCACTCAACCAACATGGAGCACCTCCACTTCCAGGTCCAGACCAACCCGGGCACCACACTCTGCGGCACCCTTATCTACAGGCCCGCTGGACCCCACCCACATTTCAGCGATTCCATCATCGACTTCATCACAACCCACGCTCTCACCTCCACAGACTACATCCTCTTCGGCAACCTCAAATCCAATGACAAAAGCACCTTGTCCCTGCTGTAAAGCTCACCACCATCAAACTCAAACAATAGGTCACCTCCCCAACCCACTCAGCCGGACACACTCTCGACACCATCTTCCCTGCCAGCAGCAACATCACCTCCAGCCACACCATCGAGCTCCCTTGGACCAACCACTGATGTGTCCACTTCTCCTTCACCAAATCCACCGTACACCACCATGCCCACTGATACCCTTGTAGGTGTTAGAACAAGGTCGCCAAAGAACCACTCACCACCTGCCTCAGCAAACCCTCCCGCTCAAAACCCCACCACCAACATCCATGCACCCCTTAAGAAGGCCTTGGCCAAGCAGCTCCCCAAGAAAGCCAGCTAGTTCTCTCTCACCAGGCATACCTGTAGACGGCTTAAGAAGAGATGGAAGAGCAGCAAAACACCAGAAGATCACTCAGCCTTCAAAACCGACATCACCGCACACCGCCACCTCATCAGAACATCAAGCCAGCGCACTCAACAGTAAAGAACTCTTCGCTGTGGTCAAAGAATTCGCCAGACCCAGCACAGAGACAGCAGACATCCCACGGTCCCAAAACTTCTGCAACAACATAGGCACTTTCTTCCACCGTATGATTAAGGAGATATACATTGACAGCCTTGAAATGCAGGACCCTCCCACCCCACAGCGTTGATATGCAGGACCCTCCCACCCCACCCCACCCAAAACGACCACACCCAATGACACAGGACCCGAGCAGACTCTCTTCAGCTGGACTTCCCTCACCATGGACAGCACCCTCAAGATCATTAAGAGCATCTGTTCCGGAGCTCCAACGGACCTCCGCCCGACCCCACATCTTTAACAGAGCCGGTACCACAAGCGCTGACCCGACAGACCTCAAGAACTTCAGACCCATCTCTCTTTTCCCCTTCCCAGCCAAGGTCATCGAGAAGGCCATCAACGCCCAACTCTCTCTGAGTTCATTGAAGTGAATCACATCCTGGACCTCTCCTAATCCTGAATCAAGCACAGCACCCAGGCAGCCCTCCTCGCCATCACTGATGATATCCGCACCCTCCTCAACCGTGGTGAAACTGCAGCCCTTGTCCTTCTGGACCTCTCGGCCGCCTTCGATACCTCTCTCCCCACCCTATGCGCAATACTCTACGACGCCGGCATCCACAACAAAGCCATGGAATGGATCCGCTCCTTCCTCACCAGCAGAACACAGAGAGTCAGACTACCACCGCTCCTCTCTGGACCCACAGAGATCAAGCGGGGTGTCTCTCAGGGCTCCTCCCTGAGCCCCACTCTCTTCAACAGCTATATGGCCCGATCGCTGTCATTGTCAGGAACCAAGTACTCAACATCATCTCCTACGCCAACGACACCCAGCTGATTCTCTCACTCACCAACGAGCCCACAGTTGCCAAGACAAACTTCCAAAATAGGATGACGGCTGTCGCCACCTGGATGAAGAACAGCTGCCTCAAGCTCAACTCAGAGAAGACTGAAGTCTGCATCATGGGCCCAACCCCCTCCGCCTGGGCAGAATCCTGGTGGCCTGCATCACTTGGAACCCCCCTACACCCACAGACCATGCAGGAAACTGAGGCATCATCCTGGACTCCTCACTCACCATAAACCACCAGATCAATTCCGTCTCATCATCCTGCTTCAACCACTATGCCTGCTTTTGAAAGATCTTGAAGTGGATCCCCACCAAGTCTAGAAAGATGGTCACCCTCGCATTTATCAGCAGCAGAATTGACTATGGCAATGCACTCTATGCTGACATCACCCAGAAACTCCTCAAGAAACTGTGGATCATTCAGAACACCTCTGCCAGACTCATAACATACCCCACTGTAGCCACATCAGCAGCCACCTCAGAGACCTCCACTGGCTCCCAGTCAACAAAAGAATCACCTTCAAGCTTCTCAAGCAAGATCCACACAACACAGGACCTGCGTACCTTAACTACCGCCTTACATTCCACACACCCACCAGAGACCCCCACTCCACCCAACTGGCCCTGGCTACCATCCTACATATCTACAAGACCACGGCCAGAGGAAGATCTTGCTCCTACCTCACAGCAAAGACCTAGAACACCCTGCCTCTCCACCTCAGGCAATCACATGCACTACCTCAATTAAGGAAGGACATTAAGACCTAGGTCTTTGACTGACCCACAGAGCCTCCAGTGGACCAGCTGTTTCCCCCCAGTGCCTTGAGACCCTAACGGGTGAGTAGTCGTGCTTTAGAAGTAACCTGATTGATTGATTGATTGATACTTATGTGAGCAAGTATGACTGAGTGAGGACTGACTACAGAACAAATAGAAAACATGGAGTGTGTAACAGATTGAGCTTGTTATACTTGAGAGGGGATCGACCAACCTATAAATTGCTAAGAACCCAAGACACTAAGATCCTGAATGAACATGAACGAGGTCTTGCAGGTCTCTCTGTGAAAATAAGATGTTAGATTAAGTGACACATTTACGCATGAAACATCAATCATGTTTGGCCCCTCTTTCCAGAAACTATGCCTCCAGAGACTTGCACAGGATGACTGTGGATTCCTACAGCACCAGGCCTCAGCATCTATGAATGTGCTAGGAGCTGTGAATGTTCCCTAACTCAGTGAAGAAATGGTAGAAAGCTTTTGCGTCATGAGCTCCTAAATTTGGAGAACTGGTCCTCAAGAATATGCACATCCAAATTAAAATTGGCAAATGGGTGTAAATTAAATTTGTAAAATGTACAAAATTTTGCACAAAACAATTGAGTCATTTTTTGGTTGAAGGATTTCGGTTCACACAACACTGAATGGAACACTATTTGATGTACGTTTAAACATACCAAATGCAGCCTCAGATGACCATTGTACCAGGAAAAAACTTTTTCTGACAACATATTTGCTTCCCTGAGAGTGCTCATGCTACAGCTGGCTAAAATTAACAAAGTCAAAGTGCTGCAGGCCGGTACAATACAGTATACAAAAATGTTATGTATACAATGCTTCAATTAATCTCAACCACTGGTTATTACTCGGACCATATCCCAATCCATCAGTATTTTGCACAGTATGTCACCTCAGTTTGGACCCAGCTTTATGCAAATCAGTCTTGGCCCTGCTCTAGTCAGTCGCAACAGCCTAACTTATACTGCCAGGCCAGGTCCTCCTTGTAAACAAGCAACGCAGGGCTGGTTTCGCCCTAGTTATGGGCTAATCAGCCGGGTACAGCTTAGTTTCCGTGACATAGTGTGCACAGGACCCATTTCTGGGCATACCCGTCCCACAGGTATACAAAAAGTGATGAATGGAATAATGGAATTAATCTAAGCCATTGGTAATTACTCGGCCACATCCCAATCCTTCGTTGTTTTGCACACCATGTCACCTCAGTTTGGACCCAGCTATATGTAAATCAGACTTGACCCTGCTCCAATGGGAACAGTCAAGCTCAAACTGCCAAGCCAAGTCCTTCCTCAACCAGAACACAAGCACTCCAGAACCGGTTCCACCCTAATTATGTGCTCATCAGCTGGGTAAAGCTTGGTTCGAGTGACACAGCGTTCATGGGACCCACGGCTGGCCATACTCGTCCTACTTATAGGTCAAGCCTGATTTTCATATAGCTGGGTCCAACTTGAGTTATTTGGTATGCAAATTAACAATAGATTGAGATGTGGCACGAGTAATTACCAATGGCTGATATTGGAAATGATATGTTGAGTTTGAATTCATTCAAGATACTCTTTTATGCCTAATCCAGCATCTGAGAGGTTCCATCAGTGAGCTGTGAGGCATTCATTCTTGTGTTATTATTAATAATGGGTTTCAGTGTTTCAATCTTCTATTTTCATGACTTGTGAGCAAGGTTCATTGGGGCAGACTCCTTCTACAATTACCCTAAAATACTAGATGCAGGTAGAAATTTCTGCAACCTATGGACAAGCTCTGTGGTCCATGGTCATTACTTTCCCAATACTTGATTCGATACTATTGTCAATTGGTTGAAGCTCTCATTCTGATTCCTTTGGCTCTGGTATCGAGGGGGCAGGATTTGGCTATTACCACACCTTAAAGGAAATAAATATTTGGTGTTGCAAAACAATGATGTGTGAGAGCATGCTTTTTATGATTTTTGCTTTCTGAAATCTCAGGCTGTTAGGCCTGTGAAGGTAGTGGGACAGGGTGGTAATTGGCAGGATTATCTACGTGGCACATAGACCTACTTTCTTTGCCACACAGTCTTAAATATCACTCCCCCTCAAGTCCTGATATAGAAAGGACAGATCTGGTGAGCAGACTGCCAGAAATCGGGGGTTTGTATTGTTCTTGTCTTTTTTGCTTTAAAAAAATATTGATTCTAGCCAAACCTTATGGGTACTCTATCGGAGAACTCCACCGTTAAATTGTTATGACTTTGATAAGGAGTCGCAGCAAGTTATCCAGTTCCTATTCATTCAGATTGATTGCTAACCGAGGGGGTCATTTACAGACAACCGTATGCAGGGCATCTCCTAAAAAATATAGGCTTTCCCACCACAAACTTTGTGGTCCCTGTGCCCTATTTAGATGTGGAGGAGCTACAGGCTTTCAGTCAGATCCACCAGTTGAAATCCTATTGCCACAATCTGCCATAGGACTATGGGGTCACAGTGGGTGTTGCCCCACTCTATTTCTTTATGGTTGGGTGACTATAACCGGTGTTCCCTGCCTGAGACCGCTATGTGAGGTGTGAAATACAAAATAATGAATTCAGGGAGTGTGAAAAAAATATGGTGCTGCCTTGGCATTCACCCCTGAAGGTAAGAGATCTTTAACTGCGCTCTGAAGTCACAGGACTAGCATGTGCAACAAACAAAGACATCAGCTGGGAAAGATTCTGTTTTTGAGGGATGACAGCTGATTTCACTTTGGAAGAAAGTTGATGCATCCGTCGCACACTTATTAAGACGCTTGTGCTGGAAGGACGTACAGTGCAGGCTATTGAGTTCAAGACCGGCATTGTTGGGTTGGTGGATAAGCACATTCTTCCAACATGCCTGGTTTCTCAGTTCTTACAGAGTATGTTGCATCTTTCTAGTAAGATATCTGAAAGATTAAGTGTTGAGGTGTCTGACAGCCATATTTCTGAGGTAAGAAGTGAGATGAAGATCAGTGATAATGTTGAAAATGCTATTGCCATTTTTTAGAGCAGATCTGGAGATAAGGAAGAGCCCCCGAGAGATGACTGCGGGACCGATTATTCTGGGAAAGCTGGAGTGAGCTAGTATTGTGAGTGTGGTGAGTCGGTGAAAGTGGCATGTTGAGTGTTAGCCTCAATTGCAATGCCCATTGCAAACAGCCACAGCAAATTTGCATTTCACGAAGGGCGGTAACTCAACCTGATATCATTTTGTTTTGTATTGTGCTTTGGGGTGCAAAGAAGTCACTTACTGGCCTCATAACTGAGTTTGATAATGAATACAATGTTTACCCTTGATCAAGGCAGTAGTTGTGAGCCACCGCTTTCAGTGACTGTGCCGTCTGGTTCACACTGATGGCTATTTTCCATACCCTTTTCCCTGTGTTTTCCACTTCATATCAATTGGTATGCAATATTGAAGCCACAATGCATATGCACAACCCATGTCTGTCAGTATGGCAGTTAAGGTTCATGTTGCCTGTTACTGTGTCCAGAAATGCGGAGGAGTGTCGCCCCACAGGCTTCAAGCAGGAAAAGAAAGGAAAACATAAAATGATAACATGATGTCATGATCATTTTATGGTTTCCTCCTGCTGCGGCAGCCTGCGTGAGGGGGCAAGTGGGGCTGAAGAGCAGGGGAGGAGGGTACAACCCTCCTAAGTGCGCAATGACTGCTTTGTCAGCCCTCTCGGGCCGTCCAAAACAGTCATGTGCACTTATTCTGTTCTCCATGCAGGCTGCATTACAGCCTGCATGGAGAACATGCCACCCCTAGCCGTGTCATGGTGCTCGGACCAATCACAATGCTAAAGTATTGTGATTGGTCAGGGTAGGAAGCCTGGCTGCCTGCTTCTTGTTCCTGGAAGAAGAGATCAGGAGCAGAGACGCGTGGGACATGGTGGGAAGGTACGTGTTTTTTTAAAATTGTCGTGACCCGGGCGCCCCCTCTACCCTCTGCACCCGCCTACACCCCCCCACACACCCTCCCCACCACCCGCGAGCTGTGGTGGCTGTCACTGGTGTCCAGAACTTCAATTCTTCAGCAGGTAGGTTAAAACTCCTCAGTGGTGCTACTCTGCGGCCAATCATAAATTTAGTACCCATCCCAGGGTAGCATCTGAGATCTGTCAGCCGATGAGAGTACAAAGTTGCATTGTCAAATAGGAAGAAGGAACTATATAGAAGAGATTGGGGTCATTGGAATGTGCAGCAAATGGGAAGTATAGTAAGCATTTCTTGGCATTGGTAAAATGAATCAGACCTAGGACCACCCCAGCTAATCCTCTTTTGCTAAATAGTGTTTCTGGGGTAGATAGGGCATCACAATTCATGTCTATCTATTATATTGAGGATGATCCAACTTAGTCTGCCTCTTCACTATTAAGATCACAGGATTCACAATCCCTTCTTATAACCATGCAGGAAGTGGATTTGCCATACAATATACTACAGGTGGGAAGGCCCCAGGCCCAGATGATGTTCCTAGTGACTTGTTGAAATGCCTGCCCGATTTATGGCGCCCCTTGATTGTTAATATTTTTAACCAGTGTTTAGCTTCTAATATACCCCATTCCTGGGCTTTATCAATGAGTGTGCCCATTTTTAAAAAGGGCGACCATATGTCTCCTAAGTGTTATCGTCCTATAATACTTAGAGATAGCATAGTTCAAATTATCAGTAGAGTGATATACGATCTTGTAGTCAAGTAGGCAGGCAGTAATGGTATTCTTTCACCTTTTCAATTTGGATTTAGGCCCAATGTAGGAACTAACAAGCAGTGCTTGACAATAAATGGCATTTTAGGATTGTTTATGTGCAGGAAGAGACACCTTCCTACACATAAACAATCTTCCCCTGCACACGTTGGCACTACACTGCTAAGTGTAGCGCCATCACAGGGGAAAACGCAAGGCTGCACCATATCGTTGTAAATATGGTGCAACCTTTCGTTTCAGAAGTAACAGAGTGAGGCGTTGAGCCATGACGGTTAACGCCTCACCCGCCTCTTCTATTGTACATATTCCCCTATGTTTCTTAAAGACAGAGAAAGGCCTTATGAAGTTGATGGAGGAAGGAGGTGGGGAAAGAGTACACAAAGCCCAGAGGAGTAAGAAGTCTGGGGAGGGTTGGGGAAGGGGGTCAGAAATCAACATCATCTTTTTTAAGTTGTACATAAGCATAGTTAGTCTTTATTTTGCACTTAAAAGAATATGCCAGGTGGCCAGGGATACCTTAATGGGTCCAAGAGGCGGGCAGGCTGGACAGAACAGAAGGCTGAAAAAGTAAAAGAAAACAAGAACAGTATAAAATATCATAAACATAAGTTTAAAATAGGTTGCTGGAGGAAATCACACGTATGTGTCTCCGTCGAAGAAAGCTGTGTATTTTTGTTATTTTTGTTGGGGAGCACTGACATATTAGAAACAGCTAAAGGGGTGTGTTGTTTTAGCCCAGACGGCACAGAAAAAAAGTTGTGTAAATATATTCTGGATCGCCCTGTCTTGCCTCAAATAAAGCAATTTTTATATAATCAGTGAGATTGCATGTGCTCTTTTCTTAACTCTCCAAAGCTGTCGAGCACATCCAAGCAAAAGGAGAACGCCCTCCAGCTGACATGTTGAACTTTCAATAAACCTAGAAGGGGCCGGCCTGGTTCTCCTCCCTGGGGCTTCTGTTTGCCTAGCCATAATTGGGTACTGATAGCAGCAATAATAATTTGTTAGACGTTCATCATTCTGTGCAGCTTCCTTCAACAGTGGAACTGCTGCTGCCCCATAAATCAGGGTTGTTATTGTCGCAATGCTTTAGAAAATGTCGTCTTGTGTAGCTAGGGTGGCTGGAGCGTGCTTTCCCCACTGAAGACGATGCAGACTTTTTACCACACGCAGAAAATCTTCTGCGTCTTGTCAGAGGATTACAGTATTTACATTTCATCACTTCTTTGTGTTAACAAAGTGCTCTCAACGTCAGGGTAGTGGGAATGTTCCAGATTTTTTTCCTTACCGCACGCAGTTGGTTACATACCACAGTGAACATCTGATCGATTTATATAGCACACGGACATGATTTTATTGCCCCCTTCTTTCCCAGAACTATTTCACTACTCTTACTCCCCCGCCATAAATTTTCCTGTCGCCGCTGCCCCTTAAACACCATGCCTGTTTTAGTTTGAGAAAGAATTTGGAACATTGCATTTCCACACCCCACCCTCCAGTCCTATCCCCTTTCTTCTTCACAGCTGCTTCTGTGAAGCACACGTGGTCGACAAAGTTGCATTTTTTACCACATCACATCACAACAGTGTGCCAAAGCCCTTTAAGTGTCAGTACAGGCCAAGGATTACGAAATGGTGGGCGCAAACGATAGCCACTCCCAAAAATGGGCACATTGAAAAAGGTCAGAAATTGCTGGGTTTGTGAAAAAGGACGTAATACTCAATGCAGAACATGTTCCATTCATTTCCCAACCCTGCCCCCGCATTTGATACATACTGACCAAATGGTAGGGTGGTGACATCACTGAAATGCAGCACACAGAAGCTCCTCCTTCAGCACTGTGCTCCACTAAAATCAGGTTGTGAGTTGCCCTAGTATCCATAGTGAAGAAGTAGAAGTTGTCATTTTTTGAGTTTTCCAAACAGGTACCATAGAAAACATGAATGAAACAAGCAACTGGCCAAATTGAGAAGTACCGTCAAATCACACATCTACCTCTGGCCTGCAGCCTGTCCACACAATCCTTTTTCAGTTGCCTTGGAAGATCTACAGACTGAAGTAGCATTAGGTGACTCGATTAAAAATAATAGCTGAAACGTTGGCCAAGCAAACTGGTCAAAAAACTAAAACAAAATTATTTTATGGAAAATGCTGAAAAAACATAGGAATCAAAATTGCAAATATAGGCAGGAAACATCCGAAAACACCACACCACCTAAAACAGTGAAATAGTCATTAGAAACATGAACGTTATAGAAAAAGCTTGGGAAAACAATTTTACCTTGTTTATGTTTGTGGGCTTTTTGAAACTGGAAAGGGCAAGGAAGAGGTTTCAGAGTAATCTGGGAATCCACTACAAACCCATTGGTTGTACAGTTGGCCGGCTAATCTTTTAAAGCTTCCAGTTGTTGTGCAGGTGGCAAACTTAGTCCAACACTGGAGGCCAAGCTGAGTGGCATCAGTGTTAATTTTTTGTGACTGCTGAAATTAGCCGCTTACTTCCATGCTTGCTTGAGAGTGGTGTAATCTAGACTATTCTGCTGCCATGGTGTGACTGCCCAGGACAGCTGGAATGGCTTCTGAAGATTTGGGTTGAGTCCCTGATGGGGCGTTAAATGGCTTCCTAATTATCAGTCAACTGCTAGAAGTGTTACATCTTTTGTCTAGAAAAGACCTTACAAATAACCTGCAGTCTCCGGCGTGTTTCTACAGTGTGTCTAATCTTTCTGAGATTACAACAATGCCTCCCCTCTTCAGCCTTGATGGCAAACCCCACCCCATCACAGTTGGTTTCCTTATCCTTGTCTCCCTAGTACATTATAACAATTTAAACCTGCTCTGCTCGCCCAGAGGATGTGGTGCCACTGCCCTGGCAGATCCCACTCTGCTTGTCACTGATTTTGAAGGGGCGGTGGTCATCAATCTCCATTTTGTTGTGGCACTTGTTACCACAATGGAGACCAAGCTAACTCCTTCAGTTTGGAGGGTAAGCCCCATCATACCATGGTGGGTTTCACTGTCTAATTGTCTTTTTCGCCTATATTATTCCTGTGCAGAAGGTACACTCGCTATCAAAGTAATTGCAGTTTCATTGAAAGTAGGTCTATTGGTCTCTTCAGTACCTCTGCACGGAAATATACCAACTTCATGATACGCCCAAGCAGGTGCGGCAGCTCTGCCCACCTTGAGGACTCAGTGTACCTGACTTCACCGCTCAGTGATTGTGATGGCTGAGTGGCCACCACTTCCAAACAGTGGGAGACAGGACTCCAGATGCCATATGCCAGTTGTGGTAGACTGAGGTACAGCAAGCTCAGCAATACAACACAAACTACCTAATGTATGTACCAATGAAGAGGATATTTCAGGGATGAGTTACTGCACCAAATGGCTGGCCTGTAATGTACATATACGTATATGAGAATAAAGTAAGAAAATAAGGAACGGATAGAAGAGAAGAGTAGTCTGCCAGAGCCATTTCAGCTGGAAGCAAACTAGCAAAACACATTCCAAAATTGTCAGTCCAGCTGTGGAGCTTCATTAAAAGATGTGACAACAGAGATAGGAAAGGAGCGTAGCAAATGCTCTCCACCAACAGAGAAAGATCATGAGTAAAAGAGAATGGAGAGGAGCTCCCTCCACATGTTCTCCAAACCTCCTCTGCCAGAGTGGACATACACTGCTGGAAGAAGGAGCCAGTCAAATCAAATCAAATCAAAAGCATTTATATAGCGCACTACTCACCCGGAGGGTCTCAAGGCGCTTGGGGAGGGGGGGTCCGCTACTGCTCGAACAGCCAGGTCTTGAGCTGCTTCCTGAAGGCGAGGTGGTCTTGGGTCAGGCGGAGGTGGGTCGGGAGGGAGTTCCAAGTCTTGGCGGCCAGGTAGGAGAAGGACCTTCCTCCTGTTGTGGCTCTTCGGATGAGGGGGACGGCGGCGAGGGCGTGGCTGGTCGATCGAAGCTGGCGTGTGGGAGTGTAGAAGTTGAGGCGGCTGTTGAGGTATCTTGGGCCTTGGTTGTGTAGGGCTTTGTGTGCGTGGGTGAGGAGACGGAAGGTGATTCTCTTGTTGACCGGGAGCCAGTGCAGGTCTCTCAGGTGTCCGGAGATGTGGTCGTGTCGGGGGATGTCGAGGATGAGTCTCGCTGAGGCGTTCTGGATCCGCTGGAGTCGTTTCTGGAGTTTGGCGGTGGTTCCGGAGTAGAGGACGTTGCAGTAGTCCAGTCGGCTGGTGACGAGGGCCTGGGTGACCGTCTTCCTCGTCTCGGTGGGGGCATGCGCAGGATATTGAAGCAAGACGAGGAGACGGCGTTGACTTGTCTGGTCATGGAGAGGGAGGAGTCCAGGATGAAGCCCAGGTTGCGTGCGTGGTCTGTCGGTTTGGGTGCGGTGCCCAGGGCGGGGGGCCACCAGGAGTCGTCCCAGGCGGAGGGCGAGGAGCCCAGGATGAGAACTTCCGTCTTGTCTGAGTTCAGTTTCAGGCGGCTGGTCATCATCCACTTGGCAACCTCTGTCATCCCTTCGTGTAGGTTGGCTTTGGCGGTGGCGGGGTCGTTGGTGAGGGAGAGGATCAGCTGGGTGTCGTTGGCGTAGGAGATGATGTTGAGGTTGTGTTGGCATGCGATGGCCACGAGGGGGCTCATGTAGACATTGAAGAGGGTGGGGTTGAGCGAGGAGCCTTGAGGAACGCCGCAGGTGACTTCGGTGGCTTCTGATCTGAACAGGGGTAGGCGGACTCTCTGTGTCCTTCCAGCGAGGAAGGAGATGATCCACTCCAGTGCCATCTCCTGGATTCCGACGTTGCTGAGGCGCTGCACTAGGGTGCGGTGGCAGACAGTGTCGAATGCCGCGGAGAGGTATAGGAGGATGAGACCGCTGTTTCTCCGTTGTCGAGCAGGGCTCGGATGCCATCGGTGGCCGCGATGAGGGCGGTCTCGGTGCTGTGGTTGGCCCGGAAGCCAGACTGTGAGAGGTCGAGGGATCCATTCGTCTCGAGGAAGGCGGCCAGCTGCTTGTTGACGGTCTTCACGATGACTTTGGCTGAGAACGGGAGGAGCGAGATGGGGCGGTAGTGTTTGAGTTCGGTGGGGTCCGCTGTTGGTTTCTTCTGCAGAGCGCTGAGTTTGGCGTGCTTCCAGCTCTCCGGGAAGGTAGCGGTGTTGAAGGAGGTGTTGATCATGTCCCGCAGATGGGGTGCGATGACAGCGTCAACCTTGTTGAAGATGTGGTGAGGGCAGGGGTCGGTAGGAGCTCCAGAGTGGATGCAGTTCATCGTGCGGATGGTGTCTTCGGTGCTGATCGGGGCCCAGGGTCGGAGGGTGGTGGTGGGGGGCGTTGGTGCGGTCGTGGGGAGCGTTGGTTGTGTGCTGAAGCTGTTGTGCATGTCAGCGATCTTGTTGTGGAAGTAGGAGGCGAGGGAGTTGCAGACGTCTTGAGATGGGGTGATGTTGTTGTTTCAGGCGTTGGGGTTGGAGAGCTCTTTCACGATGTTGAAGAGTTCCTTGCTGTTTTGTGCGTTGTTGTCCAGTCACTCCTTGAATGCGGTTTTCTTGGTGGCGTGGATCAGTTGATGGTGTTTTCGGGTGGCGAGCTTGAGGGTGGTCATGTTGTCTGGTGTTGGGTCTCTTCGCCAGGCTCTCTCGAGCGCTCGGCAGTTCTTCTTGGAGCTCTTGAGTTCGTCGGTGAACCAAGGTGCTTTCTTACTGCCGGGTCTGCTAGGCGGGGTCCTCAGTGGGGCGAGATCGTCTGCGCAGTTGTTGATCCACTTTGTGAGGTTGACAGCGGCCTGGCTGGGGTTTGCTGAGCTGGTGGGAGGGTGCTGGCTCAGGGATGCGGCGAGCTGGTCGGCTGTGATCTTGTTCCAGCTTCTTCGTGCAACCTGTTGCTGGTGGTGGTGGTGGATCGTGGTTCTACTGAAGCTGAAGTGGATGCAGCTGTGGTCCGTCCAGAGGAGTTCGGTGGTGTGGCTGAAGACGATGTCCTTGCTGGATGAGAAGACGGGGTCGAGTGTGTGCCCGGCGTAGTGGGTGGGTGTGGTCACCAGCTGCTTGAGACCGAGGTTGGCGAGGTTGTCCAGCAGGGTGGTGGTGTTGCGGTCGTTGTTGTTCTCCAGGTGGAAGTTGAGGTCCCCGAGGAGGATGTAGTCAGCGGAGGGGAGGGCGTGCGGGCTGATGAAGTCGGCGATGTCTTCGCTGAATTGTGTGCGTGGTTCCGGGGGTCTGTAGATGAGGGTGCCTCTGAGGGTGGTCTTGGGGTCGGTGTGGATCTGGAAGTGCAGGTGTTCGGAGGTAGTGAGGGTGTCGTCGGAGTTGGTCGTGATGCGGATGGTGTTCCTGTGGATGATGGCGATGCCTCCTCCGGTCTGGTTGCCGCGATCCCTCCGGGTGATCTTGTATCCGTCCGGGATGGCGATGGCGATGTCGGGCGCTGTGGAGGCGTTCATCCAGGTTTCCGTGAGGAAGGCGACGTCTGCAGCCGTGGTGTGGAGGAGGTTCCACAGTTCTACGGCGTGTCTGTGGACGGAGCGGGTGTTGAGCAGGATGCACTTCAGGTGGTTGCTGCTGGTGTTCGGCTTGGTGGGTGCTGGTGTAGTGCAGGTCCGGTTGCAGGTGTACTTGCAGGAGTGGCAGCTGAAGGGTCTGTGGGTGCGTCTCAGGGTGGCTCTCTAGCATCCCGGGATTCGGACGGTGTTGAGTGCGTTGAGTTCGGTGGGGTCGTAGGTCCGGCGGGTGGGCTGGTGTGTGCGGGGGCCAGGGGTCCTGGCGCTGGGCGCGGTCCAGGCGCGGACGGGCGCAGACGGGCTTACCTTTGGCGCGCCTTTGGCGCACAATCAGAGCACCCGCTGAGCGTCATCGCTGCGCGTACGCCCGGTCGCCATTTATGGCGAAGTGGGAGGGAGGGAGGAGCAGCTGGGAGGCAGGAGCGGGGAGGGCACAGAAGGCAAAGGGGGTTTGGGGGACAGGGTAATGGATCTGCAGAGACAGTAGTTTAACACTGTGCTGGTACTATCATTGAAGAATCAATGCAAGAAAAATACTGTGTAGTCATGCTGTACAGATGGGTAACAATACTCATCTCCAATGTTCCCACTAATTTTTTTCCTCTGTGCGCTGCAACCATGGCTATGTGCGCCAGGAACCAAACCGCGCGTGTCTGCGGAGCAAAATGGCACTCAAAACGTTTACTTTACAAAGTGAAAAGATGGTGCATTTTCACACATACAGCACCATAATAAGGGTCTTAAGGGCAGTTTGCAAATTGGATAAGCACGCCATGACATGAATTGGTTAAACTGGCCCGTTCTGCCCTCTGTTCCACTCATTTGTCCCTCATTTTTGTTCCCCTCTACCCTCTGTTCCACTCTTTTTTTTGTGCCTTTCTGCCCTCTGTTCCACTTGTTTTCCCCTCGTTTTTTGTGCCCTTCTGCCCTCTGTTCCACTCGTTTTTTGTTCCTTTCTGCCCTTTGTTCCACTCGTTTTTCCCTCGATTTTTGTGACCTTCTGTCCTATTTTCCAATAGTTTTTTGTGCCTTTCTGCCCTCTGTTCCACTATTTTTCCCTTGTTTATTGTGCTCTTCTGTCCTCTGTTCCACTCGTTTTTTGTGCCCTTCTGCCCTCTGTTCCAATAGTTTTTTGTGCCTTTCTGCCCTCTGTTCCACTCGTTTCTCCCTTGTTTTTGTGCTCTTCTGCCCTCGGTTCCACTCGTTTTTCCCTTGTTTTTGAGCTCTTCTGCCCTCTGTTCCACTCTTTTTTTTTGTGCCCGTCTGCCCTCTGTTTCACTCATTTTACCCTTTTTTGTGCCCTTCTGCGCTCTGTTTCATTCGTTTTCCCCTTTTTTGTGCCCTTCTGCGCTGTTTCACTCGTTTTCCCCTTTTTTGTGCCCTTCTGCCCTCTGTTTCACTCGTTTTCCCTTTCTTTTTTGCGCCCTTCTGCCCTCTGTTCCACTCGTTTTTTTGTGCCCTTCTGCCCTCTGTTTCACTTGTTTTCCCTTTTTTTGTGCCCTTCTGCGCTCTGTTACATTCGTTTTCCCCTTTTTTGTGCCTTTCTGCCCTCTGTTTCACTCGTTTTCCCCTTCTTTTTTGTGCCCTTCTGCCCTCTGTTTCACTCATTTTCCCCTTCATTTTTGTGCCCTTCTGCCCTCTGTTTCACTCATTTTTCCCTTCTTATTGTGTCCTTCTGCCTTCTGTTTTACTAGTTTTCCCCTTTTTTGTGCCCTTCTGCGCTCTGTTTCATTCGTTTTCCCCTTTTTTGTGCCCTTCTGCCCTCTGTTTCACTTGTTTTCCCCTTCTTTTTCGTGCCCTTCTGCCCTCTGTTCCACTTGTTTTTTTGTGCCCTTCTGCCCTCTGTTTCACTCGTTTTCCCCTTTTTTTGTGCCCTGTTCCACTAAAGTACACGCTGGGTTTGGAAAGTGTCTACGCTTTTGTTAGTAAAGCGCGGGGCAGACTGTGGTGTTTTGTTTAAGTATTACTGTTAATCGGAGCCCGTGAAGACAAGTTTGTTTTATGTTCCTCACCCACAACAATCAGCGACCAAGTCTGCACTAAGAGGGGAACAAGTAAAAGATATACACAGTGCGCAATGAAGTGATTTGCTTCTGCAGTGTTTTGCTTTATTTAGCCACGTTAAGGTTATTTTTCCCCACAGTGCTCAAGGAATTGAAAAAATGGACTACTAGGGTAGTAGCCGTGCAAAATGGCCTTGTGAAGTGACCATGACTGTTCATTTGAAGATGCAGAGTTCAAGGTTATCTTGAGTCTTCATGAAAAACACTAAGTTATGAGAAGTATTTGCATGCATTGTCTACAATATTAGCGTGAGATCAGCAAATTGATTACTCGTTAAAATTTGGATAATAATTGCCATTTAATCTTGCAGTTTAAGGCTAAACAAGTTGAATGAATCGACAACACCAGTGTGAGATGCAGGTATAAGTACAGCTTTATTAAACATCATCGAATGTTGAACTGACGATTCCAGAACATCCACTAACAGCACCACAGTGTTCTAGAATGTGGTCTGGTAAAATACGGATGAAAGAAAAACTCCACACATGTTCATCTATAAATAAAACAACAAGATAACCCTACCAGTTAACAAAAAGTAGGCTTTCTAAAAAAATACAAACTCCACACACGCAACAATCAACAAAAACTCAAGTAATAAAAACACACTTAAAACAATTACACAGACAGCAAGACACTTACTGAACAAAATATTCCAAATATCTCTACCAAAGAAACGAGCAGCAACATTTCATACACAAACATTATTGAAAACAGTCTTTCATGAATGTTGGAATTTCGAGAATTTGTTTCTTCATGCTTAAGCTTACACCCGCTGGAACCAAATACCTTCCACTATTCTCCACATTCAACATTGAAGCATAAAATTGATTAGATATAGAGCTACTGGGTACACTTGAAATACCATTCTCAGCACCTAGCTGAAACCTTGGCTCTCCTCTTAATAAATAGAAACCCTGCCCATAGGTATGAGCAAAAAAGGCATACAACCTTCTGGCTGGAATGGATCATCTCGTTCCTCACCGGAAGAACCCAGAGAGTCTGCCTCCCTCGGTTCAGATCCGAGGCCACCGAAGTCATCTGCGGCGTACCACAAGGATCTTCACTCAGCCCAACCCTCTTCAACGTCTACATGAGCCCCCTCGCAGCCATCGCATGCCAGCACAACCTCAACATCATCTCCTACGCCGACAACACCCAGCTCATCCTCTCCCTCACCAGCGACCCCACCACCGCCAGAGCCAACCTACACGAAGGCATGAAAAACGTCACCGACTGGATGAGGAACAGCCGCCTTAAACTGAACTCGGACAAGACGGAAGTCCTCATCCTGGGATCATCACCCTCCGCCTGGGACGACTCCTGGTGGCCCCCGGCCCTGGGCACCGCTCCCAAACCAACGGACCACGCACGCAACCTGGGCTTCATCCTGGACTCCTCCCTGTCAATGACCAGACAAGTCAACGCCGTCTCATCCTCGTGATTCAACACCCTGCGCATGCTCCGCAAGATGTTCAGATGGATCCCCACGGAAACCAGGAAGATTGTCACCCAGGCACTCGTCACCAGCCGACTAGACTACGGGAACACCCTCTACGCCGGAACCACAGCGAAACTTCAAAAAAGACTCCAACGCATCCAGAACGCCTCCGCCCGACTCATCCTCGACGTCCCCCGACACAGCCCCATCACCGGATACTTGAGAGACTTGCACTGGCTCCCCGTCAGCAAGAGAATCACGTTCAGACTCCTCACCCACGCACACAAGGCTCTCCACGACCTGGGCCCCAAGTTCCTCAACGACCGCATGACCTTCTACACGTCAACCCGCCAGCTACGATCAACCGGCCACGCACTCGCCGCCGTACCACGCATCCGCAGAGCCACCGCCGGAGGAAGATCCTTCTCCTACCAGGCAGCCAAGACGTGGAACTCCCTCCCCACCCACCTCCGGCGAACCCAAGACCATCTCGCCTTCAGGAAGCAGCTCAAGACCTGGCTGTTCGAGCAGTAACCTTTCCCTCCCCCAGCGCCTTGAGACCCTCCCGGGTGAGTAGTGCGCTATACAAATGACGTGATTGATTGATTGATTGCCTTCAAAGGTCCCAAAATGTCAACAACTTCCTCCCAGGGTCCACTCGGAATTTCTCTACATTCCAAGAAGTTTTCCAACGTTTGTCACTCACCACACACTAACCACAAGATTGTATCTCCAAGTCCTATTCATACGCTACATCAATTAGCATTTTCCTTCAGTCTACTGGTACCGCAAGACTAGTACCATTGAAAAGTAAATGACATTACTGACTAATTAGTCCACTTTAAAAACAGGATGCATACACATAAACATTGCCATTTTTGCCAGGCCATCCATTAGCAACTTACCCCAAAACATTGTTTGATACTATCAACTGCTTCTACCTATCTCCTTTATTCATCTTCAGAAACAGCCCCAAGAGTAATTTAAACAAACTCTCTCTCATCCAAATGTTCTCATCATGCAATCTTATCAGATGATGGATCAGGAGCAATGAAACTGGAAAGAAAATCTGCAGTAAAATTGGTGACTTCAGGAGTGTAATCACAAACATAGATTCTTGAACTTTCACCACCTATTTGCAGATACGTGCTGAGAAAGAGTCCAGACACGTCTTACAAAATATGTCTTTAGGAAGCTTATAATCTGATTTTATAGCAAAGGAAGAACCCCAAAGAAAACTCAACATTCTTTTACTCCTCAGTAAACATACAACATTGCCCTCTTGATTACTTAACACTGTTTAGTAAACAATTACATTCTGCTCCTTTCAAAACTCTTAAGGCACAGGCCATAGGTTTTTCTCTGTCCTCACACCTTTGTATTAGCACGGCACCAAGCCCTTTACTACTAGCATCCATCACAATGGTATTCCTACACAGGAACCAATGCTTACAAATCATGAGCCTCCGCGAATTAATTTTGAAAAGAAACAAACTTTTGATTGCAACTATCACATCATGAAAAAGCAACACCTTTCTTGGAAACTTGCTGTAAAGCTACACACTTAACTGAGATGTTGTGTGAATTTATCAACTATAGAACTCTACTTGTTAATAATGAAGTCTGTCAATGAGGAGGTATTCCCTAGTGATAAAGATTCAAGCAGGTTGACCATCAGGAAGATGGAAGGCACAAGATGGGTTGAAACAGGTCAACTAAATATCTCTAACTTGGCTGAAAACATTGCTGTGGAAAACTGAGCATAGCTGCCAGCTCCTCTGGACAAAACCAAAAGCGAGAAAACCTCACTGCTGGTCAAGAATTGTACTTAACAAGTAATCTCCCTCACCTCTAGGGTTACTTCAAATTGAATTGCTATGAGATGGTATTAGCATAATTAAAGACGTCACTTGCCTTGGAATATTGGGGGCTATCTTCCAACTTTGACGATCTACTAGCTAGCTAGGATTTGTAAATGAGGCAGCTATCTGCTGCTTTCAGGAGATGTGGGTATCAATAGACGTAATAATAGATAGGTTTGTGGATTTCAATATCTTGGCGAAAGGGGGTACCAGGGGCCTCCCTATTACCAAACACTGGTATGCAATAGCTAAATGGCCGTACCTTAAATGATTGTCGATCAACTGTACCTGCAAGATGCGTAATAGGAAAGTCAGATAAACTAGGTCCTATGTGAGGCATTGTCCAGAGTGATAGACTTAGAGATAAGAAGTAGGCCAGAGAGTGATCATGACCCTTTAATAGTAAGTTTGGCATTTGGGGGTCTCAATGCCATTGCACTAGACAAAGAGGCACCAAAGAACACTTACTCTACTGAAAAGCTCAAACAGAAAGTCCAACCTACCCAACCTTGATGACAGTAATAGCCAACAGCATAAAAGGGGTCACATAAACCAAGCAGGGTGAAAGAAAGGCAATTCTTTATTTTATTTTAATGTAATGATGGGTAAAATTATGTCTGCTTCGACAACAACGAACCAACCATGAGGCAAATATATAAAAGTAGATAACCGCTTTGATTGATATAATGCAGAATGCCAAGGATACAGAAAAATGAGTCTCTTCTGCACTTAGTAATTGACGGAGCTTAGCCAGAGCCAAAGTATATTCCCTGGATCTGAGATGAAAATTCAAGAAACTACTATTAAAGAAAAAGATAGCAGCACAGACTAGACTTTGGTTTAAACTCCTTGATGTTGTAATTTCAGATTATGTCAGGTGATTCTGGAACACAATATTTTATGGCTATAATGATCAGAATCAGAAGAAAGATCGTTATATTGAAGCAAATGTGTGGGTTTCTTATTTTAAGCATCTAAACAAAAAAGAGCTTGCTTGGCTAACAGGTCTAAAGAACGTACAAATGCTGGCATTATGGAAACAGAAATACAGCATGGGTATACTTACCCAAGACGTGATAAGAGCAATAAGACAACAGAAGGCCAATAAAACACCAGGCCCAGATCTGGTCCCTGTGGATTTCTTTTTAGCAGATCCAGAATACGTGGCGTAGTGGGGAAAAGAACAATGTTTTTAACCCAGATCTCTTGACTGAGGGAGAATGTTTGAATCATTCAGCATTCCGTCCACTATTTGTTCCAGTTACAGTTTTCGCCCTAAGTGGGATGGGTATAACCAGACGTGGGTCCCTTGCTCACTGGGCCACTGGATTCAAGCTATCCTAGCTAATGAAGAGTGACATACCCCGAAACCGGTCCCAGGATGCTTGTTACCGGTCCTGGGAGGATCTGGCTTGGCAGTTTGGTCTGGACTGTTACCATGAGGCACAGGGTCAAGACTGATTTGCATATGGCTAGGTCCAAACTGGGGTGGCGTAGTGGGCAAAAGAGTGATGGATTTAACCTAGATCTCTTGACTGGGGGAGAATGTTTGAATCAATCAGCATTCCATCCATAATTTGTTGTATTTACAGTTTTCGTCCTAAGTGGAATGGGTATTGTGAGAAGTTGGCCTGGTATATGATGTCCACCATTCTAATGGGCACCTTGCACCAGCCAAACGACCCTTATTGATGGTAGGTTATAAAGTCAACCTTATAGAAAGCTATCCTAGTGGTAGCTGTGGAGAGCAGCCTTCAGGCTAAGACTTGGAGACGAGTTAAGCAAGTGGTTTTACCAATTATAATCTCTTGAATGATCAAATGAAAGCACACCACACAAGGTATATATCAAACATATATGTATTTATTCTAAACACAACCCCTCCGCACTCTTTATGAGGTCAGAGGTAAAAGTACAATACAAGGAACTTAATTAGCATACGATAAGTTGCACAGTATACGTTATGCCCTAGGGGCCTCACAAATCATATACTAAAATTACTGGTATAAGAACAATGTGAGAGTTAGAAAGTAGGCCTAAGGCCTGTGGAATCACTGGGGCTGCCTAGAACCACCAAAGGTTAGGATGTAGGAGGCCCACGCGAGACCCGTGCAGTGTCTAAACACAGTTGCGGGTTACCATTGGCTTTCTATGGAGAACAAAAAAGTTACAAAGTTACAGTTTAAGGGTACTTCTAGGTGAACTACGATGGAACCCTTTTAGACTAGGACACTTTGAGAGTCAAGACCCAGGGAAGCAGGGTGCATAGGTGCTTTTAGGTGTCGGGTTTCGTCGCCGATTCCAATGGAGAGCTGCGAAGAAGTGCTGCAGTCGACCAGAGGAAAAGTGTCGGGGTGGATTCAAGGGTGGATCGGAGATGTGAAGAACCTGAAAGCAGAGGAGACAGAGTCTGGGTCACTAGCCAGTGACCAGGATGGTGGAAAGAAGATGCCAGACGATATTGGGTGCTTTTGGGTGTTAGAGGTGAAGCTTGTCTCTCCAGCCACGAGGTCCAGGAGGCGTCGATGACAACCAGGAGCTGGATTCGAGCTGCCCTACAAAGGATCTAGTTGATTGTGGTCTTGGTATCCAGATTGGACCCAACAAGCCTTGGCAAACGCAACCCACGCAGGATGTCAAGATTGGCTTTGGTGCAGACCAGCATGGTCTGACGAACTTTTCTTTTGTGTAGAAGTTGGAGCAAGCCTGGAGCAAACAGGAAAGCAAAGTAAATCAAGGATTGGTCTTCTTGGGTGCTCACTAGCCAACAGACTAGAAACCACAAAGATGCGTCAAGCTGAAATGCACAAAGCGGGCCCACGGAACACTCGTGGAGTGTGGGCCTCTGAGCTTTGGTGCAAAAAGTGCTTGGCGCTGGGGCTTCAATCACCCCAATGCACAACTTTGGGACCCTCGGGAAGTAGGTGCAGTAGCAGAAATGCATGATGTCCAAGATTCCTGCCCCATGTCTCTTGTGTCCGCCACAGGTCATAGCTTTGGTGGGAGTGCAGGTAAGCATCAGATATGTCTGTAAGTTTGTGTCCTGTGTCACAAATTCTTTGGGATCCGGCGGGAGCCTCACAAATGCAGACCGGCAAGGATGCTGTTGGTGCCTGTTTGAACAGGGTGGTCACTCCTTGAACACAAGGGAGATTTCTTCCATCTTCCAGTCAATATGGAATGTCGAAGGTCCAAGATATATGTTGCAGACTTTCCTCCAGGGTAATCTAAAGTCCTAGGGACTGGAGTTCTATACTTATAGTAAGTTTAGGGGTTGGATTAACTCTAAGGTCCCTCATATGGGTGGACCTGGGAAAGGGGTGGTTACACCCCTTCCCCTTGGTCCAGTTTCGCACAAGAGCTGGCCCTGAGTGCCCCAGCAACTGGTTTTAACCTTGTGTGCCCCAGGCAGTGTCTGGAAAGTATTTATTGAATGCAGCCCTCCCTGTCCCAATACACTAAAGCCTGTCTGGTTAGGTGCCAGCACCTCCCTGGACAGGAAGCCTATTGTCCAGACCTCCCCTGCTGCAGTTTCATCCAGCAGCAGGAGGGCAGACTCGTGTCTGTGACAGCAGCATCCATTTTGTGATGCTGGGGCTCTGTTTACCTTTAACCAGGTTTAACAGTAACTACATGTCTTTTCCCTCTTGAAGGGTAGAATGCTACCCCCACTACCAGAATTGGTGGGGGGTAGTATTCCAAAGTGTTTGACACCTTACACAACATGTTTTGATAAAGCCAAACCAAAATTTAGCATTTACCACGAGGATTATAAGGCACTTAAGAGTATATGGTATGGCTATATCATAGAACAGCTATAAGGAGATGGTTCCGAAAGCTGCAGAGGGGCTCAGCTCATGCTAGGTCACCCTCTCACATAATACTAAGCACTCTGCCTCCAGGATTGTCAAGGCCTGTTTTAGGTGTGACTTATAGGTTACTTTTTGTCTATATATAAGGTAGATATAGATATACTGTATCAAAGTAAGGGGTGATTACACCACCTTACCCAGGCTGTAAGAACAGACCTGTGGTGTCAGTTTGGAAGGCTAACCAGGGGTGGCACAATACATGCTGCAGAGCCTGGCAGGCCAAGGGTGCACCTATGCCCTGGGTACCTAGGGTACCATATACAGGGGCTCACAAGGGTGACTCAGTAATGAATCTGGTATGAACATAAAGTAAATGGAGTCCATTTTATAGAGAAAGCAGATAGACTGGGGCCCTGAATAGCAGGGTCCCAGTCCAACTAAGTCGAAAACCAGCAAAACACCAGGCAAAATGTGGGGGTAACCATATGGTCAGATATCCACCTTCCTACAGGTATGGCCAGACGTGGGACCCTTGCTCACTGTGCCACTGGATTCAAACGAGCCTGGCTGATTAAGACTGACACACCCCGAAACCGATCCCAGGATGCTTGTTTCCAGTCCAGGGAGGACCTGGCTTGGCAGTTCGGTCTGGACTGTTCCCATGAGGCACAGGGTCAAAACTGATTTGCATATGGCTGGGTCCAAACTTTGGTGGCGTAGTGGACAAAAGAACAATGCATTTAGCCCAGATGTCTTGACTGAGGGAGAATGTTTGAATCATTCAGCATTCTGTCCATCATTTGTTGCAGTTACAGAATACTGGGCAGACATTTTTGCTAACGTATAACATACTGCAATTACAAAAAATTGCATCCAGTCCTCTTGGTGTTCTGAAATTTTTGTTCCACAGCATACGAAAGATGGCGCAGTGACCCTGTTAACTACAGGCCGATTTCTTTTTTTGGACAGGTTGGGGAAAATGCAGGGGTAGGGCCTCCTAAATCATTGGAAAGCTTGGCAGATAAAAATTGTATTTAACTGACAAACAGGTTTCAGAAATGGGCTTGGAACTATAGAACAAGCATCCTGGCTGCATTTAATATGTGTCAAGTATGCTGTGACTAACAAACTACCATTGTACCTGAAATGTATTAGTTGATGGTTGAGCCTTGGACATGGTATGCAGACCCAAGCTTTTGAGTACTCTTTCCCATCAGGGAATTGAGCCATCCCTGTAAGCAGTCATTAAAGGCCTTCATCCTGTAAACTAAATGACCCGTTTTGGGTGTAATGGCAAAGCAGTGCCTTCTTTTCTATTCCATCAGGTGTATGTCAAGGTTGTATTTTGGCCCCCTTATTAGTCAGTTTATTCATAAATGATGTTACTACGTTTTTGGAGGAATTCAGTTTCGACAACCCTAAGCTGCTTGATATCAAGGTTCCAATTCTTCTGTATACAGTCAATGCACTCAAATATATCTAACTGAACATTCCATGCATGTCATGTTAGAAAGCTTCTATATATTGTAGAGTCCAATATGTGTCCATCAATATGAATAGAACTATGGCTATATTAATAAAACATCACTACCTTTAAGGAGATTGTTAAAAATAAACGCCAAACTGCTTGAAAGGATTGATCATTTAATTATTTCAGCATGCACTTTCATCTCAACCTTAACTGATATTCACTGATCGTTTAGACAATAGATACATTTATGGCATGCTACCATGCGGTGCTAAGATTTGCCAATTGAGTAGCCACACAACCAATAACTGCTATTTTAAAAGTATACAGACATAAAGTGGTGTCATCAGCACTTTATACAGCTGAGATTTGGGTCTATTTTAAAATTAAGGTACTCCCAGTATTAGAAAACAACTTTCTTTGCTCTCTGTAAAAGCTGGTTCTGGGTACCCCATTAATCCGTTCCTATTTCGAGTTGGGGTGAGCGTTTCGCCTTTTTTTCCCGCTGACTTTGTTTCAGTCAGTTTGCGGCAGCCATTTTGAGCACTGATATTGCTCGATTTTCAGTTCCATGTCTGGCGGTCAGAAGAGCTCCTATAGATGAACGCTCACCCTCGTTTTTCATGACTGGCTACTGTTTTTCATTACTGGCTACTATTTCATGACTGGCTACTGCTTCTTTTTGCCATGTGTTGCTGTTTTTTTTATTATTTTTGACTGCTTTTGTCATTTTTTGAAGTATTGCTGTGTCCTGGAGTCCTGGAATATTAATGAATTTATCCTCATGTACTTTACTGTAGAAGTGGTGAGTTCTACCTGTCGTATCTGGTTTTCATGGCCATTTCACTTGATGATGAGCATCCTTCACCTTCAGTTAAATATTTCCTTACTTGGCAGCCTTGTGGCGTTACAGTGTTGACTGTTTCATGAAAATGCTTCCTTTTGCCTAACCAAGACTTTTTTGTTTAGATCCTGTTTTCTGCTCAGCACTTGTGTAACATATGAAGCTAGTCTGCCTGGTTTGATGTCTTGAATCCTTCGTTGGCCTGCTTACATTTTTCCCAATGATTCTTCTCCCTTTTGGCAAAAAATCAACTCTTTCCCAGAGGTCTCCGTGTTGTGGGCCAACATCTAACTTTGTATACGAGGGTGTTAACATCACTGGTGTACGGTTTATGGTGAAAGCATGAGATACCCGTGGTGCAGTTTCTTTTCCCGATCCTGCTACTCTGGTAGACTATAATCCTTTCAATATTCTACAAGATAATATGGAGGAGCTTGATTCCAACTCCATTCCCTTTACCACAAGTGGCTTCTACACGAAAGGGGCCTAAACCAGTTTCTAAGCTACCCTCTACATTATCATCAGCAACTGGGAAACGTGTCAAGAAGGACCCACCTTCTCCTTCCAGCTCTCCAACATCTATATCTATTGAAGAAATTTATGCTCTCAAACCTTATTTATGTTATATGACAGAAACAAATGTTCGCCTCCAGAGTCTCGAAGATAATTGGTCTGATACCAATAAAAAAGTTACTCATTTGGAGAATAGAGTTGATTATGTTCAAGTGGTTGTCATCCAAGTGCCTTCCATGCATCAGGATATCTCCTGCCTAAAGCAGCAATTTGAAAACCTGGAAAATAGAAATAGGCGTAATAACCAATGCATCTATGGCCTTATGGAAGGTGTTAAGGGCTCTGACCCTCTTGACTTCTTCCAGTCTTTTCTTCCAAAGCTTCTGCATATTTCAGAATCTCCACCTTTGAATATCCAAAGAGCGCACCGCCTGGGTCGTGTTCCACAAACCCCTTCCTCATCAACTAAACCAAGAGGCGTCATTTTATACTTTTTGGAATATATTGATATCCTTAAGGTTTTACAGGCGTCCAAACTTAAGGGAAACATTTCTTGGCAAGGTTCTAACCTATATTTTGCTCTACTACAGCGTTTTTTAGATAACTTTAGAGAAGAAGATGTGGAAATTCCTCGTTCTTCATTGATTTGAGTGTTGCGTTAACATTTGTTGTTCTCTGTTTTGTTCTCCTCTTTTTCGTATTTTTTCCAGTTCAATTGTCTGTAGAAGGAACAACAAGATGTTTACAAAATGTTTCTTAGATTGAATGTTCTGTCTTAACTTTGTTGTTATTTGCTCTCCCCTTAGCTGTTTTTCGTTTTCAGATTACATAGTTATGTATAATATATTCTCTTTTCTCTTATCACTAGGTAAAATTTTCGTGGTCTCCCGATTTATGACTGTTATCCAGTCTGGATGTTCTCCTCCTTTTCCCGTCCTCGTCTTGGAGTTTTCCGAGTGGCTGTACCGTCTTCCTTATGTGGCGACACCACCCCTGTTTTTTCATTGTATGTTCATGGTATGTCCTTTTGTTTTCTCTTTATTTTTTCTCTTTTCTATCCTCTTTTGGTCTCTCTATTTGACTATATATTTAATTCCTAGCCCTTTTTTCTATCTATTTCTATATTTTTTAAATGTATCTTCCTTTTCATTTCCCCTCTCTTTTCTTCTTTCTGGCTTCTCTATCTCTCTTCTCTAGCTCTCATCTCTCATTAATTTTTACATGATTTTTCAATTATGTTACTTCTTCCATGATATTTATTTACACTATTCGTTTCTTTTTCACTCTTTCCTCACTATTCTCTCCATTTCATGGCACTGTGCTTTTCGAATTATTGTTAGATAAATTAAGATGTCGTTAAAAGTTTTATCTTGGAACGTTAAAGGTTTGGGCTCGCCTATAAAATGTCAAACGGCTTTGTCTCATACTGCTGGCTATAAAGGTGATATTGTTTTATTGCAGGAGATTCAAATAATCCAAAAAGAGATATCCAAGCTTCAATGACAATGGATAGGTCATGTTTTTGCTTTTCCTGGTTCGGGGAAGCGTAATGGGGTAGCTATTCTCTATCATAGGCGCTTGGATATTCAAGTTATTGCACAAGATGCGGATACTGAAGGTCGATGGGTTTCGGTATCCTTGTTAGTTAATAAAATTCTTTTGACTATTTTTAATTTATAGGCACCCAGCAATCCGGATAAACTTTTTTGGCCCCAGATTTTATCCAAACAGCAGCGAGGATTATTTGATTGTTGGTGGGGATTGTAATATGATTGTTGATTGTTGATCCTTTTCTAGATAGACGTTCACAATCTAGATTTGTCCCTTCTACAATTCATTCACAATTCACATCTACTATTACCCAAAGCTCCCTTCATGATGCCTGGAGATTATGCTACCCTACCATTCTAGAATATACCCTTTTTCTCTCCTGTACATTCCTCTGAATCCCGTATAAATTACTTATTTAAACCTAAGGCACGCACACAACATATTTCACACTCCGATACAGGATCCATTTTGCTTTCAGATCACGCTCCTGTATCTCTCAATGTAGATGTTCAGCCTCCTATGGTGGATTCTAAATGATGGAGATTCAACAACTCCCTTCTCCTAGACCCCACTTTTACCCCTGCCTTTCAACATTTTTCACATATATTTTTTCTAGAAAATGAATCTCCACATACTTCTCCATCACTGATTTGGGACACCTTTAAAGTTGCTTCTAGGGATTTCATTATTTACTTTGTAGCTCAGAAATGTAAATCCTCTTCCAAAAAAATACAAACACTCAATTCGCATATTAAACAGTTAGAACTTGCCTTTCATTCTACAAACTCCCAATCTGACTTTGATGCACTTCTTAAAGCTACATTTTTGTTTAATACGCTTTCAACTGAATGAGGCAGTTTTCAAAATGAAAAGCAGCCTTAAATAGAGGACAGTACCTGGATTAAAAAAATAACTTGTTTGATTGGATGGTGTAACAAGCATTTACAATGCAATGGTTTTGCCTTTGTTAAAGTTAGAGCTATTGGCATTGCTCTTGACATTATTTTTATTTATTTTTTTTAATTTAAATGGCATTGTCATTTACAATAGCAAATTCAACCACTCATCTAACCCATCTGAACACCCAGCCACTGATCCACCCGCTCATCTATCTACGCATGCGCTTGCCAATCTCTTCATTCACCCACCCAGCTGCCCACTTGTCCATTCCGGTACCCACTCATCTATCAAAGCAGGCGCCCGCCGACCTCATCATACATCCGCTCCCTCGTCCCTCCCTCCAGCTGCCCACCTACTCATCCATCCACTCATCCTTCCACCTATTCATCCATCCGCTCACACATCCATCCGCCCACTCATCAATCTGCTCATCCTTCCACCCACCCATCCGCCCGCTCATCCTTCCACCTACTCATCCATCCACTCATCCTTCCACCTACTCATCCATCCATCCACCCACTCATCCATCCGCTCATCCTTCCACCTACTCATCCATCCGCTCACTCATCCATCCGCCCACTCATCCATCCGCCCACTCATCCATCCGCCCACTCATCCATTCGCCCACTCATCCATCCGCTCATCCTTCCACCTACTCATCCATCCGCTCATCCTTCCACCACCTCATCCATCCCCTCATCCTTCCACCTACTCATCCATCCACTCATCCTTCCACCTACTCATCCATCCGCTCACACATCCATCCGCTCACTCATCAATCTGCTCATCCTTCCACCCGCTCATCCATCCTCTCACTCATCCATCCGCTCATCCTTCCACCCACGCATCCATCCGCTCATCCTTCCACCTACTCATCCATCCACCCACTCATCCTTCCACCTACTCATCCATCCACCTACTCATCCATCCACCCACTCATCCTTCCACCCACTCATCCTTCCACCCACATAGCTGCCAAGGTTTCAGATTGCTTTGTGTGACGTTTTCAGAATTGTACTTTAATTATGAGTGACATTTAATGACTACGAGTGACACTTTCTCATGCGCAAAATCAAGCAATGAAAATGAGGGAAATAGGTATAGGCTGAATAAATAAAACTTTACGCAAATGAGTACAGCGTCTTGTTAACAAAACTGTAAATATCACAATCGAACTGCACTTTAACACTTGAAATCATTAACCCCGAGCAGCCGCCCCTGTTGGCGCGCCGCTACCTGCCCAACCCCGCAGGCATTGGCACACATCAACATGACCCACCGGCTATCACAGAGGCTTTGCTGACAGACTTTGGCGACACCACTGGCACAGAAAATAATTGGACGGGCAGCGGCACCACTCATAGTCACAGAATCCATCAGTAATGTGACCCCGACCGTCTCAACAGGAGTTTGTGGGCTTAATGTCACTTAAGTCAGAGAGTAACTTCAGAATAGGTATAGGCTGAATAAATAAGACTTTACGCAAATGAGTACAGCGTCTTGTTAACAAAACTGTAAATATCACAATCGAACTGCACTTTAACACTATTGAAATCATTAACCCCGAGCGGCCGCCCCTGTTGGCGCACCGCTACCTGCCCAACCCCGCAGGCATAGGCACACATCAACATGACGCACCGGCTATCACAGAGGCTTTGCTGACAGACTTTGGCGACACCACTGGCACAGAAAATAATTGGACGGACAGCGGCACCACTCATAGTCACAGAATCCATCAGTACTGTGACCCCGACCGTCTCAACAGGAGTTTGTGGGCTTAATGTCACTTAAGTCAGAGAGTAACTTCAGCTGTAACAGGGCACATGTAGCAGGGCACACTGTACACTCTCACCCCTTAGTTGAACCAACAGCACACATTTTATGTGCAGACTTCTTTCTGGCATCCTGACGCCCTCAGACATCCCGAAGACTCTACCCGCTAAACCCCGCAATGGAGCAGCACCGGCAAAGGCAGCAGTTAGGGTTATAAGAAGCAACAATTTTTAAGTTAGGAGGGGCACAGTTTACTAGTAATCCATTAGGGTAAGACACAGTTACCGCTTTCTTTCTTTCTTTGCGATGTGTTCCGACCACCGGCCGCTGCAATCGCCGATCACTGTGTGACGTGCAGCTCAGCTGTAACTGAATTAGGCGCAGTGCTGGTCCATTAGATTTTGACTGCACGCAGCAGCCCGGACCGGTGCGGGAAGCAGAAGGAGGCAGCGCTGCATGCGCCATGATTAAAGCGCCATCGCAAATTTGCCCGTAACAAACCCCCCGCCTTTGGAAGCAGGACGTGACGGCCCGGACGCCGCGTGAGACAGGAGCAGGAAGGCGGGTGCCCTCAATCCCGGACCAGATTCGGGGGCGTTGACGAGAAGAGGCTTTCGGCTGACGTAGCCAAAAGCCAAAAATTCTCGGGAACGCCCCCGAATCTGGTCCGAGATTGACGGACAGAGCCCTCTCCCAATGGTTAGCCTCCATTTATGGAGCTAGCCAATGGGAGGAGGGGGCGGATACCCGACCCCACACAGAAATCATAACGTGAAGGGACGGTGCAGGGAGAGGCTGAGGAGAGTGCATCAGTGAAGGAACAGTGCAGGGAGAGGCTGAGGAGAGAGTGCATCAGTGAAAGGATGGTGCAGGGAGAGGCTGAGGAGAGAGTGCAGCAGTGAAAGGATGGTGCAGTGAGAGACTGAGGAGAGTGCAACAGGGAAGAAACGGTATAGTGGAGCTGAGGAGAGAGTGAAGGGATGGTGCAGTAAGAGGCTGAGGAGAGAGTGCAGTAGTGAGTGATAGAAATAAACATAAGATTAGCAAAATAAACAAAATGGCTTACCTCTAACAGCAAAACAGCAGCATACATACCCGTCTGAACCACTTCGTGCACAGCAGTGCACACAGCTGCACGGAGATGCCACGGGCCATATTGGACCTGAAAAACAAAGAAATAAACAGAAGATTAGCAAAATAAACAAAATGCCTTATCTCCAACAGCAAAACAGCAGCATACATACCTGTCTGAACCACTTCGTGCACAGCAGTGCACACAGCTGCATGGAGACGCCACGGGCCATGTTGTATCTAGAAAAAAGAGAAAAAAACCTAAGATTAGCAAAATCAAAAAGATAGATTACCTCGAACAACAAAAGAGCAGCATATCGGAACCAGTTCGTGCACAACGGTGCACGCAGCTGCACGGAGATGCCACGGGCCATATTGGACCTGAAAAACAAAGAAATAAACATAAGATTAGCAAAATAAACAAAATGGCTTATCTCCAACAGCAAAACAGCAGCATACATACCCGTCGGAACAACTTTGTGCACAGCAGTGCACACAGCTGCAGGGAGACGCCACGGGCCATATTGGACCTGAAAAACAAAGAAATAAACATAAGATTAGCAAAATAAACCAAATGCCTTACCTTAACTGAAAAACAGCAGCATACATACCCGTCTGAACCACTTCGTGCACAGCAGTGCACACAGCTGCACGGAGACGCTACAGGCCATATTGGACCTGAAAAACAAAGAAAGAAACATAAGATTAGCAAAATAAACCAAATGCCTACCCTTAACTGAAAAACAGCAGCATACATACCTGTCTAAACCACTTCGTGCACAGCAGTGTACACAGCTGCACGGAGATGCCACGGGCCATATTGGACCTGAAAAACAAAGAAATAAACATAAGATTAGCAAAATAAACCAAATGCCTTACCTTAACTGAAAAACAGCAGCATACATACCTGTCTGAACCATTTTGTGCACAGCAGTGCACACAGCTGCACGGAGACACCACGGGCCATATTGGACCTGAAAAACAAAGAAATAAACATAAGATTAGCAAAATAAACCAAATGCCTTACCTTAACTGAAAAACAGCAGCATACATACCTGTCTGAACCACTTCGTGCACAGCAGTGCACACAGCTGCACGGAGACGCCACGGGCCATATTGGACCTGAAAAACAAAGAAATAAACATAAGATTAGCAAAATAAACAAAATGGCTTACCTCCAACAGCAAAACAGCAGCATACATACCTGTCTGAACCACTTCGTGCACAGCAGTGCACACAGCTGCACGGAGACGCCACGGGCCATATTGGACCTGAAAAACAAAGAAATAAACATAAGATTAGCAAAATTAACAGAATGCCTTACCTTAACTGAAAAACAGCAGCATACATACCTGTCTGAACCACTTCGTGCACGGCAGTGCACACAGCTGCACGGAGACGCCACGGGCCATATTGGACCTGAAAAACAAAGAAATAAACATAAGATTAGCAAAATAAACAAAATGCCTTACCTTAACTGAAAAACACCAGCATACATACCCGTCGGAACAACTTTGTGCACAGCAGTGCACACAGCTGCACGGAGACGCCACGGGCCATATTGGACCTGAAAAACAAAGAAATAAACATAAGATTAGCAAAATAAACCAAATGCCTTACCTTAACTGAAAAACACCAGCATACATACCTGTCTGAACAACTTCGTGCACAGCAGTGCACACAGCTGCACGGAGATGCCATGGGCCATATTGGACCTGAAAAACAAAGAAATAAACATAAGATTAGCAAAATAAACCAAATGCCTTACCTTAACTGAAAAACAGCAGCATACATACCTGTCTGAACAACTTCGTGCACAGCAGTGCACACAGCTGCAGGGAGACGCGACGGGCCATATTGGACCTGAAAAACAAAGAAATAAACATAAGATTAGCAAAATAAACAAAATGGCTTACCTTAACTGAAAAACAGCAGCATACATACCCGTCTGAACCACTTCGTGCACAGCCGTGCACACAGATGCACGGAGACGGCACGGGCCATATAGGACCTGAAAAAACAAAGAAATAAACATAAGCTTAGCAAAATAAACAAAATGCCTTACCTTAACTGAAAAACAGCAGCATACATACCTGTCTGAACCACTTCGTGCACAGCTGTGCACACAGATGCACGGAGACGCCACGGGCCATATAGGACCTGAAAAAACAAAGAAATAAACATAAGCTTAGCAAAATAAACAAAATGCCTTACCTTAACTGAAAAACAGCAGCATACATACCTGTCTGAACCACTTCGTGCACAGCAGTGCACACAGCTGCACGGAGACGCCACGGGCCATATTGGACCTGAAAAACAAAGAAATAAACATAAGATTAGCAAAATAAACAAAATGCCTTACCTTAACTGAAAAACACCAGCACACATACCTGTCTGAACCACTTCCTGCACAGCAGTGCACACAGCTGCACGGAGATGCCACGGGCCATATTGGACCTGAAAAACAAAGAAATAAACATAAGATTAGCAAAATAAACAAAATGGCTTACCTCCAACAGCAAAACAGCAGCATACATACCTGTCTGAACCACTTCGTGCACAGCAGTGCACACAGCTGCAGGGAGACGCCACGGGCCATATTGGACCTGAAAAACAAAGAAATAAACATAAGATTAGCAAAATAAACAAAATGCCTTACCTTAACTGAAAAACACCAGCATACATACCCGTCGGAACAACTTTGTGCACAGCAGTGCACACAGCTGCACGGAGACGCCACGGGCCATATTGGACCTGAAAAACAAAGAAATAAACATAAGATTTGCAAAATAAACCAAATGCCTTACCCTAACTGAAAAACAGCAGCATACATACCCGTCGGAACAACTTTGTGCACAGCAGTGCACACAGCTGCACGGAGACGCCACAGGCCATATTGGACCTGAAAAACAAAGAAATAAACATAAGATTAGCAAAATAAACCAAATGCCTTACCTTAACTGAAAAACAGCAGCATACATACCTGTCTGAACCACTTCGTGCACAGCAGTGCACACAGCTGCAGGGAGACGCCACGGGCCATATTGGACCTGAAAAACAAAAAAAAACATAAGATTAGCAAAATAAACAAAATGGCTTACCTCTAACAGCAAAACAGCAGCATACATACCTGTCTGAACCACTTCGTGCACAGCAGTGCACACAGCTGCAGGGAGACGCCACGGGCCATATTGGACCTGAAAAACAAAGAAATAAACATAAGATTAGCAAAATAAACAAAATGCCTTACCTTAACTGAAAAACACCAGCATACATACCCGTCGGAACAACTTTGTGCACAGCAGTGCACACAGCTGCACGGAGACGCCACGGGCCATATTGGACCTGAAAAACAAAGAAATAAACATAAGATTAGCAAAATAAACAAAATGCCTTACCTTAACTGAAAAACACCAGCATACATACCCGTCGGAACAACTTTGTGCACAGCAGTGCACACAGCTGCACGGAGACACCAAGGGCCGGCTGCAGCACAACACCTGAAACCGCGCCCCTTTGAGAGTATGGAGTGAAAGCGCTTCCAGCACTCCCTCACTCAGCCCGTTTGCAGTCACTGGCTGAATTAATTGTGCACACTCCAGGCAACGGCACCTTGTTTCTACCCAGCCAGGCTTTCAGAGGCATCAGCACCAGCCTTGCGCATGCATGACTCTGCCCCATCCCTTCAAGCCTCTAAGATGAATCTTTTACATTCCTCGGCCTTTCAGAGCCATCAGTTCTCAAGTGACTGGCACCTCGTCCCTTCAGAGCATCTCACCCACTCGCTTCAACCATCAACCCTCTTCCCTCGTCGTCTACTCCTCCCCCGTCACTCCGGATATTTGGATGGATGGCACGTCATGCCAACTGTGCCCACCCCAGCAGTGTAGATGACTCCACCTCCATGGAATTCAGAGTTTGTGAAGTATGTTTGTATAGCGGGCCGACCTTGTAGGCATTCAGCAGTGGCCCTGGATGCGCCAGGGATGATGATTCTCGTGTTCTAGGTTATCCCATACCGAAACATAGTTTTTAAAATATCACAATATGTAGACGACCTTGAGCCCACTAGATACATAGTCGGCAGTCAGTACAACTTCCCTCTGGTGTTTAATCATTCATTCAAATGAGGCGAAGACACTCGGGAGACGCCCCTAGCCTGCGCGTGCCCTGCTCATCCTCGGAGGCAGGAGTAAATCAAGTGCACACCCGTGTCACCCCCTCAGAGAGGAGTAAGTGCACGCCTGCTACGTCTCATCCCCTCAGAGAGGAGTAAGTGCACGTCTGTCTCACCCGCTCAAAGAGGAGTAAGTGCATGTCCGTCTCACTCCCCACACAGGAGTAAGTGCCGCGCCCGTCTCACTCTTCAGACAGGTGTAAATGCAGCCTGGGCATGCCCGTCTCATCTTCTCAGACAGGAGTATGCAGCCTACACACGCCCGTTAAGCATGGGCGAATTTTGGGAATCTCGCGTTCGCGAATTTTGCGGATTTGCGAACTCGCAATCCGCAAAATCCGCGAATTTCCGCGAATTTGCGGATTTTTTTTTTTTTGTGTTCGCCCGTGTTTCTGCCAGTTCGCGAGGGTTTTTACAATTTCGCAATTTGCGAACTTACCTGTCGGGTCGCAAGTTTTGCGAACTTGTTGTTTCTACGTGTCCAGCCTGTTTGGGACACTCTTCTTCATCACTGCCACTCTCTGTCACCACTGCCACTCTCTGACTACTCATGCCACCCTCTGGCCCACCCATGCCACCCTCTGTTTCATCACCACACCCTCTGGTTGTCCAGTGTACATTATTTTCGGCAAAGCAAAGCACACCTTCCCTGCCTCAAGTGACCTGAATTAATTTGGGGCTGATTAATGTGTCACAGAATATTTTTTTAGCTGGCACCTGCTTCCTTAGTGCGCCCTGATTAGTGATCTTTTGCACTTGCTAAGTGCTTTCATTGTTGCAAAATTAGTTACAACACCTGCCCTGCCCCAACTGACAATAATGAATTAGGGGCTGATTAATGGATTTTAACTTCCAGCCTGGCTCCTGCTTGTCTCCCTTAGCTGTAATTCAGGACCTTTGTGGCATATGTGTAACTATTCTGAGGTTCAGAGCAGGGTCACATAATAGTTGCAACTGGCAACTGAACTCTGGAGGGGCCCCTCAGGAAGCACTACAGGAAATGGCTACTAATGATGAGCCTGAACTTTTGAACCTGGTAAGTAGTTTCAGTTTTGCTAAGATCGTATTTCTGCAATTTAGCACTTATTCGCGGGGCGCGAAGTTGTACTGGGAAGCCGCGAACTCACGCGAACAGTGCGAGCAGTGCGAGCAAAATCCGCTGCTCGCGGATTTGCGGATTTTGCGGGAGATTCGCGAATCTCGCGGATTGCGAATTTCCCGAATATCCGCAAAATCCGCAAGCGAAACGGATTTTCCGCCCATGCTTAACGCCCGTGTCACACCTCTGACAGCTGTACGTTCAGGCTGCTGCTGTGCACCCGCCTCGTACTCTCAGGCAGGAGTAAGTGCAGGCTGCTGCTGCGCGCCCGTCTCGTCCTCACAGATGGCAATAAGTGCGGCCTGCTGCTGCGCATCGGTCTCATCCTCTCAGACCGGAGTAAGTACAGGCTGCTGCGGTTTGAACTCTGGCTCGGCACCTCGCAGGCGGGCAGGGGTTGGGGTGAGAGGGCATTGGGGCGCGGCTGCGGTCGCACACGCTTGCCTCTTAGTACATGCTTGTACTTAGGCGACCAGCGCCGGCAGACGTATGGTGACAGCGCAGTGATGGACACCCCCTGGAGATTGCAATTAAAAGGGGTCTCAGCCCTCTTAGCTTTCGTGACTCTTCCCTGCACCCATTAGCCGCTCCCAGGACGGGGCTGGCTCTGGCTAGGGGTCTCCGATGGCGCTGCTGTCCTATTGACGCGCCTGCCCAGACGCGCAGCTGTCTGAACATCCATCCTTCCCTCCTCTCGAATGGACAGAACCCCACTCTGGAACCTGGGCACACAGGAGTAAAGTCCCACACCACAAGTACCACTGGGTTGTTTCAATAACTCCCTACATCAGTGGAATCCTTAAGTTTCTGGAATAACGCCCTACATAGTAAGAAACCTCGAGTTGTCTGAATGACGTCCTATGTCGTAAGGACGCTTGGTTTGCTAGAATAACGCCCTACATGGTAAGAACCCTTGGGGTGGAATCTTGAATGCGGAGTAAGTTGGTCTGAACATCACTCTTTAGTCTGGAGATGGTAGAGTAGCGGCTTGAATAACGTCCAACACTGTAAGAACCTTGTATTGCCTGAATAACGTCCTGCATCGTAAGAACCTTTGGGGTGGCATCTCGAATGCGGAGTAAGTTTGTACTTAAGCGATGGACTGGACGGAACCCCCCCCTTCAGTCTAGGCGTGCTAGAGAAACCTCCCACCATACAAGTATCCCTGGGATGTTCGAATAACGCCCTTCATAGTAAGAACCCTTGTGTTGTCTGAATGACGTGCACCGTCTTAAGAACGCTTGGTTTGCTAGAATAACTCCCTACATCACAAGAAGCCTCGGGCTGACCTCTCCAATATGGAGTAGAAATGAAGGAACTGGGAGTCATTCATGGTTGGGGCTGTCGGGATAATGTCCAACATCACAAACCACCATTTGGATTGGTATTTTTGTACGTACACGAAGTGATGGGATTAAACATCCGTCCTTCCCTCTTTGAGGCGCTCAGCTCGGGCATGCTGGAATAACGTCCTACATCGTAAGAGATGCCGTAGTGGGAGTTTCTGAGGTGGCTTGTGTTTGTACGTACAAGCATTGACACAATTTGAAGAAGTGCGTGAAGACCAAAGAGTCCACAGACTCGTGAAAGGTTTGAAAAGCGCACGTGCGTGTTTGTATAAAATGTGCAAAGGACAATGAGGCGTGGGCACGGAGGGCTGCGAGCAGAGCATGGAATGAGGGAGCAGCGTCTGGCAGGCAGGGTGACCATGCCGGACCAGATTCGGGGGCGTTCCCGGCTTTTGGCTGACGTCGCGTGACGTAGCCAAAAGCCAAAAATTCTCGGGAACGCCCCCGAATCTGGTCCGGCATTGACGGACAGGCCCGTCTTCCAATGGCTAGCCTCCATTTATGGAGCTAGCCAATGAAAGACGGAGGCCGTTCCTGTCTCCCGTATACATCTCAAGAGGTTTTCGCCTGCGCGAAAAAGATGCGCAGAGCGCATCTTTTCGCCAGGCAAAACCTAAAAAGGGGCATGGCCTTGGACCACCTCTCTGCAACGCATCCCTGTAGTGCTTACTGGAGGTTCCTGGTGGGCTAGTTGGCCCCCAGGGACCCTCAGGATTCAAGGGGACTTAATCCACTGACTTAGAACTCGCCACAGTTGTGCGTTTGCACACTTGTCTCATCAGGTCCCGCCCCCTTCCTGCAACAGTGTGCAAACGCGCCTGTGGTGCATTTTAAGATGGGGGATTAATTCCCCTTCAGTACTAAGGGTCCCTGGGAGCCAACTAGCTCGCCAGGTAACTCCAGTAAGAGCCACAGGGCTGTGTTGCAGAGAGGTGGTCCGAGGTGACCCCCTTTTTTAAACCTCTCTGCAACGCAGCTCTGTGGTGCTTACTGGAGATACCTGGTGGGCTAGTTGGACCCCAGGGACCCTCAGGATGTAAGTGGACTTAATCCCCCAACTTAAAAAGAGTCACGTGGTGCCTTTGCACAGTCGTGAAGGGAGGGGACAGGGCCTGATGTGACATGTGTGCAAACATGCCCTGTGGAGGGTCCATGGGGGCCAACTAGCCCACCAGGTACCTCCAGTAAGCACCACAGGGCTGCGTTGCAGAGAGGTGGTCCGAGTGTTCTCTAGTGTATGTAGGTGTTTTCACTGTGTTCTAAGTGTCTTTCAGTATATCACTGGCTCTAGGCCTGGTTAGTCAGAGTCAGTTACCACCAGTACCCATAAGCAAAAAGTTGGGGGCATAGGAGGACTTTCTGCTCCTCCTTTGGTTCTTTTTGCACATCTTTTCTTCTTCCTGCAATTTTCTTCATCGTTTCTGGACTTCTGTTGCTTCTTTCTGCATTTGTCTTGCTTCTTTCTGCGCTTTTTTTCCTCTCTTCCTTTCTTCACATGTCCTATCTTTGTAGGCATTGTTAGAAATTAGCATTTAAAAAAACTTAGAAATTCACTGAAAAAAACATAGGTTTCAGGGACATTATAGTTAGAAATTAACATTTAAAAAACCTTTGAAATTCACTGGAATAACCATAGGTTTCAGGGACGTTATAGTAAGAAATTTTCATTTAGAAAACCTTTGAAATATACAGAAAAAACCATAGGTTTCAGGGCCGTTATAGTTAGAAATTAGCATTAAAAAAAACCTTAGAAATCCACTGGAAAAAACATAGGTTTCAGGGACGTTATATTTAGTTGGAGCTCTCACTCGTATAAACCATAGAAATTTGGCAGTTATAGTTAGTAGACCTAATTATAACTCGCGCCTCCGCAATGCACTGCTGATGACGTCACATATTACATCACTTATGACATGCTCAGTGACATCACTTATGACATCACTGATATCTTAAATGACATCACATGTTAAATGAAAGAAAGTATGAATATCAGTGACACATCCTCTAACATACCCAAATAGGTGCCAATTATTTTTTCGATAATTTTTATTGCCAGCTTTTTTGTTGTAATACAGTGATCATTAGCTGTATGCCTGACACATAATTCCAGTGGTACAACATCAGGAATAGGGGATTGTTAGGAAAGTACATCACAGTCTTTTAGCAATGGACTGTAATGACAATATCAATGGCCCTGATTAGGTTACATCATTGCGCAGGAGAAGCAGGTCATAAAAACAATAAGTAATGAACCATAAACAATTAAATATTGCAAGATCTCATAAGTTCCTAAACAACTATCCATGGTGTGTGGGCATTCCCGCAGCTACCCTGACATGCCAGGTGATCCTCTGACATTGACTGAAGATGCCATTTCTAAGGGAAAAAGCATGATGATGAGGGTGCAGAAGGGTTATATCCCTTCTGTGCTTTGCAGGAGGCTGCAGGAGGAATAAGTATCTTGTAAGTATTGAAAGTATGTGTCCAGATGTGATAGCAACTGGGAGGGCATATTCCAGTGCAGTTATGCGTGTATATATGTGTGTATATAAAGCAATTGTCATCCTAATAGCTATGACAGAGCGATCAGTGTAGCACCCATCGAGCCAGCCTGGACCGGCGTGAAAGAGCCGATCATTATTCAAGTGGGACTTTCATCCATTTTGGCTTCCACTGTGAGTAGGAAGGTTTCCCAGCACTTGCCTCCTGTCCAGGAGTCCCCTCTCATACAGCAACCTAAGTGTGCATATTTCGGCCCTAGTCCAAGTCAGCAAGTCATGCAACCACTATATCTGGGGTGGAAGAGATTTCCATGCCATGGCTATGCTGCGCTTAAATAACAGAAACGTCAGGTCTATAAAATGGTGTACATGTTAATAAACTTTTGCTTGGGTACACAGCCCCAGTAGGCACAATTCAGGTGTTGGGATGAGAATGTGTGTTGTCATGTCAGCTACCAGCGCAGTTATCTCCGTCCATGAGGGTTACGATGAGGGGCATGCCCAGACCACATGGAAGAAGTTTGCATTGCATTTGGGACATTCTGGGGCGAGTGCCAGGGACATGTGTTGGATGCTGTACGGGGAGAGATAAGTATGGTGAATTGTGTGTAGCAGAATCAGGGATTACGGGATACACTTTTTGCAAACTGGACGGCTTGAGACCAGGCCCCATCAGATAATGGTTGATGGATTACTTCAACCAAATGGGCACGCACCTTCACTACGTGATCCACTGGTGGAGCATGGAGCGCCGTGTAGCAGGTCGTAATGGTGTGATGGGTGCAAGTGGCAGATAGGAGGGCATGTAGCATCATGTAAATTGGGGATTCGGATTTGTTGGCATTACATGTCTCCTGCATATTGTTTCGGAAAGCCATGTGTGTGAGCATCTGTCTGTTGTTCAAACAATGTGACTCCACCAGGTCCTGAAAGGACACAAGAGTGACCTCATTGAAGAGGTCACCCAGCAGTGTGAGCTCCACGTCGCTTAAAGGAGCTGGGTCAGGACGTTGTGCCGCCCAGTATAGGCAAATCAGAAATACCAACTGCTGGGGAACATGGAAGCGTGGAGCCAATGGAGTGTACATGTCTGCGCCAACAATTGCATGCCACCATCATCTGTCTGTACTCGTGTCGTGTACTGGATGCTGTATCGGACAGCCAGGTGTAGGTGCTTAAGTCCTTCAGTACTGTGTGCCCTACGATGTTTCAGGATGAGGCGGATTTCAAAACCACTCCATCGGCCACTGCAGCGATGCGGCAGTGTAATAGAGCTCAAAATGGGGTGCCCCAAAACTACCCTCATTGAATGGGTGTTGTATTGTATTTAAGGTGACCCAACGATGTTCCTGCATCATATAAATTCACGCAGGAACCCATTCAGCTCCCAAAAGAAGCTCTTAGGGAGAAGAAGTGGGAGGTCTACAAAGAAATACTGCAACCGGGGGAGAACCATCATTTTAGAGATTGCCACTAGACCCAGTGGAGATGGAGCGAACACCAGAAAGGCAGGGATTTTTTATGGAGCTCACAGCCATGTAAAGATACACCTCCTTGAAGTCTTGCTCAGCATGATATAAGTATATACCTAGATATTTAAACGTGTAATAGCACCACCACAGATGGGTCCCTGGGGATCTACCCAGTTCACAGCTGGGCTGCGCACCAGAGGGAATACACAGGACTTTTCTCAGTTCACACATAGTCCAGAGATCTCACCAAAAGTATCTGATATCCTCATAAGGCCCGGGAGTGACGCAACTACTTCTCGGAGGAAGATTAAGGCATTGTTAGAGTAGAGCGAAACAATGTGGTATACATCCCGCTCCTGGATGCTCCACTCCTCTGCTCACCGACAAAGTTGACAGGACAGGGGCTCCATGTGCAAACAGGAGGGGGTACAACAGACATCTGTCTCATCCCCTTACGAATATCCACCCTGTCCTAGATGACCAGTCCTGTTTTCACTCACACTTTTCTGTTAGCGAGCAGGGTACAAATCCAAACCAGAAATCCAGGTCCCAACCCTATCTCAGTAAGGGCCAGCAAGATATAATCCCATTTTAAGGTGGCCCTTCCACATCCAGTAGTACTGCATCCTGGTATACAACTGGATTGGCCCATGTGGACCAGCAGGGTGAAAGAGGGACGAGGCGGTTCACCAACCCTCTACCCAAAATCTTGCAGTCCAGGTTAAGCACAGATGTGGTGGTAGGAGCACACAACCAGCGGATCCCTGCCAGGTTTGGGTAAAACTAGGATCAAAGCTTTGTACATTGAGTTAGAGAGGTGTCCACATTCTCTGGCCTCCACAAAAGCATCTGAGAGGTGCTGCTAGGTCTGAGTAACAAAGTTAACATACTACTCAATCTGCCGACAGTCGTTGTCCGACGAATTCCTGCGTGCGATCTGGGCCAAGGCCATGTGAATCCCCTCCAATTGGAGCAGATCCTCCAGTTCAGCTATACCAGCTGGAGAGGGCCAAAGATATCGCATGCACGAGACGAAGATGGTGGGGCAGGGGCAGCATATAGTTCCCAGTAGTAATTGCAGAAAGCCCTGTTTATGTCTAACTGTGCCTATCGGGGTGCATTGCTGATCCTCCCATACAAGCCAGGCAAGTAGTCACCACAAGCAATTGCCCTCCGCATGCTGCAAGGCTCCATGTTATCTGTAATCATGTTTGCTAAACGTGCCCTCAACCTCATTATGCTGCTTCTGTAGTAGGTGAAACTGTGCTATTGTGGCTGCCCGATCGACTACCTGGTTCTCCAAGTTGTGGAGATCATGCTCTATATTCAAGAGGTTGTTCAACAACCACTTCCCTATCCCCCAGGAGGCTGCTAAGCAGTGGCCCCGCAACACCACTTTATGAGCACTCCATTCAACCACCCTAGATGTGGCACTGCCTGCATTAAGGGTAAAATATTGATCAATGCAGTGGGCGAAGTCTGTGTGGAAGGGGGGATAGACAAAGCCTCCACCTGTAGCTGCCAGGTGGGTATGGTTGGGCATTGCCGTCCCCTCTGTAGGGTCAGCGGCAAGGGGCAATGGTCCAATAGAGTGCATGCTAGGTATTCCACCCCAGAGAACCACACTCCAAGCTGGGTCACACAAAGAAATAGATCAATTCTGGTGGACCTGCGAATAGAAGGAGTACTTCTGGTTCAGGGGATGCATGTGTCGCCATTCATCCAAAAGGTGCATTCACGTCATCCAATGACCTAGGTGTTGTGTGGTCCGTCGTGTGGTAGCCGCTCTGAGTTGGGGAGGGGGTGCAGGGATCAAGCATCATAACTGGGACACAATTAAAGTACCCTGCCTAGAGTCCAGGAGAAGATGGGTCTCTGAGGAGCACCTATGTGAGGATATCTAAGAATTCTCCCTGTTGAGTGTTGGAGCATAGATTGCAGTAAGCGTGAGAGGTTCGCTCTCTAATTGGCCTTCCGGGATCACAAACCAACCCCCTGTGTCCACCTTCTGAGTTTCCACCATGTGGGTACCCCTGGAGCCACCCAAATGAGGACCCCTTAAGCGAAGGAGGATTCTGAAGTGCTGTGTACCTGCCCTCTCCATTTAGCATGGAGTCTAGGTAATTCAGTGGTGTTAAGATATGTTTCTTATAGTATGGCTATATGTATTTGGTTCAGTTTAAGAGAAGAATAAGTTTGACACCATTTAAATGGGGTGGCCATTCCACGTACATTCCAGGTAATTGTGCAATATTGAAGGACACAGTTTTCTGGTAACTCACTCATCATATAATGCATTTCATGTAGACTGGGGCCCCCTATGAAATGTGCGAGTCAGGTAGACTCTGCATACATCCATGACGCATGGGGTTGCAGCAATTACTGTGCGCAACATTGTAGAACCTCTCGGTTAACCATGATAACAATAATAAAACAGTGTTCCACTGGGACAGTAGCAGTGAGAAGGCCCATCCATGGATAAATCCCCAAACTTTACATCAACATCAATTTAATGAGAGAAAAGCACAGAAGAAAAAAGAACATTCAATGCTAGAGTCCAACTGGAAACATGGGGGGGACAAAGCACCAAAATCAAAGTCAGAGGCCATCTGTGGCTCTGATGAGGAGGTAGCATCCCTCAAGTAGAACTCAGTTATAATCAAGGACCTGATTATAAGTGCCCCGCAGTCCCATTTATACCACTTTTTACCTGCCGGCTATCAGCCTGTCAGCCTGCAGGGTGAGAACTTCAGCTTTTACCTTAAGGCGTTCCTGCATGCATTGCAATGAGGGCCGTGCTGGCCACATCTTGAACCGAACCTCCTCCACTCGCTCCACACGTCTGTGGTGACCATCCCACAGTAAATTGACCTCCACTTTGACAGAGTCTATACAGGTCTCCAGGGAGGTTTTAATGTTCATGATAACCTGGAGAACCATATCAAAATGGACAAAGTGAGCAAGGAGCATCTTCGCCAGGTGCTGCAGGCTGCAAAGGGTCTTGTCCACCGGCGGGGAGTCCACGTCTGGGCCACCCAGCTTTAGCGGTTTATTAGTCTTTGGCTTTGCCATTATTAGAAGGCACCAGAGTTAATCCAAGGAGGAAGTATGGGAAAAAGCAATCTGGACCATCAGCTAGGTATATTGCTGGGATTGGCGGGTGGCAGGTACGTCGGGTACGGGCTAGCAGGTGCTGGTTGCATGGCATTACAATGTGGGCTTTTACCATGCGTGCCATTACAACGCTGTTTTTAGAACGCAAGTCGTTATAACGACTTGCGCTGTAAGCGCTGGATAGTGGAATAGTTTAATTTTCTATTCCAAATCCAGCCCACGTTACAGTAGGGAAGGTGTTTGAATAGAAAATTAAACTATTCCCTATCCAACAGCGTCCTCCAGCGCAAGTCGTTGTAACGACTTGCGCTGTAATGGTAGCTCGTGGTAATACCCGCGTTGTAAAGGCTGTTCCCCGCAGGTGCTCACAATGAGTAAAGAATCCAGCAACCATGCGGAGAAGAACTTCGCTGTCGCTCCACTAGGCCGCCAAGCCCTCTGGGGACCACGAGGAAACAATGCGTATCACACAACAGCAAGGATGTAATATGTGGTGTGCCCCCTTAGATGGAAGTCACTCATGAGCTGCATTTGTCCGGGGGGACCTCGGGAGCAATAAGGAGGGACAAAGTTAGTCACTGAAGGTGCTCCCATGCAGCAGACTGTGCTCACTTGGGAGACCTGAAGTAATGGCATGGCCTGGAGCATCACGACACAGCGAACATTTTGTGCCCAGCAACCAGGGTCCAGGTTCCCGGGCACTTGCTGAGTCAGTGTGCTGCAGCACACTCCCATAGATGAGTGGTGTCACCTCTCGCTCCGTGGAAGAGGGGGAGAAGGGAAGGGTTCCAACCACACCCCAGAGCTAGCAATAGTCCCCTCAACTGTCTTACCTTTGCATCTTTGCCAGGTCTGCTGCAGTGGTAGCCTCAGCATTGACACCACAGGTTCAGCAAAGCAGTGGTCAAGCCAGGGCAAGCAGGGTGAGGAGCAATTGATCTGGGTGCTTCATCTTTGCCAGGTCTGCTGCAGTGGTAGCCTCAGCATTGACACCACAGTTTCAGCAAGGCAGTGGTCAAGCCAGGTCGTGCAGGGTGAGCAGCAATTGATCTGGGTACTTGTCAGCAGGTGAATCGGGATCCTCTGTCCCTCCTATTCACTCCTTTTGTTGCTTTATGCTTGGTAGTGCAGTTGTTTTAATTTATATTTCTTTTTATAGCCACTTCCAGCTCTGATGGCGGGCCCAGAAAGGTCTTTAACTCCACCCGTGGGCCTGTAGGCCGTCCCTGCCAGTCAGTCCTTCGAGCAGGCAATTCAGGTCGACATGCCCTTAAGAGATTTGCAGCCTGGCTCCTCACTGGGGCTGCGTCCACAGCAGGCAGAGTCAGTGGAGGCCCAAGGGGGCCACGTGAGCATGCCGATCCGATGCGGTGCAGCAGTGCCGACTACAGCAGGCCTCTGCCACCAAGTCACACGGGGATGATGGGGTAGAACCAGTCCACTAACCTCTGCCCCGTGATTCCAAAGCAAGTTGTCCTTTAGAGGGGAAAGGATCAGTGAGGCTGCACCTCAAAATCTCTGCCTTGGGTCCTCCGGTGCACCACCCTGATCTCCCAGCACTCCAGGGCCTCGCAAATGGGCGTCCAGCAGGCACCCGTCGGGTCTGGCCCACTCCGCTCTCCGCACTTCTGGTGTCAGTGACTCCTAGCTTGAGACAACCCACGCCACAGGATGGGAGATGCTTGCAGCTCCAGGTGACGCCGGAGCCCCAGGGTCAATCGTCAGGGCCTGCGCGCTCGGTGGAGTTGCTCCTGCAGAGCCCACCGCCAGGCCGCGGTGGTAGGCCCCATCCTGTGCGCTATGGGGAATTCCCTGCAGGGAGCACTCACTCGCGCTGAGAAAGTGACCTGCCATGCCCTCCATATCAAAGACTCCATGTAGGTAGCAGTGAGAGTCTGAGATAGCTAGGATGTGAGTGATTAAAACAGGATAAATAATGGACCAGGTGCAGAGCTCCGAATACACGTCCGCTGTGGATGCCATCTCTAACACGCCCTCCCGAACAGGCACTGATATACTGCATTATATAAAGGTGAAGTGCTGATGGAAGTAGACATCTATTTCGACAGTAACTGATAGATGCATGTATACAGTGTGTTATATGGTAATTTGCACAATGAAACAGTCGTTAACAAATGCAGTTGCATACTGAGTTATTCATTTAGAAGTTGGTGAGTGGAAAGTTTATTAGTGTTAGATAGTGGTGAAGTGAATGTTTTTGTCTCCTAGATATGGTTTGATTAACTTATCCACAATGAATATATTTATTTGTATCTGTGGTATCTTGGTATTCTCTATGCTATCCTTCTCTGCCTCTATTGGAATGTTCATGTGATGAACCTATCAGAATGTTGGTGTTCTGCCTGAGAGTTTACAGTTGGCTGGGCTGAGCACCATGCTGGATGCTCCTGGTGGGGTCTCTCTATACATCTTGGAATAAAGCATCTCAAAACTACATCATCTCTTGTGGACATTTCATCATTACAGTATCCCTGTAGTTCAGTTCTGTAGCTGTGCCCAGAACTGATAAATTAAATAGTACTAGACACATTGTACATCTGATTATGCAATCCAGAGAAGTAGACCTGTGTATTCAGTTTAGACTGCTATGTTAAATTGGCATTTATAACATCTTTGCAAGTCTTAAGCTTTTGTTTTATTACATATAAATCACCCCTAAGGTTAACTGTATGTAGCCAATAGGGGAGGAAGGTATGTGTTTAAAAGGTAAAACATGTACTTTGAAGTTTCAGTGAACTAGAAAAACAGATATAGAGTAATATACCCATTTAAACATCCACTCATATATCTATGCACTCATCGAGATACCAATTTACAACACCATACAGCCACTCACACACCCAGTCAGACAGCGACAGAGGTAGGTACACATTTAGTGATACACCTACATAGCAGTTATGTATCTAGGAGTAACAGAGCCAGTTGTAAACATAGTTACATACTCCAACACTCACTAACACAGGCAATAAAGAATCCATAAAACTACCTACATGCACATTTACAGAACCAAAAAGTAACTAAGAGAGCTGGGCATATACCAAAATAGTTACTTACAAATCCACTGACATACACACAGAGGGATTGATACACTCACTCTGATATGTATTCATGTACTAACACTCTTAGTCACCCATCAAGACAAGTAGCCATTTGGACATGTCTTAGACCTGCTACTGCAGAGGGTGCATGTGCTGTTTTACTGCCAGGTTGACTTGACATTTGAAACCCCTTGCCAAGCTTTAAACTCCTCTTTTTCTAGATGCAATTCACCCCTGAGACTTAGGTAGCTCATTGACCAGGGTGCTCTCTGTTTAAAAAGTTAGGACATGTACTTTGAAGTTTCAGAAAGTTACATATGCACTTGGAGACCCATACGCCCTGTTATACACCCAGTCTCCCACCCAATGCTGTAACTCCTAAGCCTATTCACAAAAGCATAGAGGCACACACACACACAAACACACTCACACACACATACACACACACACAAATTCAGACAGATACAGAGGCACTTACACATCCACTAACCCAAACAGCAGTTATGTATCTAGCACTAAGAGAGGCACTCACACACCCAGTTACAAACCCCAAGAGTTGCTAATACAGACAGCAATGAATCCCTACAGCTACTAACATTCCCATTTAGAGACCTGTAGAGTTTCTAAGAGAACACACAAGGAGATGACGGACGGAGCGCTGAAACTTTCAGACACTCACCACCAGTCACAGATCCTGATTGAATCCATCATCGTTCTTTAGCTCACTTCGCCACCCCAGTTCAGACACAGCTATATGCAAATCAGTCTTGACACTGTGCCTCATGGGAACAGTCCAGCCTGAACTGCCAAGCCATGATTCCCTGGACCGGAAACAAGCATTCTGGAACCGGTTCCAGGCTAACAGCCCTCATCAGCCAGGTTAGCTTGCATCCAGTGGAAAAGTGAGCAACAGACCCACGTCTGGGCATACCCTGCCAACTTAGGGTGAGCAAACAGAACACAAGGAGATGATGGACGGAGCGCTGAAACTTTCAGTCACTCACCTCCAGTCACAGATCTGGGTTGAATCCATCATCATTTTTTAGCTCACTTTGCCACCCCAGTTCAGACACAGCTATATGGAAATCAGTCTTGACCCTGTGCCTCATGGAAACAGACACACCCTAACTGCCAAGCCATGTCTTTCCTGGACCGGAAATAAGCATCCTGGGACCAGTTTCGGGCTAACCGCCCTCATCAGCCAGGCTAGCTTGAATGGGGGGAAGGGAGGGAATACACAATGGGAAAAATGAGGAAAACAATGTCAGATGTCCGGCTGGGTAGATGACGGCCAAGGGGGTGAAACTAGGGCCAGACTCCTCTTTAGCTGCATATGACAGCTCCACCGGAATGGGCCTACAGGGCAGCTCCCAGGCAGCTGGAGAGCTGAAGGCCACGCACATCCATCATTGTTATCTTGCTAAGAGGGCACAGATGGCGAGTCGGATTGCCCTGTAGTTTCTCGAATTTGATGTCCTCCAGAGCCATGTGTCAGGTGGCAAGCTGTAGTCCGTATTACCTTTCTAAGATCGTGCTTGTACTTGGACGGACGCAGTTGTTAATGCCTGTGTTTTGTCTACATTGGAACACATGACTTGAGATTTCACAAATTTTCTGGCAGTGAAAGGGGATTTACCATTGTACTAACTTCAGCAAAACTCAGAACTTAGATCAAGGTTTATGTTGAGCCAGAGATCACCTCTATATTTGCCACTCATTGCTTAATGCTTAAATTTAATGGAGCGCCTTCCTGTGCACCCATTCCTGCCAACCCAGATGGTAATTTTGACGTATTCGCGTTCCAGTCTGCCATTGGCATGGTTAGGTGGTCTGCCTGTCGAACAGACATTCTTGCTGGATAGTCATGCGTGCCCGTGACCTTCAAGTGCTTTGTATCCTATGGGGATCAAGGGCAAGTAACCTGTCCTGTGAAAAGTAGGGGGAGATTTCTACCCATGTCTTGCCATATAAGGTTGATATTCCCTATATCCGTTAACCAGCAAAAGTTAGAGTGGTGCCACAAATTATGTTCACTTTTGCAGAGCTGGTAGCCATGCTCGTTAGCACCTCAAAGGTTTTTCTTTGCTGGATGCGACCTCATGATTTTTTTAAGCACACAATGCTATTTATCTTCATTTAGACCACACCCCTACTCGGATAGGCCCCACCCCTTCAAGAGATTTGCCACACCCCTTTTAGAGCCCCCCAGTTTTTATTCCCACTTAAAGCCCTGCTATTTGGGTTAGTTTGCGCTTAACGATAGCGCTTTGCGATAACTTTTTGTCCACATGAGGTATCAAAGCAAAATGTGAGACCTTTTCTTCCAAGTTTTTGAGGATTTTAAAGGTGCCAGGGTTTTGTGGATTCCCCTGGAGGGGACTGAGAAATTAGGCAAAATACAGCTAAATCTGTTGTTTGCTTGGAAAAATGGGATACAAGTGCTGCAGAAGAAAGTGTCTGGTTTCTTCCCTGCAAATGGTATAAACAAAGGGTTTGTGGTGCTAAAATCACCAACTTCACAGCTTTCAGGAACAGACTAGACTTTTGTCAGAAAGCCACATTTTTCTGCACAGTTTAGGTATTTTAATGGGACATAGCCTACTTGTCCTATATTTTGTGCTTTCAACCTCCTTTCAGTTGGTAGTAGAAATGGGTGTGAAACTAATAAAGTATCCTAATGCTATACTTCTCTGAAACCTAGACAAAATTCTGAAATCAGCAAGGGGTCATTGTGTAGATCACTCAAGGTTTTTATGGAAAGTAACAGTTGAAGTAAAAGAATATTGAAATTTAGTTGAAAGAAACAGCCATTTGCGACTACATTTTCACCTGTAACTTCTAACTATGGTAGATCTTTTAAATCTATATACTGTTACATCCCCCTGACTCTTCTCGTTGCAGGGTTATATGAGGCTTGTAGGTTCACCAAGAACCCGAGGTATCAGAGCCAAAAACTGAGTTGCACCTTGCACTTTTTTTTATTGCGTACTAGGAATGCAGGAATGTATTTGATAAATTTAAGGAGTGAAAAATTGGTATCAAGGAAACATATTTATGTCTGAAATTGGAACAAGATATGGAGTTTAGAAGCAGTGGTTATCTGTGCATCTCTGAATTTGAGGGTACCCATGTGAATGAGAGGGTATTGTTCCAAATGGCTTATTTTTTACACAATGTCTTACATTTGGAAGACAAAAATGCATAGAGAGATAAAGAGTAATAACACTTGTTCTACTAATCTGTGTTTCCTTAAGTCTCCTGATACAAATGGTAACTCACTTGTGTGGGTAGGATTGGTGTCCGTGACAGGAAACGACCCAAAACGCAGCGTTAACACCTCAAATTTTTCCTGTAAAACCGGACCCTTTTTTGCAATGTGCCTAGCTGCGTATTTTGGGCCCTAGCTCAGCCGGCACCTAGGCAAGCCTAGAAAACCTGTACATTTTTTGAAACTAGACACCCAGGGGAATCCAGGATCGGGGACTTGTGTGGCTCTCGCCAGATTCTGTTACCCAGAATTCCTCGCAAACCTCAAACTTTTTAAACAAAAACACATTTTTCCCACATTTCTATTTGGAATGTTCTGGAATCTTCAGGGAGCCACAAACTTCCCCCACCCAGCATTACCCCAAGTCTGCCAATAGGAATGGTACCTCACTTGTCTGAACAGGCTTAGTGCCAGCGATAGGAAACAGCCCAAAGCGCAACAGGAATATATCACATTTTCCAGTGAAAACTGACCCTTTTTTTGCAATGTGCATAGCTGTGGATTTTGGACCCTAGCTCAGCTGGCACCTAGAGAAACCTAGAAAATCTGTAAATGTTTTGAAACTAGACACCCAGGGAAATCCAGTATAAGGGGACTTGTGTGACTCTCATCAGGTTCTGTTACCCAGAATCCCTTGCAAACCTCAAACTTTGTAAAAAACACCGTTTCCACACATGTCTGGTATGGGAAGTTCTGGAATCTGCAGGGAGCCACAAACTAGTACCCACGCAGCACTCCCCTAAGTCTCCCAATAAAAATTGTACCTCACCTGTGTGGTAGGCCTAGTGCCCATGACAAGAAACAGCCCAAAACTAAGTATGGGTGAATTTTGCGGATCTGCAGTCCACAAAATCGCACGAAATCGCAAAAAAATCTGCAAACGTGCGGGTTTTCCAGCAAAATCGCAGATTCTTTTGCGATTTGTACACTATTCAACTGGAGTACTTTCTACTAGCTAATCAGTAAGTGCTACCTCGTTGGGTAAATGTATAGTGCTTTTCCTACACTGCAGCTGGCAAAAGGCAAAAGTCAAAAGGCGCTGAGGTCCCTTGAGTGAGCTGTCCATCCTAGTTGGGAAAGGGCGGGAAGACGTTTGATACCGCTAGTGTGTGGTGCGGGGCCAAACAAGCGGGGCTTCTATGCGTGTCAACATGCCTCTTGTGTATAAAGGGTCAGAGAGCGAGCAGGGCAGCAGGTGAGGAGAAAGCAGCCTCCTGGTCACAGGAACTGCACGGGGTTGCGCTTGAGAAACTCAGGGATTCAAAGACCTCCCTCGAGTATTACAGCTTATTTTCGATGGCAGATATGGGGTTAAAGCACACTTGCCCAGTCTTGACCGTGCTCACTAATGTTTTGGGCTGATTAAAACGTTACTGAATTTGAGCTTCAACTCGGCCACCTGCTATATCTGTAAGTGCTTACTGTTAAGGTTTAATTTTCGTGACAGGAGCCTTGTGCCATAATGAATCCTGCCCTGCATAGTTATCCACAAAGATGCCACCATTTTGTGCATTACCTCTACTCAACTGGAGTACTTTCTACTGGCTAATCCAGTAAGTGCTACCTCGTTGGGTAAATGTACAGTGCTTTTCCTACACTGCAGCTGCGTAAAGGGCCAGAAGATTTGTCTCCACTGACCATGTGTGCCTGTAACTTTGCCACCGCGCCAAAAGGCGCCGAGGTCCCTTGAGTGAGCTGTCTATCAGAAAGGGCGGGAAGACGTTTGATACCGCTTGTGTGTGGTGCGGGGCCAACCGGGCGGGACTTCTATGTGTGTTCACATGCCTCTTGTGTATAAAGGGTCAGAGAGCGAGCAGGGCAGCAGGTGAGGAGAAAGCAGCCTCCTGGTCACAGGAACTACACGTGCGTTGCGCTCGAGAAACTCATGCATGCAAAGACCTCCCTCGAGTATTACAGCTAATTTTCGACGGCATATATGGGGTTAAAGCACACTTACCCAGCCTCAACCATGCTCACTAATGTTTTGGGGTGATTAAAATGTTACTGAATTTGAACTTCAACCCGGGCACCTGCTTAATTTGTATGAAGTTATTCCTGTTGAGGTTTAATATTTGTGACATGAGCCTCATGCCAGAATGAATCCTGCCTTGCATAGTTATCAACGAAGATGCCACCGTTTTGTGCAATACCTCTACTCAACTGGAGTACTTTTTACTGGCTAATCAGTAAGTGCTACCTCGTTGGGTAATTGTACAGTGCTTTTCCTACACTGCAGCTGCGTAAAGTGCCAGAAGATTTGTCTCCACTGACCATGTGTGCCTGTAACTTTGCCACCACGCCAAAAGGCGCCGAGGTCCCTTGAGTGAGCTGTCCATCAGAAAGGGCGAGAAGACGTTTGATACCACTAGTGTGTGGTGCGGTGCCAAACGAGCGGGGCTTCTATGCTTTTCAACATGCCTCTTGTGTATAACGGGTCAGAGAGCGAGCAGGGCAGCAGGTGAGGAGAAAGCAGCCTCCTGGTCACAGGAACTACACGGGGTTGTGCTCGAGAAACTCAGGGATTCAAAGACCTCCCTCGAGTATTACAGCTAATTTTTGACGGCAGATATGGGGTAAAAGCAAACTTGCCTAGCCTCGACTGTGCTCACTAATGTTTTGGGCTGAATAATATGTTACTGAATTTGAGCTTGAACTCAGACACCTGCTTTATTTATATCTGTAAGTGCTTTCTGTTGAGGTTTAATTTTTGACCCACAGGAAGTACTTACAGAGTTTAAGGCAGGTGCCCGAGTTGAAGCTAACTTTGTAGCCATTTTAGAAAGCCGCTGGCAAGCTGCCAGAGTTGCTTACTTGCAAGTTGCAACTCTGGCAGCTTGCCAGCGCCATTCTAAAATGGTTACAAAGTTAGCTTTCTTCAACTCGAGCTCCTGCCTTAACTGAAATCCGCCCGCGAGCGGATTTGCGGAATTTTTGGCAATTTTGAGAGATTCGCAGATCACGAAATTGCCAAAAATCCGCAAATTCCGCGAGCGGAATGGATTTTCCGCCCATAGTTACCCAAAACGCAACATTTTTCCAGGGAAAACGGACTCTTTTTTGCAAAGTGCATAGCCATGGATTTTTGATCCTAGCTCAGCTGGCACCTAGAGAAACCTAGCAAGCCTGTACATTTTTTAAAACTAGACACCCAGGGAATCCAGTATGGGGGATTTGTGTGCTCTCAGCAGGTTCTGTTACCCAGAATTCCTTGCAAACCTCAAACTTTGTAAAAAACAAATTTTCCTCACATTTCTGGGATAGGAGGTTTTGGAATCTGCAGGAAGACACAAACTAGTATCCACATAGCACTTTCCTAAATCTCCCAATAAAAATGGTACCACACCTGTGTGGGTATGCCTAGTACCCCTGAGAGGAAACAGCTCAAAATGCAATGTGGACACATCACATTTGTCCAGTGAAAACTGACCCTTTTTTTGCAATGTGCCTAGCTGTGGATTTTGGGCCCTAGCTCAGCCAGCACATAGGGAAACCTAGCTAACCTGTACATTTTTTAAAAGTAGACATCCCAGGGAATACAGCATGGAATTTACCTGTGTGACTCTCACCAGGTTCTGTTTACCAGAATCCCTGCCAAACCTCGAACTTTGTCCAAAAAACCCATTTTCCTCACATTTCTGTCATCAAAGTTCTGAAATCTGCAGGGAGATGCAAACTTCCACCAACCCAGCATTTCCATAAGTCTGCAGATAAAAAATGGTACCTCACTTGTTTGGTAGGCCTAGTGCCCGTTATAGGAAGCAGCTCAAAATGTAACATGGACACATTACATTTTTCTAGTGAAAACTGCCCCTTTTTCTCCAATGTGCCTAGCTGTGGATTTTGGGCCCTAGCTCAGCCAGCAACTAGGGATACCCAACAAACCTGTACATTTTTTAATACTAGACACCCAGGGGAATATAGGAGCAGATGACTTGTGTGGCTCTCACCAGGTTCTGTTACCCCAAATCCCGTGCAAACCTTAAACTTTGTAAAATACAAAATAAAAATCCTCACATTTCTGTGATGGAAAGTTCTGGAATCTTTGTGGCTCTATTCAAGATTATTTAGTTCTTGAAATTGAAGGTATTTTGATATAGAATTATCGTCGAATGACTTTAGGAATTTATCTATCAACTAAGGGTAAAGCCTATTTTTAGAATAACCTTTAATTTTGTAAACATAAATTGTTTATCTAGGGGAACTTTGCCCTGATACTTGAGTCCCGTTGGAGGATTGATGGAGCACATATAGCCTATCTGTGGATTAAACTGAGCTAAAGATTTATCTGAAGCATTAAAGCCACTTGATAAAAGTTTGAATACACAATACAGGTACGCTTCCAATAATAATGAGAATGGGATGATGTCATAACGAATAATTTGTGTGGGCAAATGGGATTGGATTAATTATACTGTTCCACCATTCCCCCTCTATTTACATATAGGTTCCTGCTTCTATCACTGGCAAATATTCAAACATAACAGCTTCATAACTGAGTGCACCTCACCGGTGACTCTGTTATATTTAGATTAATGGATTAGTGTATGTGGGTTGATTGAATATAAAGAATAGGAATGATAGTGATATGCTGTGAAACTCCACTGTTGAGTCAGTTATATTTATATTTAGATTTAGATTAGTGCATTGATGGAACACTAGGAATGTGGATGACAGTGGTATGCTGATAATCCGCTGGCCTTGAAGGAAGTGGGTGGGTTCAGGGATAGAGGAATACTTACCTCCATGGCTAAAATCAATGAATAAACTATCTGTATATGTATATCTTACATCTGTATAAGAATAAGGATGAAAAATGTCTTTCCCCCATTTTTATATATATTTATGTTTTTATACATGTTTTTATGAGATTATTAGGAGAGGAATGTATATGAAGAATGTGGTTTTCTTCTACTCAACCCACCCAAAACATGGTGATGCTTTGTTGTTGTTAAATTTGTGCATCATTGAATCCCATTCTGTTAAGAAATTGTTATCTGCAATGTGATGTTCTGATATTCTAAAAACATTAACTTGATTTTATGACAAATGTGATTGTCTTATGTGTTGTCTCTCCCACTTTTATACTGCAATTATGTAAGAAGTTTTATATATGTTTCTAGAATGATTTTTGTATTTAATTGCAAAGGATGTATTGTAAAATTGAATATTTTTTTTAAACCTGAGATATGTGTTTCGGTATTCTGTGGAATTCACAGCTCTTTCAAGACTGCTTTATTGTTTGAGTTTAGAGTGTATGTGGAGTGGTTGATCTGAGCGATAAGTGAACCCAAAGGGAATTAAATATTTGACTGCTAAATCCGCTGAGAGCCACCAACTTCCACCCAACCAGCATTCCTCCAAGTCTGCCGATAAAGACTAACCCCGGGAGTAGTGTGCATAGCGGGGCTACACGGAGGGCCACGGAGTTGAGAACAAACTCCGTGGAACTCCGCTCCGCTCCACTCTGCTCCACTCCGCAACCCGCCTCCACCCCCTATTAACAATTAATTATAAATTACATAAAAGTAAAGAAAAAACACTTACCTGGACTGCCGTGTCCCCGGGCTACCCTCCTCCACTTCCTCGCCGTCTCTGCAAAAACTGGGCATGCGCGTGCATCCGCGCATGTGCATTTCTCGCAAGAAATGCGTAAGTGCGCGCATGCGCAGTTTTGGCAGAGACGGCGAGGAAAAGGAGGAGGGCAGCTCAGGGACGCTGCAGTCCAGGTAAGTTGTTTTTCTTTACTTTTATGTAATTTATAATTAATTGTTAATAGAATGGGTGGAGGCGGGGATTGGCCAACGCCGCTCCGCCGAGGAGTGTGCAGACATTTGCCTTCTCGGCGTTCTCTGTGGAACTTGAGTAGGCAAATCTCTGCACATTCCACGAGCGGAGCAGAGGTCTCCTCCCGGAGTTAACAAAGATTGTACCTCACTTGTGTGGGTAGGCATAGTGCCCCAACAAGAAAACGGTCCAAAACACAACATGGACACATCACACTTTTCCAGTGAAAACAGACTCTTTTTTGCAATGTGCCTAGCTGTGGAGTTTGGGCCCTAGCTCAGCTGGCACCTAGGGAAACCTAGCAAACCAGTAATTCTTTTTTAAAATACCCACCCAGGGGAATCCAGGATGGGGGGACTTGTTTGGCTCTCACTCGGTTATTTCACCCAGAATCCCTTGCAAACCAAAACACATTTTCCTCACATTTCTTTGCTGGAAAGTTCTGTAAGGGCAGGCTTAATGCCTTCAACAGGAATTATTTGAGCTAAATTTGAGGTTTGCAAGGGATTCTGGGTATGAAAACGATGGTAGCTGTGTTGCCTTTTTTTACTTGTAAAAGGCATATATGTCCGGTAGCAGCATTTCCCAGTCTCTCTAGCATATGCTGTAACTATCCATAAATCTCAAGGTTTAACTGTAGATGTAGCTTTTATTAATATTGGTAGTACTGTATTTAAATAAGGTATATCATCTGGAGCATTGTCTCGAGTTAGAAAATTGTACAGTTTGCTTTTGGTTGATTTTCATTATGGCAAAGTAAGTGCTGATGCAAGTTGTATCAAAGAATATAATTGATTAAGAAGTGTATATGCTCCTCATTAGGTATAGTATACCGCTTATGAAAAATAGATAATCTGTTCACAGTGAAAGCTTACAAAAGAATCTACGGATGTTGCTGAAAAGAAGGAAAAGTAGGAGCACTAGGAACTGGAGATTGTAGGTTACCAACTGTCAAACACTACTGGTGTCAACTGCTATGCAAATGTTTTTAGTTGTTGTCCTCATTCACCTCAGGTTTTAATGACATACCCTTGCTTTTTCGCTGCGAGAGAGAGACCATAAACCCCCCCACCAGGGGGGAGGAAAGCATTGGTTTAAGACACAAACCTCCTTCTGGTACATCTCTCTTAGAAAACGTCTGATGTTACGGCGGCTGCCGCATAAAGTGTTTTGGGGGACCCTTGCAGCAGTGAAACAGAGAGTTATGCAGGTGTAATCATTGTATGGGGAGTTCCTGTTGTTATCTTTTTACCAGCTCATTAATTTTGGTTAACACCTGTCCAATTCTGTAATATACCCCAGAATATTTTTCTCTTCTTGGACCCATTCACCAACAAGTCCATCCTTGGCATATAAAACATAGACTCTAGTTTTCTGGCAAATTGTTCCTCCAAGTAGTTTCCAACACCCATTGGTGCCTTCTGGGCCCACTCCCAACTCTTCATTTGCATATACTAAAAAACTGCTATGCAGATGTTGTTCTAAATGTACTCTTTCTGTTAGCACATCTGATAAATGCAATTGAACAGAACCACAAAAGAGATTTTGTTCTGCATTGTGTGATTTGCTGCAACATTTACATAGGGAAAGCACTGTAATACATTGTGCTTTAGGCATTTGAGATCTAGTAGATATGTGCAGTGAAACAGTACAACTTACCCAGAACACTTAACAAGATGCACACGAGTTTATAATGGTCATCCTTGGAGTTTTAGAAGAAGAACAAATAAGTATTGATGACGTATTTGAACTGAGTTACTCATGGAACCATGATTGTACAGAATGCTCTTTCACTTCAACTACGTAAATAGATTCAGAGCTATTTCTTTAGTTAACACTACTGGAATCCAAAGCTATATCTTTTGACAAATTGATCAAAAAATCTACTCAAAATAATTCCTGCCCAAAGTGCCCATCGGATGTTCCGTTGCATTACAAATACGTAGAAGTGGAAAATACCTTCTAATAATGCTACAACGATGCAGAGCAGGTGGAAGTAAATTGGAAATAGAAATTACAAACTTCAAATCAGGACAAATATCAATTTCCGGAAGAACTTATTCTACTATGGCTATAATCTTTCAACAAGGACTTGGTGTAACTTCTGGACACAATACAGTCTATATAAAGAGTGAAACTGGATGGACGGAATGTAATAACCGCAACCTTAAATTCAAATAAAAACAGCCTTTTAAGTTACCAAATTCTTATCTTTTGGTTCTTCAACCAAAGTTCTACAGACAATTATTGTTAAAAAAAAGTGTTACTAGTATTTGTGTTTCATGGATCTTCGGTGTTTATGACATACTTCAGCCTCTAAGAGGTGATGTCTTTATAAGGGTCTCTGTATCCCAGTATCCTTTACATCTGTTAGCAGTATTGTACCTCATTAAATGATAAAGGAGTTATCCGCCGAAGAGCACTGCCCAATGATGAATCATGACATTCTTCAGGGTGTTTGAGGGAACCGAGATCAGGATACACTGCCCCCAACAACCACAGTATTAGAACAACCATAGTCTCTCTCTCTATCCCTTCTTTCTAAGGAACAGTGACTCCTGTGGGATTTAGTCATTACATTCAGGAGCACGAGTCACTGGACCTTTATTTAGCTCCTTGTCCCCCCCCCCCATTATTTGCTATTGTTTATGGTGAACATGAATGAAAGCTGAAAAAAGTAAAAAAGGAGGGGAAAGAAATGCTCTTTTATAATGGGAAATACTATTACAGTATGAAATATCTACTGTTTTTGTTCATAATATGAATGTATGCATTGCAGGAATGAGATGTGTTTGTATACCTTTATAAAATGTAATACCAACGTATATTTATGTTCCTTTTATTTTTATACAGATGAATGACACCATCTATTGAAGTAAAGTATTTTCCTAATTCAATGTATATACCAAAAGGACAGTCTCTTACAGCCGGTGAGATATTCAGAGAAATACGAATACAGCAACTCAAACACCCACTCACTCACCCATGCAGCCACTCACACAGCCACTCCCTCATCCATGCAGACAGTAACGCACGGAGGGGGATATTCTCAAGAACGTGCGATAATCATCGCCAAAATCGGTTAACGCAATGTTTTTTATCGCAGGAAATGAACTCAGTAGTAACGTCCTATTCACAACATGGCAGTAACATGCGATAGTTTCCCGATAATGTGTCAAATGTCTGCGATAAAGTCACCGGGATGGCGATAAAAGTCTAAACCCTAACATGAAAAAAGATGCGATGGGCCCAACCGCAATTCAAAAATCTGCGATAATCTTCGCCAGGCCTGCAATTCACACACGTCAGGTGGGAAAAATCACTATAAAAGAAAAAACCCCCACAAACAAAACCAAAACAACTGTGAAGCACAATGGAGGTAGCCAGAGCAAGTACAGAGGACAACCAGAGCTCCACAAGCCCCACAGAGGACAAGCCTGGGACCTTGGGGTCAGGGAAGAGCAAGGAGAAGAAGAAGAGGAAGACGTGGTTCAGTCCGCAGGAAAACAGGATCCTGATAACGGAGGTGATAAACACCATCACCTACTGTTCGCCACCTCCACCGTGTCATTGGCAACAAAAAATGGAATATGGCAGTCCATCATGAAGAAGGTGAATGCAATCCGAGTGCTGCGGAGGACAATGGAAGAGGTCTAGAGGCGCTGGAATGATGTGAAGCGCAAAACCAAGCAGAAACTCGGCAACAACCAGGAGGCAGCAATGCAGACTGGAAGTGGGAGTCCAGCGCCACAAGAGGAGCGGGATGAGATGGAGGAAATGGTGTCCACAGTCATCAGTGTGGAGATGGTGGCAGGAGTTAGGGGACCGGACACTGCTCAACATGACATAACACAACAGCAAAAGGGTGAGAAACGACCAGGGACTGGGGGGACGGGGAGATGGGCACAATGGCACACAAGCACAATTAAGTATAGCACAGTGCGCACCAACAATGACTCTGGAGCATGTCCCTGAGCCCCTTGGCACATTGCAGCACACCTAGAAAACGCATGTTGGCCCCATCGACTATGTGCCCGGAGAGGGCCCTTCCTACACACCACCAATCTCACAACCAACCCATGCACATGTGCTAAACCCAGCAAAGCGGCGTGTCTCTGAGCAACACTGACAATGCAAGCAACACTGCATGACCAATAGCATTGCTGCAGTCAATATATCAAGAAATGTTGCACACAACGACACTGAGGTGGCTGAGTGTGGACCACATCCGTAAGGGAGCAGGTCACACTCTGACACATCCCTGTGCACAAACAACCCCTGACATCAACAGCACATCTGCGGACAAACCATGCCCCAGACACCCAACTCCCACCAAGAGCCCAATGTACCTAAGTATGTAACATCTCAGGACTGTATAAGCACAGAAGTCAAAGGCACACCGCATGAAAGGGATAAGGGGAAGCAAAATCAGAGCTGCCGGGTCGACTCTCCCAAAATGCAGCACACACACATAACATTCAGAGCACATCAACATTGACAACAATGTGGTACAAACCGCAACACGTTCACAACAGAACAGAGGACACAACTGGTGCCGCTTGTGTGTAGAAACTGGCCAATCACATTTGGCATAGCAGGGAAATACACATCCTTGATGTCAAAATGTCTACTGACCCGCATAAAATAGGCAGCTCCTCCCAAACAGTCACAATGTATACTGTCATGTAGTCTGTATGTAAACATGAACAATATGTAAAAATACAAGTGAACACAATGTTAAACTGCATCTCCCCTTCACATTGCAGCGGGAAAATCAACACCTCTTGCAGAATAGACCCAACAACTCTTCACTGATGAGGAAGAGGACCTTGCCACTTTGACCCCGACGCCCTCCAACAGCTCATGGACAGCCTTGGCACCCAACCTCCAGGTGCAGGGCAGCCCAGCTGCATAGAGGAGACCCCACCCCCTGCTCAGACTACACAGAGGAAGCACCCACCACCACGGCTGCCTCCCAAGACCCCCACGAACAACACATGGCCTTCCAACACCATGTGTTTGGGTGCCAGGAGAAGGTGGCTGAAGAGTTGCGGGTGGGGTTCGACCTCATGGCATCCAAACTAGATGCCATGCATGGGTGTTTAAGTCCCATCAGGGACCACTCACAGTCCCTAATGGACAACCAGAGTCCGCTTCAAGCTCTCCAATGATCCATGGCTGACATAGCTGGAGTCCTGACTCTGAAACAAGAACAACTGTCTAGTCAGAGTACTCTAGAGAAGTAATCTGGTAGTTGGGACACATGTGGAGGATCATGGAGAGCATGGAGAGGACACAGGCAGAAAGAACGGCTGCCATGGCTGCACACCAGCGAGAGGTAGCTGGACTCTTCCATGCCCTGCAGATCCTCCGCATGGCATTGCTGCCACAAGATGTGAATAAACACCCTAGGCAATCAGTAATAGTGGCAAACAAGTAACAACAATTGACAGTAAAAACTCAAGGTGCAAAAAAGTTATTTTATATTAAAATTGGTCAAGATTTTAATGCAAATAGTTAAAAATGATACACATATATAACATTTTCATAAACATACAAAAGGTACAAACTGAACCTAACAATAAAAAGCATACATTTCATAACTAACAATACATTCAAAAATAAGACTCATTTAATGAATAAAAATCACACTGTGGCGAGTGTATTTCGACGCGCGTTTTGGCGTGAGAACGCCTTCTTCAGGAGCCACCAAAACGTGTTGGTATCTAAAATATACATTAAAAAATATTATCACGACCATGTAATATGTATTCCATTTCATCATTAACAATGCATAACAACCTAAAATACATTTATAAAAACAAACATATAAACACCTAGGTGATCACTGTCAAAAGAGAATGAAATATCATGTTGCCAAAACCATCCAATGTGGTTATAGAAAGGAATTATGCCATACTCGTTCATCAACTAATTTCCAAAAATTCATATATACATATAGCTCCAGCAATTTACAATCGTATATTCATTTAAGAGAAATACGGCTGTATACTAGGCATGAACATGTATCTAAGCATAAACAGTTAATTCCACTATCTACATGTTTATACAAAGATCTTGGCCGTCATTATCCGAATATCTCCCATCAGATTTGGACATTCAAACTAACAGAGGTTCTTCAAAGTTTCGAATGGTGTATGTTACTCACTGTTATATGGAGTCTCATGGACTGTATATGTTATGGAGACATTCAAATATATTGGATGATCAGCAGATATCTGGTTCATCAGGTAATAAATCTACCTAGAAGAGTAAGTTATATCGATTGTTCAAAGAACATATAGCTTCTGGGTCGAGCGACCACTCAACATTTTTATAGAAGGTTTTATGGTCGATCTCACATAAGATGTTATTGACATGTGGTGGACTCAATTTAACCAACTATAAACGAGGGGGACATATAGCGGTACATTGTATCTAATAGTCATCATCAATCATCGAGTTACTTTAAGAAGGACTTCAATAACACTTGGTTTTGACCTGAGATAGACAAACATGTGATACATGCTCGATACATGACTCAATAAAATCAAGCACAGGGCCTGATATGCATATAAACCCTTAAAATAGTGAACTAACTCCTTTACGCACCTTTCAATAAGTTCATAGAAGGCCTACTTGGACACTGTGTTGCTAGTGAGTCCGCACAGTAGAATGGTGTAGAATAATTAAAATCTTAAAATAAAATGATCTTGTAGGAAAGAAATGACCCGAAATTACAGGGAAAACTTCTGTTCCATAATCAATTAAATCGACTGGTGAACGGTAATTGGAGAACTAATGCCTATATGGATTCAAAGAAAAAAATTGAGATTATTAAATGCTCTCAATGAGGGAAACTATGACAGACCTGCACTTATCACAAAACTACATTTATCGGCGGTGTTTACCTTTCAAAGTCCAATCAGGAAGGTGCGGAATTTAAGAAAAGACCGGATATCTTTTATGACCAAGCCGTCATTCGATCAGCAACTAAGAAGAATAAAGAATAAAAAGAGGGGAAATGAATTAGAAAGTATATGACCAAGGTCACGCACACGAACTAGGAAACTCGATGACCGAGTTTACGGGGACAAGCGCTTACCTCCATAAATTGCAAATAAAGGTCTGATAAAGCCCTAGAAGACACGGCGGGATAACGTCCGCGTCCGTCGTGCAGTCCGTGTAGCAGGAAAATAGTCAAACTTACCTGCTGAATCAGGTGTATAAATACGACGTAGGCGAATAATTTAAACGGGCGCACCTGTGGCTTAGTGCGAGATAAACAGCGGACTACCAGGTGAAGACGAGGCCACCCTGGTAACGGTAACGGACTTCTCGTATATTTAATCAGTAAGTATAGATGATGGACTAATGGCAGGAGTCCCAGAGGAGACCGCTATCAACATAGAGGATGGACTAGCGCGTCCATAACACTTCTATTGGAGACACTATACAGTAATCCAACGTAGTGTTCATAGTTACAACTCGTCTTTCAATCGTTTTATAGGCGCTCAATTTATAATGTAAACTACACATAAGTCACAATCATAAAATGCAAATAAACAAAATAACGCAGAATTATCTAAATAAAAAATGGATTAAAGATAAGGACCGATGAAAGAACCGCGGTACATGGAATAATAGAGTTCAAAATTCTAAGGCCAGCTGAGAGACCCGAAGAGAATTTTTTCAAGGGGAACAGGCAGATGTCAGCAGATTACTATGTTCCACAGATTATCACTGCTGAACCCTATTATAGAGGTGCCCACTCGAAAAAGGCACACAATTTATTAAAAATCTAGATTCAAAGTTCAGGCAAGGGGCCAACATTCAAAATGGACAGACAGATGTCAAAAGATCGCATTTTCCCACGGAATATCAATGTTTATTCACATATTGTTGTCCCTGCCCTAGGAATCTCACTGCTATCAGTGTCCAGGGGGTCCTTGTTTTTTGCAATCCATTGCTGCCACAAGGCCTGGCGCGGATAAATGCTGCTGCTACCACTCCATCCACATCTCTGCCCCCTGAAGTGTCAGTGCCACACAGTGCGGCAGACATTCCACATCCAGCCCCTGATTTGTCACTGCCACACAGTGATGCAGACAAAACAACACCACCCACATCTGAGTCACATGATACATCAGAGGATGAAGATGCAGAGGATTCTGCCTCAGTGGTAAGGACGACGCAGTAGCATTCATCTCTGCCATATGGCCTGTTTCTGCTTGGTTCTGCCTCTGCATCACCACCTCCCACTGTCCCCTCATACACTCTGTGACACCCACCTTGGACCCCAACATGGACTGTCATATTCTGTTTGGTTACCAATGACACAGCAATCAGACTGCAGACTGAACGCTTCCTCTTCCGATGAACTTGTCATTCCCTAAAGGGCAATGGCTGGCCCTCCACTGGGCAACAATGTAAAGTGGGGTTTGCATGACCCTGGTCTGCTTCAGCTACAACACTCTACTCAATGTGCATTAAACATTCAAATTCACACAGATGTGTCATGTCTATGATCATTCAAGTGTGGAAGTACGGATGAATGTAGGGTCACTCATTCTCCCTTATGTCCATGTTGCTCATATTGTGGGACTTGAGTCACAGGGTGCAACATTACTGATTGCGGTCCGGGTGGTGCCGACACTACAACAGAGACACACGCATTAGTTACTTCCTTGTCCAGCTCAGGATGGAACCACGCCCAGCCGAGAGGTCATTGTTCACACCCCTATGCTGAACTGGCATACACCAGGCCAGCTCACTCCGCTTATGCTTACAAGGGCGGACGCTACATGTCCCTGGTATTCCCTGCAGTGATCTACTGATCACAGGTCTAGTTGTCAGCATGCCACAGCCACTCCCTGAGGCCTGGTTTACACCCACACCACACCCATCCAGCACAGGCTTCACAGGACATGTGACCCTGCCAATAAAAAGGGCTGGGCGCACGTGCTTGAGGCCATTTCCACGGTGTATCTGGTTGTGCCTGTGTGGTTATTTATGCATGAGGGAATAGGGCCCTACCACATCACATTCCCCACTGCCGGAGGTGACATGATGGTGTCTGCACCACAATATTCAATCATAAAGGGCCCATGGCTTGAGGTGCACAGAGTTGGTGGCAGCCAAAGCACTTTGACCGGCACAGGCCTCCCACCACCAGACAGTACCTTGCGGTGCACAGAGTTGGTGGTATCCGAGGCACCTTGGCCGGCACGGGCCCCCCGCCATGAGACGGTGACTTGTGGTGCACAGAGTTGGGGGCAGCCGAGGCACTTTGGCTGACACGGGCCTTCCGCCACATAGCGATGACTTAAGGTTCACTGAGTTAGTGGCACCAGAGCTGAGCGGGTGTGCAGTCTCCGATGATGCATAGGCCTCGATACGCCATCCTGCCAATCAAGATTTGATTTGAATTGTGAGCCTAGATGGACCGCAGTGTACACTGAAGGCAGCAGGCTACAAAACAGCGGGAAGCAGCAGGGTGCGCTGGGGGCCTGTAGCGCGGAATCCAGCGACAGCTGAGGAGGTTTTACCGGCATGTGGTGGACCCTCTTGGAGACACGCCGGTGGCTGCAGTTGAGCATTGAGGCCTGGGTGTACAGGGTTGGGCAGTCATCGCTGGGCAGTGGACTGGTCTGGGGACCAGGGCTGGGTTGCTTGCGGAAGATGTAGGAATCATGCAAACTTCCTGGGAAGTTTGCGATGACATTGGTGTACAGGCCCCGGTGGTCCAGTTTTACCTGCACATGGTTGGAATGCGTGTGGTTCTGTTGCAGTGATTGTGTGCAGTGTCAACAGGGGGCACAAGTAGTACATGTGTGCAGTCGATAGCCCCCAACATGTGTGGGAAGCCTGCTATGGGGTAGTTCCCTTGCTTGGTCTCCAACTGATCCTGCGCAGTGTGGGGAAGTGAAGGTGCAGGGGTATCAAGCTGATACAAACTGTGATGCTTACAGGGATGAGAAATCCTGCCTAATGAGACCGTAACGGAAGTTTGTGTGGTCGTAACCTTCCTTTTCTTTCCTACGAAGGTTACGACCACACAAACTTCTGTTACGGTCTTTTTGTGCAGGATTGATCATATCTGTAAGCATTCGGGTTTGTCTAATTGCAATACACTGTACCAGATTACGTTTGTGACCATACAGACGCTTGACCATTGTCACCATTTATCCAACTGGTTTCTGAATACAGACTTTCGGAATATGGAATTGTATTGGGGATTTTCCTGGACCATATGCAGTTAATTGTATCCACAAGTTGCCCTGATGAAGTTCCCCGTTGGGAATGGAACTCGTTGGCTGATGTTTTTGTGTTGTTAATTTATATTTTTGTAATAAAGTACTGTTTTTCCACTACTATTGACTATTGGACTACATGACCTTGTACATGACATTTCAGAAACCACAATCTTGGATCTGGAGAACAGAGGCACCAGGCAACGGCTGGGTTGGGTTTGGTTTCGCAGGAACACTGCGAATTGGGACTGCCATGTGGTGCAGATATAGGAGCCCACTGCTTCTTTTGTGGACATGCATCTAAGACATGTGTGAGGAAGTTTGATAGGGCTGGCTGTGAGACTCCTCCAACTCTGGCAGTTGTTGGTTGGAAGGTACCAGAGGCCTACAGGTGCAGCACAGCCAGCAGCTTTGTCTGTGGAGGGATGTTGGTTGTCCGCTGTGTTGGTACCTTCAGCCTGTGGGTAATGTGAGGATGCGGAGGATGGTTGTGCTTTTGAGCCTGTAGTGGGCAATGACATCCTCTGGCGTTTAGTCTCTGAGTCTGGTGCATTTTCAGAAGGTCCGCTGTCTTGTTCTGCGCTGCCTCGGTGGTAGTCCGGGGGGGTCCTGGGGGTGGTGACGGTGGGTGTTGAGGCCCTTCTGGGTCTCCAAGTTACATGATCGTTGGCTCCATGGCATCTGTTTGTCTTCAGATGGGGCTCTGGGCTGGGATCCCTTTCATACTGCAGGTAGTCGTCCTGCTTAACGCCAGTAAAAGGCAGGTGTTAAATCCCTGCTGTAACGCACCTTATCGCCTGTGTTTGATCACAGATCTGGCTGGTCATTGAGAATATTGCGAAGTGGTGTTTTCGTGTGTTTTTGCATGGGAACACCTACTCTGCATATCATTAGTGCAAGTTGCCACTCTCATCTGTGGCAATGTTTTTTTGCAGAAGCTATCACTGGAAAACTGGCGATATTGGCAGTTTGCACCAGCTTGAGAATGGGGTCATAATCCTTTCACCACTTTTGCTGTGCTAAAGTGCCAATACCTCAGCGATAATTCCTTGAGAATATGCCCCTTACTCGCTTTCCAATACAGCTACCACCACATGTACTCACTTACCCATATATGTACTCACATACCCACTCACTTACTCATCCAGACACTAACATACATACTCGCTTACCTATATAGTCAGTGAAAAAAGCGCTCACTCACCAATACAAACGCTCATACACCCATTCATTGACCTATACAAAACTAACACATCCAATCACTCTTCCATGTAGCCACTGATACGCCCACTTATTCACACATACCTCTGCTTGCGCATCAAACTCACTCACCCACTCAGTCACCAATACAGCCACTCATGCACCAACTCACTTACCCATATAGACACTCACACACACATTCACCCACCCATATAGCCACACACCCACTCACTCATCCACACACCACTAATGCAACCTCTCATTCACCATGTACAGCCACTTACAGACCCACTCACTCACTCATAAAGCTACTTGCACACCCATTCACACAACCATATACCCACTCACTCACCTATACAACTACTCAGTCAGCAACTTGCTCACCCATACAGCCACTTGCACAACAACTCAGTCACTGATATAGGCATTCACACACCCACTCACTCACTCACTCACTAACTCACTCACTCACTCACTCACGCATAAACACTCTCACTCACCCATTCATTCACAAACCCAGACAGCCACTAACACACCTACTCCCTCACCCATACACTCTCTCACTCAACCACTTACACATCTACTCACTCGTGCACCCATTCACACACCAACACAGAAACTGACTTGCTCCGTCTCTTTCTTATACATATAGGCACATACAATTTGTCTTTTTCAAATCAAGAAAGGTGGTCTAAGAAGAACCTTTGTTTTATTTGCGATTTTTCTGAAATTTAGTTTTTTTGTTTTTTTTACATTTTTTATTTTTTACAAATAAAATGGCAACTGGAAAATGTTTCAATTAAAAAAGCTCAAAACTGGGGAAGCAAGTGTCGTTCCCCAAAATATTAACACTTGCAGTTAATTGTATCCACAAGTTGCCCTGATGAAGTTCCCCGTTGGGAATGGAACTCGTTGGCTGATGTTTTTGTGTTGTTAATTTATATTTTTGTAATAAAGTACTGTTTTTCCACTACTATTGACTATTGGACTACATGACCTTGTACATGACATTTCAGAAACCACAATCTTGGATCTGGAGAACAGAGGCACCAGGCAACGGCTGGGTTGGGTTTGGTTTCGCAGGAACACTGCGAATTGGGACTGCCATGTGGTGCAGATATAGGAGCCCACTGCTTCTTTTGTGGACATGCATCTAAGACATGTGTGAGGAAGTTTGATAGGGCTGGCTGTGAGACTCCTCCAACTCTGGCAGTTGTTGGTTGGAAGGTACCAGAGGCCTACAGGTGCAGCACAGCCAGCAGCTTTGTCTGTGGAGGGATGTTGGTTGTCCGCTGTGTTGGTACCTTCAGCCTGTGGGTAATGTGAGGATGCGGAGGATGGTTGTGCTTTTGAGCCTGTAGTGGGCAATGACATCCTCTGGCGTTTAGTCTCTGAGTCTGGTGCATTTTCAGAAGGTCCGCTGTCTTGTTCTGCGCTGCCTCGGTGGTAGTCCGGGGGGGTCCTGGGGGTGGTGACGGTGGGTGTTGAGGCCCTTCTGGGTCTCCAAGTTACATGATCGTTGGCTCCATGGCATCTGTTTGTCTTCAGATGGGGCTCTGGGCTGGGATCCCTTTCATACTGCAGGTAGTCGTCCTGCTTAACGCCAGTAAAAGGCAGGTGTTAAATCCCTGCTGTAACGCACCTTATCGCCTGTGTTTGATCACAGATCTGGCTGGTCATTGAGAATATTGCGAAGTGGTGTTTTCGTGTGTTTTTGCATGGGAACACCTACTCTGCATATCATTAGTGCAAGTTGCCACTCTCATCTGTGGCAATGTTTTTTTGCAGAAGCTATCACTGGAAAACTGGCGATATTGGCAGTTTGCACCAGCTTGAGAATGGGGTCATAATCCTTTCACCACTTTTGCTGTGCTAAAGTGCCAATACCTCAGCGATAATTCCTTGAGAATATGCCCCTTACTCGCTTTCCAATACAGCTACCACCACATGTACTCACTTACCCATATATGTACTCACATACCCACTCACTTACTCATCCAGACACTAACATACATACTCGCTTACCTATATAGTCAGTGAAAAAAGCGCTCACTCACCAATACAAACGCTCATACACCCATTCATTGACCTATACAAAACTAACACATCCAATCACTCTTCCATGTAGCCACTGATACGCCCACTTATTCACACATACCTCTGCTTGCGCATCAAACTCACTCACCCACTCAGTCACCAATACAGCCACTCATGCACCAACTCACTTACCCATATAGACACTCACACACACATTCACCCACCCATATAGCCACACACCCACTCACTCATCCACACACCACTAATGCAACCTCTCATTCACCATGTACAGCCACTTACAGACCCACTCACTCACTCATAAAGCTACTTGCACACCCATTCACACAACCATATACCCACTCACTCACCTATACAACTACTCAGTCAGCAACTTGCTCACCCATACAGCCACTTGCACAACAACTCAGTCACTGATATAGGCATTCACACACCCACTCACTCACTCACTCACTAACTCACTCACTCACTCACTCACTCACGCATAAACACTCTCACTCACCCATTCATTCACAAACCCAGACAGCCACTAACACACCTACTCCCTCACCCATACACTCTCTCACTCAACCACTTACACATCTACTCACTCGTGCACCCATTCACACACCAACACAGAAACTGACTTGCTCCGTCTCTTTCTTATACATATAGGCACATACAATTTGTCTTTTTCAAATCAAGAAAGGTGGTCTAAGAAGAACCTTTGTTTTATTTGCGATTTTTCTGAAATTTAGTTTTTTTGTTTTTTTTACATTTTTTATTTTTTACAAATAAAATGGCAACTGGAAAATGTTTCAATTAAAAAAGCTCAAAACTGGGGAAGCAAGTGTCGTTCCCCAAAATATTAACACTTGTGGACTTTTGCTGCCTCCAGAACTGCAGCAACAGATTGTTTCCCTACAGTGAGGATTTTGTTGCAGTCCAAACAAAATGTTCCAATTCTTTGCAGCTCTGGTGACTTCTCGGTGAGACGTTGCTGGACATCATTTAGTATAGGGTCTCCTGATGCAATTGGTGTTGCACTTGAGGTAGATGCATCTTGTATTCAATGCTTCCTATCTGCAGCGGTTGGAGTGGTACGTCTTTAGATGTTTTAACATGCTTGTTGCGCCACATGAATATTTCTTTGATGTACCCCTGGAGATGGTCGTCTCGCATAAGGAGCGCCTGACAGGCTTGGCCATCACTTTCTTTTCCCTGGAGAGGATGGTGAAAAAGTCCCATGAAATAGATTGCCATATTTGTGGGGCTTCCACCTGCAAACAACTGTCTTCCACAGGTTGTGGCTGCTCCTTTCCACAGCCACCAGATGCCCTTTTATTTCTAAAATGTTTCCAAAAAAAGACCAAAATGACTTAGAAAGAATAGTGCAGGTATGGAATGACAACCTCCAATCTCAGCACTGGAAGTTTAACCCTTTCAATGCTGATGACGAGCTCAGCTCGTCATCACCCAAAGGTGTCGTGTGCTGATGACGAGCTGAGCTCGTCATGGTGCCACTAAAATGGCATTTTCCAGCACAGGGGGGGGAAACGCCCAGCAGCCATGTGGTTAAAGAAAAGATAACTGAGTGGGGACTTCCTTTCTAGAATACTGAAAAGTGTATTATCCACCGATGTATTCACGGCCACCGATGTATTTGCGATTACGGAAAATGAAATAAAACAGTGTTGAGCCACAAAAATACTTGTGAAAATCTAACTTTAAATGTTGCATTAGAAAACTACTGATCACAAACATTAACTAATTACAATATGTATATATGTGTTTTGTACTCTGTATAAAAATCAAGTTTGTTTCATGAATAATCGTGGTACCATAATATAAGTATTGCAACCTTTAGGGACAAATTTGCAAACATTAAAATTTAAATAATTCTAAGTAATTGAGGTTGGCAATGCCAAGGTAGTTTGTTTTCTGTGAAAATTCCACATTATAAAAGGTACACATTTGGTAGGCTGGATGTGAATACATTATTCATCTATCACCCAGCAATTTGTAATTACTGTGATGAGTAGGTTCTTTCTTGTCCTATCCTATTGAGAGAAGAATAACTGGTTCCCCCTTTATATTTTTTAGTAAGCATGTGCATATAGAAAATCACCAAAAGGCATTGTCCATTTGGCCCAGCCCTGTTTACCTTTGTAGTATAGAAACGTCTTCCCACTTTTTGCTAGGATGATGTACAGCTAAACAAATGGCTACTATTTTCTTTAGATTTTTTTATGCATATTTGATGCCAAAGAATATGATGGCATCTCTACCAAGCAAACATTTTTGAGGATGAAACACCTCTTGGTGCTCTCTTTGTCTTCTCTATATGAGAATTCATGGTATCACAAATTTAAGGATAAAGATGCATGATTAACAATCACATTGCTGAAACGCACACTTGGTCACTGGAGGCATTTCATCCTGTTCCATTTCAAAGCTGTACTGTAGAATATGCATCACACATTTACTCAACCAGGTAGCACTTACTAATTAGTCAGTAGAAAGTACTTCGCTTGTGTAGAAATTTTGTACAAAACTGTGGACTCTTGTTGGATAAAGAAACAGGTAAGCTTTCATTCTAGCCCAATCACTCACACAGATACACCCACACAGACACTGAGACGACCACATATGCACCCATTCTGCCACTGTCACATTCACTCACAGATCCATCCAGACAGTAACCAGTAACCAATTTACTCAGCTACCCTTGCAGACACTCACACGCCCACTCTCATACGTTACAGGTCATAGTTAGGAGTTAAAACTTACAAACCCACCAAAAACACTTAAAAAACCAAAGGTTACAGGGATTTTATGGTTTGGAAATAGAGTTTAATATGCCTTAGAAATTCACTCAAAAAAACAAAGCCTATTGGGATGTTATAGTTAGTAAATAGAAATAAAAAATCCATAGAAATTCACTGAAATAAAAACAAGTTACAGGGATGTTATTGTTAAAAAATAGAATTAAAAAATAGAAGTTCACTGAAAAAAAAATGTTACAGGGACGTTATAGTTAGACTCAGAATTCACCCATACAAAATGAGCAAAAATCAGCAGTTATAGTTACCTTTGCTAATTATAACTTATGTTTCTGCAATGCACTGCTTATGACTCCACATATTCCATCACTCATGACATGGTCAGTGACATCAATGATGAAATCTCAAGTCACATAACTGATGATATCATCCACAGAAAAACTCACACACCCACTCACACCCCCATACAACCTTTCATACACCCACTCACACATCCACACAGCAACTCAATACCCATTCATAAACACAATCACATACTCACATACACCACACACTCACTCATACAGCCAGATCCCACAGCCACTCACTCGCCATACAGCTGCTAACAGAGCTACTCGCGCACCCATACAGCCACTCATACATCCATTCACTTATTCACAAAAACCCTTATGTACCCATTTACACATACAATCCCTCACGTATATTGCCACTAATAGAGACACTGACTGTGCAATACAGCTACTCACACACCCACTCACTTACCCACACATTCACTCAAACAGCCATTCACTCACCCATACAACCACTTACACACCCAGTCACCCACCCATAGAGCCACTCACACAGCTACTGAGTCACTGATACAGCCCCTCACACATCCACTCACAGACCCATGCAACTACTCACATACCACTCACCTACCCATGTAGCCACTCACCAATACAGCCACTCACTCACCGATATAGCCACTTACACTCTTACTTATTCACCCATACAGTCACTCATGCATGCATTCACCCACTCATACAGCTTCTCACACACCCACCAAATACAGGAACTCAATTACTGATACAGCCACTTACACCCACTTATTTGCTCATACAGCCACTCATGCACCCATTTACCCACCCATTCACCCACTCACACATCCACTCACTTGCCAATACAGCCACTCACACAGCCACTCAGTCACCCATTCAGATACTTAAACACCCACTTAATCACCCATAAGGCTATTCACACACCCACTCACAAACCCATATAGCCACTCAGATAGCCTCTCACACACAGATTCAAACAGTCATGCAGTCACTCAGATGATATGTTTTACTCATTAGTAGTACAGAAAAAATAGCATAATGTTGGTAGTAGCTTTATATATCTGTAACTCTCAGAAACGTTTTTGAAACACTTGTATTCACTGGATTATGTAATCAGTGATGTCATTTGAGATGTCATGGATGATGTCATCAGTGATGTCAGTAATTATGTCATGGGTGATGTAATATGTGAGGTCATAAGCAGTGCATTGTGGGGATGAGTTATAGTTAACTCAGGAAACTATAACTTGTGAATTTCACTGGTTTTGTATGAGTGAATTCTGAGCCTAATACATAGCATTCTTGTAACCATATATATAGATATGTGTATGACAAACCAGGGACACTGGTCCTGTATCTAATGCCAAAAGTACACAAGAATGCCAACTGCCCTCCTGGACCCCAATTATATCAGCTATTGAGAGCATGATGGAGAATACCTCTAAATATATGACTTCTTCCTGAAACCAATTGTATCAAACTTACCATCATTCGTGAGGGACAGTGGTGACTTCCTCAAAATGATTTACGATACATCAATGGTACCTAATTATATGTTAATAGAACTTGATATAACATCTTTGTATACCAGCATAGCCCATAATGATGGGTAGAGAGCTAATGACCATTACCTACAGGAGAGATCGGCTGGTTTACTGAAGCACACCCAGATGTTATTATCCATGGCCAAGAGATGTCTGGAGGACAATTTCTTCTTATTTGGGGTGAGCTATATCATCAGCAGCGGGGGACTGTGATGGGAACCTGTTTTGCCCCCAGTTATGCATGTTTACATGTGGGCTGGTGGGAGGAACAGGTACTCCTCAAGAAGCACGCACAAGTGTGGGACGGACATGTTGTCATGTGAATAAGATTCATTAATGATTTGTATGTAATTTGGAGGGGCACCACTGAATCTGCACAACAATTTGTGAACCTCTTGAATGACAATGACTTGAATTTAAAATTCATTCACACCATCAGTTGGAATGCCATAACAGAATGTAGATGGCAGGCAACACAACATTGCATGCCTAGTTTTCACCCGAACCACACCAAAATGAGTATACCATATGGAGAAATGTTGTGAGCAAAGAGAAGCTGCAGTACTGAACTAGAACTAATGAAATGTTAGGAGGATATGAGTCAGAGATTTTACCAGAGAGGTTTTAGTAGGAGGATGGTGGAGGAGGCACACAGGGCAGCAAATAAAAAAAAGTGTGAAAAAATCCTATTCTATAAGAGAGAAGTAAGGGAGGGGAAAGTCAACCCCCAGGTAAGGTTTTTAACCATATGCAATACTCTACATAGGGAACTGAGGGATTTGTGCAATATGAATTGGTATTTTTTTAAAGCTGACCCTGTAGTTGTTAAGCTACTTCCCAGACACCCACCGATTACCTACCAGAGAGCACCATCTCCAAGGGATGCAATTGTAAAAATGAGACCACAAAATGAACGGGAGAAAGTCGGATAAAACCACCCCCGGGTTTCAGAAAGTGTAGCTGAAGCTGAGCGTGTAGCATAGGCCAGGACACCATTACCTTCTCAACTCCATTTGGAGGAAAGACTAAGAAGATTATGGATCCTACAATTGCCAAAACAGAGTTTGCAGTGGACTACAGCACGTGGGTAGCACCATGCTACAAGTTCACAAAAGGATTCTGCAGCACATGAGGGCCATACCAAATGGTGATAGAACTTTCCCAGTGGCCAGGCATTGTGAGGTGGTGCATGGGAAAGACCCAACACAAGTGAGGTATTTTGTAATTGACTCAGTGCCAGGGGATAAGAGAGGGGTTGATCGCACTGGAAAGCTGCAACAACTTGAAACTAGGTACATCCTGACATTAGATAACAAGGCTCCAAAAGGTCTGAATTTTGATGAGGAGTTTAATTTCTGTCTGTAGTTGGGGATTGGGAACACTTATACTAGCGCAGTATTGCATTGAGGAGCACCAAGTGCATGAAATATAATTATGAAACCAACCCTGTAGGTCAGGAATCACACAAACTACATGACAGCATCACAGTGGGTTACTAAATGTTGAGGCACTAGCCCAATTATGTGAGCAAATGTGGAATTGAAACCATGCTATAAATACTAGCAATTGCGAGAAAGGATGGTAACGGCAACTAACTAAGAAGTTGTAGTAATGGGTACGGTGGGCACTTGCCCGTAATTCCGACTACAGTGCCAAATTGACAACTACCTGTGAGTATTTCAAACATACATATTGTAAGTTAATACCAGCCTTTGCAATTCTTCTGTGTACTCACCAAGTAAATATCATACCTGATGTGGTAACAATTGACATTAATCACCCCCGAAGCAATATGTGAAGTAATCAAATTGCAACATACTGTGGAAAGATACTTTGCATCAAAGTATGGTGAAGATGCTGTCTAGAATCTGTCTTCAGTGCAAGTCAGTCTCAGGAGATTTAAAAGTCAGTTTGGGATAGGTCCCTTTTAAATAGCATGTGACCAAGGTCTCTGAGACGACCGAAATGCGTTATGCAAGGCTGACCTTGAAAGTAAAGGATAAAGCATTTGAAGTCTGCTCTGGTTTTGTTGTGGTGAAGAACAGAATATATATATGTATATATATATATATATATATATATATATATATATATATATATATATATATATATATATATATATATATATATATATATATATACATATATATATATATGTGTGTGTACTACTTTTTTCCCTACAGTCAGTCTACACGTTGACGCAGGAAACAGAGGAGCCAGAACCCAGGTAGGTGCAAAAGTAGGTTTATTTTCAGCAACAGTCCACCATCAGCATGACACGTTTCGATCCCGTGGGATCTTGATCAATATATATATATATATATATATATATATATATATATATATATATATATATATATATATATAAAACATTCAGAGCTGGGCAATATTTGACATTAGTATATTGTCCAGGCATATCACAACATAAACAAATACCTTTATTCTGAATATTTGTTTCCCCACTTGGTTTGATGCCACCACAAACACACACATGATGCACACACACCTTTGAATCCACATCACTTCTCAAACCCTACATACAGTTTGACACATGTTCCACACGTTTGGAAGTAGCTACAACATCACACAATGGGAGATCATCCTTAAGCAATAGTTCCTCTTTGACTTTGTGGATCTGCAATGTAAAACAAATTGATATCTAATATGGTATCCATAATAGGGATAATATTTACAAGATGCAGGGTGTTTCCTGAGAGCTGTAGCATATTGTTCAACCATTTGATTGCTTTTTTGAATTATTTTCCCAAAATGCATTCTTTTGAAAAATGGCTCTGACTTTAGGAAGAAAATATGTGTCAAGATTTTTAACCACAATTTCAAATTAATTTAGACCTGGACTGCCCTCTTGGTCAAGCTCTTATAATTTTCCTAAACTATCTTGCCCTTCCACTCCTAAACAATGGGTGATAAGCGCAATTTTCTCTCCTGCACTCAAGTTGACAGCAGAGACATGTGAATAGTTCAAATATACTTTCTTTTACATGTTTCAATGTAATATTGCTTTGCCTGGATGTGACAGTAAAAATTGCTGCGGGGAAGCATTTTGTATAGTTGATTCCAGTCGAAGACTTAGAAAACATGATTAATAAGATCATGAGAAAAGATAGACCTCACCACAGTCAAGGAATATATTTACTACGTTTTAGCACCGTGTTTGTGTCACAAAAGTGACGCAAATCGACATTCTTTTTTCTTTCTAGAAATTTACTTTCAAGCACTGGAAAATACTCGAAAGTAGGGCAAAGCAGTGCATAACTTTGCATTACTCATTACTTAGCACCAAGGGGCGTACCATGGGTGGTGCATGGCCATTCCAATGCAACCACCCAAGGTTTCTGGCACTAAACCATATGTACCTTAGCGTGAGAAAATAGTGACTATTTCAAATAGGTGCTATGAAGGTGAAATACTTTCATCTCTCCTTTCTTTTCTGACTTTCTATGTGTGCTGCACTGTTTAGCACACATACAAAGAGGGAAAAGGTGCAAAGTTAGTCTAAGCATGGTATTTTATACTGGAATTGTTCCCTTCAAGTATAAAACCTAAGCTAGACTCACAGAGACAACTGTACGCTATGGTGCAAAGGTGTGTCCCTGGTTCACGGCCACACATTTCTGCGCTGACGTTAGGGAGAGGCGAGGAGACTGCCATATTTCTGTAGATATGGTGTTCTCCTGCTCTCTCCTCATGCAGCACATCATTTGCGGCTGTTGTACTGCGCTGTGTGAGAATCTAGTAAATCTGCCCCCAAGTTTCACAGTTTCCAGAAAACGAGAAAGTTATCAAGGAAAGCTACTCAAACTCAAGCCAACAGAGAACTACCTGGATACCGCAACCCTAAAGTCCTAAAACTAGATAGGACACAGTCACACCAGTGGATTCCAAACATGAAACAACAGTGGCAAAATATGTTGGTTGAAGTCTCTTTCTTTTTCTTAAAAAAAAACAATTTGTACAGGTAAATGTTGTTTAAGTTCAACAGAACAGAAAACAGATTTCAAAGGCTGCGCGGACATTTGCTAAGTATTTAAGGATTCAATGTAATCTTGCAATTTTCTAAATTCACTGCTTGCAAATTGAATGTATTAGCCTTAAATGCAATGATGCTAACTCCCAGCTTCACGACTTGATCATTTAAAAATTATTGCTCTATCACATGTAGATCCTCTAGAATAAGTGATGATGGGTGCCACTGTTTTTATTTATACTCAATGAAGTGATGCTGTGTCTACTTACACTCAACGTATCCCGCTGAGCAGTAATTTGTGGATCCTCCAATGTAAGAGATGGAGGGTGCTGCTGTTTTAACTTACTCACAAAGAATCCCACAGAACAACCAACTTCTCTCCAAACAACTGTTCTGTGTCCTCTTCTCGTGAAGCACTGCATCATAAATGCGATTAATGTTACGCCTTGTCCTTGCTTTGGATGCAAATGCGGGTCACATGCAGCAGTGGCTGGTGTCTGGGCAAAGTTGGGGGGTGGAGTGAGAGGGTGGACTGGGGATGGACAACTCAAAAAATAATAATAAAAGAACTTACCTGTTCAACGCTCCAACGCTCCTTTCTGGCTCCGTCACCGTGCACTGAAGGCACAGGCTGCCAGACTCTCCTGGGCCTATCCTGACACTGCATGAAAGCAGCATCAGGATTAGTGTGAGCGCCATGCATTTGCACTCCCAGGTACACTGGGAGCCTATGCCTTGTCTCTCCAACCCAGCAACACAGCTGGAGTTGGAGAGAGCTTCAGTGCGCATGATGGCTTGGCCGACCTGTGACAGCCGACCAAACTATCATGCGCACTGACAACCAGAGTACCTACCACTCCCCCTCTGCCTATCATCCCCGTCGACCTGCCCCCTAGATGACGCTACAGAGAAAAAAAACAATAATAAACACAGGTTCCCTATCATTTAATTTTTTTTTTTTGACTGCTGGCAGGTGGGGGAATGCTCTTTTGCCATAGCAGAGGAGCTACCGTTGGTCATCTGTTGCCTGGAAACAACGTCACTGAAAATTTGAAAAATCCTTGTTGGAATGCACGTTGAATGCATTCTAATTCATCATCCTAGCACATGTCAAGACCCACTGCTGTGACCTTCTCAGGTGACTCTTATGATGATAATGCAATTAACTCCAGTGACGAAGGTGGTAATATAGCATGAGCCTAGAAATCAAGAACAGTAGCAGTGTCCACCATCACTGCAGCTTCACAACGTCTACACTACCAGCGACCAGGCACATTGATCTGCCGCCTCACTGCAGTCAAACCATGAAATTATTGTTCACATGGTGGGCCACTTGCTTAACTTGAACAGAAGCATCCTCAATGGTAAAAGGTCACTTGGCAAGGGTGTTTTTTGCAGTAACAACGGCACTAGGAAACAAATATGAAACTTGTAGTTAAGGAATTGGGGTCTGTGGGGGGGGGGTGGGGGCGGGTCTTGCTAAATGCATTGCATCTTGCAAGCCAGTTGGATGCCTTATGTGTTATTTATGTCCAGTCAGGTGTGGCCAGACACATGCATATAAAAGTGTTATTGATCAAGAATGTTATACAATTCCATTTACTGCAACGTAAGAGATTGTTTTTTCTGTAAGTGCGTATCATTTCAGAGTTTAACAGCAAAGGTGGAATGCACGGTGGGTGTGAAGAGTGCTGTGTATTTTATTAGGTGCATGCTTTTGAATTTAGTGCAGAGTAGTGTAGATCTATGGTGGGGAGACAAACTTGTGAAAAAAATCGGCAGCATATTAGGTATGTGCAGTTCAGGAGGGCAACTTTGTGAAAATCTGTTACACATTTGTGGAGAATTGATCTTGGGGTACATGGTTGTGGGTGTACCTCGAGTTCCTTTTGGAGCTGTGTGGAAGAAAGGTGAAGGATCTATACTACAGAATGTGGTAAGTTTGCTGAAGGAAAGAGCATAGTGCACTGATGTATTTTTGCTGTTTATTTAAAGAGTGGAGATGTGTGTTATTTGAGTTATTCTGTCTGTGGACGTGGATGCCCAGATGCATTGCATCCCTTGCATCCATGCTTGTTTGAGAATGGACTGATCTTGACCATCTCTTTGCCATGGTGCGAATGACACTTACAACAGCCACTGTCTAAAGGGGAGTGGCTGACTCTTGTCCATCTTTTGTTTTATGTAGTATCGATAGTTTAACCTCAAACAGAAGCTAAATAGATTTCTTGCTAGACCTAAAAATAGTAAATGAGATTTATAAAAAAAAATGTGTATGAAAGTGACTCAACCGAATGCTCCCCATGTGAATAAATATTAGACGGCCATAGACTGAATATCCGACACGCTCGCGCTCCCATTAAAGTCAAGCTATGATAGCATTCTGACATCACTTCCCCCGCACTCTCACGATACCTCACTAATATTTTTTGACTTTTGCTCTGCTTAATAATTGTTATTTTATTACTGACCCATGTGTCAATCTTCTTATCGAATTAGGGGCGAGGCAACGCGAAGTGCAATTAGACTCACACCCGGCTTGTTTGCTTTAGCAAACATTTAAAAATCTCGGCACTTTTTTTTTTAAGGACAGTTTCATTTCCATTTTTAGTTACAGCCACAGAGGTTACCTCCCCTGTCAACCGTCACCAGGACCTTGGGTTCCTCCAAATATTCATAACGTAAGACCGTCTCCTTCAAAATGAACATTTATTAAAATGCGTAAACAACTCCCTGTATGTCGCGCGCTGGTGAGCAGCCAACATAAATGCTTACAATACAACAACAGGCCTGCTTCCTGCAGCGAAGACCGTTTGTTTACCATTGGATCGCTGGCTGCCACTGCGTGGCCCATAAGAGCCTGCTAATCCTTAGCTCCAGCGGCAGCCAGATGTGGGTGTCACGGGCGCATTTTGGTCACATTCCAGCTCATGGATAGTTGGCAACACGCGTTTCCAGCCTTCTCGAAAATTCCACAGCAGTAAGATCACAGTTCCTGCAAACTATTAATTAGCCTAATTATTTATCTGCCTGAGAGAAGAGATTGATTCTGTTAACAAGTCAGCAAATATTTGGGACAGGATGATTAAAAATAGAAAACGCAATCGTATCCTCCCGTCCTGTGATGAAAGACTACTAATGACTCAGAGGCAGGCTGGGTGGATGCACAGCTGCATTCTGTTAATTAGCCTGGTCCCTCTGGGCTTGCAAAAGGAGCATTGGCCTCAGGATGAAACGTTGTCAAATTCAAAATACCTGCAAGCAATCTTGACAGAGTAAACATGGTGGAAATGTAAGATGACTGGTTCTACATCCTTTCTGTTTTTAGTCTCAGTGTGGGATTTAGAAATCTGCAAAATCCGGTGGATAAAATTCCAGGTGATTCCTGTTGCATCCTTGAACTGGTTAATGCGGTCCAATGTCATTCATAAGACTTAGCTGGCATTTTTATTGAACCAGAATACTTTTACTTGTTTTAGACATAGGCCAATAGCAAAAATATATGTCTCTGGTTCATTCAATGAAAACAATTTCTTACATTTGGGCTGGCATTATTCACTAAGAACATTGCTGAAATATATAGGTGATTTAAAGTATTATGAGGTGGTTGCATGGTAGATGAGTCTAGTTATGAACACCTGTGCTGTGAGGGTGTGTACTGCTTGTGCAGAGGCAGTACCTACTCAACCCATTCTTGTCCCATTCCTCACTAATATGAGGTGAGAAAACTCCCCCCAGGAACCAAATGTCCAGCTTAAACTTAAAATAACCCCTTCTAAAAAGTAAACATCAATTATTTCTACCAAAACTCTTTACTAACACCATGGAAAATCTTGACAAGTATTGGCAAAACCTGACCCCAAAGAGCATGTGGAGGGAAGGGTAACAAAGGGAATCTCCAATTGATTGGGTGGCCACACCATGGAAAACATGCTGTGGCAGCCCAATCAGGACTGTGTGGACATGGTCCTAATTGAAATGCATTGTAGGCAGTGCTTGTCTTTGAGGGTCACGAAAAAGAGCATATGTAAAGGGTGATTTTAGTCACAATATAAATCATTTGTTGGTGGTACAATACTAATTTTAGGAATTAGCAATTGTGGTGTAATCTACGGCGATTTTACTCAGTGTTAAATGCTGATCCCTGCTGGGATTTGATTAAACATGTTTGAGAGATAACTGCTTTCGCTCATGATTTTCTCATAGAGGTTATGGGAGGTGCTCCAGCAGCTAAAATGAGAGCATATTTTCTGTAAATTCACACTATCTTCCTCAGCCATCTTAGAATACAAACCAACATACTAAATAAAGCGTACCTTCAACAACAGCAGCAGACTGTCACCCATTAGACCCCTGGCTATATGGGCACTCACACCTCTATTCATCCTCAGTCTCGCATCCGGAAAACTCTTCACCTCCCGCCTCTTGGTTTTTCTCCACGTCCACTTCCTATCACTCTCCCCCTCGCCAATGTGGAACCTGTTCCTCTCCCTAACGACCTCCTTTCCTCCTTACCGTCCACGCTTTTAACCCAATCGCTTCTTAACATCGAACTCCACCTCTCCACCTCTCTATCTTGACGTTAGAACTTTCATCTCTCAGGAAAGACTTTAACTCCCTCTCCGATTCCATACCTGCCAATCATCCTGTCACAATGTGCGGCGGACATACAAACCCCTCTTTCCCTTTATATGAATGTACTTCACCTTATGGAACCTCAGTTGAAGGACTTCCTGGGAACAGCCCCCTTTCCCTATCCCAAGACCCAACCCATTCTCCCCTCCGGTCCCCGGGGACTTACATATTACCTACCCTCCTAGCCCCATGACATTTGACTCCCTTATGCCTCATTCCACTATTCCAGTGATCCTGGGGAGAAGCTGCATCCCTGCCTCCATTGGGTCTCCCAGGCCCCCTCCGCAACTCACTGCGACTACTGATCCTCTTTCACTGCATTCCACTATTCCCGTGATCCTAGGGATTAGCCGTACCCCTACCTCCCCTGGATCGCCCAGACCTCCCCCGCAACGCACCACTATTCATTCTGACTACTCCCCTGAAACCAACCATAAACCCCTCAACTGCTTGCTGGTCAACTGTCGATCGGCTTCACGAAATGCATCAGAAATCATGGAAACCATCCTTAGCGAAGCCATTGACATAGCTTTTCTTACGGAAACCTGGCTCAAGGCCCACTCTTCATCGATTCTTGACTTGCTCTCCTCCCCTGGTTTACTCTATCCTCCGAAAAGATAGACATGACAAACTTGGGGGAGGCCTAGCGATTATTTTTAAAGATGAACTCTGACTCTCCCTTGTTAGGAATTCTGCTCAAGCCCCTTTTGAATACATGGGAGCTGAACTTAAAGTGCAGGGGGCCCCCTCTATTTGGCTACATAATATTTACCATCCCACTGGTGACCTTTCCATTTGTTGAGGAATTGTCTGACCTACTCTCACAAGCCTCGATTTCCAATTCCAAAAACATTTTCCTCTAAGTCTTCAATATTCATTGGAACAACAAGGCTGATCCCTCGGTTAACATCCTCAAGGACCTCCTCGAGGTAACAGACTTGATTCAGCTTTGCCATTCACCAACACATTCTAAAGGGGCTACCCTTGACGCTATCATTACTAGTAAAGATCTGGCTTCCCTTTCGCACATTGTCCCTATTGACTGGTCGGACCATCACCTTATCCTCTTCACGATTAACAGCGCTGCTCCTCCCCCTACCCCCCAAAAAATCAAACATAAGAAATTAACCAGAAATGGAGAATAAGATCAAAGCTAATCTTCAACTTCCACCTTCCTCACAAAATGCTAATGATCTGACTGAACACAACAACAAATCCACCATACTCTCATGCTGGTACCTCCCTTGTTTAACAAGAAGTAAACCCAATCTCGCTCTTTCTCCGGAAACGCGGCTACTATCTGGAACTCACTCCCTAAAGATCTACGTTGCAACCCCTCCTACTTCAGCTTCAAAAAAGGCCTCAAGCAACATCTTCTTTATAAATACTGGGGTCCTTAATCCGCCACCTTACAGGGACTCTCAACCTGCTCATGAGAGTGCTACACTCCTCTGCACAATATACTTGACTTACCTCCTCCCGCCTCTCTTCCTCACATATACTTCTACCTTCCATCTACTAACCCTCATATAATCTCCAACTACTAGTACATGCTATCCCCTCTCCTTTCACCCACCTCGATTCCTCCCTACCCCCATATTTTTTCCCCATCATCCCTTGCTACCTACGCTTGCACAATTATCCAAATCATGGTGATGGACTTTTTGTACTTATGATCTTCTTGTCCATATATTTATTGTTCTTTGCATTCTCATTATAATGTTTCTTACACCCTTTTCCTTTTTGTATGAATATATTAATGTAATCTGTTTCGACTTCCAACCCCAGCGCTATATAAAACCGTTTAAATGCATAAATAAAATAAATACATTCCCCAATGGTCTTCTGCAACCTCCCTATATTTGTTCCTTTGCGTGTTTTGTTTGCCCTAAAAAAATTAAAAATTATCAGCCGGGGACTAACCTCAGGCATCACAACATTTAGGTGTAATCATCAGACAGAATGCCATGCCAGAAAATCATTCCATACCAAATCTAAACACTTCGGATCACATGCAAGATCCATTTGATTCACATAATCATCCGATTTAATCCAGTCTGTGGCTAATGGTGGATTTGCAGAAACCCATTTCGTAGAAATTTCTCTCATTGCTAGCAGTACTCATAGAATTCTAGTCTTGCTAAGGCTTGTTCAACCTCTTTTTAATAAGAGGATCAGTCCCCACTAGAACCAAACTGAGGCTTACCTTGATTGCTTGGGGATCGAATATTCACGATTGGCTGTGTTTGGGATGATATCATCTGCATAAAATGCTATTTTGACTGTCAAACCTGGGACCACAAAAGGCAGAATCATACTGTCTTGCCGAATCGACTTGGCAAAGGGTTCAGTAGAAGAATCAAACAAAAGAGGGGACAAAGGACAGCCCTTTCTAGTACCTCTGGTTATGAGGAAATATCTAGTCAGTTCACTATTTATTAATATCCCAGCCATAGGTACCCTATTGAGAGATTAGATGGTGTTCATCAGCTTATTGTCCAGCCCAAAAGTTTCCCATAAATATATCCAATATACTCGTTCAAATGCCTAGCAGTGACAAGAGTTGCGACTGTCAGCGGGCTATTGTAGGTTTCAGGCAAGACATTTGCTCCAATTAAGAGATGGGTCAATTTGGTTAGTTGCCTACCTCGCATAAACCCTCTCCCATCTGGATGGGGCAGAATGGGGGAAGTTGTAGGTGAGTGAGAGCTGTGCATCCCAACTTTTCTGCTACCAATTCAGTGGTAGAGAGAATGAAATAGAACCATAGGAGGCTGGACAATGTATTAAAGGATTGCTAATTAGGCTTGGTTGGAAGAAAGAGCAGAATGACTTAACAAATGTTGTAGTTGTCTTTGAGAAAGAACTGTGACTTGCCACTTGTACCAGCAGCCACTTCTTCCCACTCCGTGTGAGCAGGCAATGTGATTGGTGGGCCGCAACATGAGGAGAAATGTTGCCTTTGCCATTTCAGGACACGGAGACTCTGTCCCAATGCACAGCAAATAAAAAATGTATTTGGCCTAAATGGCAGAGTCAAGGCACCCTGTCCTTCTGGACCTAGTGGGAAGGTCCTCCATGGCAAAATGATAAAAAACAACTGGGGGGTTTCATAATCCTGTGGGCGTCTTGCAGGAGACAATGTGGCCCCCTGGACTCCTGTGGGAATCCAATGGGATGCAGTGGCCATGCTGGCTCCTGTGAGTCTCACAGGATCAGTAACATTTTTATAAAGGAACAAGGCCTGAGTGTCTGTGGTGGGTTGGGGTTGTCATGAATGGCCAGTTGGCCCTGCGGCTAACCCGCGGTGTACACAGTCAAAGGCCATGCACAACAGTGGTTGGCTTCATGCAAGGGTGTTGGGCACAGCGCCTAGCTTGTGGCCAGGCTCTGTGGCCAACCCCATGCCAAAGGCTGTGTCCACGGTGAGTACTAGCTTCCCTCAGAGTGTAGGGCACAGGGCCTTCCCTGCAGCCAAGAAGTAGTAAGTAGTAATTTTGTTGTACAGTTAATTAAAACTCACAATTTAAAACCATCAAGACATTAATATTGCATAACAATCCTTGTTTGTAGATTGACATTTTTAAAATACAGAATGCATAATTAGCTTATCGATGTTGCGTAAAGCGTGGAGTTCATATCAAGGTTCAGTTTTGTTATATATTTGAACCTTTTTAAGGCGGATAAAAGCATTGAAAAGGTGTCTGTTCATTCCTATGTGGCAGGTTTGAGCAGATGCAAATGATATGTATTGGGCCCTCATTTCCTGTTCCACAAAGGCAACAGGTCTGGTCTTCTGGCCTCCTTTTCCAAGGTGAAAAAAGAGAGGAGCCAGGCCCTTATGGACAGGTGAAGAGGCTGGACCCTATTATATTTGAACACCAAAAAGTTGCCTCTCACACCTATATTTTAAACCACATTTGCGGAAAAGTTGAGCACACCGATAGTCGTGATCAACAAGGTATTTTTATTTATACCGAACCAATCTGGGAATTAATCAAGTTTAAACAAACATGTTTTCACACATAAAGACACATAGATACAAGAATTATTTACAATGTGAATATGAAATGCATTCAAAAAAACAAAATATGATCCTGGTTCTATTTAGCAAAACCATTTGAAAGCAAAAATCAGTGATAATTCAGAGACAAGACAAAACCATTATAAGCATGTGTAACATACAGTGAAACATTTTTGACTGTGGATGATAGTTAAAGCAAGCAAAGTAATAAAGAAAAAAGGGGGAGTAGGAAAGAAGCAAAGTAAATTTGTGACTTTTACAGTAGCAAAATAACTACTGCCTCAAAATGACTCAAAACAACTCCTTTCTAACTGGCCGACGCGTTTCGATTCCAGGGAAAAGTTTCTGGAATCTCATCAGGGCACAAGTGAAGTTCTGTCAGAGTGTAGGAATTGAAGAAATGCACATAACTTCTCAGTGTGCAACGTGAAGCTTCTAAAGCAGGGGATGGGATGAAGGTCACCGTCCGAGGCGAATGTGAAAATTCCGCCTGTCGGCGCTATGTCACCGTTTAGGAATCAATGAAATTTTTGGTGTTCCTTTTCCAAGGTGGCAGATGAGGAAGAATTGGTAAAATGCCCAAGCGCAGCTTTTATCTTCTATTTAACTCCCATTTTCAAATAGGATTGTGACTTAAGAGCTTTATAGTCATTAAGTACTATCCATCAATGAGCCCTCTTGGCCAAAGTTTCCTTGGCTTCTGTTATGGATATCAATGCTGTCACTTTTGTTACAACCTTTTTAAAGCTCTTATGTTCTATGGAGAATTCGCAGAGGTTGATCAGTTCTAGACTTTCCAGTGATTCGATCAAGTGCTCTCTGGCAGGAGATTTCTCTCGATGTGACAGCTCTGCCCAAAGATGCACATATAGGGATCCTTGCTCGGCGCCTCTGATCTTATGCCAGCATTTTATATATGCACCCCTTCTTTCTACTGCTTGCTTTTGAAGACCGAATTCCAGGCAAATTTGGGCGGGTGACACATAGTTTGGTAGCTGAAAAATTGCTCTATATGTGGTATGAATTATTTTATCTAAGACTATTGAATCTTTCCCGCGCGTTGGTTCGCTCCCATAACTGAGCACTGGCTGCAATCGTGCATGAATCACCTGTATTAGGGGATCTACTGTTTGGTCTGGTAGAACTTTCTTCAGGGGCCTCATTGTATGGTAGCTCATTGTGCTCCTCCATCGCAGGGTCTCCAATTGGGGTTTGTATGAGCCTCTACTATCAAGTAAAACTCAGAGGTACTTGTAATTGGTTACCCAGTCTGGGCTGCGCCCATCCAGGCACCAAGTGATTTTCGTGATCATATTGTCATTCACGGACATAATTTTTGTTTTCTTTAAGTTGATGCATAATGAGTTGTGTTTCAAAAATGTATTAGTGATGCCAGAAACCGGTCCTCGGAAGCTTGTTTCCGGTCCAGGGAAGACATGGCTTGGCAGTTCGGGCTGGACTGTTCCCATGAGGCACAGGGTCAGACGGATTTGCACATAGCCATGTCTGAACTGGGGTGGCAGAGTGGTCTAAAGAACGGTGATGGATTAGACCCAGATCTTTTGACTGGGTGTGAGTGTTTGATTGATTCAGATGCTCCCTCCATCACCACCCCCTTTTGTACCGCTTTTGACCACCATAAGTGTGGCAGGGTATGCTCAGACGTGAGTCCCTTGCTCACTTTGCCACTGGATTCAAGCAATCCGGGCTGAAGACGGCTGGAATGCCAGAAACCGGTCCTCGGAAGCTGGTTTCCGGTCCAGGGAAGACATGGCTTGGCAGTTCGGGCTGTACTGTTCCCATGAGGCACAGGGTCAGACTGATTTGCATATAGCCATGTCTGTACTGGGGTGGCAGAGTGGGCTAAAGAACGGTGATGGATTAGCCCAAGATCTTTTGACTGGGTGTGAGTGTTTGATTGATTCAGATGCTCCATCCATCACCACCCCCTTTTGTACCGCTTTTGGCCGCCATAAGTGTGGCAGGGTATGCTAAGACGTGAGTACCTTGTTCACTTTGCCACTGGATTCAAGCAATCCGGGCTGAAGACGGCTGGTATGCCAGAAACCGGTCCTAGGAAGCTTGTTTCCGGTCCAGGGAAGACATGGCTTGGCAGTTCGGGCTGGACTGTTCCCATGAGACACAGGGTCAGACTGATTTGCATATAGCCATGTCTGAACTGGGGTGGCAGAGTGGGCTAAAGAACGGTGATGGATTAGACCCAGATCTTTTGTCTGGGTGTGAGTGTTTGATTAATTCAGATGCTCCGTCCATCACCACCCCCTTTTGTACCGCTTTTGGCCGCCATAAGTGTGGCAGGGTATGCTCAGACGTGAGTCCCTTGCTCACTTTGCCACTGGATTCAAGCAAGCCAGGCTGAAGACGGCTGAAATGCCAGAAACCGGTCCTCTGAAGCTTGTTTCCGGTCCAGGGAAGACATGGCTTGGCAGTTCGGTCTGGACTGTTCCCATGAGGCACAGGGTCAGACTGATTTGCATGTAGCCATGTTTGAACTGGGGTGGCAGAGTGGGCTAAAGAACGATGATGGATTAGACCCAGATCTTTTGACTGGGTGTGAGTGTTTGATTGATTCAGATGCTCCGTCCATCACCACCCCCTTTTGTACCGCTTTTGGCCGCCACAAGTGTGGCAGGGTATGCTCAGACATGAGTCCCTTGCTCACTCTGCCACTGGATTCAAGCAAGCCGGGCTGAAGACAGCTGGAATGCCAGAAACCGGTCCTCGGAAGCTTGTTTCCGGTCCAGGGAAGACATGGCTTGGCAGTTCAAGCTGGACTGTTCCCATGAGGCACAGGGTCAGACTGATTTGCATATAGCCAAGTCTGAACTGGGGTGGCAGAGTGGGCTAAAGAACGGTGATGGATTAGACCCAGATCTTTTGACTGAGGGTGAGTGTTTGATTGATTCAGATGCTCCGTCCATCACCACCCCCTTTTGTACCGCTTTAGTCCGTCATAAGTGTGGCAGGGTATGCTCAGACGTGAGTCCCTTGCTCACTTTGCTACTGGATTCAAGCAAGCCGGGCTGAAGACGGCTGGAATGCCAGAAACCGGTCCTCGGAAGCTTGTTTCCGGTCCAGTGAAGACATGGCTTGGCAGTTCGGGCTGGACTGTTCCCATGAGGCACAGGGTCAGACTGATTTGCATATAGCCATGTCTGAACTGGGGTGGCAGATTGGGCTAAAGAACGGTGATGGATTAGACCCAGATCTTTTGACTGGGTGTGAGTGTTTGGTTGATTAAGATGCTCCGTCCATCACCACCCCATTTTCTACAGCAGGTAATGCAGGCCAATTGGGGTCTGGCTTATTAAAACCAAGTCATCCTCATATATGAGGTTGGACTACGAGATATTTCCTAAACATGGGGCATGCGTTGTACTGTTGTCCAGTTCCCCTGGAAGCTCTGCTAAAAAGAGGTTGAACAGCATGGGGGTTAGAACGCACCCTTGTTTCAGGCCTTTGGTGTTGTTAATTTGCCTTGAGAGGTGCGACCCTGCACCCAGCTTGATCTTGACCCAGGTATCAGTGGGTAATTGGATTAGCTGTTTTAGGAGGGGTTCTAGTATGTCCCCCGTTTCCAACTTCTGCCACAGTTTGGCGCGATCTACGTGGTAAAATGCTGAGCTGTAGTCTATGTAACATAAGAATAGTGAGCTCTTTGCTGCTTTGGTTGTGCCTATCAGCAAGGTTAGCGCCATGATGTTAGTTGTGGTACCCTGTCCTCTACAGAACCCTGTTTGATTTGCAGGGAAGATGCCTTTTGCTGATGCCTAAGATGTTAATTCCTCCAGGACTAGCCCTGCATAATACTTTGCCTCTTTATCTATTAGAGTTGTTAGGGATGCTCTTATCGCCCTGCTGTTAAATTGGGCTGATGATCGATCCTTTCCAGGATGCTGAGCTTATTTCTGTTTCCTGTATGTCCTTGAATACTTGTACCAGTATTTTGCTCCAGAATTCTGCATCCTGCATATTCAGTATTGGGGTATTCCATTTAGGCCTGGGGCTTCTTCCAGCTTCCTTTTTAATATTTGGGTCTTGATCCGGGCTGCTGTTATTTCATTACTAAATTCTTTACTGTTTGTAGATGGTTTGGAGCCCGATATACCTTCCATCCCGAGGTCTTTTTGATTACTTGGAATCTCATTATGTTTGACGCCCTCACTTGTCATTTGTTTAGTACTATTTATGTTATTATCACTCATATTACTTTCGGTGGTACACATTTTTCCTCAGCTGAGCTCCCCTCTTGATTCTTGTCATTAAAGTGGCTGAACAGGTGGTGTGTCCAATCGGCTTCTGTTATATGTGAGTTTATTCCTTGATGGGCTGCCCACTGGAGGCTGTTGATTGTCCACCAGAACCTGGTGCTGTTTTTAAACTTCGAGTCGTGTAGTATCTTTACCCAGAGTTCTTCATTTACTTGCCTTTTCTTTTCCCAGTTCATCTTTTTTAACTTTGCCTTTACGTTTCATAGCTCGCTTTGTTGGGGTAGGTTTTGTGGTCGTTTGCGAAGCTGTCTTAAGGCTTGATTTATTTTCCGTTTGAGATTTCTTGTTCCGGGTGAGGTGGCCTTTCCTGGTAAGCGACACAGTGGCTTCCCCATCAAGGTCCTTGACTGCGTGGCAAACTTTGTCCCAAGATCTTTTGTGAAGACCTCCCAAGCCTCTATTGAGTTAGCTTTCAGGTGGTTATCTTGGTGGATAAGTGTTTTCGCATTGATGGATACCTCTTCTATCTTATCAGGCTTACACCTTATTCACTTGAAATCAGCGGTGTATTCAGTGCCAACGCTTATCCTTGCTTCTATATTATTACCTCTGGTTACTCTTAGCGTCACTTCTTGCAGAAGATGGTCACTTTGTCCATTTTCGCCCAGTCTGGAGTCTATGGAGTCAAACAGAGTAAGAGTTACTAAGGTGAAATCTAAGTAGGAGGAAATGGTTTCGGAGTAGTAAGTTGGTGAGTTGTCCTCTTTAAATCAGCCATTCAGCGCCCTCAGATTTAATTGTTCCAGTTCTCTAAGTAATTGAATTGAGAATCTTGTCTGTTTATTTGAGTATGTAGGGGCTTGGTTTGGTATTTCCCAGGCTAAACTGAGTTCCTGTGCTAGCTCGTCTTCTAAGGCCGCTCTGAAGAGGTAGAGATTGAAGTCGCCTTCCAGGATTATGTTCTCCTCATCCCTCTCTTCTATGATTCTTGCCAGTTCGGTAACGAATTCTTTAGCCCCTTTGAGCCTGTGCTTTGAATGTATGTATGTGTTAATTACGATAAGTGACCAATCTTTCTTATTGATTTTAAATGTTATAGCTTTTGCCTGTATGGCACTTGGCGTTGCAATTTTAGCCTTGATCTCCTCTGTTGTTCCTATTGTAAGTACTGAGGCATATGTTACCAGGCCACCTGAACGATGGCCGAAAGTTGACCCTTTGATAGCTGGGACAATTTGTGACGTGTATCCTTATAGAGCTACCTCATGCTCTTCCCAGGTTTCTTGAATTAGTATCAGGTAAAATGACTTTAAATAATGTAGTATTTCAGGATCCTCCAGCTTGTTCGCCAAACAGTTAATGTTCCAAATACATATTCTGGTTTTTGTTGGGTCAACTTGTGTTGAAGCTGAGCTGGGTGCCCCTTGTCACTGGATACCTTCTGTCATTATTGTTCGCCGTATTCTTGCCCAACTGGGAACAGATGACCGCGTTGTTGGGCTTTTGGTATTTAAGAGACTCCGGTGGGACCCTGGAGAGTGGCTGTGTGCTCCTTTTAGAATTGATGTGGCTATATGTGGCGTCTCCTTGTTACTTTCTTCTATGAGGGGTGTGGGATAGGCTATCTTTGTTCCTAGTTCTAACCTTATACCCCACTGAGAGAATGTGTTAGTTTCCACAAAGATTCAGTTGACTATCTCATTCGATTTCCATGCTGTCTTTGTTGCTTCTGGGCATTGTTGATTTGATGTCGGTTGGAATTCTTTTGCAAGCAGGTCTGTTGTGCTGATATTTTCCAGGCCTTTGATTGAGTGGAGGAGTCGCAATATGTTTCCCTTATTTAGGGTGTCCACTCTTCCTCTGGATTTATAATCTGGGAGCCAACCTCACCCCATGCACGTCTGAAGCCCTTACACAGCAGAGGGTTATCATACTTATAAATGGTAATGGTAGTAAAATATTACTTTACGTTAAAGAAAACCTCAGAATTTCTCTGAAAAGAACAAAGGTTAAAGTGGCTCTGTAGTTAGGTGAAAATGTTGGTTTAAACATAGCATTTTACACTAAAAAAGTTGAAATTCACTAGTTATTGTTAGTTCAAGAAACTGTAACTAGATCCCTCACCATGCACTGCTTATTACTCACATATTACAACACTCATGACAAGTTCTATAACATCATTGATAACATCACTGATGACAACTGAAATGATATCATTTATGACAACACTGTACGTAGTGAGGGCTAAAGTTATAGTTACTTGAAATAATTATAGCTTGTAAATGTAAGTGTTTTCATAGCTAAAGATGTTATTTTTAAACATTGTCATCTAACTATAATGTCACATGTATATTACCCAGTGCAGTTGCCAGTTATTGCTAGGACCCCCTTTTCCATAGGAAAATATATTTTTAGGTTGCTTATAACTTTTGGGACGTTTGACAAATCTTCACAAATCCTTCCAAAAAAAGTCTCTTCTATCTGAGGTCCTTCCTTGAAAGTTTTGGGGTGATCTGTAACATGGGGACTAAAAAAAGGAGGTCTTAAAAAGCACTTTCCACATTCATGTTTTCATAGGAAAATTAGGCACAGCTACAGCCAAAACAGCTTAACGAAATTACAACAAATTAGGCAGTAAGCAAGATCTTGGTCCTAAAATCGTGCTTTTTGTGATTTGGTGTATATCTGTTCAGTAGTTTTTGAAAAAATTAACATTCAAGAGCTTTGAATATTTCCCACTGCAAAGGATCTGTGGAGCCAACAGATCTGTAGATAGGATCTGATTGGCTGCCACCACATCAAGAAAGATGTGACGGCAGCCATTTTAGGTCTCAGAGACTCAGTCCTGTGTCCTAGATAATAGTAAAACAAGCATTTGCAATGCGATAGGTCTCGCATTACTGAAAACTTTAGCTATTGGTGTTGCAAATAATAATGCTTGTTAGATTTTGTTTGTTAAAAAATATACATGCAGTACAATAAGTATGGGTGCAGTACCTTATGTGGCTAATATAGGTCCCTTTACAACTCCACAGGGACACCTAGTAAAAGCCTGTGGTAATGCACCCTTTTCTTGCTTGGTGGATTTAATTTTATTACTTATGCTACTGCTGGGATATTTTTTAACAAAAAAAAACTAACAAACATTATCATTTGCAATGCCAATAGCTCAAACTTTCAGTAATGCAAGCCCTATTGCATAGCAAGTGCTTGTTAGAGTCGGCCAGATGGCCTTAATATCTTAAGTGAAAGTGGTATGTGCAGGTAGTAATCCTTAATTGGCTCCATGAAGAGAAGGGCATGTTGTGAAACTAAAGATGCTCTGAATGAGCCTGTATGGCAATAGAGGGGCTAGTATAATTAAGCTTTAGCACAAAAAAAGTGAAGGCATTCTTGGTTTGGTTATTAACATTTCTCCGTTGTAATTTGCCTGTGTGTAGCTTCTATTGGAACGTGTTTGCATCACAAGTGCCAGTGTGACTGTTGTCGGGATGAATCTCTCATCGGGGCAGTTGACATAAAAGAGAGACTGCACCCGTGAGCGAACAAAATTCGAACGCTCATGTGGTTACTTTTTTGAGCACATACACACATTGTAATCAGTTGTCCCATTATTATTGTGCTGCTGAGAAAATGCGCTTGCCCGAGGCCACGCAGTGGCCATCAGGAGGGCGGGCTCCTAGTCACGGAGGGCTGCCCCCGCCCACCGTGTGACCAGCCACTCCTCTCCTGGGCAGGTATCGCCCAGTAGTAGGTAGGCGGGTCACTGACGCACGTCCGGGGCGGCTGGGAGGAGCCGCAGAGGGTTTATTATCCCCTTGTCTCTCCGGGGATGCCTCTTTGCCGCTCGGATGTCGCGATTCAGCTTTGGGACACTCTTTTGCTGCTTGTTGCCGTTGGATCATCCTCGTGTCGCATCGTACCGGGTCTGGCGTCGGTTTTTGTTCCGGTGAGTGTGGGCACTGTAGCCGTAGGTTTCCTCTCCCCTCTCCTGCCTCTGGCTCCGTGTTGGGAGTCGGGTCGTTCGGGTTTGGTTTGGCAGGAGTTGGGGCCGGCGTGGTCCGCGAACCCTCCTCATTGAGGGGGTGGTGCTGTGCGGCAGAGGAATGAGTGGCATCAAGCTTGGGGGACTGGGTCACGTTTGTGTAGCGCGGACACTGCGGTCAGTAAGGAGTGTGGCCATTTTGAGGAGGCCCGTCGGAGCTCAGGGGCAGTTGCGCGAAGCTGTTATACCGCCAGGGCTGGGACATTGTGTTCTTGAGAGGGGGTGGTGGCTTTTAATTTGGCATGCCTCTTCTTGCGTCACGGTGAGGGTTTTTTTCTGAAGACAACAGTTTGCTTTGCCTGCGGTGAGTGGAGTGATTCAGGGGGTCACGTTCCCACATCGAAGTCGGCACACCTACGCGCTAGGCCACATCCTCTCACTTTACACAGAATCGCATGATGCTAAGCTTGGGGGATAGGCGGTCGGTTAAACCAATGGCGACCCAGCGAGCCAAGTTTCCGGCACATACTGCGCTCTAGCGCGGCCACGAGGTCGAGCTACCGGAACCCCGCCGAAAATGCTGCGAGACCAACCGGGCCCCTGTGCAGCGCCACAGTTGTCCCATTAATATTGTGCTGCTGAGAAAATGTTACAGTGTTGCTATCAAGCATAGTGAGGTCACTATAAATGCATATAGTGATAACATAATTGTACCAGGAACAACGGTGATGGAGAGATAAGTTTTGTTCAAGACTATTAGTTTAGAAAGTGGACTATAGCAGGAGCATAAGTGCTGGCATCATGCGCGCAACACCCATTGGGCTCACGGGGCTTCGGCCCCCCCCTCCCGTCGTGTGTGTCAGCCCGGGCTGAGACAGCATCGCGGGCTGGCGAGCATCAAATTGCAGCCGCACCCTTTACTTGTAAACTAGGCTTTTGTTGTCTGTTCACTCCTTCTTACAGCCACTCTGTCTATGGTTGGAAGAATTAGGCCCCCCGAAATATTTTTTAGCCCCCCCCCCCCCGAAATTTGGCTCTAGTTGCCCGCCTGGCTGGCATGTTAGTGTTACATAAGTGTTCTGCGAAGAAAACATGTGTACAATGTATCACTAAGCTTTGGGGGCAGGAGCTTGTAACCACATTGGATAGAGTTGCAATATGTCGACACTGGGTCGCATTCTAGGATAATAAAGCTTAAAGATGCCAAAGGGATGTTGAAGGAGGCTTTTAACATAAGGGCGCAGCACAAGATGATGAGGCACTTACACTAGTCTCAGGGAACTATAATAAGTACATGCAGATGCATATGCATATGTACGTGTGTCTAGTGGACATTACAAGTGTGTGATATATAACAAAGCCTTATCTCGAGACCACGTGGAAATTAGCATGTGACCAGAAGTAGATGGTGTGTTTTAAAATATATTGTGCATTGCAAAGCCAATTGTGTACGTAGTGTCACCTCTACAATCTCCCGCCGTGCCAGCGCTCTACTAATTTAAATTAAACAAATTTAAAAAACTGCGATCTTGGAGGGGCAGGCAAGGCAAGCAGTGTTATTGGAAGGGTGAGGGGGTTGGGAGTGTGAGAAGTTGGCCTGATATATGATGCTTCACTAGTTCTAGTGATCACCTTGTATCAGTCCAAACAACCCTTATGGTGATTGGTTGTAAGTCAACCTTATAGACCAGCTATTCTAGTAGCATGGACAAAAGCAGTCTTTAGGCTAAACTCTGAATGGCATGTGAAGCCAGCTGTTTTACCACATATAACCCCTTGAATACCAAGTGCAAGGACACCACACAGGTTGTTATGAAAATAAACAGATATTTATTAACTAACATACACCTCTGAACTCTTTATGAGGTCAGAGAGCTAAGCACATGACAATACTAAAAAGGAAATACGAGTTCGCACAATATTTACAAGTGCGCCTTAGGGGCACGACAAACCATATACTCAAAACAATGGAATGCGAGGAAAGAAAGTACTGTAAGGAGATCCAGAGGCTGGAGGATCACTGGGACTACGCTACAAACTAGTTAAGTAAGGAGCAGGAGGCCCACGGGACTCACGTGCAGAGTGGGAACTCTCACGCGGGATGCGTATCAACGTCTATGGATCTTACAGTTTAGAAAGTTACCGATTCCAGACGAACCCGACTGGATGGAGGGAAAACAACAGTGGACCTGGACACTAGGATAGTGTACACAGACTTCAGCACCTAGAAGCTTTAGTTACCTAACCCACAGGCTGCGGGTGCATAGGGCTGAAGTTGCGTCAGGTATGCTGCGTTGATACTGGTGATGCCTGAAACAAGGAGTTGCTGGCAGGCAGCCAGATGGAGGAGTCTGGTGGTTCCAAGGATGGAACTGGAAGGAAGAAGTCCTGAAAGGGAAGGGGACAGAGTCTCGGTCACTAGCCAGTGACGGTGCTGAAACCAGGAGGGAACCAGATGCTGTCGCCGCGTTCAGGTGGAAGAAGGGTCGCTTCTCTCTGTAGCTGCGTGGACCAGGAGCTGTTCTTCACGACCAGGCTGGAGGCACGAGCTGTCCCACGTAGTCTTCTGCTGTTGGCGGTGTCGGATCGTCGATCTGGACAACAGGCCTTGGCTAATGCAAGCCACGCGGTGGAACAAAGATGGCGTCTGGTGCGGACCAGGAGGGTCCGGGGTGCTTCTCATTCACAGGGAAGCAAGGGCGAGTCTGGGGGACCAGACCAGCAGTATCGGATTCTTCAGGTCGTCGTCTCAGAGGTCACTAGCCAGCCGGCAAGTGACCAGACAACAGGACAAGCAGCAACCAGGCAAAAGGGCCCCACGCAGATTTCGTGGATGCTGGGGGGCTGGTCTTTGGTGCAGGAGCTGCGTCGGTGAGGGGCTTCTCAAACCCCAGTGCACTCACTCGAGGATCCCTTGGCGGTCGTGATGGAAGCGTTGTGCAGGTTTTCTCAAGATGGCCGTCTTCACGTTGTTCGTCGCACCCACGGGTCCCAGCTGTGCTGTGGATGTGGGTAGAGGTCAGAGAGGTCTGGAGGTCCGGGTCTTGTTGAGCTGGGTCATCGGATTCCGGGATGGAAGGACTTTGCAGCAAACCGCACAGGAGCTTGATTGTGCCTGCGAAGCAGGATGGTCACTCCCTGACCATAGGGGAGATTCTTCAGTCTTCTGATGGTTCAGGAGGGAGAAGGTCAAGAGTTCTTCGTAGAAGTTGTCAAGAGTAATCTAACTGGGAATGGGACCAGCTCCGACCTTTATTCAGCTAAAGGGGGCTGCACTACGACTAGGTCCGTCCTCTGGGTGGGACCAGGAAAGGGGGTGGTTACACCCCCTTTCCTTTGTCCGGTCTTGCACCAGCTCTGGGGCTGGAGTGCCCCAGGAACTGGTTCTGACCGGTGTATGCACAGGACACCTTGTGTGCCCCAGGCATGTCTCATTCCTTTCAGCCCTGTCCTACCTAATACACAAAATCCTGTCTGGGGTGGTGCTAGCACCTCCCAAGGCAGGAAACCCTTTGTCCAAGCCTCCCTCGCTGCGAGGACTCCCAGCAGCAGGAGGTCAGACTTGTGTCTGTGGTGGCAGCATCCATTTTGTGATGCTGAGGCTCGAGCTAACTTTAACCGGGGTTCACAGTTACATACATGTCGTGTCCCTCTAGAAGGGTGGAATGCTACCCCCGTCGCCAGAATTGGCAAGGGGGTAGTATTCCAATTCGTATGACACCTTACTCGACATGTTTTGATAATGCTATACCAAAGTTAGCATTTGACCGCGAGGTTCATAATGCACTTAAGAGTATATGGTATAGCGTTATCATGGAACAGCTATTAGGACTTGGTTCCGCAAGCTGCAAACGGGCTCAGCTCATACCAGAGCACCATCTCACATAATTCCAAACAGTCTGCCTTCAGGATTGATAAGGCCTGCCATAGGAGTGACTGATAGGAATACATGTGTCCATTTTAGGGTTAGATATAGGGATACTATATCTAAAGCAAAGGGTGATTACACCACCTTGCCCCAGCTGTCGTGCAGCCAGTTGTGTCTGTTTAGATGGCCAGCCAGGGGTGGCATAATACATGCTTAGGCTGTCCTGTTTTCAGTTTCTATTTTTGGTAAATTCTGGTGGGGTTTTTTCAGTGTTTTCAATATGTTATGTTATATGTTATGTTATATGTATTTATATGGCGCACGGCTGCCCCAGCAAAGGGGCGTCCCGGCGCAGACTGTTCGTGCCTCAGAGGGTGGTTGCTGCTGATGGAATATTGCAGAAGACATAACATGATTAACAGAAGAGGTAGGTTTTTATGGCCTTTCTGAAGGACAGCAAGTTGTTAAGTCCGCGTATCTGTGCTGGAAGTTTATTCCAGAGCCTAGCTGCTAGGTATCTGAAAGAGCGACCGCCCATCCGGGCTAGTTTAATGCGGGGGACAATGGCAAGGTTCTGTCCTTCCGACCGTAACGCGCGTCGGGGAGTATAAAATGAAAGGAGTGGGCACAGCATGGGGGGGGGGGGAGGCAGATTTCAGGATTTTAAAAGCGAGGCACAGTGTTTTGAAGTAGATCCTCTTCTCTACTGGAAGCCAGTGAAGTTTCAGAAGGGTGTTAGTTATAGGCTTGTGGCGGGGAAGTCCAGTGAGTGCTCTCGCGGCGGCGTTCTGGACTCTTTGTAATCTAGCTTTCTCTGCAACATTCATCCCTAGCAGCAGGGAGCTAGCGTAGTCTAGCCGTGAGAGAATAGCTGACTGTACCACCAGTTCGCGGGTTTGGTGGTCAAAGTATTTTAGGATAGGTCTTAGGTTACGCAGAATCCCAAAACAGTTTGCTGCCACTTTTTTTGTGTGATGAGTAAAAATATCTTAAAAAACTGTTGTTATCAGTGGTTACACATTTTCACGCCACTAAAAAAGCCAGAAAAAGTGTTTTTCCGGTGTTTATGGAACGTTTTGCTTTCTCTCATTGCTTGCTTTCTGCACTGAAAAAACATGGTATATAGACAGTGTATGTATAGCGTATATGAGGTCCAAAGAGATTTTTGCAAATTAATCTTATTGCAGTACACCATACAATACTTATTCAGTGAGTCTTTGGTCATGTGCGCTCGTGCTTTCCTTCCCATGTAAACTTCTGTGAAAAGTCCCTCTCAGCATTCATAGCCCCTTGGGCTGAGAACCGTCAGCTAAGGGACACAGTTGGGATGACTCTTTCTTTGATGCCACATAAAGCACAAATTGATAAATATTTGAGTTTTAGTTCCTGGGCATAAGAAAACAGTGCACCAGAATGGAATAAAAAGTCAATAGCATCCCTCATTACCTCTGAATATTGTAAAGATGCTTTCAGCATACCATCTAACAAGTAGCAAGGATCTCCTACAGGGAATCACTTCAGCTCGGGTATCAATTTTGACAGGTCATCACATACGTTTTTAATATACGTAGTTGAATCACTACAATTACAAACAATATCACTCCAATCTTTGTTGAACTTGGAAATAACCTTTTTTGCAGAGCATAATAAGTGACCCTGCGTTCCATGTTCTCCAAAAGTCTGGTGTCACGTCTTCACCACTATCCCAGATGCTTGGTGATATATATACTTGTCACTATACCTTGCATTTAATGTTTAAAACCTGAGGTGTTGGCAATTCACTTACTATCAATACTGTCCCACTAGAAACTATGGTCTGATGTATTAAGGGGTTTTACCCATTCTCTGTGAGTAAATGTGATGACACATATTAGGAAAGATTTTTATGAAACTAGCCATTTTACCTATCAGTGAAAGAATCAAATGCAGCCAAAATATCAAATGTGAGTTTGATATGTCCCGATTCTCTACAGTTTATAAAATAATAAACCTAAAACGTGAAACTAAACCCTGCATCTTTAGACCAAAGGCCATAAAACTGAAAAAAGTGAAAGGAAGAAGAAACAATATTTTAGTGGCATCCCTAAAGAACAAAACTCAAGCAGAATAATGTTAGCCAGTCTTTCTTACTAGTAGCTTGTATAACAAAGTTACATTTTATTGACCCCTTCAGTAAGAAAAAAAATGACTCACTTTCTTTTTCCTTTCTTTGAATGGCATTTAGTTTGTGGTTGTGCAGGTGTTTTTTCAGTGTTTATATATTTTCAACGATGAGGGCTATTTTTCTTTCAGTGGGGTTTTATCAGTTATTATAGGTTTAAACCTAAAACCCCACAGCCTATACATGCTTCAGCCCCTGGTAGGCCCTGGGTACACCTATGCCCTGGGTACCTATAGTACACTGTACAAGGGCTGATAAGGTGTCCCAGTACCAATTGGTAAATGCACCTAAGGTACATGCTTGTCAATTTAGAGAGAGAACAGCTAGGCTGTGGGTCTGATTAGCAGGCCCACAGCCAGGGAAAGTCGTAAACCAGTGATGCAAAAAGCAAAAAATCGGGGGTGACTATAGGATTACAGACCCTACTCTCCTACATAACCCCCCCCCCCCAAACTTAGGGACATTAAACTAACCTTGACCAGGTGAGTCTTCTTGTTCTAAGTGGAAGTACCTGGAGAGACCATCTGCATTGCCATGGTCAAACCCTGGTCTGTGTTCCACTGTAAAGTCTATCCCCTGTAGGGAAATGGACCACCTAAGAAGTTTGGGGTTTTCACCCTTCATTTGATTTAGCCATAAGAGGGGCTTATGGTCGGTCTGAATCTTAAAGTGAGTACCAAACAAGTATGGCCTCAACTTCTTCAGGGCCCAAACCACAGCAAAGGCCTCCCTCTCAATAGCTGACCAACGTTTCTCTCTAGGGGTCAGCCTTCTACTTATAAAAGCAATGGGCTGGTCATGAACATCAATATTCAGTTTAGATAGAACAGCTCCCACACCCAACTCAGAAGCATCTGTTTGGACAATGAATGGCTTGGAGTAGTCTGGACTCTTGAGAATAGGTGCAGTGCACGTGGCCTGCTTTAGGTCATCGAATGCCTTCTGACAGGTAACTGTCCACTGAACTTTCTTTGGCATTTTCTTACTTGTCAGGTCATTAAGTGGAGTCACAATGGTTCCATATTTCTGACAAATTTCATATAGTAACCAGACAGGCCCAAGAAAGCTCTGACCTGTGTCTGGGTGGTTGGAGGAGCCCAGTCCTTTATGGCCTGTATCTTGTTCTCCAAAGGTTGAACTTGGCCTCCACCTACAAGGTGGCCCAAGTATACAACTTGACTCTGCCCTATCTGGCACTTGGTAGCCTTGATAGTGAGGCCTGCCTTTTGCAGGGCCTCCAAAACTTTCCTCAGGTGGATCAGGTGATCCTCCCAGGTGGAGCTAAAGACAGCAATATCATCTAGATATGCTGCACAGAAGTCATCCAGCCCAGAGAGAACTTGGTTCACCAACCTTTGAAAAGTGGCAGGTGCATTTTTCAAACCAAAGGGCATCACCACAAACTGGTAATGACCTCCTGGGGTAGAAAATGCTGTCTTGGCCTTGGCATCCTCAGCTAACCTGATTTGCCAATAACCAGCTGTCAGGTCAAATGTACTCAAGAATTTGGCAGAAGCCAATTTATCTATGAGTTCATCTGCTCTTGGTATTGGATGGGCATCTGTCTTAGTGACAGCATTGAGACCCCTGTAGTCTACACAAAACCTCATCTCTCTCTTACCATCCTGGGTGTGAGGTTTAGGCACTAGAACTACAGGACTAGCCCAAGGGCTCTCTGAGGGTTCAATGACTCCCAATTCCAACATCTTCTGTACTTCTTGTTTTATGCAGTCCCTGATGTGGTCAGGTTGCCTGTAGATTTTACTCTTTATAGGCAGACTGTCACCAGTGTCCACCTCATGGGTGCACCAGTTTGTCTGACTGGGTGTCAGAGAGAACATTTGCCTGAAGGATTGAAGAACCTGTGACAATCCTATTGTTGATGCTTAGAGAGGCTGTCAGAAAAGACTACACCATGTACCGACCCATCATCAGGGTTCTGAGTGAGCAGGTCTGGGAGAGGGTCACTCTCTTCCTCCTGTCCCTCATCTGTTGCCATGAGCAAGCCCATGTCTTCCCTGTTGACAAATACCTTGAGCTTGTTCACATGAAGTACTCTGTGAGGGCTCCTGGGAGTTCCAAGGTCTACCAGATAGGTGACCTCTCCCTTCTGTTCAATGATAGTATGGGGTCCAGACCATTTGTCTTGGAGAGCTGCTGGGGCCACTGGCTCCCACACCTTCTGTCCAGGCTGGTAAACAGTAAGGACAGCCTTTTGGTCATGCCAAGCTTTTTGCAGTTCTTGGCTGGCCTCAAGGTTTTTAGATGCCTTTTCCATGTACTCTTCCATCCTGGAGCGGAGACCAAGTACATAGTCCACTATGTCCTGCTTAGGCTTTTTGAGAGGTCTCTCCCATCCTTCCTTCACAAGACACTGGGGTCCTCTTACAGGATGCCCAAATAGAAGTTCAAAAGGGCTGTAGCCAACCCCCTTCTGTGGGACCTCTCTGTAAGCAAACAAAAAGCAGGGTAAAAGGATGTCCCATCTTCGCCTAAGCTTTTCTGGTAACCCTTTTATCATCCCTTTGAGGGTCTTGTTGAATCTCTCAACAAGCCCATTGCACTGTGGGTGATAGGGGGTGGTGAATTTGTAATTGACACCACACTCCTTCCACATTGCAGTCAAGTATCCTGACATAAAGTTTGCACCTCTGTCAGAGACAACCTCCTTAGGCAACCCCACTCTAGTAAAAACTGAGAGCAGGGCCTTGGCCACAACAGGAGCTGTAGTGGTCCTAAGGGGAATTGCTTCGGGATACCTGGTGGCATGATCCACTACCACCAGTATAAATCTGTGCCCAGATGCTGTTGGTGGGTCCATTGGTCCAACAATGTCAATCCCCACTCTTCCAAAGGGTACCCCCACCACAGGTAGTGGTATAAGGGGGGCCTTTGTTGTGCCACCTGATTTGCCACTGGCTTGACAGGTGACACGGGCCAAGGTGAGAAGGAAACCTCTCAGAGACAAGGGGATGACCAGCCTCCTGGTAGCACCAGGCTTGGGGTCTCTTGCCTTAGAGTAAAGGATTCCATCATCCCAATACACTTTATGGGCCCCTGTGGCATTCCCTGCAGCCTCAGCAGCAGCCTGCTGTCTGAGGGGTTCAAGAGATGAACAGTCTAATTGTGCTTGTCTCAAGTCTGCCCTGGAAGGTCCCCCTGTCCCAAGAAACTCAACCTGTTAAGGCTCAAGTTCTTCTAGGACAGTTCCTTCTGGGGTCTTTGGGTCAGTCTCCTGTAAGAGCTGATCCTCACCTTGAGGCAAGGGGGAAGGCATTGCCTTAACCCTACTGTTCTTACTCTTTGTTAGTGTCTGGTCCATTGTTCCGGGATCCAGCACTAGTTCAGGTGGGCATTTCTTGACCTGTGACCTAGTCACAGCAAGGACATGTGCTGACAAACCTAACATTTCCACATGAGTCCTATACTCACATCTGACCATAGGGAGGATTCCAAATCATTGCCCAAAAGACAGTCCACTGGGAGGTCTGAACTAACAACAACCCCTTTGAGGCCATTTACCCCTCCCCAGGAGAAATTAACAAGTGCCATACTATGGTTGGTAGTGACATTGCTAGCATTGGTCACTAGGTAGTCTGAACCTAGTATTACCTGTCCAGGGTCCACAAATGCTGGTGTCACCATAGTGACACTGGCACAGGTGTCCCTGTAGGCCTGAGCCATTTTTCCATTGATTAAAGGCGTCTGCCTGTACTTGCCCAGAGTACTGGGACTTATTGTAGGGGTCAAATCCATGTCCCCAGTACAAACAAGAACAGCCTGGGTAGGTATTCTGACTAGGTCATAGCCTGCCTCAGATACCAATGTCAACCCCACCATAGCCTTAGGGGGAACACTACCACTACTAACTGAACTAGGGGTTGCAGGTGCCTTAGGGGCAGTAGTGGTAGGAGCTGGGCCTTTCTTGGTGCACTCACTAAACCAGTGAGTATTACTTTTACAGTATTGGCACCATGGTTTCTTCTAACCATTATTTGTCTTCTTTTGGGAATTCTGGGACCCACCCTCCTTAGATTGTTGCGGGACTTCTGGTCATTTTGCTTATTCTCATTACCCTTCTGGTCTGCTTTCTTCTGGCCACCACCCTGGTTATGGTTCTGCTGCTTGACCCTTGTCCTGACCCATCTGTCTGCCTTCTTTCCCAATTCTTGGGGAGAGGTCAGATGTGAGTCAATAAGGTGCTGATGCAACAACTGATTTTGACAATTACTTATGATTTGTTCTCTCATAATTAGATTATATAATCCTGTGTAATCAGTAACTTTACTTCCCAGGAACCAGCCTTCAAAAGCCTTAGTGGCACAATCAACAAAGTCAGCCCAATCCTGAGACTGAATCTTCTGGGTGTCTCTGAACAGCAACCTGTACTGCTCAGTTGTTAAGCCAAACCCATCAATCAGTGTATTCGTCAGGACTTGGTAATTGTTAGCATCCTCAGCTCTAGTAGTGAGGAGCTTATCTCTACCTTTACCTTCAAAGGAGAGCCATAGTATAGCTGCCCACTGACGTTGGGGGATGCACTGGACAGTGCAGGCCCTCTCCAAAGCAGTCATCCATTTGTGGATGTCATCCCCTTGTTTAAAGGGGGGGAACTATTTTACTCAGGTGTCTAGTATCAAACCTCCTGTCTTTATCTCTAATGATAATGCTGCCACCAGTGGGGTCTGCCCCACTCAATTTCTGCTCTCTGGCAAAGGCAAGTCTTTCTTTGGCAAGGGCAAGTTCTTCCCTCTCAATCCTCAGATTGACTTCCCTCATCTTAGCTTCATGCTCTCTTCTCTGAGGGGATGTCATCCCTCTCTGAGAAGATGCCTGAGAGACATGGGTATGAACAGATCTGTTAGAGCCTCTGGAGTGAGACCTAACTCGTCTATTCCCAAGGTTAAGCCTGCCTGAGGATAGGCCTGGGGTCCCCCAGTTCCATTCTCATGTATGCTTAAGTTGGTCCTGGTGAGCCTACTGACTACTACTGGACCTTTGTCTGCCTCATCCCCAGATAATTCCTCTTCCTCTTCCTCCTCTTCGCTTTCTGGTCCATGGAGGTTAAGGTCAGGATCACCCAGGGTTCCCTCTAAGGGGGGCATGCTCCCATCTGGATTAGAGGGGCCTGTGTTAGAAACCCTTCTGGCATCATATGTCTCTAAGAGACTTATCAGAAAAGGAGTGGTAGGGTTAGAACCCTGTTTTAGTTTCCTGGAGGTACACAATTGTCTCATCTCCTGGAAGCTAAGGGCTGCATATCTGGAAGTGACCTGTGGAGGGTCATCAACCACAAGGGGAGCCTCTGTGTTCCCTCCTGTGGTAGACATGCTTTTCTAGTGCGGTGTAAGTGGTGCACTTACCTACACTATGGGTTTACCTACTGATCCCTTGCTAAGAGTTGTAGTCAGGGTGTGCTACTCCCTTTCTACTACAACAGCTGTTTCAGTAGAACTCAGAGTATTTCTAAGCTTGTTATATGTACCTATGGTACCTTATGTCATCTTTCAAATGATATCTCAAGATTATTTAGTGGAGAAGTGTGGCTCAGGGGTTAGAGGCGGCAGACCCGGAAGCTGAGATCGGCCCTGGACCAGGGTTCAATTCCCCGCCTCGACGGGGGTTGGGCTCAATAATTCCACGGACTCGATAATTCTTGCTCTGGTGCCTACTCGACTCACGGGTTCACACTCTGCGACTCTGGGCAATAGCTTGCTTAATCTCCACAACGGCCCCTCGCGGCGGGATGCCTGGCTTTCACCTTGTGGATACCCTGCCGGGGTTATCTCACAGGGGAATACCAGGACGGGTTCCCTAAGCAAGCGCATAGATGCCTGCGATGTGGGCGATTTGCGCTATATAAATACATGTACATTTACATTTTACATTATATTTGGTAAAAACAACAGCAAGCTCAAATCCCAACTGCTGCACACCAATGTGAGAAGTTGGCCTGATATATGATGCTCACTAGTTCTAGTGATCACCTTGTATCAGTCCAAACAACCCTTATGGTGATTGGTTGTAAGTCAACCTCATAGACCAGCTATCCTAGTAGCGTGGACAAAAGCAGTCTTTAGGCTAAACTCTGAATGGCATGTGAAGCTAGCTGTTTTACCACATATAACCCCTTGAATACCAAGTGCAAGGACACCACACAGGTTGTTATGAAAATAAACAGATATTTATTAACTAACATACACCTCTGAACTCTTTATGAGGTCAGAGGGCTAAGCACATGACAATACTAAAAAGGAAATACGAGTTTGCACAATATTTACAAGTGCGCCTTAGGGGCACGACAAACCATATACTCAAAACAATGGAATGCGAGGAAAGAAAGTACTGTAAGGAGATCCAGAGGCTGGAGGATCGCTGGGACTACGCTACAAACTAGGTAAGTAAGTAAGGAGCAGGAGGCCCACGGGACTCACGTGCAGAGTGGGAACTCTCACGCGGGATGCGTACCAACGTCTATGGATCTTACAGTTTAGAAAGTTACGGATTCCGGACGAACCCGGCTGGATGGAGGGAAAACAACAGTGGACCTGGACACTAGGATAGTGTACACAGACTTCAGCACCTAGAAGCTTTAGTTACCTAACCCACAGGCTGCGGGTGCATAGGGCTGAAGTTGCGTCGGGTTTGCTGCGTTGATACCGGTGATGCCTGAAACAAGGAGTTGCTGGCAGGCAGCCAGATGGAGGAGTCTGGTGGGTCCAAGGATGGAACTGGAAGGAAGAAGTCCTGAAAAGGAAGGGGACAGAGTCTCGGTCACTAGCCAGTGACGGTGCTGGAACCAGGAGGGAACCAGATGCTGTCGCCGCGTTCAGGTGGAAGAAGGGTCGCTTCTCTCTGTAGCTGCGCGGACCAGGAGCTGTTCTTCACAACCAGGCTGGAGGCACGAGCTGTCCCACGTAGTCTGCTGCTGTTGGCGGTGTCGGATTGTCGATCTGGACAACAGGCCTTGGCTAATGCAAGCCACGCGGTGGAACAAAGATGGCGTCTGGTGCGGACCAGGAGGGTCCGGGGTGCTTCTCGTTCACAGGGAAGCAAGGGCCAGTCTGGGGGACCAGACTAGCAGTGTTGGATTCTTCGGGTCGTCGTCTCAGAGGTCACTAGCCAGCCGGCAAGTGCCCAGGCAACAGGACAAGCAGCAACCAGGCAAAAGGGCCCCACGCAGATTTCGTGGATGCTGGGGGGCTGGTCTTTGGTGCAGGAGCTGCGTCGGTAGGGGGCTTCTCAAACCCCAGTGCACTCACTCGAGGATCCCTCGGCGGTTGTGCTGGAAGCACTCTGCAGGTTTTCTCAAGATGGCCGTCTCCAAGTTGCTCGTCGCAACCACGGTTCCCAGCTGTGCTGTGGATGTGGGTAGAGGTCAGAGAGGTCTGGAGGTCCGGGTCTTGTTGAGCTGGGTCATCGGATTCCGGGATGGAAGGACTTTGCACAAACCGCACAGGAGCTTGATGGTGCCTGCGAAGCAGGATGGTCACTCCCTGACCATAGGGGAGATTCTTCAGTCTTCTGATGGTTCAGGAGGGAGAAGGTCAAGAGTTCTTCGTAGAAGTTGTCAAGAGTAATCTAACTGGGAATGGGACCAGCTCCTACCTTTATTCAGCTAAAGGTGGCTGCACTACGGCTAGGTCCCTCCTCTGGGTGGGACCAGGAAGGGGGGTGGTTACACCCCCTTTCCTTTGTCTGGTCTGGTGCCAGCTCTGGGGCTGGAGTGCCCCAGGAACTGGTTCTGACCGGTGTATGCACAGGACACCTTGTGTGCCCCAGGCATGTCTCATTCCTTTCAGCCCTGTCCTACCTAATACACAAAATCCTGTCTGGGGTGTTGCTAGCACCTCCCAAGGCAGGAAACCCTTTGTCCAAGCCTCCCTCGCTGGAAGGACTCCCAGCAGCAGGAGGTCAGACTTGGGTCTGTGGTGGCAGCATCCATTTTGTGATGCTGAGACTCGAGTTAACTTTAACCGGGGTTCACAGTTACATACATGTCGTGTCCCTCTAGAAGGGTGGAATGCTACCCCCGTCGCCAGAATTGGCGAGGGGGTAGTATTCCAATTCATATGACACCTTACTCGACATGTTTTGATAATGCTATACCAAAGTTAGCATTTGACTGCGAGGTTCATAATGCACTTAAGAGTATATGGTATAGCGTTATCATGGAACAGCTATTAGGACTTGGTTCCGCAAGCTGCAAACGGGCTCAGCTCATGCCAGAGCACCATCTCACATAATTCCAAGCACTCTGCCTTCAGGATTGATAAGGCCTGCCATAGGAGTGACTGATAGGAATACATGTGTCCATTTTAGGGTTAGATATAGGGATACTATATCTAAAGCAAAGGGTGATTACACCACCTTGCCCCAGCTGTCGTGCAGCCAGTTGTGTCTGTTTAGATGGCCAGCCAGGGGTGGCATAATACATGCTTCAGCCCCTGGTAGGCCCTGGGTACACCTATGCCCTGGGTACCTATAGTACACTGTACAGGGGCTGATAAGGTGGCCCAGTACCAATTGGTAAATGCACCTAAGGTACATGCTTGTCAATTTAGAGAGAGAACAGATAGGCTGTGGGTCTGATTCGCAGGCCCACAGCCAGGGAAAGACGTAAACCAGTGAAGCAAAAAGCAAAAAATCGGGGGTGACCATAGGATTGCCGACCCTACTCTCCTACAGGGAGGGACACAGGGAGATTAAGTGTGAAGCAGTATTTTAAATTTAAAGAAAAAAACGCAAATCTCTCGGCATAAAAGAGAAGCAACATGAGCTGTAGAAAGCAGGTTTTATTTCTATTCAGGGTCAGAGTGGTTTTTCTGTACCATGCTAACCACAGAGGGAGAGGATGTGGCTCAGCGCTCAGAGATGCCGACTCAGGAGCTAGGGACCAATGTTTGAGCCTCGGCATTGCCTCAACATTCTGTGCTTCTCAGCAAATCACTTTGGGCCCGATTATGAGCCAGGTGATCAAAGGACTGCCAGACTTGTGGAGACGTGGCCTTCTCTCAAACGCCCTATTACAATTTGAGTGGTTGGACCGTCAGAGCGAGCTACAACTTGTCCCACCAGCATATCACGAGTATCCTCCATGCCAGCTGTGTCATGGAGGTTCTTACTCATGAACACCATTGCAGAGAGTAAAAGCAAAGGGAGCCCAGCAGGGCCCCCTGTGCCTCCTCTGCATGTGGATGCATGCCCCCCTGTTTGCATGCCCACCAGTTCCTGTACGGCATGGACTCTTCAGGCCATGCTATGCAGGAACTGTTTAGGTTTCACCTGGCGTCCACTGCGCAGCAGTGTTCGCGCAGGCGAAATCTTTTGTTTAGCAGTACGGGGCTTTGTCCCGCCTGTTTCTTCCATTGGCTAGCTCCATAAATGGAGGCTAGTCATTGGAAGAGATGTGTGTCAATTACTCTTTTCCCCGGCTTGATGCGATCCGTGGGCGTTTCTGTCTCTTTTTTAAGTCCCGCCCCCCACACCCCTCCCTCTCGCCGAGGAGTTACACCCCTCATTGTCTGAGTTTTCCATCCTCCCGCCCTCCTCCCGTTGTCAGCGATCCATTTCGTCCCGCCTCCTCCCTATTGTCCATGTTCTCTATCCTCCCCTTCCCGTTGTTGTGCCTTCTTTATCCCCCGCCCTCCCTCCCTTTGTCCGTGCCTTCTCCCTCCCGCCCGCCCACTGTCCGTGCCTCCTCCCTCCCGCCCGCCTGGCGGGCGGTGATTTTTTCCCAGCTCCGCCCCTTTTAGAACGTCATGCGGCGGTGGGCGGTAGTTTTTTTTTTTAAAGGTTTGTTTTGGTCATTTCTCCGAAGATGGCGCCCGGGCAGTAGCTTCGTATTCGAACAGCTACCGACCCTTGTTCTAATATGGCTACAGAACGGGGTACACAAGGCAGTTTCACTGTGCATATGCAACGGCGAGCCACGGGCTGGTGGGCTGTATCAAGAGGGGGTGATTGTGATCCATCATGGCGGCGTGGCATAGCCACCAAAGCTGTCCAACAACAGGAGAAGAAGCAGGGTCGGGAGGCGGTCACTGAGGCGTCCAGAACGCCGTGTTCAGCCCAGCAGTTAGAAGGACGAACACAGAACCTCCTTGCGTTGAAGCACAGACAGGAGACCATATAAAGTATGTCTTAAGCACCCTGTTCAGCGAAATGCGCGTGCGCAGTTCAGAGAGCACTTCATGAAGCCCCCCTTCCCGCTGTCCGTGTGCCAGTTCCCCTCCGCCCCTCCCGCTGTCCTTGTGCCCGTTCCTGCCCCCCTCCCGCTGTCCATGTGCCCGTTCCCGCCCCCCCTCCCACTGTCCGTGTGCCTGTTCCCGTCCCCCCTCCCGCTGTCCGTGTCTCCTGGATGTGCAGTGGATGGCATGCACACACATGCCATTGACGACCCTGAGCGAGCATGCAACAGCTCCTTTTCTCCCATGCGTCACGTCCCCTTACACCCACGTGACCCCACACTCCCCTTGCAGGTTTCCATTTAACATGGAACGGTTGATTAGTAAGAGTGTAATGCTTTACTAGTCTCGCTACCGGACACATCCCAGACCCTTGAAACACTACGTTGCAGGGCCTAACTGGATTTCTTCCCCGTCCTGCAGACATCGGCATCCCTGCTGCTGATTAGAACCTTCTCCTAGGTAAGCTTACGATGCCCCCGCCAGTACTTTCCCTTGTGCTTCTGCCATACAAGCTGGTAGTTACCCCGGGCCGTTTGTCATCCCTACTCCCAGATTGCAGTACCACTTCGCATCAGCTGCCTCCTTTGATGTGGACTGGATCGAATCATTCGCCGCCCAGCCACCTCGGATTTACTCGCTACAGGTAACCTCTTGCCTGAGATTTACCTACCTTTTCACGCCGTGTTCCCCTGCCCTACCCCTATTCCTTTCACCGCAGGTCCAGACACATGGTTTCCTGCTTCCGCCCTCCCCGCACGGACTTCTCTGCCCCAGTGTCAGCAGGTACCCAATTGCTGTCCCAGGACACCCTGGTTTAATTTGTTTTTCCTTCTTGGCTCTATCTCTATTCATTATCCCTCCCCGACTCCTCCTGATTCTATAGAGCACTTTTCAAGAATTTTTGTTACCATCGTCCATTTGCGAGAGATTAAGCTATTGGCATTGTAAATGACAATGCCATTAATTTATCTGTTTTCAAAACCAACACATAAATAAAAATGTTGTCATTTACAATATCAATAGCTCTAACTTTGGCAAAGGCGAGACCGTTGCATTGTAAATGCTTGTTTTAGCATTGCCATTGCCGTTTCAGGACACAATTGTGGGAACGACAAAACAAAAGCCCGTCAGACACAAATTACACTCGTAATTTGTCAGGTGGTCTGAGCACGGCTTTAGCGGTGTGGCAGCAATGTGGACCCAAATGTTTAATTGAAATTAAACAAAACAAAACAGCGATCTCTGAATGGCAGTCAAGCAGTGTTGGGGGTGGGGAGAGACGACACAGTGAGATTAAGTGTGAAGCAGTATTTTAAATTCAAAGAAAAAAGCAAGCAGACTTCGGAGAGGTGGTTGGGGAGGGCAAGCAGTGAGGGGTGATGGGGTGGAGCTGTAGCTAAGGAGTGGGAGCGAGCATTAGCAAATATAATGAGCAGCTGTTCATAATTACAAGGAGAGGGAGCAAGCATGGGTATGAGTGAGTTCCTGAGCCTAAACGAAAAAGAATGCTCAGACAGTAATAAATAACACCACGAGTAACTCCACATGTAAGTGGGGCTGTCCTCATGGGAGGTTACAAAAGAAACAAGCATTGGCATAGCCAATGGGTATTGCCTTTGGGACCTTATAAGTCTTTAATTAAAAAAGAAAATAATGCCCATTTGAAAGCGAAACCTACCTAGAATATTCCCGAAGGACGTCTTTAACTCTACGCCATCATTACGCGATAGAAACTGGCAGTGCCTTGCTTAAACACGTGACCCATTTAAATACCATACTTCGAGCTGCTTGTTTGTAAAACTTTATGTGTACCTCTTCATGAACTTGAATGCTCACAAACAAAGATCCGATGGTGATACCACGCTACCCGATCTAGTACACATACAAATGACTTTACGTGAGGAGTTCATTTGAGTGTGCGCTAGGTTTGTAAAGCCAATAACGAAGTGTGGGTAAATAGATTGTTGGATACCTGTACGTAAAGAGAAAATTACCGATTGTCAATGAAAACAATTACCCTCAAGATAAAACAATCCCCAATAAGGTCCTGGCCGAATTAACCAAGTGCCCAAATTCAAATGTATGCATCACTGATAAAATAAAATAAGTAAAATAAAATAAATTAAATTAAATTAACCATGGTAAGGATTTGTGTGTACTGAAACCATGGTGCCAAACGCAATGTGTGTACGGCTATACCCTACATGTGCAAATCCTGTACACATAAGTGAAAAATATCAAAATTATCAATGGCTTGCATGTCATAAAAACACAAGATATATGTAACCACATACATACAAGATTTATAAAAAGCATAACATTTCATACTGATCATTTAATCCAGCTGGATTGATGGTACCAAGGCTCTTAATCCATGTAGTTTCTCTACGAGACAGTGTTGTGTGATAATCTTTTCCCATAACCTAATCCACCTTTTCAAGTATGGTAAATCTGATCTGAAGAATGGTGTGGGAAGCCTGTGCCCAGTCTGTCGCTAAACTTGATGTGAGATGTCTATTGCGAATGGTGCTTTTATGTTCTATTATACGCGTTTTCACTTTTCTCGAGGTTCTCCCGACGTAAACAAGCCCACATGGTATTGGATGGCATATATTACAGCCGCCGTGTTACAATCCGAAGTATGTTTTAAGGGAATGTTCTGTCCAGTCCTAGGGTGTGCAAATGTATTGCCTGTTATCACATTGGCCACAATTCCAACATTTACGCATTCCTTTATGTGTCGTGGATTGGATTTTGTGTTTCTTTTTTTGAATTTCCCTCAAGGTTTTTGGGCGATTATGAGCGAAAAATGGTAAACCTTCAAATAGGTTGACAAAATTGGGTTCTTGTGATATTATTTCCCACCTACTCCGGATAATCCGTTTAATTTGTGCGGCTTGTGTGGATTGTTTAAGAACAAACACCATGCGCTCGTTTTCTGATCTGACAGATTTCTGAAGTAAACTACTTCTAGTTTTGGTTTCAGCTTTCTAAATTGCTCTTTCCAAAGTTGTTTCTGGATACCCCCGAACCCTGTAACACTCAATTTGATCTTTGATGACATCTTCACACTTGGTTGCGTCAGATGTGATCCTTTTAATTCTAATCAGTTGCAAAAAGAGCAAGTGGTCCTTTAATGATCTTGGATGTGCACTAGAGTAGTGCAGTGCATTATTTACATCCGTGGGTTTACGGTATACAGAAGTGGAGAGACCATGTAACCTTTTGTATATCTCAATGTCCAAGAATTGAATGCTTTGTGCATCCATGTTATGGGTGAATTTAATTCTGGGATTTTTGCCATTGATCTCTTGTATGCATTCATCCAAGTTCAGCCTGTTGCCATTCCAAATTACCAGCATGTCGTTGATGAATCTAAGGTATAAAACTACATGTTCCCGCTATCTGGGGTGGCTTAAAATGTGCATTTTCTCAAAAAGCACCATAAACCTATTCGCATACGAGGGGGCCCCCGGACACCCCATTGATGTGCCTGTTCGTTGAAGATAATACTGGTCTTTCCAACAAAAGTAACTGTGATATAAGGAAAAATTGAGTAATTCCAATAGGAATACTCCAAAGTCCTTATCAATATCAGAATGTAGTGGTCGCCATTCCACTGCTTTCAGACCTTCATCGTCAGCTATTGACCTATATAACGCCACAACGTCAATTGTACAAAAAATGGTGGATGCATTTATCAAATGACTCACAGTATCCAGTTTTAGTAAGCAATCGGTAGTGTCTTTCACATAGGTTGTCCACTTCTGTACAAGTCGTTGTTAATGAAAATCTACGAACCGACCATGGGTTAGTGTATCGAACCACATCCTGCCACGATGGGACGACACGGTGGATCTGTGGCATGCTTGTGAATTTTCGGAAGCATATAGATATGGGGTATTGGAGTGAAGTAGTGTGGCTCACTGGTTAGAGGCGGCAGACCCGAGAGCAGAGGACGGCCCGGGACCAGGGTTCGATTCCCGGCGCGGCAGGTTTCTGGACCAGGGTCAGCGGACTCGATAATTCTCTCGCCTCGGTGCCCACTCTGATCAGCGATCACACTCGGCAACTCTGGGCATTAGCTTGCCTCATCTTCACTAACAGCCCCACCAGACCGCCGGGGATGCCTGGTCTCACCCTGGAGATACCCATTAAGGGACCATCTCTCAGGGAAGCCAGGAAGGGTTTCGCAGCAGTCGAAGCGCCTTGGGACCCTACGGGTAAGTAGTGCGCTATATAAATGCCTATACATTTACATTACATTTACATATTTGTGGAGTTGCTGTTTGCAAATATTTCCTGGTGTTAGTGTTGATTAATCCGCCTTCCTCTGCCTTGTTTACCAGTGCTTCCAATGTTTGTGTGAAAAGTAAAGTAGGATCAGTTGCTAATGGAATATATGTATCTTCATCTTGAACATGAAGGTTCACCTTCTGTTCATAAAATGTAGTGCCCATCATAACAAGGGCTCCCGCCTTTGTCAGCCGGTTGAAATGTTATGCTCAAATTTTGTTTCAGATCATTCAGAATGCGTGCTTCTCTCTTAGTCAAGTTAGATTGCTTGGGTTTTACGTATTTGATGTTTTCTAGATGCTTTTTAACCAATGCTTCACAATTATCTATGCTTTTGTGGGAAATCAGTGACATGAACTTGCTTGTGGGACGAAAAATTTCATGTGTATGTCCAGTATCTGTTTTTGGGATCGTGGAAAAAAAACCTTTTAAATGCAGTTTCCGAGTGTATTTGAACAGTGCAACTTCCGTCTCAAGGGAATTGGATGAATATGGGGGAACGAAAGAGGTCCCTTTGTTTAAAACATTTCAAAAAGATTTGAGAAACATAAGGTCAGGATTGGTGTGCAGGTCCACATCTACACAGACGTTTTATATTGTAACATCAAATAGTCAGTTATGCACCACAGTGGGGGTTTGGGTGCAGTGCCGTGCCCCATGCCATGCACTGTGGAAGGCCTTGCTGCTCGGGACTGTCTGCCAATGGAGGGGAGTTTAAGTGTGAAGGCTGTGCACGGCGTGGGGTTGTCTGCCTGCGGGGGCTGAATGCAGGGTCTAGTGGTAGGTGCCGTTTTTTTTTACGGAATGTATCCCTGCCATCATTTTTCAGATGCAAGCTGCGTTACTTGTAATTATGCATATTTTTACATAATTTGATTGGCTTGAGGTTGATGTTCAGTATGGTAATAAAGTACTACTTTACATTAAAAGAAAACTAGAGGTTCACTGAAAAAAATAAAGGCTAAAGTTAAGTTATGGGTAGGTATGGTAATAATATCTCACTTGGCATGAAAAAAATTTGAAATACACCTATTTTTATTTTTAAATTATGTTATAGTTAGGTGAAAATGTCAGTTAAAACATACTGTTTCCAACAAACAAAACAACTGAAATTCACCAGTTAAAATTTTCTCAAGTAACTATAACTCGTGCAGTCACTATGCACTGTTTATGACCGCATATATAACATGACTCATGACATGTTCTATGACATCATTAATAAAATCACTGCAAAATCTAAAATTACTTAAAGTCAATTAGTGGGGGTGCAAGTTATAATTACTTTAGGGCACAAGTTATATTTACCTGAGATAACTATAACTGGTGCATTTCAGAGGTTTTGTTTGTTTAAAATGATGTGCTTTAACTGACATTTTCACATAACTATAATGGCTGCACTATTCCCCACCACAGCTAATGCTCCACAAAAAATAGTCTTTGCCAGGCCTGCCACCTCCTGCTTTCACGAGGATGGAGGTGTTGCACTGATAAAAATGAAGCATAGCCACCTCGACCTCACTAAAGATATGGCAGGGTGTAAACCCCTTGTGCCGCCAATGCCCACACGAGGTGCAGGGCTCTGTGATGGTGTTGCCTACCTCTTCCATAGCTGCTGTGTAGAACAAGTACAAAAAAGTGAAAAAAGATGACCAGAAAAATACAAATGCAAAATAAACACACTTGGATTGAGTGAAAGAAATGAAAAGTGAAAATGGAGCAGAATGGGGTGGACTAGGTTAGATGGAGCCTAGGGCATATGAAACATGAGGGGATAGCTACGCCAGAGCAGGCTGGAGTAAGCAAAATGACTATACGCTTCCACAATCCACAATGCTATTTGCACCAGTTTTGAACACAGTCAGTCAGTCAATCACTTTTATTCGATTTTTGAGACTCATAAAAAGACACAGGATACAGTTCATAAAATACACAAGGTAAAAAAAGACAGTATAAAAATATCTACATATTATATCTACATGATAAATCATATATCAGATCGACAGAAAGTATTTTGGAATAACATGTACACAAACAGTATATTAAGGAATACATTCCAATTATTTAAAAAGAAGTATTAAAACATTTTCAAACATCATAATATCTGGTATAGATACATTTAAGATATTTCGTTTATAATTAATCCATTGTTACCTTTACTACGCATTTTATTGATACGTACTCCTCCTACTAAAAAGTTAGCAACATGGAAAGTGATTTGTGCATTGTGCAAAAGTTGCAAAAATAGGAGCGCTGGCCTAACCTGTAAAAAGCCAGCCTCTCTAAGGATGGGAACAAGATATTGTCTTCTGATTTTAGCGTAGTGATCACAAAACATAATGAAATGTAATGTATCCTGAATTGAAAAATGATCACAGTCGCCTGGCTTATTGTTATCAGGTGTATCCCATCTGTAATATGTGCCCAACAGAAAATGTATTAAATTCAAACGAAATCTAATTAAAAGAAAGCGGTGAAATGGTTTATTAACAAATACCAGGTATGGTTCTGGGCCTGGGACAGTTTTGAGCGCAAAATTTCTTCTAACCGTTGTTTTTTTTAATTCCATTTCCTCCCGCTCTACTGTAAAAAGATTTATCAGTGATGTCTTTATCGTCTTGACATCCTCCTTTTGGATGCCCTCAGGGGAGTTAAAAAGATCAATACGTCCTACCTTGGTTAACATTGTTTTTACGTACGTCAACCATGGAATCTTTAAGGCTCCATCCATACTTAAACAATCTCCGAGGATTTTATGATTTAGTGAAATTTCCTCGTTTAACCAAATTTTTAGCCAAGAAATAACAGGGGCGGATTTTATAATGTCAGAGACATACCCAGTACCCAGCTCTGAATGGATAGTAAAAATAGGGGTAGACTGGGGGACAGAGAGTAATGATCTAAAAAACCTGTTTTCCGCCCTCTGAATGAGGACTGGATTTGTATATCCCCAAATTGAGGCCCCATATATGGCGATTGCTATGCTTTTAGCGTTATACACTTTAAGAATAGCGTTCGTCGGTCGTGACCCCAATTTCTTAGCAAAACTCCAGCAGATCTGCTCAGTGCATTTGATTTGGCCTTATGTTGAGCACCCCAGGTACCTTTATCATCAAATAAAATGCCCAAATAAATAAAAGAAGGGACCCTATGTAACTCCTTTCCTGTACAGACAAGAGTTATGGGTTTCTTTTTACTACCATTGGTCCCATAATCATAACATGCAATTTTTGCGTGTTTATTTTTAAATCTAAGGAGGTCATAAAGTCCCCAAAGGAGGCCAGTAACTTGTTGAGGGCAACACCTGTTCGTGCCAAGAGGACCGCATCGTCCGCGTACAGGAGGACCGGGATGTTAATCTCTCCTCCTTTGAACACAAATTGCATCCCTGGTGTCATTTTTCTTCTAAGATGCATTTTGTGTAAATAAGTATAATTATGGACACTTTTTTATATAATTTCATATAATTACATGAAAACAATTTACATGAATTTCGCACACCCCTATTCATAAGGTATTGCCACTAAAACTAAGGATAGATCAGGATACAATATTCAAATATCTCATAAAATGAGATGGACTCCAGTCTGCAATGGAAACATTGAAACCATTTCCAAAAGCACACCTTGTCAGCCAACAGTGCTAAGAGAACATAGCAATGGCAAACACTGTGCTAAGCAAATACTATTAATGTGATATAAAGTAATGCAACACATTACAAAGTAATGCAATAGATATGCAGAGTATACTGTAAACTAATTTTTAAAACTAAGGACCTGGTTATGAGTTGTTGGCAATAGTAAATCCTCAGAATTATGAAGGGGCTAAACCTGCAGGATTATCCGCTGATGGATTTTCTGCTTGATTCAATCACTCCTGTTGAGGACTGATATGGAGACTTTAGGCACATGCCTTGCTGAGGGGTCTATCATGCATGACATAGGGAGATGTAAAGCACAGCCAACATTCACATGGATGGCTCCTGAATCGGCAGCAGCCAGGGTGTCCTGTTGAGGTGGATTTGTAAGCAGCCCTACAATACTGAATCACCACCTCATCGCACCAGAACGGGTAGGCGACCCTGCTCTGCGGCCTTGCATACAAAAGACTTTGGGTGTTCAAGGAGAGCTTAATGATGTAACATCTCTACTAGTGCCACTGTGGGACCCCACATTGGGCTGCACTTGTTTAGTGCCATTCCTTTCCATCATTTTGCGAAAAAGGTGGTTGAATATATGTCTAAAGTAAGCCTGGGCGAAGCACAACGCTACGCTCACGTAGTTTGTGCTACTTCGCACTGCGAGAATTGCACGTGAAGAACCGGGTTTTAGAACCCAGCGGCGCCAGGGGAAACGCCCGATGTCTTCGGGTTCACCTGTCTTAGAATACAGAGACACGGGATACTGCTCGGTGAAGTCAAAGACCAAGTTTATTGGCTGCAACCAGGAACAGAGGTCTACGAAGCACAACTCGGATGGTTCACTAGAGACTGCACAAATTCATAGAGCGGAGCATCGTCTTTTATGCTAAAATTCACATTCCTGGCTAGCATCAGTTACATACAAACGAACCAATCAGATGATGACATTTCAAACATATCGCATGACGACAAACCCACTTTCCGTTGTCCAGCCCACCAGAAATGACAAGGCAAAATCCAACATTCCTGCTCGGACAGGCCGGACGAACCCATAATAAAAGACCTCAACCCAAATCAGGAATTAAGCCATAAAGGAAGGAACAGAAACAGATGAGAGGAAAGATAGAAGGGTGTGTGCATGTACCATAAACTCAGCAATGTCCTGCTCTTTGATCTCTATCTGACCAGCTGCCTAACAAGGAACTGGCTCAACGAGGTCAGCTTCGGGCAAGGGAGTCAGCTCCTTCAGGTCACACACAAGTCAGCTAAAGGTGTACGTGTCCCAAGGATTCGTTCGGCCGTAATCATTGGCCTATGTGAGGGCAACCACAAAATGGCTGCCGTACACAAAATGGAACCCGAAGGTTCAAACAAAATCCCTGAATACGCAGTGTTTCCATTGATCGATTATGACGAAAACACTCGTACATGCCGCACTCGTCATTTGCGGTCTGCTAATACCAAAATAGTCTTTATCCTATGACCTTTATTGAACGGGTTCGGAATTACGGAACCTCAGACCCTCCTTTTGCCCTTACATAGGCAACAAACCCAAACCCATGTCAGTCTGAATCCAGGTCTATATTCATCAGATCATCAAGATGTTGCTGTAGCATCATCCTAGTACTTAGCAACTCTCTCTGGACAGGACTCCTTGCACACGAAGTAGCACAAAGGCCACAAATAGCAGGAGCACACTGCACGCAAAGACAGAACAGGAAAAGGATAGCTAAGATCATCCCAATGACCATCAGAATCTTCCATCCCCACGTGGATAACAATCCCCAAAACCATTCCATTAACGACCAATCTCCTTCGTCTATATTTACAGACTCGGAGATCTAATGTAGCCTGGAAATGGCCTGGAAAACTGTCGGAGCGTTGTCTGGAATGAAAACGCAGCAGCTCGATTGAATCAATTTACACACCCCTCCTCTATCTGCAAGTATAACATCTAACGCTACTCTGTTCCGAAGAGTCATAAGGCGATCCGACTGGAGCTCAGCAGTCAAGTTACTAAGGGCACCGGCAGTTTCGACTATGGTGGACTCAACCACTCTCGTCAACTGTCGAATATTCCTGCTATTAGCCATAGGTCCCCAGAACGGCAGAAAACCCTTCAGAAAATCTCCCAATTCTTGTCCTGTGGTATCTTCCTTACTTAAGACACCTCTAGCAACTCTCGTCTTGTGGTAATCTGCAGCAGCTTAAAATGTGGGAGGCAACAGGAACGAAACAAAACATGTGCCCAAAAAGTCAGGGGGCAACCATGTGTACGCTTTATCGTAACAGATGAAATAGGTACCCTTAGCTGTAGAAATGCTGGGGAAGTCTGGGACGCAAAAACATACGTCTCAGTGCAAACACTCTTCCCTAAGTGAGCTCTCGGATTCTTGCCATTACCTTGCAGACAATACTGACCCTGATGGGGCACTATCCAAATCGGAGGGGATCTCTTCGCTCGCTGGTTAACACTCAGACTAACTCCATATCCAGTCACATTCCATCCAATGTAGGCTTGCGTCTCATCTCTCGAGATAGTCTCATAGGAACTAATTCCTCTAACCATGTCAACTATACCCTTGACCAGAGCACTAGTCTTCGGACTATCTTTTACAGAACGTTGGGGATAGACTCCATGAGCATAAATGAACATCATTCTGTATGCCCAGACAGAACCATTGTAGCTAAAAGGCAAAAACAGATAAGGAATACCTTTATCAGTAGTATGGGGCATAAGGCCACACACCCAACAATTTGTTGTGTTCATTACTAGCTGGTGTTGGTGCAGAAGCTGAACAAAGGAATTGTGAGCAAAATCCAGTCTTCTAACGGTTTCATGTTCAGACAGAGGGTGAAAAGAATGTGAAGAAACAGTAGGAGGAGGCATAGGTTGCATAGTGGGCACAAACGTCACTTGAAAGGAAAATGTCACATATCCAATTAAAAACATCATTAAGCTAAACAACATGAACAAACACAATATTAAAAAACGTTTTCTGCTCATAACTGTACATATTTTGCTCTTGAAGCTTATTCTTTCAACAGGTCTCTCCATCTCGAAAAACTCCATCCTCTAAACGTGCTGCTCTCGGCGGTAGGGTGTTCCGTGCTAAGGAATGCGTCTGTCAGTCCAGGGAAACGTCCTCAGACCAACCAGAACCGTCGACCTAACGTCTTCGGCTTGCACTCCAAAGACTTGACACCGCGACCCTACAGCTGAACCCGGATGGTGGTTCGAAAAACAAAAATCTAAATAGTTCCTCGGAGGAGAGCTTAATCTTCAAAATCAGAAAAGAAAGAATTTTATTTTATTTGTCCAGCGACTCTGGGTCGCAAATTATAACGCTCTTTGCCAGGCAATGTCTGTTCTCGGAACAAGAGCTCAGGTTCAGAAGTGTCCAAACGATTCGACAGAGGCACAGGTTCTTGCAGAAGATCGTCACTTTCTCGTTCAGTGTTCGTTCCATTCAAACGGGCATTGCTAAAAGGCAGAAAACGAGGCACAGTTTCCGTCTCAGAATCAGGAAGTTCTTTCTGGACCCACCGGTTGTACGGCAGAGGCAAAGGGGCCCTCTTACAATGTACGCCGTGGATCCAGTTCTTTTTACCGTGCACTTGTACTGCGGAACGGGTAGCCAAAAGAACAAAGTAGGGGCCAATCCTGCGGGGCTGCTCGTTCTTGGTCCGCTGGAAATTTTTAATTAACACCCACGATCCAGGTTCAATGGCGTGTCCTGGATCTTCAGAAGCTTGTGGCAGTGTATCATGAACCTGTTGGTGCAAAACACGCAATTTAGCCGTCAATTCGTACAGGTAATCAAGCAATACAGGATGCTCTATCTCGCTAAATTTTGCCGGCCACGGCACTCCCACACATATTTGCCGGGCGACCAAACACTATTTCATAAGGACTAATGGCTACATGCATCATTGTAAGGTTTTGCGGTTCTTTATTTGGATTTTTAGGGAATCGCAAATAAGGAATCGCAAAATGGGATGCATGATTTTATTCGCATAATATTTGCGATTCGGTAAAAATTGCAATTTTTACCGAATCGCAAATATTAAGCGAATTCCTAATTGCGATTTCGCAAATCCCATTGATTCCTATGGGCCAAAAGGCCCATAGGAGTCAATGGGAAGGCATTTACAAATTGCGAATTTGAAAATGCGATTCGCAATTTGTTAATGCATTCCAAGGGTGCAGAGGGGGGTCCAAAGGACCCCCCCCTGCACCCCTGAAATGTATTTTAAAGTCCATGTTTCAGACACACATGTCCTAAAGACGTGTGTGTCTGTAACATGAAAGTTTTAAAAAATGCATTTTTGAGCATTTTCATAACTTTTCGCAAATTACCACGAGGTTCAACCTCGTGGTAATTTGCATCCCCTAACTGCTAATTCGCAATTTGAAAAACAATCATGCATTGCTTTTAAAGAATCGCAAATTTGCGATTCCTTAAAAGCAATCGCATTTTTGGAAATCGCTAAAAATAACGAATTTCACAAAAATGTATGATGCATTCCAAAAACGTATTTAGGAATCGCAAACAGCCGAATGTACCGATTCGCACCGTTTGCACTTCCTTAATAGGTTGATGCATGTGGCCATAAGCCCCATTCGTGAATGCACATTCATTCTAGTGGACAGAAGGGCTAATGGCAAGGCATCTGGCCATCGTAAACCAGAGCTCGCCTGAATCTTGGCTAGTTTTATCTTAAGGGTGCCATTGTAGCATTCAACTAGACCAGCTGATTGGGGGTGATTTGCAGCGTGAAACTTCTGCCTTATTCCTAACCCATCACACTCTCTTCATCACTTGACCCACAAATTCACTCCCATTGTCACTCCAGATCATTCTCGGAAAACCAAACCTAGGGAAAAATTCCTTAATAAGGGCTTTCACTGTGGACAAGGCAGTGTTATCTTTCAAAGGGTAGGCTTCCACCCATCTCGAAAAAGAGCAAACAATCACTAACACATATTTCAGCTTGTTGCACCTCTGCATGTGGATGAAATCTAGCTGCATAGCCTCGAACGGATACGTTGGAGGAGCAAAATGACCAGCTGGAGTTGGAGTTCCCTTACCAGGATCGTGCATCAAACACACCATACAGTTATTAACCAAATTCTCTGCACACTTAGGAATACCAGCATTCTGCCATACTGGAGCTAACAACTTGCAAATCCCTTTCACACTGATATGAGCCATTCCATGAGCCATCGTAACCACAGGAAGTACATATGCATCGGGTAACAACCATCTCTGATGCTCTGGCAATTTAATCCAACAACCATTCGAATCCAAGTTACCCTTGCTTTCTCTCCATTCATTCAACTCTTTCTCTGTAGCTTCAGCTTGGATAGATTTCACACTCTCGATCGTATCTTCACACATACTTCTATCCGGAACCCAGTTCGCCGGACCCGCAACATACATTCGACTCATCACATCTCTCGCAGTTTCTTTCGCAACTTCATCTGCAAACGCATTACCACGACCAACATCATCAGTAACTTTCTTATGCACACTGCATTTCACAATCGCAACTTGCAACGGCAAAGTAAGAGATTCAAGAAGTTCATTCACCAACTGACCATGCTGAATCTTAGTTCCATGCGAAGTCAGGAACCCACGCTCTTTCCACAAACGTCCAAAACTATGAGCCACACCAAACGCGTACTGGCTATCGGTATACACAGTCACTCGTTTTCCTTTCGACAACACACACGCTCTTGTCAATGCAATCAACTCTGCTGCTTGCGCTGAATTATGTGGGATACGTACAGCTTCAACAATCGTATGCAAAGTCGTAACAGCATATGCCGCAGTCGTATCACCATTCGGAAGCTTGAAGCATGAACCATCAACCCATAAGGTACCATCACATTCTGGAAGAGGAGTATCCCTAAGGTCTATCCTCCCTTTCGTTTCTTCCTCTGTCCTAAGGAAGCAATCATGCTGTTCAGTAACATCTGTCTCAACTGAAATCGGCAACAACGTAGCTAGATTCAACGTGTTGCATCGCTTTATATGAACATGACTCGCTAAAAGTGTCAATTCGTAACCCGACAACCGAGCACTAGTTAAGTGCTGTGTCTTGGTGGGATTCAACAAGCTATCCACTGCATGTGGAACCATCACAATCAATGTATTATCCATTACCAAACCAGCAGACTGTCGAATCGAAACAGCCGCTGCTGCTGTAGCTCTCAAACAACTCAGTAATGCTCTAGCTACCGGATCCAAAGTCGACGAAAAATAAGCACATGGACGTTGCTTATCGCCGAACTGCTGAGTCAAAACTGACATTGCACATCCCTCTCTCTCGTGGACATACAATGTAAAAGGCTTACTGTAGTCGGGAGTACCCAACACAGGAGCCGAACACAACGCATCACGTAATTCTGAAAAGCTCCTCTGACATTCGTCAGTCCAAGGAATAGGATTTGGAATATCCTTAACAGTAAGAGCTATCAAAGGTTTCGCAAGCAATGAAAAAGTAGGGATCCACTGTCTACAGTATGACGTAATACCCAGAAAAGCATGTACTTCTCTCTGTGTCATAGGCACACTCATTTTCGCAATAGCTTGAATTCTTTCTAGGGTCAGTTTTCTTCCCTCCTTCGATAAGAGATGACCTAAGTAGGTAACTTCTTGTCGACAATATTGCAACTTCATTTTCATTTCATTTCAAATAACTTTATTTCGATTCCACAAAGAAATCATAAAAGTATACATCAATATAAAAAACACAAACTGCAATAAAAACCACAGTACATATTTACATAATTCTGGTTTTCAAAACATTCAGTATCGGTTTCTAATAACAATAGCTGATCTAATAAAACTAAGTCCAGGATTACAAATGTTTGGGGTTGACAAAGATAATAAATATTCATATCCCTCTTTGTAATAGCATGATCCAAAGGATAGTAGTAATGGTCTTATAAAGGTGTTTCTTGGGACCTTATACAGAGCGCAAAAAAGAATAAGGTGCAGAGTATTTTGCGAAACCTTATCATTACAGGGGCAAAAAGGTAGCTTCTCACACCACCCCCCCCTGCTTTGGAAAGGCAAAAAGGAAGTATAGAGTACTAAGGCGAAACCTTGTCATGTAGAAGCGCCATTGCGTATTCATAATATATGATGAATAAAAGGGTCGCACCAGTTTGCCCCTGACACGTAATACATATTCACTATTCCTTAAGGTACCCAATTTAGAACTATAGGCATTTTTAATAGTTAACTTAGCATCCTTATTGATCATGCCAGGGTTTGCAAACATGTTGCCTAACCCAATCTTATAAAGGGTATCCCTAACATATCGAAGCCATGGAATCTCCATATAATGCTCAAGTTTAAGGCAATCTTGTAAGATATCTTTTGTCAATTTCAATTCCTCAGATTGCCAAACTTTAGACCATAGTACTAATGGAGCTACGTGTATGATGTCACTCGCAAACTCGATACCAACCTCCCCATGGCAAAAACTGTTTGACGTACCCGATTGGACAGATAGGAGACGTTTTATAAATGTATTCTCCATAATCTGCAACTTTTCACAATTTTGTGACCCCCAGACTCCAGCGCCAAAAGTCATAACAGAGACACACTTAGCTTTATACAGGGATATTATTTCTGCTATACGCCGTTGTCCTAGTTTACTGGCAAAGCGAAAAAGAGCTTCAATTGATTGTGTAACCTTTTGGACCCGAGCTAATATCAAAGGTTCTCAATTCAATTTTTTATTAAAAAGGTTACCCAAGTAATTAAAGTTTTCAACTTTCTCTATAATTGAATCCCTCACCATATACTTGCGGATTTTAACACTTTTTGGACCGCAAGTCATGGCAAATGATTTAATAAAATTGACCCCAAGATCTAAATTTCCCATAAACATATCAAAAGCATTCAGACAAATCTGCATGCTATTGGGAGTAAGGGTCATTAAGACAGTGTCGTCTGCATATGACAACATTGGAATTCTTTTGCCATTGATGTGAGGAAAATCAGCACCGGTTTCTAACAGAAAACTTTCTAGTCCGTTAGTATAAACCAGAAATAAAAAGGGAGCTAAAATACATCCCTGACGGACACCTTCAGTAGATAATATAGGTCTAGTCTTCTCCCCACCAGGGCCATATCTAATTCTCACCATTGTGGCGGCGTGGAGCCTGCGAAGCAAGGTAACCAAAGACTCCTCAAACCCCATAGACTCCATCATCCGCCATAGTTTACCCCTACATACAGTGTCAAAAGCACTGGACAAGTCCATGAATGCCAAATGAATAGAACTATTCTTGGCACCCATGTACTTGCCCATAATTAGTGCTAAATTTAGGCACTGCTCAGTGGTTCCTTTCCCTCTTCTAAATCCATATTCGGAGTCTACAATAACCCCCACTGACTCTGCCCATGTTTCAAGGCGAGCCAATATCACCCTACCCATTAGCTTGCACGACGCGTCTATTAGTGATTTTGGCCTATAGCAGCATGGGTCAGACTTATCACCCTTCTTAAAAATGGGTACCACCACTGCCTCTTTCCAAGAAATCGGAATGGGCCCCAACGTTATTGCCTTAAAAACATTCAAGAGTAATGGGGACCAGACCTCCAAATTATGTTTAAAAAGATCCAAGGGTACTGCATCAGGACCTGGGGCCTTTAAAGCAGCCCCCTTGGTCAGAGCTATCTTTACCTCTGAAAGCGTTAATGAATCACTAAGTGATTTTGCTGACGCCATATTAAAATCACCCACTCCCGTGGTAGCAGTCAGCAGTACCTCATTTGGATTAAATATTTTACTATAATGAGCTACCCAGGAGTCTTCAGATATGTGCACTCGGATGGTATTCTCTTCCCCTGTTTTTAACCCCTTAAGTGCTGCTGACGGCCAATGGTCGTCAGCAGCGCTACCTCCCCAGTGCTGCGCACGACCATTGAACGTCCATTCAGCACTAGTTCTAATGGACAGCGCAGCACTGGGGAGAAATGTTTACAAGCAGCTAAGGTGTTAAAAAAGGCCTGTTTATTATCTCCCAAAAAAGCCTATTATCCCTTAGATCAACCGCTTTTTCCAAGTCTTCCCATGCTTTAGTCCGTAAATCATTTTTCCTTTTACTGACTGCGTCTCTATACCTTTTCCTAGCTGATCTAACCAAATCTCTATCACGTGGGACTTGGCGTAATGCCTTTGATAGGTGTGTTTGAGCAGAAGAACATTCCTCATCAAACCATTTAGGCCCCCTGTCTTGTTTCCTCCCCCCTGTCTTTACAAGGTGTGAAGCAACATTTCCCAGTAGCAATTCAAAATTCTTAATTATACGGTCTGGGTCAGACATGGGCGTCAGACAAATTTCTATCTTATCCTTATTTTCCTTAAAGATATCCGACTCCAGTTGCCTCACATCTACTTTATCCCACCTTAAGGTGACACCCTGATTTTGACTATATACTATAGGTTGTTCCGCAGTCTGGTTCTTCTCAAGAACCAGGTTAAAACTCAAAATTAGGGGGTTATGGTCACTGGCGGGGTTCGCCTCAATTTTAAAATCATTCAAAAAATGAGAGAAGACCTGAGATACCATGGCAAAATCAATTATACTCTTTCTGCCCCCTATACCTTGGAAAGTGGGTATATTCAATGCACCAGAAAAACTAGGCATATCCAGGATGCATAAATCATTGTTCATGACAATACTATTTAGAGCCTCCCCTTGTTTGGAATGACTAAAATGAGCCATAGGTTGGTCAGTTAAATCCATCAGACCGCATACTCTAGATCCGCTGAATTTACATAGCTCACAATTAAAATCACCTAACCATGTAATAAAAAGAGGGAAGACCCTGTTTGTCACCTTAGCAATCTCCTCCTGTAAGTTATCAATAACTACGGTTACATGGGGATCAAATATATTATAATGCCAATTTATAAGAAGAAGGGTTACTAGAAATAAGTCCTTGATCATAAGTAATTGGTACCAAGGTGATTCCACCACTCGGATCACATGTCTTAAGTTATGCTTTACAGAGATAGCTGTCATAAGCCCACCCTTTGCTCTCCCTGCTTGCGATGGCGTTGCACAAACATTAAACATTTGGAAACCATCCAAGCTCTGATCCACGGTACTCCATGTCTCCTGGAGGCAGGCAATATCAAAAGATTCAATATAATCTAGCCAGACAGGATCCTCTAGTCTCCGCCCAAGGCCGGCTATATTCCAAGAAATTAAACGAAAACAGCTGGCCTCCAACTTCGAAAGAGACACTTTATGATGGAAATCAAACAAATGATGTAACAATGACAAAGTAGCCTCTCTACAAATCTCTTCATTGTCAGCAGCAACTAACAGATCGTCAACATACTGGATAAGATCAGCACCATCAGGTAAAACAATCGAATCAAGTTGCGTTTTCAAAGCCGGACTATAGATCGATGGACTCTCACAATAGCCTTACGGAGCGCGTTTAAACCGGAAACTTCGGCCTCCTAAAGAGAAGCCAAAAATATCCTTACTCTCCACGGCAATCGGGATGCTGAAGAAAGCATTCTTCAAGTCAATCAACGAAAACCACGTGGCTGAAGCCGGAATCAAAGTCAGTAAAGCGGTGATATCAGGTACAACTGGAAATTGCGGAACAACAATCTTATTCACCTCGCGGAGATCGATCACAAACCTATATACAGGAGGCTGTGAAGAATCAGTTCTTTTTTGAACAGGCAAAACCGGACTATTGCACACATTACCTCTCGTTTCCTCAATCACACCTTTCTCAATCAGATCATAGATGATCGCCAGAAGTGCTCTTTCACCATCACTGGAAATCCGATATTGTGGAATACGTGGCAATCTAGCATTCGCTTTCAACGTCACAACATATGGCGGAATCTCCAAGAGACCCACATCATTAGGACCAGTAGCCCAAAGAGAATCAGGGAGAGAAGACAATTCAGGTGGAAGTCGATCTTTAGCTAAATACATAGGAGAGATCACTCTCTTACTCAATGTAAGCTGTACTCCTGAAGGAGAACAATATAGCGTTGCATACAATCTCTTTAACAAGTCCAATCCCAACAAGTTCTCACCACAAACTGTCGTCAGAATAAGGGGTGCTTCAAATTCACACGGTCCAACAGAAATAGGCAAAGGACTAGAAATCGGATTCGTAACCGGGGCGCCAGAAAAACCTACTGAAACATTCGTCAAGCCAGACAAAGGTGCGCCAGGGAGTTTAGAGTGCATAATAGAACTCTTCGCAGCACCAGTATCCAACAGAAAAGGCTCTGACACACCTGATGCAATCACTTCAACATAAGGTCCACTCTGATCTACTGGAACTGAAACAACTCCCTCTCTTTGTCTATGGCTGTCCAAGCAATCATTACCATCCATATCCTCACCTTCGACATAGTAATCGTCCGTATAGTACTGAGCCGTCCTACCAGACGCACCATTCTGCTGATCAAAGCTATTCATAGAATTCTGTGGAGGCAAAGGACGTGCATTTTGACAACGACCTCTACCTCTAGGAGCTTGCTGAACACCTCGACCTCTCACACCAGAAGCACCATTCGTGGGCTGTAACAGGACCGGACAACTACTCTTGAGATGACCCTCTTCTTTTCAATATGCACACTGATTAGGGCCTACAGGAAAACGTGGTTGAGAAGACTCGAACCTTTGCGAGTTTCTCTGATATTGCTGATAATCGCGCTGATTATTACGAGGCGGATACGCTTGCTGTAAAAGAACCTTAGTCTTAAGCTCTTTAGTATTCTTGTCGGCTCTATCTTTCTCATCCTTATCTCTATTTTCGTAGTACTGTGCACTAGCCAAAATATGTGCTGACGATGAAACAGCCCAAGCACTCTCAGAATCCTTCAACTTATTGCAGAAATCTGGAAGCAAATTATGCACAAACTTGTCAACGAACAATGGTTGACCACCTTCCGTACTCATATCCTGACCACTGTGGTCGATAAACGTCTCTTCGAACCTAGTGAAAAAGTCAGACACACTTTCGTCTTTCTTCTGCTTACACGCAGACAACTTGTCCCAATTGACACGCATAGCAGGCATCAAAGTCTTCATATAATTAATAATCCTACCAGGGAGGTCAGCAACTATATCCTCTGGTTTAGCACCACCAACTTGTCTAGCATTGGCGGCCCTAATATTATTCCATGTATCACCCAATTCCTGTGCATGATCCGTATGACGAATCAATCCCCATAAAGGCTGTGGAACTACATTTCCAAACAACATGTCTATATCAGCCAAATTCATAGTTCATGAATCTGCAGTCTGGGATAATTCCTTATAGTACCCTGCAGGATTTTTACGTGGATCATGCAAAGTTTGCTTAAGGGATAAAACTTCAGCACGCCTCCATGGAACATGTACCCAAACACGCTGAAAATGTGGCTTAACAGGTGGAACAGCATTTGCATCACCCGGTCTCCAAACCGGGGGAACCTCTCACATCGGGTATTGTCGTGCCTTTCTCCTAACTGAAGAATCAGGCTCAAACAGTCACTGAGAAGGAGATTCACTCCTAAACGACAACAACGTCGCAACTGCTTTCTCAACCTCAATACCCACTAAAGTTCCCTTCGCAAACTCAGACCGTATACGGAACAACTCAGGCGGAGCTTGTCCTAATTCACCATCTTCCCATTCTTCACGAAGGAAAGAACACATCATCTCAAAAACATATCTCTGTGTCGGTGCTCCCCATTGACGGAAAACATCCATAACACACTCGAGACTATAGTGCAAAGGATAAGTAACCCATTTATGCGCTAAGTGATCCAACACTGTCCGCTCATCGGGACAAGGCAATTGGCTACGCAATTGCTTATGCTCTGCAACAGGAGACATACCCAATGACCCAAAAAGAGGAGAAAAGAGACCAGCAACAGTATCGGTCATTCTCTGTCGAACAGAAGGAGAAGTGGACAAAAGAACAGGAGACAAAGCAGAATGAGAAGAAACCAAAGTCGGAACAGTAACAGGAGGAGCAGGCAATACAGACGTAGGAGTAGCAGACGCAGGAGGTAGAAAAGGCGGCGGCCCTTGAGGAGGCTGCGCCAAAGGAACAGGAGCCAACGGAAGAGGAGCTGGCTGTTGAGGAATAACAGGGGGCAAAGCAACCGGAGGTTGCGCAACTACAGGCAGCGGAGGTGCTTTAGCACTTTGCACATAAGGGGGTGGCAAACTCAATAGATGCGACATTAAAGGATCTTTCACAAGATCTTTCTTTTCTTCCTGCTGTTGAGGTGGCAAAGCTGGATAGCACTTGTCTATCGCCAATTTACGTTGCCTAAGCAACTGTTCGCTTTCTTGTTCTTCTTCGTTATCCCTAAACTGTATAGCAGCTTGCACCATTGACATACCTTTTTCTCTCTTATTTCGCTCCGCTAACTTAGTTTCTTTCTGTTTGGCTTCCTTTCGCCATAAGCGGAAAGAGTCAAACATTGCCGGCCGGGCTTTCTTCTTGAACAGTTTAACTTTGAGATTGTCTAAAATCTCTGTTTCAAAGCTACCATATCGGGGCCACTGTAGGACACCATCTTTACTGGTATACCTAATCCATACTTCATTATACGTGATGGGGGCCACGCCATGTTTTAAATAGAGCTCATAGGTTGGAGTTCCAATCGGAAGAACCGGACACGAATCCTCCAATCGGGAATCCCTATTACAACCACAACAAAATATCTTTCCAAGTCTGCTAAGACCAGGCATCTTCGCTCACTAGTCTAGCTTCAAATGTCAAGGGAATATCAAAAACGATAGTCTCGCGAATACACGAGTCCCTCGGCTTTGGGGCCTGCAGGTCTCAAATCAAAGATTCCCAAGGGGATACCAAAACAAAACTAAGGACTGGGAGACGCTCCACTCATACTTAACTGAAATGTCGATGGCGTCGCCAGAAGACCCGTCTATTGTCTCGCTTTACAAATCGTCTAATGGCTCAACGACAGGGCGACAGTCAGGGCAGCAGTCCTTCGTAGCTGTCGGAAAGCGGGGAACCTCGCAGCAGACTTTCGGACCACGACGACATACAGGGGTTGATGAAGTGGCAGGCCTTCCTCCAGAATTTTCACACGAAGCTCCTCACGATCTTCAGGCTTGGACCGATACCTCTGAAGTCGCCCTACGATGGGCGCCAACTGAAGAACAAGGTTTTAGAGCGAAGCGGCGCCAGGGGAAACGCCCTATGTCTTCGGGTTCACCTGTCTTAGAATACAGAGACACAGAATACTTCTCGGTGACGTCAAAGACCAAGTTTATTGGCTGCAATCAGGAACAGAGGTCTACGAAGCACAACACCTGTGGTTCGCTAGAGACTGCACAAATTCATAGAGTGGAGCATCGTCTTTTATGCTAAAATTCACATTCCTGGCTAGCATCAGTTACATACAAACGAACCAATCAGATGATGACATTTCAAACATATTGCATGACGACAAACCCGCTTTCCGTTGTCCAGCCCACCAGAAATGACAAGGCAAAATCCAACATTCCTGCTCGGACAGGCCGGACGAACCCATAATAAAAGACCTCAACCCAAATCAGTAATTAAGCCATAAAGGAAGGAACAGAAACAGATTAGAGGCAAGATAGAAGGGTGTGTGCATGTACCATAAACTCAGCAATGTCCTGCTCTTTGATCTCTATCTGACCAGCTGCCTAACAAGGAACTGGCTCAACGAGGTCAGCCTCGGGCAAGGGAGTCAGCTCCTTCAGGTCACACAAACGTCAGCTAAAGGTGTACGTGTCCCAAGGACTCGTTCGGCCGTAATCATCGGCCTATGTGAGGGCAACCACAAAATGGCTGCCGTACACAAAATGGAACCCGAAGGTTCGAACGAAATCCCTGAATACGCAGTGTTTCCATTGATCGATTATGACGAAAACACTCGTACATGCCGCACTCGTCATCTGCGGTCTGCTGATACCAAAATAGTCTTTATCCAACGAACTTTATTGAAAGGGTTCGGAAATACGGAACCTCACACGTAGCACAGTGCAAACACGTGTAGGGTAGCATTGCGGTAATTTTTTGCTTGCTCTTGGTCCTCAACGTCAAGTTGGCAACCGCAAGCGAGCAAAATGACATCCCGGTGAGACTTTTTCCTCGTTCGCGATCAGCAACATCAAGTTGCCGATTGCGAGCGTGGAAAATAAACCTCTCGGCGAGATTCTCAATGCGGGGAGGTCAGGTTTCTCATTGCGAGTGGTCGCGTATGCTCGCGACCACTCACAATGAGAAACTGCAAGTCCGCATTGAGAAAGCTGCTGCTCGAGTAGGCAAAAACAACAGTTCGCACTGTGCAAGATGCTGTTTTCATTGATTGCACAGTGCGGACAAGCATCCGGCACTGTGCAATCATCGCGAACAGCGCACTACACAGTTTGCGCAGTGCTACGCGTATCTCGCGTAGTGCAAAGCGCACTTCACGTAGCTATGCTTAGCACTACTACGCGATCTACGTCCAGGGTTAGTCTAAAGATGAAGTATCTGGTCGAGAAATTGGCTTTAAGTGAGAGGGTTGATTACTGCATGCTTCAAGCACTGCAAGATGATCGCTTCTGAGAAGGATCAATAGATGATGGAGGTGAAGGCAGTGGTTATGGTGCTGGAGAGTTTATTGGAAAAAGTTTTGTTCACCTCTGCTCAAATAGATTCAGTAGAGAAGAGGTGAACCAACGTATGTACCAAAGTATTAGCTCTACTGCTAGAAACTTTTGAATTAGATCCTCTCTGCCCTAGTGTCTTTTGCATACCACAACACTAGCTGAAGATCAATGGCTCCCAGGGTCTGTTTGCACTGCTAGTGCAGGTAGCTCACTCTCGGAAGGAGAGGTGTGGGGCAGAGGCCAGAGCGGTTCGGTCCCGGCACCAGCGGCAGCTCAGCCCAGCACGATGTGACTCTGGGCAATAGCTCACTTAATCTCCCGGATGGCCCTAGGGCCTTGAGACCCTTGGAGGGTGATAACTTTGCGCTTTACAAATACCGGATGGATAGAAGCTAGTGAATGAAATGTCTATTCTGAGACACTTTTCTATGGCTCTCCAATCTCAGGAGGCCAAATAGTAATGTTACAGTAGAATCATTATGTGATTGCCTGCCTGCCCTTATCACCAACATTGGCACTCAAACGTCCATGCTGTATGCTTGGCTTTAACTGCTTCGTTGTCCGCCAACAACCAAAGAGGGCCATACCAAATGCCCATCTGATGCCACCAAATGCCCCAAATCCTACATCAACACCTGTATCTTCACAGGCCACAATCTACGAGCATCCACGTTGGCCTGATCTTGAACGAATGAGTGTAGTCTTGGGATAGAGTTGAACACAGTTATCCTTTTGCAACCTCTAGTAGCATTGTGTATAGTTGCATGCTGCTTTGCTCATTTTCCCTGATATTTTCAGTGCTTTAAATCAATAGATTTCTGATGGGAGAGATTCGAAATTATCCCGTTAGAAATATATGTGATTTAAAGCATTGCATGCAATACATCTCTTATGAGTAATGTTCCTATGTGCTGGGCAGTTATTTACAAATGGGAACTGTTTATGTTATTGGTTTTGTTCAAAGGCCAAGATTGTTTTTGTCATATCATACTGCAGGTGCTATCCAACGCGATGGTTCAGCACCCCACACAATGTACAATTGACAATAGTAGTCAAAACAATAATCAAGAAAAACAATTCAGTAGGACTTAAAGTTGTCTTTCTTGCTTTTATTCAAAGTCTTCAAGTAAAAAACGTAGGCTACGTTTTTTACTTGAAGACTTTGAATAAAAGCAAGAAAGAAAACTTTAAGTCCTACTGAATTGTTTTTCTTGATTATTGTTTTGACTACTATTGTTAATTGTCAATCAATCAATCAGGAGTTTGTTAAAGCGCGACTACTCACCCGTAAGGGTCTCAAGGCGCTAGGGGTTTCAAGGCGCTAGGGGTTGCAGGTTCCATTCCATCAAGGAGGGGGTCTGTCGAAGAGCCAGGTTTTGAGGTTTCTTGCGAAGATGGGGAGCGATCTTGTCTGTCTGAGGTGGAGCGGAAGGGCGTTCCATGCTTTGGCCGCGAGGAAGGAGAAGGAGCGGCCTCCCGATCTGGTCTTTCTGGTGCGGGGGACCACGGCGTAGGAAAGCTGGGCTGATCGTAGGGTCCTTTGTGGTGCGTGGAATTTGAGTCGGCTGTTCAGGTATGCTGGTCCGGTGCCGTGGAGGGCCTTGTGTGCATGGGTGAGCATCTTAAAGGTGATTCTCGCCTCGACGGGGAGCCAGTGGAGTGTGCGCAGGTGCTGGGAGATGTGGCAGTGTTTTGGCAGGTTGAGGACCAGTCTTGCGGCGGCGTTCTGGATGTTCTGTAGCTTGAGGATGAGGTTTTTGTTTATTCTGGCGTAGAGTGCGTTGCCGTAGTCGAGTCTGCTGGTGACCAGGGCGTGAGTGACTGTCTTTCGGTGTTCGAGGGGGATCCATTTGAAGGTCTTACGAAGGAGGCGGAGGGTGTGGAAGCAGGAAGATGAGACAGAGTTGATCTGGCGGTCCATTTTGAGCTCGGAGTCCAGGATGATTCCCAGGTTGCGTGCGTGGTCTGTGGGGGTTGGCGGGTTTCCGAGGGCGGTGGGCCACCAGGTGTCGCTCCAGGCGCGGGGTTTGGGCCAATGATGAGTACTTCTGTTTTGTTGGTGTTTAGTTGAAGGCAGCTGTTTTTCATCCATTTGGCGACGGCTTCCATGCCTTCTCGAAAGTTGCGTCTGGCGGTGTTGGGCTCGTTGGATAGGGAGAGGATGAGCTGGGTGTCGTCTGCATATGACACGATGTTGAGTCCGTAGGTTCTGACGATGGGGGCAAGTGGAGCCATGTAGACGTTGAAGAGCGTCAGGCTGAGGGAGGGGCCCTGGGGGACTCCGCAGGTGATCGGTGTGGGTTCCGAGAGGAAAGGGGGGAGTCTGACCCGCTGCGTCCTGCCGGAGAGGAAGGAGCAGATCCAGTCGAGGGCCTTGTCCTGGATTCCTGCATCGTAGAGTCAGCTTATTAGGGTGCGGTGGGAGACTGTGTCGAACGCCGCTGATAGGTCGAGGAGGATGAGGGCTACTGTTTCTCCTTTGTCCAGTAAGGTGCGGATGTCGTCTGTTGCGGCGAGGAGGGCGGTTTCCGTACTGTGGTTTTTTCTGAAGCCGGATTGTACATTGTGTGGGGTGCTGAACCATCGTGTTGGATTGTAATTATGTTAGGAGTCTAGGGGTATAAGACTTCAGGTTCCTAGCACCCACAACAAACTAATTGTACTAATTGTACCGCAAAACATTGGATAAAGTGCAGCTATCTTGGCCCTATACCCCTGTTCTAGTGTTTTTCATACTGCAGGTGCTGCTCGCTTGCATTCTCCACTAACTGGAGGACTCAAGTTTCCCAGATCTGTGTGACAGTGGCATATCCAGTCCTTGTGTTCATTTTGCATTCCGGGATTTGTAGTCCGGAATCTATATTGAAATCAACAGGCCCACAAGTCCCGGAATGCAAAACAAAAATACAGACTGAATGAACTACTCTTGCCCTGAACCTGGGATACTTGGCAGCTCTGTCACTGAAACCGCATGAAAAACACACTCACCTTCCTCTATCAACTTAGCAGGCGGGCAAACATAGTACAAACTGCCCCATACGTAACTCTCATGGCCATGGGCATCCGCAGGGGGAGGCAAGGAGGGGCGCTTGCCCCCCCCCCTGGAGCAGCTCTCCTTGCCCCCCCCTGCACACGCCCATGTGCACAACTGCTTCCCGGAGGGAGGCCTGATGCCGAGGCTCGTCCGTAATTTTAGGCAGAGCCGTTCCCCTGCAAAAGGCCTCAGCTCCCTGATGGGGCCACCTCGCACTCCCCTGTGCACAAGAGCAGCCCCACCCCGCCCATTATCATTCTGTGTGCGGCTGATTGCCACATACAGAATGACAATGGGTCAGTCTGGGCTGGCACAGCATGTGGCGGCCTCCTACAGCCTCAGTCCAGGGCAGGGCATTCTGTCACATGGAAGTGCAAAAACGCCCATGCTGCTCCTAGGTGAGAATCCAGTTAGCCAAAGGAAGGTGGTGAAAGAAGTTAAAAGGAAATGATTATAGTTATAGTATAGCAGCCATGGTTGCTACTTTTGTATTTTATGCAACTAACAACCATTGACAAAGCCAATAGTTCTGGCTTGTTGTAGGTGTAACGTTACTTGTTCTAAGTGTAACGTTACTTGTTGTATTGTATATCTGGATGAAATGACAGACGCAACAAAAATACCAGTCGGGGGGCACATTATATTAAGCACAGCTTTTTAGCTTATGTGTTTTAAGCCACACATTTTATTACATAAAACACCCTTTTGGAGAGACCCCCTTAGATTTTTCATCCCACTTAAAGCTCTGGAAACAACACCATGTCACAGTCGCCCCACGTCAAGGCACTGTGCATCATACATGACTCATGCCTTCCACTTTTTCAGATTGCCTATGTGCAGGGGCATAGTGAACCCTGCTCCAGCCCACCCCTTGCTTTAGGAACTACAGCGAGGGTGGAGTTCTTGATGGGTCTCATAATTATTGTGAAAAGTTGAATAAGTAAGTGAAGGGATGGGTGGATGGATGGATGGCTGGATACATGAGTGAAATGATGGAAGGAAGGATGAGTGAAAGGGTGGATGACGGGCAAGTGAATAGTGTATGGATGAGTGAAATGATGGATGGATTGATGAATTGATAGGTGAAAGTGTGGATTGATGAATTGATAAGTTAACGGGTGAATGGATGGACGGATGAGAGAAAGGGTGGGTGTAAGGCTGGATGAGTGAGTGAAAGGGCGGGTAGATGGACAAAAGGATGGATAGATGTGTGAAGGAGGGAAAGGGTGGATGGATGAGTGAAAGGATGGATGAATGATAGGTTCAATGGATGGATTAATGAGTGGATGAGAAGATGGATGGATGGGTGGATGGATGGGTGGATGGATGGAAGGATGGATGGCTAAGTGAAAGGGGAATTGAAAGAGGAAGGGGGATGGGTAAATGGATGACTGAACGGGTGAATGGCTGGATGGATGAGTTAATGGATGGATGGGTGGAAGAGTGGATGGATGAGTGTACGGATGGATAGGGTGAAAGGGTGGATGGATGCATAATGAATGAGTAAAAGGGTGTATTGAGGGATGGATGAGTGAAATGATGGATGGAAGGAAATGTGATGGATAGGTTTGTAAATGGATGAATATGGACATGGATGGGCACACAGATGGAAGGACAGAATGAATGGTGAAAGACTGAATGATGGATGGAAGTATGATTAAACATTGTAAACCCCATTATCTTAAGCAACAATTCCTATACATTGACTTTCCCATTTATATGAGTGATTGTCTCTATATAATATGTGTGTGTTGTAACACACTCCAAAACTCTGCCCCACATACTTGGGATGAGTAACACCACAGAAGAAATTAAATACACATGAGAGAGGGTCTATGTGAAGATGAGGGGGCCCATTGGAGGGTGGTATCAAGGCCAGACTGGCCGGACCGGGCATCAGGCATTTTCTTTGGGAGCTGGAAAGGTGGAGGTGGTTTTGTTACCACAAAAAGACTTGCACATTTGCTTAAAGCTGCGCATATACTGACAAACCATGAAGTGCACAATTGTCTCAACCTAATATAAACTTATTTTCACTTGTACTTTAGTGGTTGTCTATTTACTTACTTATATACTATTGCACATCCTTCTCTAATGTTTCTGTAAACCTTACCTTTTGTCCTGAATTTTGACCTCCTGTCCTGAATTTTGGCCCGAATTTGGACCCTTTGTCCTTTACACTCACTATCCTGAATTTGCACCCATGCCAGTTGGCCACCCTAGGCATCACGGCGACCCCTCCAGTTGCCGGTGGTTGGGGGCGGGGGGCGGTGATCCTCGGTGTTCAGATGGAAGCAGGGTGTTACCAATGACAGAGGTGACAAGTGCAGGCGTCTTGCAACCCACTCATCACCACCACATGAAGGAAGGAAAGAACCCGATCAGCTCGTCGCCCCAACTTCGAGAAAAAAACTTTCAGATGCCATGGAAAGGCTGTCTGTGAGTCTGTCAAAGTAGATTTGTACAATAAAGCCTTTTGAAAGGGAAACTGTATTAAATGTCTGCCCCATCACGGTCACCACTCAGCGTCTTCAATCCCTCGTTCACCGCTCTTTTAAACCTCACGTCAACTCGTCTCCCTCATATTTTGGGAGGGGGGCTAATTCATCCAGCCAACGCCATGTGCAGAGTGGAGATGCAGGGGCTCTAAGTAGAGGTGAAAACACAACAAAGCCTCATTCCCAAGTAAATGGTCTTTTAAAGAGCTGTGTGAAGTACTCAGGTGCGGCTGTGTGTGTGCGGTGTGCCGGGAAGCTGTCTCAGCCAGGCACACACATTTTTATAACATTCACACCCCTCAGAATGACAAATCACCACTTCTAGCTGCTTCGTCATGGGGTGGGAGTGGGAAGATGTGCACAGCAGGGGGAAAGGGATGGCCAGTGCAGGTGACGCTTTTCTTTTGTATAGGAATTTCTGCTGTCATCATAGCCCAGGATTTGCTGTCTGTGCACTTGTATAGATGTATATTCCATACAAGTGCACAGACAGCACACTATGGGCTATCACGCCAGCAGGAATTACTTTACAGATTAAAAGTGTCACCTACACTGCCATCCCTTTCCCCCTGCTGTCTGTGCACTTGTATGGAATACACATCCTCGGCGTTGCTCACCAGATAAATGGTGAACAGGGCCATGGATCTGTCTCTTTTTGCATCCAAGGGCACCGACAAAGAAGCAGAGGAGGCCCAGGCAAGCAGAATCCAGGAGACATTTGACCCACACCTATCTAGAAAGTGAGACCTTCGGGAAGGGCTGGATGCCAGGACGACAGTGCTGCTGATCAGTCTGACTCCACTGAATAGTATCAGAAGAGCAGGCAGCAGTTTTTAAGTAAGTTCCAGTAGCTTTAATGCATTCTACAGCATCATCAGCATTACCTACTGGCTGCATATCTAGGTTACGGTGATTTAGACTTACATGCATGGAAATGTCAAGGAGGACAGTCCCCTCCGAATATGCAAATGTAGTGTAAGCTTGTAGGGGGAGATTTACAAGCCCCGTGGGCAACTTTTGCGTCACTTTTCCCATGTTAAAAGTGACACAAGAGACTTGTAAATCTGCCCGTAGCATTCAGCTTTTGGGATGCCAGTGGGGTGAATTTAGGGTTCAGGGTGGGTATGGGATTTAGGGTGGCAGGGATCATTTTAGAGTTCAAGGTGGGTATGAGTTTTGAGGTGCCAGGGGTAATTTTAGGGTTTAGGGCGGGTATGGGTTTTGAGGTGCCAGGGGAAATGTTAGGGTTCAGGGTGGATATGGGTTGTGGGGTGCCAGGGGTAATGTTAGGGTTCAGGGTGGGTATGAATTTTGGGTGGCAGGGGTAATTTTAGGGTTCAGGGTGAGTATGGGTTTTGGGGTACCAGGGGGGTAATTTTAAGGTTCAGGGTAGGTATGGGTTTTGGGTTGCAAGGGGGGGATATTTTAGGGTTAAGGGCGGGTATGGGTTTTGGGGTGCCCAGGGGACAATTTTGGGGGTCAGGGCGGGTATGGCTTATGGATTTTGGGGTGCCAGGGGGCTAATTTTAGGGATCAGGGAATGTATGAGTTTTAAGGGGCCAGGGGGGTAATATTAGGGTTCTTATGTGTGCTCTAATTGTTGTCCAGTTTCAAATGTAGAATTCACCACTTTTTTTCTCAGCTTGGCCTGAGATCTACCCGATCCTGATTGTCTGCCATTTTAGCCCCGCACCTATTGATTAAAATTAGCCACGCCTCTTTGTATGCCAGGTTAGCCCCCCCCCTGGAAAAATTTCTGCGGATGCCCATGCTCATGGCAAACCTTGTTATTACAGCCAAAGACTGGTTGCCTAGCCCTCGCTGCTAGTCATAGCCCGAGAGCATGGCGTGCAAGAATCTCTATTTGCCTGTCCCATCTCCTATCCAAATAAGTGCAACACCCCCTTTACAAATAAATTAATCTAAATTAATGTTTGAAATCAAAACACACTGCCTGTCCTGACTGACGAGATGACACGCTATCTTTGCTGTTTTCTGGCACATGTCCGATACGGTTTCCTTACTTGAACAATGTATTGTGGAAAACAAATTTCTATTTCACGTCTGCGGGGAGAAGTGTGCCTGGGAACACTGCTGCCCTTTAAAATGTTACTTTGTTTTCATCCTGTTTGCGAAGTGTCCACTTCCTAACCAGTGGGCGTATCCAGGTTTCTGTGTTCAGTCAATTAAGATGTTAGTACGTCAGAACCAGGGCTATTTTCTAAGTGGTTAAAACAGTTACAGTTGATTTGCCGGATATGAAGGAGATTACAACTGACATGACTCCAAATCCTTAGGTATTAAGTATAGTTTAGCCCACCCCCCCCCCCCTTTTTACAGGAGTGCAGTAGTGCACCCAGGAATCATTAAAAAGGGATATTTTTACAAACCACGTATCCTTTCCTTTTATTTAATTCAATTCAATTATCTTTATTCGTATAAAAATACATATCCATAAAACCACTTTTATTTAAAGTTCAGAATGTTTTCTTTCACATCAGGGTGAGTGCTGTTACCCCTGAAGAAGGGTGTGCAGCAACCTGTGCTTGGTAATGTGCTTTCAAATTGGGTGCCGACGGCCTATCTCTACATACCAGAGGCCCACTCGAGTAAATGGTTCAAGAATTCCTATAACAAATGACATTTATTAAAGAGATAAATAATGTGTAAATATCTCGGGGTTATTCATGTATTTAAGGTTTTGATATTGCATGTCAAGACCCATGGCAAAATGTTACAGAACTTTGGAAAAATAGCATAGTGACACAAAACAGGTGGTAGTGTAGGGTTTAAAATGATCAGGCTTCAACTCTATAGTAACAGGAGGGAGAGACATTCCGCACATGTTTGGATAGTCACGTTTGGGGGCTGTTAGCAGGCTATGTAGGGTGTTAGGAAAGTGCTGTCAAAGGCCCTCTTGAAGGCTCTGTCTGCTGTCTCATAGGAGAGGACACCGTGTCTTGGAGCGTTTCTGGTGCAATAATGAAGGTGAAGGGTTTTCTAAATCTTGGTGCGTCCAGGTATCTTGGAGCGTCCAGGTTCGTCACAGCTTTGCTTTCTTATGTTTCCAATCTTGGTTGAGTTCTGAAGGTTTTTTCATAGTTATTCGTGCTTGTTCAGGTGGATTGCCTTGTGTGTAATGCATGCAGTCTTTTATGCTGAGTGATGTTCCAAGGAAAGCAAACCTAGTGATATCAGGATGGGTTTGATGGGCTAACATATTTTTGTATTAGAAACTAGGCTAGTTGCTGCATGAAGCGCCTCTTTTGACGGGCGGTAGATGCCACTGGACAAGTTAGTCAGTAGAGCATTGCAATATCTGGAAATGAAATGACTAACACCTGGAAGGCAGCCCTCTTGCCTAGTTTTCAAGGCATGGCTTGACAGTTCGGGCTGGACTGTTCCCATGAGGCACAGGCTCAGACTGATTCGCATGTGGCCATGTCTGAACTGTGGTGGCGGAGTGGTTAAGGAACGGTGATGGATTAGACCCAGATCTGTTGACTGGGTGTGAGTGTTTGATTGGTTCAGATGCTCCGTCCATCACCACCCCTTTTATTCCGCTTTGTTCGCCATGGGTTGGCAGGTTGTGCTCAGACGTGAGTCCCTTGCTCACTTTGCCACTGGATTCAAGCAATCCTGGCAGAAGACGGCTGGAATGCCAGAAACCGGTCCTAGGAAGCTTGTTTCCGGTCCAGGGAAGGCATGGCTTGGCAGTTCGGGCTGGACTGTTCCCATGAGGCACAGGGTCAGACTGATTTGCATGTGGCCATGTCTGAACTGGGGTGGCGGAGTGGGCTAAGGAACAGTGATGGATTAGACCCACATCTGTTGACTGGGTGTGAGTGTTTGATTGGTTCAAATGCTCCGTCCATCACCACCCCCTTTTGTACCGCTTTGTTCGTTATGGGTTGGCAGAGTGTTCTCAGACGTGAGCCCCTTGCTCACTTTGCCACTGGATTCAAGCAAGCCTGGCTGAAGACGGCTGGAATGCCAGCAACGGGTCCTAGGAAGCTTGTTTCCGGTCCAGGGAAGGCAAGGCTTGGCAGTTCGGGCTGGACTGTTCCCATGAGGCACAGGGTCAGACTGATTTGCATGTGGCCATGTCTGAACTGGGGTGGCAGAGTGGGCTAAAGAACGGTGATGGATTAGACACAGATCTGTTGACTGGGTGTGGGTGTTTGATTGGTTCAGATGCTCTGTCCATCACCACCCCCTTTTGTACCACTTTGTTCGCCATAGGTTGGCAGGGTGTGCTCAGACGTGAGTCCCTGGCTCACTTTGCCACTGGATTCAAGCAAGCCTTGCTGAAGATGGCTGGAATGCCAGAAACCGGTCCTAGGAAGCTTGCTTCAGGTCCAGGGAAGGCATGGCTTGGCAGTTCGGGCTGGACTGTTCCCATGAGGCACTGGGTCAGACTGATTTGCATGTGGCCATATCTGAACTGGGGTGGTGGAGTGGGCTAAGGAACGGTGATGGATTAGACCCAGATCTGTTGACTGGGTGTGAGTGTTTGATTGGTTCAGATGCTCCGTCCATCACCACCCCCTTTTGTACTGCTTTGTCCTCTATGGGTTGGCAGGATGTGCTCAGACATGAGTCCCTTGCTCACTTTGCCACTGGATTCAAGCAAGCCTGGCTGAAGACGGCTGGAATTCCAGAAACCGGTCCTTGGAAGCGTGTTTCCGGTCCAGGGAGGCATGGCTTGGCAGTTCGGGATGGACTGTTCCCATGAGGCACAGGGTCAGATTGATTTGCATGCGGCCATGTCTGAACTGGAGTGGCAGAGTGGGCTAACGAACGGTGATGGATTAGATACAGATCTGTTGACTGGGTGTGAGTGTTTGATTGGTTCAGATGCTCCGTTCATCACCACCCCCTTTTGTACCACTTTGTTCGCCATGGGTTGGCAGGGTGTGCTCATACGTGAGTCCCTTGCTCACTTTGCCACTGGATTCAAGCAAGCCTTACTGAAGACGGCTGGAATGCCAGAAACCGGTCCTAGGAAGCTTGTTTTCGGTCCAGGGAAGGCATGGCGTGGCAGTTCGGGCTGGACTGTTCCCATGAGGCACAGGGTCAGACTGATTTACATGTGGCCATGTTTGAACTGGGGTGGCGGAGTGGGCTAAGGAACAGTGATGGATTAGACCCAGATCTGTTGACTGGGTGTGGGTGTTTGATTGGTTCAGATGCTCTGTCCATAACCACCCCCTTTTGTACTGCTTAGTTTTTAAGGAAGGGCTTGAAGTATGCGAAAAGTTTTTACTTGATTCTTGTATTTCTGGCTGTCTACCCAACATGATACTCAAGGTGGAGTAGTTTCTAAAGTTTGAAGCCAAAAAGATTTTGCTAAGGTGATCGTTTTGACAGTAAGACCCTTGTGTTTGAAAAGGATTTTTCCAGTCAGTGGGAAGTTCCTGGACTTTGTTTGGGGGGGCAGCAGAAGAAAGCGTGCCTCTGTGGTTAAACTGTAGCCTCAAATATTGTTTTGATTTTCCTTAACGGAGACAGTTAGGTTTATGAGGCTGTTAGAGCATGCAGTTTTATTATATACTTATGTGTCTTCTACTTAATTCATAAAGGAGATTCTCGGTTTCATTCAGACACCTCATGACTCAAAAGAAAGATGGAAATGTATAAGGGTGAGGATTGCACACTAACGGACATGATATGGAACTATAATGGGATTTAAATAGATTTTTCCAGTTGGATGCACTGTGGTCTGTCTGAGAGACTTTGTCTGAATCAGTTAAGCACCCATTCTATAGTGTAGGGTGGGTTAGGAGGATTTCGTGATCAAGGGTACCAAGGTCTACTGGCAGGACGAGGAGAACAAGCAGGCAGGAATTTCCTTTCTTTCATCGAAGAGCCAGGCTTCACTTATAATTTTGAGGACAGAGGTTTCAGTGCTATGACCAGATTAGAAACCAGATTGGATGTCTCATAAAAGATCTTTACTACTAGTCGATATGACATTGTTAACAGTATGTCTTTTGAGGATTTTGAGAAGAAAGGGAAGCCAGTCAAGAGCCCATAGTTGTCTAGAACTTCTGGTTCAACATTAGCTTACTCGAGAGAAAAGCAACCAAGGCCAAACTTAAAGGATTGCAGGAGCAAGTCCTTGTTCAGGGGCGAGTTTATGATGTGTTGCCTCAGATGGGGAAGTGGTTTAGATTGTCTTTTTGCAAGAGAGTGTGGTCTAAGGAACAATTACATGGTTTGATGTGAATGATACCTTCACCAATAGGTCTGTAGTATTGAGGAAAAATGTATTCATGTAGAGGAAGCAGATGGATTTTTTTTCGGAGAATGTTATATTCTCTGTGTTGAATAAAGGTTTGTTTTTGGCCAAGTACTCCTTGATTGGCATGTTTTGTTGAAGAAGTAAAAGGCTTCCAAAAGAAAATGGAACAGGTTCTGTGAACTGCTCATGGAGGATCTGGAAGTTCTCTCTCGATCAACTTGGGGCCAGAATATATCTCAATTTCAGAAAGGAGGATTTGGTGCAGTATTTAGTGTGCAAGATTTTCTGGGAGCCTTGAGCTTGAGGTGGGAGAATGTGGGAGGCTTCCCTACCTACTTTCAGAAGCGTGTGGTGATTTTCATTTCAAGTTAATATTATAAGCATTCCTGTTTAGCGTTTCCTTAAATCTTTGCAACTTGGTGGTAGTGAAAGGTAGGTTCTTCAAGATTATGGTGATTGCTCCATATTATCGTTCTAATAGTTTGAAGGAGTCATCACACTGTTGATTTTTTACTATGTGGATCAAAGAGTCGAGGCTTTTATGTTCTTATTTTTATGTTTTTTTATGTTTAACCCTATAGCTTCTGGTAAAGCAGAATGCGTTGAAGCAAGTATTTTGAAGGGATTGAGAAGGTGGTCTGGCTAGTACACTTGAAGAACTTTATAGATCTCTAAGAGGTTTTTCTTTGAGAAAATCAAGTCCAAGTTGAGCCGTTAATGTGAGTTAGGAAGATACAGGCACATGCATCAATGTTGGCTTTTGCGATTCCTTAATAGCGATTTTTAAGGAATCGCATTTAAGGAATCGCAAAAGCCTATGCATGAAGAAATCGCTAAAAAAAATAGCGATTTCTAAATATTCCGTAATTGCGACTCGCAAATTACGAGTCGCAATTAAGGAATACCTCCCCATTCATTCCTATGGGCCTAGAGGCCCATAGGAATGAATGGCAAGACATTCTCAATTTACGAATCGCAATTAGCGAATCGCAAATTGATAATGCAATTTCAAGGGTGCAGGGGTGTATAAAGGACACCCTGTTGCACCCCTGAAATTGATCTGTGCACATATGTTGCGCACACACATGCCCTTAGGGCATGTGTGTGCTCAACATGAAACTTTGAAAAATGCACAAAAGTGGATTTTTCAACGTTTTTGCAAATTACCATGAAGTTGAACTTCATGGTAATTTGCTCCCCCTATTTGCGAAATCGCAGATTTTTTAACTTTCATATATTGCATTTAGGGAATCGCAAAATGCGATTCCTTAAATGCAATCGCAATTAATTGCGAATTCTCAAATTGCAAGGGCCTTGGCCCTTGATGCATCCCAAAAGCAAATGTTGCTATCGCAAACGGACGATTTTTGCGAATCGCACCGTTTGCGATCGCAAAAGGCTTTGATGCATGAGCCCAATAGAGTGTTTAAAAAGGTTATTGTCAGAGAGTAAGGATTTGAGGAGAAATGTATGAATACCACCATACTTTCTCCAGTGGAGGCTGAAATCTCCTTCCAGTAAAATGTGCTCACACGAGGCACTGAGTTTATCGATGTTGTAACCTAGGAAGTTCTCAATGATTCTCTATTTACTGCCATGTGACGATATAGGATGTTTAGTCTTGTAGGTTCTGTTTGTAATCTATAAAATGAAGCAGTGGAAAATGGGGGTGTTAACTGAGTTAATCCCTTTAAGTTTATGGGACTACTTGTGTATGAGGGCAAGCCCTCCCATGGTTCTTCAGCTCTCTCATAGTTGACAGTGTTCCACCTGGTGTTAACTAGGTTGTCAGGGTGAATAGGGGTGGTACCTGTGAGGCGACCTAAGAAACGAAACCTCTGATTCTGTCTTGTAGAGTCTATTTACAAAAATGTATGGAGATCTTAACCTGAACTGAGAGAAAGCTATATCCATTAACTTACAGGGCTGCCCATTGTGAAGGAGGTTAAAAGTAAAGTGAAAATGTGCACTGATATATAACTTAATGCCACAGTAACAGAAAAGCATATTCTGTGTCAATATGTTACTCTCAGTTATATTTAGACTAGGTTATGAACAGTATATGTGTAGATAAAGAGTATTTTATATATAAGTTGCCAAGAAGCAGGTATAAAATGAATTCTTTTGAGAACGCATTTGAACATTATTAGTGAACATTTTCAACACAGCACGCTATTTCAACAATATATAATGGCTTAAACTTAGATGAACTATGTAAATATAACCTTAGTCTGTGTAAAAGATCGTATTGCCTCAAGTTATTTGTACACATCAAATTAAGCAGTATATGTTTTTTTATGTCTGTAGTTTCCAAAGTCAAATTTGTGGTGTCAGCACTCTTGAATTAAACATTCAGAGGTCTGAGGAAAAAATTAGAGGATATTGGAAGCAAACACAGCACAGTTGAGTGAAAGCTTAAGACGCAGACGGAATAAAAGGCACCCCGTGTTTTAAATCTGGGGCCAATTTACATTGTTTGATATTTAGCCAACATCGCATGAAGTGATGTCACACCTGGAAGTGATATTAAGTGTGCTTTGCATCAAGGAAAGTGCTGTTAATGAAATAACCAGATGTGACAGAGAGAGAGGTAAATGGGTTTTGAGAGAGTCAAGCATAAATAGAATGTCATTAATAAACAGGGGTAGCTCCTCCGTTGGAGCAGAGGGGCATTGCCACACTTAAATCACCCCCCAAAGAAGAAAAATATAATGGTGATCCATTACCATTTTATTTTTCTTCCTCCTATCTTGAACGACTGTCAGGACGAGGGCAGGCCGCTGCTGAGTGACAGCAGTAGGGAGGAAGGTGGGTTGGCAATGCCGTTTTCAAAGTGTTTAAAGTGGGGAGGGGTAGTCGGTCCCAATCCATTACTAGCCGTATTTAACCCCTTGCACGCTCGTGGCGGAACCATTCCGTCGCGTGCCACGGTGGGGCTGTGCTGGTGACGGAATGGTTCCGTCACGGCCCGGCCGCCGCACCTGCGCGGCGCTAATTACGTGCCTGCGCTGAGCGTCCCATTGAGCGGGCGGGGCCGTGACGGAACCATTCCGTCACAAGCACAGCGCCAACGAGGCTCGTGACGGAGTGGTTCCATCATGAGCATGGCGGTGCCGCGCGGCCCCCATCCCCCCTAGCGCCAAGGGATTAATTGAGCAAAATATAGAGAAATATAGAGATGGTGCTTGTTCTCGACTGGGGGTGACCCATCCCCCTTAGACACAAGAGAGTTCCAAGAAAAGGTCAGGACAAGCCAAGAATTGTTCTTCCAACAAAGGGTATGCAAGATAGTGCTTTTTATTTATTTGTGCCTTTGACTCACTTCAAATGCTCCGAGTAAGATCGCAAAAAGAGGATTAACCGCCAACACGTGTTTCGCCCGCTATACATGACAATCCGGCTTAGGGTTTCCACAGGGCTGTATACATCAGCATATTTGGAAAAAGATTTTGCACCGGGCACAGTGCTCAATGATGAAAATGCAAAGCAATTAAACCTAAGACCGCAAAGATCAAATTATATAGACAAGACTGTTACTGTTAGAAGGATTTTTATATTTTTCTTTTTTATTTCACTTCTTTTTATTAAAGGTACAATGAGAAGAAACAGAACCACAACACAAAACACAAAATATATAGAAATAACCGAAAATATGCAGTTTGCAGGGCACCAAGAGTCCCTTAGGCACATATATAAGACAGTTATATGAAGGTGAAGCATCAATATAAATTAAAAAAACAATCAAAGTGCATGTATTCCATATGTAATTCAGGACAAACAAAGGGCGAGACGAAAGTAAAAGAGAAAGTTTGAAACATGTTCGGGAAGAAGAGATTAGAATAATCATGTAGAGCGGAAGGTTAAAAAAGGAAAAAGGCAAAGACGTGAGGAAAGGAATTGGTAAAAAATAAGTAAGGAAAAAATAGGATGACTGGTGGGGGGGAAGAAAGAAGGGGGAACGGAACAGTGCAAAGACATCGACAGATACAGAGTGAAGCCAAAATATGGGATTGTGGCATATATATTTGTTGAAACAGCGATTTGAAATAAGGGTAGGGTTATGCATTTATAGTTGTTTTGCGGATATTCATGTATTTCATATACCGTACAACGATGATCATAGAGGTGTGGTGTTAAAATATGACATTGATAAATATTTGTCATCATTAAGTAATATATCAATGGTTCATATTTCTTTTAAACCGTCAGAGAGAGCACACAACATTTTGGGTAAGTGCTGTAATGAAGGAAGAGTGGAAAGAAGGAAACGGCCAGGAACACAGAGTTTTCAAAGTGTGCATGTTTTTTATGGCTGCCCATTTCGCTACTGCCAGCCAGACATACGAAATTTAAAATATCTACCCGACTGTCTTGTGACAGCTGGGTTAGAGTAAGTGCAGGCCTCCAGTGTGTTGGGGGAGCGCCGAGTGAGGCCGCTCCCTCCAATCAGACGCTGTTCTCACAGCATGAGAGCAGCACCAGGTTTTGTGCCCACACTACAGCGTCCAGTTCCTCAGAAGATTCCGGAGTGAAGGACGTTGGTCAGGTAAGTTTTTAATTTTTGTTAATTAATAACACTCACACGTCCGCTCTCCCCCGTATATGCCAGCTGCTACTGGTAGTAAGTGGGCTGACTGTAGAATTCCAATGAAGGTCATACGAGGTGTGGAGTGGTGTGGCTCAATGGTTAGAGGCAGCAGACCTGGAAGCAGAGAACAGCCCGGGACCAGGGTTCAATTCCCGACGCAGCAGGGTCATGGACCAGGGTCAACAAACTTGATAATTCTCGCCTCAGTGCCTACTCTAACCAGTGATCACACGCCTCAGTGCCTACTCTAACCAGGGATCACACTTGGCAACTCTGGGCATTAAGCTTGCCACATCTCTACAACGCCCCCCTCCCCAGCCACTGGGGATGCCTGGTTTCACCTTGGAGATACCCAGAAGGGACCATCTCACAGGGAAAGCCAGGACGGGTTCCTCAGCGGTCTTCAGCGCCAGGACACCCCGAAATGGGTAACAGTGCGCTTTACAAGTATCATCATTAAATGATGCCAGCCCTTGCCTTTAATACTTGGGGGCCCTCAAGACCACTCACTAATGACGAGAAGCAGCATCCAATTTTGAAGCAGCCACGGGCGTGTACAGCATCAGCCCATACTTACCAGGGCGGCTTGTCAATTATTTTTAAGGTTGCCTCACTCCATCCTTTCCCTAGTCGTCACAGGGTGGGGTATAGTTAGCCTGTGCAGGTGCACACACAGCAGTATCTCCAGCAGGCGTCAGCTCTCTGCACATTCCCAGGCCCTGGACACAGGGCCAAGATGTAGCTGCATGGTTCTGAACCTTGAACCTTGCACTACAGTACACTGAGGCGTGGGCAGCAGGGGTCCTAATGCCAGGAGGAAGGAGAGGACTGAGTGTCATTGGATACACTTTCAAGTCAGTGCTGCCTTATAACAGATGTGCGGTGGCTGCAGTTTAACAGGGTGTGAACGTTCAATGTGTTAGAACCATGCTCTGTGCGCGGGACTGCAGATTGTTTGGTTTGTGTAAAAAAAACAGTGAACACAGCAGAGACTTGGGACAGTTTGGGTCTTAAGAATCAGCAGTTTCCCAATGCATGTACTGTTAAATTGTGGCAGCCTGAGCCACTAGCCCCTACCTTTTCATCCATCCTTTCCCCTTAATTGATCCTCGCAGCACCTCTGGTGTGAGCTACGGGGGGTCACGGAATGTGATGTAAACAACCTTTCCATGGGAGAGAGCTTGCTGTACCTTTACTGATAAGAACAGTGAACAGTGAATGCCAAAAACATTAAGGCATGTTAACAATTTAGTTCTGATTCATATTCCACATTTCTACTTAATCTTGCATTCCCTTAAAGTTTTTGCTATTTCCAGAATGTTGTGTTTATGAATTTCTTTGGGTGCTTATAACAGCCACAATTGAGGTTGAGGCTAAAGGCAGTGCAAGTTTCTCACAGTGTGTGCCAGTGGGTCAAAATAGAGCTCAGGATACATATTCATCCAGGCATTAGCCTCTCTGCAGAGCAATGTTTATGTGTTCTAGTTGCAGTTGTGATTCTGTGCAAATGTATGTGGAGGAGGTACTCAGAGGTAAAAAAACTGATGAGGCGAATGGAAACAAAAATGTAGTGCTTACACGTGAGTGGATGCGTTGTGTGTCTGGGGGTGGTAAAGTGACAGGGATGTGAGGAGGTACATACAGGAGAGGTATACGATTTGCAGATTGGTACAATGTGGAGAAAAAGAGGGTGTACATACAGTGTCATACTTCACCATTGGGGGGCCTCCTTGCGTCAGGAACCTAGTTCTAAAGCAGGCTACAAAAGGGGGAAGCTCAGGGATGTTTTTTCAAACTAAGCACCTGGGTTGTACTAAGAACCCTATGTAAGCGTGTTGTGTGAATGTACTTGTTGTACAGTGCTAGAGTGAATATGTAAGTGAGTTAATACTGCTTACAGAGCTAGCTGTCAAAAACTTTATTGAGCTACCCAGTGACAGGATTAGAAACAATAGGCTGGATAATGCGGCTGTCAGAATTCAAGACAGCTACAGTAAAAAGATCAACATGTTTCGGCCTTTAGTGACCTATAGAGAGGCCTTCGTCAGGATCAGAAAACACAGCTACTGCAAGAGCTGAAAAAAACAGTGAATGTAGAGAGCAAGTGAATGTAATAAACAAGTAGGTGGTACATACTGAACCAGAGATGCGTGAAACCAAGCAACCAAGAGATCCAAATAGTGCAGGTGCGGATTTAAGCCACATTCAGTTACAGATGGTGATGGAGCAAGGATTTGCATATACGCAACTTTCAGGATGAATCCTCTCCTATAATCATAATAAAGTATTAATAAATTGTTTGTCATATTAATTTACACAAATGATGCACACAATGTAGAAGCAGGGAAGCTTGCCTATGTGTCTACTAACAAGTAATTGAATGGGACTAAAATGGCTGCTAAAAATGCGGGAAACGAATTGCGCATGCGCCAACTGCATAAGGATTGTGTGTTTTGTGCTGCAACGGAAGAAAAAGCAACCCAAAGCCATCTACAACGCCGCTGCTGTTGATTCTGTGTCCTCAAAGCACCGCAGAGGACACCTATGCAATTCCGCACCGCGACCCTGGTCTCACTGATGGCGCCTGCTATTGCCGCCACAGAGCCGCGGCTCGCACTGCAATATGTGGGCAGCGCACTCCTTACTGCCTCGCTTCACAGCGCCACCTTGGTATTCCCGCCGCCGCCGCTCCATGCCAACATCGATGTCGCTGCTTGCACCGTGGTTTGAGGTCACCGCTCGTAAAGTTACACGAAACACTGCCCTCATCCCGCACCACAGCCTTGGCCTACCGGCGCCAGTGCCATTACCTTCAGTTCGTTAGCCAGCAATAGCGCTTCAGGATCGATGACGCCACAGCTTCCACCATGACTTGCCAGCACTGCAATGAGCACCGCATCACTTCGCACCGCAACCTAGGTCTCACCGACCGTGCCATCTGACGCCACCACGAGTCACTGCTCGCACCGCGACCTGAGGGCATTGCGTGCCGCACCACGGCACTTCGCACTGCAGCACCTGACACCTGATGATGCCAGCGTTCCTGACTTCAACACCGACTCCTGCACCGACCTCTGGAAACAACACCTGCTGACGCGGTGCTTTCGGAAGCTCAACGAGAGGTCGCCGACACCCTGCATTTCTAAAAGGTAGTGTTTTGTGGGTCTTCCTGACACCGTAGCTGGTGTACGATGCTGTGGTCAGCCAGAACTGTTTGGATTTGTTTGTTCACGACGCAATGATAGCCCAAGAGGGAGCTATCGGCTTCCAGGAACTGTTTTCGAGGTTATTTTGATAACTGAAGATTTCTAAGTATTGTATTGTGGATTTTTATCGTTTTTGGTCTTGAGTATATAAAAATATTGGATATTTTTCTAAACTGGTGTGGTGTCCTTTTGTAGTGCTTACACTGTATTAATGTTGGTTATGTGCAAATGCTTTACACACTGCCTCTAGAATGAGCCTGACTGCTCGTGCCAAGCTACCAAGGGGGTGAGCAGGGGTTATTTTCGGAGTGTAACTCCCTTATCCTGACTAGGAAGAAGGGTCCCTATTTGGACAAAGGTACCTACCTCTGCCAACTAGAGACCCCCATTACTAACACTAAGGTGCTGAAAATTGCAAAGATAATAACAAACCACCAAAAGGTGACTGAAATGGGCATAGAAGGTTTTGATTAAAGTAACATAAAATAAGATTACTGAATAAATAGCAGTATATGTTGGAAAAAATGTGATTGACCAAAAAAAAAAAACACACACATATAAGCACAGTGTAGGAAATAAAGTAGCCAAGTAAAGTTTAACCCCCAGCCTTGATAATATATCAAGAGGGGTAGAAAAAGTTTTTGTTTTTTACCCTAAACCTCTTTTTTCTTTATCTGATTCAGGTTCGTTTGCATCCCTGTTTCCTACCTTTTTTAGTGTGTTATTATCTTTAGCTGTTCATTATTTCTCACTAATCTGTCTTGCTCTCTCTTGTTTTGATTCAACACCTGATGATGAAAAATAAGACCCTGTCCCCAACAAGCACTGGAAAATGCTAGATCTCGCTTTTTCAAAGGTGTTAGCCAACTTTTTGGCTTCGGCATTGATTATTGCCAATGCTGAACAACATAGTCAAAAGGAAGGAAAAACAGCACGATGATGGATGCATGTGTGCATGGATGCAGATTATTTTTTTTTATTGACATATGGGCTCATACAATGCCATAGTTGTGCATGTATGTTTTACGGAGATCTGGCAGCCATTTATTTACTTTAATTTACTGTTCCAAGACCGATCTTGGTGTGGTAAATTAAGAAATATTTTTCTCCTATTGCAGTCTTTAAAATAGACTTTCAGCTAAAGTGCAGCACTTGCTCTGTGTTGGTACAGGGATGAATCTGACTAGGTGGCAGGGCTACATCCTATTCCTACTGTTTCAGCTTTGTATAGGTCATGTCATAGAGGCTGATGTGCTGCCTTGACTCTACGTCTGTCCACTTGGCCAAGACCAGGTGGAAATAATACACATTGGACCTGAATCATGAACTGCATTTTGTAGTAGGTTTAGTAGGACAACAGTAGTTTTGCTCACATACTTCAAAATGCAATTCAAAACCTACATGTGGATACCTCCGCTTCCATGCCTCCTATCTTTTTATGTGCAAAGATCTGCAGACGTGAGCCTAAGTTCTAGCAATAAATGTAGGAGGAAAAAGGGGGAGCTGCTGGAAAATGGGTCATTCTTACTCCTAAATGGGTATGGTCTAGGGGGTAAAGAGGGGTTTAGAGAGGAATATGCAATTACAAACAACTACCACAAAAGAGTAAGCCCATTGCTATTCACAAACTACAGTTCTATAGTTACCACATCTAAGAAGGTCCTAAAAGAATAGTAAATGTGCTCCCTTTCACCCTTATAGTAAATCAAGCATCAAACATTGCTACACATTGTGTGCTTAGAGCTGGATGGACAGCTTAGACCATGCCGGATGAATCTCATGGTCGCTTTCTAGTTGGAGCCTCCAGTTATTCCCCTTTCGAAATGAGAGGCCAACCTGCTTTATTCCCTCCAAGCATCACCATGTTGCAAGTAGCTCGTTCAACCATGCTGGATAAATAGGTGATCTGCAAAAGGATGCTACAACACTTCTGCGTGCATATACATGAAGGTTTCTTGTGCCCGTGACTTCTGCCGTTGTGGAAGGATGGACGCCCACTTTATGTCCCCACAGTTTCAAAAAATGTAAGTACTGTGGAGGCAACATGTAAGTACTGTGGAGGAAGAAAGAATTGACTTCTGTCTTTCTCCACAACTGTGTACTAAGTTGTCACTTGAACCATCATGGGAGGATAGCCTCTGAAGTTCCAGGAGCATCCAACTTCCACAGAGCTTGGAAGCTATTGCAGACCAGGTCCACCTGAGCAGAGGAGGAGTGTTGAAGAGACGAGGGGTGGGAGTGATAGTTGATAAACATGTTGCAGCATATTTGAACTAAAAAACATTTTACAAAAGGTGGCCATTTGGATGACAATGGCAGGGTACATATATATTTGATGTGCATTCCATTGCTGCAGTAGTCCTGTACTGAACTAAGCAATTTGCCAAAACTGCTTCACATATCAGTGCAAGTAGGCTTGAATAGCAGTGGCACTGTACATTTGATTTATCTGGCATGACAATATGCGGTTTTCATAGTAGGCCAATGAAGGCACTGGCATTGAAACTTTACCCCAAAAGATAGATCTAATACATGAGGCAATACATGAGGAGTGAGTGTGAATAATAGCACCAGAACTCGCCCCTAGCCAGCAGTACTGGAGCCCTGAATCTCCCATGACATAGCTAGCAGTTCCATTCAAAATTGTTGAGCATGCTTTGGAGGTTTCTTGCCTCTTGGTATTCTGGGAGTCCATGAAGTCTGACAATATTTCATTAGTATCCCTTTGAGATCCGCTTGTAAATCCTACGCCGTTTTAATCAGTATATCTGAAAACGCCTGCTCTAAAATGAACTATATGGTGAACAAACTCTCCGAACCGTTCTGGGTAGGGTCGACTTTGCTCCTTATACCCATTTGCACAGTACCATATGGGACTAGTCAAACATTTTTTGCCAGGGCTGATTGTGATTCCAAGGTCGGCTCTTGATGCCACATAGTTATGTTCTGTAAAATACTCATGCAGAGACACGGTCTGTTACGTATTCGATCAAGTCCATGTTATCCCAAAGTACTTTTGGCAATGCATTTTGAATAGAGTTAATATTGCCTTACTGATTTATTCGAGCGAAAATGTAATAATGAAGTCATATAACTGAACTACCTAAAACCAATTCTAGACCTCACCTTTTGACAGGCGCACAGTCATATTTGATGTGCTCTCCCTCAGTTTTATGAACAGTTTCCATTAGCTTCCTGCTGCCATTCCATAGGGAATGCCTGGATTCCGCAGCTCCGAGGCCCTCCTCAGAGACCCCGGGCGCCTCATGTTCTGTCACCCATCGAGAGCGCCAGCTCTCTGCTTCTTCGTTAGAACGATTAGACGTGTGGCAAAGGCTGAAATATGAGGCGTCTCTCTGCGTTTCCTGCAGTGGGAGACTTCTTTCTGCTTTTGATTTATTTCGTCTGCTCTTCTGCGCCTTTTATCGTTTAAATATTGTAGCAGGATCATGGACTGTATCCTGCTGCTATATTTCTTTGTGTGATTCACTTTGTTTTGAGCACTGCAGACCAGTTGTGCCTGGATGACATTTTAGTGAAAAGAAAAAAGAAAGCACATTGCTGTTGTTATGTGCCTAGTTTTCGCAGACATACAGAAGCCCGCACTGAAGGAAGCTCAACGCGTGTTTAGTTTCTGCTTCGGACCGGCTCAAGTGACTTAATGGCTGTCTTTGCCTCCCTTCCTGTTTTAATGATGTCGAGAGGCACACAAATATTCAGCTGCCCGCACTCCGATGACACAAACACTGCAGCTGTTCGAAGCGCTCTTCTGTGCTTGGCATTTTCCTTGTGCTTTGTTTTAGGTATGGTGATGTCTCAATTTAATTGGCAGAAACAAAGTTACAGTCTGATGGCAAAAGGGGCGCAGATGTAGAAACAATACTCTTCCCTCATTAGGACCTCGCACAAGTACTTCCCCTCCTTGCTATGCTTCTCCTAACATTGACACTTTAGTATGCAATGTGGTGGGCATACAAACTGAGAAGATTAGAATTTAGCACAAACCAATATCATTTATCAATTTGAAAACCTACCCACAGTATACATCACCTGTACATTTGTTTCTATTTTTTCGTTTCTTTATTGGCCGGTAATTCGTATTTTTATTACATTCATAAATGGACATATATTAGAGAAGTTGGTTTTGTCACTATACTACGTCTCAAATACGTAGGTGCATTGCCTGTGAAATTGCGCAATTAAGAATTAAATGATTTACAATACAAGAGCTTCGAGTCTTCACCTGGGGTAGAATACAAGCCTAGACTTTTCTGTTTTGAAGCTGTCACCTTGTTTGCCGTACAGGCACAAAAGCGTGAAGTTCGCTTTAATGTCAGACGAAACCTATGTTCTCAGTGAAATTTAAAATGTAGGTTCGTTTTTTTTTTTTAAGTTGCAGTAGTTTTGAAGTTGCACTTCCAAACCCTCATTGAAGTCAAAAGTGGGTGACAAAAACGAACTTATCTAAAATAGCCTATAAAATGTTAAGAGTGTTACCCACTGTAGAGAAGAAAAAAAACACATTTCTCTTTACAGTCTTTCATCTCTAACAGCCACCAGTATAGGCATTCTAGAGTGTCGCTTCGTTTGATGATCTCAGCTGGGGTTTTGAGATAGACTGTGACATAATTAACCGGAAGGCCCTTTTAAAATCACGGCGACCAACGGATAAGGCCCCGCTTATGAGACCTGTGAAGTTTCAACAATGTAGGTGCATTCTGATGAGTTAGTTACCGTTATTTTCACCCCATCGTTGTTCAGAAGAGGAAAGTAAACAGTGTAAGTTTCTACAAAACCGCACCAACATTTTAACAAGCATTTGCAATGCAATAGGTCTCGCATTAGGAAAGTTTGAGCTATTGGTATTGTAAATGACAATATTTTTATTTATGTTTTGTTTTTCAAAATAGCTAAATTAATAGTTTTGTCATTTACAATGCCAATAGTTATAACTTTCGCAAATGTGACACCTATAGCATTTGTAATGCAATATGTGTTGTATTTACGTGACTTACATGTGTTGATATTACAAATAACAATGGCTTTTATTTTTTTTTAATAATGAAAACTTAAGTAAAAGTTATTGTAATTTATAATGGCAATAGCTTAAACTATTGTAAATACCTTTTGTGAAGATTATGTTCAGTGTATTTTATTGTGACGAAAATGCAAGAACAGAAGTGAAATATTTACATCTTTTTGTTACATTTGTAATACAGTTTGAAACATTAAGAGAACATATTTGAACCAGTTGTTGAATGGTTGCACAGATTGATGCTGTGGTGGCACGGAGTGATGTTGTGATGGTGAACGAGTGATGCTGTGGCGTTCAGTGATGCTGTGGTGGCAGATAGTGATGTTGTGGTGCCCCTGAGTGATGCTGTGGAGGTGCTGAGTAATGCTGTATGCTATGTTTTATTTTGCTATCCTATGTTTTGTTAGGCTATGCTGTGTTTTGTTATGCTATGCTGTGTTTTGTTATGCTATGCTTAGTTATGCTATGCTATGTTTTGCTATCCTATGCTTTGGTTTGCTATGCTATGTTTAGTTTTGCTATCCTATGCTATGTTTTGTTATGCTATGTTTTGTTGTGTTTTGTTATACTATGCTTTTTTGTTTTATTATGCTATGCTTTGTTTTGCTATGCTATGTTTTGTTATGCTATGCTATGCTTTGTTTTGTTATGCTATGCTTTATTTTGTTATGTTATGCTATGCTTTGTTTTGTTATGCTATACTATGCTGTGTTTTGTTATGCTATGTATTGTTGTGTTTTGTTATGCTATGCTATGTTTTTCTATGCTTTGCTATGTTTTGCTATGCTATGTTTTGTTATGCTATACTATGCTTTCTTTTGTTATGCTATGCTAAGCTTTGTTTTGTTATGATATGCTATGCTTTGTTTTGTTATGCTATACTATGTTGTTTTGTTATGCTATGTTTTGCTATGCTATGCTTTGTTTTGTTCTGTTATGCTATGTTTTGTTATCTTATGCTATGTTTTGTTTTTTTGTTATGCTATGCTATGTTTTGTTATACTATGCTATGTTTTGTTTTGCTATGCTTTGTTATGTTATGCTATGCTTTGTTTTGTTATGCTATGCTTTGTTATACTATGCTATGTTTTGTTGCGTTTTGTCATGCTATGCTATGCTTTCTTTTGTTTTGCTATGTTTTGTTTTGCAATCCTATGCTTTGTTTTGTTATGCTATGCTATGTTTTGCTATCCTATGCTTTTTTTGCTATGCTATTCTATGCTGTGTTTTGTTATGCTATGCTATGTTTTGTTATACTCTGCTGGTGAGGGTGGGTGAGGGTGTGTGGGTGTGTGAGGGTAAGAGGGGTGTGAGGGTGGGTGAGGGGGTGTGAGCATGAGGGTGAGGGGGGGTGTGAGTGAGGGTGTGTGAGGGTGAGTGAGGGGGTGAGGGTGGGTGAGGGTGAGGGTGTGTGAGGGTGAGGGTGTGTGAGGGTGAGTGTGTATGAGGGTGAGGGGGTGTGAGGGTGAGGGGGTGTGAGGGTGAAGGGTTGTGAGAGTGAGGGGGTGAGAGAGTGAGGGGGTGTGAGAGTGAGGGGTGTGAGTGAGGGGGTGTGAGGGTGAGTGGGTGTTTGAGGGTGAGTGGGTGTGTGAGGTGAGTGGGTTAGTGAGGTGAGTGGGTGTGTGTGAGGGTGAGGGGTTGTGAGGGTGAGGTGGTGTGAGGGTGACAGGGGTGTGAAGGTGAGGAGGTGTGAGGTTGAGGGTGTGTGGTGTTGTGAGGGAGTGTGAGGGTGAGGGTGATGGGGTGAGGGTGATGGGGTGAGGGTGTGGGTGTGTGAGGGTCTGTGAGGGGGTGTTGGAGGGTGAGGGTGTGTGAGGGTGAGGGTGTGTGAGGGTGAGGGTGTGTGTGTGCATGGGCGCATGCCAAGCTTTGCTAAAAGCTACCCATGCTGTTATTAAAAAAACATAGCAAAAGAAGTTTGGAACCAGGGAGGTTTCAGATATGAAGGCAGTCATCGAAGAAGTGATAGAAGACATTTAAGGAGAAGAGAGGACAGAAGTTGGCTTAACTGCTAGAGCAACAGATTTTGAAATTGGGTTCGATCCTGCCTGGAAGCTTGAACATCCTGTGATTGTGAGCAACTCGCTTAATCTCCCTGTGCCTAAAAAAATGAATGTGTTGGTGGAATGCAACTGGTGCTCGTCATGTAAACGAGCTCTGACACCCTCGGGTCGAGTACGCGCTATATAAAACTGCACAAAAATGTTTAACAAGTATGCTGCTGCAGTCTGGGAAATGCATTTTGCAGGGCGCTGTACTCAATGTACAAAGAGCTACCCCGGTCGCTAATAGAACAACAGAAAGAAGCTTTGCTGCTCGGAGGCATGGCATTATCTTGGCATCAGATGTTCTCTTTCAGACAAAGCTTCTTTCCTTGTTTCACTATATATTGCTCGAATCACAATGGAAAGCCTGTCGGCCATTAACTTGAAAGGTCCACACATGGAAAACCCCTCAATATCTTAGATGAGTGCATCAAAAACCCTGGGGGCATGCCCATAATACTGTAGGAGAAGGATAGTTACCGGGAGAATGTCTTCTCAGTTTGTGATATGAATAGCCATTTCTCTGGATTGTTCGAAGAGGAGTCATTTCCCCACAAATCTGAGTATTTGCTGCAGACTGAGATGAGGACTTAACCAGTAAAGCTAAGAGCAGCATAACTAGGGTGAAGCGTTAAATGCCAGTGAAGACACAGGGTCTCTAATGTGGGCATTATGCTAACAGTCTCACCTGTACATACTTGAACATATTAGCAACATGCAGACACAAAGTCTGTACTAATGTTTGTGCTGTATTACCACATATCGCTTACAACAGTGATTCTTCAACTGTGGTCTGCCAGCAGTATACTAATGAGGGGGTCAGCAACTGTTTAAACAAGGTTTGTGTGGCAGAAAATGCCCCCGGAATCCCGCCGCGGCCGCACCTGAAGTAAGGCAAGGTCGCCTGTAACGGGGGCGGGACTGCGTTCGGACCAGAAGAGGAGGCAGGAGAAGTAAATCCGTCTTGCGGCCCGGGGCTCCTGTGAGCGGTGGAGAGCCCCGGGGCGCCAGCAGGAGGTTGCGCAAGTGTTGCGGGGCTCCCTTGACCAAGTGGGAGCCCCGGGAAAGGAGCTGGCAAGAGCCGCAGCGTGAACTCTGCGGAGGGGGCACGAGGCACATGCCCGGTGCCTGCCCCTGCCACGTGCTGAGAGTGGAGTCCCCCGAGATTGGCCCGGTAAGTTCAAAAGGGCTAGGGGGGCCTCAGTGCACTCGTGTGTGTATGTGTGCGGGGGGGTGTGTCTCTGTATGTATGTGCGTGCTTGCATGGGCGCTCGTGTCTGTGTGTATGCGGGTGTAACTGTGTGTGTGCGCGTGTGTAGCTGTGCGTGTGTATGTGTGGCTGTGTGTCTGTTAGCTGTGCGTGTGTATATGTGTGTGTCTGTGTGTCCCGATGCATTGTGCCTGCGTGGATGTATGTGTGTGTGCGCCCATGCATGAGTGTGGCTGTGTGTGATTGAGAGAGGCTGTGAATCGGAGGCAGGGGATGTGCACAGCGCCGTGCGCGCCCTCGAGGACAAATCTGAGATAGCAGAGGCGCGTGGCCGAACGCTGTCTCAGATTCCCTGGAAAGTGAAAACAATAGGTCTTTCGCTGACGCGAGACCTAAAAACTCTGGAGTCAGCAGCCCAGACTCCTCATGATTGTCAATTAGGAGTAGCCAGATGCAGCAACTGAAGTGTTCTTACTACTCCTGGTCTGAAGGTGCCACAACTGCATCATCGGGATTAGAAATTAAATAGGGCTCTACGAGTCAAGGAGGGAATAACTATTTCAAGTGACATTTGTTTCCCAGAAAAATGAGAGAAAAATCACAAAATCCTTAATAATTTCATCAGTGCTGTTAACTTATTGACCTTGGGAAAAAGTAACTGCAACTTTGTTTTAAATTTATTTGCAAAAAAGCCTTTTTTTTTAAATTCAAATCTTTTTTAATGAGAATACACATGATACGAATAATACAAATGATACAAATAAGACAAATAATACAAATAAGACAAATAATACAAATACAAATAATACACAAGAATACCAAACAAGAAATACAACTGCAATATGCAATAAAATCAGTTACCAATTCACAATAAAGCGTAGAAGCAAATAAGGGCGTATGGATGTCATAACGTATAATGGGAGACAAAAAATTAATGTGTGGTTATACATATACGAGATTGAAGGCAGACTATATGATGTTTAACATAAATAATGTTTACATTGCGCGTGCAGTGGTTCTGTATGGGCACTAGGGAAAGGAGAAGGAAGTATTATTTTGCCATCCATCCATAATGTATTGGAACCGTACAATAATGAAACAGGGAGGAGGGAAGGCGGGAGGGGGGGAGTCAGGCAGCAAAACCTGGTATTGAGCATCGCGTATATAGGAGGAAGAAGAAGACTGCAAACTCACAGAGCATGTACAGATATTAGTATGCTGTCACAAGTTTAATGTGAGACAGGGTGTCTAAGGCGGATAATATCAGAGTTCCAGTGAGTCAAGTAGACCCCACACTTTAACATGGGGCTTCTGCCATGGGGATGAATGGAGGACGTCATTGTCAGCTCCCCTCAGGGACGTCAATCATTCCTGCCAAATTTTGAAAGAGACTTCGGAAGCACTCTTCCACTTACTGAGTACAACCTTACATGCCAGTGTTATCATGAGATCTAACAGGTGCCTGTCGTGGTCTCTCGCTATTGTCGGGTCAATCGCCCCCAGTAGAACATACGCAAATTCCCTAGGTGGTTTATAATGGAAGGTGTGCTGGATGTAGTCATAAAAATCATCCCAAAATTTTTTCAGTAGTGGGCAGTGAAAGAACATATGTGCGAAGTCGCCTACGTCTGATTTGAAGTTCCAACAGAGGGGGTTCTCTATGAGTTTGAGTTTGAAAAGTTTTTCTGGTGTCCAAAATGACCGGTTTATCAGCATAAATTTTGTCTGTGACATAATCGGGGCTATTTTATTACAGAAAGGTGTGAGGTGGATTTTATCCCAGTCAAAAGCCACAAGAGATGAGTTAGGTTCCTTTTCCCAGTCACGTTCGCATTTTCTATGTGTTTTCTGAGGCATAGGAGGCAGGATCTTATAAATTTTCGAGACCATATGGCCCATGGACATAAGTTGTTTGAGTTTGTGGCATAGTGTAGGGTTCTGAGGCTGAATGGCTCTAGCAGATACAAGCGCTTTGAGGCGTAGGAATTTGTAAAAGTCAAGTGGTTGGAGACTAAATTTAGTTTGTAAGGTGGCAAAAGTTAGAGGTGTGGATCCTCCGTAAATATCCTGTAATAAATTCACTACCATCCCAGACCAGTGCTTCCAGAAGAGGAGTTGGCCATCATCTTTTAAAGCCGGGTTAAACCAGAACGATGTTAAGTTGGATTTGGAGAACTTTATTTTTGCTTTACAGTGTCTCTCTAGATTGAGGAGGGCCCTTTTAGTATTAAGGAACACGTATCTAGAATGGGGGAAGGCTGTGGCATCCATAGTCATTATAGCGAGTAACGGAAGGGTATTGATGATAGATTTTTTCGACTTGCAACCATACAGGAGTATTTCCGGAGAGTTGTGGAACCAATTTTCTCCCTGCTTGCATAGATAGGCCATCTGGTAGCATCTGAAGTTTGGTAAACCTACGCCTCCTCTGTCTTTTGGCAGTTGGAGTTTACGCAAGGAGATTCTTGGCTTCTTATTTTGCCAAAGAAATGCATTAAAAATGTTGTGTATTTTGGAGAGGAAGTCCTCCTACAGCAGCATGGATAACATGCCTATTAAATAATTTATGAGTGGCGTGATCATCATCTGTAAAGTTTCCACTCTGCCCCACCAGGATAAGAATTTCGGAGACCACCCGTCTAGTAGTGAGGAGATCTTTTTATATAAGGCAAGTTCATTAACTCTAAGAGTACTGATTAAGTCTTTTTCAAACTCAATGCTAAGATATTTAAAACTTTTTGATTGTCAGCACAGTCCGGAATTACCTATGATATCCTTCCCGCCTATGGTATTAAGCAGTTTTACCTCCGTCTTGTCTTTATTAAGTTTATATCCAGACACTTCAGCAAACTCCGCAATAGAGGACATCAGGGCCGGGATCGCTAGTTCCGCATCCTCTGAGACCACCAGAACGTTGTCTACGTAGGTCGAGATTTTAGCTATGACTCCTCCAAAATCTATTCCTTTAATTAGATCGTTGTTTCTTAGAGATGACAAGAAGGGCTCGATCGCCAGGAGAAATAACGAGGGAGAGAGGGGACAGCCTTGTCTCGTGCCTTGTTTCAACTCAAATGATTCTGAAAGGCATCCACCCGCCCCCACTCTTGCCGACGGTTTAGCATATAAGGCCATTACCATACGGATAAAATCAGTTCCCAAGTCAAATTTATGCAGTGTGGCTTCTAGATAGTCCCAGTCGACCTTGTCAAAGTCCTTCTCGGCGTCTCGGGTCTACGGCCACCGTGGGAGAGTTAGTAAGTTTTGCTTTTTCTAGAATGTGTGCAAGGGTTCTCGTATTATCGCTGGATAATCTATTCTTAAGGAACCCTACTTGCGACGGATGGATCAGTTGGGGTAACACTTTTTGGATTCTCTTGGCCAGTATCATGGCATATATCTTGCAATCAAGATTGATCAGGCTTATCGGCCAATAGTTTTTTGGAGACATGGGATCCTTCCCATCTTTTGGTAGAACAGCAATAATGGCTTCTGCAGGGGTGCCATGGATTTGTCGACTAGTGGCAAACTGTTCATACAAATCCTGTAGTGGTTCTGTTAGGGATTCTGAAAAGTTTTTGTAGAACATAGCACTAAAGCCATCAGGACCTGGGGATTTCCCAGTTTTGAGGGATTTGATAGCCTGATGTATGTCCTCCTTGGATATTGGACGGTTTAATATGTTTTATGCGTTTGACGATAGGGATGGGAGTTTACATTTTTCTAGGAAGCTCCCCAGCTTAGAGCCATCAATGTTTTTATTTTTGCTGTATAGATCATTATAGAAATCCTTGAAGATTTCAGCAATTTTGTTGGGGTCTGAGCATGGTGTTTCCGATTTGTCCACAATACTCTTGATGGTGTTCTGTTGCAATTTGAATTTCAGGTAAGAAGCAAGACTTTTACCTGCTTTGTTGTTGTGGCACAGTCTGAAGTTTTTCTGGTGTTGGAGCCAGACCCCTGCTTTTTCGCTGATTAGTTTGTTGTATTCGTATTTCTTGTTCATTAGGTCAGTGAGGACCAGGTCGTCTTTAGAGATTATATGCCGTTGTTCTAACTCTGCTATTTCTTTTTCAAGTCGAGTTAGAGTGGAATTAGTGTCCCTATTTATGGCTGGTCTTATCTTTATTAACACACCTCTGACTGTGGTTTTCAGGGCTTCCCATCTTGTAAGGTCTGTGGTGTCCCCTTTTTTGTTATGAGTAAGGTAGTCCTTGATGGCCATTTCTATTGCCGCCCTATTGTCAGCCTTTTTTAATACTGCATTATTGAATCTCCATAGAGTTGACCTTTTGATCCAGCTTTGTATCACAAGAGACATCGTGATGCATGAATGGTCAGAGACTACACGCGGTTCAATGGAGGTGACCTCAATGTCTGCAATGGCGTGAACCGATGCAAGTAAATAATCTATGCGTGAATATGAGCCGTGCGGTGGAGAGTAAAATGTATAATCTCTACCTGTTGGGTTCATCAATCTCCATGAATCTACCAGATTAAAGCGCTTGCAGAGATTGAGGAGTGCTTTATGTGAGTTGTTTGAACGAAAGGGGCAGCACGAGTCCCCGTCGAGGATAGGGTCCATTGGGAGGTTCAAGTCTCCACCTAAGATGTGTGTCGCAGTGTCAGGTATTGTGTCGATATGTGTGCATAGTTTTCTCCAGAAATCTGGCTCATCTTTATTTGGCGCATAAACATTGGTAACATAAAACTCCCTCCCGTCCTTTGAGAGTTTGGTCGAAACCCACCTGCCTTTGTTGTCAGCAACGGTTAGCAGGACATCAATGGTAGCTCTTTTAGCAATGAATGTGAGAACTCCGTTCTTTTTCCCCAAGGCGTCAGGCCCAATAGCCTCACTATACCATTTATTCTTCATTGAGTTAATTTGTGGTGAGTCAATTTTAGTCTCTTGTAATAATATGAAATCTCCCTTTTGCTTGTGGAGATAATCTAGAATTTTTCTCTTTTTGATGGGATGGTTGATTCCCTTAACATTAAGGGATAGTATTTTAATATTCTGCTTATTTGTCGACATGAAGGAGGAGTGGGATTGATGTGTCGGGCTCCATGTTATACATATTGTGACAGTCGTTTGGTGTTATACTCCTAGCAAAGATAGGGTCAAGATCCCAAAACATGAGTATATAGTTGTACAAGTACTTGTACATGCCTCTGTTGTGCAAGTCCTCTACATTGTCTAGTTGTCGAGCTTGCTGCCGGGGTACGGAGACCGAGGGGAAAATAAAGGCCAAAAAACAGCTGAAGACAAATTAAAAATTAAAAATACTAATGTAACCAAGAATCCTATCCAGCCCACCCACACCCTCAACCCGCCCTCCCCACCCAAAAAGTACAGTAAGGACATGGCAACCAAGGAGAAGTAGCAACACTAGCTCCTCTCCTCCGTGGCGACTGACTATAATAACCTGCCTCCATAATTAAATGAGGCAACTCGAACTTAACCATATAATATGATCCAAGAACATTGGGACATCATGACTATGTTGTAGGCACATGTAACGGCACATCGCCTCCAGGTAACTTGCTTATCTAGTAGACCTTATTTAACAATTTCAATACGTATATCAAGCGTACAAAGTAATATCATCAAACCTAGACATCACCCAAATAAGAAGTAGTAACATGGCTTCCTTTTATAGATCTAGGATTAGTAACCTAGTACAAATAAGGTGTTATATACAAGACAGTAAATCACTCTTATAACAAATTTAACAGGTTCTGCAACCAACTTCGGTGGTACCAACTATCATTACCAGAACTGTTACTTATTAGCACCTATTGTCGCCATAGCCAATATATTCTGCGCGAGCATATCAAGTTCTTGTGTTACTTAGACACGCAGTACCTGAAACAATGTGCTTAACAAGGGGCAATAAGGAAAAGTACATCCTACCACCTCGACAGCCATGGTTTTCGGTTAAGATAATAATGATACCAGAGATGAGCACACATCTTGGGGTATGGGCTGCAACCATATCGTTTGAGTATCGATCCGGACAGCGTTGGTCAGAAGGGCTAGGTGCCGTCTGGCCAGGTGTTCGTCGCCGTGGCAGTATCCATTTTTGAATCATCAGGGCCATCTAGAAACTTTTTTAGGTGAACTGGGTCTGTGAAGATTTGTGGTACTCCTTGAATCACTACTCGAAATCGTGCAGGGCCAACATAACCATATTGATATTCCAACAAGCGTAGTCGAGGTCGGAGTGCAAGGAATTTCTTTCTCAGATTGACCGTCTCATTGCAATAATCTTGGGAGATATAAACTTTGTTGGTCTTCCAGAGGATGTGATTATGTTTGCGCATGAATATCAGGATTTGTTCCACGTGCTGATATCTCAAAGGCTTGCAGACAATCGGCCTAGGACCACTTAGTTGGTGTGTGATGCGCCCATGGACCCTGTGAGCCCGATCAAACTCCAGCGGAGTATTGAAAGAAAGATTCGTCGCATGGGGAAACCAGGATTCCAAGAATGTTATATATGAACCATCTTTATCTTCTGCTCCTTTCGGAATTCCAAAAATACGGAGGTTCCCTCTTCGGTTCCTGTCCTCCAATTCCGAAATGCGCTGTGATATGGATGATGTAGAAATAGTGAGGTCCTTAAGAGATTTATTCACCTTCACCTCCGAATCCTCAAGTTGGCTGATCCTGCATTCAGTCTCGGTCAGCCTGACATTAGTGTCTTTAATATCTTGTCTCATTGACGCGATTTCTTCCCTGGTAGTTTTCGTGATTTCATGGACTTCAGCCAATTTGAGGAGTATCGTGTCCAACGTCGCATTTATGTCAAGTGCACCCTTTGTTGGCGATACCGGATTCGGTGGGTCAGCTTTCAGCCTTTTAAGGTTTTTAGCTTCCTTTTCTCCCATGGTTAAAGCTTGATCTGTTCTGAGTACACGGTAGTTGCGTCAGATATCAGTAGTATATAGCTTATTTGGCGTATCTTGCTTGTATAGCGCAAATGGCCCGGTTAGTGATAGGCTGTGTGTTGTCTTTCTGAGTAGAGATAAGGGATATACCTGGCTCGCAGCAACCTTCTGGATCGCAATCGATGTTTAGGCACTATATTTTGCTAATATCACCAATCCATGTGCGAAAACAACATTCAGGTAGCATATAGCAGCAGTCTTGTGCTTCTTACTTGTGGCTTAATATAACTTAATATAGCTTGATGTTGATATGTGGACTATGCTTTTGGTAAAGAACTCTTTTCCTCAATGAAACGATGGGTTAGAATACAGCACTTGCCCCTCTATCATGTATTAGCACAAGGAACTGTCCCGGTTATCGGTCATTTTAAAGTCAGGCAAGGCCAGAGGTGAACATCTTTCCTTTTCCTGTCGGCACATATATTTGGCACCAAACACAGTTAGGATAGTTTGCCAGTCGCAGAAACAAGACATAAGCGGGCCCCCAGCGCTGTTGATTATACTTGATTTATGTGCGAGAGATAGTATCAAATTCCACCATGGTGTTGTTCAGATCCACAACGTAGTTTTGCTAAAGTGCTTCCCCCTCTTTATTTAGCCACATTATGCTGCTTGTTCTTAATATTAAAGTAATATTAATATTAAAGAACTAGCGATCTTTCCGTTTGCAGTATCGGGCCGTTGTTACGCTATGCAGCCGCCATTTTGTCTGCCTCAGAGCGCGGTACCTGTCTCCTCTGTGAATTCCAGTTTCCCTCTTTTGAAGTGTTTGCGCGATTTAAAGTTCGGGACAGCCTTTATTCAAACTTTGCCCAGCCTCGGAAGTCCCCACTTGCAGCAGCCTCATATTCGCTCTCAGAGCCGCGTCTGGGTGAAACAACGGTGCGGGCAGAGTCGCGTTGAGGGGACCATGCGGTCACGAGAAAGTCGGGCAGCATACAGCCTCTGCATGGCAGATCAGGTGTTCATGGACCACCATCAGGTACCGGATACATTCCGATACCACATCTCAACATTGGGGGTGTCGAAGCTTGCAGGAAAGCGTTGATAATTGCTCTGAGAATCGGCACCACGGGAGGAGAGAAAGGTTTAGGCGGCAATCTTCCCCGGCGTTCAAACCAAGCCCCCTTGCAAAAAAAAATAAGAATAATTCTTTTAACGTTTTTCTAAATGCTAAAATTTTTTGGGGAGATGTGTGTTTGCAGAAAAGTAACACATATTCGAAATGCAGTATTTTAGATTGTCGACTTCTTTTGATGAGAACTCATACACTATGCCAATATTGAGCTTGGTTCATGAAAACTACTTCATGTGCTAGTTATAGCTTGGCATGACTATACATTACAGTGTGGAAGTTCAAATTCACCACACGGAGACTTAATCATGATTGAGTTTACTTTATTACCGGAGCGCCGGGAACCACCTCCACTCTGCTACGCGGTCGGCGCCAACAACACAAAATGGCCGCCTTCCGCTTCCTGTCCCGCCCTACCGGTTCCGGCATGCGGAACGCTAGACCGTCACCACATATCTCCCCCCTTTATGCAATGACAACCATAAATTCTAGTCCTTACTTGCTGTTCATTTCAAAGTCCTTGAACCTCACCGGGACCTTAACTATTCTCCCCGCTCTCGTCTTTGTCACTCCATCTCCTCCTTCGCCGCTCTGTTCCTTAATGTCTCTCCTCTCACTTTCGCCTTCCATGTCCATTCTCACCATGTCCTTGTCCGATCCATCCTTGCTCTCGCCTCTCTCTCTTTCTTCCACTATGTCTCCTTTCTTTACTTCTTCACTCCCCACTCCCACTTGCTGCGTACCTTCTTCTACTTTCTCTCTGTACTTTCTGCTACTTCCTTCTTCTTCCTCTTCCACATACTCTGTTCTTTCCTCCGTCTCTTCTCCCCACTTCAGGATCTTGCTGCATTTAGCCATCCTGTCCTGCGACCACACCTTTCCATCACTGAGTAGGGCCGATCGGGCATAAGGTTCAATTACTCGTAGGGGTGGTGAGAACTTGCTCTCTCCTTTCCTTTTTAGGATAGCCAACTTCACCCTTACCCAGTCGCCCTTCTCCAGCTCCGCTCCTTGTACATTGTGCCTTTTTTAAAAATGTTCAGTGTACACCTCCTGTGCTTTCTCCAGGTTCTTCCTGACCACCGCTGGTGACCATTTAATTTGCACCACCATCTTCCTCCATGCCATGTTGTCCTTTGTGAAGGCATCTCTTCCCCTCAGTACCTTGAAGGGACTGTACCCGGTGCTCCCCGGGGTGATACGGTAGGCCATATCTTCTTTAGTAACTCTCTCTCCCAGTCCAGTCCATCATTAATGGCCGCTTGAATGGTGCCCATTATCACCCGGTTGAAGCGTTCAACCTGTCCGTTTCCCGACGGGTGGTAAATGGGGGTGTGCTTGACTTCTATGCCATTCCTGGATGTAAACGCCTCCCATTTCGCTGAGATGAACTGCGGTCCATTGTCGCACGTGATGACTTTTGGGATTCCTTCCCTGACGAATATGTTGCGCAGGAAGTTCACCACTGCGTCTGTATCTACATTCTCTCTTACTTCTACCTCTGGCCATTTGGAATACTTGTCAATGAGGACGATGGCATACTTTTGTACTCCTTCCATGTTGAGGATGGGTCCCAATATGTCCACAGACACCATTTCCCACGGCCCTTCGGGTACAGGGAATTTCCCTAAGGGTGGTCTCAACATGCTCTGGGATTTGCCCACCTTGGCACACGACTCACATGATCTCACATGTCGTTCCACTTGGGCATCGATGGCTGGCCACCAGTACGCTTGCATGGCCAGAGCCTTGGTTTTGGTGATACCCTGGCGCCCTTCGTGTAGTAGTACCATCAAATGTTCGATTATGCCTTGCGGTGGAACCACTTTGTCTCCCCTCAGGAGGAATATGGGATTCTCTGCTAGTGACAGTTCCTCTCTGACCTCCCAGTACCGTCTTAGAGCATCTTTGAGGTGTCTCTTTTCTGGCCACCCATGGACTACATATCCCTTAATCGCTTCCAGGTCATCATCTACTTTGTAGTTTTCCTCCCATTCTTGTGCGCTGATTACCCTTTCCATGTCCTGAATGGTGGCTACCACATATCCTTCCCACCTTGGGCTCTCTTGCTTGTCTGCGTCCTCCATGGTGGCTGCTCGACTCAAAAAATCGGCTACTTTGTTCTGCGGTCCCGGTATGTGTTCAACTTCATACACGAAGTCCAATAGGCGTAGTGTCATTTTGGCAATCCTCGGGGTGGCATGTGCATGCCCACTTGATGTTAACACCTTGACTAGAGGTTTGTGGTCTGTCTTCACCCCAAAGATACTGCCTGAACCTCTCCATGGCCCATATCACCGCTAGCATGTCTTTTTCTATGACGCTAAACTTTTCTTCGTTGGGCGCTAAGGACCTTGAAGCAAAGCTAACCGTCGACATCTCCCGTTTCTCTGACTGCTGCATTAGCACTGCTCCCAGACCACGGTCACTCGCATCAGTCGTCAGAATGGACTCCGCTTCCGGGTCAAATCCCTTCAGAGGTATGGCCTCACTCATCTCTCTTTTCAAAGTGTCGAACTCCTCTTGTTCTTCCTGGTTCCACTGAAATCCATTCCTTTCCTTCAGAAGTTGGCGCATGTAATTAAGGGTGGGCGTAGTGGGCGTAGTGGGGCTTCGTGAAGCTACGTGAAGTGGGCAAAACACTACGCCCACCCACGCACTTCGCGTAGCCCCACTACGCGCCACCCGCCTCCCTCCCGCCCTCCCTAAATGCTTAGATTAAGATATAAAAGAATTATAAAACCACTTACCTTGTCCTGCCGCGTCCCCGGGGCTCCCGCTCGTCATTGGGCCACCGGCGCGCGCGTCTTGGGTGGTAATGCGCATGCGCGGCCGCCCGCGCATGCGCATTTCTCGCGAGAAATGCGCATGCGCAGCTGCCCGCGCATGCGCATTACCATCCAAAACGCGCGCGCCGGCGGCGCAATGACGAGCGGGAGCCCCGGGGACGCGGCAGGACAAGGTAAGTGGTTTTATAATTCTTTTATATCTTAATCTAAGCATTTAGGGAGGGTGGGAGGGAGGCGGGTGTCGGGCAACTTCGCTACGCCCACGAAGTGGGCGTAGTGTTGCCTGCTTCGCCTACTTTGCAAAGGGCGAAGTAGGCAACACTACGCCCACTTCGTGGGCGTAGCGAAGTTGCCCGCCCACCCTAGCATGTAATGTGTCTTTGTGGCGAAGTGGGGAATAAATTTGCTATAAAATTCAGCCATTCCAAGGAATGATCTGACGTTTTCCTTCTTACTTGGGGTGGGCGCATCTAAGATGGCTTGCATGTTGGTCCTTTTTGGTTCTATTCCCTTTCCACTCACTTCATGTCCAAGGTATGTGACTGACTGCACCCCAATTTTACATTTTGACCACTCTGCTGTTAATCCATTTTCTTGCAATGTTCTAAGTACTGTGTGCAGCTTTTCATTGTGCTCTCGTTTGGTCTCTCCCATGACCAGAATGTCGTCCTGGAAAAACTGGACTCCCACCACCTTCCGGAAGAGCCTGTGTCTAAGCTTCTGGAATACCGCGGCCGCAGAGGCCAGGTCAAACGGCATTCTTACGAACTCGTAACAGCCAAAGGGTGTGATGAACGAGGTGAGGTGGCTGCATGATGGTTGTAACTTAATTTGGTGGTAGGCAGATGACAAGTCTATCGTGGAAAACCACTGTATGCCTTTGGTTTTTGCCAACATCTCACTGATGCGGGGTAGGGGAAACTTGTCGACTATGATGTTTTTGTTGAGCTCTCTGAGATCGACACACAGTCTGACTTTTCCATTTGGCTTTTGTGCTACCACCAAGGGCGAAAGCCACTCTGCGCTCTCGATAGCCCTTATCACCCCCTCTCCTTCCAGTCTATCAGGTTCTGCCTGCACTGCTTCTCTACTCCGGAAGGGGATATTCCTTACTTTGTGGACCACTGGTTTCGCTCCCTCCTTCAGTTTGATGAGGAGTACTTGATCAGTTCCCCAATTTGTCCACTAAACACTTTGGGGTATGCCTTGCGCCAGGATTCACCGTTGTCCTTTCCCTCTATGTCCATGAGCAAGATTTTCTCCACTCCACCTGGATTCAACAGTATTCCCAGCGCCCCTTGGTCCTTCCAGCTGAGCACTGACGGCCCCTTTTTGGCAATGTACAATTTGCAATGAGCTTGGCGGCCTCTGAATTCGAACAGTAACGGGCAGTACCCTAACATCGGAATCCTTTGCCCCGTGTACATTACCGGTCTCAAGTCCATCGGACGCAATTCGTCTCCTCTTTGTGACCCAAACTTCTCTTCCCATACCTTTCTCTGAATTATGGTAATAGGTGCACCACTGTCGGCGATCATCTCTATGGGCACCCCTCCTATGTGCATGTCCAGCTTAGGTTTGTCTGTTTCTACCCCTTCCATTTCCAGTACTTGTACATCGATGTAGAGAATCTCCTCTACGTCCTCTTCCTCCTCGTGGCTCCCTGCTTCTTCTCGTTGCTCTTGGTCCACGTATTTGATCATGGCTCCCTTGGGTTTTCTGCGGCACACTTTCTCATAGTGCCCGAACACTCAGCAGAATGAACACTTCGCCCTAAAGGCCGGGCACGCCTTGTTGTTACCTAAGTGCGACGTGCTTCCACACCTGTAACAGCTCGGGCGTCCACCTCTGCTTGTCCTCTGGTCTGTGTGGCTGGTATGGGAGGTCCGCATAACGTCCTGGCCCCTTTGTCTCTCGGCTTCGCCCTTTCACTTTTTGTCGGCGTCATGATTTTGCAGACGGTTTGTGTTCCTCCTGTCTCCTTTCTGGCAGCTTGCGCACATCGCTACGACATCTCCGCCTTCTTCACTAAGGCCCAGACTTCTTTTAGGGGGGCCTCCCCGTTGACCCACAGTTTCTCCTGGATATGAGTGCTGGACGTGTGCATAATGATCTGGTCTCTTATTAAGTTGTCATGTAAAGTGCCAAACTTACATGTCAGGGCTAATTTCTGTAGTGCCACCACATATTTGTCCACCGACTCTCCATTCTTCTGCTTCCTCTGGAAGAAGTTGTGTCTGTCGATCGCTGCGCATACCACTGGTCTGTAGTGCGTGTCGAGGTCAGCTATGGCGTGACCAAACACATCCGTGTCTGCTGCGTCTCTCCTGCCCTTGACTATGGTATCGTACACTCTAATCCCCTCTGGACCCAAATTGTGCAGTAGTATCTTCTTTCTCCTCTGGCTCGAGAACGGTGCTTCACCCTCTTCCTCCAAGGCTTCCAAATAGTTGAGGAAGTATCTTTTCCAGTCTTCCCACTGCATTTCTGGTTCCCCACTTTTCGACAGAAATGACACCATTTGAGTGAGGGAGGTGGATTGGGCAGCCATCTTGTTGCCGCCTCTGGGGCCTGCTTGATCCGGAATGCGCTTGCCTGGCGGGCTCCCTGCTGTTGGTTGCGTGTCTGTGTCTTCGTCACTCTGCTCGCTGTCGGTTGCTCTGCTGTTTGCCGCTTCTTCAATGGCTGGGTGTTCTTGTAGACTGCCCCTTTGCTTTATGTCTGACCCTTTCCCGCGTTGATACCGCGCCGCCAGCGTGCTGCGTGGGCCTCTGGTCAGAGGTCAGCGTGCTGCGTCTCGAGTCGGGCTCCCAGGAGCAATGGTGCCCCTTCCCTGCCGTTCCGCTATGGCCACTAGACTGCAGCGCTTCCCCTGTGATATCGCTTGTAGTAGGGCGTACCTTTATGGTTTATGTGGCTGTCCTGTTCGGCTTGTGTGCAGTGTCCTATGCGGGGACTGCCTCGTGTCCACTGCCATGCTCTGGTTTGTATGTAGGCTCCGTTCGATTCGATGTATGATTCCGCCGGTGGGTGGGGCCGGAGTTCATATCCCAGACCTTGTCGCCATTGTGGAAGTTCAAATTCACCACACGGAGACTTAATCACGATTGAGTTTACTTTATTACCGGAGCGCCGGGAACCGCCTCCACTCTCCTACGCGGTCGGCGCCAACAACACAAAATGGCCGCCTTCCGCTTCCTGTCCCGCCCTACCGGTTCCGGCATCCGGAACGCTAGACCGTCACCACATACAGCTTTTGACTTATTCCCAAATATTTCCAACTTCCGGAGGCATACCATCTAAAACAGTTGCAGATGAAACTCACTTTTATTTGTGAAAACGATGTCTCAAATTGAACTAACTCTACATGTATATATGTTATGCTTTATGTAAATTACACTAAGTTTACGATTTTTAGTTTGCTGTAGACTTGTTTGCACTTATGAAATATTTTTAATGCGTTGTTTAAAATAATTTTGTTGATCCACCACTCCTTCCTGCACCTCAACCATGTGAAAAAAACAGTGACATAAACATTAAGCCCTACCCCCTGCATGGCAGATGATAGGTGCACCCACTCAGCCTTGGTTCCTGCTTTACAAAGCCTCACAGTTCCACACCATGGGCTTTATTTGACCTCCAGACTGTACTTCAGGTAAACAAGAAACCTCAGCACAGACCTCAAAAATCATGCTAAATATCACTAACTCACACTGAATCTTCTTTTTCCCCTTTCTTTGATAAAAACAATGTGGGTCACTTTCAATGTGCTACATATAAAGCATGTTTCTTATTGCCTCTGTCAGACGTGGTTGCTTCAATAGCTATCAACACAGGCAGTAGCATAGAGTCAAAGCCCATTTACTATATGATTGTGTCATTCATGGGTGTCAAATGCAAGTATGGAATACATGTCAATGCCATCAGTTGTACCTAGGCAAATGTGGCTATAACTTGATGGTTGGTTTCTGGTCTGTACTATAAATCCAATCAGTTTCATTTGTTGTCCGAGTCCCCTCTTTCATGGCCTAGGTACAAAAATGACCATCATCAACCAAAGCATTGTAAGATCAGTTATCAGTGAGTGATCAAAATGGCATTTCAGACATTGTGGTGCAACAATATTGTGAAGTCAAAAATATTGTGGGAGAGAATATAGAAGGTAAGTATATAATTTGTTTACGTACATAATAAAATGTTTTAAAAATATTCAGGCACATGCATCAATCTTTTTTGCGAGCACAAACGATGCGGTTCGCAAAAATCAGCCGTTTGCACCCACAAAAAGGGCTTCTGCGATGCATCACACTGTAAGGCTCTCCCAATTTAAGAAATCGCAATTTATTTCGATTTCTTAAATTGCGATTGCATGTAAGGAATCTCAAATTGAGATTCCTTAAATGCAAAGCATGATGAAATCGCAAATAGCAATTTTGCTAATAAGGGACGCAAATCAATTTGAACTTGATGGTAATTTGCAAAAACTTTGAAAAATGTACTAAAGTGCATTTTTCAAATTTGTAGGTTACACACACACAAGCCCTTGGGGCATGTGTGTGTGCACAATATGTGTGAATAGAGCAATTTTTAGGGGTGCAACAGGGTGTTCTTTTGACACCCTTGCACCCTTGTTAATTGCATGCGCAATTTGCAAGTACCTAGTGGGTACTGTGAAATTGTGCATGCTATTTCCCATTCTTTTATATGGGAATGCATTCCTTAATTGCGACTTGCAATTTGCAAGTCACAATTAAGGAATGTTTGAGAATCGCTAATTTTATAGCGATTCCTACATGCATAGGCTTTTGCAATTCCTTAATTGCGATTCCTTAATAATCACAATTAAGGAATCGCAAAAGCCTACATTGATGCATGTGCCTGATTGTTGCATATAATCTTGGTTACTTTAACATAGTGGAATTAAATATTGCTTAATACATATTTGTTATTATATTATTTTAGGTATTAGTATTATTATAATATTTGTATATTTATTTTTACTTTTTATTATAGTTTGGAAGTTTTAATGTATAATTGTTTATATATTTAATAAGCAACTTTTATTTTAGTAGCAGGATTTTGGGTATGTAGTGGCTCGTGGCGGAAAGTTATTTAAATTATTCTCTGCATTTTTCATGTTAATTAAATTAATTACATGTTAATTAATTATTTACATTATTTAGTTGAATAATTGCTATTGTAATTATTTAAGTGAAATGTTTAAAATGTAATTCAAAATGTGACGACAAAATAATTAGGGCCTTATTACGAGTTCATCGGTCCGTAGACCGATGTCCCGGTGGTAGCAGTTTGACAGCAGTGAGCCATCCGCCGTATTACGGGTTGGGTAGAGTGAGTTTGCGGAGAACGCGGTTGGACCGCCGGCACCGCCAGCTCACCCTCGAAGGCAGCTTCCATTGGGAGGTACAGAGGTGCAAGACCGCCACCCTTAACGAGTTGGCTTCCCTACGAGCAGACCATGGTGGTCGTACCGCTGCCTAAAGGTCTGCGGAGATGAAGAATTTGGGGTGCAAGCTCACCCCTTTCCAGTTCTTCCCAATGTTTTTCAAGGTGTATCTCCTTCTCCTGGTCACGCCTACACAGGAGCATCTTCACCCCCATAGAATACTTCCCCATCATCTGGAAAACACAGATAAGTGCTTTGGTACCATGTACCCATTACCCCGACTGCCCACATATGGGTCGGACTCAGGCAATGAGTAGGTGGTATTTTTCAACATATATCCTGCATATGTGTGCATTCGACACATATGTAGTCAGAATGTACACATAGGCATTGATATATGTGGAAATACAGAGCCCACTGCTGGAAGCCTGCTGCAGCCACACCCCCGGCCTCTGGTGAAACTCGCAAGACGGCGGTCGGAATGGCAGATGTGCAGCGGTTTCCTAGCAGTCATGGACACAGTCCATTGGCGACTGCTGAACTCATAATAAGGCCCAATGGGCCATATGTATCAAGCTAAATCGCAGTCGCAAACGCCAAAATTCGCAGAATTTCTGCGTTTGCGAATGCGAATTAGCAAAATGGCATGTATGTAGGAAAATATCGTGCTAAAGAAGGAATCGCTAAAAATGCGATTCCTAAAATTGCGAGAATGACAAATTTTACGATTTTCCTGCGATTACCTATTTTTGCGAATTAGCAGTGTGCGAAAATCGCAAACGGGAATTCACAAAAAAAATCGCAATGAAATGCATGAAAACCCGAGGAGTCATCATGCTGTTCTTACAATATACTGATCTCCTGCAGGTTCTTTCAGCAGCAAAAACTAAACAACAAGTTATGTGGGAAGGTCATCGTCTTTACCTATCTCAAGATGTGGCTAAAGTGACAGCTGATCGTCGAAAACAATTCCTTGATTTGAGACCACAACTACGAGCTCTGAATGCAAGATATGGACTGCTTCATCCTTGTCTCTTCAAGGTGACCTACAAGGATAAGATGACAACTTTCGAAGATCCACAGGTCCTACAAGAGTTTCTTCGTCAGCAGGAGACCGACGTCATGGACACTGTTTAGTCACGCATGAATGACCTGTTTACTTTTCCGTTATCCTACTGTGTCGTATTTTTGTCCTATATTCCCTGCTGATTGATATCTTATTCTAGTATTTTTGTTTTCGGTATTTTGTATTCTGTATTTTATATCTCGTATGTTTCTCTAATATTCTTATTTTTTGTCTTCTTATAGATGATCTACCCCTTTCTTCATCCCGGTGTATTCGTGCATCCCTTCAATTCAGTTCTCTGCTGGTTCCTCCGATGTTCGGTGGCGTGTGTTCCGTTGTCGTTGTCGTCATCTTCTGGCGTATTCACCCCCCATTCGTCTTCGTTCTGTACCCATTGGTATGTTTCTATGTTCTTCTTATGTTGCTCTGTCCTCTTTACTACTCTCTTTTCCTATCTTCTCTCTTTACTCTTTTCTCTCCTTTTTTCTCACTGTATTCTCTATCTACTCTCTTGATTTATTTCTCTTACTTACTCTATCTCTACATTCCTACAACCATTCTCTTCTCTTTCCAATGTACCTTTTCTGTTCTATCTTCTTTTCCATATCATTCTACTTCTGATTCATATTCCGAGTAGTCACTTGGAATGTTAAAGGGTTAAATAACCCTATTAAACATCAATGAGTTCTGACACATTTGGCTAGGCTTAACGCTGATGTAGCCCTCCTTCAAGAATCCCATCTTTCGGAAAAGGAGGCTGTAAAACTCAAACGTTGTTGGGTGGGACATGTTTTCCATTCTCCTGCTTTAGGTAAGAAGAATGGTTTAGTTATATTGTGTCACAAAAAGTTAACAGTTTCTGTTGTATCTCAAGAATGTGACGTTAATGGTCGTTGGGTTCTTGTAAATCTTCTTATAGACAAGATACCAATTGTTATTTTTAATGTTTATGCTCCTACAGGGGTTGACAAATTGTTTTGGCCTGCTATTTCTGAAAAACTTGTTATGCTTGATGAATAATATGTTATTTTCGGTGGTGATTGCAATCAAGTTCTTGACCCCATTTTAGACAGAAACTCTAAAGTTAAATTTGTTTCCTCCAAAATGCACTCCCAATTTACTGCATCTATTCAAAATAACGCTCTAGTTGACATTTGGCGGCTATGCAATCCCGACCTTAGAGAATACACATTTTACTCTCCCACTCATCATTCCCAATCCCGTATTGATTACCTGTTCCTTAGCAAATCCCTAGCTCAACTTGCCCTTCACGCAGACATTGGTTCTATCTTAATTTCAGACCATGCTCCCGTTTTTGTTGACATTGACCTAGTCCCCTTCTCTCCTCATTCAGGACGCTGGAGATTTAATAATTCTTTACTCCTTGATTCTGATTTTTGCACTCAATTTACAGTTTTTGCCACTGAATTTTTCACACTTCATCATCTCCCTGAATCTCCCATTGTCATGGTGTGGGATTCGTTTAAAACAGCTGTTAGGGGATTTGTTATTAATTACGTATCACAAAAGAAAAAGAAGTATATTTCTAAGACAACTCAACTTCTGGATACAATTAAGAAACTAGAATATGCTTATTATAACTCTAGCTCTGACTCCTCCCTTCGAGAGCTTATTTCAGCCAAATTCGATTTTAACAAATTTACCACAAATGCAGCCTCTAATTCTCTCCTTAAATGCAACTCTCGTTATTATGGAGGTCAAAACAAAATGGGCAAATTACTAGCTAATTATCTTAAGATAAAAAGGGAGAAAACAAAGATTGAGTCTCTACAAGGACCATCGGGTATTTCTCTGTTTAAAGATAAAGACATATTAAATCAGTTTGTTTCGTTCTATCAAACTTTATACACTCCTGAATCTACTTCTGATCCCGCTGATCTCCTTACGTATTTTCAAGACATTCCTCCCCCTCCCTCCACTCATGTTGATTTTCTTACGCGTGATTCGTATATCTCCCTCTCTGAAATTTCCCATGCTGTTTCTGTCCTTCGTCGTGGTAAGGCACCTGGGCCTGACGGTTTCACCATTGAATTCTATAATCATTTTTCCTCACTTCTCCTCCCTAAACTACTTCTATTATTCCAATCTTTTGTCGATTCTGGTTCTTCTCGGGGAACCTTTCAGGAAGCACTCATTTGTTTAATTCCCAAACCAGATAAGGACCATACCTTATGTAAAAATTATCGCCCCATCTCTCTCTCGTAAATACCGATTATAAAGTTTTCGCCAAAATATTAGCTCTTCGATTGGATCCCCTTTTACCAAATATTATTGGCCCTGAGCAATCAGGCTTTGTTAAAGGTCGTTTATCATCGGATAACTCCTGAGTTTTCTTTAATATTTTGAGTAAAGCTCCCTCCCTTTCTTATCCTTTGGCTGCCATCTCTCTTGACGCCGAAAAGGCTTTCGATAGAATAGCTTGGGACTTTATGTTTCAAGCTCTTCGTTGGATCGGTTTCTCTCCTAAATTCATTTCTCTTATTTCATTACTTTATTCTAGCCCCCAAGCTTCAATTTTTGCAAACGGTATAACTTCTGATTATTTTCCTCTCCAACGAGGCGTGCGTCAAGGTTGCCCCTTATCCCCTCTTTTGTTTGTTTTAGCTTTAGAACCTTTTTTGACTAAGATCAGACTTGATGAGAATATTTCTGGATTTCGTTACGGCTCCCAACAGCAAGTTAAACTATCAGTTTACGCTGATGATATTTTATTATATTGTTCGGACCCACAATCCACTTTACCGTTCTTTTTGAATCAAGTTTCCTCCTTTTCTAAGGTTTCTGGCTACCGTCTTAATATTGATAAATGTGAAATTTTACCCTTAAACCCTCTCTGTCAAAAGCATCTCTTTCACAATTCTGGCTTTTCTTGGCAGCCTTCAAAGATTAAATACTTGGGTGTTTGGTTTGCTCCTCGTCTCTTAGATACTCTTAAGTTTAATTTCGATTCCCTTTCTGTTAAACTTAATGCGGCTATTACTCGCTGGAACCCTCTTTTCCTTTCTCGGTGGGGACGTCTTGACTCCATTAAAATGATATTGGCACCTCTAGTACTTTACTCTATTTCCATGATTCCCATTCATATTCCGGACTATTACTTAAAGTCAATAGATTCTATTTTGCAAAAATTTTGGTGGAAAGGTAAAAAATCTCGAATAGCCCTTTCTGCCTTGAAGAAAGATAAAACATTAGGAGGGGTTAAATTTCCGAATTTCAAATCTTATCATACCGCTTTTTTCATTAAAGCAAGCTTTGCGTTGGCTCTCTTCAGACCTCCCCTTTTATCCCCCTCTTTGGCTAAAGCTAGAATCTTCTTTCCTTCATCCTTTTGATTTTCATGAGATTCTTTCCTTTACTTCTAATGTAACGTCTCTTCGCTCCCCCATTATCTCCCGTTCTCGTACTCTTCTTTTACCGTACTTGTCATCCTCTTATCCTTCTACTTCCTCCACTCATATTCAGCCTATTTGGCATAATAAACTCCTCCAAATTCACAATCGCTCATTATATTGGAAGACCTGGCACTCCCTTGGTCTAAAATGGATTTCTCAACTTCTTGTGGATAGTCAACCTCTTTCTTTTCAAGACCTCCAAAAACAGTTCTTGTTGCCCTCCTCCTCGCGTACACAATATATGTCACTGATTCCCTCTCTCATCCAATACCTCTCTTCACTTCCCGCTACAAATTCTATTCCTACAGCATATCTTCCCATTTCCAATGTTATTGATCACTCCCCTTCTGCTTCTTTTCTCTATAAATCTATTCAATCTTCTATTGTTCGTCTCAAATCTAGGGTTGAGTTGGTTTGGGAAAAATATTTATCTCAAGTTTGGTCCTTCACTTTGTGGGACAAAATTTGGTCAAAAATTCATAGTACTTCCAGAGCTGCAAACACTACCCAAACCTTATTTTTTGTTTATAATCGCACATTATTCACTCCATTACTTCTGTCATCGTTTTTCTCAGACACTCCCTCCACTTGTTGGTCCTGTCCCTGCTCTTCAGCTGATTTGAAGCATATGTTGTTTGATTGTCCTCCAATTTTTCGTTTTTGGCAACAAGTGTGGTCCCAGTTTCAAAAGATTTTCAATTTTTGTTTTTCTTTTTCCATTGTTAACATTTTTCTAGGTTCTCTTCCTCCTATTTTTGCCACTTCGTCCCATAAACATAAACTAATCGACCTTCTAATTGCCGTTGCCTTACACCATATTACATCTCATTGGAAACAGGCTAATGATGTCTCCTTCAATGCCTGGTGGAACGCAGTTTGTTTTAATCACCGTCTGGACACTCATTTTGTTTCCCCCATTTCCCTTGCAATCAAACGTGATCTTTTATGGATTCCCCTCACTGAGTATTTATCCAGAGTTGCCCAGATCCCACCTACCGCTCAAGTTTGTACTGTTGAAGTCCAAAAACTACCGTAATTGCATTTCTACCTTGTATTTAATTTTTATATCACTTATGTGTTTTATTCTACAGGATATACCTCAATTACCTTATGTTCATGACTAGTATCGTTTGCCATATTTTATGTCTAGATTTATTTATCATTTCTACTTTTTTGTAAGAGAGATTTCTTGTTTTTATAACTTATGATTGTTTCTTCATTTTCTGTCTTTGCTTCTTTATACTTCAATAAACTTCAAACTTTAAAAAAAAAAAAAAAAGAGCTGCTGCGCAGAGGAGGAGACACCCGGAGAGGATATTCCGTGCACGCATCACCATCTACCAGCGCACTGAGGAGGATATCTACACCCACTACAGACTGGAGGAAGACAGTATACTACATTTAATTGAAGAACTCAGACCTTATCTTGAACACCCCACACACAGGACACAAGCCACCCCCACTCACATCCAGGTCCTGTGTTCACTACATCTGCTGGCCTCAGGTAGTTTTCAGGGTGTGATAGCCTCAGCAGGAGGGGTGTCACAAAGTGCCCTTTCGCACTTTTTCCATGCGTTCCTCGATGCCATGGCACAGAGGATGCAACACCACATTTACTTCCCCAGCACCCCACAGGAACTAGCCCAGACCAAGCAGGACTTTTACCAAATTGCCCAATTCCCCCACGTCATTGGATGCATAGATGGGACACATGTTGCAATATCCCCCCCCTCAAACAATGAGTACGTATTCAGGAACCGGAAATGCTACCATTCACTAAACATTCAGGTAATGTGTGATGCCAAAAACATCATCACTGACATAGTAGCAAAGTATCCAGGCAGCACACATGACGCTTTCATCTTCCGTCATAGTGGGCTATACCGTAGACTCTCAAGAGGTGATTTTGGCGAGGGATACCTACTAGGTAACTGCATTTAAACATAGGGCACATTTCTACTGACTACCATATGCAGTTCAGTGACTAACCATTGACATTGAGAATACGCCGCAATTGTAAGAAAAAGGAGGATTACTTTGCCAACGCTACAGTGCTCCTTAAAAAACTGCTGGAAAGAAGTTATCCAAGGAAACTTCTAAAAAAAGCCATGAAGAGGGCGTGGTACACTCCAAGAGAGGCCCTGTTGTCTCCTAGAAGTAAGGATGAAAACACACCGCTGGTATGTGTTACCACTTTCTCCGTCGTGACCAATGAAATTCAAAAAATAATAAGAAAAAACTGGAATACAGTAAAAAGTTTAGAACATTTTAGAAATGTGCCCATTTTTGCTTTAAAAAGGAACTCAAGCATCAAAGATAAACTTGTGAGGGCAAATACAGCTGTTAAAAAACAAGATACATCACTGAGGTTCATGTTGTCACTACCCCCCGTGAAGGGACATAAGAATGTGGTAACTGCGTCTCGTGCGCCAACACAATAGAGGGGACAAAATTCCAATATGGGAAAAAATGCATATATCATGAAGAATTTACAAATTGCAACATGCAAAACGTAATATAATGTGTAGTATGCCCATGCTCTAAGGCATACATAGGAAAAACAAGTCAACAAGTAAAAAAAAGAATCACACAACACAGGTCGCGGATCAAATGTAAAACACCAAACGCACCAATGGTCGCTCACTGTATTGAGATGGGTCATTCAGAGAAAGATATGAAATGGACAGTCCTGAAACATATTGTGGGGAACAATGTGGAGAACATCATGACGCAAGTTGAAGCTAAACTCATTTTGTCCCTGGGCACAATGGAAAACGGCCTGAATGAAATGTCTGAACTAACGAACTGTACCTAAATAGAAGTTTGAAAGATGAGCCTTTCCACGAGGCAACCACGAATGATGCAATAGGGGTCAGCTACCGAAACCAGCACCACAAATTCTTTTTGACTAGCAGCAATTGCAGGAAACACACTATGCGGACATATCGCAGCTAAACATCAGTCCCCTTCAGTCAACTATAAAATTCAATAGGCGACACGCATCGCACAACACACTGATGTAAATCAAGTTCAACAAAATGAGTAAGTAAATTTACGGACTTATTTTATTAAAACATCAACACGTGTAGGAAACCGCTCCGGCAGGAAAATCACTTTAGAACACAAACCGGAAAACCTTTGGAATGTGCAGTAAACAAGCGGGACACAAAAAAGAGCTTGGAACTACAACCCCCAGACATCCAGAAAATCACGTGACGCCCACATGGAAAAAGAAAAAGGTATACGTCACACGCGCAATCAAGACGCCAACACCCGAAAGTTTACCGGTGACTAGGACGCTAAGAACGAGAAGGCGAAGAGATGTAAAGCGAACCAAGATTAAGCAGCGAAAATACGAAACAAGGTATGAAATGACGTGCATATCAAGCAAGCTGCTCCGAAATTGCTAAAAGTGAATATTTAGGCACAGACATTAGAAGCGCTTTTCGAAGCTACTACAGCCTAGTAAAAGACAGGATATGTGAAAGACGCAGCAAAAAGATAGAAATCGAGCCATACAATACAGAAATATATTCACTAGTATTTTCACATTGCTTTGCCCTACAGAAATCCCAAAAGGGACAACCAGCTAACGTGTCCTCCATAAACAACGGTGGCTACCCTCTGACTCCCTTGATGCAAGCAGTAAAGAGGAACCGAGGGTATGTACCCAAGGTCAACATGTGTTGTACCTAAAATGCTAAACTCATTCAAATAAGTTCTCAAACACTAAATGAATATTTTTGCCACACAGGTGACAAAAAAAGACAAAAAAGAGTACCCACCATCACCAACAAGGCGGGTACGTATACAATGGAAAAAGTAAATGGTGATGACACATAGAAATGTAGTTCAGTACCCCTTGACTCAAATGCCCAATACTAAAAAAAGCCAATTTATTTTTATAGATTGAGAAGCTTGTCCTACAGCAATGTAAACACAGCCCTGAAGAAGACCTTGATATAAACAAGTGTGCAGGTCCCACAACGACAAGGTCGAAACGCGTTGGCAACATATAATGGTCATAAAGTATAAATGAAAGTTCGATATTGTTATTAGCAGTTGGTGGAAAAAGACACGTCTTCCACTATAAATACCAAGAGTTAAACCACAAAACACACTGCTTTTGACCACACGAGTTAGGACCACCATTTATGAATGTGGATGAGATCAAGAGGCTGTTAGATCTTGACACCTCTAAGTTAAGTAGGACACTGTGTATAGAAAAGAGTTGTGTTCTTCCAAATGTACAAAAAGAGACAACAATCTTAAATATATAAATGTATAGTATGCTAGAAATGTATCTTCAGAAATATATTTTAAAAAAATACATGTGACATACAAAAACAGAGACTAAAAACTAAATTCCGAAATTAAATTACAAAATACAATAAATTTTGCAAACCCGTAAACTTAGTCTTAAATAAAACATAATCTTAGTCATTTATGCTAACCAACACATAAACAAATAACTATTGTTAATTGTATTAATGATACAAAAGCATATTTAAATGTATTTAACCATTACAAATAGTATTTGAAAATATGTAACAAAAACATATTTTTAAAATGCTAAACACATAACAAAAATAGTAAATAATTTAAAAATAGAAACATAATTAACATAGTTGAAATCCTCAAAAATATGACTGATTTCAGATTTGAAAAACATTTCAAAATATTTCAAACAAATTCTAGGATAAAATAAATAGCAACCTAACACCCAATCCAAAATCTTTAAAAAAATTGACACGTAAAAACTAGTTTAAATATACTATTCTGGTTACAACCTTATAAACATTGGGGAAAGGCCTACATTGTCAGGGAAGGGAGATCAAATATACTGTTCTATCTACAATTTAACAAACATTAGCAAAAAGGCATAGAGTTAGTCAAGTCAATAGCTCTTTATTCGGCCAATATAGGCCATAAAAGCACAGCATAAACACCCAACAGATCGGTACATATCAGAGCTGTGCAAAACAAATGTATCTTAACATGAATGTACTGACAAATATTAAAATACAAACGTGGCATAAAATAAAAACAGTTACATATACATGACTGACATATATACATAGCATACCATGATGATATGTGCGAAGAGCAAGTTAAAAAACATCTAAGAAATTGATGGTTTCGATAAACAATATAGGGGGCTCACACTAGTAAATACCTGACAAAAAAACTCATTTTAGGATCCACTATGTTAGCAGGAAATATTCGGGGCCACCTAAAACCATTAACCTAGTTACATTGATTAAAAGCCTCTGTGAAAATTACAATATGAAGCTGAGGCATAGAATATATCGGACATTTGTATAAAGAGCAAATGCATTGTTACAGTACCAAAAATGTGAAGTGTGCAAATTTGGCCCACTTAAAACCATCGTTCTAGTTACATTGATTAAAAAAACGCTGTAAAAATTACAATATAGCTCCGAGGCATAGGCTACATCGGGCATTAATATAATGTACAAATGCATCTTTTCAGTACCAAATACATAAAGTGCAAACACAAGGTCATCCCCAGTGCTGGCCCAACATGGCGCTATCCGATGTAATTAAAAGTGACCTCTAGGCTGGTAAATAACTTTTCCCTGAGTCTAAGTGCATCGGCAAGAAAACTTGCAACCCCGAAGCAAACTGCGTGGAAGAAAGCATTTGTAAGTACAAAGCTGGTCTTACCTGTGCAAATTGATTATTTCTTACCAGCGGAAGAATGTATCTAGATCTTAATACCTGATAAAAATCACCCCAAAAAATAAAATGTAAAATGACTTGATCAGAAAAATTATCACAAGAACAAAGTTCTAAGTTATCCAACTTATAAAATCCTTCGGGAACAGCTAAAGACCAATGTATTAAACTAAACCTGAACCTTGTTAGTCAAAAACGATGGTTGCCATTGGTAACAAACGACATATAAGGTTTCCTCCGGGGGCATTGCTTCATCAGAATATATTGTTTCGCAGTTGGTTTAAGTAACTCCCTATCCTTTCTTTCACATTGCCACCTGAATAAAAACAAATTTTTTATATCCTGCATCTTCCCTGGCCTTAGTTGTCTACGGTTGATAAACAGATCTAAACAGCCCACACTCTTCAACATCAACTTGACATACCTAAGCCATGGAATATCCAGTGCGCAAGCATGTGAGCTACAGTCCTCAATAACAAGCTGATTTAAATTAAGGGCTGGGCTAGATAAAATTCTGAGCCACCGCATATTGGATGCCAAAGCAATGAGGTCGGTGTTGTAACCAAGACCCACTTCCTCATGAATCATGAACGATGGAGTGATAGTGAGAACAGCAAGAAGACTACGCAGGAATTTATTTTCAATCATCTGGAACTCCCCAACGTCTTTGTACCCCAAACAAAACAGCAATATCTTGCATTGGAGTGCATTTATCTCCGTATACATTGTAGGAAGGTGGAATGTAACTGCATGGTTTCCCCCACTTTTTTCTGGTGTTTGGATGGTTTTTTACTTAGTCTGGCTGGGGCCCTGCTATCCAGGACCCCAGCCTAGCTGCTTTCCTCTCTAAAATGATTGCATGTACTTTAGGTACACTCCAGATTGGTTACTGGAGTACCCTTATGAGTCCCTAGTATACAGTACCTTAGGTACCAAGGGCATAGGTACCCCAGAGGCCTACCATAGGCTGAAGCATGCATTATGCAACCCCTGGGAAGCCTTCCAAAATGACACCACAGGACTGCTACTGCAGCCTGGGTAAAGTGGTGCATGCACCCTTACTAAGAATTAGGTAACCTATATCTACCTTTAATCACTGACACATATAAACCTATCAGTCACTCCTATGGCAGGCCTTATCAATCCTGAAGGCAAAGCACTTGGTTTTGTGTGAGAGGGTGCCCATGCATGAGCAGGACGCCCTTGCAGCTTTCAGATTCTATTCTCTGAGGCTGTTCTGTGATGCAGCCAGACCATATACTCTTAAGTGCATTATAACCTCGCGGTAAATGCTAACTTTGGAATGGCTGAAAAAGATGGGTTAGGCCCAAATGACTGGAAACAGGTAGGGCCAATAGTTCAATTTGTGTAAAGAAAAAGGTACCTGGAATCCAAACTATTTTGTGAAACAAGACCACTCTATCTGCTTTTAGTGGTACGGGCTGTTTATTTACCCATTTGTTTTTTAATTACTTCTTGGTTTAAATAGGAAACTCTCTTATTTCCAAAAGAAACATAAACAAAATCTACATAAAATACCAAAGTATAAGCACTATAATCACATATATACATTTACAATGGACAAAATCAATAATACTCCAATAACAAACATTCATAAATTGCACAATATGTCATATGAATAGTGAACAAATCACTTTTGGTTATACAAATTATGAAGAATTATTATGTACAACCAGAGGAACTAAATCATTCACAGATAAATTCAATATAGATGTCTTGATTTAACAGTTTGCTTGTTTTATTTTTTTTTTCTTTGGAATGGCTGCATGGAAGCATGTTGTGTTTGGTGTCAAACACTTTGGAATCCTACCACCCCGCCAGTCCTGGCAGCGGGGGTAGAATTCCAACCTTCTAGAGGGAGATACATGTAAACACTGACCCAACGGGTAATAGTTTAAAAGAACCCTAGCATCACAAATGGATGCTGGAGCCACAGACACGGGTCTGACCTCCTGCTGCTGGACTAAACTCCGGCAGGGGAGGCCTGGACAATAGGTTTCCTGTCACAGGAAGGTGTAACCACCTCCCAGACAGGCTTTAGTGTATTGAGGCTGGGTGGGTGCATTCAGAGAAAGATTTTCAGACAGTGCTGGGGGCACCCTTGGTGTCCCTGTGCATACCCAGTTCAAACCAGTTGCAGGGGCCCTCAGCCCCTGCTCTTGTACAAAACTGGACATAGGAAATGGGTGTAACCACCCCTCTTTCCCGACCCTCCCATAGGTGGGTCCTCAGAGTATGTCCAACCCCCTTTCTCTGCAACATATATCCTGGAGCTTCGACATTCTACACAACTAGAAGATGGAAAATCTCCCTTGGGGTCAAGGAGTGACTCCCCTGTTCAAACAGGCACCAAAGAAGCATCTTACCAGTCTGCATTTCTGAAGCTCCTGTTGGACTCTGAAGTATTTGCAACTCAGGACATGGACTTCCAGACTTCTCAGAGGCTGACACGAGATCCCAGCAAAGCTCAGACCTGCAGCCCTCACGATTGACATGGAACCGGAACCCCTGGACAACGTGCACATTTGGAAGGGCATTAGCTTCCCAAGCTTTCCTGAAGTTGTGCACTGGACTAATTGTACGCCAAGCCCCAAGCACCATCTGCACTAAAGATAGAGGGCCTACACTCCACGAGTGTTCTGTGAGTCCGCTTCTAGCATTTCCGCTTGAGACCCCTTCAGCGATTCCTGGTCCATTGACTGGTGGGTCTCCAAGAAGGTAACTCTTCTTTCTTTTGGGCTTCCCTGGTTGCTTCAGATGTGCCCTGACTCCCCACCGAGGTGTGGGTTCCTCAGACCTTGTTGGTCTGCACCAAAGCCAATCTCTGCTTTCTGTGTCGGTTGCTGTTGCCAAGGCTTGTTGGGTCCAATCAGGAAACCGACACCGCAGCACTCGACATCCTTAGAGGGACAGCTCAAATCCAGCATCTGATTGTCGTCGACGCCTTCTGGTCCTCGTGGCTGAAGAGTCAAGCTTCACCTTCTTCACCTGAAATCATCCAACATCGGTGGGCATCTGCTCATCGCCTTCCTGGTCACTGGCTAGTGACCCAGACTCTGTCCCCTCTGCTTTCAGGTTCTTCCCATCCTTATTCCAGGCTTGGATGCCTCCGGACACTTTCGACTTGGTCGCCAGCAGCACTTTGCAGCAGACAGCCATTGAAATCGACAACCAAACCCGACACCAGAAGACACTTTGCACCCAGCTTTTCTGGGTGAGGTAACTCGAGTACTCCGGTGCTCCCATGGGTATTGACTCTAGAACTGCCTAGTTCTAAAGGGGTTTGCTCCAAGTCCTCTTCTAAGTGTCCTTTATCTTTAAAATTCCATTTGCCACTTTCCCCATAGAGGTTAATGGTGTTTTGCAAATGTGTTTAGACACTGCGCGCGTCCCCCGTGGGTCCCCTGTATCACTACCTTGGGTGGTTTCTGGTGGCTTCAGCAGTTATAAAGGCTCTAGGCCTTGTCTTTATGCAAGTCGTGGGTCTTATACCACTTTCCTAATATATGGTTTGGTACACCCCTAGAGCTCAACGTATATTTTGCTACTTTACTGTGTGCTAACTAAGGGGGTCATTAGGATGGCGGATGGACCTGCGTCCATCCGCCACCCCCAAGGAAGAGGGACCATCTGCATGGTCAGCGGCGGTCCCTGCATGCAAATTAGGATGTGACCGCCACCCTGGCGGTCACATCCTGTTCCTTTAACCTTGCGGCGGGTGCTGCTTGAAGCAGCATCCACCGCAAGGTTAAAAATGCATGTTTAATATTTACATGCACAAAGCGGCAGGGACCGCGCGGTGCCTGTCGCTTTGTGCATGTAAATGCTGGGGGGTACCATAGATACCCCCCATGTGCACCCCCCACCCCCGACACCCTGGGGGCCCGCAACAGGCCCCCAAACACCAAAGACCACATGCTTTTCCACGGCGGAAAACTCGCCGTGGAAAAACATGTTTCCGCATGAATCCTAATATGGCTGGCGGTGTCTGATAGACACCGCCACCATATAAGAGCATTTCCGCCATGTGACCGCGGCGGAAAAGCGGCGGACGGTCTTCACGTCCGGAGATGACCCCCCTGCCATCCTAATCTGGCGGGGGTCTTTGCAATCACCGCAGCGGTGAATCCGCATCCTCCGGGCCGGCGGTGGCTTGGTGGTCCGGAGGATGCGGATTCACCGCAATCCTAATCGGCCCCTAAGTTTACTGAATGTACTTTTGCCTCTGGCCTCATAAAGAGACTAGAGGGATGTGTTTAGAATAAATACATATATTTTATATATATACCTGGTGTGGTTCACCTTTCATTTGGCCATTCATGAGATTATAGACTGGTACAACAAGCTGCTTTACATTCCTTCAAGACTTAGCCTGAAGGCTGCTCTCCACAGCTACCACTAGTATAGCTTTCTATATAGATTGTCTACCATCAATAAGGTTCGTTTGGACTGGTGCAAGGTGCCCACTAAAATAGTGGACAGCATATGCCAGGCCAACTTCTCACATACATTTACCAAGGCTTGCATCGGTTTAGCCCCAAGCCTCTTGGCAAAATCCATAGTTACACCTACGGACCTCATTAGGATGTTCTTTTTAAGGGATTTTCATGCTAGCCAGGGCCCTCTATCATCGGAGAGTACCCCAAGATAAGGGAAGGTCAAAACTTTAGTGAGTTCAATCACTTTGCCGAAACACTTGGACCTAGCAGCCTTCCAACAGCCAATCATCATTGTATGTGATTTGGTGTAGTTAGTTGACAAGTCCAAAGAATCCATAAAATCTATAAAGGTGTTCAGGAGATGCTGGAGGTCCACAACGGACCGTGCAATCAGGACTGCATCATCTGCATATAGTAAGCCTGCAGGTATTAATTTAGGGCCTCTTCTAGGAATATCCTTACAGGCAGCCATCAAGACCTCCCCCAGTTTATTAAAGTATAGAGTAAATAGCAAGGGTGCCAAAATGCCACCATCCCTCCCTGGAGGCAGACAGTCTACCGTTCTCAACGTACCTCACTGAGGCAGATAGACCGGAATGGGAGCTATGTAAAAAGGCCACTAACTTGGGTTCAATGCCCATGTCCAGGAGAAGAGACCAGAGCTTGGATCTATTAACTCGGTCAGACGCTGAGGTGAGATCCATAAAAGCCAAGTGCAGGCAACCTCTCTTGGCCACAGTATGTGTACCTATAATCAGTTGCAGGTTGACACACTGGTCCAGCGTCCCTCTCTACTGTCTAAAGCCATACTTAAGCTCAATTACATTGGTGTTGTCCAACCAAGAAGTTAAACGCCCCAGAACAACCTTCCCTAGGATTATAGCAGCTCAATCTAAAACAGACATGGGGCGATAACAGAATTCATTGCACCCAGCCCCTTTTTTTCGTAAATAGGTAATATATTAGCACTGGACCAAGTGGGAAGACAGCCACATTTGCAAGCTGTATTAAAGACGCAAATCAGCACATTGGCCCAGGTTTGGAGGTCGGATTTATGTAGATCTGAGGGCATCCTGTCCAGGCCTGGCGCTTCCACCCGGCCATTGCAGAGATGGCTTTAGATACTTTGTCTATATTGAAGGCCAATGGGGGGGAAGTCCATCTCTGGCACCCACAGGATATCTGGACCTTCCACATCACACCGCTATATATCCCCTCAAAATAGGTAGCTCATTTGTCAGGAGCAATGGTGCAGTCCACCTAGGAGTTGGCTACACCTGCAAAAAAAGTTTTATTTACGAGCTCCCAAAATTTGGTACTGTCATTTAACATGCACGTTTGCAGTAGATACTCCCCTGCCTGCTCCCTTATTTCCTTTTTTGTCTGCAGTGTTGCTAGTTTATATGCTTTCCTGCATGCCCCGATCATAACCTTATACCAGGGCCACTGCTCCAAGCCATGTATTAGATTTTTATGAGCCCTAGAGCAGCTACCATCAAACCACTTCTCCTCTTTGATGTTCCTGTGATTACCATGGGACAAAAGGTTTGTGGCAATCTGCTCAAAGAGTCCGCCAAAGGCTTCAACAGCCTCCTTATCCTGCATGCCAATATCTAGTGCAATGTTTCGGCATTTGCTATGTATAGGTTTTCTGAAAATGCCCCAGGCATCACCCTGTCCCTCTTCAGCCTCCTGGCTTGGTCCTTAGAACTAAGGAATTTATTAGGCAGGCCTTTTTTCACCTTGCCATCCATATCAAGATCCCAGGCTAGGTCCACTATTATGGGATTGTGGTCATTAAAATTGCTCCAGGTTACGCTCATGGATTTCACTGAGGAGGCCAGATAAAATAATGAAGTTGGTAGTAGAGGAGCAGCTCCAGCCAATATAAGAAGGAATAACTTCACCCTCCTCTGTCTGTTCCAGACAGTACAAGTGTTTGGCCATCACTAACTCCTCCAACAAATTAATTACCCTGCTCAGAATAATCACAGTGCATTACAACTGGAATCACGTCTAATGGGCCGTTAGAAAAGACACAGCCTTGCTGGCACAAATATACATTAAAAACACTCAGTATTATAACCTGTTCATAGGCAGCCTTTTTCTCCCCATAGATTCACAGACAACACTTCAGGGCAAGGATGTATTATGTTTCTGTATTCCTGCCAATAGAATTATAGAAATTGGCCACCAACGAGGGGGTGTTATTGTTGAACGTCAGCTCAACTACTAGTATATTAGCTATGTTCCATCAAAGTGGTGATGCAGGAAAACTTAAGGGAGACTAAAATAAGCAGACTACCGTTAGCATGCCCTGCAGGAGAAGGAAATGTAGCTTTAAAAAAAAATGGCAAAAACTCATCTACATAAAAAGAGTTTTAAGTGTCTCATGTTTCCTGCATGGCTACATTGTGATGTCCCCCAAAGCATTCCCACCACGTAATGTCATACCTTTTTTACTTCAGCCCGGCATTGTTCCATGTCAATGAGGGGCTGTGCGGACTCAAGCTTTTAGACAGATCAGTGTCACCATCCTAAGAACTCTGGGGCATATTATCAAGGGGGTTTATCTCCGCTTTTTTGGCTTTAAAAGCCAAGAAAGCGGAGATAAAATTATCTCCCTATTATCTAGCTGTCGCTAACACCAGTTAGCGACAGCTAGTAGGAGATAGCGACCATCTTGGGCCCCACTTTGCATGTCAGTGATATTTATCACTAATGACATGCAAAGTGGGCGTGCCAAGATGTTAGCGACTGAAAACAGTCGCTAACATCGCTATCTCCTATTACCAACTTTTGGAGATATTCGCGCTAAGCCTTAAAAAACAGGCAAACAAATGAAAATGAAAATAAAAAATAATACGTGAATATTCTAAAATGTAATAATATATAATTAAAAAACAGTACCTCCACAATCCCCATTACACTCAAAAACCTGAACAAAATACAATTAAATACATTTTGTAGCGATGGAATTAGAGCTAGGAGAAAAGGTTGTTATACATGCCAGGAACTTCAGATTAAAGTACCCTAATGGTCTCACAGGACAATACCAGGCCCTTTTGGCTGATCGTCTGATCAGGCTTGAGGGAAACCTACAGTGTAAGCATTTCTGGGTAAGAACCTCAGCTTTACAAAAGATATCTGTTTAGTGTTTGGAATTGCATCAACTTTTTTCCTAGCTCTAATTTTATCTCTAAGATTATCGGGAAACACTGACATGTCTTAACAGCCGCAGATCTTGCATTTGAGACTCCTATGTTCGCCTTCAAATGGGGCACCCCTTTGTTTCCTCTCCGCCAGGCTTTTCATGGCGGTGGAACCGCCATGAAAAGCCTGGCTGAGTGGTAGCTCGCAATATGCTTTGCAGGACCGGGGCGATCCTGCCAAGCATATTGTGGCCTCTGACCGCCGCTCCTATGCCAGGGAACAGCGGTTCCCTGGTGGAGTTGATGGTTCTGGCAGTCCGAGGACCACCAGACTCATATTCTTGCCCTTAGAATGCAGGATTGGACCACCAAGAATATTGGCCATCACTTGTACATGGAGGACTAATGTATGGCCACTCGCCCATGGCCGCACGACACATGTGCCTCTGTATTTATATTTCTGGATTTTGGTAGTTAATGGCTACTGATTACAATTTTACATTGTATACAGACCAGTGACCACCATAATAGTTCCATTTGAGTAAGTCTGTAGTTCTTCTTTTAATGCACATACTATTCAGCTAAGACAGAGTTTTTCTAACTGGATTCAAACTTGTCCTTTACTTCCTTCTCTCTCTCTCTCTCTCTCTCTCTCTCTCTCTCTCTCTCTCTCTCTCTTTCTCTCTCTTTCTATTTACTCCCTTTTAGCTCCCTATTTTCTCTTCACTTTCCATTCAACTAAATCGTTTTGCTTTAGAGCTCTTTCTTTCCATTTCTCCTATTAGCATTTGCACCAATATGGTCACATTTATCTCCTCTTGAATTGATTGCTGGGACCCCTTTGGCAACTGTCAATCCCACTGCCCTTCCAATATGGCTGACTCATTTGTTTTATTTTTGTTGGACTTCCAAATCAAGATGGCTACCCAGGCCGCTGTCTTCTTTCTATTTCTATGCCTCGAAGCCCCCTCCCATGCATTAGCCGTAGGCACTATTCTATTACTATGAGCCACTTTTCACCAGACACACCTGATTTAAATCCAAGAATACACGTGTCTTATCGATCGGACCACCTATTACCAAATCACACGACACCTTTCTGTGCTTTACATCATTCCTGCCCAAATGCTCAGCTGTCACTTTACAGGTAGAAAACGTTTACCCCTGTGGCCTTCTTTCTTTTACTGCACAGCATTAGTAGTATAGCTTAACTGTTGTCTGGGCCCTTTTCTTTACAGGACATTCCATTGTTATGTTTTTGGCACGATTTTCTCCATGGCCCTTCCCTCAAAGGTGAGCCAGTTTCTTGGGTACTCTCCTCTCTTGACCTCACCATATACAAACCCTTCCTTAATGTGTTTTTCTGCTTTTCCCCTTGTTAGTGTGATTAGCGTTTACCTTCTTGGGAGTAAGATGAGACTATGAGTGGGAGACACTGCCGTCGTAAAGATACTACTTGTACAATTGCTTAGTGAATTGCAAAAAATCGCATATGTATACAAAAGTGTAACTTTACCTTTGTGAATCAGGTCCTCTGTTTGGTGCAAAAAGCTAAGTGGAGTTAATCCCCGCTTCATTGCCCTCAGCCTGAAATCCCACTTACGTCTCGGTCAGCGACAAACTGACAAAACTAAACATTTTTATTGATGCTTTATTTTTTCTAGACACTTTTTGCCTTGAAACTGAAAAAAATCATATTTGTGATTTGTGATTTTGATAATTTCGGTATCATTTTGCTGATTAAATTTTTCTTAATTTTTTTAAAAAGGTTTGGGACTTCTATTGAGTGGCCTTCTTTACTTTATAATTGTTGGCACTGCTTGAATTTAGCATGCACTGGCCTTGGGTACAGCCTGATGCCACAACTAAAAGAGGATGAGCAGAGTTTCTGTTAGAACTGTGTTGAGACCTACCAAAGGTGTGTTTATTATGTTGGTAAGGGTCCTCTTTCCTAAATGTATAACCCCTTTTCTGACACCAAATTAAAGCGGTGAATTTAAAACTTAAATTGCAATGGACTCAAAACCACAGTTCTGATATTGAGCAGCACTTCTGTGAATAAACCCTACATATGCAAGCATTTGCTATCAATGAATATAAACAAGCTGCCTAACTATAACCATCCCTACACACATTATTACTACCAATGTTGTAATTTTTGGTAGTAGTGCCCAGTCAAATGTGGTGCACAAATGTATGTAGTAAACTGGAGAAGATCGAATGCGCCTTTTTGTTCAGCTACCTATTCTAATGCAGATGGAAAGGTCTTTGATGTGGAGGAAAGAGTCATGCTCACCATATTATTCCACCTTTGAAGGAGTTCAGATCACAGAGCAAGTTAGTCGTTTGCAGCTGCAACTTCCCTCCTGAGCATCCTCCTAAGGCCATTGCAATGTCCATCTTTCATTCCTGCTGCCCTCAGGAGACGATTGTCGTACCTGGCCTCCCTGCTACATTTCACAGCAAGGGCCTGGGATCAGGAGGGGGTTGAGCTGGATAAGCATGGGCGAATTTTGCGGATCTCGCGTTCGCGAATTTTGCGGATTTGCGAACTCGCAATCCACAAAATCCGCGAATTCCCGCGAATTTGCGGATTTTTTTTTTTTGTGTTCGCCCGTGTTTCTGCCAGTTCGCGAGGGTTTTTACAATTTCGCAATTTGCGAACTTACCTGTCGGGTCGCAAGTTTTGCGAACTTGTTGTTTCTACGTGTCCAGCCTGTTTGGGACACTCTTCTTCATCACTGCCACTCTCTATCACCACTGCCACTCTCTGACTACTCATGCCACCCTCTGGCCCACCCATGCCACCCTCTGTTTCATCACCACACCCTCTGGTTGTCCAGTGTACATTATTTTCGGCAAAGCACACCTTCCCTGCCTCAAGTGACCTGAATTAATTTGGGGCTGATTAATGTGTCACAGAATATTTTTTTAGCTGGCACCTGCTTCCTTAGTGCGCCCTGATTAGTGATCTTTTGCACTTGCTAAGTGCTTTCATTGTTGCAAAATTAGTTACAACACCTGCCCTGCCCCAACTGACAATAATGAATTAGGGGCTGCTTAATGGATTTTAACTTCCAGCCTGGCTCCTGCTTGTCTCCCTTAGCTGTAATTCAGGACCTTTGTGGCATATGTGTAACTATTCTGAGGTTCAGAGCAGGGTCACATAATAGTTGCAACTGGCAACTGAACTCTGGAGGGGCCCCTCAGGAAGCACTACAGGAAATGGCTACTAATGATGAGCCTGAACTTTTGAACCTGGCAAGTAGTTTCAGTTTTGCTAAGATCGTATTTCTGCAATTTAGCACTTATTCGCGGGGCGCGAAGTTGTACTGGGAAGCCGCGAACTCACGCGAACAGTGCGAGCAGTGCGAGCAAAATCCGCTGCTCGCGGATGTGCGGATTTTGCGGGAGATTCGCAAATCTCGCGGATTGCGGATTTCCCGAAAATCCGCAAAATCCGCGAGCGAAACGGATTTTCCGCCCATACCTAGGCTGGAGCCCATTCACAGATTTGGATTACAATAACAGGTTCATAGAAGACATTACTCACCTTTCATCTCGGTTTGTAGAGATCTGGGTGAAAAATAATGGAAACGAAGCTTCAGTAAGAGTTTGAAATCTCAGCCTGAGCGTTTGTGTAAAATGTAGTTGTTTTAGGCCGTTACATTTGGTTTCGTGGTGGACTGAACTATATTCCAAGTATTCATCATCACTAGAGCAATTTATTTGTTTAGTTGAATTTGTTTATTGTTCTTGTTATAATTCTTTTTTACTTTGTTTGGAAAGCTTTAAATTAATATTTTTTAATAGCTAATCCCTTTTAAAGCAATATGATATTACATTCTCCAAGGCATCAAATGGTAGTACATTGCATGAAAATGAACAGTAATGGAATCAGAACTTTTACCTCTTCACTCGAGCAATCAATTTCTTAAAATTCTGCTAAAGCAATACTCAGATTTGAGAAGAAAACTCACAAAGGCATATTCTCTAATGGGGAGAAAGGGCTGATCGTGTTCTCCATTAACCCGCATGACTGGATGATTTAGCAAACCATTACAGACTCAGTCAGCCAGACACAGTACTTTTATTTGGCTACGTAGCTATAAAAGGAGAAACGCACAATAAAAAAATAATGTTAAAAAATACAAATAAAACAAAGTATGCAAAAGGTGCTTAGGGTGCTAGCCCCACTCGAAATGAGATGGGTTAAATAGAATCTGTGTTCAGGGTTGGATATCCACAATAAATAAGGTTCTGTCTCTTCAGTTGTCATAATCTCTATGTAACGGCGGACTGTGTCCCTCACCTGAATCTTGGTAGCTCTAACATGTATTCTATAGTTGTAAATGAGAGTTTTTACCATAGCCCTAGAAGTATTATCGATTTCATTTGGGGAATGCAAAAGATTAGGAACTCCAAGTTCTGTAAATGTTCTTTTGATATGGGCTAGCCAAGGGATGGAATCCCTCTGATTTAACATGGCACAGTCTTCAAAGACTTGACGGGAATACTTGGTATGTGAGAAATGCTAAATCTTCAACCATAATAAAAGCGGTGCAATCTTTATCGTGCCATCCATATAGGGAAGACTAACTTCTCTATGGGTAATAAAGCTCGGGGTGCTCTTAGAAAACCTTAGCAGCCTACTTAGGAATTAAATTGTAATGCTTTGCAGACACCCTGGGTCAGTCTCACCCCACACACCTGCCCCATATATATCCGGAGAAAGGCATTGGCTTTATTTCAATAAAATGTATTCTTTAATGGGCTTGTGGCCGAGTTTCCAGGCAAGTTTAAAAATAGTGTCAACTGCCCCTGCAAATTTAAGAGCCCTATGGGACAGAAGCGTGTCCCTGCACAATTCTCTTCTTCTGTACCTTGATGAGCTTTGAGTTATCCTCTTAAAATAGAGACAGGTTTCTAAAGGATATAACCCATACAGATTTAAGTGAATCAGGAAAAAAAACATTACTTCCAGTCTAGCTGTAAGTGCTTTGCTGCATATCTTATTATCGATATTTATCATGCCTAGGGCTCTCGGTTTTAGACCCTTTTTTTTTGAATATTTATGTCTGTATTTTTCCATATTTATTCCTTGCCCTATTTATAAGCATGTGTCCATATTTATTTTGTGTTTCAGGATTCAATTGAAGCCATGATTAGTATATATCCACATTTATTTATCTGACAAATCTACACAGATACTTTGATGCCTGATGAGATTTCATACTAAAAGCCGCCTGTTGCAAAGTCATCCTGTGCCCTGGGCATCCCCATTTTTTGCTGACTGGTACTGGTGGTAACTGACTCTGACTGTCCCTGGCCTCTGCTTAACCAGGGTTAGGGCCAGTGCTATGCTGAAAACACACTTAGAACACAGTGAAAACACCTACATACACTAGGGTACAGTATGGGTTAGGGTACCCCTTTGATTGGCATGTCCTCCTCTATAAGGCCCTAGTACATAATAGGGCAGGGGGATCAAAACAACCTGTAAGTCCCTAGTAAAAAATAGTGCATGGCATTTTAGAGGTCAGCAGCCCTTTCTGCATTTGCATGTGTGCACTGCTGCGGCCTGAGGTCAGTTAATAATCTACAATACATTGGTGCATTAGGTACCACCAGGGTCTCCCCTAGGTGTCCCAGGGATGGGGCAGTCAGGTACTTATAAGGAGGACCCTTATAAAATAGGTTTTATATGCCCTAGTGATAGTGAAATTGCACATTTCACTTCCCTCATTGTAGTAAAGTGTTTCCCTAAATAGAGTTTTGTGTAGGAACACTGTGGAGTCAGGATCTACATTATGTGTACATATTTAGAACCCCTAAAGTCTCCCCTAGGTGTTCCAGGGGTGAGGGGGTCCTGTAGATAGAGGCAGTATCCTTATAAAATATGTTTTATAAGCCCTGTTGTTTGAGACATTGCCCAGTTCATTTTCCCCATTGTAGATCAACAACCACATAGGTTAACATTGCAATACGTTATTAGTTAATAACTACAGCAAGGGACCACAGAAAATATAATTCAAAGACTTAGGCGAATGGTCTGGATTGATCCAAAAATATTAGGGGTGGGCGGACATCTCCGTTCTGCCCACGGAATGTGTGGAGATTTGCCCTTCCGCTCTTGCGAAACGAAGGCGGAAAATTTGCGGCAAATCTCCACACATTCGGGGGCGGAACGGAAGTTGGTCGCCCACCCACCTCCCGCCCGCCTTATTAAATCATATGTAAAAGTCTAAAATTAAAATTAAATAAAACTTACCATACTGCAGCCGCATCCTTGCCCATCGCAGCTTCATCTGGAAACTGCGCATGCGCGGGAGCCTGCGCATGCGCAGTCCGGGCGAGGACTGCGCATGCGCAGCATATATCTATGCTTACATTGTGTAACGTATTTTAATGCTCTATTTATGCTACTCCCAAACTCTACCCCCATCTGTTTTGCTTATATATGTATGCTTACACTGGCCAACGTACTTTAGTGCGCTATTTATGCGGCCCTCACCCCACCTCGTTGGCGTTTATTCTCTCTATGTGATTCACATAATTTTCATTCTTAATTTTAATTTTTGAATTTACATTTTGGTGTGTTCTACTCTTTTCGTGTATTGTTTATGACTATGTTGTCCACCTTTATGATGCTCTTTTGTATGTTACACCCCTACTTCTTACAGTTTTAATTTGCTTTGGCTAAACATAACTCTACTGCCCCTTTCCTCAGTCCCACTCTTTGTATTCTTGTTTTGATGGTATTTGTGGTTTAATTTACGTGCTTCTTCTCTCTTTCTCTATTCTCCCAATCATGCCTCCCCTCCCACTTTCTCCCACTATCTCAGTATCACCTAACTCGAAACTTGGCCCCAACTCATGGTCCATCCTTTACCCCTCCCATCTCTCCAAGCAAGTCAAGTCAAGTCAAGTCATAAAATTTGTATAGCGCACTACATACCCAGAGGGTTTCAAGGCGCTTAGGAAGGGGAGGAGGATTATTTGTCAAATATCCACGTTTTAAGCTGCTTTCTGAACGCTAGGTGATTCTGGGTGAGGCGAAGGTAGGCGGGGAGTGAGTTCCATGTTTTGGCAGCCAGGTATGAAAAGGATCTGCCTCCCATGGTGGTCTTGTTGATGCGAGGTACAGTGGCGAAGGCTTGGCTGGAAGAGCGAGGTTGGCGGGAGGGGGTGTAGAAGGACAGTCGAGAGTTGAGGCAGTCTGGTCCGATGTTGTAGAGTGATTTGTGTGCGTGGGTAAGCAGTCGGAAAGTGATCCTCTTATTGACGGGTAGCCAGTGGAGGTCTTTAAGGTGACCAGAGATGTGTTCGTTGCGTGGGATGTCTAATATGATCCTGGCTGAGGCGTTTTGGATTCATTGTAGTTTCTTCTGGAGTTTAGCGGTGGTACCTGCGTAGAGGGTGTTTCCGTAGTCCAGTCGGCTCGTGACTAGAGCGTGGGTGACTGTTTTCCTTGTTTCGGAGGGGATCCAGCGAAATGTTTTTCTGAGCATGCGAAGAATGTTAAAGCAGGAAGAGGATACAGCGCTGACTTGTCTGTTCATTGAGAGTGAAGAATCCAGGATGACGCCAAGGTTCCGTGCGTGGTCTGTCGGGATGGGTGCTTTTCCGAGGGCTTCCGGCCACCAGGAGTCATCCCATGCAGAGGGGGATGTACCTAAGATGAGGACTTCTGTTTTGTCTGAGTTCAGTTTCAGACGGCTTTGTTTCATCCATTCGGCGACTTCTTTCATTCCTTCGTGTAGGTTAGTTTTGGCGGTGCTGGGGTCCTTGGTGAGAGAAAGGATCAGTTGAGTGTCGTCCGCGTAAGAGATGATGTTGAGGTTGTGTTGGCGGGCGATGGCCGCGAGGGGGCTCATGTATACGTTGAAGAGGGTGGGACTGAGTGAGGATCCTTGAGGTACGCCGCAGATGATTTCAGAGGCCTCGGCATTGAATGGTGGGAGGCGGACTCTCTGGGTTCTTCCGGTTAGGAACGAGGTGATCCATTCCAGTGCTTTTCCTTGGATTCCGATGTTTCTGAGGCGTTGTAAAAGGGTGCTGTGGCAGACTGTGTCGAATGCTGCAGAGAGGTCGAGGAGGATGAGGGCGACTGTGTCTCCATTGTCCAGTAGAGTTCGAATGTCGTCTGTTGCTGCGATGAGGGCGGTCTCAGTGCTGTGTTTGGCTCGGAAGCCAGATTGTGAGGGGTCGAGTGATTTGTTGGCTTCGAGGAAGGCGGCGAGCTGGTTGTTGACGGCTTTCTCGATGACTTTGGCCGGGAATGGAAGAAGCGAGATGGGGCGGTAGTTTTTGAGTTCGGTGGGGTCTGCTGTTGGTTTTTTCAGAAGGGCGGTGAGTTCAGCGTGTTTCCAGTCTTCTGGGAAGGTAGCGGAGTTGAAGGAGCAGTTGATGACGTCTCGGAGGTGCGGAGCTATGACGGAGTCTGCTTTGTTGAAGATGTGGTGAGGGCATGGGTCTGTGGGGGATCCAGAGTGGATGGAATTCATCAATTTGTCAGTCTCCATCAAGAAATCTTATTTGCCGATAGCTATAATAGCCTTACCTCCTCCACAATTACCACTATCTCAGTATCACCTAACTCGAAACTTGGCCCCAACTCATGGTCCATCCTTTACCCCTCCCATCTCTCCAAGCATGGTAAGAAAAACTTCAAGCACAAACTTGTCAGTCTCCATCAATAAATCTTATTTGCCGATAGCTATAATAGCCTGACCTCCTCCACAATTACCAATTACATCTTCTTCACCAAACGCCCATAAAAATGGAAAAGCTTATTTCTCCGACACCTCCCTATCACTAATTCCCACAATATTCCATACGGTCTGAAACTCTCCACCACTCCCTCCTCTTCTTTTCCTGGTGAAATAGACATTTCCATCTTCAAATCTGGAAACATTCTCATCCAAGCGCCTGAAAAACACCTCATCATCTTTGAACACCACTTCAGTGCTCTATCCCAATATCTCTCACAGACCCTGAACCCTCACCTCCCACCCCCTCAACTTCTAGATCCTTCTCTACCCCTTTCTTCTCTTGCCCCCCTAACTCTTCTCTCTGATTCACCTACCTCCTCTCCCAACCTTGATTTCTATACCCAACCTCCATTGACTACTCTAGCTCGTAATACTGCAACTAGCTTTGACACCCTACACCCTCTTGCCCCCCCATCCCTCCTCACTGATTCACCTATTTCTTCCCCCAATCTTGATGTCTATACCCAACATCAACTGACCACTCCAGCCCCCAATACTATTACCAGTATTGACACCCTACACTCCCTACCCCCCTATCTCCTCTCACTGACTCTCCTACCTCTTCCCTCAACCCTGATGCCTATTCCCAATCACAACTAACCACCCCTGCTCTCAACACTTAAACCTGTTCGACACCCTTAACTCCCAATCACCTAGTGTGTCTGCCTCTCTCCCATCCACCTCCATTAATGATTCTCCCACCCCCTCCTTTCCCTCCCACTCCCTTTGTCATGCTCTTCTAGCCTCACCACCCCCTCTACGTCCACGCTCCCTCACCCCCGTAACCCTCCCCACTACACTCTTTTCCCATGCTCTCTCACCCAGTCTTCTTCTCCTGCTCTGCTATCCTCCTCATGCCTCCCTGCTCACAGACCCCCTCAACCAGGGACACCACCACACCACTCCCCTCTCTTGACTCTTCTAACTTTTCAGATATTTGTTTTACCCGCACGCTTACTCTTGCCTCCTCTATAACCCCTAAGTCTCTAAGCTCTATTGAACACCATGTGATCTCCCCTTGAACAATTACCCCATCCCCTACTATTTATGACTCTTCCTCTACTCCTCCAGCCTCTCTTATCTTCCCTGCTCTATCCCCTCCTCCCAATAATATACTTTCTTCTATTCACCCCTCTCCTTCTGGCTCCCGTTCCACTCCACCCCCAGATGCACTAAATCCTCTCCCTCCTCGTTTAACCCCCCACATACCCCCCCAACAGCTCTCCCGTTACCTCCTCAGATAACTCCTTCTCACATTCCCTTGATCACTCCCACGATCCCCAGCATACCAATCATACCAATCTTTGCTGTCCCTCCTCCTCATGTCCCAAACAATCTTCCCAAACCCAATGCCTTAACCACCCCTTCCTCCTCTGTCCCCCTTCTCTGCAATAAGAACCAGAGTTTCCCCTCTTCTCTCTCCCCCTCTTGTAACCCTCCCCCACTTCATAACTCCCTTCTCCTCTCCTCCCAGGTTTCCCCCTTCCTCTCACCAATCTCCCTCTCCTGGATAATTCTAACTCTTCTCATTTCCCAAATATACCAGAGCATCTTACCCAATCACTCCTTAATATTGAACTTCTCCTTTCGTCCCTTGTTTTAGAACTCCCCTCCCTCAGAAATGACGTTTCACTGCTTGCTAGGATCCACTCTCCAGATCACTCCCACACCACGGTCCCCTCACAAAACTCCATAGCGTCTCATCTCAAAACACCTCTCATTTCCCCCAAACATCTCGCCTATTATTGTTACCAACTTCAATACTCTACCTAGCCCACCCCTCCCTCTGAGCTACCTGTCCCCACCGAGCCCGTTGAACTTACTAATCTCCTCCCCCCCTTGCACCGCAACTACGATCTCCCCTCCACAACATGCTTCTTGCCCAGTGACCTTGGGAATTAACATGATTACGAACTCCCCCGTCTCTCCCCCACCTTCCTCTCCTACAAGCCCTCCCTACACTCAATCTACCATCCCAGTTCTCTTGGGAATTAGCAGGTACCCCCTTTACCCTGCGTCACCCAGACCCCCAACAACAACTAACATCTATCCTCCCTTGTCCCTCCACCCAATACCTCGACTCGTCACCCCTCTGTTGCATGTTGATTAACTGCTGATCTGCCTCTTGCCACACTACGGAGATTGTGGAAACCATTCTCAGTGAAAACATCGACATTGCATTCCTAATTGAAACATGGCTCAACCCCCTCTCCACACCTATCTTCGACATGCTCATTCCTCCAGGTTATTCCATCCTTAAGAAAGATAGAATCGATAAATTAGGAGGAGGCCTTGCCCTAATCTTTAAAGACAAACTTAAACTCATGCTGGTCCATCTCCAGGACCCATCCACCTTTGAAAACCTCTGCGCTGATCCTACTACTCCTGGTTCCCCTACTATTCGTCTACATACTATCTACCACCCCCCTAGTAATCCTATTCCCTTTACCGAGGAGCTGTATGATCTCATTATTCAAGCATCGCTCTCTCACTCCAGGAATCTCTTCCTTGGCGACTATAATATCCATTGGAATAAAAATGAGGACCCTGCAGTCATCCTCTTTAATGACACTATGGACATTACTGACCTGACTCAACTCTGCCAATCCCCAACTCACTCTAAAGGTGCCACCCTTGACGCTATTATGACTAGCAAGGATCTGGCCTCCCTCTCCAAGATCATACCCGTGGACTGGTCTGATCACCACCTTATCCTTTTCACCATGAACAGCCTCACTACTCACCCTACCCCAATCAGCAGTTTACCTATGAAACATACTCGTAATCTTCACCTTATTCCCCCTGGCGATTTGGAATCCTCAATTAAAACTTGCTTACTTCTCCCCCTCTCTCTCACAGCACTACTGACCTAACTGATCATTACAATAATTCTATCCTTGAAGCCCTTGACCAAATTGCCCCAACCAAACTAAAACAACAAAAAAACATCCCACCCAAATCCTGGTTCAATTCCAACCTTAATAATGAAAGACGGGCCCTCAGACAGTCAGAACGTGCTTGGAGGAATTATCCCTCTGAAAATTTGGTACTCCTTAGAAACGCCAGAGCCAAATACAAGAAGCACATCTTCAACGAAAAAGCCTCCTTCTTCCATTCTCAGCTTGACCAGGCTAGAAACCGTCCCAGAGAACTCTTTAACATTGTCAAAAAACAAACTTCCTCTGGCCCTCCTAAAATATTAGCCACTGTTGAAAGGTGTGAAGAAATCGCCAGCTTCTTTTCTAGTAAAATCAGCAAGATTGAGCTATCCTTCTCTTCCACCCCTCTCTCATTCCAATCTCCCCTCCCGAACATTCCTACTGCACTTTTGTCCTCCTCTCCCCCGTTTCATGACCCCTCACAACCCCTCCTTGCTCCCCCAAGTCTGACCGCACATTTATTGACCCCAACCTAAAAACAATGCTTCTTGGAGCGAATTTTGTCCAATATCTGAAACTGCTGTCCTCAACATCATCTCTAAACTCAAACCATCCTCTAATACCAAAGATCCTCTTCCCGCCCATTTGGTTCAGGAACTTAAACACATCATTGCCCCTATATGGACCAATTTCATCAATTCCTCCTTTGCCACTGGTTGTTTTCCTGCCTCCTTCAACCAGGTCAAATCTCCCCTATCCTCAAAAACACCTCAGCTGACCCTAATGACTTAAACAATGTGCGCCCTATCTCAAACCTTCCCTTCCTCTCCAAAGCCCTTGAAAAATGTGTCCTGTCTCAACTGGATAACCATATCGTCTCCTTCAATCTCCTTGACGTTTTCCAATCTGGTTTTAGAAAAGGATGCAGCACCGAAACTGCTATGCTCAATATTATGGACGACATCCATCGCTCTTTGGACAAAGGCGAATCCTTCCTCCTAATCCTCCTTGACCTCTCGTCAGCCTTTGATACTGTCCACCATCCCACCCTTCTTAAAACTCTGAAGACCGCTTCGGTTTTGAGGGCAATGTACTCAAGTGGTTCACCTCGTATCTCCGAAATAGAATCCAACAAATTAAGCTCAGTGATTGCCTCGCCAAACCTCTACCTGTCTCACTTGGTGTCCCACAGGGGTCTATCCTATCCCCAACCCTATTCAACCTCTTCATGGAACCCCTCACCCTTGTTCTCAAACAAGCTAAAAACAGTTACCACCTCGATGCCGATGATACTCAACTATATTACAAGATCAAATCCCACGACGACATCTTACACCTCAACGATACCTTGAATAAAGTCCAAGCCTGGTTCCATCTTAATCACCTCAAACTTAATCCTAAAAAACTGAAATCGTCCTTTTCACTCCCAAAAACAACTTTCTGCCTATCCAAGACTGGATCACAGATATCAAAGCACTTAACTGCTCTCTCTCCACCTCCAACTCTGTCAAATCCCTTGGCTTTAGCATCAACCAGAATCTCAATCTCATCCCTCACATTAAAAATGCGGCTAAAGGTGCTCTCTTCACGCTACACCTCCTTAAAAAAATTAAACCCTTCATTCCAGCTGACGACTTCAAAATCGTTGTGCAATCTCTTGTCCTTTCAAGAATTGACTACGGCAACGCCACCCTTGCTGGCACCCCTAAAGTCCAACTTGCACCCATTAAATCTGTTCTCAACCTGGCGGCCAGGCTTATCTCTGACTGTAAGCGATTTGATCACATCTCTCCTGTCCTCAAAAACCTCAATTGGCTCCTAATAGAAGGAAGATCCACCTACAAGATTGCCTGTATCATTCACAAAGCCCTTCACCAAAACACCCCCTCATACCTTTCTGAAAAACTACAAAAAGCTGGATGTTCCAGGTCTTTGAGGAGCACTAACGCCCTTGTCCTAATCCCCCCTCGACTTAAAAGTAAAAAGACCCAATCACGTGCATTCTCAGGCAATGCCCCTTCGATTTGGAACTCTCTCCCCAAAGATCTTCGTTGCAACCCCTCTTACCCTCTCTTCAAAAAAAGCCTCAAGGTGCTTCTTCTCAACAAATATTGGGGTACTTAATGTTACTGAATTTACTCTGTCCTTTTCTTTCTGTCCACTCCTCGACTCACCTCCTCTTTCTTCCATTTCCTTTATTCTCTCTCCTTCTCTACCTTCCCATCTCTTTCTTATTATTCAACAGTCCTCTTCTCCGATATTGATCTCTTAGTTACTTTTTCCTCCTTCTCTCGTTTGTTTGAAATGCCTTATCCTATGTGAGTAAACTGCACTATGTTCATTTTTGTTTCTTGATGTGTTAACCTAACATGTAAAGCGCTCTGATACTCTTGGGTCCAGTAGCGCTATATAAAACCTTTTAAATAAATAAATAAAATAAATAAATACAATAATAAATAAACCCTCACCGAATCCGGACAGGTAGAGAGCTTCGAGGGACCCTGGGAGAAAAATCTCTAGAAAAGTTTCTAATTCAGAAGGGAAAACTTTGACCGAGGTCTACTGCAAGGGGTATCCGCAAAGGGCACCACCACGGTCGACCTGAAACTTTGACTTTGTCCCGTTCTAGCACGGCAAGTTGTCCCAATAGGCGCTATAAGTTTCTATGTGCTAAAAGTGCTAAATCTTAAGAAATTCTTATCTTCGGTTCCCTACATTAGATTAATTTCATTTTGGTGTAATTTTAAAGATACAAATATTTCCTATTTGTATAAACTGGTGTTGGATTTTTATGGTGTGCTGTGTCTTAATTATTTACTGAATTTTTGTTTTTGAATGCTTTACATACCTGTCTCTGAAGTTAAGTCCTGCCTGCTTGCAGCCAAGCTTCCAAGGGTTGAGCATGGGAATAATTTTCTGAGACCTATTCTGAGCCCTAGGCTGTGTAAGTGGTCTTATTGCCAGTGGTAGATATATATTTTTCACTACTAATAATCCACTTTCTAACATTTGGGTGTTCAGCGGTGTGGATGAGGACTTGTGTCTAAAAAGTACACCTTTCAGTAAAATGAATTAAGATTTTAAAAATCCTTCAAATTGTCTTAGAACAAAACTGTTGAGTTTGATTTTTGGAATTTGGACTTAACTGTTTTTAATCCATTGTTAAACTGCCAACGCTCAGAATAGCTGATCTTAGAGTGCAATGTAGACTTAGGGGCTGCCTGCTTCCAACAAGGTTTGAAAGGCATGGTTTCTTAAGTCCCTTAGGGCCTGGGCTGGGGTAGCTGAGGCGATTCAAGGTTTGATGGAGGGTGTTCCACCAACCTCACCCAGGAGGAGGGTGAGGATGGTGCCTCTTCCATTTTCTCCAGTGTTAGCCCTGTGATTTCAGATAGGGGGAGGGGGCAGGGTCCCCTACTCAGGAACCACCACTGTCCCTTGCAGAGAGGCTGCTTGAGGCCCAACTACCTTTGATATCTTTGGAGTAGAGGAAATTGGAATTAGCTGAGAAGAAGTGGGAGAGGGAGGAGGCAACAAAAAGAAATGTTGGCAGTGAAAATGATGAGGAGTGTGATATTTCTAGGGGTGGTGGATTTGACCACAAACTTCCCAAGGGTATAGTACCCAAGTATACAGAGGGGGATAACACTACTAAGTGGCTAGCAGCCTTTGAGAGGGCCCTTAGTATGAGTAGGGCCCAATCTAAGTATTGGGATGCACTCCTGTGGGAGTTGATTCTAGTATCTGGGAGTGATAGGCTCCTGACCCTGAGGAGGTAGGATCGAATCATACCAGCAGATGAAGGCATGCCTGGTCAAGAGATTTGGGTGCATATTTACAAGCCCCTATGGCCACCACACCGTCACTTTTCATGACGTTGTGGTGGCAATAGGGGCTTCACCTTATTTACAAGGTAGCTTTACGCCATTTAACGTGGCTTAACGCTGCCTTGTAAATAAGGCATACTTTCATGCTATACTTAGCATGAAAGGGTGAGCCAATGGGCGTTCCACCACAACACTCATTGATTTTGACGCTGCCTCCTATTTACAAGGGTGGCGTAAATATGGGGAAGTGCCAAAATCAAGACCAGGGAAAACCTGATCTTACCCTGGTGCAATGAGGAGAAATGTTTAATTTCTCCTCAATTTTGCTGTTTACATGTGTGCTGCATTGTGCAGCACACATATAAACAGCAAAACATGATTGATTATTTATGTGCAGGAAGGTGTCCCTTCCTTTACATAAACTTTCATTAAAAAAAAATGAAGTTTTTTCAACTTCTATGTGTGCTGAATTAAGCAGCACACTTAGAAGTTACACAACGCCATTTAAAGATTATTTATGCGCAGGAAGGGACACCTTCCTGCATATAAACAATCTTCCCCTGCAATGCAGACACCCTTGCACTATAGTGCATGGGGGCCTGCATTGGTGCTAGGTATCTACATTTAGCGTCAGCACAGGGGGAAACGCAGGGCTGCACCATAATTTTGTAAATATGATGGTGCCCTGCGTTTCCGAAGTGGCAGAGCGTGGTGTTAAGTCAAGAAGGCTAACGCTGCACTCCACCACTTCTTTTGTAAATATGCCCCTTGGTCTGACTCAATGAGCAGTACAGGGTGAAGTTCAGAGACACTAAGAAAGTGAGTGCAAAGTCTTAGGTAGACTTTGTGGACATCTCAGTGAAGGCATTGGAAGGCTGGATTGTTGGTAACAAAGTTGACAAATAGGAGGGATTGTATAATTTGATGTTGAAAGAACATAGTTTTGACTCATTGTGCTGAAGAGAAGTTATGCCAGTATCTAGTGGACTCTAAGATGACAGACCCCAGAGAGCAGAGGAAAGCAGCTGATGAGTGGGTGAGAACCAGAATTTCCAATCAGCACCAGGGGGTGACCAGAAGAAAGGAGGGCATGTCCCTCCCCAGGGGAAAGCCCAGGGAAAATTAGGTCAAAAGCAGGAAGAGTCCTCCATAGACCCACAAAAACCTGAACAAGGAGGGGTGGGCCCGAGCCAACCCAAATTCAAATGGATGGGGTATCAGGGAAAGCATTGTAGGTTCTTTGACCCCCTCAAAGGTGGGTAAGTGCTTTGACTGTAACCAGCCATGGCACAAAAAGGGAGATGCTGTCTGCACCAAGAAGCCCCCTACTAAGGGGGCTTCCCCAGGGATTGCCAGTGTAAGTGTGGGGACGGAGAGTGCCCCAGAGAGGAGTAGGCGACAGGTGGTAGAAGCAAACTTAGTTTTCCTTGTTGTGGTGAATATTGCAACCCTTGCTGCCTTACTTCCAAACATGGATAAGTACAGGCAGCGGCCTAAAGTTAGTGGGCGGAGGCGGAGGCTTTCAATGATACAGGGTTAGTGTAACTATGGTTCTGGACAAGCTGGTGCCTCAGGGTAGGTTGCTATCTGGTGAGTGTCACCTGGTTACCTTTGCGGACAGCACTACAAAACTCCATCCTATGACTATGCTGGATTTGAAATGGGGATGTGTGACAGGCTCTATGAAGGTAGCTGGGTCTCCTGTGCTCCCAGTCCAGTGTTTACTGGACAATGATCTCAAAGCATCTGAGTTGTCAGAGGTGGGGAGAGTTCTCCACATGAAAATATTGGAGCTCCCTGAGTGGATATGTGCTGTGACTAGGTCACAGACTATCCAGAAGGGAAAGGTTGGACACTCGGTCCCTGGAACAAAGTGCCAAGCATCCAAAAACAAGGGCATTGGTAGAGGTGTAGGAAGAATCAAACCCTGATGGGGAGGATCTGGACTCTGAGGTACAGACTCCTTCCCTGCCAGAGCTGTTAGATTTGGCAGAACTGACAGGAGCAGGTGGACCCTCCAGAGAGGAGTTCTGTAAGGGACAGAGAGACTATCCCATCCTTGAGAGCTTGCAGTGGATTGCCTCAAAGCAAGAGGAGGGGGACGACAGTGGAGTTCACAAAAAATACTGGGCAGAGGGACTGCTTTATACTGAGGGCCGAAACCTCAAGGAGGGGGCCACCAGGAGGTTGGGGCCACCAGGAGGTTGGAGGCACAGACTGTTCATCCTGACCTTGGGTCAGGATATCTCCTTGGCAGGACATTTAGGGCAGACCAAGACATGGAACCGGTTGGTGAACCATTTCTCCTGGCTCCATGTGCCTGAAAAGCTAAAGGAGTTTTTTAGGTCTTGTCACCTGTCATGCCAGTAGCAAGGCAGGTGTCAAGACAAAGGTTCTCTTAACACCACTGCCAGTGGTTGGGATTCCCTTTGAAAGGGTGGAAATGGACCCACCAACTGATTCAGGGAATAGGTATAGCTTGGTAGTAGTGGACTATTCCTCAAGGTACCCTGAGGCAATACCTCTTAAAACCATAGCTGCTCGTGCTGTGGCTAGGGCACTGCTTGGTGTGTTCACCAGAGTGGGTTTTCCGAAAGAGGTAGTGTCCGAAGGGGCACAAACATTCTGTCCAGCTATCTGACTACGATGTGGGATGAGTGTGGTGTCAACTACAAGTTTATCACTCCTATCATCCCCAGTCGATAAGACCCTGAAGGGCATGATCAATGGTTTATCTGAGAAACTCAGCAGGAGATGGGATGTTCTCCCCCTATGCCTACTGTCTGCATACAGGGAGGTTCCACAGAAAGGGGTTGGCTTCAGTCCATTTGAGTTGTTGTTTCTGTGTCACTGTGCCTGCTGAAAGAGTCTTTGGAGAAGCATCTCAAAGAAGCAAAATACAATGTACTTGATTATGTGCTAGGCCTGAGATCTAAAATGATGGAGTACATGTACAAGGCAAGCAAAAAACTAGAGGCTAGACAGGAGCTCATGAAGCACTGGTATGATCAGAAGGCTACAATGCCTGAGTATACCTCAGGACAGTTGGTGTGGGTGTTGGAGCCTGTGGCTCCCAGGGCCATCCATGACAAGTGTAGTGGGCCCTATCCAATTTTAGAAAAGACGGGTGAGGTTACCTACCTGGTAGACCTTGGTGCCCCAGGAACCCTCATAGGGTCCTGCATATGAATAACCTCACCATGACAGGGCAAATGTGACCATGTTACTGGTCACTGATGAAGGAATGGAAGAAGAGACTGAGCCAGTGTCCGACCTCCTCTCCAATAATATGCAAGATGGGTCAGTGGAGGGAGTTGTACTCTCTCCCAAATTGACAGATCAGCAGCACAGCGACTGCAAGCAGGTACTTGAGCAGTTTGCTGGCCTAGTCCCTTTAACCCCAGGCATCAGTGAGAGGTGCGTGCACCACATTGACACTAGTGACAGTCTACCTGTCGAAAATCAACTGTACAGGTTGTCTGACCATGTCATAGCAAGCATCGGGGTTCAGATAGCTAAGATGCTGGAGTTGGGGATAATTGGACTGTCTGAAAGTCCATGGGCCAGCTCATTGGTGCTGATGCTCAAACCTAATCCCCAGGGGGACCATCAGAGTTAAGGTTCTGTGTGGACCACAGGGGAATAAATGCAATCACAAAGACTGATGCTCTCCCTATACCTAGAGCTGATGAGCTTATTGACAGGTTAGGGGTTGCTAAATATCTGAGTACTTTAGACTCAACTTCAGGCTACTGGCAGATTTCCCCTCACAGATGATACAAAGGAGAGGTTAGTATTCTCCACACCAGAGGGACATTATCAGTTCAAGGTAATGTTCTTTGGCATACAGAATGCACCTGCCACCTTCCAGAGGTTGGTGAAAAGGGTCTTGTCTCGGTTGGAGCAGTTCAGTGCAGCTTATCTGGATGACATAGCTCTATACAGAACTACCTGAGGGGATCACTTAAGTCAACTGAGGGAAGTGCTTCAGGCCATGCAGCAAGCAGGCCTGTCTATTAAGGCAAGTAAGTGCCAACTAGGATGGAGTTCTGTGGGGTATCTGAGCCACCTGGTAGGTGGAGGCCATGTATAACCTCTCCATGCCAATATTCATACTATTTTGGATTGGACAGCTCTTGTCACCCAGACCCCGTCTGGGCATTCCTTGGACTGTCTGGGTTCTATAGAAGGTTTTATTTATTTATTTATGCATTTTTATATAGCGCAGACTTTACCCGAAGGTGTCAGAGCGCTTCACAATAGGAACAGTAATGATACATGAGGAGAAAATTACAAGTGAACAAATTACAAAAGCAAACGTTAAGTTACATGAGACCAAAGTGACAAATTTGAGCAAACAAAAAGGTAGCAAATGGTAGCAAATGGTACATTACAGGAGGAAAAATGGATATCTGTGCAAGTTACAAAGGCATACAAGTACAAGTAGAGGTATAATACTGCAATAAATGATAGACTCTCAAACACAAGAACAAACGATACGCAGGCAATGGTGGCACTTGTGCAAGTATCTAACGCAAACAAAATGTAAGAGCTAGCAAACAGTGTGTTACAAGAGAAAAGTGACATGTGCATGTTACAATACAGTACCAAACACAGGTATGAGGATAATGCTGCAATACTTGGCAGACACTCAAGCCACAAGAACACACTGGGAAGGCACTTCCATAGTCATGGAGAATAGATTTTTCTATAATGGAAGGTCTTCCTTCAGATAATAGAGAGGGCGTGTTGAAAATGATGGGACCATTGTGGGGTCCCTGACAGAACTAAGGTCTGAGCAGAGGCCCAAGAAAGTGGATTGGATCCCAGAGTATCAGAAGGCTTTTGACACTCTGAAAGCCGTTATGTGATCAGCACCAGTGTTACTGGCCCCTGACTACACAAAGGAAGTTGTGGTTCAGACAGATGCTTCAGAACAAGGGATTGTGTGTTGTCACATATAAATGAGGACGGACATGATCAGCCAGTTGCCTTCATTAGCAGGGGACTTCTTCCCAGAGAGCAGAGGTGGAGTGCCATTGAGAAAGAGGATTTTGCTGTGGTTTGGTCCCTGTAAAAGCTGAGACCATATTTGTTTGGGACTCACTTTTGTGTTCAAACTGACCACAGGCCTCTCAGACGGCTCACACAGATGAGAGTGGAGAATCCCAATCTATTGAGGTGGTCCATTTCCCTACAGGGAATGGACTTTACAGTGGAACACAGACCTGGGGTTGCACATGCCAATGCTGATGGACTTTCTAGGTTTTCCACTTAGGTGATGAGGGCTACCCAGTTGTAGGTTAGTAACCCATCCCCTTTTGTTTGGGGAGCCACATTGTAAAGTCATGCTGTACCATGGGAACCCCCATTTTATGCTGACTGGTACTGGTGGTAACTGACTCTAACTGTCCCTGGGCTCAGCCTAACCAGGTCCAGGGCCAGTGACATGCTGAAAACACACATAGAATACAGTGAAAACACCTACTTACACTAGGGTATACTATAGGTTAGGGTGCCCCTATGATTGGCATGGCCTCCCCTAGAAGGGCATAGTATATAATAGGGCAGGGGGGTCAAAACTACCTTTATGTCCCTAGCATATAATAGGGCATGGCAGTTTAGAGGCCATCAGCACTTTCTGCACTTTGGTGTTTGGGGCAATCACAAATTGATAACCTACAATATTTTGGCATGTTAGGTACCCCCAGGGTCTCCCCTAGGTGTACCAGGGATGGGGCGGGCAGGAGGACCCTTATAAGATAGGTTTTATATGCCCTAGGGATAGTAAAATTATATATTTCACTTCCCTCATTGTAGTGAAGTGATTTCCAAAATCGACATTTGTGCTCGGAGCACTGTAGAGTGAGGATCTACATTATGTTTTACATATTTAGAACCCCTAAAGTCTCCCCTAGGTATTCCAAGGGCGGGGTCCTGTAGATATAGGCAGGGTCCTTATAAAATATGCTTTATAAGCCCAGGTGTTGGAGAAATTGGCAAAACATGTTTGTCATTGTAGAGCTCCAGTCACATAGGTTAACATTGCAATAAGTTATTAATTAATAACTACTGCATAGGAGCACAGAAAAATATCATTCAAGGACTTAGGAGAATGGTATGGATAAATCCAACATATACTATTGTTGAATTTATCCTAAAATGTACAGAAAATAAGTTAAAAGACTTTCTTGTCTGTAAGCCAAAATTCAACCTTCCAGTGCTCTGCTCTGATTGGTCAGAGTTAAGGTGAGAATTGTTTGCTGAAATGATAAGTGGCACCTGGAGTGAAAAGTCATTCTGGGAGGGGGGAGAGGGTTCTGCTGCATAAGAATGTCGGGAGCAAGGAGGAGGAGTCGTAAATCATGAGCTTCAAAGGCCCAGGGGAACTGGCAGAGAACGTCAGGCTCATTTATGCTCAACCCCACTGAACCTAGCCAGATGGCAGGATTAAGGAAGGAATGTGCAGATACTAGTGGGGGGAGTCAATAGAGATGAGACATTCTGGAGGTTGGTTTAGCCAGATCCTGCCTCTCTGCTGAGACTTCAGCCATATTGAATTTTGGAGAAATAGTGCTTTCCGGGAGACCATTGTGCCGTAATTTGGAGGAAATTGTTATGCTCTGGGGAGTTGCCCTGTACCTCATTGGACAGGAGTTCCCGCCTGCGTGACCCTAGAGAACACTGAATACGTATCTGAGGGGGTACAGCCAGAAGAAGATGGGTCCAGGCTGAAAGTCTGATTTGCACCAACCAGGCCCTGCACCTGCTGCACAATCTCGAACTACTGCCCTGTGGGTCGAACCTGCTTCAAAAGGACTAAAGAGTGGACTCCCTGCAAGCTACAGGTTAACAGAGCACACCTGGACCATCACCACCAAGAATCCACAGCATTGAGTGACTCCAGTGTATTTTTAAGGGTTTTGTCCCAAGTGGATTGTGAGAATTGAAAACTCAAACTTTTAAGGACCATCTTGGAACTTCCCGACCTTTTGTGTAAGTTTTGGGCACTTACTAATCTTGAAGTACTATGAAATAACTTGGAATTATTTCCAGAGAAAAATTGATTCATCTTACTTGTTCTGGCACATTCCTAATGGTTTGTACCAGTAATGGGGAAAGGGTCTCCCATTGTCAAGAACAAGTGAACCACGCCATATATTCTCTATTAACGCAGGATTGCTAAGACTCTGGACCCATTACCCCCACTCTCTGACCAAATTTTCAAGAACCATCTTGGAGCTTCCAGACTTTTGGAGTATGTTTTGGATACTTTGGAACCTTCAGGAAGAAGTTCCAGAAGTTTGAAGACGTTTGGAGCAACTTTAGAAAAAAGCTCAATAAGTGGACTGACTCAACCTGGCCAGTAAGCCAGCATCCCCCAACCGTGATCTGGCCTGCCCTCCAGGTTGGTCCCAGTGACTTCCAGAGTTTGACCGGGAGCTAATCAATATCCAAGCCGGCGAACCCTCACTGAATCCGGCCTGGTGAGGAGCATTGAGGGACCCTACGAGAAAAAGCTCAGTAAAAGTTTCTAAGTCCAAAGGCAGAAGAGTTGACCGGGCCAACTGCGAGAGTCAAGTCGCTCACCTTAAACTGTGGGTCGGCTTGGATCTCTGGTTCATCCAACTGTAAAGCTTCGGAGGTCTGACTTCCATAGGTTTGACCAGGAGCTCGTCGCAACGCAAGCCGGCAAACCCTCACCGAATTCTGACTTGTGTGCTTCGATGGACCCTGGGATAAAAAGCTCCAGAAAAGTTTGTAAGTTGTAAGATAAAAACTTTGACCGATGCCTACCATGAAGGGTAGCTCGCAGGCCACCATCATGGTTAGCCTGAAACTTTTAATTTGTCCCAATCTAGTGCGACCAGATGTCCCAATAGACGCTATAGCTATCTATGTATAATATAGTGTTACATTTTTAAAAATTCATACCTTCGATTCCCTACATTGGATGTTTTTATGTTTTGGTGTCATTTTAAAGACAAAAATATTTCCTTTTTTTATAAATTGGTGTTGAATTTTTATTGTATGTTGTGTCTTAATTATTTATGGAATTGGTGTTTTTAAATGCTTTACATACCTGTCTCTGAAGTTAAACCTGACTGCTCGCAGCCAAGTTAACAAGGGTTGAGCATGGGAATAATATTTTTAGATCTATTCTGAGCCCTAGACTGTATATTTACCACTACTAATAATCCACTATCCAACACAGCCTAATATAATAAAGTCCCCATGTGAAAATATTAGCATTATAGAACATACACATCTACACAGAGTTATTTAAGAACAATTCATCACTTTTGTAACTCTCCATGCTGCCATTCTTCTCAGGTATTGGCAGTAAAGTGTGTAAAAATGGAAAACTGAGAGCCTTTTTTCTGTTTAATAAGCTTTATTAAGTAAGTAACAATTATAAAAGAATAGAGCATTAAAAACAAAATATCCAGAATATAATGGAGAAGTCAACAGGTAAAAAAATCAGAGTAGAAAGCTGTTTACACTTTAGTAATAATACAGGAAAAACAGAAGGGAGGGGGAGGGAAGAGAGGAGAAAAACAAGGGAGAAGGATATGATACAATTCTTTTAATTGAAGATGATGAGAATAAATTATAGACTTATTAAGCGTAAACTAGAAAATTAAACATAATATACTAATTCAATTTATCCAAGAGGCAGGTATCAATACAACAGCATAAGAAATGCAAAAACCATAACAAGGGGATAAAATAATGTAGGGGAGAAAAAACAATGATCAAAAAAACTATGGAGGCTGAAAATTGTCAGAACGGTTACGAGAAACGTGAAGTGAAATCCTAGTTAAATATTTCGTTAAGGGTAGGCAAAATTATTCCCTATTAACATATGGTTTAGCAGAAGAAGCAAATGCAATATCTTATCTAAGTGATGACAGACATCGTTCCACCAGGCCTTCACCTAGAGCTTAGATGAGCATTTCCAGTTAATTGAGATCTGCTGGAAAGCTAAAGCCAACATCAAATCAAATAAACCCCTATCATGTAAAGACAATCCCAAAGAGTCTGACAAACTGCCCAAAAAGAGATTAATGTTTGTCAGAGGAGTGTGTGAATTGAAAATAATACAAAGGTGTTTCCAAACATCTTTCCAAAAGGAAGAAATAGCTGGGCGAAAGAATAGAAGGTGCATCAAATCAGACAGAGCAGGTTGACATAACCAGCAAATATTATCGTCAAATTGTGTAAACTTGGCTATAGATGAGGGCGGATAGTATAATCTATGATACAGAGAATAGGGATTGAGTAGTTGAAGATGATCTAGAGGTCTTCAAAGACTTACTCCAGAGTTTGTACCTGAAATGTATGCTCCAAACACAGCCCAAATCCGCTTCCCAAGCAGTTTCTATTTTAGATTTAGGATGGACAGCACCAGGGGAAAGAAGGAGTTTATAGATCAAGGAAGCTTTGGGGAAAAAAGTTAATAATTTGAGAATAGGATCCCATGCAGGAGTAAATTCAGAGGAAGGTAGAGAGTAAAAGACATCTAAGATAATTGCCATAAGAGCAGAGAATTTGGCCCAGAACGAGCAAGGGCATTTAAAAGTGTCTTGGAACTGAGGGAAAGAGCAAGGAGACAAACCATCAAATAAATCCTGAACATATATAATTCCCTTACTTCTCCAGGATTTCCAAAAGATAGGCCTAATATTAAGGGTAATAAGACGATTGTACCAAAGGGGAGATTGAAGAAAAGTACTCCTAGAAGTAATCCCCAAACTATAATGAGGTTTTAATAATGAACAAGTGTGTTTAAATAACGGAACAGAGGTAATATTAGCTTTTGGTAAAAAAGCAAGAACTTCCTTGAAAGAAGAGGGTTCAAGTAAGGAGCGTTCAATGGAAACCCATAATGGAGTATAGGAGGAGACATCGGAAAGGAGCCATTTAGAAGCTGATCGAAGGCAAAAGGCTTTATGATACAATTGAAAATACGGAAAGTTCACTCCACCCATAGATTTAGGTTTTCGGAGGGATGCCAGAGAAAGTCTACATTTTTTATTGTTCCATAAAACTTAGAGAGAAGAGAGTCAAGTTTTTTTAAAGTAGATATTAGGGATGTGAATAGGAATCATAGAAAGAATATATAACAAAATAGGAGTAATAATCATTTTAATAGAATCAAACCGTCCCCACCAAGAAAGAAAAAGAGGGTTTCAAGAGGATATGAGTTTAAAGATGCAATACAGCACCTCCTTCACATTGATGCTAGCTGAATCCAATATGGAGTTATTAAACCAAATTCCCAAATACTTGATTTTAGAGCTATTCCAACGGAAACCAGTTGCATCAAAATGTTGTTTAAAACTAGATTTTGTAATAGGAAGAATTTCTGTCTTATCAGAATTTATCTTATAACCAGAAACAAGAGAAAAATCTGAGATTTCTTGCAGAAAAGGATAAGTTTCAGGATGAGATATAAAAAGTAAGATATCATCCGCATATGCGGATAATTTCAAATGTTGATCACATATTTAAAACCAGAAATGGATGAGTTATCACTGATATGTGATAAGAAAGGGTCAAGAGATAAAATAAAGAAAAGGGGTGAGAGAGGGCAACCTTGATGCTGAAGGTTAAAAGATTGAGAAACAAGACCATTAACAACAACAGAAGCTTTAGGAGCTGAATATAATAAATATAATAAAGAAATACATTTAGGACCAAAACGATGGCAATGTAGTGCTTTAAATTAAAAAAGACCAATTAACTCTGTCAAAAGCCTTCTCTGCATCAATAGAAAGAGCAGGGAGAGGGTATGAGAGAGATGAGGCTTTATTTAAAACATTAAAAATAGACAAGAGTTGTCAGATGTTAGTCTACCCTTGACAAAACCACATTGCTCTAAACCTATTAATTTTGGTAAAAGAGACTCAAGAAGCAGCACGAGCAGCTTGGCAACATTTTTATAATCAACAGTAACCAAAGAAATAGGACAGTAGTTTTTACATTGTTCGGGAACACAGCCATATTTATGAATTAAACAAATTGCAGCATCTACGAAAGTACCCTGTGCTTTACCATTAGTGTGAAATAATTGAAAAAGTTGCAAAAGTTTAGGAAAGAGAAGATGTCAAAAATGTAGAAAGAATTCCTCTGTGAAACCATTGGGACCAGGTGTTTTGTTTTCGTAAAGAGATTTAAAGATTGAGAGATCTCTTGGATAGAGAGATCAGATTCTAGAGACCCAAAATAAAGGTCTGCATGAGAAGGGGTACAACTTGATTAAGATATGAGTCAATAGAAGTGGGAAGTAGAACAGACTCTGGGGTATATAAAGTTTTGTAAAATTCCATGAATTCATTTAAGATGTCTTTGAAAAGAATTTCCCTATCCGAAGAGTGAAGAGAATCTATTAATATGTGTTCTTTCTGAGATTTAAGATAATTAGCCAAAAGTCTGCCAACTTTGTTACAACCGCCATAATACCGAGCACTGGAGCGGAGAGAAATCCAAGGGGTTGCTGTCGGTAGTTGTTTTATTAAAATCAAGTTTGGCAGGAACAAGAATCAGAAGAGGATGTATAGAAGTGATGCTCTAAATGTTTAATATTGGCCTGCAGGACTTTTTGCTGACCAAGTAAACACTTCTTTTAGTTGGAGACATAATCTATAATGAAGCCATGAGCTGTAGCCTTAAACGTATCCCAAAGTAGTGAAGGAGAGGTAGCAGGAGAAGAATTTTAAGTAAAAAAGTCATTTGAGAAAGAGGTGAAGGAGGAGGAGAAATCTGAATCCTGCTGAAGGGAATTATTAAACCTCCATCTAGAACATTTGGGATGTGATCGGAGCAAATCGAAATCAACAACAACCGAGGCATGATCAGAAATAACAATTGGGTTGAATTGTGGAGGAAATAAGGTTTTATGTTAGGGCAGAAGGAAGAAAGATATAGTCTATTTGTGACTGAGTACCATGAGGGGGAGAAAAAAAGGAGAATTCAGAGATGTTGGGGTTACAGTTTCCATGCAAACATTAGATGGGTCTGGGATATGGTATTTTGAAATTGTTTGTGGATTTTGTGAGGTATGAAACAAATTTGGGATTGTCGATCAATGAAAGTATCAATGACCTGATTGCAGTCGCCACCCAAAATAAAGAAGCATTTGCAATGCAATAGGTCTTGCATTAGGAAAGTTTGAGCTATTGGTATTGTTAATGACAATTTTTTTATTTATGTTTTGTTTTTGAAAATAGCGAAATTAATACCTTTGTCATTTACAATGCCAATAGTTATAACTTTCGCAAATGTGACACCTATAGCATTTTGTAATGCAATATGTATTGTATTTACGTGACTTACATGTATTGATATTACAAATAACAATGGCTTTTAATTTTTTAAAATAATTAATACTTAAATAAAAGTTATTGTAATTTATAATGGCAATAGCTTAAACTTTTGTAAATAACTTTTGTGAAGATTATGTTCAGTGTATTTTATTGTGACGAAAATCCAAGAACAGAAGTGAAATATTAACATATTTTTGTTACATTTGTAATAAAGCTTGAAACATTGAGAGAACATATTTGAACCAGTTGTTGTTGAATGGTTGCACATATTGATGCTGTGGTGGCACTGAGTGATGTTGTGGTGGCGAACGAGTGATGCTGTGGCGTTCAGTAATGCTGTGGTAGTGCATAGTGATGTTGTGGTGCCCCTGAGTGATGCTGTGGTGGTGCTGAATGATGCTGTGTTCTATGCTATGTTTTCTTTTGCTATCCTATGTTTTGTTTTGTTATGCTATGCTATGTTTTGCTATCCTATGTTTTGATTTGTTATGCTATGCTATGCTGCGTTTTGGTATGCTATGCTATGTTTTGTTATGCTATGCTATGTTTTGCTATGCTATGGTTTGTTATGCTATGTCTTGTTATGTAATGCTATGTTTTGTTGTGCTTTATTATGCTATGTTTTGTTTTGTAATGCTATGTTTTGTTATGCTATGCTATGCTATGCTTTGTTGTGTTTGGTATGCTATGCTATGTTTTGCTATGCTATTATATGTTTTGTTTTGCTATGCCATGTTTTGTTGTATTTTGTTAAGCTATGCTATGTTTTGTTGTGTTTTGCTGTGTTTTGTTGTGCTATGTTTTGTTATATTATGCTATGTTTTGTTATGCTATGCTATGTTTTGTTTTGCTATCCTATGCTGTGTTTTGTTATGCTATGCTATGTTTAGTTTTGCTATCCTATGCTTTGTTTTTTATGCTATGCTATGTTTTGTTGTGTTTTGTTATTCTATGCTATGTTTTGTTGTGTATTGCTATGCTATGCTTTGTTATGCTATGCTATGTTTTGTTATGCTATGCTATGTTTTGGTGTGTTTTTTATGCTATGCTATGTTTTGGTGTGCTTTGCTATGCTAGGTTTTGTTATGTATGCTATGTTTTGGTGTGTTTTGTTATGCTATGCTTTGTTGTGTATTGCTATGTTTTGTTTTGTTATGTTATGCTATGTTTTGTTATGTTATGCTATGTTTTTTCTGCTATGTTTTGTTGTGTTTTGTTATGCTATGCTATGTTTTGTTATACTATGCTATGTTTTCTTTTGCTATGCTTTGTTATGTTATGCTATGCTTTGTTTTGTTATGCTATGTTTTGTTATGCTATGTTCTGTTGTGTTTGTTATTCTATGATATGCTTTTTTGTGTTTTGCTATGCTATGCTTTCTTTTGTTATGCTATGCTATGTTTTGTTTTGCTATCCTATGCTTTGTTTTGTTATGCTATGCTATGTTTTGCTATCCTATGCTTTTTTGTTATGGTATGCTATGTTTTGTTATGCTATGCTGGTGAGGGTGTGTGAGGGTGAGTGAGGGTGCGTGAGGGGGTGTGAGGGTGAGGGGGTGTGAGGGTGAGGGTGTGAGGGTGAGGGGGTGTGAGGGTGAGAGCGTTGTGAGGGTGAGAGGGTTGTGAGGGTGAGGGGGTGGGAGGGTGAGGGTGAGTGAGGGTGTGTGAGGGTGTGAGGTTGAGGGGGTGAGGGTGAGGGGGTGTGAGGGGGAGTGAGGGTGAGGGGGTCTGAGGGCGAGGGGGTTTGAGGGTGAGGGGTGTGAGGGTGAGGGGGTGTGTGAGGGTGTGGGGGTGTGAGGGTATGGGGGTGTGAGGGTGAGGGTGTGTGAGGATGAGGGTGGGTGAGGGTGTGGGGGTATGAGGGTGAGGGTGTGCAGTTGTGAGGGTGAGGGGGTGTGAGGGGGTGTGAGGGGGTGAGGGTGAGGGGGTGTGAGGGTGAGGGAGTGTGAGGGGGTGTGAGGGTGAGGGTGTGAGGGTGAGGGGGGTGAGGGTGAGGGGGGGTGAGGGTGTGAGGGTGAGGGTGTGTGAGAGGGTGTGTGAGGGTGTGTGTGAGGGTGAGAGTGTGAGGGGGGTGTCAGGGTGAGGGAGTGTGAGGGGGTATGAGGGTGAGGGTGTGAGGGGGAGGGGGTGTGAGAGTGTGTGTGAGGGTGTGTGTGAGGGTGAGGGTGTGAGGGGGTGTGAGGGTGAGGTGGTGTGAGGGTGTGTGAGGGTGAGAGGGTGTGTGAGGGTGAGGGGGTGTGAGGGTGTGTGAGGGTGAGGGGGTCTGAGGGGGTGTGAGGGTGAGTGAGGGTGTGGGTGTGTGAGGGTGAGGGGGTATGAGGGTGAGGGGGTGTGAGGGTGTGGGCTGTGAGGGTGTAGTGGTGTGAGGGTGAGGGTGTGGGGTTGTGAGGGTGTGGGGGTGAGGGTGTGGGGTTGTGAGGGTGAGGGTGACGGGGTAAGGGTGAAGGGGTGTGAGGGTGTGAGGGTGAGGGTGTGAGGTTGTGAGGGTGTGATGGTGTGAGGGTGAGGAGGTGTCAGGGTGAGGGTGATGTGAGGGGTGTGAGGGTGAGGGGGTGTGAGGGCAAGGGGATGTGAGGGTGAGAGGGTGTGTGAGGGTGAGAGGGTGAGGGTTTGTGAGAGGGAGGGGGTATGTGAGGGTGTGTGAGAGTGAGGGGTGTGAGGGTGAGGGGTGTGAGGGTGAGGGGTGTGAGGGTGAGGGTTGTGAGGGTGAGGGGTGTGAGGGTGAGGGGTGTCAGGGTTAGGGAGTTTGAGGGTGAGGGTGTGAGGGGGTGTGAGGGTGAGGGGGTGTGAAGGTGAGAGGGTGAGTGAGGGTGAGGGTGTGCGAGGGTGAGGGTGTGTGAGGGTAAGAGGGTATGTGAGGGTGAGAGGGTGTGTGAGGGTGAGGGTGTGTGAGAGTGAGGGGGTTTGATAGTGAGGGGGTGTGAGGGTGAGGGGGTTTTTGAGGGGGAGGGTTTGAGCATGAAGGTGTGAGGGTGAGGGCGTATGGGGGTGTGAGGGGGTGTCAGGGTGAGGCTGAGGGCATGTGAGGGTGAGGGTGTGTGAGGGTGAGGGGGTGTGAGGGTGTATGAGGGTGAGAGGGGGTGTGAGGGTGAGAGGGTGTGTGAGGGTGAGGGTGGGTGAGGGTGCGTGAGAAGGTTTGTGAGGGTGAGAGGGTGTGTTAGAGTGAGAGGGTGTGTGAGGGAGAGGGTGGGAGAGGGTGTGTGAGAGGGTGAGTGAGAGGGTGAGTGAGGGTGAGAGGGTGTGTGAGGGTGAGGGTGAGTGTGAGTGTGAGGGTGAGGGGGTGTGAAGGTGTAGGGTGAGGGGGTGTGAGGGCGAGGGTGGGTGAGAGGGTAAGTGAGAGTGTGAGTGAGGGTGAGAGGGTGTGTGAGGGTGAGGGGGTGTGTGAGGGTGAGGGGGTGTGAGGGTGAGGGTGAGGGGGTGTGGTGGTGAGGGGGTGTGAGGGTGAGGGTGAGGGGGTGTGAGAGTGAGGGTGTAGGGAAGAGTGAGGGGAAAAAAGCACTAAGAAAGAGTGGGGGGAAATGCACAGAGAAAGAGTTGGAGGAGCACAAGCCGACGAAAGAGTGGGGGAGGGGATACTCGAGCAAACGAAAGAGTGAGGGGAAAAAGCACTAGCAGACGAAAGAGTGGGGAAAAATACACGATCTGACGAAAGAGTAGAGAGAGATAATAAAGTAACAGACTGAGAGAGAATAAAGTAAAGCATGAACCAGCCAGAGAGAGAATAAAGTAAAGCATGAGCCAGCCAGAGAGAATGAAGTAAAGCGTGAGCCAGTGAAAGAGAGAAAAAAAGTAACGCTGGAGTCAGAGAGAAAAAAAGTAACACGGAAGACAAAAAGAGAGGGGGGAAAAAAGTAACCGCCAGAGAGAGAGACACAAAAGTAAAGTTTGAGCCAGAGCGAGACAAAAGCAAAGTGTGGGCTGGGGAGAGACCGACACAAAAGTAATGCGTGAACAAGAGGGACAGGGAGAGATTCACACAAAAGTAAAGCTTAAGCCAGTGAGACAAAAAAATCTTTGAGGATAAAGCATGAGAGATGGATGGATGAGAGAAAGAGAGAGACAGAGAAACACACACAACAGTACAGCGTGACCCAGAGGGAGAGAAGCAAACATACAGTATGGGGTTTGCAAAAGAGAGAGAAGAAAGAAAGAGACAGTAAAGGATGTGCCAGAGAGAAAAAAAAGTCACGCATGACCCAAAGAGAGAAAAAAAGCAGGAGCCAGAGAAGGACAGGAAATAAGTAACGAGCCATCTAGAAAAAGAAAAAAAAAAGCTCCCTGCATTTCTGTGGCAGGGGCGGGGGAGTGCATTCCTTTCAATTCTGATGCGGGGCAGGAGAGCGGCGGCCTTTGAAGTCTGATGCCGAGGCACCGACAAATGGTGGTGTGTGATGTGGCTGGCGATGATGTGCACGCGCCTAGCTCACATGAACTGTACCCGATCCGCAGCTAGGTAGACTTTTCGGACCGCTTACTATAATCTCGCCTATTCGAGACCTAAAAACTCATCTTTATGCTGAATAAATTTTTTGTGATATTAGGCCAGAAGGAAGTGTCTGGTTGAGTTGGACCATAAATATTAAACTGTAAGAGAAATATTATTGATGAGCAACTTGACTAATACCTATCTACCATTTGAATCAGTTTCCTTAAAAATACCAGAACATTTCAAACGTTTATGTACTAAAATGATTACCCTATTTTTCTTCATAGATGTAGGAGAAACTAAGACTAAACCCACCCATTGCCTTTTGAATTTCAAAGCTTCTAACTCTGTCAAATGGGTATCTTGCAGTAGAACTAGATCAGGATTGTATGTATCTAATTGTGATAATATTCTCTGCCTCTTTATGGGATTAATAAACCTTTTACATTCCATGAGATAACTTTGAACGTAAATAAAATGAGTAAAAAATAGAATTGCATGATCAACATTGATGCAAGAAAAAAAAGAGGAGAGAAAGGTATTGAAAGAAGAAGGTGAAGGAGAAAAGTAGGAAATAAAAGGGGATACAAGAAGGAACAGTAGGAAAAAACAGTACAGGTCAACCATTAAAGAAAAAGACATATGTAGTGACAATAAGAATAGGACAAAGGAGATTGGCAACTGTAATGGATGCCTGTTAGGGAGGGGATTAGAAGAAAAAATACAAGGAGTGGCAAGACACACGTGAAGATGGCATAACCAAACAGGAGGAATGAACCACAACAGGGAGGTGTATAAAATGAGCAGGAAACAGATATATAGGAAAATGCCAAAGACATATTCTGTGGTAAGAGAAAAATAGAAGAGACAAAAAAGAATGTCATACTATAGAACCGATAACAACAAATAAGTGTCAGCAAACAATAAGCAACCTGTAGGGAGAAAAGTATCAGATTAAATCACTTGAGCAATCATATGGCAATAAGAGAAATCAGTCAAGGTATCGTCGTTGCAGAGGAAGAAGGACCAGCAATTTCCATTGACGATGTAGAGTGGGAATTAATGAATTTTCTAAAGTTTGCTGGATCCTCAAAGGTGGTAGGTTTGTTTTGAAAAGTCACTTTAAATAAGCAAGGGAGAAATAATCTGTATCTTGCACCCATTGTGCGCAAAGCAGGATGAAGATCGAGAAAATCCTTCCGTCGTTTGGCAGTTGTCGAAGAAACATCCTGAGAGATTAATAATTTGGAACCAGACCACGTAAGTTGTTTTTTAGCTTTGGCAACATTCAAAACTTGTAGAAGGTCAGTAATTTTCAAAAAGAGGAAGATTACTCCTCTTGGTTTCATAGGAGCTGACATTGATGTCAAACAAGGACCCAACCTATGACCAGGCTGAATGCTTAGGCTTGTTGTTGGAAGGTCCAAAAGCTTTAGGAGAAAGGTGGAGAGGAAATTAACAGGGTAGTCACCTTCCAAACCTTCCTGAAAGCCATATAAACGAAGATTATTGCGTCTATTTCAGTTTTCAGATCTTCTGCAGATTTCTTCAACAGGAGGACCTCCTTTTCTAGGGCAGCGACTTTGATCGACACGTCATGAATCTCTCCAACATGTTGTTCCACAACAGAAATATGAGACTCCATGGATGTCCACTTAGTATCAAAGACTTACATACGAGAATTTGTTTCCTCAATAAATGGACGAAGAGCACGTATTTCATCAAGTACAGTGTCCAAAGAAACAGGAAAGATCGACTTCAGTGGAGAAGGAGGATCCTGCTTAAGATGTTTGGTGGCAGAAGATGGAGTTTGCGATTTAATTGAAGAGGTCAGCGAGGCCACTGATCTCGAAGAACTAGATTGTGCCATCATGCCGGTACTCTGAATTGAAGAAGTAGCGTGAGAAGTGCTGGAGTCAGAAATATTAAACTTTTTATTTATAAAAAGCAGTTTTCTACTCCTTCCCATAGGTAACTTCCAGAGAAAAAAACATAGAGCTATAGGAAATATGCATGGAACTTTTCAGCAAAAAGAAGGTCTGATGATGTAGTGCACTTGAAGAATGAAAAGGCAGAACATGAATGCTGGGAGTATTACTTGCGTATAAGCTGCCAAATTAAACAGCCAAAGTATTCAGTTGGCCAGAAGTTCAGAGGAAATGCAAGATAAACCAATCAAAAATATAAAAGAATATGGTCGGTGTAATATTGAAAGTTACTACAAGCGTGAGGCAATTGAAGAGAGATGCAGCATTGTTAAAAAATAAAAAATGGCGGCCAGATATCAGGAGAGAAGAATCCTCAAAATATCTTCATGTAAAGGCAGCAAAACGCCATAATAATACCACAGGATAAGCAGGGGGTCTTCCGATGCCTGTAGAACACAGTTTCAGACAGGAAAAGGGACTGGAACCACAGGAATCACCACTGCATATCCCGTCGCCGATCAGAGCTCTGTTATTAGGCGGCCATCTTGTTTTGAGCTGCGGGCTGCTCTCGAAAACTGAGAGCCTTAATCATGAAATATAGACAAAATAAGCTATTATCTAACCGATTTGTGTCGACTTGTGATATTATGCTGTTGTCACCTCTCTTAAAGTGGCTGGCAGGATTCGAAGCTGTTTGGCCACTGAGTAAACTTTCAGAAGTAGGCTACCTACCACTAATTCCGAAAAGAGGTGATAGTACTCTGCAGATAAAAACTGTGTGGTAATCACTTGCTTTAGCCAAGCTCTTGCTTATTTATTTATTTATTTATTTACGCAACTTTTATAGCGCGACAAATACCCGAAGGTGTCTCGGCGCTGTGGAGCAAACTGGAGTCTATCATCAAGCCATCCTCTTACTGATTAAACAGCCATGTTTTCAAGAGCTTGCGAAAGCTCATCAGATTCGGGGCGGTTTTGATGGCTAGTGGCAAGAGGTTCCAAAGTTTTGGAGTGGCCACAAGAAAGCGCCTGTCTCCCCAGGTGACCGATCTTGTGCGTGGCACAGGGAGGAGACTGATATTGGCCGATCTTAATTGCCTGCTGGGAGTATACAGTTGAAAGGCTTCAACCAAGAACTTAGGTCCCGTGCCATGTACAGCCTTATAAGCAATACAGAGGGCCTTAAACTTAACACGGCTCTCGACTCTCAGCCAATGAAGCTGACGAATACCGAAAGTGGTGGATTTGCGACGAGGGATGTTGAGAAGAATCCTAGCAGCCGCATTCTGAATAGATTGCAGCTTCGTTGTGACACGCTTCTGGGTATGAAGGAAGAGTGCATTCCCATATGGCTGAGATACCCGCCACCCCCTCTCAACACAATCCCCAAGGATGGGAAACCGGAAACAGTTCTGAAGTCTTTGGAAGACGGGAGGGAGTAACCCTCCCGGCCGTATTTATTAAAATATGAAACAAAATTAAAACATTAAATAAACAGTTTCATATTATGTACAATTTCATTACCACATTGCGATGTTTGGCTAACCTTAACATATTCTCTAATACAAAGGTTCTCCTAGCCGAACTAACATCCTACAAAACATTTACTTGAAATTTTGAAATTGTACATCCTAACGTTTAAGGGCCAACGGCAAGGTCGTAACCGGTGTCAAGATCCCTAACCCAGAAATATCGCCCTCACTTGTGAGGGGCGGCCCAGAGGCGTACCTCAAGTGCAATTACCAATTTCCCTTGACTTGACGGGGGCCCCAATAAAACTCGACGCCACTTAGAGGTCGTACGAGGACTCGTGTGAGGTATCTAGAAGGTAGCGTAGACCCCCCCCCAAACCCCACACAACTTACCACATCTGCCGTCGCAGACGTCCTGGCCCCGGGAAATTCCCCAGGAGGGGGCTGTAACCCCTCCTACCCAGGAAGGGGCCTTGACCGCCTTTCCTTTTCTTTCGGCGACCCATCCTTAGAAGGGACCGCCTCCCCGTTGAGGGGCCAATGGCCACCTCCCCCGAGCGCTCCCATCCGTGCTGGGTGACGCCCACTCATAGGGATCTTCCAATTAGTGCTCACCGATCATGACCTTACCGCCCGACCAAAATAAATACGACAATGCTAACTAAATGACTAAACTAAAAAGACCGTAGCAACAACACTTTTATTAAAAGCATGCTTATCAATGAACATTAAAGCAGAATTTCCTTATTTACGAAACTTAACACAAATTGACCATTCTTTATTACATACTCAAAAACATCACGATAATACCACAACCTGTAAACGAAAATCAGAGTTATCCATCAACTTTATTCAAAAACCACTTGCTGTCCTCAGGGGCTGGTGGGTGGGTCAAAATTGGCTCTTCGTTCCGTCTCGAGCTCACGTGCAGCGAGGAGGTGCAGCTTCAGAGCACAGGAACAAGAGGATGCCTTCGGATCTTGCTTCTCCTTTTATCCGTCTTCAGGGCGGGCGTAAACCCGCCCCTGCCTGCCCCTAGGGCGTGGCCAGCCGCGTCAGTGTCTAGGCCAACCCACTCTAGGGCGGGAAAAGGTGCGCCCCGGCTACGCCGCTTTGGGCATACCAGCCGAGACGCGCCTCCCGCCCAAGATGGCTTCCCGGGGGGATCGTGGTACTCCGCCATACGTTCGGGGGGACCGAGTGGTCGCCCCTTTCCATATGGCTGAGATACCCGCCACCCCCTCTCAACACAATCCCCAAGGATGGGAAACCGGAAACAGTTCTGAAGTCTTTGGAAGACGGGAGGGAGTAACCCTCCCGGCCGTATTTATTAAAATATGAAACAAAATTAAAACATTAAATAAACAGTTTCATATTATGTACAATTTCATTACCACATTGCGATGTTTGGCTAACCTTAACATATTCTCTAATACAAAGGTTCTCCTAGCCGAACTAACATCCTACACAACATTTACTTGAAATTTTGAAATTGTACATCCTAACGTTTAAGGGCCAACGGCAAGGTCGTAACCGGTGTCAAGATCCCTAACCCAGAAATATCGCCCTCACTTGTGAGGGGCGGCCCAGAGGCGTACCTCAAGTGCAATTACCAATTTCCCTTGACTTGACGGGGGCCCCAATAAAACTCGACGCCACTTAGAGGTCGTACGAGGACTCGTGTGAGGTATCTAGAAGGTAGCGTAGACCCCCCCCCAAACCCCACACAACTTACCACATCTGCCGTCGCAGACGTCCTGGCCCCGGGAAATTCCCCAGGAGGGGGCTGTAACCCCTCCTACCCAGGAAGGGGCCTTGACCGCCTTTCCTTTTCTTTCGGCGACCCATCCTTAGAAGGGACCGCCTCCCCGTTGAGGGGCCAATGGCCACCTCCCCCGAGCGCTCCCATCCGTGCTGGGTGACGCCCACTCATAGGGATCTTCCAATTAGTGCTCACCGATCATGACCTTACCGCCACAGGCCGGATAGTTGACCGGATATCCGGACCCCCCACAACACTCCTACCTAAAGGTCATGGTGTAACGTTTTTAGCCATGCTAAGAAGTCTCCTATGAGTAACTCATTCCCCACCCGAGACAAATGCACTCCATCCCCCACATACATACTGTCATCATTAATACACCCATGTGAAATAGAATGCAGTGTCTTGGAACGGAACAACCTACTCACTTTATTATTAAGCTTTCTAACAGAATGATTTAAAGCAGGAACCGAAATAGCCCCCCGCCACACTTTTCGTGGGATCATATGGGACCATGCAATAGTGCACCCTGGAACTCTCCTCGCTAACCAACTTACAGTGGAAAGCATCGCCTCAAGGAGAAGTCGTCTACCAGTGGTGACCAAATCATTACCCCCAAGATGTACTATGACTACAGACGGCGGTGACCTCGTCCGCCCTAGCAAACCCTCAAAATATGATTGAAACTGGTCAATACAGAGACCGCCTCTTCCGTAGAAGGACACACTGTACCCGTATTCCCCAGCTACGTGAATCATATCACCTGCCTTGAATACGTCCGCGGCACGTCTCACGTATGAGTGGCCCACGACCCACACCTCCTTTTTCACAGCCGGTGATGTCTGACCGCTGGCCCGGTGTAGGGTCGACTGCAAAGTCCGCCCCGCCTCGTAGGCTTGCGCAACTGAAAACCAAACAAAACAAGAAGCGTGAGTACATTGTTACAGCTTCACAACATGTGCAAACGCACATACCTTTTATAACAATTGGAGGACCAACGCCCCACCCGTTTAACTTGTTCCACATCCAGACCCCTGGCTGTAGCTTCCGTAGCAGCCCCTATCCGAAAGGAATGGGTCCCAAACTCGCCCGGGTTCAAGCCCGCAGCGGCAATCGACATCGCAAGCACCCGCTGAAACTGAAACTTTGTCAGTGGGGTGGCGTCAGCGTGTCTCAACAAGGTCCCCCCCCATGATGCCACCCTTCGTGTTAAATAATCTTCTAGACACCTTACCGGGCACATGGAGGACCCGGGAATCCTGCGTATGATTATGCAGTCACCCATCCCACTTTGATCGGTTTTGGACCTGACAAACGAGACCGTCATCGTCTCCCCTCTGATCTGGACGTGCTCCAGGCACAATCCTCCTGTTACATCCTGCTTGTTCCTCGCCACTAGTTCGCTTACCCGCATAGCCCCATGGAATGCCAGCGTAAAAGCGGCTCGGAATAACACCGTCTCAAACTGAGATGAACACGTAGCAGGGAGTCTGGATAGCAACTGGGCCAGCCTATCTAAACCTATCGGGCGCCTTTCATCTACTCTGCGACCCTCAAGGCGTTGCCACCCTCGTAGCGCTTTCTGTACAACGAAAGACGCTGTCGGGTCAAGGATCCCGTGGGCCCTAGCAACAAAGGAAATGGCGGCCCGATGCCTCTGAGCTGTGGCCACCGATTTCCCGACCCGATGTAAGGACATCAGAAAATTCACCACCCACTCTTCCTGGCCCCAAAGCTCCTCTCTATCAGTCCCCAAAAAGGCCAAATAGGACCGGAACGCCCCTTCATATGCCTTCCTCGTCCTGGGTGCTAAACTCTCTCCCACAAGGTTACGAAGTTCGGGGCACCGAGAGACCAGAGAGCTTCGGGAAAGGGTGCCGGTTCCGGGTCCGCTGTGGGAAGGAAACCCCAGAAAGCCTGCATACGAAAACGAGACAGTGCATCAGCTGCCTGGTTCATTACCCCTGGGACATGTCTTGCTTTGAATAACACATTCAATTGCATACACAGTAAAACAATTTCTTTGAGTAGTCTCAAAATCCACTTGCATCGTGCTGCCTGGCTATTGATACACTCGACCACGGTCATATTGTCAGACCAGAATACCACAGAGTGATCCATGAACCCTTCGGGCCAAGTTCTCAGGGCTACTAAAATGGGGAAAAGTTCCAGGAAAGCAATGTTACTTGTCAGCCCACTGTCATGCCACCATGTCGGCCACTTTTGTGCAGACCATCTTGTGCCGAAGATGGCACCAAAACCTATACTCCCTGCCGAATCCGTCCACAGCCCCAGCTCATCAGAGGACACGGCTGGTTTATTCCAGACGACTCGACCATTGAAATCCGCCAAGAATGCCAACCAAATGCGCATGTCCTGGCGGACCTCAGCCGAGAGCCTCATGCGATGATGGCCCTCCTTCAGGCCGACCATGGCTTGAGCAATCGAACGAGAAAAGGGGCGGGCCATTGGTATAACCCTCAGGGCAAAATTCAACTGGCCAACTAGCTGCTGTAACTGATGCAGCTTAACCTTGGATCCATTTATACATATTTTCAGAGATGTCCTGAACTTTGACACTTTTTCGGTAGGTAAACGAAAACACCCTTCCTCGGAATCCAACTCGATCCCCAGAAACTCGAGGCAAGTGGAAGGTCCCACAGTCTTACCAGGTGCCAATGGCACGCCAAACTGATTCATTAAAACACAAAATTGAGCCAAAGCCTGCCCACATTCCGGCTCCCCGGCTGCCCCCAGGAACAAAAAATCATCAAGGTAGTGCATCACATTTTGGAAACCCGTCTTCCTTGTGAAGACCCATTGTAGAAAAGTACTGAATTTTTCGAAATAGGCACAAGATATAGAGCACCCCATCGGCATACACCTATCCATGTAATAATGACCCTGAAACATGAAACCTAGGAGACGCTGATCGACCGGATGTACCGGGAGCAACCGGAACGCTGACTCGATATCAGATTTTGCCATCAGCGCCCCGGGCCCCAGGCGATTCAAAATGGCTACGGCCTCATCGAAGGATGCGTACCGCACCGAACACACTTCCGGGTCTATCGCTTCGTTTACGGAAAGACCACGTGGGGCTGATAAATTGTGTATCAGCCGAAACTCACCTGGGTCCTTCTTTGGGACCACACCTAAGGGGGAACAAACAAAGTTAGGAACCGGTGGTACACTAAACGGACCGGCGACTCGACCTCGAGTCACCTCTTTCCTGATCTTATCCTGTACCACGGTCGTATGCTGGAAGACCGATAGCTGATTTTTACATTTCGTTGCACCTTGAAAGTCCCCCACTGGGATGCGGAAACCATAAGAAAACCCGTTCCGCAACACCCCAGCAGAAGTACGATCCGGGTATTCACTGAGCCAAGGAATCATCGCCAAGGTATCAATCGGGGTAGGTAAAGGCGCCCCTCGGACTATATTAGACCTGTTTGGCGCCTCCTCTACCCCCGTTATCACCCGTTTTGGCTCTGCACGTGGACTCAGGATGGGATGATTGCCCACACCCACTACATTCGTGCCTAAATTTGCACGATCCCTGGGGCCTTGTACATTTACCCCTGTTGAAGTTCCAACAAACCCCCCTTTTTCCTGTATTTCCGGCAGGCCTCGAGTAATTGTCGGTACCTGTACCTGGTCGAAAGGGCGTCCCCGCATACTGGCGGTAGGATTCGCCAACGTTACTTCCCACCAATGGCACTTTCAACATACCAGTCTCCTTCATTTTATCCCAAGACACAGAATCATAACAATCCCAAGTTAAGCTTTTATCATGTTCTTTAGCCTTTCTAAACAGATTATCATAGCAGAACCAATGGTTACCCTCATGTGACACCGAGTACCCCATGATTCGAGACTGATAAATCGGCAATTCGTGCAGCAGATCGGGCCTTCGTTCCCCCAAGATCGATGTAAAGACCCCCCACGCTTTGCCCCAATTGCCAATATTTTCGTTCACCTTAAAGGCGGCCATTTTTGCGCGCCAAACACTCGGATGCATGAGATCCTTCTGGCCCTTAACATGCTCCATTTCATAGTGATCAGTAAGCAACGAGAAAATGTTCACATATTCTCCCGCCCATATCTTCTCCTTAATAGCCAAGGGAACATGCTGACCCACCCTTTCCCTACGAGAAGGTGCTGACTCATCCCTTGCAATCGGCAATGGCCGCTTACCTGAACCGGACGGCGTCTCTGCGACCGAACCTGTCCCCTGTGGCTTCTCTACTACCGCAGCCGGTGTGGATACCCTCGCTGCTTCCCGTGACTCACGCAGTTGCTTCATCAGTACCTGCGCGTCGACAGCCGTGGCGCCCTCACTATCTTTACCCAACCACGCTGCTAGTTGAGCTGCCAGCTCAGGCGGCATATCGTCCCCGGACACGGGGGTGACCACAACGGGAATCGGATTCCCTCCCTCCGGCACGGGGGTGGGTGTCTCTAGCGGGGCACTAGGGCCCGGGATGTCTTCGACAGCTCTCCCTCTCCTGGGCCTCTTGTTTTTCCCTCCCGGGGCCGCTCCCGCCAAAGGACGTTTCGGTCCCCCTTCCTCGTTTTCATCCATTCGCCTCTTTAACTCAGTCATCTCTTTCATAAGAACGCGCAGCATCTGGTCAGTAGTCATGCGCTTTCCTGCCTTCTTCGGCATTCTCCAACAGAGTATCTGAAAAACAAACAAGAAAGATTACAACGCTCCAAAATTGGCTCTTCGTTCCGTCTCGAGCTCACGTGCAGCGAGGAGGTGCAGCTTCAGAGCACAGGAACAAGAGGATGCCTTCGGATCTTGCTTCTCCTTTTATCCGTCCTCAGGGCTTGCGTAAACCCGCCCCTGCCTGCCCCTAGGGCGTGGCCAGCCGCGTCAGTGTCTAGGCCAACCCACTCTAGGGCGGGAAAAGGCGCGCCCCGGCTACGCCGCTTCGGGCATACCAGCCGAGACGCGCCTCCCGCCCAAGATGGCTTCCCGGGGGGATCGTGGTACTCCGCCATACGTTCGGGGGGACCGAGTGGTCGCCCCTTTCCATAGTCTATCCTGGAGAAGACTAGGGTAGAAACCAGAGTCTTCCCAGCTGACGGCGGGAGGTAAGGCAGCAACTTCTTTATTTTTTTCAGAATGAAAAAAGATGATGACACAACCTTGTTGGTATGAAGATCGAAAACCAACTTAGTGTCAAAGATCACTCCCAAATTTCGGGTTTTTTCCACTGGAACAGGTGGGGGGGCCAAGCTTTTCTGGCCACCAACCATGAGACCATTCAGGGGAGAGTCTTCCGAAGGTCATAATCTCGGTCTTATCCGAGTTGAGGCGAAGGCAGTTCAGGGCCATCCAGCTACTGACCTCAAGCATAGCTTTCTGGAAGTTGGCTGCTACAGTGTGACCATCCTTGTGGATACCCAGCACCAGCTGGGTATCATCTGCATACGATGTAAGCTGTATCCCATAGGCCTTTATTATCCTCGCCAAGTCCGCTACATAGATATTGAAAAGCATAGGGCTTAGCGAGGAGCCTTGTGGGACTCCACAAGGGAGTGCAGAGATAGGGGAATAGAAATCTCCCAGCTTTACTGTCTGGGTACGGTTTGCCAGGAAAGATGAAATGAGATCCTTGGCACGACCGTTAATCCCCAAAGCAGTGACACGGTCGACTAAGGTGGCATGGTCGACCGTGTCAAAAGCTGCTGACAGATCCAGAAGGATAAGGACAGCCGCCCCTCCCTGGTCCATGATCACCCTGATCTCGTCAGAGGCCTTTATCAAGGCAGTCTCTGTTCCATGCCCTTTCCTAAAGCCAAACTGCGTGTCGTCGAGAAGATGGTGAGTCTCGACGAACTCTGAGAGCTGTCTGTTCATCAGGTATTCGCATACTTTGGCGGGAAAGGGCAGGCACGCGATCGGTCTGTAGCTTGCAACAGCTGTGGGATCTAAGGAAGGTTTTTTCAGAAGGGGTTTTATGACAGCGTTCTTCCATATACTTGGAAATTGACCTGTCGAAAATGCAATATTGCAGATCTCCATGAGAGGGCGAGAAATCACTTCTGTGAGTTTTGACATCACAGATGGGGGACAAGGCTCCAGTGGGGAGCCCGATTTGATAGTAGAGATGATTTTGATCACATCCTCATGTGGGGCGGGTAGAAAACAGGAAAAATGGTCATGGTTGTGGAGAGACAATGGTTCTTCCCCGCTACCACCTCTACATTCAGTTCTGGAATTATCTTCAAAAGAAGCATATATATCTGCAACCTTCGTGATAAAAAAGGCAGCTAATTCGTCACAAAAAACCTGTGAGGGCTCCACTTCAGGCCCAACGGGGGGGGGGAAGACAAGGTGTTGACAACAGAGAACAGTTCTCTGGCCGAATTAGCAGCGGTCTTGATTTGTGCCGAGAAAAATTCAATTTTCCGGGCCAAGATTGCCTTTTTATAGATCTGAAGGGCATCCTTATAAGTTTGTCTAGCTATGGGGCAGTAGACCTTCCTCCAGCGCCTTTCTAGATTTCTGCAGTGTTGGCGGTGTAGTCGAAGATCTCCATTGTACCAGGGGGCCGAAGGGGATACTCTGTTGGGCTTCATGATTTTCTCTGGGGCCACAAGGTCAGCGGCACTTCGGATCCAGTCCTGAAAAGCTGAGGCCGATAGTGCCGAAGTATTATCACCCTGAGGACGGGAGGAAACCAGAGAGTGTAGCATCTGAGGCAAATCTGCAGTTTTCCAGGCACGAGTGCCCATTCTAATTCGAGGCCTGGAAGCTGAAGGGGCAACGGATCGTATGTCTATTTGAAAGATGATAGCCCTGTGGTCAGACCAAGTGATTGGGATGATGTCTAATACAGATATGCCAGGATCATTTGTGAACAGACCATCGAGGGAATGTCCAGCTTAGGTCCACTGTCTACCTTCACTCACATTCCAGAGACCTTCATTAATAATGGTACACCAATTAGACCAGTTAATGGAACACTAGTGGTAAAAAAAGGTGCATTGAAGGTGCTAAACCGCATTATGGAGTCATGCAGTAGGTTTTATAGCATGTCACACACAATATAATTGGTTGATGTGCCTAGCGGAGTGAGAGTTAGTATGTTTCTATTCAGGAAAACAATTTATTTCTTTATTTACAGTATTTTTTTGTATACCGCTTCTTCACTGAGCAGTAATAGAGTGCTGTGCTGTGCAATATAATAGCTACGTATTATATCATCCCTCTAGAAACCAACTCAGGGGTGGCACATCTGGGCCACCAATGTGGATGACGCATTGGGTTTTTTATTCATGTGCTTCCACATAGTAGCACTGGAATAGGTCCACTGAGCTCTAAGTCAAAATTGTGAAATTAAATCAGTCCCTTAGTCAAATACAGAGAATAGACCACTGGTATGTAATGAAGCTTACAGCATTTTACTGAGCTTTGAAGGGCCTACACTCATGAGGACACCCTTAAACAAGAAGAAGCAACAAAGAAGCAGGAAGCAAGCTTAGAATGAAAGAGTGAGTGTGAATTAGAAAAAGAACACCTGCCAGGAGCAACACCGCACTGATTTTTGTTAGTCTTGAAATCTGACTCCCCTCGTTTCTTATCACAGGCGTTCAAATAAAGAAAGAGTAAGTAATACAGGAGAAAATTCTCACAATCCTGATCTATTTTTTCCCTTAAAACGACCTCCTAACATTGTCCTTGCATAACCAGTGCCGGCAGTGTTGCTGCCTTATACCATAAGCCCTATGCTGTGCTCATTCTTCCTTTAAGTAAGTTGCACACTAACGGGCGATTCAGAAAGGGCCTCCGCACTTGCAGTAGTGGCAGGAGCCATGCACTTCTCGCAGGGCCTCCGCAATGAGTAACTGCTGTGCAGAGGTACCACCACGGGTACAGGCCTCCTCACCATGACTACGGAGGTTCTTTGTGAATTGGCCACAAAGTCCCATTATTCTAAGGAAAAATCCTTTATACTAAGGACATATCCTTTAGATTCTTAACATATTTTTTCAAATACAAACTTTATTACTGGTGTATCTGCACTCCAACTCTAATCTATAATCCAGAAGAAAAACAATAAACATAAAACATATTGACAGGTGTTTCTGCTTTGAAGCCGCAGATTTTTCAGGACAACTATTACTTAGGGGGCCCTAGAATAGAAAATGTCATGCTCACACCAGAACACCAACTACTTTGTGGGAAAAAAACAATATGAATATCATGTTCTGCAATTCTGAAGTTGTCCTGAGACACACCCATCAGGTACATCATTAAAAAGCCTTTACTACTGCCCAAATCCACACTACTAGAAGATGGATTATTGACTGACTATACACCTATCAAAGTGATCTCCCTCACCCATCGCAAGTTGATTAACACCCCATATGCCATGGACATTGGGAATGGGATCTTGGAGGTATTGAGGATGATGAATTGCTTGAAGCGCTGGCATCCCCGTGAGGTGACCATACATTCTTGATTCCGTCTGGTGCAACTAAAGATTCTACACAGATCCTACTGTGCATGCACCACTATGGTAAAAATGGGAAGGGTGGGGTCCCCATTGTGCCACAGGAACTGTGGACATATCAGTACATTTTTCCATATTTTCTGGGAGTGCCCGGTCGTTAAGCATTATTGGGAGGCTGTCATCCATTGTTTGAACAATGTCTCTGGGAATGAAGCCTCTGCAGAATGGTGCCTCCTGAACATCTGGGAGGCCACTGAACTCACCCGCATTTATCAACTATTGATGACGTTGGGTCTTATGATTGCCAAACACACTATAGCATGTTTATGGCGGCAAATTAAGCCCCACAACTAGATGCCTGGAAACAGGACATGGACTGGTGTATGTTAGCTGAAAGGGTTGTATACAAAGTCTGGGGTTGCCTGCATAAATGGACAAATATCTGGGGAAAGTGGAAAGATTATTGAGGGGGCCTATGTGCCCCTGTTGTCACTACTGAGGGAACAGCAGAGAGACTAGTGTGTGTTGGACAGGGAGCCATTCTGTGAGGCTGAAAGACTATGGGGAAGAGTTGTGGAATTTCGGGGTCTGTGGGAACTCTTTGTCGATTTGTTGCTGTTTCTGTGCTACATAATATTTTGTTTGTAGAACAATGTTATTTTGTAAATGTTTACAGTAAAAGTTATAAAAAAGATTGGTGATAAAGTAAATAAAAAGCATTTACTACAGTGCACATATTTCTCATTCTAATTCACTGACCTACCCGAAAGTTTAGCAAATAGCATGCAGCCAAGGAATATCATCTCATCGCAGAATGCTAAAAAATAGAAAACTCAATATCATATTAAGGCTTACAGAATCGTCGTATGTGCAACAGGCCTGGTTCTAGCAGGTGGGCCAGGTGGGTCAGGCCCACCCAAACATTACATTTGGCCAATCCAGCCACAGCTGAAGAGGCCACAGAAAAGTCACCTCTTAAGTGCTTGCTCAATTTCAACATTGGAACGTTTTTCCACTGTCTTTAAAACTGAAATAGAGTTGTGTGTTTTAGGTGTGAAGGTGGGCCAGATAACAAATTAACAGGGATGTAAAGCTAAGGCTCTAGCTTGGCCCTTAGAGTCCATAAACAAGCTGAGCCCTGAAAATGTTTGCTATGTGAAACATACAACAAACATCATGTCAAATATGATACAGTCTCTTCAAAATTAAAAAAATTGTATTTCTTTAACACATGGAGGTTTTGACATTTATCTCACAATATAGCACTGCACTGAAAAATACTTAATAAAAGTGGTTAGAAGTTAAACATGAGTTTACTGTCAATCCTACTCAGTCCTCACACTGTTAACAGTACCATTAGTGAACCAAGAGGCAAGACAGTTGTCATGCGGACCTTGTATGTGGCCCAGATTATTATAGAGCAACATTTGTTTATTAAATCAAACACAATATGTATATGTATAGCTGGTTTTCTGATTCATGTATTTGAATGTGCTTTCATGCGCATATATGAAGAAAAACAAGTTTTGCTGAAATAACATATTTGCCCAGCTCACACAATTTAAGAGGGATAGCTCCAATTTATCTAGGTTTTATTTTTTCACTTTGTACAAATCAGCCACTAAATGGATATCTGTCTCTCCTTTTTATGTTAATGCTCTGGTTTTACTACTTAGTTTAGTTTTCTGCTGTATTTTTATATAGTGTGAACTCGACCTGGAGAAATTGAAGCGCATTACATGACAACCAGTTACATTATACATGGTCACATTCATTTCTTTTAGGCACTGGAGATTTTGCCCAGAATCACAGGATTTTGAGCCAACCCCGAGACTCGAACCAAGCTTGTTCAGTTTCAAAGTTGGAAGCTCTTGCCATAATGCCACATTCTGTGTAGATTGCGGGTGGCAGGCAGAAGGTACATGAAAGCTTGGCTCATTATGGGCTTGAAGTACCTACAGGACCTAATACTAAGTCAGAGCGAGGCATCAGGCAGAAGCCCGGATCAAGCATTCAGTGCCAGTCTTCCTAGTGCAAAATGTCAAGGCTTCGGTGTGGTAACAGGTGAAGAAATATAAACCTCCTAAGGGGTTCACTGATACACCTGGTCTTTTTAACCAACAAAGAAGAGATTGGCACAGGAGCTGTAATATCAAGAACACATATTTATTAACCTCAGATTAGGGAGACTACGTGACACAGTTCCCTCACACCACTGTAGGAGGCATTCTAAAGAGTACAGATAACAGGGGCCTTATATATGCATAGGTTACATAGTCAGCATTAAACCAAGGGGAGGTCCTGGCACATACAAGAATACTTACTGACTAATATGGCTATACAAAATTTGCTTGCTCAACAAAGTGGGAGGAGATACATTTCTCCTTACATCAGCAAGAATAGCCTGACAGTTATAACATAAGAGCAGATGCATTCTGACAGCTAGGCCTTTCTGACCATGTGCAATGCTCTGGAAGAGGGAGAAAGCACATGGCAAGCACATGGCTAACTAAGATGGCTGCCAAGTACAAAATGGCTTTCAGGTGATGCTAACAGATTCCTGCAATCTTTAACAGATATTCCTTTCAGCATGAGCTAAAGACATTCCTATGATCTAGTAGGAACATAGAAAATATATTGCACATTTAGTCTCATATATTTATCATTATCCTAATTCATTGCTAGGTGGGCATTTTTTCATTCTAAACATTTCATTAAGCGGGTATATATAAGGTATAAGCAGGAGTAAAAAGGAAACAAAGCATTGGGTCATAATTAACATACAGATAGCAGGAGAGAGTAATGACTATTATCACAAACTGAATTATCAATTTTCCCAGCCCTAAGCAAAACGCAAATCCTAGAACCATCTAGACCAATTCCATGTAAAAAAACATTTCCAGGGCTTCTATGCATTTCAGTGACCATCCAATTTCAGAATAGCCAACAGCACGTATCTAATAAAAACATTTCCAATAGACTTTTCCAGTGTTCCTTTTATGAGGAGGGTAAAGTTGCATTTGTTAACTGTTCAAAAGAATGTTTCTCTCGCAAAAAAAAACCATTATACCTAATACAAATATTAAAGCAGTTAAACATATTATTACAAAACTAATCCTGGCTCCAAGGGACCAGGAGGACCACACAGGGTCATAGGACTTAGGACGAGGAGCCACAAAGGGCTGCTCCTCCTCAAAAATGGGACGTCCAAAGGGGTGCATTATTAACAACAACAAAAAGAAGTCCTTGGGGAAATTGAACCGCTGTGAAACCAGCCAGAGGGCAATCTTCTCCCTGTGTCCGCTTGAGCCTCACAGGCAGGCTCTTGTTGTTCCCACGGTGGAGCTGCACAACTCGCAAATCAGGAATCACGGCCCAGTTTAAGACGTAAAAGATGTCTTTCTTTCAGGATAGGGCAATCATCCTCCCCCCCCCACTCCCAGGGCAAATGCCCTTAACTATCCTGTCCAGTGTCTCAAGCAGTGCACCAGTGTTCTTCACTTCAATCTAACAGGCACCAAAGACACAGCACCTGTACCCTAAACTCAAGTCCTTCCCTAACTTCTGTATTGCTCTGCCGGCGCACTGCTCTTTTGTTGGGGCCAAATATTATCCAGTATGCACAGGCGCTCTTGATCAACAAACAAAGGTGCAAACTTGAATTCACTTTGGGACCAGGATTCAGAGGCCTGCTGCTAGGATCTCTGAAGCAACCCCTGTTTCAAAAGGGGTCACCTCAAGCGAAAGCCTCCATGCCGTTCTGGTCGGTCTGTGACTCTCAGCTGGGCATCAAAAACTTGATCCACGATTTCTCATTTCTCATTTCTGACCCCGTCTTTTGCCCAAGACAATGGCAGGGGTACATACTTCACATTCCAGTGCTTCCGCCTTCACTGAGGTCCTAGTTGCCAGCAACGCCTGTGCTGGTTACATTCACCTTGGCTTCAAGCTGGACTGGTGCTGACTCCCCAGGCTGGATCTGATGTCCGGGCCCCTCTGGCAATGGTTGTAAGGCAGCAAATATCTTTTGGTGAACTGAACAAAAGGTCTTTAGACAAGGCACAGAAATAATCTATCAACAGAGAGGATAGTCTCAGAATACTTTCTAGTCTTGGTACGCCCCAAATATTAGCAAGGCATCCAAGAACCACTTCATCTATCTGAGAGTAAAAAAAAACTGGACCTATTACTCTAGTTGAAGCAGCTAAGGTAGTCTGTGTTCATTTACTAAATTCTGAGGAAAAGAGAAAAATAATACAGACATACTCCAACTCCTTACATTTGTGTATTCCTACATTACTAATCTGAAGACCTTCAAGAAAAAAGGAAATGTTCTCCACTTTTACTCATAGACTTTGCATTACTTGTACAGGACTGTAGACACTTCTAGAATGGTTTCTCTTAATAAAAGCACCTTCATTGTACGCTTAGGACCATGCTCTCATGTTATAAGTGCAGCAGGAAAATCTAAAACTGCTAATTTAATAGGGATTCTTATTGCATAAAGAACTAAAAAAAAACGTCAACATAGTCGGTAAATTTTTTCCAGCAGAACATGTTGTGACCAACAAAACTCTTATAGAACAATATTTTCCTCAAAAATGTTTGCTAAGGATCACATGGGCGTCTTTCGTGCATTCTACTTTTCACGATCCAAACTATGCAACATCAGCTCTAATAAGGACTGTCAGCTTATTTACACAGACTAGCTAATAATAATGGTGTTATCACCTGAGAATTTTAGAACAAAAACTACCCACATCTAGTTCCCCTTAAAGGTCAAATACGGGAACAGCAATCTAGACTACTCATCCTTTCACAATTTCATCAGATAGGATGGGTAGTAACATAGCATATTTATTTATTCATTTTATTAATGCTAACAATTTTTTAAACAGTATTACTGAATAGCCAATTAAATGTATCATGGCTATTTCACAGACAGCTTAGACAGGCTCAAAAGAGATTGAGAAAAAGAGAGAAAAAACATAAATTTGCCTACCCTTAATTTGTAGAGGAGCTAGCCTCCTTCCCCCATCTCGACAGTAGGAAAACCTAAAACAGGATTCACTTCTGTCGACACTATCTACTTCTATTTGTGGCAGCTGGGCACAAATACACTTGTAGGAGGTAAATAGCACATGTAGCTAGCTAGAAAACATTAATAACCAACCATCAATCCCTTAGCAAGTATACTAGTTGTAACCTGAGGGTGAATTAATTCAAACTAAATCCCATCGCCTCCTTATCTCAGCCTTTGCACAGTAATCTTCAAACTAAAAACATTAGTGCTGTATACATGGCAGATCTATTCTCTTAATCAGAGCCCACAAATACCATTATATTTCCTTTTGTTCATATGAGTGCACAAAAACTTGCTTTTCCCAAAAATAGTAAGCAACACTTCTCTTCTTACCCTGCGCTGTCATCTTGTCTTTCAAAAACTTTCAGAGGTCGAAGTATCAAAGCAAACCTTGCTCTGGGCATTGCTAGGCTGCTAAATGCAGAACTCGACCTTTAACCCTTACCAGCTGTCCTATTTTTGTGCAAGGCTTTCCATGTGGCTTTTCCAATTCAAAGCAACTATGAAGAATCACAGCTGAAAGGCAGTCCTGTTATTCCTGTGTTCCAGTAATTTAGAGGTACGCTTAATAACTTCTGCTGGGTTTTTTATATTTAGTTTCATTTGTGTGCAGTGTGCGGTGTGTTTTTCTAGCAGTATAGAGGTCAGCTATTTGTGTTATACTTAAATGTGTGCATTTACTAAAACCTAAGAGCAGTTTGAAAGCTGCTCTGAGTGGCAGAACTGCTTTTAAATAGTGAATTTTGCATTCATTTATAACCATAAGCACAGAAGCCTTACTTGAAACATGAAAATTCTGCGCCACTTTTTAAAGGACAGTTATTATCTAACATCAAAACCACAGATGTGCTTATGTAAAAACACATTAAGAAAGGAAAATCCCTACTTTACATTTTTTTTGTCTGTTTTCCTAAATAAAGAAACAGTTTTTTGTAACTTTTAAGATTAGTCTGTAATGCAGGCTTTTATATCAGGTTTATGCTGACTTAAAATCTAGTTGACTCAGCAGTTTCCTTATGGCTTGCGTTCAGGAATAGCCATGTGCTATTGACGCAGCTGTTGCTGTGACCAGCAGGCGTCAAATTCTCACGCCTTTCAAGCCAGCACAAATCTATCGTTCTGTAATGTATGTTTAGTTCAGCAACAACCAACTCACTCAGATGATGTGAATGCCTTTTAATATCTAATACAATGTATCTAAGGAGAATGCTGTAATATTTTGTATTTTAGTCATAATTATTACAAAGGACACAATTTCGTTTTTGAGACCTATTTTATTCCTATTGAATGTGAATTATAATTGTATCTTTAGCATTGTGGCAATTTGCACACATGTATAGTTTCGTACTCTGTCAATTTAATAGTAACATGCAGCTATTTAGTATATGTTATATAATTCATTTCTGGATTTTTGATTTAATATATAATTAATTAAATAACATTTTGCATAACAGAATGATGACAAAAAAAACTCTTTGAGCTCCTTCCAGACATTTACAGAAGGGGGTCATACACTCAGAACACACAATACAGCGCGCTTAAGGCTAGCCATTCTTATACTAAAAGCGCAATCGCTATTTACTCACACAAGTAACACCGATGCCAAACCACATAGTCATTTAAACACACGATTAACCCACAAATCAATACTTAGGACAGAAACAAGAGACACCCCACAGACTGTTCTTAAACCAAATCATTTGTAAATACTAATTGAAAGTCATATTTACAAGAAAAGCTTCTCAAAAGTAGCCCAAAAGACTGCACAAAAAACAGGCCAAAGTCTGTTCTATGTTCAAGAAGCCAAAATACACCAAATTTGCTAGTTTCGGCTGGCAGAATACTCAAAAAGCATTTTGCATATCACTACATATAAAAGTTTAAAGTGTACAAATCAGGATCTTTTTTATGTACAAATTTAATTCCATGGGGTACGTAGTCACCAAGGAAGAAATACGCTTTATGCCTAAACCTATTTAAGTATCCCATCCAGGGGAGTCGGCTGATTCTATTCTAATTCCATTATGGTACCTCTGAGAAAGCAACACATTCTACGATGTGTGCAAAGAACAGGCATGCCAAAAATATTGCAGCATATGCAATATTATACACATAGTAGCACTTATCTCAATGTGTGCCGTTCAAGTTTTATAAAAAGTAAAGAAAAATCTCCTCATTACCTGCCTATATAAATTGCAATTCATATATATACAAATTCCAAATATTGGCCAATTTCCATACAATTCCAAAACCAAAAAGCGTTGCAACAAATGACCTTACCAAGCACAAATCTCCAACCTCTCACTGCCAAGTTCTGAGTGACCTAACAGTTGTTTTAGAATACTCACGCCAAAAGGGTTCACATCCAGGAGCGGTAAGCATATGGAGGATCAAATCAGGAAGACCAGAAATATACTGGGCTGCAGAGACAGAGAAGCTCAATGCGCAGGGTACCTCCTTAGTAGAGTCTTGTCCTATCCTCCTTAGTAGATTCCTGTCTCCTGTCAAGACCACTCCCTTGAATAGCTGCTTCTCTGATGAGGTCCACGTTTCCGGCGCCATTTGAAGAAATATAAACCTCCTAAGGGGTTCACTGATACACCTGGTCCTTTTAACCAACAAACAAGAGATTGGCACAGAAGCTGTAATATCAAGAAAACATATTTATTAACCTCAGATGAGGGAGACTATGGCACACAGTACCCTTAGGTCACTGTAAGAGTCATTCTAAGGAGTACAGAGAACAAGGGCCTTATATATGCATAGGTTACATAGTCAGCATAAAGCCAAGGGGAGGTCCTGGCACATACAAGAATACTTACTGACTAATATGGCTATACAAAATTTGCTTGCTTAACAAAGTTGGAGGAGAGACATTACTCCTTACATCAGCAAGAATAGCCTGACAGTTATAGCATAAGAGTAGATGCATTCTGACTAGGCCTGGGTGGTAAATTCCGTTCCGCTTGCAGAATTTGCGGAATTTGGGTAATTTGCGAATGCAAAATTGCCCAAAATTCTGCGTTCCGCGACTTCGCGAATTTTTTTGCTTGTTTGCGTTCTCAAAATGCGTGTTTGCGAGATATTTTCCCCCGAGCATGCAAACAGCGATTGCGAACAGGCAAAAAGCATTGCGAATTTCTGTGTGTTCGCGGAGATTTGTTACCGTTTCGCTGAGATTTGCGTAACGCGATTAGGCAAATTCCGCCCACCCCTAATTCTGACAGCTAGGCTTTTCTGACCATGTGCAAGGCTCTGGAAGAGGGAGAAAGCACATGGCAAGCACATGGCTAACTAAGATGGCTGCCAAGTACAAAATGACTTTCAGCTCATGCTAACAGATTCCTGCTGTCAGGCCTTGCGACGTTACTCCTCAGGATGGGGTTGATGCTGATAGGGGGCCCACCTCTAGATCATCCCAAGTCTGGCTCTTAGACCACAGACTGTTAAGGAGATCAAGCGGGGGAAAAAGATAGGTAGTCCGGAGGGGAACCGCTGGGCAACTGGAGCAGGAACCTGTAACATACAAAACAGGGAATCAATGGAAGAGCGGCGCTAACTCTATCTATTCTCTGCGATCAGTGGTATATCCGCCACCCACCTGAATAGTCTTGTAAGTGATGAGAAAACGAAGAGTGACAGGTAAGGCGTCTTCTCAATTCTCAGAGTGTCCTGTGCAAAAGATATAAAGAAGACCATAAATGTGCCCCCTTTGTCCCACCACTAGATAAAGGGTTTCAATCTTCCCCTGAGTTAAGGATAACCATTCACCACATACCCTCTGCGAACAGGAAGATGACCTAAAGAAATACTGAGGATGCCCTTCGCTTGTCACAGTGTACATAAATGAAAGAACGTTCCCCTCCGATAGTTTGGTTACTGAATAGTACCGATAGGTACTTCAAATACCCCAAGAGTATCTCAACCACAGCAAACGGGAGTCAATTAGGGTACTTCCATACGTGAATACAGCAACTGAAATAATGCCCAGTTAAAGATAGCACCAAATGAAAGAAAAGCACTCCTCTGCAGATACGTCTCTGCAAGGAACAGAAAAGACCTCCTGTTTCAAAGTTGCCCACAGGAAAACAAAAGCGTCAAAATCCTGAACCTTTCAGACTCAGCCGAGTCGGAAGATATATGGGTTAATAGCACCTGTAATTCCAACAATAAACAAATGTTCCCCTAAGCGCGGGGAAAACCTGTAGCTGGCACACTGGAAACGAAGTGGGCGCTTCCTAAGCCCCTCCAATGTATCCACCCAGGTTTCGACGGATCCGGAGTCCCCAGAACACGAACAATCAGCAAACGATGCGGGCGCTTCCTAAGCCCCACCTGTTAATCCAAAGGCTCTGCACTTCTGTCCGACGCGAGCTAAACCACAGCCCGTCCGGAACGAACACTAAAGCACAGAGCAGGTCGCACAACCACCAAGCCAAAACAGGAAGGAATAATCGGCAAAGTCCCTTCCGCTACCGCCAGGATATCCCGTTTCCCAGGCGCGCATCGTCATCTGACGCGCCGCGTTAGGAAACATGGGTAATGTAGTCTTTGCATAAGTGAGTTACTTTCACAATTGCAGGCAGTGATTTACCGGAGGCCGGGAAACCTGACACCTGCAATCTTTAACACAGGGACTGCCTTAACCTGGAACATACTATTACACTCTGTTTGGAATCCTGGTGCTGGTGCTAAAGCCTGGCCTGCTAAAAATTATAAGAGTGTGGCTGTTGAGTATAGACATCATCTCTTACTCTCAAATAACTCTCTTGACACGCTGTATGCCTGTTTGGAAGAAGATATAATGAAAATCTTGAGTTTGTATGCTACCTACAGAATTGACAAAAATTGGGCCCGCATTGGCCCATCTAAATGATCCCTTGGCCCATCCAGGTGAAAATTCCTAGAACCGGGCCTGATGAGCAATAAAGTGCCTTCTTTTACATGCCTCCTCTTTTCTGAGCAAGAACTCTGGGGAGAAAATGGACAACTGTTATGCACAGGACCGTACTGGCAGTAGCAGGCACCGGGCAATCATCTGGTGCGGCGCACAGGTGGGGGCCGTTTTTGTTACAGGGCCGTTTTTGCAGCATAGCTGCAAAATTGGCCCTGTAACAAAATCGACTGAAAACCTGCCCTGGCAAATAACTCGGCCACACCCCCAACCCCGGGAGGGAGGTGGGGGGAGGGGGGGTAGCGAGCACTTTGTCAGGGCCGGTTTTGGTTCCGAGTCCGGCCCTGGCTTAGCACCCGAGAAATCATGAATAGGCAAACAAAGAGTCCAATAAAACCTTAATGACTGCTCACTACCATATTTCGCCTGTGTTGCCTTATGATGTATTGCTGATCCACGCTGTAAATGAACTGGCATGCAGCAGTGCAATTCGCCATAGAGTTCAGCCCGAATAGTAATTTTCAGGTCCTCAGTCCTGGTCGAGCTAAAGTATATGCCATAGAGATCCCTGCATGCCGACCAGAGTTCAAAACATGAAAAACTCCAGACCAAAACTGATTAATTAAAAAATATAACATATTTTTCTTTTGTGCCAAATTTATAAAGGTGAATTCACCCAAATGATATCGAACCCGAATTGCTGATAATAACACCAAATAAAGGTCGGCATGGACAGCTAAATACTTGGGGAGGATTTTTATTATTACAGGCACCATCTTTGGAATGGTTTATGGTTGTTAAATCACAGCCAACGCAAGAGTAGTTTTATTCCACAGCCTTCAAGGTGTCGTTCCAAGTTTGATACATTGGGAGAGGAATTACTGTCTCTTTCTGCAGCCCCCTTTTGTAGCAATACAGCCTAGTGATCTCCCAAGGTCACTGCCAGCTCAAGCTGTAAAAGGTCCCACACTCTAAATCCAAGCCGAAAGAAATATACCGTATAGTAAACTCCCTGATAAAACCCTCCCCGCCTGCCACAGATAATAGTAGTTCCCCGTCTAAATGCAAAGTGAACAAAATCTACCTCTCCTTTTCTGATCCAGCTATTGATTCACCTTCTCAACGCCTGGACTCAGTTCTGGACATGGACAATAAGCTGGAGTCCTTTCCTCTGTTGAAACTGGAAACATTGGAGTCTCTAGCACAACAAATAAAAACCGGCTCTCCGTGTGACCCTGCTCCACCGGGCTCGCTGGGGTGGCCAGCAAAACCATTCTCCCTACCCTTCTGGAATTGTTGAACTCTTCCATATTGAGTGGGATGGTACCTGCGACATGGAAGCATGCAATGGTACGGGCCTTATTAAAAAAAACTTCCCTCGACCCAGCTAACCCTAGCAACTACCGCCCGATTTCTCTGCTCCCATGGGCATCTAAGATCCTGGAGAAACACGTCAATACCATTCTGACGAAATTCCTCGAGGAAAACCATCTCCTCGACGCTTCCCAGACGGGCTTTCGCCCAAAACATGGAACAGAGACTGCTCTACTGGCCGTAACTGAGGAGGCGAGACGGATCTTGGATCGGGGGGGTCAGTGGCAGTGATCCTCCTCGATCTGAGTGCCGCATTTGACACGGTACATCATAAAATTCTGTTGAACCGTCTCGCCGACCTAGGAGTGTCCGGAGAAGCCCTGGTCTGGTTCGAGTCTTTTCTATCGGACAGAACCTTCCAGTTCTTTGACGGCACATCTGTGTCATCGAGCAGGCCTTTGGGGTGCGGAGTCCCGCAGGGTTCTTCCTTGAGCCCTACGCTCTTCAACGCATACATGAGGCCGCTGGCTGGTATTGTTCATCCGCATGGTGTCAACATCATCTCCTATGCGGACGACACCCAGCTGGTGGTCTCCCTTGCGCAGAAGAGCGGCCTCCAATCACCACCCAATCTAGCGGCGTGCCTGGAGGATGTAAAGAGCTGGATGATGAGCTCATGTCTGAAGCTCAACGACAACAAAACCGAGCTCATGCTCCTGGGCCCGGCGGCCCCCTCTACTTTGGAGCTGATATGGCCCGCGAGTATGGGTGTGGCCCCACCCCCCAGAGATAACATCAAAAGTCTGGGGGTATGGCTTGATAAGTCGTTGAGCCTCAATACGCAGGCCACCAAGGTGTCGGCCACTTGCTTTGGCCTCCTTAGGGTGATCAAAAAAATTCTCCCCCTCCTTCCATTTGAGGCCAGACAAATAATCATACAGGGCCTTGTCCAATCCCGCCTGGACTTTAATAATGCCCTCTATCTTGGAGCACCAGACTACACCTTACAAAAACTCCAGCGCACTCAAAATTGTGCTGCCCGTGCGCTATTGGGAGTCCCACGGAGGACCTCAATAAAAACTGGCCTAAGAACTCTACACTGGTTGCCTGTTAGGGACAGAGTGAAGTTCAAAGCTCTCTGCATTGCCCATCAGACCCTCTGGAAAATGGGTCCAGAAATCAACTGTTCCATGATTTCTCCTTATCTGCCCAACAAGGCGCTTCGATCCTCAACCGCATCATTGGCCAAAATTCCCATAATCTTTAGAGCCAGAGCAGGAGGACACTCGTACAATGTGTCAAAATTGTGGAACTCCCTCCCTTTGCAGATGCGAGATAATTCCAACCTAACTAGTTTCCGGAAACAGCTTAAAACCTTTTTGTTTCAGTAATTAGTAACCTCCTGTTCTTCTGAGGGCATCTTCTGTTTTAGTTTCAGCGCCTGGACGCCTCAGGGCAACTGTAGCACTTTACAAATCCCATTTTCATTTCATTTCATTTCACTCTCTCCTCTGTACATTCATGCTGTGGCAGGTTTGAGGCTGGACCCACCAAGGAACCTGTTTTCTTCAAACCCATGACGGTTCCTGCCCAACTAGCAGCTTGCCTCAGAGCTTCTCCCATACTGGCAGTGACCATTCAATAGCAAAGTGGAGACCTTTCAGGAAGTGCTGCTAAACCGCCTTTTTACTGTGACTCTGACACTTTTGACATAGTAGAACGACTAGCCTGCATTTGTAAAGATAGTCTTTCTTCTACAACTAGTGTGGGATGTTAGGCCAGTTGTGTGTGTTGTGGCAGATGACTAGGGAGCTGACGGGGTAGCATTGACTGTTCTAGGGCAACCTAGTCTGTCACGAAGAGCATTTTAAGCAATAATCAAAACAAATTGTAATATGAAGTGCAGGTGATGCTGCTTATTCTGCGGCAAATTGACTGGCGAATACTTGCGGTTCACACTCATTTAGAAGTGCTCAATAGCAAATATTTCTAGGTCAACAAAAAAAAGTTGCTAACTCCTGCTCTTAAGATCCAGCCAAAATGTCTGTAAGAATGTCCATGGATCCTTGCAGGCCGCAGTTGTTGAGGCAGCTCCAGTGGAGCAGGCTCACAGGTAGGTCATGATTTGCATTCCAAGGTGCACAAGATGCCTTGCAGTTCCATCCCCTTTCCATGACATCAGTGATGGTTTTAATTCATGTCTTTTTCCTGCCTGCCCTACTGTACTTAGACAATAATTACATAGTATTTGTTTTAATTAAAAAGAGCTTATTTTTGGCCAGGTGACATGGGAAACACTTCCAGTGTACAGTATTTCCACTGATTCATTTCTGCCTGCCAGCAATCACATCTGTCATGACTCTGTAACTGTGAAATATCCCGGCAGTTGAAATAACAGGGTACAACTTGTGCCTGATAGCAGTGAAAGGAGTCTCTGTACCGCCTGACCTTCTGCAGAAATATGTCACGAATTCCAGTCATTTTCTTTAATCACCGGTACACGCTGTGTCTATTTAGTTAGTTTTTTTGAACACATTATTGAGCTCTCATTTAATTATAAAACATCATCCGGCACGTGGTGATTGCCTACAATTTCACTTTTTTTGGCTTAGTTCCAGGGCTGGTTTATTCCCCAGCTTTTATAACTACATACTCCCTATATGTAATTTGAAATGTAGAAGCATTTAACCAATCCAAAACAAGTGCAGTTAGGTTTAACTCTTTGGCTGCTGTGCTTACCAGTTCTAGTGATTCGTTTTTTTATTGGCTATTAACAGTTTCTAAAAACTGTTTAACAGTTTTTAAAGTTGAAGAGAAATGTTCCTTCCTGCTAATGTTTACAGATCGATCAATATAAGCCAATCAAATTACATCCTCCAAATTAATATTTTAAAACACCTAAAAGAAGCCGTTACCTTTTAAATATATTTCTGTTTATACTGTGTTCACGAGTTTGCCCAGGTAATCTATTAGCTTGAGCTAATCAAAATTAAGAACAAGCGCAACAACAAATACGCATTTTTTTTAAATCCCAAATGTTTGTTTTTCATTTGTAAAAGAATGTACTCACACAGAACCCCGTCTCCTGTGGGTGGAGTGGAGATCTAGCAATTACGTAGGTGAATGCCCTGGACGTTTGTGAAAAACCACAAACGTGCACAAAACAATTGGTGAGTATTCACAAACCATTTTTTGACACTTTCCCACCCTGGAAGTGTTTGGAGATTTGCTCCTTTCGAGGGCGAAAGTAGAATCCTTTGTAGAATGGAAAAGTAAACACGAGCATAGTAACATTATGGTATTTTCTAAGATTGACTACAAGGACTTTGTTTTGTAAATTGCGTACAAATACATACAACTGAGAAATATAGATACTTAGGGGTTTTTTAAGGTCTTGTCTCCAGACAGTTTTTGCTATCTGTTGACCAGACCTAATATTTCCAATATACAGAGAATGTGATTTGCATCATCCAGTTGCTCATGTTCAGATAGCTTTGTTCTATGTCTCACGTCCCTGCTTCTGATTCAACAGCTTTCCTCAATGCTCTTCTCACCCAGGAGCATTTCGGTCTCACAATGTTCTGACTGGAAAAAGCTGTATTTCTCCACTGCATATTTAAAGGCACTACCCTTTTTAGATCTGGTCTGGAGATAGCTTTAGTGATCTTCCCAGCCTCAAGTAATAACAAGCATTGGCATAGCCAATAGGTTTCGCTTTTGGGACCTTTTAAGTATTTAGTTATGCAGCACAATAGCCTTGGTGCAACAACATCAACCGTTGCATGGCTAAAGACTTGGTCCCAAAGGATAGACTTATTGGCTATGCCAATGCTTGTTATAACATGTTCTGTATAAGAGGCCACACTTGCTCAGAAGACGATGTAGTATTACAATATTTCACGAGTGCCCATTCAGAGATGTCATGAACATGTAGCTTATAAATCAAAGAGGATAGCTCCTTAGCATGCCGGTGTGTGGAGTCAGACTCAGAGTAAGAAAAGCCTTTAAGGATGGATTTGCGGTTGGAGGTGGGATTGTCATAGGGAAGCAACCCATAAGAGAAAGGTGGGAGGGGCAGAACACTTCATTTGGAGATGTGTGCGGTCTGAGAGAGGAACACGTAGCAGATGTGTCAGAGGGAAGAGCCCTTTCACAGACATGTGCCTTTCACAGACATGTGCAGGGTCAGAGGGATTAACCACCAAAATAAGATGACCCAAATTATTATTGTTCGTCGCACAACAAAGAATCAATGCGACTCCGTCACGTTCTTCCTGGACAAATTAATCACTCCCTGTCAACAAGGATGCAGTGCTCTAGTTGGGCATTTCCTTTTAACAGCATCAATGATTTCTGGGAGTTGTAGTCCTTTATTTGTGCCACATGAAATAATCGAAACACTGTGGGGTAAACCAGGAGCATGGCACTGTTTCTGTGCAGAGTGAAAGAGAAGTTCCATCGAATACGACCTGTTGAGTACTTTTGTCTCAAATCTGTTTGTTTGGGTACATAAACAGCTTTCCAATTCAGTTCACATTTAAAACTAAAAAATCAACTCAACAAAGTTCTTGGCATGACGCTACAATCCAAATATAGCGACTACAGCATTTCCTAAATACCACCTCCTGGCAGTGAGTCAGCAAGGCCCTCATCAACGTTATGCAATTATTTGTTGCGTTAACAACAACCACTTCCAAAGAGAGACTGCAGAAAACCTCCCAAGCAGCACTGATTTATGGGCCACAAACAGAAATGCAGCATTGCATATAGGAAAACCCATGAGTACAGTGAAAAAATAAATAACTGGTGACCTATAGATCCTGAGCTTCTACTCCTGACGTGAAATTTAATGGATTTGGCATTGAGATGCAATAAAAGCTGTTTAAGATCAAACTCCCTCTCTTAAAACAAATTAATGCGCATGATATGTTGGACGGTATCAGAACCAGATTTTCGTGAGATACCTTCTAACTACAGAACCCTTGCTTGTAATCACAGAATCAAGAGTTCGTTGAAAAACAAAGATGTGAAATGCAGTACTTCTAATAATTGCAATAGCATATTGTGAAACAAAAACATAAAAAGTTTCGATGGGACTCCTCATCTGATTGGGTTGCACGTGTACTATAGATGAACCCAGCAAACTGAAATGTCCTGAAAATTAATGTACTGCACAAAAACTAACTACCAATAAACCTAACCAAATGTCCACTCAAGCGGATAGACGGGTAATAAAGCGCATGTTAGTAATATTATTGATAACAGTACAGTATTTGAATATTTAATCATCAATAATAGAGATTAATAATCAAGAAACAGGAATATACAGTCTCTTCAAATTAACGTGTCTAAATTGGAACGTTTACGAAAGGATAATCATTTGACAATCATATTAGTGGAAAAGGAATAAATGCCTGGTTACTAATTATGGCATTATATTAGCTGATATGTCTGTTGTTAGTGGCAAGGCTCTTGGTTGTGTGATTGAGGTGCAAATCTGAATTATTATTGTTCTACGCACAACACTAGAAGCATCTCTGACACTTTATGCCAGGACATAATGAAGAATAACAGAACCAGCACAAGCGCGCGCCTCGCACGGGAGCAGGGGGAGGGGTCTGCGCGATTCCCCTGCGGGAGCATGCAGCAAGGCGCGATGATTGCGACCATATGGCGCCACCATGTGGCACGGCGCGCTCCCGCAAGGGAATTGCCAGACGTGCATGCGTTGCCATTGCAAGCAATGCAACGTGTGCACCTTTTTGTTCCCAAAGCTGTGCGCTGGCTAAAGGTCTATCTCCTATGCAACGCATGTGCGTTGCGTAGGCGAGACCTAACAACATTCATAAATGGAAAAATGCATAAATATATAAAAACATAGAGGTGCTTGGTGTCAGCTCTATTCTTCCATTGGTCTTCCCAGATGTTAATCATATTTTGCTTACACCCACCACGTGGGGCAATAGGTCAGCCTACTCCAGACATGGGCTCTCTTGCACTGTGATTTTTTTTTCTGTGTCCATACACCTAAAAAGAAGTTCACTTCAGGACCTGGGCTTGTGAGACAATTGATACTTGGTCAGCGCATTTTTCCTTCTATTCTCTATCCATTTTTTAGTCATCTTTGTGTTTAAACTATGCCTTTGGGTACAGTAATTCAAAACCAATAGTTTGTCATCTTTGTCCCAGTAATAATCAGATTTCCTGTGATCTACATTAAAATTGAAAGAGTTTGTATAACATTTCCAAGTGCACATAAAGAAACATGGAAGCACATTAAATTTAAAAAACAAGTCAACTATGCGTTATATCATAGAGTAAATACAATATAAAGAACCAAAAACAGATATGTAACTCAATACATAGGTCTTATACTAAGACCACATATTGAGTATGTAGATGGATTGTAAACATCAAATTCAATCTAGTATAAGTAGTGGTACTTGTTTGAATAGTATCCTCAGAGCTGCACAGCCCACAGCTCATAAAGTTATCGCCCTTCATACTGACTTGGTGTAATGAAAATAAGTCCAACCAAGCTAGTTCAACTGAATCAGCCGACATGGTTTATTCTTGAAAAAACTTCTTTAAGGCAAAAACAAAATGTGCGGGTTGTAGAACATGAGCATATGTACATCAGAAACACTGATACTGTCACCTCACCTGAAAATAGATCATGCTAGACTAATTAAAAGTGTTGAATGTGTTTGCTGATGGAGGAAAAAGGCAGAGAGAAGTTGTCCAATTATTAATGAAGATCACGAGGACATGTAAAAATCTACCATCAGGTGTCATTAACTATATGTAAGTAAGACAAATCTGTGAGTATGGAAAATCACTAACTGAAGTGCATGTCCTGTTAAAGATATATTGAGTACGATAGAAAAAAACAACTACATGAAATTAGAGCATTATGAGAGTTAATGGTTCCATAGGCGAAACACAGTCATACCTTAATGTATAAACAAGTAATTGTATCATAAATTTACAAAAAAGTGTAGAAATTACAAGAACATCTATAAAAAGACGAGAGAGGAGGATATAAGAAATGTGAAGAACTACTTTCCTTACCAGAATAAGAAAAAATAATAAGTTATACATACTGGGGAAACAATTTGTTCCCTACGAGCATGTGTTCAACACAAGAAACAATATAATTTGTTGTGTATGTAGAGCCCGCAGTAACGTAATGAAAATAATGTGAATAATGTTGAATTTGTAGACTGTCTAGTCTTATACTAACCACAAAATTAATGAACTTAAAATATTGTGACGGGTCACATTTTTAACTAGAATGATAGTCCTAAAAAGTCATAAGTACAAAATGCTGAAGAATCAACAGAGGATATCGAAGGTGGTGATGTAAAAATAGAAGGGTTAAGTTAAAGCTGCATATTCATCATATAGAAAACAATTGTCCAATTTCAATAGCACTGAGAGTCAGACAAAAAATAAGTCATGAGGCCCATTTTAAGGCAGCAGATGTTAGATACAATAAATGAGAATCTCACAGCTGTTAAGTAAAGACACATTGTATTGTGTAGTGTGAGGAATGAAAACAGTGAATAGTAGTAGCAGTAGTATAAATGCAACAGGCTTGATGGTCTATCACAAAATAGGGGTCAGATAAATCCAATATCGAAAGATAAAGATTTTATATTTCATGTGTTTCACATGGTATACAAAGAGATAGTATAGAAAGTTGTAAAGGTAAACAACAATTGTGCATTAAGTTACATAGCATGTGCTTGGAACCACAAAGTAATGTATCTCTTGTCCTGTTGTTAAGGGGCCAATGACATAATAATGTAATATTGAAATCCTACAGTGTCGAACCATAAGGTGTAGTTCATTTAACCGTCAATGGATCAAATTACAAATACTAGTTACATACTCTTCCAACACTACATTGAGCAATGATTTTAGTGATAACTACAGGAAAATGCTAGATTTCGTAAGTATCAATATTAAATCCTAGCATACTCAAATAGCTGAAACTAAGAACCATGGAATTAGTGTACTTAGTTGATGGAAACCAATGAGCTGGTATGTGGAAAACTCATAAATCATAATATGTCAAAAGAAATTATGTAATTCCATACCTTGGCCGAGAATTAATTATTTACATTGTATTATAATAATCCACTTTGCCTCACGTTGTCTAATCGTGAGTACCTTGTTGTGCCCTCTAAGGCGTTGTGGAACCACCTAGATACCATGAACGCATATTTAACATTTGTTGAAGTGTATTTGTTCCTCTGAAATGAGTAGCAAGAGGTGATCTTAGATCAGCATTTTTTGTCAATCTAATATGTTCTTGTAGCAGTTCTTTACGTGGTTTAATTATTCACAAATAATTACATACATGCAGTTGGTGGTATTACCGTTCATAGAGCAACTAATTTTATATTTGCTTACAGTAGTATACTAGAATTCTGGACAGCAATTCACTGAGTACTGGCCTATGTTACAGTCACTACATTTGTAAAAGCCCACTGTTTTAGTGGGTAATCAACACTCCTTTTGAAAACTAGGACGAAGTGTATTACATAACATGGGCCCATTTGTGAATGATACTAGGTCCATAGCTAATAACATCCTTCAGTCCCTTTTCTGCTCCGAAGTTGTTCCAATGTTTGTTCAGAATTTCAAAAATATACCTGCTATTGATACGGTTGGAAGTAATAAGATAAGTGTGTGGTTTCTTATATGCCAGTGAGAGTCGTTGCTGAGTTTGGCATATCCTCTTGCTAGCTTGTTGTGTAACACAATGTGAGTAACTTCTGAAGAGAAATCTTTGCTTCATATCCTCAAATCCATGTTTGACATTTAGTTCAGCGCTGCAATATCTTCTTTTTTTTAAGTTTGATTTATTGAAGAAAAATAGAGGAAGGGGAGGGGAGGGGGAGAGAGAAGGAAGAGTTACAATAAATAGATATACAAAATAAGCAATACATTAATGATTTCCATGTAGGGTATGCACAACAAGCATGAGGAATTATGAACAATAGTACTTAAGTTTAGATAAAAGGCAAAATTAATATGATGAAACTTAATAATTACAGTAGTCAAAGAACAAGAAAATCATGGTGGTTTACGGACTTCAACTGTGTTAGGATCAGGGGAGGGATGTATAGGAGCAGAGGAGGAAAGGTATGTTGCTAAAGGAAGCCAGATCAAGTCCCGTTTAATAGCTAGGGATATAGGTGAAACATAATTGGTATCCAAACGATGATGAAAACAAACCGCATTCCACCAAGATTGGTAGGAAATAGTTGCAGCCTGTTTCCAGTTTAAAGTGATGGTGTGAAAAGCTATAGCTATGAAGAGGTCAAGTAAAAGATAATGGCTGGGGGAAATAGGAAGTTCTGGTGAGAGAGAGCCTAGAAAACGTTGTGTAGGGTAAAAGGGAACTTGAAATTGAAAGATTTTCTGTATTTGCTTCCAAACTAGTTGCCAGAAATGGGAAGTAGGAGGGCAGTCAAACAACATATGTTTGAGGTCTGCAGCGGGACAGGGACATGACCAACAAGTAGAAGGGGTATCTGGTGAAAAACGGGATAGAACTAGTGGAGTGAATAGGGTTCTGTTATAAATGAAATATAAAGTTTGGGTGGTATTCGCAGCTCTAGAGGTTTTATGAAGTTTAGTCCAAATTTTATCCCAAAGAAGTACAGGCCAACTCTGAGAGAAATCTGATTCCCAAGCATTTTCGATGCGCGATTTAGGTCTATCATTAACAAAGCGGAATTAATTATACAAAGCAGATGCAGAAGGAGAAGCTTCCAGTAATAGGGAGGTGGATTTATGGTCTAGAGGAACATCATTGAAAGGTGACAAGGAGCGAAGATAGGAGATCAAGACAGGTAAAAGGGTAGCGTGTTGTGCCCGGGCAGAAGCAGGTAATGAGTAAAGGGATTGGAGCTCCTGAAAGGAGAGAGGGGTACCTTGAGATATTAATTGGGAAATCCAACATATTCCACGAGAATACCAAGATTTCCAAAAGAGAGTGCGGTTATGAATTTTGAGGAGTGAGTTGTTCCAAATCGGTTGTTCGTGAATGGAAAGGAGGGATGGATAAGATGAAGATAGGAATGGTAAAAGGAGATTTCGAGAGTGAGAAATAACAGGCGTGCAAAGGTGAGTTAGAGGAGAGGAAAAGGATAGGAATTCGCGAAAGGTGAATGGAGAAATGAAGGAAGTTTCCATATTCAACCAGACAGGAGGATAGTGAGGAAGATCAGAAGTTAACCAGCGGGTTGATTGTTTCATGATAAAGGCTCGATGATATTCTTTAAAATCAGGAAAACGTACTCCAGAATGAGCTTTATCCTTCCGTAGGGAAGCAAGAGCTATCCGAGGGCACTTACCGTTATAGAGAAATTTCAATAGTAAAGAGTCAATCTTTTTGAAGAAAGAAACTGGAATGCGGAGAGGAAGCATGGAAATAGTATAAAGAAGAAGGGGGGATAACATCATTTTTATAGAATTAAGTCGGCACCACCAGGACAGAAAGAGTGGATGCCAACGTGTAATAGCCGTGTCCATTTTCTTGGAAATGTAATCAAAGTTTAATTTAAGAGTGTCAGATAAAAGGGGGGCGAACCAAACTCCCAAATATTTAATTTTAGTTGGTTGCCATGAAAAATCCGTTTGAGAAAAAAGATGTTTCTGGCAGAGGGGGTTTAAAGGTAAAATTTCGCATTTATCAGCGTTTAAGCGATAACCAGAAACCGCAGAGAAGGAGGAGACTTGCTGAAGGAAAGAGTGGATAGAGGTAGCAGGATTGGAACAATAAAAAAGAATATCATCAGCATAAACTGAGAGCTTAACCTGATGAGAGCCAAATTGAAAACCAGAAATGTTGCTATCTAGACGGATTTTAGTAAGAAAAGGTTCTAATGCTAATACAAAAAGTAAAGGGGATAGGGGGCACCCCTGTCAAACACCTCTATGTAAAGAAAAATAATCTGAAGACAGCCCATTAACAAAAATAGAAGCCTGAGGATCAGAATAAAGTAAAGAAATCAAAGAAATGAATTTGAAGGGGATACCAAACCAACGTAAGGCTTGAAACATAAAATCCCACCCAATCCTATCAAAGGCTTTCTCCGCGTCTAAAGAGATAGCTGCGAAAGGAAGAGGTAAAGAGGAAGCATGCTGAGAATATTGAGGAAAACACGCGAGTTGTCGGAGGAGAGACGCCCTTTGACAAACCCCGCCTGCTCAGGACCAAGTAGATCTGGCAGAAAAGGGTCCATGCGTAATGCTAAAATCTTGGCTAAAATTTTATAATCAGTGTTGACCAAGGAAACTGGTCTGTAATTTTTGCATAAGGTATGATCCTTATCGTCTTTGGGAATCAAACAAATTAAAGCCTGTTGAAATGAACCACCTGGGGAACCGGCTCCAAGGAAAGTTCGAAATAAAAGGAGGAGTTTGGGGAGAAGAAGAGAGGCAAAATGACTATAAAATTCAATAGTGAAACCATCAGGACCCAGAGATTTACCATGACGTAATTTAGAGACAGCATGGGAAATTTCAGCGATCAAAATATATTGTTCTAAGGAATGAAAATCAACGTGGGAAATTAGAGGAGAGGGAAGAGAGTGAAAGTAAGAGAGGAGATCGTCAGTCTTCGGGACTTGTTCAGGAGTATAAAGGTTATCGTAAAATTTGACAAATTCTGTGAGGATGTCTTTATCTTTAAATGTAGAATCTCCAGAAGAGGTCTTGATAGACTCAATCTTTGTGCGTTCTTTTCTTATTTTTAAATAATTAGCCAGAAGTTTCCCCATCTTATTCTTACCGCCATAATATCTGGAGTTACATTTTAGCAAACTATTAGAAGCAGCATTGGTTGTGTATTTGTTAAATGAAATCTTAGTATCAATAAGTGATTTAAGAGAAGAGTTAGATTTAGATGCATAGTAGGCATGCTCTAAAGCTTTAATATCAGCTAAGATTTTCGCGGACTTGGCTTCACGAAGCTTCTTCCGCCTGGCCACAAAATTGATGATAAAACCCCTAGAGGCTGCCTTAAAAGAGTCCCAAACTGTAACAAAAGGGGAATCGGGGGTATGGTTTAAAAGAAAAAATTTGTTGGCAAAGGCAGTAAAATCGGTACAAAAAGTGGGTTCTAGAAGCAAAGCATTATTGAACCACCATCTGCCTGAATAGGGAGAAAATGGGATTAAGTCAAGGTCTACAAAAACTGGAGCATGGTCGGAAAGTAGGATGGAGCCAATTTCAGAGCGGATGGTAAGTTTGGACAAGGATTTGCTAAGAAAAATATGGTCAATGCGGGATTGGGATTGATGAGGGGGGAGTAGAAACTATATTCTCTAACATCAGGATTACACAGTCTCCAAATATCCACTAAAGCATTACTTTGAAAAGAATTTACAAATTGAGTGTGCATCCGAGAGGGTACAAATTTGACTTTTGACTGACGATCAAGGAAATGGTCAATAACTTGATTACGATCTCCTCCAAGGAGTATGTAGTCCCCAGACAGGGAGGACAATTTAGAAGAGATAGAGGGCCAAAAAGACCTGTCAATTCCAGTAGGGGCATACACATTGAAAAGGGTGAGAGGAATGTTATCGATAAGTAATGTAACAAGAATCCAACGGCCATCAACATCACATTCATGAACGATGGAGGAAACGTTTAACTTTTTATATAACAGAATTACAACACCATTCTTCCTAGTTGCCGTAGGGGAACAAATACCATGACCCAACCAACAACGTTTGAGCTTTAGAGCTTCTTCTTCAGCAAGATGCGTCTCTTGAAGGAGGGCAACATCAGTCTTAAGTCTTGCCAAATGTGAGAGAACTCTTTGCCTTTTAATGGGATTATTCAATCCCTTAACGTTCCATGTCGTTACAAGGAATGAAACAATTGAGAAAAACAACTAGCAGCAACATGCCTATTAATGCATAAAAAATAAACTTAGAGAGCTGAGAATAGTGAAGATCTAATGATAAGAAGAAGAGGATAAGAGAGAAGAAAGAAAAAAGGGAAAGACACAGAGAAAAGAGAGAGAAAACTGCTACAGAAAGAATATTGAAACATAGAAGAAAGAGATAGACCAGAGAATAGAAAGAAAATAGAAAGCGGGAGAAGAGAGAAAAGAGAAGGAAGAAAATGACTGAAAGTAAGCAGAGAAAAAGAAAAGGAGAAAGGGGACAGGGACAATAGATAACGAGAAGACAGTACAAGTCCAAAACGAACGACTGAAAGACATACTTACTGGTACGGGAAATGCAAACGAAAACGGGGGTGTAGGCATCAGAAAGACGACAGCGACATCACCAAGAGTGGACGCCAGACCATAATATTCACAGATCCACAGGCAGCGTACAAACATCGGGCAAACACCGGATGGAAAAAGGAAGGAGAAGGAGTGGTGTCTGGAAATGTAAGAGAAGAAAAAGAGTAAATCCATGGGGAACAGAGAAATATGATTCAGGTCACAGGACAAGAAGGACAAAAATAGCGAAGAAAACGCAAAACAAGAACAAGAGATTCAGAGAATAATAACAACAACATTAAGGATAATAGATCAGAAGAGACTGTAGGTTCAATCAGGGCGGTCTAGAAACATCCATAACATCAGGGCTCTGTTGACGGAGAAACTCTTGAAGAACAGCAGGGTCTTCATAAGTGGTGGTTGCGTCTTTGTAGGTAGCCTTGAAGAGACACGGGTGAAGAAGACCATATCTTGCGTTGAGAGCTCTGAGCTGAGGATGTAGGTCAAGAAATATTTTCCGTCTGTCTGCTGTGGCCTTGGAGACATCCTGAGATAGATAAAGACGGTGACCTTGCCACATGATTTGCTTTTTGAGTTTCGCAGCTGAAAGAACCTGCAGGAGATCAGTGTACTGAAGAAATAGCATGATGACCCCCCTAGGCTTAGAGGAAACTCGAGGACCAAGGCGATGAGCTCTTTGGATGTTGATGGAAGCTAGAGCTGGGGTATCCAAAATCTTTGAAAGGAAAGTCTGAAAGAAAGCAGTAGGGTTAGACCCCTCCGTCAGTTCCGGAAGCCCGTAAAGGCGTAGGTTGTTCCTACGATTTCTGTTTTCCAAATCCTCTGACTAATTTTTAAGCAAGAGAACCTCAGCTTCCAGTGAGGAAATGCGAGAACAGGAGGAGTGAAGGGATTCCGAAGATTGTTCTAATATAAGAACATGGGATTCTAAAGTAGACCATTTGTCTTGCATGGCTTGCATGTTCTTAGTGGTAGCTTCCATGAAGGGCTTGAGAGCGCGAATTTCCTCTAGGATGATATCCATTGTAGATGAAGAGGCGCCGTTCTCAGGAGCAGGAGGATCCTTCTTGAGACGTTTACCAGAAACTAGAGGTTCCTTTCCGCCATTCTGAGATTTAGGAATAGCTCCATGTGAAATATCAGGTTTTGACGACTTGCCTCCTTCCATATCCTGAAGAGGGGAGTCAGAATCCGATCCGGAAGGCAGCTTGATACCCGCAGCGAGCTTCAAATTGCAGAGTTTCCCCATACAAGTACACTGAGCAATAATGATAAGGGGAGAGCACTTCAGTACATAAAGGAGTTAGAGTTTAGAGTAACCAACAGGGACCAAACTGCTTCACCAAGAGAGGGATTGTCAGCAGAGAGTTAGGCTCAGTAATGATCAATCAGTCATAATTAATGAGGATAAGATGGCATAACAACAGAAGGTTTTGGAATGCTGCGCGAGCCAGAGTGAGGAGAAAGAAAGCCAAAACATTCAGGAGCGCAGAAAATGAAACAAGCCTGGCTGTTATATGGCAGTTGAGTTGAAGCAGAAATTCAAATTGAAGAGTGTGTCATACATTCTTGAGGCATGAGGCATACAGCATCACAAAATGGCGGCTGGAGAAGCAAGTCTTAATCACAGGCTCAATAACGGAAGAAAAGCGACATTTCTAATAGTGCACATTAGAAAAGACTCACCACAGATGTAGGAGTTGCCCCAGTACATTCACAGGCAATTTATGTGGGAGAATATGCCTCAGATAGCGAGAGGCGCGTTGTGCACAAAATGGCCGTCGGGACTGAAATCCCGACCGAAACGAGCAAGTCCGCGAAAAAGCCGCAAATCTTCAAAATAGTGAGGGCACTAGGCTCACCTCACATTACGGATCCACTTGAGCTGTTTGCCGAAGCTGGACGACTGCAGACGCCGCCGAGAAGAGCTTCGTGAGATGGGTCGGCTCCGGAGCTCCAGGATCATGCCGCCATCTTCCGCGATGCGTAGCCACGCCCCCTCGGAAATATCTTCTGAGTCTGGTCGTTTCCCAGAAGAGTAAGGCACTAATTTAAGATTTAGGATGGGAACTTGTGGCATAAAGTAGTACATTGCATGAAACTGGCTTGCAATATAATATTTTGCTCCCTATTTTGTATTGCACTGTAAATAATTCAACATCAAAGAAATATTTCATGGTAAGTTGTATTTTAAATTGATTTCCGTGGATTGCGATTGAAACATGTGGCAAAATATTAGTATTACTTTTGTAGTCCCTGTCCAAAAAAAAAAAGAAGGATGCCGTCATTGTAATACCCCCAGAGAAAAAGTAATCTCTGAATATAATAGCTTCCATTCTCCAAACTTATATTTCTTCAAGCACCCCATGAAGGAGTTTGCATATGAAAGTAAAACATGTTTGCCTATAGCCACCCCTTGCTTCTGCCTAACCATGGATTATTATGTACAAACACATTGAGCCTGATTCACAAACTGTGGCTGTTGTACTTTTTGTAGAACTACAAACTGTATTTCAAAATGTAAGTTTTACATAAACGGGCGTGGCTTGACCGGCTGCAAGATGGTCGCACTCTGAGTGGGCTCTGCCGGCCAAGCTCAATTATCCGTTAATATCCTGCTGACCCTGCTGGGTGCCACGCGCGCCGGAGACTCTGTCTGCCTCCTGTGGGTGATGCCGCCTCTGTAGCATTGTAGGCAGAGCTGGGGCTCTGCAGGCTGTTCCGCCTAGCCTGGTGTGCTCCGGTTAGGCGCTGTGTTTTCGGCGGCTTTCCGGCCGCTTCTTCTGGCCGCCGCGGGCACCCGGGCTCGGCGTTGTGGATGGCTGGCCCCCCACGACTCCCTGCTCGCTCCTGCCTCAATCTGGTGCACGCCCCCCCCTGCCGGCTGTTCTCCCGCTCCGCCGCGCGGGCGCTGCCTGCTGCCTCTTTGTGCCGCACCTGGCTTCCTCTCCTGGCCTGGATTTCATCTTGGGAGTTGCGCCAGTGTGATTGAGCCTCTGACCTGCTGTGGCCTCGCCTGTTCCCCTGCCTGTGTGCTGCCTGCTGTGGGGGGCGCCGCCGGAGCCTGACGGCCTCGCCATCTTACTGGCTTGGTTGTCTCTTGCCCCCATTTGACTGGACCATGTGAGCTACAACTTTTGCATCTACATTAACTCTGTTGATTGGCTCTGTGGCCCTTGCGAGCTCCTAGGGGTTACTTGGTCCCTGCTTCCTGCCTGTGGCTCCGCCCGGTGCCTGGACATTACTTGCTGGCCTGGCCTACTACAGCTTTAGGCGCGCTCTGTCTGGTTCACTGCCCTCTGTGTGCTGTGTCCTGGTGTGGCGGCTGGGTGTGTGTTGGGTCGCTGTCCTTGTTCCTCCCACGTGCGCATTGACTTTTGGCTTTGCTGTGTCCTCATCCTCCTCGCTCACCGTGACCTTGTCGAATGGGTCGTCTGCCTATACTATACTAGTCTGACACCTGTCGTGACTCCTGCTTGACTATATCAGTTACCAGGTGCTGCGGTGGGAGCCCGCCCTGGTTGTGTCACTTTTAATCCACGCCACCTCCTAATCCCAGGTGCCCTGTGCCTTTCATACTCTTCAAGGTGTCTCTCCTTTTTTCTCTGGTGGCCCCATCGAGTGGATACTACTTGTCTCTCACTGCCTTCCGCTGCCAGCTGCTGGGGGTCTGCGTGCCCCTGTCCTTTTTGACTGCCCTTTGCCTCGTGTGGGCCTTTCTCTGGCTGCCAGGGTCTCTCATCATGGGGAAAAATGAACCAAAACCACCCAAGATAGCCTTTAAGCTTCCAAAATCCTCTCACCAGGATGGTGCAGGCCCCGAGGGTGTCGACTCTGCTGCCACCATGGAGATCCATGCTAATCATGAGGACGACCTCAAGGCAATCATGCTGGACGTCAAGTCAACAGTAACGGGTATAGCGACCCAGTTGGACCAACTCTCAGCCCGTCTGGACACAATGAAGGCCCTTGTCGACTCCCATGATAACCGGATACTCCATGTTGAATCCAGAGTGTCGGACGCCGAAGATGCTGACACCCAAGACCGGCAGAAACTACTCCAGATGGCAAGAACTTGGCGATTATCCCTGAAAAGAATGAGGATTTGGAGGCCCGCTCCCGCCGAAGCAACCTCCGCATCACGGGTGTCCCGGAGTTCACCAACATTTCGTGGATGGTGGATTTTGTGGAACAGCTGATTAAGGAAGTCTTCAGGGACGTACTCTCCCCGGTTTTCACATTGTAGAGCGTGCCCATCGTTCTCTTGGTCCACGTCCCGATCCCGGGCTGCCTCCACGCACCATCATCGCCAAGATCATGAATTACCAGGATTGGAACGCCATTCTTCGTGCTGCACGTGACATGGGCACCATCAACCACCAGGGTACTGCACTCTCCTTTTACCCAGACTACACCCTTACCATCCAAGCTGCCCGAAGAGAATTCCTCCCTGCTATGCGCATTCTTCAGAAGCACAAGGTTGCATACTCCCTGGCCTATCCGGCGAAACTGAGGGTTCGTCAGGGCACAAAAACATTTGCTTTCCCCGATCCCAGAGCCCTGGCGTTTGCCAAGAAACTGGAAAAAGATGCTCGCTCTTCTGAATGATGCCTGACATAACTTTAGCTTGGCCACCCTGCTTTTTTGCAGGGGTGTATGCCTAGCCCTGCCATGCCCTCATGGGATGATACCCTTTTCTTCCTTTGTTTCCTCCTCTCCCAGTTGGGGGTTCCCAGGGTGGGACGGGTGGATTACTCAGCCTGATTGGGGGTTGGAGTGGGTGCGGGGTTGGTGGGGCTTCTAGGTCTAGGACTGTTGGGTTGGGATGGGGTGGGGTGGGGGTGTTGTCTTTGGTGTTCTATGCTCCTCTATTGAGGAGGTGGCTTCAGTTCGCCGCTGTATGCTTGTTCAGTAATGCATTCCTATGTTTCAACTGTGACACTGTACTGTGCTTCCTGCCTTGGCTATTTGCAGTAAGTCTTGTCTGCTACACTGCATTGTGCTTCCTGATTTGTTCTGCTCCTGCTCATTGGTCTTATCTTGTTGTGAAATATGTTGCTCCACTGGTCCCTCCTTCCCCTTATATGATGCACCTCCTGTAGTTTGGTTCTTGTGGCGCTATTACTGTCCATCAGTGCTCTCTGCTCTCTGAGCCATGCTTGTCAGTTGGATGCTGGCGCGCCTCTCCTGCACTGCCCTGTTTGGTGACATCCCCAGAGAGCCGTTTCAATTTGCTTGCGCTGCCTCCTACCTGTGCTGCTTCCTGTCGCCCTCTGTCTTTCCTGTTCCTCATGTGCGCTGTGCTTGTCTGCATAGCTCGCCGACTGCGCTGCGTTGTGCTGCACTTTGAACCGCCCCCTTATGGCTGACATCCTCTGCTGGACCTGGAATATCCGGGGCCTAAATGATCACCGCAAGGCCCAACTGATTCACTCACACTTACAGCGACACAAAGTGGATATATGTCTCTTACAGGAGACGCACCTATTGCCAGGATCCGTCCCCAGCCTCCAATCCCTTTATTGGGTGGAACCCCACTCCTCCACCTACTCGTCATATGCTAGGGGTGTCTCAATTTTGATGCGTCTGGGCCTCCCTTGGCAGATCGACCGGGTACTCCTCGATCTGGAGGGCAGATATCTGATCCTCCATGGTTTACTACTGGCTCAGCCCGATACAATTGCTGCGATATACGGCCCCAACTCTGATGACTCAGAATTTTTTTTATCACATCTGGCACCTCATCTCCTCTTGCGACCCCGCGGCAGTAGTTTAGGGTGGAGATTTCAATGTCACTCTATCGGCGTCTTTTGATCTGTTGGGCTCCTCTACGTCCCATCCGTGCGCAGCTGCAGCTCTCCCGTCTATGTTAACCGATAACGCTCTCTAGGATGCTTGGCACCACTTCCACCCTGATGCTCGGGAAGGCACCTGCTTCACTGGCACGAGAGGCTGTTGGTCGCGCATAGACTTTTGGCTGACCTCGCCAGACATTTTGTCCTGGCTCACCGATGCAGTGCACGTGGCTCACACCTTTTCTGATCATGCGCCGGTCTAGATCCGTCTCAACCCTCCTCATTCCCAGCGACAGGCCTTCACTTGGTGTCTTTCCCCTAACGCCCACCGGGACTCTGCTTTTCGCGTGGACATTCAACTGCGATTACCAACTACTTTGATTTAAACACGGGTTCCGTTGATTGACTCAACCTCCACCTATGGGAAGGGTTTAAGGCAGTCATTAGGGGTGAAAGTATTTCTATGCAGGCCGGCGTCCTCCGCTCTATTTGTGCAACTCTGGCTAAGCTCGAGGTGGAAATTAAGGATCTGGATGCTGCCCAGGCGGCGCACCCCAGTCCTGAGACGCTGGCGCTACTACGGCAAAAACACACTGAATTCTCGGACGAAGCTGGCCATGAATTGTCTTATTTGGGCAGAGAGGGTCGGGCTTTGGTGAGGGGGACCGTCCAGGGTGCACTCTTGCCAACCTTTTTCGGCCACTGTAAGCCGCTTCCTATATTACGGCCCTAAGTGATGGTGGCCCGGACAGAACTACCTCCCCAGAGGACATAAAATCCTGCTTTCTCAATATTTATTCACAACTCTATTCCGCCGGTACTCCTCTGCCACGGGAGGATTTTGATCAATATTTTGATTCCATTGCGCTGGTCTGATTGGAAGACTACCACCGTAAATTCCTTGATGAGCCGTTTTCCAGGGAGGAAATACTGGCTGCCATCAGTAGTCTACCCGGAGATAAGGCCCCTGGCCTAGATGGCCTGCCAGCCTCATTCTACAAAACGTTTGCTGAGCTCTTGGAACCACATCTGGCCGCTATGTACAATGACTCTTTTGATACCGGTCTCTTCCCGCCATCCTTGCGTGAGGCGATGATAACCTTGCTTCTCAAACACGACAAGCCTGCTGATCGTGGTGACTCCTACCGCCCCCTTTCTCTTATAAATATAGACAACGAAATCTTTGCTAAATTGATCGCCTCCCGCCTTCTTTTTACTTATGCCCACCGTTGCTCTCCCCGATCAATCAGGTTTCATTCCCGGTAGGGCTACCTTGCACAACCTTCGTACAATCTTTTCAGTTTTACATCAAATTAATCCTAAACTACCGGTTGTGGCTGCCCTGCTAGATGCTACTAAGGCGTTCGATACGCTGGAGTGGACCTTCATATTCTACATCTTGCCGCGCATGGGCTTCAGTGAAATCTTTCTGCGCAAGGTCAAACTCCTTTACACCAACCCCTCGCCACCATCTCAAGAAAACCGTGGCCCCTTGGTCCGGGAAATCATACGCTTTGGTGGGCTTTCGGGCATCCAGGTCAACTGGAGCAAGTCTGTTCTATTCCCCTTGACAGATGCCACCATGACATTCTCACCTGACTTTCCGTTCGTGTGGGCTTCTGGCTTCACGTGCTATTTGGGCATCTGGCTGAGTAGGGATCTGGATGAACTGTGGAGGTCTAACTTTGGGTCTGCGTTAGACTGGCTGGAATCCAGTATACCATTGTGGAGCCGACTACCGCTATCTCTGGCGGGCCGAATTGCAATCGCCAAAATGGTGGTCCTTCCTAAATGTCTCTATCTGTTTTTAAACATCCCTGTCCCTCTCACTTCTCATTTCTTTTGCAAATTACGCTGCCTAATTATTTCGCTCGTCTGGCCGGTTAAACAGCCAAGCGGAGCTTATGACATCCTTACTCTCCCCATGTCTGCTGGTGGGATTGGCGCGCCTGACTTCAGGATCTATGCCTTGTGTGCCCAGGCCAGCTTCCTGCATTTCTGGATTCACCCTACCCGTTATCAGCCTCATGTTGCAGTTGAGACGGATGTAGCTTCTTCCTGGCCTTTGTCCACAGCTCTGTTTGCACCCGCGGTGCGCCCTCGGGCGGAGGTCGACACGGTCAAGACGATGCAATGGGCCTGGTTTGACCTGCACCGGCATTCTAGCATCCCTCTGCTCTCTGCTGACTCCATGCCAATAGTGAACCACCCGGACTTCCCCCTCACTTCGGTCCTCCAGCATGTCTAGACATGCGACGCACTTGAGCTTGTGGACAGTGGGGGATCTATACCCGGAGAACACCTTCTACTCTCTTCCTGACTCCTCGGGCCGCTGGAAACACTTTTATTCTATCAGCTGCGTGCACTTGCCGGAAACTGCACCCCACATTCCCTAAGCCCCCGCCCACCATGCCGGCTCTAGATTTCATATACACTTCCCCGTCGCCGCATAAATTAGTTACCAAACTATACGCTCTCACTCTGGTGTCTGCCCCCGTTTCCTCGGATCGGGCGCAGGAGGCATGGGGTGCAGATCTTTGTATCAACATTTCGCAGGCTGACTGGCTATATTGCTGCAATCAGACAAAAAAGCTGTCACCAAACTATCGGCTCCGTCTGATCCATTTCAAGTAATTGCACAGGCTATACCGCACCCCAGTGCAGCTCCACAGGCTCGGGATAATTCCTGGGGACAAATGTGGGTGTTGAGCTGCTCCTGCCGTGGACTTTGCTCATTTAGTGTGGCTGTGCCCTAAGGTCTTAGAGTTCTGGTAGGCTGTGTGTTCCACCATTTCTGACATCACCGGCGCTGCAGTGCACCTCGATCAACCTCTGTGTCTTCTCGGCTTCATTAAATTCTGTCCTGATGCTTCTCGACGTCTGATCTCAATGCTGCTGGTCATTGCTAGGTGCAGGGTGGCCATGTGTTGGGGTCGCTGCTGCAGTTTTTTGTGTGTTCGCCCTGGGGGGGGATGGACCGCGGTGTTGTGGAGCTGTGATTACAACTTTCATGGTTTTTCAATTTGCTGCAAGATGTTATCTACCTGTCACTAAACGCTTGACCTGCTCTTTATTTTGTCGATTTAACTGCAGTGTTGCATGGTGTACTGCGTTTGCCATGCTTTTTCCTCAATAAAGGTTTTTGAAAACTTAAAAAAAAGTTTTACCTAAACTTATATGTGCAGAGTTCTCCGCCCCTACCGTGGAGTCTCTGCACAGGTAAGTATAGGTTTTGGTAGTAAATATGTGATAGCTACAGGGAAGTGAGTGGGAAAATGGACAGACTTACTCCTAATGGGGATGGGATTAAAGAGGAGTAAGAGGGTTTATGGTGAGTGAAGGGGACTTTTATGGAGAGACGTTTCCCTCCCACACAAGAGTAAGCCAATTGCTTAGTTACACTCAGGGGGATTGACAAAGGCAAACTTGCACTTGGTCGTAACTTCGGTATTTTATCAGCTGGATCTGGTGACTTAGTGGACTAATGTGTCCAATGTAGGGACTTGTGTTCGACCTCATGGTTTCAGGTTCGAATCCCTTGGGCCGACTCAGCCTTTCATCCTTCTGAGGTTGATAAAATGAGCCCCATTGAGTGAGTAGCAATAAACATCTGTTATTCAGTGTCCAGATACCCTTGGGTGAATATGCGGTTTATAAATATACTTCAAGTTATTGTTAGAAATGGGGGTCTCTAGTTGGCAGATGTAGGTACCTTTGTCCAAATAGGGACACTTGCTTCTAGTCAGGGTAAGGGGATATACACTTTAGATAATCCCTGCTCACCCCCTAGGTAGCTTGGCACGAGCAGACGGACTTATTCCAAAGGCAACGTGTAAAGTATTTGTACCCAAAACACACAGTAATACAGTGAAAACACCACATATGGACACCACACCAATTTAGGAAAAATAAAGAATATGTATCTAAACTAAGCAAGTCCAAAATGACAAAAATCCAACATACATATAATAAGAATATGACTTTTAAAGGTTTCAAGCAACTGGGTCTATAGAAAACTATGGATACGTGATTTCTCACAAAGTACCTGTAGATGCGACAAAATTCACATGGCCAAACAGCCACAGAGATGGAAAGTGTCAAGAGTCAAAGAGATGCATCAGTTCCTGAGACCATGGAGAGGCAGTGCGACAGTTCTGCTGCATGCAGGAGAAGTGATGTGTCGAATCCAGTCTGTAGGGGGAAGCAATGCGTTGACTCCAAGATGATTTTGGTTCGCGGGTGATCAAGAAAACTTTCCACACAGGTACAATGCATGGAAATCCAGGATGCGTTGGCGACTGATGCTGCGGCGGCGAGCAGCGCTGCCTTATTTCTTCCCTCGATGCGTCCGTTATTGCAAAGGTGACAGGCTATGCGTCGGTTCGGCAGTGGCACAGCGATGTGTGAAGACTCTTCAACAACCGCAAGAAGAGCGATGCGTCTATTTCTGAAGTTCTTAGGTTTCAGCCAGCTCCCATTTTCAAAAACACTATATAAAAAACATCTTTACTAAAAGATGTGCTATTACATTCTGAGTTCAGAGAGCCTAAACTGTTTTCTCCATCTTGTCCCGATGGGAAGTTCTACTTGTAAGAATGTTATAAAGTATTTCCCATTCTATCCTACGGGACAGATAGCCTTTCAATAGTGAAAAACGAAATTGGCAGGATTTCACTATCAGGACATGACACACACACCAATACATGTTCTGCCTTTCACATACACTGCACCCTGCTCATGGGGGTATCTTGGGCCTACCATAAGGGTGCCTTACCTGTAGGAAAAATAAAGGTTAGGGCCTTTCAAGTGGGTGCACATGTCAGGACAATAAGGCTCTTCACAAACTGCACACTCACTGCAGTGGTAGGTCTGAGATAGCTTTTCAGGGCTACTCATGTGAGTGGCACAATCAGTGCTGCAGGCCCACTAGTCGCATTTCATTTACAGGCCCTGGCACACTTCAGTGCACTTTACTTGGGACTTACCAGGTAAAGGGAGAACCAATTGTAATAACAATTCTCACAGGGAGCATTTGCACTTTGGCACTGATCAGTAGTGGCAAAAGTGCCCAAAGCATCTAAGCCATCAAAAACGAAATCCAGCACAGCATCAAAAATACAGGAGGTAGAGGCAAAAAGTCAGGGTAAACCACGTAAAAATATGCAAAGTCTAACCGTTATATTCTCTGAATTCACAAACTATGTGCAGAGATTAATGACTCCGCACTCCCTATTCTTATGTCTACTGCATTCTCCAAACCCGGAGACTCCACAATCCAGGCAGAGAACCCCACACATTTAAGTATAGAGAGTGAGGAGTTGCAAATCTCTGTACGTAGTTTGTGACAGGAGCCACGACTGCAGATCAAGCCTGCAGAATGTCCTCTGCCCTAGGCCTCGCACTAGGTAAGTAAATCATAAAAAATGCAAAATCCCTAACATTTTAGAGCTAAACAATATCAGTTTGTGTTATGAAGAGCCATCAACTTGAACAAAAATATGCAAGAGATCTAATGCATCCAAAAGGTTTTTAAGTATCACCACAATTTGGGAAACATTGGAGGTACGCTGCTTTATATAAGTTACCTTTTCTAGTTAGCTAAAAAAGAAAAAGTCACAGACACAACTTCAAAGGAGGCTGGTAAAATAACCGAATACTAAGATGCTTATCGTGACCCAAAAACATTTCTTTCTCAGCAAAAATAAATCCATGCACATCAGAATTTTTGAAGGGGGATTTTTTGTATGAAATCTGTTTTCTTTTCCAGATGAAGAGTAGAACATAGGTCCAGAAGTACACAGCGTTAAGCCTACAACCCATTTAGGGCAGGCCGCGTTTCATTCAAGTGTCTCCCAGGATATACTAGTTAACTAGTTGGAACTCAGCATGTCGCCTACAACCCTTGTTGGGCCAGCCGTGTGACATAGTACGTATAGCAATATTAGCGTGCTGTAGAAAGTCTTGGGACCTGTCTAAAATCAATAAAATTGTGAACACGTTCAAGAGGCCCGTATAAAATGGATAGCGATAGACGGGCAGAAAAGGATCGAAAAAAGAGGAAATAGTGGAAATGAAAAGTATATAGCAACGTAGGTGGTTGGATGGACGGACGGGAAGTGGCGTGTGGTTGTGTCTGGCGTTGAGAGTGAAGACCATGATACTTGTTGAAGGGGGTGGTGCGCATGATTGGTCTAATTATATGAGGAGCCTGTTAGGATCTGGCGAGAGTATAGCATCCTCAAAGAGTCACAGCGTTCTAAGCTTAGAGGGTAGGTAGCGCGCATGTTCTATTTTACAGAGGTATTTAACTAAGGGTCGCCAAATGGCGGTGAAGCGGGTGTCGCATGATTACAGTTGTGCTTTAAAAAGTTCCATGGTTATTACATACCATAAGCGCATAAACCAATCAGCAATTGGGGGAGTCTCTGCTTTTTTTCCAATATAGTGCTATAAGTTGTTTAGCCGCCTCCAGCATGTGAAGTGCTATAATCCAATCGCTGCGGGTGAGCGCTTTTAGGTTATCTGGTTTAAGGCCCAAAAGAATCGTGGCTGCAGATTCAGGCAGGGGGAAGCCCGGTACCTCCTTAATATGACTAAGGACTTCCTTCCAGAGCAGGGTCAGGAGCAGGTAATCCCACCAAATGTGAATGAAGTCTCCAGATGCATTTGAACACCTCCAGCACAAGGCGGACGTGGCTGGGAATTTTTTTTGCAGTCAAGCGGGCGTGTAATACCCTTGTGTTATAATTTTGTGTGCATTTTCCCTCTGTGAGATGCTATGGTAGACCCTAGGGATGTCCTGCCATAGGCGATTTTAATGTGCGGGTGTGATTTCCGAGGTTGACGTCCGCTGCTATTGGAATTGATATGGGTGTGAAGTTAGTACCGGAGGGTGCTGTAGAATCGGGTATGTCTGAGAGATAAGGCCTTTCGAGTCATCGAAAGAACAGACCAGCCGCTCAAAGGGGGTGAATGGCCGGACAGCAGCCTGTTGTATCGCTGGTGAAGACACCCAATGCCGCAACTGTGCATATTGTAGTCCCGCTCCCAGTGGAAGACGAAATTCTTCTCTGCACTGGGCAAACGTCTTAAGCGTTCCCCCTTCGTACAGGTCTCCGATCACTCTGCAATTCCCCTGTAACCATTTGGCGAATGTTTGTGAGTGAAGGGCCAGAGGGAACAGTGGGTTACCTGCAATGGGGGTGTGAGGGGAGGGGAAGGTCGTCAGTCCCTTATGCACGGTTACCTAGTCCCATATATTTAGGACCGTTTTAGTAGGCACTGCAATATAGGCACTGCGGGAGCGCTATATGATGGAGCCACGTAAGATCCCAGATGGTATGCCCAGCTACCATCCTGTCCATACGAAACCACACCTTTTCGCTTTCAGTGGTTGTCCATTCTGAGACAAAGCGGAGGTACGAGTCCCAATAGTATTCCAGCAGATTGGGGCACGCTAGCCTCCATCTGTCTCGCGGAGGATCTTGTGGGAGAATCATGGTCTACGTGCACCCCATATGAAGCTAGTGTTATCTCGTTGGAGGCCCTGTATCTGGTGTTGCGGGATAGGATGGGAGAGACACTGGAATAGGTACAAGATTTTAGGGAGTATTGACATTTTGATGGCGTTAAGCCTACCCAGCCAGGAGATAGTTAGGGATTTCCACCCCCATAAGTCCTCCAAGACCGTTCTCTTGCATTCCCGCCAATTTACTTGGGTCCACGTGTCCAGGGAGGGGGTCAGTTGAAGCCCTAAGTATCAGATATGATCCGTGGCCCATTGGTAAGGGGTGAACGTCTTCAAGACTGGTATCTCCTCTTCCGGGATCCTGAGGTTTAAAGCTCAAGACTTATCATGGTTAATTTTAAGGCCTGAGGCCTGCTTAAACAACTGTAGCAGAGTGTGAAGCACCCGGAGAGATATATGTGGACGCAATAGTGTGAGGATCAGGTCATCCGCAAAGAGTGCTACCTTGTTCTGCCAACCTCCAAGAGTGAGGCCATGTATGTCCGCATTCTGCCTGATCATCTCTGCTAAGGGCTCTATCATCAGGACAAATAGCAGAGGGGACTTGGGGCAACCCTGCCGTGTAACCCTATGTATGGGAAAGGGTTCTGTAAGCTGCCCATTGACCCGAACACTAGCTTGCGGAGAGAGATAAGGGGCCATGATCATGGAAAGCATGTTGCGGCCCAGTCCGATCTTATGCAACACAGCGCAAAGGAAACCCCAGTCCACCCGGTCGAACGCCTTCTCCACATCAAGCGACAAAAGGCATTATGGTATGTACCAATGGTGTGCTTTTCCCACCAGGTGCGCAATTCTAGGCACATTGTCCGCCTCTGTCTATTGCTAATGAAGCCAACGCTGCCGTCAGTTCCTCTGAAATGAGAGGGCCGTCCAGTTTTTAGGTGTAGTGTGGGTGTATTGAGGTCCAGGGGAACTGGTTTAGAACATCATCAATGTGGGCTTGAGAGAGCGCATCTGCCATATAGAGAGCAGTATAATAGGTCCCAAAGGCCTCACATTTAGCCCACTCCTTGGTGACCCTCTCTCCATCCGGCAATTGAATGTTCACTATGTGGGCCTTCGCTGCACACGCTCGCAAGCTCTTCGCAAAGTATCGTTGTTTTAGGGCGACCAGGGACTGATCAGCTTTATTGGTGCACAGGGAACAAAGTTGACCCCGGAGGTTTGCGAGTCGCCGACATGCGAAGGAAGAATGTTCCTGATCCTGCTTCTCTAGTTTCTTAATGTCCTTGGAGAGGCTATCTTTCAGAGGGCGGGCTTCCCGCACCCGTGCGATCGATATAGATGTGAAGGGGCCGCAGATTGTAGCCTTGAAGGCATCCCACACCACAGGGAGCAGGCTCTCGGGAAGATCATTGCTCGCAAAGTAAGAGTCAATAGCAGTCCCTATGCTTTCCACACTGGCTGGATCCTGCAAGGTATGCGCCGGCAGGCGCCACTGCGGGGGGCAGGGTGGGCAAGCAGCCGGATCCAGCAGGAGAAATTCAACATCGGCATGGTTGGATAGCAAAATGGCGGACATGGATGTCGCTAACGTGTCCCTTACAAGAGCGTGGGAGATCAAAAGATAATCAATATGCGAGTACGAGCGGTGGACGTGCGAGTAATACGAGTAATCCCATACCTCGGGAGAGTGGTATCTCCATAAATATATTGAGCCAAGGTCTGTTATCTGTTTCCGGAGTGCGGAGGACATGGCCCCCAACTCATTTGAGGAGGCTTCACTACAGTACAGCGTAGGATCCCACACCAGGTTAAAATCTTCCCCAAAATCAAGAAGGGGTCGCCCTGTAGCACATGTTCCCTTAGGAGCGTTCGGAGGCAGGAGCCCTGCATTTGGTTCGGCACGTAGACATTACAAGTGTGTGAATAGACTTTTCCTAATCTCCTCCCCAGCTCTGATGAAACGCCCATCTGAGCTACGAAAAACTTTTGGTTCCCCCTGCCTGATACCATTTCTGGATAGAATAGCCACCCCAGCTGTTTTGGCCCAGTGTTGGAGGGGATATTTAGAGTGCGCCATGTGAGGGCTATCTACCTTCAACAGATGGGTTTCTTGAAGAAAGATAATGTCTGGACTGTGTTGAAGTAGGTGGCGCCACAATTGCTGTCGCTTGTTGGGAGAGTTAAACCCCTTGACATTAAGGGGTAATACCTTTAAGGGGTCGGGGAGAGCCATAGGTTTATTGGATCCCAAGTTAGCCCATCATGCCACCATGGAACGCATGTCATGATAAGGGAAGGGGGGTTCAGGGGCGGATCTTCCCAATGTACAGGGGCGCACCTTAGCCTTGTAGTCTCCCGCCCGCCCTACCCAGTAAACAGAAAGAAGGAGAAGAGAAGATTCAGGCAAGTAGGAGGATATAAGAGAGAAAAGTAGATAACCAACATTGGCCAACCGGGCCACATCATTCCGTTCCACTCGTGGGCCAGCCTGCACCCTAAGGTTTGGATGTACCCAGAGACGTCACTCTCTCAGGAACAGATAGGGGTAGGTGGTCTGCTGCACTCAAGTTCGTCCAGGTGGAGTGCTCCGGCACCAGCTACACTGCGAGAGGGGAGCTGGGGAGGTATCTAGAACATAGCGCCAACATTAAATTTCACCAGGGAAGAGTCATGTTCCCCAAGGCAAGTCTCAGAGTTCGTTACGGGCACATGAGCTGTTCATCAAGGGACTGAAGATTCCGGGCCTGTCTCTGACATGTCCCCCTCCAAGGACCTAATGTGTTCGATAATGTCCTTTATAGCCTGTGAAGATGTTTGCTCTTCAAGGGGTGGTGAGCATCTGCGCCGACGTACGGTGGACCAAGACGGATTGGCAGGCACCCGTGTGGGAGGTGGAGAACTGGTGGGGCTGGCAGGCCATGAGGTGGGAAGCCGTAGTAGTTGAGTCGCTTCTTGGTAGGAGCATATCACTTTGCGTTTGGACTCCCATAGAAAAATAAGAGCGAATGGGTGGCCCCACTGATAGGAGATGTCCAGGCTTCGCAGTTTGTCTGTTACAGGTTTAAAGTCACGGCAGTATCACAAGGTATTGAGTGCTAGGTTCTGTAATATCTGAATCTTGTTCCCATCATATGTGAGGTCCTGCTTGGCTCTCGCCGCCCGAAGAATTGCTTCTTTTTCTGTGAAGAAGTGGACTCTGGTTAAAATGTCGGAAGGAGGCCTGGCCTGCCCGCGGGCCCGGCAACCCGGTCAGCCCGGTCCAAAGGTGGCGGGGAAGCGTCGTCATCTCCTCAGACCTCGTGGAGTAGCTGTGCCACATAAGTCATTATGTCTTTTCTTTACGCCCCAAGCAGAACCCCCCGGATGCGGAGGTTGTTCCGGAGACTTCGATTTTCCAGGTCCTTCTGTTTCAGTTGCAATTCTATGTGTTGTTCTTCCAGGGCAGCCAGTCTCTGCTAGAGTTCCTCCTGATCCTCCGTGCGAGCGTCAACCTTCTTCTCCAGTCCGTCCACTCATTCGCCTAGGTCCGTAACTTCCTTTCTGAGCTCCCAGACACAGGAGTGTACCTCGGTGCGTAGAGAGCTGATGTCAGTTTTCAATTCAGACACGAAGGAAGCCATGAATGCTTGCGTAACTGGCGGCAAGTCCCCTCCAGCCTGCGGGGCCACCTCAACAGGGGCAGATGGGCCCGCCATACCCCACATCGCTGCCACAGAGGTGTTTTTGCAGGTTAGCACCATAACGTCCACAATCAGTAAGGCATGGGGGAGAGTAGGCCATGGCATGGTGCCCCTGGGTGAGTTGTGATGGTTGGGCCGCAGAGTTCCAGGCTGTTCCTGTTTGTGTAGCAGGTGCAGCCCCCGGGGACTGGGGCCTAACACAGAGTTGCAGGTCCAGGACACAGGGCCAGGCCGCAGCGTCCAGTAGAGTCGCCGTGGGGAATGAAAGGCCCAGCCCGCCCTTCCAAAATTCCTCAAAGGGCTGCTGTTTCCACTTCAGGGCCGAGGTAACACAGGTACTTCCAGGCCACCACAGGAGGGCCCAGGCCCGGGAAGTCCGCAGCAATGCCAGGCGTCTGCCTCCGCGCCCCCAGCCAGCAGGTCTAAGAGGGCCTAGGCGATTTGTCAGTAAGGAGGCCTCCTCCAAACAGGCCCGCATCCACTTAGTCCTCCACTATGGAATCCAGTGCAGGTCGGTCCTGTAGGGCTGCGGAAAGCAGCTCCAGGCAAGTCCCACTCAGAGGCAGCTCACGGAGATGATCAGACATACAATCAGAGCGTGCAGGTGCAGCAGGAGTCACCTCTTCAAGTGGAGCAATGAACTCTGGAGGGGGTTCGTGCCCAGATTTGGGCATGGTGTAGTAGGGTAATAATTACGCCCCCCCAACTGGGATCCCTCAGTTTAACAGCCTCCCGCACCGCCAATCGTAATGCAGCACCACTCACCACTGAAGAGCACTGGGGCCAAAGAGCAGCTCCTCGGGTCACCCGCCCTTGGCGAGCTCAGTCTCCGTTAGGCCGGGTCCTGGTTCCAAGATGGCGGATCAATGTTGCGTCAGAAGGCGGTCCCCTTCCTATTGTCAGCTTCCTCGATGCAGCAATGGGGGGATTTTTTGAAAATATTTTCAGAAGATGCAAACTGCGTGCTTTTATTACTTTTTGCGGTTATTACACAATTGTCCCACCAGTAATTAGCTGAAAAGAATTGGGATGCCACAAAATACAATTCAATGAGAAATGCTATTTTTATGCTGGTCTGAGTCTTAAATGTGAAAGGGCTGGCGAATTTGGCAGAATTGTAACCTGTATGACACAGCATTGCCAAACAGAGGTGTTTTTCAATATGACGTGGTACTACCAAGTGTAATAGTAGCATTCTAGTTAGCACGTTGTACCCAGTATGACAAACCTTTGCCCTGGCATGAGACAGTGGTTCCTTGTGTGCTGCCAACTGAGACACATCTCTGCCTTGCTCGAGAAAGAGCATTCAATTGTGATATTGCTTCCTACTGTGACACAGCTCTGCTCGAGACAGTGTGTGACGGGGCGGGTTCGGGGTGCGAGAAACTTGAACCCAATATAGACTGGTGGTCTGTAGTGCCTCTCTCTCCCCCTCTTATCTCCTTCCAGCAGGACGACTGGAAGTCACAAAACTCTACTTTGCTGAAACTGACCGAGGAAGAAGACAACGCCAGCTCCTTTAACTGGGGCTTCCAGGAAGACGAGACCTCGCCCCCACCTGACATCAGCACGTTCACGACGATAAGGACAAAGGAATCCAGGAAGTGGGTGTGCGTTAACACCGGAGCGGAGAAGGAGGACTCGAGAGGAGGTGCATTTGGAGTGAGCTGAGGAGAAAGCGAAGACCGTGGAGCAGATCGAGGGACGAGACCATCAGGATCCCGAGCTGAGCCAGGAGGCCAACGTCCCCACGCGCCCCCGAGCCATGCTCCTGGAGGAGTGTGGCTTGCACAGGTGGGAGACAAAGTCTCAGGGTGGGTTGGGAGGAGGGACGGCCCGAATACCTAAACAGGGGTTCTAGGACCTTCCCAAGTATCCATACCCTTTTCCACTCACAACCGAGCACTAATCACGCCTTACTCTTCATTTTTTGTTTGTTTAAAAAGCACAAGAGTGTGTGGTGCCCCTTCACTCAATGGCCCCTTTTTGAGAGCTGTTAAAAAGGGACAACGTCCTGATATCCTTTTCCTTCATTTCTTTACACGCCATCAACACGGAGGGGTCATCAAAGCAGCGCACCGGACCCTGGGAGCTTGAACCGAGGACCGTGGGGGAAAGCCGAAGGGTACCAGGCACAACAGATCCCGCTACTTTTGATTCAGAAAGACTTACAAGTTGTCACAAACGTGTTTTTGGCAAAATAAAACCTTACCTTAGCAGACCTGGCCTCCTACACATTACTTCAACCCCGCCACACAGTGTTTCCTATTATGATATTGCTTCCAACTGTGACACAGCTCTGCCCGAGACAGGGCTTCCTATTAGGATATTGCTTCCTACTGTGACACAGCTCTGCATGAGGCAGTGCTTCCTTGCGTGATATTGCTTCTTAATGTGACACAGCTCTGCACAAGACAGTGCTTCCTTATGTGATGTTGCTTCCTACTGTGACACAGCTTTGCTTGAGACAGAGCTTCCTATTGTGATATTGCTTCCTACTGTGACACATCTCTGCTCAAGACAGTGCTTCCTATTATGACATTGCTTCCTACTGTGACACAGATCTTCACGAGACAGTGCTGCCCTGTGTGATGTTGTTTCCTACTGTGATACAGCTTTGCCCTGCACGAGACAGTGCTGCCCTGTGTGATATTGCTTCCTACTGTGACACAGCTCTGCCCTACACAAGACAGTGCTTCCTTGTTTGATATTGCTTCCTACTGTGACACAGCTCTGAACGAGATAGTGCTTCCTTGTGTGATATTGCTTCATACTGTGACACAGCTCCACCCTGCAAAAGACTGTGCTTCCTTGTGTGATGTTGCTTCCTACTGTGATACCGCTCTGCTCGAGACAGTGCTTCCTATTATGATATTACTACCTAAGGTGACACAGCCCTGCACGAGACAGTGCTTCATATTATATTGCGTCCTACTGTGACAGCTCTGCATGAGACAGTGCTTCCTTTTGTGATATTGCTTCCTACTGTGTTACAGCAAACAAATCATGGACGGACTGCTGACAATGCAAACATTCTTCCCCAGTCAAAAGATCTGGGTGAAATCCATTGTTCTTTTTCCCACTACACCACTCCAGTTTGGACCCAGCCCTATGCAAATCAGTCTTGAACCTGTGTCCCATGGGAGCAGTCCAGAACGAACTGCCAGGTCAGATTCTCCCTGGACCAGAAACAAGCATCCTGGGACCGGTTTCAGGGTATGTCACCCTTCTTCAGTGAGGCTAGTTTGAATCCAGTGACACAGTGAGCAAGGGACCCACGTCTGGTCATTCCCATCCCACTTAGGGCAAATGTGTTACAGCAAAAAAATGAAGGACGGAATGCTGACAATGCAAACATTTTCCCCCAGTCAAAAGATATAGGTTAAATCCATTGTTCTTTTACCCACTACGCCACCCAGTTTGGACCCAGCCATATGCAAATCAGTCTTGACCCTGTGCCCCATGGGAACAGTCCAGGCCGAACTGCCAGGCTAGGTCCCCCCTGGACCGGAAACAAGCATCCTGGGACCGTTTTCAGGGCATGTCACCATTCTTCAGCCAGGCTAGCTTGAATCCAGTGGCACAGCGAGCAAGGGACCCATGTCTGGGCATTCCCATCCCACTTAGGGCAAAAAGCGTTACAGCAAACAAATGATGGATGGAATGCTGACAATGCAAACATTCTCCCCCAGTCAAAAGAACTGGGTTAAATCCATTGTTCTTTTGCCCACTAAGCCACCAAAGTTTGGACCCAGCCATTTGCAAATCAGTCTTGACCCTGTGCCCCATGGAAACAGTCCAGACTGAACTATCAGGCCAGGTCCTCCACGCACCGGAAGCAAGCATACTGGGACCGGTTTCAGCGAATGTCACCCTCCTTCAGCAAGGCTAGCTTGACTCCAGTGGCACAGTGAGCAAGAGACCCACGCATAGGCATACCCATCACACTTAGGGCAAAAAGTGTTACAGCAAACAAATGATGGACGGAATACTGACAATGCAAAGATTCTTCCCCAGTCAAAAGATCTGGGTTAAATCCATTGTTCTTTTGCCAACTACGCCACCCCAATTTGGACCTAGCTATATGCAAATCAGTCTTGACCTTGTGCCCCATGGGAACAGTCCAGACCAAACTGCAAGGCCAGGTCGTCTTTGGGGGGTGAATGTTTGCATTGTCCAGCTTTCAGTCCATCAATTGTTTCTTTTGCATATGTCGCCCTAAGTGGGAAGTGTATGCCTAGACGTGGGTTCCGTGCTCACTACACCACTGGATTCAAGCTAGCCGGACTGAAGAAGGGTGATGCCCTGAAACCAGTCCCAGTATGCCTGGTTCCTGTCCAGGGAGGACCTGGCTTGGCAGTTCGGGCTGGACTGTTCCCATAAGGAACAGGGTCAAGACTGATTTGCATATCGCTGGGTCCAAACTTGGGTGGAGTGGTGCGCAAAAGAATGATGGATTAAACCCAGATACTTGTGACTGGGTTGAATGTTTGCATTGTCCAGCATTCCGTCCATCAATTGTTTCTTTTGCATCTGTCACCCTAAGTGGGAAGGGTATGCCCAGACGTGGGTCCCGTGCTCACGACACCACTGGATTCAAGCTAGCCTGGCTGATGGAGGGTGATGCCCTGAAACTGGTCCCAGGATGCTTGTTTCTGGTCCAGGGAGGACCTGGCTTGGCAATTCAAACTGGACTGTTCCTTAAGAAACAGGGTCAAGACTGATTTGCATATGGCTGGGTCCAAACTGGGGTGGTGTGGTGAGCAAATTAATGATGGATTAAACCCAGATCCTTCTGACTGGGGGTGAATGTTTGCATTGTCTAGCATTCCGTCCATCAACTGTTTCTTTTGCATATCTCACCCTAAGTGGGGAGGGTATGCCTAGACGTGGGTCCTGTGCTCACTACACCACTGGTTTCAAGCTAGCCTGGCTGATGAAGGGTGATCCCCTAAAACCGGTCCCAGGATGCTTGTTTCAAGTCCAGGGAGGACCTGGCTTGGCAGTTCGGGCTCAACTTTTCCCATAAGGATCAGGATCAAGACTGATTTGCATATGGCTGGGTCCAAACTGGGGTGGTGTGGTGAGCAAAATAATGATGGGTTAAACCCAGATCCTTGTGACTGGGGTGAATGTTTGCATTGTCCAGCATTCCGTCCATCAATTGTTTCTTTTGCACATCTCGCCCTAAGTGAGAAGGGTATGCCCAGACGTGGGTCCTGTGCTCACTGCACCACTGGATTGAAGCTAGGCTGGCTGATGAAGGGTGCTGCCCTGAAACCAGTCCCAGGATGCTTGTTCCTGGTCCAGGGAGGACCTGGCTTGGTAGTTCGGGCTAGGCTGTTCCCTCTGATAAGCGTGGCTCAAATCCACCCGAGTGACTTACCACACTCACCTATAGTCGCTATACAGGAAGTCAGCCGGACAGTGGAGAAGAATAAACAAAAGTCTTTATTAGGCCAAACAACACTCATATGAGAGGGCCCTGTCCGACCTCACTCCTAGGAGTGCGAACGAGAGGACTGACTCTCTGCATCACAGCAATACATTATAATGCAATACAGTAACGAGGGGTACGCCCCTTGTGGAAAATCACCGAGCCTCAGACCAGTGTACAATGCTCTCATACAGTAGGCATCTGCACCTGCAAGGGATACATTATTATCTCTACTCAAGGCCATGGAGCTAGGCTTCGGCGTCTCTGGGCATGAGAACATTACTGATAATGAGACTTGTTAGTTTCGGCCACAGTAAGCCGAGAAACGAAAACTGCTGCCTTAGTACATTTCTGTATTCCTACGGGAGGGGCATATGAGCGAGGAGGGCCCGCAGGCACAGAGGGTTACGCAAAATGGTGGCACACAGGCTAAGCTAAGAAACTAATATGATCACTCGTACATTTGAATATAAGCAAAGGCATGAATAATATTTCAGCATAGGTGCATATATGAAATTCATTAGTTAGTCATATGATGCTAATTCGCACATCATCACAGGGTAATTAGAGCATCGAAAAGTGAATTCTATCAGACCCTCCTTTTAGCATCATTGGCTAACTATAGCCTCATTTATTTGCCAAAGGTAGTGCCGACATCCAGTCTAGGGGCAGGACTTTATCTCTTTAGTCTAGAACATCTTCTGCAATGAACATCAACCAACTTGCATCAGCAGGAATTTCAGTGACCATAGAAGTTGTATATTGACCATGTAACTTCTTCTTCGGACCCATATTCGCAGCACACATTGAACAACATGGAGGGAGGCAGTATATGCAAAGGCAGCAAGACAGTATTACACTCACTACACCAACCAAGCCCATCAATATTTTCCAACCCCAGGAAGAGAAGGCACCCCAGAGCCACCCTTGTAAGGACCAGGTCCCATTATCCTGATGTAGTTCCGTCGCTAATCTATGTAATTTTTGTACGGCCAAGTTAACAGTCGGGGCGGAGTCAGGGATGTAAACGCAGCAAGACGTCCCGATGACGCGACAGGCCCCGCCCCTATCAGCTAGTATGACGTCAAGGACCATCCTGTTCTGGATCGTGAATAATCTCATAGCCTGAACCTCAACAGATATGTTAGTCGTAATGTCAGCCTCAGTTAGGACCACTTTTTCCATTACCCTAGACAGTCGTCTAATAGCTCTACTGTTGAATATAGGGCCCCAGAAAGGAAGCAAACCCTTCGAAAAATCAGTCCATTGTTGGTATGAGGTGTCCGTCTGATCCACGTCATCTACCTGTAGTTCCCTCCTTTTACGCTGCTCTAGCGGCTGTTCCTGAGGACTGGGGAATCGTCGATGAGTTTTGTGGTAATCAGAGGGAGCCACATACACAGGAGGAATCATATAGGCCAGGTAGCACACCCCACCCCAACCCTCGGGCAACCATAAGTATCCATTATCACCGCAAACAAAATAGACACTGGGTGGGGCAATCAAAGAGGGGCTAACGAGCAGGCGTATTGAAGCAGTCACATTACAAGAGCTATTACCAACTTTTATGGGACCCCTTCCCTCTATACAGAAAAATGGAGAAGGACCCACCACAGCCAGGGGTATCAAAGACTTGGAACTGTCGTTACTCTTTGGGGGATGCCTATAAGACAAAGTGGCGTTCAATTTCATGAAACTATCCCTAAGTCGATCAGTATCATTAGGTGTCAAGAATCGACCCAACTTTTTCTCACATGTCTCTATAAAAGTCTGGTCAAAACGTCCGTCAGTATATATTCGTCCAAGGGAAGCTGAAGGCAAAGGCCGCACTCGCATTGTCATTGTCCACCCCCTATTCTGCAGGCGTGGAGTCAGAGAATCTGGCTGCTGGAAATATTTAACAAGACCTATAAGAGTATACCACCCCACACAACTATTCACTGGCGTTAAAGGGAGAGCGAGGAATCTATCTTTTTTATAGGCAGCAGAAGGTAAAAGCCCGCAAACCCAACAATCTGTCAAGTTGGTAGTGGCGTGTGCATGGTGCAAAGTCTTAATGAAAACATTGTCCTTGTAATTTTTTCTCATCATTCTCTCACCATAATCAACAGTAATCATATTATGTTCTGGAACAGCGGTGGGTGTGGGTGCAAACACATGAACGGGATAATGTTTATCTAGGAAAAACAGTATTCCAAGAGTCACTAGAAAGGCAATCAAAATGACAATTATAACCACTATTTTTCCCTTTCGGGGAAGGGCCAACCAGGGGGAATCAGGCTCAGGTCTCGGGGGAGCTGCAAAGGGCTGCTCCTCATCAGGAATGGGCCGCCCAAAGGGATACATTCTGTGTAATCTTAGTACCAAAAATAAAAAATAAAAATAAAAATCACACTACTACTAAAAAAATAGTCCCAGACAATCCTCAACCGGCCAGAGGGGTTCTTCAACCCTTAGAAAGGGATCTTCTCCCTGTGTCCTTCAAAGCCTCACAGGCAGGCTTTTACCGTCCATACCTAATTCCACCGTTGCTGTTCAACAATTTGAAACGAGGGAAGTACTTAATTTGGGCCCTGCACCACTCTATAGTCTCAAAGAACACAATCTTCGGCTAAACACCAGGGCTCTTACAAGTCCATCCCTGCCACTAAATCTTCTTTATTCAGAATGTCCGCTAAGCCCTTCTTCCAGTGTTTAGTCCATCACATTTCAGCACTATTTCTTATTTTATTCGGGGCCTCAAATTATAGCGAGTGCTCCCTGGCACTTCGGGATCAGTAAACAAAGCAGGTGTATCAGTGGCAGATGCTGGACTTTCTGGTGTCTCTTCACTAGCAACAAGGGGAGTGGTAGAGCTCACAGTATTCTCAATTCCGCTTCGCTCTTCTCCAATCAGTGAAGCATCCGAGAAAGGAACATACCTCGGGATATTTTCATGTTCTTCATCAGCAATGCCATCCTTTACCCATTGGTCATAGGGCAACGGGAGCGGGACCCTCTTCACATGTGAGGCATGGGTCCACGCCTTCCTTCCGTCGACCCGAAGTGCAGTACGTGTGGTGAGAAGCACCTGGCGCGGCTCTGACCACCTCGGCTCCAGACAAGACTTCCGCTGGTATCGTCGCACCACAACCCAGTCCCCTGGGTGGATGGTGTGTCCAGGCCCCTCCGGCAGCGGTTTCAAATTGTCTGCTACCTGCTGATGAATAGAACGAAGATCTTTAGTCAAAGCATACAGATAATCTGTCAACAGAGGATATGGTACATCAGAAAAACATTTAGGTCTTGGCACTCCCCAGATATTGGCCGGGCGGCCGAATATCACTTCATGGGGGGAGACGCCCATCTTTGCATTTACAGTGACTCTCGTTGAAAGCAAAGCTAAGGGAAGTGCGTCTGGCCAACGGAGACCTGTACTCTCGCATATCTTGGCCATTTTGAGTTTGAGCGTGCCATTAAACCGTTCCACCAGTCCTGCTCCCTGAGGGTGCAAGGCTGAGTGGAACTTCTGTGAGATGTGCAAACCTTTACATATTTGTTTCACTAATTCAGCATTAAAGGACGTGCCATTATCACTCCAGATCACCCTAGGTAATCCAAAACGGGAGAAATACTCCTTTATCAACATTTTTGCGGTGGAAATGGCCGTACAGTCTTTCGTTGGATACGCCTCCACCCACCTACTAAAGGCACATACGACCACAAGGACGTACTTCAAGTTGTTGACCCTTTCCATTTCGATGTAATCCATCTGAATCACCTCGAAAGGGAAAGAGGGGGGTGCAAAGTTTCCAGTTGGGACAGGGGTACCCTTTCCAGGATTGTGTCTCAAACACACCATACATTGACGGACTAGGTGAGTGGCCGTTTTAGAGATATTCTTATTGCTCCACACTGGGTCTAACAGTTTGCATATGCCCTTTGCACTAACATGGGCAGGCCCGTGCGCCATCGTCACTACTGGAAGAACATACGCATTCGGGAGCATCCATCGTCTTTTGTCTGTCACATCCGTCCAACATTCATCCGCATCCAGTCGTCCCTGTCCATCCTTCCATGCTCTCAATTCCTCATCTGTCGCTTTACTCTGTATGTTCTTGACACTCTGTACAGTGTCTGCGAACATGTGAACATCTGGGACCCATCTGGCTGGTCCTGCCACAAACATTCGTGGTAATTTTTCCCTAGCAGTCTCTTTTGCTGTTTCATCGGCGAAAGCGTTGCCTCGCCCTACATCGTCCACTATTGTCTTGTGTGCGCTACATTTTATCACAGCCAATCTTTTGGGTAATGTCAGGGCCGTTAACAGTCGTAATATCAGGGGGCCATGTTGGATGCGTTGTCCATGAGAGGTCAAGAATCCCCGTTCTGCCCAAAGTCGCCCATAATTATGAGCCACGCCAAAGGCGTATTGGCTGTCAGTATAAATGTTCACATCCAACCCCTCACTCAACTCACATGCTCTCAGTAAGGCAATAATCTCGGCAGCCTGGGCAGAATTGTAAGGTATTCTAGAAGTCTCTACCACCGTCTGTAATGTTGTTATTGCATATGCTGCTGTCGATGTACCGTCTGGTAATTTAAAACAGGATCCATCAACATACAATTCCCCATCTGGTTCGTCCAAGGGCCTGTCTGTCAGATCCACCCTCCCCTTTGTTTCCTCTTCAGTCCTAAACAGACAATCATGTATGTCATCGTCTTTGGTATCTGTATCTGTGGGGATAGGTAACAAGGTGGCCGGATTCAGTGTAGCACACCTTTTGATGGTGACATGAGGTGCAAAAAGAGTCATCTCATAACCCGTAAGACGAGCGCTAGTTAAGTGTTGCGTCTGTGTCCTGTTCAACAAAATGTCCACAGCATGCGGTACCATAACTGTGAGGTCTGTTCCCAGTACGAGCCCTGCCGACTGTCTTATAGAAACCGCAGCAGCCGCCGTGGCTCTCAGACAGCTCGGCAGCGCTCTTGCCACATTATCGAGCATGGCAGAGAAGTAAGCGCAAGGTCTCTGCTTCCCCCCGAAACACTGAGTTAAGACAGACAGCGCGCAACCTTCCGCCTCGTGCACGTAGAGAACAAAAGGCTTCTGGTAATCAGGTGTTCCAAGAACTGGCGCAGAACACAAAGACGTTTTTAGTGACTCAAACGCTTCTTGACATGCGGGGGTCCAGGGTAGGGGCTCGCGCACTTCCTTGGTAGTCAGATACAATAGGGGTTTTGTTAGTAACGCATAGTTAGGTATCCACTGGCGACAATACGATGTTATGCCTAAGAACGCGCGCACCTCTCGCTGCGTGTTAGGTACTTGCATATTAGTGATCGCTTTTATGCGCTCCGGCGTCAATCTCCTCCCCACTTTCGAAAGGAGGTGACCGAGGTAGGTGACCTCCGTTCGACAGTATTGAAATTTCGGAAGGGACACTTTATGCCCCCTGTTAGCCAAATGGTGCAACAATTTCACAGTAGCATCCCGACAACCCTGCTCGTCGTCCGATGCTATTAGGATATCATCCACATATTGCAACATGACATTGCCAGGTGGAAGTTCCAGTTCATCCAATTGTGCCTTGAGAGCCTGACTGTATATGCTCGGACTCTCAGTGTACCCCTGAGGAATTCTCTTGAAGCGGAAGCTTCGGCCAGCCAATGAGAATCCGAAGAGATAACGGCTTTCCTCATGTACTGGAATACTGAAGAAAGCATTTTTCAAGTCTAGGACAGAGAAATATTTGGCCGAAGGGGGTATCATTGTCAAAATTGTAGTTATGTCCGAGACCACCGGGTACTGTGGCTCCACTACTCTATTGACGTGCCGCAAATCAATCACAAATCTATAAACATCAGGAGTATTATCAGTAGCATCAGGCGACCGTCTTTTAAGGATGGGCAAAATAGGGCTATTACATATGTTCGAATCAGTCTCTTCCACTACTCCAGACCGTATTAAATCTTGAATTATCTGTAGCAAGGCCTTCTCTCCCTCCCTAGGAATTCTGTATTGAGGAATTCTGGGCAATTTGGCTCCCACCTTCACTCTTATTGACACCGGGGCAATATCCATTTTACCAACATCAGTATCACTGACAGCCCACAAGCTGTCGGGCACGCCTCGGAATTCAGGTGGAAATGGGTCATCTTTTGAAAAACATTGCAATGGGCGGGCAACATTCGGGCCCAGAGTAAGGTACATGCCATCCGGGGAACAATAAATGGTAGCGTGCAATCTTTTCAATAAATCTAGACCCAGCAAATTTTCTCCACAATTTGATGTCAATAAAAACGGTGAATCAACAGAGAAAGGGCCAATCGTCAAAGTGAGAGGTTTAGAAATGGGGCTAATCACCGGAGTACCTGCAAAACCCACGGATATATTATTCTTGCCAGACAGAGCCGCCCCTGGGACCCGAGAACGAGCCACTGAACTTTTCATTGCACCCGTATCCACTAGAAATTTTTGTTGAGACCCCATTAAGTCACCTTCGACATAAGGTCCCCTCTGATCAACTTCCATCAGTACTGGTCCCAGGCTCTGTCCTACGCTGTCCTAGTTGTGGGAGAACCCTGTCAAATCATCAACTGAGTAATCATCGTTATAGTACTGCCACCATCACTCTGCAACTGTTGTCTGTTTGTAGTATTGTCAAAATAATTTCCACTCGGCCTCCCGCCTCCTTCCGATCGTACCACCTGTCTTCCAGGATCACCACCACCTCTTCCTCGCCCGCGCCCTACACCAGTACTCGACTGAAGCAGCGGGCAATCCCTCCACCAGTGCCCCTCCTGCTTGCACTTCGCGCACTGATTCGGTCCCAGCCTTTCCCTACTCTCACCTCTCCCAAATCCACCTCCTCGACTTGACACCGCTCCCCTGCCTCTGCCTCTCGCAACCTGCTGCAACAAAACCCTTGTCTTTAAGTCCTTAGCCTTCTTTTCTTGCTTGTCCTTGTTCTCATTTTCCCTGTGCTCATAATATTGCGCCATACTGAGTATTCCCGAAGGAGAGGACGTTGTCCACGTGCTCTCCGACGCTTGCAGTCTGGCTGATATTTCAGGCAATAAGTTCGTAACAAACCTGTTGACGAAGAGCCGTAACCCTCCATCCTGTGACACATCCTGCCCACTAAAATCCATAAACGTTTCCTCAAACCTCGTAAAGAAATCAGAGACCGCCTCATCCTTCTTCTGCTTACAAGCCGTCAACTTGTCCCAATCTACCTTTTTCGGGGGAATGAGAGAATGCATATACTTTATAATGCGCCCTGGCAAAGCTAATATCTCAGCCTTCGGCTTCTCCCCTGGCTTACGCTCCTTGTCCCAATCCTGCAACTCCTGCCATGTACCTCCCAGTTCCTCCGTATGATCCGTACCTTTCACTTGCCGCCACACATCAACCGGGACCAAAAGCCCGAAAAAACAATTCAACATCAGCCAACGTCATCACAGTAGAAGACGCCGCTTCCGTAAGCTCTTTGTAATAGGCAGTCGGATTCTTTTTAGAATCCGGTAGCTGAGCCTTTAATGACAACACCTCACTTCTCTTCCATGGCGTATACACCCATTGCTCCTGGAAATGTGCATCGATCCTGTTCCTAGTAATAGCCTTCGTGACTGGATCTAACAACTCGGGGACCTCGGGATGAAAAATAGGGTGCACCTCGCGCATTGGGTGGAGACCTGGGAAGTGGGGTGTGCCGGCAGAGGGTAATTCATTCCTGTATTGCAATAGTGCACGCAAACTACTCATCACTTCTTTCACCCCTGTGTTCGTTCTATATGCTCCAGCCTGTATGTCTCGTAAAACCGCCGGGGCCACACCTCCATAACCCTGCTCCCATAGCGGTATCAATACATTGGACATGTGCCACAAAGCGTGCTGCTGCATCAAGGGCTCAAAGTCTTTCATAGTGGACCAAATATCTTCAAACGAATAAATATTATTCCTGGCCCACTGACATGCCTGATTAGCCACCATACTTTTTTCATCTAAACCAATGGTAGAACGCGTAAGCAGCTTCCGTACCTGCGACAGTAGTCCGCTACCTGCGCCTCGACTCGGTGTTAGCATCTCCTGACTGGGGGTGGTACTAGCTGAAACACTAGGGAGTGCCAAAGAAAATTGGGAGGGTGTAGGCGAGGTGGCCTGGAGTAAGGAAATGAGGGGTGTCGAGGGCGGGTATTGTTGGGGGGCAGTGGCCGAAGGACCCGGAACTCCACTAACGGGGGCTGGAATCGGCAAGGAGGGATACAAGGGCTGTGGGGCATAAGGGGGAGGGGGCCGGGTATTCAAAATATCTTCCATCTCATCCGGGTCGTCCTCTCGCACTACATAACTTTTATTTTCTTTCAACCTACAAAGTCTATCTGAGCGCTCCATACGTAACGCATTCTCCCTTCCATCCTGCTCACTCGCCTTCTGCGCCATAGTCTTGGTGGACCTTTTATACTCCTCTTTCTCCTCTCGTATCTTGCGTTTCCTGGCCTCTTTCTGCCACACTCGCAAAGAATCAAACATACTCTGACGGCTACGCCTAGCAAACAGCTTGTCCTGCAAGTAGTCCAGCTTAGCTTCATCGAAAGAACCAGTCAAAGGCCATTGTAAATCCACATTATCAGCAGTGTATCGGTGCCACAAAGTACCAAACAGAAGCGGGACCAGTCCATGTTTGACATACATATCAAAGCTCGGAGTCCCTTCTGGGGGTGCGGGTTGGCTCTCGGCCAGTCTAGTATCTGAGGGTCGACAACAGCATCCAAAACAACGTAACTTACTAAAACACGGCATTTTAACTTCGGTGTGAAAGAAAACACTTCACCACAGACCAGCTCGAGCTCGTTCATACACACACATAAACATATATGAGAAACCCACACATACACAATATCTCCAAACACGTGTTACCAAATGGGACAAGGCCCGTCGACCAAGTCCTGGGGAACCTGGACTCTACCGCAGACCGAACAGTACACTCACTGTTCTGAGGACGGGGAACAGATCCGCCACCCGTGCGGCACTATGGATCACTGCGCACTTCACCGCGGGAAACCCAGATCACACCTCCACTGAATCACCACACTAGGAGTTCAGGGTAAGCGCACCAGAGTCTGCCCACAATGAGCCACGCCGTCACCACAGTACCATCCGGTCGGATCGCTACCAACAATTACACCTAAATACGTCCCCCACCTCGTCAAGTCTGTCAGAGCACCAACTCGCGCTCTGAGTTCCCCGGAGCACAATAGCCCCAGGAGCACACCGGCTCCTCAAAACACTGAAGACACCCTAGTCTCCCGGAACACTCCTGTTCCTCAAACAATCACAGGTGGACCACTCACCTTCCGTAGGCGGCACCGACCTCTACTGTTCTCCACCTCCGGCTGCCAGGACCAACACGGTCAGCTTCAAGTTCCGCCTTCTGGACCCCGGCGTAAGATCCGAACCGGGACCTCTCCCGATCAGCAGGGTGGGGCAGCGCTGCGAGAACCAAGCTCGGCATCAGATGGGATCCCGGGCCCACCGTGCCGACCAGCGGGTCCCCGGTCTTCTGCTACCCACTTACGGGTGAGAAAGATCCTTATCGCGGGGTCCCTATTCGGGCGCCATCTGATAAGCGTGGCTCAAATCCACCCGAGTGACTTACCACACTCACCTATAGTCGCTATACAGGAAGTCAGCCGGACAGTGGAGAAGAATAAACAAAAGTCTTTATTAGGCCAAACAACACTCATATGAGAGGGCCCTGTCCGACCTCACTCCTAGGAGTGCGAACGAGAGGACTGACTCTCTGCATCACAGCAATACATTATAATGCAATACAGTAACGAGGGGTACGCCCCTTGTGGAAAATCACCGAGCCTCAGACCAGTGTACAATGCTCTCATACAGTAGGCATCTGCACCTGCAAGGGATACATTATTATCTCTACTCAAGGCCATGGAGCTAGGCTTCGGCGTCTCTGGGCATGAGAACATTACTGATAATGAGACTTGTTAGTTTCGGCCACAGTAAGCCGAGAAACGAAAACTGCTGCCTTAGTACATTTCTGTATTCCTACGGGAGGGGCATATGAGCGAGGAAGGCCCGCAGGCACAGAGGGTTACGCAAAATGGTGGCACACAGGCTAAGCTAAGAAACTAATATGATCACTCGTACATTTGAATATAAGCAAAGGCATGAATAATATTTCAGCATAGGTGCATATATGAAATTCATTAGTTAGTCATATGATGCTAATTCGCACATCATCACAGGGTAATTAGAGCATCGAAAAGTGAATTCTATCACCATAAGGAACAGGGTCAAGACTGATTTGCATATGGTTCGGTCCAAATTGGGGTGGTGTGGTGAGCAAAAGAATGATGGATTCATCCCAGATCCTTGTGACTGGGGTGAATGTTTACATTGTCGAGCCTTCTGTCCATCATTTGTTTCTTGTGCATATTGCTTCCTACTATGACACCGCTCTGTTCGAGACAGTGCTTCCTTGTGTGATGCTTCCTACTGTGACACTGCTCTGCTCGAGACAGTTCTTCCTATTATGATATTACTTCCTACTGTGACACAGCTCCGCACGAGACAGTGCTTCATTGTATGATATTGCCTTCTACTGTGACATAGCCCTGCATGAGACAGTGCTGCCCTCTGCGATATTGCTTCCTACTGTGACACACCTTTGCCCTACACGAGACAGCGCTTCCTTGTTTGATATTGCATCCTACTGTGACACAGCTCTGCCCCAGACAGTGCTTCCTTGTGTAATGTTGCTTCCTTCAGTGACAGCTCTGCTTGAGACAGTTCGGCCCTGTGTGATGGTGCTTCCTACTGTGACACAGCTCTGCCCTGCACAAGACAGTACTTCCTTGTGTGAGGTTGCTTCCTACTGTGACACAGATCTGCTCGAGACATTGCTTCCCTTTGTGATGGTGCTGCCTACTTTGACACAGCTCTGCCTGAACAAGACAGTGCTGCCCTGTGTGATGTTGCTTCCTACTGTGACACAGCTCTGCCATGTATGAGATAGTGATTCCTTGTGTGATGTTGATTCATACTGTGACACTGCTCTGCTCGAGACAGTGCTTCCTATTATGATTTTGCTTCCTACAGAGAAACAGCTCTGCCCTGCACGAGACAGTGCTTCCTTGTGTGATGTTGCTTCCTACTGTGACACAGCTCTGCCCGTTGAGACTTTATTATCAGGTATGGCACATTATTATGCAGTAATGCCCAATGTGATATAGAGCTGTTTTGCATACCAGGGCATACTTAGATGTCTGCCCTGCCCTGTATGTCTGCCCTGCCCTATGTTGTCACACCACTGAGAAACAGTATGACACGGTGAGTACCATTATGCTATTATGCTTTCCAAAGTGATACAGTGCTGCACGAAATGACCCACAATCCACCACTATGTCAGTGCTGTCCCACATAAAGCAGTCCTGCCCGCCATAATAAAGTGCTGCTTGGTATGAAGTTAAGTGCTAGCTAAGATTACAGCACACAGATTTACACAGTGCTTCCCACAATGTTCTGCAAATGTTTCAACCGATAGCCTACAAAACGCACAGAGATGTCTGGAAGAGGCCCTGAGCCAAATGAGTTATGCTTCCTATTATGACATGTTCAGATTGTCAGGTCTGTGGAGCTGGTGTAGGCTCCAGCAAACCATACTGTTGTGTAGCACAGATTCAGGGATTTCAAAATGCCACCTGCAGGATTCACACACATCGCTACAAACCTAAGCCATTGCAGCCAGTATCGTATGTTCGGATGTCCAAAAGTATAAATCTTTATCCTGCACTGACCGTGTGAAGAAGAAATCCGAATCCGAACAAATTGTAACTACTTACCCCAGTTCAAAAGTGCAGTTCCAATGTAAGCCTTTCCACAGGAGTTAATTCCCAGTGCTTGTCTTCCTTACTAGTGCTTCCGCGTTCATATATATTTTATCTAATAAGTGACCTTCCATGATAGAACTTTTATTAAAGGCTGCTTGGGGGAATCCTCCCATTTAACACTAAGGGCCTGATTATGAGGATAGCGGGTGCAGAGGTGGAGGGCCAGCCACTGCTGCACCGGAAGTCTGAATGTCGCATTGCAAGTTGGGTGGTCAGACTGCAATTGCACTGCCACACCTGCCAGGAATCAGAGATCCCTGGCGGTGGCATGGCAGTTTTGAGGCGCACTGCGTTCCGTGACAGTTTCGTAAATCTGGGCCTATGTGTCTTACAAAGGGCCATATGTAGGTAATCTCTATTTACCGATTCTTAAGTACCGAATTTTACCGATTCGGTATTTTTAAGAATTGGTAAATAGTATATAGGTAAAAATTCAGTAAATTTTACTAAATCGGTAATTTTCGGTATTAACGATTCGGTATTTACCGATTTGATAATTCCCATTCATTCACTATTACCGAATCGGTAAATACCGAATCGGTAATAGGGGGAACATATTCAAGAATGGCAGGGTGCCACATTGACACCCTGTTGCACCCCTGAATCGTGCCCTAAGGGCATGTACGTCTGCCACATGGCACTTTTAAAAAAGCACGAAATTGCTTTTTTAAAGGTTTTCGATATGTACCACCAACTTGTAGTTGGTGGTAAATAACGAATCCTTAATTAAAAAATGCACTCACTTGAGTGCTCCCTATATAGGATTCAAGGATTCGGTAATTTACAGATTCCTTAAATTACCAAATTGGTAAATTACCGAATCCTTAAATCCAGCCACCTACATTGGAAAAAGCTAAATACCGGTCGGTAATGGCAAATTTACCGATTTTCGGCCATTACCGACCGATATAAAGCTACCTACATATGGCCAAAAATGCGCCCCGCTCTGCACTTTGTGAGCGCACACTTTCAAGATACAGCCGCTGGGAACTAACTTTGAGGGGAAAAATATGGGACTATCTAGACATATTTTGTCTTACAAGACATGGCTTGAAATATTTTTTCTGAATGAGAAAAAAGAATCTAGCAACGATGCCAGCAATATGGGCCAACTTTTTCCTTACTCTTGAATTCCAGGAGTAAGCCAGAACTGCTCCTGGTTTACTCCATAAACTCAAGAGTAAATCAGAACCATTCCAGGAGCAAGTCACAGCAGAGTATTTATTTAGTGTGGCAATTGTAAAGTCCACTTTGAAACTCGGCAGCCACTGGACAAATAAATATGCTATTCGTAAAGGAAAGAGCGCCACATTTTGGGCCAGATGTAGGTAGGCATTTACCGGTCGGTAACGGCCGAATTCGGCCGTTACCGACCGGTAAATGCAATTTGAGATGTAGGGCCCTGTATTTTACAGAATCGGTAAATTTACCGATCGGTATATTTACCGATTCTGTAAAATACCGAATCGGTATTTTTTCCGATTCGGTAAAATTGATATGTAGGTGGGACTCTTCTGAGTCCCACAAGCATTAAAGAATCGGTATTTTACCATCAAATACTATTTGATGGTAAAATAGCGATTCTGGTGTGCATGCACATGTGTGCATGCACACCTGTGCCATATGACAGGCAGACCTGCCCTTAGGGCAGGTATGCCTGCCACATGGCCACCGAACCTTTTTTGGGGTGCTAGAGGGTGTCAAAGTGACACCCCCTGCACCCTTGTCAGAATCGGTATTTACCGATTCGGTAAATACCGACCGGTAATGCCCCATTCATTCCTATGGGTTTCAAAGCCCATAGGAATGAATGGGGCATTACCGGTCGGTATTTACCGAATCGGTAAATACCGATTTTTACCGATTCGGTAAAAGGAACATCTGGATGTTCCTACATATCCACCCCTCAGATTTACCGATTTTTAATTACCGAATCGGTAAAATTCGGTAATTAAAAATCGGTAAATCTCATTTACCTACATCTGGCCCTAAGTGCAATGCTTCTCCTTAAAATTTTAATTCACATAGATTTTGCTTTGCTTTGCACAAGTTATAATCATAACAGTATTTTCACTGAGAAAGTATTTGATTAAAGTACATTTAGGTGCAACTTGGGTTCTTAAGAGTAGACTTGCGTTTAGTGTAGCATTTTAAGTTTGTGGCATTGCTTGTTTTCAATAATTTGTGTTCTTCCAGTCAGTTCAGCAGTTGAAATTCTATATTTCAATTGCTTAAATAAATTACAGGATCCGCTTTTCAGTCCTCTCTGAAAACATTAGTTGGTAAAACCTCATGTTACATGAAACCATGTCTGAGGAGCATGGCATGACCTCAGACTTTACAGCACCGGAGAGAAAGGAACCTTTGTCACAGTTTAATGTGCTGAAATGTAAAAATAAGCACGATGGAATAAGATAAAGTAGTACAACTTACTATAAAGTAAGGCAGCTAACCCTTAATGTCCCCTGCCTTCCAGGCATATTGAGCTGTACATGTTCCCGCCACAAGTTCCTTCCCCTTCTTCAACAGAATGATGGTAAATGGTGCATTTTATGAAGGAGCAGGAACCTAATGAGAAGACAGATTTTCAGTAAGATTCATGCCTTTTTCTTCTCGCTCAGACTTTCTGGATGGTCACTAAGAACCTCAAATACAAAGGAATGTAAATTGTGACTGTTTTTGTGACCACATTAATAGTAGGTGAAGCCTTTTGTAGCAACAAGAGGTGAAAATGTACAGTAGGATGAAGATTTAATGCAAAGATTTAGAAAGCCATTCCACACTGGGAAGAGCTACATTTGGAATTGACTTCCCTGCACTGTGTCATCTTTATTAAAGGAACCAATTTCAACTTTAAATGACTTCGGGCCAAATTCACAAAGGTACAAGCGTAAAAAGGAAAAAGGACAACAAACACTGCATATTTTACAGGAGTGTAGAAAAAGGGAATGCTACAAGGGAAACATATATTTTACATGGAGAAAATTAGATCATTACGTGTAAAGCATATTTCCATATAACTTCGCACTATAAAAATACCATATACATACATATATATATAACTTTCTTGAGCTTCTTTTCATCCAGTAGTAAAGGTGAGTGAGTATATTTAGCCCAAGACTACATTTTGCTGTGTTAGATTTAATAAAGTCTCCTGGGATTCCTTGTGAATATCTGAAGAGTTGAAAGTCTACTTCCTGGTAAGAATTAATCCACAGGAGATTTCAGAATGTTTGCAGCCTCAAGCAGTGCTTAATTTGAGCCAGTGGTTTCCGGTGTTCAGCACTGGTACCTAATTGTCAACACCAGCACCTATGACAGTCTGAAACATGGTGGCACTGTTTGTCTAATTTAGAAATGAGCAGAACAACAGTAGTTTATTAATTCAAAATACATTAACCCTTTCAGTGCTCATGACGGAATGGTTCCTTCATGAGCACGAGTGCTGCTGTGCTAATGACCAAACCATTCCGTCATGAGCACATGCTCAGAGAATCCCTCTGCTGCAGGCATCAGAGGGATTTCCCCTTTTTTTTGCCTGGGGAGGTGGGGAAGAGCTCCCCCAACCTCCCCAAGCGTATTTTTTGTTTTCGTTGCAATGACGATCGCTCGCATGGCGAGCAATTGTCATTGAAACAAAAACGAAACCGAAACTAAGTTTCAGTTTCAGTGTTTCAGTGCTGGTGGGGCTATCTCTACCTGTGGATTTTGGGCCCATATTGCTAAAAACAACTCTGTGTCTAGTCGGGTTTCTACTGCCCTTGGGAGGAAAATGGTGGGGGGTTGTTGCCCCGATATGACCCCAAGGGGGGCAGAAACACTGTGTTTTTTTTGGGGGGGGTAGTGGGCTTTTTGCCCCCTGGGGTGCAGATTGGGGGTTACTGCCCCCATCTTCCCCCGGGGGGGCAGATAGGCTGTAATTGTTGCGGGTGGGGGTGGAGGCATTGGCATGCCCATTTTGGGCAGCCCCCACCCTAATTAAAATGCCCGCAAATAAATCCCTGGCGTCTAATGGGTTTTTTGCCCCCCCGGGCCAGATTGGGGGCTACTGCCCCATCTGCCCCACAGGGGGGCAGGAAGGCTGTAATTTTTGTGGGGAGGGAATGGGGCATGGGCATTCCCATTTTGGGCAGCCCCCACCCTAATTAAAATTTGCCCCCCAAAAAATCCCTGGTGACTAGTGGGCTTTTTGCCCCCCCTGTGTGCAGATTGAGGGCTAATACTCCCATCTGCTCCCCCAGGGGTGGCAGAAATCCTACTAGATGCCAGGGATTTTTTGGGGCAAATTTGAATGCCAATGGCCCCACCCTTATTAAAATCTTCCCCAAAAAATCTCTGGTGCCTAGTCGACTCCCCCCCCATGGGTCAGATTGGGGCTATTGCCCCAGTTGCCCCCCAGGGGGGCAGGAAGGCTGTAATGTTTACAGGGGTGGGGGTATAGGCATGCCTGATTTGGTAGCCCCACCCTGAATCATATTTGCCCCCCAAAAATCCCTGGCATCTAGTGGGCTTTTTGCCCCCCGGTGGGGCAGATTGGGGGCTAATGCCCCCATACACCCCCCCAAGGGGGGGGCAGAAAGTCCACTAGACACCAGGGAGCTATTTGGGCACATTTTAATTAGGGTGGGAGCTGCCCAAAATGGACATGCCAATGCCTCACCCTAATTAAAATTTGCCCCAAAAAATCCCTTGTGTCTAGTGGGCTTTTTGCCCCCCGGTTGTGCAAATTGGGGGCTACTGCCCCCAGGGGCGGCAGGTAGACTGTTATTTTTGTGGGGGAGGGGGTGGGGCATGGGCATGCCTGTTTTGGGAGCCCCCACCCTAATTCAAATTTGCCAGCACCTAGGGAAACCTAGCAAACCTGTACATTTTTGAAAACTAGACATCCTGGGGAATCCATGATGGGGTGACTTGACTGGCTCTCACCAGGTTCTGTTACCCACAATCCCTTGCAAACCTAAACATTTGTACCAAAAACCCACATTTTCCTCACATTTCTGTGGTGGAAAGTTCTGGAATGTTTGTGCATCCACAAAATTCCACCCACTCCGCGTTCTCCAAAGTCTTCCAAGAAAAATGGTACATCACTTGTGTGGGGAAGCCTAGAGCCCACGACAGGAAACGGCCCAAAATGCAACATGGACACACCACATTTTCAAAGTTAAAACTGACTTGACTGACTCTCACCAGGTTCTGTTACCAAGTATCTCTTGCAAACCTAAAAATATTTCCCCAAAAACACATTTTCCTCACATTTCTGTGGTGGAAAGTTCTGGAATCTGAGTGGATCCACACATTTACTCCGACCCAGCGTTCCCCCAGGTCTCCCGATGAGAATGATACCATACCTCACTCACGTGGGTGGGTCAAGTACCCGCGACAGGCAAGGGCCCAAAACCTGTTGAGGCGACATCAAAATTTTCTTCACAAAACAACCTGGTTTTTCAAGCGGGGTCCCATGAGTTTTTGGCTCCGTGCTCGGCGGCCATCTAGGGAAACCTACCAAACTCACACATTTCTGAAAACTAGACACCCAGGAGAGTCCAGCAAGGTATGGCTTGCGTGGGTCCCCTAACGTTTCCCTACCCACAATACCCTGCAAACCTCAAATTTAGCTGAAAAATGCACTTTTTTCTCAGATTTCTGTGTGGGAAAGTTCTGGAATCTATGTGGATCCACTAATTTTCTCCCACCCAGCATTCCCCAAGGTCTTCCGATAAAAATTACACCTTTCTCACGTGGGTGGGTCAAGTACCTGTGACAGGGAAGGGCCCAAATCCTATTCAGACGAAGTCAAAATTTCCTTTCACATAACAACCTGGTTTTGCATGCGGGGTCCAATAGGTTTTTGGCCCTGTGCTCGACGACCATTTAGGGAAGCCTACCAAACCCGCACATTTCTAAAAACTAGACACCTGTGTACGTCCAGCGAGGTATGGCTTGCTTGGGTCTCCTAAGGTTTTCCTACCCACAATCCCCTACAAACTTCAAATTTAGCTGAAAAATTAACTTTTTTCTCAAATTTCTGTGTGTGAAAGTTCTGAATTCTATGTGGATCCACAAATGTCCTCACATCTAGCGTTTCCCCAGGTCTCCAGATAAAAATGGTACCTCACTTGTGTGGAGACTTCAAAATTACATATAACAAAGCTACCTGGTTTTGGGGGGGCGCCTGGTTTTTGGGCCTAGGGCTTGCCGATATCTAGGGAAACCTACCAAACTCACATGTTTTTGAAAACTAAACAACCTGGGGAGTCCAAAGAGGTATGGCTTGTGTGGATCCCCCAATGTTTCCCTACCCATAATCCCCTGCAAACCTCAAATGTAGCTGAAAAAAAACATATTTTCCACATATTTTTGCGAGGAATCACAGAGTTGGCACAAATGTCCTACCACCCAGCATTCCCCTTGCTCTCCCGAGTAAAATGATACCTCACTTGTGTGGGTGTACAGACAGAACTGTTTAAAAATGTATTTTTTGGGAGCCCCCACCCTAATTCAAATTTGCCAGCACCTAGGGAAACCTAGCAAACCTGTACATTTTTGAAAACTAGACATCCTGGGGAATCCATGATGGGGTGACTTGACTGGCTCTCACCAGGTTCTGTTACCCACAATCCCTTGCAAACCTAAACATTTGTACCAAAAACCCACATTTTCCTCACATTTCTGTGGTGGAAAGTTCTGGAATCTTTGTGCATCCACAAAATTCCACCCACCCCGCGTTCTCCAAAGTCTTCCAAGAAAAATGGTACATCACTTGTGTGGGGAAGCCTAGAGCCCACGACAGGAAACGGCCCAAAATGCAACATGGACACACCACATTTTCAAAGTTAAAACTGACTTGACTGACTCTCACCAGGTTCTGTTACCAAGTATCTCTTGCAAACCTAAAAATATTTCCCCAAAAACACATTTTCCTCACATTTCTGTGGTGGAAAGTTCTGGAATCTGAGTGGATCCACACATTTACTCCGACCCAGCGTTCCCCCAGGTCTCCCGATGAGAATGATACCATACCTCACTCACGTGGGTGGGTCAAGTACCCGCGACAGGCAAGGGCCCAAAACCTGTTGAGGCGACATCAAAATATTCTTCACAAAACAACCTGGTTTTTCAAGCGGGGTCCCATGAGTTTTTGGCTCCGTGCTCGGCGGCCATATAGGGAAACCTACCAAACTCACACATTTCTGAAAACTAGACACCCAGGAGAGTCCAGCAAGGTATGGCTTGCGTGGGTCCCCTAACGTTTCCATACCCACAATACCCTGCAAACCTCAAATTTAGCTGAAAAATGCACTTTTTTCTCAAATTTCTGTGTGGGAAAGTTCTGGAATCTATGTGGATCCACTAATTTTCTCCCACCCAGCATTCCCCAAGGTCTTCCGATAAAAATTACACCTTTCTCACGTGGGTGGGTCAAGTACCTGTGACAGGGAAGGGCCCAAATCCTATTCAGACGAAGTCAAAATTTCCTTTCACATAACAACCTGGTTTTGCATGCGGGGTCCAATAGGTTTTTGGCCCTGTGCTCGACGACCATTTAGGGAAGCCTACCAAACCCGCACATTTCTAAAAACTAGACACCTGTGTACGTCCAGCGAGGTATGGCTTGCTTGGGTCTCCTAAGGTTTTCCTACCCACAATCCCCTACAAACTTCAAATTTAGCTGAAAAATTAACTTTTTTCTCAAATTTCTGTGTGTGAAAGTTCTGAATTCTATGTGGATCCACAAATGTCCTCACATCTAGCGTTCCCCCAGGTCTCCAGATAAAAATGGTACCTCACTTGTGTGGAGACTTCAAAATTACATATAACAAAGCTACCTGGTTTTGGGGGGGGCGCCTGGTTTTTGGGCCTAGGGCTTGCCGATATCTAGGGAAACCTACCAAACCCACATGTTTTTGAAAACTAAACAACCTGGGGAGTCCAAAGAGGTATGGCTTGTGTGGATCCCCCAATGTTTCCCTACCCATAATCCCCTGCAAACCTCAAATGTAGCTGAAAAAAAACATATTTTCCACATATTTTTGCGAGGAATCACAGAGTTGGCACAAATGTCCTACCACCCAGCATTCCCCTTGCTCTCCCGAGTAAAATGATACCTCACTTGTGTGGGTGTACAGACAGAACTGTTTAAAAATGTATTTTTTAAAAAAATGTAGCGTTGAGGGAGCGCCCGGTGGTGGCGGCAAGATGGCCGCGACCTGAGAGGGCTCCAAAGAGTCGTCACTCCTCTTTCTACGAAGGAACCACTAATTGACTCAGTTCCCGCTTTTGGCTGCTGATAACGATGTCGGAATCTGCCTGGGACATTTTGGTGTGTTTTTCGACTACAGGAGCCTAAAGACAGGTGTGTTCTCCTCAATTTCGCTACTCAGCTCCCTCAGCATTTTTCTCGCAGCCGCCTTTTTATAGCTTTGAGACGGCGCGAATATCTGTTCTCCTCACGAACGGGGTTTCATTAAACAATGCTTCCCCTATGGTAAACGGACTGTACTGTTAATGTTTTTCTTTTTTCTTTTCTTTATTTTTAAAGGCAGCGAACGTGCTAATTCTTCATAACAAGACGTATTTTTCTGACTGACTCTGTGCTCCTCAGCAGTATCTATTTTATCGGTGATGTAATTGTACGCTGAGCTATCTTGTTCCTGAGTTGGCTCACGAATGACTTTTCACATTTGCTGATTTATTGTCCATTGCGCCCACAATTTGCTATACACTGCGTCCCTTTCAATGCTGTTCCCACCTACTACGCTGCAGAACTTAACTATGCCATACTCCTCATGCTGTTAACGGATTGATGTGGCAACGTTTCTTTCGGCTGCAGACTTGCTAATTCCCTTTACCAGACATATTTGTTGGCGTTCTTGGAGCTCATTGGCAGTGTCTTTTTTGCAAAGGATACTATTACACGCTGCTCTACTTCTTCCCTGGATTGTTGTATAGCTGTTCTTCCACATATGTGGATTTATCTCTCACTACGCTTGCACCTTGCCGTATAACGCTTCCAATTCATGGCTGCAGGCGCTTATAGAGATTTCTTTTTTGTGTTCTCTTACTGTGACTATACTTATCAATCCGCTATGGATCTCATGCAATCAAATAAATCACATGGTACGTCCAGAGTTGTTCCTGCGGGTCGTAAGGAGCCTTCAATTAATCCCGGCAAGTGCCAGAAAAAAGATCCTTTGTCTCCAACTAAATCTCCTCTTCCCATTTCGTTAGAGGATATAATGGATGAACTACGTCTTATCCGTCCATTTATGTCAGATACCACATCCACTCTCCAAAGAATTGAAGACAAATGGTCTGACCTGGACATAAGACTATCGGATGTTGAACAAAAAATCAGAGATGCTCAGGATGTCATCGCAAAAGTTGACACTCTCACTAAGGAAGTCCACCTTCTGAAAAAATCTACAGAGGATTTGAAAAATCGGAATCGCCACAATAATTTATGAATTTATGGTATTCCAGAAGGTTCAGAAGGTTCCGACATGATTACCGTCCTGAAAACTCAGGTCCAACAGATTCTTGGACTCCCAAAGACTGTTGACTTCAATATCCAGAGAGTTCACAGGCTAGGTCCTCAAAATGCCTCATCTGCTGCCAAATCAAGGGGTATCATAGCCTATTTTTTGTTGTACTCTGATTTAATGACTATTCTCAATGCGGCTAAACAACATAAGCAGATGTTTTGGTCTGGACATAAGATTTTTTTCTGTCAAGATGTCTGCAAGCAAACTGCCACCAGACGCAAGGAATTCTTAGATCTTAGACCAGCTTTGAAGTCAATGAACGCTCGTTATGGCCTCATACACCCCTGCTTCTTTAAAGTAAATTACAAGGAAATAACTTTTTCATTTGATGAACCAGCTGACCTCCGGAAGTTCATCCATACTCATCGGGAAGGGCAGATGGAACTGAGCAAACATTAATTGTATTTTTTTGTTTCATGTTCCTGGCTTCCTTCTGTTCTCTCCCTTTGGTTCATATTTCTGCCCATTATTTCTGTTAATTGGTCTATGTTTTCTTGTCTGTTTTAGGTACGATCTTTGTCATGGTTGCGGATTCTTGTGTGTTCCATCCGTATCATTGCTTGTCTGACACACTCCGTTGATGTACACCCTTTCACCCTGTTTGTTTCGCATGTCACGTTTGTATATTTCTTTCCTTCCTATTACCCTACAATTTAATGTTGATTCTGTCTTTCCCCTCCCGGCGATACGGTTGTCGTGGTCCTTTTTTTTCTGCCCCACCACCCCTCTCATTGTTTGTTCTTTTTTTTGCGTATTATGGCTGAAGCCCCTTGGCTTCTTGTCATCTCCTCTAATTTTACTCTTTTGGGAGTTTTTACTCCCTACTCTATCACTTTATCTCATTCCTATGTCAATTTTACTTCCCTCTATTTCTCTTTCCTCGTCAACAGTTTTCCTATTTACCTTTTCTTATTCTTTTCTTTTTTCTTGGTACTCTGTATTGTTAACTTTTACTGCTTTCTTGTAGTTATTTTGATCTTGCAGTTGTGGTGGTTACTATTTTCTCTTCTCTGTCCCTTTGATGTTTCGACTATTTTTCTTTTTTAGCTGATCATTCTCACTTTTTTCATTTTCTCTTTTCCTTTCTTAACTGGTCTATGCTTTCTCTCCTATTCCATTTTCATCTCTTAATCTCCGAATCATTTCATGAAATGTCAAGTGGCTTTGTTGCAAGAAACACATCTTTCTTCACAGGATATTTCTTCACTGCGTAAAATATGGGTAGGAGAAGTCTTTTGCTCCTCTGCTTTTAATAATAAGAATGGCGTTGTCATTTTATTTCTTAAATTGTTGTCTGTTCAAATACAAAATGAATTTTCTGACTCTAATGTAAGATGGTTGTTTCTAGATAGTATTGTAAATAATGTTCATCTATCTTTTTGTTATGTTTACGGTCCCAATGGCGTTGATTTGTCATTTTGGAATGGCTTTTCTTCACTTCTCTCTTCTCATGCGAACGATGATTTGATTGTGGGTGGAGATTGTAATCAACTTATGGATCCTTTTCTGGACCGTAAGTTACAAGCACAATATGTTCCCAATAAAATACAAAAATCATTTCACAAATCCATCTCCTCCAGAGGCCTAATAGACTCATGGAGAACATCTCATCCCGATTCCCTAGAATTTTCATTTTTTTCTCCAGTGCATACATCACACTCCCGCATTGACTACATTTTTCTCTCACACCACACCTTTCAATTTATGACTAACTCTGAAATAGGTTCCATTCTCATTTCAGATCATGCCCCCGTTATCTTAGATATGGACTACCTCCACCCATTTCTGCCTCTCGTCGTTGGCGTTTCAATAACTCACTACTCCTTGCCCCCATTTTACTGATCATTTTGCGCTTTTCATGGATGAATTTTTTGGTAACAACCTAAACACTGCCTCAGATTTCCATTTTCTTTGGGATGCCTTTAAGCCCGCTGCTCGAATCTGTATTATAGACTTTGTTTCCCGGAAAAAGAAACAAGCCCTCAAACAAGCATCACACATCCTTCAACACATTAAGGACCTTAAGCACCTTTATTTTACTACTAATTCCCCTGACACATTATTCTCCCTCATTAAAGCTAAAATGCAATATAATAAACACTCGTGGGACTCTGCTTCTAACCAACTCCTTAAATTCAATGCCAAAATGTATGGTGGACGCAATAAAGCTGGCAAATCGCTTGCGAATTATCTTAAAATTAAAAAACAGGAATCCAAGATTGTTGTCATTAAAGATTCTCTGGGTGTTTCGCAGTCTTTGGATGCTAAAATTCTTGATTGCTTTGTTCAATATTATTATTCTCTTTACACACCTGAATCCAGCCCTTCTCAATCCATCCCTAAATCCCCTAATAAAACTGTAGACCTTTTCTCCCTTGATGTCCCTATTTTGGAGAAGGAGATTGTTACTGCGATTTCTCTTCTTCCTAAGGACAAAACTCCTGGTCCAGATGGTTTTACAGTGCGCTTTTTTCTTCATTTTAAAACAGTTCTAGTACCACATTTACTTACTTTAATTAATCACTTCCTTGCCACGGGCGAATCCAGAGGTTCCTTTACGCAGGCAATGCTTTGACTACTCCCTAAAAAGGACAAAGATCCTTCCCTCTGCAAAAATTATAGGCCCGTTTTTCTTATAAATACTGATTGTAAAATGTATGCAAACATTTTTGCTATTCGCATTAATACAGTCATCCCTGATCTAGTGAACATATATCAATCTGGCTTTGTTAAAGGTAGGTCTATCACTGATAATTCAAGAACCCTTCTTAATATTATACATCTTGCTGCCAAGATGGATTCTCCCATTGCAGCAATTACTCTAGATGCTGGGAAAGCTTTCGACCGATTGGGACTTTATGTTTGGTGCGCTTATATGGCATGGTTTCAGTCCCCATATTATTAAATATATTCAATTGTTATACTCTGATCCTTAGACTTCTGTTTTGGTCAACAGTGCACAATCAAATTATTTTTCCCTTCATAGAGGAACCATGCAAGGTTGCCCTCTTTCCCCTCTTCTCTTTATCCTTGCTTTAGAACCCTTCTTGGAAAAAATAAGAACTTCTTCCTCCTACTCCGGATTCGTATATAGGGATGTTGAAATCAAATTTACAGCGTATGCGGATGATATTTTACTTTACATTTCCAATCCGACTGTCTCCTTACCTGCACTTTTCTCTTTACTCCATGATCATTCTTTAGTATCCGGCTATGAACTGAATATTGATAAATCCGAAGTCCTTCCTCTTAACAAGTTTTGTCTCTCTCACATGTTTGAGGGATCTGGCTTTGAATGGAATCCTGGGTTTGTTAAATGTTTGGGTATTCTGTATGCTAATACCATTAGAGAAACCATTAAAATTAATCATTTGGATATACTTTAAAAAATCTCTTCACTCATTGAAGGTTGGTCCCCCCTTTTTCTTTCTTGGTGGGGCCGAATGTCGACTATTAAAATGATGCTACTCCCTATTATTAATTTCTACCTTTCTATGCTTCCTATCACCCTTCCCCACTATTTTTTTACAACCATTAATCATCTCTTAGCGAAATTTTTATGGAATAATCGCAAAGCTAGGGTTTCCCTTTTTCGTCTCCAGCAACCCAAGAGCTTAGGTGGTGTTAACTTTCCAAATATCTCTTGTTTTCACTCCGCCTTCACACTTAAACAGATTTGGCCATTCCTCATTGATTCTTCTTCTTCTCTTTTAACAGCCTGGAGCTCTTTAGAACTTGCACAACTTGCTCCCTTCTCATTCCTTACAGCCACTCGCTTATCTCAACCTCCAATACAATTACTCCTGTCTTTAAGCACTCTAAGGCATTAGCTCATACACTTTTTCGCTCTTTCCTCTCTTCCTCTACCCTTCATGCATTGACTCCAATTTGGTACAATAAATTTCTCAAAATCAACAATAGAACCCTTTTCTGGAAAGAATGGATTGATAAAGGAATTATTACTTATGACCACTTGCTGAAAGATAACTCTTTAAGAACTTTCCAGGACTTACGGGACTCCTTTAACATCTCTCTTACACATTCTGCTCACATTCTCTCGCTTACACATACCCTATCTTCTCTTATTTTTCAGAACATCCCCTCTTCTACTGTCGCACTTTCCCTCGCTTCCCCACCCAACTTTACTATTCCCTCTAGAGCTTCGGCCATATACAAGTTACTATCACATTCCCCTGCTGATTGGATGAAATCTAAACTTGAACTTCTTTGGAAATCAGATTTAGCCCAGGAATTTTCTCTACAAGTTTGGGATTCTATCTGGTCTAAAGTACACCCAGTTTCTCGCTCGGCTAGCACTACACAGACTTTTTATTTCTTTTATAATAGGCTCTTTTTTACACCCTCTGATTTAAATACATTTAAAATACTAGACTCAAAAAGTGTTGGTCATGCTCATATGATAATAGTGACCTTCTTCACATGTTTTTTCATTGCCCATTGGTCAAATCGCTTTGGTTTCGCATTTGGTCTACACTTAACAATATTTTATCTACTAATGTTCCTTTTGAGATTGTACATGTTTTTTTGGGTGGGTCTTTCCCCATATGGAATGTTCAGTGCAATGTTCGTAAATGTATTGATATGTTTATAGCGATTTCATTTCAGATCATTACTACTAACTGGAAAGACACTTCAAAGATTGCGTATAAGTATAACGCTTGGTGGACTTTGTTGTGTCATCACCACAGACTTGATCGTGCTTATGCTACAACTGTACCCCTATTAATCAAAAGAAACTTGTTATGGCTACCTTTTAAGGATTATCTTTCTCTCCTTGATTAGTTTTACTATTACTCTCTATTTTTTATTGTAATTTGGTAACCATATGTATTGATTTTGTATTCTAGGTTGCCCTTTTTCCTCTCCCGTTGCTTTTCCCTCTTCGCTTCTTCCATATCTTTTTTCCTTTTACTCCTTCCCCCTATGATAAAATTCCCACAAAAGCTGTTTTTATTGGTACAGTTCCTACCCCCTTTTTTAGGGGTGTGTAGTTCAAAGGTTTTTATTTATTTGATGCTCTACTTTTCTTTTTTATCTTTTACCTCTGTAATGATGTTTTACGTTGTATACTTCTTTTTAATAAAGCTTTCTAAACTAAAAAAAATAAAAATTTAGCACTTAGGATTCTCGGTGCTGTACTCGAAATCCCTATGTTTGGAGCTCTTCCTAGTCACAGGCCTTTGGCCCAGCCACACAAGTGAGGTATAATTTCACTCGGGAGAACAAGGGGAATGCTGGGTGGTAGGACATTTGTGCCGGCACGGTGATCCCATGCAAAAATGTATGGAAAAAATGATTTTTTTCAGGTACATTTGAGGTTTGCAGGGGATTCTGGGTAGGAAAGCGTTGGGGGACCCACACAAGCCATACATCGCTTGACTCCTTCGGGTGTCTAGTTTTTATTAATGTGTGGGATTGGTAGGTTTCCCTAGATGGCCGCCGAGCCCGGGGTCAAAACTCATGGGACACCCCTAGCAAAACCAGGTTGTTTTGTGATAGGTAATTTTGATGTCGCCTTAATAGGATTTGGGCCCTTATCTGTCACGGGTACTTGACCCACCCACGCGAGTAAGGTATCATTTTTATCGGGAAACCTGGGGGAATGCAGGGTAGAAGCAAATTTGTGGATCCAAATAGATTTTAGAACTTTCCCACACAGAAATTTGCGAAAAAAGTGTTTTTTTCTGTTAAATTTGAGGATTGCAGGGGATACTGGGTAAGGAAATGTTAGGGGGCCCGCGCAAGCCATACCTCGCTGGACTCCCCCAGCGTCTAGTTTTCAGAAATGTGTGGGTTTGGTAGGTTTCCTTAGATGGCCGCCGAGCCCGGGGCCAAAAACTCATGGGACACTCCGTGCAAAACCAGGTTGTTTTGTGATAGGTAATTTTGATGTTGCCTCAATAGGTTTTGGGCCCTTGCCTGTCGCGGGTACTTGACCCACCCATGTGAGTGAGGTATAATTTTTATCAGGAGACCTGGGGAGACGCTGGGTGGGAGAAAATGTGTGGATCCACGTAGATTCCAGAACTTTCCCACACAGAAATTTGAGAAAAAAGTGATTTTTTTCAGCTAAATTTGAGGTTTGGAGGGGATTGTGGGTAGGAAAATATTAGGGGACCCATGCAAGCCATACCTCACTGGACTCCCCCAGGTGTCTAGTTTTCAGAAATGTGTGGGTTTGGTAGGTTTCCTTAGATGGACGCCGATCCCGGGGCCAAAAACTCATGGGACCCCCTTGCAAAACCAGGTTGTTTTGTGATAGGTAATTTTGATGTCGCCTCAATAGGATTTGGGCCCTTGCCTGTCATGGGGTACTTGACCCACCCATGCGAATGAGGTATCATTTTTATTGGGAGAACTTAAAGAACACTGGGTGGGGGGTACTTTGTGGATCCACATAGATTCAAGAACGTTCCCACACAGAAATTTCTGAAAAAAGTTATTTTTTCAGCTAAATTTAAGATTTGCAGCGGATTGTGGGTAGGAAACCGTTAGGGGACCCAAGCAAGCCATACCTCGCTGGACTCCCCTGGGCGTCTAATTTCCATAAATGTGTGGGTTTGGTAGGTTTCTCTAGATGGTCGCCGAGCCAAGGGCAAAAAAGTCATGGGACCCCCCCTTACAAAACCAGGTTGGTTTGTGATAGGTAATTATGATGTTGCCTCAATAGGTTTTGGGTCCTGGCCTGTCACGGGTCCTTGACCCACCCATGCAAGTGAGGTACCATGTTTCTCGGAAGACTTTGGGGAACGCGGGGTGAGTAGAAATTTGTGGATTCACGCAGATTCCAGAACTTTCCACCACAGAAATGTGAGGGAAATTTGTTTTTTTGACAATTTGTTTGGATTGCAAGGGATTCTGGGTAACAGAACCTAGTGAGAGGCAGCCAATTCACCCTTTTCTGAATTTTCCTGGGTGTCTAGTTTTCAAAAATGTATAGGTTTGCTAGGTTACCCTAGATGCTGGCAGAGCTAGGGTTAAACAACTACAGCTAGGCACTTTCCCAAAAAAGGGTAATTTTTCACTGTGAAATTGTGGTGTGTCCACGTTGCGTTTTGCGCCATTTCCTGTCGCGGGCACTAGGCCTACCCACACAAGTAAGGTACGATTTTTCTCTGAAGACTTTGGGAAAAGCAGGGTGTGTGGAAATCTATGGGTCCACGCAGATTCCAGAACTTTCCACCACAGAAATGTGAGGAAAATGTAGTTTGTTTGACAATGTTTTAGGTTTGCAAGGGATTCTGGGTAACATAACCTGGTGGGAGGCAGGCAAGTCACCCCATCCTGGATTCCCCTGGGTGTCTAGTGTTCATAAATGTATAGGTTTGCTAGGTTTCCCTAGGTGCTGGCAGAGCTAGGGTTCAAAAACTACAGCTAAGCTCTTTGCCAAAAAGGCTAATTTTTCACTGTGAAATTGTGGTGTGTCCACGTTGCATTTTATGCTATTTTCTGTCGCGGGCACTAGGCCTACCCACACAAGTGAGATACCGTTTTTCTCGTAAGACTTTGGGGAATGCACGGTGAGTGGAAATGTGTGGGTCCATGCAGATTCCAGAACTTTCCACCATAGAAATATGAGGAAAATGTAGTTTTTTTGATAATGTTCTAGGTTTGTAAGGGATTCTGGGTAACAGAACCTGGCGAGAGGCAGTCATGTCACCCCATCCTGGATTCTCCTGGGTGTCTTGTTGTCAAAAATGTATAGGTTTGCTAGGTTTCCATAAGTGCTGGCAGAGTTAGGGTTCAAAAACTAAAGCTAGGCACGTTGCCAAAAAAGGGTAATTTTTTTCTGTGAAATTGTGGTGTGTCCACGTTGGGTTTTGCACTGTTTCCTGTTGCGGCCATGAGGCCTACCCACACAAGTGAGGTACCATTTTTCTCGGAAGTCTTTGGGAAACACGGGGTAGGTAGAAATTTGTGGATCCATGCAGATTCCAGAACTTTCCACCACAGAAATGTAAGGAAAATGTGGTTTTTTGGACAATTTTTTAGGTTTGCAAGGGATTGTGGGTAACAGTACCTGGTTTGAGCCAGTCAAGTCACGCCATCTTATATTTCCCTGGGTGTCTAGTTTTTAAAAATGTATAGGTTTGCTAGGTTTCTCTATGTGCCAGAAGAGCTAGGTTTAAAAAACTATAGCTAGGTACTTTGCCAAAAAAGGGTCATTTTTTCCTGTGAAATTGTGGTGTGTCCACATTTCGTTTTGCTCTATGTTTTGTCATGGGCACTAGGCCTACCGACACAAATGAGGTACCATTTATTTTACAATTCTTTAGGTTTGCAAGGTATTCTGGGTAACAGAACCTCGTGAGAGGCAGTCAAGCTATCCCATCCTGGATTCCCGTGAGTGTCTAGTTTTCAATAATGTATAGGTTAGCTATAAGTTAGCTAGATTTCCCTAGGTGCCGGCAGAGCTAGGGTTAAAAAACTACAGCTAGGCACTTTGCAAAAAAAAGGGTAATTTTTCATTATGAAAATGTGGTGTGTTCACGTTGCGTTGAGAGCCGTTTCCTATCATGGGCACTAAGCCTACCCACACAAGTGAGGTACCATTTTTATCGGGAGACTTTGGGTAATTCAGATTTTTAAAGCAACTGTTATTACCTATTGAATTACGATGCATGTCTGCCTTCCAAATGAAACACAATGCGTTAAAAAGAAGTCGTTTTGAAAAATGATCGATAATTCTCATGCTAGTACGAGTATTCCAAATTTCGGAAATGTGCAAATATCTGCTGTTTCTAAACTCTATATTTTGCTCCCATTTCAAAAATACATAGGTGTCATTCATACCGATTTTTCCATGTATACATTTTCCGAGAATAATCGAAATTTGACTCTCCACAGTAGGCCTGGACTCCAGATATATCCTCATCGTGCTACATATGAATAACATTCTATATGAACTTGGAACTGTATAAATAATTGAACATATCCAACTGTTTTTGTGGCCAGGACCATTAGGACGGTGATTATTAACCAGTCCGCAATATTGAATGATAAAAATGTTTTTCTGTCACCTTATTTAATTCTTTTATCACCACTCTTCACTTGAGCACCCACTTTTTGATGCACATTCCCCCTGGAGCAACCTTTATTTCTTGAATTGGAAAATATATTGACACTTATAAGCATGGGCGGATTTTACGAATCCGCGGTTCGCGAATTTGCGTATTCACGAATTCACAATCCGCAAAATCCGCGAACTCTCGCGAATTTGAAGATTTTTTCTTTTTTTTGTGTTCGCAAGGGTTTCTGCCGGTTTGCAAGGGTTTTGTACCAGTTCGCAAACGCGAACTTACTTGTCGGGTCGCAATGGTCGCGACTATGTTGTTTCTACGTCTGGTTCATCACAGCACCCTCTGTTTCACCACTCCCACCCTCTGGTTCACCCATGCCACCCTCTGGTACATAACTGCCACCCTCTGGTACATCACTGCCACCCTCTGGTTCATCACTGTAGATTATAGGGGGAAAAGGCAGCACACCTGCCCTGCTTCAACTGACATGAACTAATTTGGGGTTGATTAATGTGTCACTGAGTCTGGCACCTGCTTCCTTATCTGTAATTGCTTTCTGTTGCAGTGCAATTTTTTTTCACAGTACCTTTGTGGTCTACTTGTAGCTATTCTCTGAGCCTGCAGTGAGGGTCAGAGCAGGGTCATAGAATAGTTGCAAATAGGCAACTGAACTCTTGAAGGGGCCCTCAGGAAGCACTACAGGGAATGGTTACTAATGATGAGGTTGAACTTTTGCACCTGCTGAGTGCTTTCAGTTTAGCAAAAATCGTTTTTCTTCAATTTCGCGAGATTTGCGGGCCGCAAATTTGCACGAGATCGAATTCGGAAGCCGCGAATTCATGCGAATATACGTTTTGTTTTTTGGCGGCGTGTTAGTTCGCAAGGTTTTGTGCGTTTTAGCGAGCCGAATGTAGCGCAATGGCGCGAAGTTACCCTCACGGTCGTTCACGGGCGCGGCCATTTTGTTTGCGTGACGTATTTCTGTTTCCGGGCGCTATGTGTAATCTCGCAAAGTGTGCGGCTCGCTAGTACAAGTTCACATGTGATCACGAGGAAAATCTCGCGCAAACTTACCCACGCGGTCGTGAACGGGAGCGGCCATCTTGTTTTTCATTCATTGCTATGGTTCTGGGCATGCTTTCTGTATCCTCTGTCAATCTCTGCCATCCTTTGCTTGTTTGAAGTTTTTTTGATCTATTTTACTTATTATCTATCCCTCTATTTTTCTAGCTCTATATTTTTGTGTTTTCTGCTACTTTTGGTTAATTTTAAACTACTTTGTTAAACTCTTTTCTTTTCTTCATTCCTATTCTATTTCTTCTTTATTATTTAGCTTCCTTTCTGCCCATACCATGGTAAAGGGAGCCGGGAAGCAGCCTGAGAAGGGGAAGGGTCCCGCACCCCATGCCCGGCTCCCGTGCGGGCGTTTGAGGGGGGAGACAGTCACAGCCTGGGAGATCTTTAGCGCGGAGGAGGTGGCCGCACTAGTCTTTTTTATGTCCAGCGCTGCCTCCCCAGGACCATCATGGTAAGCGGCAAGATTGCTAGTGGGTACGGGATCCAGGAGCGCCAGAAGCGGTGGGAGAAGGTGTGCCGGGCCATGTACCAACACTCTCGGGTCCGGCGCACCTACAACCAGGCCACCCACTGTTGGACGGATCTCCTGGACCGGGAACGCGACTTGATCGACCTGCTCGGCCTCGAGATCCCCGGGCTTGGTGAGTAGTAGTAGCTATTTCTTCACTACTCTGTTTTCTCCTGCAATAATGCTGCTGATTACATTGTAGGTAAATTGTATTTCAAAATCTGCTGTGCATTTCAGGTGCACTGCTCTCCTTCTCAGTAGCGTTGCTTCTATGCTTATTTGTTTTCGATTTTGTGTTCATTTCATTGGCCTGAGAAATTATGTATGAGTGTAGTTTAAAGAACTGCGTAATGCTAGACACTAGGGGTCAGATTTTTAATTATCGGCGCATCCCTGCAAAGTAGCAGGGATGCGCCAGTAATTGTGCGCCACGCCACCACCACCCATGGTGAGCCGTATTTACAATGCGGCGCACCATGGGCCCAAAACGTCACCGAAGCGTTACCCATCTGTGCCGTAAAGGCGGCGCATTGCTGGAGTTGCGTCGCAACTATGGCGCAGCTCCAGAAATGCTCTGGGGTGCCCTATCTCCCCAATGCTGCGTCAAGCCATACGTCTGCTTCAAGCAGGTGCAGGGTTTGAGTCACTCATCACGCAATCTTGTAGATTTCCCTCAGCCACTTTTAGGATGCGTTCCTGTGCAGGAACGCCCTCCCTTGCACCGGAACGCCCCCTGATGGCGCAGGGCTTACAACGTGATGCATCTCCCATATGCGTCACGTTGTTAATATACGCCGCACCATGGCGCCTCTTTTGTTCTGCCGCTGCGTTACAAAAGTCACGCAACAACGGAGCAAAAGAGCCGCAAGGGGCTTATAAATCCGCCCCTACAGACTCAAGTCCAGTCCTTCCTTTGTACACCTGGCAATAAGAAGAAATAGTGGTGGTGGATTGATAGTTTGAGTATTTTAATCTGATCTGCAATCACGATGGAGTTTGTCTGTCACTTCGCGTGCTGCGGACTGCTGCCTGCTAGTCCTAGGCGAACCTTTTTAGTAGTTTGTTTAGTGAGTTACATAACTTTCCAAGTCGACGGTCTGAAAATCAAGCAATACTAATATCGTAGTAGACCACATGAGATAGGTCTATATATCCCGTGGAATAGTTGTCTATTTGATATTTCGGCAAAATATTTTGTTATTGTTCTTTTGTAATGTTTGATTTGGTTGACAACAATCATCCATGTTTTCGGGTCTTTCTATCTTTCATGTTGTACATCAGCTTCCCCCAGGGGCAAGAGGACATTGGAGGAGACTGCTGCTGCTGAACAAGGCTAGGATTGGTCAGGCGAGGGCTCCTTTGCTGGCCCCGGTAAATTTTAATTTTAATATAGAGTACCTATTTTTTCCTAGCGTTCCTCATTCGATTTTTTCTAAATCGTCTTTGATCTTCTTGTAGACTGTATCTAAATTTTTATCCTGCCTCGACTATGACTCCCTGTGGTATTACTAGATTATTCTTATTAGTCTGTCTGTGTAGCTAACTAAGATTGCAAATTAGGCAAAAGGTGGTAAACGAAACTCCCATTCTAGTCAGCAATAACTCTCTATGGGGAACATCCTTAATGATGCGGATTTTACTCCACAGTACCCTTACAACGCGTCTTTTACAACGCAAGTCGTAACCACGACTTGCGCTGGAGGGCGCTACAGGACAAGGAATAATTTAATTTACTATCCAACACCTTCCCTACTGTATGTAGGCTGGTGTTGGAATAGTAAATTAAAAAATTCCTAAGTCCGCACCCCTCCAACGCGAGTCGTGGTAACGACTTGCGTTGTAAAAACGCGTTGTAATGGTACGCATGGTAAAACCATGCGTCGTAACGTCGTACATCCCTCTCTATGCACTGAGTGCAGTCCTCTGGGATTGTCCATAATGCCTTTTCAAGTCTTCTAAATGTTTATGCTTTGACAATTACCAACAATAAAAAGGTGAATGACTACCAAGAAAGAATAAGATACTACTTTACTTTTGGTTTGGATAGGAGGACAATCCATACTACCACTGTTGCAGGGACAAATCTGCACAAACAGAACTATGGACACTAAATAGTGCAATGTTTATCAATTATAATAGGTGCAGGTAGACTTTCCACATACCTCAGTGATATCAGTCTTTGAAAAACCTCCAATCTCCTTACTGACTAGATAGTGTGGCAGAGTCATTTAGCTCCCGAATTCATCGATGATTGATCCCCAATGATGATTATCCAACGCAGGACAGGAGTACGGAGTCAGAGTCCAGAAGTGTCAGAGGCACGGACTCATGCTTGCAAATTGCAAAACCTTTTGCTCATTCACTCTTGACCAAAGACCACAGAGTCTATTTAAGTTTTAAAGCTTTATTAAAAGTAAAAATATTTATTAAAATCAAGCTTGTCATAAAACATAAATGGTTGATTAAAAATGGAAAAGTGCTTATAGTGATTTATTTCACACATTTATTGTCGGCGAGCCGAGCCCTCACCTGGTTTGAACTTTAATTTTTCTTTTTGGTGCTGAATCGTTGGTCCCTCTGTCCTAGTGGTGATGATGATGTTTTGTTCTTAGAAGTGAAGCTTCTGTCTGTTATGAGAAAAATGGTGTGTGTTAAAAAGCAAGCATTCATCAGTTGTGCCAAAAAGTGCAGCAAGACAACACCCTTCCCTGGAAAAAGGGACATTTTTACTTTAGAGTAGACAGTCACAAATTATTAGATTGGTTTCTGTATTCACATTTCTTCATTACTAGACAAAATACTAGTGAGTGGTGTATGTCTATGACATCTAACATTCTTAAATGTACTTTGTGGGTGGAACATCTGGTGCTGGGCCCAGCGCGGAGGTGGAGGAGGAAAGCTCTGGGGAGGAGGCGGTGCAAGTGCCGGACCAAACTGCTGTGCGGGTTGCCACGGTAGTGGTGAGCAGTGGTAAGCTCTTATATTCCTTACTTATTGAGATTGCAGACTGCATAGTGTGCTCCCCGTGAGAAAACGTAAGGTTTGTCCAGATGAGAGACATGAAGACGAATGATTGACATATAGTTTGAATGGATGGATGCCTGGATCATGGTACTATCTGACTCTTAGATAGCATATGTGTATCTAGAGAGAGTAGGCGGTCACTGGATGAACTAAGTGTTACTTTGAAGAGCATGTAACACCGCACCCGCACGTCCGTCCCAGTGTAGGAAAGGCAAGGAAAAGAAATTGCAATTTTGGCCGAATACTACCATGAATAGTAGCAGTAGTTTGTATTGCAAGCACAGCATATATCCGGCTATTACGATGGCCACTCACTACCTCTGTTAATAAGTTTAGTAGAACTCGGTCATTCATGTGTGGATGTATCACTGTTCACTCAATAAAAAGCAAAGCACCTAAAGTCATCCCATATGTAAGCAAATACATACCATGTGCAGTGATAGATAACCAGATTATTTTTCTTCTTCATTTTCCTTTTCTAGTATTCATTGACACTGTAGGGTGAAAGTTAAATTAATTAAGCAGTAGCCCTTGTAACAGAGTATTCTCAGTGCCACCAATAATAGAAAAGTAGGAGGATCACCACCTGCATGTACTGGACTGGTACAGTAACGCAAGTCTGTCTCACTCATCATGGCGGGCGTCTGTTTTTCTCGGGTGCAAGTTGACTGCGCTGGCATTATGATGGCTTGCAGAAGTTAACGTACCAATTTTGCTAAACAAGAGAGAAGAAGAAGAAGAATAAGACTGGTGTACTGTCATAGTCGACTCTAATGGAGTGAGTCCATAGTGCTCGTAGAATTGATTCCTTAAACTCACACTAATGTTAGAGCAAGGATGAAGAAGTGGGAGGTTAGATAGATACTGGCCACGATAGTTATGTACTGCACTTGCAAGTTGCTAGTTCTACTGTGACACAACTTTCTGCTGAATCATTTTGTGTTAATCTTAAAGAGCATTGGTTACAGACTATGTCTTTCTTTCTTCATATAGATGCTCCTTCAAAACCAACACGGAAGGAGCTGGCTAAAAGGGCCCGGCAACGGAGGCTGGAGGCCACAGTTGCCGAATATCGGTGGCTGGTGGCCCAGGAGGAGGACACGCAGGCTAGTACGTCAACAACATCCACGGCGACACCTGCATCCTCCTCCGCGCTACCTGGGTCAGCCAGTCAGCGCCGCAGGTCTCCAGCGGTACGGAGCCGGGGTACCGCAGTCACCCGCCACCGCCGAGCAGCAAAGAAATCAGCTGCCCCCCACAGCAGTTACAAAAAAAGGATGCACCGCCTTTCCCTGAGGGTTTCCTACCTCGAGCAGGAGCTTCTCAACACCAAAACCCTGCTCGAGACCCTCCGCAAGGAGCATGCCGACCTGGCCCGAAAAGTCAACAGCAGCCAGCAGTAGGAGGGGACTGTCCCTTGCCCCTTTTTTAAAGACTTCTGGGGGGTGGGAATTGGGAGTTGGGTTTTCTATTTTTTTGGACTTCAGGGACATTCGTTGGGGTTCGGGAGGGGGGGGTGGGTTGGGTCTTGCGGGAGATTATTTATGTTAGGGATATGTAAATATACTTTAAACTTTATCTTAGCATACGTGTTTTTTACTGCTTTTGAGGCATGTGGGTGGGGGTTTAACAGTCGAGAAACTTAAGTGGCATCTGGATTCAAGTTGTGTAAGTACTAATGGCCCAAATGTTTTCAAAACTAAGTGCCTTTCACAGAGTAAGTGAATTCAATAGTCCTAGGACCGTCAGTCTCTCGTCTCTCCTAATACTCCATTATACTACCTCCCCCCAAACGCTTATCTTACCTGTAATTTGTGTTTGGAAATAGGGCTAGGCAAATATCTGGCTGCACGCGAAATGGCGATTAAGGTTGGCAATCCTGGGTGGATGAAATGTCATCATTGCGGTGGTACTTGTGGTATTACACAGTGGCAGTTGCAGCATCTGAAAAAAAAGAAAATGAAACCTTGTTTCTCCTATATAGTGACAGAGTGTCAAGCTGAGTAAGAATAGAATATATCCTCGGATTCCTTCACCAGCCTGTTGCTATGACCTTATCCTTCCCAGCAAGTGTGTGGAATTATTGCTGTCATTTATTCACACATCAATCAAAACCACACAGCCCGGGGGAAGAGGGTTAGGGTTTGGAAAATGGATGGGAATGGCGGATTTTGGGAAAGTTTTGTTGAGAGAAGAAAAAAAAAGCACAGCATGGACAAACAATAATTGAAGATAAAGAAATCTTTGGGTACAAAGCTAACCATAAATCTTTTAAGTGACATAAAGGAAGTGCATGCACTACTGCATGCATGATTACTGAAAAGTAAGTAGTACTTTCGACAACCGTGAATGAAAGAATGCGACAGTACAGGGCTGCAGTAATAATTATGCGTTTTCACTTGCCTATCTCTGCACTCAGAGAAACACTTCTTACATTAAATTAGGTTTAAAAAATAGCAGAAGTAAAACCTACAGAATGGCTGTAGGGATGAATTTAGAAGCAAAGATCAAAGAAATGCAGAGTCACACTCATAGAAATTCACAGCAATAACATTACTTAAAAGATAATTAGAAAAGAACGGATACTGTATCTGTATGTTGTTGTAGTTGTCCTGTTGAATTTGGTAAGTTGCATGCATGAAACCATTCCTCTTATTAGCGGGACTCCTCCATTACAGCTGACGCTCCGCCCATCAATGTTGGTGACCAGAAGACACCCTGTCCACTGCCTGCCTGGCGGATGCTGAATTGCGGCTCGCTAATGTGAAGCCTGACTTCACCCTTTTTTTCCCATTGCACAGACTGAAACCCGGCCTGTAATTATTGATGGAAAAACAGGAAGTGATATTAGAACACCACTGACAAATAAATATAAGGTATGTACGCTGTGTAGTGCAAAAAGTCACACTTTAAGTTTCCTAATAGACAGTACAATATTTTTGAAAGTGCGTACTCTGTCTGAGTCTCCTTTTGAAGGATAAATAAGTATGGGCGAATTAATTTAGCGGATCTTTCCCCTCAAGCTAGGTGTACTGTAAACTGTGTTTTAGAACAAAATTAGACCTTCCCAGCAGTGCTCCCAGACCCTTACTAAACCCAGTCGCAAAAATGTAGAAGACCCCCAATCAGATCTCAAAAAACGAGGCCTAGTAGAAAAATGGTGACAAAATGTACTTTGAAAGTAAAGTAGGCCCAAATCCCCCCTTGCCCACCGTGGATTGTATTCAAACCACTTTCAAGCAAGCAAAAGTATCCATACCCAGCATTGCTCCAAGACTCGCAAACCCCCCCACAAACAGCCACCCGCCCTAACACATGCAATACAATACTGCTAACCCTAACGAGCCCTAAGCTAAGAACAGTGGCAAACGCTTTCTTTAACTAGGCCAAATCCCCCCTTTCCCACCATGGATTTTCTTCAAACCACTTGCAACCAAAATTACACATTCCCACGAGTGCTCTAAGACCCCAGAACTCAGTTGCAAAAATCTAGAACACCCCGAAACACATGCAATCCTGCTGCTAGTGCTAACCCTAACGAGCCCTAAGTTAATGTGCCAAAACGTTTTTCAGCATGGATTTTCTCCAAACCATTTTTATCCGGTATTAGACCTTCCCAGCGATGCCCCAAGACCTGCCAACCCACCCACAAAAAAGAAGAACACCCCCATACAGGCAAAAAGAATAAAATAGAAAATCTCATACTTTGAATATTTTCGGCCTTCTTTCAATTCTGTCCAAAGCTATACCCTAACTCCCCTTTTCCAACATGGATTTCCTGAAAAACAAATGCAATCCACATTAGACTGTGCCAGCAGTGCTCCCAGACCCCAAAACCCACCCACAACAACCTAAAAGCCCGCCAAACAGCACCCCAAAGACAGGCAAGTGATCAAAAGCGCAAAATCTTTTTCTGCTCCGATTTTCTCCAAACCACTTTTGTCCCAGCATTGGCCCCTGAGCCGTCAACCCAGTCGAAAACAAGTAGAAGACCCCCAAACAGCCAAAAAGCAAAACTTCACAAATGGGCACTTAAAATCACTCCACGCGCGCTATGCAGCTAGGCCCTAACTCCCCTTTGCCACCATGGATTTGCTTCAAACCTCTTGCAATCAAAAGTATCCATACCCAGCGTTGCTCCAAGACCCCAAAACCCACCCACGAACACCAGGAAGCCCCCCAAACAGGCCCCCGAAAACATGATAGTGAGCAAAAAGGCAAAAACTTTTTCAACTCTGATTTTCCCCAAACCACTTTTATCCGGTATTAGACCTTCCCAGCAATGCCCAAAGACCCGCCAACCCACCCGCAAAAATGCACAACACCCCCAAACAGGCAAAAAGCAAAAATGGAAAATTTCATACTTACAATATTTTTTGGCCTTCTGTCAAACGCGCTATGCAGCTAGGTCATAACTCCACTTTTCCATCATGGATGTCCTGGAAAACAAATGCAATCAACATTAGACTGTGCCAGCAGTGCTCCCAGACCCCAAAACCCACCCCCAAACACCAGGAACCCACCCAAACAGGCCCCCAAAAACACGATAGTGAGCAAAAAGGCAAAAACTTTTTTCTCATGGATTTTCTCCAACCCACTTTTATCCGGTATTAGACCTTCTCAGCAATGGCCCCAGACCTGTCAACCCAGGCGAAAACTAGTAGAAGACCCCCAAACAGCCAAAAAGCAAAACTATAAAAATGGGGACTTAGTAATTTTCAGGCAAATTTCCCAAATCACTCCACGCGCGCTCTGCAGCTAGGACCTAACTCCCCTTTGCCACCATGGATTTGCTTCAAACCACTTGCAATCAAAAGAATCCATACCCAGCGTTGCTCCAAGACCCCTAAACCCACCCACAAACACCAGGAAGCCCCCCAAACAGGCCCCCGAAAACATGATAGTGAGCAAAAAGGCAAAAACTTTTTAAACTCTGATTTTCTCCAAAACACTTTTATCCGGTATTAGACCTTCCCAGCAATGGCCCCAGAGCTGTCAACCCAGGCGAAAACTAGTAGAAGACCCCCAAACAGCCAAAAAGCAAAACTATAAAAATGGGGACTTAGTAATTTTCAGGCAAATTTCCAAAATCACTCCACACGCTCTATGCAGCTAGGCCCTAACTCCCCTTTGCCACCATGGATTTGCTTCAAACCACTTGCAATCAAAAGTATCAATACCCAGCGTTGCTCCAAGACCCCGAAACCCACCCACAAACACCAGGAAGCCCCCCAAACAGGCCCCCGAAAACATGATAGTGAGCAAAAGGGCAAAAACTTTTTCAGCTCTGATTTTCACCAAACCACTTTTATCCGGTATTAGACCTTCCCAGCAATGCCCCAAGGCCTGCCAACCCACCCGCAAAAAAGCACAACACCCCCAAACAGGCAAAAAGCAAAAATGGAAAATCTCATACTTACAATATTTTTCGGCCTTCTGTCCAAACGCGCTGTGCAGCTAGGTCATAACTCCACTTTTCCACCATGGATGTCCTGGAAAACAAATGCAATCAACATTAGACTGTGCCAGCTGTGCTCCCAGACCCCAAAACCCAACCCCAAACACCAGGAACCCACCCAAACAGGCCCCCGAAAACACGATAGTGAACAAAAAGGCAAAAACTTTTTCCTCATGCATTTTCTCCAAACCAATTTTATCCGGTATTAGACCTTCCCAGCAATGGCCCCAGAGCTGTCAACCCAGGCGAAAATTAGTAGAAGACCCCCAAACAGCCTAAAAGCAAAACTACAAAAATGGGGACTTGGTAATTTTCAGGCAAATTTCCAAAATCACTCTAAGCGCGCTGTGCAGCTAGGCCCTAACTCCCCTTTGCCACCATGGATTTGCTTCAAACCACTTGCAATCAAAAGTATCCATACCCAGCGTTGCTCCAAGACCCCGAAACCCACCCACAAATATCAGGAAGCCCCCCAAACAGGCCCCCGAAAACATGATAGTGAGAAAAAAGGCAAAAACTTTTTCAACTCTGATTTTCTCCAAAACACTTTTATCCGGTATTAGACCTTCCCAGCAATGGCCCCAGAGCCGTCAACCCAGGCGAAAACTAGTAGAAGACCCCCAAACAGCCAAAAAGCAAAACTACAAAAATGGGGACTTAGTAATTTTCAGGGAAATTTCCAAAATCACTCCACGCGCGCTCTGCAGCTAGGCCCTAACTCCCCTTTTTTCACCATGGATTTGCTTCAAACGACTTGCAATCAAAAGTATCCATACCCAGCGTTGCTCCAAGACCCCGAAACCCACCCACAAACACCAGGAAGCCCCCCAAACAGCCCCCGAAAACATGATAGTGAGCAAAAAGGCAAAAACTTTTTCAACTCTGATTTTCGCCAAACCACTTTTATCCGGTATTAGACCTTCCCAGCAATTCCCCAAGACCCGCCAACCCACCCGCAAAAAAGCACAACACCCCCAAACAGGCAAAAAGCAAAAATGAAAAATCTCATACTTACAATATTTTTTGGCCTTCTGTCCAAACGCGCTGTGCAGCTAGGTCATAACTCCATTTTTCCACCATGGATGTCCTGGAAAACAAATGCAATCAATATTAGACTGTGCCAGCAGTGCTCCCAGACCCCAAAACCCACCCCCAAACACCAGGAACCCACCCAAACAGGCCCCCGAAAACATGATAGTGAGCAAAAAGGCAAACACTTTTTCAACTCTCATTTTCTCCAAAACACTTTTTTCCGGTATTAGACCTTCCCAGCAATGACCCCAGAGCCGTCAACTCACCCGCAAAGAAGTAGAACACCCCCACAAGTGCAGAGTCTGTCTTCATTGGGCGTAATCCAGCCATCTGCTTTGAGGGAAATAGGACTCTCAAGGAGGAGGATAGAGGAGCATGTTCTTGTGAACTTGTGAACCAGAGGAATGCAGACTGCGGCACCTTCAAATCAATAAGCAAATAAGTGAAGACAGTTCTGCTGATGGGCTTGTTTTTGTGATTAGGTGAGTAAAGTTTTTTTTTATATAGACTTTGCAAAACAAAGAAAGACAGACACACAGGAATAAAAGTGAATAAGGACGAAAAAGAAAGTTATTGATTGGTTGGCTCATTTTCAGGGCTCGGTGTCAGGGAAGAAGAGTTCGTCCTCATACTCTGCGAATTCAGGCGGGAGTAGGTCACCTAACAGAGAAGAACTTCCCTCATCTAAATTGGTGTCCTCCTCGTCTTCTTCCTCCGTGTATTCTCGTATTTTGTAATCTGGTGGTATGAGGTGCTGATTCATCTTGATCATTGTTAACCTCTCCACATTTTTGGGCGAGAGGCGGGTCCTTTTGCAAGTTACAATGCCACCAGCAGCACTGAAAACACGTTCAGTGGGCAAGACTAGTAATTTATAGCAAGGTTGGAGATCTCTGGCCACACCTCTTTTTTCCCATGCCAATACGCCAATGGGTCATCATGAACATAGACCTCTGTTGAGTCATTCAGATAGTCCTGCACCATCGACTCAAGATTCTCCACGGTTCCTCCACTTTGCTTACTTTTTGCTGGGACCTTTTGAGAAGCAAACCCAAGCTGAGTTAGCCAATCCTCTTCTTCACACAATGTTACTGTTGTGTCTGGTGCAGATGATCCGGTTGTTGGTGTCTTTAATCACTCACTTCTGCCACAGCCACAGGTGCAGAAGTGGATTCTTTTGACTCCGGATGGCCTGCTGATGCTGATGTACTGCCTTTTCCTTCAATTTCCTGCCGTTCTCTTTCAAACCTCATGGCTGACACAGCTAGCCAACGTTTGTACTTTGAAACTTCTGCGTTACCAAAAGGAAAGAATACTCTGCCTGCCAGTGCCTTTTTGTAGCGTGGATCCAGAATAGTAGCACAAATGTAATGCTGTTCTGTGGGGATCTTTTGAAGACGTTCATTGCAAAGTAGGATCTCTAATAATTTCTCCGCCAAATCAAAAGCTTCTTGCTTTTCTTCATCTTTTTGAAACGTAGAAGACACCGCCTTCAGTTGGTGCTCTAGCATGCGCAACAATGGGATAGCTTTTCCCAAATTACAGTCCTCCCTGCTGACTGCATGCGTGAAGACCTCAAAAGGACAAAGCATGTCTGTCAGGCTTTGAACTAGCTTCCATTGTTCCGCATGTATCCTCAGGTCCTTCATAGCTGCACCCTGTGTAAAGAAATACTGATCGACTACCGCACACTGCTCATACAGACGCTCAAGCATGTAGAAGGTTGAGTTCCAACGTGTTGCCACCTCCTGGATGAGTGCTTACACTGGCAGTTTACGTTGATGTAGCAGGCCCCTCAGATGCTTCCGGGCCTTAAAAGAATGGCTGAAATGTGTGCACATTCTTCGGCAGGTGGTCAGTAACTCACACACTGGACTTTCTTTACTCAAGAATTTTTTAACAACCAGGTTTATACAGTGCGCCAAACACGGCACTCTGAAATATTTACCCAGTTCCATGGCCTTAACTACATTGGCGCCATTATCCATGGAAACATAACCAATCTTGCTTTTTTTTGGGGACAGCCATTGAAAGACCTTTGTGTTAAACTCCTGCAAAATGTTTTCTCCTGTATGACTTGTCTCCATGCCAAACATGGCTAGTGTTGCATGTTTCTGAGCAGCTTTAAAAACGGTGTCCGGTTCAACACCAGCCCTTAGCTTTGGTGTAACTCCTGAAAAAGAGACCCAGTGTGCAGTGATGCACATGTAATCAGTGGCTGCGCAACTGGTCCACATGTCTGTTGTCAGATGTATATTGTGAACAGCACTCTTCTGCAAAGCTGCCCCAATCACCTCCAGCACATCTTCATCAACTCTGGCAAAATAGAACCGGCTAGGAACCTTCCATTTAGGGCAGAGTGTTGCCACTAATTCAAGAAAACCAACCCCTTCCACAAAAGAAAAAGGGAGAAGGTCCAGCGCTAGCATTTTAGCAAGCTTAGTGTTATACAGACGCGCCGTTGGGTGGTTGCATTCAAATGGCGCATCTGAAAACAACATGCTTCTAATGGTGGGCTGGACCATGATTTTACGGGATGATGATGATGATGACTTCTTTGACCCAGTTACGCTCTGTGATGATGAACTTTTTCAATTTGGTGTCTCACTCTCTCCCACACTGAGGGTGTCTCACAGGGGGTGTGCTGCTGACAGGGGTACTGGGTGTAAGTGAAGTGTTTGACGCTTCTTCCTCCTCGTCATCATCAGATGAAACATCAACGGATACAGTTTGTTGACTTGCAATTCAGGCTTCCTTGATCACCTTTAGGTGCGCATGCCATTTGACAGTGTGCTGTCTCTCAAGATGACCTCCCTGGCCTCTGGTACCATAGTTGGTACCAAGCTTACCACGACTAACTGCAAGCTTACAAATGGTACAAATGGCTATGTATTCCCTTGTTGTGCTAACACTAAAGAAGTCCCAAACTGCGGACTTCAAATGTCTGTGGGGGCGGAGGAGGCGATACTGGTCATGCTGCTAATGCCAGATGAAGTGAAGGATGTGTGTTGCTGAACTTTACTACGTTGTGCACTTGCAGCACCACTATTTGAGGAAATGGAGGTCGAGCTGGATTGAAGTCCCTTCTGGCGAGAAAATATGGAAGCGGTAGGTGGTGGTGTACTAGTTAACTGCAATGGTGGTGGTCCCATTGCCTCGTCGACAACATCACGCTCAGCAGCTTTTCGGGCTAGGGTAAAAATGTCTGTTTGCTGCATGCCCGCTGAGCCTGGAGTGATGTTTATGATGACTGCGTCGTCGTCGTGAGAGTCTTCATCAGCAGGATTAGTATACGCCACTTCTTCTTCAGCACACTCCATAAGTACGAGAGTTTTGGGGACCTTCCTTTTACGCTTAGCTACCTTTGTCAGATCATGGTGTGCCTCACTCTCAGACGACAGTGGTGGTTCCCAATTTTGATCCATATCATCAGAAAGAAGGGGGCTTGAAGAAGATGTAGACACCATCCTTGATCTATTCCTTGCTAGGGACGTGGAAGACAATGAATGATCAGGAGGAGTGGCTTCCTCAAATGATACCTCGGCTTGAATGTCGATTTCCTGATGTGCCGCTACTTCAGGAGGAACAACTATTGTGGGCCCCTTTGCCGCTCCATGCACCTCTGCTTGCGCGTCTCCTTGCGCTGCCTCTCCTTCCACATGTACTTGGGCTTGTACTTGCACATGTGGTTTTTGTTGCGGCTGTGGCTGTTGAACACTCGTCAGATGAGTTACATCAACCTGTGTTGATTGAGGGACATTGCTGCTACTTTCTTGCGATGAGCCAACATCACTGGTCGATGGTGATTGAACAACTAGACTGGCTGCCTCTAAAGCACTCAAGGGCTTGGACTTAAGTTGGCGTGGTGGTGGTGGCACTGAGCTCAATGGAGCGGGGGTACTGCTCCCAGCTTGGTCCCCAGCAGACCCCGCTGCTGCTGCAGGCGTACTTTTTTTCCCAAAAAATGCGGCGGTCGGCACACCAGTCTCCTTGGTAAGTGGTGCCACTTGCTTCTTCTGCTCCTTACTGGCAACTTTCTTGCTAGAGGAGCTACAGGGAACTTTTTTTGGGGCCATCTTCTTCAGATGTCAGAACAGCAGGCCGCAGTTGCACGAGTTGCAGAGTTGCTTGTCTGTGGCCACACGTGACGTCGCGTGACGTTATGCTGCACACACCACTGCAGGACTTCTTCCTGGCACTGGTGGTTCTCTTGTGCACCTAAAAGCATTGGAAGACAGATGAACATCAGTTACACACCCCAAAAAGTCGAAAATCAGCACAATCCCATGCCATCCATGCCCTCCATGATGTTTACATTAAAGAGACCCCACAGAAAGACTCAGGCCATGCACCAATCACTAGCCCTGGGCAAAAGGCCCCAACAGCAGCTAAAAAAATCGAACAACACACAAAAATCAGCCCAATCCCATGCCATTCATGCCCTCAATGATGTTTAAATTCAAGACACCCCACAGAAAGACTAGGCCCATGCACCACTCACTACCCCTTGGCATAATGGATGAACGCTAGGCAAAATGGGTGCAGGCCTGAGAACACTGCCTGCATTCAAAATGGCCCTTTGCCCCCAGAACATGGCCAAGGCCTGCCTGTACCAGCACTCAAAATGGCCCCCACCCACATGGCCAGTCCCCATCAACACCCCAAAAAATCAAAGAACACACAAAAATCAGCACAATCCAATGCCATCCATGCCCTCCATGATGTTTACATTAAAGAGACCCCGCAGAAAGACTCAGTCCATGCACCACTCACTAGCCCTGGGCAAAAGGCCCCAACAGCAGCCAAAAAAAATCGAAAAACACACACAAATCAGCACAATCTCATGCCATCCATGCCCTCAATGATGTTTAAATTCAAGACACCCCACAGAAAGACTAGGCCCATTAAATAGACCCCACAGAAAGACTCAGTCCATGCACCACTCACTACCCCTGGGCAAAAGGCCCCAACAGCAGCCACATAAATCCAAAAACACTCAAAAATCAGCACACTCCCATGCCATCCATGCCCTCCATGATGTTTACATTAAAGAGACCCCACAGAAAGACTCAGTCCATCCACCACTGAGTACCCTTGGGCTAAAGGCTCCAACAACAGCCCAAAAATCGAAAATTCCAAAATTGTAGTTGCAGCAACTGTAATGCCCCAAACAAACTTACTTGCGAAATTTCTAATCCAAAAGTGATCCAAAGAATATCAAAAAGGCCTCAAATCCAAATATCCAGCAGCATCCACAAAAAGTAATCCTTCCAGGTCAAGATCCAAATCAAAGTGACCAGCACATGAAGAAAGCACTGGGAGGAGCCTGCTGGACAGGAACTGGAAGTTGGAGACTGTGGGGCACTTCCTTCCTCCCGCCCCCCCCCAAAATGGACTCCTTGCAAAAAAAAGTGCAGGCAAATGTCAACCTGAGGAGTTATTCTGATAAAAATCATAATTTTCAGAAGGTTTATGCTGCTTGCTGGTGGATTTCTTGTGCAGAGTTGCAAATTTTGCAATTTCGCGAGTGTGAGATTGTTGCTGCCCGCCGCATCTACGTGTTCACAATTGTGAGCTCTCGCGATGCGTGCTGTGCAAGGTGGCAAGCCGTGATGACGTAATCGCGGTCGCCAAACTCCAGCGGGATTCCGCAGCAAGATCCAAAATGGCGCAGCACACGCAAAATATGGAGAAAAACAACTGCAAACGCTGAATGACAGTAAGTGAACGCTGCACGCCGCAATATTGTATCACCAAGCAAAACAATTTGCTGCGTGCGAATATGCCAATTTTTGGCAAATTCGCGAGAGTTCGCGGATTGCGAATTTGCCGAAAATCCGCATATTCCGCGAGCGGAACGGATTTTACGCCCATGATTAGACACTTCAATCCACATGAGAATAAATACATGTTGGAAGAGGTCTTGTTGTGGTTCACTCTTTTGCTTATACTGTTTGAATCAATGTATCTAGTACTGTGAGATTAGAAATCAGTTCCATATGATCTTAGAAATGTATTGACAGACTTATAAGGAAATTTTGATTCAGTCTTAATCGTAACCTGGTTTGGGACCATTGTTTTTTGTACCTATATGCACCCAGGTCCAAGACCATTATTGGGTGACCCCATTGTTTGAAATGGTGTTGGTACATTCAGCCTGTGGGAAATGTGGCAGCGTGCACCAACTTGAGAATGGGGAGATAATTCTTTTGGCACTTGTGCTGTGCTAAAGTGCTGATAAATCAACGATAAGTCCCCACTGTTAAGTTATAGGGTGGCTCTAAAACAAGCCCTTGTGTTTATTAGTAGTTTGTTGTAGCTACATGCGAATCACAAGAAAAGAGTTAGAAAAAAATTAAAAAACAAGAAAAGTGGGCAGGGTACAAACACCCTTACCACTAGACCTGCTCAGGGGATCCCACAAGGACCCCCAGCGCCAAAACAAGCTGCTGGGTGAGCGAATCTGGACAGAAAAATGAAAAAACCAATGGGGAGTATTCTCAAGGACCTATTGCTGAGTTATCAGCACTTTAGCCCAGCAAAAGTGGTGAAAGAATTATCTTCCTATTCTTAACCTGGTGCGAACTGCTGATATCTGTAGTTTTCCAGCAATAGCTTCCGCAAAAACCATTGCCACAGATGAGAGGGACAACTAACGCTAATGATATCCAGAGTAGGCATCCCAGTGCAAAAAAACACCACTTCCCGATATTTTCAACGACCAGCCGAATCTGCAATGCGATCCAAAAACAGGTGATAAGCCGCGTTAGCAGTAGGAATTTAACACCTGCCTTTTTACTTGTGTAAAGCAAGACGACTACCTACAGTATGAAAGGGAACCCACCCCAGAGCCACATCTGAAGACCAACACATATCATGGAGCTACTGATCATGCAGCTCCGACACCCAAGAGGGCCACAACACCCACTGCCACCACCCCCAGGACCCCCCCCAGACCATCCCCACCCGACTACCACAGAGGCAGCACAGAACAGATCAGCGGACGTTCCGAAAATGGCATGAACCCTCAGCCACACAATAGCTGAATGTTGGGAGAGGTGGGAACCAAGTATGTGTGAAGGAGGCAAGTCACCCATGAATAAGAATGCACACAATGCATAGTGTGGTGGTGGGTAGACAACGTTTACAACAAAGTTTTTACCACGCACTACCACTACAATGCAGGCATTACCACGCATACCATTACAACGCATTGCGCTGGGGGGCGCTCTAGGATAGGGAATAAGTATAATTTTATATCCAACACCTTCCCTAGTGTCCACGGGGACTGGAGTTGGAATATAAAATTATACTTACCACTATCCAGCACCTCTAAGCGCTATGCGCTATGCGTTGTAATGGTATGCATTGTAAATACCGCGTTGTAATGGTATGCGTGGTAAAATTATGCGTTGTAACGTCATACATCCGTGGTGGTGATGTGCTGGACAGACCTAACTATGCAGAGCACAGACCTCTCCATGTGCACATATTCTGCTGGTGCTTGTAGTGCTGTGGCCAGTGGACACAACCATGTTACCTCAGAGGAGCGTGAATAAATAGGCCGGGGCTCTGGGCGTGTGTTAGAAATGGGTTTTCTGGTTGGCTGAAGCTTGCGCCAAAGCCAGGCAGAAAAAACACCACTCTAGTCAGGGCAAGGGAGTTACACGCCAAGATAACCCCTGCTTACCCCCTTGGCAACATGGCACGAGCGGTAAGGCTTATCCCAGAGGCAATGTGTAAAGTGTTTGCGCAACACACACACACAGCAGCAACACACTAGGCACACCACAAAAAGGAACTCCACACAAGGTTATATATAAAAATAGCCTTTGTATTACCATAAACACATTAGATCATAATCACACAGATACACCGTGCCAACTGGCACTGGGCAGTAGTTACAGGGGATTATTTACACCAGACAGGGCCACGTGGGCCACTGTCAGAATCAGCACTTAGTAGAAATAGTACTTAGTAGAAATAGCACTTAGCAGAAATAGGACTTCTAGAACGTAGAATAATTGTAGCACAAAATAACAAGTGTAGGACACAATCAGTAACCACTAGTAAAAGGTAGGTACACACTACGCAATACTAATCACCATAAGCATAGGTCACGTAGGGAAACATAAACTGACTAGCATAAACTATACTAGGCAAAACAATTTCCTAAGCATGAAAACACAGAGGTCTAAAACAGGGTGCATACATACATTATGCACAAATCACATTAGGCATAGACACAGTGTGCCCCAGGCGGGGGCACAACACAGGAAAACTGTCCCCAGGCCAACTGGCCTCTCATGGGGCTCAAAACGCCCTTTGTCCCAAATAGTCAGGGGTGGCTGCACACGCAGCCAAAAGCAACAATGCCAAAGAGCTGCCTAAACGTGGCAGCTGTCCACTAATTGCTGGGCAGATGGGAGATCATCAAGAGGGGCAGGGGCAGTGACTGTGCCCCCTGTAGAAGAATTGTGCAACATTGCAGTTGCCCACTGCCAACCGGGGCAGCTGAAGAAAAATGGCACTGGCCCAAGGAATGCTGGCACTACTCGTGCCTGGTGAGCCCCCCTCTGGGGACTCTGTCCAGAAAATGGCCCCCAAGCAAATCAGTGCGGGCACTACTGTGGGCGCGAAGCCCTTCTGGGATTTTTAATAACAAGGTTGCCCCCAAAGACGTTAGTGACCGAGGCGGGGCGGGCACCGGCAATGTGCCCCGTCGCCCCCTCTAATAATGAGCACAGGAGCCCTACTCCCCAGGCTGGACTGCCGGGGTTCTCGCGCTCTCTGGCTGTGCCCGTCCACCTTCACCGTCAGGGTCCTCCTCATCGTGCAGGCGGGGCTCTCCTCACCATGCAGGCGGGGCTCTTCTCTCCGGCTCACACCAGCTCCTCTCTGGGGCTCTTACTGCCACCGGAGCCCTGGAGGCTCCTATTTCGAGACAAGTCTCCACACGTGGGGCTACTGACAGCCTGAGGAGCCTGCGAGGCTCCTCCCAGCACTCGAGCTTCACCCGGGGCCCTCCGGGGACACGGGACTTGGCTGGGGAGCCCGCAGGACTCCAAACGGCTTCCCCAGCGGCAGGCGGCACGTCCTCTCTGGGCTTCCGGGTGATTACGTGGGTGGGGGGCTTCCTTCGGGAAAATGGAAGTCCCGCCCCACAGAAGGCAATACGCAGCCTGACTTCCGGCAATCCCTGGACACAGCAGTTATTTCCTTCAAGGTTTTAGCAATGCGGCACAATACAGGGTAGGCTCCCGTTTTAGGACGGAGCTGCTGTCAGGGTGGGCACCCGCTAGGGGTAGATATAAAAACAAACAATGGCACAAGGTCCCTGGCAGGGTGGGCACCAGCTAGGGATATACGAAAAAGCACAATGCGGCGTAGGCACCCGCTCTGGAGGTACTGATGTGGGGTGGGCTCCCGCTCGGTTTTTCAGTGCCGAGATGCAGGGTGGGCACCTGCTTGAGGATAATAAAGCCCAATTGAGCAGGGCATGGACAGAGCGCTCACCAGAGCATAAATCCAGCACTCTGTCTAGGAATAAATAAAATCACTTCTTTTCCCCACTGCAGAAAGTAAAGCGCTCCCAGGCGCTAAAGTCCAAGAACAAGTCCTTTAGCATGTAGGGGGACAAAGGCTGGGCCCAGGAGCCAGCTCACAGGGCCCTCCAGCAGGGAGGCAGTCCCCAGTGGCGGTTCCTCCTGGTGCCCAGTAGCAGCAGGCCCCCCTCAAGTCAGGAACAAGAGTGAACATTTTACATGGGGTCACAGCCCCTTTTTATACATACATTTCCTTTGTCTAAGGCTGTAGGGCAAGGGGAGAACCAGTTACAACTGGTTCTTGAGTACTTTGTTTTGCTCAGCACCTCTCACTATTCACAGGACAGGCTAGGGACATCAGACGCACCACAGGGGCCGGAACCAGCATTGTGGAGGGAAGGCACAGCCCTATTCAGGTCCCAGGTGCAACTCCTCCATCCCATCTACATGCAGATCTCCTCATTTACCACCGGGCAGACCCATCCTGACTCCTGGAGCCAGGCACTCCAGCCAGCCCCTGCCACTCACAGGCCAGACAGGCAATTCACATTCACTGCACACAGACATGCCAACTTCTAGAAGTGGTACTTCTACACTAATCACATTAAATCTGCGTACACCGTCGTGCAGCATTTAATCTCACGAGTTCGCACATACCAAACTCGCCCCTGCACTCCTCTCACATCAGGAACTACCATGGACACTCATCTCCCCCATGCATTCCTATGGGACTGCAGGCCAATCTCATCACACACACTCAGACTGCGCACACACTTTACACTGGGACACAGGGTTAAAGTGCGCAGAAGCCAAAAACACCAGGTCACATTTAAAAGCAAAAAGTTTAGGGGTGAACCTGCCAAAAGGGTCAAGTCCAACAGCGTGGTTGACTTCAGTGAAAAAGGCCAACGCTTCTGCCAGGGCGGTGGCCCTCACCCTGCCATGAGGAAGCCGCCATGCCCGGAGGCCTCCATGACACAGGCCCACTGCGAATCCAGCGGCACAGCACAGCAGAGTTATTTCTGTGCTGACTACTGCCTTTGATCTACACTGTGGACAGGAGGGCTCACAATTCAGATTGTGTCGCGCTTGCAAATGACGCAGTCCAGTAGGCAACAGACATTGCTACCGATGCAGCCCGCCCGGACTACGCATCATCGCAGGCTGCGCACCCGCTGAGCACCACTTGCGCTACTAACTCAGTGCACCACAAGACACCTCTACGTGGCCTTATTGAGGCTGAATTCAAAAGACAAAAGACATTGCTCCCAGTGCAGCTCGCCCGGACCACGCATCTTCGCTGGTTATACCCTTACTGAGTGCTTCAGTTGCCACTAACTGCCTGTGCAGCTCAAGTCAATGCCACATGGCTGTGGGCCCTTGCTGACTGCTGCCTCCAGCCTACACTGAGGTCAGCTGGGCTCACAATTCAAATTCAGTCTTGATTCATTAATTGCAGAGTACAGTAGGCAACAGACATTGCATCCACTGTGGCCCGTCCAGACGACGCATCATTGCTGACTGTGCACACGCTGAGTACTTCAGGTGCCACTAACTCAGTGCACTTCAACTCACCGCCATGTGGCATTATTGAGGCAGAATTCATCAGGCAAAAGGCATTGCAGATGACGCAGCCCAGTAGGCAACAGACATTGCAACCAGTGCGGCCTGCCTGGACCACGGATCATCACAAGCTGCACACCCGCTGAGCACCACAAGTGCCACTAAATCAGTGCACCACAAGTCACTGCCACATGGCCTTATTGAGGCAGAATTCATTAGGCAAAAGACATTGCTCACAGTCCGGTCCGCCCGAACCACGCATCATCGCTGGCTGCACACGCGCTGAGTGCTTCAGGATCCACTAACTGTACGGATAACGTCAACGCCACGTGGCTGTGTGCTCTTTAAGCATGGGCGAATTTTGCGAATTCGTGGTTCGCGAATTTGCGTATTCACAAATTCGCAATCCGCAAAATCCGCGAACTCTCGAGAATTTGCGGATTTTTCATTTTTTTTGTGTTCGTAAGGCTTTCTGCCAGTTCGCAAGGGTTTTGTACCAGTTCGCAATTGCGAACTTACTTGTCGGCTCGCAAAGGTCGCAACTATGTTGTTTCTACGTCTGGTTCATCATCACAGGTTCACAGCACCCTCTGTGTCACCATTGCCACCCTCTGGTTCACCCATGCCACCCTCTGGTACATCACTGCCACCCTCTGGTTCATTACTGTAGATTATGGGGGGGGAAAGTAAGCACACCTGCCCTGCTTCAACTGACATGAATTAATTTGGGGTTGATTATCGTGTCAGTGAATTTAAACTTCCAGTCTGGCACCTGCTTCCTTATCTGTACTTTGCTTTCTGTTGCAGTGCAATTTTTTTCACAGGACCTTTGTGGCCTACTTGTAGCTATTCTATGAGCCTGCTGTGAGGGTCGGAGCAGGGTCATAGAATAGTTGCAAGTAGGCAACTGAACTCTGGAGGGGCCCCTCAGGAAGCACTACAGGGAATGGTTACTAATGATGAGTTTGAACTTTTGCACCTGCTGAGTGCTTTCAGTTTTGCAAAACTTGTTTTTCTGCAATTTCGCGGGATTCGCAGGGCGCGAATTTGCGCAAGATCGAATTCGGAAGCCGCAAATTCGTGCGAATATGTGATTTGTTTTTTTGCGGCGTGTTAGTTCGCAAGGTTTTGTGCGTTTTAGCGAGCCGCTTGTAGCGCAACGATGCGAAGTTACCCTCACGGTCGTTCACGGGCGCGGCCATCTTGTTTGCATGACATATTTCCGTTTCCAGGCGCGATGTGTAATCTCGCAAAGTGTGCGGCTCGCTAGTACAAGTTTGCGTGTGATCGCGAGGGAAATCTCGCGCGAACTTACCCACACGGTCGTGAACGGGCGCGGCCAGCTTGTTTCTCATTCATTGCTATGGTTCTGGGCATGCTTTCTGTATCCTCTCTGAATCTCTGCCATCCTTTGCTTGTTTGAAGTTTTTTTTAATCTATTTTACTTATTATCTATCCCTCTATTTTTCTAGCTCTATATTTTTGTGTTTTCTGCTACTTTTGGTTAATTTTAAACAACTTTTTTAAACTCTTTTCTTTTCTTCTTCCCTATTCTATTTCTTCTTTATAATTTAGCTTCCTTTCTGCCCAGACCATGGTAAAGGGAGCCGGGAAGCATCCTGAGAAGGGGAAGGGTCCCGCACCCTGTGCCCGGCTCCCGTGCGGGCGTTTGAGGGGGGAGACAGTCACAGCCCGGGAGATCTTCAGTGGGGAGGAGGTGGCCGCACTAGTTTTTTATGTTCAGCGCCACCTCCCCAGGACCATCATGGCAGGCGGCAAGATCGCTAGCGGGTACGGGATCCAGGAGCGCCGGAAGCGGTGGGGGAAGGTGTGCCGGGCCATGTACCAACACTTTCGGGTCCGGCGCACCTACAACCAGGCCACCCACCGTTGGACGGATCTCCTGGACCGGGAACGCGACTTGATCGACCTGCTCGGCCTTGAGATCCCCGGGCTTGGTGAGTAGTAGTAGCTATTTCTTCACTACTCTGTTTTCTCCTGCTCTGTGTGTTATTATATTGCAAATTGTTGTTTTTTACCAAGAGCAATAATGCTGCTGATTAAATTGTAGGTAAATTATATTTCAAAATTTTCTGTGCATTTCAGGTGCACTGCTCTCCTTCTCAGTAGCGTTGCTACTATGCTTATTTGTTTTCGATTTTGTGTTGCGCCAGTAATTGTGCGCCACGCCACCACCACCCATGGTGCGCTGTATTTACAATGCGGCGCACCATGGGCCCAAAACGTCACTGAAGCGTTACGCATCTGTGCCGTAAAGGCGGCGCATTGCTGGAGTTGCGTCGCAACGATGGCGCAGCTCCAGCAATGCTCTGGGGTGCCCTATCTCCCCAATGCTGCGTCAAGCTGTACGTCTGCTTCAAGCAGGTGCAGGGTTTGAGTCACGCATCATTGTCCTAAAAGTGACTGATTGAAATCTTGTAGATTTCCCTCAGCCACTTTTAGGATGCGTTCCTGCTCAGGAACGCCCTCCCTTGCGCCGGAACGCCCCCTGATGGCGCCGGGCTTTACAACGTGATGCATCTCCCATATGCGTCACATTGTTAATATACGCCGCACCATGGCGCCTCTTTTGTTCTGCCGCTGCATCACAAAAGTCACGCAACAATGGAGCAAAAGAGCCGCAAGGGGCTTCTAAATCTGCCCATACAGACTCAAGTCCAGTCCTTCCTTTGTACACCTGGCAATAAGAAGAAATAGTGGTGGTGGAGTGATAGTTTGAGTATTTTAATAACTGGTTAATGTAGTAGGAAACTTTTTAGTATTGTCGCTGATCGGCAATCACAATGGACTTTGTCACTTCGCGTGCTGCGGACTGCTGCCTGCCAGTCCAAGGCGAAACTTTTTAGTAGTTTGTTTAGTGAGTTACATAATTTTCCAAATTGACGATCCGCAAATCAAGCAATACTAATATCGTAGTAGACCACATGAGATAGGTCAATATATCCCGTGGAATAGTTGTCTATTTGCTATTTTGCCAAAATATTTTGTTATTGTTCTTTTGAAATGTTTGATTTGGTTGACAAATATCATCCATGTTTTCTGGTCTTTCTTTCTTTCCTGTTGTACATCAGCTCCCCCCAGGGGCAAGAGGGCATTGGAGGAGGCTGCTGCTGCTGCTGAACAAGGCCAGGATCGGTCAGGCGAGGGCTCCTTTGCTGGCCCCGGTAAGTTTTAATTTTAATATAGAGTTCCTATTTTTTCCTAGCGTTCCTCATTCGATTTTTTCTAAATCGTCTTTGATCTTCTTGTAGACTGTATCTAAATTCTTATCCTGCCTCGACTATGACTCCCTGTGGTATTACTAGCTTATTCTTATTAGTCTGTCTGTGTAGCTAACTAAGATTGCACATTTGGCAAAAGTGTAAAACAAAACTCCCATTCTAGTCAGCAATAGCTCTATGCACTGAGTGCAGTCCTCTGGGATTGTCCATAATGTCTTTTCAAGTCTTCTAAATATTTATGCTTTGACAATTACCAACAATAAAAAGGTGAATGACCACCATGGAAGAATAAGATACTACCTTACTTTTGGTTTTGATAGGAGGTCAATCCATACTAGTTCTGTTGCAGGGACAAATCTGCACAAACAGAACTCTGGACACTAAATAGTGCATTGTTTATCAATTATAATAGGCGCAGGTAGACTTTCCACATACCTCAGTGATATCAGACTTTGAAGAACCCCCAATCTCCTTACTAACTAGATAGTGTGGCAGAGTCATTTAGCTCCCGAATTCATCGATGATTGATCCCCAATGATGATTATTCAACGCAGGACAAGAGTACGGAGTCAGAGTCCAGAAGTGTCAGAGGCACGGACTCATGCTTGCAAATTGCAAAACCTTTTGCTCATTCACTCTTGACCAAAAACCACAGAGTCTATTTAAGTTTTAAAGCTTTATTAAAAGTAAAAATATTTATTAAAATCAAGCTTGTCATAAAACATAAACGGTTGATTAAAAATGGAAAAGTGCTTATAGTGATTTATTTGACACATTTATTGTGGGCGAGCCAAGCCCTCACCTGGTTTAAACTTTCATTTTTCTTTTTGGTGCTGAATCATTGGTCCCTTCATCCTAGTTATGATGATTTGTTCTTAGAAGTGAAGCTTCTGTCTGTTATGAGAAAAATGGTGCGTGTTAAAAAGCAAGCATTCATCAGTTGTGCCAAAAAGTGCAGCAAGACAACACCCTTCCCTGGAAAAAGGGACATTTTTACTTTAGAGTAGACAGTCACAAATTATTAGATTGGTTTCTGTATTCACATTTCTTCATTCCTAGTCAAAATACTAGTGAGTGGTGTATGTCTATGAAATCTTACATTCTTAAATGTACTTTGTAGGTGGAACTTCTGGTGCTGGCCCCAGCGCGGAGGTGGAGGAGGAATGCTCTGGGGAGGAGGCGGTGCAAGTGCCGGACCAAACTGCTGTGCGGGTTGCCACGGTTGTGGCGGGCAGTGGTAAGCTCTTATATACCTTACTTATTAAGATTGCAGACTGCATAGTGTGCTCCCGGTGAGAAAACGTAAGGTTTGTCCAGATGAGAGACATGAAGAAGAATGATTGACATATAGTTTGAATGGATGGATGCCTAGATCATGGTACTATCTGACTCTTAGATAGCATATGTGTATCTAGAGAGAGTAGACGGTCACTGGATGAACTAGGTGTTACTTTGAAGAGTATGTAACACCGCACCCGCACGTCCGTCCCAGTGTAGGAAAGGCAAGGAAAAGAAGTTGTAATTTTGTCTGAATACTACCATGAATAGTAGCAGTAGTTTGTATTGCAAGCACAGCATATATCCGGCTATTACGATGGCCACTCACTACCTCTGTTAATAAGTTTAATGTGTGGATGTATCACTGTTCACTCAATAAAAAGCAAAGCACCTAAAGTCATCCCATATGTAAGCAAATACATACCATGTGCAGTGATAGATAATCAGATTATTTATCTTCTTCATTTTCCTTTTCTAGTATTCATTGGCACTGTAGAGTGGAAGTTAAATTAATTAAGCAGTAGCCCTTGTAACAGAGTATTCTCAGTGCCACAAATAATAGAAAAGTAAGAGCATCACCACCTGCATGTACTGGGCTGGTACAGTAACGCAAGTCTGTCTCACTCATCATGGCGGGAGTCTGTTTTTCTCGGGTGCAAGTTGACTGCGCTGGCATTATGCCGGCTTGCAGAAGTTAACGTACCAATTTTGCTAAACAAGAGAGAAGAAGAAGAATAAGACTGGTGTACTGTCATAGGTGACTCTAAAGGAGTGAGTCCATAGTGCTCATAGAATTTATTCCTAAAACTCCCACTAATGTTAGAGCAAGGATGAAGAAGTGGGAGGTTAGATAGATACTGGCTACAATAGTTATGTACTGCGCTTGCAAGTTGCTAGTTCTACTGTGACACAACTTTCTGCTGAATCATTTTGTGTTAATCTTAAAGAGGATTGGTTTCAGACTATGTCTCTTTCTTTCTTCATATAGATGCTCCTTACAAACCAACACGGAAGGAGCTGGCTAGACGGGCCCGGCAACGGAGGCTGGAGGCCACTGTCGCCGAATATCGGCGGCTGGTGGCCCAGGAGAAGGAGGACACGCAGAGTACGTCTACAACATCTACCGCGACACCTGCATCCTCCTCCGCGCTCCCTGGGTCAGCCAGTCAGCGCAGCAGGTCTCCAGGGGTACGGAGCCAGGGTACCGCAGCCACCCGCCACCGCCGAGCAGCAAAGAAATCAGCTGCCCCGCTCAGCAGTTACAAAAAATAGGATGCACCGCCTTTCCCTGAGGGTCTCCTACCTAGAGCAGGAGCTCCTCAACACCAAAACCCTGCTTGAGACCCTCCGCAAGGAGCATGCCGACCTGGCCCCGAAAGTCAACATCAGCAGCCAGCAGTAGGAGGAGCCCCTTTAAAGACTTCTGGGGGCTGGGAATTGGGAGTTGGGTTTTTTGGACTTTTCACGGACATTCGTTGGGGTTAGGGAGTGGGGGTGGGTTGGGTCTTGCGGGAGATTACTTTTGTTAGGGATATAAATATACTTTAAACTTTATCTTAGCATACGTGTTTTTTGTATTGCTTTTGAGGCTGGTGGGTGAGGGTTTGTTTTCCTGAAACTTAAGTGGCATCTTGATTCAAGTTGTGTAATTAATTGCCCAAATGTTTTCAAAACTAAGTGCCTCTCACAGAGTAAGTGAATTCAAGAGATAGTCCTAGGACTTTACTAGTACTAGCGTCAGTCTCTCATCTCTCCTAATACTCCATTATACTTCCTCCCCCCAAACGCTTATCTTACCTGTAATTTGTGTTTGGAAATAGGGCTAGGCACAGGGCTGGCTGCACAGCAAATGGCGATTAAGGTTGGCAATCCTGGCGGATGAAATGTCATCATTGCGGTGGTACTAGTGGTGTTAAACAGTGGCAGTTGCAGTATCTTAAAAAAAAGAAAATGAAACCTTGTTTGTCCTTACCGTAGCATTAGAACGGTACAATAGAGAACAGCAGGTGACAGTACACTAGAACAGTGCCACAATGTAGCCTAACAAATGGTAAAGTATTGAAAGGATAACTAGTACTTGCGCTGAATTTCTTTGACATTGGCTACTACTACAAGAAATAGTACCGAAGGTGAAGGACACAGCAGCGTAATAATTTGCCACGTCTAGGAGGAGAATGTTCTTGATGACCAATCAAGTTGATGGCGAACATCAAAATCTGCTTTCATTTGCCAATAGTGACTGAGTGTCAAGCTGAGTAAGAATAGAATATATCCTCGTATTCCTTCACCAGCCTGTTGCTATGACCTTATCCTCCCCAGCAAGTGTGTGGAATTATTGCTGTCATTTAGTCACACATCAATCAAAACCACACAGCCCGGGGGAAGGGGGTTAGGGTTTGGAAAATGGATGGGAATGGGGTATTTTGGGAAAGTTTTGTTGAGAGAAAAAAAAAAGCACAGCATGGACAAACAATAATTGAAGATAAAGAAATCTTTGGGTACAAAGCTAACCATAAATCTTTTAAGTGACATAAAGGAAGTGCATGCACTACTGCTTGCATGCTTACTGAAAAGTAAGTAGTACTTTCGACATCTGTGAATGGAAGAATGAGACAGTACAGGGCTGCAGTACTAATTATGCGTTTTCACTTGCCTATCTCTGCACTCAGAGAAACACTTCTTACATTAAATTAGGTTTAAAAATAGCACAAGTAAAACCTATAGAATGGCTGTAGGGATGAATTTAGAAGCAGAGATCAAAGAAATGCAGAGCCACACTCATAGAAGTTCACAACAATAACATTACTTAAAAGATAATTAGAAAAGAACGGATACTGTATCTGTATGTTGTTGTAGTTGTCCTGTTGAATTTGGTAAGTTGCATGCATCAAACCATTCCTCTTATTAGCGGGAATACTCCATTACAGCTGACGCTCCGTCCATCAATGTTGGTGACCAAAAGACACCCTGCCCACTGCCTGCCTGGCGGATGCTGAATTGCGGCTCGCTAATGTGAAGCCTGACTTCATCCTTTTATTCCCCTTGCACAGACTGAAACCCGGCCTGTTATTATTGATGGAAAAACAGGAAGTGATATTAGAACACCACTGACAAATACATATAAGGTATGTACGCTGTGTAGTGCAAAAAGTCACACTTTAAGTTTCCTAATAGACAGTACAATATTTTTGAAAGTGCGTACTCTGTCTGAGTCTCCTTTTGAAGGATAAATAAGTATGGGCGAATTAATTTAGCGGATCTTTCCCCTCAAGCTAGGTGTACTGTAAACTGTGTTTTAGAACAAAATTAGACCTTCCCAGCAGTGCTCCCAGACCCTTACTAAACCCAGTCGCAAAAATGTAGAAGACCCCCAGTCAGATCTCAAAAAACAAGGCCTAGTAGAAAAATGGTGACAAAATGTACTTTGAAAGTAAAGTAGGCCCAAATCCCCCCTTACCCACCGTGGATTGTATTCAAACCACTTGCAAGCAAGCAAAAGTATCCATACCCAGCATCTCTCCAAGACACGCAAACCCCCCTACAAACAGCCCCCGCCCAAACACATGCAAGGTGGAGAGGAGTCTTGCCGGTGGCAGTGGCAGGCTCTATCCGCTCGCGCTGTCAAATCTTACAGCTCACTTTGTTTAGCGCTGATTATAGCGTTCTTTTAATGCTAGTGAACTAAGCCTCATTTTAAAATTGTTTTTGTTGGACTGTAAACCTACTTTACTTACTTATCTGCCGACTCCCGCCCCGGTCCGCCGCGTCCATTTCTGGGCGTTTGTTTGCGGAGGGTGAGGAGGAGCCTAGCACTTCCGGGCTCGGGCGGATGGTCAGCGCTCTAGTTGCGCTGTAGGCTAATTGTATTTAACCTACTGTCTCCTTCAGTCGCGCTGTGGAGAGGAGTCTTGCCGGTGGCAGTGGCAGGCTCTATCCGCTAGCGCTGTCAAATCTTACAGCTCACTTTGTTTAGCGCTGATTATAGCGTTCTTTTAATGCTAGTGAACTAAGCCTCATTTTAAAATTGTTTTTGTTGGACTGTAAACCTACTTTACTTACTTATCTGCCGACTCCCGCCCCGGTCCGCCGCGTCCATTTCTGGGCGTTTGTTTGCGGAGGGTGAGGAGGAGCCTAGCACTTCCGGGCTCGGGCGGATGGTCAGCGCTCTAGTTGCGCTGTAGGCTAATTGTATTTAACCTACTGTCTCCTTCAGTCGCGCTGTGGAGAGGAGTCTTGCCGGTGGCAGTGGCAGGCTCTATCCGCTCGCGCTGTCAAATCTTACAGCTCACTTTGTTTAGCGCTGATTATAGCGTTCTTTTAATGCTAGTGAACTAAGCCTCATTTTAAAATTGTTTTTGTTGGACTGTAAACCTACTTTACTTACTTATCTGCCGACTCCCGCCCCGGTCCGCCGCGTCCATTTCTGGGCGTTTGTTTGCGGAGGGTGAGGAGGAGCCTAGCACTTCCGGGCTCGGGCGGATGGTCAGCGCTCTAGTTGCGCTGTAGGCTAATTGTATTTAACCTACTGTCTCCTTCAGTCGCGCTGTGGAGAGGAGTCTTGCCGGTGGCAGTGGAAGGCTCTATCCGCTCGCGCTGTCAAATCTTACAGCTCACTTTGTTTAGCGCTGATTATAGCGTTCTTTTAATGCTAGTGAACTAAGCCTCATTTTAAAATTGTTTTTGTTGGACTGTAAACCTACTTTACTTACTTATCTGCCGACTCCCGCCCCGGTCCGCCGCGTCCATTTCTGGGCGTTTGTTTGCGGAGGGTGAGGAGGAGCCTAGCACTTCCGGGCTCGGGCGGATGGTCAGCGCTCTAGTTGCGCTGTAGGCTAATTGTATTTAACCTACTGTCTCCTTCAGTCGCGCTGTGGAGAGGAGTCTTGCCGGTGGCAGTGGCAGGCTCTATCCGCTCGCGCTGTCAAATCTTACAGCTCACTTTGTTTAGCGCTGATTATAGCGTTCTTTTAATGCTAGTGAACTAAGCCTCATTTTAAAATTGTTTTTGTTGGACTGTAAACCTACTTTACTTACTTATCTGCCGACTCCCGCCCCGGTCCGCCGCGTCCATTTCTGGGCGTTTGTTTGTGGAGGGTGAGGAGGAGCCTAGCACTTCCGGGCTCGGGCGGATGGTCAGCGCTCTAGTTGCCCCTACAGCCTATAAATGTGTATTGGCCAGCGACCGCGCAGCGGACGCGTGCAGCGGGCGCGCCGGAAGCGCGCCGAAGTCGAGCCAAAGTCAAGCCCGTCTGCGCCCGTCCGCGGCCGGACGGGGCGCGGGGCCACAAACCCTGGTCAACCACAGCCCCCTCGATTATGGTATGATAAACAAACTCTGCTTATTCTACGTCCTGACCTTATGTCATCCTGTTTACACTCTATGGAGGCGCTATCTGTACACTACTGTTCTGTGTGCCATTTTACTCCTAGCACCAGCTCTTCCGATAACCCCCACAAAAGCGTTCTAAAAGCTGCATTACTTAACTGTCGATCTCTAAGCAAACACAGTACCCAAATATATCACCTGCTTGAGGATGAAGCTCTTGACATCTTATTACTGACCGAAACCTGGCTTGGTGAACATTCTGATCCTGACATCATCGAGGCGATGCCTCCAGGATACTCCCTCGCCAGGCTCGATAGGCAGGATGGTAGGGGTGGTGGAATAGCTATTGCCGTCAGAGCCCCTCTGGAATGCTCTCTATCTCCTGTGAATATTGATCACTGCGAAGCTGGATCTTTTACTATCATAGTGAGTCCTAAATACTCCCTATCTGGCATTCTCTTATACAGACCCCCGGGCAGACTGTTTGACTTTACGAGCAGCCTTATAGAGGCCACAGCTCATCTCGCTCTAAGGAAATCTAGACTCTTGGTACTGGGTGACATGAACATACACTTTGACGATGTTGGGGACAAAGACGCCATCTGCATAAAAGCAGAACTACTCTCTCTGCAGCTAGATCTTAAACATCAAAGCCCCACTCATAGACAAGGTCACCTGCTCGACCCCGTATTTGGTAACTGGAACGGAGTAAAAGTGCTTCCTCCAATTCCCGTTCCCTGGTCTGACCATTTTGTAATTCCCCTACATATACTAGCGACCGAGACTGAAGTCAAGAATGAAAACTTGCAGACCTATCAATGTCGCAAGGGGAAAAATTTTAACCTGAACACGTTTGCCGACAAGCTTGAATCGGCTGGACCCCCTAAAGGCTCCGACTGTGAGACCGCCTACACTTGCCTAAAAAATGTTATCCTTACTGCCCTTGATGAGACCGCTCCCATCCGGAGATCAGTGACCAACAAGAAACTGAGAAAACCATCCCCATGGTTTACATCTGAACTTCAAGATGCTAAAACCGCTTGTAAAAGGCTGGAACGCGAATGGCGTGTCAATTTCTGCCCCACTGCTAAAGACCACTATAAGAAAGAGCAAGCGAGATATTATAAACTGATCCGCTCCGCTAAAGCTCTACACTATAAGACCCGTATTGGTGAAGCAGAAAACTCCTCTAAGGAGCTTTTTAAAATTTTTAAAGAAATCTCGGTAGTCACCAACGAGAGCAATGCCCATAATGACTCGGTTGCGAAATGCAATGATATTGCCAAATACTTTGCCAACAAAATCACTACCATTTACTCTAATTTCTCCACCGATCTGCCATCAGGCTCTGACTTCACTGAAAATCTGGAGCTCATCCATGTTAAAAAATGCCTGACCAGTTTCTCTGTTCCTTACACTACTACTTTAACTAGCATCTGTAAGAACATTAAGTCTGGTTCTCCCCGGGACCCTGCCCCCCCCAAGATACTTGCAGCCAGTCTGGAGGTCCTTGAGCGTCACTTCAGGCACATCCTCCAACTCTCCTTTTCCACGGCTACCCTCCCTATGGAATGGAAAAAAAGCCATTGTGCTGCCTATAAAGAAAAAACCTAACATCAGTCAGGATACTCTGGAAAACCTTCGGCCCATCTCGCTGCTACCCTACTTAGCGAAGGTGGCTGAGAAAATAGCTAACAGCCAACTCATGGCCCATCTAGAACCTAACGGTGCATTCCACAGCTCCCAATCAGGGTTCAGGTCAGGTTATTCTACCGAAACCGCCCTGTTGAGAGCGACCGAAACCCTACGGGCAGGTGTAGATGAAGGACAGACTATGGCACTTATAATGCTGGACCTTAGTGCGGCGTTCGACACTGTAGCACACTCCATCTTGCTACAGTGTCTGAACAAAGCCGGGGTCATCCAGGAAGCATTGGGCTGGCTGAAGGCTTTCCTCATCAATCGCTGCTTCCAGGTTCAGAGAGGCGCTTTTCTCTCTGATAGCATTGCCTTGGAACAGGGGGTACCTCAGGGCTCTGCCCTGAGCCCTACCCTGTTCAACCTGTATATGGCCCCTTTGGCTGAAGTGGTTCAATCGTTCGGCATTGAATTAGTTTCATATGCCGACGATACTCAACTTCTCATCTCCCTATCCCAAGCCCCCTCTGCTTCTGCAAATAACTTTAAATCTTGCATGCAGGCTCTGGCAGGTTGGATGACCCAACACTGCCTGAAGCTCAATGGCTCGAAAACAGAGGTTCTGGTTATGGGAGGCAGGGATACGAGCTGGACCAAGGAGTGGTGGCCTTCGTGTCTGGGGCCGCTACCCACCCCCTGTGAAGCAGCCAAGAATCTGGGGATTTGGGTTGACCCCAAACTCTCCTATGACTGTCACGTGAACAGGGTGGTCGGTAAATGCTATGGGGTCATGAAGACCCTGAACCGTACCCTTGATCTCCTTCCTCTTGAAGCGAGGCGCACTATGACACAGGCTCTAGTGACCTCTAGAATAGATTATGGGAATGTGCTTCTGCTTGGAACATCGCAAAATAACATCAGGAGACTTCAAGTCCTCCAGAACACAGCAGCACGTCTAGTCCTTAGACTTCCCAAGAGAGCTCCATCCAAACCTGCTCTAGATACCCTCCACTGGTTACCCATAAAAAAAAGGGTTCTCTTTAAAGCACTCTTAATGTGTCATAGGATCATCTCCCAAAAAGCTCCTCCCTATATGAATGACTTAGCTATTCCCTATGAGCCCAATAGAACTCTTCGCTCTGGGGGAACTGGCTTGCTCACAATACCCCGTATCAGGAAGGCCAGAATGGGTGGCCGTTCCTTTTGGGTTATGGCCGCCAGGGAATGGAACGCTCTCCCTATGGAGATCAGACTAGCGGACTCGGAGACCACCTTCAGGAAAAGCTTAAAAACCCACCTGTTTTCCCTGTAACACCCTACTCTGGTCTTGACTTCTTTCCACAGCGCGGGGACACGCCGTGATGGCGTCACCAGGCGCTTTACAAACTCCTTTGTTGTTGTTGTTGTTGCAATACAATACTGCTAACCCTAACGAGCCCTAAGTTAAGAATAGTGGCAAACGCTTTCTTTAACTAGGCCAAATCTGCCCTTTCCCACCATGGATTTTCTTCAAACCACTTGCAACCAAGATTACACATTCCCTCGAGTGCTGTAAGACCCCAGAACCCAGTTGCAAAAATCTTTAACACCTCCAAACACATGGAATACTGCTGCTAGTGCTAACCCTAACGAACCCTAAGTTACAAAAAATGCCAAAAGGCTTTTCAGCATGGATTTTGTCCAAACCACTTTTATCCGGTATTAGACCTTCCCAGCAATGCCCCAAGACCCGCCAACCCCACCCTCAAAAAAAACCACACCCCCAAACAGCCAAAAAGCAAAAATGGAAAATCTCATACTTACAATATTTTTCGGCCTTCTTTCAATTCTGTCCAAACGCGCTGTGCAGCTAGCACATAACTCCAGTTTTCCACCATGGATTTCCTGATAAATAAATGCAATCAAAAATTAGACTGTGCCAGCAGTGCTCCCAGACCCAGAAACCTTTTATCCGGTATTAGACCTTCCCAGCAATGGCCCCAGAGCCGTCATCTCACCGCAAAGAAGTAGAACACCCCCACAAGTGCAGAGTCTTTCTTCATTGGGCGTAATCCAGCCCTCTGCTTTGAGGGAAATAGGAGTCTGGAGGAGGAGGATAGAGGAGCATGTTCTTGTGAACCTGAGGAATGCAGACTGCGGCACCTTCAAATCAATAAGCAAATAAGTGAAGACAGTTCTGCTGATGGGCTTGTTTTTGTGATTAGGTGATTAAAGTTTTTATTTATATGACTTTGCAAAACAAAGAAAGACATACACACAGGAATAAAAGATAATAAGGACGACAAAGAAAGTTATTGATTCATTGGCTCATTTTCAGGGCTCGGTGTCAGGGAAGAAGAGTTCGTCCTCATACTCTGCAAATTCAGGCGGTAGTAGGTCACCTAACAGAGAAGAAATTCCCTCATCTAAGTTGGTGTCCTCCTCGTCGTCTTCCGGCGTGACTTCTCGTACTTTGTAATCTGGTGGTATGAGGTGCTGATTCATCTTGATCATTGTTAACCTCTCCACATTTTTGGGCGAGAGGCAGGTCCTTTTGCAAGTTACAATGCCACCAGCAGCACTGAAAGCATGTTCAGAAAACACGCTTGCGAGTGGGCAAGACAAGTAGTTTATAGCCACAATTCTTTTTTCCCATGCCAATACGCCAATGGGTCATCTTGAACATAGACCTATGTTGAATCATTCAGATAGTCCTGCACCATCGACTCAAGGTTCTCCACGGTTCCTCCACTTTGCTTACTTTTTGCTGGGACCTTTTGAGAAGCAAACCCAAGCTGAGTTAGCCAATGCTCTTCTTCACGCAATGTTACTGTTGTGTCTGGTGCAGATAATCCGGTTGCTGGTGTCTTTAACGGCTGAGAGGTCACTTCTGCCACAGCCACAGGTGCAGAAGTGGATTCTTTTGACTCGGGATGGCCTACTGATGCTGATGTACTGCCTTTTCCCTCAATTTCCTGCCGTTCTCTTTCAAACCGAGTGGCTGACACAGCTAGCCAATGTTTGTACTTTGTAACTTCTGCGTCATCAAAAGGAAAGAATACTATGCCTGCCAGTGCCTTTTTGTACCGTGGATCCAAAATAGTAGCACAAATGTAATGCTGTTCTAAGTGGATCATTTGAAGACGTTCATCGCCAAGTAGGCGCTGTAATAATTTCTCCGCCAAATCAAAAGCTTCTTGCTTTTCTTCATCTTTTTGAAACATAGAAGACACCGCCTTCAGTTGGTGCTCAAGCATGCGCAACAATGGGATAGCTTTTCCCAAATTACAGTCTTCCCTGCTGACTGCACACGTGAAGACCTCAAAAGGACGAAGCATGTCTGTCAGGCTTTTAACTAGCTCCCATTGCTCCACATCTAGCCTCAGGTCCTTCATAGCTGTACCCAGTGTTAAGAAATACTGATCGACTACCGTAAACTGCTCATACAGACGCTCAAGCATGTAGAAGGTTGAGTTCCAACCTGTTGCCACCTCCTGGATGAGTGCTTTCACTGGCAGTCGACGTTCATGTAGCAGGCCCCTCAGTTGCTTCCGGGCCTTAAAAGAATGGCTGAAATGTGTGCACATTCTTACATTCTTCGGCAGGTGGTCAGTAACTCGCACACTGGACTTTCTTGCAGAGGCCGCCGCACCCGCCCGAAGGGTGGGGGAGGCTCGAAGGCCGGCGCCATAACCCTCGTGGTGCCACCAGCGGGGGTAAACTGGTTCTGGGCGCTTCGATGCGCACAGGAACCAGCGGAAGCGGGGTGCGCACCAGCCACCCGACCGGAAGTGACCTGTTGACCTGAGCGCCCCCAAAGGGCGCCCAATGGTCAACCTGGCTTTGTTTGAACCCCCCAATCAGGGGGACTCACCTGAGACCTGCATGGAGGGCTCAAGATGATTTAAGCGACGCGGCCCTCCCAGCAGAAGCACATCGCATTCGAGGAGCTGGGAGAACGGCGCGACAGCAACAACGACTGAAGAGGAGGAGAGGCGACGCGGCGAAGGACGAAGAGGAAGACGGCAAGGCTCCAGTCGAAGATCAAGGTCGGTATCACCGAGGATGCCTTACGGAGCGCGGCGCGCCGTGCCAGCTCCCTTGAAGCAGCAGCAGGTAAAAACCGCTGCAAGCTCAGATCCCAGGTTAAGCACACGCAGCCAGCTGTGCCTTCAGCTGACGGCCTGACGCAGACGCGGGAAACCAAGAAGCCACACACCAGTGCGCAGGGACTCACGACATGTCGGAAGGCCAGCCGGACGAGATGGCAGAGGTGCTGTTGAAGATCCGAGAGTTATCGGCCATCCACGGTGACGACTGGCTTCACCCCCACCTGGGCAAAGGGAAAGAGAACAGACCGGTAGAACAGGCGGATGAAGAGCCAGGGCCTTCCGCACCCAAGAAGTTGAAGAACACGCCGATGAAGAGAACATCGAAGAGGAACCCTCCGAGGAAAGTGCGGCAGAAACCCCTCCCGCCGAGACCAGAGGGCGGCGACCAGAGCGAGACCACCGACCAAAAGAAAAAGGTTGAGCATATTAGCAACATCGTAAGGGAATGTCTAAAATCGCTGGCGCCGGGGCTACTTAATGGCACAGGGCAGGGGGTACCAGGGCCTAGGGAGCAGCGCGCGGAGGAGGCGGCAGGTCTCACGTGGCATATGGTCGACCCGGGGTGGGCCCGTCAGACAAGAGTGCAAGAACAGGTAAGCTTGTCCACCCAGGGGGAACAAATCTCCCCACTACCCGGTTGGGGTTACGGCCCCGTTTCGGGAAGCCCGCCTCCGAGTGGCGTAGTCAGCGATCATTACATCAGGCCATCCCCTGGTCCGGCGTCCCTGACCACGAAAGCCACAGGCTTGGCTTGTCTCATCCCCCTAGCGGTGAAAGAGAGGATATGGCGCAAAGAATTCATTGACATATTTTCGCTGCTCGAAATACAGCTAGAGGGACTTGATCTAACCACGTGCGACAGGAAGGAAGAGGACAGGAGAGAAAGGCGTGGGGCCAGAAAGGAGCGCAGTTTCGACAATTGGTTAGATGCCTTTAGAATCATGGCGTGCATTATTGTGGAAAGGTTCCCCCATTGCGCGGCTGACTTGTGGCTTTACGAGGCCAATATCCACCTAGCACAGAGGCAGTTCCCGGGGGATGCCTGGTTAGAATACGACAAAGGGTTTAGATTAAAAATGCAGAGGCACCCCGAAATGGAGTGGAATGAGGAGGATGTCTCGGGTTTCATCCACAAGATGCTCACAGCCAAAGATGTTAAGGCCTGGGCGGGAAAAAGCGACCAGCCCTTTTGGAGCTCCTACCAAAAGGGGAAGAGCGGTTCTTATCAAAGGCGGTCGAACGGGAGATCGTACTCCCCAACCGCAACCAAGGCGATCTGTTGGAGATACGAGGCGGGGGACTGCTCATGGGGCTCGTCTTGTAAGTTTCAACACGCATGCGCTAGCTGCGGGGGCAAGCACGCCACCGTTGCGTGCAAAGGTTCCAAGCACGAAGCGAAAAGAGAGAAGAGAGAAAAGAGCAAGAAGCGGTAGCCCCAACGCAGGAGAAAGGGGGGGACTGGTGGACATTTGTAGGCGCCAGCTGGCCAGATCCCCCATTGTTACGCAACAGCTGCGCAGATTAACAAACAAATACCCGAACAAAGCGGAGGCCAGATCACTGGTAGAGGGCTTCGAGCAAGGCTTTGTTATTCCATTCCAGGGCCCACTCCCCTCGGCGGGTGCGAGTAACCTGAAGTCGGCAAGCCAACACCCCGAAGTGGTTAGCGCCAAGATAGAGAAGGAGTTGAAACTGGATAGAGTTGAGGGCCCCCTCCCAAAGGAATTGCATGAGGGCATAGTCATCTCCCCGCTAGGCGTGGTCCCCAAGAAGGAACAAGGTCAATTCAGGCTGATACACCACCTATCGTTCCCGGAAGGTTCCTCTGTGAACGACGGTATCGACCCCGAAGCTTGCTCAGTGAGTTATGCGTCAGTCGACGACGCTATCGAGCTGGTTAAGGTGACAGGCAGAGGGGCCCTCATGGCGAAGGCCGATATTGAATCCGCGTTTCGACTATTGCCGGTCCACCCCTCCAGCTTCCATTTATTGGGTTTCCAATGGGGCGAGGACGTGTTTATTGACAAAGCCATGCCCATGGGATGCGCAATTTCATGCGCATACTTTGAGCAGTTCGCCACTTTCTTAGAATGGGCGCTGCATGACCGGCACCAAGAAGGTGGAAAACTGCACTACCTAGACGACTTCCTGTTCACAGGCCCGGCAGGATCCTCAGTGTGCGCAAGCTCATTAGCAGCCTTCGAGGAGCTATCTAGGTCCCTAGGGGTCCCCCTCGCAAAAGAGAAAACTACAGGCCCGACCACAAGCCTCACGTTCCTGGGCATAGAATTGGACTCTATAGCGGGAACGGCCAGGCTGCCTCCCGACAAGGTGAAAGAATTTCGCGAGGAAGTATCGAAGCTACGGGGTCGGAGCAAGGCCACCCTGAGGGAAATCCAACGAGTGATAGGGAGACTTAACTTCGCGGCTCGGGTGATCCCGCCTGCCAGGGTATTCTCAAGACGCCTAACAGGGCTAACGGCCGGCGTCACCCACAAGCACCACCACATCAGGCTGAGCGCAGGCGTGAAACAGGACCTGCAGGTGTGGGATGAGTTCCTACAAGATTTCAACGGGGTGCTGATTTGGAGGGCAGGTTGGGTAACGGCCGAACAGATAGCTCTTTACACTGACGCGGCCGGAAGCCTTGGCTTCGGCGCGGTCCTGGGAAACAGTTGGTGCGCCAGCCAGTGGCCGAATGAATGGCATGCGCAGGGGCTCACCAGGAACATCACGTTTCTCGAGCTGTTCCCGATCATTGTGGCTCTGACCATATGGAGCGAGAAAATAAAAAACCTGAAACTCACGCTTTGGCCAGATAACATGGGAGTAGCACAGGCCATTAACAGAGGCGCAGCGAGATGCCCGGACATGCTGAGGCTAATGCGACGGTTAATTAAATTGCAGCTGGAAGGGAACCTGGAGCTGAAAGCACGCCACGTGCCAGGAGCAGAGAACTCAGCAGCAGACGCGCTCTCACGGGCCCAAATGAAACGTTTCAGAGAACTGGTGCCCGGGGCGGACAAGGAGATGACCCCCTTTCCATCGTCCCTTTGGGACCTGGGGGAGTAGACTTATCATGGCTAATAGGGCAATCACTTACCGCAGAGGCTAACAGAAGGTACAAGACATACGCGGGCACGGTAATGAGAGTGGGGGGCCTAAGATCACTGGAAGACAGGGCAAAAACTCGCACAGCAGTCGAGAAATTCGTGCAATGGGCATTCGAGTCGAGAAAAACGAGATCGTGGGCCCAGGCGCATTTAGCCGCCATCGCCCATTTTGCCAGGCTTTACACAGGCGAGGACCCCACTAACTCGGCCTATCTAAAGACGGCCTTAAAAGGCTGGAGGAGGGTTGAAGGTAGAAAGAAGGACGACAGGCGTCCCATTGATTTCGCCAAACTGGGCCAGCTCCTTGGAGCTCTCACGGGCTTAATATCAGATAAATACGGGCTGCTGCTGTTTAGGGCGGCTTTCACGACGGCTTTCTTCGGAGCATTCCGTATAAGCGAACTGGTAGCCCCCAGCAAATCGGGCCCAGCGCAGCAATGCCTGCAGGCAAGAGACATTAAGCCAATGGAGAGGGCAGTCGAATTAACGCTGAGACAGTCCAAAACGGACAGGGAAAGGAGGGGGACGACGATACGTCTCCATTGCATCCCAGAGTCGGGGCTCTGTGCGGTATGCTGGTTATTTAAGTACATGGGGGCTCGACCAGCTGGTGAGGGCCCCCTCTTCATACATAAGGACGGGAGGAACCTGAGTAAGTTCCAGTTTACAGCCATAATGCGCCAAGGCTTGGGTAAAGCCGGGTATTGCGCGGCATCATTTGCCTCTCACTCCTTCAGGATCGGCGCAGCGACCTCGGCAGCGCAGCATGGCATGCCAGAGGACAGGATCCAGGCAGTGGGCAGATGGCGCTCCAGGGCGTACAAGTCGTACATACGCCCTCACCTCATATAAAAAAAAAAAAAAAAAAGAGAGAAAGCCACGGGGGGGGGGGGGGGGGGGGACGAGAGGGATTCGCCTTGGGATGCCGCACGGCAGGGTGACAGCACCCCCCCTCCCTCTCATAAATGCACACGGTGCGCAGATAAGCCACCTAACAGAATGCTTTCTCTCAACAGGGGGACGCCCGCAGCTGGTCTGGGTGGTGGGGCACTCATTCGTGTCCCGGATGGAGTCTTGGTGGCGGCAGGGGGGCAGCAGCATAAACAGGCCCAAAGCGACATACATCCGGTGGATAGGGCAGCCAGGGATGAGATGGGAGCAGCTACTGCCGACGCTGGACGGCCTCATGGCAGATTCGGCCTGGTTGCCCGACGTCCTGATCATCCACCTTGGGGGCAACGACCTGACCCGGCTAGGGCGAAAAGCAGTCGGGCAAGCCATCCAAAGGGATCTCACCAAGACAGCAGCGTGGCTGGGACCTACGACGGTAGTCTGGTCCGAAATGATCAGCAGGAAACATTGGAGAGGGGCCGATTCCAACAAGGCCGTCGACAACGCAAGAAGGAAACTAAATGTGGTGATGCACAAGTTTTGCCTCGCCAATGGCCTGGAATCAATTCGGCACGGCCTCATCCACCCGGGCCGCCCGGAGCTCTATGGGCAAGACGGGGTACACCTATCCGAGAAGGGGATGAAGGTGTTTTGGGATAACTTGTGGGGTGCAATGTCACTCGCAGGTTGTGTATAAAAAAAAAAGAAAAAAAAATAAGGGAAAAGAGAAAAGATATGGTGAAAGGTGGGAGCCACGAACCAGGTGCAGGGGGGGGAGCCACAGTGACGTGGGCCTCCCTGCGGCGTGGCGGAAATTCTACACTGGTTGGCTAAGAAAACACACCGGCGGGCGGTGTGTAAGAGGATGGCCACTCACTTTTGAATGCCGCACGGCAGGGTGACGTGGCGGCATAAAGGAGGGGAGTAACAGGAGGAGACGGCACTCGCGGCCCAGACCCGGCCGGACGGCAGGGCGCAATTTGGTAGCGAGCTGGGGACCTAACTCCCGACTGGAAATCTCCCCTCCGCAACACGCAAAGGGCGTGGTCAACCAACCACTGGAGCACCAATAGACTGGCAACAAACTGGTTTGGGTACAAGCCCCATTTTCGAACTAAGGAGGGCACAAAGAGACTGACACCCGCTATCACAAGAGGGTGTCATAATGTGTAATATGCCAATTATGATTGATAATTATGATTGATGAGTAATGTTCGCAAAATGGAAGATTGCTTGAAACCAGTTTGTGTTATTAATATGTCTTTGGTTATTATTAAACTGCGGCCAACAACGACCACTAATGATACCAGGTTTTGTTGGCTGACATTATTTCCCACCTTTGGCAACAGCAGAATGCGGGGGCCGGTAAGTATGGAGACTGGGGTCTCCGCTGAATAGGCACATGCGAGGGTTATTGCAGAGGCCGCCGCACCCGCCCGAAGGGTGGGGGAGGCTCGAAGGCCGGCGCCATAACCCTCGTGGTGCCACCAGCGGGGGTAAACTGGTTCTGGGCGCTTCGATGCGCACAGGAACCAGCGGAAGCGGGGTGCGCACCAGCCACCCGACCGGAAGTGACCTGTTGACCTGAGCGCCCCCAAAGGGCGCCCAATGGTCAACCTGGCTTTGTTTGAACCCCCCAATCAGGGGGACTCACCTGAGACCTGCATGGAGGGCTCAAGATGATTTAAGCGACGCCGCCCTCCTAGCAGAAGCACATCGCATTCGAGGAGCTGGGAGAACGGCGCGACAGCAACAACGACTGAAGCCCACCCACACACACCTAAGGAACAGCAAAAGTCGCAGTGCTGGATAAGGGAAAGGGTGTTAGCGGAAATTCTACACTGGTTGGCTAAGAAAACACACCGGCGGGCGGTGTGTAAGAGGATGGCCACTCACTTTTGAATGCCGCACGGCAGGGTGACGTGGCGGCATAAAGGAGGGGAGTAACAGGAGGAGACGGCACTCGCGGCCCAGACCCGGCCGGACGGCAGGGTGCAATTTGGTAGCGAGCTGGGGACCTAACTCCCGACTGGAAATCTCCCCTCCGCAACACGCAAAGGGCGTGGTCAACCAACCACTGGAGCACCAATAGACTGGCAACAAACTGGTTTGGGTACAAGCCCCATTTTCGAACTAAGGAGGGCACAAAGAGACTGACACCCGCTATCACAAGAGGGTGTCATAATGTGTAATATGCCAATTATGATTGATAATTATGATTGATGAGTAATGTTCGCAAAATGGAAGATTGCTTGAAACCAGTTTGTGTTATTAATATGTCTTTGGTTATTAATAAACTGCGGCCAACAACGACCACTAATGATACCAGGTTTTGTTGGCTGACATTATTTCCCACCTTTGGCAACAGCAGAATGCGGGGGCCGGTAAGTATGGAGACTGGGGTCTCCGCTGAATAGGCACATGCGAGGGTTATTGCAGAGGCCGCCGCACCCGCCCGAAGGGTGGGGGAGGCTCGAAGGCCGGCGCCATAACCCTCGTGGTGCCACCAGCGGGGGTAAACTGGTTCTGGGCGCTTCGATGCGCACAGGAACCAGCGGCAGCGGGGTGCGCACCAGCCACCCGACCGGAAGTGACCTGTTGACCTGAGCGCCCCCAAAGGGCGCCCAATGGTCAACCTGGCTTTGTTTGAACCCCCCAATCAGGGGGACTCACCTGAGACCTGCATGGAGGGCTCAAGATGATTTAAGCGACGCGGCCCTCCCAGCAGAAGCACATCGCATTCGAGGAGCTGGGAGAACGGCGCGACAGCAACAACGACTGAAGCCCACCCACACACACCTAAGGAACAGCAAAAGTCGCAGTGCTGGATAAGGGAAAGGGTGTTAGCGGAAATTCTACACTGGTTGGCTAAGAAAACACACCGGCGGGCGGTGTGTAAGAGGATGGCCACTCACTTTTGAATGCCGCACGGCAGGGTGACGTGGCGGCATAAAGGAGGGGAGTAACAGGAGGAGACGGCACTCGCGGCCCAGACCCGGCCGGACGGCAGGGCGCAATTTGGTAGCGAGCTGGGGACCTAACTCCCGACTGGAAATCTCCCCTCCGCAACACGCAAAGGGCGTGGTCAACCAACCACTGGAGCACCAATAGACTGGCAACAAACTGGTTTGGGTACAAGCCCCATTTTCGAACTAAGGAGGGCACAAAGAGACTGACACCCGCTATCACACGAGGGTGTCATAATGTGTAATATGCCAATTATGATTGATAATTATGATTGATGAGTAATGTTCGCAAAATGGAAGATTGCTTGAAACCAGTTTGTGTTATTAATATGTCTTTGGTTATTAATAAACTGCGGCCAACAACGACCACTAATGATACCAGGTTTTGTTGGCTGACATTATTTCCCACCTTTGGCAACAGCAGAATGCGGGGGCCGGTAAGTATGGAGACTGGGGTCTCCGCTGAATAGGCACATGCGAGGGTTATTCACTCATGAATTTTTTAACAACCAGGTTTATACAGTGCGCCAAACACGGCACTCTGAAATATTTACCCAGATCCATGGCCTTAACTACATTGGCGCCATTATCCATGGAAACATAACCAATCTTGCGTTTTTTTGGGGACAGCCATTGAAAGACCTTTGTGTTAAACTCCTTCAAAATGTTTTCTCCTGTATGACTTGTCTCCATGCCAAACATGGCTAGTGTTGCATGTTTCCGAGCAGTTTTAAAAACGTTGTCCGGGTCAACACCTGCCCTTAGCTTTGCTGTATCTCCTGAAAAAGAGACCCAGTGTGCAGTGATGCACATGTAATCAGTGCCTGCGCCACTGGTCCACATGTCTGTTGTCAGATGTATAGTGTGAACAGCACTCTTCTGCAAAGCTGCCCCAATCACCTCCAGCACATCTGCATGTAGTGCTGGAACCGCAACTCTGGCAAAATAGAACCGGCTAGGAACCTTCAGTTTAATGCTGAGCGTTGCCACTAATTCAAGAAAACCAACCACATCCACAAAAGAAAAAGGGAGAAGGTCCAGAGCTAGCATTTTAGCCAGCTTAGTGTTAAACAGATGCGTCAGTGGGTGGTTGCGTTCAATGGCGCTTCTGAAAACAACATGCTTCTAATGGTGGGCTGGACCATGATTTTACGGGATGATGATGATGACTTCTTCGACCCAGTTATGCTCTGTGATGATGAACTTTTTCGCATTGGTGTCTCACTCTCTCCCACACTCTTAGTGTAGCTCACAGGGGGTGTGCTCCAGACAGGGGTACTGGGTGTAAGTGAAGAAATGTTTGACGCTTCTTCCTCCTCGTCATCATTAGATGAAACATCAACGTATACAGTTTGTTGACTTCTAATTCGGGCTTCCTTGATCTCCTTTAGGTGCGCATGCCATTGGACAGTGTGCCGTCTCTCAAGATGACCTCTCTGGCCTCCGGTACCATAGTTGGTACCAAGCTTACCACGACTAACTGCAAGCTTACAAATGCTACAAATGGCTCTGTTTTCCCTTGCCATCCATGCCCTCCATGATGTTTACCTTAAAGAGACCCCACAGGAAGACTCAGTCCATGCACCACTCACTAGCCCTGGGCAAAAGGCCCCAACAGCAGCCAAAAAAATCGAAAAACACTCACAAATCAGCACAATCCCATGCCATCCATGCCCTCAATGATGTTTAAATTCAAGACACCCCACAGAAAGACTAGGCCCATGCACCACTCACTACCCCTGGGCATAATGGATGAAAGCTAGGCAAAATGAGTGCAGGCCTGAGAACACTGCCTGCATTCAAAATGGCCCCTTGCCCCCCAGCACATGGCCAGGGTCTGCCTGTACCAGCACTCAAAATGGCCCCCACCCACATGGCAAGTCCCCATCAACACCCCAGAAAATCGAAAAACACACAAAAATCAGCACAATCCCATGCCATCCATGCCCTCAATGATGTTTAAATTCAAGACACCTCACAGAAAGACTAGGCCCATGCACCACTCACTACCCCTGGGCAAAAGGCCCCAACAGCAGCTAAAAAAAATCGAAAAACACACAAAATTGAGCACAATCCCATGCCATCCATGCCCTCAATGATGTTTAAATTCAATACACCCCACAGAAAGACTAGGCCCATGCACCACTCACTACCCCTGGTCAAAATGCCACAACAGCAGCCGAAAAAAATCAAAAAACACACAAAAATCAGCACAATCCCATGCCATCCATGCCCTCAATGATGTTTAAATTCAAGACACCCCACAGAAAGACTAGGCCCATGCACCACTCACTACCCCTGGGCAGAAGGCCCTAACAGCAGCCAAAAAAATAGAAAAACACACAAAAATCAGCACAATCCCGTGCCATCCATGCCCTCCATGATGTGTACATTAAAGAGACCCAACAGAAAGACTCAGTCCATGCACCACTCACTACCCCTGGGCAAAAGGCCCCAACAATAGCCCAAAAATTGAAAATTCCAAAATTGTAGTTGCTGCAACTGTAATGCCCCAAACAAACTTACTTGTGAAATTTCTAATCCAAAAGTGATCCAAAGAAAGTCAAAAAGGCCTCAAATCCAAATATCCAGCAGCATCCACAAAAAGTAATCCTTCCAGGTCAAGATCCGAATGAAAGTGACCAGCACATGAAGAAAGCACTGGGAGGAGCCTGCTGGACAGGAACAGGAAGTTGGAGACTGTGGGGCACTTCCTTCCTCCCACCCCCCCCTCCCCCAAAATGGACTCCTTGCAAAAAAAGTGCAGGCAAATGTCAACCTGAGGAGTTATTCTGATAAAAATCATCATTTTCAGAAGGTTTATGCTGCTTGCTGGTGGATTTCTTGTGTAGAATTGCAAATTTTGCAATTTCGCGAGTGCGAGATTGTTGCTGCCCGCCGCATCTACGTGTTCGCAATTGCGAACTCCCGTGATACGTGATCACGCGTACTCGCGTTGCCAAACTCTCGCTGTGCAAGGTGGCAAGCCGCGATGACGTAATCGCGGTCGCCAAACTCCCGCGGGATCCCGCAGCAAGATCCAGAATGGCGCAGCACACGCAAAATATCAAGAAAAACAACTCAGCAAATGCTGAATGACGGTAAGTGAACGCCGCGCGTCGCAATATTGTATCACCAAGCAAAAAAATCCGCTGCGTGCAAATTTGCGGATTTTCGGCAAATTTGCGAGAGTTCGCGGATTGCGGATTTACCGAAAATCCACAAATTCCGCGAGCGGAACGGATTTTACGCCCATGCTTAGTGCTCCTGCTGACCGCTGCCTCCAGCATACACTGCGGACAGCAGGGATAATAATTCAGATCGAGACACGAGAGCAGATGACGCAGTCCAGTAGGCAACAGACATTGTTACCAGTGCAGCCAGCCCTGACCACGAATCATCGCTGGCTGCGCACACGCTGAGGCTTCAGGTGCCACTACCTCAGTGCACCACAAGTCACTGCCACGTGGCCTTATTGAGGCAGAATTCATTATTCAGAAGACACTGCTACCAGTGCGGCCCAACCGGCCCACGTATCATCGCTGGCTGTGCTCACGCTGAGTCCTTCAGGTGCCACTAAGTCTGTGCAACTCAAGTCAACACCATGTGGCTGTGGGCCCTTGCTGACTGCTGCCTCCAGCCTACACTGCGGAGAGCAGGGCTCACAATTCAGATCGAGTTGAAATTGCAGATGGCGCAGTCCAGTAGGCAACAGACATTGCTAACAGTGCGGCCTGCCTGGACCACGCATCATCGCTGGCTGCATGCACGCTGAGTGCTTCAGGTGTCCCTAACTCAGTGCACCACAAGTCACTGCCACGTGGCCTTATTGAGGCAGGATTCATTTGGCTACAGACATTGCATCCACTGCGGCCCACCCGGACGATGCATCATCGCTCTGCTGTGCACACTCTAAGTGCTTCAGGTGAAACTAACTCTGTGCAGCTCAAGTCAACACCACATGGTTGTGGGCCCTTGCTGACCACTGCCTATGGCCGACACTGCAGACAGCAGGGCTCACAATTCAGATTGAGTCGCAATTGCAGATGACACAGTCCAGTAGGCAACAGACATTGCATCCAGTGCAGCCCGTCCGGACCACGCATCATCACTGGCTGTGCACACGCTGTGTGCTGCAGGTGCCACTAATTCTGTGCAGCTCAAGTCAGCACCACGTGGCTGTGGGCCCTTGCTGACGGCTGCATCTGGCCTACACTGCGGTCATCAGGGCTCACAATTAGAATTGAGTCTTGATCCACTAATTGCAGATTCCTGTAGGCAACAGACATTGCATCCACTGCTGCCCGCCCTGAACGACGCATCATCACTGGCTGCGCACACTCCGAGTGCTTCAGGTGCCACTAACTCTGTGCAGCTCAAATCAACACAGCGTGGTTGTGGGCCCTTGCTGCCCACTGCCTCCGGCCTACACTGCGGACAGCAGGGCTCACAATTCACATCGAGTTGCGATTGCAGATGACGCACTGCAGTAGGCAACAGAAATTGCATCAAGTGCAGCCGGCACGGCCCACCCATCATTGCTGGCTGCGCACAGGCTGAGTTCTTAAGGTGCCACTAACTGTGCAGCTCAAGGAAACGCCACGTGGCTGTGGGCCCTTGCTGACCGCTGCCTCCGGCCTACACTGCGGACAGCAGGGTTCACAATTCAGATTGAGCCGCTATTGCAGATGACGCAGTCCAGTAGGCAACAGACATTGCTACCAGTGCGGCCTGCCCGGACCACGCATCATCGCTGGATGTATGCAAGCTGAGTACTTTAGGTGTCACTAACTCAGAGCACCACAAGTGACTGCCACATGGCCGCATTGAGGCAGAATTCATTAGGCAAAAGACATTGCTCCCAGTGCGGCCTGCCCGGACCACGCATCATCGCTGGCTGTGCAAACGATGAGTGCTTCAGGTGCCACTAACTGTGCAGCTCAAGTCAACACCACATGGCTGTAAGACCTGGCTGACTGCTGCCTACGGACTGATGATGCAGTCCAGGTGGCAACAGAAATTGCCACCAGGGTGGCCCGTCTAGACCACGCATCATCGCTGGCTGTGCACATGCTTCAGGTGCCACTAACTCAGTGGACCACAAGTCACTGCCACGTGGCCTTATTGAGGCAGAATTCATCAGGCAAAGGACATTGCTCCCAGTGCGGCCCACCCGGACCATGCATCATTACTGGCTGCGGTCACGCTGAGTGCTTCAGGTGCCACTAAATCTGCGCAGCTCAAGTCAACACCACGTGGTTGTGGGCCCTTTCTGACCACTGCCTATGGCCTACACTGCAGACAGCAGGGCTCACAATTCAGATTGAGTCACAATTGCAGATGACGCAGTCCAGTAGGCAGCAGACATTGCATCCAGTGCAGCCCGTCCGGACCACGCATCATCACTGGCTGTGCACACACTGTGTGCTGCAGGTGCCACTAACTCTGTGCAGCTCAAGGCAGCCCCATGTGGCTGTGGGCCCTTGCTGACGGCTGCCTCCAGCCTACACTGCGGTCATCAAGGCTCACAATTAAAATTGAGTCTTGAGGGGGGCGTGGCTTGCAGCCAAGAGTGATGGCTGCAGCCTGAGAGTGCTCCTGCCCTTCCGTGGGCAGTTAATTGACCTGCAGCCATCAGCGACGGAGTGCGAACCTTCTGTGGCCGGGGCTTGATGTCTGGGCCCCTCCGTGTGATGTGTAGTCTGCTGAGCTCCCTGCAGCAGGATTGCACGGATGTGGACACCCGGGAGCTGGAGCGCCGAAGAGACAAGATGGTGGTCCTGGCCCATGAGCGCTGAGTAAGGCCGCCAGGAGCAGGGTGTGTGCCCCTATGCCACTGGAGGGGGCTCTGACAGAGGAGGAAAGCCGGCAGGAGACCTTTGGCGGCGGCACGGCGGCCCCCACAACGGTGCGGTGAGGTCGAGCGCACAGCGCTGGGGGGCTGCAGATTAAATCGAGGCCCCGGCTTTGCGGCCTCTGCAGAAGGGGATGAGGAGCATCCACGGAGGAAGGGGCTGTGGCCCTGCCGCAGCAGACTCCGTGCAGCGGTGTTGGGGTGTGCTGCGGGAGGAGGGCGCTGATACTGGCCCTCATAAACGGAACAATGTGAGCCTGGACGGAAGAGAAGAAAGAGCCTGACGACCCCCCACGGATCTTGGTAGGAGCGTGGCTTATTATACCTAAATTGTGCCGAGGCTTGCTGGTGGGCTCTGTTTGGCCTGGCTGTTCTACTGGGAGCTGGCGAGGTGTATGAGACTGCGGACCCTGGACCTGTGCTGTGACCTTCGGCGGCTACTTCGTGGTGACCTGAGAGGAGGCAGTGAGTGGAGGATCAATATGGCAGGCCCGGCTGGAGGATTATAATGAAGAGACTGTGTGCTGTAGTGGGTGTCGCCTGGGTTCTGAGGTGAGCCGAAGGGTGCTACGTCCTGTGATACAGAGGTGGTGGCCTCTGGTTCACGACTGCTGATTGGTGCTGGTGGAGAACTGTTGGGCCGAACCCCGGAGAGTGGTGCCTCTCAACGCCCTCAATCTACTCGCCCTGACCTACTGGTTTGCCTGCGGTAGCTGTGCTGGCGGAGTGCCCCATAACCTTGTCTGTGAGGGGGTGTCTAGAAGGCCAACGCTCAAAAACAGCTGGCGAAATTTGCCTGGGCCAGAGCGTGAGAAAAAGGCGACTCACTGCAATCGGATAAAGAAGGACCAGTGGTGGCCCACGCGTCGGAACCAGAGCCGACTTTGCATGATATTATGGCAGCGATAGGTGGGGGTACGTACCTCAGTGGACTCTGTCACGGTGGAGGTCTTGTTGCTACGGGCAAATATTAGAAAAATGGATGAGAAGGTGACGAGTGCCTTGCAGGTGGACACGTCCGAGCTCCTGCGCCAGATGCTAGATATGCAAAAAAAACACAGGAGAGGATGTTGCAACAGCGAGCTGATTATGAAGGGCGAGCCCGCCGCAATAATATCCGATTTTAGGGGTTCCGGAATGGACAGAAGGGCCGGCCGTAGATCTGTCTGTGGAGGACTTAATCACAAAGCACCTGAAGCCTAAGACACTATCCAGCTACTTTTCTATTAAAAGAGCCCATGGGGTGCCGGGTGGTGGACCAAAGCCGGGGGCTCCCCCGAGGCCACTGATTGCCAGAGTGTTCAACTACCGAGACAGGGACATAATTCTGCAAACTTCACAGTCTGGCCGGCCTTTGAAGGTGGATAACTACGAGGTGGCGTTCTTTCCGGACTTCACGGCCAGGGTCCAGGCGCAGCGGAGAAGTTTTCAGGCAGTAAAAAAGGAGCAGTGGGAGCGAGAGGTGAAATATGCAATGATCTTCCCAGCGTGGCTGCGATTGGAATCAGATGGCAAGTCATGGTTCTTTGACTCACCAGAGGCGGTCTGGGACTGGATGGAAGGCTGGACTACTTTGGCAAATCGCAGAAGGAACCGTCCTGACAGGCCTGGACTACAACAAGAAATCAGGTTGGGGACGGAAAATACAGATGCTGTGGCAGACTCAAGCGGATTGGAGAAGCAGGACTGAAAAGCTCCAGCGTTCATCTGTGCAACTTAGATTTGGTGCTATACGCAAGTAGGGGATATCAGAGGGGGAGGGAATCTAGCTCATTGTAACAAGACTGTTTTTTGCACTCTGGGTAAATGATGTGTATTATTTGCTGACTACATTGATATGATATGATGATACTGGGTTTTAATATGACAAAGATGGCTGAGAATCTGGATGACTGTATAATGTATCTGCGGGAGGGGGGACGGTTCCCTCTGCACTTCTAGCATTTCCGGGGGGGTGAGAGGCACTCTGCCATGTTTGGGGGTGGGTAGTTCTAAATCCACAGGCAGGGAAGCAGGGTGGGGGGATAGGGGGATAGGGTGAGATGGTGGTGTTGGGGGAATTGTGGTTGTTTTCAAAGTACTGATACGTGTTTTCACGGTGGGCAAGCTTCGTTTGTTACTAAGGGTCTGGTAGACTGTCCTCACTGTGATTGTACGAGATATATTGTTTTATTTCTTCTGTTTCGCTTCTATGTGACAGACTGATCAATGTTGCGAATTCCTTTCTATGCAAGTTGCCACTGATATTTTTGACCGTGTTTTTGACCTGGGTTGTGGTGTATATCGGGTCGTTAGATGGTGGCTGACCATGATTCCATGCTCTCTGTCCTTACCTGGAATGTTAATGGTTTAGGTGATAAAATAAAAAGAGGTATTGTTCAACAATACCTAAAGAGAAAAGCCCCGGACTTAGTCCTCTTACAGGAAACCCACTTGGTGGGTAACAAAAGTAAGGCCCTAAATAGATGGGGATACAAGCTCCTTGTGCATGCTGACTACACCACTGGCTCTCGGGGTACAGGTATTTTGGTTAGAAAAACCGTTCCTTTGATAGTTCGTAATATATGGGCAGACCCGGCTGGAAGATTTGCAGTCATTGATGCTCGGTGGGAAGTGAGAGCCTTAAATATAGTTTCAGTCTGTTTGCCACCGGTGCTGGGTAGGGCGGCCTTGGTGGAGTTGGGCCGAGTGCTTACCGATCTTCCAGATGGGGTTCTATTAACGGGGGGACTACAATATGACCATGAAGGACGTAACTGACAGGCATACAAAACGCCAGGGCATTAGGACCAATGAGCTTATGGCGGACTTTACTACGTCACTGGGTCTTTCAGAAATCGGACGGGAGTTACAAGGTGTTCCTATAGACTTTACCTATTTCTCTAATGTGCATGGCAGCCGTTCTCGGATTTACTACTTTCTAACCTATGCGGCCTCGGTTGGTAACTTCAGGCGGCCAAGGACATATCCCTGTGGCCATTCGGACCATACCCCAGTTGGGATAGACTTTACTCATGGGGAAAGGCAGCAGAGTCGAACTATAGTTATCAACCCATGGTTGCTAAAAATCACAGATATCAGGGAGGAGCTTGGGGTAAAGATGGGATACTTTCTGGAAGAAAATGTGGGCTCGGTAGAGTTGGCACAGACGATCTGGGAGGCCTACAAGGTGGTTCTGAAGGGATATGCCCTGTCGCTGATGTTGAAATATGTTGCGAAACGGTGTGAGATTTTAGAACAGATTGAGGATGCGTTTAAACAGCTTTAGGCGGAATATGCGTTACATCCTTCGGACAGAGCACTCTATAGCCTGAGGCTCAAGAGGGAGGAATACAAAGTAAAGGCTCGAGAACATATGTTGGCTAAGCAGGCGGCTACACACCACAGGCTGTATGAGCTTGGAGATAGGGCCGAAAAGACGCTGGCTTGGTTGGAAAGAAAGGAGCAAGGTGCTAGATGGGTGCCCCGATTGACGCTGCTGAGTGGGGAAGTTCTATGCCGCCCAGGTGAAATAGCAAACGCATTTGCTAATTATTTTGAAACAGTATACTCGCCCTCAGCCATATATACCGTGGAAGACTCATGTCAATTGCTGGCAGAATGCGACGTGCCGACTCTTTCAGAAGTGGATAGGGAGCTGCTTTAGGCTGACCTTTCCGACGCGGAGATTCGGAAGGCCATTGGTCAAATTAAATCTGGAAAGACGATGGGGCCCAATGGTACCCCGGTAGAATTTATTAAGGCAGTGACTTCCCAGGTGGTCCCGCACTTGCGAGGAATGTATCAGGGAAGCTGGGAAAAGGGAGCCTTACCTCCAGATCAGCGACTGGCAAGTATTTTGGAGATACATAATACTGGTAAACCGGTGGATGACTGTCGGTCTTACAGGCCGATCTCACTGATAAATATAGAGGTGAAGGTCTTGGCGAAGGTGCTTGCCATGCTGTTAGGAACAGTGATATCCTCCCTTGTGCACCGGGACCAATCTGGATTTTTGCCGTGGAGAAATACAGCACTAAATATCCGTCGGCGACATAACGTTCTGGCGCGTCAGAGATATTTCGAAGAGGATGCAGTCATACTGTCCCTTGATGCCTCCATGGCGTTTGACTCGATTGAATGGCCATACATGTTTGAAGTTCTGGAAGGAGCAGCATTGGGCCCTAAATTCATACGGTGGGTACGGCTACTTTCTACAGACATTCTTGGGCAGATCAGAGTGAACAACTACACATCTAGACAGTTTTCCCTTTGAAGAGGCACGAGGCAGGGTTGCCCTTTGTCGCCACTGCTGTTCTCGCTTGTGCTGGAGCCCTTGGTGGCCTGAATACGGCGATGGTATGATAAGGGGTCTGAGATGCTCCCAAGAGTGCGAAGATAGATTATCACTCTATGCAGATGATATACTGTTGTATCTTGCAAACCGATACAGGTCCATCCATATGGTCCTTAATATTTTCACAAACTTTGGGAAATAGTCAGGGTACGCGATTAATTGGGGCAAGTCGGTGTTGTATGTGCTTCATGGACAGACCCCACGTCTTTCAAAATACTGCGCTTTAATGGTCTCAGATGGCGGTTTTAGATACCTGGGAATTTTTGTCATGCTGGATCCGCCCCTCTTTCATAGTCGCAATTTAGCGCCCTTGTTGGCACGGTTGCGGGCTGACGTCCAACATTGGAGATCTTTGCCACATCATTGGTTGGCTGTGCTGCTCTTTTTAAGATGCTCGCCCTTCCACGGTTTCTTTATAATCTTCAGAATTGTCCATATAGTGTTCCAGATGCCTATTTTACGGCAGTGGAAGGTGAGGTGCGTACGTTACTATGGGATGGAAAGGCCCAGAGGATTGCGCTTCAGAAAAGGATGAAGGGATGGTATGATGGGGGCATTGCATTACCCGACATACGGCTGTATTACTGGGCCTCGCAACTGGTGACTGTGAATAGGTGGATTTACGGCCAGCCGGATGATCCAGCATGTGCTTTGGATAGATTTCAGATGGATAGATCTGGAAACCTTGGGGCACTTTACTCTAATACTAGAAAGACACATTTTGTAGGTCCCACTCAACATACGCTGCAGGTATGGAAATTAGCCAATTCTCGTCTGGGTTGGATGGGCAGGCTTACCAAAATGACACCGTTGTGGTATTCCCTGAAGCTAGGTATGCTTTGCCAATACTCGGGATTCGATAAATGGGAGATGATTGGTATCTTGACGGTTGGTGACTTGATCAAAAAAGGTAAAATCCTTCAGTTTGAGAAGCTTCAGAAGGCATACCAGTTGGCGCCCAATGAGGTCTTTCGCTATCTACAAATACACCATGCTTTGATGACGGCGTTCCCTAGCTGTGTCGATATACTGGAGTCGTCCCCTCTGGAGGACCGTCTGTTGGATGGGCAGCTGCACACCAAGGCGGCCTCCCTCACTTATAGAAAGCTTAGTAATAATTTGCCTGACTCTTTCAGGAAGCTTAAAGAGAAGTGGGAGGGGGACGTAGGGACAATTGAGGAAGAGGATTGTAGGCAGGCGTTAATGTGTCCCAGAGAGGCTGCCAGCACGCTTAGATTCCGCCTTATCCAACTCCGTATTTTCCACCGTTCATATCTGACTGGGGTCACTCTTGCGAACATTGGGTCTAGGCCAGACGATCTTTGTCTAAGGGAATGCCTGCAGTCAGACACATTTTGCCAAATGATATGGGAATGCCCGATGGTGCAGAGCCGTTGGGACAGAATTACGACACATATGCATGCCGCGTTGGGGAAGCCGCTTACTTTGACTCCACGACTGGGCCTGCTAAACATATGGGAGTCGACTGATCATACGGAGATAGAACAGCAGTTTGTAACATTAGGTTTCATATTATTTAAGCGGGAAATTGCTAGGAGATGTGGCGGAGTACGACCACCTGCAGTGACGGTTTGGCAGAAGGAGCTAGATACGTGTATGATAGCTGAGAAAGAAGAGTTTATTGCAAGGGGGTGCCCAAAGAAGTGGGGCAGGCAGTGGTCCAAATGGAACTTGTATAGGGGGGACATCTGTGTATCGCCTGTGGTGGAATTGGAGGTGCGAAGGAACAGAGATGGGGAGCAAAACATGTAATATATGGGTCTAACTGAACTTGATTCCTAATGCGATGCTAAATGTAACTTGCATTATGAGTAACTGTGAATTTGTCTGTCATCTTTCAAATAAAAATATTTATTAAAAAAAAAAGTTGAGTCTTGATTCATTAATTGCTGTAGGCAACAGACATTGCATCCACTGCGGCCCGCCAGGACGACGCATCATGGCTGGCTGCGCACACTCTGAGTGCTTCAGGTGCCACTAACTCTGTGCTGTTTAAATCAACACAACGTGGTTGTGGGCCCTTGCTGACCGCTGCCTCCAGCCTACACTGCGGACAGCAAGTCTCACAATTCAGATTGAGTAGCGATTGCAGATGATGCAGTCCAGTAGGCAACAGACATTGCTACTAGTGCGGGCTGCCCAGACCACGCATAATCGCTAGCTTTGTGCACGCTGAGTGCTTCAGGTGTCACTTACTCAGTGCACCACAAGTCACTGCCATATGGCCTTATTGAGGCAGAATTCATTAGGCAAAAGTCATTGCTCCAAGTGCGGCCCGCCCGGACCACGCATCATCACTGGCTGCGCACATGCTGAGTGATTCAGGTGCCACTAACTGTGCAGCTCAAATAAATGCCACGTGGCTGTGGGCCCTTGCTGACCACTGCCTCGGCCTACACTGCGGACAGCAGGGCTCACAATTCAGATCGAGTCGCGATTGCAGACGATGCAGTCCAGTAGGCAACAGACATTGATACTAGTGTGACCCACCTGGACCATTCATCATTGCTTGCTGTGCACACGCTTTGTGCTTCAGGTGCTACTAACTCAGTGCACCACAAATCACTGCCACGTGACTATATTGAGACAGAATTCATTAGGAAAAAGACATTGCTCCCAGTGCGGCCCGCCCGGACCACGCATCATTGCTTGCTGCACATGCTGAGTTCTTAAGGAGCCACTAACTCTGTGCAGCTGGGCCCTTGCTGACCACTGCCTCCGGCCTACACTGTGGACTTTAACAAAAAACAAGGGAAACCCTACTCACAAAGGAACCAGGGCCAACAATTATATCAAGAACAATGGTTCCAGTGGTGTAATCAAAAATGATACGAATTAATTATATTGCTCAATGGCGATAAATATTACTACTGGGGATTGACATGAATGGCCAAAAGAAATGCACTCACAATTATATATATTTCTCTCGTTTTTACTTCATAGTATAAATTTCATTGAAATATGTCATACAGTGCATTCCATACAAAAACATGAACAATACATAAAAGTGCGGTGTGTCCCAAGTGTATCAAAAAAAAAAAACTAACAATAGACAAAACATAAGTTCTCTAAAGGCACAGTGGTTTCTAATGGATATATGTACAGGTAAAAGACTAAAGAAAAATAATATGATTGTTATAAGTGAATCTACACAATCGTAGACACTCTGTTTAAAGGTTCTATTCCTTGTGGCGTCGACGGCGTTTCGACCCTTTAGAATGTGGGTCTCATCAGGACAGGAAAATGAAGGACATCTGATTTTTATTCTTATGTTCACCCATGCATGGTGAGATAAAAGGAAAAAGATTCACTCACTTACAAGTGACCCAGCCGGGCACACTTGTAGTGGTCAAGGAATATCAATGCGCAATGTGTGAGGACACTTGTAATGCAGTCTCAAGGTAATAACTGTTACACCTGCTATAAGTTTGTGATTGGCTAGGATAACACAATGGTATCCTGTTCCTAAATCCAATGATAGATTCAATCGAGGGAATTGCCTAGATGCTGTGGAGCCCGGTAGCGTCTCACAGCTCTCTCCTTCCGTGTTGGACAGCAGGGCTAAAAATTCAGATTGAGTCGAGATTGTAAATGGCGCAGTCCAGTAGGACCACTGCCTCCAGCCTACACTGAGGACAGCATGGCTCACTGTTCAGATCGAGTTGAGATTGTAGATGATGCAGTTCAGTAGGCAACAGACATTGCTACCAGTCGGCCTGCCTGGACCATGCATCATCGCAGGTTGCACACCCGCTGAGTGCCACAGGTGCCACTAACTCAGTGCACCACAAGTCACCGCAGTTTGGCCTTATTGAGGCAGAATTTCTTAGGCAAAAGACATTGCTCCCAGTGCGCCCGCCATGACCACGCATCTTTGCTGGCTGCGCACATGCTGAGTGCTTCAGGTGCCACCGGCTCTGTGCAGCTCTAGTCAAAACCATGTGGCTGTGGGACCTTGCTGTCCTCTGCCTCTGGCCTAAACTACGGACGGAAAAAAGGGGAAAGGCTGGGTCCTGTCTCTGACCGGCCTGGACCACTCTTATGAAATAAACAAAGCAAGATGCCGGACAGTATGGATTGTTAGAAACAAATGCACACCTAGTACAATGAATTGCTAGGCTCACAAACCATTTGTGTTTAGTCACTTGTTTTTTTATGAAAAGATTATAAGCAATTATTTTGGCATCAAGGGATACACCACCACATTTACAGAGGTTCACAAATACATTGAAAAACCATATACAATATATTCAATCAAATCATACACATATAAAAATTGTGATAACAATAAATATAGATCACTGTGCAATGCCTCAAAAAATAATTACGTCGTTGAGGCACCAATCCTGAATAAACAAGGAACAAGTGGACTGACAGGGTGACAGACTGGTCTAATTGTTTCCACCACCACTAGATACACATTCAATTTGTCATATGGTGCGTAAAAAAGGAAGACACAAAGACTATACAGCAGTGTAGAATTGTGTGAATTCTATTCCTATTACGCCCTGCTAGTTCAGTATCTGGGTGGAGCAGAACGCCGACGCGTTTCAAACCCGTTCAATGAGTTAAGGGTTCTCCTCAGGACATGGATTGGGGAGGTCGTTGTCGCTGTGAATTAAGTTAAAAAATGGTATCAATGACAGGCTGCCTACCAACTCACTGAAACTCAAACATCGCTAAAAAAACGTGCAGGTACCTTAGACTTGGGATATCAGGATACTCCCTGTAAATGAGATTACATAATCCCAGTTATATTCAGTTTTGTGTAAAACCCAGAGGGCCACCATGTACACAATAATTAAATATCACCACATACCTTGATGCATAAAACACTAAAAAGTGTTTGGGGTGCCGGTGCGCCTAAAGTCAGTTTATGGTCTGATGTGCCTGTGGGAAGTAAACAATCCTTCTTGTTACCATCCCAGTTTTTTACCACGACTTGAATCTCAACGCAATAATAATAGTATCAATGGGTTTATAGATCCTACCTGTATTTGTAGGCTTGTGAGTCTATACACGAAAGCATGCGGCAGCCGCCGCGGCCGTTCGGCAACTATAAAATCAAAGGGAGTGCGGTTTTAGCGAGGAGCCGAGATCGCGCTCACTCGGAAATAACATTACTTTGTTAGGCTGAAAAGACTTACATTTCGGACGAGATATTCAAGCTCTGCGACCGGCACCCAAGCGGCAAGAGAAATGGCAACGCGGGTCTGGTGGGGGCGTGTCCAATTGTATTTAACACGAAGAAGTTGGGAAATGCATCTTGGGATATGTAGTTTGAACGGAGCGTTACACACGCACTCTACTAGAAATTTTACTAGACAGAAGGGTTTTTACCAGGCAGCAACGAGATGCATGTTGCGGTATGTCGAAAGACAAGGGCGTCATGGCACATTCCCCAATGACGGTGTGGAACATAAGATGTTTGTGTAGGCGGCGGGTGGCTCAGAAGGGGGAATTAACACTTGAAAACCGTCATAAAAAGGTGTGGAAAGTGCATATATATTAAGTCATAATAGATTGTACAGACACAATAGCGGCAGACGGCACAGACAAGCAGACGCTGCAGACAAGCTATCTATAGGTTACTGAATTCATTAGGATCATTGAGTCCCACCAAGGCTGTATTAAATCTCAAGATAAGGTAGGCCTCTTTTTGAGCGAGGCGTGCATCTGGATCCCCACCTGCTCCTGGGGTGTTCTTAATGTTCGCTAGAATTGTCCATTTTAGATCATTGGACGAGTGTTCTTTTTGCAAAAAATGGGATACTAATGGTGCTGTCAAAACTTTATTATTAATCCTAGATCTGTGCTGGATAATGCGTTGACGCACTTCTTGGGTTGTTTTGCCAATGTAAACTTTTTCACAAGGGCATGTGATGGCGTATACTGCATATTTGGTCTTGCAGTTTGTGAAGTTGTTATGTCGCCAATGTTTTTGACCATCAGAGAAAAGGGTTCCTTCTGTTGTCAGGTTACACACTGAACATGTCCCACATTTGCGATGACCCATTACAGGGCCCATGTTGAAAAGGGTTCCTTGTGTTTCTTTTTTTGTAGCACCCCATGTAGATGAAATTTGCTGTCCAATACTTCTGTTTTTTTTAAGTGCGAACAGAGATTTTCCTATATCGGGTAGGATTTCTTCCACCAGATGCCAATTGCTCCGGATGATTTTCTGTACCAGGTTGGTGTGAGGTCCGAAAGTGGAGACACAGACCATCTTCTCAACATTCGGTTTCTCTCGTTTTTGCAATAGATGTTCCCGAGGTGTCCACCTTGCCCTCTTCATAGATTGTTTCAACAATTTAGCTGGATAGCCTCGTTCTTTCAGTTTGTTGGTCAGTGCTTCTCCATGAGTGATAAAATCTTCAATTCTCGAGCAGTTCCGTCTCACCCTTAGGTATTGACCATAGGGGAGGTTGTTCTTTAGACTTTTGGGGTGGAAACTTGCGTAGTGTAACGCGTTGTTCTTATCCGTTTTCTTTTGAAAGAGTGTGGACTTCAGGCCCTCTGGTGTCGATTTGATCTCCACATCAAGGAATGGCATGGTTCTGCAGTTGTACGCCAGACTGAATTTTATATCTGGACTGCGGTTGTTCAACCATTGATGGAACTCTTCAAGGGACTGTGGTGTACCATTCCAGATACACCACACGTCATCTATGTACCTGAGCCACTGCCCAATGTGGGCTCCGTACGGGTTGTTATTGTAGACATATCTCTCTTCATATTGGGCCATATAAAGTATAGCCATTTCCGGGGCGAAGGGACACCCCATCGCCGACCCCTTTATCTGTAAGAACATTTCATCCTCAAATACAAAGAAGTTCTTTTTGAGGGCGAGAGATGCCAAGTTCACGATCAGTTCAGTGGGCACTCTGTGAGGGCGAGGTCTAGAATTGAGATACATTTCAATGACGTCCAATCCATCCTGCTGTGGAATTTGAGTATATAGAGAGGACACGTCCATTGTCACCAGAAGTTGGGTTTTCGGATCGAATTCAACTCCCTCCACCTTGGTTAAAAAATCCATGGTGTCTCGAAGGAAAGAAGGGACTTTGATGGTAAACTCCTTCAGGAAAACATCCACGAACTTCGAGATTGGCTCCAGCACCGAGTCGCAACCCGACACTATCGGGCGGCCCGGTGGTACATTGGGATCTTTATGCACTTTTGGGAGGATGTACAAGTGTGGAGTACGAGGAAAGCGTTTCACAAGAAATTCTGAATATAACTGGGATTATGTAATCTCATTTACAGGGAGTATCCTGATTTCCCAAGTCTAAGGTACCTGCACGTTTTTTTAGCGATGTTTGAGTTTCAGTGAGTTGGTAGTCAGCCTGTCATTGATACCATTTTTTTAACTTAATTCACAGCGACAACGACCTCCCCAATCCATGTCCTGAGGAGAACCCTTAACTCATTGAACGGGTTCGAAACGCGTCGGCGTTCTGCTCCACCCAGATACTGAACTAGCAGGGCGTAATAGGAATAGAATTCACACAATTCTACACTGCTGTATAGTCTTTGTGTCTTCCTTTTTTACGCACCATATGACAAATTGAATGTGTATCTAGTGGTGGTGGAAACAAGTAGACCAGTCTGTCACCCTGTCAGTCCACTTGTTCCTTGTTTATTCAGGATTGGTGCCTCAACGACGTAATTATTTTTTGAGGCATTGCACAGTTGTCTATATTTATTGTTATCACAATTGTTACATGTGTATGATTTGATTGAATATATTGTATATGGTTTTTCAATGTATTTGTGAACCTCTGTAAATGTGGTGGTGTATCCCTTGATGCCAAAATAATTGCTTATAATCTTTTCATAAAAAAACAAGTGACTAAACACAAATGGTTTGTGAGCCTAGCAAGTCATTGTACTAGGTGTGCATTTGTTTCTAACAATCCATACTAAACTACGGACAGCAGGGTTCACAATTCAGATCGAGTCGAGATTGCAGATGACCCAGTTCAGTAGGCAACAGTTATTGCTCCAAGTCGGCCTGCCTGGACCATGCATCATTGCATGTTGCACACCTGCTGAATGCCACAGGTGCCACTAACTCAGTGCACCACAAGTCGCCGCCATTTGGCCTTATTGAGGCAGAATTTATTAGGCAAAAGACATTGCTCCCAGTGCGGCCCTCCCGGACCATGCATCTTCGCTGGCTGCGAAAACTCTGACTGCTTCAGGTGCCACTAGCTCTGTGCGGCTCAAGTCAAAACCACGTGGCTGTGGGACCTTGCTGACCGCTGCCTCCAGCCTACACTGAGGACAGCATGGCTCACAGTTCAGATCGAGTCGAGATTGTAGATGACGCAGTTCAGTAGGCAACAGACATTGCTACCAGTTGGCCTGCCTGGACCATGCATCATCGCAGGTTGCGCACCTGCTGAGTGCCACAGGTGCCACTAACTCAGTGCACCACAAGTTATCACCACATGGCCTTATTAAGGCAGAGTTCATTAGGCAAAAGACATCGCTCCCAGGGCGGCCCACCAGGACCACGTATCATCGCTGGCTGTGCACATGCTGAGTTCTTAAAGTGCAGCTTAAGTCAACGCCATGTGGCTATGTGCCCTTGCTGACCGCTGCCTCCGGCCTACACTGTGGACAGCATAGCTCACAATTCAGATCGAGTCGCTAATGCAGATGACGCAGTACAGTAGGCAAAAGACATTGCTCCCAGTGCGGCCCGACCGGACCACGCATCTTCGCTGGCTGCGAACACTCTGAGTGCTTCAGGTGCCACTAGCTCTCTGCAGCTCAAGTCAATGCCATGCGGCTGTGGGCCCTTGCTGACTGCTGCCTACAGCCTACACTGCGGACAGCAGGGCTCACAATTCAGATAGAGTCGAGATTGCAGATGACGCAGCCCAGTAGGCAACAGACATTGATACCAGTAGGCCTTCCTAGACCATGCATCATCGCAGGTTTCACACCCGCGAGCACCACAGGTGCCACTAATTCAGGGCACCACAAGTCACTGCCATTGAGGAAGATTTCATTAGCCAAAAGACATTGCTCCCAGTGCGGCCCGCCCAGACCACAAATCATCACTGGCTGCGCATACGCTGAGTGCTTCAGGTGCCACTGAATGTGCAGCTCAAATCAATGCCACTTGGCTGTGGGCCCTTGCTGACCGCTGCCTCCGACCTACACTGCAGACAGCAGGGCTCACAATTCAGATCAAGTCGAGATTGCAGATGACGAGGTAAAGTAGGCAAAAGACATTGCTACCAGTGCAGTCCGCCCGGACCATGCATCTTCGCTGGCTTCGCACATGGTGAGTGCTTCAGGTGCCACTAAATCTGTGCAGCTCAAAACAATACCAGGTGGTTGTGGACCCTTGCTGACCACTGCCTCCGGCCTACGCTGCAGACAGCAGGGCTCACAATTCAGATCGAGGCACGATTGCAGTTGACACAATTCCGTAGGCAACAGATATTGCAACCCGTGCAGCCCGCCCAGACGACGCATCTTCGCTGGCTGCGCACACGCTGAGTGCCTCAGGTGCCACTAATTTTGCAGCTCAAGTCAACGCCACATGGCTGTGGGCCCTTGCTGACTGCTGCCTCTGGCCTACACTGCGGACAGCATTGCTCACAATTTAGATTGAGTCGCAATTGCAGATGAAGCAGTCCAGGAGGCAACAGTCATTGCTACTAGTAGGCATGCCTGAACCATGCATCATCGCAGGTTGTGCACCCGCTGAGCACCACAGGTGCCAATAATGCAGGGCACCACAAGTCACCTCCATGTGGCCTTATTGAGGTAGATTTCATTAGGCAAAATACATTGCTCTCAGTGCGGCCCGCCCGGACCACGCATCATCCCTGGCTGCACACACGCTGAGTGCTTCATGTACCACTGACTGTGCAGCTCAAATCAATGCCACGTGGCTGTGGGCCCTTGCTGACCACTGCCTCCGGCCTACACTGCGTACAGCAGGGCTCACAATTCAGGTCGAGTCGAGATTGCAGATGACGCAGTCAAGTAGAAAACAGGCATTGCTACCAGTGCAGCCAACACGGACCATGCATCTTCGCTGGCTTCACACACGCTGAGTGCTTCAGGTGCCACTAACTCAGTTCACCACAAATCACCACCACCTGGCCTTATTGAGGCAGAATTCATTATGCAAAAGACATTGCTGCCAGTGCGTCCCGCCTGGACCACGCATCATCGCTGGACAAACACACGCTGAGTGCTTCAAGTGCCACTAACTCTGTGCAGCTCAAGCCAACACCACATGGTTGTGGCCCTTGCTGACCGCTGCCTCTGGCCTACACTGCGGACAGCAGGGCTCACAATTCAGATCGAGGCACGATTGCAGATGACGCAATCCAGTGCAGCCCGCCCGGACGACTAATCTTCGCTGGCTGAGCACATGCTGAGTGCTACAGGTGCCTCTAACTGTGCAGTTCAAGTCAAGGCCACATGGCTGTGGGCCCTTGCCTGACTGCTTCCTCTGACCTACACTTGGGACAGCATTACTCACAATTCTGATTGTTTCGGAATTGCAGATGACACAGTCCAGTAGGTAACAGACATTGCTACCAGTGGGGCCTGCCCTGACCATGCATCATCGCTGGCTGCGCACACGCTGAGTGTTTCAGGTGCCACTAACTCAGTTCACCACAAATCACCACCACCTGGCCTTATTGAGGCAGAATTCATTAGGCAAAAGACATTGCTCCCAGTGCAGCCCGCCCGGACGACTCATCTTCGCTGGCTGAGTACATGCTGAGTGCTACAGGTGCCACTAACTGTGCAGCTCAAGTCAAGGCCACATGGCTGTGGGCCCTTGCCTGACTGCTTCCTCTGGCCTACACCGAGGACAGCATGGCTCACAGTTGAGATCGAGTCGAGATTGCAGATGACGCAGTCCAGTAGACAACAGACATTGCTTCCAGTGCAGCCTACCTGGACCATGCATCCTTGCAGGTTGTGTACCCACTGAGTGCCACCGGTGCCACTAACTCAGTGCACACAAGTCACCGCCATTTGGCTTTATTGAGGCAGAATTTATTAGGCAAAAGACATTGCTCCCCTGGATTGGAGGGAACCAAGATGGCAACCGTGTAGCAGGTCGTAAGCAGCACTAGTGAGACTGGGTTGAGTCTCTTCGTAATCTAGACCCACATTGGATCAAAACGGATCTTTCCTTTTTTTTGATGTAAAACTGCAGCAGCAATGAAAGCAGGAACGAGGGAAAGGAAAAAAGGAGGAAGAGAAGTTTAAACCCCCCCGCATGCAGTGGAAGCGGGGACCGCAGTACATTCTCTGGGCTATCTGCTCGAAGATCGCGGAGCAGGCAGTTAGCGATCGACTTTCCTACCTGCTGACGTGTCTGGTGGAATCCGGGATAGCTCCGAAGCAGGCAGCAAACACTGGACCAAAGGCGGCGGTGGCTGCTGCGGCGCGAAGACTACGTGGAGAAATCACATCGAAGCAGAGCTCGGCAGAGACTCCAGCGGAGCACCGACGGATGTCAATCACAGACCCAGTGAGGAAAGGCAAGGGGGCATCGCGGGTAAAAATTGGGCGAGTGAGCAGTCAGTGGTGGACATGCTTAGGTGGGGAAAGATCAATCTGGTACAGCTAAAACTTCTGTGTGTGAGCAGTCATTGACTGGCACTACAACAGTCCTAGAAAAGAAGCAGGGTCTAAAAGTTAAGCCCACATTGTATCAAGAGTCCTCAAAACTAAAAAAGAAAATGGTTTCTGCTACGACAGGCACCTTACCTGATGTACTTGATGTACTTGATATATCCTTAGATGTCCCTCTCCCAATAGGCACCAATTTCACTATGAAGGAAAATCACCTAGGAAATACCATCATGGAAGGGAAGAATACTATGAGAGGAGAGAGCCGTACTGAACACACTGGCACTGTAACTTTTCCTGATGACGCTGCAACCACAGAAATGAGTACACCCCAGTTATCGGCTAAGGCAGTGGCTTCAACGGCAATGACCAACATAGTCTGTCCACTAGGGGATATGGCAAACCTAGAATTGGATAAAGAAAACGAACCCAGTGATTGCTTCCTCTCGGTTTCGGAGGGGGCATTATGGTCTGATGAGTTGAGTTTATCTCTAGGGAACAGTGAATTAGACTCTGACCCAGAAGGGAGTGATGTGAACCCCCCAAACACTACTAAGAAATCAGACCCCCTTACAAATCCACCAACCCGCAATAGGAAGAATTTAAAATGGGTTTATTCCTCGGCAACGCCGCTAGCTGGTAAAACTTCACCAGATGCCACTACCCTCACAACTACTCTGGATGTCATACATCAGGCCATCCTTTCCCATAGGGAAGAGACACGTCAGGACAGTAGGAAGGCACAGGCCACAATGAGGAAGATGCAGGGGGTGAGGAAGCTATCCAAGGCCTGTACCAATATCGGCGAAAGGGTGACCAACTTGGAGGAAAGGATTGTTTCAACTGAGGCAGAGGCGTCTGGCGCTTCTAATCAAGCAGATACTCATACAGCCCAAATTAGCGACATCCATTGGAAGCTCGAGGACTTTGAAAACAGACAGAGAAGGAACAATCGTAGAGTCTTGGGGATCCCTGAAGGGGCAGAAGGATCAGATGCTAGAACTTTTATCACAGAATTGTTCAAATCTGCCTTCCCTGAGATATCTGACTAGAACTGGGCCATCCAGATACAAAGGGCGCACCGTACCCCATTCAAAATACGAAACACTGGAAGGGGAAATGGGAAGTCATGGGCAGTCCTAGAGGTCAAGTGGAGGGGTCACATTTTTTGTTCACCCCGATTTCTACCACGCAACGGTGGAGAGAATCTGGAGATTATGACAGTTAATTAGGCCCTTTCAGGAGAAGAAAGCTCTGGCCTACCTTATTAACCCAGCGCAATTAAAAGTGATTTATGACGGACGGACCCAATATTTTTCTTCGTAGATAAAAGCCAAAGACTTTTTGGGGACATTATGAGACATTATGAGCTTGTGAGAATCTCAATTTTTTTTCTCCTGTTAGAAGTAGCTATTGGCTTTGATCAAATTTCTAGATAAGTTTGATGTCGCATGTTGAGTATTGTAGGTGGGACGGTCACTTGGTGGTTGAGCTTTGATCTTTATTATGTTTTCACGAAATCTAAATAACATGTGGGTTCTGGAGGATAAATTGTTGTGTATTGTGTTTGACCCAGTCTACCACTGCTGCATCCATCACATGCACAGATCTAGGTCTGAGCGTTCTCTGAGGGTGTTGGGAGCTGGAGGGGAGGGAGAGGGCGGGGGTGAGGGGAGGGTGAGAGAGGGAGTAGGGGGTGGGAAAGGGAAACATTTGAAGAAAATGAGAATATCTGGTACTACTTTTTGTTTATTTTATGCAATGTGAGACTGTTTAAATGTGCATACTTGGCTGTGGCAAGGTATAATCAAATCGGAAATGTTATAATGAATAATGGCAAAACTTAATATATGTTCCCTTAATGTTGGGGGCTTAAATAATTGGAAAAAAAGACAAAGATTGGCGCAGTTTGTAAGGTCAACGCGGGTAGCTATTCTATGTTTACAGGAGACACATATACCGTGGGAAAAGAAGCATTGGTTGAATATTAGAGAGTTTGATATTCTGGCCTGGTCCTCCCAGACTTCTACAATTAGAGGGGTGGCAATCTTGGGTAAAAATTCACTAGGAGGTATAGAACGGAATAAGGCTGATTCATTAGGAAGATGGGCTCTGGCTGAGCTTTCCTGTGCTATTACTATATGCGATAAAGGTGACCCCGAAGTATTTAATATATTAGAGAATGAACTAACTAGTTGGCCTACTCCCATCATCATCTGTGGGGATCTAAATATCTCAGCCGACCTTATTAATAAAGCTCCCTATGCAGGTCGGACACCCTGGGTATTTAAAGCTTTAAGCTCTCTGATCAGTTCACATGGACTCGGTGACATCTGGGGAAATAAAATGCCCAGTAACCCAGGGTTCACTTACTTTTCATGTCCTTATCAAAGATACACAAAGTTAGATTATTTCTTAATATCTCTATCAGAATTGAGGAAAGTCAGTATAAGAAAACTACCTAAAATAATTTCGGACCATAGTCCACTTATACTGAGTTATGATAAGGGCATAACTGTGATGAAGCAACCTAGATGGACCTTCAATAGAAAGTTGTTAGTGGACAATGGGTACTTAGAACATATGAGGAAATGGACCGTGGCAATCTTTGATCCTAATCGCTTCAGCGCATTGAGAAATAACGTATGGGACGCCTTTAAGGCTGCCTTGAGAGGCGAAACAGTAAGCTATGCCGCTCGGCTTAGGAAGCAGGAAATAGTAGAAAACTATGGGTTGTTAGGTCTGTTGGTAGCCGCAGAGGAGGAACATGGGAGTGATATTTTGCACAGAAGAGACGGGAAGGAGAATCAACAGAAAGTTAGCTCTATCAAGGCAGAAATCAATAAATTGATGGCAAAGAAGGCAGCTAGTGAATAACATGCCTATAGATGTAATATGTGTGAAACAGGAGAGCAAGCAGGAAGAGCTTTGGCGTTAAGTATCAGACAAAGAACCAATAAGAATTTAATAGTAAATATACAGGATAATGGTCGCAATTATGTGGAACTAGCAGATATTTTGAAAGTATTTCAAAACTGTACCAGGAAGAGGGGGTTCCAGATGGGACAAGTGGAGAACATGAGGAAGTAGGTTATGAGCTCAATGATGTAGACAAGCAATCCCTGGAGCAAGAGGCGTCTAATAATGATATTCATGAGGCACTGCAAGAGCTAGCAACCTGTAAGGCAGCAGGGCCAGATAGCATCCCGCTGGAAGTTTATAAGAATCTCTCGAATGAATTAGCTCCAATACTATTAGATTTATTTAATGGAATAATATGTACTGGTCGAATTCCCGATACATGGAAAGAGACTAAAATAGTTGTATTCCATAAAAAAGGTAAACCCAAAGAAAATCCCGGCTCATATAGACCGATATCCCTTATAAATGCAGACACCAAGGTATATGCTAAGATCTTGGCCAAGAGGCTGGGGAGGGTCATTGGTGGTCTGGTCTCCCCTTGGCAGCATGAATTCATCCCAGGCCGTGGAACAACTGACCATATAAGACGTGCCATCACCCTTTTAGATTCCCATGCTGCCACAGGTGGGGCGGATGGCCATGATCCTCCTCGACGTGAAAAAGGCATTTGATCGTGTAAGGTGTAATTATCTGTGGGGAGTTCTGGCTCGGAGGGGGTTTGGCCCAAAAACCCTGAATGCCCTCAAAGCTATGTATAGTGATCCAACAGCTAGAGTGCAGCTAATGGGTGAAAGTTCGGAAAAGATAGTTATTACAAGGAGGACACGTCAAGGGTGTCCCTGCTCTCCTATACTGTTCGCGTTATATATAGACCCATTGGTTCGGCAGTTATTGGAATGTAGGGACATCAAGCCAGTAACCATTAATGAGTTTGATACCAAATTTCTGGCTTACGCGGACGATCTGTCAGTGATTACCTCCGAACCCGCCGCGGCTATGCGAACAGTTGATGAGATTACTAGAAAGTACAGTGGCTATTCAGGGTACCGTCTGAATGAGGGTAAAACGCAGATAATCTGCACCAATAACATTACTAAAATTGACACCAGATATGTTGGATCTGCGGTTTATCTGGGAGTCATAATTAATTCAGTAACTGAATCGATCGTAGGGGACAACTTTATACCACTACTAAAATCAATTGCCACTGACCTTAAAAGAATTGATGTACTGCATTTATCCTTTATAGGTAGATCGAATGCTTAAAAATGACAATGTTTCCAAAGATTCTTTATATCCTCCGAGCTATACCGTTTTCAATTGAGGAGGCCGTGATAAAATCAATGGAAACAATCTTCATGAATTTTATATGGCAATATGGCAAGACAAGGCGGTCTCTGAAATTCATGTCCCTACCCCCGGAGCAGGGTGGGCTGGGAATACCTAATATTAGGTTTTATCATTGGGCCTGCTTGCTCTCCCAAATGGCAGTACTATTCGACTCAATCACTGGAGGGGTCGGCACGCCCGTAAGGAACCAAACCTCCCCCGTCCCCCCTCTATATATGAACTATTGCTGGGCAGGGAGGCGGTGGGATTATTACTTAGGAAAACAGACTGACGTTATTTTAAGAAAACTCGATACAAGGTCATACGTAGTGCTTGGGAGGTTTGGAAATCGGTGCAAAAGCTATTGTCAATCCCTAAAATGAATCGCTATATACCACTGTGGCAATCTGGGACCTTTCGGCAACTTTGTAGCGATGGAATGTGGAGACACTGGGAGCAGCTGGGCATTAGAACAGTTGGAGACATCATGGAGAATAATGTAATTCTGAATTTTGAAATAATCCAACATAGATTCGGCATCTCTAATAATCAAAGGCTTAAATATGCACAGGTCTCCCAGACGTTAAAGGCCACGAGACCTCGGATATCTCTTGGAAACAGAAGCAATCTACTGGATTATCTGTTAAAGGGAGGCAGAAGAGAGATTTATGGGCTCTTAATGAGTGGTATACAGGATGACATCGAGAAATGTGAGGTCTCCTGGGCTCAGAAACTGGGCAACCCAGATGTGGATCTGGATAAAGCTTTACACTTAGATTAAAAAGTACTCTGCTCCCTGAATTTAAGAGCCCAACACTTTAAGACGTTATATAATTTATACTATACGCCAGATAAATTGCTTAGGTGGGGCAAAAGGGAAGACAACAAATGCCCAAGATGCTTGAAAGGGCCAGCCAACCTACTACATATGTGTCATGATTGTGAAAAATTAAGAGATTGCTGATAACGCAGTCAAGTAGGCAACATAAATTGCTGCCAGTGCAGCCCGCCCGGACGTCTCATCTTTGCTGGCTGCGCACACGCTGAGTGCTTGAGGTGCCACTAGCTCTGTGCGGCTCAAATCAACACCACATGGCTGTGGGCCCTTGCTGACCACTGCCTCCGGCCTACAGTGCGGACAGCAGGGTTCACAATTCAGATCGAGTCGAGATTGCAGATGACGCAGTCCAGTAGGCAACAGTCATTGCTACCAGTAGGTCCGCCTAGACCATGCATCATCGCAGGTTGTGCACCCGCTGAGCACCACAGGTGCCAATAACGCAGGGCACCTCAAGTCACCACCATGTGGCCTCATTGATGTAGATTTAATTAGGCAAAAGAGATTGTTCCCAGTGCAGCCTGCCCGGATCACGCATCTTCCCTGGCTGCACACACCCTGAGTGTTTCAGGTGTACTGACTGTGCAGCTCAAATCAATGTCATGTGGCTATGGGCCCTTGCTGACCGCTGCCTCCAGCCTACACTGCGGACAGCAGGGCTCACAATTCAGCTCGAGTCGAGATTGCAGATGATGCAGTCAAGTAGGAAACAGACATTGCTACCAGTGCAGCCCGCCCGGACCATGCATCTTTGCTGGCTTCACACACGCTGAGTGCTTCAGGTGCCACTTACTCAGTTCACCACAAGTCACCACCACGTGGCCTTTTTGAGGCAAAATTCATTAGGCAAAAGACATTGCTCCCTGTGCGGCCCGCCCGGACCACGCATCATCGCTGGCTGCACACACGCTGAGTGCTTTATGTGCCACTAACTGTGCAACTCAAGTCAACAGCACGTGGCTATGGGCCATAGCTGACTGCTGCCTCAGGCCTACACTGTGGACAGCATTGCTCACAGTACAGATTGAATCGCAATTGCAGGTGACGCAATCCTGTAGGCAACAGACATTGCATCCAGTGCAGCCCGCCCAGACGACGCATCTTCACTGGCTGCTCACACGCTGAGTGCTTCAGGTGCCACTAACTGTGCAACTCAAGTCAACGCCACATGGCTGTGGGCCCTTGCTGACTGCTGCCTCCAGCTTACACTGCGGACAGCATTGCTCACAATTCAGATTTAAACGCAATTGCAGATGACGTAGTCCAGTAGGCAACAGACATTGCTACCAGTGCGACCTGCCCTGACCTTGCATCATCACTGGCTGCGCAAACGCTGAGTGTTTCAGGTGCCGCTAACTCAGTGCACCACAAGTCACAGCTACGTGGCCTTATTGAGGCAGACTTCATCAGGCTAAAGACATTGCTCCCAGTGCGACCTTCCCGGACCAAGCATCATCTCTGGCTGCGCACATGCTGAGTGCTTCAGGTGCCACTAGCTCTGTGCAGCTCAAGTCAACGCCACATGGCTGTGGGCCCTTGCTGACCGCTGCCTCCGGCCTACACTGCTAACAGCTGGGCTCACAATTCAGATTGAGTCGAGATTGCAGATGACGCAGTCCAGTAGTCAACAGACATTGCTACCAGTCGGCCTGCCTGGACCATGTATCATCGCAGGTTGCGCACCCGCTGAGTGCCACAGGTGCCACTAACTCAATGCACCACAAGTCACCGCCATGTTGCCTTATTGAGGCAGAATTCATTAGGCAAAATTAATTGCTCCCAGTGCCGCCCGCCCGGACCACGCATCATCGCTGGCTGCACACACGCTGAGTGCTTCAGGTGCCACTAAGTGTGCAGCTCAAATCAATACCACCTCGCTGTCGGCCCTTGCTGACCGTTGCCAACGGCCTACACTGCGGACAGCAGGGCTCACAATTCAGATCGAGTTGCAATTGTAGATAATGCAGTCAAGTAGGCAACAGACCATTGGTACCAGTGCAGCCCGCCCGGACCATGCATCTTTGCGGGCTGCGCACACGCTGACTGCTTCAGGTGCCACTAACTTACTGCACCACAAGTCACCACCACATGGCCTTATTGAGGTAGAATTCATTAGGTAAAACATATTGCTCCCAGTATGGCCTGCCCAGACCACGTATAATCGCTGGCTGCCCACACGCTAAGTGCTTCAGGTGACAATAACTGTGCAGCTCAAGTCAACGCCACTTGGCTGTGGGCCCTTGCTGACCACTGCTTCCGGCCTACTCTTTGGTAATCATGAGTCCCAATTAAAATTGAGTCGCAGTGTGGTTAGATCCTTCTCCCCCCTCAGAACATGAGTGGTTTAAAAAGTTTTTGAATGTTGGGAAGTGGGAGCTGTTGGTTTTCAAGAGGAGAGGCATACGGGCTCGAAGAGAGGGCGAATCAGTTTGGGAACCGGTAATTAATTGGCTGGATAATTTAAACTAGTAAAAAAAAAAAAAAAAAAATTCTTCATTGTATATAATGAAACATAATGGGATTCACCTGTTTCATAATATGAGTTTATCATATTTTCTTTTTCTTTTCTTTTCTTTATTCTCTCCCCTTGTAGCGATCCCTGGGTGGGTGGGTTAGGGTGGGGTTCTGGGGTATAATACAAAAATGGGTAGCAATGACACAGATGTAATGCACTATGTATTGTATATTTTCTGTTTTATCTTCTGTTTATATGCCGAAATGTGATGTCTTGCTACTCTTTAATAAACATTAAAAAAAAAAAAAAATTGAGTCGCAATTGCAGATAACGCAGTCCAATAGGCAACAGACATTGAATCCAGTGCGGCCCGCCCGGACCATGCACCATCGCTGACTGCACACACGCTGAGTGCTGCAGGTGCCACTAACTCTGTGCAGCTCAAGTCAATGCCACATGATTGTGACCCCTTCCTGACCACTGCCTACGGCCAACACTGCGGACAGTAGGGCTCACAATTCAAATTCATTCCTGATTCATTAATTGCAGAGTCCAGTAGGCAAGTAACTATAACATCCGTGAAACCTGTGCTTTTTTCAGTGAATTTCTAAGGTTTTTTAAATGCTAATTTCTAACAACTAGATTGTACTCAGAAGATCCAATATTTTGACAATCTATTACCTACATATTTCATCTTTTGTTCCATATACCTTCACAGCGGTCAGCAGGGCTCACAATTCAAATGCAGTCTTGATTCATTAATTGCAGAGTCGCTGGCTGCGCACACACTGAGTGCTTCAAGTGACACTAACTCTGTGCAGCTTAAGTCAACACCACATGGCTGTGGACCCTTGCTGACCACTGCCTCCGGCCTACACTTTGGTCAGCAGGGCTCACAATCCAAATTCAGTTTTGATTCATTAATTGCAGAGTCCAGTAGGCAACAGGCATTGCATCCAGTGCGGCCTGCCCGGACCACGCATCATTGCTGGCTGTGTACATGCTCAGTGCTTCAGGTGCCACTAACTTATTGCAGCTCACGTCACTGGCTTTATGCCCTTGCTGACCACTGTCTCCGGCCTACACTGCGGTCAGCAGGGTTCACTATTCAAATTCATGCTGTAGACACCGGACGCAAAAATGTCACCTCATGCAGCAGGAATATTCTGAAGGGACATTAACATTTTCTTCACATGAGCACGCTCATCTCTGGTTCCACTACCTCAGTGCACCACAATTCATGGACCCTTTATGATTGAATCTCTGTGTGTGATACGATGATCACTGTTGGAGTTGTTGCCAGCACCAACCATTCCCTGAGAACTGGCTTACACTCATCCCACAAGCATCCAGCAAAGGAATCACTGGAACTGTGACCCTGGTAACAAGCATTTACAATTAAATGGCCTCGGCTTTCTTAAAGTTAGAGCTATTGGCATTGCAAATGGCATTTTTTTCATTTTTTGTTTTTTTAAAAAACATAAATAAATGGTATTGTCATTTACAATGGCAATAGGTGAGCATTAGAGAGTAGTAGAGAGTATTAGCGGACACAGAGCCGCACACACAGAAAGCCACACCCACACACAGAGAGCCACACACACACAGAGCCCCACACACACACAGAGCCACACACACACACAGAGAGCCCCCCCCACACACACACAGAGCCACACACACACAAAGAGCCACACACACGCACACAGAGAGCCACACACACACACACACACACACAGAGCCACACACACAGAGCCACACACACACACACAGCAAGCCACACACACACAGCGAGCCACACACACACAGCGAGCCACACAAACACACACACACACAGTGAGACACACACACACACAGCGAGCCACACACACACAGCGAGTCACACACTCAGAGAGCCACACACACAGAGCCACACACTCAGAGATGATTCAGGAAAGGGGGTGGTGATGAACAGAGTGTCTGAATTAAGCAGACCACACTTACCCAGTCCAAAGATCAGGGCTTGATCCATCACCGTTTTTTAGCTCACTGCACCATCCCAGCTCAGAACTTGGCTATATGCAAATTAGTCTGACCCAATGGCGGCAGCATAAGGGACAGGCTCCGCGGCTAAAGCGGCCTCTTCGACTATCCGGCTCATAATCCGCCACAATTTTAAAGCCCTGCAGGAGGGAACTGGAGCCTAGGACCGGGCGGAGCAAGTAGCGAGAAGCGGCGTTCAAATCCGGCGCCTGGGGACCGAGCTCCGTCGAAGCTGCGGATTGGCCTACTTCGACCACTTGAACCGGGACCTTCCCTGATCGAATAGCCCGGCAGGAAGTACAGCTGTTCCGGGGGACCTGGGCCGGAAGTGCCCGCACGCCGTGCAAGACGGCCGAGACACGAAACTACGCCGACTGACTGGGCACCGCCTACGATCGAAGGAAGAGTGGCTGCACCATTGCACTGTGACCGCCACCCCCGGACCTGTTCGCTGAATGACCGGCGGCCACAGGTGGAGGGGAGCCTAGGTTGGTGAAGGACAGCCGCCATTTTCTGAGGAAGACACTGCGCATTTATAGACCGTTAGCATACCTCACCCTGCGGAACGCCCTACAGATACCCGGCTGGTGAGCCAGACCACACGCAGCAGAATACACCCGGTTCGGAAGCACAATACGATCCCCCGGGGGCCAAGGGGGGACAGCTCCTTGGAGCCGGCGGACATCTGAGAGGCTCCCTGGCCGCGCTCACGTGCGGAAGAGAACACCAACACTCCGTGGCCGAGGTGGGTGAGCCGCTCCGAACAAGCTGGAGCGAAGAGGCCGAAAGCCACGAAACCCAAAGGCATGGCAGGGAAAGGACCGAAGAGTGGCACCACGCAGACCCGAATTGAACGATACACATCCGACAAGCCAGCTACCTCCCCCATGACGGGGAAAGACACGGGAGGCAAAACTGCAGATGCCCCGGGAGGAAAGAAGGCAACATTAGAGGACGTGATGCAGGCATTGGCTCAGCTACAAACAACGGTGGGCTCGATCTCCACGGATGTCACTTTGCTTAGAGCCGACCTCCACAAAATGCCGGAGATAGTCAAAGAAATGTAAGTTGTCACGAAATCCGTCGTGGAGGACGTCTCAGAACTTCAGCAGGCAATGGGGAAGATGGCACAGGACAATAAACTGCTGCATGAGAAACTTGATGAGCAGGAAGGGCGTTCTAGGCGGAACAACATCCGTATTATTGGGGTACCGGAATCGGAAGGCACGAGAGCCATGGACTTGTATGTGGAGAGCCTAATTACAGATGAACTTAAGCCAAAGGGTTTGTCCACTTTCTTCTCCGTTGAGAGGGCCCACCGCGTACCAGGCGGTCAACCGCAGCCGGGGGCGTCTCTGCGGCCTATAGTTGCCCGCCTATTCAATTTCCGAGACCGGGACGCCATCTTACAGGACGCCAGGACGTCCCCTCCTATCAGACTTCAGAACTCCACCATAGCCTTGTTCCCCGACTACACGGCGGACATCGCACGCAGGCGAAGGACCTTTTTTGAGGTTAAAAAAGAACTAAGGACACGAGAAATCCCATACTCCATGCTCTTCCCCGCAAGGCTCAGGGTAGTAGCAGAAAATAAAACTTGGTTCTTTGACACCCCTGAAGCGGTGCAGGACTGGCTGGAGGGATGGAGACCGGGCCACCACCCTCGGCGAACCAACCGCCCCCCAAAGGGCCGAAATGCAGGAAGACATCCGGACTCCCAGGCATCGGGAGGGGGCCCAGAGAGCAGCTCGCCCTTAAGAGAAGAAGGCGGTCAGGAGGAGAACGAAGAACTGTGATCTCCAGGTTTCCATACTTTACTTGACTTATTGTGCTGCGCACACGCTACCCACCATTGGACACTGGGTGATGGACCTCTGGGGTAGGTATGGGCGGAAAATCCGTTCCGCTCACGGATTTTGCGGATTTTCGGGAAATCCGCAATCCGCGAGATTCGCGAATCTCCCGCAAAATCCGCAAATCCGCGAGCAGCGGATTTTGCTCGCACTGCTCGCACTGTTCGCGTGAGTTCGCGGCTTCCCAGTACAATTTCGCGCCCCGCGAATAAGTGCTAAATTGCAGAAATACGATCTTAGCAAAACTGAAACTACTTGCCAGGTTCAAAAGTTCAGGCTCATCATTAGTAGCCATTTCCTGTAGTGCTTCCTGAGGGGCCCCTCCAGAGTTCAGTTGCCAGTTGCAACTATTATGTGACCCTGCTCTGAACCTCAGAATAGTTACACATATGCCACAAAGGTCCTGAATTACAGCAAAGGGAGACAAGCAGGAGCCAGGCTGGAAGTTAAAATCCATTAATCAGCCCCTAATTCATTATTGTCAGTTGGGGCAGGGCAGGTGTTGTAACTAATTTTGCAACAATGAAAGCACTTAGCAAGTGCAAAAGATCACTAATCAGGGCGCACTAAGGAAGCAGGTGCCAGCTAAAAAAATATTCTGTGACACATTAATCAGCCCCAAATTAATTCAGGTCACTTGAGGCAGGGAAGGTGTGCTTTGCTTTGCCGAAAATAATGTACACTGGACAACCAGAGGGTGTGGTGATGAAACAGAGGGTGGCATGGGTGGGCCAGAGGGTGGCATGAGTAGTCAGAGAGTGGCAGTGGTGACAGAGAGTGGCAGTGATGAAGAAGAGTGTCCCAAACAGGCTGGACACGTAGAAACAACAAGTTCGCAAAATTTGCGACCCGACAGGTAAGTTCGCAAATTGCGAAATTGTAAAAACCCTCGCGAACTGGCAGAAACACGGGCGAACACAAAAAAAAAAATCCGCAAATTCGCGGGAATTCGCGGATTTTGCGGATTGCGAGTTTGCAAATCCGCAAAATTCGCGAACGCGAGATCCGCAAAATTCGCCCATGCTTACTCTGGGGGTGTGAGTGAGAGACCGCTGGCTGCGGAGAGTCCCTCACCCCGACGCGCAAGTACACTGTTTTGGGGTTGGGGTATGCACTCTGCTCAGTTGGGGTGGCGGGCAGTTTTGAGTCTGTGTAGCAGGGGGGCAGGGAGGGGGATAGGTAGGGGTACGGGGATGGTTAAAGTTTGGGACCACTTGGTCCTACAGGTTCTGGTTTTGCGCACACACATGTTAATTGGTATGACTCAGCATTTGGAAAGCACCGTAAGTCACTGGGAAGGCCCGATGGCGGGAGGTACGGTAGAGTCACACCTGCCTCGCGCATGTCTCCATACAACACCTCACACATGGCGAGAAGGCCTCGCGGCCTATAGTGATCCCTCCGTAAGACTAGAGAGGGACTGCACCCTACGGGCTCCTACGGGCCCTAACACCAGCAATTCTTATGGCCAGGATAAATAGCCACACTCCACCAGCCCCGCTGCAAATCATGTCATGGAACGTTAGGGGCCTGGGAGACAAGATCAAAAGGGGTCTGGTGCTGCAGGGTATTAAGAGACAGGGGCCCACCCTAGTTCTTTTACAGGAAACACACTTGGTGGGGGCGGCCACACGAGCTCTGGACAGGAGGGGATACCATATGATAGTGCACGCTGAATTTACCTCAGGGTCACATGGCACAGGCATATTGCTGCGAAAGTCTTCCCAATACATAGTGAAATCCACAAAAGTAGATGATCAAGGCCACTTTGCAGCGGTACATGGCCAGTGGGAGGGTAGAATGCTAAACGTGGTCTCCGTTTATATTCCACCGGCGCTGCAAGCAGTAGCATTGCCGGATCTCGGCAAGTTCCTGCTGGAACTCCCTGAAGGGGATTTACTTATTGGTGGAGACTTTAACATGACGCTCACAAACACCCTTGATCAGTTCCCCACACGAACACACACAGATGGCCCTAGCAAGCTCCAGAATTTTCTAGAAGCGCAGGGTTTGGTGGATGTGTGGCGTACGCTACACCCAGAACAGCAACAATACACCTATTACTCAGCGACCCACAATAGCCTTTCAAGGATAGACTACTTTTTTACATTGGGAAACGGTCTCCTCAACATCAACGAAGCAAAGATACAGCCGAGGGGCATTTCGGATCACTCGCCGGTCACTCTGACCGTGTCTAGTACAGGCACCAAACGTAAAAGGATATATCCGATTTTTCCAGGGTATCTCAAAGTCCCACAGATCAGTAAAGACCTGAAGAAAGCGACCCAGCTATATTTTGAGGAGAATCAGTCCTCGGTAGACTCCCCCTCAATACTGTGGGAAGCCTACAAAACAGTGTTCAGGGGACAGGCTATTGCGGCGATAACGAGTCACAAGAGAGCACAAAGGAGGGAAGCACTGGAACTGGAGTTGGGCCTCGAGAGGGCCAACACTGCCCATATGGCGGACCCATCAGAAGACACACTTCATGACTTACAGATACACCAGCGCCGCCTTAACGACCATCTGAGGCGTGTGACCATGGCGGACATCGCCGCGACTAAACACAGAGTTTATGACGTTGGGGACAAAGCTAGTAAACTCCTAGCGTGGCTGGACAAGAAACAAGGGGGAGGTAGGAACATACTGCAAATTACGGACTCATGTGGCACTGTACACACCCAGCCGGAGGAAATAGTAGAAGCACTGGCCGATCACTTCAGTGAAGTATACACTCCGACAATAGTGGTGGCGGAGGACGAAGCCAGAGCCACCCTCGACTGTGTGCCTCTGCCAACGCTGACGGAGGAGGCGGCGAAGGACATCGACGCCCCCTTAACAACTGACGAAATTCAGTCGGCCATTAACTCCCTCCACCCGGGTAAGGCTCTGGGCCCCAACGGGGTGCCCATTGAATGGTTTAAAACCATGTCTGAGTCCCTGTGTAAGCCCCTTCTTCAAATGTATGAAGAGAGTAGGATAAAGGGTACATTGCCCCCAGATCAACGGATGGCAACTATAGTCGCCATCCCAAAATCGGGTAAACCGCCCAGCGACTGTAAATCCTATAGACCTATTTCCCTCCTGAACCCGGAGGCCAAAATAATAGCGAAAGTGCTGGCGAACAGGCTTATGCCATGCTTAAGTCAGTTGATCAACCCAGACCAGTCCGGCTTTATGCCGCATAGAAGCACGGCCTTAAACCTTCGCAGAGTGCACAGAGTTGTGGCGCGAATCTCACGGTTGAGGGAACCAGCAGCGATATTATCACTGGACGCAAAAATGGCGCTTGACTTGGTGGAGTGGAACTATCTCTTCGCGGTGCTCACTCGCATGGGCTTTGGACCCGTCTTTGTTTCCTGGATAAGGGTGCTCTACAAGGATCCCATGGCCAGAATAGTAGCGAATGGACACACGTCACGAGCCATACGTTTGGGACGTGGTACGCGACAGGGGTGCCCCCTCTCGCCCCTCCTATTTGCACTGGTCCTAGAACCGCTGGCGGTCACTATCCGCAGTACACAACTTCTGAAGGGGATTAGCTGGGATCCACAGTGGGAAGACAGAGTGTCCCTATACGCGGACGACATGTTGATATACCTCACAGACTTAGAAAATAGCCTTCCAAACCTCCTAGCAATCTGTAACTCACATGGGCGAGTGTCAGGCTATACTATCAATTGGTCGAAATTGATACTCTTTGAGCTCAAGAGGCCACTCCCGCCCCTGCCAGACTCCTGTCCGCTAGAGCTAGCTCCTTCTTCCTTTAAGTATCTGGGAATCTATATCACTCGAGATGAAACTGAGTTCTCACTGCTCAATCTGCAACCCCCTTTGATTCAGCTCCGTAACGATGTGCAACACTGGAAAGAACTCCCACTAACATTGCTGGGCAGAGCAGCATTATTTGAAATGATGGCGCTGCCGCGCTTTCTATACGTCCTTGAAAACGCCCCACACTTGATATCCGCCAACTTCCTCCAGAGAGTAACAGCACAGATTTCGAGTCTGCTCTGGGGAAACCGGCCAGCCCGAATTTCCCACATGAAGCTTAATAGGAGCTGGTATGATGGAGGAATTGCACTGCCTAATATGCAACTATATTATTGGGTGGCCCAACTCAAGATCCTCAACCAGTGGGTGCATGCCCCACAGGACGACCCAGCATTCAAAGCAGACAGGGCACAATTAGGTACAAATAGCTTACTAGCACCTCTGTACCACCGGGGCACAGCGGCGAAACTTATAGGACCCACCAAACACACCGTACAACTATGGTACAAGGCGCAAGCGAAGCTACACTGGGATGGGACCATCACAAAGCTCACACCACTGTGGGACACCAAGGCACTGGGACAACTACGGCGCACTAAGGGCTTCACCCAGTGGGATAACATTGGGATATCGACTGTGGGAGACATGTGGACTAGGGAGGGAGTGATTCCGTTCGCGACCCTTCAGGAACAGTACGAACTGGGGGATAGCGAGCTGTATAGATATATACAGATCAGACATGCCCTCCAGGCGGCGATCCCACCAGACACGACTCCACCAGAGTCCTCCCCACTGGAGGACCGTCTGCTCACAGATTTCATGCAGGAAGGCGCAACCTCATTAACAGATCGTAAGTTGATCAACAACTTACCTGACCCGCTGGGGAGGCTAAAAGACAAATGGGTGGCCGACGTCGGAGACTTCGACGAATCCGACTGGAACGCCGCCATGGCATCTCCACGTGAGGCTGGTATATCGTCTAAATTCTGCCTGGTACAACTAAAAGTCTTGCACAGGATATACTACACGAGAACTACACTACACAAACTGCAGCAAGCAGAGCATCCATATTGTCTCAGGGGCTGCGGGGAAGAGGGCACGTTCATACACACGCTCTGGGGCTGCACACGTATTGTCAGCTACTGGCAGCGGGTACTCCGCACTATCGCTCAAACACTTCACACCTCACTCACACTGGACCCACGGGAATGCTTATTGAATGTATGGGGGCCTACAGATCTTACATTTTATGAGAGGGTGTGGACTACGATAGGACTTATGGCAGCCAAACGAGACATTGCACAAAAATGGGGGACAGCGGATCTCCCCACATTGGCACAATGGAGCAGGAACATGGATATGCTCATGTTGACAGAAAGGGCAGTTTACAAACTGAGAGATAACCCACGCAAATGGAATGGGGTTTGGCAACCGTGGAACACATATAGAGGGGATATTTGTGAGCCGTTGTCGGAGGAGGATCTTGAAGGCTCTGAGGATGAGGAGGACACTGAATAGGGGTCGAGACCAACGGTAGGCAGCACACATGAAGGGAACGGGGCTGGGTACAATGCAGTGGGGTTTGGTAGAGTGGGGGTGTGCGGGCGGGATGTGACTTTGGGAGAATTGCACAACTGTTCTCTCACAGGGCAGCTTCGATGCCAGATCATACACCATGTGTAAATTACTGTCGTACTGACTCATGTGTGAAGTTTATTAGTTAATTAAAAAAAAAAATGAAAACAAAAACACAAAATGCAAATTGTATTTTCACTATTAATTTCATTCGTTCCGCATGAATGCATATCCTGAGTAATTAACACTGCCTCAACAACCAGAAAAGGCTAAAAGGTCTTCGTTCAGATCGTCAATACAACATACTGCAAGCCGGCCTCAGGGTTGTAGGCGCATATATGTACTGTGATGGAAAATTCTATATAACTTTGCAATAAAAAAATATTTTAAAAAAAAAAATGAGTCTGACCCTGGCCCAGTGCATCATGGGAACAGGGCAGACCAAACTACCAAGCCAATTCTTATACTGGGAAGGAAACAAGCTTCCGGGGACCGGTTTCTGGCATTTCAGCCGTCTTCGGCCCGGCTTGCTTGAATCCTGATGGTGCAATGAGCAAGGGACTCACATCTGAGTATACCCTTCCACGCTTATGGTGGACAAAAATGATTCAGAAAAGGGGGTGGTGATGAACAGAGTGTCTGAATTAAGCAGACCACTCTTACCCAGTCCAAAGATCAGGGCTTGATCCATCACCGTTTTTTAGCTCACTGCACCATCCCAGCTCAGAACTTGGCTATATGCAAATTAGTCTGACCCTGGCCCAGTGCATCATGGGAACAGGGCAGACCAAACTACCAAGCCAATTCTTATACTGGGAAGGAAACAAGAGCCACACACACTGAGTCACACACACACACAGCCTCACACACACACACACAGTGAGCCACACACATACACGCAGAGCCACACACACACACACACACCCAACCACACACACACACACACACAGAGCCATACACACACACACACAGAGCCACACACACACAGAAAGAGAGCCACACACACAATCGAGCACAGCCAGGGAACAGAGGCATGAAATCACAAGCACAGCTAGGGAACAGAGGCAACAAACACGAGCACAGCCAGGGAACAGAGGCAAGAATAAAACACGAGCACAGTCAGGGAACAGAGACAAGAAGAAAACACGAGCACAGCCAGGGAACAGATGCAAGAAAAAAACACGAGCACAATCAGGGAACAGAGGCAACAAACACGAGCACAGCCAGGGAACAGAAGCAACAAACACGAGCACAGCCAGGGAACAGAGGCAACAAACATGAGCACAGCCAGGGAACAGAGGCAACAAACACGAGCACCGCCAGGGAACAGAGGCAAGAAGAAAACACTCGCACAGCCAGGGAACAGAGGCAACAAACACGCACAGCCAGGGAACAGAGGCAACAAACATGAGCACAGCCAGGGAACAGAGGCAAGAAGAAAACACGAGCACAGCCAGGGAACAGAGGCAAGAAGAAAACACGAGCACAGCTAGGGAACAGAGGCAAGAAGAAAACACGTGCACAGCTAGGGAACAGAAGCAACAAACACGAGCACAGCCAGGGAACAGAGGCAACAAACACGAGCACAGCCAGGGAACAGAGGCAAGAAGAAAACATAAGCACAGCCAGGGAACAGAGGCAAGAAGAAAACACTAGCACAGCCAGGGAACTGAGGCAACAAACACGAGCACAGCCAGGGAGCAGAGGCAAAAAGAAAACACACGCACAGCCAGGGAACAGAGGCAAGAAGAAAACACGCGCACAGCCAGGGAACAGAGGCAAGACAAGACGAGCACAGCCAGGGAACAGAGGCAACAAACACCAGCACAGCCAGGGAACAGAGACAACAAACACGAGCACATCCAGTGAAAAGAGGCAACAAACATAAGCACAGCCAAGGAACAGACGCAACAAACACGAGCACTGCCAGAGAACAGAGGCAAGAAGAAAACATGTGCACAGCCAGGGAACAGAGGCAACAAACACAAGCACAGCCAGGGAACAGAGGCAACAAACACGAGCACAGCCAGGGAACAGAGGCAAGAAGAAAACACGAGCACAGGTATGGAACAGAGGAAAAAAGAAAACACGCGCACAGCCAGGGAACAGAGGCAACAAATACGAGCACAGCCAGTGAACAGAGGCAAGAAGAAAACGCGCGCACAGCCAGGGAACAGAGGCAACTAACACGAGCATAGCCAGGGAACAGAGGCAAGAAGAAAACACGAGAACAGCTAGGGAACAGAGGCAACAAACCCGAGCACAGCCAGGGAACAGAGGCAAGAAGAAGAAAACACGATCAGCAGCAGGGAACAGAGGCAAGAAAATCGAGCACAAGCAGGGAACAGAGGCAAGAAAAACACAATCAGAACGATCAGAAGCAGGGAACAGAGGCAAGAAAAAAACGATCAGAAGCAGGGAACAGAGGCAAGAAAAAAACAATGACAAGCAGGGAACGATGAGCAGCAGGTAACAGAGGCAGGAAAAAAACACGAGCACAGTCAGGGAACAGAGGCAACAAACACGAGCACAGCCAGGGAGCACAGGCAAGAAGAAAACACGCGCACAGCCAGGTAACAGAGGCCAGAAAAGACGAGCACAGCCAGGGAACAGAGGCAACAAACACGAGCACAGCCAGGGAACAGAGACAACAAACATGAGCACAGCCAGTGAAAAGAGGCAACAAACACAGGCACAGCCAAGGAACAGACACAACAAACACGAGCACAGCCAGGGAACAGAGGCAAGAAGAAAACACGCACACAGCCAGGGAACAGAGGCAACAAACACGCGCACAGCCAGGGAACAGAGGCAACTAACACGAGCACAGCCAAGGAACAGAGGCAAGAAGAAAATACGAGAACAGCTAGGGAACAGAGGCAACAAACCCGAGCACAGCCAGGGAACAGAGGCAAGAAGAAGAAAACACAATCAGCAGCAGGGAACAGAGGCAAGAAAATCGAGCACAAGCAGGGAACAGAGGCAAGAAAAACACAGTCAGAACGATCAGAAGCAGGGAACAGAGGCAAGAAAAACAAGCCATTGGCTTTGCTCATGACATTATTTTTATTTATGTTTTAGTTTTGAAAACATAAATAAATGACATTGTCATTTACAATGCCAATAGCTTAATAGCTCATAAATGCGACACCTATTGCATTTGCACCCACACAGACCCACCCACACAAAGCCACCCACACACACATACAGAGCCGCCCACAGAGCCATTCACATACAGCCACCCACACACACAACGCCACCCACACAGAGCCACCTACACAGACAGAGCCACCCATGCACACAGACAGAGCCACCCACGCGCACACAGACAGACAGAGCCACCCACGCGCCCACAGACAGAGCCACCCACGTGCACACAGACAGAGCCACCCACGCGCACACAGACAGACAGAGCCACCCACACGCACACAGAGCCACCCACGCGCACACAGACAGAGACACCCACGCGTACACAGACAGACAGAGCCATGCACAGACAGAGCCACACACACGCACCCAGACAGATAGAGCCACACACACACTCACACAGACAGACAGAGCCACACACACACACACGCACACAGACAGACAGAGCCACACACACGCCTACCCAAGTTATGTGATCAGTTGTTACTATTACTGCATCCAGATATCAGAGTACTTGTTTGTGATTGAATATCAGTATCATCATGAGATACTAAACACAGTTTTGAGTCGGAAATGGAAAGTAGCACCAAAAGAGATAGAAGCTGAAATTATTGGCAAACAGGTCACCTTGTTGTAAATGGGTGGCACTGGTCACACTGCAGAGCGTGTGCAATCCACTTAGAAAAGATAGCTTCACAGTGAGGATGAGACTCAACGCTGCCCCGCCATACAACGCCCTAGGTCCGCCTATTTGATTAGTTCGTGCTTGTCTCATTTCTTTACCAAAATCGCTCTTATACATTTTAGGGGCAATGAGCCTCCGATGCTGTGCTGATATTACTAACAGGTGTTTGAGAGGCAGACGCTAACCTCTCCTCTCAACAGCTGGGTTTCCGTTTCTGAAAACCTTAAAGAGAGAGGTATATTGGTAACACATTTCTACTTGCCTTGATCCTGGCACTAAAATCTGTGTGGAGTTCCCAAATAAACACAGATTCAGATAAACCAGATTTAAGTGTTTCCAAAAAATTCAGTAAAATCGATTATCGGAGCATGACCTTGCCTGTTTTCAGGCACTCACACTTTGGAGGACTCTACCAGCAGCATTTCTGCAGCACATGCTTGCAGTAATAAAACAATTAACCATCACACCAGCTTCCCAAATTCCAGAGTATTGGCTTTGCCAGTGTTGCTTGTTTGTTGCTGTTGTTGTTTTAAAGGGCACTGAGTTTGGTGTTATTTTCTACCGCCTGAGGAAACAGGGCAGGTTAACTCTAAAGAGGAGAGAAAGGCTGAAGGTGTCAATCATCGGATCGCCGAGCACACCATTTTAAGATACAATCTTCAGGCTAAAAAGGGTAGCCCCTGGCTGCAGCCTAGAAAACTGCACACAAGGGCCCCTCAGATGTGTGCACGAGATAGGAATTCAATCACAGAGACAAAGAAGAGGCGCTACAATCTTCAGGCTACAAAGTGCAGCCCCAGAAAACTGCACATAAGGTATCCCTTCAGATGTGTGCACGACATAGGAATTCAATCAATTGACAAAGACGAGGCGCTTTTCAATGAGCTCAGAAATCGGGGTCTTAAGTAAATACATAACAAAGCCAGAGCTCAGCTCCCAGGGAGGGCGGAGTCTGTGACGCAGCCCCATTAATACACACGGGTCTGGATCTTTAACTGTCCGCTTCTGGAAAAGGCCAGCATCTCCCCTCTGAAGCAGAGGCTGCCAGAGCTGTGTAAAACCCCAGTAAACACTACACCTGCACGCGCTCAGATGCTTCAGTAACAAAGGTAACCTTGTGAAAGCCAGTGCACTATTCTAGCGGGTGGCCAAAGGACCATAGCACCAGTCTGACTAATGTCCAGTACTGCAAGTCTGGCAATGGGCAAACTGGTAATGGCATGTATGACTGTCCCTTCACTGCCAAACAAGATTGCTGAAAAAGACGATATGTGTCTGGCTGACGTGTACTTTGTGATACTAGTACAAACACTGAAGGGGCGCGTGCACGTATGCATGAGACGAGCATCGGTCGTAAACAAACGTGACATATGTAATGACAGGCACATTGCTGCATTATCTACTTACTGACGGGGATGGGGGTGGGGGGGGTGTGCAAGAGCTTTACAATGGTGCGGCCGCAAAGGCTTTGCTGACAAAGACTCCATTCACCTAACCCAAGCGGCATCTGCTGTGACATCCTGCATGCAGTGACATGCATAGCTGCACGTGACCGCTGTCAGTGTCGTCAGTGATGCAACCTATGAAAACGTCGGAAGCAAGGCCGCAAGTTACTGGAACCAGTTTAGGCGCTGCACCTTACGCTATATGCAGCCTCCGACCCTTCCTGTCCGTGTCTCGCTCCCGGCACAGCCATAATCTTGGGCTTGAGACTGGTTGCTTTCATGCTTTCTCCTGTGAACGCCTCTAGTCCCAAGGAGGCTGAAGGTGGGAGGGCGGGTGAGAGAAGAGGCAGCCAGCTTGTTCGTGAACAGCAAAACGCGCCCCTCTGCACACTCCCCCTGCATCCCAGAGAGGCGCGCGACGCGATCCTGTCTGCCCTGCGATGCTGTGGAGACAAGACCTGGCCGCGCGCACAACGTTATCCTATGGGGAAACGCTGCGCGCGGCCAGGTCTTGTCTCACTTCGGCGTCTCAGATTGCTGAGACGCCGACAATAGTTCTCTGGCGAGAACGCGCTTTCAGCGCGTTATAGCCGAGACCTAAAAACGATCAGAAGCAGGGAACAGAGGCAAGAAAAAAACAATGACAAGCAGGGAACGATCAGCAGCAGGGAACAGAGGCAAGAAAAAAAACGATCAGCAGCAGGGAATAGAGGCAAGAAAAAAAACGATCAGCAGCAGGGAACAGATGCAAGAAAAACAAGAAAATTGTGCACAAGCAGGGAACAGAGGCAAGAAAATCGAGCACAAGCAGGGAACAGAGGACAAGGTAAGGTGGAAGGAGCATAAGGCCACAGATCTTACCTTATTAACACAAGGTCGCCCTACCATTACAGCATTGGGGAACGTCCGACCAGATTAGGCATGCAAGGCGGGTCCAAAAAACCAAAAGGAATACCGGGTTCTCCTCCAGGAATGGCGGCCACAATCAAGCATCCCGAGCTTCAGGGGAAGTCACGACATGACGACGATGGCACCCACTCACCCTATGACATAGGCCAGGATGCCGAGCTGCACCAGCCTGTTCATCAGACGCACCTTCCGGCTCTTGATCAGCACAATGCGGGGATGTCGTACTCGAAGACGAAGCCGTAGAGCTGTGCGCAGCACGAGGAGCCCCCGCCCGCCATCCTGCCCGGTGCTGCCCGCTCCCTGGACCCGGCGGTCATATGATGAGGCTGATCGAGGACGGAGGGGGGAGGGAAAGAGGAGGGCGGAGCGGCCACCCCGGAAGGAGGGCCCGGGAACTTCCACACACTGCAGCCTCACTTCCGGGACGCGCACCTGAGCATGGGGAGCGACCACGTCGCGTCCTGTGGGGTTCCGTTAATGCACGGTGTCCGGAGGAAGAGGGGTTGGAGCTGCCGCTGCACCTGGTGAACTTCCACACTCCATCTTTCGTGAGGTTGCCACTTTTGTCTTTGTAGAATGGCGGCTGTTTGTTTCTGTTTTTGAGACTCTGGAAGGAAGGGTCGTTTTTTGCACCTGGTTAGGATGTTGTGTAAAATGCTCTGTTATGTTTGGCAACGTGACCAATGTGTGTTTGCTTTAAGTAAACTTACAAGAATAGTTTAGAGTGGGAGAAAGTACCAGCATTAGCAGAAGACGTTGCACCCCGGAATAAGATACGCAGCGACAACGCTTCTCCGAGGCGAAGCAGAAATGCCTCGGAGAAACGCAGCGTCATTTTTGTATTTGGGGGCGTGTTTTCTTTCTCTCCTCTTCACATTGGCTGGAATGTAAAATTCCAGCCAATGGGAAGAGGAGAGAAAGAACATGAAAAAACACGCCCCCGAATGCCAAAATGACGGGGCTTACACTGACAGACGCCCCTCTTCTCGAATGGCTGGCCTCCGTTTAGGAAGCCAGCCAATGGAGAAGAGGGGCGGGTTCAAGCCCCACACTAAGAGACATAAGATCTCGCCGACGATCAGCAGCAGGGAACAGAGGCAAGAACAAAACGATCAGCAGCAGGGAACAGACAAACTTTTTATTTATGTGCTTGTTTTGAAAACAGATAAATAAATGGCATTGTCATTTACAATGCCAACAGCCTAATCTCTTGCAAATGCGAGACCTATTGCATTTGCACACACACACACACAAACAGAGAGCCACACACAGCCACACACACACACACAGCCACACACAAACACACACACACAGCACAGAGCCACACACACAGAGCCACAGAGCCACACACACAGAGCCACAGAGCCACACACACACAGAGCCACACACACACAGCCACACACACACACAGAGCCACACATAGAGCCACACAGACACACACAGAGCCACAGACACGCACACAGAGCCACACACACACACACAGAGCCACACACACAGAGCCACACACACCCACACAGAGTTACACACACACAGAGCCACACACACACACACACAGCCACACACACACAGAGCCACACACACACACAGCCACACACACACACAGAGCCACACACACACACAGAGCCACACACACACTCTTACCCAAAATAGTATACGAATGAGTTTACAATGGACATTTAGCAACACTACTAGTGCCTTAAATGTTTAATCCCCATAGTCCAGAACCCTTGAGTTTATGAAGGGAACAAGCGTCAACAGCCCCTTTCAATCTCACCCCAATTAGGAACAAAAGTTGAGAGTCCGACACTACAAGTGCCAAACAATCTGCTGAAGAAACCCCTTGCGGGTATTAAAGTTCAAATAAACCAAAAAGTGTGCATTCACTGTGCTGTGCAACACAAATAAAAAAGACATCATATGCAATTGGAGGAATGTTTATGTGAAAGGTGGAGAGTTAGTCTAATGATGGCCTAGGAGGGCATAAGTTTATGTAAGTGTCCAAGACTGTTACACGTTCTTAAATGTGTCAGCAGTTGCTTGGCTGAGGTGAGCAGACTAAATGTAAGACTGATGGGGAAAAAACGATAAGTGGAGAGGGTAGTTCTGTTAAAGTATGAAAATGTGTTAGCCTGTTGTAAAATATCAGTTTATTTTGTTGCATAGTTGTTCCTGTTAATTTATTTACAATAGTACAACAATTCTTTTCGTTTTTACTTTTGCCTCTATTTAGTCATGAGAATAAACAATATTTAATGGGTCTTTGAGAGCCAATGTGCTTTAGGTCATAAAGAATCTGCACAATGACTTTCAAACACAAAAAGCAGAACAAACAAGTGATTTTGTTTCTCAAAAGTAAGGTAAAACTACACATAGAAAAAACTTTCTCAGAAAAGTATGCTGATGAGTTCAGATATGTTTGTTATGTTTGATTCAGAATTATTCTTAGAATTTGAAGATGAAGCGCCAAGTTAAAGAACAACCTCAAAGAAAAGTGAGATTATCCCGGGAGATTTTAATTTGGAGATGTAAACAATTGTCCTCTTGTGCTTCCCTTATCAAGTGTGGTCTAAGCACACTTGCCCTTGATGTACTAATTTTTGTCTCCCAGAAAAGCTCAAGCAAACATATCTGCCATGGAAATGAAGGCAACACCTGGCACAAAAAGCTTTCAATTTCTGAGCTGTATTGTTCTAATTTGCACTGAGGGGTAGATTGTCTTTTGATCTATCTATACATAAGTGTTTCCTAAATTTACACAAACAACTAATACAATCAAATGATGCCATCCTATAAGACTCCCTGGTAAATACGTACTACTACTGTACTGTTAACTGTACCAGGTAGAGATCATGCCTGCTACCTACCCGGGCACTCTTCATAAGTAAGCACGCGTTTCTAACCATGAGAAGCTGCTTTTCACCCGGAAAGGTAAAAACACTGGCATCGGAAGATATCATGACAGTGGTGACAAATGGAGCAAATAGAACTACTTACGTCTTTTATGGAAGGGCTTGTACAATTACATTAAAATTGCAATATCCCTCTTAATTATGTTTGGGGTCGTATTATCGACGGATACCACCCCAGTCATGTGGAATCCCAGACTGTCCGACCGCTGCTGTCACCGTTCACTTTCAAAGGAAGAGGATCTGCTGCTTGGACTCAACAACGGGAAGAGGTATACTCCTGAAAGCAATAACCCCAAGAACGCAAAGATCCACAAAACAAATCACAGACATCGTTCATCATCAGATGTTCCTCAACAGTTCGTCCAAACAGATCCCCCCCAACATCAAGCGCGTGTCAATGATACTTACCTGACGACTGAGCCTCCGCCATGTCGGGCACTTGGCCAGTTCCCGGCGAAAGTCAGCTCCAGCGCCTCTCTTCCCTCCTTGCCTCACGCACCCCCAGATGGCTTCCGAGTCTCGGCTCAATTTTCCCAGCAGCGAGTCAGTATCAGCAACGTCTAACTCCATCCGCACAGCGGCGCTTCGCTGGCCGCAGCCCCCAGCTGAATGAGCGCTTCGCAACCTTTCCTGAATCGGTAGAGGACTCCGCCTGGAAGTTCTACTGCGCCGGCGCTCAGTATTGTTCGGCTCGTAAACATTTGATAAACAACTAGAATGCTCACCGAACAAAATGAACATGCGAGTATTGGCCGTCATGCCTTGAAAAATAAACAAACAATTCAAATGGTGGCATTTTTTAAAGCTAAGCCCCGACCGAACAAAATGAACATGCGAGTATTGGCCGCCATGCCTTGAAAAATAAACAAACAATCAAAATGGTGGCATGTTATAAAACTAAGCCCCGTCTTTTTCAGACTGGGGGGCGTGTTTTTTGTTGAGTGACTGAAGACGTCACTGAGAGAAAGGACAGCAAAAAACACCCCCCTCAATCCGAAACGGACAGACTTAGTTTTAAAAAATGATGTCACAGAAACCTCTTCTCCAATGGAGAAGAGGGGCGGGTTCAAGCCTCGCTACTCTGGAGACATAAGATCTCGCCAGCGAGACTGCGCATGCGCAGCCTACGCTAGCCGAGACCTAATAAAAAGGGGCCAGATGCACGTGCCCGTAGCCAGTTTCACTATCTATCAAACTGTGTCCGTGTGTTCATTATGTATTTATGATGGCCCCAGGCCCTACCACATTACATTGTGCTATGGACAGCGCAGGAAACCATGTTACCTCTAAGCATGGGTGGAAAATCCGTTCCGCTAGCATATTTTGCGGATTATCGGTAAATTCGCAATCCGCGAGATTCGCGAATTTCCCGCAAAATCCGCGAACGGAAATCCGCGAACGGGGATTGGGTCAAAAGTTCAAGCTGACTTTTGTAACTCTTTTAGAATGGCGCCAGCAAGCTGCCAGAGCCATTCTAAAATAGTTACAAAAGTCTGCTTCAACAGGAAGCTCTAATAGATAAAGTACAGCAGGTGCTGCTCAAATTCAGTTACACAATCATTAATCACCCCCAAACTTGGGGTGATTAATGATTGTGTAACTTAATTTGACCTTCAACTGGAGCACCTGCTTTACTTTATCTATTAGTGCTTACTGTTGAAGATATTTCTAGCTATTTTAGAATGACGCTGGCAGCTTGCCGGCGCCATTCTAAGTGGGGCTGAGGGCAGAAGGGCACAAAAGTGGGACAGAGGGCAGAAGGGGACAAAAAATGATTGGGGCAGAGGGCAGAAGGGCACAGAAACAAGTGGTATAGAGGGCAGATGGGCATAAAAAAACAAGAGGGTGGCAGTGATTAAACAGGCAAAAAAAAAATCCCCCGCGAAATTGCAAAGCGCCTCGTGATCATCCGCGAACACACAAAGCGCCTCGCGAACACGCAAAAATAAAAAAATTCTGCAAATTTGCGAATTTTGCGGATTGCCAATTCGCAAATCCGCAAATTTGCGAATTGCCAATTCGCAAAATTCGCCCATGCTTAGTTACCTCTGGCAGTGGGGAAGACCTTGGTTATGTAGCTTTGTCGTCCCCTCCTTAACTGTAAGCGGAGTGGGCAGAGCTAGCGTATAGCAGTACAGCGTAGGGGAGTGCAGATTTTGCCCAGGGCTCTGGCTGTGGTTCAGTTCTATACTTGACAAGGAAGAAACTAATGCGTGTGTCTGTGTTTTTGTGTCGGCGCCACCTGCCACAAAATCGACAATTTCGCAATGTAGCATTCACCCGGAGGATGGGCTCGCACGAACGGAGAAATGAAGGAGCGCAAGACCGCTTGGGGTCTTGGCTCAGACATGCCAAGTGTTGTGTGTATCTGTATTGCCGAAGCATGAGCCACATACCTAGCCCTACCTCACAGCGTGACTTCAGCCAGGCATAAACTTTACATCTGTGTCCGCCCTATCCTTACCATAGGCCTACACACGTGGCCACCCAACTTCAACGGCCAACATCAGTTTGTTGTTGTCAACTTTGTGGACATGCGCAGAAAAGCATGACAATGGTGTGCCATAGGAGTGCAAGTGATGCAATTGTGCAGTGCACACAAGTAAATAGGCTCAGAGGGAGGGAGGAGCAGCTGTGAGGCAACGTAACACACACTGATGCCGCACATTTGCCACATGCAAGACATGTCAACCATGAATCCCAAAGTTGCATACATCCCACCCCACCCCCAACAAGCCACATCACATTGCCTGAATGCAAGCAGATGACAAACTAACAATAGGGTTGAAAGCTCCTTTGTCTGAACTATCAGGCGGGAGAATATCTATTGCTTACACATAATAACCCTTAGCAGCTGACATCTACCCCCATTCTGCTTAATGCCAGTTTCCTTAGTAACAGTTCATGGAACATTCAACTAAACTGATAGGTCACAAGTTCACCATATTTTCAAGTTCACAACACAATGTTGCAAATGAAAACAGCAGGTTTTGTCGACTTTGCAAAATATGACTTTATCCTTTCTACTGTACCTTTCAAACATTTTTTACTAACCAATAAGAAACCAGTTTTTTAAAGAAATTAAAATGCACCCTATTTTTGAATGTACAAAGTTCTTAAACAGACAATCAATTCTCTACTTTCTTAACACCTTGGCTGCTAATGGTTTTCCCCTCCTGTGCTGATCCTCATTGAACCCCATTGTTCATGACGAGCTAAGCTCGTCATAAGCACAGCTCCACTGTGCCTCATGACGAGCTGAGCTCGTCATGAGCATGGAAGGGGTTAAAAACAGCACGTCCACCATTTTACATACCTCTCACTCTACAAGCTGACTACTTCAGCTACAGACATCTTTTCATTACTTTCAGTCATCCCTTCAAAATGCTTGCAGTGTGGATCGTTGGGCACAGCTATGTTTTCTGGTGCAAAAGGTATGCTGATTGCAGAGGTATTGACAAAGACCTTGCTTTGCAAAATGTGGACATTAAATAGATTGGACAGAGAGGATTAATTGGCATCAATCGATGCCTTTGGTTAAAACCTTTTTGCATCTCCAACCCCCTGACCTCATGATTGAGCAATGTGGTGGCAATGACCTAGGCACATTCACTGGGGTAGGTCTGGAAATACAAATGAAGGACACCTTTTCAGAATTGATGTTGCTTTTCCCCCAAACTGTCTTTGTATACTGTAACATATGGCCAAGACAGAAATTGAAGTGGTCCAATTAATTTTTTCCTCAGATTGAGAAAGCTAAAAAAATGTCAAAAAAAATGTTTCTGCATACCTCAGAGACCAGAGGATGGGCTCCATCTATAGCAACAATCTACGTTTCCATATCGATGGCATCTACCTAAGGGATGGAGTACACTTCACTGATAAGGCAACAGAGTGTTTCTCAACAACCTGAAGCTTTGCATCTGCACTTACATGTAGCTACAACAATCTCCCAATGAAAACAAGGGCACTTTTTAGAGCCACCCAATAACCCAACATATAACCAAGCTTTTTAAAAAAAAAAATATTATTTTTGCTTGGCGCCTCGCACCCATCGCGTTCACACTAGTGGGCTGCGCTGGTAGCAGCGCACCCATCGTGTTCACACTAGGGGACCACGCTGATTTCATGTTTTCCATGAAGAATATAGTGAAAATAAATAAAAATAAAAATAACATAGACCTATCAATGGTTTGACTTTTGGGTGCAGATAAATAGAAAACACAGATTCTTTTATGTGATTAAATCAGGACAGGAAGGCATGATTCATTTTTCTCTATCCTTTAATTGATTGATTATTATTTCCTAGGCATCACTTGCTTTAATGAATATGTACTTTACACAGATGCTGTAGGGTTACTTGGGTTGCCCCCTGCATAATGAGTAGCGCTGCACTCGGGTCGCGACTTCAAACTTTGGCAAAAATAAATAGTCTACTTCCATTAATTTATATTCACCCCAGGAACACCATCCCCCGGGGCATGGCCAATCCTTTTATATATATTTTTTTTAATGACTGGGACCACTTTGTCCCCCTCCCAGGCCATTTGTGGCCCCGGGGACCCCATCCCCTGGAGCATGGCCACTCGTTGGGGACCGTGGGGGGAGCTTTCGGCCCCCACTGTACTGCCGGCTCCCCACCTCCTGTGGGAGCCGGTATTGCTTTTGAGAAATGGGAGCTACTGACATGCAGCTCCCCTTGCCCAAAAACAATCCTGATTTGCTTCCCTGTTCTCGCTTCAATGAAGCAAAGCAGAGTATGCTATGCAGGGCGGGAGCAGTGCTCCCGACCTGCCATAGCAAACAGCAGTGTGCTGGGGAAGGGCACCCCAGAACATTGCGGGAGCCAGTCCTGGGGGTGGCAGTCCTCAGGACCACTGCAGGTTTCAGTAGGGGTCTGTGCAGCCCCCCTTCCAACATTTCTAAAGCCCCAGGGAGGTGGTGGTCCTTGGGGCTTGGTGGTCTGTAACAGACCCGAGATTTTCAATTTTAAGTGCCATGGGGTGGTGGTAGTCCCCAAGGCATGTGGCGTGGGACCTCTCCCCCCACACACATAATTTTTATTTTAAAACAGAGCCTCAGAGAGGTGGTGGTCTCTGGGGCTGTGGGGGGGACCACGTGCCCCCCGCAGTTTATTATCGAATTCCCGGGGAGGTGGTGGTCCCCGAGTCAGCGTGTGGAGTTTGGGTACCCCCGCACACATATTTTTTGGTTTTAGAACCTGGGGAGGTGGCAGGCCTAAGGTGAGCAGGTGGCCCCTGCGGGACCCCACAAATGATTTTCTGAGTGCCCCTGGGACCTGGAACACCCGGGAGCTTTGGAAAACGAAGTGCAGCAGCTACCCTTGTGGGTTTTTTTTTTCATGACATTAGACGTGCACCCAGTGCGACTTAGAATTTTTTTATTTAAAAAATGTATGGGAGGCCCTGGGGGTCCTTGTGCGAGATGTCATCAGTGATGTCATCAGTGATGTCACTGACTATGTCATGAATGATGTATTATGTGACGTCATCAGCAGTGCATTGTGGGGGCAGCAGTATCCCTCCCCCCAGAGCCCCCCTCCCCCTGTACAGGCAAATAGGTCAAGCAAGACCTATGACAAAAAGCATTCTCGATGTCTATGCTAACTACTGCCTTCGATTTACACTGTGGACAGCAGGGCTCACAATTCAGAAGAAGTGGTGATTGCAGATGACACAGTCCAATTCGCCAGACAAGTTTCTCCCAGAGCGGCCTGCCAGGACCATACATCATCGCAGCAGGATGCGCACACACTGTGTGCTTCAGGTGCTACTAACTCACTGCACCATAAGACATCTCCACGTGGCCTTATCAAGGCACGACATTGCTTCCAGTGCGGCCTGCCGGGACCACGTATCATCTCAGGGTGAGCACACACCGAGTACTCCAGGTGCCACTAACTGTGCAGCTCAACTCAATGCCATGTGGCTATGCGCCCTTCCTGACCGCTGCCTGCGCACTACACTGAGTTTACACAGTTCACAATTCAAGATTAGTAGCAACGCAAATTGTGTAAGAGACTATAATTGGTAAAGAAGGCCAAATGCTCCCAACCTGTGCAGCTCAAGTCAACGTCACCTGCCTGTGGGCCTTTGCTGACCGCTGCCTCCAGCCTATACTGTGGAAGACCGGCGACACGTGGTGCCAACAAACCCTGTTCAACACAAGCCAATCCCACATGTGTAACTGGTTCCTGAGTCCTAAATGGCAGCGACCCCAACTTCGTGGCAGCATCCACAGCACCAGACTCCCTTCAATCAATGAAGGATATTTGCATATGGAAGGACAGTGACACGTGGTGCCACTGAACCTGTACTACGCAGGCCGGTAGGGGTCACCAACGTATGCACATGGCTATGGGCCCTTGCTCACCGCTACCTCTGACCTACACTGTGGAAGACCGTCGACACATGTTGCCACTAACCGTCTTCAACACAAGCCGATCCCACATGTGGAACTGTGTCCTGAGTCCTGAATAGCAGTGAACCCAACTCTGTGAGTCAACCATAGCACCAGACTCCCTTCAATCAGTGAGGCATAATGCCATATGGAAGGCTGGCGACACGTGCTACCACTAACTCTGTTCAACAGAAGTCGATCCCACATGTGTAACTGTGTCCTGAGTCCTGAATGGCAGTAACCCCAAGTCCGTGGCAGCGACCACAGCACCAGACTCCCTTTGATCAGTGAGGCATATTTCCATATGCAACAGCGGCAACACGTGGTGCCACTAACTCTCTTTAACACAAGCCAATCCCACATGTGTAACTGTGTCCTGAGTCCTGAATCGCACTGACCCCAAGTCCGTGGCAGTGACCACAGCCCCACATTCCCTTCGATCATTGAGGCATATTTTTCGATATGCAAGGCCGGCGACACGAAGTCCCACTAACCATCTTTAACAAAAGCTGATCCCAAATATGTAACTGTGTCCTGAGTCCTTAATGGCAGTGACCCCAACTTTGTGGCAGGGACCAAAGCACCTCACTCCCTTCGATTAGTGAGGAGTATTTATAGATTGATGTCTCCTGACAAGTGGTGCCACTGAACCTGCACTTCGTAGGCCGGTGAGGGCACCAACGTATGCACATGGCTGTGGGCCCTTCCTCATCGCTACCTATGATCTACACTACGGTCAGCGGGCCTCAAAATTCAGATACAGTCCCAATTCCACATGACGCAGTCCAGTAGGCAAGACACATTGCTCCCAGTCCGACGCGTCCATCACAGGCTCATGCAGTCTCAATGCTTCTGGTACGACTAACCCTATTTAACACAAACCAATCCCATATGTGTAATTGTTTCCTGAGTCCTGAATGGCAGTGACCCCCAACTTCATGGCAGCGACCATAGCACCAGACTCCCTTCAGTTTTATTTGTTGTTCTTTTCTTTAAATACATTTCTTATATGTAAATCTATACATGAGTAAGATTCTTCTTTGTCCAACTGCACAGGGACCCTTCTGGGCCCAAGAAGGTTGTTGAGGGTATGTTGATAATGTGGGAAGAGGGTACGTTACCTGCTAATGTGGGAAGAGGGAGCATCAAAGGGGTATCACTCACAGAAAGAACTCCGAAATGTTTTCACAAATGCCTTGGACAGATGCCAGCTGACGGACTGAATCACAAAATGGTTTTTCAATATTTATGTAGTGTGAGTTATGAACAGTTCAGACCCAGACTCGCAGAGGGACAGCTGCGACTCGTCTGTGCGACTCAAAGACGAAGTACTACGAGCCGTCCACATCATTGTGTCTATCCCTGCCCTGTTCCATTGTACACCACGCCACGCCACGCCACTCTGAGTACATTCCAACGTTGGCCCTACATAGCTGCCTGTCGAAGGTGTCCTAACTGTTCGTGTGCAAGTCAGTGGTCTGGTTCTCAACAAATCATGGCCACTCCCTGCGGGCTGGTTTGCACACACACCACACCCATCCGGCACATGCGACACAGGCCATGTGACCATGCAAATATAATAGATCGACAACATCACATCCTTTATTGCCGGTGCTGACTAGCTGGCGAACGCTCCACGGGTCTCAACCATAAAGAGTCCATGAAAAGTTGCACAGAAGGTTATTCACACCCTTAGCTGTATGGACGTCAGCGGCCTTCCATCCCCTTGGCGCGGACTTCATATGCATAGGGTTAGTGCCACCCCAAACCCATGTGGCCATCAGGAGTCTACCACCACGTGGCACGAACTTGAGTTCCACAGGCTTAGCGGCACCAAACCCTGAGGTGGTCTCTGCCATTGATGACTCAGGACTCAGCGACATGAGTGAGATCTGCCGGGCCTCGGAGAAGCTGAAGTGGTCTCCACCATTCAGGACCCAGCGACATCTGTCAGATCCGCCAAGAAGCTGATGTGGTCTCCGCCATTCAGGACTCAGAACTCAGCGACATCTGTAAGATACATGCAGAATCTGATGTGGTTTCCGCCATTCATGACTCAGGACTCAGCAACCCATCTGAGATCGGCGGGGTTTTGACGGGCACGTGGAGTCCGCCCACTGCTGCACAGTCTGCTGGCACCAGGTGATTATTTGCTCATGGATGCGCAGAGGCGAAAGTCTCTCTCTCTCTCTCTCTCTCTCTCTCTCTCTCTCTCTCTCTCTCTCTCTCTCTCTCTCTCTCTCTCTCTCTCTCTCACACTTCCCTCTCTTCTCTCTCTCTCTCTCACTCTCTTCATTCCTTTCATTCTATCTCTCTCCCACTTCTCCCTCCCTGTCTTTCCTTCCCTCTCTTTTTCTCTCGGGCTTGGTTTTCCTTCTCTGTTTCTCTCTCTCAGTCCTTTGATATGCGCATTACACACGTCCTTATTTTGTGCTTTATTTTCCAGGCTCTGTCATCGACATCCATGGTCCCCACAGGAGTCTTCCACCTTGTTGTTTTCTATTATGTTTGTTAAATTTTGTTTATTGGTTTATTTTTTATATATATTAATAAAAAAATAAAATTTTAAAATAGTTTATGGTTTATATATGTTTATAAAAAATAAAGTTTGAAAAAAAATTATTAACCTTTTTGGTTGTTATCTTAACTGCTGTGTGACTCTTTCTTGTTCTTATTACTGTTATTACTGTTATTTGCTGGTATCCACCATGGTGTTAAATTTTGGAGCACTTTTCGCGGGAATACTGGTGATCTCTGCAGTTTGCACCAAATTCTGAATACTGTGTTAGATTTATCTCAACTTTAGTTGCATTAATGTGGTGATAATAAAATGCAGAGTAGCCGTGCCCGTGCAAAAAGACACAAGGTGCACCTTTGCTATTTATTCTAAATACTAAAATCCTGTATTGAAATCTCATTGTATTTATATTGATTAGGAATAGTGCGTCAGGTGCTGGATCTTGATGGGATACACTGTCCAGTTCATATATTGTTCTACACATGAAAAAATGACATCACAACTTTCACAACAGCAGTGTGAAATTAATTCCGGCGATAACCCACGTTACCACCAGGAATTTTACACCTGCTTTCTGCTGGTGTTAAGCAGGACGACTACCTGCAGCATGAAAGGAAACACAGCCAAGAGCCACACCAGAACACCCACAGGTGCCATAGAGTCAATGGGCATGATACAGGGATACCCATGAGGGCCACAAGACTCATCACAACAACCCCAGGACCAACAACGCCCCACAGATCCACATCTGAGCAAGTGTGTCTGTGTGGTCATTGTGTTAACATGATAGGCCCGGGCCCTGCGACATCACAGTGTGTTGTTGTCTTCAGCAGACGTTACCATGTCACCTCAGCTTTGGCAGTGACCCTGGACATATAGCTACGCATGCATCCTCCTGCAAGCACAACACACGTGTGCTGGTCCGGCGTACAAAGGTCAGTGCAGTGGTCTGCCCATCTGGCAAGGGAAATGGGGTGTCTTGGACATGTCCATGTTCATGAAGTGCGGTAAGTGTGTCTCTGTGTTCTGGTGTGGCCTGCCACAAGGGCCACAGCAGACGATTTTGTAAAGTGGCATACACCACCACTAAACTGCACTCTCATGGTGTAGTTCGAATGCCGCAAGAAATGCCGGAATAGGCATTACAATGCTGTGCCGTATGAGTGCACAGGATACAACAGAACACCGAACACATGTGTGGGGGCTCGTGGGAGGGAGGAGCAGCTGTTTGGCAACGTAACACACAGTAAACCCGCCCATGTGCCACATGCTGGGCATCTCATCCATGATGACCACAGTCGCAGACATCCCACAACACCCACGACCGGCCTTTGTACATCTCCTGTATGAATGCAGCATGGTTTTCACTTCTATGCTCGTTAAGTGGTGTGATGTTTCCGGGTTGTGTGACTTATGCTCCTGGTTGGTGTGTTTCATTTTGTCCATTGTTTGTCTATACTTGCATTGTACTTGATTGTACATGTGTGTCATTGTGCCCATCTCCCCCCATCCCCCTCTCCCTGCTTCTTCCTCTTCTTGGTGCTGTTGTTTCTATAATTTTGTTCCTCCACACATAAATACATGTACAGAACAAATTAGAATACTTCCTTTATTCTTTTACGTTTCAAAATTTCTCTCTATTAGTTTCTTTTTAATATTCCATATAAACAGTTTTTTTCATATTTAACGACACATCGAAGTCAGCAGTTCAACGCATTCTATCAACACACTTTCTAGAACATTCTACAACACATGCAGGTTAAAAGTTCATCAATTGTTTTAAACCTAACAATGTTTTTTTGCAACATTTTCTCGAACATTTAACGGCACGTGCAGGTTAAATGTTCACAATTGTTTTGAGTTCGAACAGTGCCTTCCAAATGCAAGTAGGAAATAGTTGAGTTGAGCAAATGTTATCCTATAATATGTACTCTAAGTTGAAACTGTTTTTTGTTGAAACTGCTTTTTCTTAACCCATCACGAAGATGCTTTCCCACAAACAAATGTGCACCCTACTTTTAAAAAACAATGCTGTTCATCTCCCAATCAGGTATCGTTTTGTATGTGAAAAAAACGAGTTCCCCATCTTTAAAGATATCTCTTATTCTACGAAGGAACTTCATGAGCTACAGACATCTTTAAATACCTTCCAGCCATACCTTCAAAATGCTAGTGTGGATCGTAGGACATAGCTATGTTTTCTGGTGCAAGAAGTATGCAGAACAGAGACGTATTGACTTAGACCTAGGTTTACAAAATGTGGACATTAAATGGTTTGCACAGAGAGGATTGAAGTGGCACGAATTGTTGCCTTTGGTTAAAACCTGTTTGCATCTCCAAGACCTTTATTGTGCACTGTGGTGGAAACGACCTAGGCACATTGAATGGGGTAGGTTTGGAAATGCTTATGAAGGACACCTTTGGACAATTGATGTTACTTTTGACTCAAACTGTCTTTTTATGTTCCATTATATGCCAAAGACAGAAGTGGAAATGGTCAAAACAAGTTTGTCCTCAGATTGAAAAATCTAGGAAGAAAGTCAACAAAGATGTGTCTGCATACCGCAGAGACCACAAAATTGGGTCCATCTACAACAAAAAACATACGTTTTGATATGGCTGATATCTACAGAAGTGATGGAGTACACTTCACAGATCAGGGAAATCGAGTTCTCCTGAATAACTTGAAGCTATGCATCCGCACTTATATGTAGCACCAACTAATGAACACAAGTGCTCTTTTTAGAGCCACTCTATAACGTACAACTTAGGCTCGCTAATTTAGGGCCAGGTACCGGCAACACCCAGACCATCGCCAAAATTAATTCTCCACACAGCTGTGTCGCAGCAGCCACACCATCTCACTTTGCAGCAAAAGCTCTCACTTTGATCACCGGCTCTACTCACCCATAGGGGTGAGTAGTTTGTGCTTTACAAATACCGTACTGTTTTACCTTGGCACTCCCTATAGAACAACACCTAAGCACCATAATCAAGTTGGAGAGGTGTGGCACAGCACCCAGAGCACATGACTTCTCAGCGTAGCACACACAGTTTGGGCTCATGGTTTCATCCCCGAGTCCAGCAACAGCTCAATTTAGCAGCATGACACTCAAGTCAATACCTCACTTAATTTCCGTACCCAGCACTTTCAGACCGGTAGGGGTCAGTAGTTCAGCAACTTTACCTCACCTCCAGCAGCAGCTCAGCTTACACCCCCAGCACCATCAGACCCATAGGAGTGAGTAGTTTGCACTTCACAAATACCGAATTGATTTGATACGTGCAAATGTAACTTCGAATTCCCTGAATAACACCTAAGCACTATTCACAAGTTGCAATGTTCGAAACAAAAGTTAATCCGAGTAGGTATACCTGCATGCTCACAATACTTGGACAGATGTGGCACAGCAGACACAGCACATGACTTCCCAGCATATGACACACAGTTTGGGCTCACGCTTTCATACCTGAGTCCGGCAGCAGCTCAGCTTAGCAGCATGAGACTCTAGACAGTACCTCATATATTTTCAGTACCCCAGGACTTTCAGACCACTACGGGTCAGTAGTTCATCCTAGTAGGTATAAACACATGCTGACACTACTTCCACAGGTGTAGTACAGCAGCCAAGGCACATGTATCCACAGCATAAGACACACAATTTGGGCTCACGCTTTAATCCCAGAGTCCCGCACCAGCTCACCTTATCAGCATCAGACTCTAGGCAATACCTCACTTAATTTCCGTAGCCCAACACTTTCACACCGGTAGGGGTGAATACTTCGCTTTGCACCCCTTCTATAGCACACCCTAAACACCCCACAGATGTTACAGTGCTCCTACCCTCCTCTCTCCCACTTTGTTTGCCCTTTATTCCACTTACTCGCTTCAATGGAATCACAAAATGGTGGCCAACACGTCCTAGTTGTAACCGCTTGCACTGCTTGCAGCCAGTCAGCAGCAAGCTTGTGCTCGTAACGCCTCAGCCAATCAGATGGCAGAATTTCCAAATATCGATATCTGTAAATTTTGATATTTCTCCAAAACTACTGAACGAAGTTACACTAAATAAACAAACACTTTCTAGACCAAGACGCTTCTCCCTGCCAAATTTGGGCTAATTCCGTTCACCCGTTCGACCTGTAGCCTTGTCTAAATTTTCCTATGGAAATTAACATGGAGAAAATACGTGTTGGGGACCCCCTTTTTATCTCGGCACCCCCTTGAACAATCACCCCCAAACTATCAACATAGGAGCTGATATGAATAAAGAATTAGTTTTGAAAATGTCATGAAGATTCATCAACCAACGCCAAAGTTATAAGCAAAACAAAAAAGCTCTTTCTCAGGAAACTTGGTCCTGACTGCTAGCGACCGCCAGTAGGTAATATACTCTGAGATTAACAGGACAAAACAAATCCAACGCAGGAGGACCAAAAGGGCGAGGTCAAGGCGGGAGAGGCGTCGGAAAATCCAGCTCACTAAACCTCAGCAACATTTCAAGCCCAGTGGGATCCAGAACAAGGGGCCAAAAGAAAGGGAAATAATGGATACCCGGACTATCATCAATTTATCTACAAGGGAATTGAGCGAAGCAGAAAAAGAGGTATTGTCTCTTGGATTATATTTTTGTCCTACTTCTTCCTTTGATTATACCCAAAGTCGAATTGACCTTATTTACTTTACCAGAAAACTGCGATTAAAAAAGTGGTATGCCACTAAACCTAACACTGAAACTCGTGAATCGGCACAGGAACCCACCAATATCACAGTAGGAGATGTAGAAACTCTACCTCTACTTCATGAGCTGAGGGGTGACTTGAACACACTAGATAACCCTATGCTTAACTTAATCAATGACGATTTGCGAATTGATCTGAATTATCACAGTGGCTTCAGGCCGAAATCTGTTTTTCTACCACAGATTGTCAATGAACTAATTGACATTTTCGAGAGGGCCATGGTGAAAGAATTTGACAAACTGTCTAAACAAAAGAATTTTGTGAAGTGTAATTTAACTGATGTACAGTTTAAGGCTATTAAGACCCTTAGTAATGATAAGAGTATCGTCATTAAGAAAGCAGACAAAGGGGGGAACATGGTTGTATTACCGCGTAGCATGTATATCAATGAAGGATTGTCCCAGCTAGGAGACAGCACTAAATATGAGAAAAGAAAAAGGACTAGTTCCAACACGAGTATCACACTATACTCAGAAAAACTTAGTGATTGGAGGGAGAGAGGTCTCATCAGTCGTGAAGAATTTAATTTTCTCCTGAATAGATATCCCAAGATACATGCCCTCTATCTATTGCCCAAAGTGCATAAGAGCATGACCGAACCCCCTGGGAGACCGATTGTCTCCTCTAGAGGTAGCTGTTGGGAGAACACTTCCAGATATGTGGATTTCTTCCTGCAGCCCCTGGTACAAGAATTGCCTTCCTATCTGAGGGACTCCGGCGATTTTTTGCAAAAAATCAGTGATGTCACTTGGAACCCCAGTTGGCTGCTGATGACTCTTGACGTCAAAAGCCTGTACACATGTATCCCGCATCAACAAGGAATAGAGGCATGCAGGCATTTTCTTAAAGCACGCTCCATCTTCTATTTACTCCACACCAAAATGCTGCTTGATATGGCATTTTTGTGTCTCACTAAGAATGACTTTCTCTTTAATGGCAACATCTACCATCAACTGTTGGGGACTGCAATGGTTACTTGCTTTGCCCCCAGCTTCGCAGGTCTTTACCTGGGCTGGTGGGAGGAGCGGGTGGTCTCCCAGTCCCCAACATACTTGTGCAAAGTTGTCAGATGGCTGCGCTATATCGACGATATTTTTATCATATGGTGCGGAAGTCAAGATGAGGCAACAGATTTCGTTGAAACCCTCAACACGAATGATTTCAACCTTTCCTTCACCAGTCACATTAGCCAAATGTCCATAGATTTTTTGAATCTTAAAATTGAGAATAAGAATAACGTTCTGACCATCACTCTATTTAGGAAGGATACGGCGGGCAATAGCCTGCTGCATGCCCACAGCTGCCATCCCTCTAATCTTATAAATTGCATTCCTATGGGAGAATTCCTGAGAGCCAAATGAAATTGTTCAAATGAGGTCGACTATACCAAAGAGACACTCATTATGGCAGAATGTTTTAAACAGAGAGGCTATAATCACAAATGTATATCTAAAGCCTTGGACACAGTGAAGAACAGGAAACGATCCAGCTTACTGGAACAAAAAGAGAAAGAATGTGAATCTAGTACGACCAGTAGATTCATTACAGATTTTTATTCTCAATCTAGGGAAGTGAGAAAAGCACTGAGTAAATTTTGGAATGCCCCCAATTGACCTTTAGGAGACCTAAGTCCCTTAAGGACCTCCTTTGTTCAACATTCATACCCGGGACCACTAGTCAGAGGAACCCAGTGCAAGGTTTTTACATTTGTGGCAGATGTAAAGCCTGCCGCAATAGCGAAAACCTTAAAGAAGTCCAGCTATCCAAAGAAACAGACAAATTCAAGATCACGAAGCATGCCACAATTCTGACTGACCATGTGATATATGCTCTCAAATGTCCATGTCAGCTCCACTATATTGGCAGTACTAAACACCCAGCCAAAAAGAGAGTTCTTGAGCACATGCGGGCCATCACCCATGGGGACAAGCAATATCCCATTGCTAGGCATTTTGCATTACATCGTAAGGGAAATGCTAATTTACTTTCATTTTGTGTTTTGGAAACTGTTCCCAGTAGGGAAAGAGGAGGAGACAGAATCAAGGAAATGAGGAGAGTGGAATCCAGACTCATAATCAAGTATAGGACCACTCAACCGGGTGGTCACAATTTACATGAAGAACTTACCGTGCATCTAGGTTAGCCTTAGAACTTGCTGATGATGGTTGCTGCCTTTATGTCGTTTTTTAACTCTGTTTTTAACAAACTGAAATGTTATGTTTCTTTGCACTTTAGTCACCAATTGATATCTATCTTTTTACGTTTACAGAACGTTGTGATGACACAGTTGGGAATCTGTTCAGCACTTTATGAGCAACTGCACGTTTGAAAGAACTGTATGACTGGAAAACGAATTAATATTCTCAGATTAGCTTGGGTGATCCTGGAGCCTTGCATCAACCACAATGGGCGGCCTTCGAACAATTCTTGGTATACGAGATATTTGTGCCCACTGGGGCTGTATTTGACTATTTGACCATGAATTTCCAGCCCACTTGGGCGACACCGTTTATACGAAATTTAGTCTGCTCTTTCGGGCAACATTTGCTAGAATTGGACTAGTGGTTGATGATAATTTTTCCCACTGGGGGGTAGCTTAACCATCTGAAAGCACAACACGATGTATGAATTGTTGATGAATGAGTCTGTCGATTTGCCCTTTACTTTTTTAGCCTACTTGGCTCACTATATTGTTTTCCAGGGGACGGACACTGGTGATTGGCTCTGATAGTCTCAGTGTCTGCCTGTAAAATGCATTTATTCATTTAACACAGTGATGTGACACGCTATGTATTACAACAGTACCAGTCATCTTTCAGACGTAATGTTTATTTAATAATGTGTAACAAATCCTTGAACACAGCCCGCGTGTAAATCAGCAAGTCTGTTGTTTATTACCATGGGTATGACGCTAATACCATGTGACTTTGTATATATTGCTCGTAATTCAGTTTGCTCGTTCTCGTGAGAAAGCAGGTTTCACCTGCGAAACGCGTCGAGAAAAAGCCGTTTTTGAAAAAAACACGCTTTGCAACACTCTAAGTGGCCCGGATTTCTTTCTTACACCAAGGAGAGTGTTTGGCTTGAATATTTGGGATTCGCTACCCGTCCGTGGCCCGCCACTGGAAGCGGCAGGGATCCGAAGCGACTTTGTTTGGCTTGATATATATATATATATATATATATATATATATATATATATATATATATATATATATATATATATATATATATATATATATATATATATATATATATTAATTTTTTTAGTCCTCCATACTCGGGATAAGCCGTTGCCTTCCAAATCAGCGGGTGTGTCGTCAAGAGGACCACCCAAGTAACTGTCCTTAAAATAACAGAAGTTCCTTCGCTCAGCAGCACCAGCAAAGAACAACAACACTGTGTATCGGCCTCCAATTCTTTATTACATACTCATGTGTATGACGGAACCTAATTTGATGTCAAATACTTTATTTAAATTTGTGGGTTCAGGATTACCTTTTGTACTTCACGTAAATTGTACATACTCATGTATAATAATCACAAACATGTACTGACTGTGTGTCCACTATGCTGGGTTGGTGGTCTAGATGACCATGGAAATAGTAGAGGGTACTTACACTGTTCACTGTATTTAAGTAAGGTCTAGACCTGTGGACTCTATGGTCCAGTGGAAGGCAGGAGCCGAAACGCGTAGACCGTCCATTTGATGCACTTTCTTTTTGCACTGGTGTGTAAATAAAAAACGCGAAGAAAATTACCTGTTGCTGTGCCGTGTCTTTGGTCTACTAACCGTAGGAAGAAGAAGCTGTGGTAATAATTGGCGTGTAAGCTGGAACGCGCAACACAGGCACTTCAGGGCGAGGTGAAGCGGTCGTGATTGATCGGGAGATCGGAATCCAGCTAACTGTGATTTGGAAAAGAAACGACTGACGCCACTGCTGCAAAACCAGGCGGCCCGTGAAGATCTGCTGCCGGGAGATTCGCAGCAAGAGAACGTTAACGGGACAGTACGAAGGCGACCGGAGCAGGGGTGAGTGAACCAACGAGGTGTATGTCAGTTTCACCTAACTCTGTAGCGCGGCGGAGGCTGCGTTCGGGTGGGGTGAGGGGCAATCGCCCTTCGGCGTAACAAACTCTTGCAAGGGGAGCCGAGGTGTAGCGTAATGTGTAGCGTGTGAAACTACAACTAGGAGAACAAATCCTGAAATACACGCAATAATGCTTACCTTTTCAAAAACGTACAGCCTGGCAAATAAACCTCGAGTTAACGGGGAGGAATCAGTGAATCACCCTGAGAGGGAGCCAAGGGACTACGTCATCGGCGAGATTGAACATTCCTTAAAGGGGCCGTGCAGCATTTCTGGATAAACCGAGTGAACACAGTGTGTTTCACAGGGAGCAACGGACGCGCATATTGGGGTCCAGCATACTTTAGGATTAAGGGAGCTGGTTGTCCTCAATATAATTACGAACACTATACACACCTAGCAAATTGGAATTGTGTATCAAGAAGAAAAATAACAACCCAACCCTGCATAGTGTACACATGGCGGATAAAACAAGGAATCGCCAGTTAAGGGCGAGTGAGCTTCTGAATGATGACAACCCACCCACAGTAACCTCTGACGCTAAAAGAGATGGGGGAGAAAAAACAAAGGAGAGAACGCTCGCCAATATAATACGAGAACTACAAAATCAGCGAATCCAGGAAATTAATAAATGGTGGGAAAAAACATCTTTGGAAAAATATATTGAATTTAAGAGAGTCCCACGAGGTCTGAGGATTCTAATAATGCCAACCTTGAATGACCTGGATACTGACTTGATAAAATTATGGCAAACCGATACAAACGAGTGCTCCTATAAGTTAATGAGGACCCTAATTATTCATGCGGAGAGGAAACTTGAAAAAATCACGAGCACAATAACAGCTCTGGAATCAGAACTCGCAGATATTCCAACATCTGAAGAAAGCAAAGAGGCATTGGAAAATATGGAAAAGAAGGTAGCTAAACATGAGATGGAGGTAGAGAAGTGGAAGGCCAATAAGTTTACCAGAGATAGGTTGGACTATATGAACGGTCGAATTTACACATTCGCAAGAAAATATGATACCCTAAGAAGTCATGTTGCCATGGATACAAATATGGATAGAACCAATGATCCCACAGAGGAAATAGATAGTTCTGAAGTGAGTTCGGTTGAAGGAGAACCTAACACAACACCGTTGGATTTTCAGGGGGAGATCAAGCTAGCGCACATGGTCAAGCGACAAAGAGGAAGAGGCAGATCCAATGCTTGGGGAAGGGAACAACGCCCACCAAAGAAACCCCCAACAAACCAAAAACCAGAAGGGGCGGAAAAAGAAGTAAAAGCAAAGCGAGGCAAAGGAAAGCCAAAATAACAGCAAAGAAGAGAATGTCCGTGTCCAACAACATAGTGCTAAACTTATCGAATAAACAACTCTCGGACACTCACTTAAAACTTTTAAATAAAGGTCTCTCTTTTTGCCCGACTAAAACTATAAATGTACCCAACGCACGCATTGACCTGTACAAATTTTGCAGGAAGGTGAAACTTAAAAAACACTTTGCTGAGAGGAATCAGAACAATAAAAAGACATGTGTCTCAAAAATGAATGCAATATCAACTGTGGCACAAAAAGACCTAACTGCGATGATAACTTTAGCATCAATTAAAGAGACACCTTCTAGCAGCCAGGAGGATAACACAATCACCTCAGATATGAAAATGAACTTTTGCAAGAACATTGGTCTATCCACTAACATAGGAGGAAACAGTGGATTAAAAAGAAATTCAAAATTCTGCCCACAACTTCCACCAGGCAACAAAGTGGACCTATTTCAAGAACTTATGGTCGAGGAAATAACAAAAATTTCAGACAAATCAACAAAAAATGGACGGACTAGAAAACAAACTCTTTCTCTGGAAGAACAAAAAGCGATGATAGACTTGAAAAATGACACGTCCATAATCATAAAATCCTCAGATAAAGGGGGTAACCTCGTTATACAAAATGTTTCAGATTATATTGAGGAAGCAAATAGACAGTTAAACATCCAGGAACATTATGAAAAATTGAACACGAATCAGATGGAAGAATGGACAAATGAATACCACTCTATGTTGCTAACCTGGAAAGATAGAGATCTATTAGATTTCGACGAATATAGTTTTTAAAGACAAACAACCCGATCATGGCAACTATATATTTTCTACCGAAAATCCACAAATCACTAGATCATCCACCAGGGAGACCAATTGTGAGCTCAATAGGATCCCTTTTGGAGTCTACTTCAAGATTCATAGACATTTTTTTGATGAACTATGTGACAAACCTACCCTCTTTCCTGAGAGATACAATGGACTTTTTGCATAGAATAACTACATGTGAATGGAAACCATCTTATCAAATGGCAACAATTGATGTTACATCACTTTACACCTCAATCCGCCATGAGGACGGCATTGAGGCTGTAAAAGAAGTACTTAAAGCACGATCTGTACATTTTTTGGAACACTCGAATATGTTACTGGACATGCTCCGATATTGCTTGACCCACAACGCTTTCCTGTTTTTGGGGGAGACATATCTCCAGAAACAGGGGACCGCAATGGGGACATCATTTGCACCCACATATGCAAACCTTCTTATGGGGGCATGGGAAAGTGACGTGACAAAGAAAGACTGAGAGAATCCTGAGGGGCTAAAAATCAAACTCTGGTGTCGTTTCATTGACGACTTGTTTGTCATATGGGACGGAAATGCAAATTCACTGAAGGACTTTATTGATTCTCTGAACAACAACAAATATACTCTAAAATTCACGTCTACAATTAGTTCCCATTCTCTGATATTCCTAGATGTGGAAATTTTTGTCAAAAACAACAAACTCTGTTCAAAAATCCACAGGAAGCCGACAGCATGTAATAGCATTCTACATGCCAATAGCGGACACCCCATAAGACTGAAATGGAGTATTCCCTATGGTCAAATGCTAAGGGCAAAAAGAAACTGCTCAGAAGAAGAAGACCTGAATGAGGAAATAGAAAGAATGAGCACTAGATTCCTTGAAAGAGGATACCCAATGGAAGTGATATCTATTGCACAAAACCGGATGCATCTGAAAGAGAGAGAGGAGCTATTGACTCCGAAAACAAAGAGATCAAAAACAAACCCAGAGCGAGAACCAGATCAGGGTAATGAAACAACCAGATTGATAATGGACTACGACCACCAACACTTTGAGAGAAACCCTGACGAGAAATCCAAGTATAACGTATCGAAAGACCTCCTCCCTAAGAGACATACTAACGCAGAGCCACCTAGTACTGCGTGAGGAGAAAAAACAGACATGGCTAACAACACCTGGCTTCTGGAAATGCCACAAGTGCAAAGCCTGTGAGCATGGAGTAAACATCAAACATTACCAACTACAAAATGGCAAAAAAGAAACTATACAAGACCACATTACCTGTGACTCAAAATATGTGGTTTACAGGCTACAATGCCCTTGTGGAAAGTATTACATTGGGAGCACAGTGAACAAGTTAAAACTGAGAATACTGCAACATCTAAGGGCGATAAAAAACAAGGACCCTTGCTACCCAATGGCCACACACTTTGCCCAACATCATCAAAGTAATCCCGCCTTTTTGAAATATTCGGGGATCAAGATGTGTAGAATCCCGGAACGAGGTGGAGATCAGTTGTTACAACTGAGAAGTTTAGAATCAAGAATGATACTGAGCATGGGAACTGAGGTACCATTCGGCCATAACTTGGATGCCGAATTGCATGTACATTTGTGAATTGGTATAGAAACAATGAGGAACAAGATAAGAGTGTTATTCCATTATGTGTAACTGTATGAGATCTCGCACATGGTTTAGAAAAGAATGATGTTGGACTATGTATATGTTTGAAATCATTATGTAATCAGGAACCGAATATTCAATCAGATCATAAACATAAAAAATTGAATGGAAGATATAGAATGTTGGGGAGAGAAGAACTACATAAATTGTGAAGAGCAAGACAATAGGAGAATATGGTTAATTTGAGTACTTTACACATATTATGCTCCGCTGCAAAGGGGGATACATGCTGCATGAATGTATATAATTGTAAATAATAGGTTGTATATAGACCTTAATTATCATACTATGCATTATCTAGAACAGACCTCACAGAATAATTTATACTTCATTAATTATAATTGCAGCGGTTTTCAGTTTCTCTTATCTCCTAATTTCCTGACTGTCACAGGTCGTAAATAGTGAAACACCTATCGATATCTAAAGGGTTTCCTCCTCCCCGTCACTACCCTTAACTGTCTTCCATATACAAATTGGTGAGAGTACTTCACATGAATAATTATAATTCAATACTGAATTATTGTATATAGATGGAATTTGATCTGAGTGTAAATACTTTATTTAAAATTGTTGGTTCAGGGTTACTTTTTGTACTTCACGTAAATTGTACATACTCATGTGTATGACGGAACCTAATTTGATGTCAAATACTTTATTTAAATTTGTGGGTTCAGGATTACCTTTTGTACTTCACGTAAATTGTACATACTCATGTATAATAATCACAAACATGTACTGACTATGTGTCCACTATGCTGGGTTGGTGGTCTAGATGACCATGGAAGTAGTAGAGGATACTTACACTGTTCACTGTATTTAAGTAAGGTCTAGACCTGTGGACTCTATGGTCCAGTGGAAGGCAGGAGCCGAAACGCGTAGACCGTCCATTTGATGCACTTTCTTTTTGCACTGGTGTGTAAATAAAAAACGCGAAGAAAATTACCTGTTGCTGTGCCGTGTCTTTGGTCTACTAACCGTAGGAAGAAGAAGCTGTGGTAATATATATATATATATATATATATATATATTACGCTCGACTCTCCCAGAATCCAAAAGAAAGAGGCAGCACTCGCGGACCAAGGTCAAACCAGGGTTTAATTAGAGGGAAAAAGAAAAGCACTGACGCGTTTCGGCGTGAGCCTTCGTCAGTGTGTCATTCGTCCACATCTAACAATCCGTATTATAAACAAACAAATCATAAGCATTGTCATGGACATAGGACTACACCCCTTGAGCCACTGTGGGCGCCATCTTGGAATGGTGTTCTCTCCAAGGGTCTTTACAGATTTAAACATGAAGTAATCATGGTTAAAATAAAGCCGTGGATCGGCTTGTGTCCTATGACGTATATGTACAATGCTAACATAGTCAAAACAGTGTGCAAAAACATAAGAAGTCGCACAAATCCTCAAGCACATGAAAGAAAGAAAAGAAAAGAATTAGTACCTGTCCTATAACAGCCAATGAACCAATTATTCTGTCATAATTTGTCATGATTCCTAGGTAATGCTATTTACAGGATATATAACAGGAAAGTACTCTTTTAGATTCAAGGAACTCGCAAAGGAAAGGTGTATTTACACTATTTACAGAAGTAAAGTTGGACTAATCCATGTCTGAATGTGTGTAAGAAATTAAAAGATGTAATAGGTTGTCAAGATATATATATATTTATATATTTATTTTTTTACTCCTCCGTACTCGGGATAAGCCGTCGCCTTCCAAATCAGCTGGTGTGTCGTCAAGAGGACCACCCAAGTAACTGTCCTTAAAAAGTTCCTTCGCTCAGCAGCACCAGCAAAGAACAACAACACTGTGTATCGGCCTCCAATTCTTTATTGGGTCAGCTCACAAGGGACGCGTTTCGCCTGTCCAGCAGGCTTGTTCACCCATATTTTATTTTTTGAAAATCGGCCATTTTAAATCATGTGTTCACTCGTGATGTCACATGCTATGACTACAAACTCAGTGCCATGGAGAACAGACTCGTATTTTTGAGGCAAGTTGGTCCAAATATGTTGCAACAGTCCATGTACATTATTACAAACGTTTTGTGCATAGTAAATCAAAGTTAATACTTATTTCACAATTAAATTCATTTGTAAATAAACCAACAATAGACGTTATATTTTTAGATCTGTCATGCGCTAAATTTCGCTGTTAACTACGACGACTCGACAGACACAGTGCGGTCTACATATCATATATTAACCTAAGTAGTATTGTTACAATATGCGGCAAGATTAAAGCCGAATATTTTGTAAACCACAAACATTGTGCCCTAAAGGCTGTCTGCGTATGCGCTAACTTGCCCGGCATCTTTGTTTTTACAATGTTTTTCATAAAACTTTTTTTATTCTTTCAATTGTGAACCGAGCACAAGACTTCATATTCACGTATTAAACCCCAGTGGGTAAATGAACACCATGTACTTCTGTTGCATGGATTCAAGCAAGCCGGGCCGAAGAGGCTGAAATGCCAGAAACCGGTCCCCGGTAGCTTGTCTCCTTTCTGGTAAAGAATTGGCTTGGTAGTTTAGTCTGCCCTGTTCCCATGATGCACTGGGCCAGGGACAGACTGATTTGCATATAGCCAGGTTCTGAGCTGGGATGGGGCAGTGAGATAAATAACGGTGATGGATCAAGCCCTGATCTTTGGACTGGGTAAGAGTGGTCTGCTCAATTCAGACACTCTGTTCATCACCACCCCCTTTTGTAAATCGATTTTGGCCACTATAGGTGTGGCAGGGTATACTCAGACATGAGTCCCTTTCTCACTGCTCCATCAGGATTCAAGCAAGCCGGGCCGAAGAGGCTGAAATGCCAGAAACCGGTCCCCGGTAGCTTGTCTCCTTTCTGGTAAAGAATTGGCTTGGTAGTTTAGTCTGCCCTGTTCCCATGATGCACTGGGCCAGGGACAGACTGATTTGCATATAGCCAGGTTCTGAGCTGGGATGGGGCAGTGAGATAAATAACGGTGATGGATCAAGCCCTGATCTTTGGACTGGGTAAGAGTGGTCTGCTCAATTCAGACACTCTGTTCATCACCACCCCCTTTTGTAAATCGATTTTGGCCACTATAGGTGTGGCAGGGTATACTCAGACATGAGTCCCTTTCTCACTGCTCCATCAGGATTCAAGCAAGCCGGGCCGAAGAGGCTGAAATGCCAGAAACCGGTCCCCGGTAGCTTGTCTCCTTTCTGGTAAAGAATTGGCTTGGTAGTTTAGTCTGCCCTGTTCCCATGATGCACTGGGCCAGGGACAGACTGATTTGCATATAGCCAGGTTCTGAGCTGGGATGGGGCAGTGAGATAAATAACGGTGATGGATCAAGCCCTGATCTTTGGACTGGGTAAGAGTGGTCTGCTCAATTCAGACACTCTGTTCATCACCACCCCCTTTTGTAAATCGATTTTGGCCACTATAGGTGTGGCAGGGTATACTCAGACATGAGTCCCTTTCTCACTGCTCCATCAGGATTCAAGCAAGCCGGGCCGAAGAGGCTGAAATGCCAGAAACCGGTCCCCGGTAGCTTGTCTCCTTTCTGGTAAAGAATTGGCTTGGTAGTTTAGTCTGCCCTGTTCCCATGATGCACTGGGCCAGGGACAGACTGATTTGCATATAGCCAGGTTCTGAGCTGGGATGGGGCAGTGAGATAAATAACGGTGATGGATCAAGCCCTGATCTTTGGACTGGGTAAGAGTGGTCTGCTCAATTCAGACACTCTGTTCATCACCACCCCCTTTTGTAAATCGATTTTGGCCACTATAGGTGTGGCAGGGTATACTCAGACATGAGTCCCTTTCTCACTGCTCCATCAGGATTCAAGCAAGCCGGGCCGAAGAGGCTGAAATGCCAGAAACCGGTCCCCGGTAGCTTGTCTCCTTTCTGGTAAAGAATTGGCTTGGTAGTTTAGTCTGCCCTGTTCCCATGATGCACTGGGCCAGGGACAGACTGATTTGCATATAGCCAGGTTCTGAGCTGGGATGGGGCAGTGAGATAAATAACGGTGATGGATCAAGCCCTGATCTTTGGACTGGGTAAGAGTGGTCTGCTCAATTCAGACACTCTGTTCATCACCACCCCCTTTTGTAAATCGATTTTGGCCACTATAGGTGTGGCAGGGTATACTCAGACATGAGTCCCTTTCTCACTGCTCCATCAGGATTCAAGCAAGCCGGGCCGAAGAGGCTGAAATGCCAGAAACCGGTCCCCGGTAGCTTGTCTCCTTTCTGGTAAAGAATTGGCTTGGTAGTTTAGTCTGCCCTGTTCCCATGATGCACTGGGCCAGGGACAGACTGATTTGCATATAGCCAGGTTATGAGCTGGGATGGGGCAGTGAGATAAATAACGGTGATGGATCAAGCCCTGATCTTTGGACTGGGTAAGAGTGGTCTGCTCAATTCAGACACTCTGTTCATCACCACCCCCTTTTGTAAATCGATTTTGGCCACTATAGGTGTGGCAGGGTATACTCAGACATGAGTCCCTTTCTCACTGCTCCATCAGGATTCAAGCAAGCCGGGCCGAAGAGGCTGAAATGCCAGAAACCGGTCCCCGGTAGCTTGTCTCCTTTCTGGTAAAGAATTGGCTTGGTAGTTTAGTCTGCCCTGTTCCCATGATGCACTGGGCCAGGGACAGACTGATTTGCATATAGCCAGGTTCTGAGCTGGGATGGGGCAGTGAGATAAATAACGGTGATGGATCAAGCCCTGATCTTTGGACTGGGTAAGAGTGGTCTGCTCAATTCAGACACTCTGTTCATCACCACCCCCTTTTGTAAATCGATTTTGGCCACTATAGGTGTGGCAGGGTATACTCAGACATGAGTCCCTTTCTCACTGCTCCATCAGGATTCAAGCAAGCCGGGCCGAAGAGGCTGAAATGCCAGAAACCGGTCCCCGGTAGCTTGTCTCCTTTCTGGTAAAGAATTGGCTTGGTAGTTTAGTCTGCCCTGTTCCCATGATGCACTGGGCCAGGGACAGACTGATTTGCATATAGCCAGGTTCTGAGCTGGGATGGGGCAGTGAGATAAATAACGGTGATGGATCAAGCCCTGATCTTTGGACTGGGTAAGAGTGGTCTGCTCAATTCAGACACTCTGTTCATCACCACCCCCTTTTGTAAATCGATTTTGGCCACTATAGGTGTGGCAGGGTATACTCAGACATGAGTCCCTTTCTCACTGCTCCATCAGGATTCAAGCAAGCCGGGCCGAAGAGGCTGAAATGCCAGAAACCGGTCCCCGGTAGCTTGTCTCCTTTCTGGTAAAGAATTGGCTTGGTAGTTTAGTCTGCCCTGTTCCCATGATGCACTGGGCCAGGGACAGACTGATTTGCATATAGCCAGGTTCTGAGCTGGGATGGGGCAGTGAGATAAATAACGGTGATGGATCAAGCCCTGATCTTTGGACTGGGTAAGAGTGGTCTGCTCAATTCAGACACTCTGTTCATCACCACCCCCTTTTGTAAATCGATTTTGGCCACTATAGGTGTGGCAGGGTATACTCAGACATGAGTCCCTTTCTCACTGCTCCATCAGGATTCAAGCAAGCCGGGCCGAAGAGGCTGAAATGCCAGAAACCGGTCCCCGGTAGCTTGTCTCCTTTCTGGTAAAGAATTGGCTTGGTAGTTTAGTCTGCCCTGTTCCCATGATGCACTGGGCCAGGGACAGACTGATTTGCATATAGCCAGGTTCTGAGCTGGGATGGGGCAGTGAGATAAATAACGGTGATGGATCAAGCCCTGATCTTTGGACTGGGTAAGAGTGGTCTGCTCAATTCAGACACTCTGTTCATCACCACCCCCTTTTGTAAATCGATACTAAGCATGGGCGAATTTTGCAAATTTGCGGTTCACGAATTCACACGAAATCGCAAAAAAATCTGCGAATTAGCGGATTTTCCCGTGAAATTGCGGATTTTTTTTTAGATTTGCACCATACTTAACTGAAGTACTTTCTACTGGCTAATCAGTAAGTGCTACCTCGTTGGGTAAATGTATAGTGCTTTTCCTACACTACAGCTGCGTAAAGGGCCAGAAGAGTTGCCTCCAGTGACCATGTGTGTGTGTAACTTTGCCATCGAGCTGGCCGGGGTCCCTCGAGTGAGCTGTCCATCATAGTGTGTAAAGGGCGGGAAGACGGTGCACACTATGCGAGTTCACATGCCTCTTGTGTGTGTATAAAAGGTCAGACACTGAATAGAGCAGCAGATGATGAGAAAGAAGCTCCTGGTCACTGGAATTGCGCCAGTGAAAGTCAAGGATGCAAAGGCCTCCATCAAGCATCATAGCTAATTTTCGATGGTAGATATGGGGAGATCGCACACCTGCCCACCCTCGACAAAGCGCACATTTTTTTGGGGCTGATTAACTTTGCCATCGCGCCGAAGGGCGCCGGGGTCCCTCGAGTGAGCTGTCCATCATTGTGTGTAAAGGGCGGGAAGACGGTGCACACCGCTAGTGTGAGTGGCGGGGCCAAACAGGGGGGGTGCTTCTATGCGAGTTCACATGCCTCTTATGTGTGTATAAAAGGTCAGTCACCGATCAGAGCAGCAGATGACGAGAAAGAAGCTCCTGGTCATGGGGATTGCGCCTGTGAAAGTCAAGGATGCAAAGGCCTCCATCAAGCATCATAGCTAATTTTCTACGGTAGATATGGGGAGAACGCACACCTGCACAGCCTCGACAAAGCGCACACTTTTTTTGCGCTGAAAAAGGAGTTACTGAATTTGAGCTTCAACTCGGGCACCTGCTTTAATTATTTGTATCTGTAAGTGCTTCCTGTGAGGTTAAATTTTTGTGACAGGAGCCTCGTTGTCTACTTATAATTAATCTCTTACCCTGCTTCGAGGGTCAGAGCAGGGTCAGAGAATAGTTGCAAGTAGGCAACGAGGCGCCGCTCAGGAAGCACTTACAGAGTTAGAGCAGGTGCCCAAGTTGAAGTTTATTTCTTTGTAACCCTTTTGTAAATGGTTACAAAGAAATTAACTTCAACTTGTGCACCTGCTGCTGTAACCCTGTAAGTGCTTACATGAAAATTCGTCCCGCTCGCGAATTCGTGGATTTTCTGCGATTTGGCAAGATTCGCGGATCGCAAAATCGCCGAAAATCTGCAAATTCCGCGAGCGGAACGAATTTTCTGCCCACACTTAATCGATACTCTATCGATATCGATATAGCCCTAGTGGGCATTATAAAATCTGAATCTCCTTCTCACCATTAAGAAAACCCTTGTTTGAAGTATTATCAATCATCAAAACTGATTTCTTCGTCAGGTATGCCAGAAGTGGCAATTATCATTTTTACAACCACTTTACCAGTCCAAGATTAGACCTTCTATTAGCTAAAGTTTGTTATAAAATGTTTCTATTCAGCATATGCAAGAGAACATCAGTTTAGAAGCTCTATAACTCACAAATTAATACAAAACTGTTCCCTTTTGTAGTGTCACAAATCAAAATCTGTGAAAAAACTGTGTATGTAAAGCAAGCAAAAAATAAAACTATTTACTGAGGAGGCTGCCATTTTAAAACTATGATCCATAGTAGGTACTATTGTAGGTACTATTTACATATACGTATTGTAGAGGCAAAATGTTACAGATATAAAGAGGATAAGTACTTCAGAGGTGTGTTATTAAATCCTCTTCCATATTCAAACCATACGGTGTGCGTGTGTTAAGTTCAATAATAGAACATGATTCAAGCCTTCTTAGCTTTTTAACACGGTTACCCCCTCAAATACTCGGGGGAACACTGTCAATCACAAAAGAGCAGAGCCCTGCTGTGTTATCCTATAATATGTACTCTAAGTTGAAACTGTTTTTTGTTGAAACTGCTTTTTCTTAACCAATCACGAAGATGCTTTCCCACAAACAAATGTGCACCCTACTTTTAAAAAACAATGCTGTTCATCTCCCAATCGGTATCGTTTTGTATGTGAAAAAAAACGAGTTCCCCATCTTTAAAGATATCTCTTATTCTACGAAGGAACTTCATGAGCTACAGACATCTTTAAATACCTTCCAGCCATACCTTCAAAATGCTAGTGTGGATCGTAGGACATAGCTATGTTTTCTGGTGCAAGAGGTATGCAGAACAGAGACGTATTGACTTAGACCTAGGTTTACAAAATGTGGACATTAAATGGTTTGCACAGAGAGGATTGAAGTGGCACAAATTGTTGCTTTGGTTAAAACCTGTTTGCATCTCCAAGACCTTGATTGTGCACTTTTGTGGAAACGACCTAGGCACATTGAATGGGGTAGGTTTGGAAATGCTTATGAAGGACACCTTTGGACAATTGATGTTACTTTTGACTCAAACTGTCTTTTTATGTTCCATTATATGCCAAAGACAGAAGTGGAAATGGTCAAAACAAGTTTGTCCTCAGATTGAAAAATCTAGGAAGAAAGTCAACAAAGATATGTCTGCATACCGCAGAGACCACAAAATTGGGTCCATCTACAACAAAAAACATACGTTTTGATATGGCTGATATCTACAGAAGTGATGGAGTACACTTCACAGATCAGGGAAATCGAGTTTTCCTGAATAACTTGAAGCTATGCATCCGCACTTATATGTAGCACCAACTAATGAACACAAGTGCTCTTTTTAGAGCCACTCTATAACGTACAACTTAGGCTCGCTAATTTAGGGCCAGGTACCGGCAACACCCGGACCATCGCCAAAATTCATTCTCCACACAGCTGTGTCGCAGCAGCCACACCATCTCACTTTGCAGCAAAAGCTCTCACTTTGATCACCGGCTCTACTCACCCATAGGGGTGAGTAGTTTGTGCTTTACAAATACCGTACTGTTTTACCTTGGCACTCCCTATAGAACAACACCTAAGCACCATAATCAAGTTGGACAGGTGTGGCACAGCACCCAGAGCACATGACTTCTCAGCGTAGCACACACAGTTTGGGCTCATGGTTTCATCCCCGAGTCCAGCAACAGCTCAATTTAGCAGCATGACACTCAAGTCAATACCTCACTTAATTTCTGTACCCAGCACTTTCAGACCGGTAGGGGTCAGTAGTTCAGCAACTTTACCTCGACTCCGGCAGCAGCTCAGCTTACACCCCCAGCACCATCAGACCCATAGGAGTGAGTAGTTTGCACTTCACAAATACCGAATTGATTTGATACGTGCAAATGTAACTTCTAATTCCTTGAATAACACCTAAGCACTATTCACAAGTTGCAATGTTCGAAACAAAAGTTAATCCGAGTAGGTATACCTGCATGCTCACAATACTTGGACAGATGTGGCACAGCAGCCACAGCACATGACTTCCCAGCATATGACACACAGTTTGGGCTCACGCTTTCATACCTGAGTCCGGCAGCAGCTCAGCTTAGCAGCATGAGACTCTAGACAGTACCTCATATATTTTCAGTACCCCAGGACTTTCAGACCACTACGGGTCAGTAGTTCATCCTAGTAGGTATAAACACATGCTGACACTACTTCCACAGGTGTAGTACAGCAGCCAAGGCACATGTATCCACAGCATAAAAAACACAATTTGGGCACACGCTTTAATCCCAGAGTCCCGCACCAGCTCACCTTATCAGCATCAGACTCTAGGCAATACCTCACTTAATTTCCGTAGCCCAACACTTTCACACCGGTAGGGGTGAATACTTCGCTTTGCACCCCTTCTATAGCACACCCTAAACACCCCACAGATGTTACAGTGCTCCTACCCTCCTCTCTCCCACTTTTTTTGCCCTTTATTCCACTTACTCGCTTCAATGGAATCACAAAATGGTGGCCAACACGTCCTAGTTGTAACCGCTTGCAGCCAGTCAGCAGCAAGCTTGTGCTCGTAACGCCTCAGCCAATCAGATGGCAGAATTTCCAAATATCAATATCTGTAAATTTTGATATTTCTCCAAAACTATTGAACGAAGTTACACTAAATAAACAAACGCTTTCTAGACCAAGACACTTCTCCCTGCCAAATTTGGGCTAATTCCGTTCACCCGTTCGACCTGTAGCCTTGTCTAAATTTTCCTATGGAAATTAACATGGAGAAAATACGTGTTGGGGACCCCCTTTTTATCTCGGCACCCCCTTGAACAATCACCCCCAAACTATCAACATAGGAGCTGATATGAATAAAGAATTAGTTTTGAAAATGTCATGAAGATTCATCAACCAACGCCAAAGTTATAAGCAAAACAAAAAAGCTCTTTCTCAGGAAACTTGGTCCTGACTGCTAGCGACCGCAAGTAGGTAATATACTCTGAGATTAACAGGGCAAAACAAATCCAACGCAGGAGGACCAAAAGGGCGAGGTCAAGGCGGGAGAGGCGTCGGAAAATCCAGCTCACTAAACCTCAGCAACATTTCAAGCCCAGTGGGATCCAGAACAAGGGGCCAAAAGAAAGGGAAATAATGGATACCCGGACTATCATCAATTTATCTACAAGGGAATTGAGCGGAGCAGAAAAAGAGGTATTGTCTCTTGGATTATATTTTTGTCCTACTTCTTCCTTTGATTATACCCAAAGTCGAATTGACCTTTTTTACTTTACCAGAAAACTGCGATTAAAAAAGTGGTATGCCACTAAACCTAACACTGAAACTCGTGAATCGGCACAGGAACCCACCAATATCACAGTAGGAGATGTAGAAACTCTACATCTACTTCATGAGCTGAGGGGTGACTTGAACACACTAGATAACCCTATGCTTAACTTAATCAATGACGATTTGCGAATTGATCTGAATTATCACAGTGGCTTCAGGCCGAAATCTGTTTTTCTACCACAGATTGTCAATGACCCAATTGACATTTTCGAGAGGGCCATGGTGAAAGAATTTGACAAAAGAATTTTGTGAAATGTAATTTAACTGATGTACAGTTTAAGGCTATTAAGACCCTTAGTAATGATAAGAGTATCGTCATTAAGAAAGCAGACAAAGGGGGGAACATGGTTGTATTACCGCGTAGCATGTATATCAATGAAGGATTGTCCCAGCTAGGAGACAGCACTAAATATGAGAAAAGAAATAGGACTAGTTACAACACGAGTATCACACTATACTCAGAACAACTTAGTGATTGGAGGGAGAGAGGTCTCATCAGTCGTGAAGAATTTAATTTTCTCCTGAATAGATATCCCAAGATACATGCCCTCTATCTATTGCCCAAAGTGCATAAGAGCATGACCGAACCCCCTGGGAGACCGATTGTCTCCTCTAGAGGTAGCTGTTGGGAGAACACTTCCAGATATGTGGTTTTCTTCTTGAAGCCCCTGGTACAAGAATTGCCTTCCTATCTGAGGGACTCCGGCGATTTTTTGCAAAAAATCAGTGATGTCACTTGGAACCCCAGTTGGCTGCTGATGACTCTTGACGTCAAAAGCCTGTACACATGTATCCCGCATCAACAAGGAATAGAGGCATGCAGGCATTTTCTTAAAGCACGCTCCATCTCCTATTTACTCCACACCGAAATGCTGTTTGATATGGCATTTTTGTGTCTCACTAAGAATGACTTTCTCTTTAATGGCAACATCTACCATCAACTGTTGGGGACTGCAATAGTTACTTGCTTTGCCCCCAGCTTCGCAGGTCTTTACCTGGGCTGGTGGGAGGAGCGGGTGGTCTACCAGTCCCCAACATACTTGTGCAAAGTTGTCAGATGGCTCCGCTATATCGACGATATTTTTATCATATGGTGCGGAAGTCAAGATGAGGCAACAGATTTCGTTGAAACCCTCAACACGAATGATTTCAACCTTTCCTTCACCAGTCACATTAGCCAAATGTCCATAGATTTTTTGGATCTTAAAATTGAGAATAAGAATAACGTTCTGACCATCACTCTATTTAGGAAGGATACGGCGGGCAATAGTCTGCTGCATGCCCACAGCTGTCATCCCTCTAATCTTATAAATTCCATTCCTATGGGAGAATTCCTGAGAGCCAAACGAAATTGTTCAAATGAGGTCGACTATACCAAAGAGACACTCATTATGGCAGAATGTTTTAAACAGAGAGGCTATAATCACAAATGTATATCTAAAGCCTTGGACACAGTGAAGAACAGGAAACGATCCAGCTTACTGGAACAAAAAGAGAAAGAATGTGAATCTAGTACGACCAGTAGATTCATTACAGATTTTTATTCTCAATCTAGGGAAGTGAGAAAAGCACTGAGTAAATTTTGGAATGCCCCCAATTGACCTTTAGGAGACCTACGTCCCTTAAGGACCTTCTTTGTTCAACATTCATACCCGAGAACACTAGTCAGAGGAACCCAGTGCAAGGTTTTTACATTTGTGGCAGATGTAAAGCCTGCCGCAATAGCGAAAACCTTAAAGAAGTCCAGCTATCCAAAGAAACAGACAAATTCAAGATCACGAAGCATGTCACATGTCTGACTGACCATGTGATATATGCTCTCAAATGTCCATGTCAGCTCCACTATATTGGCAGTACTAAACACCCAGCCAAAAAGAGAGTTCTTGAGCACATGCGGGCCATCACCCATGGGGACAAGCAATATCCCATTGCTAGGCATTTTGCATTACATCGTAAGGGAAATGCTAATTTACTTTCATTTTGTGTTTTGGAAACTGTTCCCAGTAGGGAAAGAGGAGGAGACAGAATCAAGGAAATGAGGAGACTGGAATCCAGACTCATAATCAAGTATAGGACCACTCAACCGGGTGGTCACAATTTACATGAAGTACTTACCGTGCATCTAGGTTAGCCTTAGAACTTGCTGATGATGGTTGCTGCCTTTATGTCGTTTTTTAACTCTGTTTTTAACAAACTGAAATGTTATGTTTCTTTGCACTTTAGTCACCAATTGATATCTATCTTTTTATGTTTACAGAACGTTGTGATGACACAGATGGGAATCTGTTAAGCACTTTATGAGCAACTGCACGTTTGAACGAACTGTATGACTGGAAAACAAATTAATATTCTCAGATTAGCTTGGGTGATCCTGGAGCCTTGCGTCAACCACAATGGGCGGCCTTCGAACAATTCTTGGTATACGAGATATTTGTGCCCACTGGGGCTGTATTTGACTATTTGACCATGAATTTCCAGCCCACTTGGGCGACACCGTTTATACGAAATTTAGTCTGCTCTTTCGGGCAACATTTGCTAGAATTAGACTAGTGGTTGATGATAATTTTTCCCACTGGGGGGTAGCTTATCCATCTGAAAGCACAACACGATGTATGAATTGTTGATGAATGAGTCTGTCGATTTGCTCTTTACTTTTTTAGCCTACTTGGCTCACTTTATTGTTTTCCAGGGGACCGACACTGGTGATTGGCTCTGATAGTCCGAGTGTCTGCCTGTAAAATGCATTTATTCATTTAACACAGTGATGTGGCACGCTATGTATTACAACAGTACCAGTCATCTTTCAGACGTAATGTTTATTTAATAATGTATAACAAATCCTTGAACACAGCCCGCGTGTAAATCAGCAAGTCTGTTGTTTATTACCATGGGTATGACGCTAATACCATGTGACTTTGTATATATTGCTCGTAATTCAGTTTGCTCGTTCTCGTGAGAAAGCAGGTTTCACCTGCGAAACGCGTTGAGAAAAAGCTGTTTTTGAAAAAAACACGCTTTGCAACACTCTAAGTGGCCCGGATTTCTTTCTTACACCAAGGAGAGTGTTTGGCTTGAATATTTGGGATTCGCTACCCCGTCCGTGGCCCGCCACTGGAAGCGGCAGGGATCCGAAGCGACTTTGTTTGGCTTGATATATATATATATATATATATATATATATATATATATATATATATATATATATATATATATATATATATATATATATATATATATATATATATATATATATATATATATATATATATATATATATATATATATATATATATATATATATATATTAGTTTTTTTACTCCTCCGTACTCGGGATAAGCCGTCGCCTTCCAAATCAGCGGGTGTGTCGTCAAGAGGACCACCCAAGTAACTGTCCTTAAAATAACAGAAGTTCCTTCGCTCAGCAGCACCAGCAAAGAACAACAACACTGTGTATCGGCCTCCAATTCTTTATTACATTCTCATGTGTATGACGGAACCTAATTTGATGTCAAATACTTTATTTAAATTTGTGGGTTCAGGATTACCTTTTGTACTTCACGTAAATTGTACATACTCATGTATAATAATCACAAACACGTACTGACTATGTGCCCACTATTCTGGGTTGGTAGTCTAGATGACCATGGAAATAGTAGAGGGTACTTACACTGTTCACTGTATTTAAGTAAGGTCTAGACCTGGTAATAATTGGCGTGTAAGCTGGAACGCGCAACACAGGCACTCCAGGGCGAGGTGAAGCGGTTGTGATTGATCGGGAGATCGGAATCCAGCTAACTGTGATTTGGAAAAGAAATGACCGACACCTCTGCTGCAAAACCAGGCGGCCCGTGAAGATCTGCTGCGGGGAGATTCGCAGCAAGAGAACGTTAACGGGACAGTACGAAGGCGACCGAAGCAGGGGTGAGTGAACCGATGAGGTGTATGTCAGTTTCACCTAATTCTATAGCGCGGCGGAGGCTGCGTTCGGGTGGGGTGAGGGGCAATCGCCCTTCGGCGTAACAAACTCTTGCAAGGGGAGCTGAGGTGTAGCGTAATGTGTAGCGTGTGAAACTACAACTAGGAGAACAAATCCTGAAATACACGCAATAACGCTCATCCACCTGGGAGACCAATTGTGAGCTCAATAGGATCCCTTTTGGAGTCTACTTCAAGATTCATAGACATTTTTTTGATGAACTATGTGACAAACCTACCCTCTTTCCTGAGAGATACAATGGACTTTTTGCATAGAATAACTACATGTGAATGGAAACCATCTTATCAAATGGCAACAATTGATGTTACATCACTTTACACCTCAATCCGCCATGAGGACGGCATTGAGGCTGTAAAAGAAGTACTTAAAGCACGATCTGTAAATTTTTTGGAACACTCGAATATGTTACTGGACATGCTCTGATATTGCTTGACCCACAACGCTTTCCTGTTTCCTGTTTTTGGGGGAGACATATCTCCAGAAACAGGGGACCGCAATGGGGACATCATTTGCACCCACATATGCAAACATTCTTATGGGGGCATGGGAAAGTGACGTGACAAAGAAAGACCGAGAGATTCCTGAGGGGCCAAAAATCAAACTCTGGTGTTGTTTCATTGACGACTTGTTTGTCATATGGGACGGAAATGAAAATTCACTGAAGGACTTTATTGATTCTCTGAACAACAACAAATATACTCTAAAATTCACGTCTACAATTAGTTCCCATTCTCTGACATTCCTAGATGTGGAAATTTTTGTCGAAAACAACAAACTCTGTTCAAAAATCCACAGGAAGCCGACAGCATGTAATAGCATTCTACATGCCAATAGCGGACACCCCATAAGACTGAAATGGAGTATTCCCTATGGTCAAATGCTAAGGGCAAAAAGAAACTGCTCCGAAGAAGAAGACCTGAATGAGGAAATAGAAAGAATGAGCACTAGATTCCTTGAAAGAGGATACCCAATGGAAGTGATATCTATTGCACAAAACCGGATGCATCTGAAAGAGAGAGAGGAGCTATTGACTCCGAAAACAAAGAGATCAAAAACAAACCCGGAAAGAGAACCAGATCAGGGTAATGAAACAACCAGATTGATAATGGACTACGAAAACCAAAGTGTAAGTATGAAGAAAGCTTACAAAAAACACTGGCAAGTCCTCCGTCTGGACAACACTTTGAGAGAAACCCTGACGAGAAATCCAAGTATAACGTATCGAAAGACCTCCTCTCTAAGAGACATACTAACGCAGAGCCACCTAGTACTGCGTGAGGAGAAAAAACAGACATGGCTAACAACACCTGGCTTCTGGAAATGCCACAAGTGCAAAGCCTGTGAGCATGGAGTAAACATCAAACATTACCAACTACAAAATGGCAAAAAAGAAACTATACAAGACCACATTACCTGTGACTCAAAATATGTGGTTTACAGGCTACAATGCCCTTGTGGAAAGTATTACATTGGGAGCACAGTGAACAAGTTAAAACTGAGAATACTGCAACATCTAAGGGCGATAAAAAACAAGGACCCTTGCTACCCAATGGCCACACACTTTGCCCAACATCATCAAAGTAATCCCGCCTTTTTGAAATATTCGGGGATCAAGATGTGTAGAATCCCGGAACGAGGTGGAGATCAGTTGTTACAACTGAGAAGTTTAGAATCAAGAAGGATACTGAGCATGGGAACTGAGGTACCATTCGGCCATAACTTGGATGCCGAATTGCATGTACATTTGTGAATTGGTATAGAAACAATGAGGAACAACATAAGAGTGTTATTCCATTATGTGGAACTGCATGAGATCTCGCACATGGTTTAGAAAAGAATGATGTTGGACTATGTACATGTTTGAAATCATTATGTAATCAGGAACCAAATATTCAATCAGATCATAAACATAAAAAATTGAATGGAAGATATAGAATGTTGGGGAGAGAAGAACTACATAAATTGTGAAGAGCAAGACAATAGGAGAATATGGTTAATTTGAGTACTTTACACATATTATGCTCCGCTGCAAAGGGGGATACATGCTGCATGAATGTATATAATTGTAAATAATAGGTTGTATATAGACCTTAATTATCATACTATGCATTATCTAGAACAGACCTCACAGAGTAATTTATTCTTCATTAATTATAATTGCAGCGGTTTTCAGTTTCTCTTATCTCTTAATTTCCTGACTGTCACCAAGTCACAGGTTGTAAATAGTGAAACACCTATCGATATCTAAAGGGTTTCCTCCTCCCCGTCACTACCCTTAACTGTCTTCCATATACAAATTAGTGAGAGTACTTCACATGAATAATTATAATTCAATACTGAATTATTGTATATAGATGGAATTTGATCTGAGTGTAAATACTTTATTTAAAATTGTAGGTTCAGGGTTACTTTTTGTACTTCACGTAAATTGTACATACTCATGTGTATGACGGAACCTAATTTGAAGTCAAATACTTTATTTAAATTTGTGGGTTCAGGATTACCTTTTGTACTTCACGTAAATTGTATATACTCATGTATAATAATCACAAACATGTACTGACTATGTGTCCACTATGCTGGGTTGGTGGTCTAGATGACCATGGAAATAGTAGAGGGTACTTACACTGTTCACTGTATTTAAGTAAGGTCTAGACCTGTGGACTCTATGGTCCAGTGGAAGGCAGGAGCCGAAACGCGTAGACCGTCCATTTGATGCACTTTCTTTTTGCACTGGTGTGTAAATAAAAAACGCGAAGAAAATTACCTGTTGCTGTGCCATGTCTTTGGTCTACTAACCGTAGGAAGAAGAAGCTGTGGTAATATATATATATATACTAGTTTGATTACCGGCCACCGCGGTGAGCGGAGAGAGACGGGTTCCGTTACATCAATTAACGTCAGGTGAGGAGGCAGCACTTGATTCCAAGGCGGCGTGCAAAAACGCGTTGGGTATAATTTACTCTAACCCAAGTTCTTTAATATCGGTGTGCACATTTAAAAACTTCCAAAATTACACCGCGCAACTGGGCTGCTTGAAGCTATGGCAGCCAGCACTGAAACGGAGCGGGAGGCGGCAGCAGACGCGTTGTTTGCACAGATACCACGTGGAGCAGGCAGCAAACATACTCAAGCCAGCGCCGCCACTACAGGCAATCAGGATGTGAGAAAGATGTTAACTTTGTTGGAAAAAAAGTCTCGCTCAGAGATTACGAAGTGGTGGGAGCTCAAATCGCTCACCAAATATGAAGAGGTAGGACGAGTCCCAAGAGGGCTGCGAATTATGCTGGCACCAAGTTTTGTGGACCCAAACCCCAACATGCTCAAGGAATGGGGAGAACTCAATTTGGGGGCATCCATGAATCTAATCAAGTTGTTGATCAAATATGCCATTATAGATCGGGCTGCATTGTTGGATGAAATAGTGCAAATCAACAAGGATTTGGATGCAATCAATGACGCAGAAACTCAAGCAATAATCATTAAAGGACGCAAAGAGATCAGTGAGCGTCTTAAAAAACATGAGGACAAAATCAAGACGCGGAAGATCAACAAATTCGCAAGGGACCTCAATGATTATGAGACCGGACAAATTTACACATTTGCTCGCAAATATGACCAAGCAAAAAAGCAGCGGCAAATACAGAAAACGGCCTTAAAAGCAAAAGCAACTGTGTCGCAACAAAATTCAGGTACAGCAATGGAGAACCTTGAACTAACGTCAACGGATACCATTTCCCTAGCTGGCTCATCCAGTTCATGTGGGTCCTTGTTAAGCCTTACAGAAGATAGTGCCTCGCTTGAAATTCTTGACTTAGGTGAGGAGATTGATTTTTTAGTGGAGGCTCAAATGCAAACGCAAGGCCCACGGACACGCTCACGCAATGCAGGAAAAGGAAAAACGCAAGGCGGAGGGCAAGAATAAAGCGCGCCAAAGGAGCCGCAAGTGCCAAAAAAGAAATGGTTCAAAAAGAAAACCAGCAAGCAATATTTGACGCAAGCACAATAGTCAATTTATCTGACATGGCGTTGACCGCTGCTGAAGAACAGATCCTCAAATTAGGTTTGAACTTTTGCCCTGAAAGCTCATTCAATTATACGAACACTAGAGCTGATGTCTACCTCTACATAAGAAAATTAAAATTGCAAAAATTTTATGCAATCAAATCAAAATCCAACGTTAGCACAACGGATTCTAGTAAAAAAGCAATCAGTGAGCTGAGTCCAGATCTAGTACCTGCTAACGATGCGAGAACACTCATCACCCTGTGTAATCTCAGCAAAGCTATTCCGACAGCTAATGATATTAATGCAGATGTTCCTGACACCCAAAGGGAACTGAGCGAAATTGATATTCCCCAGAAGGGTGCTGGTGAAAGTCCCTTTAAACCTAAAAGTAAATTTGTCCCCGTCATGCCGAAGGATGCGGTGGACATCTATCATGACTGCAATGTGGAGGACTTGAAAAAACTAAACAAAAAATTCCACTCTACAAAGGACACGTCCAACTTTCCAAACAAGGAATACCACAATTTAATGAATAAACTATCAAAGAATCAAGAAATCATTGTATGTCCCTCAGACAAGGGAGGGAATATCGTGTTGTGGCAAAAGGAACAATACATTGCTGAAGCAAAACGCCAGTTGAACAACGAAAACTGCTACGTACTCAGCAACGGCGTTCAATATAAACAGGCCAAGGAGAGTATCAAAAAAATGCTGTTAGGCTACAAAAGAGATAGCCTAATCACCTCCACGGAATGCACATTTTTATTGAAGGAACATCCAGTCATTCCGCACATGTATTTAATTCCCAAAGTGCACAAGAAACAGAATCCAACTCCCGGGAGACCCATCATCTCCGCAATCAACAGTATGAGTGAAAATGTTTCCAGATACATAGATTTTTATCTACAAGAACATGTCCAGGGATTACCTAGTTACATCAAGGACACCGGTGACTTTTTAGCCAAACTGGAAGCCATACCATGGCAAAAGCATTGGTGTATAATAACCCTTGACATTGAATCTTTATACACATGTATCGAACACCATACAGGAATTGAAGGTATCAAACATTTCTTGGGACGTAAGTCTTGTGCATATTACAGCCATAACAAAATGATTTCCAATTTAGTATTGTGGTGTTTAAATAATAACTTTTTCTTGTTTGGCAAAGATATATGGAGGCAAATACGTGGTGTAGCCATGGGTTCCTGCTTCTCTCCCAGCTACGCGTGTTTGCACGTGGGGCTGTGGGAGGAGCAGGAGCTTCCTGGCATTGCTGGATTTGAACATGTCAAATATTGGATGCGTTTCATTGATGACATTTTTTGTGTGTGGGAGGATGACATCAGCAGTGCTCAGATTTTTGTCAATGCATTCAACAAGAATCGTTTCAACTTATTCTTCACTTCTAGTATTAGTGAAAGCACTGCTGAATTTCTTGATGTGTCTATTAATATCATCAATGATCAAATCATTACTGCCCTCCACAGAAAGTCCACGGCTGGAAATTGTATCCTCCATGCCAGCAGTGGTCACCCCAAACATGTCATTATGAGCATCCCATTGGGAGAACTGCTACGCCTCAAACGAATTTGCAACACCCAGGCGAAATTTGAGGAAGGGGCGTCTGCAATGCTGGCGAGATTAGAGGCAAGAGGATACAGCAAATCCTGTCTTGCCACTGCATTGAGGAAGAGCGGTGAAAGAACTCGAGACTCTTTGTTATTACCTAAACCCCTGGAGAGTAACACAACCTCAAATCCCAGCAGACTCGTAACAACTTACAGCCAACAGCACCGCAAAATTAAATCCATTGTAAACAAACATTGGCCAGTCTTTAAAACGGATGCAGTGTTACGTGATTTAACTCCTGACAAGCCTACTATTACATTTAGGCACGCGTTTAGTATGCGCAGTAAATTATCACGATCCAGCCCTGAACTACCTACAATGGATCAGTGGTTTGGGAGAAAGGACTTTCATAAATGCTCCTCCTGTCGGGCATGCAAGTTTGGACAGAATACCACTCACTACCGCACTCCGTTCTCTGATACTGATTTTTCCATCCAAGGCAATTACAACTGCCGCACGGAGTTTGCGGTATATGTCCTAACTTGCACATGTGGCCTACGTTATGTGGGCAGTACCGGTGCACAGGTGCATGTCAGGATACTGCAGCACCTCAGAGCCATAGTTAACCACGATGGAGCATATCCAGTGGCGCGTCACTTTAACAGCAGGCACAATAGGGATTTGTCATGTCTAACCTATTATGTCATTGACGCGGTGGCCCCCCTCAGACGTGGAGGAGACCATGAAAAACTATTGCGCCGGTTGGAAACACAATATATCGTCAAGCTCGACAGCAAACAACCAAATGGGTTGAATGCAACGGAGGACTTGCACAACTTTCTGTAGGAGTACTCATTTTAGCACACATACTCTGCACAACAATGTATATAGTGGTTAGAACGTGAGCACAACAAATAGAATTGTAAATAGCGTGTATATATATGAAATCCTGAATAACAGCACCTATTTTTAGGTATCCTGCAGTCCTGTCTTCTTAAAGGTCTGGCTGTTGTAGTTTTTTGAACAGCACAGTTTTTTTAAAACAAACACTTGGAACTTTTTTCTGTTTTGGTGATTTTTTTACACTGGTTATTTATTCAAGCACTTTTATCAATTTTTTGGGATACACAAGATTTTGATGTAAATAGTTCCTATATGAACATGATTTGGACATATGAATAATGTATAGATGTACATATACTTTGTCATATATAGGAATTTGGGACTATATTATGTATATATATGTATAGTACACTTGGGTGCTGTTTTGGTGTTTTAAGTCAATGTGTATGATGGTTTAAACAACAAGGGACAGTGCAATTCTGTGATTCATATGAATTATTATACGTTGCGTCGGATTGTTTTCTTATGAAGTTTGATGTATCTCCAACTGTACTCATGCACTTTAGTAGTTTCTGGTTAACCCTATATAATGGTTAATATCGCATTCATGCGGTTATCTCTGCTTCCGTTAACAAATGTATACGGTTTAGATAATTAACTGACAAAAAAAATGAAAAAGGATAGTTGATGCGATATGCAACAAGCATTTATGCAGATCATGTTTCCCAGTTAACTCGCTACACGCATTCAAGCGGCTATTTTTAAAGTCTCTAGGTAAATTGCCAGTACATATCAAATGGTTTGTACAGAGGGACTCTTGTAAATATGGTAAATACATCAACAAAAAAGTATTTTATCAGTACTGCAACAATGGCATATTAACATGACGCTACTGTGTACTGTGCCTTTAACCAAGGCTCTGTTGTTTTAAATGTTTTACCATGTGACTCACGTTTGGAGGTGGGACCCGGAGGGGTGTGACTTCACTGCATATGATATAAAAAGTTTCCGCTTTGTGCAATGTGGTGTGTGAACAAGACTACGTCAGTAGTCGAAACGTTGCATTTTGGAAGGCACAAGAACTGAATAAAACATCTTGCCTGGAAAGCGTGGGGTCTGTCTCTTCTCTCGCCGCTGTGCAGTGGAGGTTTGAAGATTTGTGCTGATATATATATATATATATATATATATATATATATATATATATATATATATATATATATATATATATATATATATATATATATATATATATATATATATATATATATATATATATATATATATATATATATCACTGAAAAAACCATAGGTTTCACACCAGTTATAGTTAGCTGGAAATTTTACTGATATAAAACCATTGAAATTCCCACGTTATAGTTAGATGGACTCACTATAACTTGCGCGTGCAATGCACTGCTGATGACATCACATATTACATCACTCATGACATGGTCAGTGACATCACTCATGACATCACTGATGACACCATCCAGTGAATGTGTGTCTTTCTGAAAAATAAATATATTTTATATATGTACATGTAAAAGTTGATGGAAGAATAAATGTTTAAATAAGTGTCTAAATGGATGGTTTTTAAAAATTGATTGGTTAACTGGCTTAATAAGACATCATCAGCAGTGCATTGCACGCGCAAGTTATAGCGAGTCCATCTAACTATAACGTGGGAATTTCAATGGTTTTATATCAGTAAAATTTCCAGCTAACTATAACTGGTGTGAAACCTATGGTTTTTTCAGTGAATTTAATAGGTTTTTTAAATGCTAATTCCTAACTATAACTGGTGTGAAACCTATGGTTTTTTCAGTGAATTTCATAGGTTTTTTAAATGCTAATTCCTTTGTATATCGAGTTTCTAACCTTTTTTTTTTTTTACAATTTGCTGTTTTTTTTAAAGTATTCATGTTTTTTTTATATAATTTTTTTCTTTTGCGCTCTGGGTGCGCGCTCCGGGAAGCTTTCAGCTAAGCTCTCCGGTAAGCTTTTCCGTGAGCTCATCTGAAAGCGCACCCAGAGCGCAACTGTCGTTCGTGAAAAAAAATATGAATGAAAAGTTAATAATAATGCAAAACATTTCGTACCATACAAATAAAATTAGTTTTTTTTAATAAGGAAAATGATTATGCATTTCTGTAAAAGTTTGATGACGTCACTTCGGCGCGCAACGTAAGTGCCCTCGGAAGCGCCTACGTTCGCGGCGCATAAACGCACGCAAAAGCGCCTACGATCGTGCCACGTTTGCGCCCCGGAAGCGCCTACGATCGCGCTGCGTAAATGCACCGGAAGTGCTCCGGAGCGCGCAGCGTAAACGCGTCGGGTCATGTGACCCTAAAATAACACTTTTCATTGGTTGCTAACAGTTTTTTTTTACAATGAATGAAATCCCCACCCATTTCCTTCACTTCTTCTTTCACTTTTGTGACTGAAAGACCTGCCTTTTTTGCTGTTCCATATTTCTTGATTAATCATGGCTGCCAGACCATCCAGCAGTGAAGATGACTCCAATGATTTCATTGATGAAGAGCCTCCTCAGCCGAAGGTCAAAGAACATTTCATCTGGAAATTTTTTAAGTTTCCAGCAGACCTGAAGAAGTTGAATGCACCAAAAGTAGAGTGCAGGATCTGCAAACAGGTCCTGTCACGGGGTAACCCCCCAAAAAAATACTCTTTTGGCAACTTCACCATGATTCGCCATGTGGAGAGGAGGCACCCCCAGAATTTTGCCCGGGAAAGTGTCAGGGCTCTGGCACAAGAGGTTCCCAGAGATGGGGCCTCTACATCAACAGGAGGAGCAACTTCTTCTGGGAGAGAACAATCGCAGGAGCAGGTGGCAAACATACAACCTGCATTTAACCATGGGGTCGTCAAATGCAGATACTGCAATCAACTCCTCACCTATGGGGAGCAAAGTGTCCTGCTCATGGTTCGAGCATTGGAGAACCATCGCTGCCCTTCCCACCCCTAATTTTTTTCTTTTCTTTTTGCTCCTGTTGAGCAGTTTCCATTCCCTGTTTTTGTTCCTGTTCAGTTAAAAGAAGAAAACCAAAAGTTCTTTTCAGAACTACCTCCAATTCTCATCAAAGAGCTATATTCTTAAAAAAATGAAGAGTAAGTGAAATATAGTGCATTGATAATTGAAAGGAGAATGAGTAAGAAAGAACAGAAAGGTATGAGAGGTGAAAGGAAGTGAAGTAGGAGGAATGAAAGAAGGTGAATGCACCAAAAGTAGAGTGCAGGATCTGCAAACAGGTCCTGTCACGGGGTAACCCCCCAAAAAAATACTCTTTTGGCAACTTCACCATGATTCGCCATGTGGAGAGGAGGCACCCCCAGAATTTTGCCCGGGAAAGTGTCAGGGCTCTGGCACAAGAGGTTCCCAGAGATGGGGCCTCTACATCAACAGGAGGAGCAACTTCTTCTGGGAGAGAACAATCGCAGGAGCAGGTGGCAAACATACAACCTGCATTTAACCATGGGGTCGTCAAATGCAGATACTGCAATCAACTCCTCACCTATGGGGAGCAAAGTGTCCTGCTCATGGTTCGAGCATTGGAGAACCATCGCTGCCCTTCCCACCCCTAATTTTTTTCTTTTCTTTTTGCTCCTGTTGAGCAGTTTCCATTCCCTGTTTTTGTTCCTGTTCAGTTAAAAGAAGAAAACCAAAAGTTCTTTTCAGAACTACCTCCAATTCTCATCAAAGAGCTATATTCTTAAAAAAATGAAGAGTAAGTGAAATATAGTGCATTGATAATTGAAAGGAGAATGAGTAAGAAAGAACAGAAAGGTATGAGAGGTGAAAGGAAGTGAAGTAGGAGGAATGAAAGAAGGTGAGTGTTAGAAAAGAAAGTTATGACACAGTGAATAAACTGGAGGCCTCATTTCTGAAAAGTGACGCATCGCTACGTGAAAACAGCGATGCGTCACTTTTCTGGACGCACTCCTTATGACATTCCAGATATGTCATATTTAATATATGACTAATCAATTCGCAAGAAGTTACAGATATGTCAGTATTTCTGACGTATCTGTAAACACAAAAGTAACGCATTGCTGGAGTGCGTCACAAAAGTGACGCAACTCCAGTAATGTGTCCTTTCACATGGAAAAAGCACCATGTGAAAGGTTTGCTGTGAAGCAGGCGCAAGATTTTGGCGCAACAGCATCCTAAAAGAGACGCACTGCGTCATTATTACCAAGCTTTTTGCAAGGGAACACCCCTCTGCATGCATTATACCTGACACTATTTTTTAAAAAGTGACGCATCTAGGTACATGGGTCACTTTTTAAAACTCTGCGCCACATTATATCTGCATCAGGTATAATGTATGCAGAGGGGGCAATCCCTCGCAAAAAGCTTGGTAATAACGACGTACTGAAATCTATGAGATTTCTCTGCGTCACTTTTAGGATGCTGTTGCGTCAAAATCTTGCGCCTGCCTCGCGTCACTTTCATGTTTACAGATATGTGAGAAATACTGACGTATCTGTAACTCCTTGCAACATGATTCGTCATACATTAAATATGACACATCTGGAATGTCATAAGGACTGTGGACAGAAAAGTGACGCATCACACCAGCAGTGTAATAAAATGTGCCTCGTTGCACTATATTTAAAGGATGCAACAGCATCCTAAAAGTGACGCAGTGAAATCTCAAACATTTCACTGTGTCGCTATTACAAAGCTTTTTGTGGGGGAACACCCCCTCTGCATGCATTATACCTCACGCAGATATAATGTGGCGCTTGATTTTAAAAAGTGACCCATCTACCTAGATACGTCACTTTTTAAATATAACGCAACGAGGCACATTTTTTTACACCACTGGTGCGATGCGTCACTTTTCTGTGCGCACTCCTTATGACATTCCAAGTAACGCATTGCTGGAGTGCGTCACAAAAGTGACGCAACTCCAGTAATGCGTCCTTTCAAATGGGGAAAGCAGCATGTGAAAGGTCTTGCCTCAGTCTAACACCTGCTGTAAAGCAGGCACAAGATTTTGACGCAACAGCATCCTAAAAGTGACGCAGTGAAATCTCAAAGATTTCACTGCATCGCTATTACAAAGCTTTTTGCGGGAGAACACCCCCTCTGCATGCATTATACCTGACGCTATTTTTAAAAAGTGACGCATCTAGGTACATGGGTCACTTTTTAAAACTCTGCGCCACATTATATCTGCGTCAGGTATAATGTATGCAAAGGGGGCATTCCCCCGCAAAAAGCTTGGTAATAACGACGTACTGAAATCTTTAAGATTTCTCTGCGTCACTTTTAGGATGCTGTTGCGTCAAAATCTTGCACCTGCCTCGCATCACTTTTATGTTTACAGATATGTCAGAAATACTGACGTATCTGTAACTCCTTGCAACATGATTCGTCATACATTAAATATGACACATCTGGAATGTCATAAGGAGTGCACACAGAAAAGTGACGCATAACACCAGCAGTGTAATAAAATGTGCCTCGTTGCACTATATTTAAAAAGTGACGCATCTAGATAGATGCGTCACTTTTTAAATATTGCATAACAATGCGCATTTTTTTACACCGCTGGTGCGTCACAAAAATTGACGCACAGGAGGCGCAAAACTAGCAGCGCAAGGCCTTCATAAATATGGTCCTGGATTTTCCCCGTGCTTCGTTGGTGCGCGTACCATGCGCTTCCCCCGCGCAAAACGAAAAAAAAAAAAAAATTTAATGCCCTGCAGGACCCTATTTTAGCCCCTACATCAAACCCAGGGGGTCAGAGGGGGTCTACTCTTCCCCCTTATGGTCATTTGCCCCTTTTTTTTTCAAACCCCTTGTGTCTCGATTTTACCGAGACACAAGATGGCGGCCGCTCCAGACTGTTTAGAATGTTTACAGACACCCAAGAGCCAATCAGCTTCCTGCGCGCAAGTCACGTGTCGCGCCTGGAGCGCACTCCGGTGCGCGCACCGGAGAGCGCATATAGATATATATATTTTTTTGAACCTAAATTACTCAAAATCCACTGGAGCACATATCTTGAGACATAGCAAAGGCACATCGGGCTACCAGTCCCTACAATTTTGCCAAGTTTGGTGGAAATCCATTCAGCCGTTCGGGCTAAAAGTGAAATCGACCGCCCTATGGAAATTAACATGGGGAAAACGCGTTTTGGGACCCCCCTTTTATCTCGGCCCCCGCTTGACGTATCCCCCCCAAACTTTTAAGGAAGGACCCGAGCTCGACGAGGCCATTTTCAGGAAATTTTCAGGCAGATTCGTCAACTGGTGCCAAAGTTATTCCAAATAGAATTTTGAGATTTAACATTGAAAAAAATCCTAACTATAACTACCTACTGGCGACCGAAAAATCTTCAAAAACGCCACACTCCTGCTGTGGAAACGAAGACACGGACCCAATGGCTGCAGTAAAGGAGATTTTATTAGAAACCTCTCTGGTTACGCGTTTCGAGCAACTAGTGCCCTTGGTCACACACCGCGCACCAGGTCAGCTACAAATTTAAACCATTTTTTTGAAGTGATATACATTTATTTTTTTACTCCTCCGTACTCGGGATAAGCCGTCGCCTTCCAAATCAGCGGGTGTGTCGTCAAGAGGACCACCCAAGTAACTGTCCTTAAAATAACAGAAGTTCCTTCGCTCAGCAGCACCAGCAAAGAACAACAACACTGTGTATCGGCCTCCAATTCTTTATTGGGTCAGCTCACAAGGGACGCGTTTCGCCTGTCCAGCAGGCTTGTTCACCCATATTTTATTTTTTGAAAATCGGCCATTTTAAATCATGTGTTCACTCGTGATGTCACATGACATGACTACAAACTCAGTGCCATGGAGAACAGACTCGTATTTTTGAGGCAAGTTGGTCCAAATATGTTGCAACAGTCCATGTACGTTATTACAAACGTTTTGTGCATAGTAAGCATGGGCAGAAAATCCGTTACGCTCGCGGATTTTGCGGATTTTCGGTAAATTCGCAATCCGCGAGATTCGCGAATTTCCCGCAAAATCCGCAAATCCGCGAGCAGCGGATTTTATGGCTAGCTCGCATTGTTATTGTGAGTTTGCGGCTTCCCAGTTCAACTTAGCGCCCCGCGAATAAGCGCTAAATTGCAGAAATACGATCTTAGCAAAACTGAAACTACTTACCAGGTTCAAAAGTTCAAGCTCATCATTAGTAGCCATTTCCTGTAGTGCTTCCTGAGGGGCCCCTCCAGAGTTCAGTTGCCTACTTGCAACTATTATGTGACCCTGCTCTGACCCTCAGAATAGTTACACAAAGGTCCTGAATTACAGCTAAGGCAGACAAGCAGGAGCCAGGCTGGAAGTTCAAATCCAGTGATACATTAATCAGCCCCTAATTCATTATTGTCATTTGGGGCAGGGCAGGTGTTGTAACTAATTTTGCAACAATGAAAGCACTTAGCAAGTGCAAAAGATCACTAATCAGGAAGCACTAAGGAAGCAGGTGCCAGCTAAAAAAATATTCTGTGACACATTAATCAGCCCCAAATTAATTCAGGTCACTTGAGGCAGGGAAGGTGTGCTTTGCTTTGCCACAATAATGTACACTGGACAACCAGAGGGTGCTGTGATGAAACAGAGGGTGGCATGGATGGGCCAGAGGGTGGCATGAGTAGTCAGAGAGTGGCAGTGGTGACAGAGAGTGGCAGTGATGAAGAAGAGTGTCCCAAACAGGCTGGACACGTAGAAACAACAAGTTCGCAAAACTTGCGACCCGACAGGTAAGTTCGCGTTTGCGAAATTGTACAAAACCCTCGCGAACTGGCAGAAACTCGCGCGAACACAAAAAAAAAAATCCGCAAATTCGCGAGAATTTGCAGATTTTGCGAATTGCGAGTTCGCAAATCCGCAAAATTCACGAACGCGAGATTCGCAAAATTTGCCCATGCTTAGTGCATAGTTAATCAAAGTTAATACTTATTTCACAATTAAATTCATTTGTAAATAAACCAACAATAGACGTTATATTTTTAGATCTGTCATGCGCTAAATTTCGCTGTTGACTACGACGACCCGACAGACACAGTGGGGTCTACATATCATATATTAACCTAAGAAGTATTGTTACAATATGCGGCAAGATTAAAGCCGAATATTTTGTAAACCACAAGCATTGTGCCCTAAAGGCTGTCTGCGTATGCGCTAACTTGCCCGGCATCTTTGTTTTTACAATGTTTTTCATAAAACTTTTTTTATTCTTTCAATTGTGAACCGAGCACAAGACTTCATAATCACGTATTAAACCCCAGTGGGTAAATGAACACCATGTACTTCTGTTGCATACCAATATCGATACTAAGCATGGGCGAATTTTGCAAATTCGCGGTTCACGAATTCACACGAAATCGCAAAAAAATCCGCGAATTAGCGGATTTTCCCGTGAAATTGCGGATTTCTTTTTAGATTTGCACCATACTTAACTGAAGTACTTTCTACTGGCTAATCAGTAAGTGCTACCTCGTTGGGTAAATGTATAGTGCTTTTCCTACACTACAGCTGCTTAAAGGGCCAGAAGAGTTGCCTCCAGTGACCATGTGTGTGTGTAACTTTGCCATCGCGCTGGCCGGGGTCCCTCGAGTGAGCTGTCCATCATTGTGTGTAAAGGGCGGGAAGACGGTGCACACCGCTAGTGTGAGTGGCGGGGCCAAACAGGGGGGGTGCTTCTATGCGAGTTCACATGCCTCTTGTGTGTGTATAAAAGGTCAGACACCGATCAGAGCAGCAGATGACGAGAAAGAAGCTCCTGGTCATGGGGATTGCGCCGGTGAAAGTCAAGGATGCAAAGGCCTCCATCAAGCATCATAGCTAATTTTCTACGGTAGATATGGGGAGAACGCACTCCTGCACAGCCTCGGCAAAGCGCACATTTTTTTGCGCTGAAAAAGGAGTTACTGAATTTGAGCTTCAACTCGGGCACCTGCTTTAATTATTTGTATCTGTAAGTGCTTCCTGTGAGGTTTAATTTTTGTGACAGGAGCCTCGTTGTCTACTTATAACTAATCTCTTACCCTGCTTCGAGGGTCAGAGCAGGGTCAGAGAATAGTTGCAAGTAGGCAACGAGGCGCCGCTCAGGAAGCACTTACAGAGTTAGAGCAGGTGCCCAAGTTGAAGTTAATTTCTTTGTAACCCTTTTGTAAATGGTTACAAAGAAATTAACCTCAACTTATGCACCTGCTGCTGTAACCCTGTAAGTGCTTACATGAAAATTCGTCCCGCTCGCGAATTCGTGGATTTTCCGCGATTTGGCAAGATTCGCGGATCACAAAATCGCCGAAAATCTGCAAATTCCGCGAGCGGAATGAATTTTCTGCCCACACTTAATCGATACTCTATCGATATCGATATAGCCCTAGTGGGCATTATAAAATCTGAATCTCCTTCTCACCATTAAGAGAACCCTTGTTTGAAGTATTATCAATCATCAAAACTGATTTCTTCGTCAGGTATGCCAGAAGTGGCAATTATCATTTTTGACAACCACTTTACCAGTCCAAGATTAGACCTTCTATTAGCTAAAGTTTGTTATAAAATGTTTCTATTCAGCATATGCAAGAGAACATCAGTTTAAAAGCTCTATAACTCACAAATTAATACAAAATTGTTCCCTTTCGTAGTGTCACTAATCAAAATCTGTGAAAAAACAGTGTATGTAAAGCAAGCAAAAAATAAAACTATTTACTGAGGAGGCTGCCATTTTAAAACTATGATCCATAGTAGGTACTATTGTAGGTACTATTTACATATACGTATTGTAGAGGCAAAATGTTACAGATATAAAGAGGATAAGAACTTCAGAGGTGTGTTATTAAATCCTCTTCCATATTCAAACCATACGGTGTGCGTGTGTTAAGTTCAATAATAGAACATGATTCAAGCCTTCTTAGCTTTTTAACACGGTTACCCCCTCAAATACTCGGGGGAACACTGTCAATCACAAAATAGCAGAGCCCTGCTGTGTTATCCTATAATATGTACTCTAAGTTGAAACTGTTTTTTGTTGAAACTGCTTTTTCTTAACCAATCACGAAGATGCTTTCCCACAAACAAATGTGCACCCTACTTTTAAAAAACAATGCTGTTCATCTCCCAATCAGGTATCGTTTTGTATGTGAAAAAAAACGAGTTCCCCATCTTTAAAGATATCTCTTATTCTACGAAGGAACTTCATGAGCTACAGACATCTTTAAATACCTTCCAGCCATACCTTCAAAATGCTAGTGTGGATCGTAGGACATAGCTATGTTTTCTGGTGCAAGAGGTATGCAGAACAGAGACGTATTGACTTAGACCTAGGTTTACAAAATGTGGACATTAAATGGTTTGCACAGAGAGGATTGAAGTGGCACAAATTGTTGCCTTTGGTTAAAACCTGTTTGCATCTCCAAGACCTTGATTGTGCACTGTGGTGGAAACGACCTAGGCACATTGAATAGGGTAGGTTTGGAAATGCTTATGAAGGACACCTTTGGACAATTGATGTTACTTTTGACTCAAACTGTCTTTTTATGTTCCATTATATGCCAAAGACAGAAGTGGAAATGGTCAAAACAAGTTTGTCATCAGATTGAAAAATCTAGGAAGAAAGTCAACAAAGATGGGTCTGCATACCGCAGAGACCACAAAATTGGGTCCATCTACAACAAAAAACATATGTTTTGATATGGCTGATATCTACAGAAGTGATGGAGTACACTTCACAGATCAGGGAAATCGAGTTTTCCTGAATAACTTGAAGCTATGCATCCGCACTTATATGTAGCACCAACTAATGAACACAAGTGCTCTTTTTAGAGCCACTCTATAACGTACAACTTAGGCTCGCTAATTTAGGGCCAGGTACCGGCAACACCTGGACCATCGCCAAAATTCATTCTCCACACAGCTGTGTCGCAGCAGCCACACCATCTCACTTTGCAGCAAAAGCTCTCACTTTGATCACCGGCTCTACTCACCCATAGGGGTGAGTAGTTTGTGCTTTTCAAATACCGTACTGTTTTACCTTGGCACTCCCTATAGAACAACACCTAAGCACCATAATCAAGTTGGACAGGTGTGGCACAGCACCCAGAGCACATGACTTCTCAGCGTAGCACACACAGTTTGAGCTCATGGTTTCATCCCCGAGTCCAGCAACAGCTCAATTTAGCAGCATGACACTCAAGTCAATACCTCACTTAATTTCCGTACCCAGCACTTTCAGACCGGTAGGGGTCAGTAGTTCAGCAACTTTGCCTCGACTCCGGCAGCAGCTCAGCTTACACCCCCAGCACCATCAGACCCATAGGAGTGAGTAGTTTGCACTTCACAAATACCGAATTGATTTGATACGTGCAAATGTAACTTCGAATTCCCTGAATAACACCTAAGCACTATTCACAAGTTGCAATGCTCGAAACAAAAGTTAATCCGAGTAGGTATACCTGCATGCTCACAATACTTGGACAGATGTGGCTCAGCAGCCACAGCACATGACTTCCCAGCATATGACACACAGTTTGGGCTCACGCTTTCATACCTGAGTCCGGCAGAAGCTCAGCTTAGCAGCATGAGACTCTAGACAGTACCTCATATATTTTCAGTACCCCAGGACTTTCAGACCACTACGGGTCAGTAGTTCATCCTAGTAGGTATAAACACATGCTGACACTACTTCCACAGGTGTAATACAGCAGCCAAGGCACATGTATCCACAGCATAAGACACACAATTTGGGCTCACGCTTTAATCCCAGAGTCCCGCACCAGCTCACCTTATCAGCATCAGACTCTAGGCAATACCTCACTTAATTTCCGTAGCCCAACACTTTCACACTGGTAGGGGTGAATACTTCGCTTTGCACCCCTTCTATAGCACACCCTAAACACCCCACAGATGTTACAGTGCTCCTACCCTCCTCTCTCCCACTTTTTTTGCCCTTTATTCCACTTACTCGCTTCAATGGAATCACAAAATGGTGGCCAACACGTCCTAGTTGTAACCGCTTGCACTGCTTGCAGCCAGTCAGCAGCAAGCTTGTGCTCGTAACGCCTCAGCCAATCAGATGGCAGAATTTCCAAATATCGATATCTGTAAATTTTGATATTTCTCCAAAACTACTGAACGAAGTTACACTAAATAAACAAACGCTTTCTAGACCAAGACGCTTCTCCCTGCCAAATTTGGGCTAATTCCGTTCACCCGTTCGACCTGTAGCCTTGTCTAAATTTTCCTATGTAAATTAACATGGAGAAAATACGTGTTGGGGACCCCCCTTTTATCTCGGCACCCCCTTGAACAATCACCCCCAAACTATCAACATAGGAGCTGATATGAATAAAGAATTAGTTTTGAAAATGTCATGAAGATTCATCAACCAACGCCAAAGTTATAAGCAAAACAAAAAAGCTCTTTCTCAGGAAACTTGGTCCTGACTGCTAGCGACCGCCAGTAGGTAATATACTCTGAGATTAACAGGGCAAAACAAATCCGATGCAGGAGGACCAAAAGGGTGAGGTCAAGGCGGGAGAGGCGTCGGAAAATCCAGCTCACTAAACCTCAGCAACATTTCAAGCCCAGTGGGATCCAGAACAAGGGGCCAAAAGAAAGGGAAATAATGGATACCCGGACTATCATCAATTTATCTACAAGGGAATTGAGCGAAGCAGAAAAAGAGGTATTGTCTCTTGGATTATATTTTTGTCCTACTTCTTCCTTTGATTATACCCAAAGTCGAATTGACCTTTTTTACTTTACCAGAAAACTGCGATTAAAAAAGTGGTATGCCACTAAACCTAACACTGAAACTCGTGAATCGGCACAGGAACCCACCAATATCACAGTAGGAGATGTAGAAACTCTACATCTACTTCATGAGCTGAGGGGTGACTTGAACACACTAGATAACCCTATGCTTAACTTAATCAATGACGATTTGCGAATTGATCTGAATTATCACAGTGGCTTCAGGCCGAAATCTGTTTTTCTACCACAGATTGTCAATGAACCAATTGACATTTTCGAGAGGGCCATGGTGAAAGAATTTGACAAACTGTCTAAACAAAAGAATTTTGTGAAATGTAATTTAACTGATGTAGAGTTTAAGGCTATTAAGACCCTTAGTAATGATAAGAGTATCGTCATTAAGAAAGCAGACAAAGGGGGGAACATGGTTGTATTACCGCGTAGCATGTATATCAATGAAGGATTGCCCCAGCTAGGAGACAGCACTAAATATGAGAAAAGAAATAGGACTAGTTACAACACGAGTATCACACTATACTCAGAACAACTTAGTGATTGGAGGGAGAGAGGTCTCATCAGTCGTGAAGAATTTAATTTTCTCCTGAATAGATATCCCAAGATACATGCCCTCAATCTATTGCCCAAAGTGCATAAGAGCATGACCGAACCCCCTGGGAGACCGATTGTCTCCTCTAGAGGTAGCTGTTGGGAGAACACTTCCAGATATGTGGATTTCTTCCTGCAGCCCCTGGTACAAGAATTGCCTTCCTATCTGAGGGACTCCGGCGATTTTTTGCAAAAAATCAGTGATGTCACTTGGAACCCCAGTTGGCTGCTGATGACTCTTGACGTCAAAAGCCTGTACACATGTATCCCGCATCAACAAGGAATAGAGGCATGCAGGCATTTTCTTAAAGCACGCTCCATCTCCTATTTACTCCACACCGAAATGCTGCTTGATATGGCATTTTTGTGTCTCACTAAGAATGACTTTCTCTTTAATGGCAACATCTACCATCAACTGTTGGGGACTGCAATGGTTACTTGCTTTGCCCCCAGCTTCGCAGGTCTTTACCTGGGCTGGTGGGAGGAGCGGGTGGTCTACCAGTCCCCAACATACTTGTGCAAAGTTGTCAGATGGCTCAGCTATATCGACGATATTTTTATCATATGGTGCGGAAGTCAGGATGAGGCAACAGATTTCGTTGAAACCCTCAACACAAATGATTTTAACCTTTCCTTCACCAGTCACATTAGCCAAATGTCCATAGATTTTTTGGATCTTAAAATTGAGAATAAGAATAACGTTCTGACCATCACTTCATTTAGGAAGGATACGGCGGGCAATAGCCTGCTGCATGCCCACAGCTGTCATCCCTCTAATCTTATAAATTCCATTCCTATGGGAGAATTCCTGAGAGCCAAACGAAATTGTTCAAATGAGGTCGACTATACCAAAGAGACACTCATTATGGCAGAATGTTTTAAACAGAGAGGCTATAATCACAAATGTATATCTAAAGCCTTGGACACAGTGAAGAACAGGAAACGATCCAGCTTACTGGAACAAAAAGAGAAAGAATGTGAATCTAGTACGACCAGTAGATTCATTACAGATTTTTATTCTCAATCTAGGGAAGTGAGAAAAGCACTGAGTAAATTTTGGAATGCCCCCAATTGACCTTTAGGAGACCTAAGTCCCTTAAGGACCTCCTTTGTTCAACATTCATACCCGAGAACACTAGTCAGAGGAACCCAGTGCAAGGTTTTTACATTTGTGGCAGATGTAAAGCCTGCCGCAATAGCGAAAACCTTAAAGAAGTCCAGCTATCCAAAGAAACAGACAAATTCAAGATCACGAAGCATGTCACATGTCTGACTGACCATGTGATATATGCTCTCAAATGTCCATGTCAGCTCCATTATATTGGCAGTACTAAACACCCAGCCAAAAAGAGAGTTCTTGAGCACATGCGGGCCATCACCCATGGGGACAAGCAATATCCCATTGCTAGGCATTTTGCATTACATCGTAAGGGAAATGCTAATTTACTTTCATTTTGTGTTTTGGAAACTGTTCCCAGTAGGGAAAGAGGAGGAGACAGAATCAAGGAAATGAGGAGACTGGAATCCAGACTCATAATCAAGTATAGGACCACTCAACCGGGTGGTCACAATTTACATGAAGAACTTACCATGCATCTAGGTTAGCCTTAGAACTTGCTGATGATGGTTGCTGCCTTTATGTCGTTTTTTAACTCTGTTTTTAACAAACTGAAATGTTATGTTTCTTTGCACTTTAGTCACCAATTGATATCTATCTTTTTACGTTTACAGGACGTTGTGATGACACAGTTGGGAATCTGTTCAGCACTTTATGAGCAACTGCACGTTTGAACGAACTGTATGACTGGAAAATGAATTAATATTCTCAGATTAGCTTGGGTGATCCTGGAGCCTTGCGTCAACCACAATGGGCGGCCTTCGAACAATTCTTGGTATACGAGATATTTGTGCCCACTGGGGCTGTATTTGACTATTTGACCATGAATTTCCAGCCCACTTGGGCGACACCGTTTATACGAAATTTAGTCTGCTCTTTCGGGCAACATTTGCTAGAATTGGACTAGTGGTTGATGATAATTTTTCCCACTGGGGGGTAGCTTATCCATCTGAAAGCACAACACGATGTATGAATTGTTGATGAATGAGTCTGTCGATTTGCCCTTTACTTTTTTAGCCTACTTGGCTCACTTTATTGTTTTCCAGGGGACGGACACTGGTGATTGGCTCTGATAGTCCGAGTGTCTGCCTGTAAAATGCATTTATTCATTTAACACAGTGATGTGACACGCTATGTATTACAACAGTACCAGTCATCTTTCAGACGTAATGTTTATTTAATAATGTATAACAAATCCTTGAACACAGCCCGCGTGTAAATCAGCAAGTCTCTTGTTTATTACCATGGGTATGACGCTAATACCATGTGACTTTGTATATATTGCTCGTAATTCAGTTTGCTCGTTCTCGTGAGAAAGCAGGTTTCACCTGCGAAACGCGTCGAGAAAAAGCCGTTTTTGAAAAAAACACGCTTTGCAACACTCTAAGTGGCCCTTTCTTTCTTACACCAAGGAGAGTGTTTGGCTTGAATATTTGGGATTCGCTACCCCGTCCGTGGCCCGCCACTGGAAGCGGCAGGGATCCGAAGCGACTTTGTTTGGCTTGATATCTATATATATATATATATATATATATATATATATATATATATATATATACATACGGTTCACAGTCCTGCTCCGCTACTCCAGCAAATGGACAGAAATCCAATCCGCACCAACGGAACCCACAGGTACAGACCACTCCACAGCGCAAAAAGTAGATTCAAAGGTGGTTTATTCACACGCAATCGCCAGCATGACGCGTTTCGGTCACTACACGGTGACCTTGATCACATGCCAGACAGAACCAATGAAAGTGCATTTAAAGGGTGACTAATTAACACAATAGCAGGGCGTGCACATTAATGGAAACTGAAAAAATACTTAAAATGTAGTTCATCCATGGTAGAAAACAGACCCATATTTACAACGGTTAAAATTGTTATATACAATTTGAAAATAGCCTAAGCATAAATGCAATACATTGCCAAAATTAAATATAACTTCTCAATGTTTTCATTAACCAGTTTGTTCAATTTTTACAGGCTGCAAATCTGCTAAATTCATAACTATTTTATATACAGCATATTTACATTTGTGATTCGATATTAGAATCCCCGATCCACAGGATGATAATGCAAATTCGTTCTTACCATCAATGTTACCCTCTAAAGTGCTAGTGTTAATTGATTTGATCCCTGAAGTGCAAAAACCCTAGTGCAAAAATTAAAAGTGCCAAGTGCAATTTCAGCCAGAGTAAGAGTCATCTCCCTGACCCTTGAGTACCTCATATGCGGCTGGCCGAAATATTAAAAGGAAGAAAATCGGGAAAGTATAGGGGAAGACTCAGGCCCAACCATGTTACACCATTTAGGAGGTTTACATGTTATGGTACTAATATTCAAGACTACCTATAACCCTATATACACAACGTGACTGCAACAGTTAACAAATAAGTATCCTAAATTCATATTGCACATTAAGTATATTCGGGGGAAACCCATATTAGGACAAAGTGCCTTGATAATTACCCCATAAGGATACTGAATGTAAACTGAAAGATTCAACCCCGAGCGGATCAATCACAACCTCTTATCTCATTCTTATACTTCTATCAGTGTAAAACTGCAGGTGATCTTAAGACAGGGGAAATAAATCACAGACAGCGGTTGTGCAAAGTAGTTACTGCACACAAGATAGATACCAGGAAAGTCATCCCCCCATCTAATTTCAGAATTACTACATAGTCCTCCAAGGGCCATACCAGAATAGTGGCTGGGTTTGGGGAGGCTTATACATGATATACATCTGGGAGGCTGGCCCATGAAGTTGTCTGGCCAGATTTAATGAATTGATATTATAAGAAACAATGAAGGTCCTCTCCCGTATTTAACCCATTAGGGATCCTCGTATCTAGTAGCAAGATATACTTGCTCTCCAACTGCCTGAGAGATTTTTCTCTATTGCCACCTCTGATACTTTTAGGGACTCCGTCAATGATGAAATAGCTTAAATGATTCACATTCCTCTGATGGACCAAGCTAAAATGTCGGGCGACCGGGTATTTTTCATCGGAGTTGACAATGGCCCTGAGGTGTTGGAGTATGCGATTAAAGGCTTGTAGCTTAGTGCTACCAACGTACTTGAGCCCACAAGTACATTGGAGCACATAAACCACAAAATCTGACCGGCAAGTGTAATGCCCCTTTATCGCAATTGGAGATGGATCAAATGCAGATTTGTACTCCTTGGTGGAAACACCAAATTTACAAGCTCTACACGAGATGCATTTGTAAAAACCTGACTTCTCAAATAACCCCTCTTTTTTGGGGATAACCTCAGGGCTGGATCTAACCAGGGCATCCCGCATAGAGGGTGCCCTTCTAAAGGTTATAGTCGGTTCCTCAGGTAGTAGAGGGGCTACACTAATATCTGTTTTTAACAGGGGCCAGTGTTTTTTAAGAATGCCTCTCATTTTCTTCTCCTCACTGTTGAAAGTAGTGATCGTGCTTATTCTCTCAGGGACTTCAGACTTAGATTCTTGTCTAATCCTGATGGCTTTAGTGGAGTTTAGATATTCATCTCGGTTCAACTCATTTGCTTTATTCAAAGCCTCTCTGAGAGCAATGGTGTGATAGCCTCTAGCAACAAATCTCTTGAACGCCTCAGTTTGGCATTTCTCCAGGTCAACCTCCGAACTGCATATCCTACGGATACGCAGGAATTCCCCATAGGGGATACTCTTCACGAGGTGACCTGGGTGCGCACTCCCGGCGTGCAATATAGAATTGCCCGCTGTGGGCTTTCTATGAAGTCTAGTGTGAAGTTTCTCATTCTGGACATAGATCTCAACGTCCAAGAATTGGATCATCACTTTACTGATCTGAGACGTGAATTTGAGATTAAGATGATTATCATTAATAGCTCTCACAAATTCAGTAGCTGACTCCTCAGATCCTCTCCAAACCATACATATATCATCTATAAAACGCCAGAAGTGTGCTATTTTGTTTGGGAACTTAGTAGCGAGTGACCCCATGAGGACATGCTCCTCCCACCATCCAACATGAAGACATGCGTAGGTGGGGGAAAAACATGCCCCCATGGCCACTCCTCTTAACTGCTGGTAAACTTCCTTATTATATAGGAAATAATTGTTGTTTAAACAAAGCTCCAACATTTTCAGAAGCATGTTACTATGTTGACTAAAAGCAATATCACGTTTGTTCAGAAAGTATTTGACAGCATTTAGTCCATCATGATGTGCTATACTAGTATATAGAGAATCTATATCTAGCGCTATTAAAATTGACTCATTGTCCCATACAATGTCATTGATTTTAGATAGAAAATGCCCCGTGTCCTTGATGAAAGAGGGTAATGACTCCACAAACTCGTGCAGGAAATGATCCACATAGCGTGAGACAGATTCTAACAAGCTGCCCTTGGCCGAGATGATGGGCCGGCCGGGCACTGGAATGGTTTGCTTGTGAATCTTTGGTATTAAGTAAAAGAAAGGGGTTATTGGAAAGTCATTTTTCAGGAATGCTAGTTCTTGTTTACTTAACAGACCTTCACGCCTCCATTCACTGAGATCTTTATGTACTTTCTCCTTGAGGCGCAAAATGTCAATAAAGTTACCTTTCCTGTAGCAAGTTTCATTGCTCAAATGTCTTTCTGCTTCAGCCATATACTGGACCCGAGGCCAGATAACAGTATTGCCTCCTTTGTCCGCTTTATTTATGATGAGATTGGAATCACTCCTTAATTTCTTCATGAGTTTATTATATTGTTTTTCCATATATCTCATACGTTTGTTTTTTCGAGACGTGTTTTGTTGCAGTTTCTTTAACTCTTCTACCACCATATCCCCAAACGCATCTATATTGTCCTTGGGCATTATTGGGTAAAATGTTGATGGTGGTTTAAACTTTGTAGCGCAAGGAAGGTTAGTTGCAATGCCCGCATTTCTTAGATTTTGTTGAGTTGCCCCAGGTACAAAATCCTCTTCCAGTGCTAATTCTTGTGCAACTATCAAAGCATTTGTGTCAGAAATTGAAAATATTCTGGATGGCTGAGTTTTATTGACAATGTCAGAAGCTTTAGATTGTGCATTTGACAATTTGAAGTGTTTCTTAAGTTTTAATCTTCTTATGAATTTGAACACATCAACCCGGGTTTGCACATAATTGAATGAGTTTTTCGGACAGTACGACAAACCCAGGGATAAAAGTTGCAATTCGGCTTTGTCTAGCACCACATCCGATAAATTGATAACTGTATTACACTCAATATTGTCCGTTATCTGTTCCCCACTGTTAGAATTACAACTTGCCTCATTATTTAAATCAGGTGTGGATGAAATATATTGGAGGGAGGAAGGTGATTCTACCATTTCTTTCCTTTTCCTCTCCCTCTCTTTGGTTTCCCTTTGGCGCCTACATTTTCTCCTTGCGCTGCGTTTTTTGATTGCTGCTGTTCGTTTATTTTCCGTTGCTGCCGGGTTTGTGGTCCCAATGTTTTGAATCTGTCCTCGACCATAAAACCCAGTTCCTCTGAAGGAGTGTATTTGGTAGGCACTGGACCCAGATTAGAGCCCCCTGCTGCGTTGTCTTCTAAGTCACTACCACTCGTGACAGAGCTCATCTCTGGTTCAGATAAATCCACATTCTGATTGTTACTGGTGGTTTGTGTGGTAACCTTGGGTGCCATTGCTTGTCTTTTAACATTGTCAAACTTGCGCGCAAATGTGAAAATTCTACCAGTCTCATAATCATGTTTGTCACGAGCAAACTTGTATTGTTTCCTCGTGCTGATGGTTTCCTGGTGCTTAGCAAGTCTGACATCGATTTCTTCTCTCGTTTTTTTAATAAATTCTTGATCTTTTTCAGTTTCCAGTTCCTTATTCAATTTCTCTATGTCCTGCAAAATCTCATTGCGGTCAATTTCAGCATACTCGATTAACAGACTGACCATGTTCATTGAAGCGTCTAAGTTCCCAGTTGCCCATTCCTTTAACATAAGAGGGTTGGGATTTTCAAATGATGGAGCAATCAGGATCCTCAACCCTCTGGGAACACGACCCACTTCCTGATATTTTTGTAAAGACCGTTTTTCCCACCATTTAGTGGTTTCCGCTCTGAGCAGTGTTTCCAGTTTTTTCATTTTACTTTTTAAATCAATACTTTCATTTCTCGGTGTCACAGGTTCATTCGAGTTGTTAGGGGTAGGTAGATTTTCAAACATAGCATCCGCTAGAGCCTCCCGGTTCCGTAAGGCTTCTGCCGGCGTGGTCATTTGTGCGAGTTTATAAACCTTATGCCTTGAAATCCGGCTAAAAGAAATCTATTTTCCGCCGGAAATCGTCGTGCTTGCGCGTTTCCTTTCCCCCGTTTATCGGCAAAGAATGCTATTGAGATCAGCATAAACACCACAGTTCGCTGGCTTACCACAGAGCTCCACCGGCGGCGTCTCCTCAGTGTCCTCCGACCCACAGGAGACTCACGAACGGCGGCTCCAGGTCCTCCGGCAAGCTGGGCTTCTGAACCCCAAACGGGGGGCTGTCGGCTCACAATACTCCTTCCGGGTCAATTGAAAGGGTGCTTCCGCTTGTGGACCGCAAAACCAATCAGCCCTGATGAAAGGAGGGTCCGTAAAGAAGGCAACGGTCCAATACCTTCTAAATGAAATACGGTTCACAGTCCTGCTCCGCTACTCCAGCAAATGGACAGAAATCCAATCCGCACCAACGGAACCCACAGGTACAGACCACTCCACAGCGCAAAAAGTAGATTCAAAGGTGGTTTATTCACACGCAATCGCCAGCATGACGCGTTTCGGTCACTACACGGTGACCTTGATCACATGCCAGACAGAACCAATGAAAGTGCATTTAAAGGGTGACTAATTAACACAATAGCAGGGCGTGCACATTAATGGAAACTGAAAAAATACTTAAAATGTAGTTCATCCATGGTAGAAAACAGACCCATATTTACAACGGTTAAAATTGTTATATACAATTTGAAAATAGCCTAAGCATAAATGCAATACATTGCCAAAATTAAATATAACTTCTCAATGTTTTCATTAACCAGTTTGTTCAATTTTTACAGGCTGCAAATCTGCTAAATTCATAACTATTTTATATGCAGCATATTTACATTCGTGATTCGATATTAGAATCCCCGATCCACAGGATGATAATGCAAATTCGTTCTTACCATCAATGTTACCCTCTAAAGTGCTAGTGTTAATTGATTTGATCCCTGAAGTGCAAAAACCCTAGTGCAAAAATTAAAAGTGCCAAGTGCAATTTCAGCCAGAGTAAGAGTCAGATCCCTGACCCTTGAGTACCTCATATGCGGCTGGCCGAAATATTAAAAGGAAGAAAATCGGGAAAGTATAGGGGAAGACTCAGGCCCAACCATGTTACACCATTTAGGAGGTTTACATGTTATGGTACTAATATTCAAGACTACCTATAACCCTATATACACAACGTGACTGCAACAGTTAACAAATAAGTATCCTAAATTCATATTGCACATTAAGTATATTCGGGGGAAACATATATATATATATATATATTTATTTTTTTACTCCTCCGTACTCGGGATAAGCTGTCGCCTTCCAAATCAGCGGGTGTGTCGTCAAGAGGACCACCCAAGTAACTGTCCTTAAAATAACAGAAGTTCCTTCGCTCAGCAGCACCAGCAAAGAACAACAACACTGTGTATCGGCCTCCAATTCTTTATTACATACTCATGTGTATGACGGAACCTAATTTGATGTCAAATACTTTATTTAAATATGTGGGTTCAGGATTACCTTTTGTACTTCACGTAAATTGTACATACTCATGTATAATAATCACAAACATGTACTGACTATGTGTCCACTATGCTGGGTTGGTGGTCTAGATGACCATGGAAATAGTAGAGGGTACTTACACTGTTCACTGTATTTAAGTAAGGTCTAGACCTGTGGACTCTATGGTCCAGTGGAAGGCAGGAGCCGAAACGTGTAAACCATCCATTTGATGCACTTTCTTTTTGCACTGGTGTGTAAATAAAAAACGCGAAGAAAATTACCTGTTGCTGTGCCGTGTCTTTGGTCTACTAACCGCAGGAAGAAGAAGCTGTGGTAATAATTGGCGTGTAAGCTGGAACGCGCAACACAGGCACTCCAGGGCGAGGTGAAGCGGTCGTGATTGATTAGGAGATCGGAATCCAGCTAACTGTGATTTGGAAAAGAAACGACCGATGCCTCTGCTGCAAAACCAGGCGGCCCGTGAAGATCTGCTGCGGGGAGATTCGCAGCAAGAGAACGTTAACGGGACAGTACGAAGGCGACCGGAGCAGGGGTGAGTGAACCGACGAGGTGTATGTCAGTTTCACCTAACTCTGTAGCGCGGCGGAGGCTGCGTTCGGGTGGGGTGAGGGGCAATCGCCCTTCGGCGTAACAAACTCTTGCAAGGGGAGCCGAGGTGTAGCGTAATGTGTAGCGTGTGAAACTACAACTAGGAGAACAAATCCTGAAATACACGCAATAACGCTTACATTTTCAAAAACGTACAGCCTGGCAAATAAACCCCGAGTTAACCGGGAGGAATCAGTGAATCACCCTGAGAGGGAGCCGAGGGACTACGTCATCGGCGAGATTGAACATTCCTTAAAGGGGCCGTGCAGCATTTCTGGATAAACCGAGTGAACACAGTGTGTTTCACAGGGAGCAACGGACGCGCATATTGGGGTCCAGCATACTTTAGGATTAAGGGAGCTGGTTGTCCTCAATATAATTACGAACACTATACACACCTAGCAAATTGGAACTGTGTATCAAGAAGAAAAATAACAAAACAACCCAACCCTGCACAGTGTACACATGGCGGATAAAACAAGGAATCGCCAGTTAAGGGCGAGTGAGCTTCTGAATGATGACAACCCACCCACAGTAACCTCTGACGCTAAAAGAGATGGGGGAGAAAAAACAGAGGAGAGAACGCTCGCCAATATAATACGAGAACTACAAAATCAGCGAATCCAGGAAATTAATAAATGGTGGGAAAAAACATCTTTGGAAAAATATATTGAATTTAAGAGAGTCCCACGAGGTCTGAGGATTCTAATAATGCCAACCTTGAATGACCTGGATACTGACTTGATAAAATTATGGCACACCGATACAAACGAGTGCTCCTATAAGTTAATGAGGACCCTAATTATTCATGCGGAGAGGAAACTTGAAAAAATCACGAGCACAATAACAGCTCTGGAATCAGAACTCGCAGACATTCCAACATCTGAAGAAAGCAAAGAGGCATTGGAAAATATGGAAAAGAAGGTAGCTAAACATGAGATGGAGGTAGAGAAGAGGAAGGCCAATAAGTTTACCAGAGATAGGTTGGACTATATGAACGGTCGAATTTACACATTCGCAAGAAAATATGATACCCTAAGAAGTCATGTTGCCATGGATAAAAATATGGATAGAACCAATGATCCCACAGAGGAAATAGATAGTTCTGAAGTGAGTTCGGTTGAAGGAGAACCTAACACAACACCGTTGGATTTTCAGGGGGAGATCAAGCTAGCGCACATGGTCATGCGACAAAGAGGAAGAGACAGATCCAATGCTTGGGGAAGGGAACAACGCCCACCAAAGAAACCCCCGACAAACCAAAAACCAGAAGGGGCGGAAAAAGAAGTAAAAGTAAAGCGAGGCAAAGGAAAGCCAAAATAACAGCAAAGAAGAGAATGTCCGTGTCCAACAACATAGTGGTAAACTTATCGAATAAACAACTCTCGGACACTCACTTAAAACTTTTAAATAAAGGTCTCTCTTTTTGCCCGACAAAAACTATATATGCACCCAACGCACGCATTGACCCGTACAAATTTTGCAGGAAGGTGAAACTTAAAAAACACTTTGCTGAGAGGAATCAGAACAATAAAAAGACATGTGTCTCAAAAATGAATGCAATATCAACTGTGGCACAAAAAGACCTAACTGCGATGAAAACTTTAGCATCAATTAAAGAGACCCCCTCTAGCAGCCAGGAGGATAACACAATCACCTCAGATATGGAAATGAACTTTTGCAAGAACATTGGTCTATCCACTAACATAGGAGGAAACAGTGGATTAAAAAGAAATTCAAAATTCTGCCCACAACTCCCACCAGGCAACAAAGTGGACCTATTTCAAGATTTTATGGTCGAGGAAATAACAAAAATTTCAGACAAATCAACAAAAAATGGACGGACTAGAAAACAAAATCTTTCTCTGGAAGAACAAAAAGCGATGATAGATTTGAAAAATGACACGTCCATAATCATAAAATCCTCAGATAAAGGGGGTAACCTCGTTATACAAAATGTTTCAGACTATATTGAGGAAGCAAATAGACAGTTAAACATCCAGGAACATTATGAAAAATTGACCACGAATCCGATGGAAGAATAGACAAATGAATACCACTCTATGTTGCTAACCTGGAAAGATAGAGGTCTATTAGATTTCGACGAATATAGTTATTTAAGGACAAACAACCCGATCATGGCAACTATATATTTTCTACCGAAAATCCACAAATCACTAGATCATCCACCAGGGAGACCAATTGTGAGCTCAATAGGATCCCTTTTGGAGTCTACTTCAAGATTCATAGACATTTTTTTGATGAACTATGTGACAAACCTACCCTCTTTCCTGAGAGATACAATGGACTTTTTGCATAGAATAACTACATGTGAATGGAAACCATCTTATCAAATGGCAACAATTGATGTTACATCACTTTACACCTCAATCCGCCATGAGGACGGCATTGAGGCTGTAAAAGAAGTACTTAAAGCACGATCTGTAAATTTTTGGAACACTCGAATGAGTTACTGGACATGCTCTGATATTGCTTGACCCACAACGCTTTCCTGTTTTTGGGGGAGACATATCTCCAGAAACAGGGGACCGCAATGGGGACATCATTTTCACCCACATATGCAAACCTTCTTATGGGGGCATGGGAAAGTGACATGACAAAGAAAGACCGAGAGAATCCTGAGGGGCCAAAAATCAAACTCTGGTGTCGTTTCATTGACGACTTGTTTGTCATATGGGACGGAAATGAAAATTCACTGAAGGACTTTATTGATTCTCTGAACAACAACAAATATACTCTAAAATTCACGTCTACAATAAGTTCCCATTCTCTGACATTCCTAGATGTGGAAATTTTTGTCAAAAACAACAAACTCTGTTCAAAAATCCACAGGAAGCCAACAGCATGTAATAGCATTCTACATGCCAATAGCGGACACCCTATAAGACTGAAATGGAGTATTCCCTATGGTCAAATGCTAAGGGCAAAAAGAAACTGCTCCGAAGAAGAAGACCTGAATGAGGAAATAGAAAGAATGAGCACTAGATTCCTTGAAAGAGGATACCCAATGGAAGTGATATCTATTGCACAAAACCGGATGCATCTGAAAGAGAGAGAGGAGCTATTGACTCCGAAAACAAAGAGATCAAAAACAAACCCGGAGCGAGAACCAGATCAGGGTAATGAAACAACCAGATTGATAATGGACTACGACAATCAAAGTGTAAGTATGAAGAAAGCTTACAAAAAACACTGGCAAGTCCTCCGTCTGGACAACACTTTGAGAGAAACCCTGACGAGAAATCCAAGTATAACGTATCGAAAGACCTCCTCTCTAAGAGACATACTAACGCAGAGCCACCTAGTACTGCGTGAGGAGAAAAAACAGACATGGCTAACAACACCTGGCTTCTGGAAATGCCACAAGTGCAAAGCCTGTGAGCATGGAGTAAACATCAAACATTACCAACTACAAAATGGCAAAAAAGAAACTATACAAGACCACATTACCTGTGACTCAAAATATGTGGTTTACAGGCTACAATGCCCTTGTGGAAAGTATTACATTGGGAGCACAGTGAACAAGTTAAAACTGAGAATACTGCAACATCTAAGGGCGATAAAAAACAAGGCCCCCTGCTACCCAATGGCCACACACTTTGCCCAACATCATCAAAGTAATCCCGCCTTTTTGAAATATTCGGGAATCAAGATGTGTAGAATCCCGGAACGAGGTGGAGATCAGTTGTTACAACTGAGACGTTTAGAATCAAGAAGGATACTGAGCATGGGAACTGAGGTACCATTCGGCCATAACTTGGATGCCGAATTGCATGTACATTTGTGAATTGGTATAGAAACAATGAGGAACAACATAAGAGTGTTATTCCATTATGTGGAACTGTATGAGATCTCGCACATGGTTTAGAAAAGAATGATGTTGGACTATGTACATGTTTGAAATCATTATGTAATCAGGAACCGAATATTCAATCAGATCATAAACATAAAAAATTGAATGGAAGATATAGAATGTTGGGGAGAGAAGAACTACATAAATTGTGAAGAGCAAGACAATAGGAGAATATGGTTAATTTGAGTACTTTACACATATTATGCTCCGCTGCAAAGGGGGATACATGCTGCATGAATGTATATAATTGTAAATAATAGGTTGTATATAGACCTTAATTATCATACTATGCATTATCTAGAACAGACCTCACAGAATAATTTATACTTCATTAATTATAATTGCAGCGGTTTTCAGTTTCTCTTATCTCTTAATTTCCTGACTGTCACCAAGTCACAGGTTGTAAATAGTGAAACACCTATCGATATCTAAAGGGTTTCCTCCTCCCCGTCACTACCCTTAACTGTCTTCCATATACAAATTAGTGAGAGTACTTCACATGAATAATTATAATTCAATACTGAATTATTGTATATAGATGGAATTTGATCTGAGTGTAAATACTTTATTTAAAATTGTTGGTTCAGGGTTACTTTTTGTACTTCACGTAAATTGTACATACTCATGTGATAACGGAACCTAATTTGATGTCAAATACTTTATTTAAATTTGTGGGTTCAGGATTACCTTTTGTACTTCACGTAAATTGTACATACTCATGTATAATAATCACAAACATGTACTGACTATGTGTCCACTATGCTGGGTTGGTGGTCTAGATGACCATGGAAATAGTAGAGGGTACTTACACTGTTCACTGTATTTAAGTAAGGTCTAGACCTGTGGACTCTATGGTCCAGTGGAAGGCAGGAGCCGAAACGCGTAGACCGTCCATTTGATGCACTTTCTTTTTGCACTGGTGTGTAAATAAAAAACACGAAGAAAATTACCTGTTGCTGTGCCGTGTCTTTGGTCTACTAACCGTAGGAAGAAGAAGCAGGTGCATGTCAGGATACTGCAGCACCTTAGAGCCATAGTCAACCACGATGGGGCATATCCAGTGGCGCGTCATTTTAACAGCAGGCACAATAGGGATTTATCATGTCTAACCTATTATGTCATTGACGCCGTGGCCCCCCTCAGACGAGGAGGTGACCGTGAAAAATTACTGCGCCGGTTGGAAACCCAATATATCATCAAGCTCGACAGCAAACAACCAAATGGGTTGAATGCAACGGAAGATTTGCACAATTTCCTTTAGGGGTGCATATTTTTCACTGTTACTCTGCATGATGATGTACATAGTGGACAGAACGTGAGCACAACTAATAGAATTGTATATAGCGTGTAAATATATGAAATCCTGTATAACAGCACCTATTTTTAGGTATTCTGTAGTCCGTTCTTTTCAAAGGTCTGGTTGTTTTTGTCTTTTTGACAGCACAGTTTTTTCAAACAAACACTTGGAATCTTTTTTTTAGGTGATTTTTTTCAACACTGGTTATTTATTCGAGCACTTTAAGAATATTTTTTCTTGGGGTTACACAACCCTTTGATGTAGATAGTTCCTATATAATCATGATTTTGGACACATGAATAATGTATAGATGTACATATACCGTGTCGTATATAGGAAATGGGGATTATATTTTGTTTACAATTGTATTATACACCTAGGTGCTGTTTTGGTGTTTTAAGTCAATATGTATAACGGTTACAAACAACAAATTATAGTGCACTACTGCGATTTAAATCAATCATTATGTATTGCTATGACACATCTTCTTCTGAAGTGGCATGTATTCTATACTGCAGTCGTGCAGATTATTATGTTCTGATTAATCCTGATATAAGGGTTTTTCTCGCATTCATGCGGTCATTCTTAAATCCGTATACAAAATGATACGGTCTACACAAATATCTTGCACGCAACCAATACTGCAATCAATGCGATTAACAACAAGCATTCATGCTGATTATGTTTCTCAGTCGACTGCTATAATGAATATTTTCGCATTCATGCGGTTATTTTAATATCCAGTTTAAATGCCATTGTACATACAAATATAGGTACAAAGTAACTCATGTAAATATGTCAACAGACTAACATAAATATCTTTTACCTTGTATTGCAACATTGTTACATCAATATGGCGCTACAATGCACTGTGCCTTTAATTAAGGCGTTGTTGTTTTAAATGTTTTACCATGTGACTCACGTTTGGAAGTGGGACCCGGATGGGTGTGTCTTCACTGCAAATAATATAAAAAAAGTTTCCACTTTGTGCAATGTGGTGTGTGATCAAGACTACATCGGTAGTCGAAACGTTGCATTTTTTGGGAGGCACAAGAACTAAATAAAACATCTTGCCTGGAAAAGCGTGGGTCTGTCTCTTCTCTCGCCGCTGTGCAGTGGAGGTTTGAAGATTTGTGCTGATATATATATATATATATAACAGCCCACTTCCTCCATTTACACCGGGACCTTCCGACTGCGGTGCACTCCAGGGGCGGAGGTCGCCCTGTCTCAATTGTTTGCCACAAAGACACAGCGGCCGCTGTGTATATGCACTCCCATCCAGCGTTATTAGAAATCCACAGAAACAGTGCGTGTGCTTCAAATCGATTTATTTATCCATAACGTTCCAGCATGTAATCACGGCAATAACGGAACAAAAACCCTTTTTGTTCCGTTATTGCCGTGATTACATGCTGGAACGTTATGGATAAATAAATCGATTTGAAGCACACGCACTGTTTCTGTGGATTTCTAATAACGCTGGATTGGAGTGCATATACACAGCGGCTGCTGTGTCTTTGTGGCAAACAATATATATATATATATATATATATATATATATATATTACCTACTGGCTATCGCCAGTAGGTATATATAGTTAGGATTTTTTCCCTATGGCATTTCTGAAAATTCTATGTCTAATAACTTTGGCGTTTGTGGACGGAATCGGCTGAAATTTTCAGGAAAATGGCACATTTTGTTTCTGAGCAGCCCCTGAAAATTTGGTGGGGTTTCGTCAAGGGGGGGCTGAGAAAAAAGGGGGGTCCCACAACGCGTTTTCCCCATGTTAATTTCCATAGGGTGGTTGGCCTCACTTTTAGCTCGAACGGCTGAATGGATTTGCACGAAACTTGGCAAAATTGTAGGGACTGTTAGCCCGATGTGCCTTTGCTAGGTCTCAATATATGTGCTTCAGTGGATTTTGAGAAATTAACGTTTAAATCAAGATATATATCTGTAACAGCGCTCCAGGCAGCGATCCGGTCCGCTTACTTTTCGCGTTTCGGAACTTTGCGCGCAGAAAGCTGATTGGCTCTCCGGTGTCTGTCAACATTCTAAACAGTCCGGAGCGGCCGCCATCTTGTCTCTCGGTAGGATCGAGAGAGAAGAAGAGGTGAAAAACGAAGGGGGAATTTAATGAAAGGGGGCAAGGTATCCCCCTCTTGACCCCCTAGGAATGTTGTTGGGGTTATTAAAGGGTCCCGTGGGGAAAAGAAAAAAAAAATGATTTTTCACGGTAGAAGCGCTTCACGGGCCGCGAACTGGGCCGCAAACTGGTAGCGAAACGGGAATTCGCCATTTTGTGCTTCGTTAATTAAATTACTAGGTATAAGGGGGTGCGGGAGACGTATCCTAATCCCCTATATTTCCTGAGGGTGGCTGAGGAGGCTGATATATGTTGATACATCTCTTCCAGCGGCTGTGCGTGAGCTTTTTTTTTTTTTTGCTGCGTGACAGTCCGGAGCGGCCGCCATCTTGTCTCTCGGTAGGATCGAGAGAGAAGAAGAGGTGAAAAACGAAGGGGGAATTTAATGAAAGGGGGCAAGGTATCACCCTCTTGACCCCCTAGGAATGTTGTTGGGGTTATTAAAGGGTCCCGTGGGGAAAATAAAAAAAAAATGATTTTTCACGGTAGAAGCGCTTCACGGGCCGCGAACTGGGCCGCAAACTGGTAGCGAAACGGGAATTCGCCATTTTGTGCTTCGTTAATTAAATTACTAGGTATAAGGGGGTGCGGGAGACGTATCCTAATCCCCTATGTTTCCTGAGGGTGGCTGAGGAGGCTGATATATGTTGATACATCTCTTCCAGCGGCTGCGCCATCTTGCCTTTTTTCCAATGCCACAATTTTGTCGTGCACGGCAGCCATTTTAGATGCCAGGCTGGTCCCAGGCTATCACCTACCCCTGCGGATGTAGTTTATGGCCCCAGCTGTAGAGAATTCAGACATGCCAACCCTCCCGATTCAGGCGTGTGACTACTGATTTCAGTGCTAGTCTCCCGCCTCCCGATTTCTGCAAGCAAAAACCCGGGGGCATATCACGAACAACTAGCGATAACTTTTGTCTCTAACTTGTTTAGAGACAAAAATTATCGCCGCACATCGGCGATTTTTATCGTAGATAAACCTTGCTATTATCGCAGAAAAGTCAGCGATATTCATGTATTATCGAGCAAATGCTCTTAGCCATGTTATCCACCTCCCATTGGATAACATGGCTAAGAACTGCTCAGGGCAGGTGTTAGATTTTGGAGATATTCGCGCTTAGCGCGAATATCTCCAAAAGTTGGTAATAGGAGATAGCGATGTTAGGGACTGTTTCCAGTCGCTAACATCTTGGCACGCCACTTTGCATGTCATTAGTGATAAGTATCACTGACATGCAAAGCGGGGCCCAAGATGGTCGCTATCTCCTTTTAGCTGTCACTAACTGGTGTTAGCGACAGCTTGGTAATAGGGAGATAATTTTATCTCCGCTTTCATGGCTTTTAAAGCCAAAAAAGCGGAGATAAACCCTCTTGATAATATGCCCCACGATTCCTTGGGGGTTTCAGCTGACAGGGCTTGGTATTGTGTTACATGGTAATTTTTCCAGGAAACGTCAGAGGGTCGATGCAGGGGTTCTAGAAGAGGTGATAAACCATTTAAGCCTCATGAACAAGCGCATGGTCTTTTAAAGATTTGTGAAGTACTCGGGGCGGCGGTGTGTGTGTGCCCTCTTTCAGGAGCGGGCGGGGGGGCACTGCCAGCAACTTGCCAGGTCAGGTAGTGTTCAACACGTGCATCTCCCTTTCTCTGCCTGCTATTGCGCTCCATGCTTCGGAAAGGTAAGAAAAAGAACGTGCATTTGAGTTTGAAATGTCCGATCCTGCAGCAGCACACTTCCAAAGCCCACACATGACAATAACCCGATTCAAGGCCCTATTCACCCGTTTTTTAAAAAATAGATAACACTCCAACAAAGTAAGATTATAAAACTTTATTAACTTTTAACTATAATGAACGGAACAAAAACTAAAAACATTTAAACATTTTTCAACTCAAAAAGCAACAATGGTTAGAAGCTGTCTTTTGTGCGAATAGTCCCAAGGCAGCACAATGTGCAGAGTTCTGGACGGCACCCAGGTGATGTCGCCTGGGTGCCGCACTGGTTTTGGGATCCTACAATGCAGCACAGAAAAACAGCGTGGGGCGTCCCGGGTGGTGCGTGGGGAGGCCTCGTCAGTAGCGGTCTGTTGTGCGAATAGTCCCAAGGCAGCAGAACGCGTTGAGATGTTGATGGGACTGTGTCCAGTGTCCCATGGCTGACACAACATGTACGACAGGCACCCAGGTGATGTCCAGTAAACTGCCGCACTGGTTTTGGTATCCTACAATGCTGCTCCGAAAATTGGCGTGCGGCGGCCCGGGGGGTGGGGGGGCGTGGGCTTTGGCGGCGTGAACGGGCCTCCCCAGGTGGCGGCCATCTAGCTGAGTTGCGCCCGCTCTTGCGGCTACAGCGTCTCGCTCACCATGTTGTTCAGTTGCTCCCACTCTTGCAGTGCAGCGATAGACGGCTGCCACATGGCTCTTAAAATGGCGGACGGCTCCTCGGTTTTGGGCCTGGTCCACTGAAATGGCCCTGGGACACCTTGGAACTCGGACGCTTGCCTGCTAGGGCTTGGGCTCCATTCTCGAAAAGCGTCCCCTCAGCCGTGAAGATTCTACAAAAGTCTTGGGGGCCCCCGACTCCCGCAGGCTTCCGGTGGGGAGCGGCTGCCATGATTGCTCGCGGAATGACCACGACGGAGCCACGAGATGGTGGTGCTCTCATGCTGACGCCAGCTTCAGTCTGAATGATCCAGAAACAAGGTGGGGCTTTCATCGTTTGGGAAAAAAAAATGTTCTAAACCAATGAAAAGTGTTATTTTTAGGTCATATGACCAAGCCTTCCATCTTTAGGAAACCAAAAGTAAAATGAACCAATGAAAAGTTTTATAAACAAGTCACATGACCTGTTATGCGGCATAGGGCTACAAAAAGCGTAGAAAATCCGTTGGCACGTGAGGCGGCGTCAGTAGCGGACCGATGTGCGAATAGGCCGAAGGCAGCACAACGCGCCGAGATCCGGATGGCACCGAGGTGGTGTCCAGCAAATTGCCGCACTGGTGTGGCCATCCTACAATGCTGCGCCGAAAGACGGCGTGTCCAGCTGAGTTGCGGTCACTGTTGCGGTACAGTGACTCGAACGCGCCGAGATCCGGATGGCACCGAGGTGGTGTCCAGCAAATTTCCGCACTGGTGTGGCCATCCTACAATGCTGCGCCGAAAGACGGCGTGTCCAGCTGAGTTGCGGTCACTGTTGCGGTACAGTGACTCGAACGCGCCGAGATCCGGATGGCACCGAGGTGGTGTCCAGCAAATTGCCGCACTGGTGTGGCCATCCTACAATGCTGCGCCGAAAGATGGCGTGTCCAGCTGAGTTGCGGTCACTCTTGCGGTACAGTGAGTCGAACGCGCCGAGATCTGGATGGCCCCGATGTTGTGTCCAGCAAGTTGCCGCACTGGTGTGGCCATCCTACAATGCTGCGCCGAAAGTCGGCGTGGGGTGCCCCGTTGGCTTATGAGGTGATGTCAGTAGTGGACCGATGTGTGAATAGGTCGGAACCAGCACAAGGCGCCAAGATCCGAATGGCAAGTCCTGGATGTTGAGTGCCTCAGTTGAGAGTTCTGAGCAGTGCTTGTAAGACTGTCCGAAGCTTATTTGCACCTGCTGCAGCTTCACTATTGCCCTGGTGTGGCCAAAGGTGGCACATGACATAGGCGGCCGGCTCCCGAGGTCCGGCGGAACTTTTTGCCTTTTCCTTTCTGCTTCTTTTCCTACAATCCGTTTCATCTGAAGACACGACCAGGTCCCTGAATGTGTGCAGGGGGACGCTATTGATTGAATGAAAATGGCGGCTTGACACAAAGCTGACTCAAGCGTTACTGTTGATGCTATACAGACAAAAATTGGTTTTCAGTTTGTACATTCTTCAGGTTTTTTTTTTCCATCCAAGTCTGATTGAGAGTTTGTAGAAAAATGGCTTCAGATTTTCCACATACTACTCTTCAACATTCTTCCTAAATGTAACAATGTGAAACTCACTAGGAGAACGGCTGTTTCTGTTTCCTTTCAAAATGCTGCCAACAATATTTTCTGAATGGAAGACACCATCTTGTAGCATAAAGGGCCGAAAGGGGTTCTGGTCTGGCCGATGGTTGGTGGAGACATTTTGACTATATCTTGGACCTGCCCGGCCTCGCCCAAAATGGCGCCGGTATAAATGGGACTCGTAACTCCTTGCCCGCAAATGTATATCTAGAAAATGTTATTGTAAGTGGCCCTGTCGTATTTTAATTACAAAATGTACGTCCACCGATTCCGCAACTGTTAGACACCTTTGTTCTTGCAACCTAATGGCCCGCTCGTTACGTTCTTCTACAGTGTAAATGTCTCCTCATCATATACGATTTCAGTTTGCTCCGTGGCCGGCCCACGTGGTTATAGGCCCGTATTTGTATACTGACATTTTCACAATAAAGGTTTTTAAAACAAAACACGGTAGTAGTATTTACATTGGTAAAGTTTTTACTTTTAGTCACTGTTTTCGAATCAGTAAAGGCAAGTGAAATAAAGCAGTCCAATTACATGACGGATAAAAGGTATAATATGTAGGAACGCAGTAAAGATAAATGCTTAAGGGCAGTTGTGTTTTTCATGTCTGCAATATAAAGTGATCGATAAGAATCTGATAATCAGGCGTATCGGCGACTAAGACAGCAGGCCGAATCTCTTTTACTCAACGGCTCCGTCATGGAAGGAAGAAACGCCCTTTTTCTCGAAAAAGGAATATATTTTACTTACAAGACAGTTGTAAATTTTCCGGGAAAGTACATTAGCCTGGAATATTATAACATATGTTTGAAAAAAAAATATTGTTCGAAAACAATAAAAAGCGTAATTTTTAGGTCATATGACCAAGCTTTTCATCATTAAATTAACAAAAGTAAAATGAACTAATGAAAAGTTTTATTAACAAGTCACATGACTTGTTATGCTTACGTTACGCGCTGCGCGCCGCGCCTCGGATCACTTCCGGGTGCGGTAACGCGGCGTGTCATATAACGCATTACGCGACAACGTAGGTCAAGAATATAGTCAAAATGTCTCCACCAACCAGCGTTCGGAACACAACTCCTTTCAGCAGTCCAAAAAGTTCTGTTAAATGAGAACAGAGGGGACAGGCAACAAGAACCATCAGTCAAAGAGGGGAGGGCAAGTTCTTCTCTTCCGGGTCATGTTGGGGCGCTACCGGAACTGATCGAATTGGTAGTCTACAGTGTTTCTGGATGTTTCAGACTAAAGCTGGCGTCAGCATGAGACCACTACCATCTCGTAGCTCCGTCGTGGCCATTCCACGAGCAGACATGGCAGCCGCTCCCCACCAGAAGCCTGCGGGAGTCGGGGGCCCCCAAGACTTTTGTAGAATCTTCACTGCTGAGGGGACGCTTTTCGAGAATCGGACCCAAGCTCTATCAGGGAAGCGTCCGAGTTCAAAGGTGTCCCAGGGCCATTTTAGTGGACCAGGCCCAAAACCGAAGAGCCGGCCGCCATTTTGAGAGTCCTGTGGCAGCCGCCTATCGCTGCACCGCAAGAGTGGGCGCAATTCAGCTGGATGGTGGGCAAGACGCTGTAGCCGCAAGAGTGGGCGCAACTCAGCTGGATGGGACAAGGTTCAGAATTGAAGAGTCATCAAAAGGCAAAAAGTTCCGCCGGACCCCGGGAGCCGGCCGCCTATGTCGGGGGCGATCTCAGGCTACACCAGTGCTATAAGACTTGGGGAGGGTGTCGGAGCCAAGCGTCTTCTCCGAGTCCATGGCCATCACACCGCCCCTCAGGGGCCTCCGTCAAGCTGTTTAGGAAGGTAACATATCACATTGTTTTCTAATGCAGTCAGGTCCACAAACGACACTCACTTACTTTGAGAATAGTGAAGCTGCAGTAGGTGGAAATAAGCTTCAGACAGTGTTACTAGCGCTGCTCAGAACTCTTAACTATGGCACCCAACATCCAGAACTTATGCCATTTGAGAATGGCAGTGACATCGAAGCAACTCAGGGACCAAAACCATTAACGTACTTTCACGTATGAAAATCTTACTTGGGGAGGGGGCAGGAGCGAAGCGCCCCCTCCCAGTCAGCGCCACCACACCGTATGTTGAAAATTTGAAGCCATCGTTCTACAAAGTCAACCAAACTTGGATTGAAAAATCTAGAAAAATGTACAAACTGAAAACCAGTTTTGGTCTGCATAGCATCAGTAGCAACGCTTGAGTCAGCTTTGTGTCAAGCCGCCATTTTGATTCAACAAAGCACAGGCATTGAAAAAGGCTCAAACTCAGAACTCTGAACTATGGCACCCAACATCCAGGAGCTTGCCATCCGGATCTTGGAGCCTTGTGCTGCTTTCGACCTATTCACACATCGGTCCACTACTGACATCATCTTATAAACCAACGTTATGTAAATAGTTTTTTAATAAAATGTTTTACCCTGTTTCTTTGCTGGTGTGTTGTCTATATTTTTAATATTTGCATAGGGTTTGTCGTTATTTTGTGCGGGGTGGGTGACGGAGCCGAGCTGTCTTGCAGCCCTCATGGTGTGGAGCTCAGTTCATCTCACTATTTTCGTATTTCTCATGAAGGGTTGTTCCTAATATTTCTATTTTAGCGAGGTCAAAAAGAGATCCAATTAGTGGCCTACTGATTTTGCTCGATTATTTTTATTTTTTTACACGATTTTTCACTATCTGCAAAGACTAAACAGAGTATTGCGACTTTTTGCTTGTTTGTAAATAGAGAATGATCCAAAGAGAACCAATTCTAAAACAGTAAATGCTTGGACAACAATCAATCAAATGGAGAGACAAGCAGGCACGACGGATTACAACGGGGGTAAAGGCCTGCGTTAACTACCCTTCAGTATCTGCAAAGAGAGAGTACTACTAAGACAAAAGAGGGGAGGGAGGGGGGTGCAGCATTCAAAGCACATCAGCGTGCATAAATACGAAAATGTTTTTATCTATCACGTACTTGACATTTTAAAGCTTTTCATATTTGCTATTAAAAAACCAATGAAATTCACAGAAAAAACCATAGGTTATAGTGGATATATAGTTAGGAATTTGCATTTACAAAACCTTGAAAATTCAATGAAAAAACCATTGGTTTTAGGCCATATATAGTTAGGGATTTGCATTTACAAAACCTTATTTTACTCGCATAAAACCATTGAAATTCCATATATAGTTATAAGCGCTAACTATATATCGCGCACCCGCAATCCACTGCTGATGATGTCACATATTACATCATTCATGACATGGTTAGTGACATCACTGATGACATCACTGATGACATCTCAAATGACATCACTGATGACAACATCCAGTGACTGTATGTTTCTGTAAAGTTAAAATGTGTCTTACATATTGAAGAATGAGTGGATGTATAAGTGTCTGGATGAAGGATTTAGTAGGTGCATGACTGACTGTATGAGTGAGTGATTAAATGTGTCTCACTGAGTGCATGGGTTAGTGACTAAACTGTCTTAATTTGTGCATCATTATGTCTGTTGTTCTGTAAACTGTTGCATGTGTTGATAAGTAGCTATATGAGTAACTATATGGGTTATTGATTGGTTGCCCAAGTATTTGTATGGGATACTGAGTGTGTGTGTGGGTGGCTGGGAGGTGTGTGACTCTGTGCATAGATGTGTGAGCAGTTGATTCACTAGATGTATGGTTTCAAAAGTGCATGTGGAAACAGCTGTATGGGCGGTTGACTGTGTGCATGAGTGTATTGGTGAGTGAATGGATATCTCAGTGCTACATGTCAAAGTAAGTACATATGTAAAACACAGTACATGTGAGAGTTGACATATATAAATAACTGTGCATAAGAGCCAGTGAATGTGTGAGTGGCTGTATGGATCATTGTGAACATGTATCAGGGATTGTATAAGAGAGTAAAGTAAATATGTGTTAGTATATGTTTGAATAAGTAAAGTTTGTATAACTGTATATTTGAGGAAATGGAGGTGTGATTGATTCTTTGCATGACTGACTAGGTGTGTGAGTAACTCCATGGATGAGTGACAGTCTGTGAGTGTCTGTTTACACTGATTGTATCTAAGGTTATATTAGAGTCTGAAGAGGTTCATCGTATTATCACATGAATGATATCATCAGTGATGTTATCAGTCATGTCAAATGAGATGTTTTCAGTGATGTCATCAGTGATGTCATTTGAGATGTCATCAGTGATGTCATCAGTGATGTCACTAACCATGTCATGAATGATGTAATATGTGACATCATCAGCAGTGGATTGCGGGTGCGCGATATATAGTTAGCGCTTATAACTATATATGGAATTTCAATGGTTTTATGCGAGTAAAATAAGGTTTTGTAAATGCAAATCCCTAACTATATATGGCCTAAAACCAATGGTTTTTTAATTGAATTTTCAAGGTTTTGTAAATGCAAATTCCTAACTATATATCCACTATAACCTATGTTTTTTTCTGTGAATATATATATATATATATATATATATATATATATATATATATATATATATATATTTAATTTTTTTACTCCTCCGTACTCGGGATAAGCCGTCGCCTTCCAAATCAGTGGGTGTGTCCTCAAGAGGACCACCCAAGTAACTGTCCTTAAAATAACAGAAGTTCCTTCGCTCAGCAGCACCAGCAAAGAACAACAACACTGTGTATCGGCCTCCAATTCTTTATTGGGTCAGCTCACAAGGGACGCGTTTCGCCTGTCCAGCAGGCTTGTTCACCCATATTTTATTTTTTGAAAATCGGCCATTTTAAATCATGTGTTCACTCGTGATGTCACATGACATGACTACAAACTCAGTGTCATGGAGAACAGACTCGTATTTTTGAGGCAAGTTGGTCCAAATATGTTGCAACAGTCCAAGTACGTTATTACAAACGTTTTGTGCATAGTAAATCAAAGTTAATACTTATTTCACAATTAAATTAATTTGTAAATAAACCAACAATAGACGTTATATTTTTAGATCTGTCATGCGCTAAATTTCGCTGTTAACTACGACGACCCAACAGACACAGTGGGGTCTACATATCATATATTAACCTAAGTAGTATTGTTACAATATGCGGCAAGATTAAAGCCGAATATTTTGTAAACCACAAACATTGTGCCCTAAAGGCTGTCTGCGTATGCGCTAACTTGCCCGGCATCTTTGTTTTTACAATGTTTTTCATAAAACTTTTTTTATTCTTTCAATTGTGAACCGAGCACAAGACTTCATAATCACGTATTAAACCCCAGTGGGTAAATGAACACCATGTACTTCTGTTGCATACCAGTATCGATACTAAGCATGGGCGAATTTTGCAAATTCGCGGTTCACGAATTCACACGAAATCGCAAAAAAATCAGCGAATTAGCAGATTTTCCCGTGAAATTGCAGATTTTTTTTGAGATTTGCACCATACTTAACTGAAGTACTTTCTACTGGCTAATCAGTAAGTGCTACCTCGTTGGGTAAATGTATAGAGCTTTTCCTACACTACAGTTGCGTAAAGAGCCAGAAGAGTTGCCTCCAGTGACCATGTGTGTGTGTAACTTTGCCAACGCGCTGGCCGGGGTCCCTCGAGTGAGCTGTCCATCATAGTGTGTAAAGGGCGGGAAGACGGTGCACACCGCTAGTGTGAGTGGCGGGGTCAAACGGGAGGGCTTCTATGCGAGTTCACATGCCTCTTGTGTGTGTATAAAAGGTCAGACACTGATCAGAGCAGCAGATGATGAGAAAGAAGCTCCTGGTCACTGGAATTGCGCCAGTGAAAGTCAAGGATGCAAAGGCCTCCATCAAGCATCATAGCTAATTTTCGATGGTAGATATGGGGAGAACGCACACCTGCCCACCCTCGACAAAGCGCACATTTTTTTGGGGCTGATTAACTTTGCCATCGCGCCGAAGGGCGCCGGGGTCCCTCGAGTGAGGTGTCCATCATTGTGTGTAAAGGGCGGGAAGACGGTGCACACCGCTAGTGTGAGTGGCGGGGCCAAACAGGGGGGGGTGCTTCTATGCGAGTTCACATGCCTCTTGTGTGTGTATAAAAGGTCAGACACCGATCAGAGCAGCAGATGACGAGAAAGAAGCTCCTGGTCATGGGGATTGCGCCTGTGAAAGTCAAGGATGCAAAGGCCTCCATCAAGCATCATAGCTAATTTTCTACGGTAGATATGGGGAGAACGCACACCTGCACAGCCTCGACAAAGCGCACATTTTTTTGCGCTGAAAAAGGAGTTACTGAATTTGAGCTTCAACTCGGGCACCTGCTTTAATTATTTGTATCTGTAAGTGCTTCCTGTGAGGTTTAATTTTTGTGACAGGAGCCTCGTTGTCTACTCATAACTAATCTCTTACCCTGCTTCGAGGGTCAGAGCAGGGTCAGAGAATAGTTGCAAGTAGGCAACGAGGCGCCGCTCAGGAAGCACTTACAGAGTTAGAGCAGGTGCCCAAGTTGAAGTTAATTTCTTTGTAACCCTTTTGTAAATGGTTACAAAGAAATTAACTTCAACTTGTGCACCTGCTGCTGTAACCCTGTAAGTGCTTACATGAAAATTCCCCGCTCACGAATTCGTGGATTTTCTGCGATTTGGCAAGATTCGCGGATCGCAAAATCGCCGAAAATCTGCAAATTCCGCGAGCGGAACAAATTTTCTGCCCACACTTAATCGATACTCTATCGATATAGCCCTAGTGGGCATTATAAAATCTGAATCTCCTTCTCGCCATTAAGAGAACCCTTATTTGAAGTATTATCAATCATCAAAACTGATTTCTTCGTCAGGTATGCCAGAAGTGGCAATTATCATTTTTGACAACCACTTTACCAGTCCAAGATTAGACTTTCTATTAGCTAAAGTTTGTTATAAAATGTTTCTATTCAGCATATGCAAGAGAACATCAGTTTAGAAGCTCTATTACTCACAAATTAATACAAAATTGTTCCCTTTCGTAGTGTCACAAATCAAAATCTGTGAAAAAACTGTGTATGTAAAGCAAGCATAAAATAAAACTATTTACTGAGGAGGCTGCCATTTTAAAACTATGATCCATAGTAGGTACTATTGTAGGTACTATTTACATATACGTATTGTAGAGGCAAAATGTTACAGATATAAAGAGGATAAGAACTTCAGAGGTGTGTTATTAAATCCTCTTCCATATTCAAACCATACGGTGTGCGTGTGTTAAGTTCAATAATAGAACATGATTCAAGCCTTCTTAGCTTTTTAACACGGTTACCCCCTCAAATACTCGGGGGAACACTGTCAATCACAAAATAGCAGAGCCCTGCTGTGTTCTTATCGTGATATGACTCAAAATGGCGTGCCACCGTATAGGTCCTATCCCCATTGCGTATGGCTCTCAAATGCTGTAAAATTCTCATAAAGACCGGGTTAATAGTACTCCGTACGTACTGCAAGCCACAAGAGCACTGCAGTGCGTTAATGGCAAATTCGGTCTTACAGGTATAGAAACCCTTAATCTTCTTCTTCTAGAGAGCCCCAAGGGGTAAGATTGTGTGTTTTTGCCATGGGTACAAACTTTACATTTTGGACATTTAACGAATCCTGCTTTTTTAGCTAACCAAGTACTTCCCTGCTTGCCTTGTTGTTTCTGTGGCAGCATATTGCTTACTAAAAGCTGTTTAAAAGATCGTGCTTTGCGAAAGGTAATTGCGGGCCTCTTTGGAACAATATTGGCCAACAAAGGATCATTGCAAATCAGGTGCCAATGTCTATTGTAAATTTTTCTAACGAGTTTGTGTTGCCGATTATATGTCATGATTAGCTTCACTTGCTTGTTCTGGAGTGTTCGTTTTATTTTGTTTTCACTCTCTTTGAATAAAATATCCTCCCTACTTCTTGTCTTTGCTTTATTATTTATCTGATATTCGCGTTTGTGTAACCTCGTTCTAAAAACCGGGAGTTTAAGATGGAAAATTCTGTCTCTAAGGTATTGTCCTCACTACAGTTTCTAATAGTTCTCAAACTTTCACCATACGGAATTCTTCTTATCAAATTTTGCGGGTGGAAACCTGCTGCATGAAGCAGCGTGTTTCCCGCAGTTGGTTTCCTGTATAGCTTCCTATGGAGTTTAGAGTCTTGTACATATACAGTCAAATCAAGAAAATTGACCTAGCTGGAACTAATCGTGCTCGTAAATTTAAGATTAAATTATTTACTTGAAGTTTTTTTATGAAGTTTCTGACTGACTCTTCAGTCCCTTTCCAGACTATAAAGAGATCATCGATGTACCGATTCCAATGAAGGACATTTTGTCAGTCTGGAAATCCGCACGGACCACCTGCTCCTCCCACCTGCCCATATGCAAATTCGCATTGCTGGGGGCGAAGCAGGTGTCCATCGCGGTTCCACAGACCTGATTGTACCTCACTTAATTTCCATAGCCCACCACTTTCACTTTGCTTTGCACCCCCTCAATAGCACACCCTAAACACCCCACAGAGGTTACAGTGCTCCTACCCTCCTCTTTCCCACTATTTTTGCCCTTTTTTCCCCTTACTCGCTTCAACGGAATCACATAATGGTGGCCAACACTTCCTAGTTGCAACCGCTCGCACCGCTTGCAGCCAGTCAGCAGCAAGCTTGTGCTCATAACACCTCAGCAAATCAGATGGCAGAATTTCCATATATCGATATCTGTAAATTTCGATATTTCTCCAAAACTACTGAACAAATTTACACCAAATAAACAAACGCTTTCTAGACCAAGACGCTTCTCCCTGCCAAATTTGGGCTAATTCCGTTCACCCGTTCGACCTGAGGTTCCGTGACAATTGTAAGTGGTGTTTTCGACTCGCACGAATATGGTCGAGTCTGGTATCTGCGAACCGCAAATGACGAGTTTAGTAAGTGTGCGCAGTTTCGCTGTGCTAACTTAAACCGTTCATTTGTTACGTGGGTTTTTCATCTGTACCCACGGGTTCCATCTTAGATACGGCATCCATTTTGTCTCTTGCCCTCAAGTAGCCAGCGAACGGACGTTGTCCGCTTCGCGACTCTGGGACTCCCAAGATATTTGCGGAAGACACATGTCCTTTGTAAGTGTCTTTATGATGAGGGGGATGATACTGTAAGGCAGATGGCCCCGCTCGAGGCTCATCTCGCCGTGCCGGTTTATTGTCTCAGCCGTGCATCTCATTAGGCACGTCCCTTTGATGCCTGTAGCTCGTGTTTCCCGATACCTCCCCTTTTACACCCTTTCCAATCTCCCCACTGTTTCCATCTTCCTCCACACCTGTTCTTGTTCCTTCTTCGATCTGTTTTACTGCTGATTGGAATGTACTAATGGTGGGAAGATGGGTTTTTACAGTTGGGAACCGCCAAATGTTTCCGCACTTATGTTCCGGACCTTGTATGTATCAAAGTGACCAAAGCGACCCCTCTCGGGGATAATTGTGGGAACTGGGTCGTAAACCTTTGTGTACCGTGTAAACCTATGGGAGAATCGTGTATAAAAGGAGCGATCCACAGAACCAATTTGAAGCAGTCTCCCCGAACTACACTCGTTGTAATTCCTGTGACTTCTGTGTTTCCCTGCAGTAAATAAACCTTTAATCTTTGACGCCGAAGGAAGTGTCCCGTGTCTCTGTCATTCGTACGCCGGAGCAGGTTAGCCACGAAGGTTTCAGGTGTTGTCCCCTGGCACCGCTGGGTCTTAAAGAACCTAGTCCTTCAGTTGGCGCCCAATGTGGGGCTGCATCAGTGGTACCGGTCCAAGCCCGACGATCGTGAGGAACTTCGTGTGAAATCTCCGAGGGAAGGTGCACTCCGCTTCATCGATCCTGTTGTCGAAACAAGTGGCCCGAAGACTTTTCCCGCGAAGATTCCCGCCTCCTGACGGCTGCGACGGACTGCTGCCCTGACTGTAGACCTGTTTTGGCGCCTGGCGTAGACCTTGGTAGAGCGAGACGACTGACGGGCCTTCCTGGTGACGCCATCGATCTTTGAGTTAAGTATTTGTGGGTCGCTCCCAGAGTTCTTGGTTGTGGTTGCTTAGTGGTTGCATGGTTCCATTGCATTTGTAGTTCTTGGTACTTTGTTGTGATATTTGACGTCTGCAGTCGCCAAAAACCGAGGGTTTTTGCTCTTTGCAGGGACTTGGTAAATCCCGTAACCCTTGACATTTGTGAAACTCGGCTAGTGTGCAAGATGCCTGGTCACAGTACTTTGTTTAGTTGTTTCAGACGTTGTGGTGCGGATTCCCCACTGGAGGACTCGTGTCCGATACCTCCGGTTGGAACTCCGACTTATGAGCTGTACAGTAAACACGGGCTCGGCCCGATTACCTTTAATGATTATTGGATTCGCTATACTAAGAAGGACGGTGTCCTTAGTTGGCCACCTCATGGTAGCTTTGAGACCCCGATCTTAGATAACCTAGAGGCTAAATTGTTCGAGAAAAAGTCAAGGCCGGCCATGTTTGATGCCTTTCGGTTGTGGCGTAAAGAAGCCCGACAGGAAGAAATCAGACAGACTAAACGAAATCAGAGAGATGGTGTTGCTGCCATTGTTAAGAAAGCAGAGCAGTTTCAGCGTGACAAGGAGGTTAAGGAAAAGGAAGTGTTTGATAGGCTACAGCGTATGACTATAGATAAATGCTATCCTGCTTTGCCTACGGAGTCAGAAAAGAAGGAAGAAATAGTTGAGGATCCCTTAATGTCCTATCTTATGAAGTCGCCACCACCGTATGTACAGGGTGCCGCAGCTCCTGTGGTTCCCCCTGTACCTGTTCTCCCACCTATTTTTCCTCCGCCTGTTCCTCAACCTGCACCCGTTCTTCCGACTGTTCCTGCTCCTTTGCCTGTTGCTATCCCTACTGCTCCTCCGCTTCCACATACTCCTGCTCCCGCTACTGCTCCTGCTCTGTTAACTCCTGCTGTTGCTTCTGTCTCTACTCCTTCGCTTGTTAGTCCTGTGTGTTATACTTCTCCCTCTACTCGTAGTCGTACTTCTCCTCTTGCGGCTAGCTTCTTTCATTCTCTTGGACCTGTTCTTGGATCCGCTGGTTCAGATGGTCCTCAGAGACGTAGTCAGCTTCCTGGTAACAGGGAACGTGCTTCGCTATATAATATGGCGATGGGTTGGATGACACATCCTCTTAGAAATCCACCATGTGTTGTACTTGATACGTTTTGTCAATTCAATATACCAACCCAAAGATTAGTGTTCGAAGAAATGTGTAAGGTCCTTCGTGATCAGATATCGGCCGATGCACCTGACGAGGTGCTGACCGCTTTGTCTGATTTACAGCTTCAGTTCTCGACTGGACTGATAGTGGATACCAACGTTCGACGTGCTGTTGAGCGGTTGCTATCTTTCCGTCCCACTCCTATACCTCAAGCTTTGTTTGTTGAGGATGTTGAAAGACAGCCAGATGAGTCCGGTCAGTTTCCTATGCGTGAAGTTCCACCAGTGTGGATGCCAGGTAATCCTGCAGCTCAACCTCCGATCTTGCCGTTCTTTCAGAGAGTATGGATACATCTCCCATGGAAACGATCAGAAGTGTTGCAGGTGAAACAATCCTTGCCTGACCCTCGCAAAAATCCTGCAGGGTATTATAAAGAATTATCGCAGCTCGTAGACGCTACGGTAATGAATCTTGCCGATATTGACAGGCTCTTTGGTAATGTTGTACCGCAACCGGTGTGGGCTAAGATTCGTCAGGAAAATCATCCGAATGAATTAGGTGGTGATTGGGCTGCCATTATAGCGGCGGATGGTCGACAAACTGGTGGTGCTAAACCCGAGCAGTTGATTGCTGCTCTTCCTCAAAGAATAATCACGCTAATGAAAACTCTTATGCCAGCTATGAGGGTGAATTGGGACAAATTGTCAGCTTGTAGACAGAAGAAGGACGAGAGTGTCTCCGACTTCTTTACGAGATTCGAGGAGGCATTCATTGACCACAGTGGTCAGGATATGAGCACTGAGGGTGGTCAACGGTTGTTTGTGGACAAATTTGTCTCTAATTTATTGCCCGATTTGAGCAATAAACTGAAAAACTCTGAAAGTGCGTGGGCCGTTTCTACCTCAGCTCAGATACTGGCCACAGCACAATATTACGAGAATAGAGAGAAAGAAGAGAACGACCGTGCTGACAAAAAGACGAAAGAACTTAAAACTAAAGTGTTGTTACAGCAGGCCTATCCCCCGCGTTCGAATCGGAATGCTTCGCAACAAAATAGATCGCAGCCACAATCGAATCGATCACAATCCCGAAATGACTCCTCTTCCCAAAGATCTTCGTTGGGGTACGATCAATGTGCCTATTGTAGACAGGAGGGTCATTTAAAATTCAATTGTCCTGCTCTAAACGATCGTAATAGCGGTAATTCATCGAGAGGAGGTCGTGGTGGTTCACAGCAGACATCACGCGGTAGGGGTCGTGGTGCTCAGAATGACCGTTCAGATAACTCGTCAAATTCCGATAATTGTTTTGATCAACGTGGATCATCGCAAGGACGATCTGCGCAGTACAATGTAGACGATTATTACGTCGATCAGGGAACTGACGACAGTAATTACTAGGACAGCCATAGACAAGGAGAGGGAGTGGATCAGTTCCGGTTGATCAGAGAGGGCCTTACGTCGCAGTTGCTACATCGGGCGTCGTTGAGCCTTTTCTGTTGGACACTGGTGCAGCGAAAAGTTCTATTATGCATTCGAAACTCCCTGGCGCACCTTTGTCTGGCTTAACAAATGTTTCCGTTGGATTCTCTGGCGCCCCCGTTAGCAATCCAGTTTCACGCCCTTTGCCCCTTACAATTGGGCCTCGTGAGCTGCAAGCTCCGTTGATTTTGACTACGGGTTGTGGTGAAAATCTTTTGGGCCTGGATTTGCTAAAACGTTTGTATGCAACTCTGTATTGTTCTCCTGCGGGTGTAAAGCTTACTTTAGGAGAGAGGGTTGTCTCTCCTATGTACTTGTCTCTCGATAAGCTTCCACCGGAATTGAGTTCTCTTCCTGCATCTTTGTGGGCAACAGGTCCCAATGACGTGGGCCTGCTTGACTCTCCCCTTATGTTGTTCAGTTGAAATCTAATGTGCGGTTGCCACGTATTCCCCAGTATCGTATCTCTCTTGATGGTGAACGAGCATTGTTAGCGATTATTTATGATTTGATCGAGAAAGACGTAATTGAAGAAACACGGGGAAACGTGTGCAACAGCCCTGTACTGCCCATTCTAAAACGTACTGATCCTTCGAAACCACCTGTTTATCGTTTTGTTATCGACTTACGGGAGGTGAATAAAATTGTGATTCCTCAGTTCCCCGTTGTGCCTGACATCACGGCACTACTGACTCTGATTCCAGCTTCTGCATCTTGGTTTTCGGTGATTGATTTGAAGAATGCGTTCTTCAGCATTCCCATTGCGGAAGAGAGCAGAGACCTTTTCGGTTTCTCTCTTGGTGGACGCAGCTTCCGGTTCAAACGCGCTCCTCAGGGCTACTGTGAGAGTCCATCGATTTACAGTCAAGCCTTGAAGGGTCAACTGGATGCGTTTTCATTGCCGGCTGGTGCGGCCTTAATCCAATACGTTGATGACTTATTGGTAGCTGCAGATACTCAGGACATTTGCAAAATTGCTACGGTGTCGTTGCTGCAACATCTCTGCGATTTACATCACAAGGTGTCACCTTCTAAACTCCAATATCGTTGTCAAGAAGTAACCTATCTAGGTCACTTATTGTCAAAGGAGGGAAGGCGGTTGACCCCAGAGAGAATTGCAGCAATTGCGCGAATGGCTGTGCCAACAACCCAAAGAGATGTGCGTGCCTTTCTAGGTATCACGTCGTACTGCAGGCAATGGATTCCAAATTTTTCATTGCTAGCGAAACCATTGGTGGCTCTTACGTGCAAGGATGTTTCAACTCCTTTACCATGGACGGAAGAATGTCAGAAAAGTTTTTCTGAATTACGTGATTCATTGTGTTCGGCCCCTGTGTTAGGTACTCCTGACTACAGTAAGCCGTTCACGTTATATGTTCACGAGAGGGAAGGTTGTGCTTTGAGTGTCTTAACGCAACCTTTTGGTGGTAAGCAACGTCCATGTGCATATTTTTCCTCGACCTTGGACCCGGTAGCTAGAGCATTGCCGAGTTGTTTGAGAGCAACAGCGGCAGCTGCGGTGTCCATCCGACAATCAGCAGGATTGGTCATGGATAATATGCTTACGGTGATGGTTCCGCATGCAGTCGACACTCTTTTAAATCGTACGAAAACTCAGCACTTGACGAGTGCAAGGTTGTCTGGGTACGAGTTGACGCTGTTGGCAAGCCACATTCAGATAAAACGTTGCAATGTTCTGAATCCGGCGACTTTGTTACCAATTAGTTCAGAGTCAGATGAAATAACAGAACACGACTGTTATTTGAGGACAGAAGAGGAAACAAAAGGTCGAGTGGACCTTAAAAACACTCCTTTGGAAGATCCAGATGGAACGCTGTATGTGGATGGTTCATGTTTTAAATTACCGAATGGCGATGTGACTACTGCATATGCTGTTGTAACGTTGAATACTGTTGTTGAGGCTGCAAGATTAAATCAGAATTCTGCCCAAGCTGCAGAGCTGATCGCTCTAGCTAGAGCGTGTGTGTTAGCGAAAGGGAAACGTGTGAATGTGTTTACCGACAGCCAATATGCTTTTGGCGTCGCCCATAGCTTTGGACGGTTGTGGAGAGAGAGAGGTTTTCTGACATCGCATGGTACGAAGATTCAGCATGGTCAGCTTGTGAATGATCTTTTGGATGCACTTACGTTGCCTAAGCAGGTAGCGATTGTTAAATGTAGTGCGCATCGTAAGGTGACGGATGATGTTGGTCGTGGTAATGCGTTTGCGGATGAGACTGCTAAGGAGACTGCCCGGAATCTTAGTACTCGAATGTACGTGACGAGTTCGGTTATGTGGCCTACAGAATCGAGTATGTGTGAGGACACTATCGAGAGTGTGAAAGCAATTCAGAATGAGGCCACCGAGACTGAAAAGACGAAGTGGAAAGAAAGTACGGGAAAGTTGGATGTGAATGGTTGTTGGGTTGATTTGTCGGAACATAAGAGATGGATGTTACCGGATGCATATGTGCTAGCTGTTGTGACAATGGCGCATGGGTTAGCACATATTAGCGTGAAAGGTATTTGTAAGTTGCTGTCTCCTGTGTGGAAGAATGATGGTATCACGAAATGTGCTGAACGCTTGGTTAAGAACTGTATGGTATGTATGTTGTACAATCCTGGTAAGGGAACCCCAACTCCTCCTGGTAGTTTTGCTCCCCCTTCATGTCCCTTTGAGGTGATCCAACTAGACTTCATCCATATGAAGAGATGCAATAACTTGAAGTACGTTTTAGTTGTGGTTTGCGCATTCTCCCGGTGGATCGAAGCCTACCCTCTTAAGGACAACACTGCTTTGTCAACTGCGAAAATCCTACTGAAGGAATACTTTCCTCGGTATGGAATGCCTCGGATTGTATGGTCGGATAACGGAAGTGAGTTCGTGGGGAGTGTGTTGAAGAGTGTGTGTAAGGGCCTTGGAATTAATCAAAAATTCCACAGCGCCAATCATCCCCAGTCAGCTGGTTTGGTTGAAGGGTATAACGGCACCCTTAAACTGAAGCTAGCGAAGATTCAGGCTACGACTGGTCTCTCGTGGCCTGACGCTTTACCCTTAGCATTACTGTCAACAAGGGCAACCGTACACTCCCGAGTAGGGCTCAGTCCCTATGAAATAGTGTTCGGTCGTCCTGCAAATGTTTGGGGGGTCCCTAGGCCGGGTGTGTTCTGTGATCTTGAGTACCCAATGTTGATTGATTATCTTCATGACTTGACTGCTAAACTGAGGTTAATTCACCAACAGGTTTACGAAGCATTGCCGACGCAGACGGAGGGTCCAGGCCACCAGCTCCAGCCCGGAGACTGGGTGGTGACGCGCAATTTTACGCGCAAGAAGAATTTGGAGCCCAGATTTACTGGACCCTACCAGGTCCTCCTTGCTACGAGAACTGCTGTTCGTCTAGAGGGTCGGAAAAACTGGGTGCATGCCACCCATACAAAAAAGTCCCTATTCCGTTGCCGGCAGACTCGTGGGTGAGGAGAGGCATTGCATCAACTGAAACCAAAGGATTGCCGGCGTTTGTACCTTTCAGCGACGCACAACCTGTCGGAGAATCCTCAGTGCAGCAGAAAGACACTGTTGAACATTTGTCATCAAAAGACTCAAGACCAGAACATTCAACTGATCAACAGAACGCTGTCTCTTCAACGGATCCTTTGTTTGACGAACAGACACGTCCTGGGAAAACTCGATACTTTTTGCGATCCAGCACTAAAGACTAATAAAAAGATCCTGTTTTGTCCCTTGACAATTGCATTATCCCGTTTTCCACGATCAGTTTGAACACTCGTACTTTTGTAATTATTTTTGTTTATATACATTGAGTTTCGTTCCTCATATTTTTGCTTCCACAGCTGAGAGACATTTTTGCATATACATAATTGTGAATAAAGGCCGTAGGGCCGCGCGTGTACTTCCTTCTGGTTAGTAGGTCTTGACACTAGGTTAAAGACCGTCGGTTCCTGGGAACTCCTAGGGATTGACTACTGCTACACAGAACGAAGTGCGTCAAGAAACGTTGCGGACGGTCGTAGGGGATGGCATTTTCGAAGCTGATGGACTTGGAAGAAGCTCAGGCGCAAAGGTTCAAGTTGCAACAACTTAGTCGTACCAAATGTTTTATGTTTCAAATTTTCGTATTGCTTTTGACTGTTTCTGCATTATTGGCGGGTGGGGTGTATTACATGATGTCTCGTTTTCTATCTCCTGCCATACCTACTCCTACCCCTGACCCTAAACTTACCACCGTTGCATCTCCCCATTCTTTTCACATCTTACCCGAACACGAGCAGGCTAGACGTGCAGAATTCCGTAACAATTCCTTTATTCAGCTCCTTCACCAGCACCAGTTAGTGGTTAACACTACTAATTGTTGGGTGTGTGGGTTGATGCCACATACCACGGATAAGGGAATTCCATATCTGGTGTTACCGTATAGTTCCCAAGGGTCTGCTCGAGCATTTCAAACAATGTTTCGAAGCGCACTAGATTCTTACCCCAATCGAGAGCCACGTTCTCCCTACCTTGGCCCTGGCTCGTACTATAAGCCTTTGTCTATAGCGATAGAAGACTTAGATAGAGATATCTATGAGCCGTCGCTCATTCCAGTGGAAGAGGTACAAGCCTATAGGGTCCTGAGTAAGGTTGAGTATAGTGCGCTCACGAGTGATAAACAGCTTAAAAGCTCGCCTCCGATATGGGTCGTACCCCACATTGGTAATTTTTGTTTAATGGGTCGTGGCCGAAGATCGAAAGCCCGACTTGGAGAGAGTGCTTGCACTGAAAATTACAGGCTGCCGATGATCTCGTCCCCTGTGTTTCTGGCTGCCAAGGGTACCTACTTTGTCTGTCATGATCGTGCGTATGCATGGTTGCCTTCTGACTTCATGGGCTCATGTTTTATCGCAAACTTGTTGCCTCCGACGTTCACTGTAGATGCAGATTATCACAAGACTAGAGTTGTGAGAGGCGTAATTAGCGAAGAGGATACTGCCGGTCAAGAGGCAGGAGACTTTTTCAAGGGTTTCCTCCCGTTTTGGGGACCTATGGTTAATAGTAGGAACCTGAGACAGTTGACTCGAGTGGTAGAATCGACAGCTAATATTACTGCCAGTGCCCTTGGTAATATCACCACAGAACTTCAGGCGGATAGACTTATGACGTTACAAAACCGTATGGTTTTAGACGTAATCTTAGCAGATCGAGGTGGGGTATGTAAGGTGATCCATTCGAGCTGCTGTATTTTCATTCCTGATAACGCTCCGACTGTCTATCAAGCCATCTCGAAGTTGCATAAAATCTCTGAATCCATACACGTGGATGTAGGGGATTGGACGCTACTTGGGTGGTTTTGGGGCCTGATGTCGACTTGGGGTTGGAAGATTCTGATGATCATCGGAGTTGTTGTGGCGTTCCTGTTCACGTGTTGCCTTTGTGTGCAGTGCGGTCCTGCCTTATGTGGCCTCTGTGCTACAACGTGTATGAGACAGCCGCCTGTTACCAATGGAACTCGGTTGGACAGAGCTATGCTACAGCAACATCTAGATGGTCTGATGAATATCGAGTATGATTCCGACTAGTGCTTGCCTACATGAGGGCAAAAGGAGCGTCTGAGGTTCCGTGACAATTGTAAGTGGTGTTTTCGACTCGCACGAATATGGTCGAGTCTGGTATCTACGAACCGCAAATGACGAGTTTAGTAAGTGTGCGCAGTTTCGCTGTGCTAACTTAAACCGTTCGTTTGTTACGTGGGTTTTTCATCTGTACCCACGGGTTCCATCTTAGATACGGCATCCATTTTGTCTCTTGCCCTCAAGTAGCCAGCGAACGGACGTTGTCCGCTTCGCGACCCTGGGACTCCCAAGATATTTGCGGAAGACACATGTCCTTTGTAAGTGTCTTTATGATGAGGGGGATGATACTGTAAGGCAGATGGCCCCGCTCGAGGCTCATCTCGCCGTGCCGGTTTATTGTCTCAGCCGTGCATCTCATTAGGCACGTCCCTTTGATGCCTGTAGCTCATGTTTCCCGATACCTCCCCTTTTACACCCTTTCCAATCTCCCCACTGTTTCCATCTTCCTCCACACCTGTTCTTGTTCCTTCTTCGATCTGTTTTACTGCTGATTGGAATGTACTAATGGTGGGAAGATGGGTTTTTACAGTTGGGAACCGCCAAATGTTTCCGCACTTATGTTCCGGACCTTGTATGTATCAAAGTGACCAAAGCGACCCCTCTCGGGGATAATTGTGGGAACTGGGTCGTAAACCTTTGTGTACCGTGTAAACCTATGGGAGAATCGTGTATAAAAGGAGCGATCCACAGAACCAATTTGAAGCAGTCTCCCCGAACTACACTCATTGTACTTCCTGTGACTTCTGTGTTTCCCTGCAGTAAATAAACCTTGAATCTTTGACGCCGAAGGAAGTGTCCCGTGTCTCTGTCATTCGTACGCCGGAGCAGGTTACCCACGAAGGTTTCAGGTGTTGTCCCCTGGCACCGCTGGGTCTTAAAGAACCTAGTCCTTCAGACCTGTAGCCTTGTCTAAAGTTTCCTATGGAAATTAACATGGAGAAAACACGTTTTGGGACCCTCCTTTTATCTCAGCATCCCCTTGAACAATCACCCCCAAACTATCAACATAGGAGCTGATATGAACAAATAATTAGTTTTGAAAGTTTCATGAAGATTCATCAAACGACGCCAAAGTTATAAGCAAAACGAAAAAGGCTCTTCCTCTGGAAACTTGGTCCTGACTACTAGCGACCGCCAGTAGGGTTATATATATATATATATATGTATTCACTGAAAAAAACATAGGCTTTAAACACGTTATACTTAGGAAGTTGCATTTAAAAAACCTATGAAATTCACTGAAAAAACTATAGGTTTTACACACGTTATAGTTAGGAAGCAGTGCATTGCGGGCGCGCGAGTTATAGTTAGCTGAAGTAACTATAATCGGGGAATTTCATTGGTTTTATATTAGTGAAATGTTCAGCTAACTATAACATGTGTCAAACCTTTGGTTTTTTTCAGTGAATTTCATAGGTTTTGTAAATGCTACTTCCTAACTATAACGTGTGTAAAACCTATGGTTTTTTCAGTGAATTTCATAGGTTTTTTAAATGCAACTTTCTAACTATAACGTGTTTAAAACCTATGGTTTTTTCAGTGAATTTCATAGGTTTTTTGAATGCTACTTCCTAACTATAACGGGTTTAAAACCGATGGCTTTTTCAGTGAATTTCATAGGTTTTTGAAATGCTAATTATTAATTATATCGTGATTACAACCTATACTTTTATTAATGAATTTCAGTAAATGTTTTTATCGAAAAAAACTGTTTTGTTGATTTGCAGAGTTGTTTAGGGACTCCTTTTAAATCTCTAGTGGATTAGGGAGTGTCTACCTTGCCTTTTTTTGAACGTTTTGAAATTTGTCAGTATTTGAAGGAGATCACCTTTGTAAACTTTTGTGCGAGACCAGGTGCGCGCACCGCGCTATATATTTCGGGAAAACATTGCAGTTTCGACCCATCGAATTTCTTCATAGACCCCCCAGAGAAGTTATAATAGGTCAAGGAGACTGTACATTGCCTTCTTTTTAATGTTTTGAAACTTTTGACTAAATCGAACACAACGCCTTTTTCAACTTTTGTGCGCGACCGGGTGCGCGCACCCCGGGGGCAGAAACATAAAAAGTTTTATACTTTAACAATTTTTGAACTTGGATCCCCTGAGAAGATGTACAAGATCAAGCTGTGTTTAGCTTTCCTACTTTTTACGTTTTGAAACTTCAGTGAACTTGACCGATACTTCCAAATGACGTACGTAACCAGGGAAATGTCATCGCGTACACGTCCTAATGCGCGCATGTGAAGTCATGTGACTTGAAAACAACCTTTCCAATTGGTTCTTAGTAGTTTCTATTCTGGAATTTTCACAGATCCCACCCACTTCCCTCACTATCGTTTTTACTCTCAAGGGAGGAGAACGTTTTACATCTTTCCGAAGACTTTGGTGAAATGACTGCCACACAGAATTCATCGTCAGAATCTGAAGAAAATTATCGGCTACCTTTAACAAAAAGGAAGGAATCTTTCATTTGGCAATTTTTTACTTTTCCTAAGGAACAAAATGCGCCCAAAGTCACTTGCACAATTTGTGACGCAGTTCTTTCAAGAGGAAATCCTTCGAAAAAGTATTTGTTTTCAATACATATGATGATGAGGCATGTGAGACAAGTGCATCCTGAGAAATTTGCACAGGCATTGACAAGAGCTCTGGCAACACAACTACCATCAGCTGTGGCCAGCACATCTTCTGGTGTACGACCAGCATCTCCATCTACTGCAGAGATGGACTTGAGACCATATTTGACAAAGGTGCATATGAAATGCAACTTGTGTGGAAAAATTATTGTGTACAGAGAGCAGAGCCCCACTCTTATTGAAATTAGAATTAATAATCATCAATGCTTCGACAGAAGATGATTTTTCTCATTTCATTTTGATCCTGTTTCACAGTTTTAAAGTTAAAAATTTTGGTTCCAGTTTTAAAAATCAAAAACAAACTAACACTTGTTAAAAAAAACAACAAAAAATAAAAAGTTCTTTTCAGAACTAACTCTTTGTACCAAAAAGAGCTCTATTCATAAGCTGAAGTATCGACGCTTTTTTTCAGGACAATTATGCAAAAAAGCGACGATACTTGGGGCATATTATGAAGGAGACGTAATACATTATCATCAACACTGCCGATAAAATGACGATAATAGCCTTCATAGTATGTTCTACGAATTGCAACCGAAACCTACGTTAGTTGTCTTTATATCTAACATTAGGTTCGATTGCAATTCATAGAGCATATTATCAAGGCTGTTATCGCCGCTATATCTGCAGTTTTCTGCCGATAAAAGCGGCGTTAATGTTTTGCCTATCCTTGAAAATATTCCCCAGCACCTTCTTGAAAACGGCATTACATCGCCTGCCGTATACCACTTTGCATATGTTGCGCACAGTAAGTTAATGACATGCAAAGTGGGCGTACGTCAAAGCACATGCAAAATGTGGTTGGAGGGGAAAACACCCTATCACGAAAAGAAGCGTTGCGAGAAAAAGAGGTGGAAAAAACTTGTTTATCGCAGGACTGCTTAAGCCTGCTCTAATCAAGCATTCAGCAGCGTTTACATGAGGGTGTGGAAAATAAAACTGAATCCACCCCGTCCCCTAATTACAAGGCACACATTACTGCGTGACAATGTTTGTTTTCACGCGGTAATGTTAAGTGCCACCGGCTGTTACAGGATTTACTTTCACATATGTGTTCCCATTGATATTAACGCACTAACACCGCGGAACATTCCGCCGATAGCGTCGATATTTAGAACGCCGAGCAGCGGCGATTTTTATCACTTACGAGCCTTGCTATTATGAAGGTTTATTTCCTAAGTCTCTGATTCTCAAACTGTGCACCACGGCTCCCCTGTGTGCCGTAATGAGGTGCCAGGGGCGCCGCGCACACTCTAGAGTGACTAACCGTCCGTAAATTCCACGGACATCCCTACCCTGTTATCTGCAAATGTGGCCATCAGAAGGAGCTGCGCTGCTCCCCTCTGAGAGGCCTCACTCCCACTGCTGGAGCGGCCTCGCACTCCTCTAGGAGCACAGGAGCAGCCCCTCCCGCTTATTGAAGTTCTGTATCGGGCTCATTGCCACTTACTGAATGAAAATGGGGCACTGAAGGATGTTCAAGTATGTAGCGCTCCTCCTGCTACAGCGTACAGAAGGGATTGTGTTAGGTATAAAAAAGTGAAACGCCCACGCTGCAATGATATAGAACACTTCCTTTAAAGAAGCCTGTGAAATAAGTTTAAAAGATCAGGTTAACCTTCTTTTACTCTCTCATCATTCTTGAACATAAGTATTTACAATATTATATTCAACAATGCCATGGTTGCTGCTTTTTTACTTTAAGAAATTAGCAATCATTGACAAAGCCAATAGTCATGGCTTCTTTTTCGTGAGAAAATACTTTCTATATTATATATCTGCATAGAATGACAGAAACAACATAACACCAGTCGGGCGCAACACTATGCTAAGCGCAGACTTTTATCCTATGTGTTTTAAACTGCCCTCTGAATTACATCCAACACTCTCTTTGAAGAGACCCCCCATTTTTTTAACACCTCTTAAAGCCCTGGAAACAACACCATTTAACATCATTTACCTCCAATGTTTTCATATATCAGCGTTGCTGAACTGACTCAGTGAAATGTCGCTGATTTCATAAAATCACTTTTAAGGCGCTCCTTATGACAGTGCACCCAATCCTGCACGGAAGTGCTCACATAAAACATGACATTGGTATGACCAGGATAGACAAAGAAATAACACAGTGATGGAAAAGTTTCTTTATTTTTTATACTTACCTAAGAAATAGTAACAAAGTAAAACTAAGGGGCATATTACCAAGCAATAGCGATAATTATCGTTATTGCTTGGTTGGAGACAAAAATTTACAGCTGAGCTGCGGTGATTTTTATCGAAGATAAACCTTGGTATTACCAAGGTTTATCGCAAATGTGATAAAAATCGTCCGCAATGCATGAATATCGCTGAAAAGTCCGCGATATTCATGTATTACCGAGCTAATGCTCTTAGCCATGTTATCCACCTCCCATTGGATAACATGGCTAAGAACTGCTCAGGGAAGGTGTTAGCTTTTGGAGATGTTCGCGCTTAGCGCGAATATCTCCAAAAGTTGGTAATAGGAGATAGTGATGTTAGTGACTGTTTCTAGTCGCTAACATCTTGGCACGCCCACTTTGCATGTCATTAGTGATAAATATCACTGACATGCAAAGCAGGGCCCAAGATGGTCGCTATCTCCTACTAGCTGTCGCTAACTGGTGTTAGCGACAGCTAGGTAATAGGGAGATAATTTTATCTCCGCTTTCTTGGCTTTTAAAGCCAAAAAAGCGGAGATAAACCCCCTTGATATTATGCCCCTAAATTTCTTTAAAAAACATAGCATCTGTGGAAGAAAAGTAAAAATAAGGTTATAATGTACATTTCATAAAACAAAACAAAGTAGGAGTGAATGAAACAGAAAGTGAAAGAAAAAAAGACTGAGGGAGAGTAAGAGACAGAGACAGAATGTGTAGTATATAAATCAATGAGTAAGATAATTAATTGAAAGAGATAATAGCACTGAAGGAATGACTGTCTAAACGAAAGTAAAGTGAGAGAGAAAATAAGAGTATGATCAGTGATAGTACACGAAATAAACAGTCTCTTAAAGAAACAAAGTAAGAGTATAGGAATATCTTAAGGAGATAGATAAAATAAAGGAAAAACAGTAAGAGAAACAGAGTGAAAAAGGGTGAGTAACAGAAGATGAACGGATTAGAAATAGACAAGGACTGTAAGACACAGATAAATCGAAATGAAGTAGGGTAAGGGAAGTAAAGTATGGGCCTTATTTATGAAGGCCTTGCGCTGCCCATGCGTCACTTTTAACATGGGAAAAAGTGGCACATTGGTGGCGCAACGCTTTCATAAATGAGGCCCTTTAAATTTAAGTTTAAGAATTGAGCATAATTAATGAAAGCAGAGTAAGGGAACAAATATTAAGGTACGGTAAGACAAACAAATTAAGATTCTAGAAACAAAGGTGATACAAGGTCAATAAAGGTGAGTCACCATGAGACAATGGAAGAAACAAACTGAAGAGATAGATAGACTTAATAAAATAGTGACAGAAAAGATGTTAGAGAAACAGGAGAGAAAATTAAACAACACAAAATATGGTTGAGTTAAACGGAATAAGCGTGACTGAACATTACTGACAAAGGAAGGGGATGAAAAGAATAAGGATAAGAGAGAGGCAGAGGAAACTCTCGGATGTTATTAGTTGTACTTACCTTATAAATGTAATATCTGTGGAAGACAATAAAAAAATCTGTTATAATACATATTTCTAAATCCAAAGTAACAAAATAACTTAAACAACATATTACATGGTTTATTTTTGCTGTCCTCAGAATATATTGATTTTCACTATAAACAGTGATTTCAATAGTAATCATCATGTAACAGCAGGGGAAAAAAACTACAATCTAAATGATTGTGTTTAAAAAACCCGTACAAGATCTCTATACATAATATAAATACCTGAAAAAAACATGTCTTAAAAGTTTTTCTCTAATTCGCAATTTCTTGAGTAAGCACAGTACATCTTCCACCGTTACAAACTAATTAAACCATACCACTTATTTTTAAATACGTCTCAACAAAGCTCCGTGCAAGTATGTTCTTAAAACATTTATCTTAAGTACACATTTTCTTCTCTCATACCTTTCCGCGTGGCCAAATAGTATAAGTTAACTCGTTATTTTTTAAATACCTCTCAACAAACTTCCGTCCAAATATGTTCTAAAAACATTTATCTCAAGTACACATTTTGCTGTCTCATATTTTTCCGCGTGGCCAAATAGTATGATTTAAGTAGTTATTTTCTAAAATTACTTAATCTTAGTCTTATCCATTCTTTTCTCAACCTTTCAAATAAAAATTCTTGTGTTCTGTACCATCAAACATTAAGTAAACTTGTACCTGATGCTATCACTATGCCAAATACAAATTTCATTTCTAGATTTGCACACCCTCAGTCACATGATATTTCTAAACAACAGAGTTTCATATCTTTACAGTATTAATCTTCCTACACCAAGTAATTTTACTGAAATTTGGGTTGCAAAAATAGCAGATAAGAATTAGAATTAGTTAAGTCAAAAGGCAAACGTTTCTTAAAAGTCAATTGACTATCATTGCAGAGCGTCCAGCCTGTTGGAGACTTCAAATAAGCTGTGTAATGTCCTGATGATGTTGAAGGCCCTTCATGAAAAATAATGGCTACAGTTACAAATGTTCTTCTAGAAATAGATACTTGAGAAGCCACAGCATTTTTAATTAAAGTTGACAATTTACTCCCATCAGCTCTGCATCGTTGAAACATTAAAATGGAAAGGGGCGACCAATCGGTCCCCCCGAACGTATGGTGGAGTACCCCGATCCCTCCGGGAAGCCATCTTGGGCGGGAGGCGAGTCCCGGCTGGTATGCCCGAAGCGGCGTAGCCGGGGCGCGCCTTTTCCCGCCCTAGAGTGGGTTGTCCTAGACACCGAAGCCGCCAGCCACGCCCCCGGAGGCGGGCGGAGGCGGGTTTACGCCCGCCCGAAGAAGGATAAAAGGAGCGACAAGCCAAAGTAGCATCCTCTTGTTCCTGTGCTCTGAAGCTGCACCTCCCCGCTGCACGTGAGCTCGAGACGGAACGAAGAGCCAATTTTGAGCGTTGTAATTGTGTCTTTTTTCTTTCAGAGATCATCGTTCGCGAATGCCGGGCAAGAAGGTCGGAAAGCGGGTCGGTACCGATCAGATGCTCCGCATGCTCGTGAAAGACATGGCTGAGATGAAGAAGCAGATGGCGGCAATGAATGGTGTAGGAGGCCCGAAGCGAGTTGTCGGACCAGCATTGCCGGGAATAGTCCCTAGCGGGAGAGGTAGAAGGTCCAAGAGGAGGGCAACTGGGGGAGAGACCCCGGTTCCTGAGGCGCCGCCTGCGCTCCCCGATACACAGACGGAAGCCCCGATCCCGGTCCCGAAGGAGGGGCAACCAATCCCGGTTGTAGTCACCCCTGTGAATGGGGAGGATATGCCTCCCGAGTTGGCTGCACAGCTGGCAGCGTGGTTGGGAAAAGATAGCGAAGGCACCACGGCGGATGACGCCAGGGCAGTAATAAGGCAGTTGCGGCAGTCAAGAGAGGCCGCGAAGGCACCATGTCCTTTTGTTCCCCCGCAGGCTCCAGTGGGTGAAACCGCAGCGGGCACGAGTTCGGCAGCGACTACGGTTACAGCCTCTAGTTCAGGTAAGCAGCGACTGCCGATTGCGGGGGAGGGGTCTGTACCCTCGAGAAGGGAGAAAGTGGCTCAGCATATCCCGATTGAAATCAAGGAGAGGATATGGGGTGAGAAATATGTGAACATGTTCTCTTTGCTAACTGATCATTATGAGATCGAGCATGTGAAGGGTCAAAAAGAGTTTTTGCACCCAAGTGTTTGGCGCGCCAAGATGGCCGCTTTTAAGGTCGATGAGAACATAGGTAATTGGGGCAGAGCATTTGGCATTTTCACTTCAATTATGGGGGAACGAAGGCCGGAAATGTTGGCCGAGTTACCCGTGTACCAGACACGTATTATGGAGTACTCTCAGTCATATGAGGGCAATCAGTGGTTTTGTTATGATAATATTTTTAGGAAGGCCAAGGAGTTCGACACATCTCTGACGTGGGATTGTTACGACTCCATTTCTTAGCAAAAGATGGAGAAAACAGGCATGTTAAAGGCACCATTGGTGGGGGGAAGCGGGGGAGAGTTTTCCCGCCATTCATCTGGGGCGCCCTTTCGGGCAGGTTCAAGTAATGAGCATCACTCGAGATCAAGTGGCAATACAGGCAAAAGGGGCATCTGCTGGAATTTTAACAGAGGAAAGTGTACGAGGCCCCAGGGGTCATGCAAGTTTAGGCACGACTGTGGGGGGTGTGGGCAATCCTCGCATCCTGAGACCATGTGCAGAGCCAAGACGGGTGATAACGGAGGTAGGGGAAGCGCCAAACAGGTCTGAAATAGTCCGAGGGGCGCCTCTACCTACCCCGGTTAATACCATGGCAATGATCCCTTGGCTCAATGAATACCCGGATCATTTCTCCGCTGGGGTGTTGCGAGATGGGTTTTCTTATGGTTTCCGCATCCCAGTGGGGAATTTTCAGGGTAAGACACAGTGTAGGAACCAACTGTCGGTCCTGCAGAATACGGCGGTGGTACAGGCGAAGATTGTGAAAGAGTTGACCCGGGGTCGGGTTGCCGGACCATTCGACACGCCACCAGTTGCTAACTTTGTTTGTTCCCCTTTGGGAGTGGTCCCCAAGAAGGACCCGGGCGAGTTTCGATTGATACATAACTTGTCCGCCCCGAGAGGTCTTTCAGTGAATGATGCGATAGACCCGGAGGTGTGTTCGGTGCGGTACGCATCTTTCGATGAGGCCGTCGCCATGTTGAATCGCCTGGGGCCCGGAGCGCTGATGGCCAAATCAGACATCGAGTCAGCGTTCCGGTTGCTCCCGGTACACCCAGACGATCAGCGTCTCCTCGGTTTTATGTTTCAGGGGCGCTATTACATGGATAAATGTATGCCAATGGGATGCTCCATATCTTGTGCTTATTTTGAGAAATTCAGTTGTTTTTTGCAATGGGTATTCACAAGAATGACGGGGTTTCAGCATGTTATGCATTATCTTGACGATTTTCTGTTCCTGGGTGCAGCTGGGGATCCAGAATGTGCACAAGCTCTAAATGAATTTTGTGGTCTGATGAATCAGTTTGGTGTGCCATTGGCACCAGGTAAGACGGTGGGGCCATCAACTTCCCTCGAGTTTCTCGGAATAGAGCTCGATTCACTGGAAGGTTGCTTCCGGCTGCCCAAAGAAAAGGTGGGGAGATTCAGGGCCTCCCTTGAGGCATGTATTCGGGAAACCAAGGTGAACTTGCATCAATTGCAGCAAACTGTGGGTCAGTTGAATTTTGCCCTTAGAGTAATGCCAATGGCCCGCCCTTTCTCCCGCTCGATTGCTCAAGCCATGGTCGGTCTTAAAGAAGGGCACCATCGCACGAGGCTCTCGGCCGAGATTCGCCAGGACATGCGCATTTGGTTGGCATTTCTGGCGGATTTCAATGGTCGGGTGGTCTGGAACAAGCCGGCGGTGTCCTCCGAGGAGTTGGGGCTGTGGACAGATTCGGCGGGGAGTATAGGCTTTGGCGCCATATTCGGTAATCACTGGTCAGCCCAAAAATGGCCGTCATGGTGGCACGAGTGTGGGCTGACGAGCAACATTGCGTTTCTCGAACTGTTCCCTATTCTGGTGGCCCTACGAACATGGCCTGAGGGGTTCCGGGATCACTCTGTGGTGTTCTGGTCGGATAACATGACCGTGGTTGAGTGTATCAATAGTCAGGCAGCACGATGCAAATGGATTCTGAGATTGCTTAAAGAAATTGTGTTACTATGTATGCAATTGAACGTACTCTTTAGGGCTAGACATGTGCCAGGAGTACTGAATCAGGCGGCTGATGCGCTTTCTCGTTTCCGTATGCAGGCCTTCTGGGGTTTTCTGCCCACAGCGGACCCGGTGTCGGCACCATTCCCCGAAGCTCTCTGGTCTCTCGGTGCCCCGAACTACAAAACCTCGTGGGAGAGAGTTTAGCACCCAGGACGAGGAAGGCATATGAAGGGGCGTTCCGTTCTTATCAGTCCTTTTTGGGTTCGGTTAGGGGGGAGCTTTGGGGCCAGGAAGAATACGTCGTAAAGTTTTTGCTGTCGTTACATCAGGCAGGCAAAACGGTAGCCACGGCCCAGAGGCATCGGGCCGCCATTTCCTTCATGGCGCGGGCTCATGGGATCCAGGACCCTACTGCATCTTTTGTAGTACAGAAAGCGCTGCGTGGGTGGCAACGCCTTGAGGGTCGCAGAGTAGATGAAAGGCACCCGATAGGTCTGGAGAGGTTGGCTCTGTTATTTTCCGTTCTCCCTGCGACTTGTTCATCCCAGTCTGAAACAGTGTTATTCAGGGCCGCTTTTGCATTAGCATTCCATGGGGCTATGCGGGTAAGCGAACTGGTGGCGAGGAACAAGCAGGATACGGGGGGGGGACTGTGCCGAGAGCACGTTCTAGTTAAGGTGGATACGATGATGGTCTCGTTTCCCAGGTCCAAGACCGATCAGGGTGCGATCGGGGACAGTATAGTAGTCCATCGGAGTCCCGGATCTCCCATGTGCCCCGTCGTATGCGTGGAAGAATATTTGGCGCAGAGAGCGGCATCATGGGGGGGGACCCTGTTGAGGCACACTGATGCCACCCCACTGACGAGGTTTCAGTTCCAGCGGGTGCTAACAATGGCAATTTCGGCCGCGGGCTTGAACCCGGGCGATTTTGGGACCCATTCCTTCCGGATAGGGGCTGCTACAGAGGCTACAGCCAGGGGTCTTAGTGTGGAAAAAGTGAAACAATTGGGGCGTTGGTCCTCGAACTGTTACAAAAGGTATGTGCGGTTGCACATGTTGTGAAGCTGTAATCATGTACTCACGCTTCTTGTTTTTGTTTGGTTTACAGTTTCGCAAGCTTACGAGGCGGGGCGGACTGTGCAGTCGACCCGACACCTGGGAACCAGCGGTCAAAGATCACCGGCTGCGGAAAAAGTGGTGTGGGTCGTGGGCCACTCATACGTGAGGCGTGCCGGGGACGTATTCAAAGCAGGTGACATGATTCACATGGCTGGGGAATACGGGTACAGGGTGACCTTCTACGGAAGGGGCGGGCTCTGTATTGACCAGTTTCAACCTTTTGTTGAGGGTTTGTTAGGGCGGACAAGGTCACCGCCATCTATAATCATAGTGCATCTTGGGGGCAATGATTTGGTGACCACTGGTAGACGACTACTTCTCGAGGCGATACTATCCACGGTGAGTTGGTTGGCGAGAAGGGTTCCAGGGTGCACAATTGCATGGTCCCATATGATTCCACGAAAAGTGTGGCGGGGGGCGAATTCTGTGTCTGCTATAAATCATTCGGTGAAGAAAGTAAATAACAAGTTGGCTAGACTGTTTCGTACAAGTGCATTGCATTCGATTCCTCATGGTTGTATCAGGGGGGACAGTATGTATCTAGAGGATGGGGTCCATTTGTCCCGGGTGGGGAATTCTTTACTCATAGGAGACCTCGTAGCTTGGCTAAAGAGTTTACAGCATGACCTTTAGGTAGGAGTTTTTTGTGGGGGGTCCGGATAGCCGGTCAACTATCCGGCCTGTGGCGGTAAGGTCATGATTGGTGAGCAGTAATTGGAAGATCCCTATGGGGGGGGGGCGTCACCCATTACGGATGGGAGCGCCCGGGGGGAGGTGGCCATTGGCCCCTCAACGGGGAGGCGGTCCCTTCTAAGGATGGGACGCCGAAAGGAAAGGGAAGGCGGTCAAGGCCCCTCCCTGGATAGGAGGGGCTACGGGCCCCTCCTGGGAATTTCCAGGGGCCAGGACATCTGCGACGGCAGATGTGGTAAGTTGTGTGGGGTGGGGAGGGGGGTCCACGCTACCTTCTAGACACCTCACACGAGTCCTCGGACGACCTTAAAATGGCGTCGAGTTAATTGGGGCCCCCGTCAAGACAAGGGAAATTGGTGTGTGCACATGAGGTACAGTCCTCTGTGTGGCCGCCCCTCACAAGTGAGGGGGTAGTTCTGGTTTAGGGATCTGACACCGGTTACGACCTTGCCGTTGGCCCTTAACGTTAGGATGTACAATTTCAATTTAAGAATGTTTTGTAGGATGTTAGTATCGGCTAGGAGAACCTTTGTATTAGAAATATGTTAAGGTCAGCCAAAACATCGTTATATGGAAATGAAATTGTACATGATATGAAACTGTTATTTTAATGTTTTAATTTTGATTCATATTTTAATAAATACGGCCGGGAGGGTAACTCCCTCCCGCCTTCCAAAAGTTCAGAAATGTTTCCGTATTCCCATTCTTGGGGATTGTGTTGAGAGGGGGTGGCGGGTATCCCAGCCATATGGAAAGGGGCGACCAATCGGTCCTCCCGAACGTATGGTGGAGTACCCCGATCCCTCCGGGAAGCCATCTTGGGCGGGAGGCGAGTCCCGGCTGGTATGCCCGAAGCGGCGTAGCCGGGGCGCGCCTTTTCCCGCCCTAGAGTGGGTTGTCCTAGACAACGAAGCCACCAGCAACGCCCCAGGAGGCGGGCGGAGGCGGGTTTACGCCCGCCCGAAGAAGGATAAAAGGAGCGACAAGCCAAAGTAGCATCCTCTTGTTCCTGTGCTCTGAAGCTGCACCTCCCCGCTGCATGTGAGCTCGAGACGGAACGAAGAGCCAATTTTGACCCACCCACCAGCCCCTGGAGACAGCAAGTGGTCTGAAGTAAAGTTGTGATGTGGTAACTCAATTTTCTTACAGGTTACTTGGATTAAAAGTTGTGATTCATTATGCAATAAAGTGGTAACGCGATTTTCTTACAGGTTGCTTTGATTAAAAGTTGTGATTGATTGTGCAATAAAGTGGATAATTTCTTACAGTATGTTTTATCGAATAAAGTATTTGCACCAGTGTGATCAGTGATGTTTCGGCAGTTCATATATTGAGCATCTTCTGTCTTTTAGTGATTAGTCCTTTTAGTTTAATGTCGTATTTATTTTCGGTCGGGCGGTAATGTCATGATCGGTGAGCAGTAATTGGAAGATCCCTATGGGGGGGGGGCGTCACCCATTACGGATGGGAGCGCCCGGGGGGAGGTGGCCATTGGCCCCTCAATGGGGAGGCGGTCCCTTCTAAGGATGGGACGCCGAAAGGAAAGGGAAGGCGGTCAAGGCCCCTCTCTGGATAGGAGGGGCTACGGGCCCCTCCTGGGAATTTGCTGGGGCCAGGACATCTGCGACGGCAGATGTGGTAAGTTGTGTGGCGTGGGGAGGGGGGTCCACGCTTCCTTCTAGACACCTCACACGAGTCCTCGGATGACCTTAAAATGGCGTCGAGTTAATTGGGGCCCCCGTCAAGACAAGGGAAATTGGTATGTGCACATGAGGTACAGTCCTCTGTGTGGCCGCCCCTCACAAGTGAGGGGGTAGTTCTGGTTTAGGGATCTGACACCAGTTACGACATTGCCGTTGGCCCTTAACATTTGGATGTACAATTTCAATTTAAGAATGTTTTGTAGGATGTTAGTATCGGCTAGGAGAACCTTTGTATTAGAAATATGTTAAGGTCAGCCAAAACATCGTTATATGGAAATGAAATTGTACATGATATGAAACTGTTATTTTAATGTTTTAATTTTGTTTCATATTTTAATAAATACAGCCGGGAGGGTAACTCCCTCCCGCCTTCCAAAAGTTCAGAAATGTTTCCGTATTCCCATTCTTGGGGATTGTGTTGAGAGGGGGTGGCGGGTATCTCAGCCATATTACATATTGTCCATTTCTGTGGATAAATAATGTTGATAACATTTCAGAGTTACATTGAGAGCAGACCATGTTCTGATGCGCATCTTTAACTAGTTTATTAAAGGACACTTCTTTACAGTCTGGTAATGTTAAACATATAAATCTTTCAGTGTGTATATCAGTAGTACTTGAAAATGAACAATTATCACAATTATGTTGCCATTTATAAGAAAGGCCAAAAAGACTATCAATATCTACACCTTCATCTTCCAAAACTGTAAGCATATACATAATAAATTCCTGACAATCTTGCTGAATATTCTGAGAAAATTGATTTAGTCCTGCACATATGTCTAAAACATTCCTTAGTTCTGAAACACTTGCTGCTTCACTATTACCACTGCTACATTTTTCAAATACAGAATTTAACGAACAACAAAATGTTTGCTCCCGATTTTGTACAATCTGTTGCTGAAATTGTTTTTAGAAAAAAAACAACATTAACTACTACATTTGCATAGCAGTTGACACCAGACCTGTTTTCAAACTTAAATCCAACAATCTGTTCAATACTAACCTTTTTCTTAGTACTACCAATGACAGCTACATCTTTTTTTCTTCGTTTCTCTACTACTTCGGTACATTTTTCCTTATTTCTCCTTTTCTGACCAACCATACACTTTTCAATTAAAGGATATTGAGGTAAACTTGGAGCATATTCTCTTCTTAACCTATTATACTCGTTCACACAATTTAAATCTGCACTAATCTTTGTCTCATCAAAATCAATTAGAGAAAGTCCACATAAAGTTCTAACTCGAGATAAAGCAGCATACGCCATACCCTCTTTGAATACAGTGCTTCCAATATTTACCAAAGCACCATCTACACTTAAACCTTAAAGATTTGTGAATAGTCACTGCATATGCCAAACAAATTGGAAATTGCTTCCGACGGACATATAAGTCTTTCACAAGCAAAAAAAGAGTTGAACAGCGACTGAATTGTGTAACTTCCTCAATTCCATCAAATTTGATTCTTAAAAATTCAATCTCATCTCTATTTGAGTAATTGACAAAACCAACAACATTACCCATTGCTCCATTTACCAAACATCTTTCTACATGTAAATTTCTCCGTAAAATAATCCGACAATTTAAACATACATACAGATTGTTTTCTAAGCCAGCAGTTTTAGATATAGATTTCTGAAGAGAATCCAATTTTAACTTCAACTTTTCAGATAAAACAATAGTACTACCTTCATGCTCTATTCTATATTTAGCTTCCAGTTTCTTAATTTCTTGATTTTCTAACTTCAACATTTTTTAATTAAAAATCGAACATTCTTTGAGAGTTGACATCAAGCATATGACTGACTTATCTGCTACCTCTTTACTATATATTTTCTCAGGTACATTATCTTTATTAGGAAACAGCTTGGAAAGTAATCGTGTTCGTAGAGTTTCTTTCGCATCTTCAGTTAGTTTTCCAATCCTTATATCTTGAAGAATATTTACATATTTAGTATCCTTTGCCTGTCGCATATTTTGAATCAATTCAGTATATTTGAAATGTGACCATATATTAACATTTCCAATACCGCCCAGGCACTTTCTGGTCTCTTCATGCGTAACAGTTTCAAATACAGGTTGTCCTTTCACAGGAGTTAGCTGCAGTAGGTCTCCAAAAACTATGACATGTTTACCTCCAAATAACACATCATACTCTGTCTTAAGTATATGTTGCATTCTTAAATGCACAAAAGCAAGCATTAAATTGGATACCATGCTTACCTCATCAATAATGAGAAGTTTAATTTTTTTAAGGACTCTAGAAACTTCAAAACAAGCTTCTCCAGATAGCTTGTGATATTGTAATTTATTTTCATGTTCAACTGGCAGCATCAGTAAACGATGTAAAGTAATACCTTTAATATTATGTGCTGCCAATCCAGTTGGAGCAGTAGCAACACAAGACAGTGTTGACTGAGTTCTTTGCTGTAGATATGTAGTAATTCCTTTAATTAGGACACTTTAACCAGTTCCAGCTTCTCCACTTACATATAGTCGAATAGGTTCAAATGACATACATGAGCATTCTTTTTTCTAATGACGAAAGCCATGCTCAATGTGCTCTGTCACTTCATCATATATCTGTCTTTGCTCAAGATTAAATTGCTTCTTCAATTCTTCTTAGTTTATTACTTCCTCTTGACCTTGCTGCATTGCTCTTTCCACCTCATCCATGGCAGTGGCTGCTTCATTTTGGATAATTGGTTGTCCCAGTGGATCTTGACTTAATGAAGCCGAACTTTGACTACCTTGTGAACTGTCTCTAGCAATCTCCGCTGCAATTGTTGCTTCTTGCTCTATTTCGTCATTCAACATTTGGAGATAATTACTAAAAACAGGACATTTGATACTACTTTTAGATGCGTTAAATGAATCTTCATAACTATCAAAGTCACCAAGTAGTTCCTCTTCTGTACGCCATGGTTTAAAGAGTTGCAAAAGAGCTAAATAGTAAAATTCTCTTTTGTCAGGTGTTTCGCAACTCAGTTTTCGGTGATTAATCAAGTGTCCTTTTCTTTGTTTCACCAGACATCCTTCATGTCCAATTACAGCGTGTACACCTTTATCAATATTCTCTGTAATATTCCTTTTAAAACTGTAGCATTCCCGATTGCTTCTTTGGAATGCAGTGGATGAACACTGTAATGCTCATAAATTTCTTCACTTCTGGATAAGTCAACTTTTTCAATTTGTCCAATAGACAAATCATTGTCCTCTTCTTCACTTACTTCTTCTACGTATACATTTTTATAGTATTTATTGTTTTTGACTAAATACAACGTTGCCTTTTTGACTTTTCTAACATCCACTAAATCTTGCCAGATTTTCTTACTCTTTGTAGGTACACCATTAACTAGAATAACTAGAGGTTCCTCTTCTACATTTTCAACACCAATTGTTTCCATATTTTTTTTTAAATCAAGTGGCAAATATACAACTCTACCCTTTAATTCTCTTTGTAAATCTGAAGGATTTAATTTGCCAGTCTTAGGCTCCATACGAACAATAGCCAGAAAAGGATGTACACATTGAATCAGAATAGTCTCATAAGTATTTAAATCCATCAGTTCCGATGGAATATTTATCAACTCAAGATTATTATGTACAGCTCTAGCAGGCATTCTATTTTCATTTAATTTATTATAACAATGCTTACAAATACGTTGCTCAAAACCCAAATCAAAATAGTTTTCTACCAACAAATAAGTTGCAAAATCTTTCCACTGACTATTATTTTCATCTTCACTTTTTAAATATAAATAAACTGATTCGTACGTCTTTTACTGTACATATTTTCCTCTCTGCTGATTTGAGAAACATTTTGCTTTTTCTAGCATTTGTCCTTGTAGATACTGATAACTGTTTTTCCTTTTGAAGATTATCCTTTGCATTTTTCCTTTGACATAATCTTTTAAAAAAATCTTTGCTTTTCTTACCAGGAGCACTCTTCTTTTTATCTGTCCTTTGTTGTTTTGATAATTCTTCTAATTCTTTCCTCTTCAAATGGTATGTCTGTTTATACAGCTTTCTTTTTTCATTTCTGGTTGGCATACTAATTTATGTTTCTGATGAAAATGACAATCTGTAAAGAACAAACATATTAAATATTATAGTTGGCTACTAGCATATAACATACAAATTATAACCACAGATTCATTTTATAAATAGAATAAAGACAAAGAAACAGTTTCTGAACAGAGTAGGAAATCCTGTAGTGAATGTTGGTTCTAAATTTATGACAGTCCTTAGCTGTGTCAACATTATAGACGTATTTTCTGATTCAAATTTTTAAAGCATACAAACAGTACACTGTTTTTCAAGAACTGTCGGTGATCCTAGTGCTTTTATTTTTTTTACTATAATCTCTGATACACTTCATGAGAACATGTATTGTCACTCTCATAAAGCAGATCAACGACGAATAGTACAAGAAAACTGTCTTCAAGAATGCTTTAGTATCCAAAATAATTTTATTTATTTAAAAGTTCATAATCTAAAAGAACTTGAAGCATTATTTCATCGGGTACTTCTTCCGATTGATCACCCTCATCCTTCAAACTCTCCTCTTCCCCTTCCATCATCTCTAAATAGGCACTGTCCAATGTTTTATCCATAAAGTCCTCATTTTCAAAGTTATTTTCCTCCTCAAAAACTCCATCTAGTAACTCCTCCAGCAGATCATTTGCGATTTCAAAATTGAATTGACTTTTTTCTGAATAATTCTCCATTTTTCTAATTTTTTTTCTTTCTTCTGTATCCTTTTAAAAAAATATAAAGACTAAATTATATCTTTTTCATAAATAGATAACTTAAAAGTACCTTTACTAATTTTTAAACATACATTTTTATACTTTCTAATTCATTAACTACATATATTAAGATAGCACCTTCCTCTTGTTTTGAAAACAAATTAACACTATGAGCCTAGACATTAACACTGTTCCTTTATTTTCATTAAATAATTACTGCTGTAAAAAGACATCTTACTGTAAAATTTGTTTTTAGATTTTCTGGATATCACAACTATTGATAAACTTTATAATTGATTATTAGGGATCAATTTTCTGAGTTCACCACTACAAACTGCTATTCAAACTATATACAGTCTGAAGGGGAGGCTCACATTGTACAAACCATAACATTCACTTAACAGATTACTACTTCCCACAGAGACAGTTGCTTTTATGTTTCAACAGCATACTCAGCATGTGAATTTCATAGCATGTACAAAATTTCATGCTAACCATGAGGAACCACATCATAATAAAGCTCTGCAAATGTATGTAAAACAGTGCACACAGATAGTACAGTCACAGATATGCAGAAAAGATGCCCATCACACCAAGAGCCATATCATAATACACCTCTATAAATGAAGAAAAAAGACTGCCAAAGATAATACAGCATGAGTTTGAGAAATAATGAACACTTAGCAAGAAATATTCCATGGAAACCGCAGAGAATTATAGTCAAAGGATAGATGAACCAGAACTGCATCGAAAAGAACACATGCACCAGGCCCATAAAAAGATAGTGTCAACTGTCAGTGGAAAAGTATCTCAAAATACATATCTAGTACGAGCAGATACAGACATGGCAAAAATAGAAGATAAAATCATGCTCCAAAGCAAAACTTTGCAAATATTCTAAAAAATCTTGCTTATTATTTTAATGTGCACCCAAAAAAATTGCCTTTCAAAAATACCAACTCACCTGAAAAAAAGAATGTGATTCCTGAAAACTCTGTAACGTAGAAGGCAGGTTGTTGCCCTTTCAGCACCAAACACTATAAAAAAGAGAAATACTGAAATGTAATTAACATATAACAGACATATTTATTACACAACATAGAGCCATTGTAGCAAACAACAAGCCTAACAGATAAATTCCCTAAGATTCTCTACCATTAGATATCCTAATGCCTAACTAAGTTCAATAATTGTTTTTTGAACACATCAAATAACTAAATATTAAATAAAATATTAAATATAGAGTAGAAAAGAGACACAGGACAGGAGAGATACAGACTACAGGAGAGAGAGAGACAGTAGCAGGGAGAGGAACATACAGAGGCAGACCAGCATTCAAAGCACAAATGGAGAGACAGAAATATAACAGCAGCACTGAAAAGTCAAGAAAGAAAGGGAAGGTACAATAAAGAAAAAGATGAACATGGAGAGGGAGTCACAGAGTAGAAATAACAGACAGAGCACAAAGAAGACAAAAGACAGGAGGCACAGGGACACGGAGGACAGCAGGCAAACACTACAATAGGGTGAGAGAGAGCAGAAGGAACACAGAGATGGACAAACAAAGCAGAAGAGAGAGAAAGATGGACAGAAGAAGAGTGAATAAGAGGGAAAGAGATATACACCACCATACAGACAATGTAGGAGGAAGACCGAGAACAGGACACAGAGAAAGATACAAAACGAGCACGAGAAAGAGAGAGATATCACAAGGGACAGTGAAGGTAAGAGTGGTTTCAGGCCAGAAAAGAAAAGAATGACAGAAATGAATAAATATAGTAAAAAAACACAACAAAGACAGAGAGAGCAAGAGAAACAAAATGGAAAGGGGCGACCACTCGGTCCCCCGAACGTATGGTGGAGTACCCCGATCCCCCCGGGAAGCCATCTTGGGCGGGAGGCGAGTCTCGGCTGGTATGCCTGAAGCGGCGTAGCCGGGGCGCGCTTTTTCCCGCCCTAGAGTGGGTTGTCCTAGACACTGAAGCCGCCAGCCACGCCCCCGAAGGTGGGCGGAGGCGGGTTTACGCCCGCCCGAAGAAGGATAAAAGGAGCAACAAGCCAAGGAAGCATCCTCTTGTTCCTGTGCTCTGAAGCTGCACCTCCCCGCTGCACGTGAGCTCGAGACGGGACGAAGAGCCAATTTTGAGCGTTGTAATTTTGTCCTTGTTCTTTCAGATATCTTCGTTGGAGAATGCCGAGCAAGAAGGTCGGAAAGCGGGTCGGTACCGATCAGATGCTCCGCATGCTTGTAAAGGATATGGCCGAGATGAAGAAGCAGATGGCGGCAATGAACGGGGCAGGAGGCCCGAAGCGCATCGTCGGGCCAGCATTGCCGGGTGTAGTCCCCAGCGGTAGAGGCAAGAGGTCCAAGAGGGGGGCATCTGGGGGAGAGGCCCCGGTTCCCGATACACCGATTGAGGAGCCAATCTCGGTTCCGAAGGAGGGGCGACCGATCCCCGTCGTAGTCACCCCTGTGAACGGGGGGGATATGCCTCCCGAGTTGGCTGCACAACTGGCAGCGTGGTTGGGGAAAGATAGTGAGGGCACCACGGCAGATGACGCCAGGGCAGCAATGAGGCAACTGCGAGAATCTAGAGAGGCTGCGAAGGCATCATCTTCTGTTCCCCCACAGGCTCCGGTGGGTGAAACCGCAGCGGGCACGAGTTCGGCAGCGACTACAGCTTCTAATTTAGCTAAGCGGCTACTGCCGATTGCGGGGGAGGGGTCTGTACCCTCACGGAGGGAGAAAGTGGCCCAGCATATTCCAATTGAAGTCAAGGAAAAGATTTGGGCTAATAAGTATGTAAACATGTTTTCTTTGCTTACCGATCACTATGAGATCGAGCATGTGAAGGGTCAAAAAGAGTTTCTGCATCCGAGTGTTTGGCGCGCAAAGATGGCCGCCTTTAAGGTCGATGAGAACATAGGTAACTGGGCCAGAGCGTTTGGCATATTCACTTCAATTATGGAAGGAACGAAGGCCTGAGTTGTTGCCCGAGTTGCCCATATATCAGACATGTATCATGGAGTATTCTCAATCATATGAGGGCAATCAGTGGTTTTGCTATGATAATGTTTTTCGGAAGGCCAAGGAGCACGACCCAGCTTTGACCTGGGATTGTTACGACTCCATTTCTTGGCAAAAGATGGAGAATTCAGGCATGTTAAAGGCACCATTGTCGGGGGGTAACGGGGGTGAGTTTTCCCGCCATTCCTCTGGGACGCCCTTTCGGACAGGGGCAGGTAACGAGCATCACTCGAAGCCGAGTGGCAACGCAGGTAAAAAGGGGATCTGTTGGAATTTTAATAGGGGAAAATGTACAAGGCCCCAGGGGTCATGCAAGTTTAGGCACGACTGTGGGGGGTGTGGACAGTCCTCGCATCCTGAGACCATGTGCAGAGCCAAAACGGGTGATAACGGTGGTAGGGGAAGCGCCAAACAGGTCTGAAATAGTCCGAGGGGCGCCTTTACCTACCCCGGTTGATACCATGGCAATGATTCCTTGGCTCAATGAATACCCGGATCATGTCTCCGCTGGGGTGTTGCGAGACGGGTTTTCGTATGGTTTCCGCATTCCAGTGGGGAATTTTCAGGGTAAGACACGTTGTAAGAACCAACTGTCGGTCCTGCAAAATACGGCGGTGGTACAGGTAAAGATTGGGAAAGAGGTGACTCGAGGGCGGGTTGCCGGACCATTCGATATACCACCAGTTGCTAACTTTGTTTGTTCCCCCTTAGGAGTGGTCCCAAAGAAGGACCCGGGTGAGTTTAGACTAATACATAATTTGTCAGCCCCACGAGGTCTTTCCGTGAATGATGCGATAGACCCGGAAGTGTGTTCGGTGCGGTACGCATCTTTCGATGAGGCCGTCGCCATGTTGAATCGCCTGGGGCCCGGAGCGCTGATGGCAAAATCAGACATCGAGTCAGCGTTCCGGTTGCTCCCGGTACACCCAGACGATCAGCGTCTCCTTGGTTTTATGTTTCAGGGTCGCTATTACATGGATAAATGTATGCCAATGGGATGCTCCATATCTTGTGCTTATTTCGAAAAATTCAGTTGTTTTCTGCAATGGGTATTCATGAGAAAGACGGGTTTTCAGCATGTTATGCATTATCTTGATGATTTTCTGTTCCTGGGGCCAGCCGGGGATCCAGAATGTGCACAGGCTTTAAAAGAATTTTGTGTCCTGATGAGTTATTTTGGTGTGCCATTGGCACCAGGTAAGACTGTGGGGCCATCAACCTCGCTCGAGTTTCTTGGAATAGAGCTCGATTCAGAAGAAGGTTGCTTTCGGCTACCCAAGGAAAAGGTGGGGAAATTCAGGGCCTCCCTTGAAACATGTATTCGGGAGACTAAGGTGAACTTGCATCAATTGCAGCAAACTGTGGGTCAGTTGAATTTTGCCCTTAGAGTAATCCCAATGGCCCGCCCCTTTTCCCGCTCGATTGCACAAGCCATGGTCGGTCTTAAAGAGGGACACCACCGCACGAGGCTCTCGGCAGAGATTCGCCAGGACATGCGCATTTGGTTGGCATTCCTGGCGGATTTCAATGGTCGAATTGTCTGGAACAAGCCGGCGTTGTCCTCCGAGGAGCTGGGGCTGTGGACAGATTAAGCGGGGAGTATAGGTTTTGGCGCCATATTCGGTAATCAATGGTCGGCTCAAAAATGGCCGTCATGGTGGCACGAGTGTGGGCTGACGAGTAACATTGCTTTTCTCGAACTTTTCCCTATTTTGGTGGCCCTGAAAACATGGCCTGAGGGGTTCCGGGATCACTCTGTGGTGTTCTGGTCCGATAACATGACCGTGGTTGAGTGTATCAATAGTCAGGCAGCACGATGCAAATGGATTCTGAGATTGCTCAAAGAAATTGTGTTATTGTGTATGCAATTGAATGTGCTCTTTAGGGCAAGACATGTGCCGGGGGTACTGAACCAAGCGGCTGATGCGCTTTCTCGTTTCCGTATGCAGGCCTTCTGGGGTTTTCTGCCCACAGCGGACCCGGTGGCGGCACCCTTTCCCGAAGCTCTCTGGTCTCTCGGTGCCCCGAACTACAAAACCTCGTGGGAGAGAGTTTAGCACCCAGGACAAGGAAGGCATATGAAGGGGCGTTTCGTTCCTATTGGTCCTTTTTGGGTGCTGCTAGGGGGGAGCTTTGGGGCCAGGAAGAGTTTGTCGTAAAATTTTTGCTGTCTTTACATCAGGCAGGCAAATCAGTAGCTACGGCCCAGAGGCATCGGGCCGCCATTTCCTTTATGGCAAGGGTTCATGGGATCCAGGACCCGACAGCGTCTTTCGTTGTGCAGAAAGCGCTATGTGGGTGGCAACGCCTTGAGGGTCGCAGAGTAGATGAGAGGCACCCGATAGGTCTGGATAGGTTGGCCCTGTTATTATCCGTACTCCCTGCGACATGTTCATCCCAGTATGAAACAGTGTTATTCCGAGCCGCTTTTGCGTTAGCATTCCATGGGGCGATGCGGGTAAGCGAACTGGTGGCGAAGAACAAGCGGGATACGGTGGGAGGACTGTGCCGAGAGCACATTCAGGTTAAGGGGGAGACGATGATTGTCTCGTTTGTCAGGTCCAAGGCCGATCAGGGTGCGATTGGGGATTGCGTAGTCATACATCGGATTCCCGGATCTCCCATGTGCCCTGTTGTGTGCGTAGAGAAATATTTAGCGCAGAGGGCGGCATCATGGGGGGGGACCTTGTTGAGACACACTGATGCCACCCCACTGACGAGGTTTCAGTTCCAGCGGGTGCTTACAATGGCAATTTCGGCCGCGGGCTTGAACCCCGGCGAGTTTGGGACCCATTCCTTTCGGATAGGAGCTGCTACTGAGGCTACAGCCAGGGGTCTGAGTGTGGAAAAAGTGAAACGATTGGGGCGTTGGTCCTCGAATTGTTACAAAAGGTATGTGCGGTTGCACATGTTGTGAAGCTGCTATCAAGTACTCACGCTTCTTGTTTTTGTTTGGTTTACAGTTTCGCAAGCTTACGAGGCGGGGCGGACTGTGCAGTCGACCCGACACCTGGGAACCAGCGGTCAAACATCACCGGCTGCGGAAAAAGTGGTGTGGGTCGTGGGCCACTCATACGTGAGGCGTGCCGCGGACGTATTCAAAGCAGGTGACATGATTCACATGGCTGGGGAATACGGGTACAGGGTGACCTTCTACGGAAGGGGCGGGCTCTGTATTGACCATTTTCAATCCTTTTTCGAGGGTTTGTTAGGGCGGACAAAGTCACCGCCATCTATAATCATAGTCCATCTTGGGGGCAACGATTTGGTGACCACTGGTAGACGACTTCTTCTCGAGGCGATACTTTCCACAGTAAGTTGGTTGGCGAGAAGGGTTCCAGGGTGCACAATTGCATGGTCCCATATGATTCCACGTAAGGTGTGGCGGGGGGCGAATTCGGTGTCTGCTATAAATCATTCAGTGAAGAAAGTAAATAACAAATTGGGTAGATTGTTTCGTTCAAATGCATTGCATTCTATTCCTCATGGTTGTATCAAGGGGGACAGTATGTATTTGGAGGATGGGGTCCATTTGTCCCGGGTTGAGAATGCGTTACTCATAGGAGACCTCATAGCTTGGTTAAAGAGTTTACAGCATGACCTTAAGGCAGGAGTTTTGTGGGGGGTCCGGATAGCCGGTCAACTATCCGGCCTGTGGCGGTAAGGTCATGATCGGTGAGCAGTAATTGGAAGATCCCTATGGTGGGGGCGTCACCCATTACGGATGGGAGCGCCCGGGGGGAGGTGGCCATTGGCCCGTCAACGGGGAGGCGGTCCCTTCTAAGGATGGGACGCCGAAAGGAAAGGGAAGGCGGTCAAGGCCCCTCCCTGGATAGGAGGGGCTACGGGCCCCTCCTGGGAATTTCCCGGGGCCAGGACATCTGCGACGGCAGATGTGGTAAGTTGTGTGGGGTGGGGAGGGGGGTTTACGCTACCTTCTAGACACCTCACACGAGTCCTCGGACGACCATAAAATGGCGTCGAGTTCATTGGGGCCCCCGTCAAGTCAAGGGAAATTGGTATGTGCACAGGAGGTACAGCCCTCTGTGCGGTCGCCCCTCGCAAGTGAGGGGGTAATTCTGGTTTAGGGATCTGACACCGGTTACGACCTTGCCGTTGGCCCTTAACGTTAGGATGTACAATTTCAAGTTAAAATGTATTTGTAGGATGTTAGTTTCGGCTAGGAGAACCTTTGTATTAGAAATATGTTAAGGTTAGCCAAAACATCGTAATGTGGAAATGAAATTGTACATAATATGAAACTGTTATTTTAATGTTTTGATTTTGTTTCATATTTTAATAAATACGGCCGGGAGGGTCACTCCCTCCCGCCTTCCAAAAGTTCAGAACTGTTTCCGGTTTCCCATCCTTGGGGATTGTGTTGAGAGGGGGTGGCGGGTATCTCAGCCATATGGAAAGGGGCGACCACTCGGTCCCCCCGAACGTATGGTGGAGTACCCCGATCCCCCGGGAAGCCATCTTGGGCGGGAGGCGAGTCTCGGCTGGTATGCCCGAAGCGGCGTAGCCGGGGCGCGCTTTTTCCCGCCCTAGAGTGGGTTGTCCTAGACACTGAAGCCGCCAGCCACGCCCCCGGAGGCGGGCGGAGGCGGGTTTACGCCCGCCCGAAGAAGGATAAAAGGAGCAACAAGCCAAGGAAGCATCCTCTTGTTCCTGTGCTCTGAAGCTGCACCTCCCCGCTGCACGTGAGCTCGAGACGGGACGAAGAGCCAATTTTGACCCACCCACCAGCCCCTGGAGACAGCAAGTGGTTTTTGAAATAAAGTTTTAATGTGGTAACTCTATTTCTTACAGGTTGTTGTGATTAAAGTGTGGTTTTAGTATGCAATAAAGTGAATGATTCCTTACAGTATGTTTTTTCGAATAAAGTATTTTGCACCAGTGTTGATCAATGATGTTTCAATAGTCATACTTGAAGCGGTTATTGTTTGGTTTTTTAATTTAGTATTGCTAGTTAATGTCGTATTTATTTTGGTCGGGCGGTAAGGTCATGATCGGTGAGCAGTAATTGGAAGATCCCTATGGTGGGGGCGTCACCCATTACGGATGGGAGCGCCCGGGGGGAGGTGGCCATTGGCCCCTCAACGGGGAGGCGGTCCCTTCTAAGGATGGGACGCCGAAAGGAAAGGGAAGGCGGTCAAGGCCCCTCCCTGGATAGGAGGGGCTACGGGCCCCTCCTGGGAATTTCCCAGGGCCAGGACATCTGCGACGGCAGATGTGGTAAGTTGTGTGGGGTGGGGAGGGGGGTTTACGCTACCTTCTAGACACCTCACACGAGTCCTCGGACGACCATAAAATGGCGTCGAGTTCATTGGGGCCCCCGTCAAGTCAAGGGAAATTGGTATGTGCACAGGAGGTACAGCCTTCTGTGCGGTCGCCCCTCGCAAGTGAGGGGGTAATTCTGGTTTAGGGATCTGACACCGGTTACGACCTTGCCGTTGGCCCTTAACGTTAGGATGTACAATTTCAAGTTAAAATGTATTTGTAGGATGTTAGTTTCGGCTAGGAGAACCTTTGTATTAGAAATATGTTAAGGTTAGCCAAAACATCGTAATGTGGAAATGAAATTGTACATAATATGAAACTGTTATTTTAATGTTTTGATTTTGTTTCATATTTTAATAAATACGGCCGGGAGGGTCACTCCCTCCCGCCTTCCAAAAGTTCAGAACTGTTTCCGGTTTCCCATCCTTGGGGATTGTGTTGAGAGGGGGTGGCGGGTATCTCAGCCATAAGAATAGGACACAAAGGGCCTCATTTATGAAAGCCTTGCGCCACAGATGGGTCACTTTTTCCCATGTTAAAAGTGACGCACCGCCGGCGCAAGGCCTTCATAAATAAGGCCCCATGTGAGGGAGAACAACAACTGCATAGAGAGAAAATGTATGAGAGACAGGAACGGTAGACATCAGAGGATAGGCAACACGGAGAAAAACTGCACAGTAGACAGAGATAAAGAGGGCCAGCCAGACACACTAAAATATATGAAGTAAGCAGCACAAAAACAGTATGTTGAGAAAACGAAAACAGCGACACAGATATATGTATACTGACTCCACTAACTTAGTGCAAGAACGTATCTGTTACAGGAACTTCTGCATATACTCATACTCACAACTCTTTGTTTCCCTTTAGCCCCAACCCTTTCCCCTCTGAACTCTCACCCACCAGTGCAGCTCTCGGCCACAAACCACACTGTAAATTTTGCCCTCCATATTTTTACATGTAGGTATGGTACATCATACCTACATCAACTGAGTACTAATACCTTTGACACAGATTCATAGCTGCACAAGTTAAGTAAAAAGTCTGCCTACACCAGGGCTCAAAAGTGGAGCCCGATAGACAGCAAGCCTACCTTTAAGAAACTGCCTGTGCTGAGACCCGAACAGACCCGGCCAACTTAAAGCCCTGAAACTATCTTAATTTTCTCCTCTCTCTTTAAACCTTTACATTTCACTTTCAAACCACGTTTGCTTTCCATGACACACGTTTTTTTTTCAGTGTTCCACATTCAACGCCTAGACACTTTTCCCTTTTTAGTATCCGAAGCTGCAACTGCAACATGGCTAAAGCACGAATTAATTAGTCTACCTTTCGCGTTTTTTCAGTGTTCAAATTCTATAAATTTCTTCACATAAATAGATACGAGCGGCTCAGTACCTCCTACAGTCATAAAACCAAGTCGCTCCCTTTCACTTACAAATGCCTAAGAGACGGCAAAAAAATGTCGGGCAGATTTACAAGCCCCTTACGCCACTTTAGCGTCACTTTTAACATGGGACAAGTGAAGCAAAAGTGCCGCACGGAGCATGTTAATCTGCCCCTATATCTGTATAGAGATGAGTGTACTGAAACATGTAATTAGTCGTTCACATCCAGGCACTTTCAATTACATGACTTATTTAACTAGAAGCGCTGTAATGTTGCATGTCTTTACAAAGATACACCAGTGCCTGCTATAATGCCGACTTTTTCCTTATTCTTCAACAGTGGTTATTTTTTTTTCATGTAATGAGAATTATTATGAGTTTTGAAACAACAAAGCTTACGCGGTAATAGTTACTCTGCATATGCTCCCCTGTAAGAATGTAGTTTATCCACCCCCGCATGGGAACCTTGATGTTTCCATCTGGCCGCGAATTCCAGCCTTGAATTCAAAGTTGAATCACAAGACATGAACAAGAGCCTTATTATCACAAAAACAAGTTACCCTACCATCTGTTCACAAACATATCTCTTTCACTTAGCTAATATTCACAGAGAACTGCATTCCTTATAAAATAGTGACCTTCCTTTACAATTTGCTGAGGTGACTCCCATAATCTTTAACGCATCCTCCACTTCAAGGCAGGCCTATTTTTTTTATAACTACTAAGCAATGGTTTAGTGAATTCTTTGCCAGAAATTATTTGAAGTCATTCTGCTACTCTTCACTCCATAGTCGCGGACCTATTTTTCTGGACTTCCTGTTCTACTACCAGTGGCTGTGGCTTTTGTGTTCCTATTTTGTTTATTACAAAGTGGATGTCCGTCCTGTCTTCGCAAACGAGCCGGAGCACTTAGAACTATTTCGCCAGGGGATGCTTGAATACTATGGCATCCTACCACTCGCGACTTTGAGTGCATCATATCGATTATCATTTCGATTTTCCTATTTCACCTGTGTGCAGCCTGTATTTCATTGCCTGAACTGTGATTTCATGTGGGCCCTGGACTTATGTCTCTGCAACTTGGTATCTCCTGAAGTAAATTACAATCATCTCATGAATCCGTTAATTGATCACGAACAGCTTTGTTCTGACGGAGGGATTATGGCCTTTGCAGCGATACATGGAGTTCTGGGTCATTGGAGTATATTTGCAGCGGCGCAAGATTTCTTGGCACACAGCTACATAGAAAAGACACCGAGTTGTCCTCTGATGGTACTAGAGGCTCCGGTAATTAAAGAGCATGTATGTTCTTTTCCTCTTTTCAATTGGATGGCTGACATGTTTTCGGATGATAACAGTGACTTCCTTTTAGAAGCGGTAGCTGCTTATTTTGCCTACTCAGTTGTTGGATGACTCTTATGCAAGCCATTGACGTCTACATTTTTTTTCCCCTCCCTATCTTTTTCACGTTTTCTTTGACTTTTTTTTATATGAACAGACCTATTGGCTTTACTAACAGTGGACATTACAATTTCGTGCTGGTCTGATTTTCGTGTTTTATGTGGACTAAATTTTTTTTCCTCACCTACTCGATTTCAAACTAAACTTTTTATTGAACTCTAATTTCAACAATTCAGTTCCATATCTTATCTTATCTTCTTTGAAACGTACTCGGAGCAAAGCAGGGTAATATATGCTACATGTGCCCTGATTAATGGTAAAGTTAGCATGAGTTTTTATACGTTTAAACGCCATTTCCCCTTTCAGCTGCTTATTTGCGCCTCACACACCTCTGCTGCTTTAGTTTTCCATGTACTGAAATATTTTCAATTCATACGAGAAAAATATGTTCTTACACTAATATTTGCATTACTTTTCGAGCTGTATTTCAGATGGAGTACTGAAACCTTCAAAAGATATGTCAATACAGTAGTTCTTCTCAACACTGATTTTCGAACGTTCCAACAGATAACATACATGCAGCTCCAGCCAACTTGTCGCTTTTGGCGTGTTTTTTTTTCCTTACACAATAGCATAACACAAAGTTGATAGTGCTTCGCATGCAGAGAGCTGATTGTTAATGAGCTGATGTCTAACCACTAGCATTTTCATGTATCGTTGCTACACTTAAAGGCAAGACACCTTCTTACATTTAATAAAATGTAATGTACTTCCTCAGAACGGTGTAGAATAAATTTTGCTAAACCGTATTCATTTTACATCATACTATGCTTGCACCGTTTGTATTCTATGGACTAGTGACTATGCCGATTACTTTGTTTCTTACAATATCTATACTCGTATTAGATAAGAAACTTGCCTTGAAATCAGTGCATTACTGAATAAACATTTCAAATATACACGTTCTCTCTTTTAATCCATATTCTCAACTGAAATGATTGTATACTGAAAGAGTATTCATGTGTTCCATGTAACCTCAGCTGTACTAAGTTCATGTTTTCTTTTCTCGACCTGAGTTACTCATACTGCAACCCGCGGGCCTATGACGGTCCGTCAAGCCTTTCTTAGCGGGTCGCGGACCATGCAAACAGTCGTACCTCTGGTAAGAAAATTATTTATTACTGTTACCAAGCACCGCCGCAGTTCCGCTTCACTCACAGTGTTAATCACTGCTCCCCCACTTCAACAGACCAGACGCTATGTCGAATTTCAATACTTATTACGCTTTCATCTCCACTATAACAAACACTTCTCCGCAAAGCCACCGGAGAACAGAGTGGAGATGCAGAGTCACTAAGAAGTCAAATACGACATTCCCTCTGCTCTGTGGAGACAACCGAGCGGTAATTGTGAAAGTAGACATTCACTAGCGCTTCAAAAAAGCATCTCAATTATATAAATAGTTTTTTGAAAACCAACCAAGTACTTTGAGGCGACTATCTGTGTGTGCCTGCAGAGCAAACTTCCTCAGCCTGGACTGAAGGCAGACACAGACAGACACACACACTAAGATAACACAGGGCAACGGAGACGGAAAGCAGGAGGGAGATAAAGATGGAGACAGACGGCAGGAGGGAGAGAGATCTATGTATACTCGGTGTGCTACCTCAATGTATGAAGGCATGTACTCCACGAACCTGTGTACAACCTCATGGTCACAAGTTTTTATTTTATTTTACTCGGCCACCTCCCCCTCTCACCCCACCCCCACCAGTGCAGCCCGCGGCCACAAACCACACTGTAATTTTGTCGTCTGACAGAAAGTTTATGAATACCTTAAGCATTAGCACTTTTTGACGACGGTATCACATGTGTACTGCACGAACCTGTATACAACCTCATGATCACAAGTTTTCATTTTATTTTACTCGGCCACCTCCCCCTCTCACCCCACCCCCACCAGTGCAGCCCGCGGCCACAAACCACACTGTAATTTTGTCATCTGACAGAAAGTTTAGGAATACCGTAAGTATTAGCACTTTTTGACAACGTTATCACATGTAATATACCATTTCTCTCTCTATCTGCATTATCTGTGTCTCTGCTAATACCATTTTTTCATCTCAAAACCAACTTCTCTGATTATATGTAAACGCTTCAAAATCACACAAATAATTACTGTCTATTTTAAACATATTTTATATTCCATTTTTTGCTGTACACCAGAATTATATACAAAACTATAATTTACACTTGAAAGTATGTGAAGAAAAGGCGCGCAACCCCCATTAAATTTACAGGACTTCAGGCCCCCACACCCCTCCCGTCTGATGTGGCAGCCCAAGGTAACATATATATTCCAGATACACACAGAGCCACACCTGAACGTTACACATCTCTGTAAACATCCATTTGAATGTTAATTAGGCCTTGCAGTTGTTTTACCCCTTCTAAAAGCCTCTGCAGCTTTACTCTGCCTACTAATTAAACATTCATGTACGCCTAACAACATTTTTTAAATTCCCCCCCAAAAAATTTCGTTCCAGTTTCTTCTCTGACTGACAGTGAATTAAAAAAACTAACAGTAAAAGATTACATAAGAACATGACACATGACTGAAGACCATTCAGCTTATTGAAATGTATTATTCAAAATTTTAAACTAATAATTGCAAACAAATAATGTCGTTAAAGAGTGATGAAAAAAAATGAAAAAATAGTTTTAAAAATGCAAGACATTGTCACAGTCAAAAATGAGGCTACTCAAAGACTGTGAGGGAAATGAATTATAGTGACTAAACCACATTTTACGGTACATGACAAAAGAAACAGTTACAGACTTACCTTTACCAATGCTTTGTACGATGTAGAACAGTGACAGTCACAAAACAGATATTCGTTTGACGGAACTCTCAATAATGCTTCTATCACTGCAACCAAAATTCAATGGCACAGATATCCTGTCAATACAGACTCATATATGTCTCTTCAACCAATCATATTTGTTCCTGCACAATTTTAAAATCAAATTAACATTCCAGTTGGTTGTCCCTTACAATATTTTCATTGTCACATAAAGGTCACCCATCACCCACTGCCTTCTCTGGCTGTTTCCATGGTAACACCTCATTCTGCACCTAGCTGAAGGCACAGGTCAAAAGTTCATATCTCAACGTTCTACATCAAACCAAGAATGCTGATTTCCCTCCAAAATCACCTGCCTATCCACTGCTCTGTTACATGTCATTTTTTTGACACCCAATAGTACTTTTCGTTTTACATAAAAACTAACATGCAACATAGTCTTCAATCTTGAGGTATTAGAATCAAACAATCATTTTTAGTTTTTCAACCACACCAAGCCTCATCCATTTTTTTATCCTGACTTTCAGCTTCTAACTGCCATTCCACTTCCAGAACCCATCGGAGTAGTACTGCATCTGCCTCGAAAATGAAGGTTTGGCTTTTAGGACACAGCTATATTCACTGGAGTGGAAAATATGCAGCAAACAGAAGAATTTCCAACCTTGATTTACCAAATGTGCAGATAACGTGGATTGGCCAGAGAGGATTGAGATGTCACCAATTGATACCATTGGTGAAAACTTTTATGCATCTCCCAGAACCTGACCTTATAATTATGCACTGTGGAGGGAACGATCTAGGCACATTGACTGGGGTAGGTCTGGAAATGCTTCTAAAAGACACCTTTCAGCAATTGATGACACTTTTTCCTCGAACATATATTCCAATATATGCCAAAGACAGAAATGGAATTGGTCCAATCAACATTGTCCACAAATTGAGAAAGCAAGGAAACATGTAAATAAATCTGTTTCTGCTTTCCTCAGAGATTATAGCATGGGTTCTATATACCACAACAACTTGCGTTACAACATACAAGGCATCTATAGGAGAGATGGTGTTCATTTCACGGATGAGGGAAACAGAATCTTCCTCTGTAACATGAGACTCTGCATCGGTACTTACTTATAAGTGCAGAAAAAACTCAATTAACACAAGGGCTCTTTTCAGAGCCACCTTATATCTAAACACTCAAACTTCTGATTTATCTCCATTTTCACACTCTTGTAAATAGGTGTGCATGACCGAGTGCGCGCAACCCGCAACTTTTATTTAAAAAAAAAAATAATAATCTTTTCGCGTTCAAGGGCCTTACTGCACCCCCTGAGAAAACCTACGCGGCTAGACAATCTCTACCTTGTCCCCTTTCCATGTTCCAACACTTTGAAATGTACAATATATTCACTCGCACTAACAAAATGGCGGTCAACACTTCCTGATTTCCTCCGAATCGAACGTTCACAGACATCACACAGCAAAACAAAAATCCCGCTCGCGCACAGCCGCATTAGTGCGCGCACCTGAGCGCGCTTATGGATATATAATTGACTTCAACTTTAATTTTCTCAGCAACAACTGAACGTATTTAAACCATTCAAACAAAAGCCTAATCTGCGAGCCGGACTCTACCTTTTTGCCAAATTTCTTATAAATCCATTCAGTCGTTCGAGCTGTAGCCGTGTCTAAACGTCCTATGGAAAATAACATGGAGAAAACACATTTTGAGACCCCCCTTTTATCTCAGCCCCCACTTGACGAATCCCCCCAAAACTTTCAGGGAAGGAGCGCACCGGACTGAGCCATCTTCTTTGAGAAATTTGCAAGGATTCGTCCACCGGGGCCAAAGTTAATCCAAATAGAATGTTGCGGATTTCCTATGGAAACTAGGTCCTAACTATAACTACCTACTGGCGACCGCCAGTAGGTAATACATATATGCAACTCAACAGTAAAACACCGTTGGGCCTAAACATGGGAAAAGATTTAAGTAATTTTCTGTGAGAATCTATTTACAATTTGCCTCGTGATGTTATAAGACAAATAATATTATCTCTGGAACTTTCTATGCCTACCTTCACTTGGGAAAATTAGGGACCCCTGTATGGGATGGTTTCTCTCTGTTGGTTTCATTGTAATTAACAGATATCTGTAATGAAAAAATATTACTGTATGTACCAGATGACCTGTTTAGAGCAGATTTTTGATAATTTTCTCCTTTTTTCATTCTTTTGCAACAAAATTAGGTTTGATTCATTTTTTTAAGGATTGACCTTTTTGCATTATTTTTCAGTTGTCACGTTTTTCTCCTCATGCACCAATTGTTCGATATTATTTTATTTGATATAGACCACTATTGCAATAGCATTACCATACAGAGATACTTTGTCCTATATGTGCTCGGACAAACCATTATGGAGATATAAATTTGCGCAGCTTTACATGTATTTATTATGGTGTGCACCACAGGGAATTCACTTTCCAAAAAATAAGTGGAATGATAAGAATAGTTGTGCACTGTGAACATCTGATGGTCATATTATAATGTTGAGCTAAGTTGATATTATAGGTGTACACACATGCGTATTTGCACAGCAAGATAAAGAAGCACATTTGCACTTTATTATGCAGAATTTTGCACATATGAATGTTTACATATTGCACTAGGCACTTTATTATTCAGTGCCACCTATTTCTTGGATCAGGAAGTTCAACATGTATGTATGACTAAATTTGTAGTATTGTTTAAAATTATCATGAATGATTTCCTATGCTTAATTTAACCTAAACATTGTAAATGTAGATTTATCTCTAATCCCTGACACAATTTTGTGAACATTATATTTATATGTATTTGTACGGTCATTGTTTTTAGCAACTGATATTCGTATCGCTGGTGAGATAATTTGCGCGATGTTGTGATCTCATGTGCACATATTTCAAATGTCTGAGCATGTAAATTAGTAGGCTGCTGTGGAATAACTATATGCAATACCATATTGTGCATTGACAGCGTTTTACTTGTACCCTTCTAAAATGGCGCCCATTTTCGTTAAAATATAGGCTTAGGCAATGTGTGAGTCCTACTTCTATTTCTACGAACATGTTTTCGAATTTGGGCGTGTTACGTAAAATGTATGCTATATATACTAACTGTGGTTCACACTCCCGCCAACAGTGAGCAAGGACGCTTTGTCCGAAACGCGTCTGTTCGGCATTTTTCACCCTGCACTTTATAATTTAAATAAAGCAGTGAATAACTAAAGACTGGCTTTGGCATATTTCTGCGTCTACGCGCTGGATTCTGTGCTTGTATTGATGGCACGGCTACCGGCTGGATTGTATATATATATATATATATATATATATATATATATATATATATATATATATATATATATATATATATATATATATATATATATATATATATATATATATATATATATATATATATATATATATTATATATATATATATATATATATATATATATTAAGTTCCACAAAGCACCCCAGTGCAAGGCGCACTCCCAGACAGCTCACTCCAGGTAGGGGAGAAATCAAGTGCAACCTGCGCCAGCAGAGTCTGACGCGTTTCGGGCTAGGCCCTTCCTCAAAGACTCTCTGCTGCTGAATCACTGCCACCAAGGAGACATCCGGTAAATTACCCTGTATTTATTCACAACCACACTCAGGTGAGTAATGTTATACCAAATGCATTGTGGGGCCGGTAGTCTCAAATAATGCCCCAGTGGGCTGGAAGGCAGTCCATTCAGTAAAATCCCCAACATTTCTCAAGGGAACACTCTTACATTGTCTCTCCGTTCAAGTTCTGAGCCAGAATGTTCCATACCGCCGATATTTTCACCAGCAGTGGATCCGCTCGATAACGCGGTGGTGCGCCTCCCGGCCGGGTCGGCCGTTCAAATTAAGTTCTACAAAGCACCCCAGTGCAAGGCGCACTCCCAGACAGCTCACTCCAGGTAGGGGAGAAATCAAGTGCAACCTGCGCCAGCAGAGTCTGACGCGTTTCGGGCTAGGCCCTTCCTCAAAGACTCCCTGCTGCTGAATCACTGCCACCAAGGAGACATCCGGTAAATTACCCTGTATTTAATCACAACCACACTCAGGTGAGTAATGTTATACCAAATGCATTGTGGGGCCGGTAGTCTCAAATAATGCCCCAGTGGGCTGGAAGGCAGTCCATTCAGTAAAATCCCCAACATTTCTCAAGGGAACACTCTTACATTGTCTCTCCGTTCAAGTTCTGAGCCAGAATGTTCCATACCGCCGATATTTTCACCAGCAGTGGATCCGCTCGATAACGCGGTGGTGCGCCTCCCGGCCGGGTCGGCCGTTCAAATTAAGTTCCACAAAGCACCCCAGTGCAAGGCGCACTCCCAGACAGCTCACTCCAGGTAGGGGAGAAATCAAGTGCAACCTGCGCCAGCAGAGTCTGACGCGTTTCGGGCTACGCCCTTCCTCAAAGACTCTCTGCTGCTGAATCACTGCCACCAAGGAGACATCCGGTAAATTACCCTGTATTTATTCACAACCACACTCAGGTGAGTAATGTTATACCAAATGCATTGTGGGGCCGGTAGTCTCAAATAATGCCCCAGTGGGCTGGAAGGCAGTCCATTCAGTAAAATCCCCAACATTTCTCAAGGGAACACTCTTACATTGTCTCTCCGTTCAAGTTCTGAGCCAGAATGTTCCATACCGCCGATATTTTCACCAGCAGTGGATCCGCTCGATAACGAGGTGGTGCGCCTCCCGGCCGGGTCGGCCGTTCAAATTAAGTTCCACAAAGCACCCCAGTGCAAGGCGCACTCCCAGACAGCTCACTCCAGGTAGGGGAGAAATCAAGTGCAACCTGCGCCAGCAGAGTCTGACGCGTTTTGGGCTAGGCCCTTCCTCAAAGACTCTCTGCTGCTGAATCACTGCCACCAAGGAGACATCCGGTAAATTACCCTGTATTTATTCACCTGAGTGTGGTTGTGAATAAATACAGGGTAATTTACCGGATGTCTCCTTGGTGGCAGTGATTCAGCAGCAGAGAGTCTTTGAGGAAGGGCGTAGCCCGAAACGCGTCAGACTCTGCTGGCGCAGGTTGCACTTGATTTCTCCCCTACCTGGAGTGAGCTGTCTGGGAGTGCGCCTTGCACTGGGGTGCTTTGTGGAACTTAATTTGAACGGCCGACCCGGCCGGGAGGCGCACCACCGCATTATCGAGCGGATCCACTGCTGGTGAAAATATCGGCGGTATGGAACATTCTGGCTCAGAACTTGAACGGAGAGACAATGTAAGAGTGTTCCCTTGAGAAATGTTGGGGATTTTACTGAATGGACTGCCTTCCAGCCCACTGGGGCATTATTTGAGACTACCGGCCCCACAATGCATTTAGTATAACATTACTCACCTGAGTGTGGTTGTGAATAAATACAGGGTAATTTACCGGATGTCTCCTTGGTGGCAGTGATTCAGCAGCAGAGAGTCTTTGAGGAAGGGCGTAGCCCGAAACGCGTCAGACTCTGCTGGCGCAGGTTGCACTTGATTTCTCCCCTACCTGGAGTGAGCTGTCTGGGAGTGCGCCTTGCACTGGGGTGCTTTGTGGAACTTAATTTGAACGGCCGACCCGGTCGGGAGGCGCACCACCGCGTTATCGAGCGGATCCACTGCTGGTGAAAATATCGGCGGTAGGGAACATTCTGGCTCAGAACTTGAACGGAGAGACAATGTAAGAGTGTTCCCTTGAGAAATGTTGGGGATTTTACTGAATGGACTGCCTTCCAGCCCACTGGGGCATTATTTGAGACTACCGGCCCCACAATGCATTTGGTATAACATTACTCACCTGAGTGTGGTTGTGAATAAATACAGGGTAATTTACCGGATGTCTCCTTGGTGGCAGTGATTCAGCAGCAGAGAGTCTTTGAGGAAGGGCGTAGCCCGAAACGCGTCAGACTCTGCTGGCGCAGGTTGCACTTGATTTCTCCCCTACCTGGAGTGAGCTGTCTGGGAGTGCGCCTTGCACTGGGGTGCTTTGTGGAACTTAATTTGAACGGCCGACCCGGCCGGGAGGCGCACCACCGTGTTATCGAGCGGATCCACTGCTGGTGAAAATATCGGCGGTATGGAACATTCTGGCTCAGAACTTGAACGGAGAGACAATGTAAGAGTGTTCCCTTGAGAAATGTTGGGGATTTTACTGAATGGACTGCCTTCCAGCCCACTGGGGCATTATTTGAGACTACCGGCCCCACAATGCATTTGGTATAACATTACTCACCTGAGTGTGGTGTGAATAAATACAGGGTAATTTACCGGATGTCTCCTTGGTGGCAGTGATTCAGCAGCAGAGAGTCTTTGAGGAAGGGCGTAGCCCAAAACGCGTCAGACTCTGCTGGCGCAGGTTGCACTTGATTTCTTCCCTACCTGGAGTGAGCTGTCTGGGAGTGCGCCTTGCACTGGGGTGCTTTGTGGAACTTAATTTGAACGGCCGACCCGGCCGGGAGGCGCACCACCGCGTTATCGAGCGGATCCACTGCTGGTGAAAATATCGGCGGTATGGAACATTCTGGCTCAGAACTTGAACGGAGAGACAATGTAAGAGTGTTCCCTTGAGAAATGTTGGGGATTTTACTGAATGGACTGCCTTCCAGCCCACTGGGGCATTATTTGAGACTACCGGCCCCACAATGGATTTGGTATAACATTACTCACCTGAGTGTGGTTGTGAATAAATACAGGGTAATTTACCGGATGTCTCCTTGGTGGCAGTGATTCAGCAGCAGAGAGTCTTTGAGGAAGGGCGTAGCCCGAAACGCGTCAGACTCTGCTGGCGCAGGTTGCACTTGATTTCTCCCCTACCTGGAGTGAGCTGTCTGGGAGTGCGCCTTGCACTGGGGTGCTTTGTGGAACTTAATTTGAACGGCCGACCCGGCCGGGAGGAGCACCACCGCGTTATCGAGCGGATCCACTGCTGGTGAAAATATCGGCGGTATGGAACATTCTGGCTCAGAACTTGAATGGAGAGACAATGTAAGAGTGTTCCCTTGAGAAATGTTGGGGATTTTACTGAATGGACTGCCTTCCAGCCCACTGGGGCATTATTTGAGACTACCGGCCCCACAATGCATTTGGTATAACATTACTCACCTGAGTGTGGTTGTGAATAAATACAGGGTAATTTACCGGATGTCTCCTTGGTGGCAGTGATTCAGCAGCAGAGAGTCTTTGAGGAAGGGCGTAGCCCGAAACGCGTCAGACTCTGCTGGCGCAGGTTGCACTTGATTTCTCCCCTACCTGGAGTGAGCTGTCTGGGAGTGCGCCTTGCACTGGGAGTGCGCCTTGCACTGGGGTGCTTTGTGGAACTTAATTTGAATGGCCGACCCGGCCGGGAGGCGCACCACCGCGTTATCGAGCGGATCCACTGCTGGTGAAAATATCGGCGGTATGGAACATTCTGGCTCAGAACTTGAACGGAGAGACAATGTAAGAGTGTTCCCTTGAGAAATGTTGGGGATTTTACTGAATGTACTGCCTTCCAGTCCACTGGGGCATTATTTGAGACTACCGGCCCCACAATGCATTTGGTATAACATTACTCACCTGAGTGTGGTTGTGAATAAATGCAGGGTAATTTACCGGATGTCTCCTTGGTGGCAGTGATTCAGCAGCAGAGAGTCTTTGAGGAAGGGCGTAGCCCGAAACGCGTCAGACTCTGCTGGCGCAGGTTGCACTTGATTTCTCCCCTACCTGGAGTGAGCTGTCTGGGAGTGCGCCTTGCACTGGGGTGCTTTGTGGAACTTAATTTGAACGGCCGACCCGGTCGGGAGGCGCACCACCGCGTTATCGAGCGGATCCACTGCTGGTGAAAATATCGGCGGTAGGGAACATTCTGGCTCAGAACTTGAACGGAGAGACAATGTATGAGTGTTCCCTTGAGAAATGTTGGGGATTTTACTGAATGGACTGCCTTCCAGCCCACTGGGGCATTATTTGAGACTACCGGCCCCACAATGCATTTGGTATAACATTACTCACCTGAGTGTGGTTGTGAATAAATACAGGGTAATTTACCGGATGTCTCCTTGGTGGCAGTGATTCAGCAGCAGAGAGTCTTTGAGGAAGGGCGTAGCCCGAAACGCGTCAGACTCTGCTGGCGCAGGTTGCACTTGATTTCTCCCCTACCTGGAGTGAGCTGTCTGGGAGTGCGCCTTGCACTGGGGTGCTTTGTGGAACTTAATTTGAACGGCCGACCCGGCCGGGAGGCGCACCACCGCGTTATCGAGCGGATCCACTGCTGGTGAAAATATCGGCGGTATGGAACATTCTGGCTCAGAACTTGAACGGAGAGACAATGTAAGAGTGTTCCCTTGAGAAATGTTGGGGATTTTACTGAATGGAATGCCTTCCAGCCCACTGGGGCATTATTTGAGACTACCGGCCCCACAATGCATTTGGTATAACATTACTCACCTGAGTGTGGTTGTGAATAAATACAGGGTAATTTACCGGATGTCTCCTTGGTGGCAGTGATTCAGCAGCAGAGAGTCTTTGAGGAAGGGCGTAGCCCAAAACGCGTCAGACTCTGCTGGCGCAGGTTGCACTTGATTTCTTCCCTACCTGGAGTGAGCTGTCTGGGAGTGCGCCTTGCACTGGGGTGCTTTGTGGAACTTAATTTGAACGGCCGACCCGGCCGGGAGGCGCACCACCGCGTTATCGAGCGGATCCACTGCTGGTGAAAATATCGGCGGTATGGAACATTCTGGCTCAGAACTTGAACGGAGAGACAATGTAAGAGTGTTCCCGTGAGAAATGTTGGGGATTTTACTGAATGGACTGCCTTCCAGCCCACTGGGGCATTATTTGAGACTACCGGCCCCACAATGCATTTGGTATAACATTACTCACCTGAGTGTGGTTGTGAATAAATACAGGGTAATTTACCGGATGTCTCCTTGGTGGCAGTGATTCAGCAGCAGAGAGTCTTTGAGGAAGGGCGTAGCCCGAAACGCGTCAGACTCTGCTGGCGCAGGTTGCACTTGATTTCTCCCCTACCTGGAGTGAGCTGTCTGGGAGTGCGCCTTGCACTGGGGTGCTTTGTGGAACTTAATTTGAACGGCCGACCCGGCCGGGAGGCGCACCACCGCGTTATCGAGCGGATCCACTGCTGGTGAAAATATCGGCGGTATGGAACATTCTGGCTCAGAACTTGAACGGAGAGACAATGTAAGAGTGTTCCCTTGAGAAATGTTGGGGATTTTACTGAATGGACTGCCTTCCAGCCCACTGGGGCATTATTTGAGACTACCGGCCCCACAATGGATTTGGTATAACATTACTCTCCTGAGTGTGGTTGTGAATAAATACAGGGTAATTTACCGGATGTCTCCTTGGTGGCAGTGATTCAGCAGCAGAGAGTCTTTGAGGAAGGGCGTAGCCCGAAACGCGTCAGACTCTGCTGGCGCAGGTTGCACTTGATTTCTCCCCTACCTGGAGTGAGCTGTCTGGGAGTGCGCCTTGCACTGGGGTGCTTTGTGGAACTTAATTTGAACGGCCGACCCGGCCGGGAGGCGCACCACCGCGTTATCGAGCGGATCCACTGCTGGTGAAAATATCGGCGGTATGGAACATTCTGGCTCAGAACTTGAATGGAGAGACAATGTAAGAGTGTTCCCTTGAGAAATGTTGGGGATTTTACTGAATGGACTGCCTTCCAGCCCACTGGGGCATTATTTGAGACTACCGGCCCCACAATGCATTTGGTATAACATTACTCACCTGAGTGTGGTTGTGAATAAATACAGGGTAATTTACCGGATGTCTCCTTGGTGGCAGTGATTCAGCAGCAGAGAGTCTTTGAGGAAGGGCGTAGCCCGAAACGCGTCAGACTCTGCTGGCGCAGGTTGCACTTGATTTCTCCCCTACCTGGAGTGAGCTGTCTGGGAGTGCGCCTTGCACTGGGAGTGCGCCTTGCACTGGGGTGCTTTGTGGAACTTAATTTGAATGGCCGACCCGGCCGGGATGCGCACCACCGCGTTATCGAGCGGATCCACTGCTGGTGAAAATATCGGCGGTATGGAACATTCTGGCTCAGAACTTGAACGGAGAGACAATGTAAGAGTGTTCCCTTGAGAAATGTTGGGGATTTTACTGAATGTACTGCCTTCCAGTCCACTGGGGCATTATTTGAGACTACCGGCCCCACAATGCATTTGGTATAACATTACTCACCTGAGTGTGGTTGTGAATAAATGCAGGGTAATTTACCGGATGTCTCCTTGGTGGCAGTGATTCAGCAGCAGAGAGTCTTTGAGGAAGGGCGTAGCCCGAAACGCGTCAGACTCTGCTGGCGCAGGTTGCACTTGATTTCTCCCCTACCTGGAGTGAGCTGTCTGGGAGTGCGCCTTGCACTGGGGTGCTTTGTGGAACTTAATTTGAACGGCCGACCCGGCCGGGAGGCGCACCACCGCGTTATCGAGCGGATCCACTGCTGGTGAAAATATCGGCGGTATGGAACATTCTGGCTCAGAACTTGAACGGAGAGACAATGTAAGAGTGTTCCCTTGAGAAATGTTGGGGATTTTACTGAATGGACTGCCTTCCAGCCCACTGGGGCATTATTTGAGACTACCGGCCCCACAATGGATTTGGTATAACATTACTCACCTGAGTGTGGTTGTGAATAAATACAGGGTAATTTACCGGATGTCTCCTTGGTGGCAGTGATTCAGCAGCAGAGAGTCTTTGAGGAAGGGCGTAGCCCGAAACGCGTCAGACTCTGCTGGCGCAGGTTGCACTTGATTTCTCCCCTACCTGGAGTGAGCTGTCTGGGAGTGCGCCTTGCACTGGGGTGCTTTGTGGAACTTAATTTGAACGGCCGACCCGGCCGAGAGGCGCACCACCGCGTTATCGAGTGGATCCACTGCTGGTGAAAATATCGGCGGTATGGAACATTCTGGCTCAGAACTTGAACGGAGAGACAATGTAAGAGTGTTCCCTTGAGAAATGTTGGGGATTTTACTGAATGGACTGCCTTCCAGCCCACTGGGGCATTATTTGAGACTACCGGCCCCACAATGCATTTGGTATAACATTACTCACCTGAGTGTGGTTGTGAATAAATACAGGGTAATTTACCGGATGTCTCCTTGGTGGCAGTGATTCAGCAGCAGAGAGTCTTTGAGGAAGGGCGTAGCCTGAAACGCGTCAGACTCTGCTGGCGCAGGTTGCACTTGATTTCTCCCCTACCTGGAGTGAGCTGTCTGGGAGTGCGCCTTGCACTGGGGTGCTTTGTGGAACTTAATTTGAACGGCCGACCCGGCCGGGAGGCGCACCACCGCGTTATCGAGCGGATCCACTGCTGGTGAAAATATCGGCGGTATGGAACATTCTGGCTCAGAACTTGAACGGAGAGACAATGTAAGAGTGTTCCCTTGAGAAATGTTGGGGATTTTACTGAAAGGACTGCCTTCCAGCCCACTGGGGCATTATTTGAGACTACCGGCCCCACAATGCATTTGGTATAACATTACTCACCTGAGTGTGGTTGTGAATAAATACAGGGTAATTTACCGGATGTCTCCCTGGTGGCAGTGATTCAGCAGCAGAGAGTCTTTGAGGAAGGGCGTAGCCCGAAACGCGTCAGACTCTGCTGGCGCAGGTTGCACTTGATTTCTCCCCTACCTGGAGTGAGCTGTCTGGGAGTGCGCCTTGCACTGGGGTGCTTTGTGGAACTTAATTTGAACGGCCGACCCGGCCGGGAGGCGCACCACCGCGTTATCGAGCAGATCCACTGCTGGTGAAGATATCGGCGGTATGGAACATTCTGGCTCAGAACTTAAACGGAGAGACAATGTAAGAGTGTTCCCTTGAGAAATGTTGGGGATTTTACTGAATGGACTGCCTTCCAGCCCACTGGGGCATTATTTGAGACTACCGGCCCCACAATGCATTTGGTATAACATTACTCACCTGAGTGTGGTTGTGAATAAATACAGGGTAATTTACCGGATGTCTCCTTGGTGGCAGTGATTCAGCAGCAGAGAGTCTTTGAGGAAGGGCGTAGCCCGAAACGCGTCAGACTCTGCTGGCGCAGGTTGCACTTGATTTCTCCCCTACCTGGAGTGAGCTGTCTGGGAGTGCGCCTTGCACTGGGGTGCTTTGTGGAACTTAATTTGAACGGCCGACCCGGTCGGGAGGCGCACCACCGTGTTATCGAGCGGATCCACTGCTGGTGAAAATATCGGCGGTATGGAACATTCTGGCTCAGAACTTGAACGGAGAGACAATGTAAGAGTGTTCCCTTGAGAAATGTTGGGGATTTTACTGAATGGACTGCCTTCCAGCCCACTGGGGCATTATTTGAGACTACCGGCCCCACAATGCATTTGGTATAACATTACTCACCTGAGTGTGGTTGTGAATAAATACAGGGTAATTTACCGGATGTCTCCTTGGTGGCAGTGATTCAGCAGCAGAGAGTCTTTGAGGAAGGTCGTAGCCCGAAACGCGTCAGACTCTGCTGGCGCAGGTTGCACTTGATCTCTCCCCTACCTGGAGTGAGCTGTCTGGGAGTGCGCCTTGCACTAGGGTGCTTTGTGGAACTTAATATATATATATATATATATATATATATATATATATATATATATATATATATATATATATATATATATATATATATATATATACTGAAGACGTCCTGTCCACCGAATCATCGTCCACGGCGGAACCACAGGCACGGACCTCCCAACTCCAAGGAAAAAATCACAGACTCCCACACAACATCACTGGGTGAAGCAGTGCCGTTGATTAGGCAGAAAGTAACACAGAAACAGTGCCCTCCATGACGTGTTTCGCTCCTCCTCGGGAGCTTGATCACAGGATGCGTCTCCGTTTACTGACGTATTTAAAGTGAAAGAATGTGCACAATCAGCTGAAGAAAATGAGCTAACCATGTTAAAATAAAAATAAACAACAGACTAAAGCACTTGTTATGGTCTCTAACTCGCGAACTAGACATGCTTGATGTAATACTGAGAAAAAGTAAAGTGCATAATTTATTAGCAGCAGTGAACTTGAATACATACATAGTGCAAGTAAGTTTTAAGTCCTGAAAATAAAAGACCAAGACCCTGTTCATTGTGACTGCTATTGAGCCAATCTTGGCGAGTGCCAAAAATAGAGCCCATAGAATGAATCTCTTATTAAACATAGCATTCATTGATTAATTCGACCATAGTCAAAAAACAGTGCAAAAAAGGCAAGACAGCAAATATTCATAAATCATGCAAATGATATCCTAAAATGTATCATTCATCACAGTTGGATCAAAAATAGCAGCAAAATATTAAGTTTAGGTCATAAAATAGCAACAGAAGATTCCATAATAAGTGCAAGTGCAATGTTTATCAGGAAAACCAATAAGGGCATAACTGAACCCAAATGCTAAAAACCCAAGACTATATATATATTACTCCTTCGTTTGCAGGGTTCCCCACACCGCCTCCAGACAAGAGGGCGCGTCGACGTAACGGACCTCCGAGACACGCTCCAATAATATGCAGCAGCTCCTCTTTAACAAAGGATCGTCGACGCCTTGTCTTTGTAAAAACGCATGAAGTAAGGTATTACCACTGGTCAATTTGCGATACCGTTTAGTGTCCAACTTGCCCTTGTGCACATAAATTGGCAGATTGATGCCGCAGTGGCATTAAAGTGTCTGATGTGATGGCAAGGTTAAGGAGGCTGGAGAAACTGAAGCGATTAGATTTGTCTAAATGGTGGGAAGCAAAATCCCTCCAGCGATTTATGGAGGTGAAAAGAATTCCTAGAGGCCTTAGAATCCTGGTGGCTCCCACCTAAGAGGACCCCAATCCAAACATGCTCAAATAATGGGCAGAGAATAATCAGGATGCATCTAGAAATATGCTAATTATTCTCGTAAAATATGCGGAAATCGATCGAGCAAAATTCTTGAGGAAATTGAGCAAATTGTGGCAAAGTTGGATAAAGAACCAAACCAGGATGCAATTATGAAGTTTAAAGGTAAAATGAAGTAACGCCCGGTGAAATTGGAAAACACAATAAAAGAGAGGAAAGCGCAGAAATTCCTGCGTGACAAGATTGACTACGATCATGGGCAAATATTTACTTTCGTCAAAAAGTTTGACAGCCTAAGAAAACAAAGAGGTAGAGCGTGAGAGCAACAATCTGAGCACAGCAGTATTCAAAGTTCAGAACTTGATACAGATTTAGATGAAGGTCAGAGTGCTGGATGTGGGGCATTGATTCCATCAGTTATTGATGAATTAGATTTTTTTACAAGAGGAGAGTAGATTCAACTTGCGCCCGCGCCCTCCAGCAAACATAAGGCCTCCAAGAGGAAGAGGCAGAGGAGGAAGAGCCGCAAAGGGGCAAAACAATGCAGGAGACATCGAGAAGAACAAGACAAAATTCATCAAGTAGATCTGAGGAAGGAAACGACAGTCATTAACCTTACTGATATCATGCTGACCAAAAAGGAATAAAGCATACTGGAACTGGGTTTATCATATTGTCCTAAAACTGATATTGATTATGTAAAGACAAGGGCTGTCATTTTCAAATTTACTAGAGCATTAAAATTAAAGACGTTTTTTGCAGTGGCCCACAAAAGTCCAGATGGACAGAGGGAACGTGCAACGGGGAACAACCTGAGTAATCTAGCAGTCGATGATATGAATTTAATGTTAGAATTGGCTGATATGGACAATGAGTGCGATTCGGAAGAGACTGAGTCGCAAAATTTGGCCAGCATGACTAATCGAGCAGCAGAATTGGCACATGAACAGAGTTTAGACATAGGGCATGAGGCACCATCTAATTTCTGACTGAATTCGAAGTTCACTCCAATGACAAGCAGAGACTTGATAGATGTATACAATGATCTGGTGGTCAATGAAGTGAAGAATTTATGCCACTCAATAAATATGAAGAAAAAAAGTTATTCACAACAAGACAAAGAGTATTTTGCTTTGATTAAAAAACTGTCATTGAATGATAAATGTGTTGTAAGACATGCCGATAAAGGGGGCAATGTGGTCTGAAGGGGCAGGGAACTGTACCTCAAGGAGGCATATAATCAATTGAACAATGAAGCCAACTATGCAAGGGTGAACAAAGAGACCATGGTTGCGAGTTATGGCAAATATAATGATCCACTCCAAGATTGGTACAGGCGAGGTTTACTTACTAATGATGAGATGCTTTTTTTGAAAATAAGTAACCCAACTACATCTTTGTTATACCTGATACCCAAGATACATAAAAATATTGAGAACCGAACCAGGGCGCCGTATAATTTCGGCTATTGCCAGCGCTTTTGAAAACACATCAAAATATGTTGACTTTTTTCCTTGTCCATTGGTTTTAAAAAACTCCTGTCTTTCATTTTTTGCAGAAGATTTATGGCATTCATTGGGAACCGGATTTTTTTTTCCTAATGACAATCGATACAACCTCACTGTATACTAGCATTAGGCACTTAGATGGCCTTAATGCTATTAAGCACAACTTGGGTGGTAGACCAGTACAACATTGGCACCATACACAAGTGCTGCTTAAGATGGTATCAACTTGCCTTGCCAACAATTTTTTTCTATTCAACCAACTCTGCAGAACTGCAATGGGCACCTGCTTCGCCCCCAGCTATGCAAATTTTCATATGTATGGTAGGAGGAGCAGGTGGTCCAGAAGCAGTGGAATAAGGAATGGCATGACAATGTGATATATTGGTGTTGTTTATATCAACAACCTCTTTTGTTGTGTGGAAGGGCTCACATGAAAGTGCGCAATAATTTGTTGACAATTTAAAGAATAATCAACTAAATTTGAAATTGACATGCAACATAAGTGAGACTAATGTGAACTTCCTGGATCTGATGATTTATTTGCACAAGGGCAAGTTGGAAACTAAACTGTATCGCAAATTGACCGAAGGTAATACCATACTTCATGCTACCAGTTTCCACCCTAACAACTTAGTAAGGAGCATCCCCTATGAGGAATGCCTTAGAGCAATGGGAAAATGTAGCAATGACCAGGACATAGAGGCAGAATTGACGTGTTTGAGGGGCCGTTTTGCAGCCAGAGGATACCCACAGCCTTGGGTTAATACACTAGGAAAAAAATTCTGTTTAATCCAGAAAAAAAAGACAGGCACATCTGGCAAGGGTAGTGACAACCAGTGCAGGATGATTAGGAGTTTTAACAACCAACAAGATAAGCTTAGAAAAATCCTGCAGAAGCATTGGCATGTCATGTATAAGCGGAGACCCTTGATCACGTTTAGACATGCAAAATAACTAAGGCAAATTTTAGTGAGTAACATGCTGCCATCAACCCAGATCAAAACGACAAAAAAGACCTGGTTAGCGCGGAAAGAAGGATTTATCAGGTGTGCGAAATGTAAAGCTTGCACCCATGGCAGAAATATTACATCCTATGCAATAGGATTCTCTCCCCAGGAGAAGAAGATTAAGGGTCAGTACTCGTGCAAAACTGAGTATCGTGTCTACGTTCTTCAGTGCCCTTGTGGCCTAAAGTACGTAGTCAGCACTATCTTGCCTGTACACAAATGAATCCTTCAACACCTAAGGGCAATGAAGAATGGGGACAAAGCATACCCAGTGGCAAGACACTTTGGCCAGCATCATGGCAAGGATGAGAAAGGATTACAGTATTTTGTGATTGACCCAGGCCCAGAGAGTGAGCGGGGGGTGATCGAGTGAGGAAGTTGAGAAGACTTAAGTTTAATTATATAATCTTGCTTAACACCAAGATACCTGCAGGCCTCAATGTGGAAGAAGATTTTCATACCCACTTGTAAAAATTAAATAGGCCGCATCCTCACCTCCCTATTTTTAACAGTTTTTTTAAAATGGGTTTTTAAAATGGCACGAGCACTTTAAATCAGGCTGGTATATATTAGCACTAGAAAGAGGTCACAATAAAAAATCCCAAATATGTGAAATGTGCCCACTTGTATGCAATTCAGAAAGCCGTGTCCGAATGGAGGGATAGGGAAGACAACTGTGTGACTAAATTAATTTATGTGAAGTGTGTAAAGTACATTTTCTTTGTTTCAATTGCTTTTGTTAAGATAATGTAAGCATGTGCAATTTGGACGGATGTCTGAGGAGCAAATTAGCAGTGAGATTTTAGCTCATATAGATGTACAATTGAAAAAGCATTGAATCACTGAATTGTGACAGCCCACTGGGGCAGAATGTTAAGAAAGCAATGTTCATGCGGACCTATGCTCGAGCTTGTTGGTTCCTAATTTTAAATGGGCATCACAAGTTAAAATTGGTTGAACAATGTCGACAAAAATACAATAATAGGGAACAGTAACAGCACGCACACAGGCAATTGTTTAAGCTCGGGCCATTGGTACACATTGGCTTAGTGGTATAGAACAGTGCAAAATATCAAATGTAGCTGACGCAGGTTTGAGCCTTTTGTACTTTAACTCTAAAATGTTCAGCATTTTAAATTTGGGAAATGTAAATTGTTGGCATAATAAGGTAATGTAATATTTTATTCTAATTTAATGGTTATATTAATTATAATAGACCATTATGCTACAAATTCATGAAATGTGCACTCGTAGTGACCTGCTTCCAAAAACGCTTGATGAACTACGAGTCTGTTTTTAATGTTTATGAAAGAAACTCTGCATGTGACACAGGGATTGGAAGTTAAGAATGGTGGAAACTTTATGTGTAATCGCAGGTGAAATGCGTCTGGCATTTCGCTGAAGCTGAAGCTGACAAAATAAAACATTGTTTTTTACAAAGACAAGGCGTCGACAATCCTTTTTTAAAGAGGAGCTGCATATATATGCCGATGGCGAGGGAAAAATAAAGCCACCTTTTTGAATCAAACTCTTGGTGTTTTGGAGATCTGTTCCTGATGGTGATGTGAGGAGTCGCATTGCAGGACTTTGTTTCTATATATATATATATATTCACTGAAAAAACCATAGGTTTCAGGCCTTATATAGTTAGGAATTAGCATTTAAAAAAACAATGAAATTTCTCCTATATAGTTAGTTGTACTAACTATATTTCGCGCACCCGCAATCCACTGCTGATGATGTCACATATTAGATCATTCATGACATGGTCAGTGACATCACTGATGACATCTCAAATGACATCACTGATCACATCATCCAGTGAATGTGGTTTGCTTCGTTATTTAAATATGTATTATATATATAGCAATTTGCATTGAAGAATGAGTGGATATATATAAATAAATATTTGGATGGAGGATTTAGTAGCAGTGTAATTGACTGTTTACTTGACCAATTTATAGCGTCTCACTAAATATAGTGTATAGTGACTAAACTGTGTGAATATCTGTATCACTTTGTCAGTTGTTGTGTAAACTGATTCTAAAGTTGGTTACTAGCTATGTGAAAGTCTATATTAGTTATTGATTAGTTAACTGAGTATTTGTATGGGAGTGTGAAAGTGTGTGTGGTTCGGTGGGGACTGTCCAAAGATGTGTGAATAGTTGATTCAGTAGATATGTGAAGTTAAAAGTACATGCTCTAACAGTTTGGGTGAGTGAATCTCTTTTTGGGTTTGGTGATGAGCAAATATATTTCTCAATGGTACATGTCCAACAAACTAGAAAAATAAAAGGCAGTGTATGTGTCACTTGTTGTATATAAATAAGTATACATAAGACTCAATGATTGTGTGAGTGACTGTATGGATAACTGTATACTTGTAATAATGATTTTAAAATTCACTAAGTATGACTTACTATATAAATGAATAGATGAAGTGGTGTTTGTATAAGTGTGTTGCTAAGTAAATATGTAAGTATGATCCATTGTTTGCATAAGTGAGTAGGATGACTTCATATGTGAATAGGATGTGTGCTGTTGTTTAATGTCGATATAGGTGTATAAGTATTTTTGATAGTGTTCTATTGTTCATTGACAGCATGTATGAGTGAATCTACAGGTAAGTGATTAGTGTGAGTGGATTTTTAGATACTTGTATTGCTGTGACAATGGATTCAAATATGATACTCTGTATTTTACATAGAGTGCTGAAAGATTTTATTAGTGTATGAAAAGGTGTAAGATTGTCACGTGGATGATGTCATCAGTGATGTAATCAGTGATGTCATTTGAGATGTCATCAGTTATGTCACTGACCATGTCATGAATGATCTAATATGTGACATCATCAGCAGTGGATTGCGGGTGCGCGAAATATAGTTAGTACAACTAACTATATAGGAGCAATTTCATTGATTTTTTAAATGCTAATTCCTAACTATATAAGGCCTGAAACCTATGTTTTTTTCAGTCAATTCGCAAGATTTTTTAAATGCTAATTCTATTAGCGGATAACGTTTTAATATGTTAATATCCTGTGGGACCACCTGAGCAGCCCTAGGGGGTCAGGTTGTTTCTACCCTGCCCCCTTTTTGCATTCTACACGTTTGTTTTTCTGCTTCTTTTGTGCCTCGGTCTACCTAGCACAAGATGAATGCCAACACTTCCTGGTTAGAAGTGTTGACAGCCAATGAGCATGCTGCTTTCCTGAGAAAGGCATGCTGATTGGCTGCCACTGTCTGTCAACACTAAGCATGGGCAAATTTTGCGAATCTGGCGTTCGCGAATTTTGCGAATTTGCGAACTCGCAATCCGCAAATTCTCGCAAATTTGCAGAATTTTTTTTGTGTGTTCGCAAGGGTTTCTGCCAGTTCGCGAGGATTTGGTACTAGTTCGCAATTGCGAACTTACTTGTCGGCCCGCAACGGTCGCGACTATGTTGTTTCTACATCTGGTTCATCATCACAGCCTCCCAGCACCCTCTGTTTCACCACTGCCACCCTCTCTTTCACCCATGCCACCCTCTGTTACATCAATGCCACCCTCTGGTTCATCATCACTGTAGATGATGGAGGGGAAAAGCAAGCACACCTGCCCTGCTTCAACTGACATGAATTAATTTGGGGTTAGTTTATTAATGTGTCACTGTTTTAAAATTCCAGGTCTGGCACCTGCTTCCTTATCAGTAATTTGCTTTCTGTTGCAGTGCAATTTTTTTTTCCAGGACCTTTGTGGCCTACTTCTAGCTATTGTATGAGCCTGCTGTGAGGGTCAGAGCAGGGTCATACAATTGTTGCAACTAGCAACTGAATTCTGGAGGGGCCCCAGTCAGGAAGCACTACAGTGAATTATTACTAATGATGAGTTTGAACTCTTGCACCTGCCGAGTGCTTTCAGTTTTGCAAAACTCGTTTTTCTGCAATTTCGCGGGATTCGCGGGGCGCGAACATGCGCGAGATCGGAAGCCGCAAATTCGTGCGAATATGCGATTTCTTTTTTTGCGGCATGTCAGTTCGCAAGGTTTTGTGCGTTTTCGCGAGCCGCTTGTAGCGCAAGGCGCGAAGTTACCTTCGCGGTCGTTCAAGGGCGCGGCCATCTTGTTTGCATGACGTATTCTTGCTATATATGAAGACATGAAAATGTTCACATGCCCATACGATGGCTAAACTCTCCTTTTCGGGCTGCGAGTAGGCCCGTTCCGGGTCAGTCAGACTACGACTCGCGTAGGCAATGATACGGCGTTGATCTGAGTCATTCTCATATTGTGCCAGGATCGCTCCAAGCCCCACGGGGCTGGCATCCACAGTCATTTCAGTCTTTCCCTTCGGGTTGAAGTATGACAAGTGATCCGCTGATTCCACCGCTTTCTTGATTTCCTTGAATGACTGCTCACATTGGGGAGTCCATTCAAATGGCTGACCCTGTTTGGTTAGCATGCAGAGGGGATGGCTGATCGTTGCGTAGTCCCTGATATAACGAGCACAATAGCTGGCCATTCCAAGGAACGACCTGAGTTCGCTGACATCTTGGGGACTCTTGGTGTTATTTAAGGTCACAATTTTGTCAGGGTCAGGCTTCATGCCAGCTCCAGAAAAGATATGACCAAAGAACTTCAGCGTGGCCTGGTGAAACTCGCATTTCTCTTTGTTCAGAGTCAGGTTTGCCGCCAATAGGGCATGACAGACACGATTGAGTGCGATGTCGTGTTCTCGGACATCAGAACCATAGACAAGGATGTCATCGCTATAGTTGAGCGTGTTAGGAATGTTTTGAATGACTTGCCGAATTGTTTCTTGAAATATTTCGGCCGCTGAGGAAACTCCGAAGCTCAGTCTTTTATATCTAAACAACCCCAGGTGGGTTGCAAAGGTGGTGATATATCTGGACCCCACTTCTAGTTCCAATTGATGGTAACCTTTATTTAAATCCAACTTGGAAAACACAGTGGCCCCATTAAGCGCTGAGATCATGTCGCTCAAATGTGGTCCCGGGAGTCGTTCTCTTTCGATTGCAGTGTTGGGCAGGCGCATGTCCACACAGAGTCTGACTTTGTTGGCCGTGCCCTTCTTTGGGACAATAACGACTGGTGATACCCATGGGGTCGGGCCATCAGTGCGCTCGATGATATCTGCGGCTAACAAATCCTGGAGTTCTTCCTCAACAGCAGTCTGTAAATGAAATGGTACCCTTCGAGGGTGTTGGGCGACGGGCCTGACTTGTTCATTAATATGCAGTCGCACCTGACAGTCTTTCAATTTGCCCAATCTCTGAAACAATCCGGGAAATTGGCGAGTCACATCTTGGTTGTCGCTGACCTTGGAAAGAATTTCTACCAGGTGAAGCCGTTCAGCGGTTGGCAAGCTCAATAGACAGTCTGCCTCTGGGCCCTTGATAACATGGATGACCACTGATATGGTTGTGTTGTCATGTGTAAGTGTCGTCGGGAACTTTCCCAGGCAGGGAAGTGGCTTCTTGGCCATCCACGTGAAGACTCGCACAGGTGCAAATGTCAGAGGAGGTCGTGGGCCCATTCTTTCGTATTCGGTGACTGGAATGCAGTTTAAGGATGCACCAGAGTCTAATATAAACTTTGTGTCGTGATTTCCAGCTTTGATATCCAGCCGTGGGTATTTCTTAAGCTGGTCCGGATCTACCGCCAGGTTTAGATATTCGATGGTGTATGCTGAGTCTCGGGATGACGGCCTGGATTCTCTGGAAGGTGACCTCCGCTCCCACCTGGACCGACGTGACTCTCTGCTAGAGTGTGACGACCCAGAGGACTGTTCCGCCTGGTCTTGGACAGCTCGCGCATGGTGTCTTCGAGTGTCGGACCGAGACATTCTTGGGGCTCTGCTTCGTGTGTCAGATCGTGTTGTCCCTGTGGTGCCACTTCGTTTCTCCTTATTGTAGTCCCCACACATCACTTCGAAATGGTTAGTTCGACTGCACTTCCGACATCTCTGACCCATGGCAGGGCAGCTGTCCACATGAGGGTAATCATACCCACATCGGTAACATTTCCTCACTCTTTCCGATTTTCTCTCTTTCTTCCATGGTTCTCGTCGTTGATATTTTGATTGTTCTTGACGGGAAGACGTGTGCGACCTCCATTGTCTGTCTCTTGAGCTCCTTCGACTGTCGCTTTTGGCGTGCACACGTCGCACTTGTTCATGACTCCCTTTGTGTTCCGTTTCAATATCGGCTGCGTACTTCTCCGCCTGATCATAAACTCGTGTCATCTCCTCTATTTCATCCAGTCCATGTACTTTTCTCAGTAGGCGCCTCCTGAGTTGATCAGAATAACATCCGTCTATTATTTGTGATTTGATGGCGTCATCTGTAGAGAAATTATCAAATTCACAGTGCTTGGCTAGTCTCCGCAGACGCATCATGAAGGCACTCATGGGCTCATCCTTCCCTTGCCGGGCGGAGTGGAACGTGTGGCGTTCGTAATCTACATTTCGTTTGTGAAGAAACTTTTTATTCAAAACATCACGTGCTTTAACGTAAGTATCCACGTCAGTAACAGGAAGGTCTTTGAGTATTTTAACTATCTCTCGCCCCGCCAGGTAGCGCAGAGCAATCAACTTCTTTTTGTCCTCTACAATGTCCGATCCTTCAACGTAATCTTCAAACTCTTCCAGCCATTCTTGCCATCTGGGACCCATGCTCCCTCCAGTTGTCACCTTGAGAGGCGCGGGTGCCCGCAGGAGCGACCCACTTGGTGGAGGCTGAGCGTTATCTTCGTCGGACATTTTGCAGCAATCTCACTTGGTTTCACCAATGCTTGTTTCCTTGCCAGTATTTGTTTACTTATCAATGCTTGTTTGTTCGCCAGTGCTTGGTTGACTTCCGGTGTCAATGCTTGTTTATTTACCAATGCTTGTGTCTTTGCCAATGTTTGTTTTATTTCTGTCGCCAATGCTTGTTTGTTTGCCAGTGCTTGTTTTATTTCTGTTGCCAATGCTTGTTTGTTGCCAATGCTTGTTTATTTCTGCTGCCAATGCTTGTTCATTTTGCTCAATGCCTGACTTCAAAATGGCCGCCCACAGTTTGCACAGGGAGGATGTCCCAAAAGTCGCCTGACTCAAAGACGGCCGCCGTGGTTATCTGCAGGCACTACTTTCTCTCTCTGCATTCAGCCCTTCTCTTCACTCGGGACTCACCGGCAGTTGTTCTCAGGAGCAGCACCCTCCGGATTTAGCTCCCTCTGGTCGCCACTGCAGCCAGGTGAGGTTGGGGTGGGCTCCCGCCTTCCTTTGTAGGGTCCTCGGCTGTGGTGTGCCAATCCTCACGCGTCCAGCGTGAGATTCTCCGACCTCGGGGCTCAATCAGGCTCCGATTCTTCCACGCTCAGCAGCACTCGGTGGCAGGCCTTCGTGGGGCAATTCACCCCCAGGATTCACTTGTCTCTGGCCACTACAGTCATCAGATCGGGTTGGGGTGGGCTCCCAACTCGCTCTCTGGATTCCCGCTCTTCGGTGCCGATAGTGTGCCGAAGCTCACGCATCAGGCGGGGCTCGCGCTTTCGGCGCGAAAACTTCTCCTTTTCTCGAGCGCTTCAACGCTCGTGGTAGCGGCTCCCTCTGGGCTCCCACAATCACAGGGGGGGCAGGGTCATCTACTATTAGTCTCTCCTTTGGCTGGCAGCAGTACACAGCAGCAGGCTTTTCTTTTCCAGCGCTGCAGGGGGACAGGGCGCTCTCACTCAATCCTGTGGGCTGCAGTCTTGCTCATCCCACCCTCGTCGCCAGTTGTAGCATCCTGCTACAATAAACACAGACACTTACTTCTGTTTAACTTGGAGCTTTATTCCATACCTCTTGCTCATACCCTGTCCCTATTCTAACTGCCCCTTTCCTGTGTTCACTCCTCCTCTTCCTCTGGCCCCCTAGCTCCGCCCACTCCCAACTACTGGTATGCTGACTTCACAACACCCTAGGGGTCAACTAGCCCACCAGGTACCTCCAGTAAGCGCCACGGAACTGCATTGAAATTCCTCCGATATAGTTAGTTGTACTAACTATATCTCGCGCGCCCGCAATCCACTGCTGATGATGTCACATATTACATCATTCATGACATGGTCAGTGACATCCCTGATTACATCTCAAATGACATCACTGATGAAATTATCCACGTGACAATCAGATACACCTCATCATACACTAGTGTAACCTTTCATCACTCACTGTAAAATACAGAGTACCATATTTGGATCCATTGACACACCAATACAAGTTTCTAAAAACCCACTCAGTGATTCCTAGATGTATACACACATTTAATCACTTACCTATAGATTCACTCATACATGCAGTCAATGATCAATAGAACTCTATCAAATATACTTTTAAACATATATCGACATTACACACCAGCACACATCCTATTCACTTATGAAGTCATCCTATTCACTTATGCACACAATGGATCATACTTACATTTACTTACCTATACACTTATACAAACACCACTTTATCTATTCATATAGATAGTAACGGGGCTCATTAGGATGACGGGCGGACAAAGTCCGCCCGTCATCCTGTCTTGTGTAGGGACCGCCCGCCATAAGGGTGGGGGCACCGTTGGGGGGATTTGGATGCGCTCGCCACAGTGGTGGGCGCATCCTGTATCTTTAGCATTGCGGCGGGCGGTGCTGAAAGCACCGCCCGCCGCAATGCTAAAGACACATGTTGTGCATTACAAAGCACAAAGTGACATGCACCGCGCCGTGTCTGCCACGTTGTACTTTGCAATGCTGGGGGGTACCATAGGTACCCCCCCATGTGCACCCCCCAGAGTCCCTGGGGGCCCACAACGGGCCCCCGCAGGGTGTCTCCGCATGCCTTTCCGTGGCGGCATTGCCACCGCGGAAAGGCATTGGAAAATGCCCATGCTAATATGGCAGGCGGTGTCTGACAGACACCGCCACCATATTAAATCGTTTTCGCCCCGGCCGCAAGGCGACCGGGGCGGAAAAGAGACAAACAGTCTTTCCGTCCTCTGAGGTCCCCCCGCCATACTAATATGGCGGGGGGTCATTCCGTGTAGGATGGCGGGCGGATCTCCCCAGCCAGGCAGGCGGTGGCTACTGCCAGCCTGGCGGGGGCAATCCGCCCGCCATCCTAATGGGCCCCTAAGTGTGTTATAAAATCACTATTACAAGTATAGAGTTATCCATACAGTCATGCATACAATCACTGAGTCTTATGTATACTTATTTATAAACAACAACTGACATACATTGTCTTTTATTTTTCTACTTTGTTGGACATGTACCATTGAGAGAGATATTTGCTCATCACCACACCCATAAAGATATTCACTCAACCAAACAACTCTTATAACATGTAGTCTTAACGTCATTTACCTACTAAATCAACTATTCACACATCTTTGGGCAGCCACACACCTCCCACCGAACCACACACACATTCACTCTCCCGTACAAATACTCAGTTAACTAATCAATAACTAATATAGACTTTCAAATAGCAAGTAATCAACTGGAGAAGTAGTTTACACAACAACTGACAAAGTGATACAGATGTTCACACAGTTTTGTCACTATCCAATATATTTAATGAGACACTTTAAATTAGTCAAGTAAACAGTCAATCACACTGCTACTAAATCCTCCATCCAGATATTTATATTTATATATCCACTCATTCTTCAATGCAAATTGCTAAATATATAATACATATTTAAATAACGAAGCAAACCACAATCACTGGGTGATGTCTTCGGTGATGTCATCAGTGATGTCATTTGAGATGTCATCAGTGATGTCACTGACCATGTCATGAATGATGTAATATGTGACATAATCAGCAGTGGATTGCGGGCGCGCGAGATATAGTTAGTACAGCTATATTGGAGGAATTTCAATGGTTTTGTACGAGTCAAATGTCCAGCTAATTATAACACCCCTAAAACCTATGGTTTTTAAAGTTAATTTCTAAAGTTTTTTAAATGCTAATTCCTAACTATATCAGGCCTGAAACCTATGTTTTTTTCAGTGTATATATATATATATATATCACTCCAAACCCGCCTTCACTTCTATTCACACACGAACAGACGAGCGTGGACCCGGTAACTTAGTGCATTTTTTATTCAGCCAGTGCCGCCATTACGCGTTTCGGGAGATCCCTCCCTTGATTACATGACAACTCACATGCATTCACAATCGCTATTTAAAGTGCAAGTGCAGTGCAGCAATTACATAAACATAGTAGAAACACTCAGCGTGAGTAGATTTTGTAGGTCCAAAGGAATTATATATGTCAAACATAATGCATTAATCATGACCACAGAATCTCCGAAATTCCTGAAAAAATATCAACAAGGAAAAACATAATATGAGATTCACAAAAATAACAGCTTAAATCCTCGAAGTACTCAAGTTTCCAACCATGTAAAAACAGTGAAACTTATCCAAGTGCCTAACAAAAATCAGTGCAATTTCTATCAAGTGAATAATAAGCTAAACTTAAAAGCACTCAGAAATTTCAGTTTGTCAGCAAGGTGACTATCCTTTTGTGCAAAATTCCATGAATTCTTAAAGTGCAAAGTGGCTCCAGGACAGTAACATATACAATTAATATTTCATAAAGGGTTAATCCAAGAAAAATAACTATGAATGTCAGAAGAATAAAAAACATATACTTTCTATTTAATGATTTTAAAATCAATCCCTAATATTATAAATATATAAATATATAAATAACACCATCCTAAAATTACTCTAACCATTAAAATTACCAATTTCCATTCAGTGGATCTGATATTAATTTCATATTTCTTTCAAAAGGAGCTTCCAATTTTATCAATGGCGTATGTAACATTATCAATAGATGTTCACAAATATACAGCAAACTTAAGATATCCTACTAATATTCTACAGATATTAATATTATAGGAAGGTATACAGATCTTAACTAATATTGAGCCCCTTCGGGTGCTTCGAATCAAACTGCATGATATATGTTTTTTCCAATCTCCTCAATTGATAAACTTTATTGTTTGATTAATTAAAATCATCAGAATCGTCCATTTATGGGATCACAGAATTTTAAGGTAGCATTCATCTGAGATTGTTTAAAAGAGAAGAAAAAAAACTAAAAAACCGAAATAAAATGAATTCACATGGTTAAACAACTTTTTTGTATCCCTGTCCCCTCCTCTTTTCTGCGGTGTTATGGCCTCAATAGCATAATATTTCAAATGTCTCGGATCGCTATTGGGGCTATGTTGGAAATGCTGTGCAACCGGATAATTATCCTCTTTGTTTTATATATATATATATATATATATATATATATATATATATATATATATATATATATATATATATATATATATATATATATATATATATATATATATATATATATATATATATATATATATATATATATATATGTATATATATATATATATATATATGTATATATATATATATATATATATATATATATATATACGTCGAGACACTCTGCGACCCAGGAGGGCAAATACAAACAACGCCAAAGAAACAACAAAAGGCGCCGGGAACATTGAGGCTATTATAAGCATGGGCGAATTTTGCGGATCTCGCGTTCGCGAATTTTGCGGATTTGCGAACTCGCAATCCGCAAAATCCGCGAATTCCCGCGAATTTGCGGATTTTTTTTTTGTGTTCGCCCGTGTTTCTGCCAGTTCGCGAGGGTTTTTACAATTTCGCAATTTGCGAACTTACCTGTCGGGTCGCAAGTTTTGCGAACTTGTTGTTTCTACGTGTCCAGCCTGTTTGGGACACTCTTCTTCATCACTGCCACTCTCTGTCACCACTGCCACTCTCTGACTACTCATGCCACCCTCTGGCCCACCCATGCCACCCTCTGTTTCATCACCACACCCTCTGGTTGTCCAGTGTACATTATTTTCGGCAAAGCAAAGCACACCTTCCCTGCCTCAAGTGACCTGAATTAATTTGGGGCTGATTAATGTGTCACAGAATATTTTTTTAGCTGGCACCTGCTTCCTTAGTGCGCCCTGATTAGTGATCTTTTGCACTTGCTAAGTGCTTTCATTGTTGCAAAATTAGTTACAACACCTGCCCTGCCCCAACTGACAATAATGAATTAGGGGCTGATTAATGGATTTTAACTTCCAGCCTGGCTCCTGCTTGTCTCCCTTAGCTGTAATTCAGGACCTTTGTGGCATATGTGTAACTATTCTGAGGTTCAGAGCAGGGTCACATAATAGTTGCAACTGGCAACTGAACTCTGGAGGGGCCCCTCAGGAAGCACTACAGGAAATGCCTACTAATGATGAGCCTGAACTTTTGAACCTGGTAAGTAGTTTCAGTTTTGCTAAGATCGTATTTCTGCAATTTAGCACTTATTCGCGGGGCGCGAAGTTGTACTGGGAAGCCGCGAACTCACGCGAACAGTGCGAGCAGTGCGAGCAAAATCCGCTGCTCGCGGATTTGCGGATTTTGCGGGAGATTCGCGAATCTCGCGGATTGCGAATTTCCCGAAAATCCGCAAAATCCGCGAGCGGAACGGATTTTCCGCCCATACCTAGGCTATTAGCCTCGGTAGGGCGTGAGACATTGTCTTCATGCCCCTGCCTAATTGTGGATTGTGCGTGCAGGCTGAGTCAGTTCTGTGGGGACCCGAGGAAGCAACCGGAGTTTCAAGCTGCAGGGGAAACTGCTTTTCAGGTTGTGCGAGTCAGCATGCCCTCCGCTCTACATCGCTGACATTGGGCAGCACACTCTGTGCACCACTCACCTGGAGGGCTTCAGAGGCATCCTGGGAGTCGTGGTCCACCGGGACGGCGTGGACTACACAGGTGCACATGACATCACGAGGGGTGGAGCGGACAGTCACCAATTGCAGTGGGGCTTGTTGACATTTAAACCGCACCTTGTAATAGCTTGCTGAAAATACCCTGGAACTGACGAAGGCCGAAGGAGGCCGAAATGCATTTGCCACACAGCTGGAAATAAAGGAAGTTTTCTTTGTTCCCCATGGGCTTCTGCTCTTTCAATGTGAGGAGTTTGGTGGATCTACATACGCGCCGGCCAGAGACGCATTACAGAAGCCCCTGACTTCTAAGTAGAGTTGGACAAACCTGGCTTCTGCTACGGCAACCCCCCCCCCTTTTCAATGTTAATTGAAGGTCGCAAGCCCGCCTGCACTTCCAGGACACTTATTGGCGGTACATTGAGGCTATTAGCCTCGGTAGGGCGTGAGACATTGTCTTCATGCCTCTGCCTAATTGTGGATTGTGCGTGCAGGCTGAGTCAGTTCTGTGGGGACCCGAGGAAGCAACCGGAGTTTCAAGCTGCAGGGGAAACTGCTTTTCAGGTTGTGCGAGTCAGCCTGCCCTCCGCTCTACATCGCTGACATTGGGCAGCACACTCTGTGCACCACTCACCTGGAGGGCTCCAGAGGCATCCTGGGAGTCGTGGTCCACCGGGACGGCGTGGACTACACAGGTGCACATGACATCACGAGGGGTGGAGCGGACAGTCACCAATTGCTGTGGGGCTTGTTGACATTTAAACCGCACCTTGTAATAGCTTGCTGAAAATACCCTGGCACTGACGAAGGCCGAAGGAGGCCGAAATGCATTTGCCAGACAGCTGGAAATAAAGGAAGTTTTCTTTGTTCCCCACGGGCTTCTGCTCTTTCAATGTGAGGAGTTTGGTGGATCTACATACGCGCCGGCCAGAGACGCATTACAGAAGCCCCTGACTTCTAAGTAGAGTTGGACAAACCTGGCTTCTGCTACGGCAAACCCCCCCCCCCTTTTCAATGTTAATTGAAGGTCGCAAGCCCGCCTGCACTTCCAGGACAGTTATTGGCGGTACATTGAGGCTATTAGCCTCGGTAGGGCGTGAGACATTGTCTTCATGCCTCTGCCTAATTGTGGATTGTGCGTGCAGGCTGAGTCAGTTCTGTGGGGACCCGAGGAAGCAACCGGAGTTTCAAGCTGCAGGGGAAACTGCTTTTCAGGTTGTGCGAGTCAGCCTGCCCTCCGCTCTACATCACTGACATTGGGCAGCACACTATGTGCACCACTCACCTGGAGGGCTCCAGAGGCATCCTGGGAGTCGTGGTCCACCGGGACGGCGTGGACTACACAGGTGCACATGACATCACGAGGGGTGGAGCGGACAGTCACCAATTGCAGTGGGGCTTGTTGACATTTAAACCGCTCCTTGTAATAGCTTGCTGAAAATACCCTGGCACTGACGAAGGCCGAAGGAGGCCGAAATGCATTTGCCACACAGCTGGAAATAAAGGAAGTTTTCTTTGTTCCCCACGGGCTTCTGCTCTTTCTTTGTGAGGAGTTTGGTGGATATATATATATATATATATGTGATCAAGTCCGGGTTTCCCGGACGAAACGCGTCATGCTGCCATCCCCATTGATGGAATAAAAGCACGTTATTTTTCTAAATCCTTGGTTTGTGGTCTGTACCTGGCTGTGTCCGTTTGGTGTCTTCGGCGCTTCAGGACTGTGGATCTTTATATATATATATATATATATATATATATATATATCCACAACTCCATTGACCGGTAGTTCGAACATAACATGAAAATGCAATTACTGGTTAAATCCAAATAGTAACACAGCTTAAAAATTGATAAGATTGATAAACAACAGATCTAATGTCACTCAATGTAAACATTTCCTTATATTGCAAAAATAAATTTCAACCGGGCAATATGATCCTGGTATGTGCAAATATATATATCTCATAGCAGCGAAAGTTAAAGTGCAATAAGTGTATAAAAAAGTGCATAAGTGAAAGATGCAGGGATAAGCCGTTTTGCCATCAGAACAGAGATACTGAATATTATAAGTTGATCATAGTGTATTGAGTTCTAGGTAGATTGTATTATTCTATCAAAGGCTCTCTAAAAAGTTGCAAATGGTAAGAAACTGTATCAAAAAAGTTACAAATGAAAATATGTACAAATAATACCATATTTCATATATATACACACATACATATTCTTATATCACAAAAAACCAAAATATACTACAAAACCTATACTGAAAGCAAAAACAATTACATTCTATTTTCATATCTCATATATATACACACACATATCTATATACATATATATACAATTCTATATACAAACAAATACACCCACTCCTACCTATATATTGAAATCTACTGTACAATACAAAACCCTTAGGGAAAACTTGATAAAAGTTATTTCATTAAATTTTAGAATAATACACTTCAAACATAGCTAAGGAGGTGCATATCCAAAGATATACATGTAAAGTGTGTAACATACAGAAATACAAATATAAAACCACTGGAACATCACTATTTACAGAAACAGTACTATTTGGTATATATCTTAACCTTTATGTGGATGCTGGAATGCAGTGTAACTCCTAATAGGGAACCTAACTAGGAGTACAAAAACCACACATGTAAGAAAACTGGATACACTCAGATAACTCAGATAGGTGGCTGCACCAAATGTATTTATAAAAAATGATGCATTTCTTCAACATTGTTGAGCCCATTGGGCCAACGACTATCGAGTTCAAGAATGAATCTAGATTCCAGTTTTCTAAGCTGTAATTCACGGTCGCCTCCTCTTTTTAAATATGGTACTGCCCCAATGACAAAGTAAGTGAGGCAATTCAGATCTTTATTATGTACCCGTTTAAAATGCCGTGCGACCGGGTAAGTCGGGTCACTATGTAAAATAGCCCGCAGATGCTGTAATATCCGGACGTGCACCTTGAGCTTAGTATTGCCAACATATCTAAGCCCACAGGTGCACGTCAGAACATAAACAGCATGATCTGTCTTGCAAGAATAGTTGCCATTGATCGATTTGGCGACTGTACTAAAAGGGGTAGAATAATGTGTGGTGGTAACTCCGAATTTACAAGCTCGGCAACTAGAGCACTTATAGAATCCTCTGGTAGGGCGTAGCCAAGGTGTTTTTATTTTGAGTTCTGGGGCTGCCTTATCCAAATAGTTGCCCATAGTTTTGGCGCGTCTAAAAGTCACAGTAGGGGAAGCTGGTAATCTGGTATTGAGTATATGATAACTCAGTATAATAGGCCAATTTTTGTTCATAATGGACCTAATTTTTCTATCCTCTTTACTGTAGGTGGTGATAAGACGCGGACAGTCCAACTGGGGTTCTGTATTGTTGGGGAGTTCAGTCTCAGAAATAGATGTAGGAAAGAGACTTTCTCTGGATCTCGAAAGGGATTTGGTTATTGCTGCATTTAAAATGCGCTCAGAGTAACCCCTTGCTTTTAATCTTGTTATGAGTTCCCCTAGACAGGTGCTAAAGTCAGAAGGGGAACTGCAGATCCTTTTTAACCGAAGAAATTCACCATATGGGATTCCTGAAATAGTATGTTTTGGATGCATACTAGTTGTGTGCAATGTGGCATTGCCTGCTGTCTGTTTTCTGTGTAAAGTAGTGTTCAGTGTACAGTTAGTGACATACACCTCAACATCAAGAAATTGAATTCGATTCTTGTCAATATGTGCTGTGAAATTAAGGTTGAGGGAATTGTTGTTGATATCCTGAATGAAAGACAGGGCTTCCTCTTTACTACCTCTCCAGGCAATGAAAATATCATCAATGTACCTCAGAAAGCAACTGACATGGCCCTCCATCAACGCCTTGTGGCGCACATTGAGGACCTGCTCCTCCCACCAGCCAACGTGCAAGCATGCATAGCTGGGAGAGAAGCAGGCCCCCATCGCCACTCCTCTAAATTGTCTGTAAATCTCTTTACCAAAAGAGAAAAAATTGTTATGGAGGCACCATTCCATGAGGCCTAAAATGACCTTATTGTGTTCATAGTACATTATTGGTCTATTAGACAGGTAGTGTTGTACAGCGGAAAGTCCCTGTGTGTGATCTATGCTGGTGTACAGCGACTCAACATCTAACGAGATAAGCCACATATCACTCTCCCACTTAATGGTGGAAATCTTTGTTATAAAGTCACTGGTGTCGCGGGTGAAGCTGGAGAGTTGTTTTACAAAGTCCTGAAGGAAGAAGTCGATATACTTCCCTACTTTCTCACCCACACTACCTATGGCCGATACAATAGGCCTGCCAGGTGTTGGTTGCATGGCCTTATTTACCTTAGGAATAAGGTAAAGGGAAGGCAAAATGGGAAAATTGACATACAAAAATGTATGCTCTTCAGATGATATTAGGCCTTCTCTTTTCCATTGGCCTAATGACTTATGTAGTTTAGATGTAGCTTTCTCATACTCTTTCTGTGAGGCTTTGACATAGCATGAGGGGTCTTCAAGTTGGCGTTTGGCTTCAATGATGTAGCCTTGTTTTGGCCAAATCACCAGATTGCCCCCCTTATCTAATTTTTTGATCACAATATCAGGATTATTACCTAATTTTTTCATCAGCTTATCATAAGCAAGTTTTATATGTATCTCTTTCTTCCGGTGTTTATTGTTTATTTGAGTATAGAGTCTTTTAATATCATTGGTGACGCAGTCGTGAAAGATGTCGATCGCATCTTTCGGCATCAAAGGTATAAACTTGGATTTGCTTCGAAAGGGACTTAAACCTGCTCCTCTTTGAGAAATGGATAATTGCCTTAAGCGAGTCTGTGTAGCATCCTCAAAATTTATTTCTGAAGTGTCTGATGGACTAAGTAAATAATTGGCATCTAGGAAAGTATGAGTGTCTGACGCACGTAATGCATGTAGCTCATCAGATTCAGTCTCCTCATCTTCATTGTTTAGATTATTGTGGTCTTTAGCAGATTGCAAAGCAAAATGTTTTTTTTAATTTCAATTTTCTTATAAAGCAAAAGAGGTCAACTCTGGTCATGGTATAGTTAAAACTTTATATTGGAGAATAGTTCAATCCTAACGAAAGTAATTGTTCCTCTGCTTTATTGAGGGTGACGTTAGAGAGATTAACAATGGTGTTATCAATTAACTGCGTTTTCCCCATGTTTTTTTCTTTTTCTTTAGTTGTTGCTGAGCACCGGCGCTGTTTCCCTCTGCGCCGTCGTGCTTTTCGGCGTTGGTTCCTCCTTTGCCTGCTTGTGAGTTGGGTTGCCAGGACCTCAAAGTTTGGAGCCTCTCCTCTACCACAAAGTCCATTTTCTGCTGGAGATTCAGTGTTTCCAGTCCCATTAAGTTTAAATCTGAGCCAGTGGAACCAGATGACAATGATTCCACACTAGATGCGCTTGTTACAGATGAGTCGGTGGTTTCCTCGGCCCCATCGATGTTAGCAGTACCAGATGCTGTCATACTAGTACTGGCAGTTGCGGTTGCGTTGTTAACATTTGCTCCAGTAACATTTTTCTTTTTTGCATATGCCTGTCTTTTGGCTGTATTGTATTTTCGGGAAAATGTAAAAATATATATATATATATATATACGTCGAGACACTCTGCGACCCAGGAGGGCAAATACAAACAACGCCAAAGAAGCAACAAAAGGCGCCGGGAACGACGGCAATGCAACATCAAGGGGCAAACCAAACAGAAAACCCAATGCCAACAGAAAATGGAACAAGAAATGAACACATCAATACGTGAAATGGGCTCAGCAGGTTTATCACTAACTGCCATAAACCTTATCCACATCAATCTGAGCCAAGCTGAGCTCCAAGTTCTGTCCTTAGGTTTAACATCCAGCCCAGCCAGTAACTTTAACTGTGAGCAGACGCGCATAGACCTTTACAAATATACACAGAAGTTGAAGCGTCGCAAATTCTTTTTGTCAAGCAAAGCTGAACGTAAGATCTCTAAGCTAGATACTGGTCAACTACCTGGCAGTATGCCAGATTTAACTGTGAAATATTTGGCGTTAATACAGGATTTGCAACAATTGGATACTGAGAATTCAAGCAGGGACCTGGGCGATGACCAGATCAATTTGAATATGCCTGGCAACACTCATATCAAACTGAAATCAACATTTACACCTTTGATGTTACATGATAACATAGATATTTTCCATGAACTTTCCATTGCAGAATTAAAAAGACTATACACCGCTACAATGCGTGATCATTACAAGCATACACCACAAAACAATTGCTACATCCAGCTAATAAAAAAACTACAGGCCAACGTCAACATCATAGTTCGCCAGTCTGATAATGGGGGCAATGTGGTGTTAGGGCCCAGGGAACTGTATCTAGAGGAAGCCCTTGAACAGCTCAATGATCGTCAAAGTTACTAGAGGAGCGACATTAGTACTGTCAAGCAGGCGCGGTTTGAATTCTACGCACAGCTAGTAGACTGGAAGAGTGCAGGACTACTTAGCCATGATGAATTCAAATTCCTGAAAATGATCATCCTGTGTTCCCTGCAATCTGCTTAATTCCCAAGATGCACTAAATGTGCTGAAACCCCCCTGGCAGGCCGATTATATCACCGCGCAAAAGTCTGATACAAAATACGTCTGTCTACATCTGTTCCTTTCTGCAGGAACATGTGAGGGCTCTGCCCTCCTTCATCCAAGACACGGGTGACTTCCTGAGAAAGTTGGAAGATGTTACATGGGACTCTGCTTATTGGCTGATAACTCTGGATGTTACATCCCTTTACACCAGCACACACCATCAGGATAGTATAAAATCTATCAATCATTGCCATGGCAAGAGGCCCATCCTAATGTGTAATCATAATAAGATGTGAACATCCATGATTAAAACGTGCTTGAACAACAACATTTTCATGTTCCTTAACCAATTGTTCCAACAGTTTAGAGATGTTGTAATGGGGGCTTGCTTCTCCCTGAGTTATGCTTGTCTGCATATGGGCCTGTGGGAGGAGCAGGTCCTCCATGACAAACACCATGATGTCTTCATCAGCCATGTGATTCATTGGTATAGATATATCAATTATATATTCTTGATTTGGAGAGGCAGAGAACAGCAGGCCCTTGATTTCATCAAATTGATTAATGTCAACACCCTCAACTTACAGGTTTCAAGCAAACTGAATCAAGAACTGATCTGTTTTCTGGATGTTGTGGTGTTTATTAGTAATGACAAATTGGTGACCAGGTTGTTCAGAAAGCCTACAGCGGGCAACACTGTTTTACATGCTGCCAGCCATCAGCCAGGGCATCTGATTTGCAGTACCCTCTTCGGGGAGATGCTGCGTATCAGAGGAATTTGTAACACTGAGTCAGAATGTATGATAGCACAGAATGCCAGCAAAGTGATATTTCTGGCTAGAGGGTATGCTGCCACCACGATTGACAAAGCTATCATCAAAGCTAATCATATTCCTACGCAGGTTGCCTTGGAAAACAAAAAAAACAGTGTTTCTTCTGTAAAGGGTAAAGAGCCAACTAGACTAATTCTAACATATAATCGCCAGCATCAGGCTCTTCCTAAGATCTTCAAGAAAAATTGGAGTCTTGTGCGCAATAACCCTGTCATTAGGAAGTTAATGGTAGCCACTCTTGAGATCACTTTCAGGAAAGCATGGTCTATGTGTGATTCCCTAGCCAAGACCAGTCCAGAACTAGTCATAAATAAATGTGGCTTAATTTCAGTAAGGGATTCAGAAGGTGCACCAGCTGCAAAGCTTGCAGACATGGTGTTAACCAAACTGAGTACAAAATTCCCTTTTGCGATGTCCCTAATCCTATCTATAGGATGCTCACTTGGAAGACTGACTTTGCGGTCTATGTGCTGCAATATGTTAGTAGCACCAAGTTGCAGGTCCACAAGCGGATACTCCAGCACATTAGAGCAATCAGTGGTAGTGATGCATCCTATCCAGTGGCATGCCACTTTAAGGAGTACGATGACAACAAGATTGAGCTGTTAAAGTATTTCGGAATTGATTCAGTGTAGCCCCTCAGACGAGGTGGTAATCGTGAAGCTCTCCTACAATCACTGGTAACCAAATACATCCTAGAACTTGATACCAAGACACCGCTAGGTCTGAACGCCAATGAAGACTTTTATACATGCTTGTAACAGGGTTATAGGTTTTACATTGTTGCACATTCTGCAAATGACACTCTCGTGGCCTTGCCTCCATAACTTATGAAATCATGTTTTTAACCAAATTCTGTTTTTTATGCACCTTTAGCACTTTAATGCACTAGCACTTTCATGGTTATACATATGGATGTATTATATGGTGCCCACTTGGACATGTATTTTTTCACCTGATGTTTCAGCACTTTAACATTCCAGCATATCTGACAATCTCTCTGCTTACAGGGAGTCTGATTAGCAGTATATATGTTACATGAGAATGCATTGTCTTATTAGAAGATTTTTATCAAAGTTTTTATTGACCACAGGTTAATTCCTATGTATGCTCCTTAGAACAACTCTCATTAATGATGTATGGAGATCATTAGAATCCACATACTGAGTTATGCGTAGTGGGTAACAGCAAAATGTGTTTGCATGCAGCCTAAGACAAGTTACAACCCACTGGGGTTCTATTCTCTTTGCATTTTTTGCACAGTCGTATTCTATTGTTTTAAGATCTGATTTTTTACCTGAATTTTAAAAATCGTCTCATATTGCTGTTTCATTTTTAATACTTTTTATATACATGTAATTATGTTTATTCAAGTATTTGGGATCTATTTTTAAGTGCTGGTACTTGCAATGACTACGACATCAATCTTTGCAAACGTAAGATTTCTTCTATGTCCATACCTTGGTGCTATCAACCAATCACTTTGTATGTTACTTGTACTTTGCACTTTAAATGCTGGTACACTCCTCCTAAGGCGACATGTGATCAAGGCCTGTTGAAGGCTGAAACCCGTCATGGCAGGCATGCAGAGCAATAAATAAACTCACCTCGCACTTACAATCGGGTCTGTTTTCGTCTGTTCCTGAGTCCGGTGAGTTGGGATTGCTGGGATTCCTGTGGCGAAGTTCTTCTATCTATCTATCTATCTATCTATCTATCTATCTATCTATCTATCTATCTATCTATCTATCTATCTATCTATCTATCTATCTATCTATCTCTCTATCTATATCTTACCTATTGGCGGTTGCCAGTGAGTAGTTATAGTTAGAACCTAGTTTCAATAGAAAAAGCATTTTGATTTGCTAATAACTTTGGCGTCGTTTGACGAATCTTTGTGAAATTCTGCACATAAAAAGCTCCGGTCCTGCAAGTTTAGGGGTGATTCATCAAGCGGGGCTGAAAAAAAGGGGGGTTCCAAAATTAGTTTTCCCCATGTTAATTTCCATAGGAAATTTATGCAACGGGCTACAGCCTGAACTGCTGAACGGAATTACCGCAAATTTGGCAAAAAGTTAGTGCTTGGATCAGAAAGTGACCTTTTTTTTAAATGGTGTAAATCCGTTCAGTAGTTGCTGAGAGATTAGAAAAATAAAAGTTTTGATGTCTGGGCGGAGCCTAAGCCCCGAGCATGAGCTTCACTGAGATTGTCTGTCAACACTCCAAAGCAGGAAGTGTTGGCAGCCATCTTGTGACTCGGTAGAAGCGAGTCACCAGAAATATAAAAAAACAAAGATATAAAACAAGAGAAGGGGGCAGGGTAGAAACACCCTGACCCCCAGGCCTGCTCAGGGGGTCCCAGAAGGACCCCCAGGGCCAAAATAATCATTTAAAAAAAAAATGGCCCAATTCACGCTGGGGTCGCGAGTTCCCATGTTTTATTGGAATGAGGCCACTGGGTGGGCTAGGTCCCGGGGGCATTTCTTAAAAAATAATAATGGGGACCCGCTGGGTCCCCGCAGCCCCGGGGCTTCACTCATGTTGGGAGGGGGTTCAGTAGGCTGTGGAAATGATATCAGGAAAACAACAATGCACTGTATTGTATCTGTCCTTTAATATAATGCAGAATAATGTTTACTTATAATGCAGTGTTCACTTTTATCATGGATAGTGTCACTTTGTTACAGGAAATTTAATAATATGTGGGAGGGCATGTTCTCTATCTGTGAGCGGAACAAAATTAATGTTTAATTGGCTGAGGTGTTCCAACAACAAGCTTAATGTTCATTGCTGCGAACCATTGAAAGTAGAAGCGTTTACTTTCCAGCCATTCACATCCCCTCCGCAGAGTGGAAAAGGAGGTCTGATTGGCTCACATGTTCCAAGGAGGACCTTATAGAGCTCAATGTTCATTGGTTGTGAACCATTAAAAGTAGAACTGTTGCTAGCTATTCCTTTAACCTCCGCAGAGTAGGAGGGACATCTGATTGGCTGACGTGTTCTAAGGAGGAGCTTCCGAAACTTAATGTTGATTGGTTGCCAACTATTGAAAGTAGAAGTGTTGCCAGCCATTCACTTCCCCTCCACAGAGTAGGAGGGACATCTGATTGGCTGGCGTGTTCCAAGGAGGACTTTCCCAAGCTAATAATGATTGGCTATAAACCATTGAAAGTAGAAGTGTTGTCAGTGATTCCTTCCCCCTCCGCGGAGTATTAGGGACATCTCATTGGATACAAGTTCCAAGCGGGACCTTCCCAAGCTTAATGTTCATTGGCTGTGAAGCATTAAAAGTAGAAGTGTTGGCAGCCATTCCCTCCTCCTCTGCGGAACAACATGGACATTTTATTGGCTAAAGTGTTCCGAGTACAAATTAGCTCCTTATTGGGTGCGAACGGTTCACTGTTGTCAGCCATTTTGTGACGAACTTCGAAGGAGTACGGGGAAAAAAGTAGTAGAGGGGAGGGTAGGAACACTATTAACTATTAACTGTACAGTGGTCACAAGGTGGTGGACGGGGATTGTGAAGGTAAAAAATTTTTTTTTATATGTTTTAAGGACCATTTATATAATTGCCTTAGGGTGTACAAATCACGGCAGAAAAATAACAGAGTGTCTTGCGGTCTTTTTGTTATCAAATTTGTGGATGGGATACTTCCCAGGAGGACTATTTACTTATAATGTGGTGTTTACTTTTCTGACGGGGAGGTGTGGTTGTGCAGCAAAAATTTCACTCTGGGTTTTCAACAGTTTTATTTAGCAATTACAAATAAACTTTCTTCGGAAACAGATGCAGTATATATCAAAGGGGTGATAAAAATGAAATTTCATAAAATATCACTTAAGCGTGGCCACACCCTCCTTTTTTCTGCTATAGTTTGTAAAAGTGTTGCCCCATATTCTTGATAAAATGTGTTACTTTTAGATAAAGTAGAAAAGAAGTGCTACAAGAAACACTCCTGCACTACATTATCTGAGGTCAGAAGAACAAGTAAAAAACTGTTAAACACAAATGACTCCATATTACTTAGAAATGTACACATTATCATTTTTTTAAATCTGTATTCTGAAGAATGCAGGAACGTTCTGTCGTAGCGCTTAGATGTCGTACACTGTTCCGCTAACAAATCAAGTACTCTTCAAAGAATATATAGCACAGTACTATTATAATATACAGTACTGGTAAAATATACTATATGGGGAGAAGGTGTATAGGAACCGTATCTGAGAAACATAGAAATTAGAAAATAACATTCATAAATGTAGGGTTTATCAAATGTTTAAAGTAAGAAAGTTATAGTTCCAGAGATGTACTACCTTTCTTTTAGGGGTGTTGGTGCAATCGGGGGTGGAGGGAGGGGTGTGTTCTAGTTTGGTTTCTTCATTTTCTGAAAGTCAACATTATTTTTTTTGTATGATTGATGTGTGCAGTAGTCTCCGGATTGCGGAGCTATGCAGTTTATGTGAACCGTGACGAATAAAACTTGTTTTTAAACAAAAAAAGTAATAAAGTCTGTATGAAAGCTATATTTTTTAGACTGCAATTTCGTAAAATATGCTCACTGAAAAAATATCTGATCGAGTAAGTTATAAAGGTTAGTGAGCTGTATTTTAGAGGGCCAGACAAATCTCCAATTCCTATTCGGTAACAATATGACACTTTGTTACAATGTAAAGAGTGACACTGTTGTTACAGTAAAAAGAAAAGGAAAATAAAGGTATGAATACAACAGAAGATCAATAATGAAATACTTTCCAGCGGTGAAGATGTTCAGATTTTCTTTTCTCTGGGACTTCGAAAAGTTTCATCTTCGCGGCGAATAATTTTCGTGGCGACAGGTCATAAACTCCTCTGAGATCATAATGACTGTGAAAATAATAATATACATATTCACAGTATATGATCCCAATGGGGAAACAGACTAAAAACCAGAAGCTGGTGACGTTGCTTGTATATCTTTACTCTTTGCGCCGACTGGTCATGAACTCCTCTGAGAATATAATGACTGACAATATTATAATATACATATTGACAGTCAATGATCCCCAGGGAAAAACAGACTAACAACCGGAAGGTGACGTTAATTATAAATCTATAGGGTTTGCGCCGACATGTCACCAGCACCTCTGAAGTGAAGTACAGTGTCAATAATATAATATACAAAGTCACAATATATAAGCTCAAAGGAACCAGAAAAGGAACAATGTTTGCTGTAATCTGTCTGTTTCTGAAAACAAGCTGCTGACGTTACAGAAAAAAGGCAAAAACAAGCAATAATACTTTTTTCTAAATGTAAATGTTTAAATATTGACAAATAGCTACTTATTATAAATACCTACTATGCCATAATCAAACAACTTACAACTCCGGAATATGTTTTGTTGCCGCAAAAGAAGAATCTGACAGTAGAAAAGGGAACCTGCGTCACAGAATGGACACAGGTAAATAACTCAAAAAAACAAAACTAATCGAACAAAGGGTGTGGTTTATATACTTTTTGGTTATTGAGTAGTCTATGGAAGGAAGATGCCGCTCCGCCCATTTAGATGTCACGTTTTACAGTTTACAAATACTCGTTTTAACTGTTTAACTTGTGCAAGTCTTGGGAAAAGTTACAAAATGTGAAGCTTTAAAGGCTTCGATTTTGATTGTAACTTGTATAAGGTCCTTATTATGTACATATGTTAGAGAGCTTCAAAACTGTTACCCGGCAAACCGTGTCTAAAAACATCTAAATAGAAGACATAAAAAATATATCGTTCACAATAGTAGAAAAAAAATACGTGCTAATATTTGTCATCACTATGCTGTTAAAGTAAAAAAATACAAGCAGTTGTAAAGCGTACAGCTACCCCAGGAAAGGTGTGCCGGCACTCGGGGGCATCGGGAAGATTAAGCAAGGTGTTGCCCTCAATGACATAGTGGTGGGCTAACATGCCACTGGAGCCGGGAATTGAACTTTGAACGCTGTTGTTGGAAGTCAGGTATCACAGGGGCTGCGTCACACTTTTTTCACACTTATATGTTAATTACTGTTAATTAAGTTATAAACATTGTTAAATTATAACTTATAATTTAACAATATTTATAACTTAACTAGTAGTCTTTTTAAAATATTGTTGAAAAACAATGTAGTTTTCAGGGACATTGTAGTTAGAAATTAGCATTTAAAAAACCTTTGAAATTCACTGAAAGAAATCATAGGTTTTACAAAAGTTATAGTTAGAAATTTGCATTTCAAAAAAACTTAGAAAGTCACTGAAAAAAACTTAGGTTTCAGGGGCGTTATAGTTAGCTGAACGCTTCACTCGCACAAAACCATAGAAATTCCACCGTTATAGTTAGTTCCGCTAACTATAACTCGCGCCTCCGCAATGCACTGCTCATGACGTCAAATATTACATCATTCATGGCATGGTCAGTGACATCACTGATGACATCACTGATGACATCTTAAATGACATCACTGATGACATGATCCATGTGATAATACAATGCACCTCCTCACACCCTGATACACCTTAGATACGCCCATTCTAAGATACAGACTACCATTTTTTAAATCGTAGACACACCAATACCAGTTACTACATACCCATTCACTGATTCTTAGGTCTACACACACATCTACTCATTCACCCATACAATCACTTATACATGTAGTCGCTCATCAATACAACACTATTCAGAAAAGGGGGTGGTGATGGACAGAGTATCTGAATTAAGCAGAACACTCCTACCCAGTCAACAGATCAGGGCTTGATCCATCACTGTTTTTTAGCTCACTTCACCATCCCAGCTCAGAACCTGGCTACATGCAAATTAGTCTGTCACTGGCCCAGTGCATCATGGGAACAGGGCAGACCAAATTACCAAGCCAATTCTTTTACTGGAAAGGAAACAAGCTTCTGGGGACCGGTTTCTGGCATTACAGCCTTCTTCGGCCCGGCTTGATTGAATCCTGATGGTGCAGTGAGCAAGGGACTCATGTCTGAGCATACCCTTCCACGCTTATGGTGATGCACTGGGCCAGGGACAGACTAATTTGCATGTAGCCAGGTTCTGAGCTGGAATGGTGCAGTGAGCTATAAAACGGTGATGGATCAAGCCCTGATCTGTTGACTGGGTATAAGTGTTCTGTTTATTCAGATACTCTGTCCATCACCATCCCCTTTTCTGAATCGTTTTGTCCACCATAAGCGTGGAAGGGTATACTCAGATGTGAGTCCCTTTCTCATTGCACCATCAGGATTCAAGCAAGCCGGGCCGAAGACGGCTGTAATGCCAGAAACCGGTCCCCGGAAGCTTGTTTCCTTCCCAGTATAAGAATTGGCTTGGTAGTTTGGTCTGCCCTGTTCCCATGATGCACTGGGCCAGGGACAGACTAATTTGCATGTAGCCAGGTTCTGAGCTGGGATGGTGCAGTGAGCTAAAAAACGGTGATGGATCAAGCCCTGATCTGTTGACTGGGTATGAGTGTTCTGTTTAATTCAGATACTCTGTCCATCACCACCCCCTTTTCTGAATCGTTTTGTCCACCATAAACGTGGAAGGGTATACTCAGATGTGAGTCCCTTGCTCATTGCACCATCAGGATTCAAGCAAGCCGGGCCAAAGACGGCTGTAATGCCAGAAACCGGTCCCCGGAAGCTTGTTTCCTTCCCAGTATAAGAATTGGCTTGGTAGTTTGGTCTGCCCTGTTCCCATGATGCACTGGGCCAGGGACAGACTAATTTGCATGTAGCCAGGTTCTGAGCTGGGATGGTGCAGTGAGCTAAAAAACGGTGATGGATCAAGCCCTGATCTGTTGACTGGGTATGAGTGTTCTGTTTAATTCAGATACTCTGTCCATCACCACCCCCTTTTCTGAATCGTTTTGTCCACCATAAGCGTGGAAGGGTATACTCAGATGTGAGTCCCTTGCTCATTGCACCATCAGGATTCAAGCAAGCCGGGCCGAAGACGGCTGTAATGCCAGAAACCGGTCCCCGGAAGCTTGTTTCCTTCCCAGTATAAGAATTGGCTTGGTAGTTTGGTCTGCCCTGTTCCCAGGATGCACTGGGCCAGGGACAGACTAATTTGCATGTGGCCAGGTTCTGAGCTGGGATGGTGCAGTGAGCTAAAAAACGGTGATGGATCAAGCCCTGATCTGTTGACTGGGTATGAGTGTTCTGTTTAATTCAGATACTCTGTCCATCACCACCCCTTTTCTGAATCATCAATACAACACTATCATATGCACTCATACACCTATTCAGATACTCAGATACCACCACTCATCCATGGAGTTACTCACACACCTAGATTGTCATGAAAAGAATCAATCACACTCCCATGTACTCACCTATACAGTTATACACACACCACCTCACTAATTCATACAGATAGTAGTGCATACTTACTCTCTTATATAATCACTTTGACGAGTACACATTCATCCATACAGCCACTCTTGCAATCACTCACTGTCACATACAGTTATTTATATACACCATCACTCGCATAAACTAGCGTTTACATATGTAGCTACTTACATGTATAACTGAGACCTCCATCCACTCACCAACACACCCATACACACACTCACCCAGTCATAGAAGTGTTTCCACCAGCACTCTTGAACCCATACACCCAGTGAATCAACTAGTCACACTTCGATGCACAAAGTCACACACCTCCAACCCACCCACACACACACTCAGGCACATATACAAATACTCGGGCAAACAATCAATAACCCATATAAACTGTCATGTTGGTCTCTTCTTCCTTTTCTGACTTTCTATCTTGCTGCAGTTGATGATGAAAAAAGCCTCTGTCCCCATAGACGAGGACCCGACACCTGCACCAATTAAACACGGGCCATTGTAGCTGCCTTGCTTTGCCTTGCTTTGGGAATGTGGTTCGTGTATTCTTCAACACTGCCGACGATAAGCCATTTCAGCTCAGCAAGGATCACCGGTAAATGCAACGCTAATTCCCCCTACCCTTGAAACCTTAACAAATACAGTGTATCTTTTCTTAAGTGCAATTAGGGTTAATTAATTGCTATACACGAATGGTATAGCGTATTCTGTGATCTAAGGTGACTTTGTACGTCTAACAAAGTATTCTTCTTGCCTCAGCCGCATTGGCTGAGGAGCAGAGCGAAGAAAAGGCAGAAAAGATCTTCAACCGCAACCTTCGAGTAAGTAAACAAAGGCGTTACGGGGAGATTAGCTTTAACACGCGCATCCACGTGCGCGGCACCACCGATCCTTTGAGTAAAATATTTTATTATGCGAAGCAAATATTTGCAGCTTGTGGTTTGTTGTCGACTAATGCCCTGTAACGGGAGTGTTGACTGAAAGGATTAATGCAGGCAGTAAAGCTTTCAATTAAGATCAGCCAGAATCCAGTCGAAGCGGCCTCGCTTCAATGGGGTTTCCCTCTTATCTGTTGAATGCCAGGGAGATTTCACACAGCCAGCGGCGCGCTCCTCATAAAGCGACACTTCCAGGCTGGAGCAGCAGTTTATTCAGCGATGTTGACTTAACCCTTGAAGTCCCATTGATAACGGAGCATCGTTGTACGCTTCGCTGCGGTCAGTTTACCCTTTTTTTCATACCAGGAAGCCGCGGTGCGCGGAAACGCTGTGAGTCGAAAGAGGCTCTCAGCTGTTTAAACAAGGGTAGCCTCTTTTTGGCACGGAGCTGTCATCTCTTCATGTATTTCGCCTTCTTCGCGCCTCTTCGTCAGGCCTGCCATAGTGCCGAGCCTTCACTCCGACATGCCGGCTGCAGTGAGAGCCCAAAGCTCGGCTGTTTTCACGTCGTCTTTGCAGTTGCACGCGCCAGGCCGAGTCCTGTGGTTATGGTATTGGGTTTGGCTTCGAGAGTGAGTTGGTCTGGTATTGGCTCCCTGTTGAATTCCATGTGTGCCTGAGGTGCAGGTGATAACTGCATGATAAATATTCAGCCCTCGCTCACTACTGTGATGTAGTAGTTATGTGAGCTCAGTCAGACTTCAGAGTTCGCGGAATCGGAGCTTTTTATTTGACCTAAAACGTCCTAAGCAAAACTTTCCCCGAAACCCCTTAAGGAGCCAGCACTGGCAAAATCAATAGGTCTGGTTTATTACTGAAAGTGCCTCTTAAGTCACCGAGCTTAAGCATTCAGTAATTATTGTACATTACTCTAAAACTCATTCTTGCATTCCTTATTCATTCACTGACTCTTTCTTCGATTTATCCACACAACAATAAAACACACACACACAAACTCAGCAGTCATATGCAAGATATGCAAAGAATGAAAAGTATGGAAACGATGTTGCTACTGAAAAATGGCCCTCATTTGCTTCTAGCAAAAAAAGTAAAAAAATAAACATAGCAATGGGCAGCCCCCTTGGAATGTTAATATGCACAATGTACACACAGTGAAACAACAATCCACCTTTAGTGGGTCATTAGCTTTAGCAAATGCCTTTCATAATACATGTAAAGCCAACTGTCTTTGCTGTAACTAACCAAACATATCATGCATAACTTTGGCCAAAGTACCAATTAGGCCTGTAGGCTTTAGCATTGTCTTGTCAACATAAGCAACTCAAGCCTGCTGCATTGAGCACACACTTTCTCAAAGGGCAAACATCAGGAATACAGTTATTTGTATTTGGCAGTATAAAAAAATAGAACAGCTACATGCCCCTAATATCTACATCTGTGTAATGAATGCAACTCATCAGTTGATGCTGATTGTGGAGATTAGTTTACGGGCCAGCAGTAAGCTATCCGGTATTCCGCTACCATGTACTTGCTTCCATTGTGCATCTATGTACCTTCTATGTACTTGGATCTGTGTTTGTTATTTTTCTCCTGAAAAAGCATTTCCAATGCACTACCCTATTTCTAATCTTGTACCTCTATCAATATTTTAATCTATATATACTTCCTTCCTTTATGCATCTGCATACTTTCAAGGAACCTATGGATCTATATAGTTATCACTTTCTTCTAATTTAGCATTTCCAATGCACCACCCTATTTCTCAGCCTATACTTCTCTCAATATATCTTCTAGCCCAACTTTCTGACTCATCTCAAACTTCTTTCTACTACTCTTTCCAATCACTACCCAATTTCTCACACTTTACACCTATCAATATATAGTCTGCACCCACTATCTCATTTATCTCAAACCCCATACCACTACTATGACCCCCAAAATAACCCTTTCTAGACTCTCCCCTACTCTACGCCTCCATGCATCATCTGACACCTCTTTTAACTTTACCGAGCCCCCAAAACAAACCTTTCTCAACTCTTCCTGGTGACTCTTCCGCTCCTAAACCCCTTTTTACTCACCTAAAAGCCTCCTCCTACTACTATGACCTCAAAAAAAAATCTAAATCCTTCACTCTCTTATCCCTCCACTATCCCTTTCAATTAAAATAACAGAGTAACTTGTTCACTTCTAAAATTCCATATTCCACTATACTAATTCACCACTAATCCTTTATGGGTTCCAGAGTAGCGTGCTACTCGCCAATAAAGTGTTTCAACACCCCATCAGGGTTACAAGCGCTATATTAATGCAAACCTTTTTCCCTTTTCTACTCCTTTTCTACCCCTCCCCAACACTTCTCAATCCAAACAATTGACTAACATATCCACCACTCAAATTACTTTCATTTTTCACCATACTAATTCAACACTAACCCTTATCTGTTCCAGAGTATCGTGCTACTCGCCAAAAAAGTGCTTCAAAAGCCCATCAGGGGTAGCAAGCCCTATATAAATATAAACCTCTTTCCCTCTTCTATCTCGCTGCAAACCCTTCTCTATCCAAATAACTGAATAACAAATCCATCACTCAAATTACTTCATATTTCACTACACTAATTTTCAATACTAATCCTTCATGGGGTCTGGAGAAGCATGTTACTTGCCAGAAAAGCGCCCCAACACCCATCAGGGGTAACAGGTGTTATGTGAATGCAAACCTTTCTTCCCCTTCTATCCCTCCACTATCTTTCTCACTCCAAATAACTGACTAATATCCACCACTCAAATTACTTTCATATTTCACCATACTAATTCACCACTAATCCTTTATGGGTTTCCGGAGTAGCGTGCTTCACACCCCACCAGGGGTAACAAGCGCTATATAAATACAAACCTTTTTTCCTCTTCTATCCTGCTATCCTTCCTAATCCAAATTACTGACTAACCTATCCACTACTTAAAATTACTTTCATATTTCACTATACTAATTCAACACTAATCCTCTATGGGTCCCGGAGTAGCGTGCTACTCGCTGAAAAAGCACTTCGACACCTCATCAGGGGTAGTGAGTTCTATATAAATGCAATTATACTACAATGCAATACGTGTCACTCACCTCAAAGTAGTCAAACACAAAGCAAGCTATTTACAATATCACCTTAGACTGCGGTACCATGAGTTGTTCAGTACAAAGGAAAATTCAATTATTTAAATGTTTCCAGCAAAACTCCAGCCATGACATATGGGTCAATTACATTTGGGAATAAGCTAAGCAAGGCTTTGAAGGAGTAAAAAATTCAGCAATAAAATGTTTTTAGGGCGACCATCCTCCACCTCACTAAATCAACTAAGACTAGGATTTGGGCTAATAAATATGTCATTTTTACTTGATCAGCTGTATCTATATTATTGATATAGATTATGCCACTCCGAAGAGGAAAATCTCAAAAATGTAATCTGCAGTAAAATGAAAAACCTAGATCAGGGAAAAGATTCCTATGGATTGAATAACCTGAACTGAATTTTAAATACATTTGAAATGACAATATACATTTTTGTCAGGAGAAAAATGCAAACCATTGTTTTTTGGTCAAAACATAGAATATTAATTCATGTCAAAAAGGGGAAAAACACTATTACCACATATATCCTTTGGGCCCACAGCTTTACCTTCAAAATCTCAAAGCAATTTAGGAGGGAATGAGATTTTGCTTTCACCAATAGCATAAATAAGGAAAGGCTGGGAAACGCATACATTGTTTTAAATTCATGTGCTGCAGACATTGTAGATACAAAATAGAGGCTATTCAGCATTAAATCTGCTCCTGTCCTTGACTGGCTCAACAAAGAAAAGTTTTATCACACACCTGTTTTAATCAGGTGAGCATCCCAGGACCATTAACTGAGCTATGAAAAAATTTATTGGGGAGATTTCACACTGAACCTCATAGAGAAGAAACATGTATATCAGCAAGGGAAAGACAGTGGTTTATGTAAAGCTTCTTAGATAACTTTTTATCCAACTGCTAATTTATGTGAAAATTAAATTATTGTTTTTAATAACTTTCATTATTTTAAATGCTCAAACACTAAGAATATAATTTATTTCTAAACAATTTGCAATATTGTTTTGTGAAGGGATCTACAAAATTCATAACGAATACTATAATGTACTATTCTCAGTTATAAAATTATACATATGAACAAAATTACAGTTGGCAAAAACTTGTGCAAAACATTCTACTACGCCCTAACAAGGATTATCAATGTGCAAATGTGTAACCCTAAGGGTTAGGGTTGGTGGGAGGGGGGAGTTCCTTAACACTAGCACCCTAGCCTACTACAATATTCTGTGTAAGAAAATACATGTTTGCAGGTTTTAATGAGAGCAATCCACCCTTAAAAATCTAATTTCTGTAACATATATTTTTCACAATAAATAAGTCAAGGAACCACAAAAAGTTCTACAAATGCACACAGGCCTTAGCATAAGCTTTCCTACTAGCCACAAAGTTCAAGGGCAATGTTGCATTTCAAGCACTCTTTGTAAGTGGAAGCATACACCTTCTGCCCATTCAAAGCTTATAGAGAGGAAGATTGGTATGTGAGCGGAGTCTAAGCCCCACTAGAGTACTGCTTCTTTAAGCTTTCTTTCTGGAGATCACATAAGGTCTAAGCTGCACTGACAAACCATATTTAAAGACCTGCATGTTCTATTTTAAGTAATGGTGATGTTCTCATGGTAGCCATGCTATCAGTGTCTAGTGTGCCTATCAGTTCTCACATTGAACTGATGGCATTCATTGCAAATGGACAACACCTCAAGTACTGCCAAGGTGGTGCTGGCAGCGAGGCTAGCGGATTGAAGGATATACATTTTCAAACCACTTGCTCATCCACCCATACCTGTCTACAGCCCACACCACTTAAAATGTAAGGACTGTGTGCCATTTTACTTGTCACGTGGGCCCTGGCTAGAAGCAGGGGTTGGAGAGAAAGGGATCTGAGCTGCAAAAAGCTGCACCTTTATCTTGAGCCTATCAAAGGAAATAAAGAAGCACCCTGCCCTTATATTTCCCAAGTTAGGCAAGAAACAAACCTGGGCATGTATCAATGTCCGTTACAGTATCAATGATCAGTTCTGTAGCAAGCAATGTAAACTGAATTGTTTTTGGCTCTGAACAATTATTGGTAAGAATTGTAAAAGAGTGAAAGAACCCCACAAATACATCACTTACAGAGTACATGGGCATGTTTGGGGCATGCTTAACAACTGACCTATTTTACTAGGATTGGAACTTGTGATCTGCAGTTGCATTAGGATCTCTACAGTAAACCGATTAAGCCAAACTTTTGACCTGTAGGTTACACTCAGCAAACTGGAACTGGGGCATTAACTCTCTAGTTTATTTTATGCTGATTCAATTTGGTTTCTAGCAGGTCACACATTGATCTCTTTGAGAAGTACACCAACAACTGATATGTACTATTGGTGTTATAGACTGAGACCTGCTTGACATGAACAGATCTCTGCAAAAATACCATACACCTTTAAACTAAATTACAGCATGGTCTGTACAACTAACTAAATAAGCCAGAACAGCAGTTTATTACACAACTAGGTATTAGGTCACCAAATATTTTTGATCAACACTAGTTGGTCATAAATAGCTCAGTGTTTGATGAATGCACATTTGAACATCATATCATGAAAGTGGGTTTGAGGCAGAAGGTCTGTGATACAAGTGTGCATGTGAAGATGGACTGCAATTGTTGTACAACAACAGTGCACAATCACAACATAATAACACAACACCCCATTTCAATAAGAAAAACCGACAGTAATGCAAGAGACTACAACACAGCAACATAACAACAAAACACCAGTATATTAATAAACAAAACAATTACTGAGCACAACAATTTTACAATGAAAAAGCTCTCGCAACTACATATGTATATATCAAGACAAGGTTCAATGACCAACAGTAAAAAAGAAAACGCAGAAGCAGGTTCTTTGGTGTGAGACTTCTTGTTACAGCAAGTTGTTTACTTTTCTCCAGACTTTTGAGAAAGAAATCGCCGACACGTGTTTCGTCGTGTGTGGGTGAGTCAAACACGACTCTTCAGGGCTTGAACTCCCAATACCACTGTGTGGTTGGAGTAAGTCTGGGTCTTTATGAGCTCGGTTTCAAGCAAAGGGTATTCTGTGTATAAAAACACAGACGAAGCAGGTTGAAAGAAAGATCAATAGTAGTATATGAACGAGGTTATCATATCTCTTTTAGTAATCCTGTAGAGATAATGTAGCGCTGTATCCCGCTATGCCTTCAGGCGGGAAGCCGGGAGGGGATTCCTATTCCGTGCCAAGTTTGAAGAAACGGGTGAGTTTCTTCTGAGGCGGTATGCCGCTTCATGTAATCCCTCCTCTGTCCTTTCCCGGCGGTCGTCTCTCGTGTACTGAGCACAACAAGCCAATGTAAACAAAATAAATTGTCAATGTAATACAAGTAATCAACTAGCCATCACCAAAGCAGCACACAACTGCAAACACATCCAAACAGCAGCACAACAAACAATCGCAATAGAGAACATCAACAAGACAACACAGTGACAAAGTATTAAAAAATCACAATAGAAGAAAACAACAAAACACAATACGAACCACATTTCTTGATCACAAAATATCAGTGCCTCAGCACAACACACCAATATAATAACATACCAGCACAACATAGACATATAAGAGCAAAACAACAAAGCACCAACACATGATATGACAATATTACACCAAAATACTAATTTCAAAAACAATAACACAGCAGTACAATAAGAAACATAACTTATCACAGCACAGCAAACCCCACAAACATAGCTGTACTCTACACTAACCCACCAATGCAATAACAATACATTGCACAAAACAGCTAAATATATAGCAACATAGAAACCCAACAATTAATCGTCTTATCAGTTTAAAATGCACAGCAAAACAAGACAACACAACTCTACACCATAAAAATATTCAAACAAAAGAGTCCACAAAATAGAACTAAAGCACATAAAATTGCCAAACACACTAATGCAACGCACCCCACCAACACAACAACATACTAACATTCTGATAAAATAGAATAACACGCTAACTCTACCAGACAATAAAGCTTACTGATTTAATTGTTATTATTTGTTGTGTTACTTTGTGTTGGTGTGTTGTTCATTGTGTTGTTTAGAGAATATGTGATGTGGAGATCAATAAGGACGTGCACATTTAACATGAAACCATGGGGTTTCTTCACTCATTAAACATAGCTTAGTTGTCTTATTTCAAATAAGTCAGTCATGTGATTCTTGAGATCATCATATGTTTTAATTCATTTTCAGATGAATTTTCTTGTCAACAATGTTTATAGAAATTCATTCCACACTTAAATCATTTGATAGCATTACTTCATGCCCAATGCATTTCGGGTTAAAAAAGGTAACCCTTTGTCAGGGGCCTGCAAAATGAAAACATACAGGACCTTAGCAGTCAGCAAACGAACCATTAACAACTGAAATGACATTATGCATTAATTAGATACGAAATTACTTGCATGTATAAAGCCTAAAATGTTATCATTCATCAAACAAACAAATTTATAAACAAAAGCACTACTAGATTGATGTGGAGCAAACTACATGTGGCCAAACAAATGTTGCAAAATATCACCAGTATTTTAAGTTGTAGTTAGTGTAACATTTAGACTGCTTAAGACACGGTTATAGAAGAGTGTCAAGCTGTAACGGTGAATCGGGTAAAATAAAGGAAGAAAAACGGGGAAAAGGACAGATAAATGAACTTACTGAATGGGTACACAGTCAAAATATCGAGTTGATAATATCGAAGTACCATATTATCGAGTCCTAAAAGTCGATGGTAAGAAATATCGACAACCAAAATATCGTCGTTGAAAATATCGATTTATGTGTGTGTTAATAATATCGAAGACATTAATTTCGAAATATGTAATATCGAAGCTTAAAATATCGATAGGCAAAAATATCGATATTTAAAAGTTATGTTATGTTATGTTATGTTAAAATGTGTTTATATAGCGCTCGGCTACTCTAAAAGAGTTTCCCGGCGCTTTCCACATAAAGCTACAGTGTATAACAACATAACAAGAAAAACAAAAGCCCAAGGGAAAGCAAAGAAGAAAATCCACCTAAACAGAAAGATTAAAAAGCCAAGTCTTCAAATTCCTTTTGAATTGAAGCAGATTGGGAGTGCTGCGAAGTTCCAGTGGAAGCGAGTTCCACAGCTGGGAGGCCTTGAGGCTGAAGGAGCGCCCCCCAATCCGGGCCTTCCTCAAGTGATGTTTTAAAGTATGTTAAGTAATGATATAGTAAAATGTTGTCTATATATAAGGTAATTTATAAATATAATTTAAATAATTTTAGTTATAAGTGTAGGAGCGGGATGTAGAGTTTATAGGGGATAAGGGTGGGTAGTGTTTTAAAAAAGTATAGTGTAATTATCGAATAATAAATTTCGAATTTTAATTAAAATTTCAATATTTCGAAAATTGTATTAAATATTTGTAAAAGGCGAAAATTTATAGAAATTTATGGAGTATTGTTAAATTTTTTGTAGTTTGCTTTTGTGTATGAAGTAAAAAGTATTGTAAATATATATTTATTATTAAATATTTAAGAAATAATTGTATAATAATTTTAGGAGCGGGATGTAGAGTTTATAGGGGATAAGGGTGGGTAGTGTTTTAAAAAAGTATAGTGTAATTATAGAATAATAAATTTCGAAATTTAATAACATTTTCCAAATTTCAAAAATTGTAATAAATATTTGTAAAAGGCGAAATTTTATAGAAATTTATGTCATATTGTTTAATTTTTTTGTGCTTTTGTGTATGTAGTAAAAAGTATTATAAATATATTTATTTTTAGATGTTTAATAAAGAAATGTATCTTAATTTTAGGAGCAGGATGTAGAGTTTATAGGGGATAAGGGCGGGTAGTGTTTTAAAAAAGTATAGTGTAATTATAGAATAATAAATTTCGAAATTTAAATAAATTTTCAAAATTTCGAAAATTGTAATAAATTTTGTAAAAGGCGAAATTGTATAGAAATTTATGGATTATTGTTAAATTTTTTGTAGTTTGCTTTTGTGTATCTATAAAAAAGTATTACAAATTTAAATTTGTATTTAATATTTAATAAAGAAATGCATAATAATTTTAGAAACGGGATGTAGAGTTTATAGGGGATAAGGGTGGGTAGTATTTCAAAAAAAGTATAGTGTAATTATAGAATAATAAATTTCTATTTTAAATCTACAATTCTAAAAATCGAAATTTCTACGAATTATTAGTAATTAGCGAAATTGTATAGCAATTTATGGATTATGGTTTAATGTTTTAATTAAATGGTAATTGGAGTTGGAATAGTATATAATTAAGGTTCTGTGTCCAGCACTTACCCTAATTAAATGGTGATTGGAGTTGGAATAGTAAATTAAATAGGTTCTGTGTCCAGCACTTACCCTAATTAAATGGTGATTGGAGTAGGAATAGTAAATTAAATAGGTTCTGTGTCCAGCACTTACCCTAATTAAATGGTGATTGGAGTTGGAATAGTAATTTATTAAGATTTAATGTCCAGCACTTACCCTAATTAAATGGTGATTGGAGTTGGAATATTAAATTAAATAGGTTCTGTGTCCAGCAATTACCCTAATTAAATGGTGATTGGAGTTGGAAGAGTAATTTATTAAGATTTAATGTCCAGTACTTACCCTAATTAAATGGTGATTGGAGTTGGAATAGTAAATTAAATAGGTTCTGTGTCCAGCACGTAGCCTAATTAAATGGTGATTGGAGTTGGAATAGTAATTTATTAAGATTTAATGTCCAGCACTTACCGTAATTAAATGGTGATTGGAGTTGGAATAGTAAATTAAATAGGTTCTGTGTCCAGCACTTACCCTAATTAAATGGTGATTGGAGTTGGAATAGTAAATTACATAAGTTCTGTGTCCAGCACTTACCCTAATTAAATGGTGATTGGAGTTGGAATAGTAAATTAAATAGGTTCTGTGTCCAGCACTTACCCTAATTAAATGGTGATTGGAGTTGGAATAGTAAATTAAATAGGTTCTGTGTCTAGCACTTACCCTAATTAAATGGTGATTGGAGTTGGAATAGTAATTTATTAAGATTTAATGTCCAGCACTTACCGTAATTAAATGGTGATTGGAGTTGGAATAGTAAATTAAATAGGTTCTGTGTCCAGCACTTACCCTAATTAAATGGTGATTGGAGTTGGAATAGTAAATTAAATAGGTTTTGTGTACAGCACTTACCCTAATTAAATGGAGATTGGAGTTGGAATAGTAAATTAAATAGGTTCTGTATCCAGCACTTACCCTAATTAAATGGTGATTGGAGTTGGAATAGTAAATTAAATAGGTTCTGTGTCCAGCACTTACCCTAATTAAATGGTGATTGGAGTTGGAATAGTAATTTATTAAGATTTAATGTCCAGCACTTACCCTAGTTAAATGGTGATTGGAGTTGGAATAGTAAATTAAATAGGTTCTGTGCCCAGCACTTACCCTAATTAAATGGTGATTGGAGTTGGAATAGTAAATTACATAAGTTCTGTGTCCAGCACTTACCCTAATTAAATGGTGATTGGAGTAGGAATAGTAAATTAAATAGGTTCCGTGTCCAGCACTTACCCTAATTAAATGGTGATTGGAGTTGGAATATTAAATTAAATAGGTTCTGTGTCCAGCAATTACCCTAATTAAATGGTGATTGGAGTTGGAATAGTAATTTATTAAGATTTAATGTCCAGTGCTTACCCTAATTAAATGGTGATTGGAGTTGGAATAGTAAATTAAATAGGTTTTGTGTCCAGCACTTACCCTAATTAAATGGTGATTGGAGTTGGAATAGTAAATTAAATAGGTTCTGTGTCCAGCACTTACCCTAATTAAATGGTGATTGGAGTTGTAATAGTAAATTATTAAAGTTTTCTGTCAAGCAATTACCTAAAGTAAATGGTGATTGGAGTAGGAATATTAAAATAATTAATTCTGTGTCCTTCACCTATTTATATTATATGTATATGGGTGTATGAATAATAACTTTTATAGGTTCAGTGTATAGTATGTACTCTAATTACATGTGGTATATAGAAATAGATAGAACATTACATTTATAATACATTTGAAAAAGACATAAAAATGATTTTGCAATAGGTAATAGAAAATATTACACAATTTTTGTTGAAAACAATTTTATTTATTCAACAATTGAAAATTACGACCAGATATACATTTTATAAATCAATGTTTGGTATAAATATTAAAACATAGAAGGACAATGTTCTTTAAACAATCACATTTTTGAGTAGTTTTTTCGAAAAGTACTTTTAATTTATAGAGAAAAAATGGTTAGTTAACATTATGCAATGTATGATACTATACATACATAATAAAAATATTGTTTCTTAATAAAACATAAAACATGTGTAATGAAAAACATAAATCACAAATTAAAAAAATATATAGTGTTATACAGATGATGATATTAACATATAAACATTTTTAAAAGTATAATATAATATTAAGATCTTGATTAGAACATTTTGATCATAATCAATGATTTTTTTAAGTATACAATATTGTTATGTATAATTATTATTATTAATAAATAAGTTTTAATAATAATCATTTTCACATATTAGTCATATTGTAAAAAAGTTAATCATAAAAACAAATACAATATTACACATTTAGCGATATACTTATTATAATAAATATTACATTAAATATTTCAATATTTTTATACTTAATGTCATAAATATTAAAAGTATGTAAAATATACAATAATATATAGAAAAATAAGATATTTATCTCACAATGTAGTATACAATTTTTAGTACATTATACATAATTTCTAACCATATATATAACAATAATGGACATTTATAGTAGTACTTTTCACTGTTAGACATAATTCGGTTCTTTTATTTTGTAACCACTCTTTGTCTTTTTGCATTATTTTGGGAAAGGGAAAGTCGCGGTTGGAAGCAGGTTCACGTTTGAGTAGGTACGATTCTAGTTTTATCTTTTTAAAGTATTGTAACTAAAAATTAAAGGTAGTCCTTTGTTATTTAGGGGTTGGTAATTAAAGTATGACTATTTACATATAATGGAGTGGACTCAATACGTATTTCCGTTATCGAGTTTTTGTGGCATTTGAAGTAGTTGGAGTTAGTGAGTCTGTAGTATGATTTAATTTAAAATTAAAAAAGTAGGGATGTTATGTTTATATATTATGCTATATTCGTTAGTGTTATGTCGGTGGGATTGTTTTGAATTTTTTTTCTCGTATTTTGAAACAGCTATTTCCGTTTCCGATTACTCATTTCTTTGGGGAAAGGAAGTGTGTTTCAGTTGTTAGAACGGGGATGTATAACATTCTCCCTTTATTCTTTGAGTTCACTGAAATCTTCATCACAGTTTATGATTATAGTCGTCATTTTCAATGGCATTTCAAGAGTCGTTTTATTTGGATGATGGATACTTTTAGCACAGTTAATTGCAAAATATTTAATGATTTGTTGTATTAGGTCTTTGAGATTTACACACTATATTGTCGGTAAAGGATTAATCGTTATGATGTTGTATTTAAAGGTAAGTTATTCATTTATATTATTTTATTTGGATGGAAACAGTATTTAAACAAAAATATTTTGATATAATGGCATATTTATTTAGTCTTTTTATAATAGTGTTCAAAAATAAATTAGACTAAATAAATATTGAATTGTTATATTATAATATGTGTGGTATCATATTAAGGATATTGTTTGATGTTTATCCATTTATTTACTTATTACAATTAGTTTAATGTTTTGGCTATCATTTTTATATATTCCAGTCCTCTTGTTGTAGGATAGAGTTGGACTTGCTGTTGAAGATATAGATACATTTGAGCAGTTTGTCTAGAGAGTTTTGGTTTTAGTTGTATGACAGATTGCTCCATACGTAGTTCCTGAAAGCTTTGCTCTTTTTTTATAGCTGTGAGTAGCTTGTGTAATGTGGGTGTTGTACGTCCAGTAGAAGAGAGGAAGGCATTGTGCCAACCTTCAACAGCATTGTTCGTTTTAGCCTCTTGGTTCAGCGTTGGTAGATATACATTCCACCAGGGAATTAAAAATGTAGGCTGGCGTCTGTGGCCTGATCTATGTAGTCTCCCTTCCCAGTTGTCCTCAAAGTAATCTAAAAGTGGGGCAAGTCTTTGCTCATTTTGGGTGTAGAAAGGACTTTCAATTAATAGATTGTAATGTTCTGCCACGTCAGTTACTGGTACATATGCCAGAGCAATGAGATGTTTAATTTGGTATGCAAAAGTTATATTTGTTGCATACTCAACACTAAGGGCAGATTTTTGTAAATGTCTCCAGAGACATTGATTGAAATGAAAATAACATCCTTGAATGGATGTGTGTGGGTAAGTTTTCAAAATAGAATTAATCATAGCTTGTTCGAAGTCTATGATTATTTTCATTGGGAAGTAGTCAGAAGTTTGTTCTTTTATTTTTTGCAAAATTTCTGTATAAGTTGTGGCTTGTTTGTTCGGTAATAAACAGTATATGAATGGGATACAGGTATTATGATATTGCCCATGAATTGTGTATAATTGGTAGAAATGTTTTGGGCATATAGAAAAAGTTCCATCCATCATCCAAGTAGCACTTTCTTGCAATTTTTTAATGTTGTTATTCGTTGCAAACATGATTATTCTTTTGTCTTTGCTATGATTATCATAAAAGATAAATGGTTCGTCATTATGAGTGATTACAAGGTCAGGTGGAATTATGACTTCCTCAAAAGTTCTAGGAATTGGTATATTGGGTCTACTTGCTTTCTTTGTCCTTGCTATTGTTCTTTTAATGGAAGCAATAGATGGTAACTGACCTCTTGCTTCTCTGGGAACTTTAGGTAGTAATTCTTTCAGAATTACGCTGCTAGGTAGGTCTGATGTGCTACTTAAATCTTTGATATTCTCAAGAGTGGATCTCACTTCGATTTCCGAAATGTTTGGTGGATGATTATGTTCAGTAGTATTAATAACACTTATTTCCCTGGTTGTAGCACGCCCATAGCATTTATTGGAGTAATATTTCGTACATTTCCAATTCACTTTAAGGTCTTTTTGTTTCTCCTGAGTATAAGTGTAGCCCATATAGCATAATAAAAATTTGCCTTTCTGAGATGTAATAAATCTTGCATCATCAGTCATTCTTGAGTTCTGGTATCTAGAAAAGTTAATATAAAAATATTATGAAAATGTGTAATTTAAAAAACATTATAAATTAAGCAGGTACTATTTCTAGTATCTTACTTACCAGCAGTAAAGTTGTATGTATCGAAAGTAGGTGTAGTTTCAGTCAGATGTTGTAGTCCTATTGCCACGGTCTGTTGAAAAAAAGTGAAGTATGTTATAGGATATGTTTAAATGTGTTTTTTGGTTACAGTTTTGGTAGTTTCTAACGTTACTAAAAATACTTAACTTTATTTGGATTTTAAAAGAGACATTTGCAAGATAATAGTAACAGAAGCATAAAAAGAGTCAATTTTTGTTAGAGTATATTCTATAGAGTTTATAAAGACTTGTTATGTTTGATTTTTGTACTTACCAAGAGATTTAGAGTTGTAGCAGAATGTTTGTTCTTTGGTGTGAATTATCTGTTTTCAGTTGCTTTGAGGTCTGTTTAGAGAGAAAGTTTCAGAAAATTACCAATGAGTTTATATGTTGCATAAAGCATAGACACTTGTTATAAAGGATTGTTACTTATTTGGTGAAAAGAACCTGGGATGACACATGTATTATGAGTTAAAGCAGAAGAAACATATTTAAGAACATGAATAGATAATTTTTTATAAAGCATTGTAACTTATTTCGTCCTAAAAAACCTGGGATCACAATATGTATTATGAGTTACAGCAGAAGAAACACATTAGAGAGCATGATTTTAGGACACTACTTGTCTAATTACTTTAAGTAAATAATTAAAATGTGTAGATACCTTTTTTATAGTCAAAGTGTCGAATATCTTGAAGTAGAAGTAGAACTTGATTTTTTTGTAGAGTCTGTTTTAAGGAAAAGTACATAGAGAAACAACCTTTTAGTTTAAAAATCTTGGTATATAAGTAATAGTTAATAAAACATTAGAAATTATTAACAGAGCTATATGATTACTTACTTGTAGTATTAGGACGAAATTTCTGGCACAGAAGAATATAGACGTTGCTCCCAAAACTGGCAGTATGTGGTCACGAAGAATATTCCCTGCAACTTGTATGGCTGTTTGTGACTGGTTTATATAGGGTATGTGTAATTAGGTTTGCTATCTGATTGGTCACATATGTTAAGACGAGTTACTATTGGTTAGTTTGAATTTTTTAAAGTAAAAAAATTAAAATATATCTGATTATATTGTTTATATAGAGGAAGAGAAATGATGTATTCATGTTATAAAAAAACCTTGCAATAAATATAGTATATTTATAATGAGTACAATCTATAAAAAAATGTATGTTTACAATGAGTGTATATAAAAATATCGTTAGCGAGAGAAAAAAAAAGTTATTAAAAGTAAATGTTACTTAATAATAGTTAAATAAATTAGTGAAGTATTTTCAAATGTGTGTATTACTAAGAGAATAGACGTATTGGTGTTATATATCAAAAAAAGAGTATTTTTAAGCTATCGATATTTTTATGTAGACGAAAATAGTGCTATCGATATTTTAGTTTTCGATATTTTTGTAGTGTGCTATATGTAGTATTGAGTGTCGATATTATGGTAGTCGAAAATAATGTTAACGATATTTGTGTAGTCAATATTTTTGTGCATCGATATTGTTTGATCGATAATTTTGTAGTTTTCATGTTAAGTATAGGGTGTCGATATTAGTGATATCGATGTTTGAGACTCGATGTTATAGTAGGTCGATTTTTGTGAAATCGAAATTCTGTCAGTGATTCTACTGAATGAGTAACGCGCGGGACTCTCGGCGTTTCACACACGGAACCGGTCTGTATGGCGGGAAGCCAATCAGAAAGAGTATTGTAGCCTAGTGGGTTGATCACGTGGTGTCCGGAGGTCGTGAAATCTAGAGAAAATCTATCCGTGATATTAAACGGTACATAAACCAGAGCTGATTAGCCTGTACTGTTGAGCCAATATGACAGTCAAGAGGCAGAAATATTTTACGTTTATCAAAAGCGGTTCGATAACCATAAAGATTAGACGGCGCGTGGTGATAGGTCAGTGATATACATCACGTGATAGTAACAAGAAAGTAAACAAGGAAGTAAACAAACAGCGATGTCAAATGCGATCGCTGCCTCAATCATAATATCGATCGGGATGGGGGAAACAGTAAACATAGTTGATTAAGAGGACTGTAGTGTCAGAGAAAACATAAAATATGTGGAACCGGACTGTGTCTACATATAAGATGCGAACAATATGGATGTGACAAACATTCAGTCATGATAAATTTCATATAATGAAGTTTGATGTATCGTGGGCATAAACTACAAAATGCATATACATATTTCATCACAATATACCCAGATGGTGTATAGCATTATAAGTAGGTGATAGTGCAGATTAGCAGTCTTAGCTGATGATATTTAATCAAACAAGTCGCTAGTAGATGAGGTGAGGGAGTGAAGGGACCTTTGAGTTCCAAGTTGGGCCAAAATATCAAAGATAACATGAAAATTCAATTCTATCATTTATCCCTGTTGGTTGGAGGGAATTGAGTTTTTTGATCCAGGAAACTTCTGCCTGTAAACACTGTTTCACAGGATCCATGTCCCAGCGTTGTGGGAGTATCTCCAGTATGGTAAACTTGAGTTGTGCTATTTGATGGTTGTTTTCAAGCCAATGAGTGGCTACAGCAGATTTCGTGTTCTTCGTGCGGATGTTGCTTTTGTGTTCTGACATTTTTATTTTTATCTTCCTTTCTGTCTGGCCAACATATATTTTGCCACATGGGCATTTGATAGCATAAATGACATTTTTGGAATCACAGGTGCCAGTGTATTGTAAATCTATTTTGTGGCCTTTAGTAGGATGCATGAATGTGTTTCCGGTTATTACATTATTGCAATGTATGCAATTCAAGCATTTAGACATGCCTTTATGTTGAGTTTTGTCGACTTTTTGGGTGGTTAGAACCTCCTTTAAGTTTCATGATCTTTTGAACGCGAAAGTTAATTGATCGCTATACAAATTTTGTACGTCTGGTTCATCTTTGATAAGCGCCCAATGGTGGTTGATGATTCTCTTGATTTTTTTGGCAGCTGTCGAAAATGTTAGTACACATACTGTTTTTTGTTTTGTAGTTTGTACTGCAGGAGTTAATAGACACTCTCTTGAGTATTTCGCAATCTTTTTTGAATGATTCTTCAAGAATCTCTTTAGGAAATCCACGGGCCAGGTATTGGTGTTGTTGCTCTTCAATAGTTTTTTCCAGTATGTGCGGGTCAGAAGTGATTCTTTTGAGTCGAATGAATTGGGATGTCGGAAGATGTTTCTTTAAAGTTTCAGAATGAAAACTTTGGAAAAGTAAACTTCAGTTGCGGTCTGTGGCCTTTTTGTATACTTGAGTTTGTAGTTGTTGGTTGATGATGGTGATTTGTACATCTAGGAACGAAATTGTTTCTTTGTCCATGGTGTGGGTGAATTTAATTCTGGGGTTCAATTGATTGAGTTCCATGATGTTGATGAGTAACTGTTCCTTTTCTCCTCTCCAGATCAGAAATAGATTGTCAATATGTCTTTTGAATATCATAAGATGGTTTGTCCAATTGGTATTGTTTAAGATGTTGTGTTGTTCGAATTTCGACATGAACAAATTAGCATATGAGGGGGCCCCCCCAAAAGCCCATTGAAGTACCATTGCATTGGTTATAATATTTGTTATTCCATTCAAAATAACTATGGTATAACGCGAAGTGCATCAGTTCAATGAGAAAAACTTTGTTGGCTTCACATTCTTCATCTCGAAGTAAGTTCCATTCAAATGCCTCAAGGCCTTCGTTGTGGGGAATTGATGTGTATAATGACACAACGTCAACTGTACATAACCAGTATTCAATGTTTGCATCTAGTTGGATCATTCTGAGCATGTTAAGGAAAGCTGTCATGTCTTTTTTATATAGGTTGTCCTTTTTGCACAATCGGCTGTAGGTAACAATCTATATATTTACCAATACTGTCAGATATAGACTCACAGGCTGACACAATGGGTCTGAAGGGTGGTTTCTCAATGTCTTTATGAATGTTTGGTAACATATATAATTTTGGTCTGCGAGGGTATTTCGTTTCCAGAAATTTAAATGTTTTTTCATCAATCCATTTCATTTCATTTCAAGAGCGTGCTCATTGTGTTGTGTCATGTTGATTTTCTAGTCTTTTTGTTTTGTGTGGTTCTCTGGTTGTATTGTTTTGATGATGTTTTGTGGTGGGGTGAAGTGTTGTGCCGATTTGTATTGTTTTTCTGTCATATTTTATTGCTGTACTGTTCTGGGAGGGTGTAGGTAGTGACATCTCTGCATAGCATTAAGGTTGTTTGTATTAGGAGCTTAGCCGTATAATAAGGCTTGTGTATTTGAAAGTATTGTCATCTCTGTTAACTATCTATCTATCCATCCATCCATCCATCCATCCATCCATCCATCCATCCTTCCATCCATCCATCCATCCATCCATCCATCCATCCATCCATCCATCCATCCATCCATCCATCCATCCATCCATCCATCCATCCATCTATCTATCTATCTATCAGTGGTGATTTGTTGAATAAAGCAACTTGCATTGGATTGCCTTGTGTTGAATAGCTTTTCTTTGTTTGTTGGACTTGGACTTTTGCCAAGTTTGCTCTCTTGGCTGCTGTTCCTCCTCCCTTGAGGTTGGGGGTATCCCTTTCTGCGGGGAACCTCTGTGGTGATATATATATATATATATATATACATATATATATATATATATATATATATATATATATATATATATATATATATATATATATATATATATATATATATATATATATATATATATATTACCTACTGGCGGTCGCCAGTAGGTATATATAGTTAGGATTTTTTCTCTATAGAACTTTTGAAAATTCTATGTCTAATAACTTTGGCATTTGTGGACGGAATCGGCTGAAATTTTCAGGAAAATGGCACATTTTGTTTCTGAGCAGCCCCTGAAAATTTGGGGGGGTTTCGTCAAGGGGGGCCGAGAAAAAAGGGGGGTCCCAAAACGCATTTTTAACATTGAGTTTTCCATAGGGCGTTCCATGGCCTCACTTTTAGCTCGAACGGCTGAATGGATTTGCACGAAACTTGGCAAAATTGTAGGGACTGTTAGTCCGATGTGCCTTTGCTGGGTCTCAATATATGTGCTCCAGTGGATTTTGAGAAATTAACGTTTTAAAAAAAAGATATATCTGTGACAGCGTCCCGGATAGCGCTCCGGTTCGCGAACTTTTCGCGTAACGGAGCTTTGCGAAGCGAAGCTGATTGGCTCTCCGGTGTTTGTCAACATTCTAAACAGTCCGGAGCGGCCGCCATCTTGTCTCTCGGTAGGATCGAGAGACAAGAGGAGGAGAAAAACGAAGGGGCAAATGACCATAAGGGGGCATAGTAGATCCTCCCTGACCCCTTATGTTTGATGTGGAGGCTTTAAAAGGGCCCCGCGGGGCCAAAAAATAAAAAAAAAAAATCGTTTTTTTTCGTGGGGTGCGCCCGGTACGCGCACCGGAAAGCGGTCCGGGGAGCGTACTATAAGGAAACAAGAATGATTGACTTTTAACTTATTGTATGTTTATTGATTGTTCGTTTTGTTGGTTTTTTTGTTTATTTTTATTTACGTAGCAACATGTAGGTACCAATGCAGAGTCTAAAAATCAATAAACGCCGTCTCCTTTGAAGATATCTTGCAAGTTGTTTCTGAAGTTTTTGTGGTATATGGAATTCATACCATAGTCTGTCTGGAAAGCCGAAACAATATGGAGGTAGGAGATGATAAAGAGATGTTAAATACACATTGGAGATAATATAGTGGAAGAAAGGAAGTAACTATGAGCAAACTTAGTATGTAACACAAAAAAGTTGCACAGTATATTTAAAGTCTGACTTCACATTATAATCAATTTGCTACTAGTTTACAAAATACATATAAAAATGAATAATGTGTCAAACAATTTTTGAATTATGAAATAAAAATTTATTTTTCTGATTCTTTTTCAAAATTTAAAAGAAATTCTAAAAATTCATTATCATTTTTTTTTTCATTTTCCAGTAGGAAATCTACTGCTTCCACACATTGCAGAAGTTCATTGTTCCGTGAATCATCATTGAATTCATGGTCAATTTCTGAATCTGTTTTCGTTCCTGCTTCAATTTCCAAGTTATTTTTCTGTTGTCCTTCCATTTTGTATGCTGAAAAATGAATTTTTAAAAAATATATCAGTACAGATAGGGCACTGTTGGGTTTAAGTACAGACAGGTTGTTTGGTTTTTTAAACAGTGATTTTTCGTTGGGCAGTGTATGGTATCAAACTGGAAGTAGAAATATGAAAAAATTATCAAATAAACTCTTAGTCAATTCTGAATTATACAAGACAAGTCTAACTCCATCCATAACTAAAACAGAGAAGTCTATTTTATTCTATAAGTATTACAGAGTGATAGAATATAGCTATGAGAAAATGTTTTCCTAATTAGCTTACAGTACAGAACATACTTCAGTTTTTAAAATAATATCTTACCTTTTAAATACAACTTGAAGTTATCACTTGAAATGTAGTGGATATGCACTTCAAGAAGTAGTAGTCAAAATGGCTGTGTTTCTCTCTCTTTGTTTATATATATTCAGGTACATAACCAATCAAATGTCATGATATAATAGTAGAAATTGAAAGTAATATTTTAATTGGTTGTCAATTCCAACACTTCCGATATGTTTTGTGAAGTAATTTACCTCAGGGATTTTAGTTCTACATGCTAAATGGCTAAATGGAATTCCAACCAAATTTGTGAAAATGGTAGGGATTGGTATGTAGTATGAGCTAATGTTTAATTGGTGAATGTGTCTCCAGTGGTTTTTATGTAAATTAGTTTCCCACCTTTTTTGAGCGAGTGCTTGTCAGTGCGTGTCCCGGTACGCGAACCTGCAGCGTTACGGGAGTCCTCCATTTTGTGTTTCGGTAGAATTGAGATACAAGATGGAGGGTAAATAATGTTCAGAATGGGTAGAAGGGGGTACTTTAGACGTATCCTGACCCCCTAGGATTTCTGAGGGTGGCTGAGGAGGCTCATATATGTCGAGAAAAAAAATTGAATTTTTCGCGCGGTTAGCTGCCGGTACGCGTACTGGGTAGCGAACCGGGAAGCGAACATAAGTGAAAATTAGTGAAAAAAGGTACATTCGAAATTTCAAAAGAGTAAATAAAGTTAAGGTAGCTCTGAAAAGAGCTTTTGGGTTATGTGTAAGTTCTAGGTACTTATAAGTAGGAACCAATACACATTCTTAAATTTAGTATGAAAACTAACCCTGGGCGAAGAACTACGCTCCGTTCGCGGAGTTTGCGGAGTTTCGGCAACTCCGCGCTCCGCGGAGAACGCGAAGTTGTCGAATACTCCGCAAACTGCTGCGTAGCGTAGTTCTCGCGCGCTCAATAGCATTTTCGCGTGCGCGAGGATGCTTGTCGGTAAGATCGAGTTGCCGAACACGCAGAAACTGCAATCTGGCACAGAATAACTCGCGAACACGTTAGTAGTGACCAGAAATAAGGGGACGCGAGCGGGCGGGACAAACCTCATGGGGAACTTCGCGCGCTACACATCCCGAGCATGCAGGCAATCAATCAATCAATCAATCAGGATATTTGTATAGCGCGCTACTCACCCAGAGGGTCTCAAGGCACTTGGGGGAGGGGGGTCCGCTACTGCTCGAACAGCCATGTCTTGAGTTGCTTCCTGAAGCAGAGGTGGTCTTGGGTCAGGCGGAGGTGGATGGGGAGGGAGTTCCAAGTCTTGGCTGCCAGGTAGGAGAAGGATCTTCCTCCCATGGTGGATCTTCGGATGCGTGGCACGGCGGCGAGGGCGTGGCTGATCGATCGTAGCTGGCGGGTGGGAGTGTAGAAGGTCAGGCGGTTGTTGAGGAACCTGGGGCCCAGGTCGTGGAGGGCCTTGTGTGCGTGGGTGAGGAGTTGGAACGTGATTCTCTTGCTGATGGGGAGCCAGTGAAGGTCTCTCAGGTGTCCGGAGATGTGGCTGTGTCGGGGGATGTCCAAGATGAGTCGTGCGGAGGCGTTCTGGATGTGTTAGAGTCTTTTCTGGAGTTTGGCTGTGGTTCTGGTATAGAGGGTGTTTCCGTAGTCCAGTCGGCTGGTGACGAGTGCCTGTGTGACCGTCTTCCTGGTTTCGGTGGCGAGCCATGGGAAGATCTTTCGGAGCATGCGTAGGATGTTGAAGCATGATGATGAGACGGCGTTGACTTGTCTGGTCATCGAGAGGGAGGAGTCCAGGATGAAGCCCAGGTTGCGTGCGTGGTCCGTTGGTTTGGGAGCGCTGCCCAGGGCAGGGGGCCACCAGGAGTCGTCCCAGGCGGAGGGTGATGATCCAAGGATGAGGACTTCTGTCTTGTCTGAGTTCAGTTTCAGGCGGCTGTTCCTCATCCACTCGACTACGTCTTTCATCCCTTCGTGTAGGTTGGTTCTGGCGGTTCCTGGGTCGTTGGTGAGGGAGAGGATCAGCTGGGTGTCGTCGGCGTAGGAGATGATGTTGAGGTTGTGCTGGCGTACGATGGCTGCGAGGGGGCTCATGTAGACGTTGAAGAGGGTGGGGCTGAGTGATGATCCTTGTGGTACGCCGCATATGACTTCGGTGGCCTTGGATCTGTACGGGGGGGGGGCGGACTCTCTGGGTTCTTCCGGTGAGGAACGAGATGATCCACTCCAGTGTCTTCTCTTGGATTCCGATGTTGCTGAGGCGCTGCACTAGGGTGCGGTGGCAGACCGTATCGAATGCTGCGGAGAGGTCCAGGAGGATGAGGGCCGCTGTTTCCCAGTTGTCGAGCAGGGCTCGGATGTCGTCAGTGGCTGCGATGAGGGCGGTCTCGGTGCTGTGGTTCTGCGCGGAAGCCGGACTGCGAGTGGTCGAGGCTGGTTGGGCGAGCGCAATTGGTGATCCACTGTGTGAGGTTGTTGGCTGCTTGGTTGGGGTCCATTGAGCTGGCGGGCAGGTTCTGGCTCAGTGAAGTGGTGAGCTGGTCGGTGGTGATCTTGTTCCAGTTCCTGCGGGGAACCTGTTGCGGGTGGTGGTGAGTCGTGGTCTTTCTGAAGCTGAAGTGGACGCAGCTGTGGTCTGTCCAGTGGAGTCCGGTGGAGTGGCTGAAGGAGATGTACTTGCTGGAGGAGAAGACTGGGTCAAGCGTGTGTCCGGCGTAGTGGGTGGGGGTGTTCACCAGTTGCATGAGTCCGAGGTTGGCGAGGTTGTCCAGCAGGGTGGTGGTGGAGTTGTCGTTGTTGTTCTCCAGGTGGAAGTTGAGGTCCCCTAGGAGGATGTAGTCAGCGGAGGCGAGGGCGTGCGGGCTGATGAAGTCTGCGATGTCTTCGCTGAATTGTGTGCGAGGTCCTGGGGGTCTGTAGATGAGGGTGCCTCTGAGTGTGGTCTTGGGGTCGGTGTGTATCTGGAAGTGAAGATGTTAAGCGGCTGTGAGGGTGTCGTCTGAGTTGGTCGTGATGCGGATGGTGTTCTTGTGGACGATGGCGATGCCTCCTCCTGTCTCGTTGACGCGGTCTCTCCGGGTGATCTTGTATCTGTCCGGGATGGCGACGGCGATGTCGGGTGCTGAGGAGGCATTCATCCATGTTTCCGTGAGGAAGGCGACGTCTGGAGATGTGGTGTCGAGCAGGTTCCAGAGTTCCACGGCGCTCCCGAAGATGAAAAATGGCTTGCAAACGGGTCAAGCAAGCTACTACGCATGCTCGCGGAGCTATGCGTAGTTCGCGGAGTGCAAGTACATCTTCGCGTAGCTCGCGGAGTGCGGCTACGCGAACTACGCCCAGGCTTAATGAAAACTCTGTTCCCCTCATCTGAGAAATGCACGCCATCTCCTCTGTAGATATCTTGCATATAGTAACGCAAGTTATTGTTGTAGATAGCACCCATTCCATGGTCTCTCATGTAAGCTGAAACAGACTTACTTACATGCTTCCTCAATTTCTCAATTTGTGGACAAAATTGATTGGACCACCTCCATTTTTGTCTTTGGCATATATTGGAATATACCAAGGCAGTTTGAGGAAAAAGTGTCATCAATTGCTCAAAGGTGTCTTTTAGGAGCATTTCCAGACCTACCCCAGTCAAAGTGCCCAAATCATTTCCTCCACAGTGCACTATTATGAGGTCAGGGTTTGGCAAATGTAAAAAGGTTTTCACCAATGGTATCAATTGGTGACATTTCAATCCTCTTCGGCCAATCCATTTGATTTCCACATTTTGTAAATTGAGGTTGTGTAAATTTCTGTTATCAGCATACCTGTGAGCCCAGTGGATGTAGCTATGTCCAAGAATCCAGACAGAAAACATGGCGAGAGGAGTTTTTGCTGCAGTCAGATGAAGTGTGGGAATGAAATGGCAGTTGAAATAGTGAAGTTTGTAATGAAAAAAAACTGTGGAGTGTGAGTGCTAATGATTCATTAGTAGTGATTGGTGTATTTCCATTGCTGAAAACAGAAAGTTAGGGTGCATGGATGTGTTCTTTGAAAGATGTAATTTGAATGGTTATTTAAAAATGTTGTTATGAAAGATTGCAGTGGATTAGCAGGTGTACTGAGAGTTCAGAGTTTATTTGAAACATTGTTGTGTGAACTTGTAAACATGAGAGGTCTGGCAGGCGGTAGTTGCTATGGAAAAAGGGCAGAAAGGGCAGAGGGGGGAAGGGTGTTGATTTGAAAATAGTGAGGGAAGAGTTTTGATTGGCTGACATGAGAGATATGTGTGATGAATATCAGCGTTTCAGTGCCTTTGTTGGTTCCAGCCTCTGGAGTGCATACCTTTAATTCTGCTAAAGAAAAATTGGTGTGTTTCTGAGACTGTTTTGAAATTCAAAAAGAATTTGTAAAGATGAGTTATCGTTTCTATATTTTAGATAAAGACTAGTATGCTTTTTTACGTAAATAAGAAAGCCAGCTGTGTATTTAAAATGATGTTTTGCGTCAAGTGTTTGCATTATGCTTCAAAGACGATTTTGCATTCTTTTACCAATTGTAATTGCAGATAATGTAAAGTATTAGTACTGACAAGGTGTGTATGTACATAGGAGCTGTGCTGTGTTTTCAAATTATGATCAGAAAATCGTTTTTAAGGAAAAGGCATGCTTTAAAAAATTATGAGAATTTATTTACTTGTGATGTGACTCCTGCAATGCGTCGCTTTTGCGGAACAGATGCATGATGCATCTGTGTTGTTATTGCCCCATGCTGCTCTACAGTGTACATGTAAAAAATGATGCATAAGTGTTGCACGGGCATTGTAAATACTCTCCTATGTGTGCTTAGCCATTTCAAGTCACTTCCCCCTGGTTCAAGGGCCTTTAGAATACGTCCCCATGTGTGTCTGGTCATTTGTAGTCTCTTTCCCCGTGGTGCAAGGCCCTTGTAAATATGCCCCCATGTGTGCTTGAAAAATTTTGATTTTGATTGTTTGAGTTACATAGCCATGTTAAAAGGTATTGAAAAAAAGGTGCAAGTACCTTAAAAAAACGTTTTCATGTGTATTAGGGCATTTTAAGTCAGTTCCCCATGAATGTAGGTATATAATTGTTTTACATAAAAGGTTTAAAAACGTTTTTTGAAATCAATTGCATGCACACCAGAATCGGTATTTTACCATCAAATTGGTTTTGATGGTAAAATACCGATTCGTTAAGGCTCCTGGGACTCTGAAGAGTCCCACCTACATATGGGTGGCTTCAAATCGGTATAAAATATAGTTTTTCGGCCGTTACCGACCGACCTACATCTGGCCCTTAAAGTCTTAGGGGCAGATTTATGATGGTTGTGCGCCTCTTTTGTGCTGCTGTTGCGTCACTTTTATAATGCAGGATAGATTTACAAGATGCACCATGTTGCAAGATAGCAGCCGCGGGTCGTGGAGGGAGTTACGGTGGGGCAGGCAGGCGGGGAGTGGGAGGGGCAGGGTGGAGGGACCTAAACACTGGCATATGGATTATTGCAGGTAAGTTCACAATTTAATGTGCGTAAAGTTTCATGTGGGCTTTTTGTTGCAGGGTGGGCAGTCATTTGCATGAAAGCCCTGTAATACTATCACTATCACAGTAAAATTAAAAACATTTTACTGAATCATCTTTATAGCATTGCTGAATCAAATTCTTTCTGTTATTGATTTACTGTTTGGTAATAGTGGTTAATAACATTTTTTATTATATTTTACCACAGATTTAACTGCAGATTATTTAGAAATTAGACAATGCCGTCTAAGGATAGAATCCGAAAGGGTACGAAACGTCAAAGACAGCAGATTACTAAATGCTTGCAGCAGTCCTCTACATTAAAATCACCCCAACGCACGAAGAAAGCTATGGGTAAGAGAACGAAATCATTCCTTAGAAACATTTGTAGAAACAAAAGTATAACTACAGAACAAGTTTTAGTCCAGAAAAAGAGAGCCAATTTAAATGGAAAGGAAAGGCCCGTAAAAAAAGTTTCTGCTAGAGCAGGAGATAACTCTGTGCATGGCAGTAGAAGGGAAAATACATTCAGGGACATTCGCAGGCGAATGTTCCGCAACAGGGTAATTGTCAATTTGCTAAAACAATTTAAGAAAGGTCAACAGAAAGTGGCATTTTATAAGAAAAAGAAAAATGTAGAGAAAATTATTGATCAGGCTTTCGAAATTAAGCGAAAGTTATTTATTTTGGTAATTAATAGAATTAGGAAACTAAACAAGGTAATCTATGTTTTCAAATCAAATAGTACATGGAAGAGAGAAGTTAATCGAAGTCATTTTTGTGAAGTTTTCTTAGGAGAATGGATGCATAGTTCAAATAGTGAGGCATTTTTTAATGAGGAGAGTTATTTTCAGGACAATTATTTGGTGCATGCAGTTGACAGCAGTGGTCGAGCATATGAGGTAAAAGATGGTCGTCTGGTTGAAAAAGAAATACTTTTGTCTGCAGATGCAGAAGAGGTGTTAAGTGATGAGGTTTTAGGGAGACGTCCTAAGGGACCAGTGTACACCTGGAAGTGTATTTCTATTTGCAGTGTGCGCCAGGATTCCATCAATTTGCTTTGTGATTTTATACGGACATTTAATAAGAAAAGTTTAAAACAAAAACTAAAGTTGTTGCAAGAATTAGATCCTTGCAGAGTGAGAGTATTGACAGGTTTCCCTGGTCATTCACTGGCTTGTCTTTCTAGGAGAGTATGCCAGAGTGTTTTTCATCATTTCAGGATGCTAGCAGTGCATCATAATAAAGTGAGGAAATTAGTTACAATGTTGTATTATGCTAAGAGTCCAGCAATTATGCTTAAAAAATTAAGCAGAGCTCTTTTGCATGGTTCTGAAGTAGATGTGAAGAATATTTGTCAAGAAATTGAGTTCTGTTACTTTGCTGGTAAAGAGAACAATGTTGATATTGAACCAGTAGAAGAAGGTAATGTGGAAGACAGTGTACAGATTTTCAGTACACATAAGTTTCACAAGGAAATTTCCACGTTTATGGTGAAAACATGTGAGAGGCCTAATTTCACTTGTGTATGTTGTCGACGGACTTATTATAAGAATCAGACTAAGTTAGTGGATTTATATGCAAAAAGTGATATGGAAAACATTAGTGAATGGAAGGATTTTGCCACATACTTGATGGTAGAAAATTGTTTTGATTTGGGAGCGGACCAACGTATGTGTACTTATTGTTATAACAAATTAAAATAAAACCAGATGCCTGCTAAAGCGGTGTATAATAATCTGGAATTAGTTGACATTCCTTCTGAATTGAAGGATTTAAATACTTATGAATCTATTTTGATTCAAAGTGTCCATCCCTTCCAGGCTATTGTACGAATGGAGCCAAAGACAGGGAAATTGCCTCCATCAGATTTACAGAGAGGATTAAAGGGAAGAGTTGTTTATTTGCCTTTAGATTTGAAGAAAAACATTAATACAATTGGAGTAGAGAAAGTGGAAGAGGAACCTCTGGTTATCATAGTTAATGGGGTTCCGACAACGAGTAAGAAAATCTGGCAAGATTTAGTGGATGTTAGGAAAGTCAAAAAGGCAACATTGTATTTGATAAAAAATAATGAGTACTACAAGAATGTATGTGTTGCAGAAGAGGAAGTAAGTGAAGAAGAGGACAGCGATTTGTGTCCTGGACAAATTGAGAAAGTAGAAGCCTCTAAAAAGGAAGAAATATATAAACATTATAGTGTTCATCCTTTGCATTCCAAGGAAGTCATGGGAATGCTATTGAGTTGTTTCAAATGAAACAAGCCAAAGGGAGTCCCATTAGTGTTTGGGAGGAAAGTTTGGAAGCTCGATGTTTCCCACAGTTATTTCCCACAGGTCGAGGAGGACGATATGATGAGCGACCTGTTCAAATTCCTGCTTCAGAATACCGGACTTTACGATTGTATGCAGAAGATCCTAGGTTTCGTCAATGCATTCCCTATTTATTTCATCTACTGTTTGAAAGTGATCTCTCTGGATTGTCTTATGCAGTGAACCACATCTTGAAAAGTGGTGTACAACTGCGAAATATCTCGGCAAGGGACTTTATGGATAAAGTCAATGTGCAAGACAGTATTTTGGATTCTCACCTGATTAATCTGATGGCATGTCAGAGTGGTACTAATGAGTACTGATAACGTAGTCATGGTGACTTAAAATGTATGCTGAGGAACTTAGGAACTCCCACATGGTTCCTCACTCTCAGCTGTGCTGAGTATGGCTGGGAAGACTTACTTGAATTTCTACGAGAGGCAAATGGAAACATTGAAAATATCGAATTCAAGACACCCGGAGAACTGTGCTCTTTGGATCCTGTGAATGTATGCAGGTACTTCAATCATAGATTTGAAGCTATGATGTCTTTCATCATGAACAAGAAAAATCCACCTCTTGGAGAGGTGTTGGATTTCTTCTGGAGAAAGGAGTATCAAGCAAGAGGAGCTCCTCATATACATATGCTGCTATGGATCAAAGATGCACCCAAATTTTGAACAGATCCGGATGACTTAGTGATGAGTTTCATAGAACAGTATGCTACATGTGCTGTTCCAAAGACAAACGAAGACAAAAGTCTAAGAGAACAAGTTTTACGGTTTCAAAGCCCTCGTCGTGGAAGGTACTGTTGTCGTAAATTCAAAAACAAGGACAAGTACTACACCAAATGTCGTTTTGCATTTCTACGGTCGGTGATATCAAAAGGAAGAGTTAACAATTTGATGTCTTCGCTGCGACATAATGTGACGAGGAACTCACCCAAAAACACATACAATTTGAAAAGAAACGAAGAGTCCAAGTACATTAACGACTACAACCCAGTGATTTTGTCCATGTGGAATGCTAACATGGATATACAGTTTGTGGCTGACAACTGTATGGCTGTGGCTCGGTATGTGACGTCTTACATCACCAAAAAAGAAAATACAGAACTGAAGGATATGTGGGAGGATATTTCCCATGAAAAGAGCCTCAGTAAGAAGTTGTACAGTTTCAGTCTGAAGATGTTGTCGCATCGAGAAATCGGAGCTTACGAATGTTCTGACCGGTTATCTTCAGCAAGTCTCTATGCCAAATCTAGGAGTATCATTTGGGCGAGTCTTGGTCTTGCTGCAACGCGTAATCGAGTTCTGAAACCTGTACGGGAAATTGAGTATTTGGCGGAGAAGGAGTCAAACAGTACAGATATTTTGAAGACCAACATGTTGGATACATATTATCCAAATAGAAGCAGTCACCTGGAGAATGTTTGTCTGTATGGTATTCTTCAAAATTACGTTTTCAAGAGGAACATCAAAGAAGATATTGATAAAGGAGTGTATGCTGTAATTGGAAGTGAGGGATGTCTGGTCAAGCAAAAAAAATGTCAATTGATAAATCATCGAAAAATTGATTGGGAATCTCCAGAAAGAAAAGAATTTTTCTATTTAGCTCTTTTGCAACTTTTCAAGCCTTGGCGTGCAGAAGAGGAACTGCTTGGGGATTTCCTCTGTTACGAAGACTCTTTCAATGCAGCCAAGGAGTCCATAGAATGTCCTGTTTTTCCAAAATATCTAGAAATGTTGAATGCAGAAATCGAGCAGGAAGCAACAATTGCAGCCGAGATTGCTAGAGACAGCTCTCAGGACAGTCAGAGTTCTGTTTCATTGAGTCAGGATCCACTAGGAGAACCAGTTATCGAAAATGAAGCTGCCACTGCCATGATTGAAGTGGAAAGAGCCATGGCACATGCTCAGGAGGATGCGGTTAACTTAGAAGATTTGGAAAGACAACTCAACGTTGAGCAGAGGAAAATATATGACGAAGTTACCAACTAAATTGAGCATGGATTAAGTCATGAGAAGAAAGAGTGCTCATGTACGTCGTTGAAGCCTATCCGACTATACGTGAGTGGAGAAGCAGGAACTGGAAAAAGTTTCCTTATTAAAGCAATTTCATGTTATCTGCAGAAAAGGACGGAGTCATCGCTGTCTTGTGTTGTGACCGCTCCAACTGGACTGGCAGCTCATAACATTAAAGGGATTACTTTGCATCGTCTACTGATGCTGCCAGTGGAGCATGATAACAAATTACAATACCACAAGTTATCTGGGGATGCTTGTTGTGAAGTATCTAGAGTGTTGAAGAAGATGAAACTTCTTATCATTGACGAAGTAAGTATGGTTTCCAATGTCATGCTTGCCTTTGTGCATTTGAGAATGCAGGAAGTTCTTAAAACAGAGTATGATGTGTTATTCGGTGGCAAACACATCATTGTTTTTGGTGATCTTCTGCAGCTGACAGCAGTGAAAGGACAACCAGTGTTTAAACTGCTTACACATGAAGATACCAAGAAGTGCCTAGGGAGCATTGGCAACGTTAACATATGGTTAAACTTCAGTTATGCTGAGCTGCGTGAAAATATGCGTCAGGCGAAGGACGAAGATTACAAGAATATTCTACAAGATGTTAGAATCGGGAAAGTGACTGAGCGTGGGAAAGAAGCTTTACATGCACGATTACTGTCAAATTTATATCCAGAAGAAGACGTTTTGCCAGAGGATATTTTTCAGAAAATTACTGTGAAGAAATCTGGAATATGTTTGATGCCAACTCTTGCAGAATGTTCCATCTTCAACAACAAAATGTTGAATTTAGAAAAACAAGAGATTGTGAAACTGGAAGCTATTGACAAAATAGAGCATATGGGACAACAATTATTTTGTCTGAGAATTTGAAATCTAAATTGGATTCATTAGAGAAGACTATATCTAAAACTGCGGGTTTTGAAAAGACTCTGAATGTGTGCTTAAATTGCCGTATCATTTTGAGAAGGAATTTACATGTTGAAAGAGGTCTGGTAAATGGATCAATGGGTAATGTTGTTGATTTTGAGAAATACAGAAGTAGAGATGGAATTGAATTTTTAAAAATTAAATTTGATGGTATTGAGGAAGTACAGCTAATTGGTCGTTGCACAGCAAGGTTTTTGCTTGTAAAAGACTTATATGTTCGCCGTAAGCAGTTTCCTGTTTACTTGGCATATGCGGTGACAATTCATAAATCGCAAGGTTTAAGTGTAGACACTGCTTTAGTGAATATTGGAAGTTCTGTGTTCAAAGAGGGTATGGCTTATGTAGCATTATCACGAGTCAGAACTTTATCGGGATTGTACTTGATTGACTGTGATGTCACAAACATTTGTGCGGATCTAGATTGTGTTAAGGAAGACAATAGGTTAAGAAGAGAGTATGCGCCTCATTTGCCTCAATATCCTTTGTTTGAGAAACGTGTGGTAGGCCGGAAACGAAGAAATATCAGTAATAGTAGGGAGGTTGAAGCAAAAAGACCAAAAGTCGATGATCCAAAAATTGTAAGCAGGAATAAAATGAATTCTGTTGAAAATGTTGTTGGTTTTCAATTTGAAAATAGTTCTGGTGTCAACTGCTATGCTAATGTAGTTGGTAATGTTCTCTTTTCACTAGAGACTTTAAAAGAACAGATTGTGATCAATTCGGAACAAAGTTTATGCTGTTTGTTGAATTCTGTGTTAGAGAAATGTAGTGCTGATAGAACGAGAGTAGAAAGTGTGTCTGAAATTTGTTTTCTGTTAGACGAATGTTCAGGTCAAACAGAATTCTCTGAAAATATTCAGCAGGATTGTCAGGAATTTTTAATGTATATGCTTGATGTATTGCAAGATGAGGGTGTAGATGTAGATTATCTGTTTGGCCTTTCTTATCTATGGCAGCATGACTGCGAGAACTGTAGGCTATCAAGTACTACTAGTGTAGACTCAGAAAGATTTATATATTTAACTTTGCCTGACAGTAAATCAGTATCCTTCAATAAGCTAGTAAAGGCAGCCGATCAAAACATGGAGTGTAGCCAATGTAAGTCTGCAATGCTGTCCACGTTAATTTTATGAAGTTATGGCCAGTATGTCATTTTAATGTTCCAACGATGTAGGCCTGATGGAACTAAATTGACAACTTTAAGTAATAATTTTGTGGCTTCGCAGTTGTCAATATCAGGAAGGACTTTTATAACTACTGCAATTATATATCATGACGGTCCTTCAACTAATTCAGGACATTATACAGCTTATTTAAAATCGGGAAACGGCTGGTCATTCTGCAATGATTCTGTTTTAACTTTCAAAAAAAGATTGCTTTTCCACCTTCAAAATTCTTACCTGGTGTTCTTACACCAAAATTTTAGGAAAGGAATCTTGGGATTTGTTTAGAGGAATTTCCAGAGGTTCTAATGGCTCCTACTCTATGTGGCCTTGTGGATAATTGTAGTACAGAGCGAAAACTGTTTGTGTTCATAAGCTAAGTCAAGCAGCAGATCAGACTAAGGAGTAGAGGAAATGTAAGTCTGCAATGCTGTCCATATTTTTTATGGAAACTTATGGGTGAAATGTCATTTTACAATTTGAACTACATAAACGGTGTACAACTGTTACCACACATTTTTTACCACGCACTACACTTACAACGCAGGCATTACCACGCATACCATTACAACGCATTGCGCTGGGGGGCGCTCTAGGATAGGGAATACGTTTAATTTTATATCCAACACCTTCCCTAGTATCCACGGGGACTGGAGTTGGAATATAAAATTATACTTACCACTATCCAGCACCTCAAAGCGCTATGCGTTGTAACGGTATTCGTTGTAAATACCGCGTTGTAATGGTATGCGTGGTAATGGTATGCGTGGTAACGTCATACATCCACATAAACTGGATGAAAAAAAGTTGTTAAGTCTAATTAAAAATCTTTTGGCTACACAGTCATCGATTTCAGGAAGAACATTTGCAACTGCAGCTATTATATATTATGATGGTCCTTTGACAACATCTGGATATTACACAGCTTATTTGAAATATAAAAAAGGCTAGTCTTTCAGCAAACATTACCAATTGAGTACGAAGCAATGTTGCCTTTTGACTTGATTACTGAAGTGAGAATTTAGGGTAGGTAATTGGACTATAATGATTCTAGGTGTTGCTGTAATTTAGTGTGCTGTTTTAAATTGCTTTGTATGTCTCAGTTTTCTTAAAACGATGGAGTTTATCTTTCAGAAAGTGGCGGGCAGAAAATAGTAACAGCATAACAGAGTATAAGCTGTTCATAGGACATCCTTTGACGTCATAGAAAGTAAGTTACTTTTGAGGAGTTCTGATTTCTGATTAGTTATATTATTTGGGTTTTTTAAACACAATCATTTTGATTGTGTTTTTTTCCCCGCTGTTATATGATGAATACCTTCAACTCACTGTTTTCAGTGAAATTTGATATTTTCTGATAACAGCAAAAATAAACCATTAAATATGTATAATTAATTTTGTACTTTGAATTGTGATTTGTAATATGTATTCATTTTGTCTCATGCTCACTCTTTTTTTACTACCTTGTATTAATTAAAAAATTTTTGTTCTTTCTTACACAGATTAAAAGTATAAAAATGATAATTGACTACGTTAATGACAATTATAAGGTAAGTGTTTAGTACTCTTAACGTTACATGTCTATCAGATTAAACTTTTATTAGTTCCACTGCTTCATTTCTTTAACCCTTAGTTTCCTGCCTTTGCTACTTCCTTCATTTCTTTTTCTATTACTTATTTATACTACTCTTTTCACTCCTTTTATCAGTCCCTCTTTCAACAGTAACTGTGTGTTACTCCCTTTATTTGTCTTTCTTTTCACATTACTCTCTGTTTATTTACTCGTCTTTCTTTAAAAAAAAAAATTTTTTAGTTCGCTTTCAGTTCGCGTACCGGAGCGCGAACCGGGAAGCGAATCAAAAGAAATAGAGGATGCTAGAGCAATTTTTTTAAAAAGGGAAGGTAGTTCTGAAAAGAACTTTTTTTAATTATTTTTGTTGTTTTATATTTTTTTTGTGTTTTTTTGGAGGGAGGGGAAACAAAAATGATTCATTACAAAGGGCTCAACAGGAGCAACAAAAAAAAGAAAATTTACTTTCTGGGACGTTTTGGACATTGATGATGTTCATATGCTCTATTTATTAGAGTAACACTCCTCTCTCCTCATGAAATTAATTTGCCACAAGCTATACATGTCATTTTCATCTGTCCAAAGTTATTTTGAAGATTTGGAACCGCTTCCCTTGCCTCTGATTCTGTTATTGCTAGTTCTTTGGCGGATGTACTGGCAGGTCGGGGGTTATCCACTAAATCTCGAATTTGTGCAGCACTATAATTAATCGGGTGCCACCTCTCCATGTGCCGATGCATGGTATAATTACCATAACTATATTTTTTTTCGGTCCCTCTGGAGAGTACATCGTGGCAGATGAGGCAGGTAACGTACCTGGCATTTAGTTTTTTTTCATGTGGAGGAAAAGAAAAAAATTTCCAAATAAAATTTTCTTTAACATGGGACGTTCTTGGCATTTCTTTCAAAAACACACTTGTCCCTTGCTCCTGTTCCTCGCCATCCTCTTCTTCCTCCTCTTGTTGGAAGATGACCTGTGGAGTTGGTCCTCTCTTCCTTGGTGGTGATGGTGGTGGTGGGGATCCACCAGCTGCAGCTACTACAGATGCCATGACTAAACAAGCAAAAACAGGTCTTTCTCTCATAAAAATGAAAGTCGGAGTGAGGAAAAAAGGTGGGACTTTCATCATTTGGGAAAAAAAATGTTCTAAACCAATGAAAAGTGTTTATTTTACGTCATATGATTAAGCGTTCCATCATTAGGAAACTAAAAGTAAAATGAACCAATGAAAAGTTTTATGAACTAGTCACATGACCTGTTATGCTTACGTTACGCGCTCCGCGCCTCGGATCGTTTCCGGGGCTCTGCGTTTCGCGCCTTGGTTCACGTTCCAGAACGCTTCCGGGTGTGCTAACGCGGCGCGTCATAAGGCGCATTACGCAGTAACGCGATATGTTGCGATTACGCGACGCGTCACGATGTGGCTTTCTAACGCGGTACTTGCACTAACGGAACGTTTACCGGTTCGCGGACCGGCAGCGAAACAATAAAAAATAATTTAAATTATAATATAATTAAAATAAAAAAATATAATACAAAAATATATAAAATATATTTTTGCATTAGATTAAGAATACATTTTACAGCTTTTGATATTTGCTATTAAAAAACCATTGAAATTCACTGAAAAAACCATAGGTTATAGACCATATATAGTTAGGGATTAGCATTTACAAAACCTTGAAAATTCACTGAAAAAACCATAGGTTATAGACCATATATAGTTAGGGATTAGCATTTACAAAACCTTAATTTACTCGCACAAAACCATTGAAATTCGCATATATAGTTAGTTGCAATAACTATATATCGCGCACCCGCAATCTACTGCTGATGATGTCACATATTACATCATTCATGACATGGTCAGTGACATCACTGATGACATCTCAAGTGACATCACTGATGACATCTCATTTGACATCACTGATGACATTTCATTTGACATTACTTATCACATCACTGATGACATCATTCATGTGATAATACGATGAACCTCTTCAGACTCTAATATAACCTTAGATACAATCAGTGTAAACAGACACTCACAGACTGTCACTTATCCATGGAGTTACTCACATACCTAGTCAGTCATGCAAAGAATCAATCACACCTCCATTTCCTCAACTATACAGTTATACACACCTTACTTACTCAAACATATACTAACACATATTTACTCTCTTATACAATCCCTGATACAAGTTTTCAATGATCCATGCAGCCACTTACACATTCACTAGCTATTATGCACAGTAATTTATATATGTCAACTCTCACATGTACTGTGTTTTACATTTGTACTTACTTTGACATGTAGCACTGAGATATCCATTCACTCACTAATACACTCATGCACACAGTCAACCGCTCATGCAGCTGTTTCCACATGCACTTTTGAACCCATACATCTAGTGAATCAACTGCTCACACATCTATGCACATAGTCACACACCTCACAGCCACCCACACACAAACACTCACTCTCCCATACAAATACTTGGGCAACCAATCAATAACCAATATAGTTACTCATATAGCTACTGATCAACACATGCAGCAGTTTACAGAACAACAGACATAATGATGCACAAATTAAGACAGTTTAGTCACTAACCCATGCACTCAGTGAGACACATTTAATCACTCACTCATACAGTCAGTCATGCACCTACTAAATCCTTCATCCAGACACTTATACATCCACTCATTCTTCAATATGTAAGACATATTTTAACTTTACAGAAACATACAGTCACTGGATGTTGTCATCAGTGATGTCATCAGTGATGTCACTGACCATGTCATGAATGATGTAATATGTGACATCATCAGCAGTGGATTGCGGGTGCGCGATATATAGTTATTGCAACTAACTATATATGCGAATTTCAAAGGTTTTGTGCGAGTAAATTAAGGTTTGTAAATGCTAATCCCTAACTATATATGGTCTATAACCTATGGTTTTTTCAGTGAATTTTCAAGGTTTTGTAAATGCTAATCCCTAACTATATATGGTCTATAACCTATGGTTTTTTCAGTGAATATATATATATATATATATATATATATATATATATATATATATATATATATATATATATATATATATATATATATATATATATATATATATATATATATATATATATATATATATATATATATATATATATATATATATATATATCCAATACAACAATACTGCCTTTCTCCAGTGTCCTCAACCGGAAACAGTACGACACGAACAACCACTTGCATCAAAAAGTTGTTTTTAGTTTGCAATTAATTAAAAAATAGAATTATTTGTATAGCAATATGAATGAATTCGAACCTACTACGAAATGGCGGTTCTGGTTAGTCGCATTTTCGAGGCAGCAATGTAGTCCTTTGTTTATATTTATAATGTGTGCACTATATCATGTGATAATGTTAAACAACTGCTGACCTGTGACCAAGGAACTGTGTGTTCCGAAACGCGTCGGGCAGTGTTTGCCATAGCTTTGTGAATGGAATAAAGCTTGCTTTAATGAAAATTGGGGCTCGGCGTTTTCTTTGAAAAAAAGAAAAGAAAAGAATTGCAGTGCTGGATATATATATATATATATATAGGTTCCTTTTTTTTTTTAAAGGAGGCAGGTTGGAGCAGGAGGTTCCTGGAGGACCTGGAGTGCCTGCTTCCTCAGGATATCACTACTTTCTGTGCCAGATAAGCAGGGGAGTTTGTGTATAGAGCCGTGTGTATAGTGCAAGCCAATTTCAACTGGATTCTGGCCTCCAGGGGGAGCCAGTTCAGCGCTTTCATGTGTGGAGAGATGTGGCCAATCTTCCTGGTACCTGTGAGTAGTCTGGCAGCCGCTTTGAGGCATGCTTTTAGAAGCGCTAAGGAGGTCTTAGGTAATCCTGTCAGGGTGGAACAGCCGTATTCCAGTCTGGAGATGACAAGTGCTTGAACTGCCATTTTTAAGTCTGGTGCATCAATGAAAGGTTTCAGCTTCCAGAGGTAGCTCAAGTGGAATCTGGCTGCTTTGGCCATCGAGTTAATGTGATCTCTCATACTGAGGTTACTGTCGAGGATTATGCCCAAGGATTTGGCAGAGTCTACAATGGTCGGTGGGCAGTTCAGGGCTGTGATGGCCTTAATCCTCATCTGAATCTCCGGGTTGGTTTTTGATGGGGAGATTAGGAGAAATTCAGTTTTCTTTGCATTCAGTATGAGTTAGCTATTGGCTAGCCATTGGACAGTTAATTTCAGGGTCTCGTTCAGGGAGAAGATCTCATTGAGCGAGGAGATTTTGATGTATATTTGGGTGTTGTCCGCATACATATGGTAAGAGATGTTGGCAGAATGGAGAACTTCGGTGAGTGGCTCTAGGTAAAGGTTAAAGAGGGTGGGGGAGAGGGTTGAACCCTAAGGGAACCCGACTGGGACCGGGGTGGGAGCTGATAGTTTGCCGTTGATGAGAAATCTCTGGGAGCGATTGTGGAGGAAGGACCTGAACCATTCTAATACCACGCCATCCAGACCCATCCTGAGTTTGAGGCGTTCAAGTAGTTTTTCATGGTTGACCGTATCGAAGGCGGAGGATAGATCAAGAAGAATTAGAAGGCAGGTTTTGGCTTGGTCTAGTGCTTGGAGGGCATCGTCCACGATGTGGAGCATAGCAGTTTTGGTGCTGTGCCCTGGTCTAAATCCAGATTGGAAGTCATCTAGTAGGTGGAAGTTGTTGATATGCTGGCTTAGTTTCTGTTGAACACACTTCTCCAATACTTTGGCTAGTAGCAGGATATTGGAGATATGTCTGAAATTGTCAGGGGAGGCTGTGTCAAGTGAAGGTTTTTTCAAGATGGGGAGAACTTGACCGGCTTTCAAAGGGTCCGGGATCAAGCCCTGCTGGAGAGAGGCGTTGATAATTGTAGTCCAACAAGGAACGATGGATTGGGAGGCAGTGATGAGGCAGTTGGAAGGTAGCGGGTCATTGAAGTGGTTGTTTAGTTTTAAGGTAGAGATGATTTTTGAGATGGGGTCTTCATTATAGTATTCAAAGTCAGTCCAGCGGGCTTTGTTTTTAGGAGAGGCCAGAAAAGTAGGAGCGGAAGGGTGTGGCAGAGCAGGACGGGTTTGGGCGCAGGTGGCGGTACTGAGTTTAATTCCTAATGCCGTGATTTTATCAGCGAAGAAGGAGGAGAATTCGTCTGACGATATTAGCGATTTGGGGGATTCTTTCAGTGTTTTAGCCAGTTTATTAGATTGGAATTTGACCAGTTCAAAGAGCTTTTGGGGTCTGTTCTTGGCATTTCCTAATTCCGATCTGAAGTATTCTTTTTTGCAATTGATGATATGCTTGTTGTATGCATTTCTCGCCTGGCGCAGAAGTTTTAGATGCGCTGCGGAGGGGTGTTGTCTCCAATTTCTTTCAAACTGACAAAGGGCTCTCCTCTCCATGTGAGGGAGCCAGTGAACCAAGGGTTTCTGTCTTCGATTTAGGTTCTTTTTAGTTTTAGAGGGGCATGGTCGTCCAGGATGTTTGAAATAGACGATGAGTAGTGCTCATTAGATCACTAACCTTGGTTATGTGCAAGGGGGGGGTAGGTCAGATCTGCATCGAGCCTCAAGTTTCATAAAGTCTAAGCTGTAAGTGTTTCTGGTCCAGCGTTTGGGAATCACCGGTTGAGACGACTTTGTCTTGTGTGTCCCGGGTAAAATGAAGGATATGGAGTGATGGTCAGACCAGTCACAGTGGTCTATGGAGATAAGCTTGACAGCGGACTCCTTAGAAATGATCCAGTCAAGGATGGCTCCTTTTGAGTGGGTTGGCATAGAGCAGGCTTGGGTCAGGGCTTGGTCATTTAGGAGGTATTTGATGGCATTGACGTAGGGATCTTTAGCGTCATTCCAATGCAGGTTGAAATCACCCAGGAAGATCTCTGTGGCATTGGAGGAAATCTTTGTTGTCATGATTTCCAGAAGGTGATCTGTGAAATCGTCGTTTGGACCTGGTGGGTGGTTGAAGATGCCCAAGTTACAGAGGTGTTCTGAGTTGCTGCAGACGGAGTGTGCGAGGTATTCGCAGGAGTCTGAGGTGTCCGTTACGAGTTCTGTGACAAGCAAGGAGGATCGGTAGATGCAGGCTATGCCTCCTCCTTTCTTATTGGAGTGTCTATCCAGTCTGGCGATGCTGTAGTTGGACGAGACTAGTATATCCAGGCAAGGGAAAGAGTATTTCTTTAGCCAGGATTCAGTTAGTATGGCTAGGTCTAGGTTTTTGTCCAGGACGAGGTCAGCGATGTCAGCGGCATGATTAACTGCTGAACGGCAGTTAATTAAAAGACCGGATAAGGGGGTGTCGGAAGGAGAGTCAGGAGTCTGGACAGATAGAACTACAGGTGCCAGATTGCTTTTTACCACACTTCTGTTATGGAGGGTAGCTGGCCTATTTGGGTTAAAGGTGACCGTGCTGATGGGATGTTTGGGACTTGTATGTGGCGGACGGGGGATGACTGGGGTAGAGTTGTGGTCTTTGAGGATGGCTAGGACTTCATTTCCCGTGAGGTCTAGAGGATTAGGGGAGGCGGTGGGAGCGTTGTAAGTGAGTGCGAGAGCCTGGGATTCCTCCTCAGAGAGGAGGCAGGGTTGTTTGCGTGGGCGAAGATGTCTTAGAGGTAGCGGGAGAGGTTGCTTGGGAGGCTCGGTGTTGGGTGGGGGGGAAGTATGCGGTGACTTGAGGTTAGCCAGTGAGATCTCGGCACGGTGAAGGAGGTTCATAAGGTCCAGAATGGAGCTGTGAATGCTCTGGGTGACTTTGGTCGCTCTAGAGTGCAAAGTTTCAAGATTAGTATAAACAAGGGGTACGAAGGGATGAGGGTTAGAGCTATCCAGATCAGTCGAAGGGGCATGTGACAGTGGCAGGGCATTGGCTGGAGCTGGCTCCTGGTTCTTTGGAGGAGGAGTATCTAGCTCGTGATTTTGGTGGATGACTGGTGGGGAGGAGCTTTGATGTCTAGGGGTGGTTCTGTTATAGGTGCCTTGGTTGAGGTGATCAGTGGGGGGCCATTAGGGGTCTGGCTCTCACCGGGGCAGGGGACATTGGGAGCGTATCAGTCTTCTCAACAGAGGGGGGCACTAGATGGGAAGAGAACGCAGGTGTAGGGGAAACGCTGATGCCAGGGACAGGAGATATGATAGGGTGGATTGGGTGAGCCAAAGTGGAGACCCCTGGAGGACTAGTAAATGGATGGCTAGATCTGTTAGGGACAGGAGACATGATAGGGGGGAATTGGGTGAGCCAAAGAGGGGACCCTTGGAGGACTAGTAAGTGGATGGCTGGATCTGTTAGAGTGGCGTGGTGGTGGGTCATTGGTACCGGTATTGGTTATCCAGTCGGAAGTGTTCACATGGTTTCTGAGAAGGGGGAAGAGGTCTGAGAATTTGGTGAGGTTGTGGTGAGGCTTGGATTAGAACAATCATTCAACCGTGATTCGTACCATACACTACATACAGCTTTATAAATCTTAAGGGCTTGAACAGTAGCTTCATCAATATTACATTGGAGTACAACACAGTCAATGAAGTTGCAGGGTTCTCTAGATCATAATGTCTAAGCTATCCTAAGTGAATGGCTAGTGCTTCATCACAGTTATGGCCATCGGGCTATATAGTATGATGCTTAATGATTAATCGTGATTCCAATCTTCTCAGCTCCTGTAATCTGTTCCCCCCTCTCCCTCACTGGGACATGATCAAGGACACAGAAGGATATGAGACTATTCTTACTCTTGTGTTGACTGGCAAAGTGCCTTGCTACGGGGTACTGCTTGTCAATATTTTTTATTGCCCTCAGATTTCTAACACAATCTTCTTGGCTGGGTGGATTGTGCTTCCTATATAAAATTGATTGCACTGGCATTTCAGTACATAAACAGCATAATCTGTATGACATGAGTAATGTTTCAAGATTTTGAAGGGTTTGCAATGTTTGGAAAGTTTCACTTCTTTGATATTAGTGCTGTATTTACACGCCTTACATCGTCCACATACATAAAATCCCTGTACTGGATTAGCTTTACTGGTGCTGGGGATTAGTGTTTTGCAGATCTTGTCTTTCAGAGATATTGGTCTGCAGTATGTAATTTGGGGAAACTCTTGGATGCCTCTAGCCACATCTTTGTTAGTTTTCAATACATCCCAGAATGTGTTGATAGCGCCCTTTACAAACCTGGACTGTAAGTTATAGTCAGTGATAAATCTGGCTGTCTCTGTGTCTTGGACTGAGTCATTCTCCACTCTTTCAAGAATCATCTCACCTCGCTCTTTCTTACTGACTGCCTCCATGGCAGTAGTGATACATTTTTAGCTATACCCTGTCTGCTTAAATCTTTCACACATAATCTTCTTATCATGTTCAAAATCCTCTCTTCTAGTGCAATTTCTTTTTGCAAGTAGTAACTCGCCTACCGGGATAGAGTTGATTAAACCCCTGGGGTGCAGCTCTGTGCATGAAGAAGGCTGTTTCTAGCCGTTTCTTTCCTGTACAGAGTTATAATTAGTCGGTCATTTTCAATTTTGACTTTTAAATCTAAAAAGTCAAACATTTCTCTTTCAATATGGTACGTGAATGGGAGGTTTAGGTCATTGGTATTTAAAATCATGACAAAATCAATGGCATCTTCTTCCTTGCCCTCCCATATAATGGAAATATCATCTATGTAGCGGAGCCATGTACGGACCCCTGTCTGGTATTGGGGAAGGTGTCTGACCACCTGCTCCTCCCACCAGCCCAGGTACAACCCAGCGAAACTGTGGGTGAAGCAGGTGCCCATCGCCGTCCCAAGTAATTGATGGTGAATGGAACCATTGAAAAGGAAGACATTTTGAGTCAAACAGGTGTATGCCATGTCTAAGACCATCTCCGTATGGAACAGGTAAGATACCGACCTGTTTCTAAGGAAATGTCTGCTTTGATCCCAATCTCGTGTGGGATACTGGTATACAGGCTATTGACGTCTAGCGTCATAAGTAAACAGCCTGCATTCCATTTTATACCCTCAATCTTCCGTAAGAAGTCCCCTGTATCTTTAAGATTCTGCACCAGGGGCTGGAGAAAGTAGTCAACGAACCTAGATGTATTCTCTAAGCAGCTACCCCTAGAGGAAACAATTGGCCTACCTGGGGGTTCAGTCATATTTTTATGCAGTTTGGGCAGAAGGTACAGTCCTGGTAATTTGGGAGTTAAGTTGATCCTACCATATTTAGCCTTCTTGGATAGTTTATCTAGTTCACTAATGACACCTTTTTCAAATACATCAATCGCATCATTAGTGATTTGTGGGAGAAAGATTGATTTGGGTTTGAACCCACTTTTACAATTCAAATCCAATCTGAGGTTTTCGTTTATCAGGTTCATGGTGGGGTCATTAATCAAATCAGGATCCCCTCCAAGTTCATGTAACAGATGCAGCATCTCTGCATCACCAATTTCAATGGTACTGGGTTCTGCATGGTCTTTATTCTGCTCCAGACTCATCCTGGTAGCAAACCATTTTTTTAGTCTTAATTTGCGTGTAAAATGTAAAAGGTCTATTCTGCTTTGAGTGTAGTCAAAATTAGCAGAGGGACAAAAGATAACCCAAAAGACAATTACTTAATTTCTGCTTCATTAAGTGTCCTATTGGAGAGGTTGACAACGGTTTTACTGTCCATCATTTTACTGTTTTCTGGCACATTGTTCTGGTTCCCACCGGGCTTGTCATCTCTTCTCTTGTCTTTGCATTTGCTCTGCTTTCTCCTCTGCCTCCTCTTTGGCGTCCTCTGTGTCCTCCGGTATTGGTTTGGGTCTGGGCCGCTAGTCTACCTTTCGCCACCAGAGAAAATGTTCGCCCACTCCTCAACTAAGTCAGGGTCTGGTTCACTGAGAGTCGGGGTGGTATTTATTCGCAGCCCCCTTGGAATGCGTCCTGATTCGACGTATTTCTCCAAGGTTTATCTTCATTACAGGTCCCAGGTGGAGTATATGTAGGAGAGTTTAAGGCATGGCACGGAATGATATGTTGGCCAATGAATGTGAACCTTTAGTCACTTAAGCTTGAATGAATTTATTTTGGCATCAGTGATACTTTTGAATGAGTTTGCCCACTGGGGCTGGACGGATCTCTTGATTGGGAGATATCGATTGGCATTTAGCTATTAAGCAAGATGTGGCCTTGACTTGACCTGTCAGTAGTCAGACATTGCCTCAATCCATACATTCAGTGCAAGCCCACTGGGGCGATACACACGCAGACAGTACCTCGATGTAGGGCATGTGTTCATGAATGCAAGAATTTCCTGAAATGTGAAAAACGGTTCAAATCATCTGTTTTACACCACGAAAAAGGAGGCATGCCTAAAAGCGTTAAACATTAGAACAATGTGTTAGGGACATATTACTATTATGACATTACCGCAAGGACCGCATTTCGTATTGGTCGTAATGAAATATGATTTCAGAAATGGTGTAACCGCATATCATTTCTTTTCATTTCAAGCTACTTACAATGTGATGGAAATATTCATTCGTCCACCGAGTGCACACTGTGAGTCTGCCTTTTTAGCTCCAATGATAAACACATTATGGGAGTCTGTTGTTTATATTTTCCCCTGGTGCAAAGTCACATGATGTATTTAAAACTTTACTCAAACTTACACCCGTACTCGTGAACAAGGAGACTTGTTCTCCGAAACGCATCGAGTGAGCTGCTAAAATAAAGGCACGCTGAACTAAGGATTGTTGGACTGGACTTCGTTCTTTTCACGAACTGTGTAACGAGGATTGTTGGATGTTTGGGGAGTTGCGACCCCGTCCTGGCCCGCCGCTGAGAGTGGCTAAGAGCGTCTACGCAGAAACTGAGTTGGAACATCTTCAAAAAAAGCCTTAGCCCGCCCCCATCACCAGAAGTGGATACACACACGTACGGACAACAGTGAGGGATTTCGGAAGCTCTCACCCCGTACAACCAGGAAAGACAAGCTTTGATACTTAATCAATGAGTCATTGAGCAGCGTCTTTTCAATTCTGTGTGTGAGTGAGCGACGAACATTACCTTGTTTAAACCGGCACATGTGGGAGCAAGCGGAAATCGGGAAACGTTCAAGTAAACCGGTGTTCGGGACCCGATCTCTAGCAGCATGTGCGCGAGTAACAGCGCATTAAACCGTTATATCTCTGGCAGCCATGGCTTTAGCAGAAACACCAAAAGGAGTGAAGCAGCTAGCAAGATGTTTTCACTACAAGCTGCAGGGTCATACACTGATCTATTACAAGCCACTGGAAGTGCAGGAACAGCAAGAAATAAACAAGATGGGTGGAACAAGCTTAGGAAACTGCTTAAGACTGAACAAAATAAGTGGAGGAAGGCGACAACCTTGAAGAAATACGTCAAATCAGAACGCATTCCAAGGGGGCTGCGAATATATACCACTCCGACTTTCAGTGAACCAGGCCCTGACTTAGTTGAAGAGTGGGTGAACAACAGCCATGAATGCTCCATGGTCATGCTGAAGCTACTAGTCAAATACGCCAAAAAGCATTGGGAGAAATTGGCGGCTGAAATTGAAGAAACTCTGGAATATCTGATATCGGTGTGTGATAAACAAGAATTTGAAACGGATATGGCCAAAATGGATAGTAAATTGGAAAAAATCAAAAAGGAAATGAAGGAGAAAAAGCAGAGAAAATTTATGAGAGACTTGTTGACTATGAGAAAGGCCAAGAAGAGAGTGTTAGAACGTATGAGGGCCATAAAAAATATTGACAAGCAGTACCCCGTAGCAAGGCACTTTGCCAGTCACTATAAGAGTAAGAATAGTCTCATATCCTTCTGTGTCCTTGATCATGTCCTGGTGAGGGAGAGAGGGAGGAACAGATTACAGGAGCTGAGAAGATTGGAATCACGATTAATCATTAAGTATCATACTATGCAACCCGATGGCCATAACTGTGATGAAGTACTAGCCATTCACTTAGGATAGCTTAGACATTATGATCTAGAGATTCCTGCAACTTCATTGACTGTATTGTACTTCAATGTAATATTGATGAAGCTACTGTTCACGCCCTTAAGTTTTTTAAAGCTACATGTAGTGTATGGGATGAATCACGGTTGAATGAGATGTGTACTCACCTTATTTTATTTTATCTTCATTACAGGTCCCAGGTGGAGTATATGTAGGAGAGTTTAAGGCACAGCATGGAATGAAACTCACGGTATGTTGGAGCAATGAATGTGAACCTTTAGTCAATTAAGCTTGCATGAATTTATTTTGGCATCAGTGATACTTTTGAATGAGTTTGCCCACTGGGGCTGGACGGATCTCTTGATTGGGAGATATCGATTGGCATTTAGCTATTAAGCAAGATGTGGCCATGACTTGACCTGTCGGTAGTCAGACATTGCCGCATTCCATACATTCAGTGCAAGCCCACTGGGGCGATACACATGCACACAGTACCTCGATGTGGGGCATGTGTTCATAAATGCAAAAATTTCCTCAAATGCGAAAAACGGGTCAAATCATCTGTTTTACACCACGAAAAAGGAGGCATGCTTAAAAACTTTAAACATTTGATCAATGTGTTAGGGACATTTCACTATTATGGCATTACCGCAATGACCTCATTTTGTATTGGTCGTAATGAAATACGATTTCAGAAATGATGTAACCGCATATAATTTCTTTTCATTTCAAGCTACTTATAATGTGATGGAAATATTCATTTGTCCACTGAGTGCGAACTGTGAGTCTGCCTTTTTAGCTCCAATGATAAACACATTATGGGAGTCTGTTGTTTATGTTTTCACCTGGTGCAAAGTCATTTGATGTATTTAAAACTTTACTCAAACTTACACATGTACTCGTGAACAAGGAGACTTGTTCTCCGAAATGCGTCGAGTGAGCTGCTGAAATAAACGCACGCTGAACTAAGGATTGATGGCCTGGACTTGTTTTTTTCACGAACTGTGTAACGAGGATTGTTGGATGTTTGGGGAGTTGCGACCCTGTCCTGGCCCGCCGCTGAGAGTGGCTAAGAGCTTCTACGCAGAAACTGAGTTGGACAATACTGGCATGCTTCAAGGCAACTGACATTGTTTTTCCAGGTATGTATACATCCGGAACCCGCCTTTCCCTTGGGGTGATCGGAGCGGTTGAGGTAATCTACCTCTCTTTGTGGCATTGTGCCCCTGATCATTGGTCGCCTTACTAGAGTGGCTGTGATGGTGTGAGGAGGCCCAAGGAGCAACTTTGTGATTACAGGACTGACACATGAGAACATCGCGCCCTGCTGTTATTGTTCCCCGCTTCCAACTCTTTTCATCATATGGACTCTCCCCCATTACACCGGCCCTATCTGTTTAAACATGAAGCATTTTGGGAGTTGTGGTGCGGTGATGACCATACGCACTTCAACAGGTCAGCAGCTTAGCTTGGGGGAGGAGCGGATGGACATAACCTATGCAAAACAGCAGGGGTACTTACCGGGACATTTCCATCAGATGTTGGGCGCTGAGGAAAGCAATGCGCCGATATGCATTCGCCGCCACCAGACTTTTCTGTTTTATTAAAGCCTCTCCAACCAGTTTCCCCTCTGGGTTTCTGCTTTCTTCTTCGTGTGGAGGAATTTTCGTGTGGACAAACCTATTGGAGGGTGTTATTGGCAGTTAAAGACTACAGATCCCAGCGTGCAATAAAACGGAACAATTAGCATCACAGCAGGCACACCGGAGGCCAATTAAACATGTGAGCATGCAGAGGAGATTTAGTCAGCCTTGTAAACGGTCCGCCCGACACGGCATCTGATGAGAAGCAAAAATGCTTTGAAACGCGTCAGGCCAGGGACTACAATCGGGGAAGAGAAATTGGATGCCTTTGAATAAAAGTTTTGTAAACAGACCCGGTGTGGAGTGCGGTCCTATATCTAGGGGACATTGTGGTTAAGACATAATCGCGGCGCCACCAGCCGCGGGGACGACGCACCTCCTGTGAACAACGAGCGTCTCGTGGAGGCGTGATGTCACATCCTAAAGGGCACACCGAGTGAATGAATTGAGGCATGCAAGATCCCTTCCTGGAGCCAACTGGAGGGCTGAAGAAAACTCGCCAAACAATCCCAGCCCTGCCACGTTTCACCGGACTGGAAAAGACGAAGAGAGGAACCCGTTTTCTTGGTGCCAAACAAAGTGAGTTTATTTAAGCTTGTTTTTGCCCGCCATTACGCGTTTCGACAGTACCCACTGTCTTGATCACATGATGTGATCGCAAAGCCAAATGGGAAATTTAAATACAAGACACTCAGGGCGGACTAATAGTTCCCACCCACATATGCATACAAGTTTCAGATAAGGAAACAAAAACAAGACTGTAATTGTCCTGGTCACAAATACAACCCAAAGAGGATCTTAATTCCCTCATGTAATGTCATATATGTACAAATGTGCAACATTGAGCAATAAAATAAATACATATATAAATAAATTAATAAATATATAAATATATAAAATATCCTACACATAATATTAATGTCATTACATTGAAGACCAAGTTTCCTAATTAAAAACCTGTAGAAAATAAATTCCAAGTGGGAATCTACATTAAAGTGTCTTGTGCAAAATGTAAACAATGATCTCTGTAAACATAAGCAAGTTATCATTTTTTCCCATTTCATAGCAAGGAGCAGTTATTACAGCTAAGTGCAAAGTAAATTGATAACGAGCAAAGTTCAACAAGTGAAATAGTCAATTACAAATGACTACCATAATTAAAAAAAAAAGATATTCATCTCAGTGTAGAGGGAGGAGCCCCTCCCTATCAAGTTAAATGTCTGACTGACTGATGTTATAAACCAGCTAAAAACCATGGCAATTGATGGAAAAAAGACTGTATGAGAATCACATGTGGCTGCCAAATTAAATGAGATGTACCAAATAGATCTGTTACTTTGAGTATAATGATACTCCTAGATGTTAAAACAGATGCCGATAATTCATAGACAGGTATATAGATCCTCGCTGGTGTTGAGCCCCCCAGGGGTACGACTGTCTAATTCTAAAATATAGCGAGTTTCCAGGACCCTCAAAAGTGCATCCCTGTTGCCACCTCTTTTGAGAGGCAATATGCAATCAATGACATAGTAAGAGAGGTATTTGGGGTCACTCTCATGAGAGCTTTGAACATGGCGCGCCACAGGGTAGGATTGGTCCTTGTTGGTAATTGCTCTTATGTGCTGCAGTATCCTCTTGTGAACCGGCAGTCGGGTGCTCACTACATACCGAAGATCACAAGGACACTGCAGCACATAGACTGAAAACTCAGTCTTGCAAGAGAGCTGTTTAGTAATGGGTACAGGGTCATCTATATATATATATATATATATATATATATATATATATATATATATATATATATATATATATATATATATATATATATATATATATATATATATATATATATATATATATATATATATACTAGCAGCCCGTCCCGACCTTTTCCGGGAGCAATCAGGCTTCCCTGACCCCCGCCTGCCCCGACATTGGCCATCAGCCCGGGCCCCCGTCCGCCCCGTCCCCCGGCTGCCCCGACCCCCACCTACCCTGTTATTGTCCTCCGGCGGCTTACTTCACACAATTATGCCAGAGGCCCAGTGTTGTAGTTGTGGCCAGCAGCAGCACCTGAGGCACTGGGGAGCTTTCTGGGTAAGTGGGGCTCTGGCGCTCTGTTTGCAGGGAGGCAAGGATGAACAGAGGTTGCAGGGATAAGAGTAGGAGTTCACAGAGTATGGAGCGGCCGGCGGGAGTCGGGAGCTTGAGCACAATTATGCCAGAGGGTCCCCCGCCTGTCCCGCCCACCGCCTGCCCTGACATTGTCCCCGGAGCCTTTTTGTTGTAACTCCCCATCCCCCGACCCCCACCTGCCCCGACATTGTCCCCCGGAGCCTTACCTCGGCCGCCGCTCCTCAGTTCAGTGCTCCTCGCAGCTTCGCCGCTCCCCTGCTGCTCACCGCCTGTGTGCCGCTCGTCAGTGCTCCTCCCCCGCGCCATGTCCGCCGCTTCTCCTCACGTTCCTCACGCTCCTGGATGACATCAGCACGCAGGTCGCGGCCGGCACTACTTCGAGGGGACTACTTTTTTTTAAATGTACATTTTTTAAATATAACATATTTTTTAAATTTATATAGCCTATGTCCATCTGCAAAACCTGAGGATTCCAACGATGTATCGGGTGTGTGGATTGGCGCTGTGGTTCCCGAGTTTGCCCGTCTCAAAGCCTCAAAGTTCTTCCTTTATAATAGTAGTATACATATATATATATATATATATATATATATATATATATATATATATATATATAAAGTCGAACTTTTTGACACTTTCTACGTCAAAAAACACACGAACACCTTTTATCTTCAAGAAACGCTTTAATGCAGGTTTCTGGCAGTAAACTCTACGCGTTTCAGGAGCTCACCTCCCTTGCTCACGAGTGACATTGCTGTGTATACGATAGGGTTTTAAACAGACATGTGACATTGCAGTGCACAAACATAAACAACAGACTCTCGCTGCAAAAGTAAATAAAAATTGTGAAGATACTAATGGTAGTGCCGAGTGTAGTCCTGACAATGTTTTTAAATTACATATTACTCTTTGGGGCTTTTTGACTTAAATAGTAACATTGGCATATACATTTTCCATGCTTTATTCTCCCCTAGGATGAAATGTTTAGCATAGCTTATATTTTGTATATTTGCTACTTCACTTGCCCTTATGTTAAATTTTCATTAAATGTCTCTGAGATATTTTGCCCTAGTGGGCTTATATCCATATCTTCATCAGATGTATGGTTCCAAATCAAATCAAATTATATGACAGTTCCTTTCCTGTACTTTTGTAATCAAACTCATAATTGTAATGATATTCCTACATTTCCTTATAGTATATAATTTACAAAACTCTTTGATTGGTATAAATTTTTTGTGAACCATAGAGAATCATTTTGCCCCAGTGGGCATACATTTTGTCCTTCCGGGCAACACATTATCATTTCCACGTAGTCAGTTTCAAGTCCCCATTTTCACTCCTTTTGTCCTCTTAATACTCGGCTGACATGTACTTCAATTCATTCCTCTTCCATTTTTCATTAGTATCTATGAAAATACATAGACAAAAATTATATTAACCACACATATATTCCAACTTATACCCTGTGAATTAAAAAACCAAAAATGGTTATTATACTTGTCTGAGACAAACAGAACTCATTTTTTCAGTCCTATAGACCGGAGTGGGTCAAACACTGGGATCGCATATTCAAAGTGACACAACATAATATTACTTAAAGCTAGACTAGGTCATGTCGCCATTATCTCCTAACTACAAACATGTCATCTCCGTTTTCATTACAGAACAACTTCTCGCACCCTCAATGTCTCATATTATTAAAAGATTAAGTTGACAGTCAACAGTCCTGGACTTGAATTGCAATATTTTTTAGCCTAGATGAGTTTCCAGTTCCTCATCACAATTATGTCCAATCAGTACTGTTGTTTGGTATTTAATAATCAGTCTAGATTCTAGTCTCCGTAGTTTTTGGATCTTATTTCCCCCTCTGTCATCATGTTTGATCATGTCTAACACACAGAATCTTAGTAAGTTTGTATTCTGGTTATGTTCTGTTTGAAAATGCCTTGCGATGGGGTAAGCTTTATCACAGTTCTTTATGGCCCTTAAATGCTCCAAAATCCTGATTTTGGCTTTGTCTATCGTGCTGCCGATATAGGCCTTAACACAAGGGCAGAACAGAGCATAAACTGCAAACTCCGTGTTGCATGATGTATGATCTTGTATCACAAAGGGTTCTGTGTGTGGTGAGAGTTTAACTTCCTTGCAGTTTTTACTATGCTTGCATGCTTTGCAGTTTCTGCAAGGAAAGAATCCTTGTATCCCCATTGGTTTTTCTTTTACTGGAATTACAGCACTACATAGTTCATCCTTTAAGGACTTAGTTTTCTTGAAAGTTATCTGTGGATATGATTCTACATATCCTGCGATCTCAGGGTCTGTTTGCAATACAGGCCAAAATTTCTTTAGGCCTCGTTTAATCATAAACGCTTGGCTGCTGTATGACGTGATGAAGCGCGTTTTTGGATTTACATTATCATCCAATGTTTTGTCCTTGTCCTTTTCCCTTAGTAAACGTTCCCTGCTTCTTTTATCCACGATACTTTTGGCCCTGTTGATGGTTTTTTCAGTGTATCCTCTTGCTCTGAATCTTTCAATCATTGTATTTTCTTCTTCCTTAAAGCTTGCAGGTGTGCTGCAGTTTCTTTTCGCTCTTAATAGTTCTCCTATTGGAATGCTCTGTATTAATGAGCTCTGATGGCAACTGCGTGCATGTAGCAGACTATTTCCTGCTGTTGTTTTTCTGTACAAGGAGCTTTCTAGTCTGTTGTTTTCCACCTTTAATCTTAAATCAAGGAAATCTAGACTTTTCTCTGCCCATTGGCTGGTGAATTTTAAATTGAAATCATTGGAGTTAAGTTCCTCCACAAAGTTTTTTGCTTCTGTCTCTGAGCCTGACCAAACCACGAAAATGTCATCGATGTATCTGACCCATTTGATGACACTCTTCTTATACACCGATGACCTGTATACCACTTCTTCTTCCCAGTACCCCATGAAGAGACCCGCAAAGCTCGGCGCAAAACAAGTCCCCATGGAAGTCCCCAGGATTTGTCTATAGATTTTAGAATCGAAGAGGAAGTAGTTTTGGGTCAGACACAGTTCCATTATTTTTAGAAGCATTTGTGTGTGGCAGAGATAAGACATTGATCTTCTGGATAAGAAATGTTTGCACGCCGAAAGCCCCAGTGTGTGTGGGATACAGGTGTATAGCCCCACTACATCAAGTGATAACAATGTGTAGTTCTCTTCCCATTTCAGTGTCTCCATGAGCTTAAGAAAAGCCCCTGAATCCTTAACAAAGGATGGCAGACTCTGTACCCAACTCTGTAGAAAGAAATCTACGTATTGTGAGGCATGTTCAAGGCAGCTTCCTATTGACGAGACTATTGGCCTCCCTGGTGGATTATTTTTGTCCTTATGGATCTTCGGTAGTAGATATAAGGCTGGTAGTCTAGGGGACTTGCATTCAAGGAATTTGAACTCTTCTGTCTCTATCAGTCCCTTCCCTTTCCACTCTTGGAGTAAAGTATGGAATAACCTGATTGATGTCTCATATTCCATGCGGTTACTTCTGCAATATTTAGTCTCATCTGAAAGCTGTCGTAATCCTTCTTTAATGTAGTCAGTTTTGGCCTGCACTACTACATTGCCCCCCTTGTCTGATTTTTTTATCACTATGCTGGGGTCATTTTTCAAATTAAGCAAGGCTTTCCGTTGTTGGTTATTTATGTTGCTCCAGCATTTTAATATATATATATATATATATATATATATATATATATATATATATATATATATATATATATATATATATATATATATATATATATATATATATATATATATATATATATATATATATATATACTAGAACTGTTCAACATAATGACACCAAATTTCGTAGAAAGGTACAGAGCCAGAGGGACCTCGCCAGGGCAAGAAACCTTTTAAAAAATAAAGAAGATTTTCGAAAGACACAGTGGTGCTGCAGCTCCTGCTGATAAAAACATAAAGAAGCTCGGGCTCCTGTACTTCTCTATTATTAAGCCCCCAGGTGTGCATGTAGGCATTAATATTTTAAATAAATGGAGGTGGTCTTGTGGAACCCCGCGCCCTGGTGAATAACCACCTCCATAGGACTTATAGATAAGTAATGGAGGGGTCTCTTGGACCTCCCATGCCCCAGGGACCCCCACCACCCCAGGGATGTTGGTACAATGAATGTGATGAGGCCGTATGCCTCCCTCGCAGCCCCGGGAATTGGCACCTCCCTGTGACTAAAAGAAGAAAAAGTGGTGGGGCCTCACACACCCGACCTGTTCCATATGGACCCCTCCTCGGGCCAAATTCTTTTTTAATAATAGAAGGGGGGCCACACAGCCATGGGACCGACACCTCACCGGGGCAGATCCTAATACAGCAAAGGAGGGGGCCGCTCCTGCTATGTTCTGGGGTGCCCATCCCTGGGACATAGCTGTTTTGCTGTGGCTTGGCGGGAGCTTTATCTCTCCTGCCAAGCCACTGCTAGCACTCTGCTTCCAGCAAGCAAGAGCTCAGAAATTCTCTCGCTTGCTGGAAGTGGCACATTCATCTGTTGCCCTGCTCGCTGTCGAGAGAGCAAGGAAACAAATGAATTGCTTTCAGAGACAGGGAGCTGCATGTTTAGCAGCTCCCCGTGTTTAAAAGCAGTGCGGGCTTCCGTAGGAAGCAGAGAGTCAGCAGGGACAGCGGGGACCTTGAGGCTTCCCCTGCAGTCCCAGTGGACACAGGGTGCTCTGGGGGCACCCACAGAAATATGGCCAGGCACCAGGGGATGGGGTCCCCAGGCCTGAAATCAGCCCTGGGAGGGGGGCCAAGTAGCCCCCTTCCACATTTGTAAATGGTCGGGCCCCAGGGGATAGGGTCCCGGTTGCCAAAATTGGCCAGGGGAGGGGGGCCCTCCCCTATTATAACTTTTTTTATAAAAAAGGTTGGGCCCCGAAGGATGGGGGCCCAGGGATGTGAAAGGCCAACTAATTACCAGTTGTGGCTGTTACACTATGCTTCCTTCCATATTATCATGAAGACCCAACACACATTTGCTGTGCCAGTGTTGCTTTGGGCCTTGAATTCATGGCCCAATGGAGGTGAGAATTGAAGTAGAGGCGATATCTAAGCTGGGTCCCTCTGAAAGATGGCACAAAGAGTGTGGGGAAAGATCTTGCCCCATCTTTTTAGCAAAGGTAGAGGAGACTGCCTGCTTTACAAGGCAGTAGCTATCATTAGTGAAGAAGGATAAGTGGCAGTGGGGCATAGGAGTCTGATGGGTCAACTCATTGGAGCTCGTTGTTTGCTGCAAGAGACAGAGTCTGTTTCAAGATTGGACTAATGAGGAGGCATGAGGGGAAGTAGTGCAAGAGACAGTCTGCTTCTCAGGGCCGCAGCTACCATTAGTTCGGCATGTGAAGATACATTAGGACCCATGCTCACAACACCCCAATTATGGGGCATAATATTTTTTGGTCAGTTTGTGTTTTTGTTTGATATTTTTGTACTTTTGTGAATCTCACATTTATGGGTCCATTAGGATGTAGGGCGGATCGCCAGCGCCCGCATGTTGGTGGCGATCCACCCTACATCCTTCCCCGCCCACCACCCATTTCCCCAGCCATATTAGCATGGTGAGGGTACCGTGGCGAATCAGAAACGTCCGCCGCTTTTCCGCCGGAAAAGGTTTTAATATGGTGGTGGTGTCTGCTAGACACTGCCATCCATATCAAGAGGCCGCCTTTCCGTGGCGGCGTTGCCACCGCGGAAAGGCATACAGATTTAGTAGTTGGGGGCCCGTTGCAGGCCCCCAGGATGTTAGGGGGTTGGGGGAAGGAACATAGGGGGTACCTATGGTACCCCCCTGCATGTGCATGCACATGGCAAGCACCGTGTGGTGCCTGCCACGTTGTGCATTTTTGGCATTGCGGCGGGTGATACTGAAAGCACCGCCCGCCGCAATGTTAAAAATGCAGGATGCACGCGCCAGTGTGGCGGACGCATCCTAATCTCACCTACAGGACCGCCGCTTATATGGCGGTTGGTCCCGTTTTCCATCCAAATGATGCCCTTAGTGTGAATTATGAGCTACAGAAAAATACCCCTGAAATGATCTCATGATCTCTGTTCTTTACTTTCAGCCCTGTCACTCCTGCTCATCCTATGCTTGCCATAAATGTTTAGAAGGGGGACAACTTCAAAACATTTTTCTTAGAGGTGCTCGGAGTAAAAAGTTTGAAGACTTCTGATCTCACTGATCCAATATATGGAAGAAGAGAGAAGAGAAATTTCCAACAGCAGATGTTTTTTAATGTCATCAACCATGCAAGGCCACATAATGACATGTCTACTGAAAAATGGAAGGTGAACTCTGTAATACCTTTCAATTTGTAATACAACAGTAAAAATTGTTGCGCAGCCTGTGCTTGAAAGTAAGAGTTGTATCATCCTATTTTGTTTAACCTTTCTTACTCTTTAAGTAGATGGAATAGTGTCCTGATGCAGTAGTATCTCCATGATGAAAAATAATAGCAGTAGTACTAAAGGTGCATCCTGAAAAAGAAATTTGAGAAGCAGTAACATTCAAAATGAATGTATTGATTTTGCTTTTATTCTCAGCATATCTTACAATCATGAAAATCACATATTTTCCTACCATTGTTAAATGAATGGAAGAAACTAACTTTGACTTACATATTAAATTTGCAAATGAAATAGACTTACAATCAGGTTCGGTATATACGCAATCTTTCATATTATGGGCCTCATTACGATGGCGATCTCACCAACATCTATGCCATCAGTCCGCCTGTCGGACTATGCGGGGGGAAAAGACCGCCACCTCTGACAGGCTTGAGGAGCCTGTTGGGATGGCGGTCGGATTCCTAATACCTACAATGGGACGGTGCCTGCGCAGGCACCACCAGAGGGATTAGGATATCCATATCCAACTGTGTATTCATGGCGGTCCCACTGCCATGAACTAACACCAGGAAAAGGACTTAGGGGGCCTCTAGCAGGGCACCGGTTCCGCGTGTGCCTCCACTATGGAGCCAGAGGGGCACATAGGGTGTCCCCCTCAAATATTCATGCACCATGTGCCAGACACCACAGAGTGCCTTGCACACAGTGCGTGGATGTTTGCAAACATCCCCTTTTCTATTGCTGCTTGTGCTGCTGCTCTTTTCCAGGCCACAGCACAAGCTGCAATAAAAAAGGGCATGTTTCTGACCACCTAGAGGGTGGTCGCATTGGAATATGTCAAGTTAAATCATCAACAACTAATAGGGCAGTTACCACCCTGCAACGATGTTGGTCAGATGCTCGTCTGGTCGCCATCATAATAAGGCCCTAAGTAAAGATGTCAGTTGAATGAAGGCACTTTATGCATTCATTTTACCAATTGGAGCTTACACTAAAAAGGCCCAAACTCGATTGTGTTTTGTTAGCTAATTATTTTGTAGAACATTCAAACAAAATTCCTGAGCATCATGCTATTAATTGACAGAAAACTGGACACTACCTCTGCATATATCTACAATATCTCTAACCCACTTGTTGAGCGGCATATTTGGTTGTGTGATGTAAGTTGTACATAAATATTTGCAGAATGGTTGATGAGCATGCTGCTCTATTACTTCTTTCACCAATGGCAGGTGAAGAAGCAAATTAACAATTGCATTGCTATGTCAATTAATTGCAGTTTGATTTTGAAACTGCTATCCAGTAATTTTAATATCTTTAAGTTGTTCTTTTTTCTTCTGTGTTGCTTCAAACTCTTTTTTATGATTGAAGATTGATGTAATTTTCAGTTTGAAAAATAGTTTTGGTTTAGTTGGAATGGAATATTCAACCAGATAAGGTGCAGAAATGTTTCTCAAATGATTTTATTTACATACACCGCTGCTATCTGCATTAATTCTTTTTTAATTTAAATCATGAATATATATATTCCGGGAAATGTTTATTGTGAAAGAGCAACGTATGCCATATCCTCTTTGAATACTGTTGACCAAATGTTAAGAACTGCACAATTTCAGCCTAGTCCTTGTGATTTATGAATTGTAATTGGACAAGCCAAAAAAAGGAGAAACTGTATCTTTGATATCTTGCCATATAGCAAGATATTTTTTTAAATCTCCAATGTGGTCAATGGACTAAAATTACTCTATTTCCTTATTATTCTGAGTCATAATCAGTTCCACAACAAATCCCACCACTCCATTTACCAATCCATCTGGTGCATTTAAATTGTGATGTAAAATTAACAAGAAACCATTTTTACCCAAATATAAACCTTTCTCCAACTCAGATGTTTGCTAAACTTTCTGCATATTTTTCAACTGTGTAGCTAAAGTTTTGGTAATGAGTAGATTGAGTAGGGGATTCTCACCTTTATCCTTTCCAGGGAAATTGACAATTTTTGGCTTTCCAGTTGTAGCATACCATTATTGATTTTTGCACATTGTTGAAGAGTTGGCATTGAGCAAACCACAGGTTATGATTGTGCTAGAAGAAAATGCATAACTTCAGCTAGTGAATAACGTTTTGGAAACAATATGCTTCTACATCACTGACTTAGCATAAATGTTACTTATTTTGTCACTATTCCAATGCAAATGGCTTTCACGATTTTAGCATAATCTTCATCATTTGCTTGCCTCATATTTTGAGTTAGTTCTCTGTATGAAAAAGTCAGCCACATGTTTACATTCTTTATGCTTCCTTAAATATTCCTAGTTTGGATCTGGAAAGTTTTTTTTTAATTGGCTCACCCTTAACAGGTGTAAGTTGTAATAAGCCTCCAAAAACAATAACATGTTTACCTCCAAATAGAAGCTCGTAGAATGTTTGCAGTACTTCTTGCATGCTCATATGAGCAAAAGCCAACATTAAGTTTGAAACCATGCTGACTTTACCAAAAGTTTTAATTTCTTTACAACTTTTCTAAGTACTTGACACGTCGATGTATTTCATTTTAAATATCCCACTTTATTATGATGTTCCACAGGCAGTAATAGTATACAATGTAAAGTTATTCTCTTTATATTTTTTGTGCTGCTAATCCCATAGGAGCTGTAACTGCACAAGAAATGGTTGCTTAAGGGACATAAACAGTTATTTCTTTAATAAGAATGCATTTTATTATTCCAGCCTGGCTACTGACATACAGTAATTTTATTTGGAAAGTAGTAAGATCACATAATTGATTTCCATTCAGTAGTCCAGGATCTACAGAATGGGTTATCTCTTTGTATATTTGCTGTTGTTCTGAATTTAATTGCTATACCAAGTAATCCAAACGTTCAACATAATTCTTGATTGGCTCCATTGAATCTTCAACTTCTTCCATGGCAACCATGGCATCATTAACAATTATGGGTTGTCCAAGTGGGTCAACACTTCTATAATTTGTAGTAATATTACTTGTAGGAGTATTGTGCTGTATTTCTGCATTGATTTATTTCTCTCTGCAATTTCTTCTTCTAGCATTTATAAATAGGTGTGGAATTGAGGTAGTGCAATCTCATTTTCATATACTTGAAAGGCAGCCTCATAGGATTGAAAAAAGGACATAGGGGCAGATGTAGGAGCCCAAATACCGGTCGGTAACGGCCGATTTCGGCCGTTACCGACCGGTATTTGGGTATTGTAATTTAGGGGGCTAGAAAATTACAGAATCGGTATATTTACCGATTCGGTAAATTTACTGATTCGGTAAAATACCGAATCGGTAAATATACTGATTCTGTAATTCAATATGTAGGTGGCACAGTTTACAGTGCCACAGGCCCTTAGAAATTTGTTATTTACCACCCAATACTATTGGGTGGTAAATTACGAATTTCTGTGTACATGCACATCTGTGCATGTACACCTGTGCCATGTGACACACATACATGCCCTTAGGGCATGTATGTGTTCCACATGACACAAAAGCCAGAAACAGGGGTGCAACAGGGTGTCAAAGTGACAGCCTGTCCCCCTTGGAAATTCGGTATTTTTACCGATTCGGTAATTATCGAATCGGTATTTGCTATTGAATCCTATGGGCTTCAAGGCCCATAGGAATCAATGGCAAATACTGATTCGGTAATTACCGAATCGGTAATTACCGAATCGGTAATTACCGAATCCTACCGATTCAGTATTTTTACCGATTTTTTTTCCTACATAGCAATTACCGATTAGTAAATACCAAATCGGTAAAATTTGGTATTTACCATTCGGTAATTTGTTATTACCTACATCTAGCCCATAATGTCTTCCTCCTTCTGCCTTGGTCCTAATAGTTGTAGAAATGCCAAATATTAGAGCTCTGTTTACAGTGATTAATAGGAGTAGATTTACATGACAAATTAAACGTCCAGTGGTCCCTTACACTAAAAAGTTTTCACTCAATATTTTCTGTTACATTATTTTGAAATGAAAAATACTGAGCTACCTCAAAAATGATAGCTTTCCCAACAAATTACTTCTGTTTGAGTAATATGTGCCGCCCAACATATTCATTTTTAAAATGTTGTTGTCAGTTGGATCAACATTTTCAAGGTACTCAATTTATTCTACATCCTGATGGCAATCCTAAACTAAGCCAGAAAAGTTCTTGTGTTTTACAGTGTAAGCTTGAAGAGCACAAACAGTCATATGCTTCATAGCTACTGACCTTTCTATGTGATAACATATTAAGGCGAAATTGCTATAATCTTTTATTGAAAGATTGCTCTGCAAATAAAATATATTTCTTCCCATACTTCCTGTAATGTAGGAAGTAACATGATGTGGAACTACTGTAGAGTTATCAACAACAAATTGTATATCCATGTTTGCATACCACATATATAGAATTAAAGGGTTGTAGTCATTGATGCGCTATAGTTCTTGTGAGTTGTCTAAATTATAAGTATGTTTTGGAGATTTCCCTATAACTGCATGTCTTATAGATTAAATAAAATGTTTCACTCTTCCTTCTTGTAGAATTAGCCTGGGAAATCCAAATTGACATTTAGAGTAATGGTTTGATGTGTTCCAATATTTCCTTAAGACTTAACATTCAATAACACCTCATACCTATTCATCAGAGTCATATCCAAACGTAGTTGCATCTTTCATCCCCAGAAGCATATGAATATGTTTAGCACCTCCTGCTTGATTGTCTTTTCTCCAAAACAAATCAGGCACCTCTGCAACAGGATTTTTTATTTTCTTGGTTAAGTTCAGCGGTATTGTGTGAAAATGAAGTCAAAGTATCTACAAACATTACCAGGATCCAAGAAACATAAATATGCAGGAATGTTTGTATCAATATCTTGAATGTTACCATTTGAACAAATTGATACAAGTCATTCCATGTCTATTCTGCACAGCTTAAAAAAATAAACCATGTTGGTGTTCCTAAATTTCTCAGCATACGTTTCAGTTCTCCTTGACTTCTAAACTAATATTCATTAGTTCCCTGCTGATATGCCATAATGTGTTTCAAGTTATATTTCAGATTTCCATCTTTGTTATACAGGTTGTCCTGGGCTGCTATATCATAAACCCAATTCCAGCGAGCCTAACATGTGCAACAGCATACAAAGTGACAGAAGATTCATTTTCATACACAGGTGTGAAAATGTAAGGAATGTCTTGATAAAAACAGGGATCCTCTGAATATATTGTTGTTGCTCGGTACTCTGATGCTGAAATTTGGACTGGACACTCATCATACCGTCCACCTTTCCCAGTGGGGAATATATGTGAATACATCTTGATTCTGAAGTTTTTTCCTGAGATACTAATCGGCTCTCCTCCAGCTTCTATCATTTTCTAAAGTTCTAAAGCAACAACCGTCATTACTCTAGAGTGTAGTTGGTGTACTGTTCATATATTTGTTCAGCTTCTTACGGATTATTTGTTTGAAATTGTCCACTTTCATCTTCAGATTTTCCTCTTTCATCTTGTTTATCAAAGGGTAAGGTATTTGAAGAGATGAAGCTAGAAAAGTCCAAATGTTTGTATTCTATGTTTTTTAAGGCAAGCTATAGCTTTGTATATGCTTATTAGTTGTTAACATTGTTTTGTCCTCTGTAGGTACTTCATTCACTAAAACCACCAAAGGTGCCTCTACATTCTAGCACAAGAGTCTATATGTTTTTTTAATCTAATGAGGGCATGTACTAATTCATGTGGCTGGAATGTTCTAGATTTTGGCTGTAATATAACAATAGTTTGAAAAGGGGTGTACATTTAGATTCAAACAGTTTTTATATTCATTAAGTTGTCTTGGTACAGATGGGATTGGATATATTTCCAAATTGCTGTGAAACCTACACGAAGGCATACAGTTATAGTCTAGTTTTCCTACACAGTAATTGTAGATTATTTGATATTTATAAGCTTTATATTTTTCCATAGATAGAAAGTAAAATGTATCCATGCGATTTCACCCTCATTCTCAGTTTTCTAAATTAGATTAATAATTTCAACCTGCATGTTATAATGTGTTCTTCAGCAACTCATGCAAATATGATTTAGTATTTCTGCAATTTTGTCTTGAAACTCTAGAATATCTGAATAATAATTCCTCAAGTTCATGAAGGAGTTTTTATGGTTGACTCTGAGTCAAGACAATCTTTGGACAAACATTATTTTCAGAAATGGCATCTTAGTATTTAGTTTAAATGCAATCCATTATACTGTTGACTTGTGCTGTATTACAGCGCAATAGTACAACATTTAGTTCTGCTAACTGTAATGATGGTGTCTTCACTAAGTAGAATGTGCGCACACGTTTCTTGATTGTTGAATGATGTGTACAAAGTATCTTAGTGTGTTGACATCGATGTGCTGTAGCATTTAAAATTTTTGAAGTACTGTTAATTTTGTAAATGTCATCAAAAATGTCCTTAGCTTCTCAATGGGTCTTTGTCGAATATTGCAAATGAAAGCACAATTCCATTCATATACAGGTTTTTGGTTTTTTTGCTCAGCCAAATCATATTTCGATCATTTTTTTGTTTTGTTTTCTGTTCGTACTACATTCCTGTCTAGAACTTCATAACAATGCCCTTCATTTGTGACTGAGAGGGCATAATTATTCTGCTGATGGTAACTCTCCTCATAAAAGTATGTTTCAGTGCTTGATGTATGCTTTGGAAAATGTTGTAGAAGTTGTTTGTATTGTGTTTATTTCTATGTAATCTTTATATCTTATACTTTACACTTAAACAAACTAGGCTTTTGATGTAATTTAGAAGTAAAATGAACATTTTTCTTTTGACAACAAATGCTCTATGTTGAATATATAGTTTGTATTTTAATTTGTCCTTGGTTTTCCTTATAAATGGAACTGTTTGAAGGAGAATGTTAAGGACAACAGTTTTATAGTGCTTTGCGGATATAAACCATACATTTTAAGGTGCATCAGATGATTGTTTATAACACAGATTAGTGGCTACATGTAAGTTTGTCAATGGCTTATTAGATAACCGTTCACATTTTATATAACTATTTTTTACATATAATACATATAACACATTTTTACATACAATAATGCATATTTCAGTATTATTCTTACCAATAGTATTGTCTTTGAGTATATGTCCTTCTTCTGTCTGTACCATGTTTTTCAATTCCCTCTCCCTATTGTACTTAGTCAATTTTTCTTTCCCAGGTACTGCTTTGTAGGCATTGTGTTCAATGATAGATCTTGCCGGAAAATTATATGGGAGAAATGAGTTTCCTTCCCTAGGGTTGTAAAACGGTAGGTAACAAATTGTCAGATATTTCAGTGCTTTGGCATGAACGAAATGTCAAAGTAAGGTACATACCTGTATTATGCGGATGAGGTAGCAAAGGCCCAAGGATTTCAAGGCTTTAGACAACACTTGAATAAGTGTGGTTAGTTAGTGGATGGAGACACACTCGAAGCTCTGGACCTCTTGGGCTTCAGGGTTAGGGAAACAGTTTTGAAAAGTTGTGAGTGTGATCTCCACATAAGATTGGTTTAATTTGCCAGGATTAATATCCGTTTTTTTCAGCTCGTGATATGAAGGACAAAAACATCTCTGTTTGCAGCAAGATTTCTTTATTTTAATTCATACGATAAGGACAGCCGACACGTGTTTCGCCCCCTCTTGGCGATTTGCGCCGGGGCTTTCTCAAGGCTGTTTTAAATCTTTCTCTTATTCCTCTTCAACTTTTAAATGTAGCCAAATCAATCCAGAATGTGGCAGCACTGTGCTACACAAGTACCTCAAATGGTATGTCACTCAATGATCTAATGGCTTTGAAAACCTGATTGTAACGTTGTTTCTTACTAGACAATGATGCTAAGCTGTATATATTTGCTCCTGTTGATGACTATTTCATCTTCTTGTATTGGAGTGTAGTGGTTTGTGTTTGGGTTGTTGATCATAGCTTTTTATTTTGGGCAAGAAAGCATGCCACTAAAGCCTATTTTGCAGGTTTGAATGTTTTAAACAAGTAGAAATTACCTGGATTGGGGAAAGAGGCTTGAAATGGCATCAGTTACTGCCTCTAGTGTCCTCTGTTAGCAGATGTCTATATCTGCTTTTTATGACAATCGAATGTGGTGGAAAGGATATTGGACACCTAACAGAAGTGAGACTAGAAATAGAGTTAAAGGGAATCTTTTCCAAGTTAATGTCTTTGTTTGCCAACACACATTTAGAGTAATGGTTTGATGTGTTCCAATATTTCCTTAAGAAATAACATTCAATAACACCTCATACATATTCATCAGAGTCATATCCAAACGTAGTTGCATCTTTCATCCATAGAAGCATATGAATATGTTTAGCACCTCCTGCTTGATTGTCTTTTCTCCAAAACAAATCAGACGTCTCTGCAACAGGATTTTTCATTTTCTTGGTTAAGTTCAGCGGTATTGTGTGAAAATGTAGTCGAAGTATCTACAAACATTAGCAGGATCCAAGGAACACTCGCCTCAAAGAAATAAATAATCCAAAATGTAGTTTGTGAAGTTTATTTCCATAATGCCAAACAGCCCAATGTGTTTCAGTGTTTTGGTCAATATGACAATAAGATTTGTTTCCACATTATATACTATTACATAATGCAAATTGGACATACCTTGTCTCAATGGATCAGAGGATGTTAGCAACTGATTGATTGACCATACACCTGCTTACATATATGTCCTTTTGACAGCTAACAATGCACATTATATGTTATTATGGGGATTTCAATGTATTTTATTCTTATGTATACTTGTTCCAAGATGGCTGAACTGATTTTCAGTTCTTTACACCACAGGATCATGGTTGTATGTTGTTTATGTCGGTTTATCACTTGTGCAGGTTAAATGTCGGTCGGGAACAAAGCTTCCCTACCTGTTATCAAGGCATGCTCGATGTCAAAAAGCGTTGGGTTATTTGGCATTATGGAGATACAATTCACAAACTGAATTTTGTATTATTCATATTTTTGAGGTTAGTGTGCAACCCCGGTTCGCTTTTCAGCGATCAGATGTGGATTGGTATATGTTTAGGGCTCCTCAACCCAGACATGCTCCTGTACGGCTCCTGGGTCCTTGCTTTATTGAGGATTCTGTGGTCCTCTCATTGTATTCACACCGTGGCCAGTCAATCCCCCCGTCCCCCCTTCCCGGCATGGTATAATTTAAGATGTCATCAGTGATGCCATTTGTGATATCATTTAACATGTCATGAGTGATGTAATATGTGAGGAAATAAGCAGTGCAAAGTGGGGGCACAAGTTATATTTATAGTTAGCTCTAGTAAAATATAACTGGGGAATTTCAGTGACTATTTGGTTTTAAAGTGTTAGTTTTTATCTTATTTTAATACTCAACTAGAACATTTCTTTGCACTTTGACTTTGATCTTTTCAGTGAATGTCTAGGACAAGTTATTCTTACCACATCTAATCATATTTACAACATCACTTTTACCTTTGCTTTTTATTAAGTACATTTCTGTGTTTTTATCATATTGATCCATCTTTCTTGCTGTGAATGGCCTTTAAATATGTGCAGCAGGATGACTAGGGCCAGGTCCGGCGCCAAACCCCCCCAACCTGACCAACCCTGTATTGCACATGGCGTTTGGTCATATGCAGTGCAGGTGGAGCAGCAGGGCCAGGCATTTGGCAAGGCCTAGCACCCACCCCCATCATGCCAGCCAACCTCATGCTGTACACCGCTTTTTGTCATTGGCTGCAGGCTTGGCCTCCAGTCAACTCTTTAGCCAAATCCCCGGGTGCACCCAATCCTCCTATCAGTGCATAGGATTTTGCTATATCCAGGAGGGTAGCAGAGGAACAACTCTCAAGCCATGCTGTGTTCCCAACACTGCCATGGACTGCCAACACCTCCTTGGGTGGCTAACCCTCCCCTGCATATAGTCATTGGCCATGTGTGGCGGGGTTGGCCAAAGGGCCTGAGTCCTGGCCAGGCCCTGCATCCAACTCCCTGTGGCTGATAATTTTCCCCTACGCATGGCCTTGCGCATGCACAATAGGAGTTGGTTGCCTCCAACCCTGCTACAGGTTCCCAACCTCCCCATTGTGCATGTCCTTCGACATGCTCCAAAATTACAAATCACATCATCAGATTATTCTCAGACAGTGGAGTTAAACAGCTTCTGATGATAAATATCCTCCCACGGACTGACCAATTGGAGGGTTGGATGCATGGCTCTGCATCCAAACCACCTGCTAAACCCCCACTGCACCATGGTCTTTGGCTTTGCACAGTAGGGAGTTGGCAGAATGGCCTGGCCTAAGGCCAAGTCCTGTGTTCAACTTCAGTATGGGCACCTAACCCACAGCTTTGCACTTCTGCAAGCGTTGTGTGACAAGAGGTTGGCTTATGACTTAGCCTCTTCCAAGGCCTTGCGTCCTCACAGGCACCCAACCAATTGGGTGCCCAACACCCTGCTAAGCATGGCCTCAGCTGTGCGCAGTGAGGATTGCCCACAGACCCTAACCTCTGGCCAGGCCCTGTCCCAGCCCACCTAGGACAATCATCCCCGTAGATGCCCAACCCATATTTAGTTTTATTTTTTAATATTATTTTTAGATCCTGTGGTACTCCCTATGTACCTGCCGCACAAGCTTCACCCCCATAGTACTAAAGTACTGCAAAGCTCGCATAGTATGGCAGTACCATCAGGGTAGATGTTTATGCAGCAGTTCCCCCTGGAGTACCAAAGTACCTCATGGGATGGCCACGCTGAGTGCTGTAGTGCCCGCAATGCTATATGATGTCTGAAAATTCCGGTCGGCCAGATCCTTCTAAAGGCACTGGAGTCCTCCAAGTATGTCCCTAAGTGCCCCCGAATACATGGAGATGGAAATGCCCCTTATGTAAGCTTTAAATGCCTCCAATTAGGGGTCCACTGAACCCTCATTTAGTCAAAAATATTCCAAAACTGCTGTACGCAGTTCGGAGCGGGACAGCTCATGCTAAAACACCAAGGTAGGGAAGACCCATTGTTTCCCCTGACAGCCACCAAAAGAGACACTCAACAGGACCTGCAAAAGAGAGTAGTCAGATAGTGTGCACAATAGATGTTGTGTGGAGAGCAACTATGGGCACAGAGCAGCCGATAGATGGCAATAGTCGATGCAGGACCATGTGTTGCCAGGGCTGAATAATGGGTGAACTCCAGATTGGAGGTACCTTTCAGGAGCCAGGCATCTCAATCAATCAATCAATCAATCAATCAATCAATCACAGCATTTATATAGCGCACTACTCACCCAGAGGGTCTCAAGGCGCTAGGGGTGGGGGGGTCCGCTACTGCTTGAACAGCCAGGTCTTGAGTTGCTTCCTGAAGGCGAGGTGGTCCTGGGTCAGGCGGAGGTGGGTCGGTAGGGAGTTCCATGTCTTGGCGGCAAGGTAGGAGAAGGACCGTCCCCCTGTGGTGGCTCTTCGGATGCGGGGGACGGTGGCGAGGGCGTGGCCGGTCGATCGAAGCTGGCGTTTGGGGGCGTAGAAGTTGAGGCGGGTGTTGAGGTATCCTGGGCCTTGGTTGTGTAGGGCTTTGTGTGCGTGGGTGAGGAGTCGGAAGGTGATTCTCTTGTTGACCGGGAGCCAGTGCAGGTCTCTCAGGTGTCCGGAGATGTGGCTGCGGCGGGGGATGTCCAGGATCAGTCGTGCTGAGGCGTTCTGGATCCGCTGGAGTCTTTTCTGGAGTTTGGCGGTGGTTCCGGCGTAGAGGGAGTTGCCGTAGTCCAGACGGCTGGTGACGAGGGCCTGGGTGACCGTCTTCCTGGTCTCAGTGGGGATCCACCGAAAGATCTTACGTAGCATGCGCAGGATGTTGAAGCACGACGAGGAGACGGTGTTGACTTGTCTGGCCATGGAGAGGGAGGAGTCCAGGATGAAGCCCAGGTTGCGTGCGTGGTCTGTTGGTTTGGGTGCGCTGCCTAGGGCGGGGGGCCACCAGGAGTCGTCCCAGGCGGAGGGTGAGGATCCCAGGATGAGGACTTCCGTCTTGTCCGAGTTCAGTTTCAGGCGGCGGTTCTTCATCCATTCGGCTACCTCTTTCATCCCTTCGTGAAGGTTGGCTCTGGCTGTGGCGGGGTCGTTGGTGACGGAGAGGATCAGCTGGGTGTCGTCGGCGTAGGAGATGATGTTGAGGTTGTGCTGGCGTGCGATGTCTGCGAGGGGGCTCATGTAGACGTTGAAGAGGGTTGGACTGAGCGAGGAGCCTTGAGGAACGCCGCAGATGACTTTGGTGGCTTCAGATCTGAACGGGGCGAGGCGGACTCTCTGTGTCCTTCCGGCGAGGAAGGACATAATCCACTCCAGTGCCTTCTCCTGGACTCCGGCGTTGCTGAGGCGCTGTACTAGGGTACGGTGGCAGACAGTGTCGAAGGCCGCGGAGAGGTCTAGGAGGATGAGGGCCGCTGTTTCTCCGTTGTCGAGCAGAGCTCGGATGTCATCGGTGGCTGCGATCAGGGCGGTCTCAGTGCTGTGGTTGGCCCGGAAGCCGGACTGCGAGGGGTCGAGGGATCCGTTCGTCTCGAGGAAGGCGGCCAGCTGCTTGTTGACGGTCTTCTCGATGACTTTAGCAGGGAACGGGAGCAGCGAGATGGGGCGGTAGTTCTTGAGGTCGGTGGGGTCTGCTGTTGGTTTCTTCAGTAGGTAGCTGAGCTCGGCGTGCTTCCAGCTCTCCGGGAAGGTAGCAGTGTCGAAGGAGGTGTTGATGATGTCCCGCAGGTGGGGTGCGATGACAGCGTCGGCCTTGTTGAAGACGTGGTGAGGGCAGGGGTCGGTCGGAGATCCGGAGTGGATGGAGTTCATCATGCGGCCGGTGTCTTCGGTGCTGATGGGAGTCCAGGCGCGGAGGGTGGTGGTGGGGGGCGGTGGTTCGGTCGTGGCGTGCGTCGGTTGAGTGCTGAAGCTGTTGTGTATGTCCGCGATCTTGTTGTGGAAGTAGGAGGCGAGGGAGTTGCAGAGGTCTTGCGAAGGGGTGATGTCGTTGTTTCCGTCGTTGGGGTTGGAGAGCTCTTTGATGATGTTGAAGAGTTCCTTGCTGTTGTGTGCGTTGTTGTCCAGTCATTCCTTTAATGCGGTTTTCTTAGTGGCGTGGATGAGTTGGTGGTGCTTTCGGGTGGCGAGCTTGAAGGCAGCCATGTTGTCCGGGGTTGGGTCTCTGCGCCAGGTTCTCTCTAGGGCTCAGCAGTTCTTCTTGGAGCTCTTGAGTTCGTCGGTGAACCATGGGGCTTTCTTGCTGCCGGGTCTGCTAGGCGGGGTCCTCAGGGGGGCGAGGTCGTCTGCGCAGTCGCTGATCCACTTCGTGAGGTTGGTGGCCGCCTGGCTTGGGTTCGTTGTGCTGGTGGGAGCGTTCATGCTCAGGGAGGTCGCGAGCTGGTCGGCTGTGATCTTGTTCCAGCTTCTGCGTGCAACCTGTTGCTGGTGGTGGTGGATCGTGGTCCTTCCGAAGCTGAAGTGGACGCAGCTGTGGTCCGTCCAGTGGAGTCCGGTGACGTGGCTGAAGGCGATGTCCTTGCTGGATGAGAAGATGGGGTTGAGTGTGTGTCCGGCGTAGTGGGTGGGGGTGGTGACCAGCTGCTTGAGTCCCAGATTTGCGAGGTTGTCCAGCAGGGTGGTGGTGTTGCGGTCGTTGTTATTCTCCAGGTGGAAGTTGAGGTCCCCGAGGAGGATGTAGTCAGTGGAGCAGACGGCGTGCGGGCTGATGAAGTCGGCGATGTCTTCCCTGAATTGTGTGCATTGTCCCGGGGGTCTGTAGATGAGGGTGCCTCTGAGGGTGGTCTTGGGGTTGATGTGGACCTGGAAGTGCAGGTGCTCGGCGGGTGCGAGGGTGTCGTCGGTGTTGGTCTTGATGCGGATGGTGTTCCTGTGGATGATGGCGATGCCTCCTCCGGTGTGGATGGCGATGACGATGTCGGGCGCTGAAGAGGCGTTCATCCAGGTTTCCGTGAGGAAGGCGACGTCTGGGGCTGTGGTGTCGAGCAGGTTCCAGAGCTCGACGGCGTGTCTGTGGACGGAGCGGGTGTTGAGCAGGAAGCATTTCAGGTGGCTGCTGCTGTTGCTCGTCTTGGTCTTGGTAGTTGCTGGAGTAGGGCAGGTTCGGAGGCAGGTGAACTTGCAGGAGTTGCAGCAGAAGGGTCCGTGGGTGCGTCTCGGGGTGGCTTGGTAGCAGCCAGGGAATCGGCCGGCGTTGAGTGCGTTGAGGTTGGCAGCGTCGTACGTCCGGCAGGCGGGCTGGGGTCTGCGGGGGCCAGGGGTCCTGGCACTGGGCGCGGTCCAGGCGCGGACGGGCGTAGGCGGGCTTGCCTTTGGCGCCCAATCGGCGCGCCCGCTGCGCGTGAACGCTGCGCGTCTGCACGGTCGCCATATATGGCGAAGTGTCAGGGAGGGAGGAGCTGGGAGGCGGGGAGCGGGGAGGGTGCACAAAGGAAAGGGGGCGTGGCCGCTGGCACGGCAGCGGGAAGCGGGGCGGGGGGCACAGGGGGGCATGGGGGGCAAGAAAATAGAAAAAAGTACAACAAAATAGATTACAGGCTCAGGGGGAGAAAATGCAGAGCAAATAATAACACAGGCTCAGGGGGAGAAAAATACGAGCAGAAGCACAGCAGTGGCGCAGAGTAGCAGGAGAGCGCGGTAGTCCACCGGCAGGGAGAGCGATCCCGCTGGGGCAGCGGGGCGGGGAAGAGGCGGCAGGCTCAGCGAGGCTGAGAGCGGCAGTCGGGCAGGGGGCACACACAGCAGCTGGTGGCCGTGCGGTGCGGGGGTGTCCTGCGAGCAGGTCACACTCACCTGCACTGCACGGTCGCCATATATGGCCAAGTGTCAGGGAGGGAGGAGCTGGGAGGCGGGGAGCGGGGAGGGTGCACAAAGGAAAGGGGGCGTGGCCGCTGGCACGGCGACGGGAAGCGGGGTGGGGGCACAGGGGGACACGGGGGGAAAGAAAATAGAAAAATGTACAACAAAATAGATTACAGGCTCAGGGGGAGAAAATGCGGAGCAAGTAATAACACAGGCTCAGGGGGAGAAAAATATGAGCAGAAGCACAGCAGTGGCGCAGAGTAGCAGGAGAGCGCGGTAGTCCACCGGCAGGGAGAGCGATCCCGCTGGGGCAGCGGGGGCGGGGAAGAGGCGGCAAGCTCAGCGAGGCTGATAATATATATTCAGAGCAAATATAATTTAGCATGTGGAGTGCTCTCAGCTTATTGGCCAGTGATGGTGTGGTAGGATCCATTAGTAGATTAAAATCCCTGCCACAATAATGTGATCAAAATCCATATGCTCAATCTCAGTGGTTAGAGACAGGAATAACTCCAGAGAATCAAGATTAGAGGTGTAGATGTTAGTCAAAAGTACAGAGTAGCCTGCTAGGATACCAGCGACTAGTACATACTGGCCATCATCATCTGTGACAGTGGTGGTATGACAAAATGGTATATTTTTATGAATAGTAGTGCAAACCCCTCTGAAATAAGTGTTGTAATTAGAAAACAAATTGTGTGAGCCCCAAGTGGATGCGAATATGTGCAATCTCCCAGGAGGAAGGTATGATTCCTGAAGGAAAGCAATTTGTGCTCCATGGGGAGCTACATTTTTTCAAAACTTTCCTTTACGTCGATCATTGAGATCTCTATATTCCAGCACAGAAGTGTAAGGTTAAGAAGGTTTTAATCAAGAGGGTATGTACAGGCAGTGAGATATGTCAAATGGATCTGCGAAGCGAGGATGGACAGTGACCAGTGTATGCAAGAAATCAACGAGGAAAACAGCAAGCAGTGACTCAAACTTTCACAGTAACTCCAACCACCCACACCAGGTACATGAAGGCCCAGTAATGACCAAAATAAGCAACCCCAAATATACGAATAACTGAAACAGTAAGCAGAGCTGTGTGTACCACTAGGGAGTGGCAACGCGACGTGTGAAAGTATTATTATGCAGATTAGTAAGTGAGATGCAGTAAGCCTGATGGCCTAAGTCTGAGAGTGCAAACGTTCAAGCCTGCACTAAACCAGAAGCAGGGTCTACAGTCATCTGTGCAGTATGGAAAGAAGGTAGAGTAAAGTCACAGCCATCAGGGTGTGGGGAAGAGATCTGCACTGGCCATGAAATAAATGTCTGGGGGGAATCTGGCCAGAGTAGAGCAACAAAAGGATTGGTGCTCCACAGAGTGTTGCTTGCAAAAGGCCTGCGCTGCAGCCGAGGTGTCAAAGGAATGAGGCTTACTGTTGATTTCGACCTTGAGGCATGCTGGGTATAGCATGCCATAGTGCAATGCCAATTTTCGCAGAGGTGATTTGATGTCTGTGAATTTCCGATGTGCCTGTTGGACCACTGCAATGAAGTCAGGGAACAGGGAGATGGTGGAGCCCTGCCACTGAAAGGGACCATTTTCATGTGACAGCCACAGGGCTACATCATGGTCTCTGAATTTCAGTAGGTGCCAATGATAAGCCATGGAGGACAGCAAGGATTGGGGCACAGGCCCAGTGATCTATGCGCCTGGTCCTCTACGAATGCAGTAGTAAAGTGTTGTCTGCCCAGCATATCTACCAGCAACCTTTTGATAAATAGGTTGAGGCACCCAATATTGGCAGATTTGGTCACCCCCAAGATGTGTAGGTTATTGCAGCTAACCCCCACCTCTAAATCTTCGTTCTTCATGGCCACAGATTTAAGGAATGCTTCCATTCTTTCAATTGCGGCATACACTGCAACACCATTTTTCAGGTCCAACGCTCACCTCTCAGCAGCTTCCAGTCGATTTTAGTGGTGGTTGGGGCGTTCAACCATATTGTCTAGTCTCCTGGCTAGTGTATTAACCCCTTCGACGCTGATGACGAGCTGGGCTCGTCATGGCGTAGCCTCCTCGCACGCTGATGCCGAGCCCAGCTCGTCACGCAAAGTGTGATTTAGAAAAACTCAGCGCAGGAGCGGAATTCCGCTAGCGCGCATGGAGTTAAACCGGCCACCTATGGCTCAAAGCCTGCTCTAAGTTCAGTCATTATGGCATCACTGCCCATCAGCTGTTCTGGACAAGAGCCACCCATAACACCTTCCACCATGGGTAAGGGGTGCACAGCTTCTGAAGGCTCTGGCTTCTCAAAATTAAGACGTCTCTGCGTAGGGTCTCGACGAACAATAGCCTGTGAAGCGGAGAAGGGGAGTCTTACCCCTGGATTTGGAAGGAGAAAAGGACAGTGCCTGCACCAGGAAATGGCCAGTACTGCTGGGCTATAGGTAGGCTGTCCTGTTTTCAATTTCTATTTTTGGTAAATTAAGGTGGTTTCAGTGTTTTCAATATCTTAAAAAACAGTTGTTATCAGTGGTTACACATTTTCACGCCACTAAAAACAACAGAAAAAGTGTTTTTCCCGTGTTTATGGAACGTTTGGTTTTTATCATTGCTTGCTTTCTGCACTGAAAGAACATGGTATATAAACAGTGTACGTATAGTGTATATGAGGTCCAAAGAGATTTTTGAAAATGTATCTTATTGCAGTAAACCATACAATACTTCTTCAGTGAGTGTTTGGTCATGTGCGCTCGTGCTTTCCTTCCCATGTAAACTTCTGTGAAAAGGCCCTCTCAGCATTCATAGTCCCTTGGGCTGAGAACCGACAGCTAATGGACACAGTTGGGATGACTCTTTCTTTGATGCCACATAAAGCACGAAATTATAAATATTTGCGTTGTAGTTCCTGGGCATAAGAAAACAGTGCACCAGAATGAATTAAAAAGTCAATAGCATCCCTCATTAACTCTGAAGATTGTAAAGATGCTTTCAGCATACCATCTAACAAGTGGCAAGGGTGTCCTACAGGGAATCACTTCAGCTCTGGTATCAATTTTGACAGGTCATCACACAAATTTTTTATATACGTAGCTGAATCACTACAAATACAAACAATATCACTCCAATCTGTGTTGAACTTGGAAAGAACCTTTTTTGCAGAGCATAACAAGTGACACTGCGTTCCATGCTTTCCAAAAGTCTGGTGTCACGTTTTCACCACTATCCCAGATGCTTGGTGATATGTATATACTTGTCACTATACCTTGCATTTAATGTTTAAAGCCTGAGGTGTTGGCAATTCACCTACTATCAATACTGACCCACTAGAAACTATGGTCTGATGTATTAAGGGTTTTTACCCATTCACTGTGGGTAAATGTGATGACATATTAGGAAAGATTTTTATGAAATTAGTCATTTTACCTATCAGTGAAAGAATCAAATGCAGCCAAAATATCAAATGTGAGTTTGATATGTCCTGATTTTCTACAGTTTATAAAATAATTAAACTAAACCTAAAACGTGAAACTAAACCCTGCATCTTTAGACCAAAGGCTATAAAACTGAAAAAAGTAAAAGGAAGAAGAAACAATATTTTAGTGGCATCCCTAAAGAACAAAACTCAAGCAGAATAATGTTAGCCAGTCTTTCTTACTGCTAGCTTGTATAACAAAATTACATTTTATTGACCCCTTCAGAAATGAACAAAATTACTCTTTTACTTTCTTTTTCCTTTCTTTGAATGGCATTTAGTTTGTGGTTGTGCAGGTGTTTTTTCAGTGTTTATATGTTTTCACAGGTGAGGGCTATTTTTCTTTCAGTGGGGTTTTATCAGTTATTATAGGTTTAAACCTACAATCCCACAGCCTAGCTATAGGTGAATATACTGCAGTGTTGACAAATATGGCCAGGAGGACGAATAGAGAGAGACATCCCAGGTGGAGTGAATGTTTACTTCCCAAGAGAAGGCAGTGAAGAAACAGGTTGACAGGCAGAGGGCCAGTCCATGGAGGGAAGGATGATCTGATCAGCCTGGTACATACCACTAAACCTCTACCCTAACAGCTGACGCTGGTAGGGCACAAATGGAGGCACAAGGGATGGGCAGCACCTTCAAATGTTGCTAAGGGCAAGGCAGAGAGGTATATTCACTAGGTGGTAAGTAATTAGGGGGCCAGCAAGCATGGTCGACCAAAAGGCCTCATTGAAAACAGCTGCCAGTTAGTGGGGTAGGAGCATCTGATGCAGCCAAATCAGAGGGGGCAGAGAGCAGCAGGAGCAGTGCCGCAGGTGCCAGGAATTGGTGCAGAGTTGACACCAAGGCCTGTGTCTGCATATCATGGCATTAAGCATGTAAGATGGATGTGCACAAGAGTCCAGGCAGAGTCAATGGAGGATTACAGCAGTAAAGGCCCAGTACCCAAATGGCAAGAGCTTGTAGGGTGTTAGACGGGGACCCGGAGGGTCGGCCGAGGACAGGAGGAGAGGCCTCCGGTGAGGGCCGTCTCCAGCGATCGTACAGACGAGTAACTTCCCCCCCACAGATGGACACCACACAAGGCTGAGGTCAACACACTTTATATACAATTCTTGAAGCAAGGTTATCAGCGATACAGTGAGGTCTGGACACGAGGGTCCTCTCAATTCTAGTCTCTGTAGGGGAAGGGGTAGCGGGACAGTCTTGGTACCGGTCCGGTACAGGTGTGGCAAGAGGGAAGCTCACAATCCTCGAGCTTAGGGGTCTGCAAGGTCGGGCAGCGCCAGCAGGCTTGGATGATAGTTCTCGAAGGAGGGCCGCGGCAGCGCCAGCAGGCTTGGATGATAATTCTCGAAGGAGGGCCGCGGCAGCACCAGCAGGCTTGGATGATAGTTCTCGAAGGAGGGTCGCGGCAGCGCCAGCAGGCTTGGATGATAGTTCTCGAAGGAGGGCCGCGGCAGCGCCAGCAGGCTTGGATGATAGTTCTCGAAGGAGGGCCGCGGCAGCGCCAGCAGGCTTGGATGATAGTTCTCGAAGGAGGGCCGCGGCAGCGCCAGCAGGCTTGGACGATGGTTCTCGAAGGAGGGACGCGGCAGCGCCAGCAGGCTTGGACGATGGTTCTCGAAGGAGGGCCGTGGCAGCGCCAGCAGGCTTGGATGAGGGTTCACGATGTAGAGGGCCGCGGCAGCGCCAGCAGGCTTCGGAGATGTTCACAAGGCAGGGCTGCGGCAGCGCCAGCAGTCCGTCAAGGATGAGTTCTTCAAGGTATCTCTCGACTCCAGGATACAACTGCCTTCCTGCTCTGGAGCAGCCCCAGTTATAGGTCTGGTCTCCTTTGATGTCCGGACCCTCGCGCTTGGAGGTCGGGAGGTCCGGGATGAGGGAGTCCAGACACCCAGCAAGGGGGTGGAGCCAGCGCCCAAGGAGGCTGGGGGCGATCGACACCTGGCGGGGGAGAGCCATCGACACTCCTTTCTCCCATTGACCTGCCATGTGGTCTCTTCACCTCCTGGGTGGATGGTGGTGCCTCGATGTCGGGCCTGGCCAGGCCCAGGGTTGGGATCGAGCCGAGGCCACGCGGCCTCGTGGTGCAGTGTCCAAGATGGCGGCTGGGCCGGGGCAATGCTGCTGATGGAGGCCCGGGCCAGCCGATATCGGGGTGTTCGGGAGCAGGCGTCCCGTTGGGGACGGGTTGCGGGTTGCCTCGGTGGGTTGCCGGGATGGTTCTTTCTGAGGATACAGGGAGAGCCGGTATCCGGGCCCTATCATGCGGGGAGGGAGCGGGCCTTCCACGAGGCCTGTCCAACATGCGTCCCCCCCAGCTGAAGGCAGGGAGAGTCACCCATCTTCTTGGGTACTCTCCTCGCCGAGGCGGAAAAAGCGTGACAGGCCGTCCGCGTTGGCCTGATCCTGGCCAGGACGATGCTCCACAGTGAAGTCCATCCCCTGTAAGGAGATGGACCATCGTAACAGTTTTGGGTTTTCCCCCCGCATTTGCATCAGCCACTGCAGGGGTCGGTGGTCTGTCTGTACCCTGAAGTGAGTACTGAAGAGGTAGGGCCGGAGTTTCTTGAGGGCCCATACCACTGCGAAGGCCACCCGCTCGATGGTGCTCCAGCGCTGTTCTCGAGCCAGCAGGCGTCGGCTGATGAAGGCCACTGGCTGATCGATTCCCTCGGCGTTGAGTTGAGAGAGAACTGCCCCAACGCCATGATCTGAGGCGTCCGTCTGGACTATGAATTCCCGGCTGTAGTCGGGGGCCTGGAGCACGGGGGCGGTGCACATGGCGGTCTTCAACTTCTCGAAGGCCGCGTGACAGTCTGGAGTCCAGTTGACTGTTTTGGGCTTTTCTTGGATGTGAGTTCCGTGAGGGGCCCCACAATGCTGCCATAGTCCTTTACAAACCGCCGGTAGTATCCGGTGAGCCCCAGGAAGGCTCGGACCTCGGTTTGGGTGACAGGGGGTTGCCAGGACTGGATGGCAGCGATCTTGAGCTGAAGGGGTGCCACCAGACCGCTCCCCACTTGGTGTCCGAGGTAGGTCACGGACCCCTGGCCAACCTGGCATTTGCTAGCTTTTATGGTGAGGCCGGCCTGCTGGAGGGCGTGCAGGATTTCTCGGAGGTGGTGGAGGTGGTCTGCCTAGTGGCGACTGTACACAGCAATATCGTCTAGGTAGGTGGCGCTGAAGTCTTCGAGGCCCGCCAGTACCTGGTTCACGAGTCGTTGGAAGGTAGCTGGAGCGTTTTTCATGCCGAATGGCATCACTTTGAAGTGGTAGTGGCCATCCGGGGTAGAGAAGGCGGATCGTTCTTGGGCCCTGGGAGTGAGGCCGATTTGCCAGTAGCCCACTGTTAGATCAAAGATGCTCAAGTAGCGGGCAGCCCCCATGCGGTCAACTAGCTCATCTGCCCGGGGGATGGGGTGAGCGTCGGTTCTGGTAACGGCGTTCAGGCTCCGATAGTCCACACAGAACCGGAGCTTGGGGGCAACGCCCGGGGCGGCAGCCTTGGGGACCAGTACGACTGGGCTGGCCCAGGGGCTGTCGGATGGTTCGATTACTCCTAGCGCCAGCATCTTGGTGACTTCGTTCTGGATGCAGGCGCGCACACGATCTGGCACCCGGTACGCCCTGTGTCGAATAGGTGGACTATCCCCGGTGTCCACATCGTGAAGGCACCAGGGGGTGACCCCGGGGGTGAGGGAGAACAAGTTTGCAAATTGTAGCAGGAGAGCTCGACAGTCTTGGCGTTGCTCCGGGGTCAAAGCGTCGGAGAGTCTGACCCCTTCCACTGAGCCATCCTGTTCACGGGTTCTCAGTAGGTCAGGGAGGGGCTCGGAGTCTTCCTCCGTCCCACTGTCTGTTGCCATCAGTAGGCTGAGTTCCGAGCGTACGAAGTGGGGTTTGAGTCTGGTGGCGTGGAGGACTCGTAGGGGGTTCCGGGGAGACTCCATGTCGATCAGGTAGGTGAGGGGGCCCTTGAGCTCTATCACCTTGAAGGGTCCTGTCCATTTGTCCTGCAGGGCACAGAGTTCGACCGGTGACATCACCCAGTCTTGCTGTCCCGGTTCGAACTCGATGGAAGAGGCATGCTGATCGTACCATTTCTTCATGTCCTCCTGGCTGGCCTCAAGGTTGACTTTGGCGAGCTCCCTGAATCGCCGGGTTTGGTTGCGGAGGGTCAGGAGATACTTATACACATCTGGAGGAGTCTTTTGGGGGGTCATCTCCCATCCTACCTTGACCAGGCTGAGGGGACCCCGGACTGGGTGTCCGTACAGGAGCTCAAAGGGGCTGAAGCCGAGGGATTTCTGGGGGACTTCTCGATAGGCGAATAGGAGGCACGGGAGCAGCACGTCCCATTGTCGACGTAGGGGCTCTTCCAGGCCCATGATCATTCTTTTGAGAGTGCGGTTAAACCACTCGACCAGTCCATTTCCTTGCGGGTGATAAGGGGTCGTGAATTTGTAGGTGACCCCGCACTGTTGCCAGAGAGACCTCATGTACTTCGAGATAAAGTTCGTGCCCCTGTTGCTGACGACTTCCCGGGGGAAGCCCATTCGAGAGAAGATCCCCATCAGGGCTCGGCCTACTACAGGCGCTGTCACGGTCTGAAGAGGAATGGCCTCGGGGTAGCGGGTGGCGTGGTCCACCAGGACCAGGATGAATCGGTGCCCCTGTGCCGTGCGGGGGTCCAGGGGCCCCACAATGTCTATTCCTACCCGTTCGAACGGGGTGGTGACGACGGGAAAGGGTTGCAAGGGTGCTTTGATCTTTCGGCCGCTCTTCCCGCTGGCCTGGCAGGTGGGGCAGGCCCGGCAGTGGTTGGAGACATCATTTCGCATTTTGGGCCAGTAGAAGTTGTACGTTTTGTCTTGCCCCAGGTGCCCAGCGAGGGGGACATCGTGTGCCAAGTTCAAAAGGAAGTCTCTGAAGCGGAGGGGTACCACCAGCACCCGACTGGCCCCTAGCTCAGCAATTCTTTGCTCACTGTAGAGCAGGTCATTGTCCCAATAAATCCAGTGGGCCCCTGAGGTGTCTCCTGCGCTCTGGGCGAGGGCTTGCTGCCGGAGTCCCTCGAGGGAGGGACAGGTTCTCTGTTCCTGGCGGAATTGTTCCGGGGTGGGACCACCCTCTTGACGCCACTGGGCCAGTTCGGGAAGGTCCTGGAGTCGAACGGGCCCGTATTCATTTTGTTCTGGGGGATCGGCTCTTAGGGCGGCTCCCTCTGGGACAATCGGGGGAGGAGGCTCTGGCCATTCCGGTTCTTCGGGACTGGGGATGGCGCGGGCGGCCATGGACCGGGTCGTTATGCAGGCCCATTCAGAGAGGCCCAACATCCCCAGGTGCTCTCTTCTTTCGACGGCGGCCCAGGGGGAACTTTCGAGGTCGTTCCCCAGGAGGCAGTCCACAGGGGCATCATCGCGGACAGTCACTTTCAGCATTCCGGTCACTCCTCCCCACTCGAAGGGGACGCAGGCCATCCGACACAGGCTTTCTGAGTTGTCGGCTGACCGGACGGGGCAAAGGATGTTCGGCAAGATCTGATCCGGGGTCACCAGATGACAGCGGACTGCTGTCACACTGGCCCCGGTGTCGCGTAAGGCTTCAGCCCGGCGCCCATTAATGTTGACCCACTGGCTGTATTTCTGCGTGTTGGCGGGTAGGGGGGCCCGCGGGATCATGTCTCTTTCCCCTAGGCAGACCAGGGACATGGCGGCTGGTTCCCACTCGGGCTGGTCGGCCTCGTACTCCTCAGGGTCTTCTGGAGTTTGCTCTTCCCCCAGGGTGGCGGCAGCGACCTGGCGGGGCATAGGGTTCTGGTTCTTCGGGCAATTAGGATCATTGGCGTAGTGGCCAGGTCGCTGGCATCGGTGGCAGGTAACGTTGGCTCAGAAACCTGGACGCATCGGGGGGTTTCCCCTGCCGGCCGGGGGCGGGGCGTTGCTGGCGGGAGCCACCGGGACGGCGTCTCTGCTCCGACCCTGGCCTCCTCCTCCCCCTCGGGGGCGATGGGGTCCTTGGGTGGTTCTGTTCGGTTCGCTGGGCCCGCTTCGGGCAACTCGGGTGCTTTCCCATCGGTCAGCTTCGGTGGCGAGTTGCCGAGGTTCAGTCAGTTTACTGTCGAGGAGGTGCTGCCTGAGCTCGACGAAACAATTGTTAGAAAGGTGCTCCCACACAATAAGGTCAAAGAGTTTCTCATAAGTGGTCACCTTGCTGCCCTTGATCCACCCCTCGAAGGCTCGGCTGAAGAAGTTCACGTACTCCACCCAAGTCGTACCCGGGATCCGTTTGCAGTCGCGGAACCGCTGGCGGTACATCTCGGGCGTGAGTCCGTATCGAGTGAGGAGTGCGGCTTTCATGTGGTCGTAGGATGTCATCTGATGGTCCGGGAGTTGCAGCAGGGCGTCTCGCCCTTCGTTGACGAACCTCCCCCATAACCCGGCTCCCCAGTCGCTCCGGGGAATCCGGTGGGAGGTCATGGCTACCTCATAGGCTTTGAACCATTGCTGGATATCATCGTTCCGGTAATACTCTCTGACGACATCCTTGGGGATGTGGACTTTAGGGTCTGTAGTGGCAGGAGTGTTCGGGCGCTCGGGAACCCCGAGATCTTTGTTCTGTTTCCGAAGCTCTATTTCTTTTAGGTTGCGCTCATGTTCGTAGGCTAGCTTTTTCTCTTCTAACTCTCTCTGTCTTTGTTTCTCGTCCTGCTCCTCTCGGAGCCGCAGGTGTTCCAACGTTATTTTTTGTTCTGCCAACTTCAGTTCTCCATCTAAACGAAGTCGAGCCAGTTCCAATTCATGGAGCCTGCTTTTTTCCCGTTCTCGGATCTCCTCTGGGGAGAGACCCGATCTTCTTTCTTCCGTCGGAGTGGTGCTCGTTTCCGGTGCCTCGCGGCTTTGGTTTTGGGGTACGGCCGTACCCGTCTCTGCCCAAGATTCCAGGGCCTTTTTGAAGTCTTCTTTCGTGCTCAGTCCGGTGGTAGCAATACCTAGTTCTATGCAGAATTGTTTTAGTTCTCTGTGGTTGTACTCTTCTAGTTTCTCCATTTGGAAGTTTTCTGTGGTTCCGCTCTCTTTTGTTGTCATTGTGGTTGAGTCGTGGGGTGAGTTACTCTCTGTACGATTACGCGTTGGTTCAGATCCCACCGCTGCCACCAATGTTAGACGGGGACCCGGAGGGTCGGCCGAGGACAGGGGGGGAGGCCTCCGGTGAGGGCCGTCTCCAGCGATCGTACAGACGAGTAACTTCCCCCCACAGATGGACACCACACAAGGCTGAGGTCAACACACTTTATATACGATTCTTGAAGCAAGGTTATCAGCTATACAGTGAGGTCTGGACACGAGGGTCCTCTCAATTCTAGTCTCTGTAGGGGAAAGGGTAGCGGGACAGTCTTGGTACCGGTCCGGTATAGGTGTGGCAAGAGGGAAGCTCACAATCCTCGAGCTTAGGGGTCTGCAAGGTCGGGCCGCGGCAGCGCCATCAGGCTTGGATGATAGTTCTCGAAGGAGGGCCGCGGCAGCGCCAGCAGGCTTGGATGATAATTCTCGAAGGAGGGCCGCGGCAGCGCCAGCAGGCTTGGATGATAGTTCTTGAAGGAGGGTCGCGGCAGTGCCAGCAGGCTTGGATGATAGTTCTCGAAGGAGGGCCGCGGCAGCGCCAGCAGGCTTGGATGATAGTTCTCGAAGGAGGGCCGCGGCAGCGCCAGCAGGCTTGGATAATAGTTCTCGAAGGAGGGCTGCGGCAGCGCCAGCAGGCTTGGACGATGATTCTCGAAGGAGGGCCGCGGCAGCGCCAGCAGGCTTGGACGATGGTTCTCGAAGGAGGGCCGCGGCAGCGCCAGCAGGCTTGGACGAGGGTTCACGATGTAGAGGGCCGCGGCAGCGCCAGCAGGCTTCGGAGATGTTCACAAGGCAGGGCTGCGGCAGAGCCAGCAGTCCGTCAAGGATGAGTTCTTCAAGGTGTCTCTCGACTCCAGGTTACAACTGCCTTCCTGCTCTGGAGCAGCCCCAGTTATAGGTCTGGTCTCCTTTGATGTCCGGACCCTCGCGCTTGGAGGTCGGGAGGTCCGGGATGAGGGAGTCCAGACACCGAGCAGGGGGGTGGAGCCAGCGCCCGGGGAGGCTGGGGGCGATCGGCACCTGGCGGGGGAGAGCCATCGACACTCCTTTCTCCCATTGACCTGCCAAGTGGTCTCTTCACCTCCTGGGTGGATGGTGGTGCCTCGATGTCGGGGCCTGGCCAGGCCCAGGGTTGGGGTCGAGCCGAGGCCATGCGGCCTCGTGGTGCAGTGTCCAAGATGGCGGCCGGGGCAATGCTGCTGATGGAGGCCCGGGCCAGCCGATATCGGGGTGTTCGGGAGCAGGCGTCCCGTTGGGGACGGGTTGCGGGTTGCCTCGGTGGGTTGCCGGGATGGTTCTTTCTGAGGATACAGGGAGAGCCGGTGTCCGGGCCCTATCATGCGGGGAGGGAGCGGGCCTTCCACAAGGCCTGTCCAACATAGGGCATCAAGGCCATTTCAGGCTGAAGGGTAAACGGCCCATGAATGTGTACAGAATGCGGTGCCCTGCAATAGCTGGTGCCCTGCCATGCCCCACCAACACAAGGGAACAGCAGCAATCCACTAGGCCTCTGCAGGGGAGGTGAAGGGGAGTTAGATGGTGGAGGGCATAGGAGGTAGCTAAGTTTCGCCTGACACTGCCCGACAGCCAGCTCCCCACGCTTACCCGCAGCACCTGTCACTGCGGGGCTTCCGGGGAGAAACGGACACTTGTTACCTGAAATGATGCAAGTGATTTATGCTGGTATCGCCCCCACCCCTCTCTGTAATGTTGGCCACTCGATGTGTTTCACTGCCGCAGCGCCAGTGGACAGAAGTGGCTGCAATGCCACCTCAGCACATCAAAGAGGGCGCTGGCCAGTTGTGGGTAGAGGATCCGCCCCATGTGGCACAGGGCACCAGCAGCCGGAAGAGGGATTAGTACAGGCTGCGAACTTCGTTCAATCAGGCGCAAGCAATGAGTGGTGCTGGAGTGCAGCCGAGACCCCAGATAGACCACACCAGTAAGCCGGGATACCGCCCAGGCTCAGGAAGGCCAACCAGCGGGGCCAAATGGTGCGTCCAGTGTAGGTCCCAAATGGAGGCAGGGCAGCATGCCACTCCAAGGCTACATCTCCTGTGTCGCCCAGTCTCCCACCGCCAGGGTGGACAATGCATGCCCGCAGTGTCTAGGTCTCCCCGGGGCTTAGATGTAGGTGAATGATTGCATGGATCTCATCACAGTGCTAGATTTGGACAGCATCCACGGAAGCTTCAATGCCGTGCAGCCATGTCAGTCAGCAGCCTGACCACTCCCCAAATCATTGGGATGTGTTTGCATGGTAAATGCTTCTCTAAAATATTATCAGCAATGCAGATTTGAGGTGAAAATACATTTGGAATGTTTGTGAATTGGCTTGTGAGTGTTCCCTGAGTTCTAGTGGCTAACCACACCCTCTGACTCTCCCCTGGATACATCTTAGCTCTACCCTTATCACTATACTTACTGCAGCAGACAATATGTCACAATGCGGAATGTGATGCTGCACTCTTCATTTTACAATCCTGAATGTAATTTAAGATTACCAACCATTTTGTAATCATGCCCAAGTTACTTCAATGTGCAAACGTCAAGTAGAAAATTCTTGGTTATAATAAAAACAATGCACATTTGATACCCAGACACAGATATTTTCATTTATATTGCATTTCTATCAGAAAGGTTGTGATTATTTGTTTTAGTAAAATATAACTCATTTGACGGGTAAAATTAATAAAAGCCCGCTGGTGATCACTAATATCAAAAATCATATATATTTTCAAGAGATATTTGCGCTCAATGATGAAAGGTTTTGTACTTTTAAAGTGCTGTAGGTAATCATACTAGGCTTTTGACCAAACAAGTGATTTAGTACCTACATAAACATTTGTTGGCAGCAAACTAGCAAAGAGACTGATTTAAAGTATGGCAGAAGGGTACCACATCAAAACGTAATGGATCTCATGGCCGCCATATTACAAGTGTCATTGGCTATAATGCACTTATACTATGGTGCACTGAATATCAGGCTCTCATAATAGAAAATATTGACTGAAGTATACTCAGAAACTGCAACAAGGGATTACACTTGGTTATAGTGAAACGTTGCTTTTTCCACCTTACAAGTGATTAGAGAACCAGTGGATTTACAATATTGCCCTGAGGAAGCCTTTGTAAGGTGAAACACTTTGGCTGCATGTTTGTAGTGTGGACGAAGGACCAAAATAAAGGAAAAAGGACCACTTTGACAAGAACCTACGAGTTGAGATTTGTGTTTATTGATCATTTATAATCAGATGTGTTCGTTTCCTCTCTTTTTTGTGCAAAACGTTTTGAATGCATGGTGAATGAGCAGCTAGCCATTAGAGGTGGACAACGTGGGATCACTATTCCAGTGATTACTCCAGATGCTGCCGCATTGGGTTCCCTGGAGGCTTTTGTTTGTTCAATATTTTACATCACTCATTGCATGCTCAATGACAGCTTTAATAACATCACTGATGACACCTTAAATTACATATTTATGACAAAACTGTGAATGGCGTGCGAGTTATCGTTATGTAAAGGGGGTCCAGTTACATTTTCCATTCACTACAACTGGTGAATTTATGTGAGTGCATGTTTTCTACATATAATAGCATCTTCCTGATTCTGTGTGCACAAACATCTGGGCGCCTTCTGCTTTCTTTTCCTTTAGTATAGGTTTGTGCATCTATGCCTGGGCCAACGGTATTCTGTATTAGAATGTGCTGATTTTACAGTTCTCGAAGAACCCACAAAGCAGCAGGAGAGTTTTCATTAGCTCCATAATTGTGCTCGGGCTATTAAACATCAAGGCGCCGTCTTCTGTCTCCTGTGAGCTTTCCTTAGGGAAATACCATAAATTGGACTCCTTTACAAGACATCACACACATATGACAGAGTTAAATTACGAACTCAATTTTTAATTATTGCTAATGAAGCTTAATAGCAGCTCACACTGTGAATAAATATTTGAGTCACATAAAGAAATACAGTAAGTTAATTGTTTTAATGATGCAAGGAAGTAAAATAGGAAACACTAACAAGACACGTTTTTCATTATACTAAAGATGGCCAGAACTCCTAAGTGATTTCTTTTAACCTCCATTGGTTTAACTCAGAATGATGGATGATGTACGGATCAGCATGCACTGGGACTATGTGTGTGTTTTTGTGACAACTTCTGGCGTTGAACGTTAATACTATATATTTGAAAGCAAATACAAATGGCCACTGTTATCAACAGCTGAACATATCAATAAACATATTGGATTGCGTGCTTTCTGTGAAAAGGGCGCGTGTTCTCTGCTGCGCGAGTCAGCCACTCAAGGTATATTTCACTTTTAATACAATGGGCATTTGTTTTTCAAAAAAAATATATACAAGTGTCCTATATGTGGAATACTCATCTCAACACAATTTTTGATTCTGTCCCGTTATGATACTGGCAATTCATTTTCATATACTCTGGGTAACAGCTTGCAACATTTGTGTACCTTTTTGTACCGAAGTTGTGGCTTCGAAGGGCCCTCCTTTTCACTTGGGTAAGAGGGTGTAACATTCCTTATCCAATGCTGGTAGCAAGTAGGTTCATACTGAGGACTTTGTGGGAAGTACTGGGTGTCTTGTGTGAGGTTCAGTGGAGTGCTCTAAAAGGTTTGTACTGTGGAAAGCTAAAGAGTGATGGTTGGATAGGTTGCTTTAATCTCAGTCAATGATAATTAATCTGAGGCGGTATCCAGTCAAATATTCTTTTGCCCATCACGCCACCTCAGACAGAGAGCAGCCATATGCAAACCAGCCTATGTCCTGCTCCAATAGGAAACGTCCAGCTCAACCTGCAAGGCCAGATCCCATATCAAAAGGAACACAAGTAACCTGTTGTAACTTAAGTTAATGCTTTACCCTTTCCCCTGTTCCCTGCTTTCCCCCCTCTGCCTCATCCCATGTTGGTATATCCCCGTGGGCAGCCAGGCGTTCGCTGTGGAATGTTGACACAGTGACCCGGGCTTCCAGGTTGACAAGCTGACGGCAGTCTGTTGTGCTTTAGCTGACAATAAATAACACTTGCACAAGACCCTTTGCGTTTCTCTTCACTACATTTCCTGGCGACGAGGAGGAGGAAACTGGGCCAGGGACAGTGACTGCCGTTTCCCTGGAATTCATTGAGTGCTTGTCAACGAGGAGAAAATATATTACACGGAGCCTGTGAGAAAAGCACAGACAGGAGCGTGTTACCTATGCTGGAGGTCATGAAAGCTGTGGAAGCATACAAGTAAGGTGATGCGGCGACATCGGCTAACCCGGTTCATTTAATATAAAATCACACTTGGGTGGTTTACGACTCGCTCGGGTGCCTGGTCGGGCATCGCATGATTTGTGGTGACTGAGACATGAGTGCAGGAGCGGAGTTGAAGCTGTAGGGGTCAGTGTGCCATTTCTCACACTCGGGTGCCGGGTCGGGCATCGTGTAATCTGTTTAACTGGGGACTTCAATTTGAGCTGAGGAAAGGAGTTTAGCCGCCTGGCCGAGCATAATACGATCGGAGGGCGGAAATGTGCAGCAACCCAGTCAGCGCGATCAGGGCGGCTCGATCCATATAATATTGCTAAAATATACAGGGCGGTCAGCGCAACTTTCTCTCCGTTTTCCTGCTGTGAGGCGCTTTGAGTCAAGCTGTAAAAACTCATTCGGCACGAAGCCCCTGCGCTTTCAGTCACCGGTGCTCTGACCTAACGTCGGGGCTGTACCTGCTCCCTGCGCGCTCAATTGACGGCGCCCTGACAGAATTTCTACTGAAAGCAGCGCACTTACCATCAGCCATCCTGAAGGGATATTCGGTGACTCCGTGGTTAGTGTCCTTTTCGTGCTCCTGTGGGGGCTCTTGTTGAACAGTGCAGCATTGTTATTTCAATTGAAGTGCACGTCCGGAGGCCTCGCAAGAAGTAGACATTGTCCTGACAGGAACCACTCTGAGGGGAAGCCTCACCACAGGAAGTTCCCGCCAGTCAGTGGGAAAGTAGCAGTTCCATTGGGCCCCATAAACCTCAACCTGTAGAAGCAGAAAGGGGACTGCACGAACACTGGGTCAATGTTATTTTCCTGTATGTACAAGTTTTATGTGACAAAGTTGAAAAAGTGAAGTTTTTTCTGCATTTACAAGTGTATACCTCAGCTTAAAACCACTGCAGGTAGGGGGCAGTGAGTTATTTTGCTGTTAGTGACATTTTGGGGGCATCCATTAGATAATTGATAGACCAATAAGGATTTTTGGAGTTTTATGGCAATGGCAGGAGCAGGAACGAGCCAACCTCCACCCTTCCTCAATGAGTTAGGAGAACCAGTTATACCCTGGAGAAGGTGGGAAGGTATCTTCAAATCTTACTTAATAGCCATTGGGGGTAGCAACTACACTAACATACGCACACAACATATATTGCTACACAATTTAGGCACACATGGGAGGAAAATATACGAAGATGTTACAGGGAGATTGATTGAGGATGAAGATGAGGTGGTGGAGGAAGGTGTCAATGTTTATGAAAGCACGCTGAGGGAATTAGCGGCTCACTTTAAGGAGAAAATAAATGTGGTGATGGAAAGGCATAAGTTCTTCAAGAGAGTGCAGAAGAGGGAGGAGAAAGTGAGCAATTATATAGCAGTGTTGAGAGGTTTGTCAGCTACATGCGAGTTTGGTCAACTCACAGACTCTTTAATAAGAGACCAACTAGTGAGGTGCAGCAATGACACAAAGACACAAGAGGAATTACTTACCAAGAATCCAAATCTTGAGGAAGCTATAAACATAGCTAAGGGACTAGAACACACGGCACGTTGCATGAGAGAAATGAAAGCACCAGAGGGAACAAACAGAGAGAGGGCTGAAGGCAAATCTAGTACAGAGAGTGAAACAGTTTGTAAAGTAGGTGACAAGAGTAAAGAGGTCAATCGCAGCAAGCCAAGTTCCACTGTGTGTTATAAATGTGGTAGTCCCAATCACTTGGCCAATAACTGGAAATGTCCGGCAAGGAATGTACAGTGCAGAAAGTGCAACAGGTGGGGGCATTATTCTAAGGTGTGTAAGGCCCCGGGAAAGGCAGTACATGTTATTGAGGAGTCACACCAAGAAGAGGAAAAGGAAAAGTCTTACGTTTTTCAAGTGGGGGATGAGGAAGATAACAAGGATGATGTTTACCCCAAATGTGATGTCTTACTAGATGGTGTTAAGTTTAGCATGTATGCAGATTCATGCTCCCCATATACTTTAGTAGACAAGAAAGTGTTTGATGATAAGTTCTCCAACCATCCTGTAAAACTGTTGCCGCCAGACATCAGTCCCAAGGGTTACAATGAAGGGAAAATCCCCCTTGAGGGCATGGTGACTATGAGAATCTCATTTAAGGATAGACACACAGTAGGAAAGGTGTATGTGTCCACGAGAGGATCGACTCTATTGAGCTGGAAACATCAGAAGCAGTTGGGGATCACTCTTGATCCAAACAACAGAGAGCAGGTGTTGTTAATTGAACCAGAAGGAATATCAGAGGATCTCACCAAAGAGTTCAAAGAAGTGTTCAGCGATAGATTGGGTGTATTTAAGAACTACATGCACAAGATAGTGTTAAAGGAGGGAGCTGTACCAGTGGTGCACAAGACTAGGTCTATACCTCTGCGCATGAGGGAGCCCCTCCAGCAGGAACTTCAGAGACTAGTCAGTGAGGGAGTCATTACAGAAATTGAGAGTTCAGCATGGCTAGCCCCGATTGTCATCATGGCCAAAGATAAAGGGAACAGCATAAGACTTTGTGTGGACCTGAGGGACCTGAATGCGAATATCCTTGTGGACAGGTTTCCTCTTCCCAGAATAGGGGAGATGCTAAGCACCATAAGGGGGGCCAAGTATTTCAGTGTGCTGGACCTATCTTCAGCCTATTATCAAATCAAGCGTCATCCGGATTCCCAACTACTGACCGCGTTCACAACCCTATTTGGAAATTTCAAGTTTCAGAGAATGCCATTTGGTTTGGCATCAGCAGCTGCTGCTTTCCAAAGAGTCATGCAACATGTGCTAAAAGACTGTAGGAACACCATCTGTTTTCAGGATGATATACTTATCTTTGGAGGTTGCGAAGAAGAACACAATGAAATGGCTAGAAGGGTCTTGGAGAAGTTGAAAGAGGTAGGCTTCACCACGAAACCCTCCAAATGCAAACTAGGAGTAAGTTCGGTGGACTACCTGGGACACACCCTATCGGAAGACGGCATCAAGCCAAAACATGACTTAGTGAAGGCAGTGGAGGATGCTCCCGCTCCCAAGAGTAAAGAGGACATACTTTCTTTCCTAGGTCTGGCGGAATATATGTCCAAATTCATTAAGGTTTTTGCAATGGTGTCGCAGCCACTAAGAGACCTGATAAAGAAGGACAGTGTTTTTGAATGGGGAAAGGAACAAGAAATGTCCATGAAGTGCATAAAGAAGGCAATCATTGAGGCTCCATTTATAGGGAAGTTTGATCCTAATGGTGCAAGCGTCATCGCCACGGATGCAAGCAACAGAGGCATTGGGGCAACTCTGGCGCAGAGAGAGGGCAGCAAGATAAACGTGATAGCCTTTGCATCAAGAACACTCACATTGTCTGAGAAAAATTACTCGACCATAGAGAAGGAGGCACTAGCTGTCTATTGGGCCATTTGTCACTACAAATTTTTCATTTGGAGAATTCCGTTTGAAGTACAGACTGACCACAAACCTTTGGTTTCCCTGTTCACCAAGAAGGACATGGAAAGTGTGACGCCAAGGATAGCGAAATGGGCAGTGGGTCTACAAGCCTACAACTTCAGAGTATCCTACATACCTGGGCAACAAAATAGAGTTGCAGACTTCCTATCGAGAGCACCCGCAGAAGGAGAAGAGGAAGAAGAGGTGAAGGGTAGCTCAATCCTGGAGGTGCGTCTAGCAGCAGTGGAAAAGGTGTCATGGGAAACACAGATGGAACAAGACGAAGTATTGAAGAAGGTGAGGAGGCATATACTGTCCGGATGGCCCAAGAAATGCAAGGACATGGAGACAGAGATCCAGCCATACTGGAATGTGAGAGAGGAGCTATCGGTGGAAGGTGATTTCATACTGAAGTCAGGGAAATTAGTCCCTCCAGAAGCCTTAAGAAACAAAGTAGTGGAACTGGCGCACGAAGGACATCTAGGAAGAAGCTTGTGCAAAACCAGACTTCGTGCAGACTACTGGTTTCCTACAATGGACAGAGAAATGGAGGACAAGGTACGTGATTGTTACGCGTGCGCTCTGAGTGACAAAACTAAGATCACGAGAAGAGCACCGCTGTCACCAGTTGAAGTACCGGAGGAGCCGTGGAGCAAGTTAGGCTTTGATATAGCAGGTCCCATCCATGGCAAAGGACCCCAAGACTGGTATTTATTGGTCCTAGTAGACTACTTCTCAAGCTGGATAACCTGCAAGACCGTCCACACAGCGTGGGCACCAAGGTGATAGTAGATTTCCTGAAAGAGGTGTTCACACTAGAAGGTATACCCTCAACACTGGTGACCGACAATGGCGTGCAACTGGTCTCGGAAGAGATGAAGGAGTTCCTTAAAGACTGTTCAGTGACCCACATTCGCACACCACTGTATTGTCCTAAAGCAAACGGAAAGGTGGAGAGAGTCAACCGTATGCTGAAGGAGTGCATACAGTTGGCCAACCGGGCAGGGGAGAACATAGAGGAAGCCATAAGGGACATGTTGTGGGCATACCACACCACGCCTAAGTCTACCACTGGATGCACGCCCTTTGAGTTACTGAGGGGAAGAAAAGCGGGCACCAAACTCACACCAGGTTGGATGGGGAGAAAACAATCAACGGAGATCGAGCACAAAGAGGTCAAGAGGAGAATTGAAGACAGTCAACAGAAATACAAGGAATGGTATGACAAGAAGTGGGGAGTGAAGGAAAGAGAATTTCAGGAAGGACAAGGAGTCTATGTGAAGAAACCCGAGAGACTATGGAGAGGCGGCAACAAGTTCTATGCCTCCAAGACCATCCAGCGGCCAAATAGAAACTCCGTGGTCGTGGAAGATGGGAGACTATGGAGTCATGATCGAGTGGTTCCAGCAGAAGGGAAAGAACATAGGACAGTAGTGAGAAGAGCAGGAGATAATGACATCAGTGAAACCATCAGACGAGACAGAAGGAGTGACAGATTTAGAACCTCTCCTCAGTGGCACAAACAGTACATAATGAGATAGACACATACACTAAAGTCATATTACACAAATTCATCTCAGGCTAGATAACCGGTTCCTTTCCTGTTCTTTCCCTTAAGGTGGATGATGTGTTGTAACTTAAGTTAATGCTTTACCCTTTCCCCTGTTCCCTGCTTTCCCCCCTCTGCCTCATCCCACCATGTTGGTATATTCCCCTGGGCAGCCAGGCGTTTGCTGTGGAATGTTGACACAGTGACCCGGGCTTCCAGGTTGACAAGCTGACGGCAGTCTGTTGTGCTTTAGTTGACAATAAATAACACTTGCACAAGACCCTTTGCGTTTCTCTTCACTACATAACCCCATACCTGTTTTGGCCCTAAGTACCAGAAGTAGGTTGCGTGTTGACTGTGTCATAGAACACTACCTTCCTGCTTATCCTGATGTCTTTCCAAATAGTAACCTTTTTTTGAAGCAACATCTGTCCCTTTAAGAGGCTCAGGCTACTTAAAAAAATGGTTATGTTTGGGAATGTAATCACAGGACAGCAGTCCTGTTCCTTGCATCCGTGTATTTTGGCTTATCAGAGGAGTCACAAATACAAACTGCCTTTTCATATTCATTAGCAGCCGCTGCCGGCATGACTCATGGGTTGGGGGGATCGCGCAGGGATTGAGGAGTTAATAAAAAAAAACTTACTGCACCGTCTCTGCTCCGGCCGGGTCCTGTGTTTTGCTGAACAGGAAGCAGGCAGAGTAAGCAGCCTCCCTCCCCTCCCCTAAGCCAATCACAATGCTGAAATCGTAGTGTTGTGATTGGCTAGGACGCCGACCCTACAGGCGTCTATGGGGAGGCCATTTTCTCCATTTAGGCTGCATGCAGCCTACATGGAGAAAATACAGAGTGCCTATGACTGGTTTGGTCGGCCCTGGGGTCGACCAAAAAGTCAGTGCACTCAGAGTGGACAAGCTACTCCTCCTCTGGACTCCAGCAGACCCGCCCACCCGTCCACCCCCAGCCAGGCATACCCTTCTGCTTTCTCGCAGTGCAAGAAGCAGAAACAAAATGATAGTTTTACCTTTTTATGTTTCTGCTTCTCACACTGAGAAAAAGTAGTGCGGCGACGCTCCTCCGCCCTAATGAAGGAGCTGCCCCTGTTCATTAGACAGGCAAGTCCATGACCACCTGTGACTGGACATTTTGAAATACAACCTATTAGTCCATAGGTCACATCAGAAAAATGAAAGGTAGGTCATACAAATTTGGTGAGCAATTTGCACCCACTTGATGCAACCTGCCATTTTGTACAATAGGCCCCAAATTCTTTTCAAGTGGCACTGTCATATTATAATAAAAGAATTGCCAAACCCGAAAGGCCAGGCCTTGGCAAGCATGCCTTTTTTAATTCTATTTTTAATTTCCTAACATATGCTATATAAAAAACTGCCCTAAAAATATAAAGAAAGGAGTGGACTAGCAGCCCATGCACAACAGCACTGGCAGTCAGGGGTGGCTCCTCCGCTAAGGGGAGGAGCGTCGCCCCACTGCTCTCTGAGCAGGAAAAAAATAAAAATAGAATAATAACATTGTTATTATCATTTTATGTTTTGTAGCTACGGGTCTGGGTTAGGGTAGGATGGGACTGGTGTCATAGGAGGAGGAGTGGTTTATGCATTTAAGCGTCCATGACGGTGTGGCCAGCCGTCTTGGACCGGCCAAACAGTCATGTGCACTTAGCATGTTCTCCACCAGGCTGTCATAAACAGCCTGGGTGGGGAACATGCACAGACTCCCAATCTATGTCTGAAGGCCGAACCAAAGCACTCAGACCAATCACAACGCTGCCATGCAGTGTTGTGATAAGCTTAGGGAAGCCTGAGTGCTTCCTACTTTCGAGACTCGCCAGCCAGAGAAGCAACGACCGAGGTGAGATGGCTGCCGTGAGGAGGCAAGTGTTTTCTTGTTTATATTTTGCTCCACCCCTGTTCCCTGCCAGCTGCCACTGCTAGCAGTGAAGTGCAATCCTTTTCTGGCAGCTGTGCACATGTGATCAGGAAAATGCCTTCACTCACAGCCTTTGCTGACCCATTGCCCCCTGTTGCATTGTGTTGTGGGTAGAGGCTAAATTTGAATACCATTTAAACAGACCACAGGATGAGTAGGACTGACCGAAAGTCCATGTGAATGAATATATAAAGAATGATTTCTTTGCAAGCCACAAGGCTAGCAAGATGCCACAGGGTCAGACCTGGTAAATTCTAAGAAAGCATACAACTGTATAGCAACAGAAGTAAAAAATATTTCACAAAAATAATCTTCACTTCCTCAAGCAATTCCTTTAAATTAATAAAAACTATTGTTTTCAGTTCTGTTAACAAGTTTAGAGAAAATACCATTGGAGTGAAAGGGCTGGGCCCATACGTTCTGGACCTGTTCGAGAGTCACACTCTAATGGTTCTTTTTCACAGCATGAAAGTGTAAAGTGGTGAAAAGTTGTTAGGGGGCCAATCCCTTAGTCAATAATCCTCTTGGACATATAGTAACCCTGGACCACTACTTAAGGTTAGTTTGATTTATTTCAAAGCCAAAAAACCTTGAACGTCAAGACACCTCAGCACAAGGGTGTATAAATATATAGGAATTAGCATGAAGCCAAATATGATTATCCAGTTTAAACGATGTAGCCTAGTCAATGCAATTAGTTCAAGAAGTAAGACACAAAAGATCAGGAAGCATGAGTCCAAGTTTCCCTGCATTGAGGGTTGGTGTGTGAAAAACTTTAAATCTATCCCTACTCTAGCACTAAAGTGACATCCTTACCTAAGCATTTTCAGAGGGAAGGATAAAATGGTGTAAGCATGTGGAGTCTTCCTAAGAAGTCTCTCCACGATCAATGGGTCATGTAGCATAAAGCTACCAAGACAGAGCTCGTACTAAGATGCTCTATCGGGAGAGGTGTGGCGCCGCGGCCAGGGTGACTGACGCTGTAATCTGGGGATCACGGCTCGATCCCCAGCGGCAGGTTAGCCCAGCACCATGTGACTCTGGGCAATAGCTTGCTTAATCTTCCCGATGGCCCTCAGCGCCTAGAGACCCTTACGGGAGTGTGTTCGCGCTTTACAAATGTGGATTGTTATTATTATTATTTATTATTATCTCTGAAGGCTAGAAAGAAGTCGGGGACTATCCCTAACTCCAACAACGGTTATCTGTAGGTAGCATTCCCAGGGTGCAGTGTGAGTCACACCTTTTGCTCTGAGTACAGTGCTGAAGGTGAGTTTCCATCGGACAATGGTGTTCTTTCCTTGATACACTTTGTTGTTGGTTCCAAGGCCTTCTCCTGTGTGAAGCACAACAACCCTCCTTTATCGACTCAAGCCACACGATTGTAATGTTTTCTCTCCAAGCCTTACTAGTAAAACAAACACATTATTCTCGCTAACAAGAACACTTCTTTCACCTGCAACCCGAAACATGAGAAAGAACAAATTCAACTCCGCACATTAATTTAAACTGTTAATTCTAAAGCAAGAGTTTTCAGGGAACTACATTTGAGGCCTTCGAAATTCAGCAAACATAAGAAAGCATCACGGGAGTTTTACGAATTTGCATAACTTTAAGGCAACTTCAATTATTGCATATACTTACGTGCGAAATGACACGCTTAATAAGCACATTTAATACATAAACAGTTGTCAGTTACACAACACAAGTTCTTCACGTTAATGGTTTCTGCTAGTTACATTCAAATTCTACGTTGATTCTCCATGCTACTTTTCAAAGGCCTGAAATACTTCACGTTTTCATGTAAATAAGTTTCACAATTCTAACCCTTACATTAATACAACAATGGATTATATGCGGGTATCTACACATGATTATAATGCACCCCTACAAAGAAGATGCAGTTTCCACTCTATCTGATCCCCCCTCTGATGACATTGAGTCATCATAAAACACTCCATAATCTCTGCAAATTAGACTGATCTAAACAGATGTCGTAGCTAATTTCCTTTGTCTGAACTCCTCCTATTCTTTCAAATTCTTGTAGGGACTATCCTGCCATCATTCCACCCTTCTATCTCTTTCCCTTTATGAGTTCTCCACTTGTCTCGCCTTCTGCCATTTGTATACTCTTATCATCCTTACCAAGACAATAACACAGATTCCAACAATCATTATTGGCTACAAGATGTTTCCAGAGATCCCACTTCCTAAGTTTGCAAACCAACTTCCAACTGCGCCAAACCCTTTTCTAATCTTATCCCAAACTCCCTCAGCTGCCAAATCCTGGATCTCATGTTGTATATCAGTGATATTATTAATATATCCCCTTAGATCCTTATTTCTATCAGGAATATAAGTACAACACTGTTGAAACTTCAGCATTCGACAGACTCCGCCTTCCTTTGCTAGTAACGCATCTAATGGAAGACGGTTTTGCATCACCATCGCCCTTATCAAGACCATCTCCCCATCTATGTGTAGCAAAGACTAAGCTGTGTTAACTGATATCTTATCCACAAAAGTAGAAAACTTTCTAATCTTGATGTCATTCAATACCACTCCTAGACTAGGTATCATTGCTCCAAATATATCTCCCACAACCTCACCAGCACTCAGTCCATGTTTCTTTATGGTGTTTGATTTTCTTTCCAACCCCTCCAAATCCTCCACATTATATAGCTTTGGAAACACGACTGCCACATATCAAGTACCATACCAATTGCTTGGCAGCTGAACATAAGCATTCTTTCCACACACAAAATATAATCCTGGCACCATTCGAACTGACTCTTGCAGACACAACTTCCACGAACCATTGACTAGAAGCATATGGTCACACACACTCTATCCCACAAATACAGTATCATAGCAGCTCTTACCTTGACGTATGCAAAGCTTGCCTCGTTGTTCCCAATCTAAAGCTATTGGACCAGGACTTCCTTTAGCCTTGTGAGCTAATTCCTCCCTGGTCCACTCAAAATTTTTGTCCCTATTATCGGACTTAACTAATCCCCTATGTCTATCTCCAACTTGATCTATGAATTTATTCTCTATGATTGTTAATATGCAGGTTAGGTTATGTCTATGCACGTAAGCAATGTTACTATTTGCTTATAGTAATCATATTTGTTCAGATTTTTATATACTGGTATTTCTGAGAGCACCATCATAGTTTGAGAAGTCGTACTCATAATGGTCTTTCCCATAAAGCATACTAAGAGTAAACTACAACTAATGCCATCCGTCAAGGGTTGGTGGTCATAGCGAATCTCCTCCTCAACCGAAAAAGGTAATTGCATACACACATAATAATCTCTCACCTCCATAGTAATAACGTACTCATACAACTTAGCATAAGCATTCAGTGTGTAATCACCTTTGGACAAATCAACAAGAAGAAAGCGACTCATTTGCTCTATTAAGCCATCTCAGATGTCAGTGTACCCTCTTTTGAAGTAACAGTGGTAGGTGTGGATGCCCCATGTACCCCATTCCATGTTCCTCACCCTTGAGTGTGCTTAAGATGGACTCAATAATGACTACAATCCCAACTTAATAGTGGCCGTGCTGCGGGCCTGCCATTGGCATGCCAATGGCGTGCCAAAGGCAAACCCATCTGCGTCTCTCCTTGACCCGACTGCAAACAGCGTCAGGAACCCTGGCCTTCCGACCCGCCAGCTCTCCAGCTCCTTGGTTCTCTATGCTCTTAATATCGGGAAGCACAACAACTGCAAACTCTCTCTCCTTACCCCACTACACCCAAGGAAACTTCCCCCGCCGACACTGCCGATACTCCTTCATCATCACTGAGACCCAGGGACCTCCTCCCCCATCAAGCAACAACACTACAGCACCAGAAATCCTGCGATGCATCCTCCTCAATGTCCACTCCCTCCACAGACACGCCAAAGAAATCTGGGACTTCCTTGACAGCACCACCCCTGACGTCGCTTTCCTCACAGAAACTTGGACAAACGTCACCTCAGGACCCGACATCGTGATTGCCATTCCCAAAAACAACGGGATCACATGGAAGGAGCACCCCAACTGCCCTGGAGGAGGCGTCACCATCGCCCACAAGTCCAACCTGTGTCTGAGCACCCACACTAATGCACCCTCAGACCAGAAGGGACAACTCCACTTCAAAATACAGACCAATCTATCTACCAATCTCCGAGGCACCCTCGTCTGCAGACCCCTTGGGTCCCGTGCACCTTCCTACGAGTCCATCCCCAACATCATCTCCCTGCAAGCCATCACCTCAACCAACTACACCCCACTGGGAGATCTCAACTTCCACCTCAACAACCTCCAAGACCCCAACTCCTCCTCCCTACTAGACAACCTCCACAACATCAGACTCAAACAGATCGTACCAGAACCAACACACTCAGCAGGACACACCTTTGACCCCATCATCACAGTAGGAAACTCCATCAACTTCAGCCACACCTCCAAACTTCCATGGACGGACCCTTGTTGCATCCACTTCACCATCAAAACCATCATCACCACCAAATGTCCTCACCAACTCCAGTGCAGGAACTGGAACAAAATCCCAGACGACCAGCTCACCGCCTTTCTCAGCAGTTCTGCACCCACCAATACAGTCGATGGCCCAACCACTGCCTCCTGAACCCTACACGAATGTCTGACATAATATCGACAGACAGAATATCGAGATGCAAAAATATCGGAGCAAAAATATCGACAGCAAAAATATCGGAATCCTATCTTCATTAAGGTAAGTACAAAAATATCAAAAAAATAATATCGTAGTACAAAAATATCGGAATCAAAAATATCGTTTTTTTAAATGTATTAATAATAATGTAAAAATAATTTTAAAATACATATAATTTTACAAATATTAAATAAAAATATTAAAACAAAATTAAAACTAATACATATACATTTAAAATAAATAAAACACTTAATAATTTAATGTAAATTTAATTTTTTCATGTAATTTATTTGATTTAATGTAATACTTTTTTGTTTTTACCCTGTACGCCTGTACCCCAAAAACCCAAAACTGACCCTGAACCCTAAAAATATCCCTGTACCCCAAAAACCCAAAACTGACCCTGAAACCTAAAAATACCCCTTTACCCAAAAACTGAAAACTGACCCTGAACCCTAAAAATACCCCTTTACCCATGAACTGAAAACTTACCCAGAACCCTAAAAATACCCCTTTACCCAAAAACTGAAAACTGACCCAGAACCCTAAAAATACCCCTTTACCCAAAAACTGAAAACTGACCCTGAACCCTAAAAATACCCCTTTACCCATGAACTGAAAACTGACCCTGAACCCTAAAAATACCCCTTTACCCAAAAACTGAAAACTGACCCAGAACCCTAAAAATACCCCTTTACCCAAAAACTGAAAACTGACCCTGAACCCTAAAAATACTCCTTTACCCAAAATTAATTAATATTATTTAATTACCAATTAATTATTAATTAACAATAACAATAAAGTAAATATATTAGCACATTTGCTGTAATAATTTAATTTAATAATTAATATTATTTTTCCAAATTAATTAAGAATAACAATAAATTATATATAACAAATACTATAATTAATGTAATTAAATAATTAATATTAATTAATTACCAACTAATTAATAATTATAAATATGTACAAAATTATATTAATTAATTAACTAATTAATAGAAATTAATTACCAATTAATTATTAATTAAAATATGTACAAACATATATCAGTTAAATAATTATTAATAAATTACTTCCCACCCTATTCCCCTATAAACCCATAACCCGCTACAGAACATATTTATCAATTAATCAATTAATTAAAAATAATTAAAAATTATTTCTCAATTAATTAATTAATAATTCCTACTAATTAATAATTAATTTAACATAATTAAATTACTTCCCACCCTATTCCCCTATAAACCCACAACACGCTACAGTAGTAAAAGACAATATTTAATTAAATTACATTAAAAATAAATAATAAAACATAATAAATACAATATAATATACACTAAATTTATTTAAAAATTGATATTAGTAACATCGAAGTTATTAATTTCGATATTATTGACATCGATATTTACAACTTCGATATTACTGATATCATACTAATATCGATATTAAGACTGTCGATATTACTTACCTTCGATATTTTGTCCCATCGATATATTTAAACTTCGATATTTTTGTATATCGATATTTAAAAATCGATATTTTGTCTGTGTGCCCCCTACACAACTGGATCACCGACTGCGCCAACACCATGGCCCCCCTCAAGCAAACCTCCAAATCACATGGCAAGAAAGCCTGCTGGTTCTCTACCAAACTCCAAGAATCTAGGCGAACCTGCAGACACCTAGAAAAGCAATGGAGGAACTCCCAAACAACAGCAGACTTCGACCGCTTTAAAGCAGCCATCACAGCCCACCACAAATTCATCAGATACTCAAGGAAGAAAGCACCCCTGGACAGTATCTCCCCCCACGCACACAACAGCAAGAAACTTTTTGGCATCATTAAAGAGTTTGCCCCGTCTAACAGCGAGACTACTGACATCCCACCCTCCCAGATCCTCTGCGATAGACTCAGCACCTTTTTCCATCTCAAAATCAAGACCATCTATGACAATTTGGATGACAGCAACCCCAACGCAGATCTCACACCCATCACCCCCTGCAACACACAGCCGATACTTGACAGCTGGACCACCCTCACAATTGAAGACACCCTGAAGACCATGAAGATCACCCACTCTGGGGCCCCCAGGAACCCCTGCCCCTAGCACATCTACCACAGAGCCTCAGACATAATTGCTCCCGTGCTCCAACAAATCATCAACTGTTCCTTCGAGATTGGCTCCATCCTCAACCGTTCCTTCGAGATTGGCTCCTTCCCCAACGACTAGAAGCACGCCGAGATCAACACCCTCCTGAAAAAATCCTTGGCAGATCCCACTGACCTCAAGAACTACAGACAGATCTCCCTACTCCCGTACCTGGCAAAATTCATACAAAAAGCTGTCAACAGCCAACTCGCTTCCTTCATCGAAGAAAACAACATCCTCGGCTCCTCTCACTCAGGCCTCAGGAAGAACCACAGCACTGAAACCGTCCTTCTCACCGTGACAGACAACATCCCCTCCCTCCTCAACAGAGGAGAGACTGTGGCCCTCATCCTCCTGGACCTCTCTGCGGCCTTCGACACGGTCTCTCATTGTTCCCCAGCCCATAGACTACAAGAGGCGGGAAATCAAAGCAAGCCCCTGGGTCAGATTCCCCCCTTTCCTCTCGGGAACAACACCGACCACCTGCAGAGTCCCCCAAGGATCTTCCATCAGCCCAACCCTATTCAACGTCTACATGGCCCCACTCGCATCCATCGTCAATCGTCAGACCACATGGACTGAACATCATTCCGTATGCTGACAACACCCAACTCATCTTCTCCCCTTCCAACGAACCCAATATCTCCTAACACAACTTCCAAAAATAAATGGAAGCAGTCGCCAGATGGATGAAGAACAGCTGCCTACAACGTAACACAGAAAAAAACAAATTACTCATCATGGGCCCACACACTGATGCCTGAGCGACACCTGGTGGCCCCCTGTCCTCAGGAACTAATTCCTCCCCCCCCCCCCCCCCCCATGGACCATGTACCCAAGTTTGGAATCATCCTGGACTCTGAACTCAAAATGGACCGCCAGATCAATGCTGTTTCCTCCTCCTGCTACCACTTTCATTGCCTCCTCCGAAAAACTTTCAACTGGATTCCCCTTGAACACAGGAAAACAGTCACCCACGCCCTCATCAGCAGCAGACTGGACTACAGAACTGCACACTATACTCGGATCAATGAGAAACTTACAATCAAACTCCAGTACCTTGAGACCCTCTTGTGTGAGTAGTGCACTTTACAAACCCCTGATTGATTGATTTCCTTTCTAGGTGAAAGTCCCTAATTTTATTTTTCTTCCACTCTGGCCTAGGGGCCAAGGTTATCTTCTTTCAAGCAGCTTATTTACAGTTCAAAAGTTCAATGAACATTCCTTATGAGACCAGAGCCAACCTCCTCAATGACTTGTTTTAACAGTTCAGCTCTCAGTACTGCAATTTTTTGAGGAGACTGTGGAGCTGCAAAACTTGGGAATTCCATGTCCTCCAGAATCAGACTCCATAAGCCACTCAACCTAGGTGGAAAAGGCACAGTCAATGACAGAAGCACATTAGCTTTGATTCCAGAACCTCTCAGCAAGATCTCAGACTTTGCTCACCCTGGCATTTGTAACCAGATAAATCCACCCGGGAGAGGAATATCTCTGACAAGGCACTCGTGTTCGCCTGGACCTTCTAGCACTTCCTGTGGCTTGTTCAAGTTGACTCACATCAAACTCCAAAGATTCACTTATTGGTGCAAGTTCTCTTTCGGATACAAGTCTCAGGTTTCTCCTCCTCAGGCCATGTCTCACCTGCAGCATCTTTCTTCCTTAACTGCACATGACCATTTGTCAAACAAGTATCTTCTGCTGAGTCAGACTCTATGCCACCTGCAATGTTACCGTCTCCCTCAGAGTCTATACCAGGGTCTTGTGCAGCATAACTCCCCTCAGATTATAACCAGCCTCTTCAGGAACCTCCACAGCTTGGCTTGACTTATCCACTGACCCCTTGGTCAAGGCTGGAAATACTTTTGTGAGTGGAGCTGCTTTATAGGAGGGACGTGTGACTCTTCGGGTATGGGGCGCATGAATGCAGTTTGGTATTATGCCACTCTTCACAGCAGTGTTAGTCACCAGTATCACTTGATATGGTCCACACCACCAAGAGTCGAGGTAATTTTTCCTCACATGCTTTCTGATGAGAACCAAGTCCCCGGGGCTCAGGTCGAGGCAGAGGTCTTTTGAAGTCTGTGCAACCTGATGAGACACAGAACGAACCACATCGGCCAATCCTTTACAGCAGTCAAGGACTAAATCATCTGTTATATTCCCTAATGCAGTGGCAGGCACAGCAGGTAAGAGCATTGCTCTTCCCATATCTCATGAGGCGACAACCCAGTTCTCCTGTCGGGAGTGCTGTGCAAACCAAAGGTAAAGCATCAGGTCATTTCAGAGATGTTGAAGCAGCTTCTAAGGTGCAGTTGATCTGCTTCACCATGCCTGATGCCTCCGACCTGTAACTGCAGTGCAATCTTTGATCCACACCCAAGGCAGTGCACAACACCTTCATGACTTCATTATGAAAGTGTATCCTCGATCCAATTCTATTGTAGTTGGAAATCAGTATCTAGGAATAAGTATCCTCAACAACAACTTTGCTACTGTGAGACTGTCACACCTTCTTGTTGGGTAGGCTTCAACCCATTGAGAAAAGATGCACACAACCACCAGAATGTATCTCAACCCATTACACACAGGCATTTCAACAAATTCCATTAGGATCCTATTGAAAGTACCCACCGATCTGTCAATGTGACTAAAAGCAACAACAGTCTTCTTCCCAGCATTCATTTGCTGGCACGTGACACACCAATGACATACAGCTTCTGCAATAACTCGAAATCTCAGATTGAACCATGTCTTTCTGAACAATCTCATCATTGCATCTATTCCTATATGAGCTGATCCATGAATTTGCCTTGCCTATGGATGTAACAGACAATCTGGTAATACTGCCCTGCCATCAACTGAACCCATATGTCATTTTCTCCTTTCTCACAACCTGCTCTGATCCAACCCGCTTGTTCCTTGTTCGCGGCTTCCATTTGCAAACGTCTGACTTCATCCCATGTGTCTGCAACAGCTAGCATCATTCTGAGTTCGGTCTTCTCTGTACTCTTGTCAGTATATTTTCCATTGAAAACACACGCGTCAATAGCACAGAAATGTGTGACTTCATACCTATTCCCTATGGTAACAAAATCATCTCCCCTTCCATGGGCTGCGCACTTCACGGCAGCCACTTCTCTTAACAATTGCAAAGCTTCCAGCAGTTGTCTCAGATACTCCCCATTCCTGATCGGAGAACCTGATGGCATTAGGAAATCTCTCTGCGACCATAGCTGTTTAAAGTCATGAAACGCACCAAAACCATACTTGCTATCGGTATGGATGGTGACTTGGATTTTCTCAGAAACTCGACATTCATGGGTCAAGGCAATGATTTCAGCCACTTTTGTGGAGTGTACTCCCTGTAACCAAGCAGCTTCCTCCACACCTGAAATGGGACAGACAGCAAATGCTGCTTTCAAATTACCCTCATTGTCTCTTAAGCATGAACCTTCAACAAAAAGGACTTGATCAGGTCAGACAATGGCTTATCAAAAATGTCAGTTCTTAGTTTTGTGCAAAGTTCAGCGACATCCAAACAGTCTTTGTCTTCATAATCTTCCCCATCAGCATTTGGAACAGGCAATAAGGTAGCAGGATTTAATGCAGAACAACGCTTCAGGGTAACATTCTCGGTAGCGCGCAACACTTGTTCATACCTTGTCAACCTGTTATTTGTCAAATGCTGTGTTTTGGTTCTCATCATCAGGAGCTCAACTGAATGCAGTACATATACTGTAAGCGGATGACCCATCACAATGCTCTCACATTGGTCAAAACTGCCCCCTGTAGCAGCAACAAACTTGAGAAATCCGGGCAACGCTGAAGCTACAGGATCTAATGTAGCTGAGAAATAGGCCAATGGTCTCCAGGCTCCCAATGTGTGTGTGGATGAGTACAGAAAGAGCACACCTTTCCGTTTCATGACAGAACCGTGAAAGCGCTTTGTTGTAATAAGGAATTCCTAAAGCTGGAGCGTGATACAGGCATCCTCTCAACTCCAGAAAAGCGAGCAGACAGTTGTTATCCCAAGGTACTGGATCACACACGTCCTTGAAGGTCAGCCTCTTCAAAGGCTTCGCCATCAAGGAGAAATTAAGAATCTACTGACAGTAACCAACCATTCCCAAAAACATCCGGACTTCTTTCTCTGTCCTGGGCGTATTCATTTTCATGATCGTTTTCACTCGCTCTGGTGACACCTTTCTCAATTCGATGACCCAAGTACTGTACCTCATTTAGACAATACTGAAGCTTGCTCGGAAATAACTTGTGCCCATTGTCAGCCAGATGGTTTAGTAAATCTAAAGTATCATCTCTGCAAATCTCCCGCATCTCAGACACAATGAGGAGTTTGTCAATGTACTGGAATAGCACTGAGTTTTGGGGCAGAATCAAGCTCTCAAGATTCTTCTTCAAGACCTGGTTGAATATGGATGGACTCTCCGTATACTCTTGAGGGATATGATACCACATTAAGACACAATTCTCCAGACAGAAAGCAAATAACAATTGGCTCTCCTCATGCAATGGGATGGAGAAAAATACTTGGCAAAAGTCAATGATTGTAAACCATTCAGCTTCGCAAGGAATCTGAAACTGGTTCACAGATGAGTTCAGTACCACAGGACAACATGGAATCCCTATGTTATTAACATTTTCGTAGGTCCTGAACAATGTGATATTTCCCACTCTGTTTCTGTAATCCCATAATATAAGAGTTGCACGGAATTCCCATGATCTCTTTTGAGATGCCCTGTACAATCAAGGACTCAATTACAGGTGTAATCCCTGCCACCGTTTCTGGAGTCAGGTTGCACTGAGGTTTTCTTGGAAATTCTGCATTCGGCTTGACCTGTATGCGAACTGGCTCGACTCCTCGAATCAGTCCAATTTCCACTCCAGAGAAGTCCCATACCATTGGAGAGACGGTGTCTCTCAAATCCAGCGGCATGTCTTCCACTGTCAGTAAAGAAAACATGGCTGTGTAATGGTTCTGATTGGCCAATTTAAAAACAATGTCCTCATCATTAGTCTGCAAATCAATTCTCTTCAGTGTGCACTAGATGGTACAATTCAATTGGAACAAGAGGTAACACCCTAACAAACAGACTGGGCTCCAATCACACACCACAAACTGATGGTGATCCTGAATGGTTCAAATCTTCACTGATACCTCTTCTGTTAAAGGGTTTGTCAATCTTTTGTTAGAGACTTCTACAACTTGGATCAATTTTCTCGAGAGGGTCAGGTTTGGGACTGCTACAGATCTCACAGTAGAACTGGTAGCACAAGTATCAATCAAGAATGTAATGGGATGACCATCTATGTCTGCTTCTACATATGGTCCACTCTAGTCTACCTCTACGTCTGCGCCAAGAGTACAATCTTCCTCCCCCCTCAGGCACCTCCATAATGACGGGTCTTCGTCGAATCTATCTAGGGCATCCATTAAAGGCATCTGATGGTACGTTTTGTTGTCACTCGAGATTCTCAGAGGTTGGGGCACTTGCACTAACTGATTCTGATTCCGTTCTGTAGTAGCAATCTTGGCCTAGTCACTGTCTGTAATTAATTTACTCCATCTGCCCCCGCACGAGTTCTCCTTCCTGCTTCTGATTCGCAGGTTTAAAGCGACACTCTTGCTTCCAATGCCCGATCTTGTGACAAAAATGACAGGCAGAGGACTTTTTCCGGGTTGCAACATCTATCCCTGTCTTAGGATCTATGGAAAAGCCTCTCCCCCTTTCCCTGTCCTGGCAACCTTGCAGCCGATGTGACTTGGACACCTCCTGCACTGTTCCCTTGGCCACAAGCTACAGTTCCTGCTATTGCCTGCACCTGCACCCCTTTCTGTTCTTTCGCATTTGGACCACCATCAGTTTCTCCTTTATCATCATATCATCCTATGCCTAGAATCCACCTCGTCATTGCAGTACCTGTCTTACTGTAAGATTTCATCTACAGATTTGTTTTGCCAACAGATTAGCTGCTGTTGGGTCATGAGGCTGATCTGCTACCAACTGAAAGGGAAGGCCCATTAGTTCTGGACCTGTTCTAAAGTCACAATCCAATGGTTCTTTTTTGCAGCATGAAAATGTAAAGAGGAGAAAAGTCATTAGGGGACCAATCAATTAGTCAATAATCCTCTCGGACACATAGCAACCACGGACAACCACTTAAGGTTAGTTTGATTTATTACAAAGCCAAAAATATATGAACATAAACACACCTCTAAATGAGGGTGTAGAAATACATAGGAAATAGCATGAAGCCAAATCTGCATATCCAGTTTAAACGATGTAGCATAATCAATACAATTTGTTCAAGAAGTAAGATACAAAAGATCAGGAAGCATGAGTCAATGTTTCTCTGCATGAAAGCCTGGTGAGTGAAAAGCATTAATTCTATCCCTACTCTAGCACTAAAGTGACATCCTTATTTTAAGCATTTACAGAAGGAAGGATAACATGGTGTCAGCACTTGGAGTCTTCCTAAGAAGTCTCTCCACGATCAATGGGTTGTGTAGCATAAAGCTACCAAGACAGAGCTCGTACTAAGATGCGCTCTGTCTGAAGGCAGGAAAGAAGTCAAGGACTATCGCTAACTCCAACAATGGTTATCCGTAGGTAGCATTCCCAGGGTGCAGTGAGTCACGTCATCTGCTCTGGGTACAGTCCTTAAGGTGATTTTCCACTAAACAACTGTTTTCGTTCCTTGATACAATTTGTCCATGGTCCCCAGACCTTCTCCTGTGTGAAGCACTATGACCTTCATTTATTGACTCAAACCACACACATGTCTCCTTGCCTAACTAGTAATACAAAGACATTATTCTAGCTAACAAGAACACAATTTTCACCTGCAACCCAAAACGTGAGAAAGAGCAAATTCAACAGCGCACATAAATGTCAACTGTTAATTGTAAAGCAAGAGTTTTCGGGGAACTGCATAAGAAAGCATCACATGAGTTTTACGAATTTGCATAACTGTAAGGCAACTTCAATTACTGCATTTTCCTACAAGTGGAATGACACGATTATTAAACACATTTAATACATAAATAGTTGTCAGTTGCACAACCCAAGTTCTTCATGTTTATGGTTTCTGCTAGTTACATTCATTTTCTATGTTGATTCTCCATGCTACTTTTCAGCATCTGAACCAATCAAACACTCACACCCAGTCAACAGATCTGGGTTTAATCCATCACCATTCTTTAGCCCACTCTGCCACCCCAGTTCAGACATGGCCATATGCAAATCAGTCTGACCCTGTGCCTCATGGGAACAGTCCAGCCCGAACTGCCAAGCCATGCCTTCCCTGGACCGGACTCAAGCTTCCTAGGACCGGTTTCTGGCATTACAGCCGTCTTCAGCCAGGCTTGCTTGAATCCAGTGGCAAAGTGAGCCAGGGACTCATGTCTGAGCATACCCTGCCAACTTATGGCGAACAAAGCGGTACAAAAGGGTGATTTTCATAGGGCCATGTCTGAACTGGGGTGGTGTGGTGTGCAAAAAAACGATGGATTTAGGTCCAGATCCCTGTACTGGGGTGAATGTATGACATTGTTCTGCATTCTGTCCATCAACTGTTGTTTTTGCATTTGTCACCCTGAGTGGGACGGGAATGCTCAGACGTGAATCCCGTGCTCTCCACACCACTGGAGTCAAGCTATCCTGGCTGATGACGGCTGATAGCCAGAAACCGGTCCTAGGATGCTTGATTCCGATCCAGGGAAGACATGGCTTGGCAGTTTGGGCTGGACTGTTCCCATGAGGCACAGGGTCAAGGCTGATTTGCATATGGCCATGTCTGAACTGGGGTGGTGTGGAGTGCAAAAAGACGATGGATTTAGGCCCAGATCTCTGTACTGGGGTGAATGTATGACATTGTTCTGCATTCTGTCCATCAACTGTTGTTTATACATGTGATTATAAGGCACCCCTACAAATAAGATGTGGTTTCCACTCTATCATAAGTCATCACCGGGATTTCCTATACTGAAATTCCGCTAAAAGAGATTGTAGGTATTGAGATATAAACAATTAAGTGATTTAGATCCATTATACCATGATGTTTTTTAAGCTAAAGTTTTACCAGTACATCATAGAAATCTTGTATTCGTTTATGTGGTTTTAAAGCACTTTGACACCTTAGGGCAGCGGTCTTCAATCTGTGGGGCGCGACCCCCAGGGGGGTCGTGGAGTCCTGGGAAGGGGGTCGCAGATTCTGCAGAGTGCAGTTCCTGGGGTTGGGCTGATCGTGGGTGCTCACGCGGAGGCCTAATTCACACCGAGGTGTGAAAAACATCAACGCCTCATTAACAAGTAAAAGGTCTTTTAAAGACCTGTCAAGTACTTGGGTGTGACTGTGTGTGTGTCCCTGAAGCTGTTACAGCCGGGCTTACATACACGAGCTGGGGGGAGCTGGGGGGGCGGCTGAGGGAGTGGCTGTAGTGTAGCCCTTTGAGTTCAATGGATATTACGCACCTGGAGCTGTGGGTCCTATGACACGTCCCCCGCCCCCAGCAGGGAGGCACAGAGATGCCCTCCCATTAGCGGGAAAGAAGAATGAAGATGACGCAGAGAGATACTGATTCCCCCACACCCCCCATGAGAGAGGCACAGAAAAGGTGGATGGATGAATGATGGGTGGATGGATGGATGAAAGGCTGAAGGATGGATGGATGTGTGAAAAGGTGGGTGGATGAATGATGAGTGGATGGATGAATGAAAGGGTGGATGGATGAATGAAAGGGTGAATGGATGAATGATGGATGTATGGATGGAAGTATGAAAGGGTGGATGGATGAAGGATAGATTGGTGAAGGATAGATGTATGGATGGAAGAATGAAAGGGTGGACGGAAGAATGGAAGGATGAAAGGGTGGATGGATGAATGATGGATGGATGTGTAAAAAGATGGGTGGATGAATGAAGGGTGAATGGATGGATGAAAGGATGGATGGATGAATGATGGATGTATGGATGGAAGGATGAAAGCGTGGATGGATGAAGGATAGATTAGTGAAGTATAGATGTATGGATGGAAGAATGAAAGGGTGGACGGATGAAGGATGGATGGATGATGGATGGATGGATGGATATGTAAAAAGATGGGAGGATGAATGATGGGTGAATGGATGGATGAAAGGGTGGATGGATGAATGATGGATGGATGTATGGATGGAAGGATGAAAGGGTGGATGGATGAATGATGGATGTATGGATGGAAGGATGAAAGGGTGGATGGATGTATGGATGGGAGGATGAAAGGGTGGATGGATGAAGGATGTATGTAGGGATGGGAGGATGAAAGGGTGGATGGATGAAGGATTGATGTATGTATGGATGGGAGGATGAAAGGGTGGATGGATGTATGGCTGGATAAAAGGCTGCATGGATGAATGATGCATGGATGGATGTGTGAAAAGGTGGGGGGATGAATGATGGGTGGATGGATGAAAGGGTGGATGGATGGATGTATGTATGGATGAAAGGGTGGATGGATGTATGGATGGGAGGATGAAAGGGTGGATGGATGAAGGATGGATGTATGGATGGGAGGATGAAAGGGTGGATGGATGTATGAATGGATAAAAGGTTGCGTGGATGAATGATGGATGGATGTGTGAAAAGGTGGGTGGATGAATGATGGGTGGATGGAAGGAAGGGTGGATGCTTAAAGGATGGGTGAATGGATGGATGATGGATGGATGGATGTGTGAAAAGGTGGGTGGATTAATGATGAGTGGATGGAGGAATGAAAGGGTGGATGGATGAATGATGGATGTATGGATGGAAGGATGAAAGGGTGGATGGATGAAGGATAGATTGGTGAAGGATAGATGTATGGATGGAAGAATGAAAGGGTGGACGGATGAAGGATGGATGGATGATGGATGGATGGATGGATATGTAAAAAGATGGGTGGATGAATGATGGGTGAATGGATGGATGAAAGGGTGGATGGATGAATGATGGATGGATGGATGTGTGAAAAGGTGGGGGGGATGAATGATGGGTAGATGGATGGATGAGAGGGTGGGTGGATGGTTGGATGAAAGGGTGGATAGGTGAAGGATGGATGTATGGATGGGAGGATGAAAGGGTGGGTGGATGAAGGGTGGGTGGATGAAGGATGGGAAGATGAAAGTTAGGATGGATGTATGAATGGATAAAAGGTTGCATGGATGAATGATGGATGGATGTGTGAAAAGGTGGGTGGATGAATGATGGGTGGATGGAAGGAAGGGTGGATGGGTAAAGTATGGATATATGGATGGAAGGATGAAAGGGTGGATGGATGAAGGATGGATGTATGGATGGGAGGATGAAAGGGTGGATGTGTGAAAGTGTGAAAGTGTGGGTGGATGAATGATGGAGGGATGTGATGAGGTCTAACAGGCGCATTTATCGTTGTCAAAAGTTGATGATGAGGAGTACCAGTTTCTAGAAACTTTTGTCGGAAGGGGGTCCTTACGCCTAAAAAGGTTTTACAAGGGGGTCTCGGCATCAAAAAGTTTGAAGACCTCTGCCTTAGGGTATAGTGAGCTCTATAAATCCTTTTCAATTTCATTAAATTTCATTTAATTAAAAAACAAAAACATTTTGAATAGGAATAGGAAGTTTTGGCATTAGAAGTTTAATGACATTAACGTCCATTTAATAATTGGAGTGGTGCAGAAGGCAACTGGGTTTCAGGGTCGAAGCAGGTCAAACTATTTCCCTTTAAAACTGAGTTGTTAAACAACATTATTTACTAATGCATATATTTTCTCTAGGTCTACAGATGCTGTAGAAGCACAAGTCACTGTAGCCTTTGATAAATGTTTCTTTTCATAATTCAACCGTTATATATTATTGTTGTGTACATATAACGACAACAAAAGGCCTTTCTGCCCCACTGTTTGACGCTTAGCCCTTATTTATTCGGAAAGACCTGTATCGTGTAGTAAACACAATGGAACTGGAAAGCTTGGAATTATGCCAAACTCTTTCATACATGGATATTTTCTGCATTTCATAGCAGTTTAGCTGAAAAAGTAGTGCTGTAAGTAACCCCACAGGAAGCTGACATAGTAGGATGTATGCCGAGTCTTTAGCATGCAATGTTATTACTTAGGTTTCGAGATAAACATATATGTTATCATTTGGAATCTTAAGTTTGTGTTAAAATTGAGTATTTTTGGGCTCAAATGCTCAGCACTGCTTCAAGCCCTTCAAGCCCTTTATTGTAAACAAAACCCCAAAGTGCTTTTAATGTACTCAGCATTTGAAAATCTTGTTAGTATAGAGTAAAATTATACAGGGACCCTAATGTTATAATAAAATGTGTTGTCACTATGCCCTGCTCCGTAGTGCTCACCAGGCACACTACATGTGTTTTTTTCAGTGCAACCTAACTTAATATATCGGTCTCAGAAGACTGAGGGACTGAGCTGGGGCCTAGAGCAATGTTGACCAACATTAAGTGTTGCAAGTTTTCCATGTGTAAAAGTTGGAATATTATTTGACATTTAAAAGTGAAGAAATAAAGCTAGAGGGTGGGAGTGTCACATCTCTGCGGATTTGAGCATAGAAAGCATGCATCGCCAAAGTAGTTTGAATAATGTGGCTGGAGTTTCAATCAGTGTTAAATAGTGATACAAAAACATTAGCATAAATCAAATGTTTTTTTATTAAAATAAGAAATACAAATCATTATGAAAATGTGAGTGTGTTTTAATGTGGGCAAGGATGCTTTTGGCATAGGAGGAGGGGGAGCAGTTGCACCGCGGCCATGGAGTATGAAGAGCCCTCTAACCCCCTTTATTTTTAGGTCTCGCCTGGCGTTAAGCAGTGCGCATGCGCTGCTCTCGCCTTGCGAGGGCCTTTTGGAATCAATACGGATTCCAGATGTGCACGTGGACGGACTGAAGATGTGCACGCGGGGACTGGATGCTTTACTGGCAGAGTGAGACTGACGCACTATATTTTTCAGCATGCGGACGGACAGAAGATGTGCACGCGGGGACTGGATGCTTTACTCGCGGCGTGACACGGACGCACTATATTTTTCACACTGGCGACTCGCTCCTCCCGTCCTTCTTTCTCAGGCCGCTGCCAGCCTACCTGCTCTTTTTTTTTTTTCGCTATGCATTTTCTTCTTTAAAACGCAGGCTGATGATCAGTGTTACAGGATGTGATCAACTCAGCAAAATGAGAAGACTGCTGTGGTGAGCGGTTGCCATGGAGACCGAGCAATACGATTTTCTCTGCTGTCTCCTCAGTCCCCACACAGCCATCTAATGCAGTTTAAGATCTGCCCTGCACATCTATTAAAGACACAGCTCCATTGTTCCCGAAAGCCGGCAGGCTGCAGCGACAATCAGCCAGGCACGGTACATGCTCTGCGCTCCATTCTTTACAAGGCCTGAAAGGCACACGCTTTTCCACAAAAATACTGCCTTCCATTTAAAAGAATTACATTAGCAAACTATACCCTCGCACTGCCCCAATGGTGAGGAGGCACATGGTCTGGGCTCAAACAGGCAACGAAAATACCTCTCACAGCTCGCGACACACCATTCCCTGCTGAGCGTTGTGTCCAAGATCAAGTGGGAAATGTTTCACAGATCCCAACCCCGGACCTTCTATTGGCACTCGTGGAAGAACTTCGATTATCAGTGCTTGAAATGAAAAAATAGAAGTGCAGGTACTCTGTACCAGGGTACCTGCTTGTTTCTGAGAGGTGCTGGTACTTTACAATTAAAAGTATTAAGACGCCTTTATGGAGGGGAGTGGGCGGAGATATTAAATCCGTTGATCGATAATCCTGTAGTCCATAATCAGGGATGGTGTCCGATGTGGCAGAATGTGCCTGTGGGGATGGGGGCTTCCAAGGGGCCCTTTGGAGTAAACTCCCGAAAACAGGCGGAGTGGAGGCAGGAAGGGCTCTGCAGTGCCACCGAGACTTGAGCCAGACCACAAAAAAGGCAGCATGCAATCGGGAGCACAAGTACTGGGGGGACCCGGGGCATGAATGTATGGATGTAGGTGTCACTTGGCTATGCATACTCAACCAAACTATGTGCAGGAGCTGTTATTTCTATAGCCCTATAATATCAGAATGAGCAAAAAACAAGGATTGGTGACATTAGGACAATAAACTTTATTATTAAACAATCAGTCATTGCGAAAGCAAGTACATGGCTACAAGAAACATTATTCCCACAGAAATATTGCTGACAGAATGCAGTTTTGGGCTCGCTGTGTACCACCTAAAATTAAAGCAACTTTGAATATATAAATCGTTTCCTGTGAGAAGTAATGTCGATTGGAAACACCCCCTGTGGAATATGGTCAAGTAAAGTGCGAGGATTACGGTGCGCCTTAGACAGACGGTGCTCGGTAATTGCTAATTCGAATGCTCTGTGGACCAGGCACCTGCTAAGTAAATGTTTGAACCACAGAAGAGGGGCTTTGGTGCCTTCCATCCATCAAAGGTCCATAAAAGGACTAAAATGTAGGCTGTTAATCTAATACAAATTGAGAACAGTTCAACGCCACAATTCAGAGTCCACTATAAAAATTAACAATATTACATTTTTGTAGTTTAAATACTGGAAAACACCAGGCTGGGAGGAGACTGAAAATGCCCTTTAATAATTAATCATCACAATATTCTAAGATAAGAAATGTACACAGTCAGGATATTTTGCCTGGAACATTATGCACAGTTATCTAGGTACAATCTCATAGCATGGACATGCGTGCACAATCAAGTCTGCTTGTAAAGCGCAGAGATAATTAGTCCAATAATATTACAAACAAGCATTTGCAATTCAATAGGTCTCGCATTTACGCAAGTTTAAGCCATTGGCATTGTAAAGGACATTGCCTAATATTTTTGTTTTTTAAAACATAAATGAAAGGCATTGTCATTTACAATGCCAATAGCTTAAACTTGCGTAAATGCAAGACCTATTGCATTGTAAATGCGTGTTGAAGTAAAGCAGAGGATTTAGAGATGACCTTTTCTTGGTTCCACAATCAGCAATTATAGGCTTGCAAGGGCAATGATTGTGCATGTAACTAAATGTATATATTGAAACAGCTGTAGTTGTCATTTGTGTAGCAGGAGAAGTTGCACCTGGACACGAGTATGAAAGGCACACTGTTTCTGATCATACACCAACCAAAGCATTAATTGTGTAAACAGCATTTCCTCTCTTCCACAAAGAGCAACGGCACGCTTGCTAAGGCAATGACTGCAGGAGTAAAATTTGTGAAATGGAAAGTAAGTGAAATGCGGTGACTGAAGGTAGAAGATGAAACAAGCATTGACATAGCCCATAGGTCTCACCTTTGTGACTTTATAAGTGTTTTGCCAGAGACTAGCACAGAAGTAACGAGTGGCATACACGCAGAAAGCCCACACATGGAATTGGTGGAATGGGGGAGGATATATCCAAAACAGGTAGGATGGGGGAGGGGTATACCTAAAACAGACAGTGGGATGGAGGGTTTTAGCCAGAACAGTGGGTGGGATGGAGGGATTTAGCCACAGCAGTGGGAGGGATGGGGGCTAAAACCACAGTAGAGGGTAGGGGGAGTGGATATAGCAAACATTTTTTGGGCGGATGGGGATGGCGACACAGAAAAGTTTTTGATCAGCAACTATATTGTGTGTTGTGGGCGGTTTAAACCTGTATGGGGGTGTGTACTTGAGACAGCACTAAAGAGCAGGGCTACATTTTTACATCATACATATATGAATATTAAGGATGCTACAATCTGGGTCATATTTTTTTTGTGCAGTACTGAATTGAACGTTTTCACAACTGTCTGTCAAATAATCAAGCCTTTTCTGTGGACTACTAAGTAATTTAGTCATCTAGACCAGTGACGCAGAATGGAAATAACAGAGAGAAGTCAAGCAGTCATGGACAAAGCCTACGTCTCTTGTGGGACTACTAGTGCTGAGTGTTTCATGTAGTGCCTAGTACTGTGCTTATTACTATCACCCAACTCAAATGCATTCAATGTATCAACCTCGAAAGGATGAAATGGTGAGATTCATACATTGCACATATTTCAGAATGAAATAGCATAGGCATGGAACGTGCAGCACTGACACACACGTAGCAGCGAAAATCAACTTTGATGCACAGATGCTATCAACTGAAGTTTACAGTTAGAAGCGATTGTTCCGGAGCGCACTCTTGAACCAACCTCGAGCTCCTTGGAGAGGGGGCGAGTGGGGGGCAGTGGGCTGTCTTCGCTACTGATATTTGAGACACAGGGACACAAAGAGGAGTGGTGGGGAGGGCACACGGAGACAATGAGGCACTGCAGCTGCCTCCTTGCGCGCCGCCGCTGCTCGCTCCCGCAAGCAAAATGTTGTGGGAGTGAACCTTTGCAAAAAAGGTGGGACATGCAAAAGCAAATACGATGTGTGGGGGTAGTCAGACCCACATGGAGTAGTTTAGAGTCATTACAAGAAACCTCGCAAATCAGCACATGTGCCCTGGCTCAGGCTTGACCTAAAAATAGACAGACATAAGAAGGTAGAAAAAAATGAGTTGTTGCAGGAAGGAGGGAGCATTATGGCGCGGTAATCTATGCTTATTCCTAATCTTTTTTTCCGAGGACTTTAAGTCTGCATACCATTACTGCGCGAGGTCTTTGACCTCGCATACCATCACTCCTTTTTTTTCCCAACACGTGTGCATTTTCCACGCATGCCTTTACAAGGAATTACGTTGTAAAGGCATGTATGGTAAATGCACTCGCGTTGTAAAAAAAAAACAGAATTCATGAAGATGGAACCAGGAGGAGAGTGGAACCACGACGAGAGAGAGGTAAGGGGGTTTGGGTTAATTTTTTAGGGGTGGGGGTTGTGTTGGGGTATTGATTTTGTAGTGTAGTGTAGTGTTGTGGTGGTTGTGTAGTGTAGGGTCATGCTGGGGCTAGTGTTATAGGGTTTAGGGTAGTGTTGTAGTGTTTGTGTAGTGTAGGGTCATCTTGGGGGTAGTGTTTTAGGGTTTAGGGTTGTGTTGTAGTGTTTGTGTAGTGTAGGGTCATCCTGGGGGTTGTGATTTAGGGTTTAGGGTAGTGTTGTAGTGTTTGTGTAGTGTAGGGTCATGCTGGGGGTAGTGTTTTAGTGGTTAGGGTAGTGTTGTGGTGTTTGTGTAGTTTAGGGTCATGCTGGGGGTAGTGTTTTAGGGTTTAGGATAGTATTGTAGTGTTTGTGTAGTGTAGGGTAATGCTGGGGGTAGTGTTTTAGGGTTTAGAGTAGTGTTGTGGTGTTTGTGTAGTGTAGGGTCATGCAGGGGTAGTGTTTTAGGGTTTAGGGTAGTGTTGTAGTGTAGGGTCCTGCTGGGGGTAGTGTTGTAGGGTTTAGGGTAGTGTTGTAGTGTTTATGTGATGTAGGGTCATGCTGGGGGTAGTGTTTTAGGGTTTAGGGTAGTGTTGTAGTGTTTGTGTAGTGTAGGGTAGTAATGTTGTGTTTGTGTAGTGTAGGGTCGTGCAAGGGTAGTGTATTAAGGTAGTGTTGTAGTGTTTGTGTAGGGAAGAAAAGTTTATTTTCCACAGAGTTTGACAATGCGGCATAAAAGTAGCTAAAGAATACACTTTGAAACATTAGAAACAGAGAGCGCACCGAGGAAAGAAAACCTACAGGCAAGAAAATAAAATTGTGATTACAGTAAACAAGGTCATGATTGAAAAGCGTCAATGTCTGATAAAGGCTGCAAAGCACATTTCAAAGAAAAGCAGACAAGCGGACATGCACACCTATGTAAAAAATAAAGGGTGTGTTTCACATACTCGGCAATTGAAGATCTTGTTAGCGTGGATCAGAACCTAATGTTTAAACAAAATGTGTTGAGCTTTTAATGTAACCCAACCTAAGGTTGAGGGGCTGAGATGGTGCTAAGATCAATGTACATAGAGATTGGTTGTAGCAAAATAATGTGTTTTCCTTGTCTAAAAGTTGAAATGTAATTTTGGTATTTCATGTTAAAAGATAGAGGACTCTAGATTTTAAAGGATGGCATGCTTGTGAAGTTTATACAATCGGGATACTGTTTATTTCAGTGTTACTTTCAGTTATAAAAAAATAATATGAATTTAAAGTGTTTTTTTATTTGCAAAACAACTGGAATTTCTTTGCATTTGAACACAGGCAGTGTTAGGGAAACAAATCTTCCAACCCTCCTCAGAGTGACACAAAGAAAACACAGACACCAAGCAGGGCTACGAAACAGATGAAATGTGTTTGCGGCTACCAATGCTTATTGGCATGCCAAGGCAGAAGGCAGCAAACATCTCAGTGTTACGTTTTGGAGCAAGCTTCTTCTGCCTTGGGTCCTTCTTTGTGGGGTGTTTATTTATGTAAGAAAGCAAAAACCCCAGAAGGGGACACAATCCATATACAGGTAATATAGAAAATAAAATTTCCATGCAAGCACAAGACTCAGAGCAAAATATAATTATTGCAGTATAAGTAAACAAAAGAACAAAAAATAGGTAGAGCTAAACTTGTAAAAGACGGCCGTTCTCAAAGTGTGGTTTATGTTGACAGCTGTTAACCAAGAAGGTGTCAGAGAGGGCAGTAAAGGGCTTTGGGTCAGGCTGGGATAGATTTGTAAAGGGTGGGAGCATTGAAAAAACCTTTGAAGCCCGCAATACACTGCTGATGACGTCACATATTACATCACTCATGACATGGTCAGTAACTTAACTGATGACATCACTGATGACATCATCCACGTGCTAATCTGATGCACATGCTTATGGCCTAATATAAACTTTGATACACCCACTCTAAAATACAGACTACTATTTTTGAAACCATACACACAATAATGGCAGATAATACATACCACCCACTATTTCCTAGGTCTACACACATATCCAGTCACTTATACATGCAGTTACTCATCAATACAGTACTATAATATGCACTCATACACCTATACATACAGTCACACTCCGCCACTCATCCATAGAGTTACTCACACACCTAGTCAGTCAAGCAAAGAATCAATCATATATCCATTTACTCATGTACCCAGTTATACACACCCAACTCAGTTATTTATACACACACACCACATCACTTATTTATGCAGATACTAACAAATACTTAATGTCTTATATAATCATTGATACAAGCAGACACTCATTTATACACCCACTCTTCAAATATCTTACTGGACAGGAGCCCAGACAACGTATACTGACCTCATTCCGGGGGATGTGTGCTCGTGTCTGAATCCCGCATCGGACCCTCGGTAAAAGATTCAGGTTTGCTATTACTTTCTTAGAAGCAGCAGGGGCGCCCAGTCTCGTTTACACGCAGCCGCGTGCAATCTCGCGCACAGGGGAGGATTTTTCAAAGTGACAGGAAGGAATCAGAGTGCGGCAGAGGTTCGGGGGGATATGGAGTGCCACCGGGATCCCTGAACTTTCTAACAATGAGTGAGGCGATCCGTCAGAGATTGGACGTGGCAAAATCTTTATTCTTAGAGGCGGACAGCATAATCGGTGATGACTCTGCAAGGCCAACTACGGGGGAGTCCGGAGCAAATCGAACTCTGAAACAGGACCTTTTCAAACTTGGGAAGTTATGCAAGAAGGAGATCAACCAAAGCTGGGAGGTGATCTACCTGGATAACTATATTGAAGTGGGGGGTGTCCCAAGGGGACTGAGAATCTTGGTGACCCCCACATATTAGAACCCTAACCCCAAATTATTGGAAGAATGGTCTACCCTGATGGCAGGCACATGTAAACAGATGCTTGGCCTCCTTTCCAAATATGCGCAATGGAAGTGCAACAAATCGGAGAGGAGCTGAAAGGGCTCCGCGAAGCCCTGAGCAAAATGCCTATTCAAGAAGAAATAACCAATTTCATTAAAGAAATGGAGACAAGACTAACCAAATACAAAGATGGTATCAAGGTAAGGAAAGGCTGGAAATTCATAAGGGACAGGAATGATTATGCGCAGGGACGTATCCTGACCTTCAGCAGAAAATACAACGCCATCAGAAAGGATTATAAGAAGATTGAAGCACTCAAAGCACAGGAATCAGAGACCTCAGGTTCGAGTTCGAAGGGACAACTCCACTTCAAAATACAGACCAATCTATCTACCAATCTCCGAGGCACCCTCGTCTGCAGACCCCTTGGGTCCCGTGCACCTTCCTACGAGTCCATCCCCAACATCATCTCCCTGCAAGCCATCACCTCAACCAACTACACCCCACTGGGAGATCTCAACTTCCACCTCAACAACCTCCAAGACCCCAACTCCTCCTCCCTACTAGACAACCTCCACAACATCAGACTCAAACAGATCGTACCAGAACCAACACACTCAGCAGGACACACCTTTGACCCCATCATCACAGTAGGAAACTCCATCAACTTCAGCCACACCTCCAAACTTCCATGGACGGACCCTTGTTGCATCCACTTCACCATCAAAACCATCATCACCACCAAATGTCCTCACCAACTCCAGTGCAGGAACTGGAACAAAATCCCAGACGACCAGCTCACCGCCTTTCTCAGCAGTTCTGCACCCACCAATACAGTCGATGGCCCAACCACTGCCTCCTGAACCCTACACGAATGTCTGACATAATATCGACAGACAGAATATCGAGATGCAAAAATATCGGAGCAAAAATATCGACAGCAAAAATATCGGAATCCTATCTTCATTAAGGTAAGTACAAAAATATCAAAAAAATAATATCGTAGTACAAAAATATCGGAATCAAAAATATCGTTTTTTTAAATGTATTAATAATAATGTAAAAATAATTTTAAAATACATATAATTTTACAAATATTAAATAAAAATATTAAAACAAAATTAAAACTAATACATATACATTTAAAATAAATAAAACACTTAATAATTTAATGTAAATTTAATTTTTTCATGTAATTTATTTGATTTAATGTAATACTTTTTTGTTTTTACCCTGTACGCCTGTACCCCAAAAACCCAAAACTGACCCTGAACCCTAAAAATATCCCTGTACCCCAAAAACCCAAAACTGACCCTGAAACCTAAAAATACCCCTTTACCCAAAAACTGAAAACTGACCCTGAACCCTAAAAATACCCCTTTACCCATGAACTGAAAACTTACCCAGAACCCTAAAAATACCCCTTTACCCAAAAACTGAAAACTGACCCAGAACCCTAAAAATACCCCTTTACCCAAAAACTGAAAACTGACCCTGAACCCTAAAAATACCCCTTTACCCATGAACTGAAAACTGACCCTGAACCCTAAAAATACCCCTTTACCCAAAAACTGAAAACTGACCCAGAACCCTAAAAATACCCCTTTACCCAAAAACTGAAAACTGACCCTGAACCCTAAAAATACTCCTTTACCCAAAATTAATTAATATTATTTAATTACCAATTAATTATTAATTAACAATAACAATAAAGTAAATATATTAGCACATTTGCTGTAATTAATTTAATTTAATAATTAATATTATTTTTCCAAATTAATTAATTAAGAATAACAATAAATTATATATAACAAATACTATAATTAATGTAATTAAATAATTAATATTAATTAATTACCAACTAATTAATAATTATAAATATGTACAAAATTATATTAATTAATTAACTAATTAATAGAAATTAGTTACCAATTAATTATTAATTAAAATATGTACAAACATATATCAGTTAAATAATTATTAATAAATTACTTCCCACCCTATTCCCCTATAAACCCATAACCCGCTACAGAACATATTTATCAATTAATCAATTAATTAAAAATAATTAAAAATTATTTCTCAATTAATTAATTAATAATTCCTACTAATTAATAATTAATTTAACATAATTAAATTACTTCCCACCCTATTCCCCTATAAACCCACAACATGCTACAGTAGTAAAAGACAATATTTAATTAAATTACATTAAAAATAAATAATAAAACATAATAAATACAATATAATATACACTAAATTTATTTAAAAATTGATATTAGTAACATCGAAGTTATTAATTTCGATATTATTGACATCGATATTTACAACTTCGATATTACTGATATCATACTAATATCGATATTAAGACTGTCGATATTACTTACCTTCGATATTTTGTCCCATCGATATATTTAAACTTCGATATTTTTGTATATCGATATTTAAAAATCGATATTTTGTCTGTGTGCCCCCTACACAACTGGATCACCGACTGCGCCAACACCATGGCCCCCCTCAAGCAAACCTCCAAATCACATGGCAAGAAAGCCTGCTGGTTCTCTACCAAACTCCAAGAATCTAGGCGAACCTGCAGACACCTAGGAAAGCAATGGAGGAACTCCCAAACAACAGCAGACTTCGACCGCTTTAAAGCAGCCATCACAGCCCACCACAAATTCATCAGATACTCAAGGAAGAAAGCACCCCTGGACAGTATCTCCCCCCACGCACACAACAGCAAGAAACTTTTTGGCATCATTAAAGAGTTTGCCCCGTCTAACAGCGAGACTACTGACATCCCACCCTCCCAGATCCTCTGCGATAGACTCAGCACCTTTTTCCATCTCAAAATCAAGACCATCTATGACAATTTGGATGACAGCAACCCCAACGCAGATCTCACACCCATCACCCCCTGCAACACACAGCCGATACTTGACAGCTGGACCACCCTCACAATTGAAGACACCCTGAAGACCATGAAGATCACCCACTCTGGGGCCCCCAGGAACCCCTGCCCCTAGCACATCTACCACAGAGCCTCAGACATAATTGCTCCCGTGCTCCAACAAATCATCAACTGTTCCTTCGAGATTGGCTCCATCCTCAACCGTTCCTTCGAGATTGGCTCCTTCCCCAACGACTAGAAGCACGCCGAGATCAACACCCTCCTGAAAAAATCCTTGGCAGATCCCACTGACCTCAAGAACTACAGACAGATCTCCCTACTCCCGTACCTGGCAAAATTCATACAAAAAGCTGTCAACAGCCAACTCGCTTCCTTCATCGAAGAAAACAACATCCTCGGCTCCTTTCACTCAGGCCTCAGGAAGAACCACAGCACTGAAACCGTCCTTCTCACCGTGACAGACAACATCCCCTCCCTCCTCAACAGAGGAGAGACTGTGGCCCTCATCCTCCTGGACCTCTCTGCGGCCTTCGACACGGTCTCTCATTGTTCCCCAGCCCATAGACTACAAGAGGCGGGAAATCAAAGCAAGCCCCTGGGTCAGATTCCCCCCTTTCCTCTCGGGAACAACACCGACCACCTGCAGAGTCCCCCAAGGATCTTCCATCAGCCCAACCCTATTCAACGTCTACATGGCCCCACTCGCATCCATCGTCAATCGTCAGACCACATGGACTGAACATCATTCCGTATGCTGACAACACCCAACTCATCTTCTCCCCTTCCAACGAACCCAATATCTCCTAACACAACTTCCAAAAATAAATGGAAGCAGTCGCCAGATGGATGAAGAACAGCTGCCTACAACGTAACACAGAAAAAAACAAATTACTCATCATGGGCCCACACACTGATGCCTGAGCGACACCTGGTGGCCCCCTGTCCTCAGGAACTAATTCCTCCCCCCCCCCCCCCCCCCATGGACCATGTACCCAAGTTTGGAATCATCCTGGACTCTGAACTCAAAATGGACCGCCAGATCAATGCTGTTTCCTCCTCCTGCTACCACTTTCATTGCCTCCTCCGAAAAACTTTCAACTGGATTCCCCTTGAACACAGGAAAACAGTCACCCACGCCCTCATCAGCAGCAGACTGGACTACAGAACTGCACACTATACTCGGATCAATGAGAAACTTACAATCAAACTCCAGTACCTTGAGACCCTCTTGTGTGAGTAGTGCACTTTACAAACCCCTGATTGATTGATTTCCTTTCTAGGTGAAAGTCCCTAATTTTATTTTTCTTCCACTCTGGCCTAGGGGCCAAGGTTATCTTCTTTCAAGCAGCTTATTTACAGTTCAAAAGTTCAATGAACATTCCTTATGAGACCAGAGCCAACCTCCTCAATGACTTGTTTTAACAGTTCAGCTCTCAGTACTGCAATTTTTTGAGGAGACTGTGGAGCTGCAAAACTTGGGAATTCCATGTCCTCCAGAATCAGACTCCATAAGCCACTCAACCTAGGTGGAAAAGGCACAGTCAATGACAGAAGCACATTAGCTTTGATTCCAGAACCTCTCAGCAAGATCTCAGACTTTGCTCACCCTGGCATTTGTAACCAGATAAATCCACCCGGGAGAGGAATATCTCTGACAAGGCACTCGTGTTCGCCTGGACCTTCTAGCACTTCCTGTGGCTTGTTCAAGTTGACTCACATCAAACTCCAAAGATTCACTTATTGGTGCAAGTTCTCTTTCGGATACAAGTCTCAGGTTTCTCCTCCTCAGGCCATGTCTCACCTGCAGCATCTTTCTTCCTTAACTGCACATGACCATTTGTCAAACAAGTATCTTCTGCTGAGTCAGACTCTATGCCACCTGCAATGTTACCGTCTCCCTCAGAGTCTATACCAGGGTCTTGTGCAGCATAACTCCCCTCAGATTATAACCAGCCTCTTCAGGAACCTCCACAGCTTGGCTTGACTTATCCACTGACCCCTTGGTCAAGGCTGGAAATACTTTTGTGAGTGGAGCTGCTTTATAGGAGGGACGTGTGACTCTTCGGGTATGGGGCGCATGAATGCAGTTTGGTATTATGCCACTCTTCACAGCAGTGTTAGTCACCAGTATCACTTGATATGGTCCACACCACCAAGAGTCGAGGTAATTTTTCCTCACATGCTTTCTGATGAGAACCAAGTCCCCGGGGCTCAGGTCGAGGCAGAGGTCTTTTGAAGTCTGTGCAACCTGATGAGACACAGAACGAACCACATCGGCCAATCCTTTACAGCAGTCAAGGACTAAATCATCTGTTATATTCCCTAATGCAGTGGCAGGCACAGCAGGTAAGAGCATTGCTCTTCCCATATCTCATGAGGCGACAACCCAGTTCTCCTGTCGGGAGTGCTGTGCAAACCAAAGGTAAAGCATCAGGTCATTTCAGAGATGTTGAAGCAGCTTCTAAGGTGCAGTTGATCTGCTTCACCATGCCTGATGCCTCCGACCTGTAACTGCAGTGCAATCTTTGATCCACACCCAAGGCAGTGCACAACACCTTCATGACTTCATTATGAAAGTGTATCCTCGATCCAATTCTATTGTAGTTGGAAATCAGTATCTAGGAATAAGTATCCTCAACAACAACTTTGCTACTGTGAGACTGTCACACCTTCTTGTTGGGTAGGCTTCAACCCATTGAGAAAAGATGCACACAACCACCAGAATGTATCTCAACCCATTACACACAGGCATTTCAACAAATTCCATTAGGATCCTATTGAAAGTACCCACCGATCTGTCAATGTGACTAAAAGCAACAACAGTCTTCTTCCCAGCATTCATTTGCTGGCACGTGACACACCAATGACATACAGCTTCTGCAATAACTCGAAATCTCAGATTGAACCATGTCTTTCTGAACAATCTCATCATTGCATCTATTCCTATATGAGCTGATCCATGAATTTGCCTTGCCTATGGATGTAACAGACAATCTGGTAATACTGCCCTGCCATCAACTGAACCCATATGTCATTTTCTCCTTTCTCACAACCTGCTCTGATCCAACCCGCTTGTTCCTTGTTCGCGGCTTCCATTTGCAAACGTCTGACTTCATCCCATGTGTCTGCAACAGCTAGCATCATTCTGAGTTCGGTCTTCTCTGTACTCTTGTCAGTATATTTTCCATTGAAAACACACGCGTCAATAGCACAGAAATGTGTGACTTCATACCTATTCCCTATGGTAACAAAATCATCTCCCCTTCCATGGGCTGCGCACTTCACGGCAGCCACTTCTCTTAACAATTGCAAAGCTTCCAGCAGTTGTCTCAGATACTCCCCATTCCTGATCGGAGAACCTGATGGCATTAGGAAATCTCTCTGCGACCATAGCTGTTTAAAGTCATGAAACGCACCAAAACCATACTTGCTATCGGTATGGATGGTGACTCGGATTTTCTCAGAAACTCGACATTCATGGGTCAAGGCAATAATTTCAGCCACTTTTGTGGAGTGTACTCCCTGTAACCAAGCAGCTTCCTCCACACCTGAAATGGGACAGACAGCAAATGCTGCTTTCAAATTACCCTCATTGTCTCTTAAGCATGAACCTTCAACAAAAAGGACTTGATCAGGTCAGACAATGGCTTATCAAAAATGTCAGTTCTTAGTTTTGTGCAAAGTTCAGCGACATCCAAACAGTCTTTGTCTTCATAATCTTCCCCATCAGCATTTGGAACAGGCAATAAGGTAGCAGGATTTAATGCAGAACAACGCTTCAGGGTAACATTCTCGGTAGCGCGCAACACTTGTTCATACCTTGTCAACCTGTTATTTGTCAAATGCTGTGTTTTGGTTCTCATCATCAGGAGCTCGACTGAATGCAGTACATATACTGTAAGCGGATGACCCATCACAATGCTCTCACATTGGTCAAAACTGCCCCCTGTAGCAGCAACGAACTTGAGAAATCCGGGCAACGCTGAAGCTACAGGATCTAATGTAGCTGAGAAATAGGCCAATGGTCTCCAGGCTCCCAATGTGTGTGTGGATGAGTACAGAAAGAGCACACCTTTCCGTTTCATGACAGAACCGTGAAAGCGCTTTGTTGTAATAAGGAATTCCTAAAGCTGGAGCGTGATACAGGCATCCTCTCAACTCCAGAAAAGCGAGCAGACAGTTGTTATCCCAAGGTACTGGATCACACACGTCCTTGAAGGTCAGCCTCTTCAAAGGCTTCGCCATCAAGGAGAAATTAAGAATCTACTGACAGTAACCAACCATTCCCAAAAACATCCGGACTTCTTTCTCTGTCCTGGGCGTATTCATTTTCATGATCGTTTTCACTCGCTCTGGTGACACCTTTCTCAATTCGATGACCCAAGTACTGTACCTCATTTAGACAATACTGAAGCTTGCTCGGAAATAACTTGTGCCCATTGTCAGCCAGATGGTTTAGTAAATCTAAAGTATCATCTCTGCAAATCTCCCGCATCTCAGACACAATGAGGAGTTTGTCAATGTACTGGAATAGCACTGAGTTTTGGGGCAGAATCAAGCTCTCAAGATTCTTCTTCAAGACCTGGTTGAATATGGATGGACTCTCCGTATACTCTTGAGGGATATGATACCACATTAAGACACAATTCTCCAGACAGAAAGCAAATAACAATTGGCTCTCCTCATGCAATGGGATGGAGAAAAATACTTGGCAAAAGTCAATGATTGTAAACCATTCAGCTTCGCAAGGAATCTGAAACTGGTTCACAGATGAGTTCAGTACCACAGGACAACATGGAATCACTATGTTATTAACATTTTCGTAGGTCCTGAACAATGTGATATTTCCCACTCTGTTTCTGTAATCCCATAATATAAGAGTTGCACGGAATTCCCATGATCTCTTTTGAGATGCCCTGTACAATCAAGGACTCAATTACAGGTGTAATCCCTGCCACCGTTTCTGGAGTCAGGTTGCACTGAGGTTTTCTTGGAAATTCTGCATTCGGCTTGACCTGTATGCGAACTGGCTCGACTCCTCGAATCAGTCCAATTTCCACTCCAGAGAAGTCCCATACCATTGGAGAGACGGTGTCTCTCAAATCCAGCGGCATGTCTTCCACTGTCAGTAAAGAAAACATGGCTGTGTAATGGTTCTGATTGGCCAATTTAAAAACAATGTCCTCATCATTAGTCTGCAAATCAATTCTCTTCAGTGTGCACTAGATGGTACAATTCAATTGGAACAAGAGGTAACACCCTAACAAACAGACTGGGCTCCAATCACACACCACAAACTGATGGTGATCCTGAATGGTTCAAATCTTCACTGATACCTCTTCTGTTAAAGGGTTTGTCAATCTTTTGTTAGAGACTTCTACAACTTGGATCAATTTTCTCGAGAGGGTCAGGTTTGGGACTGCTACAGATCTCACAGTAGAACTGGTAGCACAAGTATCAATCAAGAATGTAATGGGATGACCATCTATGTCTGCTTCTACATATGGTCCACTCTAGTCTACCTCTACGTCTGCGCCAAGAGTACAATCTTCCTCCCCCCTCAGGCACCTCCATAATGACGGGTCTTCGTCGAATCTATCTAGGGCATCCATTAAAGGCATCTGATGGTACGTTTGGTTGTCACTCGAGATTCTCAGAGGTTGGGGCACTTGCACTAACTGATTCTGATTCCGTTCTGTAGTAGCAATCTTGGCCTAGTCACTGTCTGTAATTAATTTACTCCATCTGCCCCCGCACGAGTTCTCCTTCCTGCTTCTGATTCGCAGGTTTAAAGCGACACTCTTGCTTCCAATGCCCGATCTTGTGACAAAAATGACAGGCAGAGGACTTTTTCCGGGTTGCAACATCTATCCCTGTCTTAGGATCTATGGAAAAGCCTCTCCCCCTTTCCCTGTCCTGGCAACCTTGCAGCCGATGTGACTTGGACACCTCCTGCACTGTTCCCTTGGCCACAAGCTACAGTTCCTGCTATTGCCTGCACCTGCACCCCTTTCTGTTCTTTCGCATTTGGACCACCATCAGTTTCTCCTTTATCATCCTATGCCTAGAATCCACCTCGTCATTGCAGTACCTGTCTTACTGTAAGATTTCATCTACAGATTTGTTTTGCCAACAGATTAGCTGCTGTTGGGTCATGAGGCTGATCTGCTACCAACTGAAAGGGAAGGCCCATTAGTTCTGGACCTGTTCTAAAGTCACAATCCAATGGTTCTTTTTTGCAGCATGAAAATGTAAAGAGGAGAAAAGTCATTAGGGGACCAATCAATTAGTCAATAATCCTCTCGGACACATAGCAACCACGGACAACCACTTAAGGTTAGTTTGATTTATTACAAAGCCAAAAATATATGAACATAAACACACCTCTAAATGAGGGTGTAGAAATACATAGGAAATAGCATGAAGCCAAATCTGCATATCCAGTTTAAACGATGTAGCATAATCAATACAATTTGTTCAAGAAGTAAGATACAAAAGATCAGGAAGCATGAGTCAATGTTTCTCTGCATGAAAGCCTGGTGAGTGAAAAGCATTAATTCTATCCCTACTCTAGCACTAAAGTGACATCCTTATTTTAAGCATTTACAGAAGGAAGGATAACATGGTGTCAGCACTTGGAGTCTTCCTAAGAAGTCTCTCCACGATCAATGGGTTGTGTAGCATAAAGCTACCAAGACAGAGCTCGTACTAAGATGCGCTCTGTCTGAAGGCAGGAAAGAAGTCAAGGACTATCGCTAACTCCAACAATGGTTATCCGTAGGTAGCATTCCCAGGGTGCAGTGAGTCACGTCATCTGCTCTGGGTACAGTCCTTAAGGTGATTTTCCACTAAACAACTGTTTTCGTTCCTTGATACAATTTGTCCATGGTCCCCAGACCTTCTCCTGTGTGAAGCACTATGACCTTCATTTATTGACTCAAACCACACACATCTCTCCTTGCCTAACTAGTAATACAAAGACATTATTCTAGCTAACAAGAACACAATTTTCACCTGCAACCCAAAACGTGAGAAAGAGCAAATTCAACAGCGCACATAAATGTCAACTGTTAATTGTAAAGCAAGAGTTTTCGGGGAACTGCATAAGAAAGCATCACATGAGTTTTACGAATTTGCATAACTGTAAGGCAACTTCAATTACTGCATTTTCCTACAAGTGGAATGACACGATTATTAAACACATTTAATACATAAATAGTTGTCAGTTGCACAACCCAAGTTCTTCATGTTTATGGTTTCTGCTAGTTACATTCATTTTCTATGTTGATTCTCCATGCTACTTTTCAGCATCTGAACCAATCAAACACTCACACCCAGTCAACAGATCTGGGTTTAATCCATCACCATTCTTTAGCCCACTCTGCCACCCCAGTTCAGACATGGCCATATGCAAATCAGTCTGACCCTGTGCCTCATGGGAACAGTCCAGCCCGAACTGCCAAGCCATGCCTTCCCTGGACCGGACTCAAGCTTCCTAGGACCGGTTTCTGGCATTACAGCCGTCTTCAGCCAGGCTTGCTTGAATCCAGTGGCAAAGTGAGCCAGGGACTCATGTCTGAGCATACCCTGCCAACTTATGGCGAACAAAGCGGTACAAAAGGGTGATTTTCATAGGGCCATGTCTGAACTGGGGTGGTGTGGTGTGCAAAAAAACGATGGATTTAGGTCCAGATCCCTGTACTGGGGTGAATGTATGACATTGTTCTGCATTCTGTCCATCAACTGTTGTTTTTGCATTTGTCACCCTGAGTGGGACGGGAATGCTCAGACGTGAATCCCGTGCTCTCCACACCACTGGAGTCAAGCTATCCTGGCTGATGACGGCTGATAGCCAGAAACCGGTCCTAGGATGCTTGATTCCGATCCAGGGAAGACATGGCTTGGCAGTTTGGGCTGGACTGTTCCCATGAGGCACAGGGTCAAGGCTGATTTGCATATGGCCATGTCTGAACTGGGGTGGTGTGGAGTGCAAAAAGACGATGGATTTAGGCCCAGATCTCTGTACTGGGGTGAATGTATGACATTGTTCTGCATTCTGTCCATCAACTGTTGTTTATACATGTGATTATAAGGCACCCCTACAAATAAGATGTGGTTTCCACTCTATCATAAGTCATCACCGGGATTTCCTATACTGAAATTCCGCTAAAAGAGATTGTAGGTATTGAGATATAAACAATTAAGTGATTTAGATCCATTATACCATGATGTTTTTTAAGCTAAAGTTTTACCAGTACATCATAGAAATCTTGTATTCGTTTATGTGGTTTTAAAGCACTTTGACACCTTAGGGCAGCGGTCTTCAATCTGTGGGGCGCGACCCCCAGGGGGGTCGTGGAGTCCTGGGAAGGGGGTCAAGCTATCCTGGCTGATGACGGCTGATAGCCAGAAACCGGTCCTAGGATGCTTGATTCCGATCCAGGGAAGACATGGCTTGGCAGTTTGGGCTGGACTGTTCCCATGAGGCACAGTGTCAAGGCTGATTTGCATATGGCCATGTCTGAACTGGGGTGGTGTGGAGTGCAAAAAGACGATGGATTTAGGCCCAGATCTCTGTACTGGGGTGAATGTATGACATTGTTCTGCATTCTGTCCATCAACTGTTGTTTATACATGTGATTATAAGGCACCCCTACAAATAAGATGTGGTTTCCACTCTATCATAAGTCATCACCGGGATTTCCTATACTGAAATTCCGCTAAAAGAGATTGTAGGTATTGAGATATAAACAATTAAGTGATTTAGATCCATTATACCATGATGTTTTTTAAGCTAAAGTTTTACCAGTACATCATAGAAATCTTGTATTCGTTTATGTGGTTTTAAAGCACTTTGACACCTTAGGGCAGCGGTCTTCAATCTGTGGGGCGCGACCCCCAGGGGGGTCGTGGAGTCCTGGGAAGGGGGTCGCAGATTCTGCAGAGTGCAGTTCCTGGGGTTGGGCTGATCGTGGGTGCTCACGCGGAGGCCTAATTCACACCGAGGTGTGAAAAACATCAACGCCTCATTAACAAGTAAAAGGTCTTTTAAAGACCTGTCAAGTACTTGGGTGTGACTGTGTGTGTGTCCCTGAAGCTGTTACAGCCGGGCTTACATACACGAGCTGGGGGGAGCTGGGGGGGCGGCTGAGGGAGTGGCTGTAGTGTAGCCCTTTGAGTTCAATGGATATTACGCACCTGGAGCTGTGGGTCCTATGACACGTCCCCCGCCCCCAGCAGGGAGGCACAGAGATGCCCTCCCATTAGCGGGAAAGAAGAATGAAGATGACGCAGAGAGATACTGATTCCCCCACACCCCCCATGAGAGAGGCACAGAAAAGGTGGATGGATGAATGATGGGTGGATGGATGGATGAAAGGCTGAAGGATGGATGGATGTGTGAAAAGGTGGGTGGATGAATGATGAGTGGATGGATGAATGAAAGGGTGGATGGATGAATGAAAGGGTGAATGGATGAATGATGGATGTATGGATGGAAGTATGAAAGGGTGGATGGATGAAGGATAGATTGGTGAAGGATAGATGTATGGATGGAAGAATGAAAGGGTGGACGGAAGAATGGAAGGATGAAAGGGTGGATGGATGAATGATGGATGGATGTGTAAAAAGATGGGTGGATGAATGAAGGGTGAATGGATGGATGAAAGGATGGATGGATGAATGATGGATGTATGGATGGAAGGATGAAAGCGTGGATGGATGAAGGATAGATTAGTGAAGTATAGATGTATGGATGGAAGAATGAAAGGGTGGACGGATGAAGGATGGATGGATGATGGATGGATGGATGGATATGTAAAAAGATGGGAGGATGAATGATGGGTGAATGGATGGATGAAAGGGTGGATGGATGAATGATGGATGGATGTATGGATGGAAGGATGAAAGGGTGGATGGATGAATGATGGATGTATGGATGGAAGGATGAAAGGGTGGATGGATGTATGGATGGGAGGATGAAAGGGTGGATGGATGAAGGATGTATGTAGGGATGGGAGGATGAAAGGGTGGATGGATGAAGGATTGATGTATGTATGGATGGGAGGATGAAAGGGTGGATGGATGTATGGCTGGATAAAAGGCTGCATGGATGAATGATGCATGGATGGATGTGTGAAAAGGTGGGGGGATGAATGATGGGTGGATGGATGAAAGGGTGGATGGATGGATGTATGTATGGATGAAAGGGTGGATGGATGTATGGATGGGAGGATGAAAGGGTGGATGGATGAAGGATGGATGTATGGATGGGAGGATGAAAGGGTGGATGGATGTATGAATGGATAAAAGGTTGCGTGGATGAATGATGGATGGATGTGTGAAAAGGTGGGTGGATGAATGATGGGTGGATGGAAGGAAGGGTGGATGCTTAAAGGATGGGTGAATGGATGGATGATGGATGGATGGATGTGTGAAAAGGTGGGTGGATTAATGATGAGTGGATGGAGGAATGAAAGGGTGGATGGATGAATGATGGATGTATGGATGGAAGGATGAAAGGGTGGATGGATGAAGGATAGATTGGTGAAGGATAGATGTATGGATGGAAGAATGAAAGGGTGGACGGATGAAGGATGGATGGATGATGGATGGATGGATGGATATGTAAAAAGATGGGTGGATGAATGATGGGTGAATGGATGGATGAAAGGGTGGATGGATGAATGATGGATGGATGGATGTGTGAAAAGGTGGGGGGGATGAATGATGGGTAGATGGATGGATGAGAGGGTGGGTGGATGGTTGGATGAAAGGGTGGATAGGTGAAGGATGGATGTATGGATGGGAGGATGAAAGGGTGGGTGGATGAAGGGTGGGTGGATGAAGGATGGGAAGATGAAAGGTTGGATGGATGTATGAATGGATAAAAGGTTGCATGGATGAATGATGGATGGATGTGTGAAAAGGTGGGTGGATGAATGATGGGTGGATGGAAGGAAGGGTGGATGGGTAAAGTATGGATATATGGATGGAAGGATGAAAGGGTGGATGGATGAAGGATGGATGTATGGATGGGAGGATGAAAGGGTGGATGTGTGAAAGTGTGAAAGTGTGGGTGGATGAATGATGGAGGGATGTGATGAGGTCTAACAGGCGCATTTATCGTTGTCAAAAGTTGATGATGAGGAGTACCAGTTTCTAGAAACTTTTGTCGGAAGGGGGTCCTTACGCCTAAAAAGGTTTTACAAGGGGGTCTCGGCATCAAAAAGTTTGAAGACCTCTGCCTTAGGGTATAGTGAGCTCTATAAATCCTTTTCAATTTCATTAAATTTCATTTAATTAAAAAACAAAAACATTTTGAATAGGAATAGGAAGTTTTGGCATTAGAAGTTTAATGACATTAACGTCCATTTAATAATTGGAGTGGTGCAGAAGGCAACTGGGTTTCAGGGTCGAAGCAGGTCAAACTATTTCCCTTTAAAACTGAGTTGTTAAACAACATTATTTACTAATGCATATATTTTCTCTTGGTCTACAGATGCTGTAGAAGCACAAGTCACTGTAGCCTTTGATAAATGTTTCTTTTCATAATTCAACCGTTATATATTATTGTTGTGTACATATAACGACAACAAAAGGCCTTTCTGCCCCACTGTTTGACGCTTAGCCCTTATTTATTCGGAAAGACCTGTATCGTGTAGTAAACACAATGGAACTGGAAAGCTTGGAATTATGCCAAACTCTTTCATACATGGATATTTTCTGCATTTCATAGCAGTTTAGCTGAAAAAGTAGTGCTGTAAGTAACCCCACAGGAAGCTGAAATAGTAGGATGTATGCCGAGTCTTTAGCATGCAATGTTATTACTTAGGTTTCGAGATAAACATATATGTTATCATTTGGAATCTTAAGTTTGTGTTAAAATTGAGTATTTTTGGGCTCAAATGCTCAGCACTGCTTCAAGCCCTTCAAGCCCTTTATTGTAAACAAAACCCCAAAGTGCTTTTAATGTACTCAGCATTTGAAAATCTTGTTAGTATAGAGTAAAATTATACAGGGACCCTAATGTTATAATAAAATGTGTTGTCACTATGCCCTGCTCCGTAGTGCTCACCAGGCACACTACATGTGTTTTTTTCAGTGCAACCTAACTTAATATATCGGTCTCAGAAGACTGAGGGACTGAGCTGGGGCCTAGAGCAATGTTGACCAACATTAAGTGTTGCAAGTTTTCCATGTGTAAAAGTTGGAATATTATTTGACATTTAAAAGTGAAGAAATAAAGCTAGAGGGTGGGAGTGTCACATCTCTGCGGATTTGAGCATAGAAAGCATGCATCGCCAAAGTAGTTTGAATAATGTGGCTGGAGTTTCAATCAGTGTTAAATAGTGATACAAAAACATTAGCATAAATCAAATGTTTTTTTATTAAAATAAGAAATACAAATCATTATGAAAATGTGAGTGTGTTTTAATGTGGGCAAGGATGCTTTTGGCATAGGAGGAGGGGGAGCAGTTGCACCGCGGCCATGGAGTATGAAGAGCCCTCTAACCCCCTTTATTTTTAGGTCTCGCCTGGCGTTAAGCAGTGCGCATGCGCTGCTCTCGCCTTGCGAGGGCCTTTTGGAATCAATACGGATTCCAGATGTGCACGTGGACGGACTGAAGATGTGCACGCGGGGACTGGATGCTTTACTGGCAGAGTGAGACTGACGCACTATATTTTTCAGCATGCGGACGGACAGAAGATGTGCACGCGGGGACTGGATGCTTTACTCGCGGCGTGACACGGACGCACTATATTTTTCACACTGGCGACTCGCTCCTCCCGTCCTTCTTTCTCAGGCCGCTGCCAGCCTACCTGCTCTTTTTTTTTTTTCGCTATGCATTTTCTTCTTTAAAACGCAGGCTGATGATCAGTGTTACAGGATGTGATCAACTCAGCAAAATGAGAAGACTGCTGTGGTGAGCGGTTGCCATGGAGACCGAGCAATACGATTTTCTCTGCTGTCTCCTCAGTCCCCACACAGCCATCTAATGCAGTTTAAGATCTGCCCTGCACATCTATTAAAGACACAGCTCCATTGTTCCCGAAAGCCGGCAGGCTGCAGCGACAATCAGCCAGGCACGGTACATGCTCTGCGCTCCATTCTTTACAAGGCCTGAAAGGCACACGCTTTTCCACAAAAATACTGCCTTCCATTTAAAAGAATTACATTAGCAAACTATACCCTCGCACTGCCCCAATGGTGAGGAGGCACATGGTCTGGGCTCAAACAGGCAACAAAAATACCTCTCACAGCTCGCGACACACCATTCCCTGCTGAGCGTTGTGTCCAAGATCAAGTGGGAAATGTTTCACAGATCCCAACCCCGGACCTTCTATTGGCACTCGTGGAAGAACTTCGATTATCAGTGCTTGAAATAAAAAAATAGAAGTGCAGGTACTCTGTACCAGGGTACCTGCTTGTTTCTGAGAGGTGCTGGTACTTTACAATTAAAAGTATTAAGACGCCTTTATGGAGTGGAGTGGGCGGAGATATTAAATCCGTTGATCGATAATCCTGTAGTCCATAATCAGGGATGGTGTCCGATGTGGCAGAATGTGCCTGTGGGGATGGGGGCTTCCAAGGGGCCCTTTGGAGTAAACTCCCGAAAACAGGCGGAGTGGAGGCAGGAAGGGCTCTGCAGTGCCACCGAGACTTGAGCCAGACCACAAAAAAGGCAGCATGCAATCGGGAGCACAAGTACTGGGGGGACCCGGGGCATGAATGTATGGATGTAGGTGTACCTTGGCTATGCAAACTCAACCAAACTATGTGCAGGAGCTGTTATTTCTATAGCCCTATAATATCAGAATGAGCAAAAAACAAGGATTGGTGACATTAGGACAATAAACTTTATTATTAAACAATCAGTCATTGCGAAAGCAAGTACATGGCTACAAGAAACATTATTCCCACAGAAATATTGCTGACAGAATGCAGTTTTGGGCTCGCTGTGTACCACCTAAAATTAAAGCAACTTTGAATATATAAATCGTTTCCTGTGAGAAGTAATGTCGATTGGAAACACCCCCTGTGGAATATGGTCAAGTAAAGTGCGAGGATTACGGTGCGCCTTAGACAGACGGTGCTCGGTAATTGCTAATTCGAATGCTCTGTGGACCAGGCACCTGCTAAGTAAATGTTTGAACCACAGAAGAGGGGCTTTGGTGCCTTCCATCCATCAAAGGTCCATAAAAGGACTAAAATGTAGGCTGTTAATCTAATACAAATTGAGAACAGTTCAACGCCACAATTCAGAGTCCACTATAAAAATTAACAATATTACATTTTTGTAGTTTAAATACTGGAAAACACCAGGCTGGGAGGAGACTGAAAATGCCCTTTAATAATTAATCATCACAATATTCTAAGATAAGAAATGTACACAGTCAGGATATTTTGCCTGGAACATTATGCACAGTTATCTAGGTACAATCTCATAGCATGGACATGCGTGCACAATCAAGTCTGCTTGTAAAGCGCAGAGATAATTAGTCCAATAATATTACAAACAAGCATTTGCAATTCAATAGGTCTCGCATTTACGCAAGTTTAAGCCATTGGCATTGTAAAGGACATTGCCTAATATTTTTGTTTTTTAAAACATAAATGAAAGGCATTGTCATTTACAATGCCAATAGCTTAAACTTGCGTAAATGCAAGACCTATTGCATTGTAAATGCGTGTTGAAGTAAAGCAGAGGATTTAGAGATGACCTTTTCTTGGTTCCACAATCAGCAATTGTAGGCTTGCAAGGGCAATGATTGTGCATGTAACTAAATGTATATATTGAAACAGCTGTAGTTGTCATTTGTGTAGCAGGAGAAGTTGCACCTGGACACGAGTATGAAAGGCACACTGTTTCTGATCATACACCAACCAAAGCATTAATTGTGTAAACAGCATTTCCTCTCTTCCACAAAGAGCAACGGCACGCTTGCTAAGGCAATGACTGCAGGAGTAAAATTTGTGAAATGGAAAGTAAGTGAAATGCGGTGACTGAAGGTAGAAGATGAAACAAGCATTGACATAGCCCATAGGTCTCACCTTTGTGACTTTATAAGTGTTTTGCCAGAGACTAGCACAGAAGTAACGAGTGGCATACACGCAGAAAGCCCACACATGGAATTGGTGGAATGGGGGAGGATATATCCAAAACAGGTAGGATGGGGGAGGGGTATACCTAAAACAGACAGTGGGATGGAGGGTTTTAGCCAGAACAGTGGGTGGGATGGAGGGATTTAGCCACAGCAGTGGGAGGGATGGGGGCTAAAACCACAGTAGAGGGTAGGGGGAGTGGATATAGCAAACATTTTTTGGGCGGATGGGGATGGCGACACAGAAAAGTTTTTGATCAGCAACTATATTGTGTGTTGTGGGCGGTTTAAACCTGTATGGGGGTGTGTACTTGAGACAGCACTAAAGAGCAGGGCTACATTTTTACATCATACATATATGAATATTAAGGATGCAACAATCTGGGTCATATTTTTTTTGTGCAGTACTGAATTGAACGTTTTCACAACTGTCTGTCAAATAATCAAGCCTTTTCTGTGGACTACTAAGTAATTTAGTCATCTAGACCAGTGACGCAGAATGGAAATAACAGAGAGAAGTCAAGCAGTCATGGACAAAGCCTACGTCTCTTGTGGGACTACTAGTGCTGAGTGTTTCATGTAGTGCCTAGTACTGTGCTTATTACTATCACCCGACTCAAATGCATTCAATGTATCAACCTCGAAAGGATGAAATGATGAGATTCATACATTGCACATATTTCAGAATGAAATAGCATAGGCATGGAACGTGCAGCACTGACACACACGAAGCAGCGAAAATCAACTTTGATGCACAGATGCTATCAACTGAAGTTTACAGTTAGAAGCGATTGTTCCGGAGCGCACTCTTGAACCAACCTCGAGCTCCTTGGAGAGGGGGCGAGTGGGGGGCAGTGGGCTGTCTTCGCTACTGATATTTGAGACACAGGGACACAAAGAGGAGTGGTGGGGAGGGCACACGGAGACAATGAGGCACTGCAGCTGCCTCCTTGCGCGCCGCCGCTGCTCGCTCCCGCAAGCAAAATGTTGTGGGAGTGAACCTTTGCAAAAAAGGTGGGACATGCAAAAGCAAATACGATGTGTGGGGGTAGTCAGACCCACATGGAGTAGTTTAGAGTCATTACAAGAAACCTCGCAAATCAGCACATGTGCCCTGGCTCAGGCTTGACCTAAAAATAGACAGACATAAGAAGGTAGAAAAAAATGAGTTGTTGCAGGAAGGAGGGAGCATTATGGCGCGGTAATCTATGCTTATTCCTAATCTTTTTTTCCGAGGACTTTAAGTCTGCATACCATTACTGCGCGAGGTCTTTGACCTCGCATACCATCACTCCTTTTTTTTCCCAACGCGTGTGCATTTTCCACGCATGCCTTTACAAGGAATTACGTTGTAAAGGCATGTATGGTAAATGCACTCGCGTTGTAAAAAAAACCCAGAATTCATGAAGATGGAACCAGGAGGAGAGTGGAACCACGACGAGAGAGAGGTAAGGGGGTTTGGGTTAATTTTTTAGGGGTGGGGGTTGTGTTGGGGTATTGATTTTGTAGTGTAGTGTAGTGTTGTGGTGGTTGTGTAGTGTAGGGTCATGCTGGGGCTAGTGTTATAGGGTTTAGGGTAGTGTTGTAGTGTTTGTGTAGTGTAGGGTCATCTTGGGGGTAGTGTTTTAGGGTTTAGGGTTGTGTTGTAGTGTTTGTGTAGTGTAGGGTCATCCTGGGGGTTGTGATTTAGGGTTTAGGGTAGTGTTGTAGTGTTTGTGTAGTGTAGGGTCATGCTGGGGGTAGTGTTTTAGTGGTTAGGGTAGTGTTGTGGTGTTTGTGTAGTTTAGGGTCATGCTGGGGGTAGTGTTTTAGGGTTTAGGATAGTATTGTAGTGTTTGTGTAGTGTAGGGTAATGCTGGGGGTAGTGTTTTAGGGTTTAGGGTAGTGTTGTGGTGTTTGTGTAGTGTAGGGTCATGCAGGGGTAGTGTTTTAGGGTTTAGGGTAGTGTTGTAGTGTAGGGTCCTGCTGGGGGTAGTGTTGTAGGGTTTAGGGTAGTGTTGTAGTGTTTATGTGATGTAGGGTCATGCTGGGGGTAGTGTTTTAGGGTTTAGGGTAGTGTTGTAGTGTTTGTGTAGTGTAGGGTAGTAATGTTGTGTTTGTGTAGTGTAGGGTCGTGCAAGGGTAGTGTATTAAGGTAGTGTTGTAGTGTTTGTGTAGGGAAGAAAAGTTTATTTTCCACAGAGTTTGACAATGCGGCATAAAAGTAGCTAAAGAATACACTTTGAAACATTAGAAACAGAGAGCGCACCGAGGAAAGAAAACCTACAGGCAAGAAAATAAAATTGTGATTACAGTAAACAAGGTCATGATTGAAAAGCGTCAATGTCTGATAAAGGCTGCAAAGCACATTTCAAAGAAAAGCAGACAAGCGGACATGCACACCTATGTAAAAAATAAAGGGTGTGTTTCACATACTCGGCAATTGAAGATCTTGTTAGCGTGGATCAGAACCTAATGTTTAAACAAAATGTGTTGAGCTTTTAATGTAACCCAACCTAAGGTTGAGGGGCTGAGATGGTGCTAAGATCAATGTACATAGAGATTGGTTGTAGCAAAATAATGTGTTTTCCTTGTCTAAAAGTTGAAATGTAATTTTGGTATTTCATGTTAAAAGATAGAGGACTCTAGATTTTAATGGATGGCATGCTTGTGAAGTTTATACAATCGGGATACTGTTTATTTCAGTGTTACTTTCAGTTATAAAAAAATAATATGAATTTAAAGTGTTTTTTTATTTGCAAAACAACTGGAATTTGTTTGCATTTGAACACAGGCAGTGTTAGGGAAACAAATCTTCCAACCCTCCTCAGAGTGACACAAAGAAAACACAGACACCAAGCAGGGCTACGAAACAGATGAAATGTGTTTGCGGCTACCAATGCTTATTGGCATGCCAAGGCAGAAGGCAGCAAACATCTCAGTGTTACGTTTTGGAGCAAGCTTCTTCTGCCTTGGGTCCTTCTTTGTGGGGTGTTTATTTATGTAAGAAAGCAAAAACCCCAGAAGGGGACACAATCCTTATACAGGTAATATAGAAAATAAAATTTCCATGCAAGCACAAGACTCAGAGCAAAATATAATTATTGCAGTATAAGTAAACAAAAGAACAAATAATAGGTAGAGCTAAACTTGTAAAAGACGGCCGTTCTCAAAGTGTGGTTTATGTTGACAGCTGTTAACCAAGAAGGTGTCAGAGAGGGCAGTAAAGGGCTTTGGGTCAGGCTGGGATAGATTTGTAAAGGGTGGGAGCATTGAAAAAACCTTTGAAGCCCGCAATACACTGCTGATGACGTCACATATTACATCACTCATGACATGGTCAGTAACTTAACTGATGACATCACTGATGACATCATCCACGTGCTAATCTGATGCACATGCTTATGGCCTAATATAAACTTTGATACACCCACTCTAAAATACAGACTACTATTTTTGAAACCATACACACAATAATGGCAGATAATACATACCACCCACTATTTCCTAGGTCTACACACATATCCAGTCACTTATACATGCAGTTACTCATCAATACAGTACTATAATATGCACTCATACACCTATACATACAGTCACACTCCGCCACTCATCCATAGAGTTACTCACACACCTAGTCAGTCAAGCAAAGAATCAATCATATATCCATTTACTCATGTACCCAGTTATACACACCCAACTCAGTTATTTATACACACACACCACATCACTTATTTATGCAGATACTAACAAATACTTAATGTCTTATATAATCATTGATACAAGCAGACACTCATTTATACACCCACTCTTGAAATATCTTACTGGACAGGAGCCCAGACAACGTATACTGACCTCATTCCGGGGGATGTGTGCTCGTGTCTGAATCCCGCATCGGACCCTCGGTAAAAGATTCAGGTTTGCTATTACTTTCTTAGAAGCAGCAGGGGCGCCCAGTCTCGTTTACACGCAGCCGCGTGCAATCTCGCGCACAGGGGAGGATTTTTCAAAGTGACAGGAAGGAATCAGAGTGCGGCAGAGGTTCGGGGGGATATGGAGTGCCACCGGGATCCCTGAACTTTCTAACAATGAGTGAGGCGATCCGTCAGAGATTGGACGTGGCAAAATCTTTATTCTTAGAGGCGGACAGCATAATCGGTGATGACTCTGCAAGGCCAACTACGGGGGAGTCCGGAGCAAATCGAACTCTGAAACAGGACCTTTTCAAACTTGAGAAGTTATGCAAGAAGGAGATCAACCAAAGCTGGGAGGTGATCTACCTGGATAACTATATTGAAGTGGGGGGTGTCCCAAGGGGACTGAGAATCTTGGTGACCCCCACATATTAGAACCCTAACCCCAAATTATTGGAAGACTGGTCTACCCTGATGGCAGGCACATGTAAACAGATGCTTGGCCTCCTTTCCAAATATGCGCAATGGAAGTGCAACAAATCGGAGAGGAGCTGAAAGGGCTCCGCGAAGCCCTGAGCAAAATGCCTATTCAAGAAGAAATAACCAATTTCATTAAAGAAATGGAGACAAGACTAACCAAATACAAAGATGGTATCAAGGTAAGGAAAGGCTGGAAATTCATAAGGGACAGGAATGATTATGCGCAGGGACGTATCCTGACCTTCAGCAGAAAATACAACGCCATCAGAAAGGATTATAAGAAGATTGAAGCACTCAAAGCACAGGAATCAGAGACCTCAGGTTCGAGTTCCGCTTAAGCATGGGCGTAATTTGCGAATTTCACAATCGCGATTCGCAAAAATCCGGCAAATTCCGCGAGCTTGAGAATTTTTTTTTTGTGAGTTCGCGAGATTTTTTTACCAGTTCGGGAACGAGAACTTACAACGGTCGCGAACATGTTGTTTCCACTTAATCAGCCTGCTCGCGATGCCTTTTTTCCTGTTTTGGGTCGCAATGACTTGTTCGGGTTCGCAATTTCCTGTTTCGGGTCGCAATGACGTGTTCGCGTTCGCAATTTCCTGTTTCGGGTCACAATGACGTGTTCGCGATCACGGCGTCGCTTGGCCAGCTTCCAAAATCTCGCAGCGCACGCGAACAGGGAGGAAAACTCATCAGCGAACGCAGAATCATGGTAAGTCAATGCAGCGCGTGCAAGATTGAATTTTTTGAAGCGCGAACAAGAAAAAAAATCCGCCAACTCGCGAATTGCGGATTTTTGGGCAATTTCGTGGGATTTGCGGATCGCGAAATTGCCAAAAATTCCCAAATTCCGTGAGCAGAATGAATTTTCCGCCTATACTTAGTTCCGCTGCCCCTTCGGATGATGAGGACAGAAATGCAACCGTGGACCATTCACATCATTGGAGGAGTACCGTTTTATGCAACTGAGCCTCAGTGCCACCAAAAAACCAGCACCGAGAAGAGGAAAAGGAGGAGGTAAAGAACAGGAGAAACGGGACGAACAAGGAGAGGGGGCAAAGGCCAGCGACAACTCAACGCCACATGGGAGAGGCATCAGGTAATCGAAGAGGAACAAATAATGGGTGAGCAACCTAACTTTACCATTATTAACCTTTCCCCTCATGTGATAAACCCCCAGGAAAGATCGGTCTTGGAACTAGTCCTTTCTTTCTGCCCCACAGCTAACTTTGACTTTGCCAAAACACGTAGTGACCTGTTTTTGTTCATGCGCAAGCTTAAACTTTTGAAAATGTACACCTCTAAACAAAATATCGGTCCCTCTATTTTGAGACCAGCAGATACTCCCCATGCCCCTACGGATGCTACTTTATCCATAAGGGACATTGACACAATGGCGGGCATGAGGGAAATCCAACTGGGTGCTATGGATTGGGAAACGGACCATGATCTCTTGATCAGTATGGACATGAAGATCAACAAAAGATCCAGGAACGATTTTAAACCCAGATCCAAGTTCAATCCCATAACCCTACATGATGGAATTGATACATTCCATGAGACTGTTTTATTTGATTTATTGGCCCTATGGAAAAAGGAGCAAAACAATTTTGCCAGAAACCTGACTGCAGCACAGAGAGCTGGCTTGCAGTCCTTAAAACAAGCATCTGACTTCGTAAAAAAAACCTCTGACAAGGAGGGTAATGTGGTCCTCTGGAACATTAATAAATACCGAGCAGAGGCCAAAAGACAACTAGAATTCTCAGGATGCTACCTGAGATCAAGTTTGGCATGATATAACAAAACCATTCTGGAATACCACAAAATGTTAAGTGACTGGCGTGAGAACGACTTGCTGAGCCAAAACGAGTTTCTGTTCCTTCCGACAAAGAAACCAGTCACCCCTGTCTTCTATATGCTGCCGAAGGTACATAAACATCCTACTGATCCCCCCAGGAGACCTATCATTTCAGCCAAGCAGAGTCTTCTTGAGAACACGTCCATTTATCTGGACTATTTTCTATGTCCATATGCCTAAATTTACAATCGTACTGTAGGGATACCATGGACTTCCTGTCCAAGGTGCAGGAAATCCCATGGAAAGACACATACATCCTGGCAACAATAGATGTTGTTGCACTGTATACTTGTATAGAACACGACTCAGGATTACAAGCCTGTAAATATTATCTGAGAGATAGGCCGACCACCATGTATGACCACACTGCATTACTGCTGCGCATGTTACACTTCTGTTTACACAACAACTGCTTCCTGTTTGAGGGTGACTGGTATGAACAGTACACTGGTACTGCCATGGGAAGTTGCTTTGCCCCATCGTACGCATGCCTGTTCATGGGGTGGTGGGAGGCGGAGCACCTATGGCATGATGGCAACACACAGCACATGAACAATGTTATGCTGTGGACCCGCTACATAGACAATATTTTTCTTATATGGGATGGTCCACAGGACACTCTGAACACTTTCATTCAGGGACTTTCAGTGAATAACCTAAACCTACAATTCACCAGCAAAACTGATAGGACTAGCAAAGAATTCCTGGACATCCTATTGGAGGTGGATCATGGAACACTAAACACTAGCCTTTATAGAAAGCCAACATCTAGCAACAGCATCTTACATTCACACAGCCACCACCCCATAGACCTTAAGAGCAGCATCCCCTACGGGGAACTAATAAGACCTAAGTGCAACTGCAGTACCAAAAACTCTTTTAAGAAAGAAGCGAAGAACATGAGGGGTCGTTTCAAGAGTAGGGGGTATTCCAGTAAAACGATTAGAATAGCTAGTGAAAAAGCAGACAAAAGAAACAGAAATAGCCTCCTTATACCAAAAGAGAAGGACAGTGGCAGACATGAAGTGAGGCTCATTACCACGTTCAATTATGCCTCACAGGAAATCCACCAGATAATATGGAAGCACTGGCACATAGTCAGAAATGATGTGGTGGTAGGGAAGCTGGTCAGTCCAACACCACACATAACATACAAAAAGTGTCAATCCTTACAAGACATGTTGGTACACAGCCATCTATCCATTACATCAAGATCACGTGGGGCATGGTTGAGGGAACTCCCTGGATTCCACAAATGTGGGAGATGCAAAGCTTGCAACAACAGGACAAATGTCAAAACATTCACCCTCGCCAATGGGAAGATGGGGAAAATCAATTGTTTTATTAATTGCAACACTGATTTTGTTGTTTATGTTTTGATTTGCATCTGTGGCTTGCGTTATGTACGAATCACTATCTCCCGGTGAAGAAGCGCGTCATAGAGCACTTACGCGCGATCAAAAATGATGACATGACATATGCCATAGCCAAACATTGCAGTCTGATACACCCAAATGTCAAAGATGTCAGTTCTAAAATCTCATTTTTTGGCATTGACAGGATCCCCGTGTCAGTGACAGGAGGAGATTGGGAACGTCATCTGCGACGCCTGGAATCTGAATATATTATAAAATTACAGAGCAAGATCCCGGGAGGCATCAACCATGAGGAGGACCTGCAAGTACACCTAGGCGGAACCCATTCCCTTCTTCCTCTCCCAGATTTAGGCCCACTATTTCAGCTAGAATCTCTGACACCAATATGCCCACACATTGGTAGTTACATCTAGCATTAGCGTATCTGCTTTGGATTACAGGTCCATGGTCTTTACCTCTACAGATGCTCTGCGTGAGCTTGACCTGGTCTACCCGGTTAGCTGACCCCTAGGACCCTTTTTTCCTTTTCTTCATATAGGTCCCCCTCCCTATTTTTTAGTAACCACATTGGAACATGTACCCCCGTTTTTCTCTCACTCACTGCCTCACCACAACTCCGATGTTTATTTCTTTAAACCCTTTTAAAGACCACAAGTGGCATAACCCTTGTCTTTTCCTCTCTGGACATCCTGTGTTTATGATGATTACATAGCACCTAATCGGGCACTTGCTCGTCCCTTACTATCCCACCAGCACCTCATACTCAGGGCTACTGAGCGCAGCAAGGGGAAATTAATGACCTTGCTTGGCCTGCCACAAGGCAGGCTGATGTACATGTACAATTACATATATATATATTTTTTTTTCCTTGTAGGATGTTACTGTTTGGCATACATCTATCTGTCACGTATTTTTCTTTCCCACTATATGTTAACCCTGACACTTGTGGAATGACATGTCTCAATTTTGTTATATTATTTTAATTTTTCTAAAAATGTTATTGTGAATCAATTCAATAAAGTTTTTTGTGCTGACAGTCTGTCTTCCAAATAATATGCACAGGACTAGCTACCATGAAATATATATGTTTTCTATGTCCATAGTTCCTAACAGGAAGTGATCTTTCAAAAGACATGGCCACCTATGGGTCATTGAATGACTTGTTGACAAAGACTGTGTGTCGAAACGTGTTGAGTCAAATAAATACTTTTTCCTGAATTGAAAAGAATCCTGAGTACGACCTTTTCTTGCGTTGCTTGCAGCGCGAGACATCTACATATATATGTATATATATATATATATATATATATATATATATATATATATATATATATATATATATATATATATATAAGAATCCACGATCCTGAAGCGCCGAAGACACCAAACGGACACAGCCAGGTACATACCACAAACCAAGGATTTCAGAAGAAAATAATGTGCTTTATTCCATCAATGGGGATGGCAGCATGACGCGTTTCGTCCGGGAAACCCGGACTTGATCACATGACAAAACCCAGAGACATAAGTGGTTAAATACTAGTGCAGAAACGGAACTCCTCCCACATAATGATGGACATGAAAGAAATATCTTCCAAAGTGTAAAGTGGAACATCCAAATACACTGTACAGTGTAATTCAGTGCATAAATACATACAACTATAACAATACACTATACTTCAATATAAACACTTAAAATCAATTAGTCGCATAGAGGGCAAGTGCCCAATGGATGACCACAATATTAAAGTGCATGTAATAACTTGATGATACAAAAATCAATGTCCATAGGATCCGTTATCTGTCAAGTAAATCGATCTAAAAGACCACTACTAAATTTAAAGTGCAAAGAGAAAAGTGCAGGGTGCATAATCCCAAAAATTGGGAACAAACACGATTTACCCAGGAAAAAACCTGGAGCAGAATAGTTGTGGTAATAAAGTGCAAAATAGCAAAAAAGTGCAAAAGTTCGGCAATGCATAAATATGGTTAAAGGGGAGATAGAAAGGTAGTCACATCTCAAAGAATTCATGTGTAGCAGCAGAAACTTTGGAATACCACAATTCATAATGATACAGCTGGATTATAAATACACAATATAAATGCAATATTATCAATAAATTGATTGTATAAATAAACAGAGTAAATCTTCATAAACCATCCTCAACATGAATAAATAGATTAAAACCATAAATAGTTATAAAATCCATTGTAAGAAATCATGCATATGATGGGATAAAATATTTACAAAAAGTTGTTAAGGTCTTCTCCCATGTTCAGGCCATTAGGGATCTTACTGTTTAGCCTCAGAATGTATTGACTTTCTAGTCCTAACTATAACTACCTACTGTCGACTGCCAGTAGGTAATATATATATATATATATATATATATATATATATATATATATATATATATATATATATATATATATATATATATATATATATATATATATATATATATATATATATATATATATATATATATTCCAACTTTTCATCCACTAGTCAAAGAACGATGTCCAAGCCTCAGTTGTATGCAAAACTGGATTTATTTCACATCCCACTCGACGCGTTTCGGGAAAAGCCTTCCCTTTGTCACGAGTACATTGGTCAGTTACATCCATACATTTTAAAGAAAATCACATGACTTAATTGCATGATAAACATAGCCAACAGACTACCAACACATCATATGTCTGGAGCTATGTACTGCGCCTTATTTTAGATTACTGAGCTCTAGTATGCATTAATCATGATACAATTATTAAGTGCTTTTATCTGTCAGTGTTATTCATATTATGAGTTGGACGAGCGCTATTCACGGAGCATTTTTAAAAAAACATTGTATCTCATGTCCTAAAATGCACTCATGCCTTGCTATTCACATTTGATACATTATGAATTGCGAGGATAATCAAAACATTTTGCTGCTCTGTTTAAATAATATTATACTTAAACATCCGTGATTTCAAAAAAATAAATAAATAAATTCAAAGGTTTCTGTTTTCCGCGGCAACATGGTAGCTTCGAACCCACGGTCAGGCATACACTCTCAATAGCTGTGTACTCGCGCTATCATTTGAGCTAGCGTTTAATTCATTCACAGTAACGCTGTTGCCTCGTTGTATACTAGCTTGACAGTGGCCTTAGGGGTCTGAGGCTTGCAATTTACATTTTCATGCTTTCTGAGTTGCGAGAATAGTCAAAACATTTTGCTGCTCTGTTTAAATACTATTGTTCTACTTAAACATTCGTGATTCCAAAATGAATTCAAAGGATTTTTGTTTTCCGCGGCAACATAGCAGCCTCAAATCCGCGGTCAGGCATACACTTTCATTTAGCTGTGTGCTCGCGCTATCATTAGAGCTAGCGTTCAAATCATTCACAGTAACGCTGTCGCCTCGTTGTATATTAGCTTAACAGTGGCCTTAGGGGTCTGAGGCTCATGTTGATTAAACGGGTTTTGCTTCACATTAAGCATACGTGAATATGGGATTTCGCCCCAGTGGGCATAACCATTCTATTAACAGTCCATAAACATCATACTTGAATCTTGACTCTTGCGTGAGATTCATCAATCACAGTGAGTTGCCAGCTTATTTTCGGCATCATGAAGCATACTTTCACACATAATCTGGACTGGCGCCTTTTCAAACTCTCCCACATTGTTTGGTACCTGTGGCAAAATAAAACAATGTTAAAGTAAATTCAAACATGTCACATCTTTCATACCATCATATTAAAATTCCAAAAGAATTGAAAGCAGTTCTAACAGAACTTTGTACGCACATACTCAACCCAGGTGCACACCTAGACCCTCATCGCAGTTATGTCCCTGCGGTTGCAGCAGTTGGTATTTAATTATAAACCTTGACTCAAGGCGTCTGAGTTCCTGCAGTCGATTACCGCCTCTTTCTCTTATCGGCACTTGGTCTAGTGCCACGTAGGAAAGGAGGCTTTTGTTGCTGCTGTGATGGGACATAAAGTGTCTAGCCATAGGGTACTGCTTATCCTGATTTTTTATGGCTCTTAGATGTTGCAAGATTCTGTCCTTGACAGGTTTTATAGTGCTGCCCACATAAAATTTGTTACACGGGCATTTAAGCGCGTACACCACATGATCTGTGTGGCAGTTCAAATGTTTGGTGATTTTGAATGGCTCACACACTCCAGACAGTCTGACTTCCTTAGTATTGTGGCTAAATTTGCACGCCTTGCACCTCCCACATACATAGAATCCCACAACTGGGTTCGATCTCTTTTTGTTCACAATCAATGTTTGACAGACTTTGTCTTTGAGGCACATGGGTTTCCTATACGTAATTTGGGGGTGGTCTCTAATGCTGTTTGAGATATCCTTATCAGTTTTAAGGGTACTCCAATACTTATTCAGTGCCCCTCTTACTCTTTTGGTTTGGGAGTGATAGTCAGTAATGAACCTCACTCCGTCATTTTCTTCATTCTTATTTGTTTCAGGGGGTTCAGTGTTCTCTCTCTCGTCCACCTTACGTATTGCTTCTTTAATGCATTTGTTGCTGTACCCTCTTGACTTAAATCTGGCACACATTATGTCTCTCTCTTTCTCATAATCTGGTTGTCTAGTGCAATTTCTCCTGGCTCTCAAGAGTTCGCCAAAAGGTATTGAATTTACCAGATTGCGGGGATGGCAACTCTGTGCGTGCAGGAGACTGTTGCCTGCAGTTTCCTTCCTGTACAGGGTTGTCATAAGTTTATTTTCATCAATGCTGACTTTCAGATCCAAGAAGTCAACAGTTCTTTCACTAATGTGACTAGTAAAAGACAAATTTAGTTCATTGACATTCAAGGTTGCTACAAATTCCTCTGCCTGCTCTTTGGTGCCATCCCAGATCACAAAAATGTCATCTATATACCGGAGCCATATGCGCACTCCGGTACCGTATGGATTTAATTTCCTCACAATGAGTTCTTCCCACCATCCTAGATAAATCCCAGGAAAACTAGGGGCAAAACAAGTGCCCATAGATGTGCCAAGCAGTTGGTGGTAGATGGTACCATTGAACAGAAAATAGTTCTGAGTCAGGCATATGTGGATCATTTCTAAGAGCATCTCAGTATGGAACAGGTACGATAGTGACCTTGTGTTCAAAAAATGTCTGCATGCCTTGATGCCTAGTTCATGGGGGATATTGGTGTATAAGCTGTTTACATCTAAGGTCATAAGCAAACAGCTTGGGGTCACCGTGACATCAGATATTTTCTTTAGGAAATCACCTGAATCCCTTAAGTAGGACGGCAGCCCTTGCACTATCGGTTGTAGAAAATGATCCACATATCTTGTGTATTCACTGAAAAAACCATAGGTTTCACACCAGTTATAGTTAGGAATTAGCATTTAAAAAACCTATTAAATTCATTGAAAAAACCATAGGTTTCACACCAGTTATAGTTAGCTGGAAATTTTATTGACATAAAACCATTGAAATTCCCACGTTATAGTTAGTTGGACTCACTATAACTTGCGCGCCTGCAATGCACTGCTGATGACGTCACATATTACATCACTCATGACATGGTGATTGATGGTTTTTTCAGTGAATTTCATAGGTTTTTTAAATGCTAATTCCTTTCTATATCGAGTTTCTAACCTATATTTATTTTTTACAATTTGCTGTTTTGTGTAAGTATTAATTTTTGAGTTTTTTTTAATATAATTTTTTCCTGGGGCGCTCTGGGTGCGCCCTCCGGTAAGCTCTCCGGTAAGCTCTCCGGTAAGCTTTCCGGTAAGCTCACCGGTAAGCTCTCCCGAAAGCGCACCCAGAGCGTTACTTTCGTTCGTGAAAAAAATATGAATGAAAAGTTAATAATAATGCAAAACATTTCGTATCATACAAATAAAAGCAGTTTTTTTTTAATAAGGAAAATGATTATGCATTTGCGTAAAAGTATGATGACGTCACTTCGGCGCGCAACGTAAGCGCCCTCGGAAGCGCCTACATTCGCGCCGCGTGTACGCCCCTGGAAGCGCCTACGTTCGTGCCGCGTATGCGCCCCGGAAGCGCTCCGGTGCTTAAAATAACACTTTTCATTGGTTGCTAACAGTTTTTTTTTTACAAAGAATGAAATCCCCACCCATTTCCTTCACTTCTTCTTTCACTTTTGTGACTGCAAGACCTGCCTTTTTGCTCCTGGATATTTCTTGGTTTTACTATGGCTGCCAGACAATCCAGCAGTGATGAAGAACCAGAATTCATCAATGAAGAGCCTCCTCAACGAAAAGTTAAGGAACATTTTATTTGGAAATTTTTTAAAATCCCACCTAACCAAAAAATGTGAATGCTCCAAAAGTGGAGTGCAGGATCTGCAAAGAAGTGCTGTCGCGGGGTAACCCCTTAAAAAAGTACTCATTTATAAACTACACGATGATCCGACATGTGGAGAGGAAGCACCCCCAGAATTTTGCCCGGGAAAGTGTCAGGGCTCTGCCACAAGAGGTTTCCAGTGATGGGGCCTCTACATCAACCGGAGGAGCAACTTCTTCTGGGAGGGGGAGATCACAAGAGCTGGTTCCGAACATTCAACCTGCTTTTAACCATGGTGCCCTCAGATGCAGATACTGCAATCAACTGCTTACCTTTGGAGAACAAAGTGTACAGCTCATGGTTCAAGCATTAGAAAACCATCGCTGCCGTTCCCCCCCCCCCCTATTTTTTTTTGGTTTTTTTGCTCCTGTTGAGCAGTTTCCATTCCCTGTTTTTGTTCCTGTTTAGAAAAAAGAAGAAAACAAAAAGTTATTTTCAGAACTACCTCCAATTCTCATCAAAGAGCTATATTCTTAAAAAATGGAAAAAAGAGTAAGTGAAATAGAGTGCATTGATAATGGAAAGGAGAATGAGTAAGAAAGAACAGAAAGGTATGAGAGGAGAAAGGAAGTGAAGTAGGAGGACTGAAAGAAGGTAAGTGTTAGGAAAGAAAGTAAGGAGAAGAAGAGTGAATATGGGGAATGTTGATATTCAAAGAAAATTTTGAAAAGGAACAGGGGTGTGGAAGGATAAGAAAAGATGCATTGCTGGACTTGAAGGCATAAGGCCTCATTTATGAAGCCATGCGTCACTTTAACGCCACCAAAGCATCACTTTTTGTGACACGTCAGGTGTAATGTATGCAAAAGGGACGTATTGACGCAAGAAAGGGTTGTAGAGGTGACACAGTGAATAAACTGGAGGCCTCATTTCTGAAAAGTGACGCATCGCTGCGTGAAAACAGCGATGCGTCACTTTTCTGTACGCATTCCTTACGACATTCCAGATGTGTCATATTTAATGTATGACAAATCATGTCGCAAGGAGTTACAGATACGTCAGTATTTCTGACGTATCTGTAAACACAAAAGTGACGCATTTGTGAATTGCGTCACAAAAGTAACGCAACTCCAGTAATGCGTCCTTTCACTCTACCTAGATGCGTCACTTTTTAAATATAGCGCAACGAGGCGCATTTTTTTACACCGCTGGTGTGATGCGTCACTTTTCTGTGCGCACTTCTATTACCAAGCTTTTTGCGGGGGAATGCCCCCTCTGCATACATTATACCTGACGCAGGTATAATGTGGCGCAGGGTTTTACAAAGTGACCCATCTACCTAGATGCGTCACTTTTTAAATATAGCGCAACGAGGTGCATTTTTTTACACCGCTGGTGCGATGCGTCACTTTTCTGCGCGCACTCCTTACGACATTCCAGATGTGTCATAATTAATGTATGACGAATCATGTCGCAAGGAGTTACAGAAACGTCAGTATTTCTGACGTATCTGTAAACACAAAAGTGACGCATTGCTGGAGTGCGTCACAAAAGAGACGCAACTCCAGTAATGCGTCCTTTCACATGGGGAAAGCACCATGTGAAAGATCTTGCGTCAGTCTTGCACCTGCTGTGAGGCAGGTGCAAGATTTTGACGCAACAGCATCCTAAAAGTGACGCCGTGAAATCTCATAGATTTCACTGCGTCGCTATTACGAAGCTTTTTGCGGGGGAACGCCTCCTCTGCATACATTATACCTGACGCAGGTATAATGTGGCGCAGGGTTTTAAAAAGTGACCCATCTACCTAGATGCGTCACTTTTTAAATATAGCGCAACGAGGCGCATTTTTTTACACCGCTGGTGCGATGCGTCACTTTTCTGTGCACACTCCTTACAACATTCCAGATGTGTCATATTTAATGTATGACGAATCATCTCGCAGGGTTTTAAAAAGTGACCCATCTACCTAGATGCGTCACTTTTTAAATATAGCGCAACGATGCACATTTTTTTACACCACTGGTGCGTCACAAAAAGTGACGCACAGCCGGTGCAAAACTGTCGCAAGGCCTTCATAAATAAGGTCCTGGATTTTCCCTGTGCTTCGCTCCCCGGTGCGCTTCCCAGTGCGCGTACCGGGTGCTCCCCCCGCGCAAATCGAAAAAAAATATTTTTTTAAAATCCCCAGAGGGACCCTATTTTAGCCCCCACATTAAACCTAGGGGGTCAGGAGGGGGTCTACCCTGCCCCCTTATAGTCATTTCTCCCTTTTTTTATGTCACCTCTTGTGTCTCGATCCTACCGAGACACAAGATGGCGGCCGCTCCGGACTGTTTCGAATGTTTACAGACACCCGTGAGCCAATCAGCTTTCCGCGCGCAAGCCGCGTGTCGCGCCTGGTGCGCTCCCCGGTGCGCGCACCAGAGCGCGCCTATAGATATATATATTTTTTTGAACCTAAATTACTCAAAATCCACTGGAGCACATATCTTGAGACATAGCAAAGGCACATCGGGCTACCAGTCCCTACAATTTTGCCAAATTTGGTGGAAATCCATTCAGCCGTTCGGGCTAAAAGTGAAATCGACCGCCCTATGGAAATTAACATGGGGAACACGCGTTTTGGGACCCCCTTTTATCTCGGCCCCCAGTCAACGAATCCCCCCCAAACTTTCAGGGAAGGGCCGGAGCTCGACGAGGCCATTTTGAGGAAATTTTCAGGCAGATTCGTCAACCGGTGCCAAAGTTATTCCAAATAGAATTTTGAGATTTAACATTGAAAAAAATCCTAACTATAACTACCTACTGGCGACTGCCAGTAGGTAATATATATACACATGTATATATATTCACTGAAAAAACCATAGGTTTCACACCAGTTATAGTTAGGTATTAGCAGTTAAAAAACCTTTGAAATTCACTGAAAAAAACATAGGTTTCACACCAGTTATAGTTACCTGGAAATTTTACTGACATAAAACCATTGAAATTCCCACTTTATAGTTAGTTGGACTCACTATAACTTGCGCGCCTGCAAGGCACTGCTGATGACATCAAATATTACATCACTCATGACGTTGCCCTGTTGAGCAGTTTCCATTCCCTGTTTTTGTTCCTGTTTTGAAAAAAGAAGAAAACAAAAAGTTCTTTCCAGAACTACCTCCAATTCTCATCAAAGAGCTATATTCTTTAAAAAATGAAAAAGAGTAAGTGTAATGGAGTGCATTGATAATGGAAAGGAAAATGAGTAAGAAAGAACAGAAAGGTATGAGAGGAGAAAGGAAGTGAAGTAGGGGGACTGAAAGAAGGTGAATGTTGGGAAGGAAAGTAAGGAGAAGAAGAGTGAATATAGGGAATGTTGATATTCAAAGAAAATGTTGAAAAGGAATGGGGGTGTGGAAGGGTAAGAAAAGATGCATTGCTGGAGCTGAAGGCTGAAGGCCTCATTTATGAAGCCATGCGTCACCTTAACACCACCAGAGCGTCACTTTTTGTGACGCATCAGTCCAGTAAAAAATGCACCTTATTTATTCATATTTACAAAGTGGTGCATCTAGGTAGATGCGTCACTTTGTAAGCCCCTGCGCCACATTATTCCTACATCAGGTGTAATGTATGCAAAAGGGACGTATTGACGCAAGAAAGGGTCGTAGAGGTGACGCAGTGAAATCTATGAGATATCACTGCGTCACTTTTATGACACTGTTGCGTCCAAATCTTACGCCTGTTTCACAGCAGGCGTGCAGGCCCTTTCACATGGGGCTTGGCCCCATGTGAAAGGATACATTGCTGGAGTTGCTTCATTTTTGAGACACACTCCAGCAATGCATCACTTTTGCGCTAACAGATACGGCTAAAATACTGACGTTTCTGTAAGAACTTCCAACATAATAAGTCATAAAATTAATATGACGCATGAGTAGAAGACTGAAGGACTCATTTATGAGGCCATACGTCACTTTAACACCACCAGAGCATCACTTTTTGTGACGCACCAGTGCTGTAAAAAATGCACCTTATTCAGTCATATTTACAAAGTGACACATCTAGGTAGTTGCGTCACTTTGTAAGACCCTGCGCCACATTATTCCTACGTCAGGTGTAATGTATGCAAAAGGGACGTATTGACGCAAGAAAGGGTCGTAGAAGTGACGCAGTGAAATCTATGACATATCACCGCGTCACTTTTATGACGCTGTTGCTTCCAAATATTATGCCTGTTTCACAGCAGGCGTGCAGGCCCTTTCACATGGGGCTTGGCCCCATGTGAAAGGATGCATTGCTGGAGTAGCTTCATTTTTGTGACACACTCCAGCAATGCTTCACTTTTGCGCTTACAGATACGTCTAAAATACTAACGTATCTAAAAGAACTTCCAACATAATACGTCATAAATTTAATATGACGCATGAGTAGAAGACTGAAGGACTCATTTATGAGGCCATGCGTCACTTTAACGCCACCGATGCGTCATTTTTTGTGACACACCAGTGCTGTAAAAAATGCACCTTATTCAGTCATATTTACAAAGTGACGCATCTAGGTAGTTACGTCACTTTCTAAGCCCCTGCGCCACATTATTCCTACCTCAGGTGTAATGTATGCAAAAGGGACGTATTGACGCAAGAAAGGGTCGTAGAGGTGACACAGTGAATAAACTGGGGGCCTCATTTCTGAAAAGTGACGCATCGCTGCGTGAAAACAGCAATGCGTCACTTTTCTGTGCGCACTGCTTACGACATTCCAGATGTGTCATATTTAATGTATGACGAATCATGTCGCCAGGAGTTACAGATACGTCAGTATTTCTGACGTATCTGTAAACACAAAAGTGACGCATTGCTGGAGTGTGTCACAAAAGTGACGCAACTCCAGTAATGCGTCCTTTCACATGGGGAAATGCCCATGTGAAAGGTCTTGTGTCAGTCTTACGCCTGCTGTGAGGCAGGCGCAAGATTTTGACGCAACAGCATCCAAAAAGTGTCGCAGTGAAATCTCATAGATCTCACTGCGTCACTATTACGAAGCTTTTTGCGGGGGAACGCCCCCTCTGCATACATTATACCTGACGCAGGTATAATGTGGCGCAGGGTTTTAAAAAGTGACCCATCTACCTAGATGCGTCACTTTTTAAATATAGCGCAACGAGGTGCATTTTTTACACCGCTGGTGCGTCACAAAAAGAGACGCACAGGCGGCGCTAAACTGTCGCAAGGCTTTCATAAATAAGGCCCCGGATTTTCCCCATGCTTCGCTCCCCGGTGCGCTTCCCGGTGCGCGTACCGGGCGCTCCCCCCGCGCAAATCGGAAAAAATTATCTTTTAAAATGCCCCGCGGGACCCTATTTTAGCCCCCACATCAAACCTAGGGGGTCAGGAGGGGGTCTACCCTGCCCCCTTATAGTCATTTTGTCCCTTTTTTTATGTCACCTCTTGTGTCTCGATCCTACCGAGACACAAGATGGCGGCCGCTCCGGACTGTTTCGAATGTTTACAGACACCCGTGAGCCAATCAGCTTTCCGTGCGCAAGTCGCGTGGCATGCCCGGTGCGCTCCCCGGTGCGCGTACCGGGGCGCGCCTATAGATATACATATTTTTTTGAACCTAAATTACTCAAAAACCACTGGAGCACATATCTTGAGACATAGCAAAGGCACATCGGGCTACCAGTCCCTACAATTTTGCCAAGTTTGGTGGAAATCCATTCAGCCGTTCGGGCTAAAAGTTAGATCGACCGCTCTATGGAAATTAACATGGGGAAAATGCATTTTGGGACCCCCCTTTTATCTCGGCCCCGCTTCCCCCCAAACTTTCAGAGAAGGACCGGAGCCCGAAGAGGCCATTTTGAGGAGATTTTCAGGCAGATTCGTCAACCGGCGCCAAAGTTATTCCAAGTAGAATTTTGAGATTTAACATTGAAAAAAATCCTAACTATAACTACCTACTGGCAACCGCCAGTAGGTAATATATATATATATATATATATATATATATATATATATATATATATATATATATATATATATATATATATATATATATATATATATATATATATATATATATATATATATATATATATATATATATATATATATATATATATATATATATCGCTGCACGCTCGCTCGTACTCCAGAAAGCAGACGGCACTCAGAGCTCGATGTTTCTTTTAGTTTATTGACAGACCCCCGTCACCCCAACCAAAAGACAAACGCGTTTCGCCGTGAAACGGCTTCCTCAGTGTCAATTGTGAATGATAAAAAATCGCCATTTAAACTCCAACTCTAACCACAATAGAAAGAGGACTGAGCCCAACATTACTTGAAAAAATAGCGGCAGACATATTGTAAGGTGCAAATGCTAACTGCTTTTCTATGCAACTTAGGAGAAATGGCGATCAATAAAGTGCTCGTGCATTAAAAAAAAACAAGAGGGCAAACAGCTTCCCTCGTGATAAGTTTAGACATTCTTAGGCTCACAAACAAATTAAAGAGAAAACATTTTCGACCATTTGAATCATAATATGTACAGTAATACATCGAATCATTATAAATGTATATGTATAGTGGTACTTTTGAATTTGGCAATAAATATCATAGCGTGTCCCCCACGAGATGATTAATTGGGGGCAGACACTTAATTCATTGAAGGGAAATATAGTTGTAATTTAACCTTCTTTTGCACAATCATATATCCAAGTGCATCCTGTACATGTGGTCTTTCTCTTACATGTTGTGTAATACAGGTGAGTGAGTCCTAAAGTTGCTCTAATGCCCTGGATGGGCCTATTTGTTTTCTGTTTTTGTACATCTAGCCCTGTATGGGCAAGTGACTCCCTGATAGAAGTGTATTGGTGACATATAAACTTTATGCAGGGGTTGTGGAGGCAAAAGATGTTAACATATATATTCTACAGAAGTTGCGTAAATTACTTGAGCAAAGATTCCCCGTCTGATCAATCCAAGTGAACCCAAAGTTCCTCATCGTTATTAAGACCTGTCGGTTTCATCGTTTGAAGGTCTATGATGTATTTGGATTCCATAGCCCTGAGGGTTCTGATCTTGTCACCACCTCTCTCCTGTCTCCCTAGTTGGTCTATTAAATAGAATGACAAGAGATCTCTGTTGCTGTTATGGTGGGTCTCGAAATGGCGTGCCACCGGATAGTTCTTATCCCTGTTTGTGATGGCACGCATGTGCTCCAAGATACGTTTCTTCGCTGGATTGATGGTACTACCAACGTATCTCTTGGAGCACGGACAAACCAGTATGTATACGACGAATTCCGAGTTGCAATTCAGGAATTTCGTGATATTCCTGGTTGGTCGTGGGTCTTTCGGTCTGCCCTCATACTTGATCTTCTTTTGGCTATACTTGCACGCTTTGCAATGCATGCAAGGATAAAAACCTTGTATGGGTTTGGATCTTGGAGCTACAGGGGGCTCAGTGTAGTGACTCCTGGTCAAATGGTCACCGAGTGACTGACAACGTCTATATGTGATCAATGGTCTAGGCGATATTCTGTTCTTCAGGATGTTGTCTGTGGCCAGAATATGCCAGTTGTTATTAAAGATTTGGACCAATTCTTTCGATCTCATGTTATAAGTTGTTATCATTCTCGTTGAAGATTCTGTCTCTGCCTGTTTGTTCTTGGTTACCAGGAGGTCTTTCCTATCTATCTGTTCCACTTTCTTTGAGGCTGCTACTAAAGCTGTTTTGGAGTAGCCCCGTTCTTGAAACCTAGATATCGCTGCCTCTTGTGCATCTAGGAAATCGCTGGTTTCAGAGCAATTCCGTTTGATGCGCAATAGTTCGCCATATGGGATGTTTTTCACCATGGATTGAGGGTGGTGACTGGCAGCGTGGAGTACAGCATTCCCTGCTGTAGGTTTGCGGTAGAGTTTAGTTTGTATACTACCCCCTGCCGCAAATACCTCTAAGTCTAGGTAGTGGACCGACCTCTCACTTATTTCACTGGTAAACCTCAGGTTTAGGCTGTTGTTGTTAAGCGTTGCCACAAACCTCTCAGCCGAGGGTCTGTCGCCCCGCCACACCACAAACAGGTCATCTATGTACCTTGTCCAGACCATGATATGGTCAAGACAGTACTCGTTGGTCCCACCCCAGGCCACGTGCTTCTCCCACCAGCCCACGAAAAGGTTCGCGTAGCTGGGGGCGAAGCACGTGCCCATGGCGGTCCCCCTGATTTGGCGGTATAATGTACCTGCAAACAAGAAGATATTGTTAAAGAGACAGAATTCAGTCATTCTCAGTAACATGCGATTATGTTGATGAAATTGCATGTTCTTCTTTTTAAGAAACCATTCGATAGCTTGGAGTCCATCTTGATGTCCAATTGACGTATACAAGTTTGCAACGTCCAAAGTGATGAATAGCATCTCAGTGTCCCAGTGTATTCCATCAATAATCCTCAGGAAATCTTGTGTGTCCCTGACGAAGGACGGAAGATCCTTGACAAATGGAGAGAGGTAGTTATCAATGAATCTGGAGGTTGCTTCCAAAAGACTGCCAATAGAGGAGACGATTGGTCTTCCTGGGGGGTGCTTGATGTCTTTATGCACCTTCGGCAGGTGGTAAAATGTGGGGATGATTGGATGTTCACAATATAGATAGTCATATTCATTCTTGTTCAACATACCATCATCACGCCACATTCTCAAAAGTCCATGGTATTCTAGAACACATTGTTCGAATTCCTTCTTGTTAATCGTCTCATAGCAGTCTTTATCCTCTAGTTGTCTGAGGGCCTCCAGTTTGTATTGGTTTTTGTCAAAGATAACTATGTTCCCTCCCTTGTCTGAGGGTTTGATCTCTATTGAGTGATCTTCCTTGAGCGATCTTATGGCTTGCCACTCCATACTTGAGATGTTGGAATTTTTATTTGAGATTTCCACTTTTTGGGCGGCTAGTTTCTCCAGGTCCTGTAAAACCGCATCATTGAAGACATCAATGGCGTCATGCGTGGCGTGAGGTAGGAATCTCGATTTTTTCTTGAGATTGCTAGGATCCCGTTTTTGTGTAATTTCTTCCCTCCTGAAAATCTCACTTGAGCTCGGTAGATCTTCAGTGCCGGCTAAGGAGTGTGTAATCTGGAGGAGGGACAGATCTTCGTCCCTGAGATCGTTAGTTGTTCCATCCATGGAGTCGATGTTCTTTGCTGGATCCAATGGTGGACGATTGGCGTGGATTTTGTCCAGTTTTAATTTTCGAACAAATTTGAAGATATCAATCCTCGTCTCCACAGGGTCAAATTTAGCAGTTGGACAGAAAGTCATACCCCTTCTCAGTACCCTTTCCTCATGGGTCGTGAGTGTTCTCTGAGAGAGGTTTATTATGGTCTTCTCATTCTTTAGCGTCTTCCCCTCTTGCCCTTGCTGCGGGTCATCATGGGTGCAGTGTCTTGGGCGACCCCTTCTGCCCCGTCTGGTTTTCCTCCTTTTTTTGTTGATTTTTTTGCTTTCTGAGGTGGGGGGCGCTGTCTTGTCTCCTGCATGACCTGAAATTCGTCTAAAAAAGGCTCCTCTTCTTGATTCGGTCCCGTGTTACGTGGCCCACTTGTTCTTGGCGCCTCGTCTTCAGATGCCGAGACCTCAGATTCCGAGGTAACATATTGCTTGGCCTGTTGGGTTCCTTGGGCCAGCCTTTTTCGTGTTGCGTCGAATTTCTTTGCGAAAGTGAGTATCCTGCCTGTGAGATAATCTTGCTCGTCCCTTTGGAACTTCGTTTGCTTTCTCTTTTTGATTCCGCCCTCATATTCTTTCAGACGCTTTTGCATGATTGCACGTAATTCTTCAATGCTCTTTGTGTCCTTCTCTTTTGCAATTTGATCTTCTATTTTTTGCATTTCGTTCAGGGCTTTGTCTCTATCGCTCCATGCGTATTTAATGAGCAGCAATAACATGCCCTTACTTGAATCAGCTGTATAGGCTGCCCAATCTTTCAACAGCTGAGGATCTGGGTTTTCGTAGGAAGGAATGGTGAAGATGCGTAGGCCTCTAGGCACCCTATTACAGTCTACATATCTCTGTAATGACGTCGCTTCCCACCATTTCCTGATTTCTCGTTCCTGGATTTTCTCGAGTTGGTGGAACAAAGTCTGTAGGTTATTCAATGGTGCCTGGGACGATTTTGTAGTTTCAGATCTTTTTGTGACGGTATTCAAACTTTTGAAAACGTCATCCGCCTCCTTCTCCCTATCTGCAATCAGGGACATGATGTCGAGGGAGTCCTTGGCACTAGCGTTGACCGCTGTGTTGATTATAGCGATATCTCAGTATGGGGTTACTAAAAAGTCTTTAGGGGGGTCTGTCATGTGTGCTCTTAACGGGACTGAGGGAAGTAATCAGAGGAACGATTCCCGGGTACTTTTACATGCAGCTCTTACCGTCTTCCGAAAAAAAAAAAAAAATAAAATAAAAAAAAAATAAAAAAAATATATATATATATATATATATATATATATATATATATATATATATATATATATATATATATATGTTTCACAAACTCCACCCGGTACTGCTGCCACACCACCTAACATGGCGGGTGTTAGAAATCTATTGCAATATTTCTGCTTGGATCAAGTTCCATATTATGAAAGGGGAGGGGACAGAGTCTGCAAATTGCGACAGCTGGAGTCTAAATATATAATAGAAATGCAGACGAAGACCCCAAATGAGCTAAATAGCGATTAAGAGATGTTAGTTCATCTGGGTTAACAGTTTTCTGGTCATCATTAGTAAACATAAGAGCAGATTGAGCCTCTTTACATATTCACAGTTCAATGTAAAGATTATTGGCATATTGCGACCATGATTGTACAATAAATTGGGTGAATGAGTGGTATGCAAGCCCATTCAAGGCACTATTTTGGAAATGAGAGTGAAGGTTCATTCAACACTCTTTTACATTATGGAGGTATTATCAAAAAATGACCCCGTAAATTGGCAATTATAAATAATGCATATTTAGGATAGAAATAATTCATATTAAACAAATCTTGAAAAGGAACATTATTAATTATGAAATATACATAGGCATATTGGACATCAGTACATTGTAAATGTTTTGTAAATATATATATTAATTCACAATGCAATGGTATATCACGATTTATGAAAAACTGTTGATAAGAAAAAGGGAAATGCTGTCTATATGATTTCACATGAGAAATGAAATGTGATATAATATGAAATGTATAATTTTTGAACGGTGTTAAGATGGCCTCCTCATTAAGGAATTGGTCTTTCTTCTATTATAACGGCAAATGGCGCCAACCAATCGAAATGGCAAGTAAAGGTTAAATACCTCATGAATGCCGGTTTACCCGACATTGACAAAGGCTTATGGCCAAAGCGAGTTTGTTGGAGTTTTGTGGCTCATTAAAACTAAGGGTGGGCGTAGTGCGCATAGTGTGGTGATGTCATTTGAGATGTTATCAGTGATGTCATGAGTGATGTCACTGACCGTGTCATGAGTGGTCTAATATGTGACGTCTCCAGCAGTGCGAGTTATAGTTAGCTGAACTAACTATAACGGGGGAATTTCTATGGTTTTGTATGAGTAAAATGTCCAACTAACTATAACGCCCCTAATACCTATGGTTTTTTCAATGAATTTCTAAGGTTTTTTAAATGCTAATTTCTAACTATAATGGGCCTGAAACCTATGGTTTTTTCAGTGAATTTTTAAGGTTTTTTAAATGCTAATTTCTAACTATAATGTACCTGAAACCTATGGTTTTTTTCAGTGAATATATATATAGATTTATCATACTATGTATATATGTGAAAATATCTCGATCCGTCTGTTTGCCTCGGTGGCACAGAAAAAATGGGTGGTACTGACATCAGCATGCCGACGAGGTCCTCTTATGGCTCCGATGACATCATACGGTATCACGAGCGGAGCTGTGCTATTATGACGTCCTCGTCGACCTGTGAGAGCTGGGAAAGAATTTCCGTGGAATGCTAGTGCAGGGGATATTCACCTAAGTGTTCAGGTTAGTCCTGTGGGAGCAACTGTTTATGTTGCCACTCCAGAAACCGAAACCAGTGATCCGAGGGCAGAGGCCCTGCAGATGGCACACGAGGTGGGGTGCCTAGTCGTGTGCACCGGTGGGGCAGCAAAGTGACAAGAACCACAAACCAAAGAAAGGTAACGAGGGCACTGAATAACACAGGATCTTCTCTTTGTATCTGGCAGGAACAACAAAGTTAAAATGCCCTAGTACCAAAATGTAGAATTAGTGCTTCCACGGTCTTCAAGAGGACCTGCGATGCCGCTTCTGCCTCACGTACCCTGGAGGCGGCATATGGGTCATGTGGTACGGTCATACTGCGGTGGGACGCACACTCCTTGACCTCTCATGGCACTGCTCCACACTTCAGGGAGGACGCTTTCCATTAGCTATTCTTTCTGATGACGTGTTGCGCCGGCCCCGTCCAACAACAGAACTCCTTTAGATTCAAACAGACTCTTCCACTCTCTCACCGGAAGTGAAACCAGGCCACGTGGACACTTTCACAATACAACAGCCGGGAAAGCACTTTTCGGTAAAAAAACACATTCCTTCCTCCTAATTAATCAAATAAACATCTCACTGAAGAACAGGAGCCAGCTTCAATCGGTAATCAATCGTTACAACAACTTTTTTACTTCGCGATACCATGACAACGCATGCATTACCACGCATGCGTTGTACATCGCAAAGTCATTACTATGCATTTTTTTAGAACGTATGGTCATTTACCAACCATGCCTTTACAACAAATTTTGTTGTAAAGGTATGTATAGTAAATGACCATGCGTTCTAAAAAACATGTAGATGATCCACGTCATTGTAAGGAAACAGAGACTGGTCCGTTTCCTCACAACGACGTGCACCGCCCATCAGAGACGACATGAAGCAGGAACCACGAGCAGAGAGGAACCACGAGGAGTGAGAGGTAAGGGGGATTGGGAATGGGGTGGGGGTTTCTTTTCTAGGGTTTAGGGTAGTGCAGTGGTGTTTGGGTAGTGTAGGGAGTCGTGCTGGGGGTATTGTTTTGGGGTTTAGGGTAGTGCAGTTGTGTTTGGGCAGTGAAGGGGGTCGTGCTGGGGGTAGTGTTTTAGGGTTTAGGGTAGTGCAGTTGTGTTTGTGTAGTGTAGGGTGTCATGCTGGGGGTAGATTTAGAGTTTGGGTAGTGCAGTGGTGTTTGTGTAGTGTAGGGGGTCATGCTGGGGGTAGATTTAGTGTTTGGGTAGTGCAGTAGTGTTTGTGTAGTGAAGGGGTCGTGGTGGGGGTAGTGTTTTAGGGTTTAAGGCATTGCAGTGGTGTTTGTGTAGTGAAGGGGTTCATGCTAGGGGTAGTGTTTTAGGGTTTAGGGTAGTGCAGTGGTGTTTGTGTAGTGTAGGGCCCTGTGCTGGGGTAGATTTAGGGTTTAGGGTAGAGCAGTGGTGTTTGGGTAGTGTAGGGAGTCGTGCTGGTGGTAGTGTTTTAGGGTTAAGGGTAGTGCAGTTATGTTGGGCTAGTGTAGGGTATAATGCTGAGGTAGTGTTTTAGGGTTTAGTGTAGTGCAGTGGTGTTTGGGTAGTGGAGGGGTAGTATTTTAAGTTTATCAAATTCTTCCAAGTGCCCCGCGTTATGCTTATGGCCCTTTTATTTCCCATCTGGGAGCTACTGGGACCCACCACCACCAGATCTGGGTCACTCAACACCCCAGGGATGCTTTTCGCCAGCTTATCAACCTGATCCCTAAGAGCCAGTGCCCTAGAAATAGCCAGAGAGAGAGCTTGGTCCACTGCTGGAGGGAGAAGTTGGAGGGCCATTCCTCCTCCACTTCCTGGTAGGAGGATTAAAAATGGTCTTCTGGAGAAGACATGATAGTAGAGGGTGTGAGCACAGAACAAATGCTCTCAAAATCCTTAAGGCAACCCCCTCACCATTGCTCAAACAGCTGGGCTTTCCCCGAAGCTGTTATAAGAATAGACTGAGGCGCAATACCAATTACCACCACCAGGTGGCACTGGTCACTAACGTGGCCGTGTGGGGAAATCACCGCATAGCGGTGTCAAAATTAGGCGAGGGTTGGTCGGGAATCAAGCGGACACTAAAGGAGTGACCGGATTTTCAAACGCGCGTAAAGACCAGCGGGAGCGCTCGACGGAGCTGCCTTGCTCGGACCAGACGCGCCTGACAGGATCTCACCACTCGCAGAGCGCACTACGGGAGAAACTGCGAGGGGGAGAACGCGCTCAGACAAGAGCCTGCTGCGCAGGAAATATGAAACAATACCAAGGCAATAATGCTAATAACATGCACAAGAAACCACTATACAAACAGCAACAACGTCAGATTAAGCAAAAAATGTAAGGAATGCACTTAACTGATGAGCAGTGAAGAAAGAGGAAGCAGAAGGGACATCACAATATTTTATATGATGGACTGTGATATAATTGGACTATAGTTGCCTTGGAGACAACCCCTCTAATCGTTCATGGGTTGTGTAGTTTTTGTTTAATGATTGTTGTGTTACGTTTTCTTTGAAATGCTAAGCAAATAAAGTGAGGAAAGATATGCATAATCCTCGCCTCCGTCCTGCCATAGTATTCATTAAACTTTATTCGATCTGATTTAGAAACATAGATCATAAAAGTGTACATAAACACAGTAAATCCTCTTTCCTAATACAATACAGTGAGAATTAATTAAAACCAGTAGGCAAAAATGGGTGTTTCAAAGCCTGGTTCAGAGCAATTTCAGGTTAACAGAATCGTAAAGTTCAATGTTTCGCAAGATCAATTTCATGTACTTCGTGCAAAATACGCAATAAGGGGTCCAATTAAGATGTAACGCTCAATACCTGACCAGTCTGCACTATATAAAACTGCAAGAAAAACAATAAAAAAAAGTGTTTTGCACACTTCTGTCATTGGGCTATATGTGGGCTACATCTGGGTGATATTTGTGCTGCATCTGGGCTCTTTGTTCTCTGGTGGCCATCTTGGGAGACTTATTTGTTATGAAGTTTCCTGATTTCCTCATTTACTGCAGTCTTCTCTGTAAGAAAAGCTTTTAGTTTTTTACTTTGATTCCATTAAGAAGGCATTCAGATGTGTCACACATTTGCCATAAATTCAGAATGTCAGCACTCTAGTTGTTCATTAGATCACTGTAGTAAAGCTACTGCTCACCAGGGAGTTAACTGGAAGTCTACTGCTGGTATTGAAAGTGATTGTTTCAGTCTGTATGTCAGAATTTTCTAATGAAATAGAAGAGGATTTGAGATCTCACTTAAAACATGCCCTAAATTTTCTTTCTGCAGCACTAACCATAATTTCTATGGTAAATGAACCCCCTCATTTTGTTCCTTTTTAAATTAAATGTTTTAAGTGTTACCAGTTTATTCCAACCAAGATGGCTTCAGGTGTGCCATAATTTTGTCATAATAAGAGTGTTATCTCTCTAGTTGTTATTTAGAACACTCTGGGAAGCTGCAATAGAACACAAAAGAATCAACTGACAGTCTCTGCCCTTGTTGGATGTACATGTTTTACTGAGAATGTCAGACTTCATTCTCACATGACTGGGAAAGATAATTTGACTTTACAGAAAATATGCTCTCATTTTAGCTTCTGGAGCACCTTCCAAAACTCTATGGGACAAGCATGTGAAAATAGTTTTCTGTCATACATGATTCATGATATCCCAGCAGAAGGTTTTTTCACAGGGTAAAATCCCTTTAGAACCCACCACAATTCCTGAAATTAGTATGGTACCATCAACAAATGAATTCTAATGTAACTAAAGTCTGTTATCACCCTTTATAGTTCTCCTTTTGGTAACCCTTAAAATCTTCGATTCACTATAATGTATTTTAATGAGGTACTATCATGTATATTGGTCCCAAGGTTGCTGCTAGCAATTCCAGGATGAAGTGCTGACAGCCAATCAGATCTCACGATGACATGTGTGGTTAGGCTCCGCCCAGATATCAATATTTTTTCTTTTTCAAATTTTTCATTAACTACTGAACGGATTTACACCATTTAACAAAAAGGTCGCTTTCTGAACCAAGGGCTACCTTTTTGCCAACTCTGGTGTAATTCCGTTCAGCAGTTCGGACTGTAGCCGTGTCTAAAGTTTCCTATGGGAATTAACATGTTTTGGGACCCCCCTTTTCTCTCAGCCCCCACTTGCCGAATCACCCTGAAACTTTGAAGATAGGAGCGGACCGGAGCGCCCCATGGGTTTTAAAAATTTTGCGAAGATTCGTCAATAGGTGCTAAAGTTATTGGGAATAGAATGTTGCGATTTTCCTATGGTAACCAGGTCCTAACTATAACTACCTACTGGTGACTGCCAGTAGGTAATATATATACACACGTATATATATATATATATATATATATATATATATATATATATATATATATATATATATATATATATATATATATATATATATATATATATATATATATATATATATATATAATATATATATATATATATATGAACAACAGTCTTCCCCAACAGCAGCAAGAAGCGGAAACCACACAGAGGATTCTTTGGAGGGGTCTTTAATGCCACGGACACCAGCAATAGGGCGGATGCATTTCAGCATTATTCAGCCTTCTTCAGCGCCATGAGGTGTTAGAATGGAGCGGGCAAACAAAGTAGTTGAAATACCTTTTCCTTTATAGTCAGGTGAGAGTTAGCTCCGCCCCTCAGATCGACAGCATAGAAAGTGATTCGCTGCCTGTGTTCTCTGTAGTGCGACTATACTACAGGTTCCATAGTGCTTTGCGTTGATTCAGCAAAGCCATGGGGGTGTTGACATTACGTGGGCCACTTCAACCTGGCTTCTGCGTGGCTACTCCCTCCTCAGCTCCCCATACTGCACCAACCCCCAAACACAACAATCCATTTAGCAGGGGTAGAACTGGAACTCCGGTTCTCCCGATGTGGGGCACAATGTCTCCAACACTGCCGGTTATCTTGAAGCGTAAGAGGGTGGGATTCGGTCAATCCAGAACCCTGGGAAACGTAACAAACTGCGAATTAGAAGCCAGCTTTGACCGGGACCCTCGAGGGTCCAGGGGTTTCCAAAGCGCGTAACTGGCAAGCGTGCTAAATTGTGAACAACAGACTTCCCCAACAGCAGCAAGAAGCGGAAACCACACAGAAGATTCTTTGAAGGGGTCTTTAATGCCACGGACACCAGCAATAGGGCGAATGCATTTCGGCATTATTCAGCCTTCTTCAGCGCCATGAGGTGTTAGAATGGAGCGGGCAAACAAAGTAGTTGAAATACCTTTTCCTTTATAGTCAGGTGAGAGTTAGCTCCGCCCCTCAGATCGACAGCATAGAAAGTGATTCGCTGTCTGTGTTCTCTGTAGGACGCCCAGTGCGACTATACTACAGGTTACAGAGTGCTTTGCATTGATTCGGCAAAGCCATGGGGTTGGTGACATTATGCGGGACACTTCAACCTGGCTTCTGCGTGGCGACTCCCTCCTCAGCTCCCCATACTGCACCAACCCCCAAACACTGAGGTCCATTTAGCAGGGGTAGAACTGGAACTACGGTTCTCCCAATGTGGGGCACAATGTCTCCAACACTGCCGGTTATCTTGAAGCGTCCGAGGGTGGGATTCGGTCAACCCAGAACCCTGGGAAACATAACAAACTGTGAATCAGAAGCCAGCTTTTACCGGGACCTTCGAGGGTGCAGGGGTTTCCAAAGCGCGTAACTGGCAAGCGGGCTGAATTGTGAACAACAGTCTTCCCCAACAGCAGCAAGAAGCGGAAACCACAGAGAGGATTCTTTGAAGGGGTCTTTATTGCCACGGACACCAGCAATAGGGCGCTTTCTGAACCAAGGGCTACCTTTTTGCCAAATCTGGTGTAATTCCATTCAGCAGTTCGGACTGTAGCCGTGTCTAAAGTTTTCTATGGGAATTACCACGTTTTGGGACCCCCTTTTTTCTCAGCCCCCCCTTGCAGAATCACCCTGAAACGTTCAAGATAGGAGCGGACCGGAGCGCCCCATAGGTTTTAAAAATGTCGCGAAGATTTGTCAATCGGTACTAAAGTTATTGGGAATAGAATGTTGCGATTTTCCTATGGTAACCAGGTCCTAACTGTAACTACCTACTGCTCAATACTCGGACTGCTAATCCTATGCAAATTCAGGACTACCAGTCCCATTTAAATTATATATGCACTAAGCGGAAACCAACTGATGGTAATTAAGTAATTAAATAAACAGCAGCTACAAAAGAGCAGCATCACTGGCACTTACCTTACTAAGCCTATGATTAAGATGTCTTTACATCGAAACACGTCAGGCAGCATAATTGACTCGGGATCTCGAGGGGAGTCATAGAGAGAAGACCGGGTGGTCGGCTGGTGATCGTGTGCCCTCCTGAAGCTCTTGGGGCATTTGGTGATTCATTATTTACGTGCCATGGGGAGGAGCACCATCTAGTTTGAAACGCAGCAGAGAGGCCGTGGTTGAAAACTTTGTCAGCCGTGCGGCGTAACCGGCCTCGTGAAAAACAAAGGACTCTCCCTGATAAATCCCGTACTCCTACTACAGGAAGAGAAAAAAAGACGTTTAAAAAGGAAATTGCACAGAAGCCCACTAAGGGATAAAAACTGCTCAATACTCGGACTGCTAATCCTATGCAAATTCAGGACTACCAGTCCCAGGATGCTATTTAAATTATATATGCACTAAGCGGAAACCAACTGATGGTAATTAAGTAATTAAATAAACAGCAGCTACAAAAGATGAGCGTCTCTGGCACTTACCCTACTAAGTCTATGATTAAGATGTCTTTACATCGAAACGCGTCAGGCAGCATAATTGACTCGGGATCTCGAGGGGAGTCATAGAGAGAAGACCGGATGGTCGGCTAGTGATCGTGTGCCCTCCTGAAGCTCGTGGGGCATTTGGTGATTCATTATTTACACGGCGGCCCGTGTCGTGGGGAGGAGCACCATCTTGTTTGAAATGCAGCAGAGAGGCCGTGGTTGGAAACTTTGTCAGCCGTGCGGCGTAACCGGCCTCGTGAAAAACGAAGGACTCTCCCTGATAAATCCCCTACTCCTACTACAGGAAGAGAAAAAAAGACATTTAAAAAGGAAATTGCACAGAAGCCCACTAAGGGATAAAGACTGCTCAATACTCGGACTGCTAATCCTGTGCAAATTCAGGACTACCAGTCCCAGGATGCTATTTAAATTATATATGCACTAAGCGGAAACCAACTGATGGTAATTAAGTAATTAAATAAACAGCAGCTACAAAAGAGGAGCGTCTCTGGCACTTACCTTACTATGCTTATGATTAAGATGTCTTTACATCGAAACGCGTCAGGCGACATAATTGACTCGGGATCTCGAGGGGAGTCATAGAGAGAAGGCCGGATGGTCGGCTGGTGATCGTGTGCCCTCCTGAAGCTCTTGGGGCATTTGGTGATTCATATATATATATATATATATATATATGATATATATATGGTAGAAAAATAAAAGTAGCAATGTATCAATAAAGTACATATCTTCGAATGGCTTTACACCATTAAACAGTGTTTAAGTATCATGCCTATATTGGCGCGTAAACACATCTAAGAGGTATTCATAATTCAACATAGAGAAAATGATATACTAGTACTCAATGCATTTATAGGTTACATATCTATAGCCATTAATTCAAAAATGTCTTTGTGTGCTTCCTCTATATCTTATTGTATTCTACAATATCTGCGGGCTAGTTCCTGTTCGGTAGGAGGTAGAACTTTAACTACAGAACTTGAATGGATTCTCTTACTACACAATTGCTTTCCCATGGAGCAACAACACTGAAGACAACCCAATAGAATCACTATGGCTATAAAGATAGCCAGTAGTGCTAGAACTAAGCTCTTCAACCATCCTGTTGGAATCATTCACGTGTATTTAGATTCTAAGCACTTTTTTAACCATTGCACCACAGAATCTTTTTTATTTACAAGCACGTTTACGGAACACAAGTAGACACCATCATAATATTATATATCGACCCCCGTGTCGAATCATCACAAAGAGACCTCCTTGTTGAAACCCTGCACTTTTTTGGTTCATTAAAGCAACACTCTTGGTAAATCGCACCACTAATACTAATGACTTAACAACGAATATATACTTGTTTAGCGTTATTTCTGCCTTTATGTATAGTGAACAATGGCTTATATTATCATTTTACAGAGTGTCCCCAGCTGAATGCCAAGATGGCCGAAATGCATTGGGACCAGTAAAGGATGTTATTCTTGTAAACTGGAATATGCAGTGAATGAACTGTAATCATGATGTAAAGACATAATACAAGGATTGATGATTGATGAACAAGATTACCTGAGTAATCGTTATTTGAAAAAATCAATCTGAAAAAACTTTGAGAAATCAAATTAACCTCTTTTATGAGGCCTTATCCCTAGAGCCCTGGGGACACACCCCACATCAGTGGGGGTGCAATTAGCCAGTTTGAACATTCACTCAAGTTCAGTGAGTGAACACCCAGGAGGCACGTGACACCATATTCAGAAAGAGTGATGCAATTCAAGGTTGTGCAAATACCTGGGAGCAAAACTCTCCAAATTCAATGGCTCACGGGCTGCAATATGCTGCACAACTGAAATGTTTGGTGTAAGATAAGAAATAGCACACATGCCTTCCCAGTGCCAGGGCAGCACCTTGTATGCTTTAGTGCCTCAAACAAATTACTTACCGGCCTGCAACTGTATGTCCAATGTGTGATATTTACTTAGAGGAAGGCCTACTCCTTCAGGAAAAGTGTTTTGCATTTGAACACACCATTTGTAATCAATCAATGCAGAATTTAAAAGTGTAACATTTGCCCACGGTGCCATGTAAGAGCTGAACATAAGAGATATTCTAATATTTTAGAAATCACATTTGGTGCACAGGCATAATCATTCTTTTGCTCAATTAATAGATGCGAGTAGAAGACCATAAGGCGTTCTTCACAGTGTCTCCATCTATAGTGATGTTCCAATAATGCAAAGTGCAGTCCTCTTGATTCCCTTGTACCTTAGCTGTCCAGTTCCTACTTATTAAATGTCTGTCCCTTATGTTTCATTTACCTGTGGTATCATAAATTTCCAATATGTTGGGACACTTGCTACTTTTTAAACATCCTAAGCATCAGGAAGCTGGTACACATCCTGAAACATGATGCTTTACACATACAGGAAATGCTTTTTCCTTGGCATTGTCTTCCACCATAGGTGACACCTGGTATTGGGCTTCAATATTTGGCAGTACGGTACAACGTGGGTACCATCAGATCATTCCTTCTCCACAACCCCAAGTTACATTGGATATGAGCCATCCTCTTGCTTGTGCATAATTATGTATAGGCACAGGTGTCTCATATAGGCCAATTAGGTCGCTGGGGTGTATGGATAACTCTCTACAAATCCAGAAATTTTCAAGACCTAAAGCATGGGCAACTTTCTCATGTACTGCAATGAGAGGATGTTCAGCAGGTTGTTGCAATACATGTAGCACTAACAAAAGTAAAGTACTAGAAAATATGGTTTGCACTATGTAGTGCAATTTTTGAAAGTGTATATGTATGGAGTATCTTTCTGTTATTCAGTTCCAAGGCACTTTCTCTAAGTGTCAGTAATGAAAATGCTCACAGTGCGCTATAATCTGCTTCTCCTCCTGATCCGTAGTCATCTTGTTCAGGGACTGTTTCACGGACCTGTTCTGACGTGTCCTCTTCAGTCTATTTTTCGGCAGGTGCTTCACACAACAGCATCTGTTGCTGTTACCTTCCTTGTGACACCTGATGATGGGCCCTCTGTGTTGCTCTTAAGAATCATCTGGTCTGTCTCCCCCTTGTCCAGTATTTCGCACTGCTCCATGGGCAGCCGGTGCTCATCCATTATAGGTAACTCTGTCTCAGGTGTTGTTGGTGCAGCTCTGCACAATGTTCTGTGCAGCTACTCAGGACATCCTTGCATCTTTACCTCTTGCAGCGTCACCAGGAGCACAGTGTGGGGTCTGGTCCACCTAGAGCTAAGAGAAACATCTTTTATTTTTCTCACCATAACCAGGTCTCCAGGTTTAAAAGGGTGTGTGGGTTCTGAGTACAGGTAGGGCCAAGCTTCCTTCACCTGGACAAGGTGATGCCTCAAGACCGCTGATAACTGTACAATGTAGTCAGAAATATTTCTACAGCAGTGCTGCTTGGGATGCTGTGAGAGGCAACCTCAACCCCACCAACATAGGCCACCACATAAGTACCTCATGGGGGGACAATAGTTTCTCTAGATGGTGTCGCTCTTATGGCATGCAGCACTTAAGGCGGCATCTCAAGACATATCAGGCCTGTTGCATCAGTTGTCGTAGTTAATTAATTATTTATTGTGGAGTTCATCCTCTCCACTTGGCCTGAACTTTGATGGTGGTAAGCGACATGGAGTTTCCACTCTATTCTTAAACAGTCACACAACTTGTGTGCAACTGCAGCCACAAATTCACCCCGTCTGTTGCTATTTATGCCCTGGGGAACCCCAAACCGGGGTATGATAACTTTCATCAAGCATCCCACAACTGTTGCTGATCATTCTTACCTGTGGGAAAGGCCTCCACTCATTTAAAAAATGGATCCACACTCGGGGTGGGCAGTGAACTCCACTCCGTCAGAGGAGTTCATGGAGTTTTCGACACTCTGTGCTCTGCTTGGAACCCAGAATCTGCAAAAGTCAGCCGACCTTTGCAGAGTGGAGTTTTCTACCCCCACCCACCTATACTGACCAGACCCCGCTCTTACTCTCTCCGCTGCTTCAGTTTCACCCATGGTTTCTACCTCCTTTCTACTCATCATTAATGCTTCCTACTATTCCCTTTGGGTGCTCAGCCCCCAGAGTTGAAACTCTCGGGCCCTTCCGGGGCACGCAGACTGGGGTGGAAGCATTAAAGGAAGAAGCAAGGGGGTGTAGATGAGTTTGCGATGGCATTGTAGTAATAGCACTCCGTATTTAAAAGCAGGTTGTTTTTTATTATTGGTTTTAGTAATTTCTGTTGCAGTCTTCATTGTTACGATTAAAATGCTGGTATAACGTATAATATTAATTCATAGATCATGAATTATGAAACATTGGTGATTACTTTATTTTAGTTTCATAAAGCCTATGTAGTGTCTAATAATATTTTACTTAATAAAATATAACAAACAAAATTGCTCCTTTTTAACCTTAAATATATTGTGTCTTATAGGAATGAAGAAGTAGTAGTAATGTTGGACCACATTCTAATTGCTTTGTAAAACAACACAAAAAAAATCCAAAGTACAAGCATGCTGTAAATCAACGTGGGCATCACTAATCAAGCTTGACCATGGAAATGAGGCAAGAACTGCCATATCCTAAAAGTTTTTCGGCCCGCCAATTTGTGTCCCATTTAAATACCATTGTTCCTGTCCCCTCTTGGATAGGTTTCCTTGCAGTCGCCATAGACCCTTTTCCGCCTTGAGAGCCATCCTGCTCATCATTAATGCTTTCTGTTATTCCCCTCGGGTGCTTGGGTTACTGAGTTGAAGCTTCTGGGCCCTTCCAGGGCTCGCAGAGCAGGGAAGGAGCATGAAAGGACGGAGCAAGGTTGCCAATGAGTTTGCGATGGTACATTGAGGATAGCATCCCGTAGTAAATGAACTGCATCCTATAGCTCACATCCATTGTTTAGCAGTGCTTTACTCTCCAGCAGTGTGAAGCGGAACTCTGCAGAATGCCACAGTGTTTTTATGCAACCCCGTGGAATTCCACGTAGTGCAACTCCACAAACACTGCCCATCCCTAATAGACACACCAGCAAATATTTGAATCCACTCATTGGGGGCATATAGGCAAAATGCATTTGGATATTAGTAAACGGGCCCTGTGGTACTGTCAAGTGATCATGGATATCAGGGGAACAATATCAGGTTGGGAACAGACAAGACATTGGGAGCAGAACTGAACAGTGAATGCAGCCATCCCTGGAGCAAACCATTGTGGTCTAATTAAAGCATTCATCCCCCCTTGTGCCATTTGAGGGGGCCTTTTAAGGGGCAGGAACATACGACATGGGGCCACAGGCCTCTCATCCAGGTGGACCCAAAATCCCTCATCATTCTGCTCACATCCAGCATCAATCCACACTATCTCTTCATCTGGTGTTGCAGACCATTGTGCTTCCTTCACATCAGCTAGCAAGAATTGTCTCTGAATGAGCTGAATTTATGGAATTCTTTTTGCCATTAAAGGCACTATCTGCACTAGCTGTAACATACTCTCTTTTGCTGCTGTGTCAGCCTTGGCTCTACCTCTGGCTCTGTTAGCGAATGTGTGTGCCGCACATGTTATTATCGCTATTCTGTTGTGTTGTAGCTTGCTGGGTGGATGTGCCGGGGGAGAGCTGCACTTTCAACTCTTGAGCCTACTGTTCTTACTGCATACCCTGCTCTGCAATCTGTGTCTGTTAGTCTGCTGGAGGAACCATCCATGCACCACTTATAGTCTGACTTTTCGGAAGGTGTTCGCAGCAAATGTGGCCTGGGTATGGTGCAAGTCTCTACAACCTCAACACAGTCATGGTCAGGGATCTCACCTGAATCACCTGTTGCAGGTACTAATGTTGCCAAATTAACAGGTAGGCATCTTTTAATGGTGATATTAGTGTTAGATAACAAAGTAACCACATAATCTGTTCACCTGACCGCCGTAAAAAGTTGGTTTGCTGCAGATGACAGCAACAACTGTATCAAATGCAGCACATAATCAATGCAAGGGTCCTCCAACATAATGGGTGCCGTCCTGTCTACTATCACAGCTGCAGCGTCCACTGCTCTCAAACAAACCAGATTCCCAGTCAGTTAAGTATGCCACAGGTCTATTTCCTGAGCCATCCTGCTGAGTCAACACCCCATTTGCAATGCTATTTTGCTCTGACACATAGAGTTGGAAGGTCAGTTTGTGATCAGGCAGCCTCAGGGCTGGCACAGTATCCAATGTCTCTTTCTGTTTCTTGAAAACGTTTGCAAGTTCATTAGTCCATACATTGCTGTTGGGAGCATCTTGTAGTATACATTGTCACAGGATGGCATCATAGGATCTGTACTCAGTAATCCCCTGGCGTCAGTAGTTTATCATCCCCAGGAAGGACATTAGTCCTTTCCTGGTGGACTGGGGCTGCATGCTCTGAATTATTGGTGATATGTGGCCTGTAACTTTGGATACCACATAACCCAGGTAAGTCACCTCTTTTTAGCAGCATTGGAATTTTGACAATGAGGCTTTGCGTCCTCTCTCCCGGAGTTGTTTCAGCAGAGCTACAGTGTCTTTTTCAAATGAGTGTTTAGCTTTGGACCAAAGGGGTCCGCGATCCTTCACCCTCCTATGGGGCCTTGAGTTCCATCAATTAGGGTAAGCAATACCAATACGTATTATTCAGAGTGCACAGATATATTACTTCTACTGCACTTTAAGCCAATCACATTAAATGTTTGTGCATGAGGCAATATGCTTTTTGCTTTGTGCAAATGTTTTCCTATACAATGTCAAATATCTAATTTCAGGCTTTAGATACCAAGGCCACCTCGCAGTGGAGTGTGTTCTTCTTCACCCCACACAGTGGATACCCTCCTACCACAGCTTCGTAAGAGCGGAGCCCTCTTCTTTACTTGCACCTAGGTCCTGATGAATGCCACGGACCCCTTTGGGCCACCTGGCAGAAACATGTCGACCTTTTGATATCGGTTGGGGGACAATTATATTAAAGGTAATGTGATGCCTGTAATGGATTTTTAACTCACTCTTTATTTTGGGCCCCCACTTAGTTTAGAAGTGCATCCCTGTCATCAGTTGTATGCCCGCCCTCAATGATAAAGCATGACACCAGGTGGTGTGAGACCAGACCTACACTTTTTGTGAGATGCCTACACTCATGAACTAAGGAACATTTGCACTTAGCCCTTTTTTTCCGCTGGGAGCAGCTCCATTGTGTTTGAAAATCTTTTTCAAATGACTCAGTTGATGGAGATGCCACAAGATGATTGTCAGCATACTGAAAGACGACGCTACCGCCTTCCAGGTCTCTCTTTACAGCCTGTGCATAGTCCGTGGTTCTCTCAGTGAAGCCTTGAGCGAGTCTTGTAAAAGTGTACTGCGTATCTTTTATTGTGAAGGCAAAGAGGTACTCACTCTCTGTATGGACTCTAATACTGAAAAAAACAGAGGAGAGATCTACGACCAAAAAGTACTCTGCCTCTGGTATAGAAGATAATATAGTATTGGTGTCAGGTACAACAAGTGCTAAGGGAACTACAATGTTGTTTATCTGTCGGAAATCCTGCATAAACCTATACTGCCCACAGTTGCCCTTGGGCAATGGAATTATAGGACTATTATAGTAACTAGTGGTCTCTTTAATAATACCCTGTTGTAAGAGAGACTCAATTACAGGCTTTATCCACTCTTTGCCTGAGGTGAGTCTTTACTGACCCATATAAGATGATTCTGCATTTTCCTTAAGTGTCACTTAATGGGGAGGGCATCTTTTCAATAATCCTGCCTCATTTTTGTATTTTGCCCAAACCTCAGAGTTGACTTGGTCTAGAACCTTGTTTTTAGTCAGCTGTGAAGCCATATTCCCTTCAAGCTTGTCAAAAACTGTAGTCTTGTCATTTCTGAGCATTCACCACGTTCAACACCAACCTTACTCATCTCTCAACACCAACAAAATTCCAAAGGAAATGTAAAATCCTTACTTATTCCTTGGTAAGTTCTGAAGGCGTTTGACCATGGAGCCCAAATCTTTAAGGTAGTAACCTGGTGCTACAACTATAAACACATGTGATTCTGAAGTTTGCACTTGAAATAACCTCTCTTCCTGTGGTCCTAACTCAATGCTTACTGCGCACCCTTCTTTTTCTACATATAATGTGTCCTCGGGCAACTCCATTCTCCAGTACAAATGTTTGGCTGTCCTGTAGGTGTACCATTCTGGCACTGGTCCTGTGAAAAATGCTGCAGTACAGTGTACGGGCCCAGGTACTAATGTCAGCTACACTAAATGAGTGACCAAGTCAGTCTCAATGTCAGGACTGTAATTAAACAGTTCTTGAAAGATTGGTAATGTGCTGGATGGATAGACAAGACAGGTGGTGCACATAATACAGAATCCTTTTGCAAGCAGTAAGTGTTCTATTAGCCAAAGTCCTCAGGTACTTGTAACTAAATTCCATTTTGTGAAAAATTTAATGTTGCATGGAATTTACAGAGGAGGTGTCTCCCTAGAAAATTGATGGGTGCATCTGATGACAGGAGAAACTGATGGGTCAGTGTGAAGTCATCAACAGAAACTGGCAGGGGTTCTGACAACTCTTCATGCATCATCATTCCAGTGACTGCTATAGTAGTGACTGTTTCACCACTACTAGGACCCAACTTGTTTCTTACTGCGGATAGGGTTGTGCCCCTGTCTATTAGGAAATCGATCTCTTCGCCTCCTACTTTTATTGGAAACCTGGGATTCTCCTCAGGTGTGTCTCATTCCTTCATCATAAATTACTGGGCTTGGGTTTCTACAGTTTGTCCCATATCTCTCTCCCTGAGGTCCTATATGGATCCTTGTTGCTCCTGCAAATGATTACTCAGGGAGTGCTGAGGTTTCTTGAGGTCTCTGAGCATGGGTAATGCTGATGGCTGGACCTCAAACCTGTCAAACCTGTCATTCCTGTAGTTGCTATCATTTCTATCATATTTGTCATTTCTCTCATGTCTATATCTTTTGCCTCTATAACTTTTAAAATTTTATCCCAATGCCGGTATCTTCAAAAAACAGAACACTGATCCCTGCTCCTGTCTCTTCTCAGGTATCCTTGTCCTTGATCCTGTCTATGCTGTGTCACCTGATAGTATATTCCCTCCGGCTCCTCCTCTCTTTGTTCTTGCTGCAACATCATTCCTTTTTCATTTGTAGCAGTGTCCTTCCTTACCCTGAACATTCCATCTCTTTCCATGGTTATGATGCCCTCTGGTACTCTTGATACCCTTTAGTAAACCAATCAGGGTGGCAGAGTTTACAATAATGGGCCACAGAATCTAACAATTCATTCATAAGTGTCTGATTAGCTAATACTTCATATACCTCTGACATGCGCGGTAACCCTGCACTATTATCCCACGATTCATTGTATCTTAAGATGTAATCAGCCACTGACTGGCCTGACTTCTGCAATGCGGCCATGACTTGAGAAAAATCCCCCTGCTTGACTTTTAGGCCATTATTTGTGTCCCTGACTGACTCTAACGAATATATCAATCTATTTTACGTGATATCCATATTATTACTAAGTATTATCCGATCTCTTTCCTATGGAATTTGGAACACAATTTATACCAAAGACCATCTGCTAACACAGCTGTTAGAAATGGGATTTCTGGCTAGCTGAGACTTACGCCAAAGTGAGGCAGAAACCACCACTCTAGTCAGGATAAGGGAGTTACACTTCTTGAAATAACCCCTGCTCACTCCCTTGGTAGCTTGGCACTAGCAGCCAGGCTTATCTTAGAGGCAGTGTGTAAAGCATTTGCACATAACCAACAGAAAAACAGGGTACGCACTACAAAAGGACACTAAACCAGTGTAGAAAAATATCCAATTTTTATATGCTTAAGACAAGACCAAATACCATAAAATTCCACAATACTATACTTAAAAGTTCACAGTTCCAAAAATACATTGATTAAAAAGAGTTCCTTGTGTGGGTAGCTCCGTCTGGGCTACCACTGCGTTGTGAACAACAAATCCAAAGGTTCTGGCTGGTCGTTGGCAAGCTACGGAGTTGGGAAGATCCGCAAACAGTACCTGTGAGAAATGCAGGCCGCTGAGACCCTTGAAGTCACTTGCGTTGCAGGTCCAGCTCCTCTTTGGTGGCGTCAGGAGCGCTGGCGCTGGTAAGCGTCTGGTGCTATGGTGTGAAGTGCAGCGGTGCCCCCAGGTTGCTGTGCGAGCAGCGGCTCGGTGGCGGCGTCAGATGGCGTAGTCGGTTAGACCAGGGTCACTGTGCGAGATGAAGGCGGTGTGAGCCACAGTGCGAGCAGGCCATGGTGCAAGCAGCGTTGTCGTCGTTGCTGAAGCGCTGTCATCCGCTGATGAACTGGAGTCGATGTCGCTGGTGTTGGTAGGCCAAAACTGCAGTGCCGGATGAGCGCGATGCGTTGTGTGACTTACGAGTTCTGCCCTCGAACCAAGGGGCAAGCAGCAGTGTCGATTTCGGCTGGAAGTGGCGACATCAGGCAGGCCAAGGCGTCCTCGTGAAGCAAGGCGGTTCTGAGTGCGATGCCCACAGGTCGTGGTGCGAGCAGCTGCTCATGGCGGTGTCAACAGGCATCGTTGGTGAGACCAGGGTTACGGTGCGGTGTTGCGGTTGTGCTCTCTGCAGTGCCAAAGCTTCAGCGTGAAGCAAGGCGGTGCGGAGTGCGGTGCCCACAGATCACGGTGAAAGCAGCGGCTCATGGTGGCGTCAACAGGCGTCGTCGTTGAGACTAAGTTTGCGGTGCGGCGGTGCCCTCTGTGGTGCCTTCAGGATAAAGAGTCGGCAGCGGCGTCATAAACGTCGTTCAGTTGCTTTTCCTCTGTTTGCAGCACAAACACACAGTCCCCAGTGCTGCGGGCAGAAGATCTTGAAGTCTTTGTTGCTCCTGCAACTTCGTGAACAGGGGACAAGCTCTACCTCAAGCCCTTGGAGAGACTCACAAATCGGATTACAGAAAGTCAAGTCCAGGCCTTTCACAGCCCAAGACAGAAGCAGCCACTGCAGGTCAGTCCAGCCAAGCACGCAGCAAAGTGGTTGTTCCTTTTAGCAGCTTCTCCGGCTCTTCTTCTGTGCAGTCTTCTTGATCCAGATGAGCTCTAAAACTTAGGGGTCTGGGACCCAGTATTTGTACACAAAAATCCTTTGATCTTCCAGGCAGAGGGTGTCGGTGTCCGGCCAGAACCAGTTGGGACTTCTCTGGCGTGAATTCCTGGCAGGAGGTGGAGACAGCTTTGTCAGAAAGCAGACCAGGCCCTTTGAGGTGCAAGGAAATCTTCTCCCTCTTCCCCCCATGGTAACCCAGGTCTGTTTAGCCCTTTCCTGACCTACCTAGACTATCGGAAGCCACCCTGCTTCCTAGCCATCTGTCTACATAATAAACAGGGGTTCTGCCCAAATTACCCTCCCATACCTGGGCAAGGAACATCATAAAGATGAAAAAATAGAAAAAGTGGTACTGAGGAATCAATAAAGTATAGATTACTTCGAAACAAGAAACAATTTATTATCCTGTTTTTTACAGTGATTTCTGTTGTCATTAATTGATGTGATTTAAGACGGACAATATTATGAGTCAAAAGACAAGGAGGTCAAAATATATACAATATATAACAAGGTAATGAAACCTATCAATGCAATATATACATTATATATACAACAGTGTGTACCCTAAACAAAAAGAAAAAAGAAGAACACAATCAATTTTCTGTAAATACCCACTCCTCACTTTGAGTGGAGTATCACAACCAAGGACGTCCTTATAGCGCACAAGTTATTATTCCTTCTAATCAAAACCAAAGTAATGATTATACAGAGCGCTTAGTATTAATCACAAAATATACAATGTGATAGGACTCCTTAATCAGATGTCGACGCAGTCGCGGTCGCGTTTCCGCCAACAGTTTCTTGTGGCTTCATCAGGACAAGGGTACTGAAAAAACACACATATAATACTATTTAAACAATCCCTAAGTACAAACTAAGCCGCAAATAACCTCTCACCCATTTATGGCGGTGCAGTGCCCAGCGGAAAGTGAAGAGACGTGAAAACTAAACAGGTCAATCCAAAGCCCAAACGAACCCAAAAGATCACTATTTCAACTAAAAAAGTGACTATATGTAGATGCCAAGTAAGTGGAAAAAGGAAAGGTAAATGATCCAGCACGTGAACAGACTACACAAAGTCTACAGACCCACTCACCAACATCATTCTCTACTATCCACCCTGCGTCTCAAGTCAGGTGTCTATCGGTTTTGTGCTAACAATCAAACAGATGCCGCCATGTACACTCACTGCACTCAAAATGCCAATACATGGTCTAAGTACCTTTAAAGGCTCACGTAGTCCCCCCCAAAAGACACCAAACAGGGAACACAACCCTGGGGGTACAGCCAACCTCCTCTTCAGGGGCATGCAGTTCGGGCTCTCCTTAGTACTATCGGGAGAGAGCATGAAATCAGGATCTATCTCGCATCCACGTAAAGAACACACTAAAGCTATAAAACTGGCAACAAAAATGAAATAAATACATAAAATCTATTACACACACCACGTCACATATCGGGGTCTCGCCTACCTTCAAATTATCGATTCTGGGTCAACAACATATACACTCCGGAGGCGTGTATCTAAACACACACATGGGCGTTTCACACACCCTCAGCTGGCTCGCGGGACAAAAACCTGGAGTCGGGGGCGGGAGGGAAACAAACAAACACAGATCTTCGTTACTCCCCACGTGTCTCTGCGGACACCACTCGGGACTAGAAACTAATCCCGTACTAATAGCAGAAGACTCATATGCCTACCTCAACGCCTTTCAGCTCTCCAGTTCCACATTCGATATGAAATGCCCTCAACAGTCATCCGGCCAGTCTACCGTCCGTAAAGCTACAGGTAGTCCAAGCGAGAAGAACGCCATGTCATAAAACGAGTGTCCAAGCTGACGTCCACTTCTACGTGCGGCAAGGCATAAACATGGGAACAGGACCGGGAAACACCGTGTTAATAGTGAAGAAGGAAGATTGAAACATGTCACGTACTTGCGCACCTACTATAAATCAGCGTATATAAACAAAAGCTCGCTAATACACACACACATATACATAAGTCAAAAGAATGAATAAAAAGAACCAGGTTATCCCAACACCATTAGGATGTGCATAATTATAAAAGGGCACTGTATCACCACAACCAGATTAACAATCTACACATGACAAATAAGATCATAAAGCACATTTAAAACATATCATACAAAATGCAACACACAATTGTGATCATAGAGAAAACACTATATACAAAGTATACGTACATGTAAGATCTTTCCTCATCTCTAAGGGGGATCTTATTTATACATAGTTCAATCTGTAACTAATTATCTAGGATGGGGCCCTTAACCTCTTAAAGCTTTACAAGCACGTGGAGTCTGAAACCCTTGGAAAACCGCGAATGCTGGGGATAAAAGCCCACTTTAGAGGGCACCAGCTACCTCTCAAGGGGAGGAACCGGTGTCACTCAAAGTAAGGGATGAATTTAAAGGGCACCACTCCACAGGTCTAATCATTGTTTGCACCTCAAATTAGAGCCCATAGTATATCACGATCATTGAGGCCCTTAGTCGTGGTGTGGTATCTCTCAATTAACCTGGCTTCTATGCAGTTTAGATTCCGTTCTAGTTCTCCTCTGTTTTTGGCTACTACCACCACAAGTACAGCCCAGGTAAGATCTTCCTCATTGTGTCCATACTCTATATAGTGTTGCACTAGTGGAGCTCCACTAGTTTTACATCTAATTCTAGATTTGTGTTGGCCTATTCGCATTTTAGTGGCTTGTGTGGTTTGCCCTATGTAAGATAAATTACAGGGGCAGGATACCACATACACAACGTTCTTTGTGTTACAGTTTGAAAAAGAACGCATGGTATGGTTCTGGCCATTAATCTCAATACTTTTCACATCCTTAGAGTTGGAACACACCGCACAATTCATGCAACAAAAGTGTGCTATTATAGCTGGTAGGCCTAATAGGGTCCTGGTGTCTTTTTTTAGTCGTGGGTTCTCTACTGGCTCTGACAAGGTGTTGTCCAAAAACCAGACAGCCAATCCATATTCCAGCAGAGGCACACAGGATTACCAAGCAAAATACTAACCACTTTCTAAAAGTGGCCTCTGTGAACTCAGGATGAAAAGGGCACCCTCGCTAAAGGCTGCGTCTTTAGAGGCTGAGTTCAGGCATCGCAAACTTAATTTTCTTACCAAATTCCCTGAGCCAGTTATGTTTATAAGATGTTATAAACAAACCTCCCATTCTATCCTAGGGGAAACTGGTAGCCTTGCAATAGTGAAAAACGAAATTGTCTGTAATTTACTATTAGGGCATGCCACACACACCAGGGCATGTCCTACCTTTCACATACATTGCAACCTTCCCACAGGGGTACCTTGGGCCTACCTGAGGGATGTCTGACACGTAAGAAAGGGAACGTTAGGGACCGGCCAGTGTGTGCATGGGCCTAGTTGACATGGCAGTTACAAACTGGCGCAGACTCTACAATAAAGATAACAAAGAGGGGAGAGAGAGTTTGGTGGATTCGTTCTCCCTAACAAGTATATATAAACAAAATGAATCCACTCCTCTGGCGGATAGGTTTCCTACTATGGTTGGGAGCACCCAGTGTTGGTAAAATACCCCTCACACACCAAAAGGACCCTTGGTGTCATGCTTCTTCATTGGGGTCTTCGCACCCCTCTACGGGATGCGGCGTGCTGCGACCTACGACTACGCAGGAGCACTTTCTCAATGACTATGTGTGGTGTGTGTGAGGGTTTGGTTTATGTGCGTATATGGTGAGGTTATCGACGAGTGATGTTTAAAAAGTGCCTGGGTCTTGGGGTAGCACAAAATAATTTTAATGGGCCCCCGGGCTGGCGCTGTTAAAAGGGGTGAAAAACGGAGGTGTTAGTTGCAGGGCAATGTGCATCACCTCCTGTGTGTGTGTGTGTCAACATGTTTCGGAGTATGGAACTCCTTCTTCAGGACAGGGTACACAAATCCCCACCTTACTCACTTTTGTAAATAACACAATTTTTAAAGTAGTAAACGTGAGTAAGGTGGGGATTTGTGTACCCCGTCCTGAAGAAGGAGTTCCATACTCCGAAACATGTTGACACACACACACAGGAGGTGATGCACATTACCCTGCCCTGCATCCAACACCTTCGTTTTTCACCCCTTTTAACAGCGCCAGCCCGGGGGCCCATTAAAATTCTTTTGTGCTACTCCACGAGCCAGGCACTTTTTAAACATCACTCGTCGATAACCTCACCACTCACGCACATAAAACAAACCCTCACACACACCACACATAGTCATTGAGAAAGTGCTCCCGCATAGTCGTAGGTCGCAGCACGCCGCATCCCGTAGAGGGGTGCGAAGAACCCAATGATGAAGCATGACAGCAAGGGTCTTTTTGTTGTGTGAGGGGTATTTTACCCATCCAGACTCTACAATGGCAGTTCTGAGTTACCGTTTTCAGGGCTACTCACGGGGGTGGCACAACCAGTGCTGCAGGCCCCCAGTAGCATTTGATTCACCGGCCCTGGCACACGCAGTGCACTTTACTAGGGGCTAACAGGTAAATCAAATATTAATCATGGAAACACCAATCCATAACACAATTTACACAGAGAGCATATGCACTTTAGCACTGATCATCAGTGGTAAAGTGCCCAGAGTCCTAAAACCAACACACACACAGGTCAGGGAAAAAAAGGAGGAAATAGCAAAAAGTTGGGGATAACCCTGCAAAAAGGGCCATTTCCAACAACATCCTATTTATTAGTAACATTTCTACAGGGGGGGGGATATAGGCAATGCATATTTTATGAAACCATTCATAATATTTCACACTGGGGAAGAGCGCGCCAAGGGTGTCCTATGTCATCTGAGTCACCTCTAAGGGGGTCCATGGCTTTAACATGGCTGTGCCCTTAACAGTATTTTTGGTGCAGTTATTTTAGTGTTCAATAGTATTTCATCAGTATATGAGTTCTCACCCGTTCCCTTTACTGCCTCGGTGTGTGACTGTGTATGTATCAACCGTTCCCTCATATCGATCTTATCCTGGAGTTTATTAATGGAACATTGTATTTCCTCCCTTTCATTGTTCACCTCTTCTTGGAACTCATCTGCCTCCTCCCTCAGGTGTGCAAACTGCTCTCGTTTCTCGTCATTGTTTCTCTCTGCACTCAGCCCTAAATCCTCCCTCAGACAAAAAGTGGAAGTTCGGGCTGGTGTTTCAAGAGCATGTGGCATCTCCCCTCCAATTGATAGATGTCAATTCAGGACTGGTGTTCTGAAACCACCTTCTCTGAAACTAGTTGGCATGTCAGATACCTCAGTTAAATCACCTTCCAGGAATATATGGAAATAAGGGACACATGATGAGTCTGGTTTTGGAGCCAGTGCTGCTCGTGTGTATTATTTTTTTCACAGAGTATGTAGGGGTCTGAAAGTGATGGTACATTGAAGTTGCTTAAGGAGGGACTAAGAAATGAGGTGCAGGTAGAACAGGCCCTGCAGAATGGATGCGTTGTTACAATGTCGGGTGACGGCTCTTATTGTTGTCTCTACCTGTGATCCAGGAATTAAATTCACTCTTTGCATCCACTCTCTGTCTTTTCCTTTCTTCCTCAGGCACTAACGAAATCTCCTCCTCAGTCAATATGCTATCAGTTATATGCTCACTGTCGGATCCTTCCCCCAGTTTGACATAAAGGCATTGGGACTTGGAGGGGACAAACAGTTTCTTTAATTTATTTATGTCAATATTCACCTGGCCATGTGTCCAAATACACAGCAGAGCACCAGCCCTTCTAGATGTAGTGGTATTTTGTATTGCTTTAACCCTGTCTGCTTCAGCTGTTAAAAAATCAGTGTTGACATAGTGATGGAAAATGATGTTCTGTTTGCACATAGTTAGTAAATTCTAATAAACATTGGCTATAAGTTGTGGGCCAATCCTTTGCAAGTTCTAGCTCCTTTTTATTAGGTTTTTTTTGCACTCACCTCAGTCCCATGGCCTTTACTTTTTGAAAGGATAGCATTATGTTTTTTTCAATTGAAAGCCACTGTTGCAAGCAATCTTTTATACAGTGTGAATCCCATGATGGGTCACCCCGTAAGTATAGAGTCTCTGTGTTCAATATTATCTATCTCAAAAGAATCACATACCCAATCACTGCTCCACAAACCAGTACCACACCAACTCACAGACCCACACAGTAATTCACACACTTATTTGGACACCCACACAACCACTCACACACCCACTCACATACCCATACAGGCAATCAAATACCCAATCACAGACCCACAACACCACTAACACACCCACTCATATCTCTACAAAGTCGCTCATACACTCATTCACACACCAATTCATATACTCACACACCCATTTGCACACAAATACAGCCACTCATGTACCCACTCAGAAACCCAAACAGCCACTCATACATTCTCACAGACCCACAAAACCACTACCACACCCATTCACAGACCCAAACAGTCACAGTCCCTCTCACACACACAGGCACACATTTGCACACCCAAACAACTACTCACACACCAATACAGCCAACTCACACACCCACTCAAAAAGCCACTCACACATTGATAGACAAGCGGTTGTCCTTGCCCAGCATTGCCTGTAAGAGACTGGGCTAAGCCACCCCGTGGTTCCTTCACTACACTTTCTCTGTTGGAAGTTTGGCATTTCTATCATTCCAGATATCTAGTCTCCGTATTTGTTTTGAAATTTGAGAATGGGGAAGCGAAAGATGAATGCGACTGATTGGGGGATGTCTAGCTCCCTGGAGAAAATTTTAGCAAGTGCTATGGGGCGCTGAAAAATGAAATGAAAGTCACAGAGGCCAAGCTTGAGGCAACCCTCAAAGCAACACTAAAAGAACCCCCCTTGTTGACAGAACCTGTTGAGTTTACTAAGATAGACGGTCCAGGATATGGGACACTTGAAACTAATATCTCTCAAATTTGTACATCGGGGTTAGGCACCACTTCCGGTATTTCAAAGGATCACCCCAGAAAAGAATACAACATCACCCCCCAAAAAGAAACTAACGCAAAAAGCAGCTATGGAGGGTCACTCCTCCTCAGATAGGCATTAGGACGGGGAAAAGGCAGCATGGGGGCATAGTTAAAATAAATTCCACCTTGGAAAAAAATCACCAGGACAAGAACACTACAACATCTCTATTAGTCACATCATCAAAGACTTGATGTTACATATGGAACAGAGAATAACTCTCTCCTTAGCCTCAGAGATTGAGTCTTTAATACAATTTAAGACTAGAATCCCAGCAAGCTCCATAATAACTGTCCTTGTAACTCGAGACAAGGGCCCAAACATAGGCTGTCGACATTAATAGGAGTAACTTACAGGATACGGTCTTGGAGAAGGGTACCCATAGACCCAGAGCTAACATTAAGCAACTTGTGATGATTGGACATATTAATTGAACTGCCAGGGCCTCACCTGCTTTGAATCAACATCAATCATATAGACTCAGGTTGCTAACTGAAAGAACAATAGATCAACCACCAGACTGTGCTCCATATGTGGTAGTCCTTGTAGGGGTTCCCCCAATCCAGAATCATGTTGAGGAATCCTGGGGGGACCTTAAAAAACAAATGTGTGCACTGGATTGGGAGAAAAATTGGTTGTAATATGGTCAGCGAGATCTACAATGATGTGATTATGGTCTAGCGAGCAAGCTGGGTGGGCATAGGGCCAAAAAGCATTGCATTTAGCTTTTCTCTCCCCTATAACAGCTGGGAGGGTCCTCTATGCATGTAGTATGATAGTACTGGAGCCAGAGAAAATTACAGGGTCCCACTGGGCTTCTTTTACTGACCTGCAAAGTCTGCCATAGGTCAGCAGCATTGGGCATTTCTCATGGAAGGCTCTAGGGGCTCGCAAGGGAGTACATGGGCAGAGGTCCATAGAATCTTGAAGGAGTCCTAAAGGGTGGGTAATAGATTTGAGTCCCTCTCTGAGCTAAGTAAGCAGGACTGACTCGACGCTCAAGCGGAGGAATCCCCTGCCACCTTTTCAATAGGTGGGGTGAAATTTTTGTTCTGGACTCTGGTCATACCCAAAGAAAGACTGTTGTGCACCCAGGGTAGAAGGACCATACAGATCTATGTAAAAGTGGGTCTGAAATAACAAAATATGGGGTGTAGCACAGATCTTAGAACATCTCTGGTCTTAAAAGTAAGATCGGGCTCCCAGATTGGTAGAGTCTGTTAACAGACGTTCACATCTTCTGTTTGCAAGAACCACGGGAAATGTCCTATATCACCACCTTGACGGTTACCTAGGCTTTTTTACATCAGCAGTACCCTTTGTAAGAGGCAGGGCAAAAGGGGGTCTTGCGATCTACGTTGAAAGCACCACCCCATGGAAAGTTCTGAAATTTGTTAACGAATCTCCATACTTTCATCTTTTATTACGTACCATGGACAGGGGTGGGGCGCACTACTAATTCATTTTTATAATAATTGTTTTGATAATACAAAAAACAAAAACAGACTTGGATCTTGCTACCCAAGAAATCGTCGATCCCCATCAAATCCCAGTAAGCTTTATATGGGTTGGAGACTTTAACACTCATTACTACCCACATTCAAGTAATTTAATTTGTGGTATCACTGACATAAAAGGTGAAGCACCTTTGTCCATGAGACATTTGGCTCTGCCTTGAATACCATAATGGCAAAACTAAGCCCGAGAATACAAAATAGGGAGGTATATGGGAGTAATACCTTAGCCCCTACTTTTTCCAGGAACGACTATGAGTCTACTATAGATTACTTTATAGTGTCAGAACACTTAGATCCAGAAATTAGTGATTTCAAGGTCGTTTACTCAGGGTACAGTGACCATGCTATGCTAGGGATCAGAATGTCTTTACCAATGAGGCCGCTGGAGAGTATTAAAACAGTATTTGACCCAATCATCTCGAAAAGAAACAGGTTTACCATCAAATGGGAGAAAGTTGATCTCCCCACTTTTCTACCATCTCTCATTCAGCAGACTATGCCAGATATTATTCAGTGCCTTGATCTGGAGGCCGACCCTACAGATTCTGCTATCATCCGTAGCATGAAACAAGCTTTGACCAGCAGTAAACCCCCGACCAATGCTCACGAGGGAGTCCGGTTTGAATCAAAGTGTACACGCATAAGAAAAGATCTTCAGCAAGCACTAACACATATCCCAAAGGATGTGCAAGCTGTTAAATTGACTTTTGTACACTTTAAACATACCTTGGCAAATAGGAAGAAGCATATTAGAGAACCAGCCTGGCAGGATCTAACACGTGCTAGCGCCATAAACCATAGCAAACTGTTTTGGAAGATAATTAACAAAAGCTATTTTAAGGGCCAGAATGAGCCATCTATGGAGGTTCATGTAGAGAAGAGGCATGGGTACACTACTTTTCGGTTACATACGTACAAAGCCCAACCACCAAAAGGACTCGATTATGCGGTACCCCATAGTATACAAATTGAAGAACCGAAAAATATGTCTACTTTGTACCACCCCCTTCCTCCTGTGACCCTGTAGGAAGTGGAAAGAGCACTGGATAAAAGTAGCATGGCACCCCTCTGGACTTACATAAAGAGCAGCCAGATGTATGGGTTTCACTTTCTCTGCTTACAAACGTCTATAACGCCTCTACAGCTTTAGACTGTCCCGTTCTTGGAAAACTTCAATTATAGTTCCGATTTACAAGAAGAAGCACAAGTCTTTACCACAAAATTATCGCTAATATTGTTACTGGGTGCTACTGCTAAAGTCATGGGGCGCATTCTACTTAATAGATTGGAAGAAATGGCAGTAGAAAATAATACCCTGGCTGACATACAATATGGTTTAAAAAAGGCTTGAGTACTGTTCACCAGTGCTTAAATCTAAATACTATTATTGGGAAATATTCAGTGGCGAAGAAGGGGTCAGTGTACTTCCTTCTACATGGATCTTTCCGCTCCTCTGATTGTGTTTCTCGCTCAAAGCTGTGGAAAGCCATGGAGGAGATGGGGATCCAGTCAGGGATCATAAGTTTCAAAACGCAACTTTATGCAGACGCAAAGGCTCAGGTCAGTTTTGGCAGGAGATGTGAGTGCTCAGGTAGTTTTAATATCTCTAAGGGGGTTAGGCAGGGCTGCGTTTTAGCCCCATTTTTATTCTCCCTTTACATGAATCGGGTAGAATCCAGCGTAATCTATCCACTAGAGATACAGTAATGATGGGCACCCGTCCCCTCCCGGTTCTTTTATATGCAGATGATGCTGTGTTAACTGCTAGAACCGGGCAGGCTTGCAAGCCCTTATGAACGGTTACATTATTTTTATGGGGAACCTGGACTTAAGAGTCAATAGCTCTAAAATGTAGTTAATCATAACCGGGGCCAAGCCAAAGATAACGCACACCTTTTTTCGCAGAAGGGCAAAAACTGACTGAAACGTCTATGTTTTGTTATTTGTGGATACCTTTTGATAACACGAAGCTGTAGACTCAAATGACAGTCAACAGATGTGCACAAATGAAAAAGGCCATAACAGAGTTATGTTAATTCACAAAGAAATTAGGTTTTAAAGCAGTGAGGGATCTTCTTAATATATACTTAAGCAAGGTAGTGGCTGTGGCCTCATATGGTGCAGGGGTATGGGGAATGTGCAGTACGCAAAGCATGAAAAGAATTGAGGACTCATTCTTTAAGTCCATTCTTTCCCTTCACCCCAGTACGTCAAATGCAACCCATGCAGAACTGGGCATACTGTTTATTTCTGACAGCCTTAAGATAACCCCTTTAATGCTATTGGCACAATTTGGTCACATGAGGACACAGGCTTGAGCAAATTGATACTTAACGATGCCATGAATTTAAACTACGCCATGAAAGTCCCATGGCTGGGATACATTAAATCCACTTGTGGGCTGATTGGTTTACCAAAACTCTTTCTTGACCCAAAAACTAGTAAATCGATACCAGCTGAAACAACGTCTTCATACAAGCTATTAGAAAAGAGAGAATTGGTGGAGGCGATTATACCATCTGTATTGACTTATAACACTTTGATCCCCCAAGAGGGTCTGAAATCATACTTAACAGCAGAGATGTATTTTAACGTGTGATAAAATGTCCTCAATAACTGATTTGCACATCATATATTTTGTACATTTTATGTAATAATAAGGAAGAGATACATTGTATCTATTTTTAAAACCCCTAATTTTTAGACAATGCAGGTCAGCTCTTTTATTCTTATTACAACTACATACTCAACTTTTATGCTATGCAATATCTTGCTATTTGTGGCAAGTATGGAAAATAAGGAAAAGTATGCGGGGATCATAACACGGGAAAACCCACTGTAAAGATTGTATTTGGCCTATAGAAGGTATAATACATATGAAATTTGTTTTAAGAGGTGTGATAATGTGTTTTTACTACGTGTTTTATCTTATTGTGTACTGTACTTTTATGTTACTGAAAAGTAATGAATAAAGTTAAATGAATGAAAGAATGATACACATGATTGTATACCCATACAGCCACTCACCCACCTACTGACTCACCCATACAGCCACTCACACCCACTCACAGACTCACAAAACCACTACTACACCCATTCACGGACCTACAAAGCCATTCACATACCCATTCACACACTCACGCATGTAAGTTCACATCCACGCAACCACTCACCAGGGGCGGCCTTAGGCATGTGCAAGCTGTGCACCTGCACAGGGCCACCAAACCCCAGGGGCCACCACAGCAATATATATCCTTAATTTAATAATATTCTGAGGATGGATACATATCCGCGTGGCGGCCCCTGGCAGGGATTTGGTGGCCTCCGGCTCTGTTAGACTTCCATACACCCTGACCCCCCCCCTCTTCACTGGCATCCGCGCTCCATCCCGCCCAGACCCCCAATTCCGGGCCCCTACCTACGTTCCCTGCCCAGGGCCGCCATGAGCCTAGAGCCGCCCCTGCACTCACATACCCACACACCCAATCTAAGACCCACAAAAGCATACACACACACCCTCATTAACGCACCAATACAGCTACTCACACACTCACTCAGAAAACCTCACACAATGCAGTAATGAAGTTCAAACAGATTGATGTAGTTCAAGATGATTTATTGTTGGTATGTAGATGAGCCCCACCAGGAGCAGCCACCATGCAGGTATGCTAGGAGGCAAAGCATAGCATGAGAAATAAATAAAACAAAGAAGAAGAGGATAGCATAAAATAAAATCACTCATACTTCTCTGTTATAAACAACATAGCAATGGAAAATCGACAATGTAAAGCCATAAGGCTTAATGTAAACAGGCTGAAGAAAGAATGAATGAATACAATACCATCACTCTTCCTTCCCTATAACAACATAGCAATGAAAAATCGAAAAATGTGAAGCAATAAGGCTTAATGTAAACATGGTGAAGAACAATTGAGAGAGGGACTAAACCCATACAGAGACAACCTCGTAAAGAGGTCACACCTTGCGCACTGTAATAATGGGACTAAGACCCATACGACACACATTGTGAGTTAAAAAGGACAACCTAGACAACATTGTGTAGAGGCCACTTGACGTGCACCGTAATGGAACTAAATCCCATACTACACACACTGTGTGAAGTAATGGTATAATTGAAAATTGAGCATGAACCTAAGACATACCCCGAAAAGTCAGGGAGGATAGCCATGGTCAGGTAACGTATATGGGTAAGAACCCATGATACATACTTTTAAATATATTTGAAACCATCAGTAGTACAAATGGGCAAATGTACATAGAGCAAATAGGACTAACACCCATTTCTACCCCTATGTAGGGAAGACTGCACGTATGCATGTAAATCGAGATTTTCGAATAATCGAACTCTTGAGAGAGTGTACCTAGGATCCATATATGTACCCCATTGAGCTAAATCGAAATAAAACAACTTACAATCCTGTGAAGGATAAAACTTGAGGAAACAGTAACATCATAAAATGTACAACAAGGCCAAACATAGATGCATATAATAAAACAGGCTTAAACTACCATTTGCATTAAAATTTGATTTGAAGAGAGTTACAACTATGTGTGAACTTGTCACCCTATACATATGACACAAACACCAATGTGGAAAGACATTTAATTGTGGAAGAAAAACTACAGATCAACAGTGACTTAGACATAAATGACATGGCATTGAATGAGACATACAGTGCACTGGTGCATAAAAAACCTCCACAGTTTGAAGGGCACCATAACTTGAAACAAAACAATGAAACATTGCTCCAAGATGCATTAAAACTACAGTAGTGCTTGTCGAGGTATGTGTCGCGTAAATTAAAATTGAGACAAAACTGACATCTTTGTAAATATATGCACTTGTGTGACAGCCCCACGACTGTGCACTGTTTTCAGTCATACGTAAACACCAGGAATAAAGGAGAAGAGAAAACCTGTAACTTCATGGTGCAGCCAATAATCAGATAGCGCCGATCCTGGTCAACTTCAACTTGCCAATAACTTTATGTCCCTAACAGAACTTGGTTGGCAAGACAAAAACCATGCAGTGGTTGGCAAAGTAGGCAAACACGTAGATGACGAGCATGCTGTAATACACCAGCCCTAAAACAGCGGCACGCACCACTATTTCGTGCCGGATGGCTCCCAGCAACAGTGTGCTCCAAAACATCTCATCTCATCTTGATTGGGTGTGAGTGTTTGATTATTTCAGATGCTCCGTCCATCACCACCCCTTTTTGTACCGCTTTTGGCCGCCATAAGTGTGGCAGGGTATGCTCAGACGTGAGTCCCTTGCTCACTTTGCCACTGGATTCAAGCAAGCCGGGCTGAAGACGGCTGGAATGCCAGAAACCGGTCCTCGGAAGCTTGTTTCCGGTCCAGGGAAGTCATGGCTGGGCAGTTCGGGCTGGACTACTCCCATGAGGCACAGGGTCAGACTGATTTGCATATAGCTCAGACAGACAACATCGCTCCCCATCTTCGCAAGAAACCTCAAAACCTGGCTCTTCGACAGACCCCCTCCTTGATGGAATGGAACCTGCACCCCCTCACCCCCCCCACCCCTAGCACCTTGAGACCCTTACGGGTGAGTAGTCGCACTTTAACAAACTCCTGATTGATTGATTGATTGATAGCCGTGTCTGAACTGGGGTGGCAGAGTGGGCTAAAGAACGGTGATGGGTTGAACCCAGATCTTTTGACTGGGTGTGAGTGTTTGATTGATTCAGATGCTCTGTCCATCACCACCTCTATTTGTACCGCTTTTGGCCGCCATAGTTGTGGCAGGGTATGCTCAGACGTGAGTCCCTTGCTCACTTTGCCACTGGAATCAAGCAAGCCGGGCTGAAGACGGCTGGAATGCCAGAAACCGGTCCTCGGAAGCTTGTTTCCAGTCCAGGGAAGACATGGCTTGGCAGTTCGGGCTGGACTGTTCCCATGAGGCACAGGGTCAGACTGATTTGCATATAGCCGTGTCTGAACTGGGGTGGCAGAGTGGGCTAAAGAAAGGTGATGGATTAAACCCAGATCTCTTGACTGGGTGTGAGTGTTTGATTGATTCAGATGCTCCGTCCATCACCACCCCTTTTTGTACCAAAACATCTCAAAGCATCACCAGAGATGAAGCAAAAATGAACGTCACATTGAAGGTTCCAAGAGGGATGCAAGGTACATCGCCGAAGGGACTGCTCGCAACAATCAAGCTGGACACAGGTAGGCGCATGCATTACTTGACTTGTGCCACGTTTTTTGAAAGTTAAAGCAGCGGTTCAACAGCCAAAAGTCCCGAGTGCAGCTAAGGACCACAATAATAAAATAGACTTACCCCCATAAGACCATACCAGCACATTTGAGGTGGATGACTGGGAGGCGATACTTCACCAAACGGCTCCCACCAGACCGACTTAATTTAAAGCTAGAAAGTTAAAATGTCCACAGCTGACCCTGTGCTTAGGAAAATCACGGGTGTTTTGTGCAGGGCTCAGTGTGTAGGGATCTCTGCTCCCGTGCAAATAAAAAACATCTTGTAGGCGCCAAGGAACACGTAAAAAATAAATAAGGAGGCAGCTCTCTTCTAGCGCACATACAGGAAGGTAGACAAGCCTGGTGCAGGTCAAATGTCCATATTAATCACAAAGTGTGCACCGTTCGTGCAGTGTGTGTATAATGTCAAAATCAAAAAGCTTACTTTACTAGGAGGCACCGTTCTTGTGGATGTTACCAAATGACCCAGAGTACAACACGCTTGAGTTGCTTTGATCTTGAGAGGCGCTTGTGAAGACAGAACCATTCATAGAGCCACACTGTTGTTGTGAGGTGCTTGTGAAGTATATATATCAACAAGGAGAGAGGTAGGGAGAATCAGAGACACTCTCTTGATCCCCGGTTAAGTATCAAACAACAAAAGAAGAGAGGTCTGGTCAAGCACAAAGCTACCAAAAATATGGAGCAAAGAGATAAGAGGGTAATTTTGATCACAGTCACTCTATTTGATTAGGAAAGCCCTCACACACCGACCTGGTCAGTGTCATGCTTCATCATCGGGCCCCACCGAAGAGACCGAGTGTCTCTTCGGTGTGCTGCGACGCTAGAAAGACTTGTGAAGTATATTCACTGAGACAGGCTTGTGTGAAGTGGGATCTGGCACGCACAGGTTGGGGGTGACCGGTGTAGTGTCCACTGGTGGGTCTCAAGGTGCCAGAGTCCTTGTTCAAAATGTAGTTTGTAGTTTCTTGTTGTTTCTTTTCAAAATCTAGACTTCTTTGACATAAATTTCTTTTGTTGAGCACGTAGAACGAGGGTAAGTTTCCAGATCGTCGCCATAAAAATGTGGTAATGAAGTCCAAACAGATTTATGTAGTTCAAGATGATTTATTGTAGGTATGTAGATGAGCCCCACCACGAGAAGCCAGCATGCTGCTCAGCCCCATCTCAAATGTGGCTTTTCTTGACAAACACCCAACATTCTGTAATACATCATCATACTGTAACATTCCACTGGCTGAGCATGTGGTAGAAATGGCATACATAATGATGGACAGAAAACTAGAATATTACATACACCCACTCACAGACCCAAATAGCCACACACACATTCACACACCCACTTACATACCTACAATATGACAACCAATGACACACCCATACAACCACTCACATTCCTACTCACAGACCCACACAACCACTAACACACCCATTATTATACCAACACAGTCACTCACATACCCACTGACACACCTACTTGGACACCCACACAGCCACTCACTCAACTACCCATACAGTCAGTCACAAACCCACTCACATCTCCACACAGTGTCTTATTTATCCATTCATACACCCATTCACACACTCATACACCCACTTGCCAATACAGTCACTTACATACCCACAAAAACACTACCACACCCACTCACATACCCACACAGTCACTCACATACCTACTCATAAACCGACTCACATACTCACACACCCACTTGCATACCCATACAGCTACTCACACACCAACTCAAGTAACTACTCACATATGGACATATGATTAAACACCCACACAACCACTCACAAACCCACTCACATACCCATACAGCCACTCACGCAGACCCACAATACCACTACCATACCCACTCACGGACCCATAAGCCACTCACATACCCATTCACACACAGGCACTCTCTTCACACCAATACAGCCACTCACATACCCACACACCTCCTCACAGACCCATGACATCACGCATATACCCACTCACACACCTACTCACAGACCCACAAAACCATTCCCACACCCACTCATATACCCACACATCCACTTGGCTACCCACACAACCACTCACACATACACTTGCATACCCACACAACCACGTACACAACCACTCATAGACTCAACGAGCTACACACACACTCATTCACATACCTGCTTATACACCCACTCACAAAATCACACAGCCACTTGCATAACCACAAAACCACTTAAATACCCACTCACATATCTACATAGCCACTCACACACCCACTCATAGACCAACAAAACCACTATCACACCCACTTGTGGAGCCACACAGCTACTCACACACCCATTCACACGCTCACACATCCATAGTCACACCCATACAGCCTCTTACATACCCATACAGCTACTCACACATCTACTCACTTATCCACAAAAGCACTACCACATCTACTCACAGACCCACACAGTCTCTCAGACACCCACTCACAAACCCACTCACATACTCACTTGCACACATGCACAACCACTCACACACCCACTCATATACCCATAAAGTCACTGACGCAGAAACCACTCACACAACCACTCAATCATTGATACACATGATTGCATACCCACACAACCTCTAATACACCTGCTCACACATCCATACAGCCACTCACAGACCCACAAAACCACAACCACAGCCATTCACAGACCCACACAGCCACTCACACACCCATTTACAAACTCACACATGTGCTTTAATATCTACTCTCACATACCCACTCACAGACCCATATCCACTCACAGACCCACACCCACTCATAGACCCATAAAATCACTCACAAACCCACTCATATACCCAGTTACACACTTACTCACACATCGATTCATACATTCACATACCTGCTTATACTCCCATACAACCATTCACATGCAATCTCACACACCCACACAGCCATTCCTACACCTACTCACAGAACCATAATACCACTACCTCACCTACTCACAGACCCACAGAGTCTCTCACACATCCACTCACATGCTTACATACCCACTTGTGTACCCACACAACCACTCACATACCTACACACAGACCCAAACAGCCACTCACATATTTACGCACCTTCTAAAACACTCACACAATCACTCACACACCCATAGAGCCACTCACACACCCACTCACATACTTACTCACATACTCATCCATCCATACAACCACTCGTACACCCTCACATAAACCCACATAGTCACTAAACCACCCACTCACATACCTGCTCACAATCTCATCCACCCACACAACCACTCACATACCCACTCACAGACCTATTCACCCGCTCACATACCCACTCAGACAACAACTCACACATTCACACACCCGCTTGCATACCCACACAAACACTCACACACCCACTCATACAGCTACTCACACACCCACTCACAAACCCACAAAACCACTAACACACTCACTCACATACCCAAACCATCACTCACACACCCATTCACACACTCATACACCCGCTTTCACACCCATACAGCTACTCACATACCTACTCACAAACCTGTACAACTACTCACAGACCCACAAAACCACTACCATACCCACTCGTAAACCCATACAGTCACTCACATACCCACTCACATAACCACTCACACATCTACTTCCACACCCACTCAATCACTCACTCACACACCCACTCATATACCTATACAGCCACTCACATAACCATTCATACAATGACACACCGGATTACACACCTAAACAACCACTCATACACCTAATCACACACACTTATAGCCACTCACACACTCACTCACAGACCAACAAAAGCACTACCACACCCACTCACAGACCTACTGGGCATCTCACACACCCATTCAAATACTCACAAAGGCACTTTCATACCAATACAACCACTCATATACCCACTCACAGACCCACACCCACTTACAGACCCAAATGACTACTCACACACCCACTTGCAGACCCACAAAGCTAGTTATACACCCACTCATACGCCAACTCACACACCTGCTTGAACTCCCACACAAACACTAACAGACCCATACAGCCACTCATATACCCACTCATGTACCCAGTAACACACTTACTCACACACAGATTCATACATTCACATACCTGCTTGTACTCCCACACAACCATTCACATACCCTCTCACACACCCACATAGCCACTCCTACACCTACTCACAAACTCATACAACTATCACACCTACTCACAGACCCACAGAGTCTCTCACACACACATCCACTCACATACCCCCTTGTGTACCCACACAACTACTCACAAACCTACTAGCAGACCCAAACAACCACTCACATATTTACACACCTTGTAGAACACTCACACAATCGCTCACACACCCATACAGCCACTCACACACCCACTCACATACTTACTCACATACTCACCCACCCATACAGTCACTCATACGCCCTCTTACAGACCCACATAGTCACTCAACCACCCACTCACATACCTGCTCACACACTCACCCACTCACACAACCACTCACATACCCACTCACAGACCAATTCACCCACTCACATACCCACTCAGACAAAAACTCACACATTCACACACCCGCTTGCATAACCACACAAACACTCACACACCCACTCATACAGCTACTCACACACCCACTCACAAACCCACAAAACCACTAACACACTCACTCATATACCCAAACCATCACTCACACACCCATTCACACACTCATACATCCGCTTTCACACCCATACAGCTACTCACATACCTACTCACAAACCTGTGCAACCACTCATACACCCACTCACAGACCCACACAACCACTACCATACCTACTCATAGACCCATACAGTCACTCACATACCCACTCACATAACCACTCACACATCCACGTGCACACCCACTCAACCACTCACCCATACACCCACTCATATACCTATACAGCCACTCACATACCCACTCACATAACCATACACACCTTAACACACCTGATTACACACCAACACAACCACTCATAGACTTACTCACACACTCTTAAAGCCACTCACACACCTACTCACAGACCCACAAAACAACTACCACACCCACTCACAGACCTACTCATCATCTCACACACCCATTCACATACTCACACCTGTACTTTTATACCCATTAAACCACTCATATACCCACACACAGACCCACACCCACTCACAGATCCACATAACTACTCACACACCCACTCGCAGACCCACACAGCCAGTTATACACCCACTCATACACCAACTCACACATTCACACATCCGCTTGAACTCCCACACAAACACTCACAAACCCATACAGCCACTCATATACCCATTCACAGATCCATAAAACCCCTCCATTGGAGCAAGGTTTCAGATGATCAATAGGCTAGTTCTCAATCCAGAAACCAGAATTTTGAAGATTCAAAGCCACCACAGTCTTGGTGAACAGTTCTTGCTCAAACTACAACAAACTTTTTTGAAATTGCAAAACATTGTGTGATATTGAAGCCAGAATCCTTCATTTCGAACCAGGTGACCGTCCTGATCGAATTGGAAGCCATACCTGCTTGAGACGTCCATCGTTCCTGATTGTCCTGGAGGCCTCACCTGCCACTCAAGTCTCCTGTCTGCACCTGACCTAAGAAGGCTGCAACTAACGAAGACAAGTGTCGCCTTCTGAGACACCATGCTGATCTCTCCCAGTTTTCAAGTTCTGAGCAAAAACACAGTCACAGCCCCAGCAGTACAAGAGCTCTCACCACAGCATCAAGACGTCTGACCTGGACAGTTATTAGGCAAGGAAAAATAAGAACAGTGGGCATGCAGAACATTCTGGCAAATATCCAGGGTTCAGAGCCTCCAATACGGTCAGAAGAGGCATTGAGACTGTGCAAGAAGGGAACATGGAAAATAACATAAGAGATAACATAGTTAAAGTTCAGGTTTACGGTTGGAACGTCTGTGGCATGTAAGACAGATTTAGTGTAAAAGAACAACACAGGCATGGGGTAGGTGCCTGGCAATATCCCGAGGTGTTTCGGCTCTTCTCTTTCCAATCAGTTTGTCACGTGGCTTTGTGTAAAACCACTTTGTTATTTTCTCTCTTTCCTATTCCCATTCCCTTATTTCCCCTCTTTCCCCCTTTGACCGTCTGTCCTTGCATCGCTCCTTATTACAGAATATCCCTTCACCTCAAAATCACCAACATCCCACATCCATACTATTTCTGCAGTGCTGCTCAGTTCTCCTTGGCGTCTTTCGGCTCTGGGCCTGTTTCCTGGTAGGATCTGACCTAAATGCAGTCTGCCCGAACCAGGAGAGAGGTATGTTGCTAAATCTGTTGATCTATGTTTGGAACTTTCAATTATTCTATCACAGGAAGGTATAATAGTCAAATCCTTTGTTTTCTTGTTAATATTACTGAGAGGTGGTTCTGAGATCACTCAAGTCTGCTAGTTTTGCCATTCCGGTTTCTTACCACTTCCCCTAGCTTCTAATTGAGGTATTATTAATTATTCAGTATCTTGATTGGAACAGGCGGATGACTGGGACTGTCAGCTGTATCATTTGGAGGAATTTCACACTTCACACAAATCCTGACAACTTTGTGGAACAAGAGACTGAGGTAACTTACAAAGACCTGCTACACAAACTTTTAATGGGTGAGCTTGAATTGGTGAAAGTAAACTGAACTGTTATGCACAGCTATGCTCTGGGGATATTGTGAGTGAAAGACACCGGTGTTATGTCACCTTTACAATTATTTTTTTTTTAGCATGCAGCACCTTTACCACACAGTCTTTGCAACGCAGGTAAGTACCACACAGCCTGTTTTAAATGTACCATTACAAGGTGGTACTTTATCACACAAGTAATTTTCTTAAATGACATAGTAAAAAGAAAAATATATATGCATATATATATATGTGTATGTATATATATGAATCTATATTTGTGTGTATATATATATATATAGATATATACATATATATTCACTAGAAAAACAAAGGTTACAGGATGTTATACGTAGGAATTAGCATTTAAAACTCCTTATAACTTCACTAAAAAAACAACGATTACAGGGACGTTATAGTTACGAGACACGCAAGGTTATGAACTCCATCCACTCAGGATCCCCGTCAGACCTGTGCCCTCATCACGTATTCAACAAAGCAGGTGCAGCCATCGCACCCCAACTACGAAAGGTCATCAACATCTCCTTTAAAACAGCCAGATTCCCAGAAAGCTGGAAGCACGTCGAAATCAGCGCCCTCCTCAAGAAGCCCAAGGCGGACCCCAAGGACCTCAAGAACTTCCGGCCCATCTCCCTACTCCCGTTCCAGGCGAAAGTCATAAAAAAAATAGTCAACATGCAACTGGCCCACCACCTCGAAGACAACAACATCTTAGACCCCTCCCAGCCCGGATTCAGACGAAACCACAGCACCGAGACAGCCCTCATCGCCACTACAGACGGCATCAGGCGCCAACTAGACAACGGCAAAACATCAGCCCTCATCCTCCTGGACCTGTCAGCCGCCTTCGACATGGTCTGCCAATGCACTCTAAAGACACGACTCAAAGAAGCCGGAATCCAAGAGAAGGCCCTCGACTGGAATACATCCTTCCTCTCTGGCAGAACCCAGAGCGTCCGCCTCACACCCTTCCAATCCGAAGCAACCAACATCATCTGCGGCGTCCCCCAGGGCTCATCCCTCAACCCGACGCTGTTCAACATCTACATGGCCCCCCTCGCACAAATGGCCCGCCAACACGACCTCAACATCATCTCCTACGCTGACACCCAGCTCATCCTCTCCCTCACCAAGGACCCGCACACCACCAAAACCAACCTCAACGAGGGAATGAAGGCCGTCGCCGAATGGATGAGGAACAGCTGACTGAAGGTAAACTCGGACAAGACGGAGGTCTTCATCCTCAGACCCACCCCCCTCAGCCTGGAACCACACCTGGTGGCCGACCACGCTGGAAACAGCACCGACACCCACCGACCATGCACGCAACCTAGCTTTCGTCCTCGACTCCTCTCTCTCCATGTCAAAGCAGGTCAGCGCCGTCTCCTCCTCCTGCTACAACACCCTCTGCATGCTCCGCAGGATCTACAAGTGGATCCCAACTGAAACAAGAAGAACAGTGACACAGGCCCTCGTCAGCAGCAGGCTGGACTACGGCAACGCTCTCTACACAGGAATCCCAGTCAAGAGACCTACACTGGCTCCCCGTCAACAAGAGGATCCCCTTCAAGATCCTCACCCATGCACACAAAGCACTACACAACACTGGACCAGCCTACCTGAACAGCAGAGTCAGCTTCTACACCCCCACCCGCCAGCTCTGCTCCGCCAGCCTCGCCACCTCTGCTGTACCCCGCATCCAACGAAAGACCTTTGCGGCAGATCTTTCTCCTACCTCGCCGCCAAGACCTGGAACACCCTCCCGACCCACCTATGGCAGGCCCAAGACCTATTCACCTTCAGAAAGCTCCTCGAGACCTGGCTCTTCGAGCAGTAGCAGCTCCCTCCCCCTCAACGCCTTGAGACCCTCACAGGTAAGTAGTGCGCTTTACAAGTACCTTGATTGATACAAAACCAGAGAAATTCAGCCTTTATAGTTTTCTGAGTCAACTGTAACTCGCCCCCGTAATGCACTGCTTATGATGCCACATATTACATCCGTCATGACATGGTCAGTGATATCACTGATGACATCTCAATGCACTGCCACCCCCTACCCTGCATGGCTCCAGGAGTGAGGCAGCGCGATCCCCCTCCTCAATTTGAAGATATCCTTGAAGAGGTGATGGTCCCCGGGGCAGCGGGGGTTGGGTGGCCCCTACATTATAGTATACTAGCCCAGGGAAGGGGCAGTCCCCAGGGCTGCATGGGGTGGCTGGATCCCCCATGCATCCTATTGAAATATAGCCCTGGGGAGGTGGTGGTCCCGGGGCTGTGGGCTAGCCGCGTAGCCCTTGTACTCCAAGCAGTTAGCCCAGGTAGGTGGCAGTCCCTGAGCTGCATGGGGCTGGAGCCCCCCCATGCATTTTAATTTAAATACAGCCCCAGGAAGGTGGCGGTCCCCTATGCTGTGGGGGTCGCGCAGCCCCCTGCATTTCTGTGATTCAGCCCAGGAGAGGTGGTGTTCCCTGGGCCTGTGGGGTCCCACACGAGGGGGCCCCATCATTATTATTTATTACCCCAGGACCTAGCCCACCCGAGGGATTCATTAAATGAAGTGCTGCAACCAGCGCTTCTTTTTAAAAAGAATTTGTCAGGATCTGTGGATCCAACGCGCGACTCCCGCTGACCTTTTGTATAAGTAAATGATTTTTTTGCCTTGGGGGTCCCTGTGGGACCCCCTGAACAGGCCTACAGTGTCAGGATGTTTCTACCCTGCCCCCTTTTCTTTTTTTATTTTATTTTTTTGTGACTCGGTTCAACCGAGTCACAAGATGGCTGCCAACACTTCTTGGTTTGAAGGGTTGGCATCCAATCAGATCTCAGGATCAGATAGCATGACTGCCAAATTTAATAAGGAATATAGAGATCTACTGGTGCCTTATATGTGGGCAATATAGAACAAGGGATTAGAGGGTGGCAAATCATACCACAAGGAGCTTCTAACACATTTTTCAAAACCCTGGAAAGATCTAAAGACAGTCATATAGACCACTGTCTCTACTTAAAATCAATGTTAAAATCCTTGTGCAAATAGTGGCAAGCAGATTAACGCCTATGACCTGAAGATTGGTCCTCCCGAATCAAACAGGTTTTATCCCTGACAGAAAAGGTGGCTACAGTGCATCTACCCTATTTGTCATTAGGGACAAAGTGGATCCTTACCGGCGGGGGTGTCAGTCGCGTTAGTCACAAAGAAAGCAATAAAAATCCGGCAGTGAGAATATATATACACTATGTCCTAGAGAGAATGGGTATGGGTAACCCTTTCTTAAAAATAGCCAAACTACTATACACGGACCCTGTAGCAAGAATCAGAATTAATTGATATCTCTCACCTCCCTTGGACATTTGGCAAGGCAAATGATTGCGCTGACCGCTATCATCCCTGATATTCTTGCTTGATATGGAACCTCTGGCTTGCATGAGCAAAGAACACCATTGGCAGTGTGGGCTTACATTCACAAGGGGGCGCCTGACCATATCATTTTAAGCAGATGATATACTGAGGTCTGTGGATAATCTCCTCCCAGTAAAACGTTAAATAGTGCCCTTTCCTTCCATAATCATTAATTGGGAGAAGTCTGCAGTATTCCCTCTACACCGTTGCACAACATACCCCGAGTAGGGAATGTTGATGATGGTGGTATGGGAATCTCTGCACAGGAAAGTTGGGCTAATGTATCCACCAGAGAGCCTAGTTGAGGACACCCCAGCCTTCCCACCAACCATGGAACAGGTGCTAGTGCACCCCCATAGAAAACCCAATCTGGCGCAGTGGGTAAACTCTTTTAAGATTTTATATTTATATCTTTAGAAAGCTTCAAAGGTCTGGCCAATAGCAGTCCTCTGGACACATTTATATATTTCAGACTAAGTAATGAGGTGAAAGCTCAATACTTCTCTTTCCCTGAAGAAGCAAAAACTTTCCTCCCTCCCACTTACCAATAAAATTATGTTGGAAGTACCCGTGGTTGGGATATTAAATTATACAAGTGGTCAGAAGAAACGTGTGTATACTGTTGTGCATAGACTGCGTTTTGGACAGCTAATCACAGCTGTATACTAGAACATTATAAATATTTTCATAGGATAGACATGATTCCAGAGAGATTGCATAAAGAGAATCCAGATAATGATCACATATGTCACAGGTGTGGGACGCTGCATGCTATGTTTATGCATTTGGCATGGTCTTGCCCAAGAATTTCTGATTTGTGACTGAATATTGATGGAGAACATAATATGATGTCAATATATGCATTACTGGCCTCTCTACTGGTTATGTTGCTTGAATATGTGACTGACGTCCCTAAACTGATCAGATGAGCTACTGCTGTGCTTCTACTGTCAGTGAAAAGATGTGTGGAGCTGGGGTGGTCGAAAGGCTCATGTTCAAGTGAGAAAAGTGCTTACCAGACACACTCAGAAGTAAGTATAATTTTGAAGCATATGCCACGTTAATACCAGACAAAAATACACCTAGAGTCATAAGGAGCCATTCCATGACTACTGCAGAATATATTGCGCGAATCTGGTTAATGATGACGATTCTGAATAACTAGGTGTGTAGGCACTGTTAGTGTCCTCCCCTAACCACTGACATGGTCGATGTTGGAGCAGCTTTTGCATGTGTAACTTGGAACAATGGAAGAAATATGGCTATCCATGGATGAGACTAGAGGACCTCTCACTTGTTTGGCCAACACTCTTAATGTGAATACATGAGAGTATCATCTTGATACATTGTGATTGACCATAGTATAATGATCATGCCCTTGTCACTAAAAGTGACTTTAAAACTATAAAATATGATTTGAAAAAGACTTTAAAAGCATCACACATTGTGAAAGTTTAATCCGGTACGCATTATATAAAACTGTAAAAACAAACAAATTAGGCAATGGAAGAACAGTAGATATGGCTATAAATCCCCCCCTCCTCCTAACTGCCCCAGATCTGGTGAGGCACTGCTCCAGCTTCTGTCCTGACCAGCCGCCAGCAGTTGCAGTGATTAGAGAGAAAAAAAGCAAAGTCAAAAGGTAAAAATACTAGTGTTCATGTGAAAACAAAATACATATTAATGGCCTCATTAGGATGGCGGTCGTACTTACGTATGAATGCCATCCATTAGTAAGAAGCGGGACTGCCCGACTACAAGTCGGAGGTCCTGCAAACCGAATTAAGATGAGACCACCACCACGGCGGTAGCAATGTCTATATTATGTATTGTTGTAAAAAAGACAGTAAGGTAAACAAGGACCTTAGGTTGACAGTATTTTATAGGAACAGTGGTCCCTGGTAAGGAACTAATGTACAGGAGAAATCAATATAGACTAGTATCAGTGCTATATTACTCCTGTCCAGCCGGACAGTCAAATTTAATGTATACCGAAATTCGAGATCAAACTAGAACCAATAAAGTGGGACACAGTCCTGCGTCCAAAACATTTACAAGACATACACAGTAAACAAAACATTCAGGCAGGGCAAGAAGGCTTGTTTGTAATACAAACAGTTGAACAAGAAAAATGTGAAAAACGACAACCGTTACACTGATTTATCAATTAAGATTGTGTGCACGGTGCTCCAATAAGTCGATCCTTTATAACAATATTAGGATCATCATCAGGACATTTTTATACAAGCCTGAAGAGCATGGTGCTGACCGAGTAAGCGACCACCCGGCAGCAAGGACATCTTTCCATACACATCAGCATAGCATCGTCCATATGTGACCAGGCTAGGTCGCCCCCTCGCTCCTCTGCAGCCTCCACGCTCCCTTGTTGGTGCTCCTGCACTTCCTGACGCTCCTGCCTTGCCCTGCATCGGGCGACCCAGCCACCGCTGAGCCACCCGCCCGCCACAGTCTTTTCCCGCCGCTGCCTCCCTGCGGCCCCGCCCCCCGCCATCCCATTGGCCACCCCACTCCCACCACCCAGCTGATCCTCCCTCCCGGCTCCTCACTTAAGGGGACCGCCTCCACGCTGTAGGGAGCGACCGCTGTGCCTGTGACCAGGCTAGGTCGCCCCCTCGCTCCTCTGCTGCCTCCACGCTCCCTTGTTGGTGCTCCTGCACTTCCTGACGCTCCTGCCTTGCCCTGCATCGGGCGACCCAGCCGCCGCCGCCCGCCGCAGTCTTTTCCCGCCGCTGCCTCCCTGCGGCCCCCCCCGCCAGCCCATTGGCCACCCCGCTCCCGCCACCCAGCTGATCCTCCCTCCCGGCTCCTCACTTATGACGCCCCCAGAGCGACCGCGCAGTGGACGCGCGCAGCGGGAGCACCGATTGTGCGCCGAAGGCGCGCCAAAGGCAAGCCCGTCTGCACCCGTCCGCGCCTGGACCGCGCCCGGTGCCAGACCCCCTGGCCGCCGCAGATGCCAGCCCTCCCGCCCGACTTACGACGCCACCACCCTCAACGCACTCAACACCGGCCGGATCCCCGGATGCTACCGAGCCACCCCGAGACGCACCCACGGACCCTTCACCTGCCATTCCTGCAAGTTCTCCTGCATCCGGACCTGCACCGCACCCGCCAAGCCGAGCACCAGCAGCAACCACCTGAAGAACACCATCTGCATCCCGACCAACTTCGACGACACCCTCACAGCCCCTGAACATCTTCACTTCCAGATACACACCGACCCCAAGACCAGACTCAGAAGCACCCTCATCTACAGACCCCTGGGACCTCGCACACAATTCAGCGAAGACATCGCAGACTTCATCAGCCTGCACGCCCCCTTTCTTCCGCTGACTACATCCTCCTAGGGGACCTCAACTTCCACCTGGAGAACAACAATGACAGCAACACCACCACCCTGCTGGACAACCTCGCAAACCTCAGACTCAAGCAACTGGTGAACACCCCCACCCACTACGCCGGACACACGCTGGACCCCGTCTTCTCCTCCAGCAAGGACATCTCCTTCAGCCACTCCACCGGACTCCACTGGACAGACCGCAGCTGCGTCCACTTCAGCTTCAGAAGGACCACGACTCACCGCCACCCGCAACAGATTCCCCGTAGGAGCTGGAACAAGATCACCTCCGACCAGCTCTCCACATCCCTGAACCAGAATCCTCCCGCCAGACCAACGGACCCCAACCAAGCAGCCGACAACCTCAACCAGTGGATCACCAACTGCGCTGACGACCTCGCACCCCTGAAAAACCATCCCAGATGATCTCAAGAACTCCAAGAAGAACTGCCGCACCCTCGAGAAAGCCTGGCACAAAGACCCGACTACAGACAACATGACTGCCCTCAAGCACGCCACCCGCAAACACCACCAGATGATTCACTCCACCAAGAAGACAGCATTCAAGGAACGACTAGACAACAACTCACACAACAGCAAGGAACTCTTCAGCATCGTCAAAGAGCTCTCCAACCCCAGCGCAAGTACCAACGACATCATCCCCTCGCAAGAACTCTGCGACTCACTGGCCTCGTTCTTCCACAGCAAGATCGCAGACATACACAACAGCTTCGGCGCACAGCCCACGCACCCAATCACTGAACCGGCGCCCCCCACCACCACCCTTCGCGCCTGGATCACGGTCAGCACCGAAGACACCATCCGCACGATGAACACCATCCACTCCGGATCGCCAACCGACCCATGCCCCCACCACGTCTTCAACAAGGCCGCCTCCGCCATCGCACCCCAACTCCGAGACGTCATCAACTGCTCCTTCAACACCGCCACCTTCCCCGAGAGCTGGAAGCATGCCGAACTCAGCGCCCTCCTGAAGAAACCATCAGCAGACCACACTGACCTCAAGAACTACCGCCCCATCTCGCTCCTCCCTTTTCCTGCCAAAGTCATTGAGAAGACCGTCAACAGACAGCTTGCCGCCTTCCTCGAGACGAACGGATCCCTCGACCACTCGCAGTCCGGCTTCCGAGCCAACCACAGCACTGAGACCGCCCTCATCGCTGCCACTGACGACATCCGAGCCCTGCTCGACAACGGGGAAACAGCTGCCCTCATCCTCCTGGACCTCTCCGCAGCGTTCAACACCATCTGCCACCGCACCCTAGTACAACGCCTCAGCAACATCGGAATCCAAGAGAAGGCTCTGGAGTGGATCATCTCGTTCCTCGCCGGAAGAACCCGTTCAGATCCGAGGCCACCAAAGTCATCTGCGGCGTACCACAGGGATCATCACTCAGCCCCACCCTCTTCAACATCTACATGAGCCCCCTCGAGGCCATCGCAGGCAAACACAACCTCAACATCATCTCCTACGCCAACGACACCCAGCTGATCCTCTCCCTCACCAACAACCCAGCCACCGCTAGAACCAACCCACACGGAGGGATGAAAGACTTAGCCGAGTGGATGATGAACAGCCGCCTGAAACTGAACTCAGACAAGATGGAAGTCCTCATCCTGGGACCATCTCCCTCCGCCTGGAACAACTCCTGGTGGCCCCCTGCCCTGGGCAGCGCACCCAAACCAACGGACCACGCATGCAACCTGGGCTTCATCCTGGACTCCTCCCTCTTGATGACCAGACAAGTCAACGCCGTCTCATCTTCGTGCTTCAACATCCTACGCATGCTCCGTAAGATGGGTTGGATCCCCACCGAAACCAGGAAGACGGTCACCCAGGCACTCGTCACCAGCCGACTGGACTACGGAAACACCCTCTACACCGGAACCACAACCAAACTACAGAAAAGACTCCAACACATACAGAACGCCTCCGCACGACTCATCCTGGACATCCCCCGCCACAGCCACATCTCCGGACACCTGAGAGACCTGCACTGGCTCCCTGTCAACAAGAGAATCACGTTCCGACTCCTCACCCACGCACACAAGGCTCTCCACGACCTGAGCCCCAGGTACCTCAACAACCGCCTGACCTTCTACACTCCCACCCGCCAGCTTCGATCGACCAGCCTCACCCTCGCCGCCGTTCCACGCATCCAGAGAGCCACCATGGGAGGAAGATTCTTCTCCTACCTGGCAGCCAAGACTTGGAACTCCCTCCCCGTCCACCTCCGTCAGACCCAAGACCACCTCTCCTTCAGGAAGTAACTCAAGACCTGGCTGTTCGAGCAGTAGCAGACCCCCCCCCCAAGCGCCTTGAGACCCTCCGGGTGAGTAGCGCGCTATACAAATGTCTTGATTGATTGATTGATTGATTGAGGCTTCCTATCTGTGCCCCCTCCATCTCCCGGATTGCCGAGACCTTTTTGCCGCTTATTGGTTCTTGTTTGATCTCTAATTTTGCTATACATTACATTTGACTGTCTGGCAGGACAGGAGTAATATAGCACTGGTTCTCGTCTATATTGATTGCTCATTTACATTAGTTCCTTACCAAGGGCCACTGTTCTTATAAAATATATTATGCATTACAGTGGGTGCTGCGGGCTGCAGCACACGCTGCAGTACAAAAAATAGCCATTAGACATATCCCTGCACTATGTGGCAGGCAGTGCCTGCCACAAGGTGCAGAGATATGTAGGGCCCATGTCGGAGACCGAGGGGGAAGGGGGGCCGCTACGGGCCCCCAATGTCCCTTTCCACCTGCCTTTTCATGTCGGGTTCACTGCCATGAAAGGGCCGGCAGAAAGGAGCATTGATAATACCTACTGCGGTGCCAGGCAGGCATCGTCACCATAGAAGGTATTACTTCACCTCCGTCTGACCAACGGGCTACTTGAGCCCATCAGATCCTTGGCAGTCGGTCTCTCCGACTGCCACCCCTCCACTGGCCACCCTGATGTGGTGGGTGGAAAACAGCATTATGATGGTGGTGAGACCGCCACTGACGGGCCATCGGTGGCAGTCCTACCGGCCCTAAATGTCTGCCTTTTCCATCAGAGTTTTCCAGGAATAATCCTGACAAACGCGAATATTCATGAAAATCTTGATATAGCAAATAGAAGTTCTAGTAAGTACTAGTTCTAGTAAGTGAGCCTAACCAGTGGTGCACTATAATTCTTTGTTTACTGTTCAGACTTTCCCAGAATAAGATTCCGGCACAAAAACAAAATACAAATCTGAAAGATTTTTTCTGCAACGTGCCTCCAACAAATCTCTTGAGTGCACCTAAGTATAAAACCCCAACAATCATAACCTGTGGGAAAGAAACAGAAAGTAAAAAAAAAAAGTATTTTAATAGTAATGTATAAACATTTACCGTTCCCAGTCCACCTCCAAAGCCCAAACATTCGGGACTGTCTTACAATACTTATTGCAATTAGGATGCACTGATTCACAGTGACATTTCGGAAACACAATATCAGGACATACCACTTGAATTCTGAGCACTGTCTCCTCCTGTGATTAATGGAGCTATAACTCATTCTGGTTGTGAGGAGCAGAAAGCAGTGAAGCCTCACTGGCTGATTTACAATCGAAAGTCCAGTTTCATTTCTTAAACTGCTTTTCCTAACTTTGTCTCTTTTTTATTTTATTGTAGCTTTCTAATGCTGAGCAGCAATACTGTAACTTGAGCAAGACATGCAGTCCTGAAAGAAGGGGATTCATCATGTCACATGGATGAATGCCAGGAAGAAAGAGACAGGGACTGAGGAAGAGCTGGAGACGGACTCGTTGCCAAGTCATTACAGTAACTGAAACAATATTCACATCTTCCTATAACCCCTGATAAAACTGACAAAGAATTCCTTTGATTATAATTTGTAATAAATGATACCATTCTTTCTCGTCAGTGAAATAATAAATTTTCCATCAACATCAGCATTCTCGGATTCACTAGCAATGATTCAATTTTAAAGGAGCCAGAATGAGACAGAAATGGTGGTGCCTGACTCTGAATACCAAACTTAGAGCCAGATGTACTAAACCTTTCAAGTGGCCCAATCAAGAGCAGCCCCTGTAGGTGAGAGCGGAGGGCTGGGGGGATGGGGGGGGGGGGGGGAACATCCCCCGCGTGAGCAAGGTAAGTGTTTTTTTTTTTCATTTCAACTTGCTATTGTCTGTCGACTCCCGCCTCCCCCACGCCCTACCACTCTTACCTGGACGAGGCGATCCTGGGTGCAAATACTCCATTTCTGAATTTGTGACCGACAAAAGGTATTTCCCATGTACAAAATCTGTTTTAGGAGTAAGTAAGATTTTTACAGACTCATAAATTGGTTTGTGACTAGCTTCCAAACCGTAATTTGGAAGGGGTGCTTAGTGGGAGTTGCTCTCAAGTTGTGAATCGGTACCAGATGTCTCAATGGTTTGCAACCAGAAGTCCAGGTGAAAATCATTTAAAAGTTACCAGTTTCAAAGTTGTACTAACTTATTCACTATAGGAAAGGATCCCTTTTAGACACCTTCTCCTTTGTGAATTGGGGAGCAAGTTTCATGTGGAGTAACTCCAACAGAAACCTTTTTTAAATTTTATATCAGGCATTTTCTTTAAGGAAAGAAAATATAAAGATTTAATTTTTTCAAAGCAATCACAAGGATGCTGGTCTGCTGACCCTTGCTGGCCACCATCCTTGCTGGCCTCCATTGAATGTGGTCTCAATTTGCAATCTGCTAATGAATTCTCATTATGTAAGCCAAACTGTGACTCACTCAAAATTAGAAGTTTTCAAACTGAACTATTAGTACATAGGTTGGTTTGCAAAATTAGATACTGATTGCAAATTGTGACCACTTTTTGTGACTGATATCTTGACACACATGGCTCACGAGGTCTTGGTAAAGTTAATCCACCACACATCTAATTCTGGGGCATTTTAAAATTCACATTGCTTCTTAGTTATCCTTACACATTTCAGAAATTTGTGTGTGACGATCTTAAGAAACTTTTACTATATGTGATGTGAGAAACCCCTGATAATGGGGAGCCACTATTATACTCTACACGACACATACTAAAAAATGGGAGGGCATGGAAAAGTGGTGTTAAATTAACCAGGCATGGTTTAAGGCTTAGTGAGATTTTTACATAGGTGTGCTGAAATTAATCATGGTCATTTTTAAGTGTGACCTAGAAACAGCTTTAACTGTTTACTGCTTGCCAACCTGATGTTATAAAAACAAATCATTAAAGTAAAAATGCATAGCATATTCATGGAGGCGCTTGGGTCAGCTCTCGTCATCCGTTACTCTGTTTAGCGATTGTTCACATTTTTGCCCACCATGGTATACAACAGGGGGTAATCGCTGAGTCCACTTCTGCTGTTGACACTCTTGCCTATGAGTGATGGGATTTTCCTGATTAGATGAGCACATCCACCTAAAAAGAAGTATACTTTAGTTTCAGGGCTGGTCGGTCAACTCTTTACTTTGACAATCCTATTTTCGTTCTATTCTTTATCCTGTTTATTTTCTTACTAATCCTTGCATGTTTAAAATATATCTTCAGGTTACATTATTGGAAGCAAATTAAAATAATTTTGTTGAGCAAATAAAGAAGGCATTTCCGTATGAGGCGCGTTAAAACTAATGAGGGCTTCCATACCCATTCTAAGTAAGCCTTCCTGCTTTGAGCCCCTCTTACTGTTCCATATAAATTAAATGTGATGGTTAAGTTCTTACATTTAAATTTCTTTCTGCAAGCGTATGACTACCTCACATTATTTTTTGCTTTGTTTTATATTTGTGGCATTTGCTCGCTTCAAAAAAAATAACCATCACACAAGTTGTCAAGGTGAGACCTACTGGCTTTGCCAAAACTTGTTGAAAATTGCCTTTACTTACTGTAAGTCCACCAGGGTCCTTCTCTATCACTGGTTCTTTTTAACCATTATATGCTGACTGTGAACTAGGTTATTGTTCAAAACTATTTTTAATTCCAGATAAACACTGATGACAACACAACCCTTTTTTTTTTCTCTTCCCAGTGAGTCTACGACTGATTATGAAGTCACCCTATGATTAAAGAACGACTACCTCTAGATAAAGCTCGATTAATTAATGTGAATGAGATCGAATGGACCAAAATATGTATTCTTCTGCCCACACAGCTTTAGTCCCCCACATGCAAAATAGTATTAACCATCAATGCCAACACTTTCTAGGTGTACTACTGCTGCCTATGCTTGTTGGACATTCCCTGGCCTCTTCATCCTCTGAACTGTGCTTTTCTTGGGATGTCTTTTTAGGTCTCGGGCCTAGCGTACACTGCAGCAGTGTCATGCCGCCAGAGTCCTTTTCTCAGGGTTTTGAAAATGGACCTGGAAATTCCACGCAGCTTGTGTGTTTGTTACCTGTTTCTTTCTCACTTTTCTTTGGGTTACTTAGCTCCCTTGGTCTTTTTGCTTTTGTTGGGGTGTACCTATTATGTTTCTTGAGCTTGAGAGGCATAGGAATACCTGCTTCTCTAATAGTTTGTTTGCCTCTATAATCAATTTGATATAAAATAAACGAGAACACAAACGTACCAGTTTAAAATGGTTACAGTTTATGTTGTTTACTTTTTGCAGTTTTAATATTGCAAAATAATGTTTGTTTTGTAATTTATTTAACTGTGCACTTAACTTTTTAATGTTTTAACTTTCAGCTTAAGGTTTTTTGGCTAGGACAGCCAGACTCTCGGGTGGTGGCAGTCTTCCGACTGCCCCATTATGTCTTGCCACCCTGGGACCAACACAAATCTCAGAGATCCCTTTCGGTATTGGGGCAGTATTGAGGCTGTATTTTACTTGGTGGGGGTGCTGCGACCCTGCCAATCATATTATGAGTTTCTCACCGCCACACTTTTCATGGCTGTGCGACCGCCATGAAAAGTGTGGAAGTGAAGAAACAAAGGGTACCCTACAGGGCCCCCTTGTGCCTCACGCGATGTGGATGCACACAACCCTGTGTGCATGCACACCGGTACCTGCACGGCATGGACTGCAGCGGTCCATACTGTGCAGGTACTGCCATTGGCGTTCCAATGGCGGTGCCTATTTCATAGGCACAGCCAAGGGAAGGGCCAAAAAAGGCCCGCCAGACAGGTGAAAACTTCTAATCTGGTAGGCGGTTTGTACGTAGGTTTGGCGGAGTGGGTGGTCCGGCACTGACAAACTCATAGGGCCTAATTTCGATGCCAGTCAGACGAGTGTCTGACCGGCATCGTTGTAGTAAAGAGATCTACTAACGGGTAGTTGGCAGTCCCAGAAAAGAGATGCTGCACCCGCCCCAATGCCAAAAGGCATGCTTTTAAATATTCCTGCAACTTGTGTCATGCACCATACGGTGTCTGCCACACGATGCAGGTATGTTTGTTTAGGGGGGATCACTGGTGCCCACGAGGGCCCATAGCAGAGGGCCACGGGAGACAGGGGCCCTGCTAGTTGTCCCAAAAAAGCCTTTAAGCCAGCCTTTTCACATCGAAAGAACTGACATGAAATGGCTGGCAGGAAGGTGGATGATAATCCCCTCAGCAGTGCCTGAGAAGGCACCGCCTCTATTGTGGGGAAACTGTTGGTCGGTCCCTCGAGTAATGCAGTCCAACCGACCACATCGGAATGCAACCGTCTGAACACGGACACAGATGGTGGTGGGACCGACACTGATGGCACATTGTTGTTGGTCCCACTATCATCATAATGAGGCCCATAATGAGGCTCTTAGCCTCTAACGTTAATGTTTTTAGCATCAACCATGTTTCAACTTTTTAAACCTTTTTTTGTTATAAACCTACCTTTATACTTCTTAACTTCCTTTTTTTACATGTTGAATATTAACTTTTTGCCATTTAAACCTTTGATTTGTATTGTTAAAGTGCCTGAGTGAAATGCTCAAGCAACTATTTGGCTTGACAGATGAAGAGAGGGGCAAGAATGATGATGTGATTGGGTTACTTCAGACAATATGGGTTGAGCAGATAATTAATGACGTATATTTCACCTGTGTTGGGAAGTGTTTTTTTTTTAGGGACAGTGAATGCATGTGACATCAGTTGAGCAGAAAATTTCCAAATTTTTATGAAGTGTAAGAGGTTTCGAGATGCCAGGTGTGCAGTAGGAATCTGCAGTGGTGGGGATTTAGAAGAAGATTTATACATCATCACTCAAAGAGGTGTTGTGCTAGCTGCCACTTTGGCCTTTTTATTTACCATACCTTTCCAAAATGGTCAATGCCCATGTCAACAATGTACAATAGCTATTTAAAAAAAATGCTAGCACTGAAAAGTGAAGTGAGAAGCCCAGTAGTACTTCGCATCAGTAAGGTCCTCGATCGTCCTCATCTAAGATCCATTGGGGGTTGATGTGAGCATCACGTGCAGCACATGCGAAATCCTGTGGAGATCAAATGTCATATTTCCTTGGGACATGGCTATCTTCATACGGATGGCTTTATTCTGCTTAGAAATTAGACAGATTGCTAATTATAGCACCCTATTCCCCAGGGATTTTCATTCATCAGAATACTCCCCTCCTATGTAATTCTTGTTGAAGATATCCAGCTTTACAGAAATTTCAGTAAGAGCATTTTCTATAGCTTTCTTAGACTTGTTATCCTAATTAGCCTCCTCAATGTCCTGAAGTCTATTGCCAAAAAGAGTGAGATTGTCATCCAAACTGACAAGAAGGTTTTTTAATTTGCTGCGCAACTTGAGATCAAGGTGAAATATTTCGAGAGATTTGAGGGCCTAAAGAGGGAACTCATTTTTGCCTCTAAAGGTATAACTTCATGGTCTGAACTGTTCAGCTGCTGAAAAGTACCCCAAAGTAACACTTGCGAGAGTGATCAGCTATCTCTAGGACCAAAATAATTGTTTTTAATTGATATGCCCTGATGAAGATGGTGTGAACCATATCTAAACCCACCGAAACACCACATCGACAGGAAGTTTTGGGGAAACATTATAAATAGGAATATGTGATGAATTGTATATTGAAAAAAATGGATTTATGTAAAATCTTTTTTAAGAATGTGCAATAGGCTTTTGACATGTATTAGAATGTTTCTATTTATAAATGGTATTGTGTTCATAACTATGAGACAGAGAAAGACTTTACACGAGTTTTGAGGTGAGAACTGCATAAATGACTGTTGGTTTCATGGAGGAACGTTTTAATATAAAAAAAGCACTAAAAGGAAATACTTTAGTTGGCCAATGAACCTGACACAGAGAGGAAGAGAATTAGAGGAATGAAATGATAGATGGACATAGAAAGTTGGGAAAAAGTTAAGGGAGACATTATTTCCCCCAGGCTGTTGTTCACAGCACGTCACTAAAAAGGTTGGAAGAAATTACATTTATTCTCTACTCCATTGGCGGAATTCTCTACGTCATTGGTTGAATATGATTTGCACCAAAACGTCTTCCTTTTATTAACTCAACTAATGCAAACTATGAAGTCCTTTAAAGTTTTTTTGGAGAGGTCTCCAGAAAACTTGAACATATGTTGAGGTAGGTGTGTACTCCTTTTCATAAAAAGTATTTTTTTTGTGCGATCCGACTTAAGTAATGCAACGATTTCCATGAAAGGAAAAACTTTTACTTGAAGGAAAAAATATCAAGAGTTACTTTGCTGCAACTTCTTTTTTTTTTTTTTTTAATGAATTCTGATCTAGCATAGGCCATCTAGTTGAATCTACTTCCAGAGCTCTATCAAACTGTAAAATAAAAACCCTTCTTTCAAGCCTTCATGGGAACCTAACACTATTTGCAAAGTTCTTGAGAAGCAAAGTAGCAGCAAGTGGAAGCTTCATCAAAGATGGATATATCAAATCAAGGTAATATCCCTTCCCTTCTGGGAGATGTGTTGGACACAAGTGCATATGCTTATATACTTTTGAAGCATTTTTAAGCTTAGCCACATGTCAAAAATCTTCTTAGCTTTGCGTTCAAGTGACAGCCCTTGTTTAAATAATATGGAATTTTTATGTGATTCTGATTTTTGTTTTCACTTTCCACGATTTCATGGACTAAATAGTAGTAAGAATGTTCAAATTACTGACTTACCTCCCCGATATCTTTGTCATATTCAACACTGTTGATAAATCTTCCAATGTATTTTTAAAGGATCCATGCTTTCTTAATTGTGCTTACAGAACTAGTCTGGCATTTCTTTCGGATGACAAATACTTAGCTTCTCAAAATGGTTTTATTTTCTCATGAAGAGAAAGCTGGTACCCAGTCATCTTTGTTGTTTGGCACTGTGTTCCTTGAGTGCCACATTGGTAGTCATGCAGCAAATGGTTAGCATTGATGTGATCTTGGTGTTGATTATAGACTGATTTTGTGATTTTCTTGCAAAAGAAGGGTAGGCGAGTGATGGGTTGATAGTTGGTGAGATTATAAGGCTGTAGTGTGAATTTATTTTAGTATTAGAAGGATCTGGGCTGTCTGGGAAGATGCCTTGATTGGTGAAAGTCATTCACAATGGTGAGTTGGGATTAGAGAGCTACTACAAAGAGAGCTTTGATGTAGGCTAACGGTAAGACATTATTTTAATAGGAAGTGGCTTTTAGGCAGTTGAGTATGTCAGCGAGATCTGTGAGAGATAGGGCTTTAAAGGATGGCCATTGTGGGAGTCTATGAGATGGAACGTGTGTAAGAGGAAAAGCAGTCTTTATGTTTTTAATGTGCCGTAGAATCTTCTGTATTCTGCACTTGTCTCTCCAGTGTAGAGTAAGGCAGATGCTTCTTACAGTGCTTGTGTTGAAGAGCGGTCTGCTTTTGTTGGTGGCTTTATTGATGGTGTTGATATATTGCTTTGTTTTTTCTGAAGCAATGTGCTAACTGTGTCTTGCATGGAGGAACTTCTCTATAATTAGGTCACAATGAGTTGTATTTTCGGCCCATTTTCTTGCTTGTCTGCAGATGGAACATTTATTATCATCAAGGTTTTTCGAGTAACAGAAGGTAACTGAAGGTTTTGGCTTGCACTTTCATGTTTTATTTGGAGCATGACTGTTCACATTCTTTTCCAAAAAAGTGATTACAAGGGTGTGGGCATTGGACATGGAGTCATCAGGGTGAGAGATGACTTGAAGCATTAGATTATCGATGGAGAAGCCTTGGAAGGATTTGTAGATTTAATCTTCTCTTTTGGGTTGATCTTGGTTTATTGGCAGGATGCTGAAATGGGAGATAGGAATGGCAAGGTGGTTGGCCCAGTCCAGGTAGTTGATTAGTAATTGATTGCTGGTGAAGTTGAGAAGAGGAGTTTGAAGATATTGCCTTTGGAGTGTATTAGGTTGTTGGCTTGCTGTACCACATTGAGTGTGTTGACCTCTTTATTTTTAGCCTGTGTTGCCCGGGAATTTGAAATCATTCAAAAGGGTGTTTTGGGAGTTTTGGATGGAGGAGGTGACAGAGACATCTGAGAATTCATTAATGAAGTCCTTGTTCTGCCCAGGAAGCGTGTAGATCAGATGGGATGGAAGGCTTTGTTCTGAGTGGCAGAGAGGGAAAAGTGGTATTTAAGGAGCTCCATGAAGTTGAGTGCCACCCCCCTTGCCTAGGATGCACAACTGGGAGGATTGTCTGGTCTCAAGACACATTAGGACACAGAAGAGTGGGTGGGAATTTTGAAGAAGTGGCTCACAGGACAGAGGAAAATACGCACTCGTACCTGTAAAACTACATTTCCCACACTCACATGCACAGCAACAGCCACTAGAGGACCAGCACAATCAGGCACGTTTCTGTGTTAATAGTGAAAAACTAGGTATTTCAACTTTATCTGTGATGTACCATTTCCCGGCAGCAACCGTAGTTGGGGCTCTTCATTGTTCTTCATAGTGTGTAGTTGGCTTGATCTGTCCCTACACCTGTTATGTTTTCTCACTCCTCAGTTCCCTTTGGTCCTGCTACAGTTTCGATACCTGCTGTGTGTGTCTACCTTCTTTTTGACCCTGATGTCAGTTTGTCTCCTTGTACAGGCTTCCTCTCTCAGTGCAGCACTGGCATCTCATCTCTGGCTCATATTCTGACCAGAGTATTCTCTTGTGTTAATTATATCAAGTACTTTTCTTTAGATGAAGAAAGACAGGCCTAGTTTATGAAAGGTCCGATCAATGTTGCACAGTGATTTGCATGCGTTTACTTACTGGGAGCCAGTGTACACAATGCACAATAGTCATAATATTCTCACATCTCATAAGCTTTATCAAGAGCTATACTACTATGTTCTGAAAATGACAGTGTAATCTAAAGAGATGATGAGGCAAAGATGATTCCCATAGTTGAAATGTGACGAGAGTTTTGGATTGATAATTATTAACTCATGTGGACAAAAAAGGCGTTTTTTCCAGATGGTGAATACCTGAGCTGACAACAGACTTTATCCCAAGGGCTTTTCACCTGGGAAACAAAATCAAATGAACCAATATCTCAGAATGAAGAGAGTGGTTTGTAACTGGATCTGAGTTCCCTATCCGTTCTGTTCTCTATTCTCTGCCTTATGTGCCCCCTTACAAACAAGGGAAAAGTACCTGACCCTGGTGGAAAACTGATCTCTGAGCTAACCCCGTATAAGAGGTCCTCAGGAGGAACTTGTCACAAATGTCTTAGCTCTATCACAGTAATTTCTGCATAATTCACTTTGCCTTCATTAAATATGTTTGCATTGCTAGATTTGGTAATTCACTGATCTTTAATCCAGGTCTTCTAGAGTAGCTGCAAATCAAATGCTCATGTAATCTGTGAAAAAACAGTGAAGAAAGTAGGCCCTTGCGGCAAAACAAATAGTGTTTTCAGTGTCATGGACTTCAGGATTTAAACAAGTCTGAAAATCTTCTGATGTAGAACACCTTTTGTGGAACCAGGTGCTCACATATGCTGTGTCACTTGCTTTCACGTTAGAGTGAAGGCTAGTTTGGTGCCATGGAGCATTCTGAAAGATATTGCATCTTTGCCAGAGCAATGTTCAGTTGTCTTCACTAGTTGATATTGGATGGTAAAGAGAGTGTGTATCAACTCAGGACTTGGCTACAGATGCCAATGTAGTACTTTGCGGTGAGGCTAGACTCACACCATGATGCCCTCCCGGGTGATAAAAATCTGCATGCCATAAGATACTATATTAGACTACTGTGCCCAGCCATATCAGTACCATGATGATAGATACATATTTAACACATGTGGAGATCAGAAAAGTAAATCTATACCTACATAAATATTGACTTTCACAATATTTTGGTGCTCAATATTTAGGCCACAAAAAGTTCTCTTTCACAATTTTCCTGTTTACAATATTCGAACTGCAACCTGACCCATTTGTGAAGTTTATTAGCCAGTATTTTTAGAGTTGTGTTGTCAGTGCTGAATCTGGATCAGAAGTCAGATTACTATTTCCCCAGCAGAAGTTATTTCCTGGCAGAACACTTCAGTTGGTTGGACGAGCACCTCTCTAAAGCATGCCAGATTGTAAATGGTTCTGAAATCAGAGAGGTGAATGAGAGGTGGGTAAAATGGAATTTGGCCAATTTAGTATTATATTTTGGGTATTGTGGATGATGTGCAAATAGACAGTGCAGGATGAGGATAGATAGATATTTTGAGGTACATTAAAGTTGAATAGATGGTCTCAGGGGGTATTAGCAGTTGATGGGATCTTTGCAGATGACAACAATAACACCTCATTTGTTTAACTTCCTAACTTTCTCTAACACTGTAAAACCTTGTGTAAGTAAGTTGATGATGGATCAAGAGTGAGAATTAAGCCAGACTTCATTGATGAGTGGTATGTCAGGCTTGTGCAAGGAAATAAAGTTTGCCACTTAGGAGAGTGAAGGCATTAGCTGAGCTGGCTTTCAAAACTATGCAGAAGATAATGGTGTCAGTACTTTTTTGGGGATATGTAGGCTGCCATGGAAGTTTATGTCATAAGATTTTGTTTGCTGCTTCTCCTCATGGATGAGTGGTTATATGTGGGATGTGACTGGTGATGTATGCATCTATGGATGTCTGTATGTATGCATGTATGTTTGTGGTATTTTATGGGGTGAACCAAAGACATTGGAGTGCTGAACAGAGTCAAAGGCATGCAAACAATGGAGAGCAGCGCTTTTTTAGACCAAGTTGTGTGATCAGTGAGAGATAGCTGTGTGAAGTTTTTAAGGGACTGAGGGTGCTGGTTGGGGTATTCTATGATGGCAGAAGTGTATAAAGAATAACATTTTGAGTTCTATAATTGAGATGTTGAGTATAAATTATGATTTAAGGTTCTGTATGAGTAATCAATAATTTTCTTTTGATACTTTGAAAAGAAACCACAAACGTTCATTTTGGATTAGTCAGTCACGATTAAATTGTCTTGTTATAAGTAGTAAATACATTGATGAGGATTGTTGCAAAAAAACAATAGAAATTGCTCTGCTTGGAATGTACTATAAACATTGGTAATTATGGAAAAAATTATTTTAATGTGACAATTTTGGGCGTAGAAATAATTTTTTGAGCGTTTTTCAGCAAAATAATTAGCAGAAGGAAATCTACCCTAGATGGTTACCATGTTATAACAGCCGCGGAGTGCCAAACGAGGACAAGAAGAAGTTATGGTGGAGATGGAAATCAAAGTGGAGGTTGAAAGAGAGCAGAAGTGTGGCCTATTCGTGTTGCTATGTTCTATTGATTTTTTTCTGAATTATGTAGGACCACTCAGATGGCAACATTTAAAGTATGGCTGCTAGAGTTGAACTCTTTCACCAATGCATACCAGGTTATGAGGCTCAGGCAGCACTCTGAGCTCACAGGACCGTTTAGTAGCCTCATAATCTTAAGGAAGCCCCAGGTGTGATGCAGACACAGTGAGAGATCTACGCAGCAAACAACAGCAATATTTTCACACGGTTAGGTGCAGCAGCATAGCTCAATCCTGCAGGCAGGCTCTCTGAAAATAAAAACATGAGCAGCAAGGTCAGTGACAAGGCAGGAAATGAGCGTCTACAGAAGCTCAAATTTTCAGAAAAGGAAATTGACATTACCATTGAGGAACGCTGCAACAACCATGAGCAGCTGTTTGGGAGGGCATCACACAATGTCCAAGTAGCGGACAAACGCGAAATGTGGCGAGAAATGCAGCAGTGCATTAATGCCCGGGATGCGGCACAAAGGTCCCTGGACGTCATTAAAAAAAGGTGGTATGATCTATGCTCCAGGGCCAAGGAGCAGGTGGAAGCACGTCTGTGAGACGTCCAAGGGACAGGAGGAGGGCCACCCACCGTATTAGCACCATGTACAGCAGAAACCATGGTGGAGAGTACCCTAGAGAGAGAGGCAGTAGTTGGATTTGGGACCCTTGATACAGCTCAACCTCCACAAAACAAACCCTGGTAAGTGTGAAATATGTAAAATATTTACAGTTCACCCCAAAGCCTGCTCTACCCATGCATGCAAATCATCCACACCCAAATAGTCACATCGACACGTAAAAAGAATCCTAGGTGGTACATTATGGGAAAAGTATAAAGTGGCATAAACAGTGTAGTTCGGTCTGACATGAGCTGAAAAACATTGCAGCACCACTGAGGTAGTGACTCACATCATTTATTTTCTCCTTACATCTTTTGCCACATAGATACACCTCTTGTGGGGGATATCAAAGTGCAGATGACACTGAGGAAATCCAGGATCAGGTCCAGATGGGGGAAGGGCAGGATGGGGGACCATCAAGTTGAAATAGTCCTGAAGTCTTGAACACTGCTGCATAGACCTCAGCACAGGCTCCTGCCAGTGTAATAACAGCATCACGGCAGCCAGCCCCATCACGATGCACTCCTGTCACCAGGGTCCAGCTAGTGCATCGAACCCGGCTGTCAGGATGATGGATGCAAGCAGGTCTACACCCCCACCTGCTGGAGAAGCCAACCAGGTGTTGTTTAGTGGCCTGGAAAAGGCGATGCTCAGGATTCAGCGCCTGCAACACAAGACATGCTGATGAACCTTAAGCTGAGACAGGGATTCAAGGACATAACACAACAGATGGCTGAGAACCGGTGCCGCATGGAGCAAACAATGTATGCCCTTACAGGTGCTGTTGGCGATATGTGCAAGGAATTGGATGAGGAGAGAGGGCAGCAAAGATGTTTGGAGCGCAGCGGGGGACACAGGATGGGCAGTCTGACCAGGGCAATTGGCAGGCTAGCGCAGGCACACTAAGAGCAGCCTGGATCTTCAGGGGGAGTTGGGCCACTACAGTAGTGATTTGGCATGAGGGCTGCAACAAATCAAAGCAGCAGTGGAGACATTGCAAACTAAAATGTTTGCCAGTGGGGATGCAGCAGAGGGCACTGGTAGTGAGGTTGCCAGCTGCAGTAGTATGTCTGCTGCGGACACACCAATGCTGCAGAGAAGCAGCAGCTGCCAGGCTGGAATTCCAACTGACAGCTCTATCTATGCTGCACGTGAGGCAGGAAGTAACTTGTGAACAATAACATTGCAGTCATTGGCCCAAATTATTTGGAAATGTTGTGGTGCTGTAACGACATTACATTTATGCTTTTGTTCATTTCTGCTTTTTGAGATGGACAGGTTGTCCAGATTTTGTTTGTGCACGCTTGCACAATAAAGCTAAGGATTCATATCTGAAACACATTTTGTATTGTCTTTTGTAGCGGGTAGTGTGAGGTTGGTTTGGACGTGCCTTGGAAAATTATTGTTGGCTATCTGATCCCTGGACCTTTTCCTCCTGCTGCAGAGCTTCCCTCTCTTTGCTGTTGGGCAGGTGGTCCTGGGTCATCACGCTCACATTCTGATTCAGACACATCCATGCAGGACATGTTGTGGAGCTTGGCACATGTTGCCACTATTTTACAGACAGTCTCAGGTGCAAAGTGCAAAGCTCCGCCTACTCTTGTAAAGGCACCTGAAGCGCGATTTTAGAATGCCAAATGTGCACTCAATCACGGACCTGGTGTGCTTTTGTACTATGTTGTACTGCCCTTCATTTGGGTTGTTTGGCGACAGGTACGGTGTGAGTATCTATGGCCGCCTGAGAAGGTAAATATGATGGTGAGACAACATTCAGACAAATATGAAAGTGCTGATGGAGTGAGGTTTGTAAAAAAACACCATCATGAAATTAAGTACCTCCATAATAATGTATTAACTACACGGACTAACCAACCTTGAACACACACATGGGGCAAACACATTTTACCTAATATATTAAACCATGATGGAATGAGCACGTATTACCGCTTTGCGCTTTGAAAAATAACACTAGTGCATGTTTATGCTATGTTGTACATTGCACATTTTGCATGTTGTGCACGAATAACAGAAAAGCTGCGTTAAATTATTAGCTTTCGCTAGGTAATAACTAATACAGGGTAATAGTATGGTAAGCATAATGAGTTTATTTCATGAATCAATAATATTTTGTGTCTATTTACCTTAGTAAAAGATTGGGCCTGCATAAAAAGTGGCCTCTTGTCCAAGCTCGCATGTGGTTGTCTTGGTCTGTACAAAGTATGCATGCGTGGAGAGCTCTGCCTGCTCATGAACTGCTGAGTGTACCAGCTGGTGTAATTTGTGTGAAGGCCATGTTGACCTGTGTCCTATTGTTTATGTGCCAAGAAGCAACAGCGACGGTGGGAACTGCCATCTCTACGTGCAATTGAATGTGAAGCAGATGTCATAATATTAAAATGTTGCAGAATATGATTGTATTTACCCTTAATACTTCCTTTGTTAAAACAGGTATGGGATGGATTTGCAATGAGAACCTGATGAGGAGACTCTAACATGACCTGTGTCAACCAATCACAGGCTGAGTTTCTACTGACACTGCAACATTGTAAGGTAGTGAGCTAGGAATTAGGGTATATTTGATATCCCAAACAATGGTTGTGCCGTCAGATCATCGAGAGCATTGAGAGAGACAAAGAGAGAGATATCTAGACACAGAGATCGAGGGAAAGTGGACCAGCACCGACAGAGAGCTCCTTAGGTATGAGAACGCTGCTTGTTCTACTATGAAATATGTATTCTATTTGAGATGGGGGACATATGGGTACATGGGTACCATCTCTGCACCCAATGACCTGTGGAAACCTTGCTGTTTTGTAGAATTGCAGCTTTGTATTTTCGAGCTCCACATCAACCCTCGGCAGCTGGATGTTGTTGATGTATGTGGTGGAGCATGGCATCTAGGAAATTGCGGAAGAAATGCAAAAGTGCATTCTGCAACACAACTCCAGCCACTGCAATGGCATAGGTGGAGCAAGCACAACACCTGCACATGTGTGGGGGTTGCATTGCGGCGCAGAGTACTGATTTCCAGTTGTGGCTTTAAGGTGTCTATTAGATCTAGGATGACAGTGCTACTCATCCTGTACTGGCCATATATTTATTCCTCTGTCATCTCAAACAAGGTTAGCCTGACTCTCAATATCCTCTCCTGTCTCTGCCTCCTCTGCTGAGCAGCCAGTATCCGCATCCTCCTCGCTGTCGCCTACAGGGTAGCCATTGAGGAAAGATTTCTGATGCACTATAGTCCTGCTTTTATAGGTTAGGCCTGGTTACCACATGTTTGTGATTCATGGCAAATTACATGTGCAAACGGGCCATTTTGCGCATCATCGCTATTTGCGACTGGTCTGTGCATTGTGATAAGTAACTTGCAATTTGTGAGTCGCCATTTTTGGAATGGAACTGAGGTTCCGTGACAATTGTAAGTGGTGTTTTTAACTCGCACGAATATGGTCGAGTCTGGTATCTATGAACCGCAAATGACGAGTTTAGGAAGTGTGCGCAGTTTCGCTGTGCTAACTTAAACCGTTCGTTTGTTATGTGGGTTTTTCATCTGTACCCACGGGTTCCATCTTAGATACGGCATCCATTTTGTCTCTTGCCCTCAAGTAGCCAGCGAACGGACGTTGTCCGCTTCGCGACCCTGGGACTCCCAAGATATTTGCGGAAGACACATGTTCTTTGTAAGTGTGTTTATGACGAGGGGGATGCTACTGTAAGGCAGATGGCGCCGCTCGAGGCTCATCTTGCCGCACGGACTTATTGTCTCAGCCGTGCATCTCATTAGGCACGTCCCTTTGATGCCTGTATCTCGTGTTTCCCGATACCTCCCCTTTTACACCCTTTCCGATCTCCCCACTGTCTCCGTCTTCCTCTGCACCTGTCCTTGTTCCTATTTCGATCTATTTTACTGCTGATTGGAATTTGCTAATGGTGGGAAGATGGTTTTTTACAGTTGGGAACCGCCAAATGTTTCCGCACTTATGTTCCGGACCTCATGTGTTTCAAAGTGACCAAAGCGACCCCTCTGGGGGATAATGGTGAGAACCGGGTTGTAAACTTTTGTGTGCCATGTTGTCCTATGGGTAAAAACTGTATAAAAGGAGCGATCCACAGAACCAATTTGAAGCAGTCTCCCCAAGTTGCACGTGGTGTACTTGTCGTGACATCTGTGTTCCCTGCAGCAAATAAACCTTGAATCTTTGACGCCGAAGGAAGTGTCCCGTGTCTCTGTGATTCGTACGCCGGAGCAGGTTACCCACGAAGGTTTCAGGTGTTGTGCCCTGGCACCGCTGGGTCTTAAAGAACCCAGTCCTTCAGTTGGCGCCCAACGTGGGGCTGCATCAGTGGTACCGGTCCAAGCCCGACGATCGTGAGGAACTTCGTGTGAAATCTCCGAGGGAAGGTGCACTCCGCTTCATCGATCCTGTTGTCGAAACAAGTGGCCCGCAGACTTTTCCCACGAAGATTCCCGCCTCCGGACGGCTGCGACGGACTGCTGCCCTGACTGTAGACCTGTTTTGGCGCCTGGCGTAGACCTTGGTAGAGCGAGACGATTGACGGGCCTTCCTGGTGACGCCATCGATCTTTGAGTTAAGTATTTGTGGGTCGCTCCCAGAGTTCTTGGTTGTTGACACTTTAGCGAGTGTTTTTGTTGTTAACGCTGTGTGAGTGTTTTTGTCGGTGACACTTTGCTAGCGTACTTTGTTGTGTTGTTTGACGACTGCAGCCGCCAAAAACCGAGGGTTTTGTTCTTTGCTGGGATGTGGTAAATCCCGTAACCCTTGAAGTTTGTGAAACTCGGCTAGTGTGCAAGATGCCTGGTCGCAGTACTTTGTTTAGTTGTTTCAGACCTTGTGGTACGGATTCCCGACTGGAGGACTCGTGTCCGATACCTCCGGTTGGAACTCCCACTTATGAGCTCTATAGTAAGCATGGGCTAGGCCCAATTACCTTTAACGATTACTGGATTAAATACACAAAGAAGGACGGCGACCTTCGTTGGCCACCTCATGGTAGCTTCGAGGCCCCGATCTTAGATAATCTAGAGATTAAATTGTTCGAAAGAAAGTCAAGGCCGGCCATGTTTGATGCCTTTCGGTTGTGGTGCAAAGAAGCCCGACAGAAAGAAATCAGACAGACTAAACGTAATCAGCGAGATAATGTTGCTACCATAGTGAAGAAAGCAGAGCAATTTCAGCGTGATAAGGAGGTTAAGGATAAGGAAGTGTTTGATAGACTACAGCGTATGACTGTAGATAAATGTTATCCCGCTTTGCCTACTGAGTCGGAAAAGAAGGAAGAGCCAGTTGAGGATCCTTTAATGTCTTATCTCATGAAGTCGCCACCTCCGTATGTACAGGGTACCGCAGTTCCTGTGGTCCCTGCCGTTCCTATTCTTCCGCCTATTCTTCCTCCGCCTGTTCCTCAACCTGCGCCTGCTCTTCCGACTGTTCCTGCTCCTTTGCCTGTTGCTATCCCTACTGCTCCTCCGCTTCCACATACTCCTGCTCCCGCTACTGCTCCTGCTACTGCTCCTGTTTTGTTAACCCCTGCTGTTGCTACTGTTTCTACTCCTTCTCTTGTTAGTCCTGTATCGTATGCTTCTCCCTCTACTCGTTCTCGTACTACTCCTCTTGCGGCTAGCTTCTTTCATTCGCTCGGACCTGTTCATGGGTCCGCTGGTTCTGATGGTCCTCAGAGACGTAGTCAGCTTCCTGGAAACAGAGAACGCGTTGCGCTATATAATATGGCGATGGGTTGGATGGTAAATCCTCTTAGAAGTCCACCCCGTGTTGTCCTTGATACATTTTGTCAATTCAATATACCAACCCAGAGATATGTGTTTAATGAAATGTGTAAGTTCCTTTATGATCAGATAGCGGCCGATGCGCCTGACGAGGTGCTGACCGCTTTGTCTGATCTTCAGCTTCAGTTCGCAAATGGACTGATAGTGGATACTAACGTTCGACGTGCTGTTGAACGATTGCTATCTTTTCGTCCTGCTCCAATCCCTCATGCATTGTTTGTTGAGGATATTGAAAAACAACCAGACGAGCCTGGCCAATATCGCATGCGTGAAGTTCCACCCGTGTTGATGCCAGGTGATGCTGCTCACGTTCCACCTATCCTGCCGTATTTTCAGAGAGTATGGATACATCTCCCATGGAAAAGATCAGAAGTGTTGCAGGTGAAGCAATCTTTGCCTGACCCTCGCAAAAATCCTGCAGGGTATTACAAAGAATTATCGCAGCTCGTAGATGCTACGGTAATGAATCTTGCCGATATCGATATGTTGTTTGGCAATGTCGTACCGCAACCGGTATGGGCTAAGATTCGTCAGGAAAATCACGCAAACGAACTAGGTGGTGATTGGGCGGCCATTGTAGCGGCGGATGGGTTGCAAGTTGGTGGTGCTAAGCCTGAACAGTTGATTGCTGCTCTCCCTCAAAGAATAATAACATTAATGAAAACTCTTATGCCAGCTATGAGAGTAAACTGGGACAAATTGTCAGCTTGTAAGCAGAAGAAAGATGAGAGTGTTTCCGACTTCTTTACGAGGTTCGAGGAAGCATTCATTGATCATAGTGGACAGGATATGGGCACCGAGGGTGGTCAAAGATTGTTTGTGGATAAATTTGTTTCGAATTTATTGCCCGATTTGAGCAATAAGTTAAAGAATTCGGAAAGTGCATGGGCCGTTTCTACTTCGGCTCAGATAATGGCTACGGCGCAATATTATGAGAATAGGGAGAAAGAGGAGAATGACCGTGCTGACAAAAAGACGAAGGAACTGAAAACTAAAGTGTTGCTTCAGCAAGCGTATCCTCCACGTTCGAATCAGAATAATTCACAACAGAATAGATTGCAGCCGCAATCGAACAGATCCCAAACTCGTAATGACTCCTCCTCCCAAAGATCATCGTTGGGGTATAATCAATGCGCTTATTGTAGACAGGAGGGACACATTAAATTTAATTGCCCTGTTTTGAATGAACGTAATAATGGTAACTCATCTAGAGGAGGTCGTGGTGGTTCGCAGCAGGCATCACGTGGTAGAGGTCGTGGTGCTCAGAACGATCGCTCAGATAACTCATCCAATTCTAATAATTGTTTCGACCAACGTGGTTCGTCGCAAGGGCGATCTGCGCAGTACAATGTAGACGATTATTACGTCGATCAGGGAACTGACGACAGTAATTACTAGGACAGCCAAAGACAAGGAGAGGGAGTGGTATCAGTTCCGGTTGATCAGAGAGGGCCTTACGTCGCAGTTGCTACATCGGGCGTCGTTGAGCTTTTTCTGTTGGACACTGGTGCAGCGAAAAGTTCTATCATGCATTCGAAACTCCCTGGCGCACCTTTGTCTGGCTTAACAAATGTTTCCGTTGGATTCTCTGGCGCCCCCGTTAGCAATCCAGTTTCACGCCCTTTGCCCCTTAAAATTGGGCCACGTGAGCTAGAAGCTCCGTTGATTTTGACTACGGGTTGTGGTGAAAATCTTTTGGGCCTGGATTTGCTTAAACGTTTGTATGCGACTTTGTATTGTTCTCCTGCGGGTGTAAAGCTTACGTTAGGAGAGAGGGTTGTCTCTCCTATGTACTTGTCTCTCGATAAACTTCCACCGGAATTGAGTTCTCTTCCTGCGTCTTTGTGGGCAACGGGTCCAAATGACGTGGGCCTACTTGATATCTCCCCTTATGTTGTACAGTTGAAATCTAATGTGCGACTGCCACGTATTCCCCAATATCGTATCTCCCTTGATGGTGAACGAGCACTGTTAGCGATCATCTATGATTTGATCGAGAAAGATGTTATTGAAGAGACTCGGGGAAACGTGTGCAACAGTCCTGTGCTGCCCATTCTTAAACGTACTGATCCTTCAAAACCGCCTGTTTATCGTTTTGTTATCGATTTACGGGAGGTGAATAAAATTGTGGTTCCTCAATTTCCCGTTGTGCCTGACATCACGGCGCTACTGACTCTGATTCCAGCCTCAGCATCATGGTTTTCGGTGATTGATTTGAAAAATGCGTTTTTCAGCATCCCGATTGCCGAGGAGAGCAGGGACCTTTTCGGTTTCTCTCTCGGTGGACGTAGCTTCCGGTTCAAACGCGCTCCTCAGGGCTACTGTGAAAGTCCATCTATTTACAGCCAAGCCTTGAAGGGTCAACTGGATGCGTTTAGGTTGCCGGTCGGTGCGGCCTTGATCCAATACGTCGACGACTTATTGGTGGCTGCTGATACTCAGGACATTTGCAAAATTGCTACAGTGTCGTTGCTGCAACATCTCTGTGAGTTGAATCATAAGGTGTCCCCTTCTAAACTCCAATATTGTTGTCAAGAAGTAACCTATCTAGGTCACTTATTGTCAAAGGAGGGAAGGAGGTTGACCCCAGAGAGAATTGCAGCAATTGCGCGAATGGCTGTGCCAAAAACCCAAAGAGATGTGCGTGCCTTTCTAGGTATCACGTCGTACTGCAGGCAATGGATTCCTAATTTTTCATTGCTAGCGAAACCATTGGTGGCTCTTACGTGCAAGGATGTTTCAACTCCTTTACCATGGACGGAAGAATGTCAGAAAAGTTTTTCTGAACTGCGTGATTCATTGTGTTCGGCTCCTGTGTTAGGTACCCCTGACTACAGCAAGCCGTTTACGTTATATGTTCACGAGAGGGAAGGTTGTGCTTTGAGTGTCTTAACGCAACCTTTTGGTGGTAAGCAACGTCCATGTGCATATTTTTCCTCGACCTTGGACCCAGTAGCTAGAGCATTGCCGAGTTGTTTACGAGCAACAGCGGCAGCTGCGGTCTCCATCCGACAATCAGCAGGATTGGTCATGGATAATATGCTTACGGTGATGGTTCCGCATGCAGTCGATACTCTTTTGAATCGAACGAAAACTCAGCACTTGACGAGTGCGAGGTTGTCTGGGTACGAGTTGACGCTGTTGGCAAGCCACATTCAAATAAAACGTTGTAATGTTCTGAACCCGGCAACTTTGTTACCAATTAGCACAGAGTCAGATGAAGTAGCAGAACATGATTGCTACTTGAGGACAGAAGAGGAAACAAAAGGTCGAGTGGACCTTAAAAACACCCCATTGGAAGATCCGGATGGTACATTGTATGTGGATGGGTCATGTTTTAAGTTGCCGAATGGTGATGTGACTACTGCTTATGCTGTCGTAACGTTGAATACTGTTGTTGAGACTGCAAGATTAAATCAGAATTCTGCCCAAGCTGCAGAATTGATTGCTCTCACTAGAGCATGTGTGTTAGCGAAAGGGAAACGTGTGAATGTGTTTACCGACAGCCAATACGCATTTGGCGTCGCTCACAGTTTTGGACGATTGTGGAGAGAGAGAGGTTTTTTGACGTCGCACGGTACGAAGATTCAGCATGGCCAGCTTGTGAATGATCTTTTGGATGCATTGACGTTGCCTACGCAAGTTGCGATTGTCAAATGTAGTGCGCATCGTAAGGTGACGGATGATGTTGGTCGTGGTAATGCGTTTGCGGATGAGACTGCTAAGGAGACTGGCCGGAACCTTAGCACTCGAATGTATGTGACGAGTTCGGTTAGGTGGCCTACAGAATCGAGTATGTGTGAAGACACTATCGAAAGTGTGAAAGCAATTCAGAATGAGGCCACCGAGACTGAAAAGACGAAGTGGAAAGAAAGCACGGGAAAGTTGGATGCGAATGGTTGTTGGATTGATTTGTCGGATCAGAAAAGATGGTTGTTGCCTGATGCGTATGTGCTGGCCGTTGTGACAATGGCGCATGGGTTAGCACATATTAGCGCGAAAGGTATTTGTAAGTTGCTGGCTCCTGTATGGAAGAATGATGGTATCACGAAATGTGCTGAACGCCTGGTGAAGAATTGCATGGTGTGTATGATGTACACTCCTGGCAAAGGAACCCCAACTCCTCCTGGCAGTTTTGCTCCCCCTTCATGTCCCTTTGAGGTGATTCAATTGGACTTCATCCAATATGGAGCGATGCAATAACCTGAAATACGTTTTAGTTGTGGTTTGCGCATTCTCCCGATGGATCGAGGCCTATCCTCTCAAAGACAATACTGCTTTGTCTACTGCGAAAATCCTACTGAAGGAATATTTTCCTCGGTATGGAATGCCTAGAGTCGTGTGGTCAGATAACGGAAGTGAGTTTGTTGGAAGTGTGATGAAGAGTGTGTGTAAGGGCCTTGGAATTAATCAGAAATTCCACAGCGCCAATCATCCCCAGTCAGCTGGATTGGTTGAAGGGTACAACGGCACCCTTAAACTAAAGTTAGCGAAGATTCAGGCTACGACTGGTCTTTCGTGGCCTGACGCTTTACCTTTAGCATTACTGTCAACTAGGGCGACTGTACACTCGAGTAGGGCTTAGTCCCTATGAAATAGTGTTCGGCCGTCCTGCGAATGTGTGGGGGGTTCCTAGGCCAGGAATGTTCTCTGATCTTGAGTACCCAATGTTGATCGATTATCTACATGACTTGACTGCTAAACTGAGGTTAATTCACCAACAGGTTTACGACGCATTGCCGACGCAGACGGAGGGTCCAGGCCACCAGCTCCAGCCCGGAGACTGGGTGGTGACGAGAAATTTTTCACGCAAGAATAACCTGGACCCGAGGTTTACCGGACCCTATCAAGTGCTCCTGGCCACGAGGACTGCCGTTCGTCTTGAGGGACGTAAGAATTGGGTGCATGCCACCCACACCAAAAGAGTCCCCATCCCTTTGCCGGCAGACCCGTGGATAAGGAGAGGCATTGCATCCACTGAAACAGAAACATCGCCGGCGTTTGTACCTTTTAGCGACGCACAGCCTGTTGGAGAATCCTCAGCGCAGCAGAAAGACACTGTTGAACAATTAGCATCAAAAGACTCAAGACCAGAACACTCAACTGATCAGCAGGACGCTGTCTCTTCAACGGATCCTTTGTTTGACGAGCAGACACGTCCTGGGAAAACCCGATACTTTTTGCGATCTCGCACTAAGGACTAATAAAGAGATCCTGCTTTGCTGTATTGACAACTGCATTATCCCGTTTTCCGTGATCAGTTTTGAACCTTCGTATTACTGTAATTATTCCTGTATATATATATATATATATTGAGCTTCATTCCTTGTACTTTTTGCTTCCACAGCTGAGAGACTTTGTTTTTGCATACATACATATTGTGCATTAAAGGCCGTAGGGCCGCGCGCGTACTTCCTTCTGGATAGTAGGTCTTGACGCTAGGTTAAAGGCCGTCGGTTCCTGGGAACTCCTAGGGATTGACTATTGCTACACAGAACGAAGTGCGTCAAGAAACGTTGCGGACGGTCGCAGGGAATGGCATTCTCGAAGCTGAATGATTTGGAGGGAGCTCAGGTTCACAGATTCAAGCTGCAGCAACTCAGTCGTACCAAATGTTTTATATTCCAACTGTTTGTATTGTTTTTGACTGCTTCTGCATTATTGGCGGGTGGGGTGTATTACACGATGTCTTACTTCTTACCTTCTGCTACACCTACTCCTACTCCTGACCCTAAACTTACCTCTACTGTTTCTCCCCATTCCTTTCATATGTTACCGGAACACGAACAGGCTAGACGTGTAGAATTCCGCAACAATTCCTTTATTAAGCTCCTTCATCAGCATCAGTTAGTGGTTAACACTACTAATTGTTGGGTGTGTGGGTTGATGCCACATACTACGGATAAGGGAATTCCATATCTGGTGTTACCGTATAGTTCCCAAGGGTCAGCTCGAGCATTTCAAACAATGTTTCGAAGCGCACTGGGTTTCCACCCCATTCGAGAACCACGTTCCCCCTACTCTGGTCCTACCTCGTATCAAAAACCTTTGTCGATAGCCATAGAGGATTTAGATAGCGATATCTATGATCCCTCGCTTATTCCCGAAGAAGAGATACAAGCCTATAGGGTCCTAAGTAGAGGTGAATATAGTGCGTTCACTAGCGAAAAGCAGCTTAAAAGCTCGCCTCCGATATGGGTCGTACCCCACACTGGTAATTTTTGTCTCATGGGTCGTGGCCGAAGATCGCAAGCCCGACTTGGAGCAAGTGCTTGCACTGAAAATTACATTCTGCCGATGTTCTCGTCCCCTGTGTTTCTGGCTGCCAAGGGTACATACTTTATCTGCTATGATCGTGCATATGCATGGTTGCCCGCTGACTTCATGGGCTCATGTTTCATTGCAAATTTGTTGCCTCCGACGTTCACTGTAGATGCCGATTATCATAAGACTAGAGTTGTGCGAGGCGTAATTAGCGAAGAGGATACTGCCGGTCAAGAGGCAGGAGACTTTTTCAAGGGTTTCCTCCCGTTTTGGGGACCTATGGTTAATAGTAGGAACCTGAGACAGTTGACTCGAGTGGTAGAATCGACAGCTAATATTACTGCTAGTGCCCTTGGTAATATCACCACAGAACTTCAGGCGGATAGACTTATGACGTTACAAAACCGTATGGTTTTAGATGTCATCTTAGCAGATCGAGGTGGAGTATGTAAGGTGATCCATTCGAGCTGCTGCATTTTCATTCCAGATAACGCTCCTACTGTCTATCAAGCCATCTCGAGGTTGCATAAGATCTCCGAATCCATACACGTGGATGTAGGGGATTGGACGCTACTTGGGTGGTTTTGGGGCCTGATGTCGACTTGGGGTTGGAAGATTCTGATGATCATCGGAGTTGTTGTAGTGTTCCTGTTCACATGTTGCCTTTGTGTGCAGTGTGGTCCTGCCTTATGTGGCCTCTGTGCTACAACGTGTATAAGACAACCACCTGTTACCAAGGGGACTCGGTTGGACAGAGCTATGCTACAGCAACATCTCGATGGTCTGATGAATATCGAATATGATTCCGACTAGTGCTTGCCTACATGAGGGCAAAAGGAGCGTCTGAGGTTCCGTGACAATTGTAAGTGGTGTTTTTAACTCGCACGAATATGGTCGAGTCTGGTATCTATGAACCGCAAATGACGAGTTTAGTAAGTGTGCGCAGTTTCGCTGTGCTAACTTAAACCGTTCGTTTGTTATGTGGGTTTTTCATCTGTACCCACGGGTTCCATCTTAGATACGGCATCCATTTTGTCTCTTGCCCTCAAGTAGCCAGCGAACGGACGTTGTCCGCTTCGCGACCCTGGGACTCCCAAGATATTTGCGGAAGACACATGTTCTTTGTAAGTGTGTTTATGACGAGGGGGATGCTACTGTAAGGCAGATGGCGCCGCTCGAGGCTCATCTTGCCGCACAGACTTATTGTCTCAGCCGTGCATCTCATTAGGCACGTCCCTTTGATGCCTGTATCTCGTGTTTCCCGATACCTCCCCTTTTACACCCTTTCCGATCTCCCCACTGTCTCCGTCTTCCTCTGCACCTGTCCTTGTTCCTATTTCGATCTATTTTACTGCTGATTGGAATTTGCTAATGGTGGGAAGATGGGTTTTTACAGTTGGGAACCGCCAAATGTTTCCGCACTTATGTTCCGGACCTCATGTGTTTCAAAGTGACCAAAGCGACCCCTCTGGGGGATAATGGTGAGAACCGGGTTGTAAACTTTTGTGTGCCATGTTGTCCTATGGGTAAAAACTGTATAAAAGGAGCGATCCACAGAACCAATTTGAAGCAGTCTCCCCAAGTTGCACGTGGTGTACTTGTTGTGACATCTGTGTTCCCTGCAGCAAATAAACCTTGAATCTTTGACGCCGAAGGAAGTGTCCCGTGTCTCTGTGATTCGTACGCCGGAGCAGGTTACCCACGAAGGTTTCAGGTGTTGTGCCCTGGCACCGCTGGGTCTTAAAGAACCCAGTCCTTCAGAACTACTGGTCGCTTTTATTGCGAGTTGGTATTCATTGGCTTCGCAAAATTTGGTTTGCGATCGATTTTGCATGCTTAAATTGGTCGTACATCTGGCCCCAGGGGAAGAGAAAACAGTAACCAGGAATGTTTTACATTTTAAATGTTTTAAACATTTGGATTCTGGACAAAGGAACATTGTTGTTGAAATGTCTAGAAGCACCATACAGCGATTTGGGAAGGTTAGAGAGTGCTCTTCTGAGATTGCTGGTCTGAATTAAACTGTTGATACTGTTCAGGAACCTAAGAAGTATGTCAGTGATGACATTGCTAGAAGGCCATCAAGAGGTTTCGTAAACTCCAGTAACAAAGCTAATAAGGTTTCTAAAAGGACGACAAAGCTTGTGAAGTAGACTCAATGAGAGATTGAACCTTGTTGATTGGTTAATTCTTCCAAAGTTATATATTTGAATAAGTATTTTGGGCTTTTGGTCTGTTGAATCATTTATTCTTTATCTTTTTCTTTTTTCTCTAAAATGGGGGATGATGTACAATGTAATGCACTGTGGTAGGTTCTAATGACAGTGCACACACACAGGTTATCTCTTCTTATGTGTAAAGCTTGTATAAATGTATTGTACCATCCAAACGCCTCAGCAGCACGACTCAACTGCAACATATCCTTTAACATCAGAGACAATTGCAAACTGATAATGGCACATGTCTTAATTAATGTTTGGTAGGAACAGCATTTTTTAAGTTGTATCTGATGAGAAAAACCTTCTATCTTATCAAGTTGCTTTTTAAATAAACGTTTATGTTTATCTAAACTCTTTCCAAATATTCTCTCTATTCAAACACTTTGTACCCTCATCAAATCCTCTGCTGAACATACTTGCACCTTAGCATTAGAATTAAGAGTGATATAAAACTTTCCTGAATGTCTCCTACTCAAAACCTGCAGCCCATCAACCGCTACATGCACCTTACCAGTGATGGTTTTATATTGTAAGCCTATGTCAGTCACAATATATCCCATTATATTGATTGCCTTACTGCCAAATCCATAAACTCTAACACCAGTAATTTCTAATTTCTTTTTTTGCCAAATCTTTTGAAAACAAAATATTGGAAATAATGGTATATAGGGATCCATAATCCACCATTACTCTTAGTTTCCTGCCTTCAATAGCAATTGCACACATAGGTGGTATATATGGGTATGTGCCCACATCATCCCATTGTACCTCACTACTGGCCCTCATATGAACCTTCTCAACCTCAGTAAAAACTCAAAGTTATTAACAGCACAGATTTTTTCCAACACCTTCTCATGAACATCATGCATCTCTGTTCTCTGACATATAACACAGCTTCTCAGCCAGAGCTTCATCCTCCAAACATTCCTCATATACTTTGGACACTCTTTTTGCAACACTCTGACAAACTGCACAAAAATGTCCAAGTTTCACACACTTAAAACACTTTAGCAGGACAAGCTTTGAACTGTGCAGCAAGCATTTTAGAACTACCGCAAGTGCTGTGTACTCTACTGTTCATACCAACCATAGATGTATGAGGTTTACTAATTTTACTTTTAGATCCCACTGATTTGTTTGCATATTTCATTGTTAAAGCAGCTACCTCAAAGACGTGTCATCCACATTATTTGATTAAACGAACTGATGGATTGTTGAACACTCTTAGCTCTGTCAATTTTTTCCTGAAAGGCTGGATTGCGTTGACACAGAAAGCTGTTCCTGAATTTTCTTATCAGAACATTGTATAATCAACTGATCTCTAATATATGTGTCAACTTGTGCTCCAAATGCGCAATCAGAAGCCAGAATGCAATGAGCAGAAATATAAGAATTCACCGATTCCTCCAACAACTGATGCCACGTATAACACTTATATATCTCCATAACAATATTGGGTTCTTCACTAAGGTCCTTATTATGAGTTTGGAGGTCCAATGGACCTCCAAACCCACGTTGGCTGTTCGGCTACCACCGAACCGGTGGTCCAACCACTCTATTTCAAGTAGGGCGGTTGGACCGCCATGGGACCGCTGTTGCTGATAGGTATCCGCAATCCCTGGTGGTCTTGCAGAAGTCTGAGATCCCTACTTTGCTGGTGGTGCCACAGTGGCACCACCAAGCATATTAGGAGTTTCCTCACTGCTACACTATTCATGGTAGAGAGCCCCCCTGAAAAGTGTGGCAGTGAGGAAACAAAGGGGGCCCTACAGAGCCCCCTGGTGCCTCTGCACCAGGGGATGCATGCAGGGGGGCACATGGTGTCTTCCCCTGTATGCATGCACCCCTGGAGGGCATGGACTTAGCGGTCCATGCCCTCCAGGAACATGCAATGGCGTTCACATTGCAAAGCCTTGCAAAGGCTCATGTATGAGCCTTAGCACTGCACCTCCTCAGGCTAGCCGATGAGGACTGGCCGAACTGGATTCCAGTCAGAACCTGGCGGGCGGTGTCCATATGGCTCTGGTAGTGTGACAGTGGAGCACTGGCACGGCGGCCCTCTGCCACATCATCAAAGTCATAACAAGGCCCCAAACCTTTTTTAACTCTATCTAATGCCTCTGTAAAAATCATAATCAACTGCTTCCACTCCTTGTAATGGTTTCAAGGGAGGTAAATGTTCAAAAACACCTTCCGCATCGGTGCCAATTAAATTTAACAACAGAGCTTCTTTCCTTGCTGCCAGAAAAGTATTAGCATTAATAGCAATTGAATAATTTTTAAAATGTCTTAGCCAATTCTTCCCTTTCATGGGTGGTTGGTTAGGATTACTAAAAAATTGAGGTGGTGGATTTCCACAGATACTAGACATGTTTAAATGTAAAAAACATATAAACTGTGTTAAAATTTGATAAAACCAATTAAATCCAGCAAATAATAATTGTTCTTCCAGCATATAATGTTTATTTTCCATATTTAAATAGATTAAAAAAAGGTATGCACATCACTGTTTACAACACTTTCTGTAATTCATCAATGCTCCAGGGACACATAAAACAGACATACACATCTGCTGCACCCCCAGGGCACTCTCGGTAAAGCAGACCCAGGCTTTAGAATGATCATCTAACTGCTACAGTCCTGTAAATTCGAGAGAACAAGAAAGATAGTGTGAAATGCTGATCTAAGAAATTTGCCAATGGCATAGCAGGCTGTGCAACTCAGCAAAAACACAGGGCCCATACCACATTGGGGCTTTCGAGTGTTGGTGCTATTTTCTCTACTAAAACTGGTATCATGATCCAGGGCATGTCGGCATATAAATGAAGGTGAGCCTGGAAAAGAGATAAACTAAGTCTAATCAAACTTTGAACTGTGCAGCAAGCATTTTAGAACTACCGCAAGTGCTGTGTACTCTACTGTTCATACCAACCATAGATGTATGAGGTTTACTAATTTTACTTTTAGATCCCACTGATTTGTTTGCATATTTCATTGTTAAAGCAGCTACCTCAAAGATGTGTCATCCACATTATTTGATTAAACGAACTGATGGATTGTTGAACACTCTTAGCTCTGTCAATTTTTTCCTGAAAGGCTGGATTGCGTTGACACAGAAAGCTGTTCCTGAATTTTCTTATCAGAACATCGTATAATCAACTGATCTCTAATATATGTGTCAACTTGTGCTCCAAATGCGCAATCAGAAGCCAGAATGCAATGAGCAGAAATATAAGAATTCACCGATTCAGCCAACAACTGATGCCACGTATAAAACTTATATATCTCCATACCAATATTGGGATCTTCACTAAGGTCCTTATTATGAGTTTGGAGGTCCAATGGACCTCCAAACCCACGTTGGCTGTTCGGCTACCACCGAACCGGTGGTCCAACCACTCTATTTCAAGTAGGGCGGTTGGACCGCCATGGGACCGCTGTTGCTGATAGGTATCCGCAATCCCTGGTGGTCTTGCAGAAGTCTGAGATCCCTACTTTGCTGGTGGTGCCACAGTGGCACCACCAAGCATATTAGGAGTTTCCTCACTGCTACACTATTCATGGTAGAGAGCCCCCCTGAAAAGTGTGGCAGTGAGGAAACAAAGGGGGCCCTACAGAGCCCCCTGGTGCCTCTGCACCAGGGGATGCATGCAGGGGGGCACATGGTGTCTTCCCCTGTATGCATGCACCCCTGGAGGGCATGGACTTAGCGGTCCATGCCCTCCAGGAACATGCAATGGCGTTCACATTGCAAAGCCTTGCAAAGGCTCATGTATGAGCCTTAGCACTGCACCTCCTCAGGCTAGCCGATGAGGACTGGCCGAACTGGATTCCAGTGAGAACCTGGCGGGCGGTGTCCATATGGCTCTGGTAGTGTGACAGTGGAGCACTGGCACGGCGGCCCTCTGCCACATCATCAAAGTCATAACAAGGCCCCAAACCTTTTTTAACTCTATCTAATGCCTCTGTAAAAATCATAATCAACTGCTTCCACTCCTTGTAATGGTTTCAAGGGAGGTAAATGTTCAAAAACACCTTCCGCATCGGTGCCAATTAAATTTAACAACAGAGCTTCTTTCCTTGCTGCCAGAAAAGTATTAGCATTAATAGCAATTGAATAATTTTTAAAATGTCTTAGCCAATTCTTCCCTTTCATGGGTGGTTGGTTAGGATTACTAAAAAATTGAGGTGGTGGATTTCCACAGATACTAGACATGTTTAAATGTAAAAAACATATAAACTGTGTTAAAATTTGATAAAACCAATTAAATCCAGCAAATAATAATTGTTCTTCCAGCCTATAATGTTTATTTTCCATATTTAAATAGATTAAAAAAAGGTATGCACATCACTGTTTACAACACTGTCTGTAATTCATCAATGCTCCAGGGACACATAAAACAGACATACACATCTGCTGCACCCCCAGGGCACTCTCGGTAAAGCAGACCCGGGCTTTAGAATGATCATCTAACTGCTACAGTCCTGTAAATTCGAGAGAACAAGAAAGATAGTGTGAAATGCTGATCTAAGAAATTTGCCAATGGCATAGCAGGCTGTGCAACTCAGCAAAAACACAGGGCCCATACCACATTGGGGCTTTCGAGTGTTGGTGCTATTTTCTCTACTAAAACTGGTATCATGATCCAGGGCATGTCGGCATATAAATGAAGGTGAGCCTGGAAAAGAGATAAACTAAGTCTAATCAAACTTGCACTAGAAAAGGTTACAAGTCAAAAGCATGAAGGTTTATTTATAATATAGAGTAATTTCAAAAGGCAAAACTATAATTGGTTAGTCATTTCAAATAAGAATGTCAATAAATTCTCAAAATGCAAAATGGGAACTGGCATATGGCTGTCTATAGTCTAGCTTAAAAACTAGAACCACTTCAGGCCCAGCACAATGGAAAATAATGCAAAAACACTTCAAATATACAGTCAAAAGAGCAAACTGTCAAAGGGACACACACGCTTGATAGACATTTTGGGAAAATCTGAGAAAATCTCAGTATTGCATCAAAAAGCAGGACGTGTCCTTTAAGTAAATCGAAAAGCTCGGAAAGCATGTAAAAACAGCACGAAAATAATTTTTGCTTCAAAACTAATGAATAATACTGTATTAGGCATTACGTCTTCTCTGTCTTATGCATTACAGAGAAGACAAATGCAAATTTACAATTATATATCCAATCCCCGAAGGCGGAGGAAATGGCATTATAGAGATACACTCAAGCTCTGCTCTTTTCTCCAGGACATCGGGGACATGAAAAAGAATGCATTTTCAAGATACAACTAAAACAAGACCATAACATTTCTTGAGTTAAGGATATTTTCAAAATGCTAAAGGACACGTTTTTAACTAGAGCTGCACAGAGAAAGGAGAAACCATGTTCATTTCACAATGGGAGAGGTGTGGCGCCATGGATGGGAGAGGTGTGGCGCCGCGGCCAGGGTGACTGACTCCAGAATCTGGGGATCACGGTTCGGTCCCCGGGGCCCGTCGACAGATTAGCCCAGCACCATTTGACTCTGGGAAATAGCTTGTTTAATCATCCTGAGGGCCCCTAGCGCCTAGAGACCCTAACGGGTGATGGTTCATGGTTTACAAATGTTTTTTTGTTTTTTTTTAATTATTTTTATTGAGAGTTCAAAAAAAAACAAGATCAGCATTACAGAATACATTTGTAGAAACCTTTAGTACAGTACATGGCATATGGATAGTTATAAATAATCAGCGATCAGGTGTCCATGACATGATTATAAAGTGCAAGCAGTAATTGTAAAGTGCGAAAGTGCTTAAAAGTGCATATAGGCAGACTAGTGATTATGAAGGTATCTTTTACAATTCAAAAACACTCCAGAACTTTTCATATTTTTTGAGCGCCCCTGATCTCAGCGCATATTTTCTTTCCCTGCCCTGTGTTCGTATTAATTTAGCCGTCCATGCCTGAAAGGTCGGTACTTGGTTGGTTTTCCAGGACTGCAGTATAAGTGATTTAGCTATTAGAGAAGCTATGAAAAAAAATTCGTCATGTTGGGTGTTGATCGCTGAGCAGCCTAGAACAGGGACTAGATCATCGAATATTATAGGAGCTTTAAGCTCAAAGGAGAGATATTTTTCAATTTCCCTCCAGAGCGGTTGGATTTTAGGACATTCCCAGACAATATGTTTCCAAGTCCCTTTTTCCTCACATCGGAAACATTTATTGGCAACTAGGGGAAAGAGGGGGTTCTGTAAATCAACAATTTATTATAAAATTGCATGCGTTTAAAATTAGCGCCGCGGAAGATTGTTTTATTAAATTTATTTATTTTATCCCAAATTTGTTGATTGATTTCAACATCCTCCCTTTTTTTCCACCTCTCGATAATCTTACTAGAGGATTCCTGCTTCTTGTCCTCTTAGTATTTTAATCCAAATACTCATCTTTTTTTGAGTTTTATTATTCAGTGCTGTAGAGATATTTTCCTTAAAGTAAAGATTTCCTATATCCAGCTCTCTGAGTATTGGATTCAACATAAGAAAGGACCATTTCAGAATGGAATGAGAATGGCTCACCTGGCTGGCAATTTGATCCCATGTCTTCCACCTGTTACCGGTCAGAAAGTCATCGATTTTATCAAAGCCATTTTTTTTTCCAGAGGTGTATTGTTTTTCTGTCCATACATCCCTCTTCACCTCGGTTGAAGTTGTTCAAATCCGTTGTGTTACTTATCCTAGGAATAGAATGGAATTTCAGAAACTGGGTTTTCTGTCTAAAAATCCATTGGAGGGACTTGTAACGGATTTTCTTTGGATCTTTAGTAACTCTAATCGGATCGATTATCTTTACCTCTGGCAACATCTTCTTCATAAAAAAATTGTCTGCCTCGTTCGTGCCTAAAAAGAAAAACCTAAAACTATGATGTGCAAAAGACGCAAAATAATATTCTCTTATGTTTGGGAGGGATAACCCTCCTTGTGCAAATGGAAGATATAAAGTGCTGAGTGCGAGTCTAGGAGACTTTTTGGCCCAAAGAAATGAAGATATTAGGGAATCCGTCTTTTTAAAAAAGGAGACCTGAAAAACGCAGGGTGCTGCATTAAATAAGAAATTAAAAGAGGTAGGATCGACATGCGTATCAATGCTGCTCGGCCCATTATGGACAGGGGTAATAAATTCCAGCGTTTTAAAAGAGACTCAACCTTTTTTAGCAGCGGTGAATAATTAAGTGAGAACAACTCATCTAAATTGTCCGAAATAAATATTCACAGATATCTCTTCGGCGTTGGGTTATAAATTTGCCTAAATTCTGGTATTAAAGTGTCTTCAGTGCAGTTTAATGAAATAATTTCCGTCTTGTTAACAATAGCCCCCTAGTTTTTGAAAGTCGGAAAATATTTTTAACATTTTCGCTTGACTTTGGGGGTTGGAATCTAAAAACAGGGCAATATCATCGGCCTATAATTTTATATTAGTCATACCAGCTACCAGGACTGTATTAGTTCGTATATTTCTAATCGCGATCGCTAAAGGTTCAATAAATAATGCGAATAATATTGGCGATAGGGGACAGCCTTGTCGGGTACCTCTAGTGACCTTGCATCTACCGATGTTAGAATTATTGATGATAATCTGTGCCCTGGAGTTCAAATATAGTTGTTTTAAAAGAGAGATAAGAACATTCGGGAAAATAAAACTGTGCAAAATAGCAAATAGGCAGTCCCAGGACACTAGATCGAAGGCTTTCTCCGCATCTAGGAATCAGATTTGGGCCTTCACTTTATTAGTTTTCAAAAAATCTAGTGCCTCCAATACAAACTTTGTATTTGTATGGAGCTGCCTACCTGCAATAAAACCGCACTGATCATTAGCTACCAGACTTCCCACAATTGTATTCAATCGATTTGCTACAAGCTTAGTAAACATGTTATAGTCTGTGTTTAGTAGACTTATGGGTCGGTACGAGTTTATATTCTCACTATCCTTTCCCTTTTTTAAAATACTAACTACAACAGCTGAGCGGAAAGAATCTGGGGGGATCCTCCTTGGAGAAAATCATTTACTAAGATTAAAATTTCTTTACGTAGAGTTCCTTCAAATTTAAAAAAAAATTCAATTGGAAGACCATCGTCGCCGTTGGCCTTACCATTGGGGAGGGAGCCGATTACCTCATCTAACTCAGACTCTGAGAAGGTCTCGGTGAGGCATTTCTTCTCTCAGCTAAAAACTCCTCTATTGAATCAGTTGAGGCCTCTTCTGTTGTTGGATAGATTCCCTCATAATGTTTCAGGAGCCACTCACCGATGGAGGCTGTGGTCTTAGCTTGTATTTTAGTGATTGGGTCAGTTAGTTGGTCAATTCTGTTGCGAGCCTGTTTTTCTTTAGTTTGCGAAGCCAGGAGCTTCCCTGTATACTCGCTATCCTCATACATCCTCTGGGCGTAGCAATTAAAATGGGTTTCGCCCAGGGCATAATAGAAGTCCCTCATCCTACTCTTACCCTCGGAGAGTTTTTGGCTAGAATATGTTGTTCTGGCCCTGTAGTGTACTTGGGTTGCCTCTGTAAGATCTGTTTGTAATCTGCTCTTCTCCTCCATTCTTGCCTTATGTTTTGGTATATCTTTAGATGTGATATACCCCCGTAAAGTGGCCTTAAATGCATCCCAAGTCGTGTTTAATGGGGCTGTACCCCTATTGCGTGTAAAGAACTCCTCAATGAATTCTTCAATTTCTGTACACCATTGAGGATCTAGAAGGTTAAATTTATTAAAAAAACATTGTTTTATAGGGCTTATGTCTTGTGGTCCCAGATTTACCTCCATGGAGACAGCCGCATGATCTGAAAAAGCATTTGGTAGATGAACATAATTATATAGCTTTAACTCATGGGAGGTTAAAAAAAAATCCAATCTTGAAGCGGAATTATACTTTGCCGAGAAACATGAATATTCTCATTTGAGAGGATTGTTAACTCGCCAATAATCCATGATATCAAGGTCAAATTTACAACTTTGAATCGCAAAGACAGATTGGGGTTTATTCTGACGGCGATCTTTTTTAGACGAGTCCAATACAGTATTTTGCAAAAAATTAAAGTCACCTCCCCATACTATTAACCCGGGAAGGCCAGTTATAGCATTTTTAACTGTAGGATTGGCTGAAAATCGTCTAAGATGGGAGCATATATTGTAGCAAGGATTATATTTACATTATGTAATTTACCATGGGCAACTGCCCATCTACCTCTGGGGTCTGTGGCTGTGCCTGCCAGAGTAAAGCCTAGATGTTTTCCTATCAGTATACATACTCCTCTCTGTGTCAATCCAGCTGAGGAGGATATTGTATGGCCAGCCCAGTTCTTGAATAATTTATCTGCATCAGCCTGGTCTCTATGATGGGTCTCTTGTAAATAAATAATATCAGGGTTTAGGTTTTTTAACCAGCATTCAATAGCGTTTTTTTCCGAACATTGTTCAGACCATTTGCATTAAAAGAGATAAACTTCAGCATGCTATTTGCCTTTTTTTTAAAAAGGCCATAGTTAAAAACATGCTAAAGAATGGATATAATAAGTATGTATGCTAAAAGGGTTATTTAACAGGACAATGATATAGTAAACATCAAAAACCTCTCTTTGTGCAAATAGGCAAATAGTCAAGAACTCTTTGTACGTTAATAGGTAAGTACTCAGTGCAAATATAGTAGCAGAAAATATAGGTAGCAGCAGACCCTAACTTTGTGCAAAATAGGCAAGTAAACAGTGCAGTACAGTAATATAATACCTATAAAAAAACCTCTCTTTTGTGCAAATAGACAAATATAAAAAAAAGCTCTTTGTACATCAATAAGTACATACTTAGTACAGATGTAATAGCAGCAAACATAGGTAGCAGCAAACCCTTACTTTGTGCAAAATAGGCAAGTAAACAGTGCAGATATTAATAGCAGCAAGCCCTTTCTTTGTGCAAACTAAGCAAATAAGCAGTATATATATTAATAGCAACAGTCTAGATCCTTCCATGTGTGGAAACACAAAAGTGTAATATATAAAAAAATAAAAAAAAATAAAAAAAAACAACCAGCCTCCCCCAGCCCATGCAATTGTCTCTGGAGCCACAACACCCTCTCTGGCTTCCCATCCCCCCCTAGGGGTCACCGCAAACTGACAGCGGCCTGCAGCCTCTAGATACCCAGCCCGCCTCAACCAGCGGACCATCCAAAGGTGCTCACCCTCCCTTCTGCATGCTTCTGGGCTACTGGAGAGCCTGCAAGTATCACCGGCCTACAGCCGAGAAATGTGCGGTCCAGATCAGCAGCCATCACACCGACTGCCATCCCCAGTTACGGCTGGACCTGAATCACGGATGAGCTCAGTGCTCCACCTTGGCCACAGATGAATGTCACCTGGCAAAACCCTGGGCAAACCCACAAGGTAGTTCCTCTTCATTGAAGCTCTCAATCAGCCCCACACCATGGCCATGCCAAAGGGGACCGCTCTCCCAGCAACCACTATGTCTTAGCCTCCTGCGACTACCGCTCAGGACAGTACCATGAAGCGAATTCTACAGGAAAGATCGGCAATGGCACATTGATTAGAAGGCATGGACGCATACATATCTGCATGGATGGGCTTGACCAGAGGGTGACAGTGACGGAGGGCCAGCTGGATAACAGGCCGGACAGAGACAGGCAACTTCTCTTCCTTCGCAGCAAGTTTATTGACCTGGAGGTTTGCAGCAGAAGGGAAAATATCCACTTTTTGTGTTCCCGGAATTGGCAGAGGGCTCTACAAATCCTTCCTCAGAGACATTCTCCTCAAACTCATGCATGTCTCCTTTGAGCCTCCACTGGAGATGCAACGTGCTCATCGCATCGGCTCCTCATGAAAGAATTCAGTGGCACGTCCCTGACCTATAATTGCCTGCTTCTTGCATCAAATGCAAGCTCAACAACTACTCTCTGCAGTCACAAGGTCCGTTCACATACGAGGGGCATGACATATGCATAGCAGCGGATTTCTCCGGGGAGACCAATGACCACCACAAGCCTTTTCTCTCCTTCCGCCTGTGTGCACCAACTGGATATCAAGTATGGCCTCTTCAAACTTGCTCGATTCTGGATCACTAAGGATGGCATCTCCAAAGAATTATACGAACCAGAGGACCTGCACCTTTTCTTGGACAGTTCTCAAATGCAGGCCAGGGACACCTCTAGCTCATCAGCCGGGGAGACTCATACCTCGTGCCTCCCCGCTCCACCTCTGGCAGAGGCTAGCGAGCCAACAGTCGGTACCGACATCGGGGGAGAGACCCCGACGGAGCTGTAGGCTCCCATGGTGATAGAGCGCAGGCCCTCCAAGCAGTATCTGTCCTCACCCAAGACAAGGACAGGGACAAATCTTGTTCCCCTTTGAAACCCTCTGCTGGAACGGAGTGACAGCCAAGGGACATTTGCTGTTGTCTCACAGCTGGAACTCCTGGACCTATCGCTGCAGCATCATAAGGAGTGACGCTCATTGGATAGATGAGTATCACACTGCCAGTCTTGAACATTTGCATATCTGCTCTCATTGCTTATTGTTAAGCCTGTTACTGTTATTTCTGTTTGACATGTGCGTTGCACTTTGACCCCAGTCTCCCTCCTTTTCCTCATGAGATAGCACTTCTCACCTCCCAATCATGTTGTGCCTGGAGTTTGATTATAAAAGTCATCAATGGGTCATCCCTCCCTCACATGCCCCAGCCCCTCCTCCCTTCCCTCCAGCTGCACTCTGGCCCTCATCCCCCCACTCGTACTCACCGTAGAATAGATCCTCCACACCTGACCTAATGCCACAGGGCTCCTCAAACAGTGGGGGGCAGGGGAGATACTTGCCTCTCTACTCCACCGGACCTCTAAGATTCTTGCTGCCCATCCTCTCCCCTTGGATGGATGTATGATGTTACAACACGATCAAAATGATTGCGGTACATCACAACGCAAGTCGTTACCACGACTTGCGCTGTAGGGTGCTGGACTTAGGAATAGTAAGATTTACTATTCCAACTCCAGCCTACGTACAGTAGGGAAGGTGTTGGAATAGTAAATCTATTATTCCTTTGTCTAGAGCGCTCTCCAGCGCAAGTCGTGGTAACGACTTGCGTTGTAAAAGACGCGTCGTAATGGCACCGCAGTGTTTTGACCGCGTTGTGAAGGTTGTTTACCCCTTGGATGAGAGTTGGGACATCTCCTGCCCTGCTCCCTCACTCATAGGACATATGCAGACCCGCTAAACCTCCGCTCACCCTGACCCACTTTCACTGGTTCATCAGTCCATCTTTTCCATCACCCTGCTGCCCCAATGGGGCCCTCTCAACGCACCATCTCCACAAGCTTAGACCTGTGGTACACAGATCAGTGTTCCTAGTGCTGCACTCTCCAGCAGCAGTCGCCTGTGACTCCCTCCTTTCCTACCCCCTCCTCTTTTCACTTACATATATATATAAACATATATCGTTCTGACATTTGCATTCTAGCTGCTGGTGCCCACCCTCCCTCTCGCACCAACTGCTACCCCAGGGCACCCCTCCCCTGCGTGTTCGGGGATGTAGCCACCCTCTCTCCCCATACCCCTCCCCCTTTGTATTCTATTTTCCCTTTATCTTTATCCTTTTCTTTCTCTTCTCTCTCTCTCCATCCTCCTCTTCCCACTTGTGCGCCACCTCGTCTACCCTTTCTATACCCACTGCAACATTTGTTGTTCCCACCCCCTTCTTGACCCCATTCCTACTCTTGCCACATTGTTGCTGCCCGCAGCTATCGACGCTATCTCACCAACTACTTTGCATACCATATTTCCATACAGACTATAGTATAGCCTCTTAACAAACCCTTCTCGCCTATATTTGGTTGCCTAACACCCTTTTGGTAACAACACGCAGAGGCTGTGCCTCAGATCACCACGCCTGCCCTAGTAATGTGCGCCTCTCACCAGCTGCATGCCCTCTCCTGGAATGTTAATTGTGTCAGGCACTACATCAAAAGAAAAAAAGTACTCTCTTACCTCTAGTCCAAAAAATTAGATGTTGCTCTGTTACAAAACACATTTAAATGCCTTGGATTCTGACAAATTGCGCTGTGACTGGGTAGGTAGGGTGATTCACAGCACCATAGCAACAAAGACACCACACGACAGCGGGCTTTCCCGCAAATGCAGAGTCGTGATCCTTATTCGTAGATCGCTGCCCGTCACAGTAGCAAAGACATGGTCCGACCCTGACAGCAGATATGCATTTGCCAAATTGCGCCTCAGAGATCGTTCCTTATGGATGAGCTCTATCTACGCACCGACTGGGGTGAAACAGTGCTTCCTCCTCCAATTGAATCGGTTACTACATGAGTTAGGGGCCTTGCAATACAATATCTGTGTGGACTGGAACCTTGCACAGGACCTGGTCCTGGACAGAACAGGACCCTTAGACAGGGGCAATGACATGTACATGGCCCTGATGAGTGATGTGACCTCAGAAAATGGACTAGACTATAGGTGCCTCAGTCAGCCAACAGAAACAGAGTAAACTTTTGTCTCCCCGTCCAGAGTATGCTCTCCAGACTTAACTACTTTCTTATATCTCAAAAAACAGTCACTCTTGTCGGGGAGTCTTGCATACTAGAGGCAGCACTTTCCGACCATTCTCAGTTTCTATTGTCCTTAGAGGTGGGACTGGCCTCACTGGGACGCAAACCATGGCACATGAACATAAAGCGGTACCGCACACTTCAGGGCAAATCCCACCTGAAATATCACGTCTCCACATATATCTTTGACAAAAACAATTCAGTGGACTCACATAGAGTACTTTGGGACCCCACGAAAGCCAACATCAGAGGCCAACTCATAAAAGATGCCTCAGTGGCTAATAAATAGGCAATTATCTGCCAGAAGGAATTAGAAAGGGATATTGCTTCTGTCACCCGCTTCTATTCTACCCACCCAAACGTGCATCACCGCAGACTCCTAGAACAAGCCCGAATGGCCCTTAATGATCTTTTCACCTCTAAGGCGGAGTATGCTCTGCAACGCCGTAAGGGGCAACACAACAAACAGGGGGCAAAGGCTGGTCGACCTCTTGCGAAATCCTTTCCAGCGTTTTGGCAGCACATCTAAGCAAGGTTCTCCCCTCTCAGATCCACCACATGCACGTAGGCTTTGTGCTGGGCCGTTTTTCCAGAAACTATCTATGCACTCTGGCACACACCCTCTGGACAGCCAAGGACCTCCTGGCGGATGAGATAGCTCTCTCCCTTGACGCCAAAAAAGGGTTCAACCACATTGAATGGGATTACCTCTTCGCCACAATGCAACGCTTTGGCCTGTGAGACCAATTAATTGCCAAGGTGTGGTTTATATATGACTGCCCCGCTGTCCAGGTTAACTGTGGAGGATTTCTTTCTGACCCTTTCCCGATTTGGAGAGGGGGTGCCCTCTCTCACCATGCCTATTCCTCCTGGCTATGGAAACTCTGGCCTCTGCCATTCGCAACTCCACCAGCTTAGTGGGCATCCCACTCATAACTGGCCACTCCAAGATCTATCTCTATGCAGATGACATCCGGCTTACTCTAATCGATCTTAACCACTCCCTCCGGGCCTTGCTTGGTGTCATCAATGACTTCTCAATCCTCTCTGGCTATAAAGTGAATTGGGACAAGCGCGAGGCCCTCTCAAGCTTGGCTGGCACAACCAAAGCAGCCAGATATAAATACCCCTGCTGCTGGCTTCCCTCAAGTCTCAAGTACCTAGGGATATTGGTGAATAGGGACACTGAGGGGATGGTTTTGGACAACATGAACCCATTAATAGCCCAGATGAAATTATATTTTGAGAAATGATCATGCCTGGGGTTCTCCATTTGGGGCAGGGTGCAAGCAGTACGGATGGTTATGTTGCCATGCTTCACATATACGCCGGTGATGGTCCCCATCCAGGTGCCTTTATCCACACTGCGCCTCATCAATTCCCAAATTCGATCCTTTATGTGGGGATCTTCAAGCCCCCGACTGGCCATGCTGGTACGCCCTTCATGCAATGGCCTGGGCCTCCTGTCTGTGGAGCATTACGCCCTTGTCATCCAGCTCTCCCAATTGGCATACATGCTCCCCAGTGTCCTGCATCAAAGGCATTGGGTCCTTGTAGAATGAGAGCTAGTCTCTGCTGGCAAAGGACTCTCCATTCCGTACAAGAGCCCTGCTCACCATTCAGGCCCTTCGCATGCTGAGTTACGCACTATGCACAACGGCAGAATGCAAATCCACTCGGGGTAGATGCACAATTACATGACAAGGCGCCCCTATGGGGCAATGATGATATATGCATTGATGGCTGTCTTGGACTCACTGGATAGAAGCGGATATTCATACCTTGGACCAACTCCTGCTTACTGGAGACCTTAAATCGTTTGACCAGATCGAGAAGTGTGGCTCACTAGTTAGAAGCGGCAGACCCTGAAGCAGGAGTCGGCCCGGGACCATGGTTCAATTCCCGACGCGGCAGGGTCTTGGGTCAATGTCCGCGGACTCGATAATTCTCGCCTAGGTGCTTACGCTAACCATGGGTCCCACTCTGCAACTCTGGGCAATAGCTTGCTTAATCTCCACAACGGCCCTAGCAGCGCCGGGGATGCCTGGCTTCACCTTGGGGGTGCCCTCTCACAGGGAAAGCCAGGACGGGTTCCCCAGCGGTATACAGAGCCAGGACGCCATGTAACGAGGTAACAGTGTGCTTTACAAGTATACATACATTACAGAGGAATATGGCAAACATGGCACTACATGCAATTGCAGCACTACCTAAGGCGTTGCTTGGGCCCTGTTCCCTACAGCACTGGCATATAATGTCTTATCTGAACGTGTAGGGGTGTTATAAGGAGTGATGTCATGATTATACAGCACGCTCTCAACTCACCTTTTCTCACAACCTCTTTCATGAACTATTTGCACCAAATGGCAAACTTGCCTACAGGCCTCCTATGAGGACGATGAATGGGCAGAATCCTAGAAGCTCTGGACAAGGGCAAGAGAGAGGCACGCTTGAAGTTCTGCCTTTTAACAATGCTACACGACTGGGACAGGACATCGACGAAATTGAACAGAGCATGACTCCTCCCCCATACGAACTGCTGGCAATGAGCGAATACCCACTACAATATAGCACACATCATCTGCCATTGCTCTTCGATCCAACCCTTCTAATTTGCACATCGGAACAGTCTTGTATGACTCCATGCCACAACGCCTCCCACTCACCCCCTCAGTTATCCTCCTCCATGGCATGGGGGACTCACTGGTACTCCACTCTCCCTCACTCAGCGCTACCTCCTTCACACAGCATTGGCCACAGCCAATATATGTATTCTACGCCAGTGGAGGTCGCTCGTACCCCCCATCTCAGGAAGCCTAGTTAATGGCAATAACTCATAAGAAAATATCATTTACAACTTTCAGGACCAGACTGAGCTATTTTACAGACATTTGTGCCCTTCCTCCACAACGAGACTGCTGACACACTCCCTGCTCCAGGCTCTCCACCCCCTTGAATCACATCGAGCTGAATTGAATCGTACAACTGACTAATGTGGTCCTATGGAATGCTCACTACCCCCCTTTTTTTCCTCCACCCCACCCTCACTCTCTACGTAATGTTGGTGTCTGCCTCCCCTCCATATCCTCCTTATACTCCCGCCCCACCCCATCATGTTTCCCTTCCTTCCCTTCCCTGGACTCCCCCACTTTCCCTCCCCTCGCTCCTAGTCCCATCCCCCTCCTATACCCCCCCTTGTGAGCTGCACACCCCTCCCCTCAGCCCCTCCTATGCCCTTCTCTCCCAACGCCCACCCCCCTCTCTTTCGTTTATTCTTGTTTCCCTCTACCCCATCTCTAATCAATCTCCTCTTCCCCCTCCCTCCGGACACGCAGGTCCATTGAACAGGACCCTCTTTCTTCACCAAGGGTAACTGATGATGCCCCCAGTCCTGACGGTCCAATCTTCTACCAAGACTTCACCTTCCCTCCTAACAATGCATGTGAGATTCACCTGTACCACTAGCAGAGGGTTTTTCTTTTCTTTTCTTTTCTTCTTTTCTTCTTCTCCCCCCTCTTTTTTCTCTTGACTCCGGCCTCCACCCAGCGCCGCTGTCTGCAACACCCGAACCCTGATGACCCACCTCACAGCTACATCACTCCTTAACATAGGGGATGCCCCTCCCCCAGTGCTCTTACCCCAACATGCTCTCACCCAAGGGCCCTGGACCCACCAGCCCTCTCTGCATATGACCAGTATGGTCCAGACTCGTATTAGGGAAGTGGGTTCTCCCTCCCCATGTTGCCAATACTGGGCTTCAGTATCTCTTAGCTTCTCTTGGATACTGACTTTTACCTTGCCTCCTGTGAATGCCCACCAACCCCCTTCCCTTCTCAGTACAATGTATCGCACCACCCTGTCTAATACTGTTCAGTGTTACTATGTCTGGATGTCGGGTGGCATTCCTGCTGTATAATTTTTATTTACTTTATAAAAAATTGCAACACAAATATAAGTTCTGTGAGAGAAAATCCCTGAGTACCCTCACCAAATAAACCCCTAAAAATGTTAACAGGGTATGGAGACTGCCAGAACATATGCTCACAGAAAGGATGTTTTCCAGGTGAGTCAATGGCTAAAATTCCCATCTCAGCATGGAGACCGAAATGGCATGGTCAATACGAGATTGCAGAGGTAAGTTTCCCCCAGAAACTTAGAAGCTAACTTATTTGTTCTTCTCGTTTCAAGCTGACATGCACAGAACACAATGAAGTATAATGGCATTGAGGACACTGATGTGAAAGTGTAAAGGCCTAGGCATATTCACTGGCCTCCACAATATAAAGCAATATAAAGCATTCATGTGGTGGACTATTAACATTGGTCTGAACCAGTTTGGTGATAGATTCACTAATTATATGAGTTTTTTAAACCAAGATTAAGTCAATCCTAAAAAAGGCTTAAGTGAAACAGCGATTATACAATACAAAAATGAAGGAGTGTGTGAAAGCTTTGTGGGCACTCTTCCTGAAGATGCCTCATTCATCAATGTTGGGCTCATAGACTGTCAGTTGTCTCAAAGGTGTGTTGAACTGTATTTTAAAATGACTCACACGACTCCATTTTGTATTGCCATGCTCTCGGCAACTTGGTGAAGAACTGTTTTCCACGTCCCTGTTGAAACTTGCACAACCCTCCCCGCTCCTTGTTTTGAGCCGATTCCGAGAAGCTGCCTGTGTGCCTCACCCCCCAGTTGTGTCAAAGACTCAGCTACATCCTGTCCGTTGTTGGTAACTCAGCCTGTCACAACTCCTGTGCCCTGTGACCACACCATCTGGTGAAGGAAGCACGAGGCTGTGCCCCGTGACCACACCATTGAGCAAGGAAGCACGAGGCTGTGGACATTGTGCAATCAGAGACAGATGTCCCCTGGCCACGATTGCAACGCAAGACTGATGAAGAACTTGTCAGATGAGGAACTTATCAGAATATGGAACTATGTATTTTGCAAATGGGCGTGGCTAGCGCTATAAGTATGTGTGCGCTGCGGATTGAAGCAGCAGTCTCCGTAGAATTGTCTTTGTACCATTCTGGGACCCTGTCCTTGGCTCGAGCTAATAAATAACTTACTTCACTCCACGGCTGGTTGTCCTGGTTTTTTGGGTAATATATGATTTAAGCAAGAAGAACCCGTAGATTCTAGGTGTCCCCTGAACCATTGGCTTTGGCTCTCCTAGTGGGGGAGAGGTCTCCAAAAAGCCGGTTCTGCAATTTGGCGCCCTCGTGGGGCGTCTTCGGTGGTCGTCACCGAGCCTGGTGGTCGTGAGGGGTCCGTGATCGAATTCCAAGGCATGTGACTATCCTCTAAATCATTGAGTCAAAACTCACTTCCTGGTTGGCCTGCCACTGCACCGCTCCGGGAAGCATGTCCTTCCTTTGTTTTTACCCGAATCTTGTGACCGCCCTCGCCAATCATTAAGCTTTAATGTGACTACCCTCCCCAATCATTGAGTCAAAACTCACTTCCTGGTTGGCCTGCCACTGCACCGGCCCGGGAAGCATGTCCTTCATTTATTTTTACCCGAATCATGTGACCACCCTCGCCAATCATTAAGCTATGATTCACTTCCTGGCAGGCTTGCCACTGCACTGGCCCGGGAAGCATCTGCAGTCCTATGTGAAGGTAAGCCCTTGGCTGTTCCCTTCTTCGTTCCTTCGGGTTGGTATTTACCCGGTTTCTTTTAATATGCCTGCCCCCTTTATCCCCTTAGGCTCCTTCTGATGACCAAGCCCATCGCTGGCGCGTCTACTCTGAAACGGGGTAAGCTCCTTGCCTGCGCGCCTCACCTTGCACGGTCCGCCCTTCTATTGCTGACACTTATTGGCTGTCCCCCCGCTTTTCAGGAGATTATTCCCTGCCCTACCTCTGCAATTTTGCCCGAACATTTTTTCCCATTGTGAATTGCCCGGATGAGATCGAACACTCTGCTCCATCACGGGTAAGTACCCGCTTTACAGAGTGTTTCAGCCCTTTCCTTCCCTGTGTACCTGACTGCTCACAGACCTCCCGGTCTCTTTTAGGTCACGACTGCATTCCTTACCCTGTACCGGCCGGCACCAACTGCGTGCTTCCTACCCATTGCGGTAAGGCTGAAGTTTGCGCAGCATGTTTCCACGGGCCCTCTAGGCACTTTCAAATCCCTTGAAGCACCGTTTTGATCACCCCTCACTTATCACTGCCAGCCGCACACGTCGCATCACGACCCTTTTTACCACCAATGTATTATCGCTAACGGGGCCATTCACAATCCCCATAATATCTTGTAACTATCGTATGTTTGCACGCCCACAGGGCACAGGGCATCATGAAGTTCATCATTGACTATACCTGGTACATCAACATCCGATTGGAAAACGTGGGTACTGCATGAATGCTGCTGCCATAAACAAATGCTTCTGTCACCACTGTAGTTTTTAAGCTCTTAAATCTCTTAATTTTTAAACTTCACTTCACTCCTTGTGCACAATTCCTTGACATAGGCCCTTAAGGCGACACTGAATGTCACTTATGTCTTATATTAAGATCATGGACAAATGTAAGCTTGTAGCGATCTCTAATATGCGTCCTCCCTTGGACAAACCTCTTTATTTTTCTCCCTTTTCCTTTAGGCTATCATGGCTAGGAATAATTAGGCTTTATTCAGTCCTGATGATGATCCCTGTAACCCTCTAATAGGATCGAAACGCCATCGACAATTACTACACCATATACTGTGTTGTGTATTAATCACTATAACTCAAGTAATGGTGTGAATGTGAATTCTGTTACTGCTATATGCACAGAATATAATAGCTTTTGCCTAAAAACCTTGTTCTACTCTCTATCCACTCTGCTAACCATGACAATTTGTAAACGTTTGGGCACAGGCTTGTGCCCATCTCCAAGAAATTGTGGAAGGTATTTCTCTAAAAATTGTGTTAAAAATTAAATAATAGACCTCTGCCCGGCTGGGCAAGTCAATATTCAATATAGTTTCCATTGTGTCTATATTTATCCCTTGAGTACATTCCTTCCTTGCATAGGATCACTGTTGCTTCCACTCACGAATTCCAAGGGAGGCGCGCCACTACATCGGCTGAAAATTGTCTTTGTGGGCCTGAGGTCTCCGATTGTGTGATTCCTCCCTCCAGTGGGCTACCCGACTGCGGCCCGACTGACGCCCCAGTTCTGGTTCCTAGTTTTTGGAGATCAAGACCTTTGTGACACTTGCCGTGTGATGGAAGATTAATGGTCAGTTAAGAGTGGGAGTGGCCCTCTTCTTTGGTGAATTGTATTTTTGTTTTGGTATTTGATTCTACTTTTGCAAAAGCCGAAGCCAAGGGGTAAGCACAGTTATAGGCTGTAAATATTCGATTGTACCCTGTGACGTTTGGATCCAGGATACACATCTAGAGATGCCTGGACTTAGTAAATTCCGGAAATGGTGTTGTTTTATTGTACACAGGACTCCGCATTGGAGGAATCATGTCCGATCCCTCCTTTGGGGACCCCTAATCATGAAGTCTATGTTAAACATGGTGTTGGCCTCACTTTGGCACAAATATACAAAAGGTAGTGTTGAATTACAATGGCCAATGTGCTGTAGTTTTGAACCTCCTGTATTAGATAATTTAGAAGAAAAGTTGTTTCAAAGAAAAGCTAGACCTGCCATGTTTGATTCCTTTCGGGTTTGGCGCAAGGAATCCAAACAGAAAGAATTCAAACTCAAAAAGAACAAAGCTAAAATAATGCGTATCAATGTGATTCAGAAAAACCCAGAATCATGATAATCAGAGAATAGAAGAGGGTATAGTAATACAGGATAGATTAAATAGAATGCAGGTAGATGGATGTTACATTACAAAGAAGGTTCCCGAAAAGGGTCGGGACAAGGAGGATGCCCCTCTCATGTCCTCCATGCTGAACAATCCTCCACCCTATACTCCCGCCATGTATCCGACCCTTAATCCTGCCCAATTGACCCCCGCTACTGCTCCAGTTGCTGCCCCTGCCCATGCCCTGGTTTGTCCAATTCCTCAGCCACTTGTTCACAACGCCCCGACTGTTCAGGCCACTGTACCAATGCAAGTCCACCCTGCTTTTCCTCTTGTTGCACCTTCCACTGGTCCCATACCTGTCCAGCCCAATATGCCTTCAACTCCCGTTGCAACCAACCCATTTCTTGTTGACAGTCATTTGACACCTTCCCCCAGTGCAGGGCTATTAGCGAATGCAAGGTCAGTGGTCCGTGATTATATCCCTTATGTAACTCCGCATAGACCAGCCACTCCCAGACGATGCACCTTGCGCAGACTGATAGGTAGTATGCAGGAACAACTCGCTATGAGTCAACAAGCTCGTATGTGGCTGGAAAATAACACTATGTACACCGCTCAGGATATATGAATGACAATGGATCAGTGGACACGCATTCAAAAGATTGAAATTTTTTGTGAAATGTGTGACCTACTGATCCAAATGTGGGAAGATTTTGTAGAATCAGGTCCACCCCCAGGTCTGTCTGACCTTCGCCATAAGGTTGAAAAAGGGGACATTCAGGGCCCAGCACTATTATGCGAGCTAATCACGTTAGTAGCCTACAGAGAGTCCTTATCTGTTGTTTCCCCATGAGGGAGGTACAGCCTGTTTGGAGAGACCGCGTTGCTGGCATAGATGGCAACCCTGAAATACCGGCAGGTTTTAAGCAGATGTAGGTCCATGTCCCTTGGAAAAGGTCTGACGTCCTCCAACTTAAAAAACAATTGCCAGACCCGCGTAAAAATCCAGCAGGTTATTATAAGGAATTGACTAGACACTCCAATCTTGCATAATGACTTTAGCAGATATAGATATGTTAATGGGACAAATAGTACCGACTGAAGTATGGTCCAAAATACATCATAATGATCAGACAGAATTTGGCCATTGGTGGAAGGAATTTGAGGAAGCTGACAAAGCTCGAACTGGTGGTGAGAAACCCGATCCCATGATCTTAGCCCTTCCGGCCCAGTTACTCACTGCCATGAAAAAGATGTTGACACCTCACCGTATCAATTGGGACAGATAAGCTACTTGCAAGCAGAAGAAAGATGAAAGTGTCTCCGACTTTTTCACACGATTCGAAAGCACATTTACCGACTATAGTGGACAGGACATGACTTTAGAAGGGGGACAGCGACTGTTTGGGGAAAAATGTGTGTCCAATCTGTTACCAGAGCTTGGAACTAAACTTAAAATGTCAGCAAGTGCATGGCCCATCTCCAACCCATCTGGTATTTTGACAATGACCCAGTACTATGAGAATAGGGAAAATGAAGAGTGAGATAGAACGGATAAAAAGACTAAAGACTTAAAGACAAAGGTATTACATGTATTTATATAGCGCAAATCACCGACCCGGTATCTAAGCGCTTGCTTAGGGAACCCGTCCTGGTATTTCCCTGTGAGATAACCCCGGCAGGGTATCCACAAGGTGAAAGCCAGGCATCCCACCGCGAGGGGCCATTGTGGAGATTAAGCAAGCTATTGCCCAGAGTCGCAGAGTGTGAACCCGTGAATCAAGTAGGCACCGGAGCGAGAATTGTCGAGTCCGTGGACATTTTAGGACTCAAGACCCCGCCGAGCCAGGAATTGAAACCTGGTCCCGGGCTGACCTCTGCTTCCAGGTCTGCCTTCTCTAACCAGTGAGCCACACTTCTGCTCAATAAAGGTTTAATGAGTAAAGAAAAATTGGGTATCCACTGGCGGCAGTAGGAGGTGATATCAATAAAAGCGCGTACCTCTTTCTGCGTTTTTGGTGGGGGCATCCTACTGATTGTATGTATTCATTCAGGGGTGAGGCGGCGTCCCTCCTTCGACAGGAGATGACCTAAGTAGGTCACCTCATGTCGACAATATAGGAGTTTGGAGAAGGAAACTTTATGATTGAACTGTGCCAGATGCAGGAGCAATTTCATTGTAGCTTCTTTACATAACGCCTCAGTATCTGCTGCTATAAGCAAATCATCAACGTACTGGAGTAATGCGGTACCTTTGGGTAGGGTCAGGGAATCAAGTTGGCCCTTGAGGGCCCGACTGTAAATTGAGGGGCTCTCTGTATATCCTTGTGGAGCTCTGCAGAACCGGAAACTCCGTCCTGCCAATGAGAAACCAGAAAAGATCCCTACTCTGTTCATCAACGGGTATACTAAAGAAGACATTTTTAAGTCGATGACAGAGAAAAAACATGCAGACGGGGGAACCATAGTAAGTAGGGTGGTGATATCTGGGACCACAGGAAACTGGGGTACTACTATTTTGTTTATCTCGCGTAAATCAATGATAAAATGATAAACAGGGGGTTTGGAAGGATCGGTGCATTTTAAGACAGGCAAAATTGGGCTATTGCACACATTTCCTCTTTTCTCTTCAACCACGCCCTTTTCAACAAGTTAAAAAATGATCTTTAGTAATGCCCTTTCCCCTTCTTTGGGTATATTGTATTGGGGAAGTCGGGGAGGGCGAGCATTTTCCTTCAGGGTAACATAAAAAGGGGGTATGGACAAAAGGCCGACATCAGTATCACCTTGGGCCCAAAGAGCAGGAGGGACATTCTGAAGTTCCTGGGGAATGGGATCTGGGGGGGGGGGCAAATATACTGGGTGTGTGGTAGGGGGACCCATAGTGATGTAAACCCCATCAGGAGAACAGTATATGGTTGCATGTAATCTTTTTAATAGATCTAAACCCAATACATTTTTGCCACATGTGGAAGTCAAAACCAAAGGGGAATCAACTGTGTAGGGTCCTATCGTTAGTTCCAGTGGTTGTGAAATGGGGCTAAATACTGGGGTGCCAGAAAACCCCACAGAAATGTTATTTGCGCCAGAAAAGGGGGCCCTTTAGATTACATACAGATGGAAGGATGCAACAATGTCCGATATGTCCTGGTAGTTGTGTGTGCCTTTAGTAAGTGGATCGAAGCCTACCCCCTTAAGGACAACACTGCTATAAGCACTGTCAAAATACTGTTGAAAGAATTTTTCCCAGATTTGGGATGCCCAGAATTATCTGGAGCGACAACGGAAGCCACTTTACAGGGGAAATAATGAAGAAAGTGTGTATAGGGATGGGGATCAGACAGAAATTCCATGGCGCCAATCACCTCCAGTCAGCAGGTTTGGTTGAGCGCCACAATGGAACACTGAAATTAAAAATGGCAAAGATCCAGGCTGACACAGGACTGTCTTGGCCGGACGCCCTGCCCCTTGCCCTCCTATCAACTAGAGCCATGGCACATTCTCGTACTGGACTATCTCCGTACGAAATAGTGTTTGGTCGCCCAGAAATATTTGGGGAGTACCCCGCCCCAAGAAGTACTCTGACATTGAATACCCATTGTTGAATGATTATTTACATGAATTGACCACTAACCTATGTCTCACTCATCATCAGGTACAAGATATCCTGCCACCCAAACCAGAGGACCCTGGTCACACCATCCAACCCGGTGACTGGGTCTGCATCCGGAACTTACAGAGAACAAAGAACTTGGCGCCGAGGTGGAAGACGCCCCAGCAAGTGTTGCTGGCTACCAGGTCTGCAGTGAAGGTGGCAGGAAGAAAAAACTGGGTCCACGGAGTGCATTGCAAGAAGGTGCCTCTACCAGTACCATACCACCGGTGGGTCAAGTAAGGCCTGGGAAACGACGAATATGAAAGAGTCCCATGCTTTGTACCCTTCAGTGACGCCAACATTGCCTGTGCTTCATCTGAACGAGAGGACGATGACATCCTGCAATCTGCGATCCTCCGCATCTGAGGTTGCGGGACACTCAACAACCAGAGCCTTTCTTTCCTGTTCAGATAACGCCCAGGTCCACCGGGTACAACCTCTGACCCAGAAAAAAGGACTCAAGAGACAAGGGTCTCTCCCCTCTGCTTGACATGGTCCGACAAACCGATACAGGGCTGTGATACACCAGCGCATTTTTTATTTTTTCTCTTTTGACCGGAGCCTGTACAGCAGACCGGAACATGCCAATAGGGTCGCAGGAATCACTGACTGGTGAAGCAAATACCAATCACAGCAAGCACCTAGGGAAGACCAAGCGAAGCAGATGATGAACAAAATGAACACTGAAAGCTTGAAGAGCAAAGAAATTAAGAAACAAGAGTACATAAAGACAATACGTGGCCGGTACTCGATCTGTCTAATCATACTAATGACTATCTCACTGGAACTGGCCTGCCTCGGATGGGTAATACACGCTGCCCTTGCAGCACCTGAGCCTCCTACCTCTACAGAATCGCCTCATGAACATGTGTCATTACCCACCCATGAGAAAAACAGAAGGACAGGTTTCTTTAACAACACTTTCATTCAAATGTTACACCAGCACCAGCTTGTGGTGATCACGACAAACTGTTGGGTATGTGGGCTGCTGCCCCACACTGCAAGCACCGGAATGTCCCTGATTCCTGCTCCTGTCTCTCGAACCGGTTCGGCCTACGGCTAGTAAACTGTGTTCTTTGATGCATTTTATTCAGATGATACATCCACACGATCCCTGGGGAAGATCAGTAGCAGACAAACCTTCCGCCACATCATGGCTGCGGAGTGGCCAAGCATGGATAAAGATTCAGCATAAAAGAACGAATATGAGAACAATCATGGGTCCTTTTATCCATCAAACATTTACAATGGTGGGTGAAAGAGAAGACTAGAATTAGTTATGGGAGAGGCACTCCTGATTAAATCACTAATTTTAGAAAATGTATAATATTTATTCTATGCGTGCTGTGGAGGTAGACGCAATGCCCATACTGCGCCAGTAAGTGAATACATGAAAAGATCAAGCGGAACCGCTTGCCCTCTACGCACTGTTACAAATCCCAATTGGATATTACACTGTTGTTCAAAATGATTAAAGATTCATGTTATAAAGAGACACATGAGCTCTATGAAATTCATTCAATGCTTATTTTTACTTGTTTCATAACATTATTCATCATGTTCATATGTCGTGAATAAATACAACAATTTCATATGATCTGAAATTAAGATGTTATAGTCACATCAAACATTTAGTTAAAGCTTTGCGCAGTGGCAGTATCGTAGCCAATGAGGTTTAACCGAGGCGCAATTATTGCTTATTGAGGCAGGGCAACTTGTGAGATTAACTAAATGTTTGATGTGACTATAACATCATAATTTCAGATCATATGAAATTGTTGTATTTATTCACAACATATGAACATGATGAATAATGTTATGAAACAAGTAAAAATAAGCATTGAATGAATTTCATAGAGCTCATGTGTCTCTTTATAACATGAATCTTTAATCATTTTGAACAACAGTGTAATATCCAATTGGGATTTGTAACAGTGCGTAGAGGGCAAGCGGTTCCGCTTGATCTTTTCATGAAAGAAAAGACTGCCACCTCTCAGAGATCTCCCTGTCTACCCACATCCCGGAAAATACTGCATGAAGAGCAGTGGAACAGTATGGGTGGGAGAAAGTGACTGTGCCTACACACTCCAGCTCAATGGTTCAACTCTCCCAGCTCTGGTGTCCTCACTGAATACGTACTTTCTGTGTGGGAACAAGGCCCACACCTGGCTGCCCAAGTCTTGGGCAGGCACCTGTTACATTGCTTGGTTGCTTCCCCCAACTACACAGCCGATGCAAAACACCACATCCAGAAGAGAGGTGTGGTTGACACTGAAGACACAGCTGGCCAAGAATTTGGTGACTTTGCTAAAGGGTTCCTCCACTTTTGGGGCCCTATGTTAAATAGTCGCAATGTCCGACATCTCACCCGGGTGGTAGAGGCCACCATCAACTCAACTGCTGGTGCCCTCAGTAACATCACAGCTGAACTTCAAGCGGACCGCCTCATGACTTTACAGAACAGAATGGCGCTTGACATATTGCTGGCGGACCGTGGAGTAGTCTGCACATTGATCAAAACAAGTTGCTGCATTTACATCCCCGATAATGCACCGACAGTTTATCAAGCAATCCAGAAGCTCCACAAGATTGCTTCCGACATTCATCTGGATGAGGGATCATGGTCCCTAACAGGCTGGTTTTGGAGCATTGTATCTCAGTGGGGATGGAAGATAATGATTTTCATTGCAATCCTTGCAGCCGCATTGTTCTCTTGCTGCCTCTGTGTTCAATGCATGCCCGCGCTGTGTGGGCTCAGTGCCAACTCTTTGGCACACAAACAAGTGAATCCACACCATCACAATGCCATGATGATGATCGAGAAAGAGGTCCAGGAGATGATGGACATTGACCTGGATGACGACTTATTGTTGCCTCTGCATGGCAAAAGGAGGGACTGTTGAACTGTATTTTAAAATGACCCACACAACTCCATTTTGTGCTGCCATGCTCTAAGCAACTTGGTGAAAAAGTGTTTTCCACGTCCCTGTTGAAACTTGCACAACCCTCCCCGCTCCTTGTGGTTGAGCCGATTCTGAGAAGCTGCCTGTGTGCCTCACCCCACCAGTCGTGTCAAAGACTCAGCTACATCCTGTCCATTGTTGGTAACTCAGCCTGTCACAATTCCTGTGCCCCGTGACCACACCATCTGGTCAAGGAAGCACGAGGCTGTGCCCCACGACCACACCATCCGATCGAAGAAGCATGAGGCTGCGCCCTGTGACCACACCATTGAGCAAGGAAGCACGAGGCTGTGGACATTGTGCGATCAGAGACAGATGTCCCCTGGCCACGATTGCACCACAAGACTGACGAAGAACTTGTTAGATGAGGAACTTATCCGAATATGGAACTATGTATTGTGCAAATGGGCGTGGCTAGCGCTATAAGTATGTGTGCGCTGCAGATTGAAGCAGCAGTCTCCGTAGAATTGTCTTTGTACCATTCTGGGACCCTGCCCTTAGCTCAAGCTAAAAAATAACTTACTTCCCTCCACGACTGGTTGTCCTGGTCTCTTTGGTAATGTATGATTTAAGCAAGAACAACCCGTAGATTCAACCCGTAGATTCTAGGTGTCCCCTGCACCACTGGCTTTGGCTCTCCTAGTGGGGGAGAGGTCTCCAAAAAGCCGGTTCTACAGGTGTATGCATCAACACTATCAGACCTTGCTGTAGCTTGATGAGCCGAAGTATAGTTAAAGCGAGGTACACCATCGGCAGCTGATCTAGGAACATATATTGCTCATGAGTTGTAATGTGGGGCTCCCTAGACACTCTTCGTGAATCACAGACTACTTCATTGTCTATATTTCTAATTGATATATTTTGTACCATGCATACTGTATAGTATAGATTTTATGGTATCCACAAAGTGAGGACATCACAGTAATAATAAACAACAATGTACTAAAGATATCATTACTGTAAATTATGTGGTATTACCGAGGGATTACAAGTAATCCCATATATGTCCCCTGCGGAATGGGGAATATCATTCAGAATTCAGTGTTACTGCACTGATTTCCTCATAGTATTCCTGCATTCTGAGGTCCTTTTTTAGGGAAAAGAACACCAGGTTTGACTAGGTAGGAATTTTCTCTAGTCACCCGGAGTAATAGCACCTGTGGTAATGCCACATGCCGTATTGTAAGACCGAAAGGGGGGTCAACTTAAGTTTCTACCCAAATCAAAATTAAGAACTCACTTGTATGGTAGGCAGTGCGTACATCTGTTTCACTTGTGACAAAGGGTGCAGATCTTACACATCTGTCCTTGTGGTCCTTCTCAAAGGTGTTTGCTTTTTGGGAATAGATAATTCAGACAGTAGTTGGAAATTCTTCGAGTGCGGTTTAACAAGCTTGGTGAAAAAGAGTATTTGCCTGTGCTGAAATAGAGGAATTTACATAAAGCTGGCTACGCCTCTAAAACTGCCCACATACTTTCTAGATTGGGTCTCAGGAGCTACGAGGCTTGGAATGTGAGTGTAGTCTATGTGGGAGCAGGTTGGGGTTGCATCAGTTTGCCTTGATGTATGACAACACTCTGATGCTGTGGATCACTTCACAGTACATGATAACTTGAAACCGAATCATATAATTATCAAAGAGCCTGGATTTTATCTGCAGTGTAGTAGATATTATGTGTCTTTGTGGTAATTGTAACAAAACGTATTGAATTTAGCTTTAGTCTGAATATGCATAATGCTTCTGTGCTTCACTGGGTTTCCTACAACTACCTCACTGCAGAAATTTACAGAGTGGGTGAGTGCAGCGCTGTAGGGGGGAGGCTGTCTGGAGGTGTTGCCGGTCATTTAGGGCCCGATTACTGATTTTTTTCTGGTGTTTGGGCGGGCGGCTCGCGACCACAGTGTCCTGCACCGCCAAGTCCCGCTGCCACCCACCAGCAGATTACACGTTTTTGGTAGTCTATTGTGTGGGTGGCATGGTGGTTCAAGCTGTGGTGCCTCTTTGAAAGGCGGCAATGCCTTTGAAAAGGCACCGCAATGGGAACGCCTCACAAGGTTCCTGCACAGCATGGCCTGTAGCATCCATGCCATGCAGAAACTGGTGTGCATACACGCAGGGAGGAACATGCTGTGCTCCCCTGTGTGCATACATAGGGAGCAGAGGGGCAAGGGGGCCCTGTAGGGCTCCCTTTGTTTCCTCTCTGCCAGGGTGTTCTTGATGGCGGTGGCAGAGAGGAAACTTGTAATATATTTTTGTCGGGACCATGGCGGTCCCGCAAAGCATATTGCATATTGCAGCCTCTGACCGCCATGAGACCGCCAAAATGGCCGCCATAGTAGGAGTCAATGTTACCCTATGCACGGTGCCTATCAAAAGTCATAATGGGGCTGTCAGACAGCCGGTATGGCGGTGGCTGGACCGCCACCGCCGCGCTACCACAAGTCTGGCGGTCCTCTGATAGCTAAACTCGTGATTAGGCTCACAGAGTCTACTTTCTCAGCAGAAGACCACCCACCACACATAGAGATCCCTCCCAACACGCCACAGATCACTTTGACAAAATTGATTCCACCAATGTTGAGAAAGCTGTTTTGCTAAAGCTAATGTCAGGCATCTCCTGTGCATGGAGGATAGCTGGCATTTGCTTTTGTATTGAAAATAAAACCCAAACCATGTTTTTTCCAGCAAAACATAAAACCAATGACCCTAATGCACTGCGAGTAATTTCTATTGCGTCCTGAAGAAATACGCACCTCTGAAGGTGCTGCCCTAAATAGGGTGCACTTTGGCGTACATTGAATGATTAACCCATGGCAAACTGCCCTTTGGACAGCCTCTGTTAGCTCGGCCCGCAGAGACCAGGCACTCAGCCCAGATATAAATGGGCAACTGCGATTTTGGCTGACTTCCAAACTCTAAATTACCCACTGAAAGAGTTGCCATTATTACTGAATGCCTGCTGACAATACAATACATCAAGCTATTCTTTACGGATATTTGATACGGGGTAGGGTACATTATAGCAGTTTTACTGATGTCATACCGCTCCCTAACGCACACATCGTCTGCCTGACTGCGTACATGCAATACTACCAGCTTCTGCCTTTCATTAGCATTAATGCTCCAATTACCTTTCTGCAAAGGTCAAAATACTATTTCATGTCATCACCGTAGAACAGAAACATAAAATGTAAGTATTATTTTAAATGTAAATAGCTTAGATAAAATGTGTCATCTGACCTCCACAAAATTAACTGCAGGAGCTTTGGGGAGGGCAATGCACCCCCTGCCTCCGTGCTACTACGCATTGAGGCTCAGACCACCCTGCGCGAGGGCTTTAATGAAATCCAGAGCGCCTCGTGCACTTTCTGAACATTATACCTATCTTTAGTGGCTTACGGTTTGCTTAAAAGCATCTGCTACTATTAATGCTTTGCAGAGCCTATGATCTTGTTGCCGCGTGAGAGGCCTTGCCTCTCAAACACACTCATCTTTCACATTTCAATGTTTGAGGGCCTTCTACGTATTCGCTGCCAGCTCTGCTGTCACCACATACAGCATCATTCCCCTATTCCCCTCTTGTAAATGCAGATAAACATCACACACAGTTACTACACTCAGGGAGGCAGACCGGCCAGTGGTCCCTGGAACTCTTGTGGTGATGCGGTCGATAAGGCCTACACAGTTTCACATTAAAATGCATGTCGACCTAATGGCAAATTAAGGACTGATGCCACAGGACTGAGCTAGAACTGGCGATACACGTAAAAGAGCAATATACGCCCAGTAAAGGCAGTGGGGCATATTACCAAGCAATAGCGATAATATCGCTATTGCTTGGTTAGAGACAAAAATTTACAGCTGAGCTGCGGCGATTTTTATCGCAGATAAACCTTGGTATTACCAAGGTTTATCGCAAATGCGATAAAAATCGGCCGCAATGCATGAATATCGCTGAAAAGTCAGCGATATTCATGCATTACCGAGCTAATGCTCTTAGCCATGTTATCCACCTCCCATTGGATAACATGGCTAAGAACTGCTCAGGGCAGGTGTTAGCTTTTGGAGATATTCGCGCTTAGCGCGAATATCTCCAAAAGTTGGTAATAGGAGATAGCGATGTTAGCGACTGTTTCCAGTCGCTAACATCTTGGCACGCCCACTTTGCATATCATTAGTGATAAATATCACTGACATGCAAAGTGGGGCCCAAGATGGTCGCTATCTCCTACTAGCTGTTGCTAACTGGTGTTAGCGACAGCTAGGTAATAGGGAGATCATTTTATCTCCGCTTTCTTGGCTTTTAAAGCCATAAAAGCGGAGATAAACCCCCTTGATAATATGCCCCAGTGTTCTTTACTTCTTTTCGCAATCCTAAAATACACAACTGCATTTTACGATGTTTCATCAAGTGAAGAATTAATGTGTGTTTTTTTGCTGTACAATAAGAAGCCACCAATGTGGCGAACAAGTAAAGAATTAGAAACTCCAGAGTTCGAGTGTGGTAGTAATACAATAGTTTGGTACAGCAGTGACGCCATCATATTGATACTTTCCTAAATCACAAATCACCATGAAAAGAGTACTAACAGCAATAAGTTGATATTATATTCACTTTTGCAGCCTTTTGCATTGTGAGGTGTGTACTCAAATTTCCACGACTCTACACCCAGGGCTGTAAGTGGGCCAGGTCTTGCAGGTGCTCAGCACGAGCAGTTCTAAAAAGCAGATCCTGAGACAGTTTCCTATTAAGTTCTCCATTTTTGCCCTCATCCTCGGTGGAATTTTTTTTTTAACTCTGCAGCAGTACCAACCTCCACTGCCTTTGATGCAGTGACGGCCAGATTGGCTCGCGGGTGGCGGGCGGATGCGGGGTCGGTGTGGGGGTCACAAGGGGGGGATTAAAAATAAATAAACTTACCTTGAAGCCGGTCCCGCTTCTCAGCTCCTGCTCTCCTGTCTCCAGCTCCAGGAACAGGAAGCCATGCTCCCTCCCCTAAGCCAATCACAACGCTGCAATGCAGCATTGTGATTGGTCTGAGCTCCGTGTCACGGCGCTCAGCCAGGGGCTTGAGGGGTGGTCATGTTCTCCATGTAGGCTGTAGTGCAGCCTGCATGGAGAATGGGGAAAGAGCGCATGACTGGTTTTGGCAGCCCGAGAAGGCCAACTAAGCACTCATTGTGCACTTAGGAGTGGACAAACCCCTCCTCCCTTGCTCCGAGAGCAGAGCAGCCCCGCCCACCACGAAGCAGCAGGGCACGAAGCATCAAATGATAATACCTCTAAGTTATTATTATTTTATGTTTCTCCTTGGCACTGCTTAAAAGCAGTGTGGTGACGCACCTCCCCCATAGTGGAGGAGCCGCCACTGCTTTGATGTAACCTCAAAGAGGCTCACTATAGCTCTTTACAGTCTCATTTCAGAACTGAAGCTTTCTCCATATTCTATACCACAAACCCATAGTTGTTGCTTATTCTGCATATGCAATTAACAATCATTGACAAAGACAATAGTCCTGGCTTGTTGCCTTTTTGTGGGTGTAATATTACTTATTGTATTATATATCTGGATGTAATGACAGAAGCCAGAAAATCGCAGTCAGGCGGCGGACAATGCTAAGCACAGATTATTAGCTTACTTTTTATTACGCCATGCTCTTTATCGGACATGCCCCTTCGAGACCCCTCAGTTTTTTCATCCCACTTAAAAATCTGTCTACACCATTGTGTCTGTTCTTGTATTTTAGCCATTGCCATTTAGTTCGGCCCAGTTCTCCCAGATTCTTATCAATTTAATAAGACAGCCGCTACCCTTATAAGCCACTTTTTCAGGTGCCATACACCAGTCGATGTTGTGGTTCCATTCTATAATCGTCGGTAGAGTCGGTAAGTCCCATCTTTATTGCAATGTCCTTCTTCACCACAATGAAACCTTGGTCAATTCAGATGCTTTCTAACTCCCAAAGAGTGTACTGGGTGCAGTCAAATGTTTTGCTAACCAAAAGGGTTTTTAATTCATTAGAGACTTATCTTGTACAAAATAACCAAAAAATTAAGATTTCAGAGGTGATAGAGTTGGGTTTGTGCAGTCATTTAATGCCTGCAGAAGGAAGGCCCCAGCACTGTCCCAGCATGTGGTGCTACTGGTAAACTCTTTTGTTTAAATACATATTTTTAATTGAGCAGATCCAGAATAAATATACAGAGATAACGTACATCAAATGTAATATTCTCATTATGTAAACATATAGCAGCCTAGACTTACAATAAAGCTCCTAAATGCTTTTTAAGATTCCCTTGCAATGTGCATGAAAGATAGAAATAACGTTTTTTAATTTCATTTATAATTAAAAAATGTTGAATTCCAACTATTCATTAGAAAATCATCCCAATAACGTGCAGAAAATTGGATCAGATATTTCATTAATTTTTCGAATGTTTCTAAAAATCAATAAATACTAGAGCATCAAGTTATTATACATCGCCAACCATACATCATTATAAAGTACAAAAATGTCTAATCTTTCTTAAGGTGCAGAGTACATGTATCCTAGTACATAGAGTTGTGTTCCTAGGCTGAGCATACTGATGGGGAATACTGGCACCCTCCCAGGAGCATATGAATGAAACTCACCAGACATAGCAGGTTTGCTCAGAAACAGAGTGAAATGTATTTAATGGTAACAAAAGCATGCATCATTGCTAATTAGCAAGGAAGAAGTCAGAACTGCCACCTTAGGGGCTCTCAGACCGCTTCTCCCCAGAGTGACAGATTTCTAGGTGCGTTATACCTAAAGTAATGCCATGTCAGAGGAACTAGAATAAGGCACAAGCCAAATATGGCTGACATGGATGTGCAGTGTCTGCACCATGCAAAACAGCCAAATATGGGCAGACCAGAAAGGCAGGCTCTGCACTGTGTAACACTTGCATATCATGTATTCAAGACAAGCAAGGTGACCTGCAAGGGGGTATAGACTAGCTTGTTGAAGCTTGTCCAGTCAAGGTCAGATAGGAAGCCCTTTTGAGCTCCAGGCCTCATGTTCATGTGAAATATCTAATCATGGTATCTTTTAAAGCGCATACACATGAATTTGTATGGATATTCATATATATTTTGTAACACATACATCTTTATAAAGTGCAAAGAACTGGATACAAATACATAACAATAATCAAAGTGCTGACGTGCATTCAGTTAACGGACAATTATGCTGTTTTGAATGACATTCTAACTCAGTTTTACAGAGTACTAAGCCAAATAATAAAGTTTTTAAACATGCCCTCAGGATTCCTAGTGGAAAAGCACCATCTTGGTCCGAGGAGTATAATGATACGAAGCTACAGTGGACTATACGAGGCCATAGAGCCTTGATTTATAATTGAGCCCAACACTGCCAAGAGGTATTATATCGCTTTAGCCCCCTAACCCTCTGACCATGTGCTTCCTTGAACTGCTTTCTACTGCTCATTTTACTAAGCCATTTTTGATAATTTGAAACCCTAGAGGTTCGCCATCTTTGCAAAATCAGAGAGCGAGCAACAGAAAAAACTATTGCCTAGAACCTTTGCCCTGATTTAGATACGTTCCGAGACTGCCCATTATGTAAAAAACTGAAGAGTACCAAAGCTGGATCTATCTCAATTGGTACCTCAATTACCAAATGTAACCAGACACTAGAGTAAACCAGAAGGCGCTTAATCCAGGATAGGAATAAAAGATATGTCACCAGCCCCCTTCACCCTGATGCTTACAGCTGAAACAACAATTGTCGAGAGCCGGGTGCATTTTATTTACTACCTCCAAGGTTTCATAGTCCATCCAGCGAGAGATAAAAGACATCCTTTTAAAATTTGCCACTCTCAACGACTTATGGCCTTGAAGAGATATAGTCTCCCAGTTCCTCACTGAGAAATCGCATTGAGTTGTTTAACCATATTTTATCCAACATGTTGTTAATACCGTTTAGATATACCTCTAATTTATGTATTAGCCCATACCAATTCCCTATTCTGGCCAACCTTGACCTGAACAGGGCTTGAACTATAGTATTTCTCTCCTGGTTAATATCAAAATCATAAGCTTTAAGAAACAATAAGATCTGGTGGAAGAAAACGCTGTGAGCATGACACACTACACCGGACTGAGATTTCAAGCCAAGTCATTTGTCTACCCTGAAGAAAGAAGTGGCCCACCAGAAACTGGGACAGATGGGAATATTAAGTCCACATAGCCTAACTCACAGAGCGTAAGGAACACCCAACCCGAGACACTCAAAATCATAGCACTGATATCTGCCAGGACCTTATATCTAGTTCTCTTTGGAAATTTGGCAACCTTAATCAAAACTGGTTAATGCGTGCCAGCATCTTGCATCATTGAATCAACAAAGAGGTCATTGATAATTGCACTACGTTCTGAAGCTCTAGAACGAAGATGTAAAAGTGTCGCTTGATAATATCCTTGAAAATGGGGACTAGCTAACCCACCCTGAAGGATGTTCAGCTGAAGGGCAGAACATGTAACCCTAGACGCTTTATTATTCGAAATAAAACACCATAGAAGCACATATAAATCTGTAAAATAACTTTTCTTAACTTTAATGGGGATGTTCGAAAAAAGAAATAATAAGAGCAGAACAGACATATTGATCAGGGCTATTCTGTCTACTAAAGTCAAGGGAGGAGAGTTCATTTTTCGAGCAGCCCCTTTATCTTATAAAGCATTGGGAGATAATTTAGCTGGAAGAGCTTCGAGTGATCCTGAATAACATATACCCCCAAATACCAAATTGGTGTCTAATGTCTTGCCTGAGAGTGTAGAAGTGCTAGAAGGGCCTCAGGAGGAGAGTTGAAAAGCAGGACTTCTGTTTTTATTGGATTGATTTTATAGCCCAAAAATATTCCTAAACTGATCAAATGCATCTAGTGCCTGGTGGATATTTCCTGTTTCTGGTTTAAAGTGCAAGATAATATTGTCTGCAAAGAGTTTTAACTTGGTCATACCTGAGAGAGGTGCCTCTGTAGACTGAGAAGCCCGAATCCTAATTGCTAAAGGCTCTATGAAAATGTAAATAATATAGACGAAAGAGGACACCACTGTCGGGTCCCCCTCTTTATTGCGACCGTGCCAACTAGATGAGAGTTGACAAGAATTTGAAGGTTAGCTCCATGATAGACTTTTGATAACATATTGACAAAGCCTAAAGGAAACCCAAACCTACGCAGGTTTAAAAACAATGCCTCCCAGTTAACCAGATTAAATGCTTTCTCCGCATTGACCATGATAACCACAGCCTTTGTTTGGTTAACTGAGAAAAAATGTATTGCCTGTAGCAAGAAACTAGTATTGGCAGTCATCAGCTGCCCCATGACAAAGCCTGTTTGGTTCTTATGGATTACACCCTAGGCCAGTGGACTAACAGGAATGGCTCAAAACTTCATGAAAATCTTATAGTCAGCATTAAGGAGACTAATCGGTCTATAGGAGTTGACATCCTCTGTGTTTTTTCCTTTTTCAAAAAGCTAACTATAGTTGATTCCATAAAATGGGATGATAATTCACCCCCATCCTTAATGCTGTTAAATAAAACGGTCAGAAACTTGAGTAATTCACCGGCCAAAATGTTATAAAATTCACCTGGAAAGCCATCATTTCACGCAGCTTTTCTGCAAGGCATTGAGGCTAAGACACCGTTTAATTCCTTAGCTGTAATAGTCAACCTAAGTTGATGAGCCCGGATGTCCTCTGAAGTCGGCATTATAATAGTCTGAAAATACGGACTTAAACTTAGCTGTGAAGTGGGATAACTAGTTTTGTAAATATACTTATAGTGCTAAAATAAAAAACTGGATACTGTACCTTGTCTTCAACCAGCTTGCCTGTAGGCGGGTTCTTCAGTTTACTTACATACGCAGACTCTTGCTTTTCACAGGTAGACCAAGCCAAATACCTCCAAATCTGCTGACTCTCATCATATAGGTTCTGTTGATCAGCCCTAGAGCTAGTGTTTTCTTGTAATGTGAAAAAATCCCTTAAATTCTGTTTGACCTGCACATTTATTTTAATTTTCTTTGTTTTATATAGCACGATCAAGACCCCGAAGGATATCAGAGCGCTTTACAAAAGGATCGAAGGAAGGACATAAATGCAATAACGACATCAAGTAGGAATACAAAAAATAACAGGAATAATCGCATAATTACAAGACAATGAGTCAAGGAGAGTAATACAATAAACAGGCATATAGCGGGCTACGAAAGGGGGCACACTATGCGGTAAAGAAAAGCAGTATCAAATGATGGTACAATGGTTGTAGGATCAATGACTTCGAGCAGGTGAGCCAAGCCCAATTAAGGTAAGAATGTATTCATTAGGAATCTTTTAGCTTCCAGTTTGAAAGCAGTCATTGAGGCTATTCTGTGCACATAGGCAGAAGAATGTCTACCAAATTGTGCTGCCTGATCTACAGCAGTTTACAGCTTAACAATCTTTTGATGATGCTCTCTTTGTTGGAATGCCTTGTAGGCAATAATCCTTCCCCTAACAGTGGCTTTGAACACCTCCCAAACAGAAAACGATGGATCTGTAAGCTGGTTCAGTCAAAAGAATTCCTTGATGAATTCCCTCATTTCACTATCCCATTGTCGGTCTGCTAATAATGAGCGATCCAGCTGCTATCTGGGCTGTCTTTCTGGGAGACCTTGAGCTGAATACAGACAGAAATAAGGGAATAATTGGAAAAAGAATAGGCCCAAATATCCGAACCTACCCTTGTTATCAAATGGGAGAGTAAGAAAAAGTATTTGCTGGAAGCGGTACGATACCGATTTGAAAAAAAGTTAAGTAAATTGTTTAATAGCAGGGTGATCAACCCTCCATGGATCAATCATGTGGAGATCCTTCTTCAAGATGTCAATCACTTTTTTTAGTTTTAGGTTTTAGTTTTTTTTGTTTTGTTGACGGTGTCAAAAATGAACTTCTGAATAAAATTAAAATCTCCGCCCTTAATAATCGGCCAGACTGTCCCTATTGCTATATTATAAACTTGCTGCAGAGGTTCAGGTACATCGGTCACTGGGGTGTAGTAGTTTACTAAGTTAATAGGAAAACCATTGACTAGATCCTTGACCCATAGCCATTGACCCTGCAGGTCCCTTATTATATTGCTTAGGACCCAGTCAAGAGCTCTACCCAGATATATCGCAACCCCCCCATACTGTCAGACCATCTGATGCAAACAACGCTTACAAGACCTGCCTTATCTTTAAGACGAGTCTCCTGCAAAAAGAGAACATCCGGGGAAAAAGATGCAAGCCATCTCTCAAGGGCCCACCATTTCTGTCTATTGACTATCCCATTGACGTTACAGGATAGAATTCTAGTTTTGTATCCAATTTTTCGACAGTTATTATTGCCAAATGCTGTAACCATACATGGAAAGAGATCTGCTCACTTTCTTGATGATGTGGATTTTGACGCACTCTACTTTATCAAATCTGAATGTGAAAAGGGAGAATCTGGTCATTTTCTTTTATATATGTACCTACCCCTACCCACAGTGCCCCACCTGTGACCTAACAATGACCCCAAGAGGGACCATAAAGAAAAAGTGCACATAGAAAAAAACACCCCCCAAAGGGAGGGGGAGAGCCCATAATACCCCTCCCAGGGAATACCTATCTAAGATTAGTGCCATGACTTTGCACCATTGGGCCCTAGCCCAGCCCCGACCCCCATAGTCAATCTTAAAAAAAGGGAATAGAAAATACCCATTAGAAACTGCTGGAACCACTACCCATAACATCATTAATAGTGAAAACAATCCTGTGCTAATGCAAATTTATGCAACAAAAACCTCACTATGAAATTGTTTCAGAAATCTGTTGCAAAAGCTCCATAGCCTCAGATAGGTTAGAAAATAGATGGATTGCCCGTCCAAAAGAACCTTCAACTTAGATTGCTGCACAATGCTGGCCTGTAGCCCTTCAAAAAGTCAATGCAGCTACCTGAGGATCGGGTGGAAATACATGCTAGGTCTCCCGTTCACCCATTAAAGAAGAAGTAGACAGCGCCTGGAGAGGAGATGAAACCAATACCTGAGAGTCTTCCAGTAAATCAGCACTAGTGTTTGTCTTCTGAAATAAGGGATATTCCTTTACTGTTGCCTGCTTGAGGCCTGATTCATTATATACAGACGTCTCTTGACCATGTTTCTTCCAGTCATCCAGTCACCTGGTTAGGGGTGGACACCAGCAGCAGATTATAGTGACCCAGCTGAAAAAGAGAACCAGGTACCTCAGGATCAGAATGTTTGGCAGCATCTGGAGAAATCAAGCTATGATCGAAGGTTCGTGTGCCTGGGCTTATATTTGTGGCCATGATCCGTTCCTTTCACAAGAGGGATGTGTGATTTGCCATTGCCACTGCCTGCCCATTCCGTTTTTAGCCATTAGTGCCAAAGTTAACACCTTGAGATTGGTGGAAACACCTGATGCCTTGGAGTACTTCCGCATAGTTATTGCCATGATTAAATGAACCCAATCAGTGACCCCAACTGGGTGGCAATCCTAGTGCTTCTCAAAATTCAAAGTATTCCATCTGGTTCCAAATTTTCCTCCGGTCTCTAGCAGTTCGCTCTGTTTGCAACCCGGCAGTTGGTTCAGGCCAGTCCTTAGTATTTACAGCACAGCAATTTGTTGAAAAACCCCTCCTCGGGTTCTGATAGGGGGTCAGGATGCCGCAAATTACCACTCCTTCTCTCTCCTCCTCTCCAAGCTGCTTGTTACTTGTTGGTTTAAGGAAAGCTGGCCAGCAGTTGTACATATAAGGGGTTTAGTCCCTCCTTCCTTATGACAAACTGTACCCTTCAATGGTTTAAGTTCTGAGTGCTGAAAGGGTTAAGCAAAGGCAAGGAGATGATGGACCGAGCGCTGAAACTTTTCAGAGACTCAGCCCCAGTCATAGATCTGGGTTTAATCCATCATCATTCTTTAGCTCACTACGCCACCCTAGTTCAGACACAGCTATATGCAAATCAGTCTTGACCCTGCGCCTCATGGGAACAGTACAGCCAGCACTGCCAAGCCATGTATTCCTTGAACCCCAAACAAGCATCCTTGGACCGGTCTCGGGCTAACAGCCCTCATCAGCCAGGCTAGCTTGAATCCAGTGGCAAAGTGAGCAAGGGACCCACATCTGGGCATGCCATGCCAACTTAGGGTGAACAAAGCAAACACAAGGAGATGATGGATGGGGTGATGAAACTTTTCAGACACTCACCCGTAGTCACAGATCTGGGTTCAATCCATTATCATTCTTTAGCTCACTTCACCACCCCACTCCTGGGACTGGTTTTGGGCTAGCAGCCGTCATCAGCCAGGCTAACTTGAATCCGGTGGCAAAGTGAGTCAGGGACCGCATCTGGGCCTACCCTGCCAACTCAGGGTGTACAAAGCAAACACAAGGAGATGATGGACGGAGCTCTGAAACATTTCAGACACTCACCCCCAGTCACAGATCTGGGTTTAATCTCCTGTTGTCTCTTCCCGCATCCTCCCTCTTTTTATGTCTCTCCTTCTCTCTTCTCTCAATGTATTGAGACTGATCTATTTTGTCTGATGCCCACTGGAGCTACCTGGTTTAGCTATAGGGGAGATGGGCCGGGGATTCCCTCCTTGGTCGTCACCTACTTAGTTGGCCGTTAGACAGATTTCATTTTGTCTCTCCCTGTTGTCTCTTCCCCTATCCTCCCTTTCTCACCTTCTCTATCCCATCCCCTCTACGCTCCATTTATTTTGCCCTGCATATTATTTTAATGTTTCCCAGTGAGACCTAGCTATTTGGCCAAAGCCTGGTGGAGCTACCTGATAGCTATAGAGGAGATGGGTTTTGGGACTTCCCCCTCGACCGTCACCTACCCAGCCGGACTTTGGGCAGACTTTCCTTCGTCTTTCTGCCGTATCTCCCTCCCACCCTGGTTTTTCTGTGAACCTCTTCCCTCGACACTTGAGACCGAACTACTTTGTCTGTTGCCCAATGTAGCTACCTAGTTTAGCTATAGGGGAGATGGGCCTTGGATTCCCTCCTTGGTCGTCACCTACCCAATGGGTCTTTAGACAGGCCTCCTTTTGTCTCTACGGTTGTCTCCTCCCTTATCCTCACTTTCTCACCTCCCCTACCCCCCACTTCTTTTCTCTCTCCTTTCTCTCCTCTCCCAATGTATTGCTGATTGTTTGATGTAATGTGTAATTGTTGGTCTTTTTCTGTCATATTGTTGAACCACATTGTTGCACTTCCTTTCATCTCTCCTGTCGTCTCCTCCAGCATCCACCCTCTATTTATCTCTTTCCTTCTCCCCTCTCTCAAAATATTGAGACCGAACTTTTTTATCTGATGCACGATGGAGCTACCTGGTTTAGCTATAGGGGAGATGGGCCGTGGATTCCCTCCTTGGTCATCACCTACCCAGTCGGTCATTAGAAAGACTTCTTTTCGTCTCTCCGTAATGTCTCTTCCCTTATCCTCCCTTTCTCACCTTCCCTGCCCCCTCCACTACTTTTCTCTCTCCTTTCTCTCCTCTCCTAATTGTACTGCCTATTTTTTGTATTTATTGGGTAATTGTTGGACTTTTTCTGTTACATTGTTTATTCTCATGTAAAGAGCTCTGATACCTCTGGGTCTAGCCAGCGCTATATAAAACACTTTAAATAAATAAATAAATAAATAAATAAAATATCATCATTCTTTAGCTCACTTCGCCACCCCAGTTAAGACACAGCTATATGCAAATCAGTCTTGACCCTGTGCCTCATGGGAACACTCCAGCCCGAACTGCCAAGCCATGTCTTCCCTGGACCGGAAACAAGTATCCTGGGACCGGATTTGGGCTAACAGACCCATCAGCCAGGCTAGCTTGAATCCAGTGGCAAAGTGAGCAAGGGACCCATGTCTGGGCATACCCTGCCAATGTAGGGTGAACAAAGCAAACACAAGGAGATGATGGACGGAGCACTAAAACTTTTCAGACACTTACCCCCAGCCACAGATCTGGGTTTAATCCATCATCATTCTTTAGCTCACTTCACCTCCCCAGTTCAGACACAGATATATGCAAATCAGTCTTGACCCTGTGCCTCATATAAACAGTCCAGCCCGAACTGCCAAGCCATGTCTTCCCTGGACCGGAAACAAGCATCCTGGGACCAGTTTCAGGCTAACAGCCCTCATCAGCCAGACTAGCTTGAATCCAGAGGCAAAGAGAGCAAGGGACACACGTCTGGGCATACCCTGCCAAAGTAGGGTGAACAAAGCAAACACAAGGAGATGATGGACGGAGCACTGAAACTTTTCAGACACTTACCCCCAGCCACACATCTGGGTTTAATCCATCATCATTCTTTAGCTCACTTCACCACCCCAGTTCAGACACAGATATATGCAAATCAGTCTTGACCCTGTGCCTCATGGGAACAGTCCAGCCCGAACTGCCAAGCCATGTCTTCCCTGGACCGGAAACAAGCATTCTGGGACCAGTTTTGGGCTAACAGCCCTCATCAGCCAGGCTAGCTTGAATCCAGTGGCAAAGTGAGCAAGGGAAGCACGTCTGGGCATACCCTGCCAACTTAGGGCAAACAAAGTAAAGACAAGGAGATGATGGACGGAGCGCTGAAACTTTTCAGACACTCACCCCCAGTCACAGATCTTGGTTGAATCCATCATTATTCTTTAGCACACTTCGGCAACGCAGTTCAGGCATAGCTACATGCACATTAGTCTTGACCCTGTGTCTCATGGGAACAGTCCAACCCGAACTGCCAAGCCATGTCTTCCCTGGACTGGAAACAAGCATCCTGGGACCGGTTCGGGGTAATTTCTGGGCATACCCTGCTAACTTTGGGTTAACAAAGCAAACACAAGGAGATGATGGACGGAGCACTGAAACTTTTAAGACACTCACCCCCAAACACAGATCTGGATTTAATCTATTATCATTCTTTAGGTCACTTCGCCACCGGGCAGTCCAGTGGCACTAGCACATCTTGTTTTGTCTTTTTTTTCAGAAAGCTGAGCACCGCCTCAAAAACCGCAATTCATTGTGCAGTATGAGGACCCAAGCTGGAGGTCCAGAAGCAATTTTTCTCCCAAGGCGGTTTTCAGGGTTTTACACTGCAGCACAGCTCATGAGACAGTTAGCAGCGTCGCTGGAAGATTCCTTCTTCTTTCCCTTTCCCATGAGGAGAACAATCAGTGCTGCTACCGCTGCATCGATGCCGGAAACAGGATCATGTGAGATCCGCCCGCTTGACCCACGCTATTGGTAAACTCTTTATATTTCATATCACATCACAAACATAGACAAAATGATCACATGTGGAAACTGCAGTACTGTACATGCACTGAATTTATGCATCTATACAAGGTAACATGGCGCATGGGTGAAAACACAGGAGGTTACATGAATTAGCATGCCCAGCAGCAAACAAACATTCATCAGAAAGAAGTTCCAGTTCCATTACCAAAAGCCTGCAGCCGGTCCCCAGTGCACACAGCCAAAGGCCAGGCATAGAGAGTTATGTCTAGAGGAAGGCTTGATAAAGAGTCAGGACTAAGGCCAGTCCCACCACCAGTTCTCTATTGCATCTACGAATGGGCTGGTTGGAGGATCTGGCAAGTGACCAAGCCCTTTATCAAACCCTCCTTACTGCACTTTTAACCACTTGCAAATGACAAAAAACCATTAGCAGCTGCTTTGGGTGGAGTGGCCGCTGGGTGCAAGGAGGCCATTAAATAATGGCAACATATTTTTGTGGTATTTGTGATGAGCAGTATTTCCTTTGCCTTGGGATGCAAAGGATTAAACAAGTGGATGGAGGCATGTCTGAGAAAATATGAGTTGACTTTGCATGTCTGCAAAGCTACAGATGAGGGCAATGTTGCTGTCCTTAAGCTCCTCCCACAGGAGAAATGTTGAGTTTATTATTGGCATCCGTTCTGTGGACAAAGTCCAAGCACAGATGTGGAGCCTATAGTGGATGACTCAGACACATGTAGCTAAAAATGTCTATTATTTTCATTTTCCTATTTATCTATAAAATCTGATTGACAACTAGGACATCCATATGCGTGTCAAAGTCCCTAAAGGTGTGACGCCCCTGATACAATTTAAAACACATAATCATTTTCACCCTCCGAATAAAAGGAATTACACAATACATTAGCAACAGATAAATATTGAAAAATGCATGAAGCTGCATGAAACAGCAGGGCAAACTGTAACCACTTTGCATGGCTACATAGAGTAACATGCTAACCATCTTTAAAGCACATTTTATTAGCATTTTGAAGACACAGTAACTTAAGACAGATTGCGTTAGAGAGGTTTAGCACATCCTCAGAGGTAGTAAATACCCATACAGACTCATCCTCCATTCTCACTTGTCCATCAACATTTGCCTGATGGCTGGGTGTTGGGTTGGGCATTTTGTTTTTCAATGCCATGCCAGTCTTCTTCTTCGTGCAAGGGTACACATTGCCTAATGACAAGTGTGTCTACCGTTCAGGACATTGCCAGAAGTTACATATCACACAGGAATAATGTAAGGCCTTCTGTCGACCTAAGGTATGGTCTTTTTTGTTTCACGTGTGTTGACTTTTGTTAAATAGTGTTATAGGATTTAGATTGCATTTCATATATCTAATGGGGCTGAAAAACACAAGGATACCCATCAGGTCTCTAGGTGCTTTTTTTAGAGTACATAGTGGATTGGGTTGTGGTTGAAGTTGGACCTGCATCTGTGTTGGCTGATGAGAGTGAGTTTCAGAGATATCCACTAACATGGTGTGGAAAACTGGCAACCTTGCATAGATATAAAGTACTGCAGAGAATTGTTAGAGTACATATGCTCACATCTGTAAATTCACACTGCTTTTTAGAGTATACTGTAGACAGCTTCAACTACCTGGAAAGGTCCCTTGTCAATACTGTACATCCCACAACTAAATACAACACACAACATACACAAACACATAATGAAAGAGACTTTAGGCAAGACCTCTTCAGCCATTGGCTTGTTTGGGCAAGCCCCATCTAAGTATCAGCTCTTTGGGCTGTCCGTCACAATTTGGATCAGCCTATGGCATATCTCAAAAGCTTATTTTTTTCTGCATTTGTAGTATTGTGTGGATACAAAGGCCCATGGTATACATAGTCTCCTATTTTACACACTCACATTTAAAGTTGACGTCTTTTTAGATGATAACTTTTAACACACATTTGCTTGCATGGCCTCATGAGATAAAATACTCAGAAATGGGTTTCCTTACATATAAACTTCTCTGTAGGCACCCTATCAGGCCTTGGAACATTCTGTACAAGGACATAGTACACTGAGCAAAATGTTGTTGTTTTTTGTTGTCGGTTTCGGTGACAACCCTGGGTGGATAGAATCAACAATGACAAAAATACCATGACTCAGTCACTGAAAGAATGAGCGCAGTTTATTACCGTATTTTCCGGCGTATAAGACGACTTTTTAACCCCGTAAAATGTTCTGGAAAGTCGGGGGTCGTCTTATACGCCGGGTACCAAATTTTATGGTATGTTTTCATGCGCTTTTTCATAGCGAGGACTTCACTCGAAGGTGTCAGACCGCTTCACAATAGGAAATAACAAGAAACAACACACCTTATGTTAAAAAATACAGCCACCGGCACTGGCAACGTCCACACCCAGGCCCCGCGCCATGAACTGTGCAAGTATCGAAAGCGAGCGTTTTTTTCATAGCGAGGACTTCACTCAAAGGTGTCAGACCGCTTCACAATAGGAAATACGTAACAAGAAACAACACACCTTATGTTAAAAAATACAGCCACCGGCACTGGCAACGTCCACACCCAGGCCCCGCGCCATGAACTGTGCAAGTATCGAAAGCGAGCGTTTTTTTCATAGCGAGGACTTCACTCGAAGGTGACAAACCGCTTCACAAGCGAGCAAATGGCGCCATGAGTCTTACCTCGACTGCCGCTGTACACGTGCCTCCAACCGCTTGCACATCCCCAGGCAGACGAGGCAGCAGGACAAGCAAGCAGGACGTCCGAAATATATAACGGGCAGCCAGCGCCGAAGATGGCAGCCCCCGCTGTGTTGACACGTTTGGTACGCGCTCCTCTCTCCATGACATGGGCATGGGCATAGAAAGGGGACTGTAGAATGTTCCAGAATGTTCCCGAAGGCAGTAGAGCACTTGCCGTGATTGGCTGGTTGTTGCGAAGAGGAAAGGCAGTCTGGTGAGCAGATATTTGCCGTACCGTACATGTGGTGGTGAAGACAGTACAGCACAGCACCAGTCTCTGCACCTGTTCATACTGTACAGCACCAGTACATCCAGTGCAAATGGCTGACAGTCAAGAACCCGGCAAGGCTCCAGCAGCACATCTAGTGCAAATGGCAGACAGTGAAAAACCCGGCAAGGCTCCAGCAGTACATCCAGTGCAAATGGCTGGCAGTCAAGAACCCAGCAAGGCTCCAGCAGTGGCAAGAAGAAGGAAATATGAAGCCAGTTACAAACTTAAAGTTGTGGATTTTGCCACGGAACATAATAACTGTGCTGCTGCAAGACAATATGGAGTGACAGAAAAGATGGTTCGGGCCTGGGGAGCAAATGAGAAAGCATTAAGGAGTATGCCAAGGGGTAAGTGTACATTAAGAAGAGGCACCCCACATTGGCCAGAACTCGAAAAGCATGTAGCAGACATGGTGACCGAGCATCGGCAAAGCGGTTATGTCGTGACCAGAAATAAAATCCGATTGGTTGCACTTCAGTGGGCCAAATCTAACCCAGATCTCAGCAACAGATTTAAGGCCACTGTATCCTGGTGTACCAGATTCTTGGGAAGGCATAATCTGGTATTGCGGCAAAAGACAAAAATTGCCCAAAAATTACCTGCGGATCTTGATGCCAAAATGCATAGCTTCCATCGCTACGTTATTAGGCTGCGCAATGAACATGGCTATGCGCTAAGTAGCATCGGAAATATGGATGAAACTCCAATGAATTTTGATATGATTGCCAACAAAACTGTCCATCAAAAAGGTGAAAAGACAATTTTAATAAAAACAACAGGACATGAGAAGTCCAGTTTCACAGTGGTACTAGCATGCACAGCTGATGGCGCAAAATTGAGACCAATGGTGATTTTCAAAAGAAAAACAATGCCGAAACTCAAGTTTCCTGTTGGTTGTTTTGTGCATGTGAATGAGAAAGGATGGATGGATGAAGAAGGGGTAAAGCTATGGCTTGATAATGTATGGAGCAGGCGACCAGGTGGACTTCTACAAAGACGTAGTCTACTGGTGTGGGATATGTTCAGGGCTCATTTAACTCCAAGCACCAAGCAAAGGCTGGCAAGACTAAAAACAGATGCTGCAGTTATACCTGGAGGATTGACATCGTTGGTGCAGCCACTGGATGTGTGCCTAAACAAGCCATTTAAAGATCGCATCTGAGAACAGTGGAATGAGTGGATGGTTAGCGGTGAAAAAACATTCACAAAAGGAGGAAACATGCGTGCTCCACAGTTGGATGTTTTGTGCACCTTTGTCATAAAGGCCTGGAACGACATTGATGCAGAAACTGTCATAAAGTCTTTCAAGAAGTGTGGCATATCAAATTCATTGGATGGTATGGAGGACGACTACTTGTGGCAAGATGAAGAGGATGCCGAAGCAGAGACCACATCATCTGATACGGAATTGGTACCAGATCCATACGATGACTGCCTTACAGATGTACCACAAGATCTCATTGACTTACTTATGAGATCAGATGACGAAGAGGAGGATTTTGAAGGCTTTTAAAGGGAACGTTGTAAATCCTGTAGAAATCGCTTGGATTTATGAAAAGTTATGGAAAGTTTAATCCACTTGCACTGTTTCATGCACTAATTTATGTTTACCGTACCGTACATGTTTGATGACAAACAGGTATATTCACAAGTGACAGTTTTTCATATGGTTCTAAATAAAAATATTGCGAGTAAAGCAATATTGTTTATACAACCAATTTGTTTGAGTTCAGTCTTTGAGTTTGTAAAATAAACGCTTAACACTGTCCACTGATAAAGCCTTACTGCTCACCCACAGGGAGGAGGATTAGAATCACTAATACGGTAAGTTCAAAATACATTCTCGGAATGGCTATGCAGGACTGCGTTGGACTGCGCTGGAAGTGGGGGTAGTCTTATACGGCGAGTATAGCACAAAACCTAAATTTTATCAAGCAAAGTAGGGGGTCGTCTTATACGCCGGGTCGTCTTATACGCCGGAAAATACGGTATATAAACAACACCACAGTTCTGTTTAGACAGAGGAGTATCTCAATGAATTATCAAAGGTCGCCCCATGCCTGAATTCTAGTCCAGCTGAACTCCAACACCATTCTGAAGAGGATGGCGGCCTGTTCTACACCAAGGCTGGCTGCCGGATGACACCCTCGTAGGTAAATGTGGAGTTATGTATGCATATAATCTAATGCAAAGGCACAATAGGTGAATCACTGATTCTGTTCACCTATCTGTAATGCTGGTAACATTGTTTTGGTCCATTCTATTATTCATTGCAGTGCACATATTTTACAAAAGGGTACAACTGCTTCAATAATTGTTTGAAATGCTAATTGTTGTACTTTTTGTGTCTCCCTTTGGGTATGCCTGAGTTACTAATGAAAGGGTAGAATCTGTTTCCCCGATTTCCTTGGGTGAATTAGGGTTGTCGTATTCGGAGGTTGCAGTAACCACCCGGTGCCTTGTCAGTTAAGGGGCCCAGATGGCACACTGTAAGCAAGCCAGGATTTAAGTCAACATATTCTGATAGTATGAGTTGTCCCACATAGTTTTGAAGTTTATGTTGCCACAGTCTTACTGAGACAGTAGGAATCGTACGACATGGCGCCTAACGTTCTAGTTCAGGTACTTATTTAATGGGTATCCCGAGTAGTTTTCTTAAGGGTGCCCAAATAATCTACTCACCAATTAACCAGATATGTCTGTGATGTTAGGGATAAATCCTCCTCAGCTAAAAATTGGACCGTTTTTTTTGTGTGTAGTTTGTTCAGGCTTGGACCTTTCAAAGGATCACCCCACTATAGTTACCTTCTCTGAATTCCATGCATTAAAATGGCTAATGGTGCTCCAGTGGTTATACTGGTAAACTGCAGACATGTAGTTGCACAGATGATTCAACAACATGGGCTCACCCTTACAGGTGGGGAAGTTACCTTCATGGTAGAGGAACATGAAGCATATAGAACAGAGGTATCTTATTCTTGGGTAACATTTCCAGCAATAAGTCTTGCAACATTTTCACACTTAGACTGTAGCACCAGTAACTAACATTTATGACACCATATGAGGAACTGGAAATACCATTAACATTCCAGGAACATCAAAATTGGTTCCAATGCACCCTACCACATGCAAGAGATTAAGTTGGACTGGGTCCCCTCAGCAATAAAGGAGCAACATGGCCAGTCTTAGCCAGTTACGCACCTTACCCAGACATAGCAAACCTCACAGCACCAGAGCTATGTACACTATGCACAAGTCTAGTTAGGTTATACAGATGTATGAGACAATACATTATGCAAACAATGACAATAACCCCAGTAAGGAATGCTCAAACTGCACAACCACATTCAGCAATGCTAGCAACTAGTCTAGCGACTATTAATTCAATAATGGGAAAAAATTCCCACCAGACAGGAGGAAATTCCATTCTGGATTGCACTCAAAACAAATAGGCTTGAAGCAGTATTTCCCCATATGTGACCGCTAGATTAACAAAGAAATCTCACAACGTGCCTGCTGTTAGGAATGGTTCTCCCAGTAGATGACAGCACCACTAAGGGAGCACTAAGGTCTATCCCATGACACAAGATACACCATCTATTGCTTTTTTGCCAGAGGTGGTAAAACAGATCCAAAATGAACAAGGTCAGCCTGGTCTTCGGCATGAGACTTATTGGCCATTATGCCACAGTCTCCTCAATAAATTTAAGTAATATTAAATGGGAAGCAGCAGCACTAGGAGTACGCCAAATGACTCTCACAAGTACCACTAGTGGATCAGGAGCAAGAACTACCAAAAATGATTGCTGACACCTACATATCCATAGGTCAAGAGAATTTGGGGGTCATACCAAATAAATCACAACTTAAGGGTAACTCTGAAAAGGATAACTCAAAGCAGGCACCCGAGTTTTCTAAAAAAACTTTAGAATAATACGAAAATAGATAAAAAAGTTAAAACACTGGGTGGATCTCCTACACCGGTGTCCCTTGAAAAGCACTATAATTTGTGCAACGATGATACAATTAAACAATCTGATAAATATGAGTATACTGATACACAACCTTCTCTCTCCATTCAGGAGTATTTCAAAAAAATCTTTGATAGGATGATCAGAGCACAAAATGAAGAAATATGTTAAACCGAAGAAGGACTCACACTGCTCTTCTGACTTCATAATAAAAAAGGAATAAAAACTTCCACTGCAAAATCCTCAATTAAAAAAGTAGAAAGTGGCTGGGATGAAAGCTAAACATGCCACACATATTGAGATCTCTCTGAACTTCCATATTATATCCATAAGGTCCAGCCCACAAGTGCAACCACAATATCCCATCAAACCTGATGCTAAACAACAGGTTAGAGAAAATCTAGCACAACTTAGATATCAAGGTGTAGTTCAAACGTGAACATCACCAATGAACATACCTTTATTTCCAGTAGTGAAACTGGACAATTCATATCGGTTGGTATTAGACTATAGGCAATTAAACAGTTACACATGCGCATTTGCAGTACAAAATGTGAACGGCACAGCACTAATGAACACAGTAGGGTGGAATAAATGCAAAGTCACATTAGACATTTCAAATGGGGTTTCCTGCCAAAACATAGCGCCTGAAAGCAGGTATTTTACTTCATTTACCACCCTCAGGTCACAAAAATAATTCTGTTGATTACCCCAAGTGAATAAGAATAGCCCGTGTTTGTTCTCTGTCCGAGTAACAGAACCGTTACAGTACGTTGACAATGAAGCATTGTCTTATGTTGAAGACATATATCTCACATATGATGATTTAGAAATTCATCTTGCCGCAGGAGAGCGCATAATTCTAGGATTTGCTCTCATTGGCTACAAATTTAATTTAAGAAAATCAAGAATTGCCTGTCTTAGTGTCCTTTTTTTTGGGATGCAAGTTGTCAAATGAAGGCAAGAGCTTAGGGATGCACTTCCTAGAGAAGTGTGCACATTTACAACCACCAAACAAATTTAAAAGATGCCAATCATTAATGGGTTTTATAAATTTTGGTAGACCATACATTATGGTCAAAGGGTACAATCATTTTATGACATAATCCTTCCAGACTTTTCATGCACACATTGGACACCAGAACATACACAGATTATAAGTGCAGTACAAACTGACAAGCTAGCTGCAAAACTCTTACACACACGTGTTAACACAAAAATTTGGCAACATGCGTACTTGCGGGTAGCACTAGATATACAAATGTCACATTCAAGGAAGCTAACACTGTACCAATTGCATGTAAATCGCATTTATATTCCAACGCAGAAATGTCTTTTGCACCGACAGAAAAAAATCTGACAACAGTACAAACCACTGTAGTGAGAGATAGACCACTGGCTCAGGGGAAACGCGTAATTGTTGTGACTCCCATTTCAGCCTTAGAGGCTGACCCAAAGGCCAGCATTCCCAACAGGAAAGCCTTATATCCTAGATGGATACAGTGGGACAACTCGATAACAGCAACAGATGAAGACTACACATTTGACTATGAACACAGGCTTATCTTTAATATGAACAAGAATATCCTCTGCTCAGTAAAATAATGCCTCTAGATCAGTACAACTTTATAGTTTATACTGATGGTTATGCCCAGCCTGCAGTTGGAACAAAACACCAATACCCGACCGCTTACACTGCGATAAAGGGTAAAATGAGTGATGGAGAATTCCAACCTCTAAAAACATTCATACCTTCACTAGATGATTACACTGCATAGCAGGCTCAACTGAAAGCCCTATTTCAGGTACTTGAGAATACGGATCCAGAATTCCCCACACTTATAGTGTGTGATTCTTATTATTGTGTCAAGTCATTTAATGAGTACTAGCACTATTGGACTCAGAATAGATTCAGAGATTCGAAAGGTTATACTATCAAGCACAAATTGCTTCGGGGACAAGCATCAAATTTTAAAGAAAGTTTGCCATGGCCTCATGTTATATACACACTGAGTCACCAGCATGTAGGAACGCACAGTGCATGGAGCTTATTGGCTAATGAACCCACAAAGGCAGCTATGCAAACTGCTGTTGCAGCTGCAGTGACTTGTTCCAGTATGAGGATAGATGGAAACATCATGAAGACTGTCATAGCTTTGTGCTTTGGCATCTCCTTACCTAAATGATTTGCAGCAAAATACTCCACCTACTAAGTGCCCAAAACATTTTGTTTGCTCGTCTTCCTGGAGTGGGGATAAAGTAATACAATATTTTGACCATAGGTCAGAATTAATCATAGCGGCTCATTGAGGGGTTAGCTTCTGCACACATTGGTGTGGTGGCTACAGTTTCACTGCTAGAGCAATGATACGATACTAGTAGCCAGGAGTATACAAACAGACCCAAGGTTAAAAGGTTGATTTAGATCTTGGCTTTAATGGTTCCAATGTAGATTTTCCATTGGATTCCACATCTGCCTACTAAGTAGTCCACCCGCTCCGTTTAGATGCTGGCGGGTCGATGAATCTGGTAGGCAACTCTGCCAGGTATGTTCACTCGTGTCGAAGGCACCATAGGCATTATTTGGATAAACTGAAAGCCTGTTTCCTTTGGTTGGGCATTTTATAATGGTAACACTTACTTCAAGTAATAAAAATATATTTCAAATTTAGAAAAATAATATAGGTATTCAGTACTGAAGCAGCTTATCAATATATCATACCTATGGTGTAGAAGAAATATATCTTATCGTTGAAAGTTACTGATCTAAAGTACTCATTTGTCCATGTGAGTGGTCGACATGTTTCAGGCCCATATAAATGCCCAGCCTGGTCGGGCGGCTTTCTTCGGTACCCATAGTGGTGTGGGGTTGTAAGAAACTGGGTCTATATATACTACACCAAAATGATGTATAGTGTATATAGAGTCCAAGTGTCCGCAGAGGTAGGCAGATGTTAAAGTTAGATAGAACCTTACTCTGTGATTGTGGGGGCTTGGTCAAGCAGTAAGGCAGCATCAGAGGACAGTGTTGAGCATTTGATGTACATACTCAGTCAGCAAATGAATTCACACACTCAAGAACTGAACTCTAGGCCAATTGCTTTTGTAAAAAGGTATACTGTTGTTTATTTTTAGAACCAGGTTACGAAAGAGGGCAAATCCGAGTCACTGGGACCTGGGTGCTAGAGAGTATATGATAAAGTGGCCCCAGTGTGTTAGTAACATACAAAAAAGGGGGAAGGAAAAAACCAAAACAACATCCAATATTTAAATAAACAAAACAGCTATTATCCCAATGTTATTTAATCACAATGGAAAAATGTATCTATGCAAAGAATGAATCTTGAGTCAACCTGAAAGGGTTACAGATTTCAAAGTAATGGTGCCCGGAAGGAGGTAGGGGGTGATATAGAAGTGGTAGTGAAAGATACAGTTTGTGGTGGTGACATAAAATCACAAGCAATTCTGGCATATATTCTTCATATGCCGGATAGTCAGGTACACTTTCATCAAAGTACACAAAATATATACACAATCGCCATGTAACACAGAAATTCACAGTATATTCATTACTGTTGAATGGATTGCCAAAAGTTCAAGTGTTGACGTTTCAACCCCATTTGGTGTATAGGTTTTTTGAACCTTACTTGTGGGTTCTTCCTCAGGACAAGTCAAAAGTGGTAAGGGGTCAGGGCACCTGAAGAGAAAGAGGGATGGTGTTTCATAACCTGACTAAAAACGGTAACAATAAAAACAAAGTCCCAACTGAAAGGGCAAGGTTACTTGTCATTACCATAAGTGCTAAGGCGGGGGGTCTCTCACAAATCAATCGTGGAGGAGGGAGGGGCTCCGTAGCTCTCCATGAGGTACTCTTGGGTAGAAGTGAGGCGACACCTGTGTGGAGAAGGTGTCGGTTAGCCACACTAAATGGCATGTAATAAAATGACGATCTGAATTCAAAGGGACACTGCCAACTTACTGAATGTACATAGGTAGCGCAAAATGTCCCATCAAGAAAACAATGTCATCATTGTCGGGCTGTGTAGTCCCAAAATTAATGTTGAGAGTGTTTGAAATCCTGAGTCACTCAAGGTGACATGTGGAATAAATCTGGGGGAGAGGAGAAACCAGCTAATAGGTATGGCGCAGCTGACATAGTTCAGAGACTTATTTGCCCAGGTAGGTACAGGGCAGGGTCCAATGGGTCCCTTCCCTGGGGTGGGTACACACCCTATTCTGCCACTCTCCAGTGGGAGGGGGCAGGAGCCTGTCCCTGGTTAGCTGGGTTCCCCCATCCTCAAGATGGTGGGGACTTTAGGTTTTGCTTCACCTCGCCTCCCACACCTGAGCGGTGGGGTTGGTAGAGGTGTGCACACCTCTCTTTCTCACTTGTTTTTCCCACTGGTTCTCCTGCCCAAATTGAGGGGTAGAACCAGGGGGGACCAGTTGCTGAAAGCAGCAAATGGTCTGGAGAGGCTCACAAAGGCGGCATGCCTTTCAAGCTTCTCCTTTGTGAACCGTGCTCATCCTGGGGGAGGAGGCTTGGCACTTCGTCCCAGGATGTGCATTGTTTCAAGCCCCCAAGAGCAGCAGCTCTCGACCCAGGGGTCCAGAAACATATCTGGTGCTGGCAGCCTAGGCAGCCACTCAGGCAGGTCACTAGAAGTTGGTCGAGTTTCAGGGGGCATCTCTAAGATGCCCTCTGTTGTGCATTTTACATTAAATCCCACACTGACATCAGTGTGGGTTTAATGTGCAGAGAAGTTTGATACCAAACTTCCCAGTCTTCAATGTAGCCATTATGGTGTTGAGGAGTTCGTAATGGCAAATTCCCAGCACCATATACTCTTAATGGCAGCACTGCACTTGCAGTGCCCAGAAATGGACTTGGGCACTGTAGGGGTACAGGGCTCATACACCTGTACCCTCACTACTGGCATAGGGCACCCAGCTAGAGGGGTAGCTGATGTATCCCAGGGCAGTGGTTTGTGGGCATTGCACACAGGGATGTGTGCCATGTCAACTCTTCACTTTGTTCTGCACCAAGTGTCAGGGTACAGGGCCTCTAAGGTTGGCACAATAAGTGCTGCAGCCCTTAAAGGCCTTCTCTGGTCACAGTGCCCTGGGTACCTGTGGTATCATTTATCAGGGGGTGACATTTGGCCAGAGATGCCCATTGTGTTTAGGCTTTAATGCAGTTTTAGGGAAGGAACATAGGCTCTGGGTACCTGATTAGCAGGAGCACAGGGAACACTCAGTCAAAGAACATCAGCAATTCAGCAAAAAGTCGGGGCATACCATGCAAGAAAGAGGGTACTTTCTCACAGGGGTTGCTAACTTTAGCAGCCTGGATAGGTAGGTCAATGACTTACCAATCTTCTATGTTCGTTATTGGTCAGCTAGTACTTATAACTTCAATTCCCTAATTTCGAGTTCTCTCGATCCTAAGAGAGCTTTCGACTCCCTGGAGTGGAGCTATCTCTTTGCAGTGCTGCCAAAGTTGGGCATAGGTCCCTATTTCCTCATCATGGTGCGGCTATTATATAAGCGCCCAATGATTCACATAAAAATGAGGCCCTTCATATTGGAATCCATCCAAGTGGACATGGGCATCCCTTTTGGTGGCGGCATACATACAATCTCCCTATATGCAGACAACCTATTACTAAGCGCAAGAGATCTTCGCGCTATCCCCCATGCACTAGACTCAGCACTGTCGCAAGAACAGGGCTTAAGGTTAACACAACCAAGTCCACTCTCTTCCCATTCTTGTTGTCCTTTCCAGATCTGGGGTACACACTGGGGGGGACTGGTAGCCTGATGTACAGGTACATTCCGATACTTGGGTATCCACATATATCGAACTAAAACTGACCTATTTGACGGAAACATCACAAGAGCCACTTACTCTATTTATTCACAGATGACATTCTGGAAGACGCTCCCGCTATCTATTTTGGGTAGGGTGGCCCTTGCAAAGATGGTGGTTCTCCTGGGTCTATTTTTCTATTTCGCTATTCTACCTCTCTACATTCTGCCCTCATATTTTAATAAACTCGATGCAAAGGTTAGGGATTTTTTTTGGGGCACATCTAGGCATAGAGTCTCCATTAGGACGTTATAACTTCCGTCGGGTCAAGGTGGATTGGCAATGGCGAACTTTGAGCACTACTTCTTGGTAGCTCAGCTGCAATGGATAGCCAAATGATTAGCATCACAACACATACCAGATACCGCCACTCTGTAACCTCCCATGGCCCTTCATGACTTGCTTCAAACATATCACCTGTGCAATAAGCCCAGGAAAGTGGACTCCTTGTTGCTTTCCATAGCACTCTGTACTCGCCTGCTATCCCTTTACTAGGTTCACCAAAGGGTGGGTCAATTATCACAGCGGCAGAGTTGCATGGTTGGGAGGCTGGGGACATACATGACACAGGAGACCTTTTTCGAGACTGTGCCCTAATCCTCTATGCTGACCTTATCTCAGAAGACGGTCTCCCTCCGGCGCAATTCCTTATGCACCATACACTCATAGCCTCACTTTCAGATAGGTGGGGCAATTTAGCAACAGAACCTCCCACACACCACTTGTTGCAATATCTACATATAATGGGCACAGGGGGACACTTGATATGCTGTTTCGCCTTATCATTCTGCCAATACACTGCGATGTCACTGATCCCCCTGAGGCAACACTGGGATGGAGACCTGGGCCGTGCCCTTTCGGCAAAGGAATGGATAGCTATACTAGAAAGCTCTACAAGTGTCCCTCGCAACCAGCGCTTTCGAGAGATTCAATATTTTATTCTCCATTGCGCGTACCTCTCCCCTACCCAGATAAATACGTTATTCCATCAGGATGATTATGAATGCCCCAGGTGTCGCCTGCCCAAAGCAGACCTCCTGCATATTCTCTGGCATGCCCTGCCCTAGGGGAATACTGGATATACGTGGTGGCCACCTTGTCCCGCTGTACTAAACATGTGGTTCCCTTCCACTGGGAGTCGTATATATTACATCTCTTTAAGAGGAGCAAGAAACAAAGGGCTACCGCATGATTCTTAGACCTGGGCTTCATTATGGCGAAACACCTGATCACTGAAAGATAGAAAGCCCTGCCGGTGCCTCATGCATTGGCCTGGCACGCTCTATGCTCAATTGGGCTAAAGCAGAGAGCATGACTCTGCAGAGGGAGGACTTACTGGGACTTCGCAAATTCCCTCTTGCTAGACATTGGAGAGGTATGGTGTTTGAGTTGCAAATGTCAGCTACATCCACATCAGGCTCGCAGGAGGAGGCAGAGGTCAACCTCAGCGCCAAGAGGGCTCTCCACTCTCGTTAATGCGTCGCCATAATAAGGGCTTCCTCACACAATCCTCACATGCTCCGTCGTAACATGGTATCTTCATGCGCTTCAGAAGCAGTTATTTAGCCATTGCTACATTTCAGGGCATTGGGTCACGGGAGGTTACCCCTTTCCCTTAGGCAAGTTATTTTGTCCTCATTATGTTGTATCCCCCATCCATCATTCAATGCAACTCAACATTACGCATAGTATGGCATCACAATACGCAGCGCTTGATTATACATTCTCTTATACTTCCTCTCAAGTGTTCTGCCATTGTGGATAATCTTACTACACCATGTCTGACACAGTACACTCTCGCTATTGATGCTAATACCATGCCACGTGTCTTGCTGTGGTGTCCTTGCCAGGCATTTGTGGCCATTTGACTATTGTTGTATTGTACTGTTAAAAATAATAAATGTCAATAAAAAAGATTTCAACAAAAAAATAAGAGCTGCTTCTTATCAGTGAATATAACTGTGGAATACAGTAGGCTAAATAACTAATCCATTGTAACCAGACACCCCCAAGCCCAGCTACATTGACTTGAAGCCTAATGTCCATAGACCCTGATAATATGATTTGAAATAAATACTATGACAAAAGGCACTATGAAAGGGATGCCATGTGTGTCAGTGAGAGCATGGTCTTTGAAGATGTATGAAAATGTGTGAGTATGAAGGAAATATATTTGTACGGGTGACTGAGAGCCTGTGTTGTATGTACTTGCAGCACTGGACATACCTTTCACCATATGTGACACCTTTACATGAATGACAGAAGCATACCATTATATGTTCTATTTAATTTGTAGAAATTAAAAGTGCAGATAAATATTCTGCCAAACACTTCATATCATGGAATATTTTTCTGCACTTAAAAATGTAATCATGTAAAAAAGGACTGTTTTTTCATATATACTTATTGCACAGTGTATACTGCCCACTGGGAGTAAGGAGCCTGCTGTTTGTAAATGAAACACTTTGAAATGGGAGAAAATTGAAATGGAGTGTTAACTCAATAATTAAGGCAACTCTCCATTTCATTTATCGTCCATTTGAAAGCATTCAGAAGCATCATTTTGTTCACAACTCCAATTTTGAGTTGACAAGGAATGTTTTCTAGGAGTCAAATACTGTGGTGTAGTTCCTATATAACCTATACAGGATCTGTGTGTTTGGATAACATAAACTGTTGGATTGGTGGCAGACTGATTCTGTGCACCCCCACCAGGTATGTTAGCCTGTCTGTATCAGCTAGCTCACAGTGCCACTAAAATCTCCTCTTATCGGGGAGAGAATAGTTCTTGAAAACCTCAGAACATGACAACCCTGATCCCTCAGAATTGTAAAAACAATATACTACCTTTCGGCCAGTCACTCGTGCTCACTTAGTTTCTCTCAGACATACATGGACCAAACAGGCTGGGCGTTTTCAATAAGAATTAATTGAACAGTTGTTATTCTAGTGTCTAATAGATGAGCTGCAACTAAGAAGGTAAAGGGATGGTACAGTTCTACCATCTTGCAATAATCATGATTACATACAAGTACATAAAATACATGATAAAAAGTGTGTACTCCTACGATGCCTCCCTAACTAGATGTACCTAAATGTACCTAGCATCTGTGTAGGTGTTATGCCAAGAATCCCTCTAGGATCTAGTAATCCCCATTACCTGAGAATAGAGAATATGGAACCCCATCCTGGTTTCGAGTTGGACACGCCACGAGGGATGTTAGACTACTGCGAGTTGGAGTGTCTGCATGCAGGAATCTCAGCGTCTCTGGTCAGTGTGTCAGCCGGGAAGTCTTGGTCTCCTCTGTCCTTCTAAGCAAGATGTAATGTATATATACCCAAAGGTCTCCCCAGGGGTCCTACCTTGCTGTGTTATTGTGTCGGCCTAAAGGATGACGTTGGGCCTGAACTTTATACAGAGATAATATACAGGAGATGGTAGTCCTTAGTGCTTCCAAGAAACCACATGCATAATGTATGAAATCTGAACTTGTGAAAAACCCACGTTGTGAATGCAGTGTCATATCTAGCTAAAAGGTCAGTCCATAAGAACTGTTATGTATGTAATGTAGGGAAGAATATAGGTGAAAGGTTGCAATGTTACCTGCGCCTATATAGTGTACCTATATAGAATACAACACCCACTCCTCTTCCAACTGGACGACATATGTAACTTATTACCGTACTACTAGCCTAACTAGATATAGGTACCCGATTCACAGAACTAACTTAAGACAAAATCCTAAACTTACTACCATTTACTCAATTTGGTATTCACAGAAGGCACTTACTCACTTTGGTATTCACAGAAGGCACTTACTCATTGATGAGGAAGTGCTTTCTGTGAATACCAAAATGAGTAAGTGCACTTGCTCATTTTGGTATTCACAGAAGGCACTTACTCATCAATGAGTAAGTGCCTTCTGTCAATACCAAAATGAATAAGTGCCTTCTGTGAATACCAAAATGGTAGTAAGTTTAGGATTTTGTCTTAAGTTAGTTCTGTGAATCAGGCCCAAATTTCATAAAACATTTGTTTTGCTAAAAAATGTTTAAAACCTAAAACAAAATTCATAAAAATTGTGTTAAAAGAAAATGTTTGCAAGCCATAACTCTAAAGAGTCTGTAGTTATAGTCCAAACCACTATAAGCATTGGAAAGCCATGTCTGCCCAAAAAATGAAAAAAAATTCAATTTTGTTTTTGATCTCCCAAATTGAGCTTGTTTTTAAAAAAGGGTGATTTTCTTCCAACACACGATGAGCCAAATGTTTTGTTACTTGCTTCCGCTGTAGACGGCCCCTGTAGCATCCCGCAGAGTACGTCAATTGAGCACAGATGATGTTCTATGCTTTCCACAGCCGGTGCTGGGGCAGCCTGTGCCACGTCCAAAGCCTGGGTGTCAGAGGAGGAGTCGGTGTCCATACCAACAGGTGCTATAACTACTTGTGGTGGCTCAAGGAATGCTGCCATCAACATCAGAATATGCTGAGGACACTGCAGAACATGGGTCGTTATCGGGTCGAGTAGAGCATTCACGTCCGGTTGCGCACATGGTGGCAGTGTCAAACAAAGGTCTAACACGCATTCTTCTCCGCAAAACAGGCATCTGAGTACAGGTAAGATGCAGTCCATCCAGACTGGTCAAAATGACAAGAACCAAGATGCACTTAGTTCTCTTAGGCGAGGCGTGCCTAGATGTTGTACTATGCGGTCACTGTATTTACACTCCAGGATTGCTTTTTCCATCTCCTTGGTGACTGGGATGTCCATTGCGTAGCAGTTGGAAAACAATCAGGATACCTGCTACTAGAAACAGGATTAGCCGAAGTCCTCCAAAGATGCTTCCGAATACGGAGTGTATGAAGTTTGGTATAATTCCAAGTACAGTCTGAAAGGGCCCCGAAGTCCAGAACCTATGTTCTTAATTAGGTGGACTATGCCTGTCATATCAGACATGTTAAAGATACGATTTACTATTTCTCCTAAATGGAATGGGCAGCTTGTATGGATATCAGACATGTTAAAGATACGATTTACCATTTCTCCTAAATGGAATTGGCAGTTTGTATGGATAAGTGCCTGTATCTCTGCCGAAGACCTTGAGATCTGTAGAGCAAAAGTCTCTCGGGCAGAGGTTAAGGGCACAGACTACTGTAAAAGCATGGCTTTCATTCTGCTTAGAGTATCAAACCATTTTAAAGAAGCATTCAGTGAAGGCCATAACAGTGCCTCCCTGACTGTATGTGTTGGTGGAAATAATACTTGCATACAACCAGTAACCTTGGAGCTCACGGTTACCAGATATGCAATGCCCGGGAGCATTCTGCAGCAGCCTTGACTGTTCAGCATCAAGTAGCTTCCATTTGAAAGTAGCCTGAAGGCTGGAGTAATCGTTGCAGCTGGGGCACCCTTCAAATGACAGGACAAGTTTGCTACAGAACCATTTCAAGCCCCGTGCAGCATTATATCCTGACATATGAGTGATCCACTTACAGTGTTCTCACAGTTCGTACCACTCAAAAACACTTTACGGACCCCACTCCGGCATCAAAATCATCTGTATGGTAATTCTCATGATTCCTTAATGTATTCCTTACCCATTTTTTCATATCTGCCTGCCTGCTTTTGTTCAAGGCAATACTGAAACTGAAAAGTAGTGACCGGTAGAGTTACGTGGCCATGGATTAGCTATGTGGAAGATGAATCTTCCACTGTAAATGCTAATCTATCCAGTTGTTCGATACGCAGCATTGCATATTTCGCAACTTCTATCTGTTTATCTGTTATTATAACACCAGGGCACATAGTCTGCAAGCAAAGATTGCAGCGTCCAGCTTTCCCACATAATAGAATGTAATTGAGATTGCCTGTGTTGTAAAATGGCCAGATCTTGTTCTAGTATGTCTATCCCAGAAGATACAATGTTGCCTAAGGAATATATCTTGGAGGTCAATGTAATTAACCCATTGTCTACCACTGCTAGAGATTTTTCTAGATTTATATGGTCTATTTCACGTAATCTCTCTGCGGCCTCTTGCTGGGATATTTTCCATATTTCATTGTAGACTGCATAAATGAAACATTTCTGATGTGGCTTCCTGGGACCTAGTAAAAATCCCTGAGATCCTCATCCTGTGACAGTAAGGATAAGTGTTGTTTCACCTGTGGGAGTGTTGAGGTTTTTAGCCAATAGAGGCACAACTTCCTAGCACTATAGGATGTTGCTACCCCTGGATGTTCTCTCTGTACATAACGTGGATTTGGCCTATGGATACTAAACCCTTCGGTTTTACCCATGAATCTTGTCGGACTACTATTGGTGTCTGTGGGCCAAATCAACCATTTCTTCCAATCTGAATCTGATCTGTCATATTATATAATGTAATCTACTGTAATCTCTTTCTGTGATGTTATGTTACCCTCAGTGTGTGATGGAGGTGGCATCCAAGGTGTGTTCGAGTCCTTGTTTTTGGCTAGTCCAAGGAAAGACACTGTCTGATTCAAAAACATGATCTGCTGAGGGATAAGCATGCTCTAAATAAAGCTTCAGTTCCCTGAACTTACCATTCCTTAGTACCCTAGACTGATTTTAAGTCTATGGTGTCTTTCCATAAGTCAAAACCTTGTTCAGACAACTGGGCATTAAAGGAAGCAGAGTAAATCGGTTTGGTGTTTGTTAACATATTTTTCTGTGCTGATGTTAGTGCAACCGTATAATAATATGAGGCTGGATCAGACAAATTAAACCCTGAAAAATATGGAAACTTTTGTGTAAATGTTTTTGAACTGCCTTTCCGCGGTGTTGGACAATGTTCCCACTGGTGGCATGTGAACACATTTCTAGGGTAAGCAGATTTATACAGGAAGTAATGACCATAGTCTTGATAACAATACATTGTTTCAAAATCTGATGTACTTTCCAATGTTTCACTATTAGAAAATGCAGCTGATGTTTCCAAATCAGACAACATGTTGTTTACAGTTTCAAAATTCCAATCATCGGAATAAGTACTTGAGGTAATGATATCACTCAATGACATTTTAAATAAATGAGGAATTCTTAAAAGTTCTGTCAGATCAAATATATCGAAATCAACCTTGTCCCAAACTATAGCATCAGGTATAGGAACTGCTGTAATGTTCACTGATGACAAGTCTCTTTGTTCCGGATGAGATGATTGGTGTGGTTTGAAAATTAAATTCACCTTTTGGGCTGCAGAGCTTAGTCAAAGGTATTTTCCATTAACAAGCATGCTAAAAACTATTACTATTACTAAGCCTAACCAGAAAAGAAAGAAAAGTATCCCAGTAATTACCCAAAGTTCATCCCACGTTGATACCAGGTAAGCCTTTTTAAGAAAGTTCAGAACGTTTTTAACTTGCTGCTTGCATGATTGTTAGGCTGGCATCATTTCGGGTTCACTTGGATCCAAAGAAAACGTATCAAAGTTTATGAAGTAGCCAGAAGCAGTTTGATCATTTGTTGGTATTACATCAGGATTTGTGGAAATTGTAGTTTGCTCTTGTTGAGGCATGTTGATGTAGACATCTGTATTTGGTCGAATTGAAATTTGTCTTTCACTTTGACTCTGAATTTGAATTTCAGGTACAAGAGGAACGAGTTCCATAGCATTATTGCATAGACCATCATGTTGTGCAGGGGACTCTTCCTACGTGATGAGTCTTTCCGCTTGAACTTCTTGAACTGTAGCGAGAGGAGGGCGTCTGCTACTTTGGAGTCAACATGGCCTTCTACTCAGTATCGGCCACACAGTGTGGTTTCATTAGGTCGATTGAGACAATTCTTTTCTCCTTTTTTCTGGCAAGAGGCGGTAGAGGTACAGTTCTTGTTCCTTCAACTTCTAGGTCCTGAACAGGCTTTCTGTATGATGCCCCAAATTCTTTCTTATCCTCTATTTTCTCTCTGACCAGATCCCGACTTTTGGTATCCAGACAGGTCTTGCAGTGACTGCTATGACTTCCCCAGTGGCATTCTTTTTCAGATGGACATTACTTTGTTGTGTCCTGGATTCATTTAGAACCTGTAAAACAACCAAACGATCATGGATGTCAAAAGGCATTTAATTTGCCACTGGGCCTTCACAACCAAGATCAAGTACCCACATTCTTGTCCCAAATAGGACCTCATATGAAGTGACCCCCCCTAGAGAACTTCTTGGCATGTTAATCAAGGCTCCATGCACTCCATACATATGTTTTACCCAACTATCACCCGTGCCTAACACTCTAGCTGTTAAAGACTACATTAAGTTTAGTTTTTTCCTCTCCATGACCGAATTTCCCTGGGGATGGTATGGAGAGGAGTACCGCAATGCTACACCCAATTCTTGCATGGCCTTCTTGTAAGCCCGAGAGCTAAACGCAGGGCCCTTGTCAAAATGTAATGGGCCATATGCATCTGTTCCTATGAAGACTTGCAAATCTTTTATAACAGTTCTAGCATCAGCCGAGCGTTGGGGCCACACCCATAGGAATCTTGAGCAGAAACCATGACATACCTGTAAGCCCCATCTCTTTTTTAGGGGCCGCAGTGGTCCAAGTAAACACATGCTAGTGGATTGTCAGATATTAATAATGGAGTCTGCGCTGTACGTGTTACAGTTTAACCTTTCATCTGCTGGCAAATGTCACATTTCAAGACATAGTCTTTAGTCTGCTTTGTTAAACCAGGCCACCAATAGATTTGTTTCGATAAAGAAACAGTTGCCGTAACTTCGGCATGTGCAGAACCTATCCCTTCGTGTGCTGCTAGAATTAAAACTAACCTAAGATCCATGTTTGGAATTACTCTATCCCCCACTCCAGGAATCTGAGCAAATGGAATGTTATTGGCATCTAACTTGTAGGAGTACTTGAGTGGAAATCTTTTTGGTACTGCTTTGCTGTTTTTGTGTGAAGCAATGACAGCCATCATAATCTCACCATCTTTTCTCGTTTTAGAATGAGTGATTGCAGCTACGGAAGCCGTGCATACAGCCCCCTTTGTGGTTTCATCAGCCAATGAATTCCCTTCAACGTAAACACCATCACGCTGATGACTCAGTGTATGTATCACGTGAGCTCTCGGTGGATCGGTTTTCAAATCCACTACCTGTTCCCATAGCATTTTGTGCTTAATTGTGCCACCTTTTGCATCGTTGCACCTGTTTTGAATCCAGTGCTGCAAATATTAATTATATGACTGCACACAGTAAAAGGAATCGCACACAATTAGTGTGAGGAATTCTCGATCCGTATTTAGCAGTGCCAGTATCAAGGCTTTTAACTCTACCAGCTGTGCCATGCAGACTCCTAGAGATTGCGTTTTTGTGCAAGTTGGGTGGAACTTTCCATCCCGCATGCGACCTTTAACAATTGTGCATGCCGCGCTCTATTGTTGCTTACTTTCTATGGCCGGTTGAGCAGATCCGTCAGTGTAAATTATATATTCATACTGATCTAGAGGCATTATTCTGTTTCGTAGAGCATATTCTTGTTTGTATTGCAGAAATGCTTGTGTCTTTAGATTTGGGTCGTACCTGTATTCTACATCTGTTGCAGTGAGAGAATTAGCCCATTGTATCCACCTTGGATGTAAGGCTTTAGCGTTAGGAATGCTTGCCTTTGTTGCAGGCTCTAAGGCTGGAACTGGGGTCACTACTATTATTTGTTTCCCCTTTGTCAGTGCTCTTTCTCTCACTACAGCAGTCTGTACTGCTGTCAGAATTTTTTTAGTAGAAGCGAAATGTGATTTATATGCAATTAGTAGTGTTTCACCTTCATTATATGTCAGATAGATGTACCCCGATTGAACCGCAACTATACGGATCACCAGGTTGCGTACGTTTACGCGTGTCTGTAAGTGTTTGGAACCTATCATGTCAGCTTGTAAGGAGTGAAGTGTATCTGTGCGTTCCTGGGTCCATTGTCTAACTGATATAAAACTAAGGGAGAAGGAGGAATGAGAGACTAGGTTGCCCTCCAAATATTGACTGTGCAAAAAAGGGAATCCAATGTATTGGGTTCAGAGACCTTGCTCATGTCATGGTAACTCCCCTGAGTGATCAGTGGTACCAGTTAAGAAAGAAAAATGTCTTTCTAGTTCCCCTCACTCACCGGGGTCACCCCGCAGTGACATGCTTCATCATTGGGGCCATCCCAGTTCTCTACGAAAAGGGGCGTGCTGCGACTCACGAACTACGCAGGAGCACTTTAAAGTGAACGACTATGTGTGGTGCAAAAAAGAATTAGTGGAGTGGGTGTAGGTGGATTAAAAATACCGTGATTAGTGGGCCTCAACAGATTTATTATGCTCCTAAGCAGGTATGTTAAAAGTGGGGTGGGTATCACTACTAACCAACCTATAATGAGGATTGGTTCAGTGAAAGGTCAACATGTTTCATGCTACCCCTAGCATTTCTTCAGGACCATGCCGGGACCAGCCCTGCATTTGTCACTCCAAAGTACCTAGTTAGGCAGTTATAATTAAAATAACAAATACACACTTAAGTAATAAATCATGCGTTCGTGTTAGAATACATACGATTTTCTCTGATTTCAGATGCTGTAAATCAGGGGCGCAACTAGGTCTTAACTTCGGGGGTGTCTAACATAGCAAATAAGGGGCGTGGCTAAAGTTAATCAAGGGGGGGCGGAGCTAAAATGGCAGACAAGCAGGATCAGGTAATGGTCAGGCCAAGCTGAGAAACAGAAGTGGCGATTCTGCATTACAAAACTGCACCTTGGTATTCATCATGCACAGCATGGAGACGCTTTCCACTGAGGCTCAAAGCAAAGAAAACACTCTACCAACCACACACGCATAAGGTGTAACCTGCTACTCGCATGACAAGTGCTTCAGCATCGCACATAGGGGTAGTAAGTGCTCTACAAATACAATATAATACGCCCTGCATTGTGTCTCTCTCTTGGAACACAATGACTATGTGAGGACTGTGCCTGCCCTCTGCATTAACGTATCCCAACTATTGATGAAAAGTGTCAGAATTGGTAGGACTGAACTGTCCCGTCGAAGGAGAATTCCAAACAGGCTTTGGCTGAAGGATGCACTGGTTGACAGTATAGATTGGGGTTACAAAGATGGAAACACTCATGGCACAGCTTTGGGAGAGCACTGGTTATGGGAGCAGACCCAGGAAGGGAGGAACAGAGATAGAATAGGAGCCGCAGGCCCCTGAGTATTCTCACCTGCGACAGCAGTTGGTGAGTTACCTTCACTCCACGATGCTCTTTCACATGTTTGTGTCACTACAGTTTTATTTTGTTCCGTATGGGGTTGGCTCTGTGGACCTGAATCTGGAGCTTGCAGCTACTTCACTTCTTTCTATGGGGTTGACAGTGTCTTCCACCTCAGCAAAGTATCCTGCCTTTCTTCTCTTAGGTTCTCTGGCTGGATTCAGGCAGTTGGGAGACTGGTCACACTCTTGTTCTGAATGTTAGCAGTAAAATTCTCTGTGCTAATGTGGAGATCTTTTGGTTCACATTTCTTACCTTGTATTTGATCATATTTTCTCTAACCTACTCCAGACTTTCCCTCAGATAGATGGACCATGGCAACGCAATAATTGGCGCGTCCTTGTGGTGATCTTTTGGGGGGTCTCCCTTTTCTCTCTCCCTTATCCCTTTTTCCTCCCAAGGGTCAGTGACAGACCTCACCTCAACCACTGTTGATATTCACCATCATAGGAGACTGAGTGAATTTGACAGCAATTATGCAGTCTCGTCCATACTGAATCTCAATCCTAACACCATGCCCATGATGTCCGAGGTGCCAAGACGCTCATGTACCATTTCTCTTAAAACAACCGTTGACATGTGAGGCCCCTGTGCCCAAAACAACATGCGCCACCTATCTTCAAGCATAGTTCTCCGTCTGGGGCCAATGTTCCCCTCAAAGCAGCTGCTGCCTTGCCTTGTTAAAACAACGGAATACAAATTCAACACACCAAAAGTGCTTAGGTGAAATCCCTGAATTCAGGCAAGGATATCACCTCGGTGGCAGCCCGTCTCAAACAAAACAAGAGGTGTGGGGCAGGGAGGGTTGTTGAAACCTTTCAGAGGCGGGCCGGCAGTGCTTGGTTCTGGGCCTCTCCGAAAGGGTAATTAAAATCACATTCTCGGATGCTAAAGCATCCGATGCTACACGCAGCCTAAATAGAAATTTAACTGGGGAAGAAAGGTTTCCATGCTTTAATTATTTTAATGCGTGTCAGTAAAGTGTCATGCGGTCATGATCATCTTAGCCTGGCAGACATGTACACTCATTGTAGCTGTGTACCTTCATTTTGCACTGCCGTCCCCTGGCCATTCCACCAACAGCTTCACTATTCCCATTTAGCAGAAGACGTACATTCTTTTTATAGTGCAGCTTTGAGAACACCCACTTTTTCACAACTGCTGAAGAACGTGGATTGTCTACAAACAGCCGAAGTTTTGCAGATAAAAGAGTACGCTTCATTTATTCCCTTCTTTGAACCTCAGCAATTTACACAACGTTCAAGCAGGTTTCAGGCCTCCTGTTTCTGTGCGCGAGTAGCTTTTCCAGTTAAGGTTTTTCTGTAAATTCAGGCACTTATAGAAGTGTTCATCCCGTTACAAATTTAGGACTACAAGAACCAGAATGCAGATAAAACGTTAACTGGACATTTCTAGCGCAAGGAATGGGGAAACGTGAGAATACTGCATAATTTCCTTATTCACGTAACGCCTATTGCCTATTTACTACGAGACAGCTTTCAGGACATTCACGATTCTGGGTAGTCAATTTTTTTTTTCCACTGTCACGTTAAAACCTTCACACCTCCCAGCTAATAAAGTCTCGCTTCACGCCATCAGGCTGGGTTCACGATGCACCAGAGAATACCGAATCCCAGCCAATCCCACTGTAAACAATCAGCAGAGGTGTGTGGGTGGAGGCGACTACAGGAGGCAGGCGGGCAACTAGAGTCAAATTTCGGGTGGGGGGGGGCTGAAAAAGATTTAGGGGGGGCTAATTCTTCCAGCTGTAACCAGAGTGGATGTAAGAAGGGCTAAAAACATAACAAAAGCCTCATTTACATTTAAATGGTCTTTTACAGACCTGTTAAGTACTCGTGTGCGGCTGCAATTAAAACATCGCCAGCCGCGAAGCTGTGTCAGCCGGGCTGAGACACACAACGGGGGGGCTGAAGCCCGGTGAGCCCAATGGGTGTTGCGCGCCTGCTGTAAATAGAAAGCTTATCATTAGTAGCATTGGACACCTCCCCAAACGGAAGGCTCACATAGTATACTCTCAAGGCGCACGCAACCTGGACTATGGTGGATGGTTGCACCATAATGGCGCGTGCTGGCTCTCATGTCAGATTTTAGACGATGACAGTGTTAACTGGTTGTGAATTCACACATAAAAACAAGACTGGACTTAATGTGACCAGGACGGTAGACACATATAACACACAATAGATGAAAAGAGGAAAAACACAAGTAGATGGAATTAGGAAAAAACAGAAAGTAAGACTCTCGGTATTTACTTGTTGCTGTGCTCAATGGCACCTCATGGTCTCTCTAGGGATTCGATTTCACCGTGTGGACTCACTGCTGGTTGTCCGTTACGAGGTAAAAAAGAAGAAGGAGAGAGATCGGTAAAAACATGCCCGCCAAATTGCTGACGGCAAGTGCACTGGCTTTCAGATCCCGTTTGTCTGAAAACGCGGGTTTCTATAAGTATTACTTACTTCCTTGCTGGTGAAACCGATCGGTAATACCTAGTGTCAACTTCCCCGGGACCGCATCTTACTCGGGAGTCGCGCTGGTTCTGTTTTAGTGAAACCTGAGCTTCCGGGTACTCCCCCTAGCCACTAGACCGAGAGCGGGCAGCGGCCATCTTGGGAGGATGTGATTCAGTGGTGCAATAAACAATATTGACAGAGCATGGCGCTACTGCACAAAATGAGTTGCACGAGCATGACTGGAGTTTTGAAAATGCAATATTATTATCAAGTCAGAGCTTGTATTTCGCAATGAAGGCTTGGGTGTTACATATTTGAAGTGAACAAAATAAAATAAAAAAACTCCAAATACGGGTTCTGCAATGAATGAGGACATATGGCAGAGGTATCGCCAATAGTAGTAGTAGGGCCAATTGGGAGATTTGTACAGCATCACCCCATTCAAAAAGCGACAGCTATTGTTTAAAGTGACGAAGTGATACCGCTTGATGTCACAAGAAGAATAAAAAATAAAAAATTAAAGTATGAAACTACACTGCTCATTATTGATTAAGCCTAATCAATGCATACCTCATAGTAAGGGGTTAGTGAGCACCAAAGGGGGTGGTATAACAGGATTTCCTAATTCAAATAAGAGGTTAAAGTTTCTACAGTCATACTAACCATCTTATTATTAGTGGCCAATGTTTCAAAGGTAGTTCTGGTGCTCAAGGCAACCGGTACCTTGTGTGATTGAACCAAACATATAGAAGGATACCTGTGAGGGATGAAAAAAGTTAGAAGAGGTTAATTCCTGAAAGCACCCCAAGGAATATCATCATTGAGTCCACAGGTGTCCGTGTGTAATTTGAACACCCATCGTTGTTCACGCTCATGGAGTATTCTTTCTTGGTTTTCCCGTGTTTTAACAATTTATAGGACAACCCATGTCATATCGTTGGGTGTATGGTTCATCTCTATGAAATGACTCATCAATCGTCATGCGTGTTGTTGCCTGTTTGCATCGGATATTACTCCTATGTTCAACTATTCGGGTACTGATCTTCCGTGTGGTCATTCCGATGTAGTGCAGGTTACAAACACATGTGATCAGGTACACAACTCCACTTGTATTGCAATTGGACATTTGTTTTAGGTGCCATGCAGTGTTGTTATAGAAGGTGACCATCTTCGTAGTAGTTGTTAAATGACACACGCTACAATTGTTACAAGGGTAGTGGCCCATTGGTAAAGGTTGGAGTCTGTTGGTGGTGTTTGTGGGTTTCAGACGGGTGTGGACCAAGTGGTCTCTCAGATTCATCCCACGTCGATGGCTGAACATTGGCATAGGTATGTTCAGGCCTCCACTGTTGATAATCGGCCAATGTTTTTTGACTATTTTTGTCACTTGATCTGATACTTTGTTGAAAGTTGTGATACAAATTTGCCTCGTGTTCTCAGCCACATTTTTTATTTTTGGTTCCAAAAGTGCATCTGTATAGTTATTGCTAGCCCTCTTTTTGGCATTTCTTATTAGTTTAGTTGGGTAATGTCTTTCTTTCAGTTTTATGCTTAGGTCTTCAGCTTGCATGAGGAAGTCCTTTTTATCTGTGCAGTTTCTTCTGAGCCTTAAGAACTGACCAAAAGGGAGGTTCTGTTTGAGATGTCTCGGATGGAAACTCTCATAGGTCAGTAAACAATTTCTTGCAGTGGGCTTAAAATGTGTAGTTGTTCTCAGAGCTCCACCATCTGCCCAGATGTTTAGGTCCAAGAAAACCAGGTGTGACCTACTCATGGTACTGGTAAACTTCAGGAACCTGTCCTGCTGGTTAAGCCATTCAAAAAACAAGAGGGCCTCGCTCTCACTTCCTTCCCATATAACTAGAATATTGTCGATATAACGTTTCCATAGTGTTATATGTTGTCTGTAGGGATTGTCATCATTCAGGATTTTTGTTTTCTCAAGGTGGTGTACAAACAATCCAGCTATACTCGGCGCGAAAGTACTTCCCATGCTGGTCGCGTGTTGTTGGCGGTACAGCGTTTCTTCAAAACGAAAAAAATTCTCGGTGAGGGCCAGACGGCAGCATTCTAATACCACATGTCTGGGTGTTTTGTAATTCCACTGTGAATCAAAAAGCGCCTCTTCCAAGATTTCGAGGGTGTCTTTATGTGGGAGACTCGTATAAAGACTCTCCACGTCTAGACTGATGAGAATACTGGACGTGCGGTCAAAGCTTTGTTCTTTAAGTCGACACAGGACATCCTTCGTATCTTACAGGTAGGTGTCTGTTTTCTGCACCAAAGGTCTTAGGAAGGCGTCAGCGTATTGAGAAAGAGGTTCAAGAATAGAACCTATACCCGAGACTATAGGTCTGCCCGGTGGTTTTTCCAGATGTTTATGAATTTTTGGAATCGTATAGAAATAGGGGATGACTGGTTTGTTGTTGACTATAAATTCTGTTTCTTTCTTGCTCATCCAGTAATTAGCCAATGACTCTTCAATGAGGTATGCAATTGATATCCTCAAACGTTCTGTGGGGTCCTCTTTAATGATGATGTAGTTTCTAGTATCTGCTAGAAGTCGTAGGCATTCTTGTCTATAATCAGATGTATCTTGTAGGGCTATAGCCCCTCCTTTGTCTGCTGGCTTTATAGTTAGGATACTATTTTTGGAAAGTTCCTGTATCGCTTGTAGTTCCACGTTGCTTGTATTTTGGAACGTTTGCACTGTTCGAGGATCAAGTTCTTTCACCTCCTTCATGATGGCTTTTTCAAATGCCAGGATTTCTACTGGTAAATTGCCGGGTGGTGGGACAAAGGTTGATTTCTTTCTTAGGCCTGTATCTGATTCATTTTTGTCATTGTTCTGCTTATCCTGAAAGAAGACTCGGAGCTTCAAATTCCTCAGGAACTCTTTTAGCTCATAGCAGAGTTTAAATTTGTCAGTGTAAGGGGTAGGTACAAAGCCAAGCCCTTTGTTGAGTACTTGTGTTTGCAAGGGTGTCAATTCCATACTGGATAGATTGACTACTAGGTCTGGAGGCCGCTCGTTGTTGCCTCTGGTGGCCCTTTTCTGCGTGTGTGGCGTCCCTCCATTACTAGGGGTTGAGCCCATTGTAATTGCTGTCCTGCTTTGGTTTTGGCCCGCTGGTGGGATTTGCCCCCACCTAAAAAAGGGTGGCCATGATTGCCTTGATTTCCTCCCCAGTTTGGAAAGGCTGTTGTGGATACATAGGTGGACCATAGTAGAAGGGTGTTTGCAAAGGAGGACCATAAGGGGGACCGTATGGCTGCGGACCTTGATGTGGTGGCCACTGGGGAGGTTGATTACCACGATAGCCTCTTGAGTTGCCTCTACCTCTTCTAGGTCTTCTACTCATCGGTTGATTGTAGTTAAAGGAATGGCCCGAACTGTCAGACCCTGAGTCTGAACCATCACTGTCTGTATTATATCCCGGATTCCTATTGCTTAACCTGTAGTCATCTCTTATGTACGGATAGACTTTGTCATGTGAAAAAACTTTTTGGTCCTTTGAAAGTTTTACATACTTGGTATCTTTCAAGCTTATTTCGAAATCCGTCATGCTTTTATTCAATTCATCTAGTCTTTTTTTCAGCTCACTAGGGGTCTGAAATGACTACAAACGTACCTCCAAAGTATGTATTTCCTCTAGTAGTGTCTCAGAGAGGCGAGCTGCTGTTTTAACTATGAGCACCAACCAGTCGCTGGTACAGTGCCACGAAATAAGCTACCAATCTTTTTTAAATTGTTTGTCCTGCTGGAATATAAAGGGCTCATTTCTTTTTTTTTTTTTTTTTTTTTTTTAAATATTTTTATTGTAAAACAAAAGGGTTTTTTTGGCACACACATAACACAGAATACATAGTACGGAAAACAACAAATGCATATAATAAATCAAATAAATCAAAAATTACTATCGAGAAAAACAATATAATACTAAACATACACTTCAAGTCATAAAGAAGAAAAAAGGTGGATAAAAGACCATTAATCACATTAATAATACATCAAGCTACATTGGCATTTAACCTTTCCTTCCATCTATGTACCGGTTCCCAGATTTTCCTTCCCCATCTTTTAATCCTTTTACCTTTTTTCCCGAATATACCTTTTTCGAGGTTAAAAGTCCCTAATAGTAAAGCAATCCACTGCTGTAATCCCGGGGGAAGGGGGTCCAGCCAGACTCTAGCGATCAGCAACCTGAAAACTGCCATCGCTACAAATATGAATTCGCTATGTTCACCTTCACAGTCCCGAACTCCCAACATAATTACTGTCGGCGTTAAATTCACATTTAAGGCAAGTGTACGGGCCAAAAAAACCTCAATGCCCTTTAATAGGGGCCTTAATTTGGGACAAGTCGCAAAAATATGTATACTATCTGCGGCAGTAGCGTTGCATCGCCAACAATTAATCCCTGTAGTTGCGCCCCACTGCGCTATGCGATCTAGAGTATGGTAAAGTTGATACAGCGTTTTGTAGTGCTGCGATTGTAATGGGGCAGAATAAAATGCTGAGCCTCCTAACTCCAAAGACTTCAAGAAAGACTCGCTCGAAGTCCCTAATTTCCCCTCCCATTTATTACTGAATCTGTCAGTATCGTCCTTCTTCGTCTCAGCCAACTGGGGATAGAAATACCTAATGGAGCAGACCCCGCTTTGCGCTATTGCTTCCATGATGTTATTTGTATTAAATCCACCTGCCCCACCCTTTTTCTTAGAGAGAAAACTCCTAGTCTGTAGATACTTGAAGAAGCTATGCCTTGCTATATTAAATTTAGCCATCAGATCTGAAAATTGAAGTATGTTACCATCTGAGTTTAACATATCTCCTATATTTTTAATACCTTTGCTGTTCCAATCTGCCATAATGGTATCCGCAAAAATTAAAGGTGGTAAAGACTTATTCATATATAAATTAGTATACCTGTTAAATCTCCCTAGTCCGAGATTTTTTGCAACAGCAGACCATACATTATAGGCTGCGGCCACAGTCTTAAATCGTGTACGTTTATATTACGATGAATCTGTACAATTTAGAAAGGCATTTGCGGAATCTTTACCCAGAACAATTGAATAGATCATAGTTGAGGTAGCTTTGACTTTCGGATCCCCTTCGTTTGCTCCGATTAAACCTTGAATATATTGTAATACCGATGCCCAGTAGTAGAACCTGAAATCGGGAACCCCCCAGCCTCCCCTGTCCCTTGGCAGAGTCATGTACTTATATGCCTGTCTTGTCTTCCCATATGACCAAATAAATCTGTTAAGAATCGACTCTAACTTGTTAAACCAAATAGAATCAAAAAAAAGAGGGATTGTACGAAAAAAATAAAGAAATTTAGGAAGAATGAGCATTTTAATAATATTAGTGCGACCCACTAACGTAAGCCTAAGATTATTTATCCTCAGCAAGTCTGAATTAACTTTCTTTAATAAAGGGGAGATGTTCTGTTCAACTATTGTTCCTAAGTTAGAAGAAATTTCAACCCCAAGGTAGACTGCTGCAGGGACTACTCGTGGGTCAACACATTGGGTTGCTGTATTTTTAATAATCTGTGTTTTGGCACTATTAAGCTTATAACCAGAAATATTGCCAAAATTTAAAGCTTCTTGTTCTATTTCACCTATTGCCAATTCAGGATCAGGAGTAATTATCGCGACATCGTCAGCATATGCCAGTACTTTAAGTACTAACTCGTTTACGCACATGGGAGGAATACGTGGATTAAAATCAAGATTGCGTAGATATGGATCCATATACAGTGCAAACAAGAGAGGAGAGCTGGGACAACCTTGCCTTGTTCCTCTCTTAATCTGCACTGCTGATGTTAATTCCCGATTGATTTTAATTCTAGCTATTGGGTCCCTATAGAGCACCTGAATTGCTTTTATAAAATTGTCACCAAACCCCATAGTTCTCATTAACACCCACAAATATTCCCAGTCAACCCTATCGAAAGCCTTCTCGGCATCTAAAAATAAAGCCGAGACCGGGCCGCCAGAAACCTCCATGGCGTCAAAACAGGTAATCACCGTTCTGACATGTTCTGTAGTCCCTTTCCCCGGGATGAATCCATGTTGGACTGGTGCAACTAATTTTTCTATGACAGCCGACAGCCTTGTAGCCAGAATTTTCGAATAGAGCTTTACGTCAGTATTCATTAAGGCTATAGGTCTATATGACCCCGGATTTGTGGCGGGTTTACCTTTTTTCAAGATGACTATAATTTCAGTCTCGCCCCATGATTTTGGAATTGAAATATCTCTCTGGGCTTGAATAAGTGTATCCAGTAGCTCTACTCTAAAAACTGATATAAAGGTTTTATAAAATTCGATCGGTATCAGATCAGGACCTGCAGCCTTAGAGGATGGGAGATCTGATAAAGCAAGAGACATTTCTTCTAGCGTTATAGGGGCATCAAGTGTACTATTTTCCTCCGTGTCTAATTTCCCAAGTTGAATGTCTCCTAAATATTCCCTGATTTTATCTATATCAACCTTGACCTCTCTGTCATATAGACCAGTATAAAATTTCCAAAATTCATTCCTTATACCGACAGAGTCAGAGATCAAATTGCCTGAATCATCAACTATACTTTTAATGTCCCCTGCGTTGGCTTTTTGTCTAGATCTAACAGCAAGAATGTGCCCAACCCGCTCGCTAAGCTCACAGGCCTGCTCCTTCTTTGCTAAATAACTAACTACTGTCCTGTTAGTGATTCTTTCCGCTATCTCCGCTTTTAAGACCGTGATTTCCAACAGTTGTTGATCCAGTGGGAGCCCCCTCATGATAAACCTGCTTAGCTCAGCCTCAGCATCCAGAAGGGAGTTAACTTGCTGATCGAACATTTCTCTTTCTTTTTTCCGTCTATGTGCTGAAAAACTAATTGTCTCTCCCCTGACGCCCGCTTTAAAAGCATCCCAAATGTAAGCACTACTAGTGCTCCCCAAATTATTGAGCCAAAACTCGCTAATCCATTTTTCCATGTGAGTACAATAGCCCTCGTCGAGTAACAAAGCTCGCTCGAATGTCCAACTATGTGGTTTCCTACCTAACCCATTTATACTTAATGTCAATAACAGTGGGTTATGGTCCGAAACCAACCGGGGTAACTTCTTAATCTGCGTGTTAGATAACAACACATTGGAGATTAAAAAATAATCCAGCCTTACTGTTATATTGTGAGGAGCAGAAAAGAATGTATCACCATCTATCTGTGGGTGTAAATTAGCCCAAACATCTGAAAGAGCATTATGGCGTGCCATATCTACTATCGCCCTATGCACCTTTTTCTTCCTCCCCATATAAGACTCGCTCAATTGTAGCTCCATATTTGCTGGCCGGCTGATATTAAAATCTCCGCAGCAAACAATTGGCTCCACCCAAGTTGAGAGCTCATGATCCAAGAATTGAAATATATCTGGGTCATCACATGTTGAACCATAGACTGAAACTAGTGTGAACCTAGCACCTCTAAAACCTATTTCTATAATTGCCCATCTACCCCAGGTATCCTCTTTGCTCCTAAATACTGTGCAATCTGCTCCTCTCCCAAGAATCGCTACCCCACGGGTTTTGGAGGCTTGTTTAGTGTAAGCTAAGACTTTAAAGCCAGCCTGTTCTAGCAGAAAACCTTTTCCACCCTCCACATGAGTTTCCTGTAGACAAATGAGGTCAGGAGACATTGATTTGCAAAAAGCAGAAACTCGCAGCCTTTTTTGGAGATCATTGAGGCCACAGACATTAAATGACAAAATACGACAAGTCATCAGAAAACATCAAATATTAGCACCAACTTCGGATTCCAACTCTTAACAAACCCCGCCGCTTCCTTTTTCCTCCATTTGAACAAAAGCTGCAGCTGCCTCAAACTGTAATTCACTGTGTATGCTGTGTGCCATTTTTTCCCCCCCCACTTCCCCCTCGTCCCACCCGCCTCCCTGAGCCCCCCCAGACATCCCCTCCCCCCTCCCCCCCCTACAGGCAAATAGGTCACAAATGACCTATATGTGGGCGCCAAGGAAGCAGCAGCCGCTACTCCTCCCCACCGCCAACCAACGAGTCAGGCATATACAAAAATTAAGTCCACTATTTGTTCTCCTTATATCCCAAAACTTCCACCATGTAGGCCTTCGCCTTAATCTCTGAATAGAAAAATTTGAATTGGCCCTTGGTCACAATTTTCAATTTTGCCGGGTATAGCAAATAAGCTTCGGAGCCCAGAGCCTGGATAAGTGGTATCAATTGTCTCAACCTCCATTTACGTTCGACTGTGGCGTGACAAAAGTCTGGTCTTGCAAAAAACGAAACATTGTTATAGGTACGTCTTGACTCTGGCTTCGCCTTGTCCAAGATCAGCTGCCTGAGAAGAAAATTCCCAACAAATATTAGCAAAGCCCTTGGTCGACTAGCCTGAGCTCCAGTGTGAGGCAGTCCCCTTTTGAGAAAAAATGGAAAGCGATGGGCCCTTTGAATTTCAGTTTCCCACTGCCAACTAGATAGCTCCGGAAAAGCCCCTTTTAGCAAATTCACCACAAACAATCTGGGGTCCTCCCCTTCAAGACCTTCCTCCACGCCTAGCAATCTGATGTTATTGCGACGCTGCCTGTTCTCAAAATCTTCCAGCTTCCAATTAACGTCCTCAGCCACCTTTTGATGCTCTTCCTTATATGTTTTCAAGTCTCTCAGATCGTCTTCCACTTTACTAGTCCTTTCCTCGACATGTACAACTCTCTCAACCATCTCATCTTGCCTCTTACTTATAGTTCTGAGTTTATTCTGTATCTTCCTTGATTCCTGTCTTGCCCTCCTACTCTCCCCTCTAGCCTCAGATTGCATTAATTTCAGGGTGTTGAAGAGAAGATCGAGCGTAACGGGGGGCTGCGAGGATTGAGTGGGACCAAATTCCCCAATCAGTGTTGCAGGACTGTCTTGCTCCACAAACGAAAAAGTAGTGGTAGAGTAATCCCACGCTAGTTTTTTAGTAGGATCAGTAGTGCTACTTGCAGTGGAAGGTTTCCTTTTAGAGAGGCGCTTTTTCTGTGAGGTTTTCCTAGCGGGGGAGCTGCTGACTGAGTCAGCCCCCGTGGATACATCTGAACTAAAGCCCTCAGATGGATGTGACTGTGACTGTGATTGTGTATCTTCATCGACAGAGTAAAATCTTTCCACAGAAGCTGAACCAGTAGTGATGCCGATCTCGGCAGAAGTGGATGATTCACCTGCTGATCTAACCCCACCACTCTCCATGCCTAAGTCCATAGTTTCTGCCCAAGTTAAAGGGTTAGTCAGTGAAGTACCTCCATAGGCTCCATCAGTTGTAGCAGCCTCCAATCCAACCTTTAAATTTTGACCAAATAGCTCAGTCTCCAGCTCTGCTGCTGGCGTCAACACAGAGGGCCTTCGAATTTCAAGTGATAACTCATCTGGGAGCTGTGTGTGCAAAGCTCGATTTTCCAAATGCCCTGATTCAATCATCACTGCCCCCGGCCTCGTCCCAGACCCAGCGCAGCCACTTGACTCACCCCCGGCATCCACCAAGCCTGCATCACTGCTCAGTCCCGGTATGACTGCAGGCACTACAGCGGGCGCCTTCCCTGCTGCTGCTGCTGTGCTTGCTGGTTGCCTAGCAACCCCGGCGCCGACCACGAGCCCTGCACCGAGAACGCCAGCTCCGCTGAATCCAACGCCGTTAGCTCTCTCTGAAACTGCTCCCGCTCCTACGGTGAGATCCGCGGAGACATCAGGTTTGGCTGCGGGGGGGCTGCTACTGGCAGGAGAATTGGCAAAGCTTTCCGTTACTGTGGGCTGCCGTAGCGCATTTTCCTTGGCTTTCGGCTTAGTAATGGGTGCTGTATTGTCTGCTCCGTTTCCGTTTCTTTTTGCTGCAGTTTTCTTCAGAGTCGAGGCATTCTTCTGTGTAGTAGATATGGCGGGACCAGGGCCAGTAGTTTTTAAATCTACTTTATTGATTTTCTCCTTTTCTTTAGCTATCGTCGTTTGGCCTTTAGTGATATCCGCATCAGTGGGCTTCCCTCCTTTGCCGTCCTTGGACTCGAGTCCGCGCTGCGGGCGAGGAGGCATCCTGAGCCAGGGTTTTAAGACAAGTCTGACAGCCTCTGAAATTCTCCTCTTCAAATGCAGGGCGAATCGTACAAAAGTATTTCCTCGTTGTTCCCAGGAGAGGAATAACGCAGTACTACTCAGAGAAGGCATACAATGTTCTCAGGCCAGACACCTTGATCGCTCTATTTCGCCATTGAGAAAGCCTGGCAGTGGAGAAGAGAAGAGTGCAGCTTACTCACTGCTTCCCACGGCGGCCATCTTGCCCCCTCATGGAGCTGCACTGATTTTGAGGTACTCGGCCATCATAACACCGTGAATCAGTGTTTTGATTTGTGTTCTTTTGAGTTCCGTCAATTCGTCCCAACGTGGTTTGCGTCCCCGTTGTCTCTATTGGGGGCCCCTGTGTGTGGTAAAATCGAGGCAATAATCCTGTCTACCTCATCCTCAGAAAAAGACAGGCCTGTAATTTCTGCCATTATTAGTATTAAATAGTTGTGTGATTATGTGTAGCACGCGCCATTATGGTGCAACCATCCACCATAGTCCAGGTTGCGTGCGCCTTGAGAGTATACTATGTGAGCCTTCCGTTTGGGGAGGTGTCAAATGCTACTAATGATATGCTTTCTATTTACAGCATCTGAAATCAGAGAAAATTGTATGTATTCTAACACGAACGCATGCTTTATTACTTAAGTGTATATTTGTTATTTTAATTATAACTGCCTAACTAGGTACTTTGGACTGACAAATGCAGGGCTGGTCCCGGCATGGTCCTGAAGAAGTGCTAGGGGTAGCATGAAACATGTTGACCTTTCACTGAACCAATCCTCATTATAGGTTGGTTAGTAGTGATACCCACCCCACTTTTAACATACCTGCCTAGGAGCATAATAAATCTGTTGAGGCCCACTAAGCACGGTATTTTTAATCCACCTACATCCACTCCACTAATTCTTTTTTGCACCACACATAGTCTTTCACTTTAAAGCGCTCCTGCGTAGTTCGTGAGTCGCAGCACGCCCCTTTTCGTAGAGAACTGGGATGGCCCCAATGATGAAGCATGTCACCGCGGGGCGACCCCGCTGAGTGAGGGGACACTAGAAAGAAATTTTACTTTCTTAACTGGTACCACTGATCACTCAGGGGAGTTACCATGACATGAGCTAGGTCTCGGAACCCAATACATTGGATTCCCTTTTTTGCATTGTCTAACTGAAACATCAGGTTTTATGAAATCGTAAAAAGGTTTTACTCTTTCTGTGTAATCCAAAATGTATGTTCTACAAAAATGTAAGAATCCCAGTATTGATTGTAAATTTTTCAATGATTTTGGAGGTTGGAGTAGCGCGCATTTTTCCCAAAAACTTTGCTGCCAGGCTTTTCCCTTCACTTGAAAGCTCATATCCTAAAAAGAGGACACTGAGGTAGGCAATTTTAGATTTTTTAAAGTTGAATTCGTAGACTTCAGATGCGATTCCAAAAATGATGGTATTTACTCTATTCAAGTGCTCCTCTAGGTCATCGTCCATCAGATAAATGTCATCCACATAGGGCAATGTCTCTTCATCTAAATTTTGAAGTAACTCAGTTCCTCTGGCCGAAAACAACCAAGGGCTGTTCTTATGCCCTTGGGGGAGTCAACAACATTTCCGCTGGGACCCTAGCGCTGACAATGCTGTTAGGTACCTGCTTTCAGGTGCTATATTTTGTCCAAAAAATCCAATTGAGGTATTGTGTTGTTTTATATTTTTTCCGCACAATGTTATTCATTAATGTGGCACTGTGTGCATTTTGGACCGCAAATGTATTAGTGTAAGTGTTCAGATGTCTATTATCTAAAATTAAACGATATGAACTGTCAGGTTTCATAACCGGAAACAAAGGATTATTCATCGATGAGGTGCAATTTTCGATCACCCCTTAGTATATGGCCGGGATGCCTATCACCCCCTCCCAACACAATCCCCAAGGATGGGAAGACGGACACCGATCTGAACTTTTGGAAGGCGGGAGGGAGTTACCCTCCCGGCCGTATTTATTAAAATATGAAACAAAATTAAAACATTAAAATAACAGTTTCATATCATGTACAATTTTTCATTTATACATTTCACTGCAGTCACGTTTATTGGCTAACCTTAACAAATCTCTAATACAAAGGTTCTCCTAGCCGAGTCTAAACATCCTGCAAATGCATACTTTCTAAAATAAAAATTGTACATCCTAACATTACGGGCCAACGGCAAGGTCGTAACCGGTGTCAGATCCCTACTACCAGAACTCCCCACTCACGGTGTGAGGGGCGGTCGCACAGAGGACTGTACCTCTGTGCCAACTTCCAATTTCCCTTGTCTTAGCGGGGGCCCCTTATTTAACTCGACGCCATCTTAGTGGTCGTCCGAGGACTCGTGTGAGGTGTCTAGAAGGTAGCGTGGACCCCCCTCCCACCCCACAATGTTCACCACATCCGCCGTCGCGGATATCCTGGCCCCGGGAAATTCTTAGGAGGGGCATCGAGCCGCCTCCTCCCCTGGGAGGGGCCTATGACCGCCTTCCCTTCGGCGACCCCATACTTAGTGGGTGCCGCCTCCCCATGTGAGGGGCCAATGGCCGCCTCCCCCCAGGCACTCCCATCCATAATGGGTGGCGCCCCCTCTAGGGATCTTGAAAATTACTGCTCACCGATCATGACCTTACCGCCGGACCAAAATAAATACGACGTTTTTGACCTAATGAAGAGAGCGATAAACGGTTAACTGGACATTGTCCTATTCCTCCACTTATCAACACATGCCACACATCTAATTCGACTGTGAAACCTCGCTCAACTGGATAAGAGAATTGTTATGAAGAAAATAACTTTATTGCAGTTCAACATTGACACCTTTATTACATACTAAAATAAAACCTGGAAAAAAGATACTGTCAACGCAAATCAACTTTATTGCATTTACTAACGTTGCCCTAAGGGGTTGGTGGGTGGGTCAAAATTGCTCCTTGTTCCGTCTAGGGCTCACGTGCAATGAGGGGTGCAGCTTCCAAGCACAGGAACAAGAGGATGCTTCTCTGGATTGTTGCTCCTTTTATTCCTCTTCGGGAGGGCATGTACCCTCCTCTGGTACGCCTACGGGGCGTGACCAACGGTGTAGGTGTCTAGGACAACCCCTTCCTGGGCGGGAAAAGGCGCGCCCCGGCTACGCCGCTTCGGGCATACCAGCCGAGACACGCCCCCCGCCCAAAATGGTTTCCCGGGGGGATCCGGGCACCCTGCCATACGTTCGGGGGGACCGAGTGGTCGCCCCTTTCCATATGGCCGGGATGCCTATCACCCCCTCCCAACACAATCCCCAAGGATGGGAAGACGGACACCGATCTGAACTTTTGGAAGGCGGGAGGGAGTTACCCTCCCGGCCGTATTTATTAAAATATGAAACAAAATTAAAACATTAAAATAACAGTCTCATATCATGTACAATTTTTCATTTATACATTTCACTGCAGTCACGTTTATTGGCTAACCTTAACAAATCTCTAATACAAAGATTCTCCTAGCCGAGTCTAAACATCCTACAAATGCATACTTTCTAAAATAAAAATTGTACATCCTAACATTACGGGCCAACGGCAAGGTCGTAACCAGTGTCAGATCCCTACTACCAGAACTCCCCCCTCACGGTGTGAGGGGCGGTCGCACAGAGGACTGTACCTCTGTGCCAACTTCCAATTTCCCTTGTCTTAGCGGGGCCCCTTATTTAACTCGACGCCATCTTAGTGGTCGTCCGAGGACTCGTGTGAGGTGTCTAGAAGGTAGCGTGGACCCCCCTCCCACCCCACACTGTTCACCACATCCGCCATCGCGGATATCCTGGCCCCGGGAAATTCTTAGGAGGGGCATCGAGCCGCCTCCTCCCCTGGGAGGGGCCTATGACCGCCTTCCCTTCGGTGACCCCATACTTAGTGGGTGCCGCCTCCCCATGTGAGGGGCCAATGGCCGCCTCCCCCCGGGCGCTCCCATCCATAATGGGTGGCGCCCCCTCTAGGGATCTTGAAAATTACTGCTCACCGATCATGACCTTACCGCCACAGGCCGGATAGTTGACCGGCTTTCCGGACCCCCCACAAACTCCTCCTAAAGGTCATGGATTTACAAACCCCTTAACCAAGCTAGGAAGTCTCCTATGAGTAAGACATTCCCCTCCCGGGACAAATGAACCCCATCTTCGAGATACATATTATCACCCCGGATACAACCATGCGGAATACAGTGCAACTGTCCTGAATGAAACAATCTAGCCAGTTTGTTATTAACCTTCTTCACTGAATGATTCAAAGCTGACGCAGAGAGGGCCCCCGACACACCTTCCTTGGAATCATGTGTGACCATGCTATCGTGCACCCGGTATCCTCTTTGCCAGCCAGCTAACAGTGGATAGAACCCGCTCGATGAGTACTCTACGACCGAGCACCACCAAGTCATTGCCCCCCAGATGCACTATGAGTATAGACGGCGGTGACCTTGTCCGCCCTAACAATTCCTCGATAACATACTGAAAGTGGTCAATACAGAGCCCGCCCCTTCCATGGAAGGTCACCCTGTACCCGTATTCCCCAGCTGCGTGAATCATGTCACCTGCTTTGAATACGTCCGCGGCTCGCCTCACGTATGAGTGGCCAACGACCCACACCACTCTTTCCTCAGACGGTGATCTTTGACCGCTGGTTCCCAGGTGTCGGGTCGACTGCACAGTCCGCCCCGCCTCGCAAGCTCACGAAACTGTAAACCAAACAAAAGACAAGAATCGTGAGTGCATGACATTAGCTTCACAACATGTGCAACCGCACATACCTTTTATAACAGTTCGAGCACCATCGTCCCAATCGTTTTACTGTTTCCACACTTTGACCCCTGGCTGTAGCTTCTGTAGCAGCCCCTATCCTGAAGGAATGGGTCCCAAAATCGCTCGGGTCCAAGCCCGCTGCCGCGATTGCCAGTGTTAACACCCGCTGAAACTGAAACTTCGTCAGTGGTGTGGCGTCGGTGTGTCTCAGCAAGCTTCCCCCCCATGCTGCCACCCGTTGCGCCAGGTATTCCTCAACACACTGTACCGGGCACATGGGGGTCCCTCGCATGCGCTGGACCACAATACTATCCCCCATCGCACTCTGGTCAGTCTTAGACCTACCTATTGTGATTACCATTGAATCACCCTTGATCTGAACGTGTTCCCGACATAGACCTCCCCCCACATCCTTCTTATTTCTTGCCACCAGCTCGCTCACCCGCATAGCCCCATGGAATGCTAATGCGAAAGCGGCCCGGAACAGCACTGCTTCGGACTGGGAGGAACAGGTCGCGGGGAGCACTGACATCAACAGGGACAGTCTTTCTAAGCCAATCGGGCGCCTCTCATCTACTTTATGACCCTCGAGGCGTTGCCACCCTCGTAATGCCTTCTTAACCAGAAAGGACGATGTAGGGTCCCTAATGCCGTAAGCCTGCGCCATGAATGCAATGGCGGCCCGGTGCCTATTGGCCGTCGCTGCAGATCGGCCAGCCTTGTGAAGTGCTACCAAAAATTTCAGCACATACTCCTCCTCTCCCCACTTATCCCATCCTGCCGGACCCAAAAATGCACAATAGGAACGAAACGCTCCTTCGTATGCCTTCCATGTCCTGGGGGCTAAGCTGGCTCCCACGAGGTCCTGTAATCCGGGGCACCGAGTGACCAGAGAGTTTCGGGAAATGGTGCCGCCACTAGATCCGCAGAAGGTAGATAACCCCTGAAGGCCTGCATGTGGGAACGAGAGAGTGCATCAGCAGCCTGGTTCAATACACCCGGCACATGCCTTGCCCTAAACTGAACGTTCAGTCTCATGCACAGTAGGACAATTTCTTTCAGCAATCTCAAAATCAACTTGCAGCGTGCTGCCTGGTTATTTATGCATTCAACAACGGTCATGTTATCGGACCAAAATACCACTGAGCAATCACGGAAATTGTCCGGCCATGTTTTCAGGGCCACAAAAATGGGGAACAGCTCAAGAAACCCAATGTTACCTGTTAACCCATTGGTGTGCCACCACGTCGGCCATGTTTGCGCCGACCATCGATTACCAAAGATGGCGCCAAATCCCATGCTCCCTGCCGAGTCGGTCCACAAACCCAGCTCTTCCGAGGATGCTGGCGGTTTGCTCCATACCACTCGACCGTTGAAATCCGCCAGAAATGCCAGCCATATGCGCATATCCTGGCGAACCTCTGCCGACAGTCTCGTATGGTGGTGTCCTTCTTTGAGACCGACCATGGCTTGTGCAATAGAGCGGGAAAAGGGGCGGGCCATTGGTATCACTCTGAGGGCAAAGTTAAGTTGTCCCACTGCTTGCTGCAACTGATGGAGAGTTACCTTTTCTCTGCTAATGCACCAATCTAGCGATGCCCTAAATTTCATTACCTTGTCCCTGGGCAAACGGAAGCATCCCTCCACTGAATCAAGCTCAATTCCAAGAAACTCGAGTGAAGTAGATGGCCCCACTGTTTTCCCCGGTGCCAATGGCACGCCGAATCGTTTCATGAGATTGCAAAATTCAAATAAAGCCTGTGCACATTCCGTGTCCCCGGCTGGCCCCAAGAACAAGAAATCATCTAGATAATGCATAACCTGCGTATAGCCCGTGGCTCTGGTGAACGCCCATTGCAGAAAACAGCTGAATTTCTCAAAATAAGCACAAGAGATGGAACAACCCATTGGCATACATCTGTCCATGTAATAGCGTCCCTGGAACACAAAACCCAACAGACGCTGATCCTGAGGATGTACCGGGAGCTACCGGAACGCTGACTCAATATCTGATTTAGCCATCAACGCTCCAGGCCCCAGGCGATTCAACATGGCGACGGCCTCATCAAAGGATGCATACCGTACCGAACAGACTCCTGGATCGATGGCATCGTTTACCGAAAGACCCTTAGGAGCCGACAAGTTATGAATTAACCTAAATTCACCAGGGTCCTTCTTGGGGACCACTCCCAGCGGTGAACAAATGAAATTAGGAACCGGCGGGTGCCTATATGGGCCGGTGACCCGGCCCCGGGCAACTTCCTTCGCAATCTTACCTTCCACCACCCTTGGGTGCTGCTGAACGGACAGTTGGTTTCTGCACAGTGAGTCCCCCCAAAAATCATGGAAACCATTCGAAAAACCGTCCCGTAACACCCCAGCGGAGACATGATCAGGGTATTCGTTTAGCCAGGGGATCATTGCCATGATATCTACGGGGGTAGGTAGTGGTACCCCTTGGCCGACATCAGACCTGTTTGGTACCTCCTCTACCCCCGGTATCCCCATTCTTGGCTCTGCACGAACTTTCCGGGTGTGAAGAATGTCCGCAACCTGCACACTCATGCCTGAACTTACATGTCCCTTGTGGCCTGGTGCACTTGCCTCTGTTAAAATTCCAGCAAACTCCTTTTCTGCCCCCACTCCCACTACTCCTGGGTTGGTGATCACCTGCGGGGTTTGCTCGAAAGGGCGCCGCCGATTGATGGCGGGAAGGCGCCGATCCATACTCACCAAGCGAGGACGACTTCGTCGTGCCCGGCATCACCTGCTTCTGCCAAGAGACGGAGTCGAGACAGTCCCACGTCAGAGACGAATCGTGCTCCTTGGCCTTACGAAATTTACTATCATAACCCCTCCATTCATCGCCCTCATATGTTTCGTAGAAATCCAGTATACGTGTCCTATAACAGGCTAATTCAGTCATAATCTCTGGCTTACGTTCACCCATAATAGCAGTAAACATCCCAAAGGCCTTGGCCCAATTAGAGATCGTCTCATCCACCCTGAAGCCCGCCATTTTGGCGCGCCACACGGTCGGATGCAACAAATCTTTCTGAGCCTTAACGTACTCAATCTCGTGATGATCCGTCAGGAGCGAAAACATATTTACATATTTATCTTCCCAAATCATCTCTTTCGTGGCCAGAGGAATATGCTGAACTACTTTCTCCCTCCTTGAGGGCAAAGACCCCCCGTTCGCCATTGGCAAAGGCTGCTTACCAGACTCCACAGCTGGTCCTGCTGATTTTCCACCGCCAGCCGCTGGTTCTCCCGTGGGAATCTGTGAGGGGACAAAAGGAACATTCGCCTTCGCAGCATCTCGCGATTGCCGCAACTGCTTCATTAATAACCTAGCCTCTCTGGCCGTGTCTCCAGGCGCTGCTGCCCCCTCGGTATTTTTTCCGAGCCACGCGGCCAACTGGGCGGCCAACTCAGGAGGCATTTCCTCGTCGCTGGTGGGCGTAACTACAACCGGGATTGGCTGACCTGCATCCGGGATCGGTACAGGTACCGGGGCTTCGACTGGACTAACTGGGCTTACCGGGGGTGACTCGGGAACTGGAGACTCCCCCCCTGCCGCCCTATTCCTGGCCCTTTTACCTCTCCCTGCAGGAACTACTCCCGGCAATGCTGGTCCGATCACCTTCTTCGGCCTGCCCGTATTATCCATTGCCGCCATTTTCTTTTTCATAGTCGCCATGTCCTTCACCAACATGCGGAGCATCTGCTCCATCCCAGCCTTCTTTCCGACCTTCTTGCCAGGCATCGTTGTCAGAGCCTTGACCCTTGCTGCTCCGCTGCTCGACGAGGTCCTGGCTTCAGAGGTCCACAGATACCGGAAGAGAAGGATCCTGGAAGAGAAACACAAAAATCAAAATTGCTCCTTGTTCCGTCTAGGGCTCACGTGCAACGAGGGGTGCAGCTTCCAAGCACAGGAACAAGAGGATGCTTCTCTGGATTGTTGCTCCTTTTATTCCTCTTCGGGAGGGCGTGTACCCTCCTCTGGTACGCCTACGGGGCGTGACCAACGGTGTAGGTGTCTAGGACAACCCCTTCCTGGGCGGGAAAAGGCGCGCCCCGGCTACGCCGCTTCGGGCATACCAGCCGAGACACGCCCCCCGCCCAAAATGGTTTCCCGGGGGGATCCGGGCACCCTGCCATACATTCGGGGGGACCGAGTGGTCGCCCCTTTCCATTCAGGTTGCTCTGATGATCTCCCTGACCTGTTTTTTTTAGCTTCTTGCTTTATTGGATACTGCCTTTGTGCAGTTCGAGTATTTTTTAAAGAAATGATGTGGTGGGTTGAATCCTCATCCCATCCAACATGGTTTTTGTATAATGGTGGCGCTTTGGCTACTGCCCACTCCTGCGCATATGTGTGTTTTAAGTGCCTGGGAATATGGTCTGAGAATGCCAGAAAAATGACAGTTTCCCCTTGAAGGCAGTGCATGACGAATGCCGGCGCCCAATCTAATTTTATACTTTATGTGGGACACTTACCCTAGTATTGGGTGTTCCTACCGTGATGTAATCATTCAAGTCCGCTATCACCAGAAATTCAATCAGGTTCTGGCAAGCTATTGTTACCTCTGCCTCACTGTCTAGCATCAGAGCCCATTCTCTGTTCAGTAGTCGAGTCCTCAGAATTCTGGGCATGTCTGATCTTTAGACCAGATGCATTCTTCTTTTTGAACTGTGGCTTTTGCTTTGGTTTCTCTTCTTTTTTAGAAGTGTTATCTTGAGCGTGCTGCATGTCTCTGGACTTTGTACGCTGTTCTTGTCTGTCTGAACGTCTTTCCTCTCTGAGTTTTTCGATGAACCCTGAAAGGAACGAGAGGAACATGTATCAGTATCCTGATACCTGTCAGGTTTCCTAATATTATCCCAATTCCTAATGTTATACCTCTTCTTGGAGGGCTCCTGTGGAGGAGATCTACCTTTGGATTGAGATCTGTTTCCTTTAAGGTTTTGTTGTTTCTTATTGTCCCACTTCTTTTCAGGACTGCCCATCAGTTGTGGTTATAAAGCTTTCCCACCCAAACTGTCTCTGCCTAATCCTGCATATGCAGTTTCAATTATTTTCGGTAGTTTGTGTTCCTGTTCTAAGGGACTAAACTCCCTTAGACGTTGGTGGATAGCCATCGAAGCTGCTTCCCCTTTAATATTAGCTAATATCATCCCTAAGTTCAGAGCAGGCTCTCATCTGTACTCGTTTTGTATTTGTCTCAATACTTCTGTATTACTGCTAATGACGGGATACCATGAGTTCTGGTATAAATGGCAGCAAAGACTGTACCCCAAGTGGTACAATCTTCTATTTGTGGTGTTATCCCCATGGGCAAGCAGATTGTTAGCATTCTGTGTTTTTCATATGAGGTAGTATTCGGGAATATTTCCTCTAGCTGTGTCATTTCCTGAACTACCCAGAATGGCATTTGTTCACGTTTTGTGGGCATTTTACCCATCACTGCGTGTAATGTTTGTGGTGTGATTTTAGTTGCTGTACTCTGAGCTTGAGTTCCATTTGTTGCAACCATTGCTGGTTGGACTGTTAGTGTCCTCATGACAAATTGCATCAAGTTTCTGTAGATTTTTTATCATTCTTTGTGTTGTCTGAGTATGTCTCCTGGTGGCATTGTTTCAATGGATGTGGTATGTAGGCCACTAATATTGGCCATGTTGGCCCTTCTCTTCCGATCAGCCAAGTCTCACTCCTCTTCTTATGTGGGGTTGGGTACCTTTAAACCAGTATAAGTGTTCCTGTACATGAGCGGAACCTCAATGTCCTTAAACGGACAGTATTCCGCTGGTGCATCTCCTTCTGTGTTGGAGTGAAATGTTTTTGTTCTTGCATTTGCTGCTGGGAATGTAACCAACAAATAAAATACCTCTGTTCTGTATGATTTGTGCACCACAATCACAAACACTACTCTACCACCCCTAGGTGTTAAACCATGCTCTAGCAGTTTCAGGGTGACTGTATTTCTAAAATTTTCTGCAATGTGTTTGGCGTCTGCATCTTCTTCTCTAGCTGAGAGGTGTAGATCTTGTATTACATTATCCATGTCCTCGATCATTGTTATAAAGAAGAGCTTTCCAAGGGAACTAAGATAAGGTGTTATGCACAATTTAGGAACAATGTGTCCTTCAAGCTTGATTAACCAATAGCCAATAAATAGGATTTTTCTTTGCCTACTCAGCTGTGGCAGAGTTTGTGCCCACCCACTCCAGACGTCTCTGGTTTTGTGAGTAGGGGTCTCTGAGAATAGCACGACTGAACTCCTCAAAGATTACTGTTAAATAAGTACCCAACCAATGTTGGGAGTGCAATGTTGTGTAGTTCCTATGTAACCTATACAGGATCTGTGCATTTGGATAATATAAACTGTGGGATTGGTGGCAGACTGATTCTGTGCACCCCCACCGGGTATGTTAGCCTGTCTGTATCAGCTACCTCAAAGTGCCACTAGAATCTCTTCTTAACGGGGAGAGAATATTTCTTGGCAACTTAAGAACATGACAAACCTGATCCCTCAGAATCGTGGAAACAATATACTACCTTTCGTTCAATCACTTGTGCTCACTTAGTTTCTCCCAGAGATACACTGTCAAGAACCAGGGTTTCCACCCAAGAATTCAAGGTCAGTTTGTGGGGGCTACAGGTATTGGCCATACCTGGTCCGCTTTGGTTTAAACACGGTCCACTAAGATGGCTGTCAGCGCGGAGGTTAGCACTGCAGCCTTTTCATCCTGAGAGTGCGATCTCTAACCCAGCTGAGGCTCGCGCTCTCCCTCAGCTGTGCGCACTTCACCGAACCCGTCAGGGGAGTAACAGTGCTTCGTGTTTTATCCGTGACAATTTTTAGAGTAGTTAGCTAGTTTCCATCTCGTTCCCTCGGTGGTAGTTAATTTCCCTGCTACGCGTCAGTCTTCAAGGATTCCAAGGAAGCAGTTATTTTCAAGATTATCAGAACTGGTGTTCTTTCCTGTCGAACTCCAGCGCTCACTTCAGCTGACAGGAAAAACATTTGTCACGCAAGTACCTGACCTCACGGTCGCTTTGTGTATTTTGGCAACAGTGTCTCAGAGCTCATTGTTTCTCAGAAAGCCATAGTTATTATGTAATAGTTGTCAAAAGAAAACAGAATTCCAAGACACATTCATTTCCGGGCTAGAGGAGATACTTACCAGTCATCAGCTTCAGTTGCCCACATCGTTATTTCCAAGTACTCTTCAGCTTCTAAAAAGAAAGAGAAAAGTGTTAATAGTTCTATAGTAATGACTTATAATTAAATATACAAAGAGAGTTTGTAACAGTGTAATGATCTTGAAATTTCTTTCATAGAATTACAACATAAGAAAAAGAAAGGCACAGAAAGACATAAAGAAATTAAGCGCTACAATAAGATAATAGAAGAGGAGCCATAGCTTAGTCTCTAAAGGGTATGTCTAGAGAAGGTGAAAAGAATAGAATTAGGAAATAGGGAATGTGTTGACCCTAGTAATTATTGTTTAATTTTAAAGTGTCCATTCAGAAAAGAACTGCACTAGAGGAAAACAAGAAAGAAAATCAGTTTTAGAAGACACCAGAAAAAGAAGACAAAGCTGTGTCTTCTCTATCCCCTACCCCTTTCTCCCCTTCGAATTTCCTCAGGCTTCCTTGAAATATACTTTGGGAGCTTGGGGGAAGACTTGGAGAGGCATTGGGAATATTCATTCTTCTCCGGTGAAGATTCTGGGAAAACTATTTTATAAATGATGGTTTGAGTCAATACATAGACAAGTGTGCCATGGTCTATATTGATGACATCCTAATTTACTCACCATCTGAAGAAGAACATCTAGAGCATGTGACAGGAATTCTGGAAAAGGGAGCACCGCCTGTATGTCAAACTTGAAAAATGTGCCTTCCATGTCCGCTCAGTGGACTTCCTTGGATTTGTTCTATCTCCAGAAGGAGTTACCATGGATATGCAGAAGATTAAGGCAGTATTGCATTGGCCATCTCCTACGACTGTTAAGGAAATAAAGTGATTTATGGGATTCGCAAATTTTCACAGGAGATTTAGCCAGGATTTTTCTCGAAAAGTGATCCCAATAACTCGACTATTAAGTAAAGACGTTCCTTTTTTTGGTCAGAAGAAGCAGAGGGTGCCTTTCAATTCCTCTAAAGGAGTTTTACTACAGCACCCATCTCCTTCATGCGGATCTTACTGAACCCTTTTACATGGAGATTGATGCTTCCGACCAAGCTATTGAAGGTGTTCTATCGCAGAGACACAAGGAAACAGGGCAACTGCATCCAGTTGCATGCCACTCTCAAAAACTTCTCCCTGCTGAGATTAACTATGCAATTACTAAAAAGGAGCTTTTGGCTATAAAAGATGTTTTCAAGTAGTGGAGACACCTACTTATGGGAGCTCGACATATAGTAACGGTTTATACAGACCATAAGAATCTGCAATTCTTGAAATCGGCAAGAACTCTAACGCCGCGTCAACTCAGATGGTCCTTATATTTTGCGGATTACAACTTTGTGATTACCTACCATCCAGGCAGTAAGAATGGAAAGGTGGACGCCTTATCCAGATTAGATACGGAGGAACAAAAAATGAATAATGATGATCAAATGATCATTAATGAATCTAAGATTGCTGGAGCCATTACCAGGGAGACTAAAACTCTGGACAAAAAAGTGAAGGAGTGATTTACTCCAGAAGAGCTTCAACAATGGGTTTTGGCAGAGGCATCTCGAGAAATCTGAAATGGGTTGCCTTATCATGATGGAGCCTTGTTTATTCCTACCTTAGAACTGCAGGAACAAATTTTGCATGATTTGCATGATCATCCCATGGCAGGTCATAAGGGAATAAATAAGACTGAAGAACTGGTTAAAATGCAATTTTGGTGGCCACAAATGACTAAGGACATCAAGCAATATGTGTTAGGCTGCGGGATCTGTGCTCAGGGAAAAGCGACACGACAATCCCCTCAGGGTTTACTGCAACCAATGACAACACCCCCACACCTGTGGCACACGGTTACCATGGATCTTATTGTAGACCTACCCTCCAGTCAGGGCTACAGTACCATCCTGGATTTTGTGGATGCTTTCACTAAGATGGCCCACTTTATTCCACTCAGAGATACTCCTAGTGCTAAAGAATTGGCTACACAGTTTGGTTTGCATGTGGTGAGGTTAAACGGAATTCCTAAGGGGCTAATCTCTGACCGGGTAACTCAGTTCCTGTATCATTTCTGGAAGGCTTTTACACAGAGATTAAATATTATAACTAGATTCTCCACTAGCTATCACCAAGAGACAGATGGACAAACGGAGAGGGACAATCAAGAGTTAGAACAGTACCTTAGGTTATTTCTGCTAGATCAGGAAATGGGATTGATTGGCCAGACCTCCTCTGGGCAGCAGAATTCGCACACAACAACTCAAAGAATAATTCTACCGGTCACTCTCCATTCTATTTTAAACTATGGTCAACACCCAAACATGGCAATCATTTCTGAAGAGATTTCAGTCCCTGCAGTTACAGATTTGGTCAAACATTTTAGTGAAACTCTCGAAAGAGCTAGAGAAAAACTAGAGAAGTCTAAAGAGCAGTACAAATGTTATGCAGACAAAAAGAGAAGATTAGGAGACAAATATTCATTAGGGAGCAAGGTCTGGCTTAGTACCAAAAATGTAAAACTAAAGGGAAATCGGAAATTCTAATCTCGCTTTATGGGTCAATTTGAACTAGAGAGGCAGTTAAATGCAGTGACTTTTAGGTTGAAGTTACCTGCACAATTAAAGATTCACCAGTCTTTTATGTCTCCTTGTTGAAGAAAACGTCACCGTATCTCAGGCCCAGAACTGTTCCCAAGCCAATTTCAACTGTTGATGGAGAAGAGTTTGAGGTAAAGAGAATCCTAGATTCTAAGTGGAAGAATAAAAAGCTGTACTATCTGGTTGATTGGAAAGGTTACCGACCTGAGGAGAGATCCTGGAAGCCACAATCTAATGTGCATGCCCTAAGACTAGTAAGAGCCTTCCATGATCAATATCCTTTTAAGGCAAAACCTGGGGAAACCCCCTTACGGAGGGATACTGTCAGGAACCAGCGTTTCAGCCCAAGAATTTAAGGTCAGTTTGTAGGTGCTACAGTTTTTGGCCAGTACTGGTCCGCTTTAGTTATAAAGCGGTCCACTAAGACGGCTGTCAGCGAGGAGGTTAGCACTGCAGCCTTTTCATCCTGAGCGTGCGATCTGTAACACAGCTGAGGCTCGCGCTCTCCCTCAGCTGTGCGTACTTCACCGGACCCATCAGGAGAGTAACAGTGCTTCGTGTTTTGTCCGTGACAATTTTGAGAGTAGTTAGCTAGTTTTCCGTCTCGTTCCCTCGGCGGTAATTAATTTCCCTGCTACGCGTCGGTCTTCAAGGATTCCAAGGAAACAGTTATCTTCAAGATTATCAGAACTGGTGTTCTTTCCTGTCGAACTCCAGCCCTCAATTCAGCTGACAGGAATAACATTTGTCATGCAAGTACATGACCTCACGGTCGCTTTGTGTATTTTGGCAACAGTGTTTCAGAGCTCATTGCATCTTAGAAAGCCATAGTTATTACATAATAGTTATCAAAAGAAAACAGAATTCTAAGACACAGTCGTTTCTGAGCTAGAGGAGATAGTTACCAGTTATCAGCTTCAGTTGCCCACATCATTATTTCCACATACTCTTCAGCTTCTAAAAAGAAAAAGAAAAAGGTTAATAGTTCTATAGTAATGACTCATAATTAAATATACAAAGAGAGTTTGTAACAGTGTAATGATCTTGAAATTTCTCTCATAGAATTACAACATAAGAATAAGAAAGGCACAGAAAGACATAAAGAAATTAAGCGCTACAATAAGATAATAGAAGAGGAGCCATAGCTTAGTCTCTAAAGGGTATGTCTAGAGAAGAATAGAATTAGGAAATAGGGAATGTGTTGACCCTAGTAATTATTGTTTAATTTTAAAGTGTCCATTCAGAAAAGAACTGCACTAGAGGAAAACAAGAAAGAAAATCAGTTTTAGAAGACACCAGAAAAAGAAGACAAAGCTGTCCCTTCTCTATCCCCTACCCCGTTCTCCCCTTGGAATTTCCTCAGGCTTCCTAGAAATATACTTTCGGAGTTTGGGGGAAGACTTGGAGAGGCATTGGGAATATTCATTCTGCTCCTCTGAAGATTCTGAGATACTTTAAGTATCCCAGTGGTGAGGCTCACTGGTTAGAGGCGGCAGACCCGGAAGCAGAGAACGGCCCGGGACCAGGGTTCAATTCCCGACGTGGCAGGGTCGTGGACCAGGGTCAGCGGACTCGATAATTCTCGCCTCGGTGCCTACTCTAACCAGGGATCACACTCTGAAACTCTGGGAATTAGCTTGCCTCATCTCTACAACGGCCCCACGTTCGCCGGGGATACCTGGTTTCACCTTGGAGATACCCAGTAGGGACCATCTCACAGGGATAGCCAGGACGGGTTCCCCAGAGGTCTACAGTGCCACGACACCTCAGGGCAGCAGTGCGCTTTACAAGACTACATACATTACATTACAAGTAAGAGTCATGACATACACGGAATAAACAGGCTGGGCGTTAACAATAAAAATGTATTGAACAGTTGTTATTCTAGTGTAGAATAGATGATCTACAACAGCCATTAGACAGTAGCAGAGATATATGATTAGAAGTACTACGAAAGTAAAGGGATGATACAGTTCTACCATCTTGCAATAATCATGATTACATACAAGTACATAAAATACAGGATAAAAAGTACATACTCTTACGATACCTCCCTAACAAGATGTACCTAAATGTACCTAGCATCTTTGTAGTTGTTATGCCAAGAATTCCTCTAGGATCTAGTCAACCCCATTACCTGAGAATGAGAGAATATGGGACCCCCTCCTGGGTTTATGTTGGACACCCCGCAAGGGGTGTTAGACCACCGCGAGCTGGAGTGTCTGCATGCAGGAACCTCAGCGTCTCTGGTCAGTGTTTCAGCCCGGGATGTCTCGGTCTCCTCTGTCCTTCTAAGCAAGATGTGATGTATATATACCCATAGGTCTCCCCAGGGGTCCTACCTTGCTGTGTTACTGTGTCCGCCTAAACGATTACATCAGGCCTGAACTTTATACAGGAGATGGTAGTCCTGCTGTGCTTCCAAGAAACATCATGCATTATGTATGAGATTTGAACTAGGGAAATACCCGCGTTCTGAATGCAGTGTTGTATCTAGGTAAAAGGTCAGTCCCTAAGAACTGTTATGTATGTAATGTAGAGAAGAATATAAGTGAAAGGTTGGAATGTTACCTGTGCCTATATAGGGTACCTATATGGAATATAACACTACCACAGTGCTTCAGTTGTTCACTCTGTGACTCAGACCCAGCCTGGCTCACGAATCCGACTGAGCACTGCTCATTGTCAGGCCCTGCTATCTGCATCCTGATGATCCTGATGTCAAATACACTCAGGTTTCCTTTAACTTTGTAATGAAAATATTAACTTGTGCTCATTTGAAAATGAACTCAAGGCTGTGAGCTACTCTGAAGGTTTCTGGGAGCTACTGGTAGCTCCCAATCGACTGGTTGGAGATGCCTGATCTAGGCTGAGTGATTTGTAGGATTATGCACATAGCAAACATCATTTTCATTTAGTATTCAAAAAATTATATATATGTACAGTTGTAAATAACATATAATGTGCTTTCTATTTTTATACAATGAGAAATGTCTACATTGCACAAGCAAAACATACATATACATAGATATATCTAAGAAAACACACCAAATAAAATATAGGGCTCAAAACACACAACACATACTAATGTAGTTTTCTTCAATCATAAACTGCTTTCAAATTCACACCATCATTGTTTAATGTAACGTAAAAAATAAATGACACTTCACTTCAGTCACTACACTTCACTCAGGAACTTAAAGGGACATTCTAGCGTGTGTATTAAAACACAGTTTTACAAATACATTTTAAACATGTACCTGCTTCTCTGGTGAGCCATAGAGCTGGCTGTACAGGGACAGAACCTCTGTTGCCAGCCACACCAGGTCCTGTGGTGAGAAAGCTGGGGTCCTGTCACCTGCTCTTCCTGGCATTGTGGCTCCCAGAAGTCAGACACAGCAGCAAACATTGAGAAGGTCTTGTTGTCTACAGTGCTAGGAGGCAACTGAGTTTTTTTTCTAAATCCTGCGTGCATGTGCACAACACACGCAATCATCAATGGAGACAGGTGCAGCCATTGGTTTTTGTACGTTGCTTTCACACATGTTAACCTATGGATGTGTCCATCATGGAGTCCCCCCACCACCCGGTCAACTGCTGCTACAGCCATCTAATTCCAAATGTCCCGATGGAGATGGTCAAATAGTGTGTTTGTTAATGTTTAGTGCATCACCACCACACAAAATTGTGGCTAGTTCGTTTACATATAAAAAAAGGCTAATGTCACTCATGAATTTATGAATGAACATTTAGATGTACTCCGTTACTGTGGTTAAATGTGATAGTTGTACGTTGTTGTTTACACTTCTGGTGACTGTGTTTTGGTTGAAAAAAAAACAATTGTGTAAATGATACATTTCAAATGTATTATTTACACAATCTTATTTTTAAAACAATTGACAGGTAAAAAAACAACTGCTATTTGTACAGAAAAAAAGTGCAATATTACAGGTTGTGTTAAATTATGTTTAATGATCAAGGTTGCTGTGGGATGAAACCGGGAGTGCCTTATGTGGTGACGGTTTCCAGGGTTGTGACCTGTTGTACAAATGTGTTTTTTTCAACTGTCCGTACGGTTAGGGAAGTGATGATTTGGCCTTCAATTACTATCTTAAATGTAGATTTGGGTGGTCTGAGCAGACTGAAAACCTAAATGTTTAAAAAGTAAGTTTCTTTAACAGCTGCAAAGGAAACATTTGATCTTCAAGTTGCAAGGTTTCTGATTGCTAGGATGTTGGTTCTATTTTTGATGCTCTGCAATGGAGGTTCCAGCATGCGCCAAATGGGATAAGCTCTACCATATTTGCTACTGGGTCGTGAACGCGTGATGCAGTAATTTGGAGCACCCCTCTTTCAGGAACTGAACAGTAATTGTTTTTTGTTCTTTTGACCTATTTGGTTACATTGCATATAGCCCGTGTTCCACTGTCTGCAGTGCACTTTCGAGTGTGATGGATATTTGTAACGACCGGATTCTCGAACCAGATGGGATCAGCTCCTCAGAGCACCTCCAACCCAGTCGGAACGTAATCACCTCCCTCCTTAGAACGTATTTACAATGGATATGTACATATATATATTTATATCTCGTACCTAAGGATGGGGAAATAGCAATATACACGCATAGGTGTTCTACAATGTCTCACTCATACCAGTTAGTCTCACGGCAACTTAGGCCCAGACTAATCTACCCTGGGGCAGTTCTGATTATTTACCATTACACACTGATCACCATCAGTGCTCACTCGACACGCAATCCGGCGTGCCTACACACTAGGCTGCAGCCCTAGTGCTCTCTTCCTCACAATCCGGTCCACAATCTGGCGGACCTACACACTGGTATCCCCCCCAGTGTTCTCTCCTTCACAGCCCGATCCGCAATCCGGCGGATCTAAGCACCAGTGTCCCACCTGGTGTTCTCATTAATGCCGCTTACCAACGATGATCACTCTCCTATAAATACCTTTTGGAAGGAATCTCTCATTGGCTATTCAGGATGATACTACAATAACAGGAATTAGCACAACTTGCCGAATTGAATTATGTACCCTCTGTTCTCGACATCAAATGGTCCCTCCCATCCTCATTGCTCAGTCACCTCTTACATGAAAACGATGTCTGACTAGAAGACCAGGTTACCCTGATTGAACAAGAATACAAGGCACATGTTGGTTCACTAAGAACTGGGGTATTTTATTACAATGATTATAAAAACACAATACTATACTATAACATATATCCTACAAAGAAAAGTAAAAGGTTAGAAGGTGCACATTAGAAAACATGGGCTGACGTCACCTTATGAACACGAAGTCGGGGTTCAGCAGTCATCTAGGTTCTCTTCTCGTCTGTGCCTTGGCTCGTCTTAGAATCACACCTCAGCAGTCACGAGTACACGTCTGCACCGCTATGCTCGGTCTCCTCTGCCTTCCTCCAAGTCACTGGAACCTTTCTCTTTTATTAGCTACTGTCTCTCTCTGTCTCGGGCCGTTCTGTGCTACTCCTCGTTCCCCTTCAATCTTTCTCAGAGAGTATCAGCTTTAAGATCTTTCTCAGACTTCAAAATGGCGACTGTCTGCCTGGAAATGATTAATGCCAAAAAAGGGGATTTACCTATGCCTCTGTGTGCATAATTACAACATTTAATGTTCATCAAAGAGAAAACCACACTGTTAGTTAACTCAGACACTTGATTTATGTCAATTATTTTTGAAATTCATAAATTGTCCGTTACTTACGACAAGAAAGAATACATAGTCAACTTCACATTGAACACAACAAAAAAATTTTTGCAAGGGCAAAAAGCACGAAAAACAGACATGTGAACAGTTATTGTGTAAATTATAGTGAACATATCAACATAATGTGCATATACATTGTACACAGTGATGAGCAATTATCTCAAAAACAGTAAGAAGCAAACTTTCATCAAGTCCAATCAGAAAATAGCAGTTTGGGGGGTACGTCTTATTCATTACCAGCCCAACTTCCTGTAACACTATTTATTATGGTATTGTAGTTGTGTGAATACAGGAAAAAGAGAAACCCAACATCAATTAGTACATGCCAATAATTTTGGGCAAAACATTGATGCTAAATGCCAACGCGTTTCGAATGCCAATGTACAAATCATCGGATTCTCATCAGGGCATGGAGTTTATCCGCAGATACTGTTTGGGGAGAGAGAGAAGGGAATTGGATTTAGAAAGATGAACATTTAAAATAAGGGAGCTTTTTCCAGTTAAATGCATCGTCCGATGCAGCATACCTTGTGCGACCAATGAATTACGGTCGTTTTAGTCTTTTAGGAAATGGTCATCATATGCCGTGGGAGTCAACCTGCAATGGAGTGACATTGGCATGGTGAGTATTTGTGTTGTGATATATAGGCTGGCGCTACTACGAGCATACAGTTATGTAGCCGAGGAAATTACCTCTGTGTCTGAAGCAGCCGCTCTGAGGTCGAGGCCGGAAAGGATACAGTTCTCAGTTCAGTATTATATCCCTTTGTAAAAAATCTACAAACACAAGAAGATTGTGTGGTTATAGCGAGGACGGGTGATATAATTTTTGGAACCCCAAGAATGTAGAATGTCATGAGTCGCTTACTTTTATCCATGAATTAGGCGAAGAATTGTATCTTCAACGTATCCTGTGAAAGAAAAGACAGGCGGGAGGCTAATAAATGCCCTGTTTATATTGTTGCCAAACAAGAGAAAACAAAATCGGTTTTACGCCGTGGGGCGTCTTACCGTGAATTGTGACCCTCGGGACGTCGAGTCACCCGTGTGCTTGAGGGGCAGAGGTCTTGATCAAAAATGAATCCTAAGAGGGAGGGGGAACCAAGCAGGTTATTACCCGGTTGCGCCCGAGTGTAAGCGCGTGTGTGTGCGCTAGCCAAGAAGCGGGTCTTACCTTAGGTCATTGAATAACCGCGTTGTCTTTTCAAAATCGGGATGAACACAACAGCTCGCCGCCGCGAGTGAAATTGACTAAGTTGTGTATGCTGGTCACATGGCGCAGGGAGCCAATCAGCGTGTGGGGCCCTCTCGCTAAGGGTTGTGGGATTTGTAGTTTGTGGGGACACCGATTTATAACAAAGGGAGGGAAGCCAATTATATTCTGGTGACTTCGCTGAGCACATTTAGCCCATTGTTCACAGTATTAAATTTCATAATGAGATAAGCCTCCTTGCGTAGTAATGCCGCCTCAATGTCATGTACATACTGTTTAGGATCCGCCCATGTAAGGACAATCCATTTGAAATCATTTTCACCATGGTTATGACTTGTAAAATGCTCAACCATGGGTGCAGGACACACTTTTTTCTTGATTCGGGATCGATGTTGTGTGATGCGTGAATTAACAGATTGACAAGTTTTCCCCCGCGGCGTAAAACCGATTTTGTTTTCTCTTGTTTGGCAACAATATAGACAGGGCATTTATTAGCCTCCCGCCTGTCTTTTCTTTCACAGGATACGTTGAAGATACAATTCTTCGCCTAATTCATGGATAAAAGTAAGCGACTCATGACATTCTACTTTCTTGGGGTTCCAAAAATGATATCACCCGTCCTCGCTATAACCACACAATCTTCTTGTGTTTGTAGATTTTTTACAAAGGGATATAATACTGAACTGAGAACTGTATCCTTTCCGGCCTCGACCTCTGAGCGGCTGCTTCAGACACAGAGGTAATTTCCTCGGCTACATAACTGTATGCTCGTAGTAGCGCCAGCCTATATATCACAACACAAATACTCACCATGCCAATGTCAATCCATTGCAGGTTGACTCCCACGGCATATGATGACCATTTCCTAAAAGACTAAAACGACCGTAATTCATTGGTCGCACAAGGTATGCTGCATCGGACGATGCATTTAACTGGAAAAAGCTCCCTTATTTTAAATGTTCATCTTTCTAAATCCAATTCCCTTCTCTCTCGCCCCGAACAGTATCTGCGGATAAACTCCACGCCCTGATGAGAATCCGATGATTTGTACATTGGCATTCGAAACGCGTTGGCATTTAGCATCAATGTTTTGCCCAAAATTATTGGCATGTCCTAATTGATGTTGGGTTTCCCTTTTTCCTGTATTCACACAACTACAATACCATAATAAATAGTGTTACAGGAAGTTGGGCTGGTAATGAATAAGACGTACCCCCCAAACTGCTATTTTCTGATTGGACTTGATGAAAGTTTGCTTCTTACTGTTTTTGAGATAATTGCTCATCACTGTGTACAATGTATATGCACATTATGTTGATATGTTCACTATAATTTACACAATAACTGTTCACATGTCTGTTTTTCGTGCTTTTTGCCCTTGCAAAAAATTTTTTGTTGTGTTCAATGTGAAGTTGACTATGTATTCTTTCTTGTCGTAAGTAACGGACAATTTATGAATTTCAAAAATAATTGACATAAATCAAGTGTCTGAGTTAACTAACAGTGTGGTTTTCTCTTTGATGAACATTAAATGTTGTAATTATGCACACAGAGGCATAGGTAAATCCCCTTTTTTGGCATTAATAGGCCCTACCTACCCTCTTCCCTACAGGGCCAAACCCCTCCTTTTTCTCTACTGGAAATGATTAATGGCATTGATGCTAACGGCTAGCTGCCGCCTACAGACTGACTAACTCGCTGCCTCATACCTTCGCTAATATGGAAGCTTGTCCTTTCATGGAAAGTTACGGCCAGTAACCTGCCGCCCACCAAATTCTTGTACCTCCCCGTACCAAGGACATGTTACCAGCTGGCCAGCCTGATGTTGTGTCTTCGGAATGGAGAAAAATACAGTCTTTCGATAAGGGCCAGCCTGAGCCGGTTCTCTCCAAGTGAACAACACTTCGAAACTAAAACATTACACTTGACCTAGAAGCCTCTCAAGCTGCCGGGGCAGAAAGCAAGATGGAGTCTCTCCCGTTTGAGGCCTACAAGGCCCGAAATAAGCATAACTCCATAGAAGGTATACTAACACTCTTGCAAAAGGACGGATTATCACTAATACTAATGAATCTATCCCCTAACTTAAGTTTACAAGCCCTGATCTAAGGAAAAGGGTACTAAAGTGCATTACTATGCCTTATGAATAGAGCCTGTTTGTAGTTCTAATCCCTGCACTAGAATGATAACAGACTGGAGTCATCTCCAATCATCCTCCCTCAAAGGAGGGCCGAAAAAGTCGGTCAGAACACTTCACCCTTGACTCCAGTCTATTAATCATTCGCTATATGGAGCTAACATCTGTGGAAGAATAATAGGAAACAAAACTAACTGATCTATACCTCCTGCCAAATCTACAGTATTGAAGTAGAGAAGGAATGCACTGAATAAAGCAGCAAATAGCTACTAAAATACTAATAGAAATCATAATACCCCCTAATATTTGTCGTAGGAAATGTAGGTCAGGTAACCAATTGAAGAGCCAGTCAAACCAACCCTGATCAATATTTTAATTTAATAACTTTATTTCGGCCGTTTTGGCCATAAAAGTCATGTACATACATAAAAGATCATCATTAATATAACAATATTTTAAAAAAAAGGGAGAAAGTGTTATACGGGCATGGAATAGTTTTCACAGTTCATTCATTTTTACAAGGACAATCACACATTATATTTCATTTCGAAGATTTAAAAGAAAATTAGTTAAGAGATATCACAAATGCAGGGGTTGGGTAAACATATACACTTTTCCAACTCAGAGACAGTATCCTTGTTTTTTTCGGATTATGTAAACAGAGTGTAGAAATTTACTTATGCTAAATACGATAAACTGGGTTGTGTTACTTTTCATGATCCTAAAAGCTATTGAACAGGACCTAGTCCCCAGGAGGTTACACATTGGTTTCAACCATTTCTTTCTCGGTTTCGCGTATGCGCTACAAACAAAGAGCATGTGAACCTCATTCTCGGAACAGTCAGTTGAGCACATAGGGCAGCTATTGATTATAACAGCCAAGGCCCCCAGTCTTTTTTGTGCCCATCTTTCAGTATTGTAATTCAGCATAAGTGTCCCATATCTGAACTTTAGGAAAAGAGTTTTTGCAATAGGTGGCTCTATCTCGTCCAGGAATGGTTCGAAATAAAGTTCATCTTTAAATAATAAAAAAGCCTGGACTGCGGAACCAACACTAACTCCATCCACTAGCTTCCCACTTATATGATTCCAGAATGCTCGCTTAACTATCAGTTTAGAAAAGGTAGGCATTTTATCTGGAGTCTCCCACATTGAATGTAGGTCCAAGAGTATAAGCCATTTTTTAATGTGCACTAGCCAGTGCAGGGAGTTGTAGGAATCAAGCATCATCAGTTCTTGCAGGCCATATCTATAATCTATCAGTTCGGGTGTAGTCCAAAGCCTAACCCAAAATAGTAGTGGCCTTAACATAGTTAGATGATCTGTTCTCCTAAAGTTTAAATCAAGTTGGAGTGGTAAAAGGGGTGTACTAGTAGGAACCCTAACGGAGGCCCGCATAAATTTGTTGTCCATAACATGGAAACTATTCTTTGCCCATGGGCCCCATATTTCTGCTCCATATAGTACAGCAGATTGTATTTTAAATTTAAAAAGTTCTAAAATCGGGGTAACACTCTTGCTTGTACTGGAATTCATTTTGCTTAAGATTGGTTTGACATTTTGGGCATACGTTATTTTACTTTTCTCAATTTGGGGTTTCCAGCTTTGTTTGGAATCGAGTACAACACCCAAATAAGAAAAGTTATCCACAGTATCTAGTTTTTGGCTGTTTAGGGTCAAAAACCCTCTATTTGGCATACTGGGATTTAGTGACATGCATTTCGTTTTATTTGCATTGATTTCCAAGCCCTTTGTCTGGCAGTAGCAGTTGAATGAGTTAAGGAGTGCCTGGAGACCCTTTTTTGTTTGGGATATGAGTATAGTATCATCTGCAAAGAGCAGCGCAGGCACCCTTACACCATTGAGCTGCGGTGAATCATTGACACAAGCATTTAAATAGTCAGGGACATCGTTAATAAACAAGGAAAATAAAGTAGGGGCCAGGACACACCCCTGGCGAACCCCGCGTTCAATGGGAATATTGCGAGTCAGCTCACCATTAGGGCCCCACCTGATATTTGCAAAATTATCTGCATGTAGCTCAACTATTTGAGCTAGGAGGCATCCCGGCAACCCAAGCTCTTGCAGTGTTTTCCAAAGTAAGCTGCGTGGGACTAAGTCAAATGCAGCCCTCAGGTCAACGAAGGCTACATACAGATGACCTTTTTTTAGCTGGACATATTTCCAAATCAAACAGCAGAAACGAAAGATTTGGTCTGTTGTGCTGGTCTTACTCCGGAAGCCAGCCTGGAATTTGGAAATTATGTTCGTAGCTTCAAGCCAGTCGTTGATTCTGAATAGGAGATGTTTGGCATATAGTTTTTGAAGTGTGTCCATCAGACTAATTGGTCTGTAGTTTGAGGGTGTCATTCTATCCCCCTTTTTAAATATTAGCACAACCTCCGCTGCCCGCCAGCTATCAGGAAAGTTACAATTTGAAGATAGGGCGTTAAACAGACGATTCAGGTAGGGGGCCCAGACGTCAACTTCATGTTTGTAAAGATCCCCCGGTATTCTGTCCGGACCAGGGGCTTTGGAGTTTTTAAGATCATTGATCGCCCTTACTGTCTCCTCCAGAGTAAAGTTGAGCGGTTCAATAGGCGGCGGGGACCTTAGGCTCCATTGGCTATCGCTGTCGTATTGTTTGTAAAGGTTTGTAAAATGAGATACCCAGGTCATCTCATCCAGGAATACATCTTTCACGGCTCTCCCAGCATGACCCCCATTGGCCACTAATCTCCAGAAGCCAACATTGTCGTTGGTTTTTGCGGCAGATAACATTTCGGCCCAAATCGATTCCTCCCAAAGTTTTTTAGATGTTTCCAACGTACGTTTATATTCCACCCTTGCAGCTTTTACTTCTTCTTTGGACTTGTTTTTAATGGCAAACAGTAGATTTGATTTGGCAGTTCTACACGCGTGGCCATACCATAACTTTCCGTGGTTGGCCACTCTTTGGTTTTGCTGCTTCTTTTTCGGCATTTTTGATAAGAGCATTTTTAGTTCCGAAAAGAAGATTTTGTGTAGATCAATAAAATGTTCAAAGTGTTCCGGTAGGAAGGCATAGTCAGCTACATGTGCAAATGTTTGTTCAAAAAGAGAGTAAACCAGTGCTAAGGCTTTACCATCTGCCAGAACACGTGGCCATCTCACTGCACGCCTGTTATTGCTTATGTGGACATCCTCACATAGGGTGACTTCGGTGGATTCAGTTGTGGTTAAAGTGATATCACTAACCATGCTCTTGTTGATGTAAAGTTCCAAAGGGTAGTGATCACTTTCCCCCCTACTTACTACTTTCAGATCTATCATAAAATGCCATATACTAAGAGAAACAAGTACAAAGTCTAAGTTGCTTTTAGCTTTAGAGAAGGTTGGTTGTTTTTGCAGGTCAGATGGGAGTCGGCCATTGCCTGCTCTGAGACCATGATCTGCGGAAAGTCTTAAAAGTTGGCTGGCCAGTGTCGAATATTTAACAAATTTGGTGGTCTCGAGCTGGGGGATGTTATAGGCTGAGTCCTCATCTTCGAACACTTCAGAAATGCCCAGAACAGGTTCAAAGTTGCAATTTAGGTCTCCTCCTAAGATGACCGGGGTGTCTTCGATTACGTTTTTAAGCAGGAGCTCCAGGGCCTCAATTGTTGTTGATACCTTCGAGTGACTAGTTGGTCTATTATAGACGTTGACAATGTACCATTCATTGCCACACGATGGGGTTGCCCTTAGGGCTAGAATATCCGGGGAACCTGTATCCACAATTTCAACCTGCATGGCTAAGGTGATTTTTAGCCAGATTAATAGACCCCCTGATGGTCTTCCTCGGTCAGACTGAACTGCCTTAGTGCCAAAAGTTTTGTAACCTACCCGGTGAGGAACTTCTAAGGCCCAAGTTTCTTGTAGTAGACAAATATCACAGGTGTCAATGTAATTTGCCCACTCAGGGTCTTTTAGGTTCTTATAAACACCTGCAATGTTCCATGATAGGATAAGTAAGCAAGGGTCAGTACTCTGAGTGGCAGGGGGGGGAATGACTACGCACTGATCGCGCCGAGTGCCTACTTGCAGTGTTGTTATGTCGTCCTCTGCAACCTTTACCTTTTCTCCAGCTGCAGGAGTTGCCCTCCCATCCCGACCACCCTCAGCTGTGCAACAGCGTATATTTCCAGCTCTATAAAGTGGTCCTTTTTTCTGTGGAGCTGGGTTAAACTTGTGCATCATATTACTATTGGGCTGTTTTTCATCATGGAAGTGTGCGACATTTTTAGGTTTGGGATAGCCTTTGCCCAATCTGCAAAAACCATCGTATAATTCGTGAATGCAGTCAGGCATAGTGGCAAGTCAATCCACAGCATCTAAGCAACTGAATCTGTTGAAGGTAGAAATGCCAGACCACATATTGTAATCACCATGTCTAGCCAAGTTTGAAGCACCAGACCACATATTATGATCTCCATACCTAACCAAGTTTGGGGCACTATCTGAATACTGGTTGACAGGATTCCAATTGGGGCCGTGATGGATAGGTCTTGGTGGAGGATAGAAGAATGATAGGGGTCTGGCTTCAATAGGGGGATTCATACCGTACGATTTCCAATTGCAGATTTGTTCAGCACTCTGGGGTTCCTCAAAGGATATGACAATACAATCGCCCGTGATTGATTTTGCAGTTGGCCCTACCCATGGTACCCTCCTAACCATGAGGATCTTACTTTTCAGGTGGTTAGGAATAGGTTTGTATTTATTTAGCCAAAAAATCACTTTATTTTTTAGCGATTGAAAATTTTCTTCGTATTGACTATCCAGTTCTGGCACCCCAGTGAGAACAGCTACAAATGTACTAGCGTCTGGTGGCAAATCTATGTACCCTCCTCTAAAATTATTGCGAGTATGGTTGGACTGGTAGTTTGGCTTATGGGAGGCATTAGCAAAGATTTTGTCAGGCATGGATTGAATGCCTGCAGCACTAATGTAGGGATAGGTAGGAATATTAGGTTGAGGTTTATTTAAAATTAATGTGCTCTGATTGGACGAGTGGGAAGAAGGGGGAATTTGTGGTAAGGGAGAATTGGTATGTGCTTGGTTTTTCTGCATTGATTTGTTAGTAGCGGTTACAGCCGTAGCTGTGGAAGTTGAGGGGGTTGGGATTGGTTGGGTTTTAGTGCTACTTGATTGAGTAGTATTTGTGTTATTAGCTATCCCTAACTTTTTTTGCTGCACATCTAATGGCTTAGTATATGGTTCTTTTGATGTGGTCGGGACAAGGACCGGAACTTGCTGGGTGACTCTAGGCGCTTCAGTACAATTAAGACTTATACTGGAAAGAGTGATAACACTTTTCTCAACTTCGAGAAGCTGGTTCTCAATTCCAGTTAACCTGATTTCTAGTGGTTTAAGTAATCTCTTGAGCGTCTCCCATACTATTTTTAAAAATTCCTCTCTTCCACCATCTGGTTCTACCATGACACAGGAGACTCTCTGTCCTTCGCTACCTAAGTGATCAGACATATCTAGGGAAATGTGTTCATCTATGCTAATGTTAGTGTTGTCAGTATTTACTAGTGCTAGGTCATGTATAGGGCTCTCGGATATTACAGCAGGCATGTTAGGAGTCCCACACTTGATGTTATGACTAAGGGTAACTTTTGCTTTTTTCCTAGCAAAAGCGGTGAGATGTTTACGCTTTCTTTTGTGCTTAGATGGAACTTTGGCTGGTGATTTGTTTTTAGAAGACTCTGTTTCAACTATCAACTGACTAGTAGGTGTTGGGCATGTGTTTGATGTCGTCTCTGCTAGTGATTTACAGGGCGCCCCATCTGGGAGGACTTCGACATTCTCCTTTGAGAGTGTCAACTGAAATGAGCTTCCTGACTCGGCCCTAGCTGGAGGCCCATGGGGTTCCTGGTTGGTAGGAGGAATTAGTTCCTCTACTACCGAGTTCACCTCGGCTACGACTATGATTGGTTTAGGACCAGAAATGCGCTCAGGAGTTTTAGATGTAGCAATGCTGCCTAGGGAAGATTTTTTTCTAAGCGCAAGTTCAGTTGAAAGCCTCCTAGCGCATTCAAGTTCAGTTGATACTCTATGCTGAAGTTTGGTAATTTCATTGTCAATGGAGAGGCTGGTCCTGGTAATAAAGTCATCTAGGGTGCCTGTGGCTTTTTTGGGGATCTTTGTAGCCTTGCTCCTAGTTTCACGTGAGGACATTGTGGGGAAGGAAAGTTACAATAAATATGTAAAATAGTCCAAGTATGCTACTGAGACTCAAGAGGATAAAACCAAGGGGAGTGGCCCGGTCCGGTCTCAATCGGTCTCTAACGGCCTAGAACGGCCCTGTCTTTGCCCAGTCTTAGCCCGGGCTGCGTCCCGCGCTGCGGGAGTGGGCTGATGTTATGAGGCCTCAGGAGGGCGGGGGGCGGGCCAGCAGGGAGAGCGGACCGGAAGCTCTCCGTCGGTCTAGCAGGGACTTCTGGGAGTTGAAGTCCCTGCACGCTCGCAGCCCCGCTGCAGCCACACGCCCAGAGCCGCTTGCCTCCTTACTGCCTCTACGCTCCTCGCTCGCAGCAGCTGGTGTGTCTCCCTCCTCAGGCAGGCGAAGGGGCACCCGCGAAGCGGGTGCGCCGAGAGGTGGATTGGTGCCGGATTAGTGCCGGGTGGAGACAAGATGAGACAAGGTGAGCCGCTCTGACTCGTTGCTGGCGCTAATTTCCTCCGTTTACCGTTTGACGTGGCAAAATGTTCCAAACAGTGTCCCACTCGCTTTTGCTGCAGGCAGGCGTTATGAGGCCTCAGGAGGGCGGGGGGCGGGCCAGCAGGGAGAGCGGACCGGAAGCTCTCCGTCGGTCTAGCAGGGACTTCTGGGAGTTGAAGTCCCTGCACGCTCGCAGCCCCGCTGCAGCCACACGCCCAGAGCCGCTTGCCTCCTTACTGCCTCTACGCTCCTCGCTCGCAGCAGCTGGTGTGTCTCCCTCCTCAGGCAGGCGAAGGGGCACCCGCGAAGCGGGTGCGCCGAGAGGTGGATTGGTGCCGGATTAGTGCCGGGTGGAGACAAGATGAGACAAGGTGAGCCGCTCTGACTCGTTGCTGGCGCTAATTTCCTCCGTTTACCGTTTGACGTGGCAAAATGTTCCAAACAGTGTCCCTGATCAATATGTTTTCTAACCTCTGCAGTCAAATCATGAAGTTTGTCGATATGAGCCTGAATAGATTTAGAATGGTCAGAAAGGTTGAAGCAACAAAGGCCTTCAAAATCAGAACAGTCGTGTCCATGTTTTAACAAAAGATAGTCGATGGCTGCACGATTTTGCAGAATTGCTCTGCGTTCACCCTGGGCGTCTAATAACATATCAAATAAAATGGTAGAGGTTTGATTAATTGACTTGACCATCCAACAGGCCATTTTCCCGATTGATTTGGCGTTATAAACAGCCAATGCTGGGACACCAATAATGGAAATAGCTAAACTAAGGTATTCCGATTTAGAATAAAAATGTAGAGAAGAGTCACAGTCCTCATGTAACATCATGGAATCACGAACAATACGGGAATAAGTATTAGGATGTGAGGAAAACATTAATAAACTCAGTCCAGTAATGGCACACGGGCCTCCGGAAATATTTGCAGGAATATAGGGCCAAGAGGTGTTGCCACAGGAGAATAGCCAACCAGAAGGTAACAGCATTGTACGGTAATGGCTAGGGGCAACTACTATACTTCTGCAGGTCATATTATTTTTAACAGAAACACATGATTTTGGGGGTCTTCGTGAGCACAACAATCGTTCATGAATTGAAAAAGAAGTGGCTGCCTTGAGTTTTAGTTTTACACATTCAGTAATTGCATTAGGATCACAAGTTAAGAAAAAGCACAAGTCACCCTGAGTGATATTATAAGTAGTAATCTGAGAATGAATCGGGGGAATGGAATCTGAGAGAATAGTACATAAAGAACAAAATTCATGGGCAGCAAAATCGCCAAGAATCACATTGGGTCGGGCATTTGATATATTATAAATATGCTTCAGAGTTTCAATTGAGGCGGGGACAGCAACCAAACAGGTCGCTAGAATATCAGTTACTGAACGCATGGGTGTCAGTTACTAATACGGAGTATTAGTAACTCGTTTAGCCAGAGTTGTCCAAAAGTTCGATGATGAATCCCACACAGCGAAGGAACACAGTACTCGGGTTCTCGAATCAACCAAAGTCTGTGGGTTCCCTCCTCTCCCGACGTAGCAGACCAAAAGGAGTCCAACGCCGGCACATCCTGCAGCAGCAGTCCAGAGAATGATCTGAAAGAAAATCAAATACAGGCATTATTCATTCTCGTAGGTAACATTTATCAGCCGGGACAGCTTCCCAGCTATCTTTCCCTGGTCTCATCACCAAAATGGTGTTATCATGACCGGTTGCAATGACTTCAGCTTGTTCAGGGGGATTTTTAGGCGATTGCACCCATATTCTCGCTCCAGGATTGTCTGTAGAGCCAAAGCCTTTCTGGCCTCGCACAGTTAATAATGTTGGGGCAGTGCCTTTTTGAATCTCACCACTGAAAACAGGCATAATTAACAATTGGGCAACTCGGTCAGTCTTGTGAATTGATAAATCAACCTCACTGCTGTTCAGCAGGAGGACCTTAATCTCTCCCTGATAATCACTGTCAATCACTCCTCCGAGTACTTGAACACCTGTTAAAGCAAGGCCCGATCTAGGGGCAATCAGTCCAAAACTTCCAGCCGGTATACAGACACCAACGCCTGTCTCAACAATGATTCGATCCTTACTCTTAAGTACAGTGTCATTCATGGCATGCAGGTCCAAGCCTGCGGAACCTGGGGTTGCTCTGCAAGGAGCCAGGGCTCCGGGGGAAATTTCCCAGTACATTACAGTATTGCCAATAGTGTTGGGTTTCGCATCAACATTTGGGGGAAACAAACGCATCAAAGGAGATTCAGCATTCAAAAAGGGACGAGTATTCAGAATTAACAATGCTTGGAACAAATAATCTCTCCAATTTTTATACTTATTGTCAGTTAACTTTCGCAACTGTTCTTTAAGTAATCCATTCATTCTTTCAATGAGGCCTGATGCCTGTGGATAATATGGAATATGAAACACCCATTCTATATTGTTTCCCGCACAAAATTCCTGTACCAATTTTCCACGAAAGTGGGATGCATTGTCAGATTGAATTTGAAATGGAGTGCCATAATACAATATAATTAATTCCAATGTTTTAATGGTATTCACTTGGGTAGCTTGTTTGCAGGGAAAGGCCACCAAAAGGCCACTGTAGGTGTCGATAATTGTACAAACATATTGACAATTTTTGCTCATAGGGAGCGGGCCAATATAATCAATCTGCCAAATTTGAGTGGGCAATTTTCCTCGATGTAAATGACCTTTAACAATTTGTGGTACTTTTCGTTGTCTGGAATGTTGACAGATGGGACAATGCAGAATAGTATCTTTAATGTAATTTAAAGGAATATAAATTCCTCGATCGGCGGCCCACCTGCTAGTGGCTCTCTCTCCAAAATGTCCTGCTTTCTGGTGGGCCCATTTCGCCAATCCTGCCAAATCAGAATCTTGCATATCCACCACTGCCTCAGCAATTTTAGATTTCTCATCTGCAATGTTATGAAAGAATTTGTCAAGGGAATCTATCGGGGTATGAGCATCCACATGAAAGATTGTCACAGTACTCTGTGGGAGCATTTCCCAAATTTCTTGCCATAATTCTTTTCTCCACAGTTCTTTTGAATGCAGTTCCCAATTATGAGAATGCCAAGTTGGTAACCACACCGCCAGTCCATTAGCTGTGGATCAGGAATCAGTAAAAATATGACATGTGCCAGGTAATTCCTGTTTCAAAACTTGGTAAACTGCATATAGTTCTGCAAATTGACTACTCTTTCCTTCCCCAGTTGTACTCAACAATCTCTGTGTAATTGGGTTATAGGACACTGCCTTCCAATGCCGCTTCTCTCCAATGAACCTCGCTGAACCATCCGTAAACCACACATGTTTTCTGTCCTCCGCGGACAAATCATCAAATGGCTTACCCCACTTGACAGGAGATTCCTGTACCACAGGTACGGAGCAATTACTTCCAGTCTCATTCGATGGCGCCTGCGCCACTTGCTCATGTAATGCCGCCACACCTTTCGGACCCACACGTGCCCTGTCCTGAATGTACCATTTCCACTTAATCACACTTGCCTCTAAAGCATGTCCAATTCGATGAGTTTTCGGCGAACTCAAAACCCACTGCATGATAGGAATTTCAGGTCTCAAAATCACATCATGACCTAAAGTCAATTGCTCGGTATCCACCAGAGCCCAATAACACGCAAGCAACTGTTTCTCAAAAGGTGTATAACGCTCACCAGCCTCAGGTAACTTTTTAGTCCAAAAACCTAATGGCACTTTTTGTCTGCCTTGCTTTTGCCACAAACTCCAATTTGCATACAGACCTTGCACGGACACATTCAAATCCACGTCACCCTCGCCCACAGGCCACAGATCCAAAGCATACTGAATCGCTTCTTTTGCCAAATCAAACGCATTCTGTTGTTGTTCACCCCATCCAAACGCATTCTTTTTGCGAGTGACTCGATATAAAGGAGCCAATATCTGACTCAAATGGGGAATATGTTGACGCCAAAAGCCAAACAAGCCAATGAAGCTCTGAGCTTACTTCCGATTCCTCGGAACTGCAAAGTCTAAAACTTTTTGTTTAACCTGCGGGATCACCTCTCTGTGACCATCATGCCAATTGATACCTAAAAACTTGACATTTTGGGACGGACCTTGTAACTTATCAGGATTAATTTCCCAACCTTTTTCACGTAAGCAGTCAAGGATTTGATCTAATTGGGTCTGAACTTGATCTTGCGTTTCACCTTGAATTAAAATGTCGTCAATATAATGACACACCTGAATTTGCGGGTGTACAGTTACTTCGGACAAATGTTCCGCCACCAGCCGGTGGCAGATCGCAGGACTATGTACATAACCTTGAGGAAGACTTCTAAACGTCATTTGACGCCCATTCCATGTAAAACTAAATTGTTCCTGACACTCTGGGGCAATCGGGATTGAAAAGAAAGCATTAGCAATATCAATGGACGCATACCATGTGCCTGGATGCTTTTGGATTCTTTCAATTAAGGTAATAATGTCTGGTACTGCAACAGTCAAAGGGGGTGTATGTTTGTTCAATTCGCGGTAATCAACAGTCATGCGCTAAGAATTATCACTCTTGCGCACGGGCCAAACGGGATTATTCCAAGCAGAAGTAACCGGAGTTATAACTCTACACTAATCTCTTCATGGCCACCTGGAATACGATATTGCTTCTGAGAAACAACTTTTGTAGCTTGGGGAATTTTTATAGGGGGCATTCGTAAACGGCCAACCCGTACGGGTCTGGACGATATGTAATGTGTAATTCCAAATTGATAACAACCGTCATCCAAATGCAAAGTCATTCCTTTTAAAATGTCAATTCCAATTATGTATTCCAAGAGTGGTACAACTAATACAGAATATTCTCTTTGGGAAATTCTACCTATTTTCATTTCAAGTGTAGTTTGCACTGCAGGAGTTTCCTTTCCACCTAAACCAGTAATTGTGAAAAATTGACCTTTGAATTTCTTTGATTTACCATGAATTAGAGTGGCCTCCGCTCCTGTATCTACCAATGCTCGGGCCCTTTGGATATTACGATGTTTCCAAAAAATTTCAATATCTACATAGGGTCTATTGTCTTTGTGAGCCCACCTGCGTACTGGAGCTTGACCTATTTCCTAGTCATTTTTACTGCGTTCTGTCAACCAGGACAAATTAGGGTAAATGCTCTCATGTTTCTTGGGTATCAAAACATCCTGTTCATATCCATCTCCATTGCGAAATGGATTCTTGTAATCTACATAGTACTGTGAATTACGATCGGAAAGCCTGTGTCGATCCTCCTTTCTTCTCAACTCAGGGGACTGATCCCTTTCATCTCTATATCTATTATAGACACGATCATCTCTCCCCCTTTCTTTTTCCCCCTCTCTCCTCCTCATTTTTTCACGACGAGGGGACACATCACGCTCATAGCGCCGTTCATCGCGGCGGTCAAAATCAACTCGACGCCTGTCGTCACCACTGTCATCAGAACAACCGCAATCACAATCATTCTTACGCACACGCTGGGCACCCTCCTTCCGATCCAAACCACGCTTGCGAAACATGTCCCACAAGCGATTATTAGGCTCACCATCAATGTCCTCCTTTTTCACACCATCATCCAACAGTGCAAGAAACATATCTCGTCTAGAGAATTTATAATCTCCAGCAGTACGACCCTCAGGTCTGGACTGTCTCTCAGGTTTGAACCAGTCACCCAACTCACCAAGCTGACGGACAGATTCAAGCACCATAGACAAAGCATTGCCAGTTTGATTGATCAACAAAGTCATCATAACCTGCTTGTAAGCAACAGGAGAAGAACGGATAATGCGATTCCGCACAGAAGATGTCAATAAGCCATCCAGCAGCCTGTCAGTAGTACTGAGAAAAATTGCAGTTTTCATCACCTCCTCTTTCAATCGCTGCGCCGCATCACGCAAAGTGTACCACGGCTTATCATTGACAGGCCAGTCAGATTCAGTAGGGTATTTATGGTTACCGCCATCAGTCGCTAACTGGAGCAGACTAATCTGGCCAGCACCATTAAAATTTCGAAAATGATCTTGTACAGTAGAATCGGAACTCAAAGAGCAAAATTTCAAGGCATCTCCTGCATCTAACATGATACCAGCAGCGCCCAATTCATAAAGGCGCACCATCCACGTAAGCAAGGCCTCACCAGGCCGTTGTCGAAATCGTTGTAAAATGTCACTAACTTCCTGTTGAGTAAAGTCTTCCAAGCTATCCAAAGCAATCCCATTCGGGTTACTAGGAGCCTGTTGTAATTTGCGTCGAAAAACCGGGTGCGCAGAAACCTCCGGACGAGCATCCGAAGAAGCCCGGTCCATAGATTTAGAGGACCAATCAGGATGAGAAACGTCATCAGAACGGGAAGAGCGACCACGGCCGCTACAATCATCGTCTTTGTCACAAGAAGCAGATTTACAATCACGTCCGGAGCGAGAAGACTCGCGCTTGTCAATCTCCTCAGCCGAGGAGCCAGAATCATTTGAATCCCAGATATTACCATCCCACTCGTCGGGGTTCCAATCCAGTCCGGCTTTCGCCACGACCAGACGCACCTTCCGTTTACAAACGCGCCCACGACGGTGCTTATATTTGTATTTAGCAATACGAACAGCAGCCCTTTCGGCAATAGTTTGACAAGTCTCCAGTTTGTCGGCAAGCAATTTATTTTGACATCGCAAAAGAGTATGCGCATTCTGCACTTCAACAAACTTTTCCTCCATATCCACAAATCGTTTCTGCAACTTCACAAATTTCTCAGGAAGAATTCTGTATGCAGTCAAAACAATCCAACCTCTGCGTCCTAAAATAGGAAGCTCATCACCCTTCGCTACTGGTGCCTTTTGCAAGCAAGAAACCACATCAGCAGGCTCCGCCTGCTCCAAACAAGAAGTCCAATTCTCACTCAAACCAGTAGAATCGGCCCACTCACGGGCCAAGGCTTCGTAAGGCGTTGATTCCCAGCCGTGAATTTCAACAGGCAGCTTGAAAATAGATTTCGACTTTCGTGAAAACATTTTGACACACAAAAATTATATACACAATTATTAACAAAGAAAACACGTACGAGCCGAGCGCAAACCAACAAGATCAAAACAATACAGCGCACACAGGCTTCGTAAACAGTTCGTGACGCCAGATGTAACGACCGGATTCTCGAACCAGATGGGATCAGCTCCTCAGAGCACCTCCAACCCAGTCGGAACGTAATCACCTCCCTCCTTAGAACGTATTTACAATGGATATGTACATATATATATTTATATCTCGTAACTGAGGATGGGGAAATAGCAATATACACGCATAGGTGTTCTACAATATCTCACTAATACCAGTTAGTCTCACGGCAACTTAGGCCCAGACTAATCTACCCTGGGGCAGTTCTGATTATTTACCATTACACACTGATCACCATCAGTGCTCACTCGACACGCAATCCAGCGTGCCTACACACTAGGCCGCAGCCCTAGTGCTCTCTTCCTCACAATCCGGTCCACAATCTGGCGGACCTACACACTGGTATCCCCCCCAGTTTTCTCTCACTCACAGCCCGATCCGCAATCCAGCGGATCTAAGCACCAGTGTCCCACCTGGTGTTCTCATTAACGCCGCTTACCAACGACGATCACTCTCCTATAAATACCTTTTGGAAGGAATCTCTCATTGGCTATTCAGGATGATACTACAATAACAGGAATTAGCACAACTTGCCGAATTGAATTATGTACCCTCTGTTCTCGACATCAAATGGTCCCTCCCTTCCTCATTGCTCAGTCACCTCTTACCTGACCGGGATTTACATCCGTTCATGAAAACGATGTCTGACTAGAAGACCAGGTTACCCTGATTGAACAAGAATACAAGGCACATGTTGGTCACTAAGAACTGGGGTATTTTATTACAATGACTATAAAAACACAATACTATACTATAACATATATCCTACAAAGAAAAGTAAGAGGTTAGAAGGTGCACATTAGAAAACATGGGCTGACGTCACCTTATGAACACGAAGTCGGGGTTCAGCAGTCATCTAGGTTCCCTTCTCGTCTGTGCCTTGGCTCGTCTTAGAATCACACCTCAGCAGTCACGAGTACACGTCTGCACCGCTATGCTCGGTCTCCTCTGCCTTCCTCCAAGTCACTGGAACCTTCCTCTTTTATTAGCTGCTGTCTCTCTCTGTCTCGGGCCGTTCTGTTCTACTGGTCGTTCCCATTCAATCTTTCTCAGAGAGTATCAGCTTTAAGATCTTTCTCAGACTTCAAAATGGCGACTGTCTGCCTGGAAATGATTAATGGCATTGATGCTAACGGCTAGCTGCCGCCTACAGACTGACTAACTCGCTGCCTCATACCTTCGCTAATATGGAAGCTTTTCCTTTCATGGAAAGTTACGGCCAGTAACCTGCCGCCCACCAAATTCTTGTACCTCCCTGTACCAAGGCCAGCCTGATGTTTTGTCTTCGGAATGGAGAAAAATACAGTCTTTCGATAAGGGCCAGCCTGAGCCGGTTCTCTCCAAGCGAACAACACTTCGAAACTAAAACATTTTACTTGACCTAGAAGCCTCTCAAGCTGCCGGGGCAGAAAGCAAGATGGAGTCTCTCCCGTTTGAGGCCTACAAGGCCCGAAATAAGCATAACTCCATAGAAGGTATACTAACACTCTTGGAAAAGGACGGATTATCACTAATACTAATTAATCTATCCCCTAACTTAAGTTTATAAGCCCTGATCTAAGGAAAAGGGTTCTAAAGTGCATTACTATGCCTTATGAATAGGCCCTGTTTGTAGTTCTAATCCCTGCACTAGAATGATAACAGACTGGAGTCATCTCCAATCATCCTCCCTCAAAGGAGAGCCGAAAAAGTTGGTCAAAACAATATTGGAGGCCAATGGTCCAATCTATAGATATGGAACTGCTGACGGATCCATTAAGAATCCACCTGCAAAGTTGTCGTGCCTGATTGACATTGTTGTGGAATGCATATTATGAACTGGAAGCCTGAGCTTCCGGATTTTCTGATCCTGGCTCGACATCTGCAGAAGCACTACTGGCAGTCAGACCTTTAGAGGCTGCTGATTGGGTTGGAAACATCCATGTTTGTTCTTTGGAACTTATGAATAGGGTGCCAACAGAAAGATCATCTGCAGAAGCTGGAAACAACATTGTTTCATCTGCCTCTTATAACATTCAAACACACATGCAGTTTCGAGAACAAAACATTTTTTAATTCAGCTATTTTTAATAGCCAAATAGTTTTTTATATGCAGATATTATTGGCGCATTTTTTACATTGACTTTTGTATGCAGTTTGTCTTGCTTTCTGCATTTTCTAGTTAAGTGCGTAATACTTTTAACACTTTTAGATTTCATGGGCAAGTTGGGCTTTGTTTTAAGCAAGTAAGAGGTTTAATTTGAAGCTTTTTAGTCACCATACGGACAAGGAGTGGGTGGCGGGTGGGTACATAGGTCACGGGTGCAAACACTTCCATTTTACATGTTCATGTTTAAAGTTGAAATCTTTTAAGATGATGACTTTTAACACACATTTGCTTGCGCAGCCCCATGAAGATAAAGTACTTAGAAATGGTTTCGCTTAGAGCTACACTTCTTCACAGGCACACTATCAGGCCTTAGAACATTCTGTTCGAGTATTTAGTACACTGAGAAAAATGTAGTTGTTTGTTGTTATCTATTCTGGGACAACCCTGGATTTATAGAATCAACAATGACAAGAAGACCAGGACTCAGGCATGGAACGATTGGGTGCAGTTTATTATATAAATGACATCATGCCTCTGTTTAGGCAGAGGAGCTTCTCAATGGATTTTCAACGGTTGCACAATGCCTGAATTCTAGCCCTGCTGAATTCCAACACCATCCTGAATAGGACGGTGGCTTGTTCTACACCAAAACCAGATGAAACACGTGCTCAGGTAAATAGGGAGTTACACCACTCTAATATTTTCTGGCAGACCCGCACACCCTATGCCTTATAGGATAGGAAGCGCTAGGTAGGAGTGCAATTATATGTATGCATTTTATCTAATGCAAAGTCACAATAGTTGAAATATTCAATCTGTTCACCTTTCTTGTAATGCTGATACCATTGTTTTGCTCCATTCTATTATTCATTGCAGTATTTTACACAAGAGTACAACGTCTTCAATAAAGTTTGAAATGCTAATTTATGTACTTCTTGTTTCTCCCTATGCCTGAGTTACTAACAAAAGGGTAGAATCATTTCCATGATTTCCTCGAGGAATTATTGTAGTCATGTTCTGAGGTTACAGGCACCGTCCGGTGCCCTGTCAAATTATGGGCTCAGATGTCACACTGTGAGCTAGCCAGGAATTAACATATTCTTATGGTATGAGTGGACTCAGTCTCACATAATTTTGAAGCTTATGTTGCCTAAACGCACAGTTTTACTGAGAAAGTAGGAACCGTACAACAGTAGTAGTCCATTTATTTATTTTCATTTGGTCTTCATTTTTTAATTCTTTGTGAAAATACTAATACTTGTTGGTTAACTGTGGTTCCACACAAAAGCTCTTGCGGCATAGAGACTCTCGTTATAGACCAGGGTGCTTTATTGTCTGCATCATCATTGTTACGTACCTAATTAGCAGCCAGCAAGTCGTTTCATTTGTGTCTCCTCTCTATAATGATTTCTTTCAAAGTCGATGTGTCTTCTAAAATGTATTTCCCCCTAGTGTAAAAATGCCCTGAAGTCATTCTCGGGCGGTGAAATTAGCCAGGATAGGGCACAGTGCTACAGCTTCTTATGAAGCACTCTGCTCTGCCGAGAGTCATCCTAACTGTAACAGCACTGTAATACTACAGTTCATGAGAAGTGAATTTTGTCTTATATATGTGAATGGGAGGGTAGCAATTTGTGATTAAATAAGAGAAATTTACTATAGTGTAGTTCAGGGTTGTCAAGCCAGGTTTTAAAGTCTCCCAGTATGCAAAGGTGGGGATCTTTTAAAGTGGTCTCAGTAACTAAGCCAAGGAAGAGCTCAAGAAAAGCACACATGTAAGGGGGAGCTCTATAAGAAGAAATTGCATTGGCATTCTGGAGACAGAGAGCATTCCTAAGTAGAGATTTGAGTTCTTCAGCATGCCAGCATGGATGCATTTGAATGCTAGAGAGTACATCAGGACTGTGGCAATAAGTGAGTATATGAGCATGATTGTGGATGATCTATTGGCATATGGTACTTGGCATTGCACTGTTGTGCTGGAGGGAAGAACATATGGACTGTGTGAAACATGTCTTCCTTTTTTTACACGCCTTTGGCATGAATGCCAAAAATGTACAAGTTTATTACAAGGTACTTAGGTGAGTAGTTGGTGTCATGTGGCTCCTTCTATAATACATGTGTGCAGTACGTGTATGGCAATGCTTGTGCAATGGATTGGGTATATCTGGGCTTATTACAATGCATGTGAGTATATGAGCATGATTTTGGATGATCTCTTGGCATATGGTACTTGGCATTGCATTGTTGTGCTGGAGGGATGAACATTTGGACTGTGTGAAACATGTCTTCCTTTTTTCACACGCCTCTGGCATGAATGCCAAAAATGAACAAGTTTATTACAAGGTACTTAGGTAAGTAGTTGGTGTCATGTGGCTCTTTCGATAATACATGTGTGCAGTACGTGTATGGCAATGCTTGTGCAATGGATTGCGTATATCTGGGCTTATTGCAATGCATGTGATACATACTAAATAGTTGCATCCTATTTGCATGGTGTTTCCTTGCAAGCTCATGTTGCCACCTGTTATTCAGAATCATAGGGTTACAGGCTGATCCCCCGATACCTAGCAAAGACATGTTAAATGGAGAGGTGTATGTCGCATCACATCTGCATTATCATTGAGTTTTTGCTAATATTTTGTTTTATTGGGTTAATGTGAGTACAGTAAATTGCAGTCACAATATTACTGAAGCCTCTCTGTGTCTACAAATGCTCACATTCATCAGCAGCATTTTCTCTTTCAGTAGGACATTTGAAGTGACATACCCATTGTTAGAAATTGAGTACCTAGTTGGCAGTGGTTTGCACCCTGTCCAAGTATGGACCCTCACTCCAGTCAGGGTAAGGCAGTCAGACAGCTAAGATAACCCGTGATCACCCCCTTGCTAGCTTGGCATGAGCAGTCATACTTATCTCAGAGGCAATGTGTAAAGTATTTGTAACCACACAAACAGTTACACAGTGAAAAAACTACCAAAGGAGTCCACACCAGTTACAAAAATTGTAAATATTTATCTGAACAAAACAGGACCAAAATGACAAAATTCCAAAATACCCAAGTCGAGATATAAGATTAAGCAAGTTAATTCCATAGAAATCAATGGATGCATTCATTTTAGCACAAAGTACCTTAGATGCATCAAAAAATCAAAGACGGTGCAAGGCGCAGGTGAGGTGAGAAGACAGAAAAGCAAAGTGATGCGTCGGTTCCATACTACACAGGGGAGGAGATGCATCCAGTTCCTTAATGACAGGCAAGGTAATGTGTTCGTTCCTTATTGGCAGGTAAGGTGATGCATCGGTTTTCAGACACAAAGCCTCAGTTCCTAACTGCGGTGTGGTGTAGATGAAGAATCGGCACCCAGGGACGATGCATCGAAAATCCAGATGCGCTGCGTTGATGCGACAGTGGCGATGCAGGCGATGCTTCAATTCCACAGCCTCGAAGCAGGCGCTATGTCGGAGTGGGACCGGGTGTCACGGACGTTGGCTACACGGGGCTCGAGACTCACGTTGCAGTGATTTTTCTGACAAGCTGCGATGGGGAGCTGGAGCCTGCGGTGAATGCCATTGTTGATCCTTCAAGCTGCAACCATGCTTCGGGGTAGGCAGCAGCGATGCTTTGATCTTTTGCAGCGATTAATCGAAAAAACAGGCGCTGGGAGTAGATGTGTGGATTTTATCCTTAAGCTTACACTTCCAAGAGCCCAGAAACTGAATTTGGCACCACTTGGCAAGTCAAGTCTCTGAGCTGAAGATACCAGGCACTGGCAGATGAAGTCTTTGAATGCCCCTGAGACTTCTTAATAGCTCAACTCAAGCCTCTTGGGAATCTTGGAAGCAGGATACAGAAAGCAAAGTCCAGTCCTTTCAATCCCAGGGCAGAAGAAGCAAGCAGCAGGTCAGCACAACAAAGCAACAGGCAGAGTGGCTGTCCCTCCTACAGCATCCAGCTCTTCTTCCTTCGAGAATGTTCTCATTCCAGAAGTGTTCTGATTTTGGGGTGTCAGAGTCCAATACTGATACTCCTTTCTGCCTTTGAAGTAGGCAAACTTCAAAGGAATTACTTTGGTGCACAAGACCCTGCCTTCCCAGCCTTGGCTCTAGACACATAACAGGGTGGTGAAGACAGCTGTGTGTCAGGGCAGGCACAGTCCTATTCAGGTGTCAGTGACAACTCCTCCCAGCACTCTAGCTCAGAAAGCCCCATGAAGCTGGTGATGGGCCACCAGGATATGCAAGGCACACTTCCTCTCATTTTGTGTGACTGTATAGAGTGAATGCATAAGAGCCCAACTGTCAGCCAACCCATAGGTGTATTCTACAGACATTGTTAAGCAAGAAAATGCCCACTTCCTATAAGTGGCATTTTCGCACACGCAATTTAAAAACCAACTTCACCAAAATATGTGTTTTTAAATTGTGAGTTCAGAGACCCCAGACGCCAAATCTCTATCTACTCCCAATTGGAAATTACACATAAAAAGATATTTCAAGGCAATGACCGTGTTACCATATGGGAGAGATAGTCCTTGCGATAGTGAGAAATTAAATTAGAAGTATTTCACTGTTAGGACATGAAAAACACACCAGTGCATGTCCTACCTTTTAAATACACTGCACCCTGCCCATGGGACTGCCTTGGGCCTACCTTAGGGGGGACATACATGTAGTAAAATGGAGGGTTTAGGCCTGGCAAGTGGGTGCCCTTGTCAGATAGAAATAGCAGTTTAAAACCGCACTCACAGACACTGCAGTGGCATGTCTGAGACATGTTTGCAGAGCTAACCATGTGGGTGGCACAATCAATGCTGCAGGCCCACTAGTAGCATTTGATTGACATGCCCTAGGCACACCTGGTGCAATTTACTAGGGATTTACTAGTAAATCAAATATGCCAATGGTGGATAAACCAATTACCAATACAACTTAGACAGAGAGCATATGTACTTTAGCACTGGTTAGCAGTATTAAAATGCCCAGAGTCCTAAAGCCAACAAAAACAGGTCAGGAAAAACAGGAGGAAAAAGGCAAAAACTTTGGGGATAACCCTAAAAAAGGGCCAGGCCCAACACATGTTAATTCATGGAGCATTTTACATGATGCAGTATATATTTAAGGTAAGTTGTGCATTTCCAATGTGACATGGTCATGTCATGTTGATTGCTACTTGTTGCAAAGTTGTCAGAGCTGCTTGCAGTTTCAAAAGTTTTGATACATCTGTTCTACTTTTTATATTGGACAAGATATGTCCTTCAGTCTCTATCAAAACTGAATGCATGCAGCTCATGTCAAAATGGTATTGAGATCTAATATTGATGGAGTTCTATCTGCTAGGATCACCATCACAGCCATATCCTTCTTCTGCTGCATTTGTATTTGCTCTTACATTTCCTGCTTTTATCAACAGTGTTTTCTCAGCATTCTTGCAGTGTTCTTCTGCAATATCCATAAATATATAAAATGTGGATGGACTTTTCTAACTCTTTGGTGGTGCTGCCAATCATGTTGCATATGAATGAGGTGTTATGAAATAGGTTACCACCAGTGTTTTCAGGTGGTTCAATTTCTGGTGGTGGTAATTTTTTACTTTTGGTCTCAGTTATCCATGGCTAAGTATTATTTCACCAGAGAGTAACTTCAATTTTTTGTTAGTGGAATTTCTGATCAAATGATTTGTTATATTGCGCCCTATATCTTGTGCTAGTGAACATCAGTGTGTGGGCGCTATCTCTTAAATAATTGCATGATAGTCATAGTGCAGGGCCGAGACGCAGTGGTGGCTCCTCTGCTAAGGCGGAGGAACATTGCCCCACTGCTTTGAAGCAGTGCAAGAAAATAAAAATAAAATGATAATAACATAATGTTATCATTTTATTTTGTCCCTCTTCGGCCGCTCTGCTTGCAGGGCAGGGGAGGAGTGGATTGGTAGCACCCTCCTAATTGCACAATGACTGTTTGGCCTGCCCTCTCGGGCTGACCACACAGTCATTATGCACTTTGTATGTTCTCCATGCAGGCTGCATCATCAAACTCAATTCCATTGACCCACGGTTACAATTCACCTTTGAAATTCAATCACAGTCCATTAACTATCTTGATGTCAAAGTCACCAACACCAACACTGGATTTGAAACAAGCTTGTTTAGAAAACAAACCGACAGGAACAATACGGTACACTATTCTAGCTTCCACCCCCAACCACTCAAAAATCACTTACCCTACAGTCAGCTCATTCGAGCCAAAAGAATCACTTCTGAATCCAATAGATATGATACTGAAGCCAACACGATTACAGCACGTTTCAAAGCCCGAGGGTACCCAGACCAGATTCTTGACCAGGCCAAAACAAGATGTGCAACCAAAACCAGAGATGACTTACTCAAAAACTCTATTAACCAAAAAACTGATGTTATCACTATAGTCTCTAAATATTCCACGTCTAGCTGCAAATTCAAGCAAATAATCAAAAAACATTGGGATATACTCAGAGTGGAACAAGACTTCAACAAGATCTTTGAAACAGAACCTATCTTCGCTTATACCCGAGCCAAAAACATGGGTGAACTCATTAAACATCCCACAACTGAGAGCCACAGATACAAAGGTACCACACCATGCTGGAATTGCAATCACTGCAACAGTGTAATAAAAGGTACGACTGTCAGTCACCCCATGAAAGGGCACCAAATCAAAATCAGAGCCACAGCAACTTGTGACACTTCCAATGTCGTCTACATGTTGAAATGCCCATGCGGCAAAATTTATGTTGGGCAAACTGAAAGAAAACTTAAAACAAGGTTAACAGAACATAAATCCAACATCAGAACCAGACAAACCAAATCTACGGTAGCACAACATTTTCTGGAAGCAGGTCATGGAATTAGCCAATTGATGTTGTGCGCATTGGAGACTGTTTTCAAAGAACAGGGCAAAGACAATCATAATGAACTCTTGAAACGTGAAAACTATTGGATTTTCACTTTGTCCAGTATGAAACCGAATGGTCTTAATGACCGAGTTGAATTTGCATGTTACCTTTGAATTACCATTGCATTATTATGTTTTCACTGAGCTTGTTCCTAACTGTGACTGATGGGCATTGCCAATCTCCCTTTCAGTTAATTTTGTCCTTTATTCTTGTTTCTCAGTATAAATTTTTCCTCATTTACTTCATTTGATATTTCAGTCTAGGTTGACACCACGCAGTATTCATTATTGATATTCTGTATTACCATTATTTTTACTGTTGATATATTATTTAGTGATTTGTCTTAATAATATTCTCGCTATCTATACTATCTTCCTTTCAATTTGTTATGGGACACCATCTTCAAACACTCTTCAGTTTCACCCGCATTCAGTCCTCTTTCTTTTTCTAATCCACACCTTGGACGCGTAGTTGCAACGTCACTGGTCACGTAGTAATCACCCAACTGTTATATTCTTCCGGGATTCAACAAACAGTGCGGACCCGGCACATTAAAAAGCCACCGACATAACTAGCACGGTAAGCTTTCTATCTGCGGACTTTAGTTTATTTGGGCTAACGACTACACCACTGTTCACTTACGAGTAATCTGCACGCACACGGGCGTTTTTTTCATGGGACGAACGATTTTCACTCTGTTCTTTGAACCCGCTTTACTCTCAACCCTTTCACTGGTGTTAACGCACACGGATCCCATTTACCATTTCTTCACACTTGATCAGCGGAATTTAATCGGCATATCTTAAGTTAATTTCACGTATTTTTGACCCATTCCCTATTTTTGATTCGCTTTCTCTTTTCCTCATTGTAGACAATTATCCCCTGGAAGAAGGCATTATGAATGCCGAAATGCATTGGGATTTATTTAAATGCTTTTTCGAAAAATGAATATAGCCTTTGACTGAACTATATTCTTGTGAATGCAACAAGAGTGTTGATGAATACAATAAACAATTACCGTTTAAACATGAATGATTAAGAGTTGAAACCTGTGTATCAGGACTCGCAAGGAGCCCGGGGGCCACTTCTCAATTTTGGGCAGTGCAACCTTAAGAATAACATAATGTTATCATTTTATTTTGTCCCTCTTCGGCCGCTCTGCTTGCAGGGCAGGGGAGGAGTGGATTGGTAGCACCCTCCTAATTGCACAATGACTGTTTGGCCTGCCCTCTCGGGCTGACCACACAGTCATTATGCACTTTGTGTGTTCTCCATGCAGGCTGCATTACAGCCTCTGTGGAGAACATGCCCAGGCCCCCAGTCACTGGCTGTGCGCCGAACCACTGCACTCAGACCAATCGCAATGTTGCATTGCCGATTTGTGTTTGGTCAGGTGAGCCTGGGTGCTTACCAATAACAATGCTGCATCGCTGCATTGTGATAGGTCATGGGAGTCTGGCTGCATGCTTCCTGTTCCGATGGAAGGCGTCAGAGAGACAAGGTGATAAGGGACGTAATTCTTTTTTTTAATAATTTCTCTCCTCGCCCCTTGCCCACGCCCCCGATCCATGTCGGCTGCTACTGCCAGTACGGTGATCTCCTCAAGGATTAATGGGACAATGTATCCTTAGAGATAAGAATCAAGCAACATTTCAAAATACAGTCAATAATGAGGACTGACTCAAAAAGTGGGTTTGGGATCACTAATTTAGAATAACCATGAAGGTTTATTAAAATATTAAAGTGTGATATAGTAAGGTGAAAATATAGCAATCTCAATAAATCAGTCCAAAGCCAATGAGTCTTATTACGAGTCTGGCGGACCATGGCCCACCAGACTTGTGTGGGCGCAGCCTGGTGGTCCCGCCGTATTATAAGTTTGGCAGTCAGGCTGCCATTTGATCACCGCACCCATGAGGGAACCGTGTTCCCTGGTGGTGGCGCAGCGGTCAGGGGCTCAGTATATGCTGGTGGTGCTGCTGCAGCACCTCCATGCATATTTTGAGTTTGTACACCGCCAGTCTTACATGGCGGTCTGCACTGCCATGTAAATGCTAGTGGTGAGTAGGCAAAAGGAGCCCCCACAGTGCCCCCCTTGCCCGAAGCAAGTAGGTGCATGCCGTGGGGCACATGTTGTACCCCCAGTGTGCAAGCACCGCTCAAGTTCCAGCACGGCATGGAATATAAAGTCCTTTTCGTGCTGGAACCCGCTATGGTGGTCCTACAGCGGTCAGTATTAAAGGCTCATTGAGCCTTTTTACTGAACCGCTGTGGGACCGACACGCTGCCCACCTGCCAGACAACGATTTGTTTCATAATCTGGCAGACAGTGTTTGGTTTGGGGGTGCAGGAGCGGGGCACTCCCACAACACCAAACTTGTAATAGGGCCATAGAAATCAATGGCCATGCCAACACTCACACTTTCTTCCAAATGTAGTATTAACGAAGATTTGCATATCAGACTAAGTCCTAAAGTCTTAAAAGTCCTGCAGATCGATAGAGCAATGGGCAGCAGCCCTTGTAAAGACACAAAATAGACCTGGCTGACCCCCAATTTGAGGTTCTTTTATAACGAATTTCACCATTAAAAAATTATAGAAAATTCAATGTCAGCATGGTATAATCAAAAGTATCAATATGACAACAAACCACATTTCAGCTCAACATGAATATTGAATATCCTCTTTTGACCTAATGTAATGAGTGGCGGCTGGCATCCACAGGGGGGTGCACGTGCAAAATAATATTTTAAACAACTAAATAAAACTTACAGAACTCTGCAACATCCTCACTTTGGACCTCTTTGTTCGCTGACACAGGAACCGGATGCTGGAACTCCCTTGGCCAATCCTGACGCGGCTCTTACCTGTATGAGAGCAGCGCTAGGATTGATGGGAGCGGCCTCACTTGGACCTCCACACCATTCTGTAGGCTTTGGTTTGCTCTAACCCATCTGTCTTAAGATAGCTAGGCTAGAGATGTTTAAAGTGGGCATGCGAGGCTGGCCGTGGCAAGACGGCTGGCCCAAAAAACATGAGCACTTTGAACAGTGTAATTGCAGCCCGCCCTCCTGCCTGCTGCAGTCACTTAGAAGCGACCACGCCCCCGTCCTGACTGGGACTCAGGAATGCAAAATAAAATGGAAATTAATTACCATTTTATTTTTCATCTCTGGGGCTTTGGGGGGATTTTTAAGAGAGGCGACGTTCCTCCCCTCAAACGGAGGAGACGCCTCTGAATGTGTCATAACAAACTAGTTGCATGAACAATGGAACAACTAATAAATGAATGGAATACAGAGTGCAAGAAGAAAGAGCCTTAAAAGTAAGCAAATCATTGCTCGGTAGTTCTTCAAGAACAACATGTCACACAAAATCAACAGTGCTATTTGTGCTGCGTGCTGTGTCAATAAACACACATTGTCAATCTGCAACCATTACGCTTCAAGACGAAGTCAAGGTCTAGTCGAGGTCTAGCGAGCCTAAGCCAAGAAAACAATGTTCTAATCATCAAAAATTTCTCGTTTTAATTGGAAAATGACTTATGTTAATTGGCACATATAATTCTAATCAGAAATAACTCACACAAGTGTGAGAAGTAATTTCCACCCATGTGGATACCACTGTAAATTCGCGCATGTTTAGGAAATGTGGGTTAGCAGTGGCGAAAACGTTGCTCAGTTTGTTAGAATCTGAATAACAATTTCTTTTGGGTTCATCCGAGAAATGTCTGCAATCGCATCTGATGCACTCACGTGATGAACAAAAAGGTCTAAAAAACACATCGTCAAAACAAAACACAAAAAAACCAATGGAATTAAAAGAAAAATGTGATGAAACTATGCATATGAAAAGGAAGCAAAAACATCACTTGCAATTTAAACCTCACTAGATTATTCACTCATATCGCCCCATGAATGTATTTCTAAACATTATTCTGTGCAACGCGATGGCATCCAGCCTGGACCGTACTCATGTTCAGAAGAACACACAGCGCAGCCACACACATGAACACAGTTCAGCGAACCAATCTAGTTCAAAACAATGCTGGCACAGTGCTTCACAGTGGCACAGAAGGAGCTCTCACAGTGAGCCCCCACTCTACAGAACAGGGGGTACACTCACATGCCAACTAATGCATTCGAACAGGATGGCATTGTGAATCACTGGCCTCGCAGATTTCTGTCGGTGATAAAGCACAATGCATACATTGTTATAGACACTGAAGAAGCTACAAATAAAGGGAAAAAGGAAAAAATAAAACGCCTCCGCTGGAGGATGCACAAGCAGACAGCAGCAGTATGAGACGAACATGATGCTCGAAGAGGAGGCAACCTCACACACGGGAAATGGACCAAGTAATTCTCGCAAAAACTGAGGGATTAGGAACCATACGTGTGCCATAGCTGTGCTCCCAGCTTAATGGATCGTGACACTAAAAGTGTACAAATAGTAAATGGTCACATACATAGAATACATAATAATGCCTTCTGTCCTGAATGGAGAGGACTCTCCTAACAGGAGCACATTTCAGTTCGGGTCCCTGCAGAGACACATGCGAGGGGGTGGAGGAAACATGAGGGCAACGCAATCATGGGATTGAGGAGTGTTTTACGGGTCTCCACATTAAATGCCCATAAAGCCCATGCCGGCAGACAAAAATTGGAATACTCCTGTAATTTGAAAAATATGCTATTTGACCTGTTTATATGTTTAATTAAAGCTTTTTACCAACAAAAAAGCGATTAAGGGGCAGATTAAATGGGATGATAACCGATCGCTTGCTGGCATAAACCAGTAGCAGGGTTTACCAGTAGCATCCACAAATCTGCCAAGGGATAGTTTTGCTCGTTCATTTCCAAAAGTCTCTCCTTGCCTGCTTTGGCAAGGCGCATGGGAACAGCCCTTGTATGCTAACTTAGTTAACACAGACCGATTTTAGCTGGGCCATGAGAAATGTACAATTCATAGAAATGCAAAATGTATCGAAAGCAAGCTTTGGAAATTACATTAGGTCTGGCTTTAAAATGAAAGTGCCTCTTGGGTCAATGATGGGATTAGACGTTCAATAAGTCACCATACATGCACTCTGTCACTCATGCCAGCACTTATGCGCCCATTCATCCACCCACTGACTCGTTATTGCATGTATCCACTTACACAGCCAGAATACACTTCAACACACAAACTCAACATTTGCATGATACATTAAAAGAATAAAAAGTTGAAAAATAAAGGATGTTGCTATTTAAACAAGGCAGATATATGCTTAAAAAAAAATAAAAGTAAACATAGCAGCAGATAGTCATATTGCAATGGTATTGTACATGGTGTTTTGTTGTTGTGTAGTTCCAGCATGGCCTGCATGTTTAAAACCAATGTACTGGCCATCTTGGAATGGTAAAAAAAAAAAACTATGGGTGATACTATTCCTTAATAGTGGCCCAGTTTAGAGGCTGGCGTCTGGGCATACCTGCAGCATTTAGGGCGTCATAATGAAGAATACAAAAAAGGGATGGGTGGAATGCTTAAAATAATCTCATTTACTGGTAATTACTCAGGTTAAGGTTCAATCCAGCCATTTACAAATCAACCTTGGTCCTGGCAATAGAACCAGTCAAGCCCAAACTGCCAGGAAAATCCTTGTGCGAGGAACACAAGCAAACCTTTGGGCGGCTTGGTCCCAATGTGGCCTTTTCTGAAGGGTGCAGCTTGGGTTCAAAGAAGTGATTTCAAACACGATAACCATCTAGGAATACTCCCTCTGGTCAACAGTCATCAAATCAGAAACATCAATGCTCCTGACTGCAGAGGAGCAGTGGATTCACAGGTTCTATTTGAGGGACATAGCCAAGACTTTATTCAGCAGTGCAAGGAAGATATTTTTAATACATGGGTTCTAAATATTTTTCAGCATGGTTATGTAATAGAATTCAAATGTTTGCCTTTAAATTTGTTGTTTATGTTTCTGCCAGCCCCAAAGAACTGCTTCAAGAGAAAAGCTTTGTGGAAAGTCATAAAGGAACTTTTGGAAAAGATGGTGATCAACCCAGTCCAAAAAGAAGAATTGTGTCTATAATCTTTTCTATTGATTTTGTTTTCAAAAGGCATCAGTGAGAGAACATGAAGAGAGGGTCACAGACACATGCCCGGTATCAAGGGACGATGCAAATGAAACAGATGGTATTACGCCTCGCAATTGCTATCTAACAGCAATAACACTGGAAGTGTAACAACCATCGAACATCTCAAACACTCTTAATATAGCCTTATAGCCCGCCGTAGTAGGCTATACCGGCTATTAAAGGCCCGCTGAATTGTTAAAGGCCCGAGCCGAAGGCGAGGGACTTTAACGAGACAGCGGGACTTTAATTGTCGGTATAGCCCTGCTACGAAGGGCTATAAGGCTATTAGAACATTCTGCCACTAGAGGGCAGAATGTTCTAACAAATTAAACAAAGGGTTCTCGAAGCTCGAGGGGATATAAATCCCCTCGAGCTCCGAGAAGCCTTTGTAGAACATTGGAATGTTGCTCTGCGGGCCTTTACCGGCCCGTAGAAGCAGGGAGCACTCCATTGTCTGCAATGGAGCTCCCAACATTCCAATGTTCTAATCCTCGTTGAAGTGATCGTTTTGTTTTGCTCTAGTTAGTTGGATGTTCCTCAGTTGGTAACTTAGGGCCATATGTATCAAGCAAAATTGCATTCGGCGTTTGCAAATGCAATTTTGCCAAATTGTATGTATTAAGGCAAAAAAAGGAATCGCAAAATTTGCTATTCCTTATTTTGCGATTGCATTAAGGAATCGCAAATTTTGCTATTCCTTAAATGCAATGTAAGAAGCACCAAAAAAGTGCAATTTGGCCTTAAGGAATCGCAAATTATGACCAACTTCAAGTTGGTGATAATTTGCGATTTCTTTGAAAAAATTTTTTTTTTGCATTTTTCAAAGTGAAATGCGAAGCACATACATGCCCTTAGAGCATGTATGTGCGCCACATGTGAACCCGTACTTATTTCAGGGGGGCATCAGGGTGTCCTTTTAACACCCCTGCACCCTTGAAATTATTCTCAATTTGCGATTCTCAAATTGTGAATCGCAAATTCAGAATAACTTCCCATTCATTCCTATGGGCCTCCTGGCCCATGGAAATGAATGGGAAAGTATTCCTTAATTGCGATTCGCAATTTGCTAATCGCAATTAAGGAATATTAAGAAATCGCAAAAAAATTGCAATTTTTTACATACATCCCTATTTGCAATTCTCAAATAGCGATTTCTAAAAAATCGCTATTTGAGAATCGCAAATGAGGATGTTGATACATATGGCCCATAGATATTTAGAATATACACTATTTTCAAATTAAAAAAATTGAGTCCGCATGTTCGGAATGCCATGAGAAACACCGTGGGAGCCAAACATGTTCAGTGTGTTCCAGGACCTTTGTACAATTGCTGGGCGGATGAGAACGGTGTAAAATTACCAAGATGTCAGAATTTACGACACTGCTAAATGCCTGCGAAAACGAGCGGAAAGTCTCCAGAACAGGTGGTACCTTTCAAATAAACCCATATAATCACAGGGTTTCACTCCTTGCATCTTTATAACTCGCCCAGGGAATTTACCACAAGCAAGCCTCCAATTCCACGCACAGCCGAGAGCGAGCCTTCTGGGTCAGTATTCCATCTGCGCGTCACGTGACCTGCAGGTTTACCTGCACACACCTGGATGGCACAGTTTGTCCGGCAGCAGCTAGACATGAATTGGCAGCCCTAGTCGTTTTACTGCTCAGCTGCACCGCATTCCCGAAGAACTCATATATTATTGGGATCCTTTTCAACTAGGCCAGTTCCCGAGGGCAGGGCAGCGCCGGCAGCTGAGAATGTTCATCTTTCTCCGTTCTTGGTTTCCTCAGATCGTCCATCCTGCCATTTTCTCATTCCAGCTGCTGGGATCTGGAGCAAAACAGTGAAGGCTGGGTCCAGCTACCTTTCAGGAGTGGCTCAGCCTGGCAGCTCAATCTTACAGAGCCAAGGGGCATATTATCAAGAACTGTGTTAAAAATGATCACCGGTTTAGCTAAAGCGGCGATAATGGGCTTGATAATATGCGCTTGTAAATTCCCATAGAAGCCTAGGTTCTGGTGTGAACATGGGCTTCTATTGGAATTCTCCAGGGCATATTATCAAGCCCATTATCGCCGCTTTAGCTGCAGTTTTTAACACGGTTCTTGATAATATGCCCTCAAGTGAGTTATTTGCAATGGAATAAGTAGGAGTAAAATAGGGGAACCAAAGGAGAACCAAAGAGCAGACGTCTAGTACCAGGATCACATTTCCCTGGCAGGTAAACAATGTCTCTCTGTCCACTTTTAGGATGGGGATGCCCTGTTCCTAAAACTGGATAGAGAGATATCGTTTGTCTGCAAAAACGCTGAAATACCAGTCAGACTTTCCACTAAAAATCTGCATAAGTAGCCTTTGTAATATTTATAACACTAGCTGCATACCACACTAAGCGAGCATTGCAAATATATTCAACTTTGCAAACATATTTCGTATAGGAAGTCACAGGTGATTGTGTGTAAGAGGTATGGTATCAGCACATTTTCAACTATTGGAATAAATATATACTTTTCATGTTGCCCAGAATCAACTGTGACATGTTCTGGTCTTTCTGGCTTTTTAGCCCAACAGCAATTTGCATGCTGAACCTTATAGTTCCACTATTCCAAATGTAGGTATTAGCTTTTAGGACATAGCATCCAAACTGTTGTTGGCTACGATGTCAGAAAGAACCTCAATGATAAAGTCTGGTGTCGCCAAATTACAACAAAAAGTAAAAAAAAAATACCTGATGTCTGTTGTTGGGGAGTGCTCAAGCACCAAAGTTATATCTCTCAGCTGTGAACATCCTTATCCTTTGCACCATTCTGATAATGACACTTGGCCCCTGCGTAAAATCGGTATTTTTAGTTTTTTATTCCATAGCATCATTCATAGATACATAACAGCTTGCTAGGGCATCTCTTTTTCTTGTGCTCGAGTTAGGTCACGGGTACTCATAGTACGGCCCACGGGCCGCCAGCGGCCCGGCAAGCCTTCCTTGGCGGCCCATGGACCTTGCAGACATTGTTAAAAAGGGGTTCCAAAGACAACCAGTAACCAAAGACCCTTTTTGTTGCCCGGCGGTATCGCCTCTATGACCCACCAATGTTAATCAATGAAGAAGCAGGCGCTGGAGACTGGAAGGCAGGAAACGAGGATTTTATTCTCTCCGGAGGAGAACACATCAATTCAGACAGCAAGTATCGTCACGAGGTGCTCTAACCACATCTCTGAGGCCTGGCCTCTTATACTAGGGTTTATGACCTTTATTGCACATAACACATTCTCGCAACACGTTGATAGTTGAAAGAACATCCTCGGAATCTCCCCTTCAGGCCCGTTCCCACATACATTTACAATTGGATTCCCCACCCCGGTCACAACAGGTGATGGTTGCCGCACAGCAGGGCATTCCGCCGATTCACGGAATGCATGGGGTTGATCGGATCTCATAGGGTGGGGGCTTTGATCGGCTCGAGGGTCTTTTGATGGGGAGGGGAAGCTTCCTACTGTACGGGGTAATAAACAGTATCCGTAGGGCCGGGTGGCGGCCTGGGAACATGGAAGACAAACGGGGACACAGGAAAAGGGGGTTTGCATCAAAAGGATCTGAGGCCATGAAAGGAATGAGGGGAGGTGTCGCGCTGGGAACAGGATGGGATTCTGTGGTGAAGCTGCGCTGAAGGGGGGTTTATGACCCAAGGCATGAGAGAGCGGGGGTTGCCAGTGTGTGGGGGGATGCTTGCGAGGTTTAAGAGAGAGAGAGACGCGCTGACTATCAGCGAGGGGCAGGGAGGCCATGGTGCTCAAAATGGCTGCCTCTTACGCGCACGAATGGGCTCGAAAAGGGGGCAAGATGGCGCCGATAATGTTCACCAAGTTTGTATTAATTTTCCACAGTCCCCCCTTTAACATTTCCAAGACATCTTGCTGGACTATTTCCTATCTATACCTATATGCAGCGATCATAAGTAAGGAAGGGAGGATTTAGGCAAAGGAACTGTACATTTACATCATATTATAAACGTCACATTGAAAAATCTCATCATCTAGTAAGCAGGTTCATCGTTAAGTTGGTTGTAGAAAAAAGAAATCATCGTAATGTAATATCAGACTAGAATTACGTAGTGAGGGCGTTGGGTACAGATCATAGGTACTTATAGTCATTCGAAATAGGAGCTGGTAAGTTATCATATAAGTAAGTCCTTTTTGTATTCGGCGGGTGCATAGTTAGTCCAATGGTGATTGGGAGAGAAAGGAGATACAGTAAAAAATATCAGAGTTCTCGTTGTCTTTTGTCGTCTTCTGTCGGCACTGTTGAGCACCTGGATTACCTATCAACAGAAATGTTCATGTGGATTGAGTCGTTGGGGGTCTGCGGGGAGGGGTGCATTTTGTTTGGTTTTCGTCAGACCTCGTAGGAGAAATGCGTTACGGTTTTGGAGCAGGTGCATCTTCTTCCGTAATGCAGAGCATAGATTTGCAATGGAAAATGCAATTGTTCCAGAATTGTGAGATCTGTTTGTTTCTTGAGTCTCTGTGGTGGGCATTTCCTGTTGCTTCCATCATCTTCGAGGCGTTCAGCAGCGGGTAGAACCACATACTTCGTTCATCTTCTCTTTAGAGGCGACCCTTGGTGGAGTTCTAGGTCACCGTTCTAAGATTAACATAGTTCGTGGTCTACTTAGTCGGAGCTCCCTCCCTTCTGACGCAGGGAGTACTCTTCTCTGGGTATCTCAGTAGGATTTGGAGGAACTTGGAAGTTTAGGTGGAAAGGTGTGGGTGTGAACAGTCCTTATGGTAGGTCGGAGGAGGAGGGGATGGAGCAGGGCCAAGTCGGGAACAGATCAGGGGGACGGAGAGTTTGCGACAGGCGGGTCCGTAACCATGTTCAGAGAGCGGGGACTTTTTGGCACACGTTGATCATAGAGCAGGGGCTTCAGGTCAGCCCTTTCCTTAGCTTTGTCTGAAACAGTGCCCCGTCCTGCGACTCCTTACTGCTGTGGTCTCGCCTCGGCCTCCGTCGCTGATGTTCCACAATCCGCAGTCAGGCCGCGTGCTCCCACATCCGGTCTCTTTCTCCTCCGACAGTGATACCCTTAAATGAGTTTTGAAAAGACAGTCTTTAGAGATTTTGCAGAAGAAGGTAATTACATAAATCTATTTCTCTCCCAACACCAAGCAACTGGGGTAAGCACTCGCTACATTTGAGATTTTTGCGGCTAACGTATAAACAATTGATGATGGGTTTGCTGGATTCCTTACAACTTCCTTTTGTTGGCTAATTCTTTGGCGCTTTGATGATTATTACGTTCATTTGTAATAGGTACGAGGTCTGGTACTCATTTATTGCATACGTCTATTATAGTAGATGTCAGTTCTTCTGGTAGAGACCCATTTCCCTAGTACGAGTCTTGCAAGGCTAGGCTGGTCTTCAGGGCCTTGTATTTTACAAAAAAGTGCAACGTGCTATTCACCACAGTCTGATAGGCATCCTTCTGAGGGGTGAACATAGGCTAAACAAGTCTTCATTACATCAAAACATCTTATTTTCAACAAGGCTTACTGCAACAAGTTCTTTCGATTTTCGATCTAATTTTTAACTTTGCACACATCTTTCTAACTTTCTATATAAATCCTCGCAACCTGGTTGCTATAAAAACTCGGGGGGGCTTGCGATAATTATTAAACTTATCCTTGGGGTGTGTGGGACTTTATGGAAAACAATTAGGAACACAGTGAATTGGAGCAAGGGGCGTTTTTCAGGTTCTCGTTCAGGGCAGCTGATACCAAACTGGGGGCATTTTGGGAAGACGGGGGTGTCTCGATCATTCCTTACTGCTTGGGGTATGGAGACAATTTGGAATGGGGATGGTCGCATTACCACAGACACATTTTATCATAGAAGCCACTGACAAATAGTTCCCTGACTGTGGGTCAAATTTAGGGAACCTTAGTCGTCTTACCTGTCCCTTTCCTTTTGGCCAATTTAAATGTCATCCATATTTAGCAGAAAAGGAGAGGTAGTAACGTGGTACCGATACAATTTTATTTAGGACGAATTTGTGCAAATACTTGTGGTATTTGGGGCCAATCAGGAGGTGCACCAGGTTCGTCAATTAGGTGCCAGTCGCTAGGAAGAGGGAAAGTGTGGAGGGGTGAAAGAGTGAGAGAGAGAGAGAGAAAAGAGAGAGAGAGAGAGAGAGAGAGAGAGAGAGAGAGAGAGAGAGAGAGAGAGAGAGAGAGAGACAGACAATAGGCCAAACAGTACACGTGTGACATGGAGAATGACCGTGTATTGTTTGGGCTATTCAGTGCGTTACCCAACGTTAGACGTTTTGGGTCTAGGTTAGGATGTAGAAAGCATGCAGTTTTGGGACGGAAGAGTATTAGGTCAGGTACAGAAAGATCGTGCATTGGGTAGGGCGTCTTTTTGTGTCGTCTTGCAGCGTTAGTCCGTTTTCATGCATCGGGCGTGACGTGGCTCCAGATCCTTTACGGTACCCTAATCAGGACCCCAATGTAATCTGCAGAGGGAAAAAGAGGAGGAAAAGGGGGAGGGGGGGGACAACATTCGAACACATCAAATGTACGGGCACGAAAGTCCTTTACTTACCGCATACTCGTACTTATCTCTTCGGGATATAATCCCTAGGGTCTTGGTCTCTGAAGTCAAGGGGGCGGGCAATGTGATAGGTGGTTCATGGGGGGGGGGGGTGTTCGAGGATGGCCTGAAGGATCGTGTGTAGGGAAACGCTAAAAAGGAATCAGAGGTGCCTAGCGTGAGGTACCCGGTTTTGTAGATGTATCCGGCCATCGGGATCCTTAAATCATTCCCAAAGCTGTGAGGTCCTAAGGCATATCAGTTCTTCGTTTAACCCGGTACCTTAGTACCTTCAACCACCATAACTTTATAACATTTTATCAATCACACCGCTTTACTTTACCCATTCTCAGAAGTCGAGGTCCTTCTTCATACGTTAGTTCCTGAGCTTAGTCGCATATTTTGGAGGCAACGTATCATACCTTTGATTCGATTATCGATCCAGGGCCGAACAACCATTTCTTCAGATAACCTTAAAAAAAGGAGCAGAACGGTTGCGTACAGAAAAACCCTCCCACCGATACCCGCATTTACAAAAGTATGCGATGCCTATTCATAGTTTTTAAGACCTTTATTTGTATAATCATTCAGTACGTAAAATGTGAGAGTGCAATCATAATTTGGCCTGACATGTCGTCGATGGAAGCACATACAGTAGGGGGTTATTTTGCAGCACAAGAACATGTAAAAAAGGCCTAATTTATTATTTGCAAGTAACTAAAAACATTTCATTGCGTGACGAGGGAATCAGGGGCATTTCAGTTCATAAATGGAAACACAGTCAAGCTCATCGGAATCACATTTCCTAGATGTAAACCGTGGGTGTGCATCATAAGCGACGTTATGTACCAGTTACAATAAATATCAAAAACAAATCGTTCATTGAAATCAACATTTTTACGGAACCCCTCTCAAATGTTCGCCAAGTGAACCCTCCTCCCTTTCTCATTGAGTGCACAATGGTTCGTATATATATCTTAGTACATCAAGTTTCATTAGCTAAGGAACACCACGAGGCATCCGTTAGTTTCCATTGATACCGGCGCCATTTTGGGCGAGGCCGGTTTAGTCCGGAAGTAGCATCCGGGGCAAAAAATGTCCCCGACGATTGGCGGTTGGACCAGGGTCCCTTTCGGCAGTTCAAAAAAACTGTGCTAACAGAGGGGCTGGTGGCGTGGACCGTCAATCAAGAGAGGGAGGGGGTAGAGTCTTTCTTACCGGGTCATGTTGATGTTCAGCCGGAACTTACTCGAGTTCGTTAGCCCATAATGTTCCTGGGTGGTTCAGACGGAAGCTGATGCAGACACGAGAGCACCGCCATCTTGTTGCTGTGCCGTGGTTATTTCATTTGAGATCAATGCAGCTGTTCCTCACCGGAAGCCTGAAGGGGCTGAGGGCTCTTGGGACTTTGGTAGAATCTTCAAAGTCGAGGGGATGTTTGTCGATGGTGGGGGCTTGCGCCCAGGTGGGCAAGTGCCCGAGTTGCAATTTCGGACAAAGTTACTCCAGCGGCCTAGACCCGCCTTCCGAGGGCCCAGACGCCATTTTGAGACCCTGCGGTAGCCGCCCGTCGTCGTATCTATCAGGAGTGGAAGAAACTTCTTGTGGTGATGAAAGACAGAACATCATGCTGTTGGAGCAGGACATTTTGGATCGGGGCGCCAGGGTGCAGCAGTGGAGCCTTCATCTGGGGAGGTGAGGGAGGCTCGCCCGTGCCGTCTCCCTCTCCCGGCGCATCCCACGCCGTCCCTTTTGAATCAGGGGTGCACATGATGACCACCCTACACCCCTGATTCCGACTCTTGGGGGACCATTGTACATCCGGTGCTCCGTAAATATGCCCGTCGGACATTGTATGTCCTGTGCTATGCAAGTATACCAGTCGGGCATTGTATTTCCTGTGCTGCGTAGGTATATGGCCGTCGCCCGGTTGGAGGACATCGGCGCCGGACCAGGGCAGGGGAGCCTCCTACCTGTGGAGGCGGGAGAGGCTCGTCCGCGTCGCCTCTCCCTCCCTGCCCACCCTGCATCCGTTCGATGGAGGAATTCGTGATGGCCGGACCAGGAGATACGAGGGAGGGGGTCATTTGCATCCGCCCCCTCCCTACTCGTGGCCCGGGGGGCGCCATCCCTGGAAGGGTAGTATGGGAAGACCATTTCATTGCCTGCTTTGTGGAGCCTCCAGTACCTTCTCGCCAGCGATCTCTTTTGGCCCATGGCTGCTGGCAGGCCCCGCCCCACACGTGCTATGTGTTTCGGATGGGCGGGACCATCGAACTGTTACATTTCGAGGACTTCCGGAGTGAGCATAATACGTTTTATATTTCTCCTATTAGTACAGTTGTTTTAGAGAGTGTTCTACTAGTTATTCTATTTACCGTTGGTTGTGTGTTTTCTTTACCGTAATTAAATCCTAAGTTATATAATAGACGCTTGGCTTCCTTGAGTCCTTTCTCTAACGGGGGTTGTTTACACTGGTCTGTAATTGTGTTTGGTTTTCAGAGTGGGGGAGCAACAGAGAGCAATCAGTCCCAGAACTCTAACATGTCGTTAAAATTGGTCTGACGAAATCTGTGCCATCGAGCATAATCAAACGGGGTGGTTCTGTCTGTCCTGTCTGCACTAGTCTGATTGGTTTTTATCTCGCGCCTTTTCCCTTTCTGTCGGCCTGTCCTTTCTGTCGACCCTCCGTTCTTACCTATGCTCTGCAGAGTCGGGCATTGGGCTTTCCAGTGCCCGAGGCATTTACAGAAAGCACATTGGTTCTGTTTTAAATCTATTCGTCCTGTGCGCAGTGTCGGGGGATTACCTTCGGGTCGTTGTGTCCCGGGGTTGACTTGTCGGCACATCCCTTTACACCGTTCTCTTTTCATGTCTACTCCTCGGGACTGTGCCATCGCTGGCCCTTCCCTTTGCCTACTAGACGTTTGGAGGGTTATCCGTCGTGTCCCTTCACCTTTTCTGAATTCGTCGCCTTCCCTTCGTCGTGTGGCTTCTTTGCGCCACATACCGAGACTATCGAGCATAATAGGTGTTGTTTCATTCCTACGAAGGGCTATTTCTACCGTTTCTATTTTGTCAAGATCAAAGGATCCTCTCAGTGGCCACTGACTTTCTCGATCCTTTTTCGTATATTTATGCCACAGCTCACTATAGGCTATAGCGATCAATCCATGCTTCATGAACATGTCCTTATTAGGGGTGCCTTCCAGTGGAGCCGGATGGTTCATCTCTAATAAGCGGTCCGGGCTAAACAGGCTACTAACCAGTGGGGAGAAGACAGGCATGACGGATCACAATGGGATAATAGTCAGCACTACCTATCTTATCGCTGCGTGCAAAGACTAGACAGAATATTTCTATTCTACGTTGTTTGCACGTAGTGAATACCTCATGAACCAATCTTGAGCAATCAATGTTAGGTCAAAAATAAAAAATCAATATGGTCAATGGGAAGAATGAGTAGGCTCGCAAAGGTTCGCGTCACCTACCCTTTCACTATCTGCAAAGAGGGGACCTATTCTTCCCTGTTTGCAGACAGAGAATCTCCAGAAAACAATCTATAACAGTTAATCAATGTTAGGTCAAAAATAAAAAATCAATATGGTCAATGGGGAGAATAAGTAGGCTCGCAAAGGTTCGCGTCACCTACCCTTTCACTATCTGCAAAGAGGGGACCTATTCTTCCCTGTTTGCAGACAGAGAATCTCCAGAAAACAATCTATAACAGTTAATCAATGGGGGGTGGGGGGCAATTGTTCAATGGGGGAGAAAGATAGGTCCGACGGGTGCGTACCTATCCTTCGCTGTTTATAAAGAGAGAGCCTGTTGTTTCTCCGTTTGCAGACAGCGAATCTCCAAATAAATTAACAAAAGTAATACTAGTATTTTCTCATCAATTATCAATCACTTTCAATTATCAATCACTTTCGCAATTCGTCGTGTTTACACGACCTTACCCGGACCGCATGGACAGTTTCCTGTCTTCCGAATCCAGCGCCCGATCGTCCTCTTCTCTTCGTACTTCTCGTGGCACTCCTGATGGTTCCCAGTCAGGACCGCAGATCACTCGAGAGAGGTCTGTTCGGAACCAGTGAAGTTCGGATGATCGGCTGTCAGACGAGGGTCTATCGGACAGGGTACCTTCCGATCGTTGCAGTCGTTCACTCTGTCGTCAGGACCTCTCCCACTGGATCCACGAGTCGCTGATGGGCCCCACGTTTGGGACGCCAATTGTTAAAAAGGGGTTCCAAAGACAACCAGTAACCAAAGACCCTTTTTGTTGCCCGGCGGTATCGCCTCTATGACCCACCAATGTTAATCAATGAAGAAGCAGGCGCTGGAGACTGGAAGGCAGGAAACGAGGATTTTATTCTCTCCGGAGGAGAACACATCAATTCAGACAGCAAGTATCGTCACGAGGTGCTCTAACCACATCTCTGAGGCCTGGCCTCTTATACTAGGGTTTATGACCTTTATTGCACATAACACATTCTCGCAACACGTTGATAGTTGAAAGAACATCCTCGGAATCTCCCCTTCAGGCCCGTTCCCACATACATTTACAATTGGATTCCCCACCCCAGTCACAACAGGTGATGGTTGCCGCACAGCAGGGCATTCCGCCGATTCACGGAATGCATGGGGTTGATCGGATCTCATAGGGTGGGGGCTTTGATCGGCTCGAGGGTCTTTTGATGGGGAGGGGAAGCTTCCTACTGTACGGGGTAATAAACAGTATCCGTAGGGCCGGGTGGCGGCCTGGGAACATGGAAGACAAACGGGGACACAGGAAAAGGGGGTTTGCATCAAAAGGATCTGAGGCCATGAAAGGAATGAGGGGAGGTGTCGCGCTGGGAACAGGATGGGATTCTGTGGTGAAGCTGCGCTGAAGGGGGGTTTATGACCCAAGGCATGAGAGAGCGGGGGTTGCCAGTGTGTGGGGGGATGCTTGCAAGGTTTAAGAGAGAGAGAGACGCGCTGACTATCAGCGAGGGGCAGGGAGGCCATGGTGCTCAAAATGGCTGCCGCTTACGCGCACGAATGGGCTCGAAAAGGGGGCAAGATGGCGCCGATAATGTTCACCAAGTTTGTATTAATTTTCCACAACATGGCACCTGGGTTCTCTTTTTTTTGTTTCAAGTGTCAGGAAACACACTGCATCAGCGCGGACTCAGAGAGACTGCTCTATGGGGGCCGGGCGATAGTCAGAGTGAAGCTGCAGGGGCGCTAAGAAGGTGTGAACTACAACAAAGCCTCAGGCTGACACACACGCAGGGTGAGGTGACAGAGGGTGACAGAGGAAAGCAGGGACTGAGAGCCAGGTGAGGTGACAGAGGGCAGCAGGGAATTAATTGACACAGATAGAGGCAGAGACAGACAGAGATAGAGACAGACAGAGATAGAGACAGGGACAGACAGAGACAGATAGAGGCAGAGAGCCGGACAGGGGCAAACAGATAGAGGCAGACAGAGACAGACAGAGAGACAGGGACAGGGACAGACAGGGACAGACTGGGACAGGGACAGACGGGGACAGGGACAGATGGGGTCAGGGACAGACAGGAATAGACGGAGACAGGGACAGACAGGGATAGACAGAGACAGACAGGGACAGACGGGGACAGACGGGGACAGATGGGGACAGACAGATACATGGACAGCCAGGGACAGACAGACCTGGACAGACAGACAGGGACGGACAGGGACAGACAGGGACAGACGGAGACAGGGACAGGGACAGGGACGGACAGGGACTGAAGGAGACAGGAACAGACAGACAGGGACAGACAGGCAGAGAGACATAGCGATGGAGAGGGAGAGAGGGAGAGGGAGAGGGAGAGAGACAGAGAGAGAGGGAGACAGACGGAGGGATTCAGAAAGAGAGGGTGACAAAGGGAGGGAGACTGAGGGAGACACACAGAGGGAGGAGGACAGACAGAGGGAGACAGACAGAGGGAGACAGACAGAGGGAGGGAGATAGACAGACAGAGGGAGGGAGACAGACAGAGGGAGGGAGACAGACAGAGGGAGACAGACAGAGGGAGGGAGACAGACAGACAGAGGGAGGGAGGGAGACAGAAAGACAGAGGGAGGGAGACAAACAGACAGGGGGAGGAGACAGACAGAGGGAGGGAGACAGAGGGAGAGAGACAGAGAGAGAGGTAGGGAGATAGAGAGGGAGACACAGAGGGAGACAGAGAGAAAGGGAGGAGAGGGAGGAAGACAGAGAGAGAAAGGGAGGGAGACAGAGAGAGAAAGGGAGGGAGACAGAGAGAAAGGACGGAAGACAGAGGGAGAGAGAGAGGGGGAGGGAGAGCGAGAGAGAGAGACAGAGAGAGAGGGATGAAGGGAGAGAGGGAGGGAGAGAGAGGGAGAGAGAGAGAGAGAGAGAGAGAGATGAGAGAGAGAGAGAGAGAGATGTGTGTATGCCGGGTCGGGAGGCTCAGTGGACGAAGGCGTCCGCTGCAGAGGCCTGTGTTCAAACTCATGGTCACAGTTTTTTTTGCTCTAGCCCAGCCCCCTCCCCCACTGACCCATCCCGCACCGGTGCACCCCTCGGCCACAAACCACACTGTAAATTTGGCCCCCGAGAGAAAGTTTGTGAGCACTCATGAGTTATGTCATGACTCATGAGTTACAGCATAAAGACTTTTTTTTTGACACTGGAGGTCTATATTCAATATTATTTTAAAAGTAGAGAAAAAAGTATTTGCGCAATGGTGGGGTTGGCCCTATTAGTAAGTGAATGATGCCATAAAGATCTTCATATACTTAAATGCATCCTTTTACATTGAAAATTGGAAACTTTTTATTCTGTGCCAGTGAAACTACAACAGCATTTCACCCAAACTGAAAAGATGGTTTGGAGGTTGAGTTCACACCAGCATGCACAATAACAAATAAAGGATGAACCGGATCACACTGCATAGGACTGCACTCTAAACATAAAAATTAACAGAACTCACTAGCCAGATAACTGACCTCACACCCATCATAGCCCAAATATCTAAGGGCCTCATCACAAGGTCCCCTGATTTTGGCATGTTAACTGCTCCCCACTCGTTTACCAATACCAGGGGTTTAAGTAAACTATGGATGGGCAGTACAGGGAAAGGGCAACATAGATTACAGTTGGAATCGCGAGGTTCACTTGAGAAATGAGGAATTACTTGAAAAACAATAATGCTAAGTCTGACTCCCGTATCAATTTTCTCCTGTAGATTCACCCAGAGGTTGCAGCTGCTTTCAGCAAAAGAATGTCCGACTGAAATTTACTCTGTTGATTTACAGTGGACGTGTACTTCCAATTTGGTGTGAAACTGCAGCTGGAATAAAAGGGATCTCGTAATCGAGGGTGTAATAGGGTATCAGTAAGATCACAACTGTACTAACTATAATAGCTGTGTTTGAGGTGCCGGGTTTTTAGAGACCCGGTGGTGCCAGGGGACCACACCCGAAGACCTCTGAGTTCTCCCTGTTCTGGACTTACAGAAACACAGAGTCTTCTAGTTGAAGTCAGTGATCGAGTTTTATTGGAAGCAACCAAGTAACATGCGTCCTAGAAGTGCGACAACACGGGCCGTAAGTTCTCAGGAGACTGTTCGTTTTTACAGAACCAGCCTTCTCCTTATATACATAAATAACAGCTGCAGGCAAGAATTCTTGAGTTTATGATATGGCTATCCAAATATTTCTACAATAATACAAAGAGCGAAGTCATGCTGGTCAGCACATATTTTAGATGTCCAGTTTGTGATGGATTACCCCGCCAGATCCAGAACTCCCATCAGATATTCATGAAACACCAATAAGGTCGGGCACCCTCCCATCATAAAACGGGTCATAAACAAGAATCATGGACAGGTGTATGTGTATGGAAAACAGGGTCTGTATGTAGTGGATGGTTTATGACATGTTGTGCCTTGATGATATCTTGCTCGGCCACTGGGCGAGGAGCTGCCCAAACAGGCTTGGCTGGAGGCAGTGGAGACAGCTTTGGCCAGGTCATGGGAAAGTCAGCTACGGCGGACATGTCCTTTTAGATCAAGCTCGGCTTTAATCAATTGACTTATATGAGGGCAAGTCATAAGATGGATGCCGTTTACAAAATGAAGTCTGAGGGTTCGGGACGGAAACTACGATTTAAGGGTGTTAGCATCACTCAATAGTGACGCAAATGCATAGGGATAATGTCCTAATCATTACCGGTCCGTAGACACCAAATTCGTCATGGTACGATGATATTTTGTGACACGAGTGTTGGACCTCGATATCTGTGAAACAGCAGGGTCCGGATTTGCAGTACCACAGACCCTCCTTTTGCCCTCATATTAGGCAATAACTCACGCTAATCTGAGTCCAAATCTGTATTGATGAATTCACGGAGATGCTGCTGTAGCATCATTCTGTTGCTCAATTCGTCCCTTGACACAGGCTTCCTTACACATGAAGTGGCACAGAGGCCACATATTGCAGGAGCGCACTGCACAAACAGGCAGAACATAAACAGAACGGCTAAGATCATCCCGATCAAGATCAGAGTTTTCCATCCCCAGGCAGAGATCAGTTCCCAGAACCACCCTAGCAGAGACCAGTCTCCTTTCTCCATGTGAAGGGAGTCAGAGATTTTGTGTAATTTGGAGATGGCCTGGTATACCGTCGGAGCATTATCGGGGATGAAAATGCAGCAACTAGATTGGATCACTCTACATACACCACCACGGTCTGCAAGTATGACATCTAGGGCAACCCTGTTCTGAAGGGTCATAAGTCGATCCGACTGAAGCTCAGCTGTCAAGTTGCTAAGGACACCGGCCGTTTCAGTCACGGCGGATTCAACTATTCTCGTCAATTGTCGAATGTTTCTGCTGTTCACCATGGGCCCCCAAAATGGCAGAAAACCCTTGGCGAAGTCTCCAAACTCCTGACCCGCAGTGTCGTCTTGACTCACGACACCCCTAACTGTCCTTGTCCGATGGTAATCTGCCCCGGCCGTGTAGGTGGGTGGCAGCAGAAACGAGATAAAACATGTGCCCGAGAAGTCAGGGGGCAACCATGTGTAGGCTTTGTCATGGCAGACGAAATAGGTGCCTTTAGCGGCCAAGAATGGAGGGGAAGTTCGGGAGGCAAACACATACGTCTCCGTGCATATGCTCTTCCCCAACTGCGCTTTGGGATCCCTGCCAATACCTTGCAGACATAAGTGACCTCGGTGGGGCACTATCCAGACTGGGGAGGATTTCTTTGATTTCTGGCTCTCACTTAAGGAAATCCCATACTTGGTGATGTTCCACCTGCTGTATGGGGTAAACTCATCTTTGGGAGTTGCTCTAACCGTGTCAATATCTCTACTCATATTTCGGATCCCTGCCACTAGTGCCTTATTGTTTGAGTTCTCCCCTCGAACGTATGGTTCAAGGGAAAACAGGAACATGGTCTGGAAAGCCCACAGAGAACCGAAATAACTAAATGGCAGGACAAAGTAAGGGATGCCCTTATCTGTAGTGTGTGGCATGAGTCCGCATATCCAACAATTCGATGTGTTCATTATAGACTGGTGCTGGTGTAGGAGCTGGATAAAGGAGTTATTTACGAATTCTAGTCTTCTGGCAGACTCGTGTTCAGGTAGAGGGTGAAAGGAGTGTGCGGGAACAGTAGGAGGAGGTGCGAGCTGTGTGTTGTGTATGAATGGAACTCAAAAAATGGACAGAGCATAGCCAGTTAAAAACATTATTATACTACACAACATTGAGATGCTTAACACTAGAGTTCGTCTTTTTGCCATTACAGTACATATTTTCTTTTCAAAGGTCATGTGTCTAGCAGGTCTCTCAACCCCTGGAAACTCCATCCTCTGGTTGCTGCCTGCGGTGGGAGGTTGCTTCTGCCAAGATGTGCGCTCTGTCCTGTCCGGGGTAATTCCCTCAGACTGACCAGAACCGTTGACCTAGGCGTCCCCGGCTGCACTCCTCAGACTTCAACCGCGGCCCTAGCAGCAGAACCGGATGGCGGTTCGAAAATCAAAAATGAGCTAGTTCCCTGGGCGAGAGAGCTGTGAAATCAAAAATAGTTCATGGGAAAAAGGGGGAAAATCGCACAAATTCGATTATGTAAGTTCCTTGGTCTTGACCTCAGGTTATATCGTTCCTTTCCAGGCACGGTGTGATCTTAAAACAATGTTTCAGGTTCTGTAGTGTCCAACTGCATCGACGGAGGCACAGATCCTTGCAAAATACAATCGCTCTCTTTGTCGGTACCAGTTCCTTTTAATCGTGCATCGCTGAAGGGGACAAAACGAGGTGTAAACTCAGTTTCGGAGTCAGCGACTCCTTGCCGGACCCATCGGTCATATGGAAGGGGGAGCGGGACCCTTTTGCAATGGGCGCCGTGCACCCAGTGTTTCTTCCCGAGGACACGTACTGCAGAGCGGGTGGACAGCAAAACCTGGAAAGGTCCGGTCCAGCGAGGCTCCTCGTTCTTGGTTCGTCTGAAATTCCGAATCAGGATCCAGGAGCCGGGTTCGATGGCGTGGCCTGGATCGTCAGACGCCGGTGGAGAGGAGCTGTGGACCTGTTGATGTAAAGCATGCAGTTTAGTTGTCAGTTTGTGCAAATAGTCAAACAGTGCAGGGTACTCTATTTCACTGAGCCTCCTGGGTCTCGGTACTCCCCATATATTTGCTGGGCGTCCGAACACGATCTCGTGTGGGCTAAGTCCTAATCTGGAATGGACAATCATCCTGGTAGACAGGAGTGCTAAAGGCAGGGCGTCTGGCCACTTGAGACCTGTGCTGGCTTGGATCTTGGCCAGTTTCAATTTTAACGTGCCATTATAGCACTCTACCAATCCTGCCGATTGGGGATGATTTGCAGCATGGAACTTCTGGTGGATGCCTAGACACTCACACACTCTCTTCATCACTCGTCCCACGAATTCACTTCCGTTATCACTCCAGACAATTCTAGGCATACCAAATCTAGGGAAGAATTCCTTGACAAGGGCTTTGGCAGTTGACAATGCAGTGTTGTTCTTAAGGGGGTACGCTTCTACCCACCTGGAGAACGCAAACGACAACAAGGACATATTTCAGGTTATTGCACCTCTCCATGTGAATGAAATCGAGTTGCAAGACCTCGAACGGGTACGTTGGGGGTGCAAAATGACCAGCTGGGGTTGGGGTTCCCCTACCGGGATTGTGCTTCAAACACACCATACAATTTCTGACCAGATTCTTCGCACATTTTGGGATACCACTATTCTGCCATACTGGGGCCAACAGCTTACATATTCCTTTCACACTGATGTGTGCCATTCCATGGGCCATCGTTACCACTGCGAGCACATAGGCATCAGGTAACAACCATCGCTGATGTTCTGACAGTTCGACCCAACAACCATTCGCGTCTAACCTACCCTTGCTTTCTCTCCATTCATTCACCTCTTTCTCGGTAGCATCAGCTTGTATAGACTTCACGCTTTCGATGGTGTCCTCACACATACCCACATCAGGGGTCCATCTAGCAGGACCTACAACATACATCCGACTCATTGTGTTCCTTGCAGTCTCTTTCGCGACCTCATCGGCAAATGCATTCCCTCGGCCAACATCATCTCGGATTTTCCTATGCGCGCTGCACTTCACAATCGCAACCTGTAGGGGCAAGGTCAGTGACTCGAGAAGGTCGTGTACTAGCTGGCCGTGTTGGATTTTCGCATCATGTGATGTCAGGAACCCACGTTCACGCCACAATCTTCCAAAACTGTGGGCTACGCCAAAGGCGTACTGACTATCAGTGTACACATTCACTCGTTTTCCTTTCGCCAACACACATGCTCTTGTGAGTGCGACTCACTCTGCTGCTTGTGCAGAATTCGTGGGGATGCGAGCTGTCTCTACAATCGTGTGTAATGTTGTCACGGCATATGCTGCAGTAGTATCACCATTTGGCAACTTGAAACATGAACCATCAACCCATAAATTATCATTACATTCAGGGAAGGGAGTGTCCTGCAAGTCTACTCTCCCTTTTGTCTCTTCCTCTGTCCTAAAGCAGCAATCATGTTTGTCGACCTCTTCTGTCTCTGCTGGTGGAATGGGTGGTAACGTAGCAGGGTTGAGTGTATCACACCTCTTTATGTGAATGTGACTTGCTAACAGGGTCAATTCATAGCTGGATAGTCGAGCACTAGTTAGGTGTTGCGTTTTTGTCCTGTTTAGTAGGATATCTACTGCATGTGCGACCATAACGGTCAGAGTATTATTCATGACTAACCCAGCCTACTGTCGAATACAGACAGCCGCTGCGGCAGTGGCCCTCAAGCAACTTGGTAATGCCTTAGGTACAGGATCTAGAGTCGCGGAGAAATATGCGCATGGGCGTTGTTTGTCCCCAAAGTGCTGCGTCAAGACTGATAATGCGCAACCTTCCTTCTCATGGACGTATAATGTAAAAGGTTTGCTGTAGTCGGGGTTGCCCAACACAGGAGCCGAACATAATGCCTCACGCAACTCATGGAAACTCGCCTGACAATCTTCAGACCAAGGCAAAGGATTGGGTGTGTCTTTACGCATTAATGCCAGCAAGGGCTTGGCCAACAGTGAGAAATTCGGTATCCATTGTCTACAGTATGATGTAATGCCCAAGAAGGCACGCACTTCTCTTTGTGTCCTTGGGACACTCAGTTCTGCAATTGCCTGTATTCTTTCTGGGGTCAGTCTCCTTCCCTCCTTCGATAAGATGTGACCTAAGTAGGTTACTTCTTGTCGGCAAAATTGTAATTTGGAAAGCGAGACCTTGTGCTTCATGTCACATAAATGACGCAACAAGGACAACGTAGCTTGCTTGCAAACCTCTTCAGTATCTGCAGCGATCAGTAAATCGTCTACATACTGAATCAGAGTCGCGCCACCAGGTAGAACAATCGTATCTAGTTGTGTTTTCAGAGCCTGACTGAATATTGATGGACTCTCACAGTAGCCCTGAGGAGCGCGTCTGAAGTGGAAGCTTCGTCCTCCTAAATTGAAGCCAAAGATATCTCTGCTCTCCTCGGCAATCGGGATGCTGAAAAAGGCATTCTTCAGGTCAATCACTGAAAACCAATTGGCTGAGGCTGGGACCATTGTCAATAAGGCAGTAATGTCGGGGACGACTGGAAACTGTGGTACAACGATCTTATTCACTTCCCTTAGATCGATCACAAATCGGTACACAGGGGGCTGTGAAGGATCGGTACGCTTTAAGACAGGCAAAACAGGACTGTTACAAATGTTGCCTGTAGTCTCTTCGATGACATCTTTCGCAATCAGATCGTGGACTATCTCTTAGCAAAGCCGTTTCACATTCTTTTGACATTCTATATTGGGGAATACGTGGCAACCTGACATTAGCTTTCAATGTTATGACATACGGTGCTATCTCCAAACGACCTACATCATTTGAACCATTCGCCCAAAGTACATCTGGAAGAGATGACAACTCAGTCGGAATTCTTTCCTTTGACAAATACATCGGGGAAATCACTTTCTTACCAAGGGTGAGTTGTACTCCCGAAGGATAACAATACAAAGTCGCATATAATCTCTTCAGCAAATCCAAACCTAACAAATTTTCGCCACAACCTGTTGTAAGGATGAGGGGTGCTTCTAGTTCGCATGGGCCAACAGAAAGGGGCATGGGACTGGAGATCGGGTTTCTAACAGGGGCGCCAGAAAAACCTACTGAAACATTCATTTCGCCGGACAAAGGTGCGCCAGGAAGTTTTGAGTGCATAATAGAACTTTTTGTAGCACCAGTATCCAGCAGAAAGGGCTCCGACACTCCGGATGTAATTACCTCGACATAAGGTCCATTCTGATCTACTGGAACTGAACCAACTCCCTCTCTTTGTCCATGGCTGTCCTAGCAATTATTACCCTCATTCTCGTTTTCTGCGTAATAGTCATCTGCATAGTACTGAGCTGACCTGGAAGATGCATTATTCTGTTGGTCAAAGCTATTCATAGAATTCTGAGGCGGAAAAGAAATGGTATTCTGGGAGAAATTTCCACGGCCCCTACCTCGAGGAGCCTGTTGAACACCTCTACCTCTTGCGCCGGAGACACCGTTTAAACGTCGTGCAAGAGCTTGGCAATTACTTTTGAAATGACCCTCTTCTTTGCAATATGCACATTGATTCGGGCCATACGGAGAACGCTGGTGGGAAAACTCGTTTCCTTGCGCGTTTCTCGAATACTGCTGTGGTTGCTGATAATTGGGCTGACTAGGAGTGCGAGGCGGATAGGCTTGTTGGGGAAGGACTTTAGTTTTTAGTTCTTTAGTCTTCTTGCCTGACTTATCTAGCTCGTCTTTGCGTCTATTTTCATAGTACTGGGCTGTGGCTAAAATCTGCGCTGACGTGGAAACAGCCCAAGCACTCTCTGAATCTTTCAATTTATTGCACAGTTCAGGAAGTAGATTATGTACAAACTTGTCTACAAACAATCTTTGGCCACCCTCGGTAGCCATGTCCTGACCACTATGTTCAGTGAAAGTCTCCTCAAACCTCGAGAAAAAGTCAGACACATTCTCATCTTTCTTTTGCTTGCACGCAGGTAGCTTGTCCCAATTTACACGTAATTCAGGCATTAACGTTTTCATGTACGCGATAATCCTACCAGGAAGATCTGCTATTAAAGGCTCGGGTTTAGAACCACCTACTTGTCTAGCATCTGTAGCAGTAATATTAGCCCATGAGTCACCTAGTTCTTGATCATGATCTACATGACGAATTTTACTCCATAAAGGATGCGGAACAACATTCCCAAACAACATGTCTATATCTGCTAAATTAATTATACATGAGCTGTGATAATTCCTTGTAATATCCTGCTGGGTTTTTACGGGGATCGGGTAGTGTCTGTTTGAGTGCTAAAACTTCGGATCTTTTCCAGGGGACATGTACCCATACACGCTGGAAATGCGGTGGAACAGGTGGTTGTGCATTCGCATCACCTTCCCTCCATACCGGAGGAACCTCTCTCATGGGGTACTGTCGCGCCTTTTTCCTACCCGAGATATCATCCTCATTAAACGATCTAGAGCTGTTTCCCTTACTCCTATAAGATAACAACAGATCCATTGCTTTTTCAACATCTGCACCTATAATCATGCCTTCATAAAATTTGAATCGCATGCGGGCTAGTTCCTGCATTCTGCGTTTTGGGTCTTTGTCTTGTAAATCGTCCCAAAGTTACACACACATTTCTTCAAATACATATCTTTGAGTGGATGAATCCCACTGACGGAAGACTTCCATAACAGACTGAACATCATATCTTACAGTATCAGTAACCCATTTGCGTGCTAACTCATTCAGTACTTCTCTTTCCTCGTAGTCGGGTAGTTGACTACGCAACTGTCTACGTTCTGGTTTAGGGGTCGTTTTAGGCGACCCAAAGAAGGGCGAGAATAGACCAGTGACAGTACTTGCCACTCTCTGTCTGACAGAAGGAGAAGCTTGCGGTGAGGCAGATGCGCCAGAAAAGACAGGCTGATGTAAAGAGGAAGTCGAAGCAACAGCAGAGGAAGTCGAGGCAGTAGCAGACGTAGTATCGTAGTGAATAGTTGGAGCAGTAGGCAAAGTTGTGGAAGTAAATGGAGTATGTAGCAAAGGCGGTGGCCATTGAGAAGGCTGCGCCGGAGAAGTAGGAACCACCTGAAGAGGAGCTGGTGCTTGTGCAAGAGCTGCTTTTCATGCGCCAGGGTGCGGTATAACAATACGCCTCGGGGGTCCAACAATACTCGATGTATATGGGGGTGGTGAGTTCAATAAATGGGACAATAATGGATCTTTCTCGGATGTTCCCTTTGAGTCTTGTCCCCCATGTGGTAACATCGGGTAGCATTTATCTATTGCTAGTTTCTTGCTTCTGAGCATTTGTTCACTTTCCTGCTGTTCCTCATTATCCCTGTATGCGATGGCAGCTTGTACCATCGACATGCCTCTTTTATTCTTCTTTGCTAATTTTATTTCTTTCTGTTTGGCTTCTTTGCGCCATAAGCGAAAAGAGTCAAACATCGCCGGCCGGGCTTTCTTCTTGAACAATTTGACCTCGAGGTTATCTAATATTTCTGAGTCAAAACTACCATATTGGGGCCATTTTAAAACACCATCCTTGCGGGTGTATTTTATCCATACCTCATTATATGTGATAGGACCTACTCCGTGCTTTATATATAACTCATATGTTGGAGTTCCAATCGGAGGAACCGGACACGAATCCTCTAATCGGGAGTCCTTACTACAACCAAGACAAAACAAGTTTCCAAGTCTGCTGAGACCAGGCATCTTCGCTCACTAGTCTAGCTCCAAACTTCAAGGGATTATCTAATTATGACATTGTCGTGAATACAAGAATCCCTCGGTTTTGGTGCTTGCAAGAACCAATAGAAACCGTATCTCTGGGATACCAAAACTAAGAACCAAACTAAGAACTGGGAGACGCTCCACTTATACTTAACTGAATATTGAAGATTGGTGACATCACTAGAAGACTCGTCTATCGTTTCGCTCTACCAAGGATCACTGGGTCCAAAACAGGGCGATAGTCAGGGCAGCAGTCCTTCGTAGCCGTCGGGACGCGGGGAACCTCGCAGCAAAGACCTTCGGAACCACGTCGACATGCAGGGGTCGCTGAAGTGGCTGGCCGTCCTCCGGAATTTTCACACGAAGCTCCTCACGAACATCTGGCTTGGACCGTCACCGCTTGATATCGCCTCGAGTTGGGAGCCAACTGAGGTGCCGGGTTTTTAGAGACCCGGTGGTGCCAGGGGACCACACCCGAAGACCTCTGAGTTCTCCCTGTTCTGGACTTACAGAAACACAGAGTCTTCTAGTTGAAGTCAGTGATCGAGTTTTATTGGCTGCAACCAAGTAACATGCGTCCTAGAAGTACGACAACACAGGCCGTAAGTTCTCAGGAGACTGTTCGTTTTTACAGAACCAGCATTCTCCTTATATACATAAATAACAACTGCAGGCAAGAATTCTTGAGTTTATGATATGGCTATCCAAATATTTCTACAATAATACAAAGAGCGAAGTCATGCTGGTCAGCACATATTTTAGATGTCCAGTTTGTGATGGATTACCCCGCCAGATCCAGAACTCCCATCAGATATCGATGAAACACCAATAAGGTCGGGCACCCTCCCATCATAAAACGGGTCATAAACAAGAATCATGGACAGGTGTATGTGTATGGAAAACAGGGTCTGTATGTAGTGGATGGTTTATGACATGTTGTGCCTTGATGATATCTTGCTCGGCCACTGGGCGAGGAGCTGCCCAAACAGGCTTGGCTGGAGGCAGTGGAGACAGCTTCGGCCAGGTCATGGGAAAGTCAGCTACGGCGGACATGTCCTTTTAGATCAAGCTCGGCTTTAATCAATTGACTTATATGAGGGCAAGTCATAAGATGGATGCCGTTTACAAAATGGAGTCTGAGGGTTCGGGACGGAAAGTACGATTTAAGGGTGTTAACATCACTCAATAGTGACGCAAATGCATAGGGATAATGTCCTAATCATTACCGGTCCGTAGACACCAAATTCGTCATGGCACGACGATATTTTGTGACACGAGTGTTGGACCTCGATATCTGTGAAACAGCAGGGTCCGGATTTGCAGTACCACATGTTGTGGTATTTGCTAGTCCTTTCTCCACCTTTACCATGGCTCATTCCGGTGAGCTCATGACACTCTGTAATATGTTTGTGTTTGTTCTTGGTCCATGGATCTGAGTTCTTTCTCCATGGTTTCCAACTCCAGCTTCACCAGTTGGAGTTGAGAACTACTAGAGGCAGTAATTGCAGGATGTTTGTCTGTAGTTAGTCTGCTTGCTAAACTCAGGGTAAAAGGTGTATTAAGTGTCAAAAGGTTTGACACTTTAAAGGAGTTTGTAGAGGTAAAGGCAATGTTTAAATACATATGGTGGATGTTGATACACCACTAGCTGATTGTGCTCATTATCTGTTAAAGTTAGTGCTTACTTTGAATGTTCTAGGCAAGAATCCTAAACCAATTAAAGGTCCACTATGTGAGGTACACGTTGGGGGTATCATGTTGCAAATGATGGCTGATTCTGGAGCACTTATTGCCATCGTGTCAGATATCCTTTTCACACAGTTTTTAGAAAAACACTGAGCCATTAACTCCTCCAGATGTGTCTCCCAATGCATACTGGACCAAGATATTAGCATGTTGGGATTGTTTCTAAAGTGTCTTGGAAGAGAGATCATTACACAATTGTATGATGCTTTAAGAGGTCAATTTACTGTTCGGTGGCAGGCCTGATGTTGGTTGCAGGATCAGACAATTCTTTAGTGGTCAATCTCACATGTGTAGCTCCAGTTATAGACACCACATATAGCATTACTAATGTCACTCGCAAGTCCTAGCAAAGGATAAAATTTAAGAAGCACACAGTACTTGTTGCTCACAAACCCAGACCTGCACCATTGTCAGTGAGATCTGAACTCAAAATGTTATTGGATAAATTGGTCAAGGAAAGAGTCATTACTTGTCTGAATGGGTAAGCCCCATTGTGATTGTCCATTAGAAGACAGGCAATATACGCTTGTGTGCCAACTTACGCACCCTCAACAGGAATATTCTAGGATTGCCATTTACTTCCTAAAATTCAGGACTTACTACTAGCCAACTTGGGAAATGGCAAGCTTTACCTGCCAGTTGGACTTACGATTTGCATATCATCAGGTCCCACTAGCTGTAGACTCCCAAGATTTGACCACCCGTGTTAGTCTTTTTGTGGCCTTGTAGTTTTTGAGACTCTCCTTTGGTCTGGCGTCTGCGGCGAGTGTGTACCAGAAGTTGATGGACTCCATACTGTTGGGCGTAAGTGGTAGACAGGCTTACCAGGATGATGCCTTGATCTTTTCAGAATCCATTCAGGAACACAATGTGATATTGTCTAAAGTCCTAGGCATTTTTAAAGAGGTTAGAATTACCCTCAAGACAGACAATTGTCGATTTTTAGTTCAGTAACTAGAGTATTTAGGACATCACATTTCGCTGGATGACATCAAAACCAAATTTTCTTTGGTACAGGCGATCAGTGAGGGGCCTCCACTCAAAGATAAAGATACTTTAAAGTCATTCCTTCAGATAAGTGAGTATTACTCAAGGTTCATACAAGGATATGCACTAGTGGTTCAACACAGCATAAGCTGTTGCAAAAGGTTGAGAGGTTTCTTTGGGATGGTAGAGCTGCTCAAGCGTTTTAAACCATCAAGAATTTGATTGTAAGGGCTCCAGCCCAATTTTCTTACAAGTCTGGTTGCAAATATATACTCATGGTAGACCCCAGTCAGTTTGGCTTGGGGCAGTTTTATTATCCCAAATGGTCCAAGGTAATGACCGTACGATGGCTTTCTCTTATCGTTCATTCCTTCAGGCAGAGACACGTTAAAGCACAATCAAGAGGGAGGCGTTAGCTTGCCAGAGGGCAATTAAAAATTTAAAACCTCCTTTAGGGCATGGTTTTGAACTTTACTCAGACCATAAACCATTCCTTAACATGGTTCATGTTAATGACTTTGGCAAGGCGTCTGCCAGACTAGTAAGGTTGTAGTCACATTTACAGAACTCTAACTTTACCATCACTCATAACAAAAACATGAGATCAGACTGTCTCTCCAGCTTGCCATTAAGTATTACTGATTTGAGTGATGACAAATATGATGTGGATTGCGTTGTGGCCACTTTGTGTAATGCTTTACAATCCTCCTCTGATGTGGTTTCTTTGAGTGAATGGATGGATGCAGTGAGTAATGATGAGGCCTTATCGTTAGTGATAGACTTTGTTTCTAAAGATTGGCCCAGGGAAAGGTCCCCTTTTCACCGCTTAAACATTTTGCTCAAGTTGAAGGGGACCTGTCGCTGGTAAATTGGGTTCTAATGAGGAATGATGTTTGTAGTCCACCATCTGCCTTATGAGAAAAGCTAATTGAAGTAGCTCATCAAGGCCATTAAGTTGTGGGTAGCAATTGCATGAATTTAAAACAGTACTTTTGGTGGCCATCCTTGGACTCCCAGGTTTCTAATTGGGCTTCCAAATGTAACATGTTTTGTTATCTGATAAGCACTGGACAACACCTCAAATGCCACTCCACACAGTCCCGTTGCCAGATGATGTCTGGTCCAAAGTAGCTCTGGACTTTGCCGGTCTTTTTGAAATACTTCCCACTGATCTGAAAGTTCTTGTTGTACTTATTGACTACTTTTCGAAATGGGTATATTTTGACTTCATTTCCACCGCATCCACTACCAATGTTATTAAATTCTTGCAAAAAGTGTCAGACAGTGGTACCCACTTTACCTCATCCCTCATTAAACTTTTTATTGATCATTTCCACATCAAGCATTTGAAGGTAACACTCTTTCTTTTATTTCAAATGGTCTTGTGGAGAGGACAAATAGGTTCCTCAAGCATAGTAATCAGACCGCAGTTGCAAACAAATTACCTGTTGAGGATTTCCTAATAAAAAAGTTTTGGGCCTACTCTATCACTCCCCACAGCACTACAGGTGTGACACCATTTTGCATGTTGAGGAAAAGGGCACTCAAATGTAAAGCCTGTCCTGATTTGATCAGAGACTTGGTAGCCAGAGAAAAAGGTTGTTTATGTGATCTAGATAATGTTGTTAACCCCTTTGGTGTTCATGATGGAATGGTTCCGTCATGAGCACCAGTGCTTCTGTGCTCATGACGGAACCATGCTGTCATGAGGACAGAGGCACAATATCCCTCTGCTGCAAACAGCAGAGGGATTTGCATGTTTTGGGGGGGCCTCAGGAAATGGAGAAGAGCTTCCTCAACCTCCCGAGACCCTTCCCTCATTTTCAATTTAATGACGACCATGCGCATGGCGCGCTGTCTTCATTAGACTGAAAACAAAACTGAATCTTAGTTTCAGTTTTAGTGTTTCAGTTCTTGTGGGGCTATCTCAGCCCCCGAGCACCAAAACACTTGGGAGATGTATCACTAGAAAGGGGAGAATCTCCCCTTTCCAATGGTATCCTTCCCTAGTGGATCCCTGCTTGGCGGTAGCCCCAGGAGGGGGTTCCACAAGCAGGGATGCACCCACTAGCACCAGGGAGGGGGAGCGGCCCCTTGGGCAATGGCCTTTTGCTCCCCCCATATTTTTCTGGGCACAATACTATTTCTGCCCCCCCCTGGGGGGCAGATGGGGGCAGTAGCCACCAATCTACCCCCCGGAGGGGCAGAAAGCCCACTAGAAACCAGGGATTTTGTTTTATATTGACGCTGGGGTCGGGCTGCCCAAAAAGGGCATGGCAATGCCTCCACCCCTACAGAGAAATGTTTCTGCGTGGATCCACAAAATTCCACCCACCCAGCATTTCCCAAAGTCTTCCGAGAAAAATGGTACCTCACTTGTGTGGGTAGGTCTTGTGCCCATGACAGGAAACGGCCCAAAACTCAACGTGGACACATCACATTTTCTCACTGAAAACTGATCCTATTTTTGCAAAGTGCCTAGCTGTTGATTTTGAACCCTAGCTCTGCCGGCACCTAGGAAAACCCAGCAAACCTACACATTTTTGAAAACTATACACCAAGAGGAATACAGGATGGGGTGATTTATCTGGCTCTCACTCGGTTCTGTTACCCAGAATCCCTTGCAAACCTTAAACTTTGCATTAAAAAAACCCACATTTTATTCACATTTCTGTGATGAAAAGTTCTGGAATCTAGGCGTATCGACAAACTTCAACCCACCCCGCATTCCCCAAAGTCGACCGATAAAAATGATACCTTACTTGTGTGGGTAGGCGTAGTGCCCGCGACAGGAAACGGGCCAAACCCCAATATGGACACACCATATTTTTACATTGAAAACTGACCCTTTGTTTGCAAAGTGCCTAGCTGTAGAGTTTGAACCCTAGCTCTGCCAGCACCTAGGGAAACCTCCAAACCTATACATTTTTAAAAAGTAGATACCCCGGGGAATCCAGGATGCCGTAACTTGTGTGGCTCTAACCAGGTTCTGTTACCCAGAATCCTTTGTAAACCTCAAACTTTGTAAAAAAAAAATGTAACTCACATTTCTGTGGTGGGAAGTTCTTGAATCTGCGTGGATCCACAAAATTTGACCCACCAAGCATTCCCCAAAGATTGCAGAGAAAAATTGTACCTCACTTGTGTGCGTAGGCCTAGTGCCCGCAACAGGAACCAGCCCAAAACGCAATATGGACACACCACATTTATTTTTCACAACAAAAACCAACCATTTTTTTGCAAAGTGCCTAGCTGTGCATTTTGAACCCTAGCTCTGCCGACACCAAGGGACACCTAGCAAACCTATACATTTTTTAAAACTAGACACCCAGGGGAACCCAGGATGGGGTGACTTGTTTGGCTTTCCCCAGGTTCTGTTACCCAGAATCCCTTGCAAACCTCAAAATTTGTCAATCAAAACATATTTTCCTCACATTTCTGTGGTGGAAAGTTCTGGAATCTGTGTGGAGCTACAAAATTCCACCCACCCCTCATTCCCCAAAGACTTCCAAGAAAAATGGTACCTCACTTGTGTGGGTGTGTCAAGTACACACGACAGGCAAGGCCCAAAACCTATTGAGGCGACATCAAAATTACCTATCACAAAACAACCTAGTTATTCAAGTTGGTCCCATGAGTTTTTGGCCCCGGGCTCGGCGGCCATCTAGGGAAACCTACCAATCCCACCCATTTCTGAAAAATAGACACCCAGGGGAGTCCAGCAAGGTATGGCTTGCGTGGGTCCTCCAACATTTCCTACCCAGAATCCCAAGCAAACCTCAAATTAAGCTGAAAAAATCCGTTTTTTTCTCAAATTTCTGTGCGGGAAAGATCTGGAATCTGCATGGACCCACAAATTTCCTAACAACCAGCATTTCCCCAGGTCTCCCAATAAAAATGGTACATCACTCGAGTGGATGAGTCAAGTACCTGCGACAGGCAAGGGCCCAAAACCTACTGAGACGACATCATAATGACCTATCACAAAACAACCTGGTTTTGCAAGGGGGGTCCCATGTGTTTTTGGCCCCGGGTTGGGCGGCCATCTAGGAAAACCCACCAAACCCATACATTTCTGAAAACCTGACACCCAGGGGGAGTCCATCAAGGTATGATTTACGTGGGTCCCCCAACATTTCCCTACCCATAATCCTCTGCAAACCTCAAATTTTGTGGAAAATATAAATTTTCTCTTACATTTCTGTGTGGGAAAGTTGTAAGATCACCGAGCTGATACAAATTTCCTACCACCCAGCGTTCCCCCAGGTCTCCCAATAAAAATGGTACCTCACCTGTGTGGTTAGGCATAGTTGCTGCAACAGGAAATGACCCAAATCATACTGTGGAGACTTCAAAATGACCTATAACAAAACAACCTGGTTTGGGGGGTCACCTGGTTTTTTGGTCCTGGGCTCGCCGCCATTTAAGGAAACCTACCAAACCCATACATTTCTGAAAACTAGAGACCCTCAGGCGTCCAATGAGGTATGGCGTGCGTGGGTCCCCTAATGTTTCCCTACCCAGAATCCCCTGCAAAACTCAAATTTAGCAGAAAAAAACAAATTTTCCACATATTCTTGCGTGGAATCACTGTGGTGGCACAAATGCCCTACCCCACAGCGTTCGCCTTAATGTTCTGAGTAAAATGATACCTCACTTGTGTGGGTGTCCAATGCAGAATTGGCTAAAAACTTTTTTTTTTAATGCAGCTCTTAGAATTCTTGGTGCTATACCCTTAATCCCAATGTTTTGGGCTCTTCCCAGTCACTGGCCCTTTCCCTACCCACACAAGTGAGGTATAATTTCACTCGGGAGACTTAGGGGGATGCTGTGGGGTAGGACATTTGTGCTGGCACAGTGATTCCACCCAAAAATATGTGGAAAATGTGTTTTGTTTCAGCTAAATTTGAGGTTTGCAGAGCATTCTGGGTAGGAAAACTTTGGGGATTCACGCAAGCCATAACTTGCTGTACTCCCCCGAGTGTCTGGTTTTCAGACATGTGTGGGTTTGGTAGTTTCTTAAAATGGCCGTCGAGCCCGGGGACATAAACCCAGGTGACCCCCCTTTCAAAACCCAGTTGTTTTGAATAGGTCATTTTGATGTCTCCCCAATAAGTTTTGGGCCCTTGCTGTCGCGGGTACTTGACCCACCCACGCGATTGAGGCACCATGTTCATCGGGAGACCTGGGGGAACGCTGGGTGGTTGGAAATTTGTGGATCCACATAGATTCCAGTACTTTCCCACACAGAAATGTGAAAAAAATGTGATTTTTTTCTGCTAAATTGGAGGTTTGCAGGGCATTCTGGGTAGGAAAACATTGGGGATCCATGCAAGCCATACCTCGCTGGACTCTCTCGGGTATCTAGTTTTCAGAAACGTATAGGTTTGGTAGTTTCCCAAGATGGCCGCCGAGCCCGGGGCCAAAAAAACAGGTGCCTCCCTTGCAAAACCAGGTTGTTTTGTGATAGGTCATTTTGATTTCTCCTCAATACGCTTTGGGCCCTTGCCTGTTGCGGGTACTTGACCCAACCACTTGAGTGAGGCACCATTTTCATTGGGAGACATGGGGGAACACTGGGTGGTAGGAAATTTGTGGATCCAAGTAGATTCCAGAACTTTTTCACACATTAATTTGAGAAAAAGGTGATTTTTTTCCATCAAAATTTGAGGTTTGCAGGGTATTCTGGGTAGAGAAACATTGGGGGGCCCACGCAAGCCATACCTTCCTGGACTCTAGTTTTCAGAAATGTGTGGGTTATGTAGGTTTCCCTGGATTGCTGCCAAGCTCGGGACCAAAAACTCATGTGACCCCCTCATGCAAAACCAGGTCATTTTCAGATACATAGGGGGCATCTGAATTTTTGGTGCCGGGGTCGGAAGCTATCTAGAGAAATTCCTGTAAACTAGAGACTCTGTGTAGTCCAAGGAGGTATGGCTTGCATGGGTCTCCAAACGTTTCTGTGCCCAGAATGTGTCAGCCCGGTGATCCTACAACTCTCCAACATGGAAATGTGAGAAAGAATTTATATTTTCAACAAAATTTATTTGAGGTTTGCAGAGGATTCTGGGTAGGAAATGCTGGGGGAACCCACTCAAGCCATACCTTGCTGGACTCCCCCGGGTGTCTAGTTTTCAGAAATGAGTGGGTTTGGTAGGTTTCCCTAGATGGCCGCCAAGCCCGGGGCCAAAAACCCAGGTGACCCCCTTGCAAAACCAGGTTGTTTTGTGGTAGGTCAGTTTGATATCTCCTCAATACGTTTTGGGCCCTTTCCTTTCACGGGTACTTGACCCACCCACACAAGTGAGGTACCATTTTTATCGGGAGACCTAGGGTAATGATGTGCACAAAGAAATGTGTGGATCCACGCAGATTCCAGAACTTTCCCACACAGAATTTTGAGAAAAAAGTGATTTTTGCAGCTAAATTTGAGGTTTGCAGGGGATTCTGGGTAGGGAAATTTTGGGGGACCCACGCAAGCCATACCTTGCTGGACTCCCCAGGTGTCTAGTTTTCAGAAAAGTGTGGGGTTGGAAGGTTTCCCAAGATGGCCGCCACGCCCAGGGCCAACAACTCATTAGACCCCCCTTGCAAAACCAAGTTGTTTTGTGAAAGGTAATTTTGATGTTGCCTCAATAGGTTTTGGGCCCTTGCCTGTCGCGGGTACTTGACCCACTCACACAAGGTAAGTAAGGTACCATTTTTATTGGAAGACTTTGGGAAATGTGGGGTGGGTGGAATTTAGGGGGTCCACACAGATTCCAGAACTTTCCACCACAGAAATGGGAGGAAAATGTGTTTTTTGTTCACAGATTTTGAGGTTTGCAAGGGATTCTGGGTAACAGAACCTGGTGACAGCCATACAAGTCACCCCATCCTGTATTCCCCTGGGTGTTTAGTTTTCAAAAATATATAGGTTTGCTAGGTTTCCTTTGGTGCCGGCAGAACTAGAATTCAAAATCAACAGCTAGGAACCTGCAAAAAAGGGTCAGATTTAACTCTGCAAATGTGGTGTGTCCATGTTGCATTTTGGGCCATTTCCTGTCGCGGGCCCTAAGCCTACCTACACAAGTGAGGTACCATTTTTTTTAATAGAAATTGGGGAATGCGGGGTGGGTCGAATTTTGTGGATCCGTGCAGATTCCAGAACTATCCACCACAGAGATGTGAGGAAAATGTGTTTTTGGGACAAATTATGAGGTTTGCAAGTGATTCTGGGTAACAGAACCTGATGAGAACCAGTCAAGTCAACCCATCCTGGATTCCCCTGGCTGTCTAGTTTTCAAAAATGTATAGGTGTGCTAGGTTTCCCTAGGGGCTGGCAGAGCTAGGGTTCAAAATCTACAGCTAGGCACTTTGCAAAAAAAGGGTCAGTTTTCACTGTGAAAATGTGGTGTGTCCACGTTGCGTTTTGGGCTGTTTCCTGTAGTGGGCACTAGGCCTACCCACACAAGTGAGGTATAATGTTTCCCAAAATCTACACAAATGACCCGTTGCTGAATTCAGAATTTTGTCTACTTTTCTAAAATGTATAGCTTTCCAGGATCCATTATATCTTTCATACTCATTTCTACCATTAACTGGAAGGAGGTTGAAAGCACAAAAAATAGTAAAAATTGGCTATGTCCCAGAAAAATGCCAAAACTGTGTAAAAGATGTTGGTTTTCTGACAAAAGTCTGCTTGTCCCTGAAAGCTGGGAAGAGGGTGATTTCAGCACCACAACCCCTTTGTTGATACCATTTTCAGGGGAAAAATACAGACGCTTTCATCTGTAGCCCTTTTTCCCATAAAAAAAAAATGTCGCTGTATTTTGGCTAATTTCTGGGTCCCCTCCAAGGGAATCCAAAAACTCTGGGAACCTTAAGAATCCCCATGATGTTGAAAGAAAAGGACGCAAATTTGTCGTGGATACCTTATGTGGTCAAAAAGGTACATGGGCCTAAGCGCAAACTACCCCAAATAGCCAAAAAAAGGCTTAGCACAGGGGGAGAATGACCTAGCAGTGAAGGGGTTAAAGAAAGAGTGTCTGTGACGCCAAAGCTTCATAAAGTGTATTATGATAACTCACATGGAGTTAAAGTTTCTGACTTTCAAGTTGGCTATTGGGTAATGAATAAAACCCCAATAGAGTTTGGAAAGAAGACACAAAATATTCTGGTCCAGTAAGGCTAACCAGAGTAGCAAAAGGTTCTGTTCTCGTTGAAGGGTAAGGCAGGTTGAGCAAAAGAGCTTTGGTTAAACTCACTCCTGAACAGGCTACCAAAATAAGCAAACTTAAGAGCAACCTTGATAGAGCTGTGAATACTGATGCTTGTTGGTTTGGTACATTTGGTGTGCCTCATAATGATGTGGAGGTGGTCCGTCCAGGTTAGCTCAGTGTGTGACCACTGAGCCTATTTTTCTGAGGAAGTACTTGATTCGGACTCTTGCTGCACCAGCAATTCTATTGAATCCTTGGCTTCTGAGAGGCAGTCATCTTATGTGCCTTTGCCTACAAGGTTCAAAGACTTTTACATGAATTGATGCAACAACTTTATTGCCTTGTTTCAAATCTTAAACACATGGTTGACATTATTTAATTTCAAATCTTTTCTCTTTGTTTCTGTAAAGGGGGAGATGATGTAGTGCGCTATTTGCTAGTCCTATCTCTACCTTTACCATGGACACATGCTAGTGAGCTCATGATTCCCTGTATAATGTTTGTTTTTGTTCAGTGTCCATAGTTCTGAGTTCCTTCTCCATGGTTTCCAATTCCAGTTTCACCAGTTGGAGTTGCGAACTACTGGAGGAAGGACCAGGATGTGGGCTCCTTTGCTGCAATAAAGAAATCTTACTTGCTTCAACTACACTGCTCCACTCTGTTCTATTAATCTGAAACTTTTACAGAATAGCAAACAATCACATCCACTGACCAACCATATCAGACAGAAGAAACCCAGACATCAACTATAGAACAGAAGCACCATCTATTTGACTGTCAAGTGACTCACTTCAGCACTTTATCATTCACAAAACAATATGCAACTTAAATGATAAGACAGAAGACACCAAGTCAGCACACAAAAACCCCTCAGTTAGTCTGTTTAGTGGGATACTGTGGACCTCAAGGAGACACCATACTCTGAGCTTCTTTCTTTTTTTCACAACAAATTTGAATGGGTTTTTGCAATAAGATAAGGCCATTACAGCCTACATAATTAGGCAGTAAATAACAGCTGCGGCCCGTGGAGGGAGCTCCGTGGGGCAGACAGGTGGGGTGGGGGAGGGGCAGGGTGGGGGGTGGTAAACATCAGAATATGGACGATTGCAGGTAAGTAAGCAATAAAACAAATTTCGTAGCGCCCCCCTGCATCCCATTTTGCCATGCAGGGTGTGCAACGAAATTCGTTTATTTAATTTAATTGTTTACTTTCCTGCAATCATCCATATTCCGGTGTTTACCACCCCCCACCCTGCCCCTCCCCCGCCCCGCCTGTCTGCCCCACGGAACTCCCTCCACGGGCCACGGATGGTAAATAATAGGGTACATACCCTTGAACAACATGAACATAGAAAACTGGCACCATCCTTCCCAATCCCCCAAACCCTGGAATGCCCCCCCACAGATCCCCGAGGCGAGTACACTTGTAGTTCATGGAAGGTTCCCTCATGTGGCATCTACATATGTTCATATTTCAGTATCCAACTGGGCATCAGCAGTACTCACCAGGGTTAGAACTATACCTCTACATTCGGACCAGCTCTGCCATATATATATATTTTTTTTAGGTCAGACCCTGGCCTGAAAGACTACTATTTCTAGACCCATACAATGGTCCATACTTACATGCAGCTATGGACGGTGAGGAATTACCTTTCCACATCTTAGCAATGTCTCTCCTGGCCAGTGTGAGCCCCAAGAACAACAGGGGCCATTTATAGCTGTTCCCACTAAGACTCTCTGTACTATGAAGAGGGATCAGTTTGGGATCTAGTGGGATCTCAGAAGAAAGGCCCTCAGCGAGGCAGGACGTCACTCACCGCCAGAAGCATCTCAAGGACAAACAAACCCACACTGTGTGTATGAAGGTGCCCTTGTCTATCTCAATCACTCCCATGCACTACAGGTGGTGCCTGGTGTAATAAGCTATATGTAGATATTTTAATTGACTCAAGTGAAGGCAAAAAAAATAGCTGCTTCACGGCGGGACCCCAGGGTATCTGTCCAGTCATCTTCCTTAACCTCACCCACCTCTCCCTGCCATGTCACCCAAAGCGTGGGTAGTGCCGTGGTACTATGCATGATCAGTGACTGGTAGTCATGTAATTTTATAAATGCCTAAGTCACCCATCCCTATATCTTGGAAACATGCTAAGGTAGTCCCCCTCTTAAAAAAAACAAAGTTAGACCCCGCTAGGCCGGATAGCTTTAGACCTATCTCCCTACTACCATACCTTGCTAAGGTGGCGGAAGCCCATGTGAATTCTATTCTGACCACCTACCTGGAATCTAACGGAATTTTGGACGAGTCCCAGAATGGATTCCGTGCCAAACACAGCACGGAGTCTGCCTTACTGGCCGTTACGGAACATCTAAGGGAGGTGCAGGACCGGGGGGAGACCTCGTTTCTGGTTCTGCTGGACTTGAGCGCGGCCTTTGACACGGTCTCCCACAGGATCTTGCTTGAGCGACTGTGGGAGATCGGAGTCAGAGAGAGTGCCTTCGATTGGTTCGTGCCTTTTTTATCTGACCGTTCCTTCCAGGTGCATGCTCCGCCGTACTCGTCCAGCAGGCACTCTTTGGAGTGTGGGGTCCCGCAGGGCTCTGCGCTCAGCCCCACATTGTTTAATGTGTATGTCCGCCCCTGGCTTTGTTGGCTTGAGAACGAGAGATTAGGTTAATATCGTACGCGGACGATACGCAGCTTATTTTCACCTTCTCCAAAAACACCGAGATGGACCAAACCAAATTCCAAGAAGATATCCTGGCCATATCAAACTGGCTGTCCCAGAAATGTCTTCAGCTAAATTCCTCCAAAACTGAGGTTCTTTTAATAGGTAATGAAACTCAGAGATGGGACAAACACTGGGGGCCCCCCACACTAGGACCCCCACCCATTCCTAAGGAGGTAGTTAAAAATCTGGCCCGAAGCTATGGAATTCGATCCCCCTAAAGGCTCGGGCCACCACTAACCACATGCTCTTCCGGAAACAGATCAAAACTTGGCTGTTTTCTTCCATTTAACTTTCTCTCACTGGCCGCGCTGTTGCACCTTCTGATATGTCCATAAGGGCTGGGACGCCCCATTGCTGGGGTAGCCATGCGCTATACAAATAAAATTAACATAACATAACATAACCCATTAATATCTTGCCCTCCAGACTGTTGAACTCTAGCAGCTCTTGAAGTCACGTAGATAGGGGGATAAGGCATTGGCAGAGCTGTAGATACCTATAGAACTGGCTAACATGAAGCTGGAATGTGGTCTGCACCTCTTGGAAGGATTGCAAGACTGGACCTTTCATAACATCACTGAGTGTGGACACCTGTGTGTCACCTGTGTGTCATCCAATTGTTTTAACCCTTTTAGTAGGGAAAACTAACCCAGCAGGATATCCTGCCACAAGGGAGTCTCCTGTGTCAGTCTCCCCCACCACCCCATCTGCCAAAGGGAGCACTGCCATTGGGATATACCTACCATGGTTACAGGGAGAAGAAAGCCTAGTCCCATCCGGCTGTAAAGGAAGTCCAGGAGTGGGTTGTCCCCCATCTCCCATCTCTCACTAGTAAATGCTGGGTCATCATGAGAGCTATACCACCAGGCATTATTGATCAGGAGGTGTGAGGCAGCATAATAGGATAGTACATCGGCGGCTGCGATTCCTCCACAATAAGTGGACTGAAAACATGTACGAAGGGCAATGCAAGTTGAGGCACCACCCCATAGAAACTGGTTTAGCATGGCATTTATCTGTTTGAACCATAACATTGGGATAGTGTGGGGGTGATTCTGGAGCTGATAAAGCATAAGCAGGAGCAAAACCATTTTAAAGATTGTCGATCTGTCTAGCAGAGAGAGTATCAGCTGAGACCAGGCCCTCACCTCCTCTTTAACACATGATAGCAGTGAACAAATATTTCAAGACTATGATATCACAGGATTGGAGGAAATAAAGACTCACAGATATTTGAAGCTGTGTCTGGCCAGTGTCAAACCAGCCGCCCACTCTATGTCATTAGCTGAGCCACCCACAGGGAATACCACAGACTTCCCAGGATTCATGTATAGCCCAGATGTCTCACCGAATATCTGCATAATCTGCAAAATATGAGGCCCAAAGTATGAGGATTTGTAAGGAAGAACAAAACATCATCTGTGTATAACGCAATTCTTTCAGATAACTCTGGTGACCACTCAAAGTCACGTACTTGAGCATCCACCCTTACCATGCAGCCAACGGCTCCATGGTTAGCGCGAACAACAGGGAGGATAGAGGGTACCCCTGTCTCATGTCCCTGTGGATCTGGAAAGACATGACACCTCGTTCACCACCTGGACCGAGGCTGTCAAATCTGCATATAAAAGGCAGATATAAGAGAGGAGCCACAGGCCTAAACGTTTGTTCTGGAGTAGAACGAATAAGTATTCCCAGCTGACTAAGTTGAACGCTTTATCAATATCAGCCAAGAGTATGTTTTCTGCTTTCATCTTGGGTATTCATCTAAGTCTCAAGAGCAACTAAGGTGTGTGTTTTATGCTTATGTTCACCAGCACATTAACTAATATCAACCCCACGCAATGTTGGTTTGAGAGCTTCCCATAATAAAGCACCGGAGGACGAGGTATCCAGGTTAATGATAAAATACTCTGTAGGAGACCGGTGCAACAGTGTGTTATAGGCTGGATGTTGCAGATGCCAAGGTGGCATGAGCCAGTGGAAAGGCAGACGCTCCGGATCGATGTGGAGCCTGAGGGCCTTGGGGGAGTTATCAGACAGTCCCCTAGGCAAAATGTCAATTTCCGAGACTCTGGGGGAGTAATTAGTGGGGATTAAGAGGTAATTGAGCGTAGAAAAGGAGCCATGTACTGGCAAACAATATGTGTAGCCAGCTTCGGCAGGGTGAGACATTCTCCATGCATCAATCCATCCCAGTGCGGATAATAGTGAACCTAACTTGAATGCCCCAGTTTCCATCTGCCTCCCCCTGGCAGGCCACTGGTCAATCTCCAGATCTAGCACATTCCATTCCCCACCTACCTCCAGGGAGATCTCCCCACACACTGATGAATTCATCTACAAACATTTGTCCTAATTTTTGGAACGTCTAATAGATTGCCGATTGCACCTCGCTGTCTCCGTGGTGGTGAAGAACATTAAGAGACAGATAGTAATAAGGAGGGTGATAATCATGTTGGTTAAATGTAGTAATATGGACTACTTGGAGGAACATGACACTTTGGAGGGAGTTGTTCCCACTTATCGCAGTGCATCAGTAAAAGAGCGTAAGGATGAAGCTCGGTTTTCTCATAAACTATCAAAAAGTGCCATTTTGAAACCTGCAATTTAAAAACAAACTTCACGAAAAGATGTGTTTTTAAATTGTGAGTCCAGAGACACCAAACTCCAATTTTCTTTCAGCTCCTAATGGCAGGTACATTTGTAAGATGTTACAAGGCAGCTTCAATGCTAACCTATGGGAGAGATAGGCCTTGCTGTAGTGAAAAAAAAATTAGAAGTATATCACTACAAGGATGCAAAACACAACGGTACATGTGCTACCTTTAAAAACACTGCACCCTGCCCATGGGGCTACCTTTGGTGTACCTTAGTGGTGCCATACATGTAATTCAAGGGAAGGGTTGGGCCTGGCAAGTGGGTGAACTTGCCAGGTTGAAATGGCAATTTAAAACTGCACATACAGACACTGCAGAGGCAGGCCTGAGACATGTGTGTAAGGCTACTCATTTGGGTGGCACAATCAGTGCTAAAGACCCACTAGTAGCATTTTTTTACAGGCCCTGGGTGCAGTGTGCTAGGGATGAACTAGTAAATCAAACATGCCAAGCATGGAGAAACCAAATCCCATTACATTTTAGACAGGGAGCACTTTGCGGACCTATTCTTCCTCCTACATTGGCGGAAGATGCAAAGTTTTGCGGTGATTGCTCAAGGAGATGCAAAGATATAAGGGGGGGGTCCCAAAACAATATAGACTATTGTACTGGATATAACTCAAAAACAGCTGAACAGATTTACATGACATTTGGCAAGGTGAAACATGGTGCGCAGCTGATCATTTTGGGTACTACATGTAAGTAGGCTAAGTATTTTTTAAGTTATAAGGCATTTTAACTTAGTAATATCTGTTATCGCTATATTTTTGTGAAGTTTTGTGCTATTTTGCAGAAATACCACTGAACATAGCGATGATAAGTCATTATTTGATTGGCTAATGACTGCCTTTACAAAAGCTAAAGGCAGCCATATTGGTTTTAGATACACTTAGCATGTGTTCTGCGTTTCACATTTTGATGTAGGAATGTAATTGTTTTAATATTTCCCTCCTATCAACTTTATTAAAGTGGTGATAGGTAGAAAAAAATATTTATAAGCTTTTATATATTTTGTTTTAAATGTACCGCGGTCCTACCTTGGGAGTACAGCGGTACCAAAATAAAAACCTTTTAAAAAATGAAAATCCCAGTCTAATATCATATGTTTTACAAACACAGTGTACTACAGTGCATTGCCCATTTTTAACATATTTAAATCTTCACTAAAAAGTCTACAGAGTACCGGGGTAGTTCCTACAAATTACCTTAGTACTTAAAAAAACGTGTAAAATAAATTGTGCAGATCATCCCTTAACTGCTGTAAAAATATATAGAAAATTATAAATACATTTTTCGACCTGTTAACACTTTAATAAAGTGGAAATAGGTAGGGAACAACATGAAAGCATACTACTTACCTAGATCCCTAACCCAGACTCTAACCCAGAATGTAGCGAAACCAAAGACTCAGACAAAGAAAACAACATGCGTGCCTTTTACATTTGGTAAAGACAGCCATTAGCCAATCACATACTGTCGTGTCATGCCCATGTACTGTGGTATGCCGTGAACTTACCGCAGTATACCACATCACTATATATTACTAAGTATTTTAAAAATTATAACTTTACAGCTACTTACACTATTCACACAAACTACCAAAAAATACCATTTACACCAAGCAATCTATTATCCTGCCACATTATATCTACATCCATTTTCACATTTTAACAGTATGTATGTTTCAGTTGCCACACCCCACTGTACACAACTACATGCTATGGCACTCTACTCTACGACACTCCACTCTACGCCATTATATTCTATGCCACTCCACTCTACGTCACTCCACTATACACCACTCCACTCTCTGCTAATCCACTGTGTGCCACTCTCCTCTCCGCTAATCCACTGTATGCCACTCCACTCTACGTCACTCCACTCTACACCTCTACACTCTATGCTATTACAGTCTATGACTTCCATTTTATGACACATACATGAAACAAACAACAACGGGAAAACAAAGTTAATTTTTGTCTGTTGTGATGTTGTGGGCTGGGATCACTCTTGCCAAAAAGCAGTCAACGCAAGTTTCTGTGAGGGCATAAACTTTGACCAACCATCTTCTTCAGGACCACACAACAATACAATGCTTTTGCTCCAATGGAAGTACATGGGGGAAAGCTAAAGGAGACAACGAAAATGGGGAAAATAGACCAAACTACTCAATCTAAAATCCTAAAAAAGAAAATAATTCCAGCTTACCATGTATATCACCATTACTCTGGATTAACAAAAGTTGGTGCAAATAGAAAAGAAATACCTCCCTGGGGTCCAATGTTTACCCAGAGAGTCCACTACATGCTCAGAACACTATTTGCAGTGCATAAAACAATTTCAGATAAAGGAGAAAAGGGCATAAGGTAGCAAGAGGACATGGGAAGAAAATCAGAATCACCACTGAGTTTTTCCTCATGCTTGCATGCAGCAGTGTCTTTGTTACCTCATATAAATGCACAGGTGCATATAGTGTAATGGTCACACCTACTAATATTTAAAAAAGCTCAGCTACTTGATAACGGTAATCCGCCAAGGACGTATCTGGTTGGTGAGGCATGGCCTCAATACTACTACATTCAAATATCATTCCATGCTGCATCCTGTCAGGTTTGCAGTATACCTGATTCCTATTTAAAATGAAGAGGCACAAGAGAAGGGCAAATGCCTATTTCCAGTCAGTCTAGCTGAACTAAAAGGTTTCGCCAAGGAGAAAAGGGACCATGTGATTTTTTTACCTCAAAAAAAGTTATTTCATGGGCCAAGATAAGTGATATGTGTAGCTCACCAATCACAGAATTCTCCTCATTTATAGTGGCTCCTGGTTTTAGTACTAAACGTCCTGATTGTGAAGGAAAAACACGAAGGGGACATAAAATGGAGGCCTGGTCTACCTGTGTGATACTGCTTAGCTGAAAAACCATTATCAAAATGTGCCCGCAGGAAGGTTCTTACCAAACTGTTAAATACAATGGGGGATTAAATGTTTTGCTAGTATCCTGTGGGATCTAAGCCAAACCATGCCTTAAGGCTCCTAGGGTCACATATATTTCCATCTTTTGGCTGGAAGTGTTCGATTCCCTGCACGATCCTCACCGGGATGTATGTAAGTGCGCATTCTCGGATCCCCCTGAGGTAGCATTGACCATGCCATTCACCGGTAAAAAGACAGTGCCTATAAAGTACACAGTACTGGAGCTGCCCCAGAGCCTTGCAGATCAACAAGAAGTTAACTCACGCTATCCTGCGTAGTACAGATCGGTAAGTAAAGTAAAACAATGACAGTCTCTCACTTCCTCACTTCGAATTCCCTAGAAATAATCACCTGTAAAACACCCATTAAAACGTAAATAGCTTTGAGATTGCTAGGCAAGCAGCATCTTGCCTCAAAAATAATATCTTTGTCATGCTCTTATCATCTGGGATTCTGTATGGACGCTGAAGACTAATATCTAACGTATCCCGAATGCAGGAGTCCTTAAGAATACTAAGTCCCACCTGTGACTGATGTATCCTAATGACGTCCGGTGGGTAGAGTGTAAGAACGTGAAAGAAATTGAGCACATCTTAGGGTGGCTATCCCCTGTATGCTATTACACTATACACCACTCCTCTATTCTATGGCACTACACTCTAAGCCAACCCACTCTTCATAAATTCATGCTAGACCACTCTACTCTATGCTATTCCACTATAAGCCACTCCACTACATGTTACTACACTGTATGCCAGTAACACTGAACGTTATTACACTCTTCACCACTCCACTACCCTCTACTCCACTCCAAGCCACTCCACAGTATGCTATTGCACTGTACACCACTACACTCTACAACAGCCCACTCTACGGTATTCCACTCTACAAGACTCCACATTGTGCTACTCCACTCTATGCTATTCCACTATCAACCATTATACTGTACCTCACTGTGCTCTATGCCACACTATTCTATGCTATTCCACTGTACCCTACTCCACTGTATACTATTACACTCTACGCCTCTCCACTCTATCCCACTCCAGTGTACGCTATTCCATTGTATGCCACTCCAGTATAGGTCACTCAACTCTATGCTTCTCCACACTGTGGAGTTCCTATATTCCTGTAGTGTAGTTCCTATATTCCCAATAGGCTCTGCGCATTGGAATATAATAAACAGTAGTGTAGACGTAGGACTGAGGTCATCTAGGTCTCTACTGACTATGTTAGACTTAATTAGTTTTGCCAGCTAGCTCAGAGGTCACTAGAAACGTTCTCGAATGTTCAGGAAAGGGTTAACCCTCCTGATTTAGACAAGAAGGGATTCGTTTCTGACAACCGCATAAACATGACAACTTTGCTCCCTCAGAATAAAGAGTGTATCTCTAGAGTCGTGTGAAAACAATAGACAGCTATTTCACTCAGTCAATCGTGCATGCTTTAGTTTCACCAGAGTGCAGAGAAATAGAGAGAGGGGCGTTTTCAATAAAAGGTGTCATTTTATTGAGCAGTCTTCTTTCTCATGCAAGAGAAATGAATTGCCACAATTGCAATACTTATCATAAAGTAAAGTGCGTACAGTAAAAGTAGTATTATGAAATAATACTGTAAAAGCATTGATATGGTTTCTTAGCCATATGATATTTTAAAATGGATAAAATATATACATACATAAAAACATTGACTAACGAACTCAACTGGTGCTTCTAGATACGCATACCCCGGTGTACCTGACCTAAGTCTAATACGTGGGAAGGAGTAAGTAAGTTGCAGTTTTAGGTTAAGTTAGGTTTTTGCCAAGTATCGGAATCAAGAATTCTCTCTAAGGTTTTAGTCAGCTCCGTACCTTGGTTATAGAATGAAGGAGGTCTTGTATCTCGCTTCTCAGGACTCTCCCAGCAACCCATGAGGGTGACTTGGGAACACCGGAGCTGGATTTCTCGGCGTGAGAAAAGGCAGCTTCTCCAGCACGTCAAAGGGGAGGGGCGGCTTCCTTCGGCTCTCGCATCAGCTGGGCTTTGGATAAGTAGATAGCCGCTCTGCTCCACACCACCGTGTGTTTGCTTAAGGCAACGTTGGTATATTTATACCTGGAAGGTGCCGGGTTTGAAGTAAGGTTGGACATAAGACGTCACTAAGAACTAACAGTTCTTTCTGGACTTCAGGAGTTCTTGTGCAAATCAAAACAAAAGCAGGGAGTTTTCCCGGGCTGCTGAAGGCTTGGTTTGTTTAAAGAACGCGTTGTGCTTTCTAGGAGTCTATGGGAGTAGCCTTGCCGTGTTTTGGACTGCATGGGCTATTACTAAATATGGATATGATTCCTATGCCTTTATAAGGATATTATTTGTTATAACCACATAAGGGCATGAATCGAGAATATCGAATTAGGGTCCAACATAGAAATACAACACCCACTCCACGGATTAATGTCCATCATTATTAAATAATAAGCAATATAAACATATACCGATGCATGTGTGTTTTCCAACCCACCCCAAGTTACATATTTTGTTTTTGAAATGGTGTATGGTATATACACGTAAATGAGTATTGGTACTGTACGCTTTTCAAGTAGGGTTATCATTCAGTTAAATGCACATATATATCAGCTGAATAAATTTGCGAAAATTACACATGAAATGGCTCTGTATACAGAAAAGAAGGCCATGACCATTTCATCACATATTATTATACGATAATGTACATGTGCTAGAGGCTTAGGTAAAATATTGTCTCTAATGTCTCTAAAAATAGAAGCTCTGTTCTTTAAGAATAGTTCTACTTTAAGCAAAGTACCATGTGCCGGAAAAAATGGTAAATATTTTTGAATTGAAAGAAAAATAATTTCGCTTTCAGTGGAAAAAATAGTTCCAAATGTTTTCAGTTGCTTTGTTTAACAGAATTGAAGGCCAAATTCAGAGTTCAGGGAACGCTGTGTGCTTGTTGTTTTTTTTTAATAAAGTTATTCTCGTTGTTCAGCGGAGAACATCATATCAGACAGGCTTGCAAAAAATTGGTCTATAACATCAGGTGAAAGTTCGACCAAGTTTGAAAATGCTGCAACTGTGCAGTTCTGCGCGTGATTGCTAACATCGATGTTTGGATCAGCAATGCTCACAGAAGGTTGTACCTGTTTGGTGCTGCTTTCCTCTCGTACTTCACCGCCACCTACTCGTAATGGTGAAGTCTCAACAAATGCCGTCATCAGAATAGGTAGCCGCTGGGAACAACACGTTGCATGAGTCGTTACCAGACCTAGCAAAGTATCGTTATCCATTGGTACTGCTGATGGTAGTGTAAGACAGACGTCCAACACGCATTCTTCTCCGCATAGCAGACATCAAAGCACAGGTAAGATGCAATCTTGCCAGATTGGTCTGAATGAAAGAAACCAGGTAGTATTCAGATCTCTTAGCCGGGCCAATCCGAGGACCTTAGTGATGCGGTCTCGGTAGCCTATTGTTAGGATCGTTTCTTCCATCGTTGCTGGAGTCTTGTCTGTGGCTTGGCTTGCCATATCGGAGCAGGAGGAACAAAAATAAAATTCCTGCCACGAGTCCCAAAATTAAAGGTAGGCCGCCAAAGACAGAATGGACAAAATTCGGGAAGATGCCCAGAACTGTTTCAAATGGTGTTAACAGTCCCGAAAAAATTGTCTTAAATACATGTGCGATGCCACTGGTACCAGACATGTTTAAAATTTGACTTAACATTTCTACGAAATGCACGGGGCAATTTGTTGATAAAAGGGTATGTATCTCTGCTGCTGTCCTTGCAACTTGCAGATCATATGTTTCTTTGGATGAGGTCAAAGGCACAGTAGTCTGTAAAAGAATAGACCTCATTCTGCTTAAAGTATCAATTTGAATAGAAGAGATATTCACATAAGGCCATATTGCCGCCTCCATGTCTGGATTGCTGTTTGGATACAATACTTGCATACAGCAAACAACCCTGGAAGTAACAGTTACGAGATAGCATTCTCCTGGTACCATTCCACAACAGCTGTGGTCATTTATTAAAACGTAGCTCCGTTAGAAAGTGGTCTGAAAAATGGTTCTATCTGTGTTGCAGGAGTGCCTTGTAGATGACATGAAAGGTTATTTGAAGACCCTTCGCAGACTCCATGCAAGTTAATACCTTGACACAGAAGTGTACCGCTTAATGATTTCTTACAATTATTACCACTAAGGAATACCTCCTTTTCCCCTTCACTATACATTTGTGTGTGTAAGGTAAATCCCAGGTTGATTTGATGTATCCTTCACCCAACCTTTCATACTGGCCTGCTGGTATATATTCTTGGCAATATTTAAACTGGAAAGTTGTTATCGGAATTGTAATTGTTCCGTGTATTATCCATTCAATGACAGGCCTCTCTGACATTGTCAATGGTAATCTCTCAAGTTTTTCAACGCTCAGAATCGTATAGTCTGCTCCTTTTTGTGCCAAACTGATTTGTTTATCAGTAAGGTTAAAGATAGAAAATAATGACGTTTTGTTGATTAGACGCCATGGCACGTAGCATGAACGTAGGTTTTGCAACGTCAAGCCAAGCTGTACAATAGAACGCAATAGGGACTGACCATATTGCAACATTAGCAAGTCTTGCTCTATTATATCAAAGGCAGAAGATACAATGCTGCCCAGTGAATATATTCTGGAAGACAGAGTCGTTAACCCATTGTCCACTACAGAAAGTGATGTTTCCAAATTAATACGATCAATTTCATGTATTTTTTCCGCTGTTTCAATTTGCATTACTTTCCAAGCTTCGTTGTATGCAGCGTATATACCGGCCGCTATGAAAAGTTTTTGACGCTGTTTGCGAGGTCCCATTATGAAATCTCGCAAGTCAGCACCTTCTTTAAGTAAAGTCAAGTGCTGCTTAATTTCAGCCAGTGTGGATTTTAGTAGCCACTCAAGGCATAATTTCCCTACTCTGTATGTTGTAACTATCCCTGGATGTTGTCTCTGGGAATATCTTGGGTCTGGCCTGGTCATTTTGAAACCCTGTCTTTTGTTCAGGAATCTATCTTGACAGTTGTTCGTGTCTCTGGGCCAGATCAACCATTTTTTCCAATCAGGATTTGTTCTGTTTTGGTGAAAAATATGGGATACGTCTATTTCCACATCTGTAGTGCTATTACTATCAGGGATGGGCATTGGAATAGACGGTTTATTTAAGTATTTTATCTTAGCTAAACCAAGACAAATAGTTTGTTGAATGGTATCATTCAGGAATATTATTTGTTCTGGGATCATGCAGGCTCTAAATAATGATTCTAGACCTTGTACCTGCCAGTCTTTTGTTCCCCAGATGGTTTTTGTTTCAATGTTATTTTTCCAAAATTCTAAATCAAATGTAGACATTTTGTCATAAACTTTTTCAGAATAAATCAATTTAGTGTTTGTCAACATATTTTTCATTCCTGTCTTATTTAACATTTTAAAATAAAACGTTTCTGGATCACTGTTGTTAAACCCTGAGAAGTATGGAAATTTCTCAAAAAATGTCTTCGAACTTCCTTTTGGTGGAGTTGGACAATGTTCCCATTGATTATAAGTTAAAACATTTCTAGGTTGTGCAGATTTATGCAAATAGTGATGACCATAGTGATTGTAACAGTATAATTCTTCATAATTTGATGAACCCTATAAATAATCATGTTCTGTAAATTTGGCTGACATTACTAAATTTGACATCATATTATTAATATTTTCAAAGTCCCAATCATCAGAGAAAGAACTTGGTATCACAAAGTCACTTAAGAAAACCTTAAACTGGTGTGGATACTTCAAGAGCTCAATCGGGCCATAAATGTCATAGACAGTTCTGTCCCATGCTATACCCCCAGGTATTGGATTGGCTGTGATGTTCACTGAATATAGTTCTCTTTTCACGATGTGAGAGGATCTGTGAGACTTTAGGACCAAGTTGATGTTCTGACTTGCTGTGTCCATTGTACTATATTTTCCATCAATGAATCTACCCAAGCGCAAAACCATGATGAGCCAAAGCAGGAGGAAAAGTACACCTAACACAGTCCAAAATTCAATCCATGGTGAAATCAGATATCTTTCTTTTAGTTGGTGAAAAAGCCCGGTAATTTTTTCTTTGAAAGTTTTTGTTGCTGGCTTGTCTCCATGTTCACTTGGATCATCAGAAAAGTAATCAAAGTTGATAAAATAGCCAGATGCAGTTCTGTCAATTGGTGGGATTGCTTCCGGATTTCCACTGATCTTTGCATTTTCTTTTGTTACATTTGTACATTCTGATGCTACATCGTTGTAGATTGGTGTATCATCATGAATAGTTGCAATTTGGGTTTCAAGAGGCACAAGTTCCATGGCTTTGTTGCATAGTCCTTTTTTATTTACTGCAGTTTTATCGAATGTGATTGGTCTCTCAGTTTGAACCTCTTGGATTGTAGCAAAGTTCGGTCTTTTGCTATTTCTTGGTAGTCCACTGGGCCTACTACTTATTATCGGCCACATGATTGTGGTTTCACCAGGTCGATGGAAACAGTTCTGTTTTCCTTTTTACCAGCAAGTGGCGGTAGTACTACTGATCTTGTTCCGCTGACAGCTAAGACAGGTGCTGCTTTTCTGTAAGAAGGCCCAAATTCCTCCTTCACCGTGATCTTTTCTCTGACCAGATCCCCAATCTTTGGAATCCAGACAGGTCTTGCTGGGACAGGTGGTTCTTCAGTGGTTTGTTGGCTTAAACTTTATGTTACTTAGACTCTTTCTTGTTTCATTCAAGTCCTGTAAAACAGCCAAACGATCTTTGATATCAAAAGGTTTTTCTTCTACCACTAAAGTTTGACGATCAAGATCCTGGATAATCATTCTAGTACCAAACAAAAGTTCGTACGGACTGATACCTCCTAGAGAATTTCTTGGCATGTTGTTAAGACTACGTTGGACACTTATTAAATGTTTGACCCACCCATCACCCGAACCTAATACCCTCGCCGTTATAGATTGCTTTATGTCACGTTTTTTTCTTTCCACTACCGCATTTCCCTCAGGATGGAAGGGAGAAGAGTACCGCAATGCAATGCCCATGCCGTTCATGGCCTCTTTGTAAGCTCGAGAGCTAAACGCAGGACCCTGATCAAAATGTAGCATGCCAATTGCGTATGTGCCGATAAAGACTCGGAAATCTTTTATAACAGTTCTGGCGTCAGCCGAGCGCTGGGGCCACATCTTTAGTGAATCTAGGGCCAGATGTAGCAAAATCAGAAATACCGACACTTAATTACCGAATTTTACTGATTCGGTAATTAAGAATAGGTATTTCTAATGTAGGTACCAAATCGGTAAAAATCGGTATTTACCGATTCAGTAAATACCGAATCGGTATTTGCTATTGAATCCTATGGGCCTTGAAGCCCATAGGATTCAATATCAAATACCGAATCGGTATTTACCAAATCGGTAAATACCGATTTTTGCAAGGGTGCAGGCGGTGTCACTTTGACACCCTCTGGCACCCCTGTTTTAGGCGTGTGTGCCATGTGGCACACATACAAGCCCTAAGGGCATGTATGTGTGCCACATGGCACAGGTGTACATGCACAGATGTGCATGTACACCTGAATCGGTATTTTACCATGCAATTGTATTGCATGGTAAAATACCGATTTTCAAAGCCCTGTGTCAATGTTAAAATCGGCACCTACATACCAAACATGCATTTTCGGTAATTTTACCGACCGGTATATTTACCGATTCGGTAAAATATACAGAATCTGTAATTTTACCGATTCTGTAATTTTACCGAATCGGTAAAATTACCGATTCGGTAAAATTACCGAAAATGCATGTTTTTTATCCCCCTACATCCATGGCCATTTACCGGTCGGTAACGGCCGAATTCGGCCGTTACCGGCCGGTAAATGGCCAAAATCTCCCACCTACATCTGGCCCTTGGTCTTAATAATTATGGGGCCGCGTTCGTCCTGCCGGACGTCTGCGCATAGATAGCCTGATGCTGTCTAATAGTGGTGTCTGGGCTGGTGCTTGGATCGGTTCACAACTGCGATTTCTGTTGCAGTCTTCACAATTCATTGCAAATTTGTAAATTTCTACGCTCATCCCTGGCCACCAGTTTTGTGATTGTAATTCTATCAGAGATTTCAGGATCTCTTGGTGCCTCAGACCCAATCCCATGTGTGCTTCTTGTATCAAGAAGATTCTCTGGTTCGTGTTTGGAATTACTCTATCCCCCACTCCAGGGATTCGAGCAAACGGAACGGAGTTTGCATTAATTATGTATGTATTACTGAGTGGATAGTTGAGAGGTAATGCTGCATAATCGCCTTTTAACGATACTTTTACCGCCAGCATGGTTTCTCCATCTATGTGTTTTTTAGAATGCTTTTTTGTGGCTACGGAAGTCATCTTTGTAACCATTTTTGCTCCATGTCTGCATGTCACTGTTGTATGACTTGACGCAGTAATGCGAATCGCACACTATTAGTGTGGGGAATTCGCGATCAGCAATCTCAAGCACCATCTTTAAAGATCTTATTTCAGCTCGCTGAGCTGAACAGTTTCTGAGTGATTCAGTTTTGGTAATCATCGGTTTTAATTTACCAGAGCGCGAGCGACCTTTGACAATCGCGCACGCTGCATTGTAGGATTTTTTATCTACATTGTAGTGTTGTGCAAATCTGTCCATATAGATCACACAGGTATACTGTTCGAGAGGCAGAATTTCGATTGGCAGAGGATATTCTTGTTCGTATTCTAGATCAGATAATCTTTTCATTTTCCGGTCAAAATAGTATTTCACGTCTTCTGCAGCAAGAGAATTTTCCCATTGTATCCATTTTGGATCTAATGCCACTGCATTCAGATTGTGTGGACTTGTTAATGCCTCAAAGGCTGATTCAGCTGTATAAACAGTTATTCTTTTGCCTTGGGCTAGGGCTCTTTCTCTTGCTACAGCAGTTTGAACCGCTGTCAGAATTTTTTCTGTAGAACTGAATTTCATTTCTGCTTGAGTGTACAAATGTGATTTGTAAGCTATAGGTACCGTTTCTCCCTCATTAGAGGTCAGTTATGTGAATCCGCATCTTCCTGGGATGACTCGGATTACAAGGTTGCGTATGTTGTCGCGAGTTTGCAATTTTGTTTTAGTTATCATGTCTGTTTGTAGTGATCTTAAGATTTCTGTGTGTTTCTGAGTCCAATGTATTGGTTTGAAATCAGGTTTTATTAATTCATAGAGAGGTTTGTTCTACCGAAATTCAGGAAGCCTAGTATTGATTGTAAATTTTTCTGCGTTTTTGGTGCTTGGAGTACTGCACACTTCTCTAGGAAGTTGTCTGCCAGGCTTTTGCCTTCACTTGATAATTCATATCCTAAAAATAGAACTGTTAGATGGGCAATTCTTGACTTTTTAAAGTTGAATTTGTAACCATCTGATGCAAACCCAAGTATTATGGTGTTCACTCTTTTTAAGTGTGTCTCCAGGTCATCGTCTGTAAGATAGATGTCATCGACATATGATAATGCCTAATCATCATATATTTGTAGTAACTCTGTTACCCTTGCTGAGAATAATCCGGGGCTATTCTTGAATCCCTGTGGGAGTTGGCAAAATTGTTTTTCTGACCCCATTATTGAAAAAGCGGTCAAATACCTGCTTTCAGGTGCAATGTTTTGACAGAAGAATCCATTAGAGATATCTAATGTCGTTTTATATTTTTTGCGCACGATGTTATTTATTAGTGCTGCACTGTGTGAGTTTTGTACTGCAAAAGTTTTGCAGCAGGAGTTTAAATGTCTGTAGTCCAAAACTAGGCGATATGAATCGTCTGGCTTGGAGACAGGAAACAAAGGATTGTTCATTTGTGAGGTGCATGTTTCAATCACCCCTTGATATTCAAGTTGATCTAAGATCTCCCTGACTTGTTTTTTAGCTTCTTGTTTAACTGGGTACTGCCTTTGTGCAGTAGGTTGATTTTTTAACTGGATTTTGTGAGGAGGAGAATCCTCATCCCATCCTACATGATTTTTATATAATACAGGGGCTTGGGCCACTGACCATTTTCTTGCGAATGTGTATTTTTTATGAATTGGAGTATGATTTGAGAAGGCAGGCATAATCATTTCTTCGCCATGAGGGAACTCCCTGACAAACTCTGGTGGCCAGTCTTTTTCAGCTAATAGGATGTCATAGCCTTTAGAAAGTTTCTCCCAAAAGAGACCTTTTATTTTCCTAGTTTTATCTCCCTCTATACGTAATGATATTTCATATAGTTTATGGGGCACGCTAACTCGCGTGTCTGCAGTTTCCACCTGAATGTATTCATTCGTGTCCACTGTCACCAGATGATTCATCAGGATCTTGCGAGCTATGGTCACTTCTGCTGCGCTGTCTAGCATTGTCTGGGCCCACTCTCCGTTTTTCAGTTGTGTCCTCAGAATCCTCGGATTTTTAATTTTAATACCTGCTACCTTCTTTCTGGGAAATTGCGATTTTTTACTTTGATGAGAAGGTTCTTTGTCTTTGGACTTGACGTGCTCTTCCTTTTTTTCTGACCATCCTCTTCTTTCCGATTTCTGTGAGGAAGTCTAAAAGATCGAGAGGGACGTGTATCCATATCTTGATATCTATCAGGTTTTCTCAATTTATCCCTATCTCTAAGATTATATCTTTTTTCAGAGGGTTCCCGTTGGGGAGACTTGCCTCTTCATTCAGGAGATCTTTCTCTCCATTGAGGAGACCTTCCTCCGAACTGGAATCGTTTTTCCTTGGGAGTGGATTGTTTATTACCATCCCAACTCATTTTTGGAGTATTTAGATTATTTTTAATAAATGTTTTTTCAGGATTTTCAGTTAGTTGGGGTTTTACTGGTTTCCCACCCAAACTATCTCTTCCTAGCTCTTCATAGGATGTTTCTATGATTCTGGCAAGTTCAAATGGTTGGTCTGTTATATCTGTCTCCTTCAATTTCTGGATGTACTTTAGATCGTCCGTTGTCAATTGAACTAATTCTCTATATGCCTTTGTTAATTCTTTTAGTTTAACCAGAAGTTCTTCGCTCGACATTGTTTCAATGTCTGGGTGTGTTGTGTAGCTGGCTAGAACCGGCCACATGGCTCCTGGTCTACCTAGTGGACCGTATTATGCGAAGGTAACACCCAGGCAAATTAAAACAACTTATCTGGCAAACAAAGATATAATTAAAGGAAAACACAGCATAAGGAGAGAAAAAAAATCAAACAAATTATGATAACAGGAGAAATTTAATTATATTTATAAAAGTTGATACCAAGTGGACTGTGCCTGGTAATGTGATTTTGATGTTTTAGGGTGCCATTAAACCAGAGCAGGTGCTCTTGATAAGTTAGTGGGATTTCAACGTCCTCAAAAGGAGTGTATATATCCGGAGGTTCCACTATTTTGTAATAGTGGAAATCTTTTGTCACAGCGCGTGCTGCTGGAAAATGTATCCATGTGTAGAACTCCTCTGTCTGCCGAAACTCATGTGCCTCTATCACGAATATGACCGTACCACCGCTTGGTGATAGTCCGTTTTCTATAAGTTTAAGAGTTATAGTGCTTCTTGTATTGACCGGAATGATAATAGCATTCGGGTCATTTTCTTGGATGGTTGTGTCATCCGCTATGAGTTGAGTTGCTATTCTAGCTTGCTCCCTTTCGTCTTCACTTTCTACCATTTTACTGACAGAAAGTTTTGTTGTAGATCAAGTTTCAAGGAAACAAAGATTAGGTGCACAATATTTTGCAACACTGTATCCTTCAACGTTGACTAAACCAGAAACTATTACATAGGATTCTCATCCTAATAAGTACCGGCGGATATTAACCTTTCACCCACTCCAGACGTCTATTGGAGTTTTTACGGGAAAAAGGGGTCTGTGTGAAAAGCACGACTGAGTTACTCTAGTGTCTTGCGTTAGATTATCGCCTTACCAAACGTTGGGCGCCATGTAGTGTAGTTCCTATATTCCCAATAGGCTCTGCGCATTGGAATAACATAAACAGCAGTGTAGACATAGGACTGAGGTCATCTAGGTCTCTACTGACTATGTTAGACGTAATTAGTTTTGCCAGCTAGCTCAGAGGTCACTAGAAACTTTCTCGAATGTTCAGGAAAGGGTTAACCCTCCTGATTTAGACAAGAAGGGATTAGTTTCTGACAACTGCATAAACATGACAACTTTGCTCCCTCAGAATAAAGAGTGTATCTCTAGAGACATGTGAAAACAATAGACAGCTATTTCACTCAGCTATTTCACTCAGTCAATCGTGCATGCTTTAGTTTCACCAGAGTGCAGAGAAATAGTCTTCTTTCTCATGCAAGAGAAATGAATTGCCACAATTGCAATACTTATCATAAAGTAAAGTGCGTACAGTAAAAGTAGTATTATGAAATAATACTGTAAAAGCATTGATATGGTTTCTTAGCCATATGATACTTTAAAATGGATAAAATATATACATACATAAAAGCATTGACTAACGAACTCAACTGGTGCTTCTAGATACGCCTACCCCGGTGTACCTGACCTAAGCCTAATACGTTGGAAGGAGTAAGTAAGTTGCAGTTTTAAGTTAAGTTAGGTTTTTGCCAAGTATCAGAATCAAGAATTCTCTCTAAGGTTTTAATCAGCTCCGTACCTTGGTTATAGAATGAAGGAGGTCTTGTATCTCGCTTCTCAGGACTCGATCTCCCAGCAACCCGCAAGGGTGACTTGGGAACACCGGAGCTGGATTTCTCAGCGTGAGAAAAGGCAGCTTCTCCAGCGCGTCAAAGGGGAGGGGCGGCTTCCTACAGCTCTCGCATCAGCTGGTCTTCGGATAAGTAGATAGCCGCTCTGCTCCACACCACCGTCTGTTTGCTTAAGGCAACGTTGGTATATTTATACCTGGAAGGTGCCGGGTTTGATGTAAGGTTGGACATAAGACGTCACTAAAAACTAACAGTTCTTTTTGGACTTCAGGAGTTCTTGTGCAAATCAAAACAAAAGCAGGGGGGTTTCCCGGGCTGCTGGAGGCTTGGTTTGTTTAAAGAATGCGTTGTGCTTTCTAGGAGTCTATGGGAGTAGCCTTGCCGTGTTTTGGACTGCATGGGCTATTACTAAATATGGATATGATTCCTATGCCTTTATAAGGATATTATTTGTTATAACCACATAAGGGCATGAATCGGGAATATCGAATTAGGGTCCTAGATAGAAATACAACAATGCCACTCTTCAGTATGCCACTCTACTCTACGCTATTCCCCTGTACCCCACTCTACTCTATGCCACTGCACTGTACACCACTCCCTGTATGCTTTTCCACTGCATGATGTTCAAGTGTATGACACTCCAGTCTATGCCATGCCACAGTACACTACTACACTGTACCAATACACTCTGCAGTAATATACTGCACACAACTCCACTGTACGCCACTTCACTCTATGCTATTACACTCTATGCCACTCCTTTTATGCCACTCTAATATACACTGTTCCACTGCACACCACTCCACTCTATATCCTGCACTCTGCACCAATCCACTTTATGCCACTCCACTGTACGCTGCTCTACTCTGCCACTCCAGTCTACACCACTGCACTGTACGCCACTCCACTAAAAGCCACTGCCCTCCATGGCAATCCACTGTATGCTATTACACTGTACATCATACCATTCTATGCCACTCCACTCTATACCACTTGACTCTGCAGCAATCCACTCTACCCAACTACACTAGTTTACCCTATTCCACTGTCTAACACTCCATTCTACGTCACTTTACACTGTATGCTACTCCACTATATGCAATTTCACTCTGTCACTATAGTGTATGCCAGTAACAGTCAACAATAGTCTACTGTACACAACTCCACTTTATACCACTCCACTGTATGCCACTCCACTCTACGCCACTCCAAAGTATGCTATTCCACTGAATGCCACTGCAGTCTACCCCACTCCACTCTATAACAGTCCACTGCTCTAAAGCACTCCATTGTACACCACTCCACTATATTCCACTGTAGGCCACCACACTGTACGTCACTTCATGCCACTCTAATGTATTCTACTCCATTGTACGCCACTCCGCACTGTGCTATTCCATTCTACGCTACTCCACTCTATACCACTCTTCACCACTCCAGTGTACACTATTCCACTCTAATCCACTTCAGTATACGCCAGTCCACTCTACGCTATTCCATTGTGTGCTACTACACGGAACCTCACTCTACTCTATGCCAGTCCACTCTAGAACACTCCACTGTGTGCAACTCCACTTTACGGCACTGCACTGTAAGCCAATCAACTCAACACTATTCCACTGTAGGCAACTCCACTGTACGGCACTCAACTCTATGCTATTCCACTCTATGCCACTCCACTGTGCTCCACTCGCTGCTTGCCACTCTAATATATGGAATTCCACTCTACTGAACGCCCCTGCACTTTATGCCTCTCTACTTTACTCTACTCAACTCTATGCCACTTCACTTTATGTCACTCCAGTCTATGCCACTCCATGCTTTGCCGCTCCAGTCCACGCCACTACACTCTATGCTAATTCACTCTATGCTTTTCCGCTGTACGTAACTTCTCTTTGCCACTACACTCTATGCTACTGCTCTCTATGCCACAACACTGTACAATACTTCACTATACGGCACCTCACTATGCGCTATTCCACTCTATGCCAGTCCACTCTATGCCAGTCCACTCTATGCTATTGTACTGTATGCCACTACACTGTACCTGATGCCACTGTATGCCACTTCACTCTACGTCACTGCACTCTACAATCCTCCAGTCTATGCTGTTCCACTCTATGCCACTCCACTCTACACCACTCCGCTATATGCCACTCCACTGTGCTGCACTCCACTGTACAACACTCCACTCTATGCCACTCCACTGTACACCACTGTGCACCACTCCACTCTGTTTTTCAACTGTACACAACTCTACTGTACCTCATTTCACACTACTCCTCTATACGCTATTACACTCTATCACACTCCACTCTGTACCACGCCACTCTATAACACTCCAGTAGTGAACGTCACTCCACTCTGCGCCACTTCACTCTATGCAACTGCACTCCACTGTACGCCACTCCACTGTGCTGCACTCCATTGTACCACACTTCATTCTAGATGTTGAACAAAAGCCACAAGGTTGATCATATTTATCTATTGTATAGTGTTTTTGATCACTAAATTACCTGATGTTATTTATGACTCAACCATCATCATGTATCAATGATATACTCTGCTAATTTAGGAGTGGGTGTGTATGATTGAATGTATGAGGATGAGACAGTATCAAACCAGTGTTGTGAGTTCTATGCTGAACGCTCTGGTACATTAATGGTTTTACATATTTTTGATCATTATTGAATAATGAATTGAGATTTAATAATGAAAAGTATTATATTTGACACACCCTCTATTTCATTATCTTTCGTGCCCTTTGTCTTTGAGGAATGTATTTTATAAATGATTGTTCATGATGTAAATTACTTGAGTTGCCTAAGATGTTTGTACATTGGTCAATATTCCACTCTATGCCACTCCACTGTACACCATTCCAATCTACTCTATTGAGCTGTACACCACTCCACTGTACCACACTTCACTCTACTCTACTCTAGGGCCTTATACTCTACAACAGTACACTTTACAGCACTCTCCTCCACTCTACTGTACCACACTCCACTTAATGGTACTTCAGTCAACAAAAGCAAAAACACCTACAATGTATATATCTTTTTTATAAAAAAAAATGTACAAATGATTTTCAATGGTTAAACCATTGTTCTGGTTAGGAAAACATTATTTATTATTTCCATACACTTCAAACTTTAAATACACAAACAATAGAAATTCATAAGTTAGTTATACCATAACTTTATAATTTACACACCATCTTTAAATTAATATAACTTTATTTATCCTTTTACTACAAACAAAAGTTAAAGTACAAAAAATTTACATTTCTAAATGTATGCTTATAACTTTAATTTATAATTTACAAATCACCTTCAAATTATTATAACTTACGCACCTCCATACTTAGTGTATTCAACTCGGTAGTCACCCTACATTAATTATAACTCTTGCCTTTCCCATGTACTGCTTATAGCATTTTTTATAATATCTCATTTATACCATGTAAAATAATAGCATTTACAAGAAAAGTTATAATATCACAAATCAATTCTATGTGAGAACAAGGTAGTGGCTTGAGGAGGAGGGGTCACATGTGCCCCTCGTTTATTTAAAAGAAGGACCCTGGAAATGGGGTCCTTGGGGCCACTAAAGGCTCAGTGAGAGGGAGCCATGTGTACCCCTCCCCCTTTTTAAAGACAAAAGGCTCTAAGGGATGGGGTCGCCATGGCCAACTGTGGCTTGGGGAGAAGGGCACGTGACCTCTTCCCACCGGAGGGAGCCCATGGCAAAAGGGTTGGCTGCCCAAGGGCAGTTAGATGTAGGGTGTGCATGGTGTCTGGTGTCTTGCCAGAGAAGGATTCAGCAAACCCGTTGCCTAGGCAAAGGCCATGCACGGCAGGATGTTCACTTTTTCATAAGGTAATAAAATATTACTTTACTTTAAAAAACCCTAGAAATTCCCTGATAAAAACAAAGGTTAAAGTGATGTTATAGTTAGGTGAAAGTTTCAGTGCCAATATAACATTTTAACCAAAAAAAAAACACTAAATTCACCAGTTAAATAAATCATGCCCTAAGGTACCTATTACTCGTGCCCTCTCCATGCACTGCTAATTACTTCCCATATTACATCACTCATGAAATGTCCTATGTCATCATTGATAACATCACTGCAACCTCTGAAATGATATCTTTAATGTCAAGACTGTGCATGGCGGGGGCGCGAGTCATAACTACCTTAGGGAGTAATAGTTACTGGAGATAACTATAATGGTTGAATTTCAGTGGTTATTTAGTTTAAAACGTTATGTTGCCCCCATAGGTTTTTAAAAAACTTTTTAATAAGACAGGGGACTGAATCCCTGAGCCCAAAAATGGCTGCCACCACATCTTTGTTGATGTGGTGGGAGCAAATCAGATCTTATCTTAAGATCTGTCTGCTCTGCGGATCCTCTGTGGCACAAAATATCTATATTATTTTTAACCTTTATTTCTCGAACACTTCTAAACAGAATTACAGCCAATCAGAACAGCATGCTTTCTGGACCAAGATCTTGCTCTCTGTTAAATGTGGTGTAATCCTACTGAGCCGTTTTGGCTACAGCTATTTCCAATTTTCCAATGGAAAAATGAATGAGGAAAATGTATTTTGGGACACATTCACCCCTTTTTCTCAGGCCCCACTCTCACCCCTAAACATTTCAGGAAGGAACTGAGGTGTATGAGACTGTTTTTGTCGCTTAATGTGAGAAGTGATGAATCGATAGAGTGACTGAATATGAAGGGCCTGGTCATGTCTTAACTTGAGTGAAAGTCCTTGTGAATCCCCCTCCTACTCACTCCAGAATGGAAATCATGATAACTTCTTTGTTTACTAAACGAATGCTGAGTTGTGTGGTCAAATCTCGTAACCAGCTCTTCCTAAGATAGTGTACCTGCAGGATGTTATTCAAGGTTCCCAATCCTGGATGAGATAGATAGCCTTATTTAGAGTTTGGCAGACAGAATATTCCATCACTGATTGTCTCATATTTAAAGAAGATAATCAGGAGCGGGAAATGCTTCACAACATATTAATGCCCTTATTTTTTGTTGGCCCCTTGCTAGTAAATTTGTCCTATTTATTTTTTTGCCTCTAGAAATGGGATTATCTGGGTTCAGCACCTGCATATATTGCTTGGCTCTTTCCCCCTTCTTGACATCAGATAGAAGTTTGGTGCTTTCCTGATTTCTTCATTATTAATTTTCATCTTCAATCAAGAGCTACAAGATTTCCAAGCAGGTTTTGAACCTTTTGTGGGTTTGGGTTTTTCTTCTAACTGGGGCCTTTTAAGTAACGCTTTACATTTTTCACATATATTATTCTATGCAAAGCAGAACTGGGGCCACTAAGGGTCTCCCCTGCCTTGGGAAATCAAGAAGGGGACACAACAGTCCTTCTTCACGTCAAGTCCTTGAGAGTGTTCTGCAATTGACTCAGGGATTCTTGGAAAAGCGTATTGTGCATGCATTTATATATCCTAGATACAGCATTCTGGGAGATGCCACTTGCCATAGTTATGTGCAGGAGCAGCTTCCTTGTACTAGCACATGAAGGGAATACAGGTTTTGCGGATATGTGGGCATGTCCTTGCTGCCTCATGTGTGCCTGCCTAACACAGGCCATCTTTCTTCTATGAGGACCAGAATTACTTCCCTGTTTGGCCAAGGAGTGTTACTCTTTGGCTGTAAAACTTCTTTAGTCTCCTCCTCTTTTGTAGAGCTCAAGTATGTTCATTCTTCTCACAATGTCACACAAGACTGCCTATTTGAACGTTTTTGCTGTATTTCTGTTTTCTTTTTATAGTTTGCACCTGACCAACTGGCGAGTGCTGCAGCTTTTGTAACTGTTTCTAATGTGCAATTAGTTTGTACATACATTCACTAATGCTTCATACATCAGGGCTCCGGAGATGAATATAAGGTGGTTGTGCAAGACTGCACAAGTTAGTGAAAATATTACTTCTAACATAGATGTAAGTAAAGCCAAACAATGTAAAGCATGTCATGGCAGCCCAGTGAAATATAAAAGTATAGATGGATTACATGTATGTATCGTTTGCTGCCAGTGACCAGTTTGCGAACCTGGGGACATTTCTTTGACCATACGATAATGCTGTCATGTAAGAAGAAGCTCCCAAGTCTCCAAAGACCCAATTATATTGAAGGCCAAACTGTGATTCAATATCCCAACCAATGGGAACGTGGCCGGTCCAACCAGCAGTACACTGAGACTCTCAAGCAACCTCGATGTCATTTAACTGCACGTGCTGCATCATCGATTGAAGTGAGAAAGGAGTCAATATGAATTGAACATCTAAAGCTACTATCCACATCGAGAGAACAGACCATTCTGCAACTATACCCAGAGAAATAAAGAATAATGATGCATTGAAAATAACGCACCTCTGGCTCATCCTGGGGTCAGTTGGGCACGTTGCAACCAGAGCAGGCCATAACACGACGTTGTGCTGTGACAGGCTACGTGCCCAGGTTTGTACCTGTAGAATTCTCTAGAACAAAAACGCATTCATATGCAGAGATTGATTATTGCGAAGCACAAGCAAAACCCTATCCGTCCTGTCATCAGTTTTGAAATATGGGAGCTACCCGCTGTCTCTGCTGCCCTTAACTGATCGCAACTTGATGATTTTTCTTCATTACAATGACTGTATTTATGCGCGTCACCGTGGGTTCCGCCTCACTGATATGGGCCTCTTTCATCACTCTGCTTAATAGCCGCTCCAAGGAGCTGTCGTGAGCAAGAGAATAGGCCCATTGTGCGGGGTCGCCGGGCGCCTTCTCACGCTCAGGCTGGGTCCTTGTAAAGACAACGCATCATTTCATTGCTTTCCTATTTTTAATTTGTCAAAATCGATTTTAGCATTCCTCTGTTTTGTTTGTAACTGCAGCAGTGTCTCTGTATGTAACATTTTTATTGATGAATTTGTGAATTGGAAAGGTAATATAAAAATATATAATGAGTACCATCGCCTTGTTTACACCAAAATTGGAACATATATCAAAAGGGGAGGTCGTGTGTGTCTTGCTTTGAATTGCTGCTCCTGTTTGTCTACCAACAGGAACATCCTTCAGAAGCAAGCCACTGTAGCTTCACATGAGCATCTATCAGGCTTTTCATGAAGGGGTGGTTGTGTTAGAACTTTTAAGTAATATCATATTAGCATTATTTACATTGTGCCAACTGCTAGCAGTGGTTAGACTAGGTTCGACCAGACCACAGACAACAGGACCGCCCTCAAGCACGCCACCCGCAAACACCATCAGCTGATCCGCGCCACCAAGAAGTCGGCACTCAAAGAACGACTGGACAACAACGCCCGCGATAGCAAGGAACTCTTCAGCATCGCCAAAGAGTTCTCCAACCCCAGCGCCGGAAACAACGACATCACTCCCTCGCAAGACCTCTGCAACTCACTCGCCTCGTTCTTCCACCGCAAGATCGCCGACATACACAACAGCTTCGACCCACAGACCACGCACCCTACCACCGAACCAACGCCCGCCACCACCACCCTCTGCAACTGGACCCCGATCAACACCGAAGACACCACCCGCACGATGAACTCCATCCACTCCGGATCACCAACCGACCCCTGCCCACACCACGTCTTCAACAAAGCCGACGCCATCATCGCACCCCATCTCTGGGACATCATCAACTCCTCCTTCCACACCGCCACCTTCCCGGAGAGCTGGAAGCACGCCGAGCTGACCGCTCTCCTGAAGAAACCAACGGCGGACCCAACCGACCTCAAGAACTACCGTCCCATCTCGCTCCTTCCTTTCCCGGCCAAAGTCATCGAGAAGACCGTCAACAGACAGCTTGCCGCCTTCCTCAAGACAAACGGATCCCTCGACCCCTCGCAGTCCAGGTTTCGGGCCAACCACAGCACCGAGACCGCCCTTATCGCAGCCACCGACGACATCAGAACCCTGATCGACAATGGAGAAACAGCGGCCCTCATCCTCCTGGACCTCTCTGCGGCGTTCGACACTGTCTGCCACCGCACCCTAGTGAAGCGCCTCAGCAACATCGGAATCCGAGAGAAAGCACTGGAGTGGATCATCTTGTTCCTCGCCGGAACAACCAAGAGAGTCCGCCTCCCCCCGTTCAGATCCGAGGCCACTGAAGTCATCTGCGGAGTACCACAAGGATCCTCACTAAGTCCAACCCTCTTCAACGTCTACATGAGCCCCCTCGCAGCCATCGCACGACAACACAACCTCAACATCATCTCCTACGCTGACGACACCCAGCTGATCCTCTCCCTCACCAACGACCCCACCACCGCCAGAGCCAACCTACACGAAGGGATGAAAGACGTCGCCGTCTGGATGAGGAACAGCCGCCTTAAACTGAACTCAGATAAGACGAAAATCCTCATCCTGGGATCATCACCCTCCACCTGCGGCGACTCCTGGTGGCCCCCGGCCCTGGGCACCGCTCCCAAGCCAACGGACCACGCACGCAACCTGGGCTTCATCCTGGACTCCTCCCTGTCGATGACCAAACAAGTCAATGCCGTCTCATCATCGTGCTTCAACACCCTGCGCATGCTCCGCAAGATCTTCAGATGGATCCCCACTGAAACCAGGAAGACCGTCACCCAGGCACTCGTCACCAGCCAACTGGACTACGGGAACACCCTCTATGCCGGAACCACAGCCAAACTTAAAAAAAGACTCCAACGCATCCAGAACGCCTCCGCACGACTCATCCTGGACATCCCCCGACACAGCCACATCACCGGACACCTGAGAGACCTGCACTGGCTCCCCGTCAGCAAGAGAATCACGTTCAGACTCCTCACCCACGCACACAAGGCTCTCCACGACCTGGGCCCCAAGTACCTCAACGACCGCATGACCTTCAACACGCCCACCCACCAGCTACGATCGACCAGCCACGCCCTCGCCACCATACCACGCATCCACAGAGCCACCGCCGGAGGAAGATCCTTCTCCTACCTGGCAGCCAAGACTTGGAACTCCCTCCCCACCCACCTTCGGCGAACCCAAGACCATCTCTCCTTCAGGAAGCAGCTCAAGACCTGGCTGTTCGAGCAGTAACATACCCCTCTCCCCCAGCGCCTTGAGACCCTCCTGGGTGAGTAGCGCGCTTTACAAATGCTGTGATTGATTGATTGATTGATTGGTTTGTGTCACCTGAAACAAACTAGCATTGGCAAAGCCAACTGTTCGGGTTATGGCAAACAGGTGCGATGGTCAATGTTTTATATGTCTGGCTTACCTGGTAGCGAAATTCTATTCTGGGCCATACCCAAAACCTGTCATTTATTACAACTGATTGGCCTAACTGTCACTCTCATTTCCTTACTTCTCATTCAATAGCCATCTTCTTCTTATGTTTAGCCCTCCGCTACAGCATAGCCTCTTTACCATCCTGTTGATTGGCTGACTTATATCTTTACACAGCTCACATTTTGAGAACTATTTCTTTCTTTTACTTTCAGCACGCCATAAAAGTTCATGTGTTTTCCAGCTCTCTCACTGCTTTCCATCTACAAACAGCCACCTCCCATTCACACTCCATGTTGCTGACCCCAAGCTCATCAATTGCTTTCCCCACCCCTCCCTGGCTTTTCTTTAAATTCGGAATTCGTTTTTGTTCTCCAGACTCATGTGCCTTCATTGCTCTCTTGCCCCCAGTACACTCCGTACTTCCTCCAATCACCTCTTATTTTGCTCCCCCATCCCTTACAGTCCTTTATTTTATGTGTTTTGGTTTTTTTTTCACCTTTTTGGAGTGCCCAGCAGCTGCCATTTTCATTTTTTTATTTGCCAGTCCAAGTGGCATCTTGAAGCATAAACAAAAGAAAATGGGCGGTGAAATCACTGAAGGAGGAGCAATAAGGGACCTGTGTATTCAGTTTTCTGCTATGTTACAAACATTCAAACAACGTGCGCAAACAATTCTAGGCATGAAACAAGTATAAATCTAGAGGAAATTCTTTTAAAAATGAAGAAAAAACACCCACCATAGAACATGCTGTTCAACATCATCATTTTTCTTTAATCAGTTAAAGAGAATGTTCCCTATCATGAAATCACGTGCAGCATGTATGGGAATTCTACCAGAATATGGTGTTTTAATACCATCCCATAAAAGTACCCGAACCACAATATCGAATACCACAACATTGTGGTGAAAGTAAGTATATACAGGGAAGTATATATTTACTATTCTTAACACCATCTATCATCCATCAAAGTGGAAACATATGAGGTTAACCATAGAAAAACAATACTAACCTACAAACACTTACCTTTATGATACTGTGGTAATAGATCTACTGCACAATGTTGTTGCAGGACTACATTTACGATCAAGGTGTTCAGAAGCCTTACAAAAATGCAAACGTTTACTAGCTAGCTCCTGCCTTTTTGCTATAAAATCAGTGTATTTTACTTAAACTCCACACAGATGTATTTCAGTCAAATGCAGACATGTCTCATATATAGACGTTTAAAAGTAATTTCCTCAAACCCACTGAGCTCTCCTTTCAGTCAAGTAAACATTCCTATAAATATGCTCAGTGGCCTTCAGTGTTAAGGTAATCTGTCAAGGTCATCTTCGCGGACATTCTCCTGACAACAACAGGCCCCATTTAAATACTATGTCCAGTAAGATGAAACCTCTGTATTACCAGGCTTGTTTGTCAGCAAGCGGATAATTGAAAATGTAGGTTCAGGCTCTGTCTTTGATGGAATGGATGCCTCGATGAAGGGTGGTATTTGTACATCAGCACGTGTGTAAATAGCCCCAGCTAAGAAGAAATGCAGCAGCCTTAAATTCAAGGGCAGCCACAAGGCCATCTTGGTAAAAAGTTATGGATCGAAAACTAGAAATATGTAGAAATTCAAAGAATGGGAGTCGTTAAGTGATGGTTTCCAAAACGAGAACATTTGTCTGTACTGCAGGAACTGTTCAAGGGTAAAATGCAAGGTAACGAAGGCTGAAAGGCGAAACACTCTGTTAACTCACTCAAGCCCTTGAACGCCACCCCTCCTCAACCGGCATACCCTAGCAACCCCACTATCTACGCCATTCCGATCATCACCTCTGTCAGAACAAAGCATCCACCTAAACCCCCCCGAGCACCCCCTCATAAGTACAATATCCCGATCACCCTTCAGAGCCCTAGTGCCCCCGTCACCAAAACAGTCTTGACAGAGCTGCGCTGCATGCTTCACAACTGCAGATCTGCAGTAAAACACAAACTTGAAATCTCCGATACCATCACCCTTCATAATATTGACATGCTCTTCCTCACAGAGACCTGGTTCAAAGATACATCTCCCTCTATATTTGATCTCCTATTACCCACAGGCTACTCTTTACTTAGGAATGACAGAACTGACAACACGGGGGGAGGTGTTGCAGTCATCTTTAGAAACACCCTCCAACTCAAGGCCTCTCCTAACAGCTCCTCCAAAACCTTTGAATGCCTTTCTCTTGAGCTTCAATTGCAACACCGTTCACCCCTCAGATTCCATGTCATTTACCGCCCGCCTCGTAGTGGCCCTTCGTTTATGGATGAACTCACCGACTTCATCAGCGACCAATACTCGCGAAGTGACAATCAGACCTTCGCGGGTGACTCCAATCTCCACTGGGGAGTACCGCAAGACTCCTCTGCGAACTCACTGGCCACTTTCCTCTCTACTAACGATCTTATCCAACACTGCACTGAATCAACTCATTCTAAGGGCGCAATCCTGGACCTTGTTATTTCTAAAGCAGGCATGCTTTCTACCACTACCCCAATTCATGTAGATTGGTCATACCACCTCCTCATCCCATTCTCTCTTCAACTTTCACACTCTATAACTCTTGGCCAACCCAAGAGGGCCATCTCATGGTTCCGGGATGCAAAAAATATTGATGTTGGTCCCCTCTGTGAATCAGCTTTGTTATCTCTTCCAAGGCTCGACCCGAACCTAGATGTTGACGAACTCACCTCTCAAAGCCTCATAGTTCTTGCAGCTGAAATTAATAAAGTCGCTCCACTCAAAAGCAAAAGGTTAAGGCCCACTCCCTCAGCACCTTGGTTCAACAAATCCCTTTATGAGGAAAGGAAGCAGCTAAGATCCCTGGAGAAACAATGGAGGCAAGTGCCCTCCTCCGACAATTTGGCCAAGCTTCGCTCAGCAAGATCCAAGTACCACAAGCACATCTTCCTTGGGAAAGCGACACACTTCAAAACCCTCATTGATTCCGCCAAAAATAGACCCAAAAAACTATTCGATCTCATCAAAATGCCTAACTGCTCTCCCCCAACCTCCAAGGTGGATGATTCTACAAAGAGAGCAGCGGATTTTGCTATTTTCTTCGATGAAAAAGTGAAATCACTTGTGGATCGGGTCGCTCATCCTACCCCTCCAGAGGAGCGCAAATCCATAGCCATTTGGCAGAGCTTTGACCCCATATCTGAAGATGCCCTTCTCAAGTGCATACGAGAAACGAAGCCATCCAACCATTCTCTTGACCCTATCCCCAGTGCCATTGCCATTGACTTCTATACCCATTCCCTCTCCTATTGGACCACTCTGATCAACCTCTCCCTCTGGCAAGGCTCCCTTCCTGCCTCCTTCAAAACTGGGCAGGTCACCCCTCTTCTGAAAAAACCCACTGCTGATGCGAATGACCTCAACAACTTCCGCCCCATCACTAACCTTCCCTTTCTGGCGAAGATCACAGAAAGATGTGTAGCAAAACAACTCTCCTGTCATATCAAGGACAATGATCTTCTAGACCACTGTCAGTCCGGCTTCATCCAAAACTGCAGCACTGAAACAGCCCTACTGCAAGTGGTTGATGACGCGTTGAGGATACTCGATTCAGGGGGGTCCTGTCTTCTAATTCTCCTTGACCTTTCCGCAGCCTTTGATACTGTCAATCACAACACCCTCCTCAATATTCTTCAACAGAGAATGGGCATGGAGGGCACTGTGCTTAAATGGTTTGCATCCTTCCTTTCTGGCAGATCCCAAATGATCAAAATAGCGAACAGTCTTTCACCTCCTGTGGCGGTAGGTCAAGGTGTTCCCCAAGGCTCGATACTTGCTCCCACACTGTTCAATCTCTATTTAGAACCACTGGGAAATCTCCTAAGTAAATCCGGGATTCACTATCATCTTTATGCTGACGACACTCAACTCTACCTCAAGATTGCCTCTACTCACGATCTCTCCATCCTAAGCTCCACTCTCGACTCCATTCAAAACTGGATGTCAACTCATCAACTGATTCTGAATCCCTCCAAAACTGAATTCCTCCTCTTCTCCTCCTCACTCTCTCCTCCCCCGGTTCAATCATGGATGGATCAGATGAATCTACTAAACAATAAACCCATCATTGTCGACAGCGCCAAATCCCTTGGTGTCATACTAGACAAAAAACTCAATCTAATTCCCCACATCAATTCCATTGCGAAATCAGCTCGATACCAACTGCGCCTTCTTTGGGGAATCCGTCGCTTCTTCGCGGAGCGGGACCTTATAACCCTGGTGCAAGCACTGGTCCTCTCCAGACTCGACTACTGCAATTCTCTTCTTACTGGCCTCCCCAAATCCCACTTGTCCCCACTTAAGTCTGTTTTCCACTCAGCAACTCGTTTCATTTATGGGGCCAAAAGAAGCGATCACATCACACCGATGTTATCTACCCTCCGCTGGCTTCCCTTTGAGGCTAGAGCTATCTACAAGACCGCTTGTATCACCCACAAAGCCCTGCACTCCTCTTCTCCTCGCTACCTGGCGAATAAACTGAAACTCTCTGGAGGTTCTAGACCTTCACGCAATGCGGAGAATCTACTGCTTGAACCTCCCACTTTCAAGAAGGAAAGAACGATGGCCCAATCCTTTTCAGGCAACGCAGTGAGAATCTGGAACTCATTCCCGCCTCAGCTCCGGACTACCGCCTCCTCCCAGGCCTTTAAAAGGGACCTCAAAGCTCTCCTCCTCCAGAGACACCTCCAAAAGTAACTCTCTTTTATCTGAAGGAAGATCTCCCACTTCTGAAAATTTCTACCTCTCATGTCCATGGAAGTGCCTTCCCAGTGTGTTCTTGCGGTTAGAGTGTTTGCCTTTTATTGCAGTATTATCCATGTACTTGTGTTTGGTACCCTCTTGCAACTTGCACTCACCACTTTGCCCCTGTAACACACGGTTTGCTTCCTCTCACATGTTTTTTACCTTTGATGCCACTTTTGCCTACGTAATCGTTTGTTCTTGTGCTTGAGTGTCTAACATATATTGCAGTATTATACCGCAAATTATACTCTATTTTATCTTGTAGCCTGCACACTTGTCACTTTTTCCTCCTGTGCACTTTTTACTACCTCATGTATTTTTGGTAGCCCACATTTTTACTACCTCATGTATTTTGTTTGCTCACAAGTGTCACAATTACCTTGTCTACCTCATGTATTTTTGGTTTCTCACAATTTTTACTACCTCATGTATTCTTGTTTGCTCACAATTATCACTTTACCGTATGTAACGTAACGTATGCCTCTGCAATCTGTTGCTCGTGTAATGTTCTCAGTTTGTATCATTTCTGTTCCTATTGTGAAGCGCTCTGACACCTTCGGGTAAAGTCCGCGCTATATAAAATTGCATAAATAAATAAATAAAAAGGCTGGCCATCAGCACATCACTAAAGGACAACAAAGGGGCTCAAATGGCAGGTGATGCAGTAGAACATAGACCTCTACAGCATTACACATGAAAGGGCCAAGGAGAACATATGGATACTGCTGCCATAAGGATACTCCCATTTGTAGATCAGACGTCTCACCTTTAAAGGATTTGCAGGTGTACTGCAAAAAATCTTCTGCAATCATAGATTTCCTTAGTATCCCAATGCATAAAGTGCTTCATGCTAAATTTCACCAGGTGGAGCATGTATGTGCAAAAAACAAATGTAGGCAAAACCTATGTGTAGCAAAGAAACTCCATCTCCTACACATCCATTTAATTTTCTATAATTTACATGGCCTCCCTCATTGCCACCTTGGAAAAATACTTGCAATTGACTTTGATAGGAACAAATGTGCTTGCATTTGCAGGGTGGAAAACCGACTGCAATAGAATAACACACCTGTGAACGCTCACATAACCTCTTTTTGCAGAGTGCCCCACTCGAAAACATTCAGAATAACTCTTATCTTCAATTTCCTAATTTTGAAAAGCGGTTCGTCCTGGCAAATTTATTCAGCTCCATCAGCCCAGAATCTGTGACTCAAGATGTTGAATTTACATTTGAAAAGTGCTGCTTTGGCCTTCTTAAGTTCAATTTATGTGAACAAATATGTGGGTGAACCCTACGTGCTAGCAAAAAGCACAAAATCCTTTTTTATGTGTTTAAAAAGCAAACATGCCTACACTTTTTCTTACAAGCATGCTTTGAGTTGGTGCCATTTCCATTCATTGATTCTCTCCACTAGAAATTTGCAGCCCAACCCTACTTTGGGCCAAAAAAGGCAGCACAGACCACATACTCGCCTCTTGTGTGAAAAGGCTGCTTTATTGAAGACAGTTGCACATCACATAACATCACCTTAGGCCTTAGCCTCACAAAACAGAACCTCACTATACAGTACTTCATCTAATTCCCCTACCCACAACCCCTAAATTTCACATCCCGTAGCAGGGTTTCCGTTCTCCCACAGAACTGTGCATAGAGATCTAGAACCTCAGTGAGTTAGGATGATCCAAAAACTCATCTCATTGTCAGAAATCTCCTTACCTAGCTAGCTACAGTGTCTCATGGATCATTATGGAATGATCCATGTCTTAGACAAACCAGAACATGATCTTTAGAATACCTCAGGAGTCGTGGAACACATGAACACTCTTTCGTTATATAATCATTTCAAACCAAAACTGAGAGTCAAAGAACACAAGTGCAAGTTTGAAATATTTATTATTCAATGCAAAGTTCTCAAACGCAGTATCTTGTATAATACCAAAATGCAGATTATAAAAATCAGAGTCAGCAGCATAGTCACTAATCCATAGTAAGCAAAAAGTGCTAGCATGTTATAATGCAATTTCTATAGAAATCTATATCACCTATATTTCGCGCACCCTATCTAGCATATTATATTATATCTAAGAAGGTCTCATTTGGGCTTTAGCAGGGCGGCCCCATACCTCTCAATGTCAGTAGGAGCAGTTCACATCAACAGCTACCAGCTCTCTTCATGCGCAGCACCAAGTGTCTACGTTCATTCCGTGTAACTCTATCTTAAACCCGCGTAGAGCCCAAAATGTTGGCATCAACATTATTTGTGTTATGTCTAATGTGGTGCGAGGATCAAGCCTCCCAGCAACCTTGTGTTAGGTTAATTTTAGAGTGTGCAGCTCTCAGTGTGCAGACAGTTGTACCAAGTGTACCAGGCAAAGCTGATAGCATAGAAATAACATATTATTCTCAAATGAACCACCTCACCGCTTCTAGGGTGAAGGCGACAACAACCAGTATGTGTCGTGTGCAAAACTGAAGCCGAAGGAAAAAAGGCTGTTTAAACGTGTAATGCACTCATGCTAACTTAACGCAATATATGTAACGAAGTATCCATATGACACCCCCCCATTGGTCCGAGCACCGTCAAACATAAGGGAAAAGGCAATATTAACTCAGATACAAAAATTGAAAGCAAAGTTCAATAACTCAAGCTAAAATAAGCTAAAAATGTGTATGAATGAATATGTATGAATGCCTACAGTGGCCTCAAGTCTAAAAATAAAAACAAAACTTTCGAACCAAAAGTTATTCGCCAGGTCTCAAAATATGAAAGTAGGACCAGGCCGTATCAATCCAAATGTCTGTAAGAGAAAAAACAAGGCACTCATCCGATATCCAAAGTCATGTGCCACAATGACGTAATCCTCAGCGACATCACGTGATTGAATTCTCCATCAGCTGAACACACTCCATCTCTCCAAGTCAGCGAGGGGAAAGTCATATTTCACAACAAAGCACTCCTCCCAGGCATGTCATGAATGGAAAGTATATGCAAAGAAAGTTGCAACAGCCTCCAGCATGAAATCACTGCCATCATCCGAAAACAGTTCTGCAATCCAATTTAGCAACGGGAAAGAACATACGTGCTCCTCCAGCATCGGATCCTCCTGTAACGTCAGAGGACAACTCGGTGGGTTCACCAGATCGCTGTGTGTCAGAAAGGCATCCGCCGCTGTAGAGATCTCCCATTGGCCCAGAACTCCATTTATTGCTGCCAAGGCCATAACTCTCTCGCCAGAACAGATCAACTCATGAGCCACCACGGGACGCATTAGCTGATCAAAATCGACGTCAGGAGCAGTCCTCAAGCATAGGCACAAATCAATGGCCCAATCGAACTCGCAGTTCAGGCAGTGAAACACAGGTTGGACACACGTGAAGTCGGTGAACCGAAATGACAATCTATAGGCCGCGCTTAATGCTGCAAGCGGCAATGTTCCATAGTAATTGAGCATCCGATTACGGCACAGTGTCAGGAGGCGTTGAACGGCGTCTTGCGCAGGATGGGCATCCATGTTTTATGAAGAAAAACACCAACAGAATGCCTGCGGCTACAGCCAGTAACACAGGTAGTCCACCAAACAAACTCGAAAAAATAGTGTGGAAAAACGTGGGAATGATACTAAAAACCTTTTCAAACGTAGTCACGAGGCCACTGCTGACTAACTTGAAAAAATGTGCCAGCCCAGTCGTTGAAGAAGCATTAAATATCTGGTGTACCAGCTCGCAGAAATGAAACGGCAAATCAGTATTTAAAAGCGCCTGCACCTCTGTGCGGGTGTTGGCTATGCGAAGGACATAAGTTTCCCGGGCCGAACTCAGGGTCACTTGTTTTTGAGACAAAAGGGCCCTTATTCTGCTTAAACCATTGAATTTTGCTTCCAAGGTTGGAATCCGTGGCCAGATGGAGACATCTGAAGAACCATGCGTGGGTGGGTATAGAACATTCTTGCAGCACACTACACGCTCTGATACAGTTACCACATATGCCACACCAATTAATAAACCACAACATAATTCGTTGTTTAAAAGTAAATAACTACCATTAGCTAACAATGTGAATGTGGGAACCACTGCTGGAACTGGCGTGCCTTTTAAAACACATGCTAAATTTGGGCGGTCCTGATTACAAGAACCGTGTAACTGAATGTGTCTGCATATTAATGAATGGTCAGGTGACTGTGTGCATTCCTCACCATTAAGATTCACTTCTTTCCCATCCTTCAGACATCTGTATGTGTATGGTAATGACCATGCCTCATGTAGGAATGCATTGCCTAGTGGTTCATATCGTCCTATAGCAATATATCGCATACAGTTAGTAAATTTATATAAAGGAAATGGTAATGTAATTAAACCATGAATAAGCCATGTGGCAGTAGTGGTTTCAGCAACAGAAAAAGGCAAGGATTCTAGCTTCTCAATATGTAACATAGAAAATGATGCATCACGCATTGAAAGCATGCGCTGTTTTTCAGTAAGATTAAAAGGGGCGAAAAGGGATGAAACGTTCAATGAGGTCCAGGGAACTCGACCAGCCTTAATTGTCTGTAGAGTCCAGGCAAACTGCATTACAGAACGCAATTGATTTTGACCATGGTATAACGTGGACACCTCATCATGTACAATATCAACAACAGAAGAAACAATATTATCCAATGTGTAAATTCTGGAAGAAAGCATGTTAATACTGTTATCGACCACTGCAAGCACTTTTTCCAAATTGGCTTGATCAATAGCCCTCAGGCGTTTAGCTGCTTCGACTTGTGAAAATGTCCAAATTTCATTGTAAACAGCATAAATAAAGCGTTTAGACCTACCCATAGTCGGGCCTTTTATAAAATCATTTAGCTCAATATTCTCATTCAACTGTGACAGATGCAGTTTAACTGCAGCTAAAGTGGAATGTTGTAACCAGTTCTGACACATTTTGCCTACTGAATAAGTTGTAACAGTGTGATCTGTGTCAAACCTGGGATCTGGCCTGATGTGTGTAAAACCCTCAGACAAACCCAAAAAACGACGTTGGCAAGAATCAGAGCTTCTTTGCCATAAAAGCCACCCATCTGGATCAAAACTGGAAATATTAAAGGAGGAATTCTGCATAAGTGCTTGTATCTCACTTATGGACAATGTAGTGAAATTACTCCAACCTGAATATTCTTCCAAATCAGGGATAGTAGGGGTATTTCATTTTTTAGATGTAGCCAATCCAAAACATGTTGTTTGGGAAATAGTCGAATTTAAAAACAACATGTGATTCGGGATGAGACATGCACGATGCAAAGCCTCAGTGCCTTGTACCTGCCAATCTTTGGTACCCCAAACCGATTTAAGGTCAATAGCATCCTTCCATAACTCATAGCCATCCACAGATAACCTTTCTAGAAAGGACTTTGAATACAACAATTTTGTGTCAGTTAGTCTAACTTTTGGCATGAATTTCTGGTTCACTTTAAAATAAAAGGACTCAGGATTTGATTGATTAAAATCTGTAAAGTAAGAGTATTTTCCCAGAAACGTACTTGAGCTCCCCTGTAAAGGAGTAGGGCAATGTTCCCACTGAGTGTAATTCACAGGAACCCGCCTGGAACTTGTCTTGTGCAAGAAATGATTTCCATAATGTTGGTAACAAAACAAATCACCATAATTGACAGAATCTAAATATAAATCCTCATCATCAAAGGCCGCATAATATTTCAAATCAGAGAACAATGCTTCTACGGCCTGAAGATCCCAATCATCAGAATGAATATTTTGCTTAATCACATCTCCCATGTTTACTCTAAGCACATTAGGAACATTAATAACCTCTGTGGGGCCATGTATCTGAAACCTAACCGCATCCCACACAATCCCATCAAGGACAGGCCAAGCAGTAATTTGTACTGAATGTAAGTCTCTCTTTAGTCTGTGTGCTGAATGTGAGGAGGAAAGAGGGGCCAATGTTCCATTAAGGTACCGAATTCCTGTTCTTTCTTTCACATAATGGCCATCAATCAGGCGGAAAAAATAAAACACAAAACCAATTGACATAAAAAGATAAAATGAAAATAGTATCAGCCAAATGTATGTCCAAGGTGGAACTAAAAAATGTTTTTTAAACAACGTGGCATATTTTGCAATAGTCGATGGTTTCTTTGAAAGTTCCGAATCAGAGTCAAAAGAGAATCTGGACTGGTTAGCCAAACGAGCATGTAAATCGGACATAGATAAATCAGCAGGATCTGCATAGGTCACCTCATCAATGTTAGTAACAGGAATAGTATTTAATAAAGGACTTGATATGGCAGGCATCTCGAGGGACACCTCCTGATCTGCACCAGATGTAATAGCCAGCACAGAGTGCCTCACCATGGAAGGACAGGATACAGCCGGTGTCATGCTATGAAGAATCGGCCACCCTGTGTGTCTTGACATTGTCAATAGAAATAAATCTGTTTTCTTTACGACCTGGAAGTGGTGGTAAAATGACTGTTCTTGTGCCCTTCACTCCAAGGACTCGAACCGGCGCTCGATATGAGGGACCAAACTCTTTCTTGTTATCGATCTTCTCTCGAACCAGTTCTCCAACTTGGGGTAGCCAGCCAACTACCGGGATTTGCAACGCATCATCCGACGTGGAGGGCAAGTGTTCCTTTGCAAGAATGTCTCTGGTCTTTTGTAGATCCTGTAAAACATTGCAATGTTCATCTACGTCAAAGGCCGCGGCCTGGGCCTGGCAGTCTGCACCATCAAGGTCAGGGACGTACATCTTGATACCAAAGAGCATTTCGTATGGGGTCCGCCCACCCAGAGACCTTCTAGGGAGATTATTAAGCGCACGCTGCACGCCATAGAGGTGGGTCAGCCAGTTTCTACCAGTGCCTATAACACGGGCTGTCAAAGATTGCTTTAAGTCGCGGTTCATTCTTTCTACTACAGAATTGCCCTCAGGCCTGTAGGGACTTGAAAACTTCACCTGTACTCCCAACGAAACCATAGCATCCTTATACGCCTTAGAGGCGAAAGCCGGACCCTGGTCCGAATGGAAAGCACCACAAGCAAAGATTCCCACAAAGACACGCAAATCCTTAATGACAGTTCGCGAATCAGCGCTTCGATGCGGCCATACCCATACAAAGCGTGTGCATGAGTCAACTGCTACTAAGATGTATTTATACGCAGTATCAGAAGAAAAACGACCGCAGTGATCCAAATAAACACATCCAAGTGGTTTATTAGAGATGTACAACTGTGTCTGAGGCGGACGCGCAGCAGTAGAAGGCTTGATCTGCTGACAAATGTCACACATAGGGACATAATCGCGCGTCTGTTTGTACAGTCCCCGCCACCAGAACCTCTGTTGTAGCTGAGATACAGTGGCTGAGACGCCCGCATGCGCAGACGCCACACCTTCATGAGCCGCTGTAATCAGAGAAGCTCTGCGATCCGAGTTGGGAACTAGACGCTCTCCAACTTCAGGAATTTTCACATAAGGAACCTTATCGGGACTTAAGTGGTATGTGTACTTCGAAGGGAACCCCGCAGGATATTTACCTCCCTTCGCCGTGGCAGCAACAGCTGCCAAGATGTCATCATCTATTTTGCTTTTGGACCTCGTGACTGCTGCAACTAAGTATTTTGATACCGCTGACTTCGCTGCTTCATCAGCAAGCGAGTTGCCAACAGCGTGGACCCCCACGCGCTGGTGGCCGAGAGTATGAATCACAAACACGAGCGGCAGTTTCTCTTTAAGTTCCGCCACTCGGACCCAGATCATTTTATGTTTTATTGTGCTACCTTTGGAATCACGAAAATCATTCTGAATCCAAAAGAACAAGTTCTCATTGTAAGACTGGACACAGTAGTAAGAATCACTTACGATTAAAGTCGTCACACAAGGATCAGCGTACTCCAATGCAAGCATCAGAGCACGCAGCTCAGCTAATTGTGCGGTGCAGTCCCCAAGCGTCTGCGTGTGCACGACGCTGGACTTGAACTCATCGTTCACCATGGCACCGACCACAATGGCGCAAGCGGAAACGTAGGCATGTTTAGAGCCATGCGCAACCTGCGCAGAACCATCCGTGTAAATGATACAGTGGAAATCCTCCAACGGTCGCATTGCTAAAGGAGCAGGATAAACAAATTCATACTGTAAATACTCCTGCGACCGTAAAGCGGCGTCAAAAATAAACGTGACATCCTGAGATGTCAAGGATGTAGCCCACTGAATCCACCGAGGGTGCAAAGCTTTAGAATTCGGTACACTGGCTTTCGTGACCGCCTCCAAGGCAGGACACGGGGTAACAACCAACATGCGCTTTCCCTGTGACAGGGCACGTTCTTTAAGAATTGCCATCTGTACAGCTGTTTAAACTTTCTCCACAGTGGAAAAACGCAGTTCAGCCGAAGTGTACAAGTGTGACTTGTAAGCAATAGGTACAGTATCCCCCTCATTAAAAGTCAGGTACGTGAAACCCACCGTCCCAGGGATAATTCTTATCACCAGGTTGGTCTGGTTATCACGGGTCTGTAAGTAGTCAGAAGTGAGCAAATCAGCCTGCAAAGACTGCAGAATGGCTGAATGCTCAGGCAGCCAGCATGATTTGGAAAAAGATGGTTGTACCAAGGCATATAAAGGCTTGATACGCTGGGCATATTCCGGAATGTATGTCCTCCCGAAATTTAAAAAACCCAGTAAAGACTGTAATTTTTTCAGCGTTGTCGGAGAGCGCAACTGCGCGCACTTCTCCAGGAAGTGAGGAGCCAATCCCTTTCCTTCATAGTTAAGTTCATAACCTAGAAACAACACTGTGTACTCCGCAATGTGTGATTTTGCAAAGTTAAACTTGTAACCCATGTCTGCAAAGTTACAAATTATGCTGTTTACACGACACAGATGCACCCAAAGTTCGTCGTCTGTGAGATAAATGTCATCCACATAAGAACATGCAACTGGATCGAAACTCTCCAAAAGAGAGACTATGCGGGCGGAAAACACTCCAGGACTATTTTTATATCCCATTGGGAGTCGTTTAAACATTTTTTGTACGCCGCCGCACGTAAAACTGGTCCATTGGGAACTTAGACCATCTAATCTATGTGCATAAAAACCATTGGAAATGTCAAGCGTGGTTTTGAACCGTTTACGCTCAAGACTATTCACTAGGGCAGAGCCGTGAGTATTCTGTACTGCACAGTTACGGCAATGCGAGTTCAAATGCCGGTAATCCAAAACCAGACGATATGAGCCGTCCGGCTTGTTAACAGTAAAAAGGGGATTATTCATTGGTGACACACACGTTTCAATTACACCTTGATATTCCAATTGTTCAAGGATAGCCGCGACCGAAGCTTTAGCTTCACGCCGTATGGGATACTGGGGTTGTGGCTGCGGCTGTGACCGTAAAGGAATCTCATGGCTAGGGGACAATTTATCCCAGCCACACTGATTCCGGTACACAGCCGGCGCAAGCGCCAGAGCCCACTCTTCTGCAAAATGCAGCGCTTCCACTCTCGGCACAGTGTGCGCGAAACTGGGGAGGATTACCTCCTCCCCTCGCGGAGCTGCGAGAACAAAAGGTGGGGGCCAGTCAGCCTCCGAAAGCAAAATGTCATACGTATCCGAAAGATTCTCCCAAAATACCCCTTTTACAGTTCGCTGCATGTCACCTTCAATTAACAGGACAATTTCAAAAAGTCTTTCAGGGGGAGCAACATGTGTATCTGCTGTTTCAATCACAATAAAAGTTTCAGTCGCTGTCACCTTCAACAGTGGACGGAGGGCCTCTCTCACTATGGTAATCTCTGCCGCGCTGTCCAGCAAGGTCAGAGCCCACGTCAGATTCCGAAGCCGCGTTCTCACTATCTGGGGCATATCGATGCGCCGTTAAGGCAGCGACTTTCTTCTTGGCAAACTGCGGTCTCTTAGGCGTAGAGTCGTCCCGGTGATCCCCTTCACTTCGCGTGCGGGGCTGGCCACGTCCTTGCTGGCCACCCCTGCCCCTGCCGCCCCCTCCACCACCGGTTGACGGAGCCGATGAGTCCTGAAAGGAACGAGGAGAGCGTTGGTCAGATGCCTGATATCTGTCAGGCGATTTAATCGTAGCGCGATCGCGCAATTCATAAACGCGCTCTGACTGCGCAGGTTGTGAAGGCGCCGGACTCGAAACCTGTGTCTGTTGTTGTTGTTGCTTACCCTGATTCTGCTTTTTAGGCCAATTTTGTTTTTTGGACTTGGGCTGTCCACCTGTTTCCGAAGACTGTCCCTGGGGCTGCTTCTTTTCTTTTTCAAGAAAAACCTTTGCACCCTTAGAATTGCGGCCAACCGTTTTATAAGCCGCCACAATAATTCTTGCCAGCTGACGGGGTTTCTCGGCATCGGGAATTAACGCCAGACCATTTGCCACCTGAAAGTTCACTGCATCCCCTTTTACATTGGCAAGGATAATACCGCAAACTGTCTCAAATGAACCGTTCAGGCGCATACCCAACTCAACCGCCGACTCAGGTCCGTGATCATCTTGAACCCGTTTGAGGATCGCAGACAGGTTCGACACTGACGGTGTGCCAAAGCACCTCGAGTAAACCGCTGCAAAAGTCTTACCCCATGTCTCACAGTCAGCAAGTTCCGGGGCCAAATCTTTCGGTAAACTAAGCGTAAGAATCCGGTGTTTTTCACTCGGAGTCGTATTAGGAAACACAGCCTCCAGCTGGTCGAATTTCTCGGCAAGCCAGTAAGGAAAATCATCCTTATTGTCTGGCTTTCTGCCCATAACGGAATTCACCAAGACAGGACTGATTTTTAAACCAGCCTGTTTCGCCCGAAGCTGCGCACCTGCGGGGGCTGCGCCATGAATATTACGACCAATGTAATGTACAAGCGCTCTAATCACTCCAACCGCGACCTCATGAAGACGCCGCAGGTCAGCTACACTACAAGTGGTGCGATTAGGATGAGGAGTAAATCCACCCAAAGCGGGCCAATTTGTGCCCGGAATGGATAAAGGACCTAACCTCGGAGCCGTTAAAGAATGGGGTAGGACGCCACCAAACCAAACTCCGTGCTGCCAAGCATCGATAGGTACTTCCAGTGCCCTGTACGGAGCATAAGCCGCCGGTACAGCCGAGGCAGTGTATGAATGATAGACACCCGAATTAGCGTCCATTTCCGGAAATGTCACCCAGGAATAAAACAATTCGTACGGGTACGCATGTTCCGCACTCACCACTAGAACCACAGCCAAGCCTTCCGCAGGTACATTATATGCCCGCAAGTGGTCGCGAACCGCGACTCGGCTATGCTGCGCAATTTCCACGGCCATGTTAGCACAGGAAGTGTAAAGAGACAAAGAACAGTTTGTAGCACAACTGGGTAGTAAGTCAAATAAACCGTTTATAGAAAAATTCAAGCTTGAAAAGACCTATTTCAAAAATAGGTAGGTTTTTCCGACACCACCGTTTACCGGAAACGGGAATGAAGGTGTTAAGGTTTGAATGATAAACTACTCGAGTGTCATGAAATACGGCCAACCAATCCGTTGGGCGCCATGTAGCAGGGTTTCCGTTCTCCCACAGAACTGTGCATAGAGATCTAGAACCTCAGTGAGTTAGGATGATCCAAAAACTCATCTCAGTGTCAGAAATCTCCTTACCTAGCTAGCTACAGTGTCTCATGGATCATTATGGAATGATCCATGTCTTAGACAAACCAGAACATGATCTTTAGAATACCTCAGGAGTCGTGGAACACATGAACACTCTTTCGTTATATAATCATTTCAAACCAAAACTGAGAGTCAAAGAACACAAGTGCAAGTTTGAAATATTTATTATTCAATGCAAAGTTCTCAAACGCAGTATCTTGTATAATACCAAAATGCAGATTATAAAAATCAGAGTCAGCAGCATAGTCACTAATCCATAGTAAGCAAAAGGTGCTAGCATGTTATAATGCAATTTCTATAGAAATCTATATCACCTATATTTCGCGCACCCTATCTAGCATATTATATTATATCTAAGAAGGTCTCATTTGGGCATTAGCAGGGCGGCCCCATACCTCTCAATGTCAGTAGGAGCAGTTCACATCAACAGCTACCAGCTCTCTTCATGCGCAGCACCAAGTGTCTACGTTCATTCCGTGTAACTCTATCTTAAACCCGCGTAGAGCCCAAAATGTTGGCATCAACATTATTTGTGTTATGTCTAATGTGGTGCGAGGATCAAGCCTCCCAGCAACCTTGTGTTAGGTTAATTTTAGAGTGTGCAGCTCTCAGTGTGCAGACAGTTGTACCAAGTGTACCAGGCAAAGCTGATAGCATAGAAATAACATATTATTCTCAAATGAACCACCTCACCGCTTCTAGGGTGAAGGCGACAACAACCAGTATGTGTCGTGTGCAAAACTGAAGCCGAAGGAAAAAAGGCTGTTTAAACGTGTAATGCACTCATGCTAACTTAACGCAATATATGTAACGAAGTATCCATATGACAATCCCCCTTAACATTCTTATCTTGCAACTGAAACTCCAACCATGGCATTGAACTGTCAACCTTTACATTGATAATCATTTAACCTACATCTATTATAAACTAACTATCTAAGTATCCTAACTCTTAAATGTTCCATTGCTTTCGCCAGGTTTACCTTTATTACCACCCCCAATGTCCTGCTTCACCTATGTTGACAAACATCATCATAACCATAGCAACTGAAACCGCCCACCACCACATAGATAAGGGCCTACCCCACCTCTCATTTTCTGATCCCCTCTTTAAGAACTTTCCCTCTCTCCACTCCCTGTCCAAGCTTTATTTGGCTCCTCTTTTATCTGTATTAAATAAAGCTCTTTCCCGTATCTTGATAAATGGACCCCATATCCTCTAAAAAAACAGGTTTTTCTAATCTCAACTCTGGATGTTCTACCATTCCTCCTACAAACTATCCTCACATCCTTCTTAATCTTTCGCCTGACCTTGTCAATGGTGGACAGCTTGGCCGCCCCTCCCCAGTGTTGTTGTGGAGTAAATTCTGTCCAGATGACAAATATCCCTGACTTCTGCGCCCTAATCTCCAGTATGTCCTTCTTTATCTCTTTTATCAGGGCAAGGACTTTACAAACCACTAAATCTTTTCACCTAGATATAACACAATAATGTCAGTACACCTGTGCCTCTTCAGTAGCTTATTCAAGCATTGTAAAAGTTCTCACCATCTGGTACAACTTTTTCCATGCCCCTTCACTGTAAAAAGCTTCTCATCCAGCCCAGAGTTACAGCCTCGGCCCTTCTGGAATTCATGTGTTGAAATTAATCAGGAAGCATTTGTAGAAAATGAGTAGGTTTAATGTCCAGCACAGCATCAGCAAGTACACAGATCAAAATCCAAGGCACAACTGACTCATTACACTAAACCTTCTAGAATACAGGTGAGGTTGGAATCAAAACATAACATGCAGGGAAGACATCAGAAGAACAGGGTGATGTCATACAAGCATAAATAAATAATTAATAGGAAGAGGAAAGATAGGATGTAACACATCCCCCTTTTCCATAACAAAGATACACTAAACATAGTCTCTATATTTCAAAGGCCTATTTGTGACCCGCACATCACGTTTGATCCTTGAGGCGATGGTGTCTTGAGTACTCTGCCCTGAAATATCAGAACACGGTAAATTCTTAGCACAGGCACCATGAGCAGCATGGTTACATTTTGCAATTCTTTTAGTGTTCCATAACTTACCATCCTGAGTAATAACAGAATTAGAGAACACTTTTTTAACTTGTATAGGTCTACCAAACTTAGAGGAACCTTTAGTCATTAAACCAGGTTTTTTAATTCGCACCCAATCCCCTACAACAAAATCATGCATTTTGACATTCCATTTTTTGTTGTACCAACACATGGTCTTGTTCTGTTTCTCTTCAACTCTTTTAGCCGTATCATGTACACATTCCCTAGTTGATAATTTATCTTGACATTTATCCATAAGCCACCATGGACAAATTTTGGAGGCTGGATCTCTACCCTTCAATAATTTGAAAGGACTAATTCCAGTCGTGGAATGAGGCGTAATTCGATAAACCCACAACCTCTCTCTCAACTCACTCAACCATTCTCCACGTGTATTAATGACATCAGCAATGTAAGATTTCAACACCCTATTGAACCTTTCTACTTGACCGTTTTCATGCGGTTCATACAAAGATGTACATTTGTGCACAATGCCATGTCCTTTCAAAAAGTTTTCCATCTCTAATGATTTCAACTGGACACCATTGTCCGTTACAAGAATAGAAGGGCAGCCCTCTCGAGCAAAAATCTCCTTGAAAAACAAAATAACAGCATTAGTGGTGGCAGAGGGAACAAACTTCACCTCTGGCCACTTTGAATGGAAATCAATTAACACCAATGCAAAACGTGAATTCTCTGGTAAGTTCTTGAAAGGTCCCGCAATGTCGAAAGCTAATTTTTTCCAAGGCACCTCTGGCCATTTTGTCACCTTTAAAGGTGGAACATTAGTTCTGAGCATCTTTTCACTTGATATACACTTGGTACATTCCCTTACTGTTCTGTCAATGTACGCATCCATTCCTGGCCACCAAAAAAAGGTCCTAATCAATCTCTTCATGGACGATATACCTGGGTGTGTCTTGTGAGCCAATTTGAGAATCATGTCATGTATACCCTGCGGTGGAACACATTTCCCAGATTTAAACAAAAAATCATTCTCCATTTCTAACTCATCTGCAACCTTAGCAAAAGGCAATAACTCCTCCATAATCACATTTTTCTTGGGCCAACCCTCCATCACAAATTTTTTAAGGGTGCTCCACTTATCGTCTTCACTAATGCAATTATTCCACTTCTCCTCAGTAATCTCTTGAAACTGATCACCCAATACATCAGTAATAGATACAGAAAAATCAACCTCTCTAATGACATCAACATCATCTTGTTTACATGGAAGTCGAGAAAGAAAATCCGCAGTAACATTTTTTTTACCTGGGACATATTCCGTACTGAAATTATACTCCTGTAACTTGGATGACAATCTTGCAATTCTGGCAGTCGAATTCCATCCACCACCAGTGGATAGAATATTAACTAACGGCTTATGATCCGTTCGCAGAACAAATCTACAGCCCCAAACATACAAACGAAAATGTTCGACAGCCCACACACATGCAAGAAGCTCCCTCTCGATCACTGCATACCTCCTTTCACAGTCATTGAGTGTGCGAGAAGCAAAAGCTACGTTCCACTCCTCTTTTCCTTCTCTCTGTGACAGAACACCCCCTAGGCCATATAGACTCGCATCTACAGTTATAACACATTCTTTCTTCATCCTGAAAGGTTTCAACGTGGGGGCATTGACAATATCCTTTTTTATTAACTCAAAAGCCTCCTGTTGTTCCTTAGACCAGACATACGTCACATTCTGTCTCAACAAACTTCGCAGAGGTTCCATTTTGGTAGCAAAACCTTGCACAAATTTGCTATAGTATTCACACATTCCTGTGAAAGACAGTAATTGATCTCTATTAACAGGTGATGGTGCTTTGAGTATTGCATCAACATTATTTTTCTTGGGAATAATACCATCTCCAGATAAGGTATGTCCAAGATATTCAACCGAACGATGGAACAGTTTACATTTGTGGGCTTTTAAGGTAAGACCATGATCTTCTAACCTTTTGCAAACTTCATAGAGATGTCCTACATGGTCATTTTCATTCCTTGAAAAAATCGGAATATCGTCCTGAAAGCACTTAACATACTCATCTAAATCTCTGAAAATCAAAAACATGACTCTTTGAAAAACTGACGCGGCTGACGCCAGGCCAAAAGGCATTCTAGTGTATTGATATAAACCAAACGGTGTAATAAATGCTGTCAGTTTCTTAGATTCCTCTTTAAGTTCAATCTGATGGTACGCTGAACGCAAATCTAACGTTGAAAATATTTTTGCACCTTCAAACATTGATACTACTTCGTTGATATTAGGTAAAGGGTGACAGTCTATGACAATATTAGCATTTAGCGCCCTGAGGTCTACACACACTCTTAATTTTTGATCAGGCTTGCGGACTAAAACTATGGGGGAAACCCACTCCGCTGACTCAATAGTTTCAATTATTCCCTCATCTGACAATTCTTTTAACATGTCTTTTAGTTCTTGTCTCACACTAATAGGTACACCTCTTATTTTTTGTTTCACTGGTATAGCATTGTCTTTCAAAACAATCTTGTGTGAGAAACTCTTTAACTTCCCCAATTTGTCACAAAAAACATTTTTAAAAGAGTTGACAAGTTTTTGTTCTTCACCATCAATCTTAAAATTATCTTCCAGTGTGGCTACTTGGTTATAAAGTACATCATCACATAACATAACTGGTTCCTTAGCTCTGGGATTTAGTATAATACCTAGCTTATATTGGTCACGCCAACCCAGGACATTAACACCTTTTTTTGCAATGTAAAGCTTTATGTCAGCAGATCTGTGTTTAAAATGTATGGACACCTCAAAATAACCTTCAACTTCAATATGATGCCCTTCAAAACTAACGGCCATAATGTCTGGTTGTTCCAACTTACTAATACAAAGATGATCACTTAACTTTTCAAACAAATACTGTTCTGTCATAATTGTCCATGGCGATCCTGAGTCTACCATTAAGGATAACTTAACTTGACAAATGATAAAATCAGCATTTGGTTATTTTTTAATGTGCGCCGGAACAATATCGATTATAGAGACAACAAAACCCTTGTCTATTATGTCTGTTCCCTGTAATGAATCTTGTGAATTGCTATTGTGAGTGGTTTCATTACAAGTGAGAAAAGAAACTGCTCCCTTAGCGGGTGTGGTATTTCGTTTGACATCTTTACAAACACTGGTGAAATGTCCCATTCTACCACAATTTCTACATTCCTTATTGAGAGCAGGACATCCAGGGAAAGAAGCTAAATGTGATCTATTTCCACATCTATAACACACAGACGTACTACCAAACATTCCCTGAAAATTTCTATTGAAACCTCCTCTGTAATTTTGTTGAAACCGTGAAGGTTGAGGACGTTGATAGGTTTGTTGCATATGATTATCGTTCCTGAGTTTAACATTACATATTTCCTCTTCTGTGGCTTTCTTATTAGCATTATCTTTAACAACCTCCATCCATTTTTCAGATTGTTCTAAAGCTTTAGCTTCTGAAATGGCCTCAGCTAACGTGGGATTACCCAACACCCACAATCTCTCCTGTATTTTTTTATTCTTAACATGCACTATGATTTGATCTCTGATCATTTCATCTGTTAACATCCCAAAATTGCAATGTATAGATAATGATCTCAAACCTGTAAGGAAATCATCAAAGTTTTCATCAGACTTTTGTTCTCTTGTATAAAATTTAAATCGATTAAGGGCAATACTGGTGACAGGTTTAAATCTTTTCTCTATACGTAGGAAGGCTTCGTTATACACATTTAGATTGTCACCACTACCATCGTTCTGTACTGTAACTTGAGGTAAGGACCTAAAGATAACCTGACCTTCTGATCCTAAACAATGAAGGAAAATACTTTTCTTCCTTTCTGCTCCCATGCGTTCCCCATCAATTGCCTTCATATATGTAATGAACTCCTCCTTCCATCTTACCCATGGCATAGGAGGGTCACCCTTAGTTTGTAGAAATTTCGCTGGGGGGTCGAACTGCATATTTAATTGTAATAATAGATACTAAAACAATATGTAAAAGCTAATCTAAAGTACTTCAATTAATAATACCAGATAAAATGAACAATAAGAAATAGACTGTAAGAAAACGATATATGAAAAATCCTATATAATAAGCTAAAATAAGTTAAATGTGAATCAAATAGCAGTTAGTAATCTTGCCGTGTGAAAATTTGTGTCCAAAAGAATCAAAATAGCAGTAAATTGTGGCTCGTTGTCGGAGCTCCGTGTATTTTTGGTTTCCGTAGCCTTGGCAACACAAAATGGCCGCCGACGTTATGACGCGCTGTGCATATGCGTGATGACGCGCTGTTATGAGACAACTCGCGTAGGCAGGCGTGCGAGGTAATGTCTTGGCAACCAGTTGCACAAAAGCAATGACGTGCCGTATCCTTGGCAACCGATCACAACAAGGCTCGAGGAGAGCAGCTGCTTGCGAGCGATGGCAGCGGCTGCTCGTGTACCGATTGAATAATGCAGATGGCGGTGTCCGTTTGAAAATAGACAAAAGGTACAAAATTAACTATTTCGAAGTGGGAAAGTCACAGGAAAACAAGGTTTGAAGGAGTGCGAGGAGTATAGTTTAAAACAGGCACGATGTGGTAAAAACGTTGTTTTTTTCTTCAGGAAGGGAAGCTGAACACAGGAATAGTAGAAATAGGTGTAATCCAGGGTAATCCGAAATTATAATAAAAGAATACAGCCGCAGGTGCTATTAAAGCACATATAATCACTTTTGTAAATTAGAAACTGCCGCTGGTGCAATCAGAGCACATTTAGAAGAAAGATTTTTTTTTTAAAATAGACACTCCGTACCTGTGCTGGTGAGATGACAGGAGTGTAGAATGGTTTTTTCCCTCGTCGCCAAAATATGTTGAAATTAATCAGGAAGCATTTGTAGAAAATGAGTAGGTTTAATGTCCAGCACAGCATCAGCAAGTACACAGATCAAAATCCAAGGCACAACTGACTCATTACACTAAACCTTCTAGAATACAGGTGAGGTTGGAATCAAAACATAACATGCAGGGAAGACATCAGAAGAACAGGGTGATGTCATACAAGCATAAATAAATAATTAATAGGAAGAGGAAAGATAGGATGTAACATCATGCCTTTCAGCCAATTTGATAAATTACTGTCCAACGATTCATATCCACAATTCTGAGATACCGAATTGATGACATTCATAATCCCTCTTCCTGTTCCCTGCGCACATATTGCCGGAAGCAGTCTGACAACCTACGCCCCATACTTTATAATCTTTTTCCTGCTCCAACCCCTCCAAACTGCCTCTGTGGCCACAGCAGTTCTAAACGAATTAGTCCAGAAGTCCCCAGGAGTTTCCTCAATGCTTTCCAATGTGTTTCGCATGACCCACAGATCAGTCCCCTGGACCCCATCCATGTTACAAATAACTTCCCCCCATGATGACCGGTGAACTGCCCGCCACTTCGCTCCCCACTGTGCAGGACACACGTCGTTCGCTGGAAAAACTTTAAGCCGCACTCTCTTCCCTAGCCAAGAGAGAGCAAGGCCTTCCCAAAAACATACCGGATATAACAGCCGGCCAGCAAATAGCATTAATAAAAAAGCAGATTCGTAAGGGCAGGAAGTAAGGTGCTCCGGGACCAAATGGCATTCCGCCAGCCCTATTCAAGGAAAAGATCACAGAATGGGCTATCAACATGCAACCGCTATTCTCGAAAGTCAGACTCTTAAATAAAATCCCAGAATCTTGGAGAGGGTCAACGATTGTCCCTATATTTAAAAAAGGTGACTGAATGGACCCTAACAACTACCGACTAGTAGCCCTCCTCGATAATGATGCAAAATACTTTGCGGGAACCCTCTTAGAGGAGAAAGTGCTTTGGGCGGATTCAAATCAGATCATACCATTGAACCAGACCGGTTTCCGGAAAAATACCGGAACAGCTACCAACATTCTGGCCATCTCTCTAATGATCGATGCAGCAAAAATAAAAAAACTGCCGCTGCACATGTGCTACAACGATTTTAGTGCAGCATTTGACAACATCGAGAGAGGCAGACTTTGGGGGAAACTGGCTCAATGAGGATTACCTCAGCCGATTCTAAGCATGCTGAAGCTTCTACACTCTGATACCTGGGTGCAGGTGAAGCTAGGAGGCGGCACACACCTGTCATCTAAAGTTCGCACCACCAAAGGCCTCAAGCAAGGGTGCGTGCTTGCCCTGACACTGTTTAATCTGTTTATGGCGGATCTATCAGGTTTACTCAACACATGCAACTCGCATTACCTGAGGCTGTGAGGGAAAATCTTGAGTAACCTGTTGTATGCGGATGACGTCGTGTTACTCAGCCACACTTACATCGGCCTCCAGCATCTTCTGACCCAAATGAACAGCTACGCTACGGAAAACAAACGTAAAACAAATCTGAGCAAGACACGCACCATGTCGATTAACACCAAGAAGAAGCTTCAGAAATCATGGGCCCTAGGCGGCCAAAAAATAGAGTTTGCACTCGTCTACAAATACCTGGGAGTCCTCTTTGATAGAGATGGCACTTGTGCACAGCAAAAGCAGGAAGCAAAAAGGAGAGGGGCGTGCATTGCCATCACACTAAAAAACATAGCCAATCAATTGATGAGGCCAATTCTAACCCCTATCTGAGATCTATGCAGGCTAAGCTACTCCCTTCTATCTGTTACGGCAGAGAGGCGCTTCGTGGGAGAGACTCCAAGAACCTGGACATAATCCAGACAAAAGCCTATCGAATAATGTTTTCGCTCCCGTCCTATACATCGCCTGCCCAACTCAGGCTGGAATTTGGTTTGCAAAAGCAAGTTGTTGCCAGACAGGGAGCATACATCATCTGCTGCCACAAACTTCGTTCAGCTACCACCAACACTCTAAACTCGCTGCTATGGCAAGATATTCAAAACAGGGACACATCTCAGGCAAGATCCTACCTGCAGGAAGCGCTGGGGCAACCAATCTAACTGCGATCTGGGACATGCAACTTGGGCACAACCAATTTAAAAAACTAGTCTGGAAAACTGTCAAAACTCTATCCTTACTAGAGGATAAGGCCACATTTGCCAAAAGAAAACATGCTTGGATGACATTAAATTTGTATAAATCATTGACATCACAACCATACTTCAGTCAGGGTTATCCTAAGACCACAAAACTGAAGTTCTTGATATACAGACTAGGGGTCTTGCCAAGCAGCGAGCATCTACCACCATGGCTCAGGAGCAATGGCCCGAGGTTTGTCCGCTTTGCAACATAGACAAGGGCGACATACTCCATCTGACTGGTCTTTGTGAAGAGCTACAGCCAGCCAGCCAACAGCTTTTAAAGGACCAGTTCAAGCAGCTAGGGACTTGCACGAGAAGACAAGCGGTGCTCGCCTGCCTGAACCCTTTGAACACGAAACTGAACTGTAGATATGTTAAGTTCCTTGCAATGATCGAGCAAAAACTGTTAAAAACAAAAACTTTTGATCATTGACATAGGCAACAAGTAGGCGGTCTACAGGATTTAAGGGAACATGCTGCCCCACCATAAGACAAATATTTTCGGTCAATCAGACTGGGTTCTTTAGTGCAAGCTCATTAGGGAACATGCTACCCCGCCATAAGATAAATATTTTCGGTCAATCAGACTGGGTTCTTTAGTGCAAGCTCATTATTGATGATTACAATGTACACATTTTATGATATTTTAAAGTCTTTATCTACTGTTTTATACAATGTTTTTTGCACTGGTTTTAATTAACTATGCATAATAAACTTACTTACTTACTTACTCTCTTCCCTAGCGCCCTCTGATCTATCTTGGATTGCCGAATGCACAATTCTAGCCCACCTTCCTCGTCTTTCAGGTCTACCCATTCCAACCCTTGAATACCTTTTCTACCCAGCAGTTCTGAAACCTGAAAGGCCTCAAAAAACATCCAGGACATGAGAGTCAAAGCCCCCTTCCTCGCATATCTCAGGCAGAGCCGCTATCATTTTAACTAGCAACTGCCGTGGTAAAGACCTTCTCAGCGGAGTCAAGTGACTCCTTTCCCTAGACCATCCCTCTAATATTCTCCTTCCCAGTTCTCCGGCTGAAGGCGTATAGCCCCATAAAAGCTTTCCCATGAAGGCAATTCCAGCCAGCTTTCCAGCATTGTGACCCTGGAAAGCCCTTTTCCAACTAGTGTGTGGAAGTACTGTACTACATCCTATTCCTTGCCCCACTGCTCTGACCTACACTTTGCCCCCCAGCTTGAAACTCTTTCCAGGACAGAACATACACTTTTCTGGTGGATACGGCCAGTGGCCCTACCACCAACTGCACACAGGAACAACAATGGGTATGGCTCTAATCAGTAAGGCTGAGCCCATGCATATCGAAACAAACAGAAATGTCATTACTGATACCAATTCAAACGATTTTGCCGAACACAGAAGCTTCTAGTCAGTCTGTATCTGATTGGCTAGTAATCTTTATTTCATTATAAACCACAATAAAAATAAAATTGAATCAATTTTTGTCAATAAATACGACGCCAGTTTACACAAAAGAAATGTGAAAAAAGTTAAATGAAGGGAAACAACACAACTAATGTTCAAATGAAATAGATCTATTTACAAGAAAAAAGGATCAAAAGGCCAATTCATTCACCCAAGAATTTCATCTTTCATACCACATTTAGTCATCCTACTCAACATTCATACACATACTACCGGCCCCATGAAGGAAGGAAAAGGTTTTCAGAGTTTTTTTTCAAAAGTAAACTATAGGGGCCTAACATCAAACAATGCAAGAATATATATACACAGTCTTGGATGTGCACACATTTTTTAATAAAATGAATCAATTAGAGACACAATTTTAACACCGTACAGCCAGACCTTTCTGTCACAACAGAGCAATTGTTTGATAGACCAAAGAGGGTCTACGCGTTTCGAACCCCATTAAGTTTTGTGGGGTTCTCCTCAGGACCAAAAACAAGGCTACTTTGTAGATCAGCCAATGATCAATAAAGTTACATGTTCAACCAAGGGAGAGTGGTGAATTCGGATTGTAACGAGAAGGCGTGATGTGGTCGTTGGATTTGCTGTTTTGTAAGTTGATTACGTTTCCTGGAGTCACAAGTTGTTTTGAATACGTCCGGAAATCATGCGCAAGGAGCCGATTAATTTGGTGTGATTCTTAAAGCTTTAAGGTTCCGCATTGGATTCAAAGCTGCCGTAGTCACAGTCATGATCCTTTGTGTTTTTTCAGAAAAGGCTTAATATAGCGTTATTGACACGAGTCGTCTAAAGTGGGGCAAAGTCTGGACTTCCTACGTTTGAAGCCGCATTGAATGTGAACAGCGTGGCTCTTCGAGATAGGGGCGAAGTCTCCTGCCTGTGTAACCGGGTGTGGCCTCCCGCCAACTGCAGCATTATCTTTCTTCTATGCTCCACATGTTTGCTGGTACCATCGACCTGTCTTTGTCTGCCTCCATGGCCAGCCTATGGAACCTCTCCTACTGTGAATGAGACAACGCATCAGCAGTGTCATTGTCCACACCTGGTGTGAAATGAAAATTCCCTTGCAACTAATGTCACTGACAACCACCATTAGACTTTTCCTTTCAACATTACATCCAAACCAGTGCCAAAATAGGAAATCCCCACAGTTATAAGCATAAATACATTACAGTTGAAACTCACAATTATAAGAAAATATTCAAATGTATTTCTTAATCAAAGAATATTAAAAGCACAATGATAAAAAGTAAATCACATTGATAATCCCAAAACAATTATAAAACAATTAAAAACATCACAAAAAGAGACATTATTTTGTGAATCATTGCGAAAACATCCCAGATAATTAATTCGTTAGAATCTATTGGCAACGTCAGACTAGTGTCATTAAATCCCAACACAATAGACCCTCGGATTTAACTAGAACAATAGCGTTGACGCGTTTTGGTGTGCTGCCTGATGTGCACCACCTTTTTCAAGACAAGGGTAGTTGATTGTCTCTTTTTTCTCTTACAACATTAAACATTCATTTATATCTAAAATAAAACACACAAAAACATATCAGTGTTTTATCCTCACAATACATCATTTTTAAAAAAAAATTTTTTAAAGAATTTTTATTGCAGATGCACAGATACATGTAGGATCAATTTGGCGATGTCAAACGTACAGGAAGGCAATACATACAGAAAACAAAAGAGTCCAGAAACCCCCCAATTCTCATCAATGCTCAAGGCAGCAGTCAGTTTATCCACATATAAAGGTTGTTCAGGCGGAGCCCCGCCTCAGCATAGAGGGTGTCCATGGTAGTCATCCGGGCATCTGCTTTTATTCCTTTTTTTTTCTCCGTTCTTTATTGCAAACCAACCCCCCCCCCCCCTCCCCCCAGAGCACAACTGAACAATGCGAGGGAAAATAAGAGAGACATCTTCACAGGTAACATGAGTCCAGATAGTCATGAGAAAAGTATATGTGGTTCCCCTCAGCCTCAGCCCTCCCTCCCGCGCCCGGTACGTAATTGACCCCAGGACCGTCAAATAGATGGTGCACGCCCAGCACAGTGGGTCCACCTCAAACCTTTCCCGCCACCCGCTCCAGTATTTCTCTAAACTCTGGGTCAACACATAGGTCTCCCTACCCCGGCTCACTCTCCAGCCCATGATACTGCCTCCATTTTGACCAGACCCTTTTAAACTTTTTTGGGCAGCCCCTCGATTTATATGTCACCCGCTCCGCCGCCATGTAGAGGTCCAGACCCTTCCTCCATTCCTCCAGGGTAGGTACGGACTCCACCCCCCAGTACTTTGCAATGTCTCGTTTTGCTACCACTAGGGCCAGCGTCAGGAACGTCAGCAGGGGGCGGGGGAGGTCAACATCGTTGGTCATGCCTAGGATGGCCAGTTTAGGCTCCTGGTCAAGCGGTACCGCCAGGACCTCCCTCAGTTCAGCAAAAATGTGCGTCCAGTAGGACTGTATTTTGCCACACGCCCATAAAATATGAAAGAAGTCCCCCCCCTCCTGTAGGCAACATAGGCACCTGTCATCTGATGTTTTCCCCATCTTAAACAGCCTGACCCTATCAAAGTACGTCCTGTGGGGTACATTGTACTGGATCAGGCGGAGTCAGGACTTAATGGCTACTTCCCTCGGGTGCATCAGGATTAGGTCCCAGTCAATCTCTTCCAATGCACCCACGTCATGTTCCCACGTGGCCCTGAGCTTCGCCAGATCCCCCAACATGTTGTTTGTGAGTGTCTTGTATGTAAGGGATACAGCCTTGTTGGGTATTTGCTCCTGTAGTAGTCTGCCTTCCAGGGGTGCATATTCCGGGAGACCCTCTAAAGGTATGGCCTGTTCCCTCCACGCATGTCGCAATCGGATGTATTTAAAGAACTGCGAGCGGTGAAGCCCATATTCCGCCCTCAGGGTAGCGAACGACTTGAGCTCCCCCCTGGCGATGGCATCCCCCACCGTGGAGATCCCGATGTCATCCCATTGCTTAAAGCCATGAAGTTTTCTCAATTCGTGGAGCCATGCGCAATGCCAAAGTGGAGTTTGTCGTGTGGGCTTCCGTTCCCAACCTGTACGTTTCGTGGCCAATTTCCATGCTCGGAGCGTGATATTTGTGGCCGGGAGCAGGGGTTGTCCTCGCGGGCCACCGTATAGGTACGTGAGCATATTATAGGGGGATAACTTTGCGCGTTCCAACATATACGTGGGGTGGCTCGCCGGGGCATGGAGCCAATCATTGATAGGGGAGAGATGTTCCGCCCAATAATAGGCCTCAAGGTTCGGCAAGGAAATGCCACCGCTATATTGGTGACGTTGAAGGGTAGTGAGCGCCACGCGTGGCTGTTTACCCAGCCAAATAAAGGACCGAAGATCAGCATGTATTTTGTGCAGAAGGTCGCTTGGAATGGGGTAATACTCGTTCTGCAGGGCGTACAAGTATTTGGGCAGTATCACCATTTTGTACATCGCTGCCCTGCCCAGAAGGGTCAAAGGAAGCTGGCGCCACCGTGACAAATCATTTGCAGAGTTCAGAAGTATTCTGTCCACATTCTTAGAGCGTGACAATGCCATGTGCAGTGTTATGAACACCCCCAAATACTGGAAGCCCTCCGTAGACGCCACCAGCCTATCCGGAAGGGCGCCATCACCTGTGGCCCCTTTGGGATCGAAAAGGACGGACTTGTGCCAATTTATGGCATATCCGGAATGGCCACCATAACCGTCTATTTCCCGGAACAGTTCGGGCACAGTGGTGTGCGGATCAGTGATATAGAGCAAGACATCATCGGCATATAGGGACAGCTTTTCTTGTGTGTCGTCAGCGGGTGTAACTTTGAAGCCGGTGATACTTTGGTTGTGCCGGATCCTGGCCGCCAGTATCTCGATCGTCAGGGTGAAGAGAAGAGGCGATAGGGGACATCCCTGTCTGGTGCCTCTTTGGATCGAAATTTCGCGGGAGAGCGTCCCGTTCACCCTCACCCTGGCCCTTGGGTTAGTGTAAAGCAGCTGTACCCAAGAGCGGAATTTGGGACCAAAACCAAATTTATATAAGGTGGCTTCGAGGAATGGCCAGTGCACGGAGTCGAAGGCCTTCTCAGCATCTAAGGAGAGGAACCAGTGTGGCGGGTCCCTACCCTTCACCTCCTGTAACCAGTTGTGTGTGCGACAGAGGTTGAATTTCGTGGCCCTGTCCGGCAAGAAGCCCGTTTGGTCCAGGTGTATCAAATCAGGTAGAACTGCCCTAAGGCGGCGCGCTAGGACCGTAGCGAGGAGCTTCACCTCGTGTTCAGTAAAGAGATAGGACGATAGGAGGCACAATCCCCCCGTGGCTTACCCTCCTTGTGAATAGGGATTATGGTGGCCAAAGTTAGGTCAGGAGGCAACCCCCCCTCTGCGTAAGCCTCAAGGAAGAGATTCCGCAGGTGTGGGGCCTTAATGTCGGTCGTACACTTAAAAAATTCCGGGGGAAAGCCATTCGGTCCCGGGACCTTGCCCGGCTTCAGCCGGGCGATGGCAGACTTTACCTCATCTAGAGAGATGTCGGCTTCTAGCTCGGGCAGGGCCTCCTCATCTACGCTGGGAAGATCTACCTCCAACATATAAAGGAGTGAGTCATCGCATGACCCTAATTGTCTGGCTCTGTAAAAACCTTCGTAGTATGTTGCGAATGTGTCTGCAATAAGCGGGTCCGAGCGCATAACCTTTCCCTGTTCATCAGTAACTTCATCCACCCACCTCGCCAGTTGCTCTCTTCGACTAAGCCAGGCTAAGAGTTTACCAGATTTATCCCCCACGTCGTAGAGACGGTGCAGGGTGGCCAGATTTTGTGTTCTCGCTTCATCCGACACCAATTCCCGGTATCGTCTCTGGGTATCCAATAGCTTACGCAAGGTCGTCGCACATTTAGTACGTAGGTGTTCCTTTTCCAACTCTACAATAGTGCGCTCAACAGTCCCAACTTATTCCACTAGTTTCTTCCGCTCCTCCCCCAGTCTGCCACTTATCCTATCTCTCAGCACCGGTTTCATCGCTTCCCATAGGGTCACCGCCGAGTCCACCGACCCCTCGTTTTCAGCCATGTACACTCGTGTATCCGCCCTAACGCCTTTAAGGATCGATTTGTTCGCCAAATCCCAGGTGGTGAGTCTCCACGTGGCCTCCCTCCCGCCCCCAGTCCGGCCCATTGACAGTAATAAGGGCGAGTGGTCCGATAGCCCCCTTGCCAAGTATGTCGCCGTGTCCTCTGCAGTGAATGTCTGTTGCGGCATAAAAATTTAGTCTAGCCTGGAGAACACTTTGTGAGCTGCCGAGTAGAAGGAGTAGGCCACAGTCTATGGGTGTAGCAACCTCCAGATATCGGACAGGCCCATCTCCAACATTAATTGGGCCACGGGAGTCTGGGTATCTCGGTTAGTGGCCACCCCGGATCTATCCAAGGCCCTGTCCATCACGTCGTTAAAGTCACCCCCCACTATCTGTATGGTATCGGGGGTTTCTAGAAGTATGGACGCAAGTAGCTTTAGCGCATTTGCCTGAAGTTTGGGCGGAGCGTATATTGATATCAAAGTGTAGGTGCGCCTGCGCCATGTCCCCTGTACCCCCACGCATGTTCCTAATTGGTCCCCCCACGTGCGTGTGATGTGGAAAGGGAAGGTATTCTTGACAACAAGCGCCACACCCCTTGAATCAGTAGTGTATCCTGCATGGCCTAGTACCTTATACCTTCCTCTCGCTATGAATGGACAGGCCGTGCCTCTCAAGTGTGTCTCCTGCAGGAAGATGACGTCTGGGCCTATTCTCTTCAAAAACTTGTTCACCAAACCCCGCTTAATCTTGTTCCCCAGACCGTTCACATTCCATGTCAGGACCTTCAGCGTATCATTGGTCATGTTTACAGCAATAGGACAGGTGCACCCCAGGACGCGGGGTTAAGTTGGCGGGCATGCATTCGCAGCGATAGAACCACAAAATACTCCAGATCTCATGACAGTAATCCCCTCGCAACCCCCCCAGAAACAACCAAACAACACAAACAGGCCCCACCCCACCTGCACCACCCGGCCATCCCGCCCGTGCAACCATCAATGGTTCAGAATACCAGGGAGCAAGGTCTGTCGCCCGCCCTCCAAACAATCCCACCTAGGAGAAACCTAGTTGTCCAAAGTCACGTTTTGATGTGGAGTGTTCCCACCCCGCAAAAACAAGAAAAACAGTACTTGCGTGCCCCTAGCAGGGAACTGCTAAAACAGTACCTCAGGTCCTTAGCCCCTCAAGAGTGAGAGTCTTGCGTTTCAGGGTCAGTGCCTTCCGAGGTGTTCGGCTCACCCTGTTCCAATTCGCGGATGGCCACAGCCAGAGGGTGAAGGGATGGCTCCGTGCGTTCCGCCATGTCCGACGCGGCTATATCGTTTTCTTGATCCGTCTTGTTGCCAAACCCGGGCAGCAGGCACCGGAATCTCGATCCCCTGTCGGGGTCTCGGGCCGCGGCTGCAGCATCATCTCCCCGGCTCTCACCAGCTGCACCCTGGCGTGACGGATACGGGGTCCGTTGAGATTGCCTGTCTGCTCTTTGGTGTCGGGAACGCTGTGACCCGTTTGGGCTGCGCCTAAAGTTGGCCACCGCGAGTTCCTCTCGGATCCTACGACCCTCCACCTCCGCCTCTCTCAGCAGGGGTCGCTCCTCCAGCCAGTGCCAGGCCTCCTCCGGTCGAGTGAAGAAATGCGATTTTCCCTTGTAGAGGACTTTTAGTTTGGCAGGGAAAAGTAGCATGTATGATATGTTCAGCGCTCGCAGCTTAGCCTTCACCGTATCGTAAGAGCGTCTTTGCTTTTGCACGTCCTGGCTATAATCAGGGAAAATCATGACAACTGTGTTCTCAAACTTGAGTTCTCCCATTTTGCGGGCTTCCCTCAGGATAAGGTCTCTATCCGCGTAGTTCAGAAATCTTGCTATAATCGGGCGGGGTCTCGCCCCTTTTGGTGGCCTGGCCAGAAGTGCCCTGTGTGCTCTCTCAATCATGAAACAGGTAGAGAAGGAAGCCTGTGGGAACATGGTCTTGAGCCACGAGTGAAGGAAGGCCGCAGTGTTGTTCTTCTCAATCCCTTCCCTCAGGCCCACGAAGCGGAGGTTGTTCCGGCGGGCCCTGTTCTCCGCATCGTCCACCCGCCACAGCAGTTGCCTGTGCGAGGCCTCTAGTTCCGCCATATCTTTCTTGAGGGAGGAAACAGATTCTTCCGTCTCCGTGATCCTAGTCTCCGCTGCGCCCACTCGGTCCGACAGGTTCCGAAAATCCTGGCGCAGTAGGAGGACCTCCGACCCCACTTCCCCGATCTTGGTTTCAAGGGCAGCTCTAGAGTCTTGAATATCTGTTCTGGAGGCCTGGATCGCCTCCAGGAGCATGGCGGTATCCGCGTGCGGTTTCCGAGCCCCCGCCGCCACATCTCTGTGAGTGCACGTGGTGGTGAAGTTCTCAATGGACTCCTGCCTGGTAGATCGCGGTGCCGGATCTCTCTTGCCCATATTGTTCACTTGGGGATCCCCAATTCCTGCAGTCCGGCAACAGGGGTACTGGGGCAGCACAGGTTCTGGGGCCGGCCACGTGTCTCGCCAGCTCCGCCTCGGTGCCTTAGCTCACCTCCCCGTCCCGTGGGTCCTCCACCGGGTGAGCACCGCCGATCCGGCACCTTCCCCTGAGCAATGCCTCCGAAGGTTCTCTGGGCGCCCCAGGGGAAGGAGGGGAGGAGAGGGGGAAGCAGCAGGCGGAGGCCTGTACGCCGCCAAGGCAGGGCCACTATCCAGCCAGCGGCCCTGGTTCTTCGCTCAGGGCCTCGTGTGTCGTTGTCGTCGGAGTCGCCAGCAAGGGGGGGAGGTCAGATCATTCAGCGGCCCCTCCGCGGCCCCCGCGAGGCAACGTCGGGCTCAGGCACGAACTCCCCTCACCGGTCTCACAGGCCAGGAACAACGCTCGGCGGCAGGCAGCCGCAAATCCAGCCCCCGGCCTCACAGGCCCGGATCCGCTATGGCTCCCGAGGTTCGTCAGAGGGGGCCCCCAGGCTAAACAGAGGATCCGGATCGAGGGGGAGCACGTCGCTCGTCGCTCCGGCAGCCCAGCGCTCGCTTCAGCCAAGGATCTCGGCGCCGCCAGTCGCCGCCATCTTGGGCGCCTCGGGTCTCGGGGGAAAATCTTCCAAATATTTCGCCTCTGCCGCTACGCAGAGCCGAGCCGGAGGGCTGTGCAGATGCCCCACGCCTTCTTCCACCTTTTCATCCAAATTTCATGAAGTTTTGCGGGCTATTAGGTAGTTAGATCGCCGGATCAGATGCAGTTTTGCCGGGAGCTACGCCGAGGCACGTCCTACTCAGCCATGCAGCTGGCCACGCCCCCCTCACAATACATCATTAAACATTTTCTTAAAATTACATAGGTTTCAACTTTGAGTCATATACTTTTCTTCTTTAATTAAAACATTATTGTCTTCATGATCACCCCTTTGATAAAAAGCAACTGATACAATTCCTGCAACAAAATACAATAATCCACAGTGATTATATTCACAACTGTTCAGAGATTCGTACTATTTGGCACTGAACATCACATTATTTAGATATAAATTAATTTTTAATGTTGTAAGAGAAAAAAGAGACAACCAACTACCCTTGTCTTGAAAAAGGTGGTGCACATCAGGCAGCACACCGAAACGTGTCAACGCTATTGTTTTAAATAAATTACAATTTTTTCAGCCCTATGAGCAAATGATTTGGTTCAGTTAATGCCTAGATAGATATATAAGATCGGTGATGATGCCCATCTGGAAAAGATTAAGCAATCCGTTTGCTTAGCCAATATAAGGCTGATTTCTGCAATGCAAAAGCTGTAACATTTCAAAATGTTTTGTTTGCTTTATTACACACCACATAAAATATCTAGATGGAAATGCAGAGGATCTGCTCTCTGCCAAAGGTGCATGTTGGACAATGCAGACTTTGTTCATATGTTTGCCACTTGCCCAAAATGATATGGGTTTTTTCATTGAAATTAGTTGTTACTTATCCACTATGTTGCAGGTTGACCTTGCTCTGACCACAGAATATATGTTGATGTGTACAAATTGGAGTCTTACCAACCAGTATGTATATCCATCTTGTTTATATCAATAATTGCTGGTAGGCTCTGAATTGCACGAGAATTTAAATTGCCTAGTCCACCTTCTATGAATAAGTGGTAGCTACTTCTAAGCCAGGTATTTGAGATGGAAACTGTGATTATGAAAGTTGGAGGCAAAAGACGGCTACAGACTTTAAGAAGCACTTGGGGGCAGGTTTTTTCTTGTTCTTCAATGGATAAATTAGATTATCTTTTTACATTTATCATTTAGGTTTGCATTTTTTTCTATTCTTCTAGTGGCTTTATGACTTTGTGATTAATGGATTCAGTTGTCTGATAATTGCTGGCCCTGTTGGATGTAAACCAAGATTTTAAATATAACTTATTGGTGCTTTATTTTCAAATAAAAAGTTTAAAAAACTGCTGCTTTGGCCTTCCTAGAACTAGACATTTGCTGCACACACCTACGTTCTCAGCCCACTGTGTGCCATTGCTATTTAGCTGTTTGTCTGGAAGACCAAATTCTGTGGGTGTTGATAATGAACTTAATGTAGCTGCTTGGTCAGTCATATATGTGCAACAATAAAGTATCCATCATATCTGTTTAAGTATGTGCCAGTGGTTTATGGACTGTCATATAAGAGGTCTTATATTCTGAGTCACGCACACACACACTGTTCCCTTTGCCAGCTTTCATAAATAATTTCCATGATTTAGAGGTGACAGCAAATACTGTTTCAAATTTACTACATGCATTTCAATTTCTACGAAGGCATAAGAATTACATGCTTAATTGTTGACATTCATCTCAAGAGCTCATTTGCCCATACTCAACCCCTTCAAGTTCCTCTCCTGCTATTTTTCTTTGTCCACTATACAGTCCTTACATTTCATGTTATCTACTGACCACCAAATTCCAACCCAGCATTCCAGAACAAGATATGCAATCTCATCACAGCAGCCATTGTTAGCTATGCATACATCATCATCTTGTTGATTTTGAACCCAAAGCATCTGCAAAGGAAGTTTGGGATGCCTTCCTCAACGTCCTAGCCACTGATGAAACTGAATAGCTTGCCACCCAGAGGGAACACATTGAACTTGTTCTGCATCTCTATGGCTAACATCACCTGTAACCCACCTCTGCATTTCACCTGCAATGACCATCAAGGCCAATCATACTGATAAAAAAAAAATGAATCCATCCCTCAGAGCAAGATGGTCTTCTGTGACAGGCTTGGCAGCCTCATCTGACTCATTATAAACATTGACATCTTGTGAATGAATGTCTACAACACCCTCCAACAGCGGGTACATACTCGCTGGTGTTCTGGTAGAGATCCTGGAAAAATTAATGTGCATATGATTGCAAGATCTTCAGACTGCCCCGGAAAAAAATATCTCCCACGAGCAGGCTGCAGGCAGCTATGGCTACTTACAAAAATGCCACCAGTGAGCTTGTTAAGAAACCAAGGGTTTTCCTTAAGGTCATTATGCATTGCCTAAACCTACAATGGCTCCCTCTTCCCACTAGCCAAATTCAAATGTTTATATGCGGATGATGTAGTGGCTACGCTGGAGCACCCTAGAGAATCTTTTACCGCTTTTTTAGATGAACTGGACAGGTTCGTACTTGCTTCGGGCTTTAAGATTAATGTGCAGAAATCACAAGCCCTAGACCTGGCTTTAGGGTCCGAAACTCTGGAACTGTTGCAGTGTTCCTATCCGATTCAGTGGGCCCACGACTCCATTTCCTATGTAGGGCTGCAATTATCCGCTACTATTAATTCTACCAGAACATTGAACTACACGGTAATCCTGCGGCACGTCAGTGATTCCCTCAGGAATTGGAGACCACACTCCCTCTCATGGTTGGGCCGTATAGTGGTGGTGAAAATGGTGACACTGCCTCAAATTCTCTATCTGTTTCATACGCTCCCCCTGCTGCCGCCAACGGGAGTCATTCATTCATTGCAACAGGATATTGAGTGCTTCGTGCTTCGTGCTTCGTCGAGCACTTTGATCGGTGGGATCAAAGAGCTCGGTTATGTTGGGAACTTACCTATAGGGACCTGGTGGAGGAGGGGCTGTGAATTCCTGACCTTCTAGCTTACTGGCAGGCAGCTCTGATGAGGGCACTAGTGGAGTGGTCGCGTCCATAATCTGAGAAGCATTGGTTGTTTAAGGTTAGGTCCCTTGCTGGCCACCTTTATGGGGGGTTCCCCTTCTCGCACTCATGGGGCGACCTCGCAATTTATACCTCTCGGAGGTGACTCGTCCTACTTTGTTAGCCTGGGAAAAGACTGCAATTTCTAGGGGGCTCACGACATTCCCCTCCCCGATCACGCCTATAGCCAGAACTCTGATTTCACCCCAGGCCTTGATCCCTGAGAGTTTCACCATTGGACTAAAGAGGCCTGCCGCTCCATAGGTCATCTCTTCAATCTGTCGGGACCCCGCTCCTTTACCGCTCTCCGTACTAAACTTGGCATTCTGGATATGGAGAGGTATCGATATTTGCAGGTCCGGCACTGGGTTCTCCATAGGGATGGTAGAGGTGAGGCGGAGCGGCATCTCACCCCATTTGAGAAGTGGTTACTCAGACGACATAGTGACGCACGCTTGACATCAGACTTATACAAATTTGCATGATGCTCTTCTGACAAGGGGAAGTCCCCCGGCCAATTGCGCTGGGAAGAGGAATTGGGTAGGGCTCTCACTCAGAGGGAGTGGACTGATATCTATTATAGGGCCAGACGAACAGCACACAATGTTAAGAGCCGGTCGCTCCACCCGCCGCGTGGCCCATCCTCAGTGTGCCCGGTCTCTGTTTGCTGCCGCCGCTGCCCGATCTGCCTCAATGTTGCCCCTGATTTCGTTGTGCCAGTAATTGTCGTATTTGTCGTATTTTGCCAGTAAGTGTATTGTGCCACTATTTGTTTTTCTCTCGTCCTCTGTTGTGCCCCTGATTGCTTCTGTGCCTCCACCGCCGTCTTCTCACCCGCTGCTCCACCCCGCTCCCTGCCATTGCTCCGCCGCGGCCCCACCCCCGTTCCCTCCAGCATCACCGCACCGCTCCCCTCCCCACTGGCCACCCCGCTCCCACCTTCCACCTGCTCCTCCCTCCCACTGGATACTTATGTGGTGTCCGTGAGGCAGGGAGCTGTGACCTGATCTGACCTGGTCAGAGCCGGTCGCTCCACCCGCCACGTGGCCCATCCTCAGTGTGCCCAGTCTGTGTTTGCTGGCGCCGCTGCCCGATCTGCCTCACTGTTGCCCCTGATTTCATTGTGCCAGTAATTGTCATATTTGTCGTATTTTGCCAGTAAGTGTATTGTGCCACTATTTGTTTTTCTCTCGTCCTCTGTTGTGCCCCTGATTGCTTCTGTGCCTCCACCGCCGTCTTCTCACCCGCTGCTCCACCCCGCTCCCTGCCGCTGCTCACCCGCGGCCCCACCCCCGTTCCCTCCAGCATCACCGCACCGCTCCCCTCCCCACTCGCCACCCCGCTCCCGCCTCCCAGCTGCTCCTCCCTCGCTCCGCCCCCCCCCCCCACTCTCCATTTATGGCAGAGTCCGCGCGTACGCACAGCGTCCACATGCAGCGGGTGTGCCGATTGTGCGCCAAAGGCGCGCCAAAGGCAAGCCTGTCTGCGCCCGTCCACGCCTGGACCGTGCCCAGCGCCAGACCCCCTGACCTCCGCAGATGCCATCCCACCCGCCGGATGTACGACGCCGCCACCCTCAACACTCTCAACACCGGCCGGATCCCTGGCTGCCACCGAGCCACCCCAGGACGCACCCATGGACCCTTCACCTGCCAATCCTGCAAGTTCTCCTGCATCCGGACCTGCACCGCACCCGCCAAGCCGAGCACCAGCAGCAACCACTTGAAGTGCATCCTGCTCAACACGTGCTCCGTCCACAGACACGCCGTGGAACTATGGAACCTGCTCGACACCACATCCCCAGACGTCGCCTTCTTCACGGAAACCTGGATGAACGCCTCCTCAGCGCCCGACATCGCCATCGCCATCCCGGATGGATACAAGATCACCCGGAGAGACCGCATCAACCAGACAGGAGGAGGCATCGCCATCGTCCACAAGAACACCATCCGCATCACGACCAACTCCGACGACACCCTCACAGCCGCCGAACATCTTCACTTCCAGATACACACCGACCCCAAGACCAAACTCAGAGGCACCCTCATCTACAGACCTCCAGGACCCCGCACAAAATTCAGCGAAGACATCGCAGACTTCATCAGCCCACACGCCCTCCCCTCCGCTGACTGCATCCTCCTAGGGGACCTCAGCCCCACCTGGAGAACAACAACGACAACAACACCACCACCCTGCTGGACAACCTCGCCAACCTCGGACTCAAGCAACTGGTGAACACCCCCACCCACTACGCCGGACACACGCTTGACCCAGTCTTCTCCTCCAGCAAGTACATCTCCTTTAGCCACTCCATCGGTCTCCACTGGACAGGCCAGAGCTGCGTCCACTTCAGCTTCAGAAGGACCACGACCCACCACCACCCGCAACAGATTCCCCGCAGGAGCTGGAACAAGATCACCACTGGCCAGCTCACCACATCACTGAACCAGAACCCTCCCGCCAGATCAACGGACCCCAACCAAGCAGCCAACAACCTCACACAGTGGATCACCAACTGCGCTGACGACCTCGCACCCCTGAAAAACCATCCAAGCAGACCCGGCAGCAAGAGAGCCTCCAACGACCTCAAGAAATCCAAGATGAACTGCCGTACCCTCGAGAAAGCCTGGCGAAAAAACCCGACTACAGACAACATCACCGCCCTCAAGCACGCCACCCGCAAACACCACCAGGAAGACAGCATTCAAGGATCAACTAGACAACAACACACAAAACAGCAAGGAACTCTTCAGCATCGTCAAAGAGCTCTCCAACCCCAGCGCCGGAAACAACAACATCACTCCCTCACAAGACCTCTGCAACTCACTCGCATCGTTCTTCCACAGCAAGATCGCAGACATACACAACAGCTTCGCGCACAGACCACGCACCAAACCACAGAACCAACGCCCCCCACAACCACCCTCCGCGCCTGGACCCCGGTCAGCACCGAAGACACCATCCACTCGATGAACACCATCCCCTCCGGATCGCCAGCCGACCCATGCCCCCACCACGTCTTCAACAAGGCCGACTCCGTCATCGCACCCCAACTCCGGGACATCATCAACTGCTCCTTCAACACCGCCACCATCCCGGAGAGCTGGAAGCATGCTGAACTCAGCGCCCTCCTGAAGAAACCATCAGCAGACCCCACCGACCTCAAGAACTACCGCCCCATCTCGCTCCTCCCGTTTCCTGCCAAAGTCATCGAGTAGATCGTCAACAGACAGCTTGCCGCCTTCCTCGAGACGAACGGATCCCTCGACCACTCGCAGTCCGGCTTCTGAGCCAACCACGGCACCGAGACTGCCCTCATCGCAGCCACTGACGACATCCAAGCCCTGCTCGACAACGGGGAAACAGCGGCCCTCATCCTCCTGGACCTCTCCGCAGCTTTTGACACTGTCTGCCACCGCACCCTAGTGCAACGCCTCAGCAACATCGGAATCCAAGAGAAGGCACTGGAGTGGATCATCTCGTTCCTCGCCGGAAGAACCCAGAGAGTCTGCCTCCCCCCGTTCAGATCCGAGGCCACCGAAGTCATCTGCGGCGTACCACAAGGATCATCACTCAGCCCCACCCTCTTCAACGTCTACATGAGCCCCCTCGCAGCCATCGCACATCAACACAACCTCAACATCATCTCCTACGCCGACGACACCCAGCTGATCCTCTCCCTCACCAACGACCCAGCCACCGCCAGAACCAACCGACACGAAGGAATGAAAGACGTAGCCGAGTGGATGATGAACAGCCGCCTGAAACTGAACTCAGACAAGACGGAAGTCCTCATCCTGGGATCATCACCCTCTGCCTGGGACGACTCCTGGTGGCCCCCTGCCCTGGGCAGCGCACCCAAACCTACGGACCACGCACGCAACCTGGGCTTCATCCTGGACTCCTCCCTCTCGATGACCAGACAAGTCAACGCCGTCTCATCATCATGTTTCAACATCCTACGCATGCTCCGAAAGATCTTCCGATGGATCCCCACCGAAACCAGGAAGACGGTCACCCAGGCACTCGTCACCAGCCGACTGGACTACAGAAACACCCTCTACACTGGAACCACAGCCAAACTGCAGAAAAGACTCCAACGCATCCAGAACGCCTCCGCACGACTCATCTTGCACATCCCCCGACACAGCCACATCTCCGAACACCTGAGAGACCTGCACTGGCTCCCCGTCAGCAAGAGAATCACGTTCCGACTCCTCACCCACGCACACAAGGCCCTCCACGACCTGGGCCCCAGGTACCTCAACAACCGCCTGACCTTCTACACTCCCACTCGCCAGCTACGATCGACCAGCCACACCCTCGCCGCCGTTCTACGCATACGAAGAGCCACCATGGGAGGAAGATCCTTCTCCTACCTGGCAGCTAAGACTTGGAACTCCCTCCCCATCCACCTCCGTCTTACCCAAGACCACCTCTCCTTCAGGAAGCAACTCAAGACCTGGCTGATCGAGCAGTAGCGGACCCCTCTACCCCAAGCGCCTTGAGACCCTCCGGGTGAGTAGTGCGCTATACAAATTTCTTGATTGATTGATTGATTAACTCTATTGAGACTGCCACTAAAGCGGCTACCTACTGGTACCTCACCCCTGTGAGTCTCCACAGGGGTAACCCTTCCCAGAGTCCGCATTACTGGCGAGCCTGTGGTGTGTTGGGCTCTCTTACCCACCTGCTGTGGGAGTGTTCCTCCTTGGGGACATATTGGCAGCAAATCCTCTACGACGTAGATTCCCATTTCGACACCCAGATTCCTAGATTCGCAGCCTATGTTCTCCATGGCCTTCCCAACAGCATCACCTTTCCCCTTAAATCTCGGAGGGGTAATCAAATGGCTTTAGCGCTGGGAGCAGCAGTCTTAAATGTTCTTACTCACTGGGATACCATGACAGTCCCTACACACCTAGGATGGCTTTATTGGTTGTGGGCCATTTTGGGGATGGAAAGCCTTTCTCTCTCTTTGACTCACCCAGGAGCCTCATTTCCCGATCTGTGGGCTCCTTTTCTTACGCTATTGATCTCTGAGTTCACGGAGCTCATCGGCCCCAAATACCTACGATTACTGAGACTTGTAGACCCTCCCAAACAGACTGCCCCCAACACTTCCACCATTTAGTATACTCCAGGTGATCCTTTCCAAGCTTGTTCCTTGTTTTCCCGTCTAATAGGGGTGGGTCCTTTTTCAGGGAGGAGGAGGGGCGGCGGGGGGATGCTTCTTCTTTTTTTCATTCTTTTTTTGAATGCCTAACATAGCACTCTGATTGCCAGGTTGCACCCCGATAACAGCAGAGCACACTGGCTCGTTCGCTCTTTCTCGATGTTGAAAGCTAATAAAAGAAATTTAAACCAAGAAAAATCTGTTCACGGCCCGCAGTTTGGGAAATGCCAATCTAGCCTAACAGTCAAACTCTAAATCGCTTCATGTATGAAGCATTGCTGCCTTCGCTTGCTGAAAATTTCACAACATTAATTAACACTTCTTTTTCAAAAGGTAAGGTACTAAGTCGATTAAATCATGCAATCATCACCCTGCCTCTGAAACAAACAGTTGACTCCAAAATCCTGTCAAACTATCAATGGATTTCAGGTCCCCCAATCAAATTTTCCTAACCAAATTTTAGAAGCTTCAATTTGAACAACATTTTAGAAAGTACAGGAAAATGTGAGCAAAATGTTGTTCTCCACAATCAACAGATGGGATTCAGACCAATAAGTGGAATTTAAACTGCCCTAAAAAACACAAAAGAAGAACTTCTCACCTCCTTGGATGGACAGAAAGACACTGTATGTGTTCTCCTAGTTCTTTCAGCAGTGCACAGTTCAGTGGGATCATACCATTCTCTTTCTAAAATGAAGACTGCGATCTTTCTCCGCTACAGTTTTTCTGAGTTCCTCCACGTTCCAAATATCAGCAGTAAAGAACTTCTTAAACAAAATCAAACTGGTTATAAAAAAATCAATTTTTTAGGTCAGAAAAATTAAATGCATGTTTTATGTGATGGACAACTATAAAATGCAATCCTTTTATCCTATTTGCCCATGCAAATTTCCATCCACGAATGATGGAAATATCAAGTTGACATTGACAGAGAAGGTCTACATTTAAGATCAATCCTACAATTTGTTTCTTTAATGCAATTAAGGGTTGAAAGCTTCTTAGCCCACACAAAAGAAATCTGGGTCTGAATGAACAGCAACATGAATCTACTCTACGGAATACCAGGTAGAGGATACAATGATTCAGGACTATTTTGCAGATATACAAATCCCCAAAATCTCCGAAAGTCGGATTAATCAAATTAGTCTGGAAATAAATACCACTGAAATTCAAAACTGCATAAAGGCAACCTCAGGGGGAAAAGCTTCCGGTCAGGACGGATTTCCAATAGAATTTTATAAAGTTTTTTTTGGAGAATTGGCAACTCCCTTAAAAAAGTTATATAATTATATTAGGCTAGGCGGGTACGTCCCCGCCGAGTTTAAGGAATCTACAATTATATGCTTTCTTAAAAAAGATAAAAATGAGTATGATGTTAATTCATACAGACCGATTAGTCTTCTAAATTCGGATTACAAAATCCTTATGAAGATATGGGCTGAGAGATTTGTCTTTGCTGCTCAGGAGGTCATTCATCAGGACCAGTCTGGGTTTATTGCAGGTCGCTATATGTCAGCAAACACCGAGTTCCTAATACAAGCATTAGACTACTTTAATATTAATTCGACCCCAGCCTGTATATTGATGATGGACGCGGAAAAAGCGTTTGACTTAGTGAATTGGGCTGCATTATTCTACTCTCTCGGTCAATTTGGTTTTCCAGCCTCAATTATTAAGATGCTTTATAACATCTATAAGGGAGCATCGGCCCAAGTAATAATCAATATGAAACAGGCTGGTAAGATCAAGGTAAACAGGGGCACAAGGCAGGGCTGCCCGTTGTCCCCGTTGCTTTTTACTTTTTTTATCGAACCTTTAGTGATTAGGATTAGGGACAACGTGGCTATTCAGCCCCCTTTAGTTGGCATGTCCAAATTAAAGTTGTTTGCTGACGATATTATTTTATATCTATCACCCATAAAAGAAAATATTGAAAATTTGATGAGAGAGTTCAATAATTATGAAAAGATAGGGGGGTATAAAGTAAACCCCAAAAAAACAGAGGTTCTTGCACTAAATACTGATCCTCTTTTTCTCCCTGATGATCTACAGGCCCAAGCTGTAAGAGATGATCCAATTAGATATCTGGGCATATATGTCACCACCGAATATGATATGCTCTATTCTATGAATTATATCAGGACGAAGAACAAAATTCAGAGCCTTTTAGATCACTGGCTTCTTCTCCCACTATCAATTATAGGTAGGGTCTCTTTAATCAAGATGTCGGTGTTGCCTTTACTTATTTTTTTGTTCAGTAACGTGCCCATTAAAATTAATTTAACATTTTTTAAAGAACTCGAAACAATGCTGAGAGGCTTTATATGGGGAAAGAAAACTTCAAGAGTTAAACTTCCAGTATTACAACTTCCAGTTGAACAAGGAGGCTTAGCTCTACCCCATTTAAGGACCTACTATGAAGCTGCATTTCTTGATATATTGGCAGGATTATTGAGGAATAATCAAACAAGAGATAATTTTTTTCTTACAAGAATGCTACAAGAGGTAGACTCTCAAATTCCAGTTTTTTTAAAAACTGCAAGGCTCCCAAAGAGGTCTAGATACAAAACTTTAAGAGAATATGCCTCAAGAATGTCGCTCCTTTTCAGAAAATATGGCACTAATAGCTCTCATTATCTAAGCTTGAAAGAATGTATGCAAATAGGCCTCCCTCTAAGCCTGAATCATATTAGATCTTGGGAACTTTGTGGCTTCAGAGAGCTAAGACATTTTGTAATCCAAAACAGGGTAATTAGTTGGCAGGAGGTAACCGCTAGAATAAATGGTTCATTACATCCGACTTTTTTTGAATATATGCAGATTGCTGATTTTATCAGAAAAGAGATAAGTGGCCTGTTTAATCCCCCTAATAGCATATTAACAGCCTTGTATGATAGAATGAGTGTAGGTATCGGTTACTGGTATAAGATGCTTCATTGTTCAAATCAAAATGTTTTAGTAGATAGTCATCTTGAGAAAATAAATCTAGCTACACAATGTAACTTTTCCATAAAGGATTGGGAGGTCATTTGTGAGTTGGGGAATAGATCGTTGCGAGCTGCCAACTATAAAAGGATGTGCTTTCTGTCTCGCTGGTTAGCATATTATACACCGGAGGCTTTGGAAAGGATGTTTCCCGGAACTGAGAATAAATGCTTCAGATGTATGGCTAGTAGCCAGGGAGGATGGCATCATATTTTTTTTTCTTGCCACCAGTTAGAAACTTTCTGGAAGGGAATATTTGCTGATATCGAACAGGCTATTGGGAAACCTATCTTACCATCAGCAGAGGTAGCCTTGTTCGGTATATCCAAAGATAGGAGTAGGTTTAATAAAGCAGAAGAGGTATTTATATTTATTTCCTGCGCAGTTGCTCGCTCCTTAATTCTTCAAAACTGGAAGTCCTGCGAGATTCCGTTACACTTAAAATGGTTCATTAAAATGAGGAGAATATGTTATTTTGAAAGGGCTTATGCGGGTAGAGTGGGAGCTGTTGGGAGATTTGAAAGGAACTGGAAATATTTTGAGGCTCTAGAAGCAATAAAGGGAGGTTGATTCGTGAAGAGAATTGTGAGGGGATGTTTCCTCATTTACAGTCTATTATCTGATTTCCAGGACATTTACATGTACTAGCACCTTTTTCCATATTGGATTGCACTTTGCACTTTTAAAGATAGTACTCTTTTGTACTTTTGGTACTTTTGCATTTGCACTTTATTGCAGCTTTGTACGTTTTTGCTGATGTACTTAATGCCCTGGAGGGGGTTGGGGGGGAATGTTTAACTCTGCAATGGGCTGACTTTTTCTATCACGATGAACCCTCCTTCTATCTCCGTATATTGCTTCTAACTTTTTAACTTTTTTTATCTCTTGCTTGCTATTTGAGAAATGTATTCGAAATTTAGTTGAAATGTGTGATTTTTGAATTCTAAAATTTGCCATGTTTTGTACCTTTGGCTCACCTTTTGCTCTATTCAATAAAAAAGATTTAAAAAAAAGAGAAAAGGGAAAAAAAAAAAATGAAACACATTGGTATCGGCAAGAAAAAAATTCTAAAACATCCACTCTCTCTAGCAAGGACTTTTCCACAGTAAACCCAGAACTTGATAAAGGATACAGGCCATTGAAGGATAATATAATTAATCCGGGCAGTGCGAAACGTTTACTACAGAAGCTTAATTTCACATAAATCCACATTATTGGTTTTCATGTACTTCAGGTAAATTGTGTTTTTTATGTTTATGCCATTAGAGCACTTTTCTCTTGCAGAGACTTGGTAAGAAAGGAAAATATTGGATGGACGGATGAATCGCTGGATGTATACTGCATTATCCTTGTATCATGCATGACTGTATAAAAGGACATACCTTAAATTTAATTTTCTCACAGCTGATCACCCAAGACTAATTCTCATGAACAATGCACTTATTACATGTGGAATAAAAGTTGCAATTTCGCCCATCTTTATAAATAAGATCTCTTTAAAATGCACCATGAAAAGGTATGCTATACAAAAATATCAACAGGTGGAGTAGACCTGGGAAAAAAACTATTTAAATTGCAGAGTAAATATTAAACCATACAGCTACTCTCGAAACAAGCCACAACTGTTTGAATAGCCATTCCAATCTAGCACTTGGGACAGCTATGCTACTATATGAACTAGAGAGCACTACTCAATTAATGCCACAAGATGGCTAGGTACAATAAAGGGACTCGATATGGCACTTTTTTTTCATTTAATCTTGTTATATATTGTTATTCAAATTTATTCAAGAGTGTATTTAAGAGAGCAGACTTAGCTTGAATGCTCCATCGAAAGAACTGTAACTTTGCAAAGATCCGCCACATTGACCAGAATGCACTGGTGCGCTACTGAGTTGTTTTTCACTTGAAACCCACAGCTGCAGGCTGCTGGTGAGTGACAGTCCTGTTTCTAGCCACATGGAGATTGAAATGACTTTTGCAGTAGCATTCTGTTGGAGAAAGAAGATCTTTAAATGTTTACTCTGCAAATAATCTTGGAATTCAGTACCTGCTGTGTTCCACCAAAGAGCTCATGAATAACAAAATGTGTGTCTGGGGCTAAGAAAATTATGTATTGAAAGAAATAAAAAGTTATCAAACGTAGCAACTTTACAAAGAACTTCAGCTTTTAAAATATGTTCCACTTGAAACCCACAAGTGATTGCTATTGGTGAGTACCAGTCCTCTTTTGAGAGCAGTCATATAGAAGTTGCTTCTAAAATAGAGTTTCTGTTTCTTGACACAGACCACTGTATAAAAAAAAAACTGCAAGCTATAGGTTCTTCAGTGTGAGACTAGTTAAAATGTTGGGGGGGGGGTCTATTTGATGGACAAATGTCCATAGGCATCCAAGTCAATCAGATCATCCAATCCTTAAATTACCATCTTAAATTACTGTTGAAGATTTGAAACTGTTCATTTAGAGGATGAAGTCACTATTGTTGGATTTATCAGCTGAAAAACTGCCCATTGAAATTAATTTATAATCAGGACTGCCTAAACAACCTCACCCACATGGCTGAGGCCTAGTAGCCCATGCTTGCTCTTTGGACAGAATCTCATAATAGGTAACACAACAAGCTGCGATGTACATGAAATGTTAAAAGTCAACACAGGCAAGCTTTGTTTAAAAAAATATGAGTTGATTTATTAGACAAGTTCAAGGAACTTTTAAGACTATCTCTTTAAAGGTTATATGCCTAGAAAATTGGCTTGATACATGTAAGTTACCTGAAGAATAGTTTGCCACACATAGCAGCAAAACATGCACACCTTGGTCAGAAAATGTAAGGAGCACAATAGATAACAGCCACTGTGAAAGCATAACTCTCTTCTAGTACAGAAAACATGTTGCATAGAATTATGCTAAAAAAACAACAGAAAAATAAACAACTGATAGATTTACAAAACTACAATCACATCAAATTCCATTAGAACTATTAGCTGTATACTCTGCTTCAGATAGTCTCCAAGGACAAATACAGGTTGTAGGAAATTTAGAAAGATATCAAGGCTACCACTTAGACTTGAATCATCCCATAACTCAGAACATATTTTGATTAACTTAATATTCCCAAATATCATATTACACTGGCTGAATGTCCTTTTATAAAGAATAAAGACATCTTAATTGATAGGATATTCAGTCACAAGGCTTCACTCTGTACCATAGAGCCACTCAAGACATTTAAGTTATGTTACTTAAAATCAAATTCAGACCCCCTCCATTCTATCAGTAGGCTGAGGAAAATTAGTGATGAGCTGCGTGACCTTATAAACATCAGTAAAGGGCCAATGTTCACTGGCATACCTTTGCCAAAATAACAACTATAGTTTTTTTTTAAAGTAGCATTAATTGTTTGATTTTTTTTTTTCAATGTGATGCACCAAGATCACAGTCATCTGTTCCTTCAGCTATGTCCATTCTGGCTGAGGTTACAAGATCCCAAGCTTTCAGTGGGAAAAGCGCTCCTACTGCTAAGGAAGGTTTTAATGACCAGCCTGGCTCATTAGATTTGGCTGGTCAGCAACCTAGACTTCTCTCCCTCCCTGAGGACACAAGTCCTAAAACATCCAGGAGAGTCCCGTCCCTATTATCAACATCAGTGCCACCATGGGGGTGGCCAAGATGGCGGACAAGACGTTCGTGCTCTGAAGAGCTCTGCTACGACCACTCGTCTGACAACTCCCTGCGGACCAAATGTATTCCTCCTCGAAACCCAATAATGCCCAAAGTTCCAGTGGGCTAGGCCAAGACCTGCTAACCAGGGACTACAGTGCAAGGAGCCCTGAGGGTGATCACGGCCTATCACGAGTTGAAAATTGGGATCGTGCATATTGGCACCTGACCTGCCATGAGGTAGGAGAGACCCTGGTCAAAAGGTGTAAGTGGCCTGATGGTGCAACTGCAGCAATCACCAGAACCCAGTTGATATGCCTGTGGCCCCAACTTGGGGCTAGGTGAAGCCCCTCCCCTCCATCCCACCATTTGCTGGAGCATTCACAGGAGAGATGAGTGGACTTGGAGAGCGCCACCAGGAGAAAGGACTACCTTGCACGCAGGCAGCCCGGTGCACGACAAGCTGGGGCCCCATTGGGCATAAGCAACAGCAGAAGCCTGTGGGGTGCCATAGATGGGGATCTAAGGTGTGAGACACCGCTGCATGACTGGATGGTCGGATAAACTGGTTGCCTGAGGCCCAGCTGTATGACTTTCATCTGAGAGGCCAACCTCACATCCTCCCTCACTACCCGCAGTGGTCACATGCTGGTGATCAGAAGTGCTGCAGGAGGGATGCAGGGTATCAGCACCCCTACCACTGCTGATCGTATGAGGAGTGACTCTGTGTGCCCTGCGAGATGGATGCTGGGGTCTAGCAACTAGCCGGGTCCCAGTAGCCCGGGGATGGTGGATCACCCCCTGGACTTCCTGGGCCATAGGAGCTTACTGGATCTGCACTGTCAACACCGTATTGGGGCCTCTCTCCCGCACCTTGTGCTAAGTTCTATTACAAGGTGAAGCAGCGTCTGACTAGGGGGGTGCCCTTGGGGGGCGTTGGCGAGTCCCAAACTGCTGTCTTACTGCTCCTGCTTGGGAAGACGGCTGGGTCACCCGGCCTGGACACCCAAATGAGAGAAGGGGGTTCATGGAGTTGTTCAAGCGATCAGAGATAAGCGCCCACTAGCTTAAACTGGATGGTTTGACAATAGATACAGGGCTCCTGTGACTCAACAAGGCCAAACTGAAAGGGTTAAATAGGCAGAAGCCACCCTAGTGGACATGCGCCCTATTGTCCAAGACATGCAATATACTGTCAAAGTGCTTTAACAGAAGGTCTCCTTGCTGCGGGCCAGTTCTGAAGATGCAAATGGCTGGTCACACCCCAATAAGATCCATGAAGTAGGACTGCAGAAATGAGCAGAAGGTCCTGACTTAGAACTCTTTCTCGAACCCTGGTGGCTTGACAAGGTGTTGGGAGGAAGGCGTCCACCTTCTTTTTCAGTGAAAAGGGCACATAGGGTACCCAGCAGGGCCCCTATTCAGGGACCCCACCCATGCCGATAGTTGCACACTTCTTCAAATATTGGGACCGCAACCATACACTACAGGTTTCCACAATGAAGGGCCCCTTATAAATTGGCAACAGCTCAGTGAATATATACCCGAATTACACAGTGGAGGTCCAAAAACACAGGGGCTCTTTCATGCCAATCAAACAGAAACAGACATAGGTCTCCAATACTCCCTTATGTTTCCGGCCAAACTGAGGGTAATGGACTCTGGGCACATGACTTTCTTCATTTCCCCTTGCTGAGGGGAGGAACAGACTGGAATGACATCACCCAAGTAGGAAGACAACAGTTAGGGGCATCAAGGGCTTGCCCACACATGTACAGGCAATGAAAGAACAGGCTCAAGTGGTGGCAGAACTGGGTCCTGCCACGGCTCTATGTTAGAAATGGGGTCTCTAGTTGGCAAGGGTTTGCACCTTTGTTCAAGTAGGGACCCTTCTTCCTAGTCATGGTAAGGGAGTTACACTTCCTAAAATAACCCCTTCACACCTCCAAGGTAGCTTGGCACGAGCAGTCAGGCTTATCTCAGAGGCAGTGTGTAAAGCATTTGCACATAAGCAACAGTAATACAGTAAAAACACTACAAAAGGACACCACACCAGTGTAGAAAAATATCCAATATTTGTATATATCCAAACAAGATCAAAACAATAAGAATCCAACATGCAGTACTTAAAAATATGCACTTTGCAAGGATACCTTTAAAAATGCAGTTCCTTGAAGTCGGTAGCTCTGTCCAGTGATACAGCGATATTTAAAACAACATAATCAAATAGTTCCTCCTGACCGCGTCAGAGTGGGTCAGAGGTAGGCTCGACAGACTCGTAAGCAGTAACTTTTTCATTGCGCCGGTTGTGGCAACCAGTGCAGTTGCGATGCGAAGTGGTGCGCCGCGTGGTGTCCTCAGGTCTCAGTGCAGTCAGCGGCTTGGAGACGGTCATCCAGCAAGATCAATGACACCAGGGCTGTGGTACAGAGCGGGTCAATGCTCGATGCAGTGCTAACAAATTGCGGTGCAGGTGACAGAGCCAGTGGAAGAGCAGCGACGGTGTTGGTGAAACCAGGGCAGCGAGGTGAAGTGAGGCGGTGCGGAGTGCCCACAGGTCACGTGCAAGCAGCAGCTTGGTGGCGACGGTCGTCAGCGTCGGTGAGACCAGGGTTACAGTGCAAGATGCGGCATTGCCCTCTGCAGTGCCTTCAGGACATAGAGCCAGGGATGGAGTTGGCTGCTTTTCCTCCTCTGCAGCAACTGAAAACCATGGTACCAGAGACAGTGCCCATAGGGGAGTGAAGTCTTTGCTGTCCCTGACACTTTGTGAACAGGAGGCAAGCTTGGTTACAAGCCCTGGAGATACTCAGCAACATGTTAGAGAAAGGTCAATCCAGTCCTTTCACTGCCCAAGGCAGAAGCACCAACTGCAGGCCAGCCCAACAAAGCAACAACACAGCAAAGGGGCAGTACTCCTTCTGGCAGCTCTTCCAGCTCTTCTTCTTGCAGGTTCCTTGATTCCAGTGAGTTCCCTGAAGTCTTTTATCTCCCTAAGACTTCCATCAGGAGGCAAACTCTAATTCAAGCCCCTGGAGAAACCTTCAACAGCAGGATCATGAAAGTACAATCTAGTCCTTTCCCTGCCAAAGACAGAAGCAGCAAGCAGCAGGCCAAAACAGCAGAGCGTGCAGCAAAGTGGCAGGTCCTCCTGGAAGCTTTTCCAGCTCTTCCTGGCAAGGTCCTTTGTTCAGCAGTAATCTAAAGTTCTGGGCCCCAACATTTATACTCAGTTTCTCTTTATTCTTTTGGGCAGAGAGTGTCTGTGCTCAGCCCGAACCAGTTCTGTCCTCTCTGGTCCAGCTTCCCTGCAGGAGGTGGAGATAGCATTGTTCAAGGCAGACAGGGCCTATTCAGGTGCAAGGGAGATCTCCTCCCACCACTCTAAATGCAGACCAGGTCTATTCAGCCCAACCCTGACTCATCCAGGAAAGACGGGACACGCATCAACCTCCCTCCCCCAGTGGTTGTCTAAGAGGATGCACATCCCCAGCCCCTGTCACTCCAAAGACAATCAGTCAATCCACAAACCAGAAGAGATACACAGGATGGCTAAGCAAGAAAATACCAACGTTCTAAAAATTGTATTTTCGACACACACAATATAAAAATCCTCTTTAGGCCACTCCCCCGCTGTTGGGAGCAGTGGTGGTGAGGACTGTATGTTATTTCCATGAGGGGCTCTTGGAAGATATTTGGCCCTCCATGCATCCCACCGCAAGGGAGTAGTCCTACTTCTCATTTGTACACTACTGCACACACAAATTGACTAATCTCTCTACAAAGCCGAAATGATGCCAAAACGGATGAACTACTGAGTATTTAGGCTGTACCATATCTGATCACAATCCTTTCAAACTTACAATACAGAGGAGTATGCGATATACCCTGAGTCTCACCTGGAAGCTAAACACCTGAGCATTGCATGACACGGTCTTTCAGGACACTATTGAAACATGCATCACTTAATACTTTGAAGACAAAGAAGGGTCTGCCAGTGACAGGGGGTTGAACGGGACTGAATTAACACCAAGTAGGACACGAGGCTAGCACTACCCAAACATAATTTATCACTGGAAGATAACATACAGGAAGCAAAGGTGTGAGCGGGACAAGAGGCAGTGAATGAGAGGGACATTGTACTCCTCCAGCGAGACCCCAAGGCCGCGGTCAATAGATTGGGACTTCTGGACTATAGGAAAGACATCACCACTCAACAATCCATGGGTGACAGAGCAGGGCATATATTGGCATGGCTTTAAAATGCTGAGGAACCTAGACCTCAAGTAACTGCCATCAGAGCCATCCCTGGGGACATCCTTAATACGCAATCAGACATTGGCCATGCATTCCTGGAAACAGCCTCCAAATGAAACTTTGCTCCACTTACAAGACAGTGCTGGCCCCAAAACTCCTCCTGATCTTTCAACAGGCCAGGGTTGTGGGTGTCCTACCTGCCTCTATGCGTGAGGCACTAATAACGTTTCTTACTAAGCCAGGGCTGGACCCACTAGAGGGGCCCTCCTACAGGCCACTGACCCTTCTCAACATTGATTGTAAAATACTAGAGAAGGTCATCACTTACTGGCTCATTCCCTTCCTTACCACACTGGCTGAACACAACCAGAATGGTGTTATCCCCGACAGGAACACATTTCTCAATTTGAGGCATCTTTTCCGCCTCTAAGAAAAAAGTTCACAGACAATCCTACTGCAGTTAGCTCTTTCACTTGGCAGTAAAAAGGCATTCAATACCCTAGGTTGACAATACCTCATGGGGGTTTTAAGAGCTTGAGGACCAAGATATTGCAATGGATAATTCTTCCATGCACTGAACCAGTAGCCTCGGTAAGCATGGGTAAAGAGATAACTGATGCTTTCTGTATCTGTAGGGGCACCAGACAGGTGTGGCCGCTGTCTTCTCTCATTTTTGCTGTGTCATTGCATGCAAATTATGTGCTGATATGCTTACAGAATGGCCACATAGATCTGCTTCAAGTAATGGGCACATTGGACAAATGCTGGCAAGTACTCGGCCTAAAACTAAACTGGGCGACATTATGTCTGTTCCACCTTAGACGGCTGTCAAAACCATAGAGCGGGATCCTCCCAGTCGCAGGGCCAGAGTGGAGGCTAGGTACATTTTAATATTATGGGGTGACGTCTATCACTGTGCCATGGGACTAGCACTGGGGAACGTATGAAGGGTGGTGATGGGCATGCAATGCTCCACTCCTTTTTGGAGCTCTCTCCTCATGTATCTGATGGGTAGAGTAGCAATATCCAAAATGTGGATACCACCCAGGCTGTTCTATTATTTGTTTTGCATTACTGGTAATTCTACCTAGGTGTTTTTTCACCAACCTAAACAAGGTTCTTTCAGACCTGATATGGGGCGGTGGGAGGAAAAGAGTGGCGCCACATAAACAATAAGGCACCTATGGACAAGAGGGACTGAGAGTGCCACAGTACAAACTTTATTATGCTGAAGCATAATGTCAGTGGCCAATGCGTGGCTTTCAGAAGTCTCCTTCCCCGAACTAGCAGCTGTCAGGAGACACGTAGGGAAATGCACAATACCTAAAGGGGTGATGGAGCCTCATAGAGATGCCTTGCCACCAGGACACCTGGCCACTTCAGCTAAACACTGCTGGCATAAATATGTGAAGCCCTGGGACGGCACTATGCCCTATACTGCACTGTGGGCACTCCAGACCTTTCATAACACTAGACCATGGACAGATGGGGCATACATATGCTAGGGGAGCTATACAGGCATAACGCTTTATTGCCCTTCCCAGAGTTTAAGGAACACTAAGACCTAGATGGCGAACAGTTCCTGACATATAATGCCCTGGTCTACTGGATTAGGCAGGTATGGGGACCAGATCAGACAGAGCATATAGCTTGATCCACAAAAAATAAAGGGAAGAGAGATTGAGCCTTCGCTCCTTTCCCCATCAACTATGCTACTCATTACATGAGAAAGACTTGTCTTAAAAAGAAAGGAAAACACCAAACTCCTCTAAGTTTAAGAGATAGATAAGAGGTTAAGAATCATAACCCCCTTGGGGAATCCCAATGTGGTGTAAATAATGCCCTCACTCACTCAATGAGTGTCATGCTTCATCATAGGGCCGCTACGACTCCAACATCCAGAGAGGAGCGCTAAGAAAAAAGGATTTATAGAAAAGAAAGAATTCTCTGAATAGGGCTCCCTCAAGCAGAGAAAGCTTTCAGACTGTCTAAGTGGGTATCCAAACAAAAGGAGATGATGAATGGAGCACAGAAACATTTCATACACTCACCCCCAGTCACAGAACTGGGTTGAATCCATCATTGTTCTTTAGCTCACTTTGTCACCCCAGTTCAGACCCAGCTATATGCAAATCAGTCTTGTCCCTGTGCCTCATGGGAACATTCCAGCCAGAACTGCCAAGCCAGGTCTTCCCTGGACCAGAAAAAAGCATCCTGGAACCGTTTTTGGGGTAACAGCCACTCACCAGCCAGGTTAACTTGAATCCAGTGGCAAAATGGCAAAGGACCCACATCTGGGCATAGCCTGCCAATTTAGGGCGAACAGGATGTTTGAATAGGGAAGGAATAGAGTCAAATATGTATTCATTATTAAACACAGATATATTACTATTGATTATATACAAATGAGAGAGTATGGTAGTTAATGCCATTACACAACATTAATTGATGTCCTTCATAAAAATTTCAAAATCAATGCCCAATAATCCAAAGTCCAGAACAATGTATGATAAGTTATATTCAAATATCTCTATAATTGTTTGCCTACATTTGTGATGTTTGCCATTAAATGTTTACTAGTAACATTTTGTTTCTTGTTCTTATCTCCCTCTGTAAGTCAGCCTCATAAAAATAAGATAGTCTGGTTGGCCATTTTGAGGCGTGTGTGGCAACAGATAATCTACAGATGCCACATCATCCTCTCCAGAAAGCAGTGGGAGGACCTTCCATGGAGGACCTGACTAATCTCTTTAAGCCAACTGGGAAGGTCCTCCTACATAAAAGTGGGAGCCACAGTTGCTGGCCCCATGATGTGCCCACCCCCTGCTCAAATGTCTTCCCATCAGGAGCCTAGATAACTTACTCCAAAGAAAACCTATTTGCACTTCATGTATGTAGAGAGCCAGGCTGCGCTATATTTACCCCTGATTTAGACATGGAAGCTAACACCTGTATCTGCGTACATGGCCGCCTTACCTGCTCAAATATCAAAGTCACAGACAGGCTAATCCAACCTAGTTTTTGTAGCCCAGCAAAAAATATTCCGGCACATCCTGACATTCGAGGTCTCTGGTTAATCATGCCTTCGAACTTGCTGATATCTTAGAGGGTCCCCAGATTGAGATGGCATTCATCACTGAAACAAGGTCAGATGCCTTATCAGGTCCAGATATGGTCATAACCACTCCCCCAGGGTATACGAGCTACAGATCCGACAGACTACTTAGAAGGGGAGGCGGACAGGCCATTATTTTGAAAAGTAAATTTACCATTTTATGTTCACCGGCAACCTCACAGAGCTGAAAGGCACTCTTCTTTAATATTGAACTCACAAACAATCAATCTTTCAATGGGTTCCTGGTGTATCGTCCACCAGGAACAAAATGTGCCTTCTCCCATGATATTAGCATCTTATTAGAAACATGCAGCCAAAGATTTTACAAGCTTAGGGGACTTTAACTATCTTTTGGAAAAAAACTCTGACAAAGATAAAGAAGAATCCTTGGACACTATGTTCTGTCTTGGCCTACAGCAGATTGTGGCAGGACCCACTCACCAAGCTGGCCACACTATCGATAGTATCTTTACTAATAATCCTAATTTAAAACTCATAGAACTGCTCGATCTTACCAAGTCATACCATAAAGCTGTAGTGTTTTCCATTTCTATACCCTACAAAAGTTTTTTTAACTAACACCAGTATCAAATCTAAAATCATGCATCCTTGACATAAACTAAATGAATCAGATCTTAGAGCTCAGTTATCTGAATCAAGTGTAACAGTGACAGTCCACACCAATATGGCATCAAGAGATTATGAACAATGGTTGCAAACCGCATCTTACTCCCTAGTACCTATTAGGCCCAGAAAATCCAAGAGATCCACTCCATCAGTCCCCTGGTAAAATAAAAGTCTTGAGCTGGTAAGCCGCTCTTTCAAAGACAAGAAAGGGTATGGAGGAAAGAATATAGTATATTAGAAAAAGAAAAATATGTAGAATGTTTAGCAAAATACAAAACACTCATTAGAAAGGCCAAATCAGACTATTTTATAAAAAAATTGAATCAGCAAAGAACTCTGTAAAGGAGCTTTTTTGTACAGTTTTAAACCTGACTTCGTCACCAACAATAAAATCTAGGGATAATAATCAGGATTTTTGTGATTCGTTAGCTGCTTTTTTCCACAAAAAAAGTTCAGTATATTTATAATGGTTTTACAGCTCATAATTCAAATACCCAGCAAATCTCGATTTCTGAGGTCTTAGGTGAGAAAGTCTCCCCAGAGCTTAGGGCATTTCAGACTCTAAAAGTGGAGTGGGTTAAACAGCTTTTCCGGACCATAAAATCTTTCTCTCCTGCTGAACCTTGCACACCATCTATAGTTCAGCTAATCCCAGACATTAACGCTGAACACTTCAGTAACATCATCAATAATATGTTCTTAACAGGGGTGTTTCCAATCCTCTGTAAAGAGGCATCAGTCCTTCCACTCATACAAAAACCTAAGTTAGACACACAAGATATCACTAATTATCGTCCGATATCTAGACTTTCATTTCCAGCCAAATTGGCAGAAAAAGCTGTGAACAGTCAATTAACAACATTTATTGAGTCAAACAATCTTTTAGATTCTACACAGTACAGAAACAGTTCTTATTGTGGTCAACGAAGAAATCAGATCCATACTGGACAAGGGCGGAATAGCAGCTCCTGTCTTATTGGACCTATCTGCAACCTTTGACATAGTTGATCATAAATGTGTGATCAACTGGTTAAGGCAACGAGGGATTAAGGATACAGCTTTAGCCTTGTTTCATTCTTTTTTAACTAACAGATCACAATCTGTAGCTCTTGGTAATTTTTAATCTGAGCCATATACATTGCCCTGCAGTGTGCCTCAGGGTTTGTCCTTGAGTCCCACACTCTTCAATGTATATATTATACAGCTGTCAATTATAATCAAATCCTGTGGGTTTTTGTTGGTGTCTTATGCCGACAATACCCAAATAGTTGTATCATTTTCTAATCCAGACTACAAAATTAGTGATACCTTTCGAGACTGTATGCTGGCAGTTAGCAATTGGATGGGCAACTACTGCCTCAAAGAAATTCATTCAAAACAGAGGTGATGTTATTTGGGCATGATCCCTCCAACTGGTCTCCATCGTGCCGGCCTCAAAAACTGGGAACTTTGCTAGCTCCCAAGAAAAAAATAAAAAATCTGGGAGTCATTTTAGATAACAGACTGACCTATAAGAATGAGGTCTCAGCAGTTATTTCTTCCTCTTACGTTGCCTTAAAAATTATAAAAAAAGATTTCCCATCAATACCCTTTGAGCTCCTGATGTCATGAAAACCCTCCTTGGGTCGTCTATAGAGTGTGCATAAACGCTTTTGGATGTAGCAGTGCTTGTTGTTTTCTATCAGTAATAGTACTGTCTGTTGAAAGCATTTGGTTTTAGAGTTCAATGCTTGTTGAAGTTACTGCTAGAATTATGAATATTCATTAGACACTCACGTTGGACAGGTGCGCTCAACTGACGCTGCCTCACACTTGTAACGCAGCCTATAAAAGGCTCACCGGTTCCTCAGAAAGACGCTTCGCTTCGCAGCTAGCGCGTCACTTCAGGAGCCTCCAGAACCCCGATCCCGACATCCGGACCCCGCCCTTCATTTTGGACGACCTCAGCCTACCTTCCCTGATTCCTCGAGAGGCCGGCAACCTCGTAGCTCTTCTCAGGCGCAGCGGATCTCCAGCCGATCGGGACGAGTCTTCAGTCTTCCGGTTGGTGCTCCAGCGCGGCTTGGGAATCGGACTTGCTAAACTCTTTCCGGCCTCAGAGACAGAATTTCCGGGTCATTCAAGGAAAGGGCAGTAAGACTTTCAAATTGTTGTTTTTGTGAACAAACCCTGGTAAAAGCAAATCGAACCTGTTCTTGAACTTGCATATCTTGATCAACGACGAACCTAGACAAACTATAATGAACCTTGGCTAAAGCAAGCAAACTTGTTTAGAACCTACACATTACGTTTTCATTGTATTCTCTAAGGCTCGCTTTGACCTAACAATCAATGTTTAGATACTCGACAGTGACTTCAACTGTAAAACGTGCTAGTGAATTGTGTTAGCTTTGGGGCTTGTTTTTTCTTTCTTCTTTTACTTTCAGAACCCCCTTTTAAGGCTGTATGTTAATACGCACAAGGTAAGAAGAGATTGCTGCATGCTAGTGTTGTTACAGTTCCTACTAACAAGTTAGTTGATTGTTTGGAACATTCATGCATCTCATTTTCCTGTGAACATTCACTGAGCATATGTATTATTTCAAAGGTGACAAAGACTTCATTGAAGTAAATGATGTTTAGAACCTTGCAGATGAAGTACAGGAATGGGCTTAACGAATAGTTGGTATGTACGCAAATAGTTGTTTAGAATTCAGTATGACGTATGGTGTAGAAAACATGATGTTCATTAATGTGGTTCTTTAATCACTGTTCAGAATCAAACCAAACTCTACTGATCAACAAAAGCCCAGAGTACTTCGAAGAGAGGGAGAGTTATCTCAAGAAGAGATCCAGTGTTTGTCTCTCTCTCTCTTTCTCACTTTCCGTCCCCCATTCCACTACCCTTTCCATCCCCCTTTTCCCTGTCCCTTTGGGGTCAGCACTTGTGACCAGTGTCTAAATTCCTTGTCACATTTGTTGGTTCCTGGAGGAATTGGGATTAGTCATCTTCAAGACGGAAAGAACCTGGACTCCTGAGGTGGCACGTCTGACACCTGAAGACAGTAGTTATTGCACTGATCCTCTTCCGTATTGACTATTGCAATGGCCTGTATCTGAACCTACAAAAGGACTTTCCTAACAAACTGCAAATGCGGCAAAATTCAGTTGCCAAGATGCTGCTGAATCTTCATAAATGTAATTCTGCCACTTAGGCTCTTAATGAACTTAACTGGCTTCCAGTTGAAAAACGTGCCATCTTCAAAGCACTATGATTAGCATTCAATTATTTGCATGGGTCTGGTCCTGACCACCTAAAAAACAATTTTAAGTGGTACTCCCCTAGTAGAGTGTTTTGCTCTAGTACCTCTAAAAATCTGATGGTTTCTTCCCACAAGCTTGTTTCTTGGGGAGGCGGTAGCTTCATTAGAGGCACAGCCCTACATTGGAACACTCTTCCCTTGAGCATCAAATCTGCATTAACTCTTATGAAACTCAGAAAATCCTTAAAGACTTGGCTTTATGGAAATTAATCAGGGTCCTTCAGTGTTAAAAAAAATCTAGCGCAAATATGCCTCCGGGCATATGAGGACTTTACAAAACTTAAAATCTAATCAATCAATCAAATAAAATCAGATTCTTGCAGTGGTATACCTCATCTTGGATAGGGAGCTTAAGGTCATGCGACAACGATAAGGGAGTAAGTTATATCGTCATTGAAAAAAGTTAATGTTGCTTATAAACCCTCTCAACAGTTTGATGGATGGAATACTGCATCACAAACTTGACAGGTGTACTGTACTCCATATTACAAATCCCACAGGATATTATGCACTTGTAAATCAGCAGATTTATATCTTTCACATTTGTCACAGAGTGACCCATCCACCAAACTGTACATTAGGCTCTTGGTGTCTATACAATGTTTTCTGTGTCAATAGTAACTATGCTGTACTAATTTCTTGCATGCAGTTTAGCATGTTAACATGTTTGCAAATTAATATGTGTACTAATACATATATGTCTAGGCTAGCTTTCAAGTGTGAATGTTAAAAAATGATTTGATTTATCATTTTTGTATATGGGTTACTCCATTTCAAATATAATAGCTATCCCGCCTGCAGTATTACAAGAGCCAAAGGCACAAATGCACGTGTAATATGGCAGATGGAATATCTGCCATATTAAGACAGAATATACCATCCATCAAAAATAGAAACCAGGCCCTTCATGAAGTGGTTCAGTATGCTTTCACAACTGTGGCAGGGGGACAACGTTTTGGGTTGGCTCAGATCTCTACAAAACATAATGTGCTGGCACGACTGTGCAAGGGACAGTACTCCGTGGAGAGGATCACTTGGCCACTACTTGAGGTCATGCTAGTAGTGCACATCTAGGTTTACGGCAAGTGCATGGCCAGACTTTTGACCCAAAGCAGGCCTAGGCATTCACACACACCGGTTTTGCTTGGTATTTGGTTCATATAGCCCATGAATTAATATAGCTGATACTTACAACTCTAAAGGGTTACTCTTGTCATTAACAAACAAAATTAATGCAACATCATGTCTTTTAGGCCAGAATTTGAGTTTGACTGATGGGATACTCCTTTGCAAACGTTGCAGATCTCCCATCTACCGCGTTACAAGTGCATTATAGCACATGGCACTTTAGATAAGAATGATGCCACGTTTTTGACAGGTTATCTTGTGAGCTACAGTGTCTTTGTGTTAAAAAAAAATTCTGCTACAATTGTCAGCCCCCTCACGACCACCCTTCCATAGTGCAAAATGGACTCCAGACTAGAAAAATTTAGCACTTATAGCTACACACTTAACTATCCAACCAACCTCTCCAAAAATGCAATTAAATCTTTGAAACACAGACTCCTCAAGGATAACCCTGAAACCCTTATCTCTGAACCCTACTTCTGTCCAAAAATAGGTACTATAACTAGCGACCTGATCTTCTACACTAAAAGAAGAGCTCAGTGGAGATCGACGTTCCACTCCTCGTCTAAAAAGTTCCCTCATGGTCTTCGACTCTTAGCTACAACTACTCTCACATTTAGAGCAAATGCTACTGTATCCATTTACAACAAGGGGACAAAACGAATTCAGGCACCGATCACAACCTAGACATCTTTGATGACAGATTTACCCTTCTTAAAAGATTGTTCATCACTAATGTCTCCCCTATTCAACCTAGAAGCGGGCGTCCCCTTACACCGTCTCAAAATGATCCTGATCCCTCTCCAATGGGTCTCAACCTGAGGACTGCCCATCATACCTCTACCAACACACACAGGACCTTAGCTGCCCCTACCCTAGGTGCCCCAAATGTACTCAACTTGAAACCGACCTAACCAGACACCTGCCACTAACTCAGGAGCACAGCTTAATCCCTGCTCCGACCTCCTCTCCGACATCTCCCCCTCACCCACCAGCTCCCTCCTACTTAACTCCCTCAATCGACGGCTGTCTCGCCCACGCTCTAACAGTAACTCATCTAACCTTCCTTCCCCTAACCCTTCCCTCCCTAACCTCCCCTCCCCTAACCCCTTTTCCCCTAACCCCCTAACCCCCTTTCCCTAACCTCCCTCCCATTGCCCACTCTCCTGGCACTCCCTTACATCACAGTGGGAAATCTCCTAACCCCCTTCCCCAACCTCCCTCCCATTGCCCACTCTCCTTGCACTCCCGCTCATTACAGAGGTTACTCCACTCTAGCTAATTTCACCCCTTCCCTGGCCCGGGTCTCCCGCCGCCCTTCCCACTGTCCAACCATCCTCCCCCACTCCACGTGATACATAATCCACGTTCAGATGCTGCTGCTGCCAAACTCAAGGAAATAAACCAGGAACTTGCATCTCTCAAATTTTTCATTCAAAAACTCATTGAGTCAACCTAAGAGCTGGCACGTGATCTCTCCTTCAACAAGACCTCACAGGAGAGCCAGCATATGATCCACTTGAAACCCCCAGTCCAGAACTGGAATACCACTCCCTACCCTAACGCCCCTTCTAGACCCTCCAGGCCCAGGAATCCATTTTCAGAACCACATATTCTCTCCCTCCTCTGACCGTACACCTCTCTGCACTCATCCATCTCAGTCCCTTCTAGATCAGCACAAACAGCCCCACTAACTGCCCCTAGCTCGACCTGTCCTAAGCGAGGCTATATGGAAACCCATCCAAAGCATCACACCCAACCCTCACAGAGCACCCAGACTCAACACCAATGCCCTAAACATTAATAATCTTATGAAGATCCCCTCCACACAGCCACCGCTCACTGACGGCCTGCACAAATCACACCTGAATTGCATGTTACTTGACTGCAGATCAGCGGTGAAACATGCCACAGACCTTGCAGATCTCACCCTTGCCCAAGAACTGGACCTCCTTATCCTCATAGACACTTGGCTCAACGACTCCTCTAGTCCTACCCTTGACATACTAGTCCCTCCAAGCCGCAATATTATCAAACTAGACTACGTTAAGAAAACGGGAGGTGGCATAGCCTGCATCTTCCGCAACTCTCTCACAGCAAAACAATCCTCCTCAGCTAATCTCTCTTCCTGTGAATACTTAGGAATAGACATCACTAGCGCACACAGACCCGTATGCAGCCTTCACATCCTCAACCACCCCCAGGCGATACTCTCCCTCTAATTGGACATACTATGGAAACCATCTCCTCCAACCTGAGCCGACACTGTCCACAGATCTTCCTTGGTGACTTCAATCTCCACTGGAATGACACGCATGATCAGGCGGTTAAAACTCTCAAGAACTTCCTAACAGACCTCTCTCTGTCTCAATTCTGAGACAGCCCCACACACAACTTAGGCTCAGCACTTGATCTAATAATTTCCCACCCCAACACCATTCATCTAAAATCTATTCTTCCCTGTGACAGGTAGGGCCATCACTATATCAACTTCCTTATCCTTGAAAGCTGGATCCCCAATAGATCACAACCACTAAAACTAAAACAGTGGAAAAGATCGCTTCACAACATAAGTGCTAATGAGCTCATAGCACTCTGCAAAGACTCCTTTCAGCCGCCTGCAAACATGAACAACGTTCACGACCTCCCTGAGCACTATAACAATGCCATGCCATCGGCCCTGAATGCTACAGCCCCCCTCCAACTAAAAAGAATACCCATCAAGGACTCCAAACCTTGGTTCAATTAAGCCTAAATGTGGACAGATGCAGCCTAAGACTAGCTAAATGCACTTGGAGATCCACTCCCTCCACGGATCTTCTAAAAACTCTAAGACTCAAAAGAAGTAGATACAACAAATTCATTAGAAACACAAAACTTTCCTTTTTCAAAGCCCAACTTGACAAAGTAAGAAATTGCCCGAAACAACTATTTGAGCTGATTCAAACACAATCCAACAACGCACCCACCCAAGCTCAGCACATCGCGCATCAGCAGCCAAACTGCAAAGCGGTTGCTGACTTCTTCCTCGAAAAGTCGAACAAGATCGAATCAGATCTATGGTCTGCTGTACTCTTACTCTCACCCCTCCTGCCTCCTCTCTCTCCATGCCTCCTCCCAGCCCGCTTGGTTTCTCTCCCAAAAACAATGCCTCTTGGAGTCAATTCACACCCCTCAATGACATTACCATCCTCAACTCTATCCAACCACAGTCCCTGCACGCTGGGGGTTCCTTGAACTAATGACAGTAATCCTTAAAGCCTCCAACATCCAATATCACGTTTACGCTGATGACACCCAACTGTACTTGAAAATATCCTCACCCGAAGACACCAATGCTCTCAACGAAACCCTGTTCAAAACCCTAAATTGGCTTACCTCCAAACATCTCAAACTAAACGCCCTCAAGACGGAATTCCTCCTCATGGCACCGGCTAGGCAAACCCCCACTGTTCTAAAATATTTCTCTAATCTCACCATGCTCAACTGCACACCACACCTCATTCACTCCACAAAATCACTTGGAATTCTGCTTGATAAGAACCTAAACATGCAAGAGCACATCAGAGCATCTACCAAAGGAGCGAACTTCCAGCGGTGCATCCTAAGAAAACTCAAACCCTACCTTTCCCAAGAGGATTTCAAATTGGCAATGCAAACACTGGTTCTCTCCAGACTAGAATACAGCAGTGCTACTTTATGCGGACTGCCGAAACTCAGTTTAGCCCCATCAGAGCATCTCTAAATACGGTTACGAGACTCATCACGGGTTCCGAGAAGACCAACCACATCTTGCCGGACCTGAAATCACTGAACTGGCTTCTTATTCATGCAAGGATTCAATTAAAGATTGCTTGTATGACCCATGGAACTCTTTCTGGGGGCTCCCGGTCCACAAGGAGGACCAGCTCAAGCAAAGATATTCAATAAGCTTAAAACCTACAATCGTACATTCTTGGACATTGCCAGAGAGTCTAGAACTCCCGTCCAGTGAAAACAAGACGGATTCCATCCACATTTGCCTTCAAAAGGGAAGTGAAAGCTCTACTAATGAACAATGCGTTGATCTAGAAGCTTTGCTCTTCTTACCTCGAGACTGTCAAGCTATGTTAACTATTACATGTCATTTGTTGTGACCCACTGTCGCCTGCCATAATGTCATTTTTGTTCTTGATGTATTTTCTTTCTACCCCAGCCTTCTCCCTATATGACCACTATTATGTAATGTTTGCTCTTGTCCCCCAAGGGTCAGCGGTCAGCCCGATCCTCTTCAACTTATATCTTCGACCCCTGGTAGACCTAATCAAGTCATTTGGCATATCAGTCATCAATTATACCGATGACACTCAATTGATTTTTTCATTTGAGGGCACTGAGATAGTTTCGAGGGACACCTCTTGATAGAGCGCGCAATTCTCCCGGGTCACCTGAGTTACCAATTCTTTACACGCACTGGGCCCTGGCGTGCGAATTTTCCAAACACTACCCTAATAATTTGGGTGAACCGGGAGAGGATCTCTATTTTTCCTCCTGCACGCTGCTATGAGCAATTAAGGTTTGGCTTTACCTCTGCTTACCATGCACCTGACTTACCACAGGCACAATTCATATGACGGATCTGGAGCTAACAGGGAAAATAGTAGACAGGCCTAACATCAGATACTCTTTATAATCATTAAAATACTTTCCACAATTCTGTAAAATGACCACAGACACCTGAGGAGTTTTAAAACTTTATATAAGTTTAGAGAGAATATGACAAGGCAATAAGTGATAGGCAGAATAATGCGTCTAACATCAAAATCAAAACCATAAAATAACTATATATTAATGCTAAGACCATTTGAGTATATGGGAAGACTAGAGGTAGGAATTCTAGAACAAACTAGTCACTGCAACTTTATACTAGAAACAGTAGGACGTGGATGGGACCTAGAACATGTACTTAACCTATGTGCACTAGGCTATTCCTGCTAAGATCACTGCAATCGGCTAAAAGGAAGGGAAAAATTGGAACATACTAATACAATATAACAATTGGAAATTCTCTAAGGGTAGGGAGAGAAGGGGAACAATTCTAATAAACAATAGCATATAACTTGTTCTCAATGTGATAGAGCAATCTCACGGCAAGAGTGCTTTATTAAGGAAGGAGAGAGAGAAGTCAAGAGAGAGAGAGAAACGCAAACCCACAGGTCAATATTTATCTAGGTCTGAGAGAAGACTAACCCTGGCCACGGGTCAGTTGGAAGGACGGGGACAAGGACCCTCAGGAAGGAATGCCAGAATGCGAGCAGGTACAGCTCACGGACAGTAAGGACAGGATACCCCTCAGGATTTGGGATCAGGACTGGGCTCACCAAGGTACGACCAACACCCACAGTTTCAGAAGCAACGCCAGCGTTACCCCTCTCCGCAAGTAATCCGCCAGTAACCCCGATTTGGGTTTCGAATTTCCCAGCAAAGTGCTTCGCCAGCACTTAGGATTATTTCCACCCCTTAGGAGTTTGTGGAAAGTATGGACAGAGTGCTCCGCAGCACTTCAGATTGAGCACCTATAGAGTTCGTAGGGTCAGTGACAGGTCTGCTACTCGGACAAGTCGGACAATTTTCCTAAGCTAAACTAGGGCAGTTATACTGTTTTGGGGTCCCTCAGACCACCCACTAATGTTGCAAGTGACAGTTTCCCACATTATGATTGGTCAGGAGAGGTGGTGCGGTCATTACCACCTCCTAGAATTCACTGTTCCCATCATAATTATTCAATTTTGCACACCCGCCCCCCGGGTTCACGTTCCCAGGCATAGGAATACAGAAGACAATGCAAGAGTACAGCATATAGCAACAGTGTATGAAATTCAAGGTGCAATCTCGCATCTTCGGGATGGGTTCCCAGGCGCATCGGGCTTCAGGAGCCAGCTGGCTAGTTTTAGCTTCTGCGCAATTAGGACTTTCCCCGGTCACCTGACAGGGTTCAGAGGAGCCTCATCATGGCGTCGCTCATGTATGCCCCAGCCCACAAAGACGCGGTACATGAAAAGTAAGCGAGAACAAATTAAAATCACATATAAAATGATCACACTGTATACCATGATAATATTCTAACCAACCCTTACTTTATAATGACTATAGCATTATGGTTTAGTGCGAAAAGATAGATAGGCTAAAGCAGCAGTAGCAAGCGGAGAGCGTGGTGAGAGACAAGCGGCCATGTTTGCAACAGTGCGCATGAGCACAGAATCCCTCCAGAATGCGAGTGCGTCACATCACATGGGTATGACCGACGCATGCGCAGACTGAATTTCGGCGAAGCAGCCGTTTTTAGTGCAAGCTTCGTTTAGTACGAGAAAAGACAAACAAGCAAGCATCCTGGGGACACCCGCGTGTTGGGAAAAACACTTTATGAATGACGAACAATGATGTTAATATTATTATGCAGTTTAGACAAGGGTTTTGCATACGAGCAAGGCGCGTCACATGCGAATCCCAGCTCCATCAATCCCCTCTTTGATGATATTTACTATCATCACCACATAGAAGGAAACAGATGCCAACTTTTCTCATTCATCCACATCGTTCATTTCAATTTCAATAAACTTATTGTTTAGTTTTCTTTCAGCTTCCCTATGTGAGTGGTGATTTTTCGCCTTTTTGTAAATTGCACTCTTTAGCTCTTCTAGTTCTAATTCATCAATGTTTCTTTTCACCCCCCTCTGATTTACTGTATATTTCTTTTTGCACCTTTGGCATTTGCAGCAGATAAAAATGATCAAAACAATTACACCTATTACAACTATTGGCATCAGTATTTTCCACAAAAGATTTCTACCTAGGTTAGTAAACCAACTACCTATAGAGGAGAGACCTCCAGTCAGTCTCGTCCAGGCACTGTCAACCTCCAATGGTTTGAGTTCTTTTTCCAAATTAGTTATGTTCTTCACATATTGTTTTAGTTCGATACTTTTATCAGGAATGTAAGTGCAACAATGTTGCGCTTTCAGCATTCTACAGACTCCGCCCTCTTTTGCTAATAGGGTGTCAAGGGCAAGACGGTTTTGTAAAACCATTGATCTGATCGCAACCATTTCAGTATTGACCAGCAGAAATCCAGCAGCAGTGTCCGTTGATAGCCGGTCCACTACTGTAGACAATTTGCAGATTCTATGAGTGTTCAGAACTATCCCCATTCCAGGTATCAGTGCACTAAAAATATCACCTATAATTTCACCTACACTTTCACGTCTACTACGCACTAAGCCATTAGTTTCTTCATCGCTTCCAGCTGCGTTATTCACATGGTATATTTTCGGGAAAACAATGCCAAAATAGCAGCTTCCATACCAGTGATCTGGCAATTTGAAATAGGCCTTGTTCCCACATATATAATATATTCCGGGCAACACAGGTTCTGACCCATTTTTGAAACCCCAACCTCCAATTACCTTGTAATTATGTTCACACTCGCTGGAACCGATGAATACATTGTTATAGTACTCTGTCTTCTCCCTATGGATACAAAGTTTCCCTTTTCGTTCAAAATCCAGCAACAAAGCAGGACTAGCTTCGCTTTGCGAGGTGTTTTCCAAGTGCTCAGCCCACCTAGGGACTCTATCCTTTTCGTCATTTGCCTTTTTCTGAAACTTTTCTCTCCTTCTGTCTGCCATCTTTATAAACATCTTTTCCTGCTCTTGCAGAGAACAGGTCAGATTATCTTCTCTTGCTTTATCTAAATCTATGTTACCTATAGTCAGGAAATATTCTCCCATATAGCGGGTCACGTCACTTGTAGTATGTACACGGTTCAAGTGTCCTCTAATAGGAAGTTCAGAAAATACTACGTCATCATTTGAATAATAGTACTGCAAGGTGCTTCTATAGAACAAGCTAGCTAATATACTACAGGAGATTCCATAGGTCAAAGGTAGATGGTGGTATGTCACACCTTCAGCCACTGAAGTTGGCAGCTTCATGCAGACGTAACAGTCTTCTATTTCCATAGCTTCTACGTAATGCACTAACAAGTTAGCAAAAACATTTAGATGCGTCCTGTTTCTCATTTTGTGAAAATGCAGTCCATTCTCATCTGGTGTTTCTAAATTAGGTCGTGTGTGTGTCAGTCCTACTCTTTTGTCGCGTCTTTCTAAACTTCGTGGTGTTTCTGCAGTCTGTACAACCCCTACGTCTACTGCCTCGGGTTCAGTAGGGGACAAGTTAGGATTTTTACTTATCATAAAAGGTAGAAAAACTGTTAGTCCTATCCACATTACTATTAACATGGCTACACTATACAAGCATATCTTACAACAGGTTTTAAGACACCCACACCGGGATCTTCCAGAGACATTCGGATCAGACATATTTAGCTTACAGGTGGCCTTTGCTACCCCTCTTCGTTTCTTTGCACCAAAGGCTCACTTCGGGGCTCTCTCAAGGAGGGTCTTCGTCCGAACTCCGATCAGCAATGGACTCGTCGTCACTGTTGCCACTGGGGTGTGGCTCGTCAATTTCCTCCAACACAAAGTACGTCCACTCAGGGCTCCGATACAGTCGGTTCTGTTTCTTTATTCTGTCGCTCTTTCTTAGCGATTTGCCTTGGGCTGCATTTCTTTCACTTTGAGCCCTTTTTCTGTCTTTCAGGTTTTCTTCGACTGTCTTTAGTCTGAGCCTCAGTCTCTTGACGTATCGGGGTGCACTTCTGCCTCCGTGCCTCCCAGTTGTTGAGGAAACTTGGCCTTCTTCGTGCACTCTTTTTACGTTTTGATGTGGCACCTCTGTTTCCCTGCCTGTCTGACTTGTTCCAGGTCTTTCGTCTATTTCTTCTGCCTGGTCCCTAATCTGTCCCTGCTCAGATTCAAATCGCACTTGCTTTTTGTTTCTGGTTACTGTTGTTTCCGTTGTCTGAGCACTTTGATCTAGTTCTATCTGTTCCTGTTCATGCTCTTCGATCTCTTCGCTTTCTTCTGCATGAACGTCAGCTCTAATTTCTAACTGTCCCTTTCCAATTTCAGGAGTTTCAGGAGGAGTTTCGATGTCCTGATCTGACCCTACTTGGCCTACGTCCTGATCAGGTGTGTTGTGACTTTCGTTGACCTGACCTTCTTCCTCTATTTCTAACTCACCTGGACTATCCCACTCACTGTCTAAGTAAGAATATTTCCTGGTTCGTATTGGATCATGAACCTGGTCGTCGGCGGGGTACCATTCAATGTCTCGACTTGTGCTCGGCAGTTCGATGTCAGCTAGCTCCGGACTCTCTTCCTCGGAAGCCTCTTCAGCTGCGCTGCCTTCAGCTCCAGTCGCGTTTTCTCCAGATACCCGCTTTGTGTGGCTGGCGTGGATCCACTTCGGTACACCAGCACACTTTACAGCAGTAGTAGTGACGAGGATCACTTGTCGTGGCTTTCCCCACCTTGGCTTCAGGCAACTGCTCCGGGTGTGTTTCTTTAACGCCACCCAATCTCCTGGTTGCAGTTTATGCGCTGGAGTCTTTGGCCATTCGTCTTCTGTCTCTCCAATCTGCTGAGAGAGAGAACGCACTTGGTCACCCAACTGCTTGCAGTACTCTAATACCATATCATCAGAAATGCTTAGCAGTTTGTGTCCGGGTACCCATGCCTGTCGCATCACTCTTCCCATCAACACTTCATGGGGACTCAGGCCAGTTTTTCTGTTCGGGATACTTCTCAAACTCATCAGCACAAGGGGTAAAGCCTCTATCCAGTTCATTTTTGTGGAATCACACATTTTTCCCAATCTGGACTTCAGGGTGCCATTTATTTGTTCCACTACCCCAGAAGCCTCTGGATGGTAGGCACAGTGCAATCTTTGCTTCATTTTGAATGCTTTACAGAGTTCTTCTAAGACATCGTTGGCAAAATGCCCACCTTGGTCCGTTTCGATTGTCTCTGGGATTCCGTACCTAGGTATCAACTCCCTGAGCAATAACTTGGCTGTGGTGAGAGCATCATTTTTCTTAGCTGGATATGCTTCCACCCACCTGGAGAATAGACAAACTATGACTAAGATATATCTATATCCTTTGCATTTGGGCATGGTTATGAAGTCTGCCTGCATTCTAACGAAGGGACCTACTGCCTTTCCAATAGTACTCTGCTCCACTACAGTCCTCTTTCCTGCATTGAATTGCTGACACACTAGGCACCTCTGGCAAAGTCTTTCCGCCTGGTTCCTGAACTTTGAATTACAGAACACTTTGTCAAACACCCGACACATCGCGTCTCTTCCCATATGTGTTGGCTCATGTATCATTCTGATCATGGGGTCGACCAAGCTATCAGGCAGTACAGGCACCCCAGTCGAGTTTATCACCACACCATCATCTCTCAGTTTGCATCCATTTTCTGCCCACCTTCCTTTTTCTTTCCTGTCTGTGGCCTGTTGCAACTCTTTTAATTCTTCCCACGTTGACACATTCTCAAACAACATAAGTTGGCAGCTGGTTCCATCTCACAGTGCAATTTGTAGGGACATATGGTGTCGGGCACAAAACTGTGCAATTTGGTCAGCGTACCTATTACCGGCAGTCACATCATCATTTCCAGATTTGTGAGCCGCACACTTGACCACAGCCAATTCTTTGGGTAATTGGATAGCTTCCAGTAAGTCATGCACCACCTTCCCATTTCTGATGGGTGTGCCTGAGGAAGTCATGAATTCTCTTTGTAGCCACAACTGGCCGAAGTCATGAACGACCCCGAAACAATACTGGCTGTCTGTGTAAACAGTTATTCTCTTGTTCTTACCCCTCTTACAAGCTCTGGTTAACGCGATGAGCTCTGCCACTTGTGCAGATTTCACCTCGCGCATGTAAGATGCTTCTATAGTTCCTGTCAGTGTTACCACAGCATAGGCAGCACTCAGACTCCCACTCTCATGTCTCAAACACGAGCCATCCACGAACATTGTTTTATCCCCATCAAGTAGTGCTATTTCACGGATGTCTGGACGGGGTTTTGTGCTAAATTCAGTTAGATCGATGCAATTATGTTCCCCTTCCTCTTCAGCTTCTACATCCAGAGGGATAGGTAACAGTGTCGCAGGGTTTAGGACATTGCACCGGGAAATAGTTACATTTTCAGCACCAATCAAAATTCTCTCATACTTAGTCAGCCGACTAGGTGTGAGGTACTGGGTCTTAGTTCTAGTCAGTAGGATGACAACAGAGTGAGGGACATATACAGTGACGTGATGTCCCATGACAATGTTCTCACTCTGTTCCAAACTGACGCAAGTAGCAGCAACTGCTTTCAAGCATCCAGGTAATCCAGCTGCCACCGGATCTAGGGTGGCCGAAAAGTAGGCCACTGGTCTTCTAACTAGTCCGTGCTCCTGGGTCAGGACTGAAAGAGCACAATTCTCTCTCGTGTCACAGAACAGCTCAAAGGGCTTAGTGTACTCAGGCATACCCAATGCAGGAGCGGTACATAGACAGTTTCTCAAAGTTACCCAAGCATTCATGCTTTCACTGTCCCAATGAACGGGGTCTTCTACTCCTTTCTTCGTCATATTTATCAGGGGTCTGGCCAGAGCCGCAAATCCTACAATCCATTGTCTGCAGTAACCCACAACTCCCAAGAACATTCTCACCTCCTTTTGAGTTCTGGGCAGTTCCATGGCTTTAATTATTTTTATTCTTTCGGTAGTAACTTTCCTGATTCCTTTTTCTATCTGGTGCCCCAGATACTTCACTGAATTTTTACAAAATTGCAACTTGTCAGGTGACACTTTATGTCCTCCTTTTCCTAAGTGATTCAGCAAGGCAATGGTGTCAGTGACACAGTCAGTCTGGGTTTTAGATGCCACTAACAGGTCATCTATGTACTGTACCAAAACAGACTCTCTTGGCAGCACTAGGGATTCAAGGCACTTTTTCAGTATCTGGTTGAAAATCGATGGACTTTCGGTGTACCCCTGGGGGACACGATTCCAGACATAGATATGGCTGTCAAATTCAAAACTGAAAAGGAATTTGCTTTCTGGATGTAATGGGATGGAAAAGAATGCGTGGCACAGGTCAATGACAGTGAACCATTCCGCATTCCAGGGAATCTGATATAGAATCACTGCAGGGTTGGGCACAATAGGACAGCAAGGCACAACAATTTGGTTTACCTTGCGCAAATCTTGCACCACCCGGTACTTTCCACTAGGCTTTTTGATCCCAATGATTGGCGAATTACAGGGACTGCTCAGCACTTCCTCTATTATTTCGGCTTCGAGCAGCCTGGTAATCTCCGTCGCTACTCCTGCTTTTACCTCTGCACTCATTTTGTACTGTCTGGTTTTTGGGTACATTGCATTAGTTTTTATTGCTATTTTAACTGGGTCCACATTTGCCATTAAGCCTACATCTTTTCCGGTGAAATCCCACACTTCTGGAACTACTCTTAACCGGAGCTCTTCAGGTAAATCTTCAATTGTCAAAGGCTTAATATCAGAATCTTGTCTGACTAACATCAGCTTGTACAAACCATCTTCATCTGGGGTCTGAACTTCGACGCCCTTTGGTGTGCAATAAATGGTACAATTCATCTTGCACAACAAATCACGTCCTAGCAGGTTCACAGGACTGGAATCACAGACCACAAATCTGTGCATTTCTTTAAATTTTCCTATAGAAATTTCCATTGGTTCAGTTACTGGAGTGCTTATTATCTGATTGGAGACACCCACTACTTGGATCGCTTCTCCCGAGAGGGGTAGGTTAGGAACATCCACTGTTCTTACAGTAGATCTGGTAGCACCAGTGTCCAACAGAAAGGTGACGTCTTTTCCCTCAACCTTTCCTTCAATGTATGGTCCAGTCTGGTCTATCGGTAAGGAGGCGCCAAGCACGCACTCCTCATCCTCCCCTCTCAGGCCCCGTCAATCTTGATCTTCACAGAGGAAGGTATCATTTAACAAATACTGTGGAATGACTGCGTTCCTTTCACTCTCGACTTCCCATACTTCTGCCCTTTCATTCTGCTGACCCTGACTCTTAAAATTCTGTCTTGGAGCGCGAGGTACTGGAGGTAATTTTACCTGTTGCTGGTTCTTTCTCGTCCCCTCTTTCGGTACCTGTGGATTTAAACCATTTACAGGGGCATTACCGGCCTGTAGGTGTGGACACTCGTCTCGCCAATGCCCTATCTGGCCGCACCCATGGCACGGAAACTTTTTCATGGCTTCTTCCCGACTCATTTTAGGTCTGGGCTTTCCTCCCCCCCCCGTAGTGGTTTTCTGAACATCATTATCAGAAGTCAATTTACTTAACTGTTTTTCTTGCTGCTCAGCTAATTTCACCTGTGCCCACATGACTTTCTCCTTGAGGGCTTTCTTTTTATTTTCGATTTCATCTTCGCAGTATTTAGCATATTTCAGGACATCATCTATGGGCTTTCCCTGCCAACTGATTTTGTTATCTCGAATCCATTGTGAGATTTCAGGTCTTAATCCTAGCACAAATCTATAACTGAAATGGGTCATGTCCTTCATGTCTACATTATCGATCCCACTGTAAGTTTTAAATACCTGCAGTAACCTTTCATAAAATGAATGCACCGTTTCATCACGTTCCTGGGTGGTTCTATCTATTCGGGTCCAATCTGTCTCCTTTGCTGGCACCTTTTTCTTAAGGTACTGTATGACCTGGTCATATTTCCTCATTACATCAGGTGAAGGGGCTCCCGTTTTCTCATCTCTGGGATATTCATCATTAGGCCAATCAATTTCTATCTTACATTCCGTCCACAGATCTACAGGGACCACAATGTCGAAAAACCCATCCAGGTCTTTCAGCAGACACTTCTGAACTTTTATGAAGCGTTCTACCTGCCTGTACCAGTCAACTGGCTTCTCACGTAATTTCGGGAAGTCGTTTGTAAATGACACAATGTCCTGTCTGGACCAAGGGACATGGACATATTTTCCTCCCGGGACCTCTCTCATGGGGCACAATTTTTCTGTTGGTGTTACTTCCTTTAATACGAATTCTGAAGTCAGTGACCCAGCCCTGCTGCTTTCCTTTTTCTTTGCCCACCTGGTTCTCCATTTCCCCACTTCGCCCCATTTCTGCAGGAGTTTCAACAATTCTTTTACTTGGATCTGTTTTCCCATCACATTCAGGCTTTCTAAATCCTTGTCTGAAAAATCCACTCTGTAGGGTTTCTGAAGAATTTTGGAGCGACTAACATCAATTCCCATTTCTGTTGCTGTATCCATTATCTTTTCATGGAGCAACCTAGCACTCCGGGTAAGACTTTTACTGATAAACAGTAACTCTTCTTCATTATACGAGCTTAGGCGCTCAACTCCTACGTTCCCAGCCATCATTTCTTCTATTTCTATTCTTAATTTATATATTTCCAATGCTCTGGGTTGGGGAGTGGTCTCCTTCTCCAGCTCTTTTGTCCATTTGTCTAATTCTTCTGGGGAAACTAAGGTGGCACTTCTAGCCCCAGTTGCACTTTCAATCAACACCTCTTTTGTTCTAGGCTGACTTCTTGCCCCTGCTATACTAGTCCTAGATTCTCTAAAGGGCAGATCCATCAGAACCACAGATTCACACTCACTTTCCTGATCCTCATCTATGTATACTTCCTTCCTCGGGGTCGGGATGCTAGGAGTAGGCAGTATTGGGGTGATAACAGGAGGATGGGGACTAGTCAGGTCATTTCTATACAGTGGAATAGCTGGACCAATAGTTACTGGAATAGTCAGGGAATCAGGATGGGGATGCATCTGGGCAATGGTTCGAACTAAATCCTCTCGCTGTTTAGTCAGGGCTTCTTTCTCTTTTTCCTGCAACCCCCTTTCTGCAGAATTGCCATGCAATACCTGAGGTACTAAGGACGGATAAATACTTGGGGCAGTCGGAGCAATCAATCGAGGTGGACTTTCTCCGAATGGCTGATAATTCGGGACTGTGGATTTAGGTCTGCAAAACCCATCCCTTTCACTGGTTTTACTGCCTGTACCTGTTCCATCTGTATCACTGTCCCTCCTACATCGGGGATAATTTGAAAAGGGATTTCGAGAATGCACAGGCTCTGACTCTGCAACATAGGGAGGTGGATTTTTCATTAACAAATCCTCCAGGTGCTCATCTTCTAAGTCCCCCATAGATTCTAGGTGATGGGTTTTTTCTTTACATTTTCCTCCCTTTTCTTCTGTTACCCCCATCATGGGAAACAATCCTTCAGTCAACATAGATTGCCTCCACTGTTTCATTTTCTGCTCTTTGGTCGGCGTTTGAAGCCTCGGATACCATTTACTCACTCCCTTATCCATCCGGGGTTTATCTCGCTCTGCAGCCTCAATCTCCCATTCCTCCAGAGCTTCGTACTGGGTCAACCTAGGTCTAGGGTGTAATTCATTCATGCGGGTCCTTAAGTTAAACAGGATCCGACCATTAAATGTACCTTCAACAGGGAATGCTAGGACTCCGTCATCTACAGTATACTTTGCCCAATTTTCTAACCAGACACAAGTGTGATACCCTTTATCAAACAACATGAAAGAAGCAGGGGTATTTGGCGGGGGAATAAGTACGCCTTCCCTCGTTCTAATGGGTTTGTCAGTTTTGAAAAAATTCTTTATTTTATCAGAGAATGACAGTTTCCTCTTTACTCCATACATCATGTGCGGTCTACCTCGTAAAATCTGCTCCTTATGAAATCCTAGGTACTTTGGATTTGGTATGAAATCTGGATACCACATACAACTCTCCAGACTCGCTTCTAACTCGGCTTGATTAATTTTGTTTACCTTTGTGCTTCCAATGCTAGCGCGACTTATTTTTCGCACTACCCAATCAGGTCAGAGAATACAAATACTGTTAACCAATGGGTGCGCGGCCTTTTCGCAAGACAGAGTCTCACGCTTCGGCACTCACCCCTCCTTTACAAATTCAGCTCCACTACCCACCCGCTGTTTTGACCAATACCAGCGCGGCACGGAGTGACGTCAGAGCAGCTCTCCGACTGACTCCCTCCTTTACAAGGTAACGGAAACTTTTTACTCTCTCTAAAGTGCGAGTGCAAGTTTTAGTCAATAACACACAACGTTTGCCACTATGTCTGAGTGTTCTAAAAAGAGAAAAGACTTTTCTTTCACTACTAGTAAACCACTTCTGTCTACTTTTCATTCACTCTGGATAGACTTCTTTGCCTGTCCCTTCACACTAGTAACATAGAACCCGTTATTCTTCTGACTCATCCACCTTAGTCGGGGATATGTACTGAGCCAGGATTTCACCAGTGAACTATCTTTACTTACCAGACAAGCCTCAGAGACCCTACTACTCCTTTCTTATGCGACCCTTACTAGGTGATATCGCAATGAAAGTTTTATAAAGGACTCGTAGCTATCATTCACTCCAGAAAACAAAAGGTCCTAATTAGTGCTTCCAGTTATTCTTAACCCTGCACTAATGCCTCAAACCTAGTGACTTTCAACAGCTAACCGGATTCTGCTCACCGTTAGCTAAAATACTTCCCCGGGGATTCGGACTACACTGAACATTCACAAACAATTTTGCGTTAATATAACATTTATAGCAGCAATGCAAAAATCATATATTTTTCATATAAGTCTTTAAAACATTTCAAAAATATTTGACAAAATACAGTAGAAAATCAGCAGCACGTTTTATATTCACGGTTTGTTTATGAACTATCCTGTCTACCTAATCTAACTAGTCCAAACCATCCTCTGGCTGCCAGAAAATTACTGATAGAGCGCGCAATTCTCCCGGGTCACCTGAGTTACCAATTCTTTACACGCACTGGGCCCTGGCGTGCGAATTTTCCAAACACTACCCTAATAATTTGGGTGAACCGGGAGAGGATCTCTATTTTTCCTCCTGCACGCTGCTATGAGCAATTAAGGTTTGGCTTTACCTCTGCTTACCATGCACCTGACTTACCACAGGCACAATTCATATGACGGATCTGGAGCTAACAGGGAAAATAGTAGACAGGCCTAACATCAGATACTCTTTATAATCATTAAAATACTTTCCACAATTCTGTAAAATGACCACAGACACCTGAGGAGTTTTAAAACTTTATATAAGTTTAGAGAGAATATGACAAGGCAATAAGTGATAGGCAGAATAATGCGTCTAACATCAAAATCAAAACCATAAAATAACTATATATTAATGCTAAGACCATTTGAGTATATGGGAAGACTAGAGGTAGGAATTCTAGAACAAACTAGTCACTGCAACTTTATACTAGAAACAGTAGGACGTGGATGGGACCTAGAACATGTACTTAACCTATGTGCACTAGGCTATTCCTGCTAAGATCACTGCAATCGGCTAAAAGGAAGGGAAAAATTGGAACATACTAATACAATATAACAATTGGAAATTCTCTAAGGGTAGGGAGAGAAGGGGAACAATTCTAATAAACAATAGCATATAACTTGTTCTCAATGTGATAGAGCAATCTCACGGCAAGAGTGCTTTATTAAGGAAGGAGAGAGAGAAGTCAAGAGAGAGAGAGAAACGCAAACCCACAGGTTAATATTTACCTAGGTCTGAGAGAAGACTAACCCTGGCCACGGGTCAGTTGGAAGGACGGGGACAAGGACCCTCAGGAAGGAATGCCAGAATGCGAGCAGGTACAGCTCACGGACAGTAAGGACAGGATACCCCTCAGGATTTGGGATCAGGACTGGGCTCACCAAGGTACGACCAACACCCACAGTTTCAGAAGCAACGCCAGCGTTACCCCTCTCCGCAAGTAATCCGCCAGTAACCCCGATTTGGGTTTCGAATTTCCCAGCAAAGTGCTTCGCCAGCACTTAGGATTATTTCCACCCCTTAGGAGTTTGTGGAAAGTATGGACAGAGTGCTCCGCAGCACTTCAGATTGAGCACCTATAGAGTTCGTAGGGTCAGTGACAGGTCTGCTACTCGGACAAGTCGGACAATTTTCCTAAGCTAAACTAGGGCAGTTATACTGTTTTGGGGTCCCTCAGACCACCCACTAATGTTGCAAGTGACAGTTTCCCACATTATGATTGGTCAGGAGAGGTGGTGCGGTCATTACCACCTCCTAGAATTCACTGTTCCCATCATAATTATTCAATTTTGCACACCCGCCCCCCGGGTTCACGTTCCCAGGCATAGGAATACAGAAGACAATGCAAGAGTACAGCATATAGCAACAGTGTATGAAATTCAAGGTGCAATCTCGCATCTTCGGGATGGGTTCCCAGGCGCATCGGGCTTCAGGAGCCAGCTGGCTAGTTTTAGCTTCTGCGCAGTTAGGACTTTCCCCGGTCACCTGACAGGGTTCAGAGGAGCCTCATCATGGCGTCGCTCATGTATGCCCCAGCCCACAAAGACGCGGTACATGAAAAGTAAGCGAGAACAAATTAAAATCACATATAAAATGATCACACTGTATACCATGATAATATTCTAACCAACCCTTACTTTATAATGACTATAGCATTATGGTTTAGTGCGAAAAGATAGATAGGCTAAAGCAGCAGTAGCAAGCGGAGAGCGTGGTGAGAGACAAGCGGCCATGTTTGCAACAGTGCGCATGAGCACAGAATCCCTCCAGAATGCGAGTGCGTCACATCACATGGGTATGACCGACGCATGCGCAGACTGAATTTCGGCGAAGCAGCCGTTTTTAGTGCAAGCTTCGTTTAGTACGAGAAAAGACAAACAAGCAAGCATCCTGGGGACACCCGCGTGTTGGGAAAAACACTTTATGAATAACGAACAATGATGTTAATATTATTATGCAGTTTAGACAAGGGTTTTGCATACGAGCAAGGCGCGTCACATGCGAATCCCAGCTCCATCACTCTCACCGCAGTATGTTAGCTACAGCAGAATGGCTGCGAGCTAACTCACTCCAATTTAATGGGTCAAAAACGGAAGTACTCCATTGTTCCCTAGACCGTCTCCCCCCGTGGGTTACCGGATAACTTTTGGCCTACTTCTATCCCACGCTCGGTGGAAACCGCAGAATCGGCTTGCAATTTGGGAGTTCTGTTTGAACCCAATCTACAGCTCGATGCCTCTGTAAATAGGACTGCAGCGACCTGCATGGGCTTGCTTCGTGCCCTACGTATGATCCTACTAATATTTCCCCGGGGAGCCAGAGCAGAGGTAGTGCGGAGTTCTATCCTCAGTAGGTTAGACTACTGCAAAGCACTACTTCTGGGAGCTCCTAAGATCCTGATCCTAAAGTTGCAGAGGATCCAAAACATGGCTGCAAAATTGGCTCTATCTTTGCCACGATCTGCCTCTTCATCTGCAGCACTAGCCGATCTGCACTGGCTACCGGTCCAGCAGAGGATTGCCTTCAAGGCCTTATGCCGTGTATTCAGGGCTCTGCATGGACTAGGACCAACACCACATCAAAATCTTTTTTCTTGGTATCAAGCTGCCAGACCTTTGAGATCTTCCTCGGCGTTCTTGGTGAGAACTCCCAGGATTAATAGAGCGAGGATGGGCGGCCGTGCCTTTAGCTTCACGGCCGCCACACTATGGAATACTTTACCTCTGGCATTGAGGAGTAGCCAAGATCTGTCCTCTTTCAAAAGGAATCTCAAGACCTACCTGTTCCCAAGAGCAATGTTATATACCTCGCCTGATGGTTAGACACGGTCTCAGCGCCAGGATACCCTTTCGGGTGACAGCCGCGCTTAACAAGCATTAAATACATACATACATTGTTGCACATTGTCCTACTTGTACCTTGATTGTCTCATTGAGCTGTGTTCCTATGTCTTCTTCAACCATTTGTAAAGCGCTCTGATACCCACTTGGGTCATGTTCGCGCTATATAAAACTTAAAAATAAATAAAAGTTAGGTTGACGTCACATCTTTTATACATTTCAGTAACATAGTACTGCTTTCTGTTATGAACAGAGTGGCACTAGCAAAGATGGTCCTGCGCCCTCTAGGCTTATACATACTCTACAATTATATATCTGATACCCAGAACAATCTTTAAAGAGTTTGACAGTCTGTTGGTGTTGTTAATATGGGAAAGGAAGAGAAGCAGGGTATGCTTAGATATCCTGAAACTGGACAAATCATTAGGGGCACTTGGTCTACCAGTCAAGGAACTCTACTGTACATCAGGGCAACTACATCATGCTGCCTGTTAGTGTACAGAGGGGACACATTGAGAGAAAAAACTACTCGAGGGTACAGCAGAGGAGGGGGCTGTACCCATAAGTCTCATGCGGAGTAGATCACTGCCTGAGGAAGTTCACCAAGTGGTGGAACAGCGTGAGAGTTAGCAGTGCTACATAAACATACACTAAATAGACCTTCCTTTTGTAGATAGCTTAGGATCTGATGGCTACAATCTTTTAGACAAATAACAACAAAGATGTGAATGATAACCTGGAGAGAGGGAAGCTGTCCAATCCTTGGTGACTTATACGTGAAGGAAAAGTTTATAACTTTCCAAGAAGCTCAAGACACATATGGAGTGGCCCCGGGCCGGGTCCTACAGTTTGCAAAATGGATTACCTTAGCAGGGAGATCTGGACTCTGGGACATCTTAAGCATTTTGGAGGCCATGGGCCAAACATATTTTAGGAACAGCTCTACTTTGAATATGTGATCCTGTTTCTGCTCTTTTATGCCCTCTTTGGCCAGGTCATTGACAGTGCACAGGCACACTCGTCTAAATGTGTTTACATCTAATATTCAGGGATAGTGACCTTTGTTTTCAATATTGTAACACAACAGCAGATCACTTATTTTGATGCAAATATTATCTGTGACACCCTCCCATTTATCATATGTGAGGTCCTGTGTTGAGCTAAAAGTAACTTTTTTAACCCCTTCCGTGCTCCTGTCGGCCAACGGCCGACGGGAGCACTCCCTCCCCTGTGCTGCTGACGGCCAACAGCCGGCGCAGCCCCGCCCACCCTTTAGGACCCCCACACCGCGGCAGAAAAACCGCTGCGGTTAAGGCGATAAGGATGTTGCATGAAATGTAAACACATTATTTCTCTGCAAAATGTCTGTAATAGACTGTTACACATTACCCACATTAAAAATAAATAACAGGAAAATGGAATTTAAAAAAATCTGTTTAAGAATTATTCAAGGTCATCAGGGCACAAGTCTGCAGAACAGAGATGGCTCTATCAGGGGGACCCATGAAAGGCTGGGCCCCGGGCCTAAGCCCTCTTTCCCTGAATATATGACGTTACAACGCAAACAGTTACAACACATGCTTTTACATCGCAGTTTTTACAACTCAGCTACCATTACATTGCATGATTTTACAACGCATACCATTAAAGCGCATTTATTAAAACTGCCATTACAAAGCATTCCATTACATCACATTCCATTACAACACATACCATTACAAAGCATAATACTTTTTGTACAACAGTAGGGTAAGTGTTGGATAGCGTAGGGGTAAAAATTACTATTCCCAACTACCCCAAAACCTATACCGACCCCAAAACTTAGAAATCTCCATTACTAACCTTATAATGCATTGTGATGGAATGCGTTGTAATGGCATGAGTTGTAATGGCATGTGTTGTAATGAAATGCATTGTAATGGCATTCGATGTAAAGGCACTTGCGAGTAAAAGTTGTGTTGTAAAGGCATTGCGTTGTAATGGACGTGTTCCACTTTCCCCATGCCTTAAAACGTCTCTGTTTTGACTGGATTCCCAGAATCCTCAAGGACATCCATGATGCTGAGACCTATACTAGACATGGGTTATCGCTCTTGACTGGTCTTGCATCTCTATGGTACCCTACAAGCAGACAGGCAATGAGCCTAGCTGAGTGCCAGACAAGCTTGGGACATGGAACTTACAGAACCCCCTTCCAGATTCTGAATGGGAAACAGCTGACATTTCTACATTTAACATTTTCACTTTTTGACATTTGACTTCTATTCGATTACACAGAATACCCCCAAATAGATCCCCTGGTTTCCCACAATGTTCGGACATAGAGGCCACATTTATAGATATGACTTGGCCCTGTCCAATAGCAGAATACTGGGAGGAAGTGGTACAGATGGTTCGTACCACAACTGGAATCAGTCTGGGGTTCTAGAGGAGGCATTGTTCACTAAGTATTCTACCAAACCCCCGGACAAAAAGATGCAAAATACATTTGCAGAATTAGGTTTATTGCTGGCATACTTCTGTATAGCAATGTGCTGGGGAGCGAGTAAAATGCCTACTCGGAAAGCCTGGGGGCATAAATGATGGAATGGGACCTAGTGGAAGAGATGAGACTGAGAGATGTTAGCGCTGATGAGAAGGTGGCTGAAGAATTGGGGGAATGGGCAGAAATGCTGGCTGATATGATTGATACAGTAACAGCAACAGAAAACAATCAGGATACAGGGGCTGACTGATTCCTCACACCAATAATAGTGGTGTAATAGATAATGGTGTAGGTGTAAATTGTATGAATACTAGCACTCACAATGGGAATGAGGAGGAGCCCACGGCAGGCAATCCTAATCATGAGGGGAGGGCTGGTATCAAATGAAAAATGGCATGACCGGAAACAATGTGGATAAAGTGTTAATCTGTGTTATCGCTGTAAACTTGTGGGGTGGACATTATGCATGGTCTGTGTGTTCCGGGCCTCTGTGTATCCAAAGATGAAGGGCCATTTGGGACCGCTAAAAAGGGTTAGAGTATGTACAAACCCTATTTTGCGAGTCAGTAACCTATTACCAACTCGCAAAATTGGGTTTGCAAGTCGCTATTAGGAAAGGTTGTGCCAAGGGCGCCCCTTCCTAATAGCGAATTGCACTGGTATGTATGATTGTTTTGCGAATGCAAATATGGTTGCAAAACAATCGCAGTTACCACCTAATTCAAGTAGGTGGTAGGCAATTCTCAAACTGGAGTCTCAAACGGGAAGCCTCAAATGGGAAGGGGTCCCCTGCGGACCCCTTCCCCTTTGTGAATGTATGTGAAAATATTTATTAAGAGCAGGCAATGGTCCCACGGACCTCTGCCTGCCCTTAAAAACTGTAAAGAAAAATTTTCATTTTATTCTTTTAAAAGCACCCTGTTTTCCTTTAAGGAAAATGGGTTCCATTTGAGAAAAGAGGTTGCTATATTTAAAAAACATACACGGACATGGTGGTCTGCTGTCCCCAGCAGGCTGCCATCCCTGTGATAGTCAAAGTCAAAGTCAAAAAGTTTATTTGTTCTGGTACTCAACAGAGGACCACAAAATATATTACACAAGTTACATGTAAAAAGAGATTCAATTTTGTCAATACAGAGATAAAAACGATTTTAGAAATTTATACAAGTTAAAACAAACAAATTCATTCGGAGGTTGCTTGCAAAGAGCGATAAGTTCTCTCACTGTCGTGATTCTACATGAGCAATATATTGGTGCTAAAAATCTAGTGCGGGCAGAAATTACGATCTGGTTCGGACATACAAATAGAACATGTTCCAGAGTCTGATCACCCCCAGCGCACAATGTACATAAAGCAGATTCCCCCGGGGACCATCTTGAGGTAAATGAAAGTAAGGGGAGGATGCCCAGTCGAAGCATAGCAATTGTTCTCCTTGCACCATGTGTTAAGGTTAGCCCAATATAAGGCCGACTTTGTTTAAATTCTAAGGAATCAACAAATGGTTTATAGGTAGATAATTTGGTGCAGTGTCGAGAGTCCACTTCGTAGCTAAGCTTTGGGGTGAAGCATTTTAAGAATAGTTTTAATTGTGCTGGTGACCAATTTAGCAGCATTTCAACGGTAATATTTGCTACACGAAATGCTTCAACCATGTTCTTTCTGAAGATTTGCTTTTTAGCATCATACTCAAAGGTTTCTTTTTTCAACAGTGACCTTAGTGTGTTCTCTTTTGCGTGCAATAAGTTGTAGGCCCACCTTATTACATTTGCAATTGCTACTGCATAGGAACTTGTCACTGATAGTTCCAGTCTCAGTGCTTGGACAGGAACTGCATCTGACAGTTTCATAATTTTTCTTAAAATCTTCCCCTCTTTTCGATCCATTAAAGCCCATTGTTTTATGGGGATGTACTCCGTCGCGTAAGAAAGTACAGGAGATATTTTTACTTTATAGAGGTTTATCAGAGAGGAAAAATGTCTATTCCCTGTTGCGCTATAGAGTCTCAGGAGGGCCGCAACATGTATATCTGACTTCCTTGACAAATTATTCAGTTGTGCGGTGTTAGATAAGTTTTTTGAAAGGATCCTGCCAAGGTAGGGATAGTCCTTAACTTCTTCTATCTTTTCCCCTCCTAAACTCCAGGTATATTTTGCGCTTTGTTTCCTCCCCGAGAAGGCCAGCACTTTTGTTTTTTGAATGTTTGGGACTAGATAGTTTTCTTTAGAGTATTTGTGCAGAATGTCAAGTGACGTTTGTAGTCCAAAGGGGGTAAGATCCAACAACACTATGTCGTCAGCATACAGTAAAGCAATTATTTTTTGATCAGCAATTTTTGGAGGTAGGTTGGAGCCCAATTGCAGGTAATGGCACAGGTCGCTTAGGTAGAGGGAGAATAATATTGGGGCTAGGAGGCACCCTTGCTTTAGTCCATTTTCAGTTTTAATTCTTTCCGTGTAACCTCTTTCTCCCCCCATTTGAACTTGACACCAAGTATTGGTGTGTAAGCTAATTATAGACTGTAGTAGTTGTTCGTTTATGCCAAGTTTCCTCAATTTTTCCCACAATGTTGGTCGGTCTACCCGGTCAAATGCTGTAGAATAATCTATGAAGGCAGCGTATACAACCTGATTTTTTTGTGTTATATATTTGTCAATGATGGTTTGGATAACTGCGATGTTGTCAGTTACCGAATGTTTAGGTCTGAAACCTGCTTGAAACATCGGTATCTGGCCAGTCGTGAAGGCCCATTCTTTTAGACGGTGTAAGATTTCTGCTGCAAATACCTTGCCCACGGAGTCCATAAGTGCTATTTGACGGAAATTGCTTGCCCGGGTTTTACTTCCCTTTTTATGGATCGGAATGATTATACTTCCCTGCCATGATTTTGGAACTTGGCCAGTATCTAAGATATAATTGAAAAGGGGATATAGCAACTGACTCCATTCCTTTGGGGCGATTTTTAGTGCTTTGATCGGAATCTGATCAGGGCCAGACGCTCCTGTTGATCTTGCTTTACGTATGTTTAGTTCGACAGATGTTGCGGTGATTTTACTTAATGGAAGTTTAACTTTTTCTTTATTGTAGACCCCACTGCTTTCCGATGGAACTATTAAGTTTGGTCTGTAAAGGTCTGTCAGAAAATTTTCCCAGGCATCCGGAGGGACCGGTATTGGTTGTAATTTCTTTTTGGATCCAGTAAGTTTTCCTATTAGGTACCAATATTTGCGCTGGTCGTTCTTGTTTGCCGCTATCTGGATATCTACCCAGTTACGATCTTGTAAGGTTTTTTTATGTCTCAGATTCTCGCGTCTTAATTGATTTTTGGTTTTGTTTATTTCCTTTTTTATTTCTGGAGTGGGATTCATATATTGGGCGCGTATGTATTTGTTTAGTTTTTTCTTTACTTCAGAGTTCTTAAAGGTGCGCTGATTTTTATCTTTATTCTTACTGTTGCCTGCTGAATCCTTTGCTGTCATATTAAGGATGAGAGATCTAAACTCTTTTATAATGGTTTCAAAATTTTCGATGGGATTTTCTGAGTATATTCTCGTTAAGAGTTGTGAATGATCAATCAGAGACGTAATTTTGTCGATGGTATGAGAGTTCCAGAATATGCGTCTCTTTTCATTGTTCACCACTACATTGCTTTTTTGATATAATATGTGACAGGCTGCAGAAGATTTAGGTAACCAATCTGTTGTCAGGTGCATCATGGTATGATCGCTTTCTTGACAGAACTGGTTGAGCAGATATGAGACTGTTTCTAGCAAATCATTACTTGTGATTATATAATCAATTATAGATGATGTCCCATTTCCCTGTCTGGTATAATTTGCAGGGATATCCCCTTCCATGCTACCATTCAATATTACTCCATTTATGTTTGTTAGTGTTGATAATAACAGTTTCCCTCTTTTGTCAGTCAGTATGCCCTCCGGGAATTGTGGAGCTATGATGTCCAGACCTTCTTCTGAGTGTTGTTTTGCCCATTTATTAATTTCAAAATTAGAAATTTTACTATTGAAGTCGCCGACAATTAAAAAGGATGAGTGAGGATCGTTTTCTGTTATGATCTCAATCCTTTCCATGATATTTAAGAGTATTATATCATGCTTTTTACCTGGAGGAGCGTATACATTAAAGAGGAGAATTGTTTTAGGGTGAGCTGTACTGCATGTTTTAGCGGAGATTTTGATGCTTTGTAGGTTTTCTAAGTTGGTATCTAATAGTTCCTGGGCCCACAGATATTCTTCACTTAATAGAATAGCTAAACCGCCTTTAGCATGACCTCGATGAGTGTTTATTGCTGGAATTTCGTAAACATAATAGTTTTGAACAGTGATAGGTTCGGTTGCCCATGTTTCTTGTAACATCAAGATATCCGGCCGATTTCTGGTAGCCGTGGACAGTTTGTTCTTAATTCCACCTGCGATGTTCCAGGAGGTTATTTTTATGCCAGTGCTAAACAGATTGTTGTTGAGATCTCTTGGGTTTGTTGCTATTTAGAGTCTCTGAAACCCAAGCCCAAGATTTTGTGCTATTATCGTTCACAGGTATCTTAGGAGCTTGATACCAGACGGCCCGTTGACATTTGTTCACCAGAATGTTTAGTTTTTCTTGCCCTACAGAATAAGTATCTGAGTGCATGATTGCTTGATCTTCCAACGCTTCATAATGTTTTGGAAATTGTTTCCTGTATGAATTGGCGAGTGCACTGATTTGGGCATCATACCCAATTGGAACTGTACTGACCATTGATTCTTTTCTTTCCACAACATCATAGCCTTGTTTGTAAAGTATCTCCTTATCATTCAGGATGATTTCTGGGATAACAGACGACCAAAATGTTACCCTTGCTAATTTAGTGTTGTCTTTAATGGGAAAAGTTACTAAATCAAGTTCGTTACTACTCAATGATTGTAGAGGCTTAATATGGCGTAGTAGATGTATTATCCTTCTTCTGTTGAGTGGGGATGAATCACTAGGAAAAAGTTCTTCGAATTGTATAATTTTAGGAGAAGACTCTTTTTCTCTTTGTTTGTTCCTGTCTAGATGTTCCATGATTTTATTATTATTAATTTGAGTTGGTTCCTCTAGAAGTCTGAAAGAGACAAATTCTTGCGCTCTTGGGTCTAGTTGTGGCGACTTCTCTTCAAGGTTTTTCCTAGTTGCTGATTTTGCAATACTTTCAGATGCTATTATTTTTCCAACTTTTTCCTCTTCAGGGTTTTGTTTTATAGCTGACTGTCGAAATTTTAGTTTTTTAGCTTTCTTTTTTTGAATCCTCCTGATTGTTTTTTTTCTCCTTCTTTTCCTTCCTTCTATGTTACTTTCCAGATTCTTTTTATCTGCAAGTTTTCCGTTATCTTGTACTGATATATTAGACGTATGTAATTCCTGGTTATCTGATACAGAATTATTTACCAGTGTAGTTGTTTCGCTTCTTTTTTTGAATATTGGGAAATTGTTAATTTTTTGCTGATGTTCTTCTTTGAAAAGTTTTTTTAAGGAATATATTGTTGTATCATTTGGATGTTCCATCTTTTGTTTTTGTTGTTTTTGAGTCTTAAAAGTTTGGGTACCGAAATCACGTGTACTTTTCTTCTGTTCATTATTATGTTCTTTCGATATAACATTTTGCTCAGATTTTGTTTTCGTTGGTAAATTGTTTGCCTCTGCTAAGAGGAGGTCTTTTTTCTTTTTCTTATTATCTAGATGTTTTAGTATCCCTATTTGGACGTCCAGGGTTTGATCAGAATTATCAAGAATATTTCCCAGAAAAGAGAGAACCGATTCTAGAATCTCTTGCAGTGAAAACAGGGCTTTTGATATGGGTGATGTCGTGTTAATAATATTATTATTTGTTTTGAAGTTGATATTGAAAGGATCGGATGAGAGATCGATTAAGGTGATTGGAAGAGATGTTTTATCCTTATTGCTCTGGCTTGCTGCATGTTCCAAGTTTTGCAGTCCTAGAACTGATTTATTGATATTTGAGTTGTCAAATAGCGCTGAACTCCCTCCATTTTTGATGGGAGTAGAAGTTTTTAGAGTAGTCTGTTCTTGTTGAGGGTTTAGTAAATCAGCTGGAGTGCAAGGTGATTTACTACTTAGATCAGTGGCCAGAAGACACAGTTTTGATTGTTGGTTAGGTATTGTTGGAGTGCATTCTAATTCCCTTAAGATTACGGAAACGTTGGGAGAGGTTTCTCTGGCAGATGTATTCAATTCTTGAGTGTCTTTAGTTGTAAGTGTAGTAAAGTATGTGCTAATTGCCGGTGTTAACGTTATCCGTCCAGGTTTAATTGCCTTGTCGGTAGATTTCCGAACAGCATTTTCTGTCCCCATTCTTTTCATAAATATCGTGCGAGAACGTAATTTTTTGAAGCCCATTTATTTACCTATATACTTTAGATTGTTGTGGGTTATGGGTTCTCATACAATAACACCGATGTACGCTCTGATGTAAGCTGCTAGTTGACTTACCGAGTGCGGTGTTCTCTGCAGTGATAGTCGGGATGAAAGGGGGGGGGCCCGGCCCATCCTCAGACGTCCCCGGACGGCCACAGACGGCCCGCCCTTTGCCCGGGCTTATCCCCGCGCTTGGTCCCGCGCGCGTCCCGCGTCGCGGGGAGCGAGATGTTATTTTTATACGTTTCGTTGGGGGCGTGTCCGTGGGCGGGTCGCCTGGGGGAAGAGGAACCAGGTGATCTCCGCTAAGGATTATGGTCCTCGCAGTCCCCCAGGCTAGGTGCACTCGCTGTATGCACCCTGGCCTCAGCCCCTCTGACTCCAGCTGGGAGCGACAGGCAGAGCGTGCCGAGTGCAGCTCACGCTCACACCAGCGAGTCAGGGGGAGGCAGCGCCACGATACGGTGAGCAATCAGCGTCAGCTCCAAACAGCCAGCACAGGTTGTAGACGGTGAAACTGGTTTTCTTGCACAGCAGAATTGGGTACAAAAGATCAGCAGCAGTTTTAAGCTCCAGTGAGTGGCGCCCGCGAAGCGGGTGTCACGAATCTTTAACCAGCTCGTTGGGGGCGTGTCCGTGGGCGGGTCGCCTGGGGGAAGAGGAACCAGGTGATCTCCGCTAAGGATTATGGTCCTCGCAGTCCCCCAGGCTAGGTGCACTCGCTGTATGCACCCTGGCCTCAGCCTCTCTGACTCCAGCTGGGAGCGACAGGCAGAGCGTGCCGAGTGCAGCTCACGCTCACACCAGCGAGTCAGGGGGAGGCAGCGCCACGATACGGTGAGCAATCAGCGTCAGCTCCAAACAGCCAGCACAGGTTGTAGACGGTGAAACTGGTTTTCTTGCACAGCAGAATTGGGTACAAAAGATCAGCAGCAGTTTTAAGCTCCAGTGAGTGGCGCCCGCGAAGCGGGTGTCACGAATCTTTAACCAGCTCGTTGGGGACGTGTCCGTGGGCGGGTCGCCTGGGGGAAGAGGAACCAGGTGATCTCCGCTAAGGATTATGGTCCTCGCAGTCCCCCAGGCTAGGTGCACTCGCTGTATGCACCCTGGCCTCAGCCCCTCTGACTCCAGCTGGGAGCGACAGGCAGAGCGTGCCGAGTGCAGCTCACGCTCACACCAGCGAGTCAGGGGGAGGCAGCGCCACGATACGGTAAGCAATCAGCGTCAGCTCCAAACAGCCAGCACAGGTTGTAGACGGTGAAACTGGTTTTCTTGCACAGCAGAATTGGGTACAAAAGATCAGCAGCAGTTTTAAGCTCCAGTGAGTGGCGCCCGCGAAGCGGGTGTCACGAATCTTTAACCAGCTCGTTGGGGGCGTGTCCGTGGGCGGGTCGCCTGGGGGAAGAGGAACCAGGTGATCTCCGCTAAGGATTATGGTCCTCACAGTCCCCCAGGCTAGGTGCACTCGCTGTATGCACCCTGGCCTCAGCCCCTCTGACTCCAGCTGGGAGCGACAGGCAGAGCGTGCCGAGTGCAGCTCACGCTCACACCAGCGAGTCAGGGGGAGGCAGCGCCACGATACGGTGAGCAATCAGCGTCAGCTCCAAACAGCCAGCACAGGTTGTAGACGGTGAAACTGGTTTTCTTGCACAGCAGAATTGGGTACAAAAGATCAGCAGCAGTTTTAAGCTCCAGTGAGTGCCGCCCGCGAAGCGGGTGTCACGAATCTTTAACCAGCTCGTTGGGGGCGTGTCCGTGGGCGGGTCGCCTGGGGGAAGAGGAACCAGGTGATCTCCGCTAAGGATTATGGTCCTCGCAGTCCCCCAGGCTAGGTGCACTCGCTGTATGCACCCTGGCCTCAGCCCCTCTGACTCCAGCTGGGAGCGACAGGCAGAGCGTGCCGAGTGCAGCTCACGCTCACACCAGCGAGTCAGGGGGAGGCAGCGCCACGATACGGTGAGCAATCAGCGTCAGCTCCAAACAGCCAGCACAGGTTGTAGACGGTGAAACTGATTTTCTTGCACAGCAGAATTGGGTACAAAAGATCAGCAGCAGTTTTAAGCTCCAGTGAGTGGCGCCCGCGAAGCGGGTGTCACGAATCTTTAACCAGCTCGTTGGGGGCGTGTCCGTGGGCGGGTCGCCTGGGGGAAGAGGAACCAGGTGATCTCCGCTAAGGATTATGGTCCTCGCAGTTCCCCAGGCTAGGTGCACTCGCTGTATGCACCCTGGCCTCAGCCCCTCTGACTCCAGCTGGGAGCGACAGGCAGAGCGTGCCGAGTGCAGCTCACGCTCACACCAGCGAGTCAGGGGGAGGCAGCGCCACGATACGGTGAGCAATCAGCGTCAGCTCCAAACAGCCAGCACAGGTTGTAGACGGTGAAACTGGTTTTCTTGCACAGCAGAATTAGGTACAAAAGATCAGCAGCAGTTTTAAGCTCCAGTGATAGTAGCCCATACCCAATGGGTCGCAAATGCGACCTGCCTCATGAATATTGATGAGGCAAGTCATTTGTGACAATAATACATTTCGTTTTGCGAGTCGCAAAATGAAATAGTCGTACAACTGCCTAAAAGTGTGTTCCCCCAACTTTTGGGCAGCTCATCACATACTATTGAATACGTTTATTAATGGCATTCTTTAATTTGAATGAAGTTACACATATTTACATTTTTTTTAGAAATGTGAGATCTTCCCACAAAATATATAAGGAGTAAGTACCATTCAGCTAGATACATCAACGAAAAATGGGCTCGCAAAGGGCCAGATTCTGAGAATCTGGCCCTTTGCGAGTGCAATTTTTGCATTTGGGATTCATCATCCCAAATGCAAAATTCGCTATTAAAGCATTCGCACTTTTGCGAGGAATTGCATTTAAGGAATCTCTATTTGAGATTCCTTAAATGCAATTCATGAACTATTTTAAAATTGCAAATTCGCAATTTTGGGCCGCTATTTACCGCAAGGTCAAACCTCGTGGTAAATAGCGAAAACGTAGAAAAATGCATTTAAATGCATATTTCTAAGTTGCATGTTACACATACACATGTCCTTTGGACATGTGTGTGCGCAACATCAATGTAGATTACATTTCAGGGGTGCTACAGGGTGTCCTTTGGACACCCCTGGCACCCTTGAAATCGCACCCTTATTTGCGATTAGCAAATTGCTCATCGCAAATAAGGAATAACTCCCCATTCATTCCTATGGGCCTTTAGGCCCATAGGAATGAATGGGGAGTTATTCCTTATTTGCGATGAGCAATTTGCTAATCGCAAATAAGGAAGCTGTGGGAATCGCAATTTATTTAGCGATTCCTACATGAATCCCGTTTTGCAAGTCCTTAATAGCGATTCCTTAATAATCGCTATTAAGGACTCGCAAAACGGGACGATGATGAATCTGGCTGATTATCTCTGTTTAAATTATGCGAATTATGATAGTAATAGAAAATGAACTCAAGGGGGAATAAAAGAGAGGTTAAGTAACATTTCAACATTGTGTGGGCAGTTTAAGACGTTTTGATAGATATGGTCTGGATCATGTTTGTGTAATACCGAGGCTAATGATGTGCAGGGCACTGGTAGTACTTTGCTTGCAACCAGTTATCTGTGGTTAGCTGATAATAAGATCCAGAACATCTTTGGAATTCCACTTTATCAAATTTCTACAGGAAAAAACCCAGTAAAGCCTCTGTCAGAGCTGTGGGAGCAGCAGAAGAGACCTGTTCCAACTGTTCCTAGCCGAAGACAGAGTCCAGGTTGCCTTTCACTCTGTGTTCATTAATCTCCAGTGCAAACATACACAAACTACCTAATGGACTTGCAGCAATATTTATAGCCGCACTCTATCAGCAAATGGTCACAAGGCCTGGGCCTGCTACATTGCTGCGTAGATAGTGCAGAATGGCCCATTATGAGGCGGAGCTGGCGCGCGCACGACTCGGATGACACAGCCAGGAGCGTAACAAACCTCCCTGCAGCCCCCGTGGGGCAGGGGGTCGCCCAGTCTTCAGTAGATGAAGGGGGCCCCTTCAGCTCTTCAGTAGAGAGAGAGCTGTGTGTCTCTCTCACTCTCTAAATCAGCTGCAGCAGTCTGCAGCCTGCCCTGAGCACCTTGTGCTACTAACCTAGGACTGAAGAGAAACAAAGCATCAACATACATTGTTTCTCTTCAGTGAGAGTGTGCCAGGTCCGGAAAAAGGATGGGGGTGGGGGCCCTGGTGCTAATGTGCGGCCCAAGTTTTGTTCATATGTTGGAGAGGAAATATGCTCAAAATGGGTCTTTCTGACTACATCACAGGAGGGCTTCCCACAGAAAGTATGTCTAATTTTAGGCACTTGCTTCCCACAATCAGTGGTGGACCCTTTGCAAAAGTTGATTGATTACCTTTCAGTTTCTTTTGCTGGAATTGAATGTTAAACTGGTACTAATGAGATAAAACATTTCCTGGATAGTGTTAGTGTTCAAAATTAACACTATCATAAAAGTTGCTGCATTATGCCGCATAATTAGTTTTTCCTTGTCGCATACTTCGGTGAACCCTGCCACACAATTTGGTCTTCCTCTGCCGAATAATTCCAGTGGACCTGCATATAATGACTCCCATTTGTTTAATTTTTAAAGCTCTATGATTGCCTGAAGGTGTCCTGAGCTGGACTTTTAATCACAGTTTGCTAATAAAGGGAGGACTGCAGGCCAGAAAAACTGATTTTTGTTTGATATCAAAGATGATTACTAGTACACCTGCCTTAAGCGATACCTTAAAGTTGGAAGATAAAAGGCTGAGTCAACCCTGCCATGATCTGTATTGCTTATTCACCTGTGCTACGTGATGATCATGCCTTCACATTGCAAGAAAAAAGGCAGAGTCAGCACTACCATACTTTGAATCTGTATTGTCCACTCACATGCCTTACGTGAAGCCTTAAAGTTGGTAGATAAAAGGCTGAGTCAACCCTGCCATTATCTGTAATGCCTTCTCACCTGTGCTGCTTGATGCCTTCATGTTAGTAGATGAAAGGCTAAGTCAGCCCTACCATACTTTGCATCTGCATTGTCCACTCAGCTGCCTTACACAATACCTTGAAGTTGGGAGATGAAAGGGCATACCTTAGATTTGTATTTCCCACTCACCTGCCTTACATGATGCTTTAAAGTTGGTAGATGAAAGGCTGAGTCAGCCCTGCCATGATCTGATTGCTCATTCTCCTGCCTTCAAGTTGGTAAATGAAATGCCAAGTCAGCCCTGCCATGATGTGTATTGCCTACTATTCTGCCTTACGTAATGTCTTAAATTTGATAGATGAAAGGTCAAGCCAGCCCTGCCATGATCTGTATTGCCCATTCACCTGCCTTCAAGTTCAAGTTAGTAGATGAAAGGCCTTGTCAGCCCTGCCTTACTTTGTATCTGTATTGACCACTCACCTGCCTTACGCTACCTTAAAGTTGGTAAATGAAAGGCCGGCTCTGCCCTGCCATAATATGGGTCTTTATTACCTACTCATCTGCCTAACGCCATACCTTAAAATTGGTAGATGAAAGACCGAATCAGCCCTGCCATAATTTGGATCTGCATTGCCCACTCACTTGCCTTACGCGATACCTTAAAGTTGGAAGATAAAAGGCTGAGTCAACCCTGCCATGATCTGTATTGCCTTCGCACCTGCCCTACGTGATGCCTTCCCAATAGTAGATGAACTACTGAGTCAGCCCTACCATACTCTGCATCTGTATTGTCCATTCAGTTGCCTTACACAATACCTTGAAGTTGGTTGATGAAAGGCCCAGTCACCCCTGCCATAATTTGAATCTGTGTTGCCCACTCACCTGCTTTACAAGATAACTTAAAGTTGGTAAATATCATGATGTCACCTCCAGGAAGACTTGCAAATATCGCCCTGCACTGGTTGAAAAATCACCTGCAGTAACGGTGCAGTTACCGTGGAGCCATCATTTGGGGTATAATGTGCCAGTAACAAGAGCCCCCCTCCTTCTTTGCAGGAAAGGGGGCCCAGCTGAAGCGTTGTCTCATATATTCCTGGTAGAGCACTGTGTACACCGCTAGGGCTGCGTTCAGTTTTAGCAGCATCGATCCGGAGTACCGTGTCTAGACTAGGGGACACATACATGAATTATGCTGCAGGGGAGGACGAAATTATGCGGCACGTCCAAGGTCAGGATGGGACTGAAAACACGCTGGGGCACCACAACCGAAAAGCCCCCATTTAAAGCTAAAACAGTGGCCCCCGTTCTGCACCTCGGGCAGTTTAACATTTTAAGTACACATGGTACAGGTGCTTTGCATGGTTTAGGAGAATGAATGCAGGTGTGCCTGCTGCATGCAGTGTTTGTGGTAATATCAGGGAAATCAGCAGTATAAGTCGTTCCACCAGATTATCAAACAGGCCCAGAAACTACCAAAAACACACACATGCACTGACCTGTGGCCAGATTGCCTAATATGCCAGTAAGAGCCTGGTAAGCATTGACTCAACTATGCAGCAAGAAAAGGTAAATTATGGGGTGTAATGCACCACATTTTGTGAGCATATTACTTTGTTATTTTGTGTTTTTTACCTGTGTTAATACTGTTTTAGCAAATGTTTCGCCTTATTAGTACAACCTTAACCTTTAAATGCAACAATAAGCTATTGAAAAGTGAATGTTAACCTAACTGAAGGGCCTTCCACTGCCCAGCGACACACATTGCTTTGTTTATGGTAACTTTCGATCTGGTTGAGCTAGATACACAACATTGTTTTCTAAAAATCTGCAAATTATGCAGCAGAGAAAGGATGATGTGGCAAATATGGCAAATTTATAATACGTGAAAAACAGCAGGGAGGCACAATCGTACAAAACCAGTGGCCAGGCATAGTCGACTAGGTCTTGTCTGAAGTATTGTGCCCAGCACTGTGCACCGCATCCAGAGTATTGTGTCCAATTCTGACAATTTCATTCTTGAGTGTTGTGTCTAGTCCCACAGGCTTTGTCTGAAGTATTCTGCTCTGGCAGCATCAATCTGGAGTATTTGGCATTGTAAATGACAATTCCTTTTATTTATGTTTTAAAAATGTAAACAAAACAAGCATTGGCATAGGCAATAGATCTCGTTTTTGGGAACTTACATGTTTTTAGTCAGAGATTTTGACTTTACCTATGCCTTTAAGCTGTGCTGTACAAAAGTTTGCAAAAACCACAGTTGATGGACAGAATGCAGAACAATGTCATACATTCACCCCAGTACAGAGATCTGGCCTAAATCCATCGTTTTTTTGCACTCCACACCACCCCAGTTCAGCCATGGCCATATGCAAATTAGTCTGACCCTGTGCCTCATGGGAACAGTCCAGCCCGAACTGCCAAGCCATGCCTTCCCTGGACCGGAAACAAGCTTCAGAGGACCGGTTTCTGGCATTCCAGCCGTCTTCAGCCCGGCTTGCTTGAATCCAGTGGTGTGGAGAGCATGGGACTCACGTCTAAGCATACCCATCCCACTCGGGGTGACAAATGCAAAAACCACAGCCGGGCTGAAGATGGCTGGAATGCCAGAAACCGGTCCTCGGTAGCTTGTTGCCGGTAAAGGGAAGGCATGGCTTGGCAGTCTTGTGTGTCTTGAGGTTTTTTTGTACTTTAAATGCTGGCAACTTGTATCTGACTGTCCCAATTGTTGCTTGTTGTGTTTTTTTTGTTATGGGGGGCATACAGAAGGGTGAAGGTCAGTCAGTCAGTGGGAGTGAGTGAGAGAGTCAGTCAGTCAGTGAGAGAGAGAGAGTGTCAGTCAGTGAAAAGAGCCAGTCAGTGAGAGAGAGTCAGTCAGTGAGAGAGTCAGTCGATGAGAGAGAGTCAGCCAGTGAAAGAGAGAGAGTCAGTCAGTGAGAGAGAGTCAGTTAGTGAGAGAGAGTCAGTGAGAGAGGCCGTGAGAGAGAGTTCGTGAGAGAGAGTCTGTGAGAGAGTCAGTGAGAGAGAGTCAATCAGTGAGAGTGAGAGAGAGAGAGAGTTTCAGTCAGTGAGAGAGAGTCAGTCAGTGAGAGTGAGTCAGTCAGTGAGAGAGAATCAGTGAGAGAGTCCGTGAGAGAGAGAGAGAGTGAGAGAGAGTCAATGAGAGAGTCAGTGAGAGGGAGTCAGTCAGTGAGAGAGAGAGAGAGAGTCAGTCAGTGAGAGAGAGTCAGTCAGTGAGAGAGAGAGTCAGTCAGTCAGTGAGAGTGAGTCACTCAGTGAGAGAGAGTGGGAGAGTGAGTCTGTGAGAGTGAGTCTGTAAGAGTGAGTCTGTGAGAGGGAGTCTGTGAGAGGTAGTGAAAGAGTGTCTGTAAGAGTGTGAGAGTGTCTGTGAGAGAGTGTCTGAGAGTTTGTGAGAGAGTGTCTGAGAGTTTGTGAGAGATTGTCTGTGAGAGTATGTGAGAAAGTGTCTTTTAGAGTCTGAGAGAGTGTCGGTGAGAGAGTGTCTGTGAGAGAGTGTCTGTGAGAGTCTGTGAGAGAGTGTCTGTGAGAGTGTCTGTGAGAGTCAGAGAGTGTCTGTGAGAGTCTGTGAGTGAGTGTCTGTGAGAGAGAGTATGTGAGAGAGTGTCTGTGAGACAGTGTCTGTGACAGAGTGTCTGTGAGGGAGTGTAAGAGAGTGTCTGAGAGAGAGTGTGTGAGAGTCTGTGAGAGTGTGTCTGTGAGAGTCTGTGAGAGAGTGTCTGTGAGAGAGTGCCTGTGAAAGTCTGTCTGTGAGAGTGTCTGTGAGCGTGTCTATGAGAGAGAGTCTGTGAGAGAGAGTCTGTGAGAGAGTGTCTGTGAGAGTGTCTGTGAGTGAGTTCTGTGAGTGAGTGTCTGTGCGTGTCTGTGAGAGTGTCTGTGAGAGAGTCTTAGAGAGTCTTAGAGAGTCAGAGAGAGTCTGAGAAAGTCTGAGAGAGTGTGAGTCTATGATAGAGTGTCTTTGAGAGTGTGTGAGAGAGTGTCTGTGAGAGAGTGTCTGTGAAAGTCTGTGAGTGTCTGTGAGAGTCTGTGAGAGTGTCTGTGAGAGTCTGTGAGAGAGTGTCTGTGAGAGATTGCCGGTGAGAGAGTCTGTGAGAGTCTCTGAGAGAGTGTCTGTTAGATAGTGTCTGTGAAAGAGTGTCTGTGAAAGAGTGTCTGTGAGAGAGTGTCTGAGAGAGTCTGGGAGAGAGTGTCTGTGAGAGTGTCTGTGAGAGAGTGTCTGTGTGAAAGTTTCTGTGTGAGAGTGTGTGTGTGAGAGTGTCTGTGAGAGTGAGTCTGTGAGAGTGTCCGCGAGAGAGTGTCTGTGAGAGAGAGTCTCTGAGAGTGTATTTGAGAGAGTCTGTGAGAGAGTGTCTGTGTGATTGTGTCTGTGAGAGTGAGTCTGTGAGACAGTGTCTGTGAGAGAGAGTGTCTGCGAGAGAGTGTCTGTGAGAGTGAGTCTGTGAGAGAGTGTCTGTGTGAGAGTGTCTGTGAGAGTGTCTGTGAGAGTGAGTCTAAGAGAGTGTCTGTGAGAGAATGTCTGTGAGAGTCTGAACAAAGGTGCTTCGTGTTTTTGAATGTTTTAATGGGCAAGGGGCGATGAGCAGGCGTGTAATACCTCTCATTTTGTTAAACATGAGTAGCATTGACTTTGTTAATGCACTGTTTATCTAAAAAAAATTATAATCTTCAAACGAGAAAGGTTGGGTGTCCTTACAAGTGTACGAATTAAAATAATTGGCTGATTTCAGTCTCTGCGAAGCCTGAAATCAAGATATGCTGATCATTTTATCTTTTTTTATGTTGACTGTCATTTATTCAATATTAATGAACTGTATCACAAACAAAAAATGGCACAAGAAAAAATATGCATCAAATTAGCAAAAAACTGGATGAAAAAGGTGCTAACATCAATAATAAAGTCACAAAAAAGATAAAACAAAGAAACCATAATGTGCAACAATTGAGTTAAATAAATATGATTAGGGGAAAGACAGAATAACCATTCCTATAATGAAACCACAGGAACACAATCTACAATAACAACATTAGAGTAAGGAGCAAGATAACACAGCCTTGCGTCTTTAAAGCACACAAACAGACCAAATGTTAGATGGGGGCATCTCCTCCAGCTGCAGGAATGGAAGCACAGTTGAGCTGACATGGGGTCTGGTTGAGGTAAAAAGGAAATCACTCTAAATATCTTCCAGGTACATAAGGAGACTCAGGAGAACCCTTAAACGGGACAGAGAGGTGTTTTTTTTTTAACAAACTCTTTTTATTCGTTTTTATTATGAAGCAATATACAGCAGTGACCGAAAAATAGGAGCAGAGCTCCAACAAATAATTCCATACATTTCCAAAATACTGTTGTTTCTGACAATCAGTAGTAACATTTATAGTCCCATCAATGTGCTTATTTGCACCATTAATCTAAAACCTTGTGATATTTAAGGGGACATGCCCTCAAAGGATAAACCTGTTCCTCTGCCTTGGCACAGTGGTCCAAACAATCTGTCCATTCTTTGATTGTAGGATCCGTGCCCAGTTGCCAATGATGGGTTATATCCCGCTTAGCTATAAACAAACCCCTTGCCACAAGCACTCTTGTAGTGCAACAACTTCTTCACACATCCATGAGGCCCAGGAGTGCCATCTAGGGACCTGGTGTAACAAATCTGTGTACAATTTGGGTCAATCTACTGTGCACATAGACCCAGTATTGTACTAGCGTATATGGTATATGGCCGGGATGCCTGTCACCCCCTCCCAACACAATCCCCAAGGATGGGAAGACGGACGCAGTCCTGAACATTTGGAAGGCGGGAGGGAGTTACCCTCCCGGCCGTATTTATTACAATATGAAACAAAATTAAAACATTAAAATAACAGTTTCATATCATGTACAATTTTTCATTTATTACATTTACGATGCAGACACGTTCATTGGCTAACCTTAACAAATCTCTAATACAAAGGTTTTCCTAGCCGAGTCTAAACATCCTGCAAATGCATACTTTCTAAATAAAAATTGTACATCCTAGCATTACGGGCCAACGGCAAGGTCGCAACCGGTGTCAGATCCCTACTACCAGAACTCCCCCCTCACGGTGTGAGGGGCGGGCGCACAGAGGACTGTACCTCTGTGCCAACTCCAATTTCCCTTGTCTTTGCGGGGGCCCCCTATTTAACTCGACGCCATCTTAATGGTCGTCCGAGGACTCGTGTGAGGTGTCTAGAAGGTAGCGTGGACCCCCCTCCCACCCCACACTGTTTATCACATCCGCCGTCGCGGATATCCTGGCCCCGGGAAATTCGTAGGAGGGGCATCTAGCCGCCTCCTCCCCTGGAAGGGGCCTATGACCGCCTTCCCTTAGGCGACCCCATACTTAGTGGGTGCCGCCTCCCCGTGTGAGGGGCCAATGGCCGCCTCCCCCCGGGCGCTCCCACCCATAATGGGTGGCGCCCCTCCTCTAGGGACCTTGAAATTACTGCTCACCGATCATGACCTTACCGCCACAGGCCGGATAGTTGACCGGCTATCCGGCCCCCCCACAACTCCTACTAAAGGTCATGCTTTTACAAACCCTTTAACCATGCTATGAAGTCTCCTATGAGTAAGACATTCCCCTCCCGGGACAAATGGACCCCATCTTCGAGATACATTTGATCCCCCCGAATACATCCATGCGGAATACAGTGCAACTGCGCCGAGCGAAACAACCTACCAAGCTTGTTATTGACCTTCTTTACTGAATGGTTCAGTGCTGATACAGAGAGGCCCCCCCGCCACACCCTCCTGGGAATCATGTGGGACCATGCTATTGTGCACCTCGGGATCCTTCTTGCCAACCGCTAACAGTAGATAGAACTCGCTCGAGTAGTACTCGCCGACCGAGTGTCACCAAGTCATTGCCTCCCAGGTGTACTATGATTACAGACGGCGGTGACCTTGTCCGCCCTAACAGTCCCTCGACAAAACATTGAAACTGGTCAATACAGAGCCCGCCCCTTCCGTGGAAGGTCACCCTGTACCTGTATTCCCCAGCTGCGTGAATCATGTCACCTGCTTTGAATACGTCTCCGGCCTGCCTCACGTATGAGTGGCCCACGACCCACACCACTCTTTCCTCAGCCGGTGGTCTCTGACCGCTGGTCCCCAGGTGCCGGGTCGACTGCACAGTCCGCCCCGCATAGCATGCTTGCGAAACTGTAAACCAAACAGAAGACAAGAAGCGTGAGTGCATGACATTGGCTTCACAACATGTGCAACCACACATACCTTTTATAACAGTTCGAGGACCATCGTCCCAATTGTTTCACCTCCTCAACACTCTGACCCCTGGCTGTAGCCTCTGTAGCAGCCCCTATCCTAAAGGAATGGGTCCCGAAATCGCCCGGGTCCAAGCCTGCCGCTGCGATTGCCATTGTTAGCACCCGCTGAAACTGAAACCTTGTCAGTGGGGTGGCGTTGATGTGTCTCAGCAAGCTTCCCCCCCATGCTTCTGCCCTTTGCGCTAAATATTCCTCAACGCACTTCACCGGGCACATGAGGGACCCTCGCATGCACTGGACAACAATACTGTCTCCCATAGCACCCTGATCGGTCTTGGACCTGGCTATTGTGACCACCATTGAATCACCCTTGATCAGAATGTGTTCCCGACACAGACCTCCCTCCACATCCTTCTTATTTTTTGCAACCAGCTCGCTCACCCGCATAGCCCCATGGAACGCTAATGCGAAAGCGGCCCGGAACAGCACTGCTTCGGACTGGGAGGAACATGTCGCGGGGAGTACCGACATCAGCAGGGACAACCTTTCTAACCCAATCGGGCGCCTTGCGTCTACTCTACGACCCTCAAGGCGTTGCCAACCACGCAGGGCCTTCTTTACCAAAAAGGACGATGTGGGGTCCTTGATGCCATGCGCCTGTGCCATGAATGCAATGGCGGCCCGGTGCCTATTGGCCGTTGCCGCTGATCGGCCTGCCCTGTGTAGTGCTACTAAAAACTTTAGGACATACTCCTCCTGCCCCCAATTGTCCCCTCCTGCTGGACCCAAAAATGCACAATAGGAACAAAACGCTCCTTCGTATGCCTTCCTTGTCCTGGGGGCTAGGCTTGCTCCCACGAGGTCCTGTAATCCGGGGCACAGAGTAACCAGAGAGCTTCGGGAAATGGTGCCGCCACTAGGTCCGCGGAAGGTAGATAACCCCTGAAGGCCTGCATGTGGGAACGAGAGATTGCATCAGCCGCCTGGTTCAGCACACCCGGCACATGCCTCGCCCTAAATTGAACGTTCAGTCTCATGCAAAGTAGTACAATTTCCTTCAGTAATCTCAATATCCACTTGCAGCGTGCTGCCTGATTATTTATGCATTCGACTACGGTCATGTTGTCGGACCAAAACACCACTGAGCGATCACGAAACTCATCCGGCCATGCCTTCAGAGCCACAAAAATGGGGAATAACTCAAGAAACCCAATGTTACCTGTGAGCCCACTGGTGTGCCACCACGTCGGCCATGTTTGCGCCGACCATCGATTACCGAAGATGGCGCCAAATCCTACGCTCCCTGCCGAGTCGGTCCACAAACCCAGCTCGTCCGAGGACGCTGGTGGCTTGCCCCACACCACTCGACCGTTGAAATCCGCCAGAAATGCCAACCATATGCGCATATCCTGGCGAACCTCTGCAGACAGTCTCGTGCGGTGGTGCCCTTCCTTGAGACCAACCATGGCTTGTGCAATAGAGCGGGAAAAGGGGCGGGCCATTGGTATCACTCTAAGGGCAAAGTTAAGCTGGCCCACTGCTTGCTGTAACTGATGGAGGGTAACTTTCTCTTTGCTAATGCACAGTTCTAGAGAGGCCCTGAATTTCGCTACTTTGTCCCTGGGCAAACGGAAGCATCCCTCCACCGAATCGAGCTCAATTCCAAGAAACTCGAGTGAAGTAGATGGCCCCACCGTCTTCCCCGGTGCCAATGGCACGCCGAACCGCTTCATGAGAGTGCAAAATTCCAGTAACGCCTGAGCACATTCCATGTCACCGGCTGCCCCGAAGAACAAAAAATCATCTAGGTAGTGCATAACCTGGGTACAGCCCGTAGCTTTGGTGAACGCCCATTGCAGAAAACAACTGAATTTCTCAAAATAAGCACAAGAGATGGAGCAACCCATTGGCATACATCTATCCATGTAGTAGCGTCCTTGAAACACGAAACCTAACAGACGCTGATCCCGTGGGTGTACCGGGAGCAACCGGAACGCTGACTCGATATCTGATTTAGCCATCAGCGCTCCGGGCCCCAGGCGATTCAACATGGCGACGGCCTCATCGAAGGATGCGTACCGCACCGAACAAACTCCTGGGTCAATCGCATCGTTCACCGAAAGACCCCTAGGAGCCAACAAGTTATGAATTAACCTAAACTCACCTGGGTCCTTCTTGGGGACTACTCCCAACGGGGAACAAATGAAATTAGTGACTGGCGGGTGCCTATATGGGCCAGCGACCCGGCCACGGGCAACCTCCTTTGCAATCTTTCTTTCTACCACCGCCGGATTCTGCTGAACCGACAGTTGGTTTTTACACAGTGATTCCCCCCGAAAATCCCCCGCCGGGATGTGGAAACCATTCGAGAAGCCATCCCGCAACACCCCAGCGGAGACATGATCAGGGTATTCATTTAGCCAGGGGATCATTGCCATGATATCTACGGGGGTAGGTAGCGGTACCCCATGGTCGACATTAGACCTGTTTGGCCCCTCCTCTACCCCCTGTATCACCATTCTTGGCTCTGCACGAACTCTCAGGGTGTGAAGAATGTCCGCACCCTGCACACTCATGCCTGAACTTACATGTCCCTTGTGGCCTCGTGCACTTGCCTCTGTTAAAGTTCCAGCAGACCCCTTTTTTACCCCCGTTCCCGCCACTCCTCGGTTGGTGGTCACCAGCGGGGCCTGCTCGAAAGGGCGCCGCCGTTTGATGGCGGGAGGGCGCCGACCCATTCCCGCCAAGCGAAGACAACTTTGTCGCGCCCGGCAGGAGCTGCTTCTGCCAAGAGATGGAGTCGAGACAATCCCACGTCAGAGATGAATCGTACTCCTTGGCCTTACGAAACTTACTATCATAACCCATCCATTCATCGCCCTCATACGTTTCATAGAAATCCATTATACGTGCCTGATAGCAGGCCAATTCGGTCAAAACCTCGGGCTTACGTTCCCCAATGATTGCAGTAAACATCGCAAAGGCCTTGGCCCAATTTGAGATCGTCTCATCAACCCTGAACCCCGCCATTTTGGCACGCCACACACTCGGGTGCCACAAATCCTTCTGAGTTTTAACATACTCCATCTCGCGATGGTCAGTCAGGAGAGAAAACATATTCACATACTTATCAGCCCAAATCAATTCTTTCGTGGCCAGCGGAATATGTTGGACCACCTTTTCCCTTCTTGAGGGTAAAGACCCCTCCCTTGCCATTGGCAATGGCTGCTTACCCGACTCCATAGCTGGTCCTGCTGTTTTTTCAACGCCAGCCATGGTCCTTCCGAGGGAACCTGTGGGGGGACAAGAGGGAGATTCGCCTTCGCGGCATCTCGCGATTGCCGCAACTGCTTAATTAGTAACCTGGCCTCTTCGGCCGTGTCTCCTGGTGCTGTAGCACCCCCTGTATTTTTGCCGAGCCATGCGGCCAACTGGGCGGCCAACTCCGGAGGCATATCCTCCTCGTTAGTGGGCGTAACTACAACCGGAATCGGTTGGCCCGCGTCCGGGATCGGTACCGGGGCCTCAACTGGACTAACCGGGCTTGCCGGGGGTGACTCGGGAACTGGGACCTCCCCCCCTGCCGCCCTATTCCTGACCCTTTTACCTCTCCCAGCGGGGACTACTCCCGGCAATGCTGGTCCTATGACTTTCTTCGGTCTGCCCGTATTGTTCATTGCCGCCATCTGCTTTTTCATGCTCGCCATATCCTTTATCAACATGCGGAGCATCTGGTCAGTCCCTGACTTCTCTCCGGCCTTCTTGCCAGGCATCGTTGTCGGATGTTCGACCCTTGCTGCTCAACGCGGTCCTGGATCTGAAGGTTCGGAGTCGCTGAAAGAGAAACACAAAATTACAAGTTCTCAAAAATTGCTCCTTGTTCCGTCGAGGGCTCACGTGCAACGAGAGGGTGCAGCTTCCAAGCACAGGAACAAGAGGATGCTTCTTCGGATTGCTGCTCCTTTTATTCCTCTTCGGGAGGGCGTGTACCCTCCTCCGGTACGCCTCCGTAGGTGTCTAGGACAACCCTTCTTGGGCGGGAAAAGGTGGGCATACCAGCCGAGACACGCCCCCCGCCCAAAATGGCTTCCCGGGGGGATCCGGGCCCCCTACCATACGTTCGGGGGGACCGAGTGGTCGCCCCTTTCCAGAAGTCGTACAAATCCAACTTGCATTGCAGACAGTTGGGGTCTATGCCCGGCTAAATTCTTTTAACCCTGATTCGACTGTAATACACCTAAGGTAAATATCTAAATTGTATAAGCCTTAGATGCATTGATGATAGACCCACAATTGATGGACGGAATGTAGAACAAATCAAAACATTCACCCCTAGTCAATATATCTGGGTTAAATCCATCATTATTTTGCTCACCCTGCCACCCCAGTTTAGACCTGGCCATATGCAAATCAGTCTTGACTCTGTGCCACATTGGAACAGTCCAGCAGGAACAATCATGCCTGGTCCTCCCTGGACCGGAAACAAGCATCCTGGGACCAATTTTGGTTCGGTAGCACTAGGGTTCTGGGGGCCATCTTTGTCTCAACCAAATCGGTATCATCCATCTAAGTCTGAGCTGCGATAGGATATCTGGGGTATTATTGAGCAGTGGACGATAAACAGCCATTTGTGTGATAGTTATTCTGGATTCCACTTAGTACTGGTCCTTCATATTGCAAAGTGATGGGACCACAAACAAAACAAGCGTTGGCATAGCCAATATGTCTCACTTTTGGGACCTTATAAGTATTTAGTTAGGCAGCACAATATCCTTGGTGCTACAACAACTGTTGCACGGCTAAACACTTATAAGGTCCCAAAGGCGAGACCTATTGGCTATGCCATTCAAAGTTGTGGGTATAAACTGTGCAATTGTCTGTTGGCAATACAAGAACAGAGGATTCTCAAAGCTCGAAGAAACCTATTGCCCTGTACAACTTAAGAGGGCTACGAACTCACAAATGTGGCTACTGACCATAGAGATGGTACCAATTAAAACATGAAAGACAGGAACCACCAGGAGAGGAGTAATCCTTGAACCTCCCGTACCATTCACATTGGAGGTTAACATTTCCCTAATGAAGGGCTCCATGCAGCCCGAAATGCATTGGGACTACCAAATTGGGATAGAACTTGGGATTTTAAGTTTAATTTTCCTTTTTCAAGTTCACTACTTATCGAATCAATGTGGATTACAAACTTTATTCAAAGTGAATAAATTCAATTTCTGAAAACAGATTAACCTGCCTCAAACTGATTTAATCAGCGGACATCACGCTGTGCATTGAGGGACCCCACCTTCCTCGGGATAGTGCTATTCTCAGTCACAAATTAAAATATGCCTACTACAAAAACATGTGACTCATAGCATGGTGTGTACACTTTGTATATTTGACACTTGCTTTGTTTGACTTATAAACAGACGAATCCTAAAGGAATTCCAGTAGGAATGTTTTAAATAGGCAAGTCCCTGCTGTGGTGAACATACCCGGGCTAGGCATGTGCTTCATGTTACCCTGGTGAGTTTTAAAATGTACCTCTGAAAGTGCCACAGTGCAGAAACTGTGCCCACCACTGCATTTCCTGAAAATGATGCCGTGCACGTCTAGATGAGAAGCCCAAAATGCCACCTTGGTCATGGGGGAGGGCGATCACAGCTCTCATGAAGAGCCCCTGGAGGGCTCCCAATGCACATTTGAAACCTCACATTAATGAAGAATGTGTGTATTGCCTAGGAATCATTATGGATATTTACATCTTGAGTATGGAGTAGATCACTGATTTAATCTCAAATATATGATGGCTGGTACCAAAATGTAGCTCTTTATGTAGAAGATAATGAACAGAACAGCCCCAGAGTTCAGCTCCTCAATGTGCTGGAGAGACAGGAGCACTCAGGATGCTGCCTGCAGCTGCACCCTGCGAGGATGGTAGCTCATAGGCAGGGGAGCAGGACGTACAATTATTGGGCTATTATGGAATGGCAGTGACATGCTCCTCGAGACCTGATTTCAACTTTTTAGCCGAAAGGATCACTGTCTTAATCGATCTGCAGTGGAAAAAGAATGATGACCTATAATGGAGCTTACACAAACCAACCCACAGGGTAGGCATGAGTGGCACACAGACTCAGTCTGGCGTCGATGGATGTGTCCAGACCTGGAAAATGAATGACTTGCCCTCCTTTCAGAATGCTTATTACCACAGACGTGCGTTTACTTATAACATGTTTTACTATTACCAAACTCACGGGTAATAACGAAAGGTTGAGTCTCCCCTGCATTGGTTCAAACACGCGGCCCAGGGTGAGCCACAGCAGAATAATGAACCCAAAGAGCCATCTTGTCCTCTTTCAAACCTTCCTCTGGGAGAAAGGAAAGTAAAGAAAATCCTCCTTGAGTTACAAACTGATTTTGGATGCATAAGTGTTAGTGGAGAAGTGTGGCTCAATGGTTCTAGCGGCAGACCCAGATGCAGAGATTTAGCCTGGTACCAGGGTTCAATTCCCCACCTCGCCGGGTCTTTGGCTCACAATTTCAGGGACCTGATAATTCTTGCCTCGGTGCCTATTCCAATCATGGAGTCCCACTCTGTAACTCTGGGCAATAGCTTGCTTAATCTCCACAACGGCCCCCACAATGCTAAGAATGCCTGGCCTCCACCTTGGGGGTGCCCAGGAGTAGACGCCTCACAGGGAAAGCCAGGATGGGTTCCACAGCAGTATTTGTACAAGCGCCTTGAGACCCTTGCGGGTGAGTAGTGCGCTATACAAGTATCAATTTACATTTTCATTTAGTGTGTCTCTTCGGTGACAAAGAAGCCTGCATATTTATGCCACTGGATCCATTTCTGAACATGGTCTACGACCAGCAACTAAAGCGCAAGTGAGAATGCACGCGGAAAGCGAGACATGGGGAAAGTAAAACAAAGTTATCACTGTACCTGCAGAGAACACTGATGGTATTTAAATAACATAGTATGTCCAAAACGATCACGATCATGCACTGAAAGCTGGCGGCTTAACTGCAAGCTTGAGGCCAGCAAAAGTCTCTGGTGTCACTTTTAAAAAAAGCCACTCACTAAATGTCTCGAAGAGACAGCGCATGCACTGTCTCAGGCGAGACCTAAAAAATGGAATAATAATAAAGAAAGAAAATACAACTTACCTGGTCCGACGGCTGCTGGCTAGCTCACGATCCTCACATCCTTGTCAAGAGCCTGCTGCACACTCCGCAGTATTCCCAGCATGTTAGCGGCGCTGGGACTGATCTGAGCACCTCGGTTCAGTGCTAAGACATAGACTGGGAGCCTGTGTTGGTTTCTCCAGCCAGCTGTGCAACACACCTTGGTGGAGAAAAGAGGGCCTGCCAAACTGTCATGCGCACTTGGCAGTGCCCGCCACTTCCTACTCCTCCATGGTGCTGGAGATGCAGCGTCAGTTTGGAAGGTCACGCTCCTCCCTCGGCTCACAGCCTGCATGGCTAAAATAAAATGATAATAAAAATGTTTTATTATCATTTTATTTTTGTCCTTTGCCTCTGCTGGCTTTCAATGGGATGACTCTCCTCCTTCCTAACAGAGGAGTCGCCCCTGATTCAAGTTGATTACAGTCAGGCAGGGATTGAGAATTAAAGCATGTTGTAGTTAAAGATAATCGTAAAATTGTGATTTGTGGAGACCTTAAGCGTCAGTCAGGGATGCTAATGAGAGGATATGGTCACCTGTCCAGATGTCACCTAACTTAGATATCCCAGTGAAATTCAATTAAATAAATCCCAGAAAATTCACAGTATTTTTGTCATGTGCCACACAACGGAATTTCAGCAGGTGGGACTTGCTCGTACCCAAACCACCAGAATGCCAAGGAAGGAGAACTGTTTGGTCATCGATTGAAGGTCTTGGTGTATAGTCGGGGTGTATAGAAGGTTAGGTACAGCATACCTGTCTATGCAATCTAGTCTAGAGCAGGTACCCAAGTTCACTCGATTAGCAAATGGCCAAACGTTGATAGGCATAATTTGACAAGCCTAGTAGTAAAATTTAACATCTGCCGGGGATGGGGGGTATGGCTAGCAACGCATGAAGATGGCCGCACACTCCTAGAAGTCAGTCACCGCCAGTCCCACACCATCCTGAAGGGTATCAGTGCCCGCAATGGGCCTTCAAATACCTCCCAGACTCACTAAACTGGAGTTGATGCCGGGGGACAATTTCTGGGGCCGGATGACAGCGGAGTGAGCAGGAAAGTGATAACAGTACCCATGGCACCAAGAGCCAAGATGCCATAAGCGTGCTTCTGAGACTGATGGTGGTGGAGCGGACCACAAGCAGGAGCACACTGGCCCGACTGGCAAGGCCGTGTGGGCCGACAGGAGGGCCCACAAGCAGGAACTGGGCCTGAGGAGACAGACATGAGCAGGCAGAGGTGTGAAAGGGTTGCACCGCAGTGGGAAAAGACACATAGACTTCAGCCCCCAGGGAAAATGTGCCTGCCCTGCACCGCCCTGGCAAACAACAAGCTGCACATGTGGGCACTGGGAGAGAAACATTGCTAGCCACAATGGCTGCCAGATCAGCCCATGTGGTGAGCCAAGTGGAGCTGCCTGTGTTAGTGTCAGGAGCCCGGTGAGAATCGCTATCTGTGGCAGTGAGGCCTGCCTGAGGACACACAAGGCTGGGACTCTGAGCAAGACAGCAGGGGATGCTTTTCCCCCTGGTCCTGCTTATCAGCTTTAAGCTCCTAGGTACGAGGGGCTGGACATCCCCTCAAATGTAATCCCAGGCCTGCCTAAAGCCTATTTAACCAAAGTGCAGTATAGGGGGTATAGGGGCACACTGCCTAAGGACATAATCTGGAGATACCCATGGTTTGAATCCCTAATAAGCACATGCACCCTATAGGGGTGGACATGGACTGCACAGGAACCACAAGGGACACCATACCAGGGAGACGCACCAACACAGCACGATAAGCCTAGGCTGGTGGTTGCGCCGGAACAGCAAGTGGTGCTCACAGGACAAGAAAGGGATTCCAAACCAAGCAACAAGCTTGACTGTTGTCAACTCCTGCTGGGAATACGAGCTCAAGCAGGTATCCTGGAAGTTGGACTGCTGCACGACGACTAACGCACATTGACAGACAGAGAAAAGCACTTTGAAAACTCCATGACAGAGATGGCAGCGTCCAACCTGCAGAGGCAGATGTCCAAGCCAATCAAAAATGTGGAGACAATGCAGTGTAGAACTGAGGGCATGGAGGGACAAAACCACCGCAACAACATCCACATAGTCGGCCTGCCCCACTGAGTGGAGGGGAAGGACATGGTTGCCTACCTGGAGATATGGCTGCCCAAAGAGGTACCCCTACACTACTTATCACTGCTTGTTGCCCTGGACAGGGCACACAGGGTACCTGCATGCCCTCCCCAACTCGGAGAGGTGCCCGACCAGTGGTGGCAAGTCTACTTCACTACCAGGATAGGGACCTCATATTGCAACACGCCGGCATGATTGGCCACATCCAGGTCAACAACGTAATGGTGGCGATCTTTCCAGACTATACAATCACCGGTCAGCAACTAAGATCCTCATACATAGAGGTAAAAAAAGAACTTGAGGAAGCTGGCCTGAAATACATGTTACTGTTTGTTGCCACCCTGAAGATGCTGGTGAATGATCTCACTCTGCTTTTTGATGACCTGGCATGCACTGGTGACTGACTGGAAAAGATTAAAGCAAGCATAGATGCGGGGGACTAGAGTAAAACGCCTCTGCCAAAGTGGTCACGGCAGAAAAAAGTACAGTGGGGAAACTAAGAGGCTAGGGCTCAAGTCAAGCAAAAGTGGGTGGCCGCGCTTGAAATGGCAAACTCATTTATTGTCCTGTTGCCTTCCTCATCTACGGACCACACTACAAACTGAGCTTTGGAGAGTGAGAACATGAAGAAGCTCCAGAGGTGCAAGACGCAGGCCAGCAGGTTATGCCAAGAGTAGTAGACAGCCTGTGAGGGGAGTTTGAATCAGGAGAGAGAGACACATTTATATGAGATACAGGTAGCAGCATCCCTGGGTAATAGTGGGCACCATTGGGGGGCAATGTGCGTGGTGCAGGAGGAGCACCGCACCTTGATATGTATCATGAATATGAAGGATGTGTTGGACACAGTGTGCTAAACTGCTACATCCTTCAGCACTACTGTAGTGAGGGATAGCAAGAGGCAAGGCCCACCGAGCCGTTCTTTGGCAGCCACCCCTCCAGACCAACTCCCCATGTTGTAGGGGTCTGGTTTTTGGCACTAATTGAAGATGTGCTCACTGGACGGACAGCCGTTGCCATTCCAAACTGATGTAAGACAGTTGGGGAAAGGTTTTGCTTTGCTCCTGATCCAGCCCAATTGATGTATTGATATGTATTGATATGAATATCCTAGCACAGTCTGCACAGGCCAGGCATGCTACAGGGTAAAGTGGCACAGACCACATTCATCAACAGAGTGGGGCCCGGAGCCTCCTCACAGAGAATCATAGGGATTGTACAGGTGACATTAGGTATGCTTTCCTCACATAGAATGTGTTTTGAAGAACTGGAGCCAACATTGATAGAGAGGGCAGGAAAGAACAAATGGCCTGCGGTTGACAAGGAGGAACACCTATGCCCCGAATACGGGACAGACTCAATTTTTTGAATCTCTGGTCCCTGTTATAACCCTTGACGTTCATAGTCTGACCGTCCTTGGACAAGACTATAACTTTGTCTTAGACATATACCTGGTTACGTCAGTGCAGCAAATGTGAGCACAGACAGGGACTTCCGCGACTGGCTGCAAAACTGGGATTTAGGTGACAGTTGGTGGCAGAGGATTGCTGGGAGGAGAGAGAACTCCTATTTCTCTGCAATGCGTGCCCTGCACCTCCGCCTGGATAGACTGGTATGCTCCTCTGGAGTCCATGAACGCATCACACTCATGGAGTACCCAGGTTGTGTGATCTCAGACCACAACTCACTACTGGTGAGAGCTGTGACAGACAGGCGACCTCAGTCCACACATGGAGGCTCAGTGTTAAATCTGCAGTACCTCATGCTCCATGACCCACTCGCAGATTTGATTAGAAAGCATTGGAGGCATACAACTGTAGCTCCCTTCTGTAATCTTCCAAAGCCTACAGACCACTCTCTCTACTGAACATTTATTATAAAATATTGAGCAAGGTGTAAGCCAATAGCCTGCTGCCTCTCATACAACACCAAGTGCACGCTGACCTAAATGGCTTCATCCACCAGCGTACCACCTCGCTCAACATTAGCTGGCTGTACAGAGTCCTGGAGGAGAAAAACTCTGCCACAACATGGGAGCGATAGTCCTTCTCATCGATATACATCAGTTAGAGTGCGAGTGAGTAGATGCATATCAGAGGCATTCCCGATTTATTGGGCACTAGGCGGTGGTACCCACCCTCCCTGATGATATCTGCCTTTGCAGTGGAGCCTTTTTCCTGTATACTCAACTCACTGCTTCAAGAGCTGATATGGGTTGAAGGGAGGCACCTGGGCACACTCCTTGGAGGTATAGAGTGGACACAAAGACTAGAGTACACACTTAGCGTATCGAGAAACATGAAATTCAAGTACACTCAGTTTAACTATCTCCACAAGACATACTTTACACCACACAGACTAAACGTGTCCCTGCAGACCCCACCCCATGGCTGCCCCAGATGCGCTTTGGCCGATGCTGACTTTCCACACATGGTGTGGCGCTGCTTGATAATCACCCAGTTATGGTGGGAGGTGGTGGACAACCTGGAGAGGACCCTGGACAGATGTGACATGTATATGTAAAAGACCAGGATGTCCAGAAGATGAGTGGTAAGTTTTGATCGGAGAGTAATCTGGTGGCAACCAGCTTGCCACCAGTAACACTTCTCAACTGACCTTTCTCTGATCTCCAACCCACAATTCTGAAGTTGTGGCATCCTGTTACCTGGACACAGGTAACTCAGATTCCATAGTACACAGCTGAGATTTGCCTCTTGGGCCTTTACGCCAGGCAGAGGGAGAGGAAGTCTGGCAACACGTTTGTAGACCTTGCCCTCGGTGTAGACCATAGGGGCATATCACAACACATAATCAGTGGACAGCAGAGGTAAGAAGGGGGGAGGCGGGAATGCTCCTTCAGATGGAGGATGCTAGGGGACTTCGCAGAATGCCCCTGGGAGACCATTGGCAGGTGGTACAGACGGTGTTTCTCACGCCAGGAGGAGAGGATGTCCCACCCTCGCCCTGCACAATAGGCATAACATGATAGAGACGCTACTGCGATACACAGCCCCACCCCCAGACACCCAGGTGACACCTGACATGTGCTCCTGACACCCCACCCCCCCAGGATGCAGACATTGTGACATCCCTAGAGTTCTAGGATGCCCATAGTGACAAGTAACTGGCTCAGAGTGGACTGGACGTGTTTAATGTTCATCATACGTTTTAAAGTTAGTTATACTCTTGCATTGAAACACTGGCATTACCACAATAATACACAGTGAACTGTCATGTCTATTATGCTGCATTCAGGTGGTGTCTCTTTCTACTTACTGCATTATCACTGACTAGCGCAACTGACTACTGTATTTTGCAGTAAACCAATGTACACAGGAATGTACTTGTTTGTGTATGCTAATGAAAACTCAATAAAAAAAAGGTTTCACGTCTTCAAGAGTGAGTCCCCCATAGTATGGAGAATAGACATATTTCATACAAGCAACTCTAGGTTCATGTGCGTCCCAGAGGAATGTCAAGATGCTAACCGGAGTGACTGGAATAGTTTAATTGGTGTGTTTTACGGGAAGTTTTTTGAATATCTAGAGCAGGCAGGGAGGGAAGCAAGATTGTCTGAAATAATGTACCATATCCAGCAAAATTGAGGGGGAGTGAACATCAGGATGCCATGTCTTGCTGAGGGATGTATGACACAATCCTGCATACTTTTACAACACATGCCATTATAATGTGGGCAATACAATCAACGTGTTGTTACCAAGCATTCCATTACCACATGTGTAATTAGAACGACTTGCCTTAGGGAAGTGCTGGACTTTTGCATAGTATATATTGGGGAGAGGAGTTGGCCTAATGGCTAGGGTGGTCGACCACAAATCTGGGGAACCAGGTTCAAGTCTCAGCAAGGATGCTCAACATCCTGTGATTCTGGACAAATCACGTAATCTCCCCATGACTAACTGTAGTATGTTGTACACTGTACCTTTAACTTGTGCACTCTAATAAGTGAAGGACTGGGTTCTTTAAGACCCAGCGGTGCCAGGGCACAACACCTGAAACCTTCGTGGGTAACCTGCTCCGGCGTACGAATGACAGAGACACGGGACACTTCCTTCGGCGTCAAAGATTCAAGGTTTATTTACTGCAGGGAGCACAGAAGTCACGACAAGTACAACACGTGCAACTTGGAGAGACTGCTTCAAATTGGTTCTGTGGATCGCTCCTTTTATACAGTTTTTACCCATAGGACAACATGGTACACAAAGGTTTACAACCCGGTTCCCATAATTATCCCCCAGAGGGGTCGCTTTGGTCACTTTGATACACATAAGGTCCGGAACATAAGTGCGGAAACATTTGGCGGTTCCCAACTGTAAAAACCCATCTTCCCAACATTAGTGCATTCCAATCGGCAGTAAAACAGATCGAAATAGGAACAAAGACAGGTGCAGAGGAAGACGGAGACAGTGGGGAGATCGGAAAGGGTGTAAAAGGGGAGGTATCGGGAAACACGAGATACAGGCATCAAAGGGACGTGCCTAATGAGATGCACGGCTGAGACAATAAACCGGCACGGCGAGATGAGCCTCGAGCGGGGCCATCTGCCTTACAGTATCATCCCCCTCGTCATAAAGACACTTACAAAGAACATGTGTCTTCCGCAAATATCTTGGGAGTCCCAGGGTCGCGAAGCGGACAGCGTCCGTTCGCTGGCTACTTGAGGGCAAGAGACAAAATGGATGCCGTATCTAAGATGGAACCCATGGGTACAGACGAAAAACCCACATAACAAACGAACGGTTTAAGTTAGCACAGCGAAACTGGGCACACTTACTAAACTCGTCATTTGCGGTTCATAGATACCAGACTCGACCATATTCGTGCGAGTCGAAAACATCACTTACAATTGTCACGGAACCTCAGACGCTCCTTTTGCCCTCATGTAGGCAAGCACTAGTCGGAATCATATTCGATATTCATCAGACCATCGAGATGTTGCTGTAGCATAGCTCTGTCCAACCGAGTCCCCTTGGTAACAGGTGGCTGTCTCATACACGTTGTAGCACAGAGGCCACATAAGGCAGGACCGCACTGCACACAAAGGCAACACGTGAACAGGAACGCCACAACGACTCCGATGATCATCAGAATCTTCCAACCCCAAGTCGACATTAGGCCCCAAAACCATCCAAGTAGCGTCCAATCCCCTACATCCACGTGTATGGATTCGGAGATCTTATGCAACTTCGAGATGGCTTGATAGACAGTCGGAGCATTATCAGGAATGAAAATACAGCAGCTCGAATGGATCACCTTACATACCCCACCTCGATCTGCTAAGATCACGTCTAAAACCATACGGTTTTGTAACGTCATAAGTCTATCCGCCTGAAGTTCAGTGGTGATATTACCAAGGGCACTGGCAGTAATATTAGCTGTCGATTCTACCACTCGAGTCAACTGTCTCAGGTTCCTACTATTAACCATAGGTCCCCAAAACGGGAGGAAACCCTTGAAAAAGTCTCCTGCCTCTTGACCGGCAGTATCCTCTTCGCTAATTACGCCTCTCACAACTCTAGTCTTGTGATAATCTGCATCTACAGTGAACGTCGGAGGCAACAAGTTTGCGATGAAGCATGAGCCCATGAAGTCAGAGGGCAACCATGCATATGCACGATCATGACAGATAAAGTATGTACCCTTGGCGGCCAGGAACACAGGGGACGAGACCATCGGCAGAATGTAATTTTCAGTGCAAGCACTCTCTCCAAGTCGGGCTTTCGATCTTCGGCCGCGACCTATTAGACAAAAATTACCAATGTGGGGTACGACCCATATCGGAGGCGAGCTTTTAAGCTGCTTTTCACTGGTAAACACACTATATTCGCCTCTACTTAGGACCCTATAGGCTTGTACCTCTTCTTCAGGAATAAGCGAGGGATCATAGATATCGCTATCTAAATCCTCTATTGCTATAGACAAAGGCTTTTGGTACGAGGTAGGACCAGAGTAGGGGGAACGTGGTTCTCGAATGGGGTGGAAACCCAGTGCGCTTCGAAACATTGTCTGAAATGCTCGAGCAGACCCTTGGGAACTATACGGTAACACCAGATATGGAATTCCCTTATCCGTAGTATGGGGCATCAACCCACACACCCAACAATTAGTAGTGTTAACCACTAACTGATGCTGATGGAGGAGCTGAATAAAGGAATTGTTGCGGAATTCTGCACGTCTAGCCTGCTCGTGTTCAGGTAAGATATGAAAAGAATGAGGAGAAGCAGTGGAGGTAAGTTTAGGGTCAGGGGTAGGAATAGGTATAGCAGAAGGTAAGAAGTAAAACATCGTGTAATACACCCCACCCGCCAATAATGCAGAAACAGTCAAAAACAACACGAATATTTGGAATATAAAACATTTGGTACGACTGAGTTGCTGCAGCTTGAATCTATGAGCCTGAGCTCCTTCCAAATCCGTCAGCTTCGAAAATGCCATTCCCTATGACCGTCCGCAACGTTTCTTGACGCACTTCGTTCTGGGTAGCAGCAGTCAATTCCTAGGAGTTCCCTGGAACCGACGGTCTTTAACCTAGCGTCAAGACCTACTAACCAGAAGGAAGTACGCGCGCGGCCCTACGGCCTTTATTTCACAAGTGTATATGCAAAAACAATGTCTCTCAGCTGTGGAAGCAAAAAGTGTAAGGAACGAAGCTCAATGAATATGTACAAAATAATTACAATGGTACGAATGTTCAAACTGATCGTGGAAAACGGGATAATGCAATTATCAAGGGACAGAACAGGATCTTTTATTAGTCTTTAGTACTGGATCGCAAAAAGTATCGGGTTTTCCCAGGACGTGTCTGTTCGTCAAACAAAGGATCCGTTGAAGGGACAACGTCCTGTTGATCAGCTGAATGTTCTGGTCTTGAGTCTTTTGCTGACAAATGTTTGACAGTGTCTCTCTGCTGCACTGAGGATTCTCCGACAGGTTGTGCGTCGCTGAAAGGTACAAACGCCGGCAATCCTTCGGTTTCAGTTGATGCAATGCCTTTCCTCACCCACGAGTCTGCTGGCAACGGGATAGGGACTTTCTTGGTATGGGTGGCGTGCACCCAATTCTTCCGCCCCTCAAGACGAACTGCAGTTCTCGTGGCAAGGAGGACCTGGTAGGGTCCAGTGAACCGGGGATCCAAGTTGTTCTTGCGCGAGAAGTTGCGCGTCACCACCCAATCTCCGGGCTGGAGCTGGTGGCCTGGACCCTCCGTCTGCGTCGGCAATGCTTCGTGAACCTGTTGGTGAATTAACCTCAGTTTAGCAGTCAAGTCATGAAGATAATCGATCAACATTGGATACTCAAGATCACAGAAAATACCTGGCCTAGGAACCCCCCAAACATTCGCAGGACGACCGAACACTATTTCATAGGGACTAAGCCCTACTCGGGAGTGTACAGTTGCCCTTGTTGACAGTAATGCTAAGGGTAAAGCGTCAGGCCACGAAAGACCAGTCGTAGCCTGAATCTTTGCTAGCTTTAGCTTAAGGGTGCCGTTATACCCTTCAACCAAACCAGCTGACTGGGGATGGTTGGCGCTATGGAATTTCTGATTAATTCCAAGGCCCTTGCATACACTCTTCATCACACTCCCCACAAACTCACTTCCGTTATCTGACCACACGATTCTAGGCATTCCGTACCGAGGAAAGTATTCCTTCAGTAGGATTTTCGCAGTAGACAAAGCAGTATTGTCTTTGAGAGGATAGGCCTCGATCCATCGGGAGAATGCGCAAACCACAACTAAAACGTATTTCAGGTTATTGCATCGCTCCATATGGATGAAGTCCAATTGAATCACCTCAAAGGGACATGAAGGGGGAGCAAAACTGCCAGGAGGAGTTGGGGTTCCCTTGCCAGGATTGTACATCATACACACCATACAGTTCTTAACCAAGCGTTCAGCACATTTCGTCATACCATCATTCTTCCACACAGGGGACAACAATTTACAAATACCTTTCGTGCTAATATGTGCTAACCCATGCGCCATTGTCACAACGGCCAGCACATACGCATCCGGTAACATCCATCTTTTCTGTTCCGACAAATCAATCCAACAACCATTCGCATCCAACTTTCCCGTGCTTTCCTTCCACTTCGCCTTTTCAGTCTCGGTGGCCTCATTCTGAATTTCTTTCACACTTTCAATAGTATCTTCACACATGCTCAACTCTGTAGGCCACCTAACCGAACTCGTCACATACATTCGAGTGCTAAGGTTCCGGGCAGTCTCCTTAGCAGTCTCATCCGCAAACGCATTACCTCGACCAACATCATCCGTCACCTTACGATGCGCACTACATTTGACAATCGCCACTTGCTTAGGCAACGTAAGTGCATCCAAAAGATCATTCACAAGCTGACCATGCTGAATCTTCGTACCATGCGATGTTAGAAAACCTCTCTCTCTCCACAAACGTCCAAAACTATGGGCGACGCCAAATGCATATTGGCTGTCGGTAAACACATTCACACGTTTCCCTTTCGCTAACACACACGCTCTAGTGAGAGCGATCAGCTCTGCAGCTTGGGCAGAATTCTGATTTAATCTTGCAGTCTCAACAACAGTATTCAACGTTACAACAGCATAAGCAGTAGTCACATCACCATTCGGCAACTTGAAACATGAACCATCCACATACAGTGTACCATCTGGTTCTTCCAATGGGGTGTTTTTAAGGTCCACTCGACCTTTCGTTTCCTCCTCTGTCCTCAAATAACAATCGTGTTCTGTTATTTCATCTGACTCTGAGCTAATTGGTAACAAAGTTGCCGGGTTCAGGACATTACAACGTTTTATTTGAATGTGGCTTGCCAACAGCGTCAACTCGTACCCAGACAACCTCGCACTCGTCAAGTGCTGAGTTTTCGTACGATTCAAAAGAGTATCGACTGCATGCGGAACCATCACCGTAAGCATATTATCCATGACCAATCCTGCTGATTGTCGGATGGAGACCGCGGCTGCCGCTGTTGCTCTCAAACAACTCGGCAATGCTCTAGCTACCGGGTCCAAGGTCGAGGAAAAATATGCACATGGACGTTGCTTACCACCAAAAGGTTGCGTTAAGACACTCAACGCACAACCTTCTCTCTCGTGAACATATAATGTAAACGGCTTGCTATAGTCAGGAGTACCTAACACAGGAGCCGAACACAATGAATCACGTAATTCAGAAAAACTTTTCTGACATTCTTCCGTCCATGGTAAAGGAGTCGAAACATCCTTGCACGTAAGAGCCACCAATGGTTTCGCTAGCAATGAAAAATTAGGAATCCATTGCCTGCAATACGACGTGATACCTAAAAAGGCACGCACATCTCTTTGGGTTGTTGGCACAGCCATTCGCGCAATTGCTGCAATTCTCTCTGGGGTCAACCGCCTTTCCTCCTTTGACAATAAGTGACCTAGATAGGTTACTTCATGACAACAATATTGGAGTTTAGAAGGGGACACCTTGTGATTTAACTCGCAGAGATGTTGCAGCAACGACACCGTAGCAATTTTGCAAATGTCCTGAGTATCAGCAGCCACCAATAGGTCATCGACGTATTGGATTAAGGCCGCACCAGCCGGCAACCTAAACGCATCCAGTTGACCCTTCAAGGCTTGGCTGTAAATCGATGGACTTTCACAGTAGCCCTGAGGAGCGCGTTTAAACCGGAAGCTGCGTCCACCAAGAGAGAAACCGAAAAGGTCTCTGCTCTCTTCTGCAATCGGGATGCTGAAGAACGCATTCTTCAAGTCAATCACCGAAAACCACGATGCAGAAGCTGGAATCAGAGTCAGTAGCGCCGTGATGTCAGGCACAACGGGGAACTGAGGAATCACAATTTTATTCACCTCCCGTAGATCGATAACAAAACGATAAACAGGTGGTTTCGAAGGATCAGTACGTTTTAGAATGGGCAGTACAGGGCTATTGCACACGTTTCCCCGTGTTTCCTCAATAACATCTTTCTCGATCAAATCATAGATGATTGCTAACAATGCTCGTTCACCATCAAGAGAGATACGATATTGGGGAATACGTGGCAATCGCACATTGGATTTCAACTGAACAACATAAGGTGAGATATCAAGTAGGCCCACATCATTGGGACCTGTTGCCCACAAAGACGCAGGAAGAGAACTCAATTCCGGTGGAAGCTTATCGAGAGACAAGTACATGGGAGAGACAACCCTCTCTCCCAACGTAAGCTTTACACCCGCAGGAGAACAATACAAAGTCGCATACAAACGTTTAAGCAAATCCAGGCCCAAAAGATTTTCACCACAACCCGTGGTTAAAATCAACGGAGCTTCTAGCTCACGAGGCCCAATTGTAAGGGGCAAAGGGCGCGAAACTGGATTGCAACCGGGGGCGCCAGAGAATCCAACGGAAACATTTGTTAAGCCAGACAAAGGTGCGCCAGGGAGTTTCGAATGCTTAATGGAACTTTTCGCTGCACCAGTGTCCAACAGAAAAGGCTCAACGACGCCCGATGTAGCAACTGCGACGTAAGGCCCTCTCTGATCAACCGGAACTGATACCACTCCCTCTCCTTGTCTATGGCTGTCCTAGTAATTACTGTCGTCAGTTCCCTGATCGACGTAATAATCGTCTACATTGTACTGCGCAGATCGTCCTTGCGACGATCCACGTTGATCAAAACAATTATCAGAATTTGATGAGTTATCTGAGCGATCGTTCTGAGCACCACGACCTCTACCACGTGGTGCCTGCTGCGAACCACCACGACCTCCTCTAGATGAGTTACCACTATTACGTTCGTTTAGAACAGGACAATTGAATTTGATATGGCCCTCCTGTCTACAATAGGCACATTGATTGTATCCCAACGAGGATCTTTGGGAAGAGGAGTCATTACGAGATTGTGATCTATTCGATTGCGGCTGCGATCGATTTTGTTGGGATGCATTCTGATTTGAACGTGGAGGATACGCTTGTTGCAGCAGCACTTTAGTTTTTAGCTCTTTCGTCTTTTTATCAGCACGGTCGCTTTCTTCTTTCTCTCTATTCTCGTAATATTGTGCCGTAGCCAATATTTGAGCTGAAGTACAAACGGCCCATGCACTTTCTGAATTCTTTAATTTATTGCTCAAATCGGGCAATAAGTTCGAAACAAATTTATCCACGAACAACCTTTGACCACCCTCAGTGCTCATATCCTGACCACTATGGTCGATGAATGCCTCCTCAAACCTCGTAAAGAAGTCGGAGACACTCTCGTCCTTCTTCTGCTTACAAGCTGACAATTTGTCCCAATTTACCCTCATAGCTGGCATAAGAGTTTTCATTAACGTTATTATTCTTTGAGGGAGAGCAGTAATCAACTGTTCAGGCTTAGCACCACCAACTTGCAACCCATCCGCCGCTATAATGGCCGCCCAATCACCACCTAATTCGTTTGCGTGATTTTCCTGACGAATCTTAGCCCATACCGGTTGCGGTACAACATTACCAAACAGCATATCAATATCGGCAAGATTCATTATCGTAGCATCTACAAGCTGCGATAATTCCTTATAATACCCTGCAGGATTTTTGCGAGGGTCAGGCAAAGATTGCTTCACCTGTAACACTTCTGAGCGTTTCCACGGAAGATGTATCCATACTCTCTGAAAATACGGCAGGATAGGTGGAACGTGAGCAGCATCACCTGGCATCAACACAGGTGGAACTTCACGCATAGGAAACTGACCAGACTCATCTGGCAGTCTTTCGACATCCTCAACAAACAAGGCTTGAGGTATAGGAGTGGGACGAAAAGATAGCAACCGTTCAACAGCACGTCGAACATTGGTATCCACTATCAGTCCAGCCGAGAACTGAAGTTGTAGATCGGACAAAGCGGTCAGCACCTCGTCAGGTGCGTTGGCCGATATCTGATCGTGAAGGACCGTACACATTTCCTCGAACACAAATCTTTGGGTTGGTATATTGAACTGACAAAACGTGTCGAGTACAATACGTGGTGGATTTCTAAGGGGGTGCGTCATCCAACCCATCGCCATATTATATAGCGAAGCACGTTCCCTATTACCAGGAAGCTGACTACGTCTCTGAGGACCATCGGAACCAGCGGACCCAAGAACAGGTCCGAGCGAATGAAAGAAGCTAGCCGCAAGAGGAGAATTACGACTACGAGTAGAGGGAGAAGTATAGGACACAGGACTAACAAGTGAAGGAGTAGAAACAGAAACAACAGCAGGGGTTAACAGAGCAGGAGCAGTAGCGTGAGCAGGAGTATGTGGAAGCGGAGGAGCAGTAGGAATAGCAACAGCCAAAGGAGCAGGAACAGTCAGAAGAACGGGTGCAGGTTGAGGAACAGGCAAAGGAAGAATAGGTGCAGGAACAGGTACAGGGGGAATCACAGGAGCTATGGTACCCTGTACATACGGAGGTGGCGATTTCATAAGATAGGACATTAAAGGATCCTCAACTGACTCATCCTTCTTTTCCGACTCCGTAGGCAAAGTAGGATAGCATTTATCTATAGTCATACGCTGTAATCTGTCAAACACTTCCTTTTCCTTAACCTCCTTATCATGCTGAAACAATTTAACCTCTAGATTATCTAAGATCGGGGCCTCGAAGCTACCATGTGGTGGCCAGCGAAGGTCACCGTCCTTCTTCGTGTATTTGATCCAGTATTCATTAAAAGTAATCGGGCCTAGCCCATGTTTACTGTACAATTCATAAGTCGGAGTTCCAACCGGAGGTATCGGACACGAGTCCTCCAGTCGGGAATCCACACCACAAGGTCTGAAACAACTGAACAAAGTACTACGACCAGGCATCTTGCACACTAGCCGAGTTTCACAAACTTCAAGGGTTACGAGATTTACCAAGTCCCAGCAAAGAGCTAATACCCTCGGTTTTTGGCGGCTGCAGTCCTCAAATAACACAACAAAGTACGCTAGCAAAGTGTCACCGACAAAAACACTCACACAGCGTCAACAACAAAAACACTCGCTAAAGTGTCAACAACCAAGAACTCTGGGAGCGACCCACAAATACTTAACTCAAAGATCGATGGCGTCTCCAGGAAGGCCCGTCAATCGTCTCGCTATACCAAGGTCTACGCCAGGCGCCAAAACAGGTCTACAGTCAGGGCAGCAGTCCGTCGCAGCCGTCAGGAGGCGGGAATCTTCGCGGGAAAAGTCTTCGGGCCACTTGTTTCGACAACAGGATCGATGAAGCGGAGTGCACCTTCCCTCTGAGATTTCACACGAAGTTCCTCACGATCGTCGGGCTTGGACCGGTACCACTGATGCAGCCCCACGTTGGGCGCCAACTGAAGGACTGGGTTCTTTAAGACCCAGCGGTGCCAGGGCACAACACCTGAAACCTTTGTGGGTAACCTGCTCCAGCGTACGAATGACAGAGACACGGGACACTTCCTTCGGCGTCAAAGATTCAAGGTTTATTTACTGCAGGGAACACAGAAGTCACGACAAGTACAACACGTGCAACTTGGAGAGACTGCTTCAAATTGGTTCTGTGGATCGCTCCTTTTATACAGTTTTTACCCATAGGACAACATGGTACACAAAGGTTTACAACCCGGTTCCCATAATTATCCCCCAGAGGGGTCGCTTTGGTCACTTTGATACACATAAGGTCCGGAACATAAGTGCGGAAACATTTGGCGGTTCCCAACTGTAAAAACCCATCTTCCCAACATTAGTGCATTCCAATCGGCAGTAAAACAGATCGAAATAGGAACAAAGACAGGTGCAGAGGAAGACGGAGACAGTGGGGAGATCGGAAAGGGTGTAAAAGGGGAGGTATCGGGAAACACGAGATACAGGCATCAAAGGGACGTGCCTAATGAGATGCACGGCTGAGACAATAAACCGGCACGGAGAGATGAGCCTCGAGCGGGGCCATCTGCCTTACAGTATCATCCCCCTCGTCATAAAGACACTTACAAAGAACATGTGTCTTCCGCAAATATCTTGGGAGTCCCAGGGTCGCGAAGCGGACAGCGTCCGTTCGCTGGCTACTTGAGGGCAAGAGACAAAATGGATGCCGTATCTAAGATGGAACCCGTGGGTACAGACGAAAAACCCACATAACAAACGAACGGTTTAAGTTAGCACAGCGAAACTGCGCACACTTACTAAACTCGTCATTTGCGGTTCATAGATACCAGACTCGACCATATTCGTGCGAGTCGAAAACATCACTTACAATTGTCACGGAACCTCAATAAGAATGTTCTCTTGATTCCAATTCCCTCACTCTGTTCCTCCACAGGAGTTTTGCTGTTAGTGTTCTTCACTCTAGCAACCTCCGTCGAGGCTCTCAACAAATTGTAATTCTAAGAATAAACCTGTATTCAGCTCTACAAATTGGATCTGCAAGTTATTCTCCGCATTTGACTACGCTACATTTTGGTACCAGGAGTATTTCCTTCAATTTTATTCAACTGGATTTCGTCTGATTTTATCCTGAACTTTATTTGATTTGGAGCCCACAGACGCATTTGTCTCGACCATGTCTAATTTTATTCTACGCTCCGGAAGGTGGTTCAGACATCATATACTATATTTGACTGGTTATTCTCAACTTACAGTTTGTTCTCGAGCTCTCCTTCCTCGAGTTTTCTTTTCAAATGTAAACGTTCTACCAGCCGGCATTCTTTGCTTCATCTACAGTGACGCTTCGCGTCACAATCTCAGCTTTTCGTTGTTGCTTCGCTGCAGAACCGCTGAGCATTGTGGGAACAGCGTTATCACAGGAACACCCACAAAGCATTCTGCGAACAGCATGGTGACGCCACACATACGGCGGCCATTTTGAGTAAGTCGTGAAGTTCCTCAACTTTACTCCAACGTTTCTTGCAATCTCCGCTCTAATCGGTGACTCATTCACCATTAACTACTATAAATCCAGCGATTCCTCACACACCATCAGCTGCTACGAATCCAGCGATTCCTCATTTGTGTTACTTTCTGGTGCGCCTCACAAGCGGTGATTTGCACACCTTGAATTTCAGTTATTCAGTTACATCCTGGTTTTGAACAACAACTTAATGCAACTGTAAGTTACTGTTTTACAATTTCCTCTTTTTAGTTCCTCATCTCATCTTCATTGCTACTGCTCAAGGGGTTATACAGCCATCACTTTTCCTTCAGAAACCATGTAAACCAGACTTTAAATGGTCTGAATGGATGAAAGACTTTGAGAACTATTTGACTGTAATTGATGCCAATGGTTATTCTCCTACTAAGAAGTTAGCTCTTTTAGTTAATCATCTTGGAACTGCTGGTCGCAGAGTTTTTGAGAACCTTCCTCATTTTCGTCCGCCAGTTTCAGAAGATGCTGTCTGAAATATGTTTATAGAGGCTAAATTACGTATGGGGAAATTCAACAAGCGTCCTTCTAGAGAGATTCAATTTCGCAATGTGCAAACAATCCTCGGAAGAATCTATTGAAGACTATATTGCAAATTTAAGAGTTCTAGCTGAAAAATGTGATTTTAGTGCTAGTGTCGACACATATATTAGAGATCAATTTGTGTTCCATTGTCATTCCAAAAAAATACAAGAACGTCTTCTTACTTCTTGTAATTCCTCTTTGAGTGAAACAATTGACATAGCCAAAAGTATTGAAAGGTCAATTGTCACGTCAAAGGTCTTAGCCAGTAATCAAGTTCCTTATTTTTATTCGCAAATAAATAATCAAACTAGTCCTCCTGATGCTTCAGAAACCATGATTTTTTTCTCTGAAAGTAATACTGTTTGTGCTATTAATTCAAAACAAGGTTCAGAGAGAAGATTTAATAGAAGTCAATCCTCAAGACCTCAACTCATTTGTTTTCGATGTAGAGAAACCACATAGGAAATAACCCTACATGCCACGCTTTAGGAAAAAAATGTATGAAGTGTCAAAAAAATGATAATTTTCAAAGTGTCTGTAACAAAAGGCCTTATACTCCTCTCAATAGCAATCCTCTTCCCAGAATAGCCAATATATCGTTAGATTCACCTGAAACGCAAGATTGTACATCTCAGTTTGCGAACATGGTTGTTACTATTAACATACCTAAATTTTTAGACAAACCCATCAATGGTCCATTTGTTGACATAACTATAGATAATAACGTTATTCCTACCATGGCTGATTCAGGTGCACCTGTTACGATTCTAGCTGATGTCACATTTTATGTATTATGGCCTGACAAATTTCCACTTATGGCTCTCGATATTAACCCAAAAGCTTTCGGCGAGCAAGATATTGATTTAATAGGATTTTTTGGGGACACTCTTACTTGTCTAGGCAGATCAATCAAAACAAAAATCTATGTGGCAATTAAGAGAGGAAATATTGTTGGGTGGAAGGACCTTGGCCTTTTAGGCATTATTTTACGTCCCGGACAAGACCCTCTATAGTACTAGGTGAGTTACCGACAAACATTCTAGCCATTTCTGACCACAGTTCCATTATTGACAAGTATACTGCAGACTTCCCTGATGTTTTTAAAAATTCGGTTGGCATTGTCAAAGGGTTTGAACACAACATTTTATTGAAAGATAGCGCCATTCCCATTGTGCACAAAGTCAGACCTATCCCTCTCAGTGTCAGAGAAGATCTTAAAACCCTTCTATCCAATCTTCAAACTGAAGGCATTATTGCGCCTATAGATGCCTCTGAATGGGTTTCTCCTGTGGTTTTATGGAAAAAAATGCCGATCTAAGGTTGTGTGTTGATTTAAGGTCCCTCAACCAGAATATATTAGTTGACTGTCATCCTTTACCGCATATACATGAAATGCTATCTAACATAGGTAAATCAAAAGTTTTCTCCACCATCGACTTACATTCGCCTTATCATCAAATCCAACTTTCACTAAATTCTCAACACCTCACTGCTTTCGTGACGCCTTTTGGTGCATTCAAATACCTAAGGTTGCCTTTTGGACTCGGATCAGCTGTGAGCGTATTCTAAAAGCTTATGGACATCTCTTTGGTGAGTTGAGTCAAGTACAAGCATTTCAGGATGACATTTTAGTACATACTGAGACTGAAGAAGAACATTTGATTATTCTTAACAAAGTTTTTTCAATTTTACAAGATAATGGCATGACTGTAAAAGCCAATAAGTGTAAATTTTCTTGTCCGTGAGGTTGAATATTTAGGCCATTTAATTTCTGGAAATGGCATCAAACCAAACTTTTGTAACACTGAAGCTATACGCAGTGCACCTCCTCCTTCTGATAATGATGCTTTGCGATCTTTCCTTGTTCTCTGCGAGTATTATGTTAGATTTGTCCCTGGTTATGCCCAACTAATTCAACCATTAAGATGTTTATTGAAAAAGGGATGCAAATTCGTGTGGAGTAACATTCTACAAGAAATTTTTGAGAAAGTCAAACTACTTGTAATCAATGATCCTGCTTTGCAACCTTTTGTTCCCAAAGCTAAACCTTTCATGTCAGTTGACGCTAGTCAAAAAGGGTTAGGAGCAGTATTTGGCCAATGGGTGGATGGTAAAGAAAGTACCATTGCTTTCACTTCTCGTGCTTTAACTACGGCTGAATGTAGTTACAGTACGATTGAGCGCGAAGCTGTCCAAAAATTTAAAACTGATATTTGGGGAGTTTCTTGTGAAATTTTGGGAATGGTCTTGGGAAATCATCCGCTAGATTAGTGAGATTACTCTCCAAGCTACAGGAATACAACCTGGTCATCAAATAAATCCAGGGAGGAAAAAATGTACGAGCAGATTGACTTTCTCACCTACCAGTGCCTGATTGAAGTGAAGGAGAAGACAGTTTTCATTCTGATTGTGTTGTTGGTTTAGTTGATGCTGTTGCTTTGTGTCCCAATAGTATTTCTCAAAGCGAATGGGCATCTGCCATGACAGATGATGAGCCCCTCACGAAGGTAGAAATTTTCATTTAAACCAAATGGCCAAATACCAAAAATCTCAACAACGAGTGAGATCCTTTGCACAAATTAGAGATGAAATATCATTTTAAATTAGGATTTGTGTCAGAGATGGGCTTTTCGTTCCTCCAACCTTACTTAGAATAAGATCATTGATATAGCTCATGAAGGCCATTTTGGCATTTCTGCTACCTGTAAAAAATTGAAAACTATCTATTGGTGGCCTAATTTAGACAAGCAAGTACAGTGTTTTATTGACAGCTGCCCAACATGTGTTGTCTCAGATAAACACTGTAAAGTCAGCAAGAAACCTTTCTTTCCTGTACCATTTCCTGACGTACCTTGGGATAAAATTGCATTAGACTTTTCATGACCTTTGAATTTACTACCTGTAGACAAAATATATTGTATTATTGCTATTGATTACCATTCTAAATGGATTTACTATTCTTTTGTACAAACAGCAAACTCTACTAATGTTATTGGTTTTCTTCAAAACATTTTCAAAATTGAAGGTACTCCCAACTACATTGTTACCGATAATGGGCAACATTTTACTTATAATCAAGTTGACAGTATTTTACAATCTAATGAATTACAACATCTCAAAGTGCTTTATATAACCCATCTTCAAATGTCCTTGTTGAGAGAGCAAATAGGTTTATTAAAGAAGGAGTTCACGCTGCTCTTGCATCTAACGTTAATGTTGCCGATTTTTTTAAAACAAAATTTGGGCATATTTGAATACTCCTCATTCAACGACTAACATCACACCTTTCAAGGCCCTTAGAGGAAGAGAATCCGAATCTGAACTTGTGCCCAAATGGTTTAGCAATTTATCTGCAGGTCAGAATATAGTGAAGCAGCATAGTGCTGCAACAAATCTACAGGCCACGAAAAATTTAGTTGCTAAGAAACAATCTCTTCAAAAGAGATTTTTTGATGGTAAATCTAAATGTAATAACATTGAGTTGAATATTAATGATTGGGTTCTCATTAAGAAGACTTTTAAGATATTTAAAGGTCAATCTAAATCCACTCTACCCGTTCAAGTCATTAAAGTCACTACTGCTTCTGTTTTACTGGATATCAAAGGTTGGTGGAGCAAGAACAATGTGGTGAAAGTTTCTAAAAATCAGGTTGAGATTTTTAACAAAGCATATTCTAACAGAGATGTTGAAAATGATTCTGATTTTACTTTTGGCCCTGGTTTTGATTTAAAAAATTGTCAAACTAACAATGTGAATTCATCCTCATGTTCTCCTCAATCTTCTTCGAGAGATACCTGACCTAATTTAAATGTTTCTGATGATGATGCTGTTGTCCACAACCATCGTAATCACAAATTGCCTATCAAATTTAAAGATTATGCACTTTACAAATTTTTGTGTTTATGGGGGGGTATATAGTATGTTTTACTCAGTACCTTTAACTTGTGCACTCTAATAAGAATGTTCTCTTGATTCCAATTCCCTCACTCTGTTCCTACACAGGAGTTTTGCTGTTAGTATTCGTCACTCTAGCAACCTCCGTCGTGGGCTTCCTACAAATTGTACTTCTAAGAATAAACCCATATTCAGCTCTACAAATTTGATCTGCAAGTTATTCTCCACATTCGACTACGCTAGACTAACAAAAATGAATGTGTCCTCATGTAACGCAAATGGTGCTCGTGTGAAGCGCTCTGATACCCAATACCTTGGGGTCAGGCTTGCGCTATATAAAACTCTGTAAAAATAAAAAGTAAAAAAAAATATATGACTATTCTAACTTCAGTCTTTGCAACAGTATGGAATTTATGTTGGATTTAAAATCCAACAACAGGTTTCCTAATGCAAATCATTGTAACGACTTGTGTGGCAATTGAACGAGTGATAATGGAAAGCGTGGTAGCAACATTTTTGTGGTACTTATATGTACAATTCCCGGGTATTTTGTTCTGTCACTGCAATCTGGATGCCTAAATATGTAAAGTGGTCAGTGGCCAATTGTAAATTAGAGATTGTTTCAAGTCCGGTATGATCGCCCGAAACTGGCTCATATATAGATTTGTTCCAGTTGACCACAAACCTAGTAGGGTCTTTGCAACATCTTAAACTTGGAGAATCTCTGTCATTGTGGGGACAGAGGTATAAGGTATTGAAAATATATAAATATGTTGTCAGCATGGAGGGAAATACGATCATGTGCTGTATCATATCTAAATTCACTCATGAGAGCATCTCGTCAAACCCAGTCAGCAAGCAACTCATCAACTAGCACGATGAGGAGGCTGAAGTGTTCCATGTTGAATTTGAGATGGGGGCGATAGGGGGCTACTGACCCTAACCCTTTCTCATGGTTTAATGTAAATCATTTGTAAATATCATTAGAAGAGAGAGCAGAAATGTATTTGGTCCAGTAATCAGAACAGAAATGCCCAGTGTTTTCATCAAAAGCATTTTGGAAATCAGTTAACATTAAGGCTTGGCAGTCTTCAGAAGATTTAGAATGTGCAAGGGCAACGTGAAGTCTTCAGAGACCTGGCCAGTCTGTTGACCTACACCTTAGCCAGGAGTTTAGCCTCAAGGTTGACAAAGATATTGGTTGATTAGAAGCGCAGCCAGTAGGTGGCTTCCTAGATTTAAGGATCACTGTATAATGGCTCCTCTTAAATCGTATGGTAGGGTGCCTAAGTTTAGGTCCTCTTTGTGTATGGTTAGGAGCAAGGGCATAAAGTGTGAGCCATATTTCTTGAAAAGGTTGAGTAGGGAGCCATGGGGCCAGGGTTCTTCCCCGTAGGAAGGGCAATAGATGCCTCCATTACTTCTTGTTCAGTCAAGGTCTCATCAGTCTTTGGTAATCAGGGTCTGTAAGTTTGGGAATCACCAAGTCTTTGACAGTGGAATTGGTATTTTTGGTCAGAGGAGGTACACTAGAAGCGTATAGGAAGCTACAGTAGTAGGCAAACTCCTGAGAAGTCTGCCCAGTCCGGGTGCCCAGTTTGGGTACCGATCATAGTTCTAGGTCGCTAGTAGCAAGCCTATATAATTGTTTTCCACCTTTGTCCCTCAAATAGTAAAGTTGAAACTACATGACCACGTATATCTGTTCGGCTGAATCTAGCAGTTTCTGTTGCAATGAGAAGGGTAGTAGTTCAATTTCGCAGCATATGGTTGTATCCGGTAAGTCAGGCAATCCGTTTTTCAGGTCCTGCATCGCAGTTTCTAAATCACCTATCTCCTTTGTACTGTATTTCTTTACCTCTGTTTGGTAAGAGATAATCTAGCCCTTTATGACTGGTTTAAGATGGGGAAGCCAAAGAGCAAGAGCAAGTATTTATCTTAAAATAATCTACCACATGTGTAGGAAAGTTGTGAAATCATTATGGCGAGGTCACCATGTATTGTCACCACAGTCCACCCAACTGCTGTGTGAATGTCTAACGCAAATTTGGATTGGTGTATGGTCAGTCACAGCACATGGTAACATGAAAATGTCGGCGAGGCAGCCCATGTTTACAGCTGAAAGGATGAAAAAATCCAGTCAATGATTTGTGTGGGAAGGAGTAATATGTGTATTCTTTAGAATCAAGGTTCTTTGTCATCCAAGCATCTGTCAGGCCCAGTGAGTTCTTCCATGAGTTCAAGATGTTTGATCTACGTAAAATGGAAGCACTGCAGGGGTCTAGAGTCATTTTCATGACCAAGTTAAAGTCCTCCACAAGACTGTTATGATTGGTGGGGATTGTAGTAGTCTTTCAGTGATGGCCTGTAGCTACAAATGCAAATATCCATCTTGTGTTACCTAGCGTTCTTTCCACTGCAATAAACCTACCACCTCCATCAGTCTGGACATTCTGGAAATGACATGTAAAATGTTTGTTTATGCAAATTCCTATACCAGAGGTTTTGATGGTGAACCCCGAAAAATAGGTCCTAGTTTGATTATTGAGGGCCAAACGAAAGTATCTGTCACGCAGTAAATTTGTTTTTTACATGAAGATTACTTGTGACATATATCTATTACTATATTGAAATACCATCCCTTTGTAACCTTATTATTGAGGCTGGTAACATTGTAGGATATTACATTAAAAGTATTTTGGGGCGTTGTCATGGAGACGTGTTTCTCAGGATATGGCAGATAGAGCCATCTGCGCATTGCTCTATAACCACCGCAGCAAAAAAAGACAATAAAAAAACTAAAAGTACTATTTCTAAATCACACTCCCTCTCACGCTACACTTCCGCAAATGAAGCATCTGTCGCCCAAGCCCAACTTGTAAATCATATGATGGGGTAGTGCAGCAAAGAACTACCTTGGCGCCAAATAAGCATAAAAAAGAGATGGTAGGCACCTAACATTTAAATTGTAATACTATAAAGATGCCTGCTTCGCTAACCCTACATATGGAAGATTAGCATATGAATCAGAGAGGGCCAAAGACATGTGTTGAGGATATCAAGATCACTCAGGGTTGGTAATATCTTGTTGTGGATTTTCGATCAAGTGTGTCCGAGGCCAAGGATTTCTTGCTGTCGCTGTTCTCTGCATCAGAAGAAGGGTGGTGAGAGAGGGTCATTTTGGCCGATGGAAGTTACCACCAACCCCCTCATCGAATATGCCGATCCTGGGGAAGTCGGTGGTCTTTGCTAGGGTTGGGCGTAGTTTGCGACGTAGCGCTACGCGAAGCTACGCAAAATGCACTTCGCATTACGCGAGCTACGCGTAGTACTATGTGAACTGCATAGTACCCTGTTCGTACTGTGCAAGATGCCGTTTTCAATGATTGCACAGTGCGGACAAGCATCCGGCACTGTGCAATCAATAAAAACGGCATCTTGCACAGTGCGAGCTGTAGTTTTCTGCCTCTCGAGTAGACTTTTACTTGAGCGGCAGCTTTCTCAATGCGGACTGGTAGTTTCTCATCGCGAGCGGTCGCAAGCATAGGCGACCACTCGCAATGAGAAATTTATAGAGGTTTATTTTCCACGCTCGCGATCGTCAACTTGATGTTGCTGATAGCGAACGAGGAAAAAGTCTCGCAGGGATATCATTTTGCTTGACATTGAGGACCGCTAGCAAGCAAAAAATGACCGCTGCACTACGCTACGCTACGCGTGTTTGCACTGTGCTAGGTGCAGTTCACGTAGTGTGAAGTAGCGCAAACTTCGCAAACTACGCGAGCATAGCGTAGTGCTTTGCCTTGCCCCGCTCAGAGGATTTTGTTGGTCTATCATCCAAGAGGGTCTACCTGTAAGGGGAATTCATAGTTCCATGAAACTTGTGCTGTTTCAAAAAGTTCACCATCTCCTTGTGTAGAACATTTAGTTTAACTGAAGAAAGGAGTAGGGAGGTTAACTGCATAGTCTGTAAGTTCTGTATGTCTTGCGAGAATGTTCTCTGTAGTTTCCGAACCTTAACACTATAGTCATAGAAAATGCAAATCCTGGTCAAATCAACAATGAGGTCTGGTATCAGACAAGCCTGACGGAGCCCTGCGTCCCTGTCAGCATAGTTCAAAAACCCAGCTACCACTTGCCCAGGGGGGGGATCCAGGAGGAGGCGCTACCATCAAAGATCGATGCACTCGTTCAATGATAAAACAGGAGGAGAAGGTTTCTGCTGAAATCAAGGACCTTATCCAGGTGTCTAGGAAATGCTTAAGAGCTGTCCCCTACATGCCCTTGGCCACCCCAACAAAGCAGAGTTTCTTCGTTCATGACCAGCCCTTTGTTTTCCTCCACCCTTCTTTCAAGTCAGGTGGTCAACCCTTCAAATGTGTGATAACTGCATGGAGCTTGTTCACTGTATCTTCTGTAGTGGATAACCTGTCTTCTGGGTCGGTAATGTGCTCATCAATCCTTCTTAGATCCTAGTGCAAAAGACCCACTTCAGCTCCTACGCCAAGTCCCATTGGTGTCGTGGAATCAACAAGACTCTGACAAACTTTGCTGAGCGGGCACTGATGTCAGTGACTTCCCCATGCTAAGTCAACTACCGAAGTTTGGAGAGGGATACGAAATCAGGCAGAGAAGTTGAACTGGTCAAACTGCCAAATAATTGTCCCAGCAGGTACATACAGACTCCTCAGGATACGAGTCTCAACGAGCAGCGAATCACTTCCTGCTAATTCACTGTATCTGGGGCACAGGATCAGTCAACCACACTCTGAGGTTCATCCAGTGACTATCCCAGTTAGCAATGCAGCAGGGCCTGACTGAGCCACATCACCACTAGAGTGCATCCAGTCACACTTTCCCCACATTGCCGCAGGCTCAGAAGATCTTTCGGTTGGGTTCCTGGCAGAACTTCCGAAGGAAGTGTCTGTCAATCCATTATGTTGAAGTCATGACCCGCGACACACAGGTGATTGAGCGAGATAGGGACACCATAGAGATGTATTTCGTTTGATGAAAGATTGGGTAACTTCTGGCAGAAGGGACGTATATAGTTACAAATGTAGAACATAATTACAGGTAAAAGATTGAGTATACAAGATGTGATGGTAAATTGAGTTTGTTGGGCAATGCAATGATGCAAGTATAGTGCACTCCAAACAATGTAATAAATGCCAATTGAGTAATTAGTACTCCTCCGTATGACAAAAAAACAGTTGGCTTGCTGTTGATGCAATGGGATGGGTGTTTGTCTTGGCAGTTTATAACATGTCTAAGTGGTGATGTTTATAATCAGCCGCGGTCGATAGTGGGAGTACGGGAGAGGCAGTGAAGTAGGAGGGGGAGGGGCAGGGTGGGGGGTAGTAATGTATGGATTACGGAGTTTAACAGGTAAGTAAACATATACATAAATAAAACGAATTTTGTTGCGCGCACTGCATCGCATTTGGTGATGCAGTGAACGCAACGAAATTCGTTTTATTAATTTATATGTTTACGCACCTGTTAAACCCCGTAATCCATACATTACTACCCCCCACCCTGCCCCTCCCCCTCCCCATGTCATAGCCCGGCTGGTACTCCCGCTACCGGCCACGGCTGTTTATAATCTTATCAACCGGAGAGAAAGAAATATTGTGACAGTCACACCAGTTGGCTGTTGCAATAGTCTAATTTACACCAGATCAGTGCACTAATCATCTCTTTGGTTAGCTGATGAGAGCATATTGTCTTATTTGACTGTATCGGACAGCTGGAGCTGGAATCTGGCCACCATAGATGTGGTGTAAAGAATGAATTGCATCTTATGTTGAATATATGTTGCCCCTCAGGGATACTATCTGCTGTGGCTGGGAAATAGATTATATAATTTTTGTTAAATTTATGCATTAGGAAACAGTGTGTCATCTAGTGTCTGGTAGCCAAATCACAATCCATACCTATTGGTTCAAATGTGGGAAAGGAAAGAAGATCAGAGAATCAGCTGTGTGACCAGGAAATCATACATAATGATAAGATGCCTCTATGTGAGGTGGTTTAGCTTAAGAATAGGATACAAACCTTGGGAGTGGCCATCGGGGAGATGGGTTGGTGAAGAACAGCACCAGGAGACTGAAAATAGTTGGTTGGAGAGTTAGGAGAAAAACAGATCAAGTGTTTTGTTCAAGATGCCATTGCAGGAACAAGTGAGGAGCATGCTAGACTGCTCAATCACATCAAATGCCGCCGTAATATTAAAGAGCAGCCGTAACATTAAGGATAGTGAGAATAGGCAAAAGTGGGTTCTGGGGTGCAGACACAAGGAAGTAGAGAAACTTGCAAAGGCAAGGCCAGTTTCTGTGCAGGGAAATACAGGGAAATTCAATTGTGAAGTACTTAGGGGCATATTATCAAGAACGGTGTTAAAATTATCACCGGCTTAGCGGCAGAAAACTGCAGCTAAAGAGACGATAATGGACTTGATAATATGCCCTAGAGAATTCCAATAAAAGCCCATGTTCACACCAGAACATGGACATCTATTGGAATTCTCAAGGGCATATTATCAAGCCCATTATCGCCGTTCTTGATAATATGCCCCTTAGTAGGTTGAAGAATTCGAGATAGTGGCTGAATAGTTTGAACACTATCCATTCAGGAATTTTGGAGTAAAAAAAGGGAAGTATGGATATTGGGTGCTAGCTGTCTGCGGAGGATGTTGATTTATTTAGTAGGGAAGGATAAGAACAAATTTGAAACATTTAAACTTAACTGAACAGAATGAAGAAGATATTTCAAAGTATGACAAGACAGGCTAGTAGTGAGGTAAATGGGACTACTAGTTTTGCTGTTCGAAAAAGAGAGAGTGTCAGTAGGAGCACATGGTAATTTAGCTGAGCGCAATAGGAGGCCAGTACCACTTTGATGTCATTGTCAAACATTCAAGTCTGGTTAATGGATGGTGGAAAGAGGTATGGAATAGGGGTCTTTAGGACCCTTTTAGAGAGGGCAAGTGTGTTTCTGATGGTAGACATTTTAGAGGAGTAGTAGGTTAGGAATTCACTAGCTGTGAGGTTAAATAGAATAGTGTAGATGTGAGGGAGGATGAGAGAGAGAGTTTATGGTGTAGGATAATTTCTTAGGATGATGTTTGAGGGATGGGAAGAGGTTGGTCTAGTATGTGGATCTGGGCTTGTCTAGGGCTGTGATTATTGTGGTGAGTATCACTATGTTTGTACATAGATGTTCTTGGCTGCTGGATTTCTATCATCACTGAAGCCGGTTGTACATTTGTATCTTGCGTGTTAGTTGGTTAGTTTGATCCAAGTTTGTAAACTGGGGTCCAAGTAAGTAAGGATGTAATGGAGAAATGCTATTTGAAGGTACAAAGTTGTAGGTTGTGGATGTGGTTAAATAAGGTGTGCTCCATAGGTGTGCTCAGGTAAATGAATAATTGATTTAGGCAGTAGAATACAGTGCATGGAGCAGTGTACTTTCTGGATCTATATCTATCTAACTCAATTAATGAGATTTAAAATACAGGAGATTGGAAGGAATATACACAGGAGACCTGACATAGGTATCCAATTCCCTCATCTTTCCCCTGAACAAACCTTTTTGATTTATCCCTCTTTTATGAGGAGGACTGGCACCTTTGCTTCAAAGACATGTAGCAATATTTTCTGTTTTTTCATTGTGTGTAGAGTGTTATTACTTTGGACAGAGCTATGTATAAATCACAATACATTTAATGTATTCCTATCTTCAAACCGACTTTTTGGAACATATTTTTAATATTTTATATTTGATGGCCTTTATTTATATTTATGGTTGATTCTTAGTGCGATAAGGGGGGGGGGGGCTCAAAGTTTCTGTGAGAGATCTTTACTTTCAGTGGAAAAGGTGATGACATCTCAGCTGGAGGGTGATGAAGGGCACAGGGAAGTTTTACTTACATACAGGGCACCCACGAGGGGCACAACATCCACTAGGCATGAGGGCGGGTCTTTAACTGTAGTTTTATCTTTCGCAAACTTTTGACAAACTTAGTAGCACGTTTCAGTCTTGAGAATGATTTTCTTTATATAATTACTGAGGATAGTGACGATAGTAACATATTCCATCAAAATACAAGGATGATGACTGGAACAGAGAAGATGAGATTTCTGCTTCCCTGGCTTCTGAGGTATTATTGATTTTTCTTTCAAATAACCATGAACAATAGATCTAGGTAGCTGATTTAGTTTAAAATTAACTGAGTGATGTTTTAGATTGTGTGGATTATATTTTTGGGTGCTGGATAAATAATTCTTGTGATTGCATTAATATATTGGATACCACGTGATGCGCCTTTTTCACAGACAGTTATATTTTCCATCACTTATTATTTTTTCCATCACTTTTTTTATGCCACACTTCGTATCGACTTAATTTAAAAGATGATCGTTTGGCAAGATCGAAGACACTAACACTGTACATGACACCAACGTTTTCTTTTGGAACTACAATACACATGTAACATCTAAAAGTGTATCACTTTAGAGTTAGTCGTATGATTCTAGGACGTGGGCCCTCATGTGGACAACATTTTTGTTTCCTTTGAGATTTCCCCTGATGAAGTGCCTTGTGCACGAAATGCATTGGCAACATCATGAAAACAGTCTGATAGTTATCAGAAGATGATTTAAGCGTTGTTTAATTACAAGGATATATATCTAGGTACAACATACAACTTATTGTTGGAAAAAATGAATTGGGATACGCAAGTTGAACTTTAATAATCATATTTATTAAATGTTTGAATGAGCATTTAGGTGTTGAAGACTTATCCTTGAGTAGACTTTTTTGACCATGACTGTCAGGCTTATACACCGATAATTTGCAAGAAGAATTGGATTACCTTTTTTCAATATGAGCGTTATGACCGCTCACTTACAAACTGTGGGAAATTGTCTGGTTTTGGACACCCAATGAAACAAGAATATTAAGTGTTGTGCCCATCAACAATAACTGTGATAGGTTGTTGGGCCTGCTGTTCTACTTGCATTCATTGAACATATTGCATCTTTAGTGAGTTAAATGTAAACAAATTATTTATTTTGGTATCTGCCACATAAGATAGCTCATCGGCTTCTGAAATTGCACATAGCAGAGAAGATGGAGGTTCCTGGCAACCCTTCGGAGCCAAACACTAACATTTTTGGATCATTAGTTTCAGGTTTAATTGTACAACACAATATCGACTATAAAAGTATTGTGATGCAAAAATGTCCTACAAAACTTGATAACTATGATATCAAATTTTGACCATTGGAAATATTGGGCCAAATTCTCAAGAACATGTGATAAGCATAGCATAAGTAACTTAACGCAACACTCAACATCGCAGTCTATCACGGGAAAAGTACGCTGTGTTAACTAAATATTCACAGCACGGCGGTATCATGGGATGTTTTCCAGATAATGCATAAATGACTGCGTTAAAATCAACGCCAGTCCGCAAAAATACGAAAAACTAACGCAAAAAAAGTTGCGGTGAGGCCAATCGCGATACAAAAAGCAGCGAAAATCAGCAGCAGGCCTACAAATCCCACACGTCTAGCGGGAAAATGCACTATAAAAACCACAAAAACAACACACCAGAAACAATCCAAAGTGCGTAGCAACATGGATGCACCCTGACCAAGCGCAGAGGCCAACACAAACCCCACAAGCTCATAAGACCACCAGCAAGGAACAATGGGGTCGGGAAGGCCAAGAAGAAGAGGGAGAGGAAGACGAGGTGCAGTGCACAGGAAAACCAGATCAGTGTCACAGAGGTGACAGAACACTACCATCAACTGACCCACAATTAAATTACAGTAAATGCAGGCAATGGAGGCAATGGAGGAGGCCAAGAGGCGCTGGCATGATGTGAAAACCCAAACCAGATACAAAGCTGCTGCCAACAGGAAGGCAACAACGGCGACAGGAGGTGGCAGTCCTGCGCCACAGGAGGAGCTGGAGGAAATGGACGCCACAGTCATTAGTGTAAAGATGAGTCCAAGAAAATATTAAAATTGTAGTCTTTATTGAAGAGTAGGTACAGGAACCTCCAGCTCATCCACAGCCTGCTTCACAGCTCAGTTTCATCTCTCAAGAGATAACATTCTAAGCTGCTAGGCAACCATTAACATTCCACATTAGTCATCTCTACACACCTTCCCCCTTATATATCCCACAACAAAAACTTGAAGGAAACTATTATACAGAACAGAAAGATGAGTGAAAATCAATTTAACTACAAGGAGAAAAACACTTAGATACATTTCCCAAACTCCAAGTAGTCCCATCACACAGAATCACCACATTCTTCTTCACTTCCTTCACCTGAACAGGTTTAGAGAACTTGCTATCACCCTTGACAATAAAACCTCCACGTCTCACAACAACCCAATCACCAGATTTTATGTTCGGACATTTGACACCTTTTAAGTGATCATAATGTTTGGCAGCAATGATTTGTTTGTTAAGCACTTGATCTCCAACCTCATCACGATTCACCCATACACATTACCTGTCTTTCAACCACCCTGGTACTTCTTTCAAACCTGGTTCCCTTCCTTTAAGAGAAATGAAAGGTGACACTCCAGTCATGGAATGTGGTGTTACCCTATAAGACCACATCAGCTTCTTCAATTCTTCAGACCAGGACAAACCATTGCACAAAGAAAGTTGTATATTGTCCAAGATCAGGCGATTAATCCTCTCAACTAAGCCATTGGCTTGTGGCCTAAATAAAGCAACTCTCTCATGTTTAATCCCTTTCCCACACAGGAACTCCACCATTTTCCTAGAAATTAATTGTGGACCATTGTCTGACACCAAGACCTTTGGAATCCCCTCATTCAAGAAAACCTTCTCAAGAAACGTAATTACTTTTTCAGTTGTAATACTCTCAGATGTCTCAACCACAAACCACTTGGAGTGATAATCCACCAAAACCATTAAGAATTTGCAATTTGTTCCCAACTTGGAAATAGGACCAATGAAATCTAAAGCCAACCTTTCCCAAGGACACTCAGGAAACTTCACAGAAGAAATAGGAGGTTGACGTAAAACTTTGGTCTTGTCACTAGCAGCACAAGCATAACAATCTTTGACAACTGCTTCAACCTCATTATCTAAACTAGGCCACCAGAATGACTGACGTACACGTCGCTTAGTCATATTTCTCCACAAATGACCTTCGTGTGCCATGATGAGAATTTTAGATCTAAGATTCTTCGGTGGTACTAATTTGTCTCTCCTCCACAGTTTCCCTTCTCTTACACTTAACTCTTCTGCAACATTAATGAAACCTTTAAACCGTAAATCATTGCACAATTGCGCATCCCATCCATTAGAAATAGAAAACATAACTCTTTCCAATACTTCATCTTCCAACATTGCAGCATCCCATTGCTCCAACCCAAAAGCTTGTTCTTCAGTATATCTCACTTCCTCAACATCAACTTCAGACTCAATATCACTCACAACAACAGGTATTCTCGACAAGCAATCCGCTACTATATTCTTCAATCCCTTCATGTATTCCACTTCAAAATTGTACTCTAAAACTGATAAAATCCACCTTGATATCCTCGGAGTAACACTCCCTTCTAAACCTTTGCCCCCCTTAAACAAATGAACTAAAGCTTTGTGATCAGTACGAAGTCTAAATGGTAAACCCCATACAAAGTATTTGAAATGTTTAATGCCCCAACAACATCCCAAGGCCTCTTTTTCTATCACTGAATATGACCTCTCAGCACCCTGTAGTCTTCTAGATGCAAACCCAATAATTCTTTCTTCTCCATTACATACTTGCGTTAAAACTGCACCAATACCTATAGCGCTCGCATCAGTGGTGATAAAAGTTTTTGCTCTAACATCAAAGTGTCCAAGGCTGGGTGCAGACAATATTCCATCTTTAACATCTTGGAATGCTTTTCCACAAGCATCACTCCATACAAACTCAACACCACTTTTCATTAATATCCGCAATGGTTCCACAATATTAGTAAAATTTCTCACAAACTTGGAGCAATACTCCGCTAAACCGAGAAAATTGCTCAACTGATCTTTAGTAGAAGGAACAGGAGCATCTCTAATGGCAGAGACAATACTTTTCTTTGGTCTGATTCCTTCCTTGGAAATTTCGTGGCCAAGGTAATTAACTACATCCTTCCTTAACTGACATTTCTCCTTCTGAATAGTCAACCCATGTTCTCTCATTCTACACAAGACACTTTCCATAACTTGATCATGATGATCAAAATCTTTGCCGACAATTAACACATCATCTTGGAAGCAAAGTACATCATTTATACCATGAAGAACTTTTCCCATGACCCTTTGGAACACCGCTGAGGCCGAAGCTAGTCCAAATGGCATCCTACGGTAACGAAAAGCACCCAGCGGTGTTACAAATACTGTCAAATGTCTAGATTCTTCATCGAGATCAATCTGGTGATATGCTGATGACATATCAATGACGCTAAAAACACACCCCCCGCCCATTGCCGTCAACATCTCTGAAATGTTTGGTAGAGGTTGGCGATCAACCCAAATGTTCTTGTTTAGATCGCGAAGATCAATACATAAACGAATCTTCTTTCCCCCATCCTTGGGCGCGACGACAATGGGCGCAAGCCACTCAGAAGCCTCAATAGGCTCAATTATCCCCAAATTCAGTAACCTATCAAGTTCAGAACCATTCTCAGCGCTGTCTACTTGCATCAGCTAGCATTTCACAAGCGCTATTAAACATTTTCATAGCAGAAGGCTTGTAAATATCGGCAGCAATTCACACGAACTTCCAGATATTCAGATATTATTTTAAAAATATCTAAAATAGTCAATCTGAATGCAAATTAGTTCGAAGTTGAGTTGAGAATTCAATCAGTTGAGTGCAGAATTTAATCAATTACTCACAAATCGGTGGATGATGTATTTAAACTGTTCCAAAATCCAAGGGTGGAGGTACCCAGCATCTGCCCCTTGCGCAGAAAGGTTTCCCTCGTCGCCAATGTAAAGATGAGTCCAAGAAAATATTAAAATTGTAGTCTTTATTGAAGAGTAGGTACAGGAACCTCCAGCTCATCCATAGCCTGCTTCACAGCTCAGTTTCATCTCTCAAGAGATAACATTCTAAGCTGCTAGGCAACCATTAACATTCCACATTAGTCATCTCTACAATTAGTTTAGAGACGGTGCAAGGAGTCAGGAGTACGGACACAGCTCGGGAGGGCCTGACACAACAACAACAGTGTAAGTAATTACCAGGGACTGGGTGGACGGGGGAGACGGGCACAATGGCACACATGAACAACAATGTGTAGTACACTGCACACCCATGATTACCCAGGATCATGTCCCTTATCCCCGTGGCACACTGCAGCACACACCCATAGCAATCACAGCACATCCCACGGCAATGTAGCACAAAGTGCAACACCAACACTGCAGACCAGAGGACACAACTGGGTCTGCACATGCGCAGGCCAATCACATTGAACAGAGCAGGAAACTGTGAGATGTATCTGAACGTGTACAACCTCACATCCGACACACAGTCCAAACGTCCACTGTCCCCGCTCAAATTGCCAGCACTTCCCAAACAGTCACATTGTACATTGTCACAAAGTCTGCATGTCAACAAGAACAATGCGCCAACATACATGTCAACACAATGTCAACATGCATCTCCCCTTCACATTGCAGATGGACGAACAACACCTCCAGCAGAGCAGGCCAGACAACCCATAAGTGATGCTGGAGATGACCACCACACCTCTGACACCGATGTCCTACAACAGCTCATGGGCATCTCAGGCAACCTACCCCCAGGAGCAGAGCAGCCATGCTACATAGAAGCCATGCACAGACCACACAGCAGGAAGTACCCGCCACCACGGCTGGCTCCCAACACGCCATTGAGGCACACATTTCATTCCAATGCTACGTGTCAGAATGCCAAAATGGGTGTCCGAACAGGTGCGGGTGGGCTCAGAGCTCATGGAAGCCGAACTACATCACACATGGGGTGTTGAAGTCCCATTAGGGACCACCTACACCCCACAAAAGAGACCCACACTGCAACAGAGACACATGCATTTGTACATTTCCTGTACCGAACCACACCCTGAGCCCCGGATTTACCATCCACACACCCACGCTGGACCCCCGTACAACGGCCCAGTACACCCCTCTTATGTACTGAGTGGTTGACGACCAAGCTTAATCTCCAAGCTCTAACCTGCTGGAGGTTAGAATTGGTCCTGGTGGTGGTAGTGTGCACCTCCTGCGGTGATACGACGTCCGGCCCGGTCAGGACTTGATTTGATGTGTGAGCCCTGGTGGACCGCAGTTGAGGCTGGAGGCAGCGGACAGTGCAGTGCCACAGACACATGGCATTGACGACCCCAAGGCCATCGTCACAGAGGCCATCCAATATTCTATCAGACAGGGTCCATGACTTCAGCTGCACAGACTTAGTGACCCCGGATGTACAGCGGCCGGCACAGGGACCCCGCTACGGGACAGTGACATGCAGTGCACTGAAGTAGGGCCACGCAGACTGAGTGAGTCCTCATCGATGTCCGAGGTGAATGTGGTGGAGGGCTGCGGGAGACAGTGGAGGGTGTCCTCCAGGGCATGATGCAGAGGGCAGAAGCCATCCGGAAGCAGCAGATGGAGGAGTGGAATGCTGCAGCCTTGTTTTCACCAACATTTAGATATCAGCTACATGATGATGAAGACAACCCCCAGTCCATAGACTCAGACACCACCAAAGTTCAACCAAAGCATGTCCTTGAATGCCGGGGAACAAACTTAGTGGTACCGGGGCTGAGAGGGGATGCAGTCTGCGATGATGCCGGTTTAATGATATAAACTCAGCCATTGCTAAATCAAGACACAGTCCCAAATGTGTGACCTACTCGACAAGGGTGGAGGCAGCGGTCAGCAGTGGCTCACGATGTGCAGAGTTAGTGACACCAGGACAGTTGTCAGTAGTGTTCGATCACCTCCATAACGATGATCCTTTTTCCCTCTTGACTGCAACACATCATCCTCTCACACCTCTCCATGTGTGCAATGATATATACTCTGCCATTGAAAAATCAATGCTCAGTTCCTATTGTGACCTACACGGGCGCAGCGTAGGCCGAGGGCAGTAGTCCGCGTGGGTCCACAGAAACATGCAGTTGTGATGCACTTCTAAGACCTGGTGGCACCACATCGAACGGAGTATAGTGACATCAAATCAGCCATAATTATTGTTCGCTGCCATAGTGTAATCAAGACTCTGTTCCAAATGTGTGACCTACTAGTCCGCCGTGTCAGCTGGTAGAGTACGTCAATGAGAAATGAGTATTGCGGGCCGTGATGGTCGAAGCAGGTTGTCAGGTTCGCGTGCCTCTAGCTTGGAGCTAGCACCGGCACATGGTTTGCCCTCTTCGACACAAGCCTGTGTCAGCAGGTAAGCAGTGAGACCTGGGTGCGCAGGGGCGGGCAAGTCGAGTTTGGGAACCAGCGGCCTGGTGTGCATACAGGATAGCAGGCTACACTGGTGACGGCCTCGTGATGGGTTTGGGCCCGCCCTGGAGGAGTAGTTGGGCATTCTGGAAGAGGCCCACGCCCAGAGTTACGTGTTGTTTATAAACACCCCTACGCTGGCCAGGCGTACGCTGGGCCAGCCCACTCTGCTCACCCTTATGGGGGGGCGTAACAAGCTACATTCCCGTGATCTTCCCCAGTGGCTGGGGTGACATGATTGCGTCCACTGTCCACTACACTCCATACACCAGTGGTGTATGTGGACATGGATATGTGTGTGGTCGCACATGCCTGGTTCCTGCCTCTCACCACATTCAGCTATTGTGTGGATGAGGTGCCATGATATTGATGGCTCATGTACATGGCTGGCCCAGGTTCCCACAGTAAGTTTTGCTGTCGTATCTGGTGGGTGGGCATGTTGTTTGGCATGTTGTATTTGAGTTTGTGACGTGTGCATTCCCAGTGTTGTGTGTTGCAAGATTGTGGATTTGAGGTGTGTGTTGTGTTCATTTGGTACTTGCCAATGAGCAGTGCATTTCCTTAGGTGCCATCCTGGAAGCGCCGGTTGATGATGAACTGTCGTAAGATGGAGGAATCATGCACACTGCCTGGGTGGTTGTTGGCGACGTTGGTGGAGAATTCCCGGGGGACCGCTATTGCCTGCACATTGATGGGATGCATGTGCTTTCTGTTGTGTTGCCGGGGGGCACCAGTAGGACATGTGTGCAGTCAATTGCACCCACAATGTGCGGGAAGCCTGCTATGGTGTAGACGCCTTGCTTGGTCTCCAGCTGTGCCTGCGCAGTTTGGGGGTAGTATAGGTACTGTGGTACCAAGCTGGTATTGGCATCCAGGACAGGTTTGAGGAGCTTGATAGGGCTCCTCCAACTCTGGCAGTTGTTGGTTGGTAGGTACCAGAGGCCAACAGGTGCAGCATGGCCAACTGCTTTGTCTGAGGTGGAATGTTGGTTGTCCCTTTGAGCCTGTGGTGTGTAATGTCATTCTCTGGTGTTGGGTGTGTGAGGTCGGTGTGTTTTCATGGGGGCGCTGCCTTTGCCTGTGCTGCCTCACTGTTGGTCCAGGGAGGGGGGGTCAGAGGGTGAGGTGTGGTCCTGGGGGTGGTGGCGGTGGGTGTTGTTGCCCTCTTGGGTGTCCTGCCTGCATGATCAGTGGCTCCATGGCATCTGTTGCCCTTCAGGTGTATCTCTGTGCTGGGCTCCCTTTTGTGGTGCAGTCTGTCGCCCGACTTTACACCAGGTCGGAGCAGGGATTAATTTCCTGCTGCTAACGCGCCTATCGCCTGTTTTGTGATCTTATCACCAATCTGAGAATGTTGTGTAGTGGTGTTGTCGCGGCTTTTGGCACGGGAACGCCTACTCTGCATTTCATTCGCGATAGTTGCCGGGGTCATCTGTGGCGATGTTTTTTGCGGCTAATATCGTGGGTAAACTGGTGATATGGGCTGTTATCACCTGCTTGTGAATAGGGCGTTCATTTTATCACAACTTTGGCTGCGATAAAGTGACGATAACGCGGCTATAGTTCCTTGAGAATACGCCCCATTGAGTGCAAAAATATTGTCGCTCAAAATATTGTGAAATCAGCAATATCGAAAGCAAAAACATAGACTAATAACATATCGAGCACACATTAAAACAAATGTAAAACAAAAATATTGATAACTTATGTATTGCATACTATAATATCCTTAAAAATAAAACAATCACAAATAGATAAACAATATACTACAAGACAAATTAAAAAGCAAATATCATACATATATAATAGAGAGAGCATCAACCATAAGAAACAATTTAATTGGTGTCTTAATACATGAAAATACCTAAACAAATCCTTAATACATAACTAAAACTTCATCCAATGAAATTCAAAACTAAAATAATTAGAACATAGGAAAATAGAATCCCAAGCACACAAACTGCTGCACAGCTAGCCTACAGTAACAGAAACGGTCATTCTACCTGAATGCAAGTTCTCACTCTTTATGAGGAAAAGAGCTCTGTCCTGAAAGAAAACAAGTTTACTAAATATTTAAATCGAGAAAAGCATTCTCAAGATTACTAAAATTACAAAAAAATGAAAGAAGGCAAGCAAAAAATAATGTAATACATTTTCTGCTTTTAATATATTTCAAATCAATTACTAAACATGAGAAGGCTTAAACCCAAATCCAATAGGCCATTCACAGCTTTGAAGTACTGCACAAATCAAGAGCACAGCAGAATATAAGAAGAAGAAAGAATGTAATTAAGAAGTTGAAAATTATTAACTCTTAACCTTGTAACCCTACAAAAATTTTAAATTACATAAAGTAAATAGATTTCTCACATCTATATCATTCACGGATTCCAAAATGTCCAGTATAGCTACCTACACTAAAGAGAGCACTTACAATGTAAGAACCCAAAGAAAGTGCAGTAAATATAACAGGTGCTATGGTCAAACAAGTGCCATGAATTACGCTGAAGAAAACATGAAATATATTAATTATCGACTTTTTAATATAGTTGAACTACAAATTTGTTATATTACAAGACATGAAAGAAGCAAGCATTAGCTCTTTATCACCAACATAAACAATTCTAAAAGGCTATGAGACTGGTCTGTCTAAGGGTTTTACCCGTTTTGTATCTATAGAGAACGGGAGATGGATTGATACATATGGTGCTACATTCCTAAGTAAATTATAAGACATTTGCCCTTCATGTCATATTAAATGACATTAATTCCAAGAACCAGAAGAACTTAAAGACAAGCAACAAGACCCCCAAAAACATGTGATTAGATAGACATTCCTGAGCAACTAAAAATAACACACACAAAGGGAAACTTCATTCTCTATGATAATGATAAAAATTAAAAAGAAGTTATATTTTTTAGCACTGCTAACAATATACTAACCCTAAGACAATACACTATGTGGCTAATAAATGGCACTTTTAAATGATGTCAATCACCCTTTTACTAGATTTACACATCTATGAGCAGTATCAGAACACAAACATTCATTACTTTATGCACTCTTTTCCAATAAAGAAAGCACCACAAATCAATAATTTGTGCCAATTATGAAAGAAGAAAATAATGATTAGTACCCACAAAAATGTTTGTGGATTTTGAACAGGAAATTATTGAAATTGTACTTGAAATAGACAATGCAAGGAAAGTATTTCAATTTGAATTAAGCTTTATGAGAACATCTACAACATTCAAACTTAAGTATAGAGTGTTCTACCATTACTCAATTTTCCTAGAAATAAACAACAATATTGTACTAGCATAGGTGCCCACTGGCTACAAAATGTTATGATTAACTATAACAATCACCATTCTAGCAAGTAGATAAAGAAAAACTCAATTCATTTTTAAACTTCTATGAAGATGCTTGGGTTGTACGAATGCATTATTTAGAGCACAGGAGCCAACCCAAGTTCCTCATACCATGGTGAAACCTGTACAAGAGTACACTATTCCAAAAAGCCAAAACAAATATCGTAGCGGAAGGGTGACAGAACACATTGAAAGGCATTTTGGGAAGAATGTACCCTAACATATATTAATTCATATATTTAAAAAAAAAAACAGAATATAGCTGTCAGCAGGACCTATACCAAAATCAAGCACTTCCCCAACAATTATGCTCTAAACTATCTGAACAAACTTGCCAAATGCATGATATGCTAACTACCAAAGTCATACTCCTTCCAAACAACCAGTAACTATACTGTTTAGCAACAATTGTAGGTCCAGGCAGTAAACTCCACTCTGCTCGCGGAGTTTTCCAGAATTCAGGCACTCCACACTCCGTAGAGTAACATGAACCGCAAGCGCCAAGATTCTCAGGCTGTTCTGAGCGTGTATGAGAATTCTCACACCCCTAGCGAGCTCCCTTGAGACTTCAGGCTTGCACGCACGGAACCTATCTAGCATTCTTAGACGCGATAGCAATCACAAACGGAGGGGTCGAGAAGCTTTTCTGTTTCATAATACAGCTGAAAGGCATTTGAAATGGATTTTCTTCTCAAACTGGCTGTTAGAGTTGTTTTTTTGTGCAAGAAGTCATTTTTTTAAACTTTTTTTTTCAGGCCAGAAGGAAGTGCCCTAGACACTCCAACTTCCTGTTCCTGTCAGGCAGGCTATTCCCAGAACATTGTCTTTCTCCTGGTCACTTTTCATTGGGATTTATAGCTGGAAGGATCACTCTCTTTGTCTGCTGTATATATACCGTTGAATTTAAGGATTTTGCTTTTGAGATATCACAAGTAAGTTGAAAAAGTGGTGTATAAGGGTGTTGTGTGTTTCACTGGGGGCATGCACCTGGATTTATTTGTTCTTTTATTTGATTTTTAACATTTTTTGTGGTGGGTGGCTTGTAGTTTTAGTAGGGGCCTAGTTATTTTTTTGCATGAAATATGTCTTCTTTTGTAATGGAAAAATGTTGCACAGTTCAGTACATTTTCTTCCTCAGGTTTTTTAATAAGTTTGCAATATTGATTGATTTAATTTACTATGTGGCCTTGTCTGCCAATGGGCCTTCCAGCCAGTAGGCACTGTACTATTCATGGGTGCATGAAACAACTGTTTCTGTGGGGTGTGTAGAATTGAAACATCATTTAGGCCATGGATGTCATTGATTAAAATACAACATTTATTTTTTGTGTTATTTCAATTTTTTCCCTGTAAACAGTGTTTAGGTGGGGTAATGCCTTTGGAGGATTTGTGTTGTTGTGAACATTATTAGCCCTGATAATTTTTGTTTTGGGCATTGCTGAATTAATGCTGTGTTCTCTGTGTTACCATGCCTCTTTTGTCTGGCCATTATGTGTGTGTATGTGCGTTTGGCATAGACCTTTGTTGTTCATTATGCCATGTGGCCAGGGGCCATTTTGTATAGTCAGTGTCTACACTAGGGTTGCATGTTTTCTTTGTTTTCCAAGCCTCCTGCTTGATGTTGTTCTGACCATGTGGCTGGCAGTCACTTTGTGTAGCAAGCCTGTGTGCTTCCCCCATAGGCCTGCCTTTCTTCTTTGATTGTGGCCATGCCTTCTTGCTGGTTGTTGTTGTTGTGACCATGTGGCTGGTGGCCACTTTGTGTAGCCAGCCAGTGTGCTTTTTCCAGAGGCCTGCATGTGTTCTCTGTTTGTGACCATGCCTCCTTGATGTTTGTTGATGTTGTCTGACCATGTAGCTGGTGGCCTTTTTTTGTAGCCAGCCAGTGGCCTTTCCCCATAGGCGTGCATGTCTTCCCTGTTTGTGGCCATGCCTCCTTGCTGGCTGTTGTTGCTCTGACCATGTGGCAGGTGGCCATTTTGTGCAGACAGCCAATGTGCTTTTGCCAGAGGCCTGCATGTCTTCACTGTTTGTGACCATGCCTCCTTGCTGGTTTTTGCTGTTATCTGACCATGTGGCTGGTGGCCATTTTGTGTAGCTAGCCAGTGAGCTTTCCCCATTGGCCTGCATGTCTTCCCTGTTTGAAGCCATGTCTCCTTGCTGGTTGTTGTTGCTCTGACCATGTGTCTGGCAGCCATTTTGTGTAGCCAGCCAGTGTGCTTTTGCCATAGGCCTGCATATCTTTTCTTTGTTCCCCATGCCTCCTTGCTTGCTGTTTGACTGTGTGGCTGGTGCCCATTTTGCATAGGCATCCGGTGTGCTTTTGTCATAGACTTGCATGTCTTCCCTGCTTGTGACCATGCCTCCCCGTTGGTTGTTCTTGTTGTCTGACCAGGTGGCTGGCGGCCATTTGGTGTAGCCAGCCAGTGTTCTTTTCCCATAGGTCTGCAAGTCCTCTCTGTGGCCATGCATCCTTGCTGGTTGTTGTTCTTCTGACCACGTGGTTGGCAGCCATTTTGTGTAGCCAGCCAGTGTGCTTTTGCAATAGGCCTGCATATCTTCTCTTTGTTCCCCATGCCTCCTTGATTGCTGTTTGACCATGTGGCTGGTGGCCATTTTGCATAGGCATCCAGTGTGCTTTTGCCATAGGCTTGAATGTGTTGTTCTTTTATCATTATGTTGTGGCCATGCCTCCTTGTTCATTTGTTTACCATGTGGTCAGTCAGTAGTCATTTTGTGTAGGTAGCCAGTGTGCTTTAGCCATGTCTGCATGTCTTCTTTTCTTTGTTCCCAATGCCTTTTTGCTCTGTGTTGTTGTTGAGGACCATGTGGCAATGGCAGGCAGCCATTTTGTGGCTCCAGCCAGGGTGGCACTTTGCTATATGCTTGCATGGATGGTTGAGCAATGAGATTTCGCTTTAATTGTTTTTATTTTTAATATTTTTTAAATTTTAAATAGTTTTAATTGTTTTATTTTTTTACATTAATTGATGTCTTTTGTATTTTTTTGCCATTTTCATAACATCTTGCATCAATGATTCAAACCCATGTCTGCTATAGGTGCACAACAGCATTCAGTGTGTAAGGATTATTCTCTTGTCATTTGTCAGCTGCACCCTCCTGAGTGCCACACCCTTTGTGATACATTGCACATAAAGCAAACAGTTACAGCTGTAATTTTTGTGTGGTTGTTGCTCTTTCAAATCCTTCATGAGTGTACACCATGAAAGTTTATGTTGGTGCAGTTTTCCATTTTACAAATGAACATTGTATTGTTAATTATTTACAATTGACTTAAGTAACGGCACTAAATTATATTGTTTGTTTGTACTACTGCTTGAATTGTAACAATGCCACATTTCACAGATGTTTTTCTTGCTTTTTGCTTTTAGGTTCACAAGACAAGAGACATCACCCAGAGTACTGCCAGACAGAAGGCCTGTGCACGACGTGGCACCTGACTGACTATGCAACACGGTCATCTCTTCAGCTTGGTGTTAAACTAAGTGCCAATGCCAACTGACAACTTCAAGATGGGCCCAAAGAAAGGTACTGCCAAGAAAGTGGCTATTGGGGACCAGAAGAAGCAGTTTTCCACCACTGGAGTGCCGACCACAACCTTTTTCAGGAAAGTTACGCCTGCTGCACCAGCCTCTGGCGAGCAAGCTGAGAGCAGCATTCCTGCATCAACAATATCACCCCTCCAAACCTAAGCCCAGGACCATGTCTGTCAGTGTAGTAGCCAGCAAAATCATGTAGACACTGACAAGTAGTGATGCTGAATAAGATGTATTCATTTCGCAAAGTAGGACATAATTGTTTCAGAAAATACAGCAAAGTGGACAGCAGCTGCAGCCAGTAATGGATTTATCTAATGCTGGAGCAGAACAAGAGCTTGCGCTTCCTTCAGAGCAAGAAGTTGAACCTCTCCTTTTAGAATCATTGGCTCCCAGATCTCCATAAAGGAAAAGGAAGGGTACTACAACACCATCTTCTCCAAGCACCACTTCTGATGATGATGGTCATAGGCACATTGAGTGGACCCGACAGAGACCAGGAGACAACAGGAAAGGCAAGGGAAAAGAAAAGTTCCCGAACTACTTAGACGTATGGAAGTAGATGAAGAGGAGGATGATGATGATGAGGTAGTCATGGTGGAAGATTTCACAGATGAATCTGAGAATGCTATTCAACCAGCTCTGAGGGATGTGAAACAAGTAGCACTGCCACCGGCTCTCATATATGCAAAGCCCCAGCGAAGAAGTGCACCAACCCCTGTCTCAGGAGAAGCAGAGAAGCAATCAACGACATGCCCATCTACCTTCAGTTCTTCTTCAGGCATTAGTAGTGGCTCGGTAAAAAAGTATTCCTCCCCCATTTGGGACTTTTTTACAGTTAGCAAAAATGAGGAGCACATTGCAGTATGCACTTTTTGCCACACAAATGTTGGTCGAGGTAAACGTGGTACACATTATGGTACTGGAGGCCCGACAAACCAGATGGAAAAACACCACACAATCAAGTGGGAGGAGCACCTTTAAAAAATAGTTGAACATGGCTGTGGTGTTAGGGAGAGCCGGTGAACATCAGCTACAAGTCCAATCATGTGGGAAGGTGATGATGATGTGGAAGAAGAGGGTGACATGCAAAGCAGCCCTGTCCCCAGCAGTGTGCCAGCAGATTGAACCACATTAGCGACTTCACAATGGCACAAGAAGACTCAGAATGAGATGATGGAGACACTGCGGCATACAGTGACTTGCACACCACCACAACACACATTGAGTCTACCACTAGCATCCACTTCTCAAAAGATGCCTGTGTCAGTGCCTCAAGAAAAGAAGAAAATCCAGGTTTCTATTACGGGCATGTTTAGGCAGGAGGAGCCCTATGAGCGAAACCACCCAACTGCACGTTTGTACAATGGGAAGCTGGCAAAAATGTTAGCATTGGACCGCCTCCTTTTTTCTTTTATGGAAGGAGTGATATTCTTAGAATTTGTGGCAGCCATCTGCCCAACATGGAAGGTACCAAGTAGGACCTATTTTGCCAGAGTGGCTGTTCCAGTGATGCATCATGATGTGCTGCAGTTAGTTGGACAAGCTTTGCAGCAAAGTGTTATTAACACCATTCACCTGATGACAGACATGTGAACCAGTTGTCATGCGACTGATTACATGTGCATCACTGCACACTAAATCTCTTTTGCATGGGTAAAACAAAAGATATCTTCAGGTCTTGCCCCTGAAGAAATTTTTAAGAGCATTCGGCGGCATGCAAAAGTGACCAATTTCATGATGGAGAACTCACACACAGCTGTAAACATCTTGAAGGAATTTAGCAGCAAAGTGCATGAATGGCTGTGACCCAGAGGTCTTAAAACTAGATTTGTTGCCAAGGACAATGGCAGTAACATAGTCTAGGCCATGTCAGATGGAGACTATTTCAGGGTCCTGTGTTTGGCCATTGCATTAACCTGGTGGTGCAAGATTTCCTAAAAAAGGAAGACATAGTCATCAATATACTGACCACAGGCAAAATAATCTAAACCAATTTCAGCCATACTTTTAAAGCCCAGAAGCAGCTGCAGATTATTCAGCATAGTAACAGAGCACCAGTCCAAGCCCTGATACAGGAGGTGCCAACATGTGGTACTCCACATTTTACATGCGCCAACATCTGTTTGAGCAGTTCAAACAGATCAATGACTATGTCATTCCAAGAAGATGGGATGTAGTTGGGAAAGCTATCACCATGGATGCGGATAAATGGGGCCTAGCCAAATGCCTGACACAGCTGCTACTCCCTTTTGAGGTTTTCACATGGGAAGTAAGCAAGGAGGACAGTACAATGGGCCAAGCTATCCTGTTGTTGTGTCTCGTACAAGACCTGGTAAAGAAGGCATCTGAAAGGTTCACCCCTGCAGGTGGGAATGAAAACACAGAAGCACATGCCTTGGTGAAGACCTTAGTCCTGCACTTGGCTTCTATTATAAGGCTGCAACATGACATGATTTAGTCCAAAGAGTACATATTTCCCACACTACTTGATCCATGGTATAAAAATATTCTGCCCAATTTCATCCCTTTTTCTGAAGGGGATATTTTAAAATACAAGAAATAGATGGTAGAGCACGCTGGAGACTTGGAAGAAGAACAGCTGGAACTTCGAGTCCCACCCTGCGGTTCTGGGGTGCCGTCTACAACTTCCAGAGAGGGCAGTCTTGCATCACAGCAACCAACAACACCATCAACCAGAACACTGGCAACAACAGCAAAGAAAGGACCATACTCAACCTCTGCATTGTATTGGTTTCAATTGGTAGGGCTCAAATCCAGTGCAGAGGCGACGGTAAAACAGGTTGAGCAAATGGCAGCCCCAATGAGCATCCACAGGATGTACCAGGAGTATCTGGATGGTCCTATAAGGGAAGAGAGTTCTCCCAGATACTTTGAGGCCCAGAGGGGGGAGAAAAAACAGGCGAAAAAGAAGACAGTACCTCTGTGTGGACCTATATTTCTTTTAACATGGAATATATCCAAAAAGTTTTTTTAGAAAGATGCCAGTGAGAAACTATAAAGTATTATTCAAACATTAGATATTTATTTGATTATTTTTTCATTTTCAACATTTTTCAACATTTATAAAAAAGACATTTGTGTAAGAGTACAAAAACGTTATCATTATATAAACCACATTTTTACATACAGATTTTAGTAATGGTCATCCTAACATTCAAGATATGCCCTCTAATAACAGTTTATCTAAATGATCATACAGCATAGACTCATACATCAGTCATACTGATTCTAAAAGTTAAAGATACAAATCTAACAACCTAAACACATAGACATGATGGTACAAGACATTGGACTAACACTAATGATGGCTCAAAGGTGTACTTAATGTGGTACGCATGGGAACCTAGATGGTATGGTTCCTGCTAGTTATGATGGAGTTAACTAGATCGTATCCTGGGCAGTAGATGGTAGGCCGACGTACGTTTCGGTGAGTGTCACCTTCCTCAGGGCCGAAGACAAAGAACAGACAAGTGCCTAATACACTAATGGTTAAAATAAGAGGGCTTCGTACAAAATTCTGAAAGAGAGAGTACAAAAGATATTTCTTTTACTTATTTTCTGTGGTCATCTTTCTCAGTGGCATCATATATGTACACAAACTTTATTAAAGTTAAATTTGAATAAGTGCTCATAGATAGCTAGCACATCTGGTTTGGGAAAAAATAGACCATAGAATGGAAGAGACCACCAAATGACCAGAGACAAAGTGAGGGGTGAAAGGTGAGATGACATGGTGAATCTAGTGAAATGAAAACACCCAAAAAAGTATATGAAACATGCAGTGCTTATGGGTTAATATAGTGTGCTGGTATCTGCACAAAGAGGAAGCTTTACCTATGATAAAAAGGATCTAGGCGTATCAATGGAAACAGACTTGTTGGTTTCTATCTGGCGTTAGCTGGAAAAAGATTGTTTATAGAAAGTTATTAAAACATGTTTGAAGTGGTAATAATGAGACTGGGGTATAAATGCTAAGGTAGTAAATATTGATTTACCTCGGTGTCCAAAGTGCGCTCATATTAGTTATCTTTAATATATGAGCCACATAGGGGACTTCTGTATAGCGATTATAGCTGCATGGAAATAGAAAGTAATCAACATGCTAGCTATTACAGAAAACAGAACTGAGAAGTATTCATTAAAGATTGTTGAGATAAATACCTCAGGCATTCGTGCTGCACGATGATTTTACAATGGGTACATAGTGCGTAAGGAAACACCTGAATCTGTATGAAAAAATAGCCCAAGTTATGCACAAGTTTGTGCAAAAAAATGTGGGGTTTTCTAATATAAATTGCGCCGCACTAAGCGATAATTGTGCTTATTGTGGTGTTAGCAGGTTCTAAAATAACATGTACTGGAGTTTAAGGTAAAAGCGCGAGCTAATCATTAAGTTACAGACTGTGGTTATAGCGTTTTGAAATGGGATGACAGCTTGATGATTTGCTAATGGGTGATCGGCGGGTAATGAGGTGCCGTTCGTCTTACCTGATTGTAAGCGTTCCGGTCACAAAGACCGTGCCTCCTGGAGTGTAGTTCAACGTAAGAAATAGTTATGATGCGTGTATCTGCAGCCTCTAAAACGATAGAGGTGAAAGGGCAGTTAGAAAGTGGGACCTGCTCAGACAAAGGCTCAAGTTTGTGAGAACGCTGACAGCGAATTTGCATTCTATATATGTGATCCTACTGGTTGCTTTGCTGTTACGTTTAATTTTTACCAAGTAGTTGGCTGTGCTTAAATGCTATGGCGAGGGCTCAGGAGTGAGCGAGTCAGACTTACATTGCCTGATTAAACCTCTGCGTACGAGCAGGACGCGTTAGAGGGCGTCTCTTGTCAGTTTATAAAAATGTTACTATTGCATCCAGAGATTCTGGACAGAGATATATTGAGAGTAATGGAAAAGAGGCTAAGGTTTGTTGTAGTGCTAATACCAGATTTTGAATTGTGTATGCGGAATACCGCAGGTTTAAACAATAAACTCCAAACGCGATGCTGACGAAAAAGCTCGTTAGAGAACACATGGTATTTAGAACGAATGGCTAACGTTAGGTAATTGCAACTGGGCATGCAAGCAGGGCGCATTAGAAGGCATCTCTTACCATTTTGTCAGTGTGCTGCTTCCACATCCGGGGGTTCTGGACAGAGGTCCCTGCCTGAGAGGGTTGTGAGTGTTTTGGGCGTTTTTTAAATACACTGCAGCAATCATGGTTCTGAGGGGAATCATTAACAGAGATGTAGGACTTAAACCATATCTTAAAGTGAGGCATGAAAGAGGGACTAGTGTTAAGGATTTGTGGTGGCCATATTGGAGTGAGTGAGTGGTGATCTAAGATACTGGTGAATAAGAACGTATTTACAGAATATCTCTTATGAGGAATAAGTTTCAGAAGGGCTGAAAACACCCTATTTATGGAAGTTTACAGACAAGAATACAAGGGATAAAGCTTGCACTATGGTATGGCGTAATTCACAGAGGCCAAGTACATAGTTGTTGAAATCTTATTGGAGAGTTACTATCCATGAGATTTCTTCATTATGCCCAAAACGGACAGTGTCCAGATAGTGTATCCAAAAGGTTTCGCGTTTTTTGCGAAAAATAGACGGGTCTTTGCCTGGAGGTGTGAGAACATGTTCCAAAATTTGCCAGCGTATATCTTTCTCATTATGATCATATTGCATGAAATGGGCAACCATAGGGGCACCGGTTTTATGAGTTCGGATTGCAGATTTATGTTCCGACAATCTAGTACGGAATTCTCTCGATGTTTCCCCTACATATCCTATGTCACATGGACATATGATCAAATATATAATGTTTTTTGTTCTGCAATTGGTCATTTCTTTTAGGTTTCCTTGTTTGTGTCCATAGGTCCATTTCTCACCTGGTATAACCTGGTCACATGCATGGCAGTTTCCGCATCTGTGATTGCCCTTTGGCAAGGGGTTTCCATCCAAGGTTTTCTGTTTGTCTTTTTCTTTTCCTTTCCATCTGCTATGTACTAGCTTATCACGGAGATTCTGGTTTCTCCTAAACGCGAGAATTGGTTTGTCTAATCTGCTTTCCTGATCATTAGTGTTTAGTATTTTCCAATTGTTGTAAATCACTTTCCTTATTTTGTTGTTAATGGTAGAGTGATTTAGGACGCAGACAAGTTTTTGATCCTGGGGTTTTGGAGCAGGATTTAAAAGGGCATCTCTGTTGTAATATTTTGCCCTTTTCATAGAGTTCCGTATGAGACGTTTGGGGTATCCTCTTGCTAGTAGTCGTTCTGTTAGCTGGTTGGCATGTATCATGAAGTCTCTCATAGATGTGCAGTTTCTTTTTATTCGTAAGAACTCCCCAAAGGGGATGGAGTCTTTTTGGCAGTTAGGGTGGTAGCTGCTGTGTTCCAGAATGGTATTTTTGGCTGTGGGCTTGCGATACAGGTCGACTGTTAGTATGCCATCTGTATGGCGTACCCATATGTCCAGGAATTCCACTTGGCTTGCTGAGAAATTATGGGTGAATTTCAGGTTTTTGTCGGCTAAATTAAGCCATTCCATAAATTCCTTTAGGAGATCTTCTGTTCCTGACCAAATAAAAAACACATCATCTATAAATCGATGCCACCTACTGATGTTCTCAAAAAACGGTGCGATTTCATTATAGATGTTCTTTCGTTCGAACTCCCCCATATAGATGTTAGCAATACTGGGGGCACAAGAGGCCCCCATACTGACCCCTTTCACTTGGTGGTATACTTCCTCTCCAAATTCGAAAAAGTTATTTTGTAGTACCATTTTGAGGCACTCCAAAATGAAGGTATCAGGTCTTGTTCCTGGTGTTCGTGCTAGGAGGGCTGCGACAGATTCCACTGCTTTATCTTGAGGAATATTTGTGTATAGGGATTCTATATCACATGTCACTAGCAGTTGGGTAGCATTATTGAAACGGGAGTTCTCAAGAACTTTGATCATATGCCCAGTGTCCTTGATGTACAAGGCATAGGTGGCAGTGAGCGGGCATAAGAAGGTATCTAAGTATTTTGAGAGGGGTTCCGTGCTAGAGTTTATGGAGGCTACTATAGGCCTCAGAGGTGGGTCCAGAGTGTTTTTGTGTGTTTTTGGAACACCATAAATAGCAGGGACTACAGGGTAGGTGTTGATGAGGTAGTCCATCTCTTTTTGGCATATATACCCTTCTACAAAAGCTTTTGATACTAGATGGTCCAAAAGAGGTCTATTTGGATCAAAATCCATTGAGTATTGGTATGGGAAGATGCACCAATGGCCAGAGCTCAGCAGGGTGGCAATTAAGTATTTGGCTTGTCCTGTTGCCAGTGTGTCTGCTGAACATGTGTTCAGTGCAGCTGGTGCTGTCATGTCAGTGAGAAGGACCAGTCTCTCACCTCAAAATGTAGAGAGAAGGACTATGATCAAAATGCACCAATATTTTATACCACATAATTATACCGTTCCTGAAACAGCATCACAGGAGGAGAACAAGGGTGATTGGTCCGAAATTGAATCAAATGTGTTAGCTAACCAACTTCTGGGTGAACCATCTGAGTTTGAGTATGAACTCTACTTCCTGAACAAAGTATGCCAGTGCCCTCCAAGAACTTTAAACACTTTATCATTGAACTTGGTTCATTCTTTAAAAAAATAAATAGCTAGAGGAACAGTATTATTTTTTTGTTAGATTTATGCTGCCTCACCTTTTTTATTATCCACATTTATATTGCCAGATTGCCAGTTTGTAGTTGTACCAGTGTACATTGCAGAAGCCTTCACTATTCTTTCATGACATTGGGGACAATGCCTGCCCCCACACATGCCTATTGTGTAATACCTATTCCTTTTTGCATCACTTAGCACTAGAAGGGCTGCCCCATAAAATAATGTATTGTCCTACAAAACTGCCTGCCGAAATCAAATTCAAATGTGTTGCCTGCATCACAAATGATTGAATACCTATGGATTGGATGAGGTAACTTCAACTATTGCAACAGTGAGTGACAGATTGTGTGAGTGTGGATTTAGTGCTGATTGATGAATCATGTGGTGGCAGATTCTGAGGGAGGGTGTATGTTGAACTGTAATATTAGACATTTCTTGAGATAAGTATTGATTTACATTGTTTGGGGCTTGAGTGATGAGCGCTCATTTTTTTCCCTGTAGGTGATGATCAGCCCTTTCACATTTAGCCAGATTTAATTAATTGCAGGAGTCTTCTCCTTTTTTTGGTTCTTCAGACACCAGAACAGTCACTTTAGTTAACAATCAAAAACCTATGCAAAATACTGCAATTCTGTTTCTTTCTCTACTTGTTCTTCAACAGCAGTGCACGGCACTCCACCTCTATCTTGTTCGGGTCATTGTGATTCTTGATGATGATAATGATGACTGGTCTGGAACGAATTTACTTGGAGTCAGGACTCGAAGAGTATCATGGACGAACTCAGGGTGGAAGCTGCATGTCTACCTCATCAATAGCTAGAAGCAAGAAGTTATCAAGTATACTATTTACTTGAGTTCAAAGGTAAACCAAGACTCTGAGGCCCGTACTCAGCTGTGTGAAATAGAGAGAGCTGCATTTGTGAAATACTGCTCTGTGTGTGTGTGTGTGTGTGTGTGTGTGTTGGACTTGTGGCAAAACTGGTAGTCTGGGTCCCCCTTTTGTTATTTATACGCTGCCTCTAAGTCTTCTTGATACAAACCTCATGAAGCTTACCTTCCTTCTGTCCTTCTCCGTGACTCTAAATACAGCCTCTCGTTTACAATCGTAGGCCTTTTGATAGTTTCCTTCAAGCACGAAAGGTGAAAGCTAGCTGAACTCAACAACACTCCTGCTTACCTAACAAACCAGTGCATACAGGCCCCAAAGATTGGACATTCCCGAGGAGAATTCAGATAAACAACCGAATTTTGCAATACATTATCATTTTTCTTTTAGCTATCATATTAACTAAGAGAAGTGGGTAGATCGGTTCACTCCCTAACCTAGAAGATAGAACATTTAGATATGTGGCAAGTTGGGTCTCGGGGGCAGAAGGACTGTTTGCAATGCATGTATCTGTACTAAGTCGTACTCATTCCTTTGTTTCCTTCTAACAACAGATTGATGGTGAATAATGTGCTGCTGCTTAATGATAAGCCTGGGCGTAGTTTGCGTGGCCGCACTCCGCGGAGCTACGCGAAGATGCACTTGCACTCCGCGAACTACGCATAGCTCCGCGAGCATGCGTAGTAGCTTGCTTGACCCGTTCGCGAGCCATTTTTCGTCTTCGGGAGCGCCGTGGAACTCTGGAACCTGCTCGACACCACATCACCAGACGTCGCCTTCCTCACGGAAACATGGATGAACGCCTCCTCAGCACCCGACATCGCCATCGCCATCCCGGACGGATACAAGATCACCCGGAGAGACCGCGTCAACGAGACAGGAGGAGGCATCGCCATCGTCCATAAGAACACCATCCGCATCACGACCAACTCAGACGACACCCTCACAGCCGCTTAACATCTTCACTTCCAGATACACACCGACCCCAAGACCACACTCAGAGGCACCCTCATCTACAGACCCCCAGGACCTCGCACACAATTCAGCGAAGACATCGCAGACTTCATCAGCCCGCACGCCCTCGCTTCCGCTGACTACATCCTCCTAGGGGACCTCAACTTCCACCCAGAGAACAACAACGACAACACCAGCACCACCCTGCTGGACAACCTCGCCAACCTCGGACTCATGCAACTGGTGAACACCCCCACCCACTATGCCGGACACACGCTTGACCCAGTCTTCTCCTCCAGCAAGTACATCTCCTTCAGCCACTCCACCGGACTCCACTGGACAGACCACAGCTGCGTCCACTTCAGCTTCAGAAAGACCACGACTCACCACCACCCGCAAAAGGTTCCCCGCAGGAACTGGAACAAGATCACCACCGACCAGCTCACCACTTCACTGAGCCAGAACCCTCCCGCCAGCTCAACGGACCCCAACCAAGCAGCCAACAACCTCACACAGTGGATCACCAATTGCGCTCGCCCAACCAGGCTCGACCACTCGCAGTCCGGCTTCCGTGCCAACCACAGCACCGAGACCGCCCTCATCGCAGCCACTGACGACATCCGAGCCCTGCTCGACAACTGGGAAACAGCGGCCCTCATCCTCCTGAACCTCTCCGCGGCATTCGATACGGTCTGCCACCGCACCCTAGTGCAGCGCCTCAGCAACATCGGAATCCAAGAGAAGGCACTGGAGTGGATCATCTCGTTCCTCACCTGAAGAACCCAGAGAGTCCGCCTCGTCCCGTACAGATCCAAGGCCACTGAAGTCATATGCGGCGTACCACAAGGATCATCACTCAGCCCCACCCTCTTCAACGTCTACATGAGCCCCCTCGCAGCCCTTGTACGCCAACACAACCTCAACATCATCTCCTACGTCGACGACACCCAGCTGATCCTCTCCCTCAACAACGACCCAGGAACTGCCAGAACCAACCTACACGAAGGGATGAAAGACGTAGTCGAGTGGATGAGGAACAGCCGCCTGAAACTGAACTCAGACAAGACGGAAGTCCTCATCCTTGGATCATCACCCTCTGCCTGGGACGACTCCTGGTGGCCCCCTGCCCTGGGCAGCGCACCCAAACCAATGGACCACACACGCAACCTGGGCTTCATCCTGGACTCCTCCCTCTCGATGACCAGACAAGTCAACGCCGTCTCATCATCATGCTTCAACATCCTACGCATGCTCCGAAAGATCTTCCGATGGCTCGCCACCGAAACCAGGAAGACGGTCACACAGGCACTCGTCACCAGCCGACTGGACTACGGAAACACCCTCTATACCGGAACCACAGCCAAACTCCAGAAAAGACTCTAACACATCCAGAACGCCTCCGCACGACTCATCTTGGACATCCCCCGACACAGCCGCATCTCTGGACACCTGAGAGACCTTCACTGGCTCCCCGTCAGCAAGAGAATCATGTTCCAACTCTTCACCCACGCACACAAGGCCCTCCACGACCTGGGCCCCAGGTACCTCAACAACCGCCTGACCTTCTACACTCCCACCCGCCAGCTACGATCGACCAGCCACGCCCTCGCCGCTGTGCCACGCATCCGAAGATCCACCATGGGAGGAAGATCCTTTTCCTACCTGGCAGCCAAGACTTGGAACTCCCTCCCTATCCACCTCCGCCTGACCCAAGACCACCTCTGCTTCAGGAAGCAACTCAAGACATGGCTGTTCGAGCAGTAGCGGACCCCCCTCCCCCAAGCGCCTTGAGACCCTCTGGGTGAGTAGCGCGCTATACAAATATCCTGATTGATTGATTGATTGATTGCCTGCATGCTCGGGATGTGTAGCGCGCGAAGTTACCCATGAGGTTTGTCCCGCCCGCTCACGTCCCCTTATTTCCGGTCACTACTAACGTGTTCGCGAGTTATTCTGTGCCAGATTGCAGTTTCTGACCAGGGTTACTTAATGACCAGATGAATGTTGACCTTGTGTTGTAGTGTTTGTCTTTGTCAAACCTTTACCCAAATCCAATTACCCACTCATTCATCAAACCACTGACCCTCTTACCCCAAGCTGTGTGATTTATTGAAGGGTGGCTTAAATTACACCATCAATGGATCACACACTTGGTGGAGGGATGTGGTGAAAGCAACACAAACTTACTGTAGAATCTTCTAAGCAGTATCCCACACCAGCCCATTACCAACTCGCACATTAAAAATGATCTATATTTTTTAGATATAGAATGAGGAAAATCAGTTGTCTGCATCATCATCACTCAGGCCTTGTGTTGCCTAACTGTAAATACCTAACCTAAGCTTGTTGACTCCAAACTTTGAATCAATTTTTGATAACTTGAGTATTCAAAAATAATACTGTTAGCTCCACATTAGCCAAAATTTACTAGTATTGCAATTGTTTCTATTGTAGCACAATCAGGCATTTCAATGTGTTATCACATAGTACTCAGGTGGTGTCAATTCTTTGTAAATCTTTGATAAATATATAATCCCCTTACTCAGTCTTTCTACTTCCATTTAGCTGTCTATGGTGGATAGCCAATCAATCATTCTGATCAATCCTACAGTTGGAGCTCACCTGGGTGGAACCGGCAGAGGGACCTCGCTTCTGAAGTTGTGATTCCTCTCTTGTTATTGCTACATATATTTTCAGGTAAGACAACTAGTATGGATGTCATTTAACTTAATAAGAAATACATTAACTGCTACTGTTTTCATCTAGATAGTTTAGAACTTCGACACAATATAGGTCATTATGGCAGCATTCTCCATAATTTGTATTTGTATTTTAATGTAGTTATAGAGCGCATCAATCATCTTGAAGGACATCACATTGCTAGGACTAAATTTAGAGCAATTCAGTTTGGTCTTAATAAGATCAGTATCTGGGAAACAAAGTGGTTTTCAGTTTTTTCCTGAACAGCAGATGGTCGTCTGTCAGGCGAAGATCAAGTGATAGATTGTTCAGAGGACCGCAGCTGCTTTGGAGGAGGATCGATCACCCATCCTAACCTTTGATGTACGTCACATGATCTCAGATTTCGTGGGGGGAAATTACATTGTAGCTTATCTCGCAAGATGTGTGGTCCATTTTTATGCATGGTTTTGTGCGCAAAGCACAGGAGTTTCAAACTAGCTCTCTGGCGTACAGGTAGCCAGTGTAGTTCCCTTTGGCAATAAGATGCTGAGCTGTATTTCTTTTTGTTATAGATTAGTTTAGCAGCAGAGTTCTGGACTACCTGTAGTCTAGCAAAGAGATAGTTGGCCATGCCAACGTAAAGGGCATTGCCATAGTCCAGTCTGCTCAAGAGCAGAGCCTGGGTTACCGATTGTCTGCAGTTAAAGGGGATCCAGTGAAACAGTTGTCTGAGCAACTTCAGTGTGGTGAAAGCTTTTCCACATAGAGTGCGTACTTTTTTTTTTAACTTTATTTTTCATTTTTTAAAAGACACAGAAATGCATTCAGACACATTCCATTGGTTACATACAATATGAGCAGTTAGTACAGTAGATAATGAGGGATAAAAAAGGAAAGGAGTATGAACATTTCTTATGGTCATCCATAGCAATTCCGAGGCTTAGGGAGTGTCATCCAGCATCGATACTCTCTTCGCATAGGATAAAAATCGTCTTCGCAGACAGACAGCGCACCTCATGAAGAATAGCACACTACATCTTATCACATTATAGCATACTTATTAAAGTTTTCACCGTACATCATTTCATTATCGTGGTTGTTCACAGCCACATTGGTTATTCTCATATGTATCTACCCCGTGGAGGGCACTACATCTCCATTACTGTCCTCACCATCCTCGTCAGTCAATTCAGCAGTGCTTATGAGGTAGGTTTGTAATGGGCCCCAGATATCCCTAGGTCTGCATGTCACGGGTTGAGTTTCTGCATAAACAGCGGTTTGGTCTTGACAGTAAAGCATATCTGTCAGCCAATCCTTACATTTTGGGGCTCTCCTCCTCCCCCAGCGACATGCCACTCTAAGTTTTGCCAATAGTAGCGCAATATCAAGGAATTTCCTACATTGTTTATGCACTTGCATGGTGTATCCCAGAAGCATTAGTAGCGGGTCTCTGTCTATCACAACCCCCAGCATGGTTTGTAGTGCTGCGTTTACTTGCGTCCAGTATTCCCATACTCCGGGACATTCCCATGCTAAGTGGAGAAATTCCGCACCTTCCGTCCGGCATCTGTCACACCTATCATTCTCCGACAAGTGGAATCTGTATTTTTTAGCCGGTGTGTAGTATAGTCTTTGTAGAAACCTATAGTGTATTATCTTATGCCTACAACTGGCCGAGGTATTGGCGGTTAGTCCACAACAATAGCTCCATTGGGCATCTGTGATTTCCCTACCTATGTCCGCATTCCAATGTGCAAAAGCTGTTCCTTCTCTTCCTGTATGCAATGCCCTGACGTTACTATATATACTGGATACTAGATGTCTCCCATCAGTGGACCCCTAAATGTTGTGCAGCAGCGGCAGGTTTTCTGTCTCCTTGGGAAAATCCGGTAGCACTTCTCGCAAGCCTTGTCTTAGACGTACATAATAAAAGATCTCTAACGGCGTGGGCTGCGCATCTCCAAAAAAATGGGAAATGGATCGAAATTGCCCCTCTACAAATAAAAATGATAGGTTTGTGTGGCACTCCGAAGGTGATCCTTTTCAATGTATTATTCTGTAGTCTTTTATTAGTGTATGACACCTAGGTGCTGGTGGGTTTGCTCCCTCTGGCCTGAAGGGAGTTATGAATGATACTTGGTGTTTACGCTGTTAAACTTAACTGAGGGCCCAACTGCACTTCTTTGGGAGAATTGAAAATCTTCAATATTGTTAGTTCAATATACACAAATGGACATCCGAATGATTGAGTCAAACTCTATTTATTCGATCTTCGCAAATCTTTCATCTATTTCGCTGTTACATCACAGCTAAATATTTCCAAATGTTATTTTCTTTTTCAAAATAGGTACTTCATCCTTGTTGCAGTATGTGAAGTCCAAAATTTTTCAGAAATACATTTCAGAAACCCAATGCATTTCGTGCCTGGGGCACTTCATCAGGGCCAGGGAAATGTGTATACTCTGTGATAAAAAGTAAAAAGTAGAAAGATGGTATCAATGACCAGGAAGTAAGTCTGTTGGTGTAAGTTAGAGGGTGACTGAGTACATGTGTGTGCTATAAACATGCTGGTAAATAAGGTGCGTCAGATAAGATACTCTCGTCTCTGGTAAAAGTGAATAAAACAATAATATACGTGGTTGAATTCTCCTGTGATATAATCAACGGTATACGGTTAGTGTGGGTGATTGAAATCTAAGTTAAAGTGCATGACGTGATGAAATAAATCCAAAAAAATGCATAGTGCCTACAATGATTTGCACGAGGTGACTTATAGTGCAAATACGTTAAAAACGAGCAAATATGTTGCTAGGATAGTCTGAGAAGTTAAATGTGTGTCCGTATCATGTGCATTTGAATCCGAGTAAATGACTCATAATCGGCAATCGAGTAAACACGTGGATACCTTAGTGCGGGATGCATGCATTATAAAACTCAACGTGCTCTCGGCAAAAAAACGCTGAGTTCAATCATCTTACCGGTGTTCGTAGTGAAAGTTCCCGACATGAGTTTTCCAAAACGCGACGTGTGCGCACAGTGTTCTGCCGTGAATTTCTATGATGATTACCCGGAGGTATATCAGTGTGAATTAGATGCTGCTTGCGTGTTAAGTGTGTCAAAGGTTAACATCGTATACAAAAATTGTGTCCTTAATGTAATTCAAAGTGTGAGGTTATATGCTTAAACATAATCTCACAAATTCCAAGATATCGATAGCACTGAAATACACGGTGTTACAGGATCAGTAAATCATGGCGGCCATTTTGAAATGATGCAATGCCTAGAGTAAAATGCCTGAATGGAATCTCTTCTCTAATGAAGTCAAATATATAAATGCAATTCCGATTTGACGCTGAAAGCATTTAAACGCACTGTCCCTATGGAGCTGTCGTATCCGACATGCTAGAGGCTCTATTGCAATAGCAATAAGAAGGGGGGAGAGCGGGCATCCCTGCCGGGTTCCCCGTGTAATAGATACTGGGGTGGATAGATAGCCATTTATAAGGATTCGAGCAGTAGGTTGGTTATAGAGTAGTTGTACCCAGGACATAAACAATTTCGGAAAACCCATTGCTTGGAGAATTGTAAATAGATAGTTCCATTCTACTGAGTCGAATGCTTTTGTGGCATCCAGAAACACCGCCGCAACCGGTAATTCAGGGGCAACAGTCTGGATAAGGGAGAAAAGCGTGCGTAGATTATGGGTAGTGGATCTGCCAGGGACGAAACCGGGCTGGTCCGGGAGTATAATTCTCGTCATCAAGAGGGACAGTCGAGTAGCCAATACTTTAGCCAAAATTTTTGTGTCACAATTGATAAGTGACAATGGGCGGTATGAATTGCACGTCATAGGGTCCTTACCAGGCTTTTAGAGAGAGGTAATGACTACTTCACGCATGGAATAGGGGATCTCCCCCACCTCTAACGATTCTTTGAACACCTCCCGCAGGACCGGGGCCATAATTCTGCAGGCAATCCGTCTAATCCTGATGCTTTACCATTCTTTAGTGACATGATCGCCTCCCTTATCTCATCTAATTCTAGTTGAGCGCTTAGGAAAGATCTGTGGACATCACTCAGCCAGCACAGTGCTATTTCCTCTAAGAAGCCTCCAGCCTGGATCTCTCCCACATTCTGCGTGTCTAAAATGCCATCATTATCCCTACATGTACCGCCTTCTGGGCTATTTATTTCTAAAATATTAGTATTGAACCTTGGATGACTTATAATTTCCGCTAGTGCCTCTCCTGGTCTCTCCCCTTCATTATATCGTCGTGCCACCCAATGTCGACCCTGGAATTTAGTCTCCCTTGCAGCCTCCTCCTCATATTGCGATAATTTGTCCATAAATTCTATTTGCACTTCACCACCCCCTTCTCGTACCATACATGTCTCCAATTCTTTCAGCTCTTGTTCTAAGGTTCTGATCGTTCTTTGTATGTCTCGCAACACTCCAAAACGTTTGGACATGCAATATCCTCTAACTGTCACTTTGAATGCTTCCCACACTACTTCAACACTGTCAACTGAATCCCTGTTGCGTGGAAAAAATGCTGCAATCTCCTCACCAAGTTCTGACTTGAACACCTCATCTAACAAGGCCGTGGGTTGTAATCTCCATGTCGGTTTTGGTCTATCATAACCGGGCACCCACACCTGAAGCAGAACGGGGCAGTGATCTGAATACGTTCTTGCCAGGTGCGTAACATTAGATATGTCCGTACTGAGCCCTCGAGATACTAAACAATAATCTAATCGGGCCCACGTGCCAGTGTAAGAGGTAAAGTGTGTACCCTCTCTCTTCTGGGGGTGAACAAAACGCCAGCTGTCAATCAACCCCCCTTCGTCCATTATGCCCTGTAGAGCTTCTCTAGAGCATCCGTGGTATTTTGTGCGTCCATCCGTTCTATCTTTCCCGGGCTCCATAGCAACATTAAAATCCCCCCCCCCCGATAATGTGCATGGATACTACCCTCACCCACAATGCTGTGAAGAATTCGGATGTATCAACATTAGGAGCATAGCAATTTACAATTGTGATAGTGTCAGACCCTAATCTGCCCCATACAATGACATACCTCCCTGCAGGGTCTCTTGCTTCTCCTTGCACTGTAAATGATACGGTTTTCTTTATCAATATAGCAGTGCCTCTAGCATACGAAGAGTAGGAGGAGAATATTCGTATCTTCGCCCACCTATTTGCATATGTGTTTTGTACGTGAGTATGCAGATGCGTCTCTTGTAACAGCGCAATATTCACCTGGTGTCGATCTAGGTATGCCAATATATTCCGACCCTTACGCGCATCATTTAACCTTCTTATGTTCCAGGAAAGTATCGTCAAGGAAAAGTCACATCCGTTTCCTCCCATCATCTGTGCCGGCATCATAAAAAAATCCTTTCAATATAAACAGCAATAGTACAACCACTCAGAATGTATATGCTATCCTGTAGCACACATCGTAACCTTTTCGTGTCCCTCAATTTGCATACAACTTTCTCGCCCCTCCCAAACCCCTTCCACTGAAGCATCCCAATTATGCCAGCCATGCCCCATTCCTCCCCCTCCCACCCTCAAACATTCCCGCATCTCTTCTTCCTTCTACTCCACCCTCCTCCCACTGAAGCAACCCCAACTTGCCAGAATGCATTCCCCACCCTCCTCCCCTTTCAACATTAGCACCATCGTAACCCAGATGGAACATTCAAACATAGTGGGATACCAGTAGGGGTACATTACTAGACGGTCACACAGCCACTTTCCCCCCTCCAGCTCTGAATTCTGTGCGCCCTCTGAGCTGTGCAGGAGGAGGGGTACTGGGGCCTGGAATACATTACCACCGGAGGAACTGTGAACGAATTCGGCCTCCCATCTACAAAGTGAGTCCCAGTCTTCCCTCTGCGCCAGGGTTCACCAGCCCCGCAAGAGCCGGCCAGTAAAGCAGAGTATGGTCAGCAGAATTTACAGTTCAAGCTTTCTCGTCTGTTTCCTGTGCGTCATCTCGTTGCGCTCAGTCACGGCCAGTCCCTCCTCGTTGCGCCCGTTTCAAGGTCCGCAGGTAATCCTCCACTTGTTGCGGGTTCGTGTAGAAGCGCTGCTTCCCCTGGTGTGCCACTCGGAGTCGCTCAGGATACAGTAAGGCGTAATCAATTTGCGCTGCACGTAATTTCCTTTTTACCTCAATAAACTTGCGTCTTTCCTCCTGCACCAGGGGAGTGAAGTCTGGAAAGATTGAGAAGGACACTCCTTCATATGACAGATTCTGTTTCGTGCGTACCACGCGTAGGGCCACGTCGCGGTCTCGATAGTTCAGTAATCGTGCAATAATTGGTCTTGGTGGATTTCCGGGTGTCGGCTTTGGCCCAAGAGATCTGTGGGCCCTCTCAACGATAAATTGGGTGGAAAAAGCATCAGAGCCTATAACGGCCAGGAGTAGCTTTTCTATGTTGTCTTCCATATGCCCAGTATTTGTGGACTCCGGCACACCCATTATGCGGATGTTATTGCGCCTGCTGAGAGCTTCCAAATCCTCATTCTTTGCCGCTATAACCGGCAGTAGTTTGTCCATTCTTGCTATACGCCTCTCCGTCTCCTTTATTCGCTCCTCATGTTGATCCACCTAGTGTACTATTGCGTCCATTCTAGAGGACATCAGATCCACCTTATCTACCACGGTGGCGAACCCCTGTCTTATTTCCTGCAGTATCTGCCGCATATCTAAGTCTGTTGACGTTGCTCCAGTCTTCTCCATATCCACATTGCCAGCTTCACATTCCACCGAGTTAGGCTTGGGCCCTTTTTCTGCTGCTTCAAAATTGAGTTTAGGTTGGCAGGTGTCCGGTTTGCCCATGGTGCCACTGCTAGCTGGGTCTGCAGCCCAGTAGGGGCCACGGAAGTCACAACTCCTGTAAATAGCGCAATATAGTGTTGCGCGTCATTGCAGCATCAGTCACCCAGGCAGCGCCACCAGGCTTCCTGCATTACCTTTTCGCAGACAATGCGGTTAGGCGCCCCACCACTCTACGACCGCTGCGTCGCTGGAGCATGCGGCCATGCGCAACAGGGTCTCACTTCCGCACTCCCCCACAGTCGAGCCACGGGCCAGCAGTAATAGAGGGCTGCAGCAAGATTCCACTAGTGTCCCTCATCACCTCCGGTCCACTCGACAATTGATAAATAAAGGTGGCGTGTCGTGCCAACTCGAGTAATGCTTCCAGTATTATAGGCTTACCTAACGCGTGTGTTAGTGCCTGGGGGTCATCACACACTGTAGGAATGTTAGGGCGCCCCTCCACTTAGGCGCAGATCTCGGCGGCCGCCAACATCAACAGACAATCAGCCCAGTACCACACTGGGCCTCACAGCATTTAGTCCAGGGGCTGCAGATCGTCGCCACCAGGGGGGGTGGGGGGGAGAGATCTGGCCCCTGTGCTCACGTAGCACTGCAGCCATCCACACAGTGCGTCGTTCGCTCGGACATCAGCTGCTCTCGCCCACCAGACTTCCCTGTGATCCGGAGCAGCCAGTCAATTAAAGTAAAGTGGCACCGTTGCGCTCAGTGTTCCCCCTCAATTGCCGTTTGCTGTGCAACTCTGTTGTGGCGTTAGCTGTGCAACTCTGTACGTGCCGTTACCGGGTGCCCCATGCAGTCCGGAGCTGCCAGCAGCTTTCACTCAGCGCGGCACCTCCGTCAGTCAGGGCCTGCTCTCCTCATGGCGAGCCCCGGAGTTTCCTGATGCCAGTCGCCGCACGTTGCACCACTCACTGTGCCACCACAGGACACGGGGAGAACTTTTTCACTTCGTAACTTTGTTAGGTGGGATCAGAGCTGTCCCAAAGTTTCACAGAGGCAGGGGCTCGATTTTATCGACACGCAGGCATCTTCACAGTCGAATTCAGAACCAGTTAAGCAGGATCATTATAGGATTAATAATCGAGGCAGCAGGAGCCTTACCAGATGGCGACCATTCTGCTTGTGCGCCTTCTAGCGCCCCCATAGAGTGCGTACTTGATCCTGAATTAAGAGGGTGTCATCAAAAACAATGCCCAAGTTTTTTGCTGCTCGCTTAGGTTTTGGGGCAGTACCTAGGGCCACCAACTATTATCCCAAATTGTCTGGGCGCCTCCCAAAAGTAGGATTTCGGACTTCCCGAATTAATTTTAAACAGTGTCGGGACATCCAGCTTGCAAGTTCAGTGAGGCAATTTATTAGGGTGTCCTTGGTCTCAGTATTAATCAGTTTATTTAGCAGAGGAATCATCAATTGAGTATCACCGGCATAGGAGCAGATTACAAATCCCCATTTTCTGCTAATGTCAGCCAAAGATGAGACATATGCATTAAAAAGGGTAGGACTTAAGGTAGCTTCTTGCGGGACTCCATATTTAATATTCTTTGAGGAGGAAGTGTAAGATCCCATTTGGATTGTTTGGGTTCGGTCTTTAAGAAAAGAGGCGAACCATGATAGGGCTTTATAGCAGTTCCTTTTTCATGTAGTATTTCAAGCAGTTTAATGTGTCACACGGTATCGAAAGTCACAGTAAGGTCCAATAGGATCAATGCTACGGCTCGACCTTGATAAGCTTGCGATCTAATACTGTCAGATACCGCTAGTAGGTTAGCCTCAGTACTTTTATTTGCAAAGATAGCTAGAGAAGTATAAGCCTAGACTCTATAACTAAGTGCTACACTATCTCTTAAGTTACAAACACATAAACATGCTGTGTAAAACTACTTGAAGGCAGCAGTGCAAAATAAAAGTAAAATAAACTACTCAGGCATAAATTTAGAGTAGAAAAAAGTTTCCCCCTTTATTTATTTATAAAGCAACCCACCCTCTCCACCAAAACATATCCCCACCCCTCTCCCAAACAAAACTGACCCAAGCCCCAAAACTTTTCAAGAAATTCTCTCCATTCCCACCCTCTCCACCCAAGTACAACAAACAACAAATCCCTCCCACCAAAATATTTTTTTTTAAAAGGGCAAAAAGAGGGTGTTATAGACATCGGTCCGGAGCTAGTCCATGCTTTGCCCCATCAAGGTGAGCGGCCCTCGATGGTGTCTAGACACTGCAGGATGGAGCGCAGCATTTGTCTTTTGCCATTATTGTTTGGGGAAGCTGCAGGTGGCTGGCGGCCACGCTGGTGATGGGTTGGCCGGTAGGCTGGAGGCTGAGGGGAACCTGCTGCACTGGGGCCTGGCAGCTGTGCTAATATTTCTTCCTCCTCCTTTTGAAGGACCACCAGCCACGGTATTCCTACTAGATGTGCTCCAGCCTCTGATGCCACAAATGAACTACTCTCTCCTGCCTGTAGGGTTGTCTGGCTGGACCAGCAGGAGCAGTTATATCGAGAAAAACAAAAAACACAAATTGCAAATAATGTTCTGTGCAAACAACTGTTTTAAAAAACTGGGTGGCACAGTAGCAGTACATTGCTGGTCCCCTAGGGCCATTGGAATTTATTTCATGTGATTATAATTATGCAGAACCTTTTTAAAGATATAAATAGTGGTCCATATATTTTATGAACTCAAATGTAAGCTTTCACAACTACTGTGACTGATTTAATCTGAATTTTACTAGTGCTGTTTTTTATGTGTAAATAGGTATCTACATAGATGATTTTAGCAGGGAGTGATATACTATATGTTATTCATTACTGGAATGTATTGTTTTATCATGTACTGTTATGGTCTTTTGTGACCAAAATAAAGTTATCAAAGAAGAAGATTATAATTAGGAGAATCACCAAGTCAATTTTATGTTTTCTTCTACTCACACATGTTGCCAAACATAAAAAAATGAAAAAAACACTGATTGCTTAGCAGAAAAGTAACATGCAGAGAATAACATCACAGGAATAAAAGAATTGTGATTGCATTATTTTATTTCTAAAGGCTGTTCAAGTAACTATAAACAGAGTTGGAAACTTTGAGTTGAAGAATAAATGGCTTCTCATCAATGAGTATGGCATTAAGCACTTTATGGAGTGCAAGTTGTGTGTGGTGCTAAAATAATGAAGCCATGCCCACTGCTAGCCAGTGCCTCTGCTAGTTTGCTTCTGACTGCAGCTGTAGTTGACAATTATCTATTTTGAATTCCAATGGCCTTGATCTTCACCAAATGCATTTCTCTTTCTACCCTGTCTCCAAAGAGGCAGACGAATAATAAATAAGATGCTACATCAGTCACACACCTCATGAATGAAATGTGGATATTTTCCCACTCATCTGAAGAATCCTATCAGTACCGAGAAGTGCTCCAGCCTCCTTCAAGGACATCCGGACCTGTAGTTACCCTGGCACCAGCTCCCTTGACTTCATCCTCCTCGCTCCCTCCTGCACAGCGAGTCTGGACGCCTGTGACTCCCTGAGCCAAAGCCTTGAGATCTTCTTCGAACTTCAGTCAAGTCGAAAAACTAGGCTAAGTACTTAATATCAGGTTAGTGTGCACTTAACCTCCAATAGTAGTAAACAGTATTGAGAATCCCTGTCTTCAAAGACTATAGACTTTTACTCCATGTCCTATCTGTAATTTACTCCAGTGCTTCTTGTGTGTTTATCCTCCATACCCTTCCTGCAACCTTGGAGCTAGAGCTGTATGACACAAGGATCAAAGACTTGAGTTTCGTGTTTCTCTCATGAACAGTAGTGCCAAGAGAAAGCCCTTCAGAGTCTTTGATATATGTATGAACCTTGTACCCCACCCTGTGTTCTGAGTGTATCTTTGGAAGTCCAAGTAACTTCAACATTCGCCCCGAGTATATCCTCGGGAGTACAAGAAACTCCAACCTTTGCTCTAAGTGTGTCCTTAGGAGTACAAGTAACTCCAACCTTTGCTCTGAGTGCATCCATTAGAGCGAAAGTAATTCCAACCTCTCTTCTGAGTTTATCCCTGGGAGTGCCAATAACTCCAATCCTTATTTCAAGTTTATTCATAGGAATGCCATACTCCAATCTGTGATTTTGGTTATTCTGCTTTCATGCTAGCTGCTGATGACACCTGTAAGTTTATGTCACGGAATTTAATGCATGTTCCATAAATGTGGAGTCTTGTTAGTGTATTGATGGTAACTGCCTCCTCTGGTTATTTCCAGCGCATTGTGTCATTGTAAAGTCGGAGGATCTGGTCCAGTGCATATTTACCTCGCAAATGTACAAGGTCTCAGAAATGACAAATTCTGTTATGCAATGTTGCATAGCTGCTGAGCTCATCCAATACTGCAAGTCTCTTTTTTCCCAACCCCCTTTCCTCCAGGGGAACAGTGGTAGATTAAAGGTTTCGGTTTCTTGACTTGCAATGTCCTCTGGAGTGATAGGAGGTCCAGCATCGGCTCCAGTGTTGTCTCCGTGATTGGGGCCAGGTGAGTGCATGACACCTAGTGCTGCCTATCCTATAAAGCATAGGATATGTGGAACAGCCTAAATACCTTAGAGTGGTCTAACTCTCCATTTACCTGTCACATATCATCTGGCAGCCAGCCTTGGTGTAGAACGGACCACCATCCTCTTCAGGATGTGTTGGAATTCAGATGGGCTCAAATTCAGGCACTGGGTGAACTTCAACAATCCATCAAGATGCTCCTCTGTCTAAACAGAGGCAAAGTGCTGTCTGTATAATAAACTGGACCCATTTATTCTATGCCTGAGTCCTGGTCCTATTGTCATTGTTTATTATATCCACCCAGAGCTGTAAGAGAACAAACAACAATGTTTTGCACAGTGTACTAAGTCCTTGTAGAGCATGGTCTTTTACCAGATAATATGCATATGGAGAGATGTAATTGTAGGCAAACCATTTCTAAATAGATTATCTCATGAAGCCTTGCATGCAAATGTGTGTTAAAACTCATCATCTAAAAGGATGTCAATTTTAATCGTGGGCATGAAAACGGGAAGTGTTTGTGCCCAGGGCCTATGTAACCATGTGGTAAGGCACCTTGAAACTAAGTTTGATATTTGTAGAATTTTAATGGCATTTACAATTCTTTTTTAGCTGGGTATTTGTTGGGAACTGCAGCTATGGTATAATTGTGAAATGTCTTGATTGAGCGTTTTCTGATGGAAATGTTACACATGATTAGAATACCTATTTTCTGTACGCTTCGTGTGCCTCTACCACGAAGGTAACTTCCCCAACCATGAGGTCGAGCCTATGTTGTTGTAGCACTTATGTAACTATGTGGCTGCAGTTTACTAGTATATTTACTGGTGCTGCGTTAGCCATTTTAATTCATGGAATTCAGAGGATAGTGAGGTATCCTATGAGAGATTGAACAACCTACAGGCAAAAGTAGTGGCACCTTATTAAGCTGAAGAGGATTTATCCCTAACACCACAGACGTCTCTAGTTAGTTGGTGAATGGGGTCTTTGGGCACACGTAAGAAATCTATTTGGGAGACCCATTAAACAAGTACCCAAGCTGGAACGTTGTGACGCCATGTCGTACGGTTCCTACTTTCTCAGCAAGACATCATAAGTTTCAAAAATATGTAGGACTGAGTACACTCATATCATCAGAAAATGTTGACATAATCCCTGGCTAGCTCATAGTGCACCATCTGGGCCCCTATACTGACAGGGCATCGGATAGTGTCTGCAACCTCAGAACATGACAACCCTAATTCCCCCAAGGAAGTCATGGCAACAACCGAGCTTACCCTTTCATTAGTAACTCAAGCATGCCCAAAGGGAGGTACAAGAGGAACCCACATTGGCATTTCAAATATTTATTGTACTCTTGTGTAAAATCGTGCACCGCAATGACTAATAAAATAGAGCAAAACAATGCTATTCCAAAAACGATGAACAGAATGAATAATTTAACCGTTTTGTGTTTGCATTGGAATATGTGAATACATATAATTGCACTCCTAACTAGCGCTGCCTATGTTATAAAGCAGATGGTGTGGGGGTCTCCCAGAATACCTTAGGAGAATCAGCATTGGTTGAGATCAGGTGAGTGCATGACACCTAGAGCTGCCTATCCTATAAAGCATAGGTTAAGCAAGTAGACCAGAATACCTTAGAGTTGTCTAACTCCCCATTTTCCTGCGGGCGTGTGTCATCTGGCAGCCAGCCTTGATGTAGAACAGGCTGCCATTCTCTTCAAGTTTGTGCTGGAGTTCAGCTGAGCTAGAATTCAGGCATGGGACAACCCTCGACAGTCCATTGAGACACTCCTCTGTCTAGAGGCATAGTGCTGTTTATATAATAAATAAACTGGACCCATTGTTTCTGTGACTGAGTCCCGGTTCTGTAGTCATTATTGATTCTATCCACACAGAGCTGTCACTGAACGGAAAACAACAAACAACATTGTGAGCAGTGTCCTAAGCCCTTGTGCAGAATGTTTTAAGGCCAGATAATATGCCTACCAAGAGATTTAAATGTATGCAAACTATTTCTGAGTACATTATCTTAAGAGGCCATGCAAGCAAATGTGATTTAAAATTCATCATCTAAAAATATGTCAATTTTAATCGTGAGCATTTAAAACAGAAGTGTATGCGCCAAGGGCCTTTAGAACCTCATGGCAATACCCCACCATAAGCATAGAACCACCATGCTACTCAAAGCAACAAATCAATCAATCCATACAAAACTCCTTCATAACATTTAAATTTATAGTGTAAAATACATTTTTAATGTGTAAAAATGTTATAGCCACATGGGAAACATAATTAGATGGTGAATATTTTTTGAACATGAAGAGATATAGTGAGTTAAAAAAATGTTTTTAAATTAAAGCAAAATAAAAGATTACAAAAATAATACGATCAGCATTTTAAAATACAACAAAAAGAATACAAAGCAATGACAAACATACTAAACTATTCCAACATATCAAAACAAACACCATCATAAATATTGTAATTTTAAAATATAACTCTGTCCCACTCAGCATTCTGCCTTTAATAAAATAAGTAAAAATGATTTACAGTGTAGTAGCTGACGGCCCCTCGAGGCAGAAATACTATTCCCCTTGTTGAAAATCCAACTTAAATAACATCCCCACAAGGTACAAAACTATACTCCAGCATAAATAAACGAATTCACAGAAAACGTATATCAAATCATTTAAATCCCTCCAATACAACCAAAATAACAATAAAAAAAGAAATGCCCCAGGAATGCCAAAAGAAAATGAAAATAATTGTTAAACTTTGGATATGAAGGAATCAAAAACTTTTTCTCTCAAAATGAAAGCACTCATCCTTAACCAAAAAAATTACCTCTAATAGCCGATGTTAACTGTAGCGAAAAAAAACATCTAAAAAAAAAGCAATGCCCAAAGTGAAAAACCCAACATACATACATATCCAACATTGCGAAACAAGAATAATTTGGAATAATCTAACATACAGAATAACTGAAAAACATACCCAATGCTACCCTAGGCCCAAATGTACTTGCAAAATATAATATAACAATTTACTCAGCTCAACTAACCAAACCACATTGACTAATCCCACTAACCTTCACTAACCTTACTTTAGACACGCCAAACCTATTGCTATTACTTGATAAAAGAAATGGCATTACTTAAAATGAAGAGTTACATCACTAGAACCACCATCATTGTCCCTAGAAATTGCATACTTAAAAATAAAACAAAAAATACATTTGGCAAAAAAATGGTAGCATAATGTAGATTAAAAAACTTTACTTTCTTTGCATTAAGGCAAACTTTATTTAAACAATTTTCTATTTATGGGAAAATGTTTACAAAATTTAAATACTGTTTATAACAATGCTAATTATTACAAAAACAACCTATTAATCAATTAAAAAATAATGCTTAATAAACGTCTAAAAACGTTATTATCGGGCTTTATTAAGGTATGATTGCTGCATTATAGTTTCTCAAAACTATTTTTATTTCAATATGTGCTATCTTCCAAAAAGGAATGTTATATTTGATTAAATGTGCATAATTTTCTGATGTATCTAAAACTACAACGTTTTTATGATTATATACCACTAACTTAATGCCAGGGCCACTTGAATTATGCGATTGCCGCATTTGTCACATAATCCATCATCTGCTGCTTATACTGCAGATTTTAACAACATTTTTGTTTCTAGCTCCAACAGTTCAAAAGTTACTAAAAAAGCCAGTGACGTGTTGCGGCACAGTTGATTGCCCTTTGCAAAACTGGATAGGTCACCTTTCTGCTGCTTATTTCTATATTTGGGTGTTAAACTGGTACTACTGAGGTGCAACCAATGCCCAGACAGTGTTACCAAGTTTTACAAGCATTGATAAATGCATTAGGTTTCACCTATGTGAATAATAATAAGCTGCTTTTTTATTGTAAGTTGTAGATTGCTGTGTAGTTTTACAATATAAGTTACAGAAAGTCTGTTAAAGTGTTGTGACTTGTTTATGTACAAAAAGGCAATATATTGTGCTGTTACTAGTGCTATCGTGCAGGTAAGTAATGGCAAAAGTTTGAAAACAACTAAATTGAAGGACGGAAATAATATAATTAATTTATGTAATAGCAATATTATGTGTTTAGAGGAGTTCTGACAACGTTTGGGCCCGGCGCCACTGTACCTGCTTCACTATTCAAATAATGCCCCTGTGCCTGCAAGTTAACTGCATTTGTGACTGCCTGTTTAGTAGTAAAAAATAGCAATACTTGATGTTTAGAGGAGTTATGACAATTATAGGCCCCGATGACACTGCATTTGCTTCACCATTCAAATCATGACTCTATTGCCTGTAACGCCACTGCACTCTTGACTACCTGTTTAGTAGTAAAGCAGTGTAATATTTGGTTTTTAGAGAGGTTCCTGGAGCTTTTGGCCCTGGTGTCACTGCACCTGCTGGCTAAACAACCTTCACCCTGCATCCATAACCCTGCATGCTGTCACAACACGGTCGTAACAACGACTGCGTTTCGACAACGCGTACCATTACCCCGCAGGTCGTTACAACGACTTGCGGAGGGGGGAGAAGGTGTTGGATTTAAAACACAACACCTTCCCTACAGTCCGCACAGACTGGAGTTGGAATAGTAAATTTTTCTATTCCAACATCCAGTGCCCCCCCTCCGCAAGTCGTTGTAACGACTTGCGGGGTATGGTATGCATTGTCACAACGCCCTCGTTGTTACGACTGCATTGTGACAGCATGCGGGGTAATGGTATGCGGGAAAAAGAGCCATATTCCACCTGCTGCACTATTGAAATCATGGCCCTATTGTCTGCAAGGTAACTGCACTTGTGACTGCCTGCTTAGTTTTACATTTTAGCAATAATTTGGGTTTAGTGGGGTCCCTAGAGCGTTTAGCCCCGGTACCGCTGCACCTGCTGCACCATTAAAATCAACTTAGCAATATTAGGTGTTTAGAGGAGTTCTCCCAACTCGCGAAGTGCACAAAAAACTCTGCTGCGCTACGCTGAGCTACCCGAGCGGTAGAGTTTCTTTAGCTAAATGCAGTTTGCGGTGATTGTCAGTGCCAGGTGCTTGTCCGCACCCTGCAATCATTGTGAATGGCAAAATGCACAGCGCAAGTGGGCACTGCTTCTTTTCTACCGCTCAAGTAGATTTTTACACAAGCGGCAGCTTTCCCAACACAAGCGGTCGGTTTTTCAACGTGAGTGGTCGCAAGCATAAGCAACCACAGAGGAATCTGACCGCCCACGTTGAGATATCTCGCCGGGAGTTTGATGTTCCGCGCTCGCCAACTTAATGTTGACAATCACGAATAATGAAAAAATCTCGCCGGAAGGTGGATTTTCCTGCTCGCGCTCGCCAAGTTGACATTGATGAACACGAGCGTGGAAAAAACTCAGCTCTGCAACACATAGCAGAGTTTTTGGGAACTCTGCGTAACCCCGCAGTGCGAAAAACTCTACAAACTCCGCCAGCAGAGGGGAGTTCACTGCCCAAACCTAATCATAACCCTGTTATTTTCAAGCTAACTGCCATTGTGACTACCTGTTTAGTAGTCAAGTATAGCAATATTATGTTTTTAGAGGAGTTCTGACAACTTTTGGGCCCAGTGCTACTGCACTTGCTGCACCAATTAAATCATGACCCTTTTGTCTGCAAGGAACTGCACTTGTGGCTGCCTGTTTAGTAAGAAAATATAGCATAGCTCTTGTATATTTATTTAATTTTTTACGTGCAATGTTTGTTACAATATTTAGGGGCATATTATAATGGACGTCGGAAAGCCTCCGACCTTCGGTTAGAGGCTTTCCGATCCCCATCGTCGGTTTCAATTCCGACCAGCTAACTACGTATCAGTCGGTTGGAATTGAAACCAGCCGGTTATTCCAGCTGTGAGCCCGTCGGCCAGTCAGAACCAGCTCGTATACCAAAGATGGGCCTTTCCGCCATTGAGATGGTTTCCATACTGGCCTGTCCGACATGGAAACTATGTCGGAAAGTGTGTTTGGAGCCCCCCAGCAGGGCCCCCTTGTGTGTGCAGCCTCAGGTTGGGGGCCGAGGGGGCATCAATGGTGACACCCTGTTGATCCCTGCATCCTATGGCAGGCAATGGGGTCAGGGAGGAACAACACCTCCTATTTCCCTACAGGAGCATGTATTATGGCCGGTTTACGGCCGTAATGCATGCTCCCATAGGGAAATGTTGGTGTGCGATTGAAGAGTGCTCGGTCGCATCCTAATAAGGCGGACGGGACTGCCAACCGGAGGTCTGTCGGTCTTGTTTATGAGACGTGTCGGGTGGATGCAAGTCCACCCAACATCGTAATCGGCCCATTAGAATTTGATCATAATGATCAAATAGATTACGTTGAAAAAATAAATCTGATAATGCCTACAAAGTGCAAAGAAAGGTACTGAGGCATGAATAGGAAATGCCACAAATGTTCTAAGGCTAAAGCATCTGCTTTACACAACTAAGTAATAAAAAGCAAGCATTCCAGCAGCTTTCTGCTTTTTCTGTGGGAAGAGATCTTAACTTGACAGTGATTGACACTTAAAACAGTTTAAGTGAACAGCTTTATTAGAAGTATCGTTAATAGGTGCAGCCAAGGCTAGTCAACAGAGAAAAAAGTTCCACACAAAAGTGAATGAACACAATAATTCGGCATTGGGAACTGATAAGATCCCCTTTTAAGATATATTAAATAAAAGAGATTTCACAAGCACAGTGCAAGTTCTGTGCAGGGGAAATCTAAAAATGACAAACTAATGAATTAATAATGTTACAAAATGCGCGGCGTTATACCATATAATTTGGGCCTCTCTTGTCGCATATTTCCAGTGGCCATGTTTATTGTTTCTGTTCATATGCAAATATACAATTATTTCAACACAAATATATATTTACATGAAATGTGTCTAACTTAATATTTACTTATTTTATCTACTTTTTGAAAAATATTTATCTCTATGTACTTACTTTTTTTTAAATCGTTAACTATTTAAATGTTCAAACACATTTAAATATTTTTAAATGTAAGTTGGATATTTTAGAAATAATTACTAAAGTGTAACCAAATTGTTTATTTCATAAACAATTATCAATATTATTTTATGTATTTTATCTCCCTTCCTAAAGTATTATAAACGTATAAATTTTTTAGATAATAAACTATTACAGCTTAAATCTACCTCTTACACCAAATGCTATACCTTTGAGAATTAGGCAAATTAAATATTCAAACGCCAACTTAACACCCATTGGGGAAAGTGTTTTGTTTTGAGTAGTTCAGATTTACTATTCAAACTCCAAACCCACACACTTTGGGGAAAGTGCTTAATCCTATGGCATTTTGATTTACTAATCTAACTCCAAACCAACACACAACCACATTGAGGAAAGACAGCATTTGGGAAAAGAGTGGTATGTGAGAAATGCAGGTTTCCTATTCTAACTCCAGTGGAACTCCCATTGGGGAAGGCATTTGATTTTGAGGTGTTCAATGTACTATCCCAGCACAAAACCCATGTCCGTTGGGCAAGTGTTTAATTTTGATGGGTGAAGATTTACTGGTCTAACCTCAGTCCAATAGCCACTGGGGAAACTGCTTAGTTTAAGGGGAGTTACATTCACAATTATAACTCCAACCTTACTACCAATCAGGAATGAGATTAATTTGAGGAATTCAGATTTACTAGTCAATCTCCAAACCCACATGCATTGTTGAAAGTGTTTAATTGTAGGAGCTTCCAATATATTATTCTTACTCCAACCTAATACTATTGGGGAAAGGTTACATTTTGGGGAGTTCCAAGTTACTAATTTAACGCCAAACCCACACCCAGTGAGGAAAGTGATACATTTTGGGGAGCCTAGATTTACTATTCTGACTCTAACCCTAGTGCCATTCAGGGACGTCTTTACTCTTGTGGTGTTCCGATCTACTATTCTAACTCAAACCCACAGACATCAGGGAAAGTTTTTACTTTTGGGCTGTTCCGATATTCTGTTCTAATTCCGCCACTCCCCCCATTCGGAAACTGTTTAATTATGGAAACTTCAGATTTATTATTAAAATTTCAAATCCATACCAATTGGGAACATTTTAAATTTTGGGGACTTCCAATATACTGTTCTAACTTGAACTCTGCTACCATTGAGTAAAGTATTACATTATGTGGACTTCAGATTAACCATTAAAACTCCCAACTCCCAACCGCAACCCACTAGGTAACATGTTTAACTTTGGGAAGTTTAGAATCATTCCAAACCCACATCCATTGAGGAGAGTGTTTAATTTTGGTGTGTGCAGATTTACTATTCCAATTGAAATCTACACACCTATTGGGGTAACAGTTTAATGTACAGCAGTTTATATTTACTATTCTAACTCCAACACCACACAATTTTGAGAAAGTTTGTAGAGTAGCCTTGTTGTGCAGTAGACATGGAGATGTGAAGTTGTGAAGAGCGGCATTATTGTTTGTTTTATTAGGGTCTATTTAGGGTGAACGGTGTATGAGTTCGGGGTGATGTGTGTGGGTCATGTTGTAAGGCTCTAAATTGTCCAATGGCTGAGCAGCGGTGGAAAGAGTTGTTGTGTTGCTGTCTCATAAACAGTATGTATATCTCATAAACAGGGAATGAAAAAAGTGAAAAGTTGCCTCTCTTAAGTATGTGTGAAGTGCTAACAAGGTGTAAGCCTTTGTTTCCCCTCTGCTGCATTTGCTTCTAGGTGTGAGGCTCCTGACTGCTGCCAGCCAGGAGACTCGAACAAAAGGAGGCCTGATGACCCCTAACACTCAGCCTTTGTTAAGGGCCAGCAGGAGTCAGAAAATAGAGAGCCCCGTCCCAGCCTGCACGTTGTTGCCGATCAAAAGCAGATAACAATGTGCAAGCGCTGCTGAAAGTGTCACAGTGTTAGCAAATTACACCGGGACGAATTCAGCATCTGTATCAGTGGGGACCAACTTCTTGGCAGGGTGGGCAGCGTCCACCCTGTGAAAAAAGTGGGTGGACGCCGTCCACCCGCACGTACCCCCAACTCGTGCCATGGTGTGTACCTTGAAGTGTGTCTCGCCAGTTGCAAGACTCACTTCTGGCTGGGTCCGAAGGGATCCGTAGAGCCATTGAAGTTGGTGAACCCTTCGTCACATAATGTCCCAGCTCAAGATGCTGCACGCGATTCTTATCTTTGTAAGGGGAGCCCAGTGATGGGGCAGGAAGTTACAAAGCGTGTTAGTACAGGCACACTTCTCCCTCAGCCGAAAGCATTGCCAGGCAGCCACTCTAGGTGACAACAGTTTGTAAATAATAAAATTTAGACATGACTTAGAGAAAGCAATAGAATTAAACTAAGGGATAAAGACATTAATAAAAGGAATTTGAAATGTTATACCTTAATAAGTAACCCTGATAAAGTGAATAATATGAATACATACAGCAGTGAAAGGAAAATAGGTGTCGGCGTTACAGAAATGTTACCATTATTATGGAAATGATCAACTGTGGAAATGTGTAGTAAATGCAAACGAAAGGCGCCAGTCATAACCTTTATAAAGTAATACGTGTAACAGTACAGTTAGGTCTTCAACTCCACAGAGTGTCTGTTCCAACTATGCAGCCCTGAGAACCCGTGACTCTAGGGTTCTTTGCAACAGAGCTGTAATAAATGAGGCTTCACTCCCTCTCCTCTGTGAATTGCATGAGGTCACAGAAAGTCTCAAGATCCACAAACAACTTAATTGAAAACATGATTCTCGTCTGCACTTTGTGCTGCAGTATTTTATTACCACAGTTAACTAGAAACCCCCACTTCACAGTTAATAGTTCATAGGTAACAAGATATGATTCAGTTGCTATCATCTTTCTCAAGAAATATTTGCACATGTTGTAATGGTGAAATGGTGCCAACTGTCCAGTTAGGGGGGTCAGTGTTTTGTCACTAGTTTAGTGATTTCACCTTTTTTCTCCTGCAACTCTTGCTTTAACACTGATTTTTAGCGAATTCATTAATTGGCTGTACATAGTGTGAGTTTAACTTACGTCATTTGACTGAGAGCCCACACGTTCGGGGGACGCCCTAGCCACCCTACTTAGAGATTCCCTTCTGTTTGTCGGGGATCCTTTTTTTTTACCTAAAGTTTATCCTCCAGTGCCATGGATGTACTATGCTATCAACAAAAGTGTGCCTCCCAGACCATATATATATATATACATTTCTTAAATAAGAATCTACATGAGTCTTCTGATTCAAGTGCAAAAACTGACTTTTTATCTTTCGTTGTTTTTTTCTAGATAAGAAACACTACCCCATACTTGATTTTAGTTCGAAAGAAGGATTATTGCCGATGATTTGACAAATTATGGGGCATATTACCAAGCAATAGCGATAATTATCGCTATTGCTTGGTTAGAGACAAAAATTTACCGTTGAGCTGCTGCGATTTTTATCGCAGATAAACCTTGGTATTACCATGGTTTATCGCAAATGCGATAAAAATCGGTCGCAATGCATGAATATCGCTGAAAAGTCAGCGATATTCATGCATTACCGAGCTAATGCTCTTAGCCATGTTATCCACCTCCCATTGGATAACACGGCTAAGAACTGCTCAGGGCAGGTGTTAGCTTTTGGAGATATTCGCGCTTAGCGCGAATATCTCCATAAGTTGGTAATAGGAGATAGCGATGTTAGTGACTGTTTCCAGTTGCTAACATCTTGGCACGCCCACTTTGCATGTCATTAGTGATAAATTTCACTGACATGCAAAGTGGGGCCCAAGATGGTCGCTATCTCCTACTAGCTGTCGCTAACTGGTGTTAGCGACAGCTAGGTAATAGGGAGATCATTTTATCTCCGCTTTCTTGGCTTTTAAAGCCAAAAAAGTGGAGATAAACCCCCTTGATAATATGCCCCTGTGTGTTTATATTTTTTCTTATTCAAATTATATACACATTTGTACATATACATAGGCTATTTACACATTAAGCCATGACAATACAAGACAGTAGGTATTTGACAGTATTTTAGACAACGTACAAAACTTTCAATTATACAAATGTTACATTTACAGAAACAAAAAAGGACTGACAGTACAGTTATACATTATTTATATACAACACATATTTACAAACTCCTCACACCTCAAATCCTTTGAGGATGAATCCTGCGTGTAACAAAGCATCAAATGTTATAACTAGTGTCCATAGGATGGTTATAGTGGGGAACTAATTTCCTTTGGTCCTCTATATTATTTATCTGTCAATACTGTTCTGTGGCCCTATAGAGGTCAGAGTATTTGGTGTTAGGCCGGGGTATCGTCCCAAATTATGATTTCCGTGATGCAGTGCTGCTTGTGCACTGGCTATAGCAATAATTGTAACCTGAATGTTGCTTACACCGACGCGTTTCGACCTTCTGGTGTGGACCTGGGCTGTTATTAAGTGGAATGTCTTCTACAGGGCAGATGTTCTTGTAGGACACTGTAAGTGTATTAAAGGATATGCCCATTCATTTTCTATTCAAGTGCATGGTGTACTCTGATACGTATATCAACACTCTATTCTAAAGATGTACCATTTTCCAGGTTGTTAATTGGGTTGGAGCCTTCTATTGTGGACTGGTCCTTACATAGAAGTCTGTTTAGCATGCCTGATTCAGGTGGCTATGAGCCTTGTCAGGCAGCTTCTTTAACCTATATTTGGGTACAAGGGTAGGGTGAGCATTGCTGTCTTAAAATGATCTCTCACGTTGGGTTAACTTGGTGGGTCCAGATTCATGCTTGTAACAGTTTAATATGCCCAATGGTTATAGTCTGTGTCATGCATTCGCACCTTAGTGGTTGGTGATTCCTTTATGGGTCAAACAGGTCTGGAACTGTCAAACGGTTGCCTTCTTTAGGAAAGATCAGTAAATCCAAAAAGGCAAGCTCATACTTGCTGTATTCTTTTTTTTTAGTATTTTATTTTTCATTCCAACCGGCAGAGTTTGACATTTGACAGTACATCTCAATGATCAACATTAGGGTACAATTCACATCCATTAAACACAACATAAATACTCAGCAGACAGGTACAGTATACAGCCTATATAATGTGGGACAGTTACATTGTATGTTATTGGCATTAGAAATCTCCACAACTCTACCAAACATATATTTGCACATCCCTTTCAATGCCATATCAGTATGACAATCCCACACCTCAGTTTATATGTCCGTCTAACATGCAGCCCAATGATAGAGTAGTTAAATGGCATCGTTTTGCAAGTATTGCACGAATGGTTCCCAAAAGTCTCTGGGTCAGGACGCCAATGGTATGCCTTCCGCATATGTCTCTAGTGTTGTCTTGCAGTATGTCATGTCTGTTATCCAGTCTTTCAGTTTAGGTGGCTTTTTGCTCCCCCATTTCATTGCCACTCGCCTTTTCGCAAGGAGCAACGCCACTGCCAAGAACTTCCTGCGCCTAGCGTGTTTGAGCTTCTGAATACCCAGCAGACAGGTCAAGGGTGAATTTGGAATGCGCTCAGAGAGCATGGTACTCAATGCGTCAGTGACTGCGTGCCAATACGGCTGCAGGCCAGGGCAGGACCAGGCCACGTGTGTATAATCTGCACCCGCATGCCGCAGCGGTGGCAGGAGTCAGTGTCCCGGAGACCCAATTTGTGTAGTTTTAGTGGGGTGTAGTAGATTTGGTGAAGGAATTTGAAGTGTATAATGCGCAGATTACAATTTGAAGTGAGAAGTGTGAGTTGCGTACAGCTATATTGCCAATCCTGTTCGTCGATAGGTTCGCCCAGTGACCTCTCCCATCTATCCTTTGCCTTCGCGGGCATGCCAGCCTGTTCATTTTGAGCTGCAGTGTATAACCAGGACACTAAGTGTTTCCGAGTAGGAGCCGTCAAGAGTACTTGGAGAGTCAACAATTATTCAGGCTCAGTGGGGAACGTGTCGTATAGCGCCCTTATGGCCGCTCGAAAGCGCAGGTATATAAAGTTTTTCATGGGGGTCTGATGCGCACATAAGGCAGGGTCTGACCAATTAATACATTTATTATGTGGAAAGGCTTGACCTATAGTCTGAAAGCCCATTTCCTCCAGTAGTGTCTGCAGGCTTGGTTCTTGAGTCACCATCAGCCGGGGGTGGTGAGCTGTTGGTAGAGCCCGCGCATATATTGGTAATTTATTTGCTCTGCAAGCCAGTGCATGCCACGCTCTCGAGGTAGTTTTAGCCGGTTAAAACTTGTTGTGTGGTGTGTGTCGTATTGGATGGGCCAGCAGCGTCATCAACGGTATAGGAGAGACACTATCACTTTCCACCGCAACATGTGGAATACAGGCATGTGGTCTCGTCCAATAATGTGCGTGTTGGCACTGCGCACAGATGTAATAGAGTTGAAAGTCGGGTGCTTCAAAGCCTCCCAGATGATATGGTTGGGTCATGATTTTCCAGCTGATTCTGGCTTGTTTACCAGCCCAGGTCAGCCTCTGGAGTACAGAGCGTAGTCTGTCAAAAAATGAGTTGGTTAGCCAAATAGGGACATTCCGGAATAGGTACAGGAATCTAGGAAGGATAATCATTTTCTGGAGCGCTATCCTGTCCGCCAGTGAAAGCGGCATTTTAATCCACCTCTCCACCTGGTCTTCCATTTTGGACATAGCCGTGCCATAGTTTTCTCGTATGACCACCTCTGGGTCTCTGTGTATATAGATCCCTAGATTCTTGACCAGGTCAACACACAGTTTCAAAGGGTAGTCTAGTTCTGGATCCACCGTACATTCAGAGAGCGGGATCACTACAGATTTGTCCCAGTTTATGCATAGACCTGCCTATTGTTCATATTGTATGTATTCCCTGATCAGGGGGTGCAGATTCTTGTCCAGGTGCGTGGCATAGAGTACCATATCATCCGCATATAGCGAAATGCCAAGTGGTCGGAGTGTGAATTGTAAAGCTGCAGTGTAATGTTTTTGCCGAATCTTACAAGCCAATGGTTCAAGTATCAAGGCGAAGAGCATGGGCGACAGCGGGCACCCCTGCCTCGTCCCTCTTGTAACCAAGATGGGGGGAGATGTCAGGCCATTGATTCTAACCCTTGCCTTTGGCGCTGCTTATAATAGGGAAAACCATTTCAGGAAGGGTTCTGGGAACCCCATCTTCCGTAGAGTGACAAACATGAAGCCCCACTCCACGGAGTCAAACTCCTTAGCGGCATCTAGCAAGGCGGCAGCAGCAGGCACCTCTGGGTCCAAGTGGTGGTATAGAGAGAAAATGGTGCGCAGGTTTTGGGCTGTGGATCGTGTAGGCATAACGCCCGCTTGATCAGGTAAGACCAGGTTACAAAGGAGAGGTTGCATTCTATTCGCTATGATTTTTGCCAATATTTCGCATCAATGTTAATCAAAGATAGCGGCCCGGTACGATTCACAGTACTGTGGGTCTTTCCTCAGCTTTGGGAGCTCTATCAGCAATGCTTCCGAGAGAGTGTCCAGAAGTGCTCCTTCCTCATAGGCTTCCTCAAGCATTTCCGCAAAGTGTGGCACGAGCAGGTCACGATATTCTTTATAAAATTCTCCCGGAAGCCCATCTAGGCCCGGGGCTTTATTATTAGGAAGAGAGTTGAAGGCATTGAGTATTCTTCCTTAGAAATTGGCAGACAAAAATACAGTCTATGAGTATCCGATAGCCAGGCAAGGCCTATGTTGTCGAGGAAGTTCCATATATCTGTATTGGGGGAGTAGCTCTAGCAGTGTATAATTGTGTATAGTAGTCCGTGAAGCATTTGAGTATGGCTGGTGTGTCATAAATTTGGGTATTCCCAGTGTCCCTAATGTCAGTAATGAGCGCTGTATTGTGTGCAGGTCTGATTTTACATGCCAAGGCCCTGCCAGGTCTACCACCCTCACCATAACTGCATGCCACGTATTTACGTGAGAGGTATTTGAGTTCGGCAGTACCGAAATCATTATATACGTCTATCTGCCTCCGTATGTCCGCCAGTAGTGCGTCTGAGGGCTGTATCTCGTAGCTGCGTACAAGGGACTGGATGGCCTTTTCAGTATTTTCCAATTGCTGCTGTATATCGCGCAGTATACCCGCGTGTGCAGCTATGCAGTGGCCGCGTATTGTAACCTTAAAGGCTTCCCAGAGGGTTCGTGTACTATGAACTGAGCCAGTGTTAGTCTCAAAGAAAGTCTCAATAGCCTGGCGTAAGTTCTCCTGGAATACCTGATCTTGTAGCGCCGTGGGGCGCAGCCGTCACGTAAATTGTCTCGGAGTGTGCGTCGGGATATTCAATCTAAGTAGAACCGGTGCGTGATCGGAAAGGGTCCTAGACATGTGTGTCACCTCAACAGTCCATGTGCAGATATCTTGAGTGACTAACCAGTAGTCCAGTCTGGACCATGTAAGGTGTGTTGCCGAGAAGCAGGTACCCTCTCGTTTAGTAGGGTTCCTCTGCCTCCATATGTCCACCAAATTCCAGTCCGACATCCCATCCTGCAAGACCTTAGCCGAATGCCTGCCATACCGGTCTATGCCAGATAATCTGTCTATTGCAGAGTCTAGACAGGGTTTAGACATGTATTAAAATCTCCTCCCCAGATTATAGTGTCAGACTGTAATTCCCTCAGCTTCGACCAGAGCTGGGCATAAAAAGCGGGATCGTCCGTGTTCGGGCCATATACATTCACAATTGTTATTGTTGTGCCCCGTAGTTTCCCTGCAATATCACATAGATTAAATGTGTTTAAATGGTGCGGACCGTTTCACCCAGATTAAGACTCCCCTGGCATACGAAGAGTATCAGTGAGGTGTGTTTCTTGTAAGCAGGCCACATCAATCTTGTGTCTATCTAAATATAGCAGTACTCAGCGTATTTTCTGTGGGTTGTGTAGTCCCCTCACGTTCCACGAGAGAATAGAGAGCGGCCTGCTGTCTGTCAGAGTGTCACCCATGTCGTGCATTGAGAGTGAGGGCTGAGCCTATCGGGGTTATCTCAGACCCCCCACCGTCATGTTGTTGACGCGCGACAATCACAAATAGTACAAATAACTTTCTGCCGGTCAGAGTTTTCTATTTCCCCCTCACCTCCCCCTCCCACTCCAAAACCCCAAACTCGGCGGAGACATTTCTACCCACAACAACCATCATTTCCCCCTATGATCAAAACGAAAAAAAAAACCCAGAAGAACAACAAAAGTCTATAAATTGCGCGGTGCTCGCATGTGGGTCTGAGCTGCCCACCCGTTACTTGTAACCAAGGTTACGTGAGTCTGAGCCCAACTCAAGATAGGTTCATCTAGTCCCCACATATCCACACCTTAACATTTATAAAAGGCCCCAAGGTGGTAATAGAGACCTGTTAAACAAGAATAAAGCCGCCAGTGACCCCAGCACATCTCGAAATGCAGGTAGGCCCCTTAACATAGTAAAGTAGTGTTCACTTATCTGGTGAAGACTTCAGCCGCCCACATACGTGCATATCAACAATGGCCCATGTCTCTGAGGTGGAGGGGGTCACAAGTCGGCGCAACTGTCCATTGATGCCAGCCTGTTCTCGGGGCGATGTTATTTCACATCAGATAAGATCGGCTGCTCTCCCTGTTCGCTCCGGGGTGATCTTCGTCGCACGCTCGACTTCGCCTTTTGTTTCAGGAATTTCTGCACCTCCGCCGTGTCGTTGAAGATCCGAGTGTTGCCTTCCTCCTTGATTTTGAACCTCACTGGATATAGCATTGCGTAGGGGATGCCAAGGTCACGTATTTTCTTCTTCACCTCCATGAATTTCTTTCTTGTTTCCTGTACCGCTGAGGTGAAGTCTGGGTACAGAGACAGATCCATCCCCTCATGAGTCAGCTTACCAAGTTCTCTGGCCTTCCGTAGTGCCGCATCGCGGTCTCTGTAATTCAGTAACTTGGTTATAATAGGCCTGGATCCGGCAGGCGGTTTCGGAGCTAGAGACCTGTGCGCCCTCTCAACGATATTTTTTTTCGTGTGAATATAGTACTCAGGCAAATCTATAATGAACACCAGCACATGAGCAATGGCATTTGCCAAGCAAAACAATAAAAAGTAATCAAAACAAGTTTTTGCACATTTGATACGTTTTAATTAATTAATAAAAAATTATTCAATTATAAAAATTTGATACATTCATATACATGCATGATAAAATGTTTCAGCTTTGTAACATATATATAAGTTCAAATGTTTATCAAATACATATTACAATTCAGTTAAAAGATGGTTTCCTGTCTACGCGTTTTGACACAGGTGTGTCTTCCTCAGGACTGTACCATCGTATTTCTAGATGGGCTAGAAATGACAGCTAACGTCATATATTGATGTATGGGGTCAGCAGGTATTAGTTCTAAGTAAACAAAACGAATCTGTAGAGATATTTTCTGAGAGGCGCTGATGGAAAAGAACGTCCTTACTAGGAAATTGTATTCATATTTTTAAAAAACCAGTAGCTAAGTGGTCACGTTTCAATGGATAGATCATGGCGTCGCGGATATTAGCGTCTTATACTCTGTATATTATCAGTGTAGATAAACCGTCTGCCAACGGTTCCCGGGGTCTTTAATTCTGTTTTAGTATCGAGCAAAATAAATCGGCTGCAAATGGTACCCGGTGTCTTTATTTCGTGATTAATCCTCAGAGGCGCGGACCGGTGGCAAAGAGATCCCGGCGGTATCTGTTTTTTTCGGCCCTCTCAACGATAAACACTGTAGAGAATGTGTCGCGACCCATCAAGGCAATCAACAGTTTCTCAACGTATTGTTCCATCGGGCCCGTAGCTGTGGTTTCCAAAACTCCCATAAGGTGGATGTTGCATCGTCGATACCTGGCTCCCAAGTCCTCCGTTTTCTCCGCCATTACCGCCATCGGCTTCTCCAGCCTCATTTGTTTCGCATCCATTTGCGTCTGAGAGTCCTCGGCCTCCGATATCCGTCGTTCCACCATGTCTATGCGTTCAGAGTGCTTATCTAGATGCTCCGACATATGGTCCACTCTATATGTTAGGGAATCTATCTTACCATCTATGTTCGCAAGGGAGGGCTGGATCGTGTGGAACATGGATTGAGTGGCTTAATTTGCTGTCCCGCTGGCCTCCAAAGTCGCCGGCGTGGACGGGGTCTGCGATCCCGTGACATCCTCCTGTTGCTTCTTCGCCTGTTCGAAGGTTAATTTTGACTGGTTGCGGTCTGGCTTCCCCATAGTGTAGTGTGTACAGGATACAGTCTCTGTGGGTAAGCCAGCAGTCCCTGGAGAGGCACTGGGAAGACAGTGTAATCTCTCCTGCTATGTCCGTGGTGACCAACCTGCTTTGCGGCAATACCGCGTGGGCGTCCCACCAATCTGGGATAACAGCGCCTCCACTGTATGGTATCGTGGCTATCTCTGACCTGGTTCACTGCTGCCCCCGAGGTCCGTGTCACGGCAATCCTCCACTCTACTGGCACATAGATGTTTTTTGGGGCTGGTTCCGGAGAGCATATAGCGGTCTCCAAGGGCGTTTCAAAGGGGCCGTAGGCGTCCAAGGTGAGTAGAACGTGGTAGGCCTACACCACGCGCACAGCGGCGCGGCAGTCGTGCCCCACTTCGCCACTGGGAACAGTCAAGGAGCGGGGTGTCTTCTACAGTGAAAGGTGGGTATTTGTGAGCATATATACTCTCACCTTATTCACAGTCTAGGTGGAATCCGTCCATACACGACGTCCCAGATGCTCGTCTCCCTTGATCTCATCAAGGGGGCCCAAGGGGGCAGCCGGTTCGTGCCAGTCCCGTGAAGGTTCGATCTTCCAGAGGAGTCGGAAGGGTCTGGGGATGTCGCGATTGTCTCTCACCGTCGACAGGCCCAGCGGGGGTTAACAGGTAATGTCTCGCTGTTGTCACGTCTGCCCCCTTGTGCGCGAGCCATGTCTCGCCCCCACAGGTCTTCTCCCGGCGTCCTCTCGTCAGGGTCGCACTCCCGGCCGCCGCCGCAGAGACAGGATTTTCCGGCCCCCGTGAGTCGCGTACGTCACGGCAGCTCTTCTACGCGATTCCGAGGCTTCAGGTCCGCAGCGGCCACTGGGGTCACAGCTGATTTTTAACCCCAGGCGTTCGGGGCCCCAATGTTTCTGGCCACTGTGGAGTGCAGGTACGGAGGTAGATGAAGGATGTTTTTTAGGATTGTACGGGCTCAGGCGAGAAGCTTGCTCAAGGTGCGGCCATCTCACTTTCTGGCTAGCTCCGCCCCCCCAGACTTGCTGTATTCTACGATGAATTTCAGAAACTGGTTTTGGATGTTCAACCAGGTTTGGAACTCCACAATGGAGGTGGAATCTCCTTGCCAGATGACTAAAATATCATCGATGTATCTCTTCCACAGCACCACCTAATGGAAAAATGAGTTGCTGTGGTCGAGAACACATCTTGTTTCAAAAAGATGGGCATATAGATTTGCCAAACTGGGGGCAAAAACACTGCCCATTGATGTCCCCGAGATCTGGAGATAAAAAGACTCTTCAAACGTGAAAATTTTTTCAGTTAAAGCTAATCTGGCACACTCAATGATAAAGTTCACCGGTGTAATGCTGTCATGGTCACCTGTCTCGAGAAGGCCTTTGATTGCTAGTTAGGTTTCTTCCTGGAGGATGCAGGTGTATAGAGACTCTACGTGGAAACTGACTAAAAAGTCAGTTTCTTTGATAAACTCTATCTCAGGAAGAAGCCTGAGGACATCCTTGGTATCCTGCAAGTATGTTGGCATTAATTTCACCAGGGGTCTCAAGAAAAAGTCTACAAAAGTAGATAGAGGTTCCAGTAGAGACCCAATCCCTGATATAATGGGTCGCCCAGGTGGAGGCCTAGTGGCCTTATGAATTTGAGGCAAGATGTAAAAATAGGGCGTTGCTGGATGTGGTGTGACCAAGAACAGTTCTTCTTTAGGAGTGATCCAGCCCTCAGCACTTGCTTCTTCCACCATATGGCATATCTCAGTGGCCAATCTGTTGGTGGGATCAGTGGTGAGGAGCCGATAGGAGTTACTATCCTGTAGCTGGCGAAGACACTCGGTGCGATAGGCAGTGGTGTCCATAATGACAATGGCAACACCCTTGTCGGCGGGTTTGATTGTGATGGTTCCATTTTTGGATAATGAGTCAGCAGCCGCTTTCTCAATATTAGACAGGTTTTGGAAGGTTGTGGATTTGGAAATATTAAGGGACATGATGTCGTGGGTCACCGCTTTTTCAAAAGCCCCAACCATTGGGGGTAACTGATGAAGAAGTGGGGTGAAAGTGGACGGTCTTTTAAGTCCAGTATTGATAACTCTCCCAACCTCCTCCTCGTCATTTGCAGTATCTGAGAAAAAGAAATGGAGACGTATCTTCCAGAAAAACTTCTCTAGTTCGCAGCGTAACTGGAACAAATCACCATGGTTAGTGGGCACAAATCCCAGGCCCTTGTTCAAGACCATGTGCTCGGCATCGGTGAGGTTGTGAGTGCTCAAGTTAACTACTTACTCTTCCCTTCGGCACTCGTCCCTGGTTGCTGTTGCTGCAACTGTTGTCCCCGTCTGCTGCGGGTATTGGGAAAAGTGTGTTTGTCTTCAAATTGTACTTGCTGGGGGCCTCTTCGTCTGCCTCTGCTTCTGCCACGACCCTGTCCTAAAAAAGTCTGGCCGTCGAAGAACTGGGGCTGAGGCGGATAATGTGGCGTCATGTGTGGATATTGAGGTTGTGAATAGCCCCAAGGTGCAGGTGGCCACCACGGGCCTTGTTGATAAAATTGCCCTTGTGTCCCTCTCCTGCGGTTGGCTCTGCGGTGTTGACCTCTAGCTGCCCCTTGTGGTGTATTATCAGATCCAGAATGTGAATTATTAGAATCTTGGTCAGATGAAGAGTAATTTGATCCATACTTTCTACCTTTTTTGTTAAACTCAGGGGGAGTGTATGTAGTGCTAGTATATGGATAAATTCATTCAAACGAGAAACGTGACAGGTCTTTTTTGAATTTTCAATTTTTGTGAGCAAGATGGAGTCTTTATACTCTTTATTGGATATTTTTGGTGAAAACTTTACTCGATAGTGTGGTCTTGATCTGGCCCTCTAGAACTTGGATCTCTATCAGGATAGCATCAGCCTAATTATTTGCTGTGGTGATGATAAGGATCAACCAATCGCGGGTACTCCGCCATGCGATTAGAGACCAATCTTTCATGAAGGTTTTATCGTTTAGAAAAAGTCTCGGGCATTGGTAACTATCAAACCCGTAGGTGCACATTTACCGTGCAGATATTCGGCCATTACCTGCCGATGTATGCATGTGCGGGTATGTGTCTTTTTTAGATTGAGAATGGTATTCCAATCTTCTGGAGGGTTAGGACCAATAGTGGGTAGTGACTCTAAAAGGCTAGGATACTCGGTAAGAACTGATAATAATGTATCATCAACAAATGCCAGGCAAGCAAAATCGGCCATCCTTCGTGTCTTGTAGAATCTCCAAGGTGAGCAAGAAAACCACAACCAAACTAAGGTTATGTAGATCTGTACGGACCCGCAGCCGAAGCTGCTCAATAACAGTGAACAAAAAACTTTAGAAGAGGGCCCAAGGGGATTTAAGATTACCGAACCTTAAGTGTCCTATCCCCCAATCTACATGTGCTAAGAAAACAAATGGGACACTACAGGTCAAACAGTATGTGGCTGAAAGGCAACAGAAAGTGGCATAGGCTGTGTCTTATGTATGTGGCACCACAAGTGTATAAAAAAAACCATCAGCCCACCCAATGGCGGAGCATCATCATCTGGGATTTTTTGAAAAAGGAAAACTGGTATCTCATCCAGGAGTCCCACTAGTTGTTATCGTGGGACATCCAAGGAAGGATCCGCCAGTGATGTACCACAACCGAAGATGGAATGCCGTGGTGCTGAAAAATGATAAATTGCAGTGTGAAAAGAATGAAAAGGTGAAAGCTAAAATTGACTATTATAACGCCAAAAGAACCAGTTTATTGAGCGGTCATCATAATGTCAAGGTTAAAAATAGTGTTAGGATAGTAAAGATAGATGGTAACTATCCAAAGGTGTTCAAAAAGGTCGACATGTTTCAGCCAATAGGACGGTAGGTAGTCCAGTGGCTTTCTTCAGGACCACATTTTAAAACACTATTGCAAATATGTGAGGAAAAATAATTCAATAAACACAGAGACCCTACCATTTGACGGTGTTCCAGACCGTTTGACAGGAAGACTGTGGGGCCTTTCGTATGTTCAAGGTCACTATCCCTGTGGCACTTGCACAGCCTGCCCACAAACACAAAAGACACTTACGGTCGACATCGGTACCAACAGGCCTTGGACACTTAAGAAACACACAAACTGCAATAGTGAGAAAGTCATATATATGGTGGCATGCCCATTTTCCTTAGATATGTAGGGATGACCACTAGAAAAGTGAAGCTTCGCATCAACGAACATAAAAGCACAATAAGATGCAACAAACAAGCAACGTGTCTCACAAATCACTGCCTGATAAAAAAACACAAACCTGAAGAAATGCGATGGGTCGTATTAGGACAACCATTCATCCCCCATCATGTCAGTGATCCTGCACGTTTCTTGTTTATCAGAGAACAACAATGGATCTTTAAGCTGAAAAGCGATACATAAGGTCTGAACAATGACATTCCATGGGTTACTATCTAATATAGACTCTATTTCCCATGTCTATACAACATTGTCTCAATGTTGGATAGACATGGGAAGGACACTTAAGGGTCGGTAATCTTAAATCCCCTTGGGCCCTCTTCTAAAGTTTTTTGTTCACTGATTCCTTTATGGGTACCTAGGTTCTATTTGTGATGGGTTATAGTATAAATGCTGATGCCTTCTGTTGACATTATACTCAGTGTGGTAATGGGATCGTGATCCTGTTGCAAATTAAGTGCCTGAGTGCACTCTAGTGTACATTGCATCGTTGTGTGCTGACATTTACGCACAGTGTAGACAGTTGGTCATGCTCTCGTAGTATGTTTATTAGAGCATCGGTCTTACTCTGATTATACGTTGCCAGGTGGTGGCAGTGCGTGCCCCGTGGCTGGAGAGGTCCTGCTCTTGTTGCATGTGTTTGGTGGAGCAACGTGTTGAAATTAGGCGTGCATCATGCAGGTAACATGTTATCTATGCCGTATGGTTAACTTGCGCACAATGAATATGGTTGGTTGTGCTCGCTTTGAATGTTTTTAGAGAATCGGTTTTAATCTAATACTATACGGCCTACTAGTGACAGTGCATGCCCTGTATGGGGAGGTTCTGCTCCTATTGCGTGTTTTGGTGGAGCAGCGTATTGGACCTGAGCGTACATCATGCAAGTGACATGCTATCTGTGCCGTACATTTGGTAGCTGATCCCCCCATATTTGGCTCCTTATTACGCTTTCTCGTTTTTCTTAAAGTAAAGTTTCCTCTGTTCTCTTCCTTTTTGTGTGGCGGTGCTCCTATCGTTCTGCTGCTAAGCGCTGCTATTTCAGTTTACGCTGTGCCCGGTATTTCTATGTCAGGACGGAGGCGGGGATTATGCAGTCCTTTCTTCTCTTTATTCAAATAGCAGGTTCAAAGTTAAACAATACAAAAACTTTATTCAACTACAACTCCCATGAGCACATGGGGCACAGTGTCCATAGTAACCATTGTCCAATGCCGAGGGTGTCCGCCGTATATATGCTTATGACGTCCCTTCCGCTTCCTCTTTCTTCTCTGCTCGTCAGATAAGTCATGCTTTATTTACTTTCATGATAAACTGTTTTGTCTTTGATGATCTGTTATACGATAATTGTGCCTGTGCATGCCCGCTGTCTCTAGCGTTACTGATACACGTGCGTCAGGTTTCTGCTCGCGCCTTCTTAGCGCGCTCCCGCACTTACCGGCTCTGTGGGGCGCCCGACATGGGGAGATGCAGTTTTTCGACTGTTTCCTCCTTGGTGTGACGGCGCGTTGAGGCGAGCTCTTCGCAGCCTCACCAACTCTCGCCTGACACCGGTATCGGTGTATTGGTGCATCCCCATTCACGCGCATTGGGCGCAGTGCCATCTGGTGGCAAATTTTGGGTACCGCACCCAACTTTTGACAGCTAAAACTGTCTGAGCACTGGCGAGGGGGCTACCTTGAGGTACATAGGAAAGGTGTATATTAGTGCTCTCACCCTCATTTTGAACATGTCATGTGAACATCCAAGCACCTCAATTCAGGAGGTGGAACAGCGCTGGCCTCCCCAACCCTTGCTGCCTGCTGTGGGTCTCGTGCTCTCGCAGGCCCTGGACACGGCGCTGGCCCCCCTGAGGGATAAAGTGGAAGCTCTCGCCTAGAGTATCCCCGGGGTGTTTGGTACCCCGGTGCAAGCAGGACTCGGATCCGGCGGCGTGCAGGGTAGTGGAAAGAGGGCCGCGAAACGTCACGCGGGGCACCTGGAAGAGTTCGATCGCCTGAGGGACTCCTTCCGTAAGAGTGCGCGGACGCTGTACCCTGCCAGCAGGAATTTCACCCCGGAGAAGATGGCGACTAGGTCACTCTTGAATCAGACCAGGATGATGGTTTCCCCTTTGAGGCGGAGGGTGTGTCCGAGGATGAAGTTTCCTCGGACGGGGAAGTTGATGCAGGTCGGCCTTGGTGCCCGGCGTCGCATTCCTCGGAGTCCCAGGTTGGGGACGGAAAGGCCTCAGACATGTTTGACCCTACTAGGATTTATCACCCTAGGTCATCGGAGTGGCTTCCGGACCCTTAGGTGGCGGTATATGTGGCGAGTAAAGTCCGCCAGCCTCTGGAGAAGGAGGTTAGGACCCGCATGCGGGGAGAATGCCCTCGGCCGAAATTGGGGGGCAGGGTGGCTGTCACTCCGGATATTGATGGTAAGCTCTGCGCGTTCTTCGCCAATTTCATGAAAGACCCTAAGAAGGGCATAGACCGCAACATGGCGCAACTGTCAGGATAAGCTCCTGGATGCCGTGGGCCCCGTGACCCAGATCATTCAGTTGGCCGAGAGGGCTAAAGAGTCGGGGACCACGTTATCCACGGATGTCGTGGCAGGTTCGGGCCCAGCGAGCCCTATGCTTCTTGGGCAACGCGAACTGTGCGTTGGCGGCCGAGCGTAGGAGATCACTTCTCATTAAAATGGACCCTAAGCTGGGCGATCGCGCAACTTCGGAGGCAGGGCCTATTGCACAGGGCAAATTGTTTGGCGAACCGTTCATCAAGGAACTGAACAAGTTTGTTACCAGCTTCACCGCACTGGATAAGGCGCAAACTTCGATAAAGAAGATCTTCCCTGGACGTGGTTTTTTGTTGGGGCCGGAAGAGGGCGGGGTCGCTACTCCGGCCGCCCTTACCACCAGGGCCCTAACAATAAAAACCAGCAGCGCCGCAACAACGGTTGGAAAGACGGCCGCCAGGGCTCTTTCTACCCCAGTAGAGGAAAAGGGCGTGACAAAGGCTACCGAGGTGGAGCCAGCGCACTGGGCCGGTGTGTGTTACCCTTTTTTCCCCATCCGTACTGGGGGAGGTTACAGGATCATCTCCACAACTGGTGCAAGATCACGGCAGACCCTTGGGCTCTCCAAATGGTCCGGGGATTCAAAATAGAGTTCTACGGGACTCCCCGTCAGAGGATACTCCCCCGTCCGCTGTTTTTTTCCGCGGAGGACACGGTTCTCATTGGCAACGAGGTGGCGGAGCTCCTCAGAAAAGGAGAGATCCCCTGGTCAGTTATGCACCCTACGGGTTTCTTGAGCAACATCTTTCTAGTCCAGAAGAAGGACAAAGGTTTCCGCCCGGTCATAAACTTGTGAGAGTTCAACGAGTGGTTGGTTTACCGCCACTTCAAGATGGAGGGAATCCATCTCCTGCGCAACATCCTCCTCCTGGGGGATTGGATGGTCCATCTGGACGCTTACCTATCGGTTCCCATATTTCCGCCTGACAGGCGGTTCCTGCAATTTTTATGGGACGGGATGGCCTTCGAGTTCCAAGCGCTCCCATTTGGCCTCTCATCGGTTCCATGGTGCTTTACAAAGCTACTTCGGCCAGTATCGGAGACTCTACACGAGAAGGGCGTACTGCAGATTATTTATCTCAAAGATATACTGATTATGGAGCAATCGGCGGACCGCCTCCGACGCAACATGAGCATGACTATTTCTCTGTTCCAGAATCTGGGGTTCGTGATAAATGCACAGAAATCCGAACTCCGACCATCCAGACAGATCACTTTTCTGGGTTTCCTAATCGATTCAGAGACGGTTTCCCTGAGCCTGCCCCTGCAGAAGGTGACCAAGATTCGCAAGGAGCTTTCTCAGGTCCTTCGGAAGGACAGAATCTCCCTCAGGCAGTTGGCTCGAATCGTGGGTCTCCTCTTGTCCTCGATTCAGGCGATATTCCCGGGTCCTTTGCATTACAGGGCCCTTCAACGGCTGAAGGCGCAGCATCTCAGGAAGGAGCTCATGTATTCCGAGCTCATCTCTCTGACGGAGGAGACCAGAACGGAACTGCGTTGGTGGATAGAGCACATGAGTGTGTGGAACGGGAGAGCGATCTTCGGTTCAGACCTGGATCTGGTCATAGAATCGGATGCCAGCAGGTCGGGCTGGGGAACCAGATGCTGCAACATTACGATGGGGGGCCGTTGGTCGGAGAAGGAGTTACAACTTCACATCAACTGCCTGGTACTCCTGGCAGGCTCCTTTGTGGTGCGATGCCTCACCCAGGACCGAGTGTCGTGTTGCATCCTGTTACGCATGGACAATGTGTCGGCGGTGCAATACATCAATCGCCTGGGCGGCCCGCGGTCTCGGGCCTTGGCAGAGCCGGCAAAGGACTTCTGGCATTACTGCCTGGCGAGGCAGATCTCTGTGTCAGCGGAATATCTTCCCGGTCTGCAGAATTCAATTGCGGCTGGCATTCCAGGAACTTCCACGACTTCAGCGATTGGCAACTGGAGCGGTCGTTCTTCCGGGCTTTGATGGCCAAGTGGGGCCCTTGCACGGTGGACTTGTTCGCATCCCGGCTCAATCGTCAGCTTCCGAGGTTTGTGAGCTGGAGACCAGACCCGGAGGCATCGGCGGTGGATGCGTTCCTGCAGGACTGGTCGCAGGAGCTGCCATACGCGTTCCCTCTTTTCCTGATGATTCCCCGGGTAGCACCGCAAGTTCGCCGACAACAAGCGTCCATGACCCTTTTGGCGGGCCCAGGCGTGGTTCCCTTCCCTGGTGGAACTGTTGTGGGACTGTCCGATTTGACTGCCCTTGTTCCCTTCTCTGCTCTCGGGTCCCCTGGGGGAACCCCATCCGTTAGTTCTGCAGGAGACATTGCACCTCATGGCATGGTGGATTTCAGGGGACGTTGGAAAGATGGTCGCCTTTAGGCAGACGCTGCAGACCTTATCCAACGAGCCTGGGCTCCAGGAACCGTCAAGAGGTATCGCTCGGGGACTGTGGCGTCGTTGGTGTCTGGGAAGACATGCCGATCCCATTGGGGCAGATGTTAGTCACATCTTGAAATTTTTAGCCGAATTGGCACAGTCAGGGTTGGCATATCATTCTATCAATTCATTCAGATCTGCCATTTCGGCGGGGCACGCCCATATCGATGGTAAACCAGCGGGGGAACACCCTTGGGTTTGCAAACTGATGAAGGGCGCTTGACTTTCTAAACATAATGCAGAGATCTATGGGAATGTTGTGGCAGGCAGCCATGACTGAAATGAATTTCTCCTGACTGAAGTTATTGTGTAACAGTGTGCCTCAAAGGACTGCTGGGGAGAATGGAAGTGTTTGTCATGCCTGAAAATAGGAAAACACTGAATTGCATTAACAGTTCCCAAATACCTAAGTGAGATAGAACAAAAATACCATCTTTCATATATTTCCTGTGATTTATATTGCCACGGTTCTCTGCAGCCTATTCAACACAAGGACTGAAAATGTATCTAGAGCCTGCTATCTCCTCATACCAGGCTGTGCTTTTGCAATCACAAATCTGGTTCTGTTATCACAGCAGTGCAATGCATCCACGAATGCAGCTAGCTCTGATGTGAAGGACATAAGTAAATCAACTACTGCAATGTCACTGCCTCACAAAGGTCTAATAAAGAAAAAGAGTGATTAATTAGAACTTGGAATTTGCCATTGGTTTGACCAGACCCTGTACAAACAGCTTCAAAATCCTTTACATATTTGTGCAGCAGACTGAATTTGAGAGCAAAAACAGCTATTTGTCTGGTTTCTAGCCAGATTTAACTTAAATATGTTTGAGGCTGCAGGCACAGACATCTTTTGAGTCCGTTTTCCAGAACGTGTATTCTTATTGCCTCATTCAGAGTGCAGAGGTAACAGAGCCAGCAGAAATTCAGGAGGCTTCCTGATCGCCCCATGTTTGATTTCCCCACCTAAATTTGTGGTGGGGAACCATTTAGTTTCTGACAGCAATCCCTCAGCCAGGTTGGCAGACAGAATCATTTTGCTGGTTGGCTAGCCACAAGAAACTCCCCACCGCAATAGCATTGGAAACCACCCCTTATTTTAGTGGTGGGTCTTCTGAAGTTGCTTTTCCTGCCTGAAATCACTATCCAAGGTCAGGCAGTCTTTGGCAGGATAAATGGAATAGTACCCACATTGTGCTAGGATAAAACTTCCTGCAGGTCAGGAACATTGCTTTTTACTGGGCTGCCTAAAAATGGTTGCCAATTTGAACTAAAATGTGTAGAGATGTGCTAACACCTTGTGGGTGGAAGCATTTTCAATGAAAATTCTTCAGTGACAGGACAAGGAACTCTAAATGTGGTTGGCGAGTAGCCCATGGCTGGCAGAGCTGGGGCCTGTGCTGCCCATCAGGTTGGCAGCCTGCCTGTCAAAGCCTAAATGCCCCTTTAAAAATGATAAAAATCGCAAGTTGCAACTATTGAACTGTTAAATTTAAGGGGGCTTAATCACTGTTTCAAACTGTGGGGAGCTCAGCTAATCCCATAAACTCCATAAACTGGGTCTGGGGTGTCCAGAAAAAAAATCAATTTGTCCTGTTTGGCCAGAAGAGGATTTTTTGCTACTTCAAGTTTCTCCCCCTTGAGATACGTTTTTCATCTGCTCATTGATTTATTCGAACTCCTATTCTGCACCTGGAGAAAGGTGTAGCTAAAAAGAGTGGCAAGCCTTAGGTTTAAGAAGGAAAAAGAGACGTTTCTGCTGTTCGCCTCAAAGACTGGCCCTTGACATATAAAGCATTATAATTGACCTTAACCTCTGACTTCCTTTTTTCGATCCTGCTCCTCCCAGTAGATCCTCTGTCATATAAGATGAAAGTGCAAGGTGGGGGATAAATGTATAGTTTCACAGATCCCACAATTTCAGACTCTAGGTACTAGAGCTATTCTCGATGTTAAGTAGATCTTACAACATAGGACAGCTGAATTACCCTTCAGGTTAGAGAGATAAACAGTTTCAGTCAGGTGATACATCCTTACATTACACCGGCCTTGCTGACTTGGGCCTCAGACAACAGTGCTGATAATGTCTTGCAAGGCAATCAATGTAGGTGATTAATAGTATTCACTGGAGTTATCAATAACAGCTCTAGCAGCAACTGCTTTGTGCCACCTAATTAAAATCATCAATCAGTGTTCCATCACTCATATATCGTTGGCACTTATTTTTGTGATTAACGTATTTTTTCGCTTAAACACAAGCTTACCGTTTTCTCGATATATCCTCAAACATCATCTTACTGTTTTCTTAAAACACAATAAATTCCATATCAAAAATCAATTTCTTTTTTATTTTCGCCAAGTGACATTATTGATCCTCAGATTTTAGCTTTCACTTTTCTGAAAACACATTATTTCTGCCCGTATACTGCTTCTTTTATTTTTGATAAATTAATTGGTATTTCTTAAAGCAGTATGTATTTGCAGAAAACTGAATCTTTTGTTTGGGAGTTTTTAAGTTGTAGTATATTCACTCTTCTGATCTCTATCTACGAACCTGACATTTTGATCTACAACTCACATTTCTAATGCTCCAAAGGACATGCACTTCCTCACATCCCCATGAGGAAGCACCACTTGCCAGAGATGCCTAGATGGCGAACAGATCTCAAGGTTGGGCACCAGAAGCTGTGGCTGGCTACACTTTACTATCAATGCTCACATTATGCTATTAATGACTGTATTATACTAGTGCTGACTTCCTTAGTGGTGGCACCTCGTAGCAGGCATTTTCACATTATGCTAGAGATGGTGAACTTATACCAGGGATAGCAAGGATATCTCAGTGAGAAGCAATGCCAAAGCTAGGGATCTGATGCACATCTTATACCAGAGATCCCTTTATAGCAGAGATGGCCCCTGGATACCAGGGCTGACAAACAGATGTCATGGGTATATTATGTGTCTCGCATCAGGGATCACTACATTATCGCACAATGACTACCAAATACCAGGGCTGCGATGCCTACGCTAAACCAGGGAGACCCAGTGTATGCCAAACAAGGCCTCCAGATGCCAAGAACTGAAGGCCAACTAGATGGCAGCTATCTCTACATTATGCATCAGATCCCCACCCCATTCCAGATGCTCATCTTATTCTAGGGATTCTAACCTTTTGACAGTTGCTACTACTAGATCCTATTGATCCTTGCTATAAATCAAGGATCCATATGAAATGCCAGGGCCCCTATTTGATGCCTGAGATCAAACACCTGATGCCAAGACTTTTCTAATGTGTTGGGTGGTAGGCACCTTATGCCAGGGATTCTCACTTTATGTTCAGTATCCCCCACTTCTGATAGTGATAACACACCTGCCAGATGCCACACATGTTTACCATTTGCCAGGGTTGTTCCAGTCTTTGTTTGAGATGCCTAGACAAGCGTGTTTGACACACGCATGCACACATACATGCACACACACAGACACATGCCACTGGCATCATCACTCTGCTGTATGGCTGGTCTTTACCAGGCTGGATGTGGGAGCCTTCCAAGTAATTAGAAGAGCACCAGGACCCCGACCCTGTCTCAAAAAATAGAGCTGAAGAATGCAGTTCACCGTTCTCTGTACCTTGAGGGTGCCATATCAATATGACACCGATGTAGGCAAGAAGGCAGGACACATCTGAAAGGTCAGATTGTAAAAACTGTCACTCTAGCGCAGTTTTGAAGTTTTAAAGACTTTTTCAGGCAGAACTACCAGAACATGTACAAAATAAATGTAAGTAAAAAAAATGTCACTCTGAAGAACAGGGAAAACTTGAAATGTCTATTCAAATCAAGATGTGTTCTCAGCAAGTTTCCCTTAGCAGTTTTTTCCTTTTCGAGCACTTGGAAAGAGGTTTGAGGTAACCACGTGACTCCTCAACCAACATATTCGACTTCGCTGAGCCCTTCTTAGCTGCCTGACCCATTGATTTAAAAAGTTCAAAAACGTTTCTCATGTGAAGGAAAAAACTTTCAGTAGAGCCAACCAACAATATTGTACTTGGCCGTAGTAACTATTGGGTCAGCCACAAAGGATGCCCAGATCCCCTTTCAATTTCCTGGAAAACACTTTGACATATTTCAAAAGTATCTGCATTTCCTATAGAATACCATTGAAGACCTTTTTTGAATGATTTTCCTCGGGGCAGTTTAGAATAAGATGGGCTTGTGGAATGGGATGGGATCTCACTCAAAAGTGTAGAGATAACTGGCATCTGGCTGGCCTTCAGTCCTTGGCATCTGGAGTCCTTGAATGGCATAAACTGGGCTTCATTGGTTTAGCATTGGCATCGCAGCCCAGGTATTTGGTAGGCATCCTGGTATAATGTAGAGATCCCTGACGTGAGACGCATATTCACCATGGCATCTGACAACTTTACGCACAACATGTGACCAAGTATGACATCATGCAAAAGCAGACATTATATATCAGGAAAGATTATGGATCAGAAGCTGGGGGTGATAGAGCATACGCCAGAGGTCACAGAAGCCTGACACATTTGATTAAATGCCCTACAGTATTTGCGATTTATGCACATGCTCCAGCAGATGTTTGTCAACTCCAGAAATCAGTAAATGCAAGAACACTACAGGTGTGAACTGTAGGATTTTCTCTTTTCTTTGTCCATCGATCCATACATCTCTTTGGTTGAAATGGAGGTTTGAGGCTCTGGGGTATTTTATCAGCATCATGTGGTATTCTTTCACATTACCTCCACTGATTGCGGGTGAGTTATATAGTAGCCTCTACACATATGCTTCCAAAAGAGAAGTACTGTGCATATGGACTTTTTATATATAGCGACATCTATTACTTTTTTTACTGACATTGGTGAGGTGCCACGAGATCCTACACCTCTAACGTTTAGCAATATTTGAGTAAGCGTGGCATCCGCAATATCCCACTGTAGGAATGGAAGAAATATAAAAGATAGACAATTCCAAAGAAAAATGCAAGAGGTGGTACTGAGTTATATTTTTTATTTCTCCACCTTCTCTGCACATCGATATTTTCACACATATAAGTTCAATCACTTTTATCCATATTGTGAGTTTAAAAGGTGTATGCCTTTCTGACCCCCAACGAATTTTGATACTTCTTTTAATATCTGCAGTATGTGACCTTATGACGTCCCCAGAGGACCACAATGCATATGAGACTTTTGTCTTTTTGTGTTATATAAAACGAATATTTATTGGCCTGAAGTACAAGTCAATTCCTTTGGTTAATGTATATTTACCTTCATTTAGTATTTTTTTTTATAAAAAATGCCCAGCTATTATTTAATCCATTCAGTCCCTCTGGCTTACTGTGTTTCAAGCACTAGCATGCCCACCCTTAGTAGCAATTTCATTGATTCCTTGTAAACCAGCAGGGGCGGCTCCTCTGTTTGAGTGGAGGAGCGTTGTCCCACTTAAAAATCCTCCGAAAGCCCTAGAGATGAAAAATAAAATGGTAATTAATTACCATTTTATTTTTCATCCCCCTAATCGAGTGTCAGGACGGTGCGGGGCGCAACTAAATGACAGCTGCAGGGAGGAGGGTGGGCTGGTTCTTGCACTGTTTAAAGTGGGCATGTCTTTTTGGCCAGTCGTCTTGCGGCAGCAAGTCACACATGCACACTTTAAACCAAAGCCTCCAGAGCACTGTCTAGCGAGGCCGCTCCCACTAATCATATCTCTGCACTCATGCTGGTGAGAGCAGTGTCAGGACTGGCCAAGGGAGTTCCAGCATCCGGATCCTGTGTCGGCGAAAGAACAGGTCTACAGCGAACACATACCTGAGTTCCGTAAGTTTTATTTAATTATTTAAAATTATGTTACACACGCAAGTGCGTACCCGTAAATGCCAGCTTCCACTGTAAACTAGTTTTGCAATAAGAAATTAAACAAAGTAATATAAATCTCTAATACATACTTCAACTGTGCAGATCAAACACCTTAGTCAGTTAATTCAAACTTGAAATTTCAATATAAGTCCCATATCTACTGAACCCCCGGACTCCACGCACCCTTCTCCGACTCCATCACCGACATAATCACAGTGCATGCCATCACCTCAAATTCCACCTCGACAACTACCAAGACCCTAATTTCATCTCCCTCTTGGACAACCTCCAAGTCATCGGACTCAACCAGATCGTACCAGAACCAATCCACTCAGCAGGACACACCCTCAACCCTATCTTCTTAGCAGGACACTCCATCTTCTTCAGCCACACCTCTGAACTGTTATGTTATGTTATGTTATGTTATACTTTCTTGTATAGCGCACGGCTGCCCCAGCAAAGGGGCGTCCCGGCGCTTGATCAGAAGAGAGAAAGCAAACACAACCAACAGAGAGAGCACAACACAACCAACTACTGACAGAAAAGGTGTGTCTTGATGGCCTTTCTAAAAGCCAGAAGGTCATTTAAACTCCGGATCTGCAGTGGTAGAGCGTTCCAGAGTTTTGCAGCCAGATAGCGGAAGGAACGTCCTCCCGTCAGAGCTAGCTTTACCCGAGGTACTACAGCCAGACACTGTCCCATCGATCTAAGAGCTCTACGAGGAGAATACCTCGTCATCAAGGGGCAGAGCATAGGGGGTGAGTCCATTTTCAGGATTTTAAAAGCAAGACACAAAGTCTTGAAATGGATTCTTTTGTCAATAGGAAGCCAGTGTAGCTTTGAGAGCGTATCAGACACTGATTTGAACCGGGGAAGTCCAGTCAAGGCACGTGCCGCTGCGTTCTGGACGCGTTGTAAACGAGCCTTCTCCGTCTGGTTAGTTCCCAGAAACAGAGAACTTGCGTAGTCCAGTCGTGAAAGGATTGTAGACTGCACCACAAGCTGACGCGTAGGCGGATCAAAAAATGTTAGTATTGGCCTCAGATTTCGCAAGATTCCAAAACACATAGCGGCAACTTTCTTAGTGTGGACCACAAAACTTAGTGAGGTGTCAAACCAGACTCCTAGGTTTTTAACTTCCTTTTTAGGTTCAGGAGGGTTGCCAAGAATGTCTGGCCACCATTCCTCACTCCATGCTGCAGCATTTTTGCCGACTACCAGCACCTCCGTCTTGTCAGCATTAAGCTGAAGATAATTCGCCGTCAGCCATGATGTTACTGCAGTAAGGCCCTGTTTAAACTTGTGCGCTTTTGCCCCAGCTTCGTCACGCAGCATCACCACCAGCTGAGTCTCGTCCGCGTATGAGACTATGGACAGGTCCCACCATTTGGCGACCTCAGCCAGTGGTTGGACATACAGATTAAAAAGTGTTGGGCTGAGCGCGGAGCCTTGGGGTACGCCTTGCTCAATGCTACATTCTTTAGACAGAAACGGTGAGGTGGAGACCCGAAAAGATCTACCGGTCAAAAAAGCTTTGAACCATGCCAGGGCTTGTCCCACGACCCCTGCTGTCTCCAGTCTATGTAGCAGAACCTCGTGTGACACCGTATCGAAGGCAGCACTGAGATCTAATAAAATCAGTGCTGCCGTCTGTCCGGAAACCAGAATTGTCCGGAGGTGTTCTGTCACACTGAGAAAGGCGGTTTCCGTGCTGTGTCCAGCACGGAATCCGTGCTGGGAAGCATCCAGAATGTTATACGACTGGAGATGTTGAGTCAGAACAGCATTGACATAGGACTCCGCAATCTTCGCAGGCCACGGAAGAAACGAGATAGGTCTGAAATTCTCCGGCCTGGTGGGGTCCAAAGTAGGTTTTTTAATTATGGGGGACACCCATGCCTGCTTCCATCTGGCAGGTATTATAGATGTAATAAACGAAGAATTGAACTCCCCTGGATGGACCACTGCTGCATCCACTTCATCTACAAAGCAAAGATTTCCCACAGACACCCATCCCAGCTCCAATGCAGAAATTGGAGCAAGATCTCCGACAAGCAGCTCACCACAACCCTCAGCGACTGCGCGCCGATTGCCTCAGACAACAGCCCTACCACCGCTGCTCGCAACCTACACAAATGGATCACCGACCTCAACAACTATGAAACAGCGCCACTGCCCCCCACAAACTCATCAGACATTCAAGGAAGACGGCACTCCAGGACAGAATCTCCGCCCACGCACACAGCAGCAAGAACTCTTCGGAATCATCAAAGAGTTCGCCAAAACCAACAGTGAATCCACCAACATCCCACCCTCCCAGGACCTCTGCGACTAACTAAGCGCCTTCTTCCATCACAAATCAAGAGCGTCTATGACAACTTCGACAACAATAACCTCCACGAGGAACCCACACCCACTGACACTGGACAGCTGGACCGCGCTCAGCATCGAAGACACCCTAAAGACCATGAGGACCACCCACTTAGGGGGCCCCCACAGACCCCTGCCCCCACCAAATCTACCACAGAGCCGCAGACATCATCGCCCCCAAACTACAAAGAATTATCAATCAATGCTTCGAGACCGCCTCCTTCCCCGACAACTGGAAACACGCCGAGGTCAACCCTCTCCTAAAGAAACCATTGGCGGACCCCACCGGCCTCAAGCACTACAGACCGATCTCCCTTCTTCCCTATCTGGCGAAAGTCTTTGAAAAACCTGTCAACAGCCAACTCGCTTCCTTCATTGATGAGAACAACATCCTCAACGCCTCCCAATCAGACTTCAGAAAAAAACACAGCACAGAGACCGCCCTCATTGCTGCAACTGATGACATCCGCTCCCTCCTCGACAAAGGTGAGACTGTGGCCCTCATCCTCCTGGACCTCTCTGCTGCCTTTGACATGGTCTTGCACCGTACCCTAGTCCGCAGACTCCACAATGCAGGAATCCGAAACAAAGCCCTCAATTGGATCTGCTCATTCCTTTCCGACAGAACGCAGCGGGTCTGACTACCTCCTTTCATCGCGGAGCCTATACCAACCACCTGTGGAGTCTCCCAAGGATCATCCATCCTTTGGTGACCCTGTTCAACATCTACATGGTTCCTCTCGCTCCCATAATCAGATCACACAGACTCTACATTTATCGTATGCACAAGTCACGCAACTCATTCTCTGGTGGGCCCCAGCCCTTGGGAAACCACCCCCACCCAAGGACCATGCACGAAACCTCAGAATCATCCTGGACTCCGAACTCAAAACGGACCACCAGATCAATGCTGTCACCTCTTCCTGCTTCCACACCCTCCACCTCCTATGTAAAACTCTCAACTGGATCCCCCTTGAACACAGGAAAACCGTCACCCACGCCCTCATCAGCAGTAGACTGGACTACGGCAACACACTCCACACCGGGATCAACAAGAACCTCACCCGCAAATTCCAGAACATCCAGAATGCCGACGCCAGACTAATCCTAAACCTACTGCGCCACTGCCACATCACCCAACACCTTTGGCACTACCCTGGCTCCCCATCGAGAAGAGAATCACCTTCAAGCTTCTCACCCATACCCACAAAGCCCTTCACAATACCGGCCTGCCAACATGAACCATCGCCTCTTGTTCCACGCGCCCCAAAGATCCCTTTGCTCAGCCCAGCTCTCCCTCGCAACAGTACCACGCATCTAGAAGACCAGAACAGGAGGTCACTCCTTCTCCTACCTTGCAGCTAAAGCATGGAACTCCCTCCCTCTCCACCTCTGCCAGACACCAACTCTCTCCAAGTTCCTGAAGGACCTCAAGACTTGGCTCTACGACGAATCACCACAAGCACCCGACCGCGCATGTACCCGCTAGGACAGGGAAGTCCTCTGACCCCCTGGCCTACAACATAACTGCTAAATGCCAAGGAACCGCGCGCACCCCTCCTCCCTCAGCTCCTTGAGACCCATTCAGGTGAGTAGCTGCGCTCTAGCCAACCCTGATTGATTGATTTGATATCATCTATTCAAACACTACTTGTGGTTCCTCTTTCCTTCCACCATTAACAGAAGCCCTTGCATCGCATCTTCAGAAATTAGGTGTATTACTCATAACAAATCTATCCCATGGTCGCGACATGTGAATCTATTTCCTGCTCTCACAAAATGCCTTTTTAGTTCACAAAAACATCTCATGTAACTTGTCATGAAACACGTGGGAGTGTATCTTGCATGATTTTTTAAATCCAAAATATTCCCTTTTGCAGTAATTTTCAAATAGTCTCTCCTTTGCATTATGTTTGTATTCTTTAAAATGTTCTGCTAATATGGAGTTTCTGTTTTTTATCAAAATGCAACTTTTAGGGGACAATAGAATCAACTTTACACATATTTCCTCTGAGGAGTTAGTCCTTTCTTAACATTATGGGGGTATGGTAAAGAGTTCACTGATGCTCGTAATTTGCAAAATTAGCATGACATCGATGGTGGCCAATATAATTTAATGTCCCATTTTCTTATCTTATTTCCCTGCTTTTTATTATCATTACTTGTTCTTTTATTATTGTTTTATGTTTTAATGCTTTTATATGTGTCATATACTTTTTACTAAAGATTAGAAAAGGTTCAATTTGAAGTGCAATAAAGTGAATAAATGTATTATACTACTAGGAACAACATGAGCTTTCTAGGCACATGCGTACCCGACAGTCAGAAATATAGTCAAGCACTGAGTTTACCACCTACTCTGATCTTTGATTTTAATTTGGCTCTCTGTCAATATTTGTTATACCCACATCTCAGTTCCATTTGTAAACTATCAATAACGTGCATGCATGCGTAGAGATGAGATGATTAGAAAAAGAGATTTGTCTCAAGAACTTTGCAATTTTATAGAACATAAATTACTTTCATTGCAGTACTTAAGGACACTCCCCATTTCAAGATGGCCTCTTCACAATGAATGAATCAGGGACTGGAAAGTACTGTCACTCAGCAAGGTTCAGAACTCCTTGCTTTCATCTCTAACTGCTGAAGTGTGATGCACTCTTTCAATAAAGGAGCAACATACAAATATTACTTATCCACATGCCCTAGGTGTCATTACTATAATAATGCTTTAGTGTTACCATATGCCACTATGCTAAGGCACAAAAATGTACAAAGCAAACCGATAGACTGGGTGCGAAATTGAACTTTTTTCAAGGTTTCTTTGTTTCCCAGCACATTCTTTTTTGTGCAAATATAGTAGGGACTTCACGGACCAATACACACAGATGATTCATTCCAAAATCACAAAAAGCCCACAAAACTGTTAACATGTCTTCCAAAGTCCCACATAATAGGAGTACCTTTAATATTTAGTAATTTTGAACTGTTGCTTCGAACCCCTACAATGAGCTAGGTTTTTTAAACATGCAGTTGCAGGTGGGGGGTATCAGCACTCATTTTTGGAGACAAGAAATTATTTTGCATCATCAAGCTTTGACACAGAACAAGAGAGAGAAGGAACATAAGGGGAAAATATGGAGGAAGAGGCAGATAGGAAAATTTCTTGCAATACAATGTTGGAACCCCTTGAGTTTTCCCAACTAATTCATAAACACACTGGGTACCACCCAATCCACTCGCATTCATCAAGCAATAACACACTCTCAACTCATTCTCTTTGAAGAATCTGTTCTTTGAAATAACTTGTTCAGGATGATTCGGATCAAGTGCAATATCAAGTTCATCATGCTCATCCCACCACAAAAGATTTGCACCATTTTTAGTCACATAATTAATACCTTGTTTGGAACAGTGCTCAAATTCTATATTAACACATCATTTGGCTACAACTTCACTCTTTTTCCCCTATAGCCTAACATTCTTATTTGGGAGGTTTCCAATTGAGTAATTGGAAGTTGCTGAAAGTCATCCATACTCAACAAAGTATAAGGGGGCTTAAAATCGGCCATTACTCTAATTCTTTTACTATTCACCCATACGTCAAAATGAGGTGTTTTTCTTTTCATCATTTTCTCTACAGAAGCAATTTCTACCAGTGTCCCTTCCGCGTCTTCAGGTAAACATAATGTCAACACAAAATTCTCATCCTACTCTGTCTCCATATCATCAATTGCACTCACAGTTCAACTTTTTGGGTTCATCCTTGACATATATGCTCAGGCATAATGTCATTTCTTCCCACACTTAAAACATTACCTTTCAACAGCTGGACAAGTCTTGCTGTTGTTTAAATGAGTTTTGCTCCCTCCCCAAAAACTCACTCCTCACCCAAATAAACTTCTCTTGAACACAATAGCTTGGGGTGATCAATTAACCTTTCTCCCATGGCTTTCTCTCTCTTGTGGTTTGTCAGATTGCTTCACCAGTAACTACAGTTCACCCACCCTAGCAAAAAGCCCCAAGTCCCAATGTCGACATGAACATCTAACCGGGACCCTTACGAGACATTGTAGCCCCCCTTTTGCTTTTGGACACTTCCACTCTACTGGTCGGTTATAAATCTGGATCCCCTTTGGACCCATGTCCTCCAGACATCCTCAAAATTACCGCACCTGTAATCAGCCCCATGTTTCACAAGATGGTCAATACCTCATTAGAGGCAGAGATAGTGCCTCAGGTATGGAAGCAGACTATGCTTCTACCCTTATTGAAGAAAGCTAGTGTGGACCCCAAGGTGCATAGCAATTCTAGGCCCATTTCCTTGCTTCCAGCATCTGTCAAAACGTTAGAGCAGTGGGTTAGCCATCAAATCTCTAGTTTCTTGGAAGACAACAACTAGCTCCAAGATACTCAGAGATGATTCCGTGAGGGCTACAGCACTGAATCTGCTCTTCTGGAGGTCGCTGAATTCCTTAAGGACAATCTTGATCAGGGCTTGGCAGCCATGGTTGTCCTTCTTGATTCATCAGCAGCCTTCAACACGGTCTCCCACTCTATTCTCCTGAACAGATTACAGGATGTGGGTATTCAAGGCTCAGCCTGGGCCTGGCTGAAATCTTATTTAGAGGACCATTCACAAAGATTTTTTATTCCTCCTTTTACATCCGTAGCTAAGCCACTAAATTTCAGGGTACTCCAGGGCTCAGCCCTGAGCCCAACGCTTTTCAACATCTACTTGGCTCCTCTGGTGAAGTTAGTGGAGGCATGGGGCCTAAGAATCATCTTTTACGCAGATTATACACAGCTGCTGCTTTCTTTCCAGTAGAAAGAGGTGGGGCCATTGACAGCATTTAAGGTATGCCTGAGGGCTGTAGGCGAATAGATGAATGCAAGTTGCCTCAAGTTAAACTCTAGATTCTCTTCTTCGGAACTAACCATCAGCCTGAAGCCCTCAACTGGTGGCCCTTAGAGCTTGGCTCCCCACCCTCCCCTGCAACGGTGGTAGGAAACCTGGTGGTCAAATTGTTTTCCAACTTTTCATTTGAAACTGAGGTCAGATCTGTGCCCACCAGCCGTTTCCTGACATTAAAATCAGTTAGGTAAATGATTTAGTTGATCCCGGAGGCGAGCTGCATATCTGTTGTCTGTGCACTGGTAACATCAAAACTTGCAAGCAGCCTGCATTTGGGTTTGCCAGCTTACCTGCTCCACCGCTTACAATTCATCCAGAATGGGGCAGACCGATTCATCCTGAAGTGACCTGCCTGTCACCCTGTCACGGCCTCCCTGCACAACCTTAAGTGGCTGCCCATTGCTAGCCACATTAAAATTAAAGCCCCAACACTCGCCTATAGAGCATATAAGCATAAAGACCCCGGCTATCTGAGGAAGAGATTAATTCCCTATCATCAAGCAAGAGCACTCCGGTCTAACGAGCAAAAACATTTATGCGCCCGGGATCAACAAGTCAAGAAAAGGTGGACATTCCTTTTCTTACCTGCCTGCCAAACTCTGGAACTTCTTGCCATCTACCATTCGCTTCGCACCCTCTGAACATACCTTCCACAAATTGATGAAAATATATCTTTTGATACGTAAGCTCCCTGTTACAGCATACCTCAGTACATTTACTGCTGGGTCGCCTCCTCGAGGCAGTTGTGTGCTTTATACATTTTATTGTATTGTATTGTATTGTACCAGCATTTCCACTCTTTACTTTGAAACAGTATTCAGAATGTTCAATACTTCTAGCAGTCGTGAGCACCTTCTCTAAATCTGGATCTTTAGTAGATAAGCATCTCTCTTGTATTTTCGTTTTATTCGTGTTTTCAATAAGTTGATCCATTGTGATCTCATCTTTAAACTACTTGTAAATACACGTTGTTGCAAGGGTTCGTAACGTTCCCATGACGTAGTGAATTACTTCATCCGGAAGTTGTCACCATTTCAAAAACCTTTTGCGTTCCAGTATTGTTTTTTTCTTCTGGTTAAACCTCTTATCCATAGTTTTCAACACAAAAAAGATACTCAGTGAGTCAGAAATACTTTATTCGGTTCATAACAAAAACCACAAAAGTATACATGGTCCAAAGAAGGGCCGAGGTACCAAATTACAATATGGTTAAGAGACAGCAAAAAAAAATATATAAAAAAGATAAAAACTGTACAGAATAGATACCAAAATCATGTGTAAATGTAAAAAACATACACAGTTCATAATTTTCAACACAAAAAGATACTCATCAACAACTTCATTAGAACGTTCATCACCCTCCCCAGCCCCCGAACATACTCTGACTGTTTCCAAGGGGAGGGTTTTCAACACAATTATACCTTCAAGCCTTATGTTGTAGATTAATAAAGATTTATTTTTCTTTGAAGTGAAAATGTCACCACCGATTCCCCCCAAATGTGCCTCAAACGTCTCCTTTCACTGTTCCCAACACATAGGAGGGGTGCCAGGGACTGCTAGGAACGGTGGAGGTGCTGCAATTGTATCCATGGTTAACCCAAAATAATTGTAGAAACCAGCGTGGGTGAGTTGCTACCATCCAGAAAAGTGGTGCATCTATCACTGTTGATGTAGGCTCAAATGTAAGGAATTAATGCTAGGACTATGCTGAAAAGAAATTGTGAACAAGCTTTTCTTAAGGGAACATTCCTTTCCTAGAGAAATGGTATGACCAACTTTGCATGAACTGTCAACCAAGCCAACCAGCCACAATTTCCACCTCCAAGATGGCCACTGATTGTGCTGTTAATTCATAGAGCAAGTAGAGCTTGCTTAAAATATATAGTCCTCTCAAAAATGGCTGCTGGTTTTCCTAGTATTTTCTTGAGAAAATAGGGCAAGTACTACTCCTCTAATATGGTCACACATTACAGCCGACGCGAATTAAATCCACATAAGATGGCGACCAAATATATTGTGCTCCCATATAATAATGTGCTCAATGCTGTTAACATGGTCACAAACTGCTGCACATAGCATCACCAGTAACCGCTGACGCGCTCTAGATCCACATAAGATGGCCACCAAATAAGCTGTGATGACGTCTAGTAATGCATGCTAGACTTCAACATAGCCACCAACTGCCATGCATTCTGCTCAAAGCATCACCAGATAGTTCCAACTCGACACAGAGTCCAATGGCGGGCCACAGATGTACACCAAATCCTTAATGGCACCCGCACAACTACGAAGCCTTCACAGCAGCCGTCACCACCAGAGTGCCGACCTTCCTAACAGCACTTACCTCAAAGTGAGGATGTCTCAGGTGCACATTATGGAAGTCGATCATTCTACATCAGACCGCCTCAAAGTTCAAAATGCTGAACCTGGTGCAGTTGATGCTCATTGGAATGTGCAAAGGAACACTTAGGTAAGAGCAACTCTATTTTATTACTAGCGACACTGAGTTCCAGGCCGAAACGGCCATCCTGGAACTCCACACCACATTCAAAGGCCCGACATTCCACTCTAAATATTCCCAGGGAAGCTAAACCCAACACACGGGGACCAAGGCATAATCACAACAAAAAGCAAAGCATTGGCACTATATAAAGAGGAGCAAGTGCCTAAGTTAAGTCTCTAACAAATAGGAAAACACAGAAGAAGAAAGAACTTTGAGGATTCCTCACACCACACTTTTTGAAACCTGACTGTTTGAATGAGAGGGAGGTCCGATATATGAATTGAAGAGGATGAGTAAAACCAGTGAGTTTAAGGATCCACTCTAATGGAAGCTCTTCCCTCCACATTGCATGATTAGTCTGATATGTCTTGATGGCATGGGAAGGGCTTTAGTGTAAGAGGAGACAGTGGACAGTCAGAGGGGCAAGAAATGCCAAGGAAATGTCGGAGTGAAAGGACTCTCTCTGATGGAAACTCTTTATTCGGCCGCCCAGGGGTTGTGAATCCTTAAAACGTATTGAAAGGAAAGAGACTATAAAAAATTATACTCCTATATTGTCCTTAATGTATTTAAGTTTGACGTATTACCGAAGATGTTATATAGGCATGATGGATGCACTATTAAAAATACAGACCTATCATCTAACAAGGAGCTACCATGTGTCATATAATTGGTCACCTGGCGAATAGCTGATATCACACAGTGACCCGAAAGAGGAGTGAGAAGTCCCTGCACGGAATAGGTTTCCAGCTTATCTCTGGAGGTTTGAAGCTGCCAATGTCCATTACTGGGTGTGAAAGCACCCAGGGGCATTGGCAGCATGCTCAGCAAGCCTTTTTTAGGGTATAGGGGGTTGATGTGGGCAGGGGGGCAGAACTGCCTCTCGGGCCCTTTTCTGCTAGGCCATGCCCCTCCTCAAATTATGAATTGTTTTTAAGTTAAGTTGACAGGTCTGGAAACACCTCAGAAACCAATTCTTGTATCCAAATTTCATTTGTACATCTATATACACCTGGGTAAATGCCACCTTGACACTCAGTAGAGCAGTCAGCATGGTCCCAAAACCACTTTGGACCATTTCATTTTTTTTAATTTATTCATATTTACAAAATAAGCACGCCCACTTGTAATAGAGCAAGGCACACCTAAACGTTATCACAGAGTGCCACCACCAAATGAACACTTAATTTCCACTGTAAGCATCTAAATGTGCCCTGTTCTTCAGTGGATGATGTGTCACTCGGCAAATGATAACACATCATTGTAATAAGGTAGTGAGTACCAATATCCACCCTTCATTCTGTGTTTTTTAAGTGAAAAGTAGTTGCATTTTGTTAAACAACAGATATTCCCACTGTAAAAATCTTGTTTGCATGAACCCCACAATGTGCAATCCATACATGTAACACTTATTCCTGTGCTGCAAAATGATTGCCACAATGGGTGATGTTAATAACCCTGGGCGGAGTTCGCGGAGTGGGGCTTCGCAGAGCTACGCGAAGTGGGCGAGAAACTACGCCCACCTCCGCACTCCGCGTAGCCCCACTCCGCAAAACCACTGGCCGACAGCCCCGCAACCCGCCTCCCTCCCGCCCTCCCTAAATACTTTAAAATAAAAGAACGCAATAATTTTAAAAGCACTTACCTTGCCGCCGCTGGCCGCCGCGTTCCCCGGGGCTCGTTCTCTTCCGTCTTCCGTATTTTGCAGTAATGCGCATGCGCGGGCGGCCGCGCATGCGCATTTTCTCGTGTTGCTTCAGTTAATGATAGAAATTGATTTAAATCATGCTCTGTTATGTTGGACAAATGTGTTGTTGGCACAATGCTAAATAAAAAGAAAAAACACTTATCACACTCCTTTGAGCTCGCCGATATTGCAGTGCGGTTCGCCGAAAAACAAGGGGAGACGAATGTGGACGGGTGGGCTATATCATTATTACGATTTGGGGGTTATTCATGCCCCGTTGACTGTTCTGAGAACATTGGGCCCATTTTATCGATATTAGAAATATCCGTTTACATAAAGGAGTACTCGTTACCAATTCCAATTGTTATTCATAATATAGAGAGACATAGAACTGGTTTGTACGTGAAATAAGGTTGCTTATACATTTTCCACATATAGTCAGCAGAATTGAAGAGTAAAGAAATATACCTATGAACGGTTTTCATATAGCAATTGGAATTTTTCTAATCTCTTTGAACATTGTGTTGGAACCTCAAGAGACTTTTGCACCCTGAAGAAGTTCTGAAAGGAATGAAACGCATTGGCTGAAGCTTCTTTTTAAAGATTGAAAAATAAAGGACTTAACCGTAACAAAATTAGAAGCATTCTGGACTTTAATTCTTTGTGCACCATCCTTCTCTACAAGAGTCTTGTATCTGTTTTTACAGTGGAGCGTACGTGTGGCAAGCTCTGGATGTACTGTGCACAAGCCATGTATTGATACATTTACTATGAAACTGAGGTGCTTAACTGTGATCAGCCACACGGTTTGTTTTCCAAGTAACACTTATCACAGATGCAAAGTGCTCCTGTGATGGAAACTCCAAAGAATAAATGTACCTTATGCTGTGTTTTAAAGCTAGAATATGCAAAAAGAAAAACTGAAAGGAACCAAAAGATAGCAGCTCTCAGCTGGACCCGAGGAGGACTCTAGGAGAATTGTGTTAAATCTCAGAAAAGTCCTGAGCATAGGAAACCGAAATGGATCATGTTGGGGTTTCCACAGAACACTGTAACTAAATCAGTAGGGTCTGATTCACAAAAATGTTCATGCAGAATAGTCCGCTAAGTGTGTGCCTGCATTGTCCACGTAATGAACATTCAGAGGCCCATTAGAACAGGTAGGCACAGAAGAAATCTATCATCCATGTGTGGATCCATCTTTTGCCAGTGTACAAACCTCTGCACGTGGAAAGGTACTATAGAGGTGTAAATGTGGGTAACCTGGCAGGGACTCAATAATGGGGACCATCCAAAAGGAGAGGGGCTAGGGGAAAATCAAGGAGAGTACAGGAAAATTCAGTGAAAGACCCAAAAACTGTAAGTAAGGCACAATTCACAAAAGCTACACCTAGGACTATTCAAGTCGAGCTACGGGCCAATAAGGTTCAAATTTACTCCAGTTCATGCCACAACTAGGAGTTACAATTTCTGAGAATTGCAATGGAATTACACATCAATCAATGGAGACAGAGAATAACAGTCGCAACACAAAGGAAAAAATATCAAATTAAAGGGCAATGCAACAACAGCTCACAGGTAGTACAATGAAAACATTCACACACACAGGAGGCTCAAAAATGTTTTTTTTCTTATTAATTATTTTAATCAGAAACATTTCATAGATGGTCAATTAAGATGACCAATTACAAAAAAATACACCCAGCAGGCAGCATGGGCACACATAGATAGACAAATATTGGTCAGACACCGGAGAAGACTGGTATATTTCAAGCCTGGGTGGAGTTCATGGAGTTCTGCTAAGCAGAACTCCGCGAAGTGCAAAAAAAACTGCTGTGCTAGGCGGAGCTCCACAAGCGGGAGAGTGTGTTGGATAAATGCTGTTCACAGTCATTTTCAATGCTAGGTGCTTCTCTGCACTATCATAACACTAAATTATACCTGGGAGTCAAAAAAAGGGGTAAGTCATTCAACATGGATCACAAAACCAATATCATGCAGATAACACCAGTGAGAACACACCATGCACGCTAGTTTATGCTGGCCAAGTCGAGGCTCAAGAGCATATGGAGAAAATTATTCCCATCAGAAGCCACACTGTACCGCCCTCTTTCTCATCATTTGGGTTCTCCTTACCCAGGAGACAAAACGGCCGGTCCGTTACCGATAGATGTGACAAGTGGGTAGTATGTGTTGTTTCAAAATTAAAGTGGCTACTGAAAAAAAGCAGTGTATTGTGATAAGAGTGAAATGGTGAGGGGTTTTATTAAAATTAGGTGAATCGGGTAGAAAAACAAATTTTATTAGTATCTCCCAATCCCTAAGGTTAAAAAGCAAGTGCAAGTGCGGGTTTGAAATAATAACCGTACTTGATGGTGGTCAACATGTTTCTGCATCAAGAGAAAAAAGTTTCAAATGCATTCTTCAGGACCTTGTTGTGTTATAACTACTGCTTTGTGTGAATAGTAATAAAATGATATCACCTGAGAATCCCAGGTTGTGTGTTCAACCATATACCATACGTGGTGGTTGAGAAGCTTCACCCCACCTGGCTGCGGCTCAGGTATAAGGAGCACCGCTCTGACCGTCGGTGTCTCCTGACAGTCATCCGAACTGTCTGGGGGGGCTCTGCACTATTCAATCATCGCGAACGACACCATGCACAGTGCAAGCAGGTGTTGCTTCCTTTCTGTCAGCCGCTTGAGTAGATTTTTACTCAAGCGGCAGGTTTCTCAGCATGAATGGACAGTTTCTCAACGAGAGCAGTCGCGATCATACGCGACCACTCGCAATGAGAAACTTGACCGCCTGCGTTGAGAAATCTCGCCGGGAGGTGGATTTTCCACGCTCACCCTCGCCAACTTGATGTTGACGATCGTGAACGAGTAAAAATCTCGCCGGGAAGTAGATTTTCCTAACTCGTGCTCGCCAACTTGATGTTGGCGAACGCGAGCGAGGGAAAAAACTTTGCTCCTCATTGTTTTTCGGAACTCCGCGTAACGCGGAGTCAGGAAATCTCTGCAAACTCCTCAAGTGGAGAGGAGTTCACCACTGAGACTTAGTATATTTATACACTTTAAGTAAAAAATAAATCCATCTCCAAGGCACATCTCATATATAGATGCCCACTAATGCATAGAGGTGCTGGTTGACAATACCTGCACCACACCCATCACAAGCTGTTCCTCATCCATCCACCAAAGGTTCACATGCAGGGCAGCACCATAATATAGCCAGCAACAGTCAAATGTTTCCATTTTTTTCAACAATGTAGGTGCCAGTATTCTTTGTACTACCCCTCATCCTTAGAAACACTTATTTGATGAGACATGATAAAGGAAATAAGAGAGGATCATTATATTTTTTTGGTCTGAGGATGTGGAATCCAGGAGGAACCACCCATCAAAACCACTGTTACTTAATTTATATGCTTATGAGGTAGCCAGACAATTCCTTTCTGTAGTTATTCAACCCAGATTTACTCATCTCATGCCAACCTCCTGCGCTGGAGCCTGAAGAATGTTAACGAAGGACATTTTTGGCAATCTAGTACCCAATCATATATCCAATGTTGCTGCTTGAAGGTATCACCTTTTTAATTCCATGTGTTTTGAATAAGTGTTTTGATCTATTTTTATATGCTTCTGATTCTGTGCATTAACCCACATACTGTTGCAGCCTCTTCGTGTAGCCTCTTTTGGTTTTGTGGTTTCACCACTGCCTGGCACATCCTCAAACATTTAAAACCTACTAAAAGGAAGAGCTACTAGGAGATAGTGGCCTGATTACTTTGATTAATCTTCCTTGTTCGGAGCCAGGTCATCCTAGGCCAGTGGTCTTCAAACTGGCAGGCGGGTCCCCCAAGGGGGGTCTCAAGTGATCAGGGGGGGCAGGCTCTTGCCAATGTAAGCATTATGCTGATAACAGTACTTTATTTTCAGCAGAATAAATTTGAGCATGGTAAGCCGCTCTGTAATGGGCCATCACTACATATTTTGTCATTTATATCCTGGCTGGGATTATGTATCAAAAGGCAAGGGGCTCCAAATATTCTTCAAAACCCCCAACCCCATTTCTAATAATCACACTGTGGATACTTTTACACATTAGTAATGCCTGCCTGACCAAAGTAGTATGTTTGGCAATCATGTATTTGATCGCATTTTTAAAACGGTAATAAAACTTAACTGCAATGTTTAAATAAGTTTAGACATATTTAAACATTGCCAATTTAATGGAAACATTGTGAATAATTTTGATGTGGGCCCTATGATTTTTTTTTCCACTGGGGGTTGCGCCTTTAAAAAGTTTGAAGACCACTGTCCTAGTTTTTTTGCTCTCACCACTCTCTCAAACATCTATTTCTAATTTTGCCAACATGCAGTGCTAGAGCTTGATATACTAAAATAGAAGGTCATAGATTGTCGGGTGTTATATAGAAAACTAGGCAGGAAAGGGTTGGTTAACAATGGCAAACATATCGATACTTTACTTAGGTACCTGATAAAATCTGGATTTGGAAGAGGAATACCTTACTTGGAGTAATAAAGATTACCTTTAAGCCACAGAGCCAGTCCCACAGATAGGTGGGTTATGTAGTAAAAGCACTCTGACCTGGCCAGGGACTAGCATACCAAAGTATGGAAACATGGGCCATCCAGGGAAGTGCGAACATAAAGTTCAGGAGGAGCATTGTTTAGTTCCTATTGATGGCGGCTTAGTGCGGGTTCTTTTAGCGGTAGTGTAGTTTACGTTATTTTTGTATTAGCTGCAGCATTAGGCATGTTAGTATGTACGGTGATTGGATCAAGATACCTGAGTGTATTCTAAGTTTGGAACAGTTTATATTAAACATGTCTTTTTTCAAACACTTATACCACATCCGTCGTCCTTTCAGTCACTAGTCCCTTCTTGGCAATAGCATGTCCTGGAAGAGTAGACTAGTCCACAGCTGAAGTTAGAACAAGAAGCAGAGGTTAGATATTTACTTCAAAACTATGATATGGCACAGAATTCATAGTATCACAATCAGTATCACCTTAAAGCACATTTAACTATACCTGGCAAACATGATTGGCTTGTTACTCAAGTGAATTCGTTTGAATAATGTTTGTTGATTTTAAATTGATTTACAAGGATGATTTAATAATCCCTATGTGTAATTAATACACCACATACGGTATTTTGAGTGACTTTAGCAAGGTCTTTAACATATAAACAACATATAAACAACAAGCACAAGGGTGTATTTTAGAAAAATAGAATTTATCAAAAAAATTTTAAGTGGTAAATAAAATTGGTAAGTGACACAGCAGAACCTAAAGAAACAGCTATCCCAGGTCAAAATTAATAAGACAATAAAGGGATAAACCTTTGCCTTTGCATTGCTGCCTGACGCTTTCAGTTCGATCCACCTTGTGATACTAGAGAACTTGCTCCGACTAGATGCAGTAGTAACAGATGTCCATACTGACTCGGTGGACCGTTTAGATTAAGCCTCAAAATCAACTCTATGAAGGTTGAAGACTATTTCTTCATTAATGCTCGGTGCTTAGACTACCCTCACTACCATTTGGTGGCCAATTCAACTTCACTTAAAGCACTTTCCGATTTTGTCATCACTTAAGAAAATCGTGATCACTACCTTTCAACACACTTAAGTGGCGCTGCTAAAAAATAAATAGGAGCATATCCAGTATTCTTGGTAATACAACTCCGTGGTCGACCCCCTTATTTTTCATCTTTAAATTTGCAGCATTTTGACTGAGATTACATTTGGTCCTATACAGCACGCAATTGACATCAGTCCTGAGGATGGTCTCGAAAAGTATTCTTTAGGAGACCGAAACGTCGACATTCATCTTATCCCTTTATTGTCTTATTAATTTTGACCTGGGATAGCTGTTTCTTTAGGTTCTGCTGTGTCACTTACCAATTTTATTTTTCTATGTACCTGCAGTCCTAATTGTTATTTGAATTGTTTTCCTCTGTATATGACATTATTTACCACTTAAAAATTTTTTGATAAATTCTATTTTTCTAAAATACACCCTTGTGCTTGTTGTTTATATGTTGTTTATATGTTAAAGACCTTGCTAAAGTCACTCAAAATACTGTATGTGGTGTATTAATTACACATAGGGATTATTAAATCATCCTTGTAAATCAATTTAAAATCAACAAACATTATTCAAACGAATTCCTTTGAAGGCACTTTACCCTTTTATCTAATTACCCAAGCCCTCAAGGGTATTTTGGGTCGCTCACTGTTTCTTGATCATTGTTACTCAGTGGCCCTTAATAAACTTAACACAATCCTAGAGCACTACACATAAAAGCACACTTTAAACATCTATATACCAATACCATATGTAGCAGCCTCTGTACAAATTGAGTTAATACCTGTTCTCTGCACAGGCGTAAAATGCTGAAATGTCTGTGCATTGTTTCATGGGTGGTCACAGTTGCTTACAGGTCCATGCACTACTTCATGCAAAATGGGAGTTTCTTTGTAGTTTTGTTAGTTTCATTACTGTTCGCCGGTCTGTTGGCTCACTTACGCAAATACTAGACTATGTTGCAGGTGAACATGGTCAAGCCGATTAACACAGATCACAAAGTTCACAACTGCAAGTATGAATAGATATCCTGTGCCACGTATGCAACATAACTTGATTGAGATAAACCGGGCTTTTCTTTGTAGCTGCTGTAGAACTGTGCCAATCCCAAGCCAAACACCTAAAAGGAGCTGGGAGGTAAAATAACTTCAACTTTCAAAGCATGGAATAGGGGTTGCAGAAGTAAAACAGCAGCACACTGGAAAACACGGGCCATATTATCAAGAAAGGGTGATACATTATCGCCGCTTTTATCTGCAGGAAACTGTCGCTAAAGCGGCGATAATGGGCTTGATAATATGCCCTTGTGAATTCCCATAGAAGCCCAGGTTAACACCAGAACCTGAGCTTCTATAGGAATTCACAAGGGCATATTATAAAGTACATTATCGCCGCTTTAGCAGCAGTTTCCTGCAGATAAAAGCGGCGATAATGTATCGCCCTTTCTTGATAATATGGCGCCAAGTTCCTTCAGCAGGAAACCTGAAAGGTTGGAGGCCTTAAGTAAGGGGCCCGAAGCCAAGATGGCCACAGGTTCTGCAAGAACTGGAGTTCTTGCAAAACATGCGAAAAAGGCTGCAGTCCCTGTGAGAACAATGTGGATTGAGCCCCAAAAGGAGTGTTGGTGTGTTGTGTGGTCCTCTGGTGATGTTCCTAGATACTCTGTGGGAGGTACAGCCAGGGACTATTTAATAACACTTTGGCTGTGGATCCAGGGACAAAGATCGAGAGAGCAGCATTAGGTCCTGACATAACTGGCTTAATATTGAGCTAGCAGCATGACACCATAACACCAGCCATTGCACTGAGGGAGGTTTTTTGATAGAACTTGGGCCCTATGGGAAGCAGTTGGAAGGATGGCAAATGCACTGAGCAATAAAAAGAAACACAGCCCCAACACAATATTGCCACCTTAGACACATCAACAAACCCCATGGTTTCTTTTCACCCCTAAAGCAAGCTTGCAGTCAGCTGCTGTAAAAATACTTCCTGTCTCATTCTCTTGGAAAAATCATTGTTGAATTGAGTCAATGAATGATGATCAAAGGTTTCTGACTTGGATGCTATATTTTAGCTTTGTTTCCCCCAGACGGCCTTAATCTACCAGTCTCCATCTGGGTGCCAGGTTGGACAGCCTCGAAGGACAGGCAAAATAGCACTGGGGCAAGTGAGGGACCAGAATTGTGGCCAGGCTGGTCTTCACCCCAGTACAAAGTCCAAATCCAGGCCATAAAAGAAGCCAGTGGGTACAGGGTTGGACTTGTACCTGTGGAGGGCAGCTGGAGGGAGGAAAAGGGTAACGTAAGGCAAGGGTATTGAGAGATAAAAGTACTACAGTCTCAACCCAATACTGCCACCTGAGACTCAAACCGGAAACATGTGTAAAGCTTCCAATGTGGGCTTGATGTGGTTGCATTTGCAGGGGTTTAAGCCACTTTGGGGACTGAAAATAAGTTTCTTGGTGAGACCTATTCAGGAGATGCCACAATAATACCAGCAAACCATGTTGAGAGCTCTTGTAAGTTACACTGGTGATCGGTTTGGTGAAGTGAAAGGATTTTATTGAGTATAAACAGCCAGAGATTGACACCCTTGGCTACAGCATTGGCTTGTGAAACCAGAAAACTCCCTTGATTTCAGATTTTTATGAGGGTGGTTCTTAGACCATGGGGCCAACCAAAAGATAAAGGGGTAGGCCCCTCCCATGGCCAACCATTACAAATATCTTGGATTTGTTACAGTTCATTCAAAGGACATGTTGGTGGGATTATCTGGATGATTCTGCATTCGATACTGCAGTTGTAGGTTATCTGAATACTTTTGGAAATTAACTTGATATTGGTAGAGAAGTTGAGATATTCAACAGCAGGCAAAAGAGGGATGATCCTTGGGGAACACTTCAGAGCATTGGGCACATAGAAGTTTTAAATGATCCAGTCCTGGCCTTTTGGCTGCAGTTTGAAATGAAGGATGTGGTTCAATGCAGATCAGATGTGGATATTCTACCAAATGTTCTAGCCTTTTCTCTACTATTGTATGGTCAACAGTGTTATGGTCACAGAGACGTAGAGGGGTATAAGGATGGTTTTCTTGGCTTCCCCCGTGGAAAAGAAGAGTTGCTCTCTTAAGGTGGCTGGGTAGTTTCATTGTGTTTGGAATGCCTATATCCAGGCTGGTAACTTATCACCTTCCTTTCCTTGATCTTGTTGAGAATGGAGGTTGGAGATTGGATGCTAGTTTGACAGAATCATTGGATCAGCGCTTTTGTTTGTACTAGGAAAGGGGATAATGGCATGTTTCACAGGGGCCAGGCACAAAATACAAATGGAAGGAGACATCTATCATGGAAAAGGGGAGAAACGGTTTGAAACAGGGGGCAGAGTAGAGGTACATGTGTTAATCATATGTTTTTGTCGTGGTGACCAGGGCAATCAAGTCAGCCATCTCCAGACGTCTGTGAGAAGGCAGATTGTAACAGCGGTGGGAGAATTTTGTGGCAAGAGTTGACATTCCAAAACATTGGAGATTGACAAACGGTTTTGTCAGTTTTCGATTCTAAGATTATAAGCAGGTCTTTACACTGTAGCTTGGATGCAGTTGGGTTGTCTTTCAGGCTATTAGGATTAGATTGCTTGTGAAAAATGTTGAATATTTCTTTGATTTTATTGGGAGCTTCATCGATGCATTTTGTGAAACGCCCTTTTTTGACTGGCTTGCTGGCTCTGTGTTGTATCTTGTGTCGGGTATTATTATCTTCAGTTTTGTACTTGTGCCATTCTATTCCAGGTTTTGATTAACACATCTCAAGTTATATGCTAAACCACTTATTCGATGCTCTGATACATCGCTTGGATTTTTATGGTTGAGCTGAGACCAGAATGTCTAAGGCCCATGCTATGTTATTGAGGAGTTAGCCTAACATGGTTTCAGAATCTCTTGATTCACGTTGTTTGATCTTATTGTCATTAGATTTGAAGTTTTTATTGGGGATGTTCCTGAAGCAGGATGGAATTGCTAAAGTTATAGTTTTGCAAATTTTTGTAGACTAGGTTTTTCAGGTTGAGGGAGAGGAAGAAGTGATTCGACTTTACTTGTGGTTCCTCCACCAAGTTTGATGTTTCAAGGTTATCAGTAAACATGTACCTAGCATTATTTGTTGATATTATCAGTCCTTGTAAGAGGCATAGAGCATAAATATTCCTAGGGAGTTCAGCAGCAGGTTTTGAATCTGGCTATGATTAACTATTTACTTGATGAAACAGCAGGCAGCTTTGCATGTGAATGATAAATAGGTAATGTCTAAGATATTGGTGGAAGATAAATCAACATTATCAGCTAGTGCTACCTCAACCTCACTTTTACACTCTCTGTTGCTTATCATAATTTTTTTTAATCAAAGCAATGAGATTTTCTAGAACAATTATGAAGTCATCTCCAATTTATGTAACTGTCTCTTTAATTTCACAATCTCTCCCTTGGGGTCTCTTGCATAGAAAATGTAATGAAATGAAAATAACATTTATAAAGCACAGCTAATACCCTAGTGTGTCTAGGCACTAACCTTCTGAGAGGTGAAACATGTGATGGTACCTAAAGAACAATTGAATTATTTACTGGCTGAACAATCAGGTTTTCAAACTTTTTCTAAATTCAAGCCGGTTTGATTTACTCTTGACTGCTAGAGATAATGAGTTCCACAACCTTGCTGCACTTATAGCAAAACTCTTCCTGCCACTTCTGGCTCCTTTAAATTTGGTGTCTACAAGATTTCCACTAGAGGAGGAATGAAGAGATCTTATAGGAGTACAAAGTTGAAAGCGTTGTGTCAGATGGACTGGGCCCAGGCCATGTAACGACTTAAAAGCTATGCACAGGGCCTTAAAAGTGATGGACTTTACAACAGGAAGCCAGTGTAACTGAACTAAGGCTTGAGACACGAACTTATGTCAGGGAATGCCCAGAAGCAGATGGGCCGCCATCATTTTGGTGGGTTTGTAGCTTGTTCAAGCAGCGTTTTTGAGTGCTGGTAAATAGCGCATTGCAGTAATCCAGTCTCAAGGTGATCAACGCCGTAACAACTGTTTTCTGCAAGGCTAATGGAATGTAAGGGAGGACCTTCCTGAGGATTTTCAAGATGAAAAAACATGAGGACATGATATAATTAATCTGGCCCTCAAAAGATAGTTTGGTATTTAAAATCACCCCCAGGTTTTTCACTTTAACACTTGAGGTTGGAAAGGTTCCTAGTTTGCGAGGCCAACAACTGGGAGTCCAAAAAGAGGGATATTTACCAAACAGTAGAACCTATGTTTTTAAAGAATTTAGCTTTAGACAATTGACCCACATCCAATTGCGCATACAGTTGTGGAATGTAGCTGCATTTGTTTCTAGATTACCAGCTACTGACAAGACGGTCTGAGTGTCATTGGTGTATGAGACCAGAAATTAGGCGAGTCAACTCTCAATAACACCAGCACCCTTGTTAACTGAATATAAACAGAGAGGAGTCGGCATTCTTATTAACTTTATGTATAAAGGAGTGCAACTCACCACATCAGAAATTTTCAAAACAAAAGATATGTTTTTATTGAAACATATCCCTAAGCTAAGTGCTTGCGTCAGTAAAGGAAGACTCATAGTTCCCAGGATCAGGGACAATATATGTTGTTTTATGAAGTGAATGCAGCTGTGGGGATTTCAGTCTTGGAGTCATTCATACATAGGTGGCTCTAAGGTGCTTCAGGCTAGAGGTTTTCTGGAGTGTTATTTTCTTTGAGCCTGAGTTTGATTTGTGTTGGATATCATCAGACTACAGTTGTAATTGAGTGTATTTTTGAGAGCTGAATGCAGCCAGAGCACAAATATAAGTGTTGAACAGGAGAGGGAATAAAGGTGAATATATAAAGATTGGCACCATTGGGGAGTTGTCCATTACTGCAGGGGGCATGCTTTCAAGCAGTCCAGTCGTGTTTTATGGTCGTTGTTTCACGTCAAAATTAGTAGAATCAGAGTTTCAGCTTGATCTTCATCAACAGAGCTAATCCAGTCTTCTCCAGCGTCATCTGTGTTTCAATCAAGTTTGAGTGTAAGTTAAATGTGGTGGCTGAGTGAACTAATGCATCCGCTCCAGTGACATCATGGACACAGATTCAGAACGGGTCACGTCCACTCCGTCTTTCCTCCATGTGGGGTCAGTGGCGTAACGGACTTTGTGGGGGCACCCCTGCAAGGCTCATGCAGGGGCCCCTGCTCTATAGTTAATCCGGAGCTATCATGCGAGAGAAATGTGCTGCGGGGGGCCCCTGCAGGTCTGTGGTCCCCGTATCACTGGGGCTGCAGGGCCTGTGTTACGCCACTGTGTGGGGTTGATGAATTGAGTATCACTGCCTCAAGTAAGAATAGACATATGTTATTCAGCACCAAGATTCTCAAAGGAATGAGCATGTACTTAATGTGAGGTGCTTCTATCAGGTCACAGGCTGATTACTCTGTTCTTTGAACAGTGTATCTTGGATCAGAAGAATTCTCTTTCCTAAGAAAGTCATGACATTCTCCTAGTGTTGAGAGACAAAATCTGAACCTCTTTGACATTTCGGCACCATGCTTTCCCTGCATTTCCCAAAACTCAGCTATATAAGTACAAACGTTCTCTGTAAACAAAATCTTCGAGGGAGGAAGTTACCCAGATCTGCGAATATGTTGGCAAACATTTACCATTCGAGAGAAAAAAAAGGACCATCTGCTTGATGAATCTGACTCAATGTGCACGAGGCTTTTCTGCAGCACAAGAAACTAAGGACGTCTGCGAACGTTCAGCACAAATGATGCTCTCTTCTTTTCAGAAGTGGCATCTCTGCATTACCCCGGGGGAGAAGAAACTCCAGACTAGCAAAGCAGATGGAGGCTGTTCACTGATTAAAACGATTTACCTTGTCAGTCGTCTTAGAAACTTAAATGTGGTATTTTTACCTTTAATAGGAGCTTGCCACTGCCCTACCTTACAGCACTTTTTTTCAGCTTTACTTCAGCAAGTGCCAATTTTCAAATCCTGCTGCACCTCCACTTTTCCTCCCTTGCTTTGTTTGCTAGACAACATTTGCACAACAAGAACACATTTTACTGGATGCAACAACAAAATAAGGAAAGAGATATTGGAGGTGTGTCGACGTACTGAGCATCATCCCCAGTCATAGGCATATGCTTTCACTTTTCACAAACTTAATCTTCAACAGATATCCTGTAGGTTACAAAAAGAAATGGAGGAAATACTTCAGGGCAGATTTATGAGGCCGTTGCGCCGCAATTGCATCACTTTTTTTGACGCAACTGCGGCGCAAACAATGCACCCTATTTACAACGTGACGCATCTAGGAGATGTGTCACGTTGTAAAGCACTGCGCCATAAGGAGGCGTTCTTGCGCAGGGGGGGGCGTTACTGCGCAGGAACGCCTCCTGAAAGTGGCTTAGTGAAATCTATGAGATTTCACTCAGTCACTTTCTGGCCAATGCTGCGTCAAAACCCTGCGCCTGCTTGAAGCAGGCGTAGGTCTTGATGCAGCATTAGTTGAATTGGGCACCCCCGAGCCTTGCTGGAGCTGCGTCGCGCTTGCGACGCAACTCCAGAACTGCGCCACATTTCCGGCACAGATGCGTCACGCATCTGTGCCGTTTTTGCCCCATGGTGCGCCGCATTATAAATGCGACGCACCATGGGTGGCGTAGCTGTGGCGCACTGTGGCGCATGTTAACTGGCGCATCCCTCGGGATGCGCCAGTTAACATAAATCTGCCCCATAGTTTTCAATACACTTGTAACCATAAATCAGCAGACTTTTGACTGCAGGTGTCAACATGCGCTAACCTTGTGCTTCTATCACTCACCATCTCCACCAATAACCACATATGTGGGAATGTTAGGCCAGTGAAAGGGGAGTGGGATAAGAGAGAAAAACAGAGACATTGGGCTCCACCCGTCTGACATCACTTGAGCTGGTCAATGAAATAAGGAGGATGTAGTAGGGACCTAAAGGCAAAGAGCTATCTTTAGTAACTTGTCCTATTCTTAACTGTAAAGAGATAGGCCTTGGCAATATATCTATGTGCCTAAAACTCACTATTTCGATGTGGAACTGGTAATTCCTGAAACTGAATATACAACTAATGTGTACCTCAAATCTATGTTTGCTGACTCTTCTCTTGGTAAATAGAGTACCAACCTCAAGCTTCGTCACAGTGCACTTTCTCTGGAAGATGCATTATATTTTATTCTTGATTCATAAAGCACTGCACGATAATTAACACAATTAAAATATCTGCTGTTCTGTAGTTTAGCATTCTGTATAAACATGCTAGAACTCTAACACCTTGTGCATAATAGTTGTGCATAATATGAACAGCATGGTAATGGATTAAAAGTCTCGGCTAATATATTCAGTACTTAATTTGTAAAGCTAAGTGCAAGAGTCCAAAGTTTTGCACAGAAGCTGTAGCTGGTGCTATTAAAGGCCAAGGTGCTGAATACCAAGGCTGTGTCGCCTTGATTCCTCCTCATTTCAGTTTCTTCCACATCCAGACACCCCCTGCCTCTTTAGCTCACTCTTGCAGGTTTTTTCTGGGCCCTGATTTCCCTGTGTCTGAAGTTTTTCCATTTTTTTCTTCCTCCTTGTCCTCTTTTGTGTTTTTAATCTCTCTAACTCATGATCATAGTCTGTTGAGAAAAAATAAGTGCCAGTTCCCAAAAAAAGTACTGGTGGGCCCAGCCGAAACCACCATTAAGCACTGAGAACAGTGTTTCCTCCTATCCAGTATTGCTAGATGGATCAAACGATTCAAGAAATCTGATCAGGCAAAGAAAAACATTATGAAAAGCTAAGAGAATTTGCAAAATGCTGCAAGAAATAGAAGCTATGGAATCATTTCTATTGCCACAAAGAAGTGCATTTTAAGTTTAGCATTCCTCTATTGATATTGGCTATAATTAGGTTAAAACAAAAATGAAATAGACCGACATTTATATTAAAGATACGTTTTCCTTTATTCACAAGCAGGGATAACATGATCTACCACCCACACTTTCTGAGGGGCAAAGTGGCAGCACCCACTGTGAGCTAATAACTTTATGGTTATACCTTGTTCCTGATTTGATTGCAAGACATACATATTACATTTGGTGCTAGTGTTAACATTATCTTTGCCAAGCCCTTGTATCAACGTATAAAGTGCTTAGGTTGACTTATAACAGTGGTCAGAAAAGGCAACAAAGTGGAAAGCTGCTTTACATATGGGGTCGGGAGAGTCAGACCACCTGACACGTTAGTCGTGACTGTAATGAATGTAAAACCGTAATCAAATTATGAGAACCTAATATGCACACAAAGGAGATGCAAAGACATGGCACTCTCTTGATGGGCTGAAGGAGTGTATGGGCCACGGCGTATCAGTCGTCCCTACACTGAAGTTCACAATGCTGGTAAGCAACTTCCACATACGTCCACATGTAAGAAAGTGCTCCTATTGGCAACTTTACATTTCAGCAGTTAGCTTTACAATTTTCCCAAAGTGACTATGGTGATTTTCAAAAATCCCAAAGCTTTATGAATAGTGAATATTACTGTGAGTATGCATGAGACTAATTCAGGTGATTACGGTGCAAGTGCATGTTAGCGCTTTTTCTTAGTAATTGAGACTAGGTATAAATGATCCAATTGAGTGTAAAAACCTATAATAAAATTCAAATTAATGAATAACCACAAAGTGACGAGTTTGTGAGTGGTCACCACATTCCATATGGCAACATGCTTCCACTCTCCTGAAAGCCGTCACGCTTCCACTCCATTCCATTCCAAGCTCTAAGTTTACAATTGTGAAAAAATAACACATTTGAAAATGTTCTGTGGCCATAAGCATAATCTGAAGATCGAATTGCATTGGGGGACTTTGGGGTGGGGGGGAGCAGGCAATGTTATATTTAAAAAAAGAAAGAAAGAAAACCAGCAGGGATTCCTTTAAGGAAGATAGGCTGCTTTAAAATACAATTTCCCCTTTGCAGATGGAAATGCAGGAATGATAGTCTGCTATTCCTTGCAAGCCACCGACCTTGTGTTTGTAGCCAATGGCAGTGGGTCACAAATAGCGGCCTGCCTCATTGTAATTTATACACAGGTCGTTCTGTGACCCACTACAACTAGAGATCTTGCTAAGTGACCCATGAATACATCTGTAGCAATGTCATCTTAAGGATTTTTGGGGCTCCAGGCAAGTCATATTTTAGGGGCCCCTATTGAGAACACCTTTGAATATAATTACCGATTTCTGCTAATTCAAGCCCATATGATGCCTGCTAAATGAACTTTCAGAACTACAGTCACACAAAAACAATTCTCATTTTGGGGTGGAGGGTGCACAAATCCATAAAATGACACCTGGTAAAAGAGAAGCAGTCGGAGGTAAAGGTAGCAGGAGAAAGGAGAGAGATTGGGATGTAAAATAGAGGTTAGAGATAGTGTTCATTTCCCCAGGGGCCCATTGGAAGGTGGCGGCCCTGGGCAATTGCCAACTTTTCCCATGCATTAAAACGTCTCTGCACACCACCACTTGCTGATTTTCAAAGACTTAAAAAAAAAGATACCAAAGATTCTGTAATACAAAATTACAGACGGGTTACAAAAAGTTGGCTCACAATTTGTAACTATTGTCTGTGCATCAGACCCAAGGTCCTGTCATTTGCAAACTGTACTTTATACGTAAAATTAAATGTAAATTCTTGCCATTTAAACTTCGTATGATGGCTGGTGAGGCGTTCATTAATCATTCATCTTGTTGCTCAAAAACATGTACCTGTGACAGGACTCGATGTCAGTATTAACACAGGAGTATTGTAGGAGGTTAGAGTCAAAACACGAACATGTCATTTTCTGGATATCAGTTAACATGTCAGGCATTGCACCTTTTGAGAGCGGACAAAGACACTCTATTCCAAAAGGTGGGTTGTCAAAACCACCACATTTAATTCAGAATACATAAAAATGCGTCACCGCTTGTCGTGAAACGTTGCCACTAGCCTCGAAAGGTGACATAATGGCAGAAATCAAAGGCGCAGAGCATATTCCGGTAATTTTTGTTTTCTTTTTAAATACACAGGTCCGAGTTGTGGAGTTGCCCAAAAGTACTGCCAAGTATGCTGTGCTATGTCTGGTGCTGTCAGAAATATTTTACTTAGAAAGTGAATTACTGCAAAACATGCCATTACCTCAGTTTTTAAACTCTACCAAATTACACCTGTCAAGAATTCCACCTCTTACGAACTGATGGAAAAATTGCAGACGTTTACAAACACGGAACAAAATGGGTCACTCAGTAGGGTTTGGCGAGGCATAGCCGGTTAAATCACGTGAATAAGGAAGAAAGGGGGTCTTTATTACCTCAATGTGGACAAAAAAACCTTCATCCGTTCGAAAATTAAGCTGTCAGCTTTTAAGCGACTCTATATTTACGGCCGTTAGTGGTGGCACAGCTGTGGAGCACTTATGTATAACTCTCCTCCCAGTCTCGGTCACGATATTTCTATATATTGATGTCCTTTGCATCCAGTCATAAGCCCGCAAAATGGGAACAATTATTGTTAGTTTTGTAGAAAATCACTTATATTGAGTTAGGCAGTAGAGTATGCCAAGGGATAGCCACCTCAACACCGTTCGTACCTAGAGCATGATAAAGACACTCTTAAAACTCAGTTAATTCAGACATGATTTTTAGTTTACCGATTACATTTTGAAATGTATATTCCTTCCCCAATACTTCTAGTAATGAAGTTAAGAAAGACATAGCTTTGAAACAGATTACACTAAGAAAGTCACCTCTTGAGCAGAAAAAGAGACAACTGGAAAAAAGGTGAGTGTATTAAGCACACTTCAAATCTGCTGTCCCCACAAAAAGAAGTAGGCATGAGAAGAGGAAGAAAAGCAGCAAAAATACATCTTCTCAGCAAACCTTTGTTTACAAAAACATTGTTATGAACTTAAGAGTCCACTAGCTAGGAGACACCTGAGTGAATATTACATTTGCAAAACCACACTCGCAAATATTGCTTCTCCAGTGACCCAGAGGGTGAGTTCTCAGACAGTAATATTCTTTGACAGACCCCTCACTCTGGATAGTGCAACTCCAGCAAAAAAATCTGTCAATCAATGCGGATCTGGGGGGCTATCAACCAAATTTATCCCATCTCATCGCAGGAGCCACTGCACTGCTGAATATGGCATGACACTTAAACTTATCAAGGGCGTGCTGAGTAAGCAGATTATAGAGAATGAGAGTCTCCCCAAAATCAGACCGTTGACTAATTTCGATAACTGTTCAGAATTAGCCCTACCATTTGTTTCCCTCTGGCCAGGGAAGCCTAGCATCTTTTTGCAGTCCAAGAAGTCTAGGAACCTCATTTCGGAGCAAGGGGAATTAGCATTCTCCTCACGTCATAGTTCGATCTGTGGTTCTGCATGATTCTTTTGGCCAGCCCAGGTCATTAGCAACAGCAGGATCCCTGCATGTTCATAGGCTTCCTCTGGTCAGTGTCTCCAGCTAAACCATCAATCAATCAGAGTACTTGTAGAGCACGCTACTTACCCGTGAGGGTCTCAAGACGCTGAGGGGAGGGGGTGCAGCTACTGCTCGAAAAGCCAGGTCTTGAGGAGTCTTCTGAAGGCGAGTAGGTCTTGGGTCTGCCGTATGTGGGTAGGGGTGTGTTCCAGGTCCGCGGCGAGGTAGGAGAAGGATCAGCAGCCGTAGGTTGTTCGTTGGATAATGAGGACAGCGGCGAGGGCGAGGCTGGCGGAGCATGCTGGCGGGTGGGGGTGTAGAAGCTGAATCTGCTGTTAAGGTAGGCTGGTTGGCGTTTTGTAGTGCTTTGTGTGCGTGGGTGAGGTGCTTGAAGGTGATCCTCTTGTCGACGGGGAGCCAGTGTAGGTCTCTCAGGTAGGGGGTGATGTGGCTGCGGTGGGGGACGTTGACGATCAGTCGGGCGGAGGCGTTTTGGATGCGTTGTAGTCGTCGTAGGTGTTTGGCTGGGATTCCTGCGTAGAGTGCGTTGCCGTAGTCCAGTCTGCTGCTGACGAGGGCCTGTGTCACCATTCTTCTTGTTTCGGTCGGGATCAACTTGTAGATCCTGCGGATCATGCGGAAGGTGTTGTAGCAGGAGGAGGAGACCGCGTTGACTGGCTTAGCCATGGAGAGGGAGGAGTCGAGGATGAATCCTAGGTTGCGTGCATGGTCGGTGGGTGTTGGTGTTGTTCTCAGTGTGGTCGACCACCAGGAGTCATCCCAGGCTGAGGGGGTGGGTCAGAGGATGAGTACCTCAGTCTTAGTCTTAGCAAATTTAGCTTCAGACGGTTGCTCCTCATCCATTCGGCGATGGCCTTCATTCCCTCGTGGAGGTTGGTTTTGGTGGTCTGTGGGTCCTTGGTGAGGTAGAGGATGAGCTGGGTGTTGTCGGCGTAGGAGATGATGTTGCACCATACACAGTTCATGGTGGGGGGTCACTAACAGTGCTGGTTATCTTCTGCCCTTAGCCAATTCAAAGTAATCCTGTGGCACAGACTGTGGCTCAATGGACCAGCAGGTGTGCCAACCTCAGCTCAGAAGGTTGGCTCATAAGCACATGGCTGCTGAATATCAGCTTGAATGTCTTGAGTGATGTAGAAGGAGCTGGTCTATCTTCTTAAATACTGCTGCCGGATGTACGCAGTGGGATTTGGGTGCACACAGGGGGTTGGGCACAGGTCCTGGCAGAAGGCCAGTCACTGCGACCCACCCCCACAGTGCACAGTCAAAGGCCATGTGCAGTAGTGGGTGGACACTTGGGTGCAGGGCTGGCAGAAGTCCAGTTCATGATTGGGAAGGATGTTAGAGTAGTTGGTGTATTTCAGTGTTTAATTCTTTTTAATGGTAACTCATGTTTCATTCCAACACCTAACTATAACTTTTGTTTTTTCAGTGTGTGAAATTGGGTTTGTTGTTGCAATACCACCCCACTTATTGCCTGGATTTTGATGCAGCTTTGACTGAGGCTTACCGGATTCCTGCTATCCAGGTTCCCCGTACCAGTGCTCTTTCCCTAAAACTATGCCACAATTGGCACAGATTCAGCAACCTCTTTAAGTCCCTAGTAAATGGTACCCCTAGTACCTAGGGTTTCAGGACTGAAGAGGATCCACAAGGCCTGTAGCACAACTTGTGCCACCCTAGGAACCCCTCACGAAGACCATCAAACTGCCATTGCAGGATGTGTGCCTTGGTGCAGAGAAAACTGAAGAGTAGACATGACACCCATCCCTGCGTGCCATGCCCATGGACACTGCATGAGGTATAGGTAAGTCACCCTTACTGCAGGCCTTACAGCCCTAAGGCAGGGTGCACTATATTCAATGTGTGGACATATCTGCATGAGTAGATATGACCCTGCTGCTATTCTTGGATATTATAAGTGCACAGGGAAACCATAGAGACTACGTGGGCTGGATACTTGTCAGCGCGAATTTCCTAGCTCCATGATGGCTTTAACTGTACCCTTAGATGTTTGGTACCAAGCATTTTGTTTAAAGAAGACTTCACTGGTGGCAGTGTTGAATTTATTAATAATTGCACTCAAGGGGCACCTTTGAGGGTCCCCATAAAACCTAACAAGCACTGGTGTGCCCTCTGACTAGTTTTGATCAGCCTGCCACAAACAGAAGTGTTTTTGATCTCATGGGGTGAGAGCCAGAAGCTCTCTGAGGCCAAGAACAAAGCCTGCTGTGGGCGGAGGTGCTACACATACCCCCCAGGCCAGGATGGCCTTCCAAGGCCGGAAGTTTCAAAGGTGATGCCGCCTTTGAAATGCGAATCAGGCATCTCCAGATATTGGGGGATGCCAACCCCCCTCTCCTGCTCCGCATTTGGCTGGAGGACAGGCAGGAAAATTAGTTAAATTAGAAAATGGGTCCCCATTCAGCCAGCGCCACCCCTAATGTGGGGCAGGTGATGTGGAGCCTACTTTTAATTTCTCTCCATCGTGGTTTGTGAGGGAATTAGCCAATTAGAGTCAGGGTTGTGCCCCTTCCCACAGGAAGTGGTCACTTAGAGGGTGTAGACACCCTAAAAGTAGATATCCCATTGGCTTCTACCTGTCACCCCCTTTAATGCCCCTAAATGTAGTATTTAGGTGGCATCCCTGAACCCTGAACTCAGATTTAATAGACACAGAGAAGAAAAAAAAATCCTGATGTGCTGTTTCGTCCTGCAACTGTGAGGCCTCCAAGAACTCCAGAGCTCCTCCAGTCTTCTACAAATCACCAAATAACTTATTTGGAGTGGAGGCACTGCTTCCCTGCAGACACAGGCACTGAACCACAGAATCTGGTTTTACTGGCAACTCCAATGCATCACCCAAACCAAAAGTTGTGCACCAGCCCCGGAGGATCAAATCAGTCTCCCCTCAAAGTATGGAGACACCAGGTTCTACTAAAGCTGTGCAACATCAAAACCCAGGGCACCAGACCCTCTGCAGTATTCACCGAAACAAACAGTCTATCCCGGACTCCAACTGCCCAGGAAGCAAGCACCCATTGAGGGACATTGAGATCCCTGAGACCCACTTCTTGAGTGGCTCAGCTGTCCCCGAAGCACCTCTCTAAGCTGCCTGCTCCTAACCGCGAGGACATACTGACGCATGGTGTGCAGCTGACATATCTGCTCTGCATCTAGCCTGCCCAACTGGGTACCAATAAACCAGCTATGCTCCTGTGATCTTGAGGCCATATGACCTGCTTCCTCAAGTGAGACACCTCAGACTTACCTTCAAGTTCCCTTGTGCAGTGTGTTTTCAAGTGGCTCCCTTCTTCATGGGGCATCAGCTACCAACTCCCTCAGTACCCTGCTCCTGGCCGAGTCGGGATGCTCCGCAGAATCTGCTGGTGGAACATTGGGTCTGGCTTTGCTACTTACCTAAATATTGAAGCTGAACCTCGAAATGCAACTGTATGATTTGATATGCCTTTTTCAAATTTCTCTCATTGACTTCAATGGCGTGTAATTACACACAAAAGTGATTTGTTTTCCTAACTCAAAAAATCATATATCGAAAAATACTTACTGTTCAATGAAGTTCTTGGTCTGAAAAATTACATAAAAATTGGTATTATTTTTGTAAATTATTCTTTGGTTTATTTTTTATTGTGTGTCTCATTTATTGCCTCTGTGAGTAAAACAAATGCTTAGCACTACCCTCTGATAATCCTAACTGCTCATCCACATTACCACAAATGGAGAGTATTATCTACTTTTGCCTCTAAATAGCAGTATGGGTCTCACTGGACTCTCTGCATAGTGTACTTCACTTTAGTGCATTATATAGTGAGCCAGTATTCTATATTCAGTGATTCCATATCAGAGGTCTTCAAACTGTATGGCACGTTCCCATGGTTTCTGTGGCTGTATTCCCAGGGGGGCACAAATCCCTTAACAAGTACTTGTAAATGAAGGTGTATTGTAAGCACAACCTTGATTATTTAGCACATTTCCAGGCTGTCTCAATTTGATTGCAGCAGTTCTCCACTAAAAGTGTGAGAACTGTAACCCTGAGTGCCGCCTTGGTAGGGTACAAAACGTGGCTAAAAAGAGCACAGTACTTTTCACCTTCAGGTTACCAGATAGAAAATAACACACACATTTTAAATGAAAAACAAATGTAAATTAAACTAAAGGAGTAGAAATGCACTTTTTTTGTATTACAAAATTGCAATTGGTTAATGTGATCACTGCAGAGGTCTCTGTGTGTGAACAGAGTGTCACTTAATTCAATCTGGTTGGCACAGTGACTTGTGGATTTATAGTGCTACGCGGTACTAGCCTGTCACAGAAAGCACTGTCAACAAGCAAGTCAATTGGATTGCAATCAGTTTAGGATAGGTTGATGCAAAATGATTTAGGGCCCTATTACGAGTCTGGTGCTCCAAGGACTGCCAGACTCACGGTGGCCGGCGGTGGTGGACTCAGCCACCGCCGCATCGGCAGTCTGACCACCCGATTATGACTTGGGCAGTCAGACCGCCCTTTCTCCATATAAACCTTGGAGGAGAGGAAACAGCGGGCCCATCTGTGCCACAACTGCATGTGCATGCACCCAAGGGGGCATAAAAAGTGCCCCCCTTTGTTCATGTACATAGGTTCCTGCACGGCATGAACTTTCAAGTCCATGCCATGCAGGAACCTTGTAGTGCGGTCCCATTGCAGTGCCTTTTTTAATGGCACCTCTGCCTTTAAAAGTGGCACTGCCATGGGACCGGCCCGCCTCCACCTGCCAGACTACTTGTAAGTCGTAATCTGGCATGCAGACGGGGTGAACTTCCGTGGAGCGATGGCGCTGCGGTTTGCAACGTCTCACCACCACTCCGCCGAAAATTCATAATCGGCCCCTTAGTGTTTAAGAAAAAACAAGTGCTTTCTAAGTGAATTAGTTTGTGATAGACAATCACAATGTACAAACATTTTATAGATGTCTATTAAAAGAACACTTTCAAGACCTCAGCTGATAAAATCCTTACATTTCCTGTCAAAAGAAATACATCTTTGTCACCATGAAACTTTCAGTGACTCCATCAATTATAGTCTGTAATGGCTCCCAAGCAGGCTTTAAGTTTGGTGAGTAACCAGTTGCACACATTTAAATTCCTTTCAGGCAGCAGGCACCCTTGTGAGATGGTCTGCTTCTTGTTTAGCCGTCTGTCTCTCCCTGGGCTTCACAGCACAGAAGAACCCCTGCTCCCCAACCACTTCCTCCTTTCACTTCAACCGGAGCACCTCAAGGTCCACATTATTATTCAGGGATCGTTGTTTGGGGTCTCTGCACCCCACCTTTGGTTGCTGTACAAGCAGAAAGTGGGGTGGGAGTCCTTTATTATTGCTGGTATTACGGCCCAGTTCCCCCTATACACAGGGAGCAGGGCACAAGAAACAGGGTGAGAGATGTGGAGCTTTTACCCTATTTTGATGGCCAAAGGGGCAGACAGTGTATTTTGGGCCTGGGGCCTAGAAGTGATGGTTTCACTGGCCTGGAGGTATCAATAGTGCGGCAAGTGAAGTGTCACCAGGGCCCAGGAATGTGAAGGGGCAATGAAATCCCTCATCTTAATATGGCTAAGACTGGCCTTGTTTCCAATGACCAAAATGCTTCCAACTAAATCTAAATATTTACTTGCCCTGCAAATTACTATTAAAAGCCGGTCAGGATCCAGACATATAACTCTAGTAAACGTTTACATTAGGTCTGTACTCTCCAACCTGCAATCCTCGATTGTACGCAGGCTAGTTGATTTTTTGGGAGAGATCACCCAAAAAACTCTAAAAAGTGTGACAGGTGATACTAACACCTCCATTCCTATATCTGTAAAGTCTAGACGCCAGGAATCGTCACCTACTCATGATTATAAGAAAACTACTAAACTTTCAAAGGTGTGCTCCCAAATCCTTGATCTTTTCATTGAACATGGTCTAAGATTAGTAAATGGTAACACCAGGTCTGACTGTCCCCCTTCATTTACGTTTAGTATAGGCCTTATCAAATCCAGGACTGACCACATATTACTCGATAATGACCTCTGGCCAGACTTGTATGACAATCAAGTTATTTGTAAAGCAGATAACGATCACCAGGCACTAAACACATCCTTTTATATAACTGTATTCAAAGATTTTCAACTGAAGGCAGCTTTCTTCTCTGCACCAATTACAACATCAAATAATTTGAGAAAAGTCATGTGGGCAGAAATGGAGGGAGGTGAAAAGTGATGGCACTTATATATAACCTCTTTGTCACTAAAATGTCCCAAATTGACCTAACAACACCCATAATATTCATTTTATCACTTTACACTGTGAATTCATGAACATTTTGAGACCATGTTTCATGAGGGAACATAGAAGAGGAGTACTTAAAAGGAAAACGCCCACTTGGTATTACAAAACCTTTTGCCTAGGAAAACTCCTGTGTGCTATTAAAAAGGGCTCTAGACCTGAAATTATAAAGACACGGCATGAACATAAAAAATGTCCTAGCCAAAACTAAAAGGGAGTGGGATGAGGCCCAATGGTTAACGCTAGCTGAGGCCCTAGAGAAGGGAGACCAAAAAAACTTTTGGAAATTAGTAGCTGTGAATTCTACTAAAAACACTGAGTTAGAACCATCTATCATGCCCGACAACTGGGTTGCCCACTTTAGTTCCCTTTATGATTGCCAGCAGCAAGTTAACGGCCCAGAGATTACCTCCCTAGAGGAGGGTAGCAGTGCTCAATCATCTAGTGAGATTACCTAATCTTGCAACCCAGCCTTGCAAGTGAACCCTATATTCACTCTCCTTGAAACACACAAAGCAATAACATTAACAGACAAGGCCCCTGGAATGGATGGCATTTCGGAAGACCTTTTCTCTGTCTGAAACAGATAGCTGGGTCCCCTATTTGAATGCACTATCAAACAGCATAATAAGTAGTAATAGGATTCCCCTGTCATGGTTATTATACCGATCGACAAGAAAGGTGAGAGATCCATTGCATCAAATTATAGGCTGATAAGTCTACCTGCTAACTCCCCAAAAATCTTTTGCAGACAGGTTTTATTTAGATTAAATGTCTGGATGCAGCAAAATAATATTTTAGAAGACTCCCAAGCAGGCTTTAGATAAAAAATTAGCACTCTGGACCAGGTCCTCTGCTTCAAGGTGATGATAACATGGAAATACATCACCTTGTTGCGTGACCACCTTTATGTCGCTTTTATTGACCTAAGACTTGAGCCTTTGACCTAGTCCCCAGAAACAAAATGTGGGAGGTACTGGAAGGTTATGGTATTCCCCTAGACCTCCTAAGGATACTTAGACTCCTCCATGAAAACACATATCCAAGGGTGAGATGGAACACAACAGGGGATATGACTGAGAAGATTGAAGATCAGGAAAGGGGTCAGACAGGGATGTGTCCTAGCCCCAACATTGTTTAGCTTATTTATTAATGGGGCTGCCATGAGCCTGAAGCTACGCAAACATGATGCCCCCAGAGTAGCGGTCTTACCAACCCCAATATTAATGTTTGCAGATGACACCTTACTGATCCCCCACACACCTATGGGCCTTCAATCTCAACTGAATGCTTTTGTCACCTTCTGTGGGGAAAGAGGGCTAGAATTGAACTCCTCCAAATCTAAAGTCATGATGATAAACCCTCATAAGAAGTGTAGAGGTACAGTGACTGTAGAGGGCCGCCCCCTTGAGGCCGTTCATAATTTTGACTACCTTGGGGTTAGGTAAAGTAACACTCAAGCATGGGCCCCACAGCTGGAAAAAAGTAAAACCACCCTACAACAGGAAGCTTTCGCCGTAGCTAGACGCTACAAGGCTGCATCCAGAGAACCCGTAGCGCCAGCCATGGCTATATATAAAGCTACAGGTGTAACATCAGCACTATACGTAGTCGAGATCTGGGGGTATGCTGATGCAGATAGGCTAACCAAAACAGAAAACAGGTTTAAAAAAAAAATTAACTTCTCCAAAGCACACCCGTAACACCATTACGTCTAGATTTTGCCCTCAATCCCATCCATCTAATAGCCGTCTGAAAACCTTTGCTATATTGGGTTAGGTTATGGTCCACACAAGAATTGGTATCCTATAGAGAGTGTGTTAAAGACCTTCTGGTCCTTGATAGCAAAGTAAGGACACCGTGGCTTAAACACATACAAGAATAATCACATAGAATCTATAGTAAAAGGTGATACTCCAAGAGTCAAATAGTGTTATTGGGAGGCACTTATAGCTCAAACACGGAAAGCGTACAAAACAAAAACCCTTACAGGTAAGTTTCTTAATCATAAAAGTGAGCCACAGTTTGAACCTTACATGAATAGGATGTTCCCACACCAATCAAAATGTTTGTATGTTCGATGTCTCCTTTCTGCCCGCTTTTAATGCTGTGTTGTGTTTACCTTCTCAAAGCACCAGGACGCCCCTTTGCTGGGGCAGCTGTGCGCGGAACAAATAAAAATAACATAACATAACATAACATGTAGGTGTGGGGTTTTGCCCCTAAGATCTCACACTTTCAAATGGTCAAATCTATCCCCGAAGACTAATTTTTGCCCAAACATAGTGGAAACAGAATCCCATTTTTTGTTATTCTGACCCTACTACAGGATAGCTCGAAAAAATGGTTGCAGGCAGCATGTGATACTATGGGTGTTAGGCATTATTGGAAAGTGGAGAGATTATTTAAGAGCGATACAAGAGAGCTCTTAGCTCTTGCCGTCTCCCGATATTTGCATATTGCCTGGGCCTTAAGGAGGAAGGCCATTCTTACTTCCAAAGTATGATAGAGCTCGACATATATTAGCACTGGCAATGCACTATGCACATTCCTCTTATTGTAATTGTATGAATTTTCTTGACTGGCCATAACTGCATTTGCACAATTTTATACTGGTTGCCTTTCCACTTGGTCAATGTATTCCCTCAGGTCCAGTTCTTCTACTTTTATTGTTAATACACATGGATTTTTATTCTCTTTTACAACTGGGTAATTGAATAATGATGTTTTTATGATTGTCTAAGTTTTAATGTATTTAAGAGTATTTTTGATGTATTATTATGATGTGTTTTATGGGCTGTGCCCAAAATAAACGATTTACAACTAATCCCTCATTTTATTTGTTAGTTTTAGGGCCGAGGATAACCTTGCTGTGAAAAAGGTACAACACTTGGGAGTCATTATTTTCTGATAGTGACAGAGTGTCTGTGAAAAAGGCAAAGAAGACCGCCTGCATCTCAGGGCTGCAGCTATCATTAGTGCAATAGGTGTAGTAGCATTGGGATCTAGGAGTCTGAGAGGTTGCAATACCTCAATTATGAGACGTAATGTTTTTTGATCAATTTCTGTTTTTGTTTCCAATAAAAAGTTCATCCACTTAGGCTCCTACATGGATGTTTTGCACTGATCCATCAAGCATGGACCAAGAAAAAGGATTGGGCAGGAGTGGGTTTTCCAAAAAAGTAAATTGCCTTTTTTAAAAAGGAAAGTTTGTTCTCCAATACAGAAAAAAGGGGCTGAACACATTTGGCACAAAGTTAGAGCTTTACTCAGAAGCTGTTTTTGTGATTTAGTGTAAATCCATTCAGCTGTTTTCATGCAATTAACATTTAGGAGGGGCTTGTGCTGGTCATGATGGGGTTACCCCTCAGTTTCAGATATCAGTACCGTTGGGAACTGCAGGAGTACTGTGGTATTCCTGTAGTACCAAATATCCAAAAAGTAGCACCATCTTATTGGCTGTGCAGCCTGTACTCCCATCAGCCATTACAGTACTAGGGATCTAGAGAAGGACCAGCTGTACCGAAACAATTTAAGTGGCCGGCTGCAACAGTGGAGACAATGTTGCAGCCATATTACAGGACTTAGGGACTTAGTCACTAAGTTTTGAAAAATTGTGAGGAAGAGGGCAGAGGGAGCACATCCTAGACCCCAAGTCCATGTGGTCATGCCCCAAAAGGACTGTGGAAGCCGAACCTTAATAATCATCTGAACGCCAATATTCTGATCACCGCAAATCTTACCCAATAAATTAATCTCCAGTTTCTCCACTAGATCTAGAGGTTAGAAACTACACTCATCATGGAAAATCAAATATTTAGCATACTAAACAGAAATAAATTAAGATGCATTATTTTTTAAAAAAATCTTTTTTATTGAAGAAAACCAAATAATACCACACATATGAACACAAATACTAAATAAGCAGTCATTAAAATATACATAAGGATTAAATAAAAAGTGGACATAAAATGATCGTAAACATTACCGAGGAGTACATTATACTGGAGCATAAATCTAGGTTTCATATTTGCAAATGATTCCAATGAACACAAAATTATAATGATTCATTATCAACATCGAACGGAGAAGTGACATTAAAGGGGGTGCACAGCCAACCTCTATTCTCATTCCAGGGGGCCCAAATTTTCATCCATTTAGCCGGGCAACCCCTCCTTTCATATACCACTCTCTCGGCCTGCATGCACCAGTCCATATCGGACACCCAATCAGTGCATTTTAATTCAACCCCTCCCTTCCACGTTGTAGCGATGTTACGTTTAGCCACCATGCATCCGAGGATGCATTATTAACTGAGTTCTAGATCAAAAAAGCTCAAAAATAGATTTAGTACAGAAAATGTGATATAGCAAAAAATACATAGAAATGCCACAAAGGCTCAATTACAAAACACACAATCATAAAACCTTGTCCAATTAGTCAAACCCCAAGAGTCAGTCACATGAAGAGTACCAACAACATCCTCAAAAAGGAAGGATCTAAGTTAAATGGACAGAGTCTCAGGTCCCAGCAGCAGCAAATTGCATCATGGAAACACACCCATGGAAAATGAAAAATGAATACGTCCAGGAGGAGGGAGTGAGAGGCACTAAAAGGGAAGAGCTCTGTGAATGGAACAGAGAAGTATGAAACAAAGTATGAGGGCTTGGGACTGAAAGTTGGTGTGAGGTGTGAGTGGTTACTGGAAGTTTGGGAGTGTCTTACAAAAGTTTATGCTATTTTTTTACATGTTGATCAATGGCTCTTATGCTAAGTCATGGACATGGAAGGCATATGTACAAGGACTATATTTTTATCGGCTTATTTACTAGTTGCCGCTAACTGGAGTTAGCTGCACTTTTCTGGCGAAAATGTGAATTTTGAAGATTGCCACTTCTGTTAGTGAGAGTTAAGGAAAATGGGATGAAAGGTGGGCGTTCCTGTAAAAAAACTGCAGCTAACCCCACTTCACGATATTTACATAGAAATCCTTGTGCGGTGCAAGGTGCAAAACCCTAAACTGCCTCTAAGTTCAGTTAGAGGCAGTTTTTTAAGACCAGAAAATAGCTGGTCTTAAAATTGGTGCAAACAAGTGGGGCCTCATTTGAGAGGTTTTGGTGCTGGACAGTGCAGCAAACTGTGCCAAAACAAAAGCTCAGGAATGTGCCCCACAATAAGATAGGGCACAGTCCTGGGCCTCATTTTGCTACATAAATATTTAAACCAAAATAATTTAGATACAATTCTATGTTGCTTTTCCTTTACGCTGTTGATGTAGCGAATCTTCCTTTCCTGTCATTCCTGTCGAATGTCTAAATAAACTATCATATATGCCAGTTTTCTGGGTTGCTTTTTCAATTAATTTAATAAACAATACCAGATTAATAAATGCAATTAAATCTTGCAAGAGAAATTGAATTATCTTTTTTTAATGCGGAATCTGTGCCCTAGTAGGTTCCATGGACATTGATTGATCTTGCTGCATGTAGTAAGCGTTTGGATGTTACTTTATTATACATTATACAGTATCAGTAAGAGTTGGCCCTATAAGATTATAAAAAAAATATATTAAAATTCAGAATGCCTCAACTTCGCTCTTGACAGCCAGCAACGCCGAATAATATACTGCAGAGTGACTGCTCCGCGACATTCAGTTAAACAATATGGACAGCACAGCTTTCAAACCAGCTACTGCACTTTACTCCTTAAAGAAGTCCAGCAGCCCACCACCCACCTGTTATCGGAGACCTTTCTTGCAGGGCCCATCATTCTAGCTTTTCATACATCTATTTGAGGTTGATGGCTTATTTGACAAAGAACAGAACACTAATAAATTGTGGAGTCATTACCCTTTATGCATACTTGCTCGAATAGGTGTCACAGATTCCTGCCTCCTAATAAGGGAAGGAAGCAGAAAAACGTATAAATTCTCCCTAGGGAGTCAGACAGCCCGAAGCCACGGCTGACAGCTGTTGTGGTTACCATGGGAACCACGAGTCACAACACACAAGGCTGAAAATGATGCACGGGCAGCGCTTTTGGCAGGAGTTTCTTGGAAAGCGAGCCTGTTTTCCCTGCACCACTTGCAAAAAGTAGCAGTCCTCTGACATCATGCACATGAAATTTGGGATTAAATAAATACTGAGTTTAATTAGTACAAAAGGGAGCTGTTTAATGTGTGCTGGGTTTGTTTCTCTGTAGTTTGCAGGCCATGTGTAGCTGAAACTCTCAAGTCTGTGCAAAACCCGAGGGGGCAGCTTGTTGGCCGACAGGCTTGTACACATGGCTGGATGGGGTAATGAACTATACAACTCGCACACTTAACGTTTCTTTGACATTTCACTTGCTGTTCTGAAAGAATCCATACCATCAGAACAGAATTTAGCTATATTGTTTGAATAATTAAACACAACAATTGAATTAATTTGTGTGTATCCTGTTGTTTTACGTTATTTTGTTGGGCTGTTAGTTTTATATTTAGCACTAGTGAATCCAGAAGAATGTGGTAGAGGGCAGTTGCTGGTATAGCAAGGAAGAACGCAGGTGTGAATGGGAGAGGGAAGGATCATAAGATAGATAGAATTGCTTTGTGGCTTAGGGCCTTATTACGATGTTGGGTGGACACTGCTGCAGAAAGGAACCGCCCGACGTCAGGTCGGCGGTTCCGACCTCCGTGTTTTGATGCGACCCCCATACGGGAGGTCACAAACCTCAAGTTTTTAATGGAAATTTGTGCGGTGGGAAGGCCCACAGCACAAGCTTTCATTGAGAAATGGAGGTTTTGAAACATCCCTGCACCGTGTGTCAGATCCACACAGAGTAGCGATATTGAGGGGTGCCATAGATGACCACAGGTCCCATTACAGAGGGTTTGGGGTCAGTTTCCAACACTCCACATATCGGAAAAGCCAGCATGGATTGGCTGTCGGAAAACTGACATTGTAATCCCGATGGTGGAGCCGAGCCTGGTTCTGCCATCATTTTATGGATTACTATTCCGCTCCTCTTCTGACTGACTCACAGAGCCCGTCGGAGAAGGAGCTAAATCTCCCTGCTGGTTTCCTTCCGACTGCTGTCATTGAATTCATAATAAGGCCCTAAGTATTAAAAGGACTTATGTAAAATAATGTCTGAAGTCATGTCTACCCACTTGTGCAAAGTCCCACCCCATTTTGAGTACATGCAGGTAGCGATGAGGTATTTCTGGTACTTGAGTCATTGCTGCCCTGACATTGGGAAGAAGATCAGGAAGTCATGGTGGTTGTATGCCACTATTATGCAAGACACTACAACTCAAGCCATTAGAAAGCATCCATTGCTGCATAAACGGCAAAAAGCTTTGTTGCTCTCAATCTCGATGTGGAGGCACTGTGCTAAACCTATGCTTAAAAACTCTGCTAAAGAAACAGACATTTGAGGTGAGGAGAAGATTTAGAGTGGTGGTGGTGTAGGGTGCTCCATATACAGAAGAAGCAGTTGTCCACTTAAACTTGAGAACTACCCAGAGTTTCTTGCTTCACTTTTTGCATAATGTATGTGTCACTCTAAGCCTGAAAAGGTATGGCCTTTTCTGATACTGGGTGCACTCTTGTATCTAGACAATATATACCTCTCAGATGAGTTGTAGCTAGAGTAAAACAGATGTTTCATGGGTTGCTTTTATTAATTTCAGGTTGGCATGGATGGTATTTTATCCATCCAAAGCTGCGAAACTGTGCCTGGAGTGGCGACTTCAATTTTCACTTCGACAAAACTGAAGATAGTGACACAGTCGCCCTCCAGGCATGCCTAACCACATTCGGGCTTTCCCAACTAGTGAAAGCCCCAACTCACGAAGGAGGCCATATTCTGGATGGTATTTTTTCCAATTTAAATAACCTTCAGGTTTCTGCAATTTTCCCCATTATATGGTCAGATCACTTTGTTATAACGGCCACTTTAACCAGCCATGCCTCAGGAATAGCTATGGAGAATGATAATAACCGTCAGACCTTCTTGGATTGGAAAAATATTGACAGCAATAGCTTACAATCAGCTCTGATTAAAACTAGCCCGACTTTATCACTTGATCCTAATCTCGCCATTACCCAATATAATGAATGGGTTGCATCTGCTGCCACTCGTCTGGTCCAGTCAAAACAAAGCTCTCGAAACAGATCAACCCCATCTGCCCCTTGGTTCTCGGATACACTAAGGACACAGAAGCAGTGGTGTCGGAAGAATGAGAGGAACTGGCACAGGCACTATTCCGAAGAGGCCAAAATAATTTACAAGCACTCGGTTATCATATACAAAAATATGATCCTAGATGCCAAGAAGAAGTACTTCTCGGAAAAAATTGAACTTTCTAAAATTTCAAATAAAGCATTGTTTGAGACAACTAAACAATTGGCTGGTTGTCTACCTAACCTCCAACCTCCCTCCTCCCAACTGTTCTGTGATGCTTTGGCCAACTACTTTTATGACAAAGTTAATGATATCTATGCTGTCTTTGCTAGCTCCGCAAAAACGCCTGTAAATATTACTTCTGAGAAGGCGAGTCCCTCCACAACCGGTCCTTCTTTATCTCAGTTTAAGGAGGTCTCTATTACTCAGGTCAGGGATTTTTTGTCACCTATTAAATCAGGTTCTGCCCTTGACCCATGCCCTTTTAAAGTATTGCTACCAGTTTTGGAAGTTCTGCTCCCAGCCATCACTAATATATGTAATACTTTGATTACAACAGGAGTCTACCCCGCTGACCTAAAAAAGACATTACTGAAGCCACTGCTGAAAAAAACAAATTTAGACAGGATTGAACTCAAGAACTATCGACCGATTGCCAATTTGCCCATCTTGGCCAAAGTTGTCGAAAAGGCCTTAAACGCCCAACTGTCAGCCTTCATAGAACTCCATCATTTATTGGATGATTCTCAGTTTGGTTTTCGCCAACATCATGGGACGGAGACGGCCCTGATCAAGGCCACAGAGGATATCCGAATCATTCGTGATGCAGGTGGCACTGCGGTCTTGATATTGTTGGACCTTTCAGCAGCATTCGACACGGTCGATCATGCTATTTTGATCGACCGTGTCGAAGATCTGGGGATTAAGCATAAGGCTAAGACCCTACTGGCATCCTTCCTTGCCGGAAGGACTCAGGTGGTCACCATAGGGCCTTTTCAATCTACCACCCTGTCCCTGCCATGCGGAGTCCCCCAAGGCTCATCCCTGAGTCCGACACTTTTTAATATATACGTGTCGGACCTTGCCAACACCATCAGAGCTCATGGGATGAGCCTTACTTCCTATGCTGACGATACCCAGTTGGTCTTGGCCATCAGAAATGACGGACAAAAAGTGGCTGATAACTTCAATCTGGGCATGCAGGCTATAGGAAGTTGGATGGCCGCCAACTGCCTCAAATTGAACTCGGATAAGTCCGAGGTGGTCATCTTTGGACACTTATCCCCAGATTGGTCTTCCCGCTGGTGGCCACAGTCCATGGGTTCACCGCCCACCCCAGTCAGCAAGGTGAGGAACCTGGGTGTCATGGTTGATGACAGGCTTACTTTTCTTCCTCATGCAAATCAGATTGCCTCCTCCGCATTTTATAAACTACGAATCATCAAAAAAATCCTCCCTTTTCTCCCTACTTCAGCTGGCAAAACCTTGATCACGTCCTTGGTCTTATCCACCTTGGACTATTGTAATGCTCTACTCTTGAATGCCCAAGAGAGAGTCCTCAACAAGCTGCAGACTATTCAAAATGCTGCTGCCCGACTGTTGGGTAACATCCCCAAATTCCAATCAGTCTCGAGCACTATCAGAGAGTTGCATTGGCTCTCCATTAGGAACAGAGCTAAGTTTAAGGCTCTGTGCATTGTCTATAAGGCACTGCACAACCAGGGACCGGCCTTTCTGACTCAACAACTCATCCCCTACCGGCCCGCTAGGTCCCTGCGGTCCTCTGATCTCTTCCAGCTGGAAGTACCCCGTACCAAACTGGTCTCATGGGGTGACAGAAGATTTCTTGTTTCCGCACCCAAGCTCTGGAACTCCTTGCCGCTAATCATAAAGAACAGTCCCTCTTTGTGGTCCTTTCGAAAACAACTCAAAACTTGGTTATTTGACCAATAAGTAGATCCTCCTTTAGGGCTGAATTTAGCAGATATCAGCGCCGAGATGCCCAAGGGCCTTTGTAGCGCTTTACAAATGTTTAAATAAATAAATAAAAGGCTTTTGTCCTATTTCAGCTCTGCTTGGATGGCACATGCTTATCCTATGCTTAAAGACCTTGCTTTTAAAATGATAAAAGGCTATGTCACTTTCTAGCTTGGTGTGGATGGTGCTGTGCTAATCTTCTATTTAAAAATTCTGCTAGAGAAACAGACTTTTGAGGTAAACAGATTCAGAATGTCGGTGATGTTGTAGGGTGTTTTTCTATACAGGAACTGATTGCCACCTAACCTTGGGAACTACCCAGAGTACCTTCCTTCCTTCTTAGCATAATTTATGCATCACTTTAAGCCAGAATTGTCTCGACTTATGATGGGTGCTCTCTTGTGTCTGGAAAAGGCATACCTCTTTGTTGGGCTCTAAGTAGAGTAAAACATGTGTCAGGGGTTGCTTTTATTAATTCAATATTGTTTTGATGTTATTTTATCAATTTAAATCTGTAATACTTTTTCTCGAAAGCTAAAAGTCTTTTGTCACTTTTCAGCATGGCATGGATGGCACTTGCTTATCAATGCTTAAAAACTTTGCTGTAAAAATGGCAGAAGGCTTTGCCACACTCAAGCTCAGCGTGGATGGTCCTGTGATAATCCTTTGAGTAAAAACTCTGGTACAGAAACAGACATTTGAGGTGACCAGATTCAGAGTGTCAGTAGTGTTATAGGGTGTTCCATATACTGGAGCTGCCCTCCTCTTAAACCTGGTAACAACCCAGAGATTATTCCTTTTTTGCATAATTTATGCAGCACTCTAAGCCTAAAAGTATATATATACACTCATATTTTCATTACACAGTGCAGGTTGACTGTGTAGTTAGAGTTAGGTCAGAGTTTCCATTGTTCCATAGGGAGAGCATTTTTTTTTTACTTTAAAGAGCTTTTATTGAAGCAAGTAAAAGGCATAGGAACAACAGCAAACACACTTTTGCAAGACAAAAGAGCAAAAGGATAACAAAGCAGCATAAAAATGATGAGGGAATAAAAATTACAGGATAACTAACAGTGATATATATCCCACAGTATATAGCAATGACCAAAGGTTGCACCTTGAAACGCAATAGCATTTTACATTTTTTAAAGAAGGGAAAGACAGGAGGGGAAAGGAAAAGAAAGAAGAAAAGAAAGAAAAAAAGAAAAGAAAAAGGAGAAAGAAGAAATAAAGAAAGGAAAAATAAGAAATTACCTCCACAAAAGGACGGACGTCAGAAGAAAGAAAGTAGGAAAGAGGAGGAAGAAAACAGAACAAAAAGAAAAGACAAGACAAGATTAGAAGGGAAGGCAGGAGATAGACCTAGAAAAGTTGACAGGAAGTCGAGAGACCTCATTCAAGAAAGAAGAGATATGTAACCAGACAGAAAAAAATAGCATGGGAGGCGGGAGACGCCTGAGCCTGGAAGAGAAACCTGGAACACACAGAACCAATACAAATAAATATATATGGAATAGAGAGCCAACCATTAAATAATAATGCAACACAGGAGAAAACAATAATATAATCAAACATTATTAGTAGACAAAAGAAAGGCAATCAACTGACAACAAAGTGTACATTATATACGTTTCTCAACCACTTACCAAACAAGAGGATGGACCAGGAGCATTGGGGATGAGATGAAAGGAAGGGGGAGAACATCAGTGAAGTGAGGTCATACGAGAGGAGGTAACATCTGTCGAAAAAGACAGAGGGAAACAATAACATAGAATGGTTAACAATGAAGGCAAAAGAATCACAGTAAACTGGGAAAATCTGCAACAACAGACTATGACCAACAATCCAAAAAGAAGACAAAACTTATCGAACATATGGATTGAACCATATGAACTGAGAGGAAACCATTCAAAGCAGCAGTCACAACAATATTATTCATGGCCCTCCAAAGTCCATGACATCTCCTATGTGACGAGAAATAAATTCTCTTAGATCTTCAGGGCGGTCAAAAGAGTAGGACCTCTCTTTATACGTGACTTTAAAAAAGCAGGGGTGAACAAGACCATATCTGGCATTCATGGAGCGGAGAGCTGGGCGGAGAGAGAGAAATTCTTACGACAGGCAGCAGTGGCACGGGCCACATCTTGAGAGAAGAAAACTTTTTGACCAGACCATAGCATTTGCTTTCTAGACTTTGCCACTGAGAGAACCATTAGTAACTCAGTGTATTCCAGAAATAAGACAATTATCCCTCTGGGATGAGTGACATTCGAAGAAGTAGACGAAGCATCAGTTTTAGGACCAATGTGATGAACACAATGCAAATTGAGAGTGGTGCCATCCTTGAGACCAACAATTTTAGCAAAGTGCATTTTTAAGACCTTAAGCATATCAGATCCTTCCTCCCCCTCAGGAATGCCATAAATATGAAGATTATTACGCTTGTTGCGATTTTCTAAATCTTTTATTTGCGTCTTGAGGAGAGCAATTTCTTTAGACATATCAGCAACCTGAGGAATCAGATCTGGAGCATTACTAATCGGTTGTTCTCCCTCCGACACTCTGGATTCTAAATTGGGCCATTTCTCATCCAGCTTCTGAAGGGTGGCATTGGTTGCTACCATGAAAGGTTTAAGCAACCTTATTTCTTCGAGGAGGTCTTCCATTGTTATAGGTAGTGGAGACTTGGTAGGAGAGTTACGTTCCTTCTTGTAAAGTTTTGGAGGGGCGGAGGTGTTGGAATCTTTGCGGAGAGAAGACATACTAACAGAAGTAGCTTTCTGCCCAAGTGAAGAAGAAACTTTCATGTAGGTGAGAACCTAATATATTACAGTTCCCAGAAGATGAGTGCAGACAGACAGTGATAAGATACTTGTAGAAGGCTGTGAGAAACGATTGAGAAAAACACCGCTGTTCCTTTATGAACTACCTATAGATAGATAAGTCTGATTCAATAGTCAACTGCAGGTAAAACTTGTTTAATGAATAATATATAACTTGGTAGCAATCATCATATGAATGTAGGGTCTGTTCAGTGCAGAAACAGCAGCAGAAAACAAAGCAGCCGGCGCAGTCTATTTAAAGGAGGCCTTCCAGCTACTGGATAAAAAGATGGAAACTGTAACATTGGTCAGAATGCATTTCAAATTCGGCCCAGGCAAACATCTCCAAAAAGTGCGAAGAAAAATGCTGATATGAGACATTAAAATGAGCAAGCCAGGCAATTATATTCCACACAGCCAGATTTCATTCAAATGAGGAGAACAACATGTATATCAACTGAAAATGGGGAACTTCCATTAAAAAGGCTGTGTAAAAAGATTCAGGAATCCTCCTTAAAAACAATACCTTCATTAGTTAATACAAAATGGTTATAAATGTAGCCATACTTTGAAAAACGAGACCTCCAGGCAGTAATTGATGCTGGGCAGTAAACAATGCAGAAAAGCTTAGAGGCGTCCCAAAAATCTGCGTGTGAAGCCGCTACATCTGACGGAAGAGAAACGCAGCATGCAGGAAAGCAGAAAATGATGGATGCCACCTCAGGCATCTGAGAGGAGGGAGCAGCGGGGGGAAAACAGGTCAATAATGCAAATAAACAGTAAAAAAAAAGCCGCTACCTGTGCCCTCGAGCTCGCTCCATATTCAGCTAAACAGGTTAGCTGCCTCCAGCGAGAAATGGCTCCAGAAATACAGTTAAGGCTCTGTTCGATCAAAGAGCCTCAACCCGACTCGGCCATCTTGTGGCAATCCAAGCCACACCCCTCTCAGCATTTATTGTTTTGAAAATTACTTTGCCACAGTTTGACAAATCTGTATGAAACCCTCTTCAGAAATAGTGTGTCCATCCTCTGCTCCTTTATGGAAAGTTTGGCACTGCTCTGGCAAGAGGGGGCCAAGAAAATGGGCAGGGGCTGCTGTGGTTTTTTGATTAGGGCCTCGGGACTCCACCTCTTGTTCATTTTGCAGTCTCATTCTCAAAGTATACATACTCCACTTGTAATGCAGCAGTCTTAATACATTTTGGATTAAACAATGGGGGATCTCACCTGCGCTCCTAAGTATCTGATATTCAAAATAGCCTAGTACAGGTTAAAGAAGTTACTTATAATAGCACATAACGCAGTTATAACATATAGCACAGATATAGCATCAATGTTGTAACCAAACGTTACTGATCACAGAAGGACAGTGTTCATTCCTCAAATCTTGGTACAAAAACTTCAACACATCCAAAAGAGTCCAAAATTAATGTCTGATTAATGACAAACTGAAAATTTGGTATGATAGATCTTTGCTGGATTTTGATGAATACATGTACCTGAAAATCATATCACCACGTTCCCCCTGTTTATATTGCTTACCAAACATTCATTAGAACAGAGACAGACCACCTGGGAGGCCTATTATCTCAGGCATCGATGGACCAACCGAAAAACTATCACAATATATAGATATTTACTTACATCCATTTGTGCATAATTTGCTCTCACATATTGAAGATACTAGACACTTTCTTAATCTTATGAATGACGTAACGTGGAAAAGTGGTATGATCCTAGTAACACTAGATGTTGTCTCTCTATATAGTAATATCGACCATGACTTGGGGATAGCAGCTATAGAAACCTTTCTGAAAAAACGAGCAGCTGAACAATATGATCACACCATGATGTTACTAGACATGACAAGGCTGGTTCTTGAGAATAATTATTTTTTATTTAAGGACAAATGGTACAAACAGAGACATGGTACTGCGATGGGTTCCTGGTTCGCTCCGTCTTTTGCCAACCTATTCATGGGTTGGTTTGAGGCGGAGTGGATCTGGGGCCCCAGGGGCAGCAAATGGGTCGACCACCTGTACTACTGGTGTCGGTTCATAGATGATTGTCTAATGATCTGGAGAGGCACCATAGAAGACTTACATGAGTACATATGAAATTCACAGCAGAATATAGTTATGAGAGGTTGACCTTCCTTGATGTAGAACTATTCATTAATGATGATAAATTATGTAGCAGGATGTTTCGTAAAGCTAAAGTTGCAATGCAATATTGTCAGCGGATAGTTGCCACCCATCATGTCAGATTAATTCCATTCCATATGGAGAAATGTTGAGAGCACGTAGAAATTGCTCATAGGATGTAGACTTTGAGATTAATTTGATTGATATGAACAAGAGGTTCAAAGCTCGAGGATACTCGGATAAAGTCATTAATACAGCCACGAAAAGAGCTAGGACTATTGTACGATTAGATACACTGAGATCCAAACCGAGTCCTAAAAGTGCAAAAGATGCCAAGGAATTGGTGAGATTGGTGACTAATTATGGGGGAAGGATGCCATCAGTTATTTGGTATTCTTAAGAAATACTGCCATTTATTATTGAGTGACTCTGACATTAAGGAGATGCTGAATGATAGACCGAACATTACATACAGGAAAGGGACAACTCTGTCTAATAAACTTTGCCCTATTTATTACACTGCACCAGATAAACCAAATTGGCTTAGACACCAACCACAAGGTTTTTTTCATTGTGGTAACTGCAGCTCTTGCAGATGGGCCATTAGGATGATTAAGGAGTTCAACTACAATCAAATGGGGACTTTCAAAATTAACTCTTTTATTACTTGTGAAACCACACATGTGGTGTATGTAATTGTATGTTCATGTACAATGATCTATGTCGGTAGTACTACAAGGAGACTACGTGACAGGATGGTGGAACACTTTAGAGCACTTAAAAATGGTGACACAAGATATCCCATAGCTGCACATTTTATTAGGACCCAGAATGACAAGATTAAACATCGGTTCTTTTACCATGGCATTGAGTGACACAAATAAAAAGTCGAAATCGCCGCAGCTTTATTCAGCAGGAAGGTCTTAAAGTAAGTGTGGTAGGACTAGAGATAATATTCATTTCATAGCTCAGAGTACCTAGGGCTACCACTAATGTTATTATTTAATCCCTTAGGTATCAGAGGTAACGCCATGATTTTAACCAGCACAATAACAATATAGTAACATAACTACAGAACCAAGTTCAAAGGAGATACAGATGATAGGACTGTAATCCCAACAGCAAAGTAAGTAACAGTGACAATCGCACTTTGTTAAATAACTAAACATTTTTTGGTCAATTAGAGGTAACAATTTTTGACCATCTGTTCACCTATATGTATAGGTTCCTTGGTGGATAAATGTGAATCAAAATCTGCAAAGAGGACCTGGAAAGTTAATTTGAGGGTCCAGAATTTCATGAAAATAATGATGAAAATACAATAAAAGTAAGCATTATATTCTGGTCATTGCAAAAGATGCAGATAGATATATGACATGTAGAAGTAGGGACGCAATTTCTCATTTAGGTAAATTTGAGACTAACTGTATGTATTCGTCTTTCTAGAAAGAAGATACTTGGTTTTTAATAAAGTTCAGTCCTGAGGAAGGTGTTTACTCGATTCAAACTCAAGCACCGAAACGCGTCGACATAAGGACTCCATGTGATTTTTAACTATACTGTATAACATTGTTCTAATTTTTATGTTTTATGTTAAATTCATGCAATATATGCAAACCAAGACTCATAGATCAAATCAAAAATGTATAGAGTAGGAAGATCTTTGATTTGAGCAATTGATTGCATATTGTTTTCATATTGTTTTTAATTTGTGTAATGTCATTTTAACAAGGTTATTCCTGAAGAATACATTTGTGAGAAATGAGAACCCTATAGAGTTTTTGTATCTAATATTTCTACATGTCATGTAAAAATTGATAGAGAATATCTGCTATGTGCTAAATGCTTGAGAATTAATTGAAGAACACCGAAAGGAAATCCCCTTTTTTTACATTGATGTAGTGAGCGCAGACAAGAGAGGCGGGGACAGAACCCTCCAGTTACGACGAAGTGACTGTTTGTGGATCATGAAACTTAGGGCAGTCGAAGATGGCCTAAATTTAGATTCTGAGTTACAATACTATTTGGGTCATTGATTATGATGTAATATGCATTATACCATGATGTGAATGTATACATATAACGGCTGTTTTAGATGTATATGTATTAGGTCCGTACTGAATGTTTTCTGTGGTTCAATAGGTGAAGATGATTGAAAATATCTGCAAAGCACACTTTAAGAGTGAGATGTGTATTGACGAATCATTTTTAATGTATATGTATTTAAGCCCGTACTACATGTTATCTGTGGTTAAATTGGTGAAGGTGACTGAACATATGTACAAGGCATACTCTGAGAATGATAACTTTAGTGTATTGATGAATCATTTTATTATTGTAATAATAATATTGTACTTATTGTATGCAATTAGGAAGTATTTTCTCTGGGCACTGCTTTCTTTTCTGTCTGGTTCTGAGGGCTGACATTTGGGACTTGACTTGACATAATGTACCTTCTTTTACTGTTAGGAACATTTTATATCTTGTTCCCCTACACTTTGTTCTAATTCTAAACCCTACCTAACCCTACCCGTGAAATGTATGAAGAGCAAGATGAATATATACCGATCGTATTCGCATTTGCCTAACATAGCTACGGTAGCACTAAGTAGTGGAGGTGTTTAGACCCATGTTTTTATATATGGTTTGAGGCTGGTATAATTTTCAAATTTATATTGAGTAACATAATTTTATTATAATGAGTGAGACACAAATTATATATTTGGAGATTGGGGACTACCCAATTCTACTCCAAGTTAAATTTCCTTATCCGATAGGTGAAATATATGAATATCGAGGTGAATATATATCGACAATATTTTGCATTTGTCTAACAGAGCTATCGGTAGCACTCGGTATAGGAGGCTGTAAAACCCATGATTTGATACATGATCGAGGCTGGTATTTATGTTTTAAACTTGTAACAAATAATATAATTTTTATAATAATGAGCAAGATGTATAACATATTTTGAGATAGGTGATTATGGAATATTTATATTGGGGTGGTTTCTATTTAAGAAGAAGAAATGTTGGAATAGAGGAGATTAGGTCGTTTGTGAATATAGAAAACGAACGTTTGATACTAGAGGAGGGAGTTTTTTCGATATTTTTATCCCTGTGTTGATCGGTTTGTCAACACAATAGATCCTTAATCCCATAATTAAATAACCTAGTAGTTAAGATGAAAACTTTGTACTTTTGGAGATATTTGCACACTACAATATGGCGCCTATGCACGTTTCAGTATTTAAGGACATATCAATATGGCGACTGTGCTGCACGCCGGAATCGATATAGACGATACTTTGCTGCAATTTGGTGAGTGAGGACTGTTGATTTTATTACATTTGCGATTACATATAATTCTGAACACGTACTAATGTACGCTGTTCTTTTCTCTTTCTCTCTTGTTTACCCGGCGATTAACTAACAGATCTACTACAGATATGGGAGTAGTGGGTGAGTCGTATTTTCATGAATTACATATACAGGAAGTAAATGTATATCTCCTGTAGGGTGAAACTGATGGTCTTTCCTTATATTTATTAATCCTCAGGCCACTTATGACGAAGTTTTGCCTGTGGTAAGTTTGATACCTGTAGGGAGTTCACTGTGGTATTAGTGGATGTATAATCCCTTGTGTTATAATATTTGCCAATTTATATATTTTTATACAGATATCTGGGGATTTTGAATTTCTTTACTTACTTGACGTCCAACAGACTATAGGAGAATAATTCGGTAAGGTCGATTAACAGTGAGAGTATAATAATTGCAACAATTTTCGGATAAAAATGGAATGTGACTGTAAATTTCAAAAATCTTTTATCACAGATAAATATTACTCCGTGTGCAACCGGGAGCCATTTCTATATGCTAAATCCCAAAGACTATTGGGAAGTGATGGTGATATATACAATTGGTGAGTTTTAAGGGAAATGTTATATACTGCTATCTCCTAATTTGGGATAGTGTTGGATTTAGGACTGGACAATGTGTGGCGAGGACAATAGGATAGGGTATTGCAGTTAAGTTAGAACAATTACTGACCTGATTTATTTGTGTTATTCAGAGGACAAGATAATCGTTTTTAGTCAAGAGGATGAGATGAATCTTCAGTGACGGGATTTTGGTTACGTTGAAAGGTGACTATGGTCATATTTGAACTAGATCTTTGGGTAATGTGGTATGCACAATGGTGACCCCATGACCTTGGTGGCGTAGTAGACTTTCTTTCTTCCATTCCTCATAATCACTGGAGTACACTATCGTAATCTTTTACTTTCTGTACCTATTTCAAAGTTGCTAAGAATGACTTTGTAACAACAACAATATATTGAAATATCCTTATTTGATGTTTTAACACAGCCCTGATGAAGTCATTGGCTGATGTGATAGGCCAGACGAAACACGTGTTGGCTGTGAACTGAATGTATAGAAGTCTGATACATCAAGTGAAAAGAAATTAAGGATTAAAGAAGCATTCTACGATCAGATATACAGTTTGTGGACATTAATTTTGGACTCTTTTGGATGTGTTGAAGTTTTTGTACCAAGATTTGAGGAATGAACACTGTCCTTCTGTGACCAGTAACGTTTGGTTACAACATTGATGCTATATCTGTGCTATATGTTATAACTGCGTTATGTGCTATTATAAGTACCTTCTTTAACTTGTACTAAGATATTTCGAATATCAGATACTTAGGAGCGCAGGTGAGATCCCCCATTGTTTAATCTTAATTCTCCACACACATGTGTGGTTCTTGAGGGTAGTCTGGTAACCACCCTCTTCTCACCTAGCTGCACCATTGACTTATGAATATAGCGTGAATTCATGGAGATATTTTGAGTGCCCTTACCTGCGTGGTTACCAGTGGTATTTGTTTTAATACATTTTGGCCAGTGTCTGTTCTGCCTGATTCCTGCTCCGTTGGAGGCTCAGGCGGCAAAACAGTTTCTCTCAGCACAAACGGGCATAAGCACGTATGGCAGTCTAAAAATGATGCCATACCTTAGGGTCTAACTTCCAACAGCCTCAGGGCGCAAACAAAGTCGAACTGGGAAACCATTGGCGCTCTTTTGCATACATAATGCAGCCTTTGCTGTTTCTACGCATAGCCCAGTCTGACAAGCGTCATTGTCACTTTTAGGCAGATCCCTCTCTTTCCACGTCATCACAGGAAAGACACACAAACGTCAGTGTGAATTGGCCATGCTGCCCAGGCCGTCGATTTCCCAAACTGATATGCTTTCTACAACTTCTGTCAGTGCAAAAGGCTGTGGAAGGCTTGTACCCAATCACTTGCAGATACCAGTGACCTTGCATGCAGCAAGGATTGTGTCTTTAATTAATGCTGCATGTAAAAGGTAAAATTATGTTTTACATTCTGATTTCCGTAGAGGCACTGCTGACTTGCAGCAGTTAGATCGAAGGGGGAACTGGTAAGGTTCTTTCTTGTTAGGTTCTCCTATCCAGCATGTGCAACTTCACTGTAAAGGGAGGGAGATGCCTCTGCAGCAGGCGCTCCAAGCCCATTGGGCTAATAGGGCTTCAGCCCCCCCACCCCCGTCGCATTCTTCAGCCCAGCCTAGAGACAGTCTGCAACTTCTCCTTGAGGGCATGAATTTGACCTGAATTTGACAAGGGATGGCCAGGTTGGAGGATTCTGGTAGCCAGTTTCTATTCTCAGAATTCCAGCTGTCCCTGGAGCACCGCATCCATGGCCTTCAATACACATCCATAGCGCCGAGCAAACATTTAAATGGTCAGTGGTGCCAGCAAGATTAGTAAACAAAATGGGCACACCTATTTCAGGTGACCACCAGGAGACCACTAACCAGCTGAGTATCCGAAGTTGGTGACCTGACTGTAGGGACTGGAAATCTGACCTACATTGTTACTTCTTTTAAGAAGGAGCTGGCTCTGCCCACACCAAAGAATAACATGATCTAAAGGGCAGTGGCAGCCTACAAATTGCTCTGTTGGGGCAGAGAAACTGAATGAGGAGGTGAGCATTGTGAGTAAGGAAGGGAGTGGAAGTGAGTGCATTTGGGAGACCAGTAGTGCCAGGAGGCCCTCAGTGGGTTAGATGGAGAACACTGGGCACTGCGAGGCAGTAGAGAGGGTGCTGGAGGCTTGAATCAGTGTGACACAATATGTATAGGTTCAAGCAGATGGGTTTGTTATCCTCCATAGTTCAGACTCCCTTCATTGACCTTAGAAAGATTAAATATTTAGACAGGCCAGCCTTGACAGGATGTAAACCTAACCCGCAGGCTACATGATGATCATCTCAGCTAGCACATTACCTTTAAAGGGCATTTAAATCACATGCCATCTTGTTATTAGATATCAGAGATTACATTGCAAGTGTCTTAAATTTGGTAATAAATTCAGCTCTCTCCGTAATTTAAAATGTGGATTGTCTCAAAATACCAGGCCAAGTGGTGGGTGGAGAGAAAAGGGACAGACTGGAGACCAAGAAACGGTGTGGCCCAGGGGGCATGGAATAGTTAGAGGCAAGGTAAGGGTGAAGGAACGATATGGATGGCAGGGCATGGGAAGGGTGGAGACAAGGAAGGGCAAGGGAAGGTTGAGGGACTGGATAGATGACAACAGAAAGACAGGGGCTGCGTGGAGAGGACAGCAACCAGTGGAGAAACTAGGGCTAACGAATGGATGGATGAATATGATAAATATATGGGCGGAAAAACAGACCCAAGGTATGAGCTGATGGGAGGGGTGTGAGTCATGACTTGCGATGTGTGTTGAGACACAAATTAGTGCGGAAACTGGGGTTAGCAGATACACCGGTGTTGAGACAAAGAAGAAGGGATAGTTTTGGAGGCAAGGTCAAGGTATGGAGGAAGAGACAGGCAAAATATGGAAAGTGAGAGCCAAAGTAAAGGTGGAGTGGTAAAGACTTTGGGATGAATGGTTGACAAGGTGAATGGATGAATCGTCAGTTAAGACCGAAGGATGGGTGAAGGGACAATGGATAGGCAAAGGGGCAATGCCAAGGGTGGATAGCGAGTAGAGCAGTAGAAGTAAGGAGATACACAGTCCAGAGATGGGTGGAAAGGCAAAGCCAATGGATTGAAAGAGGAAGATAGTGGTAAGGGGTGGAGAATTAAAAGGTCACAAACAACACTTAAAATCAACAGAATCACACATACAATGTCAAAAGGACATGTAAAATGTTTGCAAATAACATACTTGTTTTTCACAAATAAAAGGCTAATTGTGATTAGGATTGGCTCAGAATAACTATAAATGGGCCCTCCTTGATAGTGGCATGGGCAAAACAGTGACAGTTTAATGACACAAAGCCCACTCCATGAAAGTGAAACTGTGAAAGAGTGTGATTGGTGGACAAACAATGACAAAGTAGACAACATGACTAAGCTAAAGATAGAAAGGCAGAGCAACCTTGGGGAATAAGACAGTCAGCTGGGTGCATCAAAACTCAGTGGAGGACTTAAGGAAGATGCCGCTGATTAAGAAGGTGAAAGTGTTCGGTGGAACCCAAATGCGGATTCAAGTGAGAAGTACCCTCAAGCAGAGGAGACAGAGCCTATGCCACTCAGGGGTGACCAGGAGGCATGGAAGACTAATGCCCACCGATGTCAGGTGATGCAGGAGAGCTGATGATGATCTTGGAGCTGCAGCTGTGTGGACCAGGCGACGCTGACCAGCAGCTTCATGAGGGGTACAGAAACTTTAGAGTTGCAGATGGAAAGGACAGCAGTCTGCAAGGTGGCAGAGGGTGTAGGACAAGTGAGGCATCCTGATGAGAAGACGGAGGGAGGTGGAAGCAGTCTGACAAATAGCACAAAAGAGAGAGGACAACAGCACCCTAAGAGTCTAATACCTTGAATAACAACTCAGAAACGTTTTAAGGCATGAGCAAAGTAGACTCTAACCCGGGACCCCAGCCCATTGGGGGGGGGGGGCTATAGATCAGGCTCTGTACACCAGTCTGCTCTGATGACTTTGAATGATTCTTAAACATAGATTGTTTAAAATACCATTTTCCTTTAACATTTGGCATATAAATGTTGTGTTTATGTTTTTCAAAACTATGCAACATCCATAAAAAAAGTTTCTATTGAATGAAAACAGGACGTCACACATGAGAAATTTTGAATCAAAACAGGACATCACACATGAGAAATGGAAGCGGGCGCAAATATTATTTGCAATAATATTGGTGAGCAGCTGCTAAATATTAAAAACACACATCACTATCCTTGAATATTAATGGAAACACATTTAGAATTTGGGCCAATGTGTCTGTGCAGTGTCAGTGACCTAGCCAAAGAGGGCATGGAAACGCTGAAATTGAATCACAAGGCTGTTCCAAACAGGGCCCCTAAAATACATTTGGCCCAGGACCCCTAAAATCCTTAAGATGTCCCTGTAAAAACTGTGCACTGAGGACAGTCCCTAGGTTGGAAAAACACCATGAGAGAGAATTGCTACTGGAGAGGTGTTTCACAGGAAGGGGGCAGTACCCTGAGAGAAGGCAGCACACAAAAGGAGAAGTCAGAACAGTACCCTGAGGGGTTTCAGAGATACTGGATAGCATCATGATGGATTAGCACAGGAGAGGTCAGTGACACCTAGAGAGCAGTACCCTAAGGAAGAAGCCTGAGTCGTACCCTGAGTAGGGTAGCACAGGAAGTCTGCATCAACATTTCCAAGGGACACTAGTGTGGGGACTTTCAGTTTTATGGAGCTGCACACTTTAAGAAAGCTGCACAAAGAGAGGAGATTTTCATGGATGGGACTGCTCCAAGAAAGAGTAGAACATTGAGAAGAAAGACAGAACAGTATATTGAGGGGGAAGATTAGACTGAAGGGAGAGCTGCATGAGAGGAGAAACAAGGTGGTATCCTTAGAGGGAGTAGAATGGTAAAAAATACGCCAGCACTAGTGGTTCATAGGGAAGGAGCAGGAGCTGAGAAATAACACCAGCATGAGAGGGCAGCATCACCCTTATTGAGCAGTACTTGAAGTAAAAGCTCAGTGTATGAGCAGCACCCAGAGAGTATGTGTGTTTTAGTGAGGGACAGAGGTGAATCCGGAGGAGAGAACCGCCCCCCCCCCCTGGTTGGAGGGAGTATCCAGAAAGATAGCAGCAGAATAACCGGTCAGCACCTGGAGAGGAGAGAATGCCACCCTAATGAGGAAGTAGAAGTTGCAGCCAGAGAGTGGGCAATCGCCCTACATAGGTGCAACATCCTAAAAGAGAGTTGCACCATGAGTATGACAGGAAAGTACTTTCTGAAAACAAGAGAGCAGCACCCCAACGGAGGAAACACCCAGATTCAGCGAGCAACAGTGAGAGAGAGATTAAAAACAACACATTTAGAGGGGTACACTCTAAGAGAAAGTGTGGGCAGCATGCTGGAGAGTTAGGAGCCAGTCAGTACACGTAAGAGAGGGGAGGGTACCGGCATGCATGGCGACATAATGGCACCACCGCAAGAGAGGGGCAGTACCTTGGTGAGCAAATAGGTGAGGGGGAAATGCTTTCATTTATAGATAGATTGGGTTATTGGCAAAGGTATATTGGAGGCCATAGGTCTAAACTTTGTATTATGACAATTTCTGACAAAACGCAGTAGGCCTGACTTTTTTATTGCGAAAGTCAAATGTTAAAGCCAATAGTCCGCTAAGGATAAGTGGACTAAGCAAGGAATGTTATTCCACTATGTTAACGTTCCTATAGACATGTACTGCGTTACATGGATTCTTTCAGATTATTGTAGCAGACATGTGGGTTCTGGTGCTGATTCTCTCGGTTACCAGTTTATGCACAATAAAAGTGACCTCTCTTGGTTATGGTGACAAGTCACTTATGAACAAAATAGACTTGGCTGGTTCATTGGACAATTTATGTCAGATGCCCTTGGTCTAATCTGTTCATTATGAAAAGATGACAAAGTCAATAGACCTCAAGTATTTATCCCGAAAACACATACATTAAAACCAACAGGCCTTTAAGGGTGGATTAGCTTTACACTGTGTTAAAGACTGCAAAAAGGTATTTCAGATATATTGTTGTATGAAATGTCAAAGACTTTGGTGTTGGTTACCCCCTCTGTCAAATCCTGTCAGGAGAAAATTTGAACTGTTACAATCCCTGCTACACTCTCTTAGGATAGGTTGCATATTGTGTTTCCTTTTGTAACTTCTAACTTAGTACATATTCCTACTTTCACAACTTCGTGCTTGATGATTGCTTTCTGGGAAAGCTTATGCTTAATGCATTAAGCCTCAGTTGGTTATGATAAGAAGCAAGTGATAGTCTATAGGCTTGACTGTTTCATTGAGAAATTATCTGGTCTGATCTGTTTATTAAGGTACAATAAAGACAGTATGCCTGACTTACTCACTGTAAAAAGCATATGTTAAAATTATTGCAAAGGAATGAAACCTGACTTACCTAATATGAAATAGGACTTTAGGGTGGTTTCTTATTTCACTGTGTTGCAGGCTGTAGAGTGTTATTTTGTTACAAGGAATCTCTGGGTCCCCAACTATAGGTGTTAGTGGAGAAGGGAAGGAGGTAAGTGTAGGAGAGTAGGGTCTGCAATCCTATGATCACCCGGACTTTTTGCTTTTGTTTCACTGGTTTACGACTTTCTCGGGCTGCGGGCCTGCTAATCAGACCCACAGCCTAGCTGTTCTCTCTCTAAATTGATGCGTGTACCTTAGGTGCATTACCCAATTGGAACTGGGCCACCCTGTCAGACCCTGTAACTCAGGGCATCGGTGTACCCAGGGCCTACCAGGGGCTGAAGCATGTATTATGCCACCCCTGGATGGCCATCTAAATCTGACACAACTGGCTGCACGACAGCTGGGGCAACGTAGCGTACCCGCTCGTTGCTTTAGGTATAGTAGCCCTATATCTAACCACACAATGGACACCCGAGTTCCTATCAGACACTCCTATGGCAGGCCTTGACAATCCTGAAGGCAGAGTGCTTGGAATCGTGTGAATTGGGTTCTGGCCCGAGCCGAGCCCGGTTGCAGCTGGCGGAACCAAGACCCAATGGCTGTTCCATGATAACGCGTGCCATATCGGTAACTTCGGTATTGCGTTATCCAGACATGTCGAGTAAGGTGTCATACGAATCGGGATGCTACCCCCTCACCAATTCTGGCGACGAGGTTAGCATTCCGCCCTTCTAGAGGGACACGACATGTATGTAACTGTGAACCCCGGTTAAAGTTAACTAAAGCCTCAGCTCCACAAAATGGATGCTGCCACCACAGACACGAGTCTGACCTCCTGCTGCTGGGAGTCCTTCCAAGCGAGGAGAGCTTGGACAAAGGGTTTCCTGTCAAGGGCGGTGTTCGCACCGTCCCAGACAGGGTTTGTGTATTCTGGGTAGGTAGGGCTTTGCGAGAAGGTGACTGCGGAGTGGCACCCCGGTGCTCACTACGCATCTGCCGGTCAGAACCAGTTCCAGGGGCGCCAGCCCCTGACCTGGGGACAGTCCGGCAGGGGAGAGGGGTGTAACTACCCCCCTTCCTGGTCCCACCCTTAGGGCAGGACCTAGTCATACACCCACCCCTTTCTTTAGGATAAAGGCCGGAGCGGGGACCCTTCCAAATTAGATCATCTTTGAATCAAGAATACTTTCTACGAAAGGACTTCGAGACTCTTCTCAAGATTTCTCCCTTGTGGCTAAGGAGTATTCACCCTGCACCAGCGGGCACCATCTAAGAACTCTGCGGTTTGCTGCAAGTCCTTCCTCAAGGAATCCGACAGCCCAGCTCGACGAGAACCGGCTTCCCTGGCACCTCTGACCTCTACTCACGTCATCAGCTCAGCTGTGATCTGTGGGTGCGACGAGACCTCGAGGGACCGGCCATCATCAAAACCTGCACGCTTTCTTAATCAGCACGACCATCGAAGCAATTCTCTGGTGAGTGCTCTGGGGTCCGAGAAGCCCCGACCCTGAGCAGCTCCAGCACCGAAGTGCAGTCTCCCAGCATCTCCACGAACTGCGTGGGGCCCTTCTGCTCGCTGCTCGTTGTCTGGTCACTAGCCGCTGGCTTGTGCCCTTCCCTGACGACATCCGACAACCAACGCTGCTGGTCTGGTTGCTCCAGACTGGCTCTTGCTTCCACCTTTGAGAGAAGCCCCCCGGACCCTCCTGGTCCACTCAAGACGCCATTTTAGGCCCACACAGTGGCCCTGACATCTGCCAAGGCTTGTTGCCCCAATCCTGGGCCCAGCGACGCCGACAGCATCAACCTCCGTGGGACAGCTCGCACCTCCATCCTGGTCGCCGACAACGCCTCCTGGTCCGTGAGACTGCAGAGCCCAGCGTCGCCCACTCACCTAGTCGAGGTGACGGCCAACCGGTGCCTTCCTGGTACCCTCTGACTACTGGCTAGTAGTACGAACTTGGTCCCCTCTGCTTTCAGGTATCAACGATCTCTGATCCAGGCTTGGATCTCTACGAACTATTCAGCACTGGTCGCCGGCCAGCAACTCCTTTTCTTCCGGCTCCTGGCTCGTCAGCGAAGACCCCGACACCTGTAAGACTTGTGCAGCCGCAGCCCTCGTGGCTAGGTAACTTCGGCATTTCGGTGCCTGCATAGCCTCCTTACTCTAGGGTCCCGAGTCCCTCGCTTCCGACTTGCCTTATCGGGTCCGCCCGAGACCACTAAACTTCCCGTGTCCCCGGACACTTGTTTAAATTGTGCAGTTGAAGTATTTTCCTAAGAGTTTTGGTTTGTGCTTAGTACCCTGTCCTCATAAAGAGTCCAGGGCTGTTGTGATTCTTAATAAATATTCTGTTTATTTTCATAACACTTGTGTGGTGTCCTTTCACTTGGGGTTCAAGGGGTATGTGATGGTATAACAGCTGGCTTAACACGTCCTCTAGAGTTTAGCCCGAAGACTGCTCGTATCCACGCTACTAGGATAGCTGGTCTAAGGTTGACTTACAACCAATCACCATAAGGGTCGTTGGAACGATACATAGCGGTCGCTAGAATAGCAAACGCTGCATATCGGGCCAACTTCTCACATTGGTGAGCAGCGGTTGGGATTTGAGCTTGCTGTTGTTTTACCACGCGTATCCTAAGAACATCTTGTGAAAGATCGCATAAGTACTCCAGGTAATTATAACCTAGCTTAGAATACTCTGAGTTCTACTGAACCAGCTGTTGTAGCTCTTCAAGGCTTAGCACACCTTGGCTACAACTCTTAGCAAGGGCTCAGTAGGTAAACCCATAGTTTAGGTAGGTACATCACTTACACCACACTAGAAACAGCATGTCGGACAAAGGCGGAAACTCTGAGTCTCCCCTCGTGTCAGTCGACCTTCCACAGGTCACCTCCAGATATGCTGCGCTTAGCTTTCATGAGATGCGACAGATCTGTACGTCTCGAAAGATTAAGCAGGGTGCAAACCCTACCATTCCGTTTCTGATTGGTCTCTTGGAGACTTATGATGCCAAGAAGGCGGGTAACACCGACCCTTCTCATCCCGAAATGGAAATGCCTCCCCTCGAGGGAACCCGAGATGACCCTGACCTTATCCATCTCTCTGCCGAGGGCGAAGAGGAGGACGAGGAACCAGAGACATCTGGGGACGAGGCAGACAAAGGTCCAGTCATAGTTAGTCAGCTAACTCAGGACAACTTAAGCCGGCACGAGTTTGGTACTAGGAGACCCCTGGGGCCTCTCTCGGGCCAGCTTAACATTGGGAACGGACGAGTTAGGTCTCTGTCGAGAGGCTCTAACAGATCCGCTCGAACCAATGGCTCTCGAGGTTCTGCTCGAAGAGGGATGACATCACCTCAGAGGAGAATGTACGAAGCAAAGGAGCGGGAAGTCAATCTGCGGATCGAAAGGGAAGAACTTGCCCTAGCCAAAGAGAGACTCGCCTTTGCTCGAGAGCAAGAGTTGAGTGGGACGATTCCCACTGGTGGCAGCATTCCCCCACGGGAACCCAGGAGTTTAGACACTAAGCACCTGAATAAGATAGTGCCCCCCTTTAAGCAAGGGGACGACATCCACAAGTGGATTACTGCTTTGGAGCGGGCCTGCACTGTACAGTGCGTCCCCCAGAGTCAGTGGGCAGCTATCTTGTGGCTCTCCTTTGAAGGTAAAGGTAGAGATAAGCTCCTCACCACAAGGGTCGAGGACGCTAACAATTACCAGATCCTGAAGAACACACTGATTGATGGGTTCGGCCTAACCACTGAGCAGTACAGGTTGCTGTTCAGGGATACCCAGAAAACTCAGTCTCAGGACTGGTCTGATTTCGTTGATTGTGCCACTAAGGCTTTTGAGGGCTGGTTGCTGGGCAGTAAGGTTACTGATTACCAAGGATTGTATAATTTGATCATGCGAGAACAGATTTTAAACAATTGTCAGAACCAGTTGTTGCATCAGCACCTTGTCGACTCGGATCTGACCTCTCCCCAAGAATTGGGAAAGAAGGCAGACAGATGGGTCAGAACAAGGGTTAAGCAAAACCAGGGCCAGAACCAGGGTGGTCAGAAGAAAGCAGACCAGAAGGGTAAAGATTCGAAAGGGGAACAAACTGACCAGAAGTCTTCGACAGGTCCCCAACAACCCAAAGAGGGGGGGGGGGGGTCAGGCTTCCCAGAAAAAGAAGAATCAAGAAGGTCAATCGAAAAGGTGGTGCCAATACTGTAAAAGTAAAACTCACTGGTTTAGTGAGTGCACCAAGAAAGGAGAGCAGACTCCTGCTACTGCAGCCCCTACGGCACCTGTGCCCCCTAGTACAGCCAGCAGTAGTAGTGCGCCTCCCAAGGGACTAGTTGGGTTAACCTTGGGTTCTGAGGGGTGTGACGGCTTAGCTGGTACACTCACTCAGGCTGTCCTTGTCTGTACAGGGGATGTGGATATATCCCCTGATATCAGTCCCAATACTTTGGGCAAATACCGACAGACGCCTTTAATAAATGGAAGAATGGCTCAGGCCTATAGGGACACTTGTGCCAGCGTCACCATGGTGACGCCTAACTTTGTGGACCCTGGACAGATCATGCCAGGTACAGAATTCCTGGTGACCAATGCCAGCAACGCCACTACCAGTCATAGTATGGCGATTGTTGCTTTCTCCTGGGGAGGGGTAAATGGCCAGAAAAAGGTTGTTGTTAGTTCAGACCTCCCAGTGGATTGTTTGTTGGGCAATGATTTGGAGTCATCACGATGGTCAGAAGTGGAGCAACGGACTCACATGGAGATGTTAGGCTTGCCAGCACACATGTTTGCTGTGACCAGGTCACAGGTCAGACGATGCCCCACTGAGCAGGTGCTGGATCCTGGAACAACGGACCAGACACCTCCCAAGAAGAGGAGCAGTCGGGTTAAGGCTTCGCCTTCCCCCTTGCCCCAGGTCGAGGATCAGGACTCAGAGGAGGCTGACCTCCAAGAATTGCGGGAAACTGAACCTAAAGAACTCGAACTTGATCAAGTTGAGTTTCTGGGCTCAGGGGGACCCACACGAGAGGACCTGGGGAAGGACCAGTTAGGCTGCCCTTCTCTTGAACCCCTCAGACAGCAGGCTGCTGCTGAGGCTGCTGGGAACGCCACAGGTACCCACAAGGTATACTGGGAAGATGGACTCCTGTACACTGAGGCAAGAGACCCCAAGCCTGGCATGACCAGGAGGCTGGTCGTCCCCTTGTCTCAGCGTGGTTTCCTCCTTACCTTGGCCCACGAGATTCCCTTAGCAGGACACTTAGGCCAGACGAAGACGTGGGACAGGCTTGTCTCCCACTTTCACTGGCCTCACATGAACGAAGATACCAAGGAGTTTTGCCGCTCCTGTGTCACTTGCCAAGCCAGTGGTAAGTCAGGTGGCACGACAAAGGCCCCCCTTATACCAATGCCTGTGGTGGGGGTGCCCTTTGAACGGGTGGGGATTGACATCGTCGGTCCCATGGAACCACCAACAGCATCAGGGCACAAGTTTATACTGGTGGTAGTGGACCATGCCACCAGGTATCCTGAAGCTATTCCCCTTAGGACCACTACAGCGCCTGTTGTGGCAAGAGCCCTAGTTGGAGTATTCTCCAGAGTGGGCTTCCCTAAGGAGGTCGTCTCCGACAGGGGTGCAAACTTCATGTCGAGCTACTTAACTGCTATGTGGAAGGAATGTGGTGTCAACTACAAGTTCACTACACCCTATCATCCACAATGCAATGGGCTTGTTGAGAGATTCAACAGGACCCTGAAAGGGATGATTCACGGACTACCTGAAAAGCTTCGGCGTAGATGGGACGTCCTGATCCCCTGCCTTTTATTCGCTTACAGAGAAGTCCCACAGAAGGGGGTTGGCTACAGCCCTTTTGAACTTTTGTACGGGCATCCTGTGAGAGGACCCCTGTGTTTGGTGAAGGAAGGATGGGAGAGACCTCTCAGAAAGCCTGCAACCAGCATAGTGGACTATGTGCTGGGCCTCTGCTCGCGGATGGCTGAGTACATGGAGAAGGCATCCGAAAACCTTAAGGCCAGCCAGGAACTCCAAAAAACTTGGCATGACCAAAAGGCTGTCTTGACTGTTTATCAGCCCGGACAGAAGGTGTGGGTGCTGGAGCCAGTGGCCCCGGCAGCACTCAAGGACAAATGGTCCGGGCCCTACACCATCCTGGAGAAAAAGGGAGAGGTCACCTACCTGGTAGACCTGGGAACTCCCCGGAGCCCCCACAGGGTGCTCCATGTCAACAGGCTCAAGGCATATGTCGACAGGAAGGACATGAGTTTGCTCATGGCCATGGATGAGGGACAGGAGGAGGAGAGTGACCCTCTCCCCGACCTGCTCACTCAGAATCCTGACGATGGATCGGTAGATGGTGTTGTCTTTTGTGGCAGCCTCTCCGAACATCAACAGGAGGATTGTAAACAGGTTCTTCAATCCTTCCGGCATATGTTCTCTCTAACACCCAGTCAGACCAATTGGTGCACCCATGAGGTTGACACTGGTGACAGCTTGCCCGTGAAGAGTAAAATCTACCGGCAGCCAGATCACGTTAGAGACTGCATCAAGAACGAAGTGCAGAAAATGTTGGAGCTGGGAGTCATTGAACCCTCGGACAGCCCCTGGGCTAGTCCCGTAGTTCTAGTGCCGAAACCTCACACCCCGGGCGGTAAGAAAGAGATGAGGTTCTGCGTAGAATACCGGGGTCTCAATGCAGTCACTAAGACTGATGCCCACCCAATACCAAGGGCAGACGAGCTTATCGATAGATTGGCTTCGGCCAACTACTTAAGTACGTTTGACCTGACAGCTGGGTATTGGCAAATCAGGTTAGCTGAGGACGCCAAGCCCAAGACCGCATTTTCTACCCCTGGTGGGCACTACCAGTTTGTGGTGATGCCCTTTGGTTTGAAAATGCACCTGCCACCTTCCAACGGTTGGTGAATCACGTTCTCACTGGGCTGGACGACTTCTGTGCGGCGTATCTTGACGATATTGCTGTCTTTAGCTCCACCTGGGAGGATCACCTGGTCCACCTGCGGAAAGTGTTAGAGGCTCTGCAAGCGGCAGGTCTCACTATCAAGGCTACCAAGTGCCAGATAGGGCAGACACAGGTTGTATACTTGGGCCACCTCGTCGGGGGAGGTCAAGTTCAGCCACTGGAGAGAAAGATACAGTCAATCAGGGACTGGGCTCCTCCAACCACCCAGACTCAGGTTCGAGCTTTCTTGGGCCTGACTGGTTACTACCGGAAGTTCGTCAGAAATTACGGATCGATTGTGACTCCGCTCAATGAACTGACGAGTAAGAAAATGCCAAAAAAGGTTCAGTGGACAGCGAGCTGTCAAAAAGCATTCGATGACCTAAAACAGGCCATGTGCACGGCACCTATCCTCAAGAGTCCAGACTACTCCAAACCATTCATTGTCCAAACAGATGCTTCTGAGTTGGGTGTGGGAGCTGTTCTATCTCAACTGAATTTTGATGGTAATGACCAGCCCATTGCTTTTATAAGCAGACGGCTGACCCCCAGAGAGAAAAATTGGTCAGCTATAGAGAGGGAGGCCTTCGCTGTGGTGTGGGCCCTGAAGAAACTGAGGCCATACTTGTTTGGCACTCATTTCAAAATTCAGACCGACCATAAGCCCCTCTTATGGCTAAATCAGATGAAGGGTGAAAACCCCAAACTGCTTAGGTGGTCCATTTCCCTACAGGGGATGGACTTCACAGTGGAGCATAGACCTGGTACTGATCATGGCAATGCAGATGGGCTCTCCAGGTATTTCCACTTAGAACAAGAAGACTCACCTGGTCAAGGTTAGCTTATTGTCCCAACGTTTGGGGGGGGGTCATGTAGGAGAGTAGGGTCTGCAATCCTATGATCACCCGGACTTTTTGCTTTTGTTTCACTGGTTTACGACTTTCTCGGGCTGCGGGCCTGCTAATCAGACCCACAGCCTAGCTGTTCTCTCTCTAAATTGATGCGTGTACCTTAGGTGCATTACCCAATTGGAACTGGGCCACCCTGTCAGACCCTGTAACTCAGGGCATCGGTGTACCCAGGGCCTACCAGGGGCTGAAGCATGTATTATGCCACCCCTGGATGGCCATCTGAATCTGACACAACTGGCTGCACGACAGCTGGGGCAACGTAGCATACCCGCTCGTTGCTTTAGGTATAGTAGCCCTATATCTAACCACACAATGGACACCCGAGATCCTATCAGACACTCCTATGGCAGGCCTTGACAATCCTGAAGGCAGAGTGCTTGGAATCGTGTGAATTGGGTTCTGGCCCGAGCCGAGCCCGGTTGCAGCTGGCGGAACCAAGACCCAATGGCTGTTCCATGATAACGCGTGCCATATCGGTAACTTCGGTATTGCGTTATCCAGACATGTCGAGTAAGGTGTCATACGAATCGGGATGCTACCCCCTCACCAATTCTGGCGACTAGGTTAGCATTCCGCCCTTCTAGACGGACACGACATGTATGTAACTGTGAACCCCGGTTAAAGTTAACTAAAGCCTCAGCTCCACAAAATGGATGCTGCCACCACAGACACAAGTCTGACCTCCTGCTGCTGGGAGTCCTTCCAAGCGAGGAGAGCTTGGACAAAGGGTTTCCTGTCAAGGGCGGTGTTCGCACCGTCCCAGACAGGGTTTGTGTATTCTGGGTAGGTAGGGCTTTGCGAGAAGGTGACTGCGGAGTGGCACCCCGGTGATCACTACGCATCTGCCGGTCAGAACCAGTTCCAGGGGCGCCAGCCCCTGACCTGGGGACAGTCCGGCAGGGGAGAGGGGTGTGACTACCCCCCTTCCTGGTCCCACCCTTAGGGCAGGACCTAGTCATGTACCCACCCCTTTCTTTAGGATAAAGGCCGGAGCGGGGACCCTTCCAAATTAGATCATCTTTGAATCAAGAATACTTTCTACGAAAGGACTTCGAGACTCTTCTCAAGATTTCTCCCTTGTGGCTAAGGAGTAGTCACCCTGCACCAGCGGGCACCATCTAAGAACTCTGCGGTTTGCTGCAAGTCCTTCCTCAAGGAATCCGACAGCCCAGCTCGACGAGAACCGGCTTCCCTGGCACCTCTGACCTCTACTCACGTCATCAGCTCAGCTGTGATCTGTGGGTGCGACGAGACCTCGAGGGACCGGCCATCATCAAAACCTGCACGCTTTCTTAATCAGCACGACCATCGAAGCAATTCTCTGGTGAGTGCTCTGGGGTCCGAGAAGCCCCGACCCTGAGCAGCTCCAGCACCGAAGTGCAGTCTCCCAGCATCTCCACGAACTGCGTGGGGCCCTTCTGCTCGCTGCTCAGCACGTTGTCTGGTCACTAGCCGCTGGCTTGTGCCCTTCCCTGACGACATCCGACAACCAACGCTGCTGGTCTGGTTGCTCCAGACTGGCTCTTGCTTCCACCTTTGAGAGAAGCCCCCCGGACCCTCCTGGTCCACTCAAGCCACCATTTTAGGCCCACACCGTGGCCCTGAAATCTGCCAAGGCTTGTTGCCCCAATCCTGGGCCCAGCGACGCCGACAGCATCAATCTCCGTGGGACAGCTCGCACCTCCATCCTGGTCGCCGACAACGCCTCCTGGTCCGTGAGACTGCAGAGCCCAGCGTCGCCCACTCACCTAGTCGAGGTGACGGCCAACCGGTGCCTTCCTGGTACCCTCTGACTACTGGCTAGTAGTACGAACTTGGTCCCCTCTGCTTTCAGGTATAAACGATCTCTGATCCAGGCTTGGATCTCTACGAACTATTCAGCACTGGTCGCCGGCCAGCAACTCCTTTTCTTCCGGCTCCTGGCTCGTCAGCGAAGACCCCGATGTCTGTAAGACTTGTGCAGCCGCAGCCCTCGTGGCTAGGTAACTTCGGCATTTCGGTGCCTGCATAGCCTCCTTACTCTAGGGTCCCGAGTCCCTCGCTTCCGACTTGCCTTATCGGGTCCGCCCGAGACCACTAAACTTCCCGTGTCCCCGGACACTTGTTTAAATTGTGCACTTGAAGTATTTTCCTAAGAGTTTTGGTTTGTGCTTAGTACCCTGTCCTCATAAAGAGTCCAGGGCTGTTGTGATTCTTAATAAATATTCTGTTTATTTTCATAACACTTGTGTGGTGTCCTTTCACTTGGGGTTCAAGGGGTATGTGATGGTATAACAGCTGGCTTAACACGCCCTCTAGAGTTTAGCCCGAAGACTGCTCGTATCCACGCTACTAGGATAGCTGGTCTAAGGGTGACTTACAACCAATCACCATAAGGGTCGTTGGAACGATACATAGCGGTCGCTAGAATAGCGAACGCTGCATATCGGGCCAACTTCTCACTGTAAGGCCCTCCACACTGCCAATCCATCCCAAGCGACCAATGATGATTTAGTGAAGGGAGAGAGAGAAAGGGTTTTGAGACAGGCTAGTTTGGGGGAGAAAATGAATTCTGCACATGGCCTGTCCTGCCAGTTTCTTATCCACAAACAGCCAGCCCTTCTCTGACTCTTCGTGAGACCCTTCCACAAACACCCTGATTTGGGTGGCCTGGTAATAGCGATAGAGGTCCTGGAGTCCTAGTCTGTAGCGAAGGTACTGCGTAGATGAGGCCCCCCCACACAAATCTATTTAGCTCCTGCTGAAGGGACTGCAATGTCCCAGAGGGCGGCTCAGATGGGAGGACCTGGAAGAGGAACAGGACCTTAGGGAGGATCGTAATTTTAATTGCGGCAGTTCGCCCCAGCCAAGATCGCGAGTAGGCTCACCCCCGGTGTAAGTCATATTTTATCTGGTGAGTCCAGGTCTGGTAGATAAGTGCCTCAGGGCCTCACCATTGTGGGGTTGATGTGTGGGCCCAGATAGGGAATTGACACCGGAGCCCACAGAAGGGGCAGGGCTCGCTGTAGGGTATCTAGAGTGTGTGGCCAAAGGGTCAAGTTGAGGGCCTGTGATTTGTGAATATTTATCTTGAAACCAGCTGCCTACCCAAAAGCCTCCAACTCGCCCAAAAAGGCAGGTAGGGTAGTAGAGGGCTCATCCAAGGATGTATTATGTCATCTGTATATAAGATTATGGTGTGTTGCCACCTCCGAATTGGATCTCTTATCTGAGGGTTAGTGAGGACTCTATGAGCTTTATCTATAAGGTGGAGAATTCACCTAGTGTTATCGCTACGCTGCCGTTGAGGCCCAAATCCAACGTGATCCAGGCCGATAAGGCCCAGAAGCAAGGGGTTAAGATGCCAGTTAAACACTTAAGATACGTGTTCAGAAGGAAGATGGGTCTATATGAAGAGCAATGAGTTTTGTCCTTCCCAGGCTTGGGGATTACTACGATTGACGCCATGAGCCTGGAGTGGGGGAGCGAGGAAGAATCCGCGATCACATTAAACAGTCGGGTAAGGAGAGGCTTATAGAAGGGGGCAGAAAAACCTTCTCAATTCGAATTGGTTGATCTAGCTCAGACGCCTGATCTATCACCAGGTCATCAGGGTGGAGGTACAGCTTTCTTTGAGATATGCTGTCACAGCATCGGGGTGTAGATATTGCACTGTGTAAAGGTTATGGTAATAATCACATAAAAGTCTCCACTACGTGTGTGTTGTCCACTCCTGAGCCTCAACGTCATCCACCTTTGGAACACCCGTCTCTCCGTTGAATGCACAGCCGGTTAGCTAAGAGACGGCCACACCAGCCTCTGCCCATGTAAAATTGGTGTCTGAGCTGAAGCACTGCGTATTCTACCACGTCTGTGTCTATTTTCGCCAGCTGGGCTCGAGCAGCCTCGAGTTACCTCCAAACTCTGGGGGCGCCCGTTCTCTTGTGTATTTCATCAAATTCTAATACTTGAAGGGACAGGTGCTCTCTCTTGTCCTGTCGAAGCTTATTGTCAGTGGCCACTGTGGTGATGAACTCCCCCCTGATGACTGCCTTCAGGGCATCCCATTGAGTGGAAATTGAAATGTTAGGGGTATAATTAATCACCAGGTAATCAGTGATTGTCTTAGTAATCTGGGAGATAACCTCTGGGCGCTGCAGTAAAGTGTCCCTAAGGTCCCAGGTATGGAGGACGTGTAAGGGGATGGGACAACTGCAGCCGCGTGATCAGATAAGGAGCGGGGTTATATCCCCACCGACTGGACTGTGGAGGCCAACTCGGGGTACCCAGGAAGTAGTCAAGTCTAGCATAAGTCTTATGAGCATGGGAGTAGAACGTGAAATCTCGAGATGGTGGGTGTGCAGATCTCCAAATATCGGTTAGGCTTATGTCCGTCAACCAGGTTAGTGCTGCAGGAGAGAGAGCCCCTGATTGGCCCTGGTGTTGCACTGATCTGCAAGTTCATAGTTAAGCACTAAATTCAGGTCCCCTTCCAACAGCACCAGCCTGTCTCATGAGCCCATCACCTCCATCACAACCCTATTGTGAAAGTGTTCTTGCCCCTCATTGGGAGAATATAATGTACTTACTGTGATGTTACTTGACCTTATTGTCAGTGACTGTGCTAATAATCTGTACAAAACAACAAAAGAGCGAACAGCCGGGATGACAGGAGACCACAACAGGTTCTTTGCGGGTTATTCATATTGACGAAAGTGTGACTACAGATGAAACCCGTCCTGGGCCTCATATTTTTGCCATAGATTGTTATGTCTTTTAAAGCATGGGAGCCCGCACTTTTTAATTTTATTTTGCAGCCGATTCATGGATCCACAGCATGGATTTGCTGTTAATGTTGTTTACAATTTTGTTTTGGCCCCATGGCAACCAAGCCTAGGGGTAGGGCATCTCTACCCTGCCCCATTATGTGTTTTTTTATGTTTTTACATTCCAAGGGACTGAGTTCCGAGTCTGAAGATGTCTGCCGCACAACAATGTTGCTGTGGTGGCAGCCAACCAGATCTCGTCTTGAGATCTGCCAGCTCCACGGATACTCTACAGCATGAAATATACAACGTTTTTTACAATTACTTTCTCAAACTGCTGAACAGATTTACACAAATCACAATAACAAAAACCTAAGTCGAAAGTAATTAAGAACCACCACATATTCTCTACCAGTGTGGCTGCACAAGTGTTTATTATGCAACCATCTTCAGGCCTGACTCCTTTTGGCAACCAGGCTTTCTTACAGATCAAAGACTTAAAAGATACAAAAAAGGACTTATACAAAAAAAAAACCACAATGAACGTTCAGCGGTGGGCATCTGAAAACAGCCATGTTATTACTGGGAAATTTGGAAGTTATAACAGTTCAAGAGCACAAATAACTACACACAATGTTGCAATTCATTTATATAAAAAAATTGATCCATCATTCAGATTTTCTCTCAATAGGCTGACTATTGTACTCTCTCTCATAGTTAAGCTTTCATGGCACCATCTTTGAATACGTATTGTACTCTCTTACATAAACACTGTAAATCAATGTAATACATCTAAATTGACGTTACTAATGATATCACCCAATGATTGTGAGTTTTCTAAACGTTTTGTGTGTTAAACATATATATATATATATATATATATATATATATATATATACACATACTAAGGTACGATAAAAGTTAAATTAGTATACTTTGTGTACAACTAATGAGTGATTCCTTTTTTTAACATAGCTTATGTGAGTCACTGTGTGACTGTGTGTATCCTTGTGTGAGTGGGTGCTTGAATGACTATACAGGTGTGTGAGTGGGTGTGTAGGTGACTAAGTGGCTCTGTGAGTGGTTGTTGAGTGAGTGGGTGTATCAGTGGCTGTATGGGTGGGTAAATGAGTGGCTGAATGGATTGGTGATTGGGTGTGTCAGTGGCTGTATGGGTGAGTGAGTGGGTGTCTGAATGGCTATATGAGTGAGTAACTGGGTTTGTAAGTGGCTGTAAAGGTGAGTGAGTGGCTGTTTAAGTGAATGCTTGTTTAAGTGAGTTGGTGTGAGTAGCAATATGGAAGAGTGTAGCTGGTATTGCTGTATGGTGAGTGAGTGGCTGTGTGAGTGGTTGTATGGATTTGTGAATGTGTGAATGGGTATGTAAGTGGTTGTGTGGGTGTGTGAGGGAGTATATGAGTGGTTGTATGGGTGAATGAGTGGCTCTGTTAGGAAGCTGTATGGGTGAGTTAGTCGGTATGTGAGTGTATGTATAGGTTAATAACCAGATGTGTCAGTAGCTGTATGGCTGAATGTGTGAGTAGCTGTATGGGTGAGTGACTGGTTATATGATCAGGCTCTATGATTGAGTGAGTGGGTGGTGTGTTAGTAGCTCTATGGATAAGTGAGTGGTTGTGCAAGTACTTGCATGGGTCTGTGAATGGGTGTGTGAGTGGTTGTGTGGGTGTGTGAGTGAGTACATCGGAGATTGTATGGGGGTGTGAGTGGGTATGTGGGTGGTTCCGTGGATGATGTAATCAGTGATGTCATTTGAGATGTCATCAATGATATCATCAGTGATGTCTCTGACCATGAAATGAGTGATGTAATATGTGAGGTCATAAGCGGTAAGTTATAGTTAGCTCAGGTAACTGCTGAATTTAACTGGTTTTGTACAAGTGAAATCTGAACCTAAATATATCGTTATTGTAACCTTTGCACCGACACAAGCAGGGCCACCTCCTGCTACCTCCCAAGGTGCCCACCCTCGAGAGGTAGCTGTCTGTTCCCACCAAACCAAAATCAAACTTAACTCTGCTTTCTGCAAGCCGGAGCTGTCAACAGCTCAGGCTTGCAGAAAGCAGGGCTTTCATCTATTTTTCTGTACGCAAATATGCATGCAGACAAAACAGATGAGAACATTTCTCTGACAGACAGGGTACTGTTTTTCAGCAGCCCCCTGTTTGTTACAGCAATTCTAGCTCCCACAGGAGTGTAGGAGAATGCAGGGACATGGGGGGGCTTGAGGCTTCCCCTGCGGTCGCCAACACAGGTCACTGGGTAGCCTAGTGGCACCCAGAATAAAAAGGCCGGGACCAGGGGGGATGTGGTCCCTAGGGCCGAATTCAGACAGGAGAGGGGTCAACATGCCCCCTACATAGTATAATGACTGGGCCCAGGGACCTTGTCAAGCGCACAGGAATTTGTCAATAGGATCAATGTCAATGACATTAACCTAAACTTCACTGCAACCATTAGTGCAGAAACAGTGAACTTCCAAGATGTCCACATTTACATCAATAATGGTAAGATCGAAACTAAAGTACACAAGAAGGAACCTGCAGGCAACTTGGTGTTGCATGCAACCAGTTCTCATCCAAGACATTTAGTGCATAGCATCCCCTATGGGGAGATGCTAAGACTGAAAAGGATCTGCAGCAACACTGAGGATTTAAAAACAGCACAGGCCAGTAAAATCAGATTCCTAGAAAGTGGCTACTCGCAAAAACAGCATCAGTATCGCAATCTCCAAAGTGCAATGCATTAGCCAGGTCAGCCCAGCTCAAAAATAAGAAAGCACATGAGCAAACAACATTAAACCAAGACAAGGTGATTATACCTTCAGAATGATTTTAACTTTCAGTAAACAGGAATGGGCAATTAAAAATATTATCAAAAGAAATTGGCCCATAGTCCTCACCGACCCAGTAGTCGGTCAATTGTTGCCAAATAATGTAGCCATTATCCACAGCAGGGCACGTGCAGAAAAAAACCCTGCTAAACAGCAGTTGGTGTGATTTGGCCAGAACTTAGAGTGGCCACAATTCCGCCAATTTCACCGGTAAAGCAGAATATATCGCCCACCCAACATAATATGCATTTTCCCCATTTCCTCATTTTTGGGTGATTTTAGAACAGATCATTTACTGTGTTGTTGTTTTACTGTTTGGGACTTGGTGTGCCCTGCAGTAGGGCTTGGGTGTGTTTTTCACATTCTCACTGCTGCTGTGCTATAGGTTTTTTAATCAATTGTAGGGGCTTGTGGATGGCCTTGTATTTAAGCAAAATGTAGGTTATTTTTTGTCTACATATGCCTATTGATGGCAGGGGCCGGGGTTGCCCCTAGTACCCAAGCTCTTGTCGCCAGACATGAATTCACTTTGCTCTCAACTACCTTCTGCCCTAAGTCTTTACCCATCTTTTTTGTGAATTTGTGTAGGTTTGAGATGATTTATTATTGTGTTTTTTTCGCAACTTTTAAAAGTATTTTGAGGGGTTAATTGATGTTGCCTTGAGCTGTTTGTGGTTCGGGTATTTTAAAGTGTATTTTCTTATCTGCCATTGCTGATTTACTGCTGATGGGTAAGGGTCCAGAGCAGTCCCTTTGTTAGGCTCAGACACATTTTAGGTATATATAAGTGTGTGATCCTTTCCCGCCAATGTGCAAGCATTTTTAGAGCGGTTGGACATTTCTTCATGTAGGATAGGGCAGCCAAGTTCTTTGTTCTCCGTGCTTTCTTCTTTGCTGGCCATTCAGCTTCCACCATTTTGTAGAGCCTGCGTATGTGTGTATGGTAAGCCATATTGTCTCTGAGCTCCATGCCTCCTTCTTTGCTGCCCATGTGGGAAGGATGAGCATCCCCCCATTTTACAAAGCTGATTTGTGTTTCAGTGATTTCTTCCACTTTTGAAAGGCATTTTCTTGTAACATTGACTGAAGAAGCCCATGTCATTTTTTTCTCCTGATATGTTTATTTGTGCTGGTGGATGATTGTAGTAGATTGTGGTACATAGTTATTGTTTTTGATAAATTTAGTCAATTGTTTGCTTCCTCCCATGTGCAATTGAAGGATAGGATACCAGGCATTATTTCTAATTAATTTATTTGATTTTTACCTGCCTCCCTATGCTTTCCATGGTGTCCCCGTGGGCTCTGGAGGAGATTATCTATAACTAGATTTATTTATGGATTTTTGTGTGCCTCTTCTTGCCACCCAAATGGATCACATTTGCCCTGGAGGGACAACTCAAATATTTTATAAAATTATTCAATTTCTGCCTGCCTCCCTGAGCAGTGGGCCACTGGAGGGACACCAGCTAATATTAAATTAGTTTAATAAATGTTTTCCTGCCTGTCCATGCCTCCTACATGGACCTCATGGGCCTTGCTTTAATTTAATTAATGTTCTGCCTCCTATTGCCCTCCAAAAGGGTCATTTAGGTCCTGGAGTATCACCATCTAATATTTGATTAAATTATTTGATTGTTGTCTGCCTTTTTGGCTCTGCTGGGACATCAATGTAGCTTTTCCTGAGAAATGTTCAGCAAAAAATAATGTTAGGTTATGCACAGGTACACAATTCTTAAGCATTTGTGATGACTGATGATGACTTGTAATACATTGGCTACATTGCCCAATTCTCACTGACTTTCTGCTTCATTTGTTTTGCCTGCAGATGTAAGAGACATCACGTCATGCACAGTACTGAGATTGAGTCCGCAAATTAGCTGACAGCGACACCAAAGTCCTCTGCCAAGTGATAATGCTTTTGCTAAGTCCTAACCCATACAAAAAATAAAGATGGTTAAAAAAAAAGGTTGCTGGCAAGAAAGTGGCCATAGAGGAGAAGAAGAATTCTGTTGCCAGTGCCATCAATGGAATCAAGTCATCTTCATTTTTCCAGAAATGCAACATAACAGCTGCACCCTCCTGTGGACAGGAAGAGGCAGGGAGGAGGATGATCACTTCTGAATCAAAGGCACTACCACCAAAACCAAAGCTCATGTCTCTAAATGCTGCAGTGACTACAGTCATGGAGAGCAATGAGTCTGAAAATGAAAATATGTCTGGAAATATGTGGCCTTGCAAACATAGTGGGTAGTTATGTAAAAGAAACTCGTACCGTTAGGATCTGTATGGTATTGATTACAAAAACACTCCTGGTTCCAACAACGCAGGAGCAAAATAATGTTCCGACGTCGACCACGTCGAGATGAACTAAACAAAAAAGGGGACTAAAATACTATCAAGTGTAGGCCACATATATCCAGTGGTACATTTCGCCACTTTTGGTTTTTGTTGACAGGAGGTAGCAGCGCCGGAAGCGCTCATTCAGGACCAGTATCCTGGTTACCTGCCATAGACACTGGGTAATTATTGACTCTGTTCGAGATATATATTTTCACGATACGTAGAGTCTCACGAATATACTGACGGTCACCATCAACCCTTGTGTTTCTTTACATAGTGCCTGGCAGCCGGTTTAAGATTCTAATTCTCTGTTTTGGGCGAGTTTAGCTAGCGAGAATATATGCGCTCCCGAGTTATAGCTCACAGGTATTCAATACCATCTGTTTCATTCTCCCTTTTAGTATCTATCAACACAGGCCAATCTTGGTTTTCAATAGATCTTTTTTACAGCGGTGCTCTTTCTTTCTTTTTCTTTTTTTCTTTACAATTCTTGTATTTTACACGTGGGAAGCATTTTGGCACTAACTTTTTGAGCTCATGTCAGCATATGAAACGATTTATTATATAGAAGCTTAGAAATCTTACTGTTATGTACATATTTGTTTCAGATACCCCTGATGAAGGGCTATTGTTTAAAGCCCGAAATGCATTGGGAACCTATTGAAATTTGATTCCGCATGCTGAATGCTAGCAGCAACATCACATTTTATGTTTGATTTCGATCTGCTACCATTTGAAATAAATTTGAGCAGATTTTTGAAAGTGGAACCCTATGAGGACTTATTTAAAACTTGGTTGGAATCTTGGTCTACATGATTTATTGAGTATAATTGTAGTACTTAGTAGAGTCGTTTAGATCATGTTGAATTATGGTTGTACACTAACTTGTGACATTCCGTAGTGCACTGGGTCAACCTAGATACCTATCTAGGTTACTTTTTTCTTAACTTGAACCAGGTGGCCTGCAGAACTCCTTGCCTGGTGCACACGTTTTTGAGTGATAATTGTAAACGTTTAGTTTTGGTAACATTGCTTTGAATTAGTTTCTAGAGTGCACACTCGCTGCGTTTTTCACTTGTTCATCTGAAAAACCAGCATTTAATCATGTGGGAAGAATACTTCAAAACAATAGCTTTTGGTGAAAGAGAAGTTGTTTAATTGATGAAAGGATGTGGTGGTGAGGAAGGAGAGGATGTCGGCGTCATGGGAAGCAACCCTGTGACTTTAATTCGTAGTGTGCAGCCACCCCTGCAGCAACCATAGAGTGGCATAAAGGATAGAGGGATACAGGTATCCAAAAACTGACCAATCATTCTACCTCCTCTCCGTAAATCACCAGTACAGATATCACAGAAAAGACAGTCACAATACCTAACTATCTAGGCTATGTACTTAAGGATTCATCAGACCACCGAATCCATGACAATGCCCATTTATCCAATGAGAAGCTGGCCAAAATGTTAGCACTGGAACTCCAAACTTTATAGTTTTGTGGAAGGAGAGGTGTTTCTAGAATTTGTGGAGACCCTCTGCCAACAATAGAAGGTTCCTAAGCAGACCCATTTTTTCCACTGCTGCTGTGCAAGCGTTACAATATTAAGGGTGGCAATTGGTTTGCAAAGCTATAAAAGAGAGCATTGTTCAGACCATCCATAGCTCAACAGACATGTGGACTAGTTGGCAAGCAACAGATTGCATGTGCATTTCTGCAAAGTGGATGTTCTTCCAGGAATTAAGAAACAGCTAACTGCTGGTACTTCCACTGATCATGATTTTGAGGCATTCCGTGTCACACATCTCTTGCAATTTTTGCCATGGATAAATCACATTTAGCTGCCAAGATCTTGAACAAATGTATTACTCAAGTCTATGATTGGCTTCAATCCATTCAGAGTTCTCAACATAAGATTTGTTGCCATTGACAATAGCAGTAATATTGTCAAAGCCATGACTGATGGAGGATACTTCAGAGTCCTGTGTTTAATGCATTGCATACACAGAATTGTGCAGGTCATCCTAAAAAAAGAAGTATTGAACAACATACTGGTCACCTGTTTCAGAGTTTGCATTCATTTTAGTCATTTGTTAAAGCCCGAAAACAGCTGAGTATGAGTCAGTATGAGTAGAGTAACTGTAGAACCCCTTAAATAGGAGGTGTCAACACTTTGAAACTCAACCTATTTCATCCTGCAATACCTGCACAGGTGTACCAAGTTTACTTCAAAGGAGAGGGAATGCAATAGCCAAACCCGTGACGATGGAAATGGGCAAATGAGGGCTACTGGAGTGCCTGATCCAAATGCTATCCCCATTTGAGATTATGACATAGAAAGTCAACAAGGAGGAGAGCATCTTGAGCCAAGATATCCCAGTGCTGCAAAAGGAACATTGCAAAAGGTGGAACATACATTTAGCAATCTCAATGAAGAAGCAGCTGCTTTGGCTAACAGACTAATAATTCACATGAACTCTAATCAAAGACTTTAAAAAGAGACTGAGTCTTACCGGGAACATATCTGCACCACGATGCTGCATCCATGGTACAAAAAAGACTGGCCACTTTCATTCCTTTCTCAACATCGGATGTCTCAATGTAAAAGAATTGGATCATCAGGAAAGTGAGTGATCTAGAAGAAGGAATGTTTAATTCAAGAACATAGCAGAACTAAAGTGTAGCGTTCAAACTCAGGAGAAGGTGGTTGTGTTGGTTCGGAGTTCTCCAGAAGCATGTTGTCACAACTGCCACTACATTACCCAACACGATGACCCAACAGGGGTATACTTGGATCAAGACCCATTGACCTATTGCCATTCCAAGATGTAACAGTGGCCAGAACTCAACCATTTGGTAATGAGTAGCTAATAATTCTGGTAACCTGTATGTCTTCAGAATATGTATTAAGTGCAGCTGCGGCAGCTGTCATGGTCAGAAGGACCAGTCTCTCTCCTCAACATGTAGAGAGACTGAAACTTATTCAAATGAATAGGCATTCCATCCCCATAATCTATCAGGCTCCAGAAGATGCACCTGTGGATGGGAGCACCTGGTCTGACATTTCAAGTGTAACAAGTGATCATCTTCCAGATGGGCTCGCCCCTGAGCTTAAAGGTAAACTCTACTTCCCTTATTAAATAGGAACAATAACACAATAACAGATATGACAGATTTAAGAAAACAATTATATATTTATTTGGTGAGTGGTAGTGTGGCTCATGCAGACAATTGTAAACCATCCTAGATGGTCCAGTATGCAAGACAAAGATAGCTAATCAAGTATGACTTAACAATTGTTTACTGGAGCTGACTGAGTGGTGAGAGGTGGAGAGAGCAGTTGTGTCATAGTCTGCAATGACAGCCTCCATTTCATGAAATTAACAAGAATATATCTGCCATCCCTATCCTTTGTTTCATCCCTATGCTAGGCTGCCAGTGAAGATTCAAAACACTACACTGTGTTGTGTATAGCTTCCCTGGGAAATAGAGACATGTCGGTAAATGGACATCACACTCAAACAGGTAACGTGCACCAATGAATATCAAATGATGATGATTCATATGATGGATGAGAGGGTCGGTACTAGTAAATTAACCTTAATATGCAATTTTTGGGTGATCATTCTAGATCTAGGCTTGCCTTCCATGTTTTACTGGGGTTGTTTGTTACTTTACTAAAGTGACCTTTCCTTAACTTAAATCCATCATCTCTAGGTTCTTTTGACACCACTCAGTTTATCTAAACTAGAATAAGACTAGGGGGCATATTATCAAGGCGGGTGATATGAGATTAAAGCCGCTTTTGCGTCCGTTTTCGGTCGCAAAGCGGCGATAATTTTATTGCCCTATTAGCAAGCTGTCGCTAACAGCAGTTAGTGACAGCTTGTAGGCGATAGAGAGGGGTTTGGGGCCCGCTTTGCATTTCAGCGATATTCATGGCTAATGACATGCAAAGTGGGCGTACCCATCCTGTTAGCGACTGAAAGCAGTCGCTAACATCGCTATCACCAATTATCAACGCTGGCGTAGCGACAAGAAAATTTGCGCTAAGTACGAATATCGCTGAAAACTAAAGCCTGCTCAGGCCAGTTCTTAGCCTGTTTATCCAATGGGAGGTGGATATTCAGGCTAAGTCCCTATTAGCAATAATGCCTGAATATAGCTGGATTTCCAGCGATATTCACTCATTTCACCGCTATCGCCGGATATTTTATCGCTTTGGAGATGAACGTTGCTAATAGCATGTTATCTCTGCGCTAAAATATCGCTAGTTGTTGATAATATGCCCCTTATTTTCTTGCTCAACAGGTCAATCTCTTTTTGGATCAAATCTTAAAATGCCATCAACAGCCAGAATACGGACCAATGCCCATCTACTTTTACAGGAAACTAGAGGACTTAAAGAGGCCTACCTCTGAGGACTGCAGAGAGGTGCGTTGATTAGGAAAATGCAGACTAGAAGCTCAAGTGGAAAATTCTAAATAAGTGGTTGTGGTCAGAACATGAGAGCACAATGTCACACAACTACATACTTTTATTGTTTGTGTGACCAGCCAGGTACATGTAGCTAGTTGTCTGGTTTCCCAGGACTGATATGAGATTGGCTCTTTATAAATGTCATACCGCTTTGCCAACATATGCTCTGCCTTCTGGCTCCTCAAGCCAGTGGCGTAGCAAGGGGGTGGTGGGCCACCCCGAGTGGCACAAGCTTTGAGGGCAGTGAGACTCAGCCCGTCCCCGCTCTTACCTGCGGTCGTTGCAGGGGCAGGGGCGGCTGCCGCAAAATTGCCAGCAACACCCCCTGCTCTTCAGATGGCCGGCTCGGAACGGCAAACTCAGGTGCCGCCACGGACGGCTGCAGGTCTAGCTACGCCACTGCTTCATGCACATTGCTTGCCTGAACTGTTCTACTTTCATTTTCTTTTTGCATTCTACAGGCCTTCTCTCCTACAAGAAGGCTCCATGGCACTCCTGCTTTATGTTTCAACACTGCACACAAAACAGAATGCTCAAAAAAAGCACTTGCACTGTCAATTTGTATACAGTCTAATTTTTCTTTCGTTATGATTATTTTTTTAACTATGTTGGTTGGTTCCTACTAATTAAGCATTTTTCAACGCTAGGTAGTGATTAGCTAACATGAGTCTAGTGACTGAAAGGCTGTTTGAATTTGTAACTGAACTGTCTACTTCGTTCCATAAAAGATGTGATGTGCTTATGGACTTGATGAATGTTATATTTGTCTATCTCTCACCTTTCCCTAATCCTCCCTACTGCCCACTCATGAAATGACTTATCCTCTTCTCCCAAGATATATTATGCTGTTAATTGCCACCATCCACAAATCTCATACTTGAGATGTGGGTAAAGCTACACCACCTGTTACAGGCGTACTTTGCCAAAAATGACAAAGTATAACAATAGTTGGCCAAGGATAGGTGGTGTGCACTCTGACCCTGCTCGGAGGCCAGGTCACTCCCCTGCTGCCACACAGCTCCACCTGTGTGTCAGTGCCTCCCACACGGCCCCTACCTCCCTGCCCGCGAGTTTGCTCCTGCCATTGCCTGTGGTAGTGTCTCAGTTTTTTTTGGTTCCTGTATTACTGTGACTTGTAAGTATTCTACTGTTTCTCTACTTGTGTCATCCTCGTTGATTTACTGTGATTTTGTAATTATTGTACTGGTTCTCTGCTTGTGACATCCTCGTTGTTGGCCTCGTTCCCCCCCCTTGCTTGCCTTCTGTTCCCCTGCCCATTTTCCCGCCGCTGCTCCCCTGTGGCCTGCCCCCTCACCTTCCAGCTCCCGCCTCCCAGCGGTTCCTCCCTCCCTCCCCGCCTTAAATGGCGGCCAGTGCATGGCAGTAGGGCGACCTCTGACCCTGCTCACAGGCCTGGTCTCTCCCCTGCTGCCACACAGCTCCACCTGTGCGCCAGTGCCTCCCATGCTGCCGCTGCCTCCTTGCCCGTGAGTTCGCTCCTGCCATTGCCTGTGGTGGAGTGTCTCTGTTTTTTTGGTTCCTGTATTACTGTGATTTGTAATTACTGTACAGTTTCTCTGCTTGTACCGTCCTCGTTGTTTTACTGTGATTTTGTAATTATTGTACTGGTTCTCTGCTTGTGCCATCCTCGTTGTTGGCCTCATTCCCCCCTCACCCCCTTGCTTGCCTTCTGTTCCCCTGCCCGTTTTCCCACTGCTGCTTCTCTGCGGCCCGCCCCCTCTCCGCCCCGCCGGATACGCGCAAGAGGCAAGCCCGTCTGCGCCTGTCCGCGCCTGGACTGTGCCCAGCGCCAGAACCCCTGGCCCCCCGTGAACTCCACAACACCAGACTCCAGTACGACGCCAGCACTCTCCTCGTACTCCACCCCGGACGAGACCACACCAGCATCCAAGCCGCCTCAAAACGCACACATGGTCCCTTCTCCTGTCGCACCTGTAGCTTCACCTGCGACAGAGCCAACAAACCTCCCAAGGCCGGGCCCAACCACCTCCGCTGCATACTTCTGAACACCTGCTCCGCATGCAAACACACCGTCGAGCTCTGGGACCTACTTGACACCCTCGCCCCTGACGCAGCCTTCCTGACTGAAACCTGGTGGTACGATTCGTCGGCACCCGACATCGCCATAGCCATCCCGGACGGATACAAGATAACCCGCAGGGATCGCGCCAACGGAATCAGAGGAGGATTAGCCATCGTCCACAAGTCCACCCTTAAGGGCTCCACCCACGCGGACGACACTCTCAACACCGCCGAGCACCTGCACTTCCAAATCCACACCAACCCCAACACCACCCTCTGAGGAACACTCATCTACAGACCCCCCGGACCCCAGGCTGAGTTCAGAGACTCCGCCGGCCTCGCCAGCACCCACGCACTCACGTCCACGGACTACAAACTCCCCGGGGACCTGAACTTCCACCTCAAGAACAACAACGATGCCAACTCCGCCACCCTGATAGACAACCTCGCCAACCTCGGCCTCAGACAACTCGTCACCTCACCCACCCACGCAGCCGGCTACACGCTGGACCCCGTCTTCTCCACGGGCACCCACGTCACCTTCGACCACACCACCGAACTCCATTGGACCGACCACCACTGCATCCATTTTACCTTCAAGAAACCAACCATGCATCACTGCACCCAACAGCGGCCCAACCGCTGCTGGAGCAAAGTCACCGAAGACCAGCTAATCACCACTCTTGCCCAGAACCCACCCACAAACCCCACCAACCCAGACACCGCAGCCCGCAACCTCAGACAGTGGATCGACGATTGCGCAAACACCCTCGCCCCGCTCAAGAAACCCTCCAACAACCACATCAGCAAGAGAGCCACCTGGTTCACCGACGTGCTCCAAACCTCCAAACGCGCATGCCGAAAACTGGAGTAGATATGGCTCCGAACGCACACCTGACAACGACGCAGCCCACAAGGACGCCACCCGCAGACATCACCACCTCATATGATTAGCCAAAAGATCCTCCTTCAAAAACTGCCTAGATAACCATGCAAACGACAGCAAAGAGCTCTTCAGCATCGTAAAGGAACTCTCCAACCGCAGCGCCAACGCCAACGACATCCCACCCTCACAAGAACTGTGCGACTCACTAGCCATCTTCTTCCATCACAAGATCGCTGACATCCATGACAGCTTCAACACCACGACCGCCCCAACTACACCAGACTCCACCTCTCCTATGAACATCACCAGTGCCAACCGCCTGACCTCCTGGTCCAAAGTCAACGACGACGAGACACGCAAGGTCATGAACTCCATCCACTCAGGATCTCCATCAGACCCGTGCCCACACCACGTATTCAACAGAGCAGACGCAGCCATCGCACCCCACCTACGCAAGGTCATCAACATCTCCTTCGAATCAGCAACATTCCCGGAAAGTGGGAAACACACCGAAATCAACGCCCTCCTCAAGAAGCCCAAGGCGGATCCCAAGGACCTCAAGAATTTCCAGCACATCTCCCTGCTCCCGTTCCCGGTGAAGGTCATCGAGAAAATCGTCAACATACAATTTGTCCGCCACCTGAAAGACAACAACATTTTGGACTTATCCCAGTCCGGATTCAGACGAAACCACAGCACCAAGACTGCCCTCATCGCTGCCACAGACGACATCAGGTGCCAACTAGACAACGGTGAAACATCAGCCTTCATCCTCCTGGACCTGACAGCACGATCTGCAATCACACTCTAAAGACATGCCTCCTAGAAGCCGGAATCCAAGAGAAGGCTCTTGACTGGACCACGTCCTTCCTATCTGGAAGAACCCAGAGCGTCCGCCTACCACCCTTCCAATCCGAAGCCACCAACATCATCTGCGGCATCCCCCAGGGATCATCCCTCAGCCCGACGCTGTTCAACATCTACATGGCCCCCCTCGCACAAGTGGCCCGCCATCACGACCTCAACATCATCTACTACGCCAACGACACCCAGATCATCCTCTCCCTCACCAAGGACCCACACACCACCAAAACCAACCTCCACGAGGGAATGAAGGCCGTCACCGAGTGGATGAGGAACAGCTGTCTGAAGCTGAACTCGGACAAAACATAGGTCCTCATCCTCGGACGCACCCCCTCAGCCTGGGACGACTCCAGGTGGCCTACCACACTGGAAACAGCACCGACACCAACCAACCATGCATGCAACCTTGGATTCATCCTCGACTCCTCCCTCTCCATGGCTAAGCAGGTCAACGCCATCTCCTCCTCCTGCTACAACACCCTCTGCATGCTCCGCAGGATCTACAATTGGATCCCGACCGAAACAAGAAGAACGGTGACACAGGCCCTCGTCAGCAGCAGAGTGGACTATGGCAAGGCACTCTACGCAGGAATCCCAGCCAAACACCTACGACGGCTACAACACATCCAAAACGCCTCCGCCCGACTGATCGTCAACGCCCCCGCCGCAGCCACATCACCCCCCTCCTAAGAGACCTACACTGCCTTCCTGTAGACAAGAGGATCACCTTCAAGCTCCTCACCCATGTACACAAAGCACTCCACAGTGCCGGAACAGCCTACTTGAGCAACAGACTCAAACTCCACACCCCCACCCGCCAGCTCCGCTCCGCCAGCCTCGCCCTCCCAGGCATCCCGTGCATCCAAAGAACGACCTCCGGCGGCAGATCCTTCTCCTAAATCGCCGCCAAGACCTGGAACACCCTCCCTACCCAACTACGGCAGACCCAAGACCTACTCGCCTTCAGAAGACTCCTCAAGCCCTGGCTCTTCGAGCAGTAGCGACACCCCCCTCCCCTCAGTGCCTTGAGACCCTCACGGGTTAGTAGCGTGCTTTACAAGTACTATGATTGATTGATTGATTGATTGATTCCTCAATCTGTGTCTGATGGATTCTACTCCAGTAACTTGTTGCTGAGTCCTGAAACCTGAGGACTTCATATGTTTACTTTAGTAAATAACTCTACACTACGGTGTTAGTTGTTTTTCATCTGAAAATAAAGCCTTGAGGAGCATAGTATTTAAAAAAAAATAGTAATATGGAAAAGAACACACTATTCCATAAAGGAACTACCAATATTAATCTATTTTTGTGATTATTGCCACATAATAACATTGTCACTGAACTGCATACTGCATTTGACACAGTTTCTGATGAATTAATCATTTTCTGGCAATCATAAATCACAATTGACAAGGCACAGCAAATGCTTTCCCACAGTCAGCTATCACTGTTTTCGATTTCTCAGGGATTAAAGAGGGAAGGCTGGTGTATGAAGACAGTTTTTATCTAAAATTACAAAAAATATTTAAAAGATAATAACTGAAACATAAGAAAAAAGAATCTTATAAATAACATTTAGGTAAAATGAGAGATTATAGTATTTCTTCCCTTTTTCTTTCTCTTTGTTGGTGGTTGATTTCAAAACTTCGTTAGGTGCAAATCTATTTTGTGGCATGATGTCAGGCACCATCTTTATCATTCTTATATCGAGGCTAGGTACCCGCTGCTCAGCTTTGCTCATCTGTTCGACTGGTTCAGGACGTGCTCAGGTTACAAGGTAATTGTGACTTTATGGTCAAACACATTTGCTTTTATTGAGGTTTCGGGTATAACAAAAATATACTTAAGGCATGTGAATGACTCTATGCGTTAAATACTCGGTAATGAGTGGACACTTGGTCCAGTTCATTTGAATCCAATGTTGGAGATCAGTGCAGTTGGATTCTGCGTTTAACTCATTCATCTTTGATACATCTGGGAGAAGAAATCGTTGAGTGATTTTGATGAATAAGAATTCTGTGGTATTTAAAAACTGTTCAAATTATGAATTTAGGTCAAATATATTTGATTTATTGTGTCTCTTGTTCTAGTCATCAGTTTCTAATTAGAGTTTGGGGCCAGGACGGCTCTTTTAAATGTAAGTTCTGTTCAATCCAACTCCCTCAGGAGGAGTTGGCTTTCTGCCCCTTAGACTGCTCGGATCTTAAGTTTCTTAGTTTAAACTGCCGGTCACTTGTGAAATATCAAGCCCAGGTCCATGATCTTCTAGCCGATAAGTATCCGGATGTTCTATTCTTAAAGGAAACCTGTCTCACATAGGATTTGGTGGCAGAGTTTTGACTGGCTCTTCCTCAAGGCTATGTGATGAAGAGTGTAAGCAGAGGGGGCGGCAGAGGGAGCGGTATTGCAATCATCATTAAGGAAGTTTACAACTGCAGCTTCAGCAAGGAGAACATAGTGGGCTGCGAAATTGCATTGTTTAAAATTATGCTGAATCATAACTTTACTGTGACTGGCCTCCTTATCTACCGCCCTCCAGGTCCCTCTGTCCAATTTAGAGAAGATGTATTGAATAAGATCGCACTGTTTGCGAACAGGGCAGCGAATTTCACGCTTTTAGGGGACCTTAATCTTCATCTTGAGGATCGTGGCAAGCTTGAGATCACCATCTTTCTTGCTGATCTAGAGGCCTATCAGCTGGCTCAGCGTGTCCTTGAGTGTACGCATGTGGCAGGTCACCTGCTAGACCCCATATTCTCGAATTTAAGCTCTCTAATGAATTTGTGGCCGGCCCGCAGGCCTGAACAGACCACTTCTTGATCTTGTTCTCACTGCGGCTGCAGGGAAAAGCTGACTTGATCCCCCCGTCCCTGTCTTAAAACGCCCATGGCATGGGTCTTTTTTCCGCTTGTTTGGCTAGTCATAGGCCTCAGTTGCCACTGGATGTGGAGGTGACAAACTCTCATTTTCATGAGTGGATGACGCTAGGCCTAGACAGCGGCTAAATTGGGGGGGGAAGATCTGTGGTCCGTCTAACCCTTGATTTAACAAGTCATTAACCTTAGCCAAAAAGGGCTGTAAGCAGCTCGAACGTGTCTGGAGACGCTCCTATGATGTAATAGCTAAAAGTGAATATCGAGCAGCCATTAAGCAGTACCACAAGCTTATTCGGAGAGCTCGAGCGGAGTATGTGGCCGATAAAATCTTGGCTAGCACCAATCCCGCTAAGATGATATTCTCCCTGCTGAAGGGCATGAAGAGTGCGGGTGATAGGGGGGTTTTCCACGATTTCCTCGAACCATCAGTGTAATGAGCTGGCACGGTATTTTGTGAAGTCGAGAAGATATACCTTGGGCTACCTACCCCAGCTTTGTCTGCTGAGGTGGTGGACCCGGGGGTTATCAGTCGTATGATGGGAAACAGCCTGTCATCTTTCCCTCCCCATACACATATGGAATTCGAGTGCTCTCATTTCCCCGCTGAACATCGACCTGGTCAACCTCTCTCTGTCGTCCGATTCCGTCCCTGGGGCATGAAAACACGAGAAGGTTGTTCCGCTGCTTAAAAACCTTCCTTGGACCCAGCTGAGGATTAAAAACATAAAAATTGCATATGTAGTTAACGTAAAGTATATGAAGCTTTTTTATTGTAATTTAGCAAAATGAATTAAAAAAAAAAAAATTGGGTACCGCAGTACCTTTACTGGTCCGTAAATATAGACGGACTACTACTCTATGGTTTGAATCCTGATCACGTGATTGGAAAGAATTGTCAAGTCTGTATGCACTGAATATTTTATGGATTACTGCAAATTGCTACACTCCTCCATTGTCATTAATCATATCAGTGTTAACATATTTAGATGTGTATATATACACCAAATTTTATCTGTTTTCCAACAAAGTCACCTATTTTACAACTTTGACAAATCTAAATATTTACGGACTGGATTCATGAATTCACTCGAAAGCACACCTGTACCTTGTATTCTTATTGGATATATTAAGACCTAACCCTTGCACATGGGAAACCACACCCAAAAACAGTTACTTCTCCAGTGATGTCTCTAGAAGGAGTATGGAGAACCAATGGTGACCTACTTTTACACAATGGCTGAAGCTACATCGTCCGTTCAAGATTAGCATCCACAACCTGTTGAGGATGAGGAGGAGGACACACCACCTCACAGATAAGAAAGTGATTTGTGGAAGCACTTTACTATACCTTCTGGGGAAAATAAGGTATCAACAAAATATGTGTAGTGAAATATTTGAGGCAAATAGTTATCCAGAGGCACTGCAAAAAAGTACTCATGGTGGACAAGTGCAATGGGGAAGCACCTAAAACAGTTCATGAAAGGGTCTACAACCAGATGATGCAAGAGAAAGCAGGTGCAGTGGGGCAGTTGACCTCTACAGCAGCTTTGGGAGAACAATAGTACCAGCTACCTGTGAAGAACTGAGTGACATGGTTATTCACTGTGTGAAATGCCACATGCTTCTCCCTATAATCATTTCTTCTGAGGGTGCATTCTTAGATACAGGGAACAAGCATTTCTGTTAGTTTTCTTTTGCCTCCAGTGACTACATAATGTTTTCTGAAGACTGAAGCCAGTTGCTTCTTTGCATTTCCCCATCCCTACCCTTTTTACTATCCTCATTCACTTTTGGTTAAAACAAAATTATTTAAAACTGTTAAAAAAAATCCTTCTAGGGAAAAAAATAGTTCTTGTTGGAATGGCCACCTAATAACCATCTACTCAACCAAAGAGCTAACACTGTGTTTTTAATGTCAGTGACTGTATTGGTGTGAGAGTGAGTGCGTCAGTGTGTGCATCAGTGTTATTGGAAGCATTAGTGTTTGGCTGGGTAGGTCAGTGTGTGCTTTGGCGTAGGGCTGGCCTTGTCAGTGTCTGCATTAATTGTCTGTCCAGGTGTGTCAGTGAGTAGCATGGGGCTGGCTACATGTGGGGTGTTGACCGCAAAGCCTAACCATAGGCCAGGCCCTGCGGCCAATCCACGACTACTTACGTTAAAAAATGCCTAGAAATTCACTGGAAAAACGGAGATTACAAGGATGTTATAGTTAGTAAATAGCATTTAAAAATCGGCCAGTTACCCAGTTATAAATTAAATGTTGGAAAGACACAATTTATTCACTCGGAGACCGGACGTCCCGAGAACATTAAGTTTGAAAAGGAGACAACTTATTTAGGCATACAAATTACAAATAATATGGAGGATATTATTCCTGAAAACTTGGATCCAGTCATAAACTCTTCTAACAAAATATTAGATAGAATAAATAAACTAAAGCTCTCACTCTTTGGTCGTAGTAATGTTTTCAAAATGCAAATTTTTCCTAAGTTTTTGTCTTTATTTTGGGCTAGCCCCTTTCTTATAACTAATTCTTATTTTTCCCGAATAGAGAGAATGCGCCACTGGGCTCGGAGAGCATTTAAGAGATGTACACTGCCCTGAGAGAGAGGAGGTTGGGGTATCCCAAATCTTCCCAAATTTTCAGATATATCACTGGATTGCGATACTACAGCATATGGGTTTTCTTATTTTACCAGAAGATCCAACTGAAGACTTTGCTGCCCCATCGATTTTACTAGGTGCTGTGGCAAAGCAATGTTGAAATCGCATTATCGAACCAAGTTATTACAAAAAAAACAAATTTAAAATTCTCTATTCTGCATACGTCATTTGGAGGACAACTAAAAGAAGATTAGGAATAGGTCCAAATATTAATTTATATACTCCTTTACAAAATTGCTCTCTTTTACCAGACATATTTAAGGATCAGGTGATGTCGAGGTGGCATAACTCGGGGATTCGTAAATTAGGGGATTTGTTTCAGGGGAACCATTTTGCTTCTTTTGATTATTTAAGGGAGGTGTATAGGCTGCAGTGTACGGATTTTTTTAAATACCTTCAAGGACGTAGTTTTTTCTTTTTTTTATTGGGAATTTACAGTGCATTACAGAAAAACATTAAATTCATTTAATCCGGACATTGTTACAAAACTGGGGGAAAAGGCAGAATGCATATATACAATCAGTGGAAGAAGGCATAAAAAGAATTGCATAAATAGAATTAGAATTAGAAATTGGGAGGATTCCAATCGTATTAAACCAATTCAAGATATCAGAAGATAAAAGCCATATTGTAAGCTAAAATAGCGGATAAAAACTGATAGAAAAAGCCAATAGTAAAAACAGCAGCAATAAAAAGCAAATATTTACATCTTGGCCTCCCGCCATTTTGTAATCGGGGTCCAAATCTTTCTACCAAGCTCCAGAGTTTTCACCCCTTTTTGTTCATAAAGGCAAGACTCAATATTGTCTATAGCAAGCAATCTGGAGAGCCACATTTGGAATGACGGGGCCAGAGTATCTTTCCACCCTGCAGAAATTAAAATCCTAAGCACAGCCACTGAAATGAAGACCAGGCCTTCCTCTTCTTTTCCCAGCTTCAAGCTTGAATCTGTGCCCAGTATCATCAGGGTAGGGGATAGAATGATCTTATGCCCTAGCAGCCCCTCCCATAGTTTCTCAATCTCCTCCTTGATTGGGAGTAGGTGGCCGCAATTAAAGAACATATGCAGTCGATCTGCTTGTCCCGCCCCTCATCTGGGACAGCTATCGTCTGCCCTTACCCCCCAGGTGAATAATTTAGCCGGTGTATGATACAGGTTGAACACCGTTTTATAATGCTGGGCCCGCAAGTTTGAGACCCGGAAGATCTTTTTGTTCAAGTGCAGTGCCAGGTCGGCATCCACATCAGGATTTCCCAATTTCCTAGCCCAAGCTACTTCTATTTTATCCAAATCATCTTTAATTCCCCCCAGCAAGATATTATATATTACCATAATCTTCTTACAACCCCTGGTCAAGACATCTAACAGATGGAAATTTCCCGGAGGCGGTGGTCTAGGTCTTAATGCCTTCAGGGACTGTATAATTTGGCCATACACAAACCAGTGATTAGCTGGAATTCCAAACCTAATTTGCAAGACATCAAAACTTGCTACCACTTCTCCTTCCATAATATCCCAAAATGTCTTGATGCCCATCCCCTTCCAGACCTTCAAAGTACTATCCACCCCCATTTGAGAGTAGAGGCTAGAGTTGCATATGTGTAGGTAATAATTAACTTTGGGTATGTTGAAGGCCTTTACACTAGCTTTCCAAACCTGCCAGGCCCGATCCACGATCTTGAATCTGGCCTTCTTGTAGAACCTCCGGTCAACTTCGCACAGCATTAAACCTAAAGCTTTCCTTCCTAACAATAATTCAAAGATAGAAGGAGGCGGCTGGGGTTCCCTGCTTACTTCGCCTGGACTTGACTCTAGCTGAAAGAGCACCGACATTTGTGCCAAAAGGCAGGTCCAATGATATAATCTTAAATTGGGTAGGGCCAGGCCTCCATTTTCCCTTGGAAGAGACATCATATTAGTTGAGCGCCTGACCTTCCCAAATTGCCAAATAAATGTAATAAACACAGATTCTAGATTTTTAATTATCTTCTCCTCCAGAAATAAGGGTATAGCGCGAAAGAGGTACAACACCTTAGGGAACATTGACATTTTAACCGCGTTGACCCTCCCTATCAGAGAAAGGTGCAACACATCTATTCTTCTCAGGTCAGCCTCTATAGTTTTGATAAGTGGGATATAATTTTCTTCAACTATTTTATCAACAGAGGCATTAATTCTAACGCCTAAATAAGTAGCTGCTTCCACAAATCTAGAATCAGATTTAACTATATTATTGGTACATATTATCTGCGTCTTAGATTCATTGAGCAGGTAACCAGATCGCACACCAAAACACTTGACAAGATCAGACAGTGCCAACATTGCCTGCTGAGGGTTGATAGTAAGGACCACAAGGTCATCCGCATAAGCCAAGATTTTATTTTCGTAACCATTTAAAACCACTGGTCTAATCCTGGGACACATTATTATTACCTGAATAAAAAGGTCTATATAAAGGGAGGACAGGATCGGGGAGCACGGGCATCCTTGACGGGTTCCTCTCTTTAAAGCAAATAATTCCGACTTCTCACCCATAACCGTCTATCTGGCAACGGGATTCGAATACATTGCCTTGAGCGCTCTGATAGTTTTGTCCCCGAAACCTCTCCCTGCAAGAATTCCCCAGTGAAAGCTCCAGGCCACACGATCGAAAGCCTTCTCTGCGTCGAGCAGGATCATGGCCTTCCCCCCTCCCGTGGCAGCATGGGCATCGAAAAGAGCTATAGCCCTGCTAGTATGATCTGTTGTACCCCGCCCTGGAACAAACCCATGCTGCCAAGGGGAGACGAGACCACCAATGATCCTGCCCAATCTTATAGCCCAAATCTTTGATTACAGCTTGGTATCTGCATTTATCAGAGAGATTGGTCGATATGACCCTGGGTTATCACTTGGTTTACCCTTTTTGTGAAAAACTATAATGTTTGATTATTTCCAAGAATACGGGATCAACCCTGAGCAAAGTATCCCATTGAAGAGGTCCACAAGAGGCAAAATAATCTCTGATTCAACGTATTTATACGCCTCCAAAGGTAGCCCATCGGGTCCGGCTGCCTTCCCCGAGGCTAGCTCCTGTAGTGCAGATTTGACCTCCATCTCAGTAATATCCTTGTCCAATTCCCCTCTTGCTGAATCGTCCAGGCATGGGCCTGTTTCCCAACTGTCTTCCCCCTGGGCTCCATCACATTCTTCCTCTTCATACAATCTATGGTAAAAGTTTCTAAAAACCTGTAAAATCTCCTTGGCCTCTGTGTGCACCTTACCACTCTCAACTATCTTTGTAATTGCATTTTTAGATTTTTCCTGCCTTATGCGAAGTGCGAGGGCTCTACCTGCGTGTTCTCCGGTTTCATATTGTTTAGCTCTGGTAGCTTGATACTCACCAATTGCCTTTTGGGTAACAATTTTCTGTAATTCTGCCTTAATGGCCTGAAGCTTCAAATGACTCTCACTACCATCCCTTCCAAGGGCAATTACCTTAATGTGTTCTTCTTCCGCAGCAGTTAACCTACCCGATAGCTGCTCTACCACCTTCCTATCTTCTTTTCTCAGTTTAGCTGAAAAACTAATTGATTCCCCCCTTAAAGATGCTTTAAAAGTCTCCCAGACAATATTACGAGATGTGCTATATCTATTTGCAGCAAAAAACTCTCCAGTCCACTTTGTAATATGAGCTACAAATCTTTTATCTTCCAATAATCTCCTTTCAAACGACCAAGATGCCCTTTGTCTTTCAACCATAGCCCTTTCATAAGTGATTACCAAAGGATTATGGTCTGAGATCGTCCTCATTAATTTAGATATACCAACTTTATTAATTCCTGACGCAGAAATTAAAAAATAGTCCAATTTTGTATGCTTCTAAAAGGGGTTGGAGAAGTAAGTGAAACCATGGTTCTGGGGCTCCTTAGACCCTCATATGTCCAATAATCTGAGTGACCCCATAAGGGCTTTTATTGCCCTGAAGAGTCTCGGTTTCCGCACTGCATAATTTACCTTATCGGACCATTCAGCTGAGATGTTTAAATCTCCACACACTATTAAAGGTGTGGGCCAGCAAACTAATTCAACCTCCAAGAAGTCATAAATTCCCGGGTCATCTTCATTGGGTCCGTAGACTACACAGATAGTATACCCCATTTCCATTTCTGCAATAGCCCATCTGCCATAGCTATCTACCTTAAACTTTTTAACCCCACCCAGAGACTTCCTAACTAGAATTGCAACACCCCTAATAGACGAGGTTTGTGACGAACAAGCGACCAGCTCATAACCATTAAGGAACAAAAGGTTCCTCTTTGCCCATGGAAGGTGGGTCTCTTGAAGACATAGAACATCAATTTTATTAAATTTCGCGAAAAACGCCAATCTTTGACGTTTCTTCCAATCATTTAATCCTCCCACATTCAGAGTACATATTCTAACGTTTGCCATCCTGGCAATTACCTTGACCTACAGTACTATCCTGAGCCTTTTTCCCCTTGACTTTTAATAAGCACATCTTTAATCCGGATTGAACCAAAACAACCACATTGCACCATTTCATCCCATTTTCTTGTTTGACCCTACCACGCCCTCCACCCCCCCTCTCCTCCCCCCCATCTGAGCTCCCCATACCACCCCACTACAACCCAACGCCACCAGAAGCCCCCCCCTACTCTGTGAGGCGCACAGACCTAGTCTATTCATGTGATGAATGTGCAGTGAGTTTGCGGTGAGGACAAAGTTAACCAAAAATCAGTTGCTACCAACACCGTGGAGCCGAAAGAACAGAACATCTAACCAAGCTTCACATCCAGACACTGTATCCCAACTATGGTTCATTTCAAACAGCAGTTTTATACCATTACATTGGGCTAATTACTCAAGCTATCAAGGTACTCCTTAGCCTTAATTTCTGAGGCGAAATACAACGTTTTCCCATTATTAATCATTTTTAACTGCGCTGGATTTATCAGAAAGGCTTGGAGTTTTTTGTCCTGAAAGGGCTTAATCATGCCCCTGAGGCGCCAACACCACTCCACGGTCGCGTGGCAGAAGTCCGGGCGGACAAAGAAAGATACCCCATCACTGCTTCTCCTGGCATCTGGTCTGGCCCGTTCTGCAATTGCCTGTCGCAGAATAAAGTTTCCAAGGAAGATCAAAACTGCTCTGGGTTTATCCCCTTCTTTGGCATTCCTTCGTACTTTAAAAGGTGTACGATGCACTCTCTGCAGCTCATTTGACCAATCCCAACTGGACAGTTCCGGAAAAGCTTGCTGAAAGAGCTTGATAATATACGCCCTTATGTCAGAGCCCTCGACTCCCTCTGGGATTCCCAAGACCCTCAGGTTGTTTCTTCGAAGCCTGTTTTCCATCTCCTCGAGCTTCCATTGAATGTGCAAAACCTGGGAGCATTGGGCGTCGTCCTTAGATACAGCAGCAGCTACCTCAGCTTCTGTAGACACCACCCGATCCTCCAAATTTGACACCCTGTCCCCTGTATTAACGCAAACCTTAGAGAGTTTTCGCACCACGCCCTACATTTTCCTCATGGCAGCCTGCAAATGGCGATTATCTTGTTGCGTCTCCTCTCTATGGGCTAATATTTCTTGGTGTATTGTTTGCAAAAGAGACAATTGAGCGAAGTGGTCCCAGCTCAGTTCCAGTTGTATAGGTGCTTGCCCTCTTGCTGCCGCTGAGGATTTTAGCACGGTTGCTGGCTGATCAACTGCCAGTTGATCCAACTCGGGGTCACAGTCTGAGTCCAGACTTAAACTGTGTTCCTCCCCATCCTCTGACCACTCTGCTCCTTCTGAGACTGAGTAAAAGGCTTCACTTGTGGCTTTCTCCTTGTCAGGGTCGCCCCCGCTGGCTGCACCGCCTTCGGCCCCACGCAGTTCAGGCCCCACGGGGTCCATATTAACCTCCCCTGTAGTCTGCGATGTAGAAAATACTTTATCACCCATAAAAACCTGAGGCAAAGGCTGGGAGCCCCCCGCTAGTTGTTTCACCTGGGGACACACATTGCTCCCGGCATTTTCACCATTGCTTAATGTTTCTACTGCTGGGGTCGCTACCTCTGCTGGCCTTGCATTACCACCCGAGGATTCAGTTTCAGACCCGAGGCTGGCCAGTTCCAAAAGAGGGACAGGATTGTTGGAAGCATCCGCTGAAAGTACTAAAGACCCTGTCTCCTGGGGTAGCGGCGGGGTTAGAACGCCTCCCCCGAGTCTTTGATTGCCTTCTCCTTACCTGCCTCATTGAACAAATCTTTAATGGAAGCTGTGGTTTGTCGAGTCTTAGGGGCGCCATACTGCCTCTTCCTTTGTTGTTCCGCCAAAGGCACTCCTTATGTCCTCCGTTTCTTCTGCTTCCACCTCCTCCTGTGTGGGGTTTTTCCTCTGATAACCAGCCTTGGATCCCTGGTTCACTTTCGAGGCCATCTCTTTCTCCGTTGCCCTCCTCCTTTGTTGAGGCGCACGTCGATCTCCTTGTCTGCCTTGTCTGCTTTGACTGCAGCAGCACTCCGCTCCGAGTTCCACTCCGCCTTGACTGCGGCTGCACTCTGCTCCGATCTCCGCTCCGCACATCTGCCTCTGCATCCGACTTCTCGTCTGACTTCGCTCTCCCCAACCAGTGCAGCGGCCTCGGAAGAGGGAGAGAGTCTCTAGACCGCGAGCCAACGCCTAGGGAAGCTGCCGCGCCGATCCTCGACAGATAAGTGCCGGCCACATTTCTCACGAAGCCCCATAAATAATCCTGTGGGTGCCGTGAATTGCCGGGCTTCTGGGATTCCGCTCTACAGCCAACATGCTCTTACTGTGATACATCCTCTCCGCAGCTCTGCACCAGCCACACTAAGCGGCCGCCATCTTGCCTCTAGGCTCAAGGACGTAGTTTCTGTGAGCAGAAAATATCAAAGAGCCTGATTGTACTAGGAAAAATTGCGATTTTTGAGGCTAGTGAAGATAGGCAAAAAAATGGGATTTCTGTATCAATTACTGCAGGAAAAGATAGTGGACGATTTAGAAGCCAGGAAAGCAAAATGGCAAAATTAAGTAAGCACTGAGTCTGTCGATTTGGAGAGAAGTATAGAAATAGCCACTAATCTATTACTGAATAGATCATTGATAAGTTAACATTTTATGTCTGTTTTCGAGCTGTACTACACGCCAAGCAAATTGGTTAAATGGAATTCGGGGAGAGGAACAAACTGTAATCGTTGTGGCTTATATGCAGCCGATGCTGCTCATATGTTTTTCTTTTGTCCTAAATTGACTCAGTTTATATCTGAAGTAGGGACTTATTTGAATAATAACCTGGGCATTTTAGTAAAGCTAATGGCACCACTGGTTATTTTTGGATGTGAAGAGAAAAATATTTATAAGATTTCAGTTGCTGATGAAGGCTTTATTTTTATATGTATGGCTGTATATCGCTCAGGTATTACATCTCAATGGTTAGATGAGGAATCACCAAACTTTAATAAATGGCAAACCAAAATACTGTCTATCTACTATCTAGAGACCGCACTGTACAAAATCAAGGGCATAAGGAAGAAAATTGATATCCAAAAGTTATGGTCTCCTATCACTAAATGGTTAGCATCTTAAGGGAACTTACTAAATATCTCTGTTATTGAATTGTATTTGGTATTCTTTTCCCCCCTTCTCTCTTCTGGTTTTGAAATTTGTTTAGCCTAAAGTGTCCTTATAAATGCATGAACGTTCTCAGCACAAAGCTGGGGTATGTTTATTGATATGTATGATGTCTCCTTCTTTAATATTATTGTTCTCCTTATTTATTTATTTTTTGTCTGTTTGCTGTCATAAAATTCAATAAATAAAAGGAAAAAAAATCATAGAAATACACTAAAAAAACAAAGGTCACAAGGGATGTTATAGCTAGGAAATAGAGTTTAAAAAATCCTTAGAAATTCATTACAAACCTAAGGTCACAGGATCATTATAGATAGGTTCAGATTTTACACACACAAAACCATCGAAATGTTGTTGTTCTAATTAGAGCTATATCAAGTAACTATAAGTCTCACCATAAGGTAACTTTAACTCATGCCCTTGCCATGCACTGCTAAATACGCCACATATTACATCACTTATTACATCTTCTAGGACATCATTGATCATATCAGTGCAACATTTGTTGTAAAATTATTAATAGAAAAACTGTGCATGGTGTGAGTTATAGGTACCTTAGGACACAAAAGAGAGAAAATACCCTTTCGCAACCAAGTAGAGTTCCCATCATGCTCCATGGGTGAACTAATTTCTGTAAGAGTCAGCAAAATAGCCAGTGGATAGCGGAGTGCGCTTTGCTGTCCTGAAAAATTTACAAATTCACGCAGGACAAGCGATAAACGATTAAATAGCAAACGTAGACAGCTGAAAGACTGTTGTGGCTTGTAGCGGCATGTCGATTGTCGAAGCACCTTTGTGTCGGTAAATGTAAGCCACCCCTGCTTGGTTTAACTCACATGATCAAGTAGCCCCTTCACATTTAAAAGTTCAATCTTCATGGCTATATGGCACGTTGTTAGCTCTAACACCGGGCAATGCAGGGGACAACGAGGTGCGGCGGGGTCGCTTATTTGCCTTGATTGCTATGTCCTAAAACTGCCTGCAATTCCCCATGCAGCCCTGAGAAAAGTGTTTGCTGACGATTTGAGCAGGGTTGCCCTCTCTATGGAGAGTGTGAGGAGGGCCAACAGGTGCTTGTGTGACTATGGTGCATAGCGGGAAGTCCTGCCTGGGTATTAAAAGGCAAGTCACAGCAGAAGAAAACTGAATGAAGGAGAGGTAGAAGCAATCTGAGTTGAGACTCTACATCCTGTTTCAGGTGGAGGGACAGTGTGGGAGTCACGCAAGCTGTCTGTCTAGCACAAATGTGGCTTGAGGCCACCCTGTAACAACTCCAACGTCCCCCTGTTGATTCATGGTACCTCCCTGTGCATATTGTGCCATCTGTCTGGCGCTGCAATGGAATGCATCTCAAGAGATCCCTTAATGAAATCTCATACAGCTAATAGGAATTCTAAAGGGGTTAAGGGCAGTAGCTTGCAGGTGAAAGAATAGAACAGCAAAATACGGTCACAGTCGGCAACGCAGCAGGATCTCTCCCTTCTGGCATGACCTATTGCAAGAAATGGGTGATAGAACCACAGTATTGCATACAGATTCTCCAGTGCCTAGTAGTTCGAATCAACTTGGATGCCCAATTGTTTCAACACCAAACTCTTCTCAGGCAACCTCTAAACTAGGCATGGGTGGTAAATTCTGTTCTGATCGCAGAATTCGGGTAATTTTGTGTTCCGTGGAGAACGCAGAATCGCCAAAAATTCGGCGACTTCGCAGAATTTTTTGATTGTTCGTGCTTTCAAAATGCGTGTTTGTGAGATATTTCCCCCCGAGCACGCAAACAGCGTTCGCGAACATGAAAAAAAACATTGCGAACGGGCTGAACAAGCAATTCCGCGTGTTTTTTTACCATTTTGCAGAGCTTTGCGTAGCACGACTACGCAAATTCTGCCCACCCCTACTCTAAACCAGACTTGAATCGAACTTTGCTAAATGAAGCTGTCACAAGAAAACGCTTATTGAAAAACTAATGAGCAGTTTGAAGAGATTAATGACAACATTCAACAACTCACCTCCCGCATGACCCAGCGGGAGAGAAGGTATCTACCTTGAAGGATACCTGCAATAAACAAGAAGAAATCTAAGCAGGAATAAAAATGAAGCCGGAAGACCTCCAATTAAAGTTTGACGATGTTGAAAACAGAGCTCTGCACCAGTCTGAGGTTTGTAGGTATACCTGAGGATCGGGAAGAAGGCCACACAGCCACAAAGCTTATATCGGACTTGATACACAAATATGTGCTTCCAGAAAAAGCAGCAGAAAGGGGAGACTAAACCATCTCTTTGGCAAATTGGGTTCCAGCAGTTTGGCCCACAATTGCTACGTACCCTTGAACAATTATGGTCAATTTTGGGGATGTCTGGTTTAAAAAGCAGATCCTAACACAGGCTATTAAAAAGAAATCTTTTTCCACCTCAGTCAACTTCTCTTTCCGAATATACTCGACATGTCGATCTTAGTGGCACAAAGATGTTGAAAATTTGTTGGATTGATTGATGATTTCAAACACTTTGGTGCTCTGGCCGGCATTACGCAGCAATCCAAACTAAAAGTACTTTTTAAGGGCTGGTCCCAAATATTCTAGTCAGTTGACAGGGCTAAGGAGTTTCTTTTTTCAATCATAGAGGGGGGGACGTAGATGCAGGCACCAAGGTCGCCTTGCTGCTTCTCACAGGAAAGAGTTCAGACAGTGTCATACCAAGGCACTAGTTCAGTGTGAAGGGAGGTTGGGAAGGGTGTAGGGACAGGGTCGGGTTGGGAGTGAGCCCGTGATAGGTAGGGCTTCAGGTGTGGGAAGGAGGGTCACAGGGTACCAAAAGGGGGAAAAGCAAAAAATAACAGGTAGTAACAATTGGAAGAAATTATGTCTTTTGAGTTATAGGTTTGCATATGTCAAGAGGCCTAGCTAGAGGCCACTTACTTCAAGGGAGGTTGGGAAGCAAGGTCTTAAAACAGGGCAGCCAAGGAGAATGAGCAACTTCTCAAATTCCAATGACTGCTAGACAAGTTGTTAGGATAGACTCTTGCAATATTAAAGGGCCAATAATCAAATTAAGATCAAATCTACGATTCAGTGGCTCATGACTGCTCAAATAATTTTGCTTCTGGAAACGCACCTAAAATACCAATCCACTCCCTCTAGAATACCAAGCTGCATTTACCAAGCTTTTTTGCATCTGCAGGGACAGCCGTCAGGGGAGTTGCAGTTCTGCTCACGCACCATTGCACGGGGGACGACATTCAGGTCACTAGGGATCCTAGGGTAAAATGGAAAGTAGCAAGTGTGAAAATTGAAATTCTGATCCTCAAAATAGTTAGTTTCTATGGTCCAAAAGAGGATGATATATAACTGCCATTGAAGAAGTGGAGAAGGTTGTGCGTTTACTGCCTGGCCTTGTAGTTATAGGGGAGGATTTTTATATTTTTCAGAATATAACATTAGATTATTCTCAGAAGAATTAAGCCTAAAATAAATCCAGAGCTTCTAGGCTTTTGGCCAAAATGAGTCAAGATCTTGCATTGGTTTACCCCCGGAGAGCTCAGTACCCACAGGCACTGGAATACACTTGTTTTTCCAAGAGATTTAATTCAGCCTCAAGGATAGATTGTTTTTAATCTCTCATCAATTGGATAGAAGGAAGTCTTTCATCCTTACAAACCCATTCTTTGACCACTCTTTCCCGGTGACAGAGATTAAGGTTAATATTAGTCAGACTGAGCGTCCTCGATGGGCATTAGACAGGGCTCTCTAAACTGAGACTTTTTTGTTTCGGAGTCATGAAAAAGCTTCATCAGTGGAGAGGCAATCTTTTTTAAAGCAAACTGATTTAAGCTAAGGAAGATGAACACAATGGCAGTACAGCACAATCTAGACCAAGCAACTCAAATGCAACTAACACACTACTCTCAAGCGACTAAGTCTTGATTGAGAGAAGCGAGGCAAAATTTAAAGAAGCACTATGACTCCCAGACAATAATTAAGAGGGGAGCGAGCAAGCTGGGAAATTTTCGACATGGTCAGTCAAAAAAAGACGCAACAATGCCACTAATAAGTCAATTTACGATGAGGATAGGTGTCGAACGATAGACCCATTGGCAGAAATAGATGGGGTATTTCTTAAGCACTATAAAAAGTTGCATACTTCTCCATCTCTTGCTTCTTCAGAATCTATCAGTGATTACCTCAGGACAATAGATCTCCCCATGCCTAGCAGTGACCAACAGGCTCAGGCAGCGTCTCCAATTATGAATCTGATGACTGAAGTACAAGAAACCATCAGAAGCTCCCCCAATGGGAAAGCTTGTTGGTGCGATGGATTGGCAATAGAGCTATACAAAATTTTTATGACTCAACTAGCAAGACTGTTGGTTCAATTATTTGACAAAATGTTGGAGGGATGTCAGATCCCAAAATCCTTCTCGGAAGCAGTAATGGTATGCTTCTTGAAAAAAGATAAGCCATCCGGCAAGCCAGGCTCATATCATCCAATCAGTTTGCTTAATAATGAGTATAAATTGTTTACTAAAATCATGGCCTGTAGAATAACTCCCCTAACACAAGAAGTAGTGGATAGAGATCCATGTGGCTTCTTGCCAGGGAGAACTATTGCAAACAATACTAACTTTTTAATTCAGGCTATCAATTATTTCATGAAAAATGAAGTAAATATGGCAATCATTATGATCAATGCTAAAAAAAGCCCTTGATTTAGTCCAGTGTGACATTTTATTTGCCACTTTACTTAGGTTCAACTTGCCCCCTAAATTGGTTCCTGCAAAACCTACGTAGCAAAGTAGAAGCAAAAATTATATTAAGCTCCCATAAGGCAGGATCACTTGAAATTAGATGTGGCACTCGTCAGGGGTACCCTATGTCTCCAGTGCTATTCACACTGTTTATAGCACCAATAGCCTCACTCCTATTCCAAGACTCCCAAATTAGGTCACCACTGCCAGGGGCTCCCAAGCTCAAATTATGTGCTGGTGATATAATTCTCTACCTGGTTGCTGAAGAACAAAATATCACTAGAACTTTTTTAAAGAACAAAACATTCTTAGATCTAGGGGATTATAGGATCAATCATACAATGTCCGAAATACTTCTTTTTAATTGTTCGGGCTAGGATCTTTCTCTTGAGATCTAGGCTCAGGTTTGCAGGATGGGCTTAATTAGATATTTGGGCATTTCTTTTCCTAATAGTTTTTGCAGCTTTTTCAGCTAAACTATGCTTCAATGCTTCAATGTTTTCTAAGGCAAAGAATGGTTTAAGACAATGGAAGTCCATGCCACTCTCTATCATTGCATTAAAAAAATGGTAATTCATCCTCTCTATCTTTTTATATTTTCAAGTGTATTCATTAAAGCTCCCAAACTTTTTTTTAATGAAAGAGACCAGATGTTGCCCAAATTTGTTTGGTCAGGAAAGAAACTACTTACAAAATTCAAAACTTTGCAGCTGTGTATTGAAGACATGGGTCTTGCGCTGCCCACTTAAAAAAATATTAACAATCTGTTTTTTTGGATTGGTGCACTCAAGCAGTTGCTCCTCAGGACCTGGGAGGCAATTTTTATTCTAGGTAAATGCTTATAGAAAGCAATATTCAGCGTGCTCTATTTTTTAAAAATTCCAAAGCTTCCAAAACACACTTGATACAAGCTTCCACACATAATGCTTTTCAGGTTTTCCCATGAAGAAAGAATTTTGGTTCACTTCCTTTCACCCCAAAATCCTGATAGGGGACTACAACTTATTAGGTTTTCGTCTGGATGACAGGAATATTAGAAACTGGGAAAAGTTCTGGATCCAACAGCTTAGATATCTTTTGGTGGATAGGGTCATGAAGTTTAATTTGGGTAATCCAAAGCTCCCCTCCTCAGTTTTTTTCCTTTCTTCAGCATCACAATTTTATGTGAAATATGCAACTTTCAGTAAGAACCCATGCGACTTTGAATAGCCAGACTTACTAGGTGCGTGGGACAATGGGGATAGGGAATTGGTACTGAATAATGCAACAATGCAATGATAAGATTGTCAAAATAGCCTTGAAAAAGATCAATCAATCAAGCAAATTTGTAGAGCGTGCTACTCACCCGCTAGGGTCTCAAGGCGCTGGGAGGGGGGAGTCGCTACTGCTCGAACAGCCAGGTCTTGAGTTGTTTCCTGAAGGAGACATGGTCCTGGGTCAGCCGTAGGTGGGTGGGGAGGGAGTTCCATGTCTTGGCCGCCAGGTAAGAGAAGGATCTTCCTCCAGTGGTGGCCCTGTGAATTCGTGGGACGGTGGCAAGGGCAAGGCCGGCGGATCGGAGCTGGCGGGTGGGTGTGTAGAATGTGAGGCGGCTGTTGAGGTATTTGGGGCCTATGTCGTGGAGAGCCTTGTATGCGTGGGTGAAGAGTCTGAGCGTGATCCTCTTGCTGACGGGGAGCCAGTGCAGGTTTATCAGATGGGCAGAGATGTGGCTGTGACGAGGGGGATGTATGATTAAACAACGACTTTCTTAACACCGAATTCCTTAACCACGGCGAAACAACGAGCAATCCCAAGCCACTAATTATTTAACATCGATTTAATAAACCACGAAAAATCTATAAATTGCTCATTACCATTTTTGGTCACTATGTTCAATAAAATACACACCATACAACATCTAAAAAATGTAATATTACATAAAAATTGTTTTAAACAATCTGTAGTGATTAATCCTTAAATTAACGTATTTTCCAATAAAAACTTTTGGTCTTGAGTTGTTTCCTGAAGGAGACATGGTCCTGGGTCAGCCGTAGGTGGGTGGGGAGGGAGTTCCATGTCTTGGCGACCAGGTAGGAGAAGGATCTTCCTCCAGCGGTGGCCCTGTGAATTCGTGGGACGGTGGCAAGGGCAAGGCCGACGGATCGGAGCTGGCGGGTGGGTGTGTAGAATGTGAGGCGGCTGTTGAGGTATTTGGGGCCTATGTCGTGGAGAGCCTTGTGTGCGTGGGTGAAGAGTCTGAGCGTGATCCTCTTGCTGACGGGGAGCCAGTGCAGGTTTCTCAGATGGGCAGAGATGTGGCTGTGACGAGGGGGATGTATGATTAAACAACGACTTTCTTAACACCGAATTCCTTAACCACGGCGAAACAACGAGCAATCCCAAGCCACTAATTATTTAACATCGATTTCATAAACCACGAAAAATCTATAAATTGCTCATTACCATTTTTGGTCACTATGTTCAATAAAATACACACCATACAACATCTAAAAAATTTAATATTACATATTTTTTTTTTAAACAATCTGTAGTGATTAATCCTTAAATTAACGTACTTTCCAATAAAAACTTTTGGTCTTGAGTTGTTTCCTGAAGGAGACATGGTCCTGGGTCAGCCGTAGGTGGGTGGGGAGGGAGTTCCATGTCTTGGCCGCCAGGTAGGAGAAGGATCTTCCTCCAGCGGTGGTCCTGTGAATTCATGGGACGGTGGCAAGGGCAAGGCCGGCGGATCGGAGCTGGCGGGTGGGTGTGTAGAATGTGAGGCGGCTGTTGAGGTATTTGGGGCCTATATCGTGGAGAGCCTTTTGTGCGTGGGTGAAGAGTCTGAGCGTGATCCTCTTGCTGACGGGGAGCCAGTGCAGGTTTCTCAGATGGGCAGAGATGTGGCTGTGACGAGGGATGTCAAGGATGAGTCGTGCAGAAGCGGTCTGTATGCGCTGGAGTCTTTTCTGGAGTTTGGCTGTGGTTCCAGCGTATAGGGTGTTCCCGTAGTCCAGTCGGCTGGCGACGAGGGCCTGAGTGACCGTCTTCCTGGTTTCGGTGGGGAGCCACCGGAAGATCTTTTGGAGCATGCGCAGGGTGTTGAAACAGGATGACGAGACGGCGTTGACTTGCTTGGTCATCGTGAGGGATGAGTCCAGGATGAAGCCCAGGTTGCGAGCATGGTCCGTGGGCTTGGGGGCGGTGCCCAGTGCAGAGGGCCACCAGGAGTCGTCCCAGGCAGAGGGGGATGGTCCCAGGATGAGGACTTCCGTCTTGTCTGAGTTCAGTTTCAGACGGCAGAGCTTCATCCATTCCGCGACGTCTTTCATTCCTTCCTGGAGGCTGGCTCTTGTGGTGGCGGGGTCGTTGGTGAGGGAGAGGATCAGCTGGGTGTCATCAGCGTAGGAGATGATGCTTAGGTTGTGTTGGCGTGCGATGGCTGCGAGAGGGCTCATGTAGACGTTGGGTGGGGCTGAGTGAGGATCCTTGAGGAACGCCGCAGATGACTTCGGTGGCTGCGGATCGGAAGGGGGGAGGCGGACTCTCTGGGTTCTTCCGGCGAGGAACGAGATGATCCATTCCAAGTCCGTTCCTTGTATTCCGGTGTTGCTGAGGTGCTGTATCAGGGTCCGGTGGCGTATGGTGTCGAAGCCTGCTGAGAGGTCCAGGAGGATGAGGGCAGCTGTTTCCCTGTTGTCGACGTCTGGTGATGTTGTGTCGAGGAGGTTCCAGAGTCCGACGGCGTGCCTGTGGACGGAGCGGGTGTTGAGTAGTAAATTTTTCCAGCGTGTAAAATAGAAGCACATACATGAAAGTAGTAGATTTCTCCAGCGTGTAAAATAGAAGCACATACATGAAAGTCTTACAATGAATGGGTACATACAGCCATTAGAAGTCTAACTTTAAACATATGCCCTTTGTGTGTCAGTGGTGACTATACTACACCCCATTCCGCCTAAAAGAATGTTTCCAACTATTTCTGAGTCATGCTTTAGGTATAGGCACCATACAGGAGACCAAGTACATGTCTGTTTTATTTGCCCCACCTGTATAGAATTTAGGAAACAAGTCTTTCAGTGGCAAAAATTGGAGGTAACTCTTATTCCTGCCTCATTGGGCGCCCTTTATGTTATCAAGATTACAAGCAACTTATCAATTCACCCAAAACAGCTGTTATTTATTGCATCCCTAGTGACAAAATCTTAAATTCCGACAAAAATGGAGATTGGTTTAGGCCCAGTGAGAACACAAGATAACACAAGTTGAATACAAGGAAAAACTATACTCCCAATGAGTAGGGGCCATAGTGAATTTTCATCAAATTTGGGATGAGACGTAGGAAGCATTCTATTAGGGGAGAGGTAACTGAATATATTGTGTTAGATTTATTTTGTGGATAACATCTAGGAACATGATTAAGATTAGTGTGACTTTGGGAATGAAATTTTTGGATTAATTGTATTGCATATTTTTCCTGTCTATCTGTAATTATTAATAAAAAAATGATTTAAAGAAAATACCTTTTCGGGCTCAGAGTGTTGCATATATTATACCGACAAGGAAGCAGGGAACTCTCTGGTATTTCTCAAATTTAGGCAGAGAGAAGCTCCTTCATATGGAGCTCTCTACAACATCACCTACACTCTGAATCTGCTTACCTCAGATTCCTGTTTCTATAGCAGAGATTTAAAGCACACGATAAGCACAGTGCTTTAAACATTGAGTTAAGAGTGACAGAGCCTTTTGCCTTTTTAACAGCAAAGTCTTTAAGCACAGGACTAGCAAGTTTCATCAAGGCTTAGCGTGCTTTTATTCATTACAGGTTGGCCTGAATGGTATTTTATCAATTTAAAGCTGTAATACTATGTCTGGAGTGGTAAAAGGCTTTTGTCATCACCAGGATCTGAATTCTATTTGTACTTTTTAAAGAGGAATGGACATGGGGCCCCCGTCCCACAACCATAAATTTGCCCTGGGGACCCCACACTCGGGCTTTAAGTCAGCCAGTGTCTTGAGGATCCCATCCCCTGGGACACTGTGTTGCTCCTTCCCGAGGAGAGTGCAGGTGCGGAACACAAACCTAATTCAATGCCTGTGCTCTCCCAGTCATGGAACATAGTGTATCTCCCGCTCAAGGGGAGCAAAAGCTGCTCCAGCTGGGCAGGAGCAAAGCAGTACAGTTGGCTCCCGCCGGCACCCAGAACGGTGCTGCCAGGGGAGCCAGGGTGGTTGCAGGAGCCATAGTCCTCACCCCCCTTGGCCCACACACTTGAGTATGTTGTGGGTTTCTTGGGTGGGACTGAGGCACCCACTAAATATAGAAAAAAAAGAAAATATTTTTAAAAGATATGGGCAGCTCATGGAGTGGGATCCCAGCCCTGCCATTTGAAAAACAAACAGGGTATGGGTGCCCCAAGTGGGACTGGAGCATCCAAATATATAAAAAAATTGTTCGCGCCTCACTGCATGACTATCAAGGCAGGCAGGCCACTCATTTATATTCATTACTTCCTTCTGGGAGTGCCCCATAATGTCCTTCATGTGCTTTTTTATTATTACCTTTATTTGTCGTGGTGCCCTAAGGCGGGACAGAGGTGCCTGCAACAATTTGCAAAAGTGTTGTGGGGGCTGCAGGGAGACAACAGCCCCTCGAGAAAGTTAAAAGAAACCACTGTAAGTCTCCAGGGTCATTGAATGATTCAGGAAAGCCTCCCATTATTTCTGAAGCGCTACCAGCTGGAACTGTATGCTCTTCAGTTGGAGTTGGAGTTGATTCTATGGCGGCATTTTGTGGGCTGAAGAGTGTTAAAGAAAGACTCAAACACACATTTATGGTTGTTTGGAATACAAATGCTTTTTTTGCCAAGAATTATTATGCATTGCTATGTGTATATTTAATATAGATCACTTTGGAATATGGTTATTGATAAATTATTGTGACAACTTTTTGACAATGCCTCTTGTTTATATAGGTTGATGTGCTGATCCCTTGCTAAAGCCAATAGCCTGAGCCTTTTGCATTTTGGTAATCTGATCTTTGTCAAAGTCAGTAGGTCTGCCTTACTTTAATTGACATGTATTTTATTGTTAGTTTACATTATTTTTTAAAGCCTAGAAATTGACTGATAAAAACACTGGTTAAAGTGGCATTATACGTAGGTCTGATAATAATATCTTACTTTTTAATTTTTTTTAAACCTCGGAAATTGACAGAAAAAAACTAATGTTAATGTAACATTATAATTAGGTCTGGCAACAATATCTCACTTTACTTTTAAAAAACTTCAGAAATTCACTGAATAAAATCAAAGGTTAAAGTAATGTTATAGTTTGTTAAAAATATAATTTAAAATGTGACATTTTAAACTCCAATAAACAATGAAATTTACAAGTTACAATTAACTGAAGTAACTATAAGGTGAACACTCACTTTGCACTGCTAATGACCTCGCACATTATTTCACTCATGATACGTTATATAATATAGTTGATAACATCACTGAATTCGCCTGGAATTGCATCATTAATGGCTTCACTAATAATGGCAAGTTCACCCGCTCTTTTGCAACCAATGCAGTTGATGAAGGCACTCTGTCCAGGAGATGCATATTTTTTTTAATTTACTGTAGATATGCAAATGCAAATGACACAAATTTCACATACCCATGTTAATACACCTTGACGCTTTCATACCTCCAAAGCCACTGTACGTGCTTGTCTGAGTGCACAGTCTCTGATATCATTACTTTGTTCCCTCCCCCTGAGTCCAATCAGTTTTCAGACCTGTATTCATCTTAAGTCCATGATCAGTACCAGGGTGCTTGTTGTACCGCTCACTATCCCGGACAATAAGTAGTACTAGCATTCATTTTATGAAATGATACATTTTCATGAATATGAAATAAGGATGATCTGCTCCTGCAGAGCATCACTGTGTTTCATGTATGTTATGTATGGATTACTGGGTGGAGGTCAAAGAAGACCCATCAATTTTACTTCTCAAGTGAGCTCACCCAAATAGCCTTTTCTTAGCTTGGATTTATTCCCACGCCCTCAAGATAAAGCACTTTTTAAAATCTCCAAAATTGACTCAAGGAAGCTTTAAAATAAAACAAAGGATTACTAGAATTATGAGCACGCAGTTTTATGAGGTGCACTGTTGTTTCTCAACGTGAGCCTGTAGTAGGAATGGCTGAAGGTTTCTTTCTAAGTGATTTCTTGCTCAAAAGTAGGCCAAACCTGATCTGTCTTTCTGTACTGTGTAACTGAACTTCTCCAAAGCGTCAGAACTTTAGACTTTGATAAACCTGAGTTTTTGCTAAGGAAATGACTATGCGGCCCCCAGCCTATTAGTATATATTCTGAGCTATTTAGCCAGCATCCGGAAAATAGTGCTAAATAAGGCTGAATAGCAGAGATTGTGTACTATTTGACCGCGATTGAAGAAGTTCTTTATTCAATATTGTGAAGAAGTTATTTATTCAATAATGTGAAGAAGTTCTTTATTCAATAATCAACAACAAATAAGAAGCGGAAAAATAGGGTAAAAGAGTGCCCACTAATTACTCAAGAAAAAAACCTGAACACTCAATAGACAATAATTGTTTGTTGAGAAGCAGTCACAGGTATTATCGTTGCCAACATTGCTTACTTTATCAATTTACTGCATAGTTTGCAAGCATACATTTCTCCACTCAAATGAGGCACTGCAAAATCTCTTTAATCAGTAATACCATTCACCATACAATGTTTTTGAAGTTTAGAAATTGGTTTCAATAGGTCCCAAAATCATAAATACAAATTACCCAAATAGTTTCTTTAGGTCTTTGTTGTGCTACAAAAGTTCAAGTGGCAATGAAGGTATCAACCATGTTTTTGGTTCTTCCTTTGAAGGCAAGCAACTGTGGACAGTTAAAAATGCCTCTGCACATTTCAAAGGAACTCTTCTGGTAACTATTCCAACATGATCAGGACCATGTTGTTTAACTCAACTATAAAATAGTAGACAATCTTGTATCACACAGAATAGCAAAGGGGTCTATCTAAAAAATGTAAATGAGAACCAAATCTGTAGAAGGGTAGTTGACCAATCAGATGCAGTCATTACACTTCCGTTGGAAACTAAAAGAGCAAAGCTTACTTTAAAAAATCCTAATCACTAGTTAGAATAACAAATTCTTTGTTGTTCTATTTGTATTGAGAAGTTCCCTTAACAACAACCAATAATCACTACTTACTCAAAGTTCAAACTGGAGAGTTGCATCAGGACACACGTGGACTTCATCCTCCGAGCAGCAGTGTGCCAGAAGCTGAATTTGCAGAGTGGTGTAAAAAGGGGTTGGCCTCTGACCACCTCTGTGCAATCCAGCTGTGTTGCACTTACTGGAGGTACCTGGTGGGCTAGTTGGCCCCCAGGTACCCTCAGCATTCAAGGGTACTTAATCCGCCAAGAGTGGTGGAGACAGGGGGTGTGGCCTTTGTTCACCTCTCAGCAATCCCACTGTGTGGAGCTTACTGGAGGTAAGAGGTAGGCTAGTTGGCCCCTAAAGGTCCCCCAGCAGTGAACGGGACTTCAATCCCCATTCAAGAGCACGCCAGGGAGCAAGGGAGCGCGTTTGTAGAGGGGTGGGAAAAGGGGGCACGGCTTGCTCTTGGAACTTAGCAATGCTGCTGTGTGGGAATTACTGGAGGGGAGGGGTAAGTTGGCCCCCAAGGATGTCCTGAGGGCCAACTACCCCTCTTGTTACCTCCAGTAAGTCCTGCACAGTGGGATTGCTAAGATGTCTTCGGAGGCCATGCCCCCCTTTCTCCACCATTCTGCAAACGCGCCTCCTGGCAGACTACGGGATGTAGATGAAGTCAAATTTACTCCTGAGGGAATTTGGTATCTCCTGTAAGCCCTAAGTACATGAGCGCTGGTCGCAGGCCCAACACCCTTTCTCCACCACTCTGCAAACACGACCACTACTTAAAGAAGTGTTTGTAATGTAATAGGTTTCACATTTGCGAGAATTAGAGCTATTGGGTTGTAAATGCAAACATTTTTTTACTAATGTTTTTTGGAGTGGAATGGATGTACGTTGTGTGTAGTGGAATTATGTGATATGTTGTGCAGTGAAATTATGTGGATAGAAAGTATGTGGTATTTAGTGTATAGGAATTATGTAGAGTGGGATTATGTGTTATGGAAAGTAATTAGGTGGTATGGTAGTCTGTGTTGTGGAGTGATAATCTCAGGTTTAGTCTTCCTCATTTCCATAGACTATGAACTCAGTGAGACAAAAAAAGTTGGAATCACTGAGGAGCACTTGTGGACCTAGTCAGAGGTAGGAGCATGGCCACTGGATTTATGTGGCTGTTTGGCTGCACCGACTTTCGCACAATTATACATTTTCTGCATTAGCCACATAACTCATCATCTGCTCCCTAATCAGCAGATTTGAACAAAAAAACCTTGTTTCTAGCTGAAATACGTCAAACGTTACCAAAAATGCAGCAACAAGTGTTACAGCGTGGTGAAAGGCCCTTTGCATTTGAAAACCTAGAATGGTCACCTATTACTTATTGCTAAAAATGGGTGTTAAATTGGTACTAATGGTGTGCAAGTCACTCTTGCTTCCATCTGTGCCTCTCTTGACTCTTTCTGCATTTCTGTTGCTTCTTTCTGCATATTTCTTTCTTTTTCTGCACTTCTCTTGACCTCATTCTCATTGTTGCCTCTTTCTGTACCTCATTTGCTTCTTTCTGCACCTCTGTTGTCTATTTCTGTACTCGTCTTCCCTCTTTCTGTACCTTTCCTACCTGTTGTTGCATCTCACTTGCCTCTTTCTACACTTTTCTTGCTTCTTTCTACACCTCTGTTGCTTCTTTCAGCAATTCTCTTGCCTCTTGGTGCACTTCTCTTGCCTGTTTCTGCACCTCTCTTGCCTCTTTTTGCACCTCTGTTGGCTCTTTCTGCTCTTCACTTGCTCCTTTCTACACTTCTCTTGCCTCTTTCTGCACCCTTGTTTCTTCATCCTGCTCTTTCATGCTTCTTTCTGCATCTGTATTGCTTCTTTCTGCACCCCTGTTGTCTCTTTATGTACCTCTTTTGCCTCTTTCTGCACTTTTCTTGTCTTTTTCTTCACCTCTCTCCCCTCTTTCTACACGTCTGTTGCCTCTTTCTGTACCTCATTTGCTTCTTTCTACATCTCTGTTGTCTCTTTCTGCACTCGTCATCCCTCTTTCTGTACCTTTCCGGACTGTTTTTGCACCTCACTTGCCTCTTTCTGCACTTTTCTTACTTCTATCTACAACTCTGTTGCTTCTTTCAGCAATTCTCTTGCCTCTCTGTGCACTTCTCTTGCCTGTTTCTGCACTTTTCTTCCTCTTTCTTCACCCCTGCTGCTTCATTCTGCACTTTCCAATGTTCTTTCAGCACCTGTCAAGCTTCCTTTTGCATCCCTGTGTCTCTTTATGTACCTCTTTTGCCTCTTTCTGCACTTTTCTTGACTTTTTCTGCACCTCTCTTCTCTCTTTCTGCACGTCTGTTGCCTCTTTCTGCACCTCATTTGCTTCTTTCTGTACCCCTGTTGTTGCATTCTGTACTCGTCTTCCCCTCTTTCTGTACCTTTCCTGCCTGTTTTTGCATCTCACTAGCCTCCTTCTGCACTTTTCTTGCTCCTTTTTACACCTCTGATGCTTGTTTCAGCAATTTGCTTGTCTGTTTGTGAACTTCTCTTGCCTGTTTCTGCACCTCTCTTGCCTCTTTTTGCACCTCTGTTGGCTCTTTCTGCACCATGCTTTCTCCTTTTTACACTTCACTTGCCTCTTTCTGCACCCCTGTTGCTTCATTCTGCACTTTCCATGCTTCTTTCTTCACCTGTTTTGCTTCTTTCTGCATGCTTTTTGTCTCTTTATGTACCTATTTTGCCTCTTTCTGTACTTTTCTTGCCTTTTTCTGAACCTCTCTTCCCTCTTTCTGCACGTCTGTTGCCACTTTCTGCACCTCATTTGCTTCTTTCTGCACCCCTGTTGTCTCTTTCTGCACTCGTCTTCCCTCTTTCTGTACATTTCCTGCCTGTTTTTGCATCACACTTGCCTCTTTCAGCACTTTTCTTGCTTCTTTCTACACCTCGTTTGCTTTTTTCAGCAATTCTCTTGCCTCTTTGTGCACTTCTCTTGCCTGTTTCTGCACTTCTCTTGCCTCTTTCTGCACCCCTGTTGCTTCATTCTGCACTTTCCATGCCTCATTCTGTACCTGTCGTGCTTCTTTCTGCACCCCTGTGTCTCTTTCTGCACTTTTTTTTTAACCTTTTTCTGCACTTCTATTCCCACTTTCTGCATGTCTGTTGCCTCTTTCTGTACCTTGTTTGTTTCTTTCTGGACCCATGTTGTCTCTTTCTGCACTTGTCTTCCCCCTTTCTGTACTTTTCCTGCCTGTTTTTGCATCTCACTTGCCTCTTTCTGCACTCTTCTTGCTTCTTTCTACACCTCTGTTGCTTCTTTCAGCAATTCTCTTGCCTGTTGCTGCACCTCTCTTGCCTATTTTTGCACATCTGTTGGCTCTTTCTACACCTCACTTACTCGTTTCTATACTTCTCTTGCCTCTTTCTGCACCCCTGTTGCTTCATTCTGCACTTTTCATGCCTCTTTCTGCACCTGTCTTGCTTCTTTCTGCACCACTGTTGTCTCTTTATGTACCTCACTTGCCTCTTTCTGCACTTCACTTGCTTTTTTCTGCACCTCTCTTGCCTATTTCGGCACCTCTGTTGCTTTTTTTCTGCACTTCTCTTGCCTCCTTCTGTACCTCTTGGTTAGAGGTGGTTGTAATCCCCTGCACTATTATGTTCTAGGGTCATACAGGGAAGGTCATGCAAATCACAGAGGTACCCCAACCCATAGTGTACCCTAGTATAGGTAGGTGTTTCACTGTAGTCTAACCACTCTGGAACAGTACGTCTTATTACAGGATACTCATTCTACCATGCCAGAGTATGTAATATTCTATATAAAAATTGGAATATTCTGATAAGCGATTCTTTTTGTCTATGATGCTATGATGCTATCTGTGTTACCATGACAATCACTTAGAATGATGATGCATATAATGACCTACCTTAATGGTGCCTGATTGTGTCAGCAAGGCAGTACGTTCGCCAAAACGCATCAGGGCCTCTTTGTAAAATAAAACTTTGGTGTTCGATTATCCACGATGTTGGCGCCTGCTTCATCTTTGGGTAGCGGCGTAGGTGATGATATATATATATAAATTAAAGCTTGGTCTTTTCCTGAATTCCCCCTCTGGCCTCTGATTCTTCTGCTTTGCAACGAGTTTAAGGCTTGGGATACCGAGAAGACCGGAATCCGCCACTTCACCCAGGACAGCGCAGGCGGAGCGAGGTATTCCACCTCCATTAGCACGCTATGCCGAAGTGTGGCTGTCCCTGCCTATTTGCTTACCTGTTGCGAGTGGCTGCTGCAGTCCGAGGGGGCCCAGGGAGAACCTTGCGGACATTGGGAGTGCTTCTGGGATTACATCGCCACCCACCCGCATATTCCTGACGACCCCGGTGGGAACTTGTCCACATCTTCCACACCACCGACCGAAATGCATCGGACTATTGCATTCTGGGAGTTGGAGTCCGGGTATTCACCGCGGCGACCAACAGGTGTGTTGCATTTTCAACAAGGGGGAGGAGTTCGCAGGACTTACAAATTCGAGCTGGGTGATTGGGACAGTATGGTGATGAAATCGCTGCAATACAGGGCGCTGAGGAAGGCTACAGGCCGAAATGCATCTGCCGCTATTGCTTTTACTGCCAATTAAAGCTTGGTCTTTTCCTGAATTCCCCCTCTGGCCTCTGATTCTTCTACTTGTGGAGAGATGTTTCGTTATATATATATATATATATATATATATATATATATATATATATATATATATATATATATATATATATATATATATATATATATATATATATATCCAAGTACCTTCTCCCTTTGAAAAAGAAAGAAGCAGGAACCCAGGAGGAAACTTCGGGAGACTTTAATGTTCTGCATACTGCTCCAGTGGCGGCGAATGCATTTCGGTAACAACCTTCTTCAGCGCCCAACACCAGACCCATGAAACACAGTGAAGTCTTTCCTGCCGCAATTTGAATGGTTCAAGACAGGTACGCTCCTCCCTCGATGACGATGGCGTCCACCTGTTGCAGTTCGTTCACATCTTAAAACTACAACACCCATAATGCCTCGTAGCAGCAGCAATGCAGGTAGGTGAAATTCGTATCTGCCGCTATTGCTTTTACTGCCAATTAAAGCTTGGTCTTTTCCTGAATTCCCCCTGTGGCCTCTGATTCTTCTACTTGTGGAGAGATGTTTCGTTTTATATATATATATATATATATATATATATTATATCCACCAAATGCCCTGAAGCTTCAAGAGGCACACAAACAGTTCTCCTCCCCACCGGGCTTCCTGGTAACAACGTGCCGTTCCGCTTCTCTGTTTGCACCTGACCGACGCGTTTCAAGGGAACCACCCCCTTCCTCATGGGCTGCCACAGAAAAACACTCGTACTGCATCTTAAGCTCTGAATGACCTTTTATTATTAGCCAAGCCTCCAAAAGGGGCGTGTGCTTAGTGCACAGTCCGCACTGATTGTTGGGACTTGTGGTCCTTAAAATGCAAATTATATTCCTTTTAGTAAGGTCGAGTGTTTCTGTAATTTAGCATAATTGTCCTTAGCCTATAGTAGGCTGAGTTGCAGTCCGGTACGTCGTTGGGGAGGAGAACTGTTTGTGTGCCTCTTAAAGCTTCAGGGCATTTGGTGGATAATATATATATATATATATCTGTACTCTCCCTCGTGCAGCCAGAACCGCCTTTAGAATGAAGGTTTTGTTGTCGCAAGGACCCCACGATAGTAGGTCCTATCACATCCAACTTTCTCCTTCACAACAAAGGATATCGACGTCGTGTGTGGCTACCAAAATTTTTTTTGTCGCCCACTATCAAACGCATTTCAACTGCTCAGCAGTCTTGCTCACTGATACTGAGGTATCGAGCACGGCCATTTTTTTAACTTTTTTTCATGATTCACACATGTTCTCTAACAACTACAACTCCAGTGCAAGTGAAAAAAGACTCATAGTTCATTACATTGCGGTACGCGATAAGTTCAAAACCTCAATGTTCGTGATATGTATTTCAAATTCATGTTAGCAATGCAATTAATTTTCTCATCCATCATCATATTAAAACAATTATAAAAGAATTAATTTCTATTTACAACATTTACATTGTTCACAACAAAGCGCATTATTGAATAGATGCGATTGTCTTCAACACCTAATATGATGTCATTTCACTGTAAAATTATATACAATCAAATCCATATTTAGTGATCCAATCTTGTAAACCTTTATAGTTTTCTGATTTTACCCCAATAGAGAAAACTTGCACACCTTTTGCTTCCACATTAAACATGAAAAATTAATTACTTAGAAACATATCAAGCTCAAGTGGGCACTATATCGTCTACCTCCTCACATTTATATCCTACAAGTCACTATTAAAAACTCTACTTTTACACATTTAGAACAAAACTAGTTTACGATTCATTCAGATCTTACATTTTTTCTCCTTATTCTTACAGATGTGTGTGGAAATCTTCTTCAACATTCAGGTACCCTGGCTACTTAGAGTCTAGCTCTATAATGTAAGGCGACTCTAATCTCCGCAATGCTTTTTCTCTGTTGCCCCCTCTGATGTCCTCTGCCACAGAGTCAATCACAAAATAAGTTAATCTCTTAGCATCTTCGTTGTGGACCTTTTCGAAATGAAGCGCCACAGGATAGGACCGATCTCCATTTTTTATCGCCCTTAGATGCTGTAGGATCCTTTTGTGGACTTAAAAAATCGTGCTGACAATGTACCGCAAGCCACATGGGCACTGCAGCACGTAAGCAGCATAATTTGTTTTGCAGGTATATTTTCCTCTAATTTTTATTATTTTCTTTGTCAGCCCTTGTGTATAATGCTCAGTGTTTGTTCTATGTGTACATCCCTTTTACACATTTCACAAACCCTTGCCATGTATTTAATGAAGTTGTTTTAGGTTGAGGTTTTCTCAAATTCTTTCTGGCCAACGCCTGTTTAAAGGATCTTGCCCTGCGAAATGTAATCTGTGGTCTCCGTCCTAGCAGTGGATCATTTTTAATGATATGCCAGTGCCTGTTTAGGATGCTTTTAAGTTTGGCTTGTTGTTTACTGAATGTAGTTATAAATCTACATTGTTTTTCCTGTTTCCTTGCTGTTTTATTGTTCTTCTCAAACAGAATTTCTTCCCCTGTTCTTTTACATGCTCTAGTTATGGCAGTATCACCACATTCATCTTTAAAAGATCGAGTTATTTTCCTGTTTCTATCTCTTCACTGCAATTTCTCTTTGTTCGAAGACTTTCACCCTAGGGGATGCTTCGCTTTAAGTTACTTGGATGGAAACTCTTACGTGTAGTAGTGTATTCCCTGAAGTACGTTTTCTGTAGAGTTTTGTTTCTACTCTACCTTCTAAGACATATACTGTTAGTTCCAGAAAATGTACATTGGATTTGCTAATTTCGCTTTTGAAGCTCAGATTAAGATTATTCTTCTGAATTGTATTGATGAAACTTTTAGCCTCTTTCTCTGTACCCTTCCATACTAAAAATAAATCATCAATATAGCGACTCCAATGCATTATATGGCCATCATCATTCATTCTGACAGACCCACTCATAGACTTATACAACCACTCACAGATCTAATTACAGAATCATGCACCCATTCATGGACCTACTTAGACACTCATGCACCCACTCATAGACTCACTCACAGACTCATGCATCTACTCACAGATCCACTCAGAGATTCTTGCACCCACTCACAGACCCACTCAAAGACTCACACACCTACTAACAGACCCACTCATAGACTCATGCACCCACTCACAGATACATTTACAGAATTATGCATCCATTGATCTACTTGCAGACTTAGACCATTACTCACAGACCCCCTCAGATGCTCACACAACCACTCAGACACTCATGCACCTACTCACAGACTCCCTCATGACTCATGTACCCATTCACAGACCCACTCAGTCATAGATCCACTCGAAGACTCACACGCCTACTCACAGACCCACAGAGATACTCAAGCACCCACTCACTCCCCCAGTCAGAGACACCCACACACAGATCCACTCCAAGACTCATGCACCCACAAACAGACCCACTCAGACACTCGCACACCCACTCATAGACCCACTCAAAGGCTCACGCACCCACTCACAGACTCACTCAGGCAGTCACACACCCACTGGCAGACGCTCTAATAACAATCATGTATCCACTCACAGGTCCACTTAAACACTAATGCACCCACTTACAGACCGCATTAGACAATGCTTACCCACATGCACAGAGTGCAACAGAGACTCATAAATGCTTAAGTTTCTGTTGTGTATTCAATGTGCTCTTTTGGTTTGTATATCCGTGATGAATTTGCGATTCCCAAAATAAGAAAAAAATTATTTTAATTGAAAATTAATGAGTTTTTGGGATAAGGGTGGCTCTTAGAAGAGCCGTTGTGTTTATTGTGTGTAGATAATAATTACACATGAAAGAGGATGAAGTCTTTCAAGTTGTCAAGGAAGATCATGTTCCTTTTCTTTGAGAAATGTACTCCGTCACTTCTATATATATATATCCTCCAAGTCAAAGTGTATATTGTTGTTGTAGATGGAGCCCATGTTATGGTCTCTGAGGAATGCAGAAACAGTTTTATTAAAATGTTTCCTGACTTTGTCTATTTGTGGCCACAATTCATTTGGCCACTTCCATTTCTGCCTTTGACTAATGTTAGAGTACACCAAAGCAGTGTGAGAGAAAAGTGTCATCAATTGACCAAAGGTATCCTTCATTAGGATTCCCAATCCTACCCTGGTAAGTGTGCCTAGATGATTGCCACCACACTGCAGAAATAAAACAGATAGTGGCAATCCGCAAAGCTTTCATCCAAAGGCAGCAATTGATGCCACTTTAACCCTCTCTGGCCAACTCAAGTAATGGATACAATAGTCAAACCCAAGTCACTGTCAATGCATTAATTCTAGCACACTCTCTGGACCAAAACAAATAGCCATGACCCACACTCCACACTCTAACCATTTCAAAAGCAAGGAACAGTAGCACACAGGAGAAGTCGGCAGCTGAATGAGGTAGTTTTCTAAATGAAAGGCAGTTAAAATGAAGAACTGGACCGGGTTTAAAAAAGGGCATATTTCATTGGATGGCGTTAATATGTTGGTAGCTAAAAAGAGGTAGTGATTTAAATACGTAAAGTAAGTAGATCTGTGATTGGCTCTAGATACATTTTTTAAAAGATATGCTATTTTGGATATGCTTACATACTCAAGCACTCAAACGCACCTGCTACAGTTGAACTTGAAGCTAGTATGTGCTAACAGAAAGTGCTATGAACTTATGACCTACAGGTACAGTAGAGTGTTGCAAAGGGGGTTGCTATGGCAGCGGAGGTAAAACAGTAGGGGTAGGGGGGCTCCAGAAACAGTGCTTTCAAATTTGAAAGGAGTTTTGTTTGATATAGTACGTCTTCAGATATAGAAACTTCATCAATCACTATCATCATTGAATGTCAAATATAGATGGTAAATTCTAGAAGTATTATGGTAAATTCTTTAATAGACTGCTGTATAGATTCTCGACCCCGTCGCAAAGTTACACAGGGGCACGCTAGGTGCCGCAACAGAGTTGAGAATCCACCCATAGACACTGTCAGATTGATCTTCTTATCAGGAGAATAAGAAAGGGTTAAAAAAACTGACCATTCAGAAGTGGAATAGCAAAAGAAAAAAGGAACATTAGGATTTGCTAAGTCTACCAGTATGTGTGAAAAGAGAGTGGGAAAGATTGCCAAAGAAAAAAGGAACATTAGGATTTGCTAAGTCTATCAGTATGTGTGAAAAAAGAGTGGGAAAGATTGCCATTACTGGTTCTTTTCTACTGAGAGTGGTACTAATCATTTTGCCTGATGAGAAATTTTAATTAAAAGTTTGTTAAAAAAAAGAGGGGTTTGATAGGTATGTTAATAAAGGGGCACATTGATAATGTTTGTATATTGTATGTATGCATATGCTGAGTTATGAGTGCATGTGAAATTAAATAAAGTATAAATATTAGTTGTATATATAGTTACATACCTAAATAGGCACAACTATACTCAGTGACATATGAAGTGAAGTGCTGACAGAAATAGTTACCCATTTGAACTGTAACTGAAATAAGCATGTATACAGTCTGTTATATAAGCATTTGGATTGTGTAACATTCATTAACAAATATAGATCCATACTGGCCTATTCAGTTGGAATTAGATGACTGAAAATGTTATTATTGGTAGATAGTGGTGAAGTCAATGTTTTTGTTCTGTACATGTGCTTGCATAATATTATCCACAACTGGTATATTCAATGTATTTGTAAGGTTGTAGTTCACTACTCTAGCTGTGCCCAGGATCTGTAATGTAAAAAGTAGTGGATGTATTGATAGCCTGATTGTGTAATCTAGGGAAGTAGATCTTCAAATATGTATCCCATGTAGTACTCCAGAACCTGTGTCTGTAGTTAATGCTGGTATGTAGAATTGAGAATAAACCAAGTTGATAAGTGTTAGGCTTTTGTTTTGTTTTATATAAATAACTCCTAAGGTAAGCTGTATGTAGGCAAAAGGGCAGAAAGGTATGTGTGTAACAGGAAAAACATATACATATGAAGTTTTAATCAACTAGGAGCATACTTAGATACTAGTATATTCAATTATACAGTCAATAATCTATATATGTAGTCAATGAGATAGCTATTTAGAAAACCATACAGTTACTCACACACCCGGTCACACAGTGACAGAGGCTCCTACATATTTGGGGATTCACATAGTGAGCACTTATGTATGCAGCACTAAGAGAGTCAATTGAACATAATGTTATATACCCCAATACTCACTAACACATCCAGTATGCTATCCATACAGCCAGTGGCATATAGATGTTCATACCCATAGAGTTACTAAAAAAGCCACTCTTATACTGATATAGTTATTTACACAAACACTCAACAACTTATATAGGGACAGGGTTGATACACTCACTCAGATATTATTAAGGTACTGACACAATCAAGTCACTCATCAAGACAAGTAGCCATTTAAACTTATCTCAGGCCTGCAACTGAAGAGTCTGTGTGCAGTTTTACTACCATGTCTACTTGACATTTAAAACCCTTTATCAGACCTTAAATGCCTCTTCTACTACATATGTCACCCTTACGGTAGGCCATATGTGGGCATAGGACAGGGTGCAAAGTGCTTGAAAGATAACACATATATTTCAAAGTTTTAGTGAGTTACATTCACACTGTGTACAGCAGTACAAGAGCTAGTTGCACACACTATTAGATGCCTTAGCACTAACACAGCCACTAAGCGATTCATACAGCCAGTAGTATTTATATTTCATACCCATAGAGTTTCCAAGAGAGCCACTCTTATACTGATATACTTATTTACACAAACCCTCACACATCTATAGAGGGACTGATACACTCACTCAGATATTTGCTCAAGCGCTGCGACAACCAACTCACCTATCCAGACAAGTAGCTGTTTACACGTCTTTCAGGCCTGCTAGTGCAGATCCTGTGTGTGCAGTTTTCATACCATGGCATATAAAGGCTTTTGGAAGGTCTTAAAGTACTCTTCTACTACATATAAGTAACCCTTAAGGCATATGTAGGTAGGCATAGGACAGGGTGCTATCTGCTTTAAAGTTAAGACATATAGTTTAAAGTTTCAGTGAGTTACATGCAGACGTGCTTTTAAGCATTCAGTCTCTCACTCATACTGCAACTCACATGTGTATTTACAAAAGCATAGAGACACTCACACATCAAGTCAGTGCCAGACACACTTAAACATTCACTGACACACTCACACAGTGCTTATGTATCCAGCAGTACCAAAGCTAGTTGGACACAGTTACATATGTTTCCTAGGATTGGTAGAAGAGAGCCTGTGTTTGCAGTTTTACTACCATGTTGACTTGGCATTTGACAGCCTTTGTCAGGTGTTAAAGCACTCTTCACATACATATAAGGAACACTTAAGGTAAGTCATAGGTAGGCATAGGACAGGGTGCTATCTGCTTAAAAGGTAAGAAATATAGTTCAAAGTTTCAGTGAGTTACATGCACACTTATAGACACATGTGCTCAGTTATACATCCAGTCTCACACTCATACTTAAAATCAAATATGTATTTTCAAAAGCATAGAGACACTCATACATCTAGTCAGACAGAGGCACTTAAACATTCACTGACACTCACACAGCACTTATGTATCCAGTAGTACCAGACCTAGTTGTAAACATAGTTAAATACTTCAACAGTAACTAACAGAGGCAGTAGCATATCCATACAGCCACATCCATATAGATTTATATACCCATAGAGTTATTAAGAGAGCCAGGCTTACACTGATATACCTACTTATACAAACACTCATACACCGATACAGGGACTTATACAGCCACTCCGATATGTATTGAAGTACTGACACAACCAAGTAACTCATCCAGACAAGTAGCCACTTACACGAGTTTCGGGCCTGCTCCTGCATTGCCTGTCTGTGCAGTTTTACTGCCATGTCCACTGGGATTCAAAACCCTTTGTCTGGCCTTAAACTACTCTTCTACTTTCTATTAGTCACCCTTAACGTAGGGTGTAGGTAGGTCATAGGGCCGGGTGGTATGTGCTTAAAAGGTAAGACATGCGGTTTTAAGTTACACTGAGTTACATGTGCTCTTAAGTCCTATATACCCAGACACACATCCAGTTTCCCTCCCACACTGTGAGTTACATACTTACTCAGATTCATACTGATGCATAGAGTAACACACACAAATAAACACATATCAATAAGTCAGACACACATTTATATAGACATGATAAGTAACAGACTTCCAGTGGCTATGACACAGTGTTATAATTACTTATATAAGAAGTTGAATGGTTACATTATCTAATTTTATAACATATAATGAAAAACAAAATATATTTTTTTCACAGTTCTGCTTCTACTTAAAAACAGATACATAAAATGCCAAATAAAACACAAAGAAGAACGAAACAGAGGAAAAGATACTATCTCCTTACAATAGAGAAAGAAAAGGGGTAACATGTGAAGAATGTAGTTAAAGAGAAAAGAGACACCAGTAAGAAAATTAAGACATTTCTTAAAATTGTATTTGGAAAAAAGCAAAGCAAGAAAAACTATGGAAATAACAAGCAAGATTTTATAACATCTAAGAAAAGAGTAAAACAAAGTAATGTCAAAAGTAATAAATATTATAAGAAAGCAGATACTTTAACAAGAAAAAAAGGCAAATTAAGGAAATCAGAGTTACGCAATAGAGTAATTAAGAATTTGGCACAAACTATGATGCACTTTAAATGGAGAAGAGAAGATTTCCAACAAAAACAACATGTTGATTCTGTAGTTGATAAGGCATTTGCCCTGAAGAGGAAGCTATTTATTTTGATACTGAACACGATGAGAATACTAGATAAAACCTTGTTGTGTATGAAAGAAGGAGCCCCCAAAAAAGGCTTGTGAACAGGAGTAATTTCTGTAAAAATGTTAGAGGTGAATGGAAGCATACTTACAGTTCTGAGCCTTTCTTTAATGAAGAAAGCTACTTGCAAGAGAACACATTAGTTAGTGCATGCAGTTGAAACAATTGGGCGATGTTATGAGGTGAAGGATAGCACTCACATTTCAAAAGAGGAGATGGTTCCTAGGAATGATGACGAAGTGATAGCTCAAGAGATACAAGGAAGATATAGACAGGCCCCTATATACAAATGGAACTGTAGTGGAGTTTGCAGTGTTCTACAAGAAGCTAATGATATATTGAGAAGTTTCCTACGTAACTTTCCATGCAAAAGAGTGAAACAGAAAATAAGGATTTTGCCGGGATTAGTTCAATCTATCAAAGAAACTTTGCCAAATCAGCTTTTATTACCGCAGAAGGTTAGCTGTTCACAACTCTAAAATGAATGTGAAATTAAGTTAGGAGACTTTACTGTGTCTAAACTCCTGCCCTGTGTTTAGGAGAAATTAATTTAGCTATTTTGCATGGTACAGTAGCGGAGGTAAAAAAAAGTTTGTGAAGCTGTTCAGTTTCCCTTCTTTGGTCCTCAACAGTAGTCTAGGGAAAATGACGAGTTGGTATGTGGAGGTGTAGAGGAGCAGGACAGAGGTGGTAGTGTTGATAACTTTACAGAAGTGCTTGGGAAGTTTAGCACAGTTTCTTCTGAGAAACCAAACTGTTTTTCCATTTCTTGTCAATGCACTCACTACAAAAGCCAAACTCACAATCAGGGCAGCTGCTCCACTAGGGGGGAGGTGCATAGCCTACTACTTTCTCACATAAAATGGTAATAACTTTTGGTTATTACCATTTTATGTGTCTTTTCACATTGCGGTGGGCGTGTGGCTGAAACTACACAGACAGGGCACGATTGTTTTGCCCCCTCCTGAGTGCACATAGACTGTTTAGTTAGCCCTCTTGGGTCGCCCAAACCAGTCATGCACACTCTGCACTTCTTCATGAAGGCTACATTGCAGCCTATATGGAGAAAATGCCATCCCCACGTGCCCCACCCCCTCCCCGGGCGACTCCGCACCCTCCCCCTCACGGGCAAGCCATGCCGGCTGCCACTGTTCACAATATAGTTGTAGTTTCAAAAAATGAACATAGATAAGTGGCAAAAATTTGCTGTTTATTTTTTTTGTAGAGGAATGGTTTGAGTTGTTCACACAGCAATTTATAGGTAACTACTGTTATGATAAGTATGATGAAAATAAAATGCCAGCTAGAGCAGTACATAACAAGTTAGAATTAGTATCTATTTCACAAGAACTACGAGATTGAAATGTTTATGAATCAATTCTCATACAATGTGCGCACCCATTTCAGGCTATAGTTCATATGGAGCCAAAGACAGGGAAGCTGCCATAAACTGCCCTTCAGAAAGGCCTTTTCTACATTTGTTACAATAGTACCCACTTGTGCTATCTCTGCTTGAGAAAAAATCTAAGAATGGTTTTCGTAAAAGGTAGACCGTAGGGTTAAAGTATACTTGACCCAATCAATATCAGGATTATGTGTCTGTAGCCAGGGCATCTCTAGGATTGCTTGACATTGTGGTACCTTGATTAAATCAAAACATACCATTTCTTCCTACTCATGAGTACCCTGAATAACTATGGTCAAACCACAGGAAGTGTGAGTGATAGGTGAGTGATAGGTCCTGAAATCAAGGCACTAATATCAATAGTTTTTACCTCATCCAATATTTCCTTAATCGCAGTTAGATCAATATCCATAAAGTTACCCATGGCCCCGGAATGTAGTAAGATATTTAGGTTTATGGATTGACTTTCCCAAGTCAGCTGAGTTGATATATGGAAGTGTTGATACACATTACTTATACTCGTCTGTGCCAAGGTTTTGGAGACTGCATTGACATCTTGACCCAAAACACTTGTCGCTGCTGTTATTGGGCAAACTAGTTTCCTGCTAAAAAATTTCTTTTTGGCTTAGTTATTCAGTCTTGCAAAGAATGTCTCTTCCTGCCTCAATATAGACAGAGTTTCGTATCCTAGTGTCTTTCTTTTTCTTCATTAGTTAAAGGACCCTTAATGCTACCTATCTGTATAGGTTCTGGGTCATCAGGGGTTTTCTCAGACTCTACCTTTTCTCTTTGATTACCACTACTCTGGTATCGGAACACCTGTTATCATGTCAACATTCAGAAAGATGGCGATCTCATTTCACTTCCCAGTCAATTAATTCTTTTCAACTTTCATGAGGATCTACTTCTTGGGCTAATAAATCTTTTAATTCATCTTTTAGTCTGCTGTAAAACAAAGAACTATATTTATTTTTTGGCCACCCTGACTCCACTACCAGTCTATTAAATGCTGTAATGTATGTGAAATGATCTTTATTTCCTGCCTTAAATACAACAGTTATGTGTCCACTGATTGCAGTAAGGTATGACGATCAAATCATTTCTTCAATTCTGCCTTAAAAGAGGCATAATCATGTAATAGAGGACCGACTCATTCTACTAAAGGAATCAATCCAGAAGCAGCGGTGCCGCCTAGATAAGAGTACGAACGCCACGTCAACTGTTTATTGGGGAAGTATGTTGGTTTACGCATAAAATGTACTGACATTAATCAATAAATGTTGCAAATTTAGCAGGTTCTTCTGTAAACTTTTCTGGGGCAGCTAAAGGTGGTTGGTTCGGGAAAGGTTACTACTAGTTGATTTTGCTCCTTGAACGTTTCCCTGCAAAATCGTTCCAGATACCCGTTGCTCCTGTAAATCATCTACCCTTTGAACTAGAACCTGCGTTTCTTTGTGAAGGTTGCCTATCATATGGGCCAAGTCTGCCAGCATAATCTCTTGTGCATCCATCTCACTCGGGCAGAAACTTTGCTTGAGCTTGCCATTCTGTCATGATCTCACCTGGATCGCTGCAGGAATAAGTGGATGATGAGAATTTATGTCCCAACTTCCTCAAAGAGAACAGAGCCCAACTACCAGTCAAAACTACTCCTGTTTAACGGGGTAGAGGGGAATGGATAAAGAAACACTGCTTCGGCTGTCAACAATATCTTGAGGTACATCTGCTGCTCTTTAGTTGTCTCTAAATTCAATGCCGAGATCATAAATAAATTATATTAAAAAAATCATAATCACATATTTAGATAAAACATTGATATGACCCGTGGTTGTCTTAAATATTTACCTAATTATCTCCTTCTCCCGCCTATGGTGGTTGGTAAGTAATGAAAAAATGCATAACCTCTTATGAGCAGGAGTAGAGACTTGTGGAACTGATCATGCACACTTGGAAAATACAAAAGATATCAATTAGCATATGTCTTCAGTGACTTATTCATTCTAGTACAAACATTGATATGTAACACATACAAGCCTACCTCTTACCAAAGGGCCCAAGAATGGCTTGGGGATATGTCTTCTAAAATGTAAACAGCAGGTCATATAGGCACAAATATCAATGATGCGAATGGAGAAAATGTATACATTGAAACATAATAGATATAACTGTTTAGAAACATAACAGATTATAGCATTGCATCATGCTTGAGCAATCAGAGTGACATGACCTGGTAGGCTAGATTATAGGATACTATAGTCCTTTTCCAGTCCAAGTAATTGCCTTTGTATGTGCCTAATATAATGCCCTTTCCTTTGTGATATAGCAGATATCACTCACATAATGTCTTTTTCATATTACAGATATCCCCAAAAATTGAAGACTCCAAGAAAGGAAGCAGCCTTTCACAAGAGTCCAAAAAAGCAAAATACGTAATACATGTTCTCAGGCATAGTGCATTACCCAACAGTTGTGGATTTCTCACCTTTTTTTCCTTCCGTTTTTGTCTTTTACAGGTTTGTAGAGAAACACTCTCCAAAGAAGTCCTCCGCTGAACCGGAGTCTGAGATTACGGCGAACGGATTTTGCTGAAGACGATGGAACCCACCTTGATGCCAAAGATACAGAGGACGGACACGAAGCTGAGGTAGGTTTCTGAAACAGGAAGTTAAGAACCGATGACCAGAACTAGAATGGCAAGCAACTTCCCTTAGTGCTGCGCCTGGCTTTATAGCTGGCGCTCGCCACTTCCAAGTTGCCGCTAGATCCATGGGCTGCATGCCAGGCAAACTCGACAGTGCTGCAAAAATATTTTGGTAAATATATCAAAGACCAAAATATTGTGAAGGTAAGTGTACATAGGTAAGCAAGGTTTAACATACTTAATTCCACATGTATGAACCTTGAGTATATATATCATCAAAGAGGATACATGTGGCATTAAGAATAGTAAATCAATACTTACCTAGAAGCCCTTTCCTTCTCAATATTTTGGTCCTTGACATGTTTGGCAAAATATTTTTGTCCCACAATATTTTGTTACTTGATACTCTGTCATACAACCAGACTGTGAAGATCAGGACCAGGAAAAGAAGGACAGGGACTAGGAAGATCAAGGGGACCAGAGCAAAAAGGACTAGCTGGACTAAATGGATCAGGACCAGGAGGGAGGACTTGAAGGTTAAGACCGGGGGACAAGGACCTGGAATAATAAGTGAAACAGATCACCCAGAACTTGAGTTAGCAGGACCATGTTAAAGAGTATCAGATTTTTCAAGACCAACCAAAGGCAGGAAGGGTAAGGGGATTGGACAAACACAAAGAGGAGGAGCAGAACCACTAGGAGGACCAGGAACAGGAGGCATAAAAGAATAACGAGGAAGATGAAGACGTCCAGGAGGAGGAGACCTGTGTGAGTCAAGGTCACAAGTCATAGAATATCCCTCTTGCAAACAGTTCTCAGTCATGCTTACTATGCTGTCCCACCTAGAGACTCCCATGATTTGTTGGCTCGCTAAAGCCACTAATGGTAAGTATGGTCTGAAAATCACAGCATACAAAGTGGAATAAATGCCAAGGCTGTTACACTCTGAACTCTGTGTGGAAACAGATGATGTGGCCTGATCCACACAGTGGTCTGTGTGGATCAGGGCAAAAGGTTGAAAGTTGGCAGAGGAGTGTTAAAGTGATGAGTGAAATGTGCTGTGATCTGTGAAGAATAGTTGAAAGGGTTGGGAAACCTGGAGGGCTGAGGAGCCAAAAATGGTACTTGACTAACAAAGGAGATCAAAGAGCTGTGACAATAAGTAAAGGGGATCTGAAAATCAGAAGAATGCTCTGAAGAGCAAAAGATGGAATCATGGAGGCTGAAGACAGAAGGGCTACAAAGGGACTCCAATAACAAAGGTATCTGCGGCAAGTTGAAGGGTGATTGAGGTGAATAAACACCAGACATGTTTGGAAGGTCATCAAAGAGACTCAGAATGTCGAGACTGTTGAGCAGTCTGCAAAAATATTGACTGTCAGAGGAGATTGAAGATGGGTGTGTGATTTTAAGGAAAAAGAAAGGGTTGGAGCGAGTGTGACACCAGCAGAGGTCATGCAGAAGGGGTCGATGGGCTGATAATGAGCTCATAGGGCCAAAATAAAAAATAGACAGGGTTTGTTTAAGACAATAGTGAGGCTGTGAGAGTTGTAAGAGGGGTTCAGTGATCATCAAGGAGAAACAAATGGGTTGAGGTGTCTCTGATGGTTGGCAAAGAGTTGAACAAACTCTTCGAAGCAGCAAGGATGGGGTCAGTGGGAAGTGAAACCTAGTAAAAGTAAATGCCTGGGCCGGAAAGGCAATGTGAATACTGACAGGGTGCATCCTAAAATCAACAAAGGGTATCAAAGGCTAGCCAAGTAAAGATGGACCATGAACTAGGATCCAGAGGGTCAACTGCGCGGCACAAAGGGCCAGAAAAGGTAGCACTGAAATGTAATGATGGAGGAGGTTGCCTGATTGGATCTAAATGTTTAAAAAAACAAGGTGCCTGAAGGCTGGATGTCCAATTAAAAAGTTATGGTTCTAGCAGAGAACTGGATGAGCTATTAAGTGTATAGAGATGTAATCAGCATTCACAAAGAGCAGCATATGGATTCTTAGAGACTAGGCTGGAAGAAATGAATTTAGTACTTGCATAAATATCTGATAATCTCTGAGGGCCATCAGAAAGCTAGAAAATCTAGTCCAGAATTCTGATTGGGCCTGATGAGCTTTTGGAACAGGCAAAGAGGAGGGTCTGAAGGTTTCTGAGGGCCAGCAGAGGCCAGAAGGGACTCAAAGAGCCAGAGCACTGGTATCAGGGCTGTGGGTCAGCAAGGGGATTTGAAGAAACATTGGCACAGGCCAAAAGGTTATGAGGGCTAGAGAAAATGGGCTGAGAGATAGTGGGGGCGCTGGGTGTTGAAAGTGTGGCTGTGAGCTCTATAATAAAGAGGTATCCTAGTCACTGAGGTTCAGGAAGGCAAAGTCTCTAAGTGGCAGTGGAAAAGGGCTAATGCCAGACATGGTAGGTCTGACGGCCAGTGGTGGGGGTTCTAATAAGAAATATCTGGTGTGGTTTGAGGTGTCTCAGATCTGCCAAAGTTATTAAAGCTAAATACTGTTGAAGTGGTATAAGAGCTAACCATTAAATCAAGATGGTGATGAATGCATGTCTGAAGTTGGTAGGAGGACCATCTGAAGGACAGGCATACTAACAGAAAGGATAGGAGCAGTTCAGTGACTGGGCAGAAAACCCCTGAAGACTGATCTGAGGTGGAGGTGCTCATTGCATTGGCAGAATGGTCTGATCACCAGAGAGGGAGATTGTGTGTTATAGGGGTCAGAATGCGTGTCACAGATACAATGATTGCTCAAAATAAAGGGTTCTGGATGAGATGTACACTTCTGAATAGTTCCCTTGCCCAGGGGGTCGTGATCCCAGCTCTTAAATCCGCCACCATAGTGCCTATCCTTAAGAAGCCCGGGGCTGATCCTTCTGCCCCTGCCAATTACCGCCCCATCTCACTGTTGCCCTATTTGGGTAAGGTGCTAGAGCGCCACGTAACCACTGTACTCAGCTCCTTTGTTGAGGAGAATGGGGGCCTAGCATCCCGCCAGGCAGCCTTCCGGCCTAGACACTCTACCGAGTCCGTAGTGGTGTCGGTCCTGGACAACCTCAGGGAGGGCATGGACCAAAACCAACATCAGGCCTTGGTGCTCCTTGATCTCTCCGCCGCTTTCGACACGGTGGACCATTCCATCTTGCTGTCACGTGTCGGAGCGGCGGGAGTCTGGGGCTCGGCCCTGGTCTGGCTTTCCTCCTTCCTGAGGGACCGCACCCAGGCGGTTCAGTTGGGGGACTTCTCGGCCGCCCCATTGAGGGTCACGTGTGGTGTTCCCCAGGGTTCTTCTCTTTCCCCTCTTCTGTTTAACCTCTATATCTATCCTTTGATTTTTGCTCTCCAGCAGCTGGAGGTCACCATTTATAACTATGCGGATGACCTCCAGCTCATCTTTAATCTATCTTCTTCTTCTCATTCTATTTCCAATTTCCAGTCTGTTATGACTTTTATCAGGGACTGGATGAACTTCAACCACCTGAAGCTGAAACCTGACAAGACCGAGCTGGTTCTCACGGGTGGTTGTTCCAGTCCCTGGAACTCTTTGTTTTGGCCTTCTTCTTTTGGGCCCCCCCCACTCCTTCTTCCTCAGTTAAGACTTTAGGTATCAAGCTTAATAATCATCTCACCCTTCACTCACAGATTAGTTCTGTCGTTTCTTCCTGCTTCCTCACCCTTCGTACTATCCGCACTGTCTCCCGCTTTTTTTCTCCCCTGGCACTTAAGCTGATCATGTCCGCCTGGGTGATACACCGGCTGGACTACGCGAATGCCCTCTACAACGGCATTCCGGCGTACAGTCTGCGGAACCTCCAGCTGGTCCAAAACCAGGCGGCTCGATTAGTTTATGGCCTATCACGTTCCCACCACTCAACCCCTTTATTGAAGGCGCTTCATTGGCTGCCTGTTAGGGAGCGAGCCCTATTTAAAATAGGTTGTATGGTCTTCCAGGCACGATGGGGCTCGGCTCCCGCCTTCATCTCCTCCTTGATCAGGGAATACACCCCACCAGAGAGCTGCGCTCTTCGTCACAGTCATTCCTGCTGGTCCCTCGCTATAAGCGCAAAAAGTGGGGAGGGGCCAATTTTTCTACCTTGGCACCCACCTTCTGGAACTCTCTCCCCGACCATCTAAGATCGGCCACGCATTATCTTCCCTTCCGGAAAGACCTTAAAACTTTTCTTTTTAAACAGACTTTCTCTCTGTAAAACTGCTTCCACTTTCTTGAGTTTGTGGTTGTCATCTTTCTCCTCTGGTACCCTCCCTTCACAGCGCCAAGAAACCGCCAGGTGAATGTTGCACTCTATAAATATTTTAAATTCAAATTCAAATTCAAGTTGAAGGGTACATACAGCTCCCCCAGACACTGAAAGTATATTGACTGCATTCCTTTGCCTGGATAGTGCCAACCCAGACACTGAAGTAAGAGGGGATGGAGACATGTTTATCTTTAGAAACTATTGAGGTTCTTGTTAGCAAAGGCATATTTATTAGTTCTTCCTGAGCAACTGGTAGATTGTAGTGGTGAGGTGTGGGTTAATTAGGAGTTTCCATTGTGAAAGGAAATGATGGGCCTCATTTATGAAGGCCTTGCGCCACCGGTGCGTCACTTTTTCCCATTTTAAAAGTGACGCAAAAGTGGCGCAAGACCTACATAAATAAGGCCCGATGTTTTTAACCAGGCCTGCCCTTTTATTTGGCAATGATTGGCACTTCAGAAAGGCTGAGGGCAGCCTGGTGCACTTCACTTTTATTGAAGAGAAATTGTATTTGCAAACAAAAATGATTTTTGGTAATAATTTGCAGTGCCTACTTTAGATAGGTACATATACTAAACTCAAACTTTGTGGTAGGTAATCATACTTAATGTTTATAGGCCGGAACATGAAATAAAAGTGCTGATTCAAGTTAGCCGAACTGCTGATGCCATGTTAACTGATAAATAATGCTTTAAGACTGAAAGGCCTGTTTTTCACATTAAAAAGTTCTTTGCGTATAGTGTTTCTTCTCTCTTTTTGCAGAAGTAATTTTTCAGAAGTTTTCTGTTAGCTAGTAAATAGACACTTGTTTTGTATTAGACAACTATTAGTGAGGTTCACACCGAAAGAGAAGAACAGTCTTGACCACAGAATATAAACCACGTAACTTTTCAAGGTCTAGTGTTTCAAGACTATTGTAAACATCTGGAAAAATTGAGATTTTGCCTATTCCAAGGAGTTTACTTAAATTCTATTGGAGGACTCAGGAGGCGAAAGAAAATAATGCTGCAACATAGAATATCGTTTGTTTATACTAGTGCGTGTTCCTAGGGTAGCAGCTAGATTCCGGATCCCTTTTCCTGACTCTCTGACTAGAGATTTGCTTTTCAGTTTCTGATGCCTTTGTTCTTGAGAGGTTGCCTTACTTACATTTTACTGATTGTCTGCCGAATTCTAAGCTGAGAATACTTTCCAGCAGATTATGCAAAGGCTTTATCCTTACACATTCACTCTCTTATCAGTACTCTTTATGGGTATCTGAACTGACACCTTTTTCTCTCATTATTCCAACTTAATTTAGATTAGGGCTTTTTTTTATTTATGGAACATGCTTGCTGTATTATTACAGTATTAACTGTTATTTTAACAAATATTGTATCCTATTTTATAATTAAAGATCGATTGATGGATTATATATACATTTAATGCTGAGATCTAAAGATTAATGCTTAGTGAATAAAAGATAAAAAACTAAAAGAATTGAAAATAAAACTCTTAAACTAGAATTAATTCTCTACATTCACTGGACTTAAGGTCATTTACTATTTAATATGTTATTGGGCGTATGTTGATGATTGCTCCTTACTTCTCCTTGTTGACAATCAAAGGTTCATATGACCAGTGGTGAGTGTTATTTAATGATTCCACCTGAAGATTAAGGAATAGAAAACCCTGCACCCAAATATTCATGTGATAGAGCCGGATAAGGATTTGGACATTTAGAAACCAATCTGTCAACCTGCTAATCTGCTAACAAATCATTGTGACTAAGCGCTGAGTGCGGAATAAATACCTGTACGTTGTATCTTGCGCTACTTGCAGTGCAGCTGCTGCTGCTGCTTCGTGGTTGTTCACTGATGTTCACAAAGCGACCCTCCGCTGGGGGTCTGATGTCGGATGTTTGGTCCGGTCTGAAAAAACTGTGGACTGTAGTTTAGTGATTTTGCTGCAGCTTCTGGCGGCTGAATGCTTTCGTCGCCCGCATCATCTCTGAAGACCGGGTGGTTCAGCAAGATGTGATAGATCTCTCGGATGCCACCGCTGCTGCTGTTGCAGCCGCCTCGAGGGAGGTTCGCGACCTCGAGTCTGATGGCCTGACACTCTACGGCTTAGCCAACCCTCCCCTGCCGGCTAACGCTACCTCGTTGCCAGTAACAACGCAAGGGAACCAAGGGAACCGCCGGTCGGCCCCCAATGCTGCTTGTTCCACTCGATCAGCATACCTCAGCATTGTGATTTGAGTTACCTGCAGGGGATCGTGCAGGGGGTCTTGCACACGGACAAGGGTGAAGACTTGCAAAAGGTATCGAGTAGAGCTGCAAGTAAAGACGGATAATGATCTAGGGGGAGGAAAAGCACCAGGACAAGAACGAGCACAAGTAAGAATGGCGGGCAGAGGGAGGCAGAATGCAAGCTAGCCAGTAGCCAGACCGAGGTATTATCCGAAATCTCACAAATTACACAAACTTCTCAGAGTACACAGAGACGACCCGAGATAAGGGGGTCTAAAAACAAAGATGACAAAGATAAAGATATGGACGGCGTGCAGTCTAGCGATAAAATTGAATTGTTAGCAAAGAAGGCAAAGAGAATGCAAACAATAACAAACTTGAAATCAGCCGCAAAAATTAGCGGGCAAGTAGATGATGCTCAACCACGGATTTCTAATATATTCAGCCCATTGATCAGAGAAGGATCTGACCTGGAAGGGGATGGGGGTCTGGCAAAGAAATAGGGAATAAGACTAAAATACCTGGAGCAAAAGGAATGAACATCTCTGCCAAAACTGGGAGACAGAGGGTTCAGAAAGACACATCTGCAAGTATAACAACAGAAACAAGTGAAATGGCAGAACACGCAGCAACAGAGGCAGAGGCAGAGGCAGGAAAGGCGGTAGGACCGGTGGTCTCAGGCACAGTCTCATCTCCCCTTCAGAACATTGTTACAGATACAAGATCAGACATATCTGCAAGCATAGAAACTGAACAAAGCCCAGATCGCGACCCAAACATTGTAGAGCAGACATCGGTGATAATCTCAGACAACAATATGTCACAAGAAGGCTCGGGGGAAATTCTGAATCCAAATCAAACTCTATTTCCAAACCCCCACTCTCACAGTATGAGATCTCAACTCCAACCCTAAGTTACCTCTGACGAGTCAGATTCCGCAATATAGGAAACCGGTGCTTCTACCTCAAGCGAGGTACAGAGACTAGAACTAGAACAAATAAGATCAGAATCTTCAGACTCCCAAGACTCTCCTGATCTAAACTCAAAGAATCTGAATGTGTCTAAGATTGAGTCTATGAAAGATATGAAAGAGAACACCGCAAGAAAGAAGCAGGAAAGAAAGAAAAGAAGACAAAATAAATTAATGTATGAAGATACTACCGACCAGGGGAGTAATACAGACCAGATCGATCATAGATCGAGGAACCCATCTTCACAAAATAGGATCCAGTCGGATCATAATCTATGTCTCTCGGGAGATTTCAAAGTGATCGATCATAAGCAAACCGATAACGATGGATGTACTGGAAAGCAAGTAGAACCATCTCTGGGTGATGTCCTAAATTCAATAAAGAATTTCCAAGAAGATGTGTCAAACTGGACAACAAGAAGAACCACCTCGCCATCCAGAAACTTCAAGGAGCAATCAAAAATGTAGAACACACTTGTTTGGGGATATCGGACAGAATGGCTTTGGTAGAACTACGCACTGAGAGCCTTGAGAAAGACGTCTCCGCTCTCCAAGCACAGGGAAAAGAACAGGAGGGCACTGTAAAAGACTTGATGCTGAAGGTCGAAGACCAAGAAAATAGAGCTAGACGCAATAACTTACGCTTTTTTGGAATTCCCGAGGGAGCAGAGGGGAATGACCCAAGGGGCTACATGACATCTCTTCTTAAAGAATCATTTCCAGAACTACAATCTTGGGAATGGGACAGAGAAGTACAGCGTGCTCACCACTTTCCTTTAACTCTCCCAAAACGACCTCAATCACCAGCACAATTTCCAAGAGCAATGCTAGTATACTTTGCAAACTTTTTTTTGCGCCAAGCTATTTTTGACCTTGCACGGCCCACAAGTAAAAGGGAACATAAAGGTTTCATGTTCTTTAGCAGACTCGACTACGCTCATGCTACAGTGGAACGAAGGTGGAGGATGAGACAACTTTTTACTCCCTTTGAACAAATTGGCTCTACTGTATACCTACAGAACCTGGCAAGACTAAAGATAATTTTCAACGGAGTAACTCAAAGCTTTACTAGTGAAACTCAAGCAAAAGCATATTTAAGGGAAATTGCAGATTCAGGAAGAGACAAATCTAAAACATAAACAGAGTCGATAGAAAACAAAACAACAACTATTTCTATCCAAATCTCCAGCGATAAGATCAGAAGAGCAAGAAAGGGGAGGGGATCAGAGGGGGGGGGGGTATTTGAAAACTGCAAAGTAAATCTAACACCACAGTATATATGTATATATTCAAAGTTTATTTGAAAATCTAAGTCAAAGAATATTGTAGAAGGATCTAGCCCCCTCCCCCACCCCTCTCCCTTCCCATTCCATTTAGTGGATGCAGGGATGGGGTCACGGAGCTGCTAGCGGTGTGCCGATTACCCGGATGCCCACACCCTGGTTCTTCAGAGCCAGGAAGCCTCAATGGGTGGTAGAGGGTGGTGGGCGGGTTCTAGGGGAGGGGGCGTAGGGTCTAGTAGGGGGTGGACAGAGGAGGTGGGGAGGGGGAGGGGAAGGGCACACAGGCACAGAAACAGGACAGGAGCCTTAGTCAGGGCTATAATCAAGACCAATATTCCGGAATTTAACGTTATAATAGATGGGACTTTCCAAAAAAGAGGGTCTACCACATTGGGCAAAGTTTTCAAATCAGGCAAGGCAGAATGTATTGGCATGAATGGCTAAATAAAAAATATTAACCATTAATAACTGAGTACTTAATGATCCGAAGAAAAGACAGAGAACAGCAATAGGTGTCAAATCAATTGGGGCTGAAATCGTTTGTCTTCAAGAGACCCATGTGGAGGGGTCCCAAATGCATCTTCTGAAAACACTCGGATATAGATTTGTCACAGCCACAACTCAGGCAAATAAAACACAAAGAGTGGCTATTTTGGCATGTGGAGGGGGTTCCAATTCACATGATCAGCCGCCGATAAAATGGGATGGTGGGCAATTACGGGGTGCCAATACAGTGTTGGGGGAAAAAAGTAACTATTTGTACCGTATATGGGTGTGTTACAGATGATCCAGACCTCTCGGAATTCATGTCTAATGAATTAGTACACTGGTCATTCCCAATGATCTTGTGTGGCGATCTTAATATAAATCTACCATCTGACTGGTCGTCGGGCACAATTTCGTCTACCAGGGTAGGAAACCAAAAGTATTTAGAGCCCTCGAGGAATTATGCAACACACATGGGATTTCGGATTGTTGGCAAATGAAACTTCCAAATAATCCCTGCTTCACTTATTTTTCCCACCCACACTCTAAGTCTGCCAGGCTGGATTACATATTTGCCTCACACACTATCATATCCAAGTGCTCTATAGATAGATTACCCAGGGTTCTATCAGATCATAATCCCCTAATCTTAAGCATTGACACGGGAAGATACAACATGACCATAGTAGATGGACATTCGAATGGGCTTTACTGATAAATGAAAAATATTGTCAGCTCAAGAAAAACTGTATTCCAGAATTTCTAGGGTATAATCTGGGTATGGTTTGGGACTCGCTCAAGGCGGGGATCAGGGGTGAAACTCTTAGATTCTCAATTAAGAGCAACCAAGAGGCAAAACAAAACCTAAACAATTTGCAGGAGTATCTAGCGAAATTGGAAGAACATCTTATAAGAGTAGTTCAGGGGGTTCAGACATTGAAGGGGCTGTAAGGGATGTAGTCATCGCTAGGAACAAAATAGTAGAGATCTTCACTAGCAAAGGAGGTAGGACACCAACTAGCGGTCCGAACAAGACAGCAGAGTACGGAAAACATAATAAAAGAGATCAGAGTCCCTATTAACGGCCTTACACAAGATCCCAAAGAGATTAGGGATGTGTTCCAGAGTTACTATGAGGATTTATATACAGAGACTAACAAAAGTCAGTTCAAAATTGAGGAATATCTCTATTCAGTCATGGGGATTCACCTCCGACAAGCCGACCAAGACACTCTGGCAGTGATACCGCAATGGTTCGAAATCCTTCTATCAATAAACAGCCTTTCACCTGGAAAGGCAGCTGGTCTAGATGGAATTCCCACAGAATTTTTTTGCAAGATTTCACAAGCAATTGAAAGGAATTTTAACCGAATTAATGATTCATGTTTACCAAGGAGGGCAGCCATCGGAATACTGGGCTCGCGCTAAAATTATCGTATTTCCTTAGAAGAATAAAGACCCCACGGAGCTAGGGGCCTACCGCCCAATTAACCTAATAGATAGCGGCTCTACAATGTATTCTAAATAACTAGCTAGTAGACTCGCCCCTGTAATTCACAAAATTATCTCACCTAGGCAACATGGATTCATTCCAGGCCGAGCTACCACTGATCATATTCAGCGGGTGATCACACTCTTTGACATAGCAGTAGTAGCAGGAGACCCTATGGTGCTGATATTGTTAGATGCAGAAAAGGCCTTCGATAGGGTCTCCTGGCAATATCTATGGATTGCTATGTCAAAGAGTGGGATCTGGGAACAATTTATTGGCGCTGTTCACATGTTATATGTCAATCCGGAAGCCGTGGTTATGATCAACGGGGAAATATCAGGTAACATCATAGTGACCAGAGGGACAAGGCAGGGTTGCCCTTGCTCCCCTCTATTATTCACTATATTTATAGAACCGTTCATTCGCAGGTTAGAAACCAACTTAGCCATAACACCTATGAGGACCCCTAATGGAGAAACCAAGACCCTGGCATATGCGGATGACATCGCTATCGTCACAACCAACCCAAATGAAGCAGTTAATTTAATGGAAGAGGAAGCAACTAATGTTGGAGAAATCTCTGGCTATAAATTAAATCAAAATAAAACCCAGATTATAATTAACAACAAAGGTAATTAAAATGACGCTCGGATAGTTGATAACGCACTGTATTTAGGAGTTAAAATTACCTCAAAATTAGATATTCTGGTTAAACTTAATCTGAACCCACTTATGAAACAACCAGAAAAGAGTCTTAGTAGATTGCATAATTTACATCCAACTATTATTGGGAGGTGTAACCTAATCAGAATGGTATTTCTTCCCAAATTCTTATATTTTTTCAGAACTATTTGTTTAAATTTTGACCCAGAGATCTTCAAAGAAATTGATAAAAATGTTCTCGCTTTATTTGGGGGTATGGCAGGTTGTTAGACGGACCGGGAGGGTCAGCCGAGGATAAGGGGAGAGGTCTCCGGGGAGAGCCGTCTCCAGCGATCGTACAGACAAGTAACTTCCCCCCCACAGACGGACACCACACAAGGGTAAAGTTCAACGAGACTTTATAGGCAATTCTCTAAGTACGATGGAATGGTACAAGGAGGTCTGGACTCAGGGGTCCCCTCGATTCTGGTCTCTGGTTTGGGAAAAAGGGTAGCGGGACAGTCTTGTTACCAAAAAGGTGGAAATAGCTCTCAATCCTCGAGCTCGGCGTTCTAGATGATCGGGCCGCGGCGGAGCCAGCAGGTCCCGAGATGGACGAAGGAAACGACGGTCCGCGGCGGAGCCAGCAGGTCCCGATGAGATGATGGTTGCAAACGGTCCGCGGCCACGCCAGCAGGTCCCGACGACGATGAAGGATCGGAAGGTTACGAAGGTTGTGGCAGCGCCAGTAGGCAAGACAAAGGTGCACAAGGCAGAGCTACGGCAGCGCCGGTAGTCCGTCAAGGATGAGTTCTTCTTTGCGTCTCTCGACTCCAAGATACAACTGCCCTCCTGCTCTGGAGCTGCCCCAGTTATAGGGCTGATGTTCTTTGATGTCCGGACCCTCGCACCTGGAGGTCGGGAGGTCCGGGATGAGGGTGTCCCGACACCCAGCAGGGGGGTGGAGCCAGCGCCCGGGGAGGCGATGGCCGGGCGGCACTTGGCGGGGGAGAGCCATCGACACCTCTTTCTCCCATTGACTTGCCAAGTAGCCCGCTCACCTCCTGGGTGGATGGTGGTGCCGGGATGTCTGAGGCCTGGCTAGGCCCAGGGTTGAGGTCGATCGGGGGCCAGGCGGCCTCGTGGTGGAGTGTCCAAGATGGCGTCCCGGATGGGCGCGCGGGCCAGCAGTGGATCGGGCCCACGAGGTCGATATGTTCGAAGGCAGGGGTCCCTGAGGGGACGGAGGACGTGCAATGGTGGTGTGTGGTACTTGCGTGACCGGGCTCGGGCCTGGTCGGGCCGGGGGAGAGCGGCCCTTCATGTGGCCTGTCCAACATGCGTCCCCCCCAGCTGAAGGCGGGGAGAGTTACCCATCCTCTTGGGGACTCTCCTCGTCGAGGCGGAAAAACCGGGACAGGCCATCCGCGTTGGTGTGATCTGGCCCAGGCCGGTGTTCAACAGTGAAGTCCATCCCTTGTAGGGAGATGGACCAACGTAGTAACTTCGGGTTTTCCCCCCGCATCTGCATCAGCCACTGCAGGGGTCGGTGGTCGGTCTGCACCCGAAAGTGTGTGCCAAAGAGGTAGGGCCGGAGCTTCTTGAGGGCCCATACCACAGCGAAGGCCTCCCTCTCTATGGTGCTCCATCGTTGTTCTTGTGGTAGGAGTCGTCTGCTGATGAAGGCCACTGGCTGATCCAGGCCTTCGGTGTTCACTTGAGACAGGACTGCCCCAATGCCATGGTCGGAGGCATCCGTCTGGACGACGAACTCCCTGCTGTAGTCGGGGGCCTGGAGCACAGGGGCGGAACACATGGCGGCTTTCAATTGTTCGAATGCTGTTTGACAATCTGCGGTCCAGTTGACTTTCTTGGGTTGATTTTTGGACGTGAGTTCTGTGAGGGGCCCCACTATAGTACCATAGTCTTTCACAAACCTTCGGTAATAGCCCGTGAGGCCCAGGAAGGCTCGTACCCGATCTGGCACGCGGTAGGCCCGGTGGCGGATAGGGGGGCTGTCCCCCGTGTCCACATCGTGCACACACCAGGAAGTGACACCTGGGGTGAGGGAGAACAGGCTGGCGAACTGTGATAGGAGGACTCGACACTCCTGGCGTTGCTCTCGGGTGAGGGCCTCTGAGAGTCGGACCCCATCCACGGAGCCGTCTTTCTCCCGAGTCCGTAGGAGGTCAGGGAGGGGCTCGGAGTCTTCTTCAGCCCCATTGTCTGTGGCCATCAGGAGGCTGAGTTCGGAACGCACAAAGTGGGGCTTCAGTCTGTTAGCGTGGAGGACCCGGAGGGGGTTCCGGGAAGATTCCATGTCGATGAGATAGGTGGCAGGACCCTTGCGCTCGACTACTTTGAAGGGCCCCGTCCACTTGTCTTGCAGGGCGCAGGGTTCGGTGGGGGACATCACCCAGACCTGTTGCCCAGGTTCAAATTCGATGGAGGAGGCATTCCGGTCATACCACTTTTTCATGTCCTCTTGACTGGCCTCTAGGTTGGCTTTTGCCAGCTCTCTGAACCGCCGGGTCTGGTTGCGGAGGGTTAGGAGGTACCGGAAGACATCTGGTGGGTTCTTGAGAGGGGGCATCTCCCAGCCTTCCTTGACTAGGCTGAGCGGCCCCCGTACTGGGTGTCCATACAGCAGTTCAAACGGGCTGAAGCCCAGGGACTTCTGGGGGACCTCTCGATATGCGAAGAGGAGGCACGGCAGCAGCACATCCCACTGGCGACGGAGGGGCTCTTCCAACCCCCGATCATCCCTTTGAGCGTGCGGTTGAACCGCTCAACGAGTCCGTTTCCTTGAGGGTGATAGGGGGTCGTGAATCGGTAGGTAACCCCGCACTGTTGCCAGAGGGACTTCATATATTTAGAAATAAAGTTCGTGCCTCTGTCGCTGACGACTTCTCGGGGGAAGCCCACACGGGAGAAGATCCCCATTAGAGCCCGGCCGACTACCGGGGCTGTCACAGTTCGCAGGGGGACAGCCTCGGGGTAGCGGGTGGCGTGGTCCACTAGCACCAGGATGAATCGATGGCCTTGTTTTGTACGCGGGTCCAGGGGCCCCACGATGTCGATCCCGACCCTCTCGAACGGGGTGGTGACCACGGGAAAAGGTTGCAGGGGGGCTTTTAGTTTGCGGCCGCTCTTTCCACTGGCTTGGCACGTGGGGCAAGATCGGCAATGCTGGTGTACATCGTTCCTCATTTTGGGCCAGAAGAAGTGGGTCACCAGACGACTGTAGGTTTTATCTTGACCCAGGTGTCCCGTCAGGGGGACGTCGTGGGCCAGGTTTAGCAGAAAGTCTCTAAAACGGAGGGGCACCACTAGTACTCGGCTGGCCCCCAGCTCCGCGATTCTTTGCTCACTGTACAGCAGATCATTGTCCCAGTAGATCCAGTGTGTTCCGGAGGTATCCCCTGCGCTTTGGGCGAGTGCTTGCTGGCGGAGTCCCTCGAGGGAGGGACAGGTCTTCTGTTCTTGGCGAAATTGTTCTTGCGTGGGCCCCCCCTCTTGAGGCCACTGGTCGAGGTTAGCGAGGTTTGGAGGTTGAGCTGGTTCTGGGGGGACGTCATGGTCAGTGGTTTCGGCCGGGGCGACCGGAGGCGGCGGCGCCGGCCATTCGGGTTCCTCTGGGCGGGGGTTGGCACGGGCGGCCATGGACCGGGTGGTGACACACGCCCAGTCCGGGACGCCTAACATCCCCAGGTGTTCTCTTCGTTCTACGGCTGCCCACGGAGAGCTTTCAAGGTCATTCCCCAGGAGGCAGTCTACGGGGGCATCGTCTCGGACCGTTACCTTCAACATGCCGGTGACCCCTCCCCATTCGAAGGGGACGCAGGCCATCCGGCACAGACTTTCCGAGTTATCGGCGGAACGTACAGGGCAGAGAATGTTTGGTAGATACTGTTCTGGGGTCACCAGGTGACAGCGGACGGCTGTTACACTGGCCCCGGTGTCACGAAGGGCTTCGGCCCGGCGTCCATTGATGCTCACCCATTGGCTGTACTTCTGGGTGTTAGCGGGTAGGGGGACCCGCGGGACCATGTCTTTCCCCCCTAAGCAGGCTAGAGCCATGGCAGCTGGCTCCCATTCTTGATGTTCCTGTTCATATTCCTCTTGTTCCTCTGAGATCTGTTCCTCCCCCAGAGCAGCAGCGGCTACTTGGCGGGGTCTTGGGCTCTGGTACTGGGGGCAGTTTGGGTCGTTTGCATAGTGGCCGACTCGTTGGCATCGATGGCACGTAACATTGGCTCGGTATCCCGGTCGCGCCGGGGTGCTGCCCCGGTTGGCCGGGGGGGTGGTGCTGGTAGCGGGGGCGACCGGGGCGTTGTCTCTTCCTCGTCCTTGGCCCCCTCCTCCTCCTCGGGGACGGTGCTGACCATTGTTGTTCCGGTTCTGTTCGTAGGACCCATTCCGGCCCACTCTGGTGATTTCCCACCGGTCAGCTTCGGCTGCGAGCTGCCGGGGATCCGTTAACTTGCTGTCGAGGAGGTGCTGGCGGAGTTCAATGAAGCAATTGTTCGACAGGTGCTCCCATACCATAAGATTGAACAGTTGTTCGTAGGTTGTGACCTTGCTTCCTTTGATCCAGCCCTCGAAGGCTCGGCTAAAATAGTTTACATAGTCCACCCAAGTTGTACCCGGGATGCGGGTGCAGTCTCGGAACCTCTGACGGTACATCTCGGGTGTGAGGCCATAGCGAGTGAGGAGTGCAGCTTCCATATGGTCATAGGAGGTCATCTGGTGGTCCGGGAGCTGTAGCAGGGCGTCGCGGCCCTCATTGAGGAATCTCCCCCATAGACCGGCTCCCCAATCGCTTCTATCGATCCGGTGTGCAGTCATAGCGATTTCATAGGCCTTAAACCATTGCTGGATGTCGTCCTCTCGGAAGTATTCTCGAACGACATCCTTGGGGATGTGTACCTTTTTCTCTGTTGCCCCTGGGGTGTGGGGTTGCTCGGACACCCCTACTTCTTTATTCTGCTTGCGTAGGTCGATCTCAGCTAGTTTTCGCTCGTGTTCATATGCCAGTCTCTTTTCCTCGAGCTCCCTTTGTCTCTGTTTCTCCTCTCTTTCTTCTCGGAGACGCAGGTGCTCTAAGTTGATTTTTTGTTCGGCCAACTTAAGTTCAATGTCCATTTTGAGCCGGGCCATTTCCAGCTCGTGTAGTCTGGTTTTTTCTCGTTCCTGGATCTCGTCTTGCGAGAGACCCGTTCTTCGCTCTTCAGGGGCCGTGGTGGTTTTTGCTGCGATGCTTTGATCAGGGGTTCCGGCAGCCCCGGTTTCTGCCCAAGATTCCAGGGCATGCTTAAAATCGTCTTTGGTACTTAGTCCGGTGGTAGCGATACCTAGTTCGATGCAGAATTGTTTTAGTTCACGATGGCTGTACTCGTCCAATTTCTCCATCTGGAATTTCTCGGTTGCTCCGCTTTCTTTAGTCGTCATCGTGATTTCGTCGTGGGGTAAGCTACTCTCTGTACGATTATGCGGTGATTCGGATCGCGCCGCTGGCCACCAATGTTAGACGGACCGGGAGGGTCGGCCGAGGATAAGGGGAGAGGTCTCCGGGGAGAGCCGTCTCCAGCGATCGTACAGACAAGTAACTTCCCCCCCACAGACGGACACCACACAAGGGTAAAGTTCAACGAGACTTTATAGGCAATTCTCTAAGTACGATGGAATGGTACAAGGAGGTCTGGACTCAGGGGTCCCCTCGATTCTGGTCTCTGGTTTGGGAAAAAGGGTAGCGGGACAGTCTTGTTACCAAAAAGGTGGAAATAGCTCTCAATCCTCGAGCTCGGCGTTCTAGATGATCGGGCCGCGGCGGAGCCAGCAGGTCCCGAGATGGACGAAGGAAACGACGGTCCGCGGCGGAGCCAGCAGGTCCCGATGAGATGATGGTTGCAAACGGTCCGCGGCCACGCCAGCAGGTCCCGACGACGATGAAGGATCGGAAGGTTACGAAGGTTGTGGCAGCGCCAGTAGGCAAGACAAAGGTGCACAAGGCAGAGCTACGGCAGCGCCGGTAGTCCGTCAAGGATGAGTTCTTCTTTGCGTCTCTCGACTCCAAGATACAACTGCCCTCCTGCTCTGGAGCTGCCCCAGTTATAGGGCTGATGTTCTTTGATGTCCGGACCCTCGCACCTGGAGGTCGGGAGGTCCGGGATGAGGGTGTCCCGACACCCAGCAGGGGGGTGGAGCCAGCGCCCGGGGAGGCGATGGCCGGGCGGCACTTGGCGGGGGAGAGCCATCGACACCTCTTTCTCCCATTGACTTGCCAAGTAGCCCGCTCACCTCCTGGGTGGATGGTGGTGCCGGGATGTCTGAGGCCTGGCTAGGCCCAGGGTTGAGGTCGATCGGGGGCCAGGCGGCCTCGTGGTGGAGTGTCCAAGATGGCGTCCCGGATGGGCGCGCGGGCCAGCAGTGGATCAGGCCCACGAGGTCGATATGTTCGAAGGCAGGGGTCCCTGAGGGGACGGAGGACGTGCAATGGTGGTGTGTGGTACTTGCGTGACCGGGCTCGGGCCTGGTCGGGCCGGGGGAGAGCGGCCCTTCATGTGGCCTGTCCAACACAGGTCACGAAGAGCTTTAAGATACATCACCCTACCGCAGGAGGAGATTTGGCCTTGCCGAATCTTAAAGCTTATTGGTGGGCTGCAATACTTAAATATAGCAGGGCACTTCTGATCCCAAACAAGGGGACCGTTCAAGAGAGGGGGGGTCCCAACTCCACAGGAACTTATCCTCGGTAAAGAAACGGGAGAACATCTGTGGCGATTGACTTACGATTGCCATTTTAAAAAAAGTTAGATTCAAAACCCTATAAGGAATCTACATTGCATGGAATCATGCACGTAAACTTCTCGGGATTGGAAGGTTCTCTTATTATACAACTTTTCATACTAATATTAATCTCCCAAAGATCTTCACAGACACATGTACGAAAAGATGGGTCAGATCGGGCATTGCGCAATTTGGATCATTCCATAACTCAACAGGTTTTAGGTCATTCAAAAGATAAAAAATGAATTTGGTCTAGAAAACCGAGATTTCTTCAAATACTTACAAATAAGAGATTTTATAACTAAAAAGGGGGCGGTAGAGCTGCATTTCAGAGAATCCAGACAATTGAATCAGTCGTCCAAAATACTATAGTCAAAATTGGGGAAATATATAATAATTTAATTGCTGGATTACCTGATGACCTGGATGGCAGAATAAATTAGATATACCGGAGAGCTCAATCCAGAGGGCATTCAAACTCTCCCAAACACTATTAATGTCAACCAAATTGCAAGCCCAGTTTTATAAAACCTATTTTCAATTGAATTATACCCCTAACAGAATAGCGAAATGTAGTACAGGCAAAGGGGCACATTGCCCACGATGCGCGATACCGGAAGCAGATTTAATAGACATGTTAGCTACATGTGAGAGACTTAGACCCATTAGAAGGGAAATCTCAACCTTTCTGACAGGAATCTTTGAAACAAGAATAGAGATCTCAACTACGGAAATAATGCTAGGGGCAGACGGGGATACTCGACCTGAAAAAATGAAAGGACTTTTGTTTGTTTCAATGGCAGTGCTAAGAATTTGCCTGGCATGGGTCTGGCTAGATCCTCAGCCACCAACATTCCAGCAATGGTGGGCACGACTGCTAGCAACATATAGCATAGAGATGGCTATTTACAGCAGGAAGGGAAGGAATAAGAAAAGGAAGGGATTAGAAATATGGAGTCCCTTTACACGATGGATAGAATGTCCTGATTAACCAATTCTCTTATGATACTGTTATAAATATGATTGAATCATCTTTGAATATGTATATCACTATGTTTGCACCTGTCATTGTATGTATATATAATTAAATTGAAAATGCCTGTATGGGGGAGGGGTGAGGGGGAGGAGGGGTTGACCGGGTAAAAAGTGAAAACACCTCAATAAAGAACTGTTTAAAAAAAAAAAACCTGCACCCTCACAATTCATTGTGGCCTTATTTTGGATACTACTGCTTTAATAACACAAAGAGAGAGGGCCTGAGGGGGTTTAGAGACCTGCAGGGGCCGACTCCCTCAAACTAGAAGCAACAAATCACAACAAGGCCCCTGGGTCTAAACAAAAAGGTAGAGAAGTAGGGTGCTGGAATATTCCTGCTACAGGCGGATTTCCCTCACCCACCTGTAAGTGGCATGCTTCATCATAGGGAACCCTCCTCGCAATGGGAACCTGGTCGCAATGCGGGCTACAACCCCCTCTCTGAAAGGGAGAAGCTCAGGGATGTCTTCCGTGTTTCAAAAGAGGTCTCCTAAAACCAATAGATCAGCAGGGTGTGGTGAGGGTGAAAAAGAAAGATAGATGTGTGTGAGATAAAAATAACTGTAGTAAGTAGGCACTTCACAATGTAGTTACTTGAAGCAGAAGATGCATTTCTTACAGGTGCCGTACAGCAACCAGCAGAGGGAAACATCTGACAGCAACTGACAGGACAATTACAAGTCACTATAAACTTTCCAGAATAGAACCACTTAGCTCCCTGGCACGAGCGAGCTACCACGTAAAGGCTATGAAGAGGAGACCACTACATTATTCTCCTCCTTATACAACAAAAATAAAAAACAAGACAAAAAATAAATAAAATAAATAAAAAAACAAGAACAAAAACCAGAAAGGCAAAATAGGATACATTATGAAAATGTAGCGAAATCTGGCAGGAACAAAATGCTGCCTATTGCTCTTACGTAACACAGTAGGAAAATGGTCTGCAGAGGAAGAATTTTGATCTTCGTTGAGGGGTTTAATTTGCAAATTTTCACCACCAGAATTTCTTACAATTCTTGACAAATTCCACCACTGTTTGTTGTTTACGCTAACAGCATTGCCTTGAACTTTGTCTATGACCAAGGGGTCAGAGAACTTCAAATTTCCTTTTTTTCTGTACACAGGAAACTTCCCATGTACAACATCACCAGCAGTAAAAGAATGAGGAACCAATCTTTTCCTAAGATCAAAATATGTTTTTTGCTTAATTTGAGCTAGAGAGACATTTTCTTCCACAATATCATCTACATCAATAACAGAGCCCATCTTCACCCACTTGAACATCCAACCAGGACAAATTTTTGAACATGGTTTCCTACCCCGCAAAAGTTCAAAAGGAGAAACCTTGGTAGATGAGGGGGGTATGGTACGATAGAACAATAGTATAGATCTAACAGCATTCTGGACATTGCATTTGCCTGCCAAAGTCCACTGCACACATTTGTTTGTGGATGATAACGGGAGCTTCTGGAACGGGCTATACCACCTTGTTTCAAAAACACATCACATTATTGACTCACAAAATGTACACCATTGTCACTAACAATGGTGGAAGGAAACCCTTCACGTAAAAGATGATCTTTAAGAAAATCAATTACACTCTTCGAATTAGGTCCGCTAATAAAATGCACCTCAGGCCATTTTGAGTAATAATCAATTGCCACAATAGCAAAGCTCGAGGAAGCAGGCAGAATATTGAACAGACCAACCAGGTCAATACCAATTTTCTCCCATGGCCTGTTAGGCAACTCAATAGGTTGTAGAGGTGGAGTTCTGATATTAAAACTCTTTTCTACACCAGAACACACTACACAATCAACCACATACAAATCAACGTCTTTATCCTCTGAGACCACCAAAAATACTCTTGTAACCTCCTTTTAGTAAGGGTCTTTCCCAAATGTCCCTCATGTGCTCCTTTTACCAAACGTAACCTCAAAACATCTGGAGGAACCAACCTGTCACCATGCACCAACAAACCATCTTCCACAGAGAGTTCCACAGAGACCTTCACAAAAGTCTGCAAAGCATAGGAAACATTTATCTCTCTAGGCCAACCATCTTTTACATACTTAATAACGCAAGAGAGTAAATTGTCCTTAGCAAGTTCATCTCTCCATTCCTTTTCACTAACCACACACATGTCATTCAGAACTAAACTTGTAACAAAACATTATTCTTCATCCAATTCCCAAGCATCATCAACAGGAAATCTACAGAAATAGTCAGCTCTCCCATTTTTGTCACCTGGGATATACGATACCTTAAAATCATATTGTAACAGCTTTGTAGACAAACAAGCTATTCTCGGAGTGTGTTCTTTGAGCCTTTCTCCTGATAGAATAGAGACAATTTATTTATTTATTTATTTAGAACGTTTTATAACAAAGAGAAGTACATGGGCATGGTTAAACAGATAAATCAATAGGTCAATTAGTACAAATAGGTGGCAACTAAGCCCAACATGAGTACAAAGTAGTACAAATAGGTGGCTACAAAGCCAAACATGTGAGTAATAGGACAGTTAATACAAATAATCAAAAGGGTCAGACATGTAGTATAGATCGGTGCAGAGTACTAACAGTGATCAAGATAGTAGTTCAGGTGTATTTAGCCATGAGGATAGCTTTTACTTCATTTTAGGACTATGATCAGTGTCCAACCTTGTCTTTGGGAGCTGGCTGTCAACAATAGCCTTGACTAGACCAGGCCTAGGTTCAACACCCTGTTCGGATAAAGCATGACCCAAATATTAAAACCTTTGACCTTAAACAGACGCTTTTCATTCTTCAGAACGACTCTAACCTCAAGGACATGAAACAGGGCCTCATCATGAGAGTCACTTGAATCACCATATATCAATAAGTCATCTTGGAAGACAACAACACAATTAATACCTTTAAGCATAGAAGACATAATTTTTTGAATGACAGCGCCGCAGAGGCCAACCCAAAGGTCATACGACAATATTGGAAAGAAACAATAGGTGACACAAATGCTGTGAGATGTCTTGAAGAAGGATCAAGGACAACCTGGTGGTAAGCCGATGCCAGATCTAACTTGCTGAACCACTTAGAACCACAAATCATGGTCAACATATCGGAGATCTTGGTAACAGGATGAGAGTCCACTAAAATGTTTTTATTTAGACTGCGTAAGTCCACACAAACGCAAAGATCTCCATTGTTCTTCTTTGTGAGGACCAAAGGGGCCAACTAAAGTACAGATTCAATAGGTTCTATGATTCCTTTTTCACACAAACCATTTAGTTCTTGTTCCAATTGGTCCCTGACACTGAACTGTACATTCCTTAGCCTGTGCTTAACAGAAATAGCACCATCCTTAACTCTTATGACATGAGGGAAGCCTTTAATCTTGCCTAGTTTCTTGCCAAAAAGAAGGATAATGCTCAGACATTATATCAACGAAATCATCAGAGTCAACCACCGAAACTTGATCTTTGGTACCAGGTCGAAGTACCATTTTAAACAAACCCTGATGGAACCACCCCAGAATTGACAACCCTTTGTTTGCCACATAAACTTTCCCATGTATTCTTCTTCCCCTGAATTCCATAGACTCTTCAAAAAATCCAGCCAATTCAATTCTCCTCCCTTCATATGAAACAAGGGACCTATCTGGTGGCATCAAAATCAAAGAGCGACCCCCCCAAACCTAAACAAACAATTCTTGAGTTACCATTGTTATTCTTACTCCAGAATCAACTAACAAACTCACAATCTTGCCCCCCATGTTTACATCTACAAAAGGGTCGACACACTCAGAAATGTCCCCTTCAGTGTCATTCATGTCACCCACAACAACAACCATATCCTTGAGGTCATCTTGTATGTTACTGTAATTCACATCTCTACTCTCAGCAATAGACACATTCGCAACAGATGAAGTAACTTGTTTAACTTCAGAGACACCACGCTTCCCACTTTGACATATTTTAGCAAAATGTTCCATTTTACCACAAACTCTGCAAACAACATTCTTTGCAGGACAAGGTTGACTAGACCTAAAATGTGGAAAATTTCCACAACAGGAGCAAATATTGCTTTGTCTAAATTGTTTGTTCTCCAAACGTGAAGTAATATTACGCTTATTGTCCTTTGTGCAGGCCACCCTTACAGATTTATTTGTTACAACTTTTTCATCTTGTTCCTTCACTGAAACTTTAGAAAGCTCAATGCACTTTGCCGTACGTATAGTCTCATCAAGAGTGGGATTGCCCATCGACAGCAATTTCTGTTGAATGTTCTTGTCTGAACATTTACAAATATATTGATCTCTAATCAATTGTTCTGAGAATGCCTGAAATTGACAGTCCGCACTCAACTTCCGCAATGCAGATATAAAAGTTTCAACATCTTTACCAGGTCTTTGCTCACGCTTAAAAAACGTATCTCTGATAACTACAATGCTACACACCAAACTGAAGGAGTCCAAGGGCGAGTTAAGCACACAGCAGTGGAACATTAAAAGGATTGAGCCTGTAGGCAGTAGCCTTTCACCACTATGAGGGTAGTACTTTGGGCACCCCTCCCGCAGTGACATCTTAAGGATTTTGGTGCCCAGGGTAAGTATTATTTTGGGGGCCCCTGCTGGAAACAACTTTAAATTTCATTACCCATTTTTTTCTCATCCAAAGCCGATGCTGCTAAAAATATAGAATTATATGTTAATGTTTAACATACAAAAATGCACATAATTGAGCTAAAGAGAAAGATCACTTTCCTGGGAGGGTGGGGGCCCTGGGCAATTGTCTACTTTGCCCATGCCTTTAAACGCCCCTGCCCTCCTGGTCGAACCGCAATCCTTGAGACAGGCCTATGTCATGGCTTACCCACATGATTCGTGTTTGCCTATGACAACACCAATCATCATTAGGGATCCAGACATCAGTACAGTTGGGGACTCAGAGGACTCTTCCCTCACTTTTTTCACTATTTGTGATTTCATTGGTTGAGGAATTTACACAAATGACCCTTTGCAAAATTAAGAATATTGTCTACTTTTCATAAATATATAGCTTTTTGGGCTCACCCCGTGAGTTTGCTACCTATTTCTCCAATATTTGCGAGACAGAAATTTTCAAAAACTGTGGTGCAAAAAAAGTCACTCCACCGGTTTCTGAAAATTGAGAAGAAATCAGTGTTAGCACGGTAAACGTTGATTCCTTTTTTTTTTTTTTAAGAAAACACACTTTCTTGTACATTAACTGTTTCCCATTTTTTGTTAAAAAAAATATAAATATTGCCACATTTTGGCTGTATTCTCATGCCTCTCTAGCAGAAGCCACAACATTTGGTTAACTTAACAATCCCCAACATGTGAGGAAAATAAACGCAAATTTGACCTTCATGTCTTTGCTGAAAAACTATTACAAAGCCTTAAATAGATATTGTGCCGAAATAATGGTTCAACTCGGGGGATTGTAGAAGAGGATGGGAAAACTTCAGCACTTAAGGGGTTAACCATAGTAACTTCTCTATCATGTGAAACAGTCGCTTCTGACAAGTGTAGTAATAGAAAGTGGACAAATCGTTCATGAGAATGTGGCATTAAAGAATCATTTCTGCTAGAAGACCACATGTAGCATATGTTCTATGTATACAGTGTTGGCCCTTAAGCTGGCTTCCATTAAAGACAGACTAAAGACAGTATGTGCTAGGCCGTAGTTTGAGGCGCTTGTATTTCTGTGAATTGAGACCCATCAACATCTGGCTACTATACGTATCTAATATGATGTGAGACTCTGCAGGTCGAAGATCTTTCACATACCACACTGCCAAACTGCAGACTGAGTAAAAGTGCCATTTAATTTGGAAATTGAATCGCTGGATGCCATTCAGAAAAACATTCTTACATTCTTTGAGGTGTGTCCCATAAGCAAACATATGGCTTCCATTTTTGCACTATAGTAAATGTAGAACATAGCCATTAAGATTCCACCTGACCTAACTACAGAAGTAGAACACTAATCACAGGATGTATGTGGCCACATAAATAGTACAATGTTTTTCAAATTGCTAATTTTCTTCTTTACTGATGACACACACCAGATATGAATGACTTTAAGAGTGCCATATTGAGCGAGGCTGGTGTCCTTTAAATCTTATTCCACACTCTTCCCTTCTAGGAATAAACAAGCATTTACAATGCAATAGGTCTCGCAATGACATTCTTTTGAGCTATTGGCATTGAAAATGATATTGCTTTTTTCCCTTTGTGAAGCATTAATCAAGTAATGCTATTGCAAATGACAATGTCTTTTACCCCCTGTTGAACCCTGCAAAGCTCATCAGCATGTGCCCATCATAAAAGGGAATATCTGACAATCGCATCTTAAACATTTTGCAATAATTCTACAGTTTCACTGCGGTTCTAAATTAAATTGTAAAATAAAATTGATATTCTCATAATATTAGCACATTGAATGCATTTAAATAAGATGTTATTCTTATATTTCTCAGGTCGCCTTGAGGAAATGGGACAGCGTGAATGGCATATGATCGGGGGGGGCATTAAGAAACCTCCAGTGATCAGACCAACCAATAGGTGAGAAAGAAGGGGGCAGGGAAGAGCGATATAAAGACAGATGTCAGAGGAAATGGACAGACCGACAGACAGGATGACTGGAGATAACAAGTAATATCCCGAACTGTCGCCTTCGGGAGGGGAGGGGGACCCCTCGAGGCAGGTTTCTCTCACATTCCAATTCACTATTTTCAGCTCATCTGTGCCACCATATGCGAAAAGTAACCATTTTCAGATCCACAGTGACCGCACAACAAAGAGTCCAGCCCAAAGGGCTGGCAGTGCCTCTTTCAAGCAACCCTGACCCAACTAATCATGAGGCCAGACATCACCGGTCCACAGAAAACATCTTAAAACACCCAACTTCAACAACAAAAACACTGTTACCTAAACAGAAAATTCACGCTAATAATTGAAAACATATGGCAATTCTAGTATGTTTTAACATCTAATCTTTTACCCTTCCCACTCACAAGGCATGGCAGCCACCCACTAACCACCCAAGCATGCAGCACTTGTTTCAGCCTCGCTGGGCTCACCTTGAGGTGGAGGTGAGATCGTGCACCGTAGGGCGCTCTTTGGACTCTCTTGTCAACCTCCCTGCGGTGGCCATGGCCTTCAACAACAAAATCTATGACTGAACAGTGATGCCTATCCTGTGCCTACACTCCACCCTACGGGCTTCTAAATCAGTTCCAGCTCTGATCAAACCAACTGTAAAGATGGGGGTGAGTAATGAAAGTGCCAACTGAGAAGTCAGACCCAGCAGACTATACCATCCAATCAAAGGGGGTTGGAAAGTATCATAATCTGGCACAAAATGTGGACCTCTCGCAAGCCTCACTGGATCGAAGCAAATCTCCCACAGTTCCACAGAAACCCAAAAAGGCATTTTTCATGAGCAATAAGGCAGAGCGACTATGACACTGATCGCCTGGAGGGGCCAGAAACACCTGAAGCTCCTATTGTGCCATTTTTTTATGTAGCACATGTGGAGATTAACAGCCTGATTCATGAAGTGAAATTGCGCCCGCAATCGCTGCGAAAACGCAAATGCGGGCGCAATTTCCGTAATCGGCATTCAACACCAAAATAGCGAATTCGCTAACACATATTAGCGAATTCGCTAATATATTCGCAGAATCCCTGCCGCTGAGCATTAGCGAATCGGAAATAGCGACACACCACGGAATCTGCGAAAATAATAGCGAATTCGCAAAAAAAAATCGCTATCGGCATTCAAGAAAATTCGCAATTAGCGAAAAACCCAAAAATCGCTATTTGCACGGCGCAAAATAAGGACAACTCAAAGCAGGTGGTAACCATGAAAGCCATTGAAAAACAACTTTCAAAAAAACGTTGTCCTATCACCAACAGGTACTGGCCTGACCAAACACACATAAGGACCATCAGCAGCAGCAGCATTAGGAGTCCCACAATGCCAGGAATGTACATGGTGGTGAGGCGTCGCAGGCTACAGCGATTAGCACGGAGGAGACGCAGGATCCAGGACAGGATATTCCGCCAGCGGGTCACCTTGCTGGGCCAAACCAGGGAGCAGATATATGCGAAATATAGGCTGAATGGGGAAATGATAATGCAGCTAATACAGGACCTTGACCCCCTGATGCAGCACCCAACAAGCCGTACCAATGCTGTGCCTACACATGTGCAGGTATTGTGTAGCCTGCACCTCCTGGCCTCCGGAAGTTTCCAGGGGGTAGTAGCAGCTGCTGGGGGAATATCCCAGCCCACCATGTCACGCTGCCTACACACTTTTGTTGACGCCATGCTCACCCAGCTACACCGTCACATCAAATTCCCCGCCAGCCAACAGGAATTGGACATGACAAAGCTACAATTCTACAATGTAGCACATTTTCCACATGTGCTCGGATGTATAGACTGTACCCACGTCGCCATCTGCCCACCAGCTGGCATGGAGTATATGTTCCGCAATAGAAAGTGCTACCACTCCCTCAACATCCAGATGGTCTGCAATGCCAAGACATACATCACTGACATCGTCGCACGGTACCCAGGGAGTACCCATGACTCCTTCATTTTCCGGCACAGCGGACTCCACACACGACTGGTCAGGGGAGAGTTTGGTGAAGGACACCTACTTGGTAAGTACACTTTGATTGAAAAGTCACATTGCAAAGATGTAACAGCGCAGCACAGGCAATCACCATCTGCTCCTCTCATTCAGGTGACAGTGGCTACGCCCTCCGTGAATACCTCCTGACCCCATACCTCAACCCTGCAACACCCCAGCAACGGCGCTACAATATTGCACACATACGGACAAGGAATTGCATAGAAAGGACATTTGGCCTGCTCAAGAGCAGGTTCCGCATACTGCACAAGACAGGTGGGGCCATGTATTACAGTCCTGAAAAGTGCTGCCGCATAGTGGCTGTCTGCGCAATACTACATAACATTGCAACCAAGCGCCGGATACCTGTTGACATCTCTGGCAGTGAATCTGAGGGGGACAACCGGCCACCTGCACATGCGCGCCATGCACAAGGGGAGAACCCAGCAGAAGGGCACAGACGTCGCAACCACATCACAGTGAACAGTTTCTAGTACAACCACTGCCATCACCCCACAAATCAACAATGCATGCAAAATGTAATGATGACACAACGCTAATGTGTGTAGGAAAATAAATGTATTTGTTAAATTCACAAAATGAAATATAAGGTTCTGTGCCAAATTGCAAAATAAAAGTATGTGTTAAATTCACAAAATGAAATATAAGGTTCTGTGCCAAATTGCAAAATAAAAGTACGTGTTAAATTCACAAAATGAAATATAAGGTTCAGTGCCAAATTAGTCCAACAAACAGTATTACGCCATACTGCTGTGCATGGCAGGCTTGACCTCAGCCTGTGGCAGTGGTGAAGTACAGTTCTCTAGGTGTGCCTAGAGCGTGCTCCTCCATAACGCCTCTGAGGGGCTTCCTCCTCCGGGGCTTCAGGCAATGGGGGGGTCCTGGTGCTGCGGGTGGGTAGTGGGGCCTGTGAGGCTGATTGTGAGCTCAGGCTGGACGCCCCCTCACTCGCATCATCACCCCCCACAACAGATGGAATAGGTGGAGGGTGAAGAGCCACGACGGCCGTGGTGAGGGTCTCCAGCACCCTCGTCATGTCCACACTGCACTGGATGATAGTGTGCTGCTGCGTCAGACAGCGCCGCGCCAAAAGGGATGTCGCATTTGCCGACACATAGCTTGCCCTGCTGTACGTGCCAAGCTGGGTCAATAGTTGGCGGTGGTGCCGGCGTTGGCCACCGCGCATTCTATACATGGCACGGGTGTTGGCCTCCACGGCTGCAGCAATGCGGGCCATTCCATCTCCCACACCGGCCAGGTCGGCCCTCATGCCTTCAATGTGGGTAGCAACAGATGCCACGTTGCGGCCAATGTTGTGTAGTTGGAGCTGAATTGCTCCCTGCTGCTGAGCCTGGCGCTGGTGTATGCGCAGCATCCGTCTCTCGATGCTGAGCCGCGCCAGTCCATCAGCATTGGCCCGCCTGGTAGCAGCTGTGGAGCGCTGGCATGATCTGCCACGCCTGCCCTGCTGGCCTGATTGTGAGGCTGGCGGCTGAGTGGACAGTGGCGCAGCCCCGGATGTTGAGGCGACAGCTGCTGGGGGTAAGGCCGCCGGTGTTGCAGGTGGGCTAGTCGCAGGGGGTGTGCCTGCTGGTGTGGCAGTAGCAGTTGATGCAGGGGCCACAGGAGTGACTGACCTGGCTGCGGCTCTGGGAGGAGCAGCGGTGGCAGGAGGCACAATGGGGGCTGCCATGGCAGCGGATGTGGGCGCTGCACCAGTTGCAGGTGGGACGCTGCTGGTGGTAGTTGCTGGTGATGCAGCGGCAGGGGCTGGTGCCTGGGTAGGTGTTTGCACCTCCACCTCCGGGACGCCCTTGTCGATCTCCAGCCTGTCACTGTCACTGGTATCTCCACCTGTGGGGGTAAGTGGTGGACCATTAGTTGCATGCATCTGGCAGACGTGCAGTTGCTACATGCATGCTGGGTGACATTCCCTGAATGGCAGTGGCTTTATGTGCATTGGGACCTGACTGGCTGCATTGTGGTACTACAACATTGTGGCCAGACTACATCTCCCACAATGCTTCAGGACATTCCTTGATGTGCAACTATGACATGCCTATGGGACATTGGGGGAGCCTATTTGATCATGGACATCCATAGGGGGCAGGGTCGCAGTCGCATGCCACTTACCTTGGGTGTCTTGTGTGGGGCGGGATGAGTCCAGTGTAGTGAAACCCACACAGGCCTCCCTCTCCAGGGTGTTCTCAACCTGGTCCTCCAGGGCGGTGTTTGGTGGTACCGTTGGTCCTCCTCCTCCTGTGCCCGAGGACTCCCCAAGGCGCGCCGCCACCTTCTCCTCGGCACGGCCTCGGAGGTCGTACCACCGCTTTTTAAGTTCTTCCAGGGACCTGGCCGCCACTCCCACCGAGTTCACTGCTGAGGCTATCCCCTGCCATATGCGCCTCTTCTCCATTTCTGGGACCCTCCGCGAATTGGCATCGAACAGTTGGTCGTGGTTAGCTACAACACCCTCGATAAGGTGCTCCAGCTCCTGCTCGGAGAATTTGAGCTTTCGCTTTCTCCCAGACGAGCTGCTGGTCCCAGGTGCAGCTTCCTCAGCCATGGTATGGGTTGTGGATCTGTGGATCACTCTCCTAGCCAAGATGTGCTGCAGCTCTCCTATGTGCTCCCTGTCTCTGTGCCTCAATGTGCAAAATGGTGCTGGGAACCGGCAGCTTCCTGGTTGTGATGTCATCACTGGGCTCGAAATGCGACTTCCCGTTTTCCCGATCTCGCGAGTTTTTGATCTCGCAAATAGCGATATCGCTATTTGCGAGATCGCAGTCCAGCCGCGGGTAGGCCGAAATTGCGATTAATCTGCGATTAATCGCAATTTCAATCGGATCGCTATCGGATTTTGCGATCGCGTGCGAATCGCTTTTTTTATCGCAATTATTCATGAATTCGGATTTGCGATTTCTGAATAGCGAATCGCTATTTTTCGCTATTTCAGAATCGCAAATGCCGATTTTCATGAATATTGCGGTAAGTTATTAGCCCAGAATCACAGGATGTGGGATCCAGGTCGAGACTCGAGCCTGGTTTCCTAGTACCAAAGTCGGCAGCTCTGACCGTTACACCACATCCTTCACAATACTAGAAGAAGCTGAGTCAGTGCTTGGGTGCCCGAGGGTTTAGGCGCTACAGTGGTATCGATATTAAATACAAAATATCTCCCTTACACCTGCCCCATCCTCTTCTTCTTCCTCCGACAGCGCGCATTACCTGGCTCACAGTTTGTCGCCGGCAGTGATCCTTCTGGGTCATACCTTCCTCAAGCGCTCAGCGCTCCAAGCTCCCGACCTTCTTCACAGAGGTGGTAGTGGTATCGGAATTTAAAATACAGAAAAAGAATTGCGGATTAATGAAGCTTCATACACTTAATATCTGGATAGACATACAACTTGTAAAGAGACTAGGGGGCTGGTTTAGAGGAGAGACCGCACCCCATAAATGTACTTTCGACTCATATTCCACATCCCAGCAACGTCTTCTGATGTATGGCATGTACAAGTGTCTTTTTTCAGGCAAAGCGCATGCCTAAAATTGGGCAAAGTTGCAAGCAGTGTGGCTACTGAAAACCAACGCTCGCCATTGCGGGGAGGCAGGGGGCCATCTGTTTTCACTCAGCTGCGTGTTTATATTTGCATTGCGCTTTCACTTTAAGTGAAACCGCCATGCAAAAATAAACATGGGGTTGAGTGAAAATAGATGGCCCCCATAAAGATAAGAAATTGCTTTGCAACAGCAGCAAAGCAGACGACCCTGTCCGGATCAGCCGTACTAAAAGGTGAAAGGCCGTCACCAAAAAAACCTCATTTCCAATGGCTGGCCTCTGTTTAGAATAAACGGTGATGCCAGCTAATGAAAATGAGGGGCGGGGCTTCAAGTCCCCTTCTCAAATCTACTATCTCACTATAGGTTTCGCCAAGCGGGCAGCGCATGCGCTGCAATGCTAGGCGAGACCTAAAAATGTGGCCACTCTTGGCTGTCTGCATACTAGACTAGACTGAAATCTGAGGGGATCAAATTCAGCAATCCACTGTGATCGTTCTTGCTGGCAGTAAAAGAGTAAACTCAATTAGGTTTTTATCCCAAATCCTTTGATGTTGATCTTAATAAACATGGATTTTGTGTGACACAGTCTTCCAAATATGTGCCTATTTTAAATTTTTAACCGTATAATTAATTGCTTAACTTTTCCCATCTCAAAGCTAAAGCTGTCTGTTTTATAGTTAAGAGACTAATGTACATCATATTTTAATGTCAATGGTTTAGTACTGGGTCCTAAATTGGTCAGAACTTTAGACCCTGTGAGGTGTATTTGAAGCAATTAAATAGTGTTACTATTAGTGTTGCCATTATCAACCTAACCTACTAAAATGTGTTGCATTTATTGACAGTTGTGCAGTTTGTAAATGTTTTGAGTTGCATGGGCAATTATTCAAATTCTCATTGAAGGCGATATATGAAAGACGGTTGAGATAACCTAATGCTATAGAGAGAAAGTTGGATCACTGAAGGCATGGGGATATAAAGAAGACCAGTCTGCAAGATTTAATCTTTCCTCTATTTGCTAGACCAAAAGGAGCATTTGATGCAAGGCCAATGAAGGCCAGTGGAAGGAAAGAAGGATGTGGGCAGCTGATGGCCCACACAGAGACAGCATAAGGGTGAGAAATAGAGGAGGTTCAATGCCCCAGATACAACAAACACTGGCTTGTATTAAACTGATAAAAAATATATTTTTGCAACAAATATCTCACCGCTTTCTTGATGTGTTTAATTTTGCATTACAGATTCTATTTTATTCTTCATGCTTGCAAACATGCTCTCTCTTTCATAAGAAAGAGCTGTGTTACAATCCTTCAAGTAGTTTGTGTGAAAGGCGATGGTGTGAACATGTATTAAAAGGTCAAAAGCACCTCTTGCTATAAATGATAAGGACATTGCAAGCCACCTTTAAGTTCCATAACCTTGTAAAGGAACTTGGCCTTTGGCGTCGCTCCTCTATATGGTTATGCAACTCCTTGGTGATTTTCAATAGCCTTATACAGCAGGGGGTACCTTATCCTGTATATTATTTACAAACATGTAACCATGCCGTTAGGTCCAGCTTAGATCCTAGGTGTTGAATGCAGCTGGACTGTGCCTATTTTCGCTTTAGTTATGGTACTATGTTTTGTGCATGTTGGTATGTAGTGAATACCACAAAGACTAAATTAGATAGTGAGGGCTTCACAGTACCCACAGTCCCAATGACTAGTAAAGTATTTTCGGATGAGCTAATAATAGAGCTCACAGATGCATGGATAGTGAGTCTGAAAAATTGAGAATTTGGAAGGAAGCCTTACTAAAGTGACCCAGGTTGCCACCTTATCCATTTTAAACAAGTAATAGAATCTAGATTTATTGAAACATAACCAGGAGCCAAATGGGCACATGTGACTTACTGCCTGAATGCCCAGTACGGAATCTTGCAGGTTACTACTGTAAACCCCATGTCCCAGCTGGAACCTCCACTGTCAAAGTGTAAACATATTGAGATGTTAAATGATGAATGAGAGGGGTCGAGATGCCCCAAAATCATGTTCATCCAAGGTTGACAATGCCCCAACCGCCAGACAGGAAAGAATGCTTTAAGGTCATAGCTAGCTGCTAATGACCCTAGGGGTCACTGGTGAAAGAGAAGGAGAATGAATTGTAGATTTCCAAATGTAAAATCCGTCCTGATTTACAAAAATGTGCACCCAGAATCTCAGAGGACATGACATTAATTAATTTTGATATTTGGTTTCCTCACACAATGTAATAACGTTTTAGTCATTCATAAACATATTTCTAGAGACATGCCACATTTATCTGAGTGTCTCACTTACACATTACTGAATATGGTGGGACTATGGAAAGTGTGGGGAAGTGCTCCAGGAAGTGTTTCCCAAGATATTTTGTGAATGGGTGCCATTTATGTCACTTGGAGAGTTGGAGAGCGGGCGCAGGTCACAACTGGACAGGAATAGCATTCACGTGTGCACTATGTTTCGGCATACACTCTGCATAAGTCAGTAGCAGGGGGATGTTGGAGACATGTTAAAACATGATACAACAAGCACACCCCTACGTTTATGTTCACACTGTATAGTTTGCAAAATGAATACCCTTTTAAATCAGCCCATCAAGTTTTTTTCCACAATTTTAGAGGGGGTTCACCTTTCGGGAAGATAAAAATCAGATTTTTTTTATGTTTGATACATTTGCTGAAGTAAAAACCGCATTGCTTTTTGAGTGAAGCAAGATAGTTTTTCGCTAAAAACATTTTATTGCAGCTGAACAATTAAAGTAATTAATTTTTTTAAAGGAAAGCGTGAAGAGACTGCGTGTAACCAAAGAAATGAAGCAAGAAAAAAACAGAAAATGATGCGATGTAGGAAAACAGCAATTAGACAGATAGACAGTCCGACGGAAGGACGGATAGATAGATAGATAGATAGATAGATAGATAGATAGATAGATAGATAGATAGATAGATAGATAGATAGATAGATAGATAGATAGATAAAGAGAGAGAGATAGATAGATAGATAGATAGATAGATAGATAGATAGATAGATAGATAGATAGATAGAGAGAGAGAGAGAGAGACAGACAGACAGACAGACAGACAGACAGACAGACCGACCGACCGACCGACCGACCGACCGATCGATCGATCGATCGATCGATCGATCGATAGATAGACAGACAGACAGACAGACAGACAGACAGACAGACAGACAGACAGACAGACAGACAGACAGACAGATAGATAGATAGATAGATAGATAGATAGATAGATAGATAGATAGATAGATAGATAGATAGATAGATAGATAGATAGATAGATAGATAGATTGTTTTGCCCTCATATCAAACCGCAAGGAAGGCAAGTGAAAACAACGCTTTCGATGTTTTTAACGTTCCCATGAAGTCATAGCCCATAATTAACCTCCTGCCTCTGGATGGGAGAGGGCTTGAATTACAATTATTCCTTGACAGATTACCTCAAATCAACCCCAAGGGAAACTGATTAGCACGACTGAAGACATCTGCAGATCTATCTCTGGGCCTGCAATTATAAACATAGTATTATGGGCTGTCACTGGACACCATTTTCAGTTGCACCACTGAATTGAAAACCTGCATCCGTGGGAGCCCCTTTGTCTGTGGCTCCTGCACATTTGGGTCCCAGCAGCAGCAGCGCGGCCAACAGCTCCTGGGAAGCGACGGGCTGGAGAGGGTCGGGTTACCGCACTTTCTTTGGCCGCCATTTATATGAAAAGTGAGCCACCGGCTTGCGTTAATAATCGCTCGTGCGCTATTATTTCCCTAATTATTTGCAAATGCAGCAGATATATGGGTTGGTATTTCATTTAGTGAGATTTATGAGGTACAATGGAAAGGTATGATGGCGGAACGCCATGTGCAGGTAATTAGTTTGGGCTCTACCCCTGCTTACTGTAAAATCGCAACATGCTGTCAAAGCCCATTCTCCGATCCTTTTATCAGCGCCGGGCAAGGGCTTACATTAAATGGGAAGCAGATTTGCAGGTGCTAAAACTGCTATTTTACCAGCGGGGAACAGTCTACCTTTTGTTCTGTGGAATGGCACGCTGTGGTTATGTCGCTAAATTGGAGGCAATCACACCAAGCGGCTCTCCGACTTTTGCAGCTGAGGAAAATAGAATTCGAAAAGCGCGCAATTAAAGCTAGCACACCATATAAAATGGCGGGACGTATACTGCCGTGATCACTGAACACGTAAAATTATTCTAGGCTTTCTTTCTTTTTTCCCAGTAAAAGTGGATGGCGCGAACGTCACACCATCGTCGCAAAATCTTGCTCTCTCCCTAAAATAGGAGGTAGGCGTTCACATTGACACCTCCCCTCACCCCCACCCCAAGGTGTGCTTCAGGCACTGCATTACAGAAGGCCTCTGAAGGCACACACATTCAAGGGTCGAGAATTGCTTTGGTATGCGTGGGGAGCCAACAGAGAGAAAGTTCCTGTCTGAACAAGACATAGGGGAACCTTCAGGCAATGCCACTAAATACAATTCGAATGACACCCTGGGCTAAATTAGTTTTATGATATGAGTAGAAATGCAACACAAGAAACGGTGGGGGCGGGGTTGTAGAGGGAGCGAGGAATGGGTGAATGAAATGAAGTAACCTAAAAGAAAGGGAGGGAAAAAGATGGAAGGTGAGTAATTAATTAAATTCAGGTACTAAGATGCTGTTCTCTGATGACGATAGAAGGCTCATGTCCTAAGGTATCTATAACTTGCACCCCTGCCATAAACAGTTTTGTCGTCAATAATTTTACTGCAAGCATTGCAGTGATATTATCAATGATGTCATAGAAGATGTCACGAGTGATGTAAGAGGCGGGGTAATTAGCAGTGTGTTGCGAGGGGGCGAGTGATAGTTACCTTAGGGAGCGATTTATAGTTACTTGAGATAACTATAACCAGGGTGATTAACTGGCATGGGTACTAATTCAGGACAGAGGGTCAAAATTCAGGACAAAAATTCAGGACCAAACTTCGGGACAAAAGGTAAGTTTTACAGATACATCAGAGGAGGTCACTCAATAGTACATAAGTAAGTACATTGACAACCACTTAAGTACAAGTCAAAATAAGTTTATATTAGGTTGAGCCAATCATGCACTTTGTGTTTTTTGGTATGCAGGCAGCTTTGAGCAACTGTGCAGGTCTTAATGTGGTATTTCATATAAACATAATCTATTTATGTAATTACTGCACTGGGCTGTCCGGTCCGAAATTTTGTTTACAGTTCATGGTCCTGAGCGGGCATGTTTGGTGAGAGAAGTGGTTGGGAAGAACTGCTTGGATGGACTTTGTTTCTAGCATCTCATATTTGAGTGCCATTGTGAGATGTAAATCAGCATGCATAGTATGTAGCTAATTGGGACCTGCAGTGCTGGACTAGAGTGCAGTCCTCTGAGTGACCAGCTTTATGAGTCAGATCGCTTCAGGTATTCCATGTCTGTTCAGCTGGTGATGATTGGTTTAAGGGATGCTACAGTACTGAGTGATGGATAAGGCCCATAGCGGACAGGTCTTGTGTGAGGGTAACAGTATTAAGCAGGAAAAGGGAGTTATTAACCAGACTGCATGAGCTATAATAGGCTGCAGATTGCTGAGTGTTCCAGTATTTTTGTGGCCAGAACGGTTAGATGGGAGTTGACATTACTATATAATGCCCTGGCTAGTCATATATCAGCCCTTCTTATTTTACCTGTATATGGGAAATAGTATACTGATTGAGCCATTAATTTCTGTGATTCTGCAGATTCTCACTGCTGCACAGCAGTGTGCTACAGACTAACAACTGTATATGTTGTTAAGTTAATATTGTAGTTCAGAAGGGGACACCGTCTTTTACTACAGAACATTTGCTATTGAAATGGAAGCAATGGGCAACATGCAGTTTTACTGATAAAACGATATAGCGCATAAACAATAATATGTGGAAATGTGGTTTCAACAAATTTGTATCATTTAAGCATCACCAAGTAAAGTGTCTTGATGTTTTTGATCATATTAAAACTCTGTCTCCAGCACACTTCTGAATTATAAACAAGTGGTCCATTTGTGGTTTCTTAACTGCTGATATGTTTTGAAACATTTGCACAGTTCATTTACAGATTTTTAAAAGTCACTGTCTGTTACAAACAAACTGACAGCTTACAGCCTTTGTTTTCACACCCCCAAATACATTTGAGAAAACATGGTGCATTCTACAACACATTTATCATGTATTAGTATTTGTATTAGCTTCTAAAGCACAGTAAATGGTGACCTTACTGTGCCCCAGGATACCACAGTCTTTGTTGGGGCTCTTCAATCATTCCCTCACTATCACAAACAGTGCCTCTCATCTCTCCTTAGACCCTCTCTCACATGTATTTCATTAATTTTAATAGCGCTTCTCATACCAGGATAAGATGTTGGAGCATGTTACATCACACACACACATACAGACACAATGAATCATGCTTGTGTAAATCAGTGTATAGAAAATGTTACATAAGGCAAAGGGGACTGGAAGGTGTAGGATTCATGTGTCATCCATGCTGGTAGGCACGTTTTAAGAGTGCTTGGTCTGGAGAAGCAAAAACTAAGGCTTGAGAACATAATACAGTGGTTAGGGTTGACTTTAATGATAAGAATTTAGTTCTACCCAAACAAGCCCCTTTTTAGCAACATCAGGATAACGAAAGACTGGGAAAAAACATAACTTTCGAACCTGTACCATGCAGCTTGCATGCAGCTCTTTGATGGCATTTCATAGCTCACTGTGCTAAGCTATGAATCTAATTTACGAACAGCACAGTAACAAAATAATCTCTGTGACAAAAGCAGTAACCCACTAAGTTCTGCACATAAAATTCTGATATTTGATATGCATGGTACACATTCTTTGCAATATGCATATTAACCCTCCGTGCTACCTTAGATGAATCAAAACTGCCACTAGACATAACTCCCATCTCACTCCAGCAGGTACATTAGTCATCAGAGTTATCTGGATACTTTTATTGTTGCCTGAAAACCGCTGGATATACAGGTAACTTTGCAGTGATTTTAAAACTGCTGACTGCTATAACCCCCCCCCCTCCCTTACGGCCTCCCAGGAAAACGCCCAATGCCCGGAACTGCCAATACCGCCTTGCTACCACCCTCCTATAGTGCCCCTCATCTTCACATAGTCCCTCTCTCATGTGTATTTAATTTATTTTATAGTGCTACTCATCCCAAGTATGTAGGGCAGGGTGTCTGAGTGCATTACATCACACACATATTATAAAGAGACAATGACTCATATAAATATGAAAGTCAATGTAAAAGAAATGTTACTTAAGATAATGAGGGCTACACAGTGTAAGAGTCAGATGTCTTCCATATTGGTAAGTAGTGGCGTAGCCTGGGTGGGGCCACAGGAGCGGTTGCCAAGTGCGCAATATTCTATAGGGTGCAAAATGCTCAAAGAAAATAAATTTGTGTTGGAAGGGACTCAGGAGTCATGTCGGCCAATTGTCTGCAAGTGCAGATTATGTTGTCTTGCCCACACTTCCCTGCAGAAGGGCTACATCAAGTCATGCCCTCACACATCTATTGCAGCTTCAAGGCAGGTGGGGGGCACTCACACTGTCTCTGGGCGGCATCGGGAGCAGTGCCGGCCAGCGGAACGTCTCATATGGTACCACAGCGCCGTACAAGGAATTTGTTTTCTGCTTTTTGGCAGACAGAAGTAGCACTTTGAGCCTGAGTTCTGCACTTGCTGGTTGACACCATGTGTCGGTTTAGGAAAACAGGTTGAGTCACCCGGGGGTGTGGCACCCAGAGTGGGGAGTTTGCGATGTGCCGCTGCATGCCAGGAAGCTCCGATGTGCTGCTGCACGCTGGGAGGCAGCGGCCCCGGCCCCCATGGAGTTCTTTATTTTCCACCCCCTTGCCCGCAGTACTTCCCCTAAGAGAAACTGTTGCTTGTCATCCTGTAGAGTCTGTTTCACATGAATGCTGTTTGTTTCCTGGAGAGTGAATGTGTGAGTCCCGGTGAGAGCAGAGAAAGCAAGAGGAAGGCGAGGGCAGCCTACGTGTGTAACTTCACAGTGTGAGTACAGTCCCAGCATTACACTCTGTGGGCAATGGGCAATGCTGGGCTGGTGACCCCATAGTCCTGGCTGAACACTCAGCCTTATGAAAACAAAATACTCCTTCTCCTGAGTTTGGCAAATGATTAGTAATACTAGACTTCCCTGGGGGCTGTTTGCATCAGTGGGAGGGATTAAAGTATTGCGTAGGTTACCAAATTTACAACTTAATATGTATCAGGCCAAAAGATAGCATGAAAACATTGCATACACAAAAATTAAAAGTTTAATTCATTTATTCAAATAATTCAAAAATAATAACATGTTATTTCATAAAAACAATCTTGCGCACATTCGTTTTTGCTGTTAGTCAGCTATATTAAAAAAAACTCCAATGTAAAAAAAAATGCTGTTAAGCATTGTTGCACAAGTCTACATGTACATCATATTTATTTAGACATAAGGAACAAACTGTCGACGCTGTGTTTCGGTGCCTCAAATAATCTTGCACCTTCTTCAGGACTTGTTCATTTAAATCATATCTATAAAAAACATATCACAATACATTTCATTAGGTCCAATATTTAATCTAACAATTGCACATTGATTCATTAACATTTTGGCTAGTATCCTAATATTTGGTAACCCCGCCATTTTGTAATCTGGATCTATTACCTACGTCCTCTGTATTACTAAATTCCTACATCTTAGTATTACTCAGAGGGAAGACATAACTAGCGTGGTATATTTTTATCGCTAGGATGCGGTGTCATCAATTTACTTTTGTCGGACACAAGTGGGCTGTGTATAAAGGTAAAAAAGGGCTGGGAGATTTTCGTCCCTTCTTTATTATAGAGTCCCACCCATAGGTACCTCTATATTCTTACCCAGGTTTGTATTTTCTTCCTGGCACTACCTTGTCGCTCCTTTGAGCAGGTTCTCTTCCGTTCTTGTGTTCTCCTAAGAAAGTTTTTGTTTGCTTTCCTCTTTCTTATTCTTGGAGAAAATGCGCCTTATTTTTAGTTTCACTGTTTTTTGGGCTCTTTTCTCCATTTTGACATAATCTTATTTTTTACCTTATGTATCAGTTTCGTTGGTACTCCACCCAGGTTGATTAAAAATGGACCAACTTCAATCCTATCAAAACAGAAAAACATCTCTTTTTGTAAGGAGTTGCCTTTCTATCACCTTTCTACGGTTATTCTCCACTGTCTCATAGCCTTCTATCCCTGTTTGTCTTAAAAGAAAGGGCTTACCGGTGCTATTATCTTGGTGTCTTAAAGGGTTGGAAGGACGCCTCTGGGAGCTACCCGTCGCTGTTCTTCTCACCACTTTGTCTACAAGATAATTTCCGTTTTAGACTCTCTGGGCTTTAGTTTCCTTCTAATTGTCCTTACCCTCTGTCATAAAGATCTTACCTTCTTGGCGAAAAGACCTGCTTTAAACTTGATTTCTTCCTTCTTTTTTCTTTAGTGTGAAATCAAGGGTCACTTTGTTGGGCTTTCATAAATTAGCTGCCAACTCTAGAAAAGCAACAAACAGTGTCTAAATCTACTGTTGAAGCAGTGTTGTATGCCTGCTTCCCATATCAATTTAGGTAACAGACCCCTCTCTTTCTTACTTGTTTTTGGTAGCTGAGCTGCGTGGCGTCCTCCTCCTTCCCGGGCTGTTTGGTAATGATTTCCTCTCTCAGTGTGCCTGGTATAAGTACTCTCACTAATTGGCTAATTGCTCGCACCTGGTCGCCCTATTAAGTTCAAGGGGTGTGTACTTAGGAGTTTGATGTCCTCGGCGTGGTTGCCATCTTGTAACGGGTTAAGTACCCTTTCTTTATATTATTGAATCACCTATTGATTATTTATTGGGCTGGCTTTAGATCATATCTCATTGGCCATTATTTATCGTATTATTTATTTTCCATTAGGACTCAGATGTGAGAAAACGAAGATATGTACCGTCAGTTCTTCAAATTCTCACTACTGTTTGTTTTGCACTCGGCTCGAGTGCGTCAATTTGTATTGGCCTCTTGGTTGCTCTATTGTGGACATTCAGATTCAATTCCTCATTTTGTTCACCATTTCTGTGCCTTCAATCTTGTTCACCATTTCTATGCCTTTATTCCTGATGTTAAGAGTCTGCCGAAAATTTTAAGTAGCCGCCATTTTGAATTGGGAAACTATTGGACTGTTTATTTAATAGTTTTACAGTATTCTCACGATCTCTGATCTTGTTTGCTACGATTTATTATCGACAGCACTCAATTTATGTGTGTTCCCCTTTATTGGCTATTTCAAGATTTAACCCCTTCCATGCTCATGACGGAACGGTTCCGTCATGAGCGTAAGTTGGCCTGTGCTTATGACGGAACCGTTCCGTCATGGTTCCATAGGCCCAATGGAACGTTCAGCACCGCAGCAAAATTCGCGCAGCACAGAAGGGATTAAAAGACCCGTAGGTCACATTTAATTCACGATCATTCATGTTTTGTGGCCGTTATAATATTATCCTTATTCTTCACATTATCAATAGTTTCCCAGTTAATTCCCCATTCTTGTGCCTCTGGTTCTAATTTTGGACGTTCCAATCGGCGTTTACCGAACTTGTTAATTTGAATTGGGCAATTGTCGTATTGTTTATGTAGTATGCTTTGCCGTGTTTTTTTTATTGTTAACATCTACCATTAAGTTATCATTAGTCCTCCTGATGTTTCGAAGGACAAGTATCTTATATATGTTATTTCTCTTCTATAAATCGAATAATAAAAGGGAATTTACTCCTTTATTATTAAGGAATTTCCTACTTTATTAAAACGCGATTTAATACTCTATTGTCCTATGGATTTTCTCTCCTTTATTTCTAGAGGACAATGGAAGGGAATTTTTCCTCTATTGCTATCAAACGGAATTTCATATTTGAATTGTCCTACCTTGATGATAGATCCTAGAGGTGGAATTTTATACTCTATTGTTTCAATCTTTATTCTATCATGTTACCCCCTTCTGCTGTCAGTTTACTTTTGCTAGCTTATTCACCCACTGTTTTGCTGTCTGTTTCGTGTCTGCTTTTGTATTGGAACTAATTTACTTCTTTGTCTCTAATTCCCCCAAAGACATTCTTTATATGTTCAGACCTGAGGGTATCACTATTACAGGATTATTGGAGAATGGACTTCACTGGTAGTACCATGTTCTCTTCCCATCTGTTCTACCCATCATTTAGTTTTTAGACTATACATTATAAGATTCTCTCCCATTCCTCTTTATTATTCAGTCCTGTTTTGTAAGTGCTGAACCTGGCCATGTAATATTGTTCCCTTTTCTTACGTTTTTTGGTTAGGTCTCCACCTCTTTTGTTCAGACTTACAACTCCTAGAATGCACCATCTCAGGTCATCAACCTGGTGGCCCTTTTCGATCCAATGCATTACCAGCGGGGCTGTTGCCTTCTTTGTGCGGATGGCTGACTTGTGCTCATTAATCCTCACTCTTATTTCCCGTTGTGTTTCACCTATATATGCCATTTCACACGGGCATTTAATCATATAGATGACATTTTGAGTTCTGCAATTATAAAGGGCTTTGTGGGTGTGTATTATGCTTCCATAGTTTATGTTGGGGCCTGGTATTATTAGAGGGCAGTTTTTGCAATTACTGCAGGCAAAATTACCCGTTGGTGTCGTGCCATCTATGGTCCTAATAGAGTTCCTTTTGCTCCTATTTGGGTAAGTTTGAACCAAGCAATTTCTAACTGTTCTGTTCCTTCTAAAGGCGAAAATAGGTTTGAGCATAGGAACTTCACCGGGTTCGTTGATCAGTTTCCAATTACTGTTAATGCAGTTTTTTAATTTATTGGATATGCAGGAAAAGTCACAAAAACAATGGGTTTGACATCATTTTCTTGTTTGGTTTTGGGTTCAAATAAGCTTTCCCTATTGTAGTACTTGGCTCGTTTGTAAGCTTTTTTTACCATTGCCTTAGGGTACCCTCTTTCTAGGAATTTCTTAGTTAAGGTCTTTGCATGTTTGTCATATTCCTTTTTTGTTGTGCAGTTACGACGCACTCTTAAAAATTGTCCAAATGGTATATTATTTTTTTGGGCAGCAGGATGATGGCTTGTGAAATGGAGCATGGTGTTACGATCTGATGGTTTTGTAAATAACTTCACCGCCAGGAAGCCCTCCACGTTTTTTATTTTGATATCCAGGAAATCACATGCCTCATTACTGTATGAAGAGGTAAATTTCAAATTGTCATCTACTAAGTTGAGCCAAGTGATGAATTTTATAGGTCTCCTTCATTTCCTTACCAGATGAAAAATATATAATCTATAAATCGGGACCATTTTGAAATGTTTTCATAAAAGGGCGCTAATGAATTGAATATATGTTTGTTTTCAAAGTCTGCCACGTACAGGCATGCCAGGCTAGGAGCACAGGTAGCCCCCATGCTGGTCCCTTTTGTTTGCCTATACATGTTTTTTTTTAATAGAAAAATATTGTTCTTAAGGATCAGTTCTACACATTATATAATAAATATTGAGTGTTCTGATAATTCCTTGTCCTCATTTCCCAACATCTTTTTAATCACCTTTATGGTGTCATTTTGGGGAATATTGGTGTGAAGCCCTTCTATGTCAAGCGTTACTAACCATTGAGTGCAACTTTTACAACGCAAGTCATTACAACGACTTGCGCTGGGGGGGCACTCTAGGATAGGGAATAGTTTTAATTTACTATCCAACACCTTCCCTACTATCCACGGGGACTGGAGTTGGAATAGTAAATTAAACTATTCACTATCCAGCGTCCACCAACGCAAGTCGTTGTAAAGACTTGCGTTGTAAAAGTTGCATCGTAAAGGCATGCGTTGTAAAAGCATGCGTTGTAACAACATACATCCATGTACTAAACACACCCTTGGCCTACATGGTGTGAACATGTAATGCTGTGCAGCTCTCATGTGTATGTGTGTGCGTTCTGTAATATGTGTGTGCCTATGAGTGGTACAATACATGGAGGCCTATGAGTCCTATATTCGAAGCCGAGGGTATTGAGAAGATAGAGGTGGAGGAGAAATTCCAGACAGATTTGTGGATTGTCTGCATCCCAGAGAGCTGCGTGGGACACACACACTGGAGGATGGGAGGCCCAGGCTCTCTTATACACTTCAAAGGTGTTTGATTCTGAAAATGTCACTGGTCATTAGGGGCTGGGCACATCTCAGGAATAAGATGGGGTTGATAAGGAAATCTTAAATAATAGGTCTAAGGGCCTATTTAAACTTTGGATAGGTGTATATCAATGAGGTTGAATTAAAAGTGGGAATCTTTAGCAGCTACCATGGCTTGTGCTATGAGGCTATCAAGAGTCGAATGGCTCCTGCTGTGACAGACTTCTGCTGAACAAAGGACAAACAGAGGAATCAGCACTCTAGTGTGGGCAAAGACACTAAATCACATCTGTACCTGAATAGATTATAAATAGGGGAGCTAGCGCCTTCCAAAATTGTCTAACTGGAGAGTACATCACTGCAGAGAAGCTCACTACATCTTCTGCCTGTTGTGACCAGGACTGAAAACTGACGTCTGCTAGTCCCCCTGCTGGGAGAGGGGGCAATACCCAGGGGAATCAAGACCACTCGCCTTGAACTTGGAGCAGCAGTATCTGCCTGCCGACTGAGACCAGGAGATCCTTTGAGGTGGAGGAGGTTGCCTGGAGGGGTGAAGTCAAGTGGGGATCCTGTTGAGTGGCTCACTGAAGCAGAAGGTGATATTTGGATCCTTATTGAGGATTGTTGCACCAATTGGGCCACGCACGTGCTGTGTTTGCAACACCGCTACACTAGTTGGGGGCCATAGTGAAGATAAGGACCGTTGTCCTGGTGCATCATTATAATAAGATGCGAGCCATCACCCTGTGCAGTGCTGTGGCCTGAATGGGCAGTTGCTTTGAGTTTGCTCTTCACAACCCCTGTATGACAGATGAGGCACATTGTGAATATAGCAATAGCAAGTTGCTTGATACCGAGGGTTAAGAACACATTTCAGAATTATTATGAAATATTTCTGCAATGAGTCAAGGCCACAAGAACTTAACAACATGACAGTAAGTGTAAGTGTGAAAAAGTTTTGCCCCCTGATTGCCAACTTACGTTTCCAGGTCTTATACTTTCCAAACAAGGAAGGAGCATAAAGTGTATCTTAGTCACAGTATGAACATCACAGATTGGCCCAGTGAAGCAAGCATAGATGACCTGACAACTAACATAAATGAATACTTAATGAGCATTACAGTTTATGAACAAGCAGCATGTGGCCCCAGGGCCGCACTTTGAGGAAAACGTCTCTAGAGGATCTATGAGTGCCTACCCCATACAGAGGAGAAGCTACAATTGGAAGAGAAGGAGTCTCTAGCTTCTGTTCTATTTTAGGTGACTGAGTTGGAAAAAGAGGAAGTTATTTTCAAGGAAAATCCCTATGCCATGTTTCTCCTGAGGATAGAAGCTTTGTAAAGTGCCACAAACCGTTTGTGTATGGTATTACAGGGTTTTGTGATGGCTACTGTCATACAGAGGTGCCAATGCATTTGTTTAGTAAGCCATTATTTTCTTTTAGGAAAACCATGAATTATCATGAGTGAGGCATACATATATAAATAAAAGTGCCTGTTATGTATTGTTAACCTTTTGATCATTGCAACAGAAAAAATGAATAAACTATTATTAGTAACTGAATTATCATTTGGTTTTCCTTTATAGTGGCACGTTGCTAACTTCCATCCATACTAAGCTGACCTCTGTAGGTGTTACTGTGGTTCAGACTTCCCAGCCACCAACCCAGCTGTGCACTGTGAAGTCTGGAAGCTCCTCTGAAGTAATGGCCTAATACATTTATTGATCTTTCATGCGGGTATCTGCATCCGGATTTTATTCACTCACCTGGTGTTGTGAATAGTCTTTTGAGTTGTTATCTTGTATTGTCTGAATTACCTCAGGTGTTACCTTCTTTTTTTTATTACTTTGTTACACGAGTAGTGGTTCACAGCTGATGGATACTCATGAAGATGATGTTTGTGTGTCTTTTCCCTGCTCATTCCCTCTGCAGCTCATGTCTTCCTGAAGGCAGTTTCTGCTTTTGCATTTATTTGACTTCTTGGTCAATGACTAGTGTCCTTAAAGGGTGGGCACTTTGCATCTTCTGTGCCCCACTTTCTTGGAGTTACGTTTGCGTGTTTGGAGGTGGCACTGGTTGGGTGGTCATAATGATCAGCGCTGCATTCAGTTCAGTTAGATACTCTTTGCTATTTGGTCTATTGCAAAGTGCTGTGCTGATGTCTTCATAGGCAGCTCATGGTGTTGTGATGTATGGTGAGCAACATATCATTTGTATCCTTTGAAATCCCACCTTCCTAGTGCCAGCCTGTGGAGGAAGCATTCAGGAATCAGCATGGGTACAAACATGGAGAATGTAATGTGAACATAGGTGTACTATAAACATTGAGGAGGTTCTGCAGGTGTTGACTGAAGAATCCAGACATATCTCTGCATAACAGCCTGGCCGTTGGTTTGGGTACCCAATTGAACCTTTTCCTGTGGGTGGATTCTGCATCTGTACTTTTGTTTTTCTATTTGCGAAGTTGAATAAATTAGGAATAGTACATCTATACCTTCCTTTATGCATGCACCTTTTGATACTTTGTCACTCGATATTCTATCCTCAATATTTTTGTATGTTGACATTCTTCGTGTCGATATTGAGCAGTATAATTGTGTGTAACAATGTGACCGATAGAATGTATACTTACCTCAAATGGGTGCTTCCACTGGTACAATAGTTGCTCTGTGCATATGCCCCTGCTGTATGCTTCTTTGTATTTCTTAGGTCTCTCCCTTTTTAGTAAGTAATACACTGAACATATGCCACTTCCCAATGTATTTCATATCAGGCAGTTTATGTGTGTGTACTCCAGTGCATTGAATGAATGAATAGAAGCTTTATTCGATTTTGTTTCTTAAAATCATGAAAGCATACAAAAAATAACAGTAATTAAAAATAAATATGTACATTCAACAAAAACAAAAACATAACTTCACATTCAAAAAAGACATAGCCCCAGCATCAGGATTCGGCGGTGAGACATATTTTTCAAGGGGTTTATCCCTCTCTTGAATAAAGATACACGAGTTTGTCCTTTAAAGTGAGTGAGCTCAAAAGTTGCGGCAATTGTGCAATGAAACACATCTGTTGGCAACAGGGAAACTAGTACCACTGGGTACCTGGACTTCCCCACCCAGCGGGTGGTGGTAGGCTATTGTTGTTCCTAATCGGGGGATATTTGGCATACAGGGATAGAAATCATGTAAGTCCCAAGTCTGTATTGGACCATCCCCCTCTAGGGCTGGACAAGATCTTAAATATGGTGCGATGTTCCGATTCCTGAATCTGACCAGAACCAAGTCCCCTGAAATGTTTTTTGGTAGAGGGCCCAACCAGCCCACCCTTCTCACACTCAGGATTCCGCCGTCTTTGACCGGTGGTAGGGGTCTATTCCTTCCCAACCAGAATATAACTTTGTTCATTAGGTCCAGCTGGCTTTCAGCTTTTCCCAGCGCAAGTGGTGGCACTCCTGTGAGGACGGACACATATGGCGCTGCTTGTGGCGGGAGGTGTATGTTTGGTGCATTGCGTACTGACTTGGCCTCTGGGGGGCCTTGATATAACAGGTTTGGAAGGAGCTTTGAAAGTAGATGAACCTGGAATTATAGGGGATAATGGAGTGACTTGCTTGCTTTTAAGGATGGCAGAGAGCTTAGCTGATGGGAAAGTGGTGGTTGGCTGGGATCCGTTCGAGTTTACAGGATTATCGATGGGTTTCAGGATGGCCGTGATTTTGTTCTCGAGACCCAAGAGCCTTTCCCCTATAGCATTGATTTGTTCTGTTAGTGGGGAAATGATGGTTTTAACAAGTTGTTCAATCTGAGTCAGAAGAGAGATCTGGGAATAAGATATTGGTTCGTCCAGTTTGACATCAGTCTCCATGGTGGTAGGGAGATTATGAACGGACATCACGGGGGTTACAGTTGGTATATGAGGTTTTGATTGAGTCTTTTCGGCCTTGTCCTCGGTGTTATCTCTATTGACAGGTAGTAACCAGGAAAGTACAGAGGCTTGTGTGTTGACTTTGTTCAATAAAGAGGGGGTTTCCTGTAAACTGCCTTTAGTATTTGTAGTGCGGGTGTCTTTGGCGAAGAAGGGTGAGTCCACACTGACATATTTTGTTTTACATAGTCTATTTAGCTCACCCCACGGCGACAGAATCTGCATTCTTGGGGAGTTTAGTGGAGGAGATAGTGTACTAGATGGGGAGTAACAGGGGCAGATTATGTCTGTAACATACACAGTTGGCCGGGAGCTTGTGGCGAGCATTTGGTGCGTTTGCCCCGGATGACACCCCTGCGCAGCTGGGCTTGTTCCCCCCTTACAGGGCATGATCACAATGGCAGTAATGATGTTACGATCAAATGTTAAATTAAAGTATGTACACTATACCTCCTTTTGCAGAAATAACAAGGGGGGTGGCCCGTCCCGTCCTATCGGTCCACGGAGGGCCACAGAGGGCCCGCCCTTTGCCCGGGCTTGGCCCCGGGCGCTCCCGCGCGCGATTCGCGGGGCGAGAGGTGCTCCTTCCAGTTTAAGCGCCTCCGGGCGCGTCAATTTCCTCCCTTTTTTCAGGCTGGCGGCTGGGAAATGTAGTTTTTGCCCGGACTCCACGCTAGACAGCGCGGCCCGGCAAACAGAGTCCCGTGTCCGTGTGTGCCCAGGTGCAGGGTTAAGGCCGTTGCCCTCACGGCGCGGTGTTCAGCTGGGCTGATGTGGACCCCCGGAGCTCTCGGCGCTCCTTCCAGTTTAAGCGCCTCCGGGCACGTCAATTTCCTCCCTTTGGCAGGCGGGCAGCTGGGAAATGTAGTTTTTGCCCGGACTCCGCGCTAGACAGCGCGGCCCGGCAAACAGAGTCCCGTGTCCGTGTGTGCCCAGGTGCAGGGTGCAGGGTTAAGGCCGTTGCCCTCACGGCGCGGTGTTCAGCTGGGCTGATGTGGACCCCCGGAGGTCTCGGCGCTCCTTCCAGTTTAAGCGCCTCCGGGCGCGTCAATTTCCTCACTTTGGCAGGCGGGCAGCTGGGAAATGTAGTTTTTGCCCAGACTCCGCGCTAGATAGCGCGGCCCGGCAAACAGAGTCCAGTGTCCGTGTGTGCCCAGGTGCAGGGTGCAGGGTTAAGGCCGTTGCCCTCACGGCGCGGTGTTCAGCTGGGCTGATTGGACCCCCGGCGCGCCTTCCGCTCCAGTGCATTACATTTTAAACATTGTAGTTTTTATTTTTTTGGGACAGAACGAGTCCTGATATGATGGTGACCATGTTTGGTTTTGTTAAAAGAGACAGAATATGGTTTGGATGTTTCCTGGGTGATGCTATTGTGGTGCGTACTTGTGCAATAAATCTGATACTTTATTGCAAAGGGGCCGTCTCTGTCAGAATATTATACGGAGTATGTGCTTTTTTGTATACTTTATTGAAGCTAATCAATACAGCAAATTTTGCAAGCTGTTAGGATGTTCATTTTTGAGATGACACAGTTAATTTATTTCAACTACATGCCGTACTTGATCAACTCTATGCTATGCTTGTGGCACAATAGAGTGTTCTATCCTTGTGTCTAGACCTACATTCCATTGCTTACTGACAACTAATATTCACTGTAAGTTCTTTCGAAATATGGAACCTATTTGCACCTAGCTGACATGCAATAAAGGGTTAATAAGGATCACAACTCATTGAATAATACAGAACCAGGACTGTTCTTCTTGAAGACATTTCCTTTACCAATCTGTCATTGCTCAAATCTTTTCTGAAGGAAATCTCTAAGAAAAAGCTTGGAATTTTTGATCCATGTGATATATGATAGGTTTTAACTTCATCAGGGTTTAAGTCTGCAAAACCAATGGAGAAATGCCCTTTAGATGTAATACATTTATGACCACGAGGCACATTATTGAAATGAGTTGTGCCTTCTGCCATGTGACAGGCAGAACTACCACTGGCTGGAAGGTGCTGCCCATTATGTCCTGCGCTGTAGTGTAGGTTCAGTAGGCGGGCAGCAGAGTGCGGCCAAATTTGCATGGAAAAACCCCTCATGAAAATAAAGTTCTGCTCCAATCCACCTCCAACAAGAATGCTGGATCTCTATCAAGGGTTCATCAGGGAAAGATGTGTACTGCTCAGAAGTAGGTCACAGACCAGCATTTCAGTAATCTAAACTGAGCACATGGGTTGGTCTTGCAGATATATGATGGTGTGTGTAGGAGTCTTAGGCTACCCTTGCCATCCTTGGGAACCAGGAGCAGAGAGGACTACCCAATGCAGAAATAAAACATGGTCCATCTCTGGCCATAGTTCAAAAGGAATTGTGAGCGGAAAAGAGTGGATGGGAAAATGCCTCCTCCCTCCATTTATAATCCTTATCTAGGCGGTTGGGCAATACGTTCTATGATTTGTTTTAGCTTAGATATTACCACCTGGGTCCGTATTACACATTATCAGTGTTTGTGTCTGGCACACCTTTCAAAAGGTGGGCCGGACACAAACAGTGATTATGCACCCCATTATGGTGTATGTGCTTATCCCAGGGGAGCTGCAAAGTCGCGCTGCCCCCAGGGCAGCGCATTCATGTGAAAACACGGAGCAGCCGCTCAGTGTTTTTACAGTGCAGGCATTTAGAGATCCCCTTGCAGGCGGGTGCAGTCAGTGACTGCACTCGCCTGCAAGGGGATGTCTAGGATGTCCATGGACCCCCTTTACCCCCTGCATAGGGCTGCTGTCAGGAGGCGCACTGACAGTGCACCACCTTTTAAATGGCGTACTGTTGGTGCACCTCCTGAGGGCTTCTTTGACTTTGCACCCACGTCTGTTATATGGCGTGAGTGCAAAGTCAAATGAATTCCCTCATTTGCATAGGGCACGCCCCAATAAAAATGAGGGAACACCCTCTGATGATAGTGCTGGCGCTTTAATTGCTCCAGCGCTATCGGTATTATAGAAGGGGACTCACAAGTACAAAGTGCCCTGGGGGCGCGCAAAGCGGGCACAAACACCTGTTGCGCCCCTGGGGCACAATCTGTAATACAGCCCCTGGAGTACACAATTACCAACTGCTCAGGCTGACAGTGTTAGGTCCGTGATGAGGACCCTCATATTTAAGTGAAACCTTGACAAACCTCATAGGGGTGTCACAACATCTTCATCCTCCCACCAGTCCATGCAGATTTCTTTTATTGTCAGGCATCTCCAAACAAACCCCATGGAACTGCTACTTCTCCCATTTTATGCCTGTTTTATATGTGGAGTGTTCTGGCAGAAATATGTAAGCCACAATGCTCCGTTTTCTCCAGCGCAAATTTATAAAAGAGGACTGTGTTAGAACTGTCATACATTTTAAAATCAAATTTGCACTGTAAGCAATTGGACCACAGACATTGAGCAGACCAACCTGTTTCTCCATTTAGCAACGCTGCTCCTCCATGTTGCCTCCGCTTTGCCTCCAAAGACCTGCATATTAAAATGTACTTGACGCACTGCCGCTTCTTTTTTTCGCTCTGAAGTGGGCACATAATTTTCTGGTTTTGGAACACCAGAGAGTTTTGTCTCATGAATGAGTAATTTGGCATGAAAGAACTCAGGTAGAAAGACAAGCAGGTTAACAAACTGGCAGGCATGTTTACAACAAAGAGGGAGAGCGTGGGGTTAACCTCCTCGGATTAACGCAGCGCTCTGCCACATCAGAAACGCAGGGCTGCACCATATTTACAACAATATGGTGCAGGCCTGCGTTTCCCCCGGTGTTGGTGCTAAATTTAGCAGCCTAGCGCCACCACAGGCACCCTTGCACCATAGTGCAAGGTGTCTGCGTTGAGGGGAAGGGAGACCTTCCTGCACATAAACGATCTTTAAATGGCATTTTGTAACTTTTATGTGTGCTGCTTAATGCAGGGCCCAGTTATTTGCAGAGTCATGGTCTCCTCACATATGTTTGCAGTGTTTTCCTAGCCCAAATGTCTACATGTAGTTGCATGATTTACAATACGTTCCATACATGACTGACTTGGATTTCCAAAGAAAAAAAGTCGGGCAGAAGGAGGATAAACAAAACTAGGTCAGCCTCCAATCTATATCCAAAAGTCAGGAACCCACAGTGATGGGTCCAGAGACCTAGTTTGTGTGTATGGTTACTGCGTAATTCTGTCAGTATCTGCCATAAGAAGAAAGAAACATTTCTTTCTAGAGTCCCCTCACTCACCGGGGTTTCCCCACGGTGACATGCTTCATCATTGGGGCCATCCCAGTTCTCTACGAAAAGGAGCGTGCTGCGACTAGCGCACTACGCAGGAGCACTATATTTGTGAAAGGCTATGTGTGGTGTAAAGTGTTGTGGTGGTGGAGTGGTTGTGTGATTAAAAATACCGTGCTAGTGGGCCTCAACAATTTATTCTGCTCCTAGTTTGGTATATTAAAATGGGGTAACACTGTTATCTAACCTTGAATTGGGCTAGAACAGTGTTTTGTGGTCGACATGTTTCAAGCTCCCCAAGCTTTTCATCAGGACCAATACAGGGTCCAGCCCTGTATATACCACTCCTATATTTAAATAAATAGGATTGATTTGATATTTCTCTATTGCGCTGTTAATTTAAAACATGCGTTTTTATACATACGATTTGTATTTCAATGGCGTATATGTATTGGTGCTAAATTGCACTTCATGGTCTCAGGCGAGGGCGGGATCACCCGGTCGGGTGAGGATCGAGCAGGTAATACCGAGCGGTTTTGCCGATAAGGAACAATGTTTCCACGAGGTGATCCCGCCCTCGCCTGAGACCATGAAGTGCAATTTAGCACCAATACATATACGCCATTGAAATACAAATCGTATGTATAAAAACGCATGTTTTAAATTAACAGCGCAATAGAGAAATATCAAATCAATCCTATTTATTTAAATATAGGAGTGGTATATACATGGCTGGACCCTGTATTGGTCCTGATGAAAAGCTTGGGGAGCTTGAAACATGTCGACCACAAAACACTGTTCTAGCCCAATTCAAGGTTAGATAACAGTGTTACCCCATTTTAATATACCAAACTAGGAGCAGAATAAATTGTTGAGGCCCACTAGCACGGTATTTTTAATCACACAACCACTCCACCACCACAACACTTTACACCACACATAGCCTTTCACAAATATAGTGCTCCTGCGTAGTCCGCTAGTCGCAGCACGCTCCTTTTCGTAGAGAACTGGGATGGCCCCAATGATGAAGCATGTCACCGTGGGGAAACCCCGGTGAGTGAGGGGACTCTAGAAAGAAATTTTTCTTTCTTCTTATGGCAGATACTGACAGAATTACGCAGTAACCATACACACAAACTAGGTCTCTGGACCCATCACTGTGGGTTCCTGACTTTTGTGACTTGGATTTCCAACATCCATGTCCCTTGGGCTACTCGCATTTAGAGACACCCTGAAATGGAAACTCATATGGTCACACCAATGTGAATTTTTCAGAAGGCATTCTGAGTTCGTGGCTGCCTAAAATGATCGGAGCCCTGCTGAAAACCATGGGCCCAATTCATAAATATAAACTTAGACCTGAAGTCTAAGTTTAGACCTGAAGTCTAAGGGCCCAATTCACAAAGGTAAACTTAAACTTCAGGTGGGTGAGCACATTCACCCTCCACGCAGCATTGCTGCCTTCCATACTAAGGGCCCAATTCACAAAGGTAAACTTATACCTGAAGTTTATAATTAGACCTGAAATCTAAGTTTATCTTTTTAAATTGGGCCCTTAGACTTCACGTCTAAACCTAGACTGCAGGCCTATGTTTACCTTTGTGAATGGGCCTTAGTAGGAAAGGCAGAGATGCTGTTTGGAGTGTGCATGTGTTCACCCAAGCTGGAGGTGCATTCCTCTGAGAAACAGGCCAGCTCAGAGGCTTTGGTATGAAAATTCTAATAAGGAAGCTGTTGACAGGTGCAAAATAGAGACATAATCTGTTTGCTCATTTCTGTGTCCCCTCGGATATATAGAATACCTCTCAGTGTCTTAGAGAAGGTTTGCAATCCAGGAACGCTGTTGTGCATCCTTCATGGTTCGCACAGTGCAGGGTCTCTTAGGGGGCTACACGTCCCCATTCCGCTGTCCCACTAATATTAATATCTCTTTTAGGTGAATTAATTGTATTTAATTTTATAAGTGCTCAGATTATTTAGCACTGTAAGGTCACATTACTAATGACAGAATGTACGATATATAAACTTGTGAATTTAACATAAGAATATTATTTTTTTTGGTTATTAGTGCATTTCCATTTCGTAGTGGTACATTTCGTAGTATACAGATTATTACTATATGTATGGCATTTATTAGCCCATTTCCTTATCCAAATATGGGGCCCATAAAGCGCTATCTGATAAAGTCAAAGTCAAAGTCAAAAGAACTTTATTCGAATGTACATAGTAACATTCATAAAAGCACATTTAAAAAGACAATTTAACAGTTAATCCATACATTACTCAAAATCACAAAAAGTATCAGTTTACAGGCAGAATACACAGTATAAAAACTTTCAAATTTAAATAATTAAAAAAGGAACTCTCGACAAGAACACCAATTATCCCTCCATGCTTTTCCTAAATTTGATCGCAAGTTTTAAAAAACTTACATACAAACAAAGTGCAATCACTACTTAGTAGTTGGAGATAATAAAGTGGTGGTCGAATTTGTGCAAAGTTCAGCTTTTTGAGTATTGGTTTTAGGTATAATTTCCTCGGTATCAAATAAAAAGGGCAGATGAATAAAAAGTGTGCCAAATCTTGCAAAGACTTTATCGTTGATAAATCAGAACCACAACCGAGGCTAGTCATCAAATCAATACATTTAAATAACTTGAAATACATTAGGCTCCAAAGGGAAGACAGAGAATGGCTACGCTTTCAAACCACAAAGGTTTGTTAAAGATTAAAAATGTTTGCAAATTCAAAATCATCAAATTAGTGTAAATCAACAATCAATACATGGCTGCATTAATCAATATGAAGTGAAGTTCAAAGTTATATAAGTATAAGAACAAATTATTATAGAGTTGTCTTACAGGAAAGGATTAAGTAAATCAGTTATCCTATAAAGAGAGCTGTTAGGAAAGGGGCAAACGCATGTTCTCTGTGCATTCTGAAAACGTTCTGCGCTGCATTAGCTTAAATCACACAATTCTAACATTTGCTCCATCTACACATGGTTCCAATAAAATGCTCTAATCAGAACATATATATCTAGGATCATTAGTTTCTCCTGATCCTACACGGTGAAGTTTCTCTAAGTGCCCTTCAAGCTTTCAGTTATTTTAAGCAAATTAGATATATTGTATCAGTCTATAGTCTGCAGGTGTACTGTAGCAACTAATTAACACATTCTGCAGTTACCAAGTAAATCAAAATATTTCACATACAAAACTGAGCAAAGACAAATTTTGGTCAGTGATTGTGAGTTCAGCTTTAAGAATACGCATGAGACATGAAACAAGATGGCAACCAAGCATTAGTCATTTTAAAATGCAGGCCTATATTCACTTTGTCAATTTAAATATGAATACTTCATTGTTAATACCATTTGTGTTTTTTTCATATTAATATCAATATAATGTAAAACATTTAGGGACATATTTACAAGAAAATGTCGGAGCGCTGAGCTGGCCAAAGAATACAGCACACCCCTGTGTTTCCCCTAGTGCAAGAATAGCTTCATAGCGCCAGCACCCTGCTGCTATGTTGCAAGGGTGCCTGTGCTACAGGGACGATGGTTTATGTGCAGGAAGGGACACCTTACTCCACATAAACGATCAATAATGGTGATTTCCATCTTCTATGTGTGCTGCAGAATGCAGCTCACATGGAAAGAACAAACAACAAGGAGACATTAATAATTCTAACTCTTGGTATTCCATGGTTTTCAACTATTCCACTTAATATGAAAAACAAATCCATCAATCTATCTTCTGTTGACTTTGAGAATCACCACACATTACACCCACATTGCTTTCAAATCGCCCCTTACGGAAGTTGCTGACTTTTGAAGCTTATGCCGAGATTTAAATTTTTTGGAAATTTACTCTGTAGGACTTCAAGTTCCATATCTGTTCATTTCCTTTCCCTCGTTCTCGATTCAGGCAGAATCTTTTCTCCATGCATCTTGACCCATCCTTTTCAGTAAACAATTTTAGCCCTCTTATAAAAAGAAATCAGCATATCAAACACATTATAAAGAGTGGTATTGGGGTTAATATCTTCTTCAATAATCCATTACCAATATCACTAAACCACTCAGAAATTTTGGAAAATCCTTTCCCCGTTGCTTGCCAGGCACCTGTCTTCTTCAAATCCTTTACCTCATGAGCAATCTCTGATATATTAGTGACAAATATGTTAATTTTGTTACTTGTATCTGGTATGTATGTGGAGCATTGCTGAACATGTAGCAGGTGTTGCATGGTAACTTAAAAATGAAGAAAAAGACAGACTTCTCTTGGCAATGTTAAAACAGCTCTTTACTATTGTGGCAGGGACAGTAACAGTCTTCGCAGACGTAAACAGCTGGTCTCAATTTGCTACTTCACAGGCAGCTATTTTAATACACAGTTAAACAATGCTAGTTACAAAAATTCAAACAAAGAATTACTAAACAGTTAAACATTGGTACAAAAGGGGGTGGTGATGGACGGAGCATCTGAATCAATCAAACACTCACACCCAGTCAAAAGATCTGGGTTCAATCCATCACCGTTCTTTAGCACAGTCTGCCACCCCAGTTTAGACATGGCTATATGCAAATCAGTCTGACCCTGTGCCTCATGGGAACAGTCCAGCCCGAACTGCCAAGCCATGTCTTCCCTGGACTGGAAACAAGCTTCCAGGGACCGGTTTCTGGCATTCCAGCCGTCTTCAGCCCGGCTTGCTTGAATCCATGGCAAAGTGAGCAAGGGACTCACGTCTGAGCCTACCCTGCCACACTTATGGCGGCCAAAAGCGGTACAAAAGGGGGTGGTGATGAACAGAGCATCTGAATCAATCAAACACTCAAACCCAGTCAAAAGATCTGGGTTTAATGCATCACTGTTCTTAACCCACTCTGCCACCCCAGTTCAGACATGGCTATATGCAAATCAGTCTGACCCTTTGCCTCATGGGAACAGTCCAGCCCGAACTGCCAAGCCATGTCTTCCCTGGACCGGAAACAAGCTTCCGGGGACGGTTCTGGCATTCCAGCCGTCTTCAGCCCGGCTTGCTTGAATCCAGTGGCAAAGTGAGCAAGGGACTCACGTCTGAGCATACCCTGCTACACTTATGGTGACCAAAAGCGGTACAAAAGGGGGTGTTGATGGACGGAGCATCTGAATCAATCAAACACTCAAACCCAGTCAAAAGATCTGGGTTTAATCCATCACTGTTCTTAGTCCACTCTGCCACCCCAGTTCAGACATGGCTATATGCAAATCAGTCTGACCCTGTGCCTCATGGGAACAGTCCAGCCCGAACTGCTAAGCCATGTCTTCCCTGGACCGGAAACAAGCTTCCGGGGACCGGTTTCTGGCATTCCAACCGTCTTCAGCCTGGCTTGCTTGAATCCAGTGGCAAAGTGAGCAAGGGACTCACGTCTGAGCATACCCTGCCACACTTATGGCGGCCAAAAGCGGTACAAAAGGGGGTGGTGATGGACGAAGCATCTGAATCAATCAAACACTCACACACAGTCAAAAGATCTGGGTTTAATCCATCACCGTTCTTTAGCCCACTCTGCCACCCATGGATCTTGAGTGACAAGGGGTAAACCTCCATTAGGGGCTGTTGATTTCTTCCAAACTGATGAGCAACATTGTATGAAGGTGGTCAGGAATTTCTTTCTTTTTCTTCGTTTTCTATGATAGTATACATCCCTATGTTCACAATCACACTCTCCCTTCACTCCTGATGCTCCAAATTCCACCTTGTGTGCATCCAACTATGTACCTTATTCTTTGTTTGGTTTTGATATTTCACCCTCTCCTTCATATGTGCAGTACATTCCCATTCACTCAAGGCTTCATATCAGGGATTTATTTCATACAACATGAGCCTTAGGTTCTCATTTATTCTCACATTGAATGTGTCATATGGGGGACATAGCAGCAAGCACCATTTACTCGCTGTGACCTAATTCCATTGTTTGAACCAAATTCAAGTGTGTAAACCAGACTTGATAGGCATATAGTGTGCAGGTATGCCCTCAACAGAGGCCTCTTCACCCTTACAAACAGGAATTCTCCGACCATTTCTCAACATAGCTCTTACTTTCTTAAAGAATTTCATCCTTGCACTTTACACAAAGCAACACAAAATCTGCAAATTCCCAATTGAAATAACTAGCGGTTCCCAAACAAATCACAAACCAACACACAACAACACAAACATCCAATCCTAGCACTATGCCACTGAAGAAACCACTTTCAGCACAGCACCCAATGACGTAACAACCAATCCCAGTGCTGCTCACAACTGAACAACCAACCTCAGCATGGCACCTAATGGTGTATCTCGCAGCACCACACAGATGCTTGCACTTCACTCCAATCAACTTTGTAAAAGCTTAAATATCAAAAATATACAATAAATCTTATCTGTTTACCTAAAGACATATAGAACCAACAATCACTCTAGGGGAATAGGAAATATCATCCACTCGGTAGTGTGAAACACAAATTTAGTTCTCGACCAGCGAGAACCCACTCTGACTAAAGGCGTCTATTTGCAGAGGCCGCCGCATCCGCCCGTAGGGTGGGGGAGGCTTGAAGGCCGGCGCCATAACCCTCGTGGTGCCAAGAGCGGGGGTAAACTGGTTCTGGGCGCTTTGATGCGCCCAGGAACCAGCGGAAGCGGGGTGCGCACCAGCCACCCGACCGGAAGTAACCTGTTGACCTGAGCGCCCCCAAAGGGCGCCCAATGGTCAACCTGGCTTTATTTGAACCCCCCAATCAGGGGGTCTCACCTGAGGCCCGCAGGGAGGGCCCAGGAGGATTTAAGCGACGCCGCCGCCCAGCAAGAAGCACAACACCTTCGAGGAGCTGGGAGATCGGCGCGACAACAACAACGACTCGGCGAAGGACGAAGCTGAAGAAGGTGAGGCCACGGTTGAAAGACGCAAGCCTTGTCCCCGAAGACGCCTCGTGGAGTACGGCGCGCTTTGCCAGCTCCTCCGAAGCAACCAACAGGTAAAGGGGCAACAAGCTCAGAGCCCGGGGGTAGGCACACGCAGTTAGCTGTGCCCCAGCCGACGGCCTGACGCAGACGAACCAGAAAGCCACACGAAGTGCGCAGGCGATCACAACATGTCTGAGGGCCAGCCAGACGAGAGGTCAGAGGTACTGAAGAAGATCCGCGAGTTAGCGGCCATCCACGGCGACGACTGGCTGCACCCTCACTTGGGTAAAGGGAAAGAAAACAGACCGGTGGAACAGGCGGACGAAGAACTAGGGCCATCCGCACCGAAGAAACCGAAGAACATGCCGATGAAGAGATCATCCAAGAGGAACCCCCCGAGGAAGGTACGGCAGAAACCTCTTCCGGCGAGGCCGGAAGACATCGGCCAGGGCGAAACGACCAGCAAAAAGAAAACGGGTGAGCATATTAGCGACATCGTAAAGGAATGTTTAAAATCGCTGGCGCCGGGGTTACTTAGTGGCACAGGGCAAGGAGTGGCAGGGCCTAGGGAACAGCGCGCAGAGGAAGCGGCAGGTCTCACATGGCATATGGTCGATCCGGGGTGGGCCCGACAAACAAGAGTACAGGAGCAGGTAAGCTTGTCCGCTCAAGGTGAACAGATTTCCCCGCTACCCGGTTGGGGGTACGGCCCCGTGTCGGGAAGCCCACCCCCGAGCGGAGTAGTCAATGATAATTACATCAGGCCATCCCCTGGTCCAGCGTCCCTGACCACGAAGGCCACCGGCTTGGCATGTCTCATCCTGCTTGCGGTAAAGGAGAGGATATAGCGCAAGGAATTCATAGACATATTTTCACTGCTAGAAATTCAGTTGGAAGGGCTCGATCTAACCACGTATGACAGGAAGGAAGAGGATAGGAGAGAAAGGCGCGGGGCCAGAAAGGAGCGCAATTTCGAAAATTGGCTAGATGCGTTCAGAATCATGGCATGCATAATAGTTGAAAGGTTCCCCCATTGCGCCGCTGACCTGTGGCTATACGAGGCCAACATACATCTAGCACAGAGGCAATTCCCTGGGGATGCCTGGTTGGAATACGACAAAGGGTTTAGATTAAAGATGCAGAGGCACCCCGAAATGGAGTGGAACGAGGAGGATGTATCAGGGTTCATTCACAAGATGCTTACGGCTAAGGAAGCTAGGTCCTGGGCGGGTAAAAGCGACCAGCCCTTTCGGAGCTCATACCAAAAGGGGAAGAGCGGTAATTACCAGAGGCGGTCAAACGGGAGAGCGTACTCCCCAACTGCAACTAGGGCAATCTGTTGGAGATACGAAGCAGGGGACTGCTCATGGGGGTCCGCTTGTAAGTTTCAGCACGCATGCGCCACCTGCGGAGGCAAGCACGCATCCTCGGCGTGCAAGGGTACCAAACACGAATCGAAAAGGGAAAAGAGAGAAAAGAGCAAGAAGCGTTAGCCGCAACGCGGGAAAAAGGGGGGAACTGGTGGACGTTAGTAAGTGCCAGCTGGCCAGATCCCCTATAGATACACAACGGCTGCGCAGACTGGCGAACAAATACCCGAACAAAGATGATGCCAAGTTATTAGTGGAGGGCTTCGAGCAAGGCTTTGTTATCCCATTCCGAGGCCCGCTCCCCTCGGCGGGGGCGAACAATTTGAAGTCAGCGAGGTTACACCCCGAAGTGGTTAACGCCAAGATAGAAAAGGAACTGAACCTGGGCAGAGCTGAGGGCCCCCTCCCGAAGGAAGCACAAGAGGGCATAGTCATCTCACCGCTAGGCGTAGTTCCCAAGAAAGAAGAAGGGCAATTCAGGCTGATACACCACCGTTCGTTTCCGGAAGGCTCATCAGTGAATGACGGTATCGACCCCGAGGCTTGTTCAGTGGGCTACGCGTCAGTCGATGACGCAATTGAACTGGTGAAGGCGGCAGGTATAGGAGCCCTTATGGCGAAAGCGGATATTGAATCGGCGTTCCGCCTATTGCCGGTCCACCCTTCCAGTTTCCACCTACTGGGCTTCCAATGGGGCGAGGAGGTGTTTGTCGACAAAGCCATGCCCATGGGCTGCGCGATATCATGCGCATATTTCGAGCAGTTCGCCACTTTCTTGGAATGGGCGCTGCACGATCAACACCAGGAGGGGGGAAAACTGCACTACCTAGACGATTTCCTATTCACAGGCCCAGCAGGTTCCCCAGTTTGCGCGAGCACCTTGGCGGCCTTCGAGGATCTAGCCAGGTCCCTGGGGGTCCCTCTCGCAAAGGAAAAAACGACAAACCCGACCACGAGGCTTACGTTTCTGGGCATAGAACTAGATTCTATAGCAGGAACGGCCAGGCTGCCTCCAGACAAAGTGAAAGAGTTCCGCAGGGAAGTAGCGAAGCTGCGGGGTCGGAAGAAAGCCACCCTGAGGGAGATCCAGGGAGTGATTGGTAGACTTAACTTCGCGGCTCGGGTAATCCCGCCCGCCAGGGTATTTTCGAGGCGCCTAACAGGGCTAACGGCCGGTGTCACCCACAAGCACCACCACATCAGATTGAGTGCAGGCGTGAAAAAGGACCTGCTGGTGTGGGACGAGTTCCTACAAGATTTCAATGGGGTGCGGATGTGGAGAGAGGGGTGGGTAACGGCCGAACAGATAGCTCTTTACACGGACGCGGCCGGAAGCCTGGGTTTCGGCGCAGTCCTGGGAAACAGTTGGTGCGCCAGCCAGTGGCCGGAGGAGTGGCATGCGCAGGGGCTCACTAGGAACATCACGTTTCTCGAGCTGTTCCCGATAATCGTAGCACTGACCGTTTGGAGAAAGGAGATAAAGAATTTGAAACTCACGCTGTGGTCAGATAACATGGGAGTAGTGCAGGCCATTAACAGAGGCACAGCGAGATGCCCTGACATACTAAGGCTAATGCGACGGTTAATTAAATTGCAGCTGGAAGGGAACCTGGAGCTGAAGGCACGCCACGTGCCAGGGTCAGAGAACTCGGCAGCAGATGCACTCTCCCGGGCCCAGATGAAGCGGTTCAGGGAGCTGGTGCCCGGGGCAGACAGGGAGATGCCCCCCTTTCCACAGTCCCTCTGGGACCTAGAGGAGTAGACTTATCCTGGCTGGTAGGGCAGTCACTTACCGGGGAGGCTAACAGACGATACAGGACTTACGCAAACACGGTAATGAGTGTTGGGGGTCTAAAATTTCTGGAAGACGGGGCGAAAACTCGCACAGCAGTTGAGAAATTCATACAATGGGCATTCGACTCGAAGAAAACGAGATCATGGGCGCAGGCACATTTGTCCGCCATCGCCCATTTCGCCAGGCTCTATACAGGCGAGGACCCAACTACCTCGCCCTATTTAAAGGCGGCCCTAAAGGGCTGGAGAAAGGTTGAGGGCAGAAAGAAGGACGACAGGCGTCCCATCGACTCCGCCAAGCTGGGGCAGCTCCTAGGAGCCCTCACGGGTCTAATATCAGACAAATATGAGCTGCTACTGTTTAGGGCGGCATTCACCACGGCCTTCTTCGGAGCATTCCGAATCAGCGAGCTAGTGGCTCCCAGCAAGTCAGGCCCAGCGCAGCAATGCCTGCAGGCAAGAGACATTAAACCAATGGCTAGAGCGGTGGAATTAACGCTGAGGCAGTCCAAAACGGACAGGGCAAGGAAGGGGACGACGATACGTCTCCATTGCATCCCAGAGGCTGGGCTCTGTGCGGTATGCTGGCTGTTTAAGTACATGGGGACCCGACCAGCGGGAGAGGGTCCTCTCTTTATACATAAGGATGGGAAAAACCTGAGTAAGTTCCAGTTTACAGCTATAATGCGCCAGGGCCTTGGTAAAGCCGGGTATCGTGCGGCATCGTTTGCATCGCACTCATTCAGGATCGGCGCAGCGACCTCGGCAGCGCAGCATGGCATGCCCGAGGACAGGATCCAGACGGTGGGTAGATGGCGCTCCAAGGCGTACAAGTCGTACATACGCCCCCACCTGATATAAAAAAAAAAAAAGGAGAAAAAGAAAGATAAAAAAAAAAAAGGGAGAGAAAGCCCCGAGGGGGGGGGGGGAGAGGTGCTCACTTTGGGATGCCGCACGGCAGGGTGATAGTCCCCTCCTCGGAAGTACACACGGTGCACAGAAGGCCACCTAACAGAATGCTTTCTCTCAACAGGGGGACGCCCGCTGCTCGTCTGGGTGGTGGGACATTCATTCGTGTCCCGAATGGAGTCCTGGTGGCGAAGAGGGGGCCACAGCATAAGCAGGCCCAAGTCAACGTACATCCGCTGGATAGGGCAGCCGGGCATGAGATGGGAGCAGCTTCTGCCGACGCTGGACGGCCTCATGGCAGATTCGGCCTGGTTGCCCGACGTCCTGATCATCCACCTTGGGGGCAACGACCTGACCCGGCTAGGGCGAAAAGCAGTCGGGCAGGCCATCCAAAGAGATCTCACCAAGACGGCAGCGTGGCTGGGTCCCACAACGATAGTCTGGTCTGAGATGATCAGCAGGAAGTACTGGAGAGGTGCCGATTCCAACAAGGCCGTTGATAACGCAAGGAGGAAATTAAATGTTGCGATGCACAAGTTCTGCCTCGCCAATGGCCTGGAATCAATCCGGCACGGCCTCATCCACCCAGGCCGCCCTGAGCTATATGGGCAAGACGGGGTACACCTCTCCGAAAAGGGGATGGAGGTGTTTTGGGATAACTTGTGGAGTGCAATGACACTCGCAGGTTGCAATTAAAAAAAAAAAAAAAGAAAAAAAGGAAAAAAGGATGGAAAGAGGTGGGAGCCACGAACCAGGTGCAGGGGGGGAGCCGCAGTAAGACGTGAGCCTCCCTGCGGCGTGGCAGAAATCCTACACTGGTTGGCTAAGAAAACACACCGGCGGGCGGTGTGTAAGAGGATGGCCACTCACTTTGGGATGCCGCACGGCAGGGTGACGTGGCGGCAGAAAGGAGGGGAGTAACAGGAGGAGACGGCACTCGCGGCCCAGACCCGGCCGGACGGCAGGGCGTAAATGGTAGCGAGCTGGGGACCTAACTCCCGACAGGAAAGCTCCCCTCCGCAACACGCAAAGAGCGTGGGCAACCAACCACTGGAGCACCAATAGACTGGCAACAAACTGGTTTGGGTACAAGCCCCATTTTCGGACTAAGGAGGGCATAAAAAGACTGACACCTGTTATCACATGATGGTGTCATAATTTGTATATGGCAATTATGATTGATGTTTAATGTTCGTAAAATGGAAGATAGCTTGAAACCAGTTTGTGTTATTAATATGTCTTTGGTTATTAATAAACTGCGGCCAACAACGACCACTACTAATACCAGTTATTGTTGGCTGTTATTATTTCCCACCATTGGCAAACCCCAGAGTACGGGGGCCGGTAAGTATGTACGAAGAGGTCACCGCGGAATGGGCACATCCGAGGGTTATTGCAGAGGCCGCCGCATCCGCCCGTAGGGTGGGGGAGGCTTGAAGGCCGGCGCCATAACCCTCGTGGTGCCAAGAGCGGGGGTAAACTGGTTCTGGGCGCTTTGATGCGCCCAGGAACCAGCGGAAGCGGGGTGCGCACCAGCCACCCGACCGGAAGTAACCTGTTGACCTGAGCGCCCCCAAAGGGCGCCCAATGGTCAACCTGGCTTTATTTGAACCCCCCAATCAGGGGGTCTCACCTGAGGCCCGCAGGGAGGGCCCAGGAGGATTTAAGCGACGCCGCCGCCCAGCAAGAAGCACAACACCTTCGAGGAGCTGGGAGATCGGCGCGACAACAACAACGACTGAAGCCCACCCACCCACACCTAAAGAGCAGCAAAGTTGCAGTGCTGGATAGTGGAAGGGGCGTTAGCAGAAATCCTACACTGGTTGGCTAAGAAAACACACCGGCGGGCGGTGTGTAAGAGGATGGCCACTCACTTTGGGATGCCACACGGCAGGGTGACGTGGCGGCAGAAAGGAGGGGAGTAACAGGAGGAGACGGCACTCGCGGCCCAGACCCGGCCGGACGGCAGGGCGTAAATGGTAGCGAGCTGGGGACCTAACTCCCGACAGGAAAGCTCCCCTCCGCAACACGCAAAGAGCGTGGGCAACCAACCACTGGAGCACCAATAGACTGGCAACAAAATGGTTTGGGTACAAGCCCCATTTTCGAACTAAGGAGGGCATAAAAAGACTGACACCTGTTATCACATGATGGTGTCATAATTTGTATATGGCAATTATGATTGATGTTTAATGTTCGTAAAATGGAAGATAGCTTGAAACCAGTTTGTGTTATTAATATGTCTTTGGTTATTAATAAACTGCGGGCTACAACGACCACTACTAATACCAGTTATTGTTGGCTGTTATTATTTCCCACCATTGGCAAACCCCAGAGTACGGGGGCCGGTAAGTATGTACGAAGAGGTCACCGCGGAATGGGCACATCCGAGGGTTATTGGCACACACAGGATAAACCAACACATATTTCTGTTAGTCACAATAGAAGTTTAATAAGTCCTTGACTTTGTGTGGCAGATGGTGCCTCACAATCCAACACCTCAGCGTTATACCAAACTTCAACTCTTTGCAGCAAGCACATTATTCTTCATAAGCAAAAGCGATATTTGCAAAAAACACTTTAATTCTCAACTTTAATGCAGAGCCCTCTTGGACTCAAATTTCACATTATTACTAAAAACATGACAGATCATCCAAAAACCACATACACTGTGACGCTCTCCAACTCACAATTAAAATTGCATAAACCTACTTATATTCACACTCCTAGGAAACTGAAAATGCTTCGGGAATGCTGGAAAGCCATCAATAACCGGAATGTGATTGTGTCAGGGCAGATTTGAACTCTCAGGGGCACATTTTAAATCCTCCTAGCCTCAGTGGGAATCATCCTCTGCTGCCAATATTCGTTAGTGCTTTGTTTGTGCTACTTCTGGGACCATAAAGGAATCAGAGTTCACAACTGAGGCTAGTCACCAAACCAATACTTTTAGATAACATGAAGCAGATTCGGCTTCTCAAGGAAGACAGACTATAAAGGTTGATTAAAGATTAAAAAGGTTTCGAATTTAAAAATCATCAAGTTAGTGTCAATCAATAATCAATATATGAATACATTAATCAACTGAAAGTTCAAATCAATCAAAGTCAAATAAGTAAAAGAACAAATTCGTGTAAAGTTGTCTTAAAGAAAAAAGTTTAAGTAAATCTGTTTTTTCCATAAAGAGAGCACCCCAATCTGCTTTATGCCGTCCGAAAGGGGCAAAAGTCTCGTCTCTATGCGTTTTAGAATGTTCTGCACTGAACTAGCCTATATCACACAATTTTAATATTTGCTAAACCTACACATTGTCCCAAAATACTCCAATCAGGTTGAGGCACAAAGATATAATATAGGCTCATTAGTTTTTCTGGACCCAAAAAAAGAAGCTTCTCTAAGCATCCTTCAAACTTACAGGTATCTGCCAGCAACAAGATCATTGGACCAGCCTGTACTCTGCTGGTGTACTGCAGCAACCAATTAACACATTCTGCAGTTATCACATAAATGAAAACATTTCACGAGAGAAAGTAAGCAAAGACACATTGTGCTTATTAATTGTGAGTTCAGAGTCTCGTAGAAATAAGAATACACATGTGACATGAAACAAGATGGCAACCAAACATTGGCCATTTTTTAAATGTAGGCATGAATTAACTTTGGTCAATTTAAACATGAATAATATTCAGTTAATAGCATTTGCTTTTCTACATGTTAAAATCAATATGATGCAAAAGATTTCATAAAAAGAAATAACCTTTCAAATCTTTCTCTAAAAAGGGAATTTCCTGAAAGAGTAGCCCAGACTACATCTCCTTGCCATACAGCTGCCTCCTATGCTGAATTACAGAAGCAAATTAATTCTGTCCAGGAAAGGGAGCATAAATAGCATACACAGGATCATTCTTTGTGCTCAAAACTCTGCTGATTTGAGAAGCTCTTTCGAATCTTTGGGAAAAGGCAATCTCATAGAGACTGAGATGTTCAACTCATGCACCAAACTTGTAATTGTAGTGACTTTTCTTTTTTGGCACATAGAATGAAATGAGGTACCAGTGCACACTTTGGAAAATGTACTGTGAATTCAGGGATCAAATGGTGCTGGTTTGAAAAAACGGTATGGGACTTCCCGTTTTAGGAAGATGAGAGGCATAGGCATACTATCGTGTTAGTGGCGACACCTCACTGGAGATTTCCTAAAAAGGGATGGCTACCCTCACCCACTTCCAATGGCATGCTTCTTCATTAGGTACTTCCTCTGCGGGACTACCCTTTTGGCATACAGCAGGCCCTCTTGAGAGCTTTTAGTATGTTGATGAATGCAGTAGGAACACAGTTGATACCCACAGATATAAAACCTAATGCATTCCATTGCAGATGTTAAAGAAAGAGTGCATTCTTTTTTGTTATGGGGCCTCTAAAGGGAGGGACTTCTTGGGTTACAAATGCTTCAAGATGGACTTGAGTTAAACTTGTTTATTGCTGCCCCTGCGACAGAACCCTTACCCCACTCCTCTCCTTACCTGTTTCTGGGGCGCGACCTCCGTCTTCTCATCATGGGAGGTGGGGAAGGTAGCAAGACCTAGAACAGAAAGAAGATCTATTACAAGAGGGGAAGGGCAGAAACCAAAAATACATTAAAATGATGGGCTTATCCCAGCAGGGAATGAGGCATGGGACGGATAGCCTTATAAGACCAACCAATTGGACAGGGGAAAAACAAGGAAGTGAGGCCGGGAGGAAGAAGGAGAGGTGGGGAAGCCAAAAGCATAATACATAATGCATAATACATAATGGGGTCGCGCTAGAGAGACCAGCAATAGATAAAACAGTCTCCATAACGCAAGTATTATAAGAAGCCCATTCTTAACATCAGGAACAAAGCTAAGAGAAGAAAAGGCTGCTTATTTTCTTTTCCTTTTCCCTTTTATTTATGAGACTAATTTTTACGTATTTATTTATTTTATTTACTTACCTGAATACTCAAAGCATGAGCTGGGCCCCTCTTCTACCTCGGTGTCACTATAAAAAAAATAAGTATAGAGAATGTAACAGAGAAACAATTAGAGAGAAAGGATATTGTCATTCTCACCATACTCTTCGTATTTATTTCTGTGAGGGCTCTGGTTGTGATCGCACACCTCAGGACGCTGTGAAAGAGGAACAGATAGAAAGAAGTTAATGTTGCGCATGTCAAGACGGGAAATACCACCATTGCCCCCACCTGGGTCTGTAATTCCTTGTACAAGTTTTGACTACCTTGTATTTTCATTATCATATAAATACTCAATAAAAAGGCAACATTCACTGTACTACCAAGCATTTGAAGCAATATTTCTGCCCTTCCCTCCCACAACCCCTCTCAAGCATGGATAAGAAACAGTGGGGCATATTATCAAGACTCGGCGATAAAATTATCGCCGCTTTATCGGCAGGAAACTGCCGATAAAGTGGCGATAATGGGCTTGATAATATGCTCTATGGAATTTCAATCGAAGCTCATGTTAAATGTCCTTCAGATCTAACATGAGCTTCGATTGGAATTCCATATAGCATATTTTCAAGCCCATTATTGCCATTTTATTGGCAGTTTCCTGCTGCTAAAGCGGCGATAATTTTATCGCCGAGTCTTGATAATATGCCCCAGTGTTCTAAAAGTGTTGTGAAGTGCAAGCCTTTAGTGTAGTGCACAGGTTTCTGTCCCTAATGAAGCCATAGAAATGGTCAAGGGTGTTCGCCAGTACTGCTGATGCAGAGCCAGTCACTTGATCAGTTGTAGTGGTAGTCTTCTGCCACCTAACAAGACTGTGAATTGGCATTGTGTCACAATGTCCACAGCTATTCTTACTCCCAGGGCTAGGGCCATAGCTGGTATACGTGGATGTCTAACACAGTATGATCCTCTTGCCCTCGCTCGCCTATGCAGGACCTGCAATTAAATGGACAGCATGACAACACAGGTGGGGCAAGGGGACTGAGAAGAGAGAAGAGAAAATAAATGGTTGTCGAACTTCACCAATTGCTGTCAATGGTCTGTGAGTTCACTCATTATTCTTTCATCAAACAGATGTGGACTCCTGTCATTTCAAGATCCACTGTTCTCTACACTGCATTTAAAAGTTTAAAAACGTTTCTACTTCTAAAATATTCCTTAGGAAGCAAACCTTGAGTAAATAGAAATGTAGTACCTCTTTTTGATTACCTTTTTGATGACTTCTAAAATATTGTTTTGGAAGTAACACTTGAGTAAATAAAAATGTACCCCCTTTTTTCGATGCCCTTGTATATTCTAAGCCTTTAAAACAGAATTCTCTCAACCCTGCATGACGAATAGGAGTATAATTAAGGATCTCGGTTTCCCGTTTACTGATTTATACTGATAAATTCAGGCAGAAACCATTCTGTTCCGTGTCTGTATTTATTTATATAATGGGAAAGTATTGAAAATAACAAGCTGGTTTTATTTCTCATTGTTGGTTTGATAGAGAGGTGAATGGTTTGGGGCGCTTGTTCTTTGAGCCAGTAATATCTATCCATGCTTTAAGGTATGTGTGATAAAAGAAAATATCCTGAGAAATGTGTCAGTGCAATTAAAAACATCCCGTAGAAACTCAACTGCTGGTTACAGGCTTCTCAAAACAATTGCGCAGGGGGCTGAGTTTTAGCTGCAGTGAGCTGATTGTTACCTACATGTAAATTGCTTCAAATGCATTAAAATAGCTTGCTGGATAATGCACTTTACTGCAAAATTGTGTTTAGGTGTTTGTATGAGGTCAAAATTATTTCTGATTTTATGTTAAATATCTGTTGTAACATGAATTTAACACCAACAAACATAGGGACATTGTATCCTTGTGCTCCTTAGACTCTCCAAATATCCCTTAAAAAAAATAAACAAGTCAAAACTTTCTCATTGTGTACTTATTGCTGTGAAGCACCATTTCATAATGTGAAAAGCTTCTCTTCAAAAGACCCATCAGCTCTTCAGCTGAGTTAATTAACACTTTTGTATTCCACTGTCCTTTGAAGACTATGGTGATCTCCTGTCTTTTAACGCAGGGTTCTCTAAAGACGGTCCGGGAGAGCTTGATCCATGCCAGAATTTTTGCCTTTCACCATTTAGATAAATGGAGTTATCTTCAAAATCTGGCAACTTGAAGTTGGTGGCAATTTGTGATTCCTTAGGGACAATTTAGCTTCATACATTGCATTAAAGGAATCGCAAAATTTGCGATTCCTAAAATGCAATTACAAAATAAGGAATCCCAAATTTTGCGATTCCTTATTTTGCACCGTATTTTCATTCATACATCCCATTTAGCAAATTTGCATTCGCAAAGGTTGAAAATTCTGCGAATTTCGGCCTTTGCGAATGCAAATTTGTATGATACATATGGTCCTTTGTTCCTCACTGAGAGACAATGCTACAGTATTCATGCTGTGATGTGGTTGTGGTCTTACATGTCCTCTGTAAGGTGTGACACATATTGTTAGAATGTGGATTTAGGCCCAGATCCTTGTACTGGGGTGAATGTATGACATTGTTCTACATTCTGTCCATCAACTGTGTTTTTTGCAATTTTCACCCCGAGTGTGCTGGGTATACTCAGACGTGAGTCCCAGGCTCTCCACACCAGTGGAGTCAAGCTATCCAGGCTGATGAAGGCTGATAGCCAGAAACCGGTCCTTGGATGCTTGATTCCGGTCTGGGAAAGACATGGCTTGGTAGTTCGGACTGGACTGTTCCCATTAGGCACAGGGTCAGAGCTGATTTGCATATAGCCAGTGTCTAACCCAGGGTGGTGTGGAGTGCAAAAAAATGATGGATTTAGGCCCAGATCCTTGTACTGGGGTGAATGTATGACATTGTTCTACATTCTGTCCATCAACTGTGTTTTTTGCAAATTTCACCCCGAGTGTGCTGGGTATACTCAGACGTGAGTCCCAGGCTCTCCACACCACTGGAGTCAAGCTATCCAGGCTGATGAAGGCTGATAGCCAGAAACCTGTCCTTGGATTCTTGATTCCGGTCTGGGAAAGACATGGCTTGGTAGTTCGGACTGGACTGTTCCCATGAGGCACAGGGTCAGAGCTGATTTGCATATAGCCAGTGTCTTACCCAGGGTGGTGTGGAGCAACGTGGGGCAACGAAATTCGTTTTTTGTTTTTTTTCGGTACTTACCTCTAATGGTCCATATCCCACATTTTACAACCTCCCACCCTGACCCTACCCTGCCTGAGGTCACTGCCCCAGTATAACGCCCGGCACGGGCCGTGCCTGGCGATCCGAGATGGGCAGAGCGGGTCCCGAGGTCCGTGGCTGAGGGACCCGAGGGCCCGTGAACTCTCGAATAAGGAGCCTCGGAGAGGGAGTGCAGAGAGGGGAATCCGGGCCATGCAGTGTCCCTGCCTCAATAGGAGCAGCGCAGGGCCCTTGTGAGTACGGGCATTCCCCGGTGATAGGGTCAGGGGCTAGAGCGGAGCAGGGACATTGGGGGTGCGTCCTAGAGCCATAACTGCAGTTAGACATCGGATGCGCACACCATGATAGCCGCCAAGCTTCACTTCCCTGCACCTTTCCCAGCAGCGCTGTCCCGTTTCTTGTGGGACTTAACTCCCCAGACGGGGCTCAGATACGCCTGTGGACACCCCAGTTCTGCACCTGCACCCCAGTCTCTACACTCAGCCCGCCCGGGACAGCGGCGGGGATTGTCACAAACAAGGCCGCCATGTTGGGAAAAGCCCTCATCAGAACTTGTCTGGGTTGGATTCTGAGGGAATCTCAACTCCTAACCCTTGTCAGCCCTGACCCCAGTCACCCGCCCCCAGCTCACGCCTATGCTCTCTTTTTCTCACAATGACAGTAAAGCTGGGCCAGGACAAGGCCGCCAAGAGGCTGCTGGGCAAAAGGTGTGTGGCTGCAGTGCTGGTAGAGGAGCCCACAGAGGAGGAGGAGGCAGCTTCCCTGGACCCCCAGGAGGAGGGCGAGCAGGATCTTCAGCCATCCGTGCAGCCCTCCCCGGACCAGAGACACTTTCTGCGAGCAAGAGATGAAGGTGAGGGGCAGCGGCTGTGGAGGGCAGAGTAACAGCCTGCAGGGGGGGTAGGCAGGGTGCAGAGGGATGCTGCAGCTTGGGCTCAGTGAGTTGACGGGGTGCCGAGGAGTAGCCTGGTGTCCTCACCTGGTGACTGGACAGGGTGCAGGCGGTAGGAAGACACAGGCAGACACCGTGCATGGTAAGATAAGACATCCTGGTGTCCTGGTCCTTGTGCCTAACTGCACTGTAAATTGTAAATTGATACTTGTATAGCGCACTACTCACCCGCAAGGGTATCAAGGCGCTAGTACGAATATCGCTGTGGAACCCATCCTGGCTTTCCCTGTGAGGCATCCACTCCTGGGCACCCCCAAGGTGTAGGCCAGGCATCCTTAGCGTTGTGGGGGCCGTTGTGGAGATTTAGCAAGTTATTGCCCAGAGTTGCAGAGTGGGACTCCATGATTGGAATAGGCACCGGGCGAGAATTATCAGGTCCGTGGAAATTTGAGCCCAAGACCCACCGAGGCGGGGAATTGAACCCTGGTCCCGGGCTCGACCTCTGCATCAGGGTCTGCCGCTCTAATCATTGAGCCACACTTCTCCACTTGCATGTCCTGTGCAGTGGGCCAGTCTACAGCCAGCATGGGGGTGGTGAGTGCAAGGAGGTGTCATCACAGCCCGTGAGGTCCAGGGAGGGTGCCTGCCTACAGGGTGTCTTGATGGGGTGCAGGGATGTTATGTCACAGCTTCCAGGGTGTATGCATCATGGATGGAGGGCGGGTAAGCACATCGTATTGTTCTCTGGCGGGTACAGGGTCTTTGGATGGATTGAAAGCGGCACAGCCTAATGTTCCAGGAGCTTGTTTGGGTAGGATATACCCTAGGAACTAGTGTTTGGATTGTTATAGTGCTGACACACTTGGCGGTTGAAGGGATCCTGGAACTGAGGAGTACAGTTGGTTCAAGAGAGCTTTAGGGGTGCTTTGTAATTGGCACATCAGTTTTAGGGGCAAGACCGGAACGCGTAGTACGCACCCATGCTGTCTCTCGTTGCTACTTCACTCATCCTCCCCTGTGTCCACCACTCCTCCCCTTCCTAGTCATTGCTTGTTAATGCTTGTTTTACTTTGCTTAAGAATTCGAATATCATTTTTTGCCGTTTTATAACATGTTTTCAGTTGTGCAGTTTTAATGTCACCCTGTTATGCATTGCTTTAGAATGCAATGATATTGTTTTTGCTGTCTTATAACATGTTTTCAGTTGTGGAGTTATAATGTCAACCTGTTATGCTTTGGTTTAGAATGCAATGATTTTGTTTTTGCCGTCTTATAGCATGTGTCCAGTTATGCTGTTATAATGTCACCCTGTTATGCTATGCTATACTATTTTGTATGCTGCTGTGATGTTATGTGCTATGATGGTGTGTCATTTGTTATAGTGCTTTCTGATGCTGTTTAATAGAACTGGACTCTATGTTATGTCTCATAATGTTATATTATTGCATGTTATACGTCAATTACTAGGGAACATATGTATTTTTATTTTGCGTCTTGGGTATTTTGGGTCAGATTGTTTTCGACGAAAGGGGCAGCGCTAAAAAGCTGTGCGGTTTGCTAAAGCCACAATGACATTTAATTGCCCTGGTTGTGCTGAAGAAAGGAGAGGAAGTGTGTAAAAGAGTTCTAAGGGTGGGTTTTAGGGATAAGCAAATTAGATGTGACGTCAACAAGATGCTTGAGAAGCAATTGGCAAAGAAGCATTAAAAATGCAATAGGTCTCGCCTTTCATTAAGTTAAAGCCATTTGCTTTGCTACAGAATACCATTAGCAAAGCAAATGGTTTTAACTTAATTAAAGGCGAGACCTATTGCATTTTTAATGCTTGTTTTACTGAACCTATAGCTCAAGCCCTCGAAATGTATATTGCCAAGGCCCTAGGTTCTTCTTTGCATGCGGTGGAACTCTGGGGCTTCTCTAATAGTAACAATCTGATTGTCTCTGAGTGTAATGTCCACAGACACTTGGAAAGCTGTCAATACTACTATGTCAAAAGAATTTCTTGATTTTAAGTCCTTCTGTGGGCTAGAGCTTTTTTGCTATTCAATCACTGTACCAATTGATAGAGAGCGATATTTTCAATGTAGAGTTGGAGCACTGCCGTTGAGAAATTTCATATCCAAATATCTGGTTTTGGCACCTTTCGACTGCCCAAGGTGTACCCATCCATTTGAAACTGTTCCTCATCTTATTTTTGCATGCCCTGCATATGTATCAGGGGTGGCTTCAATGCTAAGGCAGAGGAGTGTTGCCTCACTGCTCCTAGAGCAGAGTGAAGTAAAAATAAAATGATAATACCAGAATGTTAGAATCATTTTATTTTTAATGTTCCTTTAAGCTCCATGTTAAGGCTGGGCTGCCTGGGCTCGTGTGACCCGGCATAGGGAAGAGTGGTGGCTGCACCATAAGTGCGAGTGACGGTTTGGCTGGCTGACTTGGGCCAGCCAAACTGTCATGCGCATTGTGCATGTTCTCCACCGGCTGTATTGGGCAGCCTGGGTGGAGAACATGCACAGCCTCTCAATCATTCTCTGAGCACCGAACCACTGCGCTCATAAAAATCACAACGATGTCGTAAGGCAGTGTTGGGATTGGCTGGGAGAGACTGGGAGCCTGTGTGCTTCCATTCAGAGAGAAGAGGACGGAGAAGAGGCGGTGGCTTTCACAGGTAAGTCTTTTTTTATTTTCTGACAACCCGTCACTCTACCAGCCGCCACTGACTGTACGTCCTTGCTTATTCTAGTTATCACAATTATATAATCAGTTGGGTCTGCACTGTCACTTTGCTTCCCTACGAATTCATAGATCTCACTGCCGGTCACTATTTGCTTGTGCAGACGCCAAGGTTTTGGGGGTTATATGGATGCTAAGGAGGAGCTTACTTTCCCATTATCAAAGCTGAGGTGGCCCTAGGCTTGGGCCTTTATGTAGATACCATCTTCATTGTTTAAAATGTATTTATAAGTTTAATTGCTACTTTTTAAGCTTAGGGTACTCTTTGCGACCCAAGTTTACTTAAAAAATATATAATAATCTTTTAATGACGAACAGATCTAGTTATGCCATTATTCTTCATTTCACTATCTGCACTTTTTATAATTATTTTTATTATGTATGTATTTATATTTTTGATGTACACTTTTATGGCTCTAGTTGCCGAAATAGTTACATTTGACTGACCTATAACAGCATGAGCATGTCAGGAACAATTATTCCATTGTAGGCAACTGACCACACCATGGCTACAATAGGCCTGTGTCGTAAGTCAGATAAAAGCAAGTTTCTATTCAATAAAACAATTATCTTGCTGCTAAGAGAGTATCCAAAGAGCAAAATATAATTTTGCCTGGGGTTCTAGAAATCCTAACACTCTAAAAAGTGGAAAAAATATTCAATTTTTTTACCACTTGCTACAGCTGCCCTATCCCAGACTCACCCATTTCCGGCACTCCTTGTCAGTGTCATTACATTTCATTTTACTATTTTTCATGTTCAGTAAATTAGCTACTTGCAATGTTTTAAAGACGGCAAGGATTGTGGGCCATAAGTGATCTTATGTTGGCTGAGTGTACTGAGCCTGTATAGTATTATTATACCAGTTGACTTTTTTAGGCAAGTTGGGATATGTCTTTGTGATAACTCTGCTACCCTGCAATGAGAACGCTGCTATCACCGGCCAAGCCCGTCAGCATGTAAGAGAATATCGTCAGAATATCATCTGATAGAAATATTGAGTCTCAAATATCACTTTACAAAAATATCATTCCAGTGGAGGTATAATAAAAAATTACACCAAGTGGGACGATATTTTTGTTCTAGATATCTATGCCTCGATATTTCTGTTAGACAATATTTCTCTCTACGATATTATTTAAGACGCCCTCAGCCTGTCTGTTTTGAACTTTAGCTGCTAATAAGTTGTAGAACAGAGACTTGTGAGTTCCAAAACTATGTTGTAAAGTATTAGAGCCAACAAATACATAACTGTCAGACATTTTGTTAGTAGAACTAGCATCTGCCATAACAGTTTTATTTAATTCTCCTAAGGGTATATTTCTATCTCTGCACTGGCCCACTACACAGTGGCGGCTTCTTCGCGCATGGGAAGGAATTTCGCCCCACTGCTCATAGAGCAGTGAAAAGGGGGGAATAAAACGATAATAACTAGGTTATTATCTTTTTATATTTGGTTGCTGCCGGCTGGTTTAGGGTGGGGGCGGGGCTGGTGGCTCAGGGTGGGAGGAGCAGTTTACTGTGCACCCTAAGTGTGCATGACTGTTTGACCATCCGTTTCGGCGAGCCAAGCAGTCATGCGCACTTTGCATATTCCTCACCAGGCTGTAATGGACAGCCTGGTGGGAAATATGCACAGGCTCCCTGTCACAAATCTGCATTGCAGCGTTGTGATTGGCTCAGGGGAGCCTGCATGCCAGATGCATCCAGCAGCTTTTCCCAGACTGGAGTCAGGAAGAGCAGAGAAGCAGAGTGTTTTTTAAAAATATTTTCATGTCCCCCAGTTCTCTACCAGCCGCCACTGCCACTTCAAAAAACGTGGTGCATAGCAAAGGCAGTCATTGGCTGCAAATGACCTACCTGGATCATAGATTCAGAATTAGCAAATATTTAATCTTGGAAATGGAATTAGAAGTTAGAGGAAATAAGCTGGACGTTCCAACAGTTAGGCAGAAGCAGCCATTTCGAATATACAGAAAACCTACAAAATTGTAACATGGTTGCTATTCTTGCTAAGTTTGTACACCTTCACTGAAAACTTGATTTAGAGAAGAGGAGTACAACAATTGCAATGACTTTGTGTCACAGTTGTCATCTGCACAAACAGTGCAATATCCATCAATTTAGGTCTCCCAAAAATAAGTGGAAATCATGTGTGCAACTCAACACACATGGGTAAGAGGTGGCCTTGAATGTGCTGATGTTGACATTAAACTAGTGTTCATGCCATGGGATCCGTATATGAACTTGCATGCATGTAAAAGGGGCTCGAGATGCTATCCTTTTGCAGCCATATAGCATGTGCATATGTAAAGCACATATTCACTCAGAAGGATATCTTGGAACTGAATGAAAGGTGCTATTGTTAGCCAACTTAAAAGCACTCTTTTTTAAAGCTTTGTGGAATGAAAGGCTTTGTGGATCCAGCACAATCTGAAGCTGTGGCCATAGATCAAACACTGGTCCCTTCAGTAGATGCATTAGTCCACTGAGCCAACAGACCATTTAAAATTCCAGTGAAGACAGCAGAGAGGTGCGTAGAAAAGAAAAATGTTGTATTGTAGCAGGAGTATGTGAGCTATATATATGCCTAAGCTAAAAGACCGCAATCGTCTGCCAGGATTGTAGACACACTAGCTACCACTAGAGAGGAAGTCCTTAATGCAATAACTAAAATACTCAAAAAGATTGCCCAAAAGTAAAGAACTGTAAAAAGTATGAATTTCCCACAGACTTTAAAACAACTGGAGATATTTTTCACTTTCTTTCTTATAATGTGAATGTCACTGAGACTGATTCAGAACAAGTGAATGCAGCTTTTGGGCAGAGGTTGCCAAAGGTATAGGAACAATTGTGGACACACAGAAACTGTCAGGATTGGCTTCAATGGCTAATGAGTCCTATGAAGAGGTTTCCTTGCATATTGCAATACACCCTCTAGCCTGAAGCTAAGGCTGAAAAGGGAATCTGTCCATGCTGTAGGAACTAATATATCCTGCAGGATAATTTAGTTCCCACTGCACACACTTTTGTACAAGACATTATAGGCATTTATTTTGTTGATTTGCCAAGTTTTCCTGGTGCCCTGAAGGCTGCTACTATTCTTTTTATGGTTCAACTGACAGCAACTTCTTTATGTTGGGGGTTTATGTTCTTCTTTCTTCACTATTCCTTTAGATTGTGAAATGTGATTCTTTTTTGCTTTCTTGTTTGAAGCAAAGCAGCTAAAATGGACAAGGCATGCCCAGGGGTTTACTGAGTTGCCCTCTATATTTTCTCAAGTCCTTAAGAAAGATTTTAAAATGTTGATTGTTTCTTGTAGTTCCATCCTTATTCAATACATAATGATACCACCAGATGATCCGCACCACCAAAAGGACATCGTTCAAAGAGCGGCTGGACAACAACACCCACAACAGCAAGGAACTCTTCAGCATCGTCAAAGAGCTCTCCAACCCCACTGCCAGCAACAACAACATCACACCGTCATAAGACCTCTGCAACTTCCTCGCCACATTCTTCCACCGCAAGATCGCAGATATAAACGACAGCTTCGGACCCCAGACTCCGCCTCCAGCCATCAAACCAACGACCCCCACCACCAGCATCAGCGCATTGGCCCCCATCAGCACTGAAGACACCACCCGCGTCATGAACACCATCTACTCCGGCTCCCCCTCCGACCCATGCCCTCATCATATCTTCAACAAAGCTGACACCATCATCGTACCCCACCTCCGGAACGTCATTAAAAGCTCCTTCACGTCAGCTACCTTCCCCGGAAAATGGAAACACGCAGAAATCAACGCCCTTCTGAAGAAACCAACAGCGGACCCCAAAGACCTCAAGAACTTCCGCCCCATCTCTCTCCACCCCTTCCCGGCTAAAGTAATCAAGGAGACCGTCAATAAAAAGCTGACCGCATTCCTCAAAGAAAACATCTTGCTCGACCTATCCCAGTCCCGATTTCGAGCCAACCACAGCACCGAGACCGCCCTCATCGCAGCCACCGATGACATCAGGACCCTGATGGACAACGGAGAGACAGTCACTCTCATCCTCCTGGACCTCTCGGCAGCCTTTGATACCATCTGCCACCGCACCCTAATAACCCACCTGTACAACACTGAGATCCAAGGAAAGGCCCTGGACTGGATCACATTGTTTCGCTCCGACATAACCCAGAGAGTCCGCCTACCTCCCTTCCGCTCCGAAGCCACCAAGATCATCTGCGGCGTACCCCAGGGCTCCTCACTTAGCCCAACCCTCTTCAATATCTACAATAGCCCCCTCGCCACCATCGCACGCAAACACAACATCAACATCATCTGCTACGCCGACGACACCCAACTGATACTCTCCCTCACCAAAGACCCTCTCACCGCCAAACCCAACTTCCAGGACGGAATGAAAGATATCGCAGAATGGATGAAGCACAGCTGTCTGAAGCTCAACTCGGAAAAGACGGAGGTCCTCATCCTCAGACAATCCCCATCCACCTGGGACGACTCCTGGTGGCCCACGACGCTGGGCACCGCACCGACACCCACGGACTACGCCAGCAACCTGGGCTTCATCCTGGACTCCTCCCTCACGATGACCAAGCAAGTCAACGCAGTCTCGTCCTCGTGTTTTAACACCCTGCGCATGCTCCGAAAGATCTTCCGGTGGATCCCAATTGAAACCACAAAGACGGTCACCCAGGCCCTCGTCACCAGCCGACTGGACTACGGGAACGCCCTATACGCTGGAACCACAGCCAAACTGCAGAAACGCCTTCAGCACATACAGAACGCCTCCACACGACTTATCCTCAACATCCCTCGCCACAGCCACATATCCACCCACCTGAGAAACCTGCACTGGCTCCCCGTCAGCAAGAGGATCACGTCCAGGCTGCTCAACCACGCACACAATGCGGTCCACAACATGTGCCCCGAATACCTCAACAACCGCCTCTCGTTCTACACCCCCACTGGCGAGCTCAGCTCCACCAGCCTCGCCCTCGCCACCATCCCAGGGATTCGCAGAACCACCACCGGTGGAAGATCGTTCTCCTACCTGGCAGCGAAGAAATGGAACTTCCTCCCCGCACACCTACGACTGACCTAGGACATCTTACCTTCAGGAAACACCTCAAGACCTGGTTATTCGAGCAGTAGCGCCCCCCACCGCCCCTCCCTTCAGCGCCTTGAGACCCTCACGGGTGAGTAGCGCGCTCTACAAATGTACTGATTGATTGATTGATTGATTGATTGATTGACATGTAGTCACCTCTGTTACTTTAGACCAGTGCAAATGGATTACATTATATTTCCTCTGAATAAGCTAATTGCCCAAACAGAAACTGCTCTTTTGCCTACCCTGTGTTCGATATTTAGGTCAGGATATTTCTCAGGAAAAAGGCATCTGTCCACAGATTACATAAAAGCTATTTGTAAGTTACAGAGACGTGTCACTGTGTCCAGAATGTGCACCCTTTTAGGTGTTACAGACTGTTTTGTCAATTAATTCTAAGAAAGTTTAACTTTGCAAAACCCCTTCAGGACCTGACTAACGAGATACTTCTGAGCCTGTTCCAGAGGCAGAAAATGATTGTGTCTCCTTTGAGACCCCATTATCCCCATCACCCACTTTGGGTATGCCTGATTATTCTAAGCCTTTCACACATTATTGTTATGAAAGAGAGGATTACTTTTATGTTTTTTTTAGTACAGCAACATGGTAATGAAGAGAAACCGATTGCTTAGTATTCCACTGTTAAGGGTACTGTGGTGCCTTCATTGCCTCCATGTTTGCATACAGAGGAGGCAGCTGTGGACCTATTTAAAAAAAACTAAAATATTGTATTGCTGTACCACCATGCTGTTGTTTGAGCTCCTGCAGATACAGAGGAGGTTTCTTACTTCTACAGGTACACCAACAAAGATTGGGTTTGTGTACAGTTTTTGTCAAGGCCCTTCTTCTCCCAAGGGAGGTAGCAATAGTTAAATGTGCTGCTCATCAAGACTCTCAGGTCTAAGTGTCCTTGCTGATCATGCTACTAAATTCTTTATGCATATATTACAAGACCATGCTGCGGTACAAAAAGATTCATACAAATACAACTTGCCCCCCTCACACTTCTTTTTGGCTTGATGATTTAAAGCACATAAATCAGGTCTACTTCTGAATATGTGGGTTTATTTAGTTTCACCCTTCACTTTTTGATTTCAAATACAAAAAATTCTTTTTTAGCATGTTTGAAAAAGACACGTAACATATAACACTGAATGACAAATATGCAAAAGTTACCAACACATTAATTACAAATCAAAGAATGAACAAAAAGATTAAACATATATGCACATGATTTTCCTATGGCGGCAGTTGTTCAAATCATCAAATTTGGAATGCCGATATTGAAAGATACTAATTTCTATTGTCTATAAAGTCATTGAAGGAAACAATTATTTTCTGTAAAGAAGGCCAACCAAAAACAAATAAATGAGTCCAAATCGCAATTAATCCTGTTTCTTTCTTGGCCTTCTTAATGCCGACGCGTTTCGAAACCGTTAAATGAATGAACGGAATCTCGTCAGGGCTTTGTCACTTCTGTATCTTAATATTCTGTGCAAAAAAAGGAGAGAGAGAACAACACCTTTGTTCTGTTGTTCTCACCCATTTAGAATCACTACACCTTTGTCTTTTAAAAAAAAAAATCTGGGGGGGCGTGGCCAAGATGGCGGCGGAGTAGGACGCCTTTTCGTGCCGCTCCGGCGCTGATCCAACATAGCAACTAATAGCACGACTTTGGGGGTACCCACGAGCCCCTACGGCGGCGGAGACGTTCGCCTAGCAGAGCGGCGGACGTTGGCGGGGTCCCCGGAGCGGTGTGACCCCCAGAGCGCCTGCGAGGACGTTCGCAGCCTGCGGCCTGTGAGACCCCGGGCTTTCCAACCATCGCGGCCCGGCGTGGTCGAGGGGCGGGGCCTTAGATCCGCCTGCAGGCGCTGGAGCAAACGGACGGCTGAGCGGACCGGAGTTGGACGAGGGAGGCTCTATCGGCGAGACCCGGCTCATACCCCGCCGCACCTGTGAGAGGATCCCTGGCCAAGTAGCGCCACTTGCACAACCAGTGGCCCACTGCTAACGCCGTCGACTGGTCCCCCACGTGGGTGGCGCCTGTGGCCTGCTTGAACTATCCGAGCCTAGGGCCTGCTTGCCGCACGGAGCCGGACGACAACGGGGCACGGGAGTGAATCTACCGCTCATTGGTGGCGGAGGATTGGAGGATCGAGGCGCCAGGTCGCTGGACCCCTGGAGCTCCCGCCTGGGATAAAAGAGACGCTCACAATCGAGTGCCTGGGGCGAGGTGCCCGGAAACGACTGGTGAAGGAAGGAACCGAGTGCTTGGCCCGCCTGCAGCCCCCGCTGCCTCCTCGGCCACGTGGAGTCGACGCGGGGCGTCATGTCCACAGTGCAGCGCAAACGAAACCAGGGAAAGGACAAGGCCTCCCAACAACCGGCCTCCCCTGGAGCAAGTGGGTCATCAAGGCAATCTGATGAAGACGCTCCGGTGACGAAGGCCTTCATGTCGGAGCTGTTTGCCTCCATCAAGGAGGACATATCGGAACTCAGGTCGCAGCTCGCCTCCGACCTGCGGGAGGTGCGGAGGGATGTGGACGGCATAGGCGAGAGGGTGGCGACCCTGGAGGACAGGGACTTGAGCGTCGCCACGGATGTTCACATGCTCCAGCAAGACATTATCCGCCTCACCGAGCAGAATTTGGACCTCCAACTGCATACGGAAGACCTTGAAAACCGCTCCCGTAGGAACAACATCCGTATACGGGCGGTGCCCTGGGACGGTGAGGCGGGAGACCTCCGGGGTTACGTGCAGGAGCTGTTCCTCCAGGTCCTAGATGAGGAGGACACGACGGAGATACGGATGGACAGAGTGCACCGGGTGGGCCTGCCGCGGCGAGGGGGGGGTCCTCCCCCCGACATACTGGTGTGCGTCCACGATTTCCAACTCAAGGAGAGAATACTACGGAAGGCCAGGACCATCGACTCATTGCAATTCCGTGGCCATAGTCCCCAGCTGTTCCAGGACTTAGCGGCCTCTACTTTACAGAAACGAAGGGACTTCCGTCCTATCACAGCATTCCTGAAAGAGAGGGGGATTGCCTACTCTTGGGGGCACCCTTTCAGAATAATTTTCAGATGGCCCAAGTACGCACACTTCAGGCGGCTAAAGAGCTCCTGGGACTGGCGGATGTTCCATCATCGCAGGCCACTGCGGCCTCCCCATCTCGGCGGCGCCGCCGATCGAACTCTTGGCACAGGGTGGGGCGCTCTCCCGCCGGATCCCCTGCGAGACAGCGCCCGGACCTCTCTACCAGCCTGCAGGAACGAGGAGCAGCGGTCGCTTCGGTGGCCTCGGCCACGTTGGCTGCTTCACAGCTCAGCTCTGGGGCGGCGTGAGCCCCAACACGGCGGATTGGCGCCGGGAAGGCTCGGGCCTTCTGATCAAGGGTGTGCAAGTACTCTGGTGGAGACGCCCTTGATTACGGCCGAGGGGAATAGTGGCTACATTCCTCGGGCCTGTCGCTCGATTGGGGGCTTCCTACGGACTTCGGCCTACTGATCCTGTTGAGTATGGTTTATGCACTTTTTTTTCCACTTTTGTATAATGTTCTGTGTTGGTTCGGGGGGGCTCAGGTTGGGGGACTGTTGGGGAGGGGGGGCCGTGACGGCAGGCCTTTTGGGATGAATGTAGAGGATGAGTGGTGGAATGCGCGCCATGCTGTAGAGGGGCTGAGACTGCGACTGCTCTTGGAACGTTTGGGAGCACGTGGTGGGGGGGAGGGGTGGAAGGTGGGTTGGGCGCCATTTTGTATTTCTGATAGCAAGTTCTTTGGGAGGTGTTTATTATGCCGATTAGTATAGGCACTTGGAATGTCAAGGGCTTGAATTCCCCTCAGAAGAGACAGAAGGTCCTGAAATACCTTGTAGACCATCACCTCGATGTGGTGGGGCTTCAGGAAACCCATTTAGCTCGAAAGGATGAAATGCGGCTCCGACACAGGGCGTACCCCATTGTGTACAGGTCCTCAGCTGTCACGAAGCATCGGGGGGTGGCGTTAATGTTTAAGGCAGCGTTGCATTTTCAACCTGTGGGAGTCCGCACTGATAGAGAAGGACGGTGGTTGATGGTCAAGGGGCACATTCAGGGCAGGTTGTGTACGTTTGTGGTGCTCTACTTGCCTAATTCTGGCCAAAATAAGTACTTGCAGGAGCTACTGGAGAAGGTGGGGGACTTTGCGGAAGGACTTGTATTCATGCTGGGTGATTATAACTTGGTTTGGGATGGGGAGATGGACAGCTCTGGGGGTCGGAGGGCGGATACCGGGGTTTTCTCGGGGAGTACACAGAGGGGGGTGGAAGAGATGGGCCTGGTGGATGGCTGGAGGTTTTTTCACCCTGCTGGGAGGGACTACACGTTCTTTTCCCATGTGCACCACTCCTACTCCCGCCTGGACTACGTCTTCCTCAGCCAGTCCCTTAGAGGGAACATCTTAGATGCCGCCATTCTCCCGATTTCTGTTTCGGATCACAGTCTTCTAGTGCTCACGCTTCGGTGGTCGCCGCCGGACACCGCGAACCGGAAATGGTACTTCCCGGCCTCGGTGGTCCGCGACGATGTATCCCATCAGGCCATCCGGGACTTTTTTGATGGCAATCCTCCCTCGGACACGTCCCTCATGACCACCTGGGACGCCTTTAAGGCGACGATCAGGGGGACGTGCCTGGGCCTCAACTCCCAATTGAACGCCTTACGTAGGAAGGAGAGGGAAGCGCTGGAGGCAGAGGTACTCGCGCTTGAGAGGGAACACAAAGCTAATCCATCGAGGGTGACCCTACGTCCCCTGACGGCAGTACGGGGCAAGTTGAAGTCTCACTACACGAATAGGGCTGAACTCACACTGTTGCGGCTGGGCCGGCTCTCCTACTCTGGGGGCAACAAGATTGGTAGACACCTTGCCCGGCAATTGAAGGACAAGAGGGAGCGGGAATACGTAGGTGGGATTAGAGACGTGGCTGGAGTGCTCCAGCACGATGACGGGGCGAAGGCTGATGTCTTTGGCCGCTTCTATGCGGCGTTGTACGCGGGGGAAGAGTTGGACGCGGCTGATCAACGTGCTTTTTTGCGGCGCTTATCGCTTCCGCAGGTGCCAGGGGCCTGGAATGATTTACTTGAGGCTCCGATCACAAGGGAGGAGGTCCTCGCGGCTATTAAAAATCTGAAACTACACAAAGCCCCCGGCCCGACGGGTACACCGCTGTCTTTTACCAGACCTATGCAACGGAGGTGTGCGACTTCCTGGTCGCCCTCTTCAACGACATGGCTGGACCTGGGGTGAATTCTGGGACCCTGGCGGAAGCAGTGATCACGGTCCTGCCGAAGCCGGGGAAGGACCCGGAGCGGTGTGCCTCATACCGCCCTATAGCCTTACTCAACATCGACGCCAAGCTCTACTCGGCTATATTAGCGAGCCGCCTGCAAGACCTGCTGCCGTCGATTATCCATGCGGACCAATCGGGCTTCATCAAAGGCCGCCAAACGCATGATAATACCCGGAGGGTCATCCACCTGATAGAGAAGGCGGATAGGTTCCGCATCCCGGCGGTCTTGGTGGGGCTGGACGCGGAGAAGGCTTTTGACCGCGTGGACTGGGGCTTTCTCTTCCACACGTTGCGGGCATTCGGGTTTTCCGATCGTTTCATCGCGATGGTAAGAGCTAACTTCTGCAGCCCGCGTTCACGGGTGGCGGTGAACGGCCACTTGTCGGCCTTCTTCCGACACTCGCGGGGCACTAGGCAGGGATGTCCCCTCTCGCCCTTACTGTTTGCACTCAGCATTAAACCTCTGGCACTGGCAGTCCGGGAGCATGAGGGGGTGAAGGGCATCCCGTTCACTGGGGAACAGCACAAGATCACCCTGTTTGCGGATGATGTCCTCTTGTCGTTGGCCGACCCCGCTGACTCCCTTCCGTGTGTTCGTGATATATTGCTGGAATTTGAGGCGGTGGCCGGCTTCAAGGTCAATTATGGCAAATCGCATGTCCTGAACCTGACCCTGCCTCAGGCCGAGGTGGCACGGGTGAAGGCGACGACGCCGTTGGCCAGCCTCGGGCTCCCTGCGATATCTCGGGGTACACCTCACCCCGACGGTGGGCGGTCTCCTTGCGGCCAACTTCCCGCCCCTCATGGCCAGATCACGCGTGGAGCTGGAGAAATGGAAGCCTAAATTCCTGTCCTGGCTGGGACGGGTACATGCTGTCAAAATGGTCCTTCTCCCCAAATATCTATACTTGTTCCAGGCCTTGCCTATTCCACTGCCCTCTACCTTCTTTAGCCAACTCAAATCGATGATGTTGAAATTTATCTGGCAAGGTGGTCGGGCGCGGCTCTCATTTACACTTCTGCGGCGCCTGCGGAATGACGGAGGGGTAGGCCTTCCGGACTTCCACCTCTACTACAAGGCGGCCCAACTTAGAGTTATGGTGGAGTGGTCGCAGCAGTTCTCTGACAAACACTGGCTGCACATGGACCGGAGTGTGGCAGGCCGGTCCATCTGGGACCTAGCGTGGAAGCCGAAGCGCGACCGTCCGGTAAACGCATACATTAGTACCCCCACGGGGACCACACTGAAAGTGTGGGACACACTAGCCAGTGACGAGAGGTGGACGACCTTCCCATCCCCATTCACTCCCTTGCATTTTAATCCAGAATTCTCCCCGGCACTCACCGAGGGCCCCTTTGACGTCTGGAGGGAGGGGGGATGCCGGGCATTACTTCACTTGTTTCATCGCCCCGACCCCTTGACGTTCGAGAACTGCATGCGGGACTATCAGGTGCCGCCGGGGGAAAGGTATCGGCATTTACAACTGCTACACTGGGCCACTGCACCCACGGTGCGGGAAGCAGCGACGAGACCTTTATCCGACTTCGAGGCCTTTCTCCTGAAGACCTCGGCCATGAAGGGGGCTATCTCCTTTTTATATCAGCTGCTGCTCCGCTCGGCCCTTTCCCCTAGACCGCGTTACATGGAGCAGTGGGAGGAGATGGTGGGGAGGGATATCACTGACGGAGAATGGTCGGCGATCTGGAAGGACATGACGCAGTTTAACCACTCCGTACTCTTGAGGGAAGCCCATTACAAAACCCTAACGCAATGGTACATGGTTCCGGCCCGACTTCATCGCATTTTCCCGGCGGCCACGGACAGGTGTTGGAGGGGTTGTGGCCTTTTGGGGGATTTCCGCCACATTTGGTGGGATTGCCCAATCATTAAGCCCTTCTGGGCCGAGATCTTATCGCATATTAAAGACATTTTGCAGTACCCTATCGACGACTCCCCCGAATTCGTTTTGCTGGGGTTGAGGGATCCCGGCCTGGAACACCAATCGCGAGCTGACAAAAAGATCTTATGGCTGTGTCTCGGTGCGGCCAAGCTCACGCTGGCCTCGGCCTGGAAACGTAAGGAGGCCCCGGCGGTTTCCCTTTGGCACTCCAGACTGTGGAGACTTCTGAGTCTCGAGAGAATGGCGGATATATTTATTGGCAAATATAAAAACTTCAAGCACGTATGGGGCCCCTTGGTGTCCTTTCTTTCTGCTGGCTTGCCCTCGGCTGTTTGCCCAGCGTCACTTAGGAATTTGCACTTGTTTCAACTCTAGAGTGTGCTTGGTGTATGAATGGGATTTGCGAGCGGCGCCGTCACGGGGGGGGGGGGTTTGTTCTTGGGGGGAGGGTTGGGAGTTGCTTTGGGACAGTTACTTCGCTGAGATGAGGCATACTTGATCGCTGGAGAAACTCTGGACTAGTTGCTGGCTGCACTATTTGAGCTACCCCTTGTCGGGGGATTGCTGCGGGGCTGCCGACATTACCAGCACTGAAGACGTTTTGCTTTACTACCCTGCCTCATCTTCCTTTTCAGCCTTCCCACTGTGTGGGAACTTTCATGCGCCCACTGTGATTCCTTTTGTTGCTTGTTAATTTTTTCTCTGTATGCAAAATAAAAATTTTACAAAAAAAAAAAAAAAAATCTGTACCTGTGGCTTTGTATGTAGCCGGGTTCAAGTAGGTTCAACAGCCTTCTTAATTTGTTTCTGTCTCTGTGAACCCTGTGGGGATATTATGATTGTTAGAAAATCGGGGGGTGATTGGTGATCTCCCTAGTTAGTGAACGGTGCTTAAAAAAATTGTACCTTTTTCGAGCACCGCTGCTACTTCAGAAATGTCCTCTCTCCACCTGAATTTCTGTCTTCAGTTTTTTATTGTCTCTGACTTGTGCTCCCTGTTTATAAAAAGATCGGGGTTATTTATCAAAAGAGTGTTCCTCTGTTTGTAAGTATTCAAAAAAGCATTCAAAAGAGCATCTACCTTAGGGGGAATCCCTCGACAGGCGTGAGTTTGCTCTCCTGGCGGAACGATGCCGTGTGCCTTCAATCTATTTGAAAAGAGGGGAAGGTTGGGTTAATCTAACTAGCGCTCGCGAATGTTTTCAGTACATGTTTACGGGCCACGGCCGGTGCTGACTCCTACCTTTAGTCAGGAGAGAGGATTTGAAGCATCTTGTGCTCTTCAGCGCGTCTGCTGCTCTGAGCTTCCGCGTTGAAGCCGGCGTTCAATGGAAAAACCCCCAGCTGATGGTCAGCGTCATGCATTGTTATCGATGACGCGGCCAGGGCATTTTGGGGTATGTAGTTCGGAGTATTCTAAGTGTCAATACGTGAAGAGTTTTTGTTCGAACTTTACACTGTGGCGGTGGCTCACGCGAAGCACTATTTCATTATTGCAATCTATGGGAGTTAGAGCCTAGAGACTTCTGACAGTGTATTTAACCCGCTTTGGGTGCTGTTAAATTTGAGGATCAGATATGCCTCTTTTGTTAAGAAGACATTTTCAGTATCTGGGGGACATTTCGACTGATTGATGCTGTACAGTACTGTCCATTTGAAATCAGTTTCTCGATGATTAGCCTCTGTGAAATGCTGCACCATGGGCGCATTCGCTACCTTGTTTTTAAGCCTAGATCTATGCTGTGTGATACGGGTATTTACTTGTTGGTTTGTTTTCCCGATATAAATTTTGTCGCACGGGCATAAAATTGCGTAAACAACATTTCTTGTCCGACAATTAGAAAAACCTACATACTCAAAATGGAAGAATGTAGGTTTTTCTAATTGTCGGACAAGAAATGTTGTTTACGCAATTTTATGCCCGTGCGACAACAAACCAACAGTACTGTACAGCATCAATCAGTCGAAATGTCCCCCAGATACTGAAAATGTCCTCTTAACAAAAGAGGCATATCTGATCCTCAAATTTAACAGCACCCAAAGCGGGTTAAATACACTGTCAGAAGTCTCTAGGCTCTAACTCCCATAGATTGCAATAATGAAATAGTGCTTCGCGTGAGCCACCGCCACAGTGTAAAGTTCGAACAAAAACTCTTCACGTATTGACACTTAGAATACTCCGAACTACATACCCCACAATGCCCTGGCCGCGTCATCGATAACAATGCATGACGCTGACCATCAGCTGGGGGTTTTTCCATTGAACGCCGGCTTCAACGCGGAAGCTCAGAGCAGCAGACGCGCTGAAGAGCACAAGATACTTCAAATCCTCTCTCCTGACTAAAGGTAGGAGTCAGCACCGGCCGTGGCCCGTAAACATGTACTGAAAACATTCGCGAGCGCTAGTTAGATTAACCCAACCTTCCCCTCTTTTCAAATAGATTGAAGGCACACGGCATCGTTCTGCCAGGAGAGCAAACTCACGCCTGTCTAGGGATTCCCCCTAAGGTAGATGCTCTTTTGAATGCTTTTTTGAATACTTACAAACAGAGGAACACTCTTTTGATAAATAACCCCGATCTTTTTATAAACAGGGAGCACAAGTCAGAGACAATAAAAAACTGAAGACAGAAATTCAGGTGGAGAGAGGACATTTCTGAAGTAGCAGCGGTGCTCGAAAAAGGTACAATTTTTTTAAGCACCGTTCACTAACTAGGGAGATCACCAATCACCCCCCGATTTTCTAACAGTCATAATATCCCCACAGGGTTCACAGAGACAGAAACAAATTAAGAAGGCTGTTGAACCTACTTGAACCCGGCTACATACAAAGCCACAGGTACAGATTTTATTTTTTTTTAAAAGACAAAGGTGTAGTGATTCTAAATGGGTGAGAACAACAGAACTAAGGTGTTGTTCTCTCTCTCCTTTTTTTGCACAGAATATTAAGATACAGAAGTGACAAAGCCCTGACGAGATTCCGTTCATTCATTTAACGGTTTCGAAACGCGTCGGCATTAAGAAGGCCAAGAAAGAAACAGGATTAATTGCGATTTGGACTCATTTATTTGTATTTGGTTGGCCTTCTTTACAGAAAATAATTGTTTCCTTCAATGACTTTATAGACAATAGAAATCAGTATCTTTCAATATCGGCATTCCAAACTTGATGATTTGAACAACTGCCGCCATAGGAAAATCATGTGCATATATGTTTAATCTTTTTATTCATTCTTTGATTTGTAATTAATGTGTTGGTAACTTTTGCATATTTGTCATTCAGTGTTATATGTTACGTGTCTTTTTCAAACATGCTAAAAAATAGTTTTTTGTATTTGAAATCAAAAAGTGAAGGGTGAAACTAAATAAACCCACATATTCAGAAGTAGACCTGATTTATGTGCTTTAAATCATCAAGCCAAAAAGAAGTGTGAGGGGAGCAAGTTGTATTTGCATGAATTTGAAAAAGGGTCCAGCCCCCCCCATGTCCCGGGACCTAACTCCTTAAGCTCTAGCGCGGTACAAAAAGAGACACTATTTCTTCACATACAATTGACTACATTCAGCTGCTCTGTTGTTGCTTTTATCTCTATGTATTGGTTATGGTTTGAATGTTTTTGGGGTGAATATATGCTTATCCATGCACACTCCTGGAAACAATGGCTGTAGCTAAAAGACTTATCTCTGACTTTATCCCCAGGTTTGGAATTCCAACTAAGAATCAGAAGTGACAAAGGGCTCATTTTATGCAGTCTAAACCATGCACTGCTTTAGAATTTAACATTTCCACTGGTTTACCACCCAGAATCCTTCAGAGAAGGATCTGGAACTTTTTCCTTCATGGCAGATCCCCACCTAGAGCTTCACTCTCCAAAATATGCTTTTTCAAACCACGACTCATCGGGCCAGGGTCCCCCTCAAGTCATTTTTGGCACATTGAGCCATGCGACAAGTCTAGTGCACCTGGCGAGCGCATCATGAATTGCAGCAATTCCATCTGGATTCCACCATTGCCAGATTAATTACGCCATCCCAACCACTTATCCACACAAACACTCCTGACCAGGACTTTCTTACTGGCCACTGGATTGACTCCATTTTGTTAGTGTGACTGACTTGGACACTCAGCCTTTGACTTATTTGCGAGGCTAATTCTTCTTGCAACATACCCTGATTCATCTCTCACCCCACCAAGCCTTAATCTATTTCCAGTTCTAGCATGCCGCACTTACCTATTCTACAGGTCCCTGGATAATCAACACACAACAATCATTATTTTATGTGTTATATTTTTCCTGATGATGACCTCAAAGTAAAAAGGTCAAAGCGCTGCTGACGTACCCCAGCGGATTCACAGATTTTTGATTGATGCCATGATTTGGACAAAACAATACCAATTCTAGTGCTAATTCATGCAAAATAACTATCAATATAATGTCCGTACGCTGCTTTTACTTCCTCTTGTTCACATGTTTCACTTGTGTTGGTCACTGTTCCTTCACGAGCACTAAGTGTTCGCTGTGCCCTTTATTACACATTATATAAATAACCTTATGCTGCTTCTTAGCTCCCTTGTTAATCTTTTAAAATGCAATTGGTGCCATTTTTGTTCTCTTAATTATTTAGTTATATGATTTATTGTTATAATTGTTACCTGGTGAGACATTGTTGAATGATACTGTGTATGTGAGTGTGTGTGTGGTTGTGCATGTGTGTGTGTCAACACTTTTCCTAAATGTGCAGTTTTTGGTGACACAGTATTTGTGAATAATAATGCTATCTATGATGAATATAGTTGTAACCAATGAATTATTAATTTTGCACTTAAAACTATTTTATTTAGAAATGTAGAAGTGTGTTTAATAATGTCAATTAGTAATACCACATTTCTGCAGAGACACTATTTTATTAATATGGATATTGTTTTGGTTCTTCTGTTCATCTTGCTCCTGCTCATCACCCCTCCCAATCAATGTCCCCAATCTTGTCTTCTCTTGCAACAGTCTTCGCAGAGCTCAGAACACAGAACACTGAAACACAATTGGTTATATTTTTTAGAGAGTATTTATTGTGAATGTAACTTTCATTGTGTGCTGAATGTAGCACTCTGAAGGACACTTATGCTTGAGGTTTGATGTTGCCTCACTAGTATACACAAATGTATGAGTCTTTGTTTGAAAATGTTTCATATTGTGCTTTACATAACCGGGCTGTGCTGCTGCTATGGAAGCTGATGGAACTTTTTCTTTACCGTAGAAATGAAGTAGTGTTGAAAATGTGTGTGGCAATCTCTATTCTGATTTACTCAATATGTATTATCGTTAGTCATGCCATGCTGAATTAGATATTTTTGCTTTTTACCTACTCATAAAATGTGGGGAAAAAACGTTGTTTTGGGGTGAGCCTGAGATTTTCCCTTTTCCTTTCCCTTGTCCGTTAAGTTTGATGACTTCTCTTTCCTATTAGGGACTCTGTTAATTTACTGAGAGCCCTTTTCCCCCTAGAAATGCTGTCTCCAAGACTTTTTGTTGCTTAGTGGGGCTTAAAATAATTCTGATTTCGGATCATGTACACTCTACCTGAGCCTTCATGGCATATATTTTGCATTTCACTGTAAGGCCTATTTTGAGATTTTGTAAAAAAAAAAAAAACTATTTACTGATTTAGAACTCTGTTATTGAGTAGTCCTGGTTACTTATTACTATGCTCAATTTTGTTAGGCTTATTGCTGAGGAGGGTGGTAACTATTATTGCAAGATGAAGGATGCATGAGTCAAACTGCCAAAAGTAAATATTGGGGTGTTCAAAATATTGGTGTAAAATAAAATAATGGGGTTTGGCTACAACATGAGTATGGTTATGAATGTGTCTGCATTTAATTTGCACACACTTAAGATTATGCAATGTGCCTTTTTTGATTTCAAGAAGATTTTATTAAGAGAGATAATGATATCAATAATAACACCAAATACAATATAAGTGATACATTTTGACACAAGAGAAAAATACAAATATGTACTCGACCATTAGCAGTCGCTAAACAAATGTATCACCTTCTGATTTAAGGATGGGGACAAGGGAGGTAGCAGAAGAAAAGAAAGAAAGGAGGAAAGAAGAGAAAGAAGCAAAAGAAAAGACGAAAGGGAAGAGAGGACAGGAAAGAGGAAATAAGAAGAAGAAGAAGGATTCCCACAGGACTGGCCCAGTGTAGAACAAGAAAAAAAAAATAGACAACAATTAGACAGACAAATCAAAGGGGAACTGAGGGACCAACCCTTTCGAGGACAACTCCATATAATCGTCCAAGGCTGTCCAGACCCCTTTAGAAATGAAAGGCGAAAGGTGTGCTTGATCAACCGAGGTGTGAGCACTGCGTAAAAAGGAAACCCACGCCCACCACGTATGATAAGAGACAGACGCAAAGGATTTCCATTCCATAAGAATGATTTTTACCGCTACAGTCAAGAGAAGATCTAGTAACTGTAATTCCAACGGGTCTAAAGGGAGAGGAATAGGAGCAGCCAAGGGGCCTAGTAAAATTAAAGGAAAGGAAAGTTGGAGGTCAATGTTAAAAATAAGAGATAAGTGTTTCTGAATGAGGTCCCAAAAAGATTTAAGTAAGGAGCAATGATAAAACATATGAGGAAAATCACCCGCCACCAAACCGCAGCTCCAACAGAGATCATCGTCTTTAAGGTTGAGCGAATGAAGACGCACAGGCGTCCAATGGAGGAGATTGATCGAGAAAAACTTAGATTGCATTAAGGAAGGAGCTATTTTATTACGGAGAGCTAATTTACCAATAGATTGCCAAGCTTCGGACGAAATTTGGTCCGTGATGTTGTGATCAAAATGGCGTGACTATTTTTGTTGCGCAACCGTCTGTGCGGGAAGCGAGGCAGATGACAGAAATGTATATATTTTGGAGGCAACATGACCAGATTTGAGCCAAATGTGGAAAAGAGAGATGGTGGAGGAGGAGGGGTGAAGACGGACTTTAGAAACAGCTACTTTGATTTTAAGAAAGGTATAAAAGTCAAGATTTGTTAAAGAGTGTTTGAGAGCCAAGGAAGAGAAAGGTAATGGATCACCGGAGTCACTGTACAGATGCTGAACAAGAGAGATTCCCTTTTCCGCCCAGTATGACATGAGAGTGGGAGAAATATTAAGCTTAATTTTGGAGTTTCTCCAAATAGATGACCACCTAGTTTTATGTAGGGGAATAGCCACCTTCCTATCTAATTTCTTGACCGCAGTAATGGTATCAATAATGATAGAACGGGAAAACAGAATATGTAACGTAGATGTAGTACAGAAAGAGGCAATAGGTAGAGGAGAAGCCAATTCCTGTTCAATGAGTAGCCAAGAGGGAACATGAAGAGTTGGAGGAGAAAACCAAAAAGCACCCTGAGAGGCCAAGAAGGCAATTTGGTATTTCTCCCAATCAGGAAAGTTACACCCTCCCATATCAGGAGGTCGACGCAAGAATTTATACGCTAATCGAGCTCGTTTGTTATTCCACAGGAATTTAGAAGTCAGACCATCAATTTCTCGAAAAAAGGAATCAGATAATTTAAGCGGAAGCATGGAGGAAACAAAGTTAATAATCGGCGTGATCATCATTTTTAGAGTTTGTAAGCGACCCCACCAAGAAATATGTTTTGGAGACCACGAATCCAAAAGACGACGCACTTTGAGGAGAGTCTGAGATTCATTATAAGCGACGGTGGCATGAAGAGTAGAACAGAAATAAATTCCAAGGTACTTCAGATGATTAGACTGCCACTTAAAGCCAGCCGAGCCCATATGAGCAGGAAAACAATAGGCATTCAGAGGAAACATCTCCGTCTTATCTTTATTTAGGGTATAGCCCGAGACCGTTGAAAACAAGGAAATGGTGTCGGAAATAGCAGGGATGGCTAAGGCGATATCATCCGAGAAAATAAGAACATCGTCCGCGTATGCGGCAGTTTTGAGACAGTGAGAACCAAAAGAAAAACCTTTAATATTAGGGTGTAGGTCAATCAAACGAAGAAGAGGATCAATAGATAATAGAAATAAGAGTGGGGATAAGGGACAGCCCTGTCTCGTGCCTTGGCGAAGATCAAAAAACGAAGACGTAGCACCATTGACTCTAATGTTAGCTTTAGGTTGGGAATATAAAGACATAACCATATTAATGAAAGAGTCTCCGAGGTTATGTGCGTATAAGACAGCTCGAAGGAAAGGCCAAGAGACCTTGTCGAAGGCCTTTTCCGCATCAAGGGCCAAGGCCGCTGCAGGAAGCTGAGACCTTTTGGCAGCACCAATAATATGGCAGAATGTGCGTATATTGTCCCTTGCAAGACGTCCTTTTACAAAACCTGTTTGGGAGGGATGTACAAGATGGGGAATAAAGGATTCTAATCTTTTAGCCAGGATTTTAGCAAAAATCTTTGCTTCCATGTTAAGGAGAGAAATAGGTCGGAAGTTTTTAGGGTCCGAATGATCTTTTCCCTCTTTCGGGAGTACAACTATGGTGGCTTCAGCAGCCGTGCCAGAGACAGATCCATCCTTAACAAAAGAATCAAAGACCAATTGTAACTTAGGGACTAGCGAAGGGAGAAAAGTTTTATAAAATAATATTGGATAGCCATCAGGGCCCGGAGCCTTCCCAGAACGAGTAGCCTTAATCGCAGACACTATTTCTTCGGGGAAAATAGGTTTATTTAGAAAGGAACGATCCTCCTCAGAGACCGATTGAATCGGAACCGATTTTAAAAAATCACGACAGTGGTCAAAAGAGGATTGGTTAGAAGGGGTATATAATTTATTATAAAAGTCACGAAACACTTCAAGTATTTCCCCTGTTTGGAATCGTTTAGAGCCGGTGTGGTCCGTAATAGAAGAGATCTGCGAAGACTTAAACGAGAAATCTTGAAATTTTAATGTAGCCGCTAGAAGTTTGCCAGCCCGATTCTTTAATAGCAACTTCTTGGACTTTTGTGCTTGGACACCAATATGAGCCCTCTTGGTGACAATGGTATTGTATTTGTATTTTAGTAGTTTAATTTGTTGTAAGCAGGTCGGATCCTTAGAATGCCTGAAGGAAGCTTCCAGAGTTTTGATTTCAGTTGACAGATCTGTGAGCTCCTTCTTAATAGCTGAATTACGTCTAGACATACATTTAATGACCTGACCCCGGAAAGTACATTTAAAGGAGTCCCACAAGACGATTGGGGAAGAGACAGATCCCTCGTTTTCACGGAAAAAAGTATCTATAGCCTTAGAAAATTCATCAACCTGAGGAGGGTCATACAAGACTTCAGTGTTCAACCTCCATGAACGCGCGCGTGATTTAGGGGCAAAGGATGAAAGCGTAAAAGTGACCGCAGCATGATCAGAGACCAAAATAGGGTGAATAAGCGGAGAGGTAGAAGATGAAACAAGAGAAGAATGAACGAGGAGATAATCAATACGAGAAAAGGAGGAGTAAGGCGAAGAGAAGAAAGAAAAATCACTGCCAGTGGGATTATGGAGACGCCAGATATCGTGAAGATGAGAGATGGAACACATGTTAAGCATTTGTTTGTGGGATTTAGGAGGGCGAAACTGAAACGAGGAATTTCTGTCTAAGAGAGGGTCCATTGGTAAATTAAAATCGCCACCAACAATAAGATTACCAGCGTGTGGAGTGTCATGTAATTTTTTGGTAACGGATTTCCAAAAAGCCGGATCATCTACATTCGGGGCATAGATATTCATAACATATAAATCGTGCTGTCCATCCGATAATTTAGATAACAACCACCGACCATCAGAATCATGATCGGAAGAGAGTATTGATAAGCCAGATTTTCTCGAAACTAAAGTGACAACCCCATTCCGTTTGCCAGAGGCATCAGAACAGGAAATATCCGAAACCCAATCTTTCTTCAAAAACAACGCTTCTCTATTAGCGACCTTGGACTCTTGAAAAAGAACCAAATCTGCAGAGAGAGACTTACAGTAATCCAAAATCTTCGACCTCTTCACCGGGTGATTCAAGCCCTTAACATTAAGGGATAGCACATTTAAACCCGACATGTATAAGAAGAGGGGTAAAGAGAAGACGAGACTGATAGTAGAAAAAGAACCAACGTCAGAAATACAAGGGAACAACCATTAAGGAAAAGAAACACTGGGGGAGCATCCATGTGGGAGGACCAAGAGAAAGGAAGAGAAAGAAGAGATGAAAAGAGAGGAGAAAGAGGAGAGAAAGAGAGCAGGAGGGGAGGCCTAAAAAAGACCAACATCATGCAAGGGAGAACGTGGAAGAGGCGAGCAAAGGACCCGTACTAGGAGCATAAGTGGGTAAAAACAGTAGCCCAACACTAAAATACCTTGGCCGATAGCAGGAATATCAGAACTGTTAACAAGGAACAGATAATATCGCAGAACATCATTATACTGGAAATAATAAAAACTGATAATGAAAAGAATACTACACTGTAGCATAGAATAAAACAATCTAGCAAGAGAAATATCTAAAATAAGCAACATTAGTAGAAAAAATAAGAAACAGCGTGAGTATGAGAGATAAAGTCTAAACAGTAGATAACTGCGAAGCGAATACAATACATATTTAAAAAGCTAACAACATAATAAGGAACAAGCAATAACTGTAAATGACTATACTCTGAGGATGAATGACAGAAGCAAGAGAAAAAAAAAAAAAAAAAAGTGATGTATGAGAAAAGAACTGATAGAAAATAGCAAGTTATATAGATAAAGAAAAAGAAAAGTAGAAAGGATATCATATATATCAAATATGAAAAGCAATAATGACGAGATTAGTGCACCAAAATGAACATATCAAAACCTTAGCGAGAGATATATGTATAATAAACACTATTAAGAAAATATTACTAATACACTAATTATATGAGGTAAATCCGAAACAGGAGATAAATGTAAGGTAGAAATGCATATCTAAAAAAGAATAACATACTTAAGGAACAAGCTATAACTGTATATGGCTAGAGAATGAAGCTGAGACACAAAAGAAAGAAAGTAGAGATGGAAGGGAGAAGAATTATAGTAAAACAGGAGAGTAGGAATATAAAGAAAGAGAGAAAATGACTAGTAATATAAAGAGGAGTACAAATGGTGAGGAGTACAAATGTTGAAGAAATACATAGAGAGAACAAAGAAGGACAACAGATAAGAAAATAGATTAACGAGAATGCGGGTAAGAAACTTCAGAGAAGATGAGAGACAGGGACCCAAACAAAAAGGCATGATAAATAAAAGAAGAGAGCAAAACAAGGAAAAAACCAGGGACCGGAATAAAAAAGGAGAGTGAGAAGAAACTATGAAAAGAGAAAAGAAAAACAAATGTGTTTGGAAATACCTGTAGGAGGAGAACTATAGAAAGAACGAACAAGTAAAAATAGAAATGCAAGAAAGACGACTAGAACAGAGATGAATATGAAGATATGAAGAATAGAAAAATACCATTAACAGACTTGAAAGAGAAGAACAACCGATAAGCAGAACAAGAGAGAACAAAGCACCAGGCATGCGGAAAAATATATCAATAAAGGAAAGGAGACAGTTCAAGTGCCCGAAGCACCGGGGGGTTGCGAGGTCGCGTTCTGAATCTCCATCTCTATCTCCAGCTGGTTGTCCAGGAACGTAGATAGGTCAGCCGGTTCATCGAAAATTCTGGAACGTCCTTTATAAGTAATGCGGAACTTCGATGGACCAGAAAATGAAAAAGGAATACCCATCTCAGAAAGACGTTTCCGAAGATTTAAGAAGCCTTTCCTCCTTATAACCGTGTCTCTGGCAAAGTCCTGAGAAATTGAGATCCGGTGTCCGTCCCAGATGACTTGTTTAATTTTCCGCATATGAGAGAGAATCAGTTCAGTATGTTGATGCCGCAATGGCTTAAAAATGATTGCTCTTGGCTGGGTAGCCGTCTTGGATCGAAACGTTGGAACACGGTGTGCTCTTTCTATCTCAAAGTCTCTGGTGAATGAGATTTGTAAGGTGTCTGGAATCCAATGGGAAAGGAACTCTATCACAGAGGAAGATGATTTCTCTGAATCTTCCGGCAGGCCAAAAATACGTAGGTTAGATCTACGATTACGGCCCTCCTGCTCAGTGAGGTCTCTGCGCAAAGCCGCCACTGAACGCTCTAAGTGGTTGAGGGATCTGGATTGTTTTTGTATACCATCTTCAGCACCACTGATTCGTGATTCAGTAGCAGAAACACGCAGAGAGAGGGCTTTAAAGTCACTCCTGATAGCAGACATCTCCACTTGTAATAAATCCGTGTTAGTTTTCGTTGACTGCGCAATATCATGCACTTCATTGAGGCGCGCCAGAATTGTGTCCAATGTGGAAGTGGTGTCTGACTGAGAAGACTCAGGTGTAGGAGACACTGACTTAAGTCTTTTTAGCGACGTTCCAGTATCTTTGGAGTCTTTGTTGGTCAAGGTGCGACCCATATTTGCAGCCATGAAGGAACAGTCTCCAAAAGAAAGTATACAACCACTTAAGAGGAGGGAAAGCTGCGCAGCCTGTATCAAAAAAGATATAGTAGACTGAGCTCAAGGGCGCTACTTTATTAATATCGGCGGACTAATAGGCAGGGCAGGCATGTAGCAAAATATTAAATAGCTACAATAGAGCAGGGGAGCACTGTAATGAGATCGTAGAAAAAAAGACCTACACCTACATGAGAGAACTGCACTGAAAGAAACAGCGCGTGGACAGCTTAATTCCAGCCAAGCAGCAAGAAAATAACAAAAAAAAAGTAATAACTGTTACCACTTGCAGGCATCATAGACGAAACGACCTGGAAATCCACTTCAAACTGTAAGAATGTAGCCACAGCTGCGCTTCTGAGGAGAAACTGTGACAGCGTCAAGAGCGGTAAAATGGCGGCCGTCCGTGAGGAGAGAAGGTCGTCTCAGGAGGTCGAAATATAAATGAAGCAGCCGGTGCCCAAAATAGCAGGAAACCTCCGTCAAGCAGCTCCCTGCATGTTCCGCCGCTGTGGTCTGCCTTTTCCGCCACTCGGGGCAGCTAGGAAACGGAGAAAATAGCTCACCGGGCTAAACTCGCCTCGGAGCTCAAGCGCGACCCGCCATACTGAAGCGGCGCGCAAGCCACGCCCCTATGCAATGTGCCTTTGCCTGTGTATGTATGTAAGTGCCATCTGATGGCTGCAACAATCTTATGCTTGACACCTAATTTTTGGTGGCTGCTACTCACCATCTCATTTGATTGGCCACCTCTAAAATCTGGTGGCAGCCAAACACTGGTATCTGGTGTCACCCACCTCCTATGAGGTTCTCCTGGCATGGGGTCACACTTCTAGGTATTCAGTCAGCATTGTAAGTATTGTGCTGTCCTGGCATGAGGTGAATTTCATGTTCACATTGTGGTCATTATATACATTTAAATAGTAATGGTATATGGTTACTGTGTTTGGTGTATGATGCTTATTCTAGGCAATGTAGTGATCTTGGAATAGGCTGGCCTTGTTTTGTATATTGTGGGCAATTAATAAGTTGACTACTCATCTATCACTGATAAAAGATAAAGAATTATTGGAAAAAAGAAGGCATGCATGGCCAATTATAAATGGATACAAAAAAAAGCAAGTCCAAAATTATCTTGAAACTCCTTGGTCACAGCAAAGCAAACAAACTTTTATAAGAGTACGTTTTGGTCTTTCGCCTTGTTTGTGCCATCGGCCACTATGGAAGACTATTGAGGACAATACGATATGTAGGTTATGTAAATGTGATCAAGAAGAAATTTTACATCTGCTATGTCTGTGCCCTGCAATTGAGGTGGAAAGGAAAGTTACTCTTAAGAGATTATTTAATGCTCGAGGCGTAAGAACATGCAGACAAGCGCTAATGGCATGTCTAAACCCGAATGATGTATTAATGAATTCTGCATTCGTACATTTTTTATCTGTGATTGGCAAAAACCTTAAGGAAAACATTATTTAGGTTCCTCCTTTTTTAAATGATATAATACTAGAATAATTATGCACATGGTGTTTTAAGCTTCTTACTGCTGATGATATTTTAAAATGTATTTTTGTAAGATTTTAATTAATCAAACAAATAAACTTGACTATGACTATGACTATATTATGGGCATTCTATAAATTATGATCACCCCTCAATAAGGTGCCCCTCATTGACATTTTATGGGCATTGTAAGTGTAATGGTGTTTCTGGCATAAGTTGGACTTCAGTGGCATGTAGCTTCTGACATTATATGTGCATCCTTAACAGTGGATCTCTACCATTAGCAAATGATGGGCATCCATGGCAAGTGATTGTTATACATGTGGTGTAATACTACACACTGGTGTTTGGGGATCAAATAAAGTTTACATATATAGGTATATAAAAGTTTATATATAAAGGTTGCAGGGATGTTATAGTTAGGCTCAGATTATGCATGCGCACAACCAAAGAAATTAATTATAACATATGCCCCTGCAATGCACTGATTATGACCTCACATATTATATCACTCATGACATGGTCAGTGACATCACTGATAGCATCATTGATGACATCTCAAATGACATCACTGATTAAATCACTGATCACACCATTCACAGAACCACTCACACATCCACTCATATACCACACAACCACTCATACACCCATACAAACCCCGTACAACTCACACACATACTCACTCATCCATAGACCCACTCACACACTCTCTCACGGATGCAGCCACTCACACAGCCATTCACTTACCCATACACCTACTGACCACACAGCCATTCACCTATACAGTCACTCACACAGCTGTCCACTCACCCATACAGCTACTCACATGCTGATGTATACACCCATACAGCCAATCAAGTGTCCACTCACACAGACATTCTCCAATACAGGCATTCACACACCCACTCAGTTAACCAAACGCCCCTAAACAGCCACTCACTCACCCATACAACCACTTACCTACATACCCTGTCACTCACCCATACAGCCACTCACAAATCCACTTACTCACCCATACAGCCATTCACACACCCACTCACTCACCCGTGTATCTACTCACATGCCCACTTATTCCCCCTTTCAGGTACTCACATACTCACTTATTCACCCATACAGCCACTCGCACACCCATACTACTACTCAGGCACTCACTCAGACATGGATACACACAGTCACACAGCCATTCACATAAAATATGTTAGAAAGAGTATTACTCATTAGTAGTATACAAAATATACCAATTAAAATTTTGTAGTACCTTAGTATATATGTTTATCACTCATCAATGTGTAGAACGCACTGACAATCACTGGATGATGTCATCTGTGATGTCATTTGAGATGTCATCATTGATGTCACTGACCATGTCATGAGTGGTGTAATATGTGAAATTATAAGCAGTGCATTGCACGGGCATAGGTTATAGTAATCTAAGGTATCTATAACTGCTGGATTTCTAAGGTTTTGTGCATGTTAAATCTGAGTCTAGCTATAATGACCCTGTAACCTTTAGGTTTTTCTGTGAATTTCTAAGGTTTTTTAAATTCTATTTCTCAACTATAACATCCTGATACCTAGTGTTTTTAATAGAATAGCTATGTTTTTAAGGCTATTTGCTAACTGTATCATCCCTGTAATCTGGATGTGTGAGTAGGTGTGTGAATGGTTGTGTGGGTATGTGAGTGTGTGGGGGGTGTGTCAGTGCATGCATGACTGGTTGTGTTGATCTGTGAGTGGGTGTGGGAGTGACTCCGTGGATCTGTGAGTGGGTATGAGAGTGGATCTGTGAGTGCATGTGTGGGTCTGTAAATGGGTATGTGACTGCCTATATGGATCTGTGAGTGGGTCTGTGAGTACCTGCATAGGTGTGGGGGTAGGTGTGCAAGTGTGTGTCAAAGTCTGTAAATGGGTGTGTGAGTAGATGAATAGGTCTGTGAATGGTTATATGAGTGCCTGCATAGGTTTGTGAGTGGGTGTGTGACTAACTGCATGAATCTATTAGCTGGTCCATGAATGCCTGCGTGGGTCTGTGAGTGGATGTATTAGTGCCTGCATGGAGATGTGAATGTATCTATGAATGCCTGTGTGGTTCTCTCACTGGATCTGTGACTACCTGTGTAATTCAGTGAGAGGGTATAAGATTGCCTGTGAGGTTTTATGAGTGGGTATGTGAGTGAGTCTCTGAGTGGATGTATGGGTGTCTGTGAATAGGTGTGTGAGTGTCTGTGTGGGGCTGTGAGTGGGCATATAAGTGTCTGTCTGGTTCTGTGAATGGATATGTTAGTGGTTTTTGGGTATGTGAGTTAGTGCCTGCATAGTGAGTGTGTGTGTGTGCATATGTAGTCCTATAAGTGAGTGTGTAAGTGGATGCATGAGTCTGTGAGTAGGTTTGTGAGTACCTGCATGGGTATATGAGTATCTCTAAGAGTACCTGCATTGGTCTGAGTGGGTGCGTGCGTGAATGAGTATATCTGTGAGGGGGTCTGTGAGTGCATTGGTGGGCCTGTGAGTGGGTGTCTGAGTACCTGTGTGGATCTGTGATTGGGAGTGAGACTGTCTGTGTGGGTCTGTGAGTAGCTGTGTGAGTGCCTGAGTGGGTCTGTGAATGGGTGTTTCCAGTAGCGGCTCCTCAAGGGAGTGATGTGAGGCAGTGGGGTGGGGGATGGGGGATGGGCAGGGAGGGGGTAGTAAACTCAGGCATATGGCTGAACAGAGGTAAGTAGATAACAAAATAAATAAAATGAATTACATTGCGCACGCTGCAATGCCTATTGGCGATGTAGCGCGCCTAATGTAGTTCATTTAATTTATTTATTTACTTACCTCTGTTCGGCTGTATGTTAGAGCTTACTATCCCCCCACCCTGCCCCTCCCCCCCACCTCACCCCACCGCCCCGCAGCACTCCCTCAAGGAGCTGCTACTGGGTGTTTGAGTGCCTACAGGGGTCTGTCAGTAGGTCTGAGTGCCTGAATGGATCTGTGAGTGGGTGTGTGACTGCCTGTGTGGGACTCTGAGTGGGTGGGAATGTGCCAGCATAGAACTGTGAGTCTGTGCATGGGTATGTGAGTGGCTGTGTGAGTCTGTTAGTAAGTATTATAATGAATCTCTTGAGCAAATCAAACATTACAAAATATTTGTGTCTCCTCATTGAATTATATCTGTTCTTTTATTTGTATCCAATCATGTAGGCTACATAATTGGATACGAATTAATGGACATAGAAAATTCAATGAAGAGACACAACTTTTTTGTACTTATTTGCTTTGAATGTTTGTGTTGCTCAAGAGTTTCATTATACTATTCGAATTAGGGACTCTGTCCTTAATACATCTCAGGGGTGCAAAGTGGTAACCCTTTCCCTTTGCAGCACCGCTAGATATTTGTTTTTCTTAAATATGTGGGGTTACTGAGGGGTTTTGCGCACAAGACAGCCCATACCACTAATGATCTTAAACCTGTTAGTAAGTATGTGAGTGTCTGAGTAGGCTTCTGAATGGGTGTTTGAGTGCCTGCATGGATCTATGAGTGGGTGTGTGACTGCCTGTTTGGGACTCTTAGTGGGGTGAATGTGCCAGCATAGAACTGTGAGTGGTTATGTGTATACCTGTGTGGCTCTCTCAATGGATCTGTGACTGCCTGTGTGATTCTGTGAGTGGGGATGAGAGTACATGTGTGAGTCTATGAGTGTGTGTGGGAGTCTCTGAGTAGATGTATGAGTGGGACTGTAAATGGGTGTGTGAATGTCTGTGTGGGTCTGTGAGTGGGTGTACAAGTATCCATCTGGGTCGGTGAATGGGTGTGTTAATGGTGTTATGGATGTGTGAGTTTCTGGGTGGCTCTGTGAGTAGGTCTGTTTTTGCCTGTGTAGCTCTGCGAGTAGATGTGTGAGTGCCTGTGTGTGTATGGGGCTGTGAGTGTGTGTGTTTGTGAGTGGGTGTGTGAGTGCCTAAGTGGGTATGTGAGTGGGTCTGTGAGTGCCTGGATGGGTCTGTGAATGGGTATGTCACTGCCTGCACAGGTCTTCGAGTGACTGTATGAGCATGTATGAGGGTCTGTGAGTGGGTCAGAGAGTTCCTGCATGGCTCTGTGTGTGAGTGTGTGAATCCATGTGTAGGTCTGTGAGTGGGTGCATGACTGCCTGTGCAGGTCTGTAAATGGGTGTGAGAGTACCTGTGTGGGTGTCTAAGTGGGCCTGAAATATTTATTTTTCAAAGTGCGTCAACGTTCATGGATCTGTCCCGGATTTACATGGGAGGCTGTGATTATCGGGGGTGGGGTCCGCGGATTACCAGATTGGAAAATAAATCGATATAACTCAATTTTGTACCCAACATAGGTCCCTCTCATACTCCTCCAACACACCCATGGGGTTAGGGTACCTTTACCCTGACCTCTTTAATAATGTTTCCGGGACCATTCCCGGATACATGAAATGGCATCCGTAACCTCCCAGCCTTGTTATGGTTAGTCAATCACGGCATTGCTGGGGGCGCGTGACTTCACGTATTCACTGTGGGGGATCCTTGGAGGGTCCGCATCCCTAGATGTACAATTTTATTTTTCCTTTATTAACTCTGCAAATACTGAATGGATTTACACCAAAATTACAAACAAGGCAATTCCGTCGAGTAGTTTAGGCTGTAGTCATGTTCAAAATCCCTATGGAAAGTTGAGTGGGAAATGCAAATTTTCGGACCCTCCCTTCTTCTGCACCTACACTTGATGGATCACTCCAAATCTTTCCATGTAGAAATAGACATATGTGGCACTTTTTTGGGAACATGTTGTAAAGATTCGACAAACAGCTCCAAAGTTATAAAGAAGTTAAAAAATCCTTTTTCTATGGAAACTAAGACCTAACTATAACTCTCTACTGGTGACTGGCAGCAGGTAATATAATGATATACATATATAAATATATTACCTACTGGCGGTCGCTAGTAGATAGATAGTTATAGTTAGGACCTAGTTACCATATGAAAATGGCAACATTCTATTCCCAATAATTTTGCCGCCGATTGATGAATCTTCGCAAAATTTTGATATCAGCTCTATGTTGAAAGTTTGGGGGCGTTTCGTTAAGGGGGAGGGGCCAAAATGTGTTTTCTCCTTGTTAATTTCCATAGGAAACTTTAGACAAGGCTACAGGTCGAACAAGTGAATGGAATTACCCCACATTTGGCAGGGAGAAGGGTCTTGGTCTGGAAAGCACGCTTTTGTTTATTTGGTATAAATTCGTTCAGTAGTTTTATGAGCACAAGCTTGCTGCTGATTGGCTGCAAGCGGTGCGAGCGGTTGCAACTAGGAAGTGTTGGCCGACATTTTGTGATTCAGTTGAAGCGAGTAGGGGGAAAATAGGAGGAAAAAGTGGGACATAGGAGGGTAGGAGCACTGTAACCTCTGTGGGGTGTTTAGAGGGTGCAAAGTGAAGTATTTACCCCTACCGGTGTGTAAGTGGTGGGCTACGGAAGTTAAGTGAGGTATTGCGTAGAGTCTGATGCGGGTAAGGTGAGCTGGTGCAGGACTCAGGGATTAAAGCATGAGCCCAAATTGTGTGTCTTATGCTGTGAAACGATGTGCCGTGGCCGCTGCACTACAGTTGTGGAAGTAGTGTCAGCATGTGTTTATAACTACTAATTAAGTGAGGTATTGTCTAGAGTCTCTTGCTGCTAAACTGAGCTGCTGCCGGAGTCAGGGATTAAAGCATGAGCCCAAACTGTGTGCCATATGCTGTGAAGTCATGTGCTCTGGCCGCTGTGCCACATCTGTGCAAGTAGTGTCAGCCTGTAGTTATAGCTACTTGGATGAACTTTTGTTTCAAACATTGTAGCTTGTGTATGGTGCTTAGGGGGTGTTGTATAGGGAGTGTGAAAGTAAATCAATAAGGTATTTGTAAAGTGCAAACTACTCACCCCTATGGGTGACTAGAGGTGGGGATCAAAGTGAGAGGTCTGTGCTGCAAAGTGAGATGGTCTGGCTGCTGCGCCATAGCTGTGTGGAGAATACATTTTGGCGAGGGTCCGGGAGTTGCCATTATATGGCCCTAAAATAGCGGGACTAAGATGTAAGTTATAGGGTGGCTCTAAAAAGAGCCCTTCTGTTCATTAGTTGGAGCTACATATAAGTGCGGATGCACAGCTTCAAGTTATTCAGGAAAACTGTGTTTCCCTGATCTGTGAAGTGTACTCCATCACTTCTGTATATATCCGCCATATCTAAACGTATGTTGTTGTTGTAGATTGAGCCCATTTTGTGGTCTCTGGGGTATGCAGATACAGCTTTGTTTACTTTTTTTCGAGATTTTGGACCATTTCCACTTTTGTCTTTGGCATATATTTGAATATACGAAGACAGTTTGAGGCAAAAGTAACATCAACTGTCCAAAAGTATCCTACATACACATTTCCAAACCTATTCAAGTCAATGTGCTTCGTCGTTTCCACCATAGTGCACAATCATGAGGTCAGGATGTTGGAGATGCAAACAGGTTTTAAACAAAGGCAACAATTGATGCCACTTCAATCCTCTCTGTCCAAACCATTTAATGTCCACATTTTGTAACCTAGGTCTAAGTCAATGTTCTGCATACCTCTTGCACCAGAAAACATACCTATGTCCTACGATCAACACTAGCATTTTGAAGGTATGCCTGGAAGGTATGGAAAGATGTCTGTAGCTCATGCAGTTCCTTTGTAGAATAAGAGATATGTTTAAAGATGGGGAACTAGTTTCTTTTCGCATACAAAACGGTACCTGATTGGGAGATGAAAAGCATTGTTTTTTAAAAGTAGGATGCACATTTGTTTTGTGGAAAAGTATCTTTGTGATTGGTTAAGAAAAATCAATTTGCACGTGGAGTACATATTATAGGATAAAATTTGCTCAACTCAACCACACCTGCTACTTGCATTTGGAAGGCACTGTTCGAACTTAAAACAATTATGAACTTTTAACCTGCACATGCCGTTAAATGTTCGAGAAAATGTTGCAAACAAATATCATTAGGTTTAAAAATATTGATGAACTTTTAACCTCCAAATATTGTAGAATGTTCTAGAAAGTGTGTTGACAGAATACATTGCATTTCTGACTTCGATGTGTACTTGAATATTTAAAAAAACTGTTTATATGGAAAAGTAGAAAGACAGTAATAGAAGTTTTGAAAGCTAAAAGAATCAAGGAACTAGTGTAATTTGTTCTTTATTACTTACTGGCGGTTACCCGACGGTAGGTATCACTACTACCGGTCTGAAAGTGCGGTGTTGCTCAGAGTGGCATGGTGGTGATATGATATGGTGCTACACTCGGGCATGAAACCAGGAGTCTAAACCGTGAGGTAATTGCTGTAAAGTGATGTGGCCTGGAGTTTGTAGCATATGTGTGCAAGTAGTGTTAGTAGGCGTTTATACCATACAGGGAGTGGGAAGCAAACTACTGACCGCTACTGTGTGTTGATAGTATACTGGAAGTGGGAAGGGAAGTAGTTACGCCTACCGTTGTGAAGACTTTGGGATGAAACCGACCTGATTGCAGTAAAGTGATGGGCTCTGGGTACTGTAGGATACTAGCCTCTGTAGTATAAGTGTGTAAGTAGTGTTAGTATGCGTTTATAATATATAGGGAGAGGGAAGCGAACTACTCACCCCTATTGGTGTGAAGACTCGGGTATTAAACAGAGAGCCTAAATTGTTGGCTCATTGCTGTAAAGTGATGTGCTCTGGGCGCTGTAGTATACCTGTGTAAGAAGTGTTAGTTTACGTTTATACAATATAGGGAGTGGGAAGCGAAATATGTAACCCTACCGGTCTCAAGTCTTGTGGATGAAACCACAAGCTCATTGCTGTAAAGCCATGTGCTCTGTGTAGTATTCCAATGTAAGTCATAGTAGAATGTTAGTATGCAATTCTAATAGAATCTAAGTATGTAATGTTAGAATGTGGGGCTGTCATGAGGGGACATTGCGGAGTTTGTACATGGTGCTGGATTAGACTGTTGCTTTGCTGTCTGCTCCTGTTGGTAGTAGTTTCAGGTGTCTTGCTTTCTTGTAATAAATCCACTTATTGGATCCACTGCTGTCTGCCTCTTCCCTACATAAATTTGGTGACGAGCGGGAGAAGGTAAAAAGAAGGCATCACTCAAAATTTCTTGCGTTGTGCTGAAGACCCGTTTTCTTTGTGTAACTGTTTCTACTCATGCCAGGGTCATCGGCTCATTGAACTATGTCATCCGATTTCTGGTAGGATTTATACTTTTCGATTTTGCCCTTATTCTGCTTCTTCACTACATTCTGGTCGCTGTACTACACATGTCTGTAAGTAGTGTTAGTATGTGTTTATACTAACAAATACATCATGGTCCTAGGGAGAGGGACCTCTCAGGCGCAGCTCATACAATGTCCCGGGGTGTGCGTTTGCGGGACATTTGTGTTTGCTATTAGAGGGTTGTGCATGGCTTCCACCCTGTGATCGCAAATATTTGTTTGACTACTTGAAGCGAGAGGAGGAAAACCTCGTATCCCTGTAATAGAGGGGATGCGGATGGTAAAAATGGAGAGAAAAGAAAAAACAAAAAAAAGCAAAAAAGCTGGGGTCTTACCCGTTCTTTTAAATGAAGCCCCGGTGGGTAATGTTCCCTGGCCCATCTAATTATTATATTGCGGGGTCTCTGTAGGACTGGGGATCTTAATGTCACATGTAAACTAGGCGCGGAAGGGTACAGAGACGTTTTGCAGTCTAGGGGAGTGCCACCTTCCCGGGTATTGTTTACTAATTGTTCGGGGGGTTCGAGGCCATCTGAAGTCCGGGGATCGCCACACTTCGGGTCTTTATTTAAATATGCAGGGTGGGCCTCGGCAGTCCCTGAAGCCTCAGTGGTCCAAGGCAGTGCCTTATTTTGTCTGTAATCACACAGGCAGTACTTATGGTGTTATAAAGTGATACACTCATAGAACTCTTGCAATTGTACAATTACCCAGGCTTCATTTGTCTAGTAGTCAGTTAGATTATGTATGGTAGGTGCACTCTAATATTAAATAAGTGTGTCCTTAAAATCTCCTATAAACAGATGATTTTCTCAATAAATAATAGACAAGTGTTGTCAGAAAAAGACCTATACACTCAGTTATTTATTTGAAAAAAAGTAACCTTTAATAAAACACAAATAAATAGAAACGTAACTTTATTAGAACAAACAGTATAGTAAAAAAAATGTGGGTTGGACTCCAGCGGAAGCAGCGTAGGAAACCTGCAAGACAAAAATGAAACATAAGTACGTGTGCCATGTGGAAGAGGTAAAGAAAGGAAGTCTGAATGAAAGGACCATAGTGAGAATGGAAGGAAGGGGGAGTAGGTGGAAGGGAGATGGGGAGGGAGAGTCAAAAGAAGAGAGGGAGGAGGAGACAGAGCGTCAGCCTACTGCACCCAGCTCTTAGTGTTTACCCTTCCGTCACCCATTTGTCTAGGATGCTGGGGTCCACGAGAAAGAGTGTGGTTCAGCAAGTCCTTAAAATGAAACACATGAGGCCAGAGATTATGGGCCATATTATCAAGGAACGGCGATAACATTATCGCCGCTTAGGTGGCAGGAAACTTTGGCTAAAGCAGCGATAAGGGGTTGATAATATGCCCTTGTGAATTCCCATGGAAGCCCAGGTTCTGGTGTGATTACATGTGATCTAGGATGTGCACTCTGCCCGTGGCTGATGATACTCCTTAGAGCCACCAATACCCAGGCCAAAAGGCAGCACAATAATGTGCACACACAAACCAAGGGCATCGTGTAATACATATTTGTTCTTGATGGAACATTTGAGATGCATGGCAATCACACGTGGTAGGCTAATGTATAGAGCATGAATATTGATCAAGATGATCCTTGCATGTTGTGTGTAGTATAATAATAATAATAATAATAATAATAATAATAATAATAAAACCATTTATAAAGTGCCTGGCTACACAGAAAACAGTGTGTCCCCGCGCTATAAGATATGTGTATACAGAAAAACACTTTTCAAAAAGCTTTCTAAGCAGAAGAGGTGTCTCTCATCAAATATTATAAAGAGAATGAGTAAAATGGGTGGGGTCATCCAACTGTTACAATGGGAAATGTTATGAACCAAAAAAATGCTTTTTTTTAAGCTTGCATGGCAATCACGCACCGAGCGTGCAAGGAGGCCACACCCGACGCGATTTTGACAAAATATATTTATCATAATAAAAGTTTATTACAGTTAGAAATATATAAATGTTTAAAATATTTTAGATTATTGCTTGCTCTCATATACTGTTTAAAGTTATTTAGATATACTTTTGAGACAAAAAAAAGGGAATGGCTTACCTGGCGCCATACTATATGTCTATGATGTAACACAGGGTCTGGCAGCGTTTACTCGTTGCATACGCAAAGCGCAACGGGCGTGACCCCATACGTACATGACATAACGCGTGGCTTGGTACTGCGTACCCGTTGGATACCAAAGTAGCACCTGGGGTGACTTCATGCGTATATAATGTTACGCGGGACGCGGTGCCAGGAATCGTCGGATATGAAATGTGCATCATTTACGAGTTTAGCAATATGGCGGATAGATTTGTGTGGTGATGGAGCTTGGTACGGTACCGGTATGGGAGTGCAGTTTTCTCCCCCTCCAAAAAAATATATGTCATTTGAGATGTCATCAGTGATGTCACTGACCATGTCATGAGTGATGTAATATGTGACATAATCAGCAGTGCATTGTGGGCGAACGAGTTATAGTTAGCTCAGCTAACTATAGCAGGTGAATTTGTCTGGATTCATATGAGTCAAATGTTCAACTAACTATAACGTCCCTGAAACCTATGATTTTTTTGTGAATATATATATATATTGTGGTCAACCGTATCAAAGGTCTAAGAGTATGGGTAGGCAGCCACTGTCTGTATCAAGTAATTTGTAGACATCATCTATGATTTTCAGAAATTAACTCAATGTGAATTGCGTGAGGAGGGCATCAATCTCTAAAGGAACATCTATGAGTCTGTTCAAGCCTGCATCAACCTTCATGCCCATGATGCCACGAGATGTAGTGGACATTTTCAGTGAGCGAGTGGTTGAGGAAATTAAAATGCTTAACAACTAGACCAAGAAAACATTTAGGTAGTATAAATATCAAGAGAAACAATACCAAATTGCAAATTGCAAAAAGAATCTGAAGTAATAATTAACAAATGCGATAAAGGAGGAAATGTGGTACTTTGGCCAAGGACTGAATACCTCAAGGAGGCTTATAGACAACTCAACAACTCAATATGTTACAAAAGATCAAGCATGCAACAAATGAGAAAAATTAAAGGTGAACTTAAAGAAGATCTAAAAAGGTCGAAGCGTGAGGGTTTTTATTCTATGTGGGAGTGACGCTATTAATCTACACCCCGATATTCGGGGCTCTGATAACTCTATTCCAAAGAGATATTTGGGAATATTCTTCTCAAATCTAATTGATGATTTATATAAATTAAACTTTGATCCCCTAATAAAGAACGTTAAAGGGTTGTTCTCTCGTTGGAATTTACTTCCATTGTCTATTATGGGACGAGTGGCTCTGATAAAGATGTCTGTTTTACCGTTATTCAATTTTTTGTTTGCTTCAATTCCGCGCACTTTATCAAATTCCTTTTTTTCTCAGGTCGAGTCACTGTTTACAGCCTTTATATGGGCAAAAAAAGTTCCACGCCTTGCACTTAGCACTTTATATGAAGATTTGGATCAGGGTGGTTTAGCACTTCCCAATCTTAAAAGCTACTATGATGCGTATTTTGCACAATATTTATCGAGGTTTAAGTCCGCACCACAAATACATTTTTTTATTAACTTTTTTATTAATCGTATGTGTCTGGATAGCCATATTCACTCTCCCCTGTAAATGTTTAGATCTCCAAAGCTGGTCCGCTATAAGAGCTTGCAATGGCTTTTTAAAAGAAGGCAGGCATTCTTTAAATATTCCATACCTGCAATCAACTCTGCTTTCCTGTTAGAAGAAATTCTTCCCTTCACAGGCGTTAGACAACCCAGATATCTGGCCGTAAAATAGGCAGAAGCGGAGTTTGTTAACATCTCAGATTTTATGCGGGACGGTAACTGGGTGTCTATAGTAGATATGCACCAATTATTGATTAATGATTTTATCTTAATGAACTCTTATGGCACTTTATTTAAATATCTTGTTGAAACCAGCACTAATTTGTTTTTGGTTCAGAATCAGTTGCTGAAGGATCTTCTAGTTAAAGCATCAGACAGGAAGCCTGGTGCCTGGAAGAAATATTTGACCTAGCTAAGGGGGGTTGATGTTAAAGCTAAAGCTAAAGCTTTAAGGAAATGATCAGAACAGGAAAATTGTGAAATCTCCCCCTACATCTGGACCACTATTAACAGGTTGAATTTCAGCTCCTTAAGAGGGGCAAACTGGCGCAGGATGTTATTCTTTAGTAAATAGCTGTTGTACTGAACCCCAGCTGCCCTGGCAAAAATGTACCCTAATCAGTCTTCCCATTGTTTCCGATGTTTGAATTTTCCAGCTGCTAATTGGTCACATATTATGCTCCGCTGTCTAAAGATTATGGTGTACTGGAACGAGGTATTTATGTATCTCGAAAAAGAATGTAAATTACAGTTGGAAGTAAATGATAGGTTAATTCTATTTGGCTTTAACCCGGATCTCCATTTTGAAGACTCAGTGATTAGATTTCTGTACATAGCTATGGCGATTGCAAGATCACTGGTCCTTCAAAATTGGCGTTCCGACTCAATTCCGTCAGCCTTGGAATGAGGTCTTAAGATGAGAAGGGTAAAGAAAAGTGAATACTCCTTCGCAGCCAGAAAGGGGGGACTTAATAAATTTGAGAAAACATGGGGTTTGAGTTTTGAATAAAATAGAGGGAGAGGATGCAGTGGTCAGTCTGTCTGGTGGAGGGCGGGAATGAGATTTAGACCTTGTTAATTGTTTACTTGTCTATTTATTGTGTGAATGTTTACAGGGGGTATTTTTTTTAAATATTTTTTTTATGGGATCTTTGCACTTTTATACCTGATCAACTCTTCCTGATGAAATGTATAATATGATTGTGTTTTGTTGCTCGGCTTTTTGCTACGATATAATGCTGCTTTATGTAAATGTCTATGTTTGACAAACCCTGGCTTCAATAAAAAAAAAAAAGTGTGAGGGTTTGATTTCTAAGAATGAACCTCAATTCCTAAATAATGAATTTCCAGTAATGCCTGTGCTCTAGTTTATACCAAAAATCCATAAAGGGATATCTCCAGTACCCGGACAACTAATTATTTTGGCGAGGACTGGTCTATTTGAAAAGATAACACAATATGACAACTACTTTCTCCAAGAATTTGTTCTTTAGTTACCATCATATATTAAGGACACTGGTGACTTTTTAAAAAGACTATATGATATACCTTGGTCTGATGATTACATATTAATGACTATAAACATAACCTCCCTATACACCAGCGTTGAACACAGGGATGGTGGTTGAATATTATCTTAGGAAAAGACCTATTCAATTTTACAAACATAACAAAATGCTATTACAAATGATCGAATGGTGTTTAAAGAGTAAATTCTTCCTTTTTGGCAATGAGGTGTTTCAACAATTGAGGGGGTCTGCTATGGGTGCCTGCTTCTTCCCCAGCTATGCGTGTTTACTTGTGGGCTGGTGGGAGGAGTGGGTGCTCATGGAAGACCCCTGAATGGATTGGGATGAAGATGTGATAAGCTGCATGCGATTCATTGATGGCATGTTTGTAATCTGGAAAGGGAGTTAGGAGATTGCTGGTTAATTTGTGGAACTCATCAAGATTAACATATTGAATTTGGAATTTACCTCTCATATTGATGCACGATCCATAGAATGTTTAGATGTACAAATATATGTTGGGAGCACCAAATTAGAATCCAGATTGCATCGTAAAGAAATGGCAGGTAACTCCACTTTACACGCATCCAGCTTTCACCCCAAACATCTGATTACCAGCATCCAAAACAGAGAAATGCTGAGATTCCATAAATTTTGTAGCTCAGTAGGGTCTTGGCTACATGTCAACAGAAAGCGAAACAATGATTCATTGAGAGAGGTTATGCAGTTAATGTGATCAATCGAGCAATGTTGAAGGCCAATGAAAAATCTAGGCATTCTATTTTGTTTCAAACATCTAATGTTTCAGACTCAACAACACATTCTTGCCCTACTGATCATGATGAAATAATCAACATCAGACTTATCACTACATATAGTCGTCAAGAAAGCTCCATCGGATCTATCATCAATAGCCAGTGGCTGATAGTGCTTACTGCTTCAAATTTGGGTCAATTTCTTCCTAATAAACCAAACTTAACATTTCGGTGGGCTCGTTCATTGAGAAAGGCATTAGTTAAAAGCAATCCAGAAATAACTAGGAAAACCAATTAGCATTCCTCTAAAAAAAGTTTTTTTTAAATGCAGCTCCTGTAGGGCATGCTGCTTTGGTGTTAATACTTCAAACTATATGTCGGCATTTAGTTCAAAACTTGTTGATTTGAAAGGTTTTTACAGTTGTAGGAAAGCTTTTGCAGTAAATGTTCTATTAGGCACCTGCAGGCTGCAGGAGGTGGGTAGCACTAAGCTGCAGGTACATGTGAGGATTTTGTAGCATCTAAGGGCAATTGTTAACTCGGACCCCGCATACCCGGTGGCACGCCACTTTAAAGAAGTACATGATAACAATTTGAAGTGATTAAAGTGTTTTGTTACAGGCACCGTCCCAGTATTGAGAAAAGGAGGGAATCGAGAAAGATGTTACGCCAGTTGGAGACCCGATTCATTTTAAAGTTAGATTCTAAAGTACCAAATGGGCTTAACACTAGTGAAGATCTACACAATTTTCTATGGATTATTCCATGACGGAAATAAAATTAATAACAACAATTCTTTCATTTATGTTTGCTCAATCTTTTATGAAAATAGTATTGATCTTATGTATTTTTCCTGAATTTAAAATCATCTTCATCTTTTACAACAAAGACATCCTAGCTTGAAATGTCTGTGATTTGCTAACAATTGGAAAAACTTTGAAAACAAAATACGGAAATAGTAGGAAGCAACCTCGCTGCGGAAATATTTGGAAGTTAATTGGATCCCTCGAGGTCTTAGGATTTACACAGTGCCATTTTATGACAATCTGCTGATGGAATGGGCAGAACACACAACAGTTCTGCTAAAGGAATGGTGGAGATCCTCATCAAATGTGCGATTAGCGATAGAGTGAAACTCTTGGAGGAATTTAAATGACTAGAGGAGCTAATCCAACAAGATTTAGCACAAGAAACAGCTGAAAACCTATGACAGCAGATGAAATCATGCTTAGTTAAGTATGAGGAGATCAACAGACAATGCGAACATAGCAAGTTTGCTAGGGATCAACACAATTATGAATCTGGGAGAGGGTTATCCTTAGTGAAAAATTTCGATCTACCAGAAAAATTAGTACAAGAGGCGAGCAACAGAACTACAACTAAGGAGATCAGCGATACATCTGAATCGGAGTTCGAAACAGATCAGTCTAAGGCAGAAGGAGCAGGCACTACTCCAGCATAGACTTCTGGAACATCAGAAAATTTTCCAAGGTAATATCAAATTATACAAGATTTGTGGCAAAAAAAAGATCTCCGAGCAAGATGGAGGTAAACAAGAAAAATCAGGAAGAGGAATAAAGCAAGTTGGAAACCCAAGAGTAACAGCGAGCAAAAGGGGAACTTTGCAATATCTCAAGGTGATCAATCTTTCGAAACATAAATTATCACCTCACGAAATGCAAGTACTCCTCAAAGGGCTAACCTTTTGTCCAACTAGTGGATGGGACAATGCAAAAACAAGAATTTATGTATATAAGTTCCTTTGAAAACTCAAGTTAAAAAATCTGTTTCAAGAAACAAAGCGATGAATCCAGATAACTTTCAAGAACCAACGGATATCTTAACAGGGGATGATTCAGCAGCTCTAAGACCCCTTCATCAATTACAAGGCTTCCCAACAGCAACTTCAGATGACTCATTTAAAAGTGGTCTTCAGTTTCTTGAACAAATTGATATCACACAGAAAAGTGCTAAAAGCCAGTTCAAAAGTAGGTCCAAGTTCATTCCAAAAACTGCATTTGATGAGGTAGTCATCAAAGACTTGGATAAATTGAGGAAACAGGGTGTGTAATAAGAGTAGAGAACAGAAACAATACAATGTGACCAAACAAGAGTGGAAAGCAATATTAACACTCAAAGAGGATCAATCAATGGAAATCAAGCCCTCCGGAAAAGGGGGAAATGTTATCATACAGGATAAGACTCAATACCAGCAAAAAGCCCTACGACAATTAAGGGATGCACAATGTTATGCACAGATCACCAGGAGAGAAGACAATAAGAGTATTTAAATATTCTGTCAACTAATTATGACCTGAAGAGACAGATGAACACTAGATCAAGATGAATATTTGTTTCTAAATGCCTAATATCCCGTGGTTCCCACCTTTTACCACATTCCGAAAAATCATAAAAACAGCACAAGACCACCCGGACGGCCAATAGTATCCTTCAAGGGAAGCCTGTTAGAGAACACCTCGGTTTTTCGGGATGCCAAATTTAATTAACATAACATAACATGCCATTCTTCATTCATTTGTACAAGATCTGATTTATTTTGTCAAAGACACAACAGATTTCATAAAGGTGATTGACAAAATAGTATGGGAAGAAAACATTCTACTAGTGACATTGGACATCGCCAGTTTATACAGCTGTATTGACCACCATCACGGCCTAGAGGCAGTAAATCATTATTCAAAGAAAGACCATTGAAATGTTTAGAAAATAATGAAATGGTGCTGCAACTCATTACATTTTGCCTGCATAATAATATCTTTGAATTTCTGGATCAGTTGTACTTACATAAACAGGGAACTGCCATGGGCATGTGCTTCATCCTCAGCTTTGAGAAACTAATCCTAGGCTGGTGGGAGAAGCATGTGGCCTGGGCTAAGGCCAACAAGCTGTGGGCCAACAAAGTAGCAGTGTGGGCCTGTTACATTGATGACATTTTCCTTGTTTAGCGAGGGTCACACACAGAAATGGAAGAGTATGTCAATTTCCTCAGTGACAATAGCTACAATCTGCAATTTACTAGCAACATTAGTAATTCTGAAGTATCATTTTTAGATCTTTTGGTTTATGTAAACAATGAACAACTTATGACCAAGCTATACTGCAAACCTACCACTGGTAATGCAACGTTACATTTTACCAGCCAACATTCACGCTGTCTAATCAACAGCATTGAGCTGTTGTGCATTAAGTGCAATAGCTCGACCTCTGCAAGTTATGACAAAGCAAAAAATGAGACATTATCGAGATTTGAAGTGAGAGGATACCCAAAAAAGATTTTAAAAACCGCCAATGATAAAGCTAACCTACAGGGCAGATGTCAGATGTTAATGCAGAGAACCAGAGAAAATGAAAATTAAGTGACCAAGCTAATTCTCACCTTTTCAGAAGATTCTGCTGAGATACGTAAGATTCTGGCCAGACATTGGAATATCTTACAAGCGGAAGGAGTACTTGGCCATCTAGTTCCTCCTTATCCCAGTGTGATTCATAGGAAGAACATATCTTTGAAAGATCTACTCGTACATAGTTATTTTCCAAGTAAAATCACAGAGAAACCGAAAGTAATGGGTTTCTTCCCATGTATGAAATGCAAAGCATGTGAAGAAGATCCAAAATTTAGGACTATCCAGTCCCGGGCAGAGAGACCAGAAAACCCATTACTAAGTTGCTCAATTGTAATACCAACTTTGTTATCTACTGTCTACTTTGTTCATGTAATTTATTATATGTTGGCACGCACAGTACAACAAGCCAAAAAGAGAGAGTGCTAGAGCATATGCGGGCAATCACCAACCACGACAACAGCTATCCCGTGGCGAGACACTTTTCATCTTTTCCCAAGAGCAACAGTAATCTTTTCAGTTTCTACTGTGTTGATCAGGTGCCCATTTCCGAAAGAGGAGGGGATAGGGTGAGGACTTTACATCAACTTGAGTCTAAATATATTATAGAGTTGAAGACGCTCGCCCCATATGGGTTGAAACTGAGGAAGAAATTTGGGTCCATAAAGGCTAAGGAATCAAGGGCCCGATGTAGGTGGCCCATTACCGGTCGGTAAACCCGAAATTCAGTAAGTTTCAGGCTTACCGACCGGTATTGAGCCATTTCTTATGTAGGGGATGATTCGGTAAATACCGAATCTGTATTTGACGATTCTGTATTTACGGAATCATTATTTACCGATTCGGTATTTACTGAATCGGTAAATGGCATGTAGGGAGCACTTTAAGGAGTGCTTATGTGCTTTAAGGATTCGTCATTTACCACCAACTATAAGTTGGTGGTAAATACCGAATACCTTTGAAAATGCAATTCTGTGCATTTTCAACAGTGCCACGTCGCAGACATACATGCCCTTAGGGCATGTATGTGTGCCACATGTGCACACAAGCACTATTCAGGGCTGCAACAGGGTGTCAATGTGACACCCTGCCACCCTTGCATGAGTTCCCCCTATTACCGATTCAGTATTTACCGAATTGGTAGTATTGAATGGCTTCCCATTCATTCTTTTGGGCCTCCAGGCCCATAGGAATGAATGGGAATTACCGAATCGGTAAATACCAATTCTTAATTACCGAATCTTACTGATTCGGTAATTTTTACCGAAAATGTATCTACATCCCATTTACCTATTCTTAAATACCGAATCGGTAAAATTCGGTGTTTAAGAATAGGTAAATTGAGATTACCTACATCTGGCCCCAAATTCTTATCTCACCTGCCTAAACTCCTGAATTCAATTCCCCTCTTTTTTACGTAAACTAGTTTTGTCTGAATCAAAGTTCTTTCTGATTTCTGTGCAATAATAGATAAGTGCAAAGGAAATATCACGAATATAAGGTTATGGTGTCACTTTTGGTTAGATCAATGAAATTTATATTTATTTTTGTATGGTGGTCTTCTTGAAATTCCTAGCAACTTCTAGTACTAAATTACATTTTGGTCAGAATATCAAGCACACGCACTTTACAACAGATCTTTGCCCAATTGCACAATATGATTGCTCACAATAGAGGCAGGTATTCTCAGTGCTTACACTTTATAAGAATTACCTGGTATTGCCCATACAGGGCAGAATTAAATTATATCTTGAATTTCATATAGTGTAACAATCTGAGTTCTCGTCATACCTCAGGTATCAAAATTCCTCAATCAAATCTTTTTGTAGGAATAATATCGATTAATTAGGTGAGTATCCCCAATTTTGGGTGTTATGTACTTTGAAATATAGAATGGGTATGATATGTAACTGTGCACCTATTGTGAATGTTATGTTAAGTTTCTCACAGTGCAATGATGGAAAGTTAAATGCATGATTGTTATGATCTCGAAAAGCATTGGAATAATGTGTATATAATCAAATTTGTGAAGTCCCATTCAGGGCTCAATTATGACTCATAGAGATCTTTGCAAATACTACTAGTCCAAGATGACCGAAATATTTTTCTTTGGGAAGGTATATATGTTTTTTACAATAAGTCTGTTTTCTGTTAAAGGGATATGTGAGATGTTCGTCTTTAAAAACACGTGACGCTGTAGTAAACTCTGACATTGACAAAGGGCATTATGTCTGACACGTTTTTGTCAGCTAAGGTGATATAATAAAATACAAAATTTTGCATGGACTCTTGAGTGCGCTACTTACTTTGCAATTGCAGAGTTTGTTTTTCTCAGTTGTATGTGGGTTTCGCCTCTGTGAGGTAGCAGCACCCGACTACAAGCGAGCGATGGTATCGGCAAACAGTAGGAAATGTGTATATCTATATATATATATATATATATATATATATATATATATATATGTATATATATATATATGTATATGTCAGTAAATTCGCCAATCGACTCGAGGCAGCCGCCCCAGCCCAATCCAAAAGACGAAGGAGCAGACCCAGGATTTTGTGCTTCAGTCAAGGTGCTTTATTTCCTCCAGCAAGCCAGCCGCCATTACGCGTTTCGCTTCACCACAAAGCTTGATCATATATATATAGGGGCAATGGATTGCAACATTTATTATGAGGATTAGCCATGATTTCTCCCATTTTGTGAACCAATTTTGACTATATATGATATTGATATTGCACTAGCAATTCATGACATCTGGTAGTCTCAACATTTATGTAAAGCGTCTTACGCTCTTCTCTGCGTGAATATTAACAGTTATGCTTTTTTAATAACTGGTGATTAATCAGGACTGGATTATATTATTACTGCGCTAGCACTTTATTGTTCACTTTATTTGTATTTTTGCACAATTTACATGAGTTTCATATAGTATGAATTTGAATTGTAATGAGTGTTTCTTCTATCTCAATGCTTTTAGAAAAGGTGGGCTAATTGTACCCGTTTTTTTCACCATTTGCACCTATATTTATTGCTGATTGGCCCTGGGTACGTCATGTGATCAAGAAAGTGTTTCACTGTCAAAACGCGTAATGGTGGGAACTTGCTGTCAAAGATACTGCCGAAACTGATGCAATAAACCGCACTGAAGCAACTACAACAACTGATCCCGGGCAGAACAGGATTTTGATGAAGTTTGGCTGTCTTCACCTATACAGACCCTCCGATCGTGAAGAGGCTGGCTGGGACACACCCGACATCGCAGTTGCGTTTCAGTGGAAAACCCGAAAGGAGTATTCACCAAGCCAGCCCCCCGCCACGGAAACTGGAGGAGACGAGTAACACTCGAGCAGTCCAGAGGAACGATCAACACTTGGAGGAATTCGGGGGACACCGACGAGCTGTTGTAATCTCCGTATGGGTAAGCTGGGGTTAAACTACCTCACATACAGAAAATAAGAGCGGGTGAAAGGGATTGTGTTTTACAAATAAATACAAATAAATGTGCCAAACGGAACTTATTCCAACTAGCTGGCGCTGAGTGCGTTTGTTGCTATACAGCAGATAGAAATTTCAACAACAGAAGACGCGCTTCGTGCTAGAGAAGCCGTAGCAGAGTCTTTATTTTTAAAATTACCGGAATCAAAGTTCAAGTTCAAGTTCGGGTATTTGTATAGCGCACTGCTCACCCAGAGGGTCTCAAGGCGCTTGGGTAAGGGGTTCATTATTTGTCGAATAGCCAGGTTTTAAGTTATTTTCTGAAGGAGATGTGGTTTTGAGTAAGGCGGAGGTGAGTGGGTGGGTGAGTGGGCGCATGGGGTGCGACCGCTGCGCGTGAACGCTGCGCGATAATGCATCAGTCATATATGGATAGTGGGAGGGGCGAGGGGCGAGGGAGGATGATCTTGGAGGCGGGGAGCGGGGCGGAGAGCCGGGCTGGGGGTCGCCACAACAACAACAAGATGGCTGCAAGCCAAAATGCGAGCGCGACGACCTAGGGGCACAGGTCAGGCAATGGCGGTCGGCAAACGCCGGTGGGATCGGCGCTATAAGGCTCGGCAGGCACAGGCAGCAGAGTTAATAATGAAATGCAATCCAATGATCCAAATCAAGGCACAAGCACAAGCAGTGCGAGCAGCGCTAATTGAATAAATAACTGAGAAATGCCCAGTGATTACAAGCAGCACTAATTAAATGAATAAATGAGAAAAGCCCAGTGATTACAAGCAGCGCTAATTAAATGAATAAATGAGAAATGCCCAGTGATTACAAGCAGCGCTAATTAAATGAATAAATGAGAAATGCCCAGTGATTACAAGCAGCGCTAATTAAATGAATAAATGAGAAATGCCCAGTGATTACAAGCAGCGCTAATTAAATGAATAAATGAGAAATGCCCAGTGATTGCAAGTAAGGCACAGGCACAGGCGGTGCGAGCAGCGCTACGATACCAGGATGGGGTTCGCAGCAGCAAGGGGAGCGACCTCCTTCGGGGATCTTGGGATGGTCACAGCTCTTCGAGCGATGGGACGGGTTGAATGCTCACAGTGGGAGGGAGGAATGATCTTGGAGGCGGGGAGCGGGGCAGAGAGCCGGGCTGGGGGTCGCCACAACAACAACAAGATGGCTGCAAGCCAAAATGCGAGCGCGACGACCTAGGGGCACAGGTCAGGCAATGGCGGTCGGCAGAGACCGAGACCTCCTTCGGGGATCTCGGGATGGTCAAACAAACACAGTGCAAAGTGGGAGCAGTACCATAACAAGCCTAAATCATGATGTTAAGAGCATGTTAAAAAATCTGGAGAAAATGCTGCGGACAGAATTAAAAAAATGGTGGGAGAAGAAGAGCCTAGAAAAATATAAAGAAGTAGGTAGTGTACCTTGAGGCCTCAGAGTACTAATTGCACCATTGTTCGAAAAACCAAATCCATTAATGCTAAAGAATGGGCCAATAATAACCTAGAATCTTCCATGAACATGGTATCAATTTTAATAAAGTATGCTGAAATCAATAGACAGGAGATAGTTAAATAAATTGACAAATTAAATGCAATACGGGATGCTCACGACCAGAAAGAACTTATTAAGAAAGGCCTTGAAGATATTTACATGAGATTCAAAAACACGAGGAAACTATTAAAACTCGCAAAATCTGGAAGTTTGCTTGTGACAAAACCGATTATGAAATGGGGCGAGTATTCACATTTTCAAAGAAATTTGACAGTGCTAAGAAGCATGCTTTAGCCCTGAGAACATCAGCAAGCAATACCACAGCTCAAGTCAATATTGATCCATCAAGCTCAGAAGACAGTTCTTTAAGCAGTAATTATGAATCAGATGACAGCAGTTCTGACAATCAATTGTCAAAATTACCCACTGACTATACAACATCAGAGGATTTGGGGTTTCTCATAGAGGACCGCCGCCAAACACTTTGCTCGTACAATCCAACGCGGAAAAACGGCAACGCAACAACATCCGCAGAAAACAAACGAGAAAAATCCAAAGGCAGAGGCCGAGGGGCAAGACGTGGCCCCAACAATAAGTGAGTCAGAGGTACCAAACAAAACAGTGATTAATCTTTCTAATGTCGAACTCACAATTGCAGAACTCCAGCTTTTATCCTTGGGCCTGTCATTCTGTCCAGGTAATAACTTCAAATACCCCCAATAGCGGGTTGAGTCTTTATATGGCCGGGATGCCCGCCACCCCCTCTCAACACAATCCCCAAGGATGGGAGAAGTCGGACACAGGTTTGAACTTTTGGAAGGCGGGAGGGAGTCACCCTCCAGGCCGTATTTATTAAAATATGAAACAAAATTTAAAACATTAAATAAAAGTTTCATAATTATGTACAATTTTACATTTATTACATTTCGATGAAGACATGTTCTTTGGCTAACCTTAACAGATCTCTAATACAAAGGTTTCCTAGCCGAGTCTAACATCCTGCAAATGTATACATTCTAAATTAAAATTGTACATCCTAGCATTAAGGGCCAACGGCAAGGTCTTAACCGGTGTCAGATCCCTACTACCAAAACTCTCGCCCTCACGGTGTGAGTGGCGCATGCGCAGAGGACTCTACCCTCATTGCCAACTGTAACTTCCCTTGTTGTGGTGGGGGCCCCCTTTCCACTTGACGCCATCTTAAAGGTCGTCCGAGTTCCCGTGTGAGGTATCTGTAGGAAGGACAGCGTGGACTCCCCCCATCCCCACACTCTCTATCCGCCGTCGCGGATATCCGGCCCCCGGGAAATTAGTAGGAGGGGCATCTAGCCGCCTTCCCCCTGGGAGGGGCCTATGGCCGTCTCCCCCTAGGCGACCCATCCTTAGTGGGTGCCGCCTCCCCGTGGGAGGGGCCAATGGCCGCCTCCCCCCGGGCGCTCCCATCCATTCTGGGTGGCGCCCCCCTCTAGGGACCTTGAAATTACTGCTCACCGATCATGACCTTACCGCCCGACCAAAAATAAATACGACAGTTGTTTACCTACTAAGGAAGAAAAATTCTGACATTGCCTTGATGTGTCATCGACTGCTTACTCCTTAACTCAAACATTCCTTTACTTTTCTACAAAGGAAAAAAGGACTGTCTCAGCAAAACTTTATTTAAAACAAACATTGCCATAAGGGGCTGGTGGGTGGGTCAAAATTGCTGCTTGTTCCGTCGAGGGCTCACAAGCAACGAGTGGTTGCAGCCTTCAGAGCACAGGAACAAGAGGACGCTTCTTCGGATTCCTGCTCTATTTATTCTTCAGCGGGAGGGCGTGTACCCTCCTCCTGTACGCCTACTGGGCGTGGTCTTCGGTGTAGGTGTCTAGGACAACCCCTCTTGGGCGGGAAAAGGCGCGCCCCGGCTACGCCGCTTCGGGCATACCAGCCGAGCCACGCCCCCCGCCCAAAAATGGCTTCCCGGGGGGATCGAGGTACCCAACCATACGTTCGGGGGACCGAGTGGTCGCCCCTTTCCATATGGCCGGGATGCCCGCCACCCCCTCTCAACACAATCCCCAAGGATGGGAGAAGTCGGACACAGGTTTGAACTTTTGGAAGGCGGGAGGGAGTCACCCTCCCGGCCGTATTTATTAAAATATGAAACAAAATTTAAAACATTAAATAAAAGTTTCATCATTATGTACAATTTTACATTTATTACATTTCGATGAAGACATGTTCTTTGGCTAACCTTAACAGATCTCTAATACAAAGGTTTCCTAGCCGAGTCTAACATCCTGCAAATGTATACATTCTAAATTAAAATTGTACATCCTAGCATTAAGGGCCAACGGCAAGGTCTTAACCGGTGTCAGATCCCTACTACCAAAACTCTCGCCCTCACGGTGTGAGTGGCGCATGCGCAGAGGACTCTACCCTCATTGCCAACTGTAACTTCCCTTGTCGTGGTGGGGGCCCCCTTTCCACTCGACGCCATCTTAAAGGTCGTCCGAGTTCCCGTGTGAGGTATCTGTAGGAAGGACAGCGTGGACTCCCCCCCCATCCCCACACTCTCTATCCTCCGTCGCGGATATCCAGCCCCCGGGAAATTAGTAGGAGGGGCATCTAGCCACCTCCCCCCCTGGGAGGGGCCTATGGCTGTCTCCCCCTAGGCGACCCATCCTTAGTGGGTGCCACCTCCCTGTGGGAGGGGCCAATGGCTGCCTCCCCCCGGGCGCTCCCATCCATTCTGGGTGGCGCCCCCCTCTAGGGACCTTGAAATTACTGCTCACCGATCATGACCTTACCGCCACAGGCCGGATAGTTGACCGACTATCCGGCCCCCCCAACTCCTCCTAAAGGTCATGCTTCCTCAAACCCCTTAGCCATGCTACGAAGTCTCCTATGAGTAAATCATTCCCCTCCCTGGACAAGTGAACCCCATCATTCAGATACATGAGATCACCCCGAATACACCCGTGAGGAATGCTATGCAACTGCGAAGAGCGAAACAATTTACCAACTTTATTATTTTATTATTTTTTCACCGAATGGTTCAGTGCTGACACCGAAAGGCCCCCCCGCCATACCTTCCTGGGAATCATGTGGGACCAGGCAATCGTGCACCCCGGGATTCTTTTAGCCAACCAGCTAACAGCAGACAAAATTTGTTCAAACAACATTCGTCTACCCAGTGTCACCAAGTCATTGCCCCCCAGGTGTACTATGACTATAGATGGCGGTGACCTTTGCCGCCCTAAGAGACCCTCAAAAAATGACTCGAATTGGTCAAAACAGAGCCCGCCCTTCCCATGGAAGGCCACTCTGTACCCGTATTCCCCAGCTGCGTGAGTCGTGTCACCTGCTTTGAATACGTCCCCGGCGCGCCTCACATATGAGTGGCCCACGATCCTTACCACTCTCTCTCCAGAGGGTGGTCCTTGACCGCTGGTCTCCTGGTGCTGGGTCGACTGCAAATTCCGTCCCGCGTGACAGGCTCACGAAACTGTAATTCAAACAAAAGACAAGAAGCGTGAGTGCATGTCAATTGATCTTTACAACATGTGCAATCACACATACCTTTTGAAGCAATTCGAGGACCATCGTCCCAACTGTTTCACTTACTCCGCACTCTGACCCCTGGCTGTAGCCTCAGTAGCAGCCCCTATCCTAAAGGAATGGGTCCCAAAATCGCACGGGTCCATGCCCGCAGCAGAGATTGTCAGTGCTAGCACCCTCTGGAACTGAAACCTCGTCAGTGGGGTGCCATCCTCGTGTCTCAGCAAACTCCCCCCCATGTAGCCGCCCTTAGTGCCAAGTATTCCTCCATACACTTTATCGGGCACGTGGGGGACCCTCGCGGGCGCTGCACGACAACACTATTTCCCATAGCCCCCTGGTCGGTCTTGGACCTGGCTATCGAGAACACCATTGAATCACCCCTTATCTGGACGTGATCCCTGCGCAAGCCTCCCTCAATGTCTTTCTTATTCCTTGCGACCAGTTCGCTCACCCGCATAGCCCCATGGAATGCTAATGCGAAAGCTGCCCGGAGCAGAACTGCTTCGAAATGGGAGGAGCACGTCCCGTCTAATTTCGCTACTAGTAGAGACAACCTGTCTAAGCCAATCGGGCGCCTCGCATCTTGCTTGCGACCCTCGAGGCGCTGCCAGCCGCGAAGGGCCTTCTTAACCAAAAAGGAACCCGTTGGGTCTTTGATGCCATGCACCTGCGCCATAAATGAAATGGCCACCCTATGCCTGTTGGGCGTTGCCGCTGATCGGCCTTCTCTGTGCAGTGCTACCAGGAACCCCAGGAAGGATTCCTCCTGACCCCAGCTCTGACTCCCTGTCGGACCCAAAAATGTGCAATAGGAACGAAACGCTCCTTCGTATGCCTTCCTTGTCCTGGGGGCTAAGCTTGCTGCCACGAGGTCTTGTAATCCGGGGCACCGATTAGCCATAGTGCTTCGGGGAACGGTGCCGCCACTAGGTCCGCTGTAGGTAGATAACCCCTGAACGCCTGCATATGTGAACGAGAGAGTGCATCAGCTGCATGATTCAGTACGCCTGGCACATGTTTCGCCCTGAACTGTACATTTAGTCTCATACAAAGCAGCACCACTTCCTTCAACAATCTCAAGATCCATTTGCAGCGTGCTGCCTGTTGTTTAATGCATTCGACAACAGTCATATTATCAGACCAAAACACCACTGAGCGATCCCTGAAGTCGTCAGGCCATGCCATCAGAGCCACCCAAATGGGGAATAACTCCAAGAACCCAATGTTACCTGTGAGACCGCTGGAGTGCCACCATGTCGGCCATGTTTGCGCCAACCATCGATTACCAAAGATGGCGCCAAATCCCATGCTCCCCGCTGAGTCAGTCCACAGACCTAGTTCATCTGAAGATGCTGGCGGCTTGTTCCACACGACTCGACCGTTGAAGTCCGCCAGTAATGCCAACCAAATGCGCATATCCTGGCGAACCTCTGCCGACAGTCTTGTACGGTGGTGCCCCTCTTTGAGACCAACCATAGCTTGTGCAATAGAGCGTGAGAAGGGGTGGGCCATTGGTATCACCCTCAAAGCAAAGTTAAGCTGACCCACCGTTTGTTGTAACTGGTGCAGGGTCACCTTTTCCTTGCCCAGGCATTGCGTCAAGGAAGCCCTAAACTTGGCCACCTTTTCCATCGGTAAACGGAAACATCCCTCCACAGAATCGAGCTCAATTCCCAGAAACTCCAGTGAAGTAGATGGTCCAACCGTCTTACCTGGTGCCAATGGGACTCCAAAATCCCTCATGAGGATGCAGAAGTCATGCAGCGCCTGCGCACTTTTCGTATCGCCGGCTGCTCCCAAGAACAGGAAGTCATCGAGATAGTGCATAACATGCCTATGCCCCGTAGCCTCTGTGAATGCCCACTCCAAAAAACAGCTGAACATTTCAAAATAGGCACAAGAAATGGAGCAACCCATAGGCATGCATTTATCCATGTAATAACTCCCTTGAAATGCAAAACCTAGCAAGCGCTGATCCTGTGGGTGTACCGGGAGCAACCGGAACGCCGATTCGATATCTGATTTCGCCATCAGCGCCCCGGGGCCCAGGTGATTTAACATGGCCACGGCATCATCGAACGATGCGTACCGCACTGAACAAACTTCTGGGTCAATGGCCTCGTTCACCGAGGAACCCCTTGGGGCAGATAGGTTATGAATAAGTCTAAACTCCCCTGAGTCTTTCTTCGAGACAACCCCTAACGGGGAACAGATGAAATCCGCCACCGGCGGGCGATGAAACGGCCCTGCCACTCGCCCCGAGCTGACTTCTTTTGCAATTTTCTTCTCTGCCACGCTTGGGTTGTACTGTACCGATAACTGGTTTTTACAAAAGGAGTCCCCTCGAAAATCCCCCGCCGGGATGGGGAAGCTGTGTAAGAATCCCTTCCTCAACATCCCAGCGGATACATGATCAGGGTATTTGTTCAACCAAGGAGTCATAGCCATGAGATCAACGGGTGTAGGCAATCGGTCACAACGTTCTACCTCACTCCTGTGTAGACCCTCCTTTTCCCCCAGTCCTGCTATTTTTCGATCTACATGAACTCTCCGGGTGTGAGGAATTCCCACAGCCCGCACACACATGCTTGAACCTATATGTTCCCTGTGGTCTGTTACAGTTGCCTCGATTGAAGCCCCAACAGACCCCACGCTTGCCGCCATTCCCGCGGGTCTTATGCTGGTAATCCCCACCGGTACCCGCTCAAATGGGCACCGCGGGCTTTTGGCAGACGACCCCTGACCCACTCCCGCCTGGCGAGGACGTACCTGCCGCCCCTAGCAGGAGCTGCTTGTGCCATGACACCGAGTCAAGGCAATCCCAAGTCAGAGAAGCATCATATTCTTTTGCTTTACGGAATTTCATGTCATAGCCTTTCCATTCCTCCCCCTCATACATTGCATAAAAATCCATAATACGATTTTGATAGCAAGACAATTCAGTCAACACCTTGGGTTTACGCTCCCCCATGACTGCAGTGAATATGGAAAAGGCCTTAACCCAGTTTGTTACTGTCTCATCCACCCTGAATTCCGCCATCTTGGCGCGCCAGACGCTCGGGTGCCACAAATCCTTCTGGGTTTTTGCATATTCCATCTCGCGATGGTCAGTTAATAATGAAAACATGTTAACATATTTGTCTCCCCATATTAACTCTTTCGTGGCCAAAGGGATATGCTGTGCCACTTTCTCCCGCCTCGAGGGTAAAGAACCCTCCCCGCCATTGGCAATGCGATCTTACCCGGTTCGGCCGTTGTTCCCGCCGTTTTCTCTTGACCAACTGCAGGTCCTACCGGTGCTACCTGTGGGGAAACAAGAGGAACATTCGCCTTTGCGACATCTCTCGACTGCCGCAATTGCTCGATTAGTATTCTGGCCTCTTCGGCCGGGTCTCCAGGGGCCACTGATCCCCCTGCTTTTTTCTTGAGCCATGCTGCCAACTGGGTGGCTAATTCAGGAGGCATCTCCTCCTCATTAGTGGGGGTAATCACAACCGGGATCGGCTGACCGATATCTGGATTTGGTACCGGGTTGTCTGCCGGCGTGAGGGGGGTGACTGGGGGTACCTCTGGAACCGGGACCTCCCCCGAAACCGCCCTCTTCTTGACCCGTTTCCCTCTACCCCCGGGGACAACTCCCGGCAAGGCCGGGCCTATTACCTTCTTAGGGTGACCCGGGTTGCTCAGTGCAGCCAGTTGTTTTTTGACCTCCGTCAAACCTCTACCGATCGATTGGACTTGTCCGAGTTTTCGGTCCATGCAAGCCATCCGGTTCGACAATAGGCGTAACACCTTGTCCGTCTCGGAACCCTTTCCCGCTTTCTTGCCAGCCATGATGTCGAGTATTCTGCTCCTAGCCGATCGACGAGGTTCCGGACTTTCGAACTCCAAGTAACTGAAAGAGAAACAACAAGATTACAAGTTCTCAAAATTGCTGCTTGTTCCGTCGAGGGCTCACGAGCAACGAGTGGGTGCAGCCTTCAGAGCACAGGAACAAGAGGACGCTTCTTCGGATTCCTGCTCTATTTATTCTTCAGCGGGAGGGCGTGTACCCTCCTCCTGTACGCCTACTGGGCCTGGTCTTCTGTGTAGGTGTCTAGGACAACGCCTCTTGGGCGGGAAAAGGCGCGCCCCGGCTACGCCGCTTTGGGCATACCAGCCGAGCCACGCCCCCCACCCAAAAATGGCTTCCCGGGGGGATCGGGGCACCCAACCATACGTTCAGGGGGACCGAGTGGTCGCCCCTTTCCAAATTCATTCGTAAACTAAAGATCCTAAAGCACTTCAAATTGAATAAAGCCACGGAAGTATTGAATACAACCAAACCCACTATGACAACAAATGAATATCTTCAGGTTTCTGATATTCCCTTACTTAGATCTATGCATGCATTAGCACAAGAGGATGACAGCACTACAAACTCTACAAAAGAAGATCTGTCAGAATTAGGGATGCAATATAACCTCAGCAAACCAACCCCCTTTCGACCACCATCAGCATTTATACCTAAGATGCCAAAAGACGCAACTGACATCTTTATTTGTGTTGTGGATGATTTAAAACAACTTAACAGAACAGTGTTGCAAAAAGACAAACAAAGAAAATACAAAGAAAAGCAATACTCTACACTAATGCGCAATCTACAAAACAATGGCAACATCGTCATGAATGAATCTGACAAAGGGGACAACATAGTGCTATGGCCTCGCAAACTTTACATGGAGGAAGCAGAAAGATACCTAGGTGACTTAGAAAGCTACAGAAAGGCTGCATTCATTGATCTTAAACACATTATGGAATCTGTTTTTAAAGAGCTCTCACAATGGAAGAGAATGGGGCTCCTGAGTAAAAATGAATTTGGCTTTTTAAAGAATGACTTTCCTACTACACCAGTACTGTATTTTATCCCTCAGGTGCACAAAAATATAACTCCAGTACCGGGTAGACCCATTATATTGGCGCAGAAGGGATTATTGGAACCAATGTCCAAATATGTCGATTACTTTCTCCATGAATATGTAGAGACGTTACCATCCTATATACGTTTCACTGGCCATTTCTTACCCAAAATATAGTTAATAGAGTGGAAACAAGAATATATCTAACTGGTCATGGATATAAGTTCATTCTACACCAGTATACGACACAAGGATGGAGTAGCAGCGATTAGACATTATTTATCTAAGCGTCACAGTGAATATTATCAGCACAATGAAATGCTTCTGAAGATGATCAACCTATGCCTGAACAAGAATTACTTTATTTTTAACAAAGAAATGCATCAACAGCTACGTGGTGTGGCGATGGGGGCCTGCTTTTCTCCCAGCTATGCGTGTTTACACGTTGGCTGGTGGGAGGAGCACGTCCTCAGAACCACCCACAAGGAACTGTTTGAACCACATGTCAGACAGTGGTGGCGTTTTATCGATGACGTATGCATTATCTGGGAGGGTCTATTGAATCTGCGTATGAATTTGTCAAAGTGATTAACAAAAATTACCTCAATCTAAGTTGTACAGCGGAAGCCAGTAAGAAAAAAGTACCATTTCTAGATGTGGAGATTTATATCCAACATAATGTCATACATACCAAACTACACAGAAAAAGCAGTGCAGGCAATACAGTTTTACACGCTAGCAGTTCCCACCCCAAGCATCTGATAAAAAGTATCCCCTATGGGAAATTCTTAAGGATAAAATGCATTTGTAACTCAGATGATGACCTTGAGAATTGTCAGAAGAAGGCATTCCAGAGGTTCAGGATTTGTGGGTACAAGGAGAATGATATAAAGCTGGCTATGAGTAAAGCAAACAATCTTACTATTGATTTGAATAGAGCCATCTCCATAAGTACAGACACTTCTAGCAGAGACAACAGAGACCATTCTAAACAAGAAAACACATTGAGACTCATTACATCTTAAATCCAACAAGAAAAGCAGTTCAGGAAGCTCATATCCAAAAATTGGCCCATGGTGAAAACAGATTTGACTATGTCACAATTGGTGCCTGAATTACCCAAGATTACCTTTAGACATGCTCCCTCTAAGAGGGATGCGCTAGTAAAAACCAGTCCTGAGGTTATGGGTACATCGAACTGGTTATCGAACAGAACGGGCTTTTTTAATTGTAGCTCGTGCAGAGCGTGTAAGTTTGGGAAAAACACAAATGAAGTAATAACAGCATTTGATTCTAACCCCATGAACATTACAAAGCTGTTAACATGTCGCACAGAGCTTGCAGTATATGTATTAGAGCGAGCTTTCCAAACTGTTTGGCGCGACACGTTAATGTGTCACGACCCACACATAGGTGTGTTGCGCGATGCGACGCGATGATGTCTGCCAGCCGGCCGATATCAGGGTAATGCAACTCGAGCCCCCTCACTCAGTGATCGAGACGTGCACACGACGTGAAGGCGGAGCAGCTGCAGAGCGGAGCCGCGTGGACAGGAGCTCCAGTGAGTATTGTGCCCCATCCTCCTCCCCCTCCCCTGCCCTCCCCCTTTCCCCCTCCCCCTCCCTCCCTCCGGGAGTGCTACGGCGCTGCTCACGGCCCTAGGCGCGCGGCCTTGCTGGAACACTGATATCGGAGCCGCCTCTACTCCACCATCCCAGGCACTCACTCGGTAAGTAGTGCGGCTTAGACCGTTTTGGGGCATTTTAAACCGCTAAATCTCTGCATTTTGAACTCACTCTGCCAAGTTTAAGCTGTATATGCTATACAAACAGTATAGATTTGTAATATTGCTTCCAGGACAAAATACAGTGACTAAAGCATGGTTGATTGTGCTGAGTACCAATAGCACGTGGAAAGAAAGTGCAAAAAAGTAAAATACCAGTTAAAGCAGGAAACATAGGAGTAGATGAGGTGGTAGGCCCCTCCCACCCCGCACAATTAATTTTGAATGGAATAAAAGGAACGTTAATTTGATAGGAATACAGGTTTGCCATGTAAATGTTAGTGTAAAGAGCGCATCACAAACACATTTTAGATTTCTGTAAGGTTATTTAAACATGCTAAATAATACTCTGAACCATGTGAGGAAGAGCAGACCAGCTCTTATTTCATAGAAAACAAGTAGAGAACAGTGACACAGGCTGAAATGTAGTACCGGGTATACAACTTAGTGAAGGAAAATAAAATGCTAATATGTCCGTCAAGTCGTTTTATTTTTACAAATAAATGTTATTGTTTTACAAGAAAGTAGATAGTGCTTCAGACACAGTGATTGCCTGTTAACATCCGCACCTTACCTCGCAGATAGTAGATCTTCCATAAACGTCTTCAGCTCATTACTCTATCACAGCTAACATAGTGCAATTATTTAGGCAGTGTACTTGCTCTGACATTAACATCAACAATAGCGGTAGTCTGGGCCTTTGTGATAAGCCTAAAATTGGTAATAACTTGCTCAAACTATGCGACTGTTGTGTTTGGTGGAGATTATTAATCTCATGAAGAAACATCACAGCTTGTTACATCACAACAGGCCTTGTTCCTTGTCAAAGTGGGAAGTCCCAAAGGTTTGATGGACTGCTGTTGAGTGTCTCTCAGTTATATAGATTTTTCCCCCTGAAAGTGGGAGTGTGTGTGTGGGTGTGTGTGTGTGTGGGTGTGTGTGGGGGGGTAGGGGTGTTTTTTGTGTGGGTTGTGTGTGTGGGTTGTGTGTGTGGGTTGTGTTTGTGTGGGTTGTGTGTGTGTGGGGCTGTATGTGTGTGTAAGGCTGTGTGTGTGGGTGTGTGTGTGTGTGGGGGTGGGGTTGTGTGTGTGTGGGGTTGTGTGTGTGTGGGGTTGTGTGTGGGGTGTGTGTGGGGTTGTGTGTGTGTGGGGTTGTGTGTGTGTTGGGGTTGTGTGTGTGTGTGGGTTGTATGTGTGGGTGGGTTTGTGTGTGGGGGTGGGGTTGTGTGGGGCTGTGTGTGGGGGTGTGTGTGGGTGCATGTGGGTGTGTGTGGGGGTGTGGGGTTGTGTGTGGGTGGGGTTGTGTGTGGGTGGGGCTGTGCTGTAAATCACTGGAGCATGTGTCAATGTGTGCATGATTATATTCTTGTTTCATACACAAACCTAACCTTGCTTACACTCAGTTTTGCCAGTCACTGGCTTTGTTAGACCAGATTAACAATGGCTTTATTAACCTTCCTGCTTTCTCAAATTTTCTTGGAAATGCACCATTTGCCCACTACTTTTTGAAAAATTTCTCGCAACCCCCTTAGGTGGTTCGGGCTGAGCTCGCTCGCGTTACCGTGTCCCTGAAATTGTTTTCACAAAGGTGTGTCACCAACATGAAAAGTTTGGAAAGCTGTGTATTAGACTGTCCATGCAATTTCAGATACATAGGCAGTAATAAACTACAAGCCTTTAACCACATACTGCAACATTTGATGGCCATGACCTTTAGGTCGAGGACATCGCACTGCGTAGCAGTGGGCGGAGCCGAAGATTTTATGTTTCTTAGAGGGGGCTTGGAACCCGCTCCTCTTCTCCATTGGCTGGCCAAGTAAATGCTGGCCAGCCATTGGAGGAGAGGGGCGTCACTCCCTTTAAGCCTCTTCTTTTTTGGATTCGGGGCGTGTTTTTTAGGTTCTTTCTATTTGGGACGTCATCCGTCACTCAAACCTAAAAAACACGCCCCCGAATCGCAAAATGACCGTGTGTTTCTCGGAGAAACGTGGTCATGTGGAGCGCTCCTCTCTTGTTTAAGTGCTTGGCCCTCTGTCGGCTTTGGTGCCGCCCTACCCATCGATGCACCAAGCGGTACTGGCTGAAGGCCGCAGGTGAGTCACGCAGCTTCCAGTGGGGCCTCCATAGAATCGACAGGAACAATATACCAGGACGTGCTTTTGTCTATTTTAACAATAACATTGGTTGTCAGAAATCTAGGCTAAAAACCTATTCCTTTTTTAGCCCCATCCCCTTCGTGGTTACTATTAGACTAAAATCAAATTAAAAGATTACCGTAGTCTACTACTTTTTGGCTCGGCCCCCGTTGGCCATGCCCTCCTCCGTCCTTGCATTCTCCGTTCCACCCCATCGCTTTTTGTTTTCGTGGCCACGCCTACTCCATCTAAGCCGCACCCACTGGCGCAGTGGGTAGCGTTAGGACAGGCGAGGCACCGCCCCGGCTGGCTGCTGCTGGCAGGGACGCGGCGGAAGCCCGCCCCTCCGCTTCTGCCGACGTCAGAGGAAGCTGGGCCCATTGGTGGTGTTGTTGTTGTTGTCGTCGCCGCTGTCACAGCCAGAACAGCTGCGGTCTCTCGCTGTCTCACCCGCACCATGAAGTGGATGTTTAAGGAGGACCACTCTCTCGGTGAGACGCAAGGGCATGATGAGGCAGTGCACGAGAGGGGACGAGGGTGGGGAAGGCTGCTGTACTGACAGGTGTCTGGGGTCAGGGACGTGTAGGAAGTAATGGAGAAATTGTCTATCACCTGGGATGGTCGGGAGGTACGGGTGGCTGAGGCTTTTGTTTTGGGTGGGCCACAATACGAATGCTTAACTTCGGCCGATATTTGGGTCTGACAGTAGACCATTGTGGTGACAGTCAGCCCGGGAGTCTGACGGATTGTCGAGTGTGGGGTTACAGATCGGGCTTACGGGGGTGTGGTGCTCTGTGTGTGTGGGGGCTCTGTGTGTGTGGAGGGGCTCTGTGTGTGTGTGGGGGGGGCTGTGTGTGGGGGGGGGTACTCTTTGTGTGTATGTGTGGGGCTCTGTGTGTGGTGGGGACTGTGTGTGTGTATGGCTCTGTGTGTGTGGGGGCTCTGTGTGTGTGTGTGTGGGGGTCTCTGTGTGTAGGGGGCTCTGTCTGTGTGGGGGGGCTCTGTGTGAGTGTGAGTGGGGCTCTGTGTGTGTGGGGCTCCGTGTGTGTGGGGCTCTGTGTGTGTGGGGGGGCTCTGTGTATGTGCGTGTGTGGGGCTCTGTGTGTGTGGGGGGGGGCTCTGTGTGTGTGGGGCTCTGTATGGGTGTGTGGGGCTCCGTGTGGGGTTCTGTGTGTGTGGGGGGCTCTGTGTGTGTGGGGGGGGCTCTGTGTGTGTGGCTCTGTGTGGGTGTATATGCAATAGGTCATGCATTTGCGAGCGATTAAGCTATTGGCATTGTAAATGACAATGCCATTTATTTAACGATTAAGCTATTGGCAATGTAAATGACAATGCCATTTATTTATGATTTAAAAATTTTTTTTATGAGCAATGCCAATAGCTCTACCTTTAATAATGCCGAGAACATTGCATTGTAAATGCTTGTTTATAAGTGTACTGTGTAATAAGTTTGAGCTGTATCTGTATTTTACCCATTTTGTCGTTCCATATTTATTCCGAGGTTTTTAGCCTAGTTTTAGACGTGGTCTTACTATTGGTTTTATCTGGATTGTGCAGTTTTAACCTCTCGTCTTTTACAAGGCCGAGGCCGGGAGTTTTTTGGACGATTTTAGAGTGTTTTTTTACAATGTTTTCATGTGGCTTCAAATATCTGACATAATCATGCTTCCTTTTTTACAATAATATTGGCATTAATGTTTGCCTTATCCGAATGTATTTACATAATTTTTAGCACTGGCTAAATACGAGGGGCAATTGATTGCAACATTTATTATGAGGATTATCCATGATTTCTCCCATTTTTTGCACCAATTTTGACTATATATGATATTGATATTGCACTAGGGATTCATGACATCTGGTAGTCTCAACATTTATGTAAAGTATCTTACGTTCTTCTCTGCATGATTATTAACAGTTATGCTTTTTTAATAACTGGTGATTAATCAGGACTTGATTATATTATTCCTGCGCTAGCACTTTATTGTTCACTTTATTTGTATTTTTGCACAATTTACTGCCCAACAGAACAAATTACATGAGTTTCATATAGCATGAATTTGAATTGTAATGAGTGTTTCTTCTAGCTCGATGCTTTTAGAAAAGGCGGGCTAATTGTACCAGTTCTTTTCACCATTTGCACCTATATTTATTGCTGAGTGGCCCTGGGTACGTCATGTGATCAAGACAGTGTTTCACTGTCGAAACGCTTAATGATGGGCACTTGCTGTCAAAGATAATGCAGATACTGATGCAATAAACCACACTGAAGCAACTACAACACGCTGTGGTCCGTACCTGTTTGTTAGTTATAGTTAGGACCTAGTTTCCATAGGATAAGCATTTTTTGTTTTGCCAATATTCGTGGCACCGTTAGGCGAATCTTCACAAACTGTTTTTAAAAAACTAGTGTGCCAGTCACTTCAGCAGCTGTTTAGAAATTTTTGGGGTGATTCATCAAGTGGGGGCCGAGAAAAGGGGGGTTCCCAAAATGCGTTTCCCCATGCAATTTCCGTCAGGGATTTTAGACATGACTGCTGCCTGAGCCACTGAACAGAATTCCACCAAATATGGCAGAAAGCGAAAGAATGCTTTTTGTAATTTGGTCTAAATCTGTTCAGTAGTTTTGGAGCTTTTAAAGAAAAATGATGTAAGCATATCTAGAGATGCAGCCCCATCGCAGATTCCAGGCGTGAACAGCAATGCCGTGACTGGCTGACCACAATCTGAGAGGAAAGTGGCAGCCATGGTTCCCAGCGGGATATGAAGAGTAAATAGCATATAAGAGGGCAGGATAGAGTTCTTCCTAACCTGATGGGACTAATGGAGGGGTCTGTGAGGGACTCCCCATGAGCAAAAGAAATTGTCCCAAAACATTTTTTGGGGTGCACATGGATCCGTGAATCCACTGCTGCGCTCAGCATGGGGCCTTGTGTGGATCCACATCCTAATTAATTAAATGCACCCATTCACAGACCTATTCACATACCCACACAACCACTCACAATACCCCACTCACACACCCACACAAACACACAGGCGTATACATCCATACAGCCACTAATACACCCACTCAGAGACCCAGAGAACCACTCATAAACCCACTCACAGACCCACACAGGCACTCAAACACCCACTCGCACACCCATGCAACCACTCACACACCTCTCACACACCACTTACACACCTATACAGCCACTCACAGGCACACACAGCCAGTCACACATGCATGACATACACTAAAACACCCACTTACACACCCCCACAACCACTCACACAGCCACTGACACCCTCACTCACACGTCCAGGTTACAGAGATAATATAGTTACGAAAGAGCATTAAAAAACAGAAATTCACTGAAAAAAAGGGTTTCAGGCACATTAAAGTTAGGAAATAAAACTAAAAAAACATAGAAATTCAGTGAAACAACAAACGTTACAAGGAAGTTATAGTTAGGAAATAGATTTTTTTTTTAAACCTTAGAAATCCACTTAAAGACTAAAGGTTACAGTGACGTTAAAATTAGATTCAGCAGTCATAGTTATAGTTAGGGTGCCCAACCGTCCATAAATTTCACGGACCGTCCGTAATTTGGTTCTCCTGCCCGTTGTCCATGAGAATCCCTTCTAAGGATGCATTTTGTCCATAATTTTGGGCATTGTGGGGAGCAGCACTTTTTCCCTGCAAGAAGCATCAACTCCCTGCTAGGGTTGCGTTGCACTCCTCTGGGCTCAAGAGCAGCTTCTCCCCGGCCCCTCGCATACTGGGATGGACCAATTCATATTCTGTCTGCCGGTTGATTGTCACATACCGAATGACAACGGTCCAGTCTGGGCTGTTACATCTTGCGGTGGGTCTTCTCGTGCCTCGGTCTAGGGCAGATTCAGAAAAGGGGGTGGTGATGAACAGAGTGTCTGAATTAAGCAGACCACTCTTACCCAGTCCAAAGATCAGGGCTTGATCCATCACCATTATTTATCTCACTGCACCATCCCAGTTCAGAACCTGGCTATATTCAAATCAGTTTGTCCCTGGCCCAGTGCATCATGGGAACAGGGCAGACTAAACTACCAAGCCAATTCTTCACCAGAAAGGAGACAAGCTACCGGGGACCGGTTTCTGGCATTTCAGCCGTCGTCGGCCCGGCTTGCTTGAATCCTGATGGTGCAGTGAGAAAGGGACTCATGTCTGAGTATACCCTGCCACACCTATAGTGGCCAAAAACGATTCAGAAAAGGGGCTGGTGATGAACAGAGTGTCTGAATTAAGCAGACCACTCTTACCCAGTCCAAAAATCAGGGCTTGATCCATCACCATTATTTATCTCACTGCACCATCCCAGTTCAGAACCTGGCTATATTCAAATCAGTTTGTCCCTGGCCCAGTGCATCATGGGAACAGGGCAGACTAAACTACCAAGCCAATTCTTCACCAGAAAGGAGACAAGCTACCGGGGACCGGTTTCTGGCATTTCAGCCGTCGTCGGCCCGGCTTGCTTGAATCCTGATGGTGCAGTGAGAAAGGGACTCATGTCTGAGTATACCCTGCCACACCTATAGTGGCCAAAAACGATTCAGAAAAGGGGCTGGTGATGAACAGAGTGTCTGAATTAAGCAGACCACTCTTACCCAGTCCAAAAATCAGGGCTTGATCCATCACTGTTATTTATCTCACTGCACCATCCCAGTTCAGAACCTGGCTATATGCAAATCCGTCTGTCCCTGGCCCAGTGCATCATGGGAAAAGGACAGACTAAACTACCAAGCCAATTCTTCACCAGAAAGGAGACAAGCTACCGGGGACCGGTTTCTGGCATTTCAGCCGTCGTCGGCCAGCCTTGCTTGAATCCTGATGGTGCAGTGAGAAAGGGACTCATGTCTGAGTATGCCCTGCCACACCTATAGTGGTCAAAAACGATTCAGAAAAAGGGGGTGGTGATGAACAGAGAGTCTGAATTAAGCAGACCACTCTTACCCAGTCCAAAGATCAGGGCTTGATCCATCACCGTTATTTATCTCACTGCACCATCCCAGTTCAGAACCTGGCTATATGCAAATCAGTCTGTCCCTGGCCCAGTGCATCATGGGAACAGGGAAGACTAAACTACCAAGCCAATTCTTCACCAGAAAGGAGACAAGCTACCGGGGACTGGTTTCTGGCATTTCAGCCGTTGTCGGCCTGGCTTGCTTGAATTCTGATGGTGCAGTGAGAAAAGGACTCATGTCTGAGTATACCCACTCGCACACCCATGGAACCACTCACACACCTCTCACACACCACTTACACACCTATACAGCCACTCACAGGCACACACAGCCAGTCACACATGCACTGACATACACTCAAACACCCACTTACACACCCCCACAACCACTCACACAGCCACTGACACCCTCACTCACAAGTCCAGGTTACAGAGATAATATAGTTACGAAAGAGCATTAAAAAAACAGAAATTCACTGAAAAAAAGGGTTTCAGGCACATTAAAGTTAGGAAATGAAACTAAAAAAAATAGAAATTCAGTGAAACAACAAACGTTACAAGGAAGTTATAGTTAGGAAATAGATTTTTTTTTTAAAACATTAGAAATCCACTTAAAGACTAAAGGTTACAGTGTCGTTAAAATTAGATTCAGCAGTCATAGTTATAGTTAGGGTGCCCAACCGTCCATAAATTTCACGGACCGTCCGTAATTTGGTTCTCCTGCCCGTTGTCTGTGAGAATCCCTTCTAAGGATGCCTTTTGTCCATAATTTTGGGCATTGTGGGGAGCAGCACTTTTTCCCTGCAAGAAGCATCAACTCCCTGCTAGGGTTGCGTTGCACTCCTCTGGGCTCAAGAGCAGCCCCTCCCTGGCCCCTCGCTTACTGGGATGGACCAATTCATATTCTGTCTGCCGGTTGATTGTCACATACCGAATGACAACGGTCCAGTCTGGGCTGTTACATCTTGCGGTGGGTCTTCTCGTGCCTCGGTCTAGGGCAGATTCAGAAAAGGGGGTGGTGATGAACAGAGTGTCTGAATTAAGCAGACCACTCTTACCCAGTCCAAAGATCAGGGCTTGATCCATCACCGTTATTTATCTCACTGCACCATCCCAGTTCAGAACCTGGCTATATTCAAATCAGTCTGTCCCTGGCCCAGTGCATCATGGGATCAGGGCAGACTAAACTACCAAGCCAATTCTTCACCAGAAAGGAGACAAGCTACCGGGGACCGGTTTCTGGCATTTCAGCCATCGTCGGCCCGGCTTGCTTGAATCCTGATGGTGCAGTGAGAAAGGGACTCATGTCTGAGTATACCCTGCCACACCTATAGTGGCCAAAAACGATTCAGAAAAGGGGCTGGTGATGAACAGAGTGTCTGAATTAGGCAGACCACTCTTACCCAGTCCAAAGATCAGGGCTTGATCCATCACCGTTATTTATCTCACTGCACCATCCCAGTTCAGAACCTGGCTATATGCAAATCAGTCTGTCCCTGGCCCAGTGCATCATGGGAACAGGGCAGACTAAACTACCAAGCCAATTCTTCACCAGAAAGGAGACAAGCTACCGGGGACCGGTTTCTGGCATTTCAGCCGTCGTCGGCCAGCCTTGCTTGAATCCTGAGGGTGCAGTGAGAAAGGGACTCATGTCTGAGTATACCCTGCCACACCTATAGTGGCCAAAAAAGATTCAGAAAAAGGGGGTGGTGATGAACAGAGAGTCTGAATTAAGCAGACCACTCTTACCCTGTCCAAAGATCAGGGCTTGATCCATCACCGTTATTTATCTCACGGCACCATCCCAGTTCAGAACCTGGCTATATGCAAATCAGTCTGTCCCTGGCCCAGTGCATCATGGGAACAGGGAAGACTAAACTACCAAGCCAATTCTTCACCAGAAAGGAGACAAGCTACCGGGGACTGGTTTCTGGCATTTCAGCCGTTGTCGGCCTGGCTTGCTTGAATCTTGATGGTGCAGTGAGAAAGGGACTCATGTCTGAGTATACCCACTCGCACAGCCATGGAACCACTCACACACCTCTCACACACCACTTACACACCTATACAGCTACTCACAGGCACACACAGCCAGTCACACATGCACTGACACACACTCAAACACCCACTTACACACCCCCACAACCACTCACACAGCCACTGACACCCTCACTCACAAGTCCAGGTTACAGAGATAATATAGTTACGAAAGAGCATTAAAAAAACAGAACTTCACTGAAAAAAAGGGTTTCAGGCACATTAAAGTTAGGAAATGAAACTAAAAAAACATAGAAATTCAGTGAAACAACAAACGTTACAAGGAAGTTATAGTTAGGAAATAGATTTTTTTTTAAAACATTAGAAATCCACTTAAAGACTAAAGGTTACAGTGACGTTAAAATTAGATTCAGCAGTCATAGTTATAGTTAGGGTGCCCAACCGTCCATAAATTTCACGGACCGTCCGTAATTTGGTTCTCCTGCCCGTTGTCTGTGAGAATCCCTTCTAAGGATGCCTTTTGTCCATAATTTTGGGCATTGTAGGGAGCAGCACTTTTTCCCTGCAAGAAGCATCAACTCCCTGCTAGGGTTGCGTTGCACTCCTCTGGGCTCAAGAGCAGCCCCTCCCCGGCCCCTCGCTTACTGGGATGGACCAATTCATATTCTGTCTGCCGGTTGATTGTCACATACCGAATGACAACGGTCCAGTCTGGGCTGTTACATCTTGCGGTGGGTCTTCTCGTGCCTCGGTCTAGGGCAGATTCAGAAAAGGGGGTGGTGATGAACAGAGTGTCTGAATTAAGCAGACCACTCTTACCCAGTCAAAGATCAGGGCTTGATCCATCACCGTTATTTATCTCACTGCACCATCCAAGTTCAGAACCTGGCTATATTCAAATCAGTCTGTCCCTGGCCCAGTGCATCATGGGATCAGGGCAGACTAAACTACCAAGCCAATTCTTCACCAGAAAGGAGACAAGCTACCGGGGACCGGTTTCTGGCATTTCAGCCGTCGTCGGCCCGGCTTGCTTGAATCCTGATGGTGCAGTGAGAAAGGGACTCATGTCTGAGTATACCCTGCCACACCTATAGTGGCCAAAAACGATTCAGAAAAGGGGCTGGTGATGAACAGAGTGTCTGAATTAGGCAGACCACTCTTACCCAGTCCAAAGATCAGGGCTTGATCCATCACCGTTATTTATCTCACTGCACCATCCCAGTTCAGAACCTGGCTATATTCAAATCAGTCTGTCCCTGGCCCAGTGCATCATGGGATCAGGGCAGACTAAACTACCAAGCCAATTCTTCACCAGAAAGGAGACAAGCTACCGGGGACCGGTTTCTGGCATTTCAGCCGTCGTCGGCCCCGCTTGCTTGAATCCTGATGGTGCAGTGAGAAAGGGACTCATGTCTGAGTATACCCTGCCACACCTATAGTGGCCAAAAACGATTCAGAAAAGGGGCTGGTGATGAACAGAGTGTCTGAATTAGGCAGACCACTCTTACCCAGTCCAAAGATCAGGGCTTGATCCATCACCGTTATTTATCTCACTGCACCATCCCAGTTCAGAACCTGGCTATATTCAAATCAGTCTGTCCCTGGCCCAGTGCATCATGGGATCAGGGCAGACTAAACTACCAAGCCAATTCTTCACCAGAAAGGAGACAAGCTACCGGGGACCGGTTTCTGGCATTTCAGCCGTCGTCGGCCCGGCTTGCTTGAATCCTGATGGTGCAGTGAGAAAGGGACTCATGTCTGAGTATACCCTGCCACACCTATTGAGGAAATATAAATTTTTGGTCAAGTTATGTTCCCTATCGTGTACCCCACCGTCTCCATGTACGAGTTAAAGTGCATGTAACTTCCCTCCTGTGCCAGCTATGAAGACGCAAATACATTTGCGTCCAACGTTAACATGTCCTCTTTCAGACCCACCCTGAATGGGTTGGATAGTCCGTTCCTAAGTATGCTATGCCAACGTCTTTTTGTAGTGTACTCTACATGTTTTTCAGCTCTGGCAAAGTAGGCCCAGAATTTCTGCCATCGAGCCTTTTTCTTCCTTCTGACTCTGAAAGCCTAAGCCCAGGCTGCCCAGGCTGCCCCGTACCTGTGAACTCTGCCTTACTTCCAGCGCGGCCCGCCACGCTTAGCTCAGCCTGCTGCCTGCCAAGACTGACTACAACCTTCGAGTTATCTGTTCCGCTCCTCGAAGATACATTCCTGCCTTCTAGTTTCAGTAGACATTCCCCAGCTGCAGAGCCGAAGGGCCGGCCTGTCTCCGTACAAGCAATTCATAGCCTCTGTTACCATGCTCCCATGGAAGGCCCATGCCCCCACGCTTCTCATGCAGACACTCAGGCGCTTATACACGCACTCACAGTCAGTATAGAATAGCTTCTGCCCCAGAGACCTTTCCGCCCAGATAGCTCAGTTCCTAAACATCAGATATCAGATATGATAGAAGCACAAGTTGATCTGACATGCCAGACTTCTGTCTCTTTCCATCAGTGTAAATGTCAAGCCCCCTGCACCCTCCAGTTTCACGCCAATCACACGTCATGCAGCTGCGCGCGCATCCAAGCCTCTGATTTCTGCTGACATTGCAACATTTCTGTTTTAGTGCCACCCACCTGTGACACCTACCTGTGACGTTTCTAGAGCACACCTCCAGTTACGCCTAGTCCACGCCTTCTGATTACGTACTAGTAACACGTGGATGCTGTTATCTTGTCTACTCTCAGCTGTTACGCCTATTATATTGCTTTCTATGATGTAAATTAAGTATATAAGCTATGTATTGTCAATAAAACATTGCTCTATCCCTTCCTGAACCCTGTGTGGTTGCAGGAACATGATATCCAATTCCGGAACGATTCCTTTTTAAGGAATAAAACCCCTAAGAACTCTAACACCACGGACTCTGTTTTCTTTCTTTCCGATTAAGTTATTATTGATTAAGTACTTACCTGCATAGAAATTAAGATGGTAAATTAAATATTTACGACATTTTGGCGCCCGAACAGGGACCCCTCCCCCACCTCATGCGCCGGTTGGTGCGTTGCAAGCTCTGTCCCCTGCCATCAGTTAGAAGGAAAGTACGCGTACCGGCAGGATTTCCTGTATCTCCCTCTGGCCCACGGAGGTGACGAAGATTGCGATCAGTACCCAGACGAGGCGGTGAGGAGTGCGGAGGATCCCGACCAGAGCCTAGCCGAAAGAAGCAAGGTCCGAGGTGTCAAGAGGCCCACCAGTTTTCCGAAGTATCCACGTGTCGAGTCGAGTCGAGTCCGGTCCAGTCCAGTCCAGTCGAGTTTTCCGAGGCCTTCTGTTTTCCGTGCTTCCCGGTGAGTACCATTGCTGGGACGTATCTAGACGGGTTTGGGTACACAAGTCCGGTCTGCACTGTTTTAGGCAGTGTATCTGTACTGTTTAGCAGTACATCCGATGATTCAAGTTCTTGCACTGTTTTCAGCAGTGTATCTGTGCTGTTTAGCAGTACATCCGATATAGGGGGTAGTCGTATATGCCGCAAATGTCTTTTTATGTGATTAATGTCGTGGTATGAGTGTGGCTGTTTTAATGTGCATTATTGTGTTCCTGTATAACTAGCTGTATCTAGTATTAAGTAGCAAGGATTGAGCGTTCAGTACTGAGTAAACAAGATGCCGTTTCTCAACAAGTTAAAGCAGATAGGAACTAGGAAAGGGATACTAGAGGAAGAAATTCCTATCCCCCCTAGGGACACTCCTGGAAACTTTATGTACCACAAGCATGGCATAGATGCCATAGTGTATCTAGATTTATGGGCCGATTATACTAAGCATCTAGACGAGAGACACAGATGGCCAGTTACTGGAACATGGGATGCCGAGTGCATCATGAAGGTAGAAGAAGCATTATGGAAAAAGAAAGCCAGACAATCTCAGAAAGACGCCATAGAGCTGTGGCGTAAGGAATCACATAAGCGTACTGAAAAGGAACTACGTAGGGAGGACAGACTTAAAGAATCAGAGAAAGACCAAGAAAACGAATTAATTACTGAGGGGATCCGAGTAAAATCAGAGCAAACAGACCGTGCACGAAATAACCTCGTAAACGGTATGTATCTCGTGGCCGAGGGTTCGCCTGAGGCCATGTCAGAAATACCGAAAAATCTGCCGTCACCATTGGTTCCAACTAAAGTAACTCACAGGACTACTAAAGACATATTCCTGAATTCCTATCTAGAGGATGTAGCACCCGCTTACACCAATCTGCCTGTCCGCGCCCTGCCTAACGACAGGGACGGGGGTGGTAACCCGCCCCAAGATCATATTCCGCCAGTACCACAACAGATCCCCCCTGTTCCACCCCCTCCACCACTTCCCATACCTAAAGTTAATCTACCGAAGCCACGTCTACCTGACCCTACTAAAGGACAAATTCAAGTACAGATACAGACTCCACAGAGAGATAATGTCCAAGCTTCCGCCTCAGGAGGTGCGATGGGGGGTCTCCATACCCCGCCATTAACACGCAGGTTACAGCTCGGGGACTTGCAGAGTCCCTTCACGTTCAAATCACCCCGTCTCGACATACTCAAAGGACAGCTTACAGTTTGCAGATATGATCCAGTACCCGGCAAAGACGATAGAATGATAATGGCATCACTACGGTTACGATCTGCTACTGATTTCCTGCTGATGTTTCCAGGAATGAAAGAGTACCTAGATAGAATATATCAGTTTATTCAGACTGGGAAAGACCCCGACAGTATTAAGGATGCCATGGAGCATCAGAAAGTTGACGTTCAAGGACAGATACTACGTTTTTTCATAAATTGCCTAATAAGAGAACGAGACAGGCCCGAGACAAATCAGGGTGAATTAGATGCCCTCAGCAAGTGGGGTCAAAATATATCCGAAGGAAAACACGACAAGGGGACTTGTATAGCCAGTATGTATAGGAAAATAAGAAAAGCAGTGATAGACGTACACAAAGAGGAGAAAGAAAAGGCTTCCTCCGAGGGGGAAGAAGAACCTGAAGAACCAGAAAAGACTACAGACACTATAGCGTATGTAGGTAAGGGAACTTACCTTAGGAAAGGCATCCGTCCAGAAAGCAAGAGAGTTTTTCTCTCTGCCTTAACAAACCCAAATTCTGCTGAACATCAGTTCCAGGAGACTGATAAAAGGCTTCGAGATCGAGTAGGGTACCATGTACTCAATTCTATGGATGAACAAGAACTAGCCCGGTCAGCCATATTATGGACTGACAATCCGGATATATACAATGATGACACCATAGCACAGACATTCCTGAACCTTTCCCCAGACGAGCAGAAATTAGCAGGTGTATACATGATTCAGCACCTCCTCACGAAATACAGAAATCAACATTCTGATCCAGGTCCCTTACACGAAACATTAGAAGAACTACTCATGGACAGATGGAGAGGTTTAAGTACCAAATTAATTCAAATAATTCTAGAACAACGCCATAGATATGACACTTTCATAAGCTCCGAATATGTCCCCGCCCCGCCCCCAGAAAGGAAAATGTATCATATAGAACGTCGGCATGGCATTGAAAGTCAGAACCCCTTACGAGAAGTGCACCCAGTTATGGGTGACGATCATAACTTGAAACGAGTGTATGTACACACGCCTCTGACTAAGTTAGAACTGTTAGAAATGAAGAAACTAGTCCCGTGCCATGATAAAGACCCTGCAGGTTTTCATAGAGAGCTTAAAGACATGTTACTGATGGGGGATTATACGTACGAAGATATCACGAAAATGTTAAAGGTACTGCTGCCCACGGGCATCTACGAGAAACTAAAAGAAAAAGAATGGGAGGTGGGAGAGAAAAAGATTGTATTGGCAGAAATAGAAGACGAAGAGAACAAACGTGTCCCAGTGGTAGGCCTTGGGGAGAAAACTAAAGCATTACCAGGTCTGATAGTACAGGTTCTGCCAAGATTATTGACAACTAGAAAGGAAGACTGGGATGCAATATCAGCCTGTAAACAGAAACCCGACGAAGATACTAGTGACTTCTATTCAAGATTCGAGAAATGTTTCATTATTAATAGTGGTCTTAAACCAAGTAGCGAGTCGTACCCGCATCTTTTTGTATCAAAGTTAGTCGAGAATTCCCTGTTAGCAGTTAAAAACCGTGTATACAAGGTCGAGAGTACATGGCAAGCCAATACGCCATCACAGATGTTACAAATGTTACAATATCATCAGAACAGAATTAGAGAAGAGCAGGATCAGGAACAGAAACGTATGAAAGACACGAAAATGAAAATGTTAGTAGCCCAATCGGTCCCAACCGACGGCCACAGAAAGGGTACGACCCAGACAGGTCACACCGCAGCTCCCGTTAAAGGGACATGCAATTATTGCAAGCAGCCAGGTCACTACGTACATGAATGCCCAGTTCTGAAACATAACATAGCGACAGGTAAAACTAAAGAAAGACCGCATCCGCCTAGACAAGACCATAACCAGCATCAGTCTTCACAGAATATACAGCCCATGCAGAATGCACAGCCTACGCATGCTTCATCACATACAGCACAGACAGTAGCGGTATCACAGCCACAGCCCATTGCCGCAACTCAGCAGGTTTCACAACAGATGTACCAGTATGCCCAGTCCGCTTACCCCGACTATCCACGATATACATGAAACAGCCTAGAGAGGGAGGGTGGCTTGCCTCTTATTGAGATTCCTGTAGATCAAGAGGGTCCTTATGTACATAGTCAAGTATTGGGAAAAGACAGAAAGTTTTTAATTGACACAGGGGCAAGTCGCACCACAATCAGTCATGATGAAGTTCCAGGGGCACCCCTCTCAGGCTCACAGAATGTTTCCCTTGGTTTTTCAGGACAGCCCATTGTAAATGAGGTATCAGAACCAGTTCCCCTGGCTGTGGGTCCATTATCACGTGTTACAGACTTGTCACTTACGAAATCATGTCCAGAAAATCTGTTAGGAATAAAAACATTGAAGGCTCTAGGAGCTATAATATGCTGTTCCCCGGAGGGAGTCAGACTCTTTCTGCGGGATTTCAAGGGTCATTATATGTTACGTGAGTTTGATGTCAGATTGAAAAATGTACCAGATCACCTGTGGGCAAAAGGCCCAACTGATGTAGGTTGTATGCACATTACCCCATACCGTGTTACACTCAAACAAGGTGTAGTTTTACCCAGAATCAGACAATACAAGTTACCACCCGATGCTGTAGTGGCTTTACTGGAAATCATTGAAGAGCTCATTACCCAGGGAGTGGTCGTAGAGACCGACTCCAATATCTGTAATTCACCCATCATTCCGATTCTTAAACGTACTGATCCCAATGCACCGCCAGTATATCGGCTGGTGATTGATCTAAGAGAACTGAATAAATGCATTATTCCACAGTACCCTGTGGTTCCCGACATCTCATCCTTATTGACTGCTATTGATTCAGAAGCGACGTTCTTTACTGTAATTGACCTCAAGAACGCCTTCTTCAGTGTACCTATTGATCCAGAGAGCCAATATCTCTTCGGATTCAGTTTAAATGGACGAAGTTTCAAATTTTCACGCGCACCTCAAGGATTCACAGAAAGCCCCAGCATCTATAGCCAAGCACTGAAAAGACATCTTGATTGTATCACAATGCCAGTTAACACCGCTTTACTGCAATACGTCGATGATCTGCTGATCACCGCACGAAGTGAGCCCGAATGTGAACAAGCATCACTGACAGTTTTACATTTTCTGGCCGACAAGGGACACAAGGTGTCTCCTTCGAAGCTACAATTCTGTGTTCAGCAAGTTGTGTACTTGGGTCACTTGCTGTCCAAAGTGGGGAGACAGCTCACTCCCGATCGCATTCAGTTAATTGTAAATATGCCACAACCCCAGACACAAAAGGAAGTGCGGGCCTTCATAGGCCTCACCTCGTACTGCAGACAATGGATTCCTCAGTATGCATTTCTAGCCAAACCACTCATTCAGTTAACAACACAGGAGGCAGCGACTTCGACTGTCCTTCCCTGGACTCAGGAACATACACAAGCCTTTGAGGAATTAAAGAAAGCATTATGCCAAGCACCAGTTCTAGCGACACCATGTTACAGCAAACCTTTTACACTTTTTGTTACAGAACGTGAGGGTGCAGCACTGTCTGTCCTCACTCAAGACCAAGCAGGTTCATATAAGCCTTGCGCTTATTTTTCAAGCACATTGGATTCAGTAGCCCAGGCACTCCCTGCGTGCTTAAAGTCAGTAGCAGCAACAGCATTAGCAATCAGACAGAGTGATTCAATTGTTTTAGGACATCCATTAACAGTCCAAGTTCCACATTCTGTAGAGGTTCTTTTAAACAGAACCCAGACTCAACACTTGACTATAGCACGACTGACAGGTTATGAGTTGACACTATTCCAGCCACACATAGAAATCAGACGCTGTAGCATTCTGAACCCCGCAACATTGTTACCTGCAATTATGACAGATCCAACACCGCATGATTGCATAGAGATCATTAATACAGTAACAAAACCTCAACGAGACCTAACAGATGTTCCACTGACAAATCCAGACCTGACACTTTATGTGGACGGTTCATGCATGAGAACAAGTACAGGAGAATTAGTGGCCGCGTATGCAGTGACCACTGAAACTGAAGTTAGAGAAACACACCGTATTGACACATTGTCTGCTCAAGCGGCGGAGCTCATCGCTCTGACCCGAGCTTGTATTCTAGCCAAGAACAGAAATGTTAACATATACACTGATTCCCGCTATGCGTTCGGAGTCGTACACGACTTCGGCATGTTATGGCAAGAAAGAGGTTTCTTGACCTCTCATGGTGCCAAGATCCAACACGGTCCCCTCATTCAAGCATTATTAGAGGCAATACATTTGCCCTCGGGCATATCAGTCATGAAGTGTAAAGCACATACTAAGGTTACAGATTCTGTTTCCCAGGGTAACGACCTGGCAGACCAGACAGCAAAACATACAGCATTGACTCATACCCAGACTACTGATGTGACAAAGACAATAGTACCAACTCAGTGTATGTCAGTCAGGGATCCCACCCTAGACGTAATCGATATTCAGACACATGCCACTTCAGATGAAATAAAGAAATGGACTGAACTAGGAGGGATCCAGACAGATCAAGGATGGGTCACAAAGGGAAAACCTGCATGGTTCCTCCCCGACTCCATGGTTCAAATCATGATAAATACAGCACATAGTCCTGCACATCTAGGAGAAAAAGCTATGTTAGGCAGTTTACAGAATCTCTGGTACAACAAACACTTACGAGCGGCAGCAAAACAGAAAGTGCGTACTTGCATGATCTGTTGTCAGTTCAATCCAGGTAAAAGCGTCCCTGTAGAGCAAGGTGGATTTCATCCTCCCGATCACCCTTTTGAAGTCCTCCAGATGGATTATATCCAGATGGACCGTTGTCGAGGATTCAAATATGTCCTCGTAGTTGTTTGTGCACTCTCTCGTTGGACCGAAGCATACCCAGTCTCAGATTACACTGCCCGACCACTGCCAAGCAGCTGGTTCGAGAATTCTTCCCACGATACGGCCTGCCTCGTGTCGTGTACTCAGACAACGGACAGCTGTTCTCATCCGAACTCATGAAGCATGTCTCCCTTTTGCTAGGATATCAGTGGAAATTCCACTGTGTCCGACATCCCGAAGCCGCAGGCCTTGTAGAGAGGCATAACCAGACACTTAAGATCCGCCTTGCCAAAATATGCCAGGAGAAAGGGGTCGACTGGATAGTCGCCCTGCCAGTTGCACTGTTCTATATGAGAATGGTTGCACATTCGAGATCAGGACTATCCCCGTATGAAGTGGTCTTTGGCAGACCACCGAATATGTGGGGGACGCCCATTCCTAAGAAAATTACCGATGTTGATTGTAACATGTTGACAGATTACCTTGCCTCCTTGATGTCTGCACTCCAATCATGTCGTTCACAGGTTGCCGCAGCATTTCCTGACAACACTGATGTAAAGCCGCATGATGTCCGTCCTGGCGACATGGTCCTAGTGAGGAATTTTGAGAGGAAAAGCCCGCTGGAGCCCCGCTGGAAAGCGCCGAAGACCGTCCTTCTTACTACGAGGACCGCAGTGAAGTTGGAGGGCAGAAAGGGGTGGGTCCACACGAGTCATATTAAACTATGCAACGAACTGAAACCAGACCTTGACTCGCCCACCCCCACCAAAGACTGTATTAAACCTAGTGACTTTAAAACACCTGAACGAGAGAAAACTCCCCAAGAGGAGTACCGACTAAAGCTTCGATCTAGCAAGTCAGACAGTTTAATTGTTTAAGTCCTCCCCTAGGTGAATCGGTTAAATAGTTTCTGACATGTATCCCCTAGATCGAGATAGAGAGAGAGAGAGACAATTCAAGAAACGTACATACTGCAAATCACTGCGTAGTCACTGTATAGTGACATTATTAATTATGTTTTTTCTAAGTATTCTGATTATTGTTGCAAGTATACTTCTTCCAATCTATTGCCCTATTTTCAAGCGTGAACAATCTGCTTACAATGTTTCTGCTGAACATTCTTTTAGTGAGTTACCTCCACATGAACTTTCTTATAGACTTGCGCTGCGCAACAACACATTCATTAGTATGTTACATCACTCCCATCAGACTAATAACGCTACAAACTGCTGGATATGTGGCCGGCCCCCTCCCTACCAGAATTACAAGGGAGCTCTGCCCCTCTTCCCGTACCCGTTCACTCACAACGGCTCCTGTGGTGCATGGTTTAAAATAATTAATTCCTTAGATCCTGATATTGCTGTTCTCGACGGGAGCTGGGTTTGGGGAAACCTAAACTTAGTCCTGCTCGACGTCTGTTACCCTGATAAGGAGGGACTCCCCATTAGAATAGGAACTGATCTAGAAAATGAAGTATATGGATTAAGTAATTACACAATTAACCTTATGATTCTTACTGTTGAATCCGAAGCTGCACCAGTTCTGCCCGCTATGTCAGTATTACCAGTCACTGGTGAATTATGTGTCAGGAAGAAAGGTTCAGTACACTTAGGTCATAGTAAATGTACTACTGTGGTCGAATTCAGTGATCATGGTAAATCGTCCTTTAAAGCTACCCGTCATTCTTATTTTGTTTGTGGTCATACCGCATACATACGTCTGCCTCCAGATTGGGATGGTACCTGTTATATTGCATTCCTTCTGCCACCTGTTTTTCTAGCCCCCCCTGATTATCACAGAAACACAAATCTAGTAAAGAATAGACTCTGAAGAGATCTCCCGCTTGTCGACTATACAGAAACGGCATGGGAACAATACACCGATTTTAATAAAGGATTCTTTATCTTTTTAGGCCCCGTTCAAAACAGTAAATTAATACGTAGATTAACTAGAACCCTTGAAGCAGTAGTACATGAAACTGCCTCCGACTTAGGTAACCTAACAGAGGAGCAATCTGCCATGCGGGTTGTTGTCCTTCAGAATCGTCTTGTTATTGACGTCATCTTGGCAGATAGAGGTGGAGCTTGTAAGGTCATCGGGTCAAGTTGCTGTGTTTTCATTCCAGAAAACGCGCCATCTGTATACAAAGCTATTACACGTCTTCACAAAATTGCAAGTTTAATACATCAGAATCCAGGCACCTGGACTTGGTCCGGTTGGTTCTGGACAACGTTGTCCGCTTGGGGATGGAAGATCCTATCCTTCTTAGGCGTTGGCCTTGTCATAGTATTCAGTTGCTGCCTGTGCCTACAGTGTGGGCCGGCGATATGTGGACTGTGTGCTACATCGTGTATTGAACATTCCAGTTTCCTCTCAAACAGACAACGGAAGAGAGACGAGCAAATTATGTTACAAGAACAAACTGATCAATTCATGAGGATCGATATATCGTGAAGGGTCCGTAGGGAACAAGGAGGGAATGAGGAAATATACATTTTTGGTCAAGTTATGTTCCCTATCGTGTACCCCACCGTCTCCATGTACGAGTTAAAGTGCATGTAACTTCCCTCCTGTGCCAGCTATGAAGACGCAAATACATTTGCGTCCAACGTTAACATGTCCTCTTTCAGACCCACCCTGAATGGGTTGGATAGTCCGTTCCTAAGTATGCTATGCCAACGTCTTTTTGTAGTGTACTCTACATGTTTTTCAGCTCTGGCAAAGTAGGCCCAGAATTTCTGCCATCGAGCCTTTTTCTTCCTTCTGACTCTGAAAGCCTCAGCCCAGGCTGCCCAGGCTGCCCCCGTACCTGTGAACTCTGCCTTACTTCCAGCGCGGCCCGCCACGCTTAGCTCAGCCTGCTGCCTGCCAAGACTGACTACAACCTTCGAGTTATCTGTTCCGCTCCTCGAAGATACATTCCTGCCTTCTAGTTTCAGTAAACATTCCCCAGCTGCAGAGCCGAAGGGCCGGCCTGTCTCCGTACAAGCAATTCATAGCCTCTGTTACCATGCTCCCATGGAAGGCCCATGCCCCCACGCTTCTCATGCAGACACTCAGGCGCTTATACACGCACTCACAGTCAGTATAGAATAGCTTCTGTCCCTTTCCGCCCAGATAGCTCAGTTCCTAAACATCAGATATCAGATATGATAGAAGCACAAGTTGATCTGACATGCCAGACTTCTGTCTCTTTCCGTCAGTGTAAATGTCAAGCCCCCTGCACCCTCCAGTTTCACGCCAATCACACGTCATGCAGCTGCGCGTGCATCCAAGCCTCTGATTTCTGCTGACATTGCAACATTTCTGTTTTAGTGCCACCCACCTGTGACACCTACCTGTGACGTTTCTAGAGCACACCTCCAGTTACGCCTAGTCCACGCCTTCTGATTACGTACTAGTAACACGTGGATGCTGTTATCTTGTCTACTCTCAGCTGTTACGCCTATTATATTGCTTTCTATGATGTAAATTAAGTATATAAGCTATGTATTGTCAATAAAACATTGCTCTATCCCTTCCTGAACCCTGTGTGGTTGCAGGAACATGATATCCAATTCCGGAACGATTCCTTTTTAAGGAATAAAACCCCTAAGAACTCTAACACCACGGACTCTGTTTTCTTTCTTTCCGATTGAGTTATTATTGATTAAGTACTTACCTGCATAGAAATTAAGATGGTAAATTAAATATTTACGACACTATAGTGGCCAAAAACGATTCAGAAAAGGGGCTGGTGATGAACAGAGTGTCTGAATTAGGCAGACCACTCTTACCCAGTCCAAAGATCAGGGCTTGATCCATCACCGTTATTTATCTCACTGCACCATCCCAGTTCAGAACCTGGCTATATGCAAATCAGTCTGTCCCTGGCCCAGTGCATCATGGGAACAGGGCAGACTAAACTACCAAGCCAATTCTTCACCAGAAAGGAGACAAGCTACCGGGGACCGGTTTCTGGCATTTCAGCCGTCATCGGCCCGGCTTGCTTGAATCCTGATGGTGCAGTGAGAAAGGGACTAATGTCTGAGTATACCCTGCCACACCTATAGTGGCCAAAAACGATTCAGAAAAAGGGGGTGGTGATGAACAGAGTGTCTGAATTAAGCAGACCACTCTTACCCAGTCCAAAGATCAGGGCTTGATCCATCACCGTTATTTATCTCACTGCACCATCCCAGTTCAGAACCTGGCTATATGCAAATCAGTCTGTTCCTGTCCCAGTGCATCATGGGAACAGGGCAGACTAAACTACCAAGCCAATTCTTCACCAGAAAGGAGACAAGCTACCGGGGACCGGTTTCTGGCTTTTAAGCCGTCGTCGGCCCGGCTTGCTTGAATCCTGATGGTGCAGTGAGAAAGGGACTCATGTCTGAGTATACCCTGCCACACCTATAGTGGCCAAAAACGATTCAGAAAAGGGGGTGGTGATGAACAGAGTGTCTGAATTAAGCAGACCACTCTTACCCAGTCCAAAGATCGGGGCTTGATCCATCACCGTTATTTATCTCACTGCACCATCCCAGTTTAGAACCTGGCTATATGCAAATCAGTCTGTCCCTGGCCCAGTGCATCATGGGAACAGGGCAGACTAAACTACCAAGCCAATTCTTCACCAAAAAGGAGACAAGCTACCGGGGACCGGTTTCTGGCATTTCAGCCATCGTCGGCCCGGCTTGCTTGAATCCTGATGGTGCAGTGAGAAAGGGACTCATGTCTGAGTATACCCTGCCGCACCTATAGTGGCCAAAAACGATTCAGAAAAGGGGGTGGTGATGAACAGAGTGTCTGAATTAAGCAGACCACTCTTACCCAGTCCAAAGATCAGGGCTTGATCCATCACCGTTATTTATCTCACTGCACCATCCCAGCTCAGAACCTGGCTATATGCAAATCAGTCTGTCCCTGGCCCAGTGCATCATGGGAACAGGGCAGACTAAACTACCAAGCCAATTCTTCACCAGAAAGGAGACAAGCTACCGGGGACCGGTTTCTGGCGTTTCAGCCATCGTCGGCCCGGCTTGCTTGAATCCTGATGGTGCAGTGAGAAAGGGACTCATGTCTGAGTATACCCTGCCACACCTATAGTGGCCAAAAACGATTCAGAAAAGGGGGTGGTGATGAACAGAGTGTCTGAATTAAGCAGACCACTCTTACCCAGTCCAAAGATCAGGGCTTGATCCATCAACATTATTTATCTCACTGCACCATCCCAGTTCAGAACCTGGCTATATGTAAATCAGTCTGTCCCTGGCCCAGTGCATCATGGGAACAGGGCAGACTAAACTACCAAGCCAATTCTTCACCAGAAAGGAGACAAGCTACCGGGGACCGGTTTCTGGCATTTCAGCCGTCGTCAGCCCGGCTTGTTGAATCCTGATGGTGCAGTGAGAAAGGGACTCATGTCTGAGTATTCCCTGCCACACCTATAGTGGCCAAAAACGATTCAGAAAAGGGGGTGGTGATGAACAGAGTGTCTGAATTAAGCAGACCACTCTTACCCAGTCCAAAGATCAGGGCTTGATCCATCACCGTTATTTATCTCACTGCACCATCCCAGTTTAGAACCTGGCTATATGCAAATCAGTCTGTCCCTGGCCCAGTGCATCATGGGAACAGGGCAGACTAAACTACCAAGCCAATTCTTCACCAAAAGGGAGACAAGCTACCGGGGACCGGTTTCTGGCATTTCAGCCATCGTCGGCCCGGCTTGCTTGAATCCTGATGGTGCAGTGAGAAAGGGACTCATGTCTGAGTATACCCTGCCACACCTATAGTGGCCAAAAACGATTCAGAAAAGGGGGTGGTGATGAACAGAGTGTCTGAATTAAGCAGACCACTCTTACCCAGTCCAAAGATCAGGGCTTGATCCATCACCGTTATTTATCTCACTGCACCATCCCAGCTCAGAACCTGGCTATATGCAAATCAGTCTGTCCCTGGCCCAGTGCATCATGGGAACAGGGCAGACTAAACTACCAAGCCAATTCTTCACCAGAAAGGAGACAAGCTACCGGGGACCGGTTTCTGGCATTTCAGCCATCGTCGGCCCGGCTTGCTTGAATCCTGATGGTGCAGTGAGAAAGGGACTCATGTCTGAGTATACCCTGCCACACCTATAGTGGCCAAAAACGATTCAGAAAAGGGGGTGGTGATGAACAGAGTGTCTGAATTAAGCAGACCACTCTTACCCAGTCCAAAGATCAGGGCTTGATCCATCACCATTATTTATCTCAGTGCACCATCCCAGCTCAGAACCTGGCTATATGTAAATCAGTCTGTCCCTGGCCCAGTGCATCATGGGAACAGGGCAGACTAAACTACCAAGCCAATTCTTCACCAGAAAGGAGACAAGCTACCGGGGACCGGTTTCTGGCATTTCAGCCGTCGTCAGCCCGGCTTGTTGAATCCTGATGGTGCAGTGAGAAAGGGACTCATGTCTGAGTATTCCCTGCCACACCTATAGTGGCCAAAAACGATTCAGAAAAGGGGGTGGTGATGAACAGAGTGTCTGAATTAAGCAGACCACTCTTACCCAGTCCAAAGATCAGGGCTTGATCTATCACCGTTATTTATCTCACTGCACCATCCCAGTTCAGAACCTGGCTATATGCAAATCAGTCTGTCCCTGGCCCAGTGCATCATGGGAACAGGGCAGACTAAACTACCAAGCCAATTCTTCACCAGAAAGGAGACAAGCTACCGGGGACCGGTTTCTGGCATTTCAGCCGTCGTCGGCCCGGCTTGCTTGAATCCTGATGGTGCAGTGAGAAAGGGACTCATGTCTGAGTATACCCTGCCACACCTATAGTGGCCAAAAACGATTCAGAAAAGGGGGTGGTGATGAACAGAATGTCTGAATTAAGCAGACCACTCTTACCCGATCCAAAGATCAGGGCTTGATCCATCACCGATTTTTATCTCACTGCACCATCCCAGTTCAGAACCTGGCTATATGCAAATCAGTCTGTCCCTGGCCCAGTGCATCATGGGAACAGGGCAGACTAAACTACCAAGCCAATTCTTCACCAGAAAGGAGACAAGCTACCGTGGACCGGTTTCTGGCATTTCAGCCGTCGTCGGCCCGGCTTGCTTGAATCCTGATGGTGCAGTGAGAAAGGGACTCATGTCTGAGTATACCCTGCCACACCTATAGTGGCCAAAAACGATTCAGAAAAGGGGGGGTGATGAACAGAGTGTCTGAATTAAGCAGACCACTCTTACCCAGTCCAAAGATCAGGGCTTAACCCATCACCGTTATTTATCTCACTGCACCATCCCAGTTTAGAACCTGGCTATATGCAAATCAGTCTGTCCCTGGCCCAGTGCATCATGGGAACAGGGCAGACTAAACTACCAAGCCAATTCTTCACCAAAAGGGAGACAAGCTACCGGGGACTGGTTTCTGGCATTTCAGCCATCGTCGGCCCGGCTTGCTTGAATCCTGATGGTGCAGTGAGAAAGGGACTCATGTCTGAGTATACCCTGCCACACCTATAGTGGCCAAAAACGATTCAGAAAAGGGGGTGGTGATGAACAGAGTGTCTGAATTAAGCAGACCACTCTTACCCAGTCCAAAGATCAGGGCTTGATCCATCACCATTATTTATCTCACTGCACCATCCCAGTTCAGAACCTGGCTATATGTAAATCAGTCTGTCCCTGGCCCCGTGCATCATGGGAACAGGGCAGACTAAACTACCAAGCCAATTCTTCACCAGAAAGGAGACAAGCTACCAGGGACCGGTTTCTGGCATTTCAGCCGTCGTCGGCCCGGCTTGCTTGAATCCTGATGGTGCAGTGAGAAAGGGACTCATGTCTGAGTATACCATGCCACACCTATAGTGGCCAAAAACGATTCAGAAAAGGGGGTGGTGATTAACAGAGTGTCTGAATTAAGCAGACCACTCTTACCCAGTCCAAAGATCAGGGCTTGATCCATCACCGTTATTTATCTCACTGCACCATCCCAGTTCAGAACCTGGCTATATGCAAATCAGTCTGTCCCTGGCCCAGTGCATCATGGGAACAGGGCAGACTAAACTACCAAGCCAATTCTTCACCAGAAAGGAGACAAGCTACCGGGGACCGGTTTCTGGCATTTCAGCCGTCGTCGGCCCGGCTTGCTTGATACCTGATGGTGCAGTGAGAAAGGACTCATGTCGGAGTATACGCTGCCACACCTATTGTGGCCAAAAACGATTCAGAAAAGGGGGTGGTGATGAACAGAGTGTCTGAATTAAGCAGACCACTCTTACCCAGTCCAAAGATCAGGGCTTGATCCATCACCGTTATTTATCTCACTGCACCATCCCAGTTCAGAACCTGGCTATTTGCAAATCAGTCTGTCTCTGGCCCAGTGCATCATGGGAACAGGGCAGACTAAACTACCAAGCCAATTCTTCACCAGAAAGGAGACAAGCTACCGGGGACCGTTTTCTGGCATTTCAGCCATCGTCGGCCCAGCTTGCTTGAATCCTGATGGTGCAGTGAGAAAGGGACTCATGTCTGAGTATACCCTGCCACACCTATAGTGGCCAAAAACGATTCAGAAAAGGGGTTGGTGATGATGAACAGAGTGTCTGAATTAAGCAGACCACTCTTACCCAGTCCAAAGATCAGTGCTTGATCCATCACCATTATTTATCTCACTGCACCATCCCAGTTCAGAACAGTTCGGTCTAGGGCAGGGCATTCTGCTTTTTCAGCGCAGGTAATCCCCAGAGGCAGAATGAATCTGTTTTGGGTGGTAGTGGAGCTTTTTTCATTGATACTTTGTTAGGAATTTACAGAATTACGGTTTTGCAATTTAGGCAGGTATTCACGAAGAAGAATCTTGCTTCCAATAGTCATGTAGGGAATAGAGGAGACATATAATGTGAACACATTCTCTGGCCCCAAAGATGATCTTTCTGCTAAGTGTACACCACCTGTGGCAGAGATAAGGTGTACTCAATCACCTCAACTAAAAGGACATCTTTTCGGAAATGTCGGTATAAGACTTCGACTTTTGATCTAATGACCCTTCCTAGTATCAGTGATTTTAATTTCTATAAGAGATGTAATTCATAAAGGCTGTGTTTATCAATTTGGCAAATTGTGCAATGAGATTCCAAAGTGGAGCTGAGTCATATTGCTAAAGGAATTGAAGTGGACCAGGACCCTATTGTGGAAAGTAGCATTAGGCAAGGTGGAACCTATAAGAGGGCATACAACTGTGTACAATGCAAGGCATTCTGTCTTAACATGACTCAGTTTCAGTGACAAATCTATTATCCATTTCAGCAGCAGTTACATTGGCATGAAAACAAGTATCTTTTTTAACTATTATGAAGATTCTGTGCATTTCTGAATCAAGAACATTGAAGAGCAAGCATCTGATTTTTCTCACAGCCCTGAAAAATAAGATTGTCATGCAGGTCGGAGTTCTGGCACAGACTGATGTACAGATCATTCGAGGTGACACTCTTCTGATCCAATAGGTCACCCTTCCTGCCAGTGTTGCATGGATTCACTATGGACACCATTAGGAAGACACACAACTGTTACTTTTCAAATGAGCTTAGTCCTCTGAGCTCAAGAGCAGCCCCTCCCCAGCCTCTCACAGTCTGGGATGGACCCATTGTCATTCAATGGGCCAGTCTGAGCTTTTACAGCATGCGGTGGGCCTCCTCGTGCCTTGGTCTGGGGCAGGGCATTCTGTTTTTATTGGGGTAAAACTGTTCTCACAGTACATAAAGAACAATGTTGCACCTCACCAGATGGAAGAAATGTACAAATAAATCCCATGCTCAGCATGCTGCTATATGTGAGAATCCAGTTCATGAAAAGAAGCCAGTGAAAGAAGTTAAAAAGAAGAGGTGGAATCGTGCAAAAATGTATCTGGCTCAAAAGAAAGCAAGCTTCCTCAGAGCACAGCAGCAAACTGCAGATAGTTACAATGATCTTCTCTATTTTCTAGAAGGATAACATGCTCAAATAAATATATAGTCCCAGTTCGATTCAAAGTAGTGCAGAGGGATTACATGCCTCTTGTAAAGCACAAAGTGTAACATGCAGATCGACATATTGTTTTTTATGTGAATAGCTCAATGGGTAACTCCTGTTGTCGCATAATTCCTTTTGCTACCTGCCTTTGTTTTTCCACAAACTTGTATTATTCCAAGGTTATTAAATAGGATTCTTTTGGAAAATAATAAACACTTATTAGTAAAAGCAAACCCAACCACCATGTTATGTTTTACATCCCGAGTTTCTATATTTCTCCAGGCCATGCTCTCTTAACATAAAATACAGCAGTGGTGTAGCATGGGTTGGCATGGCCCGGGGCAAGGCATGTATTGCACCCCCTAACCCACTAAGTAAATACAAATACAATACAATACAATGCACATCGTAGTGATCTGTGCATTAATTGGTTACCACACAATAACCACTAAGTGTTGTATCTACTGCAGCTTAAAAGTACTTACACCTCTTTGACACCAATAACTAGAACACCTTACAGACAGCAACCTACCTACCTCGAGTGAAATCACACCGACCACTGTGCACTGTTGCAAAACTATTTTAGTTTTTAATTTTCAATTCTTTTTCAACTTTCGTTTTCAAAATCAAATAAAGTTTAAACACATTTTTTTCAATTCAATACATTGAAAACATCATTCTCAGTTGTTTCAACTATTTACAAATCTGACAGCAGAATTAATGTGATAAACAAGCATAACAAATAATTCATTTCATTTTTCAATTGGATGCCCGATGCATTTCGAGCCAAACAGGGCTCTTCCTCCGGGGCCTGAAATCTAAACAGATGAAACATGTGTTTTAGAAAACAATCCGGCAGATGAGGGACCAACAGGTTTGAATTTTATGCGTGTAAGTGCTCAAACTGAAAAAAACTCCACCTCTTTCCACGTGGTTAATGTGAAAGGCGCTTACCCAGCGCGTTTTATCACTCAAACGGTCTTCTGGAATACAAAAAATATAAACAGACCAACATCACCCTAAAGCGAAAAAACAAATTCAAGAAAATTCAAGGTGCTTCAAAGAAGCTGAACTCACCCTCGCTGAAAAATGCTGAACTCGTCGATTCTACAAAGGACATCAAAAACATAGACTAAGTGAACTTGTTCTTACACAATACCTCTCTACAGACTGCTAAACTGAACACATACCTGAAATGCTCATCCGACTAACTCCTCTTCCGTACCAACTCACACTGCTATTGCCGAACGTTTGTGTACACGAACGAGACCGCCGTCTTTACGTAGCGCGACCTCAGTCTTTTTACCAATCGGAGTGAAACTTTCCTTAATTACCGGCGATCAACGACTAGAACGTACCAGGTGCAACAAGGGCGGCTGGACTTTCTTATTCCGCCCGAATCACGTGAACACTTTCCGCATGCTTCACCAATCAGGTGCTCACTGCATTGCGTCCAACATCGGAGTGAAACCGATCTAATCTCTAAATAGCTATTGTGGCGGTCTTGAACAAGAACAAGAACAATGTCAAAGGAAATATGAACCGAAGGTGTATCGGCGCTAGTGACTCTATTATGGACGACGCTAAAGAAATAAAATAAACGTGGTCAAGTGTTCATGCAATAACGTGGTATGTCAAAGTGAGGTTAGTAGAGTGGAAAAGTGATTGTCAGTTTTGACGACCAACCAGAAGTACATACATTTACACATAGTGCTTATATCAATGAATCTTTCACAAAAAAACATGAAAAATCAATTTTTTCATTAAACCCCTTGGGATCTTGTGTCCCTAGTCTTTTGATCCAATAAATTTCTCTCTGTAGGAGAGATCTAGTCAAATCTGTGCCTTCGAAGTGTTGGACTTGTTCTAAGACTGAAAACTGCAGTTGGGCTATGCTGTGCTTAGCCTCCAACCAGTGTACTGCTGGAGGACTCTTGGTGGACTGATTCCTGATGATACTTTTATGTTCGGAGATTCTGACTTTTAGTTTGCGTTCTGTTTCACCTACATAAAGTTTCCCGCATGGGCACTTGATGTAGTTAACCAGAGTATTTGAATTACAATCTGTATTGTGATATAATGGTATTGTCTTTCCTGTTTGTGGATGGTGTAAGGATGTTCCTACTATGACATTATTGCAGTGCACGCAGTTGCCACATCTTTTCATCCCTTTATAGGAGGAGATCTGTTTTTGTTTCAATTTTGGTTTTAATAGTTCTTTCAAATTTTTTGACCTAGTGTAGGCAAAAATTGGCTTCTGGTCAAAGATTCCATTAAACTCTCCTTCGTTTTGTAAGAGTGCCCAATGTCGGTTCACTATGTTTTTATTCTTCTGAGAGCTTGTGGAGAATTTGGATACAAAAACATGTCTTTCTTTGTTTTGCTTGGGTCTCTGTTGCAACAGATTGGCTCTATTGCATGCTTTTATCCGTTCTCTTGTCTTACCCAGAATTTCTTCCGGATATCCTATTCTTCGTATTTGCTCTGTTGTATTTCCAAGTGTTTTTCTAGGTCTGAGTCTTTTGAACAGATTCTTTTGATCCTCATGAATTGCGATAGGGGTAGATTATTTTTCAGATTTTGAGGGTGGAAGCTTTGAAACAGTAATGCATTATTTACATCAGTTTCCTTTCGAAAGACTTCTGTGTGTAATTCTGAATTTTCTAAGCAGATTGCCACATCTAGAAATGAGATCCTCTTATCACTTATGTTGAAAGTAAACTGTATGTGTTCATTGTGCTGGTTGACTAGAGCCAGTTTATTTTCCAATAGGTTTTTCTCTGAGTTCCAAATAACAAAAATGTCATCTATGAATCTGCAGTAGACTACTGCGTGGTTCATCCAGTCTTGATCTGTGTATATGTAATCTGATTCTAATTTAGCCATTAACGTGTTGGCGTATGCAGGGGCCCCTGCAAATCCCATAGAAGTTCCTTGTTGTTGTAAAAAGAAACGTTCTTCCCATTGGAAATAACTATGATACAAACAGTAGTGTAGAATTTCCAAAAAGAACACTTTGTCAGCTCTGATTGAAGGTTGGCTAAGCAAGGCCCATTCAACAGCCTCTAGACCACCTTGATGGGGAATGGATGTATACAATGATTTTACATCTATGGTGCAGAGTAACATCCTGTTATTTATTGTGATGGTTTGAAGTTTCAGTAGAAAGTCAGTAGTGTCTTTTACATATGAATGGCACTGTTGCACAATGAGTTGTAGGAATTTATCTATGTAGTGCCCTAGGGGTTCGAAGATGGTACCGCACCCTGTCACTATTGGTCTCATTGGTGGATTTTTTAAGTCCTTATGTATTTTTGGGAGCATATACAGACGAGGTCTCCTCGGGTGTTCCACTGTCAAGAATTGTTTGGTGATGGAAGTGATGTGACCCAGTTCCAAAGATTTTTCCAAAATGGTTTGTAATGTGGTTTTAAGTTCATTAGTTGGATCTTTATCTAGTTGCAAATATGTGAATGTGTCTGAGACGTGCTCTTCTACTTTATCAGTGTAGAATTTTTTGTTCATCACAACGATTGCCCCGCCTTTGTCTGCTTTCTGAATCAAAATGTCTGGATTGTCTTGCAGTGACTTCAGGATATTTCTATCTTGGATGGATAGATTTTTCTTTTTACCCCTTTGTAGATTGATTTTCTGAAAATCATTGCGAACTGATCTTTCAAAAGCATCTAAGATTTTGTGGGAAACCGGTGCCTGAGACTTTGACTTGGGATGAAATTCCAAGAATTATGTCTCTTCTTTTTGAGATGGAGCAGGAATGACATTGGTAAAAAAATATCTCAGTCTTAATACTCTCATGAACCTAAAAAGCGAGACTTCACAGTCAAGATGGTTGGTGGTATAGGTGGGAACAAATCCCAACCCTTTATTCAAGATTCTTGTTTGTTGAGAAGACAAATTAATGTCTGAAATGTTCACTACCAGATCTACTTCTGGCTCCTTGTGCTTGGTTTTTTTAAGGCTTCACCTTGTTTTCCTGTTGGTTTCGATGTTCCTGGTGGTTGGCTGGAATCCGCTGCACTGGATAAAAAAGGCTGCTTGGACCCGGAGGCTTGTGCCCCTCCTTCTTCAGGTGTTTTAGTTGATGCTGATTCCCCTGATAGTTGTGTTCGACTGATGGTCTATTGGCTGTTAGATCTGAATCTGACACTGAACTCTCTTCTGATGACACCTTTGTTTTCTTCTTAGGATAAACTCTTCATTGGGCGTATACTTCCGCCCATGTGTACACCTCTTGCAGTTTGTAATCCAGTGTATCCCTTTTAAATTTTCTCAGTTACCTTCTTGGATTTCTTTTGGTGTTTGTCCAGCCTTATATTGATTTCCTCTAGGGATTTATCCCAATCAGCTTTATCCATTCTTTCTTCCAGATTAGCCTTGATTTCTTCAATTTCTTTTGAAAGCTCATTGATGGCTTTGGCTAATTCCTCTACTAATAGCAGAATTAAATCCAGGCTGCATTTATTTAAAAACGAATACCATCGATCCATGAAGTCTTTGTTTAGATGAAACCGAAATAGCATGGGCTTGATAGACAGCCTCAAACCTCTGGGGATACGTTTAACTCGGTGATATTGCACGAGTGTCGATGTGTGTAGTTTCTGTTTGATCTCTCTTCTCGCCAAAAATTCAAAGTGTTTTAACTGTTGGATGATCGTGGTCCCTTGTGTGTCGGCTGTTTTGATCTCTTGAATCAATGAATAGATGTCAGAAGCTTGTTCCGATGTATAAGCTAATGTACTTGCTCTGTGCTCAGTAGTATTTGAAATAGCGTCGAATTGCATGATGGGTGCTTTCTCTCAGTGGACAAAGTAACAGAAGGGAATATTCACTTCAAGACCTCAGCAACACCAATAACATTTGAGATGGTGACAGCTGCCAGAACCCATTGTCTGCTGCCCGCGTGCCCATAGTCTGACAGACGACTGTAGACAGGGTCCACTAGCCCTGCGTGACCAAAGACAGAGAGTGTAAGGCAGCATGCATAGCCGGAATGGTAGGCGGTATCAACCAGCCCTTCGATTCCATAGCCAGGGGGTGTAAGGCTGAGTGTTCAAAAGATAAAGAGGGAGCTACCCTTTTGACAGGAAAAGGATTGGGTCAACAATCTTATGAAAACAAAAAAATCCTTCTCCTGAGTTTGGCAAATGATTAGTGATGCTAGATTCCCCTGGGTGGCGTTTGCATCAGTGGGAGGGATTTAAGTATTGGGTAGGTTACCAAATTTACAACTTAATATGTATCAGACCAAAAGATAGCATGAAAACATTGCATACACAAAAATTAAAAGTTTCATTCATTTATTCAAATAATTTAAAAATAATAACACGTTATTTCATAAAAACAATCTTGTGCACATTCGTTTTTGCTGTTAGTCAGCTATATTAAAAAAACTCAAATTTAAAAAAAAATGCTGTTAAGCATTGTTACACAAGTCTACATGTACATCATATTTATTTAGACATAAGGAACAAACTGTTGACGCGGCGTTTCGGTGCCTCAAATAATCTTGCACCTTCTTCAGGACTTGTTCATTTAAATCATATCTATAAAAAACATATCACAATACATTTCATTAGGTCCAATATTTAATCTAAGAATTGCAGAAGGGGGTAACATGATAGAATAAAGAGTTTCTGCTTCTGCTGACAAGCTAAAGGTGCTTGATTAGATACCTTACAGCCAAAAAAATATGATACACCCTGGGCTGCAATGCTTACCAGGCATTTCGATCTAAATAAATAATGCAAAAACAAATGGTTTGAAAGTAAGCTTTAGGAACACTTTGAAACCATTCTTTTTGCACAGTTCATTTAGAAGCACTGCAAGCAGGAATGCGGCCTGTGGGTCACCAGCAACAAAACCAGCCTCCATAGCAGTGAAATCGACACCCATCCCACCAGAACATTGAAACACCCAGTAGCTAGTCTGGCCCTGGATAAGCTCCAGAACTACTGTAATGGCAGTGCCTTGGTTTGGTGCACTCACTAAAATGGCCCTCCAAGATTAATGGGTCAAGGCAAGAGTGCTAAACATAGGCCCCCTATATATGACAGAAAACCTAACACCGTGCATACAATTCAACATACCCTAGGGACACTTCCTTCACTAAAGTCAGCTCACAAGTAAAGTCTGAATAGAAGAACAGTGCAGACCCTATAAACAATTGGATGAGGGTAAAAATCAGTCACATTATTATTTACAACCATTATTACCACACAACCACGCCAAGGGGGGCAACTCAGATCTTGGATACAGGCCCTCCACACAGATGTTAAATGGATGAAAGGCGCATGAGCATGTAACTAGAGTGTCCTAAACAGTTGCTTCAAATATATCCAATTCAATTCCACCCCACCCCCCAAGCCTACCTAACTCTCAAATGGCTTAAGAAAATATGCCCTAAAATTCCGGGCACCTCCCCTGAATGCAGAACAGCAGATGCAGGGTTTTTCCATATGCTCTGGGCTGGCCCACACCTCAGTGGCTACTGGACAAAAATCACAGACACACCGACCAATAAAGTTGAATATTTTCACATTTATTTAACCAATAAATATGCAGTCATGCTTGAATGCCCGCCAGGTTTCAAAGTTATGTACACCCGCAGAAGATAAATCAATGCACATATATGAAAATATGCACATTTCAGTATCAGCCTTGTGCGTACCTACTGCTGTTTAAGCCTCTTTACTAAAATTCTTTTTTTTAGCCCCCTTGCCTATCAGTCCACAAAGTTATTTGCCTGGCAGTCACGGCAAAGTGTATTTGTAATCACTCAAAAACCATCCAATTACCATTTTTATCCACATTTATAAATAAATACAGACAAGAAAATAAATGGTCCTCTGTCTGTATTTATCTGTAAAAATCAGTAAAAAGGAAAATCAGGGAGCCTCAGTCTTAATGTACACAGGACTGCTCGGCTAGGACTACTGCCATGCCCCAAACAATTAAGGTCTGAATGTAGGTCTATAATCTGGGTTTGCTGCGGCATAGAGGCAGACAACCCTAACGTAGAATGCGGCAACTCTCCCCGCCACAACAGGTTAGTGGCAGAAAGTAAGCAATGGACAGAAGCAAACATAGAATTAATCAGAAGAGCTTCCAAAGCCACTGGGGGCATAGGGGCAACAATGAGCTGGGATTACCTGTTTATGTGATCCGCTGCAGAGATACCTCAACCACTGTGCCATCTCACACGTATAGTGTTAGGATCAACTATATTGTCTCCATGCACAAAGCTGTGCTGGGCAGTCAGGCGGTGGAGGAGTCACTGCAGAAGAGTGTCTTTTAAGGCAGGTGATGGATTGGGCAAATAGACTTGAACGCAAGCATATCACGTGCTAGGGTGGAGAATTTGCGCTGGGGTGACTCGGATTATTATACATGCTTATTTTTTATAATAGTTGAAGCAGTATGCAGCAATGCACCATTGCAATCGCATGAGAAGCTGATTGTAACAGCAAATTGTGGAAATATTCCTTCTTGTTTATAAAATAAATAAAAAGGTACTTTAAAAAAATTGTCTTGTTTCTGACAAGCTTGTAGCATGCAAACTGCTTTCCCCAGGTTGTTGATGCACTCCACATCATTGGTTTCAGAAACTTTTGACTCCTTGTCCTTCTCGGCTTATCTGCCACACTTGCCACAGTGAATCACCTTACCCTGACTGGAAGCCTTAAAGAAAACATGGGCATAGACAGAGCAATCCTTCAGTGATTCATCTCTTACTTGACTAATAGGTCACAGCGGATCACAATTTACTCCTGTCTTTCATATTTATTGGGCTTCAGTCACAGGATCCCCCAGGGCTCTGTTATGGCCCGTATTCTCTTCAACTTATAGATTGAGTGACGTGGAGTGATACTACAGAGCTCTGGGGCACTGTATCAACAATGTGATGTTAACACACAGGTTTATCTCCTTTGCCAATGAAGCCTCTCATCCCACTCAAACAATGTTATTTGCTTAAGACTGGATGGCTGCCCACCATCAATCCTTGGGCCTGATTCTCAACAAAAGACTTAGGGCTTGATTTAGAGTTTGGTGGAAAGGGTATGCCAAACAAATTGCAAGTGCCTACAAGGATTGACTACTGCAACTATCTCCTACCTGGACTACTTTAACTGCAACATACCTCTTTTTGAGCTGTTCTACATGTTGCAGCACGCTTTGTCTCTCGTACCAGAAGACATTACTACATTTTACCTGTATTTATAACTCTCAAAATGGCTCACTTTTTAAACCACAGCTGTCTACAAAATGGCCTCCACCACTCATAAGGCAGTACAAACCTCAACCCGCGATATATGGAATCTAAACTGATGTTATGCGTAAAGATAGCACTCTCCCCCAGGGGGGAGCACCCCTTGGATGCACTGCTGAGTACCAAATGAGGTTCAGTTTCCTCTGGTTACATAACATCAAGTTGTGCACAATCTCATTGGATTAGTAGTTTATTCTTTCAAGGATTTTTTGTTCAAGAATTTCTTCATTCAAAAATATTGGGGTTTAATTGGTAACTCTTTATGTTCTGATTTTATAATTCTAGGATATGTTCTTCCCCCTTTCTCCATTCCTCTCCCCCCCCCTTTCCCTTCCTTTTCATTTTTTGAATTATTGCATTCTCTAACGCTCAATTGCTCATTTACATATGTAGGAATTATTCTTTCTGTACTGTACTTGTGTTTTCTTGTGTTGCATAAACTTCAATAAAAACATTTTGAACTCAAAAAATATTGGGGTTTCCAATGTGAATCACATTTCCACAAAATACATTAATAAGATGAACCAAGTGACTTTACCTGAAAGGTTTAGACCCTCAAGCAGTGTATACAAACTTCTTCTGGAATCCCCCACATTAAGAAAGGACAGTGGAATGGCTCAATCCGCTTCTGATAACCCCACCAAAAATCTGGAACTCCCTATCTCCCGGACCCGGTCTAAGTACCACAACCTCACTTTCAATATTCAACAAGGAACTGAAAAATCCTTCTCTCCTCCTGGACTCCTTACAAAAGGCCCTCTGAACTCTTCCTCAGATTTGTTTCCTCACTGTTATCTCCTCTTTTCCTCATGGGCTCTCTAATTGTCACTTCATCGATCTCCTGACATATGATTCTCTTATCCCAACCTGATATAGCTCAATGACTCACCTACCTTCAACTTCAATTATTCCTCCACACCATGATTTCCTATTGTGGGTTAATTTTTCTTCGCCCGTAACTTTTCTAGGGAATATTGGGATTTCCTGTTGACAGGACTGGTTTATGGCAGTCTTTTTCTTTCCATGCCCTCGCACACATTTTCCTATTATTAGTTTCCCCTCAGGGAATTTGTGCTCCTTCTGCTCCTTCTGCCCATAGCTGGAGTCGGTTCAGGCTCCCGTGTTATTCATTGTTTGCATTGTCTTCTATGGCTTGGCTCAAATGTTTTCTTGTTCTTGAGTTACTTGCTTGCAATTTACCCTTCCCTTTTATATTTTATTTTTAATTCATATTTTACCTTCCACTTTCCATTTTAAGGGTTCTAATGCTCTTGGGAAATGTCTGCTCTAAAGAAAAATACATACTTAAATAAATAAATAGATCAATACATAAATAAATAAATAAAGTACATGTTCATATATATATTGTCATGGAGTTGTAAGTAAACAGAATTTAGGGCCCAGAAATACCAACGGAATCAGAGACAATCTGCAATGAGTCCTAACCTCTATCCTCGAGAAAACACCTGGCAAGTGGGGGTCAGAGGAATTTATTCTACCGATGCAGCAGGATTTGGGGGCATGCGCCTTCAGCACTCAGCAGTGCCTCATGCTTTCTGTCGCCATCCACACTCTTCACCAACAGGTCCAGAATACAATGGAGTAGAACCGGTCGCAGACGGTAACAGGAGTTTTTCTGCATCGTGTAGCTTCATATGTGCTCCTCAGTGTCTTCAATTGGTGGAATATTCTCCTTTTCAGCAAATACTTCTGAGGAACTTGGTGCTCTCTGGGCGATCTATTTAGTCTTTACTGATCTTTATACTTTTGTAGAAGATGTGCAGTTGAATTGTTGGAATTAGAATGGGGACGGGTAAAAAATAAGAGGTGCAGACACAGTGGATAGATGCCAGTGCTACTCCATGCAATTTTTAGAGGAGACACCGTGTGCTTTCGCCCAATGGTGAGGGAATGAACGGGTGATGATCCCTTTCATGTTAGCAACATCAGTGCTGTCTTAACACATGGGCAACCAAGCATAGGGGCCCCAGGCAGACCAGAATTTAACACAAATTGTCCGTTAAACATTTGTATTCCTGTGAGTGGTTGTGTAGGTAGGCCCAGTGTACTGCTTTGCCCTGGGGCATCTATAATGCTGTTAAGATGGCCCTGAGCAGCATGAGATCACTGTGTGGCCAAGCACCAGGGCTACAAGCATGTGTGTTGCACACAGTTCAGTGTGGGATCATCAGACATTTTTAACCCCTGTAACTGCATGCAGTGTCTTTCTGAGAATGGCACCGCAGAGTCCCTAAAGCTCTCAAATAACTGGAGAGGACCCCTCCCACTATTTAACGTTTTCTTGTATTTGGGCATTAAATATACCAGACACTCTCTCCATTCCCCCACATAGGGTTGTGTGACATCTACATGGTGGTGAATTGTGCTTTGACCTGAATTAACAAAAATTCGGGAGGAAATAAATGCATCACACTTTCAAGCTAAAGAAAACATTATTATTTATAATAATAACACATTTTTTTAATTTCTCTTTTATTGTACTTGCTTTAAACTGGAAGGTTTTGTATGCAATTACTACTCAGTATAACAAGGTACTCTTTTTAATAATCTTGGAAGGATGAAATGGCGAAGTAGACCACGCCTAGATCTGAATCTGTAGCCAGGTGATCAAAGTCAGGTCTTAGTGAGTTTCATCAAAACTATGCCTAGATCTAACAAAGGAAATAAAGAAACACCAGTATGCAGGGGAGTAACAAAAGTAGCCCCTACTGTGCAAAGGAGCGGCCAACCCACCTACCTACAATTGAAGAGAGTCTCCAGAAAAGATTAAAAACCCTGGTACGATGGAAGACTCAATGAGGGCAGACAATCCTTAAGACTAATGGAACGTAGATGGAGATCTGCACCATCCGCCCTCCACCTCAAGCTGCTATGATTGAAGAGAAATGCATACTACAGAAAGATCAGACGATCTAAAGCAGACTTTTTCAGTCATAAATTAGACCAGGCCAAGAATCATCCCCAAAAATCTTTTCGAGCTAATCAAAACACAATCTAAGGATGCACCTCACCCCGTCCCAAAATAACACAGGCACACTACCAAACTGCGAAGAGTTTGCCTCCTTCTTCACTCTGAAGACTGAAAATATAAAGAAGGACCTTCTCAACGATTTAATCACACAAACTGACATACACATTGACTCTTCATCATCCCTTCAAGGAGTCCCTCACCGGAGCTCTCCAAAGTTCGACTTAAAAAATAATGCAGCTTGGTCATCCTTTAATACCTACAGTGAAGAAACTATACTCAAAATGCTCATGGCTTTAAACCCTGCCAATCACTTCACTGACCCTCTTCCAGCTAACTGCATAAAAGACTTCATCCCATTGCTACTGCCTCTTTTGACCATGATTATAAAAACTTCTCTCCTTCAAGGAACCATGCATGATATCCTTAAATCCAGGCAGGTATCCCCATCCTAAAGAAGCCAACGGTTGACCCCGCAGACTTAAATAATTATAGCTTAATATCCAACATCTCTACCCTGGCCTAACTCTTAGAAAAATGTGTACACCTTCAGCTTGGGAGACACATAGATCATTTCAGCCTGCTCAACCAATACCAATCCGGCCGCCATGCAGGACACAGTACTGAATCAGCTATGACCCATATAATTGACAATGCACTACAAATCCTACACCAAAATGAGGCCTGTTTACTTATCTTGCTCGACCTTTCCTCTACCTTTGACATTGTCAAACACAACAACCTGCTAGACCTTCTGGAACACAGAATGGGATTATCATGATCCCGTTCTAAATTGGTTCACCTCATTCCTCCAAAACACATTGCAACGATTCAAGGTTAAACATTCCCTCCAAACCCGTCCCAGTCACCTTAGGAGTCCCACAAGGATAATCCCTCTCTCCAACACTTTCCATTCTAGTCATTGAACCACTCACTGAAATTTTCAATTCCTCTAACGTACAATATCATATGTGCACAGACGATACACAATTATACCTAAAATCCATTCACTAGAATACATCAAATCTCTCAACACAACTCTAGAAAAAACTCAGACCTGGCTGCCCGAAAATCATCTAAAACTAAACACCCTCAAAACCGAATTCCTCCTAATCGCTCCCCCCTCCCAAGTACCCCATAATTCAAGAATGGATCAAACACCTAACAGCACTCAACTGCCAACCTCTTATTGTCGATGCAGCTAAACCTCTGGGTGTAACTCTGGACAGAAATCTAAATATGCAGAAACACATCAGCCCCGCAACAAATGGAGTAAACTTTCAGATGAACACATTGTGAAAACTAAAACCTTTTCTGCCTGAAAAGGACTCAAAACTGGCTGTACAGGCACTAGTTATCCCAAGAGTGGAATATGGGAGTGTCTCATCCTGCGGCATCCCCAGATCCTAAAATGGGCCCTCTAAGAGCTTCAATCAACACAGCAGCTAGACTTATTACTGACTTCAAAAGAAACTCCCACATATCCCTGACCTAAGATCACTTAACTGGTTACCTTTTGAAGCCAGAATCCAACTAAAAATCGTATGCATGACGCATAGAGCCATTTATCTCAACACTACCAGCTAACTGGCACAGAAACTGGTGCCTTCATATGGCAACAGAGTGTCCCGAAGTGCCAATAACCTTTTACTGAAACCACAAAGATTCATAAAGGAGAAAACCTACAACCGAGCCTTCTCGGGGATGGCACCCAGGATCTGGCATGCTCTGCCCCCAAAAACTAGACTGAATCACTCTACTGCATCTTTCCAAAAAGAAGTGAAATCTCTTCTCATGACTAAATTCACCTGAGCCAAGGTTACTGTTACTATACAATTCTTGATTTGTATGGAACTATATGTTATTCACTATATGCCTGTTTATCTTGGATATTTTAGTGATTATACAACTCTCGATTTGTATGGAACTACATGTTATGTACCATAGGCCTATGTATCTTCGACATCTACACAGTAAAGCACTCTGATACCCGCAAGGGTCTTGTTCACGCTATATAAAACCTTCAAAATAAACCATTATTGAAGTCCCCAAACCTTCCGGGAGCCCTATTAAGACCAAAGATAATGAATATCTATAAAATATGGGAGACTTGGTGGCATCTCATCACAATATGCAGGTGGGGCATAATTTTATGTTAGACCACTGCAAGTACGTACAATGAATGCAAGGCACTGACCATGCTAATGCAAGGTATGTACACTAGAAACTAAGGGCCAGATGTACCAAACATTTTAAAGGTCACAAACTCTCCCATTCTGTGTTTGTGACTGATAAAATGCTTTTTTCCTACGTCCTAATGTCATTTCAGGAGGCTGAAAAGCTGTTGGGATTTTCATTGGATACCAATTCGGTATCTGGAAGGAGCATGTTGTAGATGTCCAGTCCAAATACGAAAAACGTTGATATTTTGCTGACACCTCAAAGGAGGTAGCAACCAATTCACAAAAGGAATGATTGAATTAATCTGAGCCACTGGTAATTACCCAGGGTCCTAAAAAGGGCAATACCGGTCTTGGGTTGCTTGGGTTCTGGTTCAAGGATTAGCTGGCCTGGCAGTTTTGGCTGGACTGGGCCTATTGAAGAAGGGTCAAGACGGATGTGCATATGGTTTGGTCCAAACTGAAGTGGCATGGTGTGCAAAATGACAATTGACTTGGATGCAGCCTATGTAATTACAAGTGGCTGATATTAATCCAAACCTTCCATCTATTACTTTTTTTAAAAAATATTTCAGTGCAATGCCCTAAATGGGACTGGTATGCCCAGATGTGTGCCCTGTACACACGGGAACCAAGTTATACCCAACTGATGAGTCCTAATCAGGGTGAAACTGGTCTTGGTTTGCATAAATTCCATTTCAGTGATGGCCTGTCCTGGCAATTCAGGATGTACTGTTCCTATTGGAGAAGGGTCAAGACTGATTTATATACAAACTGAAGTGGCATGGTGTGCAAAATAATGATGGACAGGGATGCGGCCCGAGTAATTAGTGTGGCTTAGATTAATTCAAGCATTCAATTCATTACTTTGTTTGTATACTTCAGTGAGATGCCTTAAGTGGGATGGCTATGCCCAGCCCTAGGTCGCGCACACACTATGCCACTGAAACCAAACTATATCCAACGGATGAGCCCTAATAAAGGCAAAACCGGCCTTGGGTTGCTTGTGTTCTGGTTCAGTGAGGACCTGGCCTGTCAGTTCGGGCTAGATTGTCCCAACTGGAGCAGGGTCAAGACCGATATGCATACGACTGCGTTGAAATTGAGGTGGCATAGAGTATAAAATAACAATGGAGTGGGATGCCCCGAGTAATTACCAGTCGCTAAGATTAATTCAAACCTTTCATCCATGACTTTTTTGTATACTTCGATGCTCGAATTGGATTGTGTCACCATTTGCGGCCCAACTCATTAATATGCATGAGGTAGTCAGATTCTGACCCACTATGACCTCTAAGTACATAAGTTAGTTCTTAAAATCTTTACTGGTCACAAAAATATTGGCTGCAGTTTGCAACCAGTATTTTGCGACCCAGTATCAGTACGTTATGGCCCTAGATCTTTTTACATCAAAGGGATATTATAGGGGTGTGATGTCACTTTCTGTGATGTTGTTTCGCCGAGCCTCTACTAATTAGTTTCTCTACTTGTTGCTTTAGAACTTCTGCCTTGAAAATATGTAAGGGCCATTCAACTTTCTCCACTAAAAAAACGAAATTTGCAGAAAGATAAAAAATAGACGGTACACAACATCTTCAGACCACGTCAAGTCTTAGACTATGCCATACACACTTACATTCAAATTTCTGATAACCAGCCTGCTGATTACATGCCCAGGAAAGAAAACTATAAATTTATTTTAAATGTTTTGCTCAAAAAATGTGCACGCTGAGCTTTTTCTGACTTCTTTCTATAGCATACAGTGCTTTCCATTTGTTACATACTATTCCCTCACCTTCTCTCTGCAATGTTTTTCTAGACTTCCTAAAAATGTTTTTTAGGCAAGGCCCTTGCTTACACATTTGCACTAAGAGAATACGACACTCTTTTCCATGGAAACACCTGCATACACCGTTCAGTCAAATGCCCCTGAGAACTAGAAAGGCGCTTACGCAAAACTCATTATTGACAAATACTCCAAAAACCACATGTGAAGGCTTTTATCACTTACAGGAATGTGCACAAATCTGCCAAGCTCAATAGAGTCCGCTCCTATGTCAGGTCATTATAGGAGGGTTTCACATGCCTGAAACTGCCAACATGTGCAAATAATCAGGTATTTAATAAGGGAGCCTCGCTCACCAACCGTCACTATGACTGCACGGGTAATGAGCCCGGATGGTTACCGGACTGGATCCAGGGTCGTGTGAGACATGTTCACGCCACATAAAAGCCTCCAAAATAAAGAAATAATAAAAAAGGTCTGGAACTGAGTGCGGAGCCATGGTGTAAACTCAGCCATTACAGGGGTAGCATTGTGAGATAATACGAATTACTTTTAATTTATGTCAGTATTCGAGTTTGTGTTTTCAGATAATTTACACCCTAGCTGTTTGTGTAAGTGTCCGGTGTTTTTTTGTTGCAGTTTTATATAGCGCAAGCATCACCCCCAAGATTTTGGAGCGCTTTACATGAGCACCAGTTACATTACAAAAGAGCACATTCATTTTTTGTAGGCACGGCGAGATTAAATGATGTGTCCAGAATCACAGGATGTTGAGCCGACGCCGAGAATCGAACCTGGATCCCCAGCTCTAAAATCGGCAGCTCTACCAGTGAGGCTTATTTCTGCTTCTGCTTGTTCTCACACTGTGCAGTTGGGCAACATGATTAATAGTGCTAAGGTTAATTAGACAGAACACAAAGGCAACCATGCAAAAAGATTTACGATATCATGATGTCCAAAACGAAGAAAGCACCAGCGAGGCAAGATGCATTTTAAGCAAAGAATGTTTACGGTGGCAGCAACATATTTCTGTACACATATACACTATCACGTGATTCCTTTCTGTTTCTTTGCAGCCAACTTCTTGTTAACTCTACTTTTCTCTGGGGCGTGGCTTGAGCGCCGGCCAAGATGGCGGCGTAGTCCCGGAGCTCCGCATCGAGCCTCGGCGCTTTGTTCATCTCTGCAGCACAGAAGGGCTTCTCTGCACATTGTGAGCCGATACTGAGGACCGGAATGTGAGGCGCGTTACCCGCCGTCTTCGTTTCCCGTCTCCGCGTCCATTTCAGCTCCTTTTTCGCGGAGGAACAGCTGTTGACAATCGCGGCCGCCATTTTGTTTGCCGGCCGCGCTTCCACATAGCGGCCGGCGGGAAGGTTCCTGACGGACTCCAACTATGCCGCTTTCGATACCAATTACCCTCCAATACAGCGTTTGCAGAGGTGAGCCTTCCTGTTAAAATTTGATGTGCCTCATAGCGCTCATTCTACTCTCGCTTGGAGTGCCCTGCCTTCATCCGCCCGCCATTTTGTGCATTTCCACATTTCCTCACAAGGTCTCTTGCAACTTTCAGTCCGCGCCTAGCGGAGGGGTTTTTTACGACACTTGAATATTGCATTCCTACATTAGCGGGGAGTCTTCGTTTACAGCCTGCTCTGACTCCTGATATTTCCTGCATTTGTTCTTGCTGACATTTGCTTTTTCTGGATTTATCCATCAATTTGTGGAACTTTTCTTCTCTACACAAGGCATATCTGAGTATTGTAGCATGTTGTTTTTGCCATTCTCGCAATCTCTCTTTTTTTTTTTTTTTTTTTTTTAAATCTTTATTTCGGCAAAAATAGCCATAAAAGACACATGAATATACATACACGAATTTAAAAAAATTTGAATTCCAATTAACAATTCATAAAGAACATGCATAAGCTTTTTCCTAAAAAAGGGTCACCAAAAATATTTCATTTAGCACGATTCAATTTAGCAGCAGAAATGCACACAGAGTATACCTCTTTGGACAATCTATCATAATTTTCAAAGCATTTGACCCAATTTTTTTCGAATAAAGAAAACTGAAGTTAAAAACCTGCTAATACTGAACACAATGAACTGATCAGAATTTGTTTTGACAATCCTATATGCAATATGACAACTTCTAGTTCCTAGGAGAGCACACATGGGTTTTAACCATTTTTTCCGTGCTTTTGTGTAAGCGTTGCATACAAAAAGCATGTGAATTTCATTCTCCAAACAGGAAGCAGAGCACATAGGACATATTCTGTTATAGACAGTTGTACATTCAGCATTTTTCTTTGACCATCGTTCAAGGTTAGAAGTTAACATAAGAGTCCCGTATCTGAATTTCAGGTAAAGGGTCTTAGCCACAGGAGGCTCAATTTCGTCCAGAAATGTTTCAAAACAAGGTTCAGCTTTAAACAATAAAAATTCGTTGATTAAAGTACCCGTTCTACTCTCGTATACAGCCTTGTTATTCATATAGGACCAAAAAACTCTCTTCACCACGGTTTTTGCAGATGGTGGCAAGTTCTCCGGGTGTTCCCAAAAGGAATGCAACCCCAGCAGTCTAAACCATTTTTGTATGTGCCCATACCATGGGATGGAATTAAAAGTGTCGAGGTTTAGTACCTCTTGGAGACAGTTCCTATAGTCCAACAATTCTGGGGTGGACCAAACTCTAATCCAGAACATCAAGGGTCTTAGAATTGTAAAATGATCAGTTCGTTTAAAATTTAGGTCAAATTGGAGTGGGATTAGGGGGGTGCTAGTAGGAACTCTTACAATAGATCTCATGAATTTATTATCCAATCCTTGGAAACACTCTCTGGCCCAGGGACCCCATATTTCAGCCCCGTATAGAGTGGCAGATTGGATTTTAAATTTGAAGAGTTCAAGAGCAGGTGTTGCACTCTTGCTTACACTGGCATTTAATTTACTCATAATGGGTTTTACATTTTGAGCATATACCACCCTACTCTTCTCAAGTTGGGCCTTCCATGTTAACTTTGAGTCAATTGCCACCCCCAAGTAAGAAAAGTTATCAACGACCCCAAGAGTTTGTCCATTAAGAGTTAAAATCCCTCTATCTGGTCTGCTAGGATTTAATGCCATACATTTAGTTTTGTTAGTGTTTATTTCCAGGCCTTTTTTTTCACAGTAACCACTGAATGAGTTTAAGAGTATCTGGAGGCCCCTCTTAGTCTGGGAGATGAGGATGGTATCATCTGCGAAGAGCAGCGCAGGTACTCTCTCTCCATTCAGCTGAGGTGAATCGTTGTTACAGGCATTTAGATGTTCAGGAACATCATTAACAAATATGGAAAATAGAGTGGGGGCCAGGACACAACCCTGACGAACTCCGCGCTCGATTGGAATATCGCGGGACAGTTCGCCGTTTGGTCCCCATCTAATGTTGGCGTGGTTTCTAGCATGTAACTCAATTATCTGGCTTAACAGGCACCCTGGCATCCCGGCTTTGTTTAAGGAACTCCAGAGCAGTTTTCTAGGAACAAGATCAAATGCAGCTCTAAGGTCAACAAATGCTACATACAAATGACCCTTCCTAACATGTACGTACTTCCAGTAAATACAACAGAATCTGAAGACCTGGTCTAGTGTACTGGTCTTAGACCTAAAGCCTGCCTGAAATTTAGTGAATATTTTTGACTCCTCCAGCCAATCATTCATTCTAAATAATAAGTGTTTGGCATAGAGTTTCTGCAGGGTGTCCATTAAGCTAATGGGTCTATAATTAGAGGGATCAGATTTACTACCCTTTTTAAAAATTAGCACAACTTCTGCTGCACGCCAGCTTTCAGGAAAGGAGCAATCAATAGATAAAACATTAAATAAATAATTGATGTAAGGAGCCCAGACTTCGATTGCATGTTTGTAGAGGTCGCCAGGTATTTTGTCCGGACCGGGGGCTTTACTGCTTTTTAGGTCGTTAATTGCCTTCGTGGTTTCTTCCAAGGTGAAATCAAGGCATTCAGGGGGTGGAGGTGACCAAGTGTCCTCAGCAGCAGCACTGTCATATTGTTTGTACAGGGATGTGAAGTGGTTTACCCATGTTAGTTCATCCAAGAAAGTGTCATTAACTGCTCTTCCCGCATGCCCCCCATTAGCAACCAACCTCCAAAAACCAACATTGTCGTTTGTTTTGGCAGCAGCCAGCATATCTGCCCAAAGAAGCTCTTCCCATGCTTTTTTGGAATCCTTTAAGACGTGCTTGTATTCTTCCCTTGCAAGTTTGACATCCAATTTAGAGCCCTCTTTTATTGCAGTTAGAAGACTCCTTTTGGCCATCTTACACGAGCGATTAAACCAAAGCTTCCCATGGCAGCCCATCCTTATATTTTGCTGGTTCTTCTTTGGCATTTTAGACATGTGAATCTTGAGTTTGTCAAAGAAGGTTTTGTGCAATTCAACAAAATGTGCATAGTTCTCAGATAGGGGGGAAGTGCCAGCTATGGGGCTAAAGGTTGAATCAAAGAGAGAATAAAAATCTGCAAGAGTTGTGCCATCTGATAGTAGATGCGGCCATTTCAGAGCACGTCTATTATTATTAACGTGAACAGATTCGCATGGAGCATCTGCAACTTCAGTGGGCATAGAGTCACTAAACATACGTGCTTCAATGTGCAGTTCCAGGGGAAAATGGTCACTCTCAACCCTGTTAGATACTCTGAAGTCCATCATAAAGTGCCAAATGCTTAGTGATACAAGAATAAAATCAAGCCTACTTACAGATTTTACAAAGGTTGGTTGTTTGGATAGGTCAGATGGAAGGCGGCCATTGCAAGCTTGTAAACCATGTTCAACTGTTAGCCTTAGAATTTGAGCGGCTAACGTAGTGCACTTGACGTGTATAGCAGTCTCGAGCTGGGGGATGTTATAGGCATGATCTTCATCCTCAAGAGCCTCAGTAATGCCAAGAATCGGTTCATAATTACAATTCAAGTCACCCCCCAGTATTACTGGAACATCACCGACTACTGTTTTAAGGAATGAATCCAAAATTTCCAGCGTGGGTGAAACCCTAAAGTGACCTATGGGTCTATTGTAAATGTTAATAATATAGTATTGGTGCCCCATTGCAGTAGTGATTTTTAAGGCTAGTATATCCGGAGTTCCTGTATCTATGCTTTCAGCTTTTATAGATAGTGTGATTTTAATCCAGATGATAAGACCCCCGCAGGTCTTCCCCTCTCTGACTGAGTTGCCACTTTATCGAAAGTTTTAAAACCCATCCTATGTGGGGTTTCCATGGCCCATGTTTCCTGCAAAAGGCAGATTTCACTAGAGTCAATGTAATCCGCCCAATCAGGGTCCTTCAAGTTTTTTCCAACCCCAGCAATATTCCAGGATAAAAATTTCAGTTCAGGAATTAATGGTTTATTAGAAGGGTCACAGTTAGCTGTGGGCACTACTAGGGATGGTGTAGCAGTAGTAGATAAGTGTGTATTATTTATTTTGTTCTCAACATTGGATTCCACTGCCCTTTTTGTGCGAGTAGGAGTTTCACCATGACGTTCCATAGGCATGACTGAGGTTCCTTCAGAACTAATTTGGTTATGAGGATTAATTATCCCTGATCTATGAAGATCCTGCCCCACTCCCAATGTGCAATACAAGTCATAGAGCATAGGAATACAGTTAGGCATGGTTTCCAGTCAGTCCACCGCGTCCAAACAGCTAAACCTATTGAACGTTGGGACCCCAGACCACGCATTAAGCTCTGCTTGTCTGGCTGTATTTGGTGCATAACCATGAAACAGATTAGGGGTGTTCCAACCAGGGCCTTGCTTTTGGATTTTGGGAGGAGGGTAAAAAAAGGAAAGGGGTCTAGCTGTAATAGGGAATGTGTCTCCATAAGATTTCCATGCACAGATTTGTTCCGCACTATGCGGTTCCTCAAACGAGACAACTATACAGTCCCCCGGAACTGACTTAGTCATTTGTCCAACCCATGGCACCCTGCGTACCATCAGAATTTTGCTTCTCATGTGATTTGGAATCGGTTTATTTGAATTTAACCAATAAATCACCTTATTTTTTAGTGAAGCAAAATTCTCTTCATTGTGATTTTGTAATTCGGGGACACCAGTGAGGACTATAACAAATGGACTGGCATCTGGTGGCAAATCAATATATCCTCCCCTGAAGTTATTTTTGGGGTACGCTGTCTGATGGTTGTATGAGTCAGTTCTATGTGCTTGGGACCTATCGTGTGTGGGTTTCTTAGAGCCCTGATGGGGTCTGGTTATCTCCACTGGCTTCTGGGGAGCAGAAGATTTAGTGGCCAGAGGATTAGTTGTGGAGGCATTTGCTGGCTGTGGTTTATTACTTTGAGCAGTCCCAGAAGGCTGAGATGCAGTGTTGTTTGCCAGTGGCCCATTCAGAACTATAGAAGTAGGTGCTGCTTGGGTGGTGGCTTTCAAGTTAGAATTTTTATTTTTGGCTACCCCTTCTTTTCGTTTTAGAACACTAAATGGATTAGTATTTGGGGTAGCAGCCACTGGTAAAGTTTGAACATGTATGGGCCCGTCATTACCATTGCCATTAAGGCTTATGCTTGCTAACGTAATGACCCTCTTCTCTACCTCAAGTAGTTGATTTTCAATACCAGCTAACCTGACTTCTAATGGCCTCAACAATACTTTAAGCGTTTCCCACACTATTTTCAAAAATTCTTCCCTGTCCCCTTGTGTAGAATACCTAGATGTAGAGATATTCTCACCCTCTTCTATTTGGGTATCCGTGCTTTGTACCGGGTTGGACAGCCCTGTATTGTCCGTGCTACATTGGTTAATAGGGGCAGTAGGATCAGTCCCTGCAGTTGTGCTAGTGGTCGGCTGTTCAAGACCCCCCGAAAGAGTTTGATTTGATGCTACCTTGGCCTTCTTTCTAGCATAGACTGAAAGGTTTTTGCGTTTGCGTTTAGGTGGTGGTTTAGCATTATCACAAGTAACATTTGGGCCAGTTCCCTCCAATACTATGACCCCCTGGTTGGATTCAATAGAGGGTTCAGGGGGTAAGATGTTTTCTGGAACTATGCTATCAGTTACATCATTACTGCTTACTTCTAGGATGTCAGCAGAAGCTGCCCCCTCATTGATAGAGTGTATTTCAGCCAAGGCGATTATGGGGACAGGGCCAGTAACGCGCTCTGGCGTTTTAGTGGTTGCAATATGACCCAAGGATGATTTCTTTTTCAGTGCCAGTTCTATTGACAATTTCCTAGCAGACTCCAGCTCTAGGGAAACTCTGTGCTGGAGTTTAGTGATCTCGTTATCTATAGACAGGCTTGTCCGTGTAATAAAATCATCAAGTGTCCCAGTAACCTTTTTGCCGTTTTTTGTGGTTTTGCTTCGTGAGGCTCGAGCAGACATGTTGGAGGATTCTAATGTTGCCCTTAAGAAATTAAAATATTGCTACGTGTTGGATAAACCACAACCAAGGGGGATGGCCTGGTCCGGTCTTATTCGGTCTGGAACGGCCTGAAACGGCCCAGTCTTTGCCCCGTCTTCGCCAACGCTGCGTCCCGCGCTGTGGGAGTGAGGTGAAAATTTGTAGGTGGCGGTTTGGGCGGGTGGGCGGGCCAGCAGGGAGAGCGGACCGGAAGCTCTTCCTTGGTCTCGCAGGGACTTCTGGGAAATGAAGTCCCTGCACGCTCGCAGCCCCGCTGTTGCCTCGCGCCCCTTACCGCCTTCCTGCTAGCAGCCTCTGGAATCCGCCCTCAAGAATGCTGGCGGTAAGGCTCCCCAGCAAAGCGGCACCCGCGAAGCGGGTGCGGCAAGTCGTTAGCTGGAAGCCTCAAAGCCTCAAATGCCGCCAAAAGTGCGCTGTGCAAACAGAAACCTCTCTCCTTCAAAACGTCTCCTCTGGTGAGTGACCCACGGTACAAGGGTTGCAGGTGCGCTTAAATGGTCATTAGATGGGCGGGTGGGCGGGCCAGCAGGGAGAGCAGACCGGAAGCTCTTCCTTGGTCTCGCAGGGACTTCTGGGAAATGAAGTCCCTGCACGCTCGCAGCCCCGCTGGTGCCTCGCGCCCCTTACCGCCTTCCTGCTAGCAGCCTCTGGAATCCGCCCTCAAGAATGCTGGAGGTAAGGCTCCCCAGCGAAGCGGCACCCGCGAAGCGGGTGCGGCAAGTCGTTAGCTGGAAGCCTCAAAGCCTCAAATGCCGCCAAAAGTGCGCTGTGCAAACAGAAACCTCTCTCCTTCAAAACGTCTCCTCTGGTGAATGACCCACGGTACAAGGGTTGCAGGTGCGCTTAAATGGTCATTAGATGGGCGGGTGGGCGGGCCAGCAGGGAGAGCGGACCGGAAGCTCTTCCTTGGTCTCGCAGGGACTTCTGGGAAATGAAGTCCCTGCACGCTCGCAGCCCCGCTGTTGCCTCGCGCCCCTTACCGCCTTCCTGCTAGCAGCCTCTGGAATCCGCCCTCAAGAATGCTGGAGGTAAGGCTCCCCAGCGAAGCGGCACCCGCGAAGCGGGTGCGGCAAGTCGTTAGCTGGAAGCCTCAAAGCCTCAAATGCCGCCAAAAGTGCGCTGTGCAACCAGAAACCTCTCTCCTTCAAAACGTCTCCTCTGGTGAGTGACCCCAATCTCTCATTGTTCCACTACCTGCATGACGCTCCTTTTATTCCATGCAAAGCTCTCGCGTAACCTTTTCTTCTTTGATGTGATTCACTCAGCTCTGTCATTCTAGCTGTGACGAACCCACTTAAAGACTACCACATGACATTGCGGCCTTTGTTTTTCTTTTGACATTCAGGGCTTTTTGTGGAACTTTTTTTATGCTACTAACTTGACTGCAATTTGTGCTCTTCTTCTGCTGTGCCTAGACACCTGCGTCCTTTCACTGGACTCATTGACTCCTTTCAATTGTTTTAATGAGCTTTCATGGGGAAACTTCGCAACTTGAAGCTCACATCTAATTCTAAAGTTCCGGTTGGTTCATTCTGACTCCCCTATTCCAGACATGGAGGAAAGCCGCTCATCAAAATCAGAAACACCGCACGGAGCCATTCCAAAGGCTTCCAACGTGGGTAAAACGCCATCCTCTTTGGTTTCTTCTAAACGTCCCAAAAAAATCCACCTTCTCCTGGGAGTTCTTCCTCCCCTTCCTCTAAGGATCTCATATTAGAGGAATTACGTGCTTTCAAGCCTTTTATGGAAGCCACCACCAAAAATATGCAGGCAATGCAGGAGAAATGGTCGTCTCTGGATGCACGTGTTCTCACCTTGGAACAATCCACAAACTCCTTGCAATCCTCTTGTTCTCGTATTTCGTCCATGGAGGCGGAGATCCTACTACTTAAGCGACAGACAGAAGATTTGGAGAACAGGAATCGCAGCAACAACCTACGCCTTTACGGCCTTCCGGAACTTTCAGAAGGGTCTAATCCCACCGCCTTCTTCCAGTCCTTCCTTGCTAAGATCTTGAATACACCACCTCTATCGTCTATCAACATTCAACGAGCTCACCGTCTAGGTCCTAGAGTTGCTACCAAACCTAGAGGTGTCATCATGCTTTTCTTTCCATATACCGACCTTCTTCAAGTTCTTTCAGCTGCCAAACTCAAGAAGCAGATCATTTGGGAAGGTCATCGTCTCTACATATCACAGGATGTCTCCAGGGCCACTGCAGAATGCAGGAAGAAGCTCTTGGACATGAGACTGCAGCTTAGAGCCCTCAATGCTAGATACGGTCTTTTGCATCCTTGTCTCTTCAAGGTTACTTATAAAGACAAAACAACCACCTATGAGGCTCCTGCAGCCTTACAGGCCTTTCTTCGCCGACATGGTCCTGATGTCATGGATATGTCCAACCCTGGATGACTGGCTTATTAACTCTCCTTGTTAATGCATTTGAATGTGGTTCTGATTTTTCATTGTTCGCACTGTTGATGTTATGAGGCACTCAATGTTGTTCTTATATGTCTTATCATATGTGTTCACCTTTTCTCCATCCCATCTCTCTTCTTATTCCTGTACACTCAAGTATTTATCCTCATGTCTCTCCTCTCTCAACAGGTATTCCCCTTCATCACATCACCTCGTTTTTACCCTACTCTCCCCTCGTGCTGCCTTTTTGGATGTCATGATACTTGAGGTTTTGATGTTTGCTCTGGATGTTCTCGTCGTCGTCTCCTGCCACCACCATCCCCCTTATTTGTTTGGTTTTCTCATTTTCGTAAGTATGTCTTTCAGTCGTTCGTTTCGGACATGTACTGTCTCTTTATTCTCTATTGTTGCTGTCCTCTTTCCTACTTCTCATATCATGAACTCTTCTCAACTCTACTCTTTATCCTCTTTTTCTTCTTTCCTTCTCTATCTCTTCTTTTCTGGAATTATCATTGTTCTTATCCTTGACTCCTTTTTCTTTTCACCCTTCTCTTCTACTTTTCACATTTTTTCTCCATTGTATTTTTATGCATTATTAAGCATGTTGCTTCTAGTTGTTTTCTAAATTGTTTCATTCCGTGTAATGACATGGAATGTTAAGGGATTAAATAATCCCATTAAAAGGCAGAGGGTTCTCTCACATTTAGCAAGACTTAAAACTGATGTTGCCCTCCTTCAAGAAACTCATCTTGCTGAACCGGAGGCTTTGAAACTTAAACCTTGCTGGGTAGGTCATGTTCTTTGCTCTCCTACGACATTTTAGGAAGAATGGTGTTGTACTTTTGTTACATAAAAAGTTAAATGTTTCCTCGATTACTCATGAATGTGATGTTGATGGCCGTTGGCTTATTGTTAATTTACTCAACGATAACATCCCACTTACCCTTTTTAATGTATACGCTCCTACTGCAATCGATAGATCTTTCTGGCCTGCTATTTCTTCCAAGTTGTCTTCTCTCACTGGAGATTATATACTCCTAGAGACTGCAATCCTATTGTGGATCCCTTCCTTGACCGACACTCAAAAGTCACATTTGCCCCCTCTAGAATGCACACGCAATTTCTGAACTCCTTTAAAAATAATGCCCTAGTAGATATTTGGAGACTATGCAATCCTGACGTTCGAGAATATAGCTTCTTCTCCCCTCCTCATCAATCCCAATCCCGTATCGATCATATCTTTCTCAGTAAACCCTTATCCCAACACGCTATTCGCTCAGAGATTGGCTGCATTTTACTTTCAGACCATGCCCCAGTTTTTGTAGACCTAGATTTACTCCCATTCTCTCCACAATCTGGCAGATGGCGATTTAACAATGCTTTACTTTTAGACCCCACTTTTGGTACTGAATTTACTGCTTTTGCCAAGGAATTTTTTCTTTTAAATCATACCCCTGATTCTCCCTTTGTTATGGTTTGGGATTCATTTAAAGCAGCCTCCAGGGGTTTTATTATTAATTTTGTGTCACGGCGGAAAAAGTTACAAGCGGCCAAATTGGAGAAAATATTAGCTGACATCAAGGCTTTAGAACATGCTTACTTCACCTCTAAATCTGATTCATCCCTTAAAGCTCTTATTGATGCAAAAATCTCTTTTAATAAATTTACAACAGATGCCGCTTCTAATATCCTGCTCAAATGTAATTCTAGATATTATGGAGGTAAGAATAAAATGGGGAAGCTCTTGGCCAACTACTTAAAGATTCGTAAAGAACGCACAAAAATCCAATCTATTAAAACCTCTTCTGGTGAATCCACATTTAAAGATAAAGAAATTCTTACGGAATTTACTATATTTTATGATACGCTTTATACTCCAGAACAGACTCCTACACCTGATGATCTTCTTGCTTATTTTCAATCTATCCCTTCTCCCCCGATCTCACATATTGATTTTTGCACTTTGGAACAAGACATTTCTCTTTCTGAAATCTCCCATGCTGTTTCTAAACTTCAACATGGTAAATCTCCAGGCCCTGATGGCTTTACAATTGAATTTTACAGCCATTTTGCCTCTCTTCTTCTTCCCAAACTCCTACTTTAATTTCAATCTTTTTCTGACGCCGGCTCGTCTAGCAGCTCCTTTCAACAAGCTTTAATTGGCTTAATTCCAAAGGAAGATAAAGATCACTCCTTATGCAAAGATTATAGACCAATATCTTTGGTCAAAACTGATTACAAAATTCTAGCGAAAATATTAGCCTCACGTATGGACCCTCTTTTACCGGATATCATGGGGCCAGAACAATCTGGTTTTGTCAAGGGGCGTCTCTCATCAGATAATTCCCGAGTTTTACTCAACATACTTGGCAAATCTTCTTCTCTCACTCTTCCTTTCTCAGCTATCTCCCTAGATGCAGAATGGAAAGGGGCGACCATTCGGTCCCCCCGAACGTATGGTGGAGTACCACGATCCCCCCGGGAAGCCATCTTGGGCGGGAGGCGAGTCTCGGCTGGTATGCCCGAAGCGGCGTAGCCGGGGCGCGCCTTTTTCCCGCCCTAGAGTGGGTTGTCCTAGACACTGACGTGGCCGGCCACGCCCTCGGAGGCAGGCGGGGGCGGGTTTACGCCCGCCCTGAAGACGGATAAAAGGAGCAGAAGCCAAGAAAGCATCCTCTTGTTCCTGTGCTCTGAAGCTGCACCTCCCCGCTGCACGTGAGCTCGAGACGGAACGAAGAGCCAATTTTGAGCGTTGTAATCTTTCTTTTTGTCTTACAGATATTCCGTCTGAGAATGCCCAAGAAAGTCGGGAAGCGGGTCAGTACCGATCAGATGCTCCGCATGCTCATGAAGGAGGTAGCCGATTTGAAGAAGCAGGTGGCGGCTAAGGACGGGGAGGGAGGACCGAAACGGCCTTTGCCGGGAGCAGTCCCCGGTGGGAGAGGCAAGAGGTCCAGAAGGGGGGCACTCGGGGGGGAAACCCCGGTTCCCGATACCCCACTTGAGGAGCCAACCCCGACGCCGAAAGAAGGGAATCCGATCCCCGTGGTGGTCACCCCCGTGAACGGGGAGGATATGCCTCCCGAGTTAGCGGCACAATTGGCAGCGTGGTTGGGAAAAGATAGCGAGGGCACCACGGCTGACGACGCCCGCGCAGTAATGAGGCAACTGCGGGAATCTAGGGAGGCTGCGAAGGCACCATCTTCTGTTAACGCATCAGGCCCAGGTTCGGTGGCAGATGCAGCGTCTGGTTCAGGTAAGCGGCCATTGCCGATTGCGGGGGAGGGGTCTGTACCTTCACGAAGGGAAAAGGTGGCTCAGCATGTTCCACTGGAAGTTAAGGAAAAGATTTGGGCGAATAAGTATGTGAACATTTTTTCTTTGCTTACCGATCATTACGAGATGGAGCATGTAAAGAGCCAAAAGGAGCTCATGCATCCGAGTGTTTGGCGCGCAAAAATGGCCGCCTTTAAGGTTGACGAAAACATTGGTACTTGGGGCAGAGCATGGGGCATTTTTACCTCCATCATGGGAGAGCGCAGGCCCGAGTTGTTGACCGAGTTGCCAATTTATCAATCACGTATCATGGAGTATTCCGTAGCATATGGGGGCAATCAGTGGTTCTGCTATGACAATCTTTTTAGAAAAGCTAAGGAACACGACCCGATTTTGACTTGGGATTGTTACGACTCCGTGTCATGGCAAAAAATGGAGAGTACAGGAATGTTGAAGGTACCATTGTTAGGGAGTAACGGGGGGGTATCTTCCCGCCAAAACTCTGGGACACCCTTTCGGACGGGTGCAGGTAACGAGTACCACTCGAAGCCGAGTGGCAACACAGGTAAAAGGGGGATCTGTTGGAATTTTAACAGAGGGAAATGTACGAGGCCCCAGGGGTCATGCAAATTCAGACATGAGTGTGGGGGGTGTGGGCAGCCATCCCATCCTGAGTCCATGTGCAGAGCCAAAACGGGTGATAACGGTGGTAAGGGAGGCGCCAAACAGGTCTGATATAGTCCGAGGGGCGCCTTTACCTACCCCGATTGATACCATGGCAATGATTCCTTGGCTCAACGAATACCCGGATCATGCTTCCGCTGGGGTGTTACGAAACGGGTTTTCATATGGTTTCCGCATCCCAGTGGGGGATTTTCAAGGTGTAGCAAATTGTAAGAATCAACTGTCGGTCTTGCAGCACACGGCGGTGGTACAGGTAAAGATTGGGAAAGAGGTGACTCGAGGTCGCGTCGCCGGTCCATTCGATTTGCCACCGGTTGCTAACTTTGTTTGTTCCCCTCTAGGGGTGGTCCCCAAGAAGGACCCGGGTGAGTTTCGGCTGATACATAACTTGTCAGCCCCACGTGGTCTTTCCGTGAATGACGCGATAGACCCGGAAGTGTGTTCGGTGCGGTACGCATCTTTCGATGAGGCCGTTGCCATGTTGAATCGCCTGGGGCCCGGGACGCTGATGGCAAAATCGGACATCGAGTCAGCGTTCCGGTTGCTCCCGGTACACCCAGACGATCAGCGTCTCCTTGGTTTTCAGTTTCAGGGTCGCTATTACATGGATAGATGTATGCCAATGGGGTGCTCGATTTCCTGTGCCTATTTCGAGAAGTTCAGTTTTTTTCTGCAATGGGTATTCACAAGGAAGACAGGTTTTCAACATGTTATGCACTATCTCGATGACTTTCTGTTTTTGGGGGCAGCCGGGGATCCTGAGTGTGGACAGGCTTTACATGACTTTCGTGTCTTAATGAATCAATTCGGTGTGCCATTGGCACCAGGTAAGACTGTGGGTCCCTCGACCTTGCTCGAGTTTCTGGGGATCGAGCTCGACTCGGTAGAAGGTTGTTTTCGATTACCCAAGGAAAAAGTGTTAACATTCAGGTTATCCCTTGAGACATGTATTCGTGCAACAAAAGTAAACCTGCATCAATTGCAACAGGTGGTGGGTCAGTTGAATTTTGCCCTGAGAGTGATGCCAATGGCGCGCCCCTTTTCCCGTTCGATTGCACAAGCCATGGTCGGCCTGAAGGAAGGTCATCATCGCACGAGGCTCTCGGCAGAGGTTCGCCAGGACATGCGCATTTGGTTGGCATTCCTGGCGGATTTCAATGGTCGAGTTGTCTGGAACAGGCCGGCGATGTCCTCCGAGGAGCTGGGGCTGTGGACAGATTCGGCGGGGAGTATAGGTTTTGGTGCCATATTTGGCGCACAATGGTCGGCTCAAAAATGGCCGTCATGGTGGCACGAGTGCGGTTTGACAAGTAACATTGCTTTTCTCGAACTTTTCCCTATTTTGGTGGCACTGAAAACTTGGCCCGAGGGGTTCCGTGATCACTCTGTGGTGTTCTGGTCTGATAACATGACCGTGGTTGAGTGTATCAATAGTCAGGCAGCACGATGCAAATTGATTCTGAGACTGCTCAAGGAAATTGTGTTGTTATGCATGCAACTGAATGTACTGTTTAGGGCAAGACATGTGCCGGGGGTGATGAACCAAGCGGCTGATGCGCTTTCTCGTTTCCGTATGCAGGCCTTCTGGGGTTTTCTGCCCACAGCGGACCCGGTGGCGGCACCCTTTCCCGAAGCTCTCTGGTCTCTCGGTGCCCCGAACTACAAAACCTCGTGGGAGAGAGTTTAGCACCCAGGACGAGGAAGGCATATGAAGGGGCGTTCCTTTCCTATTGGGCCTTTTTGGGTACTGCTAGGGGGGAACTTTGGGGTCAGGAAGAGTTTGTAGTGAAATTTCTGCTCTCCTTACGGCAGGCAGGCAAATCAGTAGCTACGGCCCAGAGGCATCGGGCCGCCATTTCCTTTATGGCAAAGGCTCATGGGATCCAGGACCCGACAGCGTCTTTCGTTGTGCAGAAAGCGCTACGTGGGTGGCAACGCCTTGAGGGTCGCAGAGTAGATGAGAGGCACCCGATAGGTCTGGATAGGCTGACCCTCTTATGGTCCGTACTCCCGGCAACGTGTTCATCCCAGTACGAAGCAGTGCTGTTCCGAGCCGCATTTGCACTAGCATTCCATGGGGCTATGCGGGTAAGCGAATTAGTGGCGAAGAACAAGCGGGATACGATGGGGGGATTGTGCCGGGAGCACATTCAGGTCAGGGGGGAGACGATGACGGTCTCGTTTGTTAGGTCCAAATCCGATCAGGGTGCAATCGGGGACTGCGTAATCATTCAGAGGATCCCCGGTTCTTCCATGTGCCCTGTGGTGTGCGTAGAGGAATACTTAGCGCAGAGGGTGGCAGCATGGGGGGGGACCTTGTTGCGACACGCTGACGCCACCCCACTGATGAGGTTTCAGTTGCAGAGGGTGCTTGCAATGTCGATTTCGGCCGCGGGCTTGAACCCCGGCGAGTTCGGGACCCATTCCTTTCGGATAGGGGCTGCTACTGAGGCTACAGCCAAGGGTCTGAGTGTAGAGGAAGTAAAACGTGTGGGGCGTTGGTCCTCGAACTGTTATAAAAGGTATGTGCGCTTGCACATGTTGTGAAGCTGTAATGATATACTCACGCTTCTTGTTTTTGTTTGGTTTTCAGTTGCGCAAGCTTACGAAGCGGGGCGGACTGTGTAGTCGACCCGACACCTGGGGACCAGCGGTCAGAAATCACTGACTGCGAAAAAGGAGGTGTGGGTCGTGGGCCACTCATACGTGAGGCGTGCCGCGGACGTATTCAAAGCAGGTGATATGATTCACGTGGCTGGGGAATACGGGTACAGGGTGTCCTTCTACGGAAAGGGCGGGCTCTGTATTGACCAGTTTCAATCCTTTTTCGAGGGTTTGTTAGGGCGGACAAGGTCACCGCCGTCTATAATCATAGTCCATCTTGGGGGCAACGATCTGGTGGCCACTGGTAGACGACTTCTTCTTGAGGCAATGCTTTCCACAGTAAGTTGGTTGGCAAGAAGAGTTCCAGGGTGCACAATCGCATGGTCCCATATGATCCCACGGAAAGTGTGGCGGGGGGCTATTTCGGTTTCTGCTCTGAATCATTCCGTAAGGAAAATAAATAACAAAGTGAGTAGATTGTTTCGTTCAAGTACACTGCATTCTGTTTCGCATGGTTGTATCAAAGGGGACAGTATGTATTTGGGGGACGGGGTTCATTTGTCCCGGGTGGGGAATGAGTTACTCATAGGAGACCTCATAGCTTGGTTGAAGGGTTTAAAACATGACCTTTAGGCAGGAGTGGGGGGTCCGGATAGCCGGTCAACTATCCGGCCTGTGGCGGTAAGGTCATGATCGGTGAGCAGTAATTGGAAGATCCCTATGGGGGGGCGTCACCCATTACGGATGGGAGCGCTCGGGGGAGGTGGCCAATTGGCCCCTCAATGGGGAGGCGGTCCCGTCTAAGGATAGGCCGCCGGAAGGAAAGGAAAGGTGGTCAAGGCCCCTTCCTGGATAGGAGGGGCTACGGGCCCTCCTGGGGAATTTCCCGGGGCCAGGACATCTGCGACGGCAGATGGGTAAGTTGTGTGGGGTGCGGGAGGGGGTTTACGCTACCTTTTAGACACCTCACACGAGTCCTCGGACGACCGTTAAATGGCGTCGAGTTCATTGGGGCCCCCATCAAGTCCAAGGGAAATTGGTAGATGCACTTGAGGTACGCCTCTGTGCGGTCGCTCCCCTCACAAGTGAGGGTGGTATTTCTGGTTTAGGGATCTGACACCGGTTACGACCTTGCCGTTGGCCCTTAACGTTAGGATGTACAATTTCAAGTCAAATGTTTTGTAGGATGTTAGTTCGGCTAGGAGAACCTTTGTATTAGAGATCTGTTAAGGTTAGCCAAACATCGTAATGTGGAAATGAAATTGTACATAATATGAAACTGTTATTTTAATGTTTTGATTTTGTTTCATATTTTAATAAATACGGCCGGGAAGGGTAACTCCCTTCCCGCCTTCCAAAAGTTCAAGAATTGTTTCCGGTTTCCCAATTCTTGGGGATTGTGTTGAGAGGGGGTGGCGGGTATCTCAGCCATATGGAAAGGGGCGACCATTCGGTCCCCCCGAACGTATGGTGGAGTACCACGATCCCCCCGGGAAGCCATCTTGGGCGGGAGGCGAGTCTCGGCTGGTATGCCCGAAGCGGCGTAGCCGGGGCGCGCCTTTTTCCCGCCCTAGAGTGGGTTGTCCTAGACACTGACGCGGCCGGCCACGCCCTCGGAGGCAGGCGGGGGCGGGTTTACGCTCGCCCTGAAGACGGATAAAAGGAGCAGAAGCCAAGAAAGCATCCTCTTGTTCCTGTGCTCTGAAGCTGCACCTCCCCGCTGCACGTGAGCTCGAGACGGAACGAAGAGCCAATTTTGACCCACCCACCAGCCCCTGAGGACAGCGAGTTGTTTTGAATAAAGTTTTGATATGGTAACTCTTTTTCTTGCAGGTTGTGATGATTGTCGTGAAATTTTTGAATATGCAATAAAGAATGGTTATTTTCAGTATGTTTTGCAAATAAAGTAATTTTGCACTAGGATTGATCAGTATTTATGCTTGTAATAAGTTATGTTTGTTTTGTAATCTTAGTAAGTTAGGTAGAATTGTCGTATTTATTTTGGTCGGGCGGTAAGGTCATGATCGGTGAGCAGTAATTGGAAGATCCCTATGGGGGGCGTCACCCATTACGGATGGGAGCACTCGGGGGAGGTGGCCAATTGGCCCCTCAACGGGGAGGCGGTCCCGTCTAAGGATAGGCCGCCGGAAGGAAAGGAAAGGTGGTCAAGGCCCCTTCCTGGATAGGAGGGGCTACGGGCCCTCCTGGGGAATTTCCCGGGGCCAGGACATCTGCGACGGCAGATGGGTAAGTTGTGTGGGGTGCGGGAGGGGGTTTACGCTACCTTTTAGACACCTCACACGAGTCCTCGGACGACCGTTAAATGGCGTCGAGTTCATTGGGGCCCCCGTCAAGTCCAAGGGAAATTGGTAGATGCACTTGAGGTACGCCTCTGTGCGGTCGCTCCCCTCACAAGTGAGGGTGGTATTTCTGGTTTAGGGATCTGACACCGGTTACGACCTTGCCGTTGGCCCTTAACGTTAGGATGTACAATTTCAAGTCAAATGTTTTGTAGGATGTTAGTTCGGCTAGGAGAACCTTTGTATTAGAGATCTGTTAAGGTTAGCCAAACATCGTAATGTGGAAATGAAATTGGACATAATATGAAACTGTTATTTTAATGTTTTGATTTTGTTTCATATTTTAATAAATACGGCCGGGAAGGGTAACTCCCTTCCCGCCTTCCAAAAGTTCAAGAATTGTTTCCGGTTTCCCAATTCTTGGGGATTGTGTTGAGAGGGGGTGGCGGGTATCTCAGCCATAAAGGCTTTCAATCGGATTGGGTGGGATTTCATGTTTCAGGCTTTACGTTGAATTGGTATTCCTCCTAAATTTATTTCTATTATATCTTTACTTTACACCAACCCCCAAGCTTCTATTTTTGTTAATGGGATGTCCTCGGATTACTTTTCTTTACATAGAGGGGTTAGGCAAGGTTGCCCATTGTCTCCCTTACTTTTTATTTTAGCCTTAGAACCCTTCCTTACTAAAATTCGTTTAGACAACACTATATCTGGTTTTCATTTTGGTTCCCAACAAGTCAAACTCTCGGTTTATGCCGATGATATTCTTTTCTATTGCTCCGACCCTGCCACTTCCATTCCCTCTTTTCTTCAACAAGTTTCTTCTTTTTCTGCAGTCTCGGATATCGCCTGAACGCCGACAAGTGTGAAATTCTACCTTTAAATCCTCTTTGTCAGAAACATCTTTTTTCTTGTACAGGTTTTTCATGGCAACCGTCCAAAATCAAATATCTAGGGGTCTGGTTTGCTCCTTTGTTATCCGATACTCTCAAACTAAATTTTGACTAGGTATATAAAAAAATGGATACAGCTATCACTCGTTGGCATCCGCTCTTTTTGTCCTGGTGGGGTAGACTCAACTCTATAAAGATGATGCTATCTCCCCTGCTTCTTTATACTATTTCCATGCTTCCTTTACACATCCCCCTCTCTTTCTTTAAGAAGATTGACTCTTTATAACTGAAATTCCTGTGGAACGGTAAACGTCCTCGAATAGCCCTCGCTTCTTTGCGTAAAGACAAAGCTCAATCTGGAGTGCGCTTTCCCGATTTCAAACAATATCACCGTGCTTTTTCCCTGAAACAATCGATTCGCTGGTTTTCATCTAATATGCATCATCATCCCCCTGTTTGGCTAAACATGGAATCTTCTTTCATTTCCCCTTTTACATTCTGTGAATTCTTGTCCTTTACATCTTCCTTAACTCGTCTCCGCTCACCTATTCTTTCACACTCTCGTAAACTCCTTTCTCCCTACTTAAATTCATCTTATCCATCTCTTTTCTCCCTTCACAAACAGCCGATTTGGAATAACTCTCTTCTCAAAATCAAGAACCGTACCATATATTGGAAAACTTGGCATTCTCGAGGACTATCCTGGATATCTCAATTATTATCTCAAGATACGCCTCTCTCATTTCAGGATCTTCAATCTCTTTTCTCTTTGCCCGTTTCTGCCCGAACACAATACAACACCCTTTATCCAGCCTTGCTTTCATATCTTCAAACTCTTCCCTCCTCCAACGAGACTCCTGTAGATCGCAGGCCCACTTCCCTTCTATTGGACACTTCTCCTTCTGCATCCGCTTTATATAATTCTTTCCGTCTTACCAATGATAGATTAAAATCTCGTACTGAACTTGCATGGGAGCTGGACTTTTCTCAGACCTGGCCGGTCCTTTTTTGGGACAAAATTTGGACTAAACTCCATAAGACCTCCAGAGCTGCTAACACTACCCAGACTTTATTTTTCATTTATCACAGAATTTTATTTACCCCACTTGCCTTATCCCGTTTTTCAACAGACACTCCCTCTTCCTGTTGATCCTGTCCATGCCCCTCTGCTGATCTCAAACATATGTTGTTCGACTGCCCTCCTACCTCCCAGTTCTGGCAGTTGGTCTGGAAGCAAATTCAAAAGATTTTTCAGTTTCAGGTCCCCTTTTCGCCCTCACTAGTTTTCCTTGGCTCCCTCTCGTCGGATCTTCCTCGCCCCTCCAGTCACTACCCTTTACTTGACCTTTTCCTGGCTGTAGCTTTTCATGTTAGCACCTCTAACTGGAAACAAGCTGCGAATGTTACCTATCAATCCTGGTGGAATGCAATTTGTTTTAATCATCGTATAGACACCAATTATGTATCCCCCATCTCCCTAGCTATTAAACGTGACCTGCTTTGGCTTCCTTTGGTAACATATCTCTCTCCCTCAGCTCCTGTTCATCCCTCTCCTGCTCCGGATACAGTTGAAGTTCGCAAACCCCGTGAGAGGAGTTAGAGACGACACTACTTAACTCACTGACGCTAATAAGGGGCAATCTTACTAGCACGAACGGGGGCTCGGACGGATGGAAGTGCTTACCGTCAATCATGGAGGAGAGTCCATAGCGCGTGCGACCGTCTGCAGGTTCTGCTTGTAAGGGGACTGAGGGATGCGTTCATTTTAAATTTAGTGATAATGGCGCGAGAGCCCGCAGTTATCGCGAGATCAATTAGATAGCCGGCTGATAGGAAGCGTATGTCGTGTTGGGATCGAGCCTGACTAACGGGAGCGCCATCTTAGAGCTGTGAATTATTAACTTGATCGACCTGGTACCTAATGATGGATACTAAAGGCCTTAAGTTTATGAAGGTACTTCATGGAGACGATTGTATTGTTCACTATATCTGAGAGGCCTGAATAGTTTAATACTGGAACGAAATTTAAAAAAACATTATATTCATTCGGACATTGACAATGTACAAAATGTCTTCTAAAAGAACTTATCATTCCTAGCCGCGATATAACTCGAGAATGTTTGGTACCAACATCCGCAAATATTGCGTAACACCTTGTGCAGCTGGTAGACAGAATATATATGTCTTATTAATATCGGACCTAACTAACGTGAGCGCCATCTTGGAACAGGAAAAAATGACCTGTTGAATCGACTGACTTTTAACCTGATGTTGAATGCTCAAGGTCTCAGCTCTGTGAAGATACTTCACAGAGATGATTCATGTTTGAGCATTACTTCGAAACCTGATAATGTAATATTGGAACAAGACTGAAAAACCAAATTGTTCGTCTGAAAATTGAACGTCTAAAAGACACCCTCGGTATGAACTTCTTATACGTGCCATGGATATAACTCGAGAGTGTTGTCTCGGTGAAACTAGGTAAAATGGGGCTGGAATGATTAATATCTATCTCAATCCCCAGAGTGGGGGGGGCGGGAAACGCTCCTGTGCTTACTCACGCGTCTGGCAGAAGGATAAGCTATCAAGAGCAGGAGATAATAAATAGTCAATATGTATTGAGGATGACATCCATCGCTGACAACCGAATCATGGTACATTTAAAAGTCAAAAACATATTTTCACACATCAGTAAACAATTGCCATAGTTAAGAATTACATGATAGCCTGTTCCCAAGGTATCTCCGCATTTAATCCTGTCACTGCTGTTCCCAACAAAAAGATCCAATAAACTTCTCTTAGTTTTCTGATCTTGTCTGTGTCTATGCCTGTTTTGGGGTGTATCCTCTCAAGGATGTACCAAGACATTTGATCTGGTTCATGATTCTGTGCTAAGTAGTGGGAGACCATAGGAGCTGTTAATTTGTGTGTCCTGATTGCAGACCTATGCTCTGTCAGTCTTACATGCAAGTTGCATGTAAGACTGACAGAGCATAGGTCTGCAATCAGGACACACAAATTAATAGCTCCTATGGTCTCCCACTACTTAGCACAGAATCATGAACCAGATCAAATGTCTTGGTACATCCTTGAGAGGATACACCCCAAAACAGGCATAGACACAGACAAGATCAGAAAACTAGGAGAAGTTTATTGGATCTTTTTGTTGGGAACAGCAGTGACAGGATTAAATGCGGAGATACCTTGGGAACAGGCTATCATGTCATTCTTAACTATGGCAATTGTTTACTGATGTGTGAAAATTTGTTTTTGACTTTTAAATGTACCATGATTCGGTTGTCAGCGATGGATGTCATCCTCAATACATATTGACTATTTATGATCTCCTGCTCTTGAAAGCTTATCCTTCTGCCAGACACGTGAGTAAGCACAGGAGCGTTTCCCGCCCCCCCCACTCTGGGGATTGAGATAGATATTAATCATTCCAGCCCCATTTTACCTAGTTTCACGAGACAACACTCTCGAGTTATATCCATGGCACGTATAAGAAGTTCATACCGAGGGTGTCTTTTAGACGTTCAATTTTCAGACGAACAATTTGGTTTTTCAGTCTTGTTCCAATATTACATTATCAGGTTTCGAAGTAATGCTCAAACATGAATCATCTCTGTGAAGTATCTTCAAAGAGCTGAGACCTTGAGCATTCAACATCAGGTTAAATGTCAGTCGATTCAACAGGTCATTTTTTCCTGTTCCAAGATGGCGCTCACGTTAGTTAGGTCCGATATTAATAAGACATATATATTCTGTCTACCAGCTGCACAAGGTGTTACGCAATATTTGCGGATGTTGGTACCAAACATTCTCGAGTTATATCGCGGCTAGGAATGATAAGTTCTTTTAGAGGACATTTTGTACATTGTCAATGTCCGAATGAATATAATGTTTTTTTAAATTTCGTTCCAGTATTAAACTATTCAGGCCTCTCAGATATAGTGAACAATACAATCGTCTCCATGAAGTACCTTCATAAACTTAAGGCCTTTAGTATCCATCATTAGGTACCAGGTCGATCAAGTTAATAATTCACAGCTCTAAGATGGCGCTCCCGTTAGTCAGGCTCGATCCCAACACGACATACGCTTCCTATCAGCCGGCTATCTAATTGATCTCACGATAACTGCGGGCTCTCGTGCCATTATCACTAAATTTAAAATGAACGCATCCCTCAGTCCCCTTACAAGCAGAACCTGCAGACGGTCGCACGCGCTATGGACTCTCCTCCATGATTGACGGTAAGCACTTCCATCCGTCCGAGCCCCCGTTCGTGCTAGTAAGATTGCCCCTTATTAGCGTCAGTGAGTTAAGTAGTGTCGTCTCTCACTCCTTGTCCAAAACCCTCCGTTTTTGGACATAGTCTATACTCTCATCTAGACTGAGGCTCAGCCTCGTTGGGGCCCCATTTACATGTCACTTACATCTCATGTGACTTTACTGGGCATGGGCTACACCCAGTTCTCAGACCTACACGTGAGTCTATCGGCAATAGAAGTTATTTATTATTGGTATATTTCCACACAGTGGGTCGTTAATCTAGGTATTGTCAGATAGGGTTCATTCGTTTTGTCAGTATAATTGCTGACATACAATAATTATTTCAGATGGAGTTTCCATTGGAATCTTGACGATCTACTATCCTCCCTTACAATACTGGCACACCTTCCGACTGGTGGCAACATATTATCCATTAAAGGTAGGAACGTTTATTCGACCAGTCCAGGCTTGTCTTAATTGCACACAGTGAGCTTGGTGGATTAAACAGCTTCTTTTGTTTCTTCTTGGTTTCATAGCATTCTCGAGTGGGCACTATCACATCATTAAATAACGTTGCCTTCCATTCTTGGATTATTTATCAACTGTGAATACAAAAACCACTATCAGGTATATGTATTTTCAATTAGCAGACTTATTCTAGAATAGTTGTCCCTTGCTTAGACTAATTACAGTATTCCATTTATTGCATCTATGTTATTTAGAGGACATATCCGGTATCCATAAATTCAGTCGGAAGTTTCTCTCCCAGTTTAGACGTCAGACCACAGATCTCGATCGTGCTCCATCTGTCAGCAGGTATTACCATAGTTATACATTCCTATGTTTCTGTGTACCATGCCTAGGCTACAGGCAGCTCCCTTCCAAGCTAACTACTACATGCATTTTATTGTTCTGTTGGATATATTGGCCAGGCCGCCCCCCGTTCATTGAGGACAGCTTTATCCATTCCTCGATGTCTGGTCCTTATCAGTGTTGGCCCTTTCCTTCCCCCCCCCCTCATACATGACCCTCTAGTCATCTTGTAGAAATAAGTCAAATATGTATTGGAGGATGCTTCTATCTACTGGCTTGAATCATTAGTCCTTGAGTTTTGTACTACTAGACAGCAACATGTATTAATTGAATGTATAAAAATGTATATAGTGTATATAGCATATATAGTTGTATAAATTATGTGGTGAGAATTTGTATAAAATCTGGTATAGGCTTTGTAGAAAAAACTTAACTTTGTAGATAAAGAAATGAATATGTGTCTATACGTGTCAATTTTAAAATGTGTATATATAGGGAATTTTGGGCTTAGTTATGCTACCATCACAGGGTGGTACTAGAGATCGATTTTAAGCGAACAAATTATCAAATGAAATGTATATAGCAAATATGTGAAGAATGAAAACGCTATATCATACTAATGACATATAATCTCTGTTTCTCAGTTAAGATATTGGTGCATGAATACAAACTTCCTGAAGAAGGCTTACGCCGAAACGCGTTGAAATGGGAATGCACTTCTGTATTTTTTTATAATAATTGACTTGATTGTTTTTTCTCTCACCTTTTGTATATGTATCGTTTTTTTTACATGTAGTAAATTATAACTATGATGAACTAAGAAAAAATAATCTCCAAAAAAAAGATGTTATATAAATAAAATATCACAACAGATTAGCACAATTATTGTGTGTTTCCAGTCATTAGTTTGATAGTTTTCTGTCTCCTATATAAACAGGCACATAACCCGGTGCAAATTTGCTCCCCTTTTAACCCAAATGCTTACTTTTATGACATTTTTATTTTTAATGTTTATTTCCTCCATTTGCTTATTGTAACTCTTCTCTTGTCCTCCCCGTTCCCCCATTCTCCCCCCTTTTTCTACTCCTTAATAAATCAAACTTAAAAAAAACTCTACTTTTCTCTAAGTAAACCTACTTCCAGAGGTGGTGGGTGTATCTGCATGGAAATACCCTGAGCGTGCCTGCACCCCAGGGCCAGACTGGAATAGAAAATAGTCCACGGCACCAAAATTAAAGTGCCCCCATTAGCAAATCCGATGGCTGAAAAAAAGGCCCACATTTGCAAACTGGGGCCGTTTGAAACTTGTAAAAACACGTTGTAAAGCTATTTTCCAAAGTGTAGGAGTTGCTTGCATTTGTCTTTGCTGCAGTCAATGGGCCTCACTTGAACAAGGTCATTACGCTGCTGGTGCGTCACTCTTTTTGACGCACGGGTAGCCCAGTGTGCTTACCGATATTTACAATGCAACTTGAAGTCACCCTGCGTGACTTTTCATGGCCTTGTAAATATGGGGTCCTTTCACGCATTACTCTACGTGAAAGGAGCATTACAAGTGTGTTGCGATGGATGCTCCCGTGAAACATCCATGGAACCAGACACATTCCCAGATCTACAAAGTTTTGTAAAGCTGAGAATTCGTCAGAATCCTACGCCTGCCGAGTGGTGCAAAAAGGAGAAATAGTTTTGTTTCTCCTCCTTTTTCTTTTCCTCTTCCTATCCGTGCTGCACGGATAGAAGAAAATGCCATCAATTATTGTTTTTGTGCAGGAAGGTGTTCCTTCCGGCACAAAAACAATCATCCCTGCAACATGATGCAAGTGTACCTGCACTGGCGCATGGTAGCCAATTAAGTGCCAGTGCCGGGGAAAGCACATGGTTGCGTATTGTTATTAATACAACACATCCTAAGCTTTTGAAATGATGCAGCTCACGCCGCACTGTGTAATTTTTTTGTAAATGAGGTCCAATGTTTGTATTATTATCAGGTATATCAACTGTGAAAACCAGCCCACTAGGTAATAAAATAGGCCCACAAATTGTCCAAAAAGTGACTCACACATTGACCTTTCAGACCAGCCCTGTGGGCGCTGCCAGATTGCCCTATAGGCCAGTCCACCCCTTGTGAAAGCTCACACACATAGTATAGTATGTGGGTATTCACAAACATTTAGTCCCCATTGGTTCACCCTTTCTTTTATTCTGGGTCATTTCATAGCGCCTTTTGGTGGGTTTCCTTTCTAGTCATTCAGGGGGGTTTCCAAAGGTGTCAAGTATTCTCTGCTGAGCCACTCGATCTAAAGCCAATCCCTATCTTCCCATAACCTCTGAGATGACACATCGAACCACATTGTTTCCTTAGAACCCAACTGAAGAGAATAAGGGAGAGAGACTAAAACTCTGGTCTGGAGTTGAAAAGGAGTGGATACTTAGTAACCCAGTTTCAGGGTCACGTTTCTTAAAAATGCAAAGAGCACCTCTATTAGAAGAGGTGAAAGCACCATGAGTGTGAGAAAGAAATTACAGGAATTCATGGTATAGGCATTTCAGTACATCACTGACAGAATAACACCAGCTTCCTTGAAGCCAAGCGCACTTACAAGCCCAAGGCAAAGCAGGAACTAACCTTTATCCTGGAGGAGTAGGAGAGTCTGCAACAAGGCACAGTGAGAGTGAGGAAAGGAACAAGGCCGTAATAACCAAGCAAGAAACATGGGTGCAGGGGGGAACCAAAAAGGGAGAAACTTAGGGGCGCACATTAGCTGGGTGCGAATTAAAGCGACAAGCGAAAAGCCAATGAAAACTTGAGAAGTTGCCTGGCACATTTTATACTGCCACTGTCCTTGAATATCCAGAGTTGACCTAGCCAAGTGAAAGCATAAACCTAGGTGTTGGATTATGTGCACACCTTTGGTCCCTGGCCTCCATGACACAAAGCCCCAGTATTCCACATTCCCCATGACTCATTCTTCTTTAAGAATAGAGTTCATCATTTGCTCTGACACAATTTACCACGAGGGGAGTGTTTAAGCCCTTTTCTTAGCTCTAAGTCACTTTGGGAACCTTTTATGATTAGCATGGTAAGGAACACTTTGGTAAAGTACCCTTGTGAGCAGATGGCCCATCGGTGCCAACCCTATCTACTTTCAGTCTTGGATGACCTCCAATGCCTTCGCTTTCCTTGCTGAATGTCAGACTCTATAGAGCCATGAGTGGGTTGCCCTTGCCTTACTCCTTGGTTGTCCTACTAGTACAAGTTGTACTAGTAATCCGTGTGTCAGTGAATACGGTGGAACTCTGGGAGGCCAACTGCACAGCAGAAAGGAGGTTGGGACAGTGACGGGACTAACATAGCCAGATAGGTAAAGGAGCCAGAGAGTAGTTCAGCTTGCTCTAATGCCAATGCCCTCACTCTATTTCTTTAATCACAGGAGTGTAGGAAGTGCTGGGTGAGAACTAGCCACAAGAGCTGTTGCAAGTGAGTAAAAGTTATGGCTCATGGGAATCCTCACAATAGAAAAGGCCGCCATCTTGAGGGGTGAGTATTTAAACCATGCTCAAGTGCTGCTCCCACTTTTCAAAAACATTCTTGAGTGACACCGAGAACAATGGCACATCCATCCGTCACCCTATCCTGACTTCCACATCCAAAGAGCAAGCACTCCAGTTATGGCAACACAAAGTATAGGGCAATCCTACTCGCAACTCTGGCCATTTGGCAGAATGTATTATGCATATCTGTTGTTGTACTTTGCATATACTGATTTACTAGTTGAGACATAGGCACACGAGAAATTTGCAAATCAGTTTACAACATGGGTCATACTTGCTGGCATTCCTGTATGTACATTTTTGTTTAAGGCACTGGGCATAAAGAACAGTGCATCGCTGCATTTGGTGCCTTGGGAGGTATTTGAGATGCATTGTAGTCCACTAGAAACAGTGCACAAGGACAGTGGCATTCTTGAACCTGCTCCAGGTCATATCAGGAGACACCATTGTACAGTGGCACTTCCTATTCCACATCCATCTGAAGCTAACTGAAGTAACTGTTTATGCCACCCCCACAATAATCTCAATGACATCTATCATATGAGAGGAGACTGTTAAATTGAGGCTTTAGATCTGAGTGTAGGTGAGCAGGTTGGAGGAGGAACAAGGAGAAAAGTGCCAACAGAAAAAGGAAGATAACTTAAGCCTGTCTTCCTACTTTCCATGAAGAATCCGGGTATACCAGGATGGCACGCTGCAGATATCAGACACCGTTACTGACTCAGAGGGCTCCTCCCAAGTATTGCTGCTGAATAATGATCTTCAAAAAGAGGATGATAACTCGCGAACAATATCCTGTCAACATAAAAATCACTGGCTGGACGTTTGGTCTACATAAGTATATGGCTGTTTATTGATGAGAATGACTGAGACTCTCTCCTATCACATGAAGGGGGAAATGGAAACAGTGATGTTCATGGTATTTGGAATTGAGCAATCTTTACTCAGGATACAGGCGACCAATGGGGGGCCTAGCCCCCCAGAGGTGGACAACCAAGTGGGTGGCTAGAGGTGTGTCCTTGCACCTCACTAACAAGTCTACCACTAGTAATGCATAAGATTGTTGGAAAGTTTTTCTTGTTCAATAACAAAGAGTATGAGCACCTGGAAAGTTAAGATGCGGATTGCATATTACTGTTGCATTGTTTCTTTATGCTTTATGTTTAGGGGGAAATGGAGCGGCAAAGGCACATCTTTACAGTGTCTCTTCTGTGACTGGGGGGGGGGGGGGGAGGATGCACCACTGCCCAAGGGGGGGAGGGGGTATGGTTGGGGTTGTTTCTCCCACCCTCCTTTGGAGACACTGAATATACTAAAATGCCAAGGCATCAAGGGCAACGAGTGAAGTATGGCAATACATGGCTGTGAAACTGGGGTGGAAAAAGGACATGCATGTTATGGCAGCCCCCTTGAGAAAACTGATTACATGGAACATACGTGGGATAGCCGCCTTTGAAAAATGCAGAAGGGTGTTCGATTATTTGAAGCGCTATAAAGGCGCCATAGCATGCCTGCAGTAGGCACATGTCTGGAGAGGGCAGTTGTATGCAACCTCATACTCAGGATTTGCTAGGGGGGATCTCATCTGGGTGGGCCCGGGGGTCCCATTTGAACATCAACATCACTCTGTGGACCCGGAGGGGAGGTATGTCATCCTGCATAGCAGGTTAGATGGCAAAGAAGTATGCATTATTAATGTATATGCCCCCAATGATGACTGCCCATTGTTCTTTCCCAATCTGATGAGGGTGTCTGCTTCCTCTCTGGGAGTTTCTGTGCTGCTGGCAGGAGATGTTAATTGTGTCCTGGGTGGTACCATGGATTGTGAGCCCTCAAGATCTCGCACTAAGCCTCGGATGACAGAGAAACTTCATCATACTATGGAAGGCATGCAATTGATGGATGTGTGGTGCCAGCGGCACCAGACAGACCGACAGTTTTCCTGTTACTCACCCGCATCCGGAACTTTTCGTCGGTTAGACTACTGGCTTCTCTCTGCTGAACTAGGACCTGAGATGGAAGGAATAACCTATTTACCTAGGTACTTGTCTGATCACTCACCCGCACTGTTAAGTTTGAGTGGGACAAGAACCCGCTCTACCATACCCCTGTAGTGGCTTAGGACTGAAGCCTTATCAGACCCTCCATTTCTGGCCACACTATTGGCAGCCCTAGAATGATACTTTGATGTAAACTGGGGATCCGTCTCAACACAAGCGCTCAAGTGTTAGGTCATGAAGGTAGTTATTAGAGGGGAATGCATTAAAACATCATACAGGGTACGTCAACAGCTGGAAAAAGACATAGCCAAACGGAGGAAATGTTGGGCAGTTTAGAGAGGGTCCTTCTGGGAGCCCCCCAAAGGATAGAGGAATGGCGAGTGACAAGTGAGAACCTACTGACTGATTTGCCTAGATTAGAAAAACATGTACACTCTACAAACCGAGAAAGATTACACATGGAGGGAGACAAAGCCGGGGCCCTGCTCACCTGATTAAACGAGAATCGGGTATTACTCCCAATGTACAGCTTATGGATAGGGACGGCAACATGGTTCTCTCCCAAACTACAATTGCGGCAGACCTGGCCTAACACCTTGAAGGGGTATATGCACAGCAACCCCTTGCACCACAAGAGGGGATCCAACATTTTCTGGCCCCGGCGAGCTCCCCCAGCTATATGCAGAAGTGGAGGAGGCCCTAAATGTCCAGATACACAAAGAGGGGTTTATGCTAGCTATCCAATGGCTAAACACCGCCAAGAGCCCGGGGGCCAATGGGCTGCCTGCAGAGTTTTATCAATGGCTCGCCCCTTAGCTGGCTGACCACTTAGTGGAGGTCTACAATGAGCTGCTAGGGCAGAGCACAATCCTGCGCTCTATGAGGGAAGCCCTGGTGGCCATGATACCAAAAGCAGATAGGGACCCTCTGTTAGCCAATTCCTACAGACCAATATCATTACTTAATATAGATCTAAACATATTTAGTGGGGTCATGGCTGTGCAACTTCTCCCTGGGGTCCCCCATATTGTTCACCCAGATAAGGTAGGATGCAAACCTAGACGTAGTGCTACACATAACCTGAGAAGATTAGCACATGTCTGGCACGCCCGGTTCACGATGGAAGATGCCTATGCCTTAGCACTGTTAGATATAGAACAGGCCTTTAACTCAGTGGAATGGCCTTATTTGTTGCCGGTCCTCTGAATGGTTGAGTCTCAGCGGAAGTTCCTTAAATGGGTTCAATTACTTTAAACAGCTCCTGTGGCACAAATTTTGAATAGGAAATTTGGTGTCCAGACAGTTTGAGTTATGTAGGGACACAAGCCAGGGGTGCCCACTCTCTCCGCTGCTGTTCGCAATAGCCATAGAGCCCCTGGCAGCGGCTCTGCAGGCCAGACTAGGAGAGTTGGGGGTCAGGTTGGGGGAAACCAATCATATGGTATCCTTATATGCTGATGATACCCTAGTCTGACCACACCAACCAACAAATTCTGTACCTCTGTTACTGGCAGAGTTGAGGAGATTTTGTGAGGTGTCCGGACTTCGAATCAATCCAGGAAAATATAAACTCATTCCCATCTGAAGATTAGCGAGACTGAGCTCACCAAAGAAGAGCTACCATGGATGGGGAGGGGCTTAGATGTTTGGGAGTAAAGTTGGGAAGTTCACCCTCTGTATACCTCAACCTCAATATTGGTAGAGTGATAGAGGGGTTACATAAGGTTTTGGCAGGACTTTCAATAATAAAAAGAATTTACAATGTAATAGGTCTCGCATTTGCAAGAGTTTGAGCTATTAGAATTGTAAATGACAATGCCATTTATTTATGTGTTTTGAAAACCAGCAAGTGGTGCGTAAACAGGCACTTTGTACTAGTAGTCCTTGCTTACAAGAAGCACGGCTGGTAGTGAAAGAGGTGTACTTACTGCCAGCTTTGGATTGCAAATGCTTGTTTATTTTTATAATTTGCAAAGCACATTAATACCTTCATGGTTATCATTCCATGATGCCCACCAAAAACAGTACAGATAAAGAGAAAAGCATGTCCATTAACCAACAACATTTTGAAAAAGATTTTGTGACAGACTTGTGACCTGAAGTAAGATTCAGCAGATAAGGGAAGAGTTTTATGACCATTAGAAAAATACCTACCTACACCTCTGCATTTACGAATTTTATGAAGAACTAATAGTCCAGCTGGTGTAGAGCATAGACCTCCAGAAAGATGGAAAGGAGTGTTAAATGTTTGTATAATGCAGGGCCATTCTCATCGATGGCTTTAGGACAAATGCACAGACTTTTACATTTAGCATGCTTTCAAACGGGCAGCACTTAACTCAACCTGTTTGTAATAAACCGGCCTGTGCCCCTATCCTATTGGTTGCACATTATGTGGACAGGACTCTTGCCAGATGGAACTGCAGTCTGCTTAGATGCCCCAGTCCCAATTTCCACCTAATGTACCTGCACTCTCACCAAGATTAAGGTTTTAGGTAGCGTGCCACCTATCGGTAGTTCACCCTAGCAAAAGGTTGGAGGAAAGGTTTCAGGGTAACAGGAAATAAAAGCGTCTGTCTGGTGGACCACGGCGCCCCCATGCACCTTTAGGTCACTTTCGGTCACAGCATTGAGGATCTCAAATGTCCTCAGCAGTAGAATCAGTCTACCTCTGTTACAGCACTAATCCAATTGGGTGTATTCTGGGGAACCAGGCAACAATGCCATCCTTCCACACCAATTACATCCTAGTAAACTGGACATTTTCGTGACATCCTCCCCTGCCAAGAGAATTTTTACCATCATTTGAAGCAATAGAATCTGATCTAGAGTTTAAACAATAAATGAAAACGAAATCACATTTCAGAATTCAAATGGCTTAAGAGTGTCTGACCTGGTTGGCAAGCTATGCACCCTGCCATCATCTATCCAAATTTTCTTACTGAGCAAATTCCATGTTATCTTCGACACGCCACAGCATATTGCATGGTGTTCATCCCAGTCCCAACCACGGCTCCCTGCCTAGCAAATATGAATCCTGGTTAACGCACAAAGACCTGTTGAAGAAAGCTCACTCTCGAACTTGGGGTAAGTCTCGGGCGTATCAACAAGGTAATCCCCCTACACAATGGAGACAAGCTCTCAGAGTAAAGGTATGATGCAAACACAAAGAGTTACTAGTATTGATCACATGACTAAATTGTCACCAAGAAACAACTAAGTGTAAAGCAGCACTGATGAGAGACTTAATAAAGGGTCTTCATAAGGAACAACAATCAAAACAGTCTCACGATTTGCAAGCTTCAGATTTAGGGTGCCAAAGCATATCTCTTCTCGCATCAAAGATGTTCACATTTGGTGATCAGTGTGAGTATGAGCAGAAAAAGTGGCTGTTACGAGATACTGAGGTCAAGAATCAGTCAGCCAAAGCTCAATATATTTTTCAAGGTTCTAGGTTAAACTTCTAATAAACTGACGGGGAGGGGGCACAAAGACAGGTGAACACTGCACAGTGCATTAGTATTATGAAAAGCTCATTTACACTCCCTAATTCTTAAACCATTACTGCACTAACATCCATCCACAAATCCCTATCCTGCCCAAACAAATACTTGTGAAATACAGGCAAGTTGGATAGTAATTAAGAAGCCACAGATGACGTATTCCTGAATAAGGCATTGCACTTCAATCACTAAGATAACAAGCATTAGCAGAGCCAAGAGGTCTGGCGTTCCTATGGTGCATGCTCAGAACTAACAAAACAACAAGTAGATGTGGGTGTACTGGGAACATACACACACACACACACTAAGTAAATTCATGCATGCAGACATGGTGGTGTGTGTATGCACTCTTGTGAAAGCCACGGGTGGTCGCTTTGGCAAGTACTGTTTTTAATATGTCAATCACTATAAGCATTAACCCTTTTTAGGTCTCGCCTGAGCCAACGCATGCGATGCTCTGGTGAGACATATAGTGAGTAGGCTTTCAAAAGTCCGGCCGGGTGGCATAGAGCGTGCGGTTACGCGCACAATGACGAGCAGAGGCGCCATCTGGCTTTCCTCTCTCATCATAGTTCGCACACTTCGCACACCACTCGCCAGCCTGCTTTCACTTTTGCCATCACCCGCGCGTGCGCACCACTCCCGTCCTTTGTGTTTCCGAGATTGCTTGACTGCAGTGCTGCAGCCGCCAAGAATATGATGCCCTTTCTATGCTCATGCTGTATTTATCTCTAGTATCTTATTTCAGGGAGGGCATGCGGAGCCGCAAGGGTTTCTATTATTTTTATTCGGTGGCAGGCCAGGGCCAGACCCATTCCTCTCACTGGAAGCACCCTCTGTTCTGCTTTTCACTTACAGATCCTGGTGTCACTTTGCAATAGATCCCTCGCCGCCCTTGGTACCTGCACCGTCAACGAGTTTCACTCAGTGGAAATGATAACAGCAGGGTCTGGCGTGCTGAAATGCACATACCACATCACGCTTGTTTCTAAATCCAGCTTAATTTTACTCATCCTACCCTTCCCTTTGATTGTCATTGGTGTCTACATTGACAGTCTTAAGTGACATCGATCACTAATTGACAGTGGCTGCCTTCCTTCTGAGTCTCTAAACATATCTTCTTTGTTCTTGTGTTGACTCGTGCTTTGTTCAGTTAGCTTGTTAACTGACAATTATTTACTGGCATTTGCAACTGACTGCCTCATGTTGCCATTTATTGTTGTGGGTCGCGCTAGCTTGTTGGTTCGTGGCAGCGAGTAAAGGACAAGACTTTATATTCCTTATTAACATACAGTTTACCATGATTGATTAGACATAGTGACAGAGTGAGTTTTACTGTTGTGGCATCAGAACTTAACAAGCATTGTCAAAGGCACTGTGACTCGCTTATTGACCTATTGACTTTGCCCATATTTTTTGCCGATACTGTCAAGCATTGGCAAAAAAAAGAAGCAAGCATTGGCATAGCCAATAGGTCTCGCCTTTGGGACCTTATAAGTGTTTAGCCATGCAACAGTTGATGCTGTTGTACCAATGATATTGTGCTGCAAAGGCGAGACTTATTGGCTATGCCAATGCTTGTTCAAAGCAGTTTCAATGTTGGCAGATGCAGAAGGCCAAGAGTAGGAACCAAATATCCTGTAGATCATATCATATAGTCTGACATCTGGATAGGCACCAAGGAGGAGAGATACTAACAAACTGTAAGATAAAAGGGGGAGTGCAGTGGTTGCTCCCAGATAAAAAGACATGCACCAGAGATAAATTTGGTTAGTCATACAGACTGGTATGTTTAATAGGCCAGTTTTGGCATGCATTGGTATCTGACAACAACCTACCTGTCAATACATCCCCAACTTTAAATCAGGTGCCATCATGTGGAGGAAACATGGGTGCTCAAACAGACAGTGCAGTATGCGGGTTATGGAGGTGCAACGTTCGATGTGTTCATTCGACTGAGTGGTGAGTAATGGCAGGCGGTTCCAGAAGTATGCGGGTTGTCTGAGGTCTAGCTATGATAGCTTTAGAGATGGTACTGATCAGAGCTCATGTCAACACATCATCTACAATATAGCAAACTATGTACAAAGTGCTTTGAGGCAGCTCTCTCCATTTGCAGCCACAAGCTCATATTTTTTATGTTTTATTTTAGAAAAGTTCAACAAAATTATAATCGTCGCGTCTGTCCACTTGGTATGTTCACATCAAACATCTTTCCTGGCAAGTAATTAAAGTTTTATTTAGATCGATAAGCAGCGGTTGCAGAACATTAAATATCGATTATTTTCTGTGTTTATAATTGTTTCTTAAAATGCACCTTTTTTGACCAAGTTGTCATACAAGAATCAACTGTAAATGTGCCTGTTTAACTTTGTGTTTATTTACAGATTCATTGGGCTGCATTGTGGTTTCCCTTTGAGTTATTGCAAAATGTAAATTTAGTACAATGCACCTGGTAGCAGGGCATCAGCCTTATAAAATTAAAAATATCAATGAGCTGAACAAAATGTTGTGCACCTTTAATGGATTTGTTTGACCGCACGTGCCGTTTCAGAAACCTCGATGCAGTTTGTAAGGCCAACACAAGCACACTTTACAAACAGGCAGTAGTTCAGAGTGAGCATTGTCAACTAAAGATTACCGGTGAGTGGCAGGCATTTCTGCCAATTGTAGAGCCTCCGGAATGTAAACGATATTGTAGGAGCTCTTTATTATTTGTAATATTGCCTAACAATTAGAAGCGTGCAAGTACTCGTGTTCGCTGCTGTTACTTGTTGATGAATGAAACTGCCAAAGGTTTTTGTTTGTCTGTTTCACAAAGCTTTGCTTCAAAATAGTATGTGTCTACTGAACAGGTATCTCTGGAGATGCACTGTTGGGAATACCGTGTAAGCAAGAGTTCCGTAATTGTGTACTCTGGTGCAAAGGTCGTGCAGCGTTTATTATTCCACATAGTGCCGAATAGACGGCTTTTGTGCGGATGGTGCTCGGTCACTGGTTTCATTATCTCACTTTCACCCAGGGCTTTAAGTGGGATGAAAAAACTTGGGGCGGGGGTCTCTCTAAGGGGCGTGGCCGATGCAGTTAAGGAGGCAGGTAAAAACGCATACGTTAAAAAAATCTGTGCTAATGCGCCTGACTGGTAAAAGTGGAAGCGTGCCCTTTCTGCACACCATACCCTTGCACATGTCCTGTCCAGGCGCGTGCACATCTCCTGTCCGAGATGATCTGGAGCGACCCGGCCCACTTAAAGCCCTAGCTACACTATTAGTAATAAGATGATGCTGAACTGCCTCTGTCTTCTCAGGCCTCTTAGGCCTGGTCAGGTGATGTGTCAGTGTGTCCGCCTGCATTGCTCGCCTGTGCCTGCTTGCAAACATTCGAACAAGGTAACAGTGCTACGAAACTGCACCAGTGCAGGCATGCGCTATACTATTATACGAGGAGGATGATTCTGAAGTGCCTCGGTTCCCGGTGGCCTCTCAGGCATGGTCATGTGTCTGCAATCATCCAAACCAGACAACAGTGCTAGGAAGTCGCACCAGTGCAATCATGCACTATACCGCACGTTGCACTGAACTGCCTCTGTTCCTTCTGTTGTGTTCCCCGCACTGGCCTTGTCTGCCATCCTGGTGGTGTTCCTGCAGTATCTGCCTCTGGCTAGCCCCGGCCCCGCCTGCCTGCAATCATTCGTACAAGAGAACAGCGCTACAAAGCCACACTAGGAGCCATGCGCTATACTGAAGATGATGTTGGCCTGCCTCTACCCCTACTGGTGTGGCCTGTTTGCTGTGCCCGCAGTGCCTGCTGTGGCTCTCCCCGGCTCGCCTGCCTGGAATAATTTGTACAATTACAACAAGCTACGAACCTGCACCAGTGGCAGACATGCGCTATACTGAAGATGATATTGAATTTTCTGTCCGCCTGCTAGTGTGTCCCCCCACGCTGGCCTTGCCTGCCAGAATGTTTGCTGTGCCCACAGTGGCTGCCTGTGTCTGGACCCGGCCCCGCCTGCCTGCAGGGTGTTCGCCCTCGGCCCCGGGGCTGCCTCATGCCGCTGTGCATTGTTGACCTGTTACCCAGCCGAGCATTCGGTGGCAGATTAAATGACCAAGAGATCTGTGCAATTACGTCCGGCTCTCTGGGCGTCTAATGAGCCGTGTGTCAGGCTTCCGGTGTGCACATGGCGCCCGATCTCGTGCGCCACTCTTGCAGATAATAAAACGTATGAAATATGGGGCACCAGCAGAAGATAATTAATTTCTTGCACTGTGACAGAACCCATGTGCAAATTGTGCTCGTGCCGTACACGTGCACATCGCCTGTCCGGGCGCTTGCACATCTCCAGTCCCCGTTCGGAAGCTAAATACACAACAATAGAGCTTGCTAAAGCGGGCGGCGCATGCACTGCGTCGCTTGGCGAGACCTAAAAACTATCATTCTGCCCAGATGTTTATACACACAGCAACACTAGCTTTACATCATTCCTCGGTCCTACTTCTGAATGCTTGACCAACTTCTGATAGACCTCTTATGGGTACATTTAACAACGCTGCAGAGGACATGGGGTCAGGGGAACAGGATGTCCCATGCATAGATCTGTATTATATGGCCTCCCAGCTGTAGCATGCAGTGCACTGGTTAGATACCTACAACAACTGGGAGACAAATCTCCTAGCGGGCACACATCACTGATACACACTTCCTGAACTATTAATGCTTGGGAAAGGTGTTCCCCCCGGCTTCCATACATTGTATGACATGTGGCTGGGATCTGGGAAAACGCTGTCCAAAGGGTAGTACAACATGCTCCATATGCCCCTGATATGCCCCTATGGGCTCTATGGCCAGTCGCCCATATTGCAAACTCTATGTCCATAAGTAAGTGGAAGGAAGGAGGTTGCCAAACACCGGAGAATCTGTATACGGAAGGTAGGTTTATAACACGAGAGGAAGTAATAGATGCCTTTGACCTGGGGGTGGGACAATTAATACGATAAGGAAACATTTCCAATGTGACCCGAGAAATATGGCCAGGGTTCCCTGCAGAACTCCCTGGCACCAACACATTAAAAGTAATGCTATTCATGGCACAGGGCAGATGACTAATATCCCCCCTATACAGAGCCCTAAGGTATGACTTGCCAGGAGGAAGGGGAGGGGGCTCGCAGTGTCAGCTCCAATGCACGATTCAAATTCCTACAATACAATCTGGTGCACCAAGTATACCTCACTCCGATCACACTGCACACAATCCACCCCACCCGAAGTGATGAATGCTGAGATGTAAGGCACAGGCCGTGGTGTTTATTCATATGGTTTGGATGTGCCCCACACTAGTCTCCTAAGGCACCTTCAGAGAGCCACAGGATGGTTGTTGCCTAAAGAAATCCAACAAGTACTGCTGGGCCTAGTACCTAACCCTAAAAATAACAAGCATTTGCAATGCAATCAGTCTTACATTTTTATTATTTTGAGATATTGGTCTTGTAAATGACGATGCCTTTTATTTATATATTTTTTAAACCTGCAAGCGGTGCGTAAACACACATTTTGTACTCATAGTCGTTGCCTACGAAAAGCAAGGCTGGCAAGTAACTGGGCTTCTTTTACTGCCAGTCTTGCTTGTATCAAATACAAGACCTATTGCATTGCAAATGCTTGTTAGAAAGATGTGCATGTGTGATCAGAAAGATCCAATTGCCAATGTGAGCAGTCCCACCGTCCCCTGTTGAATGCTGTGGTGGGCGGAAGCAAAAGTGTTAATGACTGCTGACCACACCAATAAATAAAGAGGGCAGTAGCAAAGCACCTTCTATGTACACATACGTTTTTTTTTATTTATAGGATTTGTTTACATGAGGCACGAAAACCTAACCAGTTATGTAGGCCTGACCTAAAAGTAATGAATGTCTGCTGTCCAACATAATTCCACAGACAGTACCCAAGCGATTTCCAACACACATATTTAAGCAACACTTATAATACTACTATTCTTATATGTATAACAGCAACGTGTTGCACTGCTTTCAATATGCTAAATAAGCGAGATAATGCAAATTAATGAAAGCGATCTACAGGCACTGAGAGCCAAACTGCTACTAAAAACAGACACATAGAGGAGATCTAATGATAGAAAGCGAAATAACAGGTGGTGTTATGGTTCCTAAGCACCATGCAGAGAACAGCATTTTATTCCAGAGGGAACAGGCAATAATGATGGGGAGAAACGGGAAGAAGAGTTATACATTAAAGAGAATTCACTGGGACCTGTCGAGGGAGGATAAAGTGGCGAGGGTATGAGGAAAAGCTACCCAGTAAAAAAATTACAAAAATGCAGCACTTATCCCACTTGTTCCAAGACAGGTGTTTGACGACTGCCTCATGTATAAGAACTCTCTATGCACACCTGAAAGCTAACGTTAGGTTATGGAAGACAACTCTAAGCTAGTGTGTCTTTCTGGAGACAGACAAGGGTTGCGGGTGTGGGGTAACTCTGCGCTGCCAGAGTACAGGAGACACCAGGGCCGGCTCTAGGCTCATGGTGGCCCTGGGCAGGGAGAGTAGGTAGGGGGCCCGGAAGAGGGGGTCCGGGCGGGGCAGAGCGCGCAGGCCAGTAAAGAGGGGAGGGGGTCAGGGAGTTTAGAAGTGGAACAGAGCCGGAGGCCGCCAAATCCCTGCCAGGGGCCACCACACAAATATGTATCCATCCTCAGAGGATTAATATATTAAGGATATATATTGGCGTGGTGGCCCCTGGGGTTTGGTGGCCCTGTGCAGGTGCACAGCTTGCACATGCCTAGAGCCGGCCCTGGAGACACTTTTTGGACATGTTGCTTATAGAACAGGCTGTCTTACGAAAAGCAACTGCAATGCCAGCTACGCATGGACAGCAGAAACCCTTTTGGTGTCGCTGCTTTCCACCTTGTAAGCACTTTTACTTGTGTTGCTGAAAAGGGCACGTGTTCAGACAGAACGATGCGTCATGCACAGGTTTCCAGTTCAGAAAATTTTAGACTGAGATAGACATATGCACTGACACCTGGATCTGTCCATACTGCCAGAATGAGCTTGAACCCCCTGCTACGTACTCAAATGTCCCCGTCTACCCCCGCAGGAGCTTTGCACAGTGTCTAGATCCAGGCTATCAATGGGGTTTAAGAATGTGATGGTTATGAGATAGCTAATATATAGCGATGTCTGACAATGCTACTAGCTGTGTGCTATCTAGGGACAAAGCTGAGATCTGATTTAAAGAATGTATTTCTGAACAGGCCTAGTGAGGTGGTACTGTACAATCTATAGATATCTTTCGGCCATTTATTGCCATTAGGTGAACAAATTGTTATGGAGGGTCAGTGTGATAGTAAGGATTGTCACGTTTTGATATTGTAATATATGGATTGTATTTTAATAGACATTTTTTCTCTTTCTACATATGTATTTTCAGGATTTATTCTAGGTCTCCTGAAGAAGGCGGGTTACTGCCGAAACGCGCGTCGAGTTCTTATGCTCCTTTTTAAACATTTGTTGTATTACATGCACTTATGTGTTTATTTTCTGTATTAATCATGATTTTATGTTTGACCATTAGAATTGTATGTTATTGACCCATTTTTTATTCTGATTAATTGGTTTGGTCTTGTGATCCTATTTTATGTGTTGTTTTTAAACAAATATTCATTAAAAATATATATTTTATTTAGATACTGTTATATTCTTGATTTTCCTGCTTGATTACTGACCTATCCCGAGTGTTCACTGTATACATTAGACGTCCTGGGATTTTTTCTCACACTAGATCCAGGCTATCGTCATGGTGAGCCCAGCGCAAGCAGGGGCGACTCAGTGGCAGGACAGGCCCGGAGAACAACAGTATCCTCCAGGCGGACCTTAACCGTGGACTTAAGGAAGAGGGAGAGTGCGGGCCTGGGCAGAACCGGATTGCATGAAGCTACCAACACTGTCCGTGGGCTGCACCCTTCCTGTCCGGTGCCTGCACCAGGTTCGCCGTGCCCTGCAGATGCCGCAAAAATACATAATGAAGGTGAAAAAGATGGGAAGGGGGAGGACATGATGTAAAACTGGTAGAGAACCTCCCTCTTGTGTCTATAGACATACAATTGCGCTAAATAACAACAAGTCTTGTCTGCCATAACCATGCTTGTGAAGAATATGCACCCACTCAGTCAAAGATGCTACTAGCCTAGTGACACATTGTAAAGTGATGGCAATCACTCATGCCTACGTGACTGATGCGTAATATTTTAGTGCCAGGGAGTATCAACAGCCTCGCATATTGTATCATGTCTTATGGAAGTTATGTGGGTGTCCATCGTGGGGGTACAAGGAGGCGCATTATCATAGCGTGGTTCCAGCCTGAGCCCCCGCAGGTGGGAGAGTGGATGAAAGATATATGTGAGTAGGTGACCGCAGAAAGGGTGCGCATGAAGCTGGTTAGTAAAGAGGAAAATTAGAGAAAGATCTCCGGGCATGGTATCAAATGCTGGGAGACCTCAGAGATATGGGAACCCAGGAGTCTGGGAGGGAGGGGGATGTTGCATCAAGAAAGAGAAATTAGGGATGGTAAATGGCATTACCTAACATGAAGCACTCAGGAATAGTATATAACCACCATGTATATAGTAATATCTGAACCATGACTCTATGTTTGGAGCGGAATGGTGGAGGGGTAAGTTGTGATTGGCAATATTCTTGTAGATATTAAGAAAAGTATATAATGTGCACGATATACCACTGGAAATAATAAGCGAACAGGAACTTGGACTCTTCCTTATTAGTTCTCCTTGATTTGTAAGGGCAGATTAGTGTGAATGATGGAAAGTGATGTGATCGATTCTTGTATTATGATCAGAAGGGAGGAACAAGGGGCCATGTGGTTATTCCAATATCTGCCTGCAAAATGATGTCTATGTGATATATAAATACCAATAAACTTAATTAAAAAACATCTGAACCACTCATAAACTCTGGAGCAGACAAAAATTCTCCAACACTGACCAAAAACATACATTGTCTCTCAGATGACAGCCCTCTTGCTCTTCCCATTCCCCTTGATTACCTAATTTTTCACCACTGTACATCTAGGTGACTTCACAGTGTCTAGGGGGGGGAGATAGAACCCTGGACAAAACGACCATCATGATGGGAATTCCAACATGCAAAAATCTTAATTTCTCACTGTTTGCCAACAAAATTCTTGTCAGGTTTGTCTTGTCAAAAACATGGAAAAATAGTATCTGGTAGACAGGTTGCACATAGGCAAATTGCTCTTGTGCAATTAGCACATGAGAATATAATGCCCAACTTGGTAGTTTGCATCTGAAATTGAATTAGCAACAAGGTTTTATTTAGGGTCCATGAAGAGAAATGCATAACTAGAACACAGAAAATCATCCTGTGTCAGCCAGGAGATCTCACCATTCACAAGACATCTCTAAAACTGTTTTCAATCTTCTTTAAATTCCATAACCATGACTGCATCACCTTTTCTCTCTGGTGATCCACTCAATTGCAAAATGTAATGACCACATCGGCTTCAAACCCAAACTAAATCTGCTCCTACCACCAAATACGAAGAACTCTGTTCATGCAACTCGCATTCCATAAAAGTCATCAATGAACTAACCCTGGCTATTGACATACCCAGCACACCATCTGACTTGTGCTACACAAAAACACAAAAAGAAAATCTTCTTAACATCCGCCACTGCCATAATGGCCAGAACAATTATTAATTCATCCCTTTCAACTGCAGAGTTCCACAGTGACCTTAAAAAATCAAGCTAATCCTACGGAATCAAGGACCTGACAAATCAGACTCAGGAAACTACGGACCTTTATCCAAAGGATACCCATTTCTGGGTAAACTCATTGAAGGAGAAGCTATTGCTCTTATCTCTGGTGCCCTCAAAAAGCCTGATTTTGGACTAACAGAGCAGGTTACAACCAGGAAGGTACTAAAATTGACGTATTCCAGATTTGGACACACACCATAAACTAATGCTCCAGAACAGAAGCAATGCAGGAATCCAGGGCACAGCACTGATCCACTCCTCAAACAGAGCGCAAATCATTCCATGTTCTCCTTTTCGTTTAACACCATTTACCCATTGGTTGGGTGTCCCTGAAGGTTCAACAATTGCCGCTATTCTCTTCAATATATATTTCTCCCCCGTACTCAGAGATCGTCAGTACATTCAAGTTTCCTTCTTACAACTATGCTGAAAATACTTCAAAAGCTCTTAGGCCTGGATATCTGAGGGCTCACCTAATTGCAGAATCCAGGAGACCTTTGGAAGCTATGGAGCCACTTAAAATTCAACTCTTGAAAAATAGACAGACTCATCTACAGATTTTGACAAAAATATAACCCCATCACCTCTTGTCTTAGAATGATTTGCTATAACTACCACATAAACAGAAGTGAAGAATCTGGGCATGATCATGGTGTCGATCCTCTCATGACAGCTTCAGGTTATCCAAGGTACCTAAACTGTTTCCCTTACCATTGTGTATATTATCACACATCTTTTCCCATCTGAACTTCCAACACAGGTTCTAGGCCTCCAAGGCTTTGAGTAATTTATTTTGAAATTGAGAACAAAATATAGGAAGTCCACATTATATCATCCTGAATCTAATGTTTGGCAGATAGGTTCAATAGAACTCTGAAAGAGGGTTTGCAACTTGCAAAAAAATGTGAGTTGGATTGTAAGAGAGAGTTGTAGGAAAGTTTGTCATTTTATGGCCTTATCTTGAACGTCACTACTAGGAAATCTTCATTTGAATTATTCAGAGGAAGAAAGCACAATTCTGTAATAGCTCCAAGGTGGATGGATTGGAATAAAGGTTGGGTGAATGTTTCTGCTGAGTATGATTGGAGAAAGAGGGAACACATTAAGATGATGGGGAAAACAGGGAGTTTGATGCATGCCTACTTTGGAGACTGGATGAAGATTAGAGCTCCAGTTAGAGCCCAACCTGGTTCTAAGTTTACTGAACATAGAAAGGTCACTAAATTGTTTAGAAATGCAGTCAAAATGGAAGACGGCAGGATGTGAAATAGAGTGGTTCGATGTAATAACGCAGGTTTTGATTCCAATAACTTTGATGTGGAAACAGGAAAGTAAAATAAAATGAAATGTATTTACAATGGTAACTTAGATAAAAACAAAAACTTTGTTTCACCAAAGCTTGTCAGACCTAAAAGAGTTTGTATGATATCTGAGTACTTTGAGGATTATGTAAAACCGTTAAGTTTTTCTTGCTTAGTTCACTCTTGTTTCTTCGTAACTTTCATTTCTTTACTTTTCAGTGTTATTGCATTACAAAAAGTAAATATTTCCTATATTGTTTTAAGAGGAAAGATGTGTGATGTTTCTTAAGTTTATATTGTAAAGCTATTTACTGTCTTTGCTATTCTAAATATCATTGTGATCTCACATAAATACATTCTAGAATGTTGACTGTGAATAAGATGTGCAAAGAGAGTTGGAGCTGAGAGGTGGCTGAGGCGGCAATTAATTCATCACTTACATATCTACTATATCTGCAGGTGATCCTCAATCCTTTCAATATCCTGCAAAAAGTGTTGGGCATAGCAGGGAAAGTGATGGTTCAGGAGAGGGACCCGGGGAATTTCACTTTTGCACCATGGAATTTAGGGGATGAAGGTTCAGGAAGCATGGGTTGGTTGAAGGCTTTACATGGTGGAATGTGGCTTTAAATGGTGGAATGTGAAGTGATGCAAGTCCACATACTGACGTGGCGACAGAATTTTTTTGTAAACTTTTCAAACTTAACACTTCGAAATTGTTTCAAAATGTAGAAGAAAAAAACAACACAAATTCCAAGTTGGATGGCTTTTCAACTTTGAACACCTTCTATTTTCATGGAATAAAATTTGTTTAAACTAACATAGAAGATCTTACTAAATATATGTTTACGTGTTTTTTATGTTTGTTTGTGTTTTGTTGAGTGTGTATTTGCTCCAAAAACTGGGGCGTCAGAGCAGTAAGACTAGCTACTGGGGTGACATTTAGGGGGTTTAACTAGCTTTCAAAAGATGGATTCAGAGGCACCCAGGTGGGTGAACAGGAACAGGCTGTTCCAGAGCTTGGGGACCCGATGTCTGAGGGAATGTCCTACTTGCCTGGAGAGATTATAATAAGACCTGCAGTTAGGAATTGATCTTTGGATCACAAGGTGTGGATAGAAGAGGAGGTTGAACCACCTGGCTGTGGTAAAGAGGTCATCTATTAGTTAGGGCATGGTAAACAGAGCAGCAAATCCCCTGATCAGAGGGTTAAAAGGCAAGTTTAATTTGTCCATCTGAGTGCCTAGGTTATAACAGCATGTTTGGGGGTGGGTGGAAGTTGGAGGTTACTGGGCCACCCCATGGATGCCTTAGACCTCTATGTGCCACCGCATTAGTTATATATGTATACTAGCAGCCCGTCCCGACGTTGTCCGGGTAGGAATTGTTGCCGGCCAGTAGTATATTGTTTTGTAGGATTTCGTTTTGATAGCATTTCTTATCTGTGACAGGCCTGTGAAACGCTTCGATTCACAGTGCACTGCTGATGCACTTAAGAGTGCGCTTTCAGTAGTGTGTGATCTTGAGTTTCCCTACTTTATTTTTCGTTGCAATATTATATAGCGCGAACTCGACAACATGGCATGAGCACAATTTACATTACAGAAGAACACATTCATTTGTGGTAGGCACGGGGTGACAAAGAGATGTGCCTGGAATCACAGGATGTTGGGCTGATGCTGAGATTCGAACGTAGCTCCCCAACTCTAAAGTTCGCAATTCTAGAACTTGTGGCGGGAGGTGTGTCTAAAAGTGTATGTTGGTGCTGGCCATCAATGAGAGAGACCTGTGCATTTTTCAAATGGGTGGTGAAAAAATATGAGTATGTTGCTGGAGATGTGGGCCGCCGTTACACCAATGTGCTTACCGGGGGAGGGTAAACACCCATTATTCCGCAACTTTCTTTCCGCACACCATCACTCCGCATACTTTCATTACGAAAGTAGTATGACTCCGCAATGCCATTATAACGCATGGCATTACATTTTATATGCTTTTACCACGCATATATTTACAACGAAATTCGTTGTGAATGCATGATTGGTAAAAACATGTTTTTTACAAATGTTTGGATAAGGTAAGTATGGGTATAGGGGTATATGTTTTGGGGTACTGAGGTATATGTTTTGGGGTGTTTGGGTATTTTAAGGGTTCAAATATAGTTTTGGGTTATGGGGTACAGGGGTAGTTTTAGGGTTTAATGATATGTATGGGTTTTGGGGTACAGGGGTATTTTTAGGGTTCAGGGCTAGGTTTGGGTTTTGGGGTATAGGGGTATTTTTAGGGTTCAGTGGTAGGTTTGGGTTTTGGGGTATAGGGGTATTTTTCGGGTTCAGGGCTAGGTTTGGGTTTTGGGGTACAGGGGAATTTTTAGGGTTCAGGGCTAAGTTTGGGGTTTGGGGTACAGGGGTATTTTAGGGTTCAGGGGTAGGTTTGGGTTTTGGGGTAGAGGGTTATTTTTAGGGTTCAGAGCTAGGTTTGGGTTTTGGTGTACAGGGGTATTTTAAGGGTTCAGGGCTAGGTTTGGGTTTTGGGGTACAGGGGTATTTTAGGGTTCAGGGTATGTTTGGGTTTTGGGGTACAGTGGTATTTTTAGGGTTCAGGGCTAGGTTTGGGTTTTGGGATACAGGGGTATTTTTAGGGTTCAGGGGTAGGTTTGGGATTTGAGGTACAGGGGTAATTACTGGGTTCAGGGCTAGGTTTGGGTTTTGGGCTACAGGGGTATTTTTAAGGTTTAGGGATAGGTTTGGGTTTTGGGTTACAGGGTATATTTATAGGGTTAAGATGGGTTAGTGTTTAAGGGTGCTGGTTTTTTTAAGGAGTAAGGGTGGGTTATGATTATGGGGTGCAGGGGTAGTTAAAGGGAGCAGGGTGGGATTAGCACACAATATGAGACATGGCATACAGGGCGGAACGTACCACACGCCCCCAGCGTTTGTCACGCCCCCAGCACACGCCCACAGCACAACACAGACACGCCCACAAGGGACTACTTTGCTGGCACGGTTCTTTCACCTTTTAAATGTATATGGTGGGTGTCTGCATAGCCTATGTCCTTCTGCTGCAACTGCCCTTTCCAACGCTGTATTGGGTGTTGTGATTGGTGCTGTGGTTCCTGAGATTACCCGCCTCAAAGGTTTGGGCTCTCTCTTTATTATATTAGTATGGATCTAGAGGTTAATGCTGATGAATATATTGGAGTGTAATATTCCTAGGCATTTCAAATGTGCATGTATGTTTCAGAAGAATACAATAATTGTTTATCCTGCCTGTGTGGTCAAATACAAATATCTACAATTTTAGAAAAATATTCCACCAGCATAATCAGTAATTTTTGCCAACGTACATAAAAAAATGCCAAAAATCAAATCATACATGAGTGTGGAAAATTTAGATTGTAAATCATTTGTATTATGGTCAAAATGTGAGATTTGACATCAAATGAGATGGAATAGTCGTATCCTTGACATAAGTGTTCATCTTCGTCACTAATCCTGTAGGTGTAGGTCTAAAGCCTTCTACAAACACTGATAAGGATGTACATAAAGGGACAATCGCTTGTCATAACTGTAGCAATTGACACAATATCATCAAAGGCAACACGAACACACATCCCATGCGAGGTACACCAATCAAATTAAGGGTCACAGCAACATGTGACCCAGCCAATGTCATTTATCTTTTGAAATGCCCATGCGGTCTTGTGTACGTTGGCAAAACCATCAGGAAAATAAAGACACGCATATCCGAACATAAAAGTAATATCAGAACAAACAATTTGAAATCAACAGTAGCACTGCACTTCAATGAACGGCATCATAACATATCACAATTGAAATTTACAATACTCGAAATCATTGAGAAATCAGCCGGAAGAGACAACAACAGAACTTTACTACAGAGAGAGAACAATTGGATTTATTTACTTGATTCAATGAAACCCAACGGACTCAACGACCGCCTGGAATTCGCTTGCTACCTGTGAACTTGAATGACCTCAATACGTTGTATAGCACCTAATTTAACACCTTTGCCCGTTATACACCTACACTGATCACAGATCTGACACCGCCTGTACATATGTTGGCACATCATTTCTATTGAGTTATTCCATTCACACGCATGACACAACATCACTGATTTTATTCAACACGCACATTTTGTTACTTGACCAATACAACTCAGTATGATCACGATCTTGATACAAAAATGTAATTGACAGTCCTTCAGGAGGTGGACATTTATATTATTTATACCATTCATACATACACACGTTTGTTTAATTTCCAACCCAACATAGTTGTCAATGACTTAGGTTTGTATGTACCATTCAAAGAGGGCACTGACCTGAGCGCCTAGGACATTAAGTCCTTTTGTTATTCTCATTCAGCGAGATCATAAATATGGTGACAACACATAATTGATAGCCCTCTCAGGGTTACATATACATATTATCCAATCACAAGTATGTTTGGAGCTTCGACTGTTCATTTGAACCCGAGACATAATTGTCAATGCTTTATGCCTTTTTGATGCTAAATACACCATTCAAAGATGGCGCTGATTAGAGCGCCGAGGATACTAAGTCCATTGATTATTTTGATCACGCACGCTACTCGTGCGCGATACTTTATTCACACCCACACGCCGCGATCATTAACAAACACCCTCCAGCGCATGACACATCGAACAGTAGGTAGGCTCGTAATAATCTCACAAATCTTAGTTTAAACTTTAATTCACTTGCGCCTAGTAAGTGATCACCATGCTTACTGCCGCTTTTTTAAAAACCGCACCTATGCGTCTGCCACAAATCCCAATTTAATTTCACGTTCACCATGCGTCTTTCATAATTGTTATTCCTTAACTTCATGTATCACTTTCCTTCATTTAAGTACCATAATCATTTTCAAACCGTGCAGTTCACCCGCATCACGTGCCCATTCTCTCAACCATTGGATGCACCAATCATTGATCAACTGCATGATTTTTTAATACCGCAGCTCACCCGCAAACGCCGCTAAGATAATTTTACCACAGTTACATTAGTGCTTTACAACGAATGCTGAACATTAGCAAAATGTTCCATTTATGATTCACATGAATCCGTCTGTTCACTCAAAACTTACACTTCAGTTTGAAGCAACACCTTGTTTGTTTACCCATGTTTTATGAACCCATTTGTTTTGGGTATGGACCCTCATTTAGTTACATTTTCTTATAGTTTTCCCCTGAAGAAGTGCAAGCGAGTGCACGAAATGCATTGGTAATGCTACTCAAAATTATTGTTATGTTTACTAAGGAAGAGTAAACTCAATTCATTGGATTTACTGCTTAAATGCATGATGCAAATAAATCTTGAAGCTTATATCTTGAACAAAGACTGAATATTCTCTTGAATTTAACTTTTTTCTGAACCAATAATCGCACTCAGAGCGATCGAAGTTGAGCCCAGAGGGTCGTCCCCTAAGTCTAGGAGACGCTTGACAAAGGGCCTGGTGTAACTTGATTCCCTCCATCGATGCTTGTTGAGTTACTAAATTCAGGGTACGCTTAATCATTCCACAACACCATTATCTTGGGCCACAGAGGTGTGCTTTTTGGATGCTCGAAATTTCGTCTGACAAGAAATTCCTTGAATTCTTTGCTATTTAATGGCAAACCACTGCCAGGTGTGAGAATGGCAGGGATAACCCATGTTGAAAAGATTTCATCCAGTCGCTCGAAGACATTGTCATGGGCAGTTCACGATAACTCCTCTACTAAAGGAAAACGTGAATACTCATTCATGACTACCATGAGATGAAGTCGATTTCCAAAAAGCCCCAAAAAAATCAACTGCAATTCTTTCTCACACATTAGCAGGAAGGTCAGACATCGTCAATGGGGGCTATGTCACTTTGGGAGAAAGGCAGCTGCAAAGATGGCACTCCTTTAGTTCCCTCTCCACTCGCTTATGTAAACACAGGAACCATACTTAGTCTCTTAAGGCTCTTTTGGTGGCTACAACGCCACAATGTCCTTCATGGGGTAGTTCAATGACTTGCTGTCTTAGGCTCTCAGGTATGAGGATTTGTGAGCTTCTCAATACAACACCTTCGTTGGTAATGGATAATTCATCCTGTACATTTTAGAATTTTTTAAATTAAATTTCATCAACAAAAGGTTGAGCATGCTCCTCCACAATTGAGTTGAAAATATGTTTTTGAGGATAAGCATGTTCTGATCAGAATTAGTAGCAGCAATGATCTGTTCAAAGGATAGGGCTTCTAGTGTGCTGGACCTCACAATTAGGTTAATGTAATGCTTTTTTGGATTTTGAATTGTGCAGGATTCTGATTTTTACCCAGCTAGTGTACACTTGCATAGTCATACTCTTACAATCGCAATCCCCGCCTCTCAATGTGAGGGGACATCTTAGCTTTCAGGTTTCCAAAAGAGTGAGCAGTGCTTCATTATCTGTAATGATAGTGAAACGTTTCCTTATAGAAACATATAAAATGTTCACAGGCCCACACTACAGCCAGACCTTCCAATTCCGGTTGAGAATAGGTATGCTCTATGTCAGACAGTCTTTGCCTTGCATAGGCCACAATGTGTCTCTGAACATTCAGATTTCCATTATGTTGAGCAAGGATTGCCCCCAGCCCCAGTAGACTCCTATTGACTGTGATCTCAGTATGTAACTTGGGGTCAAAATAGTTCATCTCAGTTGTATTTTCAATTTCATGTTTTATTCTTTTGAAGCTTTGCTCAAATTCAGCAGACCATTGGAAAGGGACATCTCGATTTGTCAAGTCTCTCAATGGTGCACTCACAATAGCAATGTCACAAATGAACCTTGAGCAATAACAGGCCATGCCTAAGAAGGATCGCAGAATGGCGACATCTTGTGGGTGGCAGGTATCTAATAGCGATTCTAATTTATCTGGGTCAGGAGTCATTCCCCGATCAGAAAATATATGCCCAAAGAATTTGAGTTTTGTCTTGTGAAACACACTTGCTGCATTTATAGTGAGATATGCACCAGCAAATAACTGGCACACTTGTGTAAGAACCTTTTCATTCTCCTTTTCATTGCCCCAAGTACGAGTATGTCATAACTGTAATTGAAAGCATCCATGACAGGTTGAATTATTCTACGTATAACATCTTAAAACATTTCTGCAGCTGACGACACTCCAAAACTCATCCTTTTGCATCTGAACAAACTAACAGTCGAAACCCATGCCGTAGGAGCTTTTCTAGTTCTTTCTCAACAGCTTCTTGCAAGTGGAAAGTGATTCTGTGGTGATGCTGGGCAACAGGGCGAACATCTTCATTGATGTGAAGTGACTCTTTAATTGTCTTCTTGAGCCTGCCTAGGCCATGAAATAATGATGGAAAGTGATTCACAACTTCATACCGAGTTGCATTTAAGAGATATCAGTCCCATTTCAGCAACACTGTCAAAACTGAGTAGGCGTGCACTGGATAAGGCTCCTTGAAGAACATTGATTGACTCTTGCACTGATTCTGTTTTGTGTGTCATTGTCGCTATGAATGATCATTGCCTCTACAATGGTTTAGAAGCAGCCCATGTGTGTACATTCATATTTGACAGGTTGAAGCTTGGCAAGGGAGATAGGCTGCTGAACATTTTGACCAGCATGATGTGCATTGATGCACCACTGTCTATGATAAAGGTTATGGGGCAGCCGTTGACCTTTATGACATCTTGGGGCAATGTCCAAATGAATTCTGTTGTTCGTGTGGTTGTTTGCCTTTTGTTCTTGGCAGGCAGCCAAGCCTATATGTGCCTGTCATTCCTTGGTTGATGCCATCATCACACATCAATCTTATTCACTGGTGCACAATAACGATGTTAACAATGCTTCATAGGGTGAACTTGATGACAATCGACTTTGTCTAGTTTCTAATTGTCGCACCTGATGTTACTTTTAGGCTTTGTGGGCATGGCGAAAATGCTTCTGGAACCTTCTCGCATCCATTTTCACTTCTTGCTGTGACATGTTTGATCTCTCTTTTGTTTTGCAAACCATTATGAAGTTGTTTTCTTTACCGCAAGTCTGTCCTATGGCTGGACATTTGCCTTCATGGGAAAATAAAAACCAACATCAGAAACACAACTTTTTCTTCTTTGTGGACATTGATTTGCATGCATCTAGCTTGTACTTGAGCTTGCGTTTCATGATCAACAATGGTTACTTTTTCACCTAATCCAGGGTCCATATAAACAGCATGTTGATCTGCTCTTTCCTCTGCTCTCGCAGCCATTAGTACTTTCTATAAGCTGAATGTCTCTCTCAACATGCGTCTTCTGAAAGAGTCTGAAATTCTTGAGAACAACAACGACGCCAACTCCGCCACCCTGATCGGCAACCTCGCTAACCTGAACCTCGGACCACTCGCCACCGCACCCACCCACGCCGCCGGCCACACGCTGGAGCCTGTCTTCTCCACAGGCTTCCACGTCGCCTTCGCCCACACCACTGAACTCCACTGGACCGACCACCGCTGCATCCATTTCACCTTCAAGAAACCAACCATGCACCACCGCACCCAACAGCTGCCTCGCCGCTGCTGGAGCAAAGTCACTGAAGACCAGCTGATCACCTCCCTCGCCAAGAACCCCCCCACCGACCCCACCAACCCAGACGCCGCAGCCCGAAACCTCAGACAGTGGATCGACGCCTGCGCCAACACCCTCACCCCGCTCAAGAAACCCTCCAACAGCCACGCCAACAAGAGAGCCACCTGGTTCACTGACGAGCTCCAGACCTCTAAATGCGCATGCCGGAAACTGGAGAAGACATGTTTCCACGAACGCACATCGGACAACCACGCAGCTCACAAGGACACCACCCGCAGACACCACCACCTCATCAGATTAGCCAAGAGATCCTCCTTCACAGACCGCTTGGATAACAACGCACTCAGCAGCAAAGAGCTTTTCAGCATCATAAAGGAACTCTCCAACCCCAGCGCCAATACCAACAACATCCCGCCCTCACAAGAGCTGTGTGACTCACTAGCCATCTTCTTCCACCGCAAGATCGCTGACATCCACGACAGCTTCAACACCACGACCGCCCTGACTACGCCAGACTCCACCTCCCCTGTGAACACCACCAGCGCCAACCGTCTGACCTCCTGGTCCAACGTCAATGACGACGAGACACACAAGGTCATGAACTCCATCCACTCAGGATCTCCGTCTGACCCATGCCCACACCACGTATTCATCAAAGCAGACGCAGCCATCGCACCCCAACTACGGAAGGTGATCAATATCTCCTTCGAAACAGCGACATTCCCGGAAAGCTGGAAGAATGCCAAAATCAACACCCTCCTCAAGAAACCCAAAGCAGACCCCAAGGACCTCAAGAACTTCCGGCCCATCTCCCTGCTTCCGTTCCCAGCAAAGGTCATCGAGAAAATCGTCAACATACAACTGGCCCACCACCTCGAAGACAACAACATCTTGGACCCGTCCCAGTCTAGATTCAGACGAAACTACAGCACCGAGACAGCCCTCATCGCCGCCACAGAGGACATCAGGCGCCAACTGGACAATGGCGAAACATCAGCTCCCATCCTCCTGGACCAGTCAGCCGCCTTTAACACTGTCTGCCATCGCACTCTAAAGACACGCCTCCTAGAAGCCGGAATCCAATAGAAGGCTCTTGACTGGACCACGTCCTTTCTCTCCGGCAGAACCCAGAGCGTCCGCCTCCCACCCTTCCGATCCAAAGCCACCGACATCATCTGCGGCATCCCCCAGGGCTCATCCCTCAGCCCGAAGCTGTTCAACATCTACATGGCCCCCTCACACCAGTGGCCCGCCATCACGACCTCAACATCATCTCCTACACTGACGACACCCAGCTCATCCTCTCCCTCACCAAGGACCAGCACACCGCCAAAACCAACCTCCACGAGGGAATGAAGGCCGTCGCCGATTGGATGAGGAGCAGCCGTCTGAAGCTGAACTCGGACAAGACAGAGGTCCTCATCCTCAGACCCACCCCTCAGCCTGGGCCGACCACACTGGGAACAGCACCAACACCCAACGACCATGCACACAATCTAGGATTCATCCTCGACTCCTCCCTCTCCATGTCTAAGCAGGTCAACGCCGTCTCCTCCTCCTGCTACAACACCCTCCGCATGCTCCGCAGGATCTACAAGTAGATCCCGACCGCAACAAGAAGAACGGTGACACAGGCCCTCATCAGCAGCAGACTGGACTACGGCAACGCACTCTACGCAGGAATCCGAGCCAAACACCTACGACGACAACACATCAAAAACCCCTCCGCCCGACTGATCGTCACCGTTCCCCACCGCAGCCACATCACACCCCACATCTGAGAGACTTACACTGGCTCCCTGTTGACAAGAGGATCACCTTCAAGCTCCTCTCACACGCACACAAAGCATTCCACAACGCTGGACCAGCCGACCTGAACAGCAGACTCAGCTTCCACACCCGCACCCGCCAACTCCGCTCCACCAGCCTCGCCGCTGTCCCCCACATCCAACAAATGACCTCCGGCAGCAGATCCTTCTTCTACATCGCCGCCAAGACCTGGAACACCCTCCCTACCCACATACGGCAAACTCAAGACCTACTCACCTTCAGAAGACTCCTCAAGAGCAGCACCCCCCCTCCACACAGCGCCTTGGGACCCTCACAGGTAAGTAGCGTGCTTTACAAATACTCTGATTGATTGAATGAATTTGTACTTGTAAAGCGCTGCTGCCCCAGCATCCTGGCACTGTACTCATACCGCTGTGGAACCCTTCCTGGCTTTTCCCTGTGAAATGTCCACTCCTGGGCACCTCCAAGGTGAAGCCAGGCATCCGAGCACTGTTGGGGCCAGTGTGGAGATTAAGCAAGCTATTGCCGAGAGTTGCAGAGTGGGACCCATGATTAGTATAGGCACCGAGGCGAGAGAATTATCAGCTCCGGGGAAATTTAGCCCAAGACCCGCCGAGGCGGGAATTGAACCCAGGTCCCGGGCCAGACCTCTGCATCAGGGTCTGCCGCTCTAACCATTGAGCCACACTTCTCCACTTGATTAATTGAAAGAGAGCCATCATTGACTCAGAGACATATGGCTTCTTCATCATTAAATTCACTAAACGTGCAGTGTTTGACAAGCACATCAAGTCCTTCAATAAACTCATCCATCATTTCACCAGCTTCCTGTCTCGCTTTATTAAAAATTTACGTTTCATAGTAAGCGGTCGGCATTGAATTGAACTTAGTTCCCAATGCTTCTTTGATCTGACGGTATGATATTGCATCAGTCTATGAGATTTTCTTCACCTCTTCTTTCATTCCATCACTGGCAAGGGTCTTTAAATATTTAATGATTTTCTTATCATCTACTTCTACCAGGGCATCTATGAAGTCATTGAACTTCTTGATCCATGCAGTACACCTGTCGCCAATATTCTGCTTCTTAGTGGTGTCGAATGGCGGTGGTATTTTCAGAAACACAGCTGCATCATACTTTGCACTCCCTTCTGCAACCATTGAGAAATGTCACTATTCCAAAGGCCTTTCGGTGCACTGGATGCCACTCGCCATTGTGCACACATCAGCAGCTCAACCCTGCCTGGTCGTCACACCAGATGCGAGGTTGTGTGGTACTTCCCTCACTCTTGCTGGTAAGTATGTTTGCACTGTCATACCTGGTTAACACTGCCTTTAGCGTTTCGCTTTGTATCTATGAAGGCTTTGTGTTATGATGTGGCACAATAAGTCTTCTTTTGACCTTACCATGGGTTTTCTGGAGGGTTTTTTGAATGTGCTCCTCTGCAGGACCTTCAACTTCTTTGTGGGCAGTATATGGGCTGGAGCGGGACTTTGACTTCACACACACCAACATCAAACTGCTTCTCATCAACTCACATGTGGCATGCACAAGCAGCTTGGAGTAGCAGTGCACATTCTCAGGGAGGGCAGTCTCATTTCTTCAGGGCAAAGATCTCCTACTCTCGCCAGTTGTCCTCCCCAGCCCCAGGAGCATGCAAAGGAATATGCCACATACGGAGCCCTGGATTTTACGTCTTTATTCTTCAGCATATATTCACACACTGCAACTCTCATTATGTCATAACCACACCTTAACACCTACCAGTAAGTTAAGTAATTCCTTGTTGAGTCTGCTCAGAACTGCAAGTGTATTAGTGCACATAGTTTCCCGACACTACAGACAAGATCTTGGGCTCAGTAGATTGACCTAGGAAGGAAGAACATGGTTATCTAAGGCAAAAACATTTCAGACCTAAACATCTGGTTCACAGTAAGACTGATAACTCTACCTATATACAAATTTAGATGAACATGTACCCGCACCTGTTCTACTGCATCTTTCTTTGTAAAAGACTGCATGGTAAACTGTAAATTAATTTGTTGTTCACAAAAAGAGGCAGGCTGCTTGGCAGATGTGGAGGTTATGCATGGGGAGTAACCTATAATTAGGGGTTGTTTCTGTGCTGCTATGCAATTCAGGGAAGCATCAATGTAATAATGTTCTGATTCATTGGAGAAAATGTATAGAGAGCGGCCGAACAATTGGCTGGATGCACCAATCAAAACCAGGAACTTGTGATTTTCTGGACGTAGATTGCAATGGCCTTTGAGATTATTTGCTTTTTTCTACCAAGGGCATCACATTATAACTGGCTGCTCCAGATTTGAGAAAAGTAACATGACAGGTTTGATTGGAGCCATATGTGTTAATTTTTCCCGGTTTTGTGGGTGTGATATTCTTTGGATAAACACTGGTACAAGAAATCACATCTGATCTCCCCATCAATCCCATGGAAGCCAAACAGAGGTGTGTGAGGTAAAGAGAGGGGGGACATTACCCTAAGGTCAAGACTCTATCAGTGGCCTGCAAAAAGGCATAGGTAAAATATTACAATGGGGTATTTCATAGTCCTGCAAACAGAGTAGGCCCAATGGGGCTGATTTCCCAGTGGCCCATGCTGGCTCCTAACACTCCTGGATTACCATTCCTTCAGCAGGCATGGATACGTCTTGCTATGTGCACTCCATGATGAGTAATGCCTTTGCTGCACAATATTACTTGTTGGATGCATGAACTCCCCATCCATCCACAAGGTAAATAATTCCCTCTATGTATAGTGTTGCTGCTCTCATCCTCGATATGGGATGTTTTCTTAGGCAGGCCCGTATATGAGATTGGTGTTGTCTTGGCATGGTCTTGGGAATGGACCTATCCCTGGAGCAGGGAAACTCCAGGTACTTTCTATGTTAAGATGTCTGTCACATCATAACTGCCAGCTAGTCTACAATTGCTGGGTCAGAGGCATATTGTGGTATATCTAAAAACCATTTAGAAATCTATAAATAGTTGTGCATTACTTCAAGTGAGCCATGTATTTTTACATTATGAATGTTCATGGTTCAAAACCTTGTCTAGCCATAAGTGGCATAGCCCAGAATAAGAGTACTCTATCTGCACTCTATGTAAAGCCACAATACTGACTCTTCTGGACAATGGCCAAATTGGATCATCGAAAGGCTCCCCAAATGTAGATGCCTGTAGAGAACCTATGCCACTTTCTCTCAAACCACTATACAGATCCTCCAATGCGCACCTTCAATTTCTTACCGGGTCTCTGATCGAACATTTGGTATAACTTATTTTCGAGGTATAATGAAAAAATGTTTTGTACAATATTAGCCCAGAATAAGAGTACTCTATCTGCACTCTATGTAAAGCCACAATACTGACTCTTCTGGACAATGGCCAAATTGGATCATCGAAAGGCTCCCCAAATGTAGATGCCTGTAGAGAACCTATGCCATTTTCTCTCAAACCACTATACAGATCCTCCAATGCGCACCTTCAATTTCTTACCGGGTCTCTGATTGAACATGTGGTATAACTTATTTTCGAGGTATAATGAAAAAATGTTTTGTACAATTTTTTACCTAGGAGAAAGCATCTTGAGAATGAAAGCAGAGAACGATTAGAAATATATATATACCTCAGTTTTCCACATGGCCCTTATTTACTCAGATGTAGCCCACTAATCCACTGGTAGGTGAGTTATCTTTACAACTGGTTTTAGACCTTACTGCTACCCATAGGCTATTATCTGCTCTTCATTCTTTTGGGTATCTTAGAGTGTTTAATGGGTGGAGATTAGTGATTGACAAGGGAATCTTACAACAATTGTGCAGTAGGCAGAGCCCATAATTGTCCCAGAGCGTTATCACGGTAGCCCACAATGAACAGCATCTGTGCAGTGGTCATCAAATGGTGAGGCAGTTCGTTATGGCTGCATAAGATGCATAAGAAGTGGGGCTCAATGATTAGAGTGGTAGACCCTGATACAGAGGTCTAGCCTGGGACCAGGGTTCAATTCCCCGCCTCGGCGGGTCTTGGGCTCAAAATTTCACGGACCTGATAATTCTCGCCTCGGTGCCTATTCCAATCATGGAGTCCCACTCTGCAACTCTGGACGATAGCTTGCTTAATCTCCACAACAGCCCCCACAACGCTAAGGATGCCTGGCCTCCACCTTGGGGGTGCCCAGGAGTGGACGCCTCACAGGGAAAGCCAGGATGGGTTCCACAGCGGTATTCGTACAAGCGACTTGAGACCCTTGCGGGTGAGTAGTGCGCTATACAAGTATCAATTTACATTTTGCTAGACAAACTGGGAGTGATCGGGGTGAAGGGCAGGGCTCTCAGGCGGATACAAAGTTTTCTATTGGGCCATACCCAGAGCGTCCAGCTGGACTCATTTGTTTCGTAGAGGACAGGGGTGGACAGGGGTGTGCCGCAGGGATCTGTTCTGAGTCCCACCCTGTTTAACGCATACGTGACTCCTTTGGCCGACATCATCAGAGGCCATGGCTTTGAGACCATCTCATATGCGGACAACACGCAGCTAATTGTCCCCATTCCTCAAAAACAGAGATTCTACTGTTTGGGTAGGACGAAGAAATCTAGTCTCCTGAGTGGTGGCCTGCCGAATTGGGTGAAGCCCCCCTCTTAGGAACTGGGCTAAGAACCTTGGTATCAGGATAGATGACAAACTTTCGATGGAGGAGTAGGTCAAGACAGTGTCAGGCACTTGCGTTGGCATAATGAGGATGCTTAGGAAGATCTTTCCCTGGATCCCTTTGTCAGCAAGGAAAACCCTAATCTAGTCACTCCTGGTGAGTCGTCTGATCTACGGTAACTCACTGCTGTTGGGAGCAAGGGAAGATCTCCTCTCAAGGCTTCAGGTGGTGCAGAACACAGCAGCCCGCCTCGCCCTCAACAAGCCAGCACAAACCCCTTCCGCCCCCCCTGCTGAGCCAGCTACACTGGCTCCCGGTTAGGAAACGGGCTATCTTTAAGATGCTCTGTGTGAACTTTAGATCATTACAGGGGAGAGGCCCTGCATATCTCAGAAATAAACTGAATAGGTATCATCCTGCCCCACAACTAAGATCTAGCAATGCAAACCTTTTGTGTACCCAGAGAATACACAGGGTAAGGACGGGTGGGATAGCCTTTTCTTATCTGGCAGCTAGCCGTTGGAATAAACTGCCGCAGAATATTAGGGCCTGCTGTGAGCTAACCAGTTTTAAAAAACTTTTAAAGACATGGCTGTTTTAGATCTGCCTGTCCAACAACTATTCTTTCCTCAAAGCGCAGAGATATCCCCTCGGGGATGATTCACTTGCACTCTATAAATCCACAAAGTAAAGTAAAGTAAAGTAAAGATAGTGAATATCTTTCAATTGCTTCTCCATCAAGACTTGCAATCCACCTTTCCTGATGAGAGATCGCATGCTTGGGAATATTATGTATGGACAATTTATTACACATGTTGCTACACTAGTTACACTATATTACAAATCTATAGCCCACTCCATGGCAGACAGCTCTTGACTCATGACCAACTAAGCACATTACACCATTGTTGGTGCACTGTTGGAAATCATTGACAGTTTCTTGTACCCTCTTTACTGCTGGTAAGAAATAATTGCTGCACAATTACAAGAATGGTGGATAATTGTTGGGGCTACTTTTAAATGACTATGCTTATTTTTGGCCTTCCCTTCTTGAGGGTGGTAAAATTATTTTGGGTCAGCTGCCCGCATTCTCAGTTCTGGTCCTACATTAATTCTCTGCAGTTGCCTAAGTGAGCCACCACAAATTGCCATCAGTTGTGTTTCTCTCTTTCTCGCATTGCCTCCTTAGTCCTGTTTCTCTTTTCCATTGACCCATGAGGTTTGCCTGCAGAGGCATTTATGCTATAAAAAATCCACTTTCTTTGCTCGGTAGATGAGTGTGAAAGTTCTGAATGAGACATTTCAATTTGTTTTACAATTGTTGCCTTTGTTCGACCAAAATCAATCTTCAAGGCATATATAGGTGAGATGGGGGTACTTGTTCAAAACGTTTTTTATAAAGTATTTTACAATATTTACTTTTTTATCTCTGGATAATCCAAACAAAGGATGTTGGCTTTTCTTAGAATATTTTCTGCTTCTACAAGTTTTGATTTAAGTTCCACCCCATGATTTTTTACATACTAGATTGGGATGAAGATAGAGGCCAGCTAAACCACTGGTGTGAGTGTTATTAAGGATCACGGAGAAACCGATATTTCTAGCCTTCACTCTGGCTTAATGTTGAATTTGTGGTTTAATCACCGTTCAACTCCCATCTTTTTCTTTTTTCATGGAGAAGGACTGTGTAGTAATATTTTTATATTCTACACCTTGAATGCTTTCATTCTGAAGGCATAGAGACAATAGAAGGTATATGGCTATGTATAAGGTTGCTGTGCAAGAGGTTGCTTTAACATGTGGGTGGACAACTCAATCTACATAAAGCTGAGACCTTCCGGTACTTTCCAAGAAGTTAGCTTCATAACATGAGAGACCATTACTTCTTTATACAGCAAGATGGCTGCTTGACATTGCATTTTCCCTAATGGGAACTTTCATCGGACACTGGCACAAAGGGAGGGCCTACCGGCTGATCTGGCTCTTGTACAACAAAAGCCTTTGAAGCCTACTGACTTGGAGCAAACAGAAAAGGAGTAGCTTCACAAGAATGCCCATAGGATAATGTATGTGTATGTATTCTAAAACCACGCGATTAAAAGGGGCAAGTGGGTGTCCAGAAAACAATCCAGGTTTGGCAAACCTAGGAGCTTGAAATACTAACCACTCCAAATGTTGTTATTTAATGACAGCTATATCATTGTACCTTGGTACATCTTCAGGCTGAAAAGCTTTGAGGTATCCACCATTAAACCAAGCTGAAGAGCTGCCTTGCTTTGCTTGCTTGTGCCCCTATAGAACTAGAGAATTTGTATTCTAAGAAATCATAGTATTGAGTCAGCGGATCACTTATTATTTAATTGTGTTTTTCTGGCTTACATGAAAGCCAAATATGTTTTTTGTAAACAATGAGAGCTGTAATGTTGTGGCTAGAAGCAACCAAATGAATTTAGCTTATATTTACCATGATGGGTTAAAGCATCACTAGAAATAGATTGTATTTAGAGCATCATATGTGCTGTCAATTAATACACATTAATATAATAAAAGAACAAAGATTGCTTCTGGGGGGGGGGGGGCTCCACCAGCACGCCTATAGATTCCAAGAAACTGTTGGATGCATATGTCATTCGGGCTATGGCTTGCTCTGAGAACTGTTGCCTGGAAACCACAAAATCCAAATCACGGCGGCCTCAAATTCAGTTTAATTCCATCACGGACGATCAGATAACATCCTGTGCATGATACATAGCACCATTAATCCTCAGAATTGTACATTCCTATAGTCATTAAATCCAATCAAATCACAGCTTTACTGAAAATCCCAACTTTGAACCAGTGGACTTCTAACCTTAAAATAGTATCCAGACTGTTCTCTCTATGTTAAAGTAAAGACAACAACTGTTTTATTACTTTCTCACATATCCAAAATGAACTTCTGAACATTTTCAGTCTGCATACCATCCCAGGTGTAGCATTGAATCACCTTCTCTCCAAACATTAGACAACATATTCTGAACTGTGGAAGAGGCGTGGTGATGCATGCCTGAATCCTAGTTCTGCTTTACTTATCAGCTAAATTTGCACTACTGACCTTGGCACACTTCTCACCACCTGTCCATCGGAAGGGGAATATGGGATTACCTGTTGAAAAGGTTATCATCCTTCCTATCATCAAGATTTAGTTTCTAAAAATTTACACATTCAGATCTGCAGTGTTGTTACATTTTCACTTGCCACTACTACTCCTTACACCTACATTGCTTACACTGCATCTTGAATTCCAAATAGTTGGTAAAGTTTTCTTATCCAATCACAAATTACATTTTTTGCTGCCTACGCACTGTGGCAGGGAATACGGAGGAGTCTTCCTCTCACTACCACCCATTTTCACCAAATTATTTTGTTGCAGATCAATGTGTTTCACTTTTTAAATACATTTAACCAGATACCAATTTTCAATTATAATCTTTCAACGTTATTTTTATGTCAAATCATTTTCAAATCGGGTATCTGACTAATACTTACATTTTAATACCGGAAGAGTTTGGATACATTATCAGATTGATATAATTATGGTAGTGCTTTGATTACAAACATCTATTGAATTTATGTTCCTGAGCTGGTTCCTTCATTTGCATTAGTGGAATCATTTGATGCTTTTTAAATGATACCTTGGGAATATTTAAGGGTATCTTTAGGTTATTTGACTAGTGGATCTATGTTCTCAGCTACAAATCATAAGTGAGACTTCTACTATTACCTTGCCCTCTGTAGAGGTTGCAAAATGTATGCCCCCTTGAAGCCATACCTTACACTTTGGGTGAGTTTACAGCTCACTGGGCTATCTTACTATTATTAGGACTTGTACCTTACACTTTGGGTGAGTTTACAGCTCACTGGGCTATCTTATTATTATTATGACGTGTGTGTATCTCATTCCCCAGTTATTGAACGTTTATATAACTCTTTTGATCATGCCTTGAAACTGTGGAAAGAAAAGTTAGGGTGACCACCTTGCTCTAGGTAATTATGGACATTTCCAGTCTTGAATGTTTAATATACAAATGATTGGTTTTTAGTGTGTTATTCTAATGAGTTCAATAGAAGTAAAACAGACTACAACACATAGAATGCATTAGGTGAAAGCCTAGAATAGAAACTGTATCCATAGTGACGTGGAGTGTGATCATCACCCTAGGAGGGGTGGATAGAGGTGAATGAAATTTCAGGAGTAGAAAACGTTGCAGAAAGGCAGCTCTCAAAGTACTACCCCTGATGAGGCATTGAAGCTCTTTATGCTGGGCATCACCCTACTCCGGAAGCTAAGGTTAAGGGATAGTCCAGTGCTATTGGTTACTGTTAGTTATTGTTTTACGTCGCGTCTGCCCAAGTAGGCAATTCCATGCATCTACTACAGTTACTTTGTGGTACAAAAATTAACTGGAGTTGGGTGTGATAATTAATGGTGGGAGGTGTATGTGAGTTCATGCAGGTGGGTGGTGCTGGTTTGGGGTTAATAGATTAAGATAAAGAAGGTAAGGTATTGTTTGGTTTGAGGAGTAGGACTTTTGAAGAAGGAAAGGTTGTCATCTTTGAAATGAGCTATAGGAAATTAGCAGGAATGCATTACTAGAGATTAGGACACACATTCATGTAACTTAGAATAGGTTGTGTTCAGAGAAAGGAGGCATGCAGAAAATGGAAAGAACGGAGAGGGCAATTTCATGGAAAACAAGCATTGGCATAGCCAATAGGTCTCGCCTTTGGAACCTTATAAATGTTCAGCCAAGCAGTGAGACCAGTGAGAGGATGGGTGATGTTAGTGGATACTGTCTACGTGTGCCAAGGATTATTGATGGGTCTTGCATACTGCATACTGACCCAGGTCAGAAGACTATAGAGCATACCCTCAAAGTTGACTGTGGTTCATAGTTTTCAGTGGGTGCTGGATACAGCATGACTCATGACATTAGTGATGAATGCAGGATGCTATCTTTGGATGCTGGGGGTTGTGTCGCCAAGTGCTGGGATTAGGTTTACAATGGCTAGTCAGTACCCGATAAAGAGTTCAGTCTCTAACATGCAGAATGTTGTGATAACGTACTGATGGTATATGAAGGTGATGGGGAATAGGAAGGATCAGTTGTTTATGGAGACTTACAACAATACAGGATGATAATGTGCTATCTCTGATGGTGTATAGTGGGGAACCTCGATGATGGATGCTGGCAGTGATTGGTGCATTTAAGTGAAGTGTATGAGCTGCAGTTTCGTTAGTGGGCTCTAGATATATGGTGCTTCAAGCTATGCCTGTTTGGTCTGTATTTTGTTGCCAGTGATTGATGCCTGCAAAGTAGTTTGGTCAGATGAGGGCTGGATACAGGGTGCTGTCAATGGTGATGCAGCCTGTAGGTTCTGTGTGTTGAAAGTGGGAATGGGTGATGCATATTTACTTATCGATGTTTTGCTGCAGATTACCTGTACAGGAGTACGTATTTGAATACAATACATAGCATTTATAACATAATGCCCTAGCCTTACACTTATTATGGCTGAAACACAGAAGCAGGGTGTAATTCAGACAGACTAACCTTAAAATGTAGGTACCACTCTAGTACTGACAACCAAGAGGTGTGGGGTGTCCACTGTACCACAAGCTGAGCTCTGCTGTTTAGTTCTGATCACTTGACCAGAGACATTGGGCCTTATCGTCCACGTCCAAGCTTTCTCATCTCTACAAGAAGTGCGCTCTCTATGTGTTTTAATCTGACTTTTAATCAGAATGAGACCAACTGTAATAGTAAGTAATTTCTTGATATTTTCTACGGAATTTACGCTTTAAACCACCTCCGTGCATTTTTCTTTTTTTAAGGTATATGGTGTGAACAGAGCAACAGTTACATTACATAAGGTCACATTCATGTTTTTAGGCAACAGGGCAATTAGGTGATCTGCACAGAATCGCAGGCTGTGAGTCGAGCAGAGACTCAAACCCTCTTGCCCAGTTCCAAAGTCAACAGCCCCGGCTGCAATGTCACACCCTTTCCGGCATAATGGGCAATGATCATCTGATACCATCTGCTGCCTTTTGTCGCGTGCCTGCCACGTCTCCTGCCACTGAATTTGTTCATTCGAACAGTGGTCAAAATACATTTAAACACACCTGTTTAAAAACAAAAATTTAGAGACAAACCATTTTGAAAAATGTAAATAAAATAATATAAATGTATTAGCACTATGACAATAGGGTGGGGTGAATGGTTACAGGAAAAAAAGTTGACGTTTAAAACACACGGCAATCGGTACGGGTAATTGTGTAGAGGAAGAAAAGCCAACATTTGAAACATAGGGGCAGAAACAAACAAAAAGAATTGTGCGCTTTAACAAACCTACATGCACAGAAGGGCATGCCTACATGTAACGGGCGTGCTCCATAGGCAGGGATGAAACACCAAAAGGAGGGTCAATTAAAAGCAATGCACCACTGCAAAGCAAGGATTTCAGAGTGGCACAGCAAAGAATTAATAAAAAATGATGGGGCTCCTTGAAGTCCACAGAGTAGATACAGCATGTCTTGAGACAGAGCATGTTCTGCCTAGGCGAGACCTTAAAAGGATCAGCATCATCAGAACTTTAGGAATATGGAGTAGGCTTTTGAGATAGCATTCAATTTAAGGATGCAAAACTATAGAAAGGAACTGTTTTGTTTGCATGTGGGAGTGTGCTATATTATGTACTCTTGATCGGCACTATAATCAGGATACTGCTAAATAAGCACTCCAGCAAGGTCAACTGATCAGCTATGGGGCTGTCAGCATAAAGTAACTGCTTTACAAGAGCTTTAGACTAAGCTTAAAGAAAGCAGAAATCTCAAGATCATATCAATGCAAGAAAATATTTGGGTAACGAATTTAAACATTGAAAATGCAGGAGTGGATGTCCTGTGAAGTTCATCTTCAAGTTTGGCTCACTTCATTAATTACAAAAGCAAAGTATGATCCATTCAGATGCCTCTGGTTTAAAATGGCACAAAGTGGAGGGTGAGGAAAGCTTCCATAGATAGCTGTGTATTGCCTGGAGTGTGGAGATCCAGACTCTGAGTTGAGGCGGATCCTGACTGGGCTCCCTTTAGATATTCAATTAAGGCTGATAGTGAGACATTCTCAAGCCCTGCCCTATGGTAGAAGGTAGGAGAGGGTTGGAATTGTAGATTATGTTGTGCAAGTTGAATGGGACTCTTTAGGGGAGACCCAGTCTTTTGTCTACCTTTATCACACCTTCTGTTGGGCTGATGACAGCCAGGTGAAGCAGCCTCGCACTTCTAAGTGCCTCTCTTGTGGGTGTCCCAGGCCAGAGAGTACCCTTCTGTGAGGGCATCACTCCACACAAAGACTGTGTTTGGGGATAAGCTTGGAAAGGACACATGACAAACTAGTTCTGCAAATGATAGTAGATACACTTGCAACATGAATCCTTTCAAAATTCTGTAGAAATAAAGCTGTAAAAACATACCATGCAAGTACAGTGAAACACACATGAGCAAGACCAGCGGAAATAAAAAGCGGCCCCTTCATGTAAACATAAACAGCATGCTTTGTATCAGTAGGTAGTTAACTGCAGAGACAAAAGTGAGATAAAGACACATCCAAGTTAACATCCCTCTCTGGATCTGTGTACAGTTCTTTAAGATAATTATTTCATTTTAGTATGATGCATGAAAGGTCAAAATTAAATTGCCTGCTCTATTGTGAAACAAAACCAAAAGTTAAAAACGGCTTAGAAAAATAATTTATCAAGCAATAATTTGAATAATCCTATTCCACTCAGATAAAATAAAAATACATTGAGCAAAGAGCAATGCCACAGCCTTCAAAATTAAAAATACAGCTTTATGATCCTGTCCAAGTCTTACTGATAAAGGTCATGCACTTTCTTAAAGTCACAGAAAGAGGTATTTGGCAAGTCGGGAGGGGGGGAGGGGGGTTGAGAGTGCAACTAATTTCATGACCTACCCATTTATGTTTAATCTTTTCAGATCACAAGGGGGATTTATGAGTTTCTTGAATAAGGGCGATATTTGCTCCTTTGGTATTTAAGTAATGGGTTAATACAATTCGCATTCAAGGATGTTATCTTTACAGGGTGTAGAGCGGGATGTCCCATAGTCATCTACATTGTTAGGATAGTGTTTAATGTGATGACAGCAATAGTCTGAGGAATGTAGGATGTAGGAGGATGGAGAAGAAATTGGAATCACCTCACTATATTGAGATTACCAAGGGGAAGTATGACGTGCACGGGTAACAATAAGACTTAGGCAGCTCTTAGGGGAGGAGATCTCAGCTTCAGGGAGTAGACTGGGGAGACTAGGGGCCATTGTGGCTGTGCTAGGAGAGATCAAAAATGTGAGTACAATGCAGTAGCCAGACATAAAACTAGAGCTACATTCCATCTTCTTCACTGGCAGCACTGTGCAATCAATGAGCATTAGTGAGCTGCATCAATACTCACAGCAGTACTGTCATTACCCTAGTGGGGTTTGAAAAACAGGCAACTTCTGTTTGAATTTTAAGACCTCCAGAACTTTTATGTATGGGCCCCAAACCCTAAAAAAAAGCTGTATTCATTATATAAAAGCCTAACTACAGTGATCAGAACGCAGCCTAAAAGGCAGACCTATCACAATTGATTCAACATCCCATCAAGATCACTGGGAGAAGAGATAGCACTCCTACTACAGTAGCCAGTGAAAGGAAGTGCCCGTTCAACCTGAGGATCTATATAGCAAGAAACCACAATCAAGTTCTGAAAATGGGAGACCGCGCGACCCGGCAAACAAGATGGCCGCTGCCTTCTGAGCTCCGCGATGTCGGGGGGCGCTCGCTGAAGAAGGGCTCATTTCAGTTCGGTGTTTTTACTGCTTGCAGGAGGATTCTGCAACCGGAGGCTGCCCCCCCCTTATTTTGGTATGCTTCTCTTGCCATTTACGTTGTTTTCCATGTAATTATGTGAGGAAATGCTCCTCACTCGAAAACGGCCGCCATTTTGTTTTTTGTTTTCTCACAAACATCGTTTTTTTTTCCTTTTCTTTAAATTTTCAATGCTGCAGCTACGAATGACTAACATTTCTACAGCTTTTTTATGTACTCTTCTCCCCTGCCTGATGGTCCTATTTTCTCTGGAATTTGGATTTACCTCAGCACTATCATTTATCACCTGTTAGTGGACATTGTGTTTTACTCTTTTGTCCGCGCAGAGATGCTGTTATTTCATCACATTATGCTGCATTTTTGGGCTATCTTCACTGCTCCTCATCTTTTTTGCATGTGTTTCTACGTGCTTTAGTGGTCCTCTCATCTTCTTTTGTTTTTATAACTTGGTCCCTTTGGTGACTTGTGCACAATGGAGCCCGCACATAATTCCAAGACCCACGGTCCCGCATCTTCTACACGCAAAGATTCAGCTTTCACTGGTAAGCGCCTTAAAAAAGACCGTCCGTCTCCTTCTAAATCCCAACTTCCTGTTACGTTGGAGGATATTATGGAGGAGCTACATCTTATGCGCCCTTTTATGACTGACACCACTACTACTCTTCAGAGACTTGATGACAAATGGTCCAGTCTGGATAAGAGGGTTTCTGATGTGGAACAAAAAATCAGCGATGCCCAGGATGTTGTTGCTAAGGTTGCCAGCCTTACCAAGGAGGTCGACATGCTCAAAAAAACCTCTGAGGATTTGGAAAATCGCAATTGGCGCAATAATTTGCGCATCTATTGTGTTCCGGAGAATTCAGAGGGGTCTGATATTATCCAATTCTTAAAGACTCAAGTTCTACCTATTACTGGCTTCCCTAAACACCTGGATGTTAATATACAAAGGGCTCATCGTCTTGGACCAAAAAACTATTCTTCATCTTCCAAACCCAGAGGCATTGTTGCTTATTTCCTTCTCTATTCAGACCTAATGTCTATTCTCCACTCCGCTAAGCAGCACAAACCGCTACTTTGGTCTGGCCACAAAGTCTTTTTCACTCAAGATGTTTCTAAACCAACTGCTGCACGGCGCAAGGAATTTCTAGACTTAAGGCCTGCTCTTCGATCTATGAACGCCAGATATGGTCTCATTCATCCTTGTTTTTTTAAAGTGACCTATAAAGAAAGAACATTCAGTTTCGACGATCCAGCGGACCTTCGGAAGTTCATCAATACCCATAAGGATGAATCTATGGAACTCAGCAGACCCTGATTCCTCTGTTTTCCATGCTTGTTTGTCTTTTGATTTCTGTTTTTTTACATCTTGTTCCCTATGGTAATGTTGTTTTTGTTCCTCTCATCTTATTTCTAGGTTGCCTCTTCAATGTTTCTGGTGTTCATTTCATTTATTGTGCTGCCCCGGTGTTCTGTTCTGTGCATTTCGTCACGCTGCCCTCCCTTTCCAATTGTTTGGTAAGTTCCCTTCATTTGTCTTATTTGGTCGTGTTTGGTCTCTTGATCTGTTTATTTTTACTACGTCTTTTTTTGTATACATTATTTTTGAGACCTTGCATTTGACTTCTTCACTTGCTCGTGCGGCTGTTTTGTTTTTCGCTGCTCCCACTCTCACTTCATTGTCCTTCGTGTTCTTGTCGTCAATGGCTGAAGTCTCCTGGCTTGTTGCCATTCTTTTCTTTTCTCTTTATCTCAGGGGAGTTTTGGTCTCCCACTCCCTTTTTTTCCCTTTATCTCCTTTTCTCTGCTCTATACCTCAATTTCTGCTCTCTTTACCTCTTTTTCTCTTCTCCTATGGATTTTCCTTCCCTCATCACTCTCTTCTTTTTTTTTAGGCATTCTGCATTTGTTCCTGCTCCTTTTATTTCCTGTCTTTTTTGTTATTCACATCTTAACTCTCCACTGTCTTTTCAATGTTCCCATTATCTGCTTCTCCTTATTTCCTTCTCGGCAATGGATTTGGGTTCTATTCTCTTATTCGTTATTTTCCTTCCAGTGGCCTTTCTCTTTTCTTCTCTCATTTTTATCCTTAGCATCTTTCCACTACGCTATGCTCCTTATTCTCTATCCTCCGGCCTATTTTTCTATGTCCTCCAGAAATGAATAGTCTTCGTGTCATCTCCTGGAATGTTAAAGGTCTTCGCAACCCAGCCAAGAAGTAACGGGTTCTGTCTCATTTAGCAAGACTGAAGTGCCAGGTTGCTTTGCTACAAGAAACTCACCTCTCCCACAAGGACCTTTCTTCTCTTCGTAAACAGTGGGTGGGAGAAGTATTTTGTTCTCCTTCAGTTAGCAACAAAAATGGAGTTACTATTTTGTTTCATAAATCTTTATCTGTTCAGTTAAAAAATGAGTTTTCAGATGGTAATGGTAGATGGTTGTATTTGGATGTTAAAGTTAATAATGTTGATTTATCCTTTTGCAATGTTTATGGTCGCAATAGTATTGATTTAACCTTCTGGAATGATTTCTCTATGTTTCTTTCTTCGCATACCACTACAGATTTAATCATTGGTGGTGATTGTAACCAACTAATGGATCCTTTCCTCGAGCGTAAGCCTCAAACCAGATTTATCCCTAACAAGATGCAAAAGTCCTTTTACAGGGGCATATCCTCCAGAGGCCTAATTGACTCCTGGAGATTGTCCCATCCTGATACCTTAGAATTTTCCTTTTTTCCCCTGTACATGCATCACACTCCCGCATAGACTACATCTTTCTCACTCAACATACCCTCCAATTCATGACAAATGTTGAAATCAGTTCTATCCTCATCTCTGACCATGCTCCCGTTATTCTTGACATAGACTTACCTTCCCCTAATCCCAGTTCTCGTTGATGGCGTTTCAACAATTCTGTCCTTCTTGATCCCCAGTTTACTGACCAATTTGCCCTCTTTATGGAGGAATTTTTTCAGATTAACCTTAACTCTAGATCTCAATTCCACCTCATCTGGGATGCTTTTAAAGCAACAGCTAGAGGAAATATCATTGACTTTGTCTCTCGCATGAAAAAACTGGCCCTCTCTAAATCCTCCCTTATTCTTAAACAAATTAAGGACTTAGAGCATCTTTTTTATACTTCTAATTCTACTGAAGCCCTCTCCTCCCTTGTCAAAGCTAAAATTCAATTCAATACATTTTTTGGGGATGCGGCATGCAACCACCTTCTTAAATTCAATGCAAAAATGTATGGTGGGCGCAACAAAGCCGGTAAATCTCAAGATTAAGAAGCAGAAGTCCAAAATAGCTGTTATTACTGATGTTCAGGGAAACCGTCATTGCACAGATGAAAAGATTCTTGAATGTTTTGTTCAGTACTATTCCTCTCTATACACACCTGAATTGACGCCGTCCTCTGGTCAAATAGACTCATTTTTTCAATCTATACCTAAATCTCCGCCTGCTGATGTTGATTTCTCCTCTCTTGATGCCCCTATTTCTGAAAAAGAGATCCTTCAGGCTATTACTCTCTTACTTAAAGATAAGTCACCAGGTCCTGATGGTTTTACTGTCCGTTTCTATTTTCATTTGAAGAATTTTTTATTACCACATCTATCTTCATTAATTACTCATTTTCTCTCCATTGGTGAATCGAAAGGTTCCTTCACCCAGGCTATGTTGTGCCTACTCCCAAAAAAAGATAAAGGTCCCTCTCTCTGTAAAAATTATCGGCCCATTTCATTAATTAATACAGATTGCAAAATCTTTGCCAAAATTTTAGCTTCCCGATTAAATTCTGGTACTCCTGACCTCATTAATATCTATCAATCTGGTTTTGTCAAAGGTAGATCTATTACGGATAATTCTAGAACCCTCCTTAACATTATTCACCTTACCTCTAAATTGAATTCCCCACTCGCTGCCATTACCCTAGACGCCAAAAAAGCTTTTGATAGAGTTAGCTGGGATTTTATGTCTGCTGCTCTCCGTTGGCACGGTTTCAGTCCACATATCATTAAGCTTATTCACCTCTTATTCTCTGCTCCTTCTACCTCTATCTGGGTTAATGGTGTTCAATCTTCTTATTTCCCTTTACATAGGGGTACCAGGCAAGGCTGCCCCCTTTCTCCCCTTCTTTTTATTTTGGCTCTAGAACCTTTTCTTGAACAAATACGGCGTTCTAAATCTTATTCTGGTTTTGTTTATAAGAATTTACATATTAAGTTTACTGCTTACGCGGATGATATTTGCTTTATATTTCTAATCCTAATGCTTCTCTGCCTGCTCTCTTTTCCCTACTTCATGAATACTCCCTTGTCTCTGGTTATAAATTGAATATTGATAAATCTGAAGTGTTACCCCTTAATAAATATCGTCTTCCCCATATGTTTCAGGGTTCAGGCTTTGAATGGAACCCTACGAGCATAAAATGTTTAGGTATTCTCTATACCAATAATGTCAAAGATACCATCAAAATTAATCATAAAGACATTCTTTCCAAACTTTCCGCTCTTTATGATCGTTGGTCTCCATTATTTTTATCTTGGTGGGGAAGATTGTCTACTATTAAAATGATGCTTCTTCCTATTATTAATTTTTACCTCTCAATGCTCCCCGTCTCCCTTCCTGCTTATTTTTTCACTCTTCTCAATCGCACCCTTGTTCGGTTCCTTTGGAATAATCGTAAGTCTAGGATTTCTCTATCTCGCCTTCAGCAACCAAAGGATTTGGGGGGGTTAATTTTCCCAACCTCGTCCGTTTTCATTCCTCTTTTACTTTAAAACAAATTTGGCCTTTCTTATCCGATTCATCCCCTCTCTCCGTCACTGCCTGGAGTGCATTAGAATTGGCTCAGCTTTCGCCTTTCTCATTTCTCACTGCCGTCCACTTGTCCCAACCCCCTAAGCCATTTATCTCTCCCACTTTCAAACTCTCAAGGGCGCTTGCACTATCTCTGTTTCGCTCTTCTTTCTCTCAAGCACATCTTCATTTTCTCACCCCGTTATGGTATAACCCATCCTTGAAGATTTACAACAAGGCTCTTTTCTGGAAGGGATGGATTGATAAAGGCAAAATGTATGCAGATAAACTCCTTGTTGGTGATTCTCTGTTGGATTTTTCAGATATTTGCACAACCTTTCACTTATCTCACACATATTCCTCACAGTATTCTGCTCTTAAACCATCTCTAACCACCGTCTTCTCTCATCATTGCTCATTATCTGATATTTCTCCGTCAGAATCTCCTCCACCAGATTTCACTATTCCTCACAAAGCTGCTGTTATTTATAAGATTCTTTCCTGTTCTGTTTCTGACCGCCCCAAGTCCAAATCTGAGCTTGCATGGGAAAGAGATTTATTGCAGGACTTTTCTTTTCCTGTCTGGGACTCTATTTGGTCTAAAATCCACACGGTTTCCCGTTCAGCTAGTACCACTCAGACCCTTTATTTTTTTTACAACAGACTTTTCCTTACCCCCTCTGACTTATTCAAGTTCAAATCTCTAGACTCTAGTAAGTGTTGGTCACGCCCTCATCCTGATAGTGACCTCTTCCATATGTTTTTTCTTTGTCCATTGTTTAAATATCTTTGGTTTCAAATCTGGTACAAGCTGAACGATATTTTAGGCTCCAATCACACCTTTGACATTGTTCATATTTTTCTTGGTGGTTCTTCCCCCATTTGGAGTGTTTCACACAATGTTCGCAAATTTATAGATTTGTTTATAGCCATTTCTTTGCAGGTAATCACTACGAACTGGAAAGATACCTCAAAAATTTCTTACAATGCTTGGTGGAATCTTATATGTCATCATCATAGACTGGATCGCGCTTATGCTACCACCACCCCCTTATAATTAAAAATGATTTGTTATGGTTACCATTAACTGATTTCCTTTCCAGACATATACCATAATATGCCTTATTCGCTGTTTTTTCTGATGTTTTATTCATAATATTTGTAATACATGCTTTTTCCTTTTTCTCCCCTCTATTCTTTCGCTCTTTCTTCTCTTCTTTCTTCCCCCTTTTTTCCTTTTAATAAAATCCTTAAAAAGCATTTTCTCTTAGTATATACATTTAAATTTCACCTGCATTTTGTACTTCTCCATTTTTATAATCTTCTTTAATTATTGTGATTTTGTACTGATGTTTTACTTGGTATATTTGATTTCAATAAAGCTTTCTAAACTTAAAAAAGTCCTGAAAATGGAAATTATATAGTAACAGTGATGAAAGTTGAGTAGTGGCGGTGGCAGCCTCCTCTAGATCTAGCATTGTGGGGCCATTATACTTCAAATTGTAAACAGGATTGTAGTGGTGCTTTAGAACATCAAAAATATGGTGGAGTCCTTTCTTGTCACATCAACCTAATGACCCTCTTTTTACAAAAGAACAGGGGATATCACATAAAGTGAGCAAGGAAAGTGATAATTTAAGACCAGTCTCTGCCAGAGATTTGGCTTGACTCTTGTCTTAAGGAGTAGACAATCTGGAAGAGTGGTATCTTACAACTTTGGTAAATGGCTGTATGTGTCTAGAATTTTAAAGAAATGTATTGCTTTTGGCAAGAAATTTAGCAGCAGTTTTTAACTTATATAAAATAATTACAGAGTACAACAGAACACAACATGGTGACAAAACATAAAGCAAAATAACAACATGTTAAAAACATAATAATAGAACCCAACACAAAATAGTCAAAACAAAAGGCAATGCAACATCCATGGTACGATGCAACAATAACGCAACACAATAATTCAGCAGAAAAAATAAACAGCACAACATTTCACCATCACAACAAAATGCAACATAACATAATGCACAAATCTACTTTTCCCATATTTCCACCTACCAATATCTGTTTTTATGAAAATGTGGTAAAAAGTGTTTGCAACAAGTCTTTAAACCAAGAGCATGTAATTAAGCCAGCAAAAAGCTTTTGTGATCCAGTCTCATCTCTTAAATGAGAAATTCCAGTGCTGACTTTATGTGATATGCCCCCAATGAGTGTTCTCTGTGAGGAACCTATTTGGAGGTGTGTGTGGTCTGGTTCAGTTTCTCGATATGCTGGAAGAACCTCTCTAGATGTTGAGTCAAAAGAGGATCCAGAAAATCTTCCAAATTGCTGGATTTACAATATTCACTGGTCATCCTATTCATGTAGATTGGCAGAAAACCTATTTTACGGAAGCTGATTTTAAGTCACATGACTAAGAATGTCCTCCTCTTGATATTTGTGTTGTATGTGTAGTTGACAGATTCATGTATGGCATGGCCTTCCAGCAAGATTGAACCCCTTTTCTTTTCAGTGACCGGAAGGGTTATTTGGACAGGTTGGTGGTCAAACAGACATGACATGATAGGGTGAGAGAGATTTGAGGTTAGGTGATTTGCAGTCGTATTGAATGTGTGCTCTCTTGAATTCAAGCTGATCAGAAATTGTATATTCAGATGTCAAGGTATGAGCTCAGCTGAAAAATCAAACATGTTATCTTTCTCTGCCATTTTTAAGGACACCATAGAACCAGATGCTGTCCCAGCAAGAAGAGTCTTCCAAATTTGTGACTTTGCATTTAAGGTGCCAAATTTCCAGATCCTGGTCTGTGGAGTCATCCAAACTTTCCTCCACAGATTCAAGCCTCTTTTTATTTGACTCAGCTGTTTGTTGAAGGATATAGCGTCAGATGGGATCAATTTCACCTATGAGTACGTGTCTGATATTTTAGATTCCATTATGGAATTACGCATATTCAAAGTCATTTGTACAGCGTGCGGCTACCTCAACAGAGGAGTCCCGGTGCTCAAAAGCAAGACTGAAGAACAGGTTCTGCCATTTCTATCTATACTTTATTGAAGAGCCAGCTTTTGAAATCTTTCCTGAAACAGTGTTTGGACTCGGTCATGCGAAGATGGATGGGCAGGTTGTTCCAGAGCTCGGCTGTCAGAACCGAGAAAGACCTGCCACCTCGACTAACCTTGGCAAACCTCAGGATGCGCAAGAGTCAGAGGTGGTTAGATCTCAAAGCTCTCTCTTGATAGTACTGGCTAAGCCTATTCCTAAGTATTGTGGACATTTGCCCTTAATCGCTCTGAATGCCAAAGTCAAGGCTTTGAACTCAACCCTCTCGGCAACTGGAAGCCAATGAAGCTGCTTCAAATGAGGGGAGATGTGATGATGAAAGAGGACCCGTCTAATCAGCCTGGCCACCGCATTCTGTATCATTTTGAGTCTATGAGTCAAGAAAGCTCGAAGACCCAGATATAAACTGTTGGCATAATCCACAAGTGATGTCACCAATACATGGATTACGATCTTTCTGGACTCTTCTGGATGAAGATGCAATAGATTCCTGACAGATCTTTACTTCAGAAAGCAGGACAATAAAATCTGCCGATTTTGAGTTGCGAAGGAGAGGTCAGAGTCAAACATAATCCCTAAGTTTCTAGCTGAAGTAACCGGTGTCGGTAGAGGATTCAATTCAGAGGCTAGATGGAGGGGGAACCATCTGACTTAAGATGAGCACCTCCATTCTGTCTGTGTTCCATTTCAAAAAGTTGGTGGCCATCCATTTGGAAATATCTCTTAAACACTCTTTGTAGTTGAGAAAATCTGCTCCAGAATGTTCTCTAAATGAAAACACAAGTTGTGTGCCATCTGCATACTAAACAACCTTTACTCCCCAGGTACCAATAAGGGTGGCAAAAGGGGCCAAGTAAAGGTTGAAAAGCAGCAGACTGAGAGCAGAACCCTGTGGCACCCCACAAACCAAAGGTTTGGGCAAAGATCAGAATGGATGAAGGAAGACCCGTTGAGATCGATCTTCTGAAAAAGATTGTATTTATGACAGCACAGTGCCCTGAAAGTCAAAATGGCTTAATCTATTCAACAAGATAGAATGTGCTACAGTTTTGAATGCTGCCCATAGCTCTAGCATCACTACCATGGTGGAAGAACTGCCATCCAGATCCTCTCTAACAGTCTCAGACACTTCCAGTAGAGCGGTCTTCGTGCTATACCCTGCATGGAAGCCAGATTGAGTGCCATGAAGTAAGTAATTAGCTTCTACAAAGGAAGACAATTGGTGATAAACCAGCTTTTCTAAGATCTTCGTGGGAGCAGGTAACAATGAGATGGGTCTGAAATTGTATTGGGCTTCTTTAGCAGCGGCAATAGGAATGCCTGTTCCATAAAGCAAGGAAAATGCTGGATTTAAAGGAGGCATTCCAGAACCTGTTGAGAATATGATTTACACTGAGAGCAGCCAGTTTAAGAAATTGAGGTGGACATGGATCATCTGGGTAGCCAGAATTACATTTTAATAACTCCTCAAGGGGGTCTTTTTCGGTAATTAGGCAAAATTTTGATAGAGCAGATACCGGGCTAACCGATGATGTTAAAGGTCCAGTTGAGAAAACTTTTGGTGAAAACGTTGAGCATAGTTTTTTAATTTTCTCGTCTAAGAAATCAGAGAGGCTAGTGCACAGGGCAGGAGACAGATGAAGAGCACTTTTAGTCACTTCCGGTGTCGTAAAAGATTTTACAGTGAAAAACACAAGACTCCCCTAGAGCTTTGTATACAAATACTACTGTCCTTGCATTCATCGGATAAACATCTCACACCCTCTTCTACATTCAACCTTAGGAGTATTGCTAATCCTTAAAGACAAACCCCCTAAAGACCTTTAAAAAAGTTAACCAAGATAAACCCACTAGGATTCAGATATAACGCGTACAAAACTGTAATTTTATTAAAATGACAAATAAAAGTATTTAAAAACACGAGGTCCACTCCTTCAGGTCATAGAGTCAGAGTCAGTACAGTTCCTCATCCTCTGTTGTTTAAAAACCAGCATCAACATACAATACAAAACATATAATAACATAACAAAATGACAAAAACATCAATTCAATCTGCAAGAGGAAACCCTATTGACACAGATGCATTTTCCACTGTCTGAAAAGGTTCAATTCTATTACTAAAAGGCGATAACCAGGTGAGAGCCCTGCTCTTATCCTTATGGTTACTCCCTGTTGGATTCCTTGTAAAAAGTAGCGTTGACGCGTTTCGGTAGTAGAAAGAAATTATACGACTACCTTCTTCAGGACTAAAATGTTAACGGGATATTACTCCTCCATCTAAAAAAAAAAATATATATATATATATATATATATATATATATATATATATATATATATATATACACAACATTTAGTAATTGACCACAAACATATATAAAAACATAGAAACACAATATGCACTCTCATTGCAGTTCAAGCAAATCTCTGAATTATCTAATAGGCAAAAGGAGGGACAACATACAAATATTTAATTATTTCGAAATATTACATTATACATATTACATTGGATCACCTCCTGCTGATCCAATTGTTCATTGTATTAGTTCAACCAATCCTAAGCGCTACATCTCAATCCCTAGGCACCAGGGAGAGCTCCCCCTTCAGTCCTCATGGGAACCACACCCCCTTGCTCTGTCATTCACACCACTTGCTCTCCTTTATATTAGAGTCTCTAATAAACACTCACCGTGTTGTCTTAGTGACCAATAACCAGCTATCCGTTGTCAAATTCACACAACTTTGGTACAGGCCATGCGGGTTATCAATGGACCTGCACTGGAAATGTAGAACAGAGGAAGGGGCTCTGTATTAGGCTTACAACTTCCTATTATTTAGCCAAAAATTGTTGTCTATGTACAACTACTATTGTCCTATTACCTGTGTTCTTTATAAAGGACGCGCCCTTGGATAGTGGCACCTCAGAACTTTATTTCCTTTTTCTTTGTTCACCCTTCTATTTCTTGCGACTTGAAGATCAATATACTTGCACTCCCTACCAAACATGTATAAGAAAAGGGGAGAGAATAATAGGGACAGTGTTAACCCTATATTGTTAAGAGCACTTTTAGTCACTTCCGGTGTGGTAAAAGATTTAACAATATTAAACATTTCTCTAGACGAGTTAACAGTATTCTTACAGCGCAATGAGAAATGCTCTTTCATCGTTTGCCGTCTAAGTGTGCGGAATAGTTTAAGGGTCGCCTTATATGCTTGTTTTGGTGCAGGGTCACAGGACCTTTTCCAGCTACACTTCAGCCTCTTACAGAGGCTTTTCTCTGCTCCAAGGTCAGAGGAGGACCAGGGAGCAGATGGCTCAGATGTGTTAGCTGTTACTGTTTTTAAAGGAGTGAGCGGGTCCAGTGCCTTAGAGATCCATATATTTATAAGGATTGAATCACTGTCAGGATTGCCTGTAAAGGATGGCAAAGTAGATTGAAGGGAGGGCACAAAGGACTCCTTCGTAAGATTTTGCCAGTTCCTCATCCTTTCAGATGCCGCACTTATCTTTGGCTGGTTGCCGATTCCATAAAATGTGAATGGGACAAGAAATGTATACGTCCATAACAGGCACAAAGGGGCATCAATTTGAAAACTGGCGATGTTAGATAAAATTAAGTCCAGTATATGGCCCACTCTATGGGTAGGAAGGGTGACTAACTGGATCAGATTAAGGCCTGCCAAGGTATGAATCAGCTGAGTTGCCAGAGAGCAGTTCGGGACATCGACATGTGTATTAAAATCTCCCAGAACCATAAAGTTGGCATACTGTAAGGACAATTGGGAAATTGCATAACATAGTTCTGGAAGGCAGCTGCTCAGGCAGTTCGGAGGTTTATATATCAACTAACGGGCAAACGAAATAGATGGGTTAAATTTGATTACAAAACATAATGTACTCTATTTGACCCACCTAAATGACGAAACCTCCCACATGTCCCTAAGGATAATGGCTACAACCCCTCCCACCCTATCTCCACTCCGGTTGGCGCACAAGATCCAATATCCCGTAGGAATGGCCAAGATAAGATCAAGATTAGAACCATCTTTCAGCCACGTTTCTATGAGAAACATAAGATCCCTGGTAGTGTCTGATAGAGAAAGCCATGTACCAGAGGAGCGTTTAGGAAGGGAGCTACAGTTAATAAGGCAGGCTCTTACACTCACCCCTCTGTTTGATGTCTCATTCGACAGGACAACTCCATTCTAAGACATGATTGAGGCCCTTAAACTCAAACCACAGGAATTACACGAAAAATCTGAGTTTCTCGCATCAGGATCATAGTGCAAGGTAGAAGGACAAGGACATTAATTCATTGCCAGGAGAGCTTCTTTAGAAAAGGTGTCAGCCTGTGGATTACAAAAATGGACAGCATTGCTGTAGCTGGACATGATCTGGACACTGACAGGCACAGACGGGCGCAGATGGGCGTAGATGGGCTTGCCTTAGGTGTGCGGGCTGTGCGCCAGCAGCGCGTCTGCGGCATGGGTCTCCTTAAGTAAATGCTTGGGAGCAGGTCTCTAACTATTAGACCGCTAATCCAAGCAAGATGGTGCCCAAAAATGGTCTCGTAGAATGGAGTAAAAATGGCGCTCCACTCGGAAAATGCACCAGGAAAAATGCCCCCAAAGGTGCACTCTGCAACACGCAGAGAGCTCAGTTAAAAATCAGACACAAAAGTATTCACAAGGTTTCCAAGGGTTTTCCCTCCAGCGTTTTGTGACAATAACTGAGTTAGTGCAAAACCAGGAGCAGCTTTTCGCACAGCTGCAACATTAGCTAAAAACACATTTCTCAGCAAGTATTTTTAAAAAGCTATCTACGACAGGCTAACAATCATGACAGTCATTCAAAACCAACTATTCTGGAGTCCGCTGCACGTCTGCAGCATGGGTGTCCTTAAGTAAAGGCTTGAGAGCTGGTCTCTAACAACTAGACCGCTAACACAAGCATATGGCACCCAAAAATGATCCCATAGACCCGTTTTGTCACTGCTATTGCAGATCCCTCAGGATATTTGCTTTCAGCTATCACATCAGCGGCAAGCAGATCGTATGCTGGCTTAATAGGAGACATGAGGGTAAGTATGCCAGAGGTCAAAACGCATTTTGCAGTTCTTTGCATTATAGAGGCCATTACTGGGTTGCCATAGTAGAGATCACAGAAACAGCTGCCAGACTACTGTATAGAAGATTATCTTGAAGTGTGGCGAGTCTTGCAAGGGGTAGTCTCTGTACTCGATGGTGCTCACAAAAATAAGTTGGTCTCTAAACCTGTGGAGTATGCCTCTTATAACAAGAGCATTCTCCAGGGAATTGGTCATCCCTGCTTTCTACTCATCACTGATATTTATTTATTTGAAAAGTTTTATATAGCTCTGGCTCGACCCGGAGGTACCAGAGTGCTTTACATGAGGATAACATTGTTTCAGAACATAGTTACACAGTTACATCAGTTGCTGGAGCATAGTTACATGAGTTACAAAATCATAGCATGGGATAAACAAAGCAGGCAGGGGGAGAAAAATACAGGGGGGAGAGGAAAGGAATAGGGGAGGTAGACAAAGAATGAAGGAGGGAAGAGGTGGGGAAAAAGCATAGCGTATGCAGAAGGATAAACAAAGCAGGCAGGGGGAATGAACTACAGGGGAGAGAGGAAAGGAATGGGGGTTGACAATGAATGAAGGAGGGAAGAGGTGGGAAAGGGGGTAGGAGACAGAGCGTGGAGATGAAAAAGTAACAGTGTCAGACGTCTGGCTGGGTAGGTGACGGCTCTCAGCGGTAAAGGGGTCATTCCCAGTCCTCCGTTATGTGTGATTCACTTGTCACGGTGGACTCTCTCACTGATAGATCAAGCTTAAATCCTTATAATTTAAAATACTGTCTGATTGGTACTAGACCCACTACAGTTGCCTAAGCAGGTCTCCTCTGCCACTCGAAGTGCGATCTGTGACCAAGTGAGCTGTGATCTGCCACATATACTATGGGGCACCCGCAATCTGAAATTGTATTGGGCAGCCATATGGTATAGATTGTCCAACATCAGTGACCATATTCTCCACTTAGCCCACATGAACCTACCTCATGACATGACCAATATCTATGCTTTATCTAACCATATATGTGTTTCACTCACAGACTGATATGCTCCATGTGTTTTCACTCTTAGTACATCTTCCTTGTGCATCCAACAAACTGCCATTCTCCCCAGACTCTCCAAACTCATGATCACCAATATCCTACATGCGGTGTTAAAACGCACTCTCGTGCCAATACAGCACACTGAAGTAGCTTCAGTAGCACGTGGCACTACCCAAACCACCACGACTATAGAATCAATTTATTTACCAGAACGAACATAATAAGAAATGGCACATATATGGCAACAAGTACATGGGGTGAGATGTTTGTTCGTAGATTTCAGCATGTATTAACCACATTGCGATTTAGATATTTGAAAATACATTTGAGCAGACAATCCATACTGTCCGGACAGATATCCCTAAGCTTAAACATGACCTTGGGAACGTCACGCACCTTGTGGTGCTCAAATAGGCCGGCAAGAGAGTCACGCCTTACCATGTAGACCCGCTCCCAGAAGGGACTTACTAGCCAAGCAGGAAAATGCAGCGCCTAGCTTGTAAATGTTGTGTCTGGAAGAAGTAACGCTATTGATTTTCAAAGGCCCGTGTTATATGTTCTGCCATTGTACTTGTGCTGAACAGCTACTGTGCCTCACAGTAACACTGGTGGCCTGCACGCTCTAGTGAGCCCCCAGCACGGCTGGAGAGATCCTGCAGGCCTGGCGTGCTGGCATTGTTAGATCTCAGTTCAAAGTGAGACGGGCTCAGTTTCCATTGACCTCACTCAGTGATAGCTTCAAACACATGCCCGATAGTGAACAGAGATAGGATCTTTGAAATGACCCACAGATGGCTAATTACATGACAGCCGCAGGATAGAAGAGCAGAACCACAATCACAGCGCCCATGTGTGTTTAAAATAATGTAAGGCTACTACTGCCAGCACGAACATGAGGGAACTATTCAATTAAGTTGTTCCGATCCAAAACACAGTTGGAAGCCATCACTAATCCCCTCTGCTAATTGATCGTCCAAAAAACTAAGCAATACCGACCACTACACCACATGTAACTAAACATACATGCGAAAGTAGCTTTTTACACACACACACACACACACCGTTTCTGATATTCTAACGCGACAATCAGAAGTGAGATCACGGCCTCAGACGGATTCTTTGAGGTGATGGCATGACTGTCCCTGACTTAGACAATCCTATGAGCCCTACTAATGATAATTCGGCGCTACACATATCTATCACATTTAACATCCATGTTTCTAAATGTATTAAGAGAACCAGTTAAGATACAAAATAAATAACTAAAAACATAAAGAAACACTACACCCCATAACAAGACTTCTTGCAAGTTTTGTAGCGTTTCTGGGCCCTTTAAATCACACAATCTATGTATAATGAAATCAATGGCCCTCCGATGGATCTTGGTCTGTGCTGAGAGCTGTTGGATATTGGGGATGCTGAAGTTATTCAGTGGACCAGGAATCTGATAACTGAATTACAGGCTTGAAATTATACTCATATAAATTAGTCTCATGAAAATCCTATAAACATAAAATACAGTGGCGGCTGGTGACATTTGAAACTGGTGAGGCGTAAAACAATTGTGGTACTTCACTGCAGCGAACGAGTGCAGCGAGCTAATCTGAACCACCTACGGGGGGTTTGGTGGGGGTTCTCCCCCGAGAAAAGTTTGAAAAAAGAGTGGGCAAATGGTGCATTTTCAAGAAAAATTGAGAAAACAGGAAGGTGTCAACCACTCTGAGGTCTGATGACAAGGCACCAGAGCCACACAGCAGGCAAAGCACTGCAAACAGTACGTGTCCTTGACCAAACCAACTTAAACAGGCAGATCAACCATGATGTCACCCGTCTGCAGCACAATACTGCATCACTTCTAGAGAGATCAACATTTCGCTTTTCAGCGGGGTCTATGGCACATCCCAGCTATTACATGTATCCCTACTTTCACACATTTATTGATTCATACCGCCCTCCTGTATCCCTTTACCTCTGTGCCTAACTACCCCTCACAACTGATCCTTTTTTCCATACCTTTGCCTGGTGCCATTTTCTTCTCTTTTTGCAATCACAAAAGCATTCAATTTCTCAACATTCCCACAATAATCAGTATTAAAACTAAATTATCAGTTACAAAAAGACATGCTTTCATAATTATTACATAACCACAATTCATATAAGCAAAAACGTGTTACAGTTCATCACATTTTTGTATGGACCAATTTAACACTCATTACAAGGAAAGAAGGGTAATTATAAACACGCTTCTTGTCAAGTAGGTTATGTGGTCAGGTTCTATAGCAGCTAGTATCTGACTTTGCTGAGTCATAAACCAATTCTGCACCTGCACCTCACCCCAAACACCACACCTCACATGTCTACCACCCTCTGCGCTTTTTCTGTGCACAACGCTACTCTCTGGCACACACTTCACAAGTGATTCCAGAATGGCCGACCTTTCCAGGCTGCCCACTATTACAACAGAGTCTAACAAAACTGGCTCAGCAGTAAAACACTTTGGTCCAAACTAGCAACAACAAAATAACGGTCAAGATTAAATCTGCAAAGGAATATAAAGAAAACCAGCATGAAGGACATAAATTCAATTTAAATGATGTCCATATACCTAAAAGCTGTGTGGTGGGTGAGAACAAACACGCAGGACCCAAGAACAAATTTGAGGTATGTGAAGCAAGAAGGGTGCTACTTGTGTAAAGAAATAAGGGACTCTTTGAATTTCGGATATCAAACAATACGATCACTTTTCATGAAGTGTTACCAACAAGATTGTATTTCTCACCTTGGGATTTATCTGCTTTACGCAGAGGGACCCAAATGTCTGTTGTGAAGAGCAGTGTCTCAATTATTAAAAGTACAAGCAGCAGCATTCATAGGATGCGAGCGCTGCAAGCAACTCATTTACAAGCCAAAAGGGCAGACAAATGGGCAAATTCAGCTTCAGTTTCCTGGGCTTTCTGCACTGAACACAGCCTTCGAGTTAGAGAAACAGAGGACATACTTGTTTCACGCAGTTTAGGATGGGACAGAATATAGTTACAACAATATTGAGGGACAAAAGTACGAAAGGTAATCTTTTTGTACATTTTCGATACCCAACTCTACTACTGCGTACCTTGTTGATTCATGTAGATGCAGAGTTGACCTCCCTCTGTGGACTTTCATTTCGATAGTCTGTTCCTCGATATTGTTTTGACGATATTCTGTCTCACCAATAATTGGTATTTGATATTCCCAGCCACAATCATTTCTTGGGGCCTCAGATGGTGAAGCCTTCCTGCTCAGACCAGGCCTCTAACAAGAGATCACCAACCGACCCATGCCCCCACCACATCTTCAACAAGGCCGACTCTGTCATCGCACCCCAACTCCGGGACATCATCTACTGCTCCTTCAACACCGCCACCTTCCCAGAGAGCAGGAAGCATGCCGAGCTCAGCGCCCTCCTGAAGAAACAATCAGCAGACCCCACCGACCTCAAGAACTACCGCCCCATCTCACTCCTCCCTTTTCCTGCCAAAGTCATCGAGAAGACCGTCAACAGTCAGCTTGCCGCCTTCCTCGAGACGAACGGATGCCTCGACCACTCGCAGTCCAGCTTCCGAGCCAACCACAGCACCGAAACCGCCCTCATCGCAGCCACTGACGACATCCGAGCCCTGCTCGACAACGGGGAATCAGCGGCCCTCATCCTCCTGGACCTCTCCGCAGCGTTCGATACTGTCTGCCACCACACCCTAGTACAGCACCTCAGGAACATCGGAATCCAAGAGAAGGCACTAGAGTGGATCATCTCGTTCCTCGCCGGAAGAACCCAGAAAGTCTGCCTCCCCCAGTTCAGATCCGAGGCCACCGAAGTCATCTGCGGCGTACCACAAGGATCATCACTCAGCCCCACCTTCTTCAGCGTCTACATGAGCCCCCTCGCTGTCATCGCACGCCAACACAACCTCAACATCATCTCCTACGCCAACGACACCCAGCTTATCCTCTCCCTCAACAACGACCCAGCCACCGCCAGAACCAACCTACACGAAGGGATGAAAGATGTAGCCGAGTGGATGATGAACAGCCGCCTGAAACTGAACTCAGACAAGATGGAAGTCCTCATCCTTGGACCATCCCCCTCTGCCAGGGACAGCTCCTGGTGGCCCCCTGCCCTGGGCAGCGCACCCAAACCAACGGACCAAGCACGCGACCTGGGCTTCATCCTGGACTCCTCCCTCTCGATGACCAGACAAGTCAACGCCGTCTCATCTTCATGTTTCAACATCCTACGCATGCTCCGAAATATCTTCCGATGGATCCCCACCGAAACCAGGAAGACTGTAACCCAGGCTCTCGTCACCAGCCGACTGGACTACGGAAACACCCTCTACACTGGAACCACAGCAAAACTACAGAAAAGACTCCAACGCATCCAGAACGCCTCCGCACGACTCATCCTGGACATCCCCCGACACAGCCACATCTCCGGACACCTGAGGGACCTGCACTGGCTCCCCGTCAGCAAAAGAATCACGTTCCGACTCCTCACCCACGCACACAAGGCCCTCCACGACTTGGGCCCCAGGTACCTCAACAACCGCCTGACCTTCTACACTCCCACCCGTCAGCTACGATCGACCAGCCATGCCCTCGCCACCGTTCCACGCATCCGAAGAGCCACCATGGGAGGAAGATCCTTCTCCTACCTAGCAGCCAAGACTTGGAACTCCCTCCCCATCCACCTCTGCCTGACCCAAGATCACCTCTCCTTCAGGAAGCAACTCAAGACCAGGCTGTTCGAGCTGTAGCAGACCCCCCTCCCCCAAGCGCCTTGAGACCCTCCGGGTGAGTAGCGCGCTATACAAATGCCTTGATTGATTGATTGATTGATTGATTGAGAGCAGGAAGTGACTTAGCACAGCAGTCTCTCCAAAGGAAGGCCCCACTCCGATTTCAACACAAACAGTATTTGCCAAATATGCGCTCTAAAAAATGAAACGTAAGGTGTCTCTGCACACACTGCAGAGACAACTGTAAGGAGGTCAAGGGTATTTTCGGAGAAATTACAAAGCACATCTTGCCTTTCATCTGATCGGTTATTGTTTTATAACGTGCACTGTTTGAAAATCCAACCTTTGTTCTGCCTAACGGCAAATGTAAAATCTTAAATAAATAACAAGCACTGAACTATGCACAAGGAAGCAGCTTTAGATAACTCTTTAGATACGCTACTATGAAACTATAAAACACTGGTAACAAGCGCCGAAATGTAAGTATAACAATGCCCCCATGTGGGCTCATGCCTGTGTTCATCTGTCTATGGATTGTGTGTTAAAAGCCCCACATTTAAGGGGCAGTTTAGTTTGTCACCTGGACTGGGGCTGGGGCTTAACATCAGGCCCACACATGGGGTGGGTGGGGGTCAGTAGAGAGGATGGAGAAGATGGAATTTCAGGTCTTTTTCTAATTTGCGCTGTGAGCTGCTCTGGCTTAAACTGGTAAAGTTTTGGGACGGCTACTTTGGAATGCAAAGCCGGAGAAATATTCAGAAAAAACAGAATTCTTCAGCGGTGGCCGGCATGCTCGAAGGAGGGGGGCCGCGGGTGGGAATAAAAAAATTAAAATAAAACTTACCTGAGTGCCGGGGTACCGCACCGAGTCAGCTCCAGGCCGGTCATGCGGTACTGGTGGGTCTGCGTGTTCCTGCTGCTGGAAGCAGCCAGCAGGCAGCTTCCCTCCCCTATGCAACGCAAGCCAATCACAACGCTGGTAGGCGCAAGAGGCGAGCGCCCCAGCCGAGACATTTTCTCTGCATAGAGAAAAAGGGAGAGTGGGTGGTCCTGCACGAGGGCAGGGGGAGTGGCTTACCCACTGTTGGGGATACTGAATGTTTGGTCTGCTCCAGGGCCGACCAAACAGTGAGTACCCACAACAGTGGGCAAGCCACTCCCCCTGCCCTCGAGCAGGACCGCCCACCCCCAACCAGGCACAGAGGCACTTCTGCTTTCTCGTAATGCGAGAAGGCAGAAACATACATGGTAGTTTTTACCGTTCATGTTTCTGCCTTCTCACACCGCGAGAAAGCAGTGGGGCGACGCCCCAATGAGGGAGCCGCCAGTGATAAAATATGATCACTGCAGGCCCAAATCTCCTAAAGAAATGCAGATGAGCAAGGATCATAAAAAACAATAGTTCAGTTACTAGAATGTAAAATATTGGCATAAGAATTTGATGCTCAGAGACTTCTCGATTACAAACCCCTTTAGTCATCAATAACCCAATTAAGAATGCACATTCACTTTAAGGCATTAAATCAGAATAGCAGAGTCAAGTCAATTTAGTAAGCTTTAGTTTATCAAGTTTAATTAGAAAATCAAAGACATTAAGAAATGTAGCAGTTCAAATCAAATTTATAATTTAATGAATATCAAAGCTCAGATTCCAGTAGGAAGTATAGGGAGTTTAGGTAAGGGGTAGTCTCTCAGCCAAGTGACCACGAGCTCACACAGCGTGTGTGTCAGTCCAAAAAGTAGCAGCTAAGTCTTATACAAGACCTTTCAGGAAGTTCTACAAAGTTCCAAGCAAGCCAGTCCAGTTCAATAGACAGGAGTCCATCTCAGTCTGTCACCATCATCAACTCAACTTTATTTGGCTGGTTTACAGTCGTAAAAATACATAAATATATTAAACATCATTATTGCATAAAAGGAGATAAAATGCATAATTCTAGATAATACATAAGATCCACAATTCAACATAATACATTTTTTATAAATCCGCAGCTAGTAAAATCGAGTACATAATACCTTAAATTAATTGCCTTCAAAATAAAAGTAGCAGCTTCCAAACATTGTAATGGGTCATTTAAAAGTAGCAAAAAAGGGGGCGTGGCTAGCAGCCAACAAAGATGGCTGCAGCCTAGGAGAGTTCCGCGATCAATGGAGGTTTTCCCTGCAAATCCTGTAATTTATCCGACAGCTTATCGCGATCCGAGTGCTGAAGACGGAACTGGAACATCTCCTGCACAGCTGCTGCCAGTCTGAGCTCAGCAGCAACAACTGACACTGACTTAGACCATGAGGAAGCAGTCGCGGCCTGAGCGCCAGGGAAACACCAGGACCTCGCGTGGTTTGAATGCAACCCAGCATGCGGGCGAAGCTGGCCAAGATCCACACAGATGCAGATGTGAAAGAGACCGGGCCAGCAATTAAACCCCAGCGGCCACCAAGGACCAGGAGCATAACACGGCATTTGGAGCATTGACACAGTGGCCCGTACCGGAGGGGACTCCCGGAACACTGCCCATGTCGGTAGATCCAGAGGAGGGGAAATGTGTCCCCAGGTCTCTGCGAGGGCCGGAGTGAGGGCGTCTTCGGATGCCACGGCTGAGTGCTTGATCCGGAAAAAGGCAAGGACTGGGTCTCGGGTTGTACTATAAACTGAGCAAAGTCACTTCTCTACATCCTTCACGGCCCCCTGCCGAGGCTACCATGCAACTGCGAAATCCAGATCGCAGAAAAGGGATTTAAATATCTTGGCATATATGTAACACCTCAGGCCACGCATTTCATTGAAGAAAACCTTAGGAAGCCCTTAGTACGGTTCCACCGCAAAGTCAAACACTGCTGCTCACTACCGCTCACACTACTGGGCAGAGCAGTGGAGAGGTGTGGTGCAGCAGTGGAGAGGTGTGGTGCAGCGGCCAGGGCAGCAGACTTCAGAGTACAGGGCTCACAGTTCGATCCCCGGCTCCAGTGGCAGATCAGCTCGAACCCATGTGACTCTGGGCAATAGCTCAATTAATTTCCATGACCGCCCCCAGCGCCTTGAGACTCATAAGGGTGAGTAGTCTGGCTTTTCAAATACCAGATTTATTTGTTTATCCAAGATGATGGCACTTCCCAGATTCTTCTATGTCCTACAAAACACCCGGTCACAGTTTCCCCCGCATATTTTACAACGATAAACACTGAGCTAACCAATCTGTTATGGGATGGGATGTCTTGCCGTATAACCTTAGCTTAAGTGTATAAAACACTTAACCTTAGCGCACTGTTGCTGTTAGGCGGAAAACCGCTGAAATTATATACTCTTAGACAGTCTCAAAATTGTTTCCCAAAAAATAATTGTATTTTTCCATTTATAAGCAAATCTTTTTTTCAAAATGTTTACATCATCAAATGTTCAAAACATAGATGTCAATTCTTTAAACTTAAACATTTCTTTCTGTGTGTGCCCAATGCATTTCGAGCTTAATGAAGCTCTTCGTCGGGGGCCTGTAAAAGGAAATGCAAAATACAATGACTCAATCTCTTGTGCAGCATATACATTAATTACAATAGAGCAACCATGTAGCATATTAGAAACGATGACATTACTACTGAATGAAAGCCTTCACCACCACCTTTGTGAAAATCACACGCTGAGATGAACTTACAAAAAAACGCGCTCTTCTAAAGCTTGATCCTTCTGTAAAAAACGGAACAGAAAACGCACGGTAATCTCTCCAACCCTAATTTAAAATGTCACAACCCAAAATGAAAACCACAACCTAAACTCAGTTCTTACCTTGAACACAATGAACTCTGTGTTCAAACAGCGGTCTCACGCCCACAATACTCGCTCTTGTCCTGAAAACAACAAAGGAACCAACTACTGTAAAACCGGGATGAATCACCCTGCAGTTACGATATCAGCTGTAACGCTTCACATTGCAGGCTCACCTTCCTCTTCAAACTTGGAGGACAACGAACCAACTCTGTCTCTAGTACCCGGTGCTATGTGAGAACGGTTATAGTCAGTGAACTTCCCTCTCTCTAATCTATCCACAGTAACGATCATCGACCTAAAAAACGGACTAAAAACCGCAAACTCCACTCGCTATTAAGCGCCATATTGGAATGGTGAAAAAATGGAAAATCGAGGCATTTATAAACCACAAACAGCGTGACTGAACATGCACAAGAAATAAAGAAGTGAGAAAAACTAGAAACACAAATTAAAACATCAGAGTTCCAATCAGTAGAATGTTACAGTGTGTGGCAAGCAAATACAATAAAGTACAGACATCATTCTCAATACAGTATCCGTGTGAAGGGGAATTATAGAAAACATGATAAGTCAATGTTTTCATTAAGACCCTTTGGTTCTTGTGTAGATAAATATTTAATCCAATGAATTTCTCTTTGGAGGAGGGATCTGGTGAGATCAACCCCCTCATGAGTTTTAACTGCCTCCAGAATGGAAAACCTGATCTGGGCTATACTATGTTTATTCTCATTCCAATGCTTAGCTAAATTGCTTTTAATGTTCTTGTTTCTGATAGTGCTTTTATGTTCTGAAATCCCTGTCTTCAGTTTTCTTTCTGTTTTTCCTGTATAAATTTTACCACAAGGGCATTTTATGTAGTAGATCACATTTTTAGAATTGCAATCTCCATTATGGTGTAGATTTATCTCTCTGCCAGTTTGTGGATGGTGTAAAATTTTCCCTTCAATTACATTGGAGCAATGTACGCAATTTTGGCATTTCCTCATGCCTCTGTGTGTTTCCTCTGTTTCTCTAGTGGGTGTCATCAGTAACTCCTTTAAGTTTTTTGATCTTTTATAAGCAAAAATGGGCTTACTGTTGAATATCCCGTTGAAATCCACTTCGTTCTTTAAGAGATCCCAGTGTTTATATATGATGGTTTTAAGCTTCTGTGATGTAGTTGAAAATTTTGATACAAACACTTGTCTTTCCTGAGGTTTTTTGGGTTTTTGAATCAATAGGTTATCTCTGCTGTAAGCTTCATTTCTGCTTCTGGCTTTCTTCAACACCTCTTCAGGGTATCCTCTGTCTTTATATCTCTGATGTTGTAGATGTAAGTTTTTTTTGCATTCATCTTCATGAGAACATATTCTCTTGATACGCATGTACTGTGATACCGGTAGATTGTCTTTTAAATTCTGCGGATGAAAGCTCTGATACAGTAATGAATTGTTCACATCAGTATCTTTTCTGTATATCGTTGTCTGAATTTGTCGCTCTTGAATATTAACTAAAACATCCAAGAACGGTAGTTCCTTTTCGCTGATGGTATGCGTAAATTCAATATGCTCAGAGCATTGATTTAACCTTTCGATTTCTGCTTCCAGACTTTGTTTAGTCCCTGACCACATCAAAAAGATATCATCTATAAACCTCCTGTACAGGATGGTATGATCAGTCCAAAGTTTATTGTTGTAGATATGATCTGCCTCAAATTTAGCCATAAAAGTATTGGCATATGCCGGGGCCCCGGCAAATCCCATGGATGTTCCATGTTGTTGGAGGAAAAACTTAGATGACCATTGAAAGTAGGTATGGTATAGACAAAAATGTAACAGTTCTAGAATGAATACTTTGTTGGCTCATACTGGTGTTTGTTGTAGCAGAGCCCATTCCACGGCTTCCAGTCCAGCTTGGTGGGGAATAGAAGTGTACAAAGACTTGACGTCAATAGTACACAATAGTATAGGGCTTGTCATGTCGACATTTTTTAATGTCAAAAGAAAGTCATTGGTGTCCTTTATGTAGGATGGCCATTGTTGGACGAATGGTTGTAAGAATGTGTCGATATACTGACCGAGGGGTTCAAAGATAGTACCACACCCAGTCACGATAGGGCACATAGGAGGATCTAAAAGATTCTTATGCACCTTTGGGAGCATATAAAGGGATGGTCTTCTCGGGTTTTGTGCTGTGAGGAATTGTTTGGTCGTAGTGGTTATCAGGCCTAGATCAAAGGCTTTGGTCAGAATTTCATTTAGAGCCAATTGTAGTTCACCTGTTGGGTCTCTCTCAAGTTCCAAATACGTCAGAGTGTCTTCAACGTGTTCATTCACTTTATTTTGATACATTGATCTGTCCATAACCACAATGGCGCCTCCCTTGTCTGCTTTTTGTATATGAATGATCTGATTTTCTTGAAGACCCTTGATGATAGATCTATCATAAATGGAAACGTTTTTTCTTTTGGACTTTCTCAGGTTCAAACTCTCCATGTCATTGATGATTGAATTCTCAAAAGCGTCCAAAATCTTATGAGATACAGGGGCTTGAAATTTGGATTTCAGTTTAAATTCTAAAAATTCCGGTTCTTCTTTAGCTTTTTCTGCCTGTACCACATTCGTAAAAAAATGTCTGAGTTTAAGAACCCTCATGAACTTATAGAATGCAACCTCATTCTCCAATTTGTTGGTGTCATACGTTGGAACAAACCCTAAGCCTTTGTTCATCACTCTCATTTCGTCATTGGTTAATTCGGTTTTAGATATGTTTAAGACCAGATTTACTTCGTGCTTCTTGTTCGGACTCCTTCTACCTCCTCTCCTTGTTTTGATTGCTTTTTCTGTTGTTGTTTTCCTGGGGGTTGGCTTGCATCCCCTCCCTGGGCTAAAAAAGACTGGCTTGTACTGGGTGTTTTAGTGGAGTCAGTTGAAGTTTGACCTGAGCTTGTTTCTACCATTTGAGTTTGAGCAGCTGGCCTGTTCGCGTTCAATTCACTATCAGACACTAGACTCTCTTCTGATGTTACCACAGTTTTTTTCTTTGGAAATGATCTACGTTGGGCATAGACTTCGGCCCATGTATACACTTCGTTTAATTTGTAGTCCAAAGTGTCACGTTTGAACTTTCTCAACTTTCCTTCTTGCAACTCTTTTTGGTATCTGTCTAGTTTTGAGTTCAAATCCTCCAATGATTTATCCCAGTCTGTTTTGTCCATCCGAGACTCCAAATTGTGTTTTATTTCATCAATTTCATTAGAAAGTTTGTGGATCACTTTTGCCAATTCTTCGATTAATAAAAGAATCAAGTCCAACGAGCATTTATTTAGGATCGAAAACCATCTCTCCATAAACTCTTTGTTAAGGTGGAATCTGTGCAGCATTGGTTTAATAGACATCCTTAAACCACGTGGAATCCTCTTCACCCTGTGATACTGCACCAGGGTTGATGCATGTAACTTTTGATTTACTTCGCGTTTTGCAAGGTATTCAAGTTGCTTCAGTTGCTGAATGATGGTGTTTCCTTGCACATTTGAAGATTTGACATCTTGTATTAAGGCGTAAATGTTGTCTGCTTCTTCACTTGTGTATGCTAAAGTTTTAGCTCTATTATCTGTCATGCTGGAAATTTGCTCGTGGGCCATGTTTTTGGTGCTCACTCCGTGTAGACAGAGTCTCAAAATGATATTTTTTGGTAAGAGGAGCACTCAATTATTTACTTTTAAAATCTTTTCTTATTTTTTACAGATTTACAGCTTAAGCTAAGGTTGTTCAATTGTAAGGCACGGTACAGGACAGACGTGCTACCTTAGCTGCACGCTTAGGGTATACAATTTAAAATCTGTAAAAAATAAGAAAAGATTTTAAAAGTAAATAATTGAGTACTCCTCTTACCAAAAAATAAAAATGTCTTGCCGTATAGCCATGCAGAAACTAGTGAAGGGCTGGTACAATGGCGGCATCGCCCTCCTCAATATCAAAATGAGCTGTTGGGCATCCCAGCTCATTGTGATAAATCAATGGCTTCATGCACCGCAGGAAGCCCCAGTGTTCCACATGAATAGGCATTTCCTAGAAGCTAAATGGATTATGGGGGTACTATACAATAGATCAAGGAAGACAACACTCACAGGTCCAACAGCACACACAGTCCATGTCTGGCATGCGGCACAGCGATCACTGGGTTGCGAAGGCATCTTAACACAAGCTACACCATTATGGGACACCCAGAAATTAGGGAAACTGCGAAATACTAGGGCATTCATGGGCGGAAACCTTCTGATATATGCAGATTAGGCATGCAATCATGGCAGCAATTCCATCAGACACACAACTGCTGGAGGCCTCACCACTAGAGGACAGACTTCTAATGGACCACTTAAACAAAAAGCCATCTCCCAAACAGACCGGAAAATAATCAACAATCGGCCGGACCCCACGACAGCCCTTAAGGAGCAGTGGGAGGTAGAAGTGGGAGAATTGGATGAGGCGGACTGGCAGGAGGCAATTGCGTCCCCAAGAGAAGTAGCGATACATTCCAAACTAAGGGGCCGATTATGATGGAGGATTTTCCGCATCCTCCGGGCCGGCGGAAGCCACCGCCGGCCCGGAGGATGCGGAAAATCCTCTGCGGACCCACCAAAGACCCACCGCCACATTAGGATGGCTGGTGGGTCTTGGTTTCAGTCCGCCGCTTTTCTGCCGCGGTTGGCTTACAACCGTGGCGGAAAAGCCCTAATATGGTGGCGGTGTCTCTCAGACACAGCCAGACATATTAGGATGGCTGCCAAAAAATGCTTTTCCGCGGCGGGTTCTCTGCCGTGGAAAAGCATACATATCTTCACCTCGGGCCCGTAGCGGGCTCCCTGGGTGAAGGGGGGGTGGGGGGTGCACAAGGGGGTACCTCTGGTACCCCCCTGCCTTTGTATGCAGAAATCGGCAGGCACCGCGCGGTGCCTGCCGCTTTCTGCATACAAATGCAATGTATGCATTTTTAACATTGCGGCGGGTGCACCTTGAGGCCGCCTATAACAAACAATGAGGGGAACCTCTATACTGACCTATATTTCTTTACATCTGAGCATTACAGTCTCTACAAGGTTACAATTATGATGCTGCATAAGAACAAGAGATAATTCATTAAGACATGGAATGTATATTTGATTTCTTTCATTTATTTTATATCTTTTGCATAACAAATTATTTTTTTCTTCATTTTCTAGTGATCATTTTATCAAAGTTACAAAACAGTGACATGGTAACATATGTATATATAATTAAAAATTGCATGGTTGGATCATGTCTAAACACAAACCCCTAAGCAATACACATAAAATAACTTTCACTCATACCTTCATTCATACAAATTCAAACTTTCATACCCATTATTCTAACACTACTGACAATAACACAAAACAGTGGAAAAAAGTGAACAACATGTATCGTGTCCTTCGATAGACTCCTCAGAATATGGCTAGACCCCGTTATCTTATTTCTTCCTTTTTGTTTTGAGGGTTAGCAGTTTTTAGTGCTCCTTTCCTTTCCTTCTCCAGATTTGGATTTCTGATTTAAACTGAGGATGTCTGATGCGTACGGCCTACGTACGTTTCGGTGATGTGCTTAGTTTGCTTCACCTTCTTCAGGGCCAACATGTAAATGGACAACAGACAGGTGCATACATACAGTTAAAACCAGGGGGTTTTCGTTATCTGTGTCTGCGTTGACACTATTAGGACCCTTTTAGGAAAATAGATTTTATGGACAGTCGTGTCTCTGTGAGGGTAGCTTCCGAAGAGTTTTGGATCCTCCAGATGTATCTGCGGTTAGGATTAAAGGCTATAAATGTGAGTTCTCTGGGCCTATGTTATCGGTCATTATTTCTTTGGGACCTATATGCAGAGAAATCTACTTGCATCCATGGGCGCCTCCGGCCGATGTCACTGCCACTCACCTTGAGGCCGCACCCGCCGCAATGTTAAACATAGAGGATGTGACCGCCAGGGTGGCGGTCACACCCTAATTGCACAGGAGGGAACGCCGCAGCCCAGGCGGACGTTCCCTACTACTCAGGGCTCGCGGATGGACGCAAGTCCGTCCGTGATCGTAATGTGCCCCTAAAACTGGTACAGTTGAAAATCTTGCACCGCACTCACTACACACAAATACTCCTACATAGATTAGGCAGGACAGACACTCCACTCTGCCTACTACAATGTGGCGCACCAGGTACTTTTTGGCACACATTTTGGTAATGCCCGGCAATCACACCCTATTGGGAGGCTATCATGCACACAATCTCACAGGTGACTGAAGTCATGGTTCCACCGGAACCAAAGAGATTTCTGCTCAACATTTAGGAACCCACGGATCTCAACCATGGGGCTCAAAACTGGGTGGCACTGGGAATGGCATTGGAGAAGAACAATATAGCGCAGCACTGGGGCTCAAGCATGATCCCTACCCATTGACAGTGGTGTTGTGATATGGACGGCACAATGATAACTGAGAAGTCAGTCTATATCCACCGGGGATGCCCCACAAAATGGACCCGGGTGTGGGGAAGATGAAATACATTCCGGGGTCATATTTGCAAACCCCCTCAGGAGGAACCGCTGTCAGCGGATAGTGATTAAGCAACGGGGACGGGAATACTAGGGTGTGTAATGCAATACTCTGCAGATATGTAGTCAATGGATGAGAGAGGGTATTTACTGATTAATGTAAAATGTAAATAAGAACTGTATAAATGTCACGCCATATAATGTATGCACTACTGAGTATTCCACTGATATATCGATAGTTCTTTCATATAAAATGCCAATAAAATGTTCTATAAAATAAAAGTAGCAAAAACTGCAAGGCCACATAGTTCCTAATATTCTGTATGACTAAAATGGTCCTCAGATAGTAAAACCAATATTCTTAGTAAAAGCTACAGAATAGCGTAAAGTGCTTTGTGCTCTGCTTGCTCGCCCCGTTACATGGGCAAGGGTAGATTCTGAGGGACATACCTTCATAGAAGGAAAGGCTACCAAGTGGTGCACAAGAACAAGCTGAAACCTAGCCAGCACATGTCAGTGTTGAATATTATTGATACAAGACAAATAGTATGGATAACCCTCCTCCAAGGAACGAGACATATACATGCGGACTGTATATTTCATATTTTCCGAATCTATCCTCAGATCTGCCCTGTGCCTAAAAAAAGTAACTTTAATCAGATTCATGGTGTGTTTCAGGACCATTAGAGGGTCACTGCGCACAGGCAATTTAAAAAGGGTACTAAAAGATTAATTAATATACAACAGCAATGGAATGCGAAAAGCGTTATCCAGTTTTAGACAGTCTATAATGATTGATTTAGTGAAACTGGTCTCCACTTCGGACCAAATAGGAAACCAAAGGAGTATAGTTTTGACCAAGAGTAAGTCTTCTAAATATTGTAATCCAAGCTCTTAGTGAGCCTAAAAATTGTCCCAAACATTGATGTTCTAAATATCGAGAAAAAAACTTTCAAATGCAAAAATATCGACTCCCATACTTTAACAGGTAAATACAAAAATATTGACTCCAAAATATCGAGGAAATAAATATAATGTAAAAAATGTCGATTTAAAAATATATATAAAATAAATAATATTTATTAAATGCTAATATTATTTTTAACAATTTTTTAAATTTAATATACACTTTTGTCAAAGATGTTTTTATTAGAAATGTTGTGCATACATTCCATAAGCTTAAAAAAACAATGATATTGTCATGGGCTCCCACGCAGGGGAGAAGAAGGCACCTGGAAAGTTCGTAAAACACACGGAGTCAGCTCTGATGCCTACTCAGAAGGCCAAATAAAGAGTACAGCTTCTCAACAGACAGAGCATTTCCATGTTGCTGGATCAGGTAAAAACATTGCCATTCCAAACATCGCTAAACAGACAAACAAATCGGCTGCAAACGCCTCCTAAGACCCTGACAGTACCTTCCCAAGAAAGTACTTCCGGAGTGCCATAGAGGAATGAATCTAGCGCAATAAGGTGTGTCCCTACATGGGCCACCCGTTTGTATGATAGAACAATACAACAAGCAAAGGATAACAAAAAACTAAACCCCCCTCTACCCACCCCCCACCCTACCAGTGGCAGCGGCACTAGACAAATTGTCAGAAGACTGGCTGATGTTGCGGACAGTATCAGAATTGGAAAAGATGAAGGGTTCTAATGGAGGAGGGACAAACTGCAGATGGAAGGCCCAGGGAGCGGAAAGAAACCAAGGGGCCCCATTTGAATTTATAGTTCTTGTAGTCACCTCTGAATATGCCAGCCATACATTCCAGGCTAAGCAATCTCCAGAGTCGAGAATGCCAGAGGGAAATCGCCGGGGACTCCCTTTTCTTCCGGCCGCGAGAGTGGTTTTAGCCACGCCAAGACAGAGCCACATAATCATTTAGTCAACCCAGGTCTGATGTTCCAGAGCGGTGGGTCACGAAGTCCCAGGAGGGTCCCTGCTATAGTAGTGGGGATAGAATAGCCTAGTATGTCCTTTATTTGGGCCAGAATTTCCTCTCAGAAAGGGCAAATAGTTGGACAGTCCCCACAAATGTGCTGGAAGTCACCCAGTAGCCCACAGCCACTCCAACATCTGTCCGAGGATGTGGGAAAAATCTGTCGGAGTTTGGAGGGGTGTAAATACCAGTCCATCATCGTCTTAAGGTGGGCTTCCCTAAGGTCAGAGGAGTGGTTGAAGCAGGAGATGTAGGTCCAAAGGCGTGACCATTCCTAGTCGGAGATTGGACGCCGGACCAGGTCTTACCACATGACCATATATCTCGGGCGTGGAGCATGCGCCGTCTGACACAGGAGTTTATAAATAAAGTAGATCACCCCTTTCATTGAGGAGATTTTGGAGAGGGAGGCTTCAAATTTCGTGGGGTTTCCCGGCAACAAGGTGTGAGGGCCCAATGCATCAGTTGAGTGTAGTGATATCTTTCCGTGTCACCTAACGCAAATTCCTTTTTACACTCATCAAAAATAAGGGGTTCAAAGTTGTGAAATAGGTGTAACAAAGCGAGACACCCGCCCTGCTTCCACGTCTCAAAGGGCCCCTCATGTTGGGCTGGTGGATATGCTGGGTTGTGATGGATTGGGGTAAAGAGTGACGGGAAAGAAGTCCAACTATCATCGCTCGATATTGTGTCCCAGACTTTAAGAATTGTCCATGTAGGAGTGCTAATATACGTGTTCGGGGGTCTGTCCTTACGAGGGCACCACACCAAGTCCCAAATAGTCCTGCCCGTCACACTACGGTCCATATGTAACCAGTGCTTCTCAGAGTCTCTTTGGGACCACTCAACTAATACCCGAAGTTGGGCCGCCTTGAAGTATAAATGGATGTCCGGTAGGCCGACCCCCCCCCCCTTCAATGCGGGAGCGACGAAGCAAAGAGCAGAAAAAAATCACGCTCCAGCTCAATAGGTAAGGCTTCAAAAAGATAAAGAAGCTTGGGTAAGAGGGTCATCTTAACAGCATGAATGCGACCGAGCCATGATAGAAAGAGTGGCTTCCATTTGGCAAGCTCTGCTTGAATGCATGTGAGGAGCGGAGGGAAATTAGCAGCATAAAGCCCCTGGACATTCGATGTCAACTGGACTCCCAAGTATTGAATCGTTATAGAGGCCCACGCCGGCGGGGTGAGAGATCGTAGATGAGGGATCGCCTCTGGTGGGAGGGTGAGGTTCAGTTTGAGGGATTTGCCAGCGTTAATTTTAAAGCCAGAGACTAGCTCATAGCGCTCAAGCTCCAACTGTAGAGCCGAGAGGGAAGTTTCCGGTTCCGTCAAGGACAAGAGCACGTCGTCCGCGAATAAAGATATTTTATGATGTTTCCCTGTAAATGGTATTCCCTGAATAGCCAGATTATTTCTGATAGGGAGTGCCAAGGGTTTAATACTTAAAGCAAAGAGCAAGGGGGAGAGGGGGCAACCTTGCCTAGTCCCCCTTGAGTGTGGAAAAAGGGGCGAAGGTACGCCATTAACGATCACCCTGGAGCGGGGAAGGCGATAGTTTGCTCTAGTCATGTTAAAAAATTTGGGAGCGAAGCCAAAAGCTGTGAGTGTGCGGAAGAGGAAAGCCCAGTCAACCCTGTCAAAGGCCTTCTCAGCGTCCAGGCCTACCAGAACCGCTGGGTTGCGGCGCCTATTAACCTTCTCTATAAGATTTATGATCCTGTGGGTGTTGTCATGGGTGTGACGCCCTTTAATAAAACCCGGCTGGTCTGGGTGGATAAGGATGGGCAGAAGATTTTTAAGGCGCTTAGCAAGAATGGAAGAGTAGTGCTTCGCATCCATATTCAGTAGGGCGATAGGCCTATACGAGGCGCAGGATTGTGGATCTTTCCCTGGTTTGGGGATAACTGAGATTACAGCTTTAGACATCGAATCAGAGGTCATACCGTCTTCCGCCATTTTATTGAAGAGTGTGACTAGATAAGGAGAGAGGTCAGGAGCAAAGGTCTTATAAAAGAGAGCCGTAAAGCGCACAGGCCCGGGAGCTTTATTAGGCTTCAGGGAGTTGATGGCGGAGGTAACCTCGTCTAAAGTGATGGGGGCTGTGAGTATGTCATTCCATGCGTCAGAAACCTGCGGCAAAGAAAGCGATTGGAGGTACTCCTGTTGAGCTAGCTCGTTTAGGGAGTCCCCCGAGTAGAGGTCCCGGTAAAAAGACCCGAAAATAGCCACCTTGTTCTCATCTTTATGCGCTATCAGTCCCGAAGGCTCCAAAATACCCCCAATATATTCCTTCTCTCGCTTATCGCGCATCTGTCGAGCTAGATGTCTACCCACTTTGTTACCTTGGGTTAGGAAAGGTGGCGCAGTTTAAGAAGGGTGAATTCCGCTCCATTAGTATAAATAGCCCGCAATTTACCCCGTAATGCCGTAAGTTGACGTTGCGTTTGCCTCGTGGGGTTGACTTTATGAAGCTGCTCCAGAGTGGATAATTCAGTTTCTAGAGCTTCTCGTTCCCGAGTGCGCTGTTAGTTCAGTGCAGCATTGAGGGCAATACATTCACCTCTAAGGACAGCCTTTAAGGCGTCCCATGTTGTGAACTCGGAGGAGTCCTCCGGGGGGTTGGCCTTAAAAAATTCAAGAATAACAAATCGCAGTTTGATGCATGACTCCTTCTCGCAAGTGAGGGAGGGAGGAAAATACCATTTGGGTGTAGCCGGCGCGTTACCCCGCCATTGAAGGCAGACAGAATACAGGCTATGGTCGTAAACTGAAAGGGGGAAGATCTTAGCGTCTTGCAGGTCGCCCTGTAGGGACCTGCTAATGAAGATGCAATCCAACCGGGAATAGGTGCGATGAACATGAGAGAAGAATGTATAGCCCCGCGTTTGTGGGTAAAGCGTGCACTATGTATCCAGAAGTCCCAAGTCTCGCATGCGCCGTTGTGTGTCCCCCGAGAAGGAGCCTGCGCATGCATGTTATAAGTGGGAACTATCCAGATCTCTCTGCCATATTAGATTAAAGTCACCCATTAGAATCAGTTGGCCTTCTGCAAAATCCGTGAGTCTCCCCAGAAATGTGTGCAAGAAAGTCGTCTGGCCTAAATTGGGGGCATATAGAACCGCAAAGGTGCAGAGTCGACCCCGTAAACGACCCTTGATCATGATCCAGTGGCCGTCCTTATCAGAGGTTGAAATTGGATAGCAGCTCGAAACATTATAGCCACCCCCCGGTGCTTTGTGTGAGCCGAGGATTTATATATCAGTGGGAAGAGTTTGTGCTTAAGATGGAAGTCATCCGATCTGGCTAAATGAGTCTCCTGCAGGACTACAACGTCTAGATGGTGATCCGCTATGTATTTCCAGACCTTGAGACGTTTCTGTGGTGAGTTAAGGCCCTTGACGTTCCAGGTTGCTATGGTGACTGGCATCATAACACCTGGAAAGGGACAACTATCCTCCTATACCAAACAGAACCCCTTACCGTTCCCTCCACTGCCGCCTCCATGCAAGTGTGTGAAGTTAGAGCCAGCTGAAAACCTTGTTGTGTAACATCAGCGCTTCCAAAGAGTTGGAAATTAAAAAGCTGCTGCCACCACCCATCCCCAACCCACCAAAATTCCCCTAGAAAACCAAGAATATAAAAAGACAAAGCATAGGAACAAACTAAAGGCTCGATCCCAGTGCAGGGTCGATAAGACCCCAGTGAGATCATGGGTTTGGGTCCGAGGGTCCGGTCCACGCCCGCTCCAGTGGGCTGTTGAGCAGTAGTGATGTATGGCAGTGTTTAAAAGCAAAGCAGTTGTATGATCAATCCAGGAGTAATCACATTTCAACCTCAAACCAGAACATCCCTAGGCTAACATGTTGTATAGTTAGGCAAACAACCCAGGACTCGGTCCTAGCTAACAAATATCAACAAACAGGATTACCACCGGTGAGTCCCCAAGGAGAAAGTCCAATAGGGGGCAGCCCCAACCTAGCAGGGAAAAAGCCCATGGCTGGCAGGGGACCGTCCGAAGAAGGGGAGACACCAGGCTTGCAGTGGCAGGGGCCGCAGCGGGGCTTAAGAGAGCAACCCTCTCAGCTCACCCGGTAGATGCAGGCCCCAACCACAGGTCCGCGCACGGGAATAGGAAAAATCGGAGGCACCGCTAGGCAGGTTGGGGGGCAAGGAGTCTCCCCTCATCGCAAAGAGTCAGCGCCTCGAACGACGAGACCAAGCGGAAGCAGAGGGGCCTCCAGCAGTAGCTCCTCCACGGGAGTCCTGTACAGGTGGCTCTGTAGGTGCGGTGAGGCCAAGCAGGTCCAGTCCCTCCCGAAGGTCGGTGATGTGTCGCCGTTTTTTCCGGAATTCAAAGCTGAGCCCGAAGGGATAGGTCCATCTACATCTAATGTTGTCAGTACGCACTTTAGCGGTAACCGGCCTGAGCAATTGGCTTCGGGCTAGCGTTGCGGGAGCCACATCCTGATAGATGCTGCAGGAAAAGTTCTGGAAAGTGATGGAGTCTTTAGCCCTTGCCACCTGTAGAACTGACTCTTTAGTCGTAAAAGAGTGGAATTTCGCTAAGATGTCCTGCGGCCGCTTCTTCTCACCCTTCTGCAGCGGCCCCACTCGGTGAACTCTGTCCAATTTTATCTGAATAGACTGGGGGGCGACGATTTCAGAGAAGATGCCCACCACGAAGGCCTCAAGGTCCGGCCCCTCAGCGCCCTCCTCCAGGTCCTGAATGCGCAGGTTCTTCCTAAGGGATCTGTTCTCAAGGTCCTCCGCTTTATGGTTCGCCTGAAAGAGTTGGTCCTTGAGTAACTTTACATTGTCCTGTATTCCAGTGAGCGACGCTCTTCCTCCTGGTGATGTGTTTCCAGGTCAAGGACTCTCGTGCCCATGGAGTCAATATCTTGCTGCAAGGTAGAGAGCCGCTCGGACAAGTCGGACCGCAGTTGGCCCATGGAGGACTTTATGTCTTGAGCAATGTCCTTACGAAGATCCGTTTTAAAGTCCTGAAACATATTTAGAAGTTCCGCTTTCGTGAGGGCCATTGTCGCTGCACCAGGGTTGCCTCTGAGCGGGACTCGCGTGTCGGTAGGTGAGAAGAAATCTGAGACCTTGATAGCTGTCTTTGTCGTCGATTTCTTAGGTGGCATATGGCAGTACGCCCCGGGGGACGTTGGCGTCAGCAAGGAAGTGAAGACCATGAGCTTGCTCGTAGAGGTAGAAGCGTGAGGCAGGGTACAATAGATCTCCTCGTCAATGTGGACCCTCATGCCACAATCCAGCTGTTCAACACGGCGAAGTCACTGGTCCAGTAAGTGAATAGGTGCCCCCTAGACGACTAAAGAACTAAAAAAGCGTGCTGCCGGTGGTCTGCCATGAGGGGACGGACATGCCACTACGGGGGAAGGGTCGTGGGGGAACGCTGGAAATATGGCTGCGGGCGCGCGTCGCCTGTGCGGAGTAGGAGGTCAGGTACCTTCTGTCGCAAAACCTGGGTTCTCCAGCAGGGACTGGGGTGTTGCTGCCTTCAGGGTAATTTTAGCAGTCCAGGGGGCATAGTGTGAAGGTCTGCCCGGAGGCGGCTGCTGAGATGAGGTGGGCGGAGTCGGCACTGTTCCCTGGGACGCTCCCGGGCAGCCATGCGCTTTATAAATTAATTTTCATTTCATTTGATTTCACTGTTGCTGCAGAGGGCTGAAGGATGCCAAGCTCTCAGAAAGCTCGCTTTATGCCACCTCACCCATGTGCAGGCGAAACTCGGCATCCCCGGTCCGTGGAGCCAGCTCCAGGCAGCCTCTGGCTTAATTGCAGCGCGGGCGCATGCAGGAAAGGGGACCACGTGGCCGCTCCCCGGGACTCTGCATCGCCGCCATTAGCTCCCGCAATGAGAAGCAGCTGCCATGTTGAGGCCAAGCACACAAGTTCGCCCGGTTCAGAAAGGGCAGAAGAACCCCTGGTCCGCTCTCACCACCGGGCGCCAGAAGAACGCGATCGCTGCGTGTGGGCGGCTCGCTGATGCAGGTGCAGCCGATGGATCCCGGGGAGAAAGTCTGCGCAGCCGCCGCCCGCCCGCCATCTTAGGGCCAGCTGCCGGTGGGATCTGCAAAGGGTCGGGAGTGCTCTGGGTGAAGTCCGCCGCGTAGCAGCAGGTGAGAGGCACTCCTATGGTCAGGGCATCCTCCGCCACACCAGACACCCACTTAGAAGGACCGTGGGTTGCCGGATCCGCATAAAATCAACGCCGGAGCCGAGCGTGGACCTGGAGCCGTAACAGATCACGTCTGTTCGACCATCTTGCCCGGCCATGCCTCCTCTTTATATACATTTTAACTAAATACAAAAATAAACTTAGTTTAAAAAAAATATAAACACAAAACATAATAAGTTATGCATATACATATATTTACTGAAAAATAATGTATTCACTATTATTTTTACTTACTTTTTAAACTTTAAAATTATCTAAAAATAAAATATATATATCAAACATTCTATAATAAATTAAAACATTAAACTATTAAAAAAAATAAAACTAACATTTCCCAATACAATAAGTGCAACAGTAGGGAAAGTGTTGGATAGCGGAATAATTACATTTACTAATCCAACTCCAGTGAGTGCAACAGTAGGGAAAATGATGGTTAGCGGAAGGGTAAAAATTGCTATTCCCAATTCAGTGATAGCAACAGTAGGAAAAGTGTTGGATAGCGGAGGGGAAATCATTACTATTCAAACTCCAAAAAGTGCAACAGTAGGGAAAGTGTTGGAAAGCAGAGGGGTAAAAATTACTATTCCCACTCCAACGAGTGCAACAGTAGGGAAAGTGTTGGATAGCAGAGGGGTAAAAATTACTGTTCCCACTCAAGTGAGTGCAAATGTTGTGAAGTGTTGGATTGCGAAGGAATTACATTTACTATTCCAACTCTAGTGAGTGCAACAATAGGGAAAATGTTGAATAGCGGAGGAGAAAAAATTACTATTCCCACTCCTAAGAGTGCACCAGTAGGAAAAGTGTTGGATAGCAGAGGGGTAAAAATTACAACTCCCACTCTAAAGAGTGCAACAGTAGGGAAAGTGTTGGATAGTGGAGGGGTACAAAATACTATTCCCACTTCAGTGAGTGCAAAAGTAGGGTAATTGTTTGATAGCGGAGGAATTAAATTTACTATTCCAACTCCAGTGAGTGCAACAGCAGGGAAAATGTTGGCTAGCGAAGGGGTAAAAATTACTATTCCAACTCCAGTGAGTGCAAGAGTAGGAAAAATGTTGGATAGCAATGGGGTAAAAATTACTATTCCCACTTCAAAGAGTGCAACAGTAAGGAAAGTGTTGGATAGCACAGGGGCAAACATTACTATTCCCACTCCAGTGAGTGCAATATTAGGGAATGTATTGGATAGCAGAGGGGTAAAAATTACTATTCCCACTCCAAAAAATGCAACAGTAGAGAAAGTGTTGGATAGCGGAGGGGTAAAAATTACTATTCCCATTCCACTGAATGTAACAGTGGGATAAGTGTTGGATAGCGGAGGGGTAAAACATTTTATTCCCACTTCAGTGAGTGCAGCAGTAGGGAAAGTGTTGGATAGCAGAGGGGTAAAAATTATTAATAATACTTAAACAGTTGGGAAAAAACAAAAAATATTTTTTAAAAATTTTAATCATTAAAAGAAACAATATTTAAAAAATATAAATTAAAACATATTAAACATATAAAAAGTACACATAATATAAAATTGATTACATATAACAAAAACCTACAAATAATATTTAAAATAAATGAATAAATACATTTATAAACAACAACTATTTAAAAGTAGCAAACATTAGCAAACAAAAAAATGATTTCAAACATAAATGTATTTATTTTATTTCATACCCTATAACACCACACCAATAACAAAACACTTAACATCTTTAATTACATTTATTTCCATATTTATCATTAATAATTAAAAAACATGTCATAAAAAAAAAAACATTAATTGAGTACACAAGCTTTACCACTCTAATATCCACAACACACACCTAAATTAAACTATGAAATAATAAAATACAGTTATATATTATTTTTCAAAGAAAACCTATTACTATTAACAACTAATAATTAAAAAACAAAATTGTATTTAATACCACCCTTTACCCCTTAAAAAGTAAAAACAAAACACAAAGAAACATTTACCCAAAATAAATATCAAATAATTAACATTAATTAACAACTATGAGGCCGATTCCGATATGGGTCTGAAAGCACTCTGACCGAGCTGGATCCGGGGTGGTTTCTGACCGACCCGGAACTCCTGCAGTCCGACCGAGCGAGTATGATGTGGCCGTATGCTGTCGGACTTGGTTCGGTCAGACTCCCATAGAAGTCAATGGGAGCTGGTCGTATGATGCATACATGGGCTCCCATTGACTGAATGGGTGCGTCGGGGACAAGTGCGCCCCCTACAGTGGGTATGCCTCAGTGCCATCCGCACCGTACATGCCTGTGTTGGGGAGACCCATGGGTCTCCCCCTGTGCCCGAGTCGTAGAGCTGCGGGTAACAGGGGGTCCGATGTGGACCCCTGCAGTCCAACTCCGGGAGCTATTGCATGCCGGACGGTCCAACTCGATCTGGCTGTCCGAATCGAGCATTGTACTAGATCGGTCGTGAAACGTTTCCATTGCATGCCACAGTTTGCTTGTGACCGAGTCGTACGGAGAGGTTCGGACCTGGAAATGATTCGGAGGGAGATTTCGCACTTGTTTGCATCGTACTTCAATGTCCAGACCCGTGTACGACTCGGACGGAAATTCAGCCTCCGAATCGGATCCGCTAATGCTGAACCCGATCCGGTGCCCTACCGACTGAGATCGAACTCGGCCCCTATATATTAATTAATTAAACACAAATGACTTCCCACCATTTACTCCTATAAACACCACAACAAACACAAAAAAATATTATCACAATTACCATATTTAATTACCAATTAATTAAATCAAATGAATTAACAACAAATTATTAATTCATCAATTAAAATAATTTACTTCCCACCCTTTACACCTATAAAAACTACCACACTCAAAGATAATTAATTACACAATTACCAAAAATAATTACAAATTAATTACAATTATTTAACAACTAATTATTAATTCATAAATTAAAAATAAATTACTTCCCATCATTTACACCTATAAACACCACAACACCCACCTAAAATAATTACACAATTACCATAATCAATTACCAATTAATTAATTAAAATAAATTAACAACACATTTTTAAATAATTAATAATGAATTAATTTATAGATTTAACACTATAACATCTCAATTAAACAAATATTAATAGATAAGAAATAATCAATAAATTAAATATAATTGAGTTACTTCCCACCCTATTCCGCTATAAACCCACATCCTGCTATGGAACTAAAAACACAAAATTCAAATATAAAATTTAAAAAACATTAATATAATTAAATTACTTCCCACCCTAATCCTCTCTGAACCCACAACCTGCTATGGTACTAAAAGCGCAAAATTCAAATAAAAAAAAATTAATAACTACTAAAAATGTAACACATATATTAAAAATACAAACAAATCTTATACAAAAAATCAAACATCACATACACATAAAATATATACTAAAATACTTAACAATAATAAAAAACGATGTTTTAACAAGTATATTTTTGCAAACAACATTAAACACTTTGATATTTTTTTAATGATATTTCTTACCTTAAGTCACTGTTCTTGACCACGATATTCTTGCTGTCGATATTCCCGACCCACAATATTAATGACTCGATATTTGTGTAGCTTGATATTTTTTACTCGTTATTCTGTCGCTGCACCCATATGACAAGCATTGTACTTGGAAATAAAGGAACCAGGTACTACACCAATCTTAGTGTATTAATTAGTACCCCCTCTTTAGGCTTTGACTTTCTGGATGTAGTAACGTAGAAGAGTGGAGGCTTAATTCTGGAAGGCAGCGTGGGGTAGGAGGGCTAGTAAAGGTCAATAACCATTTATCATTCACAACTAATATAATAACTGTGCATTGTGTAGCATTGTCAATAGGCTTGTTAAAGTTAATAAGCTTTGTAGCACTAAATATTTTTGTATTATCACAGTAAATACACTACAGCCTTTCTGTATTCATTGTCAGTTGGTCAGGGGAATATGCATGGTCTCACCAGGGTGACAATTACACTTATAATTAACCTTAATAGCCAAGTTCTGCTTCTGCTTCTGCTTGTGGTATATGTAATGGAAGAAACGCATAAACCTATAGTGACCTGGGTAAAATTCTTATCTCACAGCAAAGTCCCATTGCGCATAATGAAAGAGTAATTTTTTCAATCCTATTATACTTGAACCAATGTAGTAGCATTACAAACGAATGATAAAACAAGTGATATGACCAACAAGAAAGCAATAAATATTGATTTAATCTACTACTAATTCTTTAGCAGCAGCATCAAAAATAATTTGCAACCCGGGAAGTACTCAATGTGGAAAGTAAACGCACTGTCCTCATGAGATTTATGTTGACGGAGCAAAGAGAAACACATAAGGGTTCAAAAGCGGCTAAAAGTTCAGGGTTGTCCAGCATTGTGCATGAGTAAATAAAAGAATCAAGAGTTTATGTATGTATCATTGCACAATAGATATCCCTTTTCAGCCAGAAAACTGTCAACAGCGTTTCAACATTCTTCAATTTTTCAGTTCATCAACAGGACAAAAAGGAGCACGAAAATAATTGATTGCTGCATAAAAAAAAGGAGGAAGGGACAACCAATGGCAAATATATGATAAATAAAAAAGAGAAATTATATAAATCACTTTAAAAAGAGAGGCATGTCTCAAAAACCTGCATACGTTCCACAATACTATAAAAGAAAAGAAGAGAAAATGGAAATTGCAGGTTAAAAGAAAGAAGTGTACTGGTGGTATCCCACCAAAAGTGAAAGTTATTTATACACTTATGGAAATGTTCAGGGTCACAGGACTTGTCAGGGCAAAAGAAGGGCCCAAGAACTTGATGATAAGGGTATAGGGTTGCAGGGGCGTTTTAGGGTTTAGGAGTGGGTAAGGATATTGGGGGTAAGAGTGCTTTTAGGGTTTAGGGCAGTAGCGGCCCATAGTGGGACTGCTGCTGGACGCTGACGTGGGGTGGGGAGGGGCAGGGTGGGAGTTGTAAACTACGGATTACTGCCGATCAGAGGTAAGTAAACATATAAATAAATAAAATGAATTTTGTTGCACGTGCTGCATCGCATTTGGTGATGCAGCGAGTGCAACAAAATTAATTTCATTTATGTATATGTTTACTTAGCTATGATCGGCAGTAATCCGTAGTTTACTACCCCCCACCGTGCCCCTCCCCCACCCCACATCAGCACCCGGCAGCACTCCCACCACTGGTGGCTTCGGGTTTAGGGTGGGCAAGGGTATTGGGTGGTAAGGGTGTTTTTAGGGTTTACGGGTGGGTAAGGACATTGGGCAGTAAGAGTGTTTTTAGAGTCTAGGGGTGGGTAAGGGTACTGGGTGGTAAGGGTACTTTATGTGATGGATAAGGGCATTGGGTGGTAAGGGTGTTTTTAGGGTCTAGGTCAGGGTAGGGATATTGGGTAGTAATGGTATTTTTAGGGTATGGGGTGGGTACGGGTATTGAGTGGTAAGGCTGTTTTTAGGGTTTAGGGGTGGTAAGGGTATTGGGTAGTAAGGGTCTTTTTAGGGTTATGGGGTGCCTAAAGGTATTGGGTAGTTGGGTGTTTTTAGTGTTTAGGGGTGGGTGATATTAGGAGTTGATAAGGGAATATATATATTTATATATATGTTCTGCTCGGCTTCAGAACTCCTATCTTCCAAAGAACCGCACTCGTGGAACCAAAAGATTTAGCAGTGCTCACACCATAAGTTTATTCACAGATGTTAACAGACGCGTTTCAGCATTACGCCTTCCTCAGTGTCAATTACATTGTGGAGTCCCGCCTGGGATATAGCGGCAAAACAATCATAAACATGGTAGACGGACTACCTCAATTTAGGGTCGCCCCATCTTGGAACATGTCAATACAGTTCTCAGTTAGGTGCATATTACCCATGTTTGGAAACAGATTCAATCTTGCCGTGGATCGGCATGGTACCCCGTGTATACACATCCGGGGAGAATGTAGGGTGCTCTAAAATAAAGCCCCAAGCCAACGTTTCCAAAGTCCATCACGCCATGTATTGGCAAGTCCTATATTCCAGTCTTACTCCAGTGCACAATATATACAGTGTCCCAGTTCGCCCTTCACCCATCATAGGATCAGTCTATAGAAACCAAACATCAAACTTCTGCGATCTCACAGTCTCTTGTTCATGAGTTCATGGGAAAAATGCCAGATTTAGTATTGGTACTCTCATTTGTTATTTACCCAGATGTACCGCCAATTCCTCCCCATGATTCAGCCCCCTTGGTACTTTAGTCATAAGGTCTATTATGTACCTTGACTCCAGGCGTCTCAGTGTTTTTAACCTGTCACCTCCTCTTGGGTTTTCAGGTACAAAGTCTAAGCCAAAGTACTGTAATTTGGTCCTGTCCCGTTGGTGCACCAGATCAAAATATCTCGCAACTGGGTATGCAGGGTCAGCTTTTTCTATTGCCCTTTGATGTTCGAGTACCCTGATTTTAAGTTTGTGGATCGTACTTCCGATATATTTTAACCCACATGGACAGATTAGGCAATAGACTGCAAAGTTCGTACTGCAGGTTAGAAACTTCTTAATAGGTTTGGTGATACCTGCTCCTGGGATGTCATATTTCCGCACTCTCTTGCATCCCGTGCAGGCCTTGCATTTCCCACAGGGGAAAAACCCTCCCAACTCTGCAATTTTGCCTGTTCTTGGAGTTGCATTCTTGAAATGGCTTCTCACCAAAGAGTCTCTCAATGACCTTGCCTTACGGTACGTGATCAGGGGTTTAGTTGGGATATCGTCTTTCAGTATGGGATCAGTTCCTAGAATATGCCAGTTTTTTTGCAAGATCTTCCTTAATCCCATAGAGTCACTGGTGTATGGTGTGATTAGGCGGAATTTCCCCTCATTTTTAGTTTGTTCATTGGGTGCTTTTGGCTTTAAAAGATCTTCCCTTTTGATTTTCCTCACTTTTTTCAAGGTTTTATCCAGAGACACTGGATCATATCCTCTTCTGCAGAACCTCTCTATGCAACCTGCTGCAGCTGTTTCAAAGTCGTTCTCTCTGCTGCTGTTTCTTTTCATCCTGAGCAGTTCCCCATACGGGATGCTTTGTATCAGCCTCTTTGGATGGTTGCTGTCTGCTCGCAGGATGGAGATGCCTGCCGTCGCTTTGCGGTACAGTGATGTGTGCAACCTATTGTTGTCTATTTCCACCCTCAGGTCCAAGTATTCAGCTGTTGTCGAGCTTATTGTTCCTGAGAAGTGTAGGTTGCAATTGTTGTCGTTCAGGATTCTTATATATTGTTGTGCCCCCTCCATCGTCCCTTGCCACACGATGAAGAGGTCATCAATATACCTGAACCACTGTATCACTCTCTCTGTTCCCTGTCCCTCAGTCTGAAGGACCATGGGCACCCGCTCCTCCCACCAGCCAACGAACAAGTTCGCATAGCTGGGAGCAAAGCAGGGGCCCATCGCGGTCCCAGAGACCTGTGTGTATAACTGGTCATTAAACAGGAAAATTTTGCTCGTTAGGCAGAACTCAATAAATTCCAGCAACATATGATTGTGTAAAGCGAACCTGGCAGGTCTCTTGTTTAGAAAATGTTCTACTGTTATCACGCCTAGATCATGTTTGATGTTAGTATATAGGCTGGTTATGTCCAACACAATCATCAAATATGTGGGGTCCCATGTTACCTCAGATACTTTAGTTAGAAAGTCTTTGGTGTCTTTCACATGGGATTTGAGCTGTGTTACCAGAGGGAATAGGTAGCTGTCTATAAATTTTGACATGTTTTCTGTCAATCCATTCACCGATGACACTATTGGTCTTCCTGGGGGCTCCCTTGCGTTCTTGTGTAGCTTGGGTAAGTGATAGAAGGTTGGGATCGTAGGGTTATTGCTTCTCAGGTACATATTTTCTTCACTTCCCAGCATGGATTTCTTGTACCATTTGTCAACCAGATCGTCATACCTTCTTATGCCCTCTTTGTACTGCTTGTCATCTGTTTTCCGATAGTATTGTGTGTCTGATAGTTGTCTCAGTGCCTCTCTTTGATAGTACTCACGTGTTAAAAGCACAACGTTCCCACCCTTATCCGAGGGCTTGATTATTGTATTTTCATCTTGCTATTCATCTGATCCTATGATGGGTGAAGGGCGAACTGGGACACTGTATATATTGTGCACTGGAGTAAGACTGGAATATAGGATTTGCCAATACATGGCGTGATGGACTTTGGAAACGTTGGCTTGGGGCTTTATTTTAGAGCACCCTACATTCTCCCCAGATGTGTATACACGGGGTACCATGCCGATCCACGGCAAGATTGAATCTGTTTCCAAACATGGGTAATATGCACCTAACTGAGAACTGTATTGACATGTTCCAAGATGGCGCGACCCTAAATTGAGGTAGTCCGTCTACCATGTTTATGATTGTTTTGCCGCTATATCCCAGGCGGGACCCCACAATGTATATGACACTGAGGAAGGCGTAATGCTGAAACGCGTCTGTTAACATCTGTGAATAAACTTATGGTGTGAGCACTGCTAAATCTTTTGGTTCCACGAGTGCGGTTCTTTGAAAGATACGAGTTCTGAAGCCGAGCAGAGTTTTAATGCGGGTACCCATTACCGCAAACCGCACCCGCCCGCGAGTGCCCTGACTTTCCAGTGGGACAGGGAGCGTGATTTATATATATGTATATATATTACCTACTGGTGGTCGCCAGTAGGTAATTATAATTATGACCATGTTTCCATAGCAAAAGCGTTCTTTGGCTTGCCTATAACTTTGATTGGTGAATCTTCACAACATTTTCATAAAAAAGTGCACTGGTAATTCTAGTTGTTGTCAGAAACAGTGGTTCCTGTGGAATAATAGAATCAATATAGATAATAAGGTGCACAATCACAATAGAAGGGTTAAAATGACGTCAGAGGGCGAAGAAAGCACATACACCTATGGTTTTGGTTTGATACAATCGGTTCTATTTGTGCATGGAATATTTTGGGGTGATCCGTCAAGTGGGGGCTGAGAAAAAGGTGACATAATAAAGTGCCTTTCCCAAGTCAATTCCCATAGAGTCTTTTGACATGCCTGCAGCCGAACCGCTGGACGGAATTACACTAAATTTGGCAAAAAGGTAGCTTTTGATCGGGAGATAACACTTTTATTTATTTGGTGTAAATGTGTTCATTAGTTTGAGTGAAATTAAAGGAAATCAAAATGTGTATATATACGATCGTGAAGGCTTTGCGAAAAATGACAAGCTTGTTCAGAGATCTGCAGAGCTCTGATTGGCTGCCAACTCTTCAACCAGAAACTGTTAGCAGCCATCTTGGGACTCCGCTTCAGCTGAGTCCCAAACCCCTCCCTCCCAAAAAAGGGGGCAGGGTATGGATACCCTAACCCCATACCTAGCCTTGGTGTGGTCCCAGAGGGACCCCAGTAGGCTGAAAAAGCTTTTTTTTTATTCATGGTGAAATTCGAAAATATTACTGTGATTTAAAAAATAAAAACAAGTGCAGACTCATGCACTTGCTTTTAATGTTGCCCCAGGAGGGCCAGGTTTGGGGGCATGTCGGGTTTTATAAATAAAATGGAGGGGGCGCACAGGGCCCCCCTCCAAGGGCTTAATAATGCCCTGGAAAGGCCCTCTCCCTGGGGCTAATCTGAATATTAATGCAGTTGGCTGTGCAGACACCCACCCCCTCCGGACCTGCATATGTATTTTTAGGTGTTTCACTTACCTGATATATACTTACCATTTTGGGGCCGATTCCGATGTCGGACGGACTCAGGTCAGTCCGACATCGGTCAGGAGCCGTAACCGACCGACCTACTGTTGTCGGTTACGACCCTGAAAGTATGATGCAACCGAACCCTGTTCAGTCGCACTCGTATACCTTACAATGGGAGCATGCATTCCGAGCGGAATGCATGCCTGCATTGTGAAAAGCAGGGGTGCAGTTCATCCCTGCACCCTGTGGCCGGCACCCCAAGGTGCCGGCCTCTGGGTGCAGGGATCAACAGAGGGGCAAAATAGTTCATCGTAAGCCATCCGGAAATCCGAGTCGGATTCCTTTCCAACCAAGCTCATCGGAATGGCTCGGTCGGAAAGGAATCCGGACGGCACATTCCGGTGCAATCGGATAGGCTCCGAACAAGGTTCGTAGCCCTTCCGACCCAGATCGGAATCGGGCCCTTTGTTGTAAAGGCATATGCTTGGTAAAGACATCTGTGGTAAAGGAAATGCTTGGTAAAGGATGTGTGGTAAAGACATTTGTTGCAATTTCATAAAACCCTGAAAGGCAGAACACAAGTTATCAGTGGCTGCTCCCCCATTAGGGCGTGGGGGCATCGCCCCACTACTTTCTCGCGGTGCGAGAAGGCAGAAACATAAATGGTAAAAACTACCATGTGTGTTTCTGCCTTCTCGCATTGCCAGAAAGCAGGTGTGCCTCTCTGCCTGGTTGGGGGCAGGCAGGTGGGTGGTCCTACTCGAAGGCAGGGGGGCAGTGGCTTGCACACTGATGTGGGTACTGACTGTTTGGTCGGCCCTGGAGCCGACCAAAGATTTAGTACCCACAACAGTAGGTAAGCCACTCCCCCCTTGCCCTCGAGCAGGACCGCCCACTCTCCCTTTTTCTCTAAGCAGAGAAAATGTCCCGGCTGGGACGCTTGCATGCTGTGCCTACCAGTGTTGTGGTTGGCTTGCGTTACATAGGGGAGGGAAGCTGCCTGCTGGCTGCTTCCTGCAGCAGGAACACGCGGACCCACCAGTGCAGCGTGACTGGCCTGGAGCGGAGGCGGTGCTGTACCCCGGCACTCATGTATGTTTTATTTTAATCGTTTTATTCCCCACCCATGACTCAAGCACACCGCTGATGAATTCCCTTTTTTCTGAAAATTTCTCCGGCTTTGCATCCCAAAGTAGCCGTCCCAAAACTGTACGAGTTTAAGCCAGAGCAGCTCACAGTAGAAATTGGAAAAAGACCCGAAATTTCACCCTCCATCCTCTCTACTGACCCCCCACCCACCCCATCTTCCCACCCCATGTGTGGGCTGATGTTAAGTCCCAGCCCAGGTGACAAACTGTCCGGCCCCTAAAATGTGGGCTTTTTAACACATAACCCATAGACAGATGAATGCAGGCATGAGCCCACGTAGGTGCACTGTTATACTTACATTTCGGCGCTTGTTACCAGTGTTTTATAGTTTCATAGCAGCGTATCTAAAGTTTTATCCAAATCCGCTGCCTTGTGCATAGTTCAGTGCTTGTTATTTATTTAAGCTTTTACATTGCTGTTAGGCAGAACAAAGGTTGGCTTTTCAAACAATACCTGTTATAAAACAATAACCGATCAGATGAAAGGCAAGATGTGCTTCTTAATTTCTCCGAAAATGCACTTGACCTCCTTACAGTTGTCTCTGTAGTGTGTGCACAGATGCCTTACTTTTTACTTTTTAGAGCGCATATTTGGCAAATACTGTCTGTGTTGAAATCGGAGTGGGGCCTGCCTTCGGAGAGACTGCTGTGCTAAGTTATTTCCTGCTCTCACTCTCTAGAGGCCTGATCTGAGCAGGAACGCTTTACCATCTAAGGCCCCAAGAAATGATTGTGGCTGGGAATATCAAATACCAATTATTGGTGATACAGAATATCGTCAAAACAATATCGAGGAAAAGACTATCGAAATGTAAGTGCACAGAGGGGGGTCAACTCTGCATCTACATGAATCAACAAGGTACGCAGCAGTAGAATTGGGTATCAAAATGTGCAAAAAAATTACCTTTCGTACTTTTGTCCCTCAATATTGTTGTAACTATATTCTGTCCCATCCTACAGTGCGTGAAACGAGTCTGTCCTCTGTTTCTCTAGCTCGAAGGCTGTGTTCAGTGCAGAAAGCCCAGGAAACTGAAGCTGCATTTACTCATTTGTCTGCCCTTTTGGCTTGCAAATGAATTGCTTGCAGGGCTCGCATCCTATGAATGCTGCTGCTTGTACTTTTAGTCATTGAGACACTGCTCTTCACAAAGGACACTTGGGTCCCTCTGCATAAAGCGGATAATTCCCAAGGTGAGAAATACAATCTTGTTGGTAACACTTCATGAAAAGTGGCCTATTGTTTGATATCCGAAATTCAGAGTCACTTATTACTTTACACAAGTAGCACCCTTCTTGCTTCACATACCTAAAAAAAATTCTCGGGTCCTGCGTGTTGATCTCACCCACCATACAGCTTTTAGGTATATGGACATCATTTAAATTGAATGTATCTCCTTCATGCTGGTTTTCTGGATATTCCTTTGCAGATTTAATCTTGACCGTTATTTTGCTGTTGCTAGTTTGGACCGAAGTGTTTTACTGCTGAGCCAGTTTTGTTAGACTCTGTTGTAATGGTGGGCAGCCTGGAAAGGTGGGCCTTTCTGGAATCACTTGTGAACTGTGTGTGCCAGAGAGTATTGGTAGACATGTGAGGTGTGGTGTTTGGGGTGAGGTGCAGGTGCAGAATTAGTTTATGACTCAGCAAAGTCAGAATCTAGCTGCTATAGAACCTGACCACATAACCTGCTTGACAAGAAGCAACCTTATAATTACCCTTCTTTCCTTGTAATGAGTGTTAAAGTGGTTTATACAAAAATGTGATTAACTGTAACACGTTTTTGCTTATATAATTTGTGATTATGTAATAATTATGAAAGCATGTATTTTTGTAAATGCTAATTTAGTTTTAATACTGATTATTGTGGGAATGTAGAGAAATTGATTGCTTTAGTGATTGCAAAAAGAGAAGAAAATGGCACCAGGAACAGGTATGGAAAAAGGATCAGTTGAGAGGTGTAGGTAGGCACAGAGGTAATGGGATACAGGAGGGCGGTATGAATCAATAAATGTGTGCAGGGATACATGTAATAGCTGGGATGTGCCATAGACCCCGCTGAAAACCAAAATGCTGAGTCTCTCCAGCAGTGATGCAGTATTGTGCTGCAGAGTGGGTGTCATCATGTTCGAACTGCCTGTTTAAGTTGGTTTGGTCAAGGACAAGTACTGTTTGCAGTGCTTTGCCTGCTGTCTGGCTCTGGTGCCTTGTCATCAGACCTCAGAGTGGTTGACACCTTCCTGTTTTCTCAACTTTGCTTGAAAATGCACCATTTGCCCACTTTTTTTCAAACATTTCTTTGGGACAAGCCCCCCCACGTAGGTGATTCAGGCTCGCTCGCTACGCTCGCCGCAGCGAATAAAATGTTTCACGCCACACCAGTTTCAAATGTCACCAGCCGCCACTGCATGTTATGGACCGTACCTATATCCGAGACTGAGCCAAAAGGTAACCCTCTTAAATTGGTATGCTTTTTAGATGAAGGAGCCAGGTTCCGCCTGTGTTGTGTAAAATTAAAAAATACTGCCTTAGCATAGCTGCTTCGACCATCTTTCTTCTCAGTGCTAACCAATGATTCAAAGTTGCAGGCATTTCTGGCGTGCAAAGCCTCGCTCTCATCCTGGTATTTTTTATGGGAACATTTTGAAAGGCAAGCTCAATGCTGAAAGTTTACATTTCTGTATAGGTTTAAGAATATTTATAGTCATTCCCGTGATTTCAATCACTGCCCCTGCGTAACATCTTCGTTGTGGTCTCAGTATATGATGTTCCTTCGAGCCCTATGTTTGAGAACATGTTGTTGTTTGTCTCTTCTTGGATAACTTTTATCATTATTGAGTACTAGGGGATCCCCTTGTCGCCCGATTCTGTGATTCATAGATTATCTTTTTTTGTTAATAAACCCATAAAGATTTCAGTTGCCATATAAGCAGATTTTCTTTAACGATCGATTCAGTGGCGTAGATAGGGGGGTTCGGGGGGTGCCGACCGCCCCAGGCGGCACTACTTTTGAGGCGACCGCGGCACTGGTGTGCCGTTGCAGCGGCCTTTATAATTTATTTGGGAACACAGTGTCCCCAAATAAATTATAAAGGCCGCCGCGGCCGCAACGGCCCACCAGTGCCTTGGCCGCGGCCCAGTTTAAAAGTGCAAAGCTGCGAGGAGTACGCGCACCTGGCCTGCTTCTTGCTGTTTTGGTAACTGCTGCGGCGCCAGTGTGACAGCGCCTGCAGTGCTTTCAAAATTGCTAAAAGTCCTGCGTTTGTGTTTACTTGACTGTTGGTACATCCCAGGGCCCTTAATCTTATAGCACGCGAGCGCTACCAATGACGGCCAAGGAGGACATTCTGGCCAGCCCTCACGTTGAGAACGTAGCAGTGACGCGTCACGCACTTCACTGCTACGCTTTTGTGAGGAGTCAATTGCGGCCTGGGGCAGTCAGTGCTTTGTGCGATTTGCTGGATCTGGACTCTTGAGTCTGGCTGCTGCAGTGCAGCAGAAGTCATTAGGGGAACGAAATTCGGAGCGAGTGTGGTGAGAGGAGAGCAGGAGGTTCAGAGGGGTGGGTGGCTGAGTCTGTAGCTCCTCACCTCCGCCACTAATACACTTTCATATTACGATGAAACATGAAAACGATGTTTTCATATTAAGCACTGCATTAACTTATCACCAGGCATACGTGAAGGCCAGTTGTAACTTATTTTCCAAGAGTGCTTTAATGCACAGTGTTGATAGTGATATGATTAAACCTGAGCAGAACACCAGGGGCCCGATTCACAGAATGAACTTAAGACTAAATCCTAAACTTACTACTATTTGGTATTCACAGAATGCACTTACTACTTTCGGTATTCACAGAGTGGAATTACTACTTTCGGGATTCACAAAATGAACTTACTACTTTCGGTATTCACAGAATAGATTTAAGACTACTAACTTTACGTCCGCACTCGGGCCGGAAATTCCGGCCCGGAGGTGGGGCTTCTGGCTTGGGGCGGAGCTTGTGGCCCGGAGGCGGGGCTTGCGGGTTGGAGGTGGGGCTTCTGGCTCTGAATTGGTGATTTAGCCATGGCTGAAATCTCCACCGCTGGTTGCAAGCTCCACCTCTGGGCCGGAAGCTCCGCCTCTGAGCCGCAAGCCCCGCCCCCAAGACGGAAGCTCTGCCTCCGGGACGGAAACTCTGCCTCCAGGCCGGAATGGACGTAAAGTTAGTAGTCTTAAATCTATTCTGTGAATACCGAAAGTAGTAAGTTCATTCTGTGAATCCCGAAAGTAGTAAGTTCACTCTGTGAATCCCAAAAGTAGTAAGTGCATTCTGTGAATACCAAATAGTAGTAAGTTTAGGATTTAGTCTTAAGTTCATTCTGTGAATCGGGCCCCAGAAAAGTGGCACACAAACATTCACGGCTGGTTAAAGGCGGACACCTCAAATTTCTGCTTCTGAATGAATTCCACGCAGTCGTGACTGGAATGATAGCTCAAGCACGCAGTTGCCTAAATCGCTGCATCACACTTTAGATTGAGCAGTTGTTGAAAGGAACTGCACTATACCCGCAGATAACAATTTCTCTGCATATTTGTGACAACGTTAAGTTTTTTTGTTCGCTGGTATGGGAAGGCATTGGTTTGCTGGGCTGATCCGGGAGGTTCAAGAAGTTCATGGTGAACAGGCGAAGTAATCAGAATAAATGTGCTTCACAACACAATGCAAAGTATCATGTTTCCAAAACACTTTTAGTTGCTGCAGTTGGAGATGAAGTCAAAGAGGAGATATCTATAGGATTAAGACCGGCAAGGTCCCTACTGACGCACAGACCAAGGCCTCCTCTGTTATGGATAGTTCTATTTGGTTAAGTAACACAGATAAATGATAATGTTTACTGATCAAGCCCTAGAGCTCCCTTCAAGTGACGAGGCCCCAGGGGTTGCATCACAGAACATTTTTGACTGGCCGTATGTCCTTGGGGGAACTTGAAGCAATTCTTGATGCAAAGACTTTTTCCACTGTATCACGAAAGCATGATTCTGGAGGTGTTAATGTGTGGCAAGAATATTTGTGCATGTTTGTTGGGTGGCATTTTGCTGCGGTGGTGATGTCTACTGTTGTTCTCTTTTATTGACTTTCTGGAATCAGCAGTTTACATTTATCAAAGTGGCTTATCACAGAAACACATACATTATAAAAATAAAACCTCAAATATCTGGAGCATCTTATCAGACACCACTTTTTCTCTGACTAGTTGCATTGTGATCTCCCATTCATTGATTCTTTGAAACGTAAACATTCACATAATTGCTGAAATAAGGACTTAAGAGATTTACAAACTAATATGCAATTTCATCTTCTTGGCAAAATGAATAACTCGTATTTTTTAGCAATATAAAACATGCTCCTTCCCTCCTGCTGCTATCGATAGAGAAAGACAGATACTAGAAGAGTATCCATGGTTGTAATAAATAATTCGCCAGTTCCTTTATCATGTCATGCTCACCGCCACCACTCTTCATCCTCTTCCTTACTCCCTGGCCTCTCTTCCTCACACACTCCTCATTCTTTTCATCACTCCCTGGCCTCTCACCCTCACACCCTCCTCATCCTCTTCGTCACTCCTTGGCCTCTCTACCTCACACTGGCCTCCTCATTCTCTTCACCACTCCCTGGCCTCTCTCCCTCACACTGTCCCTCCTCATTCTCTTCCTCTCTCGCCTGTTGGTCAGCCCCCTAAGTATGTGTATCCACAGTCCCTCTACCAATATGCCTGCCTCTACTCCTTCTTTACCTCCCGCTGCTCTCTTACACAAGCCTGTCAATGTTATTACACGTTCTCTTTCATTCCTGCATCGCGTCCTCTTCCATGAGGTCCCTTCCCTGTCAGATTGATGGATCCCTGAACAGTGTTGTGTAAGTGCATGTTTGCATTGTGCTGAAGAGATTACCAGGTAATTGTTCACACAGCTCTCTGATGGATGTCACATGCGGTTTTTCTGAGTCCCCAGATAGAACATGCAGTCTGTGTGTTCTCTTTTGTACTGCCAGTCACCGGTGTATTTAACTGTGTAGCATTGGACTGTGTCATGTGTGTGCATGTAACTTGCATGATCGAGGTAACTATTAGTGGCAATACCACGTGTCTCTCGGGCCTCTTTCAAGTGCTCGCCGTCCTTTTTCCCCAGCATCACCCCCCCCCCCCCCCCCCACCCCCCAACCACCAGGCGGCAATCTGAGGAATAGCCCCGGGCGCCACATGCCTAGCTACGCCTCTGGATCGATTTGACGGTCATGTTATGGTGTAAATGGTCACACATTTGACCACAGTACCTCAAATCTATGCTTTCCATGGTGCAAGCATAATCAGTTCAGCAGGTGAGGTGGCACCGGGACAAATGGGTATGGGAGCCCATGCCCCTGTAAATACGCTGTTTTTTTATTGCCAAAGTGGGTGCATGGGGGTATTTTGCTTGTTTGTACTAGGCACCTTTCCAAGCATTTTAGAGAGATATCTGCACAAAGGCGGGGGAAATCTATTGCGATATGTGATATATACCAACATTTGTCCAACACACCCCAAAGACAGTGAGTGCATTCTAGCACTAGCAACATCTATCATGATATGTACCTTTTTTTCTCAAAAGCACACTACACTTATCAGTTTGCAAAGGAAGTCGGATATTTGATTACACTCAGCGTCCTTTACCAGCGCTCACTTCTTTAAAAAAATATTGTTTTTCAATCATCTGGTTAGAATTTCTCGGGCACGTGACGAGCCCCCGAGTCCTGTTATTTCCTCTGCATGTGCTCAGCAAACCACGGGAGGATACGCTAGTTATTTCGCCCGAGTGGGGACTGGGCTCCCATTATGAGGCCTCGGCACCGGGAGACAGATAGCATCTCCGCCCTCCCCCTCCATTTTGCAAAGAGGCCTGCCTGTGCCTGGAAACAACTGACTGCTCGGCTCGCACTTCTAGAAAAAGGTCCCAGCAGCCTAACCCGGAGTGTTTATTTAGAAAGAAACCATTGTGTCATTTGAATTTTTCAAAGCAGGCCGGCGCAGCTAAGGCCGGCTTAGATATGATGCTGTTTAGACACATACAGTTAAGTGTTCGAGTGGAGCGGCTGCACACCGTGTCTCCTGCCCGAAGAATGCGGCAAATGCCGGGGCCGCCAAGGCCTTGCCTTTTCGCTGGAACTAATCTTGACATTTCACGACAATTTATACCCAGACAGCCATCGCGCTGGAATGTTGGAGCTATTTTGTTGCTCATTCTCCTGAGTTCTGTATTTATGCTTTCCTTGGCCTCGGTCGGTGCACTGCAGATTTCTACCCTGGCTCCCTGCCAATGCTAACAATACCGCCAGCACAGGGCAGAGCTATGAAAAATGTCACTGCCCAGGAAGTTAGGAATGTAAGTGTATACTCCCCCCACCCCATCACACTTACCATCCGCCACCTCTCCCATTTCTCCTCCTGGCCCATAAAAATGAATGGGCAATTTGCGATTAGCAATTTGCTAATCGCAAATTAGGAATGGTAAGGAATCGCTATAAAAAAGCGATTTTGTACATACATACCGTTTTGCGAATTCCAAATAGCGATTCCTTAAAATTCGCTATTTGGAATTCGCAAAACAGAACTATGATACATATGGCCCTAAATCTGTAGCAGGGGCGATGGTAATGATGGTATTACCCCAATTTAGGACGCCACAGCAGATGAGTGATTAACCAGTATTTAATAAGAATTATTCCCTAAAGAGCACCAAGCCGCTAGCTATCGGTTCTCGGCTTTCGCGCCACTGAATGCGCGATGCGCGCGCAGCCCCAAACATGGCCGCTAGCACGTCACGTCGGCGCGTGGCATGCAACCACTAGACCGCGCCACCACATATCTCCCCTTTTTTCCCAACAAAGCAATTGTTAACTCACAGTCCGCCGTTCATGTCAAAGTCTCGGAACCTTGCTGGTTTGACCACCGCTCTACCCCTCAGGGTCAGTCTCACCCGGGTAGTTGGGGTCTCCCCTTCCTGAGTCCCTTCGTTCCTTACTCCACTCCACTCGTCTGCTCATGTCTCCTTCACTCACCAACTCCTGATTGCCGTTATCAGTCCTCTCTCCTTGCTGTTCTCCTCTTCTCACGTCCAGTTCCACCTCCGATGGTTCTTGCTCGGCGGTTCCTTCCTCCTCGTCTCCTAGGTCTGCTCCGCCTTGGTCCCATTGTAGGACTCTGTTGCATCTTGCCATGCGGTCCTGTGACCACACGTTTCCATCGCTCAGCAGGGCTGCTCTGCCCAGCACTTCCTTGACCTGCATGGGCTTACTGTACTTACTGTCTCCTTTCCTTTGTAGCGTAGCCAACTTCACTCGCACCCATTCACCTTTTTCCAATTCTGTCTCTTTCGTGTTTTTTCTGTTGTTGTAGTGTCTCGAGTAAATGGCTTGTGCCTTTTCCAAGTTGGCTCGAACCACTGCAGGGGACCACTCGCTCGTTATGGTTTTCTCCTTCCATACTCTATTGTCTTGGGTGAATGGTTTGCGGCCCCTCAATATTTGGAAGGGGCTGTAACCTGTCCCTGTGGGGGTGATCCTATACGCCCACACCATGTGCCATATCTCCCTTTCCCAGTCCTTGTTGTTGGAGATAGCAGCCTGGACCGATCCCATCACCACTCTGTTAAATCACTCTACTAGTCCGTTTCCAGCGGGATGGTATATGGACGTGTGCTTGGCTAGTATACCATTCCTCTGCATGAAGTTGCTCCATTTCTCTGATCTGAATTGGGGGCCATTGTCGCTCAGGATGGACTTTGGGATACCTTCCCTCACAAAAGTGTCAGCCAGGAACTTTATAATGGTCTCGGTGTCCATCGCCTCATGTACCTTCAACTCTGGCCATTTCGAGTACCTATCCATGAGGACACACACGTACTTTTGGACTCCGTGTACATCTAGGATCGGGCCCAGAATATCCACTGACAACTCCTCCCACGGATTCCTCGGGGGTCAAATTTGCCAAGAGCTGGGCGCAGTGGTTTGAGTGTTTTATCTGCCCCTTGGCACTGGGAGCAGTCCCTGACATGCCTCTCGGCCATTACGTCCATCCCTGGCCACCAGTAGTTTTGCTTGGCCCTCAGCTTCAATTTTCCAATTCCCAAGTGTCCTTCGTGGAGCATGTCTAATAGTTTGGGGATGATGCCTGCCGGGGGGATGACCTTCTCCCCCCTGTACACAAATACTCCTTGGTTGTCCATCGACAACTCTTCCCTGACTTCATAAAATGGTTTGAGGTCCCCACTGGTCTGTCTTTTGTCTGGCCATCCCTTTGTGATATATGATTTCACTTCCTCTAGGGTCTAGTCTTCATCGTACGCCTCCTTCCATTCTTGATTACCCATTGCTTTTTCCAGGTCTTCCGTGAGTGCTACCAGTTATTCTACTCCCGCTTGGTCTTCCCCGCTCGGCTCCATGGCCGCTGCTCTACTCAGGTAGTCCGCCACTTTGTTCCTACTGCCTGGGATGTATTCTACATCATATCTAAATTCTAGCAGTTTCAGAGTCATTTTGGAGATCCTGGGTGTTGCATTGGCGTGTCTGCTGGATGTTAGCACTTTCAGTAGGGGCTTATGATCCGTTCTCAATTGGAACCGTGTGCCCCATAGGAACTGCCTGAATCTGGTCATAGTCCACACGACTGCCAGCATTTCTTTTTCTATTACACTGTACTTCTATTCTGTTTCACTCAGTGTGCGGGATGCGAAGCTGAGCATCTCCATCCTTCCTTGACCCCGGTCTTGCATCAGGACGGCGCCCAGCCCCTTGTCGCTGGCATCAGTGGTAAGCACTGTCTTCCCTTGGGGGTCATATCCTTGGAGTGGTACTGCCCCTGCTACTTCTTTCTTGATGACTTCAAATTCACTATGTGCTTCCTCCGTCCAGCGGAATTCCGTGCTGTCTCTCGTCAGCTGCCTCGTGTGATGGGTCTTGGAGGAGAAGTGCTGCACAAACTTGCTGTAATATTCCGCCATACCAATAAATGATCTGACTTCTTCTTTGTTGGTGGGCGGTGGCGCTTCACAAATCGCTTTCACGTTCTCTGCTTTCGGGGTCACCCCTCGCACCCCTATTTCGTGTCCCAAGTAGGTCACCGATTCCATTCCAATCCGGCACTTGGTCCATTCGGCTGTGAGGCCCTTACCCTCTAGGATCTTCAGTACCTTGCCGAGTTTCACATCATGATCTGGTCTGTCTCGCCCCATTACCAGGATGTCGTCCTGGAAGTATTGGACGCCGTCCGTGTCTTTAAACAGTTGGTGCATCAGCTTCTGGAACACCACAGCCGCCGAGGCCAGCCCGAACGGCATGCCGCGGAACTGATAGCACCCAAATGGGGTGATGAACGATGTTAGTTTGCGGCTCTCCGGGTGTAGTGCAATCTGGTGGTAGGCTGAGGTCAAGTCTATAGTGGAGTACCACTTGATTCCCCTGGTGCTGGCCAGCATCTCCTCAATTCTAGGCAAGGGGAACTTCTCCACCACAATGTTCTTGTTCAGTTCGCGCAGGTCGACACATAGCCTGACCTTCCCACTTGGTTTCATTACTACCACCAGGGGCGCCAGCCACTCCGCACACGTAATCGGTTCAATGATCCCTTTCATCTCTAAGTCCTGTAGTTCTACTTGTACTGCTTCTCTCACCGCCAAAGGCACATTTCTCACTTTGTGGGCGACCGGTACGGCATCTTCCTTCAAGATAATCTTGTGTGAGAATTTCTCCATCCTTCCTACTGTGCCTCCAAATACTTTGGGGTACTCACTTCTCCATTTGTCGAGGTCTGGCCATGTTTCCGGCTCCGTAAGTAGTATTTGTTCTTTTCCTCCAGGATCCAACTTGATGCCCAGGTCGCCTTGGTCCAGCCATGCTAGGACCGAGGGTCCTCTCTCCGATATGTAGAGTTTGCAGAAAGCGGACCGGCCTCTAAACTCGAATTTTAATCGTCTGAATCCTGCCATGGGTATGCGGTCCCCATTGTACGTGACTGGGAGGATGTCCAGCTTTTCCAGTTCTGGGCCTAGATGTGGTGCAAAGCTCTCCTCCCACACCGCTCTCTGGACGATGGTGTAGGGCGAACCCATGTCGGCCACCACGCTTATCAGAATTCTCCCTATCAACATTTCCAGGACAGGCTTCGTCGTTCTTCTACCATCCACGCTCAGCACTTGGCCATCCACGCTCAGCACCTGATCGTAGATGCAAAGTACCGTGACGACATCTTCCTCTGCGCCTTCTTCTTGTTCTTCGCTTTCTTGACCAACATATTTCACCATGCCCTTTGAAGCCCTCCTCCGACATACTTTCTCATAGTGGCCCGCTATGCCGCAGTACATACATTTGGCGCGGAATGCTGGGCACTTCCTGTCGTGCGCCTCGTGGGACCAGCTCCCACACCTGTAGCATGGCTTCTTGTTGCTTCCCGCCTGTTTTCCTGGGGGGCCATGATTGCCTTGCCATTTGTTGGGTCCCTTCACCGACGACCCCTTGTACTTGTAGTCTTTGCGGGGCTCCTCATTGTCTACTCTGTTTACCATGGCGCTGGGCGCTGTAACCTTCTTCGTTGCCTCCGCACACCTGTGCGCCAACTTTGCTCTTTTGACGATTACCATCACCTCCTTTAGTGTGGTGTCCCCGCTGGCCCATAGCTTGTCCTGCACTGCTGTGCTCCTGGTGTGCATCACCACCTGATCTTTAATGAACTCCTCTTCCCAATTGTCATATCTGCACGTGGACGCCAGTCTCTTCAGGGCCGCCACCTATTCCTCTACCGTCTCCCCTGGGCGTTTTTTTCTTTGCTGGAAATTGAACCTGTCCACCGATACACACACCGCCGGTCTGTAGTGTTCATTCAGGTCATCGATGGCATGGGCATACACATCATCATCAGTGCTTCCTCTTTGTTTTGGCACCAGGCTCTTGTAGATTCTCAGACCTCTGGGCCTAGGTTGAGCAACAGGATGCGTTCTTTTCTCTTGGGGTTGAACTGTTCCTCATTCTCGTCTTCCAAGACTCCTATAAAATTATCAATATACTCTCTCCAGTTCTCCCACTTCATTAGTGGTTCCCCTGATCTGGGCAGAAATTGCACTGGCGCCATTGCGTATCCTGCTTGTGCACTCATCTTCTCACTCTTGATCGTGGGTTGTGTGTTCCCTTGGCTTCTGGGACTCCCCGGTGTGTTGTCCTGCTCTTCTTTATTTGCGTGGGCCTGGGGACTACCTGCGTCAGCCCCCTCGCTCTTTTGCGAGGTATCCAGCGCGGTTCTCCCTGTCTTGTGGATTGCTGCGTGATCTGGCGCGCTTTGCTTTGTGCCTCTGGGGTCTGTCCACCCCCTTAGCTTACTTGTTCTGCCCTCCTGGGTGATTCTGGGGCTCTGCCACGCTCTTTAGGGTGAGGTACCTGTGTGGTAGCTGTTGTTCTCCTTCTTGACCACTTGTTCCTCTGGCCACTTGTCTCCGTGGTCCTGCTCGCTGCTGAGTGTCTTCTGTCCACCGGTATGGTTGATGTTTCCCTCGGCGGCTTCTTGCTGTGGGGTTTGGTTCTCTGTGGTGGGTGGGGTCTATCATCCCATCCTCGTCGCCGTTGTAATGATGGTATTACCCCAAATTAGGACGCTACAGCAGATGAGTGATTAACCAGTATTTAATAAGAATTATTCCCTAAAGAGCGCCGAGCCGCTAGCTATCGGTTCTCGGCTTTCGCGCCACTGAATGCACGATGCGCGCGCAGCCCCAAACATGGCCGCTAGCACGTCACGTCGGCACGTGATGTGCAACCACTAGACCGCGCCACCACAGGCTCCTCCATGTGGGCGGAGGAGTGTCGCCTCACTGCTTTCTCGCAGTGCGAGAAGCAGAAACATAAAATGGTATTAAAAATACCATTTTATGCTTCTGCTTCACGCATTTCGAGAAAGCAGAAGGATTTAGTTGGGGGCGGGCGGACGGGCGATCCTGCTCTAGGGCAGGAGATGAGTCGCTTTCCCACTGTTGTGGGCGCTGAATGTTTGGTCAGCACTCTGGGGCCGACCAAACCAGTCAAGATGCAATTGTGTTCTGTGACTTGGCTACGACGTAAGCTGCTTGCTCTGGCAAGAGGCAGTATGACGTCACAATTCAACTGTAGTACGGTATTACAATTGAGCAGCCACTCACTTTGTTATTACAGGTGGCTAGAGACATCACAACTTAACTGTAATAAGGAAATTAGAGTTCAGCTTTTCTTTACAGTTACAGTTATTATGCTTAAGCTGTTCACTAGAGGTAAACGGGCTATAGAATCTATAGTAAGAGCTGAAGCTGAGTGAGGGGGCTAGATGGGCTCAAAGGGCCAAGTACAAGCTGAGCACACAAATAAAGTGATGTCAAGCCAGAAATATTTTGTTAACTATAGACATGTAGAAGGTTGTGCCTTGTGCGAGGCCATCCCTTGCTGATCACACCCTCTCCCTTATAAACCTGGATCACTCACGTGATTTAGAGATTGCCGCTCACAGCCCCCACCATTCACCTGCTCATGCATTTGGTCAGTCAGCAGCACTACCGCAAGGAATGGCTATCCTACTGAATGTTCACTAAATACTTTGTGCAACTATGCCGAGCAATTAGTGAACGTCACATCCTGAAGCAGCTTCTGCCTGGATATCATGCAGACTAGAGATCGCCAAACTGTTTGAGGCAAAACAGTTGGATGTACTTTTTGTCACTGAAACCTGGGGTGACAAAATGACAGGCCCTAACTTCTATCATGCTGTCCCTCAAGGTTTCAAGGTATTTAGGCTGGATAGAACAGAAAATAAAAAAGGGGGAGGAATTGCTATGATTTATTGTGACAATCTAAAATCCTGTTGCGACATACCCAACATTGACTGTGAAGCTTCAAATTCAATGTAAACATTGACAATAAATCCACATTTAACCCCTTCGCTGCAGCGGCAATTCCGCCGCAGCGCTAGGGGGGGGGGGGGGGGGGGGGGGGGGGCGAGCAGCGCTCGCATGCTCGTGACGGAGCAGTTCCGTCATGCCCCCCCAGCTCAATAGAACGCGCCGTGGATATCATGCAGACTAGAGATCGCCAAACTGTTTGAGGCAAAACAGTTGGATGTACTTTTTGTCACTGAAACCTGGGGTGACAAAATGACAGGCCCTAACTTCTATCATGCTGTCCCTCAAGGTTTCAAGGTATTTAGGCTAGATAGAACAGAAAATAAAAAAGGGGGAGGAATTGCTATGATTTATTGTGACAATCTAAAATCCTGTTGCGACATACCCAACATTGACGGTGAAGCTTCACATTCAATGTAAACATTGACAATAAATCCACTTTTAACCCCTTCGCTGCAGCGGCAATTCCGCCGCAGCGCTAGGGGGTGCGGGGGGGCTGAGCAGCGCTCGCATGCTCGTGACAGAGCCGCTCAGTCACGAGCTGCGGTTGAGCTGAGCTCATGACGGAGCAGTTCCGTTCATGGCCCCGCCAGCTCAATAGAACGCGCCGCGCAGGCGCGGCGGCAGGGCCATGACGGAACTGCTCCGTCATGAGCACAGCTCAGCCGATGCTCATGACGGAGCGGCTTCGTCATGAGCATGGGAGGGGTTAAAGGGATATTACTATATCAACCTCCAGGTAGCAAAGTAAGCTTTCTAAATACAGTTAAACGTTTCCTTGAAGTATGGGCAACTGAGAAATCAACACTTATTCTAGGTGATTTTATTTTTCATCTGGAAGATAGCTCTGACACCAATACGGATACCTTAAATGAACTCATGGCAATGACAGGTCTTAGACAAACTGTCACAGGCCCCACTCATCCAGCAGGGCATAATCTTGATGGTAGTTTTACTAATAATGACTCTACCTCACTCAAAGAAATCCTACCTCTGACCTGGACAGACCACTCAGCTATCATCTTTGATCTATATAACTCTTCCACTTTACTTGGAAATAGTTCTAAACATTTACCTTCAACCTACCGTAGCTGGAAACTAATTGACAGCAAAAGGCTGAACGGTCAGTTACTGGAAAGCCAATTTGAGCCCTCAAAAGACGCAGAAATTGACTCTTTGCAATTTAACAACTGGCTTGCACAAGCAGCCGACAAATTAGCCCCCCTGAAAAAAGCAACAAACAAAAGAAAATTATCTACCTCCCCATGGTTCTCAGAAACTCTTAGAGTAAAAACAAGAAAGGGCAACAGGAAAGGTGTTGGAGAAATTTTTATAATGCTCAGGAACTTGCCATTTATAAAACTCTTCTAACTGAACATAAAAACCTAATTAACACTGAAAAATGCACCTACTTTACTAAACAAATTAATCAGACAAGGAATTCCTCTAGAGAACTCTTTCAAGTAGTCGCTAAACTATCAGGTCCCCCAGAAACGAATTCTATTGAAACATCACAAAAATTCTACGACTCTCTAGCACAACATTTCCTGGATAAAGTGAAACAAATCTATAACATCTTTGGCACTAATATTAACATAGACAATGATGCGCCCATTAATATCCGCCCTTCTGACGCCTCTAGCTTCTCTAAATTTGAATTGATCACTAATGATAAGGTTGCCACTCTTATCCAACAGACTAATTTAGGCTACCCCCATGACTCATTCCACCCTTGTATCTTCAAGCAAGCCTCCGAGATGCTAGCTCCTTGTCTTGCCGATATTTTCAACACTATGTTCTCGCGTGGTGTCTTCCCTACCATATAGAAAACGGCTTCTATAGTACCGTTACTGAAGAAACCCAGTCTCGATCCCCCACAACCCAAGAATTATCGACCTATCTCTCGTCTACCTTTTCCCGCTAAATTAGTGGAGAAAATCATGAATGAACAGCTCACTGATTATTTACTAAAAAATAATTATCTTGATGAGACACAGTTTGGTTTCAGAACAGAAGATAGCACTGAATCAGCTTTAATCAAAGCTACAGATGAAATTAGAGCGACCTTAGATTCAGGGGGAGCAGCAGCCTTGATTTTACTTGATCTTTCTGTGGCGTTTGACACCCACGACCATGATCTTTTGTTAAATCGTCTAAACTCCATTGGCGTCTCAGATAAACCACTCACACTACTCTCATCCTTTCTGTTTAGCAGAGCACAATCAGTAGCCTTGGGAAGCTATGAATCTCCGCCCTTCGTCCTCCCCTGCGGAGTTCCTCTGGGATCATCCTTAAGTCCCCACATTATTCAACATTTAAGTATCGGAACTGCCTAAACTCATTAGAACATTTGGGCTGGCAGTGACATCTTACGCAGATGATACACAAATTGTCTTATCCTTATCATAAAAATCCACACCACAAATGCAAAATTTCAAGGATTGCATGCTTGCAGTCAGTTCATGGATGAACTCTCATTGTCTGAAATTAAACTCAGACAAAACTGAAGTAATTACATTTGGCAACTTCCTACCTAACTGGTCACAGAGTTGGTGGCGGGAGGAACTGGGATCGGCTCCGATCCCAGTCACCAAAGCTAAGAACCTTGGCATGATTGTTGATAATAAACTGAATTTTAAATCACAGGTAAATCCTGTCTCTTCATCATGTTTTTTCTTATTAAAAACAATTAAAAAAGTGTTCCCAGCAAAAACACAGTGATCTCTTCTTTGATCCTGGCAAAGTTAGACTACTGCAATGGTCTTTACATCAGCCTACCTGGAAAACAACTCAATAAGGTGCAGATGGCTCAAAATGCAGCGGCGCGTCTTCTGCTGGGTATTCCGAAGCATTCATCTGTCAGAAATCATCTGCATAAACTGCATTGGCTCTCAATTAAGAACCGCATTGTTTTTAAATCTCTCTGCATTACCTACAGAACACTCCAGAATACTGGCCCCATTTTTTGGAGGCGCTTGTTCTACTAGTACATTCCAAAAAGGCATCTACGCTCCAAAGGAGCTAAACTGCTAGCAACTTTGAGAGTCCTTAAGGCTACATGGGGTGGCAGTAGCTTTAGGGCAGCTGCCCCAAACTTTGGAACAAGCTCCCTTTTGCCATCAGATTCCTTCAAACTCTACTTGCTTTCAGGAAGGCCTTAAAAACATTGCTATTTGATAACTAGTCATCTTGATCTCTACAGAAACTGGCATAGTCCACGGACCAGCACCATGACACCCTCGGGTGATCGTGCGCTTAACAAATCTTTTGACATTGACATTGACATTGAGTGCGGAGAGTAGGTAGACAGCTCATGAGAAAGGCTGTAATCAAGGGGCAAACAGCACCATTTATCGCTCTGTGTGATAATTGGTGAAACACTCAGACGCCTTAGAGTGCATCTCATTCCTCCCTCATCCTTCCTCTACATTCAAGCAGATCATGCTGATGTTGCTGGCCTCCAGATAAGATGAATGGGCACCTTCAACTCAGTCCTTCCTGCCCTACAACCACCTTACTGCCAATGCTGAAGAAGGGGGTATATTGATATAATATCTTGCAACTAGACATACTTTTCTCCTGCTGCACCCAGAGGGATGCCAAATTAGGTGGACACTGTACTTGATGGTGGCTTAAGAGTCCTAGAAGACGTTGGACCAAAGAAAAGCCGGGCATCTTGCTCCAGCCAGGCTTTAGACTTGAGTGGTTCATGCACCTTTACTGTTCACTGTGTTACACTGAGAAGGTTTTGAATTGTGCCTTTATGTGTGCAAGCACGTCTCCGAACCCACCAATATCAACTGCGGCATACCCCAAGGATCATCGCTCAGCCCACGCTCTTCAACATGTACATGGCCCCCCTCGCCTCCATCATCAGACAGCATGGGCTCAGCCTTGTATCCTACACGACGACACCCAGCTCATCCTCTAACTCACTGAGAATCCCGAAGACACCAGACTCTGCTTCCAGGAAGGAAGGAAGAACATGGCAGCTTGGATGAGACAACTGCCTGAAGCTCAAATCGGAGAAGACCGAGGTCCTCATCCTCGGACCCTGCACCTCTGCCTGGGACAACCCCTGGTGTCCCCGCCCTCGGAAATCCTCCCACCCCTGTGGACCACGCACAAAACCTCAGCATCATCCTTGACTCCTCCCTCTCCATGAACCGCCAGATCAACACCGTCGCCTCCACTAGTTTCAACTGCCTGCGTATCCTCCGTAAGACCTTCAAATAGAGCCCCCCGACTGCAGAAGGACCATCACCCACTTGCTCATAACCAGCAGGCTGGACTACGGCAATGCCATCTACGCTGGAATCAACAGAACTCTTCTACGCAAACTCCAAACCATCCAGAAAATCGCAGCCAGACTTGTCCTCGGGACACCGCACCACAAACACATGACCCTTCACCTACGAGGCCTCCACTGGCTCCCCAACGAGAAAAGGGTCACCTTCCAACTCCTCACCCATGCCTAAAAAGCCCTCATCAACATCGGACCCAAATACCTCAATTAGAGAGTCTCTTTCCAACCTCGCCCAGGCAGAGGTACCCTGCATCCACAGAAACAGAACTGGCGGAAGAGCCTTCTCCTACATCGCAGGCAAGGACTGGCATGAGCTCCTCGTGAACATCAGACGCTCCCCGATCCTGCACTCGTTCAGGAAGGACCTCAAGGCTCCTCGACTGATCCGAAGCTGCTCTCCCCCAGCACCTTGAGACCCTCACGGGTGAGTAGCACGCTTTATAAACCCCGGATTGACAGATTGATTGATTGATTGCAGCAGAGTCCCAGTGGTTTAGGTCCTTTCCAGTGTTACATTTTCAGCACGTCCCTTTGTGTGCACAAATACCCACAGGGTGTCCCGGGGTTGGAAAGACTAAGGCAGCTGAATAGTGAGGTCTTATGTTTTTTTCTGATTTAAGCATCTCCAGGAAAGAAAGGCAGGATTAACACAGATTCTTGTGGTAAGAGACAAGCTCTCTACTGGTGGAACACAGGACCAGTGGCCAAAGAGCCTTGCGGCATAAGCAAATTGCTCTGAGGGTGATAAGCTTATAGAATCAAAGCCAATGCCGGTAGAGGAGTTGGCCTCTGCTGGGAGAGGAGTTGGCCTAACGGCTAGGGCGTCTGACTGGAAATCTGGGGAACCGGGTTCGAGTCTCGGCAGGGATGCTCAACATCCTGTGATTCTGGGCAAATCACTTAATCTTCCTGTGCTTAACAAAAATGAATGTATCCTCGCAACTGGTGCTTGTGTAAAGCACTCTGATACCCAATACCTTTGGGTCAAGTTTGCACTATATAAAACTCTGTAAAAAAATAAAAATGCAAGTTGGTCAGTTAAAAATAAATAGAGGCAAACCAGAGTAATCCTAAATTCAATCTAGCTGTGGTTTTAGGTCTGGCATTAGTCAAGAGTTTTTGATTTTATTAAAATTAAATGTAGAATTTACTTACTGATAGGGGCTTTAATTTAGTCCTCTTCATCAATTGGTTGTGTCATTCCTGTTTTTCCTCTGCCCACTACAGCAGACATCATGGAGTAAGGGGTCAGCCCACTTCAGCTATTGGCTAACTTCGCTGTGAGGGACGACATTCTGCAGTTTCACAAGGAGCGCATCCACACACAAAGTAGTTCCCTTAAATGGCAGTGACCCCTACGTGAGTGCCTGCTTTTTTTAAGACAAAGAAATCTTTTTATATTACCCTTTTTTTTTTTAGACGAATGAGGACCTGACAGCTTCCTCAATAATAGAGTTGTTCAACAATCATACAAAACAAAACAAGCAAGACAAAAGGCTGGCGGCCAACACCAGACTCTTTGGCTTTGCCAATGTTTTTTTAATGAATTGGTGTGCAATAAGAATACATTTGGGGACACCCAGATAGACAGCCTGTCATGGTATTGGTGAGCAGATGTCACCACTGGAACATCTGTCATGTAGTCATCTGGAAGAAGGAGCGTTCTGACCTTGCGGGGAGTTTGAGGAGCAGGTAGCAAGCAGAAGTTATAGGATTGATTTGAGGCTCCATCTCAAGAGCTGAATCGAATAGAAAGCTTGGGGTTTATCTTGTACAGGGGCATTCTCTGGGGGAGGCTGCTGAAGGTGAAGGCCACCAGTGGGGGAGACTGCTGAAGGTGAAGGCCACTGTAAGAATGCACATCTCATGTTTGCTTGAATTTAATTCCAGATGCTGCTCTTTCAATAGATTGAAATGAATTATGTGCAAGTATGCATCTGGGTAATTGTAGCAGGTGCATTATGATGAAGCAGGATAATGAGTTCAGAAAGCAAACTAGGGAAATTTCCTCACAGCATTGCAGAAGTGATATTCAATGGGAGCAAGAGCATGGATTGGCAAAGCCTAGACAAGAAAGATGGCGCACATTGCAAAGGATGGTACCAATTACATTACAGCATTATCAGACATGTTTTAAAGAATATGAAGCACTTTCAAAGTCCAGACAATCCATTTCATGCACACTTTTCCATTTAGGGGCTCAATACTGCATTAGTCATATGCCTCACGTGTGCACCTAGATTTTCTTCAGCAATTGTATAACTTTGCTTCATTTAGGGTCCCAGGGCTTGGGACAGCCACAGTGCTGAGGCTTGTGCTAGCACCAACTACCCTGTCCGCCCCCCTCCCTTTCTTTTCTGACCTTTTCTTTTCCTCCTTTTGAAGGCAGCATGCAATAGGACTTAATGCCAACATACCAAACCACCACAGTGCATGTCCGTACAGAAAGAATGAGCAGCTCAACCAATAAACGCCAAATGTAACCTCACTGGCGCTAACAGTACTGTTATTGCCTTCAACCTGTCTGTACAGTTCCTATAACACTCTTCTAATAAAATCCTTTGAAATAAAAAAAAAAATTGTATTCGTTGGCCACAATTGAGTAAAGTTCACTAACTCACAAGTATGGTAAGTGAATAGTTTGCACAACTTTACCCATGAGCGATGCTTCTTGTGAAAACCTTTTTTTTCATGGCTGCTTTTTGCAACATTAACTGTCTGTAGCGAATTCTACTGCCGACACTATATTTTTGCAGCTGAATTTAAGTGCTAAAAGTAGGATTTGTTTAATTTTTCTTTGGGCAGTTTTTTCCACACCCACGCTTTAGAATTGACTAATTTTGTGAAGATGATGAAGGTTAGAAAATAATCCCGATTGGGAGTGAATGAATTTGGACAACGCTGCCCACCCTTGACCTCAGAGCCTTCTGACCTTTGTTCCGGAGCTGATGCAGAAGCCGCCATGACTCCTGCTCTGAAGGAGCTATTTCGATCATTTGGGTGGGATAAAAAATTCTGTTTATATCTGAACTTTGAGACAGCCGAAAGTAGCCCAATTGTTTCGTTTTTAACCACAAAGCAACATTTTGTGAGCATTAATCCTACCCAACATGTCAACAGTTGAGTATGTTTTGCTGCTGCTTATTAGCGGAGTACCTTTTTTTTGGTCAGCGTTATGTTGAATGGAATGTGAAAATTGTTGAAAACAGTGACAGCTGAGAGAAATGTTTTTAAAACACGTTTTCAATCTGGAACAGTCCCCTCGTTGCTGCACAATTGTATTTTGCAAACACAGAATGATATTTGTGACATTTGAAGAACACACCGTTATTGAATTATTGAGTGGAAAGCATGGAAAAAACTGCGGCAGGTTTAAAATGAGGTACCTAAAAAAGAGCTGCCAACTTTCAAAATGGGGCAGTAACGTAAAAAGTCACTGAAATCTGTTGGAGACTTACAGGCGACGTTGTGCAAGGGATAACAGATCAATATAGTTTTCAACTGTCACAGAAAAGAGTGCAGATTGAGAGAAACTAAAGATCACCGTCAATACAGACATACAAAGAGTAAGATTATACTCGTATCACATGTAGAGGAATTAAACAAGAAAAGATGATAACAACATTTAATATGGTCTATAATTATGTTGATAAGACTGGTTTTGGTCTTTGACTGGCGGAAATAGTTCCTGGATTAAGTGTCATTTGAGACTCCGGATAGTTTGCCATTGAAATGAAGCTAAAGCACTCCAGATGCTTCATTTCACAAACATTTGTTTAGCTGGATTGGAGCTGTGTGATCTTTTGACCCCTGTCTGGACGGCTGTTCTTTAAGAGTCTCTCCAAAACGCTGTGAGCTGACTTGGTGCAAGTCGTGGGCAGTGCACAGAGGCGGAGCATGTATTAATGTGCTGCTCCAACATCAGAGAGCTTTTGCACATTTAGAGTTATTTTAGAGTTTGTATTTTTCTCTGAATGGTCTGACACAAAGAAAGCATGGAGAAGCCTCAGAAAGGAGGAAGGACTGGGGCTAAATAGGCGGGGCTGCAGTGGAAGCTAGCAACAGAGGCAGCGAACAACAAAGGCTAGCAAGCAAGGCTTTGTTGCAAAGGTAGTCTTGATGAGGTGCAGACCAGACGGGCAGAGATTCACCCTAAGCCATTCTGTTGCCCATCAGTGGCTCTTCCTAAACACCAATGACTGAGTGTGGCAAGCACGTGTGCTCTAGGGAAAGAACTCTCAGGCTGTTCCATGACAGGCATTCATAGCTTTTCAAATTCTGGTTTCATTTCACTGAAAAAACCAAAGGTTACGGGATGTTATAGTTAGGAAAAGGAATTTAAAAAAACGTAGAAATTCACTGAAAAAAACAAAATTACAGGGACGTCATAGTTAGGCTTATGTTTCACTCGTACAAAACCAGAAAAATTCAGCTGCTATAGTTAGCTAACTATAACTCACGCGCCCACAATGCACTGCTTATGACCATACATATTACATCACTCATGACTTGGTGAGTGATATCATTTATGACATCATTGATGACATCTAAAAATACATCACTTATGACACAACTTATGACATCATCCACAGAATCTCTGACGCACCCACTCACACCCCATATAACCTTTCATACAACCACTTCAACTTCCTTACTACCATTCTCAAACCCATTCACACACCCATACCAGTATTTACACAGTCACTCGCTGGTTCATAGATCAACACACACATCCACTCCCCGTCTATTTAGCTCCAGTACTTCCTCCTTTCTCAGGATTCTCTGTGCTTTCTTTGGGTTTACAGAGTGATGGAGAAAGGGGGTGGGCCTCTGACTGTCTCTCAGGAATCCCACTGTGTAGGAATTACAGGAGTTACCGGGAGGGGTTTTTGGCCCCCTAGGTCTCTGAGGCTTGGAGTGTACTTTATCCAGTGGCAGCTCCTCGAGGGAGTGATACGGGGCAGTGGGGCGGGTGGGGGAGGGGCATGGTGGGGGTAGTAAACTCCAGAATGTGGCATAAAGGAATCGAGTAAATAACTAGATAAATAAAACAAATTATATTGTGCGCTGTATTGTCGATTTGGCGGTGCAGCGCACGCAATATAATTTGTTTTCTTTATTTATTTATATAGACAACTCAGTTTGCTGCCTTCTGGAGTTTACTACCCCCACTCTGCCCCTCCTCCGCCCCACAGCACTCCTTCGAGGAGCGGCCACTGACTTCATCTCCCAACCAGTATTGTGCCAGGAGCTGCATTTGCAGAGTGGTGAAGAAAAGGGGGTGTGGCCTCCAAAGACCTCTTAGCAAATCCGCTTTGTGAGGCTTACTGGAGGTAACAGGAGAGGAAGTTGGCTCCCAATGTATGTGCCCTGGGGAGGTGCGGTCCCCGGGGCAGCGGGGGGGGGGAGGGGGGGGGCAAGTGCCTCCTGCATTTATAGTATTCATTTCCCCAGGGAGGTGGGGGTCCTCAGAGTTCAACAAAAGCCTAGGATGGGGGCCTCATGAGCCCTCCTCCTTCATTAACTTCATTTGCCCTGGGATTTGGCTCACTGGGGGATTTCGAAAAATATGTGAGTCTGCAGCAAAATTAAAAAAAAGCTTTTAAACCCCAGTGGGGGACCTGTTGGACCGCCCCCTCCATATCTTGGGAGGGTCAGGTTATCCCTATCCTGCCCCTTTTCTTTATTTTGTACTTTTTCTTCAGGGGCTCAGCTTCAAGCTGAGTCCGAAGATGGCTGCCAACACTTCCTGGTTGAAGTGTTGGCAGCCAATCAAATGCAAGGACTCACGACCCCAGATATCTATATTTTTCAAACTTTAATTTCTCTGAAACTACTGAACGGATTTACACCAAATCACAAAAAGGTTTCTGGACCAATATCTAGCTTTCTGCCAAATTTGGGGTAATTCTGTTCAGCAGTTTGGGCTGCAGTCAGGTTCAAAAAATGAAAAATCCCCATAGGCATAACATGGAGAACACGTGTTTTGGGACCCCCCCTTTTTTCTCAGCCCCCGCTTGACAGATCATCCCGAAACTTCAGCACAGCAGCTGAACGAAAAAAGGGGAAGTTTTGTGAAGATTCTGCGTAGATTCTCCACCACTCTGCAAATTCGCCTCCTGCTGCACTGCTGGTTGGGGGATGAAGTTCCCTTGGCTGCTGAGGGTCCTTTGGGGCTAACAAGACCTCCTGTTACCTCCAGTAAGTCCCACACAGTGGATTTATGAGAGGTGGTCAGAAGCCACACCCCCTGACTCCACCACTCTGCAAATGCACCTCTCAGTGCACTGCTGGTAGGGGGTGAGGTCCCCTTGCCTCCTGATGGCCTCAGGACTAAAGTGAACTTCTTCCCCCAAGCAACAATGAGTGATGTAATATTTGAGGTTATAAGCAGTGTATTCCAGGGGCGTAATTTATAGTTAGCTCACTAACTATAACGGCTGAATTTTTCTGTTTTTTTACGAGTGAAAGGTCAGTCTAACTATAACGTCCCTGTAACCTTTGTTTTTTCAGTGAATTTACAAGTTTTTTTTATTGCAGTTCTAATGTCCATGTGACCTCTGTTTTTAAGTGAATATCTATCTGTAGTACTGTATATTTATATATATATATACGACGCAAAAGAAAACAAAGAAGAAATTACCAAAGCGTTGGACGAAATCAAAGTAAGAATCCTGAAACATGAAGAAGAAATTAAGAAAAGAAAAGCCATAAAATTTCAAAGGGATAGAAAGGACTACATGGCAGGCAGAATCTATAATTTTGCCAGGAAATATGACCAAGTCAGGCACCAGCCCATACCTAATGCCACAACCAACACAGGGGTCCTTGGAGAGCAAAGCGAACCCGACTTAAGTACAGACTACGAGTCAGAAAATGAAAGCAACAATGGCATAGGAGCTACAGGAGCTGTACCGACACCAGCACAAGAGCTGGCTTTTTTACGGATGCAGCGCCTCACCACCCTAAGACCCAGAATACCGTGCCAACAGTGGAGCAAACCAAAACAGGAGCCACAGCAAAAACCTAAAGCCGCCGCAGAAAAGACAGACGGTGGGGGAAAAGAAACGGCAAAAACAACAAAAAAGCAATACAGAAAGAACAAACGACGATAATGCCAGAAACCAAAAATGACACAGATAACACAGTAATCAACCTTTCTAATATGGAACTATCACAAAAAGAACTCGAAATGTTATCTTTGGGCTTAACTTTCTGCTCTTACACTAACTTTGATTACGCACAAACCAGAATTGATTTCTTCCAGTACATGCGCAAACTTAAACTACAAAAGCATTTTATCAACACCTCTAACCAAGTCTCTGACATGCAATCTAACTCTCAAGATGACCCAGGATTAAGTGTAGCAAACATGAACGCTCTTAGAGACATGATAGATCTGGAACAAAATAATGAGAGTGAATTGGTATCATCGGGAACGGCGGCAATGTTGGCAGATATAGACATTTATAAAACTGTGAAAACTAACTTCAAACCACGTTCTGTCTTCATGCCAATTATGCCAAAAGATGGACTAGACCTATTTACAGACTGTGTGATTAAAGACTTGAAAGATCTGTCAATACGCAGCTCCAGTGAGTTCTTCAAAAAGTACCAGAACAAAGACCTCATGTATGACAAACTGATGGACAAAATCAAAGCAAGATCTGACATTGTGATAAGGTGGTCTGATAAAGGGGGAAACATTGTACTTTGGCCACTGGAAATGTACAACAAGGAGGCCATGTCACAATTACAAGACCATGAGTGCTATTCAAGGATCAGTCCCTCGCACATTGTGGGGATACAGGAGAAATACACCAATGCACTGTATAAATGGAAAGGAATGGGACTTCTGAGCAAACAGGAGTTCGAATTTTTGAAAACAGACTACCCTGTGTCCCCTCAGCTGTACCTTATCCCCAAGATACACAAGAACGACAAAGAGCCACCGGGCAGACCCATCATTGCAGCTATAGGTGGCCTGTTTGAAAGCACTAGCATTTATATTGACCATTTCTTGCAACCGCTTGTATCACAACTTCCAGCATACATACAAGACACTGGAGACTTTTTACGTAAAATCTTCGATGTGAAATGGGAAAATGACTATGTATTTATGACTTTAGATGTGCAGTCTCTGTATACGAGTATCAGATACCATGACGGGCTACGAGCCGTCAACCATTTTCTGGGGCAGAGACCTATAACAATGTACAACCACACCAAAATGTTATTAGAAATGACAGAATGGTGCCTGACCAACAACACCTTCCTTTTCAATAGACTCCACTATAAACAACTACAAGGATCAGCCATGGGTACCTGTTTCTCTCCCAGCTATGCAGATTTACACATGGGCTGCTGGGAGGAATAGGTACTAGGAGTCAAACATGCAGCGACACTAACCAAAAATGTAGTCATGTATAAACGCTACATTGACGATATTTTTATCCTGTGGCGAGGACCTAAAGAGAAGGCTGAATCATTTGCTGAACAGCTAAATGACAATGCACTTCACCTAAAATTCACGTGCACCACCAACACCACCTCCATTCAATTCCTTGACCTAGAACTCTACACTGAACACAATAAAATTCAGACCAGAACTTACCGTAAGCCCACTGCAGGAAACTCAGTGCTACATGCACAAAGTTTTCACCCGCACAATCTCAAAGAATCTATACCATATGCAGAAGGCCTACGCATGACCAGAAACTGCACTACCATAACAGGGCTCACTGAGGCAAAAGAGAATCTGTTTACCAGATTGGAAAAAAGAGGGTACAGTAAAAAAACATGCAAGAAAGCAGATACCAAATGCAGAACATTAAACAGAAAAGATCTTCTGTTTACCCTGAAACAAGCCCCTGTCACTCAAACACCTAAAAAGGAACCTCTCAGACTAATTACAGGTTTCAATGCCTACCACACCCAGGTGAGGAAAATACTCACTAAACACTGGCCATTGGTCAGAAACGATCCTGCCATCGGGGAATTGTGTGGGAAAAGACCCTCAATTGCATTTAGGAAAGCAAAATCTATGAGTAATCATCTGGTCTGCAATGCCCCAATTCTGAAAAAAACAGCAGATTGGCTTACAAACCAAAAGGGCTTCAAGAAATGTATTAAATGTAAGGCGTGCAAGCATGGTATGAACATAAGTAAAGTAGATGTGCCTTTCAGAAAAAAAACATATTGCATCAGGGATAAATACACCTGTAAAACGGAATACGCAGTATACGTTTTGGTTTGCATCTGTGGGAAACGGTACATGTTAGAGTTCTACAGCACCTCCGAGCAGTAACAAATGATGACCCGGCCTATCCTGTGGCCAGACACATCAATACGGTACATGCAGGTAACATTCAGGTACTGTCGTACTTTGTCATCGATAGTGTCCCTAAAAACACCAGGGGGGGAAACCGTCTCCAAACTCTCAGGAGACTGGAATCAAGATATATAATCCTCTTGAACTCCAAGATACCTAATGGCCTCAATGCAGATGAGGCTCTTAGCGTACATTTGTAAGTCACCGTACTACTTACTACTATAATCGCTATCCTCTTCCGACTTCTCATTCTCCAATTCCAGAAAACATCTACTGTTCGCTTTTTAACCTCACACCACTTTGTATATATGAGCACAATCACCTCCCCGAGACTCTGCAGCTTTTTCTATTGGTAATGTAAGCTAGTTAAGACAGGCATGTCATCTCATTATTATTATTGTTTGCAATATGTGTGTAATTTCATTGCAATAACGTCATTGTCGAGGTTGTATCAGGGGATTCTCTACAGGAAGAAATAATATGTATATCGGTATGCATAATTTAATTGGGAGTGTTTAGAAAGATTCCGTGTAATAGACAGGTGGAGTTTAACACAATGTTTAGCCATGTACAGGGCGCTCTGTCACTTAGACACGATACCACATCTAACAGGTTTCCCTCCTTTGTCCACTTGGAGAAGAGGGTGTAGGCGCCTGTGGTTTTTAACAATAGCCCAGCACAACTGACATTTGATACACATAGTTAGGCTATTCCACACTTATGGGTACTATCCCAGAACCACTGTGTTATTCGGGGCTTCTGACATGACGAACAAGTTCAACCCGTAGACAAGGGCCCCCATGCACATTCGCTGGGGAATCGCGTATTCACTCCACCCCAGATATCCTTGAGAGCAGTCACGTACACCCAACCAGACACTAATGCGAAACAACAGCGCGCAACCCGAGTATCGATAATCTTGCCACACTCACACGGTATAACTCACTGTTAGAACACCGCCGCAGACAGGGACTGCCGAACCTCACATGCCCAGTGCATAATCAGGAATGAAGGAATCACTAGGCTGACATTGCGGGGAGGTTTCTATAGCAACGGGAAAACGTGTATGCAAGAATGACGTTACATAGGAATGTGCATGCCTAAGGAACTCCTCTATGTCTGCCAAAACCTAGCGTTGCTAGCATAGTCAGGGCAACTAAACTGTAAAACAAGCTGAACCATACCGTGAAACAAGAGTCTAACATGCATGACGTAATGTATTGTCATAGGGGTATAAAGTAAGATACAGAATGCAGAGATGTAGTGAACAAGGAGGGAGCTAACCGCCGAAACGCGTCAAGCAGCCTATAAGTGAATAAACTTATTTGGAATTCGTAATTTCACGGAGTCAGTGCCTTTCTTGAAGTGTGAAGATTGGAGTGTTCCTGATTTATAGGATCTCCCGTCCTGGAGATCCAACACTGACCCTCCTAGATCTGGATGCGCTGTGGCAGAATAGGATAAATCCTATATGTTGAACTTTTTCAAAGAGAGACACGCAGCGCCCCCCGGAACCATCACTGCGAGCAGAAAGCAACCAAGTGGACTTGTGAAAAACACAGCGGACAGCCCGACTGGAATCTACGGTCACCGGAGGGTAATCTTGGATTGCCAGGTAAGGCTGTTTCGTGTTAGAGCGAGCCCAGCGGGCAAAGTGCAAGAGTGGTTCAAGGGAGAGGCAGCCCAGGTGCATGCAAGCAACGTACGGGCAGTGAAATTTTTCAAACGATTTGTTCGAAACACTTAACCCACAATGGCTGTGGAATGGGAAAGGGAACGGGAAGAGGCGGCGCTGGATATTTTCCAGGACATCGATACAGATGAAAGTGACAAGAACAACGCGCCAGTCCCCAAAGATAAAGGAGGGAAAAAGGATGACACCAAAAACCTACTGGCAGAATTGGAGAAACTGAGGAAAAAAGAGGTGGCAATGTGGTGGGAGGTGAAATCCCTTAACAGATACATCGAAGTTGGCCGTGTTCCCAGGGGGCTAAGAATTCTAGTGGCTCCAACTTACGAAAATCCGGACCCTGCCATGCTCCAAGATTGGGCTGACAACAGCGCCCAGTCCTCCATGAATATGCTAAAAATACTGACGAAATACGCGGCCAGTGACAGAGAGAAACTCATTACCCGCATTGAGGAAATCATAAAAGAACTCAACGCAAAAGAAAACAAAGAAGAAATTACCAAAGCGTTGGACGAAATCAAAGTAAGAATCCTGAAACATGAAGAAGAAATTAAGGAAAGAAAAGCCATAAAATTTCAAAGGGATAGAAAGGACTACATGACAGGCAGAATCTATACTTTTGCCAGGAAGTATGACCAGCCCATACCTAATGCCACAACCAACACAGGGGTCCTTGGAGAGCAGAGCGAACCCGACTTAAGTACAGACTACGAGTCAGAAAATGAAAGCAACAATGGCATAGAAGCTACAGGAGCTGAACCGACACCAGCACAGGAGCTGGCTTTTTTACGGATGCAGCGCCTCACCACCCTAGGACCCAGAATACCGCGCCAACAGTGGAGCAAACTAAAACAGGACACACAGCAAAAACCAAAAGCCGCCGCAGAAAAGACAGACGGTGGAGGGAAAAAAAAGAAACGGCAAAAACAACAAAAAAGCAATACAGAAAGAACAAACGACGATAATGCCAGAAACCAAAAATGACACAGATAACAAAGTAATCAACCTTTCTAATATGGAACTATCACAAAGAGAACTCGAAATTTTATCTTTGGGCTTAACTTTCTGCTCTAACACTAACTTTGATTATGCACAAACCAGAATTGATTTCTTCCAGTACATGCGCAAACTTAAAATACAAAAGCATTTTATCAACACCTCTAACCAAGTCTCTGACATGCAATCTAACTCTCAAGATGACCCAGGATTAAGTGTAGCAAACATGAACGCTCTTAGAGACATGATAGATCTGGAACAAAATAATGAGAGTGAATTGGTATCATCGGGAACAGCGGAAATGTTGGCAGATATAGACATTTATAAAACTGTGAAAACTAACTTCAAACCACGTTCTGTCTTCATGCCAATTATGCCAAAAGATGGACTAGACCTATTTACAGACTGTGTGATTAAAGACTTGAAAGATCTGTCAATACGCAGCTCCAGTGAGTTCTTCAAAAAGTACCAGAACAAAGACCTCATGTATGACAAACTGATGGACAAAATCAAAGCAAGATCTGACATCGTGATAAGGTGGTCTGATAAAGGGGGAAACATTGTACTTTGGCCACTGGAAATGTACAGCAAGGAGGCCATGTCGCAATTACAAGACCGTGAGTGCTATTCAAGGATCAGTCCCTCGCACATTGTGGGGATACAGGAGAAATACACCAATGCACTGTATAAATGGAAAGGAATGGGACTTCTGAGCAAACAGGAGTTCGAATTTTTGAAAACAGACTACCCTGTGTCCCCTCAGCTGTACCTTATCCCCAAGATACACAAGAACGACAAAGAGCCACCGGGCAGACCCATCATTGCAGCTATAGGTGGCCTGTTTGAAAGCACTAGCATTTATATTGACCATTTCTTGCAACCGCTTGTATCACAACTTCCAGCATACATACAAGACACTGGAGACTTTTTACGTAAAATCTTCGATGTGAAATGGGAAAATGACTATGTATTTATGACTTTAGATGTGCAGTCTCTGTATACGTTTATCAGACACCATGACGGGCTACGAGCCGTCAACCATTTTCTGGGGCAGAGACCTATAACAATGTACAACCACACCAAAATGTTATTAGAAATGACAGAATGGTGCCTGACCAACAACACCTTCCCTTTCAATAGACTCCACTATAAACAACTACAAGGATCAGCCATGGTTACCTGTTTCTCTCCCAGCTATGCGAATTTACACATGGGCTGGTGGGAGGAACAGGTACTAGGAGTCAAACATGCAGCCACACTAACCAAAAATGTAGTCATGTATAAACGCTACATTGACGATATTTTTATCCTGTGGGGAGGACCTAAAGAGGAGGCTGAATCATTTGCTGAACAACTAAATGACAATGCACTTAACCTAAAATTCACATGCACCACCAACACCACCTCCATTCAATTCCTTGACCTAGAACTCTACACTGAACACAATAAAATTCAGACCAGAACTTACCGTAAGCCCACTGCAGGAAACTCAGTGCTACATGCACAAAGTTTTCACCCGCACAATCTCAAAGAATCTATACCATATGCAGAATGCCTACGCATGACCAGAAATTGCAGTACCATAACAGGGCTCACTGAGGCAAAAGAGAATCTGTTTACCAGATTGGAAAAAAGAGGGTACAGTAAAAAAACATGCAAGAAAGCAGATACCAAATGCAGAACATTAAACAGAAAAGATCTTCTGTTTACCCTGAAACAAGCCCCTGTCACTCAAACACCTAACAAGGAACCTCCCAGACTAATTACAGGTTTCAATGCCTACCACACCCAGGTGAGGAAAATACTCACTAAACACTGGCCATTGGTCAGAAACGATCCTGCCATCGGGGAATTGTGTGGGAAAAGACCCTCAATTGCATTTAGGAAAGCAAAATCTATGAGAAATCATCTGGTCTGCAATGCCCCAATTCTGAAAAAAACAGCAGATTGGCTTACAAACCAAAAGGGCTTCAAGAAATGTATTAAATGTAAGGCGTGCAAGCATGGTATGAACACAAGTAAAGTAGATGTGCCTTTCAGAAAAAAACCATATTGCATCAGGGATAAATACACCTGTAAAACGGAATACGCAGTATACGTTTTGGTTTGCATCTGTGGGAAACGGTACGTGGGGAGTACAATTCACCCAGTACATGTTAGAGTTCTACAGCACCTCCGAGCAGTAACAAATGATGACCCGGCCTATCCTGTGGCCAGACACAGCAATACGGTACATGCAGGTGACATTCAGGTACTGTCGTACTTTGTCATCGATAGTGTCCCTAAAAACACCAGGGGGGGAAACCGTCTCCAAACTCTCAGGAGACTGGAATCAAGATATATAATCCTCTTGAACTCCAAGATACCTAATGGCCTCAATGCAGATGAGGCTCTTAGCGTACATTTGTAAGTCACAGTAGTACTTACTACTATAATCGCTATCCTCTTCCGACTTCTCATTCTCCAATTCCAGAAAACATCTGCTGTTCGCTTTTTAACCTCACACCACTTTGTATATATGAGCACAATCACCTCCCCGAGACTCTGCAGCTTTTTCTATTGGTAATGTAAGCTAGTTAAGACAGGCATGTCATCTCATTATTATTATTGTTTGCAATATGTGTGTAATTTCATTGTAATAACGTCATTGTCGAGGTTGTATCAGGGTATTCTCTACAGGAAGAAATAACATGTATATCGGTATGCATAATTTAATTGGGAGTGTTTAGAAAGATTCTGTGTAATAGACAGGTGGAGTTTAACACAATGTTTAGCCATGTACACGGCGCTCCGTCACTTAGACACGATACCACATCTAACAGGTTTCCCTCCTTAGTCCACTTGGAGAAGAGGGTGTAGGCGCCTGTGGTTTTTAACAATAGCCCAGCACAACTGACATTTGATACACATAGTTAGGCTATTCCACACTTATGGGTACTATCCCAGGACCACTATGTTATTCGGGGCTTCTGACATGACGAACAAGTTCAACCCGTAGACAAGGGCCCCCAAGCACATTCGCTGGGGAATCACGTATTCACTCCACCCCAGATATCCTTGAGAGCAGTCACGTACACCCAACCAGACACTAATGCGAAACAACAGAGCGCAACCCGAGTATCGATACTCTTGCCACACTCACACGGTATAACTCACTGTTAGAACACCGCCGCAGACAGGGACTGCCGAACCTCACATGCCCAGTGCGTAAACAGGAATGAAGGAATCACTAGGCTGACATTGCGGGGAGGTTTCTATAGCAACGGGAAAACGTGTATGCGAGAATGACGTTACATAGGAATGTGCATGCCTAAGGAACTCTTCTATGTCTGCCAAAACCTAGCGTTGCTAGCATAGTCATGGCAACAGGGCAACTAAACTGTAAAACAAGCTGAACCATACCGTGAAACAAGAGTCTAACATGCATGACGTAATGTATTGTCATAGGGGTATAAAGTAAGATACAGAATGCAGAGATGTAGTGAACAAGGCGGGAGCTAACCGCCGAAACGCATCAAGCAGCCTATAAGTGAATAAACTTATTTGGAATTCGTAATTTCACGGAGTCAGTGCCTTTCTTGAAGTGTGAAGATTGGAGTGTTCCTGATATATAGGATCTCCCGTCCTGGAGATCCAACACTGACCCTCCTCGATCTGGATGCGCTGTGGCAGAATAGGATAAATCCTTTATGGTGAACTTTTTCAAAGAGAGACACGCAGCGCCCCCCGGAACCGTCATTGCGAGCAGAAAGCAACCGAGTGGACTTGTGAAAAACACAGCGGACAGCCCGACTGGAATCTACGGTCAACCGGAAGGTAATCTTGGATTGCCAGGTAAGGCTGTTTCGTGTGTGTTAGAGCGAGCCCAGCGGGCAAAGTGCAAGAGTGGTTCAAGGGAGAGGCAGCCCAGGTGCATGCAAGCAACGTACGGGCAGTGAAATTTTCCAAACGATTTGTGTATATATATATATATATCTCAAAGTAGGTTCCTGGCCGTCAATGCATGACGGAAAGATACAGGTGCGGACCTCTTAAAAACCTCTTAGCAATTATCGACCAGCACGCAGTTTCAAGGTGCAAAGCAGAGTGGCGATTTTATTTGACACATCTTACGACATCTGCCGAAACGCGTCGTGATGGCTGGTGGCACTTATGAAATAAACTAAAAATCAGCACAGAATTGGGTCTACCTCGTCTTACTTGCAAGTCCGTGGTGAAGTTGTGGTGGAGGCGAGCTTTTGAAGCATATATATATATATATATATGTATATGTTCCAAACTCCAGGTTGCCCTGCAAGGAAACGCCAACACAGATGGACATTTTCCTTCATTTATTGTAGGCAGCAGGCACAGCGCGTCTACTCCTCCAACAGAAGCGCCATACGCGTTTCGGGCTCCATGCCCTTGATCACTGGCTACATGCTCAAATCCCAGCAGCTGTGTGGACTAAATACTATTCTGCCCTGCCTGTTGGGACTTCATGCTGCAATGCTTTCTGGGTCAGGTAGTCTATGACTTATCCATAGTGGGTGCTTTACGGGTCTTTGTGCAAGAAACTGTTTTCCTCAAGTGGGTAGGGTTGAGGGGATACACTTAAGTTCCTGCAATGTCCTTTTCCCACAATACCTGCTCTCCATCTCCTCAAAGCGCCTGTATTGCATGGCACTGCGGTCCGCAGGATATGCGGCGGGGTGTTTCCATGACGAGGTGCACTTTTGAAAAAAGGGGACCCCTGTATACTAATAGTAATACACTTGCTATACATAGGGAAGCTAATCAGTTTGAGAAAGGTCTATAGTCAAGTGAAAGTACAGAAAATGATAAAACACTATGTATAGTAACCACCATTGATGATTATGGTAGTAACTGTCAAAAAAAGCAAAACAAAAAAAACTATCCACCCAAAAAACCAATTATATTAAATTATTTACTTTATTTATTCCAAAAATTATTATATTTCTTTCTTTTCTTAGAGGTGTTTTGTCTTTGTGTAACAATAGTGTTATATGTATATATATCTTTGTTTCTTTTTTATATATTCATTTATCAAATGACTGGTTTGCAGTTCATAAGCGTATAAAGTGAAAACCATTTACAAACAGACATTCGACATATAACAAGACAGGTGATATAGGCAATACGGCAAGGTAGTTCACAACGCGCGTTTCGGCCAGTTAGCCTTCCTCAGGTGGCCGTGTATTGAAGGGGACAAGAAATATATCCAAACCGTATGTTAGCAGAAAAGAGCTGCTAGATGTCACTCCTCATGTCTTGGAAATAAAACTAGATAGAACTGACGAAAGACGTGATGATCAGAGCCATACTTGGATGGTTTGTTAATAGTAGTATCTTACTAGTTCATACTAGTTCATCTCTCAACAAAACGACGCGTAGTTACTACCATAATCATCAATGGTGGTTACTATACATAGTGTTTTATAATTTTCTGTACTTTCACTCCATGGCGAGGCGCGCCACAATTTAATGTTCCAAACTCCAGGTTGCCCTGCATAGGTAGCCATGCAAGGAAACGCCAACACAGATGGAAATTTTACTTCATTTATTGTAGGCAGCAGGCACAGCGCGTCTACTCCTCCAACAGAAGCGCCATACGCATTTCGGGCTCCATGCCCTTGATCACTGGCTACATGCTCAAATCCCAGCAGCTGTGTTGACTAAATACTATTCTGCCCGCCCTGTTGGGACTTCATGCTGCAATGCTCTCTGGGTCAGGTAGTCCATGACTTATCCATAGTGGGTGCTTTACGGGTCTTTGTGCAAGAAACTGTTTTCCCCAAGTGGGTACTGTGGAGGATAGGATTGAAGAGGAATTAATTCCCCAACCTAAAACGCGCCACACGGCAAGTTTGCACACATGTCACCTCAGGCCCCGCCCCCTTCCTACACCACTGTGCAAACGTGGCCCCTGGTGAGTTGTAAGTTGGGGAATTAATTCCCCTTCAATACTGAGGGTCCCTCGGGGCCAACAAGCCCACCAGGTACCTCCAGTATGCGCCAGGCCCCTGCCTTGCAGAGAGGTGTTCAGAGGCCACGCCCCTTTTTATACCACTCTGCAACACAGCTCTGTGGCGCTTATTGGAGGTAAGTGGAGGGTTAGTTGACTCCTAGGAACCCTCAGGACTCAAGGGGACTTAATCCCCCAATTTACAAAGCACCAGGGGGTGCGTTTGAGCATTGGTGCTGGGAGGGGCCATGGCCTGATGTTACAAGTGTGCAAACATGCCCTGTGGCGCTTTTAAGATGGGGAATTAAGTCTCCTTGAATCCAGGTATGTCCGTAAGTGCCACAGAGTTGCATTGCAGAGAGGTGTAAAATGGGACATGGCCTCGGACCGCCTTTCTGCAATGCAGCTCTGTGGTGCTTACTGGAAGAACATGGTGGGCTAGTTGGACCCAGGGACTCTAAGGATTCAAGTGGACTTAATCCACCAATTTAAAATGTGCCACGGGGCGTCGTTGCACAGTGGTAAAGGGAGGGGTTGGGGTCAGAGATAACGTGTGCAAACACGCCCTATGGTGCGTTTGAAGTTGGGAAATTAAGTCCCCTTCAATCCTGAGGGCCCCTGGGGGCCAACTAGGCCACCAGGTACCTCCAGTAAGTGCCACAGGCCTGCGTTGCAGAGAGGTGGCCCAGCCATGCCCCTTTTTACACCTCTGTGCAACGCAGCTCTGTGGCACTTACTGGAGGAACCTAGTGGGCTAGTTGGACCCCAGGGACCCTCAGGATTGAAGGGGAATTATTTCCCCAACTTAAAACACTCCACAGGATGTATTTGCACACATGTCACCTCAGGCCCCCCCCCCTCCCTTCACCACTGTGCAAATGCGCCCCGTGGTGGGTTTTAAAAGGTCGTTTTATCCCTCTGCCCTATTATGTACTAGGGCCTTACAGAGGAGGTCATGCTAATCACAGAGGTACCCAAACACATTTTGTTCCCTAGTGTATGTAGGTGTTTTGACTGTATTCTAAGTGTCTTTTAGCATAGCACTGGCTCGAGGCCTGGTTAGTCAGAGTCAGTTACCACCAGTACCCGTCTGAAAAAGTTGTGGGCACAGGATGATTTTGCAACAAGGCCTCTTTCTGCTCCTCTGTTGGTTCTTTCTGCACATGTCTTGCTTCTTCCTGCCCTTTTCTTCGTCTTTGTGGGCTTCTGCTGCTTCTTTCTGCATTTCTTTTGCTTCTTTCTGTGCGTTATTTTCTTCTTTCTTCACATGTCATTTGAGATGGCATCAGTGATGTCATGAGTGATGTCACTGACCATGTCATGAGTGATGTAATATGTGACCTCATCAGTAGTGCATTGCGGGGGCGCAAGTTATAGTTAGTTGAGCTAACAATAACAGGGCAATTTCTATGGTTTTGTACAAGTGAAATGTCCAACTAACTATAACGCCCCTAAAACCTATCTTTTTTTCAGTGAATTTCTAAGGTTTTTTAAATGCTAATTTTTAACTATAACGTGTCTGAAACCTATGTTTTTTTCAGTGAAAATATATATACACAGTACTACAGATAGATAGACAGACAGGCAGGCAGGCAGACAGACAGACAGACAGACAGACAGACAGACAGACAGACAGACAGACAGACAGATAGATAGATAGATAGATAGATAGATAGATAGATAGATAGATAGATAGATAGATAGATAGATAGATAGATAGATAGATAGATAGATAGATAGATAGATAGATAGATAGATAGATAGATAGATAGATAGATAGATAGATGCAGTACCACACAAACAGGGGCCAGATTTATTAAGTGCTTGTGTTGCACTTGAAATACCCTTCATGACTCAAGTCAACCCAAGTCTTTAAGTCAACTTGTTTGGCATAGTAACGCAGGAGTAATGCAAGGCAGCACAAATCGCTGCTTTGAATTATTCTGCATTGGGAAGGCGTTCTATGAGTGGAGTGTGAGTGTTCCCATGCATCCACCCATAGGTTTTAGCGCATTCGTGTTTTTTTCAGACTAGTAAGCATCGGAATGCATCAAAGTGTAACGACTTCCCAGGTGAGGTGCAACGAGGAGAAATATTTTTATTTCTCTTTGTTATATCCTCTTTCTATGTTTGCTGCGTTTGCATAGCTATAACAAGCAAAGCCGATAGGTCTAGCGTTGGCTGCCAAAATTTGGCATTGCCAATGTTTGTGAATGTTTTTTGTAAAATTTTACAAGGAGACTTCTTTTTGTGTGCAAGTCCAATTGCGCAATAGCAGGATGTGCCACTCACAGTCAGGTAAGCAGTGTACAGCCTCTGTGTCCCAAACTGTATGTTGTGGTGATAGGAACAAAAATAAGGATGTCCCACTGACTGACCAAAGGATGAACAGAGCTGACTGAGAGCACTTAAGGTATAATATAGATATAATAATAATATAGATATCATTTATTAGAATCAGAAGGTCTTGGCTTACGTCCAGACCTAAAAATATAACAACCGCCTCTCTTCCACTGGAGAGGTGTTAGAGAATAGCAATGGAGAGAAAGATGGAAGCTGTCAAGGGTTGACTTTCAGCTGCTAAACTTGGAAGAAAGTGACAGAAGTAGCATGTCATAAAAACAGCCTGGCGGATTCGTGGATTTTGAGCACCCTACAAACGTGCTGCATGCTTCGTGCCTTTTAATCCCTTCAGAAAGAATATAACACCTTCAGTATTCCTTTCAATTTGCCCCAGAACGTTCTTATTTTCCAAAGTGGGCTGAAACTCCACGCTGTAAACAAGATGCAGAAATACCTAAAGATGGCGATTCATAGGCAGGCCTGAAAACAAAAGAGCGAGTCACTGCGGGACTGACCAGCCGTCGGTATTCCTGTCTCAGACATTCATTCCCAGTTCAGTCTGATTCAGCGCGCTGCGGGTCTGGTGACTAACAGGGGCCCGAACAAAGCCAGAGAGGGGCTAATAAATCCATATAACGTCCAGTATAACGCAATCATTATCTCTGGAATTACAAGCCAGTGAATAATGTCCGATGCCCACGGGCAGCGTTTAACCTAATCACTTTGGGTGGAAGGAACATTCCTCTGGGCCTTTGTGAACTCAAACCCAAAGTTTAAGCCAGGCGGGGGCTATTATTCATGGTATTTCTTCTAATAAACAGTTCCAATTTTCAGCTCACAAAGGACTGTTGTATTTTTGGGAAGCAAGTCCATTTTATCCCGGAAGTGCCGCCTGACAGGAATGAAGTGCGTTTGGCAGGGAAGAAGAAAGTACATTCTTTTGGGGCGCGCGCTGATTTTTCAGCGCAGGGCAGTCGGGCTTTCATCAGATACGTTTGTACTTTGCGTTTAGAATTTAGAATATCTCAAAACACTGTCGTTTGGCATCGATAATTTCAAGCGAAACCACTCTGCCACCAGCGAGAAGACTCTCTTGGGGCAAAGGAATCATGAAAAGAGTAGGGGGAAATAACACCAACATGAAAAAGACAACATATATGCTTCAAAAGCAAAACTACTTCAATATCCCAATATTAGGAATAAGGTGTACATGTACAATCACCCTAGCCTGATGCCAGGTAGGAGATAGAAGAAAGACATAAAAAGTATTTCTTCTATCCCGGGCTGGTATCAGGCTACAGTGATTTAAACGACTAAGCCCAAATGTGTCAGAATCTTTCAAATGCCCATGGGGTGTGATCGCTGAAAGGCGCAGTGTATTGTACCAGGCAGGGTTAGATACTCTTGGGCCCTGCCAGCAGGAAATCAACGCAGTAGTTCGTTTCTGCTGGTACACAGCCCTTCGAGGTAAGCAAGACCAGAGGCAGGAGGGGTGGTTTAAGTAGAAGGCCAGAACCATGATAGCAGATGTTTTCACATTAGTCGGAGCTCTCACACGAAGACTGGACAGACTGCTTTAAGGCTAGCACACTACAAACCTCCTACTAGGTCTCTGGGGTGGGAGGAGGGCTGGCCTGTGCCCGTGGTGGCTCAGGGGTATGACATTGCAAATCTGGACAATGTAATTGCACTTTATTTAAACGACCAGCAGGACTGTTGAAAACCACTAGTAATGTACCTTCTGTAAGGAAAGCGTCAAAGTACTTTTGGAAACCGCATCTATTATTTGAGTGTAATTTATTGCAATATTCGTCTGTACTTGGACATAATCGTCTACCACTTCTCTACTAGTGTTATCGACACATGTCAATTGTTGCTAGGGAACCTGAAAAGGATACATGCTCCTTTCGGTGTCACAGAAGCAGTAAAGGCAGCGTGGGACCATTGCTCTTTGGTAACCACAAGGAAAACACCAGGGAGTGTAATGGAACTGGTGGATCACACTAGGTTTCCACTATGTAAGACGCATCTATACATACGTAAGATTACATGTAAATATGTGGTATTTGTATAGTGCAAACCTAGCCAAAAGTCAGCAGAGTGCTGGATGGGGTCATTGGCAAGCTTAGAATCAACTAGCAATAGGAGAGGTTTCAGGATTTTAGGAGCACATGTGTACTTTTACTGAATTGTAGTGTAGTGCCCTTTAGAGGTGCGTATTTAACTCTTTCCTAAATTGGAGCAGTATTGGGTAGGCCCTGGTGGTTACAAAGATGTTGTTCCAGATCCTGGGTGTATCGATGCAAAATAGTTGCTGCCTTATTTTTCTTTTTTTACACTTCCTAATCTCCATTTTCATGGGGTTCTGGCTGCAGGTGTGCAGAGAGCTACTAAAGATGAGGAGCTTCTTTCAAGATAAGTGGGGGTGCAGGTAGGGATGCAGCTGGTTTTGAATACAGTGCTGGAAAGGAAGAGGAGCCAATGGAGTTCCATCAGGATGGGGGTGATGTGATCACATTTTTTGAGGCCTTGGATGAGAGGTGCTGAGGTATGCAGTGGGGCCCATGGGGAGTCAGGGATTCCATGGAGCAGTGCATTTCCACCTTCCACATGCAAACACACAAGAGTACATTGCACTCCTCTGTTTGAGGGACATTCACAACACACTTCTTAATATCTGTGCAGACATGAAGACCCACTGAAATATATACTTGAATGAGGGAAGATGCTAAAAATGGATCACTAAAGTGTCACCTCCAAGTCTATAGCTTTAGGGATACAAATGTCTGCTTCATGAGATGGATTTGTGATGGTTTTTCTGCAAGAACTGCCATATCATGTTGCACCGCACATGAGTAAAGTGAGCAGTGCTTATTTTTTATTTTTTTTAAATTTCAAATGATTTTATTAGGTAGCAAATGTTATATACATACAGAGTACAGTGTATAGGTATACATTAGAGGTAACGTAATGTAATGTAATGTAAAATAGCTCTTCTATAGCGCATTCAATCACTCCAATGAGCATCTTGGCGCTTAATACCAACCCAGAGTGGAAAAGGTGGTTAGCTGGAGCAATTCCCAAGAACAAATCCTTTACACTAAAGCTCTACAGGCAGCATCGGTAAGCGTGAAGACCCAGGTCTTCAAGGCTTTCCTGAAAAGAGATTCTGATGGAATTTGCCGGAGCGAAAGAGGCAGTTTATTCCATGCTCTGGAACCTAGCACCACAATGGATTTTCCACCTTTGGTGGGTAGTCTGAATTTTGGGACAACTAGCAGATTCAGGTTAGAGGATCTCAGATTCCGGATGGGGAGATGGCGTTTGACATTTTTTGAGAGATACCTGGGTCCATGTGCGTGATAGGCTCTGGAAGTAATGATCAAGATTTTAAATAGGATACGTTTGTGTATTGGAAGCCAGTGGAGGGCGTGTAGTGCGGCTGAAGCGGATTATTTCCTGGGCCAGCCCAGGACCAGGCGGGCGGTGGCATGCTGGACCATCTGCAGCCTGTGGAGCACAGACATATTGGCTCCCGCATACAAGCTGTTGCAGTAGTCCAGTCTTGATGTAATGAGTGCCACCGCTACCGTTTTCCTAGTTGACAGTGGGAGGAGGTCGAAGAATTTTCTAAGCATTCTGATGATATAGAAGCATGTACTGGCCACCCCAATGGCTTGTTGCTTGAATGATAGAGCATCATCAAACTTAACACCCAGGTTGCGGGCAGAGGAGATGGCATCTTCAGGCCACCACTGCTTAGGGGAGAACAGATTTTGTGGACCAAATGGTAAGATTTCTGTTTTCCCAGAGTTGCACTTGAGATGGGTGGTCTTCATCCATTCAGATGTGGCAGTCAGGCATGTTTTACGGTTTTCTTCAGCTCCTGGCAGCTCCCTGTCAAGTACCAGGATGAGCTGCGTATAGTCAGCGTAAGATATGGTGTTGATCCGATACGAGGAAATGAGCTCGATCAGGGGTACCATATAAAGATTGAAAAGTACAGGGCTCAAAGTAGAGCCCTGTGGTACCCCTGTGCTGATGGATTTTTCATCGGAGCTGAATTCGCCCAACACCGTGACTTGTCGTCTTAAGCTGAGGAAGTTATTAAACCAGTCCAGCACTACTCCTCCTATCCCTGAGCTGAGTAGACGGTCAATCAGGATGGTGTGGGAGACAGTATCGAAGGCCGCCGATAGATCGAGTAAAATCAGGACGGCCTTCTTCCCTTGGTCCATGGCGGAACAAACGGATTCAGCAGAGAACAGGAGTGCCGTTTCGGTCGAGTGCTTGGACCTGAAGCCAGACTGATTAGTGTGCAAGATGTTGTTGTCTTCCAAGGATGTTGTAAGTTGGCGGTTGACAAAGGATTCGGTCAGTTTGGACAATACCGGCAGCAATGAAATGGGACGCAAATTGGATAGAATTGTGGGGTCAGGTAAAGGTTTTTTCTGAAGAGGTTTGAACCCGGCTAATTTCCATTCAGGTGGGACCTCTGCAGTCGCCAGAGATGAATTGATGATACTATTGACTATGGGATTTACCTAATTGACCAGAGCTCTTAAAAACATGGGGGGTGGCAGGGATCAAATGGAGATCCTGATTTACAGGACAGAATGGCCTGATGTGATTCCTCTAAGGAAATAGGAGTAAAAACATTTTGATGGGGCTTGTTTGGGTCACTCTTTCTATTTACTTCCGTCATTTCATTGTCAAGAGAGGTCGAGGTTGGTGGAGGGAAATCCTTAACAATAGCTTGAATTTTGTTTTCAAAATAATCGGCAATAGAATTGCAAAGGGGTAGCGAGGGAGGGATATCCTGTGCAAGTGCTCTAAGATTAGTGAAGCTATTGAAAATCCTGAATATTTCTTTTTGCCCGTTTCCCTAATAGGCAATAGACTCTGAGAAGTGAGCTTTTTTTGCTAATTTAATTGAGGCATGATACTAATTTAATTGAAAAAACAACAAGTGATGGACCGAATGTGGATCAATGTCACACATTCCCCCAGTCAAAAGATCTGGGCCTAAATCCATCGTTTTTTTGCACTCCACACCACCCTGGGTTAGACAATGGCGATATGCAAATCAGCTCTGACCCTGTTGCCCCATGGGAACAGTCCAGTCCGAACTACAAAAGCCATGTCCTTCCCAGAACGGAACCAAGCATCCGAGGACCGGACCGGTTTCGAGGTAACACCTCTCATCAGCCCGGCTAGCTTGACTCCAAGTGGTGTGGAGTGCCTGGGACCCAGGTCTGGGCATCCCCAGCGCACTTAGGGTGGCAATTGCAAAAACAACAAGACTAATTTAATTGAGGCATGATACTGCCTACGTGCTACTACGTGCGGGCTGCATTGTGCGCCTGGTGGGTTACAAAAACTTCCACTTTGGGGCCATACGTGTGGCCTTCATAGGCGTCGCAGGGTAATCATGATCTAGGTGGTGGTCTAGTTGGGCTAGTGTTCGCCCCCGCTGAAAGGAGAAACAGAAGTCGGAGATGAGTGAAAGGACAGGAAAGGAGGACTGTGTTGTTCGTGTAGTGGTTAGCCGTCTAGGTTATCCCAAATTGCGGTTTACGGTTGTTGGTTGGTTATGAGGGGGTGTGGGTGTTGAGCACTGTAGGTCTGTCTAGGGTGGCTTGTGAGTACTCAGGTAGATGTCCAGGGAGAGCCACATCTCCCCTTTACGTGTGGGGTTGGGTGTGCGGTTAGAGGTTATGTTGTCCGCCCCCCTAAGGAAGGTGATCCAGTTGAACCAGCTTTTGAAAGATGCCTTCCCTGTGTCTTTCCAATTTGTTAGGATGGTCTTAACAGCCACTGTGAGCAGGAAGTCAACTAGTTTGCTGTCGTCCCTGGACTGGATTTCGGGGGCCATGAATGCAGTGCCTAGCTTTGGAAGTCTAGTTGCAATGAGAGCCCTAGCATGTCATTTATGAACCCTTTTATTTTACCCCAGAAGGTCTTGACTTTGGGGCAGTAGAGGATAAGGTGCGCAAGGTCCCCTTTTTGTTTGTGGCAGTTCCAGCATAGGTCGTTATCACGTATACCACTCGCCGCAAGGCGTGCTGGGGTCCAGTACGCCTTGTGGAGGAGCCAGTATTTTGTTTGCGCTAGTGTTGAGGTGACTTTGTTTTGGGACACTGACAACCAAAAGCGAGACCTCTCTTTTTCGCTAAGCTGCCTAGTGTGTAGGGTCTCCCAGTATTCTAGCGTTTTTTTGTTTAGTCCTGTTGTCACTGGGCTTAGGAGCTTGTATAGGTGAGACGTCTGGTGCCCTAGCTTGTTTAGGTTCGCCATGTATTGTAGTATTTGGGGGGTGCTTTGCGGCATTCTAGCTGGATTGGGGTGGAGATACCGTGCTTATACCAGGCCTCCATGTTCAGTGTCTTTTCCCTATATTTTATTTTCGAGTTGAACCAAATTGACTCCCATTTCGTATTTTTTATGCTAGTTTCCATTCTTTTGTCTACTTTTAGGAGGGCATTCTTAGTATTTTTGAGTATGGGGTTGTTGTTGGTCGCGGTGTGTTTGTTCGCTGTGAGTAGGGCTGAGGGGTCGAGACCATTAAGAATAATTCTCTCTAGGGAGAGCCATACCGGTGTGTATGCTTGTTCTGGGGCTAGCCAGTGTATTCCTTGTTTGGCTATGCATGTAAATGTAAATGTATTTGAGCTTATATAGCGCACAGCTACCCGCAGTGGGTTTCCCGGCGCTTGCTTAGGGAACCCGCCCTGGTATTCCCCTGTGAGATAGCCCCGGCAGGGTATCCACAAGGTGAAAGCCAGGCATCCCGCCGCAAGGAGCCATTGTGGAGATTAAGCAAGCTATTGCCCAGAGTCGCAGAGTGTGAACCCGTGAGTCGAGAAGGCACCGGAGCGAGAATTATCGAGTCAGTGGAATTTTTAGCCCAAGACACGCCGAGGCGGGGAATTGAACCCTGGTCCAGGGCCGATCTCAGTTCCAGGTCTGCCGCCTCTAACCCCTGAGCCACACTTCTCCACATGCATGCTGCTTGAAATGTTTTAAAGTTGGTAAGATTGAGATCTCCTAAGGATTTGTTTAGTCTTAGCTTCTGTAGGCTTATTCTAGGTTTTATGTCCCTCCACAGGAAGTTGTTTATGAGCTTGTCTAGTCGCTTGTGGAAATCCTCTGTGGTGACAAGTGGGAGCATGGCAAGTAGGTAGTTAACCATGGGTGTTAGCATTATTTTTATTGTTTCCACTCTCCCCCACCAGCTGATGAATCTTGGTGACCATGTTTCTAGCTTCTCTTTCACTTTGTTTAGTGCCATTTTCTCATTGTGGTCTAGCGTGGTTTTGAGGTCCCTCCCGAAGTACACTCCTAGGTATTTCAGTAATTTCTTCTGCCACGTCAGCCCAGAGTTCCCTAGTGTTTCCCTAGTTGTGTGGACGTTTAGCGGTTTGCATTCTGACTTGTCCTTATTGAGTCTGTAGCCTGATACTTGTGCGTACTCCTCAATGGTGGTCATTAGTGCAGCTATCGACTGGCCTGGGTTCTCTGTTATGATGAGGACATCGTCCGCATAACCATTTAGCTTGTTCTAGCGATTCTCTCTGTGAGTCTGTCAGTGTGGGCAGGGGGAGCCTGTCTAGGAGACTGGGCCCCCCATCCGCTTTGAGGTTCCTGTCTTCCCTATAAAGGTCCTCGTAGAACTCTTTGAACACCCTGAGGATCTCCTTGTTCGATGTTTGTGATTTCTTTTTGGCATCTGTCACTGCAGTAATAATGTGCTGTCTCTGCTTGCTCTTAAGGTATGAGACCCATGCCTTCCCCGCCTTATTCGCAGTGCATACGTTTATTGCTTTGTATTTGTTTATCCAGATGCCCGCCCTCTCGCTCAGGATCTTGTTGAGTTCGTACTACGTCTTTGTTAGTTCTGTGAGTATGTTCCTGTCTTGTATGTTGGAGATATGGGATGTTTCTAGCTCTTTGATCCTTTTCTCAAGATCCAGAACCTTCTTATTTCTTTCTCTGTTCATTCTGGCCTTAATAGAGAGTAGTTTCCCCTGACTGTGGCTTTCAAGGCTTCCCAGAGATTGCCTCTATCTGTATCAGGGGTGTCGTTGAACTCTAGGTATTCTATTATGGTTTTTTCTATTTCGGTCACGTTGGTGGGGTCTTTGAGGAGATCGCTATTGAGTCTCCACCTGCGGCTTATTTGCTTGTTGTGTCTCCCGCTCAGTGTTAGGCTGATATGTGCATGGTCTGAGATTGATATGGGAGCTATTTCTGTTTGGTCAATGAGGTGCGTGTGTGAGGCTGACATCAAGATGTAGTCGATTCTGCTGTAGGAATTGAGTGGGTGGGAGTAGAAGTGTAGTCCTTGGCATCTGGGTTCTGCAGTCTCCATGGGTCTCTAAGTTGCAGTTTGGCACATAGTTTTTTTAGGGTATTCTCCCCGTGAGGGCAGTGGCTGGTCCTTTTTGGGTGTCTGTCTGTGTTCTGGTCTAGCACTTGGTTGAGGTCCCCTGCTACTATTAGGAGGTCCTCTTGGGATAGTTTGCCTAGTCTGTCCTCAACCTCGCTCCAGAACGCTTTGTCTTCGGTATTGGGGCCATAGAGGTTGGCGATATGGATCGTCTCCTCCCCCTTCTTATGGTCGTTATTAGCACTCTCCCTTCCTCATCTGCATATAATTCGTGTAGTGTTAGTTTGGACTTCTTGTTTATCAGTGTGATGACCCTTCTCTTTTTGTGAACTGCAGGTGAGCATACTACTTGTTCAATCCAATTTGCCCTTAGTCTTTGCACGTCTTCGCTAGTTAGTTTTGTCTCTTGGAGCACACATACATCGCTCTTTAGCTTGGCTAGGTATTCTAAGACCTTCCTTCTCTTGACGGGGTGGTGGAGGCCTTTGACGTTGAAGGAAACCACTTTGATGTCTGCTAGAAGATGGGTATGTGGTGTGTGTGTCATCCTACATGTTGTGTGTCGCTCTTTAGTGAGGAGCCTTTGTGTTTGTGCGTCTGTGCTGATGCTGGGTATTGGGGCAGAGCCATTGTTGATTCCCTTCCCCCCTCTGAGTGCACCATCCTGCCGTGAAAACTAGTGGTCCTTTATATCTGTCCAAGGGTAAGAAGGAGAAGATAGGGAGAATGGAAAGCAAAAAGAACTGTACTCGAGAGCCCCCCGTGCCCCCCTCCCTGGCCACCCCCCTCCCCCTGCTGATTGCTATGTGGGCGTGCGACTGCAAAGTTCCCTCCCTCTCCCTCCCCCCGAGGCTGGCACAATATTGATCAGCCCCTAGTTCTTACGGTTCTGGCAGCTTAGGTTTCCCCAGTTGCTGTCAGTATTTTGGGGCCACGGTTCTTACACGTCTTTGTGGGTTCTGAGATTTCTATTCATGTTATTTACAGTCCTTGTTTTTCTTGACATCATGGCATGTTTAGACCCACTTTGGAGATATGTAAAGGACCTCCTGCTGTTTTATTGGGAACTTTGGGCATTAGTCTCTCTGTATTTTTTAAGAAAGGAAGTGCGGTTGAGCGGAGGGTGGCAGTAGCTGACTCAGAGTAATCCTCTCCCCTACATTAGTTAGCATCATTTATATTAAGCATTTATTTGGACTATTGATGTGTACTTACATATATGTATTTCTTTGTATAAACATGTAAATTAATTATGTTTTTAAAGATATAGATATTCATTAGTTCTGCTTAACAAATGTACATATTACTTATATTACATTATTCTATGTTTAACATGTATATAAGTGATTGCATAAATAAGTATATCTTTCATCATAACTATCTACAATTGCTTCTCTATTGAATTAAACATTTTTTTTAATACAGCAACACTTGAAAGTATCAGTTTATTAAATGCAACATTAATCTACATATATTACCTTCTATATACATATATACCTTCCATGTACTTATGTATCTTATATATTATTACTTTGCTTCTAATTCAGCATATTGAATGCTCTACTTTATATCTCACTCTATATCTCTCACAATATATCCTCTATCTCCACTCTCTGACTCCTCTCAAACCTCATTTTACTGCTCTCACCAATGCACTACCATGTTTCTCACCCTATACCGCTCTCAATATATCTTCTACGTCAACTGTCTGACTCATCTCAAACATCATTCTACTGCTAATTCCAAAGCATACCCTATTTCTCACACCTATTTCTCACATTGTACTTCTCGCAATATATCCTCTACCTCCACTCTCTCATTCATCCCAAGACCCATAGCACTACTATGATCCCCAAAATAACCCTTTCTACACTATTCACACTTCTACTCCTCATCATCTCATACCTCTTTTACTATTCAGATCTCCCAAACAAGCCTTTCTAAACCCTTCCCTTTGACTCTTCCCCCTCTACCTACCTTTATTTAAGCCAAACCCTCTCCTACTGCTAAGAACTTCAAATAAATAAGTAAAAAACTTTGTAGACCTAGCCCTCTTCTATATCTCCACTTTCCAATCCAAATAACGGACTAACATGTGCACCGATCAAATTTATTTCATATTTCCATTGACTAATTGCCACTAATCCTATTTGTGTTCCGGAGTAGCATTCCACCCACCAAAAAACGCTTCAACTCCTCATCAGGGGTAGCAAGCGCTATATAAATGCAAACCCTTCCCTCCACTATCCTTTAACAATCCAAATAATAGACTAACATGTCCACTGCTCAAATTAAATTTATTTCATATTTCCCTACACTAATTCACCACTAATACTCTTTTGGTTTCAGAATAGCGTGCTGCTTGCCGAAAAGTGCTTGAACACCTCATCAGGGAAAGCAAGCACTATATAAATGCAAACCTTTCTCTCTTCTAACCCTCCACTATCCTCCTCAATCCAAATAGCAGACTAACATATCCACCATTCAAATTAATTTCATATTTGACTATGCTAATTCACCACTAATCCTTTTGAGTTCCAGCGTAGCGAGCTACTTGCCGAAAAAACCCTTCGACACCTTGTCAGGGATTGTAACCGCTATATAAATGCAATTACAATACAGTTAAATGTCAGTGAGCGGAATACCAAGGCTGTGTAGTCATGAATCCACCTCATGCCTCTTTAATTCTCAACCAGACACACTCTTCCCCTTTATCTCACTTGCACAGGACCCTGCTTTCTTTCTTTATGGCATTTTTTCAGTCTTTCGCGTCCTCTTTCTTTTTAGTTTATGTGTTTTTCCATCTCTTGTTCTCGGGAAATGTCTGATCAGGAAAATAACTGTTGGTCACCAAAAATGAGTGCTGGTTGCCCCCACAGGCAACCACCGGCTCAAATGAAGCACTCAAAGTGATCATTTCGCAAATAACATTTACAATAATCCATTTAACTCGATTTTTTGTTAGTGATTATCAGTCCAAATTCAAAAGTAAAATAACAGTGCGTTATAATTGCAAAGTGCCATACCTGTGTTAGGCGCATATGGAAAGGGGCGACCAATCGGTACCCCCGAACGTATGGTGGAGTACCCCGATCCCCCCGGGAAGCCATTTTGGGCGGGAGGCGCGTCTCGGCTGGTATGCCCGAAGCGGCGTAGCCGGGGCGCGCTTTTTCCCGCCCAAGAGTGGGCTGTCCTAGACACTGAAGCCGTCCGCCACGCCCCTGGAGGTGGGAAGAGGCGGGTTTACGCCCGCCCAGAGAAGAATAAGAGGAGCCACAAGTCAAGGAAGCATCCTCTTGTTCCTGTGCTCTGAAGCTGCACCTCCTTGCTGCACGTGAGCTCGAGACGGAACGAAGAGCCAATTTTGAATTTAGTAATTTCTCTCTTTTCTCTTTCAGCATTACAAATCGCGTCAGGACCTTTCACCTACGTGGGAAAATGCCGGGCAAGAGAGTCGCAAAAAAGGTCAGCACCGACCAGATGCTCCGGATGTTGGTGAAAGACATGGCAGAGATGAAGAGAAAGATGGCGGCCAGGGACGGTGCGGGAAGGCCAAAAAGACCCAACCCGACGGAGGCCCCGGTCGGAAGAAGGAAGAGGGCCAGGAATGGGTCAAATGAGGACGAGGTCCCAGTTCCGGAGGCTCCCCCGGCGAGCCCTCCAAGACCAGCGGAGATCCCCGCGCCGGCTCCTGCCGAGGGCCAGCGGATTCCCGTTGTGGTTACCCCAGTGGACGATGGGGACATGCCCCCTGAGTTGGCCGCCCAGTTGGCGGCATTGCTGGGTAATAGCAGCGGGGGTTCCGTGGCTCTGGGGGACACGGCCGAGGAGGCCAAGCAATTAATGAGGCAGTTGCGGCAGTCACGAGAGGCCGCGAAACCTCCTTGTCCGTTTGTTTCCCCGCAGGCTCTAGTAGAGCAACCCGCAGCTGGCACGAGTTCGGCGGCAACGGCGGTTACAGCTTCTAGCGCAGGTAAGCAGCTAATGCCGATTGCGGGGAAGGGGTCTGTACCCTCGAGAAGGCAGAGATTGGCTCAGCATATCCCGATGGAAGTCAAAGAACGGATATGGGCTGAGAAATATGTAAACATGTTCTCCTTGCTAACTGATCATTATGAGATTGAGCATGTGAAGGTTCAGAAAGAGCTTATGCATCCGAGTGTTTGGCGCGCAAAAATGGCCGCCTTTAGAGTCGATGAGACGATAGGTAACTGGGGTAGAGCATTTGGCATATTCACTTCGATTATGGGGGAACGGAGACCTGACTTGTTGACCGAGTTACCTGTGTACCAGTCACGTATTATGGAATATTCTCAGACATATGTTGGCAATGAGTGGTTCTGTTATGATAATATTTTTCGTAAGGCTAAAGAGTTCGATACGTGCCTGACGTGGGATTGTTACGACTCCATTTCTTGGCAAAAAATGGAAAACTCAGGCATGTTAAAGGCGCCATTGTTGGGGGGGGGGCGGGGGTGAGCTTTCCCGCCAACCATCCGGGGCGCCCTTTCGGACAGGGGCAAGTAATGAACATCACCCAAGGCCGAACGGCAATACAGGTAAAAAAGGGGTATGCTGGAACTTTAACAGGGGAAAGTGTACGAGGCCTCAGGGGTCATGCAAGTTTAGGCATGACTGTGGGGGGTGTGGACAGTCGTCGCATCCCGAGACCATGTGCAGAGCCAAAACGGGTGATAACGGAAGTAGGGCAAGCGCCAAACAGGTCTGACATCGTCCGAGGGGCGGCTTTACCTACACCGGTTGATACCATGGCAATGATTCCTTGGCTCAGTGAATACCCTGATCATGTCTCCGCTGGGGTGTTACGGGACGGTTTTTCTTACGGTTTCCGCATCCCGGTGGGGAATTTTCAGGGTAAAGCACAGTGTAGGAACCAATTATCGGTCCTGCATAATACGGCAGTGGTGCAAGCGAAGATTGGGAAAGAAATAGCCCAGGGTCGGGTGGCGGGACCCTTCAGCATGCCACCAGTTCCTAATTTTGTTTGTTCACCCTTGGGAGTGGTCCCCAAGAAGGACCCGGGTGAGTTTAGACTGATACATAATTTGTCAGCCCCGAGGGATTTGTCAGTTAATGATGCATTAGACCCAGAGCTTTGTTCGGTGCGGTACGCATCCTTCGATGATGCAGTCACCATGTTGAATCGCCTGGGGCCCGGAGCGCTGATGGCTAAATCTGACATCGAGTCCGCGTTCCGGTTGCTCCCGGTACACCCGGACGACCAGCGTCTCCTGGGCTTTATGTTTCAGGGGCGCTATTACATGGATAAATGTATGCCAATGGGCTGTTCCATATCTTGTGCTTATTTTGAAAAATTCAGTTGTTTCCTGCAATGGGCATTCACAAGGATGACGGGTTTTCAGCATGTCATGCATTATCTAGACGATTTTCTGTTTCTGGGGGCAGCCGGGGACACAGAATGTGCACTTGCTTTAAAAGAATTTTGTGATCTAATGAGACAGTTCGGTGTGCCATTGGCGCCAGGCAAAACTGTGGGGCCATCGACTTCGCTCGAGTTTCTTGGAATAGAGCTCGATTCCGAAGAAGGTTGTTTCCGGTTGCCAGAAGAAAAAGTGCGGAAATTCAGGGCTTCGCTTGAAGCATGTATTAGAGAAACTAAGGTGAACTTGCATCAATTGCAGCAGATTGCGGGTCAGTTGAATTTTGCCCTTAGGATAATGCCAATGGCCCGCCCCTTTTCCCGCTCGATTGCACAAGCCATGGTCGGTCTTAAAGAGGGGCACCACCGCACGAGGCTCTCGGCTGAGATTCGCCAGGACATGCGCATTTGGTTGGCATTCCTGGCGGACTTCAATGGTCGGGTTGTCTGGACCAAGCCGGCGGTGTCCTCCGAAGAGTTGGGGCTGTGGACAGATTCGGCGGGGAGTATAGGCTTTGGCGCCATATTTGGCAATCATTGGTCGGCGCAAACATGGCCGTCATGGTGGCACGAATGTGGACTTACAAGTAACATTGCTTTTCTTGAACTGTTCCCTATTCTGGTGGCTTTCAAAACATGGCCTGAGGGGTTTAGGGATCACTCTGTGGTGTTCTGGTCTGATAACATGACCGTGGTTGAGTGTATCAATAGTCAGGCAGCACGATGCAAGTGGATCCTGAGGTTGCTCAAGGAAATTGTTTTACTATGTATGCAATTGAACGTGCTCTTTAGAGCGAGGCATGTGCCAGGGGTGCTGAATCAGGCTGCTGATGCGCTTTCTCGTTTCCGTATGCAGGCCTTCTGGGGTTTTCTGCCCACAGCGGACCCGGTGCCGGCACCATTTCCCGAAGCTCTCTGGTCTCTCGGTGCCCCGAACTACAAAACCTCGTGGGAGAGAGTTTAGCACCCAGGACAAGGAAGGCATATGAAGGGGCGTTCCGTTCCTATTGGTCCTTTTTGGGTTCTGCTAGGAGGGAGTTGTGGGGCCAGGAGGAATTTGTCATAGAATTTTTACTGTCATTACGCAGGGCAGGCAAATCGGTGGCTACGGCCCAGGGGCATCGGGCCGCCATTTCCTTCATGGCGCGGGCCCATGGTATCCAGGATCCTACAGCGTCTTTCGTAGTACAGAAAGCGCTGCGGGGGTGGCAACGCCTTGAGGGTCGCAGAGTAGATGAAAGGCACCCGATAGGTCTGGATAGGTTGGCCCTGTTACTGTCCGTACTCCCTGCAACATGTTCATCCCAGTCGGAAAAAGTGTTATTCCGGGCCGCTTTTGCATTAGCATTCTATGGGGCGATGCGGGTAAGCGAACTGGTGGCAAGAAACAAGCAGGATACGGAGGGGGGTTTGTGCCGAGAGCACATTCAGGTAAAAGGGGAGATGATGATTGTCTCGTTTGTCAGGTCCAAGACCGATCAGGGGGCGATCGGGGACAGTGTAGTAGTCCAGCGGATTCCCGGATCTCCCATGTGCCTGGTGGCATGCGTTGAGGAGTATTTGGCGCAGAGGGCGGCATCATGGGGGGGGACATTGCTGAGGCACGCAGATGCCACCCCACTGACAAGGTTTCAGTTCCAGCGGGTGTTTGCAATGGCAATTTCGGCCGCGGGCTTGAACCCGGGCGAATTTGGGACTCATTCCTTCCGGATAGGGGCTGCTACAGAGGCTACAGCCAGGGGTCTGAGTGTGGAAAAAGTGAAACAGTTGGGGCGTTGGTCCTCGAATTGTTACAAAAGGTATGTGCGGTTGCACATGTTGTGAAGCTGATATCGTGTACTCACGCTTCTTATCTTTGTTTGGTTACAGTTTCGCAAACCTACGAGGCGGGGCGGACTGTGCAGTCGACCCGACACCTGGGAATCAGCGGTCAGAGATCACCGGCTGCGGAAAGAGTGGTGTGGGTCGTGGGCCACTCATACGTGAGGCGTGCCGTGGACGTATTCAAAGCAGGTGACATGATTCACACAGCTGGGGAATACGGGTACAGGGTGACCTTCTACGGAAGAGGCGGGCTCTGTATTGACCAGTTTCAACAGTTTGTTGAGGGTTTGTTAGAGCGGACAAGGTCACCGCCATCGATACTCATAGTACATCTTGGGGGCAATGATTTGGTGACCACTGGTAGACGACTACTTCTCGAGGCGATACTATCCACAGTAAGTTGGTTGGCGAGAAGAGTTCCAGGGTGCACGATTGCATGGTCCCATATGATTCCACGAAAGGTATGGCGGGGGGCTAATTCAGTGTCTGCTATAAATCATTCTGTGAAAAAGGTGAATAACAAGTTGGGTAGACTGTTCCGTACCAGTACATTGCATTCGATTCCTCATGGTTGTATCAGGGGGGACAATATGTATCTAGAGGATGGGGTCCATTTGTCCCGGGTGGGGAATTCTTTACTCATAGGAGACTTCGTAGCCTGGTTGAGGAGTTTACAGCATGACCTTTAGGTAGGAGTTTTGTGGGGGGTCCGGATAGCCGGTCAACTATCCGGCCTGTGGCGGTAAGGTCATGATCGGTGAGCAGTCATTGGAAGATCCCTAGGGGGGGGCGTCACCCATTACGGATGGGAGCGCCCGGGGGGAGGTGGCCATTGGCCCCTCAACGGGGAGGCGGTCCCTTCTAAAGGACGGGACGCCTAAAGGAAAGGGAAGGCGGTCAAGGCCCCTCCCTGGATAGGAGGGGCTACGGGCCCCTCCTGGGAATTTCCCGGGGCCAGGACATCTGCAACGGCAGATGTGGTAAGTTGTGTAGGGTGGGGAGGGGGGTCTACGCTACCTTCTAGACACCTCACACGAGTCCTCGGACGACCACGTACATGGCGTCGAGTTAACAGGGGCCCCCGTCAAGACAAGGGAAATTGGTATGGCACATGAGGTGCAGTCCTCTGTGCGGCCGCCCCTCACAAGTGAGGGGGGAGTTCTGGTTTAGGGATCTGACACCGGTTACGACCTTGCCGTTGGCCCTTAACGTTAGGATGTACAATTTCAATTTGAAATGCATTTTGTAAGGATGTTAGTATCGGCTAGGAGAACCTTTGTATTAGATATGTGTTAAGGTTAGCCAAACATCGTAATGTGGATATGAAATTGTACATGATATGAAACTGTTATTTTAATGTTTTGATTTTGTTTCATATTTTAATAAATACGGCCGGGAGGGTAACTCCCTCCCGCCTTCCAAAAGTTCAGAACTGTTTCCGGTTTCCCAATTCTTGGGGATTGTGTTGAGAGGGGGTGGCGGGTATCTCAGCCATATCAGAGGGCGTAGCATGAGCTAGGAAGAGGGGCAGGAGGCGTTCCCCTCTGTGTGACCGTCCGTGGCTTCATGTGGTCCTTCTTCTTGGGCAAATGAGGAGCAGCAGCCACAAGTAGGGAGAAGACCCTCAAAATAGCTGCATTATGTCCTGTGTACCTCAACATTCAGGAATTTGAGGTGCTTTATCGATCTGTATTGAACTTCAAAGCGATCCATGCTCAACTAGTTTATGTTAAATTAGTTTTTTCCTGTTTAAAGTTGAAGAAAGTGATTGGATTACTAGTAAATGATTACCATTCTGAATTGTAAAATGTATTTCACACTTGCATTAGTATGAAAGACGAATGTCCTGACAGCCATCATAGAAGGGACGTTATTTCTTGAGAAGGCAAGCAGAATGGATGCAGGAAGCGGATATGACTGCCTTTTGTGCTTGCAAGCTCAAAGGATGAGGGATGCTTGTTTTCACGAACAAAAAAAAAGGAAGGTCTGGAATGGTGTAACAGATAGGGGCGGATGAACAGTCTGCCAGAGCCAGACAGCAATAATGAGAATCAAAGTGAATAAGGCTCAGAAGCAAGCAAAGAATACACATGTTCAAATACGTCGAACAGTTATGAGCTTTTAGTTGTGACTTGTAAGTGAAAAATGTTATTGCAAAGGAACACATGAATGCAAAACATCAAAAGTGCACACAAACAAGCATAGGAACTTTGAAGTTTGCATGGATCGTAAAAGGGACTATGGGCCTGATTACAACTTTGGTGGTCATGGTAGCACCGTCAAAAAAAGCGTCAGACTCACCGCCACACCATTATGATGCATGTGGTTACATAGACGAAAGACCGCTGCAGTCCCCCCGCCTCCGTCATGAAATCTCAACTGCAGCAGGAGGCGGGATGGGCTCATGTGTCTGTCAAAGGGAGGATGCCAGGCCAATTGTGACGCGCCTTCCTGCCGGCGTGACTGGGGTGGTTTAACCACCACATCTGAGCTGGCAGAAAGAGAATTTTTCTCAATGTATGATCCAGATACAGCTCTATGATGCCCTCTCTGGCCAGGTCACTGACACTGTTCAGGCACACTCTACTAAAGTCGACATGGGTGCACATCTATTAATCAGGGATAGTGATGTGTGCATTAAATTGTGTCACATAACCGCACTACTTCAATATCACATCTATTAATGTCTGTGACACCCTCACATTGCTCACATGCTAGGTCCTGTTGTGATATCAAAGATACATCTGTATTGACATGTCATAAAACTGAAATACACCTTCTCTGCTAAATCTCTGTAATGGACTCTTACACATCACCCACATTAAAAGGTAATGTCAGGTAAATGGGATTCCAAAAAATCTATGTGAGAAGTATTCAAAGGTCACAATACAAATACTCTCTGCAGAATAGGTATGGTTCTACTAGGGGTACCCCTGAAAGGCTGGGGCCCTGGGCCACAGTCCACTTTGTACATGCCTCAAAACCTCCATGTGCACAGGACCTGTGGATTGAAGTATTTCAGGGACAAATAATAGCATAACCAGTGCCATGCATATGTGGGAAATGTGTAAGTGCAAGACAGGAAAGCAAACACAGCAATAATAGCTTTTGTCACACAATTAGATAAAGTAGGTGTAAGGTACACCCACATAAATGGACACATGACTATAAAAATGTCTACAAAAGTATGACAATTTAACACCCTCCATGTGTGGATAAACAAATATCTAACTTGCACACATCAAACACATATCCAACCTACATCATCGGGAGAAGTGCAAGCTAAATGATGTTGACATTGGCCAGGAAAGGCTGAAATACTTACTATATGAAATACCACTCAATGCAATGTCAGCCCCAATTGAAATACATCCCACATATCCCTCCATTAAACCATTTGCCCTTGTCCTGTGTGTGTGACTCCAGCACTGGTTCCAAGGTCAGATCATACTAACCACTTCAAATGGATCATCAATCAGGGTGAAACAAACACAACTGGAGTCACACATTCTAAAGTATCCAATAATATCAAATAGTTAGTAAAGTAATAGCCGGATTAATGTGTTATGAACCAAACAAATATTAATATTTCTCCAAAATAACTAGATGGAGTAATCCAAAGGCAAATGGCCAGTTCGTGTATACAATGTGTGCTCCAGCACACTGATGGGCCACTAACATGCCCTTCATGACACTGCCAGGGAACCTCCTCACAAAGGGGCATCCATTGGGCATGGCAGGCACCTCGGAGATTTTACTTGGGAGGGATGGGGCAGGTATTGGGAGGGGTAGGTTTGGTTTTGTGAGGGATGGTCTTGACTTTGTGAGGGGTGTTTTTGGTTTGGGGAGGGGTTTTGGTTATCTTAGGCCTACATCTGGGTTTAGTGGTGGGGGATCAGGTTTCTCTGGGGTAGATTGAGATGTGGAAGGGATGTGTTAGTAAGTGGAAGATGTTCTTTTGGCTTTGGGGGTCAGATTTGACCGGGGTAAGGGCAAGGGCAAATAACACACTTTCATGAGGAAAAGGGGCAGGATGTTCAGGAGGTAGTAGAGCTTGGGAGATAGAGGGAGTAGACGTGTCAGGTGTGGGTGGGTGTGTTGTTGGTGTAGGTGTCTGTGTGTCTCGTCTATCATGTTTGTGTTTTGTAGGTGTCTGTGTGTGGGTGTTTGCATTTTTTGGTGGTGTGTGATGTGTAACTGTTGTGTATGCTAGGTGCTGGGGATGGGTCTGTGGGTGTGGGTGTGGGAGTGGTGTCTGGGGGAATTCGGGGCGCTGGGAATGAGTCTGTGGGAGTGGTGTCTGGGGGAATGCTGGGTGTTAGTAATGGCTCTGTGGGTACGGCTGTGGTGTCTACGGGAATGTTGGATGTTGGGGATGGGCCTGGGGGTATGTCGAATATTTTATTATCATTTTATTTTTCAGCTGCTGACTGGGCCACGTGTGTAGGGAGAGATGGTGCTGGGCCATGGGAGGGAGGAGGACTGGAATGGTATGTGCACTTATAAGTGTGTTCGACAGGTTGGCCGGCTGTCTTAGACAAGCCTAACAGATCTTCGCAGTTAGGTTTCTTCAACCCAGCTGTATTGCACAGCCAGGTTGGAGAAACAGCACAGACTCCCTGTGCCTGAGCGAGCGTTAAAACAAACCACTCAGGCAAATCCCTGTGCTGCTCTCATGCTCGGTAATAGATGAAAGAAGGTTAAACACATCCTGTGGGGTCCGCCACAACTCAGGAGTGTCCACTGGAGGACGACTCTGATAATGAAGAAGTTGAGCTTCCATCCTCCGTGGCACTCCCCACACCCTCTTGGTCACTGGATCCCTTCATGTCTGTACTCTCACAATAGGAACCACTGTGACCAGCTGTGTCCCCAAAGAGTGGTGGCTGGGGGAATTTAAAGGTGGTGGGGCGCAAGAAGAATGAATCTATGAATGCTATTAAGCAAGTGAAACAAGCGAGCCCAACGTAGATAAGGAAAGTTCAGGTGGGGTATCCCCCGCAAATGTTTTCGACAATTTACAGTGACACCTCAGGGTGGAGCTCACTACCCCAGCACGTTCCCTATCATACTGATATCAGGGGATCCATACAGCCACTTCAGCTAACACAAGGACTTGTTTTGCCTCACCCACATGTGGAATTCCCCCATATCGCCACTTTATCTCCATTGGAACCACTAGGACGTGAGGCAACATTCCCATTCCGCCCCCCATCCCGTTGAGACTTTCTAGACATCATTAAGCCACTATGGATCTCATTCACCGGGGCAGCCAACCATCCACTATGACTCTCATTCACTCAGACAAGAACGTGTTCCAATTAGGAACCGGTATATGGTGATGGATTGGCCAAGAACATCGTTCTAGCAGATATATCCCACGTCAGAAAATAAATTGTAGTGGCAGGATCTCTGGTGGGCCTATATTGAACATCATGGTCATCATGGCTTCTGGTTTTGAACATTGTTATGGTTTACTGAACCTACTGTTTCCCATTCACAAAAAAAAGCTTTTTAAACTCAGCAGAGGCGTTTATTTGAGAGGAAACAGCAGGGAGCAAGGGAATAAATGCATCCTAACTCGTTAGGTGTTGAATGAATGGCTCATCAACAAATCAACTAAATATTCAATAGAATGCCATGAACCCCAAATGGCTGTTTTTTAAAACATTATTTAAATATATTAAATTAAATTATTCCTTTCTGAGGCTGTGCATAAAGCGAGTCATCAATCGCTACTACAGAGCATTTCTTTTCCCCTGGAGCCTATGGGCTATTTGTCTTCTGACCAGCTATTTCAGCTAATTTCCCTGAGTATTCTCCAGTCGCATTCAATCAATCAATCAATTAGTCATTTTTAGAGCACGCTACATACCCGTGAGGGTCTCAAGGCGCTGGGGGAGGGCGCGGGGGGGTTGGGGTGGGAGAGGAGGGGGAAGGGGGGCTGCTACTGATCGAAAAACCAGGTCTTGAAAAGTCTTCTGAAGGCCAGTAGGTCCTGGGTCTTTCGTAGGCCGGTAGGGAGAGTGTTTCAGGCCTTGGCGGCGAGGTAGGAGAAGGATCTGCCGCTGTGGTGGTTTTCCTGATGCGTGGAACTGAGGCGAGGGCGAGGTTGGCTGAGCGGAGGCTGCGGGTGGGGGTGTAGAAGCTGAGTCGACCGTTGAGGTATGCTGGTCTGGGCCTGGGTGGCGGTTTTTCTCGTGTGTCGGAGGGGATCCACTTGAAGATCCTGTGGAGCATTCGGAGGGTGTTGAAACAGGAAGCGGAGACGGCGTTGACCTGCTTGGTCATGTAGAGGGCGGAGTCGAAGATGACCCCCAGGTTCCATGCATGGTCGGTGAGTTCTTGAGCTGTTCCTAGCGATGTTGGCCACCAGAAGTCGTTCCAGGCTGAGAGGGTGGAGCCGAGGATGAGGACCTCCATCTTGTCTGAATTCAGCTTCAACCTGCTGTCCGGTGAGGGAGATGATCAGCTGGATGTCGTCGGCGTAGGAGATGATGTTGAGGCTATGCTGTCGGGTGACGTGGACGAGTGGTGCCATGTAGATGTTGAACAGCGTCGGGCTGAGGGATGATCCCTGTGGAACGCCGTAGATGATCTCGGTGGTCTTGGAGCGGAAGGATGGGAGGCAGACGCTCTGGGTTCTGCCGAGAGGAAGGATGTGGTCCAGCCCAGGCCCTTCTATTGGACTCTGGCGTTGTGGAGGAGTGCTGTTAGGGTGCGTTGGCAGACCGTGTTGAAAGCGGCTGATAGGTCCAGAAGGATGAGGGCAGCTGTTTCTCCTTTGTCCATAAGGATCCTGATGTCATCGGTGGTGGCAATGAGGGCAGTCTTGGTGCTGTGGTTGCTACGGAAGCCGGACTGGGATGGGTCCAGGATGTTGTTGTCTTCGAGGTAGCGGGTCAGCTGTCTGTTGATGATCTTGTCTGTGACTTTCGCCGGGAAAGGGAACAGGGAGATGGGCCAGAAGTTCTTGAGGTCCTTGGGGTCCACTTTGGTTTCTTCAATAGGGCATTGATCTCTGCGTGCATTGCGTTCGTGCATTGCTGAAGCTTTGGTAGCAATTGGACAGAGGCAAAAATGTCCAATGCTAAGACAAACGGAGCAGTGAAAAAGAAGTGTTAACAGAGAATGCAAGAGTGCAAGCATGAGAGAAGACGACACAGATACCCAACAAGCACAGAAAACACGTCAAATTTGAAAGGTGCACACTTTGCAATCCAGCACACTCCATGCACGCAATGTAAAAAGTAGAAAACTCATTTTGACTTACCAAGAGTGGAAGCTACGCGACATGCACAGCACTGCTGGGATACAGGTCTTTTGCCGAGTGAAGGCTCTCTCTAAACCCTCCCCTTCTCACTCGTCACAGGCTTGGGTGGAGTCAGTTATGTTTGCTGACCACACCCCACTCTGTGACAACTTTGGAAAGGGAAGGGTGCTGAAAGGCGGTAATGGCGTTGACAGACAGCCCTGGGAAGTACAGGGCTGATACTGTACATGCCCAGGGCTGATTCCAAAATCCAACGCTGCATCACGTCATTACTGGGCAGGCCCGAGGTCCCACAAGCATTTAAGGCCCGGGCTGGCAGCATGTCAGCCCGTAGGCTCGGGCTGTAGAAATATCATCTTTAAAACTGGCACATGCGCACTACGCATGTGTCCAAGAAGGACTGCCTGACTATTTCGGTGAGAGTCTCGAGTTTAGGCAATAAAAGCAGTCACTGCATTAAAATGGAAATATGGATGGCAATAAATTACCATCCATAAGGTGCATAAAGTTAGAGGGGTGTAGCCCCCACCTAGCACTAGGAACCGCCCCTGTCCCCTACGATGTTGGCCCCTTCTTCTTCACTCGCCCTGGATGAATCTGAAATTACATATATAATTGATTTATTGCAACTGGGTTACCACACCTGACCATCAAATATCAACACAAAATCTTTCTAAAGTGCACAGAACCCACCAGCTGCATGGTTTACTATATAGGCTTCCACATTAGCATGTGCACATGCATGCATGCTACATGACCTGTAAACAGTTGCTCACAGTGAAGTCATACCCATAGACAGCTCCAATTGCATGAGTGAAGTTGTTTGATCTGCATCCTCCTGTATCTATTAGGATACTTCATCACCTTGTATAGTTTGACTCTTGTAGTATACCTTAGTAAACTTGTCAAATAGGATGACAATGACAAGTAAGTAAGTTTATTATGCATAGTTAATTAAAACCAGCGCAAAGCGTATTACAAACATTAAACATAAAATAAAAAGCAAAAAATAGACATTAAAAAATCATTAAGATTTGTGCATTATTATCGTCGTTAAAAAGCATACACAGAAAAACCCAGTCTGATTAGCAAGGAGCAATTGTCTTTAAGACGGGGCAGCGTATTCCTGTGGGACCTGTAGGCCGCCTACATGTTGTCTGTGTCAATGTTCGGAAGTTTTTTGTTTTGACAATTTTTGTTCGATCATTGGAAGGAACTTAACGTATCTGCAATTCAGTTTCGTGTTCGAAGGGTTCAGGCAGGCGAGAACCGCTTGCCTTCTTGTGCGAGTTCCTAGCTGCTTAAGCTGGGCCTTTAAGAGCTGTTGATGGGCTGGCCGTAGCTCTTCGCAAAGGCAGGTCAGATGAAGTATATTGCCCTTGTCTGTTTTGCAAAACGGACAAACTTCGTGGCCATTTCTGCGGAGCCATGGTGGAAGATACTCTCCGCTGGGCAGAACCCCTAGTCTATGTTTCAAGAACTTCAGTTTTATTGTTTTAGGATAACCCTGGCTGAAGTAGGGTTGTGGTGTCAGCGTTTTATAGGAGTTTAATGACATCCAGGCATGGTTTCTTTTGGCGAATGTGGCCTTGTCCTCTAGTAAGGATAGTGTTTTAACAGTTTTCCAGACTAGTTTTTTAAATGAGTTGTGCCCAAGTTGCATGTCCCAAATCACAGTTAGATTAGTGGCCACCAGAGCAGTCTTCAGGTAGGATCTTGCCTGAGATGTATCCCTATTTTGGATGCCTTGCCATAGCAGCGAGTTTAGAGTGTTGGTGGGGGCCGCGCGGAGTTTGTGGCAGCAGTTGATGTACGCTCCCTGTCTGGCAAGGGCTTGCTTTTGCAATCCAAATTCCAGCCTAAGTTGGGCCGGCGATGTGTAGGACGGAAGGGAAAACATTGTTCTGTAGGCTTTTGTCTGGATTGTGTCCAGGTTCTTGGAGTCTCTCCCACGCAGCGCCTCGCTGCCATAGCAGATAGAGGGGAGTAGCTTGGCCTGAATAACTCTCAGATAGGGGGTTAGAATTGGCCCCATCAGTTGATTGGCTATGGTTTTTAGTGTGACGACGATGCACGCCCCTCTCCTTTTTGCTTCCTGCTTTTGTTGTGCAAAGGTGCCATCTCTGTCGAAGAGAACTCCCAGGTATTTATAAACAAGTGCCAACTCAATTTTTTGACCGCCTAATGCCCATGTCTTCTGAGACTTCTTCTTGGTGTTGATCGATATGGTGCGTGTCTTGCTCAGATTTATTTTAAGCTTGTTTTCCGTGGCATAGCTGTGTATTTGGATCAAAAGCTGCTGGAGGCCGATGTAGGTGTGGCTAAGTAGCACAACGTCGTCCGCATACAGCAGGTTGCTCAAAGTTTTCCCCCCCAGCCTCGGGGAGTCGGAGTTGCATATGTTGAGTGTGTCTGATAAGTCTGCCATAAACAGATTGAATAATATTGGGGCAAGCACGCACCCTTGCTTCAGGCCTTTGGTGGTACGAACTTTAGATGACAGGTGTGTGCCGCCTCCTAGCTTCACCTGCACCCAAGTATCAGAGTGTAGAAGCTTCAACATGCTTAGAATCGGCTGCGGTATTCCCCATTGTGTCAGTTTCCCCCAAAGTCTGCCTCTCTTGATGTTATCAAACGCTGCACTGAAATCGATGTAGCACATGTGCAGGGCAGTTTTTTTTGTTTTTGCTGCATCGATCATTAGAGAGATGGCCAGAATATTGGTAGCTGTTCCAGTATTTTTCCGGAAACCGGTCTGGTTCAATGGTATTATCTGATTTGTATCCGCCCATTGCGCAATTTCCTCTAAGAGAGTTCCCGCAAAGTATTTTGCCTCGTTATCGAGGAGGGCTACTAGTCGGTAGTTGTTAGGGTCCGTTTTGTCGCCTTTTTTGAATATGGGGACAATCGTCGACCCTCTCCAAGATTCTGGGATTTTGTTTAAGAGTCTTACTTCCGCAAATAGCGGTTGCATATTGGTAGCCCATTCTGTGATTTTTTCCTTAAATAGGGCTGGCGGAATGCCGTTTGGACCCGGGGCGCCTTCCTTCCTGCCCTTGCGGATCTGTTTTTTTATGATTGCTGTTTGCTGGTCGGCTGTTGTATCCAAGATGTTTTTGGGTAGGCTTTGCTCTCTCTTGATCAGGGCCTTCAGCGCGGACGTTGTGGAGTTAGGCTCTGTGGTGTTCGTTATTTGCGCTCCTGCGTGTTCCGGCTGGTCATTAAAGTGGCTAGAGAGTTAAGTGATCCATGTCTCTTCCAGAATATGCGAGCCTAGTTCTTTATGCTGTGGTCGTAGGATCCTGTTTGCTGATTGCCAGAAGCGTGTGCTGTTGCTACTTTTGCTGTCATGTAGTAGTTTTGCCCATGTCTCATTGTCAGCATCTTTCTTTATGTTCCATTTTATGCTTTTGAGCTCAGTTCTTTGTTTCTTCAACACTGTCCGAAGCTGAGTGTTGTCAGGGGCTGATCTGAGCATTCGTAAGGTCGAATTTACTAATCTTTTATGCTGCCTTAATTCCATTCTTGGTCCTTTTTAGGGCTCGGACTACGCCCCCGAAGGGGCGGAGCTTCGAGATCCTAATGTTAAAGAAAAAAAAAGGATATGTAGGGCTATGGCCAGGCACATTCCTTAAATTCCATAGTGTTTTATGGCATGTGCCTAGTGATTCGTCTTCGCTGTGCTGTCTATTTAGTAGCCTTGACGTGATAGGCTATATTGACTTTTCGTCCGTCATTGATGTTAGTTTCATGGCATATTCTGTACGTGAACGAGCACAGCAGAGGGATTAATCTTAATTAGGAGCTGTCAGAGTGCCCGTGTAATGCAATCCAGATGATGCGTGCACTTTCACAGCGGTGAGCGCGTTCAATGTAAAATGATGAGGCAGCAGGCGAGGCTCACAGAAGATGACTCATACATGCTCGTCCACACTGTAGTTCTTGTGTTTCCTGAATACTCTCATTTCCAAAGGTCATTTCCTTCTTTTCCTCGCACGCTGCGCTGCACTATTTTTGTCTGTGGTTTAAAAAACGGGGTTTAAAGGCGTTTTATTTTAAAACATTTGGATTCTGGTTCTGTAAGCTTTGTTTCCGAATTTTAATAAGTGCTGACATGCAGACTACTGGTTGAATAAATGATGACGGTTAAAAGTGACCTTCGTGACACGTGCTGTTGAGCCTGACTCCCAGAGTTAACATGCAGTCATCATTATTTTAAAGTTTGTGGAAAAAACGCGAATACGCAATAATCATGGAAAACAGAGCCTTCCCGCTGTTACAATGGGAATTCACAAATGTCTTGTGTGTCTCACGTAATGCCAATGGCTATTTCATTAGGAAAAATTAGACTCATTGATACATGCACCACCACCAGCAGTACTACAAGTACTACAGCCACCAGTACTACCACTACCACCACCACCAGTAGTAACAGTACCACGACCACCAGTACTACCACTAACACCACCACCACCAGTACTACCACTAACACCACCACCAGTACTGCCAGTACCACCACCACCAGTACTACCACTACCATTACCACTACCACCACCACCAGTACCACCACCACCAGTACTACCACCACCCCCAGTACTACCAGTACTACAGCCACCAGTACTACAACTACCACCACCACCAGTACTAACAGTACCACGACCACCAGTACTACCACTACCAGTACTACCAATACCAGTACCACTACCACCACCAGTACTACCACCACCAGTACCACCATCACCAGTACCACCACCACCAGTACTACCACTACCAGTACTACGGGCAACAGTACCACCACCACCACTAGCACTACCACTACCGGTACCACCACCAGTACTACCACTACCAGTACCACCACCAGCACCAGTACCACCACCACCAGTACTACCACTACCAGTACCACCAACACCCCCAGTACTACCAGTACTACAGCCACCAGTACTACAACTACCACCACCACCAGTACTAACAGTACCACGACCACCAGTACTACCACTACCAGTACTACCAATACCAGTACCACTACCACCACCAGTACTACCACCACCAGTATCACCACCACCAGTACTACCACTACCAGTACTACGGGCAGCAGTACCACCACCACTAGCACTACCAATACCGGTACCACCACCAGTACTACCACTACCAGTACTACCACTACCAGTACCACCACCACCAGTACCACCACCACCAGTACCACCACTACCAGTACTACCACCAACAGTACTACCACTACCAGTAACACCACCTCCAGTACTACCACTACTACCAGTACCACCACCAGTACTACCAGTACCACCACCACCAGTACTACCACTACCAGTACTACCATTACCATTACCACTACCACCACCATCAGTACCACCACCACCAGTACTACCACCACCCCCAGTACTACCAGTACTACAGCCACCAGTACTACAACTACCACCACCACCAGTACTAACAGTACCACGACCACCAGTACTACCACTACCAGTACTACCAATACCAGTACCACCACCAGTACTACCACCACCAGTACCACCATCACCAGTACCACCACCACCAGTACTACCACTACCAGTACTACGGGCAGCAGTACCACCACCACCACTAGCACTACCACTACCGGTACCACCACCAGTACTACCACTACCAGTACCACCACCAGCACCAGTACCACCACCACCAGTACCACCACTACCAGTACCACCAACACCCCCATTACTACCAGTACTACAGCCACCAGTACTACAACTACCACCACCACCAGTACTAACAGTACCATGACCACCAGTACTACCACTACCAGTACTACCAATACCAGTACCACTACCACCACCAGTACTACCACCACCAGTATCACCACCACCACCAGTACTACCACTACCAGTACTACGGGCAGCAGTACCACCACCACTAGCACTACCACTACCGGTACCACCACCAGTACTACCACTACCAGTACCACCACCACCAGTACCACCACCACCAGTACCACCACTACCAGTACTACCACCAACAGTACTACCACTACCAGTAACACCACCTCAAGTACTACCACTACTACCAGTACCACCACCACCACCAGTACTACCAGTAACACCACCACCAGTACTACCACTACCAGTAGCACCACCACCACCAGTACTTCCAGTACTACCACCATCAGTACTGCCATTTCCACCACCATCAGTACTACCACTACCACCACCACCAGTACTACCACTACCACCAGTAATACCAGTACTACCACCATCAATACTACCACCACCAGTACTACCACTACCAGTACTACCATTACCATTACCACTACCACCACCACCAGTACCACCACCCCCAGTACTACCAGTACTACAGCCACCAGTACTACAACTACCACCACCACCAGTACTAACAGTACCACGACCACCAGTACTACCACTACCAGTACTACCAATACCAGTACCACTACCACCACCAGTACCACCATCACCAGTACCACCACCACCAGTATTACCACTACCAGTACTACGGGCAGCAGTACCACCACCACCACTAGCACTACCACTACCGGTACCACCACCAGTACTACCACTACCAGTACCACCACCAGCACCAGTACTACCACTACCAGTACTACGGGCAGCAGGACCACCACCACCACTAGCACTACCACTACCGGTACCACCACCAGTACTACCACTACCAGTACCACCAACACCCCCAGTACTACCAGTACTACAGCCACCACTACTACAACTACCACCACCACCAGTACTAACAGTACCACGACCACCAGTACTACCACTACCAGTACTACCAATACCAGTACCACTACCACCACCAGTACTACCACCACCAGTATCACCACCACCAGTACTACCACTACCAGTACTACGGGCAGCAGTATCACCACCACTAGCACTACCACTACCAGTACCACCACCAGTACCACCAGTACCAGTACCACCACCACCAGTACCACCACCACCAGTACCACCACCACCAGTACCACCACTACCAGTACTACCACCAACAGTACTACCACTACCAGTACTACCACCTCCAGTACTACCACTACTACCAGTACCACCACCACCACCAGCACTACCAGTAACACCACCACCAGTACTACCACTACCAGTACCACCACCACCACCAGTACTTCCAGTACTACCACCATCAGTACTACCATTTCCACCACCACCAGTACTACAACTACCACCGCCACCAGTACTACCACTACCACCACCACCAGTACTACCACTACCACCAGTAATACCAGTACTACCACCATCAATACTACCAGTACTACCACCACCAGTACTACCACTACTACAGCCACCAGTACTACCACTACTACAGCCACCAGTACTACCACCACCACCAGTACTACCAGTACCACCACTACCAGTACTACCACTACCAGTACTACCATTACCAGTACTAGCAGTACCACAACCACCACCACTACTACCAGTACTACCACCTCAGTACTACCAGCACTAACACCACCAGATTAGTGAGTAGAGTAGTGAGTAGAGTAGTGACAATACTACCAGTACTACCACCACCAGTACTACCACTACTACAGCCACCAGTACTACCACTACTACAGCCACCAGTACTACCACCACCACCAGTACTACCAGTACCACCACTACCAGTACTACCACTACCAGTACTACCATTACCAGTACTAGCTGTACCACAACCACCACCACTACTACCAGTACTACCACCTCAGTACTACCAGCACTAACACCACCAGATTAGTGAGTAGAGTAGTGAGTAGAGTAGTGAGTGCAGAGTAGTGAGTGCAGAGTAGTGAGTGCAGAGTAGTGAGTGCAGAGTAGTGAGTAGTGAGTAGTGAGTAGAGTAGTGAGTAGTGAGTGCAGAGTAGTGAGTAGTGAGTAGAGTAGTGAGTGCAGAGTAGTGAGTAGTGAGTAGAGTAGTGAGTAGTGAGTGCAGAGTAGTGAGTAGAGTAGTGAGTAGTGAGTAGAGTAGTGAGTAGAGTAGTGAGTAGTGAGTAGAGTAGTGAGTAGAGTAGTGAGTGCAGAGTAGTGAGTGCAGAGTAGTGAGTGCAGAGTAGTGAGTAGAGTAGTGAGTAGAGTAGTGAGTAGAGTAGTGAGTAGAGTAGTGAGTGAGTAGTGAGTGAGTAGTGAGTAGAGTAGTGAGTAGAGTAGTGAGTAGAGTAGTGAGTAGAGTAGTGAGTGCAGAGTAGTGAGTGCAGAGTAGTGAGTGCAGAGTAGTGAGTTGAGTAGTGAGTAGAGTAGTGAGTGCAGATTAGTGAGTAGTGATTGCAGAGTAGTGAGTAGTAAGTAGTCAGTAGTGAGTAGAGTAGTGAGTAGAGTAGTGAGTAGAGTAGTGAGTAGAGTAGTGAGTAGAGTAGTGAGTAGTGAGTAGTGAGAGTAGTGAGTGCAGAGTAGTGAGTAGAGTAGTGAGTAGTGAGTGCAGAGTAGTGAGTAGTGAGTGCAGAGTAGTGAGTAGAGTAGTGAGTAGAGTAGTGAGTAGAGTAGTGAGTAGTGAGAGTAGTGAGTGCAGAGTAGTGAGTAGAGTAGTGAGTAGAGTAGTGAGTAGTGAGTGCAGAGTAGTGAGTAGAGTAGTGAGTAGTGAGTAGAGTAGTGAGTAGTGAGTAGAGTAGTGAGTAGTGAGTAGAGTAGTGAGTAGTGAGTAGAGTAGTGAGTGCAGAGTAGTGAGTGCAGAGTAGTGAGTGCAGAGTAGTGAGTAGAGTAGTGAGTAGTGAGTAGAGTAGTGAGTAGAGTAGTGAGTAGTGAGTAGAGTAGTGAGTAGAGTAGTGAGTGCAGAGTAGTGAGTGCAGAGTAGTGAGTGCAGAGTAGTGAGTAGAGTAGTGAGTAGAGTAGTAAGTAGAGTAGTGAGTAGTGAGTAGAGTAGTGAGTAGAGTAGTGAGTAGTGAGTAGAGTAGTGAGTAGAGTAGTGAGTAGTGAGTAGTGAGTAGAGTAGTGAGTAGAGTAGTGAGTAGAGTAGTGAGTAGTGAGTAGAGTAGTGAGTAGTGAGTAGAGTAGTGAGTAGTGAGTAAAGTAGTGAGTAGTGAGTAGAGTAGTGAGTGCAGAGTAGTGAGTGCAGAGTAGTGAGTAGAGTAGTGAGTAGAGTAGTGAGTAGAGTAGTGAGTAGAGTAGTGAGTAGAGAGTGAGTAGTGAGTAGAGTAGTGAGTAGAGTAGTGAGTGCAGAGTAGTGAGTGCAGAGTAGTGAGTAGAGTAGTGAGTAGTGAGTAGAGTAGTGAGTAGAGTAGTGAGTAGAGTAGTGAGTAGAGTAGTGAGTAGTGAGTAGAGTAGTGAGTAGAGTAGTGAGTAGTGAGTAGTGAGTAGAGTAGTGAGTAGAGTAGTGAGTAGAGTAGTGAGTAGTGAGTAGAGTAGTGAGTAGTGAGTAGAGTAGTGAGTAGTGAGTAAAGTAGTGAGTAGTGAGTAGAGTAGTGAGTGCAGAGTAGTGAGTGCAGAGTAGTGAGTAGAGTAGTGAGTAGAGTAGTGAGTAGAGTAGTGAGTAGAGAGTGAGTAGTGAGTAGAGTAGTGAGTAGAGTAGTGAGTGCAGAGTAGTGAGTGCAGAGTAGTGAGTAGAGTAGTGAGTAGTGAGTAGAGTAGTGAGTAGAGTAGTGAGTAGCGTAGTGAGTAGTGAGTAGAGTAGTGAGTAGAGTAGTGAGTAGAGTAGTGAGTAGAGTAGTGAGTAGTGAGTAGAGTAGTGAGTAGAGTAGTGAGTAGAGTAGTGAGTGCAGAGTAGTGAGTAGAGTAGTGAGTAGTGAGTAGAGTAGTGAGTAGAGTAGTGAGTAGAGTAGTGAGTAGTGAGTAGAGTAGTAAGTAGAATAGTAAGTAGAGTAGTAAGTAGAGTAGTGAGTAGTGAGTAGAGTAGTGAGTAGAGTAGTGAGTAGAGTAGTGAGTAGAGTAGTGAGTAGTGAGTGCAGAGTAGTGAGTGCAGAGTAGTGAGTGCAGAGTAGTGAGTAGTGAGTGCAGAGTAGTAAGTGCAGAGTAGTGAGTGCAGAGTAGTGAGTGCAGAGTAGTGAGTGCAGAGTAGTGAGTGTAGAGTAGTGAGTAGAGTAGTGAGTAGAGTAGTGAGTGCAGAGTAGTGAGTAGAGTAGTGAGTAGTGAGTGCAGAGTAGTGAGTAGAGAAGTGAGTAGAGTAGTGAGTAGAGTAGTGAGTAGAGAGTAGAGTAGTGAGTAGCGTAGTGAGTAGAGTAGTGAGTAGTGAGTGCAGAGTAGTGAGTAGAGTAGTGAGTAGTGAGTGCAGAGTAGTGAGTAGAGAAGTGAGTAGAGTAGTGAGTAGAGTAGTGAGTAGAGAGTAGAGTAGAGAGTAGAGTAGTGAGTAGAGTAGTGAGTAGTGAGTAGAGTAGTGAGTAGAGTAGTGAGTAGAGAGTAGAGTAGTGAGTAGAGTAGTGAGTGCAGAGTAGTGAGTAGTGAGTAGAGTAGTGAGTAGAGTAGTGAGTGCAGAGTAGTGAGTAGTGAGTGCAGAGTAGTGAGTAGAGTAGTGAGTAGAGTAGTGAGTAGAGTAGTGAGTAGAGTAGTGAGTAGAGTAGTGAGTAGAGTAGTGAGTGCAGAGTAGTGAGTAGAGTAGTGAGTAGTGAGTGCAGAGTAGTGAGTAGAGTAGTGAGTAGAGTAGTGAGTAGAGTAGTGAGTAGAGTAGTGAGTAGCGAGTAGTGAGTAGAGTAGTGAGTAGAGTAGTGAGTAGAGTAGTGAGTAGAGTAGTGAGTAGAGTAGTGAGTAGCGAGTAGAGTAGCGAGTAGAGTAGTGAGTAGAGTAGTGAGTAGTGAGTACTGAGTAGAGTAGTGAGTAGTGAGTAGTGAGTAGAGTAGTGAGTAGAGTAGTGAGTAGAGTAGTGAGTAGAGTAGCGAGTAGAGTAGTGAGTAGAGTAGTGAGTAGTGAGTAGAGTAGTGAGTAGAGTAGTGAGTGCAGAGTAGTGAGTAGAGTAGTGAGTGCAGAGTAGTGAGTAGTGAGTAGAGTAGTGAGTGCAGAGTAGTGAGTAGTGAGTAGTGAGTAGAGTAGTGAGTAGTGCAGAGTAGTGAGTAGAGTAGTGAGTAGAGTAGTGAGTAGAGTAGTGAGTAGAGTAGTGAATGCAGAGTAGTGAGTAGAGTAGTGAGTAGAGTAGTGAGTAGAGTAGTGAGTGCAAAGTAGTGAGTAGAGTAGTGAGTAGAGTAGTGAGTGCAAAGTAGTGAGTAGAGTAGTGAGTAGAGTAGTGAGTGCAGAGTAGTGAGTAGTAAGTAGAGTAGTGAGTAGAGTAGTGAGTAGAGTAGTGAGTAGAGTAGTGAGTAGAGTAGTGAGTAGGACATCACAGGCAGCAGCTGTGCAAGCTTCTTACACTCACAAGGAGACCACAGGCAGCTGAGGTGCAATCTTCTCCCACTCACAAGAACGACATCACAGGCAGCAGCAGTGCAAGCTTCTTACACTCACAAGGAGACCACAGGCAGCAGAGGTGCAAGCTTCTGACACTCACAAGAAGGACATCACAGGCAGTAACGGTGCAATATTCTCACACTCACAAGGAGATCACTGGCAGTACACATCACATGAACACACTCCATAACACATAGCAACAATACATTGGCATTTACAATGCCATTAGCTCAAACTCAAATAAATCCGAGCCCGATTGCATTTCTAATGCTTGTTTTGAGTTGGTTTTACTGCTCACATTGAGCAAGTTAGTTTTTGCCGGGGTCTTGGTTGCCAGTTCTTTTAGCAAAGATCCTGTGTATTGCTCCCAGTGTGGGATATGCCCAGCCGAAATTGGTTTGTGTATATTATATCGTTGAAGGGCAGTATCGGCCAGAGTTGTTAGGTTAAATGGTGTGCATTTAATCCTTTTTCGATTGATGGTGTAGATCGCCCCTAGCATTTTGTCTGGCCTAATTATAATAGGCAGCTTTATTGTCAGGTGGCATTCCTGGGGACGATGGTCACTTTCTCCCTTGTCCCCCATTCTAAATTCCAAGATGTAGGGGAAGAGTGCTAGACTGGCAAATGTATAGTCCAAGATGGAGCTGGCTGCGTGTGAGTAGAATGTTTCTACTGGAGGACGATCTGTCGTGAATCTGCCATTTAATGCCCGGAGATTTAAATATTCCAAGTCTTTGAGAAAGGGATTATGTTGGTGCTTTCTCCTGTTTTGCGGGGAGCTTTGTGGTGGTATGGTGTAAATGTTATTCAGAGCCAGAACCTCTTCCTCTGCTGATGAACCAAGGAGATTTTGGTTGAAGTCCCCTGACAGAAGAAAGAGTGGCTTTTCCATCTGGGAGATATACTCCGTGAGTTGATTGGAAATTGTGTTGGAGTCTTTACCTCTGTGTTTAGGGTGGACGTATGCATTGACAAGGCATATCTCTTCTTCTGTGTTACCGAGCTTCAGTTTTATTTTTACTGTTAAGGTTGAGGATGTGGACGAGTTCATGAGAACTGCCGACGATATTGTTGTGTTGGATATGTATGTACGATTTAGAAAAGGGGGTGGTGATGAACAGAGTGTCTGAGTTAAACAGACCACTCTTACCCAGTCCAAAGATCAGGGCTTGATCCATCACCGTTATTTATCTCACTGCCCCATCCCAGCTCAGAACCTGGCTATATGCAAATCAGTCTGTCCCTGGCCCAGTGCATCATGGGAACAGGGCAGACTAAACTACCAAGCCAATTCTTCACCAGAAAGGAGACAAGCTACCGGGGACCGGTTTCTGGCATTTCAGCCTTCTTCGGCCCGGCTTGCTTGAATCCTGATGGAGCAGTGAGAAAGGGACTCATGTCTGAGTATACCCTGCCACACCTATAGTGGCCAAAAACGATTTAGAAAAGGGGGTGGTGATGAACAGAGTGTCTGAGTTAAACAGACCACTCTTACCCAGTCCAAAGATCAGGGCTTGATCCATCACCGTTATTTATCTCACTGCCCCATCCCAGCTCAGAACCTGGCTATATGCAAATCAGTCTGTCCCTGGCCCAGTGCATCATGGGAACAGGGCAGACTAAACTACCAAGCCAATTCTTCACCAGAAAGGAGACAAGCTACCGGGGACCGGTTTCTGGCATTTCAGCCTTCTTCGGCCCGGCTTGCTTGAATCCTGATGGAGCAGTGAGAAAGGGACTCATGTCTGAGTATACCCTGCCACACCTATAGTGGCCAAAAACGATTTAGAAAAGGGGGTGGTGATGAACAGAGTGTCTGAGTTAAACAGACCACTCTTACCCAGTCCAAAGATCAGGGCTTGATCCATCACCGTTATTTATCTCACTGCCCCATCCCAGCTCAGAACCTGGCTATATGCAAATCAGTCTGTCCCTGGCCCAGTGCATCATGGGAACAGGGCAGACTAAACTACCAAGCCAATTCTTCACCAGAAAGGAGACAAGCTACCGGGGACCGGTTTCTGGCATTTCAGCCTTCTTCGGCCCGGCTTGCTTGAATCCTGATGGAGCAGTGAGAAAGGGACTCATGTCTGAGTATACCCTGCCACACCTATAGTGGCCAAAAACGATTTAGAAAAGGGGGTGGTGATGAACAGAGTGTCTGAGTTAAAGAGACAACTCTTACACAGTCCAAAGATCAGGGCTTGATCCATCACCGTTATTTATCTCACTGCCCCATCCCAGCTCAGAACCTGGCTATATGCAAATCAGTCTGTCCCTGGCCCAGTGCATCATGAGAACAGGGCAGACTAAACTACCAAGCCAATTCTTCACCAGAAAGGAGACAAGCTACCGGGGACCGGTTTCTGGCATTTCAGCCTTCTTCGGCCCGGCATGCTTGAATCCTGATGGAGCAGTGAGAAAGGGACTCATGTCTGAGTATACCCTGCCACACCTATAGTGGCCAAAAATGATTTAGAAAAGGGGGTGGTGATGAACAGAGTGTCTGAGTTAAACAGACAACTCTTACCCAGTCCAAAGATCAGGGCTTGATCCATCACCGTTATTTATCTCACTGCCCCATCCCAGCTCAGAACCTGGCTATATGCAAATCAGTCTGTCCCTGGCCCAGTGCATCATGGGAACAGGGCAGACTAAACTACCAAGCCAATTCTTCTTAATTCAGAGACTCTGTTCCTCACCACCCCTTGTTGTTAAATATTTTGTCCACCCTAAGCGTAGAAGGGTATACTCAGATGTGAGTCCCTTGCTCATTGCACCATCAGGATTCAAGCAAGCCGGGCCGACGAAGGCTGAAATGCCAGAAACTGGTCCCCGGAAGCTTGTTTCCTTCCCAGTGTAAGAATTGGCTTGGTAGTTTGGTTTGCCCTGTTCCCATCATGCACTGGGACAGGAACAGACTAATTTGCATATAGCCGGGTTCTGAACTGGGATGGTGCAGTGAGCTAAAAAACGGTGTTGGATCTAGCCCTGATCTCTTGACTGGGTGAGAGTATTCTGCTTAATTCAGAAACTCTGTCCATCACCACCCCTTGTTGTTGGATATGTATGTAGCCAGGCCTCCTGACTGGTGGCCAAATCTGTTGGTTCTAACTGCTGCTGTTGAAAAGCCAGTGAAGCCTGTGATGTGTTGTGTGGATGTGAGCCAGGTTTCCTGCAGCATTACTATATTAAATAGAGAGATGTACTTTGAAGTTAGGCCATTTATATTCCAAGAACAGATGTCTATGGATGGTGCACTGCCCTTTGTTCCATCTCTCATTTGTTGGTGGCATCAGGCCTCTTCGGGGCGTATGAAGATCGTTCGAGAGGGAGTTTCTCTTGTTAGTGCTCGGTTTTGATGTAGCGCCCCCCCTGTGCTCGCTTCTGTCCATCCCCGAGGGCTGCGTGTATTTTTAATTGGCGGACTTCCTCTCAGGGGCTTAGTCATGATAGGAGTGCGGATCTGATGGTGCTTTTGAACTGGACTTCTCCCGCTTGATGTGAGTGCTAGTTCAGAGCCCATTAACGCCCTCGGCCTATCTTCCGGACGCTGCCAGTGTATGTTCTCTCTTTTCTTGGGCGAACTTCCCAAAGCGCCTTTAAGGACGCTAAGGGTATTTGCCTGTCTTGCCTCCAGATTTGAGCTTGTCCTCTTCTGAAAGGGTGACGGGTAGGCTGGTTTTAGTATGGGGTCTAGCTTGATGCCCCAGGTCTTAAATTGCTCTGCTTCCGCTACAATGGACTCCACAACATTATTGGAAGACCAGGTGGTCTTGGTCCCCTCCGGGCTGTTTGGATTGACGGCGGGCAAGAATTCAACCGAGATTAAGTCCTTGGTGCTTATCCCCTCCAGGCTGGGAATATGTCCCATTAGTTTCAGAATGTTGCCACGGTTGAGCGTGTCGTGCTGCCCTTGTGACTTATATTCTGGAAAAAAGACCAACATCTCTGTTGTTTGTTTGGTGCTTCCTCCCTCCTTGTATTGTGAATGATGTACTTGAGCTAGTGATGCGTGGCCTGTGTGAGTTTCGCGAGGTACAGAGGTTGAACCTTCCCCTGGCATGTCGGCAGTGATGGTTGATGCTTTAAGTGAAGTCGTTTGCTTTGTTATCATTCATGTTTCAGATGGCCGTTTTGCTTGGGAACGCTCAGTTTGATTGGAAGCGGAGTGATTGATGAAGTCCGATGTATCTGTGGCATGGGCTCCGTGAATTTGGCTTGGCGATGGTCCAAGTTTTCCGTTCCTAGGATGACAATGACAAATTAATTCCTACAGATTCCACACAAGGAACTGCAATCAGCAAATAGTCAGATAGAGACTTCTTCATATGTCCAGTGTCAGAATAGTCTCATAAGAGCTGTACTTAAATAGCTTCACTATGTATCACATGTATCACAGAAAAGTAAATTGGAGACAATCTAGCCGAAATATCGGGGAGATTTATCTACAAATATCCACAGCATGAATAATCAGCTAGGCATAGGGACATCCCCAGTCCCAATTGGTACTGGTGAGAACACCATTCTTACATTGTATCCCGAAAACCCAATAGACCTTTAAAGGTTATTGAGGCACAGGAAATCCCCATTACATGAAGAGGTGGTTTACCTGTGTCCTAATGGGAAAGCACTCAGAAACAGAAGAGGGTCCATGAATCATAACATGTAAGAGGAAGGCAGGGTACAAATGAACAACAACAAAGAACCTCTCCTTAACATTCTAATAATATTCGGGTGGTCCCTCCATCATCATGAAATACATTGTCCCACTGCTACATTGGTTATTAATCCTTTTTATTTATCAAAAATATGTTTTATACATTTTTAAATATATTCATTTGTTTCCAAATTATAAAAATAATCTTGAACAAAATGCACTCAAATACCAGCGCTTTCTTTTCCCCTTTTTAGGTCTCGCATACGCAGCACGCATACGCTGCTTAGGAGGAGACCTTTAGTGATGGATTCAGTTTTTGGCCAAAAAACGTGCACGTGCTGCATTGCTTTCAACGGCATCGTGTGCACGTTTGGCGATTTCCTTGTGGGAGTGAGCTTTGAAACCATATGTTTGTAATTAACTGATGGCTCCTGCAAGGGAAACAGGTGCAGGCCCCCTCCTCTATCCCCTCACCCTGCTGCCTTCTCCTCTTTCAGCACGAGACGCGCACTCTTGTTTTCATTTTCCTCAGTCATGGGAAGCTTCGGGGACCTATTGCATTGCAAATGCTTGTTTTACTTTATGAATTTATGAAATGAACTATGATATGTATTGATATGTCTAGCTATGTCTTGGAGTAAGATAGTGTTGTGTATGATTGTTAGTTGTGTGTCTGGGGGCGTGGCTTGGACGCCGATGTATGCGGCAGCGGTCCTCGGAGCACCTCCTGCAGACATCCTGATGCCATTCCTGGTGCCCCGACCTCGGAACGGGCTGCTGATGACATAGTGCCCTATCTGGCAGGGAAACAACACGAATTCGGGAACCCCGCGACGATAGATTACTTTTTGCCAAGCGCGGGGCAGCCTGAATCACTTGGAGACAAAATGGCGGCCTGAGCATGAGAGAGGAGCGCCTGACCGAGGCTCCCACTAGACGCAGGAGCGATTGTTGAGGACCAGCGACGCAAGCGGTAGGAGCAGGACCCTTGACCACACAGGCCCTCAGAGTGGGGGGGCAAATAGAATTGACAGGGGAACCCCCACAAATGACCAGGCAGTGAAGTGCCTAACTTCAACATGGCGGCGCCCAATCTGTACCTCGAGGCACATTGCTTCAGTGCTTGGGGGGGCAGCGTGAGGGCCAGAAGGGGTGATAACACTGCAGTTCTACGGCGGCAGGGGTGCACGGCCTACTACAGAGTGTTGAAGACGGCCACGGACACTGGAGGACCGCTAATAACTGCAAGCTTACCAAGGGGGTTTGCTGGGACACGTGGACCCGTCCCAGAGTGAAGAACCCACAGGCGTTGGCCTATTGAGGACCCACAAAGACCCCCCTGAAGCTGAGGAGGTGAGGGGCGAATAACGGTGACAGACGGAAGAGGCCTCCTGCTCTACTGTTGAGAGTTGAGTTCCCGAGCAGCTAAACCTTCCGATCAGCGCGGCGCCCCCGTCGGGGCTCCCTGAGAGACAGTGACTGGGCTCACATGCGCAACAAGGAAGAGCGGAATATAGACCCCACGAGTCACCAGATATAGGAGTTCTACGGTCGGACTACGGCATGAGTTGGCTCCTTCATGAGAGCCTCTGAAAGGTTGATTCTACCGCATTGAAAATTGACATAGAGGCCCAGTAACGCGGCGACGGAGGAGGTGCTGAGGGGCCGGACACTCACTGAACTACCCAAAATGGGCAGAGTGACCAAAAAGAAGGGGTTTGAAGCCCTGCGGTTGGATGACCCGGGACACACCATGGGGACGAAGAATTAGTGCCGGGAAGTAGTGCTTCCACGCAACCGCGAGACCCTTCCTTGGGCGACATCATGCAGGCCATTATGGCCTCGAGGGAGGCCCTGGAGAAACGAATGGACTCTATCGGATCTGACCTCTCCCTACTGAAAGACGACCATCGAAAACTCAGGGAACGAGTGGCGCCTCACGAGCTGACCATGAAAGACATTCCGGTCACGGTTGATGCCTTGCGAACGCAGCTCAATGAGGTAGTGCAGATGGTCCGCATGCTGGAGGTGAGAGCAGAGGACAGAGAAGGGCGCTCCAGACGTAATAATCTCCGCATCATAGGGATTCCGGAGCGAGAGGAAGGATCTGATGCTGTGCAGTTCCTGGAGACTTGGATAAAAGCGGAGGTGGCGCCTGAAGGTCTCTCTCCCTTCTACGCGCTGGAGCGAGCGCATAGGGTTCTGACACGACCTCCAAAGCCAGGGGCCCCGCCACGCCCGATGGTGGTAAGGCTCCTACACTACCGTGACCACGACTACATCCTCCAGAGAGCCAGGGAGTTACAAAATCTGAGAATCGGCAACAGTAAAACAATGATTTTCCCGGACTACACCAGGGACGTGCAGCGTCAAAGGGCTTCCTTCATGGCAGTGAAGCGGAAATTGAGGGCCTTGCACCTTCCTAATGCAATGCTATTCCCGGCTAGGTGGCGGGTCACTGCTGATGGGAATACACACTTTTTCCTCACGCCTCAAGCCGCCTGGGATTGGCTGAAAACTCGTGGTGCGTCTGGAGAGCGATCACCAACAGCAACCTCGCCTCGACACCGATCCCCTGCCGCTTTGCCAAGGCAGCGCCCAAGCTCCCCCGCAGAATGGCGACAGGAACGTGACAAGGCGGTTTTGGGGGTGGCGGCCATCAGGCAGGGAGCTATTAGCAACCAGCAACACTTCGGAGCATACGAGAAGTGGAGACTAGAGCCCCAGTTCCAGCAGCATCCACGGGCTCTCAGAGATGGAATTACCAGTCGTCACTCCACAAACGGCGGATGGGGTGTTTGGCTGACTGAACAGTTGTACGACCAGCCTGACTTTGTGAGGTATTGGGATGGCCTGTTTGGCCCTGGACTGGGTGCCTGATAGGGGGGTTGGACTGACGGAGAGGGCAGCGAAATTGATGGGGGGGACCAGGGTGGGGGGACATGTTCACACAGGTGTGGGGAGGGGCTTGGGGGGACTTCTGAGATTCTTGAATCAGAGTTCCAAGCAGCCTGAACTGATTGGACTTTCTACGTGCCTATTGTTTGGATGGGGATGCCGCGTTGGATGCCTGTCCTGGGGAGGGGGCGTTGGGGATGTTTGAATTGTTCTATTTGTGGGGTTGGATACAGGGGACCTAGGCGTGCCAGGGGGGCGATGGGATGGAACATGATATACAGCAATGGGACCCGCATTAGGATACACATGTCTCACATGGAATGTGCGGGGCATGCATACTATGCATAGGCGACATGAGATACACTTCTTCTTGACACGTAGAGGGATAACAATTGCATTTCTCCAGGAGACCCACCTCACTGCAAAGCAGGGGAAGGCGCTCCAGCGCCACTGGAGGGGTCAAGTTTACTACACTACATTATCGGCATATGCGAGGGGGGTCTTCATCTGGATAAAAACTGGAGCTCCCTTTCAGTGCACCTCACCATTAGTTGATCCAGAGGGCAGATACGTGGTGCTTCAGGGGAAGCTAGATGGTCGGGACTTAACTCTTGGGTGTTTATATGTGGCTAATGTGGACCAGCCAGCCTTTTTCTCATTGTTGTCCCATAAATTGGCATCAGCTTTGGTAGGGCCTTGGTGGGCGATTTGTTTTTTTTGTAAATTTTTTTATTTTGCAATGAACAAAAGAAACAAGACATAAATCATAGCACCCCGGGAGCACAAGTAATCCCACACAGTGGGAAATAGAAGAAATCAGGACAGAGGCAGCGGTGTGATGCTGGCAAATAGTTCAGGCAATAGGTCCGTTCCTCCGCAGGGCAGGAGTAGCGACATACATCGCCCCATAGGAGCAGGGCTTGTACAAAAACAAATAGTCCCTTCAGGCAAGTCCACTGATAGTCCAAAAAGCTCAAAGAAAAAGCCCTCGTCCGCTGAGAGAAGGTGCCCCGGGCGCAACACCAAAAAGAAAAACCACAACTCCTCTTACCCCCCCCCCCCTCTACCCCCCATAACGGCGACACACATACCCCCCATTCATCCAGCACGCACACTACAGTTGAAAGAGATGCAAGGTTCTCAATGAAGCTGGGCACACTGCCAATGGCAAACCAGTGGATAAAAAGGACACCAAGGGGCCCCATATGTGCTTAAAGTTTTTGTAATTGCCGAGGAAGATGTCCGCCATTCTCTCCAGACTCAGAAGCCTCCACAGTCTCGCATGCCAAAGGGAGATCGCCGGTGCCTCCTTCCGCTTCCAAGCTGCCGCCAGAGTAAGCTTGGCCGCACCCAAGCAAAGCCAAAGAATCTTCTTATCCGCGCGTGTCTGGTGCTCAAGACCGGGGTCTCGTAAGCCCAGGAGTACAAAAGCCAAAGAGTTGTCAATAGGGTATCGCAAAATATCTTTGATATGAGAGAGAATCTCATCCCAGAATGGTCTGATGAGTGGGCAATCCCACCAAATGTGGCAGAAGTCCCCCAGAAGGCCACAGCCCCTCCAGCACCTATCAGAGGTAGCGGGTAAATACGATGAAGCCGGGCCGGAACCATATACCACTGCATGAGAGTTTTTAAATGTGCCTCCCTCAGGTGAATCGAGTGGTTGAATTGGGTCAAATCCCTCCACAGTGCCGACCATTCCTCGTCGGTAATGTCCCTCCCCACCATTTCCTCCCACTGTTCCATGTAACGCGGCCTAGGAGACAAAGCAGAACGGAGCAGCAATCGATATAGGAAGGAGATGGCTCCCTTCATGGTGGACGTCTTCAGCAAGAACGCCTCGAAGTCAGAGGGCGGCCGCGTAGCTGCCTCCCTAATTCCGGGTGACGTGGCCCAATGTAGTAATTGAATATGCCTGTAGTTATCAGTTTGCGGCACCTGGTAATCCCGCATGCAGTTAGTGAAGGTGAGAGGCTCAGAGCCGTGAAACAGATGGAGCAGCGCCCTGCATCCACCTTCTCTCCACGCGTCAAAGGGACCCTCTTTAAGCGCCGGCGGGAAGGCCGGGTTGAAGTGCAATGGAGTGAACGGAGATGGGAAGGTCGTCCACCTCTCATCACCTACCAAAGTGTCCCATACTTTCGGCGTAGTCCCCGTGGGAGTACTGAGGTACGCATTCACTGGACGGTCTCTCTTCGGTTTCCAGGCTAAATCCCAGATGGACCGACCTGCCACGCTTCGGTCCATATGTAGCCAGTGTTTCTCAGAGAGCTGCTGTGACCACTCCACCATGACCCTCAATTGGGCAGCTTTATAATATAAGTGAAGGTCTGGAAGACCAATCCCGCCTTCAGAGCGCGGCCGGCGCACGAGTGCGAACGACAAGCGCGCCCGACCCCCTTGCCAAACAAAGTTCAAGATCATCGTTTTGAGTTGCCGAAAGAAAGAGCTTTCCAGTGGGATAGGCAGGGCCTGGAAGAGATACAAGTATTTGGGGAGGAGTACCATTTTAAGCGCGTGCACCCTACCTAACTAGGACAGAAATTTTGGCTTCCATCTCTCCAACTCGGCCCGCGTTTTTGCCAGCAGGGGCGGGAAGTTGGCTGTGAACAACCTACCCACCGTAGGAGTCAAGTGAACTCCCAGGTAGAGAATCGAGCCCGAGGCCCAAGCCAACGGCGTCAATGGCCGCACCTGAGCAACATCGGCCTGAGACAGGGTCAGATTCAGAATGTAAGATTTGCCATAGTTAACCTTGAAGCCAGCTATTCCCTCGAATTCAAGCAGAATATTCCGGACACAAGGTAGGGAACCGGCGGGATCAGCCAACGAAAGCAGGACATCGTCCGCAAATAGGGAGATCTTGTGTTGCTCACCCGTGAACGGTATGCCCATCACTCCTTCATGTTCCCTCACCGCCATTGCCAGAGGCTCAATGCTGAGCGCGAATAACAAGGGGGAGAGGGGACACCCCTGCCTGGTGCCCCGCGAGTGTGGAAACAAGGCCGACAGATGACCATTCACCGTCACCCTCGAACGTGGGCTACAAAAATTCGCCTGAACCATAGTAATGAATTTATCAGAGAAGACGAACGCTCGCAACGTGTGAAATAGAAAGCCCCAATCCACTCGATCAAAGGCCTTCTCTGCGTCTAAGCCCACCAGCACGGCCGGGATGCGGAACCTGTCCGCTTTTTCAATAAGGTGGATTACTCTACGGGTATTGTCATGAGTCTGGCGACCCTTAATAAAGCCACACTGGTCCGGGTGTATGATCGCCGGGAGCAGGTCCTGGAGACGGCTGGCCAGAATCGCCGAATAAAGCTTCGCATCTATGTTAAGCAAGGCAATAGGACGGAACGAAGCACATTGCTCCGGGTCCTTCCCTGGTTTCGGCAAGACCGTAATCACCGCCTCTGCCATAGTCCCTGCGTTCACTCCGGTGGTCGCCATATCATTGAAAAGGGTAACCAGAAAATCACACAGCTCAGTCGCATACGTCTTGTAGAAGACCGCCGTGTACCCGTCCGGTCCCGGGGCCTTATGCAATTTCAAATTTTTGATGGCGGAGAGAACCTCCTCCCTCGAGATCGGGGCCTCCAACACGTTGTTCCACTCACTAGAGACCTGTGGTAGCGGTAAGCGTTGTAGAAACTCACGTTGCGACGCAGCGTCCAGGGCGTCGCCCGTGTACAGATCAGCGTAAAAGCGTCCAAAAATGTCCGCCTTCTCCCCGTCGCGGTGATGTAGCACTCCCGCGGAGTCTCTAATTCCCCCTACGTATTCCCTCTCTCTCCTGTCCCGCAATTGTCGCGCCAAATGTCTGCCGATCTTGTTGCCGCAAGCGTACGATTGACGCCCCAGTCGCAAGAGAGTAAGCTCAGCCCTATTAGCATAGTGTGCTTTCAACTTGCCCCGTACCGCCGTCAACGGGCGGAGGGTCACTCTCGATGGGTTGCTCTTGTGAGCCCGCTCGAGCTCGAGTACCTCAGCCTCCAAGGCTTCACGTTCCTTCCTCCATAATGTGTTAAGCTGCGAGTTGAGACCTAGGCACGTGCCCCTGATAGTTGCTTTAAAAGCGTCCCACGTGGTCGCCAACGAAGTGTCCGACGGAGGATTGAGGTCAAAGAATTCGCGGATAGCCAGGCGCAATGCCCGGCTGGAAACATCGTCCCTGATCACCGACGCCAGAAAATACCACTTCCGACACGCAGCGTCCGGCGGTGACCAACGAAGACTGAGCACTAAGAGACCGTGGTCCGACACCGAGATCGGAAGAATGGCGGCATCCAGCACACTCCCACGAAGGGACTGGCTAAGGAAAATGTAATCCAGGCGGGAATAGGAGTGATGCACATGTGAAAAGAATGTGTAGTCCTTCGTAGAAGGATGAAAAAAACGCCAGCCATCAACTAGACCCAGCTCCCCCACCCCCTGCTGCGTGGAACCAGAAAACACCCCCGTACCCGCCCTATGGCCCCCTGAGCTGTCCAGATCCCTGTCCCACACCAAATTGAAATCCCCCAACAGAAACAAGTGCCCTTCTGCGAAGTCACCCACCCGCACCAACAGGTCCTGCAAGTACTTATTCTGGCCAGCATTGGGCAAATACACCACCACAAAAGTGCACAATCGTCCTTGTATAAGGCCTTTAACCATGAGCCACCGGCCCTCCTTGTCGTGACGGACCTCCACCGGTTGAAAGTGCAACGCAGCTCTGAAGAGGAGTGCCACGCCCCTATGTTTCGTAGCTGCGGAAGACCTATAAACAATGGGATAGGCCCTATGGCGGAGCCTCATCTCATCCTTCCGTGCCAAGTGTGTTTCTTGCAGTCCAACAACATCAAGGTGGTGGTCCACCACATACTTCAAAACCTTCTGCCGCTTCTGTGGTGAATTCATGCCCTTAACATTCCACGTCCCTACACTAATCGGCATGACAAAGATGAACCCCAGGACTCGCTCTCAATACGCCAAGTGACCCCCTCCCCACAGCCAGGCCAGCCCCCTCATAAGCAATGACCAGCAATCGCCAGTCCACCAGTGCAACAACATCCCTAACACTAATGTACACGCACACCCGCAACCACACCTCAAGCGCCCCCCCAGTCAAACCATCATGGGTCCCCCCCCAACATCCCGAACTCCCCAACTCCCATCCCCGCACTAACCTAGACCCAACCAAAAACAAAAGCAAACATAGAAAACCAAGTACTAAGTCAATACTCATCGTGTCCAGAAGGCCGAAGTCTGTAGGAGGCCTTCCATCCAGGAAGCAGGCCGGAGGGACCAGTACGCTATCCCCCATGGCCATAGTCGAGGGTGTCTCCTCCAAGAGTACTTTTACACCCCTCAACCAGAAGGCCCGAACCACTCCGGCGCCGATCCATCAAAATGAGGGGGTCATGCCGCCCCAGAGCTGTGCTGCGAGTCAGCTAATGTGGCCGACGCCACCGATGCCACAGCGCTGCCCCGCTCTTGTAAGCTGGTGGAGAGGTCCGGTCGCTGCCGGGCAGGTGAGCCACCCACCCTCTGCCAGGAAGATGAACGGTGGCGCCTCCGAGATGGAGAGGCAGTCGCGGCCTGCGATGGCGGCACGTCCTCCAGGCCCAGAAGTTCCTTCGCTGCTTGAAGCGTGCGGATTTGAGCAAGACGATTCTGCCACCAGAAGATGATCCTAAACGGATGGCCCCAGGAATAGGCGATGCCCCGTTCTCTCAGGAATGCGGTAACCGGGCGGAACTCACGCCGTTTCTGCAGAGTAGAGGCCGCCAGGTCCTGGTACAGCTGGGGACGGTGGTCCCGAAATTTTAGCGACGTGAGTGTTCTGGCCTTGCGGAGGATCCGTTCCTTAAGCTGGAAATCATGGACGCACACAAGGATATCCGGGGGGGGACCCCGCCGCGCCGGGGCAGCCCTACCCTATGCACTCTGTCCATTTGAATCTCCTTTGTGTCCTCATCATCCAATATTTGGAGGAATAAGTCCTGGACATATCCCCGCAGGTCCCCCGCCTCACCGTCCCATGGCACCGCCCGTATACAGATATTGTTTCTACGGGAGCGGTATTCCAAGTCCTCCGTGTGCAACTGCAGGTCCAGGTTTTGTTCTGTGAGGCGAATGATATCCTGCTGCAGCAGGTGCACATCGGTGGCCACACTTAGGTCACGGTCCTCCAGGGTCGCCACCCTCTCACCCTAGCCGTCAACGTCTCTGCGCACCTCCCGCAGATCGGAGGCCAGCTGCGCCCTGAGCTTGGAGATGTCCTCTTTAATAGAGGCAAAGAGTTCTGTCATGAAGGCCTGCGTTGCCGGCGCTTCGTCATCTGACTACTTCGAAGACCCACTAGCTCCAGGGGGCCGGGTGCTGGGAGGATTTCTGGGCATTGTCTTTTCTCTGGCCCCGCTTGCGTTGCACGTTAGACATGGCGGCTCACAGCGTCCCGACCACGCGCCTCGTGGCCAAACTCGATAGCGGTCTGCGGCGCTCGGCCCAGGCTGGCGTGGTCGTCCAAACTCGAGCACGAGAGTTCACCCTACAGGCCGCAGCTGTGTCAAGCTCCACGGGTACCGCAGTACGAGCCGCGGCCCCCACACGTGCGCAGGCGAGCAAGAGTCCAATGGCGGCCACGTGCAAGTGCCGTCGATGACTCCCAAGCTTCCTCCGGCCCCCACGTGGCTCGAGTCTCGCCGGGATCCGTTGGTCCGGTGTCGCCCACTGCCTCCATGGGCCCGGGGGCTCCAATTCACAGCTGTCGCCAGACCTCCAGCCCGATGACTCTAAGCGTCCCAGCGCCTTCTGCTAGCTCCGACGTCCCCAGGCGGGACTTCCGGGGCTCGGCCTTCCCCCTGCGCCTGGCGTTGAGATCAGGAAAGGCCGGGGTCGCACAGGCCGCGGAGTCTGATCGATCTCAAGGGCGAGCTCGGGACCCCACCACTCCAGCAGCCGCACCAGAGCAGACCGCTACATGAGGCAGACCTTTCCCCTACTTTTGAGGCGGGTTCGCCCCCTCAGGATCGTGCGATTAGAAGCTTTGTCGGATCAGCGCCGGAGCGGCTCGGAAAGGCGTCCTACTCCGCCGCCATCTTGGCCACGCCCCTGGTGGGTGATTTTAATTGAGTCACAGACATCAATCTAGACCGCTAACACCCACCCTTACCGAATTCACCAGCGTTTAAACTGGCAGTGACACGCTCTACCTGGCAGCAGACTTGGGGTTGATTGACACTTGGAGGGTTCAGCACCCATTAAGACAATCCCCAGTTTCTTACAGGTCCTTCCCAAGCGTCACCATAGTGGAACTGTTGAACTATTTTGTGGTAGTTGATGCTGATTCAGTGTTAACCCATTGATTCAGTGTTAACCCATATAAGCTATTACGCTATGACCTGCAAGGGGGGTACCAGAAATATTTCCCCCCAGATTGACATGCTTAGGGGAACGATGGACTATTATATAAAGACTGACAGCCTCCATTGTAGCTACCTGACTGCAGCCATACATATAAATAAAAAGTAAGAAATTGGTTTTAACCTAATAGAAGTATGATCAATGCCCAATAACACCAGTTCAGCAGTTATTTTAATCTCACATTTAAGAACAATGGAAAGGAAATTTTCAATTTGTTGAAAAAACGTACTTAGTTTAGGGCAATAAAAAAGCATATGTAATTGATCAGCTGCAAATAGCCCACAGCGACTGCAGTTCGTACCCGTTGTCGTGCTCCACTTGGCAACTTTACTTGGAGTATAGTAAAGATTATGTATACACATAAAATGTTGGGATTTCATCATCCCTGTGATCAGACAGTCTGAAGCAACTTTAATAGATAGCAAAATATCGACATCAGGTATACCTAGGCTATTAGCCCATTTCAACTGACATTGTCCTAGATCGTCCCCACATTCCTGAATCAAAATTGAGTAAAGAGTTCCTATACGGGGCTTTTCCTGGAAAAGTTCTAACAATGGAATTTTTGTCATTTTAGCTGGGGAAGTTAAGGGGTGACTCTGTAAGAAGCTTCGAAGTTGAAGAAATTTAAGAAAGTCATTTCTTACCAAGGAAAAATTGCTCATTAATTCCTGAAATGAAGCAATTTGACCGTTACTGAATAAATCTCCCAGATACCGTATTCCTTTCTGCTCCCACCTATACATCGTTGAATCACAAAAAATGTCTGGTAGAAGACCCGTTGATATTAAGGGGGTATAAGAATTTAGCTTAGATATAGTTATATGTTTTCGAACTTTTTGCCACACTCCAAAGGCTGCCTTCAGTGTCTTATACTTTATTTTTTTGTGGTAGCTAGGCTCTACGATCTTGAGAAAGCTACCCTTAACTTTCTCACCCATAATCATTTCATAGATTGACGGAGTTTGACAATTCCGCACTTCTACTCTATCTCCCATAATTAAAGGACTTATATATTGTAGTGCGGCAGATAAGTAGTAAAAAAGAAAGTAAGGAACATTCCATCCGCCGCATTCGTTGATAAGTATCATTTTCTTAAGAGCTTTACGATGACGTTTATAACCCCATAAAAACCGAGAAGTGCTTCTTTCAAAATTTTTGAAACAGAGCGATTGGAATTTTAATGGTATTGTGCGATACATATACAGTACTTTTGGTAAAATCAGCATTTTTAAGATGTTAAGTCTGCCGTACAATGATAAATGTAGATGATCTAGGCGCTGCAATGTGATGTTAATTTGAGTTATTACAGGATTTACATACGTTCTTGTATTTTCTCTATGGGCAGGGAGATCTTAATTCCTAGATATGTGACCTCTGAGATAGTGGAAATATTCGAAGGTGGGTTATCCCCAGAGCAAAGAATCTGCGTTTTCTCCAGATTGAGTTTATAACCGGAGAAAAACCCAAATTGCTTAGCAAGGTCATTAATCGCTGGTAGAGCTGTCTGAACATCAGTAGTGGTTATCACTATGTCATCAGCATTAGCTAGAGCTCGATAATTAATATTAGCTAGATGAATAGGTTTAATTTTTTGTTCCAAAATAAAACGGTTGATTAAAGGGTCGATGTAAAAAGCATAAAGTAAAAGTGAACAGGGACATCCTTGTCGGGTGCCCCTGGTGATTGGGAAAAAAGGGGAGATTTGCCCATTAATTCGAATACAAGCTTTAGGAGCAGTGTACAAGGTTTTTAAAGCTTTTATAATACCAAGACCTAGTCCCTTCCTGGATAAGATTTCCCATAGATAGCCCCAAGCAACCCGGTCAAAGGCTTTTTCAGCATCTAAAAATACAAGTCCAACATTAGACCGAGTTGCTTGGGACCAATCCAGGAATGTAATCACTTGACGAATGTGGTCAGCAGTGTCTCTGGCTGGAATAAAGCCATGTTGATATATGGAAATTAAAGGAGAAATTATATTGGATAATCGTGAGGCTAGGATTTTAGAGAAAATTTTACTGTCAGCGTTTATGAGTGATATGGGACGAAAGGATGAGGGTGATAAAGGGGGTTTGCCCTTTTTAAGAAAAACAGTAATTATAGAGTCGTGCCATGATTGAGGGGCAATACCTTTTTGAGCTCTCAGACATAAGTACACTAGTTCTGATTTTAGGGCACTCCGGAACTGTTTAAGAAACTCTAAAGGAATAGCATCAGGGCCCGCTGCTTTTCCTGAACCTAAGGACATCAGAGAAAGTTGAATTTCCTCCCAAGTAATTGGTAATTCCAATTTCTCCTTCTCATCACTAGGTAAGGTGGCATTCAAGGCTGATTCAATAAACTGAGTAATCTGATCTGAACAGTCTAGCATGACATCCTCAGTATACAATTTAAGATAGAAATCACTAAATACTTTAAGTATGTCTTCTATTTTATTAACAGTCATCCCGGTCAGAGTGTTAATTTTATCAATACTAGACGAATTTCTGTCTAGCCCTCTTAGCCAAATATTTTCCTGAGTTTTCTCCAACTTCATAAACTTCCGTCCGAAAAGCAGAGATTTGCTGAGAAAACTTTAAGGCAAATCCTTGATGAATCTTGACTTTAAGAGTCAGTAGTTCCTTTATAATAGTTTCTGTAGCTAATCCTTTGTTACACACCTGCATAAGCTGAATCTCTAGCAATCTTAAATTTTTCATATCTAATTCCTCTCGCTTTCTAGTCTCCTTCTGTTTTCTTATTGAGTAGCTCAGTGTTTCTCCCCGAACCCCACACTTGAAAGCATCCCAAACTATTTCTAAGGATGTAGTGCCCTTGCTATTGGAAAAAAATTCAGGAATCCAGATATTCATATGTTCAACATAAGATAAATCGTACAATAGTTTGCGGTCAAATGACCATGCTCGAGGGGTGGGTGGAGTGTTTAACTCAAAATTAAAAGTTATGGGATTATGATCTGATATAATTTTTGGTAGCACCCCATATTTCGCTTGAGTGAGTTCATTATATAAAGTCTTAGATACGAAAAAGTAGTCCAGTCTAAAATGTCTTTGATGAGGGGCAGAAAAAAAAGTACATCCAAACATTCCCCCCTTTTCTCATACCCTACGTCTAGCAATCTATACTCTTGAATAATCCCCTTAAGTGCTTTAAACACCTTCTTCTTCCTCCCTATATATGAGGTACTGCCATAAATGTCAAATGTTTCATCCAAATGTAGATTAAAATCTCCACATAATATAATATTGGGTGGCCATTGAGCTAGCTCCAAACTTAGATAATGTAGTTCTGTGGGCTCATCAACTATAGAGGCGTATAATGAACAGATAGTAATAATCAGTCCTCCAAATTTAAGTTCAGCAATAACCCAGCGCCCTAATGGGTCTTCTTTGATTCTTTTAGTTTCCCCTAATCCAAACCTCTTTAAAATTGCAACCCCTCTTATTGTAGAGCTCTGACGGGAGCACCCTACTACTTCCAGTCCAAGATCTCTTAGCCACCCTCTATTTGACCAGGAGATATGAGTCTCCTGTATGCAGACTAGGTCCAGCCGCATAGATTTTAACATCTGAGCCATTATACCCCTTTTTCTTTTGTCATTTAGACCACAAACATTGATGGAACATATTGTCAGTTTAGTCATTATATTGTTTTAGTATGTTAGCACAGTTAAACATATAATAACAGAAAGTTCCAGAATTCGACACCTGCCATACAAAAATCATAAACTTAGAGTAAATACATCTTTCAGCTGTATGTCCTTGCACCCCAGAGAAAGCTTTTTCCCACCCGCATCCCCCCAACACACCCTTCCCAACCCACCCTCTCCCCAACACCCCCCCACCGGAAGCGTAAGGGCTAATGCCCTCATTGATGGTAAGTGAGTATGAGCTATTTAGTTCTGCCCCGGCTAACCAGACCTGAAAAGTGTTATATCTCTGGCACAAAGAAAAAGAATCATAAAGAGTAAATCAAAAATAGAGGGGCAGTCCACTGAAGCTGAATATAATTATTATCCTTAACCTTATCCTATCAATCACTACTGCATTGCTTCTAAGAATTGTTGTGCTTTAATCTCAGATACAAAAAAGATGGTTCTCACCTTGTGCACAACCTTAAGTTTAGCAGGATTTAGAAGAAAGACTTGCCCCCCCTTAGATTGTATTGGTGCCATTAATTGTTTGAGTCTCCAGCGTTGCTGCACTGTCGCCGAGCAAAAATCTGGTCGAACAAAAAACTCATGCTCCAGACCCTTTCTAGTTTTAAATGGTCCAGCCAAATCATACAGAATCTCGCGGAGTAGGTAACTCTGTAAACAAATAGGAATAGCTCTTGGATTTTTATTTTCCCCCCCGATCACGTTTTTGATTAAAGGGAAAACGATGAGCTCTTATAACTTCTTTATCCCAGTCCCATCCTTTGAGATCCTGAAAGGCATCTGAGAGCATCTCTACAACAAACCGTCGAACATCCTTTCCCTCTGATTGGTCAGCCACTCCCAGTATACGTAAGTTGTTACGCCGTGCACGATTTTCCAAATCAGTCAATTTCCAGTCAATATCTTGTCTAGTACTACCCAGATCCTCGATTGAGGTTTTTTGTGAGGTTAACTCATCTTCCACAGCAGATATATGGGTTTCAGTCTCCTGTACTCTTAAATTGGTTTCAGTACTAGACTTGGCCAACCGGCGAACAACATTCTGCAACTTACGCACAGCTCCTTGAGTGCGAAGCCCTTCCGCTTTAGTTTCCTCTCTGTGAGCCATGATCAATCTATACATAGACGTCTGTAGTTTATATATTGACTTTATTGTAACCTCTTCGTCTCCCTCCAATAGCTCTGGAGATTCAGCATCAATTTCTGAAGTCATGCCAGCCCCTTCCCACTGCAGTTGATTTATAGAGCCTAAATTTTCACCTGTGAGGGGATTTTTGGCCTCTACGACCCTACAAACAGCGTTTGTGGCTCCTTCGTTCAGTAGAAAGTCAGATCCAAGTAAGTCTTCTTCTGAAATTTGATTGCAGTCATCAGCCCAGTCTTTTACAGGCTGATGATCCTCATTAAGTAACTCCTCATCAAGTTTCCCGTCAGATGTTATCGACACATCGGACATGGAGAAGAATTGACCCCCTGATTCAATGGAGTCTGCGTCGTTCAAAGGCTGTTCATTCACCCTAGGTGACACTCTGACTTCCTCTACAGCTTGACAAAGTTCGGCTAAAGCATCATCACTCACTCCCGCTCTTACTCCAACTCCATCTTCAACTGTTGGCAATGCTGAGTTTAAAGAGGGTTTAACTGAATAAGTTACGTCATGGTTTTTAGGAGTAGCGCCAAGTAAAGCATTGGAAGAGGTCTGCTCATTAATACTGTTTTTAGAGGGATTAGCTGTATTTTTTTTTTGAATATTACGGGTTCTTTAGTAGTCCCATTTAGTTGGCAGCTTCGGGTTTCTGTCTCTGTTACTGACATCGGTGCTGTTGCCGCTCTATCTGTAGTTCTTGGCATGGTGTTTAAAAGGTTAACTGAGTTAGTAGCAGTTTTTTTTGCTCCCCTGCCTTTAGGGGCCATAACTGATCTTTTGATCGTTCAGAGGATCGTAGTTTCTTTTTATGACAGAAATCCTTGTGCTGATATCAGCAGGTTACAGCCCTTTATGTAATTAACTAGAGGACAATCTGTAGCAGTTTATAGCAGTGTCAATATAGTGTCAATAAGTTTAGTTGAGCTTTAAGAGTTTTCCTGTCTTGCAGTATTTTCCAAATAGCCTTCAGAGCAAATACTTACAGTATCAGTTATTTGCTAACTCAGACACAAAGTTTCAATAAATGTAGCAGAAGCTTCCTACCGGAAAGTATGTAAGTCTTCAATCTCCTTGAGTTTTTAGCTCCTTTTACTCCTTTTAGCTCCTTTTACCCGCTTTCACACACCTCCGTCAAGAATTGCAGCTCTCAACTTTACCTCCGTAGTAACGACCTGCCGCGCCACAGTGCATCAAACTCGGTGGAGGTTCCAGCCAGCGTTATTGCTTTTCTCCCCGAAACAGGTACTGCTCACGTTGAATGTGTCTCCAAACGCTGTATTCAGCAGCCTCCAAACGCCGAAACAAAGTAGCCACAGAAAGCTTTCATCTCAACTCCCTGACTCTCGCTGGTGCTGGTGCCCCTGCCTCTCTCACAGAAGCGCCGCAGGTCGCGTCTCCGCCCGCGGCATACAGCAGCCTCCGACCACCGCACCAGCCTCAAGCAGCCTGACGGCAAACAGCAGGGAAGTTCCAGGCACTACCGCCTCTCTCCCCGAGACGCCGCAGCTCGCGTCTCGACCGCGGCACCACAGCCACGTAGCCCCGCAGCCTCGCTGCCTCAAACAGCCACAAGAGTTCAGGTGAGATTCCGCTCGCACACGAATCAGGAACGGCAGCAGCAGAAGAACCGACGCCGGTCAACACCAGGTCAGGTCGGACATCGGGAGAACGCCACGGCTCCTCACTCGGCAGCAGTAGCGGCCGCCATCTTGCTTCATGTCGATTTAATCCCATTTTAACAGATGTTATTATTTTTTATGAAATGAAATGTATTGGTGTATATTTATGTACTGTTGTTGCTTCTATGATTTTAATATTGAAATCGAATAAAGCCAGTCAAACTATTTAACATTAAAAGCATGGCACGGAATAAAACGCTGGGATCCGACGGCTTTTCAGTGGAATTCTATCTCACTTATATCGACCTCCTGGCACCTCGTCTGGCGTGGCTCTACAGCAAGGCCAAACGGTTGGGTGGGCTGAGGAGGCGATCATTATCCCGTTATTGAAACCGGGAAATCAGCCCTGGGATAGAACGGCATATCGCCCTTTTTTCATGCTAAACCTGGATTACAAAATCCTGAGCAAAATCCTAGCGAGTCGGCTATTTCCCCACATGTCCACGTTGATCCATGCTGATCAGTCCTGGTTCATCCCTGCCCGCAACACAGCGCTTAATATAAGACGGCTCCTAAATGTTCTGTAGGCTGACATTTATGAGGTGGATGCCGCAGCAGTGTTTGCTGTAGACATCGAAAAAGCTTTTGATAGTCTAGAGTGGGATTACCTCTTCCATGTCATGTGTCGGATGGGGCTGGGCCGGATTTTGTTAGCTGGACGGCTTTGTTGTACAAAGATGCCATGGCCAGAGTGCGAAAGGGAGGGGTTATCTCCGAGGCATGTAAAGTGGGTAGGGGCATGCGCCAGGGCTGTCCCCTTTCCCCGTTGTTGTTCGCTATGGCGGTGGAACCTCTTGCGGCGCATACCCGCTTGGGGCAAGCATTCCATGGATTGGACGTATATGGGCAGGTCCACCATATCGCACTTTATGCAGACGACCTATTAATGTTTTTGGCAGATACGGGGGAGGCCCTGCGGGGAGCAAAGTCTCTGCTGAGAGCCCTAAGTGTGGTAGCAGGGTTGAAAGTCAACTGGACGAAGTTGTGCCTATTCTCGACTCGCGAAGGTAGAGAATGCCCGCGATCTACAGAAACAGTGAACTGGGAAGGGAGACGTCTTCCCTACTTGGGTACAGTGATTTACCAGAACGGGGAGACATCCTAGACGGAAATGTGGGGAAGGCGATTAGGGGTGCCAAAGCTAATTTAGAGTTCTGGGGCACCCTCCCTTTATCTGTAGCGGGACGAGTGACACTGCTCAAAATGGTGACCCTGCCGCGCTTGCTCTACTACTTTAGGACTCTCCAGATCTGGATTCCGGCAGGCTACTTTCGGAGACTTCGGGGAATGGTAAGTTCCTTTCTGTGGGGTTCGGGCAGGCGCAGGGTGGCGCTTGGGACGCTCATGAGACCCAGAGCAGAGGGGGGAATAGCGGTCCCAGACTATAAGACATACTACCTAGCTGCCCAACTTCAATGGCTCCTGCAATGGGTGGCGAGGGCCACTAGGGAAGAGAGAGAGGCGGGTGAACCGACGGGCCCCTTGCTGGTGCTGTCTCATATAATACTGCGCCTCCCACTTGGAGATATGCAGCTCACTCAGGAGTTTGCCACAGCATGTAAATGTTGGCACAGATATCTAAGAGGAGGAAGGGGGGAGGAGCTACGCTACGAACCAAGATGGTCGCATAAGCTCCCGGCTCCGCCGACCTCCGCCGGCAGCTCGTATATCCTGTGATCTATCCTTTCCTCCCGCCGGACTCCCGCACGCATGAAGTGCTCCTGACTCCTGCGGTGCAGTCCCGGACTTTCCAACTTACCGGGTGATGAAGTTATGTCGAGTTCTATTCTTGGCATACTCCAGGGCTGACGCCGGGACCTCGATTTCTAGCCCATCCGGGTTGGAATTGATCAACATCGGCTGTGGGACCAGGGTTGCATCCGGTCTCCTGAACTCGGACCATTCTTTACATTTCTGATTGGCAACTCTGTTATCGGCTCACGCTACAGACACGGTACAGTGACGCAAGTGACCATCGGTGGCCGGGGTCGGATGTCCGACGCCCGGAGACCCTGCTCGGGGATGGGGTTGACGGGCTCGGCCCCCGCGGGTGGCGAGGGTGCCGATTCTGCCAGGATTGAGAGCGCCCGCTGTGCCATTGGCTTTGGGTGTGCCTGGTGCCTCGGAGTTGTGTCCGGGGTTCGAATCCTGCTTTGTCTCTTCGCGAGAGGGGATGGAGGGGACGGACGGCACACCCTCATTGAGGTCCGTAATGGCCACCATTGGGGCGCTCCACTCCCAAATCACCTCATGTACGCTCGGATGTCTGTAACGCTGGACAACGTCTGTTTGAGACCGGATGACGATGCTCACACATGTTATCAACAAACTGTGGTTCCTGCGGAGTACTTTGCCTACCATCTTGAGGCCCCCCGGCGGAAGCCTGATTTAGCCCACTTTGATGACTCTGGCTTCATATCGGGCGCACCTATGATCATCGTTAGCTTTCCCTACTCGATTCCTGCTCGGCGAAACATCGTTACTAAAGGTCGCAACGAACAGCTCTTCAGTGACTGTCGGAGAGGATTGCTTTTCTTCTTCATCTTCCTTTGATGGGCTTGTGGATGTCGCCATCTTGTATCCTCTCTCCGATTTGATTCCATTCACTTGAACTGTTATAAACGCTTCGATTTCCTTATGATGACTGTGGCTTGGACGACAAGGGCCTTTGTAAAGATCCGTACTGGTCAGGGTAGACTTTGATTTTTGGGGTTTGCAACGTTAGGTGATCTGTGCCGGGATTGTACTTTATATCACTATGGGAGTCGGGTGGTTCTGTTGATGTCCTCCCCAAGTTGGGGCTCAATACTTGCTTCACAAAGTGGCTAACATGTCTTGGGGAGGTCGCTAACGGCGGGGGGTATGGGAGACCGGGAGTGTGTATGTTGTTCCCCTCCTCCGCTTTCTTTTCCTTTCTTTAGGGCAAGTTCCGGGGCGACAGGCACGCTGTTAGTGGGGTAGGCCGTAGCCATTACAGGGGTGCAGGGTGGCGGGTGGCGGGGGGGGTTTGTTATTTTAGTTTGTTTTGTTCTATGGTCCCTCTCCTTTCCTTTCCTCTTCTCAATAGGGTCAGCTGTTTCTCCTTCTGTCACTCCTTGCTGTATTGGGCGTCTATACCAGCTTTTACTGCATTATTTCCTAAGAGTGGGGTTTTTTTTGGATTGTGCTCGCACTAGATCGCTTGCTAATGCATCAATCTTTACTCCTTGTCTGTCTATTGCAGGCGTTGCGTGACTAAGGCTGTATTATTTGTTACCTGTTCTTGACTGCAGTGCGTGGCACATCCCCTCCTCTCTTATTGCTTCTTATAGTATGGTGTGACGCCTCCTTTAGTATTGCCACTACTGATTCTTTAAAAAAAGAAAAAAAAGAAACCTTTGATTTATCCTTTGGACTGGGGGCGCATTATATCATACGCTGTAATTTCCTCGCAGCTGTTGCCAGGGTCGATGATATATGTATTAATTCTAATTTGCTTTGCTGATTTTGCGGCCGGCCCCTGTGGTTGTGGGCCTGCGCTTGTACTACTTTGAATGCATCAATAAAGGTTTTCAAAAAAATAGGAGGAGGAGGCATAGCGGTCCCTTATGCGCCCGATATCCCTTTAAAAGTGTGCAGGGCACTGCCACACGGAGGAACCCTCTGCAGATTGGAGGACGGGGAGCAACAGAGTTTAGCGACCATAGGAGACCTATACGAGGACGGCAGTCTGCTGCCATTTGATGTCCTCAGAGACCGTTTTGAACTGCCTGGGGGAGACTTCCTGGTGCATGCTGCGCTCACGACAGCGATTCCAAAACACTGGAAAACGGGCTTGACTGAACCGGCCACCTCTATGGGCTGCCAATATGTTGTGGTAGCTGCGGGTACAGTAGAGGCGGTCTCTTGTTTGTATAGGCGCATGACCCACGAAGCCCTAACACCAATGGTAGCCTTGAAGACGAAATGGGAAGCGGACATGAAAATGGAAATACCAGATCCGGCGTGGGGCGGGATAGTGGAGAGAGCCTGGAAGAGTACGCGTCATGCGCGGTTCCAGCTGGTTCATTTTCACATTATACATAGAGCATACCTGACACCGGCCCGCTTACATAAATACTTTCCAGCCCTGTCTTCGGCCTGTCCGAGATGTACTCAGGAGGGCACAGATTTTTAACACATGGTATGGGCGTGTCCGGAGCTCGATTCCTTTTGGCAAGGGGTGACGGCACTATTAAGGGACGTTACTGAGAGGCACATACAACACTCTATGGCACACTGCATCCTTCATTGGTTTCCCCACACTCCAAAAAACAAAATCACTAGTAAATTTATTGATCTGGGTTTCCTCTTAGCTAAAAGAGCCATAACCTCACAGTGGAAGGCAAACAAAGGTCCCAACGTAGATAAATGGAAGCAGGAGTTTGGACCTGATGATGTGAGGGGGAGGTCCGTTTACAAGTGGTACTGAACAGGCGTTAGAGAGGGCAAGAGCCTGGGAGAGATTGGTCATGGAACTCACACTCCCTGCAGACGAGGATGGAGGGACCCCTGAGCATAGCCCTGGGACACACCTGCTGTAGTAGGTCAAGACAAAAGTAAGTTGCTGAGTACTAATTGGTTGCACACCGATACCCCACACTGGGCAGTGAGATGCCTCTTACTACATAGTATCTACTGGTCCAATTGTGAGATAGGAGTAAAGCAGACAACCCCTGTACAGCACAATGGGGCTGCACCACGACACGCCTAAGGGGGTGGGGGGTGGGGGGTGTTGACGGAGGGAGAGGAGAGGGAGGAAGAAGGGGAGATTATAGTTAGAGTAGGGAATAGTGGTTGGGGGTGTTAGTTGGTCCGGTTGCAGTTGGTTACATTGCCACTTTAATGACTTAGAGAGCAATAGTTATGTGTGCACAAATTTCACTGATGCATATGGTCATTAATGGCGTCATAGCCTGAGGGTATTACGATGTCTACGATTATTTTATGATCCGATAGAAATGTTATGCGGGACTTTAGGCAATGATCTAAGAGGACGTCAAATTTAACGCACAAAACCCTGACCTACACTGCACACGACTGTGAAATATCACATATATGAGCAGCTGCCAACAAGAGGCCCCTCTGCAGTCCTTGTTACATTGCAACCCAGAAGGAGAAATAGGGAGATGGGTATTGTGTCTATGCTCTATTCTCTGTACGACAGTTGTTAGATTGTAAGCTTTTGCGAATTTCATAGATCTAATATTTGTATATGCTGAAAGCGTATTCCTCATGATGCAATGTATGCGATTATTAAGATTAAATGCCAATAAAATGTGGTTAAAGATTTTTTTTAGTTGTGTGTCTGGTGGTGTTTGAGTGCATCTTTTGAGATATTTATTGAACTAGTTCTTTGGGCTCAAATTGTATTCAAGATTATTTTTATAACTTGAAAACAAATTTATATATATAAAAATATATATAAAAATATTTTTGATAAATAAAAAGATCAATAACCAATGTAGCAGTGGGACAATGAATTGTTTGATGATGGAGGTACCACCTGAATATTAATTGAATGTTAAGGAGAGATTCAAATGGGGAAGCACATCACAATACCTTCTTTTTGTCTCACAAACACAAATGCCATTGTATTACTAAGTGTAGACACTCTTAAAAGTCCACATCTATGGCATCTTGGTACCGGCTCTCGCACAAACTTTGCTATCTTCTGGGGAGTCCAATAGAGCCTGTTGATGGTAAAAAATGATTCTGTTTCAAGCTGGCTGGTTTGACCACCGAGTACAACAGTTTTAAAGAGAGTTACCATATTGTTTGTAGGTCAGTCTCCCAAATGATTCCTTCCCATACCGAGTATGATGCCTTCAGTTTTCTGTCTTCGGATTCGTGTAGTGTCCAGTACCAATAAGCAACCTCCTTTTTCCTGGGGGACTCATCCTGCAGATTGGAATCCACTTCCCACCCCACAATCTCCTATACATTGGCTGCTGCCCAAGATGATAACTGGAGGTACTTGAATATAGAATGGGAATTCCCAGTCTTTGCTACTAACACTTCCTAGGGCAACATACCCTGTGCTGTTCGGAGATCCCCCATACTTCAATTCCAGCCCTTCTTAATGGGAGACTTGCCCCGTCTTTAAGACACTCAGGTGACCAACATATGTTTTGTAAGTGACCGGAACTACAGGCATATTGGCAGGAGGTGGAGAAAATGGTCAAGTATATTTTTGGGGCACACATAAAGCTCAGCGGGTATTGGTGTTGATGGGGGTGGAAGTCAGCCCCAGTCAGCTCTTAACGAGAGCTCAGAAGGCACTGCTGTTTTAATTGATACTCTTAACTAGAAGAGAGATCTGTAAGCATTGGACAGATCTATATGACCTTTCCGCAGCACCTTCCTGGTCCACATGATTTTGCTGATATCAGGCCCGGTGGTACCACTTTAGCATCTATTCCAGAGATCTCCGGAGAAGAGCTAGCTAAACTATGCAGGAAAGTGAAAGCGGGCTCTCCATCGGACCCTATGAGGCCGGCGCAATTTATGGAGTCCCTGGCGCACGTTCAACAGCCGTTCGGTGCCATACTTAACCTGTCCTTTTCCACAGCCATAGTCCCTAAGGCCTGGAAACAGGCAAAGGGTTACCCCCATCATCAAGAAGCCCTCACTGGATCCGTCCAAACCCGAAAATTTTAGGCCAATCTCCCTCCTCCCGTGGGTGGCCAAGATTGCTGAGGCTCATGTGAATAATGTCCTTTCTCAGTACATGAGCCAAAATGATATTCTGGATCCGTCGCAAAACGGGTTCAGGCCTAGCCATAGCACTGAGTCCGCCCTTCTCGCCTCTACTGAACACTTAAGGTTGATCCTCGATGCCGGCCAGAGTGCAGCGCTGATCCTGTTAGATCTCAGCGCTGCCTTTGATACGGTCTCGCATGAGGTTCTTCTGTACCGGCTGGAGGCGGTAGGGATCACGGGAGCTGCCTTACAGTGGTTTCGATCCTTCCTAGAGGAGAGATCTTTTCGGGCTTCGGCACCGCCATACATCTCTGTCTCACTCTATCGGCCAGGGGGTTCCGCAAGGCTCTGCACTTAGTCCATCTTTGTTCAATCTGTATGTGCAACCCCTGGCAGCTGTGGCAAAAGAGTGGGACCTAGCGCTGGTGTCATATGCGGATGATACCCAGCTGGTTATCACCCTAGCTGAAGGGCCATCTGCTTCAGCTATGAGGTTCAGAGATGGTATGGCAGCGGTCGCCCAGTGGATGGCAGATAATTGTATACAGCTCAATGCTAGCAAAACAGAGGTTTTGCTGGTAGGGAAAAACACCGCCCTCTGGAATGAGCATTGGTGGCCGGCATCACTGGGCACGATACCAACGCCCAAGCCCCTAGTTAAGAACTTGGAGTATGGATGGACTCCTCACTTAGCTTTCAGACCCACACAAAGAGAGTGGCAGCTACTTGTGTGGCCTGTTGAGAGTCCTAAAACCAATCCTGAAGTACTTTGAACCAACAGTTCGCCAGCTCATTGTTCAAGCCATGATCATCTCTCGCTTGGACTATGCTAGCTTGCTGCTTCTGGGTGCGAATAAAGCCGAGATCTTGCGACTCCAACGGGTCCAAAATCTGGCAGCGAGAACTCTGATTGGGCTCCCTCGCAGATGCTCTGTCAGAGCAAGAATTGGAAGACTACATTGGCTCCCGATTGCTTCTCTGATTAAATTCAAAGCCCTCGTCATGGCATTTAAAATCCTTAAAACCCGGAGGCCGGTTTCACTGCGCCCACTGTTGACCTGGTACCTTCCCCGCCGTAGCTTGCGCTCGTTGGGGCAACACCTGGTGATGGTACCATGAATCAAACTATGCCGTATGGGAGGATGCTCCTTCCGGGTGTTAGCGGCTAAATTATGGAACTCCTTGTCGGTCCACATTCGTGGAATGGAGAACCTGTTGGCTTTTCGGAAAGCCATTAAAACCATCCTTTTCTCACTTTCATAGGCCCCCGTCTTTGTCTGGCTATCCTTGAGTACCTGTTTCTTGATCTAGCAGCGCCGGGACGCCTCTTTGCTGGGGCAGCTATTGCGCTTTACCAAACCCCTAACATAACATAACATAACATAACATAACATCCCCTACCTCCCAAGGGGATTGATTGGCTCCAGGCGGTTAGAAGTGTATGTAGAATGGACATTGGTTCTGTATCTGGGTGGGGGGGGGTCCGTAGTAGGATATGGGCTGATTTCCAAAGCAGGAGTGGAATGGCAATGATCCTATGAGTACACCTGTGAGAAGCCAGTAGCTAGGAAACTGGAAGGACTGGATCGACAGGGCCAGAGATACAACGCCACTGGCCTAAGGTTGGAAAAGGTTTCACAGAAAGGCCTTGTTCTGCAAATATTTGTAATATAAGGACAATTAGAAAAAGTGTAGTCACTCATACAGGTTTCCTGCATTTCTGCATGTTACTCCTTGATGAATGTCACCAGTCGGTGAATGAACCTTGACAGATTAACATGTGGAATTCACATAACTGAATACTCCCACATCAATGGCAAGGAAATTAACATTGTTGGAAATTACTGTAAATCTACCGGTCATGTCCTTCATTGCTTCCTCAGTTAGACCTGACTACTGACTTTGAGTAATGGCTTAGGGTATATGTGACCCACCCACCAATGTCTACAGACTCCTGTCTGTGGTAGTACATTAACTGTATACCCATCACAAATAACTATTTTCAAATGCAGATTGTCCTACACACACATTTGTGATGGAATCAGACATCAACCTATGAAGATGCGCAGATCATTTATGAAACAGTAGTTCAGATGACGTTAAAATTGGAAAGGTATACATGCCAAAATGTAGGCACTAATACTGATGGTACCAGAGATCTTTGCTCTCTCATGTTACTGTACATTCCATGCTTACGAAGGGGAAGTATTGCTCAGTGACGGTATCCAAAGTGTACTGTATGCTATGTCACCTGTAAGAGATCTACCATCACATGAGACACAGTAGTGAGAGAGCATCACTCCTGACACCTTGAAGACAAGTGGCCGGTTTGGTACAACTGTCCCCCAAAACATCAAACAACATAAGCTGATTAATCACTTTACTTAGCTCAAGACAGAAAATTGGTATGGACTCTGCTGTATCAGAAAGATCATAGGCAAAGCACATCAGCATACACCTAACACCAGACCAATAACTCTTTCTTATGTGTCTCACATGGGCCTCCCCCATTATTGATGGAGAAATGCCTGCCTGTAACACAAAGTTGGGAATGTGGTATGTATGACTCTGACAGAAAATACCCCCGTGTAGCTGATGTTGGGCCCTCAGCAGCCCATCAAGCTCCAGGTAGGACAACGACCAGCAGGTTCAAGGAACTGATCTTGCTATTTGACATGGGGTCAGACCACCATGCCAAGAACAGTGCATCCATAAAGGCTAATACCCAGCGGAGGCAACTGCCCAGAGCCACACCTTAAGCTCTTCACTGACAGGTGAAGATGCTAACTTATATGCCTTATTGGGATGAGGTTGCCTGTCTGCTGATTTAGAGGGGGTTGGGGGTAACTACATCCTGTATCAAGCACCCTTCCTCCACTCTCACTTCTGTTCGCTGAGGAGCCACCATCTCATGCTTAACAGGAGCCTGGCTAGTCAGGACGTCTTGTGGGACAGGTAGGGCTTCACCAGTGCCAACTTTGGAGTTCTCCCCTACTTTTGTAGAATCTCCTTGGCTTACTGGAACTTTAGCTAAAATGTGCCCACCTTCTCTACACTTTCTCTCTTTTTTACTCTTCTGGGGATTACCTGCACTAGCGGCAGGTGTAGCACCTGCAGAATCCTTGGTACCCAGTTATATTTTGTGATGTGTCTCGGGCCCACCCTCCTGGTCAGGTTTTTGGGGCCTGCAGAGAACTCCTTTCATTATATCCGTAGAGTGGTCCATATTTTTCTCTTGGGGGTGGGGGGCTTTTTGGCCTCTTTCTTTTGTTCTACCCATCCATGTCTTGTCTTGGACACTCTAGTTTTCGCCCTGTGATCAGCCTTCTTCCCAAACTCATGGGGAGAGGCTGGCCCCAGGTCTACCAGGTACTGGCACGATTTTTCTTGATAACAACTACTTAATAGGTGTTCTTCCATAATCAAATTATACAGCCCATCATAGTCATGCACTTTATTTCCTTTCAACCAGCTAACTGGTGTCTTCACTGAAAAGTCTACAAAATCCACCCAGGACTGACTCTGGTTTTTTGAAGTCTCCCTGAACCTGATTGTATATTTGTCAGAAGTGGGCCTGAAGCCCTCAATCAGGGTACCCTTCATGAGGTCTTAGGTCTCAACATCTGTCTCGTTCAATGTCAGGAGCTTTTCCCGAAATTTTTCAGAGAACAGTTCCCAAAGGAGAGAGCCCCAATACTTTCGGCTGACCTTCCTAGCTATACAGGCTCTCTAGAACACTGTGAACCATTTGATGATGTCATCACCTTCTGTATACTTAGGAACAATCCCTTTGGACATTTTAGGGTCAAAGGTTTCCTATCTGCCTCTAGGTATTATACATCTGTCACCATTCATGGGTGGTAAACCCATATCTGGCCTTGCCCTTTCTATGGCCAGTATCTTGTCCTCCAGGGCTACTCTTTGGGACAATCTTTCTAGAAGGATCTCCCCCTCATATGGACATTTCTATGTACCTTGTGCTATCTGAGCCATCCTTGCTAAAGGCAGATACCATTGGCACAGTGCGTTGTATAGGTACATTGTTTTCTGTCTCGAGTGGATGCACATTTGTGTCATATTTTTCACTCCCTCCGCCCCGGTTCTCATCAGTAGGATGGGCCTGCTCATACTCTGCCAACAGCTTCTGAAGAGGGTTGAGCCTGTTTTTATTTGGCAAACTTTTCAGAGAAACCGTAGCTGCTTACAGATAAGCTAAAGATAAGGGGTAAGGCCGAGCTCCTTAGCCACATTCTCTTCAGGATCCATTATCGCACTAGTTTTGGGAACTTTTTGGAAGAAGAAAAAATCCCAACACAAGTGTTCTTAGTCTTAACTACAGTAAATGTTTAAATCGTAAACAGTTATAAACATCAGGGACTTAACCAAGACCATAATAGTTGATTTTAGACATTTAGAAAAAATTGTCAATTTGCAATATTCACTTTTAACTAAACTCAATTTTTGCATTTACTAGTGCACCCACTTATTAACAATGTGGTATCAGAAAATGCAAAATCGTAGACCCCATCTCTGATCCACCAATGTAGGAAGCTGGCTCTCTATATACTGCAGTAAAAACGAAGTACGCTGTGCAGAGACTCCAGTGAGTCCCCACTTGGTTTACAAAGACCACAGTAGATAATACTAACTCTCTTTCATGGTAGTGTGGGTGAGCAGTTAGGCTTATCCGAGGGTAGTGCTAAGCATTTGTTGTACTCACGGAGGAAATAAATGAGACTCACACTTAAAGAATAAATCCGAGACCAATGTAAAAAAATTACATTATTTTTATATATATTTCGAACAAAAAACTAAGTTTAAAAGTCAGTACTGTATTTCTTATGAATTTTCAAAGATAGGTAAAAAGTTGGAAGTTGTGCGCAATTACGCACCATGCAATCCTATGGGAGGAAAAAGCAGATAGGTAAAGCACATAGTTCGGACAGTTGTAGGGGTTCCTCTTCCCGTTTTAGAGTAGCAGGAAGCCAAGGTTCAATGTTCTACCACCAGTTCATCAGGTGCGTCCCAAATTCCACCAGGCGCAGGGAGTTGGTTGAATTGGTATCTGGCACGCTAAGGGGGCACCTCTAAAGATAGGCTGCACAAGGGGACTTGCGGGCAAGCCCAAGAGCTCCAAAAAGGGTCTAGGGTCGCAAGGGCCTTAGGGACAAGGGAGCACCGCAGTTAGGTTGGGCAGCCTGCTGAATAAAGGTGCTCATTCTGGTCAGGGGGCCACAGCTGGCAGGGGCAAATTCAGGACTAATGGGCCACTCTCAAAGTGAGTCTCAGAAGTCATGATGTCCCTTGATGGCTGTTGGGCTCTGGTACAGTTGGAGTTCCGACTAGACTCTTCGATTTTTGTCTTGGGTGCAGGGCATCCGGTACCCCTGGGATTGATACTGCATGGCTTTGGTCGGCCCCGGTGCCTTCACACTCGGTGGGGAGACAGATCTGACCTCCCAGAGCATGAGTACATCTTCCTGGTTTGTTGCTGCACCGATGAGTCTGGGGAGCTGCCAGTCGGTGGACCAGACTGGTTTCAGTGCCTGCTGTCTGCAGGGGAGTAGCTCCTCTCCTCCAAGGGAGTTCTTTGGCAGCTTGTGAAGGCTGGTAATCCTCTTGGGTTCTTAGTGGCTACACAGCAGCAGGACTAGACAGTTCACCTCGATTGTCAAGTCTTGAAGCAGCAGGCCTCAGTCCTTGGGTTCAGCAGCTCTTCTTTGTCCTCTTCATCTTTAGGTCAGTCAAATCTGAAGTTCAGGTTAGATGGGTGCCACCTAAATACTCAATTTAGGGGCATTATGGGGAGTACCGGGTAGTAGCCTATGGGCTACCTACCTGTAGGGCAACAACACCCTTTATATGACCACTTCCTGTGGTAAGTCAGACCCTCCAGGATATCGCGATTTCGCGATTTCGCGATTTCGCGGTTTGCCGCGAAATCGGCACTTTTGTAAAAATGCAGCGATTTTTACAAAAGTGCCCGCGAAATCGGCACTTTTGTAGAAATCGCGTGCCATTTTTACAAAAGGCCTATATCCTGGGGGTCTGTCTATCGCGTGCTTACTGATCTGTTCAATTGACGCCTTATCTGGAGCATCTTACGTAAACACCCACGTCAGGCCAGCCACTGCCATGCTCCACTGAATGCCAAGGGTTGTTTTAGTTCCTCGTACCCTTTTGGTGTCAGAGCGCTGGAGAGGCCAGAGACCTGGAATGGGGCAGAGGGAACTGGGAAGCCCAGGTGACGCTGCAAGAGATACTGGACAGTTCAAAGGAAGTCTGCAAGAAGTCAGACCCGAGGGGCCACAAGCACGGCCTTAAGAAAAGGTCAGCGCGGGGTCCAGAGAAAGCTACACAGCACATACATAAATAACTGTGTATGCAGGGAAAGTATAAACAATGGTAAACTCTGCACAAGGAGTCAAAGAAGGGGAACGGCCGGCACCAACGCCACGCGAGTGGCACGCAGAGAAAGGCAAGAGTCTCAACTGTAATAAAGATAAATATTTAATAAACCACCGTGCTGTTGCCCAAAAATGATGTTGGCTTCTGACTGCATTTGATTTTGTTTTGTTTTGTTATTATTGCAGCGGCTGGACCTTGCGCCACTCAATGCAAACATCATTGTCCATCAGTCATACAAGGTACTCCGAAGTGCTGTGTATTGCTGCATACAATTACAAAATGAGTAAATACTTGCAGATGGCTCTGTGAATACCAATAGCAACAGTGACATAGCAAAGGTGCCATGGGCCCTAATGCGAGCAAGATAAATGCCCCCCTACATCCTCTGATTAGGTAGTAAAAAACATTTATAAAGGGGTGCAGTGGGCTCTCTCACCCCTGGGCGCAGGTGCAACTGCACCTGCTGCACTATTGATGACTGCTCCGCTAAATGGGAGGCCATACTGAGCCCAGAATTTCACATATTTACTGGCTTAAATTAAATTAAAAGAAGCAGCCAGAGCCTCATAACAGTAAACATTACTATAGGAGGAAGCCAGTAAGGCAGGGGAGCACAGCAGTAAGGGCCTTATTGCGATGTTAGGGAGAAGGACACCATGGCAGGAAAGGAACCGTCCAACCTTAGGTCGGCGGTTCCGATGTCCCAAATTGGATGTGACCGCCCTTAGGGCAATCAGAAAAATCAATTTTTCAATTAAATCTTACGCAGCAGGAGGTAAAGGCCAACAGCCCCAGGTTCCATTGAAAAACTGATATTTTCAAAAATCCCTGCATTCAAAATGCCATCGACCCACTTAACTCCTTATTTCATTACATAAAATTATTAAAAGGAGTTTAGTGTTTTTTTTTAAAAAAGATGCTTGTTTTAGTGTTTTTCACTCAATAGAGCACTTTCTTTGATTCTTGAATCTCTAAACAATGCGGGCTGGCCCAAGGCATTTCCGAGCTCTCCATGCCAGCTCCGGCCACAACTATGCTATTTCACACCCTGCCCGGCTCCGGGGGAGCGGGCTTGGGACCCAGCGCCCCGCTATTAACACAAGCCGTAATGTCTCCTATATATATTTTTTTCTTACTGCACAGCCATTCATCCTTGCATATTGAGGGATTCACAGCCAAGTCAAAGACTCACTCGCCATTCCTGCAGCATGCGCTTAAACCCCACTTAGATATCTGCCTCTCCTTGCCTCTACTGCGGTTTTGCCCCGCTGGATCGTCGCTGGCGCTACGAGCCGCTTCCTCCTCCCACGCTGTCGGGGGGGCCTGTGTGTCATGGCCGCGTCTCTTGACCCTGCTTCGCCGGTCCCCTCAGCCTTGGCCTTCGATCTCCGGCGGGGGTTCTCTGGTCAGGGGTCACTTCGTACTTCCTCCGTCTCTGTCTCCCGGATGCTGCGATGCCCACTCTTGATGCCAGACGTTGGTTGCGAGCCCGGCTGCTCAGCCGGGTTTGCCACTCCGCAGATTCCATTGCCGGAATGGAGTAGTGCTCTTAGATGCCTTCGCCCCGGGGGACAACACCATATCAGCACCAGTGAGGGAAACCCTGGATCCTCAGGATGCTCGTCGGGCGCTCCTCTGGCTCCGCGTGCTTCGCCATCTCCGCCCCCGGCTGGGCCTCGCTGCAGCACTCCTCTCCTGCCGCTTGCACCCCTCGTGGAGCTTGGGGAGAGATCCTACCACCCACTATACGACGCCATGAGTCGAGGATGACCCCCAGGTTGCGTGCGTGGTCGGTGGGTGTTGGAGCTGTTCCCAGTGCGGTCGGCTACCAGGAGTCATCCCAGGCCGACGGGGTGGATCCGAGGATGAGGATCTCCGTCTTGTCCGAGTTCAGCTTCAATCAGCTGTTCCTCATCCATTCGGCGACGGCCTTCATTCCTTTGTGTAGGTTGGTTTTGGCGGTGTGGGGGTCCTTGGCGAGGGAGAGGATCAGCTGGGTGTCATCGACGTAGGAGATGATGTTGAGGTTGTGCAGTCGGGCGACGTGGGCGAGTGGTGCCATGTAGATGTTAAACAGTGTAGGGCTGAGGAATGAGCCCTAGGGTATGCCGCAGACGATCTTGGTGGCTTCGGAGCGGAAGGCGGACGTTCTATGTTCTGCCGGAGAGGAAGTCTTGCTTTTTGAGGGAAACAAAGTGTCTACATTGTAAATAAACCAAATATACATAGCTTCATGTTGTTAAATAACTAAAAAAAACGAAGATATCTGTGTTTGTTGTAGGAAAAATGGCCAAATAAAACGCCGCAAAATTGTCGCTAAATTTCCATATTTGTGCCTCTAAATTTCCATTTTTGTGCCGCTAAATTTGCTAATCCATGCCGCTATATCCTGGGGGGTCTGGGCAGAACCCTGACACTAATACGCTGGTTCTCTCCAACACACGATGGTGGATTTTAAAAAGTGGTCACACATGAGCTGCTCCACCTTAGAAGTGGTACTGGCTAGGTGTGGGTGCACCTCCTAATCTAACTACTTTTCCTGACTGTCCTCCCACCAAAAAGTGGGGACAGGACAGGGGTGTTGCATCTTTCACTAGCTGGAGAGGCCTGGGTCACATTTCAAAGACAGTATAGCCTTTGGAGCTCCCACCCTGGAAGGCAGTTCTTGATGGGACGAGGTATGAAAACGTCTGCAGGCATTATTCTCAGCCTCTCAGAACAAAGGCTGTCAACCCAGGAGGCCAGAAACATGTCTTGTGGTGGGAAGGCTGGTCAAGACCAGTCAGTCAACACACTAGAAGTCGGTAGGTTTTCAGAGGACCTCTGAGGTGCCCTCTGTGTGCATTTACTAATAAATCAAGCACTGGCATCAGTGTGGGTTTAATAAGATGAGGTGTTTGGTACCAAACACCTTGGGGTACAGTGAAGGCATCATGTAGCTGGGGAACTCATAATGATGAGTGTCAAGCCCTTGTACTCATTATGGCTTCCCTGTGGTACGCTGGTAATATCTAAGGGGCAACATAGACATCACCAAGGCATATCCACTCTCGCAGATATGCCCTCACATGGATATAGTGCACCCTGCCTAAGGGGTAACTTAGATATCACCAAGCCATATCTGCCCTCACATGGATATAGTGCACCCTGCCTTAGGGCTGTAATGCCTGCCTTAGGGGTTTGTTATCTATGTCACATGTAGGGCTGGTAGGCATGGCACACAAGGATGTATGCCTTGTCGACACGCAGGCTGTAAGGGTAGTTTGCATGATCTTGATGAGGGGTACTTAGGGTGGCACAATTCATGCTGCAGCCCTAGGGGACCCTCTTCAGTCCCAATGCCCTAGGCACCAGGGGTCCAATTCACTAGGGACTTGCTGTGGGGCTGTAGACTTGCCAATTATGGAACAATCGTACAGTTCAAGGAACGAACACTCGAGCTGGGGACCTCTCGGTCAAAATTGCACGAATACCAGGCAACAAATGGGGGGCACTGCAACAAAAAAACGAATTTCCTACACCACCTCAGTATGCAGGCCGTTATGGGGGTTAGGTTCGGCGCACTCCCCATTCACATTGGGAGAACATCCCCAGCTGGACCTCTGTGATCTTCTGGAGCCAGCGCATCAGGTCCTCCCACCTTTTCCTATAATGGATGCTGCGCCGGCAATAGACCCCAGGGTCTGGGTGATGGCTTTCTAAATGGATTGCTTCTGATGGGCGTTTACCTGTTTGGATGCAATAGATGAAGAAACAAATTGTATCCGCAAGTTTTAGGATGTCTGTTTGGTTGACACACATTTTGTATACACCTAGCACAAGCATTGATCAAAGGTTAACACAAAGTGGGCCAGATGCATCAAGGCTTTTGCGACTCGCAAACGGCCTTTTAGCATGATTTGCTGTGTATCAAATAATCGCAATTTAAGGAATCGCAAAAAATTGCGATTCCTTATTTTGCCATAGCATTTAAGGAATCGCAATTTTTGCGATTCCTTAAATGATATGTATGTAACTATTTGGAATTGCGAATTTGTGTTAAGAAATCGCAAATTACCACCAATTTGTAGTTGGTGGTAATTTGCGATTTATTTTTAAAAATGCCCTATTTGGCATTTGTGAGGGTGGCATGTGACACACATACATGCCCATAGGGCATGTATGTGTGCCACATGCACACACATGTAAATTTCAGGGGTGCAGCAGGGTGTTTTTGAGACACCCCTGCACCATTGAAATAATTCTCAAATTGCGATTAGCTAATCGCGAAATTGCAATTTGAGAATTATTGCTCTATCATTCCTATGGGCCTCCTGGCCCATAGGAATGCATTGCAAATTTTTCTTTATTTGCGAATTCGCAAAATGCGAATTTGCAAATAAAGAATAATAAGGAATCGCAAAAAAATAGCGATTTTGTACATACATACCATTTTGCGCTTTCTAAATAGCGATTCGCAAAAAATCGCTATTTAGGAATCGCAAAATGGATGCTTGATGCATCTGGCCCTACATGTGTAATTCCCACATGCTAAGCACTACAAAGACATGAATACACACTTTTGCAGTCATCTACGGACTATCCTGAACCCTGCTGATGACCTACACTGACTAAGCCAGGCCACTAACATCATGTAGCCCAGGGCCATCCTACATGTACTGTGATGTGAGCTTCGTTGAAACACTACACACCATTGTGACCTTCTGCAGCGTAAACTACTTGTACATGGCTGTACAAACACCTTTACAGCCAGGCCCACTGGCTTGATGCATACGGTTCATACAGGCAAATACCATAGTATATACGACATCCTAAGACTTAAGCCACAATTAAAGAGCTGGCATGTGTATCACTGAGAGCTTCCTCTCTGGGGAGGCATGGACATGTGGACTACTTAATGGGGTATCATACTACGTCTGATTGAGTTTGTGTGGTATGCACTGCCATCAAAGGACACACCTTTTGCCATATACAGCACTGTTACAGGGATGACATTCAACATGCCATTGTATGTCTTGTTTGATTGGTTGATTGTAACACAGCTGGTGATTCACATATCAAAATCACTTCAGAAGTAACCAGCTACCTGTATTGTTAATGTGTCACAAATGCAGTAGGTCTGTACAATGTAAGCATGACTTATGGAAAAGTGACAACAGACCTGTTGAGCATGGGGCCTGTCATAAGTAAATGTCATGCATTGACAATGTGGGTCAATGGAAAGACGTATCAGGTCCGGGGGTTACCTCAGTTGCCATTCCAAATTTAGTCCATGTAAAAGCAATCAGGGCTAATATTGGTTAAGAACACTAAGTTTGGGAACAACCAAAGATCAGTAGACGGGAGATTACTCTGTATATCAGTTGTATTACTACAGTAACTCTGCCACAGTCTGTGCCATGACTCAGGCTGGTCACAACACATTGTCAGGCCTTGCTCTATGCATGCTAAGTATGCTGCTTCCACATAAACATCACATTTCCACCACTTCAATACATAAAGGTACATCTTGTGGCCACCTAGTAAGTGACCTCAAGGTGGTGTGGTACTCTGAAGGGGTCTGGAGGTATAGCTAGCTCCCAGACAAAAGTTTGGTGAACCCTGATGTGGGGTGAGTGGTATGTGGGACTGTACACATAGTTAACATCATCCTCATCTTCTTCTTACAGTATACATACACAGCTCATGCTGTAAAGCCTATATATTACTTTGCAGATTCACCAGGATCTGTTTTGAAAAGATATCATAGGTGCCATGAAATGTATACTTGCATAAATATGTGCTTGCAACACAAGTAGGATCTAGGGCTTATCACACATGACAATGGTGATGTTAAGTACACAAAGCACAGCGCTCAACATTCCATTACATGATTGTACTCAGTAGGGACCCCAACATTTTACAACAGGAATCTGATATCACTCTGGGGCTCAGAGGCACATTGTAGCCTGTGGGAATGGATAGCATGGAATTGAACAGAGTAAAATATGTATGTGATATAGTTACCTGTTCCTCTGGTGAGCCATAGAGCTTGCCATATAGGGGAAGGACATCTTCAACAAGTTTCTCCAGCTCCCCTGGAGAGAAGGCAGGGGCCTTCACACCTGCTTGGCCCGACATGATTGCTCCCAGAGATAGCAAACAGCAGCTGAAGTGGAGGAGGTTGATAGGAGCAGTGTCAGGAAGCAAGTGAGTTATTTTTCATACCGCGGCATACATGTATGCCAAGTACACTGCCATTAGCGTAGACGGACACAGCCATTTGGAAGCAACTGTCACAATAACCAATGGTAGCCTATGGCTTGTCTGCTGTGGATGAAACCACCCACCACGCAGTTGAATTGCACCGCTGGCGGTAGGCTCTGAATGTCATATATGCGTCGTCAGGCATCTGTGGTTTTAGCAGTTGGAACTAGAGTATTGGTGACTGTTAAGTGCATCACCACCACTAAAAATGTGATGTAACGTGTTTACATATGTTTTACTCCATTGCTTCGTACTTTGCTACGCACAAACATCAGTGTAGTGCATTACTGTGCATAAACGCTATATTATCATGGTTCACTGTACACCGCAGGTGACAGTATTTTGTAAGGACAATTTAAATGTTACAATATTAAGGTGCTCATGATACGTTTTTGTACGTATAATGTGCTCATTTCTGTTACATACACATGTGAAGTCTACAATAGGGGGTTATAGGCGCATGTTAAACAGCAGACAAATATTATGTGAATTATGTGTAATGCTTTCTGAAGCAGTTATGTTTTGTCACACTACTTTTGGCTTATTCTTTTTATATATTACTGTGTGACACTGTGACCAATGTTCAAAGTTGTTTTCATTCCACACATAGGTACCCTGGAAGCGGGAGGAGATGACAGCCTTCAGTGTGCCACCCATTTTCTGACCTCTACACCATAGAAGAAAGGAATGTCATTAAGAAGTTTTGCTTAAATAGGCAAATAATACAGGATTTATGTCATCAGTTTGAGAATGATCTCCTTAATCAAAACACTAATCCCACATGTATCCAACTTAGTGTGAGACTTATGGCAGTATTGCATTTTCTGGCAACAGGTTCCTTTCAATACACTGTGCTATTTCTGGGGGTATGTCACAACCATTGTTCAGTGGTGTACTACAAGACATGCTTTGAGCAATGATGAGACATTTTGACAGCTACATCTAGTTCCCCAGACATGAGGATTTAGCCAATGTGAAGGTTGACTTGTATGGTTTTGGTCGTATTTCACATATTGTTGGAGCTGTTAATGACACCCATATTGCCTGAGTGTCACCGCAAGCCAGGAAACAAGTTTTCCGCAACCGAAGGCACTTTTGTTCTATCAACGTGCATATTGTCGGTTACCGGATTTGTACATCTCAAACGTCTGAGCCGGGTTTCCAGAATCAGCCCATGATTCCTTCATACTGCAGAACAGCACCATAACCCAGCTGATATAACAACTACTACAGGAGAGGCCCTGGCTTGTTGGTAAGTTTGATCTGTTCTTACTTTCTGTGGGTGATGTAAGGTAGTATGATCAGAAAGTGGGTAACTTATTGTTGCACCTGTATCTGTCTTCTATTTGGGAGACTCAGCAAATCCCAACCGTACATGGTTGTTGTCACCGCTGAGGAATCCAACTACGCCAAGGGAAGTCTGCTTTAATGAGGCCCCTGCAAGAACATTGCAGCCAGTGGTGCAAGCTTTTGGGCTCCTGAAGGCCAGATTCAGAAGTCTGTGGGGTACCACCAACACATAGGTGGACCCCGAATTAGCAATCTTAGGCTTACTATACAGGAGACCATTCCCTCAATAAGCCCAGTGAGTTCCAGAGGTGTCACCAGCTCCCTGGGCCTCAGCCTGCTGCGGAGGGCCCACGAGAGTAGGGCACTCCTGCTGCACCACGCAGAACTCCTACCAGGAAGAGCTTCCGTCTTGCTGACAATTGGTCAGCTCAGGCAGATTCCCCAGTTTGACCACATCTTCTCCTGTAGGTACAAGAGCCTCCCCCTCAGAGTCAGCCTCCTCCTGGCCTGGGGGAAGCAGCTCAGGGGCGGGTTCACCGTGCCCCTTGCCTTTCCTCTTCCAGGCAAGAACCTGGGCCACTAATTCAGGTTCAGGGTCCTTCTGACCATCCTCCAGCGCCACCCTTGACCGCATGGTCAGGCAATCCCACTCAGGCAGCCCTAACATCCCCAAGTGTGACTGGAGCTCCACCTCCCTCCAGGAGGTATGCTTCTGGTCACTGCCGAGCAGACAGTCCACAGGTATAGATGGGCTCACAGCTACCCTCAAGGTACTGGAGACCACCAAACTAAAAAGGGACCTGCCCCAATAGACAGTGGCTCTCCCTGTTGTCAACCCAAAAGAAAAAGGAGGACCCCACACAGTGTTATAAGGGACCGGGGGGAAGAACAGTGTTAAAAAAATAATAAAGTCCCAACTCGGAGGACAAATGAAATCTTGTGATCGTCGACCTTGTGATTCTTTTTTCGTGTTATTTATGCCCAAAAAATTTTATATTGATATGCACATTATAAATGTTTTTAATGATGTTTTTATGTGAATTATGAATTTGTAATTTGTTTATGTGGAATAAAATTTAATAACAACGTTACCAAGCATACACTGTGATAAGTCTTATTTAAGTCTTTTTGTTAGCACTGTACCCAATTTGCCATAACCTATGTTTGTCCATGATACTATAGTGGGGAACTGATAAATATTGATAATTAATCACACTCCATTGTACCTTTGCCTTTCCCGTCGATTTGTCGACATGCTAAGTTAGGAGATAACTCGTAGTACCAACACTAAAATAGGACAGATTTCATTTGTCCTCCGAGTTGGGAATTTATTATTTTTTTAACACTGTTCTCCCTGTTGTCAGCTACAACCACTTGGTGAACCACGGTAGGAACAACCTGCTCTGCAGATACCAGATGACAACTGGCAGTTATCATACTAGCCCTGGTGTCCCACAGAGCTTACACCTTATGCACATTAATGGTCACCCACTGCCTGTACTTACTAGTATTTTCAGACATGACAGTTCTCTGGACCACTTCATTGTTGCCCAGAGACATTAGGGTTCTCCACCATTGTCCCGGATCATTTCTTCCTCAAGCACAACCCCACCACCCCTAGTGTTTGTGCACTAGTGAGGGAATGGAGCCCGCTTAGGGCACTTGGGATCTCCACAATAGTGCTCTTCTTGATGATAAGCATAGCACCTGAGGGGCCCATTCTCGGATGTTCTACCTGTATGGACCCACTTCTTCTTATCACCAGGGAGTTGGGAATCCTTACCCAGGGTCTTAGTCTGAGGTCTAGAGAGATGTCCTTACTCTTATTCCTGTCCCATCCTACTTTTTCTGCAGGGGACCCAACCCACCTTTGGATTGGATCCCCAAGACATCTTTTTGTAGCCCAGGGAGTTAACCCAGTGGTCTGCCACTTCAGTAAGCTGTCTAGGATCAGAAAGCTTCTTAGCAATCAAGTGCTGGCGCAGCTCGATAGACCAAAGGCTAAGCACGTACAGCTCCTTGTAGTCCACCACCTCACTACCCTTCACCCAACCATCCAGCACCTTGCAAAATTATTCCACACAATCTACCCAGGTCTGGGGAGTCATTTTCATACTGTCCGTAAACTGCTGCATGTACTTCTCAGGGGTCAACCCATATTTCCTGATCAAGGTCTTATTCAGGGTGGAATACTTCAACAAGGTTTCCCTCCTCTTCGTCGGAGCATGAGCCACCCAATCCACCTCAGGGATCCTGTGCATTTGTAAAACTATTTCATAGGCCCCAAACCACCGATCTATGTCATCCCCCACTCCATAATCAGGCACCAGACCCTTAGATATGTGAACTTGTTTATCTGAAGAGATTGATGAAATGCTGCCACCATCTGTGCTGGACTCAGCTCTACTGGCTTTCACGTCCAGCTCTCTCAGGCTCAACTCCTGAGCCAACATCATTTTCTTTTCCTCCATCGCCACCTTGGCCTTCTAACTTTCCCACCTAAGTTTAGCCAGGTCCAACTTGAGCTTCCTTTCCTCCCGCCATTCCTCCAGCTCCTTTGGGGACAAACACCTGAGGGAGCCACTACTGCCTGACCTGGAGGGCACTACGTTCCCATCCAGCAGTTCCGGCTCCTTAGTATCCACTGCCTCACCCTCCGCAGGATCCTCAACTGTACCTCTGGACTCCAGCCAGACCTTCAATGCCTTTTCCTGCTCCTCCTCCCTACTGAGGCCTTTAAAAGAACATTTCAGGTCTCTACACAACCCTTTGAGCTGGGGTAGCGTATAAGTCTCCAACGTATCCGGCTCAAATTCCCCAAACTCTCCTAGTGCAGATACATTCACTGGTTCCCCCTGACTTAGGCATGGCTGTTGTGAGCACTGAAAGGTTTTCAAACTAGAAAGGCCATACAGAAAGAGACCCCAAGTTAAGAAAACAATAATGTACACCGGATTCATGGCAAACCACTGTGTTGTTAGGATTTGTGCCATCCCACGTCCTATCCACACTGCGGATCACCAAATGTTAGATCCAGCAGTTTTGGGCTGGCTAAGATGCATTGGGAAGCCAGTCAGAGTCTACAATTTGAAATAGGATAAGTATGATACAATTGCTCGATAATCTTGCTCACCCTCTGGTAGCTTGGCACCAAGCAGTCAGGTGTATCCTCAGGGCTCGAGTATAAGGTATTGGCACACCACTCCCCCTCGCAACACACTGTGTACGCTACAAAAGGACTCCACACCATATTTATAAAAACAGTTGTCTTTGTAATACACACACACACACTGAGACTAAAATGAGATACAAAATGTATATAGACTTTACAGTTATACACAATTGTCAAACTTCTCTAGTGAAATAAAAATGAAACACACATTTTATATACACTTTACAGTTAATGCTATTGTCTGACTCTCCCATTAGCAGAAAGGTTAAACAGTCACAGTTCTTTGACTACACCTCGTGTCCCAGTCCCTCAGTCTTCAACGTCACCAGCCAATAATACATATTGCTCTGACTGGCACCCTGTTGACTAGATATTCGGAACCACCTAACACAGAAAGAAACAGTTACTTAGTTTCTTCCATCCAGATTAGACCTCCAGAAGCACCTGCTCGAGTGCAGATCAATATCCCCTCTGTAGACAAAAGGTTGTGACCCAGGAAGCTAGGACACTTCAGAATCTGGAGAAAATGCTTTCCCCTCAAGAAGAGGTATGACCTGCTGTAGACCCCGATAGTCAGCTGCACATGTCCACAAGGCACACAAAACCCCAGGGACTCATAACAGTATTTTCCTAAACAAAGCATCCTGCCGCGTGAGTCTAGGGAGAGGGACCCAACACCTTGGGCAGAGGCTGCAATGTCAGGTACTCTCGTCCGCCCAATCTAGAGGCCAAAAACAGTCTTGGCTCCGGGCTCAGGTTCCCCCACCTACCCTTGGACACCACAAGCTTTGGAGCGGAAGCGAGCACAGGTCCCTTGGTTGCAAGCACGGGTCCCTCAGACTCTGCAAGCTTCTGCTGCACTCCTCAAACTTCAAACGTCCTGGCACCTCAGGTGGCTTCTGATCTTGTGCACACACTCCTCTGGCACAGCGAGATGATGGTGTATGTCCGGACGGTCATTGTCTCAACCACAATCACTTACACCTCTCTCCGCCGCACAAAGTGCGGTGCTTACAATCTCCTGGAGACAGTAAAATCCTTTGTGTCCCTGGGATCTCGTGGATAGGAGGTCAGCTTAACAGCCCTTGGAGAGTACTTCGAGACCTATGCCACGAAAGTTGGCACTTAGATGCAGGCCAGAAATGTCCAGGCAAAATTCACCAAGTGATAGTCCCCTTCTTGGAGCACGATAAGCTCCAAGCCACCACAAGTCTGCGGATAGTCCAGTTGCTGTTCCTCCTGCCCTAATGATACCTCATGTCAATGCCCCATATCGAACTAGCGTAGTATGGTTCCAGATCCAAACTTGTTACTACTTTTAGAGGCCGAAGCCCCAGTAGTTATACCCACCATGGACTTTGAAGATAAGATCAGTACAACAAGTCACCTTTGAAATGCACAGGCCCTCTCTAAATTTTGTGTTGTCTGCCATCCTAGCCCGAGAGGATTGATCACAATCTCTTGTGGGCCAAGACCCTGCTCCCTAGGACTGCAGGTGCCAATTCCACCCCCACCTAATCGTACCAGAAAGGCCACTTAGAGTCAGAGGTCCACAGTTTCCCAGGCACCACTCGTTTATGGCCCTCTATGAGAAATGCACAGATGTGGCTGCCCTCCATAGCACCCAGTTGGGAATTAGGAGACGGGCTTCCAGGTACACAGAGCCACGAGCATCGAAATGCTCACTTTCCCAAAGTGATATTTCCAGCACCGTAATGTCGAATCCTCTCCAACTATTACAGAGGATTTTCCATTATGAATTCATCAATACTAAACACTTTACTGTTACTATTCTGCCCGTAGGAAATAATGCTCCGCAGCCTTTCCCTACACCCACTCATGCTAATCTAATGCGAGAAGCAGGCCCCAACATCAGGTGTCATTCACAACTCTTGCAGGTAACACATATACACACCTGCCCAACCGCTTCCCAATACTGCACCTTGTCGCCAGGGAGAACTCCGATATAGCAAGAGGCATGCAGAACCTTGGCACGTAGCTCTATAAATGCCAAACCGAGTATCAGTAACCCGTGTACACAGGCACCACCAGGGCAAACCTGTGGCACAATCAATGAGCTACCTCCGTGAATGGCACAACCAGTGCAGTAGGCCCACAGAGGCGCATTCCAGATTCATGCTCCTGGTATAGGTTTTACCCAATGACAAGGTACTTACAGATAACTCAAATCAGCCAATCACTGATAAACACAGTGTGTATGTATATATATATATATATATATATATATATATATATATATATATATATATATATATATATATATATATATATATATATGTATATATGTATATATATATATATATATATATATATATATATATATATATATTTATATATACAACATTACGCGCTGCTTCTGCGACGCAATCCAGGCCACACCAGCAATACTCGTCCAAATGGATTTTATTCAAAGTAAAAGTTTAGGCATAACGCGTTTCGAGTCTCTTGACTCTTCATCAAATGCCAACAGCTCCAGCAATGGGTTCGTTACTGATTTTAAAAAAATGTAGCTTAAAACACTGAAGAGGGACCACAGTCTTTAATGTTCCGGTTTAAAGGGGACAGGCATCAATGTTCGTGATGGTTTTAATTTTCACGGTTTGTCTCTGCTGCAGAGGTTAGTACCTTCCTTGTTCAATTGTTCATAGTAACGCTTTACACAATATTCATTCATGTGAGGTTACCTTTGCAGCCTAGTCTCAATCGTTCAGTTCTTTGAGACTGCAATTACCAGAATCCTCCTCACCTGTCCCATTCACATTACCGGGCTCCAGTGCAGATATTGGCAAAACTCCACTGAACACTCTGTGCGCCGAGTGCGAATCACGCCATAAAAGGGAAAATTTCCATGTCTCGGCCACGTTGTGCTTGTATGGTTTCGCGACCATTGATGTAGCAAGTCTTTTCAAGCGTCGAGTATGCCGTGCTTCAGAAAACAATCTTCCGCATACCCTAGCTGTTTCAGATTCCATTCGCCCGACCAAGGCGGGCCTCACATGGTGGCCTCATCCATCAGGTTAGTCTCCTGTCACTTGTTGCAGCCGGGGGGCACTCTTGAGAAAAGCTCCTCGCTTCTGTCCTTGTCCTGACAAACGAGCGCCTCCCCCTCACGGATCGCGGGCCTGGTCCTGAAGTGTGTCAGACACTCCTCTGCAATGTATACAACATTACGCGCTGCTTCTGCGACGCAATCCAGGCCACACCAGCAATACTCGTCCAAATGGATTTTATTCAAAGTAAAAGTTTAGGCATAACGCGTTTCGAGTCTCTTGACTCTTCATCAAATGCCAACAGCTCCAGCAATGGGTTCGTTACTGATTTAAAAAAAACGTCGCTTAAAACACTGAAGAGGGACCACAGTCTTTAATGTTCCGGTTTAAAGGGGACAGGCATCAATGTTCGTGATGGTTTTAATTTTCACGGTTTGTCTCTGCTGCAGAGGTTAGTACCTTCCTTGTTCAATTGTTCATAGTAACGCTTTACACAATATTCATTCATGTGAGGTTACCTTTGCAGCCTAGTCTCAATCGTTCAGTTCTTTGAGACTGCAATTACCAGAATCCTCCTCACCTGTCCCATTCACATTACCGGGCTCCAGTGCAGATATTGGCAAAACTCCACTGAACACTCTGTGCGCCGAGTGCGAATCACGCAATAAAAGGGAAAATTTCCATGTCTCGGCCACGTTGTGCTTGTATGGTTTCGCGACCATTGATGTAGCAAGTCTTTTCAAGCGTCGAGTATGCCGTGCTTCAGAAAACAATCTTCCGCATACCCTAGCTGTTTCAGATTCCATTCGCCCGACCAAGGCGGGCCTCACATGGTGGCCTCATCCATCAGGTTAGTCTCCTGTCACTTGTTGCAGCCGGGGGGCACTCTTGAGAAAAGCTCCTCGCTTCTGTCCTTGTCCTGACAAACGAACGCCTCCCCCTCACGGATCGCGGGCCTGGTCCTGAAGTGTGTCAGACACTCCTCTGCAATGTATACAACATTACGCGCTGCTTCTGCGACGCAATCCAGGCCACACCAGCAATACTCGTCCAAATGGATTTTATTCAAAGTAAAAGTTTAGGCATAACGCGTTTCGAGTCTCTTGACTCTTCATCAAATGCCAACAGCTCCAGCAATGGGTTCGTTACTGATTTTAAAAAAACGTAGCTTAAAACACTGAAGAGGGACCACAGTCTTTAATGTTCCGGTTTAAAGGGGACAGGCATCAATGTTCGTGATGGTTTTAATTTTCACGGTTTGTCTCTGCTGCAGAGGTTAGTACCTTCCTTGTTCAATTGTTCATAGTAACGCTTTACACAATATTCATTCATGTGAGGTTACCTTTGCAGCCTAGTCTCAATCATTCAGTTCTTTGAGACTGCAATTACCAGAATCCTCCTCACCTGTCCCATTCACATTACCGGGCTCCAGTGCAGATATTGGCAAAACTCCACTGAACACTCTGTGCGCCGAGTGCGAATCACGCAATAAAAGGGAAAATTTCCATGTCTCGGCCACGTTGTGCTTGTATGGTTTCGCGACCATTGATGTAGCAAGTCTTTTCAAGCGTCGAGTATGCCGTGCTTCAGAAAACAATCTTCCGCATACCCTAGCTGTTTCAGATTCCATTCGCCCGACCAAGGCGGGCCTCACATGGTGGCCTCATCCATCAGGTTAGTCTCCTGTCACTTGTTGCAGCCGGGGGGCCCTCTTGAGAAAAGCTCCTCGCTTCTGTCCTTGTCCTGACAAACGAGCGCCTCCCCCTCACGGATCGCGGGCCTGGTCCTGAAGTGTGTCAGACACTCCTCTGCAATGTATACAACATTACGCGCTGCTTCTGCGACGCAATCCAGGCCACACCAGCAATACTCGTCCAAATGGATTTTATTCAAAGTAAAAGTTTAGGCATAACGCGTTTTGAGTCTCTTGACTCTTCATCAAATGCCAACAGCTCCAGCAATGGGTTCGTTACTGATTTTAAAAAAACGTAGCTTAAAACACTGAAGAGGGACCACAGTCTTTAATGTTCCGGTTTAAAGGGGACAGGCATCAATGTTCGTGATGGTTTTAATTTTCACGGTTTGTCTCTGCTGCAGAGGTTAGTACCTTCCTTGTTCAATTGTTCATAGTAACGCTTTACACAATATTCATTCATGTGAGGTTACCTTTGAAGCCTAGTCTCAATCGTTCAGTTCTTTGAGACTGCAATTACCAGAATCCTCCTCACCTGTCCCATTCACATTACCGGGATCCAGTGCAGATATTGGCAAAACTCCACTGAACACTCTGTGCGCCGAGTGCGAATCACGCAGTAAAGGGAAAATTTCCATGTCTCGGCCACGTTGTGCTTGTATGGTTTCGCGACCATTGATGTAGCAAGTCTTTTCAAGCGTCGAGTATGCCGTGCTTCAGAAAACAATCTTCCGCATACCCTAGCTGTTTCAGATTCCATTCGCCCGACCAAGGCGGGCCTCACATGGTGGCCTCATCCATCAGGTTAGTCTCCTGTCACTTGTTGCAGCCGGGGGGCACTCTTATGTATAGCGATAGCCAGTAGGTATATATAGTTAGGATTATTTCTCTAAGGAACTTTTGAAAATTCTATGTCTAATAACTTTGGCGTTTGTGGGCGGAATCGGCTGAAATTTTCAGGAAAATGGCACATTTTGTTTCTGAGCAGCCCTTGAAAATTTGGGGGGGTTTCGTCAAGGGGGGGCCGAGAAAAAAGGGGGGTCCCAAAACGCGTTTTTCCCATGTTAATTTCCATAGGGCGTTTGGCCTCACTTTTAGCTCGAACGGCTGAATGGATTTGCACGAAACTTGGCAAAATTGTAGGGACTGTTAGCCCGATGTGCCTTTCCTGGGTCTCAATATATGTGCTCCAGTGGATTTTGAGAAATTAACGTTTAAAAAAATGTATATATCTGTGACAGCGTCCCAGATAGCGCTCCAGATCGCGTACTTTTCGCGTCACGGAGCTTTGCGAAGTGATGCTGATTGGCTCTCCGGTGTCTGTCAACATTCTAAACAGTCCGGTGCGGCCGCCATCTTGTCTCTCGGTACGATCGAGAGACAAGAAGAGGTGAAAAACGAAGGGGGAATTTAATGAAAGGGGGCAAGGTAGACCCCTCTTGACCCCCTAGGAATGATGTTGGGGTTATTAAAAGGTCCCGTGGGGAAAATAAAAAAAAATTGATTTTTCACGGTAGAAGCGCTTCCCGGTTCGCGAACCGGGCCGCAAACTGGTAGCGAAACGGGAATTCGCCATTTTGTGTTTCGGTTTAATTAAATTACAGGGTATAAGGGGGTACGGGAGACGTATCCTGATCCCTTATGCTTTCTGAGGGTGGCTGAGGAGGCTCATATATGTTGATACATGTCTTCCAGAGGCTGTGCGTGAGCGTTTTATTTTTTTTGCTGCGTGACGTCTGTTAACGTTCGATTCGATGGAAGTGTTGACCGCCATTTTGTCACTGCGAGTAAATATTTTATTTGTTATAAATAAATCATTATTGATAAACATTGTCTGCGCCATCTTGCCTTTTTTGCAATGCCACACTTTTATCGAGCACAGCAGCCATTTTAGATGCCTTGACCAGACCCACTGTCTGCACCCTCGCAAGCATCTCCCCCACGCACTGGTCACTCCCGCTCTCTTTCTCATGTATGGGCTAGAAACCTCCTCCCATCTGCGCTGTTCTTCTCTGAGAATCACACCCTGTGCCCGCCCGACACCTGCCTTTCACCCTATTCACTACCGCACCCTCTGACACTCCTCTTCCTCTGTGTCCGATTGTCCAGGCCCGTCCCAGGCTATCACCTAGCCCTGCAGATGTAGTTTATGGCCTCAACTGTAAAGAATCACCCCTCTTCAAAGAAGTTACAGTAGATCAAGGCCCCCACCCGATGAGATCCGTCACACTACACTCGTTCCTGCAATCTGATAACCATCCTGTATTGTGATTGGAGAGGGGATTCTCACTGTGAGGGTGTGTGGGACCGAGCCTGAAGCGGAAGATTCCAGGGATGCCTTTTTGTACATCAAAGTCTTCACAATTATGTGTCACATTAAAAATATATAGCACTCCAACAAAGTAGAAGGAAAATAACACTTTAATAACTTATAAATATATACATCGCAACAAAAACAGTAAACACCTTAAAACATTTTTTATTAAAACAGAAGCAACAATGGTCATTAGCGGTCTGTTGTGCGAATAGTCCCAAGGCAGCATATTTACCTAGAGTGGTGCTGTGTAGGACATTCTGAATAGAAATTAACCAGAACTATGACCATCTACTTCCAATTATATAACTTTTATGCCCAAATTACGCAAAGATTTAGCTAATCTGCTAAAGGGGGGAGTCGCCATTTCTTTACAATAATCAATAATGAAAAATCAACATCAATAGGGTTGTCCGTATTCCCGATGCAGCACTATAGTGCAACATACACAACACCTGGGGTGTCAAGAGTGAACAGGTCCTAGCTGCTTAACCAATGACTGACAAATGCTATATTAAACACTTAATATGTATAATACTTGCGTTCACAATAGTTTTACTTTACAAAACAGAACAAAAGATGTCCCCTGTAAGTAAACCCATATTAGCTGTTTCAGTTATTGAACATCCTAAGGTTTTATGACATGGGGAACAGTAGTGATATCCTGGGCGGGTGATGGAACTGGGTTTGTTAATGGAAAAACATCTACAGAGAAAACTATTGGTAAATTATACTTCTCCGGAAATTTAAAACTCACAAATGTTTCATTTGTGTAATCGTTTTATGAACATGTACATTAAATAACTAAAAGAAATGCCAAGAACGTCCCATGTGAAAGTGAATTTTATCTGGCAATTTTTTTCTTTTCCTTCTCATGAAAAGAAAGTTAAAGCCAGGTTCGTTACCTGCCTTATCTGCAAAAAAAAAACTCTCGAGAGGGACCGAAAAAAAATATAGCTATGGTAATCATACCATGCATCGGCACATGGAGAGGTGGCACCCTCTTAATTATTCTAAAGCACAACTTCGATATTTGGGGGATAACCCCCGACCGGCAAAAACATCCACCAATGACTTAGCAATAAGTGAGTCAGAGGCAAGGGAAACGGTCCCAAATCTGCAAAAGAACTTTGGGCAGATGAGATTGACTTGTGTAGCATGTGGAAAATTAATTTCATGCGGAGAGATCAGTATTACTTCAATAAATACAGTAATCAATGATGCATTAGAACTTAATATCAATTCATTTTCCGAACGTGTAATCAGTACCTGTCCCATGTCAATTCATTGTTCGAATGTATAATCAATACCCATCCCGGATCAATTCATTGTCCGAACATATAATCAGTAAAAAGTGCGACAAGTGCAACAAAATCATATCGATAATTCATTGTGAACAAGTACCAAAAGTGTTGACAATTCTAACCTTCAATAAATACAGTAATCAATGATGCATTAGAACTTAATATCAATTCATTGTCCGAATGTGTAATCAGTACAAGTCCCATGTCAATTTATTGTTCGAACGTATAATCAATACCCATCCCGGATCAATTCATTGTCCGAACATATAATCAGTCTTATCCCATATCAATTCATGTGCTAAAAACTGCATACATATCTCATGATATCAAGGCTGAGCAATCGGGGCACAATAGTTTCATTTGTACCGGCGCCATTTTGGGTGAGGTCAAGAAGGTCCAAGTATAGTCAAAATGTCTCCACCAACTCGTGGTTGGACCGGGACCTCTTTCGGCAGTCCAAAAGTTTTCGTTGAAGGGTAGTAGAGGGGACTGGCGACATGAACCATCAGTCAAAGAGGGGTGGGAGGCAAAAATCTCTTTACCGGGTCATACTGGTTTCCCACCGGAACTGATCAAGTTGGTAGTCTTGCAGGATTTTGGTGATTTCAAGACTGAGGCCGGCGCCGGCATGAGCGCGCCGACGTCCCGCGGCTACGTTGTGGTCGTTCCGTGGGTGATCATGGCAGTCATTCCCCATCGGGGTCGGGGGCCCCCGTGGCTCTTATAGAATCTTCAAAGTTGAGGAGAACGTTTCTGGATGCAGGACTCATTTTCTAGTTGAACTCAGAAGCGCCGTTGCACCGCAACAGTGGACGAGACCCCCGCTGGGTGAGCGGAGCATCATTGCCTCGCAATAGTGGACAAGACCTTTTATCGGGTGAGTGCAGGGTCGCTGCATCGCAAGAGTGGAGGAACCCTTTTGTTGGGTGAGTGGAGTGTCGCTGCATCGCAAGAGTGGAGGAACCCTTTTGTTGGGTGAGTGGAGTGTCGCTGCATCGCAAGAGTGGAGGAACCCTTTTGTTGGGCGAGTGGAGCATCGCTGTATCGCAAGAGTGGAGGAACCCTTTTGTTGGGTGAGTGGAGCGTTGGGGGTGCAGCTGAGGGGCCCCCACCTGGGGGGTGGGAGAGGCTCGTTCGCGCCGCCTCTCCCTCCCAGCGCACCCCACGCCATCACCTGGCGTTGATATCCGTGATGTCCGGACCAGGCGATAAGAGGGGGGGGGGTCGGAGGCAGAGGTAGGACATCCCCCCCCGTGGCCTGCAGGGCGCCGCTTCAGGCCCGAACGGGGAGCTCATATCAAGCCGGGGCCAGACCAGGAGATACGAGGGGAGGGGGGGGTCGGTGGCATGTGCAAGACATCCCCCCGTTGTCGTAGCCATTATTGAACAAAGAAGAGGGATCCCGTCGGCCTCGGCTCCTCTCCTGGCCCACCTTACGCGACGACCTCCCCGGCCGACGGCTGCCAGCAGGACCCGCCCTACACGTGCCGAAGGCCTCGTCTTCCGGATGGGCGTAGCCGCGAACCTGTTGCACTTCGGGAGTTTCCGGAATGGGGGTAGGTATCTGCTGATTTGTATCTATTTCATGTTACCGTTATTGGGCGTGGCGGGCGGTGGGACAGACATGCTTGGAGCAGTGGGGGGGTGGCGGAGCCTAGCTACCTTGTGGCTGCCGTAACGTCAAGCTTGGCTTCTTTCACCACTTTCATGTTTCTTATTTCTAGCGAAGTCAAAAACTCATCAGAGGCCTACTGATTTTGTTCGATTTCTTTCCCTTCCTTTTCAAGTGTGTTTCATGCTAAAGTTTCTGTTTAACAGGATACAGGGATTACTTCGTATTTTACATATGTCTTCTTTATTAGGGGTTCTCTCCGGTTGAGTCAGATGATGTACCTCTAATAAATGGTCCGGGTGGAACTAATTTCTCAATCAGTGGGGAGTAGATGGGCATGACAGATTACAACGGGGGACAAAGGTCCGCATTACCCACCCTTCACTACTTGCAAAGACTAGACAGAATATTTCTATTCCATGTTATTTGCAAACAGAGAGTACCTCGAAAGAACTATTCCTTGAACAATAAATGTCCAGCCAATCAATCAATCAGGCATGACGGATTACAACGGGGGACAAAAGTCTGCATTACCTATCCTTCACTCTCTGCAAAGGGAGACAGAATATTTCTATTCTTCTCTGTTTGTAGACAGGGAATATCTCAAACAGCAATAATCGATAAAAAAATTAGTAGGATTATAACACTTTAATAACTTATAAATATATACATCGCAACAAAAACAGTAAACACCTTAAAACATTTTTTATTAAAACAGAAGCAACAATGACAACTAACAGTAGTGATATCCTGGGCGGGTGATGGAACTGGGATTGTTAATGGAAAAAGATCTACAGAGAAAACTATTGGTGAATTATCCTTCTCCGGAAATTTAAAACTCACAAATGTTTTATTTGTGTAATCGTTTCAGGTCAAACGGATTGTGGGACAATGTTCACAATGGAAGAGTCACCAAAAGGCATTTGGATCGATGTTGCAGCAGGCTGCCATGTATATAGTTATTTAATAAAACGTTTTACCCTGTTACTTTGCTGGTGTGTTGTATATATTTATAATATTTGCATAGGGTTTGTCGTTATTTTGGGTGGGGTGGGCGGCGGAGTCGAGCTGTCTTGCAGCCATCATGGTGTGGAGCTAAGTTCATCTTACTAGTTTCGTATTTCTCATGAGGGGTTGTTCTTAATGTTTCTATTTTAGCGAGGTCAAAAACAGATCCCATTAGTGGCCTACTGATTTTGCTCGATTCCTTTTGTTTTTTTAAACGATTTTTCACTATCTGCAAAGACTAAACAGAGTATTGCGACTCTGTGCTTGTTTGTAAATACAGAATGAACCAAAGAGAACCAATTCTCAAACAGTAAATGCTTGGATAGCAATCAATCAAATAGAGAGAGAAGCAGGCACGACGGATTACAACGGGGGCAAAGGCCTGCGTTAACTACCCTTCACTATCTGCAAAGAGAGAGTACTGCTAAGAGAAAAGAGGGGGGGAGGGGGGGCAGCGTTCAAAGCACATCAGCGTGCTTAAACACGAAAATGTTTTTACCTATCATGTACTTGACATTTGACAGCATTTGATATTTGGTATTAAAAAACCATTGAAATTCACTGAAAAAACCATAGGTTATAGACCATATATAGTTAGGGATTACCATTTACAAAACCTTATTTTACTCGCATAAAACCATTGAAATTCGCATATATAGTTAGTTGCGCTAACTATATATCGCGCACCCGCAATCCACTGCTGATGATGTCACATATTACATCATTCATGACATGGTCAGTGACATCACTGATGACATCAATGATGACATCTCAAATGACATCACTGATGACATCACTGATGACATCTCATTTGACATTACTGATCACATCACTGATGACATCATTCATGTGATTATACGATGAACCTCTTCAGACTCTGATATAACCTTAGATACACTCAGTGTAAACAGACACTCACAGACTGTCACTCATCCATGGAGTTACTCACACACCTAGTCAGTCATGCAAAGAATCAATCACACCTCCATTTCCTCAACTATACAGTTATACACACCTTACTTATTCGAACATATACTAACACATATTTACTCTTTTATACAATCCCTGATACAAGTTCACAATGATCCATACAGCCACTCACACATTCACTGGCTCTTATGCACAGTAATTTATATATGTGAACTCTCACATGTACTGTGTTTTACATATGTACTTACTTTGACATGTAGCACTGAGATATCCATTCACTCACCAATACACTCGTACACAGTCAACCACCCATACAGCTGTTTCCACATGCAGTTTTGAACCCATAGATCTAGTGAATCAACTGTTCGCACATGTATGCACAGAGTCACACACCTCCCAGCCACCCCAACACACACACTCACTCTCCCATACAAATACTTGGACAACCAATCAATAACCCATACAGTTACTCATACAGCTACTGATCAACACATGCAGCAGTTCATAGAACAACAGATATAATGATGCACAAATTAAGATAGTTTAGTTACTAACCCATGCACTCAGTGAGACACATTTAATCACTCTCTCATACAGTCAGTCATGCACCTACTAAATCCTTCATCCAGACACTTATACATCCACTCATTCTTCAATATGTAAGACATATTTTAACTTTACAGAAACAGACAGCCACTGGATGATGTCATCAGTGATGTCACTGACCATGTCATGAATGATGTAATATGTGACATCATCAGCAGTGGATTGCGGGTGCGCGATATATAGTTAGCGCAACTAACTATATATGCGAATTTCAATGGTTTTATGCGAGTAAAATAAGGTTTTGTAAATGCTAATCCCTAACTATATATGGTCTATAACCTATGTTTTTTTCAGTGAATATATATATATATATATATATATATATATATATATATATATATATATATATATATATATATATATATATATATATAATTCACTGAAAAAACCATAGGTTTCACACCAGTTATAGTTAGGAATTAGCATTTAAAAAACCTATTAAATTCACTGACAAAACCATAGATTTCACACCATTTATAGTTAGCTGGAAATTTTACTGACATAAAACCATTGAAATTCCCACGTTATAGTTAGTTGGACTCACTATAACTTGCGCGCCTGTAATGCACTGCTGATGACGTCACATATTACATCACTCATGACATAGTCAGTGACATCACTCATGACATCACTGATGACACCATCCAGTGAATGTGTGTCTTTCTGAAAAATAAATTTGTTTTATATATGTATTTGTAAAGGTCGATGGAAGAATAAATGTTTAAATAAGTGTGTAAATGGATGTTTTTTTTTAAAAAAATTGGTTGGGTAACTGGCTTATTACGTGTATCTTAGTGAATACATATATTAGCGAGTATTGTTTAAATATTTAAATGTTTGTATCAGTGTTTCTCTTTGTGTATAAGTGGCTGCAGGGGTTGGTGACTGACTCACTGTTTGTATGTGTTTTGAAGACAGCATATGTGCAGGACTGTATGGGTGGATGAGTGTGTATATGTGTGTGTTAGTGAGTGAATGACTGTCTCACTAGTGTCTTCATTAGTAACGACATATGTTTTAATCTAGTATATGTGAGTATTGATGTATATAAGTGAGTATAGTATATATAGTGAGAGATTGTAGGAGTTCCTTTTTAAATAAGTATGTGTTTCTATAAGTGATTGTTTAAGAGAGTAAGTATGGGTAAGTTTCCTTAGAAGTAAGGTGGTAGTGTGTGTATAAATGTATATGGAAATAAATGGATGTTCAATAGTTTATTTGCATGTGTGAGTATGTGTGTGAGTAACTTTTGGATGACTGCTGATGTGTAACAGGATGTATAGGTGTATCACTACATATGATGAGTGAGTATATATATGAGTGACTATATAGAACTGTTGGTGAATGAGTGGATGTGTATATAGATGGTGGAATTACTGAATTGGTTGTTGTTACTGGTTTGGGTATCTCCATATTTTTGAAAATGTTTGTTTCTATTTTTGAATATGTGTTTCAAGCATTACATTACACTGAAATTAGGTCTGTCACTCTGTCACAAGGATGGTGTCATCAGTGATGTCATGAGTGATGTCACTGACTATGTCATGAGTGATGTAATATGTGACGTCATCAGCAGTGCATTACAGGCGCGCAAGTTATAGTGAGTCCAACTAACTATAACGTGGGAATTTCAATGGTTTTATGTCAGTAAAATTTCCAGCTAACTATAAATGGTGTGAAATCTATGGTTTTGTCAGTGAATTTAATAGGTTTTTTAAATGCTAATTCCTAACTATAACTGGTGTGAAACCTATGGTTTTTTCAGTGAATTTCAAAGGTTTTTTAAATGCTAATTCCTAACTATAACTGGTGTGAAACCTATGGTTTTTTCAGTGAATTTCAAAGGTTTTTTTAATGCTAATTCCTAACTATATAAGACCTGAAAGCCCACCAGGAATCTCCAGTATGCGCCAGGGGACTGCATTGCAGAGAGGTGTAATGAAGCCACAACCCTTTTTACACCTCTCTGCAACGCAGCCCCCGTGCATGTTTGAAGAGGGGGAACTAATTCCCCTTGCATACTGGGGGCCCCTGGGGGCCAATTAGCCCACCAGGAACCTCCAGTATGCGCCAGGGGCTGCATTGCAGAGGTGTAATGAGACTATGCCCCTTGTTACACCTCTCTGCAACGCAGCCCACTGCCGCGTTTGCAGAGGGGGAACTAATTCCCCTTGCATACTGGGGGTCCCTGGGGTCAACTGGTCCACCAGGAGCCTCCAGTATGCGCGAGGGAGCTGCATTGCAGAGAAGTGTAATGAGGCCACACCCTTGTTACACCTCTCTGCAATGCAGGCCACTGGCGCGTTTGTAGAGGGGGGACTAATTCCCCTTGCATACTGGGGGTCCCTGGATCATATCTGCCCAAACACCGATATTCCGAACGATTGTAAATTACTTTTCTTGAGAAACATTTGGATTTGGATTATCATGTCCTATACTTTGGAATTTTTGAAAGACTGACTTTGAGGATGCTATAAATTACTCAAGTCTGCCCGAATTGTGTGGGTAAAATTGATACCTAGTCACTTTGAATAAGAATATACTTATGTCTCGTCTAACATTTGGAAGAAATATCTAGTTATATGACAACTGGATACCGACATAACTTGAAGGAAATAAGAACGCCCTGAAGAAGTTCTGTTGTACAGAACGAAACCTTTCGGCTGGCTGTGGTACATAAACTTAAGGAAAATAAAAGCATTTGAATATACACCAAGATTCAGCGCTTCAATAAGGACTCTAAGTGATATGATTTGATTGGACTCATTGTGAAAGTGGTGCTGTGCCAAACTTTGGAATATTCTCCACTACTCTCTACTACTTACTCTCTCCTACTCCACTACTCTCAAATACTCACTGTCTACTACTCATTCTCTACTACTCTACTACTCTCTCTCTACTACTCACTCCCTACTACTCGCTACTCACTACTCCCTACTACTCACTATCTACTACTCTCTACTACTCACTCTCTACTACTCTCTCTACTACTCACTCTTTACTACTCACTACTACTCTCTACTACTCACTCTCTACTTCTCACTCTCTACTACTGTCTACTACTCACTCTCTACTACTCTCTCTCTACTAGTCTCTACTACTCACTCTACTACTCACTCTCTACTACTCACTACTATTCTCTCTGCTACTCATTCTCTACTACTCTCTACTACTCACTCTCTACTACTCACTCTCTACTACTCACTCTTTACTACTCTCTACTACTCACTTTCTACTGCTCTCTACTACTCACTCTACTACTTACTCTCTACTACTGTCTACTACTCACTCTCTACTACTCACTCTCTACTACTCTCTACTACTCACTCTACTATTCACTCTACTACTCTCTACTACTCACTCTCTGCTACTCTCTCTACTGCTCTCTACTACTCTCTACTACTCACTCTCTACTCTCTATTACTCACTCTCTACTCTCTACCTCTCTACCTCTCTCTTCTTCTCTCTCTACTAATCTCTACCTCTCTACCGCTACCTCTCTACCTCTCTACCTCTACACCTCTACCTCTCTACCTCTCTCTACACGCACACATATACACATATATGCATATATATATATGCATATGCATTTATATATATATGTATGTGTATGTATAAAAAAAAACAACAAAACATTTTTTTTTAAACAGCTACTTTTAAAACTGTCATTCTTTTTCCCCATGGTACACTCCCCGGTACGCTTACCGGTGCGCGTACCGGTGCGCGTACCGGGCGCTCACCCCGCGAAAATCAAAATAAAAATTTTTTTTTTTTTGCTCCGCGGGGCCCTTTTATGGCCCCCACATCAAACCTAGGGGGTAAAGGGGGGTCTACTCTGCCCCCTTATGGTCATTTCCCTCTTTGTTTTGGCCACCTCTCGTGTCTCGATCCTACCGAGACACAAGATGGCGGCCGCTCCGGACTGTTTAGAATGTTTACAGACATCCCAGAGCCAATCAGCTTTCTGCGCGCAAGTCGCGGTAAGCGCCCGGTGCGCGTACCGGTGCGCGTACCGGAGCGCGGCTATAGATATATATATTTTTTTGAACCTTAATTACTCAAAATCCACTGGAGCACATATCTTGAGACATAGCAAAGGCACATCGGGCTACCAGTCCCTACAATTTTGCCAAGTTTGGTGGAAATCCATTCAGCCGTTCGGGCTAAAAGTGAAATCGACCGCCCTATGGAAATTAACATGGGGAAAACGCGTTTTGGGACCCCCCTTTTATCTCGGCCCCCGCTTGACGAATCCCCCCCAAACTTTCAGGGAAGGACCGGAACGCCGCGAGGCCATTTTGAGGAAATTTTCAGGCAGATTCGTCAACCGGCGCCAAAGTTATTCCAAATAGAATTTTCAGATTTAACATTGAAAAAAATCCTAACTATAACTACCTACTGGCGACCGCCAGTAGGTAATATATATATATATATATATATATATATATATATATATATATTCACTGAAAAAAACATAGGTTATAGACCATATATAGTTAGGAATTAGCATTTACAAAACCTTGAAAATTCACTGAAAAAACCATAGGTTATAGACCATATATAGTTAGGAATTAGCATTTACAAAACCTTGAAAATTCACTGAAAAAACCATAGGTTATAGACCATATATAGTTAGGAATTAGCATTTACAAAACCTTATTTTACTCACACAAAACCATTGAAATTCGCATATATAGTTAGTTGCACTAACTATATATCGCGCACCCGCAATCCACTGCTGATGATGTCACATATTACATCATTCATGACATGGTCAGTGACATCACTGATAACATCACTGACGACATCATCCAGTGACTGTATTTTTCTGTAAAGTTAAAATATGTCTTACATATTGAAGAATGAGTGGATGTATAAGTGTCTGGATGAAGGATTTAGTAGGTGCATGACTGACTGTATGAGAGAGTGATTAAATGTGTCTCACTGAGTGCATGGGTTAGTGACTAAACTGTCTTAATTTGTGCATCATTATATCTGTTGTTCTGTAAACTGCTGCATGTGTTGATCAGTAGCTATATGAGTAACTATATGGGTTATTGATTGGTTGCCCAAGTATTTGTATGGGAGAGTGAGTGTGTGTGTGTGGGTGGCTGGGAGGTGTGTGACTCTGTGCATAGATGTGTGAACAGTTGATTCACTAGATGTATGGGTTCAAAACTGCATGTGGAAACAGCTGTATGGGTGGTTGACTGTGTGCATGAGTGTATTGGTGAGTGAATGGATATCTCAGTGCTACATGTCAAAGTAAGTACATTTGTAAAACACAGTACATGTGAGAGTTGACATATATAAATTACTGTGTATAAGAGCCAGTGAATGTGTGAGTGGCTGCATGGATCATTGAAAACTTGTATCAGTGATTGTATAAGAGAGTAAATATGTGTTAGAATATGTTTGAATAAGTAAGGTGTGTATAACTGTATAGTTGAGGAAATGGATGTGTGATTGATTCTTTGCATGACTGACTAGGTGTATGAGTAACTCCATGGATGAGCGACAATCTGTGAGTGTCTGTTTACACTGAGTGTATCTAAGGTTATATTAGAGTCTGAAGAGGTTCATCGTATTATCACATGAATGATGTCATCAGTGATGTTGTCAGTGATGTCATTTGAGTTGTCATCAGTGATGTCATCAGAGATGTCACTGACCATGTCATGAATGATGTAATATGTGACATCATCAGCAGTGGATTGCGGGTGCGCGATATATAGTTAGTGCAACTAACTATATATGCGAATTTCAATGGTTTTGTGTGAGTAAAATAAGGTTTTCTAAATGCTAATTCCTAACTATATATGGTCTATAACCTATGGTTTGTTCAGTGAATTTTCAAGGTTTTGTAAATGCTAATTCCTAACTATATATGGTCTATAACCTATGGTTTTTTCAGTGAATTTTCAAGGTTTTGTAAATGCTAATTCCTAACTATATATGGTCTATAACCTATGGTTTTTTCAGTGAATTTCAATGGTTTTTTAATAGCAAATATCAAAAGCTGTAAAATGTATTCTTCTTTTAGAGGAAAAATATATTGTATATGCATTTATTGTAATTTTTTTATGCATCTGCCAAACCCTGACCTCTTAATAGTGCACTGTGGTGGAAATGATTTGGGCACTATGACTGGGGTTGGTCTGGAAATGCTTTTAAAGGACACCTTTCATCCATTGATGACACTTTTTCCCCAAACTGCCTTGGTATATTCCAATATATGCCAAAGACAGAAATGGAACTTGTCCAACCAATTTTGTCCACAATTTGAGAAAGCACGAAATCTGTTTCTGCTTACATGAGAGACTTTAGAATGGGTTCAATATACAACAACAACTTGCGTTACAACATACAAGACACCTACAGAGGAGATGGTGTGCACTTCTCAGATGAGGGGAATAGAATATTCCTCCTGAATTTAAGACTGTGCATTGGAACCTACTTGTAGGTACCTAAATCAGCCACAGAACCCAAAAGCTCTTTTCAGAGCTTCCCTACCTCTGATCATTCAAAACGTTTATCTTTTTCTAACTTTTTTCACTATTTTTCACCAAAGTACGCTCCCCGGTACGCTTACCGGTGCACGTACCGGGCGCTCCCCACGTGAATTTATTTATTTATTTATTTTTTGCCTATATGAGCGTCCTAAGCCCCCCTCAGAAAACCTAGAGGATCAGGAAGTGTCTTCCCTGCCCCCTTCTACCCATTCCGAACATTGTTTGCCCTCTATCTTGTGTCTCAATTCTACCGAAACACATAATGGAGGACTCCCGTAACGCTGTCGGCACGCGCACCGGGGCGCGCACCGGTAAGCGCTCGATAAAAAAAGGTGGGAAAGTAATTTACAGAAAAACCACAGGAGACATTTTCATCAAATATAGAATAGGCCCTACTACATAGCAGTCCCTACCATTTACCCAAATTTGGTGGTATTCCATTGAGCCATTTGGGCTGTAGCCCTGTCTAAATATCCTGAGATAAATTACATGACAAAAACACATATGAAACTGTTTGAATTTTGAATCAATTAAAATTTTACTTACATTTTGTACTTTTATGTGCTGACATTTGATTGGTTAAGTACATGAATATATATAAAAGATGAGAGGGAAACACAGCCATTTTGACTAACACTACCTAAGGTACATTTGGAAAAGAATTTGACAGAAAACTTCAACTACTTTGAAGAAGGTAAGTTGTTAATTTGAAAGGAGAACTATGTTATGCACTTTAAGTTAATTTTGTAAAACGTTTTCAGATAGTTATATACTGGCCCTCTATAAGAGTTAGACATTGAGAAAGGCTTATTTATTTAAATTATTGATTGAGTTAGGCTTCTGTGGTATAATTATGAATTTACTTAGGCTTCATCACAGGCACTTTTTAATAGTTCTACTTCCTGCCTGAAACCATACACTGCCCAAAGATAACTTCACTGTTAAAAAATCACAAGTACCTGTCTGAACTTAAACCCAACAGTGCCCTATCTCTACTGATACATTTATTTTGTATGCAATTTACAGCAAGAAAATGGAAGCACAACAAACTAAAAATAATATTTCATTTCAAATTAATAAGGAAAACAATCCTAAGGAAGACAAAGAAGAAATAGACTTTATGGATGACACTGTAGACCAAGACTTAATTAAATGTGTTGAAGAAATAGAATCTTGGAATGAAAAGGAGGACATACCAGATGAATTAATGTTGCAAATTCTTTTAGATTTTGAAAAATCACAACAATAAATTTAAATTTTAAAAGTTAAAATTGTTTGAGACATTATTCTTTTTTGAATGAAAATTATGAAATAGTACCCAAAAAGATATAATTTAAAGTGAGACTTAAAATATACTGTGCAATTTTTTTGTGTTATATAGTAAGTTTGCTCATAGTTACTTCCTTTCTCCAACTATATTATCTCCAATGTGTATTTAACATCTCTTTATCATCTCCTGCCTCCATATTGTTTCTGCTTTCCTGACAGACTATGGTATGAATTCCATATACCACAATAACTTCTGAAACAACATGCAAGATATCTACAAAGGAGACGGTGTATATTAAATTTTAGACTCTGCATTGGTACCTACATGTTGCTACTTAAATAAAAAAATAAATAAAAAACAACAAAAAGAACAATCAATAAACATACAATATTTGAAAAGTCTATCATTCTTTTTTCCCCATAGTACGCTCCCCGGACCGCTTCCCGGTGCGCGTACCGGACGCTCCCCCGCAAAAAAACGAAAAAAAAATGTTTTCTTTTGCCCCGCGGGGCCCTTTTAAAGCCCCCACATCAAACCTAGGGGGTCAGGGAGGATCTACTCTGCCCCCTTATGGTCATTTCCCCCTTTGTTTTGGCCACCTCTTGTGTCTCGATCCTACCGAGACACAAGATGGCGGCCGCTCCGGACTGTTTAGAATGTTTACAGACACCCGAGAGCCAATCAGCTTTCCGCGCGCAAGTCGCGTGGCGCGCCCGGTGCCCGGTGCGCTCCCCGGTGTGCGTACCGGGGCGCGCTTACAGATATATATATTTTTTTTTAACCTAAATTGCTCAAAATCCACTGGAGCACATATCTTGAGACATAGCAAAGGCACATCGGGCTACCAGTCCCTACCATTTTGCCAAGTTTCATAGAAATCCATTCAGCCGTTCGAGCTAAAAGTGAGTCCAACCGCCCTATGGAAAACTCAATGTTAAAAACACGTTTTGGGACCCCCCTTTTTTTCCCGGCCCCCACTTCACGAAACCCCCCCATACTTTCAGAGGACGCTCAGAAACATAATGTGCCATTTTCCTGAAAATTTCAACCAATTCCGTCCATCAACGCCAAAGTTATTCAACATAGAATTTGCAGAAATCCCTATTCAAAAAAATCCTAACTATATATACCTACTGGCGACTGCCAGTAGGTAATATATATATATATATATATATATATATATATATATATATATATATATATATATATATATATATATATATATATATATATATATATCTGCAAATACCTCGCAGCAGCGCTCCTCACAAAGAGACACGAGGCAAGGACCAACTTTTTCTCAGCATTCTTTTATTCAGCCATCAGATAGTATGTCATGACGCGTTTCGGCCGTCCCAGCGGCCTTGGTCACATATATATATATATATATATATATATATATATATATATATATTCATGTGAACAAGGGTGCCTGAGCCCGAAACGAAAATCTGTTGACTGCTGCTAGGTTGAAATAAAACATCTTGCCTGAAAAAAGAAGTGGTTCGCTTCTCTTTCTTCGCCGCCGAGGCTTTGGTGGAAGTGGAAGGAGTGATTTGTTTGCGATATATATATATATATATATATATATATATATATATATATATATATATATATACCAGTTCACATCCTTTGAAACACTGGGACCCTCGGACTGCGGTGCAAACCAGGGTCAAAGGCACCCTGTTCGTATTTCCTTTCACCACACGCTAACCAACGTGTAAATGCACTCGACATCCAGCCAATAATTACCAATGAATTAAGCCATCCAGCAAAGTTCGTAAATGTGTTCTTTATTCCAGCATGGAACACAGTTCATAGAACTAAACCCCCAACGCGTTTCAGCGACAACTCGCCTTGGTCACGGGTGAATAGTAAACACAAAGGTGAATATTAAATAAAGTTTTTCAAAACTTCGAGTGTAAACATAAATGACAGACATGGTGCTCAAAGTAAAACACAGCGGCCATCTTGGCATGGTCATTTCTTACATAGTGATGTGCCCAAATAACATCAACAAACGCATGATTTATACATTCAATTATGCGTAAAATAAAAATTGCAATATGAACAGCGTCCCAAGTGGGTGAATGCAATGAAACCTCCATGTTGTCATGGACAACAAACATAACTGAGGAAAGCATATTGTGTTCAAGGCATAATGAACTTGGTAGGTGACACATATAAACCGGCTAATGAATTCCGAAGTGAGAAATCAAAATTACAGGGCCCATTAGACACGAATTAATGTCTATATAGCAGTCATGTGCATCAACACAATATAAATGTCCAATAGATGCTATCACCATCTCGACAATGCACGAATCCCAAGTGGGAAAATATGACCCATGATTCTGCATAATCCTGAATCTATTAAATATTAGCTTTTCAACATATATATATGCAATACACAGTCTTCTACTTCCAAGTGGGAAATTCTAAGTATGGCCCATCAGATAATCAATTCTTCTGGCCGGTCTACTCTCCACAGATATGTGTCACCTAAAAAACAACAAAGACGGCACATCAGAGTTTTCAATGCCATTGATGAGCGACCAAACATTGCTAGTGTCAATAAAAACAATATACTGTGAAGTGATTAAAAACATGAGAATCATTGCTAGGAGATCAATGTATAACACAATACATACTCTAGCTGAACTGAGGTGTAGGCAGCCTACTTAACATTTGCAACCTTTACTCTCCCAAGTACCATTTTAATTCTTCTTCCGAATTCAAGCCTCCCGGGATGCGAGTGTCGAGGTCAAGAATATACTTGCTCTCCAACTGGCGCAACCTACGAATTCTGTCACCACCCCTTCTCATGCCTGGAACTCTGTCAATCACAAAAAATTTGAGAAGATTGCGATTGCTTTTATGTTTTTCTTCAAAGTGCCGGGCGACTGGCGAACTTTGGTCCTTATTATCAATCGCCCTCATGTGTTCAAGAATACGTTTTTTCGCAGGGCACATGGTGCTCCCTACGTACTTTTTAGCACAAGGACACATCAGTACATATATGGCATGGTCAGAAAGGCAGTTCAGATGTTGTGTGATAGGTTTCTCTCTGTCTTCTATAGGATAGTAGACTGATTTTACGTTGTTGCTAAATTTGCAAGCTATGCATTTTAAACAAGTGTAAAAACCCTTTATGTCCTGGGTTTTCTTAGATGTGATTCTAATCTCATTTTTGCTCAGCTTGTCTTTGAGAGAGTCTGCCTTACGGTAGGTGATGCTAGGGTTGCTGCCTAACACTTCTTTAAGTGTCTGTTCGGTGAGTAACACATTCCAGTTTTTTTTGAAACTCTTACGTACCTGCCACGAACTAGCGTGGAAAGTAGAAATAAACCTGACAACTTCCTGCTCCTCGGGTATGTCAGTCTTGGGTACCAGTAAAGAGTCATGGCTGATGTTTCTAGCCTTAGTAAATGCTGCTAGGATAACCTGTGGGTTATAACCTCGTTCTTTGAAGCGTTCCATCATCCTGTCACCTTCCCTCAAAAAATCCTCATCCTTACTGCAGTTTCTCCGAGCCCGGAGAAACTCCCCAAAGGGGATACTGCGTATGAGTGATTTCGGGTGGCTGCTGTCAGCGTGGAGCAAGGTGTTACCTGCCGTCGCTTTGCGGTAAAGCTTAGTGACGAGTTTATTATTCTCCACCTCAATTTGTAGATCCAGAAACTCCATCGCACAATTGCTGATCTTCCCCTCAAAAATGAAGTTAAGGTCATTGCAATTCAGCTCACGGATGAAGTCTTCTGCCAGCATGGCCGGACCATCCCAGATGATGAAGAGATCATCAATGTAACGCAGCCAGGTTTTAACATGGCTGCGGTACAACATGCTGGTTTCTGCCACCTGTTGCTCCCAGTTTGCCATGAATAGATTTGCAAAACTGGGAGCAAAACAAGTTCCCATCGCTGTCCCCTGGCACTGTCTAAAGTATGTCTCATTAAAGATGAAAAAATTGTTTTCGAGACAAAACAGCATCATCCTCAAAATCATGTCTGTGTGGTCTCGAAAAGAGATGGAACGCTTTTTTAGAAACCTCCGACAGGCATTGATACCATCCAAATGCCTGATGGAGGTGTACAGGCTGCCTACATCGAGAGAGATCAAAAGATAGTTATTTTGCCATTCCAAATCTTTGATCTTATTAATGAAGTCTCTACTGTCCTTCAGATATGAGGGTATCCCCTCCACAAAAGGACGTAGAAAATAGTCGATATATTTCGAGGTGTTCTCAAGGAGAGATCCAATGGACGAAACAATCGGCCTGCCTGGAGGCTTAACAGCATCCTTATGCAGTTTGGGCAGAAGATATAATACTGCCACTTTGGGGTTTCTGTTCAATAGGAAGGAATATTCATTCCATTCCAATAACCCCTCACTATGCCAATCCTTCAACATGTTGTGATATAAAGTATTAGTTCTTTCAATCTTCTCAATGGATGATACCTCATAGCAATCAGCATTGTTTAGCTGACGCATACCCTCTTCAACATAACTTTCAACATCCATTACCACAACATTCCCTCCTTTGTCCGATTGCCGGATAATGATTGAAGTGTCATCCTCCAACTTCTTCACAGCCAACCGTTCCTGTTTGTTCAAATTGTCACACATCCAGTCTTTCTTTCTGGCCAGTTTTTTCAAATCATCAATCACCAGATTTTCAAAGACATCAATACCACATGCTGGCAGTACGGGGTTAAAGTTAGACTTAGGTTTAAAGTTGTTGGGACAATTCAAGCTGGGGTTGAACCCCAACATTTCAGCATCAATAGGACTCTCAAGTGGTATATTAAATTCCAATTCTTTGAGAGCAGCCAGAGCTTCTATTTCCCAAATGGATTCAGTTGCTGGCTGGGTTATCTCAATCGTTGTCCCCGCACTCTTAACTTTAAGTTTATTCCACTTATGCAGACGTAGTTTGCGGGTAAATTTAAAAAGGTCAATTCGCTCTCGAGAGTAAATAAAGTTCGAGGTCGGGCAGAAAGAAAGACCAAATTGTAACACTTTGTTTTCTATTTGTGAAAGAGAACGAGAAGAGAGATTTACCACGTTCTTTTGGTTCATTTTCCTCGTTTCTTTTGGCCCCGTGTTTCCACTCCCATCGGGGTTCCACTGCTGCTTCCACCTGCCGCCCCTCCTTGTTTGGTGCTGGATGCGGTGGTGTCTTCTCCAACTTTGCCTCTTCCTCTGCCTCGTCCGCGAAATCCTTTGTTTTGTCCTCTGCCCCGATCGATCTGCCAGTTCTGCTGCTGTGATGTTTGGTTCATCACACGGAACTCCTCCCGAAAATTTGACGGTTGGATTTGGTTCGGTTGTGCCAATGGGTTGCCATCCTCCGAGGTATCACTTTCCACAACCTCCTCCTCTGACACCTCTCCCGTTTGCACTCTGTCCAGGGTAGCTTGTATTCCCTTCCGTTTGATATTGTCGTATTTACGACTGAAAGTGAAGATGCGGCCTGACTGATAGTCGATCTTATCGCGTAGGAACTTGCGTTCTTTTTTGGCAACGATTTCATCTTCATGTTTTGAAATTCTTTTGGCAATTTCATCAAGTTTCTTAGTCATATTCTCAGCTGTGTCATCTTTGCTGATCTCCTCTTAAAGTTCAGCTATTTCTTTGAGCAGTGCCGCTCGATCCTTCCATGCATGCTTAATTAGAATTGATAGCATCCTGTTGGAACAGTCCATCAAATTCTCTGCCCATTCGGCCAATTCCACATCTGGGTCCTCATAGGATGGGGCTATTAATATTCTTAGACCCCTTGGTACCCTCTTCTCCTCTTGGTACTTCTCCAGGGTAATCGCCTCCCACCACTTAGAAACCTCCTTCCGGATTAGTTTCTCCAGTTTGGAGTACTTTTGTTGTAAAGGAATGGGCACATTCGTATTCCCAGACTGGGCTTTAGGCACTGTTGTTTGAACAAACATTGTCTGTGCTCTCAGTCTCCTGCGTGATTCAGTTTCGTCTTCCATGGCTGTGTATCACGGAATTAAAATCAATTAATTCCACATGCCCATATAATGGAAATATATTCGAGCTTATTGCTGGAATGGCACAAGTAAGAGTAGAACGTGCTGGAAGCCTCCGCACGTAACACCAGAACAGTATTCTGGCAGTTCGTGCCGGGGACAGTCACTTTAACCAATTTAAGGCGTTTCACACAAGCAGTTGTGTTCCGCAAATGCTCGCGTTCCCAAATCGACAGAACCCTCAAAATAATAATCACCGCTAGTACAATAGGGCGGGGGTCTTGTAAGGAGCGAGCCTGGCTTTAGTAAGCGTGCAAACAAGCACTTACCCTTGCGTTGAAGTTTCGGATCCTGCGAGGACACCTTCGCAACCCGTTTCTTCGACGGCTCGGGATTCGAATGTTCAATTCCGTGCTCGTAGTTCAATTTCCTTAGCCAGTGCGGAAAAACGCCAAATCGTCAAGTGGTCAACCGGTTGAGAAATAGATACCAGTTCACATCCTTTGAAACACCGGGACCCTCGGACTGCGGTGCAAACCAGGGTCAAAGGCACCCTGTTCGTATTTCCTTTCACCACACGCTAACCAACGTGTAAATGCACTCGACATCCAGCCAATAATTACCAATGAATTAAGCCATCCAGCAAAGTTCGTAAATGTGTTCTTTATTCCAGCATGGAACACAGTTCATAGAACTAAACCCCCAACGCGTTTCAGCGACAACTCGCCTTGGTCACGGGTGAATAGTAAACACAAAGGTGAATATTAAATAAAGTTTTTCAAAACTTCGAGTGTAAACATAAATGACAGACATGGTGCTCAAAGTAAAACACAGCGGCCATCTTGGCATGGTCATTTCTTACATAGTGATGTGCCCAAATAACATCAACAAACGCATGATTTATACATTCAATTATGCGTAAAATAAAAATTGCAATATGAACAGCGTCCCAAGTGGGTGAATGCAATGAAACCTCCATGTAAACACATATAAACCGGCTAATATAAATGTCCAATAGATGCTATCACCATCTCGACAAAGACTGTGTATTGCACATATATATGTTGAAAAGCTAATATTTAATAGATTCAGGATTATGCAGAATCATGGGTCGTATTTTCCCACTTGGGATTCGTGCATTGTCGAGATGGTGATAGCATCTATTGGACATTTATATTGTGTTGATGCACATGACTGCTATATAGACATTAATTCGTGTCTAATGGGCCCTGTAATTTTGATTTCTCACTTCGGAATTTATTAGCCGGTTTATATGTGTCACCTACCAAGTTCATTATGCCTTGAACACAATATGCTTTCCTCAGTTATGTTTGTTGTCCATGACAACATGGAGGTTTCATTGCATTCACCCACTTGGGACGCTGTTCATATTGCAATTTTTATTTTACGCATAATTGAATGTATAAATCATGCGTTTGTTGATGTTATTTGGGCACATCACTATGTAAGAAATGACCATGCCAAGGTGGCCGCTGTGTTTTACTTTGAGCACCATGTCTGTCATTTATGTTTACACTCGAAGTTTTGAAAAACTTTATTTAATATTCACCTTTGTGTTTACTATTCACCCGTGACCAAGGCGAGTTGTCGCTGAAACGCGTTGGGGGTTTAGTTCTATGAACTGTGTTCCATGCTGGAATAAAGAACACATTTACGAACTTTGCTGGATGGCTTAATTCATTGGTAATTATTGGCTGGATGTCGAGTGCATTTACACGTTGGTTAGCGTGTGGTGAAAGGAAATACGAACAGGGTGCCTTTGACCCTGGTTTGCACCGCAGTCCGTGGGTCCCGGTGTTTCAAAGGATGTGAACTGGTATCTATTTCTCAACCGGTTGACCACTTGACGATTTGGCGTTTTTCCGCACTGGCTAAGGAAATTGAACTACGAGCACGGAATTGAACATTCGAATCCCGAGCTGTCGAAGAAACGGGTTGCGAAGGTGTCCTCGCAGGATCCGAAACTTCAACGCAAGGGTAAGTGCTTGTTTGCACGCTTACTAAAGCCAGGCACGCTCCTTACAAGACCCCCGCCCTATTGTACTAGCGGTGATTATTATTTTGAGGGTTCTGTCGATTTGGGAACGCGAGCATTTGCGGAACACAACTGCTTGTGTGAAACGCCTTAAATTGGTTAAAGTGACTGTCCCCGGCACGAACTGCCAGAATACTGTACTGGTGTTACGTGCGGAGGCTTCCAGCACGTTCTACTCTTACTTGTGCCATTCCAGCAATAAGCTCGAATATATTTCCATTATATGGGCATGTGGAATTAATTGATTTTAATTCCGTGATACACAGCCATGGAAGACGAAACTGAATCACGCAGGAGACTGAGAGCACAGACAATGTTTGTTCAAACGACAGTGCCCAAAGCCCAGTCTGGGAATACGAATGTGCCCATTCCTTTACAACAAAAGTACTCCAAACTGGAGAAACTAATCCGGAAGGAGGTTTCTAAGTGGTGGGAGGCGATTACCCTGGAGAAGTACCAAGAGGAGAAGAGGGTACCAAGGGGTCTAAGAATATTAATAGCCCCATCCTATGAGGACCCAGATGTGGAACTGGCCGAAGAATGGGCAGAGAATTTGATGGACTGTTCCAACAGGATGCTATCAATTCTAATTAAGCATGCATGGAAGGATCGAGCGGCACTGCACAAAGAAATAGCTGAACTGAAAGAGGAGATCAGCAAAGATGACACAGCTGAGAATATGACTAAGAAACTTGATGAAATTGCCAAAAGAATTTCAAAACATGAAGATGAAATCGTTGCCAAAAAAGAACGCAAGTTCCTACGCGATAAGATCGACTATCAGTCAGGCCGCATCTTCACTTTCAGTCGTAAATACGACAATATCAAACGGAAGGGAATACAAGCTACCCTGGACAGAGTGCAAACGGGAGAGGTGTCAGAGGAGGAGGTTGTGGAAAGTGATACCTCGGAGGATGGCAACCCATTGGCACAACCGAACCAAATCCAACCGTCAAATTTTCGGGAGGAGTTCCGTGTGATGAACCAAACATCACAGCAGCAGAACTGGCAGATCGATCGGGGCAGAGGACAAAACAAAGGATTTCGCGGACGAGGCAGAGGAAGAGGCAAAGTTGGAGAAGACACCACCGCATCCAGCACCAAACAAGGAGGGGCGGCAGGTGGAAGCAGCAGTGGAACCCCGATGGGAGTGGAAACACGGGGCCAAAAGAAACGAGGAAAATGAACCAAAAGAACGTGGTAAATCTCTCTTCTCGTTCTCTTTCACAAATAGAAAACAAAGTGTTACAATTTGGTCTTTCTTTCTGCCCGACCTCGAACTTTATTTACTCTCGAGAGCGAATTGACCTTTTTAAATTTACCCGCAAACTACGTCTGCATAAGTGGAATAAACTTAAAGTTAAGAGTGCGGGGACAACGATTGAGATAACCCAGCCAGCAACTGAATCCATTTGGGAAATAGAAGCTCTGGCTGCTCTCAAAGAATTGGAATTTAATATACCACTTGAGAGTCCTATTGATGCTGAAATGTTGGGGTTCAACCCCAGCTTGAATTGTCCCAACAACTTTAAACCTAAGTCTAACTTTAACCCCGTACTGCCAGCATGTGGTATTGATGTCTTTGAAAATCTGGTGATTGATGATTTGAAAAAACTGGCCAGAAAGAAAGACTGGATGTGTGACAATTTGAACAAACAGGAACGGTTGGCTGTGAAGAAGTTGGAGGATGACACTTCAATCATTATCCGGCAATCGGACAAAGGAGGGAATGTTGTGGTAATGGATGTTGAAAGTTATGTTGAAGAGGGTATGCGTCAGCTAAACAATGCTGATTGCTATGAGGTATCATCCATTGAGAAGATTGAAAGAACTAATACTTTATATCACAACATGTTGAAGGATTGGCATAGTGAGGGGTTATTGGAATGGAATGAATATTCCTTCCTATTGAACAGAAACCCCAAAGTGGCAGTATTATATCTTCTGCCCAAACTGCATAAGGATGCTGTTAAGCCTCCAGGCAGGCCGATTGTTTCGTCCATTGGATCTCTCCTTGAGAACACCTCGAAATATATCGACTATTTTCTACGTCCTTTTGTGGAGGGGATACCCTCATATCTGAAGGACAGTAGAGACTTCATTAATAAGATCAAAGATTTGGAATGGCAAAATAACTATCTTTTGATCTCTCTCGATGTAGGCAGCCTGTACACCTCCATCAGGCATTTGGATGGTATCAATGCCTGTCGGAGGTTTCTAAAAAAGCGTTCCATCTCTTTTCGAGACCACACAGACATGATTTTGAGGATGATGCTGTTTTGTCTCGAAAACTATTTTTTCATCTTTAATGAGACATACTTTAGACAGTGCCAGGGGACAGCGATGGGAACTTGTTTTGCTCCCAGTTTTGCAAATCTATTCATGGCAAACTGGGAGCAACAGGTGGCAGAAACCAGCATGTTGTACCGCAGCCATGTTAAAACCTGGCTGCGTTACATTGATGATCTCTTCATCATCTGGGATGGTCCGGCCATGCTGGCAGAAGACTTCATCCGTGAGCTGAATTGCAATGACCTTAACCTCATTTTTGAGGGGAAGATCAGCAATTGTGCGATGGAGTTTCTGGATCTACAAATTGAGGTGGAGAATAATAAACTCGTCACTAAGCTTTACCGCAAAGCGACGGCAGGTAACACCTTGCTCCACGCTGACAGCAGCCACCCGAAATCACTCATACGCAGTATCCCCTTTGGGGAGTTTCTCCGGGCTCGGAGAAACTGCAGTAAGGATGAGGATTTTTTGAGGGAAGGTGACAGGATGATGGAACGCTTCAAAGAACGAGGTTATAACCCACAGGTTATCCTAGCAGCATTTACTAAGGCTAGAAACATCAGCCATGACTCTTTACTGGTACCCAAGACTGACATACCCGAGGAGCAGGAAGTTGTCAGGTTTATTTCTACTTTCCACGCTAGTTCGTGGCAGGTACGTAAGAGTTTCAAAAAAAACTGGAATGTGTTACTCACCGAACAGACACTTAAAGAAGTGTTAGGCAGCAACCCTAGCATCACCTACCGTAAGGCAGACTCTCTCAAAGACAAGCTGAGCAAAAATGAGATTAGAATCACATCTAAGAAAACCCAGGACATAAAGGGTTTTTACACTTGTTTAAAATGCAAAGCTTGCAAATTTAGCAACAACGTAAAATCAGTCTACTATCCTATAGAAGACAGAGAGAAACCTATCACACAACATCTGAACTGCCTTTCTGACCATGCCATATATGTACTGATGTGTCCTTGTGCTAAAAAGTACGTAGGGAGCACCATGTTCCCTGCGAAAAAACGTATTCTTGAACACATGAGGGCGATTGATAATAAGGACCAAAGTTCGCCAGTCGCCCGGCACTTTGAAGAAAAACATAAAAGCAATCGCAATCTTCTCAAATTTTTTGTGATTGACAGAGTTCCAGGCATGAGAAGGGGTGGTGACAGAATTCGTAGGTTGCGCCAGTTGGAGAGCAAGTATATTCTTGACCTCGACACTCGCATCCCGGGAGGCTTGAATTCGGAAGAAGAATTAAAATGGTACTTGGGAGAGTAAAGGTTGCAAATGTTAAGTAGGCTGCCTACACCTCAGTTCAGCTAGAGTATGTATTGTGTTATACATTGATCTCCTAGCAATGATTCTCATGTTTTTAATCACTTCACAGTATATTGTTTTTATTGACACTAGCAATGTTTGGCCGCTCATCAATGGCATTGAAAACTCTGATGTGCCGTCTTTGTTGTTTTTTAGGTGACACATATCTGTGGAGAGTAGACCGGCCAGAAGAATTGATTATCTGAAGGGCCATACTTAGAATTTCCCACTTGGAAGTAGAAGACTGTGTATTGCATATATATATGTTGAAAAGCTAATATTTAATAGATTCAGGATTATGCAGAATCATGGGTCGTATTTTCCCACTTGGGATTCGTGCATTGTCGAGATGGTGATAGCATCTATTGGACATTTATATTGTGTTGATGCACATGACTGCTATATAGACATTAATTCGTGTCTAATGGGCCCTGTAATTTTGATTTCTCACTTCGGAATTCATTAGCCGGTTTATATGTGTCACCTACCAAGTTCATTATGCCTTGAACACAATATGCTTTCCTCAGTTATGTTTGTTGTCCATGACAACATGGAGGTTTCATTGCATTCACCCACTTGGGACGCTGTTCATATTGCAATTTTTATTTTACGCATAATTGAATGTATAAATCATGCGTTTGTTGATGTTATTTGGGCACATCACTATGTAAGAAATGACCATGCCAAGATGGCCGCTGTGTTTTACTTTGAGCACCATGTCTGTCATTTATGTTTACACTCGAAGTTTTGAAAAACTTTATTTAATATTCACCTTTGTGTTTACTATTCACCCGTGACCAAGGCGAGTTGTCGCTGAAACGCGTTGGGGGTTTAGTTCTATGAACTGTGTTCCATGCTGGAATAAAGAACACATTTACGAACTTTGCTGGATGGCTTAATTCATTGGTAATTATTGGCTGGATGTCGAGTGCATTTACACGTTGGTTAGCGTGTGGTGAAAGGAAATATATATATATATATATATATATATATATATATATATATATATATATATATATATGACGAGCAGAGCACTTTGACACTGCCCAGCAGTGCCTAACGCACTCAAGTCTGAAGGCTAGCAAAACAAGTTCAGAACATGAGGTCGACAACAAAGGCCCAGTCTAACAGCTACATTGTGGAAAAACAAACATAAGAAAAAGGAAAGTAGTCAGTCATAGTGAATGGAACCATAGTTGTAGATGGAAAATTGTCTGAAGTCCAAAGTCCATGATACTACTCCCATCAGAAATGGAAAGGCTGTCCAGAAATAGTTCACAGAGAGCATGTGTGACACACTGGAGGATATTAAGGTTGAGGTTTCTTGCTGGCAGTGGTGGGTGTCTTGCCACTTGCACCTCCTGGATTTTTGCCTGGACGTTCCTGCTTGCGACAGCAGTGGGATCCACTGCTGCAGAGACATTGATATCTGATAAGTGAGAATGGGCAAAATCACAATTGCATTGTGTCTTAATTTACAGAAACAGGACCTCATGGTAGTTGTAGTCATTTCAAACTCTATTTCCAAACACTAGACAAATGGTTAACTCCATGAGAAAAGAACATCAGTTGTTACATGTTAGACAAGTGAGAATGGGCAAAATCACAATTGCGTCTTGTGTTGAGTTACAGAAACAGGGCCTCTTAGTAGTTGTAGCCATTTCAAACTCTACTTCCCAACACTTGACAAATGGTTAACTCACTGAAAAATGAACATCAGTTGTAACATGGCATACAAGTGAGAATGGGAAAAATCACTATTACATCTTGTTTTCTGTTACAGAAACAGGGCCTAATGGTAGTTTTAGTCATTTCAATCTGTACTTGCCAACAATTGACAAATGGTTAGTGTAACATACCTGTTGTCAAAATGCAGTTGGGCTGCATCATACATTTACATATTGACTCATATCATAAATGTAAATGTTCAGTATTTGTAAAGGGCGAACAATTACCCGAAGGTTTCAAGGCGCTGGGGGCCCTTGGGAAGAATAAGCGAGCTGTTGCCCAGAGTCACATGGTGCTGGGCTGATCTGCCGCCGGCACCGGGGATCCAACCCTGAGTCCCCGGGTTCCGGTGTCAGTTGCCCTGACTGCTGCGCCACACCTCTTCCACAGGGTCCTGGGATGACAATTTAATAGCAATACACTTACAAATACCATTGCAACATGTGGCATGTAAAGGAGATTGAAACATGTGATCTTATATGCAGCAATACACAGTGACACTGACAATCAATTATCTATGATACTTTGAGTATTGGATGTTAGGAAAGAAGATAGACAATGCAAACGCTGAGAAGATAGCATACAGGACATTGAAGAGTTGTGGCAGTGAGGTGTAACTTTTGTAATCAAACAAAAATCTAAGTCCAGGGTAGCTAAAGGTAGTATTTATTAAGATGTTATCATCAAGAGTAGAAGTGAAGAGAGCCCCACCAGGAGCAGCCATCCTGCTGCTCAGCCCAAACAAAAACTGCCAACCTCACTCATCCAACATTCCACTGCATTATCTCATTCCAACATTCCACACCACATTCACACTGGCTGAGCAGCAAGTAAAACAGTAACTTACCAGACTCCACTCACGCAGCTATTCCTGTGAAGCCGTCAGAATGTAGGATGGCAAAGACATTCTCCTCCCTGGAAAACAGTTGTAATGGGGCACTGAAAGGACCACTGCCAGTCCTCTGGGCCTCCAGGTGTTGGTTGGAGGCCTGGAAATGCTCATTCCCTCTCAGCAGGTCATTCCATCTCTTCCTAATTACCGCCTTTGTGCGCAGGGTGGTACCTACAGCATTCACTCTGTTGACTATCCTGTCCCAAATTTCCCTTTTCCTCCTGAGAGCAGTATGTTGGACTTGGCTTCAAACAAATGTGGCTCTTCTCTTATGATTGCCTTCCCCTTGACTGACAACTCAGCCTCTGAAAAACGTGGATTTTTTTGACGTAACATAATTGTACATTACAGTGAGTGACAATGACGAAAAAACACCAAGAGATATTAAAACAAGCATTACAAATGCAATAGGTCTTGCCTTTGATTAAGTTAAAACCATTTGCTTTGCCAATGGTATTGTACAGCAAAGCAAAAGGCTTTACCCTAATGAAAGGCGAGACCTATTGCATTTTTAATGCTTATTTTATGTATGCAAGTGTCAGGACGTGCAAACCCCTCCCTTTCCCTTCTGAATCTCATAAAACTTTTTCCTTCTCCCCTCTCTCCCTCTCAGTGACCGCTCCTTCCCTGCTTCACTATCCAGGCTCCCACCCCCTCTTGCTCCTGTGTGTGTATGTATGTTTTCTCCCTCTTTCAGAACTGCCCTACTCTTGTCCCTCCCCCTTCCTCTTTTTTCCCTATCTGTTAATCAGAAACCTCCTTTTGAACTAGGAGAAAAAAATCTCTCAGTTCCAACTTCAACTCAGTCAATCCAGGCGGCCACAGCTCTCTGTCTTTTGCAGCTTTTTTATTTATTTCTCAGCTGGGCCTTGTTTTTTTTGGGGGGTGGGGTGTTTTTGTGCACCCCCTATAAGTTTATTTGTGTTCTTTGGGTGATGGTGGGGTCAGGCTGCTGAACAGATCCTAGAGAGCGAGAGAAAGCAGCAAACAAGAAGAAGAGGGGAAACCCTACCTGCATTCCCTGATTTACACAATATTTTTGTATCACAATTTTCTACATTTTTTCCAAACACAGCAGGAACATATTGTTGCAATGTTTTTTGTAACTTTTCATCCAAATTGCCTAAAAAAGTTTTTTTTTGTTAAGATCTTCAGATTATGCAGCAGAGCAGCAGATGATGGATTATGTGGAAAAGGAAGAAAATCAATAATTATACAATATAAAAAAACGCCTGCAGAATTGCACAGGGACCCTGACCATAACCCTGCCCAGATGCTAGCATTCCAAATAAGAAACCCAGCAGGATGGTAGATATTGGAAGTAGAGAGGGTGTTGATTCTTTCTGAACTTTCCTGCATGCAGAGAGCAGTTAAAAAATGTTGTTACACCTTTAACCAGGATTCTTGTGAGCGCTGAAGTGATAAAAACGGAATAGCCTACGTTTTTGACATTTAAGAAAGCAGACTTTCTCTATGACGAATATAGGAAGGATGTTGTTGACTTTCAATGTTTGAGGGATATATGAGACCATTGGGATAGAAAGATATGTGTAACTCTTTAAATGCTTGTATGGGAAGGTTGGCAGCTTCAAGTACATGCAGTCAACAGTGTGTCTTTTTGCTTGAAATGTTGGTTTCTGGTAAATGGCACGTTCTTTCGTGATTCATCTCACAGCCATTGGGATACGTTTTAGACCAGTTGGCTTCCATCTTGCAGTACATGTTTTAAGTTAGGTACTGCAAACAATCATCAACAAGCAAACCATGACTCACCTGGAGCAGGACCATCTACCCAACGTCACCTAATTCGGCTTCTGCAGCACCAAAACCTCCTTGATTGCAGCCACCAATAACATCTGAACCCTAATCGACTGAGGAGAAACAGCAGCTCTGATCCTACTGGAACTCTCAGCAGCCTTCAACACCATATCTGCAGTCCAATCCAAGCCACCCCACTATAATCAACTCCACTCCAAACCACACCACTCAAATCCAATCAACCTTACACCAATCCAATCCACCTCACCCCACTCCAATCCACCCAATCCACTCCAATCCAAACAAATCATTCCCGCTAGAAATCAATCCACCAACCGCAATCGAATAAACTCCATCTCATCCACCCCACCCCACTCCAATCCAATCAACTCCAATCCAATTCACTCCAATCGATCCAATCCGATCCACCCTACTCAATCCAATCCACTCATCACTAATGCAATCCATCCACCCACTCCAAACCAATCCATGGTAATCCAATCCAATCTAATCCAATCCAACATACTCCAATCCAGCCCACCCTACCCCATTCCACTCCACCCCACTCCTCCAATCCACCCCACTACAATCCAATCCATCCAACCAACCGTACTCCAATCAATCCACCCCATTCCAATCCACTGCACTACAATCCATCCCACTCCAAATCCAAACCACCCACTCCAATCCAATCCACATCAATCCAATCCAGCCTACCCCACTCCAATCCGATCTACCCACCCAATGCAGCCGCTATCCCTTCAATCCAATCAATCTACCCCCTAGAAATCCAATCCACCCAACTCCAATCCAATCCACACCAATCCAATCCAATCCAACCCACCCCACTCAATCCAATATAACCCACTTCAATCCAATCTGTCCCACCTCAATCCACCCCAGTAAAATCCAAGCCACACCACTCCAATCAACCTCAATCCAATCCACCCACCCAAATCCAAACCCCCACCCCAATTCAATCCACCCACTTCAATTTATCCCACCTAAATCCTCCTAATCCACCCTACTCCACTTCAATCTACCTTACCTCACTACAATCCAACCCACCCCACTCCAGTATAATCCACAACCATCCAATCCAATCCAACCCACTCCAATCCACCCCAATTTAACCCCGCACTACACTACAATCCACCCACTACACTCCAATCCAGTCTACCCTACTCCATTCCAATCTAATCCACACCACTCCAATTAAATCCACGCCACTCCACGCCACTCGAATCCAGGCCAATCTACTCCACTCCAGGCCAATCTACCCCACTCCAACCCACTCTACCCCACTCCACCCCACTCTACACCACTTCACACCACTCTACACCACTTCACACCACTCCACTCTATGACAGTCTGAACTCTACTCCCCCTACTCTAGTCTACGACACCCTACTCCCCCTACTCCACTCTTCTACACTGTGTCCACTCTACAACACTCTACACCACTAATTTTTAGCCATGCTGAACAGCAGCCACACTGGTTTTGATTCAGCAGAACAGGATAGTTAACATTGTCCTTCAAAAAATTACAGTCAATTTATCTTTAGATTTCGCAAATATCCACAAAATACTTCTCTTTTCCACTATTCATTCTTTTTGTTCTGAATTGAATTGATCACCTTCATGCTGAAATGTTTCATGTTGAAAATAAAGTCCTGTTGCAGAGATTTTGTCAGTCTTATGTTTTTTAAAATATTATGTTTGTACAAGTTGTTACTGGCTGCTATAATCGAGCATGCAAGTGTGTATTGAAAGGATATTTAATACATGGGATTCTGTAATCCCTGTATAAATGGCAGTCTCTGATTTCTTTATAATCGCAACTTATGATGCACCCAGTCGTGCAGAATTTGACTATTATAAGTTATTATCGTGCAGTTCTGATGTCAAAATGCCTGCTGCCAGCAGCTGAAAGGCGGGTCAGGTCATGGAGCATACGTGAGAAAACTGAACAGTCATGGAGCATAAGTGAGAAAACAGAACACTGCTTTTCTTTCTTCAGCTCTATTTTAATAGCTTAGAATGACAAGCATAGAGAATATGTTTATTTTTTGCACTCCTTAGATAGAGGAAAGTTCGAATCTTTCTGCATTTTTCCACACATTCTGAACTATTACAGCGATTTTTTTTAAACTGGCTACCATTGAACTGTTTTTAATATCTGTTTGCAACAAGCTTCTACCAGGTTTTTGATGTGGTTAATTTTGCACTCAATGTTTTATTTTTATTTTTCTTGTTTGCAAACATGCTTGTTTTTTCATATGAAAGAGCTATGCACCAAGGTTTTAAGTGGTTTGTGGGAAAGGCGATGGTGCGACCATGTATTAGATGGGATGAAGTACCTCCTGGTGTCCATTGTAAGGATACTGCAAGTCACCTTGGAGTTCCTCTATATGGTTAGGGAACTCCTTTGTGACTTGCAATATCCTTATAATGTACAGCAGGGGGTACTTTATCCATTATATATTGTCTCATATATGAAATTACACAACATGAGACTTAGGGCCTGATTACAAGTTTAGCGAGACGCCACCCCAGCACCCTGCTCCAAGACTGTCAAACCTATAGTCAGTACGCCCGCCGGATTACGAGTTGCAATCCTGGTGGCCGATCCTACGGCAGAAGTGCCTAAGACTCACAGGAGAACCTTAGAAAGGCACCACTGTAGGAGCACCACAGCCTGTTTTTGTGCATTTCAGTCTGTGCAGGAACAGGGAATGCAAAAATATACGGGGGGGGCACAAAATGTGCTCCTCATGCCCAGAGGCAACAGGGGGCTTTGTAGGGCCCCCTTAGTTTCCTCTCCACCACCCTTTTCATGGCGGGCTCACCACCATGAAAAGTGTTGCAGTGAGGACATTTGTAATATGCTTGGCGTTGCAGCAGCGGCACCCTTAGCATATTACAGCCTCACACTGCTGTGCCAATGCAGCGGGATCAGGGATCCCATGCAGTTGCGACGGTCCTGTGGCAGTCCCACCACCATAGTTGTAATACGGCAGGTGGACTGCCAGTCTGGCAGTCCAGGGACCACCACTATGGGTGAGACCGCCAATCTTATAATTAGGCCCTTAATTATTTTCTGTGCAACTTTTGGCAAACACAGGGCCTCATTTATGAAAAGTGACACATCGCTGCGTGAAAACAGTAAATGTAAATGTAAATGTGGGTGTACTTGTAAAGCGCACTGTGACTCCAAGGAGTATCCTGGTGCTGAAGACCGCTGGGGAACCCGTTCTTTTTTTTCCCTGTGAGATGGTTCCTTTCTGGGTATCTCCAAGGTGAAACCAGGCCTCCCCGGCGTCTGTGGGGGTCCATTGTAGAGATGAGGCAAGCTTAATGCCCAGAGTTGCCAAGTGTGTTCCCTGGTTAGAGTAGGCACCGAGGCGAGAATTATCGAGTCCGTTTGACCCTGGTCCACGACCCTGCCGCTTCGAGATTGAACCCTGGTCCCGGGCCGTTCTCTGCTTACGGGTCTGCCGCCTCTAACCAGTGTGCCACACCACTCCAGTGATGCGTCACTTTTCATTGAGCCCTCCTTGCGACATGCTGGATACTTCATATTTACAATATGATGCTTCATGTCGCTAGGATTTACAGATACGTCAGTATTTCTGACTTATCTGTAGTCGTGCGAAAATGACGCATTGCTGGAGTGTGTCACAGAAGTGACGCACCTTCAGGAATGGGCCATTTAACATGGGCAAGTCCCATTTCAATGTGCCTGCGTCAGTCTTATGCCTGGTGTGAGGCAAGCACAAGATAATGACGCATTTGCGTCCTAGAATGATGCAGTGAAATCTCATAACTTTCACTGCGTCATTTCTACAAGGCTGCCCACCCTGCATACATTATACCTGGTGCAAGTATAATGTGGTTTACAAAGTGCCGCATCTACCTAAATGCGTCACTTTGTGAATATGATGCAACATGGCGCATTTTTTACACTGCTGGTGCGTCACAAAAAGTGACGCACCAGCGGGGCAAAGTGACGCAAGGGCCCATCAATAAGCCCCTCAGTTCTTATCAGATCTACAAACTGTTAATTTGGTATCAAACTAAATAATTGCACAAATACAATTATGTTCAAGGAGCTTTCTGGTCAACATGCCCCATAATCACCCCACCAACAAGTATGTTTCAAGCTGACAATACAGCTCTTCCTGAGGTTTTACAGTGTAAATGTAATGTAAATGTATAGGCATTTATATAGCGCACTACTTACCCGGAGGGTCCCAAGGCGCTTTGACCGCTGCGAAACCCTTCCTGGCTTCCCTGAGAGATGATGTGAGTGATTGTTACAGAGCCATAATTCATTGTGTCTAAATATCCACTTAAGAAAAACAGTAGCATGCTACTTGATAAACTACCTCAACTGAGTCTCAGTTACTTCATTAATTAATCCAAATGCCCTCCCTGCTACCTATTTCCGCTTTGTGCTATATCCCTTAGCTCAAAGTGATACTATTATCTGAATCAGCCCGACTCTACTGCAGTTATTGTCTCATAAGTACCCATAAGAACCTCATTGAATTCATCAGTTTGTGGACTCAGGGTACATAGTGTAGGCTGTCTGAGCTCTCCCTTCAAGGATATCTGGCATTTTATCCCTCTTCGTGTGCCTGCCTGCCATGCAGACACAATCCCATTTTCTTGTGACATTGGATATGGTTAGGGTTATATTTATTCCCAACTAAGATGGTCATTTTCCCAGTCTGTGCAGCCAGTGTTTCTCTGTCCAAGATGGTATACAACCATTCTATTGTAAAGGCATTTTCTATTTTATTAATATGTAAGGGAGCTTGGAGCTGACAAATGATGTGTCTATGTGTTTGATTCCCGTGTTTTTTTACCAAGTTCATGACCCGCCCTAGATACTTATTGTCCTTGATTGTTTGCTCCTCTTTTCTGCAGCAGCTTTTCCTGTTTCATTCTTCAACCTGGAAGATTATTCTAGACTGTTACTCTACCCTGGGCCTGATTTTGAGGTGGTTGGTATTTTCCAACCTGTTCGTAAACGCCTGTTTGCACGAGTAAGAATTACCAGTTGGGAGGTATTTAATGCATCTAATAATTATCAGATGCGTTACATGCCTCATCTGTCAGTACATTTCGGCAGATGAAATCGGTTGAAATTTAATGAGGGAAAATCTTACGGTATTTAAACACCAAAATCCACGTAATTCCCCACAAACTCGTAGTAGATGTTATTTATCACACCCAATAAATAACGTACCCTGTGGTATCGTTATTTATCAGGTACGATAAATAACACCTAAACTCGTAATCAAGCCCTCTGTTTCAGAGTAGTTTGAGCGTCTTTCTTCTCACTCATGTAAACCTCTTCATCTTCAATTAAGAACTATCCACAATGCCATTTGTGGCTTTTTCCTCCTCACTTGAACCCTCTTAAGCAGACATGTGACACATTTCACCACAGCTACTAGGAGGAGTCACTCTTTTTTTTAGGAAATGCAATCAATTCTTGGCAAATTGGTATAAAAGTGTTTGTTCAGTACTTGGAGACATGGTGCCTTACTATGGCATGATCACTTCCTCAGCTAAACATGCTTTTTTGAGGCCTCAGCTGCTTGAGAACTAACTTGGGGTCAGGGAGGTCTTGTCCCTTATTCCAGAATAAGTATGTGTACTTGGAACACTTGGGGACACTGCAATGTCACTTCCAGGTAAATTGCATATTAGTATTGATCTTGAGACTTAGTACAATAATACAATTGCAGCTGACTTTACTGCTGCCTGTGACCCAGAAACTATTTATTTATTTATTTATTTTTAACATTTCTTAAGCGCGAACAATTGCCCGCAGGCGTCTCGGCGCTGTACTGTTGTGAACTCTCCTGTGCTAGGCTTCTGACTCTTAGAGGTTAAACAACCATGTTTTCAGTTTCTTTCTGAATGACAGGAGATTTGGGCTGGATCTTATGGATTGAGGAAGTGTGTTCCATAGTTTTGGGGCGGCAACCAGGAAACGTCTGTCTCCCCAGTTGACCAATTTAGTCCGTGGTACTACCAGATCATTCAGCTTGGCTGAACGAAGTGACCGAGAAGGAATATATGGAACAAGATGGTCTCTCAGGAATTGGGGTGCTTGTTGGTGTAGCGATTTATAAACAATACACAATGTTTTGAATTTGATTCTATTCCTGATAGGGAGCAAGTGAAAGATTCTCAAGGTCTCGGTTATAGGCTTGAATTTGGGGATGTCTGAGAGAAGTCTGGCTGCTGCGTTTTGAACTGTCTGCATTTTTTTGATGACCCTAATTTGGGCATTGGCAAACAGGCCATTGCAATAATCTAGTGCTGACAGGACAAGGGCGCTAACTAATGTCTTGCCTACATTTTTGGGGAGAAAAGGAAGGATCTTCTTAACCAAGCGTAGTTTGTAAAACGCTGTGGCGACCGTCTGGTTGGCATGAGCCATGAAGTTGAAGTTGTCGTCAAAAATGACGCCCAAGTTTCTTACCTTCGTGGTTGGTTTGGGCAAGGCTCCAAAGGATGATGGCCACCATGTCGGGGACCACTTAGGGCTGAGATGACCAAAGGTTACCACCTCGGTTTTATCAGAGTTCAGTTTGCTGACATCCACTGTCCGATGGCCAGCATACCTTTTTTAAAACTCTCCGCTACTGTTTCCCCATCATTTCTGATGGCCAGAATCAACTGGGTGTCATCTGCATATGAGGTAAGGTTCATCCCGTGCGCTTTGATGGTTTTAGCGAGGTCCGACACATAGATGTTAAATAGTGTCGGACTAAGGGATGAACCTTGAGGTACCCCACATGGCAAGGACAACTCTGCTGACTCGAATTGTCCTAAAATGACTGCCTGGGATCTATCCGTCAGAAAAGATGCCAGTAGTTTTTTAGCCAAGCCTTGTACGCCCATCTTTTCGACACAGTCGACCAAGATCTTGTGGTCGACCGTGTCGATGGCGGACGATAAATCTAGAAGCACCAATAGTGCAGCGCCTCCTTGGTCTCGGATTAATCGGATGTCATCCGCCGCTTTGATGAGCGCCGTTTCTGTTCCATGAAACCTGCAGAATCCAAATTGGGTTTCATCGAGCAGATGGTGTTGCTCGATAAATTCCGCAAGTTGAGTGTTCATGGCTTTCTCAGCTATTTTGGCAAGAAACGGGAGGTTGGCTATAGGCCTGTAGTTTTTCAATTCTGTTTTATCTAGGCCAGATTTTTTCAGAAGAGGCTTTAGTAAGGTCTTTTTTAAGGGGTTAGGGAAATTTCCTGTACGGAACATCAGATTACAAATTTGGGTTATGACAGGAATCACGGTGTCCATTAATGGGCGGAGGGTTTTCAGGGGACAAGGATCCAATGCTGATCCAGACTTAATGGATTTGATAATGTCCTGGATTTGGTTTTCTGTAATTTCTGAAAACTGAGAAAGAATATTGCTAGTAAGTGGTGTTGTTATATCTTCAGTGCTTTGATTATCAGCAGAATTAAATGCTGAGAAGATATCGTTCACTTTAGTAAAAAAGAAGGATGCTAATGAGTCACAGAAACTTTGTGAACAAGGAGGGTTCAAGTCAGGAACACATCCTGCCAGCTGTTTGGTTATGTCGTAGAGCTTTTTATTAGAGTTTTTTGCACTTTCGATTTGCTCGCTATAGTACTTTTTTTTAGCCTCTGTAATCAGGAATTTATATTGAGTTTGAAGTTCCTTATACGTATTTCTACTTTCATCGTCATAATTTTTCCTCCAGTGTCTTTCTTTATTTCTACATTGCTGTTTATGTTTTCTGAGTTCCTCTGTGTACCAGGGTGCTGATGGGGAGCTTTTGTTCCTGGACATTCTTTTAACTGGTACTAATTTGTTAGTAGCCTGGTCCAACCAGGCTTGGTATTGTTTTGTAGCTATTTCTGGGTCATTAGACAAGGTGGGTTTAGAGATGTCTAATGCTTCCTTAAGGTTAGGAATGTTGATGTCTTTCCATACCTTAAATGGTTCCTGTTTGGGGGTAGGTGTTTTAACAGTGGAGGTTTCGCTAATTTTTATCGTACCTAGTACCAAGTAATGGTCGGTCCAAGTCATTGGCAGGACGTCAGTGACTAGTAGATTATCTAGATTAGTAAATATTCCGTCTAGAGTATGTCCTGTATTATGGGTGGGTCCCATCACCAGCTGTGATAGACCGAAGACCTCCATTTCTGACTGTAAAGACATGGTGTCTTTATCTTTGTTACAGTCCAGATGGAAATTGAAGTCTCCTAGCAATGTTATGGACTTCTCAGTTGCAAAGGCTTCTAAGATAGTGGCGATTTCTGTAAGAAATCCCGACCGAATTTCCGGTCGTCTATATAGTAGTACGCCTCTAAAGTTATAAGAGGGAGACAGGTAGATATCAAATTGGAATGTGTACATGCATCACAAAAATTTACTATTAGCAATACATGATTTGAATCAGGAATGTAGTTTTTTGCCACTGAAACGCGCGTCGACCAAGTGCGGAATCTCATTTCATCATTGAGATTCAATTTTGGGCAGAGATTGTTCTTTGTCACACAGAACTCAGCCATTTACAGATATAGGGTGAATGTATTTGATGAGAGAATGGTTGTTTTGTATCCAGGGTTACGTGTTTTTTGTAGATCGCTACTGTTTTTTATTGTGTACCTAATTCAAATCATGTATTGCTAATAGTGCATTTTTGTGATGCATGTACATATGATATTTATGATGGAATATGGCAAAAATAAGAAAATAAATACTTTTTGATACAGATAAAGAATGAAATATATATAAAAAAAAGTATTTTATAAAAATTAAATAAAAAGAAATACTTTGAGAAAATGAAAAGTTAATGTTCTGTTTGGTGACTGTCACAAGTGTACTTTAAAAATGGACTTTGACGAAAGTCTTTATTGAAGTACTATGGTCAATAAGGGAAACTGTATATTTTTGTGTTTGTTCATTCCTCTCTTTTCCCTGACCAACATTATCTTTCGAAGGGGTTCCCATAATTTTTGCTAGACTCTGCTGTAAGTCCTCTGATCTCAGTGAGTGGCCCAGCTTCTTTCCCTGTTAAAGAGGAGGGACAGTTCAGAACAAGACGACCAGTGTCCCTCTTTTTGATATTATGTTCCCTATTTCATTCAAACACACCTTTATGTATGCATTCTGGGCTGTTTCTTATGTGTAGGTCTCGCCTTTGGGACCTTGTAAGTGTTTAGTTATCCAGCACAATATCCTTGGTGCAACAACATCAAGTGTTGAATGGCTAAACACTTATAAGGTCCCAAAGGCGAGACATATTGGCTATGCCAATGCTTGTTTTAGATACTGCAAATTGGGACCCTGCTGTCCAGCGCCCAGTGCTCTGATCGCTAAAAATATGTCAAATTGACTCTGCTCCTAATTGGCATATTTAACTTAGCGATAATTCCCTAGTGTATGTGACAAAGAGTACCCAGGACCTATAAGTTAAATGGCATTAGTGGACGGCAGCACATATTGAGCCACCGCTAAATTGACAATGCAATGCATGTCTCCAGGCTTGGCATTGCAGCCTGGGTATGCAGTTTTAAAACTGCCAAATCTTCCTGGAGAAATAAACCTTTCAACAGGCATAAACCATCCCTTTTGATAAGTATAAGTCACCCCTAAGGTAGACCCTAAATGCCCATATGGCAGGGTGCAGGACATTTAAAATGTAAATGTCCTGGTGGTAAAAAAACCTCCAAATTCGTTTTTCACTGTGACAAGGATTTCACTACCATAGTAAAGCATTGCCTTACATTATAACACCTTATTATGCTTGGATTTGGTTTGGGATTAGCAAGAAAAATGATTCAAGGATTCATTTTAATTGCATTGTAATGTCCAACCTAATGGTCAAGTCTAGTCAAGTTACTATTTTGAAAATAAATGAAACTCTTAGACATTTGTAATTTCTCTGCCTGACCCAAATGTGCCTTTCTGCCAGTGTGTACTGTCACTCCGGAGCTGAATGGCTCTTTGATTAGGTGTGAACTGGCTCCCAAAGTAGAGACATAGGGAGAGGGGTTTGCCTTCCTTTAACAGGATGGCCATCTGGGTTAGGAACTTAATTACCTTCAAAGGATGCCTACTTTGTCACAGAAAGATGTAGCTCACACCTGGTCGTGCTCCCTCTATTGTCCTGCTGGATAGCCAGGCACCAATTCCACTGGCAGAAGAGTTGCCTCACACTGGTTTTAGTGACCACTAGGGGTGGTTTGCCCTTTATCATAGACACACCTCTTTGTAGGCACAGATGGCTCTGCCAAGGGGAAGAACGGTTCTGCCAAGTTTTGTTTAGGTCAAGAAGGGTGAGGTAGGATAGTTTACAGAAAAAACACAGGGATTCCTACAAAAGTGGGCATGGTCACCTTTGGGAACTTTACCCCATTAGTTAGGGTGTGGGCAGGAGTTTTCCTCATTCACAGGATTGCACTGGACATATACGTGGCAACCACAGTACCCTCATCAAAACACTGCTGGAACTGTGGAAGACTGAAGAAGGACTGCACCTGCTAGTGTGAGCTATGAAGAGAACCCTAAGGGTTGGAATTCCCTCCACTTGTACCCATGACCAAGAAGTGGACTCCAAGGATGAATTGGCTGACCTTCTGTTAAGCTACAGAGATACAAAAATGGCCAGACACCTGAGGAACCAGAATCCGATTTTGGCTTAGTAAAACATGTAGTCATTTCAGTAATTAGCGTGATGTACCTATTAGGCAAATGAAGGGATTCTCACACTAATTAGCACGCAATATGTAACAACTTAGGGATTAGTAAAAACCATATTACACATTTTGCATCTAATCATAGCTTATTCAGCTTGACTCGACAGGCCCCATTTTGTGGCCTAGTCTGCTCACAGCATTAGTGAAATCCTACCATTACGCTCAACTAAAACCGTTCTCCTGAGAAATAGTACAACTGTAGCAAACTGCTGCTTCTGCATGTTAGGCCTGTCAAGGTTGTAGGTGCGGGTAGGCTGGATAAGCACATTCCAAGAGGAGCTGTGCGGACTCTCTCGGAGCTAGCGGAATGGAGTTACCCTCACAACCTTGCTATAACGAGCTGGGCTAAACTAAGAAAGCTTTGTCTCCCATATATGGTCTTTCCCCTGCACCAACCTGTACCAACTTGTATTTTTCCTTCTTAGGTGACGGTTTCGAAATGTTACAGTATATATGTGATCTGTTGATAATGTGCCAGCAGTCTTCTCGGCAGACCTCGTGGGGTTAGGTCGTGAGAAGCTCCTCTGGCAGAGTTTGTTTGTTATAATAAACAATTGGACCTTCGAGGAGGAGCCTAGCCAGCAACTGCGATGGCCGCCTGAGCCCTCGGCTCCGCCGACCCGTCCGCTTCCCTCCCGTACCGCTTCTTCTCCTGTGCGCTGCTTTGTAATTGTGGTGCGGCATCGGGTTCGGGAAGCGACGCTGATTCCAGCGGTGTGCTCCTCGTCGGTCTTCCTGCAGTGGAAGCGACGGAACGTCCTTGTCCTTCTGCTGCTGTATGACGACGGGGTCCGGTCCTTTGTTCTCGGCGGCGGCCAGACTGCCTACGATATCATCAGCCATTGTGGACAGGGCGGACTCGGCCGGCGAGACGCGGTAGAGATTCTGGGTCTCCCGCTGTAGTGCAACATCCCTTCTTAGGATTTCCACGCTCCTACTGCTACATTGTTACCGCTGCAACAATTGTATCCCTCACCCCGGATGGCCCCGAGAGTCTTCTTGTTTTCGAGCGGAATGGAGGGGGCCATTTTGAACGGAGTGGCAGAGCTTGCAGTTGGTGAACCGATCTTTGCTGCGGGTGCCTGTTGTGATCGACACTGTGGTGCCAACATCTGCAGTGGAGTAATTGAGAGTGCTGCCATGGTCCCCACGCCCTGGCCGAGCCCGTCGGGGAGCCGTTTTGCTGATCGGCAGCTGGGAAGGGATGCCGGCGACCGGGCTCGATGTTTGCCACACGCCTGCAAGCTTCAGGTGCAGGGAGCTGCAGTACCATCCTCTTCTGATCCGCCCTTGGAGATCGGTGATGTTTTGGGTGCCCTGGCCGACTTGCGAGCTGCATTGTGTTGTACTGCCCGGGACCTGGAGGGCCGGTTGGACGACATTTTTCCCCCGCTCTCCTCAACTGGCCGAGCTGGCGCCCGTGAGCGGAGCACTTCGCCACATCCTGGGTACGATTATTGTGAACTGCCTCTTCGGAGATGCGTGGAGGCACTGGGGGTGAGCGAGCCAAACGCCATCGCGGCCCGGCCTATCGCGGCAGTGGAGAAAAGTGTGCTTCCTGCACTGGTGAGGATGCTGGGAGATCGCCCTTGGACGTCAGGTCTGATACCTCCTTCGAAATCTACTGGCGAGACTGGCACCCTTATTCTTGGCATGTGGCTTGTACTTTGGTTGTCTAATTTGGGAGGACTGCTGCTGTTTGCTTGCCTATACTGTGCCTTTGTAGATCACACTGTCCTACGCCGGAAGAACACTGGTGAACGGTGCCCTGTCTCGCTGTGGTCACTTAGGCTGTTTCTCCTGTCCCGCACGGCTGCTTTGCATCTGTACCTCGCTGGCACACTGGATCGCAAGGGACAAGGTTGACTCTGTTTTTTTTTCCCCTTCTTCCTTACCAAGGCTTACATTGTTAATGACTGTTATGGATAGACGGGGGAGCTGGACGTTGGCTGTGCTTCGATTAGGGGTCGGGGGTGAGGCGGCCGATAATTTTCATGATGGCTATTTCGGGTGCAACTGGTAGGCCCTCCTCCGGTAATATAGGTTTTCCTTTTCTTTCTTCTCTTTCTTTCTTATTTATTTCGGGTACTCTTTTTTGGGCGACAGGCACACTGCTAGGGGGGGTAGGCCGTAGCCTCTGCATGCGTGTAGGGTGGGGGGCGGGGGGAGGGGATATTATTTTGTCCGTTTTGGTTTCTATGGGCCTTTTTTTCTCTACAGTCCTTTTTTTCTCTCCCTTATTTCTTTGGGTCAATGGCGTTAGTTGTAAGGGGGTGGGTAGCACTTGGCACACAATGTGTTTAGCGATTGTCAATCCTTGAGTACTGTCTTGGTGCCGCCATTTTGATGCTGTTTTTATGCTCGCTAGATATCTTTGCTGCGCGCCGCCCACTTCAGTTTCGTATGGTATGTCTGGTCCTTGATCCTTTCTAGTCTTTACAGTTACTATTCTTCATTAAAAAAACCTTTAAAATAAACCTTCACTTCTCCTCTTCCCCAGTAGTACTGATTTCTCCAGTGTTATCCATGACGACTGTATTCTGTTTGATGTACTACTGAGGTGCTGTATTGCTTGCTGATGTGCTTCAAACGTTGTCGAGGCCGGCCGGATGGTTGTAGGCCCGTATTTGTTTCATGTTACTGTACAATAAAGGTTTTCAAAAAATTAAAAAAATTAAAATAAAAAAACAATTGGACCTTCTACACTGCCAACTGACTGATTATTGGTGATTGGTATTGGGGCTATTTGTAAGTATGGCTCTATTTGGGTTGTAATTTATTTTTCGGTACTTCAGTTGGCGACTCCGCCGGGACACCGCGTTGGGGTCGTCCCTCTGTAATCAGAAAGGAACGGGACATTGGAAAGGGTGATCTTGATCGGGGGGGGATCGACCAAAGAGTTTGGGGTCTGCTCCGCTCTCCCGATCGAGAGAGCCCCAGCTGCTAGTGACCCCACGCCGGAGTCCTTCGGGTGTAACCCGAGAACGGACCACATTGGTCCACAGGAATTGGCAGTGAAGAACGCACAATCGGACCTGAGTGCACCAGGTGAGTGATTTGTCTTGTTTTGTGTTGGATATCCTTTGGATTTGAATTTGGAACTTGGAATTTGGTGACCTCTGGTCACGGAGAACTCGAAAAGCGGGTCTGATGGGGCAGTTTTGAGACTGCACGGGCGGACGCCCCTGTTTTGGATTTTGGAAATAACTAGAGATTAAGACCAGACGCCTTGGTGTAACTTGTGGAAGAAGTTTACACCCGGCCGGACTGCTCTCAGAAACGCCGGTGGCTGAGATTGGGTAGCACTCGGACAAATCTGGAGCGGCGCTTGAAAAAGCGGGCTTAGCCAGAATAGTTCGGGAGGTGAACCATGAATGCTGCCGGATGGTCCGTAGGTCGGTCTGTGGTTTAAAGAAACCTGTGTGGCTATCTCTAGGCAGTCTAAGGACAAGACTGCTTGACTTTGCTTTTGGGTCTTTTTGGGTTTGGAAAGAGTTCTCCATAGGTCGGAGTCGACGGGCTCCACCTCTTGTTTGAAATAAGTTTGTCTCGTTTTCTATGTTGATGTAAAACTGTAGTCACTTTATTTGTGTGAGATTGAATTTGAGTGCAAACATGGCCATGTGTATAAGAGTGTTGTAAATAATCTTTTTTTCCCTTTTCAGCTCAATTCTAGAAAGGGGGCAATGCTATGTTTCAGTAAGTTATGTTTTGGCTGTATTGACCAAGGAGGTACAAGACTGGATGAAAGCCAACCAGCCCCTCCAGAGGGAACTCCCAACCATGATATGTATTGTAAGCATGGTATTGGGCCCCTCCTATTTAATACTTTATGGAATAAGTACACTAAAGATAATGTAGAACTACAGTGGCCAAAGACAGAATCTTTTGACGAGAAAAAGATCCAGTATCTACAAGATCCCGTCTGTTCACTAAACGCAGCAGGCAATCTATGTTTGATACTCTTAATAAGTGCAGAAAGAGGCAAAGCGGAGACGCATACGGTCGGAGAAATTAATGAAGATACAGCAAGGGCAGACTGTAACCCAGAAAGCCATTGCTCATGATAAAAATCAGACTGAGCAAAACATTGAGTATGCAGATAGGCAGTTTAGGTTACAAGTAGATAAAAGTTATGTGACTCGAAATGAAGCCGAAGATGAGATAGAGGATTTATTTAATGTACCGCCTCCCCCACCGTATGCGCCTCAACGCATATATCCTGCCGTGCCTCTTCAGTCGGCTACCGCTTCCCTATCCTCTGCCCTGGAGGCAGACGTGTCTCTCATTTCTCTAGGTACTACGCGTACCACGCCTACCTCAACGAGAGACACAGCTACCCTTATCCCAGACACACGGCAACCCCCAGGAGCTTCCCGTGTAGTTTTGGGAGCCCCAAGTCCCATATGGACGTCTCAATCAGCTAGTGCAACCCCCGAGGACAGAGAGCGTACTCCATTAGGGGATCTTGGGGGACTGAACGCTAGACGATTATTCACAAGAGCCTCTTTGGGCTATAGCGAGAAAGAGGCTATAACAGACCAGGCAGTTAAATGGATGCGGAAAGATGTATATACAGTAGCTGACTTGTGGAGTTCCATAAAGGATCTCGAACCGGTTATGCAGCAACATGCTTTGTATGAAATGTCTTTCTATCTTGTCGATGCCTGGGAACAATGCTTCCAGGATGGATTGGCACCCCAAATACTGTATGACATCCGAGACCGAACTCATAGGTTTGAAATGAATCCGGTGGAGGTATACAAAAACGTAGAAACCTTAGTAAAATATCGAGGCAGAATGTTTGTAAAAAGTCCTAATTGGGATTCCCAGCATCCCATGAGGGAAGTGCACCCTATTTTTCATCCAGAAGTTCATGAAACATGTGATGGTACTAACCAGGTTAAAAGAGCTCGTGTAGAAGCTCGGTTTCAGGAACAATGGGTGTATACTCCGTGGAAACGAAGTGAGGTTCTCGCTTCAAAATCACAATTGCCTGATCCCCGCAAGAACCCCACCGCTTACTACAAAGAGCTAACTGAAGCCGCAGCCTCTGCTGTAATGACGTTAGCAGATGTTGAACTGTTTTTCGGGTTATTGGTTCCGGTCAACATATGGCGACAGGTTCATGACACTGATCATGCAGCAGAGCTAGGGGGAACCTGGAATGAGTTGAAAGACTGGGACCAAGACCACAAACCCGGAGATAAGCCTAGAAATAAAATCACTACTTTCCCAGCAAAGATAATAGCTTACATGCACACACTGATTCCCCCCGTAAAGTTGACTGGGATAAATTGACAGCTTGTAGACAGAAGAAAGACGAGAGTGTCTCCGACTTCTTCACTCGGTTTGAAGGAGTTTTTATTGATTTTAGCGGACAGGACCTGGCCACAGAGAGCGGGGTACGGTTGTTTGTAAATCGATTTGTAACCAACTTGACACCCGAAATTTCTGCGCGGTTACAGGCTGCCGAGAGTACCTGGACTACCTCTACCCCCTCCGTGATATTAAGCATGGCCCAATATTATGAGCATAGGGAAAATGCGAGCAAGGATAAAGTGGAAAAAAGGCCAAGGGTCTTAAAACCCAAGTGTTGTTACAGCAAGTCGTTCGAGGACAAGGAGGGGGAGAGGAGTCAGAGGGCCCGTATCTAGAGGGGTGGGAACAGGCAGAGAAGCAGGCGCGGTCCAGTCGTTAGGGTTAAATCAATGTGCTTATTGTAAGCAGGAAGGACATTGGAAAGCACAGTGTCCATTATTGCTTGCCCAGAACGGAGCAGTTCGAGGACGAGGACGGGGGCGAGGTGGCCCAGACCGGAGTGATATGCATAGAGAAGAGGCGACTCAAGGCAAGTCTGAATGGAACCATTTTGATAACCCCCAAGGTAGACAATATTATCATGAGGATTACGCATTCGAAGATCAGGATGGGTATGTTCACCCATAGGACAGCCAGGGACAGAGTAGGGGCCAAGTGTCGATCCCAGTCAATCAACAAGGACCTTATGTGAGAGAGGAATTGATGGGGACTTCTGAGAATTTTCTGATTGACACAGGAGCAATGAATAGTTCAGTTGCTCGATCATTGGTTCTAGGGGCGGCTCTGTCCGGGCGAAATAATGTATCTGTGAGATTTTCAGGAGTTCCGGGGGTAAGCCGCATCTTAAACCCCTCCCCTTCACGATCGGTCCTGCTACTATTGAATCACCTTTTCTGTTGACTTCGCATTGCGGTGAGAATTTATTGGGTTTGGATATGTTGAAAAAGTTGAATGCAAAAATATACTGCTCCCCAGACGGGGTTTATGTAACGATACAACCCCACACCGACAAGATGAAACAATGTTTTGCTAAAAATGAGCCTCTTCCCCTGTGTTTGATAGCATCCCTACAGCGTTATGGGCAACAGGGGATACGGATGTTGGTAAATTAGACATCCCACCGGTCCATATCACGTGGAAACCCGGTGTAAAATTACCACGCATACCACAGTACAAAATTTCGCCGGCTGGCGAGCGAGCCTTGCTCTCAATCATTCAGGACTTAATTGATAAAGGGGTGGTTGAGGAGACAGCTTCCAATGTTTGTAACAGTCCGATTCTCCCGATTTTGAAGAAATCCCCTGATTCTGGACCACAGGGGAATATTGATGCCTATCGTTTTGTGATAGACCTGCGGGAAGTTAATAAGATTGTAGTACCGCAGTACCCTGTAGTGACCGACATCACCACTATACTTACGATGATCCCGCCTACTGCTCAATATTTTTCGGTCATTGTTCTGAAGAATGCCTGGAATAGTCCAGAATAGTAGAGAACGTCATTAATATCGCCACCGATATTTTGACCAATATCACTGTAGAGCTTCAGGCCACGAGACTCGTTTCGCTCCAGAACCGGATGGTTCTTGACGTCATCTTGGCTGATCGAGGAGGAGCATGTTGAGTGATCAGCAGCTCCTGCTGTGTGTATATTCCAGACTCCGCCCCCACGGTTCATTTAGCTATTCAAAAATTGCATCGCATTGCAGCTGAAATGCACACTGAGAGTGGGTCCTGGTCACTCTCTAGCTGGTTCCTGGGGCTTTTGTCGACCTGGGGTTAGAAATTATTGATGATAGTAGATGGAGCAGCCGGTATCCTCTTCACCTGTTGCCTTTGTATGCAATGTGGTCCGGCTTGTTGCTCTTATTGTGCCACCAAAGTGACAGCCATGTTCGTCCCTCCCCCTGTCCCTTCTAAGATTCAGATGCTCCAACAGGAGATTCGTGAGTTAATGGCCATTGATGAGGAAGTCTTCCAGGATTAGTACTTCCTTTAGTTAGCTACATCACGCTAAAAGGAGGGTTTGAGGAACCAGAATCCGATTTAGGCTTAGTAAAACATGTAGTAATTTCAGTAATTAGCATGATGTACCTATTAGGCCAATGTAGGGATTCACAGACTAATTAGCACGCAATATGTTACAACTTAGGGATTAGTAAAAACCATATTACACGTTTTGCATCTAATCATAGCTTATTCAGCTTGACTCGACAGGCGCCATTTTGTGGCCTAGTCTGCTCACAGCATTAGTGAAAACCTACCATTACGCTCAACTGAAACCGTTCTCCTGAGAAATAGTACAACTGTAGCAAACTGCTGCTTCTGCATGTTAGGCCTGTCAAGGTTGTAGGTGGGGGTAGGCTAGATAAGCACATTCTCTCGGAGCTAGCGGAAGGGAGTTACCCTCATGACCTTGCTATAACGAGCTGGGCTAAACTAAGAAAGCTTTGTCTCCTATACATGGTCTTTCCCTTGCACCAACCTGTACCAACTTGTATTTTTCCTTCTTAGGTGACGGTTTCGAAATGTAACAGTATATATGTGATCTGTTGGTAATGTGCCAGCAGTCTTCTCGGCGGACCTCGTGGGGTTAGGTCGCGAGAAGCTCCTCTGGCAGAGTTTGTTTGTTATAATAAACGATTGGACCTTCTACGCTGCCAACTGACTAATTATTGGTAATTGATATTGGGGCTATTTGTAAGTATGGCTCTATTTGGGTTGTAATTTATTTTTCGATACTTCACACCCACATTCCTGAAAGAGTTAAGGTGACTAGTTGCACCAAGCCTGGTCCCTGTTGGTGGCTTCTACTGAAGTGAGTACTGACAATGAAAATGCTGTTCCTTGGGTCTTGGCACCCTTAAGTGTCTAAGGGCCAGATGTAGGTAAATCTAATTTACCGACTCATAAATACCGAATCATACCGAATCGGTTTTTATGAATCGGTAAATTAGAAGGAGGGAGATGTAGGTAATTTTTTATTTTGAATTACCGAATCTGTAAGATTCGGTATTTACCGAGTCGGTAAATACTGAATCGGTATTCCCCATTGATTCCTATGGGCTTTGGTGCCCATAGGAATCAATAGGAAATACCGATTCGGTATTTTCCGAATCAGTAAATACCGAATCCAGCAAGGGTGCAGGGGGTGTCACTTTGACACCCTCTAGCACCCCAAGTGCATGCTTGTGTGCCATGTGGCACACATACATGCCCTAAGGGCATATCTGTGTGTCACATGGCACAGGTGTGCATGCACAGATGTGCATGCACACCTGAATTCGGTATTTTACCACCCAATAGGATTGGGTGGTAAAATACCGACTCTTAAGGGCCTGTGCCACCTACATCTTGATTTACCGAATTCGGTAAAATTACGGATTCGGTATTTTACAGAATCTGTGAATTTACAGATTCGGTAAATTTACAGATTCTGTAAAATAATGGCCCCTACATCTCAATCACCAATTACCGGTCGGTAACGGCCGAATCCGGCCGTTACCAACCGGTAATTGGCGACCTACATCTGGCCCTACGTGTACTCATGGGCGTCCGCAGGGGAGGGCAAGGGGGGGCACTTGCCCCCCCCTGGAACACCGGTCCATCACTATTGACAGCCCCCACAGTGGTGTTTGTCTGCAGGGCTGTCAATTTTAAAAGCGCGAGACAGCGCTTAATGACGGTCCTGCTTGATGAGCGGGAAAACTGCTGCGGATGGGCAAGAGAGAAGGTCTGGGCCTGGCTGCTCCCACAGCTTGAAGCAGAGGCGCACCTAGAGTCAAATTTCGGGGGGGGGGGATGGGGGGGGGCTCACATTTTACAAGCTAAGGAAGAGTGGAGCTGCAGCCAGGGGCCCTAGGAAGGGGTGACATCCATCAAAGCCTCATTAACGCCAGCACCAAATTACACAATTCGCCCAGAGATGCAATGGGTGTGTCTGCCTGTTTTTTGATAGATCAATTGGAAAGTCCTTCTGTGCACTCGTGATTTATTCGTACTCAAGCTATATTCCTTTCTTTTGTTGGTGCTACTACATCCTGGTACCTAGTCTTTAGGTGCCCTTTCGTATACCATATCGTGTGTGGTGCAGACACGACTGTTCCGATAGAGGGGTGCACTTTTCAGCGAACATTAAAGTTTCATCAATTTCTTTTCCATGGTAATAATCAGTTTTAACTCTTTTTCAGTTGTCAACAAAATATTTTAATTCATATTTTGGTTTCCATTGTTAACTGTTGTTATACGTTTTTTAATATATCCATTATTTCTAAACTAAAATAATGGATATATTAAAAAACGTATAACAACAGTTAACAATGGAAACCAAAATATGAATTAAAATATTTTGTTGACAACTGAAAGAGTTAAAACTGAACAGAAGTGTCTGCACCACACACGATATGCCTGTTTTTTGCACCATAAGGACTAGTATTACAGAAGGGTCTGCAGATGAGATGGATTAAAGAGTTTACGCCTTGAGCTCCAAAGGGGCAGTCCCTCATGTTCATCGAGTGTAGCCCCTGGACCACTGTCTGTACTCACTGTCGCCTGACATGATTCCCGAAGGGAAAGCTGCCCCACAGAGACAACTTTTCTTTTCTGAATCATGTACCAACTGCAGCCCATTGTTGGTATCAGATCAACGGTTTGCGACTGCCATTGCGTTTGAAAACCATTGATATATGTCATTGTAAATTGCAATTTGAAGATAGCACCCTTTCCAATGCCCCTCCAAATTCCAATATGGAGTAAGATGCAGAACCCCTTTTGTCAATCATGAAGGTTATACACAACTCTAAAAAGGGGTTTTGCAGTAGCAACCACTGTGATGCTGCAAATTGTAAGCTTTATGACCACAACATCCTTTTGTATTTGAGGGCCCTACTTATTTAGATAAAGCTGGATGTGCAGTGAAAGGAATGACGGTACAAATGAGTAGTGCCTTTAATGCCCTGGAAATGCTAGGATCTCCAATCTACCTCTGTCTCTCTACCTCTACCTCTCTCTCTCTACCTCTCTCTCTACGTCTCTCTCTCTCTTCGTCTCTCTTTACCTCTACCTCTACCTACCTCTCCACACCTCTCTACCTCTCGCTATCTCTTCCTCTCTACCTCTCTCTCTCTCTACCTCTCTATCTCTCTCTCTCTACCTCTCTACCTCTACCTCTCTCTCTACCTCTCTCTCTACCTCTCATTCTACCTCTCTCTCTCCCTCTCCCTCTCTATGTTCTCTTACTCTCTACCTCTCTCTCTACCTACTTCTCTCTCTCTACCTCTCTACCTCTACCTCTCTACCTCTACCTCTCTCTACCTCTCTCTCTCTACCTCTTTCTCTTTACCTCTCTCTACCCCTCTCTCTCTCTCTACCTCTCCCCCTACCTCTCTCTCTCTACCTCTACCTCTCTACCTCTCTACCTCTACCTCTCTCTCTATCTCTCTACCTCTACCTCTCTCTCTACCTCTCTACCTCTCTCTCTACCTCTCTCTCTACCTCTCTCTCTACCACTCTCTCCCTACCTCTCTCTCTCCCTACCTCTCTCTCCCTACCTCTACCTCTCTCTCTCTACCTCTCTCTACCTCTCTCTCTCTCTCTACCACTCTCTCTCTCTCTCTCTCTCTCTCTCTCGACCTCTACCTCTCAACCTCTCTCTCTACCTCTCTCTCTCTCTACCGCTCTCTCTCTCTACCTCTATCTCTCTCTCTAACTCCCTCTACCTCTCTCTCTCTCTACCCCTCTCTCTCTCTCTCTACCCCTCTCTCTCTCTACCTCTACCTCTACCTCTCTACCTCTACCTCTCTCGCTCTACCTCTCTCTCTCTACCTCTCTCTCCCCCTCTCTCTCTCTACCTCTCTCTCCCTACCTCTCTCTCCCTACCTCTCTCGCTCTACCTCTCTCTCTCTACCTCTCTCTCTCTACCTCTCTCTCTACCTCTCTCTAACCCTCTCTCTGCCTCTCTACCTCTCTCTCTACCTCTCTCTCTCCATCTCTACCTCTCCATCTACCACTCTCTCTCTACCTCTACCTCTCTACCTCTACCTCTCTACCTCTACCTCTACCTCTCTCCCTCTACCTCTCTTTCTCTACCTCTCTTTCTCTACCTCTCTCTCTCCCTACCTCTCTCTCTTTACCTCTCTCTACCTTTCTCTCTACCTCTCTTTCTCTCCCTCTCTCTCTCTCTACCACTCTCTCTCTCTCTACCTGTACATCTCTCTACCTCTCTCTCTCTCTCCCTACCCCTCTCTCTCTCTACCTCGCTCTCTACCTCTCTCGCTCTACCTCTCTCGCTCTACCTCTCTCGCTCTACCACTCTCTCCCTACCTCTACCTCTCTCTCTCTACCTCTCTCTACCTCTCACTCTACCCCTCTCTACCTCTCTCTACCTCTCTCTCTTCCTCTCTCTCTCTACCTCTCTCTCTCTACCTCTCTCTCTACCCCTCTCTCTACCTCTTTACCTCTCTCTCCCTCTCTACCTCTCCCACTCTCTCTCTACTTCTACCTCTCTCTCTACCTCTCTCTCAACCTCTCTCTCTACCTCTCTCCCTCTACCGCTCTCTCTACCTCTCTCTCTGCCTCTCCATCTATCTCTATACCTCTCTCTCTACCTTTACACCTCTACCTCTCTCTACCTCTCTCTCTCTACCTCTCTCTACTTCTCACTCTACCCCTCTCTACCTCTCTCTCTTCCTCTCTCTCTCTACCTCTTTACCTCTCTCTCCCTCTCTACCTCTCCCACTCTCTCTCTCTACTTCTACCTCTACCTCTCTCTCTATACCTCTCTCCCTCTACCTCTCTCCCTCTCTCTACCTCTCTCTCTCTACCTCTCCCTCTATCTCTATACCTCTCTCTCTACCTTTACACCTCTACCTCTCTCTCTACCTCTCTCTCTCTCCCTACCTCTACCTCTACCTCTCTACCTCTCTCTCTCTACCTCTCCCTCTACGTCTCTCTACCTCTCTACACCTCTCTCTCTCTACCTCTCTACACCTGTCCACCTCTCAACCAGTTGAATTCCAGGAAGCCCAAACCATCAGTATTTCAAATCTGTGCATGAAACGTGGGTAGGATGAGCCGTGCAGCTCAGAAAGGGATGTTCTTTTTACATAATTTGTATTTAATAGAATTGGAAAGCAGGAGAGCAGTCTCACAGTTGAGGTAGGGATTAACATACACTGGTGACAGCTTTTGAATTGGCTTTAAAACCATTCAAAGATGGCTGCAGCATCTACGTGTGATGTGGTGGACTAAGTGGCAGCCAGAGCCATATAGCACTGCTTGTCATTTAAAAAACAAAACAGCATTGACATAGCCAATAGGTCTCCCCTTTGGGACCTTATAAGTGTTTAGTTGTCTAGGACAATATCCTTGGTGCAACAACATCAAGTGTTGCATGGCTAAACACTTATAAGGTCCCAAAGGCGAGACCTATTGGCTATGCCAATGCTTGTTTGTTTTTTCCTCTGTTTTATTGTGGCTGCCAGGTAATCTGCTGTGAAGCCTCACATGATTTTCCTCCCACCCCATGGGTTTCTTTGTTGATTTAAGATCTTTGTCTTATTAGATTTTTTTATTTGCTTATTTAATACTTGTGCTCAATCATGTCGGAGGATGGTGATGAAGTAAAAATGTTGCCCCCCCCTGGAAAAATTTCTGCGGACGCCCATGCGTGTACTCCTCCTGCCTAACCTAAAACCAAAGATTTAGAAATGTTTTCAAGGATTTTTGCCTGGAGAACTGACAAAAGTAAATCCATTGCAATGGAATGTTGAGAAAAAGGTATCCAGCCTTCTGGTGCTCTGTTTGTCTGCAGCTTGCACACTTGCTCCACTGGAGGATCTGAGCTCTGTGAAGGTAGAAATCTTCACCGGGCAAAGGTTTCAAAAGTATCTGGCTGGCAAGGGACTTTCCATGGGCATGAATTTTTTATTTCTCCAGTTCAGAGGTTTCCCGTCAAAAGATAATTGCTGCACTGCGACTTTCGCAAATGGCTAGCCGGGCTTGTGGAACCCATCTGAGGTAATATGAATTTTTATGGTCAATTGTGTCCCCTAACGTGAACCCCACCGTCTCCATGTACGAGCTTAAAGTGCATGTAACTTCCCTCCTCGACCTGCTATGAAGACGCAAATACATTTGCGTCCAACGTTAACATGTCCTATTTCAGATCCACCATGAATGGATCGATAATTCAGTTCCTAAGTATGCCTTGCCAATGTCTTTTCATGGTGCACTTTCACGTTTTTCCTAGCCCTACAGAGCTAGGCCCTGATTTCTGCCATCGAGCCCTTTTCTGTTCTCTGCCTCCTGAAAGCTGCAACGTGGGATGCATCCCTGACCTCTGTCCTACTCCCTGCGCGGCGAGCGGTGCCAGGCTCGGCCTGCTTGCCTGCCAAAGACAGTATTTTGCCTTCAAGTTATCAGTATAGCCGAGTTCAGCTCCTCGGAAACACATTCCAGTCTAGTAGAATAGATTAACATTTCCCCGGCTGCAGAGCAAAGGGCCCGGCCTCTCTGTCTCCATGCAAGTAATTCATTGCTCCCGTTACCATGGTAGGCCCATGGCCCCTCGCATTACACGCAGACACGTAGTCACATATGCACGCATTAATAGTCAGTATAGAGTAGCCTCTGCCCAAGAGACCTTTCCCTCTAGATAATATAGTTCCCCAAACACAAGATATCAGATATGATTTAGGAACGAGTCGATCTGACATGCCAGACTTCTGTCTCTTTCCTCTAGTGCTAAATGTCAAGTCCCCTGCACCCTCCAGCCTCACGTCAGTCATACGTCATGCTGCTGCGCGCGCATCCTTGCTACAGATTTCTGCTGACACTACAAGATTCCACTATGTATCCACCCACTTTTGACACTTTCATGTGACGTTTCTAGCACACACCTCTGTGTACGCCCTCGTGCACGCCTTTCTGTTACGCACATGTGTTCTTATCTCGTTTCTCTCAGCTGTTACGCCTTCTGTATCCATCACCATTATATGCATTTACTATAAATATTGTATTCTGTCAATAAAGTATTGTCTATCCCTTCCTGATCCTTTATGGTGAAAGGAACATGATACCCTGGTTCGAACCATTCCATTTTATGGAATAAAACCCTTATAAACTCAGATATCACGGATTTTGCCTCTTATTTTCGACTGAGTTATTTTATTGAACTTTACTGCATAGAAATTCCGACTGTAAATATTTATTTACCACATTAATTTGGCGCCCGAACAGGGACCCCTCCCCCACCTTACGCGCCGGCGGTGCGTTGCAAGCCTAGCCCCCTGCCACAGCCGAGACGGACAATTACGCGTACCCGCAGGATTTCCTGTATCTCCCTCTGGCCAACGGAGGTGACTGAGACTGCGATCGACACCCAGACGAGGCGGTAAGGAGTGCGGAGGATCCCGACCAGAGCCCAGCCAAGAGAGCAAGATCCGAGGTGTTTAGAGGCCCACCAGTTCCGACGTGCCAGTGACGTCACGAGTCCAGTCCAGTCCAGACGAGTTTTCCGAGGCCTTCCGTTCCGTGCTTCCCGGTGAGTACCGTTGCTGGGGACGCATCTAGACGGGTGCATTACTATGTATCCGGTCAAGACGGGTTTGGGTACACAGACCCGGTCTGCACTGTTTTAGCAGTGTATCTGTACTGTTTAGCAGTATATCAAGTAATTAGTGTCTTCAACAGTTCGATTTTTGTTTTCGTTATAGAATTCAAGCTTAGTTAATATGTGTTCAAAATGTTTCTATGTGATTAATGTCGTGGTATGAGTGACTGTTTGATATACATTACTGTGTTTCTGTGTCAAAAGTGTGTTCAGGTTCGAGTAAGTATCAAGTACTGAATATCAAGATGCCATTGTTTTCCAAATTAAGACAGATAGGAACTAGGAAAGGGATACTAGAGGAAGCGATTCCTGTCCCACCTAGGGACACTCCCGGAAATTTTATGTACCATAAGCATGGCTTAGATGCCATCTTATATCTAGATTTATGGGCCGATTATACTAAGAACCTAGACGAGAAATATAGATGGCCCGTTACAGGGACATGGGATGCAGATTGCATCATGAGAGTAGAAGAAACGCTATGGAAAAAGAAGGCCATACAATCTCAGAAAGATGCCATAGAATTGTGGCGTAAAGAATCGCATAGACGTACAGAAAAAGAATTCAGGAAAGCAGAAAAACATAGAGAAGATTCAGACAAAGCCCGAGAAAACGTACTAGTTGAAGAAGGAATACGAGTTAAAGCAGAGCAAGTAGACCGACAACGAAACACCCTTGTGAATGGTATGTATCCTCTTTTGGCTGAGGGTTTACCTAAGGCCACTCCGGAAATACCAAAAGATCTGCCCCCTCCATTGGTTCCGACTAAATTACGTCACAAGACCGCAGCAGACATTTTTCTTTCTTCCTATTTAGACGATGTAGCCCCTACATATACTACTGCACCTGCCCATGTACCCGTACCACCTGCACCTGCTGACGGTCTCCTACCCCAAGATCATCCGCCCCCAGGTCCGCAACAGCAGATCCTTCCAGGTCCGCTACCCGCACCCGTTCCCGTTGTCCCCCCTGGTATCCAACAACTGCATCCATTAATTCCTTTTGGGACTGGCGTGGTCCAGGACCCAACCCAGCTACAGCAGGTACCGACCCTACAGCCAGGTTATGCTCAAGCCTCCGGTTCAGGAGGTGCTACAGGAGGTTATCAAACACCCCCACAGATACACCGAGTTACAATGAGAGACTTAGCAAAGGCTCGGACACCGAAAAGCGCTTCGACCGAACAACTTAGAAGAGAACTTACAGACTGCAGATATGACTCAGTGCCTGGTACGTCAGGACCCATGTTGTTGGCGTCCATACGTTTGAGACGCGTTACAGATTATTTGATGCTACTACCCGAAATGCCAGAACATCTAGACAGATTGTATTTTTTTATCAGAACAGGAGAAGGACCGGAGTCTGTTGCCGACGCCATGTCACGTCAGAAAGTTGAGACTAAAGGTTTTATAATGCGATTTTTGGTTAATTGTTTAATAAGAGAACAAGATCAGGCAGGTTTTCCGCAAACTGAGATGAAAAGACTGATTAGATGGAGCCAGAACATGGCGGAGGGTAAACATGATAAGGAGAACAGTATACATATTATGGTTAAAAAGATCCGTAAAGAAATAATAGACATACATGCCCAGCGAGCACCTGACGAAGATCTTGAATTAGACGATCCACTTTCCTCGCAAGAGGAGGAGGAAACAGAGAATGTAGCAGAAACATCACAACAATCAGACAAAGAGACAATAGCATATGTAGGTAAGGGAAAATACCCTAAGAAAACAATACGTCCAGAAAGTAAGAGAATTTTTCTCTCTGCTATATCAAATCCGAGTTCTCCTGAACATATGTTTCAGGCTACCGATAAAATACTTCAAGATCGAATGGGGTACCACGTACTAAATTCCATGGATGAACAAGAACTAGCCCGGTCCGCAGTACAATGGGCTAACGATTCCAGTACATATAATGATGATGCAGTAGCTCAGACGTTTTTGAACCTTTACCCTGATGAACAAAAATTAGCCGGTATATACATGATCCAGCATCTCATTACGTTGTTTAAAAGCCAACATTCTGATCCAGGTCCCTTACCAGATATATTAGTAGAACTGCTCTCTAATAGATGGAGAGGCCTAGGTACTGATTTAATTAAAGAAATTCTAGAACATAGACACAAATATTGTGCTTTCCTGAAACCACAGTTTATGTCAGCTCCACCACCCTCAGCAAGAAAAATGTTTTACTTTGACAGACAGAATCCCTTACGGGAAGTACATCCGGTCAGAAAAGACGATAACACACTAGAACGTGTATTTGTATATACACCCATCACTAAAATGGAATTATTGGAAATGAAGAAAATAGTGCCTAGTCATGATAAAGACCCCGCAGGTTTTCACCGAGAGATTAAAGATATGTTACTCATGGGCTATTACACGTATACAGATATTATGAAAATGTTAAAAGTACTGTTGCCTGCTGGAATTTACGAGAAACTGAAGGAGAAAGAATGGGAGGTGGGAGACACAAAGATTGATTGGGCTGCACTAGAAGTTGAAGAAAATGGTCGTACCGCAGGTTTAGGCCTTGGGGATAAAGCTAAAGCATTACCAGGTTTATTAGTTCAGGTTTTGCCTAGACTGTTAGCAACTAAAAAGGAAGACTGGGACGCAATCTCAGCCTGTAAACAGAAACACGATGAAGACACTAGTGATTTTTATTCTAGATTCGAGAAATGTTTTATTATTAACAGTGGCCTGAAAACAAGTAGCGAGTCATACCCACACCTCTTTGTATCAAAATTAGTCGAGAATTCCCTGCCTCAAGTTAAGAACCGTGTTTTGAAAGTAGAAAGTACATGGCAAGCAAATACGCCGTCCCAAATGTTACAAATGTTACAGTACCACCAGAATAGAATTAGAGAAGAACAAGATCACGAACAGAGACGTATGAAAGATACGAAAATGAAAATGTTAGTTGCTCAGTCAGTTCCTGCTGACGGTCAGAAAAAGGGTATGACACAGTCAAATAATACGGCGGCTCCCGTTAAAGGGACGTGCAACTATTGTAAACAGCCAGGTCACTATGTGAATGAATGTTCGGTTCTGAAATACAATATAGCAACAGGAAAAACTAAAGAGAGACCACGTCAGCCTAGACAGGACCAGGTCCAACACCAAGTTCAGCAACATATTTCACAGAACGCACAGCCAATGCCTGCTCCACAACAGACAGGACAGACAGTAGCGGTACCACATCCACAGCCCATTGCCGCGACACAGCAAGTTTCACAGCAGATGTATCAGTATGCACAATCTGATTACCCCGATTACCAGCGTTATTCATGAAACAGCCTAGAGAGGGAGGTTGGCTTGCCTCTCATTGAGGTTCCTGTAGATCAAGAGGGTCCTTATGTACATAGTCAAGTATTAGGAAAAGATAGAAAGTTTTTGATTGACACAGGGGCAAGTCGAACAACAATAAGTCACGACGAGGTTCCAGGGGCACCCCTCTCAGGCTCACAGAATGTTTCCCTTGGATTTTCAGGACAGCCCATTGTTAATGAAGTATCGAAACCTGTTCCCCTAGCAGTTGGTCCATTGTCACGTACTACAGACCTATTACTCACGAAGTCATGTCCAGAAAACTTGTTAGGTATCAAGACACTGAAAGCTCTAGGAGCTGTAATATGTTGTTCTCCGGAAGGAGTTAGACTGTTTTTGCGTGACTTTAAAGGTCACTATGTATTACGAGATTTTGATGTCAGATTGAACAATGTACCAGAACATTTGTGGGCGAAAGGCCCAACTGATGTAGGTTGTATGCACATTACACCATACCGAGTTACACTCAAGCCAGGAGTTGTACTGCCCCGAATCCGACAATACAAGTTACCACCCGATGCTGTAGTGGCTTTACTGGAAATAATTGAAGAGCTCATTGCACAGGGAGTGGTTGTAGAAACTGACTCCAATTTATGTAATTCCCCTATCATTCCGATTCTTAAACGTACTGACCCAAATGCACCACCAGTTTATCGGTTGGTGATTGATCTGCGAGAATTAAATAAATGTATTGTGCCACAGTACCCTGTGGTCCCCGACATCTCATCCTTATTGACTGCTATTGATTCAGAGGCGACGTTCTTTACTGTAATTGACCTCAAGAATGCCTTCTTCAGTGTCCCCATTGATCCGGAGAGCCAATACCTTTTCGGATTCTGTTTAAATGGCCGTAGCTTCAAATTTGCACGCGCACCTCAAGGATTCACAGAAAGCCCCAGCATCTACAGCCAAGCATTGAAAAGACAACTTGACAGTATTCTCATGCCAGTTAACACTGCCCTACTGCAGTACGTCGATGATCTGTTGATCACCGCTCGTAGCGAACCTGAATGTGAACATGCATCACTGACGGTTTTGCATTTCTTAGCTGACAAGGGACACAAGGTGTCCCCTTCAAAGTTACAATTCTGTGTTCAGCAAGTGGTGTACCTTGGGCACTTGCTGTCCAAGAGGGGGAGACAGCTAACACCTGACCGCATCGAGTTAATTGCACACTTACCGCAACCCAACACACAAAAGGAAGTGCGGGCCTTCATTGGCCTCACCTCTTACTGCAGGCAATGGATTCCCCAGTACGCATTTCTAGCCAAGCCACTTATACAGTTGACAACACAGGAGGCAGCGACTTCGACTGTCCTCCCTTGGACTCAGGAACACACACAGGCTTTTGACGAATTAAAGAAAGCATAATGTCAAGCACCAGTTTTAGCAACACCTTGTTACAGCAAACCTTTTACACTTTTTGTTACAGAACGAGATGGCACAGCATTATCTGCCCTCACACAAGACCAAGCAGGTTCACATAAGCCGTGTGCTTATTTTTCGAGTACATTAGACCCAGTAGCCCAGGCCCTGCCTGCGTGCTTAAAATCAGTTGCAGCGACAGCCTTAGCGATCCGACAAAGTGATTCCATAGTGTTAGGACATCCCCTGACAGTACAAGTTCCACACTCTGTGGAAGTTCTTTTAAACAGAACACAGACTCAACACTTGACTATAGCCCGACTGACAGGTTATGAATTGACATTGTTCCAGCCACACATAGAAATCAGACGATGTAATATACTCAATCCTGCCACATTGTTGCCTTCGAACATTACAGATCCAGCTCCACATGACTGTATAGAGATCATTAATGCAGTAACAAAGCCCCGACGAGACTTGACAGATGTTGCACTGACTAACCCAGACCTGACACTTTACGTGGATGGTTCATGTATGAGAACAAGCACAGGAGAATTAGTGGCCGCATATGCAGTGACCACTGAAACTGAAGTCAAAGAAACACACCGCATTGATACATTGTCTGCTCAAGCTGCAGAGCTCATTGCTCTGACCCGAGCTTGTATAATAGCCAAAAACAGGAATGTTAACATATACACATATTCACGTTATGCATTTGGAGTCGTACACGACTTCGGTGTACTCTGGCAGGAAAGAGGTTTCTTGACCTCTCACGGAGCCAAAATCCAACATGGTCCCCTCATTCAAGAATTATTGGAAGCAATACATTTGCCATCAGCCATAGCTATCATGAAGTGCAAAGCACATACTAAAGTTACAGATACTATTTCCCAGGGTAACGATCTGGCCGATCGAACCGCGAAACACACCGCTCTGACTCATACACATGCAGCTGACATGACAAAGACAATAGTTCCGACACCTACACATTGCATGACCGTTAAGGATCCCGCACTAGATGTAATTGACATACAGACACATGCTACTCCAGACGAAATCAAGAAATGGACTGAACTAGGAGGGATCCAGACAGATCAGGGATGGATGACGAAGGGAAAAGCCACATGGTTTCTCCCCGACTCTATGGTTCAAGTTATGATCAACACTGCACACAGTCCAGCACACTTGGGAGAAAAAGCCATGTTAGACAGTTTACAGAATCTCTGGTACAATAAACATTTACGAGCAGCAGCAAAACAGAAAGTGCGTACTTGCATGATCTGTTGTCAGTTCAACCCAGGTAAAAGCATTCCTGTAGAGCAAGGTGGATTCAATCCTCCCGATCACCCTTTTGAAGTTCTCCAGATGGATTATATCCAGATGGAACGATGTCGAGGATTCAAATATGTCCTTGTAGTTGTATGTGCACTTTCCCGTTGGACAGAAGCATATCCAGTCCCAGATTACACTGCTCCGACCACTGCCAAACAGTTGGTTCGTGAATTCTTCCCACGGTACGGTTTACCTCGTGTCGTGTATTCAGATAATGGCCAACCATTCTCGTCCGAGTTAATGAAGCAGGTATCACTCCTGCTAGGATATCAGTGGAAATTCCACTGCGTCCGACATCCCGAGGCAGCAGGTCTTGTGGAACGCCACAATCAGACACTGAAAACACGTCTTGCTAAGATTTGTGCCGAGAAAGGGGTAGACTGGATAGTCGCCTTGCCAGTTGCATTGTTTTATATGAGAATGGTTGCACACTCTAGAACAGGGCTATCCCTGTATGAGGTGGTCTTTGGTAGGCCACCGAATATGTGGGGGACGCCTCTGCCTCGTAAAATAACCGATGTTGATAGTAACATGTTGACAGATTACCTTGCCTCCTTGATGTCTGCACTACAATCTTGTCGTTCACAGGTGGCTGCAGCCTTTCCCGACAACACCGAGGTGAAGCCGCACGAGATTGTTCCGGGGGACCTCGTCTTTGTGAGGAACTTCGACAGGAGGAGTCCGCTGGAGCCCCGCTGGCAGGAGCCGAAGCTTGTTTTATTAACTACAAGGACAGCGGTGAAAGTGGAGGGCCGCAAGGGCTGGCTCCACTCAAGTCATATAAAAAAATATCATGGACTGCAGCCAGAGTCAGACTCTCAGCCCGGCCCCATCCTAGAGACTGATACTAAACTCCCACTGGTAGAGAAAACTCCTCAACAGGAGTACCGTTTAAGGTTGAGATCTAGCAAGTCAGACAGTTTAATTGTTTAAGTCCTCCTCTAGGTGAAGCGGTTAGACAGGTTCCTGACATGTACAAGCTAGATCCCAATAGAGAGAGAGATAAACAGAAACAGCTCTAGAAACGAGAATATTGTAAATCTCTTCGTAGTCATTGTATTGTGACATTATTGATTATGTTTTTTCTGAGTCTTACGATTATTGCTGCAAGTTTACTGCTACACATATATTTCCCTATTTCCATACATGCACATTTCTTTCCAAATAGAACTATCGAGCATACTTTCAGCGAACTACCCCCGCACGAGTTATCTTACCGGCTTGCGCTGCGCAACAATACTTTTATTAGTATGTTACATCATTCCCATCAGACCAGCAATGCTACCAATTGTTGGATATGTGACCGACTTCCTCCCTACCAGAAATATAAGGGAGTCTTGCCCCTCTTCCCGTATCCGTTCACACATAATGGTTCCTGTGGTGCATGGTTTAGTTTAATAAATTCCTTAGACTCTGAGTCCATAGTCTACAAAGGCAGTTGGGTATGGGGAAATCTGAACACAGTTCTGCATAAAGCATGTTACCCTAACAAGGAGGGTCTTCCACAAAGGACAGGGACCTATCTAGAAAATGAAGTATATGGATTAGGTAATTATACACTTAACCTTATGATTCTGAATGTCCAGTCTGATACAGGACCAGACTTACCCTCTATGTCAGTATTACCAGTCAAAGGCGAATTATGTGTCAGAAAGAATGGTTCAGTACCCCTAGGTCATAGTAAATGTACTACTGTGATCGAATTCAGTGATAAAGGCAAATCTACATTCAAAGCTACCCGCCATTCCTATTTCATTTGTGGTCATACAGCCTATATACGTTTGCCACTAGATTGGGATGGGACATGTTACATTGCATTCCTTCTGCCACCTGTTTTTCTAGCTCCACCTGATTATCATAAGAACTCCCGGCTAGTACCTAATAGAGACAAGAGAGATCTCCCGATTGTCGACTATACTGAAACGGCATTGGAACAATATACAGATTTCAATAAAGGTTTCTTTCCCTATTTAGGAGCTATCTTCAATAGCAAAGCAATACGTCATTTGACCAGAACCCTTGAAGCAGTGGTAAATGAAACTACTTCCGCCCTAGGCAACTTAACAGAGGAACAGTCTGCTATGAGAATTGTTGTCCTTCAAAATCGTCTTGTTCTTGACGTCATCCTGGCCGATAGGGGCGGAGCCTGTAGAGTCATCGGATCGAGTTGCTGTGTTTTCATTCCAGAAAACGCACCGTCAGTATATAAAGCCATAACACGTCTCCATAAGATTGAAAGTCAGTTACACCAGAATCCAGGCACCTGGACTTGGTCCGGTTGGTTCTGGAGCGTATTATCAGCCTGGGGTTGGACAGTCCTATCCTTCCTCGGAATAGCCCTTCTCATAGTATTCAGTTGTTGCTTATGTATACAATGTGGGCCAGCGATTTGCGGCTTGTGCGCCACATCATGTTTTCCTCATCCAAGTCCACGTTCTAAATCCCGCCTGAAAAAGGAAGAGCAAATGATGTTATATGAACAAATAGATGGACTAATGAAGATTGATATATCATGAAGGGTCCGTAGGGGACAAGGAGGGAATGAGGTAATATGAATTTTTATGGTCAATTGTGTCCCCTAACGTGAACCCCACCGTCTCCATGTACGAGCTTAAAGTGCATGTAACTTCCCTCCTCGACCTGCTATGAAGACGCAAATACATTTGCGTCCAACGTTAACATGTCCTCTTTCAGATCCACGATGAATGGATCGATAATTCAGTTCCTAAGTATGCCTTGCCAATGTCTTTTCATGGTGCACTTTCACGTTTTTCCTAGCCCTACAGAGCTAGGCCCTGATTTCTGCCATCGAGCCCTTTTCTGTTCTCTGCCTCCTGAAAGCTGCAACGTGGGATGCATCCCTGACCTCTGTCCTACTCCCTGCGCGGCGAGCGGTGCCAGGCTCGGCCTGCTTGCCTGCCAAAGACGGTATTTTGCCTTCAAGTTATCAGTATAGCCGAGTTCAGCTCCTCGAAAACACATTCCAGTCTAGTAGAATAGATAAACATTTCCCCGGCTGCAGAGCAAAGGGCCCGGCCTCTCTGTCTCCATGCAAGTAATTCATTGCTCCCGTTACCATGGTAGGCCCATGGCCCCTCGCATTACACGCAGACACGTAGTCACATATGCACGCATTAATAGTCAGTATAGAGTAGCCTCTGCCCAAGAGACCTTTCCCTCTAGATAATATAGTTCCCCAAACACAAGATATCAGATATGATTTAGGAACGAGTCGATCTGACATGCCAGACTTCTGTCTCTTTCCTCTAGTGCTAAATGTCAAGTCCCCTGCACCCTCCAGCCTCACGTCAGTCATACGTCATGCTGCTGCGCGTGCATCCTTGCTACAGATTTCTGCTGACACTACAAGATTCCACTATGTATCCACCCACTTTTGACACTTTCATGTGACGTTTCTAGCACACACCTCTGTGTACGCCCTCGTGCACGCCTTTCTGTTACGCACATGTGTTCTTATCTCGTTTCTCTCAGCTGTTACGCCTTCTGTATCCATCACCATTGTATGCATTTATTATAAATATTGTATTCTGTCAATAAAGTATTGTCTATCCCTTCCTGATCCTTTATGGTGAAAGGAACATGATACCCTGGTTCGAACCATTCCATTTTATGGAATAAAACCCTTATAAACTCAGATATCACGGATTTTGCCTCTTATTTTCGACTGAGTTATTTTATTGAACTTTACTGCATAGAAATTCCGACGGTAAATATTTATTTACCACACATCTGTGCCTCAGATTTTTGACTTTCATTCCAGAGATTAGGAGGCTGATTTAGATATCCGTGCACAGCCCGTTTCTCCAGCAGGGCGATAGAGTAAATTACTCCATTATTTTGACGGTGATGCCACCCCCAAAATGTAGAAATAACGGTAAAGCTGGTGGTAATTTCTAAAGCACTGGCAAGAACCGCCAACACAGCTGTTCCTGTCAATGCCTTTTGCAGTTTGGTAGAGGGATTCGTCAACATGACGGAGTCTTCCACTAAATTGTTTTCTTTTTCTTTAAAAAAAAAAAATCCCAAGTGAGATTTTCCTTTTGGAAGTATAAAAGATAATGCCCCCTGCACCCATTGCAAGGGGGGGCATTTTGTGTTTTTTACTGTTCCGTACCACCAGGGCTTTCCTGTCAGTGACAGACAGTAAAATAATGGCTATATGTCTGCGTATCGTAATTGGGCAGATGGAAATATAGCAAATTTCCCAGTGGCCCGATGGAGTAAGGGCCATCAGAGAAGTTTGGCTATGACAGTGATGGAACAGTTCTCACCTTAGGCAAACCTATGATCTGCCCACATTTGAAAAGAGTGTGCAGACCACTCAGCTAACGTTGAGAGATATTTTTTGCCGTTGCAAAGGAGTTCCTTCTTCGTCAACATTTAAATCAGACACTAAGTCAGGAGCAAAACTTCCGAACAGGATGATCCCGGTCTTTGAATCTGACTTGCGCTCCATGGGGGCCGGTCTTAACTCTTACCCTTGTCACGTAATAATAATAATATTAATACAGATTTTATATAGCGCGAACAGCTACCTCTACAAGGAGGTGTCCCGGCGCTGTGGAACCAGATGACTGTTGTTGGTGCTTAACGCTTTTGGCACTATTTTTATCTCAAACGTAATAAATGAATGTCTTTGGCTATTGAAATTTTGTCATTTTAGTTTAATTGTGTTCCTTAACCTATTACCTAGTTATATTAATTGGAGTGGGATTTTATTGTGTTGTGCTTTTGACTTTTTAACTGTTTTGGTACTTCTAAATGCTTTGCACCAGTGGGGACTCCTGGCAGTCCTCGAAGTCTATTCAGGGGGTCCACGACTGCCTAGAAACTATTATAACTGAGAGATTTGTGAAATGGATGTAAATAATTAAGCACAATATTAAACTGAATAAGTTAAAAGATTCTGTTACTATAAAGGAATTTGAAATTGGAGGCTGAAAATTAAGTTGGCATCCTCAGACTGATTCATGGGAACATGCAAGTGGATCCAACAGAACCTAGTGTGGAAGATAAGTTGCCTCAGTTGAATGTAGAAAAACCCCAACATTCCTATTAAAAATAAAAATGTTGATTTTTTTTATATTTGTTTATGAATTATATAAAATATTACACCATTTGTGCATTTGTTTGATAAATGCTTGTTTCTCTATTTTTTATACCTTATTTTGCAGTTCAATTAATTGAAAATGCTTTAATCAGGGTCAACAGCTACCAGTAATCAATCAATCAATCAAGTTTCTAGTAAAGCATGACTACTCACCCGGTAATGTCTCAAGGCACGGTGTGGGTGGGTTCTGCAGTTCAGTCAAAGAGTCAGGTCTTGAGGTCCTTCCCGAATTGCAACACCGATGGTGATTGCCCGAGGTGCAGAGGCAAGCAGTTCCAGGTCTTCGCAGCAAGGTAGGGGAGGATCTTCCTCCAGCTGTGGTCTTGCAGATCCATGGGATGGTGGCCAGAGTCAGTTGGGTGGAGAGCGGATGTCTGGTGTGAGTTTAGAAGGAGAGGCGGTGAGGCATGCAGGTCTGGCATTGTGGAGGGCTTTGTAGGAATGTGTGAGAAGCTTGAAGGTAACTCTTTTGTTGAGAGGAAGCCAGTGAAGGTCTCCCCAGTGGCTGGTGATGCCGCTGTGGTGTGGGATGTTCAGGAGTCTGGCGAAGGCGTTCTGGATGTTCAGCAGTTTCTTTAGGAGTTTCTGGGTGGTGCCAGCATAGAGTGCGTTTTCGTAGTTAAGTCTGCTGCTGATGAGCGCATGGGTGACCCTCTTCCTGGACTTGGTGGGGATCCACTTGAAGATATTACAAAGCAGGCAGAGTGAGTGTAAGCGGGAGGACGAGGCAGCATTGATTTGTCAGTTCATTGAGAGCAAGGAGTCCAGGATGATGCTGAGGTTTTGTGCATGGTCTGTTGAAGGTGGGTGGGTTCTGAGCACTGCTGGCCACCACGAGTCATCCCAGTTGGAGGGGGTGGAACCCAAGATGAGGACTTCAGTTTTGTCTGGTTTGAGCCTGAGAAATCTGTCCTTTATCCAGGTGGCGAATGCCTTCATCCCGCTGTGGAAGGCGCTCTAGGCGGCTGTGGATTCGTCTGTGAGGGAGAGAATCAGCGGAGTGTCGTCAGCGTTGGAGACGATGTTGAGTCTGTGGCTTCTGACGATGGCTGCAAGCGAGCCATGTAGATGTTGAAGAGGGTGGGGCTTAAGGAGGATCCCTGAGGCACTTCGCAGCTGATCTAGGTGGGTTTTGAGTTGAATGGTGGGCTTCTGACTCTCTTTGTTCGGCCGGTGTGGAAGGAGCGGTTCCATTCTAGGGCTTTGTTACCAATGCTGGCGTCGTGCAGTCTTGCACAGAGGGTGTGGTGGAAGATGGTGTAGAAGGCGGATGACAGGTCCCGGAACAAGAGGGCAGCAGTCTCGCCTTGGTCGAGGAGGGTGCGGATGTCGTCTGTAGTGGCGAGGAGAGCGGAATTGGGGCTGTGGTTGCTTCTGAAACCTAATTAGGAGAGGTCCAGGATTTGGTTTGTTTCGATGAACTCAGAGAGTTGGGCGTTGATGGCTTTTTCGATGACTTTGGCTGGGAAGGGGAGCAGATAGATGGGTTGCATGAGGTTTGTTGGGTTGGCAGAGAGATTCTTCAGCCGGGGGTTGATCACAGCATGTTTCCAATCTTCAGAAAAAGTGTCAGACTCGATGGAGCAGTTGCTTATGTGGCAGAGTTTGGGTGAGATGGAGGTACAGGCCGGTATCTGAGGGGGTTCCGGAATGGATGCTCTTTATGATCCTGAGACTATTGTCAGAGGTGAGGGTGGTCCAGTTGGACAGGTCTCCTGGGGTCAGGAGCCTCTGGGTGCAGTGGTTGCGGGTTGAGGTGGGTGGGTCTTGGGTTGTGAAGTTATCGTAGGCCTCCTTGATCTTGCGGTGGAAGAAGGTGGTGTAGTTGTCGCAGAGGTCTTGCGAGGGGGCAATGTCTGCTGTCTCTATGCTGGGGTTGGCAAATTCTTTGACCATGGCGAAAGTTCTTTGCTGTTGTGTGCATTGGCATTAATGCTTTCCTGTATGGCTGATTTTTTTGTTTGTTGTTCTGATGACTAAGTGGGTTCCTACGGATTCCAATAAGGATTCAGTGAGGTCCCCTGGTTCCCAACAATGATTAAGTGGGAGGCCACAGAAGTTAAAAGGTTAAGAACCACTGATTTACACATTTTCCTAAGTCAAGCCTGTCTGCTCTGTGCCATAGCAATAGTTGTGTAGGGATAGGTCCTCCCAACATATGCAATGAGGGAGGTGTGATTGTAGTAGAGCCCCCAGCATTGTGACCCACAATGGTCATACCCATTACGTAACGGGTGAAAGTAATAAAGGACCAAGCAATGCAAATCTTGTGGTCAGAAACAAAAGTAAGTTGTGTGGTGTTAGTTATTCAGTGTGCTGTGCCTGCTGTTACTGGCCTTTACAGAGACAGCCAACAATTGGTGACAATGGCGGTGTTCGGCCCTCCTATGCCTACTATGTGTTGTGGTTTTGCCTAGTTTCACCGCCTGCATACATCTCACACTGACGGCCACGCTGGTGTGGGCTGCCTATCTTTGCAAGCGTTTGCAGTCTGGGAGCGTCTCCAGCTGCTCCCAGCTGCTTTGCCCGCAGTGCTGGAGCTGTTGCTGTTTTCCGTGGAGTTGGGCCGCCTCACATATACATGCATCTAGAATGGGGTGTGTTCCCTGCTGCTCCCAGGTACTCATTATGAGGCAGTCAGATCTTCCCAAGTGTACTTTGCCCCTAAGGGGTGCCATTTTTCCCACGTCTCCATCCAGGTGGCAAGGTGTGCTGCAAGTATGATGTTTCCTGGCCTGCTGGTGACAATGACAACATGATGCTCGGCTGCTCCCCGCATAGCATGTGCATCTGGTTTCGCAGGTCCTTTGATGCTGGTGCAGGAGGTCTCATGCAGTGCTTGTGTCATGACTACGCAGGACAGTGCTCTTTCCGCTGGCCCAGAATAGTGCAAAATGACTTGTGATATCCTTTGGAGGTCTGCTGAAGTAATTAATACCCTCCAGCTGGTGGACAGTCTTCTGTGATTATTCCACATGGTTTGTGTGGCTGGTGAGTTCTGTGCTGCTCTCTTTTAAGCTCCAGTTGGCCTGATATATGACTAAGATGGCCTCAGTGACCGCCCTTGAGTTGTTTGTGGTTGATGGCCCTCCATCTACTCCGGCAGCAAGATGAAATGGCTGGCATGAGTGGCTGGAAACTTATTTTATGGCTGTGGCATTAGAGAAGCAGGCCCACCTTTCACATATGCTACGTTGAAACAGGCACTAATTGTGCACTTTGAGTAGTTAGCAAATCCTAACTATGAGCATTTTTTGCTGCGCCAAGCCCAGCAGCTGTCTAAGGAATCTGTAGACACTTTTTGCGCTTGCCTAAAACACTTAGCCAGTACGTGCAGGCTGCTGGATGTCAATGATGAGCATTGGGCACAATTCAACTGAGGAAGAACATCCTCCAGGTCCCAGAAATGCATATGGTCGATATGCTAATTATGAGAGGTTCCCAAGAACTCTCTAAAGTGCATGCTCCCCACATGGAAGTGGCTCTAAAGTGTGCTTTGCTCCATAACGAAATTGCTTTTCCTGGGTACTGATTCTCTGCAAATGGGGCCATGCCTGATTCAATGAAGGTCCAGGACATTCAATCAGCACTAGAGCCTACCAGTGTCACAGGCATACGCAGGTTCAAGCCTCACTGGCCTTGGGGCCTTTCTGTCCCAGAAGTATGATAACAGCAACTGGGCTCCGGTGGCGTATTCCAGTCGTGCTTTGACAAACACTGTGCAGTGGTACTCTCATATTGAGAAAGAAGGCATTGCTGTACACTGGGGTGCCACCATTTTCACATCTACCTCTCCGGCCAACCATTCATAGTCCATACTGACCACAAACCACTGGCTTCTCTGTTCACTGGTTCATCTTCCAAACCTCCACAGAGGATAGAGAAATGGATCCTCCAGTTGCAGGAATACCATTTCTCGTGGTGTACTGACCTGGGACTCAACATCAAGCAGATTATCTCTCTAACATGCAAGAGCAGCCACAACTGGTAAGGAGTCGGATTTGGAACAATATGTGCGGCTGGTGGTGGAATGGTCTAGGCTACTGCCTATTTCCCTGGCAGAGATCATCACGGCCACCGCATTGAATGACCCTAGTTGGCAATCTTATCAGTGACCTGGCACACCATCACTCAAAGGCTATTGGTACTGACGAAGCATGGCAGACTTTGGAATTGCTGCATAATGTCTGTTTTGAACTTGCTGTCTCATCGTAAGGGTGTTTGATGAGGGGTTCCTGTTTGGTTATTCCGGGAACACTGCAACAACAGGTGGTCAGCCGCACCTAAACTGCCCACCAAGGGGTAATCAAAACTAAGACCAGGCTGAGGTGCAAAGTATGGTTCCCTGGTTTAGATGACCGGGTGGAACAGTCAGTGAGCCAATGCCTGCTGCGCCAAGCTGCTGGTCGTGCGGATTCCTCTGCACGCTCATTACAGAGTTCATTGCTCCATTTCCCTGGCACAGAGCCAGCGCTAACATTGGGAGCTTACCAAATGACCGGCACATTCTAGTGATAATAGAGAAACTCTCGAAATACCCTGAAGTTGAGATCTTTGAGTTGGTGACAGCTGGCCTGACGATACCATTACTGGAGAAGGTCATGGACACTCATGGTCTGCTGAGTGAGCTCTAGACTGATAATGGGCCTCCTTTTTTCCATTCAGGAGTTTACTGACTATATGATATCCTGAGGTGTTCATCATTGGAAGATCACTCAGAATTGGCCAAAGGCAAACAGTGAACATACTTTGAACTTTGACTTTGAACAAAGTCCTGAGAATTGCCCTAGCCAATGGTCAAAACATGGAATGTGCTCTGTACACCTTCCTTAGAGAATATCGCCTCACGCCACATGCCACAACCAAGGTGAGCCCCAGCACTCTGTGCGAAAAGGATGGTGGGCGTCACCATCACTCATGTGGTGGAACCATCGTCACTTCGAGATAAAGCGGCCGAAGCATTACGCCAATGCCATGTACAAAATGGCCAAATGTCTAGGAAAAGACGAGCCTGACAAAGGCATCTGTGCGTTGGCGATTTGGTGCTTGTCATTAATTTAAAATCCTGGGAGTATGTTTCTGTTGCCTTTTGAGATTGACCCCTGAAGTGTGAGCACTGTGAAAGGGACCATGAAGACTGCAAGGAAGGGTGGTGAGACAATCAGCAGGAATATATCCTTCTTTAAGCCCTACAGGCAACCATCCCTCCGGCCGGACGAACACCAACGTGTGCCTCCAATGGAGGACTGGGGAAATGATATTGATGCCCCCAGGCATCTAAGAGGCCGCATTTCTATCTCAACTATGGCACAACATATGGATGCTAATGGTTGTCAGCAGCCTCCGGATTCTTAATCTCACATGACAACCAAACTAATGACATCTCCAGCGATGGCCTGGTTAATGAAGTCCCTCTGAAACCAGGAAGACCCATGGGAATCTGAGGCTGCTTCATGTTTTAAGAAACAAAAAGGATCCACCTCAGAAAGGCATGCACTGTGTTTGCTAAAATACCCTTCACACCAAAAGGGCCCTTGGTGTCATGCTTCATCATCGGGGTCTTTCACATATTGATAGCAACATGTGAGTGACAGAGGGATCATACTCAGTCATGATGAAGAAGCCTTGAAGCTTTGAAACATGTTGACTTTCCCAGGAAAATCAGCACATTACTAGCATGATGTCTCTGAACCACCTTTTAAACAGTACCAGCCTATGACCAAATAAAGTTTCTTTAGTCCATAAGGCCAGGTACCTTTTAATATCACCCTTTCCACTCACTACAAATACACCTCACATAGGACTACAAAATTAAGTGCTCCAGCGTAGTCGCCAGTCGTAGCACGCCCGTCCCGCAGTGGGGCGGGAAGACCCCGATGATGAAGCATGACACCAAGGGCCCTTTTGGTGTGTGAGGGGTATTTTAACAAACACAGTGCGTGCCATGACTTTTAGACATACACACCTCCCAAAAAAACCTGTCTGAGGTGGATCCTTTTTGTTTCTTAAACCATTTCTTGGAGGAGGATGCATCCACCATAGTACTCTTGCTGAGCACTACCTCTTCACTCCCTAATCTTTGTTTCTTTGAATGCTGCTTCATGTTGCCAAGAGATGGAGAGATATCATCTCAGACCACATCCAGTGGTGTCCATATAATTTAAAGATTTTATCCTAAACTGATGGAGATGACTCTGTTCATTTCATTCTGGTTTGCAGTTATGATTGTCCTTCACACTTTGACACATAGGTATGAAGGTGTTTGTGGTATGTAGAAATATGAGTTTTTCTTTTCTTTTTGTTTAGTTTTATGTTTTGTTGTCTGGGTAAAGGAGGAATGTTGTCTTGGTGCACGATGATGGAGGGGTGGTGAAGTAGAGATCCACAGATTTCACAGACGAACCTGTCAGGATACACTTTGGCCTTTGGAGCTGTTTTTTCAAAACGAACTGATTGCATTCTCGACTAGACTTGACAGACAGTCTTCTTTTCTAGACCAACGGATGTGGTCTTACCCTTCGTTTTTAGGTCTCGCCTGTCGATGCGCATGCGCATCGAGCAAGCGAGACTATTGCGAGTTATCCACTCTTTATCCACACTGCAAGGAATCGTGGCGATTCCTTGCAGTGCCCGTGACTTTTAAGGTCAATGCGCATGCGCATTGAGCTTATGCGCATGCGCATTGACCTTAAAAGCGCGTGCGCGTCCGTCTTTGTTTACCCGCTCCGCCCCCTCCCGCCGTGTCGCATTTCTCCTCCCCCTCCCCTCTCTTCCTTCCGTCTAACGCCCTTCCGCGTAACACCGCCGCAACGGTCACATCCTGCCGTGTCGCACCTCTCCCCTCTCCGCCCCCTCCCCGCTCCGCCCCCTCCCCTTCCCTCCGTGTCGCATTTCTCCTCCCCCCTCCCCTCTCTTCCGTCCGTCCGTCTTGTTATTCAACGCTCCATGTCTCCAGGAACCAGTCGGGACCTCCTGCTTCCCTGGGCCTCTCACCGGGGCTACAAGCGCGCCCCGGGTCTCAACGCACCACCACAGAGGTGCTCAGGCCGCAGAGCCAGTCCACCGCAGGCTCGTCTTCAAATCCGGTTCGGAGCGGGATCCTCGGCATTCAATCGCAGTCAAGACAGGTCTGCCCCGTATCCCGCGGCCCGGCAGACAACCCCCAGTATGGCAGGCATGTTCAGGCTTTCATCGGCAAACTATCTGAATTCTGCATAACAAATGTGTGGGATACTGAGTTGGGCCCTGGTCTCCGGAATCAATATTATATCAAATGTGCTTTCTATTCTTGTGGGAACTTCTTAGTTTAGTTATGAGTCCCAGCAACGCTCGATCTTCATTACTCAGCTATCCATACCTCCCCTCCGCTCACTGCCCGACACCTCTTGCTCTGCTCCCCCCCCCTGCTTCCCTCACATTGTGACCTGCTTCCCAGAGTCGCTCTTGCAATGCCTGCAAAAAGATAATAGCTTCCAAGGTATACAATGGGCTGGCTTTCTAGGGCGTCTTTCGCCACTTCCACTTCACCCCCTTCGTGTGTATGCCTTTCTCACCTTTAGAAAACATTCTGCACATGTGCGTCTCTTTGTATGTACGCATTTATTGCATTCTGTATGTGAGCACGTGTATTATTGCTTTCAGTCAGTGTGTATTTTTGTGTTATGTGAGTGTGCCTTTGTGTGTGTGTGCCCGTCTGTGTGCCGGATTGCTCCTTCTCTCTCACCTTACCTAATCACTTCTGTCTTCATCTCTCTCCCCTTTGCTCTCTTGCTCTCTCTCTTTACCCATCCACTCATGTTGCCCCATCTCGCTCTGTGTCCTTAAAATCTCTTGTTTCTTCAAATCTGGACGCTTTAAACCTCCCATTGCAAAGCAGTGAACGGCAGGGGTCTTCTGAACCTTCACAGCTGTGGTTCAGGAAATAGGAAACCCCTCTAGAGGGTCCTGTAACACTCGCAGCCTTCTAAAAATCCTGGTCACTGCACTCTACCCTCAGCCCAGCCACCATCTTCGCCATCCTCACCCCGACCATACTTTAACCAACCGCACAATGGTGTAGCGCCCGCTGTTACGTGAGTTTAGTGCTCATACAAAATATGTGACGCAATGGAAAAAATGGACATGTTGCTTCACTGCAGGCTCATTAAGTAATTGACATTTTTTATTGTTGTCATGCTCCATTAAAGTGCATGTTCTACAAGGGCATCTTCTGCCCTCCCTGTCCTTACTTGCACCCGCCTCCCACAGCACTTCTACATCAAAATTGCTTCCACCCGCCCGAGCACTTCAAATGCTTGCATTTTTCAAAGGTGTAACATTAATATTTCATTGAAGCCACCTCACAGGGGTGAGACAAGAGATACAAGAGTGTGTGCGTGTATAAGTGCGCGTGCATGTGTGTCTGAGTGTACACATTTGCATAGGTATGTAGGAGTCCCTGTGTTTGTGTGTGTGCTTATATATCTGCATGCGTGTGTGTAAATGTATCTGCTCTTGGTAGTGCTGCATATGTATATGCATGCTTGCTATATGCATTTCTATGTGCATGTGTGTGTCTGTGTTTGTATGTGCTCCTGCTTGCAAGCGTATGTGTGCCTGAGAGTGTATATGTATGCTTGTGTGGTTGCATCTATCAATGTATGTGGCTGCAGGTGACTGTGTTTCCAGATGTGTGCATGTCTGTCTGTGCATGCATGTTTCTATATTTCTGTGCTTGCACGTTAGTGTTTCTATCTGTGCATCTATATTGATATTTAAGAGTTTTTTAGGTCGAGCTATTCGATTCGCATGCGCATCGAGCTTGCGAGCATATAGGGCTTTAAACAAACTTTAACTTACCCTCAACCCCTCACCCTCAACCCCTCACTCACCCTCACCCTCACTCACCCTCAACCCCTCACCCTCACTCTCACTCACCCTCACTCACCCTCAACCCCTCACTCACCCTCACTCTCACTCATCCTCACTCACCCTCAACCCCTCACCCACCCTCAACCCCTCACCCTAACTCACCCTCACCCTCACTCACCCTCAACCCCTCACTCACCCTCACTCACCCTCAACCCCTCAACATCAACCCCTCACCCTCACTCACCCTCACCCTCACTCACCCTCACCCTCACTCACCCTCACCCTCATTCACCCTCACTCACTCTCACCCTCACTCACCCTCACTCTCACTCACCCTCAACCCCTCACCCTCACTCACCCTCAACCCCTCACTCACCCTCACCCACCCTCACCCTCACTCACCCTCACTCACCCTCAACCCCTCACCCTCACACAGTGCAATAGGTCTCGGAGCATTTGAGTTAGAGCTTTTAGAAATGTTTACGGCTTTTTTTTTTAAATTCTTTAGCATTGGCTACAGGAAACAAAAATGCTAAAGATTTACAAAAAAACCCATAAACAATTCTAAAAGCACTAACTCTAATGCTGCGAGACCTATTGCATTTCCAATGCTTGTTTAAGAATTCATTCGCGGAGAGCCAGCCCCTCCTAGACCAACTGATGTGGTCTTACCGCTTAATCTTTAAGGGAGTTCTTTTCAGCATTTGAATAAATATCGTCCTGATGATGGTCTTATTGACGACTGAAGCGAAGACCGAAACGTCGACACCTCATCATCTCCTTTAATGTTGTATTTGACACCAACTTACAACCACTGTTTATTGATTAACACCTTGGCTGCTAGGGGTTTTCCCGCTGGGTGCTGGATCATTTGTAATCCCATTGTTTGTGACAAAGCCAGCTCGTCATAAGCACAGGGCAGGTAAAGCCCATGACGAGCTGGCTTTGTCATCAGCACTGAAGGGGTTAATTAGGGTTGTTTGCTTTACTTACGAGGAGTTGATGCTTTGAGTTATGAACTATAGAGAAAACATTGTCCATCTTTGTTCATGACTTTTTTGCTCTAATTAATTTGTTTGTATTTATCTCCCCAATAATTTTTTTGCAGTAAAAACTTTGTTTGAAATATAACCCTTTTGCTCTGTTTTCCTTCAACCTTCCATTAATTTATTTACAATTGTGCAGTAAGATTGTTATCCTGTGGATACTACTGAGTGTGTTACTTTGGTACAACTCACTAATCACACAAAATAATTTTGAAATAAGTCCCTTGTAGCATTCTTTGACTCGAATTGTAGTAGAGATCCCAACATTGTTATCCACAATGCTTGTACCCATGACATAAGAGGGGAAAAGTAATAAAGAACCAAGGGGTCCGGACCTCATGATCATAAATGAAAGGAAGCTTATTGGTGTCCACTATCCAGTGTGCTGTGCCAGGCATTACTGGCCCTTACCGAGACACCCAACAGCTACCAGGGGTTAAGCTCAGGTTTAAATTACTGAAGCCTTTAGTGGACCTAACACTGAGAGTTCCATTATTACTCGTGGTGGACTACCATCCACCCAAACTAATAATCCACTTACTCAAACTGAAGGATTGGGGTAGCAAAGAGAATAATCAGGCCCTGGTCTGGTAGCTGCATGAAAGTAGTATTTTGAGATTATGAGTAAGCAAGAAAATGAGTTGTTTTACATCACCCAACAGGCAACCCGGAGTGTATGTGAGTACTTTGCTGCTTCATGTCTTAAGTCTAATTTTATGATTCTGGAACTCTACCTATAGACAAGTATTCCTGTGGAGAACATTTGTTTGTAGAACAATGAGACCATGTGTTGAACGGTGCAGTGAGGAATGAAGATGCCAACCAAGCTGAATCCTTGGAGAAGTTCACACAATTATGAGGGTAAACATAAAAGGATGAGGAAAATGACCACAAATCATGGCTGTATGTTTAAACATGAATCAAGTCTTTGCTTTATACTAGTATACCTAGAGAAGTATGTAAACCATGCACATGAGCAGTAAAGAGATGCCACCAATGGTATGCTTTGTCTCTCTGCCTGCAACTACGGGGAAAGGCTTTAATGCACAGTGCCATGCACATGTCTACTGGAGAAATGCAGATTTACTAAGTGTGGAGCCGCATTATGTTATCTACAAATGTTCAATGACGGGGAGGTTTGTATCAAGGTGAGAGCATTTTTCAAATCAGTTGTACATTGCCATAATTCTTTGCTTTTTAAATAGTTAAAAAATGTTTTAATTACAATTGTCTTTTTAGTGCACTTTTATGAATGTCTATGACATTCGAATAAAGTTGATTTGACATTTGACATTTATTTGAAAAAACAATATCTGGTGAGACAGCTAAAGGGGTTACAAAGGCCAGGGCTAAAAATCAAGAAAATAATGCAACCCTCTTAATGGGTCCATGGGGGCCGAGGGAAGGGGAACACGAGGTAGAATATCTAGCATCATGGAAGAGTTAGTCTTTGGGGACCTTGGTATAGCCATCCATCTTGTATTTCTTGTTGTTGAGATCAGTAAGAGGTTGCATGATGCATGCATGTACACTGCTTGACAAAAAGCAGTCTTTCCTCTGCTCTAGGAAAATCCTCACTCAGCAGAAATGATCGCGTTGATTCTTGTCGAACTACCAAATACTTTAGCTCCAGGATGCTGGCATGTTTATGTTTCTAACTGTAATTTATGAACATATTTTAAAATTCCCAGTAACTTACAACTGCCACAGTAGAAACTTACTTTAGGGTATTTTACTGCGAGCTCATTCCAGCGCGGAAAGCAATCTACATTTCTAAACATACGTTTCTCCAAATATTATTTAATTAACTATAAAAAATCACCATGCAACACCCCAAAAAATGTTTTAAGGGAGGAATGTGACAAGCAGAGCTATGCTCGGAATGAACGCCAAAGGCCTTGTCTGTTAGATTAATTGTGGCCAGAACATTCCCTGCCCCCTCACATTCCTGTTGCTTTGAATGTTTGACCTCAGGCTCTGGGTGATGTTATCAGCTGTTAGTGTAGGTGCCAGTATCTGCAGGCTGCTGATCGTTATCTGAAACCCAAATAAAAGGAAGATGAATGTACACAGAGAGCATCAAGGCGTGGCTTAAATATGTGGTGCGGACTCTGCCACCGTCTGCAAAGGAGCGATTGAGTTTTAATCTTTCTGAGATTTGAATGTATGCCTGACACCGACCAATAGGCTTATTCGATGCATTGAAACACGTCTGAAATGACCTTCAGCTGTGCAAGAATCCATTCAATGTCGATCATGATCAACGATGGAAAGAATCAAGTTAACATTTACACGAAGAATACCGATAATAATAATAACGTACTAGAGACGACCCTTTGCTGCCTAAAACATACTCTTAACGGCTGGTTTCCCTATTCACAGTTCCTTAGAATGATCCAAAATACATTGAGAGCCTAAGAGATGAAGATTCCAGATGCGGGTATGCCACATGCATGTTCAGTCATGTGCCTGCTCATTGGCGTCTAGATCTCCAGAAAGAGGTAATCCTCAAATTGATAAAGACTCCTAAGTCTGCATGCAGTGACTGTGCTGATAAAAAGCGATTGCTCTTGGTAACAAGTAGCTGCATCACGGAGAACTCCTTACTCCAGGATGGTACACCTTCATACACAGCATCCTTTCTTCACGTTCTTTACAGTAACTTGGCCTTTTCACAGCTCACACATGTTTGTTTACTGAGATAGACATTATTTCTATGCCTGGGCAGTGAACGCCGCTTGCAGAGCACACAGAGTTGCAAAAAAGTCTGCGTAGTGGAGTGTTTTTCCTCGCTCGCTAACGTCAAGTTGGTCACAACCTCTCGCATTGACAAACCTTCCATTCGCATTGAGAAAGCTGCCGCTTGAGTAGAAAGTCTACTCCAGAGGCAGAAAAGAAGCAGCGCACTCTGGCGCTGCTCATGGTGCAGTTAGCGCTGATTTTACAGTGCGGGACAAACACTCGGCGCCGAAAATCATAGCGAGCGGCGTGACCAAATGTACTCTGCTGCTATGCAGAACCCTGCAAACTCTGTCTAGGCCTATTCAATCCACCAAAATGCCAGGGGTAGCAAAAGTGGCATCACATAACCAGTCTCTGACCAAGTGAGGTCAGAGAAGGTTACATCATATGATCTTTGACACAGAATCCTCTGAGGAAGAGATATACTAACATATTATCTCTCATTCAAAGACATTATCTTTCATGTGTTGACAATAATGAAAATCCTTAACATCTAGTTTAAAAATGTCTATTTTTTGTATTTCAGTTTTTAAGTTTTTATTCTGGAGAGTATATATTGTCCTGTTGTGTGCTTCTAGAGAGCTAAGAGTTTAATGCCTCAGGTCACATCCAGGGCTGCTGAAAATGAACAGTGCACTTTGCAGCACTTTTTAGGTCTTGGCTGGCGATAGCAGCGTGCATGCGCTGCTCTCGGCATTCGAGAGCTTCTTGGAATGAATAAAGATTCCGAAGTTGTGTTTCTGTTCCGCCTGCAGTTTTCATTTGTCGTTTGGCGTCACGAAATATGCGAAAGCGGGTGCAATGATTGCACCGGAGGTATTTTAATCCCTCCTGGTTGCCACCCTGTCCACTTTTGGCCCCGCCCACCGGGATTGAATGTTTTACTGGCAGCGGTAGACACTGTCTTCTAATTAGTGGGTATGCACTTTATTATTCCATTACGCAGCTGCAGCCGAGAGGCAGTGTGTTTCATCGCAGATTGCCGACGTGCACCACGCACAGTGTATTTCTGAAGGTGACGCGAAGAGGCTGCAATCTCGTCTAGGCCCCGAGAACAAGGCAGGTTTGTGGCAGGGGCAGAACAGCGCCGCGTAGGTCCAGTAATGCCAGAGAAATGCCTTTGTTTCCTGTGCTTGATGCTAGCCAGAGCGGGCACAGCAGATACCGCTGTGAGTGTTTGCCGGAGCCACCCTGGCTATTTCAAGGTGGTTTGTGTTTTGTCAGGCCTTGCTTTTCTGGGTCATTCAGAACCTCTTGCTGAAAAACACCCCATTATGGAGTTACCCATCTACAATTCTGTGTATTACTATTCTTTTTTTATCTGAAATTACAGCATACACATGCCCCTCGTGCCGGCGCGGCTGATTAGAACATTGTTGGCCGCACTGTGAAAGATGGGATACTGGAGAGCTCAACCACTGGACCGCGGTACTGAATACAAACCTTTGATGTTTCCCTGCCTTCCTCGAGCTCTCTCCTGTCTTCTACGTGACAGATGGAAGATGACTGGAGGGCAACTGGGGCGGCCCTCGAGCTCGCCAGGGTTCTTATTGTCTCACCATCTTCCTGTCTAGCTAATTGAAGTCAGTGCTGCTAGGAATTCCGTATTTATGTTCTGATTGCAATGTTTCATTCATTAAAACATTCATCCAGCAACCTAGACAATGCGTGCAATTGTGGCGCTTTCTCTATGGGGGATCAACCACAGCTGTATGAAGCCATGAACAGTGAGCACAAAGACCGTTGAAAACAAAAACTGCCACTAAGTCGAAGAAATTTCCCTTTGGGGCTAATCAACAGCATACACTGGTACTCAACTTTCAGTCACACTTCACTCATATATCAACTATTTAGAATGCCAATGAGTATTATATAAATGTTTTATTCACCAAGAGAATGCATAAAAATTATCTTTTAAATCCCACAAGATATAAAAATCTAATATACAAACATCAAAATAAATACAAAATATTAAAAATAACTTAGTAAAGCACATCAGCAGGATAACTGTTTCATAAATCGACATCACAATCAATCAATATTTAAAACATAATTAAAATCATATCCTAAATATGTGTAAACATTTCATATATGAGCATCATAAAAAGACAGCAAAGTAGATACAGAAATTGCCAAGGGCAACGCGTTTCGGTGGTAATAACTGGTCCCAACCACCTTCTTCAGACTTTCCTAACAAAATGTGTCCAGGATTCATAACATCATTATAAAAAAATATAGATTCGATGGCTGAGGGATTTCACTCTCTTTCTCCTCCTTCAAAGGCCAACCCGACTTAATGGTAGCAGGTAAGTTGTCAATGCAGGAATCTTCCACAATAAAACTAGCCAGATCCAAAACTTGCTGGTTATAAAAATAATCCTATTCAAGTCTCCTTCCAGAATGAGTGTTCAATTTAAAACATAGGCAAAAGACACCTCCGTCGATTATCCTTGTAAATGCTTATTAACAACAAGAAGACTTTGTTTTGCTTCATTTATTCAAAGGGCAGCCAGGCAATTCTTCCCTTCACTTTTCAACTGTATTTTAGTATTGGGGAGTATAAATCGGAATATAAAGATCTCCGAAGTCGCGTGCCTGCTGCTTTGTCTTTTCAAAATGCAGATTAAAAGATAATTTTTATGCATTCACTTGGTGAATAAAACATTTACATACTACTCATTGGCATTCTAAATAGTTGTCATTTGAGTGAAGTGTGACTGAAAGTTGAGTACCAGTGTATGCTATTGATTAGCCCCAAAGGAAATTTTCTTCAACTTAGTGTCAGTATTGTGTCCTGTCCCTTTGGTGTGGAGGACCATTCTCCTCATTTTTGGTCAAAAACAAAAACTGCACCATGCAGCTGTTTATTTTATATAGCGCTTAAAATAAGTTCATCCAGTTTATAACAGCCCTCAACGTCATTGCATGTTTGAGACGGAAGCTCATTGACAAAAGTACGTGTTGCCCAGGATTACACAACGTATTCGGTCAAGTGTGGAAGCTATGATTAGAGCCCATGTTTTAACGATTCAGAGTCCATGCCTCATCTCTAGAATATTACCTTTGCGCTGTGTTGGTCCCTCACCCGCTTTAAACAATGCCCTTATCCCAAGCCAACACCCCCTCGTCCCCCAAAAGCGTTCATTGGTCCAATCCGTGCTGAGGAGCAGCAGCCGTGAGATGAGACTGTCGAGGCGAGGGCGCCGTCTCATCGGGTCATGATATCTGTCACCAGACATTCTTAAACTGTGATCCTGGGCATACCTGGGCTGTGCTACTCAATTTGCAGGGCTGACCTGTCTGTCATTTCTAGGGGTCCGATACCACTGGACGTGGCACTGTCACCTCTACGTTTAAAAGATGAACATCTACTTGTTGAGGGATATGGTTCTTTCATGTAGCGCGCACTACAAACTGAATACTCCCTAGGCGCTTTATGCATCTGCCATTGTGTGTTCTGGTATTAAATACCATGGCACATGGAGGGTGGAATGAGGGCACCTTACAGGAAAGGGGTGGCTGTAACTGATAGAGACGCGTTATAATGGGGTGAGGGTGTACCCTGTAATGTTTGGGACTGCGGTTAGCAGTCCAGTTAACCACGCACATTGGCGTGCGCACATGTGGGCGTAGCACGTCACACGTAGGGATATAAAATAAAGAAGGCGTGGCCGGCGAGGCAGTCCGGACCACGCGGAAAGCAAAGCTGGTGTCCCTAGTCTCTGTGCAGCCGCAGCGCTTACATCCACCATGAGCATGCGGCCCCAGAACTTTACAATGGCGACGAGGATGTAAGGACCCATGCTGTGCCACGTCCGCCGCACCCTGTCTGCCCTCCGGAGGTGCGTCAACGCGCGACTGGCAGCCCGGCCCCCGCGCAGCAGGCCAAGACCGAGCAGCCCGCCCTGAGGCTGGAGCCGGCTGACGACGGCGTACCGTGAGACAGGAAGGCCGCCAGCAGGCGTGATGTGCCCCGAGTGGCGGAGCTGGCGCCCCGACCCCAGGAGCAGTGGTAAGAGCGCCACCTCCTGGTCATGCGATCAGTAACTGAAGCACTCGGCCATAACACGGCCACAGGAGCAAGTTTTGCAACAGCGTGAGGCCCCAGTTTCGCTGGCCTGGTTGCACGCACACAATAAAGTTGCCCCCAGTGAGGCAAAAGCCACGGTGGAGCCGCGACAAGCAAGAACTACGTCTATATCGCCCCCAGCCACACGCTAGGCTGCTCCACGTGCCAGCATGGCGGCCATTCCCCCCATTGAGCCATTTGTGGTGGACGGCGCCCCCGCATCCCTGGCGCCGCGCTGGAAGGACTGGACGGAACGCCTACAGTTCTACTTTGAAGGTGCAGGCACGGCGAGGGAACGCCGCAGGGTGCTACTCCTTCATCTGGGAGGGAAATATATCCACAGGATCTATAAGACCCTAGTAGAAGCCACACCGCATACCTACGTCACGCTCCTCAATGCACTCAATGCACATTTCGAACTGATGGCCAGCAAAGATTATGAGCGTTTCATATTCAGGCAAGCCAGACAGGAGGCAGAAGAATCGCTTGATGCGTTCCATGGCAGGCTTAAAGAACTCGCCAGCACCTGTGGATTTCGTGATGAGCAAGAGGAGATACGAGGTCAAATAATACAAGGGTGCTACTCTTCAAACCTGAGAGTGAAGATCCTTCAAGAAGACTGAAAACCGCTGGCAGATATCCTGAAGTTAGGACGCTCCAAAGAACTGTCGCAAGCGAGAGCGTCGCACATGGAGGCAGCCCTCCATAGGCCAGTCAAAGCAGAACAAGTCAATACGGCCGAACAGATCAATGTTGTCCGGCCGAAATCATGCCAATTCAGAGGGAGAAAGCCGCAGGAAAAGCGCAAAGAATGTGGATACTGCGGAGGCGTGCCCCACCGCACTCAAGATTGCCCAGCGCGCACGAAAAGATGCAGCTCGTGCGGACGGATGAACCATTTCGCAGCGGTATGCAGATCCACGAAGTCGAAGAGTGAGGCAGCCCATGCCATTAGAGAGAGCCCAGACAGTGAAGACATGGACGATGATTCCAACGACTACCCAGTCCACTACGTGTTCGCCATCGACCAACCACAGAGGAAGAAGAGACGTCTCCCAAAGTGACGCATAAGAATACACCAACAGGAAGTAAGAGCCACGATCAACACAGGAGCCTCGATAGATCATGGCGGCAAACGTATACAACCAACTGCGGGAGAAACCAACCTTGAAAACAGCAAAGATCCGGGTATTCGCATACGGACAGAAGGCCCCAATTCCGCTAATCGGGTGCTTCCAAACGGAACTACAGCACCAAGACCGGAAAGTTCTGTCGACTGTCCACGTCACCAAAGAGGGCAGTGGCATGCTCCTCAGTGGGCAGGCAGCTGGAGAACTCCAACTAATATCATTCGCAATGGCGGTATTAGTAGAGGAGCTCGACACAATTTTAGAAGAGTTCGAAGGCACGTTCCGAGGCATCGGATGCCTCAAAGGGAAGGACGTGTCACTCCACATTGATCCATCCATCCAACCTGTTGCTCTCAGGCATCGATGAATAGCATTCCACCTGAGGAAGAAAGTGGAGGAAGAACTAGAGGCCCTCGAACGACAGGGCATCATTGAAAAGGTCTGTGGGCCCACCCCCTGGGTATCTCCAATCATGGTGGCGCGCAAGCCCAAGCAACCAGGCCAGGTACGCATCTGCGTAGACATGCGCCTACCCAACGCGGCAGTCAAGAGGGAACGGCATTTAACCCCCACCATTGATGACATCCTAGGAGAATTGAACGGAGCAAAGTGGTTCTCCAAGATGGATCTCCGATCGGGCTATCACCAGCTGCCCCTTCATCCAGACTCCCGCTATATATCCACTTTCTCCGCCCACGTAGGCCTCAGACGGTATCGACGTCTCAACTTCGGCATCTCCAGCGCGGCGGAAGTCTTCCAGAACACGATCAGAGAAGTTCTAAGCGGACTCCCAGGAGTCCTGAACGTTAGTGATGATCTGCTCATATATGCGAACTCCGTCGAAGAACACCACAAAAGGTTGAGAGGCGTGCTGCAGAGAATCAAAGACTCAGGCCTGACCCTGCACCGCGAGAAGTGCCAATTTCTACAAAACAAGATCAGTTTTTTTGGCTACACCTTCTCGGACCAAGGGATCTCCCCCGATCCAGACAAGGTAAGAGATGTGCAAGCAGCCCCGGCCCCTTCTAACATGTCGGAGGTACGGAGTTTCCTGGGCATGGTAAATTTCTGCGGGAGGTTCATCCCCGATTTATCCAACCTCACCAGGCCCCTCCGGGAGCTCACCAAGTCCACCACCCCCTGGCAGTGGGGGGAAGAACAGGACACCGCCTTCCGAAACACCAAGGCCGCGCTGTCGGCAGACAAGACCCTGTCATACTTTGACCCGGCGAAGCCTACCAACATAGCTGTGGATGCCAGCCCTTACGGTTTGGGAGCCGTGCTGACACAACGCCGAGGAGAAGATGACTGGGCACCCATTGCCTACGCCAGTCGATCCCTAACCGAAACAGAACAACGATACTCTCAGATAGAGAGAGAGGCGATTGCGATCCATTGGGCCTGTAGACATTTCCATGTCTACGTATATGGACACCCGTTCACCGTTTCCACGGACTACAAACCTCTGATCCCGCTATTCCGAGGGTCAGTGTCCAAACCGCCACCCCGAATAGAGAAATGGATCCTACAGCTACAAGAATATGACTACCAATTGGCATACAAGCCGGGAGCGACAAACCCAGCGGATTACCTCTCGAGGCATCCCCGAGCTGCAACCAGTGAAGAAAAGGAGGATGCTGAAGAAACCGAGGAATACGTGAAAGGCGTGCTGGAGAGATCAAGACCCCTACAAATGAGTATGGAGATGATCATCGAAGCAACCCGCAGCGATGAAGTCCTCCAACTGGTGGTGAACGCCTTACAAGCCAATGACTGGAGGGCCATTCAAGCATCACTAAGCAAAAGGACGCCGCAAGCGAGAAGCTCATTGGAGACCTTTCTGAAGGTGAAAGAAGAATTGTCAGTCGATAGCCAAGGGTGCCTATTGAGAGGACCACGAATCGTGATGCCTCAAAGCCTAACCCCACAAGCAATCAAGCTAGCCCACCAAGGACACAAGGGGATAGTGAAGACCAAGAGCAGGCTTCGCGCAAAAGTGTGGTTCCCAGACATGGATACCAGAGTGGAACTAGCCGTCAGAGAGTGCCGATGTGGCCAAGCTGCGGGACAACCCGAACGTCCACCCCCTGTCATCACCGAAGACGACTCGCAGAGGCCATGGGAATGCGTCAGTGCTGACTTTGGGCACCTTCCAGATGGAAGATACATGCTTGTCATCATAGATGATTTCACCAAATACCCGGAGGTGGAAATCGTGACAACTCTCACTGCCAAGGAAGTCATTGCAAAGCTTGGCATCTTCGAGTGTGTCAAGACGGACAACGGACCACCGTTTCAAGGACAAGACTTTGCAGAATACCTCAAGGAGTGGGGAATTCATCACCGGAAGGTAACCCCCCGCTGGCCTCAAGCCAACGGGGAGGTAGAGAGGTTCATGCGCATGCTGAACAAAGTCATCCGAATCGCCCATGCCGAGGAGGCCCCATTGGAGAGAGCAATCTGCACATTCCTGAGGGAATATCGGCTCACACCACATCGCACCACAGAAGCAGCCCTAGGCCCCTCTGCAATGGGAAGGATAGTCAGAGCCACAGGGCCCGATTCACAGAATGAACTTAAGACTCAATCCTAAACTTACTACTATTTTGGTATTCACAGAATGAACTTACTACTTTTGGTATTCACAGAATGAACTTACTACTTTTGGTATTCACAGAAGTTAGGATTTTGTCTTAAGTTTGTCTTAAGACAGACTTAAGACAGACTTAAGACAACATCCTAACTTCTGTGAATACCAAAAGTAGTAAGTTCATTCTTTGAATGCCAAAAGTAGTAAGTGCATTCTGTGAATACCAAAATAGTAGTAAGTTTAGGATTGAGTCTTAAGTTCATTCTGTGAATCGGGCCCACTATTCCCAATCACCACACCTGGTCCCCGATCAGCGCAGAGTGACTCACGGAAAACTCTATCCAACCGGAGGCGGTCAAATGACTATGCCAGCTTCCGACGCAGGGCCAAAGAACTGACAATTCGAGAAAAAGACCAAGTATACGTAAGGGACAGATACCCAGGGAGCAAATTCAGACTCCCATTTGAACCTCGGCCATGGACAGTCACACGCCGCACAGGCACCATGGTGACAGCTCAACGGGGGATGGAAACGGTCACGCGCAACATCTCGTTCTTCAAGAAAGCTTCCCCAAACTCCCCAGGTCCCCAAGACCAAGAACCAGAGCAAGAGCCACACAGTCAGTCGGAAGGACCGAGCAGTCCCGGAGGAGGTGAAGATGAAATCCGGTACGAGGACTCGGCGGCGAGCCCTTTGCCACGGAGACGCCAAGAGCCAGCAGCCCCCGGTCCCCACACGACTCCTGGGGTACCGGAGAACTACCTCAAGAGACCCCACGGAGGGTACTCCCCCTGGGAGAAGCAGCGGGGTATGGACTGAGAAGAAATCCGGCCCCGTCTTCACAACTGGCGGACTTTGCCGTGGGCTGATCACAGACTTTCTACCCACCAGACTGGTATAGGCCCGATGGCCCAGTTTTATTTTCTTACTACCGCAACACACAATGACTTATATACACATGTCTCGTTTTGTTCAAATAAAGGTTGAAAGGAATGTAATGTTTGGGACTGCGGTTAGCAGTCCAGTTAACCGCGCACACTGGCGTGCGCACACGCGGGCATAGCACGTCACGCGTAGGGATATAAAATAAAGAAGGCGTGGCCGGCGAGGCAGTCCGAACCACGCGGAAAGCAAAGCTGGTGTCCCTAGTCTCTGTGCAGCCGCAGTGCTTACATCCACCATGCGCATGCGGCCCCAGAACTTTACATACCCATGGGAGTGCAATCAGGCAATCCAAGGGAGAGAGGGGACGAGAAACGAGCCACATTCCGAAGCAGGCACGCATCGATGTTATCGCCCTGCCCAGCACGCGCCTGGCTGACATACCCTGTTGCCCATGCACAGAGCCGGTGTCCTGGGAGAAAGCACTTGAGCCATTTCACGTGCAACTGGGACACACCCCGCCCTCACAATTACAGGTAAATGCAAGACAATCATCCCCTTCACACTGCAGGCGTGGAGAAAGCCAGCCCGGGGAGGGGGAGAGCGCAATGCCACCTTGGCAGAAAGACTGACTACCCTTGACACGGAGGCGCGCAGAGTGGGCGCGGGGGCTGCGCAGGCAGGTAGCGGTGGTCAACAATGGGGTGGGGGCTGTGGGCAACTTGGGGTGCACTGGTCAGCTTGTGAGGATCTCTTTACATGTTTAAAAGCACAGAGACGCATTTAATGCACACAGAAAACAGCATATACATTAGAAGACCGATTGTGCCATAACTACAGGAAGGGATGGACAGACAGACAGATACAATTGATAATAAAAGGATAGACAGAAATATCAATGGAACAATATTTTGATATAGGTGCGTGCTGATATATTAATAGATAAACAGACACATGGGTAGAGACAGACAGACAGATGCACAGGCACACAGACAGGTTGTTTCCATATAGCACTACAGCACCCCTCGGGTTCTCTCATCCAGATCCCGCACGGTGCCCAGGGCTGCAGTGGCCAGTGGCCCCTGCAGAGGTTGCACACGGGGCGCACAGGTAGGTTGCGTGCACAGACACGTTCCCCATATTTCCTGCCCCTCGCCATCACTGTGTTCCGCTCTTTATTCCCAGTCACAGAATTCATAGTGCTGCTGCGGGAGCATTCCTCACCAGGGGCTTCTCACATCCCCAGTCCCAAACAAGCATTAAAAATGCAATAAGTCTCGCCTTTGATTAAGTTAAAGCCATTTGCTTTGCTAATGGTATTGTATAGCAAAGCATATGGCTTTAACTTAATGAAAGGTGAGACCTATTGCATTTTTAATGCTTGTTCCTTCTGTTCTTATTATTGCCTTTGCTGGCCCTTACACAAAGGGTCCAAAGTCAGTGCCAGGGGTTGCAAGGAGAAAATCAATGATCGCAGCTGTCACCCCTGGTGATCCCTAAATGATGTCCATTATAGAGCCTGAAAGTGTCTGGGATATATAAAACTATACAATTTCTTTGTTCACTTTCATTTGGATTCTCATTAAATAAGAACGCTCAGGACTGCTCTAAAACAGGGAGGGTTCAATTACTCTTAAAATCTCCCACATTAAATCCCAAAGTGTTGGCCAACTTTTAACCAATTGCTGCAGAATATGGACTCAAATAACCTGCTTTGACCCAGTCACTCCCGGGTTCAACTCACAACATTGAGCCTGACCCTCCAAGTATTCAGGATGTTATATTATTGATTGTTGCTTTGAACACGTTTTGCATACATTCAGCGTTGGCGCTTTCAGCAGCACTCTACACCATGGACTATATTATTTTTGTCAACTGAATTTTGAGTGTGAACAGACTTTCCCAGAATCCCCTATGATGGTTCCACTCCATGCTGCAAAACTATACAGACCTCCTGCCTTGAATGACCGACCATTGCAGAATGTCAGTTACTGGGTTGGTTTTAACCCATCATCCAGGCATTCTATAAGGGACTGTAGTAATCTATGAAGGACCTGCATAGAAGCTAACAGTAAGTAATTCATGTAATATGTATGCACTCTATCTGTCACTGTTCTTCCTACTAGTAAGTTATTAAGCCCTATAACTCAAGACAGAAAAGTACTCCTTTGGTAACGCAACCACAACACCAAAAGGCGTTCACATTGACCTCAGTGCAATAAAACACCTCTCCGACCAAGCATTTCATCACAGTGTAGGGTACTACCCATCCAAACATGTGCTTTTGCACCCATTAAGGGATATGAAGGGCTATATACATGTAATTATAATTACTATACCTTATACATGTTCCTTGCATGACCAAATCACATGACAATTGGAACATTTGAGTCGATGAGCCTACACCAGTCTCTTGGATAGACCACACCCTTGTCAGGTTTAGGATCCCCGTCCTGGTCCAATGAACATACACCTACACCAGACCAGCCTACCAAAACTGGAACAGTATCACTGTCAAAGACTGGAACACTGCTCTCAAAACCCACCGGACCCAACACAGCAAAAGCCTTCCCAAAGCCATCAAGAATTTCAACAATTGGATCACTTCCTGTCCCAACTCCCTGCTCCTCCCTCAAACACAAAAATACAACAAGATACAGACGGAAGGCTAGTTGGTACACAGAGAAACTCAGACTGATGAAATACCACAACAAACAACTGGAGCGCAATTGGGGAATGAGCAAGGCCAATGCAGACAGGTACCAGTTCCAATCGGGTCAAGGACGCTCCCACAAAATTCAAGTTCAAGTACGAAAGCTGAGCTAAACAGAGCTGGTGCTGAGTCAATGAATTCATATAAACAGTGATCATGTTTTAAAAAGGAACACATGGCAGGAAGACAGATGTGGTTCATAGGACATTCAAACATTACCATGGCACAGTACTGGGCAACCAAGTGACAGAAATTCAAAAGAATGTGACCATCACTGACATAGACAGGTTTAACAGGTCAGGGATGGTTGCAAAGGTAACCAGGATTCTGGAGTAGGCCATATACTTGGGTAGTGGATCTATGGAGCAACGTCCTGATAGCTTTGGGTTGTGGGCATTTGGTGGTTCACATGAAGAAGGACTTGGCAATTGTGTTTAGAATTCTGTGTCCCCGACTTTATTTGGTTTGAACTCCTGATACCTAGATTCAAATGGAGGAGCGCAAAGTGTCATAGCACAGTAGAAAAAACAAGGAGAAAGCTTAACAGTGTGATGCGCAAGTACTGTAAAAGCGTAGGGTGGGGATTTATAAGCAGGGTGATCAACTAAAAGATTCCAGGACATTACCATGAGGACAAGTCTGGGATAGGCAGGGGCATGTTTTTGCTCAATGTAATAGGTACATTAAAATTTGGTCAGTACCATTTGGTTATTCGGTGAACATTGGACACTTGGTAGGTGGGTAACTGCGGAAGGGTCATAACCCCTTAGTGACATAGCCAAAAGAGAAGAGTCAGGATTTTGGTGACAACACCCCAGTGGTGGGAAAGACTGCCAAAGGGGTCTTTAAACCACTGAGCCTGGGATGCCGCACAACAAGGCTATCAAGGGGAAAAGGAAAGAAAGTTCTAGGGACCACAGTGCAGATACCCCACTGGGAGCCAGGACTGGCTCTAGGTTTGTGCGATTAGTGCGACTGGACTGGGCGCTGACTTCTAGAGGAGAGCGTCATGTTTGAAGTATATTAGGGTTTTAAAATCACCTGCTTGCCTGTTCCTGGCCTCCAGCAATTTTCAGGCAACAATAAAAATGTCAAGGTAACTCTGGTAATTAATGTTCTTTCAAGAGAGAGATTGGAGGTTTGTCTAGTTTAAGTTTTGACTCATGCTAAGGTAGCGCAGAGGGCTAATCTGCCTGCTGCAAAGATTGTGTACCATACAGATCACAAAGTGCGTATAATGTAAAACAGTCAGTGGGTTTCTCCTTTTGTCAGAGAGATCCTTTGTTACTTACAGTTTATAACTTCTAATCCTAACATAGACCAGTGAGCTATTAAATGAACTAAAAGAGCTGCATGCAAACTGCAAGGTATTAGAGCTTTATGATTTTTTCTCCATTCTTTTGTCATCCTAATGTTGGAAAAGGGGCTTATTTGGATAGAAAAATTCTGATTGTTAAAGAGAACCCCGAACAACAGTGATACGTCTTAAATTCTTAGTTTGTGCTTCTCCAGACCAAGCACTCTTAAACTATCCTGCCCACCAGTATGAATGACATGTGACTCCTACAACATACAGCCTGTCTTATGTAACATTCCCTATACACTGATTTACACACCTGTGATTGATTGTCTCTGTGTAGTGTGTGTGATGTAAAGTGCTCAGACGCCCTACACTGGCATGAGTGGCAGCTGCACTATAAACGCATTAAATACATCTGAGAGAGCGGTTATGGGAAATTGATGGGCAATGTTAAAGGGTCAGGGCACAAGTCAGGGGTACACTCGGGTACATGGCATCCACCCACTATTTTCACAGGGTGGACGCCGTCCACCCTGCCAAGAAGTTGGGCCCCACTGAAAAATGTGCTGAACTCGCCCCGATGTCATTTTCTGGGACACATTCAGCAGAACCTGCACATTGTCTGCTTTCGACTCAACAACGTGCAGGCGGGGAGGGAGTGTCTCTGTTACTTTAGACTTCAACTGGGCCCATAAGAAAGGCCAAATTTGAGGGGACATCAGGCCTCCTTTTGTTCGAGTCTCCTGGCTGGGAGCAGGCAGGAGCACTGTTCCCTCTAGGGCGCGCGCGCGCACCTCCCCTGACGTCAGCACGCACCACCTCGTGTGGAGTGCGCACACAGGACGTCGCTAGAGAGAGTTGCGACGCCGGCCGCTTTAAAGAGGCGAGCGGCGCGAACATGAGGCACTATTTTTTGGAGGTGGCGGCGGAGCGGGCGTAAGGAGAGCAGGTAAGGAGGCGGGGGTGGGTGGGGCTTGTGGCGCTTGCGGCGCTTGGGCTATGTTGGAGCGCGAAGCAGGGCTTTTGTTACTAAAGCGCGGGCAGACTGTGGCCTTTTGTTTAAGTATTGCTGTTAATCGGAGCCCGCGAAGGGGCTGGGGAAACAAGCGGAACCAAAGGCAAAAGGGGCACAAAAACAAGGAAAGAAAACGAGTGGCACAGAGGGCAGAAAGGCACAAAAAACGAGTAGGACAGAGGGCAGAAAGGCACAAAAAACGAGTGGACCAGAGGGCTAAAAGGCACAAAAAACGAGTGGAACAGGGCAGAAGGGCACAAAAAACGAGTAGAACTGAGGGCAGAAAGGCACAAAATACGAGTGGAACAGAGTGCAGAAGAGCACAAATTAACGAGGGAAAACAGTGTAATAGAGGGCTAAAAGGCACAAAAAGCGAGTGGAACAGAGGGCAGAAGGGCATAAAAAACGAGTTGAACAGAGGGCTAAAAGGCACAAAAACGAGTGGAACAGGCCAGAAGGGCACATAAAACTAGTGGAACAGAGGGCAGAAAGGCACAATATACGAGTGGAACAAAGGGCAGAAAGGCACAAAAAATGAGTGGAACAGAGGGCAGAAGGGCACAAAAAATGAGGGGAAAACGTAGTGCAACAGAGGGCAGAAAGGCACAAAAAACGAGTGGACCACAGGGCTAAAAGGCACAGAAAACGAGTGGAACAGGGCAAAAGTGCACAAAAAACGAGTGGAACAGAGGGCAGAAAGGCACAAAATACGAGTTGAATAGAGGACAGAAGGGCACAAAAAAATGAGGGGAAAACAGTGGAACAGAGGGCTAAAAGGCACAAAAAAACGAGTGGAACAGAGGGCACAAGGGCACAAAAAACTAATGGAAAAGAGGGCAGAAAGGCACAAAATACTAGTGGAACAGAGAACAGAGGGCAGAAAGGTGCAACAAATGAGTGCAACAGAGGACAGAAAGGCACAAAAAACGAGTGGAACAGAGGGCAGAAGGGCACAAAAAACGAGGGGAAACGAAATGGAACAGAAGGCAAAAGGGGCACAAAAACGAGTGGAACAGAGTGCAGAAGGGCACAAAAAACTAGGGAAATACGAGTGGAACAGAAGGCAAGAGGGGCACAAAAACGAGTGGCACAGAGGACAGACGGGCACAAAAAACTAATGGCACAGAGGAAAAATACAGAAATTTGGGCAGAAATTGGGGCAGCTAAGAACCGAAGGCAGAACAGGCAGAGAGGCACGGTGGCAGCGAGGGGAACAGAAGGGAAAACTGGGCAGAGACACGGGCAGCGTAGGGTACAGAAGGAACGACTGGGCAGAGAGAGCACGGGGACAGCGAGGGGAACAGAGGGAAGAAAAAGGGGCACGGACCACGTACAGGCAGCGGGGAAGACAGACAACAGCAGTCAGAGACACAAAAATGAAAATACAAGCAATACAATATATTTGCAAACTGCTCTTATGACCCTTATTGTGGCTCTGTATTCGTGAAAATGCACCGTCTTTTCACTTTTTAAAGTAAACGTTTTGAGTGCTTTTTGGCGCCGCAGACACGCGGGGTTTGGTTCCTGGCGCACATAGGCATGGTTGCAGCGCACAGAGACCCTCCACTGCCGCACACAAAGGAAAAAAATTAGAGGGAACATTGGTCAGGAGCCACACATCTATTTGAAAATGCAGCAGAGGAGAAACAAAGGCTCACAGCTTGTTAGCACTTCACACGTACTTAAGAGAGACAGGTTTTGACTTTGTTTAGTCCCTAGTTATGAGATATGCATGTACTGTAAGAATGTCATATGTGTTTGTCTTTCTCAGTATTTATACAAAATAAATTGCTTTTATATAGTGCTTACTACCCCTGAAATATTTTAAATACCACTATCTTTTACCGTATAGCAATACTAATCACAGTGAAGGGTGTCAGAACACTTTACATCACACTGACATGTTACATATACAATAAATCATATATGTTTGTAAATCAATGTACATGGTGTGATACCTAAACAGGGGTTTACAAGGTGCAGAAGTCACATATCCTTCATAGATCGCTGTGCTATATTAGAAGGATTACAGTACAACTGCAAGTAACATAGGGATATCCGTGTTCAAAGCAGTAAGCCACTTACCTAGCTACAAAAAATAAAATCTGTCATGTGCATGTTACATGATGTGCCTTGCAGGAGACACTTTAACCATCTATGCTACTATGAGTCAAAACTGAGGCTAGACAAAACACAGATCTTTCCTGCAAGTGCATGAACCTCCAGACTTATCTTACCATTATTATTTACTTAGATTTACCGGGACACACAGATCTCTGCAGCAGGTGCCTTAAACCCATAAGATATTTTAAAATACAGTCTTTGCAACCATTTAAGCAGAACCGATTTACTGTCAGTTTTCTCCTTGTTGCCACTTTCTTTGTGGCGTAGTTAAAAAACAAAAATGTTTAAGTTGAGGCCCAAATTTTGCATCAGGGTGGAGTCACTTTTCTGGCACAACCCTGACATAAAATCTATTTTGGGATTTACGGTACCACACAAATTCCGTTTCTGTAGGTTTGTAAAATGCTTTTTTAAACCCTACCACAAGACAGCACATTGCTCTGCCTTGCGTTACCTTAGCTCAGGTTGGCATTACATGTGTGGTGCTAGGGCATTCCAATGCATCCGCCAATGTATTTTGATGCAAACCCATATGTACAAAGACTTGTAAACATAGGTATGCAGCAAACTGGTGAGTCTAGTTGAGGCCTGGCGTAACAAGGAGAAATATATCCATTTCTCCTCGTTATTTCCTTTTCACATCTATGCTGTATTCTGCAGCACACATACAAAGAGGAATTAGGTGGGATACTAGATTTAAAATAGTCTAGGGTGTCCTTAGGGATAATTTTATTTTCAAAGGGCACCCTGACAGAGTTAAAAATAGGTGGGGATGAACTAAGGAAATGAGTATCCTGTGTAACCCTGGGTTATACATGTTTCAATCATCACACCAATGCCTCACCTGGCTAGTTTCCTTTCATCTGGACCTCACAAGGATCCAGAGACTATCCTATTTGTTTGCATTTATTTGTGAAACTTTCTTTCTCAATTCTCATACATGCCATGCATACCGACCTATTTGGTCACCTATTTGGTCACTATGTTAGCATTCCTTTAGCAGTGTCCAATTTAGAGCTCCTTGAGGGTAAGGAGGCAGGTGGACCTTTTAGTCAAACTTTCGTCAAACATCTCTTCCCGGCTATGGACCTATTTGGTTCCTGCTTTCCCTCCATCCTAGATTCTTATTATACATTGTAAAAAAAACATTACAGCCTATCAAATCAAACACAAGAGAGATTTGCCTAGGGTCACAGAATTTGGTCAAAGTGGGAAGCTGCGATTGATCCTAGGTTTTCTGCTTTCACATTGTTTATGTCAGCCATTAAATGGGCATATCCTTATTTCTCCAGTTTTACATCAAAGGTTAATGCTTTGTCTTTAATTCTTGGCACATAAGGTTGAAGCTTGGATGGCAGGCAGATGCCGCAACTGTGCACTTTTCACTTCAAATAAGGGCTGCCTTGCATAATCCTGCTTGCTCCTCCATGACCCAAGTATTTCAGTGTTGTGCAGAAGTATCTAAATCTGTCACACCACACAAAAAATGACTTCCAAACATTTGAAATTGTGTGCTTTATTTACCAGTTCCAATCACTAAATGTTGAAGAGCTGTTTTCCTTGAAAGGAAGACAAGTTGTATTTTCGTAACTCTGGAAATTTGAGTGCACTGGATATGGCTGTGTTAAATTTTGCAAGTTGTTACCCTGCCGAGGTATGGGTGGTTTTGTTTTTTGCCCTTCTCACATCTACCTACTGCAGCGATATTGCAAAGTTTGCAATGTACTGTATTAAAACACAATAACAAAGGTGAGCTTTATTGTTATGATGCTCTTAGGTCTGGGAGACAGATGTAAATTAGAATTATGCTAGCTATCAAATGAAATATCATCTGGGCTTATCTAGGGCTGGCTCCTTCAGGATGAGGTTACAGTGAATAGGTGAGCCCACAGGTCATTGTTACTGTAAACAGGTAGGTCAAGTAGACCGTCTATGGTGCACCATGTTGGCGGTATAAAATACCTAGAATATGCTGAGGTCTTATTAACCAGCATCGTCTAGTGTCATAGATTCTGATTACTGGTGATAGTTTATGGTGTCTCTCGCTGTTCCTACATCTCACCACTTGGGTAGTTTTTCTATACAAACTAGTAATATTTCCTTCTGAATGTTCTTGAGAGTGCTAGTTGGGACTGTAAATGTATGTGTCTATTTCTTGTGATTTTCTTTTGTTGCCATTTCCATTTCATCCTTGGATGCTGTGGAGCTTACACTTATTTTGATGTGGCGCTGATACCTCTTACTTTGAAATGTATGGTCCATTCTTTGTGTGGGCATTCTGGTGGTACTGATTCCAGGGTGAGCTGTCAGGTTGCTCTTGTAAATGGGAGGGTGGTTTAGATATGGTTCTGCCAACAGTAAGAACATGAGAGATATATGTTGCTAAATGTGGAGGTAACATTTGGGGGGAGGGGCAATGTTTAATTTGTAAAAACATAAACGCAGAGTCCCACATTTTTTTGGGGTCTTATTGCTGAATGCTAAGATTCTCATAACCTTTTTGATTGACTACACTAAAACTGCTTATTACTACAGGTTGTTTTTTCATCCCCTTTTTTGCCTTCATAATTGTTTTCTTATTTCTCTCCTTTCTTCCCTTTCTGTCTCTCTCTCTCTCTCTTGATTTGAATCATGGTCTGTTGGCGAAAAATGAGCCCCAATCTACTAAAATGAGTGCAGGTTGGTATGGCTGAATAAGAATACTTTGCACTCCTCCTCCCCCTCCCATGCCCCGCCCCTCCACGCTGAAGCTGGCTCAGAACCGGCAAATGAAAAATAAAATCATGCTAGAGCATTGTTTTATTTTTCGTTTGCTGGCTCTCCGCCAGGCAGTGAGGTGACGCCCCTCCACCATTGCGGAGGAGCTGCTACTGACCAAGACGGCAGCTTGGACGTTAGACTGATCCACCATAAGGCAGGGCTGGCAATTGGCTCCTCAGATAAACTTTGGCCACTGCACCTTTTTGTCTTTTTCTTTTTTTTCTTAAATAAGCACTGCATCGGCATTTTATGATCCTGTTATAAAATGAGTACGTCATGAAGTTGGACCTGCTATTATTATCTTTATTTTTTTCAACTTGATCTGTTGGTATAACATATTTTTTTGCAGGTTTATATAGCACGAACTTGAACCCAAGGTGTCAGCGCGCATTACATGAGCACCAGTTGCATTACAGGCGGACACATTCATTTATTCATTTTTAGGCAGGGGAGTGATTTGCCCAGAATCACAGGATGCTTGAGCCTACCACCGGACTCGAACCTGGTTCCCCAGATTCAAAGGTATGATAGGAGAATCTCATCATGCTGGAAGGTGGACACTTCTACCCTAAAGCTTCACTTTTACGAAAGGCGAGGAAACTCAGGCTTTAGCGAGGGTTTTTTTCCACTCAAAACTTATATCAAAAACTTTTTTTTTTAAATTCCTTTTGTTGCCATTTCCAAAGTGTACTTATTTGAACGTCTCACTTTTCAAATCCAGAAAACAGATGTTGTTTTTTTTTTATAGTGCTGCAGAAGTGATTTTAATGTGTTTCCTATGACCTCAGCACGCCGGTTAAGCCAATGGATATTCCTCGTGGGAGTGTAATTTTTTTTTCTTCACAGATCTCATGTTTACGATTGAACAGCTGGATGCTGTAGAATGTTTGGCACACCGACTAAAAAAAGTGCGTATTAAAAAAGGACATTTTTGGTGAGAATTTCTGTGTAGCTTTTGTCCTGGCTGTTTTCGTCACCTGACTCCGCGGCTCCCACGGAAAGGATTGGGTTTCAGAGTCCATCACACTAAGAGAGCGCCCTGTCAGGAGACCTGCAGTGCCCTCAGCCTGCCCATCCAGCACTGACATTCACGGCATTGTTCTTGGTGCAGGCGGAGTGGCTTGTCCTAAAGGTAAATTCCAGGCGAACAGCTCAGGACACAGGCCCTTTTGTGCGCCGTCACTCCCCCTCCGCCTCACCGGCTTCTTGTATCACTGTCTCCCCACCGCTGCTTTGCTCGCTTTCAAGTGGAAGCATGTATAGGTGTCGCTTTTCCAGAAATGCAGGCCTGCGAGCATGTGCATTCAGCGAAAAGTAAAAAGATATGCCAGCTAAAAGCCCCACACGGCAATTAACGTGTCAGAATCCAAGAGTCCGTTTGGAAATACCGGATCTTGTTTCAGCGGATGTGAGAGAACGCATGATTATTGCAATAAAAGTGCAGTGTCATGTATTAATGCCTGTCTAGGTGAATGTATCATTCGGTGTCCCTCAGGAAAACACAAGTCTCTGTAGCACCTTGGATATAAGGTGAAAGAGGACACCTTACTTTGATTAATTGAATTGATAGATATCATTGGTGCAGCATGTGTACTGGCACCGTAGCCTACGGCAAACCAGCCAACTTAAAGAACAATCTCACCGTGTGAGGAGCAGTCGGGGCCTTGGAGAGGGCGGGGACTCGTGCAGAGAAGTACCTAGGAGGCACTTGTAAACCCCACCCGCCCACAAGCCCACCACCCCACCCCACAAAAAAGTGTGCTGAGGCTGGTGCCGATGTCCTGGGGTGTTGTCACATCCCTTAACCGCATGCGCGCTAGCGGGAAAACCCGCTGCGCGCTGAAATTTGAAAATCGCGGGTAACGTGACAAAGCCAGCTCGTCATGTGCGCAGCGCAGGTAACGCCCATGACGAGCTGGCTTTGTCATCCGCATCGAAGGGGTTAATGGACGTTGGCAGATCAAAGCGAATCTTGGAAAACCACTATTTGCAGTGATTGTCAGCTCGTTTTCCCTGCCACCAAGTGATATCGGCACCTAACCAGGGGACCATGTGATGGGAACCGATGTTGTGTGTCACAGGGTGGCACAGTTTGAGTTGGCAGGTATGCTACGGGCATGAGTGGTCTTCTAGAGTACAATTAGTCCTGTTTTTTACTGTTCAGCAGGGCCGGGCAGGCCATAGTGAGCACCGGGCATTTCCCTGGTGGGCCGACGGGGTGGGTGCGGTTTTGTTACTGGCGGGCAGTTTTGTAGGAGTGCTGCAGTATCGGGCTCCTGTAGCAAAAGCACGAGTGGCCGTTTTTGCTAGCAATGTAGCAGCAATCTACCAGGGTTGGTTGCTGTTCCCAGTCCGGCCCTGCTGTCCAGCTGGGCTACGTACCCTTTTTATTTGCTTTTCCTAGGGCACTGATACTCAAAGTACGGCCCGGGGAGCTGCATGAGGACCTCCTGACCTTGACATGCAGCCCCCTGGTGTAAAGCAGGGCGGCTGGTTACTAGAGATATGCTAACAATGAGAACACTGTTAAATAAACAGGCAAGCATTTATTTAAACGCTAATTGGTGTTAAAGAACGGAAGTAACTATTGAGACTTGCACCACTTAACTTTAAGAGCACCTTCATTTTTAACCCCTTCACTGCGACGGCTATTCCGCCGCAGTGCTAAGGGGGCTGGGCGGAAATGCGGCGGGCGCATGCTGGTAACGGAACTGCTCCCTCACCAGCGTCGGTTGCGCTGTGCTTATGATGGAGTGGTTCCGTCATGGCCCCGCACGCTCAATAGAACGCTCAGCGCAGGCGCGGAATTCGCGCCGCGCAGGAGCATCGGGCGGGCCATGACGGAACCGCTCCATCATCAGCACAGCGCCACCGCAGCTGATGACGGAGCGGTTCCGTCATCAGCAGGGGAGGGGTTAAAGTAATCTTGCAGCAAAAGTATAAAAATATGATAAAGTCTATTCAAGATTCAAAAGTGTATTTAACACGCAGGATCTTTTCACTTTATTACAGTAGATAATATCAGGGCATTGAGAAGTATTATTTTAAAGTGAACATTTAAAAAAATTAATTTAGAAACATTAGATCTTCCCCCCACCTTGACAACAATGCCAATAGTGAACCAAAGAGGCAAGTTAGTTGTTATGTGCATTCTTTAGGTGGCCTGGGTTAATATTTTACAATTGAAACATTATTCTTTAGTAAATCAAACACAGGAGAAGGTTTTGTACAGCGTGCATCCTGAAGTCGTGTATTTTGAAGTCCCCGCATATATAATAATGAAGAAATAGACAGGAAAGAGTAATAAAACTATTGCATATGATCACACCATTTGGTGGGTGAAGTGAGGAAGCTGTGATTAATCCCAGCTTTCCTGGTTTCACATTGTGCAATTCAGCAACTAGATGTATATGCTTTGCTTCCCCTACACCCACCTTACCACCAATACTCTCCACACCTCCGGGCCCGACCGCACCCCACTGGCATCAATGCAGCCCTCGGTCACATCACAGACTAAACCTTTTGGTCCCTGGGAAAAAATTTGCGAGGAACCATGCCCTAGAACCCTTGGCTCCATGCCACACCATTGAAAGAGTGTGTTACCCTTTTTCACAAATCTATACTGTTGAAATGTACCGCAATCCTTAGATAGTATACTTAACAAAAATGTGCTTTCGAAAGGGGGAAAAAGAATTGGGTTGGGCGTAAATTAACCTGTACTTCAAAACTCTCCCTCCTTCTGCTCTAACCTTATTTGTAAGTAAAGCTTTTCTGCCTTTTCCAGTTTCCACAACTTCCACGTCAGCAGCGGTTTTCCTGGATGCTGCTATTAGTGTAAGTGGTGCAAAAGTCTGCATAATGCTATATTTTCCTAAAATGATGCTTGCATTACAATATGAAACTAGTTTATATAGGATATTATGAAATGTTTACTGCAAACGTACAGGGCTGGTTTACAAACTTATTTGCATGTAAGTTAAATTACACATAGCAGGGGCCTGATTCACAGAGGAAAACGTACACATTTGTATAAGTTTACGATTTTTTTGCTATTCAGATTTTTTTTATATGTAGTATCTGTATGACTGCACAGTCTCCGCACTCGTGGCGGAGACTCCACACATAAAAAGAGAGGACAGTCCAATCTTTTTATGTGCGGAGTAACTGCCACAAGTGCTGTGACTACGCAGTCATAAAGATACTACTCAATGTGTGTGTGAACAGTAAAAAATCATAAACTTACACAAAAGTGTGCGTTTATCTTTGTGAATCAGGCCTATAATGTCTGATTTATGGCTACAAGGAATTTGCTAAATTCAACTTTGTACTTGCAAGTGGATATGCCCCTGAGTAATATTACTGCAGTATAGTTGCATACTTTGCATGAGTAAATCTATGTCCAAGGTCAGGGAGTTGGTGTTTCAGATTGGGGTTGCCCTAGTAAGCTTCAGACCAGCCACTAACTCTAATGTATGGTTCTTCAAAAACCAATTGGTACTAGTGTAAAGGAAGGGGATGTCCCTGGGGAAAATATTTTTTCCTTGTAGAGAAAAAGATTTTTGCATGAACAATTGTACTTTATGTACAGCTGCACAAGCACACCGTTCTTTTTATGAACACAGTTAGAAAATGAAAGAGGTTTTCACATAGTGCTCTTAGAAACCTGTGACTGGTACATGCTTCTAGAAGTGCTTCTGTCAGCAGTGCCCTGTCCTTTAGGGCTGAGGGATTAGGCCAGCCCCCACCTTTTGGCCGACATAAAGATTGACTCTCAGGCTGAGCAAAGATCAGCCTGACAGACACTCTTCTTGTTCAGGTCAGGCAGCCAGGAGTTAGACATGCGCTAAATGCACCTGACTGCTTGAGCTGAACTTTGCTGGGCTGAAGTTGTCCTAGCTCTGTGGGCATGACCTCTTCAGAGTGCCAAAGCGCCTCAAGGCCACCCATCTCTTGACGAAGATGGAGCATCACTGATAGCCGTGGACCTGGGTTCTCCAGTTTTAAGCCCTGACTGACCAGGGCTGTGTGACAGCCTCAATGACCTCATCCACTTTTACGAGGTAAGAACAACTGCCTCCTCTCGTTGACTGACCCCAATGAGAGGAGGCAGCAGTCCCAACCCTTCTGGAACCACCGAGGCTACCATCCTCAAGATGCTGCAGAAGGAAAATGTGTTGTTTTTTAATGTTTGGCGTGTGCATGTGTATGCATGAATGTATGTGCATTTGTGAGTGCGTGCTGTGTTTGGGGGTATGTGTGCGCTTCTGAATGCTGGGTGTATGTGTGCACACTTGTGAATGCATGCAGTGTGTGTGCATGTAGGTTAGTGCGTGTAAGTATGAGTGGAAGATTGATTTCCATGTTGTTAGACATTGAAACAACAATCTGAGTATCATCAGTGTATGCTGTTTGGGCAAAGCCAAAAGATTGAATAAGCTTGGATAAAAGGGGCCACATAAATATTAAATAGCGTCGGGCTAAGGGAGGACCCGCATGGCAGGGTGAAGGATTTTGAATTAAACTCCCCAAGTGCCACCCTTTGCTCTCATTCTCCTAAGAACGAGGAGAGAAGATCGAAAGCTGATGCAGAAATCCCAATATCTGTCAGCTGCTCCAAAAGGACCGTATGACTCACTGTGTCGAAATCTGTGGTGAGATCCGCAGCCTTCCCACCATAGTCTATGATAAACCTGATATCGTCTGAGACTGCTATCAAGGCAATCTTAGTGCTGTATCAAGACCTAAAGCCAAACTATGCCCCATTCTAAATTAGATTTTTTCCCAGATATTCTGACAGTTTTATTGAGATGTTTTTCAATAACTTTAGCTGGAAAATATTGTCGAGATATGAGCCGATAACTATCCTCTGTCATAGGATCCAGAAGCTTTTTTCCATTCCCTGGGCAAGCAGCCTTCCTTACTAATGATGTTAAACAGAGACCTCAAGATCGAGGCTATCTTTTGTGCCATATCATGCACCACCTTGGGTGTGCAGGGATCGAAAGGGGCTCCTGATTTAGTGTACCTTATTAGTTTGACCACTTGTTCGACTGTCAAAAGGGGAAAGCTACAGCACTCACCGTTGTTAGGAATCTGAGGGAGAGACTGAGTACTTGTACCCGGCGCAGACTTAGGGGCTCATTAGGATATCGGGCGGATTGACCCCGCCCGACTGGCGGTAGCCACTGCCGGCCTGGCGGGGGCAATCCGCCCGACATCCACAAGTGAATTCCCCCCGCCATATTAGTATGGCAGGGCGGACCGCGGTGGACGGAAAGACCGTCCGCCGCTTTTCCACCCCGGTCGCCTTGCGGCCGGGGCGAAAAAGGATTAATATGGTGGCGGTGTCTAATAGAAGGATCACTGAAATAATATCGAGGGACAAAATATCGACTTGCAAAAATATCGTGGACAAAATATCGACAGACAGAATATCGAGTTTGTATCTACAAACAGGTAAGCACAAAAATATCGAGTACAAAATATCGTTTACAAAAATATTGTTTTAAAAAATATCGACTTTATTAAAAACAGTGTTAAATTAAATTAATATTAAAATTTAATTACTAAAATATACTTAAAAATACTTAAATTAACTTATAATAATTAAATATTAAATGTAATTAATAAAAATACATTTTTACAATCATATTTGTTAAAACATATATATATAGTAACATACTATAATTAAATAAGATACTATTATATTACCGTACGATAGCAGAAGTGTAAAAAATACTATTTCCACTCCAAAGAGTGCAAGCGTAGGGAAAGCATTGGATAGCGTAGGGGTTAAAATTACTATTCCCTCTCCAGTGGGTGCAACAGTAGGGAAAGCGTTGGATAGCGTAAGGGTTAAAATTACTATTCCCACTCCAGTGAGTGCAACAGTAGGGAAAGTGTTGGATAGCGTAGGGGTTTAAATTACTATTCCCACTCTAGTGGGTGCAACAGTAGGGAAAGCGTTGGATAGCGTAGGGGTTAAAATTGCTATTCCCACTCCAGTGAGTGCAACAGTAGGGAAAGGGTTGGATAGCGTAGGGGTTTAAATTACTATTCCCACTCCAGTGGGTGCAACAGTAGGGAAAGGGTTGGATAGCGTAGGGGTTAAAATTACTATTCCCACTCCAAAGAGTGCAACAGTAGGGAAAGCGTTGGATAGCGTAGGGGCAAAAATTACTATTCCCACTCCAGTGGGTGCAACAGTAGGGAAAGCGTTGGATAGCGTAGGGGTAAAAATTACTATTCCCACTCCAGTGGGTGCAACAGTAGGGAAAGCGTTGGATAGCGTAGGGGTTAAAATTACTATTCCCACTCCAGTGGGTGCAACAGTAGAGAAAGTGTTGGATAGCGTAGGGGTTAAAATTACTATTCCCACTCCAGTGGGTGCAACAGTAGGGAAAAAGTTGGATAGCGTAGGGGTTAAAATTACTATATAATATATGTATACAAATTATAAATTAATATATTAAATTTACTAATTAACAATAATTATTTCTATTGATCACCTATTAATACTAATTAATAAAAATATTTACTATTAATTATTTAATAATAAAAATTTTAAAAAAATATTTGAAATTAAATAAATATAAATAAATGTAATTAATTAATTATTTATAATTTAATCACTTCCCACCCAATTCCCCTATAAACTCACAACCCGCTACAAAAATAATTTAGTAAAATTTACATAATTACCAATTAATCAATTAATTAAAATTAATTACCAATTAAAATTTCATTAATTAACTATTATAAATTAATTAACTATTAATTTAAATTTAATATCAATAAATACATTTAAATATTTAATTAATTATAATTAAAATACTTCCCACCCTATTCCCCTATAAACCCACAACCCGCTACAGAATTAAATTACGCAATAATTATAAAAACAAAATTCATTAATAAAAATTAATTATAACATAAATACACACTTTTCACACATATTATACCATAAAAATACACTATAAAAAATTAGATATTCAAAAAAAAAAGTTTTTTTACTATCTATATTTTTAACAGTCGATATTATATCACTTACCTTAAAAACGATATTTTGGTCATCTATATTCTGTCCTGTCGATATTTTGTCCAGTCTATATTTAAAAGTCGATATTATGTCCAGTCGATATTTTGGAGTCGATATTATGTCTGTGCACCCTAATAGACACCGCCAGCCATATTACGATGGGCCAATTCAGATGCCTTTCCATGGCGGTGATGCCGCCACGGAAAGGCATGTGGTCTAAGGAGGGGTGTACCTGTGGTACCCTCTGTGGTACCCCTCAACATTTGCATACACGAATCAGCAGGCACCACGCGGTGCCTGCCGCTCTGTGTATGCAAATGCATGCATGCATTTCTGACATTGTGGCGGGTGGTGCAGTGAGCACCGCCCGCCACAATGTTAGAAATGAGGGATGCGCCCGCCACTGTGGCGGGCGCATCCTAATGCTAACGTCGGGACCCCCGTCCTTAAGGCATGCGGTCCCGTTTTCCGCAAGAGTGGCGGGCGGGCAAAGTCCGCCCGCCATCCTAATGGGGGCCTTAGTGAGGTCAAATTCAATGTAGACTGCTTCCACTTTATCTTAATTTTTTTTTGCCAGTTTGTCACATAAAAAACGGGCTAGAAGGGGCCATTTGGGGGATTGGGACTCACAAGTGTCTGAACAGTTTTAAAGAACTCTTTCGAAGAGTTAGCTGCAAGATTAAGTTTCTCAGTATAATATTAAACCCGGGCGGAGAACTCCGCTCCGCCCGCAGAGTGTGCGGAGATTTGCCTACTCCGCTTTCCGCGGAGAAGGCAAATCTCTGCATACTCCACAGCAGAGCGGAGTTGGCCAGCCCCCGCCCCTCCCCCCCTATGAACAAGTAATTCAACATTAATTAAAAGTACATTTAAAACCACTTACCCGTACTGTGGTGTCCCTGGGCTGCCCTCCTCTTCCTCGCCGTTTTGGTAATCCTTGGGAAAACTGCACATGCTTGCGCGCCCACGTATTTCTTGCGAGAAATGCATATGCGCAGGTGTACACGCATGCACAATTTTCTCAAGGATTACCGAGACGGTGAGGAAGAGGAGGTGGGCATCCTGGGGATGCCATGGTACAGAGGTAAGTGGTTTCAAATGTATTTTTAATTATTGTATAATTACTTGTTAATGGGGGTGGGGGCAGGTGGTGTAGCGTAGCTGAGCGGAGTTCCACTGAGATTGTTCACAACTCAGCGGACCTCCGCGTAGCCCTGCTACGCCCACTATGCCCAGTGTTATATAATGTATAATTTTTGCCTCATTAATGAGTTTTTAAACTCCTGAATTGTAGTTTTATACTTAACTTTTTTCGTTTTGAACATAATTAGTTCTCCAGTTTTTTCCTTGTCTATGGCATTTTTGTTCCATTTCTCTCAATTTGGGAGAAAACCTTGGTGTGTTTGGGTTATTTCTAAAAGTTTTCACATTTTTTACCAGAACCAAATTAGAGATTGCCTTGTCTAGCCACTCAGAATAAATTGCTGCTGCTTCATTCGGGTATTCTTTGAGCAGTGGCAGCCTGGCTACAAGACTTTCCTCCAAATCTATATTGTTCAACTGATTCCAAGCAATGCTCTTTTCAACCATCCCATTAGTGTTTAGTATGGGATTAGAAGCTAATAAACCCGATCTAAAATGAACTGCATCGTGATCCAACCAAATAATTGGAATAACTGCTTCCACCTTGAGTTTGGGATGATTGGGAAAGATACCATCCAGGATATGACCTGATTTGTGGGTAGCAACCTTTACAATCTGATTGATATTAAAACAACTTAAGATGCTGATTAGCAGTGCTGAGTCTCTATTACCAAAGTCCTTCAAGTGAAAATTGAAATCCTATAAGACTGTAAAGTTAGGGTAATGAATACTTGTACAAAAATATTGAAATAAAAATATAGATGTTAAAAATATCGATGTTAAAAAAATAAATAAAAAAAAAAGCTTTTTTTCTGTAAAAATATAAATGTAAAATAAAGTAAATAACACTAATAAATAAAATAAACATAGTTAAAAATATCTAATAATGTTCAAAATTAATAAATAATACATATATAATAATAATACATTCATTAAACATATACACTTACTTAACAATAAGTTTTAATAATTATTTTAATAATTTATAAATTAATAAAACATATTATAAATTACAAATACATTTACAAACATAAAACAAAAACATAAATAAAAAGTAAATAATTATGTTTAACAAATTAAAAAAGTTAAAGATACTTTTAATATTACATTATCTAAAATTATACAAAAATATTAAATAGCTAAATAAATAAAAATACTATTCAAAATCCATGAGTAAAAAAAATACAGTAATAAAAATGTTGGATAGCATAGAACTTAAAATTACCATTCCCACTCCAGAGAGCGCAACAGTAGAGAAACCATTGGATAGTGTAGGGGTATAAATTACTATTCGAAACTCCAGAGAGTGCAACAGTAGGGAAAGCATTGGATAGCGTAGGGGTAAAAATTACTATTCCAACTCCAAAAAGTGCAACAGTAGGGAAAGCGTTGGATAGGGTAGAGGTAACATTTACTATTCCAACTCCAGAGAGTGCAACAGTAGGGAAAGCGTTGGATAGCGTAGAGGTAAAAATTACTAATCCAACTCCAGAGAGTGCAACAGTAGGGAAAGCGTTGGATAGCATAGGGGTACAAATTACTATTCCAACTCCAGAGAGTGCAACAGTAGGGAAAGCGTTGGATAGCGTAGGGTTAAAAATTAATATTCCAACTCCAGAGAGTGCAACAGTAGGGAAAACGTTGGATAGCGTAGGGGTAAAAATTACTATTCCAACTGCAGAGAGTGCAACAGTAGGGAAAGCGTTGGATAGCGTAGAAGTGAAATGTAACATAGTTATAAATGATTGTTGTCAATAAAATAATTAATAATTAGATTTTTAAATAACCCTACATCATTTGCAAATACCCATTAATAACTATTTATTAAAAACATAATTACAATTGAATAATTAATTAACAATAAATTAACAATAAATACCAATAAATATTAGTTACCAAATAATAAATATTGAACACTAAAATATTTTTGAAAACAAAAACATATTAATAATTAAAAATTGATTAACAATTAAAAAATGTTAAACAATAAATGTGTTTTTAAATCAATTTTTTTAATGAAACAATAATTACCAATTAATAAAAATTATTTCTAATTAATAAAATGTAATAACCAATTACAAACACTAATTACCAATTTAAAAAATGTATTACCAATTATAATAATTGATTACCAATTAATAATTAATAAAAATAAAATAAATATCAATACCAATTCTAAAAAATCATTACTTAATTACAATTAAATTACTTCCCACCCTATTTCACTACAAACCCAGAACTTAAACGCAAAAATTAATTGAAATTAATTTACAATTACTCAAATTTAATAATTAATTTACTATAGTTAAATTACTTCCAACTCTATTCCCCTATGAACCCACAACCCGCTCCAGTACTAAAACAAAAAATTAACATAAAAATAACATTATTAATATATACAAAATAGTACACATATAATTTAAAACAAATAAAATACTTAACAAAAAACATATAACACATACATATAAAATACATAATAAAATACATAACAATAAACACATATCGATATTAGTAACATAGAAATTAGTAACATAGATATATTTGATATCGATATTACTAACTTCGATTTTACTTACATCGATTTAAAAAAAATCAATACTACTTACCTTAGGGTCGATATTCTGTCCAACGATATTCTTGACCTCGATATTTTTAACCTTCGATATTTCCAACTCGATATTACTGTAGGTAGATATTTCTGAATCAATATTTAGACTGTGCACCTTTCTGCGACTTTTTTCACTGCTGATGAGTGGTAAGGTGCAAGTGCTCCTGTAGTAAATTGTGTTATGGATTGGTGTTTCCATTATTTGGTATATGATTTACTTGTTAGTCCCTAGCAAAGTGCACTGAGTGAGCCAGGGCCTGTGAATCAAATGCTACTAGCAGTCCTGCAGCACTGATTGTGCCAGCCACGTGAGTAGCTCTGAAAAGGTAACTCAGATCCGCCATTGCGGAGTCTGCACGCAGGTTGTAACTACCAAGTCGACTTGGCCAGTGCACACACTTGCCAGTCTCTCACCTTCCCTTTTTCCCTTTTCTTACATGTCAGTCACCCCTAAGGTATGCTCTAGTGTGTGGCATGTCCTGATAGTGAATTACGGTTAATTTCGTTTTTTGCTTTTGCAAGGCTACTTATTCCCCATAGGACAGAATGGCGAGTTTGTATATAACATCTTATAAACATAACTGGCCCAGGGAATTAGGTAGGAAAATAAAGTTTAGTTTGCCTGAACTCAGAATCTAAAGATGCATCTTTTAGTGAAGGTGATTTTTACATTCTGTGTTTGAAAATACCACTTTTAGAAAGTAGGTGTTTTCTTACTCAGTTATCCCGTGTGTCTCTGCCGGAATGTGGATTGCCTGTCTGGGTTTTGGATGACAGAAGGCTGGGGAGCAGGAGTGGCTCCAGATAGTCTAGGTGGGTCAGGAACGGGATGAATATATCTGGCTGCAAGTAGGGAAGGGGGAGGAGATTTCCTTGCACTTCAAAGGGCCTGATCTGTCTCTGACCATTCCATCTCCACCTCCTGCCAGAAAGTCACACCAGAGAAGACAGAACTGGTTCTGGCTGGGCACAGACACTCTCTGCCTAAGAGATCCAAGCATTTTGGGATATAAATATTGGGGCCCAGATCCCTGACTTTTAGAACTCTTTTGGACCAAGAAGACTGCCAAGAAGAAGAGCTGGAGAAGCTGTGAGCAATAACTACTGCTGCCACCACAGAGCCACTGCTCGCACCGCCACCTGTGGGCACAGCACTCCAGCACCACCTCACTTCACGACGACGCCTTGGTGTCCCCAGCGTGCCGCTCAATGCGGCTGCTTGCACTGTGGTTCGAGGGCACCGCTCGTAAAGTTACATGACGCACTGCCCTCGTCCTGCACCACAGCCTTGGCCTACCGATGCCGGCACCATCAGCTCCCGTTCATTAGCCAACGACAGCGCTTCAGCAATGATGATTCTCTGCTTTCACTGTGATCTGCCAGCACCGCGACAAGCACTGCATTCACTTCGCACCGCGACCCAGGTCTCACCGACGACGCCATCTGACACCGCCACCGAGCCGCTGCTCACAGCGTGACCTGAGGGCACTGCACTTTGCACCACAGCACCTGACGCCTACCGACGCCAGCACTCCTGACCTACCGATGCCAGCGCCATCTACTCCCATTCCTCAGCCAACGACAGCGCTTCAGCAAAGATGATGCTGCTGCTTTCAACACGATCTGCCAGCACTGCGACAAGAACCGCATTCCCTTCACACCGCGACCCATGTCTCACCAATGACGCCATCTGACACCCCCACCAAGCCACTGCTTGCACCGTGACCTAAGAGTACTGCACTTCGCACCGCAGCACCCGATGCCTACCGACGCCAGTGCTCCTGAATTTAACAGAGAGGAGTTAGATCTGCAGCACGTGTGAGTTTGAGGGCCCCGATGACTCCTGCACCAACCTTGGGAACCGACGTCTGCGAACGCTGTGCTTTCGGAAGCTCAACGAGAGGTCACCAATGCCCTGCATTTCTAAAAGGTACTGTTTGCGGGTCTTCCAAACACCATAGCTGGCCCGCGACGCCGCGGTCAGCCAGAACTGTTTGGATTTGTTTGTTCATGATGCCGTGATAGCCCCAGGTGGAGCTATCGACATCAATGAACTGTTTTTCAAGCATATTTTGTGAACTGAAGATTTTTAAGTACTGTATTGTGGATTTTTATCGTTTTTAGTCTTGTCTTAAGTATATAAAAATATTGGATAGTTTTCTAAACTGGTGTGGTGTCCTTTTGTAGTGCTTACACTGTATTACTGTTGGTTATGTGCAAAAGCTTTACAGACTGCCTCTAAGATAAGCCTGACTGCTCGGGACAAGCTACCAAGGAGGTGAGCAGGGGTTATTTTAGGAGTGTAACTTCCTTCTCCTGACTAGAGTGGTGGTTTCTGCCTGGCTTTGGCACATGCCCTAGCCTACCAAAAATACCATCTCTTACAGTTCCCAAATGATTTCAAGTGACTTGAAAGTGAAAAATTGCAATACCGCCTCTGCGTTTGCTGATTTGATCAAGCCTACTGGTTGTGTAGCCGCCTGGGAATGCTGCAGCAAAATCTGGGTCAGGGGCATCACCTGCCGAGGTTTCAGTTAGAAATATGAGCTGGGGAGTATGGGTCTCTAGATGCTCTAAAAAGAGTTAATCAAAAAACAGCTCAGTGAGATGGTTTTAAAATCCAAGCTGTATCATGGTTTGTTGGCACGACCACGCAGCTATCATGTGCTTTAAATAGTCTCTTTGGAGGAAGACTAGGACGTCAACTCCTAAATATGGTGGCCACTTGCTGTTACAGGTGAGTCTAATGGTCCTCCATCTTAACAGTGACACAGTAACACAATGCACAAGAACGAAGCACTAAAAACAGTTAAAATGTCCCTTACTATTGTGCAAATTGCCTGATCAAGCATAGGAGCGTAGAAGCACTGCTTGGTAGCTATTATGTGCTTTAAATATTTTTGTTGGAGGAAAACTAGTATGTCAACTCCTCAATATGGCAGCTGCTCGCTCTGACAGGCGAGTCTATTGGCCCCCCACTTCAAAGTTACACAGTAACACAATGCTAAAAAAAAGCGCTAAGAACAGTTAAAATGTCCCTTACTACTGTGCAAATTGGCAGATCAAGCATTGGAGTGTAATGCCATAGTGTCTTGCGAATTACAGAACCTTTTTGGTCCTGATGAACACTGTAGAGTTATGACGTAATGAATAGAGTGTATTGCAGTAAAGGCTGCTTTAGAATATTGAGTTTGCAGTTAAACACAGACAAATAAAGACGTATGTTACTAAACTGCATGTGTGGTATAGTCATTGGCAGATAGCCCGACTGGGAAAACGCTACAAATGGCAACAAGGATGAGGGATAAGTAGCCTGAAGATTGACAGCGCTCTCTCAGAGAGTATGCTGTGGTCCAGGCAAACTGCTTGTGAGTGCCACATGTGTTGCAGTCGAAGTACGGAATAAACACTTCACGCATGTGGAGTCAAAGTGCAACTCTAGTCATTGCAAAGAAGGTCAAAACAAACAAATTGCAAAAAAATCTACATATCAGTGACCTAGAACCTGCTGGTCAGACCGTGCATGAAGATACCAGCTACTACGCAATATACAGTCATGAGTAATCCGGAGCATTAACGCTAAAGGTAGTTACAACCAGGTTTTCAAAGAGCAGCTATTAAAAATCGCACGTTGCAAGATAAGTTACAATTTGAAAGTGGTGCAGACAAAGTGAACGTAAAGAGACGTCATAGAATAACAAAGTTAGTTACCCACCTGAACTAGAGTAAAATGAACTGGTACAACCTCAACGCCAGGTGAATGGACCCAGGCAAAGCACAGAGGGTTGTGCTTTTTATGTTGGTGGGTCCTGTCTAGCCGACTAAAGGGCTGTGAAGGCAGTCAGAACAGGAACATAGCAATGGGTGGCCATCAGAACGGATGCAAATATCTGTCTAATTCCAAAACTCTGCTTTTCCAAAGGAGGCAAAGACAAAAGTCGTCTTTTCAAATGTCGTCAAGGATAACTCAGAGGCTAGCACATCTCAAGGCCTTACAGATGACTCACACAAACCGAGTCAAAAGTAACCACTTAGGAAGCAGGAGAGAGCTCCACCCTCAATATCAACCACTCCGAGAAATGGTTACAATGCTGCTGCTGTCCTCAAACAACCAGAACCATTCAATACCACCAAAAAGCAAAATATTGGCAAGAGGGGGACTACTTGGATAGAGACATTAGATGATTTCATTGATGCTCTTGAAGAGACTGATAAAAAAGAAGATTAAGTATCTCAAAAATCTTACTGGTGAAAGTGTAAAAGAAGTCATAAAGAAAATGTTTCAAACTGACATAGACTTCACATATCATCAAATAAAAGGATTGCTGAATTGCAAGTCAAATCCAATGACAAATGTTGATTACGAATGATAAAACTGCAAACAAGAACACCAAAAAGTTGGTGAAAACATTGATGTATTTGTGGCGAGACACTCATTAGTCACAGTACGTTCAATGAATTTAATGACAAAGAAGCTATGTGACTGAGAATTATTGAAGGATGCTTATCAGATCTATTCAGACGATAAATGCTGAGAGAAACTCATAGTCTGGAGCGAGTGGTGATTGCTGCCAGAGCTGAAGAGTGTGCCGATTAACAAGCTGCTGACATGGAGGCCGGAGGTGCCCAGAACCAATCAGTCATGAGTGTGAAAAGCAAGTCAAAGGAAAAGGCTGAGGACATAAGGTGATGTCTACACGTTAAAAAAAGTCATGTTTTAGATGTGGGTCTTCGTATCCACATGACACAAATGTCCTGCCATTGGGCAGACATATAAGGGCTGTGAGAAGGTGAACCATTTCAAATCATTACTGAAAGGAGTCGATTGTCATATAAGTCTTTGTCAAACAGATCATCCATATCAGTAACAAGTGAAAGTGAAGAAGATGGTTGTGTCATGTTAATGTTTACTTTAGAAAATCTTTTGCATTTCGCAGTGGCCCCATGTGAAGAAAAATGTCAGTCAGAGAACAGTCAACATGTCAAAGCACCAAAGTTATGCAAACATTGTCCGAAAATGACACTGAAAGTAAATGGTTATTCGGGTCATTTCATCATCGGCATTGGTGCGTCGATAAACTTTATGTATGAGGAGAATTATAATAAATTGCATCCTTTACCACAAATTATGTCATTGAAAACCAAAGTGTACACATGGGTTGCATCAACACCCTTAAAAGTCAAGGATATTTTGTAGCAACAATGAAATACAAGAAAACAAGTATGCAAGCGCCCATCCATGTACTTCAAGGGAAAGTATCAAGTATCTGTCTACTCAGCTTCATTACAGCTGCTGATTTGAGAATGATTTCTGTGAACTACAACAGGAATGCTCTGTGTGAATTATTAAGTCAGTTCCCTTGGTTGTTTCTGCTTAAAACCATAAAAGTTAAGTTGCATATTAATGAGGACTTCTGTCCTGTTGTTCAGAGACTGAGGCAAATTGCTTTTCATTTACAAGCTGTTGTTGAAAAAGAACTTGAGTCATTACTTAAGCATAATATCATTAAGAATTCAACTGGTCCAATGCCATGGGTTTCACCCATTGTGCTAGTGCCCATAAAGGACAGTGAAGGAGCGGTACGCATATGCATTAACATGCATCAGGCAAACAAGGTAATAGAACGAGAACGACATCCATGATCACACATTGCTGACATGATAACACAACTAAAATTTGCAAAGGCCTGTCCCACCGTGAAAGTTTATCATCAGTTGAAACTCAAAGAAGATTGCAGGTGCATTACAACATTTTCAACACATGTTGGTCTGTTTCGATACAAAAGACTAAGGACCTCATTTACGAAAAAATGACACAGCGTTGCGCAGCAAGCCATTTTGCTGCACCGAGCTGCATCATTATAAAAGCACAGGGATGCGTTATATTAACAACAATAAGATGCATCCATGTGCTTTCTCCTTGTGTCAAGTTGCAAGGGTGCTTGCGTTGCAGGCCTGATTGTTTTTGTGCAGGAAGGGACACCTTCCTGCTCAAAACAATCATTGATGGCATTTTGTTCTCTTTGCACCACTCTTATGCCTCTACTGGGAAGGTGTAGGATTCTGACACATTCACAGCTTTACAAAACTTTGTAAATCTGGGAATGTGTCTGGTTCCATGGATGTTGCATGGGAACACCCACAGCAATACCAATGGAATGCCTCTTTCATGCAAAGTGAAAGGGAACCATATTTACAAGGCCATGATAAGTGATGCAGGGTGACTTTATGTGGCCTGGTAATATGGGCGGGCACACTGCACCGCAGGTGCATCAAAAAAAGTGATACACCATAGGCGCAATGTCATTGTAAATGAGGCACTCAGTTTTGATGTGCCTTCTGCTGTAGAACTATTTTCAAGAAGTCATTTGATTTATCATACAGGCTGTCATCTGAATGTGTTCAATTACAGAGATGAAATAATGTTTTTTCAGGGCTACCCAAAATGAACTTGATAAAGCGCTTACACAAGTGTGTTGTTTACTCCCTGAAGCAGGTTTGACTTTGAGTAGAATTCCCTGTACCCAGGACTCAGGTTAGCAATCATCTAACAGGCATGAGAACATTCTCCACTAGAATCTTCTATCGTAAAATTCTGGATATACCCCCTCTTGGTTCTGTGATTAGGTATCTATTGTCTCTAATGCCCTACTGTCCATGCCAAACACCATGTTTGTAAACACTAATATGGGGTTCCAATGTGTATTCAACTCGGCACAACCTAAAATGTCAGCCCTCCTAAGGCCGTACATACAACCACACACACACAGTTGAAACAGAAAAAAATGTGTGGCGGAGAGGAAGGCACCTCACGGGCAAACACCCTCGGGGAAATTGGTCAGATGTTTACCAATACTTTGCCCCTTTCTCATCATTGGTAGCCATTCCTTTTCTAGTAAACAAACGTGCCACAAAAAATTGGTGAAACAGATAGTAAAAGTAAAGGTGCAGGACAAGGAGCTCAGAGCATAGCTCCCGGACGTAACAAAACAATACAATACAGAGTGAATGTAAAATCCGCAGTCACACCAACTATACTACTTTATAACCGAATCAGGTATGAACTGCTGAGTTAAAAAGGCTGGTAGCTTACTATCGCATACCAATACCTGTAACCAACATGTTTCACTGCCCAGTAAATTTTATGGCAGATTCATCAGGGTTAACACTCTGTTGCTGCACCAGCTTTGGACATCTTTAAATCAGGAAACTGCTGAGTTGAAAAAACACAAAATTTAAAAACAATTAGGACCAGTTCTGAACCAAATTTACCCTCCACATGTTTCTCATAACTGTGAATGAGAATGTAACAGAGAGGAGTTAGATCTGCAACACGTGTGAGTTTGAGGGCCCCGACAACTCCTGCACCAACCTTGGGAACCGACGTCTGCGAACGCCGTGCTTTCGGAAGCTCAACGAGAGGTCACCAATGCCCTGCATTTCTAAAAGGTACTGTTTGCGGGTCTTCCAAACACCATAGCTGGCCCGCGACGCCACGGTCAGCCAGAACTTTTTGGATTTGTTTGTTCATGATGCCGTGATAGCCCCAGATGGAGCTATCGACATCAATGAACTGTTTTTCAAGCATATTTTGTGAACTGAAGATTTTTAAGTACTGTATTGTGGATTTTTATTGTTTTTAGTCTTGTCTTAAGTATATAAAAATATTGGATAGTTTTATAAACTGGTGTGGTGTACTTTTGTAGTGCTTACACTGTATTACTGTTGGTTATGTGCAAAAGCTTTACAGACTGCCTCTAAGATAAGCCTGACTGCTCGGGACAAGCTACCAAGGAGGTGAGCAGGGGTTATTTTAGGAGTGTAACTTCCTTCTCCTGACTAGAGTGGTGGTTTCTGCCTGGCTTTGGCAAATGCCCTAGCCTACCAAAAATCCCATCTCTTACAGTTCCCAAATGATTTCAAGTGACTTGAAAGTGAAAAATTGCAATACCGCCTCTGCGTTTGCTGATTTGATCAAGCCTACTGGTTGTGTAGCCGCCTGGGAATGCTGCAGCAAAATCTGGGTCAGGGGCATCACCTGCTGAGGTTTCAGTCAGAAATATGAGCTGGGGAGTATGGGTCTCTAGATGCTCTAAAAACTCGAGTTAATCAAAAACCAGCTCAGTGAGATGGTTTTAAAATCCAAGCTGTATCATGGCTTGTTGGCACGACCATGCAGCTATCATGTGCTTTAAATAGTCTCGTTGGAGGAAGACTAGGACGTCAACTCCTAAATATGGTGGCCACTTGTTGTTACAGGTGAGTCTAATGGTCCTCCATCTTCACAGTGACACAGTAACACAATGCACAAGAACGAAGCACTAAAAACAGTTAAAATGTCCCTTACTATTGTGCAAATTGCCTGATCAAGCATAGGAGCGTAGAAGCACTGCTTGGTAGCTATTATGTGCTTTAAATATTTTTGTTGGAGGAAAACTAGTATGTCAACTCCTCAATATGGCAGCTGCTCGCTCTGACAGGCGAGTCTATTGGCCCCCCACTTCAAAGTTACACAGTAACACAATGCTAAAAAAAAAGCGCTAACAACAGTTAAAATGTCCCTTACTATTGTGCAAATTGGCAGATCAAGCATAGGAGTGTAATGCCATAGTGTCTTGCGAATTACAGAACCTTTTTGGTCCTGATGAACACTGTAGAGTTATGACGTAATGAATAGAGTGTATTGCAGTAAAGGCTGCTTTAGAATATTGAGTTTGCAGTTAAACACAGACAAATAAAGACGTATGTTACTAAACTGCATGTGTGGTATAGTCATTGGCAGATAGCCCGACTGGGAAAACGCTACAAATGGCAACAAGGATGGGGGATAAGTAGCCTGAAGATCGACAGCGCTCTCTCAGAGAGTATGCTGTGGTCCAGGCAAACTGCTTGTGAGTGCCACATGTGTTGCAGTCGAAGTACGGAATAAACACTTCACGCATGTGGAGTCAAAGTGCAACTCTAGTCATTGCAAAGAAGGTAAAAACAAACAAATTGCAAAAAAATCTACATATCAGTGACCTAGAACCTGCTGGTCAGACCGTGCATGAAGATACCAGCTACTACGCAATATACAGTCATGAGTAATCCGGAGCATTAACGCTAAAGGTAGTTACAACCAGGTTTTCAAAGAGCAGCTATTAAAAATCGCACGTTGCAAGATAACGTTACAATTTGAAAGTGGTGCAGACAAAGTGAACGTAAAGAGACGTCATAGAATAACAAAGTTAGGTGCCCACCAGAACTAGAGTAAAATGAACTGGTACAACCTAAACGCCAGGTGAATGGACCCAGGCAAAGCACAGAGGGTTGTGCTTTTTATGTTGGTGGGTCCTGTCTAGCCGACTAAAGGGCTGTGAAGGCAGTCAGAACAGGAACATAGCAATGCGTGATTCAGAAAAGGGGGTGGTGATGAACAGAGTGTCTGAATTAAGCAGACCACTCTTACCCAGTCCAAAGATCAGGGCTTGATCCATCACCGTTATATATCTCACTGCACCATCCCAGCTCAGAACCTGGCTATATGCAAATCAGTCTGTCCCTGGCCCAGTGCATCATGGGAACAGGGCAGACTAAACTACCAAGCCAATTCTTCACCAGAAAGGAGACAAGCTACCGGGGACCGGTTTCTGGCATTTCAGCCTTCTTCGGCCCGGCTTGCTTGAATCCTGATGGTGCAGTGAGAAAGGGACTCATGTCTGAGTATACCCTGCCACACCTATAGTGGCCAAAAACGATTCAGAAAAGGGGGTGGTGATGAACAGAGTGTCTGTATTAAGCAGCCCACTCTTACCCAGTCCAAAGATCAGGGCTTGATCCATCACCGTTATTTATCTCACTGCACCATCCCAGCTCAGAACCTGGCTATATGCAAATCAGTCTGTCCCTGGCCCAGTGCATCATGGGAACAGGGCAGACTGAACTACCAAGCCAATTCTTCACCAGAAAGGAGACAAGCTACCGGGGACCGGTTTCTGGCATTTCAGCCTTCTTCGGCCCATCTTGCTTGAATCCTGATGGTGCAGTGAGAAAGGGACTCATGTCTGAGTATACCCTGCCACACCTATAGTGGCCAAAAACGATTCAGAAAAGGGGGAGGTGATGAACAAAGTGTCTGAATTAAGCAGACCACTCTTACCCAGTCCAAAGATCAGGGCTTGATCCATCACCGTTATTTATCTCACTGCACCATCCCAGCTCAGAACCTGGCTATATGCAAATCAGTCTGTCCCTGGCCCAGTGCATCATGGGAACAGGGCAGACTAAACTACCAAGCCAATTCTTCACCAGAAAGGAGACAAGCTACCGGGGATCGGTTTCTGGCATTTCAGCCTTCTTCGGCCCGGCTTGCTTGAATCCTGATGGTGCAGTGAGAAAGGGACTCATGTCTGAGTATACCCTGCAACACCTATAGTGGCCAAAAACGATTCAGAAAAGGGGGTGGTGATGAACAGAGTGTCTGAATTAAGCAGACCACTCTTACCCAGTCCAAAGATCAGGGCTTGATCCATCACCGTTATTTATCTCACTGCACCATCCCAGCTCAGAACCTGGCTATATGCAAATCAGTCTGTCCCTGGCCCAGTGCATCATGGGAACAGGGCAGACTAAACTACCAAGCCAATTCTTCACCAGAAAGGAGACAAGCTACCGGGGACCGGTTTCTGGCATTTCAGCCTTCTTCGGCCCGGCTTGCTTGAATCCTGATGGTGCAGTGAGAAAGGGACTCATGTCTGAGTATACCCTGCCACACCGATAGTGGCCAAAAACGATTCAGAAAAGGGGGTGGTGATGAACAGAGTGCCTGAATTAAGCAGACCACTCTTACCCAGTCCAAAGATCAGGGCTTGATCCATCACCGTTATTTATCTCAGTACACCATCCCAGCTCAGAACCTGGCTATATGCAAATCAGTCTGTCCCTGGCCCAGTCCAACATGGGAACAGGGCAGACTAAACTACCAAGCCAATTCTTCACCAGAAAGGAGACAAGCTACCGGGGACCGGTTTCTGGCATTTCAGCCTTCTTCGGCCCGGCCTGCTTGAATCCTGATGGTGCAGTGAGAAAGGGACTCATGTCTGAGTATACCCTGCCACATCTATAGTGGCCAAAAACGATTCAGAAAAGGGGGTGGTGATGAACAGAGTGTCTGAATTAAGCAGACCACTCTTACCCAGTCCAAAGATCAGGGCTTGATCCATCACCGTTATTTATCTCACTGCACCATTCCAGATCAGAACCTGGCTATATGCAAATCAGTCTGTCCCTGGCCCAGTGCATCATGGGAACAGGGCAGACTAAACTACCAAGCCAATTCTTCACCAGAAAGGAGACAAGCTACCGGGGAGCAATGGGTGGCCATCAGAACGGATGCGAATATCTGTCTAATTCCAAAACTCTGCTTTTCCAAAGGAGGCAAAGACAAAAGTCGTCTTTTCAAATGTCGTCAAGGATAACTCAGAGGCTAGCACATCTCAAGGCCTTACAGATGACTTACACAAACCGAGTCAAAAGTAACCACTTAGGAAGCAGGAGAGAGCTCCACCCTCAATATCAACCACTCCGAGAAATGGTTACAATGCTGCTGCTGTCCTCAAACAACCAGAAGCATTCAATACCACCAAATAGCAAAATATTGGCAAGAGGTGGATTACTTGGATAGAGACATTAGATGATTTCATTGATGCTCTTGAAGAGACTGATAAAAAAGAAGATCAAGTATCTCAAAAATCTTACTGGTGAAAGTGTAAAAGAAGTCATAAAGAAAATGTTTCAAACTGACATAAACTTCACATATCATCAAATTAAAGGATTGCTGAATTGCAAGTCAAATCCAATGACAAATGTTGATTACGAATGATAAAACTGCAAACAAGAACACCAGAAAGTTGGTGAAAACATTGATGTATTGTGGCGAGACACTCATTAGTCACAGTACGTTCAATGAATTTAATGACAAAGAAGCTATGTGACTGAGAATTATTGAAGGATGCTTATCAGATCTATTCAGACGATAAATGCTGAGAGAAACTCATAGTCTGGAGCGAGTGGTGATTGCTGCCAGAGTTGAAGAGTGTGCCGATTAACAAGCTGCTGACATGGAGGCCGGAGGTGCCTAGAACCAATCAGTCATGAGTGCGAAAAGCAAGTCAAAGGAAAAGGCTGAGGACATAAGGTGATGTCTACACGTTAAAAGAAGTCATGTTTTAGATGTGGGTCTTCGTATCCACATGACACAAATGTCCTGCCATTGGGCAGACATATAAGGGCTGTGAGAAGGTGAACCATTTCAAATCATTACTGAAAGAAGTCGATTGTCATATAAGTCTTTGTCAAACAGATCATCCATATCAGTAACAAGTGAAAGTGAAGAAGATGGTTGTGTCATGTTAATGTTTACTTTAGAAAATCTTTTGCATTTCGCAGTGGCCCCATGTGAAGAAAAATGTCAGTCAGAGAACAGTCAACATGTCAAAGCACCAAAGTTATGCAAACATTGTTCGAAAATTACACTGAAAGTAAATGGTTGTTCGGGTCATTTCATCATCGGCATTGGTGCGTCAATAAACTTTATGTATGAGGAGAATTATAATAAATTGCATCCTTTACCACAAATTATGTCATTGAAAACCAAAGTGTACACATGGGTTGCATCAACACCCTTAAAAGTCAAGGATAATTTGTAGCAACAATGAAATACAAGAAAACAAGTATGCAAGCGCCCATCCATGTGCTTCAAGGGACAGTATCAAGTATCTGTCTACTCAGCTTCATTACAGCTGCTGATATGAGAATGATTTCTGTGAACTACAACAGGAATGCTCAGTGTGAATTATTAAGTCAGTTCCCTTGGTTGTTTCAGCTTAAACCATAAAAGTTAAGTTGCATATTAATGAGGACTTCTGTCCTGTTGCTCAGAGACTGAGGCAAATTGCTTTTCATTTACAAGCTGTTGTTGAAAAAGAACTTGAGTCATTACTTAAGCATAATATCATTAAGAATTCAACTGGTCCAATGCCATGGGTTTCACCCATTGTGCTAGTGCCCATAAAGGACAGTGAAGGAGCGGTACGCATATGCGTTAACATGCATCAGGCAAACAAGGTAATTGAACGAGAACGACATCCAGGTTCACACATTGCTGACATGATAACGCAACTAAAATTTGCAAAGGCCTGTCCCACCTTGATTTAAATAAAGTTTATCATCAGTTGAAACTCATAGATGATTGCAGGTGCATTACAACATTTTCAACACATGTTGGTCTGTTTCGATACAAAAGACTAAGGACCTCATTTACGAAAAAATGACACAGCGTTGCGCAGCAAGCCATTTTGCTGCACCGAGCTGCATCATTATAAAAGCATAGGGATGCGTTATATTAACAACAATAAGATGCATCCATGTGCTTTCTCCTTGTGTCAAGTTGCAAGGGTGCTTGCGTTGCAGGGCTGATTGTTTTTGTGCAGGAAGGGACACCTTCCTGCTCAAAACAATCATTGATGGCATTTTGTTATCTTTGCACCACTCCTATGCCTCCACTGGGAAGGTGTAGGATTCTGACACATTCACAGCTTTACAAAACTTTGTAAATCTGGGAATGTGTCTGGTTCCATGGATGTTGCATGGGAACACCCACAGCAATACCAATGGAATGCCTCTTTCATGCAAAGTGAAAGGGAACCATATTTACAAGGCCATGATAAGTGATGCAGGGTGACTTTATGTGGCCTGGTAATATGGGCGGGCACACTGCACCGCAGGTGCATCAAAAAAAGTAATACACCATAGGTGCAATGTCATTGTAAATGAGGCACTCAGTTTTGATGTGCCTTCTGCTGTAGAACTATTTTCAAGAAGTCATTTGTTTTATCATACAGGCTGTCATCTGAATGTGTTCAATTACAGAGATGAAATAATGTTTTTTCAGGGCTACCCAAAATGAACTTGATAAAGCGCTTACACAAGTGTGTTGTTTACTCCCTGAAGCAGGTTTGACTTTGAGTAGAATTCCCTGTACCCAGGACTCAGGTTAGCAATCATCTAACAGGTATGAGAACATTCTCCACTAGAATCTTCTATCGTAAAATTCTGGATATACCCCCTCTTGGTTCTGTGATTAGGTATCTATTGTCTCTAATGCCCTACTGTCCATGCCAAACACCATGTTTGTAAACACTAATATGGGGTTCCAATGTGTATTCAACTCGGCACAACCTAAAATGTCAGCCCTCCTAAGGCCATACATACAACCACACACACACAGTTGAAACAGAAAAAAATGTGTGGCGGAGAGGAAGGCACCTCACGGGCAAACACCCTCGGGGAAATTGGTCAGATGTTTACCAATACTTTGCCCCTTTCTCATCATTGGTAGCCATTCCTTTTCTAGTAAACAAACGTGCCACAAAAAATTGGTGAAACAGATAGTAAAAGTAAAGGTGCAGGACAAGGAGCTCAGAGCATAGCTCCCGGGCGTAACAAAACAATACAATACAGAGTGAATGTAAAATCAGCAGTCACACCAACTATACCACTTTATAACCGAATCAGGTATGAACTTCTGAGTTAAAAAGGCTGGTAGCCTACTGTCGCATACCAATACCTGTAACCAACATGTTTCACTGCCCAGTAAATTTTATGGCAGATTCATCAGGGTTAACACTCTGTTGCTGCACCAGCTTTGGACATCTTTAAATCAGGAAACTGCAGAGTTGAAAAAACACAAAATTTAAAAACAATTAGGACCAGTTCTGAACCAAATTTATCTCCACATGTTTCTCATAACGGTGAATGAGAATAAAGGGCAACATTACCCTGAAAAAATCATATGGATGCTCCCGGACGATACTCAAAAGACAGTGATCAACGCACTAATTACCTCCCGCTTGGACTATGGGAATGTCCTTTATCTGGGGGCATCTCAGGCAGTCATGAGGCGCCTCCAATTGGTACAGAATGCTGCAGCAAGACTGCTTTGTAAATGCAACAGGAGAGATCGTATGTCCAGTCACCTAAAGGCGCTCCACTGGCTAAAAATTGACACCAGGGTCAAATTTAAGACTCTCAGCCTCATGCATAGGATAAAGTGGGGCAATGCATCCAGATACCTTCAAACCCTCGTACACACCTACACGCCTGTCCGATGTTTGAGATCTGCTATTCAAGGCCTTTTTCGTGTCCCCAAAATATACCGTGCGAGGATGGGGGGCAGATCCTTCTCTCTCCTAGGCCCGAAGCTCTGGAACTCCCTCCCACAATCTCTCCGTTTAGAAACTCGGTACACCCACTTCCGCAAGGCCATTAAGACCTGGCTTTTTAACCAGTGACCTGTTCAGGTCTTCATCCCATTTTCATTTCCTGTCTCTCTGGTTCAGTTTTCTGTTACAGCGCCGGGAAGCCCTTTTTGGGTATCTGTCGTGCTTAATAAGCCCAATAAATAAATAAATAAATAAATAAATAAATAAATCAGCCATGTTCATTCGTACCAGCCGATCAGGCAATTTCGAGAAGTTCGATTGATACTTACATCTTGGGCGAGGGTGCCGCTGTCAGTAATGCACTGCGGCACCTAGATTTTACACCGCGTTGCACTATGATAGGCAGTGTTGAGGTACAAAACAAACCATAAAGGGGGTTTTGATGTTAAAATCGTAGAATTCCATTCAAAACCGCTATGTTTTGCTAATGCACTGCGGCACCTACATTTTAGACCGCTTCCAACTATGATAGGCAGTGTTGAGGTACAAAACAAACCATGAAGGGGGTTTTGATGTTAAAAGCACACCGCAGAATTTCATTCAAAACCGCTATGTATTGGGACACGAAGGGTCTTGATATATATATACAAAAATTAAGCGATGTCAAAGTTCGGTTTGGTTGAACATTAATCCTTGGCATAACTATGTCCTATGCCTATGCGCGATCTAGTGTTGAAATAAGCATGTATTCTCCTTTTGGGTATAACATGGAATCAATGGGGACTAGGATCTCATCTAAACATAAGAGTACATCATGAGAGTGTTACTGTCTGGGTGGGTCATTCTCACATTAATTACATCTGAATGACTTACAGATTGATTCTACAATCGACAGTAAGGCGGAGAATTGCCTGATCGGCTGGTACGAATGAACATGGCTGATTCAGGGTAATGTTGCCCTTTATTCTCATTCACAGTTATGAGAAACATGTGGAGGGTAAATTTGGTTGAGAACTGGTCCTAATTGTTTTTAAATTTTGTGTTTTTTCAACTCGGCAATTTCCTGATTTAAAGATGTCCAAAGCTGGTGCAGCAACAGAGTGTTAACCCTGATGAATCTGCCATAAAATTTACTGGGCAGTGAAACATGTTGGTTACAGGTATTGGTATGCGACAGTAAGCTACCAGCCTTTTTAACTCAGCAGTTCATACCTGATTCGGTAATAAAGTGGCATAGTTGGTGTGACTGCTGATTTTACATTCACTCTGTATTGTATTGTTTTGTTACGTCCGGGAGCTATGCTCTGAGCTCCTTGTCCCGCACCTTTACTTTTACTATCTGTTTCACCAATTTTTTGTGACACGTTTGTTTACTGGAAAAGGAATGGCTACCAATGATGAGAAAGGGGCAAAGTATTGGTAAACATCTGACCAATTTCCCAGAGGGTGTTCGCCCGTGAGGTGCCTTCCTCTCTGCCACACATTTTTTTCTGTTTCAACTGTGTGTTTGTGGTTGTATGTATGGCCTTAAGAGGGCTGACATTTTAGGTTGTGCCGAGTTGAATACACATTGGAACCCCATATTAGTGTTTACAAACATGGTGTTTGGCATGGACAGTAGGGCATTAGAGACAATAGATACCTAATCACAGAACCAAGAGGGGGTATATCCAGAATTTTACGATAGAAGATTCTAGTGGAAAATGTTCTCATGCCCGTTAGATGATTGCTAACCTGAGTCTTGGGTACAGGGAATTCTTGTGTTTGAATTTAATTGAGTGGAGGGCTTTCCCTACGGTACCCGCTTTTCCCTCTAAGCTCCCCTTGTTATTGTATATTGTTTGACTTTGAATGGAAACAAATGTGAGTTCCGTAATACAAAGCTAACATTCTTTGGCCATATCTTTTCTAATGGGGGTATGACACTAGATTCTGCTAAAGTATAAGCACTGTCAAATGCTGATCCCCCACAAGATGTTTCCATGGTGCGCTCGTTTCTTAGCATTGCCAGCTACTGTTCTAGATATGAACGAGACTTTGCCACTGTAAGTGCTCCATTGAGAGAAATTACAAAGAGAATGTTTTATTTCAGTGGCCACATGAATGTGAGAACAATTTTAAGATAATCAAACAAGTCATTGAGAATGCTACTGAAATGGTTTATTTCAATCCGAAACTTCATACAGAGTTTGTCGTTGACGTTAGCACAGTTGGGTTAAGTGATATCCTTGCACGGCACAGTGGACACTCTAATGCTTGAAGGCATATTGTGGTGTGTGCAAGTAGAAGTTTGTCCCAACCAGAACGTTTGTATTCAGAACCTGAGAAAAAACGTTTAGCCATGGAGTGGGCATGTGAACACTTCCATTTATTCCTGTACGGAAAGCCTTTTACACTGGCGGCAGATCATCAAGCTTTACTAACAATATTTGGCAATCCAAAGCCAAGAGGCCTCCTCTCATTGAATGTTGGGGACTATGACTACAAGAGTACAATTATAACATTGTACATCGTCCAGGGAAAGATCAGAACTTTGTTGACTACTTTTCCAGGGAGCCCATTCAAGGTCATGGCATTCCATCCAAGTCGGCTGAAGCTTATATCACGTTCATCGTAAAATCAAACACACCAGCTGCCATTTCATTAGCCCAGAACTTTGTAAAGTCTCTGTGGCAACTGGGATTTCTAACTAAAGGTAAAGGTTGCTCTTTACTAATCCCTATAGCTTGTGAACAACAGCACATTGTAAAAATACAGCCATATGTGCGTGCAACGTAATGTTTTGATCATTACCTTGCCCCCTAGATTTTTCGTCACATCTCATGGCAAATTGAACCATCAAGCACTTAGAAGAGGTTTCAACCATTCCTCTACACACAGGACGGACACACATCACGCCGATTTCAAGGTACTCAATTAAATGCAGTATCTGTTGTAAATATTCGTTGGGTGACAGTTTAGGAAGCATAAAATATTCACTTATGGTTTTGTTGTTTTTTAGAGATATCAATCTTGTCCAAGTCCTGAGGAGAATCCATGAATTGTGTGGATTCGAAACACGTTGGCTCTTGTGAGCTCGGGGGATTGTGTATATAATGTGCCTTAAGGAATGTAGTAATATTTTTTTCCTCTTGTGTAGGCAACATTGTTTTGAAGACATAACCCCCGGTCTCTTGGCCACGGCAGGACAATTAACAATGTCTAGTTAAGAATCTAACGTCTGCTTGGTGCCTTATGTAAAAACTAGGACTGGGATTGTACTTTCAATGTTAATGTAATTTCACACGATTGTGTAAGTTTGTTTCACTTGTCATTTTTGTCTTTGAATTTTTTTGTTTTTAAGTCGAATATAACATTGCGTATAAATGAGTTTTTGTAAATGTGGTGTTCTGTAAATGGAAGGTTTCTTTTTTAAGACATGAAAATATATGTTTTTGCTTCGTTAATCTAAATAATTTAAAATAAGCTAAATAAAGCAATAAGAACACTAGAATTGATGGTCTAGGGTATTCTCTTTAAAGTGTGCAAACTAGTCTGGACACACTCTTTTCTCTTGTATTTACAGTGGTCCAGTCCGCGAGGTTTTAGGATCTGAGCCTTCTTTGTTCTAAATACTTTTATTAATCACAGATTTGAAAGCAAATGTGGCAAACTGACTGTCCCGACTTGAGTTAACTAAAGTTTATTATCCCCAGTTGTTTTAAAAAAGAGTTCCGAAAAATTTACATAAACCCTGCTGGTTTTGATGACCTTAAGTGACCCAAGGAGCCTGACCTCTTCCTTGAGAAAATGTTTAGGAAACTCTGCTGCTGTGGGTAATTTAGGTAATAATACAATATGGGCAAATTTTGGAAAAGTAATATACAATTACCCATGTGTAAGGAAATGCCTCTTTTTGTATGATCACCCCAAATGTTTTGAATGATGTTTCTGGTTTTTCAACTCGGAAGTGCACTGGATCCTGCAGACGCATGTGCTCTGACCCCTCAAAGTGTATGCACAACCAGCTACTCCCAGATTGCTACAACTGAAAAGCAGTGATTTATAAAATATTTTGGAGGGCATTTCAGTGATTTATACAAACCTTTTAAAATTCATTAAAGGTGGTTCCCTTCTTCAAATTTGTGTTGCTTTGGTGTCTACTCAAGAATGAAAATATCTCCTGTTTTACAAACTTGAGTGGGGTTTTTATTATGTCATATTTTTTACTTATTGATTGTTTTGGTACATGGTTTACACTTAATTTCCTTTGAGTTAAGCCGGACTTCTCGGTTCCACAGGTACCAAGGAATGAGGTAAGGTTTGATTTAAAGGAACCTAACTGGACCTGTTACGGAATAGTGACATTATTACTTGGTGAGATCCTAAAACCACCCAAACTAATAATCCACTTTTCTCACAACATGGAATTCTGGTAACTCTGTAATGAAGTTCATTGTTTTGTGAGGCCAAGGTGTCTATGGGGTAGAGACTGGTTGTAAGAACTCCATGGCTCTCTTAGTAGAGATCATAATTTGGACACAAACTAGACGCTGCACATAGGCGTCAACCATTTTTAGGTCTCGCCTAGCAATGCAGCGCAAGCGCTGCTCGCTCTGCGAGATATATTGTAATCAAGGCGATTTCGAAAGTGGAGTGGAAGCTCCGGCCATGCTTTTTATTGACGCGTGTCACACTTTATGCTAAATGCTCTCTTTCTATTTGAAGTGAGGCTTGTTTGTTCTCTTTCGGCTCGCCTATCCGGATTGGATTTTACACTCGTGGCGTAACATGGTGGGCTTTATCTGGTGGGTGAGCAATATTTTTTATTACAATGGACACTGAAGGAGACAATGGCGGCTGCAGTGCTATGCACTAAAAAACGGTATGTTTTTTCTTACTTTAATCAGCGCGGCATCTGCTAGGGACACCGCGCTCACTTCTTTTATTTTTATTTTCAGCGCGGTCTGCTTTGGCCGCACTTGTTTAATTATTTAATTATATTTTCACAACAGTTCTCTGTGAGCCAGTAGGATTATGTAAATGTAAATGTATTGGCATTTATATAGCGCACTACTTACCCGTAGGGTCCCAAGGCGCAGGGTCTGTCATGAATGTAGATTATGTTTGAAAGGTTTCTTGCTTGAAAGATCTTAGTGAGCTCAATAATGAGCTTGAACATCTGGGAATACATTTCCTATAACATATCTATTGAAAATGTCAGAGCCAAATAACTTTTGAATTTGTTTCACATTCTTAGGAGAAGCCATTCTCTATAAAATCGTTTGCCTTCAGGTAAGCAAAGCTTGCCTGCTCTGTTCATGAATGCTGATATGGGTTGGTGCCTAGATGGTTCTGGTGATGTAATGTCTGTAATGGAAAATGACATTGAAAGACCTGGGCACCTGGGGGATGTTAATGAGATGAGGAATCTGCAGGTAGATAAATTATTCACCAGAAAGATTATTACCTTTTGCGATGTGCAGCAATCTTTTGTTCTATCAAGCATACAGTCAATACATCAAAGAATACGTACACGTGCAACTCGACACGTCTATAGGCTTTGCTAATGGCTTTTCTTTACTAGTGTTTTATCAATCTAATTGCTTTTGTTTAATTTTTTCTACACTAGCATGCTATAATTAATTTGTGAGTTAAATGTGTTAGTTGTTCTGCCACTTCCTTTTGTGTCACTAACCAGAAACAGTTAGGAGGAGGGTTGAAAGAAACGGAGATAATTTCCTTGTCAAGTGATTGGTCAGCTGATAGTTGGTGAACGCTGTGGCCAGTGCATTTTCTAAAGTGCCCCAGGCTCATCCAGCACCCAATGGGACATAAACAGAATTTAGAAGTTGGACGAGAGAGCATTGTGCGACTGCGGTGAAATCAACTGCTGAACTACCATTTTGCTTTTCAATAAGCTGCTCTACCCACTCCAAGTTAGGGGTTTGTGATCTTCCTTGCGACAAAACAAAGGGGAAGATTTACAAGCCCCTTGCGCCACGTTTACGCCGCTGTTGCGTCACGCAAGGCGGTGTAAACGTGGCGCATCCCTACGAGGCATTTACAACGTGACACATCTATGGAGATGCGTCACGGTGTAAGGCCCTGCGCCACATGAAACCTGCGTCAGGTTTCATGTAGGCGTTCAGGGGCAGGGAGGGGAGGGGAGGGGGTTCCATCGCAGGAACGCCCCTGAAAAGTGACTCAGTGAAATCTACAAGATTTCACTGAGTCACTTTCTCAACGCTGATGCGTCAAAACCCTGCGCCTGCTTGAAGCAGGCGTAAGGCTTGACGCACCATGTTAAAGATAGGGCAAGTTGGAAAAGTGCTGCAGTTGCGTGCCGCACGCAACCCAACTTCAGCACTGCGCCAACTTTACGCCCAAGATGCGACACGCATCTGTTCATTCCTGCGCCATGGTGCGCCGCAAAATGCGGCGCATCATGGGTGGCGCAAGGATGAACTTGCGTGCCGTATCTTTCCTGGCGCATCTCTGCCGATTTGCAGAGATGCGTCAGGCAACGTAAATCTGCCCCAAAATATGCTGCAGTTTCTCTAAATATGAATATGGTAAATTATGGAGTAAGAAACATCTGAGACGCCAAACTCACATTATAACCCTCTTTCAAACATTCCAACTACTGAATGCAATTATATGCTTGTCTGCTGGGTATTAGACAGCTTCAAAGAATGAATGCCACTGTCAATTAAATCGCAGCAGGGCCACAAAACAGTTTTTGGAACTGAACAGCTCGATAATAAGCACCATGTGCTATCATCACAGTAACACGTTTGCGATGGCAATATATTTACGGAAGAGACGCTGCAAAAGAAAATAGCATCTGTGCACATAGTAAATCTTGTGCAAAGATTAGAAAGCTCAAGATTTCTACAGTTGTAAACATTACTTAGAATAATTAATTTCAGAAATGCATATCAATGCGAGAACAAAACCAACTACTTTTGAGTAAAAGCAATATACACAAACGGTACTCACTGCACTTCAATGTTCTCTGCAAATAAACTTAACCGTTTTCAAAAGGAAAAATCTGCAGAATGGAAATTCAATTATAAGTCATCTACTGAAGGATGGCCAAGTGATCTTCATGCTTGTGTGTCATGGGGGAATATGAAGCAAAAAAAGGATGGATGACTTTCTATACCAGATGCCTCACTTCCTGGAAACCTAATGATTAAGCACAGAATATGGTTACTCTGTTTTTCCATTTCTGTTTTCTCTTTTTACTCTGGTCATCTTTTTCACATGCTCATATTAATTTTTTTTTCTGCTGCGTAATAAAATAATAAATAAAAACACAAATATATATGCAATGAAGAAAGCAAATGTTAAATCTTTGTTATCGTTAGGAAAACGTTATTTATTCTTGCTATACAAACCAAATTTAAATGGCACAAACAATAAAAATTCTACACTTCTAGTTCTTCCTTTTATTTATAATGTACGCACCACCTTTACATTACTATAACTTTATCGATTTTTTATCTATGAACCAAACTTAAACTACACAAAAATTTTAAATTCTAAACTTATACTTTCCCAACAACTTCAAATTATTATAGCTTGCACTCCTCCATATACAGCATATTCAACACGACAGCTACACTACATTAACTATAACTCGCCACTCTACCATGCACTGTATTCTCACAAAGGATGTGATGTGAAATGTCATAAGTGTTATTGTATACATTATTATTTTATTTGGTATAAGTGATATAATATAAAAACGTATAAGCAGACAAAGGGAAAAAGCTCCCTGGATCAATCAGAACTTTCTATTTTTTTTGGGTTCAAGGAACTCTCGTGAGACCCCCTTGAGACCAGAAGTCCGGGTATACACATAGTTTTGCACCTAAATTGCTCAAAAACTACTAAACAAATTTACACTAAATCACAAAAACACCCTTTCTGGCCCAAGATCTAGCTTCCTGCCAAATTTGTTGTAATTCCATTCAGCAGTTTTTGGGGTAGTGCGTCTTAAAAATGGCTACGGAAAATGCATGGGGATTTTGCTTTTTGGGGCCCCCTTTTTTCTCAGCCCCGCTTGATGGATCACCCCGAAACTTCCCAGGCACAACTAGGCACATAAAAGCACTTTGTTGGAAAGTTTTCTGAAGATTCATTAAATGGTGTCAAAGTTATAAGCAAAACGAAAAAGGCATTTCCTATTCAAAAGCTGATATAACGAAAACTACACAGTCATGACTGCTAACTATAACTCATGCCCCCACCATGCACAGTTTTCGCATCAAAATTTTCATTGCAAATGTTGCAGTGAAATTATTAATGATGTCTTGGAAGATGCCATGAATGATGTAATATATTGGGTAATTAGCAGTGCATGGTGAGGACGCAAGTTATAGTTACTTGGGGCACGAGTAAAATTACCAGTATAACTGGTAAATTTCAGTGATTTTGCAAATTTAAAACATTACGTTGTCACTGAATTTTCCACCGAACTATAATGTTACTTTAACCTTTTTTTTTTAACATAAATTAATCTTTTGTTATCATGCATAAAGCCCACGCCCTAGCTGTGCACAGATTTCGGCTGTGGGCATTGGGAAGTAGGAGGGGGGTTGGCCAGGTCCTGTGTTCAACCCACCCTGTGCATGACTTTCAGGGCCCTGCGTTTAACATCTCCTCACAAGCAGCCAAACCCATGCTGTACAAGGTTTCTTCCAGTGCACAGCAGTGAGTTGTCCACTAGGCCTGCCCTGTGGCCTGGCCCTGTGGCCAACCCATCCTGAGGCAGCCAACCTCAAGCTGTGCGTGGCCATTGCCCGTGCACAGCTAAGATTGGCCATAGGGTCTGGCCTGTGGCATGACCCTGTGGCTAACCCGATCACAGGCAGCCAACTCCAGGCTCTCTATGATGTTTGGCCAGACACAGCGCGGAGTTGAGAATAGGGCCTGGCCCAGAGCAAAAAACATGTCAGGGGTGGCTTTTATTCATTTCAGATTGGCTTGGATGGTAGTTTACCAATCCAAAGGTGTAATACTGTGCCTGTAGTGGTAAAACGTTTTGTCATATTTTAGTTTGGCATGAATAGCACTGTGCAAATCCTATGCTTAAAGAATTTGCTGTACAAATGGCAAAGAGTTTGTCCCTTTCTAGCTCGACATGGATGGCACTGTGCAAATGCTATGCTTAAAACTCTGCTAGAAAAACAGATATTTCAGATGAGCAGATTCAGAGTTTAACTGGTGTTGTAGGGTGCTCCATGCAAAGGAGAACCTCTCCACCTAAACTTGGGTGCTACCTAAAGTTCCTTGCTGCAGAGTCTTGTGACCCTTTTGGTTCCTGATGGACTCTGTAGAACTATGATGTAAGTGAAGTGTTCGGGTGTGGTGAACAAAGTTCATAGTTAGAACATTGGGTTCGCAGTTACACGCTGATGAATAAAAATGTGTAATAATAAGCTTTGTGTGTAGCCTATTCATTTGCAAGTACCAAGTCTAAGGAGGAAGCTTTAACTGGCGACGAGATAGGGGTTACGTAACCCAAATATCAGCAGTGCTCTCCCAGAGAGTTTCCCATGGTCCAGCAAACTGCTTGTGCATGTCAGATGTGTCTCAGGTGAAGTGAAGATCGATATTTGACCTATCTGGAGTCAAAGCGCCACTCCAGCCACTGTGAGGCATTTGACGATAACAAAAGTCTCAATGAGAAGCTCACTGATCATTTTCCAGAAATCTGCTACTAATGATGTGAAAGGAGTACTGTGCCACCATGCAACACTGAACTATAAATTGCATGGAACAATAACGTTAAAGGCAGAAACAACTAAGTACAGAGATGTGCTGGAAGCTGTGACCGATAAGGGCGAGATAGAGCTAGCAGTGAAAGTAGGTAAATACAGCAAAGCGCTAAAGGCAGTGAAAACCAGATTGAGAAATTATTGTGGTACTTATCCAGAATCTGGTCAAAGAGAACCATCTTACCACCGGTGTGGGCACTGTGACTAAAGTAGAATATCCGGGGTTGTGAATACAGAGCTGTTGATCCCTGAAGTGGACACCACTGAAGGTGCTAGGTGCATTTCGCACAACTCGAAAGTCCTTCAAGAGCTTAAAAGCTCGGATGGCCATGCGAAAAGAAGCACTACCCATTCAGATTGGCCATAACGATCCTCGAGCAAGCATGTTCGAAGGGTTTGCCGATGGTATGAATGGTGCATGTCAAGGTGAGTAGCATATACTTTTCACGTCGGTAAGTTCCACTACTGATTACACAGCAGCTGCCTTCCTGAAAGCACCACTTTCATTCGACACAGCTAAAAAGCAGAATATGGGTGACAGATGTACTGCCTGGATAGAAACGTTTGATGATTTTATTTATGCACTGGATTTAACAGATAACAAAAATGTTGTCAAATATATAAATAATCTTGCCAGTGAAGGAGTAAAAGAGGTAATTAAGAAAATACTGCGAACTGACGAAGTCACATACAGTCAAATCAAAGACACAATACATCTCAAATTCAATCCGATTCCGAGTGTTGATTACGAAAGATATATTTTCAGTCAGGAATGACAGAAAGCTGATGGAACAATAGACACATTTTTTTAGATATTTGATAAGCTCATCAAACATTGTAAGTTCAATGAATTCAACGATGAAGACGCTATATGTCTCTGAGTTAGCTTCATTGAGACAACGAAGACTGGAGCGAGTTCTCATGGCTGCCAGAGCTGAGGAACGTGCTGATCGACAAACTGCTGACATGGAGGTGCCCAGAATGAGCCAGTCATGAACATGTAAAGTAAGCAGAAATACACTGCTGAAGGACACAAAATGATGCCTTCAAAGAAAAAGAAACTGTGCATTAGAAGTGGATTTTCATTTCCACACGTAGGTAAATGTCCCGCCATTGAACAAGTACCCCCTCCCAGTGCCACGCCCCCACCGAAGTGCTCATTACCTCTCGCGGCCCCCGCTCCGCGGGAGCCGCTCGCCTTGAGGTCTTCAGTTACCATTTCCTTCGTGGCTACTGGAGTAGCTTTGCCTTTGTGTTCCAGCCCTTGTGTGCCTTGGTGAGAGGAGGACAACAGCTGCGAGGCCGCAGAGGAGGTGAGAGGCGCGGCTCCGGGACTACGAGGATCAGCGTCCAATACCATCAGCTGTTTCCTCTTCCAGTGTGAGCCGCGCCCCCTCCCAGTGCCACGCCCCCACCGAAGTGCTCATTACCTCTCGCGGCCCCCGCTCCACGGGAGCCGCTCGCCTTGAGGTCTTCAGTTACCATTTCCTTCGTGGCTACAGGAGTAGCTTTGCCTTTGTGTTCCAGCCCTTGTGTGCCTTGGTGAGAGGAGGACAACAGCTGCGAGGCCGCAGAGGAGGTGAGAGGCGCGGCTCCGGGACTACGAGGATCAGCGTCCAATACCATCAGCTGTTTCCTCTTCCAGTGTGAGCCGCGCCCCCTCCCAGTGCCACGCCCCCACCGAAGTGCTCATTACCTCTCGCGGCCCCCGCTCCACGGGAGCCGCTCGCCTTGAGGTCTTCAGTTACCATTTCCTTCGTGGCTACAGGAGTAGCTTTGCCTTTGTGTTCCAGCCCTTGTGTGCCTTGGTGAGAGGAGGACAACAGCTGCGAGGCCGCAGAGGAGGTGAGAGGCGCGGCTCCGGGACTACGAGGATCAGCGTCCAATACCATCAGCTGTTTCCTCTTCCCGTGTGAGCCGCGCCCCCTCCCAGTGCCACGCCCCCACCGAAGTGCTCATTACCTCTCGCGGCCCCCGCTCCGCGGGAGCCGCTCGCCTTGAGGTCTTCAGTTACCATTTCCTTCGTGGCTACAGGAGTAGCTTTGCCTTTGTGTTCCAGCCCTTGTGTGCCTTGGTGAGAGGAGGACAACAGCTGCGAGGCCGCAGAGGAGCTGAGAGGCGCGGCTCCGGGACTACGAGCATCAGCGTCCAATACCATCAGCTGTTTCCTCTTCCCGTGTGAGCCGCGCCCCCTCCCAGTGCCACGCCCCCTCTCACCCTAAAGGAATTTAAGCAAGTCCACTTACGCGCATTGCGGGACGCGCGTGGGTCGCAGCCCGGGCGAAGCCCGGGCCAAGGGCGGGCCCGTTGTTGCCCGTTAGTGACCGGACCGGGCCACCTCTCTTGGTTCTTCACACCGTCCTAAAAATCATCTCGCAAGCATTTATACATGTCTGTTATGCCTGGAAGAACAAGAAGTAAAACCAAAACAGCGATGGCCGTAGCCCAAGTTACTGGGCCAATAGACCAATTTATATCCCGGGTTAACGAGACAATCGATCACAGTATCTCTTTACTGGAACGAAGAGTATCCCTGGACCTCATGAACGCTAAACGCTCGTCCTTGGGCCCTTTATCAACCGCAAGCTCACCTCCCCAGCAAATTGCATCCAATTGTTCTCTTCCATTACCTCAACCTGCTGTTGGTCCACCTACAGTACCCAACTTAGTTGACCTATCAGTCTCCCAATTGGAGTCTGATTTATCATTTGTTGACCTAGAGGCCACTCCAGACCTTGAAGCTTGCCAATCACTTGAAAGGCCAGAGCCCACCAAGGACAAATGTCCTCAAGCATCAGGGGAAGGAGGCATTCCTGTACCGTCAGGACCAAGGAATATGCCTAAGACCAAGAAAACCAACATCAGGAATAATAATCTTGTGTCACCAGCCCCAACTTCAACTTCAGGCATTCCTTGTTCGGTCGAAAATATGGTAGCAGACTTAAAATCAGATCTTGAAGCTACAATATCGGCTCAAATCAAGCCCTTAATGTCAAAAATTGATAGACTAACATCTTTAATCAACACTAAATGGACTAATAAGTCGAGTGGAAATGTGACCACCCAAATACTAGGGAAAACCAAAGAAGCTACTTTGGTGAATAACATCAATAGTAATCCACCTAAAGACCCCACCGCAAAAGCCAAAGTTATATCTGACAAACCAGGAGCAGTACCGCTCCATCAGGCTCATAGGGGAGAAAAAGTTCCTGCGCCCTTACCAACTCCTAGCGGTATTGTAAAGCCTCAAACACCTTCCGGCTCCAAAAAAGTACCTAATCAATCTGCAAAGGGTCCCAAAAGCTCAGCCACCACTTCGTCAGCAACTACCTCCCTTAACAAGCCCTATGATTCTAAAACAAGGCCGGCACGCTTTAAGTCAATCAACTTGCCACCGGAAGTCTCACCCTTTGTGGTTGTACTGACGGGGGTGCCACCACTGAAGGAGGGTAGTAGAGAAACCCTTGTTGAATTAAAGAATAAATGTGCCCAGTGGCTCCTCCTGCATAAACCACTGCCCAACAACATGTGTGGCGAAATACATGCAGTTAGAAGAGGGGATTGGGTAGGTAGAAACACCAAGACCATAGCTGGTGATGTTATAACTATCAACTTTAGGGATATAGGGGTAGTGAATTATATTTGCAATTCACCTATTAGTGGGCCGGCTACTCAAATTCACCCACTTCCCTTGTCTTATTTTTTACCCATGCCCCCCAGACAATATCCCCCCCAATTTAGCTTCCCGATAAATAGAGGGTATATACATGCTCCACATCACTCTATACATCAGTGGCAGCAACCATGGCAAGGTCCACCTCCTCCTTTTGACCCCTTTGTATCTCAGTTTGCCCATTGGAATAGATTCAGCGCGCTAGAAGAAGTGGACTGACTTAATCCTGTTGAAGCTCTCCCCATGCATTTTTCCATTAATAGGGGTGAGGAGAAGGGTTCATCAGACATGTCTTACCTACCATGTTCTAATTCCCCAACTGAGACAGCTGCTAGCGCGACTAAGTCACCACCCCCTGCCCTAGAGAGGGAATGTGCAGAATCCCCTCGTCCTAGAGACACCGATGGTTCTAGAGGGAAAATCACCAAGGATAAAATAAAAATCCTCAGCTGGAATTTAGCGGGCATCCATAGGAAACTGGACCTGCCTGAGTGGAGTGATCTGGTTGAAGCACATAAGATCTGTATGTTTCAAGAGACTTGGTGTACAGAACCACTCCACCGGGTTGGGTTCGTCACCTTTTTTATTCCAGCAAAGAAACCTTTGAATGGGAAAGGGCGCCCTTCGGGGGGTCTTATTACTTGGGTAAGCATCTCCCTGAACTGTAGAATAATATCCAAGCAGCTAAATAATCCAGACATTTTAGCCATCCTACTAGGTACTCCTTGCAGAGGCCCGACTCTAGCTCTTTATAATGTCTATGCTAGAGGCACAAAAAATGGGCACACCTCACCCTTAATACTAGATCTGGAGGTGCAGCTCAGGGACTGCAAAGAAGCTGCCCATACCCTAGTGGCAGGTGATTTCAATTGCACCTTTGAGCCACTCCCCTTAGATGGCATCCCTGACTTGGGCGAAGAAGACTGTAGATGGGGCATCCCTTCACTTTCCATCCCTCCGATTAGGCGCTGGACCAGCAGTGCATTACAGCTAAATGCACTGACTCTTGAGTTCGGGCTAAGAGCCGCTAACGGCCGTACACCTTCTGACCGGATGGGCGCCCCGACGTTCAACAGGGTTGGTCATACCTCAAGGATTGACTATATCCTGTTGGACCTGGGGCTTTGGAGCAGGGTCGAAGACATGGCAGTCATACAGACTGTCGAGAGCGACCATAACTCACTTTCCCTAATTATTACGAATCCCTGGTCTAATGAAGTACTGACAGCACCTTCTAAATGCTCACAAAAGGTTACTCTCTCCTCCTGTGGAAGGCGTCTAAAGTGGGACAAAGTTGCCAGTAATCCTGACAAACTTGCTAACATTGAGGTGGTTCTTGCGGCCACACAATTAGAACTTGACACTATTGACTTGGCCACGGCAATGGATAGGGCAACATCCACTTTTGAAGCTGCTGTCAAGTCTATAGGGGAAGTCTTTTGGGTAAAGGGCAATGCCGGGAGGTCCACGTCCCAGAATAAAACCAAGAGTATCCATGTCTGGTATACAGCAGCTTGTAGGAAAGCTAAGTCCCGGCTAATTGAGGCCATTAAAAGCAAATCTCAACCCCAAATACAGTTAGCCAGGAAAGAACACAAGAGAATATTAGGTCTAGCAAAAAAGAAGTGGGAGGAGGCTTACTGGTTTACTCTTAAAGAAGCTAGCTCCAAGAGGGATCCAAAAAGTTTTTGGGATACTATTAGAGCTCGGAATAGGCCTGATAGTGATCTAATAACTTGTAATATCCCTAGTCAGGCGTGGGTCAAACACTTTTCTAAGTTCTACACCCGCCAAGCTGATCAATTGCAGATGAGCGACTCACAAGGGGGGGTTGGGGGCTCATTCATGCTCCCTCCAATTTGGAACATTCAGCCCAACGACTTTGATTTTACCATCAAGGAGGTCGAATACGCAATAGGCACTATTATTCCCCAAAAAGCGGCTGGCCCGGATGGCATCCCCGGTGACCTTCTAAGGTCAGATGCTTCAAAGTGGGGAAAATTGATCCATTCCCTACTTGTCGCTATCTGTAGGGGCGCCCCTGTCCCCTCCTCGTGGAAGGGGGCGGAGGTGGTCCCTATTTACAAAAAAGGCCCCAGGGATGATCCGGCAAACTATAGGCCCATTAGCCTTTTAGACATTAGCCAAAAAGTAGTTGGCAAGGTTCTACTGCTAAGAATTCTTAACTGGGTAGACGAAAATAAAATCCTTACTGACTTCCAGGCGGGCTTTAGAGTGGGAACTGGGACAATCGAGCAAGCTTTTAGGCTTATGATGGTCTACTGGAAAGTTGTGATCATAGGCAAGGGCAGTCTTTATCTCGCGTTTATCGATTTAAAGACTGCCTTTGACCTTGTTCCTAGAGAGACCCTATTGAACGTATTGGCCGATATGGGGTTAAAGCATTACCTGCTTGTGCTGCTTGTTAGGCTGCACGAAAATAGTTTTGCCCAGATTAGGTGGGGCCCAGGGGGGGAAAAAACTAATAGTTTCCCGGTAGAGAGAGGTGTCCGCCAGGGATGTGTGTTAGCTCCCACCCTTTTCTCCCTCTACATCAATGAGGTGGTAGAGCATCTTCGGAAACATCCCTCAGATGAACCATCCCTGGCCGGCGAGCGCATAGCAACCCTCCTCTTCGCGGATGATAGGCTCTTAATATCCAAGACCCCAATAGGCCTTCAAAGACTCTTAAATAACTTTCAATCTTTCTGTGCAAATCGCGGCCTGGTAATCAACACAAGCAAGACTAAATATCTTGTTCTGAACCCTCCCAAAAAACCAGTCCGCTCTCCTGCCTTGAATGCTGAACCACTGGAGAGGGTAGAAGTTTTTGGCTATCTTGGGATACACCTTTCACACAAAATGGATTGGTCACCACATTTGGACAAAATGCTTTTAACCCACAAGAGAATAACAGGAGCTCTCTTGAAAGAACAACGCTCCTGCAAAATAAGGCCTATAGATACAGTCCTAGAAATATATTCGGCTAAGGGTGTCAGCTCTGCTCTCTATGGGGCTGAACTCTGGGGATCATCCATCTCCGATGCTCTACCAAGATCAGAGATGAAATTTTGCAGAGCGATCATGTCTTTACCGCAGGGAACTCCCACGGTCCCGCTTATGTTGGACCTTGGATGTCGCCCAATTGACGATCTCGCATAATTTCGTCCACTCTTGCTTTGGGCGCGGCTTTGGCGTGTGGAGGAACTCAGTAAATATGCGCAGGGCCTTGCAGAAATCATGTCACTACCAGGGTGGCACAAAATCAAATGGTTAAGAGACATGAAGTTGCTGCTATCCAATCTGGGCCTCAATGAAGCGTGGTCAAATAGAACTTCACCCCCGAAGCTAACGCTCAAGAAATTATATTGGGCCTGGATCTCCACAAAAAGAAGCACTAGTACTACTATGGGCAGGCTTACGGAGGATTTTTTGAAGTTTAAAGACCAACCTAAGCGGGAAGTGTATCTTGACATTATTGAAAAACCCTTTGATAGGGCTTTATATTTTAAATTTAGAGCAGGAACACTTCCCCTTCAATCTTTTACATCGAGTTGGAAATCACGTGAACAAACCTCAGAGCTTTGCCCAACGTGCTTAATCAAACCAGAGTCACTGGCGCATTTTATGTTCGAGTGCAGTGAGTATGCAATTCCAAGAAGGGTTTGGCTCAAAAATCTATGTCGGCAGTTGGGTACTAGGAGTCATGTGACTGCAATCAGGATATTAATGTCTGATAGCCGTGCCACCTATGCTTGTGTTTTAGCCAAATTTTTATCATGGGCTTGGTCCATTCGCATCAAAAGGCTTAAATCGACTGTTTAATTCCCTTTTAAAACATAGTTGTTCTTAATGAATTGCTTTCCAAATCTGTGAGAATGTCTTACATATGCTTTCTGATTTTATAAATTGTTGTATTGTGATTTACGTGCAGCTTTTATGATAATTTTTTTTATCGAAATAAAGCTTTTTTGACTGACTTGAGTATTCAAAGGCTGTAGGAAGGAGAACCATTTTGTAACAGTTTACAAGGCAAAAGAAAAGCTAAGTGCGTCATGACAACAAAAACAAAATGAACGCACAAACGTTCCAGAAATGACGTTCTATGCACGCCCACAAGGCCAAGCGGCAATATCTGCATGGGAAAATTGACACTAAACAAAGTCGATCATCATCTAAATCTCCGTCCAAGAGTTCTTCAGTTTCATTGTCAAGTGACAGTGAGGAAGACTGTGAGAAGCTGGCCTGGTATATGATATCCACTAAGGTAAGTAGGCACCCTGCACCAGTCCAGACCATCCTTATGGTGATTTAAGAGGTCTTAGACTACCTTAGGTATCTCTCTAAGTGGTAGCTTTGGAGAACAGCCTTCAGGCTTAGTTTAGAAGGAGTGTAAAGCAGCTTGTTTTATCAGAATGCAATCTTATAGTACTGATTTAGTGGAAAAGAACCACCCAGTGGATTTATAAATATATGTATTTATTACATAACACTCACTAATAGGTAAAAATATCTCCTACCCGGAGATATACACAATGCACAAAATACTGTACAGAGAGATCAAGTAAATAGCACAAAATACACAGAGGAACCCGCGGGGGACCAAACCATATATTAAGAAGTGGTATAGGAACCATGTCTCGAGTCAGGGCAATGATGAGAGGACGTAGAATTGTTGGGGACTCACAGAACCATCCAAGGTAGGTAGATAGGGTCCCCACAGAGAGAGTCTGCAGTGTGAGAACACAACCGCAATCGCAGTGCAGTTCAACATGTAAGTCGCAGTTGGATTTTTAAAGATTAAGGACCCTTCCCAGTGGACCCTGAAGAAACCCAGTGGAAGACAGAAGGTTGGAAAGCCACCCCACCCATGGATAAGCTAGTACCCATGTTACCTACACCTGGGAAGCCGGGTGGATACGTGTGAAGTGGGGTCAGAAACTGGAGGACTTCAGAAAAGTGCCTCTGCTGAAGAAGGAGTAAGTGTCTGGTGGAATCCGAAGATGGATTCTAGTTGAGAGGTACCTGTGATGGAGCAAGGATTCGCACGTTACGGGACTTGCTTGAATTCAAAACCCTCGCATAACATTAATATAGTAATCAACTTGTTTCGTTTATTAATTTTGCACTTTTACACTACACGCGGGTGTCCTAGAGATGCTTGCCTATGTGTTTTTTAATCCTAACTACGCTTGCAACTAACATGGTCACTGCTATGCAGGATTTCAGTCTGCGCATGCGTCGGTCATACCCATGTGATGTGACGCACTCGTAGTTCTGGAGGGAACTTGTCGCTCATGTGCAGTACTGCTAAATATGGCCGCTTTGTTATAACATGCTCTTTGCTTGCCACCGCTGCTTTGGCTCAGCTGTTTATTTCTGCTTAACTCCTAATGCTATAGATATTATAAAGTAAGGGGTGCAGTGAAGCCAATCATGGTATACAGTGTATTCATTTTTTCTGTGTTTCTAAATTGTTTTCACTTGCTTTTCATGTAACATTCTCCGGGGGCCTGGGAGGAGAGGTGCTACTCCATCTTGGAAGCCCATGTGTCACCAATCACGTGATGGGGGACATGCGAGTCTTGCAGCAGTGGAACTCAGCCAGCTGGCTGCCGAAGCTGAGAGGCTCCTGGGAAGATGACCTGTGCCCAGCGAGAAGACTCGAAGTCGTACCTGCTTTTGAAACATTGTAATTGTTGTACTCTGTACGCTATTGTCTTCCAGCGATGGCTCGTGGAGGGAGTTACGGTGGGGCAGGAGGGTGGGGAGGGGGAGGGGCAGGGCTTGGTTGCTAAAACCCGGCATATGGATTATTGCAGGTAAGTAAACAATTTAATTAATAAAACGAATTTCGTAGTGCGCCTTGCATCGCAAAATGCAATGCAGTGCGAGCTACGAAATTCGTTTTATTAATTAAATTGTTTACTTACCTGCAATTATCCATATGCCGGTTTTTAGCAACCTCCGCCCTGCCCCTCCCCCTCCCCACCCTCCTGCCCCACCGTAACTCCCTCCACGAGCCGTCGCTGTTGTCTTCATATTCCTATGCCATGGGAACTGGAATGTAAAGGGTGGGTTCAAGGAATTGAATATTAATTGTGGGAACACCAAATTCTAGGAGGTGACAAATGACCTAACCACCTCTCTTGTCCAATCCGAAGTTGGGGATCCTTTCACTTGCAACATTTGTGGGTGGTCTACTGACCCGAAAACAGTATAACTGGGCTAGGTTTAGCTAGAGAAATTGTCCCACTTGTCTGAATAGCCGACCTGTCACTGACCCTACGAATTCTATAGGTGATTGATGCAGAGAGAGGCGGAGCACTCTGTCCGTAAATTTCACAAACTTAGTCTGGGGTGGAGGAACTTTTAAGTGCTTGCGAAGCACTTTGCTGGGAGATTCGAGAATCCAATCGGGGTTATTGGCAGATTCCTTGCAGAGAGGGCGTAGCGCAGGCGTTGCATCCGAAGCTGCAGGTGTTGGTCGTACCCTTTTCCGTGAGCCCAGTCCTGATCCAATCCTGGGGTGATCCTGTCCTGATTGTCCATGAACTGTACCTGCTCGCCTACTGGCATTCCAAGTCCGTGAGGGTCCTTTCCCGCCTTTCCTAACTGACCCGTGGCCAGGGTTAGTCCTCATTCTGTCCTAGGTAAATATAAATTATATGTGGGTGTTCGTCCATCTAAATCTTTCTCTCCTATTTTTCCTAATAAAGCAATCTTGTCTGTGATTTATCTCTGACCTTTAAACTCTGACGAAGGTATTTTTCTAGCATGTTCCTTATCTTTCCCCTACCTTACTTAAACACTGAATTGTTTGCATATTTAGTAGGTTCCACTATTACCCTGCCTATAGAAATTTGCATTATATTTGAAGCATTTGTTTCCCAAAGTCTCTCAGTATATTCCAATTAGCATTTAGTAGTATGTTCCCTTGTTCTTACCTATCCTTTAGTGATGAAATACGAATCTGTTAGATCTGATTAGCATGTTCCTTCTCATAGTATCCTTCTGAATATTAAATGATTCTCACGCTGATTCATAGTTATATTGTGTTCCTGATCTTGGTTATAGATGTTCTTATCTGTGTAAATTTCATTCTCGTGGCATATGACAACCTTTTATGATTTAGATAAAGCTTTTAAAACTTCCTGTGTTTGTGGTTATTACAAGGTTATAACCAATATATATGTATATGTTATTAGTGTTATCTGCCTGAGCCTTAATTTTAGCTCCTGATCCATTGTGGTCATAGGTACCTGTTCTCGAGGATTGGTAAGTCAGGTACACATGAAATATATAGAAAGTAAGAAGAACCCCGAATTACTGATAGCGCTGTGAAGGTTACCTGATTCATGGGAAAAATTATTGATGGGCCCAGTAGCGAATATATTTGGTAAATAAAGGATCGGGTGACCTGTGCGCTCTATCACCTGCAAGCAGAAGGTAAAGAGTCTATGTCACACAGGAGTGACCAGGAGATCCGGAAAACAAATGCCCACAGATGTCAGGAGTTGCAGGTGAGCTGACGGTGACCTTGACTCTGCAGCTGTGAGGACCAGGTGATGCTGAGGAAGTCCAGGAGCCGTGCACAAGCTGTCCCAAGTTGGATGTCGAGAGCTGAGAGGTCAGTGTCCGGCAGAAGCACCAACAAACCTTGGCAACTGCAACCAATGAAGTAGTTGAAGAAGGTGCAATGTCAGGACCAGCAAGGTCCAGGGGACTAACCACAAGCAGGAAAGTCAGGGAAGACTACAAGCTATCAGGGGAGCCCAAATGAAATGTATATTACCCTCAATAGAGCCCACAGGTGAAAGGCACTGGAGTCACTAGCGGGCCTCAAGCAGCTTACCAAAAGGAGCAGCTCATGGTGCAAGCAATATGGAGTGTACAAGGAATTTGGTTGATAAAGATGCGTGAGGTTGAGGCTACTTGGAGCCCGAAGATTTGGTGTATGGAAGCCAATAAGCCTTTGCAACTGCAAGTTGATGATGGGCACAGGGGTTTGGTAATTGCAGTCCCCACAAGTGATACTGGCCTCAAACTTGGTGAGAGGGCAGTGCAGGCCACAAGGGAGGTGGAGAACCACCACCTTTGCTGTTGAGCCTTTTGTAGTCTGGAGGAGCCCAGGATCAGCTGACCGGAAAAGGAAGATTCCTTCAGGTGTCTTTGATGCCCACAGGCCTTGGAAGGTTCCTGTATGGTGCACAGGCACAGATGATGTAGCAGACGGGAAGGGAGATGAAGTCAAGCCCAAACGCAGTCAAGTGAAGTCCAGAGTGCCCAGACGGTAGAAGTAGAAGTGGTATCTGATCTGAAACTTGTCCCACGACGAATCTAGGGACCTACACCCAAGTAAGCTCTTAATTACCCTAAAGAAAGCATTGGGACATTTCAGGGGACCATCCCAGGGGAAGGGGGGAGGTTACTCCAATGTCCTTTGTCCAGTTTTGTGCTAGAGTGGGAGCCAACGGCTCCCACGACTTGTTTGAACTTGACTATACATGGAGGGCACCAAATGTGCCCCTCATACAGACTCAGTGGTGCTGGAAAGCGCCCTCACCCAGTCCCAATACACTAAATCCTGTCTGGGAGCTGGTCACACCTCCCTGTGACAGGATGCCTTTTGTTTTGCCTTCCCCTGCTCGAGCTTGGCTCAGCAGCAGGAGGGCAGAAACGTGTCTCTGGTCAGCAGCAACTATTTTATGCTGTACAGGTCTAGAAGACTTTGTTTAGAAAGTAGGGGACCCCTATATAAGAAATATACTAGTTATACATAGGGAAGAATATCTAGTTTGGAAAGGCCTATAACTAGAAAGTGAAACCAGTTAGATATATACATCTATTAACCCACTACATACAAACTGTCACCAACTACACAAGTGCGTTTTTTCAGTATTTATTATTTAAGTATATATATTTTTTTGTGTTATTTTTTGGACAGATAAATATGCATTTTATAGATACATTCCAATACATTTCATAGTCAATTGATATTTTTTGGGAATTTCTCATTCAAATATGAAAAATTACATAGCACACACATAATTGAGCATAAAAAAACGACATGATGCAGGCAAAGCGGTAGATAACACTACGCGCGTTTCGGGTTTGGAGCCTTCATCAGGTTACCCGTCTTTGACACTATGATTTAAAGCATAGGTGACAGTCAAATATACAGAAAATAGAAGAAGATTACTGTAGTGGGCACACATATACATATCTTTTATACATTTAAAGTTATTGAAAAAACACAATTATCATTTACTTATATACAGTTAAAAACACAATAATATACTATATACATGTCCCAAGGTCTCACATTATTGTGTATAGCCACATCTAGATAATGTACATTTCATATTCATTACAACATCATCGATGAAAGTTGATAAAATATACCTTAATTCAAGAGTATTGCACCCTGTCAGAAAAAATCATGTATTAATGCATCCTATTGACAAAGAGAGACAAGAATACAGAACTTTCATTTGTATATCCTGAACCTTGACTTGGTTGCACATATTTCCTACGGGGTATCTTAAATTAATCACATTCCAACATTGTCAAAAATCGTTGCATTGATGATGGCCATTGAATAATATATAAAGAGAACCAGTACAGATAAGTATTAAAGTTCTAATTGGATAAAGGCACATAGACACCATCTAGTTCTCTGTTTGATAAATCCAGTTTGTCAGAATCATTGTATAAATAAGGGCTCCATGATACTTACATAGGTAGCTCAAGATGTGAGGAAATGCTGATTAAAAAACACGAAGTTCGTCAGAGCCTTGTATTCCTATGTGCGATAAGAGAAGGATAAGAATAGTGGAGAGCGCCGGACTCCACACGAAAAATAAGAAGAGTTTTAGAGAGTGGTATCAAATTAAATTAGTCAACCTATAAGATAGAAAAAGCCAAAACTCGTGACTAATGAAAATTTTGATAAAAAGTTAGTGAAAAGTATAGCCATATGCCGTATACCGAGAGGTGCATAAGAATAAAAGGCAGTAGTGATAGTCGTGAAAATACTCTTGATACTTACCAAACGTCATTGAATATCATAGATAAATTAAGATGTTGGGAGAAAAATGTCCTAATGGAGAAAGAACATATAAGTATAACCATGTACTTATTAACAATTAATTATCCACAAGATAGATGTAATGATCTATAATAGACCACATCTTTACATAAGAAACTTCTAGTATACCTTCAATATCGGATAACGATGAGCCGAAAATGCTTCTAAGTGATAGGGAGTACCCCATAATATATAAGGTGATGGTGGTTAAGCAACCATGAGGATAATAGATGATGTGGACAATCAATCTACAATGTAAGAGACATAGTTGGTAATAACGTACTGCTGTATATATGAGCAGAAATTGGAATATATACATCGCGGATGAAAGAAATACCTGAAAATAGAATCACCATATGGTGACTGGGGGCCAGAATGTTGTTCACGGACAATATGGCGAAAGTTCTAAAAATACGAATTTATATATAAGTTCATAGCTACTAAACAGTAAATCAAGAAGATGTTACGTATATGCCTGTGCAGACAAAGTGCCAGTAATAGAATCTAACAAATGCTAACTGCCAGATACTTAACCGGTAATTTTAAAGACAGGGCGAGACGTGAACCATACAAAGAGCAGAGCTGAAATGTTGTTTTCTTCCAGCATCGTTATAATTAGAACTATAAATTGCTTATTTCCACATCCAATCCTTCAAAATAAGAAGTCAAATATTTATACATTATATGACTAGTACGATGTAATTGTAGTCTCCCTACTGACGATAGCATATATCTGTATGATGCACATAGAAAAAGATAGGCTGCATATAGAAAAAGATCACGGATAGAGTTATTAAACAGGAAGAATGATCTCGATACATATCCTTCTAAAATGCCTTACTATTCCAAGTCCGAAAAATGGTTCCGTATTTTAACGTATAGAGATACATAAATATTTGCTAATGCGGTATTATACATGTCGTTTACTCGTATATTGCAGAAAAGGCAGAAAATATATCTTAGTGTGTTTTTAACCTTATTGCGGAGTATAAACATACGGTCTATAACTGGCTAAGAGTACCGCAGACTGCAAGCCCAACTTACCTAGTTTTGTACAATGTGCAGCAGGGTATGGCCCTCACGGCTTCTGGTGCTCTGCAGAAACCGACATCTCGTGTCGGTTGAGATAAATGAGAGCAAGTGTGGAAACGCGCCATATTTAAAGGGGCGTCCTTATTAGTTTAATCAACCAAGATAGAAAGCGGACTAGAGCAGAAGTAACTTCTGCCAGATGGAAAAGCGCCATATTTAAAGGGGAGTCCTTATTAGGTAGTCAACTAAGATAGAAAGCGGACTCGAGCGGAAATAACTTCTGACAGATGGTAAAATTACGGTAACAGAAAACGGACAAAGGCGGTCTCCCGAAGAGATAGAGAGCGGATCTAAAGCGGATGCCTTATGTTTTGCCTTCCCCTGCTTGAGCTTGGCTCAGCAGCAGGAGGGCAGAAACGTGTCTCTGGTCAGCAGCAACCATTTTGTGCTGTACGGGTCTAGAAGACTGGCACCGGGAATACTGAGAGCCTCACGGGGGGCTCCTCCAGTGCTTGGAATCATGGGTATGATTCCAACATGTTTGATACCAAACATGATAAGATTCATTTCAGCCAATTTTGAGATGGGCACCGGGTAATTACACTGTGCCCTTCTATATGCTATATGGCTGCTTCACTTACAACCTGGGAAAATTTACTTTGTAGGCTGTATGGGGTGTCCTGCTCATGCAGGGGCACCCTGACACTTAGAACCAAGCACCCTGCCCTCAGAATTGTACAGGCTGCCTTTAGGGGTGACTTATAGGTTTTAAGTGCAGTGACATTAGATATACTAAGTTCCATGTGTGGCGTATTTATTTATGAGTACCCAGTCTGGGGAAGACGCTACCCTTACTTCCTGTTTTGCTTAATTTATTTGACACTCTAAGCCTGAAAGGGGATTTTCTTGAGTTATACTAGCAGCTCCCTTGTATCTGGACAATGCTGTACCTCTCTGATGCACTCTAACTAGAGCAAAACAAGTGTCAGGAGTTGCTATTATTCATTTTAGGTTGACTGGCTTGTATGGAATTTTATGAATGCAAAGCTGTAATGCTGTGCTTGGAGTAGTAAAAGGCTTTTATCATTTTTCAACTGGACGTGGATAGCACTGTGCTAATCCTATGCTTAAAGACTTTACTGTAAAAATGGCAAAATGCTTTGTCCCTCTCTAGCTGTGTGTGGCTATCACTGTGTTAATCCTATGCTTAAACTTTGCTAGGAAAACAGACATGTGAGGTGAGCAGATTCAGAGTGTTGCTGGTGTTGTAGAATGTTCCATACAAAGGAGCTTCTCTCTGCCTGAACTTGGGAGCTAAACAGTTTCTTGCTTCCTGTTTTGCTTAATTTATTTTGCACTTTAAGCCTGAAAGGGTATTTACTTTACTTATACTAGGTGTCTGGACAAAGCTATACTTCTCTGATGAGCTCTAACTAGAAAGAAACATGTGTCAGTGGCTGCTTTTATTCCTTACAGATTGGCTTGGATGGTATTTTGCTAATCCAAAGCTGTAATACTGTGCCTGGAGTGGTAAAAGGTATTTGTCAATTTTTTCAGCCTGACGTGGATGGCACTGTGCTAATCATAAGCTGTGTGTGGCTATCACTGTGTTAATCCTATGCTTAAACTTTGCTAGGAAAACAGACATGTGAGGTGAGCAGATTCAGAGTGTTGCTGGTGTTGTAGAATGTTCCATACAAAGGAGCTTCTCTCTGCCTGAACTTGGGAGCTAAACAGTTTCTTGCTTCCTGTTTTGCTTAAATTATTTTGCACTTTAAGCCTGAAAGGGTATTTACTTTACTTATACTAGGTGTCTGGACAAAGCTATACTTCTCTGATGAGCTCTAACTAGAAAGAAACATGTGTCAGTGGCTGCTTTTATTCCTTACAGATTGGCTTGGATGGTATTTTGCTAATCCAAAGCTGTAATACTGTGCCTGGAGTGGTAAAAGGTATTTGTCAATTTTTTCAGCCTGACGTGGATGGCACTGTGCTAATCATATGCTCAAAGACTTTGCTATGAAAATGGCAAAAGGCTTTGACCCTTTTTAGTTTCGCGTGGATTGCACTTTGCTAATCCTATGCATAAAACTCTGCTAGAAAAACTGACATTTGACGTGAGCAGATTGAGAGTGTCACTGGTGTTGTAGAGTGTGCCACACAAAGGAGCTGCTCTCCGCCTAAACTTGGGAACTACCCACTGTTCCTTGCTTCTTAGTCTGCATAATATATTCAGCACTCTAAACCTGAAAGGGTATTGTCCAGGGGTGGGCGAAGTTGGCAGAGTGCCACAGTGTTGGTATTCCACAGAGTTGCCTAAAACCTCAGTGGAATTCCGCTCTGCTCAGCTCTGCCCCCTGCATGCAGCATGATGCAGGCAGCAGACCTGGCCCCAGACTGCCACCTGCTTAGCTTACCTGGTCCAGCTGTGCCGTGCCTGGGCTACCCTCATCCTCCTGTCTGTCTCCTCCCCTCTCCTCGTCCATGCAAAATCCCTATGCAGTACATCTTTGGCGGACAGCACAAGCGTGAGCACATGCGCAGTCCTCCCAAGACGTGCAGTGTAGAGGTTTCGCATGGACGAGGAGAGGAGACAGCCAGGAGGAGGAGTACAGGCAAAACTCCACAAACTCCACTGGCAGAGAGGAGTACGCCACCCACCCTTAGTACTGTATTGAGTTATACTGGTTTCTCCCCTGCGTCTGGACAAAGCAGTACTTCTCTGATGAGCACTAACTAGAGAGAAACACATGTGTCAAGGGCTGCTTTCATTAATTCCAGGTTGACTTGGATGCTATTTTACCAATCCAAAGCTGTAATACTGTGCCTGGAGTGGTAATAAGCTTTCCTAATTTTTCAGCTGGGTGTTGATGAGACTGTGCTAATCCTATGCTTAAAGACTTTGCTGCACAAATTGCAAAATGCTTTGTCTCTTTCTAGCTCTGTGTGGATGGTACTGTGCTAATTCTATGCTTAAAGCACTGCTAGAAATTGTAGAAGCGGAACCAAAATTAATGTGCCACCTCTCTTAGCACTGTCAGTTATGTGCAGGACATGGGAATGTAGAACGAAGGATGTCATAATATCAAGGAGATTCATGGAACTGTCAGAGTATAACACTCTTCTGTATGCATTCTTTATTGAAATGCCAATAAAAAGAGTTTTAAAAAACCCAGATGGAAAAACAGACATTTGAGGTGAGCAGATTTAGAGTGCTGCTGGTGTTGTAGAGTGCTCCATACAAAGAAGCTGCTTTCTGCCTAAACCTGGGAGCTACCCAGACTTCCTTGATTCTCTTGTGCTTAATTTATTTGGCACTCTTTTCATGTCTTATATTAGGTGCTCTCTTGTGTCTGGACAATGCTGTATCTTTCTGATAAGCTCTAAGTAGAGCTAAACACGTGTGTCATGGGTTGATTTTATTCATTTCAGGTTGGCATGGATGGTATTTTACCAATGCAAAGCTATAATACTGTGCCTGGGATGATAAAAGGCTTTTGTCATTGGTCAGGTTGGAGTGTAAGGCACTGTGCAAATCCTGTGCTTAAAGACTTTGCCGTAAAAATTACAAAAAGCGTTGTCCCTTTCTGGCTCGGCATGGATGCCACTGTGCTAAACTTATGCTTAAAACTCTCCTAGAAAAAGAGACATTTGTGGTGTGCGGATTCAGAGTGTCACTGGTCACTCCATACAAAGGACATGCTCTCTGCACAGAGAAGAACAGAGCAAGAAAAAAGGAACAATGAAGGTGTGAGATAGGTACAGTGTTTAGGGTGGGGAAGAAGTGTGAAGAACCTACAAGAGAGGACAGTGAATGCTGGATGGAAATTAATGGGCAGAGTCTGCCCTTTCAATTAGAGAAAAATGTCAGAATAAAATAAGTGAGCCAAGAGTTCTAATACATTTTTATATTCTTAGCAATGGCTTGGCACTTTACCCTAGTGAAGCAAATCTTTATCAGTGAAGTAAAACTCAGTTTGGGAAAATCTGTGATACAGACACAGAACAAACTATGCTTCCTTACATGCTGCACCATGGCAACCATACATAACAAATAGAAATTGCCTGTGTACAGATGGATTCTTTATTTCATCAGTAAAAGCTACCAGTCGGTAATAGGATTTCTTAATGTTTAATTGGAATGTACATTTGGAGAAAATTAATAGAGACCAACACAATATTCAACATAACATTTCCAGTGCAGCTAGAATTGGATGAATGACCTGTTGGTTTCTTGCACTAACCCTCTGTCTTATATGTTTTCAGCACATACTAAATTTTTCTGATGCAACAAACTGATGTTTTTATAATATGTGGTTCCACATAAATCCATTTTTCCTTCCCTTTCTAACACTATTCACTTGAAATAATTGTTTCTTTTTCAACCCTTTGTAGAGTTGGGTAATATGTGAGAGGAATCCTCAGACACAGCATTTATTTTTAAAAAGGTTGTTTTAAAAATGAGGCAAGATAGACATTAAAATTCCCAATGGGAGGAAGAGTTCCAGAGACCACTACATGATAAGGAATGGGAACCAGTGCTGGAGTTCCCAATAAATATCTCCCGCAATGCCCACTTAAAAAATATACAATTCTACGTGCTGCATCGTGCCTACCTCACACCTGACTGCCTCCAACATTACTATCCGAACACACAATTTGCATGCCCTAGATGTCATACCCCAATGCGACATTCCATCACATGTTCTTGAGTTATCCAATGCTGGAATCATATTGGGGCACCATCCATAACACGGTGTGAAAAACAACAGGAATCACAAATATAAGCATGTGGGATGCCTGCACTCTAGGGCCCTTATTTATGAGGCTTTGCGTCAGTTTTGCGCCGCCGGTGCATCACTTTTTGTGACGCACCAGCGGCGTAAAATATGCGCCTTGTTGCGCCATATTTAAAAAGTGACGCATCTATGTAGATGCGTAACTTTTTAAACCCCTGCGTCACATTATACCTGCATCAGGTATAATGTATGCAGAGGGGGCGTTCCCCCGCAAAAAGCCTCGTAATAGTGACGCAGTGAAATCTATGAGATTTCACTGCGTCACTTTTAGGATGCTGTTGCGTCAAAATCTTGCGCCTGCCTCACAGCAGGCGTAAGACTGACGCAAGACCTTTCACATGGGGCTTTCCCCATGTGAAAGGACACATTGCTGGAGTTGCGTCACTTTTGTGACACACTCCAGCAATGCGTCACTTTTGCGCTTACAGATACGTCAGAAATACTGACGTATCTGTAAGTCCTTGCGACATGATGCGTCATACATTAAATATGACGCATCATTGGTGTCGCAAGGAGTGCGCAGTGAAAAGTGACGCATCGCTGTTTTCACGCAGCGATGCGTCACTTTTCATAAATGAGTCCCTAGGTATAACACGGCGCCGTAAACACCATAATATTCAGATAAGATTTGCATCCCTACCTCTCCTCCTGGTGAAACGTGGGATCGCTATGCACTGGCAGGCAGCAGCAGGCCCCCTGCTAGCGGCCTGGATAGGAGCAGTCAATAAGTGGGGAGCCTCCGAAGAAGATCCCCTCTGATATGAAGAGGCCAGGGGAATAAGCAAACGACCCATCTCCATGCAGTGGGTGATGCAACTCCACGACTTCAAACAAATCACAACCATTACCACGTCACCGCATATACCTCAAGAACCAACAGACACCCCCTCCACAACCACATAACATGCCGCCCCCCCATCAGAACCATGAGCCATGCTTGACCAGACCATCGGCACATCCAATCCCTACCAATACACGGACACAAAATGCGTAGACAATAACTGACCCCCTTACAGCTCCCAGCAAACTAATGCTACAGATGTACACCCAGATCCGCCATCTTTGCCATTTCTGTGTGCATTCCCTGCACAGCATACCCCCAGTTCATACCCGACCACCCAGGTTAGTTGAACGTTAACCCCCATACAGTTTTGCACTAATAGTGTGCCACCACACATCAGCTCATGACAAGGACACAGAGGGTTCACAACAAAAACATGATAGCCCTCACACAAAGCACCCAGAGCTGCAGCACTTATTGGTATTGGTAGCACAACACCCTCTAACACTGGGAACACTAATATTGTAAAACTCATTGCATGTACTAATGTCTGAGAATGCTTCACATGATGATACTGTATCATTTATCTTTGTTTCCAACTGCAACATATATGTATGTGATGAATTTCAACATCTTTAAATAGAAATTAAAATTGACATCCTTGGTATCCATCATATTGTCCTCTAGCTGTAACCTAATCATCAAACTAATGCATAAGTATTGGATTATCTCCTGCGTATTTGGCCTCACAGCATTCTCCTCAATCTCAGCTTCTTCCTGTTCGTTGGCAGGCTTCACCTCTAACTTTCAACCTCTACAGATCTACTAGTATTTCTCCTCACTAGGTTCAATTGATTTTCTACTGTTCCCTGACCAAACTGCCTGCTCCCTGGAGCAGGACAGTAGTTAAACAGTTTATGTAGCAAAGAAAGCCTTACCATCTTAATGGAGCAATAACTGAAACTTTTCCCAACTTCTTCACTAGGCTTCAGCTACCTGGCTTGCCACACAATCATGTTTTTTTTCTCTGTCTTATTCTGCCTTGGCAACAACCCCACCAAATACTTTATCTCGGAGAGGGTGTTGACCATTTTGCACTTGCAATGGAAAAAATAATGCTTTCCATTACCCACAAGAGGCAGAAGACATAATTGGTCATTCATTAGCCATTCAGTAAGTGAGTTGGTTTTGACACACCTTTGACTCACTCCCTCATCATCAAAAGCCCATGGTAGCAGAGGAAGGCTATCACCACTACTCAAGGGATCTTTTGGGAAATAAATCTAAAGTAACCCTCCGAGATGTATTTTAGTTGTGCACTGCTTGCTTTAATAATTAGACAAACAACTCTCAAATTGTACATCTTTGGCCTCCACTGCTTTGCATAGTACCTACAATCCATTCAGCAAGCAAATACATAGCTATTGTCACACTCCCCTCTTCCCCTCAACAAAATAGACTTGACTCTAATACTTCATCAGCTGACTACCTGATCCAGCCTTTATGTAATGTACTTCTTCTTTTGACTTGCCTGTCTCTTGATAGCCCTTCCACAACTTTCATCTTCCAAAGGACTACCCATTTCCTTCCTCACCAAGGCCTTCAGGCCCCCAAAGAAATATGTCCTCTCGGTGGACCGGAGTTACTGTATCATGAACCATTTTGTACCAACAAACTGCAAAAAACTAAACATTACTGAACACAGCAGAAAACTCTATATGCCATTAAAAGGAATTTGGGGTCCAATTAATGGATGCCCCTTACTTCCGAAAGATTTGTCTTGGCTTCCACTGAATTGGCTTTAACGAAAGATGTCTTCAGTTTGAAGATGTTTTTTATTTGCAAATAGGTGGGACTAAAATGGCAATTCAATTACTCTCAGCCTTGCAAATTTGTATATTGAGCTTCTTAGATGGATATCATGTTTACTAACAGGATCATAACAATAGAATATCAAAATGTGGAAAAAGCATATTGACGATCTCCTGGTCATCTGGAATGGAAATGAACTTGAAACAAAAAATTTCAATACCTGGATATCAATTAGTCCTTGATAAATAATCAGAATTTCCATTTTAAGTTCACTTTAACTAAGGACAGACATACAAAGGCATTTCTAAATATACTAATAGAATCAAATATTGGGGCAGTCGCTCCAAATGTTTATTCACAACCCACTGACAAGAATTCACATTCCCAAATCCCTCCAAGAGAATCTACCTTGTGCCAATTTTGGTACATCAGAATAAATAGTTCTAAAACAAAAATTTAATTGGACAAATGGGAAGATTTAGTTAATCTGAGTTAATCTGGCTACAATTGAGGAGATCAGATTACAGAAATATCAGAGAGACATAGGATGGATACATGGATAACAAAATTTGATTTTTAGACTGTCAAGGAATATAGATGACAAAAACAAACCATTACGAGAGGGTCCAAGGGATATAAAGTTTAAAGACCTGTACCTGGTTATTATCCCCAGCTCCTTCTACATATATAACGCAAGAACACAGGGGGTCAAACAGCCTAATTTTTTAGCTGAGCTGCCAATCCGAGTTGCCAGAATCTCGGAGTGTTTAAATCCCATGAAAACAGCCTATTTTAAACGAAGGTGAACAGTATGTTAATAGGAAGCACAGACACAGTAAAGATCATTCAGAGATGGTTTTCAAAATCCAAAACATTTAGCAATGGGTTACCATCAAATTTACTTGGTGATCAGTCCTATCATCTGGCCAAATCCAGGTGTGAGTAAGGCTAGTCCCCTGATCATTGGGACCTAGTGAGCCACACCATTTGTTGCTGGTTAAGGATTTGGTCCACCAACACAAATGAACAGTCAATGATGGCTGATCTTCGATGGTTAAGTGAATAATAGTGCAACAAAAAGAGAATAGTGAATTTAAAATAGGATGGTGTGTCCTCCTATTACAAACTATATTCTACGGCCGAACAACATCTCCTAATTAAAAACCTAGAACAGTGCAAGAGAGACAGTCAACAAATATCTGTCTAGTAATGGGCCAACGTGTTTCTGCCTAACGGGCATTACGTCCCTTGGCTTTCATCAGGGCCTCTGTTCTTTCAATAGTGATTCTAAAACAAAAGACACACCACCAACACCAAAGTGGAAAAATAAGGAAAACGGTTGAATACAATACAACCTGTAACAACCGGAGACATTAGCCCTCCATGTCAATTAAGAAGTAAGATTTCTATGGAGGAAAATGTATAATAATTAGTTGTCAACTAACTGTGTCCATATCCTAAAACATGTGTTTCACCAAAATCATATTATAAGAAAAATAATCTATTCATGCTCACCCTTCATGGTAGGGGAATTGACCTCACCGCACCTGGACCTTGCTCAGGTTCTACGAGGCCCTGCACTACATAGATATAAGAGGTAAAACAGACAAGGGAAACACCATGAAGCGTAATTAACAGCCTACTGAGATGTCCAAAAATGTTTCTGTTCAGCAACTCTACCTATATCTAAAAATCAACATGTGTAGGGACTCCAGCACACCGACTATGTGAGCCCAGTCTCAAAGTCTCTCAGATATGACATGTTTCTCCACAAAATTGCATTTGAGAGTATCTCATAGCTCATATTTATGGTTCAGTATCCACAACTCTTGTAATGAATATACGACTCTTGTAATAAAAACACCTATGTTATTAAAGCCTATATTGGATAGGTGGTGATGGTGATGGCAAATATGAAAACTGCGCATTGGTGTCTGCTCTATGAAGTAAACAGCAGGTGCCCCACCCTCACATGCGGTGTATTACAATGTCCTTTGTGATAGTTTTTATGTCACCTATATGTGATGATGTATTGTCTACATCTTCCAATACTCCTTCTGATACTACTTCTACATATTCTTTGTCTCATCCCGTTTTTCCTCCTGTTCTTTTGTCGACTTCTCCTTCTGTTCGACAGAGAAAGGCTGACACTGTTACTAGTCTTTTGTCTCCTCTCTTTGGGTCTTTGAGAATGACCCCTGTTTCAGCGCGTAAACAGTTGCGTAGCCAAATGCCTGGTCCCGAAGAGCGGGAAGTATTGGATAATTTAGCGTGTAAATGGGTTACTAATTCTTTAAGATATAGTGTAGAGTCTGTTATGGATGTCTTCCGTCAATGGGAAGCAGCGAAGCAAAGGTATGTTTTTGACAAGATGTGTACTTTCCTTCGTGAAGAATGGGAATATGGTGATTTGGGACAGACTCCGTCTGAGTTGTTCCGTGTACAGTCTGAGTTTGCGAAGGGAACTATAGTGGGTCTCAAAGTTGAAAGAGCAGTTGCGACATTGTTGTCGTTTAGGAGCGAGTCTCCTTCTCAGTCGTTGTTTGAGCCTGATCCTTCAGTTAGGAGAAAAGCGCGACAATATCCAATGAGAGAGGTTCCTCCAGTGTGGAAAGAGGCCGTTCAGGCCAACGCCGTTGCTGGTATTATAGCTGCACCGGCTCATTTTCAGCGTGTTTGGGTACATGTTCCATGGAAACGAGCTGAAGTTTTGGCCCTTAAGCAGACTTTGCCTCATCCTCGTAAAAATCCTGCAGGGTACTATAAGGAATTATCACAGACTGCAGTTTCATGTGTTATGAATCTAGCCGATATAGACATGTTGTTTGGAAATGTAGTTCCACAGCCTTTATGGGTATTGATTCATCATACGGATCATGCGCAAGAGTTAGGTGATACATGGAATAATATTGGTGCCTCAGATGGCCGACAAGTTGGTGGTGTTAAACCTGAGCCTTTAGTTGCAGAACTTCCTGGTAGGTTTATTAATTACATGAAAACTTTGATGCCTGCTATGCGTGTAAACTGGGACAAATTGTCTGCATGTAAGCAGAAGAAAGATGAAAGTATGTCTGATTTCTTCACTAGGTTTGAAGAGACGTTTATCGACCATAGTGGTCAGGACATGAGTACGGAAGGTGGTCAACGGTTGTTTGTCGATAAGTTTGTGCATAATTTGCTTCCAGATTTGTGCACTAAGTTGAAGGATTCTGAGAGTTCTTGGGCTGTTTCTTCGTCAGCACAGATATTGGCTACTGCACAGTACTATGAGAATAGAGATATGGATGAGAAAGATAGAGCCGACAAGAAGACTAAAGAGTTGAAGACGAAGGTTCTTTTGCAGCAAGCGTATCCCCCTAATAGTAATCAGCGCGATTATCATCAACCTCAGCAGTATCAGAGAAACTTGCAAAGGTTCGAGTCTTCTCAACCGCGTTTTCCTGTAGGCCCTAATCAGTGTGCGTATTGTAAAGAAGAGGGTCATTTCAAAAATAGTTGTCCGGTTCTGTTGCAGCGCACGAATGGTGCTTCTGGTGTGAGAGGTCGAGGTGTTCAGCAAGTTCCTAGAGGTAGAGGACGTGGTGTGTTCCCCCAGAATGCGCGTTCCTTGCCTCCACAGATTTCGATAATTAGTTTGATCAGCAGAATGGTGCATCTAGTAGGACGACTCAGTACTATGCTGACGACTACTATGTCGAAGGTGAGAATATGGATGGTAATGATTGCTAGGACAGCCATAGACAAAGAGAGGGAGTTGTTTCAGTTCCAGTAGATCAGAGTGGACCTTATGTTGAAGTGGTTACATCAGGTGTGTCAGAGCCTTTTCTGTTGGATACTGGTGCTGCGAAGAGTTCTATTATGCACTCTAAACTCCCTGGCGCACATTTGTCTGGCTTAACGAATGTTTCAGTAGGTTTTTCTGGCGCCCCAGGTAGTAATCCGATTTCTAGTCCTTTGTCTCTTTCTGTTGGACCTTGTGAATTTGAAGCACCCCTTATTTTGACAACAGGTTGTTGTGAGAACTTGTTGGGATTGCATTTGTTGAAAAGATTGTATGCAACGCTACATTGTTCTCCTTTAGGAGTACAGCTTACATTGGGTAAGGGAGTGATCTCTCCGATGTATTTATCTAAAGATCGACTTACAGCAGAATTGTCTACTCTTCCTGATTCTCTTTGGGCTACTGGTCCTAATGATGTGGATCTTTTGGAGATTCCACCATATGTTGTGACGCTGAAAGCGAATGTTAGATTGCCACGTATTCCCCAATATCGGATTCCCAGTGATGGTGAGAGAGCACTTTTAGCGATCATCTAAGATCTGAGTGAGAAAAGTGTGATTGAAGAAACGAGAGGTAATGTGTGCAATAGTCCGGTTTTGCCTGTTCTGAAATGTACTGATTCTTCGCAACCGCCTGTATATAGGTTTGTGATCGATCTTCGCGAGGTGAATAAGATTGTAGTTCCGCAATTTCCAGTTGTGCCAGACATTACTGCTTTACTGACTATGATTCCAGCTTCTGCTACCTGGTTTTCGGTGATTGATTTGAAGAATGCTTTCTTCAGCATCCCAATTGCTGAGGAGAGTAGAGATATTTTTGGCTTCTTTTTAGGAGGACGAAGATTCCGGTTCAAACGCGTTCCTCAAGGCTACTGTGAGAGTCCATCCATCTATAGTCAAGCTTTGAAAACACAGCGTGATACGATTGTTTTACCTGATGGTGCTGTCGACGATTTGTTAGTTGCTGCTGATAATGAAGAGATTTGTAAAGAACCTACTTTGTTGTTGTTGCGTCATTTGTCTGACTTCCATCATAAGGTGTCTCTTTCGAAGTTGCAGTATTGTCGACAAGAAGTGACCTACTTAGGTCATCTCTTATCGAAGGAGGGAAGAAGATTGACCCCAGAACGAATTCAAGCGATTGCAAAAATGAGTGTGCCAACTACACGGAGAGAAGTGCGTGCTTTCCTGGGTATTACGTCGTATTGTAGACATTGGATTCCGAATTTTTCGCTTCTTTCGAAACCTTTGATAGCTCTTACTGTTAGGATACTCCGAATCCTATTCCTTGGACTGATGAATGCCAAAAGAGTTTTTCAGAATTGCGTGATGCGTTGTGTTCGGCTCCTGTGTTGAGTACTCCCGACTACAGTAAGCCTTTTACACTCTATGTCCACGAGAAAGAGGGATGCGCATTGTCAGTCTTGACACAGCAGTTTGGCGATAAGCGACGTCCATGTGCGTATTTATCGTCGACTTTGGATCCGGTAGCTAGAGCGTTGCCGAGTTGTTTGAGAGCTACAGCAGCAGCGGCTGTCTCTATTCGACAGTCCGCTGGTTTGGGGATGGATAATACGTTGATTGTGATGGTTCCACATGCAGTGGATACCTTGTTGAATAGGACCAAGACACAGCACTTAACTAGTGCTCGATTGTCAGGTTACGAGTTGATACTCTTAGCGAGTCATGTGCACATAAAGAGATGCAATACGTTGAATCCAGCTGCGTTGTTGCCGATTTCAGTAGAGACAGATGTTTCTGAACAGCATGATTGCTTTCTTAGGACAGAGGAGGAAACGAAAGGGAGAATAGACCTTAGGGACACTCCTCTTCCAAAGTGTGATGGTACCTTATGGGTAGATGGTTCGTGCTTCAAGCTTCCGAATGGTGATACGACTGCGGCATATGCTGTTACAACTTTGCATACGATTGTTGAAGCTGCAAGTATCCCACATAATTCAGCGCAAGCAGCAGAGTTGATTGCATTGACAAGAGCGTGTGTGCTGTCGAAAGGGAAACGAATGACTGTGTACACTGATAGCCAGTATGCGTTTGGTGTGGATCATAGTTTTAGTCGCTTGTGGAAGGAACGTGGGTTCCTCACGTCTCATGGAACTAAGATTCAGCATGGTCAGGTGGTGAATGAACTTCTTGAGTCACTTACTTTGCCGTTGCAAGTTGCGATTGTGAAATGCAGTGCACATAACAAAGTTACTGATGATCTTCGTCGTGGTAATGCGTTTGCGGATGAAGTTGCGAAAGAAACGGCGAGAGATGTGATGAGTCGAATTTATGATGCGGGTCCGGCAAGATGGGTTCCCGATAGAAGTATGTGTGAAGATACGATAGAGAGTGTGAAGTTAATTCAAGCTGAAGCTACAGAGAAAGAGTTGAGTGAATGAAGAGAAAGTAAGGGTAAATTGGATTCCAATGGTTGTTGGGTTGAGTGGTCAGAGCATCAGCGATGGTTGTTACCTGATGCGTACGTGCTTGCAGTGGTTACGATGGCGCATGGAATGGCTCATATCAGTGCGAAAGGGATTTATAAGTTTTTGGCTCCAGTATGGCAAAATGCTGGAATTCCCAAGTGTGTAGAGAATCTGGTTAGGAATTGTATGGTTTGTCTGATGTATAATCCTGGTAAGGGAACTCCAACTCCAGCTGGTCATTTTGCACCTCCGACGTATCCGTTTGAGGTTTTGCAGTTAGATTTCATCCATATGGAGAGGTGCAACAACTTGAAATACGTACTTGTGGTTGTTTGTGCCTTTTCGAGATGGGTAGTAGCATATCCTCTGAAAGATAATACTGCTTTGTCTACAGCTAAAGCCCTTGTTAAGGAATTTTTCTCTAGGTTCGGTTTGCCGAGAATGGTCTGGAGTGACAATGGGAGTGAATTTGTGGGTCAAGTGATGAAGAGTGTGTGTGATGGTTTGGGAATCCGACAAAAGTTCCACGCTGCAAATCACCCCCAATCTGCTGGTCTGGTAGAATGCTATAATGGCACCCTTAAGTTAAAATTGGCCAAGATTCAAGCGAGCTCTGGTCTACAATGGCCCGATGCTTTGCCGTTAGCACTTTTGTCAACAAGGATGACTGTACATTCACGAGTGCGACTTAGTCCTCATGAGATAGTTTTTGGTCGCCCGGCAAATATATGGGGAGTGCAGAGGCAGACCAAATTCACCGAAATTGAGCACCCTGTATTGCTTGACTATCTTTATGAATTGACGGCTAAATTGCGTGTTTTACACCACATGATACATTGCCTCAGGCTTCTGAAGATTCAGGACACGCCATCAATCCTGGTTCCTGGGTCCTGGTCAAGAATTTTCAGCGGACCAAAAACGATCAGCCCCGCTGGACCGGACCCTACTTGGTGTTGCTATCGACGCAATCTGCAGTGCGAGTGCGCGGTAAAAAGAACTGGATCCACGGCGTACATTGTAAGAGAGCTCCTTTGCCTCTGACGTACGACCAGTGGGCCCGGAAAGGTATTCCAGACTCTGAAAGTGAAACCGTGCCACGTTTTCTGCCATTTAGCGATGCACGTTTAATTGGGACAAATTCTGAGCGTGAAAGCGACGATCTTCTGCAAGGAGCTGTGCCACTGACAGTTCGACTGGATACAACTGACCCTGAACTTTTGTTTCATGATCAGATATTGCCTTTGCTATTTTCGAATCTATGCTCTCTCCTCCGAGAAACTGTTTTGACCGATTTTTGTTTTTCGAACCACCATCCGGGTTCAGCTGTAGGGTCGGGGTATAAAGACTTAGAGCGTACTGCCGTGTAGACACAAGGTCGACGGTTCTGGTTTGTTCTAGGGCGTTCCCTAGGACATTCAGAGGTACACTGAGTGAATCGAACCAACTGCCGCGAACAGCACGGTTAGAGGATGGAGTTTTTCGAAACGGAGAGACCTGTTGAAAGAATGAGCTTTACGAGCAAAATGTGTAAAATTATGAGTAGAAAATGTTTCTTAATATTATGTCTTTTTATGCTACTTAGTTTAATGATGTTTCTGATGGGATATATTATATTCTCTTTTCAAGTGACGTGTGCACCCACTACACAACCTATGCCTTTTCCTACTGTTTCTTCGCATTCTTTTCACCCTCTGCCTGAACATGAGTCCATTAGGAGATTGGAATTCGTTAATAACTCTTTTGTTCAGCTTCTGCACCAACACCAGCTAGTAGTGAACACGACTAATTGTGTGGTCTTATGCCTCATACTACCGATAAAGGTATTCCTTACCTGGTCCTGCCATTCAGCTACAATGGTTCTGTGTGGGCATACAGAACGATGTTCATCTATGCTTGTGAAGTTTACCCCCTACGTTCTGTGAAAGATAATCCGAAGAATAGTGCTCTAGTTAAGGGTATAGTAGACATGATTAGAGGAGTGAGCTCCTATGAGACTATCCCGAAAGATGAGACACTAGCGTATATTGGATGGAACGTGACTGGATATGGAGTTAGTCTGAGTGAGAACCAGCGAGCGAAAAGATCCTCTACGATTTGGATCGTACCCCATCAGGGTCATTTCTGTCTGCAAGGTAATGGAAAGAATCCGAGAGCTCAGTTAGGGAAGAGTGTTTGCACTGAGACGTATGTTTTTGCGTCCCAGACTTCCCCATCGTTTTTAGCAGCTAAGGGTACATATTTTGTCTGTTACGATAGAGCGTATACATGGTTGCCCCCTGATTTCTCGGGCACATGTTTTGTCTCGTTCCTGTTGCCTCCTACGTATACAGCTGCGGCAGATTACCACAAGACGATAGTTGTTAGAGGTGTCTTCAGTAAAGAAGATACTGCAGGACAAGAATTAGGAGATTTCTCGAAGGGTTTTCTGCCATTTTGGGGACCTATGGTGAACAGCAGGAGCTGGTGCCCTTAGTAACTTGACTGCTGAGCTCCAGTCGGATCGCCTTATGACTCTTCAGAACAGAGTTGCGTTAGATGTCATACTTGCAGATAGAGGAGGGGTATGTAGATTGATTCAATCGAGCGGCTGCGTTTTCATCCCAGACAATGCTCTGACAGTGTACCAAGCCATTTCCAAGCTACATAAGATCTCCGAATCTGTACATGTGGACGAAGAAGATTGGTCGTTAATGGGATGGTTTTGGGGATTGTTATCCACCTGGGGATGGAAGATTCTGATGGTCATTGGGATGGTCTTAGCTATCCTTTTCCTGTTCTGTCTTTGCGTACAGTGTGCTCCTGCTCTGTGTGGCCACTGTGCTACTTCGTGTGCGAGGAGACCGGTCCAGAGAGAGCTTCTAAGTAATAGGATGATGTACAGCAACATCTTGATGATCTGATGAATCAAGACCTGGATTCAGACTGACATGAGTTTGGGTTATTGCCTATGTAAGGGCAAAAGGAGGGTCTGAGGTTCCGTAATTCTGAACCCGTTTTGTAAAGGTCGTCGTATCGTGACGATTTTGGTATCAGCGAACCGCAAATGACGAGTGCGGTATGTACGAGTGTTTTTCATCATGTTCGATTGATGGATACACTGCGTATTCAGGGATTTCGTTCTGAACCTTTGGGTTCCATTTTGTGTATGGCAGCAATTTTGTGGTTGCCCTCACATAGGCCGAGGACTACGGCCGAGCGAGTCCTTGGGACACGTACACCTTTAGCTGGCTTCTGTGTGACCTGAGCGAACTGACTCCATTGCCCGAAGCTAACCTTGTTGAGCCAGTTCCTTGTTCGGCAGCTGATCAGATAGAGATCCAAGAGCAGGACATTGCTGAGTTTATGGTACATGCACACACCCTTCTATCTTGCTTCTCATATGTTTCTGTTCCTTCTTTTATGGCCTATTTATGGTTTGGGTTGAGGTCCTTTTATTATGGGTTCGTCCGGCCTGTCCGAGCAAGAATGTTGGGTTTTCCTTGTAATTGATGATGGGCTGGACAACTGAAAGTGGGCTTGTCGTTATGCGATACCTTTTGAAATGTCACTTTGTGATTGGACAGTTCGTAAGTAATTGATGCTAGTCAGGAATGTGATTTTTGGCATAAAAGACGATGTCTCGCTCTACTAAAATTGTGCAGTCTCTAGCGAACCACCTGTGTCGTGCTTCATAGACTTCTGTTCCTGGTTGCAGCCAATAAATTTGATCATTGACGTCACCGAGAAGTATCCCGTGTCTCTGTATTCTAAGACAGGTGAACCCGAAGACATTGGGCGTGCCCCTGGCGCCGCTGGGTTCTAAAATCCGGTTCTTCAGGGTGTGACTGTCTCTACAGAGAGAGTGGGTGCTGTTGGAGTCTTTAGTATGAGTGGGCAAGGTCAGAGTGTACAGTGGAGGGGGTGCCGAGTCAGGGTTTGATGTAACTGGAGTGTCTGTAGTGTGACTGAAAACTGTTTACGGATGTACATTGGCAGGGTGTGCAGTGTCAGTGTCATCAGTTACAGAGGGTGCAGTCTTTGCCTGTACAGCAGCATAATGGGTAATATCAACATCTTTAGTGTCAATGGGGGAAGTGGTGGTGGACATTGCTAGGGTGTGGAGTGTCAGAGTGTGCAGAGTGAATGAGAAGTGTCATTGTCTGCAGTGTCAGTTGAAAATATTATGGTCTCCAGTGTCAGTCGGAGATATAAGTGGGAGCACTATGAGGGTGAGCCGAGTCAATGGCAGTGTCACTGGGCTTTTGTAACGACCAGATTCCCAGACCAAGCAGCCTACCAACCGTAGCTAACCCAGTCGTAACGTAACCACACTCTTCTCAGGCAACTATATACATGATATCTAGAATACTCACCTGAGAAGGTGAAAAAGAGCTATTTACAAGCCTATACAGTCAAAGATACCACTAACATCTAATGTATTCTGTATCTTATCCTATAATTACCTCATCTTATATTCTTTAACATCACCCGACGATATCTTTAACGTCACCCGACGATATCTTTAACGTCACCCGACGATATCTTTGACGTCACCCGACGATTCTTTATAGTCTCACGACTGTCTCTTTAACGTCACCCGACGATATCTTTAACCTCACCCGACGATTCTTTATAGTCTCACGACTTCTCTTTAACGTCACCCGACGATATCTTTAACGTCACCCGACGATCTACACTAATGGGGATTCACCTTTAAAAGTTATTTTCTAAATGAAGTTCACACTCTCCCTCCATCATCAGTTACCTTTTCAGAAGGGGTATCCCATCCTTCTGTATGTCAGCATCTGGTTAAAAGGAAAGGTTAATCCCATTCATAAAAACAACACTCAAAGATATTTAACATTAAATCTTTATTCTACAATTCAGCATAACAGAATGAGCAAAAGAAACATGAGTTAAGTTAGTCGCTACCTGTAACCTAAAAAGGGAATAAGAATGAATGATTAGATATATTCTACACTAAGCTCAGAACGCCTCACCTTAGACGTGCGTCTTTCCATCTCAGCAGCGGGGCTTATCCCTCTCTCTCTCTCTCTCTCTCTCGCTTTGTCTTCAATGTTTGGGACTCTGCTCTCCCTCTATGGCTCACGAATACACGACTGCACCGCTACGCCTCATCTACGCTGCCATGGTTCCGAAATACTCGAACCCTCTTCTGGACTCAGTCTCTGCCACTCCTGTATGATGTCACTACAGAACCCTTAGTCACTTTCCATCTTCGCTTCAGGATTTCAATTAGCAGATGGTATCGATCTCTCTGCACCAGCCTTCAGACCAACTACTTCTGTCTACTTCAGACGTTACTTTCTCTCTGTCTCACTGCTCGCTCCTTGATAATATAGAGCTCTCTTTCTCTGTGGAAAATTCCGGTGTTAGGCCGACTCCCACCGAATTCCTGTACCAGTCCCCGGCTCCCCTCGCCTTCCACAGTGGCCACCTGCGTATTGTGTCTAGAGCCGGGGAGACAAACACATTCCTTCGATAAGGGCCAGTCTTGACCGGTTCCTCACTAGCGAATAACAGGCTAAATTCTAAACACTACCTTTACCCTGCAAGCGCCTCGGACAGTCGAGGCAGAATTACAGAATGGCTTCTCTCTAGCTTTCGGGCCTGTAAGCCCAAGAAAACTGAAAAAGGCACTAAACCCTGTCAAAGCACATAGTTAGGCCCTACAAATGAACGCAAATGCAACTATGACTAAGATGGTAGTGGATTATAGTCACCACCAGTCTGAAAATAGACTAAAATTACCCTGTCACTACAGCATTTAAGAAACTAGGGGGCATATTACCAAGCAATAGTGATAATTATCGCTATTGCTTGGTTAGAGACAAAATTTTACTGCTGAGCTGCGGCGGAAAATTTCCTTCAAATCAACCTTGGTATTACAAAGGTTTATAGCAAATGCGATAAAAATCGCCGCAATGCATGAATATCGCTGAAAAGTCAGCGATATTCATGCATTACCGAGCTAATGCTCTTAGCCATGTTATCCACCTCCCATTGGATAACATGGCTAAGAACTGCTCAGGGCAGGTGTTAGCTTTTGGAGATATTTGCGCTTAGCGCAAATATCTCCAAAAGTTGGTAATAGGAGATAGCGATGTTAGCGACTGTTTTCAGTCGCTAACATCTTGGCACGCCCACTTTGGATGTCATTAGTGATAAATCTCACTGACATGCAAAGTGGGGCCCAAGAGGGTCGCTATCTCCTACTAGCTGTCGCTAACTGGTGTTAGCGACAGCTAGGTAATAGGGAAATAATTTTATCTCCGCTTTCTTGGCTTTTAAAGCCAAAAAAGCGGAGATAAACCCCCTTGATAATATGCCCCTAGATTATTATTTGTGGAGGGTGACTGCCCACTTCAACGAATAATCACAACTCTGGTCATGGTTAACCCTCAAACTCACTAAATTAACATGAGCTCAACCCCCTAGTAGCTATGGCATATACCAAGTACCAACACAGTAATAAAGTTAAAGCATCAAGCAATAAAAAACCCAATCCAAATTTGAAAAATAGAGTACAATTTAATAAACAAAATGACATAAATCCAATAAGGTTAACCTGAGGTATAGATTTTTTAAATTTACGGTGAAAAAAAAACTTCAAAATGCACAAAGCGCCAATGATAGTCAAAGGGTGCAGGCAAGATATGAGGCTGAATGCAATGGAGCACGGATCAGAGACACCTACTAGGTTCTACCTGGTCAAAGATTTTACCATCTGACTTAGGGCCTGATTTATATGTTGGTGGTAAGCATAAAACAATCAAATGAAAACAAGCGTGCTACCACTCATATATAGCGTCAAGAATGCCTTTATTTCTATCTCAAGAGAAAAGGAGGAGTTGTGAGTGAGTTTTTTTATCAATCAATGTGAGTGAGTTAAAACTGCCTCAAGGTGATCCGTCTATTAAGGATGTTTTCATCGTGGATACCTTGGGTAGGAGGTCAAATTGGTGACCGTAGATGTGATGTGATATTTTTTTTTCCGGTTTTTAGACTATAATGAGCTCTCTCATCCTAGGTCATGGGAGACCATAATATTAAGGGACGGATCACCAGGAGGTAATTTTAACTCACTCACAGCTCACAAATACACAAAAAACGGCACCACTGTAATTTAGGTGTTGCAGCACACCCAAGATGCACTAGGCGTCTTGGGTGGAAACTCAATGATGAAGCATGCAACTAACTTGGTTAGGAGGTGAGGGTTCTTTTAAGAAACCTATCAGGTTTTTTCTGGTGAGACAGGATTGAAAAGCATCCTTGATGCTATATATGAATGGTAGCAAGCTTTTTTTCATTTGATTGTTTTGTTTACAAAGGGAAGAGAAATTAGCTTATTTCAATTTCTCTCTCTCTTGTTTTGTTTTCTGGCAGTAAGCATATGCCATCTCAACAGGGACAGAGTATGCTTACCACCAACATAATGGTTTGGCCGCCAAATTTCAATGCGAGCGGGCCTTTGGTTTAATCATGCAAGAGACTACTCCGCCCACCAAATTAAGATGGGAGGAATTATAGTCAGTTGAAAAATGCGTCCCTCCCCATGGGACCATCTGCCAGATTATATATCTGTCCCTTGGTCTTTTAAGTGCCAACCAACCACAGGGGTAAAAATCTAAGGACCCTAGGACCTCAGAAAAGGTGCTTAGAAACACACAGAGTATCAGTGTTGTGCTCGGCCCCACGTGTTGTAAGGCCGGTAAGAGGGGCTGACGCAGCGGAGGGGCTAGAGCTGGGGACTGCGGCAGATTGAGGGTGGCCTGTCGGTATCTCCCTCCTGCCTCTGCACAGCTTCTGCCCGTTGAATGAGGTGAGAGTTGGGTGTGGGGGGCACAGTAAGGACATCGCATTTCAGGGCGATCTACTACTGTACTGACTTGCATGCTGGAGTCGCCTGATCCTACTGATTTGCCTGCAGGATTGCGGTTTGACCTGCGAGCCCGATCTATGCTTCGAACTTTAATGGGTTGCTTCGATGGTCTGGTGTTCCCTAGCTCTGGTGTATACATTGAGGGATGACGCCCATTTTGTTTATCTTTATTTTTTCTTTTGGGCATCCATCTTGTCCTTTGGTCAAAGAAACTGAAGAGGGGTGCCCCCTCCTGCCCGGTCTCTATACTCGGCTGTGCATAAAGAGTGAAATGTGCTGGATCCACCCTCTGCATTTGGGGGCCATCTTGGAGTGGGCAAGTTGACATTATACCACAGATCTGGTTCAGGAATTCTCCTCTTAACTCCATCCATGTGCCACTGATAAAACATTACCTTCAGACAATAGATCAACTGCAGCTGCGCTGCAACAACACGGGCAGCTGCAACATTTCTTCCTATCTATTAAAAGGGCACAGTGAGTGCCCTGGCGATGTTTAGGCCTTTTACAGCTGCGCAGCAAGTAGTGTCGGCTGCACCGTTTAGGCCATTAACAGCTGTGCAGCAAGTAGTGCCAGCTGCACTGTTTAGGCTACTCTATCCGTGGGGACAGTTCTGATTGAGTTAGGAGTGAGATGCACTCTTTCGCCCCATTCCCTCACAGCTGCGCAGCACTTAGTGCCAGCTGCAACGCTTAGGTTTGCGCAAGTGCGCATCGTTTGACTGCTGCATTGGCAGCAGCCCTGAAATTCTGGATACAGGGCTTCTGAGCCCCCCTCTGATATGGCCAGTTGGCTAGGGAGACTGGGAGGTTGTTGGGCGCCAGGCCCTATTACGATTATGTGGTGCTAGGAAATGTTCTTCATGTAGTATGATGTACGCACCCTGTTCTGAGTACCTCTAAAGATGGTTTTATGATGATGAAGTTGTCTTGCATATTTTAGTTATGCTAGTAAGATGCTGTTATACCCTGTGCTTTATGCCCCTAATGTTAGTGATTCTCAAGAGATTAGGGTCCAATATTAGTCCGTTGAGATTATGGGCGTTCAATGTGGTTAGTGCCGAATGTGGTTTTTGTTTCAGGCTGATGCTATGGAAGTGATCACCAGTGGTTACTGGCTGTTCGTTTATGATGTTTTAATTTCAATAAATTTGCTCTGTGATGGTTCTGACAGTGGTCCAGTTGGCTCTGTCATATGTAAATAATTCCCTTGTAAATATTATCTAGTGCCAGGTGGCATCATGTATACCTGGATGAAGGGCCCAACAAATACCAGCGGAATCACAGAGACTCACAAGCCCCCCATCTACTTCTGCTCTGAAGTAACAACATGTTCCTCATCACCTCACCTCCCGGACGGCACATTAGTTCAGATATCCTCTACCGACGTCTGGAATATGTGCCCCCTTTTTATCCTTATACTTCTCCTCACCACTGCTTTCCTAGTAACACCCTTCTCATATCCCCCCACCCTCCTCCTCACTTTCCCAGCGATGGCCACCACTCGAGTTAAGGCTAAAATGAATTGCTACAAAATCATTTATCCTCCCATCCAGACTAAAGCTTCAGTAAAACGATTGAAGCATAACACTATTGATTGTTTCCCTGATTCCCTTTTTGTTGATCAATTTTACAATGGTCCTTTTGGGAGGGTCAAAAATGATGTCATTTTCTTCACTCACGACACCCCCTCTTGGTCCACCAGCTTATATAATTCCCTTAACGTCACCTCCTCCTCCTCTATCCCTCCTGGGAAACAACTAAAAATATCCCCCTCTTCGTGTTTCAATGGCTTCCTCACTATCTCACTCTATAACAACGGTACTGTCATGATACAAGGCAAAGACACCTGTCTCTCTCTCTTTGACCACCTCTTCCCCTCCCTATGCCCCTCCTCTGCGACCGGGCTATCCCCGGACTCTTCATCTAGCTCCACCCTTTACTCCCTTTCTCCTCCCCTCTTACCCCCCTACACTGCAATAGGCTGCACCCCCGAAAAGTACAGGTCGGCCCTCTGCCCTCCCCCTCTGCCCTCCCCCTCTGCCCTCCCCCTCCTCTGTGCCCTCCTCTCCCATTCCTCTCCCCCACAGTATGCCCCCTTCATCACTTCAGCCTTACCTCTAGCCAATGCGCTCCTCGTCCAATCTGCACCGTCCCGGTACTTCAATCTCATCTCCTCCCCCTCCTATTACTACCTGGTACCCCCTTTTTAGTCCACCTCTCATCCAGCCTTCTCCCCCAGTTAACTTTCCTTATGCTCCCCTTATTCCTCCCTCTTCCCCTCTTCTCTACCCCCTCCCCCCCGCTATTTAACCGGTTTCTCCACAAACCCATTGCATCTCTCTCCTTCCCCCAACTCCTCCAGCACTGCTGTGCTACCTCCTCTCCCCACTTGGTAACCTTTTCGATTTCCCTCCCTCGGGGCCAGCAGAATCATTTCCTTTCTTCAACTTCCCTTTCTCTCAACCCCACTCACTCTGCCAGATGCCTCTCACAGCCTCCCACCTAGCTGACAGGACCTCTCCAACCACCTCCCCTCTTTTCCTCCTAAACCTCCTACATTCCTATGACTCCACACAGTCCTGCCCTCACCTTCTACCCCACCACCTTGATCCGCCCATATCTCCCCCTAAATATGTCCTTAATTCCTTTCCTTCTTGCAACGCCATCAAAGATAACTCTCCCTTCACCTCTGATACACCAACTCCTGCTCTCGACCTCCACCTTTCCCCACCTAGGAAACCTATACCCCACCCTTCTTCAACTTGCATCTCCTAGTAACCCTACTATCTACACTATTCCTACCATCTCCTCTGTCAGAACCGAGCATCCACCTAAACCCTCCCAAACTCCCCCGTATAAGTACACTATCCCTATCACCCTTCATAGCCCAAGTGCCCCGTCACCAAAACAGTCTTGACGGAACTGCGCTGTCTGCTCCATAACTACAGATCTGCAACAAAACACAAACCTCTGATACCATCACCCTTCACAATATTGACTTGCTCTTCCTAACAGAGACCTGGTTCAACAATACCATTCACTCTATGTTTGATCACCTATTACCCACAGGCTATTCTTTATTTAGGAATGACAGAATTGACAAAGTTGGGCGAGGTGTTGCAGTCATATTTAGAAACTTCCTTCAACTTAAGGCTTTTCCTATCAGCTCCTTACGCACTTTTGAGTGCCTATCTCTTGAGCTTTGATTACACCAGGGATCCCCCCTCAGATTCCATGCCATTTACTGCCCGCCTTGTAGTGGCCCTTTGTTTATGAAGGAACTCACTGACTTCATCTGCGACCAATACTCGCAAAGCGACAACCAGACCTTTGTGGATGACTTCAATCTCCACTGGGGCTTACCGCAAGACTCTTCTGCAAATTTGCTGGCCACCTTCCTCTCTGCAAACGATCTTATCCAACACTGCACAGAATCAACACACTCTAAGGGCTCAACCTCTCCCTTTGTCAAGGCTCCCTCCTTGTCTCCTTCAAAACTGGGCAGGTCACCCCTCTGCTTAAAAAACCCACTGCTGATGCGAATGACCTCAACAACTTCCGCCCCATCACTAACCTACCCTTTCTTGCGAAGATCACAGAAAGATGTGCAGTGAAACAACTCTCTCATTATATCAAGGACAATGATCTTCTTGACAATTTTCAATCTGGCTTCATCCAAAACTTCAGCACTGAAACAGCCTTGCTGCAAGTGATCGATGACGAGATGCGGATACTCAATTCAGAGGGGTCTTGTCTTCTAATTCTCCTTGATCTTTCTGGAGCCTTTGACACTGTCAATCACAACACTCTCCTCAACACTCTTCAGCAGAGAATGGGCATGGAGGGCACCGTGCTTAAATAGTTTGCTTCCTTCTTCTCTAATAGATCCCAGATCAAAATAGCGAATAGTCTTTCATCTCCTTTGGCGGTAGGTCAAGGTGCTCCTCAAGGCTCCTCAAGGACAACCACACTGTTCAATCTCTATTTAGAACCACTGGGAAATCTCCTCAGTAAATCTGGTATCCACTATCATCTCTATGCAGACAACACTCAAATCTACCTCAAGGTGTCCTCCACTCACGATCTCTCCATCCTAAGCTCTACTCTCGACTCCATTCAAAACTGGATGTCAACTCATCAACTGATTCTGAATCCCTCCAAAACTGAATTCCTCCTCCTCTCCTCCCCATTTTCTCCCCCCGGTTCAATCATGGATGAATCAGATGAATATACTTAACAATAAGTCCATTATTGTCGACAGCGCAAAATCCCTTGGTGTCATACTCGACAAAAAACTCAATCTAATCTCCCACATCAATTCCATTGCAAAGTCTGCTCGATACCAACTGCACCTTCTTTGGGGAATTTGTCGCTTCTTCCCGGAGCAAGACCTTAAATCCCTGGTCCAATCGCTGTTCCTCTCCAGACTGGACTAATGCAATTCTCTTCTTACTGGCCTCCCCAGATTCCACCGGTCCCCCATAAATCTGTTCTCCATTCAGCAGCTTGTTTCATTTACAGGGCGAAAAGTAGCGACCACATCACTCCCATGTTATCCACCCTCCGCTGGCTTCCCATCGATGCAAGATCTATCTACCAGACTGCCTGTTTCACCCACAAAGCCTTGCACTACTCCTCTCCTTGCTACCTGGCGAATAAACTTAAACTCTCTGGAGGCTCTAGACCAGCACGTCATGCGGAAAATTTGCTGCTTGAACCTCCCGCTTTCAAGAAGGAAAGATTGATGGCCCAATCCTTTTCAGGCAACGCAGTGAGAATCTGGAACTCACTTCCGCCTCAGCTCCGGACCATCACCTCCTCCCAGGCCTTCAAAACTGACCTAAAAATTCTCCTCCTTCAAAGATACTTCGAAATTTAATTCACGCTCTCTCTATTATCTGAAGGAAGACCTTCCATTATTGAAAATTCTATTCTCCATGACTATGGAAGTGCCTTCCCAGTGTGTTGTTGTGGTTTGAGTGTCTGTCATTTATTGCAGTATTATCCTTCTACTTGTGTTTAGTACTCTTTTGTAACATACACACGTCACTTTTCTCTTGTAACACACAGTTTGCTACCTCTTAAATTTTGTTTGCTTTAGATACTTGCTCAAGTGCCACCATTTATAATTTATATTGCGCTTGAATGCCCAAGGGCGTCTAGGCGCTACAGTGGAGGAGAAATACCAGAGAGGAAAAAAGAGATTAGTGCAAGAAAAGCCAGGTTTTTAACGCCTTTCTGAAGGAAAGAAGAGTTGGACCGTTCTTTATGGATATTGGCAGTGTATTCCACAATTTAACAGTGTGGAAGAAAAAGCTGCTTCCTCCACAGCGCACCCTCCATTGCCTACATAAAGTTTGTTCTTGTGTTTAGTGTCTGCCATTTATTGCAGGACTATACCTCTACTTGTACTTTGTACGCTTGTGTAACCTGCAGACATGTCACTTTTTCCTCCTGTAATCTAATGTACCGTTTGCTACCGCTTGTATTTGCTTGCTCACAATTGTCACTTTTGCCTCATGTAACTTAACGTTTGCTTTTGTAATTTGTTCACTTGTAAATTTCTCCTCATGTATCAGTTCTGTTCCTATTGTGAAGCGCTCTGACACCTTCGGGTAAAGTCTGTGCTATAAAAAATCGCATAAAATAAATTTAAAATAAAATAAAATAAATAAAAAAGGAAGACGCTAACAGCAGGGTACAGTGGAGTTCCAGTTGCCACTAGTCTGATGGATGCTTCAGGAAAAGGCATCTTGCAGCTTGTTGTCTCACTGCAGTCAACTGACATGTAGAGCCCCCTATTTATGTCCTGGTACAAGAATGAACAGGTCCAGTCATTCAGGGGTCCTCTAAGGACACAGATAGCAGATCCAATCCTCTTCACATCTTCAATAAGTTCAGAGCGTTTTCAGAAGAAGGTTCCTGGGGGTGCCGGTGCCACATTTATGCCTAGCACAAGCTAGTGGGTGGGTGGTCTCCTGACACCTTCCTAACCGATGGAGTAAAAGTATCCAGGACCAATCCTACCCGTTTTTTCAATAGATCCTAATTGGCATACCACAAACAGGCCCAAATGCCTTGTGAGCAAGTATTTGGACACACTGTACTTGCACTCTGAGGCTAGGAGTGCGAGTAGGGAGAGTAGCATTGCAATCCTAGTGTCCTCCCACATCTAACACTAAAATCCAGTTTGAAGGAGGCACTATACCCACACAAAACCAAGAGACACAAGTCTGGTAGGACAAATTTAGGGTTCTTCAGCAGCTAGACAGGGGATTCACAAGAATTGTCTTGGCACCCTGTTCTCTCCCTTTTTAAGCTGCAAGACCTACATAGGGGTGACATACAAAAATTTAAAAGGGAGGTTTTTACCTGGCAAAAAGGGTTATTTTAATAAGTTGCATTGCAGGCTTACATGAGGGGTGTGTGAAACTTGCAAAATTTGTTGTAGTGTAATCACGCAAAATTACAGCAAATTGATACATAATGAAGCAAAATACATCTCACACTCAATAAATTACCCAACTGGTCTGTTCGGGCAAAACTTCAACTAAAACATATGATTTCCAGTTACTTGTGTTGAAAACATTGCCACTCATGTTCAGATACGTAGTTTTGCACTCAATAGTACTCTCAGTAAAAAAAGTACCTGAAAGGTTTCTAGGCCAGCCATGTTAAAATAATTTGTGCTCATGCTCAAAACACAGCTGTTTGAATTTGGATTTGTAGTTTTGTGCTAAAAAATTACCCAAATTGTCAATTCCAATAAAAATACTACCTGAGATGCTATTCTCATTCGAAAAGTACCTAGTCCATCTTGCATTAAAATGTATTCTTGAAATTATGCAATGTGGTGTAATGGCATAATCCCGGTCATTTTGCATCAATTGTGTTATGCAGAAATACCAAAATTATACCAATTACACTATAGTAATTAAAATTTCGCCTAGGGTTAGGAGATGCCTTACCTCGTTACACATTGCCTTATGATATTATGAATTAACACTGTGGCCAGGTTGTTAGGGTAAAGTTTAAGGTGTTCAAATTTAGGGGTTCCCAAATTGCCACAGATTTTGGTAGCATAGGATGGTTGCAAGTTAAGAGCACCTTTTTTCTGCTTTAGGGACTCTATTTGTGCCCCATCCTTAGTCCTAACGGATTTTCCAGTGAGGAGTTTCCTGCTGGATTTTGCCGAGCTCTCGACTGCCCTGCTACTGTTCCTCAACAAAAAGGATTGTAACTATGAATAGGGTAATACGATTGTTGTTATTGAAAGTGTTCAGATGTTTTATTGCAGTGTTGCATTCTGTGTAGCGGGATGGATTGCTATTCTGCATGTGAGGTTTTTGGTTATAAGATGTTTTTTTAAATTCAATTGATCACTGTGATTTTGATGTATTATTCGAAGAAGAAGTTTTCTTGTATTAATGGTCAATTTGTTAATCAGATTTGATGAAATCCCAAACCTCAAATTATTGTTCTTGAACTTGTCTGCAGAAAGGTAGTGTGTTTTGCAAGGCAATGGATACACATAGATAGGGATTTCCATCTAATGAGTTTCTTTTCCAGGGTTTGTGTGTCTAATTTGGTCAATGTTATTCGCTTTTTAGTGCACCGGATTAAATACACCAGCCAAAGGTGAATTACCACTGGGCGGGAGTCTGCTTTAGTGCAAATTGAATTTGCCAAGTTCCACGAAGGTACTGGTTTTGCTTCTGTTCTTCATTGTTTGTGAGATTCATTTTATTCTGACTTGTTCTCAAAGCTGCACTGATTGGTTGACCTTTGGAATCGTCGTGCTAATATTTGTTGTTGTTCATTAGATCGTTTTGTGAAGTTTTTGGATAACTCTTTGTGAGACTAATGGGTGCTGTGTGAAAAGGCCTAAAGCCCCTAGTGTACATGCTTTGGAGGGACAGAAAATGCCTGCAGACGGTTCGCCTGCATATGAGATGTTAAGGAATGGTGGACTCTACGTGTACCTGGGTTTGTGACTGGCATGAATATACCGCTGGTGACAAGGACTTGAAGATTCCTTTAAAGATTATCTTTAATATTAGGAAGGTAGATTTCTTGAGTCAGACAATGGACAAGAGAAAGCCAAAACCTAGACCTGCACAGTTTGAGGCACTGAAGGAATGGGATTGAATGGCTACATAGAATGAGAGAAAGAAAATGATGAAGCAGGTAAAGGGTTCATTTAGACAATGGTTGGAAGGCAAGTGGGTCAATAAGGAGAGATGGTGGAGGAGGGTATTTTAGAAGGAGATATGGTAGAAGAGTGAGAGTTGTCTTTCAATTGTCAAAGATACAACAGAAAAAAAGAAAAATTATAAGGGACATAGAGAAGCAGAATCCAGAACAGGATTTGGATGAATGAGATACATTTTTTATGTTCTTCTGAATTACAGACCTCCTGTATTTACCAATAGGATCCAGAAACAGATGCAGAGACCCCCCTTACCTGATATAGGTGCGGCAGTAGAGGGTACAAATATATGATCACAGGGATTGTCATCCTTTGCAGTAGTGCATCAGTGAGGACCCCACCTGAAAATACATTGACAATTTTGCCACGCATTATCAGAAATTCTAGTGTTGTTTCTGCTGAGCCTCCTAGAGAGTGAGAGATTAAGTTTGGGCTTTAAAAATTGAATTTGGAGACGTTTTGCAGGGAAAAATAGATATGAACAGACTGACGTCATACAATGTGGATGAAAAGAGATATTTGATCACCGAAGCAGTGATGTGTGCAAACGAGGCACATGATAAACTTGAGAAACTAGCTGATGAATGCAAAGTTGACATCAATAGAATGAGGAATGTGCAGAGAAATTATATAATGGATTTGACCGATGAGGAAATAAAATAATTGGTTTTGGTGGCTTAATGAACTCAGATTAAGGATCTAGTTTAAAAGGCAAAGGACTGGAGTGATTAGAAGAAGTTCAGAGATAGATATAAGATGAAAATTAATATCAAAAAGAAAGTTTTAGAAGCAGGAAAGAAAACTAAGGGGTCCATTGGTGCTTCTGAATCAGATGGCAGTTACATAATTTCCCTTGAGAGGAGTAAATGGGGGGACTTCTGTACAGGTGCATTGAACAAAAGGTGATCTTTATGTCTTTATGAGGAATTTACCAAAAGTGAGAGTGGAACCTTAGAAATGGTATATAGAGGTTCATAGATTGACAACGATTTCTAAAATATATTGGACAAATTTGGATACGCCATTGGAGATTGTTGTTTCTTGTGAATTATGGACTCGATATAAGGTTGGTGTTGCTCGGCCGACTGAGGAACTAGTTAGAGTTTTGACAAATAATGCTCCATCTGAGGAGGTTGCTGACAAGTACGGAGCTGTGGTAGAGCATTTGAAAAAAAAGGTATCAGGAAAAGAAATTAATTGGGCTGGGGTCTTGAGATTTATGCAGAAGCTGCAATAGTCAGTGCATGAGTATTATGAGAGTATTATGCAAATTTTTAAGAAGCACAGTAAAGTTGAAAATCCCAAGAAAGAAGGCGCAGTGGCTTTCGTATCTGCCTTTATTATGGATTTGAGTTCTGAGCATAGTTTGCTCATTCAGTACAGTGTAATGTGTTGGCAGACCATAGGTATCAATGAGATTCTGAAGTATGCCAAATAAAAGTAGTGATTGATTCAATGTGAAGCAGAAAAGAAACAAGGAGAAGCTGACAGTTGCCCAGAAAAAGTAGTTTCAGAGAAAAGGCAAGAACAAATGATGGGGTTTGATTCGGGTTTTAAGCCATCTCATAATTCTTGAATGAATGGTGCACCTCAGATGCAAGGTGTGAGAACGGTCAATGAAACGGTACAGATACAAGGTCTTTAAAGAGGAGTTATGAATAATTCTGGAGTGAATGCAAATATTGATTTTCTGAAGAAGAGCACTGCTTGTCATTTTTGCAGCAAAAACAGGAATTGAAATCTCATGTGCTGACAGAATCCAGACTGAACTCAGAATGATTTTGTTCCCCAGATGCAACGAAATGTGGATCAGATGCAGACACAGTCAGTTGCCACAGCCCAAGCACTTTATTTGCAGAATGTGTAAAATCAAGAGCAGTTCTGTATGATTATGCCCATAGCTCTGGTGATGCAGCAAAGCATGAGAAAAAAATGCCAAACACTTCAAGATACCAGCAGAATCTGTTAGTTCTGAATACTGATGTTCCTCGGTATCCCCGAGATTAATTCCCAATGGCAGTGCCTGAGAGGGGAGGAGGACTGCTTACTTGGTAAAGTCTTGGAGGTAGACCAAAATGGTCCTTATACAGATGGTAAGGTTTATGGCCACCCTGTGTAATTTTTCATAGACACTGGAGGTACCCTCTATACAGATCATTCTGTGAAGGCCTCAAACCTACCTCTCTCAGAAAGGGGAGTACAAGTTGTAGGCATTCGATATAAACTGACTCTAAACCAGGTTACAGCAGATGTACCTGTCAATATAGGATCAATGAAGAATAATCATCAGTTCAATTTATATGATTCAAGTCCTGTTACTTTATTGGGCAGATGCTTTGCAAAATGACCTGTGTGATTTATTGTTCACTGGATGGTGTTGCAATTGAAACCTAAGATGAAAACACAGTGTTTAAATTTAAAGATTCAAACGTTCAGTTGTTCCCAGTTTTACCAAAAGATGCCCACCTTTAGATTTAAGACATGCCGCCAAAGCAGAGCTATAGGATTTTAAAGGAAAAGATATAGGATTGATAAAACGTGCAATGCCTGTCAGGATTAATGTGAAACCAAATGCAGTTTTCACTAGAATTAGGCAATACACACCTTTGAAAGATGCAGCAGAAGAAATGAAGCCCAGAAGTGAAAAAATAACTGAAAAAAGAATTTTACAGTAAAGGGTTGGAAGCCCATGCAATTCTTCCATGATGGACATTAAAAAACTGAGTGGCAAATGGAGAACAGTGTAGGACCTTCAAGCAATAAATTGAATAGCGATTGAATCTTGTCCAGTGGTACCGAATCCAGCAGTAATTTTGTTCCAGTTTCCAACAGATGGAGAATGGTGTAAACTCTTCAACATATGCCAAGCGTTCTTCTCAATTCCTCTGGATGAGGATAGTCAATTTCTTTTCACCTTTCAGTTTCAAAATAAAGTTCTCATTTGATGTTGAAATCCACAGGGGTATACTGAAAGCACTTTAATTGTTAGTTGAACCATAAAGAAATATTTGGAAAGTTTGCATTTGTCCTATAACTCAACTTTAGAGCAATACAAAGCTGATCTATTGGTGGCATCTAGGACAAAAGAAGATTGTACATTTGATACTATTGCACTATTGAATCATTTAGCTGACAATGGTCACCCGGTTTTACCTATAAAGATGCAGTACTGTAAAAAAGAAATAATGTGTCTTGCTCATCACATTGAGAAAGGGGCAAAGAATGTTTCAAAATAACGTGTTCCTGCAATTCTGAAGTTGGGCCTTCCAACCACCCAGAGGGAGTTGAGGATGTTTCTGGAAATTATTGGTTACCGTCGTCAGTAGAATCTAAACTTTACATTGATTACAAAGACTTTAAGGCAACCTCACAGTGATATCAGAATCCCGGTACCATATGATAACAAATGTTTAGATGCCTTTCAAGATTTGAAGGAGAAATTATGCAGTGCACCTGCCCTTGAAATACCTGATCATAATAAAGAGTTGTATCTCTTCTGTCATGGAAATATCTGCAATCCTGGTTGTTTTCTCTTCCTTTGTAGTTTTGTATCCCCTCTCTGGCCTCAGTTCAGTAAATTTGCAGATGTGTAGTACCAAGATGCCCTAGGGCATTTCCGTGCTCAATAAATTTCAAATCAAATCTATAAATTCAAATCAAATGTGGGAGGTGGGTGCACACTGTCTGTTTTAACCCAAAAACATTAGGGGGGGGGGTCATTAAGACTAATAGCCTATTTGTCAGCTGTGTTGGATCCAGTAGCTACAACTCATCCTGGCTGGCTAGAGGTGGTTGCAGTTTACTGTGCAATTGAGCAAAGTGAAGGAATTCTGAAGTGGCACATATTGATTCTATTTGTTCTACATTCATTAAGATTTTGGTGACCCATACTTGGACTGAGCACCTGACAAACAGTGGTCTTACTAGAAATGAGTTAGTCATACTGGCTGCGGAGAACATCTCTAGCAGGAGATGTAGATTTCTGAATATTGCAGTGCTGCTTCCAGTTTCGGATAGCAATGAAGACAAAGGCAGGTGTGATGATGAGGATAAATCTGAGCATGACAGCATGTCACAGAATTATGTATCAAACCAAGACTAGATATCAAGGTCATTCCCCTTGAAATGGTTTATCTGAACTTCGTTTGTAGTTGGTTTGTGTTTGAGAGACCACTGTGGAACATTGGAGGCTGTCTTTGCACTGTGTTTTATTTCTGAAAATCTCAACCATCATACCTGCCAACTGATATTTCAGTACAAGTGGCAGAGTTGATTGTACTGAAAGAGGCTTGTTGCCTTTCAAAAGATTTGAATGTGACAATCTATACAGACAGCCAGTCTTGTTTCATGAATTTGGGCTGTTGTGGGCTGGTCACAAAGTTTTTTTTTAACATCCTCTGGAACCCCCATCTGGGAATGGTCCCTATACTTTTGATTTATTAGAAGCACTACAACTGCCAAACGAAATTGTAGTAGTCAAGTGAACCGACTATGAGGCTTGGAAATTAATATACGGACAAGTAGCAAGACACTTTACAATTGAGGATGAAACTGTGAGATGAAATAAACAAATTACAATTCAGGAGAAAGAAGAGAATTAATTAAATGAAAGTTCTGCTGAGTACAATACAGACTTATGTGAGTGAACTGAGGAATATCCAGGAGGACATGCCAGAGGATGAGAAAAGAAGGTGGGAAACATTGAGTTTTTAAAAGAATTACCAATATGAGCGGCTCACTCCTGAGTATAAGTATATCCTCCCCAACTCTGAACAGTATTGCCTGGCCAGGTGCTTGCACGGGCAGTCACATGTAGGAAGGGATGCCATGACCAGAACCTTTAATACGTTTCGGTCCAAAGAAAATTGTGAAACGCTGCAGAAGATTTATGCCAGAGGTGTCTCATTATCAGAGAAATAATCAGGGAAAGAAGGCTGTAGTTTTCATGAACCGTATTGTCTAATCAGAGGTCCCATTTATGACACTTTAAGCAGGTTTCATAGAGATGCCAGTTTACAGTGGCCATAAGTATATTCTTGTGATTGTTTGTTTATTCTCGAAAGGTGTTGAGGCCTATCCCATTCTGAGATCAGCTAGCATGACAGTTGGCAAACGTTTGTTAAGAGAATTGATACTTCATTTTGGCCTACAAACCTCTATTGAGGCAGATGTGGGTCTTCTTTTAAAAATGACATTTTGAACTTAATTTGTAGAGCTCTCCAGACTGACCAAAGATTCAATTGTATTTAACATTGTCAATCATCTAGTATTGGAGAGAAGATGAATGGGATCATTAAAAACGAGTTGGATAGTGTGTGAATTCTCAATTCTGAAATGGTCAGATGCTCTTCCTCTTCTCCTGATGAACATTAGCAGTTCCCCAGACAAAAAGACAGGTCTCTCCCCTCATGAAGCATTAATGAGCAGAGCTATGAGATTAGACTACATTCCATCACCTAGACTTGTTTCGATAACTTGTGACATTTTATTAGATTGCTGTAATGGTCTGGTTGAAATGGTAAAATCTATTTCTCTTCAAGTGAATTTGGCAATAGCACTATCAACAGAAACTCAGTGCCATTCCTTAAGTCCAGGAGATTAGGTTTTCATGAAGAAGAGCTGTCTCAAAGACATTGGAAAGGCCCTTTCCAAGTCGTGCATGTGACTAACACTGCTCGTGAAGTGTGCTTGTGTCCTGCAGTAGATTCACGCCGCTCACATGAGAAAAGTAAGAGCCGCGGATGAAGAAGTAGTGACCACAACCACTGGTTCACAGAGGCAAGCTCATTTGTGCAGAACGGATCCAGAGGGGTAAAGAACATTTTGAAACTTCACCAGTTTCCAAAGTTGCTGATGAAAGTGAAGGTGAACATTCTGGTGTATTCCCCTCCCCCCCCCCACACCAGTACCAGTGTCCAGTTTAAATTTAATGTTTAGAGTAAAGAACTCTTACAAAGTCTTGAGTGGAATCACATTGAGGTAGTCTATGGTTGGTCTGTCAGTACAGTGGTCTTCAAATTGTGGGGCACGCTCCCCTGTGGGGCGTGAAGTCATTTGACAGGGGGCACCAGTCCACATGCACCCAGTGGTATGCAAGCCACCTACAATGCACTCACTCACAGTTTCCATCATTGTCCATTTTTGGCCTTTTTTTAGGAATTTGGGCTTGCACTCAAAATGGCCCAGTCTCGAAGTAAAGAGGAGCTCTTGTTGCAGGAACAGCCTTGGAAACTCAGTGAGTGTGTGTGTGTGGGTGGGGAGGCTGAGCATTGTGCTGAGAAAGCACTTTGCAATTAAGTTTTCAACTATCATGCTGCAGCATCCTTTTAAGGGCTCGCGTAGCGAAGAGCCCTTTTGGAAGGGGTTTAAAAAGGGACCTTGAAATTCCACACAGCTCGTGCGTGTGCATTTCCAAGGTCCATTTTCATTGGGCTTTGCGTGTGTGCTGTTTTTTAACAGAACACCCAATAGGCCATAGGCGGTCGCGTAGCTCCACCTATGGCCTATTGGTGTCTGTTATGTGCACCAAGGCCCATATGTCTTTAATTATCGTGGCCAGACACGGCCGCGATAATTAAAGACATATGTTCGCAGTGGCGCGCGTGTGCACCACTCGCTGTTTTTTTGGGGGGGGTCCATTTCACGGTGAAGTGCTGACGTCTTGTTACTGCTTGTCTTTGGAATGCTGCCTACCTGAGCGGTCCTCTCTGTGTCTGTCTGTCTGCCTGCAGGATCATTATGCTTTCCTTTCACGCATGCGAACCAGTAAAGAAGGCCTCTAACCCTTGAGGTACAACTGCTATTAATTTTCCAACATTGATTTTGAAATAAGGCGATTAAGTGCTCGCCCTGGCCGCGCAGGACCTGAACGAAACAGCACCGAGAAGCCTTCGAGGAGCAGACAAGATTGCTGTGGAGACAGGAAGTTGAGCGCATCATGGCCTGGCCTTCCCTGCAAGCTACAGCAGGGCCTGCACGGCAAGCATCCTTATGGGTGCTTGAATGAATGGAAGGCGGGTGTCAGGACACTGGACAAAACAAACCTTTACAGACACAACGGAAGGGCCCCGCATTATCCGCACTGACACCTGTTCGGGTTTACAGGCGAGTAGCGGGAGGCTGAAATTGCTGATCATCAGTTGAAGACAGGAGCTGCCAGGGCAGCTCTCAAGACATGTGTGGGCTCTGGACATGCCCCACAAGGAGACATGCACCTTGGAAGTAACCCTTCGCACGTCTACAACAAGCCTGCCTGACAGGAACTGTGGGGACCTTTTCGAGGACCGCTCGGAGGAAAGACGTTCTTTTCAGTTCACATCTGCTCGTCCATCTCGTGTCATTCCATTTAGGCGTGTATATATTACTTTGGAAACAAAACACTGACGGCCACTTTCAGTACTTAGGTTTCCATCTTCAGCCGTGTGGTTTTGAAAAAAATTTTGCTTCACAAGAATGAGGGTGCCCCATGATTTATGATACAGTTAAAGGAACCTGACAACCCCCTCACCCTGCCCCCAGCCTTAGAATTAGCAATACATTTAAATGCAGTAGCCTGGGACTTGAGTTATCTTGGTCTTGTCTAACTTGTTTGTGCAGCTTGAAACACATGTGTTTTAAACTGTAGAGGTAACGCCAGCTCTCCCGTTTAGATGGAGGGGTAACGTTATCTTTAATTATGCCAACTTATATAACTGAAACTGCCTCATCTGGGTATTTGTGTTCACCTTTGGCAGTGTTGTCAGATTGCTACAGCAGGAGGACATGGTGTTTCTAGTCCTGAGTTTTCATCTAACTACTTGCCATATTCTGGGACTTGTTGTCTATGTTTTCTTCGATTACACCCCCAGCACAGTGATGGTTAAATCAGAGGTTCAGGCTAGACACATGTAGGAGGGCTGAGACATCCTTACGCTCTGGAGGCCTCGTTTCCAGAAGCATAGAAGATAAGCTAGAGACACTTAAAAGCCGGACTACCACAACGGTGCATAGATTAAACCACGAGCCCTATGAGAAGAGACCCAGGAATACAAATTAAAAAACACGCTTTTATCCCCCTCCATCCGATCCTTAAAGGAATAATAACAAAAGGGCAAGCACTTTTCACCTGAAAACTACTGCTCTATCTAGAGCACCAGACACCACCATGTGTGGTGCAGAGCTCATGGGCAACGTTGCAATATATGTTGTCACTAGAAAGGCACTGAATGCATAGAGCAGAAATGGTGGAGACTGAAATGAAAGACTGGATAATAATGTAAAAGCGAGACACCATGTAGAATATAGTAAAAGCGAGACACCATGTAGAATTGAGTAAAGACTGGTAATAAAATGCTATCAAGTTCCATGTTTTTGAGACTGCACTCAATGCCACATACACTCCAAATACCACTCAGTGCCACATAATTACACGCCACATAATTACACTGCACTCAATGCAACATACACTCCAAATGCCACTCAGTGCCACATAGTTACACGCCACATAATTACACTGCACTCAATGCAACATATACTCCAAATACTACTCAGTGCCACATAATTACACGCCACATAATTACACTGCACTCAATGCAACACACACTCCAAATACCACTCAGTGCCACATAATTACACGCCACATATTTACACTGCACTCAATGCAACATACACTCCAAATACCACTCAGTGCTACATAATTACACGCCATATAATTACACTGCACTAAATGCAACATACACTCCAAATACCACTCAGTGCCACATAATTACACGTCACATATTTACACTGCACTCAATGCAACATACACTCCAAATACCACTCAGTGCCACATTACATGCCACATAATTACACTGCCCTCAATGTAACATACACTCCAAATACCACTCAGTGCCACATAATTACACGTCACATAATTACACTGCACTCAATGCAACATACACTCCAAATACCACTCAGTGCCACATTACACGCCACATAATTACACTGCACTCAATGTAACATACACTCCAAATACCACCCAGTGCCACATAATTACACGCCACATAATTACACTGCACTCAATGCAACACACACTCTGAATACCACTCAGTGCCACATAATTACATGCCACATAATTACACTGCACTCAATGCAACATACACTCCAAATACCACTCAGTGCCACATAGTTAAATGCAACATAACTGCACTGCACTCAATGTAACATACACTCCAAATACCACTCAGTGCCACTTAATTACACACCACATAATTACACTCTACTGAATGCAACACACACTCCACACAATACCACTCAGTGCCACATAATTATATGCTACATAATTACACTGCTCTCAGTGCAACATACACTCCAAACAATACCAGTCAGTGCCAAATAATTACACGCCACACAATTACACTCTACTGAATACAGCATACACTCCTCATAATACCACCCAGTGCCACATAATTACAAGCAACGTAGTTACACTCTACTCAATGCAACATACACTCCAAATACCACTCAGTGCCACATAGTTACATGCCACATAATTACACTGCACTCAATGCAACATACAATCCAAGCACAACTCAGTGCCACATAAGTACACGTCACATAATTACACTGCACTCAATGCAACATACACTCCAAACACTATTCAGTGCCACATAATTACATGCCACATAATTACATACTACTGAATGCAACACACACTCAACACAATACCACTCAGTGCCACATAATTATATGCTACATAATTACACTGCACTCAATGCAACATACACTCCACACAATACCACTCAGTGCCACATAATTATATGCCACATAATTACACTGCACTCAACGCATCATACACTCCAAATGTCACTCAATGCCACATAATTACACACCACGTAATTACACTCTACCGATAGCAACACACACTCCACACAATACCACTCAGTGCCACATAATTATTTGCTACCTAATTACAATAAAACATACACTCCAAACAATACCACTCAGTGCCACATAATTACATGCCACACAATTACACTCTACTGAATACAACATACACTCCTCATAATACCACTCAGTGCCACATAATTATATGCTACATAATTACACTGCACTTAACGGAACATTCACTCCAAATACCACTTAGTGCCACATAATTACACGCGTCATAATTACACTGCACTCAATGCAACATACACTCAAAATACCACTCAGTGCCACATAATTATATGCTACATCTTTACACTGTGCTCAACGCAACATACACTCTAAATACCACTCAGTGCCACATAATTACACGCCACATAATTACACGCCACATAATTACACTATCTTTGTATCTATCTATCTATCTACCTATCGCCCTCGCTCTATCTATCTATCTATCTATCTATCTATCTATCTATCTATCTATCTATCTATCTATCTATCTATTTATCTATCTATCTATCTATCTATCTACCTACCTATCTATCTATCTGTCTATCTATCGCCCTCACTCTATCTATCTATCTATCTATCTATCTATCTATCTATCTATCTATCTATCTATCTAGCTATCTATCTATCTATCTATCGCCCTCACTCTATCTATCTATCACCCTCACTCTATCTATCGCCCTCACTCTATCGTCCTCACTCTATCTATCTATCGCCCTCACTCTATGGCCCTCACTCTATCTATCGCCCTCACTCTATCTATTGCCCTCACTCTATCTATTGCCCTCACTCTATCTATCTATCGCTCCTCACTCTATCTATCAATCTATCTATCTATCTATCTATCTATCTATCTATCTATCTATCTATTGCCCTCACTCTATCTATCTGCCGCACTCACTCTATCTATTGCATCACCACAGCATCACTCAGCACCACCACATAATCCCTCAGGGGCACCACAACATCACTATGCGCTACCACAGCATCACAGGGGCATCACAGCATCACTCGTCGCCACCAAAACATCACTCAGCACCACCACAGCATCAATCTGTGCAACTATTCAACAACAACTGGTTCAAATATGTTCTCTCAATATTTCAAGTGTTTTTTACCAATGTCACAAAAAGATGTTAATATTTTACTTCTGTTCTTGGATTTTCGTCAAAATAAAAAACACTGAACATAATCTTCACAAAAGTTATTTACAAAAGTTTTAAGCTATTGCCATTATAAATTACAATAACTTTTATATAAGCAATAATTATTAGAAAAAATTAAAAGCCATGGTTATTTGTAATATCAATACATCTAAGTCACGAAAATGCAACATATATTGCATTACAAATGCTATAGGTGTCACATTCACGAACGTTATAACTATTGGCATTGTAAATGACAAAGCTATTAATTTCGCTATTTTCAAAACCAACACATAAATAAAAAATGTGTCATTTACAATACCAATAGCTCAAACTTTCCTAATGTGAGACCTATTGCATTGCAAATGCTTGTTACATATTGCCTGGGAGTGCCCCAGAATTCATGTGTTCTGGCAGGAAATTTTCTCTGCGGTTAACCAAATTGTCGACAGAACAGATGCCCCCTCCCCGGAGTTGGGCCTCCTCGGTTATGTCAGGGACACTCCGCCAAAGCAACACAAACTACATGCTCTTCTTTTACTACATACAAGACGGTAGGTGGCTATTCGATGGGGAAGGAAAAGGGGAAAAGGGTTCCTAGATTTAAAGATTGGCTATCTGATGTGCCATATGGCCACACACAACTTGGTATATACTTGGAGCTGATGCCCCCGTCTTAAAGACCACGTGATATATGGGAGTCATTCTTGTGCTGGGCGCGCGCCAGTGCCGATGCCTAGTCTGAACCTCAACTTGACGCGAATTCCTAATTGTAGTTTGTCTACTTATATTAGATTGATATGCATTGTTTCTCTACACTTTCTATCGTGCATGACTTTGCATCATTAGATATGGCTGTACTATGATTATTACATGTGAACTGCCTCTTTTCTTGAAAGTAATGTTATACACTACAGAATGTGCTATGTATAACAATATTTCTGCCTGAACTGCACGCACTGCATAGTTGATCTTTTCTTTAGGATATGTAATTCTAATGTACTGTAACCTGGAGATTGATATGTGACTGTATTGACATGCTGGCTGGTTTTCTTCTTTTCTGTTGGAACTTCTGTTCCTATTGTTTGTACTGGATATTGGTATAAAACTTAATAAAAACAACAAAAAATTAAAAAAAAGTTTTCAACTATCTGTGCACCTTTTTGGCTATTTGGCAGCAAAAACACAAAGCATTTGCCATTTTAATCCAGTGCTACTACTATTGAGACAAACACCTAGAGTATGCCAAGCACAGACTGTTTACTCCCTGTTAGACTTGGCAATATTGGCGTGAGTTTCCCCTGTATTTTTTCCTTTGCCTCCTGTTATTTTACTGTGTGTTGGACTTCATTTTTACTGGTCTAGATGCTTTGGTCACTTTGCCACTGCTGGTTAGTGCCAAAGGACAAGTGCTCCCTGTAAATTGTTGTTATGGATTAGTGATTCCATGATTGGCATATTTGATTTACTAGTCAGTCCCTAGTACAGTGCGCTGTGTGTGCCCACTGACTATAAATCAAATGCTGCTAGTGGGCCTGTAGCATTGATTGTGCCACCCACATAAGCAGCCTGTAAATGTAACTCTGACCTCCCAGTGCAGTGCCTGTGTGCAGTTTGGTACTGCCATGTTGACTTGGCATCTGCACCCACTTGCCAGGCCCTAACCTTCCAGTTTCTTACATTTGAGTCACCCCTAAGGTAGGCCCAAGGTACCCCTGTGGGCAGGGTGCAGTGTATATGAAAGGTAGGACATGCACTGATGTGTGTGGTATGTACTGATAGTGAAATAGTGCAAAATATGTGTTTCACTATTGTTAGGCTCTCTGCCCCCATAGGATAGAATGGGGAGTTTGCTTATAACATCTTATAGGCATAACTACCCCTGGGAACAAGAAAATAAAGTTTGATATGCCTGAATTCAGAATGTTATAATGCATCTTTAAGTGAGGTTGATTTTTGCATTCTGGGTTTGAAAATACCACTTTTAGAAAGTAGGTATTTTCTTGCCTAATCATCCAGTGTGCCTCTGCTAGATTTGAGTATTGCATGGATTTGTAGTGACAGCAGCTGTGGATGAGCAGTGGCTCCAGAGAGTCTGGATGATTCAGAGCTGGGCTAAATAGACCTGGGCTGCATTTAGAGTAGTGGGACGAGATTTCCTTTCACCTGAATGGGCCTGGTCTGCCTTCCACAATGCTGTCTCCACCTCTTGTCAGGAAGCTGCACCAGAGAGGACATAACTGGTTCTGACTGGGCAAAAATCTTCTCTGCCACAGAGAACAAGGGATTTTGTAATATAAAAAGAAGGGCCCAGACCCCAGACGTTTAGATCACTTCTGAGAATCAAAAGGGACCTTTGCCAAGGTGAAGAGCTGGAGAAACTGAGGGGAGGAATGCCTCTTTGCTGTTTGCTGTCTGGGGTTGGCCTAAGGTGGATGTTCCTGCCAAGGAAAGGACAAGGACTTTGCTGTGTGCTGTGTCCCCTGCTTGAGGAATATATCTAAGGGCTTGAAGTTGAGCTTCCCTCCTGTTCTGAAGTTTCAGGTACAGAAAGACCTCACCCCCAGCTCCCCTAAATGCCCTTGCTGTGAGTTCTGACCTGCCAAGAGGTGCCTGCTGCTGTTCTGGGCCTCTGGAAGTTGTTCCTGCTGTTGGGAACTGGAAAGTGAGCATCCGCACCCATTTCCAAAGCATCGCCGCAGTGTTGTGAAGAATGTCCACGGATCGTCATCACATCGCTGACGAAACCGACGTAGCCTCTCTGTGGCTCGAGAAATCGCAGCACACGCCAAATCAAGTGCCCCCATCTCTGAAGTCCAAGATCACTGCACCGATTCTGACGCATGCCCTGCTGTGCGACTGCAAGAACCAACGCATCGTGGGATGGGGCTGAAGAAATTGATGCGTCACCATTGTCCCGTGCATCCAGAACTAATGCATCCACGATCATCACGCATTGTACCGGGGCACCAAGCCGACATCAACGCTGGGGCCGCAGTAAGAAACTAATACATCACCTCCCTGCGCAGTAAAAAAACGATGCATCACCTCCCCTTCAGTAAGGAAACGACGCATCACCTCCCCTGCATGGCAGTAAGGAATCAACGCATCACCTTCCCTGAACGTAAGGAACTGACATATCACCTTCCCTGCCGCTGCTTTTGTTATTGACTTTGACGCATCCAAGGTATTTTGTGTGAAAAGCGTTGAATCTGCAATTTGCTTTGAACAAAACTATTTTTCCCTTTAAAAGTCATAATGTTATTACGGTTTTGTGGATTTTTGTCATTTTGGTCTTGTTTGGTTTAGATAAAGATTACTTTTTTTTCTAAACTGGTGTGGTGTCCATTTGTAGTGTTTTTACTGTATTACTGTATGTGTGCACAAATGCTTTACACACTACCTCTAAGATAAGCCTGTCTGCTCGTGCCAAGCTACCAAGGGGGGGAGCGGGGGTTATTTTAGAAGTGTATCCCCCTTACCTTGACTAGGAAGAAGGGTCCCCACTTGGATAAAGGTGGAAACCTCTGCCAACTAGAGACCCCCATTTCTAACAGGCACCAAAACATTATAGTTGTATCTTGAATTGGTTTAATAAATTGCATACCATCCTGCGTCATGGTTGGTGCCTATTTGTTTCTAGCTGATGGGGTAATGTATTGTTTTTAAATCAGTATAAGTTATAGAAGGTGAAACCTGAAGTAAACAAGTATGGTTAAACTCAGTCTTCAAAGACTGACACCCTAAAACTCATGTTAGCAATGTCTATAATCTGTGCCATTTAATTCACGCACTTATGGGTGTGCTATGCAATACTAATGGTTGAAGGCACTCTATAAAATGCCAAATAGCAACTGGTCAAACAGTAATCCCGTTAAAACTGAGATCATTACGTTTTATAGCGGTTTCAGAAGTATGGGATTTGTCTCTGTGGTAGCCCGTACAAACACTCAATCCTTCGTTAAATTAAAAGTTTGCTACCGTTTTTAGTTACCAGCTATCACCAGCTCATCAGCTTGCTGCATTGTTAATGTCTGTTTCTTTAGCAGTGTTTGTAGTTGCTTTGTGTAACCTGGATTCTTTATTTGTATCTATTGTTTATTGATAGAGCTTCGGCAGACATATGACTGAAAGTAGGGGTAAATTAGGTACAAAAGAGATTTGGCGCTACCTATGGACTGACAGGAGATGACTGATTAAAAGTTTTTAACGGGGGACTTGGAGGGAATTTCAAACGGGCATAAAAAATGGGATTTTACATCTGGATGGGAATCTTTAAACAAAAGGAGTTAGATTGAACTTTCTAAATAGGACTGGACGGCTTTTTCTAGAAGGTATTGTGGATTGAGATTTCAAGAAGGGAGATGGGAGCTGATCTTTTAGAGGGGGATGAATTAGGTTTTGAAAGGTAATGTGGTTTTTTAAAGGGGTACACAGCCTGTTTTGATGGTTTCCTGGATGGATTTCTACAGATGTTTTATCAGGCTTTAGAGAGGATTCCTAAATTAGCCTTTGCAGGGTGGGGTAGAGAGGTTTTATTGATAAGAACTTGTAGATGAGCCTATATACTTCTTTGTAGCAGTGATATGATGGGGCTTGCAGTGGGGATCTTCATTCGGCTTTGGAGAGTTGTCAGGATGGGCCTTTGTAGAAAGAGTATGGAGTCGTTTTTGTATAGTATGTTTGGACATGACTTCAGAAATTGTGTGTGGTGAGAGATTTGTACAGTTTTGAAAATATAGCTTTCTGCAGTGGCTTTGTATAAGAGTCTGGGTGGCAGTGGTTGCTCCACAACAGGAAGGTGGGGGGTTAGGGGGGAAGAGAAAATAATTATTTAGTTAAACTTACCTTTCACCACAGCCTCCAACGGCCGCCTCGGAGTGCGTCCAGCAGTCTCTGGGAAGGCAGAGGCTTCTCAGCCAATCCTGGCACTGCTCACCTGTTGGGAGAGAAGCTCCAGGATTGGTCTAAGTTGCCTGCTCTGCCACTCAGACACTGCTGTGTAGGCTGCGCCTTTCCTCCAATAGGGCTGTGAACACAGCTGGGTTGGAGAAACAGAAGTGGCATACAATGCCACTTCTAAGTGCCCAAACCTGCCTGTCATGGCCCGATCCGTCCCTGCCCGAATGTCAGAGCCAGTCACAGAAAAATAAAATGATATTGTTTCATTATTATTTCATTTTTCTGTTACTGACTCTGACGAGTGGGTGCGACGCTCCCCCGACATTACGGAGGAGCCGCCCCTGCTTGATGGGAGTCGCTGAAGACAGATGCTGGTTCTGGCATTAAGGAAGATACCACGATTGTACTTTGCAGAGGTGTTTTGGGTGGGCATTTGAAGAGCGGTTTTACATTTGGTTTTTAGCAGGGTGTTTGTTGCTTTGAAAAGAAGTTCTGAACGGGCTATAATACGCAGGGGCCTAAATGATGTGTTAAAGAGTCGTGTCTGGATAAGGCATGGTAAAGGATGTTTGAATTGTGCTTTGTAGAATGTGGCCTGGGTACTTCTTTTGTAGAGGGGAATCTTTGTGGTGCCATGCAGAGAAAGTAAAGATAGGGCTTTGCAGCGAGGGTCTATGCTGGGCTTACAGATGATATGTAGTTGAGAGCTCTGTAGAGTGAGTCTGGGTGTGAATCTGCAGACCGTTCAGGATAGGACGTTGTAAGGATGGGTCAAGATAGTGCTTTTCAGAAGAAGTCTGGATGGGGCTTTGATGAGAGGACCTGGATGGGATTCAGCCTGGTGCAATTCCCAATGTGCTGACAATTAGCAAGCCTTCTTACCCTTGTCTTTGTCTGACCTTTTGAAGGTTTGAAGGGGGTCTGACAGGGTGAATCGCCTGCCATAGCGTAGTCCCTAGGCACCACATACCGGGAGAAGGACGGTGTGCGGAGCAGGAGTGCGGCTGGCCTCCTACGAGGGCGCTAGCAGGACGCTTTGCAGGACGCTGGCCTGGCCAGGTGCATAACCGCTTCTGGTTCTGCAAGGGGAAGGAAGAGGGAGCGGCAGGAGGGGCGGGGAGGGCGGGGGACTGCGCTGTCAGAGCGGTCCCATTCGGCTAATTTGCAGTCAGCACGGTGTGTTGGGAGAGAAGGGGACTCCTTGACTCAGGAGTACTCTCCCGACCGCTTTCTTTTCTCATAACACCACGAGCCTGGATGTCCGCCGCTAAAAGGTATTCTTTCTTGACCATTGCTCTGTGAAGTTTCTTTTTTTTCCCCTTTGGTGTTTATTTACGCCCAGGGATGGGGCCTGCTCTGAGAGCACTACAGAGGGGGCAGAACTCAAATTGTTACATTTTTTAATGCACTCAGGTGAATTAAAAAAGCATAAAAAAGAACAGGAACACAAAACACTAACCGAAAATAACTGATAAAAGAAAGACATCATAAACTTACCTGTGTCTCCCTCCTTCTGTCGAGAGTGCCGGTGAGTTACTTTTGCCACAAACGAACCTAAAGGACAGTAGAAAAGGAGAATGGGAACATTTACACGGGCAGTTGCATGGACCACACCTACTTCGCCTGATCCTCAACCCTCTGCACCTGGAAGGCCCGGCTGGAGACGGACTTGGTCCCTCAGACACCCACCCTGCTCACAAGAGAGGCCTCTCTGCTGATGCTTGAAAAGTGTCCCAGGGCTCCCAGATGAGACTGGGCCAAGAGAGGCTGGGCTCGGCCACGCCCTTGCATCAAGCCTAGTGGAGGAACATTGGGGGTAAGAACCACTCGCAAAGAGCCACCCTACCAGAGGTTGCCCGTTATTGATTCTTGTTTCTTCGCATTCCAGTAACATTACCATCAGCAGTGACTATGGACAAATGGAAAACGCACGGAGCTGGGGGCTCGAAATTAACCCCACCAATAACATCAAATACCCCCCCATCACTAATTACTTATAATACCTCCCCATCACTAATTACTTATCTTCAGTAATGGGGGGGTTTAAACTCTGAAAAAGGGCATGTGGAGGAAAGAAATTGATGCAGTAAGGCAACACTCGTTGTCCTTGCTCACTGGTTAGGACCCACTGCCCCATGGCCACTGACTCAGTCAGTCTGTAACAGCGCGCCAACTCTGAATTGTGATGCTTTAGGCTCTGGCACAAAAGTGGGTGCAGCACCCAGTGAGAGCACGCACCTCAGGAATGGTGTAAGCCTCAATGCCCTTGAGAAAGGCAGAGATTCACTGCTCTGTGGCACCTTTGTTGGGCTTTGTGAGGATGTGGACTCTGTCGCAGACTCATCAATTGTCATCATCCATCACCCTTCATAATCAGACTCACCTCCGTCCAAAAAAGTAGGCGTAATAAGCAGATACCATCAAAAAGGAAACTTCATCATCAGTCCCTGAAAATGGGCGTGTTCAGTAAACCCCCCACCTAACAAGGGGCCTCGAGGAGAAAGTCTTCCCCTACTAGTGGAACAATTAGGTGCACTGATAAAAACCCATAATGATGAATTATTCCTCAGACTGGTGTCATTGAACTGATAAAACCCATAATTATGATGTATTCCTTGGACTGGAATCATTGGTACAAATTCTAAAAGAAGGCTTACTGGCCCAAAAAATAGGGAAGTGATTATTGCTGCACGGAAAATCTATACATCCGCAATCAGAACAAGAAAGGATGAGCTCAGACATTTTTTCAGAATACCAACGCGCTTGATCCCATTCAGTTCGGCTTTCGGACAGGACACAGTACGGAGCTAGCTCCTATCAAAGCAACTGAGGAGGTTAGAGTAGCGGTCGATCGGGGAGGCGTGGCAGTCCTGATTCTTCTGGACCTGTCAGCAGCCTTCGATACGGTCCATCACGATGTTTTGATGGACCGATTATCGCTAGCGGGGGTGCAGGGTTAGGTCTGGAGCCTCCTGAAATCTTTTTTGACTGACAGAATACAAACAGTAGATTTGGGGCGGGATAGATCTAAGCCTTTCGCCCTCCCGTGCGGGGTGCCTCAGGGGTCTTTCCTCAGTCCCACGCTTTTTAATATATATGTTAGGCCACTGGCAGCACTGATAAGATCTTTCGGTCTTCAACTAACATCTTACACGGATGACACACAAATTGTGTTGAACATACAATGAGGGAAAGAAGCGGAAATGGCCTCGAGATTTCATGACTGCCTGAAAGTCATCTCTGGCTGGATGGCCTCTAACTGCCTGAAACTTAATGCAGGCAAAACCGAGGTAATTATATTTGGGAACAATCCCAATCTCTGGACACCTGACCTGTGGCCCGAAGAAATGGGCAAGCCCCCAACCCCCACGGTTAAAGCTAAGAACCTGGAAGTGATCAAGGATCACAAACTTTACTATGGAGATCAGGTCAGCTGAGTCTCGACTTGCTTTTTCCTCCTTAGAATTCTGAGGAAAATAACATGTTTTCCTTCCAGAAGATTGCTTTAGGACAGCAGCCTCAGCCCTCATTTTGTCACGGCTGGATTATTGCAACAGTCTGTACCTGAATATGAAAAAAAACATCTATACAGACTCTAGCTCATGCAAAATGTGACGGCTAGGCTGCTAACGGGCATACCGAGGTTTCTCCCTGCCAGAGATGGACTTCAGCCATTGCACTGGCTCCCAGTAACAAAACGAATACAATTCAAAGCTTTGTGTATTGTTTTCAAGTCTTTGATGGGTAGTGGCCCTGAATTTCTAAACAGGTGCTTTGAATGGTATGTCCCTGGTAAAGCGCTGTGCTCCTCGGAAGGAAAGCTTGTAGTTGTCCCCCGAGTGAAAAAAGCTAACTGGGGCAGCAGCAGCTTTTCCTGTTGTGCCGCGAAAGCCTGGAACAGCCTGCCGGTGCTTCTTAGGCATGTCAATGAGCCCCCACCTTTTAGGAAGGGGCTGAAGACATGTCTATGCTCTGTTTAAGTCATTTTTCCTTTGTAGTCAGTGGACAGTGCTCAGTGCCAGGACACCTTTGGGTATATGTGCGCTTTAAAAGCTCCAATCACATAACCTAACAGAAATGAAGCCTGGTCCGACATGCTGGCAGCAGGCAGCCTGAAAGATATGAATAGGTTCTGGGACATCATTATTCACCCATTGTTCTCAGAAGGATACCTATCACTAACTGACTATCCGATTCCAGAGACTGCATGGGTCACAAACTTCATCTCTATTTTTAATCCCTTTTACAAGGCGATAGCCTACCAAGAGATGGTCACTGACATGGTGAAAGACAGGGAACAGGCCATTTTGTTTTGTCAATCTATCTCAGGTGGAGGCAGTGATTAAGCAAGGCACATGTAAGAAAGTCCCCAGACCAAATGGAGTTACAGTGAACTTTTTTTAATGCAATCCTGTCCTCTGGGCTCCAATGCTTACTAACATTTTTAGAAACACTATTGTTGGCCCATTCAGGAAAGAGGCCACTGTGGTCCTGATTTTCAAAAATGGTGACAGAAATGACCCGGTTTGGTAAAGGGCGATTTTCCTAATTGATTCAATGGCCAAGGTTTTGGGCTGACTGAAAGGGTGGACTACTGCCAACAACATACTATCGAGGCCCCACTATGGCTTCAGACAGGAAATGGGAACAGCTGAGCAGTGCCCTAACCTCTTCTTAATTGTTGGTAAGTACAGCAAGTCCATGAAGGGCTCATTACATCTCGCCTTCAAGGACTTGTCAAGTTCTTTCAACACTGTCAACTGCAGAAAACTGTGGGACATGTTGAGCGGCATGGGGGTGGAAGAACACCTGGTCACTCTCCTCCGGAGATTACACTGGAACACTCCAGTCTAAATATGATATGGGCCTGACGCTTAATGTACACACTCACTAGCCCCAACTAAAGGCACCAGGGATGCATCTTGGCCCCCTTCTTGTTCCTCATTTATATAAATGGTTTGGAAGTCTACTTATTGAAAAAGAAATTAAACTATCCAAGGGTCAGCAATGTATTCATCCCACTGCTCCTCTATTCAGGCAATGCCCTCATTCTAGGAAGTCAATATATAAGACAATGGGGTAGCCCAGTTATGTGCAGAACCTGGGGACTTGCTCTTTAAGGGAAAAGTAGTTCTGCCACTTAATAGCTTCAAAAGAGCATTTAATGTATGTTCAATTAGTGTCCCTCTCTCTTGATAGGACTGCCATTAAATGAAACATTTTTGGTCTCTCAATAACATCCAAAGCCCAAATAAATAAAAGGAATCCTGTATTACTTTGAGATTTGTAGAAAATGTATATAAATGGGGTATTCAAAAGGAATAAGTATATGCATACACAGATAAACACTATACAATTACATACAAATTAAATGACGTGAAGTGAACACAAAACAATAAATATATATATCACAACACAATATACAAATTACACATCAATATGAATCAAAAAACACATTTAGACAAAGTGTGACGTATTTTGACTATGTATCATCCCAGTTTCGAAATTAATCTAGTTATCCACAATTATTCTGGGTGATCATTTGGATATGATAATTAGCGTCGACGTTTCGACCCCAGGGACTATTGCGAAAGTGTATTCGTCTGAGAGTGGTCTTCTCCAGGACTGAAGAGAATCTGTGTGTGGCCTTCTATGAAGCTCCACCCTGACTTCTATGACAGCACAACAGCTTGTTCACAACGGATGACCTGTATCCGACTTATTCTGCTTAATCTTTAGGTTAGATTAGTCCAAGGCACATCGTGCCTATATATCTCCAGCGTCTGGCGCTCGGGGTTCCAAGTATAAATCTCTCTTTGTATCCACAATGTGTTTTGCGGGGCCTGCTGCCTCCATTAACTGCTTCAAATGAGGATCCAAAAAACCAAGTCCAAAACTTTTTATATTCACGGAAACCCCATGGACAAAGTACCAAGCTTTTGTTATTTGGGGATCGTTTTTAACAGACAGCTAAAGTGGGACCTTCTGTTGATCCTAAGGGTGCAAAAAATAAATAGTGTGATTGAAGCACTTTTCGCAGCTAAACTAGGCCATCGACCTGTAAGGGAAATGATAACCATCTACAAAGCCAAGTGCCTCTCAATTGCAACCTACGGGTTTGTGGTGTGGGTCTATTGTAACTGTTCTAAACTCCGAGTCGTAGAGAATAGTTTTTTCAGGAGGCTTTTGAAGATCCCTCAGGGATCGCCAACATCCTTCTGTCATATTGGGATGGGACTGAATTATATAGTGGAATATTTGGGCTTGGCCCCTGATCCAGCGCTCCAACTAAAATACTTTATAAATGATGTCACAATCCACTATCATCACTTACCAATCAATACCAGGCCCATTAAGAAACAATAGAGCAGCTGAATCATGAGGCGAATGGATCTAATATGTATGTTTTTAATCTATAAACTATCTACAATAAACAAGACCAGCTTGTCATTTTAAAAGTTTATTTTAAAATTCATAATTGAATAATCTTTATTAACTCTCTTTATTAAAATCAAACATTTAGTTTGATTAATTCAGTTAAATGCATTAAACATTGGCACAAAGATAACTGTCAATTCAGCATTGCTCAAAATAATGAATCAAAGAAAACATAAATCTTATTCTCTAAGTTAGCTTTCTGACCTGAAAGGGAAACAAATAATAAACAGTTGAATGCTTACAATCCAAAGGAAATCGGACAGCACTTCGCCCTCAGGAAACAGCCAGCCCCAAACCCTTCAAGAGAGCCAATTTTATATCATTTTTGCTCTCAAATTTAACTAAATGTAATATTTTTCTAAAGGTTCAGCACTGTGATTGGTTGATGGCTGTCAGACCACCACAACTACCACGTCCAGGGAATGAGCGTCACCATGCCATTGTTCATTGACATAGAGTGACATCAGCTTCCGAGCGTCTTTTGAAACAATTAAAAAAGTTACATCTCTAACTCCACCCAAGCTCGGCAGAAATCATCCCTTCCATTTCCTCGGCCTTGAGAAAAGAACATCCAGAGCAGTTGTGAACAAGTTCCATTGTCAGAGTCACAGTTTTTTTCAAATGTCAGAGCCACAGTCCTTTCAAGAAGAAGGTAAAACAAAACTCTCCATGGAAGATTTCCAAGATGAGTACACATAGCTCCAACTCTGCTCAGTACAGGCCGATCAACTTTTCTTCAGAAACAGAGGCTAGGCCTCAAACCACTCTCGGGCTATTATTCAAACAAACACAAAAAGCGTGATTAATTCAGGTAAAGCAAACCCTTCTGTACCACCCAACCCTTGCTAATTATTAATTAACCCACTAATAAAAGACATTTAGCAAAAGCAAACAAATAAAGCAGCACATAAAATATCTACCATTCTTCATGTAATCCAGCTTTATGTTTCTGAAAGAGTAAAAAGATGATTAAATGATACACAGACAGACAAACACAACATGGGACAAACATGTAAGCACATATAATAAAGCACATGCCATGAATGATCAGCCGCATATTAATAGAGAAACCTTCCTGGTTGCTGTTTGCTTGGCTGGAGGATCAAGGATTAGCTGCCCGTCGTCGCCAATCTGTCCTGAGCGGAGAGGACTGTGAAAGGACTTTGCAGCTTGCCGGACCCACTGCGCGGGTCCCGCTGCGCCAGGGGTATCTGAGGGAGAGAAGCAGGAGACCAACCAACCCCCAGAGCACCGGCAGGGCTGCGAGAAGGCCAGCAGGGACTCCATTGACCAGGAGTCCCTGCGTGTAACACCTGTGGCCGCTCTCCCTGGCGGCCACGGCCCCCGTCAAGGTAAAAGCTGCTCTGAGCCTGCCAATCGCGGGAAACCTTCCTGGTTGCTGTTTGCTTGGCTGGAGGATCAAGGATTAGCTGCCCGTCATCGCCAATCTGTCCTGAGCGGAGAGGACTGTGAAAGGACTTTGCAGCTTGCCGGACCCGCTGCGCGGGTCCCGCTGCGCCAGGGGTATCTGAGGGAGAGAAGCAGGAGACCAACCAACCCCCAGAGCACCGGCAGGGCTGCGAGAAGGCCAGCAGGGACTCCATTGACCAGGAGTCCCTGCGTATAACACCTGTGGCCGCTCTCCCTGCCGGCCACGCCCCCTGCCCTATACTAAAGGGCAGAACTTCCGCTGCGCGGGAGCGACCGGGGCGAAGACCCGGCAAAGAGCGGGCCGTTTTAGGCAGTTAGAGGTCGGTAGAGACCGGACCGGGCCACCCCTCTGACGTTACCTATACTACGGCCCCTCCTTGCCCAACTGTATTATGGCGACTAGGGTCTCAAGGAGTAAAGCTGCACAACAGTGTTCAAGTACATTGGAAAAAATTTTCCCGAAGGCCAGTGCTCAAGCCAATAAATGCCAGCCAGTGCTGGATACTCACCTGGAGATGGGCTCTGAAAACGTGACATTGGATTCCACGGTCTCTTCTATTGATGATAGTACCCCTTTACTTCTGGATGCCACCCATCTGTCACTCATGGACAGCATCGACCAGACCATTGAGTCGGTCCTGCAGCAATTAAGAACCCCATCAAACTCTCAGAGGGATAGAGACTCTCCGCGGCCATCTGGGATCGCTGATCCCTCTTCTAATGTGAATTGCATGGGAACTGAGTCGCAGGAAGTGGGCCAGGTTGTTCTTCTCACAGATCCTGTAAATAGTGGAGTGGAACAACCACCGAAAAGGAAAAGGACGAGGAAACTAAAAAGGGCAAAGAGGGCCAAAGTTGACACAACTGAGCAAAATCTGGATACTAGCACAGACATCTCGGCCTCCCCTGAGGTCACTTCCCCAGGGTCTAGGTCGGATCATTCAGGCCCTTCATTAGCTACGGCCTTACCAGTGCAGTCAGGCCCATTTATATTTGGTGGGGCACCCTCCAATAACACAGACATGCTTATCAGCTCACTCACAGACATCCTTAAGAACTTGCTGAACCCTCTCTCTGCTAAACTGGATGCCATAGAGGCTAGACTGTTGGCCATAGAAAATATTCATAAAAGGAACAGTCCTGGGTTGGCTCCAAATGCTCCAAGAGCCCCTCGGGAGACGACTGGGAATAGACCGTCGACTTCTGCATCGACCACCCAGGTTTCAAATGTGGACTTGCGCAGCAGAAACGGTGCTTCTGCCCCACAAACGCACCCACTGCCATCACAAACACCAAGGCCCCCTGTTCCTGCTCCTAGGAGATCTAAGCAACCTCCATCGTCTCAACCGATGAGAGATGAGAACTCTACCAACGGTCCTACCGGCCACACCACTAGCCCCCATGCTAGGCGTAGGGTGGTCAACTTGCCCCCAGAAGCAGTACCTTATACGGCAATCATGGTGGGAGTGCCTGAGCTCACCGGTGACACAAGGGAGCCGCAGGACTCTCTACGTAACAAGGTAATAAGTTGGCTTAACATTAACAGGCCGCTCCCTCCGAACTTGAAAGGTGAGGTTTTGATGGTCAGGAGGATCCCATGGATTGGTTTTACCCCAAAGAACAGGGCGGGGGATTGTATCATTGTCAGTTTCAAAAGCCCACACGTCGCCACCTATATTTGCAACTGGCTTGTAAGGCCTGATAAGTCCACCATTGAACTAGTACCTCTCTCACACTTCTACCCAAATGTTTGTAACATGGAGGTGGGGAGGGAGCAGGGGTGGACTAGAGTAGGCTTTGCTGTAGATGGCTCACATTACAGGCCAAAGCACTATATACCTCCCGTTCCTGGCAATTTCATTCACCACAATAGATTTTCCTGTCTTGATCAAGTGGACTGACCACAAATGGGGGATACTCCACTGAGCCCTGGAAAGCTAGTCAGTGGGGTCCTAAGCAGGGGGGGATTGAGTGCTGTTCCTGTAACTGATTGCGGGCCACAGGACACCGCCAAAGAACGAAGGGGTACCCTGGAAGACATCCCGGGCCAAGAAGGGCCATTACTTAGTACTGGGATTGGTTATAGTTCGCAACCAGCGGAGGTGGATGCATCACTCATTATTCCGGTTACTAACAATGGCCCGCAAGACTCTAACCACCCCATAGCCACTGCGCCATCTTCCCCTGGAGGCCCAGGATCACTATCACAAGATCCAGGGTTGAGAATTCTCTCCTGGAATGTGGCAGGGATCGCAAATAAGGAAGGCACACCGGAGTGGGATCTCCTGTTAGGTGTTAGTGATATCCTCCTTTTCCAGGAGACATGGGTGAGGGAACCACAAACTAGAAGAGGGTTCAAAATTTTTGAAATCCCTGCAAAATGGAGTGGGAGGGGGAGGCCATCAGGAGGCCTGGCGATCTGGATAGCGAGTCACATTGGGTGCCAGGCGGAAAAGATGCACACGTTTTCGCAGGACATCCAGTGCGTGCTGCTTACATGGCCTGGCAAATCATCTTGGGCCATTGTTAACGTTTACTCACGACCAGTTGCCGCGCCAAACTAATCCCCCACCCTAAACGAACTGTCCTCCTTCCTAGGCCAACTGTCAGGTGACCATAAGGTAGTGTTGGGAGGGGACTTTAACTGCCATTTCGAACCCCTAGAAGGTCTAAAGGAGGGTGCCCTCACTGCTTAGGATGACTACTGGGGGGTCCCACCCTCGGCTTCGCCCCACCCTAAAGCCTGGCCCCCACTAGCAGTGCAACTCACGTCCCTTACCCTGAACTTTGCACTGAGGGCATGCAATGGTCGTACTCCTTCCGATACCCCCTCAGTGTGTACTTTCAACAGAAAGGGCCATGAGTCGAGGCTGGATTATATAATGTTAGACATCACATTGTGGCCAAAAGTCCTTGACTTTAGGGTGTTACCAAGATCAGACAGCGACCACAATGCCCTCCGTTTAGAGATCCAGCATTCTCTGCCCCCAGCGGGCTTGCCCGCCAACACCGGCGGAGAGGATCAGGGGGATATGCTCCTCACCACAAACAGGCGTCGGGTTAAATGGGGAAAGCTTTTAAACTCAGAAGATGCCATTAATAAGCTATACGGCCTGGCACTCCCCAGGTTCAAGGAGGTGGATGCGCTCATAAACGAACCAAGATCCCTGGACTATAACGAGAAACTAGCTAACATTCACCAGGAACTAGTGAGGGATCTTGCAGAGGTCTTCCATCCGGTGGTACCAACCCGAAGGAAAAAGACTCGTGCCCCTACTTGGTACACTTCCTCTTGCAGGGCAATCAAATCTGAGCTTATTGCCACAATCAAGGAGGGGTCAAATAAGGGCAAGGTTCGAGACCTTAGGAGGGAGTACAAAGCAGTAATGGCCAATGCAAGGGCCGAGTGGGACTGGAATCACTGGCATGATCTCTATGAAGCACTAAAAACTAGAGATTCTAGGAAATTCTGGGCCCTGGTAAATAACGGGATGGGGGAACTTAAAACAGCAATCGAACCTAACATCGCCCCCTCGCTTTGGGAGGCTCACTTCGGGGCACTCTACCAAGACACTACTCCTTGGCCAGACGGAGTCCTGCCAGTGCCCACAAGTACCCCGGACACGCCCCTGGAATTTTCTTTAGGGGAGGTGGTGTCTGCTCTGGAGCGCCTAACGCTGGGGAAGGCGCCGGGGCTGGATAAGTTACCGGGGGATCTTTTCAGGCATCACCCGGATATCTGGGGTCCGTACCTCCTCATTCTTTTTAACGCCATCTTAGGAGGTATGGCGATTTCCGGCTCTTGGCTGGGGGCAGAGATTGTACCGATTCACAAGAAGGGGTCTCCTCTGCTCCCGGCCAATTACAGGCCGATTAGCCTAATAGATGTACCTCAAAAGCTCTTTGCGCACCTCATTCTCAACCATCTGCTGGATTGGGTGGAGGATAACGACATCATGAGCCCCCTCCAGGCTGGCTTCAGAAAGAACACGTCGACCATGGACCAGATTTTCCACCTCCTCCTCCTCTATTGGAAGACGATGACGTTAGAGGGGGGGAAGGCTGTACATGGTCTTCGTGGATCTGAGGTCAGCCTTTGACCTAGTCCCGCGAAGGAAATTGTGGGAGGTCTTAGAAAAGTTAGGAGTTCCCCCTCAACTACTTAGCATTATAACCAGGCTGCATGAGAACAACTATGCACAAGTGAGGTGTGGGAGGGATGGCAAGCTTTCGTCCAGGTTTCCAGTCCACCAAGGAGCCAGGCAGGGCTGTGTCCTGGCACCAACCCTGTTCTGTCTTTTCATTAACAGCGTTATATTGCACCTAGATAACGTCAAGGACAATGATGCCCCACTACTGGCAGGCAGGAGGGTCCCGGCAATAATGTTTGCTGATGATACCCTCCTGCTTTCCAAATCCCCCATGGGGATCCAGAGGATCGTGAACGGATTTGGTCTTTTCTGTCGCCAACACGGGTTGGAGGTGAACACAGAAAAGACCAAGTTCATGATTTTCAATCCTCCCAACAAAGCCAGACCTAACCCCACCTTGGGAACCGTTAGCCTTGAGAGGGTTTCTACCTTCATATATTTGGGGGTAACACTCCAGGAAAACCTCTCATGGGACTGCCAGATAGCCAGATCGAGGGTAAAACTGTCCCAGCTATCGGGTGCAATTCTGAAGGTTGCAAATACTTCCACTTTTAAGCCTTTAAGCCCGGCCCTGGAAACATATAGGACTCAAGCAAAGGCAGCAGCCATGTACAGCAGTGAGGTATGGGGCTATAAAGCAGGGAAAGATTTGGCAGGAGTAGAAAACAGTTTTCTAAGACGCCTACTTGCTCTCCCGCAAGGCACGCCACTTTTGCCCCTAAGACTAGATATGGGTCTTCCCTCCATTGCTGAAGAGCTTGTGTCAAAGCCCGTGAAGTTCTGGCACCGGCTATGGTCCACTGACGAACTGCACCATTACAGACAGGACCTTATTCATGTAATGAGCCTGAACCGCAACAGCAAAATCCCCTGGCTCGCTTTCGTCAAGAACGAATTGCTCAGTATGAACTTGTCAGAGCTATGGGACGATCCTGCTCGAGGTTGCCAAAGGATTTCCCGCAAAGCCCTGACCCAAATGTACAAGGACAAGAGCCTGTCACTTATGGTAAATGCTCACAATAGTGGCACCCTGACTGCGCGTTTTATGGAATCCAAAAATTTGTATGTTTTTGAACCCTTTATGGATTTTATCTTTCCTGTACTGGCGAGGAAATTGTTTGTGCAATGGAGGTTCGGCACACTCCCTACTAAAACCTTCACTTGCAAATGGACTAAAGGGGGTGACAAACTGTTCCCATGCTGCAAAACCCATGAGGAAGATGACCTTCATATAATGTTTGTATGCCCTGCCTACCACAGACCCAGGAAATACTGGATAGCACCGCTCTGCAGAAACCTGGGGTTCAGGAAGTATCTACAGGCATACAGGTTCATGAAAACTAGCACTCTGGGCCACATTGTGTTTGCCATATCTAAATTCCTAATGGCAGCATGGATAATCAGAAAGAAAATAGCCCTCTGAACCATGGTACTGTCTTGCACCCTCTATTCCTCGCTGGTCCAGTAGAGACTCTTTTATATGTATTTAATACTGTATTTTAAATGTATGTAGTGTATTTTTATTGCATCTTTTATGGCCTATATGGCCGAAATAAAGAATTTTTGGAATTGGAATTGGAATAGTGACAAAGACAATAGGACAGACATGACAAACAAAACAATATTAATCACATGTTACAAAACAGACTTGCAAATGCAACAAGAGCACATGTTGTTAATTCCCGCGTGTTCGTGTGTGGTGCAAACTTAATCTAGGTTGAGTTAATTGAACAAATCATGCAACAGCTCATTAATAAATTAGTTCATGTTATGGGAGATTAAATCCACGAGTCAGAATAAAATATTTTCTGAAGCTCGCTTCATCAGCCCCCAACTACTGTGGGCTAAATTACAGCGGAACTAGATTTTTCAAAACATATTCTTCTGGACTGCCTCACTCTGGGTAACACTGAAAGTATTCCTTGGCTGGGATATGTAAAGCATACTTTCAGCGACATGGATCTCAAGGGTTTTATGATGACCCAGCTCATATGTCTCCCTCAGCCAGAGCCCAAATAAAGACAGCGTATCTTAAAAGGGCACAGTCTAACCATCAGCGACAACTACCTCAGCGAATTCCCCTGAGCAACTATGATGATGTTCTTCTTAGCCAAGAGTTGCAATTTTACTTACTTTTTATATTTAATTCCCAATACATATTCCAGCTAACTAGGCTCTGTCTAGGTGCCATCCACTTCTTAGTTGCAGTCTAAGGTGAACGGCTGGAGAACCTACCCCCATGTCCCTGTGATAATACCGCCAGACAAAGCACATTGCACATTTTACTATTCTATTCACTTTACAAAACCTTAAGATCGATTGGCAGTTGGGCAAGGGGGTTCTGTTTTAATTGATGTATTATTCATATTGTATATGAAATCTCATATTGCGCTGTGTACTTTTATGACCTCCTAAGTCAAATACAGTGTTTATGATGCTGATGTTCTCAAAGTAAATTGCTCATAGAAAATGTAAAATCTTTAACTTGACTTTCTTGATAATTATATTAATAGACTTAGGGCCTCATTTATAATTTGACGAAAGGCCAGCCATTCTGCCAGGATTACTCCATCCCCATGGAGGAAGGACCGCTCACCAGATTTATAAAAGACCTCCAAGAATTGGATCCTTTACAATGCATTACCAGGAACTGCCATCATGTTGGTACCTGCCAATGCATTTCTCTGTTTGGTGCAGGGCTAAATCAATATGAGCGTACAAGTAGACTAGTAGGTCTGCAAGTTTGGTTTGAGCACTAACCTCATTTTCTGCGTAAGGCCCAACTCCTCAAATGAAGAGGGAGTCCACGGTGTGCCCTCGATTGAGACCCAAGAATACCTCCATACTCCCTCAGAAATTGTTCTGCATGCAAATTGGTTTGCTGCACAAATTTCTCAAGGAAGACATAAAGAGATGGACATAGACAGTTGCCAACAAATCGGCTGTATTGACCTTACATCCAGCATCTCCAACAAACTGAGGAATTTGAGGCTGTACTACATTGTGGGGGGGGGGCAGCCAAAAGATTATTCCATCTGTTCTTGCCACTGCATGTGTCTGCTCTTTAGGTTGTTCTACCCTGCTACGGTTGCTCTACTAATACAGAATGTGCCCGCAAAGGTACCTCATGACTACTATGACCATAATACTCAGGATTGTTGGAAGACGAATCATTAGATGGAATTCCTCCTACTGAAATATCGCTTTCTAGATTCTGCTCTATTTTCCTCTACCTCAGATGCTGTCTCAGTACAAAAGGAACCCCTCATAAATGTTACATTTCCAGTACAGGCTCAGGACGGGTGAGTGGGTAAAACAACAAAAGACAATCAACAAAAGAGTCCTACCAGTCTAAAGTTATTATCACAAAGGATTAAATCCCACTAGAAAAAAATCCAAGACACAATCTATACTTTCTTTAACATATTTCTTATTGTTTATTTTTTATATTTTATATTCTTTTCAACAATTTATTTAAAACCACTTTTCATGATTTAAATCGCATCACTTACATGTAGTCATTTATATGTACACATTAACATTATCATTTGTCATAAATTCCATCTGTTATGTACATTTATTTTCATCATTTAAAAACATTTATTTCACAAAAAACATACATCCCCATCTGTAACTTCTACTTCAAACTCTCCTCTGACATACCATTCATACCACATAACACACACTCCTCACATAGCAGTTCGGAAGAGACAAAATTCTCTATACACCCACGGAGTCATTTTCTTCTCTCCTTCTGGTGTAGTGGCCTCGGACTGGACACACCAGCAGTCTCAATTTTGTTGATTGTCAGTATCTGAACCTGCCTCAGAGCTGTCCTCCATAAATCAAATTAGGGCCTGGCCAGTAGTCATCAACCTAGACTCCATCTCAGCTGGCTGGCTGCCTGGCTAAAACCTTCCTTCAAAAACAATGTCCTACATAGAACGCAGCAGTATGTTTCTAAATCAGCTGGTGGGTGTGTGTGTCTGTGAGATGTGAGCAACAGTACATAAACAAAAAAACACCGCTTTTTCGATGCAGCTGCAGGGTCTCCAAAAAACACAAAATAAGACAAAAAAGACAAAGTATTATTTCACCTTGCAACATACCCAATGCCACACATTCACATAGGTGTCCAAGCACCGGAAGTATCCTATTTTGTGCACAGGCATGCTCCTTGTGAAAATTCACAGTGTAAGCACTCACAGTGAAGTTAGTCATTGGCAGAAGTTATGACTACTTCTCCCATAGGCTAACTTCACTGTGAGTGTTAGCACGGTATATTTTCACAAGGAGAATGCCTGCGCACAAAGTTGCAGAGGCTTCAATCTGAATGTGTGCTTTAAGATATAAAAGGTAGGAAAAGCATGGGCCGCAATTGCTCCAAAAATACAGAAATAGACAAAATATGTTTTTTATATTTCTTTACTTTTGAAGCAATCATTGCACCCGAGCTTTACCTTAAGATGTTTAAAGCTAAACGCGCGAGTGCTGCCATTGCTACAAAAGGAAACAAATAGAAAAGAAAATGGCGGCTGCATGTTTTTATTCTATTTATTTACTTTTGTTACAATGACGGCACCCGCGCTTTAGCTTTAAACATCTTAAGCTATCTTAAGATGTTTAAAGATAAAGCTGCATGTGCTGCCATTGTAAGAAAAGTAAAGAATACTCACCTATTTCCTTTTCTTCCCTTCAGTTTCCCACGTGGGTCCCTTCCTTCAGGGCCCCCCTTGACAGCAGCATCTTGACCCCGAAGAAAACAACCCTGTTGGCGCTGAAATTCAGGTAAGTCAGTTTTGCAGTATTTACCCTGGGCACATATGGTTTGGACTCCAGCAATGGGAAAGTACTGGTAGTAGGTATTTTTTCACATATCTTGCATATGTGTACATTTAACAATTGCGCGGCCACCTGCAGCGACACCTATTAAAAAATTCTCCCCACTGTCAGAAACACATCTCTGGCCCAGTGGTGACATCGTAATACGGAGGGCAGTAGACTGCCGCTGAGGCTGTCTTCTTGGGACAGCCACCGCAGCAGTATGGCGGTAAGACCGCCAAACTCGTAATCAGGTCCCAAATTCTTACTTTCAAAATACTTGTTTTCATTTTAAGTAGCCACGGTCCCCAAAAATTAGTTTGTAATTTTCATCAAGTACAAATGCTTCACATGGACACAATCTGCTTCAATTTTACAGGTTTACAATCGCATGCCATGGGTGCTTACCCTAATGCCAATGATGCCTCTAGTATTCCAATAATGCTCTCCATTACACCAGAGACAATATTGTGCTAAGGCTGGATGTCATAACAGCCAGGATGTTCACATTACGTCTTTCATGGCCATTATTATGCAAATAGTGTCCAAAATGAGGGCAGTATGCTCACAATATGTCAATGATGCCTGCCAGATGCATAACTAAACCAAATTATGTAAAGGATGAAACTATTATGCCAGGACCACTGCCATGCCAAGAACAGACACAGTTGAGCCAGAGATGAACCATGTATGATGGGGAGCTGCATGAACGTTTGGTGGACCTTGACGCCAAGCATCGCTTCTAGGGAGCAACCATATTCATCAGGGAGACACACAATGCCACAAATACAGGCATACAGGTGCACCAATAAATCTGCACATAAGTGCACACACAAAGAAAGATGCATGCACAGTGTGGCTCGATAGTGGATCCAGCTCTGGATTTAGCCACTGCTCCCCTAAGCTCCTGGGCTGATCATGCACCCAACTCACACACTTTCGCTCCGGCTCCTGCTGGCCCACGCTTATGTGACTCTGCTTTTACTCCTACTCTGGCTTCTCTAGCACTCTTTTTTCTTGGTCCAATGTTCACACACATAGCGTGACAAATAGAGTGGGGCCTATAACATGTCCAATTGCCTTGTGACTTTGCTAGATTGGGAGTGGATACAGATGGTCTTGTTGCAGGCCTAATTGACCAACACGGTGTGTTTGTGTGTTAGCATGAGGCCCGGCCATTGGTTTGGCTGTCTGCCAGGCTAATGGTCTTGAGATGAGAAAGCAGTGCTGCCTTCTTTAATGTGCATACACCCTCCGAATGATGTACTGGAGAGAGCTTCACTATACAGAGCTACTTAAATGGTGTTGATGAGCTTCCAGTAACTCAAGTTCAAGTTCAGGAATTTATATAGCGCACTACTCACCCGGAGGGTCTCAAGGCGCTTGGGGAGGGGGTTCGTTATTTATCGAATAACCAGGTTTTAAGTTATTTTCTGAAGGAGATGTGGTTCTGTGTAAGGCGGAGGTGAGTGGGGAGTGAGTTCCAGGTCTTGGCCGCCAAGTAGGAGAAGGATCTACCTCCCATGGTGGATCTTTGGATACGTGGAACTGCGGCGAGGCCTTGATTGGAGGATCTTAGTTGGCGGGTGGGTGTGTAGAAGGATAGTCGAGTGTTGAGGCATTCGGGCCCTAGTTTGTAGAGGGCCTTGTGTGCGTGGGAGAGGGGACGGAATGTTATTCTCTTGTTGACGGGAAGCCAGTGGAGGTCTTTCAGGTGGCTGGAAATGTGATCTTGGTGAGGGATGTCCAAAATGAGTCTCGCTGATGCGTTTTGGATGCGTTGGAGTTTTTTCTGCAATTTGGCTGTAATTCCGGCGTATAGGGTGTTTCCGTAGTCTAGTCGACTCGTAACCAGTGCGTGGGTGATAGTGTTTCTTGTCTCTGCGGGGATCCAGTGGAAGAGTTTTTTGAGCATACGAAGTACGTTGAAGCAGGAGGATGAGACGGCGTTGACTTGTTTGGTCATCGAGAGTGAGGAGTCTAGGATGAAGCCAAGGTTACGTGCGTGGTCTGTGGGTATGGGTGCTGAGCCCAGATCCGAAGGCCACCATGAGTCGTCCCAGGCAGAGGGGGATGATCCTAGGATGAGCACTTCCGTTTTGTCTGAGTTAAGTTTTAGGCGGCTGTTTTTCATCCATACGGCTACTTCTTTCATGCCTTCGTGAAGATTGGTTTTGGCGGTGTTGGGGTCTTTGGTGAGGGAAAGGATCAGCTGGGTGTCGTCAGCGTAGGAGATGATGTTAAGGTTGTGTTGACGCGCGATGGAAGCGAGTGGACTCATGTAAACGTTGAAGAGGGTGGGACTGAGTGATGATCCTTGTGGTACACCGCAGATGACTTCGGTGGCCTCTGATTTGAATGGGGGAAGTTGGACTCTCTGAGTTCTCCCAGCTAGGAACGAGATGATCCAGTCCAAGGCTTTTCCTTTTATGCTGATGTTGCTGAGGCGTTGTATGAGGGTGCTGTGACAGACAGTGTCGAAGGCCGCGGAGAGGTCGAGAAGAATGAGGGCCACTGTTTCTCTGTTGTCCAGTAGTGTTCGGATGTCGTCTGTTGCTGCGATGAGGGCGGTTTTGGTGCTGTGTTTGGCTCGAAAGCCGGACTGAGAGGGATCAAGGGAGTTGTTGGATTCGAGGAAGGCGGCGAGTTGGCTATTGACGGCTTTCTCGATGAGTTTGGCCGGGAATGGGAGGAGGGATATGGGGCGGTAGTTTTTAAGTTCAGAGGGGTCTGCTGTGGGTTTCTTCAGGAGGGTGCTGACTTCGGCATGTTTCCAGCTTTCTGGGAAGGTAGCAGAGTTGAAGGAGCAGTTGATGACATCACGGAGATGGGGTGCGATGATGGAGTCTGCTTTGTTGCGGATGTGGTGGGGACATGGGTCGGTTGGCGCGCCGGAGTGGATGGAATTCATTAGGCGGATGGTGTCTTCAGTGGTGATTGGGTTCCAGGCGCTGAGGTTGTTAGAGGTCGGTTTAGGATCTGAGGGGGGTGGAGAGGATTGTTCGTTGGAACTGTTTTCGAAGCTGTTATGTATGTCGGCGATTTTGTTGTAGAAGAAGGAGGATAACGAATCGCAGAGGTCTTGGGAGGGAGTGATGTCGTTTGAGGCTGGGGTGGGGTTGGTGAATTCTTTGACGATGTTGAATAGTTCCTTGCTGTTATGGGCGTTGTTGTCGAGTCGATTCTTGAATGCTGATTTCTTGGTGGATCGAATCAGCTGGTGATGTTTGCGGGTGGCTACCTTGAAGGTGGTCATGTTGTCGGTGGTTGGGTTTTTTCTCCATGTTTTCTCGAGAGTACGGCATAGCTTCTTGGATTTCTTAAGGTCATTGTTGAACCAGGCGGCCTTTTTTCTGTCTTGTTTGGTGTGATGGTTTTTCAAGGGTGCTAATTCGTCAGCGCTGTGAGTGATCCATTGTTTGAATTTGATGGCAGCTTGGTTTGGGTCCGATGAGAGGGTGGGTGGGTTTTGGTTGAGCGATGTGAGGAGTTGGTCGGTGGTGATTTTGTTCCATTTTCTTCGGGGAATAGGTTGTGGGGGGTTGTGGGTCGAGGTGGTTTTGTAGCTGAAATGAACACAACTGTGGTCCGTCCAATGGAGAGCTGTGGTGCGATCGAAGGAGATGTGTTTGCTGGAGGTGAAAATTGGGTCGAGCGTATGTCCGGCTACATGGGTGGGGGTGTCAACAAGTTGTTTGAGGCCGAGATTGGCCAGGTTGTTAAGAAGGGTGGTGGTGTTGCTGTCGTTTTTCTTTTCCAGGTGGAAGTTGAGGTCTCCCAGTAGAATGTAGTTCTCGGAGGCGAGGGCATGTGGGCTGATGAAGTCAGTGATGTCTTCGCTGAATGGTTTACGGGTTCCTGGAGGCCTGTAGATGAGGGTGCCTCTGAGTGTGGTCCTAGGGTCGGTGTGGATCTGGAAGTGGAGGTGTTCGGCGGTTGTAAGGTTGTCGTCGAAGCTGGTCGTGATTTTGATGGTGTTCTTATGGACGATGGCGATGCCTCCTCCAGTTTGAATGGTACGGTCTTTTCGGATGATCTTGTAATTGTCCGGGATGGCTAGGGCGATGTCGGGTGTTGATGATGCGTTCATCCATGTTTCAGTGAGGAAGGCGACGTCCGGTGATGTAGTGTCGAGTAGATCCCAGAGTTCGGTGGCATGTCTGTGGACCGAGCGGGTGTTCAGCAGGATGCACTTCAGGTGGTTAGAGTCGGAGCTGTGTTTGGAGTTAGTGGAAGTGGTATGGGTCTTGATGCTGGTAAATTTGCAGTAGTGGCAGGCGAAGGGTCCATCGGTGAGTCCTGGGGCAGCTACGCGGCATAGAGGTGTGCGTCCTGGGTTAAGGGCTAGGAGCGACTCCTTAGAGTCCCATGATGTAGAGCCTGGGGAATCTGTATCTGGGTGGCCAGTGTTTAAGTACACAATATGCAGTGCCACTATACAGTGTAAAGATCTGCACTGCAGAAATTGGCATTGTGCATGTGTGTGTGCGTGCATGCACGCACATACTCCTGTTCCAGTGGGTCTGTTAGTACGTGTCCAGTGTCTGTTTACATCAGAGTATAGCTGTATGCGGGTGTTCCTCTTTTCGTTTGTGCGTTATCGTGTCCCCTATTACAGCATCATAAAGTGTTTAGACTTGAATAAAGCCAAATCTACTGTTTGTGGTTTTTTTTTCAAGAAAAACAATTTATAAAGCAATAGCCATTTGAAGAAAAACATTCAAGGCAGAATGCATTACATTTTGTTGCTCAAAAGTACCCTGCCGCAATAAGTGAAACATTGCAGGTTACATTTTCCCGCAGAATCCCACAACGCATGCTGATTATGCACAGAGTACAGAGTAGTCGCACCAGTCACAGAAATGAATGCAATTAACCAATCAGCACCAAAGGAAAACGTCACTCCATTTGGTTGCCTGAATGCCCCATGTATGTTTATAATTCTCACATTGTATCAAAGCGTTATTTAAGTTTCAAGTTTCAAGTTTAAAATTTGTATAGCGCACTACTCACCCAGAGGGTCTCAAGGCGCTTGAGGGAGGGGGTACATTACTTATCGAATATCCAAGTTTTTAGTTGTTTTCTGGAGGAGAGGTGGTTCTGTGTAAGGCGGAGGTGGGTGGGGAGAGAATTCCAGGTCTTGGCCGCTAAGTAGGAGAAGGATCTTCCCCCCATGGTGGATCTTTGGATGCGTGGAATTGCGGCGAGGGCTTGATTGGACGATCGTAGTTGGCGGGTGGGGGTGTAAAAGGACAGGCGCGTGTTGAGGTTTTCATGTCCTAGGTCGTAGAGGGCTTTGTGTGCGTGGGTGAGGAGACGGAACGTTATTCTCTTGTTGACGGGGAGCCAGTGGAGGTCTTTCAGGTGACCGGAAATGTAAGCTTGGAGGGGGATGTCTAGGATGAGTCTGGCTGAGGCGTTTTGGATGCGTTGGAGTTTTTTCTGTAGTTTGGCTGTGGCTCCGGCGTAAAGGGTGTTTCCATAGTCCAGTCGGCTTGTGACCAGTGTATGGGTGACCGTCTTTCTTGTTTCGGTGGGGATCCAACGGAAGATTTTTTTGAGCATACGTAGGATGTTGAAGCATGATGATGAGACGGTGTTGACTTGCCTGGTCATCGAGAGGGAGGAGTCCAGGATGAAGCCCAGGTAACGTGCGTGGTCCGTTGGTCTGGGTGCGATTCCCAGGGCCGGTGGCCACCATGAGACCATGAGTCGTCCCAGGCGGAGGGGGATGATCCTAAGATGAGGACTTCCGTTTTGTCCGAGTTCAGTTTTAAACGGCTGTTCTTCATCCACTCGGCTACTTCTTTCATCCCTTCGTGTAGGTTGGTTTTGGCGGTGTTTGGGTCTTTGGTGAGGGAGAGGATCAGCTGGGTGTCGTCTGCGTAGGAGATGATGTTGAGGTTGTGTTGGAGCGCGATGGATGCGAGGGGACTCATGTATACGTTGAAGAGGGTGGGACTGAGTGATGATCCTTGCGGTACGCCACAGATGACTTCGGTGGCCTCTGATCTGAAAGGGGGGAGGCGGACTTTCTGGGTTCTTCCGGCGAGGAACGAGATGATCCAGTCTAGTGCTATTCCTTGTATTCCGATGTTGCTGAGGCGTTGTATAAGGGTGCTATGACAGACTGTGTCGAAGGCTGCGGAGAGGTCAAGTAGGATGAGGGCAGCTGTTTCTCCGTTGTCCAGTAGAGTTCGAATGTCGTCTGTTGCTGCGATGAGGGCGGTCTCGGTGCTGTGTTTGGCTCGGAAGCCGGACTGTGAAGGGTCGAGTGATTTGTTGGAATCGAGGAAGGCGGTGAGCTGACTGTTGACAGCTTTCTCAATGACTTTGGCAGGGAATGGGAGGAGCAAAATGGGGCGGTAGTTCTTGAGTTCAGTGGGGTCTGCTGTGGGTTTCTTCAGGAGGGCGCTGAGTTCGGCATGTTTCCAGCTTTCCTGGAAGGTAGCGGAGCTGAGGGAGCAGTTGATGACGTCTCTGAGATGGGGTGCGATAATGGAGTCTGCTTTGTTGAAAATGTGGTGGGGACATGGGTCAGTTGGCGATCCTGAGTGGATGGAGTTCATCAGACGGATGGTGTCTTCAGTGGTGTTTGGGTTCCAGGCGCAAAGGTTGTTGGAGGGGGGTTTAAGTTCGGAGGTGGGTGGGGTGGACTGGTCTCCAAAGCTGTTATGTATGTAAGCGATTTTGTTGTGGAAGAACGAGGCTAGAGAGTGGCAGAGGTCTTGGGAGGGAGTGATGTCGTTGGTGCCGGCGGTGGGGTTGGTAAACTCTGACGATGTTGAATAGTTCCTTGCTGTTGTGGCCATTGTTGTCGAGTCGATCCTTGAATGCTGATTTCTTGGTGGATCGGATCAGCTGGTGGTGTTTGCGGGTGGCGTTCTTGAAGGTGGCCAGGTTGTCAGTGGTTGGGTCTTTTCGCCAGGCTTTCTCGAGGGTGCGACAGATCTTCTTGGATTTCTTAAGGTCATCATTGAACCAGGGGCTTTTTTGTTACCTTGCTTGATTTGATGGTTTTTCAGGGGTGCTAATTCGTCAGCGCTGTGGGTGATCCATTGTGTGAGGTTGGTGGCTGCTTGGTTTGAGTCTGATGATTTGGCAGGAGGGTTTTGATGGAGTGCTGTGAAGAGCCGGTCGGTGGTAATTTTGTTCCAGTTTCTGCGGGGAATTGGTTGTGGGTGGTTGTGGGTCGTAGTCTTTTTGTAGTTGAAGTGAAGGCAGATGTGGTCCGTCCAATGGAGAGCTGTGGTGTGATTGAAGGAGATGTGCTTGCTGGAGGTGAAGATTGGGTCGAGCGTGTGCCCGGCATAGTGGGTGGGGGTGTCAACAAGTTGTTTGAGTCCGAGATTGGCGAGGTTGTCCAGAAGGGTGGTGGTGTTGCTGTCGTTGTTCTTTTCCAGGTGGAAGTTGAGGTCTCCCAGTAGAATGTAGTCCTCGGAGGGGAGGGCGTGTGGGCTGATGAAGTCAGTGATGTCTTCGCTGAATTGTGTGCGGGGTCCTGGTGGCCTGTAAATGAGGGTGCCTCTGAGTGTGGTCTTGGGGTCGGTGTGGATCCGGAAGTGAAGGTGTTCGGCGGCTGCGAGGTTATCGTCGGAACTGGTCGTGATGCGGATGGTGTTCTTATGGGCGATGGGGATGCCACCTCCTGTTTGGTTGATGCGGTCCTTTCGGATGATCTTGTAGCCATCCGGGATGGCTATGGCGATGTCGGGTGCTGATGAGGCGTTCATCCAGGTTTCTGTAAGAAAGGCGACGTCCGGTGATGTGGTGTCGAGTAGGTTCCAAAGTTCAATGGCGTGTCTGTGGAGCGAGCGGGTGTTGAGCAGGATGCACTGCAGGTGGTTAGTGTCGGAGTTTGTGGATTTGGTGTGGGTCCTGATGCAGTCGAACTTGCAGGAGTGGCAGGTGAAGGGTCCATGGGTGTGTCCTGGGGCGGCTTGGTAGCAGTTTGGGAGTCGGCCAGGGTTAAGTGCAGAGATGGTTGCAGCGTCGTATGTTAAGTGGGTGGAGTGTATTTTGCGGGAACCAGGGGGTCTGGCGCTGGGTGTGGTCCAGGCGCGGACTGGCGTAGACGGGCTTACCTTTGGCGCGCCTTCGGCGCGCATAGAGGTGCGTCCGCTGCGCGTATGTTGCTCTGACATAAGTGGATAGTGGAGGGGGGCGGAGCGAGGGAGGAGCAGCTGGGAGGCGGGAGCGGGGTGGAGAGACGGGCCAGGAGGCACAACAACAACAAAATGGCAGCAAAAAACAAAAGCAAAACAGGACGAGATTGGGGCACAGTGAGGAGTATAATAGCTATGGGCAGTAGTGGCACCGGCACAATCAGTCACTAGTTAATTTACCGATCAGTGCGAGTAAAGCAGTGATAGTAATGGGCTATTGAGCGCTACGATGATAGTCAGGCACAGATAAACTATTAAATGCAATGCGAGCAGTACAATGATGGGCAAGGCAGCACTACGATAATAAGCAAGCACAACAATTTCCAAATGCAATGCGAGCAGTATAATGATGGGCAAAGCAGCGCTACGATAATAAACAAGCACAACAATTTCCAAATGCAATGCGAGCAGTACAATGATGGGCAAGGCAGCGCTACGATAATAAACAAGCACAGCAATTTCTAAATGCAATGCGAGCAATGCAATTGCAGCAGTGAGCAATGTAGCGCTATGATACTCAAGTGGCCAGGGAGCATGGGGGAGCGACCGCTTCTGAACGAGTCAGGATGGTCACAGCGCTTCAACAGACGGGACGGTCCTGAACTACCAGTGGGAGGGAGGAGCAGCTGGGAGGCGGGAGCGGGGTGGAGAGAAGGGCCAGGAGGCACAATAACAACAAAATGGCAGCAAAAAACAAAAGCGAAACAGGACGAGATTGGGGCACAGTGAGGAGTATAGCTATGGGCAGTAGTGGCACCGGCACAATCAGTCACTAGTTAATTTACCGATCAGTGCAAGTAAAGCAGTGATAGTAATGGGCAATAGAGCGCTACGATGATAGTCAGGCACAGAGAAACTATTAAATGCAATGCGAGCAGTACAATGATGGGCAAGGCAGCACTACGATAATAAACAAGCACAACAATTTCCAAATGCAATGCGAGCAGTATAATGATGGGCAAAGCAGCGCTACGATAATAAACAAGCACAACAATTTCCAAATGCAATGGGAGCAGTACAATGATGGGCAAGGCAGCGCTACGATAATAAACAAGCACAGCAATTTCTAAATGCAATGCGAGCAATGCAATTGCAGCAGTGAGCAATGTAGCGCTATGATACTCAAGTGGCCAGGGAGCATGGGGGAGCGACCGCTTCTGAACGAGTCAGGATGGTCACAGTGCCTCAACAGACGGGACGGTTCTGAACTACCAGTGACAGGGAGGAGCAACTGGGAGGCGGGAGCGGGGTGGAGAGACAGGCCAGGAGGCACAACAACAAAAATATGGCAGCAAAAAACAAAAGCGAAACAGGACGAGATTGGGGCACAGTGAGGAGTATAGCTATGGGCAGTAGTGGCACCGGCACAATCAGTCACTAGTTAATTTACCGATCAGTGCGAGTAAAGCAGTGATAGTAATGGGCAATAGAGCGCTACGATGATAGTCAGGCACTGAGAAACTATTAAATGCAATGCGAGCAGTACAATGATGGGCAAGGCAGCGCTACGATAATAAACAAGCACAACAATTTCCAAATGCAATGCGAGCAGTATAATGATGGGCAAAGCAGCGCTACGATAATAAACAAGCACAACAATTTCCAAATGCAATGCGAGCAGTACAATGATGGGCAAGGCAGCGCTACGATAATAAACAAGCACAGCAATTTCTAAATGCAATGCGAGCAATGCAATTGCAGCAGTGAGCAATGTAGCGCAATGATACTCAAGTGGCCAGGGAGCATGGGGGAGCGACTGCTTCTGAACGAGTCAGGATGGTCACAGCGCTTCACCAGACGGGACGGTCCTGAACTACCAGTGGGAGGGAGGAGCAGCTGGGAGTCGGGAGCGGGGTGGAGAGACGGGCCAGGAGGCACAACAACAACAAAATGGCAGCAAAAAACAAAAGCGAAACAGGACGAGATTGGGGCACAGTGAGGAGTAAAGCTATGGGCAGTAGTGGCACCGGCACAATCAGTCACTAGTTAATTTACCGATCAGTGCGAGTAAAGCAGTGATAGTAATAGGCAATAGAGCGCTACGATGATAGTCAGGCACAGAGAAACTATTAAATGCAATGCGAGCAGTACAATGATGGGCAAGGCAGCACTACGATAATAAACAAGTACAACAATTTCCAAATGCAATGCGAGCAGTATAATGATGGGCAAAGCAGCGCTACGATAATAAACAAACACAGCAATTTCGAAATGCAATGCGTGCAATGCAATTGCAGCAGTGAGCAATGTAGCGCTATGACACTCAAGTGGCCAGGGAGCATGGGGGAGCGGCCGCTTCTGAACGAGTCAGGATGGTCACAGCGCTTCACCAGACGGGACGGTCCAGAACTACCAGTGGGAGGGAGGAGCAGCTGGGAGGAGGGAGCGGGGTGGAGAGACGGGCCAGGAGGCACAACAACAACAAAATGGCAGCAAAAAACAAAAGCGAAACAGGACGAGATTGGGGCACAGTGAGGAGTATAGCTATGGGCAGTAGTGGCACCGGCACAATCAGTCACTAGTTAATTTACCGATCAGTGCGAGTAAAGCAGTGATAGTAATGGGCAATAGAGCGCTACGATGATAGTCAGGCACAGAGAAACTATTAAATGCAATGCGAGCAGTACAATGATGGGCAAGGCAGCGCTACGATAATAAACAAGCACAACAATTTCCAAATGCAATGCGAGCAGTACAATGTGGAGAAGTGTGGCTCACTGGTTAGAGGAGGCATACCCTGAAGCAGAGGTCAGACCCGGGGCCAGGGTTCAATTCCCGACGCGGCAGGGTCCTGAGCCCAATTGTCCACGGACTCGATAATTCTCGCTTCGGTACCTGCTCGAATCACGGGTTCACACTCTGCAACTCTGGGCAATAGCTTGCTTAATCTCCACAATGCCCCCCCCCCCGCGGCGGGATGCCTGGCTTTCACCTTGGGGATACCCAGTATGGGTTATCTCACAGGGAAAAGCCAGGACGGGTTCCCAATGCAAGCGCCGAGATGCCCTAGGGTAAGTCGAGCGCTATATAAGAACATACATACATACATACATACATACATACAATGATGGGCAAGGCAGAGCTACGATAATAAACAAGCACAACAATTTCTAAATGCAATGCAATTGCAGTGAGCAATGTAGCGCTATGATACTCAAGTGGCCAGGGCCAGAAGTCTAACTCCAGCGTGGTCCACGCATTTCCTCAGAGAACTATTTATGCAATGAATTCTCTAACACGATTATTTCCAGCCACGAAGGACCCGCGGCAGTTCTTCTCGAGTACTGGATGTTTGAGACCGCGGGAGAGTGACAAAGCTCGTCCTTTCCCGCCGGGGCCCTCACAGAGGCCTTTAAACTGGAAAGCTTCAGTCGCCATGCTGCTGCTGGTCATGGTGGTTACTTTAGCAAGTGAACAGTGATGTCTTTGGCTCAGAATACGGCAATTGGGCTGACCTAAATACCGACTTTTGGGTTTGTTCAATGAACCAGTGCGCCGAAAACCACGTATGAGCACAAGCATAATGCAAATTACTGACAGCAAACGACGAAAAAACATAAACATGGGGCATGTGCGTAGACTGCGTGGGAAATAACTGGGAAAATCGACATCAACGTTCATTGCTAAATGGCGCGTGCAGATAGTTGGCACTACTGATTTTCACCCAGAGGCATAAACACACCAGCGAGCAAACAATAATACACTTTCATACACCAAAATGTTACAATTCGATATATTCTTAAATGATAAAAAACAACACAGAATGATGTAGTGGGCTCTGTTTTTTCCCTCTATATCTACCGACTCTCTTTCAATGAAAGAAAATAGACATTAAAGTTTAAGAAGGTGTGCTTCTTATCCTTGGTATAAAATATATGTGTTCTGTGATCTGTAGGCATGCAGAGGCTCCAGCCGAAGCATGGTTTAAATCACACCTGAGCCTTCGTTTGGATCACTGCAAAATGTGCAGAACTTACATTATTCCATTACAGATTTTACTTTCCATATAGACAACATAGTATACTCAGCAATCACGTTCATATTGAGCACTTCCCTGTTGCTATAACTGAATGCCCATATATCTAAAAGTTTTTTCTCCACATCTAAGATGCACCGATGTTTACCCCCGACCAAATAAATCACTAAACATTTGCATAGTACCATGATGGTTTCAAGGTTAGTGGCATTGTTTCAGAGGTAGAGTAGGACATCTTCAGCATACAATGATATAGTGTGTAAGAAGTCAGTGACTGAAATACCTGTAGTTGTCCCTTCCCTCAGATTATCGCAGCCTAAGGCTCCGTTACCAAGGAAAACAGCAAGTGATAGAGTGCGCACTCTTTCCTCGTTCGCCTGGTCACATGTCATGATTCAGATATTAGCTGGCCAGTCCACACATGCACCATGAGTTCTTATCATTGTCCAGTCAAGACCATGATGTCACTCCTGAATCCCAAAATATTTAGAAATGCAAGTAGAAAATCCAATGTTGGCAATCCAGACATCTTCTCCATATCAATGGATGCCTCCTCGTGTACTTAGGAGTCTCTTGTGTGGCAGTCCATCAAATGGAACAAGTGTCTTAGGTTTGATAACATGGACATGCTCTGAACGAATCCTGACCAGTCCAGATACACTGAGCTGTGCAGGATCTTAGTCACTGAGTTCAAGATTACTTTACCAAAGTTTTACAATCCACATTCAGTAAAAAAAAAACAGCGATAGGAAGCTTCATTTAAGGGACTGTTATATAGCTAGATAATAGGAGGTAAGAAACTACTCTCCTTGGCTGCCTGGAGCATATCTGGTAACCTACACCTCAATATTCTACAATAGCACTCATCAAGAAGAACATCACTTACTGTAGCCATATTATTTGCCAGACCCTTACTTGCAGATGTTATTTCTGCTAGAGGTAGTGGAGCATCTGCTGTTCCAACCGTGTTGGAGAAAGTTTTCATTGTGAGATCAGCGCCATATAGTGCTTCATTTCTGCTATCGGGCATGAGAGAATTAAGGCCTGATTACAACATTGGCCCAGTGGCGACAGAACAATGCCGCCTCCGCTGCGCCAAAGCTGCACAAGCACCGCTGACCGCATTCCGAGTTGCACATGTGCAACTCATAATATGGTCGGTGTGGCTTTGCTAATCCCATAGGAAGTGCCTGTAAAACAGACACCGCAATGGGAATAGCAAATAAGCATTTACAATGCAATGGTCTCGTCTTTGGTAGAGTTAGAGCTATTGGCAATGCAAATGTTATTGTTTTCATTTATTGTTTTTTTTTAAACCAATAAATATATGGTATTGTCATTTACAATGGCAATAGGTAAGCATTAGAGAGTAGTAGAGAGTATTAGCAGTTATTAATAGTTAGTAGAGAGTGACTAGTTGATTAATAGAGAGTGTACTTGTATAGAGTAGAGCAGGAGTGAGTTGTAGGCAATATTAGTTAGTGAGTAGTGTAGATTAGTGGAGAGTAGTATAGAGTGAGTAGTAGATAGTGTGTAGAGAGCGTGTAGGATTTAGTGAGTAGTAGATAACAGAACAATATTCCCTCATGACCTAAATAATTCTGCAAAGGTCTTAGTGAGTAGTAGAGACAGAGTAGTTGTGAGTAATGAAAAGTACTAGATAGAAATACATGCAGTGTAGTGTGTTATAGATAGTATATGGAGTAGTATATCTATTTAGTAGAGTGAGTAGCAAATTACTTTTAAAATAGAATATATATTAGAGAGCAGTAGTTAGTTAGTACTTTTTAGTATTAGAGTGTAGTAGAGAGTAGTAGAGTAGTAGAGAGTGAGTGTTATAGTGAGTAGTCATGAGTGAGGAGTATTTTGTAGATAAAGTTATTAGAATAGTTTGAGTAGTGTATTATAAACTGAGTATTAGAGAGTTAGTAGTAGAGAGTGAGTTGTAGAGTGAGTAATAGTAAGTAGTAGATAGTTTTATATAGTGTGTAGTAGAGTAGTAGTGAGTACTATAGAGTAATAGGTATTAATATTGTAGAACGTTAGTAGTATAATTATTTTGAGTTGTAGAGACAGTTGTAGTTGACAGAGCCACACACACACAGAGCCACACACACACACACACACAGAGCCACACACACACAAACACACACAGAGCCCCACATACACATGCACAGAGGTTGCCTGCTCCCCTTTTCTGGCCAATATTCCACATAAATGAGTTGGCTGCCCTGGGCCGTTCCCCTGGTTGCCCTGAAAATGATTTATGAAGTGCTAACATCTAGACTTGTTTCGTGTTTCTTTTGGGCCCGGTTTCTTCTACAACACTCCAGTGTCAGCGTTACCATTGGGTCACAGGAGCCTATTCTTTTGGGATATTAAAGGGGAGGCTTATTGAGCTCTCCGGTGGTGGATGAAAAAGTGCATCTGGGCACAGTGGCGTGGTGTCTGTGGGGTTGTTGTCACAATGACGCATAGAGGAGCATCGCCGCGCCAGAGAGCACAGCGGGCTAAGCCTGCTTCTAAATGTGCAGCAGATGACAGGAGTGCTAATGGAATGGCATACACCAAAGCCTATATCGCAACAAAGGGAAATATAATGAAAACGACGGCACCCAAATCATGACTACAATATACAGGATGGGAACAAGCCTTTGGGGTGCCTTTCACTTTGCTAATAAACATACAACAGTTAGGAATTGCTTGCCCTGGAAGATGAAAGGCGTGGGGGTAGCAGTAGAAGGGGCCAGGGTTGTTTGGGGGCAGTAACATGCAAGATGGACATCGGCTACAGTAAAAAATTACTGATGCAGCTAGAGTGCATCTTTGGAGTAAGTGCGCAGTGTAAACTTGAGCAGATGTCAGGTCGACTTACGCCTAAAGTGAGTGGATTGTTCTATTATTGTTGCTATTTTGCCTCGGGCTGTGGTGGTCTCCCAAGGCCCTCTCCCTCATTCCAGGCTCACGCATGCACATCTATATCTCTGGTAGAGGGACTTTGACGATGGTAGCCTCTGCAGCCGGCTATTAAGCTAGAGTGTGTCAACCAGTTCAAACATTAAGCAGCCTAGACAATCTCTGTCTGGGTGTGTCAAATACAGTGGCCTGAGTTTCATACGCACACTGTGGAATATAAACACACGCATTTCCAGCACATAATTTTTCAGTTGGATAGAAAATGTATGGAAAGGCGAGGACTCGCGCATAATGTGGCTCTAATTTTCCAATTTATTTGCTGCTAGATGAAGTATTTAAGAAATTAATTATTTTCAATTACAGTGTGAGCTCATGTGTACTCTGCTGGATCTCAGAGACTTGAAACAGCAGTAGAGAAAACACAAACATGGCGAAGCTGACGTGGCAGCTGCTAGCTGCAGCCATTCCAAGCGTAGCAGTAAACAACAAGCATCGCCGGTGTGAGCCGAGCACTGCTGCTGCAAGAAGATGGCCACCTATCGTCCTAATCGGAGGTTCATGCTGCCATTTTATTGAGGGGCCCTTCTGCTGGGGGCTGTGTGAACACTCTTCACCCCGACTCCTTGGTGCGGGCTGGGGAGACCCGCTGACGGAGCCACCGCTACAATAAGGTGAGCCTGCCCGCTCTGAGGGTCCGGTGGCTGCGGCCTGGGCGGAGTGCTGCGGCCTGTGAGACTTGCTCATGTCTGGATCCCTGGGCCTGCTGACAGGAGGCTGGAGTGCCAGGGGCCTGCGCTCGCGGATTACGGAGGCACTGCTTGGGGCACTGAGGTCTGTACATTGCAAGACTGCCGCCGGTGCAGGGACTGACGACGGGGAAGTAAGTCAACGGACCCTTGGGGTCTGGTGTGGGCTGTCTGCGAGGGGCTTGCTGTGCAAAGCTCCACGGCCCTTTCCCGCCGAGAGAGGACAAGACCCCGGATGTCCTGATGATTGGATTTGGCAGTACAGATGGGGGCGTCTCCTGGCTGCGAAGCGCTTTAGTAATTGATCAGTGTCAGCTTTGCAGATTAGACTCTGGCATTGCGGGCTACAAAACAACGGATGTATGACGTTACAACGCAAACTTTTACAACGCACACCGTTACAACGCATTTTTTACAACTCAGATGCATTTACAACGAATGCCTTTACAACGCATGACATTACATAGCAGATGCTATTACAACGCATGCCATTACAACGTAAGTATAGGTAAGTATATTATTTATAAAAAAATGTAATTAATTAAAATTAAATTAATTTAATAAATTAAAATATTTTTAAATAATTAGTTTTTACATATATATATATATATATATATTAAAAAATTGATTAGGTATTTATTTGTACATATATATATATTTAAAAAAATAGATTAGGTATTTAAAAAACCCTAAAAATACCCCTGTACCCCAAAAACCAAACCCAGCCCTGAAACCTAAAAATACCCCTGTACCCCAAAACCCAAACCCAAACCCTGAACCCTAAAAATACCCCTGTATCCCAAAACCCAAACCCAACCCTGAAACCTAAAAATACCCCTGTACCCCAAAACCCAAACCCAACCCTGAAACCTAAAAATACCCCTGTACCCCAAAACCCAAACCCAACCCTGAAACCTAAAAATACCCCTGTACCCCAAAACCCAAACCCAACCCTGAAACCTAAAAATACCCCTGTACCCCAAAACCCAAACCCAACCTTGAAACCTAAAAATACCCCTGTACCCCAAAACCCAAACTCAGCCCTGAAACCTAAAAATACCCCTGTACCCCAAAACCAAACCCAACCCTGAAACCTAAAAATACCCCTGTACCACAAAACCCAAACCCAACCCTGAAACCTAAAAATACCCCTGTACCCCAAAACCCAAACCCAACCCTGAAATCTAAAAATACCTCTGTACCCCAAAACCCAAACCCAACCCTGAAACCTAAAAATACCCCTGTACCCCATAACCCAAACCCAACCCTGAAACCTAAAAATACCCCTGTACCCCAAAACCCAAACCCAACCCTGAAACCTAAAACTACCCCTGTACCCCAAAACCCAAACCCAACCCTGAAACCTAAAAATACCCCGGCACCCCATAACCCAAACCCAGCCCTGAAACCTAAAAATACCCCTGTACCCCAAAACCCAAACCCAACCCAGAAACCTAAAACTACCCCTGTACCCCAAAACCCAAACCCAACCCTGAAACCTAAAAATACCCCTGTACCCCATAACCCAAACCCAGCCCTGAAACCAAAAAATACCCCTGTACCCCAAAACCCAAACCCAACCCTGAAACCTAAAAATACCCCTGTACCCCAAAACCCAAACTATATATAAAAAATAACTTTAATTAATTTATTTTAATTATTTTTAATATTTTTGAAATAAAAAAAGGTTAAATAAAATGATATACTTACCTATACTTACGATGTAAAAGCCATGCGTTGTAATAGCATCTGCTATGTAATATCATGCGTTGTAAAGGCATGCGTTGTAAAGGATCCCGCGTTGTAATGGTGTGCGTTGTAACGGTGTGCATTGTAATAGTTGCATTGTAACGGCTGTTTCCCACAAAACAACTACTCCTTTCCCCCGTTTTCTACATCACCTACCTCTGATTCCCTCCGAACGGCGCTGAGCAGTGGATGCCTGCACTGCGAGGACGTATTTCTTTCTATAGAAGCCCTGTCCTTTTCAGACTGGAGGGCGTGTTTTTCTTTCTTACCTCTTCTCCATTGGCTAGAATGTAAACAAAAACAACATTCCAGCCAATGGAGAAGAATGAGAAAGAATGTTAAAAAACACGCACCTCAATCTGAAAAAGATGGGACTTAGCTGGAAAAAATGACATCAGTGAAACCTCTTCTACAATGGCTGGCCGCCGTTTAGGAAGCCAGCCAATTGAGAAGAGGGGCAGGGTTTAACCTTGCTACTAAGAAACATAAAATCTCGCCAGCGAGACAGCGCATGTGCGCAGCCTACGCTAGCCGAGACCTAAAAAGCTCCAGTACGGCATGGGTGTGGACATCCATGCCATGCTGGATTCTTTGTGGGGATACAGACAGGGGGACAAATGTTGTGCCCCCCTGAATGTATCCCCATTTGGGGGGTGGAGATGGGGGCCCTGTAGCGCCCCCTTTGTTCCTGCACCACCAGTTCCTTCATGATGGGGCTTCGCCATGAAAAGGCTGGCGGTCCAGCAACTCGTAATATATGCTGAGCGGGACTGCACCGGTGAGGAGTGCCTCCCCTTGCAAATTCTATATTTAATAAATTACTCTTCTTGTCATTTCTTTCATAATTGGTTTGCTTCTTCTTAATATATGGTCTCAGTATCAATTATTTCCTAATGTTCTTTTAACAACTATTGTCTTTGAGATGCCTTATTCTGAATATTATGATTGTTTGTTAAAACTGAAAGTTTGTTCTTTACCTTTTAATTTTAACATTCTGCTGATACTTTTTATAAGCGTAGGGTGTAACTGGACGCCAAGTAATGCCTTAAAATATCTTCCAAAAAGTCACATCAACTTAGTATGCTTCAATAAATTAATTAAACTCTTCAACATAGTTTTACATAATCAGCTTCAATGCTAAATATGTTATTAAAAAGTGTGCGTGGCATGGAAACAGGCTCAGGTGCTACCCCTTCTGAAAAAACCGACTCTCGACCCTAAATGCCATTCTAACTACCAGCCCATTTCCCTGCTTCCGGTCTTGGCAAAGGTAATGGAAAAACACGTTCAGACAGTCCTTTCGGACTTTGTTGAAGCGCATGATGTCCTTCATCAGACGCAGTCAGGTTTCAGGGCCAATTTGAGCACTGAAACTGCTCTGTTGGAGGTTTTGGAGGCCATTAAGGAGGTTCTTGACAGGGGAGGGAAAGTGCTGCTGGTGATGTTGGACTTGTCGGCAGCTTTTGACACCGTCCCCCACAGCAGTCTCCTTGCTAGACTCTCGGAGATCGGGGTTGAGGGGATGGTGTTCAGCTGGTTCAAATCCTTTCTTTAGGACCACCAACAGACGGTCTGGGACCCCCGTACTCAGCCGTGGTGCCGCCTTTGGAGGTGGGTGTTCCTCAGGGATCCATTCTGAGCCCCACTCTCTTTAATATCTATATGGCCCCTTTGGCGGTGCTGGCTGAGTCGTGTGGTGCCCAGATCGTCTCCTACGCTGATGACACCCAGCTCCTCTTCACCTGCGAGAAGAACATCGATTTTGATGGGGAGCGGATCAGGATTTGCCTGAAAACCGTCTTCGCCTGGTTCCAGCGTAATCAGTTGAAGTGTAACTCCGATAAATCGGAGGTTCTTTTCTTTGGTTGTTCCCCTGTCCCTGGCTGGAAATCGTGGTGGCCGGCCGACATGTTTCCTCCAGCCACAGACACTTCGGTGGCGAAAAATCTCGGAATGAAAATGGATAATGGTCTCGCTTTCAAACCTCAGATCATGAGCCTGTTTGGACAGTGTTTTGGCTTGCTCAAGATGCTGAAGAAATTCCTTCCACTCTTATCTATTTCTCATAGAAGGATAATTGTCCAGGCGCTGATAGGATTCAGACTGGATTACGCGAATGTGCTTTATCTCGGCCTCCCTGACTATCTTTCGTCCCGTTTGCAGGTGGTGCAGAACTCTCTGCAATATTTGGTCTTGGCCGTAGATCCCATGCTCTGGGATCCTGCAATCACTCCACTGGCTGCCCATTCGACAGCGTATTGTTTTTAAGACCCTCACATATGCATTCAAGGCTGCATGGCAAGGGCGCGCGATACCTGAGGAACAGGCTTGGCTTTCACCATCCAGCCAGAGCACTTCGCTCAGCTTCACTGGCCTTGGCCAGAACACCGGCCATTAAAAAAGCCCGTACCGGCGGTCGTTCGTTTAAATATCTAGCGCCCAAGGCCTGTAACGACTTGCTAGTGGCTTTAAGGAGAATCGACAATCTATTATCTTTCAGAAAAGAGCTCAAGACATGGCTTTTCAGACAGTAATCTCATCTGTGTCTTCCTTTTGTGCTATTTGGGTCTGCTAGCGGCGGGACACTCTGTCTGAGTAGCTGAGCGCTATACAAATCCCCTAATAACATAACATAACATAACATAACGTGGTGATAACATTGAAAGTGTAGGATGTCTTAACTTCTGTGAACCCTGCATGGGGAATGTGTTAACCCAGTGATTCTTAACCTGTAGTCTGGGACCCGTAGGGATCCACAACTCCTACTCAGGGGGTCAGCAACTGCTTAGAAAATAAAATATCAACAAATTAATACAGGGCATATAAATTAAGAAGCACAATGTAAATTTGAAAACATTCTGTAAATATGAAGAAATTTGAAATTGGATGTTAACAATTAAGGGTCCCATTTGGATGTCGGTCAGAGAGCCATCCGACAGTCTGTCAGAGGCTTCCCGCACAAAATCCAGGGTTTCCATCTGGCAGCTATATTATGATGACGGGGTCGGAGGGAAACACGTGGGGAATTCCACCCCTCTTCTGATGGGCTAACAGAGCCCATCAGAAGAGGAGCGGAATTGTAATCCCCTGAATGAGCGTGAAGCCAGCCTCAGCTCCCATGTCGGGATTACGATGTCGATTTCTGACAGCCTTTCCATGTCGGCCTTTCTGACATGGAAAGGCTGTCGGAAAGAGACGAGGGCCCCTAGCAGAGCCCCCAGGTCCCCTGGCCCTTCGCTATAGGGTCTGGGGGGCACCTCTGGTGCCTGCTAAACATCCCTGCACCGTTTGGCAAATGCAAAACCAACAGTTGATGGACAGAATGCAGAACAATGTCATACATTCACCCCAGTACAGAGATCTGGGCCTAAATCCATCATTTTTTTGCAGTCCACACCACCCCAGTTCAGACATGGCCATATGCAAATCAGCCTTGACCCTGTGCCTCATGGGAACAGTCCAGCCCCAACTGCCAAGCCATGTCTTCCTTGGACCGGAATCAAGCATCCTAGGACCGGTTTCTGACTATCAGCCGTCTTCAGCCAGGATAGCTTGACTCCAGTGGTGTGGAGAGCACGGGACTCACGTCTGAGCATACCCTTTCCACTCGGGGTGACAAATGAAAAACCAACAGTTGATGGACAGAATGCAGAACAATGTCATACATTCACCCCAGTACAGAGATCTGGGCCTAAATCCATCTTTTTTTGCACTCCACACCACCCCAGTTCAGGCACTGCATGTTTACAAACATACATTTTTCAATGGAAGCTTGTGCTGCGGGCCTTTTCTGCCTTTCGCACAAGCTGCCATTGAAAAATGGATGTTTGCAACTACCCTATGAGCAGTTGCATCCCAATCCTGCGTTCAGAACTGCCTAACTAAGGTCGGGCGGTTCCAAACCGCAACGGAGTGCCCGACATCGTAATGAGGCCCACAGTTGATATCCTCAGTTCAAGTGCATCAAACTGAATACAGTGTGGATGATGGGTGACCTCAATTAAATTCAGAAAAGATCAAACCTTCCCACTACAATAAAAAAATATGTTTTACATTTGTTTGTGAATGAAATAACATGTTTAATCATGAGTGTATTTGTTGGAGGAATGCTTGCTACTGTAATTTGTTTGCGGTTCAAATCATCTAAATTGCTTATTCTGCGGTCTCCTGATTCCAATAATAACTCAGAAGTGGTCCACTATTGATTCAGTGTGGGTCCCTGGTTTCCAGTAATGACTGCATGGAGGTCTTCAGAAGTCAAAAGGTTAAGAACCACTGTGTTAAACCAATAGCAATAGTGGGTTTCAAAGATAATTGTTCTTTCTGAGGCACAAGTACAAAACCTGGGAACCAGGGTAATACATACAGAAACAGAAAAACAGTGGTTTATTCAGAGTTACCCATGGAAGAAAGTATGGCCCTCAGGGATGTTATGGCCTTAATGGGTTTGTCAAAAAAGACAATTCCAGAATGGAAATATCAAGAGTATATATAAAAAGGAGAATAAAGGGCCCAAAACAATAAAAAAAATACACTGAATACATATACTATGCAAATTCATATTTTTTTCTGAAAAATGAAGCTTGGTGTATGAAAATGAAGAGAAATGCTGTGTACATAAAGGCTACTAATAAAAAAATACAATGTAAAGGACAGGAACATGAAGCCAGTTGCTGTCATTGCAAGAACTGAAAAGTATGTGTGTGTAAAAGAGCAATTAATGGTTTGCCTTTGGCTGCAAAGGCTAGTAGTTGCTGGTTGAGAGTAGAAAAAGTAGTCAAAAGAACAACTGAAAGAATCAAAATATTTTTGTTTGTAATTGAAGTGGAATAAGCACAGTAGGCACATGTTTTAGGTGATTATTATGCCTTTGAGGATCGCTCTTGTGGCCCAATGTTGGACACCCAGGTGGTAAAGAAAGTAAAGGGATTGCTGTAGTTAAATGTAGTTTTCAGGTCTCGCCTAGGCAGCGCTTGTGCTATCTCTTCAAGACAGGCTGTATTCAGGATATGGGCATAAGGCTCCGCCCACTTTTTGCCCATCTTTTTAATTGGCTCCTGTCTCTGTCCTTTGTAAATGGTGGCGTTTCATTGGTCAATAGGCTTAGTAGTCCCTCCTTAGAACCACCTTGTCTCTTCTTGTAACCTCCCATGAGGACACCCCCTGTTACATGTTTTGTTACTCCCTAGGTTTTAATTTCAGCCCCAGGCACTATTTCTTAAAAGACTTTAGGCAGGACGCACACTTGGTCCTAAGCTAGGCTGGCAGTGGTTACTTCACTCATCTCACATTTATATGAGGCCATCTATACATTTCCCTTCATCAGCTCCTCACAGAGTACAACCTAATCCGAAATTAATGTAATAATTCCTTTGTCACATTTCAAAGCTACTAATTGTATATATGGACATAGCTATTTGAATGTAATCGTAGTACTGTCTTACATGCAATGCATTATGGGAAGGGTGGATTTACCATATCTTTTGCAGGGTGCAGTACCATATGTGACCAAAAGAGGTCTCCTTTTGGCAACATGACTAGGTAAAAACATTGCCATTTATAATGCCAATAACTCCACCTTTACAAAGAGGGACCTCTAGTAGCAGCTTGCTTTACTGCACCAAGACATGCAGTGATGGTGCCCTGCTCATTACGGACCTCTAGGAGCAGCTTGCGGTACCGCACTGAGATATACAATTTGCAATGCATGAGGTCTCGCATTACTAATAGTATGAGCTATTGATGTTGCATTATTATTTACAACACCAATACCTCAAACTAGCAGTAATGCGAGACCTATTGCACTGCAAATGCTTGTTGAAATAGCTTTCTGTTTTAAGGGTATAAAGCAGAAGTTTTAAACACTGAGGTGTGAATGGAACCGTAGCAGTTTAAGTATCAAAAACGTGTATGTGAGTCTTCTTTCAAGGGTTCACAGTGAAATGTAGGAAGAAAAAATGCAACATAATTTCTTATCAGTAATTTAGCATGCACATTTCAGTGCTGTCCTCAGCATTGGTATGTGTATTGTTATGGGCTGAGCTACCGACTTTGAGTAAGGGAACGACCAGGTTTGAGTGCTGGCATTGGCTCAACACCCCATGATTCAGGGCAAGTGATTTAATCTGCCTAAAACATCAATTTGACCTCTCGCATACCATTTAAATGTAAGGTTGTATCCATGAAAAAATAACATTCCTAGGCAACAATGGACTTAGTGAATATCAAGTCCTAAACATAATACATTATTGATCAAATAGACTCAGTGGACTGACAAGAAGTTAAAATTATTGGTCATTTTGTTCATATTGGTTAAAAATTTGCATATAAATATCCATACTTAAACATAAATGACACCACATGAAAATTTCACAAGAACATTAATATTGAAACAGTAAACAAACCAATATATAAGGATCAAATGAACTAAATAACATTGTATAAAACAACACAAAGAGTAGCTCAAAAATAGTTGTTTTTGGTAGACAGATGTTAATTGTCTACGCGTGTTTCAGCGTACTGGACGCCTTCTTCAGGAAATGCCACATAAATTCCTGTACAACAAAGAAAAAGACAATAAAATATATATATATACACACATACTAATAATAAACGTACACTGAGGCTATACATGATTGTAGGCTATCTGAGAAACTGGATCTACAACATAAGTGATACAATTAGCTCTCTAGAAATGAAAACTAAAATAGAATAGAACAGGAAAAAAAAAATATATGGAAGGCTGTGAACAGAAATGAAATGGTAACAAATAAGAATTTGAAGAAAAAACACCGTGCTTAAAAAGGAACAAATGTGAAAGAATGTTATCCCAATTATACCAACTTCAAAATGCAACCAGAATTTACCAAAGAGGGTCATTGGACGATATGGTTCTACAGACAAATGAGGAGAACCTACTTCGATGTTGATGCAGTGAAACCTCTGACTATTGGAAACGCAGGCTAATGCAAAGAATAAAAGCTTGAGGGAGATAGCCCTGAATGAATGAAAGGGTATATTATAGCTAAGTGATTCATCATTCACAAAGTGGACTAATGATAAAAAAATGAAACATAAAGAACACGAACATGAAGGGAATTGTTGTCATTGCGTGCCTAAATTTAAGTGCAGGTGGGACTGAGACAATAAATGCTTAGCTTTTCCCAAGCGACACCAAACGTTCGTAGACACACAAGTACGAGCGCAGCTGCAGGCAAAGTAGGTCCTCGCAGTATATGGTTTTGGAGAAGAAAAGCTTTTTTTATGTGTATCGTTACAAACAGATCTGCTGACTTTGGAGCTGGTGAACTATGTTCGAGTCCTGGCGCCACTTTAAGATCCTGTGATTCTGTCAAATCACTTAATCTGACTGTGATTAAAACATCAATTTGACCTCTCGCATAACATTTAAATGTTAGGATCTACAATGTGTATATATAGGGGACTAATAGTAAAATTAACGCTAATGAACAAAAATATCAGGGCAATTGTTGTCACTGCGTGTACAAATTTAGGCGGATGTGTGATTGAGACAATAAATACTTAGGGGTTTATTCATGTGCCCCTTGCGACAGCAGATACGTCACCTTCTAAAGCCCTGCACCACATTATACCTGCTTCAGGTATACTGTATGCAGGGTGGGCGTTTCCATGTAACAAAGCCTCGTAGGAGTGGCACAGTGAGATCTATCAGATTTTACTGCACCACTTCTAGGACGCCACTGTGTCATAGCAGGCGTAAGGGTGACGCAGTGCTATATGTATAGGCCTGTCTCATGCATTGCTGGAGTTGCGTCATGCTTGTGACACAACTCTAGCAATGCATAACTTTTGCGCCAATAGATACATCAGGATTCCTGACGTACCTGTCATTCCTTGCGACATGGAGCGCAGTACATTGTATAAGGAGCATCCATCATGCCGCAAGGAGGGGGCAGTGAAAGCTGTTGTATTGCTGTATTGTCGCAGCGATGCAACAGTTATCATACATGAGGCCCTTAGCCTTTAAAAAAGCGAAATCCAAAAGTTTGAAGGCCTGTTATTGGCAACCCTGATTTAGAAGACATGTTGGAAATGTAACATGGAAGCGAAAAACACAATGAAAAGCATAAATATAATTAACTGTAAAAAAAGAACAGTACACACACACACATAATTCAATAAAACATAGATTAAAAAAGAAAGAAAGAAAATTGGAAGTGTAAATATCGGGGCAATGTCGCAAAGAAAGATAAAACTAAGTACGCAACCGGGTGCAAAAGAAAATGTGCACTCACAAGGACTGTATGAAGACGATGAAAAAAGTAGCTCCTACAAAAGAAGCAGTAGGACACAAGTACTTGGACCATGCTCCATGGGAGGGTTAACCCAGTAAAAAAGAAGCCAAACCGACACGTCCTGACCAAACAGAAGCAGCCAAATGAGAGTGACAATGGAGCCAACCAATGGTAAGCAATGGGTGGATTGTAAACTCAATGTCTCGAATAGGTAGCGTATGCTATCTATGGGAGACCTGCACAAAAAGGTGGTGCAACCCAGTTTAAGACACAATGCAATCAAAGAGAGGCAATTAAAGGTCACTGACTGAACAAATGCAAAGAAATAGAAACCAGCATTGGCAAAGCCAACAGTTCTCGCCTATGTGAGAGTTATTGGCTTTGCCAATGTCTTTTAACCATGCTGTACTGCAGCGTGGCTACTCTTCAGCATGGCTAACAGTTAGAAACATGGCATAGAGTAGAGAGGCAAAGAGAAGACTGGAGTGGCATAGAGTTGTGTGGAGTGGAGTGGCATACAGTAGCGTAAAGTGGAGTGGAGTGGTACACGTTAGAGTGACGTGGCGTAGAATGGAGTGGCGTAGAGTGGAGTGGCACGGAGTGGAATGTCATAGAGTAGAGTGGCATAGAGGGGAGTCACATAGAGTAGAGTGGCATAGAGTGAATTAGCGTATAGTAGAGTGGTGTAGTGCAGTTCAGTTAGGGGAGTAAGTAACTAACGCGTCCATAGAGAGAGCAGACTGGGTGAAAGCAAAATAATTAGGCTGCATACCTGTGTTAAAAGTACATCGCATGTCCAGGAATAATACAAAAACACTTACAAAAAAATAGAGCAATACAAACAGACAAGCAAGGACATCCAGGATACAAAAATACACTAGAGTTACTCAAGCAACCGTTTTGGTGGCCCAATATGGCAACAGACACTAATCAATACATTCAGAAGTGCCATGTATGTGTACAAAGCAAAAGTTCCCAACAGGCTCCTGCTGGCTTATTAACTCCCATGCCCACTCCCCCGGTCCATGACATTCCATTTCCATGGATTTCATAGTGGAACTGCCAAAAACCACACAAGGGTTTACAGTCACACTAATGGTAGTGAACATGCTGACTAAAATATGCCACTTATTCCAAATTGAAACACTCCCTACACCTAAAGAGCAGGCCTTGGTATTTGTATAACACATACTAAAGGTACATGGGCTCCTTTCGGCAAAGGTGTCAGATCGGGGACCCAAGTTTATTTCTACATTTTGGAAGGGGCTGGGCACTCTATTGCAAATAGACACACGTTTTTCATTTGGCCATCATCTGCAAACTGACGGTCAGACTGAGAGAGTTAACCAATGACTTGAGCAATATTTAAGGTGTCAGTTACTTCATTCCTCATTAGCTTGGGACACTTTTGGGGCTGCTTATTCGCCTTTAACAATGGCATACATTCCTCTATTGATTGCTCACCTTTCTATTGCAATTATGAATTCCATACTCACGTCTTGCTTTCACCTCCTTCTGTTTCTACCCCTACTCCTGCTGGTCATGGAATTTGTTAACCACATACATGATATACAGAAGACAGCTTATATTAATCTAGAGAAACCCAAGGCAGTGTAAAAGGGAAATGGGGATCTCTATCATTTCTCTTGTCTTGAATATGTAATTAGGGACATGGTTTGGTTGTCCACTCATAACATCGCTATGAAGGGGAAGCTTAAATTCCTACCACGCTTCATTGGCCCCTGCAAGGTTATCAAGATTGTCAAACTTCTGGCAGAGTAGTTAGAGTTCCCTTCTACCTTAAAGGTACATCCGGTCTTGTCATGTGTCCTTACTGAAGCCTGTGGTAGTGGAGATGCAGTTGCCAGTTCAATCTGCCCCTGTGATAGGGGATGATGAGAATGAATTTGAAATGAAAACCATTACCTCCTCATCCTGTCTCCCCGTCCCAGTCCTTAACAGTGAGCAGCTAGTCTGCTCCACAGAAACCTTCTACCTAGCAGAGCTTTTCACAATTCCCCCAACATGGCGCCACCATCAGGTGACGATAAAGGGGAAAATGGTTCATAGAACATCCTGTTCTTTTTTTCTGCCTTTGCAGTCTACTCATTTCCAACCAGGAGCTGTTGGGGTAAGTTTTTTCTCGAATTTTTTGCTGTTGGGCGGCCTGCTTTAGCAGCCACCTTTTTTTAGGTCTCGCTGGTGTTAGCAGCGGATAGCGCTGCTCCAGCGAAAGACCTGTTGTTGTGGGTTTGCCGGGAATGGCGGACAGGAGGTGGTTATGCGCATTACCTCAGCGATTTGACCGCGAGGTCGCGCTTCTACTGGCGGGCTGACTCTCCTGGACGCTCGCGCTCACACACGCGCTCACACACACATGCGCGCTTACACACCCACACGCGCTTACACACGCACACACACACGCACACACACACAGACGCGCACACACACACACACACACACACTGCTTCCTGCCTTCTTGAGGCCCCGCCCCCGTCCCAACATAGGTTGCCTGGCTTCCTAGCCGGGCTGATGATTTCCTCAAGATGATGGCAGACAACGGTGCAGTGCACTTCTCCCATGGAACTGCACTGCAGAGCAAATGGCTGCCTAAGAACATCGCTCTGTCGGATCGGAGACTAAGAACAGCAGTCCAGAAAGAGCCTCGTAAGGAAAAGGGATCAAAAAGGAAGTTCAATGCATCGGAACAGTAGCAGCAACCGATGGCACTGAAACAAAGACACCAAAAGCAAGTACTGGATGGAAAATCAAGATACATACGGAGAGTACTGGGTAGAGCGGCAAGATAGCGATCAAGACAAGCAGAATCGAAAGTGAAACCGCAACACGGAGGGATAAAGGTGCGATAACATGTGACACTGCCAGCAACAGCAAGTACCGATAAACTGTGCCGGAAGCCAGGATAGCACTCAGCCTAACCCTAATAACAACGAGTTGGACAACATATGCTGACACTGATGAGCAGCTGCAAGCGAGAAGGTCACGGCATCAGCGACGGTCTAGCGTTGGGATAGAGGCTGCCGGCTCCCCCAATTCAGTCTGGCAAACCCCCAAAATCATGTATGGGTAATTACGTGATACAGACCAAGGAAGGGGCGTGAAGCAGCCTGGGGGAGCACGAAGGTTTCTGGCGCGTTGGGAGGCACAGGGAGATTCAGTGAACTGAAAGCATCACTGTGCGCTGGTAAGCAAAGAGCTAAGAAAAGAAGCTGTGAGGGATGGGAGGTGTTGTGGAGGGCACTAGCAGATTAAGTGAACTGAATGCAGAGTTGTGCGCTGGCAAGTAGCGAGGAGAGGGCTAAAGAAAAAGTGTCATGTGCTTATCTAGGTTCCTGATCGATACTGTGACCTTATGCCCCTATTCGGCTATAAAGCCCTTTATTCCCTATATTGGCATAACCGTTCAAGTGCGATTTTCTGTAAAGTCATCTCTGGCCTCACACGAACAGAGCCACATTCCAGCATGACTCTCTGCTACTTCCTTTGCGACCAATTAGTGCAATGACAGAGCAGCAGTCACTATCTGATATTCCTAGATAACACTCCGAGTTCTTCAACAAGATAAAAACTTAGCAAACCTGGAAATCCCCGCTTGCTATGTTTTGATTAGTAATAGAACTCTAATGAGCAACTGATAACTGTCACTTCCTAGTGACATCTTTAATTGACGTCTTATGTCCAGCAAACTTGCGTCAAACCCGGCACCTGTCAGGTATAAATATTACCAACGTTGCCTTAAGCAAGGAGCGAACCTGTTGCTGATGCCAGCTGCCTGCATGACCCCGTGTTGGTAACAACTAGCACTCTGTCGCTGCAGCCTGCTATCCTGTGGTGGTGAAGCTACTGATTACCATTATCGCCGCTACAGCGCGAACTGTGGTTCAGTACGCTTGAGGAGCCGTGCAGCCGTCCTCTGCGAAGACATCCAGCCCAGCTGCCCGCGGACGCTGTCACCCCTCCTTCCTCGACGCGCTGAGAGAAGCCGCTGCATTTCTCGTGCAGAGAAATCCAGTCCCGGCGCTTCCGGTTTACCCTCGCAGGTGACTGGGATATCGAGAGAGACCCCTGAAGGAGATACCAATCCTCCATCATTCTATTCAGAGGTATGGTGTTGACTAAACCCTTAGAAGAGAATTCTTGAAACAAACCTTGGCAAAACCAACTTAACTTAAGCTACTTACTTACTCCCCCTTCTCACGTGTTAGGCTTAGGTCAGGCACACCGGGGTAGGCTTAGTTAGAAGCACCAGTTGAGTATGTTAGCCTAATGTATATATGACTGTATATATGTTTTATTACTTTTAAACCATTGTATGGCTAAGAAACCATATCAATGCTTTTACAGTTCTATTTCGCAATTCTTATCTTACTGTACGTACTTTTTATAATAACAGTTATTGCAATTGTGGCAATACATTTCTCTTGTATGAGAAGAAAGACTGTTCAATGAATGTTAACCTTTATTGATACACGCCCGTCTCTCTATTCTCTACATACTGTGAAAGTAAACTGCACTAGACTGACTGAGTGAAATCTATGTCTATTGTTTCACACGACCCTAGAGATCGACTCTTGATCTGAGGAGCAAAGTTGTCATGTTGCACGGTTGTTGGAAAACTGAATCCCTTCTTGTCTGTGCCAAGGAAGCTGATCACTTCCTATGCAGAGAAGAAAGTTTCCAGTGACCTCTGAGCTAGTTGGTAACACAACCCAATTAAGTTTAGCATAGTCAGTGGAGGCCTGGAATATCCGCAGTTCCACGTCGATACTACTGTTTATGTTATTCCAATGCGCAGGGCCTAGTGGGAAACTAGGAACTACACTACATGGCGCCCAACGTTTGGTAAGGCGATAAACTAACGTAAGACTTGTAGAGTAACTCAGTCGTGCATATTTCACACCCCTTTCTCCCGTAAATACTCCAATAGACGTCTGGAGTGGGTGAAAGGTTAAAATCCGCCCGACCTTAGTAGGAAGAGATTCCTATGTAAAGCTCTGGTTTATTCAACGTTGAAGGATACAGTGTTCCAAAATATTGTGCACCTAATCTTTGTCTCCTTGGAGACCTACTCTGCAAACCTCGCATTTTTTCAATGCCAGAAAACGGCACCTCTGGGGCCGCAGTAGATGCGACTCAGCAAGGTCCCGAATACACAGACCCGGATGCTATTATCATCCCGGTCCAGTTAAGAAGATCTATAACTTTAAAACTTATAGAAAACGGACTGCCACCTCAAGGTGGTACAGTAATTTTCGTGATAGAGGCTCACGAGTATCGGCAGACAGAGGTATTCTATTCATGGATAAACTTTCCAGCGGTAAACGCTATAACACAAGAGTTTCACTATTACAAAATAGAGGAACCTCCGGATGAGTACGCCCCTTTCGAGGAGGTTGAAATTCCACTTAAATTTCAAGAGCACCTGCTCTGGTTTAATGGCGCCCTAAAACACAATGATCACATTACCAGGCTCGGTCCACTAGGTAGACCAGGAGCCACGTGGCCGGTTCTAGCCAGCTACACACCACATCCTGACATTGCAAAAATGTCTAAGGAAGAGCTGTTAGCACAGCTAAACACATTAATAAAAATACATAGGCAATTAGTCCAATATGTAATACGGACTGCAACAGTCCAGCCAGCTGTTAATTCACACCAGCTGACCCCTCATCAGGGGAACACAAATAAAATTACACCACAGAACATACAGTCATGTCTTGGTAAAACACCCGTAAAACGGGAACAAATTCCTTTCTGGTTAGCCCAGAAAATCACTCAAATAGAGGCAGTATTTCCTGATACTACCCCTATTGAGAAACACAGAATCTTGACCATCTGCCTTCCTATGGGAATCGCACCACACGTGGAGGACTGCGACACTTGGGGTACAGTCTTTGCTTCCATTTATACAAAAACACACGGTGTTCCGTCTATGGCGGTAATACCAGACGTGCTAAAACAGATTCAAAATGAATTCGGTCCAGAGCCCGCTTTAAATCTAGGTATGAAATTACTGAAAGACTTCAAGCAGGTCACGGCTATATTATTAGCCAACGTAAAGGGAGAAGCAGCATCTGTGGCGATTCGCCAGAAGTTGAGGGAAACAGATATAAAAGATCCTGTTGAGCTTGCAAAAATCATAGAGAAATGCTATGAAGAATTAGGTAGAGACAGCTTGGGTGGAAAACCAGTTAAGCCCCAACTGCTCGAAAATCCTGAAAAATTATTTATTAAAAATAATTTAAATACTCCTAAAAAGAGCTGGGATGGAAATAAACAATCCACTCCCAAGGAAAAAGTTTTCCAGTCCAGAGGAAGGTCTCCTCGACGGAGGGAGAGAACTCCGACTCGAGAACGCCAGTCTCCCCAACGGGAGCCCTCTGAGAAAAGATATAACCTTAGAAATAGGGATAATTTAAAAAGACCTGATAGATATCAAAGTATTGATACACGTCCCTCTCGATCTTTTCCACAGAATTCGGAAAGAAGAGGACGATCAGACCCAGGAGAGCACACCAAGTCCAAAGACAAGGAACCTGCTCAAAATAAGAAATCTCAATTTCAGAAAAAGAAGGTAGCCAGTATTAGAGTAATCAACCATGCCGAGAATACTGAGGACACAGTTGAAAAACGGGGAGTGGGCATTGACAATGTTGGACAGTGCAGCAGAAGTCAGTATAGCGCGCAAGAACTTGATGAGTCATCTGGAGACAGTGGACACGAATGAATACATTCAGGTTGAAACTGCCGACGCCAGACTTAGCGAGCCCCATAAAATATACGAAATAACATTGCGTATGGAGGGTGATAAGACTAGGAAAATTAAGGGTCTATTTTGGGATAAGCTCTCAAAAGGCTATGATATTCTGTTAGCTGAAAAAGATTGGCCCCCGGAGTTTGTCAGGGAGTGCCCTCGTGGCGAAGAAGTAATTATGCCTGCCTTCTCGAATCACATACCGATTCATAAAAAATATACATATGCAAGGAAATGGGCAGTAGCCCAGGCACCTGCATTGTATAAAAATCATGTAGGATGGGATGAGGATTCACCGCCTCACAAAATCCAGCTAAAAAGTGAACCAACTGCCCAACGGCAGTATCCCATAAAGCAAGAAGCTAAAAAACAGGTCAGGGAGATCTTAGATCAGCTTGAGTACCAGGGGGTGATTGAAACATGCACCTCTCAAATGAACAATCCTTTGTTTCCTGTCTCCAAGCCAGACAATTCATATCGTCTAGTTTTGGACTACAGACATCTTAATACATGTTGCAAAACGTTTGCAGTACAAAACTCGCATAGTGCAGCCCTAATGAATAACATAGTTAGGAAAAAATACAAAACGACATTAGACATTTCTAATGGTTTCTTTTGTCAAAACATTGCACCAGAAAGCAGATACTTGACCGCTTTCTCCGCATTTGGGTCGCAGAAAAAATTCTGTCGACTCCCACAGGGGTTCAAGAACAGCCCAGGACTATTCTCAGCTAGGGTAACAGAGTTACTACAAATCTATGATGATGAAGCATTATCTTACGTAGATGATATTTATCTCACAGACGACGACTTGGATACTCACTTGAAAAGAGTGAACACCATTATACTTGGGTTCGCAGCAGAGGGTTACAAATTCAACTTTAAAAAGTCCCGAATTGCCCATCTGACAGTACTGTTTTTAGGGTACGAATTATCAAGTGAAGGGAAAAGCCTAGCGGACAACTTCTTAGAGAAGTGCGCTGTACTCCAAGCTCCAAAAACGCTGAAGAATTTACAATCAATACTAGGTTTTCTAAATTTCGGAAGAACTTACATTCTAAATTACGCAGAGAGGGTTAAACCTCTCTACGAACTAATAAAACCTGATTTAAAACAAATCAATTGGACTCAAAAACACACAGAAATTTTGAGATCACTGCAAACAGACATGTTAGCAAAAACAAAATTAGATACACGTGACAACACAATCGATCTTGTAATCCGAGTCATCCCAGGAAGATGCGGATTCACGTACCTAACCTCTAATGAGGGAGAAAAGGTACCAATTTCAATTAAATCTCACTTGTACACACAAGCAGAAAAAACATTCAGTCGCACAGAAAGAACTGTGAACGCAGTGCAAATCGCATTAGCAAATGAACGAGAACTAGCACACGGCAAACGGATTAATATCCTCACAGCGGAATCCGCCTTCGAGGCACTATTCAGCCCAGTAAACCTGCCTACAGTGTCACTGGATCCAAAATGGATACAGTGTATAGATTCTCTAGGAGCGGAAGACGTGAAATACTATTTCGCCCCGCAATACGATGAACTGAATGATTTAGAATATGAAGAAGAATATCCTCTGCCAATCGAAATCCTGCCTCTCCCACAATACGCCTGTATAATCTATACAGATAGCTTTGTACAGCATTTTAATGTAGAGAGCAAATCCTACAATGCAGCATGTGCGATCATTAAAGGTCGTTGGCTGTGCGGTAAATTCAGACCGAAAGTAACAAAAACCGAATCATTAAGGTATTGTTCGGTTCAAAGAACTGAGATCAGATCTTTAAAGATGGCGCTCGAAAATGTAGAACGCGAATTCCCCACACTTATCGTGTGCGATTCTCATTTTTGCGTCAATTCTTACAATAACAAACTGCAGAGTTGGATCGAAAACGACTACAAAGATGACACAGGTGCCACAATAAAGCATAAAAAGCTTTGGGAACAAGTAGCTCTTTTACACAAAGAACTACAAAAGACTCACGTGATTCACGCACAGAGTCTTCAACGTGATGGCGTTCACGTTGCAGGGAATTCATTGGCTAATACAGCCAAAAGCGGAAGCAACTAAACCGGCTTCCGTAGCCACAAAAAAGCGTACAGATAAGTATATAGACGGGGAAACAATGCTAGCAGTAAAAACGACCGTAAAAGGCGACTGTGCGGCACTACCAGTAAACTATCCACTCAATTATGCATACATAATCGATGCAAACTCCGTTCCGTTTGCTCGAATCCCTGGAGTGGGGGATAGAGTAATTCCAAACACGAACAGGAGAATATTTTTAATAGCAGACGCACATATGGGTTTGGGTCTTAGGCACAGAAAGATCAAGGAATCACTGACTGAATTACAATCAGTATTCTGGTGGCCGGGAATGAGTGTAGAACACCAAATATATGCAAACAACTGTGAAAACTGCAATAGGGATCGCAGTAGCGAACCTTGCTACCGGCTACCAATCAGAAAGAGCGTAACGCTGCCTACACCCCGCCCTGCGTCCTATTAATAGTTAAGACGAAATACACTTAAATAATGAGGCCACCAGCGCTCGGCTGACGCTAGAACAGTTATAAAAGATTAGCGAGTCCATATCGGCACATACGCAATTACCACGTTCCATTCTGACCAGGGTCCTGCTTTCAGCTCTCGAGCTTATAGGGAGGCCATGGCCAGCATGGGAATTGGGTTGTGGTATTCTTGTCAGTCATACCTCGGAAGGGAATAGTGTGATAGAAAGAAAAAACCGGGACATAAAGCAATCTATAACAGCGAAGGTATTAGGTTCAGGCGCTGGGTGGGTCAAACATTTAATAAGTGTCCAGACTAGTCTTAACAACATGCCAAGAAATTCTCTAAAAGGTTTCAGCCCATACGAACTATTGTTCGGAATTAGAATGAACGTTCAGGACCTCGATAGTCAGATGTCAGTGGTACAAGAAGAAACAAAGCACTTTGATGTAAAAGACCGTTTGGCTGTTTTACAGGAACTGAATGAAACAAGAAAATCATTAAGCAACATAAAGTTAAAGCAACAGCCAAATACCACTGACGAGGCACCACCCGCAACAGCCCCAGCAAGGCCTGTCTGGATTCCAAAGATTGGGGATCTAGTCAGAGAAAAGATCGCGGTGAAGAAGGAATTTGGGCCTTCTTACAGAAAAGCAGTACCTGTCTTGGCAGTCACCGGAACAAGATCAGTTGTGCTACCGCCCCTTGCTGGTAAAAAGGAGAACAGAATCGTGTCTATCGATCTGGTAAAACCACAAGCATGTGGCCTATAATCAACAGTAGGCCCAGTGGACTCCCAAGAAACAACAGAATACCCAAACTTGCAACAATCCAAGAGGTTCAAACTGAAAGACTAATCACATTCGATCAGCCTGCAGTGCACAATGAAGGACTATGCAATACAGCCATGGAACTCGTGCCTCTTGAAACACAGATTGAAACAGTTCGTCAAGAAACAACACCAGTCTACAATGATGTGGCATCAGAAAGTGCTACCGAGAGACAGATTGAAAGAACAATCCCATCAATTGACAGAACTGCCTCTGGTTATTTCATCAACTACGACAACTTCTCAGAAGATTTAAACGACTCCGAAGTGATGCCAGAAACAAAAAAGTCTTTTAAAGAAAAAGCAACGGAACTCTTTCATCAACTGAAGGAAATCTACCTTGTTTCCCCTTGGCTAGAGTTCTGGTTCGGTCTAGGTGTATTTTTCCTCCTACTTTGGCTCATCATATTACTATGTTTGGGAAAATTCATTGAAGGAAAGTATATTACAATGGACACAGCAAGTCAGAACATCAACCTAGTCCTGAAACCACACAGATCATCCCATGTGAAGAAAAGAGAACTGTCAACAGTAAATGTCACAGCAATTCCAATACCTGGTGGGGTAGTATGGGAGAAAACAGACTATGAGATCTATGGTCCGGTCGAAATCCTGAAGTATCCTCATCAACTAAAGGTTTCCTTAAGTGACTTTGTGACACCTAGTACATTCTCTGATGATTGGGACTTTAACAGTATTAATGACATGATGTCTGATTTAGTTATGTCAGCTAGATTCATAGATCATGATTATTTACAAGGTTCATCTAGTTATGAGCAGTTATTCTGTTACACCCACTATGGGGATCATTACTTGCATAAATCTGCACAGCCTAGAAATGTTTTTATGTATAATCAATGGGAACATTGTTCTACACCACCTAAAAGCAGTTCTAAAGCATTTTTTGAGAAATTCAAATATTTTTCAGGGTTTAACACCAGTAATGCAGAAACGTTTTATTATAAACTGTTAGATAAAACAGGAATGAAAACAATGCTGACAAATTCTAAATTGATATATTCAGAAGCATTTTATGATAAAATGATGACATTTGGTTTTGATTATTGGAAAAATAATATTGAAACGAAAACAATTTGGGGTACAAAAGATTGGCAGGTGCAAGGCATAGAAGCACTATTTAGAACCTGCATGATACCAGAACAAATGTTATTTTTAAATGACACTGTACACCAAACATCTTGTCTTGGCCTAGCCAAAAACAAAGAAATGAAAACACCGTCTATACCAAAGCCAATACCTGAGAATACAACCACAGATAATGAGTTAGACGTGTCACACATTTTACATTTCAACAGAACACATCCTGATTGGAAAAAATGGTTAATCTGGCCTACAGACACAAATAGCTGTCAAGATAGGTTCCTGAATAAAACACAGGGTTTAAAAATGACCAGGTTAGACTCAAGATATTCCCAGAGACAACATCCAGGAATAATAACAACATACAGTGTAGGGAAACTCTGCCTAGAATGGCTAACTACATCCACACTGGCTGAAATTAAGCAACACTTGTCTTTATTAAAAGATGGTGCTGATTTGCGCGATTTCATTCTTGGACCACGCAAACAGCGTCAAAAGCGTTTCATAGCGACCAGTATCTATGCTGCTTACAACGAGGCTTGGAAAGTAAAGCAAATTGAAACGGCTGAAAAAATACGAGAAATTGATCGTATTAATTTGGAGAAATCACTTTCTGTGGTAGACAATGGGTTAATGACTCTGTCTTCCAGAATATATTCGTTGGACAATATTGTATCCTCTGCCTTTGATGTGATAGACAGAGATTTGCTAATGTTACAACATGGCCAGTCTCAATTACGCTCTATTATAGAACTAGGCTGGACGCTGCAAAATCTTCGTTCAGGCTATGTGCCTTGGCGTTTGATAAACACAACGTCATTATTTTCCATTTTTAACCTTACTGATAAACAGATCAGTTTGGCACAGAAAGGAGCAGACTATACAATCTTGAGCATCGAGAAACTCGAGAGATTACCATTGACAATGTCAGAGAGCCCTGTCATTGAATGGATAATACACGGAATTATCACAATTCCGATAACAACTTTCCGATTTCATAAATGCCTTGAGTACATACCTGCTGGCCAGTATGAACAATTGGGTAAGGGATATATTAAATCCGAATGGAAATTACCATACACTCATTCTTGCTATAGTGACAGCGACAAAAATGTATTTCTTAGTGGTGACAACTGTAAACACTCACTAAGCGGTATACTTTTGTGTCAGGGTATTAATTTACACGGAGCATGTGATGGAAATTCAAACAACCTCTCATGCCACCAGCTAGTCACACCTGCAACTCAGATAGAGCCCTTCTTTATGCAACTTTCGAACGGGAGTTACATTCTTAGAACGGATCACAGGTGCTGTGGCCTCGCGCCCGGACTAAGTTATCTAGTACAAGTAACGTCCATGGTCAAATGCTGTATGCAAGCATTGTTCCCGAGCGGGCCTCCAGACATAGTGACTCCCCTCTGGCCTCGTCTGAATCTCTATTCTATACGAATTGATACATTAAGCAAAATGAAATCTGTGCTTTTACAGACAACAGTGCCTATAACGTCATCTAAAGAGACGTATGATCTTCTAGTCGCAAGGACGGCTACTGAGGTTCATGACCTTTTATCAACAAATTGCCCCGTGCATTTCGTAGAAATGTTTAGCCAACTCCTTAACATGTCTAGTGCAACAAGCATCCCAGGCATATTTAAGACAGTCTTTACGGGACTGCTAACACCCTTCCAGGCAATTTTGGGAATCTTTCCTAATTTTGTGCACTCCATCTTTGGTGGTATTCCACTATTTTTGGGACTCATCGCAGGGATTCTATTTTTGACCATCCTGCTACGTTATGGCAAGCCTCGGCTCAGACATAGCTCCCATGGGAATGGAAGAGACAATCCTAGCAATGCGCTACAGGGACAGGATAACTAACGTCCTCGGATTGGCCAGGCTGAGAGATCTAAACATGACCTGGTTCCTTTCATTCAGACCGATATGGCAAAATTGCATTTTACCTGTGCTACGGTGTATGCTTTGCGGCGAGGAATGCGTGTTGGACATCTGTCTTTCACTTCCATCAGCAGTACCAATGGACGTCGATACTTTGCTCAGTCCAATAACGGCTCACGCATTGTGTTGTCCCCAGCGGCTACCAATCCTGATGACGGCATTCGTGGAGACTCCGGTACTACAGCCAAGTGGTAACAGTGGAGCGAGTGACAAAAGCAACATCATCCAGGTACAACGTTCTGTGAGCATTGCTGGTCCTGCCTTCGATGACAGCAATCATTCTCACACCTGCCAAGTTACAGCGCTATCTAATTTGGTTGAACTATCACCTGATTTTGTAGACCAATTCTTTGCGAGCCTGTCTGATACGATGTTCTCACCCATAGAGAAACAATAACTTTTTGAGGAGCTTTTCCGACACACAGCGTTCCCATGAACTCTGAATTCGGCCTTCAGTTTTGATCAACAAAAAACTGCCAGGAGCTTTGGTAAACTGATTTTTCTTTGAATTGGACAATTTTTCAAATATTGACCCTTTTCATTTTTGGCACGAACAATTCTTTGCTTAACGTAAAAACTATTCTTAGAGAACAGAAGCTTCACACTTCTATTTCTAAACACATCTAGAGACATAACAACATAACACCAGCCTCTAGCACACATGTTATTACAATGCATTTTTATGTGATGATTTATCTCGCATTTCTTCTGTCAGAGATACTTCATGTGTAATTCTTTTTGCATAATCGTTCATTGATTTTATATGCGATAACCTTTTGAATGATTACTATGCTTTAAACAACGTACAGTACCTAAATTCCATGTATTACAAGTACGCCTATTTCGAATGCATTTATGTATTTTGGGGTGGGCTATGTTACACAATGTTACACATGCATCTAATTGCTTAGTTTTAGTAATTTTGATGGACATGAATACGTGGAGTGGGTGTCATGTGCTTATCTAGGTTCCTGATCGATACTGTGACCTTATGCCCCTATTCGGCTATAAAGCCCTTTATTCCCTATATTGGCATAACCGTTCAAGTGCGATTTTCTGTAAAGTCATCTCTGGCCTCACACGAACAGAGCCACATTCCAGCATGACTCTCTGCTACTTCCTTTGCGACCAATTAGTGCAATGACAGAGCAGCAGTCACTATCTGATAGTCCTAGATAACACTCCGAGTTCTTCAACAAGATAAAAACTTAGCAAACCTGGAAATCCCCGCTTGCTATGTTTTGATTAGTAATAGAACTCTAATGAGCAACTGATAACTGTCACTTCCTAGTGACATCTTTAATTGACGTCTTATGTCCAGCAAACTTGCGTCAAACCCGGCACCTGTCAGGTATAAATATTACCAACGTTGCCTTAAGCAAGGAGCGAACCTGTTGCTGATGCCAGCTGCCTGCATGACCCCGTGTTGGTAACAACTAGCACTCTGTCGCTGCAGCCTGCTATCCTGTGGTGGTGAAGCTACTGATTACCATTATCGCCGCTACAGCGCGAACTGTGGTTCAGTACGCTTGAGGAGCCGTGCAGCCGTCCTCTGCGAAGACATCCAGCCCAGCTGCCCGCGGACGCTGTCACCCCTCCTTCCTCGACGCGCTGAGAGAAGCCGCTGCATTTCTCGTGCAGAGAAATCCAGTCCCGGCGCTTCCGGTTTACCCTCGCAGGTGACTGGGATATCGAGAGAGACCCCTGAAGGAGATACCAATCCTCCATCATTCTATTCAGAGGTATGGTGTTGACTAAACCCTTAGAAGAGAATTCTTGAAACAAACCTTGGCAAAACCAACTTAACTTAAGCTACTTACTTACTCCCCCTTCTCACGTGTTAGGCTTAGGTCAGGCACACCGGGGTAGGCTTAGTTAGAAGCACCAGTTGAGTATGTTAGCCTAATGTATATATGACTGTATATATGTTTTATTACTTTTAAACCATTGTATGGCTAAGAAACCATATCAATGCTTTTACAGTTCTATTTCGCAATTCTTATCTTACTGTACGTACTTTTTATAATAACAGTTATTGCAATTGTGGCAATACATTTCTCTTGTATGAGAAGAAAGACTGTTCAATAAATGTTAACCTTTATTGATACACGCCCGTCTCTCTATTCTCTACATACTGTGAAAGTAAACTGCACTAGACTGACTGAGTGAAATCTATGTCTATTGTTTCACACGACCCTAGAGATCGACTCTTGATCTGAGGAGCAAAGTTGTCATGTTGCACGGTTGTTGGAAAACTGAATCCCTTCTTGTCTGTGCCAAGGAAGCTGATCACTTCCTATGCAGAGAAGAAAGTTTCCAGTGACCTCTGAGCTAGTTGGTAACACAACCCAATTAAGTTTAGCATAGTCAGTGGAGGCCTGGAATATCCGCAGTTCCACGTCGATACTACTGTTTATGTTATTCCAATGCGCAGGGCCTAGTGGGAAACTAGGAACTACACTACAAAAGTAGCGCTAGAGGAGGCATGGGGTGTGCTGTGTATGGATGGTAGCGGTTTGTTAGCCTTTCTATGGCCAGAGATTGCCACTGCTCTTCAGAACTGTGAGCTGGCTGGTGCCACATTGAATAAATAGGGTGTAGGGAGCAGCGAGCCCCAACTGCACCCTGGGCCTTGCTCGCTGCTCACTGCGGTGTATACCTGCCTCTTGCCACGTAACAGCTGGGAACCGGGCTGCACCGAAGGGGACATCGCAGAGCAAGCGCGGAGAGCCCCCGCCTGGAAAAAGCGCATAATTGTTGAAAAAGCCTTCCCACCAGCTGCTGCGTGTGAGGGCACCGGCTCTGGTCTTCCTTTACCTGCCAGAGGCGTGCAGTTAAAAGTCGGGATAGCCTGGGGATCAATAGTTGCTCCCGAGCTTCAGGGAGAGCACGCGAGCAGCCCCAATATCGGCAGAGGGCTCCAGAGTCGGTCCGCCGCAGGAGAGGCGCCAAGGCCGAACGGCGGGGTACTGGCCATCTGTATTTCAGCGACGTGGGCACACACGCGAGCCTCTGGTCGACGGGGGCATAGAAGATAAAGAGAACAGAACAGCTGGTGCATACCTGATACATTCTATATATGGACCTGTGTTACATGGACACATTTACAAGTTCTAGCGGGTCAACACAACCTTTCACCCTTCACGAGTGGGTAAGATGAGGTACTATAGCTCCAAGAGCCAGGTTGAGATGAAAGTGCGCTTTAAAAACGTGTCTCCATGTCGTGTATGTATAATTTAGTGTTACAACGGAAGTTCGCCCTGTCCTTAACCTAGGGTATCTGTTTACACGTTCTGCATGCATTCTGTGGCATAGCATTGGATGGTGCAGCAGGTGCAGTGACACCAAGGCACAAAGATATCAGATACTGTACCCCAATAATGGCTGGATTTTAGTACCTGACGGGGGGCATTTTCTGTGCTTGCACTGAGGCAAGTGCCACACCTACAATCCCACCGTGTGGAGCACCTTAAGTGGCACAGTTGAGTATCCAGAAAACACATCTGTTCTCCCCTAGGGTGAACCCTCTGTGCTGCAGCTTCTTGGCTGGGTTTGGTGCCTTCTCCAAAGACCGCTTACAGTATCCACCCCCCATTGTGAGGGAGCGGACTGTCACAGACTCTGTTGCCTCGCTCCCGCCTCACAGCAGAGCAAAGCCCGGGAGGCTGTTTTATACCTCCCTACATGAGGACTGGATGTCAGCGGCTCGCCCTGACCGAGTCTGCTGCGGCTGGGGATGGAATGTACCATGGAGATAGTAGAAGCACCATGTCCCTCTGCCACCAGCGTGAAGAAACGTACAAGATCACATGTCACATGAGCGATGTTCTTGCGGGAAACGGACTGTCCTAATCCTAGCCAGAGGCTTAGCTATCATTCACAAGAAGGTGTGAGGTACTGTGATGACCTGCGAAGCACCATATTACTGTACCGCAATGTTCCTAAAAGCGAGTCACACCAAACAAGCACGTTGGCTTTTAAAATACAACACAGTGTGTTTCTGTCTTCCAGACAGAATACCACACGGATACATGATAAAAATGCTATCTCCCTTACTCTATCTATCGCCCTCACTCTATATATCTATCGCCCTCACTCTATATATCTATCGCCCTCACTCTATCTATCTATCGCCCTCACTCTATCTATCACCCTCAGTCTATCTATCGCTCTCAGTCTATCTATCGCTCTCAGTCTATCTATCTCCCTCACTCTATCTATCTATCGCCTTCACTCTATCTATCGCCCTCACTCTATCTATCTATCTCCCTCTATCTATCGCCCTCTATCACCCTCACTCTAGCTAGCTCTCTATCGCCCTCACTCTATCTATCTATCGCCATCACTCTCTCTATCTATCGCCCTCTATCTATCTATCGCCCTCACTCTAACTATCTATCGCCCTCTATCTATCTATCGCCCTCACTCTATCTATCTATCTATCGCCCTCTATCATCCTCACTCTATCTACCTCTCTATCGCCCTCACTCTATCTATCTATCGCCATCACTCTATCTATCTATCTGTCTATCTATCGCCCTCACTCTATCTGTCTATCTATCGCACTCACGCTATCTATCACCATCACTCTATCTATCTGTCTGTCGCCCTCACTCTTTCTATCGCCCTCCCTCTATCTATCTATCGCCCTCCCTCTATCTATCTATCGCCCTCCCTCTATCTATCTATCTATCGCCCTCCCTCTATCTATCTATCCCCCTCACTTCATCTATCTATCACACTCACTCGATCTATCTATCGCACTCACTCAATCTATCTATCGTATCACCACAGTATCACTCAGCACCACCACAGCATCACTCAGGGGCACCACAACATCACTATGCGCTACCACAGCATCACTGAACGCCACAGCATCACTCGTTGCCACCACAACATCACTAGTTTCCACTACAACATCGCTTGTCGCCACCACAATATCAATCTGTGCAACCATTCAACAACAACTGGTTCATATATGTTCTCTCAATGTTTTAAGCTTTATTACAAATGTCACAAAAAGATGTTAATATTTCACTTCTGTTCTTGGATTTTCCTCACAATAAAATACAATGAACATAATCTTCACAAGTTATTTTCAAAAGTTTAAGCTATTGCCATTATAAATTACAATAACTTTAATTTAAGTATTAATTATTCAAAACAATTAAAAGCCATTGTTATTTGTAATATCAATACATCTAAGTCACGTAAATACAACACATATTGCATTACAAATGCTATAGGTGTCACATTTGCGAAAGTTAAAACTGTTGGCATTGTAAATAACAAAGCTATTAATTTCGCTATTTTCAAAACCAACACATAAATAAAAAATGTCAATCAGTCAGTCAGTCAATACATCTTTATTTCGGTTAATAAAAACCATAAAAGCAATGCAATACAAAAATTCATTACATACACATTATATACACATTAAAATTTATACAGAAATAAGATATACACAAAATTGCAGTTCAAACAATCTAAAACAGATAAAATCTTTGATACAAAGAGAGAAGGGACAAAATCTGTATCATAAATATAAGGCCCAACCCTATTTTCAGACAATCCTCATTCAGTTATGTGTCCTCCTGATAGTGAATTCATTAGGGTGAGTCTGATTTTATTTATACGCGCTGCCGCTACCAAAAAACTGGCCACACTATGCGTAACCTGCATAGAATCAAGCATTTGTAAATGTAGGAGGGCAGGCCTCACCTGGACGAATTTTAGTTCCTTCAGAACAGGGTATAAAAATGTTTTACCGGCTACCAGAAAATGCTCACAAAACATCACCAAGTGGAGCGTGTCCTGTGTAGAGAAACTATCACAGGTGCAGGGTGGAGTATCTTCAGGGGTCCCCCACTTCAGGTAGGTACCTAGTGTGAGGTGGATGAGGTTGAACCTGAATCTAACTAAAAGGAAACAATGGTAAGAGTTGGTCATGTATTTCAGATAGGGTTCCATGACTGGGGAGATCACATGTTGATAGATTGATCTCACCATAGGTTTCCTGAGTTCAACTTCCTCCCTTTCCGACTCAAGTAAATTGAGGAAGTTGTGCTTAATCCAACCTACATCCTCATTCCTGAGACCCTCTGGTGAAAGATACATTTCCGGACGCCCCAGCCTCACGCATGCCGCTCTAACATACGCAAGCCAGAGTATTCTATCTACTCTATCCAGGGCCATACAATCCGTGAGTATTAGGTGGTTAAGCGTGATCTCCTCATTTAACCAGGTTTTAACCCAACGTAATAAAGGGGCCATTTTTAAGTGATCAGAAATATACCCCAAACCTACTTCACAGTGGATGGAATATGTAGGGGATGATTGAGGGAGAGACAGAAGGGATTGTATGAACTTGTTTTCTACGATTTGAATCCCTGTTGTTGGAACATAGCCCCATATGTCAACCCCATATGTGGCAATTGCTACGCACTTTGATTTATAAATGCGGATCATAGCCTCCATGGGTCTTGCACCCAATCTTTTTGGAAAATTCATAAGGGCTGTGGTGGATCTTGCAACCACGTTACACTTCAGTTTCAACTGGGGGCCCCAATTCCCTCTTTCATCAAATAAAACCCCTAAGTAACAAAAGGAAGGTACCCTTGAGATTGGCATTCCATTGCATCTAAAGGTTTTGAACTTCATGGTTTTCCTATGTGCACCAGCCACCATTACGTGGGATTTTGAGGTGTTGATTTTTAAGTCTAAGGCCTCCATAAAGGAGCCAAAATGATCTAACAATCTTTGTAATCCAGTGCCAGTTCGAGCAAGCAGGACGGCGTCGTCCGCGTACAGGAGGACCGGTATGGCCGACCCTCCCATACGCGGGACGTCCAGGGTGGCCAGACCTAAGGATTTACCCAAAGAATTAATGTAGAGCGTAAATAGGAGAGGGGCCAGAATGCAACCTTGTCTGACCCCCTCTTCTTGATCTAAATTTCTCATTACATCTGCCCTCCCTAGTTACCCTAACAGAAGCTGACAAGTTCAGGTGAAGATTGTTTAAAAAATTAACCAACGTAATATCCATACCCATATCTCGCAAAATGAACCATAATTTAGAATGATTGACCAAATCAAATACGGAAGAAAGATCCATGAAACCCAAATAAAGAAGCCCCTCCTTCACCACTGTGTACTTGCTAATAATGAAATGAAGGTTTAGGCATTGATCCATGGTCCCCCTGTGTGCCTTAAAACAGTACTGGAGATCAGAGAGAACCCCAATCCCCTCAAGCCAATCTCCCAATCTCTGTAAGATAACTCTGCCTAAGATCTTTACGGCAGAGTCCAGCAGGGAGATTGGCCTGTGGCAAGCGGGGTCTCCCCTGTTCCCTTTCTTGAAAATCGGAACGATAATGGAGGTTGACCAAGAGGTTGGGGGGCCTGTGGTGGGTATTGCATTGAAAACATTTTGTTAGAATTTTGGACCAAAATTGTGGGTACAAAATGTAAAGATCTGCAGGGACCCCATCCGGACCAGGGGCCTTATGTTTGCTAGTATCTTTAATCGCCTTTTCCACTTCAGAGGTGTTAAATTTAATAGACATATTGTTTCGAGATACAACTAAATCTGGGGGAGTAGGAACCCTTAGTTCAATATCATAGATGTTTCTAAAGTGAATAAGCCAACTCTCATCTTCTATTACGCAGTCCATATCTGATTTCCCCTCCTCAGTGAAAAACGACTGATTGATGACAGCCCAAAATTTTTTGCTGTCTCTCAACACATCAACAGATTGTAGATGACCCCAAGCTTCTTCCTTAATTTGGTTCTTGCGATTTGCAGGTGCCAGTTTATATTCCTTACGAAGGTTCGCCACAATTAACCTATCCCTGGGTCTACGTTTCAGCGCTTTAAGTAGGGCACTATGGGCGAGTGAGCACTTTTTGTCAAACCATTTAAACGCCTTCTCACAATGTGAGCCGTTTCTAGACTCCAAATTCTTGGAAATCAGTGAGCATATCTCTACATAATTGGTAATCAAAAAGAGAATGGACACTGGTATCGGCAAAAACCAAATAGTTTTTTATCGAGAACCCTCATAGACTTCCTGGAATCGTGTCGTCGCGGTATATCTTTTTTCCGCCCCCTCAGGAGTCATGGCATAGTCATTGGGTTAACGATTAACGTGCAGGGTGCCTGCCTCACCAGAGGCTACTTCTGGTATTTACAGAAGTGTCCAGAAATAAAAAGTGGGTAGAAAAACTGTTAAAATTAATGAATAGATCAAAAAGTGAACTTTATTTACAAAGTCTAATCACTAAGCTTAAAAACCATTATGATATATTGGTAGTCGAGTTATTGAACTACCATATCGTTTTCAAAAAAGTGTCGACATGTTTCAGCTCTCGGGGCCCTACAGGGTCAGGGGAGCTTTCGTCAGGACAAGGACAAGAAACAAACATACATGGAATTACACACACTATTTGTGTGGTACGAATGCTGATGGCATGGAATTTCCAAGCTGTGTTCAAAGAAAAGGAGAGAAAACACCAACAATTCGTGAGTTGGGTAGTGTGTGAGGTACGGCACTATCGGGCACACATTATGTACAATGCATAATTAATGCTATAACAGATTATTCTAATTATAGAAATAATCTCGAAAAAAGTTTGCAGTGGAGTCTAGGCAGACCGCCATATTGTCCTCGGTTTCCTGTGCAAGTGTTTTAAAAAAGGTTTCTGGAATGACCCTCTCCCATTTTACCCTCCTGCCCTGCCCTCCAGTTGACAAGTCTTTAGAGGACACCCATGCAAGAAACTCTCAAGATCTATAGCCAATAGGACTGGGTTGTGGTCACTAAAAATTGCGGTCACTACACTGTACTGCGTTTTGGCTAACACCCCAGGTGAAACAAAAATATAGTCGATAACTGTGTTTGCGTCCCTCCCAATGAATGTAGGTGCTCTAATCTCGTCGTTACCTAAGCCTGGTTCAAATAAGTTTGAATTGGCAAGGAGACTCTCAAGGGCATCACCCTCCTTACTATGTTCAAAATGGGGGACCCCCTCCACAGGTGATCCTCCGTGTACATCATTATAACAATACCCCTCACAGGGGTGAATATTAAAATCTCCCATAATAACCATCTCTGGGACAGAAAGGCGATCATGTTTGTGGACTGACAGAAAGTCTGCCAGGGCAGTCAAATGCTCATTCTCAGATGAGCCCGCCCTGGAATTATAAAAATTAACAATTAGAAGTTTTGGTTGGTCCAAAGAGGTCCATTCAATTATCAATGAATTCAGAGGGGTGGGATCTATTTTTTTTAAAAACCCCACCAAGTTAAGTGAAAACAGTGTAAGCAAGCCCATTTTAGCTCTTCCTCTCAGCCCCGGTACTGCTGGGGTTGAGAAACTAAGAAAGCCATCTAATGAAAAACTGGATGATATATCCCAAGTCTCTTGAAAGGCCAAAATGTCATACTGCTTAACAAAGCCCTGCCATAAAGGATCAAGAGTTTTTTCGCTTAGTCCAGCCACATTCCAAGTAAGCATTTTACAACATGGATTTATTTTTTCTTTGTGTGTGCTTTTAGCTCCAATTTGTAGTGGACTTCTATTTCATTGACTCTGGTTACTATGCAGTGCCAAGTTGATCCATTTTACATGTATTTCTGTGTTTCTTTCTGCCTCTTTTTGCAAGATGGTACATTCATTTTTTCCTGGAGATCTGGCAAGTGCGTTTCTTAGGACTGGTGCAGTCTTCGTCCCTACCTTCTTATGTTTCAGTGGAGTTTCATCTCCTACAAAAGGGCTAGGGTAAACCTCTGGATTTTGTTTGGTAAGTATTATACCCCAGGTTTTGAATATCTTTTGCTCCTTCATTATCTGATCAGCTATAGATATTGAGGATAGTGAGATTAAGGTTGGGGACTGGGTATTCCGGTCATCCTCCATAAATTGGACAGATATAATGTCATTAGATACAATGTTGTTGAGGGAAGGTATGGATTTGAAAAGTCGCAGTAGATTACCTCGATTAAGAATATCATGTCTACATCTAGAGCGGAATTCTGGTGTAAATTTGAGTTTCTCATTAGTTTCAATATTGTGTTGATTTACAGCCTCCGTTTTTTTAGTATGTTTCGTTGTACGGGTTACTGTTTTATTCCCATTCACGCATTTAATCTGCAAGTGGTCTCGTTCAGATATTATGTCGTGGCTACTTTCTGCACTTCCCTCAGTTAGGACAATGTCTTCTTTTTTTATATTTTCCTTCATGCATGCTTTAAAATGAGAATTCATTGTTTCTGACTCTTTAGTAGCAATGCTTCCATTCATTGTATCAGGGTTGAAAGTAGTTTGATATCTTTCTTCCTTATTTAGGTTTTTATTCTGGTTAGATCCCCTTTGTAGACTCTCTGGCATACTGTTTATTACTTGTCCTTCCACTACCACTTCTCTATCTTCTTCCCATTCCTGGTTTTGTAATTCATTAGTATTTATCGAACCATGAACCTTTACTGTTTTTTTTCCAAAGATGGGGAATAAGTTGTTAGGTCCTGAGTTAGATGATTTGAGGTCCTTAGGGGGAATACTTGTAGTATTCACCTTCTGTTTCTCATTTTTTCTTGCTTTGCGGAGTTTTTACTTTTGGCGTTTTGTCATTGTTGAGAATCCTTCCGGCTCGGTATCAATCGAATTTTGATCTTTTTTGACGAGTTTACGCGGAGCTTCACACGGGATTTTATTGTCCAGATGATCCTTTGCCTGTAAAATATGTATATTGGCTGAGTCATCAAATTGACTTATTAATTGTTGTGGCCCTACGGGAATAGAGTTGCCCGTACCATCACTAGATGTAGTTTTTTCCATTCCCATGGAACTTGTGCTGTTTGTTTTAGGATTGTCCTTGCTGTGATGGATGGTTCTTTTGGCATCATCTATTATGCTTGTTAATACCGCAGGTAAGGCTGAAAGCTTATCCATGATAGGCACATAGATGCTATCAGAGGATGTTTTTTCATTATCTCTTTGTACTCTGATTATCAGGTCATTTAATTGGGCTACTTTGTTGTCAATCCCAGCCACATTATTTGCCATAATTTTTAAGAGGTCAATTTGTATATCCATTTTATTTGATTGATAATGAAGGGCTTCTAGCGTGAGGGTTGATGTTTGGTAGAAAATATCCCAGGGTTTGACTACGCCCTGGTGTTTTGCTCCAGTTTTCAGAGTTTCATCTTTGGATCTTCAGCTCCAACGGAGTCTACTGTTTGCTCCCTAATTTCAACCTTGTTTACACTGTTGTCAGCCACTTCATTGGATGTGTTGTCAGTCCGAATGCTCCTTTGGAATTCCGTTTGATAGTCTAGGTGTATTTCAGTTACCTCAGGGATTATGCCCGATCTTTTTGTGATCTCAACGTTGACTTCTAGTGGGACCCTTTGTACTATCTGCTCAGCTTGGTCAGTTATATTGTGGCAATCTTGTTGGTTAGGCCCCACAGGTTGCGACAGCAGTTTGTCTGCTGTTGTGACATCCAGGTTAGATGTTACAGCTATATTATTTTCGTATAGCAATTTCTCATATCTTTTGAGGGTTGTTCTTGAGTTTTCCTCAGCTGTTGGGCTGCAGTTTGTATTTCTAGATCCACAAATTCATTTTCATTCCAGACAAATTCAATTTGGTCCAAATCTTTTATTTCTTTGCTGTTTTGTGACTCATTTAGGGCATCAGTATTAGTATTAGTATTAAAGGGTTTCATAGGTGTTTGTAATTTGTCTTTGTCTTTATTTGTTTCCATTGTCATTGACAACATACCACCCGCAGGATCCTTCAGAAATTGAAATTTGTCTGGTATTTTAAGAGATTTCTCGAACATCCGAGCAATCGGGGATATAGGAGATTGGTTCTGACATGGAGTATTTATTTTTAATTTTTTTACCACATTTGATTGCTGTCGTTTTTTTGTACGTTTAATTGCTGTTCCCACAGTCCTTACCTTACCTGATCTCATGTCTAGGACTGTACTTTTGATTATATATTTTACTTTAGCTCCTTGTGGGGAAGATTCCGGAACGATTGTAACACTCCTACGTAGACCTGCCGCCTACACTTATTGACATTTAGTTAAACGTAAGAAATGCCAAGCTCCTCAGTGCTCTCCCAAGCCTGTCTACTCCATGTATCTCTGGTACCTACCGCTTGCTGATCCACACTGCAAGTTAGAAGGAGCAAGGAGCCGCTGCCGTCAGGGGCAGCACTGCAATCCTTGACGTGCTCCAGGCGTAAGGCAAAATGGCAGACTCCCTGCCCTGCCCGGCAGTTTTGTTTTTGAAGAGTACTCATGTCAGCCAGCCAGCAGGAAGCACCAGGCTCATAAGGTTCTAAATAGTTCTAAAAGTCATTAGTGCCACTAGTGCCAGGCTACCCGGAATCGTTGCCAATAACAGCTCAACTCAGCTCAGGATGAAACAAGCAGCCGTGTGACATTCAGTTGGCAAATAGGCGAGTTGGCAAGTTAACAGATTGACAGGTCACTCAGCTCCAGGGCAATAAAGGCTATTACAGAGGTATACAGAGGTATAAAACACCTGCAGTCAGAGATTAATAGCAAATGGCCTTAGGTGCAGTGCAGTACAGTAAACCTGGTAAGGGAACACAGTCAAGATAGGCACGCTCAAGTTGAATCTTCACCTCCTATGGGTATCCAGGAACTTCTATTTCCTTTTTTATTTCCTTTTCCTTTTATTACCTATTCCTTCCACCTTATAGATCCCCTTTATGATCTACACCAGGAGGGAGCTCCTACAGGGGTTTAATACTCGTCAATCAGGACTCACCCTCGTTGCTCCGCTTCCTCCTCTCCTGGTCAGGGAATGGCAGGTCTGTTAGTGTGCTGTTGTCAGGATTTATTCCACACTCCACACTCCACAGCTATTCTCAGGCGAATCTCTCTCGCTGAACTCCGTAATCAGTAAGATCACTCTTCCATTGACCTCTCCTTATTTTTTTTCCCAGGTAGGATGTGTGTGGAAAAGGGCGGAGAGGGGCGACGAGAACCGAGACCGGGGCCGGGGGCCGGGGGGGCCAGGGCCGGGGCCGCGAGTTTTGTTCCTCAGCTCCCTCCTCACCCGCCTTCTATCTCTCTTGTGACTGTGTCGGAGCCGCAGGCCGCAGGCCGCAGGCTGAGAGAGCTTTGCAGAATCGCAGGGAGGCCGATGAGCAAGATCCGATCCCTGGACTCAGAGTCGCTGCTGCACACGATGGTTCAAACGCGGTAGCCGCCGCTGCCGATGCCGTGAATCTCTTTTTACAATGCTTCTGCTTCTGGTCCACCACCTCGGCTTGGCGTGGTTCGGTTCAGCGCAGCACAGCGCCGGCACACAGCACCGGCTCCGCAGTCACCCGGACACAACTCGACTGCTCACACTCCAAACTGCTCACTAGCGCCACCCAGTGATTCGGATACCAAAAACATATCACAAACAAGCATTTACAATACCAATAGTTCAAACTTTCCCAATGCGAGACCTATTTCATTGCAAATGCTTGTTCTTGCATTGCATGTGTTGTACCATTACAGTAATAGTGTTGTGTGGAATCGATCTCTGCACTTTTTTGCTACACCTTCACATGTATTTATATGCTTTCTGCGATGTCGCGGTCCGCTCCAGTGGCCGCTTGTGCTTGGTTTCAGCCGCTCTCACCTGTGATTTATTGGTTTGCTTTAGTGGCCATTTCCCTCTGTGCCAGGCCCAATGCGCCCTGCTTTAGGGGGCGGGTATTCATCAGCAGTGTTTCCTGTGGCATGCACATGGCTTCCCTGGGGATTTTTTTTTTGCGGCCGGCCGCTTTTTTAGCGTCTGCCCCCTTTTCTGGGTCCCGCATGAGGTCGGGACCTCGGGACTTCGTGCATTTATAGGAGGGTCATTTTTTCTTGGTTTCCATCCTCTGTGGGTGCCTGATTTGGTCCTCGGTGTTCCACGTTTTGTGTGTTGCGTTGCTGGCATGGACCAGGGTGCCTCTTCTTTCGCTCCTCCTACGGATGCCCTGCGCCTCCTTATTAATGAGGTGATTGCTGATGCCTTCCGGGCTTGGGACGCTGCTGGCCCTCCTGCCAAGGTGCCTCGTGGGCCTTTTGATTCACCTGACGCTCTTGCTGACGATTTGTGCGCTGAAGAGAGGGAATGTGTGCGTGGGCGCTTTGTTCAGGGTGCGGATCTCCCTTACTTGTTCGACCATGTGAAGGATAATTTGGGGTTCGCTCCTCCTGAGTCTGATGTCCTGGAGGATGAACTTTTTACGCAGTATCACCAGCCGACTCCTGAGTCCTCCCCCTTGCATGGTGCTGTGCGCAAGGTGCTGGATCATGAGTAGAAGGAGGTGGATAAGTCCGCCTTCCCTCGCTTTTTGTCTAAGCGTTATCCTTTGGAAGGGTTTGCTGCTGAATTTTCCCAGTCCGTCAAAGTTGACAATTTGATGGCTGGTCTTTCCTTACAGGGTTTGGTTCTGTCTGATGACGCCCTTCCTTCTGACGCTGTGGAGAAACGTGTTGATGGAGTGGTGAAGCGTTCCTTTGCTGCTTCCAACTTTTCTGTCAGAGCGACGGCTTATTCCTTTTACATGGTCCAGTCCCTGCTGAAGGATTTCCAGGCCCTGGCTCTCCTTTTGCAGAATGGGGAGGATGCCTCTTCTCTCTTGGCCCTCATGGAGTTGCACGTGTGCTATTTGTCGGACATTTCTTTTGACAATTTGAGTGCTGCTGCAGCTGCTTCTGGTGCTTTGATTGCTGCACGGCATCATATCTGGATGCGTTCCTGGAAAGCTGAATCAACTCAAAAGGCGATCCTGCTTAGGTTGCCCTTTGTGAGGTCCAAGGTGTTCGGGCCTCAGCTGGAGGACATGATCAAACAGTCTGCGCAGAACCGCAAGCTTGTGGCTCCTGTTCACCCTCCTTCTCGGTGGCATGGGTTTGGCTTCCTCCCTGCCTTTGGGCCTTCTGCTTGGGGTGCTTTGCAGCCCTTTCATTGGTGGGGTCGTGGCCGGGGGGCCCCTGGAGATGCAGAGTCCCGTGCCCCTGCCAGTGGTGCTGCCCCGTTCCTTCCTTTGCACAATGACTGACTGTCTTTTCCGGTTGGGGGTCACCTTCATTTTTTTCTGCACCAGTGGTTGGCACTTCCGGATGCCTGGGCAGTGCAGACTGTGTCCGATGGTTATCGGATCGAGTTCTCCTCTCCTCCACCCCTCTGTTCCGTCATCCTCTGCGACGGGAGGCTTTGCTAGAGGGTGTGCGCCTTCTGTTGGAGAAGGCGGCCATCGTGGAGTTTCCTCCTCTGGAAAGGGGCAAGGGTTGTTATTCGATCCTCTTCCTGGTCTCCAAGATGAATACATCGGATCTGCGCCCTTTCTTCGATCTCAAGAGGGTCAATCTCTTCATCCTCCGATGTACGTTCAAGATGGTGACTTTGTTGTCCATACTGCATCTGGTGCTTCCTGGAAGTTTCCTTGCGTCCCTGGAACTGATGGATGCTTATTTGCACATCACAATCCATCCTGGGGATCAGCAGTATCTCCGGTTTGCTATTGGTTCCTGGCACTTCCAGTTCCGGGTGCTTCCTTTCTGCCTTTCATCGGTGCCAAGAGTTTTCACGTAGCTCTTGGCCCCTCTGGTGGGTATTCTCCATTTCAGAGATCTACAGGTTTTTCCCTATCTCGATGATTGCTTGATTGTTTCTCCTTCTTTTTCTCAGGCTCTTTCGGATGTGGACCAGGTGTGTAATATTCTGGGGTCTATGAGTTCCTCACCAATCACCGGAAGTTCTCTCTGCTACCCTACCAGACTCTGAAGTTCCTGGGGGCTCTGTTCCGCATGGATCTGGGAATGGTGTTCCTCGCCCAGGAGCGCCAGTTGACTATGTTCCGTCACCTTTCCTGGGTTCTGTCCCAGTCCCAGGTGTCTGCCCGTCTCTGGTTGTGGAGTCAAGGGGAAATGGCTTCCACTTTGCATCTCCACCCTTTGGCCCGGCTGCATTTGTATCCTCTCCTGCATCATGTCCTGTCACACTGGGATCCTGACTCTCTTGACTACGATGCCCTGATTCCCGTCACTCCGGGGATTCGGGTTGCTCTCCAGTGGTGGTTGTCCCCTCAGTCTCTCTCCCTGGGGTTTGACCTTCTTCCTCCTCGGAATGTGGTTGTTGTGTCCACGGATGCCAGTGCCATGGGTTGGGGAGCTGTCATAGGTGCTTCCAAGGCTCAGGGTCGGGGATCCCGTTTCAAGTCTTTCCAGTCGTCGAACTGGAAGGAGTTGCGGGCAGTTTGGTTGGCTCTTCGGTGGTTTACTCCTCTCCTTCTGTGCCGTGCTGTCTCAGTTCAGACCGACACCAGGATGTTCGGGCTTATGTCAATAGTCAAAAGGGCATGTGCTGGTCTCTGGTTCTCCTTTCCAGGGTGATCGGTCTTTGGGTCGAGCGGAATCTCTTGTCTCTGATGGCTGTTTATCTTCCGGGCAAGGAGAATGGGCCTGCGGACTCTTTGAGCAGAATTTTCCCTTCCTCAGTGACTACGTGTCTGTCCCTGGCTCTGTTCGATCTGTTGGCCTCTGGTTCCGCCTTCCATGGCTGGATCTTTTAGCCTCGGAGGACTCGGCCCTTCTTCCTCAGTTTTGCAGCCTCGTTCCCTCCCGGTTGCCCTGGACGATCAACACTTTCTCCGTTACGTGGTCGCTGGGGCTCCTGTTTGCCTTCCCTCCGTTTGCTCTGATTGCCACGGTCCTCCGGAAGATTCGGTTGGACCGGGTGGCGGTTCATCTGGTTGTACCGGAGTGGTTCCATCAGCCCTTGTTTCCCCTGCTTCTGACCTTGTCTGTGTGCCTCCATTGGTGGTTTCCCCTGTGTCCCTCCCCTCTGTGGGCTCCTCTTCTCAGGGTTGCCTCCCTGTGCCGCCTCTGGATGGGGGATTGGCATTTGAAAGGTTGAGCTTGTTGGGTCCGGGTTGCTCGGTTGAGGTTGCCCAGTCTATCCAGCTGCCTCAGCGCCCTTCCACCTTGAAGTCCTATGTCCGTCATTGGAAGAACTTCTCATCCTGATGTCTTGGGAAGGGTCTTTCTTCTTCCTCCTGTGCGGCTGTGAGGGTGCTGGACTTCTTGCGGGATGGGTTCGTCCTGGGGCTCGCTGTCTCTTCGTTCCGTGCACAGTGGGCTGCCATTCTTGCATTTTGAGCTTCCTCTTTGTCTTCTGTCTCCCCTTTGGTGGCTTGCCTTTTGTGGAGGTTTTTGAATCAGCTGCCTGTCTCTCACTCTCCTGTTCTGGTCTGGGATCTTCCCCTGGTTCTTCAGGCCTTGACGATGCCCCCTTTCGAACTTTTGGTCTCGTGGACCTTAAGTTCCTTTCTGTTAAGGTTCTTTTCCTGTGGCCATTACTTCTGGGAGGAGGGTTGGTGAGCTTGGTGCTTTGATGGCTTTGTCCCCTTTTTTTTGCGTTTCTGCGCTGACAAAGTCATTCTCCCTCCCAGTCAATTTTTTCTGCCCAAGTTTTTGTCCTCTTTCCACTGTCAAAAGGATATTGTTGTCCCTGGTCTATTTTTCCAGACCCATCCTCCCCGGAGGAGTTGGTCCTCCATTCTTTGGATGTGCTGAGGGCTCTCTATTTGAAGCGGACCTGTGATTTCCGGAAGATTTATTCCTTATTTGTCACCTATGGCCACTTTGGGATGGGTCTTCGTCCTTCCTTGTCCACCTTGACTTGTTGGGTCAAGGGTGCTGTTGTTTCAGCCTACGAGCCCGCCCACTGTCCTCTCCCTTCTTCGGTTCAGGGTCAGTCGACTAGGGGTGTCTCCTTCTCCTGGGCCATGTTCAAGGGGGCCTTCCTACGGGACATTTGTAATGCTGCCACGTGGGCTTCACCCCATATATTTTTTCCCATTATCGCCTTCAGTTGGGGATGGCGGCCTCAGCAGCCTTTGGCACTCATGTTGTGTCTGCTGTACATGGTTTATGATTTGCACTGCTTTGTCTTGATTAAATGGACATGTTTACCGCATTTTCTGGTCTGTTTTCTTACAATCACGTGTGCTTGGGTATGGGCTCACTGTTAAGGAATGGGACGGGAAGACAGGACGAGGAGGTAATGCCCGGTTGCTCACCGGTAATATTCATTATTCCGAGTCCTGGTCTTCCTGAGCCCTTCCCTCCCTCCCTGGTTTTTGTCTTTGGTGATTGTTTTCCTTCCTGGGTTTTCTTTGGTATTCTCCGGATGTTCTATGACACACTACCCCCTTTATCGTCATCTGATGGTGGCGCCATGTTGGGGGAAGTGCGAAAAGCTCTGCTAGGTATTAGGTTTCTGTAGAGCAGACTAGCTGCTCACTGTTAAGGGATGGGACGGGAAGACCAGGACTCAGAGTAATGAATATTACCGGTGAGTACCCGGGCATTATGGACTTGGGGAGGGTGAGATGTAGATTACAATACCTGATCAATTGCAAAGGTTATGGTCTTGAAGACCGTACCTGGGAATGTGCTGGCCATGTACATACCCCTCGTCAGCTGTGACTTTTACACAGAAGTTACCTTTGGAACCCCAAACCTATTGGGGGGATTTGAGGGGTGTACTGTCATGATTACTAGACCTCCGCGGCTGGCTGCAGGCTGCAGCGGGGGGAATGGTGTGGGCATTAAAACTGCCCTGGGACTGTAGAATAGCGTTATACGTTCTAATGTTTTAGTGATGCTCTTCCACGTCTGGTTTACTTACCTCATCACTTCTGGTTTGTTTCGGATCACTGAGGTCGGTGTTGCTTCGTCGGTCCATGCGGCGGTTCCCTCCGGCTCCTGATGACACCGGATGTATGTCATTACATAGCATACCAATACCACGTACGCCATTACAACGCGAGTATTACTACGCAATGACAACGACATACCATTACATTGCAAAATTTTACCACTACTATGCTTTTACCACGCTTGCCATTACAACGCAAAGGCATGCATGGTAAAGCTACAGCGGTGGTAAAAGTCTGCAAGGTAAGTGACTCTACCCTACCCTACCCTAAACACTAATATAGTATCTCTACACAACCCTCCCCCGACCCCCAGTCCAATACCTACAATAACACTACACTACCCTGACACTAACCTAAAACACTACACTACACAAACACTACCCTAAACCCTAAAACACTACACTACACAAACACTACCCTAAACTCTAAACCGCTACACTACACAAACACTACAACACTACCATAAACCCTAAAACACTACACTACACAAACGCTACAACACTACCCTAAAACCTAAAACAGTACACAAACTCTATAACACCACCCTAAACCCTAAAACACTACACTACACAAACAATACAACACTAACCTAAACCCTAAAACACTAAACAAGCATTACGACACTAACCTATTACACTACACAAACACAACAACACTACCCTAAACCCTAAAATACTACACTACACAAACACTACAACAATTCCCTAAACCCTAAAACACTACACAAACACTACAACACTACCCTAAAACACTACACTACACAAATACTACAACACTACCCCAAAACCTAAAACACTACACAAACACTACAACATTACCCTAAAACCAAAAACACTACACAAGTACTACAACACAACCCTAAACCCTAAAACGCTACAATACACAAACACTACAACACTACCCTGAACTCTAAAACACTACACTACACAAACACTACATTACCCTAAAACCTAAAACACTACACAAACATTACAACACTACCCTAAACCCTAAAACATTGCACTACACAAACACTACAACTCTACACTAAGCCCTAAACCACTACATAAACACTACAACACTACCCTAAACCACTACTCACACTACTCTCATCCCTACATTATCCTAAACCTTAAAACACTACGACATTACAACACTACCCTAAACCACTACCCACACTACTCCCACCCCAACACTACCTCTAACCCTAAAACACTACCCCTAGCACGACCCCCTACACTACCCAAACAATACTAACCCTAAAACACGGTATTCACCTGTTACAACGCATTTTTTACAACGCACTACCATTACAACGCAGGCATTACAACGCATACCATTACAACGCATGGCGCTGGGGGGCGCTCTAGGATAAGAGGTAAGTTTAATTTACTATCCAACACCTTCCCTAGGGTCCACGGGGACTGGAGTTAGAATAGTAAATTATACTTACCACTATCCAGCACCCCAAAGCGCTATGCGTTGTAGTGGTATGCGTTGTGAATACCGCGTTGTAATGGTATGCGGAGTAAAAGTATGCGTTGTAACGTCATACATCCCTAAAACACTATGCCACCACAACACTACCCTAAACCACTACCCACACTACTCCCACCCAAAGCACAATCACCCTTACATCTCTTTCTCGTGGTTCCTCTCCAGCATTGCCGCCTCTGCTCCCGGTTCCCGCTTCCTGCTTCATGTCGAGGGGCGTTGCACGTCGTTGTGAGGAAATGGAAGAGCCCCTGTTTCCTCACAACGAGGTGGATCGGCATTACATTGCATGCGTTGCAACAACGCATGCGATGTAATGGTATGAGTAGTAATGGCTACGCGTAGATACATCGCATGCGTGGTAACGCATTCGATGTAATGGCACAGCATAGTAAAAACCGCATTGTGATTGCTGTTTGCCGTGGACACCCTCTGAGTTGGTACCTTGATATCCCCGCATGTTACACTCCTACAAAGACAAAGAATAGGGAAAACCTCTAAAGCATCAAAAAGGAATTTTAATGGTGTTAACGCGCTTTGAGCTGGCATGTTAATGAAATGCATAAATAACTTATCTGATTGTTGTCCCTAGAGCCTTGGAGATTCTTTCTTCTCTAAATGCACACTGAGTAAAGCTATAAAATAAGAAACAGCATATTTAGTGTTTCCTGCAGTTAAGGAGACATATTGATAGCCTGCAGATTTTTGCATATTTGTATTTTTAAGTTTAAAGGGAACTATTCATTCTGTTATAAACTCCCTTATCAGTTAACTTAAGGATTTATGAATTTTTGGGCTATTCTTAGCTCACTTCTATTTATTAATAGCAGTTGAGTGCTTGTTGTTACATGTATTTAAACATTTATTAGTGTCTCTATCAAAGTGGGAATACCCAACCTTTCTATATTTTCTAGTCTCTTTCATATTCAAAACAACATTGTTCCTTAATGGAATGGGATTGATTTATAGTGGAAGAGGGGAGTTAAATAGGTAGCGAAAGCCTTAACATCACAGATACAATTACATAGAATTGTAAAGTCTTCGAATAAAACCAGTACATACAGTAATCACCCTTCTCTGCTCTTTCACATACAGGAAATACATACGACTAAGTTGAACCCTACCTGCTTCACTGGGTACGCAGAAAAACACTTCCTCATTTTTCTTCCATTGTTTCATCTCTTCCCTCCCTTACACCAGTTTTACTTTGCCACTGTGGGGCATACTCATGGGTAGGGGAAGTTGGGACCTTTCTTCTGAGTTTGAATATCGTTCCTGCGGAAACAGCAGGTGATAGTTAATACTGGGGGCACTGATTTACCACAGGTGCTGGTTTTTGAAGGCGAGGAGGAATTGGTGCTGCCTTTAAAGAGGCAGTTGCAGGCAGGTTATGGGGAGGAGTTACTTTTGAGCACAGTCAAGGCAGTCGAAGATTTGTGGGGATCTAGACATGACCTGGTTGGGGATTTGGATTTGGAAGAGGATACCTGTGGGGTCCCACAAGCAAGAGATGCAGGTGGGGTGGGATTTGGGTAGTGCAGGCCCTGGAAGAGGAGCAAGTGAGTTGGCGGCCATGAGCTTCCAACAACATAGGGGAAAGTTGGTAGGGCAGGCAAAAGAACCAGCAGGTGACAGCAGGGGAGGTTGACGCCACACAGGTGGGGCAACGCGGCAGGGCATCAGTGATCACGGCAGGCATGCTTAAATGGCGTGATGGGGAGAAGACAGGGTTTGAGTTGGGGCTCGCTTCACGAAAACGCTGCAAAATTTATGCCAGACAGGCAAAAGGGAGTCAGAAGGATGGGTGGAGTGATAAGTCAGGACAGATTTTCGGGGACAGCAGGAACCAGGATCAGCCAGCAGGTGCTTCAGGGCGCTGCACACCAAGCCTACCTTCTTCGTTGCAGGTGTCTAGATTTCAACAGGTACAAGACCTGGGGTAGCACAGTGTGACTCACATTCCCCAGGGAGAAGAGAAGGGGTAGCCCGGAATGGTCAGCTGGACTGAGTTATGGGACCCAGCGGTATGCGGCACAAAAAGGTCCTCGGAAGACTCACCATGGCGGTCGCAGGAAAGGAGTCGAGTATCTACCACATGGGACCGACACGGGTCAAGATGGCCCGCATTGGTGGAACACCTGAGAGGGTATTATATGGCACCTCAGGAGATGTTGCCAGATAGCCCTGGGGTAAGGTAACAAGTGCCACGAGGTGCGGCAGTGCTGGGAAGTGGCCCTGCAGGGCTCACATGGCAGGGCGAGGTTCTGGATTATGGAGACAACAGCCCCAAAGAAGGAGAAATTGTTGAAACAGAGGGCCAGGACCTCTCATTGCCACCAAAGGGGAATAGAGGCACTGCGTGAGAGGGGGGTTCTCGAATCCCACATCCAGTGCTGTGGGATCACTTTGAAGGGGCATGTTATGTGGACCAAGCACTCCCTATGTGATGTTCGATTTCATGCATGCTCTTTGAGTGCTTCAGACCTTTCCTACAGTGGCCTCCCATGCAAACAATGGGTCACGAGAAGGTGACACACTAGCTCGATGACCTTTTCAATGTCGTGGACTCCAGTAATGTGGACTGCCAGCATTTGCTGGTAAGCTTCCGGGAGCTCATGGAGGACGTGGGTATTCTATTGGCCCTGCAAAAAATGGTGGATAAAGTGATACCATATCCTTTTTAGGAATTGAGTTGGATTCGATAGCTATGATAGTGCGCATTCCAGCTGAGAAGAAGTTGAGGATGCAGGTACTGTGACACACAAAACTGATAAAGAATAAAGACACAGTTTGAGAGGTACAGGTGCTGTTAGGGCACCTCAATTTTGCTTGTAGGGTTGTACGGGCTGGCAGGACTTTCTGCCGGAGGTTGGGATTGGCGCTCTCCTGGTGTATTCCTTACCACACCATCATGTTAGGTTATCCGCGGGGGTGAAGGCCAGTTTGCGTATGTTGCAGTGTTTTCTGGACTCCTTCCATGGTATTCCGATTACAGTGCATCAGGATTTTGACTGGGACGTTCAGATTTATTTACATGCATCAGCGGCATAGGATTTGGACTGTATTGCCAAGAACACTGGTGTGCCGATGAATGGCCGGATGGTTGGAAACAGGAGGGCACAGCATAGTTTTTCTTGATTTTTTTCCACTGATGGTAGCTGTCACACTGTGGGGAGCATGGTGGCAGCACATGAAAGTACTCTTTAGAATAGACAATGTAGCTGTGGTTCAGGTGGTTATTATGAGAACCGAGTGAGGGACATAACATGGACAGTAACACATATATGAAATTGGATAACAATCCGACCAAAGAATTTTCAAATGTACTAAAAACTATAGTTGACAAAGCACATGATATGGGCACAATAAAATAGAAAACGAGGACATTCCTCTTAAAACAGCATCCAAAGAACCCATGCTCTACATGGTGCCAAAAATCCACAAGAGTGTTACAGACCCACCTTTCAGACACATAGTCTCGACATGTGGAAGTATCCATGAGCCTATCGGCCAATTTGTAGACAAATACCTTCAGCCAAGTGTTAAAAAAATGACATCGTACACAAAAGACATAACTGATTTCTTACACAAACTTCAAAATGTAAGTTGGCAAGAAGATGAAAATAATATATTGCGCACCGCTGATGTAAAATCACTTTACACCTCGATTCCTCACAATAGCAGTGGAACACACACTTTTGGAAACACCCATGCAAACGTTTATTATGGAGTTGGTCCACTTTATGCATTATCAAAGTTACTTCCAATGGAAGCAGGAATGGTACCTCCAACTCAGCAGTACTTCCATGGGAAACTGTATGGCGCCCTTGTATGCTAACCTAGTAATGGAAAGATTTGAAGAGGAGAATATTTTGTCAAACCAGGAACGGAAACATCACATTAAAATGTATCATAGATATATTGATGACATTTTCAAGCTGTGGAAGGACACTAATGAAGAGGCTAAGATAGCCATTGAAACCTGGAATACTTTTAATGAACACCTACATTTACAAGTGAAACATCAGAGACATAAGTTGCAGTTCTAGACGTACTAATCCTAAAAACAGAGAAGGGTCTGGAGAGATACATCTATCAAAAAAAAACAGATAGAAATAATATCCTCCATTACTCAAGCCATCATCAGATATCACTCAAAACGCATTTACCAACTTCACAGATGGTGAGAATCAGAAGAATAGTATCCAACACTGAAAAAGCAAACCAGAGGATAAACGAGATGGCACAAAGATTTATTTACAGATAGAGGGTAACCTCCACCCGATATTAGAAAGAGCCAAAGCTATATGCCAATCAACCTTATGGGAAAGCGCTCTAAATCTCACAGAAAAACCAGAAAATACCAGAACAGTGGTGGTATCAAAATTTTCTACATCAAGTAAGACCTTCAAAAAAATAATTAACAGACATTGGCCAATATTAACGATGGAGCCAGACTTCAATCATGCATTCTCACAATTCCCAATTTTGAGTAGAAATATAGGAGAAATACTTAAACAAAAAGACCCACACAGCCAACTACATAATGGAACAAAGCCATGCCTGAACTGCCAGAATTGTAATAACATCATACGTGGCACAGTTATCCATCATCCAATGAAGGGTCAAAAAATCAGACTTCATGTAACTGCCACCTGTAAAACTTCCAAAGTGGTCTACCTATTGAAATGCCCTTGTGACAAAGTATATGTGGGAAAACCGAAAGGAAACTACGTCTAAGAATTAACGAACACAAGTCAAACATAAGAGCTAAAAATATGAAATCAACGGTGGCAACACACTTCATGGAACAGAAGCACAATATATCTCAGTTGACATTCATGATCTTGATCTTGGAAAAAATTGACAGAAAAGAATGTAGAGATAACAACAAACACCTATTACGGAGAGAAAACTATTGGATAATGAAATTACAGTCTCATAAACCATATGGCCTCAATGAACGGATTGAATATGCTTGCTGCCTATGAGTAACAGGCACTATTGTTTGCTCCCAGGAACTGGTCTAGTTGCTATCAACAACATGTTAACACTAGCAGTTAATTTCATGTTATGAATATAAAGAATTTATGCCCAGGGTATAATGTAATGTACATATTTTTCACATTCAGAGTTGTTCATTTTTCATTCATCATTATTTTTTTTTATTCACCTCCATTTTTCATGTCAGATTATTATATCGCATTGCCACAATAGACACTTACACATGTCCGCCACACTTACTCGATCTAAGTCCGTTCTCACGATCTGTTACCCAAAACAGCGTCATCACGCATAAGCGCAAAACTGATATTTTTCGGCGCACTGAAGGTAAACAAACACCCTCGACATTCCGTTATAGTACGGATCCGCCGGTCACGAAAACACGTCGTGGAACATATAACAAGTAAGTTCTAAACCAAATAATGAAGCGCTCATCTTTTCGAGAGCAACGATATAGTGAAAGTAAAACATGCGTTTACCGGCAGCGTGGCTGAGACATTATGAAATATTGTTCCTTCAATGTTTCACGTTTCGTTTAACCTTGTGCAATCATTCGTTTAATCTCTCATTTAACCTTGAGCAACTTTTCCTTTCACAGTAACTTGTGAAGTATAGTCATTGAGTTTCTACACATGAGTAATTTTACATATATCCCCAGCACATCTAACACTACCATTCACAAGCATGACGAACACATTGTTTATAAACAAGACGAGCACTTTTATTTTATTATTTTTTGATCACCCCATTATTTTTGATTACCACATTATGCCCTACGAGCACAATTATAAAACGCATGACATTTAAGATTATATAAATGTAGAGTAAAGAATACATAAGTTCTTGTATCAAAATGCATTTTGATTTAATTTGTAGATTGTACTCCCTGATGAAGAGCATATAATGCTCGAAATGCATTGGAGTGTATCACGTATCTAATAAGCTTAATTAAGAAATTATGAACTAAAAAGAAGCTATAATGCAACGAAGATTAATCAAGTTAAATGAATGAATACATTCATGAATAAATCATCAAGAACATGGCGTTAATCATTTAAACCTTTATGGACCTAAGTGAGAGTGCCCTAAGGTGGATGCAACCAAAATCCTTGGAAACACTAATGGCATTTCAGGTGGTTAGCAGACAGTCGGCAAGGGACACAAAGGTCCTTAAGTTGTTGAGGGTTTTTGTGCTTGCATGTTTGAAACAGGACATTCTATTTTAAAGCCAGGCATGTACCATGTGTGGACAATGACATTGTGGATGCTTGGTCTCGTTCACGGTGGGAGAGGTTCCATGGGCTGGCCATAGAGGCAGACAGTGACAGAACTCGGATGCCGCTGTAGTTATAGAAAATGGGAGACAGAGGATATGTCAGATGGTTGTCGGGTCCCTGGTGGCGTCTACATGTAAGGCATATTACTAGGCTTTGAGTGAGTTTCTGAGTTAAGGAGCTTGTCGCCGCTTGGATGAATGGGACAGAGTAGAGGATGTGGTGGAGTTCATCTTACAGCTGACAGAGAAAGGTCTATAAAGACTGGAGTAACAATTGCAGGGATTTTGGCAGGCATGGCCTTTATGGGAAAATATGTTGTGGGGTTAAGCACCATCAGGCGGGTGAACTCGGCAAGAAAATGGTAGAGAATTGGGCCAGGGAGTTATGTAAGTGGAGTTATAAGAGGAGCCCTTTTTCTTGGCAGTTTTTTGCAGGGTGAGTCATAGTTTGCCAGAGGTATGTTTTCCCAGGTTTAAATTGTTCTCTTCTCCACAATAATGAAGTGGATGTTTTTGGGGGCTTTTAGGGTATCAGAGCTTTTAGGAGGTTGGGGTGAGGAAGGTTTGAAATGGGAAGATGTTAGCTTTAGGCAGAATGGTCTTGACATCCGCTTGCTTAGGTCAGAGAATGATCATCTGTCGAAGGGAACAACATTACTTTTGCAGTTTCAAGAGAAAACTGTTTGTCCGGTGGCATAAGGCATGAAGCTCAGGACTCAGGCGGAGAGAAAGGATGGGGTTGTTTTACAAATGCCAACAAGATCACTTCTTTTCAATTGTTAGTAGAATTGAGGAAGGCAGTCATGAAGCTGGGGTTAGTGGCTAGTGAATTTGGAACTCATTCTTCTCGAATTCGGGCAGCGATGGAGGCAGGTAAGAGAGGGTGGTCTAGGGAGCAGAAAATCGGGCCAGGCAGGTGGTCATCAGATTGTTTTCAGGGGTATGCTAAGAACAGGAAATAGTGTGATTGTTAGCGGAATGAAGAGTTTACACTGTTTTCTTTTCCAGGTTCATTGGCTGCTAGCTTGTTGGTGTGGATTGTTGGACTTTCCTTCATACAGTGGGCAGATCGGGCTGCAGGGAGGAGTGCATGGGGTAGGAATTTGGGTTTTCAAAACAGCTCCTTAGCAGTTGAGTGGTTTGATAACGGCGATATGAGGTGGCGGGAGTTGTGACCCAGGCTCAACAGTATTATACCTAGAAATATTTGCTTAAATAGTTTTATGTTTCACTTAGGAGACATGGTGGTGGAGAAAGGTTTGGTGCTATTACGATACATGAAATAGGATTTGAGGAAGATAAGAGTGCAATGGTCAGGGTGTTTTATAGCGTGGACAGAGTTTGTTCTATGGAGAGATTAGAGAGGTGTGGCCAATTCATCAGCCATACATAAAGCCAGAAGGAATAGGGAAATGTGTCTTTAGGGATGATAGTGTGCCTCTTTTGGGATATTGTATGACATTATGAGTTCAAGTTGAGGAAGTTTTTGATCAGGATCTTTAAGAAATAGGAATCATTTGTTTGTGCTGGGGGGGGGCAGAAAAGTCAGGCTGGTGCTTTTTTCTGGTGGCGGTTAGCCCACAAGTTTGTAGGTCTTCACTAAGGTTATTTTGGTTACTTTAGGCTAAGCAGGTAGAAAGAGAGAGTCTCAACAAGCCCACACTGAAAGTCATGGTGTTAAAATGTTACGTCATAGGAATAACAAGTTGAGTACAGGTGAATTAGTTCACTGCCAAATAGATGAGGAAGTTTAAAGTGAGATATTCAGAGAAGTACAATAGGGTAGGATGTCAAAGTTTGAAGGGTCTGTAAACGGGCGTGATTAGATGAGCAGGAGACGGAATGTAGGTGATTGAATGCACAGTGAGGTTTTAGTTCTATAAGGCCTTAGGCCAAGGATGTTTATGTGATACACACCTCTTTCAATAAAGCAATCTTTTCCACATATGCCCCATTTTGCCCAATGTAACATAATCAGGGCCACTGGAATTATGTGATTCGGCAGCTGCATTTTTCCCCCCATACTGATTGATTATCTGCATTTGCCACATAATCCATAATCTGCTGAATAATCTGCAGATTTTAACAAAAAATTGTTTCTAGCTCAGTTTACTAAAAACGTGTCGATATGTTTGTGAGCAGTGGAAGGCCTTTCTCAAAGGTAAACGGTCATCTTTCAGTTGCTTAATTCTGGATTTGGTTGTTCAACTGTTATTAATAGGGTGAAATCTTTGCCCAAACAGTATTACCATGCGCAAAAATTCCAAAAGAATAAAGTAATACTTTAAAGAAATGTTTCTTAATCTTTTCTTGTCATATTTAGTCAACTCTGTTGCATAATTTGGTGTCCTGCTGCATAAATTCAGCGTCTCTGAACATAGTGCATGTCAGACGAACCTGGATTTTTGTACCTCAATAAAACATTCAATAACTCCTCTGTTTAGAGAATCAGTACTGACATGTTGTTCTTCTGTTTTTCCCAGAGATTCCCCTTCTGTTAATTATTAGGGGGCATATTATCAAGGGCCGTATCTCCGCTTTTTTGGCTTAAAAAGCCAAAAAAGCGGAGATAATGTGTTCGCCCTATTTACAAGGCAGTGCTAACATGCATAAGCGCATGTTTGCAGCCTTTTGACCGACACTCGCTTTGCATCTCTAACGAGAAGCAAAGTGGGCGTTTCCACCCATAACAACATGTAAAATATCGCTGACTTCACATTGCGATATTTACAAGCATTGCCCTGACACACATAGCGATAATAAAATCTGTCTAACCGCGGTTATCGCAGTAAGCTAACGTCTGATTATTTTCAGACTTAGCTATCTTTATTATGGGGGGTGGATTGTCGTGCTACGACCACCAGGGGATATTTACAAGGTTTTCCCTATTGCGGCAGGAATATCGCTGGATTTCCAGCAATATTCCTGCATTTCTCTGCTATTGCTGGAATTTATATCACCGTGGAGAAACGCGTTAATAACGTGCTAACGAGGCGATACATTCCAGCGATAACTGAAATAGCGCTAAGCTCGCTTAGCAATATTTTTCTCAGATTGTTGGTAATATCCCCCATGTTTCGTTATTTTATATCTAGCATCAAATGTGACTGAGGTAGGACCATCTTTCTTAAAAAGTATGTATTACCTATGTTCTCCAGGGAAAAAAGGATTGGCCTGTGTTTTGTAGAAACATTTTGCGAGGCTTCCATGATGCAACACGTACAAAACTAGTGTGGTGCATTTTCCTGGAGGTTGATAAATCTATTGCAAATCCGTACTCCTTTACCATCAAACCGTGGGCAGGCGATATAGCAGAGGCCTGCAAGTCAAATTTAGATCAGAGCAGGAACACTGAATTTATGGAGATGTTCCTGACAAGAAGGTAATACGATTTGAGACCAAACTTCTAAGACTGTTGCGAAACACAGGACAGTTCGACCTGAAATATAAGTAGCTGGAAAATTAAGTTGGTACTAGCTAGTATTCCAATTAAAATGACAAAGAGAGACAGCGGATTAACATTTTGCGGGTGTCTAAAGAGCAGAAAAAACAGCTGCAGAGGGGAAAGACCAATGTTGCAGGAATGATTGACTAATTATTATTCTTGCAATTTATAACTGAGTGCAGGGGGGTAGTCTTTGAAGTAAAACCCCCTTGTAAGCAGTGATGATGTAAATGTTTGTTTTTGTTGAGGTAACGTCTGTGAACTAAGCCTCATGGGCTATTTTGTATTATTAATAGATGTGTTCTGTACTACGTGCTGGGTTTTAATGTGTAAAAATGTATTTATGACTGTACCTTTTCGATGGCTTGAGACGATAAGTGCCAATATATACGAGCCTAGTTTTTTTACTGCAGAGTCCATTACTTTGTATGCAACCTGGGAATGAACCCGCAGGTCACGAATAGGGTCATGTTCTTATTTTGTTGACCTTATGACTCGAAAAGTGCCACACTTATCACTGAATGCACAATGTGCACACTTAAACCATGACGCGTCCTAAATTCAAGTCATCTTGATACATCGAGCTTTTTATCGTCTTAGGTCTGGCGTATATCAACTGCTCTAAAGTGCGCAAAGAAAAACAGTATGGGAATAACTAATCTATTGCCAAATAATGTACCACGATCTGAAAATGCTTTAGAATATCCATTCCGTTTTACTTAGCTCAGACAAATGTGTCTATTGGTGGATAATACCAGGTGACATAGTTTAGGTTAGCCTCTTATCATGCACTTCACGACAAAGGAAGATTTCTCTCAATGGTACCTAAGTTACAGAAACAATTCAATTACCAGTTGGCAATGTACTAAGATTACGACTTTGGCAGAGTGGCAGTGGGACGCCACGCCAGCGTCCCACTGCAACACCACCAAAGCTGTACTGAGACCGACCACCAGATTAGGAGTTTTCTCTCAAAAAATCTGGGTGTCACATTGGACAAACAGTTACCATAACCTCCCAGGCAAAGAAAGTTGCGGCTACATGTTTTGGCCTTAACAGAGCTCTGAGGAAGACCCTTAAATGGCTCCTGATGGAAGCACACAGAACAGTGGTCCAAGGTATTATGATATCTTGCCTGGACTACAGCAACTCCCTTCTTTTAGGCAGCCCAATATCTGTCACCAAGAAAAAGTCATCCAGAATGCTGTAGCCCGAATACTGCTGGATATACCCAAAACTCAGTCATCTCGTCTTCCTTCCACCACAATTCATGGATGCCAATGAGTAAAAGAATACAATTTAAAACACTCTGCATTGCACATCGTCCAAAACATATGGCTGGTCTGCGTATCCTTTGTCACCTCATTAATCCCTACAGTGCCAATGGAGAATTCAAGTCAAACATACTTGCCATCCCTAGAATCAAGAGAGCCATTGGCGGTGGTGGCTCATTTGCGTGTTCTAAAACCCTGGAACTCCCTACCGATGAGCCTTAGGACAAACAACATTTTACGTTTGAGAAAGCAACTTAAAACCCCTTATTTGTCTAAACAGCCCATTATCCTGCATGACCTGCCAGCGCTGGGAAGCCCATTTTGGTTAGCCACATGCTTTATAAAAACCCGAAAATTAATTCATTAATACTGTGCAAACAAGTATGTAAGTGCAAGCAGGCATCATCATACATGCCTAGGTATGTGTCATCATGCTCCTGCATGGTGATGTATGAGCATGCGGTGCCTACTTTAGGGCAGTATGACTGGTGCCACAGCATTGGGTGGCGAGCTCGGATGAGGGGGGTGCTGTATTTTAAAACATCGTTTGGGCTTAAAATCTTCTGTTGCAAAGTTAAAATTCCTTGTGCACTCAGCAACGTTCAGGCAATAATAACAATGGCAAGATAACTTTGGTGATTAATATACTTGTTGGAGAGAAATGGAATTTCTTGTAGTGTCAGGTTTAACTCACACAGAGGAGCAGAGTTTTTTTTTATAGAGTTTGATATAGCGCGAACTTGATCCGAATCGGGTGTCAGAGCGCTTTACATAGCACCAGTTGCGTTACATGAGGACACATTCATTATTATTTTTTTAAAGTGATGTGCCCAGAATCACAGCATGTTCAGCGTCATTGCCAAGAGTCGAACCTAGTTCCCCAGATTCGAGGTTGGCCGCCCTAGCCGTTAGGCTAACTCCTCTGGTTAATGTGCCTGCTGCAAAGCACGTGAGAGTAGATCACAGAATTCTATTTTATGTGGATAGCTCAGTGGGTTACTGCTTTTGTCACAGAGATCCTTTTATTACTTTCAGTTCATAGATTACAGTCCTTCTTATAAAGCACAATGGGTTATGGGCCAGCATCAAAAAGCTGCATGCAAACTGCAAGGCATAAGTTGGACGCTTACGTTTTCCCCAGTCATTCGTTATCCAAGGTTGTTAAAAAGGTTTGTTGGGATGGAAATACATTCTTATTAGGAAAACAACCCCAAGCAGTGTGCGTACCTTTTAAATCCTGAGTTGTACTGCTCCAGACTAAGCACTCTTAAAACATACAGCTAGATTAATCAAAGACCCGTTTTGCGAGTCTTTAATAGCGATTCATAAGAAATCGCTATTACAGACTCGCAAAACGGGATTCATGTAGGAATCGCAAAATAAATTGCGATTCCTACACATTCCTTATTTGCAATTAGCTAATTGCTAATCGCAAATAAGGAATACTCCCCATTCATTCCTAATGGCCTAAAGGCCCAAGGCCCACAGGAATGAATGGGGAGTATTCCTTATTTGCGATTAGCAATTAGCTAATCGCAAATAAGATAGCGATTTCAAGGGTGCCAGGGGTGTCCAAAGGACACTCTGTAGCACCCCTGAAATGCAAATTTACACAGGTGTTGCGCACACACATGTCCAATGGACATGTGTGTGTGTAACATGCAACAGAGAAAAATGCACTAAAGTGTTTTTTTCTATTTTTTCGCTATTTACCACGAAGTCAGACTTCGTGGTAAATAGCGACCAAATATTGTGAATTCGCAATTTCAAATTGGTTAATGAATTGCATTTAAGGAATCTCTAATAGAGATTCCTTAAATCCAATTCCTCGCAAATATGCGATTTCCCAAATAGCGATTTTTGCATTTGGGATGATGAATCCCAAATGCAAAAATTGCACTCGCAAAGGGCCAGATTCTCAGAATCTGTCCCCTTGCGAGCGCAATTTAGCTTGATGAATCTAGCTGATAATGCTTACCAGTATGGATGACATGACTCCTACACCTTGTAGTGTTCATTGTCTTCTGTGACGTTTCCTGTACATAAACATATGTATAATTAATTGTCTGTATAATGTGCTTGGTGATATAAAGTGCTCTGACAGCCTACATTCGTATGAGTAGCGCTGGAAAAGAAATTAAATACAGGTAGGAGATGTGCTATAGAGTGGTGGGGGGCACCATTGGAGGGTAGTAGTGTGATGGGGGCACCCACAAAAGTTGTCACACTGCATGCAACCAGAGCTAAAGCAGTCCCTGTGCGCACATATACATTGCCAGGCATGTACACGGATATTTCAGGACACAGCATTTTGGCTTTTGGCCCAAGGATGATGAACTAAGCATGTGCAAGTATCTGACGCACGTATATGTGAATGTCATGATGCAGCACATGCCTTTTTTTTAAATTTACCAATTCAAGATAGTAGACGCACATGTTGTGGTTCAGTAAATAAAACAAGCATTGGCAAAGTCAATAGGTCTCGCCTATGAGAGCTATTGTCTTTGTCAATGTCTGTTAGCCATGTTGTACAGAAGCACAGCTGTTGTGCAGCATGGCTGAAAGTTAGAAAAAAAAGTGATATGATGGCGTGTGCTGGCCACTTTATAGTTCTGTTTTTTTTCTGGTGAGATGGGAGGCAACACAGGAAGGGAAGGTGGAAGGGGATCAAGCAACAACGAGGGATGGGAGGGTGTCACGAAAAAGCAACACAGGACAGGAGGTTGGGAAGGACTCAAGCAACAAAGAAAGATTGGTGAGAGGGAGATGGTCTAGCATCAACAATGAGTTTCAAGATGTGGAAGTAAGTCAAGAAACAACACAGTGAGGGACAGAGGGTGAGAGGGTGTCAAGCAACCACAAAGAGTGACAGACAGGTGGAAGGGGTCAAGAACAATGGGGGTTGAGAGGGTAGAAGGGGTCGCTCAACAAAAACATGGAGCTGGGCGGAGGAGTGGGAGAAGGTCAAGCAACAACAACACTGAGAGAGACAGGAGGGTAGAAGGGGGTCATGCAGTGACAACATAGACCAGGATGGGGGCAAGCAAACTACAACACAGGATGGGGCAAGCAACAAACAATGCAGAATGGAAGGGTACAAGCAACAAACAATGCAGTGCTGGGTGCCTAATTTGCAGACAGTACACACATTTTGTCTGCAAGCACCAGCCACTTATGTGCACTGAAATGTTAATGTAATAGAGACTCTACACTAACCTTGGACGTAGCAGCTAAATCAACAACATCCTCAAATGCTTTGAATAAGCAAATTTACATGCTTAAAAGCATATACCCAATTCACAAAAGTGAACTTTTACAATGAAAACATTAGGCAATGAGAGAGCTGATGATTTTGGGGCCCCCCCTAACCTAGGGGAGTACCAAGCAGATGCCTTGAACACAAAGAGCATAAACAAAAAGCAAATTGTGTTGAACTTCAGTGGTGGTCCCATCCTCTTAGGACCATCCCAAGCACAGTTATTGGCAAAAAAACAATCCCAACCAAAGGCCCCGCAAAGCATTATGGGACGGGATTAGCAGTGGGTAGTGAATATTATAGTATCCAATATCAAAATAATTCTACAAAGAGCTGAAGTTCACCTAGTGGTTACTAGATGTCCCTCACCAGTCAAATGCAAAGCATTGAAATTATTCTTACATCAAGCTTCAGTTCCACTAGTCGTTACTAGATGTCCCTCACGAGTCAAATGCAAAACCATTGAAACCCTTTCATCAAGCATTTGCCTCGTGAGGGACATCTAGTAACCACCAGTTGAACTGCAGCTCTTTGTAGAATTATTTTAATATTGAATACTATATAATATTCACTGCCCACTGCTAATCTCATCCCATAATGCTTTGCAGGGCCTTTGGTTGGGAATGTTTTTTTGCCAATAACTGTGCTTGGGGTGGTCCTAAGAGGATGGGAACACCACCAAATCGTTCAATAAGATGTGCTTTTTTGTTTTCAAGGCATCTGTTTGGTACTCCCCCTAGGTTAGGGAGGATCCCAAAATCATCACCTCTCTCACTGCTTGCTAATTTTTCAGTTTCTCGTTTGTGAAAATACTATATGCACTTTAGTTTATAAAGCTAGAGATACTTATTTTATCATAACTGGCATTGTGCAGGATGCCATTTGCAATTATTTTGCACCTTTTTCACAGTTCAGACAAGTACACAGTGTTATCAGCTACGCAGACTAAAATGTGTGAGTTTCTGGCCCTGTGAGGTAAGGAAAGGGTGCAGTAGCAGGCCTTGCTCCTCGAAATGGAAACAAGATGGGCTAGGTGGAGAATGGGTGTTTGGGGTATCTTTCTGATTTGAGACACATAATCTGACATATTTCTATAGACTCAATGTGGTTATGAATACATCACAAAAACTTTGTCTATATTGCTTCATATCGCAAGTTTGTCTTTTCTAGACATTCTAAGTGACAATTGTTCATCACCAAATTCTTTACTACTCTGTCTCCAATATTTTTAGCGTGACGATAACCACATACAGTAAAAAAAACATTAAATGTATAACTAACAAAAATAATAATACATTTTGTTGATCAAAATGTGAAAATCCAGGTTGAGATCCTGTGAAGTTAAATCTGTGTTTGGGTGAAAATGATATGCACTCGCTACCCTCATGTGGGAAGTGTGTACTCCAGGGATTTCCCAAGCAGCTAAAGTGTGTAATGCCCCGGTTTTAGGTTCTACAAAAATCATTCACACAAGACATATCCCCAGATCCTGAGTGCAAAAAGCGGTGCAAAAACGGATCTGAAGTAAAAAGGAGTTCATGGTCCTGTTTTCTGTAACTGCGGGTCACTTACACATATCCGCAGTAGGCACACCGACCATCAGGGTTGCTTTTTTGAGACTGAGGTCCATCATTTACAAGCAGGTAATTATTGATATTTTACACAATGCGCTGCACAACAATATATATAGAAAATTGGCTCTTGGCAAGACCTATATATGTGAACTTTTGTAACATCTGGCAATGTAAAGTTTAGGGCCTAATTAGGACCACCAAACTTGCAGTGGCAGTGAGGGACCGCGGCACCAGTGGTCTGACCACCATATTACAACTACGACGGTTGGGCCATCATAGGACCGCTGCAACCAACAGGGATCCACAATCCCTGGCGGTGGTGCAGTAGTCTGAGGGCCAATCAATCAATCAGTTAATTTGTAAAGCGCGCTACTTACCCGCAAGAGTTTCAAGGCGCTTGGGGGGGGGGGCGGGAGAGGGCGGGGTGATGCTGATACTGGTCGAAAAGCCAGGTCTTGAGTTGTCTCCTGAATGTCAGTAGGTCTTCGGTTTGTCGTAGGTAGAGGGGGAGGGTGTTCCATGTCTTGGCGGCACAGTGGGAGAAGGATCTGCCTCCGGAAGTGGTTCTACGGATGCGCGGGACCGGTGCCAGGGCGTGGTCAGCGAAGCGGAGTATCCTGTTGGGTACGTAGAAGGAGAGTCGGCTGTTGAGGTAGGCTGGGCCAGTTTTGTGGAGGGCCTTGTGTGAATGAATCAAGAGTTTCAAGGAGATCCTTCTGTCGACGGGAGCCAGTGTAGGTTCCTCAGGTGGGGGGGTGATGTGGTCGCGGCGCGGGACGTCGAGGATCAGGCCTGCAGAGGCGTTCTCAATTCTTTGTAGTCTGTTGATGTGCTTGGACAAGGCTCCAGCGTAGAGGGCATTTCCGTAGTCGAGTCTGCTACTGACTAGGGCCTGGGTGACTGTTTTCCTCGTGGTTGTCGGGATCCATCTGTAGATCTTGCAGAGCATGCGGAGGGTGTTGAAGCAGGCGGAGGAGACTGCATTGACTTGTTTGGTCATGGTGAGTTTCGAGTCGAGGATGACTCACAGGTTGCGTGCGTGGTCGGTAGGGGCCGGGGGGGGGGTCCCCAGTGATGCTGGCCACCAGGAGTCGTCCCGTGCTGAGGGGTTGGGCCCGAGGAGGAGGATCTTCGTCTTGTCTGAGTTCAGCTTAAGTCGGCTTTTCTTCATCCAGTCGGCGATGGCCTTCATTCCCTGGTGGAGGTGGGATTTAATGGTGAGAGGGTCCTTGGTGAGGGAGAGGATCAGCTGTATGTTGTCGGCGTAGGAGATTATATTGAGGTTGTGCTGTCGGGCGATACGTGCTAGTGGTGCCATGTAAACGTTGAACAGCGTGGGGCTGAGGGAAGATCCCAGTGGGACGCCGCAGATGATCTCGGAGGCCTCGGTCCGGAACGGGGGAGGCGGACTCTCTGAGTTCTGCCAGAGAGCAAGGAGGTGGTCCAGTCCAAGGCCTTCTCCCGGATCCCTGCGTCTTGGAGGCATGTACGTAGTGTGTGGTGGCAGACGGTGTCCAAGGCGGCGGAGAGATCTAGGAGGATGAGGACCGCCGTCTCGCCGTTGTCTAGAAGGATCCTGATGTCGTCTGTGGCGGCGATGAGGGCGGTTTAGATGCTGTGGTTGCTGCGGAATCCTGATTGGGAGGGGTCCAGGATGTTGTTGTCTTCGAGGTGACGGGTGAGCTGGATGTTAACTATCTTCGTGATGACCTTTGCTGGGAACGGAAGCAGGGAGATGGGCCGGAAGTTCTTGAGGTCGCTCGGTCCGCCTTGGGTTTCTTCAGTAGGGCGTTGATCCCTGCGTGCTTCCAGTTCTCAGGGAAGGTAGCAGTCTCGAAGGAGAGGTTGATGATGTTGCACAGGTGGGGTGCGATGGAGTTGCTGGCTTTGTTGAAGATGTGGTGTGGGAGAGGGTCGGACGGGGATACAGAGTGGATTGTACCCATGATCATGATCGTGTCCTCGGTGCTCACGTTGGCCCAGTTTGTCAGGGAGTCTTGGAAGGTGGGGTGCAGTGGGTCCGGTGCGGCCTGGCCCGTAGGGGTTGTACGGGGTTTGAAACTGTCATGGATGTTGGTGATTTTTCGGTGAAAGAAGGTGGCGAGGAAGTCGCACAGGGCTTGCGATGGCGGGATGTCATTGGCACTGGAGCTGGGGTTGGAGAGTTCCTACGCAATGTTGAAGAGCTCCATGCTGTTGTGTGCATTGTTGTCAAGGCGGTCTGTGAAGGAGATCCTTTTGGCGGTCCTGAGGTGGTGGTGGTGGAGGTGGTGGTGGTTGCGGATGGCGTGTTTGTGGCCACGCAGCAGTCCGGCGTCTTTCGCTATGCCATATGTTATCCAATTTCTGGCAGGTGCGCTTTGAGGCGAGAAATTCCAGGGTGAACCAGCTGGCTCTTTTGCTGGTGTCTCTGTTGGTGTTTTTTTCAGCGGGGCTATGGTGTTGGCACAGTCGTTCATCCAGCGTTTGAGGGTGAGTGCACCATCATCGGGGTTTGTGGGATTGGTCGGAGGGTTGAGTGTGAGGCTTTTCTGTAGTTGTTCCTCAGTGACTTTGCCCGAGCAACGGCGGGGGATCTGTAGGGTGCGGTGGAGTGTGGGCGGTTTTCGGAAGGAGAAGTGGATGCAGTGGTGGTCTGTCCAGGTGAGTTCGAAGGCATGGCTGAAGGTGACGTGGGGGCTTGAGGAAAAGATGGCATCAAGAGTGTGACCGGCGATGTGGGTCGGTGTCGTGACGAGCTATTTTAGTCCAAGGTTGGCGAGGTTGTCGATCAGGGTGGAGGAGTTGTTGTCGTTTTTGTTCTCTAGATGATAGTTCAGGTCTCCGAGGAGGATGTAGTCGGTGGAGGTCAGCGCGTGCGTGCTGATGAGGTCGGCGATGGAGTTGCAGAATTGAGGCCAGGGTCCTGGCGGGCTGTAGACGAGGGTGCCTCTTAGGGTGGTCTTCGGGTCCATGTGGATCTGGAAGCGCATGTGCTCGGCGGTGCTGAGGGTGTCCGTTTGTTTGTTGAGACCCTGATGGTGTTTATGTAGACAATGGCGATTCTTCCGCCAGTCCCGTTGGTGCGGTCTCTGTGGGTGATCTTGTACCCGTCGGGGATGGCTATGGCGATGTCTGGCGAGGATGCTTCGTTCATCCAGGTCTCGGTCAGGATGGCGACGTTTGGGGATGCAGTGTCGACTAGGTCCCAGAGCTCGATGGCGTGTTTGTGTGCGGGTGTTGATCAGGATGCATCTAAGTCGGTTGGGTTCTGTCGTGGCGGGTGTTTTGGTGTCTTTGAGGCAGGAGAAGCTGTAGTTCAGGCAGGTGAAGGGACCATGGGTGCGCTTCGGTGCGGCCTTGCAGCAGGTGTAGGTACTTCCTGGGTTGAGAGCGACGAGGGTGTTGGCGTCGTAGCGGAGGCGGACTTCATGGCTGGTGCGGGGGACAGGGGTTCTGGCGCTGGGTGCGGTCCAGGCACGGACGGGCTCAGACGAGCTTGCCTTAGGTGCGCCGCGGCCGCCATATATGGGGAGGAGGGGAGGGAGGAGCAGCTGGGAGGTGGGTGGTGTGTTTGCAGGGGCAGCGAATGGGCGCGGAGGGGGCGGGCCGCAGGGGAAGCAGTGGCGGGGATGGGGACATGGAAGCGGAGCGGAGTGACCACGGGAAGGAGACGGGCAGGGGCAGAGATCAAATGGTCATGGAAGACAGCAAGCGGGGCACAGATTCAGAGGGGGCAACAGCAGGAAAAAACTGGGGGACAGAATCAAAGTGGGCAACAGCAGGAAAACACGGGGCCCAGAATCAGAGGGGGCAACAGTAGAAGAAAAGGGGGCACAGAATCAAACAATGGGGCACAGAACAGAATGGCGAGCGGGGGGCAGGTTGGCACAGAAGAGGAGCGGACAGGCAGAGAGGGGCACAGTAGAGCGGAAAACAAACCAAGGCCACCACTGGCCACCAGGGATGAGGCGCAGGTGGAGCCTGTGGGTGGTGGAGGGCCTCAACTTCGGCGGCGATCTATGCACCTCCGCGGGGGTGCAGGCGGAGCTGCAGCGGGGGGGAGCGACCTACCAGGAAGGTCAAGGGTCGCTTAGCCTCAATATGTTGGTGGGGCCCCTGCTGCATCACTAAGCATATTACGAGTTTCCTCACCACTAAAGATTTCATGGCAGTGAGCCCACCATGAAATCTGTGGTAGTGTAAGGGGGCCCTACAGGGCCCCTGTTCCCTCATGGCCAGAGGATCATGCAGGGGGACACATGGTGTGCTCCCTGTCTGGATGCAACCCTTTTGCTGCATGGCATGGACTGCACAGTTCATGCTGTGCAGGAATGGCCTTTGGCGTTCCAATTGTGGTGCCTTTTTAAAGGACTGTCCGCCAGACCAGGCAAAAACTTGTAATCTGGCAGCCATGAGGTTTGACGGTGAGGGAGCAGGACGTTGGTGTGCCGACCCGCTCCCACACCACAAAACTCCTAATCAGGTAGATGCGTCTGGTCCATTGGGGCTGAGGGGCCATTCACCCCACCTTTTGCCCCTCACGAACAGTGTCTGTCAGGCTGATAAAAAGCTGACAGACACTGTTCCTTTTCAGGTCAGGAAACCAGGAGCCAGACATGTGCAAAAAGCACTGGCTCCTGGCTGCCTGAGCTGAACTTTGCTGGGCGACGAAGTCACAGCTCCTATGGGCGTGACCTCCTCAGCTCAACAAAGTTCTTGAGGTCCTCCCCATCAGTGATGAGGGGTAGCATCACTGATTGCCTTGCACCTGGGCGCTTCAGTTTTAAGCCCTGAAGCACCAAGGGTCGAGTGTCAATCAGTGACACTTCATCACAGAGTGGGGTGGGTCTGCAGTCTAAACTGATCCCATCCCACTCTGTGATGATATTGGGACTGCTTCCTTCCCTCATTGGCTGATCTTAGGTCAGCCAATAAGTGAAGGCAGAAGTCACAGGCAGAGTTGCAGGTAAGTGTGTGCATTTTTTTATTGTTTGGTCGTGCCTGCTTTTATGTAGGAATGTTTGGTAATGAGTGTTGTGGATGGATATGTTTGTGTGTGTGTGTTTGTGCGCACATTTGAATGCAGGGCTGTCAGTGTGTGTGTCTGTGTGTGTGTGTGTGTCCCGCCCACCCCCTCCATCCTAAAATTACCGACCGGCACTGTAATCAGGCCCTTAGTCTTCATGCAACAATGTCTGCACTTTTGGGGAATAAGGCTCTTAAGTCTCCCGAAGCTTATGCGTTGAACCATCCAAGGATATTATTTTCAATCAGTCCGGGAAGCTATATAAAAACGTGTACAATATAAATATTGAAACAATATGACTTAACACATTTCTTTGCACTTTCATAAGAACAAGGCCAAGCACAGGAAAAGGAAAAAAAATTGGGACACATGGAATATACACCCTTAATGAATGCAAAGGAGGTGAAGTCCTTTCCGAGCCCTCAAGCTACAAACACAATTTCCTGTGCATTTATAGGTTAGAAACAGCATAGCGGAGCGGCTGTAGCTGGGAGCTGAAACAATCCCATGAATTTCTCATGCAGGAGATGTAAAGACTCTAAAATGCTGGGCTTCAATGTATATTCTCATTACCTCTGCACTGTAGGAGCACATTTTCCACATGCTTCGGAGGCTTTATTTGCTTTCACTTGCGATTGCAAATAATGGAGGGCGCTGGGCACTAATTAAAATCCTGTATGGCAATTCTTCCTACCATGGATTTAAAGCAACATGTCCGGTTTAATTTCTAGCCATCGAGGCCACTTAGCAAAAGAGAATTACTACTGCACCAAAACAAAACGGTGAGAAAGACATCAAGTGTACCCTCTTTTTAAAATTTCTCATCATCAAGAAACACAGTACTGGCTCCAAAAACATAAATCGATTCTCGATTGAAGAACAACAATGCGGCTTAATTTAGATTCACTAGTTCCGAGTGACACTTTTGTTTTAGAGTGGAAAAGCAACCTAGAGCATAATTTAGGGCATAGAGGTTAACTTGTACACAGTTAAAACATGTGTTTATTGAGGTAGGTCCACTTGCACTACGTTCTGCAGATTTCTACGCCCCCAGTTCTGTCTAAGCTTGTCAATATCTCATGTTAAAGTGCCCTGATATGCCTAAAAGAAATACTACCAAGGGCCTAAATATGAGTGGCCCCTTAATTCCGCCTGCTCTAGTAATACAGTGTTGTTACTAGGTAATCCACTGAAGCTCTCCTCAGCTCATCCTTGTATCTGATCTGCATATGTTCTTGATGAAAAATTTAGTCTCGTGATCGACACTAAAAGCTGGTCTGGATAAGATATTCATTACCCTCTTACACATTTTTGTAGCCAGGGGCAATACTTATTTTGCCACCCCCTGTTTAAAACAACTTTGAACTTAATACCCATTTCATCTAATTGAGGTTCTTGTGATGCCAAAGAATAATGGATTATATGGTACATTTTTAGTAAAAGGCGCCCATAAAAAACTGTGAAAAGCTCAAGCTGCCTGGTATCACCTGCCAGTCAACTAGTACCATAAGAAAGCTTGAAGAAGCACTGACAATTCATTTACTCTTGGGAATAGATATGTTTGCAGAAATATTTTACATGGAATTCGGTGCCTAACGAGCGTGTTCCTCCCATTGAAGGAAGGGCACGGTGCAGATGATGCACGGATATTTAGTACGTGGTAAATAGATAAAAGAGATTGAGAGATACGAACCTGTTTTAGAGTGAGGTGGGGAGTGCTTGACTGGTGGGGTGCACCAAGGGTTGAGGCAGCGAGAGTTGGGTTAGAACGTGAGGTGAAACAGAGAGAGTTATAGTTATACCAGTATATAAGTGAGGTAGCCAAAAAAGTATAGAGAGATAGGAGGTAGAGTGGGCAGTGAGGCAGAGAGAGAGGCAACATTAGAGTATAGATAGACAGTTCGGGTAGATTAGTGAGGCAGAGTGAAAGGAAGAGAGAATTTTGAAGAACAGGAAAAGCACTGGTGTGCAGAGAGAGAAGAAGAGCAACAGGGGTGAGGTAGAGACTATGTTGGTAAAGAGGGAAAGTTCTGTGGTGAAGAGAGAGGAGGACACAGAGGTGAAAAGAGTGAGAAAGAGAAGTGAGGTAGAAATAGTGAGTTAGCACAGAGAAGGATGCACAGAGATAGATGAGAGATAGAGAGGAGGTACTCAGAGAAAAGAGGTAAAGGTAGTGAAAGAAAGATAGAGACAAAGGAGTATGGTAGTGAGGAGTAAAGTATTGGAAACAGGAGCAGAGACAGAGAGAGGCAAGGTAGCAAATAAATGGCGAGGTAGGTTGAAAGGTTAAATGGCAAGAGGTTGTGGTGGGAGAGGAAGAGAGCAGATAGTGGGGGAATTGAGGTAAAGGCAGAAATGAGGTAGAGAGTGATCAGCTAGTGCGAAGGATGAGTGGGAGTCAGTGAGAGGTCAGTAAGCATGGGCGGAAAATCCGTTCCGCTCGCGGATTTTCGGTAAATTCGCAATCCGCGAACGCTCGCGAATTTACCGAAAATCCGCAAATTCGCACGCGGCGGATTTTTTTTTCTTGGTGATACAATTTTGCGGCGCGCGGCGTTCACTTACCGTCATTCAGCGTTTGCCCAGTTGTTTTTCTCGATATTTTGCGAGTGCTGCGCCATTTTGGATCTTGCTGCGAGATCCCGCGGGAGTTTGGCGACCGCGATTACGTCATCGCGCTCGCCACCTTGCACAGCAAGAGTTTGTCAACGCGAGTACGCCGTGATCACGTATCGCGGGAGTTCGCAATCGTGAACCCGTACATGCGGCGGGCAGCAACAATCTTGCACTCGCGAAAATACAAAATTTGCAATTCTGCACAAGAAATCCACCAGCAAGCAGCATAAACCTTCTGAAAATTATGATTTTTATCAGAATAACTCCTCAAGTTGACATTTGCCTGCACTTTTTTTTGCAAGGAGTCCATTTTTGGGGGGTGGGGGGGTGGGAGGAAGGAAGTGCCCCACGGACTCCAACTTCCTGTTCCTGTCCAGCAGGCTCCTCCCAGTGCTTTCTTCATGTGCTGGTCACTTTCATTCGGATTCTTCACCTGGAAGGATTACTTTTTGTGGATGCTGCTGGATATTTGGATTTGAGGACTTTTTGACTTTCTTTGGATCACTTTTGGATTAGAAATTTCACAAGTAAGTTTGTTTGGGGCATTACAGTTGCTGCAACTACAATTTTGTAATTTTCGATTTTTGGGCTGTTGGGGCCTTTTGCCCAGGGGTACTCAGTGGTGGGTGGACTGAGTCTTTCTGTGGGGTCTCTTTAATAAAAACATCATGGAGGGCCTGGATGGCTTGGGATTGTGCTGATTTTTCTGTGATTTTCGTTTTTTTGGGCTGTTGTTGTGGCCTTTTCACCAGGGGTAGTGAGTGGTGCATGTGCCTAGTCTTTCTGTGGGGTGTCTTGAATTTAAACATCATGGAGGGCCTGGATGGCATGGGATTGTGCTGATTTTACTGTGTTTTTCGATTTTTTGAGGTGTTCATGGGGACAGGCCATGTGGGTGGGGGCCATTTTGAGTGCTGCTACAGGCCCGGCCATGTGCTGGGAGGGAGGGGGCCATTTTGAATGCAGGCAGTGTTCTTAGGTCTGCAACCATTTTGCCTAGCTTTCAACCTTTATGCCCAGGGGTAGTGGGTGGTGCATAGGCCCAGTCTTTCTGTGGGGTGTCTGGAATTTAAACATCATGGAGGGCTTGGGATTGTGCTGATTTTTCTGTGATTTTCGTTTTTTTGGGCTGTTGTTGTGGCCTTTTCACCAGGGGTAGTGAGTGGTGCATGTGCCTAGTCTTTCTGTGGGGTGTCTTGAATTTAAACATCACGGAGGGCCTGGATGGCATGGGATTGTGCTGATTTTTCTGTGTTTTTCGATTTTTTGGGGTGTTCATGGGGACAGGCCATGTGGGTGGGGGCCATTTTGAGTGCTGCTACAGGCCCTGGCCATGTGCTGGGAGGGAGGGGGGCATTTTGAATGCAGGCAGTGTTCTTAGGTCTGCAACCATTTTGCCTAGCTTTCAACCTTTATGCCCAGGGGTAGTGGGTGGTGCATAGGCCCAGTCTTTCTGTGGGGTGTCTGGAATTTAAACATCATGGAGGGCTTGGGATTGTGCTGATTTTTCTGTGATTTTCGTTTTTTTGGGCTGTTGTTGTGGCCTTTTCACCAGGGGTAGTGAGTGGTGCATGTGCCTAGTCTTTCTGTGGGGTGTCTTGAATTTAAACATCACGGAGGGCCTGGATGGCATGGGATTGTGCTGATTTTTCTGTGTTTTTCGATTTTTTGGGGTGTTCATGGGGACAGGCCATGTGGGTGGGGGCCATTTTGAGTGCTGCTACAGGCCCTGGCCATGTGCTGGGAGGGAGGGGGGCATTTTGAATGCAGGCAGTGTTCTTAGGTCTGCAACCATTTTGCCTAGCTTTCAACCTTTATGCCCAGAGGTAGTGAGTGGGCATAGGCCTAGTCTTTCTGTGGGGTGTCTTGAATTTAAACATCATGGAGGGCTTGGGATTGTGCTGATTTTTCTGTGATTTTCGTTTTTTGGGCTGTTGTTGTGGCCTTTTCACCAGGGGTAGTGAGTGGTGCATGTGCCTAGTCTTTCTGTGGGGTGTCCTGAAATTAAACATCATGGAGGGCCTGGATGGCATGGGATTGTGCTGATTTTTCTGTGTTTTTCGATTTTTTTGGGGTGTTCATGGGGACAGGCCATGTGGGTGGGGGCCATGTTGAGTGCTGCTACAGGCCCTGACCATGTGCTGGGAGGGAGGGGGCCATTTTGAATGCAGGCAGTGTTCTTAGGTCTGCAACCATTTTGCCTAGCTTTCAACCTTTATGCCCAGGGGTAGTATGTGGTGCATAGGCCTAGTCTTTCTGTGGGGTGTCTTGAATTTAAACATCATGGAGGGCTTGGGATTGTGCTGATTTTTCGGTGATTTTCGTTTTTTGGGGCTGTTGTTGTGGCCTTATCACCAGGGGTAGTGAGTGGTGCATGTGCCTAGTCTTTCTCTGGGGTGTCTTCAATTTAAACATCATGGGGGGCCTGGATGGCAAGGGATTGTGCTGATTTTTCTGTGTTTTTCGATTTTTTGGGGTGTTCATGGGGACAGGCCATGTGGGTGGGGGCCATTTTGAGTGCTGCTACAGGCCCTGGCAATGTGCTGGGAGGGAGGGGGTCATTTCGAATGCAGTCAGTGTTCTTAGGTCTGCAACCATTTTGCCTAGCTTTCAACCTTTATGCCCAGGGGTAGTGAGTGGTGCATAGGCCTAGTCTTTCTGTGGGGTGTCTTGAATTTAAACATCATGGATGGCATGGGATTGTGCTGATTGTTCGGTGTTTTTCGATTTTTTGGGGTGTTCATGGGGACAGGCCATGTGGGTGGGGGCCATTTTGAGTGCTGCTACAGAACCTGGCCATGTGCTGGGAGGGAGGGGGCCATTTTGAATGCAGGCAGTGTTCTTAGGTCTGCAACCATTTTGCCTGGACCTCGCAGTCCTTTTCTCGCTAGTTTACCCATGCTTCTGGAACCACTGGCAGGTGAAAGTCATTACACCATTCTGGGTGATTTTAACTTCCATCTTGAGCTACTGGATAACCCTGATACCTCTGCTCTGTTATCTGAACTAAATACTATAGGACTCCCACAACTGGTCACCGGATCCTCGCATACTGCGGGCCATCTCCTGGACGGTCTATTCTCCAGAGAGAAATTCCTAGTGATAAAGGATCTCCTTCCCTTCACCTGGACGGACCATTCTGCCATTCTTTTTCACTTTTCACTTCAACCTACTCCCCCCCCCCCCCCGAGTTCATACTTCGCCACCCTTGAATAAATTTAGAGCCTGGAAAAGCATCGATATTCCTGCTTCCCAGTCCTCACTCCTGACATCCCTACCACCCATGGCGGCTGACCCTGAACTAGCTGCCAATAACTATACAACTTGGATTCGAAACACTGTCGATCAGACAGTCCCACTTAAGAGACAATCCTCCAACAGAACCACTAAGTCCTCACCCTGGTTCAATGATACTCTAAGACTAGAAAGACAACATTTTAGGCGCCAAGAACGCAAATGGAGACGTGACTACGACCCAGAGCAAAAAGCTCTCTATAAATCCACGTTGCTTAACTACAAGCAATTAATTATCAAAGAGAAAAGTAATTTCTATAGCAGTCAAATTAATCTTGCTCAAGATTCGACCAAACAACTTTTCCAGGTAGTGACGCGTCTCTCCGGACAAACAGCATCCACCCCGGTCACATATACCCAAGAATTATGTAACTCTTTGGCAAATCATTTCCAAAAAAAAGTCACTGACATCTTCTCCCAATTTAAAGCTCATGCTAGTGACACTGGACACTCTCACTCCTTCTCTAATGACCAACCCCCATCGGGCACGAATTCCACCAATCCCCCTTGAACAAACCCTTCTAACTCCTTCCAGGAGTTCTCTCAGATCTCCTCTGAACTGGTGTCTCATCTCTTATGCACCACGAATTCCAGATCTCTGGAAGACCCATGCCCCCCATCCATTCTCAAAAACTTCCCCGAAATTATAAGCCCTAAACTCACCAATATATTTAATGCTATGTTCTTGTCCACTACTTTTCCCTCCATCTGGAAAAGAGCCATCGTCAAACCTCTTATCAAAAAAGCTCACTCGATCTGACGATAGTTGCCAATTATCGTCCAATCGCTTGCCTCCCACTCCCTGCCAAAATTGTGGAAAAAATAATGAACACACAAATCTCAGACTTCATAGATCAAAACAACTGTTTGGATGAAACACAATTTGGCTTCCGGAAGGGACACGGGACGGAAACTGCGCTTATCAAAGCCACAGAGGAAATTAGGAAGTCTCTAGATAATGGAGGATCGGCAGTGCTCATTCTACTGGACCTGTCTGCGTCCTTCGACACAGTCGATCACTCCACCTTGATCGACCGTGTCGAAACGGCAGGCATCACGGGTTCAGCAAAGGACCTCATTGCCTCATTTCTCACCGATCGAGTTCAATCCGTTGCCTTTGGCAACTTCAACTCACCTCCTTTCACTCTTCCTTGTGGTGTACCCCAGGGATCCTCGCTAAGTCCCACATTATTCAACATCTATGTGTCAGACTTAGCGAGGACCATAAAAATCCATCACCTGGCGGTTACATCCTATGCCGACGACACCCAGATTGTCCTAGCCATAAACAAAAACGGGGATGAAGTGGCCTCCAACTTTAATCTGGGAATGCTGGCAATAAGTAATTGGATGGCAAGAAACTGCCTGAAATTAAATTCCGATAAAACGGAGGTGATGCTGTTCGGCAATCTTTCCCCTGCCTGGTCTCCCACATGGTGGCCTGATGCCTTGGGACCACCCCCCCCCCCCCCCCCTGTAACCAAGGCTAGAAATCTCGGAGTTATACTGGACACCAAACTCACCTTTATGCATCACGTCAACGCGGTAGTATCTTCCTCATTATACACCTTGAGAATGAAAAAAAAACTTCTACCTTATCTTCCCATGAATATGACAAAAACCCTGATCAGCGCACTCATCATGGCCCGCATTGACTATTGCAATGGTCTGCTAGTCAACGCTCAAGAAGGTGTTTTAAAGAAATTACAACTGGTGCAGAATGCGGCGGCCAGATTGATTACTGGATGTCCTAAGTATGCCTCCATCTCTGGGACACTCCGAGAGCTCCACTGGCTGCCTGTAAAGAAGAGAGCTAAGTTTAAGGCTCTCTGCATTGCCTACAAGGCAATTCATGATCAAGGGCCAGCATATTTGAAAGATTCCTTTTGTCCTTACAAACCTGCTAGACCCCTACGATCCTCAACCTCTGGACTCATGCAGGTTCCCAGGACTAAGAAAGTCTCCTGGGGAGACAGATCCTTCATAGTCACCACTACTAAACTTTGGAATAGTCTTCCATCTTACATCAAAACCTCCACATCTCTTCTCTCTTTTCGCAGACAGATAAAAACCTGGCTGTTCACCCAATAACTCCTCATGAACCAGTTCTCTCACTCAGCGCCGAGACACCCACGGGTAGTTGAGCGCTCAACAAATCGCCTAAAATAAATTCAACCTTTATGCCCAGGGGTAGTGAGTGGTGCATAGGCCTAGTCTTTCTGTGGGGTGTCTTGAATTTAAACATCATGGAGGGCTTGGGATTGTGCTGATTGTTCTATGATTTTCGTTTTTTTGGGCTGTTGTTGTGGCCTTTTCACCAGGGGTAGTGAGTGGTGCATGTGCCTAGTCTTTCTGTGGGGTGTCTTGAATTTAAACATCATGGATGGCATGGGATTGTGCTGATTTTTCTGTGTTTTTCGATTTTTGGGGGGTGTATAACTGAACTGATGTTCCTCTGTCTTCCATTGCTTTTAGGTGCACGAGACTCAAGAGAACCACCAGTGCCAGGAAGAAGTCCTGCAGCGGTGTGTGTGTGCAGCATAACGTCACGCGACGTCACGTCTGGCCACAGACAACTCTGCAACTCGTGCAACTGCGGCCTGCTGTTCTGACCTGCTATGAAGAAGTTGGCCCCAAAAAAAGTTCCCCGTAGCTCCTCTAGCAAGAAAGTTGCCAGTAAGGAGCAGAAGAAGCAAGTTACCAAGGAGACTGGTGTGCCGCCCGCCAGATTTTTTGGGAGTAAAAAAAAAAAGTACGCCTGCAGCAGCAGCGGGATCTGCTGGGGACCAAGCTGGGAGCAGCACCCCCGCTCCATTGGGCTCAGTGCCACCACCACGCCAACTTAAGTCCAAGCCCTTGAGTGCCGCAGAGGCACTTAGTCTAGTTGTGCAATCACAATCGACCAGTGATGTTGGCTCATCGCAAGAAAGTAGTAGCAATGTCCCTCAATCAACACAGGTTGTTGTAACTCATCTGACGAGTGTTGAACAACCACAGCCTCAACAACAACCACATGTGCAAGTACAAGCCCAAGTACATGTGGAAGGAGAGGCAGCGCAAGGAGATGCGCAAGCAGAGGTGAATGGAGGGTCACAAGTGCCCACAATAGTTGTTCCTCCCGAAGTAGGGGCACATCAGGAAATCGACAATCAAGCCGAGGTATCATTTGAGGAAGCCACTCCTCCTGATGATCATTCATTGTCTTCCACATCCCTAGCAAGGAAAAGATCAAGGGTGGTGTCTACATCTTCTTCAAGCCCACCTCCTTCTGATGATATGGATGAAAATTGGGAACCACCACGGCCGTCTGAGAGTGAGGCACACCATGATCTGACAAAGGTAGTTAAGCGTAAAAGGAAGGTCGTCGAAAAACTCATAGTTATGGAGTGTGATGAGGCTCAACAAGAAATGGCGGATACTGCTGCTGATGAAGGCTCTCACGACGACGACCCAGTCATCATAAAGGTCACTGCATCCCCAGCGGGCATGCAGCAAACAGACATTTTGACCCTAGCCCGAGAATCTGCTGAGCGTGATGATGATGTCGACGAGGAGGCAATGGAACCACAACAATCATTGGAGTTAACTAGTACACCAACACGTACCGCTTCCATATTTCTTCCTCGCCAGAAGGGACCTCCATCCACCTCGACCTCAATTAGTGGTGGTGAAAGTGCACAACGTACTAAAGTTCGGCAATCCACATCCTCCACTTCATCTGGCATTAGCAGCATGACCCCCACCACCAGAATCGCCACCTCCTCCGGCCCCCACAGACAATTCAAGTCCCCAGCTTGGGACTTCTTTAGTGTTTGCCCAAAAAGGGAAAACTTCACCATTTGTAGCATTTGTAAAGTTGCAGTTAGTCGTGGTAAGTTTGGTACCAACTATGGTACCGGAGGCCAGAGAGGTCATCTTAAGAGACAGAACACTGTCCAATGGTTTGCGCACCTACAGGTGATCAAGGAAGCCCGAATTGCACGTCAAGAAAACGTTGATGTTTCATCTGATGATGACGAGGAGGAAGAAGACGTGTCAAACACTTCACTTACACCCAGTACCCCTGTAAGCAGCACACCCCATGTGAGCCACACTAAGAGTGTGGGAGAGAGTGAGACACCAATGCGAAAAAGTTCATCAGCGAGCGTAACTGGGTCGAAGAAATCATCATCATCATCCCGTAAATGCTTGGTCCAGGGCAACATTAGAAACATGTTGTTTACAGAAGCGCCATATGAACGCAACCACCCACTGACGCGTCTGTATAACGCTAAGCTGGCTAAAATGCTAGCTCTGGACCTTCTCCCTTTTTCTTTTGTAGAAGGGGTTGGTTTTTTAGAATTAGTGGCAGCGCTCTGCCCGAAATGGAAGGTTCCTAGCCGGTTCTATTTTGCCAGAGTTGCGGTTCCAGCACTACATGAAGATGTGCTGGAGGTGATTGGGGCAGCTTTGCAGAAGAGTGCTGTTCACACTATACATCTGACAACAGACATGTGGACCAGTGGCGCAGGCGCTGATTACATGTGCATCACTGCACACTGGGTCTCTTTTTCAGGGGTTAAAGCAAAGCTAAACGCAGGTGTTGATCAGGACCAAGTTTTTAAAGCTGCTCGGAAACATGCAACACTAGCCATGTTTGGCTTGGAGAAACGTCAGTAAAAAACAGAGAGGTACCCCTTGTGTAGGCCAAGGGAAATAGGGTTATTCAACCTAGGTAAGAGAAAGGGTTCCCTTAAGGCACAGATAAAGACAGGTATAAAATAATGTACCTTATGACTTAACAAATACATACAACAAAATATGGAAAAGTTAAAAATTCATTTATTTGAATATACTAAAAAACAATCAATAGGGATAACTAAACTAAATCCCTGAACTAAAACAAGATAAAATTGGGACAATACATATAATTGCGACCTGCACAATTACAAGCAGACAGCACAGTTACAACATACATTTGTTGGATACAGCAAATTATTAGCTAGGGGTTAACCAAAGAAACTCGTTAAAAATGCACTTAAACGTGCACGTTTTTATGATCGAAACAGTTTATTAGACCAGGACAAACCCAACAAGAGACAAGACGCGAATCTAGACAGACTAGTTTTTGTTACACAGTATACGCATGTCAGCAACCAAATTAAAAATATTATCAACAGAAACTGGAAAATTCTTAATTTTAATATGGATAAACAATTAAATAGGCCCCTCTTTTCTTTCCGCAGAAATAAAACCATCCGGAACAGTCTAGTTCACACTTATAAACCCATCAAGGTACCTCAAAGGACCCTCACCGGGGGGCTAGCATCCGGCAACCACAAATGTGGGACTTGTTTGGCTTGGAGAAACTTCACACAGCACAAAACATTTTGGATGAGTTTAACAGAAAGGTCCTTCACTGGCTGTCCCCAAAAAAACGCCAGATTGGTTATGTTTCCACGGATAATGGTGCCAATGTAGTTAAGGCCATGGAGCTGGGTCACTATTTCAGAGTGCCGTGTTTGGCGCACTGTATAAACCTGGTTGTTAAAAAATTCTTGAGTGATAAAGACAGTCCAGCGTGCGAGGTAGTGGACACCTGCCGAAAAATGTGCAACCATTTCAGCCATTCTTTTAAGGCCCGGAAGCATCTGAGGAGCCTGCTACATGAACGTCGAATGCCAGTGAAAGCGCTCATCCAGGAGGTGGCAACACGTTGGAACTCAACGTTCTACATGCTTGAGCGTCTGTATGAGCAGTTTACGGTACTCGATCACTATTTCTTAAAACAGGGTACAGCTCAGAAGGACATGAGGATGGATGCAGCGCAATGGGAGCTAGTTAAAAGCCTGACAGACATGCTTCGTCCTTTTGAGTTCTTCACGCGTGCAGTCAGCAAGGAGGACTGTAATTTGGGAAAAGCTATCCCATTGTTGTACATGCTGGAGCACCAACTGAAGGCGGTGTCTTCTGTGTTTCAAAAAGATGAAAAAAACCAAGACCCTTTTGTTTTGGCGGAGAAATTATTAGAGCGCCTACAAGGTGATGAACGTCTTAAAATGATCCACTCAGAACAGCATTACATTTGTGGTACTATTCTGGATCCACGCTACAAAAAGGCGCTGGCAGGCCGAGCATTCTTTCCTTTTGATGTTGAAGATGTTACAAAGTACAAACATTGGCTAGCCTTGTCAGCCATGAGGTTTGAAAGAGAACGGCAGTACATTGAAGGAAAAGGCAGTACATCAGCATCAGCAGGCCATCCCCAGTCAAAACAATCCACTTCTGCACCTGTGGCTGTGGCACAAGTGACCTCTCAGCCGTTAAAGACACCGGCAACCGGATCATCTGCACCAGACACAACAGTAACATTGGATGCTGAAGAGGATTGGCTAACTCTGCTTGGGTTTGGTTCTCAAAAGGTCACAGCAACAGCTAAGCAAAGTGGAGGACCCTTGGAGGACCTTGAGTCGATGGTACAGGACTATCTGAATGACTCAACAGAGGTCTATGTTAATGCTGACTCATTGGCGTATTGGCATGGGAAAAAATAATTGTGGCCACAGCTCTACAACCTGGCTTTAAACTACTTGTCTTGCCCACTCGCAAGCGTGTCTTCTGAACGTGTTTTCAGTGCTGCTGGTGGCATTGTAACTCCCAAACGGAGCCGCCTCTCGCCCAAAAATGTGGAGAGGTTAACAATGATCAAGATGAATCAGCACCTCATACCACCAGATTTCAAAGTACGAGAAAGCAAGCCGGATGAAGACGAGGTGGACAGCAACGTAGATGAGGGAATTTCTTCTCTGTTAGGTGACACTGAGCTCACCCTGCCTGAATTCGCAGAGTATGATGACGAAGCCTTATTCTTATTCCCTGACACCAAGCCCTGAAAATGAGACAATGAATCAATAACTTTCTTTTTCGTCCTTATTCACTTTTATTCCTGTGTGTCTGTCTTTCTTTGTTGTGCACAGTTAATATAATTCAAACTTTAATCACCTAATCACAAAAACAAGCCCATCAGCAGAACTGTCTTTACTTGTTTGCTTATTGATTTGAAGGTGCCGCAGTCTGCATTCCTCAGGTTCACAAGTTCAGAAGAACATGCTCCTCTATCCTCCTCCTTCAGACCCCTATTTCCCTCAAAGCAGAGGGCTGGATTACGCTCAATGAAGAAAGACTCAGCACTTGTGGGGGTGTTCTACTTCTTTGCAGGTGAGTTGACGGCTCTGGGGCCATTGCTGGGAAGCTCTAATACCGCATAAAAGTGGTTTGGACCAAATCGGAGGCGGGATTTTTTTTTGCGTTTTTGCTGACTTGCTTGCCTTTCAGGTGCTCTTTGGGGGGTTCCGGGTGTTTGTGGGTGTGTTTTGGGGTCTGGGAGCACTGCTGGGACAGTCTAATCTTGATTGCATTTGCTTTTCAGGAAATCCGTGGTGGAAAACGGGAGTTATGACCTAGCTGCACAGCGCGTTTGGACCGAAGGCCGAGAAATATTGTAAGTATGAGATTTTCCTTTTTGGCTGTTTGGGGGTGTTGTGCTTTTTGACGGGTGGGTTGGCGGGTCTTCGGGCATTCCTGGGAAGGTCTAATACCGGATAGAAGTGGTTGGGACAAAATCCATGCAGAATTTGTTTTTGCTATTTCTGACATTTTGCTCAATGTCGCGTTTTCGGGGGCCTGTTTGGGGGGCTTCCTGGTGTTTGTGGGTGGGTTTCTGGGTCTGGGAGCACTGCTGGCTATGGATACTTTAGTTTGCAAGAGGTTTGAAGCAAATCCATGGTGGCAGAGGGGAGTTAGGGCCAAGCTGCAGAGTGCGCGCGGAGTGAATTTTGGAAATTGGCAAGAAAATGACTAAGTCCCCATTTTTGTACTTTTGCTTTTTGGCTGTTTGGGGATCTTCTACTAGTTTTCTACTGGGTTGACGACTCTGGGGCCATTGCTGGGAAGCTCTAATACCGGATAAAAGTGGTTTGGACCAAATCGGAGGCGGAATTTTTTTTGTGTTTTTGCTGACTTGCTTGCCTTTCAGGTGCTCTTTTCCGGGTGTTTGTGGGTGAGTTTTGGGGTCTGGGAGCACTGCTGGGACAGTCTAATCTTGATTGCATTTGCTTTTCAGGAAATCTGTGGTGGAAAACGGGAATTATGACCTAACTGCACAGCGCGTTTGGACCGAAGGCCAAGAAATATTGTAAGTATGAGATTTTCCTTTTTGGCTGTTTGGGGGTGTTGTGCTTTTTGGCGGGTGGGTTGGCGGGTCTTGGGGCATTCCTGGGAAGGTCTAATACCGGATAGAAGTGGTTGGGACAAAATCCATAAGGAAAAGCCTTTTGGCACTTTTTGTAACTTAGGGTTCGTTAGGGTTAGCCCTAGCAGCAGGATTGCATGTGTTTCGGGGTGTTCTAGATTTTTGCAACTGAGTTCTGGGGTCTTAGAGCACTAGTGAGAATGTGTAATTTTGGTTGCAAGTCATTTGCAGTGCTGGACACTGCCGCGAGTGGTATGCCCACACCAGACACACTCATTTCCCCTGGCTGGGGGGGTGGCGTGCTATATACCAGGATCCTAGAACTCACCAAACTTCATTCAGACCAGACATACGGGCCAAGAGAGACCTGCAAACGACCCTGTTAAGTTTGTGGGTTGAATGTGGGGTGGGCGCAACACACACCATTCAGGACCACAGAGCTAGCAACACCAAAGAGGAAGGCTCCAGCTTCTCTGAGTCCCACAGCGAAGGCAAAAGCCTAGAATGGGGTCTGCCAATCCAGGGGGCAGATAAGGAGCGCTCGCCAAAGACCACTCAGGCACATAGGAAAATGCTTAGCCCCGTGGCAACCCCAGAAAGCCTTCCAGAGGGCCCTGTGGTCACCATGCTCATGAGCAAAACCTCATACAACTTCCTGGTGGATACATGAGTGGCTAGGTCATGCCTATGGGAAGAAGTAGCCCTTATACCAAATACCACTGCCACGATACAGGGGATTCCGTGGCCAAATTCCCCCTCACTGATCCCTTCGAGCCGGACATTGGAGGAGGCAAGATCGGGGCACAGTTGTTGTACTAACTGTCCTCCCCGACCAATATAATGGGACGCGACCTATTGTCCAAAAGCAGAATGTCCATCCAGTACAGTGAGAATGGAACTATAGCCTGCTCTTCCCGAGGATCCCCCTCCCCACAAATTGCAGGCCAATAACATCCGCTCAGTCCTTGGGGATGCTAGCCAGAGCAACCACGGACCGTCGAACCCTCCTCAAAAGATCAGTCCGAGGTTATATAGAAAACCTCTTAGAATTGTATTGCCTAGCTCAACAGTGGACTAGCTGTGCCCACCATCACTTGGTAGAAACAACCAAAACAGTAGCATGTGGGAACACAGGGAACAAAGGGAACCATAGACCCGAGATCATGACACACACAGGACGTCACATCCACTGAGGCTGGGGAGGAGGGCTGGCTCAGGGCTACCCGGTTATGCTTCGCCACCACCCTGCTGCCTCCTCGAAGGAGGAGGCAGCATAGGCAAAGTGGCACACTGCCAAGTGGTGCATTTCCCACATTGGGAGCCCCCTCCCTGTTACCCGATACAGGGCCAAGACATGACCATGGCAGGGAAGGCGGCATGTCAGGCCTTCAGGACACCGCCTCAAGGAACTGTCCCTACCAGTCACATGGGAGAAATACCTGGGCCTAAAGTCAACAGGCTACCCCCACAGAATCACTACACACAGAACTAACCCCGGAACAACCCAAAAACGCAGTGAATCCAGAACCTTAGTACCAGCACCCGCTACACATCAATTCAGAAAACTCACTGCAAACATAAAAAAGAAGCAAAACGTTAGGAAAATTCAGGCCTTTATTTTTCACACAGGAAAACATCAAGGCAGCCAGGCTATATCCATCAGGAATCCACACTAGAGTTCGCCATCAGGGTGCCCACAGGGGACCCAGGGCCCCTCTCTTCTGCTGGTCCCCCAGAAAAGGGTTGGCTGACCATGCCCCTGGACAGAGGTCAGTCTGACAAGGGAGCAGAGCAGGCGCCCACGCCCCATAAAAGCAGGCACCCAGGTCCCTTTGCCCAAGTCACTAGGGCACGCCGCAGAAAAACGTTGGAGAACGGGGTCTCCAACATTTTTCGGGCCTTCTCCAAATGGTGCCTTCTTTCAGTTCCAAAATAAGGCAACTGCTCCTGGCGGAAGCAAGCCTTTCTCGACATTTGGGAAATGAATTTTACGAAGGCCAGAGAACTCCATCAGTCATTCAAAAATCTGACAACCAATCAGTGGGGAAAATCAACCAAGGCAAATAGCTGGTTATTCGCAGCATGGCAAACCCCGGCTGCCCACCTGAATCCCATTATGGGCAGAACATTTGGCTTCTTCCTCTCAGCCTAAAAGCTTCCAAAACCATAAAATATCTGCCCATTGGATAGGCTGGGTAGGAAGCCTCTGTTTTCCGCCAAGTGAAGCAAAACCGGAACATCCTAGGCCTGAGAGAGAGGAGGGTAAGGGTATTCACAAGTGACTTTTGCAGCCAGCATCGGGGGTGCAGGGATAGGCTCACCAACTGAGTCCAGCTGGCCGAAATGATATTTATATGAACTCACGATCGTCTGAACCCAAGAGTGACCCCATCCAAGTCAGAGAAACCATAGCCCAGTGATGGCCACGACAGCTGAAGCATCCCATCAGACAAATCCATCGAATCCAACAGCACCACCTCTATCAGGCTGAACACAAAAGTCCCAACGAGACCCCTGAGTCTTGCAGAGAAAACACTTCCAACCAACATAGTGCCAGCCATTTTTCCCTGGAGGTTCCAACAGGGGTCCACACACAACCTCCAGTATCCATTGTTAAAGTTAGCAATGATCAAAAAACACAGGTTTACCGCCCCCCCACACAAAACAGCCTGACAACAGGCCGAAGATTCTCGATCCTTCCAGAGGAAGGGCGTAACCCAGTAACTTTGCCCATTTAGAAAGAAACCTCGCTCCACGCAATGTGCAGAGACCCAAGAGACGCGGACGTGTCAAAGGAAATATTAGGCTAAAATTAAACATCCACCTCTCCTCACAATTGCAAGCTTCTCATGCAGGTCAAATGGACACCACCGCCCAGGTTAAAACATCACACCTTTAAGTGAAGCAGCCCACAGCGAGGAGTACTGTTCCCTCTCTGGCAAGGAGAGGGAAATGGGGTAACATAATTCGAAAAGCCTTTAAAAAAAGTTGAAAGGTCACCATTATCCTAAAAATTCTAACACCTACTAAAATTAGGTTCAAACCCCACCATGCCATCAAAATTCGATCACCTCTCTAGTCTCTGTGCTCTTGAGCCCCTCCGGAGCCAAAAAAAAAGCCTAATCTCATGAGCTCTATTTCTACATTCTTGCAAATCATGCGCAGAGAACTCGCTCACCTCACATACAACTACACTGAACCAAACTACAACACCTGGTATCAGCACATGACTGATGTAGGCACACAAACTACAAACAGGTCACGTTCCGTCTGTTCACTGATACCTCACGCCGTAGGCACCGATAGGCTTTATTTATCACAGGAAATAGCCCCTGAAAAAGAAAAGTGCCCCGTCCATCTGTACCTATGCACAATCAAGGCACAAATACAAGCCAACAGAGTAGAACCTCGTAGGACACTAGCAAACACCACACGGAGACCAACCCCACAACCTTATATCTCTTCACCGAGCCAGGTGGTATCCAAACCAAAGTAGATCGGATGCGCAAAAAAGGCACCATAGGGGAGGACACTGTTTGGCCCCAGGACTTTACAGAAAAGAGATTCCTGGAGGTAGTAAGACCACTGCACCAATACACAAACACATCCGCTCCTGTCTCCACCTGCAGTCCCAGGACGGCCCTTCACATCTTTGGAGCCACCTTCTATAACTAAGAATGGACTCTAGACATAGAATTCCAGTACAGGTTTTTTCATCCGAATCGCGCGTGGGGAATCAGTGCCAGAATAGACACCCCGTGCCATAAATTCTGGGATTGCGAGATCAATAGGTACACATGGTTGGAAGGGATGGGGCAACCCCTAGTGATATGGAAACTTACATTGCACACTTTAGATTTCATAGGCTAAGGAACCATACAGTTGGGCAACAGTGAGAATTGCAGCATAATAATACACATACTGGACTTGCAATGGAGCACCTTCACGTAGATGGATTTCTACTGGCAATGTGGGGACCTTGCCTATACCCACCTCCTCCCCGGACGGCGGAGCCTCTGCACCCTTGTGACTATACACACCCCTATCCTTGTTATGCCTGGAGAAGATCTGCCTGCGTTCTCTCAACAACAGTTACACAAGAAAACAACTGTGTTGCATGAGGCTCGAAGGAAAAGAACTGCTGAGTATTTTGGCTAGGCCCAGTACAAGGACATTCCAGAAGAATTCAGACTGTTCATTGACCATCAAGTAAACGCTGAATGGTCAATACTCTTTTTCACCATGCAAACAAAAGCAAATTACCACTGGTTACAAATAACCAGATGGGAGGCGATGAAGTTGATCAACAGTACTGAGCTTGGCCTGAACGCTACCAATGAGGAACTGAGAGCCATCTCCCTCATGGTGATGCAGCGTCTGTATGAGTTGGACTTGATGAAAGCTATGCAGGGTGGGGTGTGTGCCAAGATTAGTGCTTTCTGTTGTACTTTTATTCCAAGAAAAGATATGGACACCAGGACATTAGCCCATACAGTTCACAAACGGCATCGTCTGCAAGCCAACATGAAGGAGGGAGGCACCCTGGAGCAGGACTGGTTGTATAGTATCTTTTCATGGATCCCCTTATGGGTATCCAATCTATTCACGTTGTTTATGCCAATTTTCTCTGCTATACTTCTGTTATGGGGTTTCCGACAAGTGGGGGATTCCTGCTGTAAAAAAAAGCTGTCCTCAAGTTAGGTAGTATGCACATAGATAGGGAAAAGTTAACAGACACTACAAACACTCTTTCCAATAACATAATTGTAATGACATATGAGGAGGATAGAATAGTTGAAGAATCAACTACAGGGAGGAGCACCGGAATGGGTGAATACGATGTCAATGATTGCTGTGATGTGTGCAGGCCCAACGACGACGATACCAATAAATGCAATGTGAACGTGTGCCATACCTGTGCCCCCATGACTCTGCCAGTACACGTCAATGTAATATTCTTGTATGACATAATTCATGCTCAAATGATGATACTGTTACTAGTAAAAATACTGATGTATGGTGTGACTTAAACGTAACCGTGTCAATACCAGTAAGAACAATATCAATGTAAACTATGACAACTGTATGCACAATGTTACGGATATTGATAAAAATTATACCAGTGACTGCCATATTATTTTTAGGCATTCCAATGAACTCGTACCATTGCTGTTGTATTCACCCAAGGTGAATACAACCTAACCCAGGGTGGTGTGGAGTGCAAAAAACGATGGATTTAGGCCCAGATCATTGTACTGGGGTGAATGTAAGACATTGATCTACATTCTGTCCATCAAATTGTTTTTTGTAATTTTCTCCCCGAGTGTACTGGGGTAGCTCAGACGTGGGTCCCAGAGCCTCCACACCACTGGAGTCAAGCTAGCCGGGCTGATGAGAGGTGTTACCTCGAAACCGGTCCGGTCCTCGGATGCTTGATTCCGGTCTGGGACAGATATGGCTGTGTACTTCGGACAGGACTGTTCCCATGGGGCACAGGGTCAGAGCTGATTTGCAAAAAGCCATTATCTAACCCAGGGTGGTGTGGAGTGCAAAAAACGATGGATTTAGGCCCAGATCATTGTACTGGGGTGAATGTAAGACATTGATCTACATTCTGTCCATCAAATTGTTTTTTGCAATTTTCTCCCTGAGTGTACTGGGGTAGCTCAGACGTGGGTCCCAGAGCCTCCACACCACTGGAGTCAAGCTAGCCGGGCTGAGGAGAGGTGTTACCTCGAAACCGGTCCGGTCCTCGGATGCTTGATTCCGGTCTGGGAAAGATATGGCTGTGTAGTTCGGACTGGACTGTTCCCATGGGGCACAGGGTCAGAGCTGATTTGCATAAAGCCATTATCTAGCCCAGGGTGGTGTGGAGTGCAAAAAACGATGGATTTAGGCACAGATCATTGTACTGGGGTGAATGTAAGACATTGATCTACATTTTGTCCATCAAATTGTTTTTTGTAATTTTCTCGGCAAGTAGTATATTGTTTTGTAGGATTTCGTTTTGATAGCATTTCTTATGTGTGACAGGCCTGTGAAACGCTCCGATTCACTGTGCACTGCTGATGCACTTAAGAGTGCGCGTTCAGTAGTGTGTGAACTCTAGTTTCCCTACTTTATTTTTCCTTGCAATATTATATAGCGCGAACTCGACAACATGGCATGAGCACAATTTACATTACAGAACACCACATTCATTTGTGGTGGGCACGGGGAAACAAAGCGATTTGCCTGGAATCACAGGATGTTGAGCTGATGCAGAGATTCGAACGTAGCTCCCCAGCTCTAAAGTTCGCAATTCTAGAACTTGTGGCGGGAGGTGTGTCTAAAAGTGTATGTCAGTGCTGGCCATCAATGAGAGAGACCTGTGCATTTTTCAAATTGCTGGAGATGTGGGCCGCCGTGCCACCAATGTACTTACCGGGGGAGGGTAAAAACCCATTATTCTGCAACTTTCTTTCCGCATACCATCACTCTGCATACTTTCATTACGAAAGTACCATGACTCCGCAATACCATTATAATGCATGGCATTACATTTTATATGCTTTTACCACGCATACATTTACACCGAAATTCGTTGTAAATGAATTGAATGGTAAAAGCATGTTTTTTTTTAATGTTTCGATATGGTAAGTATGGGTATATGTTGTGGAGTACTGAGGTATATGTTTTGGGGTGTTTGGGTATTTTAAGGGTTCAGATATAGTTTTGGTTTATGGGGTACAGGGGTAGTTTTAGGGTTTAGGGATACAGGGGTATTTTTAGGGTTCAGGGCTAGGTTTGGGTGTTGGGGTATTTTTAGGGTTCAGGAGTAGGTTTGGGTTTTGGGGTACAGGGGTATTTTTAGGGTTCAGGGCTAGGTTTGGGTTTTGGGGTACAGGGGTATTTTAGGGTTCAAGGGTAGAATTAAGTTTTGGGGTACAGGGTTATTTTTAGGGTTCAGGGCTAGGTTTGGGTTTTGGGGTACAGGGGTATTTTTAGGGTTCAGGGGTAGGTTTGGGTTTTGAGGTACGGGGTATTTATAGGGTTCAGGGCTAGGTTTGGGTTTTGGGGTACAGGGGTATTTTTAGGGTTCAGGGCTGGTTTTGGGGTACAGGGGTATTTTAGGATACAGGGTTATTTTTAGGGTTCAGGGCTAGGTTTGGGTTTTGGGGTACAGGGGTATTTTTAGGGTTCAGGGCTGGTTTTGGGGTACAGGGGTATTTTAGGATACAGGGTTATTTTTAGGGTTCAGGGATAGGTTTGGGTTTTGGGGTACAGGTATATTTATAGGGTTAAGATGGGTTAGTGTTTAAGGGTGTTGGGGTATTTTAAGGAGTAAGAGTGGGTTATGATTATGGGGTGCAGGGGTATTTAAAGAGAGCAGGGTGGGATTAGTAAAGATATGAGACATGGCATGAAGGGCGGAACGTACCACGCGCCCCCAGCGTTTGTCAGGCCCACAGCACACCGCAGACACGCCCACAAGGGACTATTTTGCTGGCACGGTTCTTTTACCTTTTAAATGTATATGGTGGGCGTCTGCATAGCCTACGTCCTTCTGCTGCAACTGCCCTTTCCAGCGCTGTATTCGGTGTTGTGATTGGTGTTGTGGTTCCTGAGATTACCCACCTCAAAGGTTTGGGCTCTCTCTTTATTATATTAGTACGGATACTGCTGTTAACGTGTGCTTTTAGGAACTGCAAATAATCAACAAATAACCAAAACAGTGCTGGAAGTGAAATATTGACTAAAACAACATTGTAATGGCTGCCTGCAGTTTTTGCAGCTATGTAATGAAAAGTATATAATAGATCAGGCAAGCTCGAAGGCAGCATTCCAATTGCCAAAGATCACACACAACGGAGGCAGCAAGGCAGTTTCAGCTAGCCATCACCCTGCAGATTTGACAAACATCTCACTTATCTAGATCTAATGACTTACATTTCCTGCACATTTCGGTGTGAGCAGTTTTGATTTCCTCCTTTAGGTTATAAAAGAAAGCAAGAGTGGAGTCTCCGGGCGCTGTGAGATCACCAGGTACCGCACAGGTGTCATTCCCTCTTTTGCAGAGATAAGCATACACATTTTGTTCACAAAATGACATGCTACCCGCATCCTGTACTTGTCGGAACATTTCTGCTTCAGGCTTTTGGCTAAATTCAGTGTTCGCTGGCGGTGGTGAGCAGTCGTGAAGCTCAGCTTTGTGTCTGGAATATGCACCGATGGCTCTTCGGCTAGAAAGCCAGCGCTGCCTCTAGTGGTGAAAATGGAAAGTTGCTGAGGCATTAAAGCGAGAATTCCCGAACTGTCACCATCTATGCTCAACTACACTGTCCAATCAAATGCAACACAACCTGGATATTCGCTGGACTGGCGTATTCAACTATTTGGCATGTGCCTTAATAAAAAAAATAAAAAAAAATCAAACATTCTCTGGACTGGATGTAAACTCGTCGAAATACTACTTTTGCCATCCACTTCAAACTTCTCCTGTGCAATTTAAGAGCCCCTTGCCCATCGTTACTTATGGAGCTGCACAAATAAAATGCATGCAATGCAAAACATGTCGTGTTTGCAAAATACATCGTGCTTACCGGGATAGTATACGGCAGTATAAAAATACGTATTATGGCCACTTTTTTTTTTACTTGCTGACCATGAGATGATTTGTTTCCATATCTAGAGATCACTTTCGCAACGGGCGTCACAGTCTGCATTTGTAAAGAGATCATAACATCTTATATGACAATTAGCAAGAGGGTTCGGTAGTGGAATGGTGCAGACGAGGTAGAAGAAATGAACCTTAAAACAGGCGAGAGGAAACACTAGCATACCTGAAAATCACATCAGGTTAAGTCTTTTTTCTGACTGCCATGGCGGTGTCACTACAGGAGCACTGTGGCAAAAGGATAGATTTCCCTGTCAAGAAGTTGGAAAGGGGGTTATCCTAGGATGCCGTCAGTAGCACTCAAGCCTGGACACTCAGCTGGAGCGGATTGTGTTTTCAAAAATTACAACTATTCTAGGCATTAACATGAAAATATTTCCTTCTTTTGAGGGGCTTTTGGGTGCTTTATAAATAACGGGCAACTAGATAACATACACTTAATACCATCTCCTCATGGAGTGCTTCAGGGGACTGTTCAAAACAAGCATACCTGACCTGTAGAGTGACCCAACTGAGAAAGTTTGTACCTCATCTTCAGGCGGAAAATGGCCAGTTTCATGCTAAAACCGGTCTGGTTCAAAGCATCCCGGGGATAGTTCAAGATCAACGAACGTTACAATGATTAACACCCGCATACCCCTGCCATGCGAATCAAAGGGGAGGTTTACAAGACAAAACAGTTCGTCGTCCACTCGGTGGTAGCCAAGGAGCAAGTTGCCTTTTCCATACATGCATTGGTACCGAATCGAGTCGAGTCAGTGCCTTGATTTTCGGAGGCTTTTGCCACGCATGCTAGTGTGACTTGTGTCTCCTCTATTTCTAATTCATGAGCTTATGCCTCGTGAAAAAAATATGAGAGCCGAAAATATAATTTCTATACCACAAGGGGAGACGAGTGGTACATATCCTATGCTGGCGCTAAAACTATATCGGAATCTGGGCTGCTTTAAAGTGCACTAGGCGTCTGAAGAGAGTGGCCCTGCTAGGAGGGGGAGGGGTAGAGATGTCAATCTTCCAGGGACTTTCTCATGCAGCCCGAGCGCGCGCATCCTTCCCTCCCCCTTCCCCTTTTAAAGAATCCCACAGTGAAAAAAAAGTTTAGACCACGACAAAACAGGCTGTACCAATGGTGGGGGGAGGAGTCCAGGAAAAGGGGGCTGACCCGGGGAGCCACAACTGGAGTAAAAGAGCGAGGCGAGGGCGAGCGAGGAGACCGGGGGACGCGGCTGCAGCGCTTCTAATTCGTGTTGTGTTTGTTTTGCTTTTTCTCGCATGCATAATGAGGAGGCATTAAGATAGCATCCCGCTTTCTGTATTTAAGGCCGAGCAGGAAAACAAACCGCGGCAGAAGGATGGCCGGCTGTGCCTACAGGACTTGTTGACAAGAGCAGGAGAAAGTTGAGGAGATCCCGAGTGTGTACTCCTCCAGCCCACTTAAGTTGAAGCTGGGTACGAGTGCAAGTAGTTGGGCTGCTGGACTGGAGCGCAGCCTCATTCCTGACCAGGACTTTGTTGCGCATCACTAAACACTGCATCCCCTCAGAAGTGAAGAAAACAGAAAAAAGGAGCAAGTTGTTGGGCTGGCTGCCTCTATGTGAGCCGCGCGACGATCCTGTGCAGCTGCTGGACTCTTCCCTGCCGTGCCCGCTTCTGTGCCGAGGCGCTCCTGCAGACCTGTGAAGGGCCGAGCTCCATGCGGACACTCTGCGACCGGACCTCGGCCAGCTTTGCTCGGGGGCGGCGCTGTCCGCCCTCCCCATGGCCGGCGTGCGAGTTTTGCTGCTGACAGCCGTGCTGCTGGGGGCCGCTGCCGGGCGCCGGCTCATCTGCTGGCAGGCGCTGCTGCAGTGCCAGGGGGAGCCGGACTGCAAGTACGCCTACAGCCTGTACAGCGAGGCGTGTGAGCCCGTCCTGCTGCAGCACGCAGACCTCTCCGGGGCCTCGCCTCCTCGCGGGCGCCGCTGCCCCAGCCACTGCATCTCCGCCCTTATCCAGCTCAACCAGACCCGGCACGGGCCGGCGCTGGAGGACTGCGACTGTGCCAGGGACGAGAGCTGCCGCGCCACCAAGCTGGCCATCGAGCCCTGCCTCCCGCGTACGGGCGCCTCGGGGGCCAGCGTGCTGGGCTGCACCGAGGCTCGGCGGCGCTGCGAGCGCGACGCCCGCTGTGGGGCCGCCCTGGGCCGCTACCTTGCGCACTGCGGCAAGCTCTTCAACGGAGTGCGCTGCGCTCACGAGTGCCTCGAAGTCATACAGGACATGCTGACGCTGCCCAAGGCAATGCTGCTCAGCGAGTGTGTCTGCGACGGCCTGGAGCGGCCCATCTGCGAGGCGGTCAAGGAGAACATGGCCCGCCTCTGCTTCGGACAGGACACCGGAGCCTATCAGCAAGGTGGCGGCAGCAGCGGGGGCTCCTCGGACGACGACGACTATTACGGTAACGACGACGAGGACCTGCCGGCCCGGGAGGAGCCCAGGGTCGTGCAAGACACCGGCTCCTCGGGCAGCCCCTTGCTGGCCGCCCCTTCGCCGCTGCTGGTTCTGGCGGCATGGACCTTGGCGGCGTCCATCTTGTGCTCGTTGCTATAGCACGCGCGGACGACGCTTCAGCCTCTCAGTTGCGTGCCGCTGACACTTGTGGCGCTGCGCACGACCTCTGACACGGAAGTACAACTGTGGCCTAACTTGAACTTTCACAATTGAGCACACATTAAACTGCCCAACGTTGTGGAGTGTCACGGCAGGACACTGGCTATCTTTGTACTAAAAGTGAGAGAAGAGTCTGCCGAGTGAAGGTAACGTGTGGGATTGTCGTTTTTTGTAGCCTTGGCTGCAGCTCTTGACAGCATCCGGGATGCCACTAACCTCTACTGCGTACTGCGCCCATTGTGACTTCCTAGAACCTACTCCTCGAGAGTTTTCAACTGTGTCCTATGTGTGGTGACACGTTTGCCCGACCTGTTTCTTTCTTTTTGGTCTGTTACTTGTAGTTTAATGAGGTGCATTCTACTAAATACAAGGTTAAAAGTAGCTGACTGGAAAAGGAAGAAGCAGGTTATGGTATACAATTTACCTGGCCCGGGGCAGCTTGACATTTTGCCTTCCTTCGCGTGTTTCTTAAAATGTGCCTGGGACATTCAATGACTAGTGCAAAAATGAACTTAATTATGAGTACTATGCAATAGGAACTTTCCAGGGGAATTGACCAGTGAAGCTGTGTACATGTTTGCCCTTATTTAAAATGATGTAATAGCTGCTTTTCTGCCAGCAGAAGATGAGTTACAAACCCCAAGTTGCTGCCTATAATCGTCCTTGTCTTTAATTGTTCACTTACACTCCTGGATCATTTCTGTAAAATGTATATTGCCACTACCCACGAGGACAAACAATGTTCGAATTGTCCCGAAAAAAACTTTTACATTATTCCTTTGCAACGTTTGTTTGAGAAGAGCTCTGCACTGCCATATTTGAAAGACACTTTCAATTCGATAAACTTGTAGACCAAAATCCTGGGACTTATGGTATTTGCTCTTTCCAGGTTTTTGGCTCTGGTACATCTTTTTATATAAGTATATATTTAAAACTGGGGGGTTTTATCAGTGAGAACGCTTTTGTATATAAAATCCTATAAATTGTATTCTCTTGGGAATAATTTATTTAAAATAGAGTTTAAATCTACATCTTATTTTCAGGAAAATAATTAGTTTAAATTCTTCTGTAAAAGGTACATATATGATTTGTAAGGGACACGAACAAGTGAAGTATGCTCTAAAACTCCAAATGTACAGTGTATTTTATAGAAGCTCAAACTTTCGTATTTTTTTGAGAGATTTTTATGTAAATGTATTTCAGAGTTGTTTCAGCGCATTGTATTTTTATAGAAGGTATACAGATTGCCCTTTTTATCTTTAAAAAAATATAATGGCTTTTGCTTTGAAGTGCACAATAGTAAAATAAGATATTTTAAACAAAACTGCCTTTGTTAATTTGTTTTGTATACCGTAGATTCAGTGAGAAATTGTTTTCAGCATTGTGGAGCAAATCAATGTTGTTGTGTACCTAATACAAGCTTGAGCAAACAGATTTTGCTCCAAACTAAATGTTCCCATTTTTGTTTTACACGAGACCAAACTGTTGTGCTGTGCTATTCTTCTATACTTTGCTGCTTACACAAGAAACGCGGAGTAATTGCTGTTCAACTGGTCCCTGTCTCATAATGTATACAGCAACTATAGAGCAAAGTCAAACTGCACAATTTTACTTTAGCAAAATCTTAAAATATCAACCACCTGCAACGCAATGCCTGTTGCTCCACTTTTTACAAACAAGCAAAACAGCCCTTGCAATACTTGTTTTTGGACAGTTTTCCCCCGTGCAAACATGATGGAATGTTTACAAAGTGCCTCGTGACTGATGCTACCCTGGCTTTTTATTGTAATTCGAGAGGTGGACGAACGGAAAACCCTTTGATCTGAATTCGCGTTGTGTGTTTTAAAAGGTATTTACGAATGTGTATGGCAGTTACTCTGTATATGTACTTTTCTGGCGGTGTTGTGCGCAAAGATTAACTGGGTTTCAGAATGCAACAACAAATAATGTATATAAAAACAGTCGCGCCCGTAACGTGTTTGCAGAAGAGGCATGGCGCTGCAAGAAAGCCCCCGAGTAAACAACACGGGCTTGTGATATTGTTGTCAAGGGATGTTGTGCTTGTGGGCTGATGTCTGGTGTTCTGCCAGGGCTGCTGATCTACACTCAAACGCCCTTAGATAAATAATTACACTTTAAGCTGCGTCGAGTGCTAATACACTTGACCTTGTAAATAGAAGTGTTTGCAGTGGGAATAAACTCGGCCATTGGAAAATCTTTGAAGCATTAACACAAAAGAGGGGAAGAAGGGGGAGCAAGAGAGAGCTCGGGTCCTCGAGGGATTTCGGTTCAGACCGCGCCAAGCTAGGCACTTAGAAAAACGTTTATTTATCTTCCATTTCTGGTGTTTATTTAAAGTTTTTTTTCTCCCTTTTTCAAAAGGTTGTGATTGGAAAGTCAGTCAAAAGAAGGCTGGAAAAAAGTTCAAGTGCCATGCCAAATAAACTTTATCGGCAGGCTTTGACAGTATGCCAAATAAAAGGCTGCATAGGCCCTCCCCTAGTACTTAGAGTTTAACCACCCCTGTTTAAATGAAGCCCTTATTTTATTCTGAAGATCACACCTTTTTGATTGCCCTGTCAGCCTTTTCTTTTTGAGTGCCCCCCCCCCCCCCCCCTTTAACTCGCTCATCACAAACACAAGGCACAAGGCCCGCTCTTGCACCTTGAAAACAAGACTCTTACAAAACCAAGCCATCTGCATGACTATGGTGTGCGCCTTCTTAAGTGCTTTATTAAGTCACCTCAATGGTTGAGTAAACGCATTGTGAAAACAAAGCCCGAGGCCTTGTCTTTCAGAGAAAAGGACCAAAGGCAGAGCGGTGAAAAGATTTCTTGCAGAAAGAATGAGTTTGCATTTTGTGAGAACATATGAAGTGTTGGATGTTCCTTTGAGGTTTTTGGACACAAACGTTCAACTTTTTATTTTTTATCGCACTGCGAAAATTCACCGCGATAAAGTAAATATATGGTTATGCTATTGCAAACCCGTGATTCCCAGGCAACAGCAACGTGGCCTGTGACGGCTATGACCACGTCACATATTTGTATGATAGACTCATCTGAAGCAAAAAAAAATCTATTGGCTGTCGAAACTGTTGCATTTTACACCATCAGCAATATGTTGTGTTGATTCATTAAATAGTTCTTAGTCCACTATGCTCTACGTAGTTTTGCATAGATGCAAAATTGCAAAATGGGAGCAAATGGATTTTGCATCATTGTTGCTGCTTGCATAATAGTAAATGGAGACATTTTTTCCACCAAACTAACTTTAAAAACATGATCTCCGTCCTTGTGTGAAACTCGAGTGCACCATATTACTTGAAACGTGTACCTCTGGGCTGAAGGGGGGGAAGCACATGTGAACATAGGCTTGCGTTGTTTTCTTTAATTTACATTTGAGGTAAGCAGGAAACTTAATGAAAACCCCGCTTGGTTCTTTTTCTTCAGATGCAAAAAAAGTGTTAACGTGCATTAACTGTAACAAGCCCCCTATGTTCAATTTCCTTAGTAAAGAAGCAACATATGTATACAATATAGATGGCCACTATGGCTGCACCGATGAAAAAGGGGCCCTGTTTGCATTTCTACACAGCATAAACACTCGCGAGACCCCGTTTGCGATTTTTAGTTTCAGCCAGAGGCAGTGCCGAGCCGAGCTGAACATTCCTCTCTCTTAGCCAGGAGGCACCAAAGACATTTGCACGAGAAAGGGGTCCGTACTGGCAGCTGGACTGATAATTAACTACCACAATAAACTGAGGGCTTGATTTTTACAGGCCCCTGTCAAAAGCATCTGCCTGGAATAAATCAACACTGGGCGCTGCCGGGGAGGAGGGGACACGAGTCATTCGACTGCCCCTCCCTCTCCCGCGTGTAGAAAGTGTACTCTGATCGCAGGGACCCTCCGCAATATTTACGGTCTCATTAAAAAGCGAAGGTGCTGGCGAAGTCCTTCGGACTGGGGCATATATGCAAACCACCTCTGCCCCTGTGAGAAATATCACAGACGAGGAGTTGGCTGTGCGTTTGTCATTAGTCAGAGGCAAACAAGAAAAATAACCTGTTTTACACCAGTAACAAAACCTCTCACAATAACGAAGGGGTGGGGGTAGGGAAAGAAGGCCCGTCTTTTGCTCTCCTGTCTGGTTCCTTTCCCCCACTTTGGCCAGACTTTGCCTCTCCCTGATGAATGGAGTAGGGGGCTAGGGGGTCTCTGTTTAACTTAATGTACAATAATCTAATGCGGTCTGTTCCTCCCCTCCCCCTTTTTCACTCTCAGTTGAATCCCCGGTGACAGTTTACTTGTCTTTGCAGGCACTTGGGTGACAAATGTTTAAGGGAGTGGGGACAATGGGCGAGAACAAGGGGGCAGTTCATTGAACTGACAGTGACCATACAGTAAATGGAGCCAGGTTCAGGCTTGACTGGGCACCCATGTGCGCAGCGCGCCTTTTGTGCCCCCTCACAAAAGACCAACCTGGGCCCTCTGTTGATTTGAAACAATACACAGCAATGTGCCAGGCCATACTAAAAATAATGTGAAACCAGGCGTCATAACAAGAGGCTCACATCACTTCCATCAGTCCGGTCCTGCGTTTGCCAGCTTCTCTCGGAATTGTCCTCTTATTATTGAGGGTCTGCTGGTGGTTTTGGAGACTTAAGTGCCTCAGCAGAAATCTAAGTGGAAACATAAGGGGAATCATTATATTATGCCATGTAATGCCACCAAGTGGGCTGGTGACACAGCACTACAACACCAAATCGAAGACCATGTTATTTAAAATATCACCAGACCTCCAACATTGCATTAGGAGACCTTAATAAACGTGTCATCTTCTATGTGTTTGTATGCGTAAAACAGGTTTCCTTATGCTTCAGCACAAGTGGGAATCCATAACTCGATGGAGCTCAATGGCTGATACTTACTTTTACACATTTTAAAAATTAGAATCGTGCAGTATGTTCTAACGTAGGTCTCCCTTCTCTGCAGCTTGCGGGTTGTGTCTTTCCTTGATCTCATAAACTTATTTCATAATTGGGAAGACTGCTCCAGACTACTTATCTTATACAACTTGGTAACAGATAATTCGTGGAAATTAGGCCATCCCCTTTAAATGGAAAATGCATAGATAAGAATGACATAGTCTTAAATTATGTGCTCTAGGACTGCGTCTTCTTTGCTGATTGGGTTCTCGACTGTCTCCTTTTGGGATGACAACAAAGAATATCTTCTCAGGGGAAGTTTCCTCCCCCATTGTGAGATAGATTTCATTGCTCAGACAGTTCTTTTGTATTCCATGTAAATGAAGGTTATAGAACATTTTTTTACAAGTTTACTTTTTTTCAGAGATTTTATATGCACAGTGACAAAAGAGTGCTTCTTTCCTTTTTTTTTTTTCTTTGCAGGTTTGCCTTTTGCAGAGCTTTTGTATGTCAGATGGTACTGAACAACACAGCAACACTAAAGCCAGAGTCACTGGAAGTATTCAATTCTGCTGCTTCAACTTATTCTGCATAATTACAGATTTGACACTCTTTCCACATAATTCATCCTTATCTGCATGATTTGAAAATTTTAACAAAAAGGTAGTTTCAAACTCAAAAGGATCAAACGTTAAAACACCAAACCTGTTGCTATATGACGGCAGGTCTTTTGTCACACAGGAAAAGGGCAGGTCACCCGTCAGTTGTTGATTGCTGTATTAAGGAGTAAAGCTAATATATTTTAGGTGAAATATTTGTTCAGACAGTGCTAACATTTGTAAAATTTACTAAATCGCCTAGAAATATTGCTTTAGAAAGTGCCACATTATGCTGCATAATTTAGCTCTTCACGCCACATAATTTAGTCAACTCACCTGCACAATTTGAGCCTCAACAGTCGCATAATTCCTGTGGCCCTAACTAAATAAAGTTCACTACTAGTGACCCAGTGCCTGCCTATCTGCTGGAGTGTGTATACAGGGACTCAGTCAGTACTCTCTGCTTAATTCATCTATTTTAGAGTAGTGCGTGGACCACTCGTGGTTTTACTTCACATTGTGATGTCCATATTGAAGAACGGGAATGCATATAAACATTCTAAGTATAATTTTTATTTTGTTGGTTAGTACTGACTATAGTACTGTAAAGTATCAGTTTGAAATTGCTGCTGTGATAGAAACTAGACTACAACAGCTTCCTTGAAAGCATTGAGAAAATAATTCTGGATCTAAGAGGTCTTTCCTAAATTTGAGGGTTCACTTAGTCTAAGGTGGGCCTTAAAATGTTCAAGTGAGGTGTAGAAAGGAATAGGGTACAGTAAAGCCAAGCATGATTATGCGCCTTCCTCCTTACAGGGGCATAGCTATCGGTGGTGCAGCCGGTGCAGTCGCACCAGGGCCCAGAGGTAGACGGGGTTTAGACTGCCCTGTTCTGTTTTCAGTTAGGAGGTCATCCACTCACATGTGTTTAAACAGAAGCCTGCCTTGGGCCTTACTCTGTGTTTACTATTAATAAAGTTTGTGAGGAACAGAGAATCAGGGCTGAATGGAGAAAAACAAGGAAAGGGATGAAAGGAGAAGCTGATATAACAAAGGAAAGGGGTATACGAAAAGAGAAAACGGGAGATGGGGATGTAACGTGAGAGAAGGAAGATCAGGACGAGCCAAGAGGCAAAAGAAAGGGAAGGGAAAGGGACCAAAAAAGCATGCGAGGAAGAGGAGGGAGGAGTGAGATAAGGCTCAATGAGAGACAGAAGAAGGGACGAGTGAGGGAGGCGGGGGTAGTAATGAGCGAGTAAAAAGGGAGGACGTGTGGCGAGAGAACGAGTAGGCCGGTAGAGCAAACACTTTGCAGACCCATAAGCAGGGAAGCAGCCATCATTAGTGCAGCAGGTGCAGTGACATCAGGGTACACGGTTTGAGAGGTCCAGTGCACCTCAGTTGTGTATTTTTTATTACCGACCGGGGGAAGAGCGCCTATTTGCAGTGCTTGACATCTAGGCTACGCCCCTGCCTCTCATGAAGTACATAACACAGCAACCAGATGATGCACAACATAGAACAAACACACTTCGCTTTTTGTTTGCTTCAATGGTAATAAATAGATTTTGCTGACATGACATATAAAGATTATACTGCAGCAATATATACTGCAGCAATATATACGACTCATTACTTTTGTACTATGCCCGTTCATTTGACAATATAGAACAAATCCAGCTGATTTTTGTGTTGAACATGGTCGTTCTTTTAAATTTGCAAAGGAAGCACCATTCATTTGTGTTCTTGCCTGTTGGGTAAACAGAATACAATCAGTTTCTTCCTTGTCTTTGCCTATTTGCAAAACCTAAAGCTTGGTTACGTTAGAGGCAAATCATTTATTTAATGTCTCAGTGTACAAGTGTGCCATGCTACACAATGTATCTGAGGTTCTTTTTTCCATAGCGCTACAAATGACATTCAATTGATAATGTCAAAATATGTGCAATTATGCGACTACGAATTATATTTCCCTATATCACATCAACCATCATTTAAAAAATATAAACTAATGCATGAAGGAAGATAATGCTTCCAATTTCCCTTTGAAGCTTTTAGAAACTCCTCAAAGACAGGCAATATTTAGATTTCTGAATGCACAGGTGCAACGCCTCACATATTAGGGCATAAAGTGTAGTTTTGGTACTTTCAACTGCACTGTACAGTGGTCAGTATTGTGAAAGTGCAATAAACGTTTTGGGTCCAATTCAAAACACAAAAACCTATTAAGCAGATGAAGTGAGTGAAGAGGCCCAGAAAGGACTGTTGTGATTAGCTCCTCTCACTCTCCCAGCCTATTTAGTCGAGGCCCTCGGAAGTCTGAGCTGTGTTATTGCTTTACTAAGCTCTCTGTTAGTCAACCTCACCCGTCTTCAGCACCCTCACTGGGGCCTAGCCCAACGTCATGGCTCAGCCACAGACCTGGCATAGCTAGATCTTAGCGAAGAAGCACTACCATGCGGCCAGGGGCACATACACGTTAAGGTCTGTTTCGACCTAGGGCACATGTACCACATGTGCCCTAGGTCGAAACAGCAGCCACCAGGAACACATTAACTATCTCTGGAGAGATGACATCACCAGGTCCTGTAGATGCTCCATAGGCAAAACCGCAGACGACATGGGAGAGGTTTCTGCCTCAGGTCCACGTGCACCAGTGGAGCCTAATACTACCATGGTGAACAGGCACCGCTGAGCTTGAAACTGCCCATGTGAACAGGCACCCTTGAACTTGAAACTGCCCTTGTGAACAGGCACCCTTGAGCTTGAAACTGCCCTGGTGAACAGGCACCCCTGAGCTTGAAACTGCCCTGGGGGCACAGGAGCCACGAGGGCTAACACTCACCTTGGAAGCACATTAACCTCAAGGGTTCCTCGCTTCCCTGGAGGTGCAGACATAGCCATCAACCAGCTCACCCTCATTTGGAGGGTGTCACCCTCTTTTCAGTGATATTTGCCTGTCTATAAAGCAACATTCACCCATGTAGTTTTGCAAACCTGCATCCCCCTCCTAAAATGATCTGTCCTTCATCTGACATCACCCTCATGCACGAGCCAGCAGGTTGAAAAGCCGTTTCCCCAGGCAGGCACTAGGAGGACCAACACTGACCCGGGGTCACAGGTCCCACCTGGGTCTGTCGCTGCCACAGGTCCACATGCACCAGTTGGTTCTAACTCTACCCCAGGGCCAAACGCGCCACGAGAGCTTAAAGCCGTCCCGGGGCACTGGCACCAGCAGAGCTTAAAGCTGGCCCGGGGCAGGGGCACCGGAAGGAACTTCGCCTCCCCTGGGCCACAGGCACCGCCCGGGCCTCGCGGCTCTTCACTCTTTGCAAATGGCGGAATGATGTACTCCAGAATAGTGGACTGTACGCCACGCAGGGGCCGTTGGTCGCCAGTAACCAGGGGCTCGGCGTAAATGATTTCAACAATGTTTTATTAAACGCGGGCCGAGAGCCCTCGAGCTGCATTAATCGGGGAGAAGTCGAGTGGCCCCTTTGTGATGGAAATGTTAAGCACATAATAGTTCAGCACAACAATGCGGAGCCACTTCATTCTGTGAGCCGCTGACACCTCTGAGAGCCGAGCTGCGGGGAAGGATGTGGGAAAGGGCCTGCTCTGGCGAGGGCTTTCAGCGGAGGGCTGTGGGGTGAGCCCGGAGCCTCCCTGCGCACTGTGCGGGCCCCTGGGCCAGAGCAGCGGGAGAGGCAGGCAGACCGCTCCGACGTGGCCCACACGAACTGGTGCACACTGCTACTTGGAGGCACTGTGCAACCTTTTGAAATGTTAGTGTTCTGACAGCCAAGTTAAAAGTTTTAAGATAACAAATTAACCATTACTTTACCTATTTCTGCGAGTACATACTACCCTTTCCAGTCCATAACAAGCAAATTAAGTCCAATGTCAATATAACAAATATGTGTCAAAGTTTTTGCAGTTTTAAGTAAACTTTCTCTCAAATGTGAATCGGCGTTCTTAAGCGTTTTTAAATAAACTTTCTCTCAAACGTCTTGCAGCGTTCCTAAATAAAATTTCTCTCAAATGTCTTGCAACGTTCCTAAATAAACTTTCAATGGTATTGCAGCGTTTCAAATTGAATGTTCTCTCAAATATTTTCCAGCGTTCTTAAATACACTTTCTCGCAAATGTATTACAACGTACTTAAATAAACGTTCTCAGTCTCCAATGTATTGCAGCGTTCTTAAATTAACTTTCAGATATATTGCAGCGTTTTTAAATAAACTTTTTATCACGTTACCTCTCACTCTTGTTTCATTCTTCAATCCTTTTTTTTTCTCCGTCCATCCTTCCTGTTCTCCACTCACCCCACCTTTCTCCCTCTTCTCTGTATCTTAGTCTCTGTTAGTCTCCCTTTCCCTCCCTACATAATTTTCCTTCCTCGGATGTCTGTCTGGCCCCTTTACATCCCTTCACAAATATCACAATGCTTATTTTCTTTCCTTTGTGTGTGTCTCCCACTCCCTCTTCGCCATTACTACGTATCGCACTTTTCCTTTACTTTCATTTTGCAACTTTCTCGTCACTCCTCGTTTTATTATCTTTCATAGTTCTCCCTCGCCAACCTCTTTTCATTCTCCCCGTCTCTCCCATCCTCCCATGTTTCATTCTTTCTTCTTGCCCACCTCGTCACACTCTTCTCTTTCCTCTCGGACTCTCCTTTCCTTTTGCCACTCACACATCGAAACGCCAAGAGTAGTAAGGTCTATCTAAATACAATTACAATCTTAAGCCACTCTTCCCTTTTCTTCTCTCCCTTTCTTCATTTCCACTCCCATGTTTCCTGCAAGCTTCATGTTCACCCTTCCTCTCTATTATTATTCGTTTCCCTATTTCCTGTTCTCCCCTTTCTCCACCCTTCAGCTGGCGCGTGCTTTCCCTCCACTGTCCCTTCTCTAGCCCCTCACTTTCCATCTTTCCCTCTTCCCTATCTTCATTTTTTATGCTTTTCCATTCTCCTCCTCTTGCTGTACTTTCCCTCCTTCCTTCCGCACTCATCTTTTTTATTCTCTCTTGTCTTCAGTTCTTCCTTTCAGCTCGCCCCATATTTTTTACACCGTCCCTCCTTTCTTATCTCTCCTTTCTCTCCCTCTGTATCTCTTTTTTCTCCCACTTGTTTTGACCAGACTTTCCCTCTTTAACCTCCCTTTCTTCTCCCCCTTCTCTTTCTGCCTGAAGCTAAGGTTAATGGGACCGTCTGAATTCAATGAAACAACAGCAGGAAGGACATCATGAAGTAACTACAAGGAGTCTACTTGTGTGATTGCAGTCTGCGTCGCTCAATTGGCGCTGCGCACGAGCCGTCTTAAACGTCATGTCATGGCACCTTGAAAACGTAAGGACGTCAAACTAACGCACGTTCTTGTGTATGCACTCTTGCTCTTCTTCTTGGCTTCAAATGTATATTGTACAAAAGTCCACATCATATTTGGCCTGCTCAGTAAATAAACACGGATGTCCCGAAGAAGTGGCATACTAGGAATGCAGACTATCAGAGGCGCAGGGCATGCGAAAACCATGAACCATTATCCCCTTATGCAATTTAAATTTGCATTTCAGGGATAATATCTAGAAAAAACATTCTAGTTTGTTTTCTATACGATTTGCCCATTTAGTGGAATCGACACTAACATGTACGCATGCAGTACATATTGTTTTTGTTGTGAGGCTGCCTTTTGTATAGCGCTTACTGCTAGGGCCTCGGCGCTTTCTTAATCTGAGCGCCACATGTCCCGCCCTTTCATGTCGAATCCCCATTTAATATACTGGGTCTTACTTGATTCTAGCAGGCAGGAGACAATGTTACACTCGAGGGCTAAACGTGCTTTTTTTTTTTCTCATTGTGTCGTGGTGTTGAAAAGGAATGCGAGGGCCTTGCCGGAGAGCCTGCACTGCCCCCTTAGGAGGACACATCCATGCCTATTAATAATTGTATAACTGCCCCATTATTGTGCCGAAGAATGGAGGCCTGAAAGGCCGGCCCCCAACCTGCATTTATCCTGAAATGTTTTCAATTAACTCCTGGCACCGGCAGGAGAGCATCAGGCCCACTTTCCCATGCTGAAATATGGAGGGGCTGCGGGGCGCCTCCCAGCAGGAGCGGGTTTCATTAAAAACAGCCCATCATAACTCAGCGACTTCTGCTCCCCGTTTAAGCCCCTCCATTCAGGACGGCTCCGGGGCACATTTTTTACTGCTTGAGAAAGAGAAATGATTTCATAGGATCTTTTCGGGAGTTTGTTTTGGCCGCGCGCTTGAGTTATTATCTGCTATCTGATCTGATGAAAAAAACCCTCTCCACCGACTGGCACAGCAGAGATCCTTGGAACAGGAGGAGGGCAGGCCGAGAAGGGAGACCAGCCTTGTACTCCCATCCCAGGCCACGCTGGCTTTAGGCAGACTTTCTCGCATTTCTTGCCACAGCCCCCACTTTACCTACCGACTGAAGCAGTGTAGCCGCAAACCTCAACACCACTTGCACTCAGCTAGTGGCAGTCTCCACAGCTTCTATGCAATGTTTCCCACAGCCCAAATGAGCAATACTTAATTAAAATGTAAATATGATATCCTATTTATTTATTTATTTAAGAAGTTTTATATAGCGCGAACAAGATCTTTGCAGATATCAGAGCGCTTTACAGAAATAGGGGGGTAGGGGCAACAGGAGGGTGATTAAACAGGTTATTGGGTACAATATAGTGATCAGTAGTAAGTGAGTAGCTTAATAGGATAGCAGTCATGTGCAGATATAATACCAAAAACAATCAGTTAACCAATAATACAGAAATGGTGCAAGGTCTTTGATCCAGCAACAATAGAGTTCAGCGAACTTTGGCTATAAGGATGGCTTATACCTTTTCATAACAGAAAAACACGGGGTAGGGACATCAAGAAGGTGATTAAACAAACTATTGGGTACAATATAGTAGTCAGTAGTAAGTGAATAGCATAATAGGATCGCAATCATGTAAAAATATAGTAACAAAAAAACAATCAGGTATCCAATGATACAAAAGCGGTGCAAAGTCTCTGATCCAGCACAGTAGAGTTCAGGTGGACTTGGCCATAAGGATGGCTTTTACCTCTTTCTTGAAAAGTGCAGTGGAGGAGATAAGCCTAGTTTCAGGAGGGAGTGCATTCCAGATCCTGGGTGCCATTCCCGAGAAGGAGCGTTTGTATGTTTTTTCCTTCCGGAATCTACAATGTTTCAGGAGTAGATTTTTTGTACTTCTATTGGATCTCGAACCTCCTGATATAGTCAACTTCTGAGTGAGGTAGAGGGGTGACTTGTGGTGTACGGCCGAGTGTGTCATAGCGGCAATTTTCAGCTGTATTCTGGCTTCAAAAGGCAGCCATTCGAGGGATTTTAAGTCAGGGGATATGCGTGAATGTTTTCTTGAACCAGTAATGAGTCTCGCAGCAGCGTTCAAAGAGGCTCTTAGGGGTGCAGTTGTTGATAGGGGGAGTCCGCTGAGGGCCACAATTCCATAGTCTATGCGGGGGATGACTAGGGCTTGTACAGCAGTTTGGAAGTCCTTGGCTGAGACGAAGGGTTTAAGTTTCCTCAAGGTGTTGATTTGGAAATTAGCTCCTTTTGTTGCTTTGCTAATGTGCTGCTGCATGTTGATCTTGGCGTCAAGTGTGATGCCTAAGGATTTCGCAGATTCCAAGATGATGGGTTGGACATTGAGCGCAGTTAGGTGATTGAGCCAGACTTGGGTGATGGCAATTTTCGCAGGAGGTGAGATCAGAAGGAACTCAGTTTTCAGAGCATTTAGTTTGAGGTGATTATCGGCCAACCATGATTGGGTGTTTCTAAGTGTGGAGTTCAGAAGTTCTATGTCTTCCGGGGATTGTAGCTTGAGGTAAAGTTGAGTGTCATCGGCGTACATATGGAAGTGTACATTAGATGCTTGTAGCAGGGTGGTGAGTGGTTCCATGACGAGGTTGAACAATGTGGGGGAAAGGGAAGATCCTTGTGGGACGCCTAAAGTTACAGGCACAGGAGAGGACAGCACGTTGTTGATCTTGAACTTCTGAGACCGGTTATGTAGGAAGGAAGTGAACCATTTGAGAGCAGTCCCGGATAAACCCATTCTGGTGTTTAGCAGCTCCAGTAGGTTCTCATGTTTGACCGTATCAAATGCTGAGGATAGATCAAGAAGGATGAGGAGGCAGGAATCATTGCGATCCAAGATTTGGAGGGCGTCATCAATTATGTGCGTCATAGCCGTTTCCGTGATGTGTTTCGCTCGGAAGCCTGATTAATGAGGGTTGAGGAGGTCAAACTGATCAATGTGTTTTGTCAGTTGGAGTTGTACACATTTTTCCAGCAGTTTGGCCAAGGTGGGGATATTGGTGATAAGGCGGTAATTGTTTAGGTCAGACAGGTCAGCTGTAGGTTTCTTGAGTATCGGCGTGATTTGCCCCACCTTGAGGGAGTCTGGGATGAGTCCTTGTTGAAGGGAGCTGTTAATGATTTTAGTCCAGAGTAGGAGGAGCAAGGGGGTGAAGTCTTTTACAGCATTAGCAGGTAAGGGGTCTGTGAAATGATTAGAGGGCTTCAAGGTACCGAGCAGTTTGTGAATTGCTTCTTCAGAGTAGGTGTCGAAGGACGACCATGAAGCGTTGTTTTTAGGTTGAGTGGTATTCATGCTGATGGGGCTGGAGTATCGGCTTACATCATTGAGGAGATCACTTCTTATGTTGTCAGTCTTTAGCTTAAAGAAAGCAGAAAAGTCTTCACAGTGTGGAATATCGCTTGTTGTGCTGTTTGATTGTAAGGGTTGCATCTTGGTTTGGGTTTTGACTAGTTCGAACAGTTTTCTTGGTCGGTTTTTTGCTTGGTCAAGTTGGAGGCAAAAAAAGTCAGATTTCGCGCGCTTGGTTTTCCTAAAGTAGGTATTTCTCTTGTTTTTAAGCGTTTTAAGGTGCCGTGCTGAGGGGCCAGATCTCCAAGTGCGCTCTGCCATTCGCATAGCCCTCCTGTCTTCATTGAGCCTACCGTCATACCAAGGGTTCGAGTTCTTGGAGGAGACTCTCTTCAGTTGCAGCGGGGCGGTTTCGTTGATTATTGAGTTCATAGAATCGAGGTAGAGGTCGGTCAATGATTGAACATCAGAGGCGCCCGAAGGGGGAAGGAGGAGACTGCAGGTGTGAGGAGGCAAGGAGTTGGGGTTAAGATTCTTCATGTCCCTTTTCCAGATCTTGGATTTGGTGGGTTGAGCCGGGTTAAGTTTGACTTTTTCGTTGATGAAGAAAGTGATAATGTGGTGGTCTGACTAGTCACAGGGTTGGATCGCCCCCAGTTGGGTAGAGTCCTCTTTGGCGATGATAAGGTCGAGTATCGAGCATTTGTCGTGTGTAGGGCTGTTGCATATTTGGGTGAGGTCAAGCGCATTAAGGAAAGTTTTGAGACTATTCACCACTGCGTCTTTCTGATCGTTCCAGTGGAGATTGAACTCACCCAGGTAGATTTGAGTGATCTGCCGCCCGGCGTTGGATGAGATCGTGTCCATGAGTTGTTGGGTGAAGGTGAGGTTGTCTCCAGGCGGGTGCTAGATGAGATGTAAAGCGCATACTGGTTTGCCCTCGCTGGAGATATCGAGGCAGAAGAGTTCACATGAAGTGAGGGATGGGGAGGTGACTTTAGTAATGGAGAGGTTACTCCTAAAAATGCATGCGATTCCCCCGCCCGTCTTGCCGGTCCTGTCGAGTCTAATGATGTGGTAGTTGGGGGGAACTAGTATGTCCAGTATAGGTGTAGAAGCTTCGGTTAGCCACGTTTCAGTCAGAATGGCTAGGTCAAGATCCATTGTTATGACGAGATCCGCGATGTCGGCGGAGTGTCTCGGGGCCGATCTGCAGTTGAGTAGGATGCATTTAAGACTGGGGGTTCGAAGGGTGGTCGAGTGTTCTAGAGAGAGGGGGACTTTTCTGAGATTATTAGGGACGGAGCATCTGTTGCTTAGAGTGGGGGGCCTAAGGGGATTTGTGAGAATTGTGGGTATGGGGCGGTGTGTGGTGGTTGTGTGTTTTAAGGGGCCTGGGCCAAAAGAGCGGAGGAGGGTGCATAAGTCGTGGTCCGACAGGGATTTGAGGGCGCGGTGGGTGTGATTGCGAGCGGGGATGGAGGGCCAACACGGGGAGAATTGATTGCGAGGGTCTGTGGGGAGGGTGAAGGGCTTGTTGGGTGGGTAAGTGGTGGTAGGTCGGGGTTGTCTGGGGTGTGTGTAGAGAAGTTCTTTGATGGTGTGGAGATCTTCTTTGACTTGTAGGAGGGTGGATAAAATCATGTCCAGAGGTGGGTTGGGGATGGTGTTGGAGATGAGAGCCGTGGGCGAGTGGTTGAGTAGGGAGCTGGAAAGGGATCTGGGTAGGGAAGGGGGGGATATGCTAGCGTTAGTGCAGGGCTCTGCGGTAATAGTGAGTGGGGTGACATTCGATGGGTGGGAGAAGTTGTGGGCGAGGGGTGTGGGTGAGGTAGGGGGAGGTTGGAGGCATAGGTGCGGGCGCTGGTGGGAGGCGGCGCAGGTGAATTGAGGGATGAGTGGAGGCTGAAGACGGTAGGGGTGCACGGAAGGTAGTGGGGGCTGAGAATGGGGGGGAGAGTGGAGGAGGTGTTAAGATAAGGGAGGTGGTGTGTTCTGTGAGTCTAGTTGGAAGATTGTGGAAGTGGGGAGTGAGAGTGGGAGGAGAGCTAGGGTGGGGGATGGATCTGCCGCAGGGCGGGGGAGATATGTTCCGGGCGGTGGTGGGTGCTGCGAGACTCGTAGGAGGTGTGAGGTGGGGGGAAGGGAAGGTGGGGGTGTGGAGGATGTATGAGGGGGAGTGATCTTCGCCATTGAATGAGGGGCGAGGAGGGGTTACATCGGGTGTGTGACTGACAACAGCGCTGGGGGGGATGGGAGAGGTGTGTGTCAATCCACTGTTGTGGTGGGTTAGGTAAGTTAGATTGAGGAATGGAAGTGGAGGGAGTTGTGTAGCCAGAGGTGTTCAGAATGGAGGTCCGCCGTTTGGCGATGTGTTCTAAGAAGGTGGGGAACAGGTTGTCGAGTCGGTCGAGGTTCCTATCAGAGGATTGGAATAGGATGGTCCCGTTGTTGTAGATGGTGATGGTGGCTTTGCCTGGGAAAACTTGGGAAGGTGTGATAGATAGCGTTAGGCCATGAGCGGATTTTCTGGTGGAGGAGATAGTGAGAATGGAGAGGAGCGTTTTCCTCCACTGTGCTCTACGTAGAGTGTAGAAGATGATATCGGTGCTCGTGGCTCCATTGTTCAGTGAAAAGTAGGTGTCCACAAACGGGGTTTTAGGGTGGGCCTTCAGGAAGTTGTGTTTGAAGCGTTTGGCCTTTTTTTGGAGAGCTCGGGTGGGTAGTTAATTTTGTATGTGTGCTCGTCCATGCGTTCCATGGTGGAAGAGATGTTGGTAGAAGAGGGGGGGTGTACGTGGGTGAGTGTGTGAGGTTACAGGGTTGTAAGCATGAATAGTCTTCGGTATGGGCAGTTGGTGGGGATGACTAGTCTAAGATGGCCACCACAGTGGAGGACTAGTCAAAGATGGCCACCAGAATAGCATCTAGAGAGACAAGAGTGGTAGTCCTTTCTCTGTTGTTGATATGCCTTAGAGAGTTTAGTTTCCCTTTCTACTCTGGGGCAAGTTGAGTTAGTCCATCTTCTGTGTTGCTTGGTGGGGAGGAGAGAGTTTAGCTTCTATGTTGCAAGGAGAGAGCCTTATCTCTGTTTTGGTGATCCCTGACCGCGTTGGTATGTAGCCTCATGGTCATCTGGTGGGCAGTGGAGGCGATTTATGGCTCCAGTTTATGGCCCCAGCCATTTTAGACAATGGAGTGAGAAGGGTGAAAAGACCGCCAAACCACGAAGATAACCAGCACGCAAATATTAATATAGGATTCCGGGCAGAGAATGCAAAGCCAGTATGAATGTTTACAATAATAATTATGCGTGTAAATACCTTCAGGACATCGTGGTCAACATGGTCGTCGGGCTGCACTGAGGCTGTTTAAATCGGGCACAATAAGAACAGATTTGTGCTGTAGCTGCCCGATCACGCAGGCAGGGCACACCGTTGACGCTCTGCAATGCCCGACTCATCAGTGTAAAGGCAGGCAGTTGGGGGGCAGTCTCTATTTTCGCTGATCCTTGGTGGGGAGGGGAGGGGGGGGCATCCAGCTGAAACAGGCAGTCTCTATTTTCGCTGATCCTAGGGGGGGAGGGGAGGGGGGGCATCCAGCTGAAACAAAACGTATGCTCCGCGAACCCAAGAGAGAGTCTCCACAGGGGGTGGGGGGGTGTCTCCTCTGCTTCGCTCCCTCCCGGCCGCTCCAACGATGTTGTCCGGGGAGGGACGCCGCGCCTACCTCGGCAGCAGGACACCAGTGCTCCCCCTTGAATGCAGAATGGTGAATGCAGGCAGGCAGGACACCTCCGCAGTCCCCCGCCGCGTCCAGTCCTGGGACCACGGGCAGGACGGGGGGGGGGGGGGAATCAAGGAGGTGAATGCAGGCGGGCAGGACACCTCCGCAGTCCCCCGCGGCGTCAAGCCCAGGGACCACAGGCAGGACGGGGGTGAACAAGGCGGTGAATGCAGGTGGGCAGGACACCTCCGCAGCAGGCTCCTGTCGTCCGTCCGGAGCCTCTCGACGTCGGCCCCTCAGGTGGCCGCAGCAAGGATCCACACCCACAAAGTCCGGCGCTATTGACGGCGACCCCAGGCGAGTCGGACTCCTCCGGCGCACCGCTACCGCCCACATCGCAGGCAACCACAACGTGCACCAGTCGTCCACAGTGGGCTTCAGGCACTCTCCTGCGGCGACCGCAGGAGTCGCAGTCAAGACCGCCCAGGTCGAAGGCAACCACAGCGTGCACCAGTCGTCCACAGCGGGCTTCAGGCAACAAGCATCCGTGCCGTGCCCAGCAGATGGTCGGGGGCAGCCCAGGGTCCGCAGAAGAAGGTGGGGGGTGACTTGGTCCCCTCCTGCGACGCCCGCAGCCTCTGGTCAGATCGTGGACCCTCAGAGAGTTCCAGCCTCCGCCAACAAACAGGTAGGGGTGTTATTGTTCAAATCCAGTTACTTTGAGGTAGTTGGCGTTCAAATCCAGTTACTTGTTGCTCGAAATGCAGGAGATGCTGCTGGGTGCTAACAGGGATAAAAATCCAGAAATGGGATCCCAAGCACTAGGCGCTCTTACCAAGAGCTCCTACCTGGTGGCCATCTTGGCCGCCGGGTAGGAGCTCTTGGTAAGAGCTATCTAATGCAGAAAGCACTTATATGCTGACTTATGCAAACAAGATCACGGTGTCACTGCTAGAGGTCTTATCTTTGAAAAAGGAGGTCATTCATAACGTCCCCAGTTTTGGAAGAGAAAGAACCCAATCATGCTGTGGTGATAAAAGTTGCTCAAACCATGTGGTTAAATTAATGTGCCGGGAGTGTAATCCATGATCCCTGGATCAATAATAAAACCAACAGACAAGCTCACATAGTCTATTACAGGGCACTTGTCCTCTGTAAAGCGTCTAATCTTATGACTACATTCTTGTTGTTTACGGGATTCTAGTTTCTTTTCTCAATGTACACAATTGAGGCAATGGCGGGGTTGCTTCTTTTATCATGACGAACCCCCAGAATTAAAAAGAAATCGGACACCAAACATAGAGAGTCAGTGCCTGCCTGATAGGTTGGATGTGTTGCGCCGGCCCCCTCCTCAGCAAAGTTCTCCTACAATACCCACATCTCTGGCACACTCACTCTTACAAGAAAGTACACCCACAGTGCCCACATTTGATCTAAATCGGTTTGTATGGGGAAGTGTATGGTGGGCGAGAGGAACAGGGCATGGGTGGATCCCCATTGCGGAGGAACATGCAGGAACGACAAATGATTCATACCATAGGGGGAAAAACTGCATATAAATATGCACCCGAATGAAGTTGTACAATTTCTATTGATACAAGTTTGTTTTACAATTGTTCAGCATCACTGCTATAAGGGGATGTTGCAAAACAACGCACTTTCCTTTGAAAAGGTATTTTGTAACATTACATTAGTTATGTTCGTATTGTATTTTTATAGCTCGAAGTTTGCCAAAAATATGTTCAATTGGCCGAGAAGTAGCAATATACACGAGGTAGCACTTTCGGGTTTTATTTGTAATGTCTGGCTTTAGGACACATGCATTCACTGAACTCACAACTAATCAGTAGGCGTCATCTCACCAAAATCATCACGGTGGGCGAAGTGGCCACACATACTGCTTGATCTCATTTCTATACAGCATCATAGGAACTGGCAACACACAAACATTGAAACCAGCAGCAGGCACTTATACTGTTGGAGACTCTTCCTACAGTGTGAATTTGTGGGTGAGTTCTGGGAGTTGGCCACAGGAGTGAATGTCACTGTTGAAGGGTTAGTGCGGTCAGTGTCTTCTAGCTGTTGGTGGGTAGACAGTGTATGCTAGTTTGGAGAATATACATCTGTCTAGGTGTGTATCAAATATGTTATGGTGACTGATATCCATGATGTTCAAAGGAGTGAACAGATTCAGAGATGGGAGGATTTAGGGGTACCCCTCTAAAGGGTGAGTAAACAGGTGAATGCTCTGACCAGTTACATGAATGAATGTATAATTGTGCACTGCATGAATGCCACTGTTGCTTCCTTTACGAGGAAGGCTGGGTACAGACTACTGGGTGAAGATAGGAATAATTGTAGGTTTTTCCTCGCAACAGTAGGTTGATTGATGGACTGCACAGGCAGGTCATGTCTGACAGTGTACCAAGGGTATATGTGTGATTGGCTCAATGGATGACTTGCTCAGAAAATAACTATGTCTGTGGCCTGCCTGGGCCAGAATGTTCAGTTAAAGTGTATCTGTCAGCTGGTGAGGGCTTCAGTGCATTGACTCCAGTCAGTCAATAATACTTTTATTTGATTTCGTTAAAAATCGTAAAAGAGTGGATAAAGCATTTAATACAAAATAGTTAGAAAATGGGGGTTGAAAAGGTACAAACGCTTAAAACATGCATTGATGCATCATGCTGCTGCTCTGCATCCCTCTGGGATGCACCATGGGTAGGTACCAGCCTGAGAGCGCTACCCCCAGGATTGGGCAGGACCGAGGTATAACCGAAGAATAAGGCAGGTGGGTGCAAGGCTCATCCTAAGCCACTGGGTGATGTTTCACTGAAGTTACTTGGCCTCCCACCCCTCCCAAAAGAAGGTAGTAGCTATTGATGCCATTGGTGATGCTGTGCCATGAAATCTAGGAGTGGACCTGTTGAGTGGGAAGGTATGCCTTCTCACCACATAGGTCCACATGAATGAGTCTGGGATAACGGGAAGTGATCTCCCGTTTTCTTGGGTGAGCACTGGTCTGTGTCCTAGGGGGTCTCCCAGAAGTTTAATAAAGGCTGGGTACTGGTCAGGATCTTGATAAACCAATCCCTTTTTATGTTTTGTGAGGGAAGTCTGGGAAGATACCCCAACTCACAAACCCTCTGCTGTCCACACACAACAGTGCCCTCTACTTTCCCCTATTACCTTGGAGGAGGTCTTGTTTAGGAGAGCTATGAAGACTGGGAGAGGTCTGCCCATGACAGAATGGTGTGAGGAACAACACAGGAAACATTTGTTTTACAGTGATACGACTATAACATTCAGGTAGGGCATGGATGGATATGTTTACACTGTGTACTTGATGTGCACCGTGCAACTTCCAAAATACTGGAGTTCAGTGTTCTATAGCTTTCTGTGTGGGCATTTGAATAGGAAATGACAGCAAGGCAGTTCCTGCATTGCTGAAACTCCAGGAATAGACTCTGTGGTTGGTTCTGGTAATTAGGTGACACGCTTCGCCTTTGGGTAGCTGCACTGCACACAATATTAGGCGTGATCTTCCCACTACTGTTCCACACCAAAGGCTGCAATGTCTTCAGCCTGTTCCCTGGACTGGTTACTTTGCGTCGCACCACAGCTCTCATATCGCTCATGGGCTGAGGTGTAACAGAGCTGCAGTAGTATTTTCAAACAAAGTTTACTGAAAACTTGGGGCAGCCGTCTGTTAATGAACATGGATTGATAACATGGACCAACAACCAGCTACTAAACCAGGAAAAATTACAGACATGGCAAAGTATTGTATAGGACCCAGAACCCCCAGCAGTGTCCCCGCCTCCCCCTATCTAACATGCAAGCCCACATAGAAATTACCAAGAGATTTGAGTGGGTATAAACGGCCATGTTTAATCACAAACAATCCATAAACACGACAAGCAATAACATGCATAAACGATATTTAAAAACACATTTTAATAATGACTTTTATGATTGCTTCTATTATCATGACCCCAGCACCAAGGGGCCCTCTGGCTCGCATCTCGCAACTGAGCATCCTACGCCAGGTGCCGCGCACCTGCCCCTTAGAGTAGTGGGCCCCAACCTCTGATCCTTGTCCGCCATTACCAGGGCCCACCCCTCGACCACCAGGCTGCCCAGGGACCCAGGAGGCTCGAAATCTGTCGCCCTAGCCTCCCCAGCAGGTGGTCACTTTTTCCCAGCAGAGAGCTTACTGTCTCCCCCCTCAGTGCTGGCCTAGGGAGTACGCAAGGCGGACTCCCGTCCATTGTGTTAGTCACGGACTGTCACTGATCGCAGGTGTCTTTACCGCAGAAAACGCCCCTCAAACCAGTAAACTCAGGGACGGGTGGGTGGGAGTTAAAATTGGCCGGGCTTCAATCCAGGAGGGGGTTATGAGCCGGCGAGAGGTCAGGGCAACCTGGAGTGGTAGCAGGAACAGAGACCGAGGCCACAGGGATTTGCCCCTAAATAGGCCAAAGGTCTCTGCCCTCTGCCACTTCGGAAACGCATCACCCCGTGACCCGGAAGTGAAAGGCGGCTGGGCACCCATTGGGCAAGCCGGCCGCCCAACCCTAAGAGACCAGAGGCGGGGCCCGTTGGGCCGGGTCCTAAGGGAGCGCGTCTTTACTTTCGCGCTTGGCATAGGACCCAGAACCCCCAGCAGTGTCCCCGCCTCCACCCTACCTATCTAACATGCAAGCCCACATAGAAATCACCAAGAGATTTGAGTGGGTATAAACGGCCATGTTTAATCACAAACAATCCATAAACATGACAAGCAATAACATGCATAAATGATATTAAAAAACACATTTTAATAATGACTTTTATGATTGCTCCTATTATCATGCCCCCAGCACCAAGGGGCCCTCTGGCTCGCATCTCGCAACTGAGCATCCTACGCCAGGTGCCGCGCACCTGCCCCTTAGAGTAGTGGGCCCCAACCTCTGATCCTTGTCCCCCATTACCAGGGCCCACCCCTCGACCACCGGGCTGCCCAGGGACCCAGGAGGCTCGAAATCTGTCACCCTAGCCTCCCCAGCTGGTGGTCACTTTTTCCCAGCGGAGAGCTTACCGTCTCCCCCCTCAGTGCTTGCCTAGGGAGTACGCAAGGCGGACTCCCGTCCATTGTGTTAGTCACTGACTGTCACTGATCGCAGGTCTCTTTACCGCCACAAGGGTGGCCAAGGACCTCAGGTCTGACACCCTCCCCACCTGCGTTCAGAATAAACGACCAAAGTTCCTTGATCAAAGTGTCCGTGCCCAAGTCTGACAGATGCACCCCATCGTGGTGGTACATGGCGTCCCCTGAAATCATCCGGTGCTGGATATGACACAAGCGGTCCTTCACTGAGCACAACCTTGTCAACTCCCCATTGAGCCGCCTTTCTGAGACATTCAAAGATCTGGCCCGTACTCCAGGGCCCATGTCCTGCGCGGTATCATGCCCGACCAAGCAATCCTGGCCGATGGAAACACTCGCCCGATACCAAGCAAATTGCGCCAGCAAAGCTTCTTTAACCGCCAGGCGTCCCCGGTCCACCATGTCGTTGCCTCTCAAGTGTAAGATAATCCAATCTGGAGACTTGTGCCCTTCCTATTCCTTTAACTCCTCCACGAGTCGCCTCAAGTGCCGGATTCGCATCCCCCCGACGCCTCGCCACAGGAATTCCGTCTCGCTCAAGCCTACCGACGCACGAACGAGTGCCCCAGTACACACACCACCTTCGCAGGCATACTAATTAAGAGGAGAGAAATGGAAAAGTCAAGCACAGTCCCACACGAGTCATCAACAGTTTGTCATAACAATTCCGGTCTCACATATCTCTTGTAACAATCTGAAGTCCAGCGCCCAACACCTTTTACTGCGCTGCTTTGGAGGCCTGCCCCAGCAGACAATGTGGTCGCCCCAATTCTAAATGAGTGCGAGGAGTACCCTGCCGCCCCTAACCCCAGCTTCACCAATGCTAACCCAAAGATTGCTTTGAACTGGAATTGAGACAGGCAGTCCCCATTCTCGTGAATGAACAGGGCCTGCCCCCCCCCCCTGTCAGGACGCAGGGCCAAATACGCCCGCATCCGGGTAACTGGGCAGGCTGCCACCCCAGGCGCAGGACGTAAAAGAATGGTGGCCCCTTTCCCCCTGGTCTGTTTTGGATCTTCTTAAGATTACCTCCAGTCCTCCCGGGTATATGGTTGTGTCCCTGAATTGAAGACCACCCCCTTGGTCCGATCTGGAAGCCCCTACAACTTCACCCAGACGAAAGGCCCCATAAAAGGCCAGAGTAAATGCTGCCCCAAACAAAGCCTCTTCAAACAATGAGCTACAGATTGTGGGCAAAGACTCCACAATGTTAATCAAGGTCGGGATGTCGTGTGGCCTACGATGGTCCCGCCTAGGCCCCTCTAGCTTGGCCCACACCGCCAGCGCCTTCCTGACTACAAAAGAAGAACCCGGGTCCCGTTCGCCCGACAGTTTGGCGAAGAAGCCTATTGCTGACAAGTGTGTCCTAGCGTAGGAAACTGCCCTGCCCTGGTCCCTCAAGGCCTTAAAAAAACCATATATCGCCTCAGGCGCAAACAAATGCGCTATTCCGGTCCCCTCCACGAAGGACCTGTAAGAATTAAAATGCTGTTGGTATGCACGCTTGGTGCGATCACTTAGGGCGGCACCTACCAGCCCCGCAAATGCGGGGCTCCAATTGTCCACAGTGATGAAGGAAACACTGTCATTCGCTCCTCTGCCTGCGGGTGGAATCTCCGGAAATCCTACAACTTGAAACAAGACAAAGCATCAGCAGCGTGGTTATCAACACCTGGTATATGTGCCACCTTGAATGTTAGATTCAGTCTTAAGCATGCTAGCACCAACAGCTTCAACAACCTCAAAACATGCCGGCAAGTGGCCCCTTGTCAGTTGATAGCCTCCACTACTGCCATGTTATCAGACCAAAAGATTACTGCCCTGTCCTTAAAGCGTTCAGCCCAGACTGTGACTGCCACCAATATGGGAAAGAGTTCCAGGAAAGCTATGTTCTTAGTCAGGCCTGACTCATGCCACTCTGCTGGCCATTCTGCCCCACACCAGGATGGACTGAAGATTGCGCCAAAGCCAATGCTGCCCGCCGAGTCAGTAAACAAGCCGAGCTTAGTGCTGGACACTGGGGGCGCTGGCCTCACCACCCGCCCGTTGAAATCACTGAGGAAGCTGCGCCACACCCTGAGGTCGTCCTTTACTTCCGCCCTCAGGCGCACACGGTGATGCTTCTGGGTAAGACCCGCCATTGCCCTGGCTATGGACCTAGAGAACGGGCGTCCCATGGGAATGATTCTAAGAGCAAAGTTTAGTTGACCCACCAAGACCTGCAACTGGTGCAATGTCACCTTGGGACCTGCCAGGGTCGCTTCAATCGCCTGGGAGAACGCCTGCACCTTGTCTAGCGGCAGCCTACACTCCCCCGCTACTGTATCAATCTCAATGCCCAGGAAAGACATACATGTGTCTGGGCCCACAGTTTTGTTTGGTGCCAAAGGCACGCCAAATTCTTGGAACATTGCCACCAGATCGCTGAGAGCCCGGGCGCACGCCTCTGACGCCGCCGGCCCCATCACCATGAAGTCATCCAAATAATGTACCACTTCCAAGCACTCAGTCCTGTGTGAAAAAACCCACTGCAGCATGGAACTAAATGTCTCAAAGTACTTGCAAGATACTGCGCACCCCATTGGCATGCACTTGTCATAATAAAATTGGTGATGCACCTGGAAACCCAGCAAGTGATAATCATCAGGATGTACAGGTAGGAGGCGAAAGGCCGACTCAATGTCTGTTTTTGCTAGCATTGCACCCCTTCCCAGTTCCCTCACTTTTTGCACTGCGGCTTCAAAGGAAGAGTATGTCACGGAACATAACGCCAGATCAATGGCATCATTAACTGATGACCCCTTGGGGGCAGAGAGATTATGGATCATTCTGAACTGCCCAGGTTCTTTTTTAATTCAGAAAAGGGAGTGGTGATGAACAGAGTGTCTGAATTAAGCAGACCACTCTTACCCAGTCCAAAGATCAGGGCTTGATCCATCACCGTTTTTTAGCTCACTGCACCATCCCAGCTCAGAACCTGGCTACATGCAAATTAGTCTGTTCCTGTCCCAGTGCATGATGGGAACAGGGCAAACCAAACTACCAAGCCAATTCTTATACTGGGAAGGAAACAAGCTACCGGGGACCGGTTTCTGGCATTTCAGCCGTCGTCGGCCCGGCTTGCTTGAATCCTGATGGTGCAATGAGCAAGGGACTCACATCTGAGTATACCCTTCCACGCTTATGGTGGACAAAATGATTCAGAAAAGGGGGTGGTGATGAACAGAGTGTCTGAATTAAGGAGACCACTCTTACCCAGTCCAAAGATCAGGGCTTGATCCATCACCGTTTTTTAGCTCACTGCACCATCCCAGCTCAGAACCTGGCTACATGCAAATTAGTCAGTTCCTGTCCCAGTGCATGATGGGAACAGGGCAAACCAAACTACCAAGCCAATTCTTATACTGGGAAGGAAACAAGCTACCAGGTTCTTTTTTAGGCTACGCTCTTAGGGGTGAACATACATAATCCTCTCACGGGGGAACCGGGAAAGGGCCAGCAACGCGGCCCAACACCCGCTCCTTCTGTACCTTATAGGTTGTTCACTGGCTAATGGGGGGGACGTCTAGGGCTGGAACGCGAAAACCTATGGAAAAGGCTTCCAACAATACCTTGGCTGCCGCCCTGTCTGGATACAGATTGAGCCAATAAGTCAGTCTACCAATGTCTACCGGCGTCGGCAGTTTAGGACTGCGGGGGCTTGATGTCTCTGGCCCCTGCCCCCCCACGCTCCTTGGCCTTCTTGTTACATTTGAACTTGGGATGGGAGGGGTGGCCACAGAAGGAGCCCGCGTGCCTGAATTTGCACTGTCCCGCGGGCCAGGTGCACACTTTTTTATTAAATGCCCAGCAGGCCCCTCTCTTCTCCCCCGGGCCTCCTTGGGAGGTCCGAAAGGGCTGCTTAGCGGGATGTTACCTACTATTCACACTCTCTAACCAAGCATTCACTTCCACTGGAAATTCGCTTCTGTCGCCATGCTGAGATTCGCATTGCGCGTTTCCACCAAGAGCGCCAACTGTCTCTGTATTTCAGTCAACACACCCTGCTCAGCCGCCTGCACGGGGACCCAAGGGGCCGCAGCAAAAGTACTTGGTTTACTATTATCCCCCACCGGAGAAACGAGCTGCCCCACTAATGAGGCCCCACTAACGATGTCAGCAGGCCATTCCTAGAGTCCTGCACCACTCCAGCTGCAACCACCGGTTGCGATGGGATAGAAGCCGGTGGGTCAACTACTGTGGCAGCCCCATTTGCTGGAGCTTATGCCTTCAGGGCTTCCCTAATCTCAGTCAGAACCGATCCCACTGGGTCTACTGACACAGGTGCCCCACTTGGAATACCAGCCCCTGCAGGGGAATCTGCGCCTTACACTACTGCCTTTGGCAACACTGGAGTGGGTGGGGGAGCCACAACTATCTCAACCTCGTTCGGAGGGGGGACGGGACCTACTGATCTCGCGTCCCCAATTCCTACGTCTTGACTGGGCCTATTTCTCTTCTGTTTAGGCCCCCTTTCCCCTTCCGTTGCGCCTTGGGCTTCTTAATTAAAGGTGGAAAGGCAGCCCTACGTGGCACTCCCTCCCTGCGAGGACGCTCCACTATGGTGGCCTGCTCCCCCTGTGAGGAGTCACTCTCTTCGCTGCTCTCTCCATCATCTTTGCTTAACTTAGCTAGCAGCAGCTTCATGATCTGCGCTAATTCGGGGTCCTTTTCCTTCCTTTTGTGTCCTCCCCTCTTAGGAGCCATGGTTCCTTTTCCTTCCGCTAGCGCGCTAACACACTTGCCTCGATATTCCAGGAAAATACCGCCTGCTGAAACAATGCCCCCTCTAGAAGCGCTCCAGCCTGCGCGCGTCTATCGTCACACACGCTGCCTCGTAGGCACGCCTGCTGCGTGTCCTGCCCGACTTGTTTCTCGTTGCCTAGCGACCGCCGGAGCCCTCCCTTTACACTCGCGCATTCACTGGCTCCTACAGACGCGCTACCACGTGCGCGATCCCTCAACTACCACCGCTGCCTGGATACTACAGTTCCCCGCACCCGGTCCCCCGAGGAGCCCCGCCCACGTCGCCTAGCAGGAGCCCGCACCTCCGGAGCCCCGCACACAGCCGCCAATTGCCGTAAAGGCAAATAACAAAACTTTATACCCCACCCCCACGGCAATCAACGGCTGCACACGGGCCCCCCCAGGCACCCGACTCCTTACCTGGCTCAGTGGGCGTTGAACCGCTGCAGCTGTACTCGATTCCGCAGCCTCTCCCGTCGAAGCCGCCCACGAAGAACTGCCGCCGCGCTCAGATCCCCCAGACCGCTCTCCCTCGACAATCCAACGGGATATGCGGAGCTGGAAGTTAAAATTGGCTGGGCCTCAATCCAGGAGGGGGTTATGAGCCGGCGAGAGGTCAGGGCAACCTGGAGTGGTAGCAGGAACAGAGACCGAGGCCACAGGGATTTGCCCCTAAATAGGCCAAAGGTCTCCGCCCTCTACCACTCCGGAAACGCGTCACCCCGTGACCCGGAAGTGAAAGGTGGCCAGGCGCCCATTGGGCAAGCCGGCCGCCCAACCCTAAGAGATCAGAGGCGGGGCCCGGGGGGCCGGGTCCTAAGGGCGCGCGTCTTTACTTTCGCGCTTGGCAAAATGTCTGAAGGCCGATCTGTTAGCTTACTGAGTTTGCAAAGTCCACTGGGGCTGTCGGCAACGTGCAGTGATAGCAGTTCTTGCTAGGCGCAGCTGCTTTTGAACCGCGCTCCTGGATCTTGTCTTGACAGAGGCTTTCGTGTTGATTTACTTGGAATTCCAATTCAGTTGTGCCTCACAATTGAGTTTAGAAGCATTATTGCTTATCGCTCCTTGTGTGCACCTTTGGAAGATTTAAATTGCATTGCAGCAGGTTCTTTCTATGACCTGGGTTGATGCCTAATGATCCAAAGCCACTGTGAAAATGACAACAAAATTGACTGCCCAGTCAAGCGCTGCCACAGGCAGTACAAAGGGAAACTCATTTTCTGCAAGGAGAGTTAGCTCCCAACTCCCTACCCCCTTTGCCAAACAAATGAGCCAGATTGGCTTCTGCAAGGATTCTCTGCTCCTGAGAATGAAATCTCAAGGTCACAGTTAGACCTTCTTTTTTTTAAAGTAGTATGAGCATTAATGTTCTGATATGTCAGCTGAAGTGCAGGTTCTCCCTATGGAGGGGCTCTAGTTGTTAAGCCCCTAATTTACCCCATTGTAAAGAAGGCCTTGGTCTAGTATGGCACATTTTATAAGGATTTAAGCAGAGATGTCATACGTTTGGAACAGAGAATGAGAATTTGGTTGAGTTGACTGTGTGCTCTCAGATTAATTGTGTGTTGGTTATTTTTTGCAATTCAGGTCTCCACAGACACACTGTTTTTCTGGATATGTAGGAACATGTCTCCCCTTAGTTAGGGGAATAGGGAAATATGGTTATGTCACCACTTTTCTTCAGGCTGGTCGACCTGTCTAGTTCTGTCCCATCCCTGTTCTCAACCAGGCCACATCTTGGTTCATAAAAAACTCAGGCGCATATACTAACTGGCACATGCATCAACAATGCCTTTTGCGATTCCTTATTAGCAAAAACTAAGGATTCGCTAATAAGGAATAGCAAAAGGCTATGCATGTAGAAATCGCTTAAAAAATAGCAATTTCTAAACATTCCTTAATTGCGACTCGCAATTAAGGAATACCTCCCCATTCATTCCTATGGGCCTAGAGGCCCATAGGAATGAATGGGAAGACATTTTCAATTTGCGATTCTTAATTAGAGAATCACAAATTGAGAATGCAATTTCAAGGGTGCCAGGGTGTCAAAAGGACACCCTGTTGCACCCCTGAAATCTGCATATGAGTACATCTTGCACACACATGCCTCAAGGGCATGTGTGTGTGTGTGTAAAATGGAACTTTGAAAAATGCACTTTAGTGCATTTTTCAAAGTTTTTGCAAATTTCCAGGATGTTCAACTTCATGGTAATTTGCTCCCCTTATTAGCAAAATTGCTAGTTTTTTGTACTTTAATTGCATTTAAGGAATCTCAATTTGAGATTAATAGCAATTTAAGTAATCCAAATTTAGAGATTACTTAAAATGCAATTTTTGCATTTGGGATGATGCATCCTAAATGCAAAAATACAGATCGCAAAGGGGCAGATTCTGACAATCTGCCAGTTTGCGACCGGTTTTTGCTTTGATGCATGTGGGCCTAAGTGTTTAACAATCGCAAGCCCAGGGGGAGTAAGCCGTTGTTCAGGGGACCACTGCCAACTCTCATGAAAGTAATGGGAAGTAAAGAATTCAGGCTGCTTAAAAACAAAGTTTTCCATTTTGAAATGCAATGATGGAGATGGTGGTCTGCTGTCACTTGCACCCATCATCCCATTGAAACCACTCACATTGCAACCTCCCTAATGGATATTAATCAGGCTGTTTATTCTGTGAGTCCTTGTGATTCCTTACTTTACAAACTGACCTACTGGTACAAAGGTTAAAAATAAGCATCCTTTACCAAACTGCGAGATTTTTAACAAAATGCTGGAAAAACATAGTCCTGGGTAAAGGATGTCTTTATGTCATATTCGTAGGCTTAAAATCTGCTTTCGATATGGTCCCATGAAGGAAACTTTGGCAAGTCTTAGAAAACATGGGAGTCCCGGCTAATATTTTGGATATCCTTTTTAGGATTCACGAGAATAATACGGCACAAGTTAGATACGGCAAGACTGGGGAATTCAGTTGCATTTAGTATAGAAAGGGGAGTAGGCCCTGGGTGCATACTAGCGCCAACTCTTTTTGCACTATTTGTAAATGATCTGGCTGACTTTTCCTATTTCTCCAAAAATGACGACCCAAAAATTGGTTCTATAAAAATTCTCGTACTTATGAAATGAAACTTATTCATTTTATTTTTGTAAACATTTCTAAGTGTGGCTTGAGCAGTGCGTCCTCATTTGGCTTCCAATCTTGATTCTGGTTGCTCTCCTGTTTCATTCGAGCGGGCTAGAGCAGTGCGTAATCGATCTGTTTCCAATCTTGATTCTTGTTGCTTGTTCGTTTGAGAAGAACGGGCTTGAGCAGTGCTTCCTCGATCAGCTTCCAATCTTGATTCTCTTTGCTCGTTCGTTTGAGAATTTCGGGCTTGAGCAGTTTGTATTCAAACAGCATTACGGGCTTGAGCAGTTTGTATTCGAACAGCTTCTAATCTTGCTTCTCATTGCTCGTCTGTTTCTGAAGCTCGTAATGCCTTTTTCTTTTGTGCTTCTGATCTAGATTGACCAATCGAGTTCCGTTTGGGGGTCATAACTGTCGACGATGCTCGCAAATTCACTGTCTATTTCAGTATTCGAAAGATTATGAGGGCCCTGGGGGGGCGATTAAAAACATTTTTTTTTACAGAAACCTTCGCGGGAGTGTACTCGACAACTTCCCAAAGTTTCATGGCGATCGGATGAATGGTGTAGTAATGCATAAAGGACAAACAGACAGACAGACATACTTTTATTTTTATATATATAGATTAAACGCCCATAGGACTTCCCAAACAAATGTATTGGTAAACAACTCCCCCTTGAGCGAGTTTTTGAGTTTGTTCACCTGGGGATAACTCTATCCCACACATTAAGCCGGAAGCCCGAGGTGAGCGAGTAGGCTCTTAAACTCTTAAATTCCAACAACAGTCTGGGGCAATTCTCAAACTTGCCAAAGGCTGAAATCAAAAAATCTATGCCCAGCCTTAGAATATTATAAAGTTAGGGCAAATAGCGTAGTCCTCTGTGGAATGGAACTGTGGGGTCATTCAAAAATAAGGCAATTAACTGTGGTCAGGAATCGTTTTGCTAGGCAGTTACTCAATCTTCTACAGAGTACCCCAATACGTCCCCTATTGATGGACCTAGGTCTGTATCCCATTTCCTTTATGATACAAATGAGGCCCTTATTGTTCTGGTATAGACTCTGGACAACCCCTGAACTAGAGCCTTATGGACAACTCATCATGGATCTTTTGAACACACCGTGCCATTTGAGGATATCGTGTCTGTTATACCTTAAAAGGATGCTTAAGGCTCTTGCCCTGGATTCCCTGTGGGACAAACCAGAAGAAGCCTTTAAGATACTAAAAAGACTGATAAAAGAGCAGTGCAAAGACTACATATGGGGTGAAATGATTAAAAACTGTTCCTCGGGTAGTTTAACTTTCTAGAACATAAGATCATCCCTAATTATGAGACATGCCTATTTTATTTATTTATTTATTTTATGTTCTTGTAGAGCGCCTGAATAGACCCCCGAAGGGGTATCTCCGCGCTGTTGCTGCAGAAGGGGTATACTGGATAGATATGTTACAGTGGTGGTGCGCAAATAAGAGAGACATTAATTGATGGGATACAGGTATGTTTTTAGGGTTTTCCGGAAAATCAGGTGACTGTTGAGTGATCTTAGTTCGGGGGGCAGAGAATTCCAGAGTGCTGGCCCAGCATGGGCCAGCGCACGGCCACCCTGTCTGGTCTTCTTTACTCTAGGAACCTGCAGTAACTGCCGGTTACTGGAGCGTAAAGAGCGCCCGGGGATATAGGGCTGGAAGATTTCAGTTAGATATTTAGGGCCTTCCCCTATCATACTCTTGTGGATGGTGCATAGAGTTTTAAACTGGACTCGTTTCCTCACTGGAAGCCAGTGGAGTCTAGTCAGCAGGGGACAGGAGGGAGTCCTCGGTGGAGCATTCAGGACAATCCTTGCTGATGTGTTTTTGGATTACCTGTAGTTTGTTAAGTTGTCCCTCGTTTGCTCCAAGGAGCAAACCGTTACAGTAATCTACCCTGCTGATGACAAGAGCCTGCACAAGCGTTTTCCTGTGATGGTCCGGTAAGTAGGGGAAGACTCGTCTTAACATCCCAATAACCCGAAAGCAGGTGCCGGCAACTTGATTTACATGATCTTTGAATGTAAGTTGCTGATCAAGTAGCACTCCCAAGTTCCTGACCGTACTCTTGGGGATGGGGACAGGGCCTAACTCTAAGGGCCACCAGTCCGATGACCAGTGTGTTGCCGCTTGCCCGAACAGCATGACCTCGGTTTTCCCAACGTTACACTGCAGACAGTTTGATGACATCCATTCTGCAATGGCTCTCATGCCATCTGCAAAAGATCTTTTTATTGCAGGTGTAAGATTTTTGAAGGGAAAGAGGAGTTGGGTGTCGTCAGCGTACGACACCGGGGTGAACCCGAAGGATCTTGCTAAGTTGGCTAGGGGGGCCACATACACGTTGAAGAGTGTGGGGCTTAAACAAGAACCTTGTGGCACTCCCCTGTTGAGCTCCCTATGAATGGATTTATGGGAGCCCAGCCTAACTTCTTGGGATCGACCAGATAGAAAGCTTTCCATCCACGCCAGGGCCCCTCCCTCCACACCTACCTCCCTTAGGCGGTTGAGAAGCACTGTGTGAGACACCGTATCAAATGCGGCAGAAAGATCCAACAGCACCAGAATCATAGAGCTGCCGTCATCCAGTGCCATTTTGATGTTATTGGTCACTGTTTGAAGGGCTGATTCTGTGCCTAGATGTGATACACGGCTCTTTTCCTAGGCAACTCTTCTTGAAGTTTATATATGGTACCCTCCCCATAGCAGAGTTTACTGGGAGATGGGGGACCAATACCAGTTCTAGCAAATTATGCCCAGTGTGTAAGATAAGTCTCGATACCTTTACTTAGTTTGTATTCTTCTCCTCTGCCTACAACAACTCCAGTGAAAAGTGGATTATTCCTAAATGTCGCCTTACGGGTGTAAGAACAATTGAGGTAGCCTTAAGGATATTGAAATCTGACACAAGTGAAGTGGTTATGGTTATCATGGCTACATTTCTACATGCAGCTTGGCTTATACGTATGCGGACTGTAAGCACCACTTTGCAACATGTGAACGTGTTATAATTTTTACATCAAGAAAAGTGGTATATAAAGAAAACTAAATGCACATAAAGGCTATCAAAAAACTTGTCATCTGGCTAGTATGCTTTAAAATGTGGGTAGTATTGCTAAAGATGTTATATAAGAGAGGAGTATAGTAGTGGTTGACCTGATTCAGGATGATTTATGATTCAGAGGGGAACTGTAACAAAATTCGTTCCATAGAAGGAGGATATACATTTGAAGGTTCATAATCCACCCTCTTATTTTGTTCTCTATTTTAGTTGCCTCTTGTGTGGTTTTACATTTAAAAAATAATAACCAGTTGAACATGAATAATAATAATTAGTACTGGTTGCAAAAAGCTGTTGTACTATTTGTGACCGCTTTTTGCAACCAGTATGTCAGCACATCTGATCTTAAGGACCTCATTTAGAGAAATGTGGTGGAGTACCTTGTCAGCTAAACTTGCAGTTTGCCCAATCTATTAAGAGTTGGGTTGACCACCATGTTTCCATCGGCAGAGCCTCAGTTGGCTTTGCCCGTGGAAACCTTTGACTGCTGGCCTGACCGATAATGGGCCATCGATCAATGGCTGTCAGACCACTAGCCCTATTGAAGGCTGACTTTCCACCGTCTTTTTTTCCTGTTCAGGACTACCAGGGAAAGCCTCAACATGGTGCATACACTCCAAATTTCGTCTTGAGAGGCTCTGAAGACATAAAAATCTCCACCTGCCTAGCAGAGAACTCTAAATATGGCGGACTGTAGTCTGTCAGGCAGTGGAGTGCATCTCACTTCTGCTCTGGACAAACAGAGTACTAGCCTTCATTGTATAAATAAGCCTTAAATCATCTTACAAATTCTACTAGAGTCTTGATGAATATGAGGTGCTAAGGCCTCCTGTGTTGAGGAAAAAGGGTACGCTGTGGCCATGTTGTCCATTTAGATTTACTTGGGACCACAGGCGCTTGGAAGGAAATACCCTCTGCAGAACATTGGTGTGCTTTGTGTGGCACTGACGGTGGAACTCTCTTGCGTGTTTTGTACCATTACACAATCAAATCAGAACTATAGATTGAAGTGGAGGGTCTATCAGCAGTCAACTCCAGACATTTGCACAGCTTTTTTGCTTGATTGGTAACTTGCCATTAATAGAGGTTTTTAATGGTTTTCACGGTTTTGTTAAATCTGCAAAAATTGTTATGTCTGATAATTATTTATTTGCTAGTCTGATACTGCTAATATAATGGTTCACAACCAAACAGGCATATTTTTTACAAGTAAAACAAGCGATATTCATTTAACTTGGGCATTTTGTAAAAAAATTCCTCACAGCATTATAACGACTCTTACTGTAGATCTCCATCCGACTTTGGGGAATTAACAGTACTGCTGCATGTAATACATCCATTCACAGCAACTCTTGTAGGGATACGGAAAAGTAAACATGCAGCACTACACTTATTTCTGATGTATATTTACCACCCTAAGGAAGGTACACTTTTAGAGAATCACTGCTCGAAAAAAACACCTGCTCTTGGCTAAGTGGACTGTAACAGACAGGTGGTTAAGCACACCCTCACACAAAGGTCTTTTGTGGGCCACATGCCGAGCTGCTGACCCCAGAGTCCCATTTAAGCAAAGGCTGACCTTGAGCAGTTGCCCCTACACGACAGGTTATAACAACGATGGCGCTTCTATTTATAAGCATTTCAGAGGCTGTGTTAGCACAGGCAGGGCTGAACTGGCACTGGTTTTAAAAGGCACCTGTGCTGCAGCTGCCAGTCAGTGTACATGTCCTGAGCACAGGCGGCAGCTATTCTATTTTGCTAATTTGAAAGCTGAATAAATAGGCAGAACTAACATGCATCTTTTATAAACACACTTGTTCTATCCCAAATCTCTAACTTTAATAACGTATTTGTTTATGTATAACTTTTTGCTACAGAGCTACTGTGATTTGCACTTCTGAAGGATATGTACTTACATGTGTACTTCACCCAGATCAATTATATTCATTTTTTATCAGCCCCAAAAGATGGACGGCTGTATTGGTCCCATAGAACTCGAGCTTCTGACATGCGGATTTCACACAGATTTTTTTTTTACATGTAGATAATGATTTTTCTACAAATGGGTCTCAGGGGAATCTCGATTTTATGAAAGATACAGGAGTTGGTGGAGTTGGTGTTATGCATAACCTCTCAAATGCATCTCCACAGCATTTTATTCAAAGTACAATATACTTTAGCACTTTAGAACACTTAGCAGAGAAAACATACTATTTCCTCCATTTTTCGGTCTCCCTTTTTGAATGCTTCTATGACTGCAGCCTTCTTCCTTCCTTTTCATCCTGATTCCTGCATACCTCTTCTCCTTAACTGTCATAATTGCCCCTCCAAGTCATAGGGTCAGATTTCCAGCCCCCTGGTGCAAGGACATAGTTCAGTTCATCAATACAATGGACTGAGGCCTGTACACAACCCACTTAGAGATACTGAGTAGGAAATGTTTCCTGGTCCGGTTCAGTCTCACTAGATGAGTTTAGGAACACAGTGGAACTTCAACCCTCTTTCATAAATTAATAACACACTCTAAATAGCACTAAGAAACAGGGAATGTTCTTTAGAATGTTTATTTCTAAAACTTAAGTCTAGTGCTTAAAATATTGATGGTATCCGCACAGAATGAGAAAATAAATGTAGTAACGCATGACATGGCCAGGGAAAACAACATGAACATTCCTAAAATGGATAGCATGTTCCTTGTATCCTAACACCGTATAGCCACGTCAAAGTGCTAACTAAATTTTAGCAGAAGCAATAAAAAGCAAGCCTATAAATCAAGGACTAACAGCCACATGCATCAAAGGAAATTGCATTTGTAAACGGTGCAAATCGCAAAATTCGGGCGTTTGCGAATGCAATTTCCATTTTTGGGATGCATGAACATTTTAGTAAGTTTCGCAATTTAAGAAATTGCAAAATTGCGATTTCTTAAATTGTGATTGCATTTAAGGAATCTCAAATTGAGATTCCTTAAATGCAAAGCATCAAACTTTAAAAATTTGCGAATTCGCAAATAAGTGGAGCAAATTACCATGAAGTTGACCTTCATGGTAATTTGCGAAAACTTTGAAAAATGAACTAAAGTGCATTTTTCAAAGTTCCATTTTACACATACACATGCCGAGTGTGCAAATTGTACTCCTAAGAAGATTTCAGGGGTGCAACAGGGTGTCCTTTGGACACCCCTGGACCCTTGAAATTACATTCTTAATTTGTGAATTTTCAATGGTGAATTGCAAATTAAGAATGTCTTTCCATTCATTCCTATGGGCCTCTAGGCCCATAGGAATGGATAGGGAAGTATTCCTTTAATTGCAATTTTTATAGCGATTTCTTGATGCATTGCATTTTGCAATTCCTTAATTGCGATTCCTTATTTTTCGCAATTAAGGAATCGCAAAATGCAATATTGATGCATGTGCCTGTATATGTATGACCGTTTTTAACGGTCGCAAACGGGTAATCAAAAAGTTTGCAAATGCTAAAAAGGGTGGTGGGATGTACAACCCCTATTTTGCAAGTCGTTAACCAATTACTGACTTGCAAAATAGGGTTTGTGAGTCAGTATTAGGAAGGGGCCTGGCAAGGGCGCCCCCTTCCTATTTGCGAGTCACACTGGTATGTACCACTGTTTTGCAATCGCAAGTCCCAAAACACTCGCAGTTTACCACCTTCTTCAAGTAGGTGTTAAGCCACTTGCAAACAGGGAGGGCCACAAATGTACATACAGACAAGGCACCATTAATATTGGAAAACATAAAAAACATTCCTGTGTTTAACTTATCCACCTCCAATATTGATTCAGAAGCAGTGACCCTTTTATCGAGGGGCCTTTCCTTTGTTCCTACCATTAATTTCAACAAATTTGAATTTATGAAAGACCTTCATCTGTTTTTCTGGAAAATCAGGTTGAAGAAATTCTTCCTTACTAGACCCCTCGACATCACTGATAACACCACAGGGTTGAGACCTCCATCGGAATTTATTCCCAGTCTTGATTTATTAGGACGGGAGGTGGGCATTTTTGAGAAAGCTGTTATTTCAATGATTGAAAAAATCATCAACTGTCCCTAAACCTCCATGTGAATGGTCTAGAGCAGAAAATACTGCCTTGATATCCCTGAGAGAGAACAAACCACTAACAAACTGTGTGATAAAGGAGGGGGCATTGTCATCTTTAACACCTCCTCGTATATTGAGAAAATGGAAACCCTTCTTTCATCTACTAGGCACTATAAATGGATTGTCAGGAACCCTGAACCTGGCCTGAAACAGCGAATTCTATCTATGGTTGAGACCGCCATAGATGATTGATACATATGTTCTAAGGAAGCAGAATTTCTGACGCCAAAACATACTCGGATGCCCATCATCTACGGGGTCCCTAAAACCCATAAACATGTGCTTGACCCGCCCCTGAGACCCATTGTGTCTACCATGGGATCGACCACTGAGCCACTTTCTAAATACATAGATCGATTCCTGAAACCTATGGTTAGCAATTTGGAGTCTTTTGTCAAGGACACAGGCCATTTCATCTAACAAATTGAGAAGATTCCATATAACTGTGACAGGTAACTCCTGGTCACTTTGGACCTGGAATCCCTGTATACGAATATTCCCCAGGAAGGAGCGAAGACGGTGCTCCACAAGATTTTGTCTTCTGAATCTGGAATTACCAATGCTCCGTTTATCATCGAATGTCTTAATGTGGTTTTGAGTGAGAATCATTTTGAATTCATTAATAGCTATTTTCACCAAATACAGGGAGAGTAAGCATGGGGGCGTCTTGCGCCCCGAGTGTAGCTTGCTTATACATGGGACATTTCGAGCAAGTAAATATATACAACGAGATGGCCCCTTTCCATGAGAACGTTCAAGCCTGGTCTCAGTTTATTGATGATATTTTTTTCATCTAGGAAGGGGACCAGGTAGACAAATTTATCCTTTGGATCAACTCAACAGATGCTAATTTGAAATTCCCGGCTCATTCTAGCAACTGCAAAGTTGAATTTTTGGATGTATGGATCGAGCACAACCAGAATGAACTGTTTGTCTCTCTGTATGCCAAACCTACTGCCAGAAACACTTTGTTGCAGTATGGAAGCTATCATCCTTGCTTTGAACGGGATAGTATCCCTTTCAGTCAATTTCTTCGCATGCAAAGACATTGTTCTGACATTAAGGATTTTCTGGAACAAGCGGACATTCTAAAAGAAAAATTGTTGATTCAGGGATATCCACGTAAATTGATTAAAGATTTGTGCAAGAGGACTAGATATTTTAATCGAGATGCCATGTTCCAAACCAATGAGGCCAGACCCATGGATAAGCTGGTGTGTGTCACCAAACATTCTAACATCAACCACAAAATAAGAAAACTATTAATTCTTTGTGGTATCCATTGAACATGGATAATTGTGAGAGCAAAATTGCGAAATATCTCTTTGCCTTTAGGAGAAATAAGAATCTCAAGAATCCCCTTGTAAAAGGAAACATTTTGGAATTGACTGCCCCACGTCAAATGGCCCTTTCAGGGCCTGAACCTATCAAGGGGAACCATAGTTGCGGCACTTGCCAGGCATGCCCTAATGCCTTAGTAGACCAGATTATTAAGATCAATGAGCGCTCGATTTTATCTCCAGGGAATGGCGAATTGTCGTACCACCAATGCAGGACCAGAATGGGGGAGCATAAATCTAATATTCGAATCAAGAAGGTTTCAACCCCCCTGGTCAATCATTGGCTAGAAAAGGATCATACTGAAATGGACCTTAAGTGGTCAATCCTGGAGAAAATTCGAGCTTCTCCTGGAAAGGATCCTATGCTGATTAGAAAGAAAAGAGAAGTGTTCTGGATCTATCTCCTAAACTCGTCATGAGCACAGGAGCGCCGTAGCTCATGACGAGCTCAGCTCGTCATGAGCATGGGGGCGCACCCCCTCCCCCTCACCCTCTCCCCCTCAGCACAGCGGGGGATTAACCCCCGCAGCGAAGGGGTTATTGAACATTGCCCTTGGGAGAATGCCATCATTTAATTGTGACACTCCCCCCTAGAGGGTGCGGGGCCTTTTTGGTTAGCTATTGAGGCTGTACTCTGTCGCTTTATGTCTTGGGAATTACACTGGCAAGTTGACTGGGCGGCGTTGTGATATGTTCTGTTGTTTTATCTTTTTATTTTTCTTATTATTTTTCTTTGTTTTTTCTAACTTTCCTTTGTTAAAATTGCTCTTTCTTTAAGAACTTTGCGACGTAGAGGAGTCAACACTGGACTATGAATCGGCTTTAGTGGGCTCTTATTTTACGACCTGTTCCTTGATGAGATTCGCTTTTTTTCAGATGTCAGCGTTTACCAATTCCAAGATGGCTGGTACTCCCTTCAGCGTAGTCCGCTTTCCATTTTTATGTTTGGGCCATCCCGCCCTCCCATTGGAGGATCGTCGGGCTGGAAACACCTGATATGGTGGACTCTGCCTAAACTCGTCACGGCTGGAGAGTTTTGTGCCCCGTGGACTGTCAAAGGAATTTACTTTTCGGATGGACCTTTAAACTGTATCAGGTAAGTGTGTTAGATTATGCGCAGACAAATGTATTTCCTCTAAGCTCAGGTCCTTATGTACCTGTTGACTCATGGTTTTCTGGCGAGCGAATGCTACCCACTAGCTCTGGGAGAGGTTGCATGTATTCTCTCCGTTCCTGCATACCGGGGGAGTAACTTTATACCCTCGTTTGGTAGTTCGTCGCTCAGCCTGGTGCTAGGTGACTTACGAATACTGCTACAACACCTATGCTCTTGCTAACTCATGAGACCGACCAGGGCGTTGCATGTACATGTTTGTTTTTAATCTCATTCCCCTTGTGATTCAATGACCTTTAGAAACCTCTCTCTCCGTCAATTACCTTCCTAACGCTTTAGCAAACAAGCATTGGCATAGCCAATAGGTCTCGCCTTTTGGACATTATAAGTGTTTAGCCATGCAACAGTTGATGTTGTTGCACCAAGGATATTGTGCTGCATAACTAAATACTTCTAAGGTCCCAAAGACGAGACCTATTGGCTATGCCAATGCTTGTTTACCTTCGCCAGCTTGCATTATGGCACATGTAGTTTTGTTTGATGTCACACACAACCACTTGTCAGCTATGCAATGAATTTTAAGGAGGAGAGAGCAAGAGATCCACATATTACTTGGGAGAAAGTACCTCATTATGAGGGATACTGCAAGTCATCTTGGAGCTCCTTCACCTTTGGAAGCACTCGCCTAGTTCCTCTATATGACCCCAGAACCCCCTGGTGGTTTGCAATATCCTTTTAATGTAGAGTGACATTGCTTATGTTTATTGAACATGTCTTTTCTGGTGTCAACGTTGGTAGTAAATTGACATTTTGTGCCGTATCTGCTAGAGACAGCGAGGTGTTAGATTTTATATTGCTAGCCAATCATTGCAAAGCCAGCTGATCTACGAGTCTTTTCTGTATTTGTGACACAGGATTTTTATAAAGAGAACCGACCTTCCAACTGACACTGATCCACTGTATGCCCCATGTTAGACGGAGACCCGGAGGGTCAGCCGAGCAAGGGGGAGAGGCCTCCTGGCGAGGGCCCTCTCCTGCAATCGTACCGACGAGCAACTTCCTCCCCACAGATGGACACCACACAAAGATAGGTTATGTACACTTTTATTGGTATTCTTAGGCAGGTTAACTGGACGATACAGCAGGACCAGGATACGACGATCCCGTCAATTCTAGTCTCTTTGGGGAAGGGGGTAGCGGGACAGTCTCAGTACCGGTCCGGTACAGGGGTAGCGGGTGTATAGCTCACAATCCTCGAGCTGGAGGGTTCGCAAGTAGGGGCCGCGGCAGCGCCAGCAGGCCTTAAAGATGGTTCACGAAGAGGACGAGCCGCGGCAGCGCCAGCAGGCCTTCACGGATAGTTCACGATGAGGATGAGCCGCGGCAGCGCCAGCAGGCCTTCAAGATGGTTCACGAAGAGGATGAGCCGCGGCAGCGCCAGCAGGCCTTCAAGATCGTTCACGAAGAGGATGAGCCGCGGCAGCGCCAGCAGGCCTTCAAGATGGTTCACGAAGAAGATGAGCCGCGGCATCGCCAGCAGGCCTTCAAGATGGTTCACGAAGAGGATGAGCCGCGGCAGCGCCAGCAGGCCTTCAAGATGGTTCACGAAGAGGAGCCGCGGCAGCGCCAGCAGGCCTCCAAGGATGAGTTCGTCTCGGTGTCTCTCGACTCCAGGATACAACTGCTTTCCTGCTCTGGAGCTTCCCCAGTTATAGGTCTGGCGCCCTTTGATGTCCGGACCCTCGCACTTGGAGGTCGGGAGGTCCGGGATGAGGGAGTCCAGACACCCAGCAGGGGGGTGGAGCCAGCGCCCAGGGGGGTTGGGGGCGATCGAAACCTGGCGGAGGGGAGCCATCGACACTTCTTCTCCCATTAACTCGCCGAGTGGTCTCTTTACCCCCTGGGTGGATGGTGGTGCCTCGATGTCGGGGCTTGGCTGGGCCTGAGGCTGAGGTCGACCCGAGGCCACGAGGCATGGTCGTGGAGGGTCCAAGATGGCGGCTGGGCCAGAGACGGTGGTTCGGGAAGGGACCTGGGCCAGCCGAGAATGTTATGATCATGAACCAATGTTCCGTCGGGGAAGAGCTGGGTGTTGACCCGGCGGGCTGCAGGTGTGGTTCTTGTCCGGGGAACAGGGGTAACAATAGTCCGAGACCCGCCATGCGGGGAGGGGTCAGGCCCGCCACGAGGCCTGTCCAACATGCGTCCCCCCAGCTGAAGGCAGGGAGAGTCACCCATCCTCTTGGGTAATCTCGCCGAGGCGGAAGAAGCGGGACAGGCTGTCTGCGTTGGCATGATCTTGACCTGGGCGATGCTCCACAGTGAAGTCCATCCCTTGCAGGGAGATGGACCAACGCAACCGCTTCGGATTCTCTCCCCGCATCTGCATCAGCCATTGCAGAGGTCGGTGGTCTGTTTGCACCCGGAAGTGGGTACCGAAGAGATAGGGCCGGAGCTTCTTGAGGGCCCACACCACGGCGAAGGCCTCTCGCTCTATGGTGCTCCAGCGCTGTTCTCGGGCCAGCAGGCGCTGGCTGATGAAGGCCACTGGCTGGTCAACTCCCTCGGTGTTGAGTTGGGAGAGGACGGCCCCAACGCCATGATCGGAGGCATCCGTCTGTACTATGAATTCCCGGCTGTAGTTGGGGGCTTGGAGTACGGGGGCGGTGCACATGGCGGATTTGAGTTTCTCAAAGGCAGCCTGACACGCAGGAGTCCAGTGTACTTTCTGGGGGTTCTTTTTGGACGTGAGTTCTGTGAGGGGCCCCACAATGCTGCCATAGTCTTTTACGAAGCGCCGGTAGTATCCGGTAAGCCCCAGGAAGGCTCGGAACTCTGTTTGCGTTACCGGGGGCTCCCAAGCCTGAATGGCGGCGATCTTGAGTTGAAGGGGGGCCACCAGGCCACTTCCCACCTGGTGCCCCAGGTAGGTCACAGACCCTTGGCCGATTTGGCACTTGCTGGCCTTGATTGTTAGCCCTGCCCGCCGGAGGGCGTTCAGGACCTCTTGGAGGTGTTGGAGGTGTTCTGCCCATTGGCGGCTGTACACGGCAATATCGTCCAGATAGGCGGCGCTGAACTCCTCCTGTCCCGCCAAGACTTTGTTTACGAGCCTCTGGAAGGTGGCGGGTGCGTTTTTCATTCTGAAGGGCATCACTTTGAAGTGGTAGTGGCCATCCGGGGTGGAGAAGGCGAATCGCTCCTGGGCACCGGGGGTGAGGCCGATCTGCCAATAGCCCGCGGTCAAATCAAAGATGCTCAGGTAGCGGGCGGCCCCCATGCGGTCGATCAGTTCATCCGCTCGGGGAATGGGGTGAGCGTCTGTCCTGGTGACGGCGTTCAGATCACGGTAGTCCACACAAAACCGGAGCTCTGGGGCGACCCCAGGTGCGGCGGCCTTGGGGACCAGCACGACCGGACTGGCCCAGGGACTGTCGGAGGACTCGATCACTCCTAGAACCAGCATCTTGGATACCTCCGACTGGATGCAGGCGCGTACTTGATCAGGTACCCTGTACGCCCTGTGCCGGATAGGGGCGCTATCTTCGGTGTCGACATCGTGGAGGCACCAGGGGGTGACCCCAGGGATGAGGGAGAATAGGTCGGCAAATTGTTGTAGCAAGTCTTGGCAGTCTTGGCGTTGTGCTGGGGACAAGGCATCGGAGAGGTGGACTCCTTCCACAGAGCCGTCTTTTTCGAGGTTCCTCAGGAGGTCGGGGAGGGGCTCGGAGTCCTCTTCAGCCCCACTGTCGGTAGCCATCAGGAGGCTAAGTTCAGAGCGTACAAAGTGTGGCTTAAGTCTGTTGGCGTGGAGGACACGGAGAGGGTTCCGGGCGGACTCCAGGTCCACCAGGTAGGTGACGGGGCCCTTGCGCTCCACCACCTTGAAGGGTCCCGTCCATTTGTCCTGGAGGGCGCAAGGTTCGACCGGGGACATAACCCAGAACGGTTGTCCCGGCTCGAACTCGATGGATGAGGCATTTTGATCATACCAGCGCTTCATGTCTTCTTGGCTGGCTTCGAGGTTGGCCTTGGCGAGTTCCCTGAATCGCCGGGTCTGGTTCCGGAGGGTCAAGAGGTACTTGTACACATCAGGAGGAGTTTTCTGGGGGGTCACCTCCCACCCTTCCTTGACCAGGCTGAGGGGGCCCCGGACGGGGTGCCCATACAGGAGCTCGAAAGGGCTGAAACCCAGGGATTTCTGGGGGACCTCCCTGTAGGCAAACAGGAGGCATGGGAGCAGCACGTCCCATTGGCGGCGTAGGGGCTCTTCCAGGCCCATGATCATCCCCTTGAGGGTACGATTGAAGCGCTCTACTAGTCCGTTTCCTTGCGGGTGATAGGGGGTCGTAAATTTGTAGGTGACCCCGCACTGTTGCCATAGGGACTTCATGTACCTGGAGATAAAGTTTGTGCCCCGATCACTGACGACCACTCGGGGGAAGCCCACCCGCAAGAAGATCCCCATCAGGGCTCGGCCCACCACGGGCGCTGTCACGGTCCGGAGAGGGATGGCTTTGGGATAGCGGGTGGCATGGTCCACCAGGACAAGTATGAACTGGTGACCTTGCGCTGTCCGGGGCTCCAGGGGCACCACAATGTCGATTCCCACCTGCTCAAAGGGAGTGGTGACGATGGGAAAGGGTTGCAGGGGGACTTTTAGTTTCCGGCCGCTCTTCCCGCTGGCCTGGCAGGTGGGGCAGGCCCGGCAGTGGTTCATTACATCGTTCCGCATTTTCAGCCAGTAGAAATGGGTCACCAGGCGGCTGTAAGTCTTGTCCTGCCCCAGGTGCCCGGCAAGGGGCACATCATGTGCCAGGTTCAAGAGGAAGTCTCTGAATCGGAGGGGGACCACCAGCACCCGGCTGGCTCCCAGTTCGGCAATCTTTTGCTCACTGTAGAGCAGCCCGTTGTCCCAGTAGATCCAGTGGGCCCCCGAGGCATCCCTTGCGCTCTGGGCTATGGCTTGCTGTCGGAGCCCCTCGAGGGAGGGACACACTCTTTGTTCCTGGCGGAACTGTTCCTGAGTGGGGCCACCTTCTTGGCGCCACTGGGCCAGCTCCGGGAGGTCTTGGAGTGGGTCAGGTTCTTCGTTGTTGGGCCCCAGAGGACCAGGCTCAGGTGTGGCCTCTTCTGTGACGATCGGCGGAGGAGGTTCGGGCCACTCTGGTTCCTCCGTGATGGGGATGGCGCGGGCGGCCATGGATCGGGTCGTTGCACAGACCCATTCAGGGAGGCCAAGCATCCCCAGGTGCTCTCTTCGCTCAACGGCTGCCCAGAGGGAGCTCTCGAGATCGTTCCCCAGGAGGCAGTCCACGGGGGCATCGTCTCGGACGGTCACTTTCAGCATGCCTGACACTCCCCCCCACTCGAAGGGGACGCGGGCCATCTGGCACAGGCTTTCGGAGTTGTCTGCAGACCGCACTGGACAAAGTACGTTGGGTAGGATTTGATCAGGGGTCACCAGATGGCAGCGGACTGCGGTCACACTGGCCCCTGTGTCACGGAGGGCTTCAGCCCGGCGTCCATTGATGGTGACCCACTGGCTGTATTTCTGCGTGTTGGCGGGGATGGGGGCCCGCGGGACCATGTCCCTTTCCCCTAGACAGACCAGGGACATGGCGGCAGGTTCCCACTCGGACTGGTATTGTTCGCACTCTTCGGCTTCTTCGTCGCCTTGCTCCTCTCCTAGGGCGACGGCGGTGATCTGACGGTTCACTGGACTCTGGTTTCTCGGGCAGTTGGGATCATTGGCGTAGTGGCCGGGTCGCTGGCATTTGTGGCAGACAACGTTGGAGCGGAATCCCGGTCACGTCGGAGGGCTTCCTCTTCCGGCCGGGGATGGGGGGTTTCTAGTGGGGGGCACCGTGACGGTGTCCCGGCCCCGACCCTGGCCTCCTCCTCCCCCCGTGGGCGGTGGGGCCCTTGGGAGGCTCTGTTCTGTTCGCCCGGCCAACTCCGAGGGACCCGTGTGCTCTCCCATCGATCTGCTTCGATGGCGAGTTTCCGAGGTTCGGTCAGCTTGCTATGGAGGAGATGCTGCCTTAGTTCCACGAAACAATTATTGGAGAGGTGCTCCCACACAATAAGGTCGAATAATTGCTCGTAGGTGGTGACCTGGCTGCCTTTGATCCATCCCTCGAAGGCTCGGCTAAAAAAGTTCACATACTCCACCCAGGTGGTACCGGGGATTCTTTTACAGTCTCGAAATCGCTGCCGGTACATCTGGGGCGTGAGCCCATAGCGAGTGAGAAGGGCGGCCTTCATGTGTTCGTAGGATGTCATCTCGTGGTCGGGGAGTTGTAGCAGGGCATCTCTTCCTTCGTTGACGAATCTTCCCCATAACCCGGCTCCCCAGTCTCTTCGCGGAATTTGGTGGGAGATCATGGCTACATCGTAGGCCTTGAACCATTGCTGGATATCGTCGTTCCGGTAGTATTCTCGGACGACGTCCTTGGGAATGTGGACCTTGGGGTCCGTAGGGGGAGCGGAGCTCTGGTTCTCGGGGACGCCGAGGTCTTTGTTTTGTCGTCGAATTTCTAGCTCTTTTAAATTGCGCTCATGCTCGTACGCTAGTCTCTTTTCTTCCAGCTCCCTCTGGCTTTGTTTCTTTTCTCGTTCTTCCCGGAGCCGTAAGTGTTCGAGTGTTATCTTTTGGTCTGCCAGTTTTAGTTCTCCATCTAAGCGGAGTCGAGCCAGTTCCAACTCGTGGAGCCGCCTCTTCTCCCGTTCTCTGGCCTCTTCGGACGAGAGGCCCGCTCTTCTTTCTTCTACGGGGGTGGTAATTGTTTCTGTGGTCTCAATGCTTTCATTTTGGGGTGGGGATGCTTCCGTCACCACCCAAGACTCCAAGACGTGCTTGAGGTCATCTTTGGTGCTCAGTCCCGTGGTAGCGATGCCCAAGTCTATGAAGAATTGTTTCAGTTCTTTGTGGCTGTATTCTTCCAGCCGTTCCATCTGAAATTTTGCGGTTGTTCCACTCTCTTTTGTCGTCATTGCTGCTGTGTGTCGTGGGGCGAGTTGCTCTCTGTACGATTATGCGTCGGCTCGGATCGCGCCGCTGGCCACCAATGTTAGACAGAGACCCGGAGGGTCAGCCGAGCAAGGGGGAGAGGCCTCCTGGTGAGGGCCCTCTCCTGCAATCGTACGGACGAGCAACTTCCCCCCCACAGATGGACACCACACAAAGATAGGTTATGTACACTTTTATCGGTATTCTTAGGCAGGTTAACTGGACGATACAGCAGGACCAGGATACGACGATCCCGTCAATTCTAGTCTCTTTGGGGAAGGGGGTAGCGGGACAGTCTCAGTACCGGTCCGGTACAGGGGTAGCGGGTGTATAGCTCACAATCCTCGAGCTGGAGGGTTCGCAAGTAGGGGCCGCGGCAGCGCCAGCAGGCCTTCAAGATGGTTCACGAAGAGGACGAGCCGCGGCAGCGCCAGCAGGCCTTCACGGATAGTTCACGATGAGGATGAGCCGCGGCAGCGCCAGCAGGCCTTCAAGATGGTTCACGAAGAGGATGAGCCGCGGCAGCGCCAGCCGGCCTTCAAGATGGTTCACGAAGAGGATGAAACGCGGCAGCGCCAGCAGGCCTTCAAGATGGTTCACGAAGAGGATGAGCCGCGGCAGCGCCAGCAGGCCTTCAAGATGGTTCACGAAGAAGATGAGCCGCGGCAGCGCCAGCAGGCCGCCAAGGATGAGTTTGTCTCAGTGTCTCTCGACTCCAGGATACAACTGCTTTCCTGCTCTGGAGCTTCCCCAGTTATAGGTCTGGCGCCCTTTGATGTCCGGACCCTCGCACTTGGAGGTTGGGAGGTCCGGGATGAGGGAGTCCAGACACCCAGCAGGGGGGTGGAGCCAGCGCCCAGGGGGGCTGGGGGCAATCGAAACCTGGCGGAGGGGAGCCATCGACACTTCTTCTCCCATTGACTTGCCGAGTGGTCTCTTTACCCCCTGGCTGGATGGAGGTGCCTCGATGTCGGGGCTTGGCTGAGCCTGAGGTCGACCCGAGGCCACGAGGCCTGGCCGTGGAGGGTCCAAGATGGCGGCTGGGCCGGAGACGGTGGTTTGGGAAGGGACCCGGGCCAGCCGAGAATGTTATGATCATGAGCCAATGTTCCGTCTGGGAAGAGCTGGGTGTTGACCCGGCGGGCTGCAGGTGTGGTTCTTGTCCGGGGAACAGGGGTAACAATAGTCCAAGACCCGCCATGCGGGGAGGGGTCAGGCCCGCCACGAGGCCTGTCCAACACCCCACATTAGGTCTCTCAAACTGTCTCCTGGTGAAGAACCAAAATCACAGAGCATCGGTGGCAGCCTCTGAAGTTTTTGAAAGCATTTTTGGGTAGGATAGAAGGCTCTGCTAAAGCCAGCCTGTGCTTTAAGTCCCACCTGCTTACCTAAGCCCTGCTGTAGTAGTGGGCCTCAGTAAGGCCTACCAGTGCTGGGGGTTCTCCCTTCTCTGCACAGAGTCCTCAGACGAATAGGAAGAAGTTGGCACAGAAACTGGAATAGAAAAGACAGAGTTTATTAAACCTCATGAGGTGGAACTGCATTCACACAGCACCCTTCGGTAATGTATGAAGTAGCACACTGAAGGGAAGGAGTTTGATCCTTTTATACCCACACAGGTGCTCAAATAAAGGCGGTACAAGTACAAAATGCTGGTTTTAGGTACATGTATGGTCATACAGAAAATGCACAGTCAACAAGTGGGAGGAGCTAACAGTGGCTGTTTTTGGCAAGCACATCCTGACAGTTACATTCTAGTGGCAGCTGCAAAGGCAGCTGCAAGCTCAACTGAGTATGTGCGAAGCAGAAAAGGCTAAATATATCTTGTCTCTAGGTATATTTCAAGAGCAGTTAACAGGAAGGTAGGACAGAGCACATGGCGAGCACATGGTAGCACATGGCAAACAAAATAGCTGACAGAAATACAAAATGGATTCCACAATACGGGCAAGATAGTCTCTAAATACAGGATGTCGTTAGGAATAGGTGAGGCTGACGAGAGATCTTGATGTGTGTTTTGTGCCGGAATCCCCGTCCTGTTATTTTGTCCCTATCCCTACCCACTAGGAATGATAGTAGTTTTCAGACGATACCTAGCGTGCGTAAAGAGGCGCGTCAGAACGTAGCCGTTGCTTGGCTTACTGTTCCAGTACCACGCCCTCGTCCTACTTCCTGATTCCAGAACGCGCTGGGCTCAGCGTCTCGCAGCTCCCTCTTGGTGTTTCGTGTTATTTACTGCCTGCATTCTGTTGCCGGTATCCTCGCTTGCCCAGTTCTCACCGTGTTCCTTTTTGGCGAGGTACTTGCCAGGTGACGGCATTTCTCCTTCGCAGCTCCCGGGCTGACGCTGCTGTTCTCCCTACCTCATCCCAAGCATTTTGCGGGCGTCTTGCTAGCCCGTGTCTTTATCCCCTATCTCAGTGGCAAACAGAAGTTACCCTTTTTCTTTCCTTTTGTGTACTCCTTCTGAGAGTGAGCGCTCCGCCCTGGTTATCCTTCAGGGGCCGGGTGTCTCACCTCCTGAGTGTGGGACTGCTCCGCTGTTCTTACCCCTGCACAGCCGGTCGGTACACCTCATTCCTTCCTGTTTCTTTGGTATGTTTGAGTGTGTGAGTCTTTTGTGAGTTCTGCCTTTCCTGGCCTGATTATTGAGCCCCCCAGGATTTCCCCATGAGCTACAGAACTCATCTTTGCAGCATTTACGCCCTTCACTTGGGGTAAGATTTCCTGGTAACAATCACGCATGTCAATGTTTTGAGTATTACTTGTATGCCTAGAGTATATGATATATGTAGTGCCTCCTGTTATTTTTCCTAGCCTGGACCTCCACTTGACGTACTTCTTCCTGACCCCCTCGTATGAGGAGAGTGGGGGACACTCCTTGGGTTTTTCCCTCATACTTTTAGGGGACAGTAGACAGGAGTGTATTTCCTCTCACATTCTCGCTTCTGTGTCCTGAAGGTAGTGGGATTCTTCTTCGTTCCCGTGGAAACTGGCGAAATCGATAACAGAAAGCCAAGCCCACGAATTCTATTCCCTGGGTGCTCCTGATATTAACCTCCAGGCCCATACTATGGAGGACCTAGCAGCCGCTTTAGTCACCCTTCAGTCAGAGGTGGGGAGATTAGGGGCCGAAAACCAGAGGCTGCAAGCAGAGGTCCATCAATTAAGGACAGTCGAAAATATGACACATAGAGAAACTGGGACTATCCCTAAATCCCGCAAGAATTACATACAGCCAGCCAGATTCACAATGGGCGCCGGAGACGGTGATAAAGGATCTAATGGTGATTCTACTATACATCCTGTACAGGTTACAGTTCATACTCCTAGTCCGGTCCCCCTAGCAATGCCAGAAAGATTTACAGGGGATAGTACCAAGTACAATGTCTTCATGAATCAATGTCAGCTACAGTTCCTATGTAAAGCAGCTGCATTCCCTGATGATTCCGCAAAAGTGGCTTTCATCATTTCCTACCTTGCAGGGAATGCAGCTGAATGGGCTGTACCCCTGGTGCAAAACAACGACCCTTTATTGTACGATCTCTCTCTGTTTCAAGAGAAAATTAGAGCTTTGTTTGCCAAACACACCTACATGCAAGCTAGTGATACCGCTTTTGGATCCAAAGAGCTCCTTACTTATATCACCAGTTTTAATCGCCTGGTTTCAGAGACCCATTGGCCGGAAGACAAAAGAACATCCTTGTTTTACCGTGGGTTATGCGGCAAATTAAAAGACTTGCTCTCACAAATAGTAAACCCCCCTGAAGATTGTGCCTCCTTTATTGATCTAGCCGTAAAGCTGGATCATAGGCTGCATGAGGGAAAAGGAGAGAAGAATCGCAGTAGTGTACCTAGATACGTCTTGACTCGGCCTGAGAAACCCGTAATAAAAGACACCTCAGAACCCATGCAAATAGGAGGAATAAGAGGCCCCTTATCCACGGAAGAAAAGGATAAGAGAAGAAAGCTCAACTTATGCTTATATTGTGGAAAAGGGGGACATTTCGCTAAGGACTGTCCAGTGCGTCCCAAAAATCCAAGACTAACAGCAAATAGCATGTCCCGTTCGGAAAACTAGGAAGCTTGAAAAACGGAGAGATCAATTCTTCAAGCTACAAACCTCAGCAGATCTCTACAAATAAACCATTACAGCAGAAGGTGGTAAAACACTTCACTGTACCAATCACCCTAACGTACATGGATCAGCAGCAGTACAACATGTCAATCCTCTTAGATTCCGGGGCTTCCATGGTAGCACATGGCAAACAAAATAGCTGACAGAAATACAAAATGGATTCCACAATACGGGCAAGATAGTCTCTAAATACAGGATGTCGTTAGGAATAGGTGAGGCTGACGAGAGATCTTGACGTGTGTTTTGTGCCGGAATCCCCGTCCTGTTATTTTGTCCCTATCCCTACCCACTAGGAATGATAGTAGTTTTCAGACGATCCCTAGCGTGCGTAAAGAGGCGCGTCGGAATGTAGCCGTTGCTTGGCTTACTGTTCCAGGACCACGCCCCCGTCCTACTTCCTGATTCCAGAACGCGCTGGCCTCAGCGTCTCGCAGCTCCTTCTTGGTGTTTCGTGTTCTTTACTGCCTGCATTCTGTTGCCGGGATCCTCGCTTGCCCAGTTCTCACCGTGTTCCTTTTTGGCGAGGTACTTGCCGGGTGACGGCATTTCTCCTTCGCAGCTCCCGGGCTGGCGCTGCTGTTCTCCCTACCTTATCCCACGCATTTTGCGGGCGTCTTGCTAGCCCGTGTCTTTATCCCCTATCTCAGTGGCAAACGGAAGTTACCCTTTTTCTTTCCTTTTGTGTACTCCTTCTGAGAGTGAGCGCTCCGCCCTGGTTATCCTTCAGGGGCCAGGTGTCTCACCTCCTGAGTGTGGGACTGCTCCGCTGTTCTTGCCCCTGCACAGCCGGTCGGTACACCTCATTCCTTCCTGTTTCTTTGGTATGTTTGAGTGTGTGAGTCTTTTGTGAGTTCTGCCCTTCCTGGCCTGATTATTGAGCACCCCAGGATTTCCCCTTGAGCTACAGAACTCATCTTTGCAGCATTTACGACCTTCACTTGGGGTAAGATTTCCTGGTAACAATCATGCATGCCAATGTTTTGAGTATTACTTGTATGCCTAGAGTATATGATATATGTAGTGCCTCCTGTTCTTTTTCCTATCCTGGACCTCCACTTGACGTACTTCTTCCTGACCACCTCGTATGAGGAGAGTGGTGGACACTCCTTGGGTTTTTCCCTCATACTTTTAGAGGACAGTAGACAGGAGTGTGTTTCCTCTCACATTCTTGCTTCTGTGTCCTGGAGGTAGTGGGATTCTTCTTCGTTCCCGTGGAAACTGGCAAAATCGATAACAGATGTCTTCTGCTAATGCTTAACCCAATTGCTGCCAAATTACAACAGATGACCCTTTCAGCATTAGCTGAAGACATTCGTTCGTCTGGGGTAATCTAGATATGCATCTTGTACATCGATGCTCATTAGTTCCATGATCTCGTTATTCAGCATTTGTTGGGCTTTTATTTCTGCAACATTTCTCTAGGTGAACAAGCAGTAATGCACGTGGATCAAAGCATAGGACCACATGGTATAAAAGCACAGCATGTAAATAAAATCGCCAACAGTATACATAAGATAGTCAGTAATTTCCAGTCCCAAGTAGCAAATAGTGTCCAGAACCAGGTCGAAAAAGTCCTTGTACCAGTCTCTGGGTGAATCTCTGCAGCAATCTTATGCAGTTTTGATATTGCGTCGTATACTGAAGGTGAGTGGTCTGGTATGAACACGCAACAGCTGCTACCGATGATGCGATATGCACCACTTTGATCAGCCAAAATCACATCAAGCACCATTCTGTTTTGGAGTGCTACAATCCTTGCAATTTGCAGTTCTTCTGTAATGTTCCCAAGTGCCATTGCTGTCTGATTGGTAACGACTTCCACAAGACGAGTCAATCGCCTTATCTTTCTACTATTCAATGCAGCACCCACAAAGAAGAACAACCCTAAGTTAAAATCAGCATGTTGTTGTAGAGAAGTGTCAGTTTGATCGACTTCGTCCATACTTATTGTCCTCTTATTTCGGTTCTTGGAAATGTCATTATAAAGTTTATAGTCTCTGTGATAAGATGCAGGTGCCAAAAATACAGGGGGTAGTAGAAAGGATTCATAGCAAATCCCTGACCACCCAACAGGTAGTTGATAGTATCCCTTTTTTCCGCACACAAAGTAAGTATTGTGCGAGGCTGTGAAAGTGCTGTTATTGGCACCTTCAATGGTCAGAACTACAGTACATTCACTCCTTCCTACTGAAATTTTTCCAACACTACTAATACATAAATCTTCTTTAGCTCTTGTCACAGAAATCACAAATAGTCCAGTGTTCTTAATTGTTCTCATATTTGTGAAGACATATGGTGTCGAAATATTGTCATGTTGAGACTCTTCCCATTTAGTCCCTTTAGCTTGAGGATAACCATCTGCATCTTGATAGTATACTTTATTCAGACAAAAGTTAATCCCACCTACTAAAGGCTTTCTGGAAGCAAACAAAAGTGCATACCAAGCTTGACAAGAACCATTGTGAGAGAAGGGAAGAGGAATGAAAGGTGTTCTTCCTTTTTCTGGAGGGCAGGTAGCATCCCACACACCCAACAGTTAGTGGTATTCGTGGCATTATGTGTATGATGCAACATCTGGATGAAGGTATTGTTTAGGTAGGACTGTTGGTGCTTCTGCTCATGGAAGGGAAGCGTGAAGTAATGATGCTCCACTGGCACTGGAGTAGTGGCAACGAAAAGCTGTCGAACAAACAAACAAACCAGGTGATTATTACCATAACCACCAGGCAACAACAAACCCTACAGTGCAAATGATTCTTTTGTTATACATTTTAGCAACAGCGATAATTGATCTTTCTACAAACTCGTTGAAACAATCGTTGGAGCTCTTATCCCTGGGCAGCCGTTGATTTCTTCACCACAGGCCAAGACTGGTGTCACTACACTACGCAGGACTGATCCCCCCCCTTGCCACATCGGCGTTCAGTTTCACTAACCCAGGGCGGTAGCTCAACCAGTCTTTTTCGGCAAAGCAGATTCTTTCCTTGGTCTCAGCTGATATCGGGATTCTCCAGCGATCGTGTGGTCTGGGAAGTCTTCCCGCAGATTCGTCAGGTGAGATAGCTTGACCTTTCTCCGTCTCCAGAATCTCTCGATGGTCGGTCAACACAGCAGGTTCTACCAAGGCGACACACGTTTGCAGTGTGTGCTATGGACCCAGTTCTTCTTGTTCGTCACTCAAACGGCTGTCCTTGTTGCTAGGAGCACCTGCTCCGGTCCTCGCCACCTCGGTTCCAAACTGTTCGATCTGTCGAAGACCTTGACCATCACGTGGTCGTCAGGACGGAGTTCATGGGCCTCACCTGTAGATCTGTCAGTAAGAGCTTCTCGAACCTGTTGATGAATAGAGATCAAACTGTTGGTTAACTGTGCCAAATAATCATTCATCAGAACGCATGGAACATCATGTATAGAGCATGACTTAGGAACTCCCCAAATTTTCATTGGTCTCCCAAAGACCACTTCATATGGGGTAAGGCCAGATCATGAATGTGGCACTGATCTTATGGACAACAATGCCAAGGGTAGTGCATCCGGCCACTTCAAAGACGTGAAAGCCAGTATTTTCGCCAACTTCAATTTAAAAGTAGCGTTGTACCTCTCCACTAATCCTGCTGATTGCGAGTGGAAGACTGCATGGAATTTCTGCTTGATCCCTAATCCTTTCAGGACATGCTCAACAACTTGCCCAATAAAATGAGGTCCGTTGTCACTCCACAAAAGCTTACAAACACCATATCTAGGGAAAAACTCCCTTAGAAGCACCTTTGCTGTGGTGAGAGCAGTATTATCCTTTGTAGGATATGCCTCTATCTATTTCCTGAAGGCACATACCACCACTAGGACATATTTCAGATTATTGCAGCAATCGAGTTGGATGTAATCCATCTGCAAAACTTCAAAAGGTGCGGTTGGTGTGGCAAACCCTCCTGTAGGAGTCAGTGTCCCTTTTCCAGGATTATACTGCCAACAGATCAAACAGGATTGTACTACTCTTTTAGCTGTGCTGGCAATTTCAGGATGCTCCCAAACTTGTGTAAGCAATTTAGTTATTGCTAGAGCTCCAACATGTGCCAGCCCATGTGCCATTTGAACCATAGGTTGTAAATAGGCTGCAGGCATTTCCACTTATTCATTTCTTTGTTACGCCAACAGCCCTCATCGTCTAACATTCCTTCTTTAGACCATTGCTCAAGTTCTTCCACAGGGGCAGATCCCTGTATATCCAATACTTCCTCTCTAGCATCATGCCAACGGCTTGTGATTTCACAACGTACATGGATGCAGTGCTTCGCTGCATCGCAGTCTCACGGGCTACGCTATCTGCAAGGGCATTGCCTATTTTGTCAATGATTTTCTTGTGCGCGCTACACTTCATATTAGCAACTCTCTTTGGGTATGTAAGTGCAGTCAAGAGATTATGCACTAATTCTCCGTGCATTATCTGCATCCCGTGGGATGTAAGAAAGCCTCTTTCCTTCCAGAGTAGGCCAAAATCATGGACCACTCCAAAAGCATGGCGGCTGTCCGTGTAGATGTTCACACACAAGTCAGTGCAGTTCACATGCTCGTGTCTAAGCTATTAATTCAGCTGCTTGAGCCGACTTCTGTGGTATTCGCGCTGTTTTCACTACTGTCTCAATTGTATTAATTGCATAAGCAGCTGAAGTCATGCCATCTGGTAACTTCAAACAGGACCCATCAACCCACATTTCCCATCTACATCTGGAAGGGGCGTATCTTGCAATCGATGCAACCCTTTGTCTGTTCCTTAGTAAGGAATATACAATCGTGAGGCTCCTTTGACTGAGACTGAGTGTCAGGATATGGCAACAAAGTGGCTGGGTTCAGTGTCGCGCACCTCTTCAAGGTAATATGAGGTGCTAACAGTGTCAATTCATATCCTGTCAGGCGAGCACTAGTTAAGTGTTGTGTCTTAATCTGATTCAAAAGGGCATCTACTGCATGAGGTACTAGCACCAACAGTTTGTGTGACAAAACTATCCCTTCACTCTGCTGTATGGACACAGCTGTCGCTGCAACTGAACGGAAGCACCCAGGCAACGCACGAGCAACAGGATCGAGAACTGCAGAAAAATATACACAGGGACGCTTGTGGTAAATAAAATTTACCGTACTATTTTTCATGACAATAAGGATAGCTCAAAAATGAGAGGCAGAGTCCGTGGTATCTGAGTCATACGGGCTTTAATTAAGTATCCCGGGACACTGGACATCGAGTTCCATCACCACTAAGGTTCAGGAAGGGATATTCAACATTTTATTGACATCACACATTATATATAGTAAAACTGTATAATGGCAATGAATACAGTAGGCGTAACAAGTGAAAAAGAGAGAAGATAAGAACGCATGTGCGTAAAAGAAGGCGTGCACAGGGGCGTACACGGAGGTGTGTGCAGGAAACGTCACAGAAGTGTCATAAGTGGGTGGATACATAGAGAGATTCTGCAGGGTCAGCAGAAACCTTTGTCCTGGATGCGTGCGCAACTAGGCGTGACGTGTAACTGGGGAGAGCTGGGGGGCTTGACTTTAGCACTAGTAGAGGAGTCTGGTGTCTGGGGGGGTCAGAACGACCTGCACTTATAACATATCTGATATCTTATGTTTGGAGGATGTGTTGTCTGAAGTAAAAGGTCTCTCGGGCAGAGTGCGTTCAATACTGAATGCTAGTGTGTGTCTATAGATCCTCATGCAAAGCGCGGGGGCCATGGGTCTACCATGGTAACGGGTGCAGTAAATTACGTGCAAGGAGACAGGAAAGCTTAGGCCCTTTGCTCTGCAGGCTGGAATATGTTTACCTATTTCACTAAACTGGAATGTGTTTTTGCGGAGGCTGAGCAGATAACTTGTAGGCAAAATATCGTCTTGGCAGGCAGGCCAGGCAGGCCGGGCCGGGCACCGCTCGCCTGAGCAGGAAGTAAGGTAAAGGTCAGGGATGCATACCTAAAACTGTAGCTTTCAGAGGCAGAAGAGACTCGGAGCCTCAATTAAGGGCCTGGCTCGACTGAGCCAGGAAAACGTGAAGAACGTGTGCTTTACGATATTTAAAAAGTGTACCATGTAAAGACGTTGGCACCATAGGCCTAAAAGCCAAATTAACGTGGTTTTCTTGGAGAATTGAATAACTGACATGCTAACGTTGGACGCATATGCGTCTTCATGGCAGGCACGGGAAAGGAATTATACGACATACATGGAACATGGGTGCATGGATGGGGTGCGAGTGGGGGACACATTGGCTACCTAAAAATTTCTATTTCCTCATTCCCTCCTTGGCCCCTACGGCGCCCTTCAGGATATATCTATTTTCATGAGACCATCTATCTGTTCATATAACATCATTTGCTCATCTTTCTTCATTCGGGAACGGGAACGTGGACTTGGACGGGGAATACAAGATGTGGCGCACAAGCCGCAAATCGCTGGCCCACATTGCAGACAGAGACAACAACTGAATACTATGAGCAGTATTATTCCTAGGAATGACAGTACTTTCCATCCCCATGCTGATATCACACTCCAGAGCCAGCCGGACCATGTCCAGGTGCCTGGATTCTGGTGCATCTGGTGAGCTATTTCATGAAGCCTTGTAATTGCTTTATATACTGACGGTGCGTTATTAGGAATGAAAATACAACAACTGGATCCGATCACTCTACAAGCCCTGCCCCTATCGGCCAGGATGACGTCAAGGACAAGGCGGTTTTGAAGAACAACAAGTCTCATAGCAGACTGCTCACCGGTCAAGTTACCTAAGGCAGAAGTAGTGTCATTCACTACTGCTTCAAGAGTTCTGGTTAATTTGCGTATCAATTTACTGTTTTGGACAGGACCTACAAAGAAAAAGAATCCTTTATTGAAATCTGTATATTGTTCCCACGTTGTCTCAGTCTGATCGACAATCGGGGACTTGATCTCCCTTCTATGTCTTATATGTACAAGATGTGTATTTCGATGATAATCAGGTGGGGCTAGAAAAACAGGTGGTAATAGGAACGCAATGTAACACGTTCCATCCCAATCTAAGGGCAAACGTACATAAGCTGTCTGACCACAAATAAAATAGGAATGGCGGGAAGCTTTGAAAGTAGACTTTCCTTTATCACTGAATTCGACCACAGTATTACAATCACTGTGTCCTAGATGTACTGAACCATTCTTTCTAACGCATAATTTGCCTGTTACTGGTAAAACTGTTATAAACGGCAAATCCGAATTAGTCTCGGACTGAACGTTCAGAATCATGAGATTGAGGGTATAATTTCCTAATCCATAAACTTCATTTTCTAGATCGGTCCCTGTCCTTTGGGGAAGACCGTCCTTGTCTGGGAAACATGCTTTATTCATAACTGTATTCAGATTTCCCCATATCCAATTGCCTTGGGAAACTTTGGACTCACTGTCTAAAGATGACATTAAAGTAAACCATGCACCACACGAACCATTATATGTAAACGGGTACGGATAGAGGGGCAGAGCTCCCTTGTATTTCTGATAGGGAGGGAGTCGGCCACATACCCAGCAATTTGTGGCATTGCTGGTCTGGTGAGAATGGTGTAACATACGGATAAAAGTATTGTTGCGCATTGCTAATCGATAGGACAGCTAGTGAGGGGGAAGGTCACTGAAAGTGTGCTCTACAGTGTAATTAGAAGAAGTATGTACATGAGAACCAAGAGGAAAGAAAACATGTAGCATTAAACTTATGCATATGATCGTAAGACTCAGAAGAAACATAAAAATTAAAGTAATGACGCATCTGCTGTGCAAGTTTTTACAATATTTTTCTCTCTTTTCGATTCGCCTATCTCTCTGACTATTTGGGTCTATCTTATACATGTCAGAAACCTGTCTAACCGCTTCACCCGAGGGGGACTTAAACAATTAAACGCTGTCTGACTTACTAGACCTCAACTTGGCTCGGTACTCCTGTTGTGGAGTTTTCTCTAACAGGGGGAGTTTAGAGTCTGTAGCGGGGCAGTCCTTGGGAACAGTCTTTGGACACAGTCCATGAAATCTTTTAACATGGCTGGAGTGGAGCCACCCCTTTCTGCCTTCAATCTTCACAGCGGTCCTCGTGGTCATCAACACCAATTTTGGTTCCTTCCACCTGGGCTCCAGAGGGCTTGATCGGTCAAAGTTGCGGACCAACACCAGGTCTCCAGGAACGATTTCATGCGGTTTCACCTGGGTGTTGTCCGGGAAGGCAGCTGTGACCTGTGAACGACATGATAGTAGTGCAGACATCAAGGAAGCCAGGTAATCTGTCAGCATAGTACTTTCAACATCAGTGATCTTACGAGGCATAGGCGTACCCCACATGTTTGGGGGACGTCCGAAGACTACTTCATACGGGGACAGACCGGTTCTGGAATGGGCTACCATACGCATATAAAAGAGGGCAACCGGCAAGGCTACCATCCAATCTACACCTTTTTCTGCACAGACTTTCGCTAAACGTGTTTTCAGGGTCTGATTATGTCTCTCAACGAGACCTGCTGCTTCGGGGTGTCGTACACAGTGAAATTTCCAATGGTAACCTAACAGGAGTGATACCTGTTTCATGAGCTCGGACGAGAATGGCTGTCCATTATCTGAATACACGACACGGGGCAAGCCGTATCGCGGGAAGAATTCACGAACCAGCTGCTTGGCAGTGGTTACAGCAGTGTAATCTGGGACTGGGTAAGCTTCTGTCCATCGGGAAAGGGCACATACGACTACGAGGACATACTTGAATCCTCGGCATCTGTCCATCTGGATATAATCCATCTGGAGGACTTCAAAAGGATGGTCAGGAGGATGAAATCCACCTTGTTCCACGGGAATGCCTTTGCCTGGATTGAACTGACAACAGATCATACAGGTACGCACTTTCTATTTTGCTGCTGCTCGTAAATGCTTATTGAACCATATATTCTGGATACTGTCTAACATGGCTTTTTCTCCTAAGTGTGCTGGACTATGTGCTGTATTAATGATAACTTGAACCATAGAGTCGGGGAGAAGCCATGTGGCTTTTCTCTTCGTCAACCATCCCTGATCTGTCTGGACCCCTCCTTGTTCAGTCCATTTCTTGATTTCGTCCGGAGTGGCATGTGTCTGTATGTTGAGTACATCTTGTGTGGGATCCCTGACTGTCATGCAATGTGTCAGTGGAGTTACTTCAGTCTTTGTCATGTCAATTGATGTATCTGTTTGAGTCTGAGCTGTGAGTTTAGCTGTTCGATCTGCCAGGTCGTTACCCTGGGAAATTGTGTCTGTAACCTTAGTATGTGCTTTGCACTTCATGATGGCTATGGCTGTAGGCAAATGTATTACTTCTAACAGAGCTTGAATGAGGGGACCATGCTGGATCTTGGCTCCGTGGGAGGTCAAAAAACCTCTCTCTTGCCAGAGAACGCCGAAGTCGTGAACGACTCCGAATGCATACTGTGAATCTGTGTATATGTTTACTTTCAGGTTCTTGGCTCGTATACAGGCTTGGGTCAGAGCGATGAGCTCTGCTGCTTGAGCAGACAGTGTGTCAATACGATGTGTTTCTATGACTTCAGTCTCAGTGGTCACTGCATATGCGGCCACTAACTCTCCTGTGCTTGTTCTCATACATGAACCATCCACATAAAGTGTCAGGTCCGGGTCGGGTAAGGCAATGTCTGTCAAGTCTTGTCTGGGTTTCGTACTTGTGTCAATAACTTCCACACAGTCATGTGGTGTAGGGTCTGTTGTGCTTGACGGTAACAATGTAGCAGGGTTTAATGTATTGCAACGTCTGATCTCTATGTGTGGCTGAAACAGTGTCAATTCATATCCTGTCAGTCGTGCTATGGTCAAGTGCTGAGTCTGTGTCCTGTTTAGGAGAACTTCCACGGAATGTGGAACTTGTACTGTCAGGGGATGTCCTAACACTATGGAATCGCTTTGTCTGATTGCTAGAGCTGTTGCTGCAACTGATTTCAAGCACGCAGGCAGAGCCTGGGCTACTGGGTCCAATGTACTAGAAAAATAATCACAAGGCTTGTGTTTTCCTGCTTGATCTTGTGTCAGAACAGATAATGCTGTGCCATCGCGTTCAGTGATAAAAAGTGTAAAAGGTTTGCTGTAACATGGTGTCGCTAAAACAGGTGCTTGACATAAAGCTTTCTTTAGTTCGTCAAAAGCTTGTGTTTCTCCAGTATTGGGGTGTCTTTCATAGATTCACATGCTTGAATATTCCCCGTCGTCGGAGTGGGAGTCCCACGGTAAATAAAATAGCAATAAATACTAAATATATAATAATATATAATAAATATATATATACATAATAAGGAAAAACCCAAAAAATGCATACAAGAAGCATAGGGTACCCAACTAAAAAGTTCTCCATAGGAATGCATGGGAATAAAACAGTTCCAATGCAGCCTATCCTTGTCATTATGTTAGTCCAAACTGCAGCCAATCAGGCGCCAGCAGCCCTCTAGAACCTTCTCCTCAGAGCTCAAGCCCTCAGATTTTCTACCGCACGTCGTGTGTAAGGGAGTCTCCCTGAGCTCTGCTCAGTTTTTCTTCTCTTCAAGTGTTTCCAGTCTCTCCACAATGTCTTCAAGTAAGAAGTCTCTCTTCAGAGCCTGTTCCTCCTGTGGAAAGCTGAGATTATTTCATGATGACCCACACAGTAAGTGTATTTACTGCCTTTACCCGGACCATGAAGTGGGCACCTGTAAGCTCTGTAGAAAATTCTCAGAGAAAACTCTGAAGGACAGAGAAGGCCGTTTACTTGTTTGGCTTCAAAGGCTAAAGGACAAGGACAATATACTTTCTGATGCTGAAAGTCTTGTGTCAGGCCGTTCTAAAGCAGCTTCTAAACGTGGTAGTGTGCAGGAGGTGCCTTCACCATTTCTTAAAAAGAGGAAACTTGCCCTCACTTTGGCCCCTGCGGTGTCTTCACCTTTACCTGCCATGTCTGGGCCCACGAGACAAAGCTCTCAGGCTCCTTCTGCTTCAATTTCCAGTTTTTCTGTGAGGAAAACGGATTTGTCGTCGACGACGGTAGTTTCAGCTCTGTCGACGAGCATGGCTGTCTCTGGTTCAAAATCGACGACGACGGTCACGACGACGCTGGCCTCTGGATCGTCGTCAGCTTTGGCGTCGACGTCATCGTCGGCGATGAGAGTGGTTCTCAGTTCTAAGACCGTGTCTTCTTTGATTCCAATTTCGTCTTCGTCGACGAAGAAAGTTCACTCGTCGACGACCCGGTCGTCGTCGACTAGAAGTTCAAAGACTCTGAATTCGTCGACGCCCTCGACAGTGAGCGCACCGCCGACGTCTGTTCCGTCGACGAGAGGGCCTGTTCTATCTACTCCGTCGACGACCGCTCCGTCGACGGCCTCCCCGTCGACAACCGCTCCGTCGACGGCCGCCCCGTCGACGACGACTCCGTCGACGACGGCTCCGCCGACGAAGACATTGAAAGTAAAGGTTCCGTCGACGATGGCTCCGACGACGATGCCAATGAAGATTACTCCGTCGACGGTCTCCTCGTCGACGATGGCATCCAAGACAATTCCATTGCAGAAGACGACTGATGTCATGCCGTCGACGCGTACGCAAGGCACAGTTTCCACGCCAGCCTCTTCATTTGCTTCAATGCCTTTATTGCCTTTCCAGTCCAGCAAGCCTCAGTTCGAGACTTTTACAGAAAGAGAGATGATAAATCCTCCATCTCCGCTGTTTGCTACTGATTCTGATCAAGAGTCTGATACCCAAGCTCAAAGTCTTTCAGATCTGAACATTAAGTGCCAAGAATTCAGTAATGACGAAGAAGATCACTATGGCCAACATCAAGCAACTCACCCTCAAGTTCCAACTGCGATGTTGCCTATATCAATGATATCGAACCTCCAAAGTATGTTGGAGGATTACAATCGGCGTTTCCCACCAACTCCACAGGTTACAGCTGTCCCATCGCTGTTGAATCCAGTTTCGGAGCCGGCCCTAGCTCCTCCTCAACCGGCGTCGCCTGTTACTATTCACAGAACTACATCAGTTCGGGTGCACACAACAATTTATCCAGAGGATGATGATGACGAGAATCCTCCAGAGCGTGAGGATGGAGAAGTTTCTGAAGTAGATGAGGATGGTGAAGAACATTTAGCGGAGTGGGATGACTATCGTGCTCAAACACCATCCCCTTCTCAGGTACCAACGGGGGATTCTCCTCCAGTAGATATCGCAGGATTCCACCAGTTAATAGACAGGGCGGCGCAACGATTCAAATTACCACGAGCACACAGAGAGGAAGATTGCTTCCTATACGATTTCAAGAACCAGCCCTTGAAACAGATACACACAGTCCCGATTATAGACTTCATCTGGTCTGAAGGGGAAAAGATAATGAAGACGCCTAACTCTCTACCGGCACAACTGCCGAGGTTGGAAAAGAAATACAAGGCTCCTGTGGGCTCTCCAGCATGCCTTACAGGTCAACCTAAGCCCGACTCTGTCGTCACGCAGGCAGCTCAAAGAGGTTCAAAGAATCCGGCGTCTACAATCACCGCTCCTCCAGACCGTGAGGGCCGTCGCCTAGATGCTATTGGGCATAAGTTTTCCTCCATGTCCTCTACAACGGTTCGAGTAGCTAACGCCATGGCTATATTAGGTCGTTATGACCGTCAGGCTTGGGCTGACATGTCCGCCTATGTGGCATTACTCCCGGATGCTTCCAAGGCAGAAGCACAGAAAATTCTGCAAGAAGGAGAAAGAACGGCAGAGGAACTTATTGATTGTGCAGTGGATGTGGCCTGCACTGGTTTTCGCCAACTCGCTGGAGCGGCCGTCCTGCGACGACAGGGTTGGCTACGCTCAACTTCATTTAGACAGGAAGTTCAGGCAAGGATCCTGGATATGCCATATGACGGCGAGTCATTATTTGGAGCGCATATTGATGAAGCGCTACAATCTATAAAAAAGGACACGGACACTGCACGTGCTTTGGGTACCCTTCAGTTTAAGAAGCAGCCCTTTCGGGGTGCTCGAGGACGTGGTACTACATCCACTTTTCGTGGAGGAAGCAGTCAATATCGGTCCTTCAACCAAGGTAACCAACGCTTCACCGGTAACCGCCAACAGTCTTCCCGCCAACAACCTGCCAGAACTTACAGAGGAAAGTCTAATTTCAGAGGACAATCTACCAAACGTCAATGACTTGTCTGTCGAAAGGAGAATTGGAGGTCAAATCTCTCTGTTTGGTTCTCAATGGTCCTCCATTACTACGGACCGTTGGGCACTCGACATTGTGAAAAGAGCCCATGCATTGGAATTTGTCGAGGTACCTCCTCCAACACCACCTTCCGGACCGCCACCTCCGCACCTCAAAGAACTGTTTCATCAAGGTCGCCTTCTCATTCAAAAGGGTGCGGTGGAAGTAGTACCAAAGTCTCAGAGAGGGAAGGGGTTTTATTCCCGTTTTTTCCTTGTCATCAAAAAGAACGGAGAATGGAGACCCATACTGGACTTGAGAGCACTCAATCACTATCTCAAGGATCAGACTTTCCGTATGCTAACGCTTACAGAGATCTTGCGTTTGCTCTCAGTCGGAGATTTCATGACAACCATCGATCTCCGAGACGCTTACTTCCATGTCCCTATTCTCGCGGGTCATCGCAAGTTCCTGCGCTTCAAGGTGGGGCACCTTCATTTCCAATTCAAGGTCCTTCCATTTGGCCTCCGGTCGGCCCCCCGAGTCTTTACAAAAATGTTGGCTCCGGTCATGGCTTTTCTTTGTCTCCAAGGCATACAGATATTCCCATATCTCGACGACTGCCTCCTGAAATCACAATCCCGCTCACAACTTCAACACCATACTGCAGTATGTCAGACAGTATTCCGTTCCTTGGGCCTGTCCATCAATCTGGAGAAATCTCAATTGCAGCCAACAACTTGCAAGGATTTCCTAGGAGCAACGCTAGACACCAAACTAGCCAAAGCTTTTGTCTCCCGGGAACGTCAGCAAAGGATTCTCCGACTAGTCTCGCTTCTTCTGGCAAAGAAGTGCGTTTCAGTCCGATTGTTGAAGTCCTTTCTAGGGATGGCTTCGTCGTGCATCGCTCTTGTCCCTCATTGCCGACTACGAGCACGACCTATCCAACAGGCTCTGGACAAACAGTGGCGTCAAGTCACCGGTTCCTTCAACGATCAGGTTTCCATCACCATTCCCATGAAGAAGGCGCTCAAATGGTGGGCACAACCACACCAGCTAGCGGCAGGCACGTCCTTTCTGTTCAACACCCCAGATCTGACTCTAACGACGGATGCCTCCCTGGAGGGCTGGGGAGCTCACCTCCTAGACCTCTCCGTCAAAGGGAAATGGACTTTGCATCAAAAAACCTGGCACATCAACAAGTTGGAGCTTATGGCTATCTTTTTGGCCCTGAAATCATTTCAACCAGTGCTGCAGGGAGAGTCAGTTCTCATACAGACGGACAACACGACCTGCATGCATTATATAAACAAGCAGGGCGGAACAAAGTCTCCGGTGCTATCCCGTCTGGCAGAGGCGATTTGGGACTGGTCCATCAATCATCAAATCCAAATCACCGCAGTTCATCTTCCGGGGTTGTCCAACCTTCTGGCGGATTCCCTAAGCAGGTCCCGATCTTCCAACCACGAGTGGGAACTCCACCAGCCAACACTCGATATGGTCTTCCACCGTTGGGGATTTCCGGAAATCGACCTATTTGCGACTCCAGAGAACCGCAAATGCCCCGCTTACGCAAGCTGGCATCCCCACAAAGGATCCCAAGGCAATGCCCTTTTGATGGATTGGTCGAATCTCTTCGCCTACGCTTTTCCTCCGATCCCTCTAGTGCCTCGAGTACTTTGGAAGATGCGGAGAGAACCCTGCCACATCCTTCTGATTGCTCCCAGGTGGCCACGACAGGCGTGGTTCTCGGAGCTGCCACTCCTGTCTCAATGCAAACCCATTCTTCTTCATCCTCGAATGGATCTTCTCTCCATGAACAGGGGTCAAATCTACCATCCGGACCCCTCTTCCCTGAGCTTGTCAGCCTGGAACCTGAGCACTGTGAATTTGCACATCTGACCATCCCTCAGGAGTGTCGTAACATCCTTGCACAGGCCAGGGCTCCATCAACTATAAAAACCTATAAGTTGAAATGGAAACGCTTTTGCCACTGGTGTGCAGACGCCGGAGTACATCCTTTGCGTGCCACGCCCGCTGAGCTCCTCCCTTTCTTTCTCCATCTGGCTCAGTCGGGTTTGTCACATGCTACTTTAAGGGTTTTTCTGGCGGCAATATCACGCTTCCGCCATGATGGCTCCGCCTCCCTGTGTTCATCCAGATTGATACGTCAATTCTTCAAGGGACTTCTTCGGACTTTTCCTCCAGTTCGGCGTCCTCCTCCCGAGTGGCGCCTCAACATTGTCCTATCACAATTAATGACTGCACCTTTTGAACCAATCCATAAAGCAGACCTCAAGTATGTCACCTGGAAGGTCGCGCTTTTACTTGCCTTGACGTCTTCACGTCGAGTGAGTGATTTGCATGCATTCACGATCAAACCACCATTTCTACAGTTTAAACCGGATTCTGTGCTTTTACGCACTAACCCTACTTTTCTTCCAAAGGTGCCTTCAGACTTCCATATTAATGAGCCTGTTATATTGAAGTCTTTCTTTGCTAACCCGCAAACTCCTGCAGAGCAACGATTACACTCTTTGGACATTAAAAGATGTTTAAAATTTTACATCAGCAGAACAGCCCAGTTCCGAAAATCAGATCAACTCTTTGTAGCTTATGGCCGCTTTCAAAGAGGACGGCAAGTCACCAAACCTACAGTAGCTCGCTGGGTGGCTTCGGCGATTGCTTTCTGCCATCAGAAAGCGGGAAAGCCTTTACAGACTGCAGTACGGGCCCACTCCACCAGGTCTATGGCCTCTTCGACTGCACTCTTTGCCGGAGTTCCATTGCATCAGATTTGCAGAGCAGCCACGTGGTCCAGCAGGCACACGTTCACAAAGCACTACAATCTGGGTGCCATGGCTGAAGGAGATACCGCAGTGGGACAAGCTGTGCTCCGTAATCTTTTTCAATAAGGTGAGCCTCTGTTCTACCCTCCTCCTAATAGTTTCCAGTCTAATGCATGTCTTCTCTATGTATACATATAATTGTATAACTTCTGTGGCATGGGTTTTTACACCTGTCGATTCCAGCCTTTTGTTTATACATTGCATTCTGGAAACTTTGTGTTGGGATACGGACTGCTAACTATTCTATATTCAAGCATGTGAATCTATGAAAGACACCCCAATACTGGAGAAGAACAATTGTTACTTACCTGTAAACAGGTGGTTCTCCAGTATTGGTGTCTTTCATAGATTCACATGCGACCCTCCCATCCTCCCCTCAGAGGCTCTCTTCTCCTCATAGACTCTGTGGTCACTCTTGTGCTACGAAATTCTGAGGGCTTGAGCTCAGAGGAGAAGGTTCTAGAGGGCTGCTGGCGCCTGATTGGCTGCAGTTTGGACTAACATAATGACAAGGATAGGCTGCATTGGAACTGTTTTATTCCCATGCATTCCTATGGAGAACTTTTTAGTTGGGTACCCTATGCTTCTTGTATGCATTTTTTGGGTTTTTCCTTATTATGTATATATATATTTATTATATATTATTATATATTTAGTATTTATTGCTATTTTATTTACCGTGGGACTCCCACTCCGACGACGGGGAATATTCAAGCATGTGAATCTATGAAAGACACCAATACTGGAGAACCACCTGTTTACAGGTAAGTAACAATTGTTCATGTTCCTGAGTCCAAGGGAGGACAGTCGAAGTCGCTGCCTCCTGCGTTGTCAACTGTATGAGTGGCTTTGCTAGATATGCATACTGGGGAATCCATTATCTGCAGTAAGAAGTGAGGCCAATGAAGGCCCGTACCTCCTTTTGTGTCTTTGGCTGTGGAAGATGTGCAATTAACTGGATACGGTCAGGTGTCAACTGTCTACCCCTCTTGGACAGCAAGTGTCCAAGGTATACCACTTGCTGGGCACAGAATTGTAGCTTGGAAGGGGACACCTTATGCCCCTTTTCGGCCAAGAAATACAAGACAGTCAGTGATGCACGTTCGCAATCACGTTCGGTCCGTGCTGTGATTAACAGATCATCAACATATTGGAGTAGGGCAGTGTCAGTAGGCATGTGAATACTGTCTAGTTGTCGTATCAATGCTTGGCTGTAGATACTAGGGCTTTCTGTGAATCCTTGAGGAGCGCGCGCAAATTTGAAGCTTCGGCCATTTAAACAGAAACCGAAAAGATACTGGCTTTCCGGGTGAATGGGGACACTAAAGAAGGCGTTCTTGAGATCGATTACAGTGAATAACACCGCTTCTGAGTCAATAGCAGTCAATAGAGATGAAATGTCGGGAACCACAGGGTACTGCGGTATAATGCATTTATTTAATTCACGAAGATCAATCACCAATCTGTAGACCGGTGGTGCATTTGGGTCAGTTTGTTTAAGAATCGGAATGATAGGAGAATTACATACATTGGAGTCAGTCTCTACGACCACTCCTTGTGCAATGAGCTCGTCAACAATTCTCAGTAAAGCCACTACAGCATCAGGTGGTAACTTATATTGTCGGATTCGGGGTAGTACAACTCCTTGTTTGAGAGTGACACGGTATGGTGTAATGTGCATACAACCTACATCAGTTGGACCTTGTGCCCATAAATGCTGTGGAACATTCTGAAGTCTTGGATCAAAATCTCTCAAAACATAATGACCTTTGAAATCATGTAAAAACAATCTCACTCCTTCCGGAGAACAACAAATCACTGCACCTAATGTTTTCAATGTTTTAATACCAAACAAATTTTCAGGGCATGATTTCGTAAGTAACAAGTCTGTAGTACGAGATAATGGACCGATTTCTAGGGGAACTGGTTTTGACACTTCATTAACAATGGGCTTTCCTGAAAATCCCAGGGAAACATTCTGTGAGCCTGAGAGGGGTGCCCCTGGAACCTCGTCATGACTGATGGTAGTTCTGCTCGCCCCTGTGTCAATCAAAAATGTTCTGTCTTTCCCTAATGCCTGACTATATACATAGGGACCCTCTTGATCTACAGGAACCTCGATAAGGGACAAGCCAACCTCCCTCTCTAGGCTGTTTCAGGAGTACTGCTGGTAATCTGGGTAGTCTGACTAAGCATACTAGTACATTTGTTGATTGACATGTTGTGTGGCAGCAATAGGTTGAGGCTGGGGTACTGCCACGGTCTGTTGTGGATTCTGTGGAGGTTGCGTGTTCTGCGGAATATTTTGTGGAACATGCTCTTGTCTAGGTGGACGCGGTCTTTCTTTCGTTTTGCCTGTAGCTATATTATGTCTCAACATTTATATAATGACCTGGCTGTTTACAGTAGTTGCAGTTCCCTTTAACAGGAGCTGCAGGATGACTGGACGATGTTGTACCCCTCTTCTGACCGTCAGTTGGGACAGACTGAGCAACTAGTACTTTCATTTTCGTGTCTTTCATGCGTCTTGTTCGTGTTCTTCTCTAATTCGGTTTTGGTGGTACTGTAACATTTGTAACATTTGGGAAGGGGTATTAGCTTGCCAGGTGCTCTCTACCTTCAGTACTCTATTTTTAACTTGTGGTAAGGAATTCTCTACTAATTTGGTCACGAAAAGATGTGGGTAGGATTCACTACTTGTCTTCAGACCGCTATTAATAATAAAACATTTCTCAAATCTGGAATAAAAATCGCTAGTGTCTTCATCTTGTTTCTGTTTGCAGGCTGAGATTGCATCCCAGTCTTCCTTTTTCGTTGTCAGTAACCTCGGCAAAACCTGTACTAATAATCCTGGTAATGCTTTGGCTTTGTTCCCAAGACCTGTACCCTGGACTCGTGTATTTTCTTCGTCTTCTAATTCTGTCCAAACAATCTTTTTATCTCCCACCTCCCATTCTTTTTCTTTAAGTTTTTCGTAAATGCCAGCAGGCAACAGAACTTTCAACATTTTAAGGATATCGGGATACGTATACTCCCCCATGTGGAGCATGTCCTTTAATTCACGGTGAAACCCTGTTGGATCTTTATCGTGACAGGGTACTAGTTTTTTCATTTCCAATAATTCCATTTTTGTTAAAGGTGTGTATACGAATACTCGTTCAAGCGTGTCATCTGCCCTACGGACTGGATGAACTTCTCGTAAAGGATTCTGTCTGTCTATGTAAAAAGTTTTTCGTACTGGGGGTGGAACGGGAACAAAATGCGGAGTCAGGAAAGTTCTGTATTTGTGTCGTTGTTCTAGAATGACATTAATTAAATCGGTACCTAGGCCTCTCCATCTGCCTAGGAGTAACTCGTCCAATATATTATATAGGGGACCTGGATCAGAATGTTGACTTTCATACAATGTAATCAGGTGTTGAATCATGTACATACCAGCTAATCGCTGTTCGTCTGGGGAAAGGTTCAAAAATGTTTGCGCTACTGAATCATCTTTATATATGTTAGTATTGCCAGCCCATTGTACTGCTGACCGGGCTAGTTCTTGTTCATGCATGGTGCTAAGTTCACTATAACCTATTCGTTGCTTCAGGACTTTATCAGTGCCTTGGAATAAATGCTCAAGAGAACATTGTTCTGGTATAGGAGGAAGAAAACGTTTCTTGCTTTCTAGGCGTATGGGTTTGTCAAAAGGCCTTGCCCTACCTACGTATGCTATTTTATCCGGGCTATCGGGGTTTTCAATTTGTATATCATCATCGTCTGAAATTATATCATCAACTTCTCCATCGGCCTCTCTCTCTACTCTTTCCCTTTCGTGTATGTCTATAATTACCTTACGAATATTTCTGTACATGGCTTCTATACAAGCCTGTCTACTATGCTTGCCATCGGCTATGTTGTCACTCCATTTTGTCAGAACTCTCATCTCTTCTTTATTATAACCGGGCTGGTCTCGTTCCCTTATCAAACAATTTATCAAAAACTGTAGGACCATATTTTGAGTTTCCACCTTTCGGTGTGCCATGGCTTCCTGAATACTGTCTGGTCTCTCCCCTGTTCTAATAAAATGGAATATGTTATCTAGATGTTCTTGCATATCGGGAAAAATAGTCAAGTAGTTTGTAACCCGTAGTAAACGTATTGAATACAGGATCATCTGGTCTTCGCCAGGTACTGCATCATATCTACAATCAGTAAGATACTGTCTAAGGGCTGCGTACGTAGCTACTTTTGGTGTGCGCTGTAATGCTGCTTCTCTGAGTGTGGTTCGTTTTACTTGAGGCGGGGTGATAGGGGGACCTCCAGCTGCTCCTCCTGGAGTGTGATCGTCAACTAATACTGGTTGTGCTGTTGGTGGTAGTAATGGAGCTGGTAAAGTAGGTGTAGTAGTAGTAGGTGTAGGCAATGTAAGTTGGCCAAAGGGATTGCCAGGACCAGTGGCAGCGGGAACAGTAGGGGGAATCGTGTCATGAGCAGGGTTGGGAGGATTATTAATGGCAGGTGGTACACGTGCATTAGCATACTCTGGAGCAACGTCATCTAAATAGGAAGAAAGGAAAATGTCTGCTGCGGTCTGTCTATGACGGAATTTAGTCGGGACCAATGGTGGCGGTAATTTACTGGGTACTTCCGGGGTCACCTTGGGTAGGCCCTTGGCGAGAACAGGATACAGACCTGTAATAAGGGCATTTCTTTGTCGGTCTAATTGTTCTGCTCTAACTTGTTCACCTTCTTCTAGTAATTCTTTTTCTTGGGCTTTCTCAGATTCCTCCCTACTTTTCTCTGCTTTTCTAAGTTCTATCTCTGTTCTTCTATGCGATTCTTTACGCCATAATTCTATGGCATCTTTCTGGGATTGTCTGGCTTTCTTTTTCCATAATGCTTCTTCTACTCTCATGATGCATTGAGCATCCCATGTCCCTGAGACAGGCCATCTATACTTCTCTTCCAGGTCCTTAGTGTAATCAACCCACAAGTCTAAGTACAGTATGGCATCTAAGCCATGCTTGTGGTACATAAAATGTCCGGGAGTGTCCCTAGGCGGGACGGGAACTGCTTCTTCGAGTATCCCTTTCCTAGTTCCTATCTGACGTAATTTCGAGAACAGTGGCATAAATGTACTTTACTTGAAACTGAACACAATAAAACACAGTAATGAATAGCAAAACAATCACTCATACCACGACATTAAACACATTAAAACATGTTCAGACTGAATACTACCTGGTACATAGAAAAACATAAATCCTGAAAATCTCGAGAAACAATACTGGAATACTGGAATACTAGAATACTGGATCACTAGATGCACTGCTAAAACAGTACAGACATACCGGTCCCATAAAGAGACACGTCCTACCTTATTCACATAAGTGAACACGTCTTGACCGGATCTGTGTACCCAGACCCGTCTTGACCGGGCACAAATTAATGAACCCGTCTAGATGCTCCCCAGCAACGGTACTCACCGGGAAAACAGAACTGAAGGCCTCGGAAACTCCACACTGGACTGGACTGCTACTGCATCTGGCTGCTACTACGCATGCGCTTCGGAACAGGTGGGCTTCCAGATACCTCGGACCTTGCTCTCTCGGCTTGGGCTCTGGTCGGGATCCTCCGCATTCCTCACCGCCTCGTCTGGATGCTGGACCGCAGTCTCCGTCTCCTCCGTGGGCCTGAGGGAGATAGCAGGAAAACCCGCAGATGTGCGCTGGAGTCCGTCACGGCTGTAGAAGGGGTCAGGGGCCTGCGTTACATCGCCGGCGCGTGGGGTGGGGGAGGGGTCCCTGTTCAGGTGCCAGATTATGTGGTAAATAAAATTTACCGTACTATTTTTCATGACAATAAGGATAGCTCAAAAATGAGAGGCAGAGTCCGTGGTATCTGAGTCATACGGGCTTTAATTAAGTATCCCGGGACACTGGACATCGAGTTCCATCACCACTAAGGTTCAGGAAGGGATATTCAACATTTTATTGACATCACACATTATATATAGTAAAACTGTATAATGGAAATGAATACAGTAGGCGTAACAAGTGAAAAAGAGAGAAGATAAGAACGCATGTGCGTAAAAGAAGGCGTGCACAGGGGCGTACACGGAGGTGTGTGCAGGAAACGTCACAGAAGTGTCATAAGTGGGTGGATACATAGAGAGATTCTGCAGGGTCAGCAGAAACCTTTGTCCTGGATGCGTGCGCAACTAGGCGTGACGTGTAACTGGGGAGAGCTGGGGGGCTTGACTTTAGCACTAGTAGAGGAGTCTGGTGTCTGGGGGGTCAGAACGACCTGCACTTATAACATATCTGATATCTTATGTTTGGAGGATGTGTTGTCTGAAGTAAAAGGTCTCTCGGGCAGAGTGCGTTCAATACTGAATGCTAGTGTGTGTCTATAGATCCTCATGCAAAGCGCGGGGGCCATGGGTCTACCATGGTAACGGGTGCAATAAATTACGTGCAAGGAGACAGGAAAGCTTAGGCCCTTTGCTCTGCAGGCTGGAATATGTTTACCTATTTCACTAAACTGGAATGTGTTTTTGCGGAGGCTGAGCAGATAACTTGTAGGCAAAATATCGTCTTGGCATGCAGGCCAGGCCGGGCCGGGCACCGCTCGCCTGAGCAGGAAGTAAGGTAAAGGTCAGGGATGCATACCTAAAACTGTAGCTTTCAGAGGCAGAAGAGACTCGGAGCCTCAATTAAGGGCCTGGCTCGACTGAGCCAGGAAAACGTGAAGAACGTGTGCTTTACGATATTTAAAAAGTGTACCATGTAAAGACGTTGGCACCATAGGCCTAAAAGCCAAATTAACGTGGTTTTCTTGGAGAATTGAATAACTGACATGCTAACGTTGGACGCAAATGCATATGCGTCTTCATGGCAGGTCGGGAAAGGAATTATACGACATACATGGAACATTGGTGCATGGATGGGGTGCGAGTGGGGGACACATTGGCTACCTAAAAATTTCTATTTCCTCACGCTGCTTGTCACCGTGTGTCTGTACTAAAACTGACAATGCACACCAATCTTTCACGTGTACATAGAGTGTAAAAGCCTTTGTGTAATCTGGTGTGCCTAACACTGGTGCAGAGCAAAGAGCTTGTCTTAACTGATGAAAAGCATTGTGGCATTCATCTGTCCATGGAAGGGGGATCGGAGTGTTTTTAGTCAAAAGCTCTAGCAGGTGTTTAACAATGTGTGAAAAACCCAATATGCATTGCCTACAAAACGAAGTCAAACCAATGAATGCACAGACATCTTTCTGTGTGGAAGGTACTGGTGTGTCTAATATTGCTTGAATGCGACCTGGTGTCAGTGCATGGCCCTCCTTAGACAGAAGGTGACCTAAGTAGGTTACCTTCGGTCTACAATATTGCAATTTCTTTCGTGATATTTGATGGTGGTGTGTAGCAAGAAAAGAAAGCAAAGACAAAGTACATTTCTCACACTGCTCAGGTGTATCAGCTGCGAAACAAGATGTCATCGACATATTGTATGAGAGCCACAAGGTAAAGGAATTGAGTTGTCTTTTTAATGCTTGACTATAAATACTGGGACTCTCAGTGTACCCTTGAGGAACTCTACAAAATCTGCATGATCGATTATTCAAAGTGAAACCGAACAAATATCGGCTATCTAGATGAATAGGAATCGAGAAGAAAGCATTCTTCAAATCGATTACAGAAAATGTAGTTGCGTTTGGAGGGACCAGGGTAAGTAATGTTGTTATGTCAGAAACCACAGGGTACTGCGGTACTACAATCTTGTTGACTACTCTCAAATCAATGATAAATCTGTAAATCCTAGTGTCAGTATCTTTTTTCAAAATGGGAAGAATAGGACTATTGCAAACATTGTAAGAAACTTTTTCCACAACCCCCACTTTAATCAAATCATGTACAATGCATGTGAGTGCTTATTCTCTTTCTTGAGAAATTTTATACTGAGGCAGTCTTGGCAATGAAGCACACTCCTTGCCACTAATATGCACTGGCGGAATAACCATTTGTCGTACATCAGTGTCTGAAGTAGCCCACAAAGTACTAGGGAGTGAAGCTAATTCAATGTCCTCTTTAATAATACAGGATCTCTCAATCACAGGGTAGTTGTCATTCAAAATAAACCATACTCCTTCCGGAGAACATCGTATCGTAGCCCTGAAATATTTGAGCACATCAAGACCCACAATATTATCTGGTGTGTTTGGAGAGAGCAAAAACGGACATGGAGCAGTAAACTTATCAACATGGAATGCAAGTGGTTGTGACAGTGGGCTAAGGGAAGGTGTTCCATTGAAACCTAGCAATGTAATAGTTAAGCCAGACAGGTGAGCCCTAGGAACCAAGTGTTTAGACAAGGCACTACGAGTAGCTCCTGTATCAACCAGAAACTGATCAGTAGAACCCAAAACATGTGCTGTAACATAGGAACCCCTCTGATCTACTGGAACTTCAACTGATTCCTTACCCCATCCTAGGCAATCCTATGTATAAGCAGAATCTTGAAAATCAGACGGCAGATAGTCGGACATTTGATATTGGTTCCATCTATCAAAAGTGTTAAACCCATCCTGACAAAAGGACTTTTTTATTTTATTGTCTTTATTTTAAAAAAAAAAACGTTATTGTACCTTGCAATATTACACAGCCATTGGCCTACAACCCAGAGGGCCGGCCGCAATCATCTATTGTTGGATACATTGCACCAGGGTAAGGCCCCAAACTAGTTATAGTGGTTAGAAGAAGAATGACAACTGAAAGGCAAATTGAAATGCACATAAATAGCGATAAGTTGCTAATCAATAGAGGTTTTAGTTTTCCATTTTTTAGAAAATCAACAAAAAGAAAAACAACAAAGAAATCACATTGCGGTCATCCATGAACAAGTAGAGTTACATTAGCTGAATGTAAGGGCGTTCCCTTGTGCGTACCACTGTTTACACCCGTTGAATCAAGCACGTAATGAAAGGTCGGGAATGCCTAGGCTTTCTTGTACGTGGCTTTCCATGAATCCCACCCTTGTCCTCCCTCAATTCCTATCCTCTGGGTCCCGGTCCCCTTCCCCACTCCCGTTGTCCTTGTCCCCTTATAACACTCTCAAGGCTCATCAGTCTTCCTCCCCCTCCTCATCTGACTCTAATGGGTCCTCCTCCAGCAGAGGCTCACAGATTTCCCCTCTATATACATTCCATGGGGTCCAGATTTTGTTCCATTTCCCTGGGCATGCTCGGCTTAAGTATACTGCCCTCTCCGTCACCATCACCGTATCCATATTCATGAACCATTGTGTTTTCGTTGGTAGTTCTGCCACCCCCCAGCGCTGTGCGATATCCCGTTTGGCCACTATCATGCCCAATGCAACCCAGAGTTGGCCATATCTGGACAGTCGTTTGGTCCCCATACATTTAATAGACATTTTCGTGGCTCGGGGATGAGAGAGGTCTCCAGGGTCTGAGACACAGTGCGCATTATTTGCCTCCAATATTCCTGAATGGGTGGGCATTCCCATAGTGTATGGAAAAAGGTACCCTCCTCCCCACAGCCCCGGAGACAATAAGGGTGTTGTGCTCTGTGTATGCGGTGCAGCGTTGTTCTTGTGTAGTACACTCTGTGTAAAACTTTGAGTTGTACGAGCCTCAGTCTGGCAGAGATGGCCACCTCCCTTGGGGACGCAAGCGCCTCATTCCATTCGTGTTCGTCCATCGCGTTTACGTCCCCCTCCCATATATCTTTCAGTGGAGTCATTGGGTCAGGCAAGTTGTTAATTAGCTTGCGGTACGTCAGCGACTTCGCTCGCTCAACCATAAAATCCATGAGGAGACGATCCTCAATCGGGGATGATTCTGGTATTCCCTCCCCAGGGGGGATGGCAGCGAGTAATGCGTGACGTATCTGAATGTAAGGGTATGGTTCCTGTGGTCCCAGTTTGTACAGTTTCCTCAAGCGGTCAAATGTTATAACCTCTCCCCTTTCCCATAGGTCTCCCACTGTGGATATCCCTATGGTGTCCCAGTGAGAGATTCCCTTGCTGTGTCTCAGATTCCCTAAGGCACGAGAGTCCCAGAGCGGGGTGAGCTTAGTTATTTTCCCTTTCCAGCCCAACGCCGCTAGCGCCGTATGCCACAGCGCTGCAGTGAGTCTCGTGGGTCCTACTAATTTTCGCACTCGGCGTTGGTCATAGAGCGGGGCTAGCATACTATTGGTGCCTAATTGTGCCCTATCTCCTGGAAAGCCGGGTCGGTCTGCGAGACATGGACCCATTGATTAATGGGCTTAAGTTGAGCCGCCCAGTAGTATAATTTGAGATTTGGCAGCGCGATTCCTCCATCATACCATCCCCTGTGCATTTTGGCTTGCGCAATACGCGCCGGGCGGTTGCCCCATAGCAAACCAGCTACCAAGGCTGCCACCTTCTTGAAGTATCCTGGAGTCACTGGATACGGCGTGTTCTCCAGTATATACAAAAAACGGGGTAGGGACATCATTTTGTAAAGCGCCGCTTTACCCAGCATCGTTAAAGGCAATCCCGCCCAGAACTTGACTTCTTGTTTAAGCCGCTCCATGGGTGGCGCCAGGTTCTTTTGTGCAAACTCCGTTGGGTCCATTGTAATGTGGATCCCCAAATATTTAAAGGAGGAGCCAGCTACCCTTAACACCTTGGGTGCTTGAGAGATTACCCTCCTGTGCTGCATTCCCTGAATCCCCATTGTTCATGACGAGCTCAGCTTAACCGTGCGAAGGGGTTAAGGGGCAGTCTGTGCCTAATGCTGGGATCGGGCCTTTCAAAACATATATCTCTGATTTATTCCAGTTTATCGTGTACCCTGATATTTTGCCATGGTCGTCACAGAGGCTCAGGAGTGCCGGCACTCCACGCTCTGGGTCTGTTAAGTACACCAGCATGTCGTCCGCATAAAGGGAGAGCCGGTCCTCCCATCCCTCTTTCCAATGTATTCCTTTAAGTAGTGGAGTTTGCCGTATCAAATTTGCTAGTGGTTCTAGGGCGAGTGCAAAGAGCAATGGTGAGAGGGGGCAGCCCTGACAGGTGCCCCTCCCCAGAGGGAACGTTCGCGAGATATGACCGTTTGCAACCACATGAGCGACTGGCTTCGTATATAGTAGTCTGACCCACGATATACATTTCGAGCCAAAAGCTAAGCAAGCGAGGACCTCAAACAAATAGTTCCATTCTACTAGGTCGAAGGCCATTTTTGCATCCAGGGCCAGTATGACCGCCTGATCGGGGATCATGTCTGCCCTCGTCAACACCCCGTGCACTCTGCGAAGGTTCATTGCCCTGTTTCTGTGAGGCATAAATCCGGATTGATCCGGATGTATAAGGTCGGGCAGATGTGCCATCAACCGGGTAGCAAGGAGTTTGGCCAAGATTTTAACCTCCGCATTCAGCAAAGACATAGGGCGGTATGAAGAGCAATCCTCCTGCGGTTTCCCAGGCTTGGGAATCGCTACTATGGTAGCTATTCTCTGGTCGGGCGGAAGTTCGCCCCTCTCTAAACATTCTTCATACATAGCTAGTAGGTGGTCACTTAGCTTCTCCGATGCGGTCTGATACCACTTTATCGGAATGCCATTTGGTCCGAGCTCTTTGCCGGGCTTTAGCGCTCGTATGGCCATTTGTATTTCATCCCTGGTTATGTCTGCATCCAATTCAGCTGACGCTTCCGGTTGCAGTGTCAGGGTTTCTATCTGGCCCAATGCTGCCCTGGCCATGTCGTTGGATATATACCGTTCGGGGGTGTAGACTCCCTCAAAGTGCACCGCCAGTGCTTCCACTATCTGTTTAGGGCTTGTTTGAATCCCACCTAGGCTATCCCTCACCTGCTGGATGCCCCTTGAGCTACCCCCTCTCTTATCTAGCCAGGCTAACATCTGTCCCGCCTTATCCCCCACGCCATATATCCTGTTCTGTCTGTCAGTTATTTGACCCTTCACCTGATGCCGGACGTGATCCGTGTATAGTTGTTGTAGGAGTGAAAGTGGGTGTGCCGTGTCTGGTGTAGGATTTGTCTCATGTAAAGTTGTTATGTCACGAAGAGCCAATTCGAGCCTGGACAGCTCAGCTGCTTTTTCCCTTTAGTGGCCTGTGATCGAGTTCATGGCTTGCCACCGCAGTACCGTCTTGTATGCTTCCCATATCACCTCCGAAGAACTCACGGAGGCGACATTTTCTTCGAAATACTGAGTTGTCGCCCTCTGGAGAGCCTTCCTGACCTTCGGGACCTTGAGATATGCTGCTTGTATGGGATAAATAAGTTTACAAGACTTTTCTTGAGTAGAGATTGTCAGGGTGATCGGGGAGTGATCCGATATGCCTCTAGGGTGTATGTCTATGGTATCTACATGTTGTATTCCGTCACCTAGCGCTAGGAAGTAGTCAATCCATGATAGACTGTTATGAACCGTGGAGTGAAATGTGTACTGCTTATCCTGAGGATGGACATGTCGCCAGATGTCTACTAGACCCATTGCTGTTAGGAATCGTTGAAACCGGGAAGGTCCCCCAATCGGGCCCGTCGCCGGGAATTTGTCGAGTTGTGTGTCTATTGTGACATTAAAATCTCCCCCAAGAATTACATCTCCCTCGGGAAGTGTCAGCAAAAAGTCACTGAGCGCTGGAAGTTTTATTGAGTGACGTGACGGTGGGATATACACCGATACCACATTAAGAAGTCATCCCTCTCATTGTCCCTGTACGGCTGCGAAGCAACCCTGCCGTCAGTCTTTGTGCCCAGGGGGATGAATTGCGAGGACTTTTTAATCAAAATGCCAGTCCCCCGGGACCCCGAAGAAAACTCCGAGTGAACTATCATCTTATATCCTCTCCTGTCCAAGGCCTTGGATGCCCCCCCTGTTAAGTGTGTCTTTTGCAATAGTGCTAGGCTAGGCTTTTGCCTCTTTAATGCGGTTAATACCAGGCCACGTTTCACCTTGTCCCCCAGACCTCTTACATTCCATGTCAGTATTCGTAGGGGGGAGCCACGTAAGCGTGACTTGGCCTTCAGTGCACTACGTATCAGACCATCCGCCATTTCTAGTCATGTAGACGTATATAAGGGTATCCAGGTGTCGGACCCGGACCCTTGGCTTCATCTTATCAGCTAGAGTATTCTTCCATAAAATTCCATTTCTCAACCGTCTTTGTGAATTTCTAACAAACAACCAACAACCCCCCCTCTCCCGCCCCCTCCCTGCCTCCCTGCTTAACGGACCTTCATCTGCTCGCCTCCCCAACTGAGCAGAGCGCTTTACCCATCCCAAAACCAGAGTACTTGCACGTTGGGGGTGAGCGTCTCCCCGGGCCGGCGGCATCCCTGCTCTCTTCAGGGTCACCCAGGCCAGCGTCCAACCACGACTCTTGTGCAAGGTTAGTCAATAAAAGGAGTCAACGTCCATTGTTCTTGTAGGATTTCTGTACTATTCCCCTCTGCCGGCCTCAGTTAGTTCATGAGTCGGCGACTTGCTTGCGTCTCTTCTGCCTGATGATTGTGACCCACTCCGGCTGTCGACGCGGTGTCCGTGGTTCGTTCTGTTGGACCTACGCGGAGGTCCCGCGGTGCGCCAACCCTCGAGCCAGTCTCTGGCCGCCTCCGGGGAGTCAAAGAACCAGACCTTTTTGTCGGCGACCACCCGAAGCCGGGCCGGGAACAGCATTGAGTAGGGCAGCTCTTGCTCTCGCAGTGTCTTTTTTACTTCCAAAAATGTCCTCCTCCGCCGCGAGAACTCAGCCTTATAGTCCGGGAAGAAAGATATTTTTGAGTTTTGAATTTGGATGGCTGGTGCCACTCTGGCCGCCTGCAAGATGGTGTCACGATCGCGAAAGTTAAAGAGTCTCGCTAAGATCGGTCTTGGTGGGGCCCCTTGTTTCGGCTTCCCTCCTGGCACTCTATGGGCCCTTTCCACAGAGAAAAAGTTTGAGAGGCCCTTGGGATTAAGCTGGTTCTTGATCAGGTCTTCCACATATAGATCCATAGCACCCGTAGCTTCTGATTCCGGAACTCCTAGGATACGAACGTTGTTCCTCCGGGAGCGTCCTTCATGGTCGTCCAGCTTCTCTTTGAGCAATTTGTTATCCGCCTGCAGATCCGACACATCCTCCACCAAGGATTTGGTTACCACCTCCACTTGCTTCATCCTTTCACTCATTTTCTGGAGGTCCGCCCGAATGAGTGTTACCTCCGTTGCTGTCGCCTCCACCGTCGCTTGCACCTGGGCTAGGGCGCTTAGCACGTCTTCCAGCGTGGCTTTCTTTGCACCGTCTCCCTCCGTCCCTTTACCCAGTTACTTGCATTGTTCCGACAGGGGGAGAGACTGTTTTTCATATGCAAATTTGTCAAGCTTAGCTTGGGTGGAATTATGCTTAGACCCTCTGCCCGCCATTATCACACACCAAGAAATTGCTCACCGTCGAGCGCAGCTTGTGGTGGAAGTCTGCTAGGTGTTTCCCCGAGGAGAATGGTCGATGGGGCCGCTCGATTTTCAATTGTACCTCGGCTAGGAGATCGTTCCCCGTGTCCGAGTGTAATAATTAGGCTTTCTGGGCTGGAGCCCCACAGGTGGGTTTACACCTCGTCCCCAGTCACGTTGCTGATAGTAGGTTCCGTTTTCGGCCTGCCTGCTGAGACCTCGGCGCGGGCCGTCTAGTCTGTTATTCGAGGGAGTTCGTGCCCGGAATGGCGTAGGCTATTCAAAATGGCGGTGTCGTCGCACTTTTTTTGGGCTTCGTTTTCCGTCTGCGTTGCCGCTACGCGCAGTACTGCGTTGTCTTGGGACGAAATACACTGCCCATGGAAGGTCTGCGGGGACGTCAGATTCTTTACCGCCGTTTTCGCTCGAGTCGTTCTTCACTACGAGCACTTCCGGTTGGTGAACACCGCCGATGCCTCACTTCCGCCCGTGCACCGCTTCAACCAGCGTCCGCTGCTTTCCGTGTGCCACTAGGCCTTGTTCAGGTGTCGTCTTTTCCACCAATTCCAAGTGCGCCGCTGCTCCGAAACTTCTCTGCTGGGTGCCGTACGGTCACTGGACCCGGGGCATCCCGCCTGAGTTTGTTGTTGAGCGGATAGGCATGCGGATTGATGCGGGATGCCGCCTTACTCCGGGAGCCTCTCTAGTTTGCTGCCGCCATCGTCGGCCGCTAGCCACGCCCCCGACAAAAGGACTTTTATGAATATTGTTGTAAATTGTTTGTATAATTTATTGTATATTAATTTTCATGAGAATATTGCTGTATACTACATTATAGATGTGACTTGTTAGAAGATAAAAACTATAGGTCAATGAGTACCCTTGGAGTCAGCCAGACAGAAAGGAAATCTTTTGTTTATTGTTTATACCACCCAGTCCTTTCTGGTTTTCTGGCTAACTCTCTCTTTTGTGAGGTGTTAAACCCATCCTGTCCACGTGCATTAGCATCAAACTTAGCACGATCATTTGTGCTTCCTCTAGGCCCTGGATATCCTGAATGATTTCTTATTTGTCCCCGACCACGTGGACACTGCTGAGCACGCAGTAATGGAAAATCAGAAAGCCAATGTCCAAATATCGTGCAGTACGCACACTGATCAACAGACAAATTCGAACAAGTATAGAAAGGAAAGGACAAACCATAAGATCCACGTCCACCTCTATCATTACCTCTAGAAGGCGGGCCATAAGCTTGAGCCAACATAACCTTTGCATTTTAACTCTTTAGACTTTTTATCCTCATTACTTTTAGCTTCTAATTCTTGTCGCTCATAATACTGAGCCATAGTTAGGAGAGAAACCGGAGAAGAGGTAGTCCATGAACTTTCACTCGCCTTTAGGCGACTAGCTATTCCTGGCAAAAGGTTGGCGACATATTTATTGACAAACAGATACCTACCTGTGCCACCTGTCAATGACTGGCCTCTAAAATCGTTGAATGCTTCTTCAAAGTGTGTGAAGAAGTCAGAAACTGATTCATCTACCTTTTGCTTGCAAGACGCTAACACTGTCCAATCTATCTTTTTAGGGCGAATGATCGTCTTTAACTTAACTAATATAGCTGCCGGAAGATTTAAAATTAACTGACACGGTTTCTGTGCAGGTTCTCTATCTTCATCTAACTGCTCTAAATCTTTTCACAATGCTCCAATTGTCGCACGATCATCAACTTTACGCACAGTTTTCCACATATCAGGTGGTAATATTAGCCCAAAAAACAAATCATTATCAGGCAAAGTCATAGTACAAGAGCTAATGGCACACTCAACTTCCTCATAAAAGGCTGCTGGATTCTTTCGCGGATCAGGCAATGCATTTTTAGAAGTCTTATCATCAGCTGTACCCGTTCAATTAGGAGGAACATATAAAGGCGCGGCTTCCCGCATGGGTTTCGAATTAATTAGAACATTCTTATCTGTTTCAGGAGTAGAAGTTCGTACCATGTTGATTCGGGATGTTGGTGCAGCTGCGTCTGCTGCCTTTTTCTCCTCTTGCAAACGGGCTGCGTCAACACGCAGTTTAACCAAGCTTCTGATCGTGTCAGCCACCTTTGAGAAGACAAAAAAGACCTTCACGTAGTTCTTTACAATCAGCTGCTACATCATCGGGCTACATTTCTACCAAATATTTTCTAAACCGTTCAATAACCTCTGTGGCAAATGTATTGGTAAAATATATTTGCTCCCTTTCCTGCCAATCTTTTATACTATCTAAAAGTTCAGAAGCAGCTTTAGTACTAAGAACAGCTTTACGTGCAGCAGATCTAATCTCAGACGCACATTCAGCAGATAACATTGAGCGAGTTTCTCGAGCTTTGTTCTGATCTGTAGAAGAGTCCTCATCTGATTCATGAGGAGCAGAAGGAAGAATATACGGAGGTGGACAACTATCTAATAAGAGAAAATCATCTTGGGATTTATTAAAAATAGGATAAAGAGGTCTACGAACGGCGTATTGGCCATTTACCTGTAAATGACACTCCCTATCTTCCCTCTCTTTAATTTCTTTAATTTCTCTATTTTTCATTTCCAATCCTTTCACATGAATTTTCTGAAGTTGTTCTTTTTCAATCAACGCTTGCTCACGCTTCATTCGCTCACGCACTTCTTCCACATTTGCACACAGTCAAACACATGTTCCCTAGCCTTTCGCTTAAACATTCGTTGCTCCACATACTGAATCTTTCGCAAGTCAAATGACCCATGCATAGGCCAACGCAACTCAGGATCTTTACGAGTGTATTTGTTCCATAACTGCTGTACATTATGGAAGAAATACCATACTTAATAAACATGTCCCTATTAGGCGTCCCCTCCGGGGAGCCGGTTGTGCTTCTTCGAGTTTCAAACTGGTCTCACTACAAAAGCAACACATCCTACGAAGTGTGTTGGAAACAGGCATGCCAAAAATAGTGCAGAATATGCAGTATTATAATAAAAGTAGCGCTTAAGGTACTCTTCGTACGTTGAGCCGTTCAAACAAATTCAAATAGAGAAAAATCTCCTCATTACCTGCCTATATAAATTGCAATTCATATGTAAATTTTAAACAAATACTAATATTGACTAGTCTTTCAAACAAAAGCCGCAGTAAGTGTTACTAAACTACCTTACCAATCAAAGGCCTCAAAAACCAACAGCAAGTGCCGCAGAATGGCTCTTACCAATCAAATGGTGTCAAGGTTCCAACTGCCAAGTTCTCAAAACTAAACTACCTGACACTTTTGACTTCAAAAAGAACAATTTAAATCATAAATGTAGGAAAGTATTATAACACCTCTGTCTTTTCCAGCCTTGTAAATATGCAGCTATTTCTGAAGTCTGTGGCTCATGCCTCCAAATGTAACAGCCTTGTCATTTTGTTGTCAACCTTGAAGGAAAGAAGTCGTTGGACCCCAATGCTCATGAATCATTCTGAAATAATCCAGATTAAACACCCAGCTGCCGAAATTCCTTAGTATCTAGAGTCAAAAAGGCCAACTCATTCTCCCATCCTAAAAGATAATCTCGCTTTAGAACTATCTTGTCTTCCAGACAATGTGCAGTAACTCTTTTGTAGGTTCCACCAAATGCATTGACCTGCAACTTTCTAACTGGTTTTATATACACTGTAAAGCCAACACATTGTCCATGCAGAGAAGGACCAAACAGTTCCTTACTACACCCTGAAAACTGTTTAAAGCAACAACAAAAAACTAACTTTAGCTCCAACCAATGTATATTTCATTTCCTTCCCTCCCATGACCAATTGCCACTTTTTTGACAGTCCACCCCGGTTCCAAATGCTAGCTGCTTGCATCTGACACACAACATTTGGTCATTTCAAAAATTGCTCTACCATTCTATGCATCCAAGTCGTTTAAGCATCATGTCAACTTCTACTATGCCTCTTATGTCAGTTAGACCATGTCTCCATACCACAGTCCCTTATGAAATCCTTTTGCTTTCAAACTCTGGAGTGCCCTGTAATATACAGTTTTGCTGACAGCAGCCCTATGTCCTGTGCCAGTGCCTTCAAACTGGCATGCTTCAACAAACATCTTATTTCTGATTTTATCAACCTACCTTTCTTGCAAGGTAGTCTTCAAACAACCTCTACTGTGTCTGTTTGAAAACTGAAAAATTCAATTGTGCTGCCTGAAATCTTTGCTCACATCCTCAAATTTAACCTCAGATCTTCCAACAATTTCCTGACAAAACTAAGCTGTCTCTCCAAAGTCAATACATTCTGTGACATGAACAAAATGTCATCTAAATATACAATTATTCCCACTCCCCTTTCTGTTACATAAACTGCCACTGGACACATCATCTTTGTGAAAAGCCAATGTCCAAACCAAATACTAGTTTTACAAACTGATAAAGATGACCTGGCCTCCTGAATTAGACGAATAACTGACTTTATTCCGAAATTGGGACATTGAAAGAAACATTTTTTAGATCTAACTTTAGCATCCAATACCTCTAGAGAAGGATCTCCTCCATCTTGAAATGTTTGTATATTAGAAAGTTAATTAACACCCTTAAATGTATTAGTGGTCTGTTCTTCTGGTCCATCAAAAAAGTATACTCAATAACTACCTTTTCTTCTTCACTTAACTGAATGAGTGCATCTTTCTGCAGTATTTGCAACACCTCTAAATCCACCAAATGACTTTGTTCCTCTCTAAAAAACAAATCCCTCCTTTTGATCCCCTCCTCTATAATGGAACCTCCTCAGACTCCATTGAGTAGGCTAGTATTACACTTACTATCCAAGGATCTTTAGTTATTTCTTTCCATACATGAAAACATTCTTTCAACATGCTTCGTGCCTGTTTTTGGGGAGAACCAATTGAAATCTTTATACTTACCTTGGATGACAGCATTTTTTGCATGTCCTTTTTAGGTTTTGCCTGGCGAAAACGATGCGAAAGCATCGTTTCGCTAGGCGAAAACCTAATGAGTATAGTATGGGGCTGGGAATCCGCCCCTGTCTTCCATTGGCTAGCTCCATAAATGGAGGCTAGCCATTGGAAGACACATCTGTCCATCAATGCCGGCCCAGATTCGGGGGCGTTCCCGAGAATTTTTGGCTTTTGGCTACGTCAGCCGAAAGCCTGTTCTCGGGAACGCCCCCGAATCTGGGCCGGCATTGATGGCACCCGTGGTCTCCTCTTCGCCTCTTCTCCCCCTTTCGCCGTGCGATATGGGGTCGCGTGAAGAGCTGCCCAAGGGATTAGATGAGCCAAAATGCCCTCTTCGGAGCGCTGGAATGAGTGCTGTGTGATACCTCTGCCGCCCCCCCCCCCCTTCTCTCCTTTTTACCGTCACTTACGATTTTTCGTACCCTTTCTTTGGCATCATTGAAAATTACATGACCATATTTTTAACATGTCTGCCGCATTCTTTACGGAAGACACAGCCGTTATTCGTCGCACTTAATATGACTTGCAACCTATCAATCGCCACACTACCGAGGAACTTTTGTCTTAGAGTGAAAGTAAGTGTTCACTACTACCCTGGATAACGTGGGAAAGAGAATAGTTTACGCTCGCATTTTAAAACAAACATTTTGAAACAAGCATTATTGCCTGTATAACGCAACCGCTTTTAATCGTTCTTGCAGTTCTTTCAAACATGGTTGAGAACGACGAGTTCGTCAAACTCGTAAGTATTAACAGGCTCACTCACCGGTACCAGTCGGGCGAATGTCACGTTTATACACACAATGGCATCATATTTACAAATACACATCACCGGGCCATAAAGTGGGTAACAACAGACTCATGTAATAAAAGTTGCAAGATATAAAAATCACGTGTGCCAGATGCATGCAAAATAACAGAGATGTATAACCTTGTATTCACATATATTTATGTTAACAATCAGTGTGTAATGATTCTGTTCACAGTAATAGCTCCCTGATGAAGAGCAATTACAGCTCGAAATAAGCATTCCGGTCTGGCCATTTAATTGATATTGTTTCGTGTAAAGCGCCCTGATGTTGAATTGATGACGTCTGCACTATACAAAGCACAAATAGGTGCATCAGAGTAAGTCTGTGCCTGAGACGCCTTCTTAACGGTGCCTAAAGCACGCGGAGATTCAGACTGAAAGACCCAAAAAGATTCTGCCTGAGACACCCGGAGAAACTCCTTCTGTGAGTACGGCATTGAGAGGCAGCTTTGCCTGAGACACCACATTATCTGTGCCTGAGACACACAGAGAGCTGAGACTGACACACCCAGAGAGACTGTGTCCAAGACATCCAGAGGACTGTGTCTGGGTCACCCTGAGGCCTGCGCCTGGGAGTGAAGACACACAGACGATGTCTATTTATGAGACACCCATGACTGTTTCCGATGCACCTTATAAGTGTCTGAGACACTCGGAACGGTTTGTGAGACCCCCATAGTGATTGTGTCTTAGAAGTGTACCGCGATAATTCAACATGAGACAGGCATGTGCCTGCGACATCACCATGAAAGTGGGGTACCCAGGGGGTCACTGTGTCCGACAATCAGGATTCAGACTCCCTGAAGAGTCTGCCCAAGTCTGCACGGAGATTACATCTGAGACACAAGGAGGACAGCGCCTCAGAGTGAGACACCCTGCGGACAGCGTCTCTGAATGTGACATGCAGAGGACCGCTGTGCCTGGGGCACCCAACACTGTTCCCAATACCCACTCTGAGACACCCCAACGACTCAGAGACGCCTAAAGACACAGATGAGAGCACAGCGAGTGAACACGGCAGAAATGCAGACACATTTTCTTCCACAAAAACTTAAATAATGGACTTTTTATAGGTCGAAACAGTATGGAAACGGCTCATAGATGAGTGTACAAAAAAAAGTGCACAACAAAAACAGGTTTACCAGTCTGAAGGCACTTTACAGTGACTGAGTTGAACGAGACAGGCGGACTCCGAGGAAAGACTGGCCCTCGGGGTTCCCAGGGACCGTCTCCACCATTAACAACCCCCCCCCCCCTTCCCCGTGCCACCAGTGCCCAGTGGGAGGGCTCCACGAACACCATGGGAATATCTCTCACAGACAGAAGACACGACCAATGTCAAACCCCATCCAGAAACCCCCATATACTTACAGGTGGCTGAAGAGAGACATTGTGTTTTTCTGTCCGGTGGGAATTGTGGGGGTGGGTTAATATTAAGCTGCAGTCCTCAGGAATCCCGGTGTAGTGTGCAAACCACCCCACAGACACGGTTAACCCATGCCTTGCGTTGAGGAATGCAGCGCAGGTAGACCTGGAAAATACCCACCCTTCACCTCACACCCCCACCCTCTTCCGTTTTCCTGAGAAGTCATTGTCTGCCCCACATCAGAAACCACGTCACATGGCCTCAACTTCAGACACACACAACCATCCCGTGGCTGCACCGCCCTGGGACCGCTACTACCCTCCCCCCCAAGAGTCACCAATGCTACATGTCGCCATTAGACCACCAGACTGCACGCGGAGTTCAGGGGGTGGGGGAAGAGGATAAGGTGCTGTGCAATACAGGGGGTTAAGCACGGAAGTCAAGAACAGGGAACATGGTGAAGGCGACGGGGGGCTCGGCGTTATGGGTTAAACACTGATGGGAGGGGCATGTGACGTCAGTCATTGTATACCGTGTCAAACTGCCCTAATTAACAACGGAAGAGGTCTGGGTGCCTTCAATACACACAGGACTTCAGTGGCGAGAGCCTGGGGCGGCATTTGGAACATAAGGTCTGTTGAAAGGCAAGGTGTGCGAGGGGGCAATCCACAAACACTTCCTCTCGGCATTACCCCAGACCCCCTCCCCTACCCCGAACACACTCACTCGCAAATAGCTGAGCTGCGGTCTGGGCCCAGAGCAGCTCAAACAGAACACAAACTACTTAGTCCGAGTTAAATATTTGCTTGAGAGGAAAAGTTAACTTTCCCTGCAAGTCTGTCTCAGCCGCATATCAGCAGTCACTACATCCTTGGCCTATCAGAAATAGCACCATTCTTGCCCTCCCCCCACACACCGACCCAGCTCCCCCACCTCCCATAGCATACATTTTAGTGCACCATTTCCGGATAGGGCACCACGTTGTGACCCGTACAGGGATTCTCCAATCGAAAATACATCGGACCAAACTGGACTTTAAACCCCCTGGAAGTTGTCGACCGCTCGTTATGATGAATGAGATGTGCACAGCATGTGATCGTTTTAGAGACATAATTAGTGCGTGAACTCATTTGCAGGGTCTCGGCAAAAGAGACTCCCACAATGATTTGAGATTTTTTTCAACCTCAAGATCTTTTGTTAAATTCTTTATTGAAGGCATTTTACATGCTGTTGTCTTTTTAGGTGACCAGTTCAATTGTAGGACAGCCCTCATGGACATTCTTTATTTTCGGGCATTCCTATTCCCTCCATCTTAATTTCTTATTCCTCATCTCTCAATTTTCAAGCGTCTGTCATTGATCAATTCTCCTACCTCGCGACTTATTTTTAACACTTTTCCCATAGGCGTCTGTCCTCATCATTCATTCCTTTTTTCAACATTCACTGTCCAAACCTCATTCTACATCCATCATTCCTCATGCCACACTTCTCATACCTCACTCCTCTTCCTCCCGCCGCCATTTCCCATCCTGCACCCCTCTCTTGTGATTCCTCACAACTTATCCTTCACTTCCCCATCTTCGTCCCCTCTCCCCTTCTTCTGCTCCAAGTCCCTCAATGATCAGCCCTTTTTAGGTTTTGCCCTGGCGAGCTGCGCACTGTGCAGCTGCAGGGAAAACCTAATGAGTATACTATGGGCTTTTGGAACTGCCCCTGTCTTCCATTGGCTAGCTCCATAAATGGAGGCTAGCCATTGGAAGACAGATCTGTCCGTAAAAGCCGGACCAGATTTGTGGGCGTTCCCGCGATTTCTTCCCTTTTGGCACGTCATGCGGCGGTGGGCGGAGTTGCCTGCCCCCTCCTGCCATAGCTTGTGTCCGTCCTCTGGTGAGTGCCTGTTCTTTCTTGCCTTGTTTCTTGCCTTTTACCCCTGATTGCACTGTTTCTTTTTTGCCTTCTGCCCCGCTGTCAGTGTCTCCGGGATTGCAAGGGAACATTTCATGCTAAGCTCCTCGGGGCGCTCTAGTGACGCCGGCACCCTTCACGAAACCCGCTCCAAGCAGCTTTTAATCTTTGCTTCTGCTGGCAGAGTGATTGTGCAGAGCCAGCCCCACAGGAACCGTGCACGGTAGGCCTGGGCTATGCAGCCGGTGCAGGAAGGAGCCAGTGCCAGGCACACGTCGGGAAACTATTGCATGCAGATGTATAGTCTTCCATCTTTCTACGTCTGGCTATAGAGCGCAGCTGTTCCAGTACCTGTTATTACAATTTAAAGTATTCTTAGCCGGGGCTTCGCCTTCGAACAGCCAAGTCATGATTTGTCTTTTCTTTCATGCCAGCCGTCCTCCAATGACAACAAAAGTAACACATTACATGTTATTCTGCGCAATCTGACCTCATGTGGAATATTCATTTCCTAAGCAGTTTCATTTCAAAGAACCTCTGCTAAGTCGGATTGGCAGAGAAACTGTGAGGAAAAGGCCATTGAGCCAGAGTTCAGTGACTTCGTGCAGTTCCAGTAATCACTTGAGCAAGGGAACATTTCATGCTAAGCTCCTCGGGGCGATCTAGTGACGCCGGCACCCTTCACGAAACCGGCTCCAAGCAGCTTTTAATCTTTGCTTCTGCTGGCAGAGTGAGTGTGCAGAGCCAGCCCCACAGGAACCGTGCACGGTAGTAAGCATGGGCGAATTTTGCGAATCTCGCGTTCGCGAATTTTGCGGATTTGCGAACTCGCAATCCGCAAAATCCGCGAATTCTCGCGAATTTGCGGATTTTTTTTTGTGTTTGCGCGGGTTTCTGCCAGTTCGCGAGGGTTTTGTACAATGTCGCAAATTGCGAACTTACCTGTCGGGTCGCAAGTTTCGCGAACTTGTTGTTTCTACGTGTCCAGCCTGTTTGGGACACTCTTCTTCATCACTGTCACTCTCTGTCACCACTGCCACTCTCTGACTACTCATGCCACCCTCTGGCCCACCCATGCCACCCTCTGTTTCATCACAGCACCCTCTGGTTGTCCAGTCAGTGTACATTATTGTGGCAACGCAAGCACACCTTCCTGCCTCAAGTGACCTGAATTAATTTGGGGCTGATTAATGTGTCACAGAATATTTTTTTAGCTGGCACCTGCTTCCTTAGTGCTTCCTGATTAGTGATCTTTTGCACATGCTAAGTGCTTTCATTGTTGCAAAATTAGTTCCAACACCTGCCCTGCCCCAACTGACAATAATGAATTAGGGGCTGATTAATGGATTTGAACTTCCAGCCTGGCTCCTGCTTGTCTCCCTTAGCTGTAATTCAGGACCTTTGTGGCATATGTGTAACTATTCTGAGGTTCAGAGCAGGGTCACATAATAGTTGCAACTGGCAACTGAACTCTGGAGGGGCCCCTCAGGAAGCACTACAGGAAATGGCTACTAATGATGAGCCTGAACTTTTGAACCTGGTAAGTAGTTTCAGTTTTGCTAAGATCGTATTTCTGCAATTTTGCACTTATTCGCGGGGCGCGAAGTTGTACTGGGAAGCCGCGAACTCACGCGAACAGTGCGAACAGTGCGAGCAAAATCCGCTGCTCGCGGATTTGCGGATTTTGCGGGAGATTCGTGAATCTCGCGGATTGCGAATTTACCGAAAATCCGCAAAATCCGCGAGCGAAACGGATTTTCCGCCCATGCTTACACGGTAGGCCTGGGCTATGCAGCCGGTGCACGAAGGAGCCAGTGCCAGGCACACGTCTGGAAACTATTGCATGCAGATGTATAGTCGTCCATCTTTCTAGGTCTGGCTATAGAGTGCAGCTGTTCCCGACCCCCCCCTCCCGCTGTCCGTGTGCCTGTTCCCGCCGCCCCGCTGTCCGTGTGCCCGCTCGACTCCGTGCCCTGTCTCCTCCTGGTGTCGGTTGGCTTCCCCAGGCACCCAAACCCTTCAGCCCACTCCTAATTTCAGATTCCCAATGCTTTTCGTAGCAGGCTAATAGTGCATGTACTTGTAGCTTCCCGTTGAACCTTGAATAATTAAATCATGCTAGGCCTGCTAGTCAAACAATATCCAGGCAGCAACAAGAGAAATAGGCTGAAAGCGAGAAACACTGCTCATAAGTCATCTACAATTTAATAAAGTCACTCCAATTGACTAGAAGTCTGCTTGAAGGGCACTCTAACCTCCAAAAGCCCCATGAAGAGATTCTGCAGAAAAAAATTTATAATTGTGTCTAGTCTTCTTGAAATGTCTAAAATGACAGCAGAACCTCCCTTACGCAGATGGATATCTTTAAATGGGCTGAGTACATAATTATCTAAATGAGATTCCAGTGCTCCTCTGTCATATAGCACTAGTTTGAGGATTTTCAGAAGCCGGGGTAAAATGACATTTTGCTGTTTGAATGCTCCCTTTTCCTACTAACAATCCTACCGTTAAGGCCTTTCTTCCACATCTGGCATATTCTGTCACCCGAGAACCCCCGCCGGTCTCCTGTTGCATGTGCGTTGGTGATTCAGCCCTCCTGTACGAGAGCAGCTGCGCGTACGGAGCTTTATGCGGGCCTGCAGAGGAGGAGCCCAGGGAGACTGTGGGGGGGATTAGTGGTCTCAGGAAACTGGATACATGGCTGTGCTTGCTTCCCTGCCCCCTCGCTGTGCTTGCTTCCCTGCTCCCTCGCTGTGCTTGCTCTCCTGAGTGTGTGTGTGTGTGGCTCTGGGTGGGTGTGTGTGGCTCTGGGTGGGTGTGTGTGGCTCTGGGTGGGTGTGTGTGGCTCTGGGTGTGTGTGTGTGTGGCTCTGGGTGGGTCTGTGTGGCTCTGGGTGGGTGTGTGTGGGGCTGGCTCTGGGTGTGTGTGTGTGTGTGTGTGTGGCTGGCTCTCGGTGTGTGTGTGTGTGGCTGGCTCTGGGTGTGTGTATGTGTGGCTGGCTCTGGGTGTGTGTATGTGTGGCTCTGTGTGTGGTAGTAATTGCTGTCTGCTGAGCTCGTCCGTAGGGTACAATAGGTCTCACATTTGCGAGAGATTAAGGTATTGGCAATGTAAATGACAATGCCATTTATTTATCTGTTTTCAAAATCAACACATAGATAAAAAATGTGTCATTTACAATGCCAATAGCTCTAACTTTTCCAAAGGCGAAACCGTTGCATTGTAAATGCTTGTTAATTCTTCCCCTGTTCGTTTTTCATCTCTCACACCTCCAGATACTCTAAAGTTCACTACTTGAAATTACAGGTAACGAATCACTATTAATAGTTATTTCTTGAAGAAAGATATATGTAAGGTAAATCACTCAATAATATTTTTGATCTTCTTCCACAAAGCACATTTATCATAAAACAAAACTTGCCTTATTCCTTAATATATTCCTATAAATCATTGAATATGTCCAAAGGAACATGTTCAGTGATTTATCAGAACATATTATCTCTGCTTTGATGTGCTACAACCTTACACTCATTTGTTACTCTCATATAAATTCACAATTCAGACTCAAACTCAGGAAATGTAGAAAGGTAAGTCAAATTGTACATTTCTATTGTTATGATCTACTTTGAGTAAGCTGCTGAGGAGTGACATTAAAATCAAGTTACGCATATTGCTAGCCTCTGGTGTGGCCATAAAATATGCAGTTTACCTTAAGTATCCCCATGAATAAGGAGCGTAGAGCGAGGAGTACAGCGGAGTGCGCCCTGACAGGTCTATTAGGCACAGGATACTTGAGTTGGAAAACGGGGTACTCTATTCACTTGCCTCAAAGTGGGAGGAAAGAAAGAATACAAGAGTATGGGTAATGTGCAAATACGCAGACATTTGAAAGTCTTGATAACAGCGAATGAGTTACATGAGGTTTGTAGTGGAACAAAGGTTAAGTGGCTTAGTAGCAGAGGAACAGAAGCAGGCACAGACGGGACAGCTGATGGAAATAGTGTAGTTATACATTGCTTAATTTGATAACAACAACAAAAGCGTGGACCTGGAACAAAGTCGAATGGGTTAGAACACAACTTTATAGTAATTTTCCAGATGGGAGATGTGCATCTTCTGTCTAAGGTTTCAGAACTGGTTGTGATTGATTCTCTTTCAAATACTATTTTCCTAGCTCCTTCTCAGACACAGCCTTTGGCCAAGGTGATGATTTTCATAGCAGGTAGCAATGATTCAGGCTCCAAGCAGGAGTATCCAAAACATTGGCACAATGAAGTGTGAGATCTCTGCACTTGGCTGCCACCAGTCTTCCTGAAGCAGTAAGGAGAATGAAATGGCAGGCCTTGCCTAGAAACCTCATCAGCGTGTATTCATTTATTTATTTATTTAGGAGTTTTATATAGCGCTAGCTGGACCCGAGGGTATCAGAGCGCTTTGCAACATGTACAGTTAAGTGCAGATATACAATACAGATAATATGATAGACCATACAGGATCGAGCCGGGTACAGATCAGATACGAGAGCCAACAAGCATGGAGCGGGTAGGAAGTCGCTCATTCAAGACAAGCATCTAATCTAATTCTATGTTAACCAGGATGGGATACCGAGAGGTTTTCATGGTCAAAGTCAGAGTCCACAGTCAAGAGATGGAGAACCGTGAAAGGAGCTTCCTTGGATCTTATCTTTTCGCTCGAGAATGGTCTAGGAAGAGGACTTTGAGCAGGTTCTTGAAATTAGGGAATGAGGGTATCGTTCTGATGTGGGGGAATGGAGTTCCAGATTTTTGGGGTGTTTCCAGCAAAAGATTTAGCTGCAGTATTCTGCGTGCGAGCTTTCAGAGGGATGAGTAATAGAGTGTTGGAGCTCCTGTGGTTCCTGGACTGGCCGGCTCTTTTGAGTTTGGCGGCTAAGTATTCCGGTTTGCCTGTGTGTAGGGCTTTATGCGTGAGGCAAGCTGTTCTAAAGCTTGTTTGCAGTTCAATTGGGAGCCATTTAAGTTCCCTGCGTGCAGGAGAGATGTGGTCAAATTTCTTAGTTCTTGTGACCATTCTTGCTGCAGCATTGAAGGTTGTTTTTAAGGGTGCTAGGTGAGATTTTGCTGTTCCGGTCAGGGCTGCGATCTCATAGTCAATTTTGGAAAGCCCCAGTGCTTGCATGGCTTGTTGGAGATCTTTAGGGGGAAGGAAGGGTTTTATTTTGTACAGTAATTTCAGGTTCAGAAAAGCACTTTTGGCAGGTCTTGTAATGTGTTTTATCAAGTTCTACTTCGGGTCTAGGGTAATACCTAGAGATTTTACTGAGTCCATTGGGGTTCGGGTACCATTGAGGGCGTCAATGGCTTTCAGCCATTATTCAATTTGGGATTTTTTGTCTCTGTTGGAGATGAGGAGTACTTCCGTTGTCTCTTGATTGAGTTTTAGGTGGTTGATTGTGAGCTGGTGTTGAACCTCTTTGAGCATGGCATTTAGTCTCCGGACGTCATTGATGGAGGTGGTTTGCAGATAAAGCTGCGTATCATCCGCATATAGGTGGAAAGGGATGTTAGAATTCCTGAGTAGTGTGGTAAGGGGTTCCATGTAGATGTTGAAAAGCTGAGGGGAGAGCACTGACCCTTGGGGGACACCTCTATTGACTGGTTGGAGGTCGGACTCAAAGTTTTTGATTTTTATTCTTTGTGGGAGGTTGTGAAGAAAGGAGGAGAACCAGTGGAGTACTGTCTCTTCAAGACCGGCCCTTTCTTGGAGGACCTTTAGGAGCAGAGAGTGATCAACTGTATCGAACACGGACGATAAGTCTAGGAGGATGAGAGGGCAGCATTGATCCGAATCCAGTGGCTTGTGTAAATTGTCTAGGACATTGATGATTTCGGTTTCGGTGCTGCAGCCTTTTCTGAAGCCCGATTGATGGAGGTCTAGGAGATTGATGTTATCCAGGTGTTGGGTCAGCTGAGAGAGTACATATCTTTCCAGGATTTTGGACAGAAGGGGTAAGTTCGAAACAGGTCTAAAGTTGTTCATATACTCAGTGTCAAGTCGTGGTTTTTCAGTAGTGGCATAACTTGGCCTACTTTGAGGCAGTCTGGTACAATTCCAGAGCTCAGTGAGCTGTTTATGATCTTGCACCATATCAAGGCTAGGGCGAGCTTTAGGTCTTTGTCCAGACTTGGGGGCAGCTGGTCCTGTGCATGAGATGAGGGTTTAGTAGAGGAGATTAGATTGACTTTCTCTGCTTCCTGAATGGGGATGAAAGAGGACCAGTGTTTAGGGGGGTTCACGGAGGCACTATCCTTAGTTTCGTACGTCTTGATCTCTGTGGCAGGGGAGAGATTTGAGCCAAGCGAGAGGTCGATCTTGGCGATTTTGTCATTGAAAAAGACGGCGAAGTTGTCGCATTGTTCTTTGGATGCCAATATTGAAGAAGTCGTAGGCTTGGATATTTGATTCCTGATGATACTGAAGAGTTCTTTGGCACAGTTTTTTTGCGGTATTTAGAGCAGAACAGAAGAAAGCTGTCTTTTTATTCTTAATGTGCTTTTTGTAATTCCTGCGGGCTTCATTAAGTTGATCACAATGGCGGGTGGAGGGATTGTTCCTCCAAATTCCTTCTGAGGCTCTGAGCCGTCTTCTTTCTTCATTGCTGTCAGCGGTGAACCATGATCTAGAAGAGATGACCTTGTTTTTTTTTATTTCAGGGGGCAAGGTGGTCCAGGGTGAGCGTCAGATTAACGTTGTAGAGAGAGGTAAGTTCAGTAGTTGAGAGGTGATCAGTCGAGTTGGGGAGGAGCAAGCTTATTCTTTCTTCTAGGTCAGACCGAGGGATCTGAGCTGTGTTCCTGACCCATTTTGGGGGGTGCTGCTTGGGGGGTTGAGTTTGGACCATTTGGTTGATGTGGAAGAGGATGATGTGGTGGTCTGACCAGTCTACGGGAAAGATGTTGTCAATGGGGATTGCGTTGTTTTCGGAAATGATTGCGTCCAGGATTGCTTCTCTATGGTGTGTTTCTTCTGAGCAATGTTGGGTCAGATTAGTTTCCAGTAGGAGGCTATTTAAAGATAGAATGAGCGGGTTTTGTGTTTCATCCATCTTAGATTGAGGTTGCCAAGAATTATGTTGTTAGAGTTGCCGAGTGCGCAGTGGGCAATCAGGTCGGAAAGGTGTTCCCCGAATTCGTTGGAGTTGCCTGGAGGGTGGTATAGGAGATGACAGAGTAATGGCCTGTTAGCGCATATCTTGTTGTTGACTGAGAGACATTCAAAGGAGCTATACGAGCAAAAGGTAATTTCCGTGATGGAGATGTTACTCTTGTGAATAATTGCTATGCCCCCGCCCCTATGAACTTGTCTGTCTTTGTTAATCAAAGTGAATCCGGGAGGCACCAGCATGTCCATAATAGGGTAAGAGAGATTGTTTAGCTAGGTCTCCATGATGAAAGCTATGTTTAAATTGTGGAAGAGGATGGCTTCTGCTAGTTCTGATGCATGCTTAGAGGCAGATCTACAGTTTATGAGCATGCATTTAGAAGGGAGACCTTCTTCATTCTTGATCTTGGAAGGTTGGGCTCTGGGTATGGAGGTTAGGTGAGCTGGGGCTCTGGGGACTCTAGGAGGTGGATGTTCCCTTCCGACTCCCGTAATTACTTGGATCTTAGCTTTGGGGGAGGAGTTCCCCGGGGTCATAGGATTAGGCAAGAAGTGTCTCTTCCTGAGGGGAAAGTGTGGATTTTGCTCTTCTGGGTCTTACAGAGCGGATCTCATTCCCTAATTTGTTGGTCGAAGGTCAAAAACTGAGGGGGGCATGAGGTCCACCGGAGGGTGTAATCTTGGAGGTAGTTGGGAGGTAGTTGGCAGAGCGGCAGAGTGTTGATTGGACTTTCGGATTATGGCCAGGTTGGAAACGGTTTCGTTCAAGCCTCGTGTCAGGAGTTTGAGCTGGGATTCGAGTAGGTTGAGGCGTTGCGTCAAGTTATCCATGAAGGGAGGGAGGCAGGAGTACCAATGCGCAGAGGGGGGGGGGGGAGAGTGGGGACCGGCCAGGTTGGTTAAACAAGAGGCGCTGCCCGGATTGTTTCTGAGAGGGCTCCTGGGTAGGAGTAGCATTGGGGCTCGGTTTGAGAGTCTCGGTTGAGCATGGGGCGGGGGGGTTGAGGAGGCTGAGCTTGTGGGTGACGTTCCTCTCTGGATGCCGAGTTGGGATGGGAGGGGAGGCAGGGTTGGATAGGGCGTCTGTTAGAGGGGGATAGGTCATTATTCAGAGGGGTAGAGAGGAGGTGTATGTCACTGGAGGGCAGGACGTGGGATCGCGGAGAGGGCGCAGGAGGGGTTCGTTGCCTCCTTTGTTGAGGGAGGCTCATTGGGGGAAGGGGAGGGGTCAGGCCGAATCGTGTCGTGTGCACAGGTGCTTTTTTTAGCACTAGGAAAAGGGAATCGAAGACCGCTAGGTTATCGCTCTTAGCCTGTATTAGGACAGTGCCGTTTTCATAGATGGTTATGGAGATATTACCGCTTAGGGACTGGTGATTCAGGAGAGAGGTCGTCTATTTGCGGCTATGGGTTGTGATGGTAGTTTTGGAGATGAGAAGGTGCGTGTTGAGGATGGTGAACCAGTGATCAGGTCTAACAGTGTGGAAGATGAAGTCAATTTTTAACTGCCCTCTAGAGGAGCAGTGGTAGGTGTCTACGAATAGAATTTCGGAGTGTTGTCTGATCAGTCTGTGTTTGAGATGCCTTTTCGCTTTACTAGAAAGGCTGGGGGGGAAAGAGATTGCAAATGAGTTTGGTCCTTAGGGTATCAGCTACTTAGAGAATCGGGGGCAGGCAGCTATAAGAGTGGCCGGTGTCACCTTATCTAGGTTACTAAGGACGCGTATTTCCACTTGTGTTGATTGGGGAGAGTGCTGTGCGGAGGAAAGCAAGTTGTCTGACAGGTTGGTTGGTGTGGAGTGGGGAGAGTGGCGAGCGAAGGTGAGACAGCAATCTGGCAGGTTGGATGGGTGGGGAAGCATGAGGAGTAGTCACTTGTGCGGAGGGGGGCTAATTGCTAGGTGAGCAAAGAAAGGCGACCCTTGGTGTGGCCTTCCCGTGTGGTCCGTGCACCTGTGATTTGATGTGGTGGTGGGAAATGGACTTGGGCTCCGGGAGTAGAGGAGTGACTGGGGGCAGCCTACACTATCCTGTGGGTCCAAGGCCTTATTGGAGTGGCATTGAGTTGGGTCTCTCTTGAGACCAAACCAAGTTAGATCCCTGGAAGACAATTTGGGGGCCAGCACCTAGGGGTTGTCACCACTGACCTTAAAGATTCTTGATATGAAGATCTCAGAGGTTGTCAGGGGTCTTCCATAGGCAATAATGCTGGATCCTCTTCGCATAGGTTAGGGGGCTTCTGGTGTGCAATTGGTTACATTGTGTCTTGTGACTCCGCTGTGTCTTGAGGCTCTGTTCCCACCTCAGGCCGTCTTAAGACGCAGTCGGGGTCACAGGTGCCCCACTTTACAATGACTGAGGGCTCGAGGTAGATCGGGATACTCCTATAGGCTTATTATGAGCCTCTTTCTATCATTGCTCTTAGAGTAGGTGTCAATTTTTGGGACAGGCATCTCAGGCTCCTGCCTTGATTGGGAACTAGAGCTCTTCCCTTTACACTGACAGTGGGCTCGAGGTAGCACCGGGTCTTTCTATATGCTTAAAGTAGGCCTCTTTCTATTTCTGGTCTCGGGTGGTGGCCATTTGTAGGTCATGTAGGAAGGTGGATACCTGACTATGGTTGCCCCCAACTTTTTGCCTGGAGTTTTGCTGGTTTTCCGATTTAGTTGGCCTGGGACCCTGCCAATCAGGACCCCAGGCCTACTGCTCTCTCTGTAAAATGGATTCCATGTACCTTAGGTACATTTCCAATTGGTACTGGGCCACCTTATCAGACTCTGTAACTCAGGGCATAGGTGTACCCAGGGCCTACCAGGGGCTGCAGCATGTATTATGCCACCCCTGGCTGGCCATCTAAATCTGACACAACTGGCTGCACGACAGCTGGGGCAAGGTGGTGTAATCACCCTTTGCTTTAGATATAGTATACCTATATCTAACCCTAAAATGGACACACAGATTCCTATCAGTCACTCCTATGGCAGGCCTTGACAATCCTGAAGGCAGAGTGCTTGGAATCGTGTGAGATGGTGCTCTGGCATGAGCTGAGCCCGTCTGCAGCTTGCAGAACCAAGTCCTAATAGCTGTTCCATGATAACGCATACCATATACTCTTAAGTGCATTCTAATCCTCGCGGTTATATGCTATCTTTGGTATCGCTTTATCAAAACATGTCGAGTAAGGTGTCATACGAATTGGAATACTAACCCCTCGCCAATTCTGGTGACGGGGTTAGCAATCCACCCTTCTAGAGGGACACAACATGTATGTAACTGTGAACCCCGATTAAAGTTAACTCGAGCCTCAGCATCACAAAATGGATGCTGCCACCACAGACACAAGTCTGACCCCCTGCAGCTGGGAGTCCTTCCAGCGAGGGGAGCTTGGACAAAGGGTTTCCTGTCAGGGGCGGTGCTAGCACCATCCCAGACAGGGTTTTGTGTATCCTGGGTAGGCAGGGCTTTACAGGAAGGTGACTGCAAGTGGCACCCCGGTGCTCACTACGCATCTGCCGGCTAGAACCAGTTCCAGGGGCACACCAGCCCCTGGCCTGGGAAAAGTCCGGCATGGGAGAGGGGTGTAACCACCCCCCTTCCTGGTCCCACCCCTAGGGCAGGACCTAGTCGCGTACCCACCCCTTTCTTTAGGATAAAGGCAGGAGCGGGGACCCTTCCAAATTAGATCATCTTTGAATCAAGAAACTACTTTCTACGAAAGGAACTCTCGACTTCTTCTCAAGATTTCTCCCTTGTGGCTAAGGAGTAGTCACCCTGCACCCGCAGGCACCATCTAAGAACATTGCGGTTTGCTGCACGTCCTTCCTCCGGAATCCGACTGACCAGCTCGACGAGACCCGGCTCCCTGGCACCTCTGACCTCTACCTACCTCTACAGCTAAGCTGAGAACCGTAGGTGCGACGCGACCTCGAGGGACCGGCCATCAACAGAACTGCACGACTTCTTTCCAGCACGACCGCCGAGGGATCCTCTGGTGAGTGCTTTGGGATCCGAGAAGCCCCGACCTTGAGCAGCTCAAGCACCGAAGACCAGCCCCCCAGCATCCACGAGATCTGCATGGGGCCCTTCTGCTTTTTAGCTGCTCACCGCGTTGTCTGGCTACTAGCCCGCTGGCTTGTGGCCTTCCCGACGACGACCGACGACATCACCACTGCTAGTCTGGTTGCTCCAGACTGGCCCTTGCTCCCTTCCAAAAGAGGAGCACCCTGGACCCTCCTGGTCCACTCCAGACGCCATTTTAGGTCCACCGCGTGGGCTTGAATTTGCCAAGACTTGTTGCCCCAATCCTGGGTCCAGCGACATCGACAGCATCAACCATCGTGGGACAGCTCGCACCTCCATCCTGGTTGCCGACAACGCCTCCTGGTCCGTGAGACTGCAGAGCCCAGCGTCGCCCACTCACCTGGTCGAGGTGACTCCATCCGGTGCCATCCTGGTGCCCATCTGATCACTGGCTAGTGATTCAGGACTTGGTCCCCTCTGCTTACAGGTGTCTTCCATCTTCGATCCAGGCTTGGATCCATCGAACAATCTTCACTGGTCGCCTGCCAGCAACTCCTTCTTTCAGGCTCCTGGTTCGTCAACGAAGGTTTCCAACTTCTTTTCAGACCTATGCAGCCGCAGCCCCTGGGCTAGGTAACTTCGGCATTTCGGTGCCCCAGCATAGCCTCACTATCCAAGGGTCCAGATCCACTTTCGTTTTCAACCTACCTTATCGGGTGCGCCCGAGAACACTAACTTTGCTTTTACTAGCTCCCATAGACTTTGTCCCGCATCCCGCGTGAGAGTGCACACTCTGCACCCGAGTCCCCTAGGCCTCCTACTAGTAATCTGAAGGTTCAATAACGTAGTCCTAGCGATTCCAAAGCCTATTAGTCCAGTACTTACCTGCTAGTAATTTCGCATTCCACTTTAATAGTATATGGTTTTTCGTGCCCCTCGGGCATTTGTGTAAATTGTGCAACTTAAAGTATTTTCGTAAGAGTTTTGTTGTGTGCTTAGTACCCTGTCCTCATAAAGAGTACAGGGCTGTTGTGATCAAAATAAATACACTGTTTATTTTCATAACACTTGTGTGGTGTCCTTTCACTTGGTGTTCAAAGGGTATATGTGATGGTATAACAGCTGGCTTAACACGCCCTCTAGAGTTTAGCCCGAAGACTGCTCGTATCCATGCTACTAGGTTAGCTGGTCTATAAGGTTGACTTACAACCAATCACCATAAGGGTTGTTTGGACTGATACATAGTGATCACTAGAATAGTGAACACTGAATATCAGGCCAACTTCTCACAGATCAGGCATCTCGGGCTTCTGCCTTGTGGGGTCCTGGAGCTCCTTGCCTGTCTCGGGACATTTTTTATCTTCGATGAGGGCTGGAAATGACCTGCTTCTACTACCTTGTGGAGATCCCGGTATCCTGTCACATTTCCGCTCTTAAAAATGGCAGGACCCCTCAATCGCTCCTGTGCGGGCGGCTATTACAAAGTCAGGCGCTGTTTCTGGCTCTGCAGTCCGCTCCGTACCGGAGCCGAGGTCGCCACATCGATGGTGAAGCTCCGGGGAGCCCATGCCAGCCTCCCCTGGGCTCTCCGACCCCGTTGCCGATTCGGGACCCTCTTGTTGCCTACTTCATCTCGCAGATTTAAGGCTCCTCTCCCGCGGACCGTCCTGGGCTACACCACAGTCCGGTGAGTGGGGCAGAATTGAGCCGTTCTTTCTGGAGCTGGAGGGAGGGGGGAGGGGCGCTCCGGTAGGTATTTGCACTGTTGTGATCCAGGAACCCGGAGCTCAGCCCGGCAGCTCCTTCCCTGCTGCCATCTTGGCAAAACTGATATCTCAACACTCACCTCTACCATCCATCAAAAGACAGTAGTGAGGATAAATTAAGTAGCTGTGTTCTACTAACAAGGACCTTATTGAATTGTGTTGATCTTCCTTCACATCAGTGGCTGGGTCTCAACTCGCCAACCACAGGAATGCAGTCAATACACGTCTGCTGTCTTTGGAAGCTGTATCCACCCTCCACCATGTGCCATGTTAATTCAGATTCAGAAAAGGGGGTGGTGATGAACAGAGTGTCGGAATTAAGCAGACCACTCTTACCCAGTCCAAAGATCAGGGCTTGATCCATCACCGTTTTTTAGCTCACTGCACCATCCCAGCTCAGAACCTGGCTACATGCAAATTAGTCTGTTCCTGTCCCAGTGCATGATGGGAACAGGGCAAAACAAACTACCAAGCCAATTCTTATACTGGGAAGGAAACAAGCTTCCGGGGACCGGTTTCTGGCATTTCAACCGTCGTCGGCCCGGCTTGCTTGAATCCTGATGGTGCAATGAGCAAGGGACTCACATCTGAGTATACCCTTCCACACTTAAGGTGGACAAAATGATTCAGAAAAGGGGGTGGTGATGAACAGAGTGTCGGAATTAAGCAGACCACTCTTACCCAGTCCAAAGATCAGGGCTTGATCCATCACCGTTTTTTAGCTTACTGCACCATCCCAGCTCAGAACCTGGCTACATGCAAATTAGTCTGTTCCTGTCCCAGTGCATGATGGGAACAGGGCAAACCAAACTACCAAGCCAATTCTTATAGTGGGAAGGAAACAAGCTTCCGGGGACCGGTTTCTGGCATTTCAGCCGTCGTCGGCCCGGCTTGCTTGAATCCTGATGGTGCAATGAGCAAGGGACTCACATCTGAGTATACCCTTCCACGCTTATGGTGGACAAAATGATTCAGAAAAGGGGGTCGACGAAAAGCCGGGCCGACGACGGCTGAAATGCCAGAAACCGGTCCCCGGAAGCTTGTCTCCTTTCTGGTGAAGAATTGGCTTGGTAGTTTAGTCTGCCCTGTTCCCATGATGCACTGGGCCAGGGACAGACTGATTTGCAAATATCCAGGTTCTGAGCTAGGATGGTGCAGTGAGCTAAATAACGGTGATGGATCAAGCCCTGATCTTTGGACTGGGTAAGAGTGGTCTGCTTAATTCAGACACTCTGTTCATCACCACCCCCTTTCCTGAATCGATTTTGGCCACTATAGTTGTGGCAGGGTATACTCAGACATGAGTCCCTTGCTCACTGCACCATCAGGATTCAAGCAAGCCGGGCCGACGACGGCTGAAATGCCAGAAACTGGTCCCCGGAAGCTTGTCTCCTTTCTGGTGAAGAATTGGCTTGGTAGTTTAGTCTGCCCTGTTCCCATCATGCACTGGGCCAGGGACAGACTGATTTGCATATAGCCAGGTTCTGAGCTGGGATGGTGCAGTGAGCTAAATAACGGTGATGGATCAAGCCCTGATCTTTGGACTTGGTAAGAGTGGTCTGCTTAATTCAGACACTCTGTTCATCACCACCCCCTTTTCTGAATCTATTTTGGCCACTATAGGTGTGGCAGGGTATACTCAGACATGAGTCCCTTGCTCACTGCACCATCAGGATTCAAGCAAGCCGGGCCGACGACGGCTGAAATGCCAGAAACCGGTCCCCGGAAGCTTGTCTCCTTTCTGGTGAAGAATTGGCTTGGTAGTTTAGTCTGCCCTGTTCCCATGATGCACTGGGCCAGGGACAGACTGATTTGCATATAGCCAGGTTCTGAGCTGGGATGGTGCAGTGAGCTAAATAACGGTGATGGATCAAGCCCTGATCTTTGGACTGGGTAAGAGTGGTCTGCTTAATTCAGACACTCTGTTCATCGCCCTGATCTTTGGACTGGGTAAGAGTGGTCTGCTTAATTCAGACACTCTGTTCATCACCACCCCCTTTTCTGAATCGATGTTAATTCAGAGGCCACCTAAAATTGATCCCATTGGTCCCAGTACTCAAAACTGTACATATACACACTTCATAAGCATACAGATTGTCAGCGCAAGGGTCTATTATAAAACTTTAAACAAGGGGGAAGACTGCACTCTCGCTGACACAAAGAGATGTCTTGTCACATTAATGATTCATAAAAAATAACTTGCTACACTGCCACCACCGCTCTATGTAAATATTCTGATCACAGTTTGTGCACCCCTCCAGGTCACAGAACAGGTTCTGGACTTCTCGTGATCAAGGACAGGCCAGGGCTCTGTGCACGCTAGATTAGCATGGTGGCAGAGCAAAACAAAAACTCAGTTTCACATATTGATGAACATTCAGGGGACGGGTCCTTAGTGAACAACATATAACCTTTTGCAACATGATTGCTAAATATGCGTATGTCTCCTGTCACTCACTCAACTCCCCCATGTTCCCACTGCGGCCAACCTTAAAGTGGTTGACCTTTTGGAACAATAACTACCACTGTCTCTCATCACATGAAAATGTGTCTCAAACTGACCCTATTGCCCTAGCAGGTGTCACCTAGAACAAAAATATGTGGATGTTTAATGACTGCAGAACACGGACGTTCCCGCACCAGCATATTGTTTGAGTTGTGGTATTTGAAGTCTCCTTATGTTTTTCTCTCCACTGCTACAATCGCCCAACGTTCCCTCGTAAGCACACTCTGACCCATTAGCGGCCCACAGAAAGGGACAACCTTCTAGCAGCCATTCAGCCATCCATCAATCAGGTAAGTGTATGACCCTTGCACATCTGCTAAAATGTACATTCATAGGCATCTTTGGCACCATTTCTCACCTGAAGCATGTTTGTCAAATTTCTTAGTTACCCATGTGTAACCAATATGTCATATGCACCTCATATTTTTATCATCATTAAAAGGTGTTGCGCCAATAATAGTTGTGCTCAGTCATGCAGTCAAAATTGTGATGTTTCTCTTTATTCAAGCTGCTGCCTTAAAGGATGCATATCAACAACCATCTGAACACTATGGGCAACAGCTGATGACACAAGGCCATTCAGAAAGTAAGCATTCATGGTACTGCCAAATAAGACAGAATTTTATCTCGGCTAGGGTGCTCAACTGCAAATCTGGGAAACTGTGTTCGAGTCTCGGAAAGGACGTGCAACATCCTGTGATTCTGGGCAAATCACTTAATCTCCCTGTGTCTAACAAAAACAAAAAAAAGAATGTATCCTCGTGTAACGCAACTGGTGCTCATGTAAAGGGCTTTGATACCCGATATCTTCAAGTCGAGTGAGCACTATTTAAAACTCCGGACAAAAAACCCAGTTCAAACAATAGTTATCCAAATACACCAGTCTTCTAATCTATCTATCTATCTATCTATCTATCTATCTATCTATCTATCTATCTATCTATCTATCTATCTATCTATCTATCTATCTATCTATCTATCTATCTATCTATCTATCTATCTATCTATCTATCTATCTATCTATCTATCTATCTATCTCAAATTGGCATGTGTGCCTTTTAATTACATTACATAGTATGCTTCTTCACCCTCACAAACATCAAAGTACCAACTGTCATTTCTCTTCCATGAAAGCACCTAGGGATAATAAGCCTGACCATGATATCCATCTATCCATGAGTGGAGGATGACATGAAATCCCAAGAGGAACCCCCCTACTCCTCTAAGCAACCATTGTGCCTGCCTCTAACATTCCAGAGGATGAAGAGATTGTTGGCCTTAAATAGCTGACATCTCACAAGAGTCCTTGACATTCCAGAAATAAGTCTCCCACGCCCAGACAGCCTACTGGATTTCAAGTCCCGAGCCACAAGATCCCAGTCCAGGGATACTAGTTACAACTACACAGGACTCTCTTCTACCCACCACTTACCCTTCTGCTCCATCATCAAACCAAGGCACAACTCCTGTCTTATTACCATCATGTGAGAGGTTGGCCTGGTATATGATGTACACTTATGTAAGTGCTTCGCAAACAAATGATGGACGGAATGCTGAATAAATCATACATTCATCCCCAGTCGAGAGATCTGGGTTAAGTCCATCGTTCTTTTGCTCACCATGCCACCCCAGTTTAGAACCAGTCATATTCAAATCAGTCTTGACTCTGTGCCTCATGGGAACAGTACAGACCTAACTGCCAAGCCAGGTCCTCCCTGCACCGGAAAAAAGCATCTTGGGATCGGTTTCAGGGCATTATCCTTCATCTGCCAGGCTAGCTTGAATCCAGTTACACAGTGAGCAAGGGAACCACATCTGGGCATACCCATCCCACATAGGATGAAAAGTGCTATGCAAATAAATGATGGACAGAATGCTGAATAAATCATACATACACTCCCAGTCAAGAGATCTGAGTTAAATCCATTGTTCTTTTGCTCATCATGCCACCCCAGTTTAGAACCAGCCATATGCAAATCAGTCTTGACCCTGTGCCTCATGGGAACATTCCAGACTGAACTGCCACGACAGGTCTTCCCTGGAGCGGAAACAAGAATCCTGGGACCGGTTTCTGGGTATTACCCTTCATCAGCCAGGTTTCTGTCACCCTGAGTGGGACGGGTATGCCCAGACGTGGGTCCCGTGCTCTCCATGCCACTGGAGTCCAGCTATCCTGGCTGATGAGGGCTGAAAGGAAAGCCCGAAACTGGTCCTAGGAGGCTTTTTTTCAGTCCAGTGAGGACCTGGCCTGGCAGTTTGGGCTGGACTGTTCCCATTGGGATCAGTTTCAAGACTGATTTGCATATGGCTGGGTCCAAACTGTAATGGAACGGCGAACAAAAAAACGATGGATTTAGGCCCAGATCTCTGTACTGGAGTGAATGTATGACATTGTTCCGCATTCTGTCCATCATTTGTTCTCTTTGAACTAATGTAAGTGGACACCCTGCATCAGTCCAAACAACCCTTATGGTGATTGAGGAGATCAATTGTAGAAAGCTCTCTAAGTGGTAGCTGTGGAGAGCAGGATTAGTCCAGAAGGAGTGTAAAGCAGCTTGTTTTACCAGAATACAATCTTATAGGTATAGATTGAATGAAAGAGAACCACACATAGTATTTACTAAAAAATGTATTTAATATATAATACTCACTAACATGTTTAGATATCTCCTACTCAGAGATATGCACAATGCACACAATACTTTGCATATTAATTACGTAAATAGCACAGAATACACAGTGAAATCCAGGGGAGAACAAAACCATATATTAAGAAAGTAGTATACAAACCACGACTCATGTCAAGACAATGCCCAGAGGACATATAAAGTGCCGGGGACTTAAGGAACCACCCAAGGTGAGTGACTTATAACCCCACGGAGATCGTGTGTAGTGTGGGAACGTGACGACTTTCTCCTTACAAAACAACGTGTAAATTACGGTTGCAATTTTAAAGAAACAGGACCCTTCCCAGTGGACCCTGAAGAAACCTTGTGGAAGACAGAAGGTTGGAGAGCCACGCCATCTGTGGATAGCCTAGTAACCACATTACCTACACCAGGGAAGCTGGGTGCATAGGTGTGAAGATGTATCGGAAACCGCTTTTGAACACAAAGTGGACTTCAGGAAAGTGTTGCTGCTGGAGAAGGAGAAAGTGTCCGGTGGAATCTGAAGGTGGATTCAAGTGGAGAGGTACCTGCAAGCAGAGGGGACAGAGTCTATGTCGCTCAGGAGTGACCTGGAGACCTGGAAGACAAATGCTTACTGATGTCGGGTGTTGCAGGAGAGTTGACAGTGACCTTGACACTACAGCTGTGAGGTTAAGGCGATACCGAGGAAGACCAGGAGCTGTGCACAAGCTGTCCCACATCGGATGTCGAGAGTTGAAGGGTCGGTGTCCATTGGAAGCACCAACAAGCCTTGGAAACGGCAAACAACGTGGAAGTCGAATAAGGTCCAAAGTAGGGACCAGCAAGGTCCAGGGGACTCACCACAAGCAGTGGGAGTCAGGGCAGGCCCGAGTAATCAGGGGAGCCCAAAAATAAACAAAGGTGGGCCTTCGGTTCCTGCAGCTCGTACGAAGGATACCGGCCTCAAACTTGGTGAGATTGCAGGGCAGACCTCGAAGGACATGGGGAACTACCACCTGTGTTGCTGAGCCTTTCGATGCCCATGGGAGCTGAGGATCAGCAGACCTGTCAGCTTCATTGCTTTGCCTGCAGATGCAGGGAAGTGACTCCTTCACTCCAGAGGGAGATTCCTTCAGATGTCTTTGATGCCCACAGGCCTTGAAAGGTTCCTTTATGGTGCACAGGCACAGCCGAGGCAGCAGACTGAACAGGAGATGAAGTTGGGCCCAAACGAAGTCCAGCAATGTCCAGAGTGTCCAGACAATAGAAGTTGAAGTGGTGTCTGAATTGAATCGTGTCCCACAATGAATCTAGGGACCTACACCCAGGTAAGCCCTTAAGTACCCCAAGGAAAGGGTTGGGACAATTCAGGGTTTCCTCCCAGGGGAGGGACTGGACAGTGGAGAGGATACTCCCATGTACTTTGGTGACTTATAGGTTTTAAGTGCAGTGACCCTAGATATAGGAAACCTATATCTTTCGTAAGTGGAGCTAGCACCAGCTTACACAGGCTGCAATGGCAGGCCTGTAGTTACAATTTGAATGGTTTCCCATGGGTGCCATAATACATTCTTCAGCCAATGGGGGGCCTCTGTGGTACCTATGTCCTGGGTACCTTAGTACCATACACTAGGGACTGACAAAGGTGCATCAGTATCCAATCTGGGATGTACCTAAGTACTAAACATATCAATTTAAGGGAGAAAGCCGAGAGACTCGGGTCCTAATTAGCAGGATCCCAGTCAGACTATTCAAAAAAAGATTAGCACCAGGCCAAAAGGGGGGGGGGGGGTAGCCATAAAGGCAGATCCAATTTTCCTACACATCATCTCACAGAAAGGAAACCACATGCATGGCCGGAGTTTCTCTCCCATTGAACAGTATTTACCCCACAACCACCCCGGGTCTACCCTTAAAGTGGAGGATAGCAAGGTCCCTTATGAGATGGCCACACATGCAGAGGGTTTGGCAAGCACTCTAGAAAGATGACTGTTTTTCAACTTTAGGACACTGTGCAGGGTATGATCTGTGAAATGCAGGATCCTGCACACCATCTCCTCCACCTGCGGACCATTAACCCCCTCCTGTAGAACATCCAAAGGTTGATGAGTGACAAACTTAGGTCATATTTAACATCTTTAAATTCTGATGGGAACATCCCCCTGTGTTGAGGAAAGAGAAATTGGGTAGCAGCATGACAGGGTTGTTCAGCTCATTAAGGCCCTTACTCAAAGAGGCCCATCACATGCTACAGGGCCAAGTCTTGCATCTCAAACAACGAGTAGTCAACAACCACCTACACAGCCCCCCAAAGTCATTCACCTACATGCCCCAGGGCACAACATGTCCCTGATCCCACTACATACTCATTGTTGCAAAGCTTTGGCCAAACCTCCTGTAGGTGTGGACATCAACCACTACCCTGTGTACAATCCACTCACAATTCACTGCCCTGTCCTCAAAGATTACATCCATCTTATCACTCCAAGTGTAAATTTGTTCATACCTTTTTCCAACCATTTGTAATAGAAACACATGTTGGAGCTACCTTCCAAGTGTCTGTCATCCAATGTGTACCTCTTCCACAATATGGAAGCATGTGACTACTGAAATGATATGTGTGGGCAATCTTGGTCATATGAGGAACACCAACAAATCATCACATATACGTCTGTAAACAGGTATAACCAAACAGTTACAATATACTCAAGTAAGTGTGTTCGATGAAAATATTTATATATAATTAAACAATGACTGTCAGAAGCATGGTAATGATGCTAGGTGTCAAGAGTTGAATGGAAATTGTCCACGAAGATGGGATAACTAGCTTAAAGTCTTAGATAGGGTGGCTAAACAAGATAAACATCAGTCTTTATACAGCATCCAAAGATGAAACATAAAAAAACAAATGTCCAGCATCCAAGCAAAGAATTCAAATGCAAATAATATACCCAAAATCAAAGTAAATGATTTCCAAAATCATAGTCAATGATGAAAGACTCAAAAGGTGCAACAGAAATCAAAAGTAATTTCCCCAACTCATATGTGGTCTATTTCTGGCTGTCTTGGAATGGGAGCACAAACTCCTGTCCATCATCTATCTGTCTGTTGGACATGATGTCCACCTGAACCAGATAAAAGCATGAACATGGTGGATGGACGGGGAGTGATAATGACAGTCAGTGGAGAGGAAATTGGCCAAGAGAGGAAAACACACAATATGTTTCCCAGTGGAGTTCAACTAGGAAATCATGTAGGTCATTGAAGCCCTGCACTCTTAACAAACCTGTCTACAAAGACTTAATTCATTGCATGTTGTTCAGCATTCAATTGGTTGATGGGCTTCTAGACTCCCATAGAGCACATACATGGAGAGGATGATATGGACCAATACATGACAGCTCAGTGTTGTGTGGCGCAGAGCTCACCCTTGGCTGCAGCTTATAAAATGGGTGGAACTGTCTGTTTGAGGGGAAGGGCTAGGGAAGACAGCATCACACCCCAATGCTGTTGGGACTTTCACATTGTCTTGTGAGGTGGCCTCAAGCCCAATGTTTGGAACAACAAGGTCATCCAGGCAAGGAGGGCTAGTGCTGTCAGTGTCCTCCATGCTGGGGGTATTCAGGGTGACCACCACCTGTGTGCCCAAGGCCTTCACCCAGAGATGCTTCTTTTTTTTTTAAAAACACACTTTATTGGTGACTACTGCACATCATATAGCATACATAGAATATATCAGAGACAGTCTTTTCTCTTTTCTTTCCATAAATTACTATACAGTTGGCGAATACAAGTTTTACGTAGTGAATTCTGTATGATAAATTAGTCCTGGACGCGGACTCTATTAGCATTAGTGTCAATAAAGCATTGTATTATCAACGTGAGTCACATCAAAATAAAGCAGTGTGTGAATACAGGTAACAGAACTTAACCTAACCCTCCCTCCACCTGCCCCTCCCCCCATGACTCCCTGTCGGGGGCTCCCCAGTAGTTTTTTAACAATCAGAGTAACTCACTACAGACATATTACTCCAAGGTCGGATATGGTCTAGAGCTAGAGAGTGTTAGTCCTGGTCTCAGGACCTAGGGGTCTACAGCTATCTGGCATCTTAGTGTACTATGGGGGCAATGTGGTTTATGGGGACGACAAATCAAGTGTTTCAAGTTCAATTAGCATAGCCTCCCACTCTAGTGAAATGGGTTGTTTCCTCAGCCCTCCCTGCAAAGGGATGCCCTTTCCGCTCTCCCCCACTGAAGCATGTCCGCTTGGCAGATGGACACAGCCGGGCATCTTGGGGATTTCCATCTCATAGTGAGGGCTCTCACCGCTAGGATAAATGCTAGATCCAAGAAAGAACTTAAATTGTATCTTTGAACGCCGCCGGTGACCTATGAGACAATTTAGAGCTTCAGCCGGTACTCGGAGTTGTGTAACTGTGTTCAGTGAAGTGCAGATTCGTCCCCAATAATCTCTGAGGCAAGGGCAGGACCATAGCATGTGAAGAAAACTTTCCTCATCTTCTCTACAACGGGGGCAGTAGTGGGGGTATTCGGAAACATGCGATTGATCCGCTTGGGCTTGAGGTACGATCTATGCAGGACCATGGACTGGATACATTTTAGTTTCGCGTTGCGCGATACCTCTTTGGGGTGTTCTAACATATGCACCCATGCTTTGTCAGTGGTTTCCAGTGGAAAATCTTCGGACCATTGTGCTCTGAGAGAGGTGAGTGTAATAGCAGCATGTGCCCTAACCCCTGTATACAACCACGGCACCAGGTGACCCCCATAATACAGAAGATGTACAAGATTGTGTTGTGGGGGCTTCTCCCTCTGTGGGGTCCAGGTAGTCCTTATGTAGTGTGTCACAGTGGCATGCAGTAGGAATAAGCGCTATGGTGCCATCGCCAAAGAATGCGCCTACGTCCTCCACCCCAGCATCTGTCCAGTCCCGTATCCTTGCCTTTGATAGTCTACCCTGTGGTGTGGGAATCCCAATGAGGGGGACGTATGTGGCATAAGGGATCGCTGCGATGGTGTACAATAGGGCCCTCTTCCAGCATTGTAGGGCAGTTCTCAATAGGTATGGGCAGTCTGGAGGAATCCTGGCTCTTGGTAATAGTAAGGAGTGTAATTCGCCTAGATCTATTCTCTGTAATGTGATCCCAATCTCCTGTAGATTTCTCGGTGCCATCCAGTATGCCTGCCATTAGAACTGGCTGGCATAGTAGTAGGTTCGGAAATCAGGGGCTCCCAAGCCGCCACCACGTGTCTCCAGTTGGAGTTTTCTAAAACTTATCCGTTGTCACCCAGATTCCCAAATGAGTGCAGTCAACATAGCATTCAGCGTGTTAAAAATAGACTGGGGAAGAACCACGGGTATATTTACAAAATAATATAATAGGCGGGGCAGCATCACCTTTTTTGAGACGGTAACTCTGCCCATCACCGAGAGTGGCAGTGAGGACCAGAAGGTCACACTAGCGCGGAGGGTCGTTATGACCCGGACTATATTACCCTCAATCTAGTCCGTCTGTGTCCTATAGACTTGGATGCCCAGGTATTTGAAGGTGGTGGGGGTTACTGGTATGGTATAATTACCAAACTGTACGTGAGGTGGATGTTGTTAATCCCGGAAAAAATAAGTAATCGATTTCTCCGGGTTTATGGCCAGTCCAGACAGTTGTTCAAAAGTGGCAAAGATGTCAGGGAGAGAGCTGAGCCCTTGATCTTCTGAGTGCTAGCACTAGTGGCTCCAGTGCAAGCACAAATAACAAGGGAGATAGCGGGCATCACTTCCTAGTGCCCCTATGCATATTGTATGGGCCCGAGATGTAACGGCCAGTGCGTGCCCTAGCCGTGGGGGATGTATACAATAAACTGACCCATTTAAGGAATGTGTCCGGAAATCCAAATCGTTGCAATGTCATGAACATAAAATCCCAAGAGAGGGAGTCAAAGGCCTGCTTAAGGTCCAGTGCTATGCACCCTGCAGCTTGGTATTCTTGAGGGGTGGCCTGCATTAGAGTGTAATCATCTAGTATTCAGTGAAGTACTGCGAGTCGGTAAAAACCTGCATTGATCCCCATGTATCAGCATATTAAGGTGTGGTTGTATACGATTAGCGAGGGCCTTACTTAAAATTTTGTATACAGTCGACAGTAAGGAGAGGGGCCTGTAGTTAGATAGCTCAAAGGTATCTCGGCCTGGCTTGCGTACTATGGATGTGACCAAGGCTTGCATAGTGGATTGTGGCAGATGACCAGCGTCAAATGCTACCTTATAGACAGATTCCAGGGTGGGTACCAAGGTCTCCGAGTAAGTTTGGTAAAACTCCACAGGGAGTCCATCGATTCCTGGGGTTTGGAGAACCGCAGCCTTAAGGCCCGGCGGCGCGTGGTATGCCTGAAATTCCCGGGATTCACCTGCCTTGTCAGAAACAGAGACACAGACTCTTCTTTTGGCGTAGAAGATGGTATTTATTAGCTGCAGCTAGTACAGTGGTCTTAGAAGTCGTTGATATAACGAGGTTCAAAAGAGACTGCCACTTAACTCCGTGGCGCACAGGTTTATATACGATACAATACAATGCAAAATGCAATCACACAAGAGTATGAGCTATAGGCAAATGTTATAAACAATGTTTTAAGTCCAAAGCAACTAAAGTTCCCGGCTATGTTTGTCACTCGACCCTTAAAGCAAATTACAAATGAATCCACACAATTCGATTTACGAGTAGAGAAAACACAGCTGCATGTTTTAGAAGGACAGTCGTGAAACAGGAGAATGCATGAGACGTGTAGCGAAGGACAGCAGATAAGATAACTTAGAGGAAAAAATGGTGTGAACCAACAAATAGTCCGGACGGGGATTAATCAGCTCAGACAGGAATTAGTGTACTCGGCCAGACCCAGACACTCGTTAGTAAACATAGGCAAAGAAGCCACCTGACACGTAAATGCAGAAACGTCAAAAACATTGCTTCGCTGCGCTGCCTGAGTGAGGGCAACATAAAATGGCGGCGACTTCAAAATGGAGGCTGAGCATGAACGAATTCATAATTTACAGAACCTCAGGCCCTCCTTTTGCCATTACTCAGGCAAAAACAAACCAACTCATGCTAATCTGAGTCGGAATCAGCATCAATGTTCATAAAATCCTCAAGCTGTTGCTGCACCATCATCCTAATATTCTCTGTCCTCTGAGTTGCAGGTTGCGGAACACATAAAGTAGCCAGTAGGCCACAAACTGCAGGACCACATTGAACACACAGACAACAAGAGAATATGATGGCCAAAATTGCTCCAAGGAACGTTAAGATCTTCCATCCCCTAGTTGACAATATTCCCCGAAACCATCCCATAAAAGACCAATCCACTTCGTCCTGATGAATCGACTCGGAGATGGTATGCAATTTGGAAATGGCTTGGTATACTGCCGGAGCATCATCTGGAATATAAATGCAGCAGCTAGATCCGATCAATCTACAGACACCTCCTTGTTCTGCTAAGATCACATCTAGTGCAATCCGATTTTGCAACGTCATAAGACGGTCAGCCTGAATCTCTGCTGTAATGTTAACTATTGCACCTGCAGTAACATTAATAGTGGTCTCAACCACACAAACCAATTGCCTGATGTTTCTGCTGTTGACCATCAGGCCCCAAAAGGGAAGCAATCCTTTAAGGAAGTCTCCTCCCTCTTGTTCTACTGTGTCCTTGGCATCGAATATACCTCGACTATATCTAACTGCTGGTCTGACGGAGCCGTATATGTAGGGGGAAGAAGAAAGGCTATATAACAGGTTCCAGAAAAGTTGGAAGGGAGCCATGTATAAGCTCGGTCGTTACACACAAAATATGTTCCTTGAGACGGAACTAACGGAGGAAAATCAGGGGACGAGAAAATGTAGGTGTACAAACAACTCTGCTTGATGTCAGCTTTCTTACTGTTGACTTGGAGACAGAAATTACCTTGATGGGGTACAGTTCATACTGGAGAAGACTCACCCTTTCTAGTTTTGTCACCAAGGCTAGAAACATAGTGGGTAACATTCCATCCTTCATAAGCTCTTTTCTCGTCTAACGGAATCTTATTCTTCTCTACAATCTTAGCCATTACAACTATACCTTTAATCAAGGAGCTGTGGCTAAAATCCAATCCATTCCCAGAAGTCTTTACAGGGCTTCTAAGTCTGTTATGGTATGCGGCCGAAAACATAGTCAAATAGGCCCAAGCTGAACCTTCATATGAGAAAGGAAGAACCAAATATGGCATTCCCTTTCGTATATTGTGTGGCATAAGTCCGCACACCCAACAGTCAGTCATATTAATAGCCAACTGATGTTGGTGTAACAACTGGATAAACGTATTATTCATATATTCGGCTCTCCTTATCTGTTCACGAGGAGGTAGAGCATGCATTTTATGTGAAAGGACAGAAAGACGAGAAGGCAAAGAAGTTGTAGAATTAACAAAATTTCTCTGTTGCAGAACATGTACGATCCAACCTGTGCAGGCTAATAAAATACACAAAACATAAAAACACACAAAGTTACGCCAAATCTACTACGCAATAATTTACAATACTTCGATCTCATTTCCTGCTTCCTATTTTCCCTACCTATGGCTGTTGTACCATCCATCTTTATCTAAAAAAAAATGTCACTCACGGCAATCTTCCTCAATCACTCAGCTACTTACTTCTTTTTAATTTTTTTTTTAGTTTATTAGAAAGAACAGAGAAAGAAAACAGCGACAATCCCGCACATCTCCCCACGCAGGGGGGCATAAGTAGAGGCAATAGCAATGGTTTCAAGCAATAGCAAGCTGCCACCGGACAGCGCAGAAGGGCAGTGCCATAGGGCAATGGAGCAGTCCAGGTGTGGGCACAGTACCAGAAACCCACCTAGTTGGAAAGTGCAGCAAAGGTGGAGTAGTCGCATATACACACATAGTTTATCGTGTCCGGATCTGAAAGGCCTCGTTCATCTGTGAAGGTGCCTCAAAAAGGTAATTAATAAAGTACATTACCCCCCCACCCCTCCCACCCCCCCTTAGTGGTGGTGACAACAACAGTCATCAGTCATTCATTGTAGCTCCTCTGTTAGACCTGAAATAGGTGGAGCGCTCGTATTGAAGATGGGCAAACTGCAGATGGTAAACCCTTTGAAAGAAAGCGGACCAAGGGGCCCCAGCGAAACTGAAAGTTTTTGAAGTTGCCCAGGAAGATGTCCGCTACTCGTTCCATGCTCAGCAGTTTCCATAGCTTTGCGTGCCACAGGGAGGTCGCCGGGGCCTCCGATTTTTTCCAGGCTGCTGCTAGAGTAAGTTTGGCCGCTTCAAGACAGAGCCACAGGATTTGTTTGTCCGGACGCGTCTGATGTTCAAGAATGGGATCTCGGAGACCCAGTAGTACATGGGCCATAGAGTCCGCTACTGGGTAACCAGGGATCTCTTTAATATGGGAAAGAATCTCTTCCCAGTATGGGCGGATAATCGGGCAGTCCCACCAAATGTGGCGGAAGTCCCCAAGTAGACCACAGCCCCTCCAACATCTATCAGAAGAGGTCGGGAATATGCGGTGGAGCTTGGCCGGGTACAAGTACCAGTCCATGAGCGTCTTAAGGTGGGCCTCCCTTAAGTCCAATGAATGATTGTTCGTAGCAATATCTCGCCACAGGGCCTACCATTCCCTGTCTGAAATGTCCCGCCCTAGGAACTCCTCCCATTGTCCCATATAGCGGGGACGAGGCGATACAGTCGAGGTGAGCAGCAGCTGGTAGAGAAAGGAAACGACACCTTTCATGGCAGAGGTCCGAAGGATAAAGGCCTCCAAGGGCGAGGGAGGTCTCGTAGCCGCATCGATGACCCAGGTGACATGGCTCAATGGAGCAGCTGGATGTGATGGAATCGCTCTGACTGTGGGACACTGTAGTCCCTCGTACAGTTATCAAAGGAAAGTGGAGTATAGCCGTGAAATAGATGGGTTAAAGCCCTTCAGCCCCCCTCCCTCCATATCTTGAAAGGGCCCTCCCGCAGTACTGGCGGAAAGGCCGGGTTGAAGTGTATATTTGTGAACGGGGAAGGGAACGTAGTCCAACGGTCGTCAGTGGCCAACGTATCCCAGACCTTCAGGGTGGTACTGGTGGGGGTACTAATGTAGGCGTTCTTGGGTCTGTCTTTCTTAGGTTTCCAAGCTAGGTCCCAGATTGATCTCCCCGCGACACTCCTGTCCATATGTAGCCAGTGTTTCTCCGAGGATTGTTGGGAACATTCCACAATTACTCGTAATTGTGCAGCTTTGTAATACAAATGCATATCGGGAAGGCCCACACCTCCCTCCCCCCGTGGCCGTCGCAAAGTTGCGAAGGAGAACCGTGTTCGTCCCTCCTGCCATACGAACCGGAGCATCTGGGTTTTAAGGCGTCAAAAGAAGTCTACGTCCAGAGGAATAGGGAGCGCCTGAAAGAGGTACAGGTATTTGGGGAGGAGGACCATTTTAATTGCGTGGATTCTGCCCAGCCATGATATATATTTTGGCTTCCAGCGATCCAAGTCCGCCCAGGACTTTGCCAGCAATGGTAGAAAGTTTGCGGAATACAGCTTCCCAATCGTGGGTGTCAAACGGACCCCCAGGTATAAGATGGAGCTGGAGGCCCAGGCTAACGGAGTGAGAGGCCGCACTCAATCTCCCTCCGCAGGTGAAAGCGTGAGATTTAGAACATAGGATTTGTCGTAATTGACCTTGAAGCCAGCCACCTCCTCGAAGTGCAATAACACCCTCTGGACGTGTGGTAGAGAATGTGCCGGGTGCATAATAGAGAGCAGAACATCATCCGCAAATAGGGAAATTTTGTGTTGCTCCCCGGTAAAGGGAAGACCCCGTATTTCGTTGTGTTCCCGCACGGCTAACGCCAATGGTTCAATGCTCAGGGGGAAAGATGACAGCCCTGCCTGGTGCCATGGGAATGCGAGAAAAATGCAGATAGGTGGCCATTTACCGCTACTCTAGAGCGGGGGTTGCTGTAGTTTGCTTTCACTATTGAAAGGAACTTATCCGAGAAGCCGAAGGCAGCTAAAGTGTGGAACAGGAAGCCCCAGTTCACGCGGTCGAAAGCCTTTTCAGCATCGAGGCCTACTAGCACCGCCGGTATCTGGAATCTATTAGCTTTCTCTATCAAGTGTACAACCCGCCTCGTATTATCATGGGTCTGACGGCCCTTAATAAATCCAGATTGGTCCGGATGTATGAGTGCCGGCATCAGATCTTGGAGCCTACTTGCAATGATCGAAGAGTATAGCTTGGCGTCGATGTTGAGGAGGGCTATCGGGCGATATGAAGAGCATGTAATGTAATGTAATGTAATGTAATGTAATGTAATGTAATGTAATGTAAGGGACATTTCTACCGCGCGACTTTCACTCCAAGGAGTATCTTGGCGCTCACACAACTCAGATGGAGGAGTTGGAAGGGAGAGGGGTGTCCTAAGTTCTACACAAACATTACACTAAGGTCCTACAAGTGGCGTCAGACAAAGAGAAATCCAAGTTTTTAATGCCTTCCTGAAGGGGGCTTCTTGAGAAAATGACCGCAAGAAAAGAGGGAGTTTGTTCCAGGCTTTAGTTCCCAGTACAAAAAGGGATTTGCCACCCTTTGTGGTCAGCTTGAAATGAGGGGGAGTAAGTAAGTTCTGGCTTGCAGATCTCAGACACCGCGTTGGATGATATCTTTTAAACCCGTTGCATAAATAGGTTGGGCCTCGTTGGTGAAATGCCCTAAAAGTGATTAGAAGAAGTTTAAACAAGATTCTTTTACCTATTGGCAGCCAATGGAGGGTGTTTAGTGCTGCTGAGGCTGATGACTTACGGGGCAGACGCAGTACAAGGCGGGCTGCCGCATTTTGGACCATTTGTAATTTGTGGAGAACAGTTTTGTTAGCTCCAACGTATAGTCCATTACAATAGTCCAGCCTAGAGCTTATTAAGGCCACTGCAACTGTTTTCCTCGCCGATAGTGGAAGAAGGTGGGGTCCTTCCCGGACTTAGGTATAATGGAAATTACAGCCTCGGCCAGCGATCCGGACGTTGAGCCGGACTCAGCCATGTCATTAAAAAGAGAGACCAGAAAGTTGCACACTTCGGTCGCATTTGTCTTGTAAAAAAGGGCGGTATAGCCATCTGGGCCCGGAGCTTTATGAAGCTTCAGGTTCTTAATGGCATCAAGCACTTCGCCGCTAGTGAACGGGGCAGCGAGCATATCGTTCCATTCCTTGGAAACCTGCGGTATGGGTAGATCCCGTAGATACTCCCGCTGGTCCTCAGAATCGAGTGTGTTCCCTGCATAGAGCGCAGCATAGAAGCGGCCAAAGAGATCGGCCTTGACCTCGTCACGGTGCTGCAGATCCCCCATCGAATCCTGAATACCTCCTATGTAATCCCTTTCCCTCTTGTCCCGAAGCTGACGAGCCAGGTGTCTCCCCACCTAATTCCCCTGGGAGTACGAGAGGTGCCGTAGCCTCAACAAGGTGAACTCTGCTCTATTGTTGTAATGGGCCCTCAGTTTCCCCCTGACAGCTGTCAAGGGGCGAAGGGTCAATCTAGAGGGATTCTGCTTGTGCGCTTGCTCAAGGGTGGAGTTCTGGACTTTTTTTGGTTCCGTCCAGAGGTGTCAGGGGACAACACCCAAAGACCCCGGAGTTCTACCTGTCTCGGTGCACGAATAAACAGAAACACGGGCTTCTCGGTGGTGGCGTCAAAGACCAAAGGTTTATTACTGCAGGGACACAGAAGTCACAGAAACTACACATGGGCAGTATCTAGGAGCCTGTTCCATTTGTACAAAGAGGGTTGCTCCTTATATACTAAAATTTGAGCTTGAGGCAAATTCTTTACATGTAATACATTCCCAAACCTTTGTGTCCTAAACAATAAATATTTGGCGTTGCACAGGAATCGTCGACAATATCTGATGTCAAAACATTACGAACGAGGGGTTCCCACTTTTCCATCATAATCTCATGTCAACTTTTCATTCAAGACCCGGACCGCCTCATCGTAAATTTCGTTACCTCCCCCTAATAAAGGCCCAGAAGGAAAGGAGCAGAGCCAGGTGCAGAAGATAGAAAAGCAGGATAAGGGATGTTTGTAGGTTGTAAATGGGCAAGGTTACCAGCTTCGGCCGCCTAATCGTGATCAGGCCAACGACCACAAGAACCAGTATAGCAGGATTGGCCTCGGGCAGAGGAGGCAGCCTTTGTCGAGTCATGCAGCTACAGCGTGTTCTGTTCTAAGGTGCACGTGTCACTAGAGAGGTGAATCTTCGGCTAAGCCTACGTGTCCTTAATCGAAATGGAGAAATCAGAGGTTATTGCGTGTGTGGGGGCAAGAAAAACAAAATGGCTGCCATGATCTAAGATGGATGCCATGGGTAGATCGGAAATGTGTTTGTAGCAGGAGTACTCTTGCTCGTAGCATAGCGAAAACACCAGAATATGCTAAATGGATCATTTGCGGTTCGCTGATACCAATATGATGTATTTCCGACAATATTGAAAACACGGGTTCAAATCGTCACGGAACCTCAGCCCCCCTTTTGCCCTTACATAGGCAATTTCTCAGTCTATGTCAGAATCTAGTTCTATGCTCATCAGGTCAGTGACATGCTGTTGTATCATCATCCTCTCTCGTGCCTTTTCTCCAAACGCAGGTGGTTTTCTAAAACAGGTTGCAGCACAAAGACTACACAGAGCTGGACCACACTGGATAATCAGGCAGCACGAGAACAGGAATACTAAGATGACACCAATGACCATCAGAACTTTCCATCCCCACGCTGATATCAGAGTCCACAACCACTCCATGAAGGACCAGTTTCCCTTGTCTACATGAATAGAGTCGGAAATCTTGTGTAGCTTAGAGATCGCCTCATAGACTGTTGGAGCATTATTGGGAATAAAGACACAGCAGCTCGATTGGATCATTCTGCATACCCCACCTCGATCTGCAAGTATTACGTCTAGAACCATACGGTTCTGCAACGTCATGAGTCTATCCGCCTGAAGCTCAGCTGTCAAGTTGCTAAGGGCACCAGCAGTTTCGGCAATAGTAGATTCAACTACCCGTGTTAGCTGACGTATGTTTCTACTATTGGCCATAGGCCCCCAGAACGGAAGGAAACCTTTGAAGAAGTCTCCAGCTTCCTGACCAGCGGTGTCTTCCTTACTGAAAACACCCCTTGCTACTCTGGTCTTGTGATAATCAGATGAAGCAGTGTATGTCGGAGGCAACAATCGAGCAATATAACATGACCCTGAAAAGTCAGCAGGCAACCATGTATACGCTCTGTCTTGACAGATGAAGTAGGTACCCCTAGCAGTAAGAAAAGCAGGGGAAGAGTTAGACGGAAACACGTAAGTCTCTACGCACTCACTCTTCCCTAGCTGAGCTCTTGGATTTCTCCCATTACCTTGCAAACAGACCTGACCTCGGTGAGGTACGACCCAGATTGGAGTTGAGCTTTTACGCTTGCTTTCTCCCAAACTAAGGCGATACTCTGAAGAATTCCAACTCAAATATACTCGTAATTCATCTCTAGGGTAAGATGGAGTATTATTGACATCCTTGATCATGTCAATAATTCCCTGGACTAGAGCTTTGTTGGCAGAGTTATATTTAGTGGAACGTGGTGGACGCGGAGGATAGGTTTCAAGGGCATAAGCAAAGATGGTTTGAAAGGCCTGAAATGATCCATTATAGCTAAAAGGCAAAACCAGATAGGGAATGCCTTTATCCATAGTGTGGGGTATCAAGCCACACACCCAGCAGTCTGTAGTGTTAACTACCAGTTGGTGTTGGTGCAAGAGCTGTACGAAAGTGTTATTGATAAATTCTGAGCGTCGAGCTTGCTCATGTTCAGGAAACGAGTGAAAAGAGTGTATAGAAGAAACAGTAGAGGTAGAAGGGTCAAGGGGAGGTACTGTAGTTACTGGCACAAAGATTAAATTTATACCAAAAACGATTCTACCCACCAACGTTATTAAAACAATTAAAAATGTAATAGCACATTGCATCAGAAAACATTTGCTATGAAGAATTCTGTAAAGTCTGTTTCTGCGAACATAAATCACATTTTCTCGTTGCAGCGCAGGAAGCTCCATCTTCTACAATCCGCTCGCGACCACTGATGATGTGTACGTAGATGAAAATGCCTCTATCAGCCCTGGGAGTTCCCAGAACCAACAGAAAGATCGACCTTGTGTCTGACCCCCGCAGATTCAACTAGGCACACAGCCACGACCCTACGGCTACCCAGACGGCAAGGCAATTTTTAAAAACAATAAAACAATAGCAAACTTCCTGGCTGATGGCAAAAGTTTCAAAATTCAAATATCACAATAGGCAGTTTCCTGCTTTATTTGTCCATATTACGAGATCGTAAGTTGTATCTTAGTTTTGCAGGAACTGTTTGATCGGAAAATAGTGTATCATTAGTAGATGTTGCAGTGTTCAGGTTCGCAGATGGCAGAGTTTCTTCTGATGCAGAGGTCAAATGTTCAGAGTTCAAACGAGTAGTTTCAGGAGGAGAGTCAGAGTTCGAAGTGTCAGTTATCAATTCGGCATCGCTGAAAGGAACGAACTTGGGTGTTTGCTCGAATTCAGAGGCACCAATTCCCTTCTTAATCCAGTTGTCATAAGGAAGTGGCAGGGGCACACGTTTGACGTGTGTTGCACGGATCCAATGCTTGCGACCAGCCACACGAACAGCAGTTCTCGTCGCCAATAACACCTGGAAGGGGCCAACAAATCTGGGCTGAAGGTTCTTCGTCCTCGCAAAATTCCTCACCACAACGTGGTCACCTGGTTTCAGCTGATGACCTGGACTCTCCGGTGGCTTTGGCAATGCATCGAAAACCTGATGGTGAATAAGACTCAATTTAGCAGTCAAGTCGTAAAGGTAGTCAATCAACATTGGATATTCCAGAGAACAAAATTCCTTTGGCCTTGGCACTCCCCAAATATTAGCGGGACGACCAAAGACAATTTCATATGGACTAAGCCCTACTCTAGAATGTACAGTCGCTCTCGTGGATAACAAAGCCAAGGGTAGTGCGTCTGGCCAGGATAAACCCGTGGATGCCTGTATTTTAGCTAGTTTTAGTTTGAGGGTGCCGTTGTAACCCTCAACTAAACCAGCAGACTGGGGATGGTTTGCACTGTGGAACTTTTGTTTTATGCCTAAACCGGCACACACACTCTGCATAACTTTCCCTATAAACTCACTTCCGTTATCTGACCATACAATCCGTGGCATTCCGTATCTAGGGAAATATTCTTTGAGTAGAATTTTGGCAGTTGATAGGGCAGTATTGTCCTTCAGTGGATATGCTTCGATCCATCTGGAAAATGCACAGACTACCACCAGGACGTATTTTAGATTGTTACAACGATCCATGTGTATGAAATCTAGCTGAATTACTTCAAAGGGGCAGGAAGGAGGAGCGAAGTGACCAGCAGGAGTTGGGATTCCCTTGCCAGGATTATGTATCAGGCATATCATACAATTTTTCACCACTCTCTCTGCACATTTACTAATCCCATCATTCTTCCAGACTGGAGCCAACATCTTACAGATTCCTTTAGAACTTATATGCGCTACTCCATGTGCCATTGTCACCACTGCAAGCACATACGCATCAGGCAACATCCAACGCTGTTGTTCCGACAAATCAATCCAACACCCACTCAAATACAACTTGCCCGTACTTTCTTTCCATGCACGCTTTTCCTCCTCAGTTGCCTCTTTCTGAATCTCTTTCACACTTTCCACTGTATCCTCACACATTCCAGACTCGGAAATCCATCTAGCAGACGTAGCAACATACATTCTACTCATCATATCTCTAGCTGTCTGTTTAGCGGTCTCATCAGCAAAAGCATTCCCACGACCAACATCATCCGTGATTGCTTTATGAGCACTGCATTTCACAATTGCAACTTCAGTCGGCAAGGTTAGAGATTCCAACAAGTCGTTAACTAGCTGACCATGTTGAATCTTAGTCCCATGGGACGTAATGAAACCTCTTTCTTTCCACAAACGGCCAAAACTATGGGCCACGCCAAACGCGTACTGACTATCTGTGAACACATTCACTCTCTTTCCCTTAGCTAAAACACACGCTCTTGTTAGAGCGATTAATTCTGCAGCTTGGGCAGAATTCTGACTCACTCTTGCAGTCTCCACAATCGTCCTCAAAGTCGTTACTGCGGAAGCAGCGGTCACATCACCATTCTCCAGTTTAAAACATGACCCATCCACATACAACGTGCCATCTGGATCTGATAACGGAGTGTCTTTTAAATCAATTCGTCCTTTTGTCTCTTCCTCAGTTCTGAAACAACAATCATGGGGCTCGGAATCACTCGACTCTTGATTAGTCCGCAACAATGTTGCTGGATTAAATATATTGCATCTTTTGATTTGAATATGACTTGCTAGCAGTGTCAACTCGTAGCCAGATAATCTAGCACTGGTAAGGTGTTGTGTCTTGGTTCTGTTCATGAGTGTATCCACAGCATGAGGAACCATGACCACTAGCATGTTATTCATCACCAAACCAGCAGATTGTCGAATGGAAGCCGCAGCTGCCGCTGTAGCTCTCAAACAACTAGGTAATGCTCTGGCTACCGGATCTAATGTTGATGAAAAATACGCACAAGGGCGTTGTTTATCACCGAATTTCTGTGTCAGAACACTCAACGCGCAACCTTCTCTTTCGTGAACATAGAGCGTGAATGGCTTACTGTAATCGGGTGTACCCAATACAGGAGCTGAACACAATGCTTTTCGTAACTCAGAAAAACTCTCCTGACATTCAGCAGACCATGGCACCGGACTCGGAACACCTTTCCCAGTCAAAGCTACCAATGGTTTTGCTAAAAGAGAAAAATTTGGGATCCACTGCCTACAGTACGAAGTAATACCTAAAAAGGCACGTACTTCTCTCTGTGTGCGAGGAACACTCATCTGCGTAATTGCTTTTATTCTCTCTGGGGTCAACTTCCTTCCCTCCTTTGACAAGAGATGACCTAGGTAGGTCACTTCTTGGCAGCAGTATTGCATTTTCGAAGGTGACACCTTGTGATTCAAATTGGACAAATGATGCAATAACGAAATTGTAGCTGCTTTGCAAGTTTCCTTGTTATCGGCAGCCACTAGAAGGTCATCTACATACTGCACTAGAGCAGAACCTGGAGGAAGTATAAAAGAATGTAACTGACTTTTTAATGCCTGGCTGTAAATGGACGGACTCTCACAATAGCCTTGTGGAGCGCGTTTAAATCTGAAGCTTCGACCTCCTAGACAGAAGCCGAAAATATCTCTGCTTTCTTCGGCTATCGGAATGCTGAAAAAGGCATTCTTCAAGTCGATGACTGAAAACCATGTGGCTGTAGCAGGAATCAACGTTAACAAGGCAGTAATGTCTGGAACCACAGGAAACTGCGGAACCACAATCTTATTAACCTCTCTGAGATCGATAACAAACCTATATACTGGAGGTTTTGTAGGATCAGTTCGTTTCAAAATCGGTAATACAGGACTGTTACAGACATTTCCTCTAGTTTCTTCAACCACACCTTTCTTAATCAAATCTTGTACAATTAATAAAAGTGCACGTTCACCTTCACTAGAGATTTTGTATTGAGGAATTCGTGGAAATTTTACATTTGCTTTCAACGTGACTACATATGGTGGTATTTCCAAAAGGCCTACATCATTAGGACCAGTCGCCCAAAGAGTATCAGGGAGTGAACGCAGCTCCGGCGGGAGTGCATCCATTGACAAGTACATCGGAGAGGTGATTCTTTTACCCAACGTAAGCTGTACTCCTTCCGGAGAACAGTATAATGTCGCATATAGGCGTTTTAACAAGTCTAAACCAAGCAGATTTTCATTACAACCTGTCGTCAAAATCAAAGGTGCTTTCAATTGACACGGTCCAACAGAAATAGACAAAGGACCAGATATGGGGTTGTAAACAGGGGCGCCTTAAAAACCTACAGAAACATTTGTTAAGCCGGACAAAGGTGCGCCAGGGAGTTTTGCATGAATGATAGAACTTTTTGCTGCACCAGTATCCAACAGAAACGGTTCGACTACACCTGATGTTGCTACTGCGACATAAGGCCCACTCTGATCCATTGGAACTGATACTACTCCCTCTCTCTGTCCATGGCTGTCCTAGTACTCATTTTGCTGAAATCCTTCACTCACTTCACAATAGTCTTCAACATGATACTGTTGAGATCTATTTTGTTGGGCAGACTGTCCATTTCGTTGGTCAAAGTGGTTGGAAGGGCGATCATTCGTCTGTGGAGGCATAGCACCTCGTCCTCGACCTCTAGAATTCTGTACAAAACCACCACGACCTCTCTGAGCTGCGGCTGCGTTATTTTGCGCTAAGACTGGACACTCATTCTTATAGTGACCCTCTTTCTTACAGTACGCACACTGATTCCACTGATATTGTGGTCTCTGGGAACCATAATCTGTCCTTTGATACGATCCTTGCTGCGTATTAGTCTGATTCATGCGAGGCGGATATGCCTGTTGCAAAAGAACTTTAGTCTTTAAGTCTTTCGTTTTCTTATCTGATTTCTCTTTCTCCTCTTTATCCCTGTTTTCATAATACTGTGCAGTTGCAAGTATTTGCGCAGTTGTAGAGACAGCCCACGCACTCTCGGAATCTTTCAATTTGTTGCAGAGCTCTGGTAGTAAATTGTGTACAAATTTATCGACAAACAATCTCTGTCCTCCTTCTGTGCTCATATCCTGACCACTATGATCTACAAAAGTCTCTTCGAATCTTGTGAAGAAGTCGGAGACACTTTCGTCTTTCTTTTGCCTGCATGCGGACAACTTGTCCCAGTTAACGCGCAGTGCTGGCATCAGAGTCTTCATTAAGTCGATTATCCTACCTGGAAGATTAGCAATTAGAGGTTCGGGTTTGGAACCACCTATTTGCTGACCATCTGCTGCAATGATAGCTGCCCAATCACCACCTAGGGCAACTGGATGATTCTCTTTACGTATTTTGGCCCAAATTGGTTGTGGAACTACATTCCCAAATAACATGTCGATGTCCGCTAGATTCATTACACAAGCCTCAACTGTCTGTGCTAATTCCTTATAGTATCCGGCAGGATTTTTACGCGGATCTGGCAAGGCCTGCTTCACTGCTAACACTTCGGCTCGCTTCCATGGAATGTGTATCCATACTCTCTGGAATTGCGCCGGAGCGGCTGCAATACCATTAATAGCATCAGCTTGCACAGCTTCGCGCCAAATTGGAGGAACCTCCCTCATTGGATATTGGCGAGTCTGCTTCGTACTACTTTTCTCTAAGTCTCTCGGTGAGCGAAGTGATGGATCATTCCTATAACTTAAAATCAGTTCCATCGCTTCTTTTATATTTGGACCTACTATCATTCCTGCAGCAAACTCTTTCTGAACCTTAATTAAGTCTTCTAAATTCGATTCAGAGTCATCTTCTTCTAGTTCCTCACGTAAAAGAGAGCACATCTCGTCAAAGACATATCGTTGCGTTGGTTCATTCCATTGTATAAATGTATCTAGTACATCTCTCGTACTATATCTTCTACTCTTCGAAATCCATCGGAGAGCCGTGGAATCTAATATTCCCCGTTCCTTGTACTTGGGAGCTGACTACGTCTCTGTACAGAGTCAGAGGTAGGAGTCTTAATTAAAGTTTTATAGAAAGGAGACAGAATATTAGAGACAGAATCAGTGATTCTTCGACGAACAGAAAGCGGAGTCATAATACTGGCAGATGCGGAGAACACAGTAGCAGTTGGAACAGATAGCGGGACAGTAGGAGTATCGAGTAAGATAGCTTGTGAAACAGTAGGTGTAAGCGATACAGGTATAGGCAAAGAAGCCGGCAACCCAGGAAGAGGGGGTGCCGGAGGAATATTCACATTAATTACAGGAGGTACAGGAGCTTGATTCTGAGGGGCAGGAGCAGGAATACCAGGTTGTACAGCAACCGGCAATTGAACATTCGGTACAGGCGGAGCCGTAGCACCCTGTGCATACGGTGGAGGTGACTGTAACAAATAAGACAACAGAGGATCGTTTTCGGGGTCTTCTACTATCTTAGTTGTTTTCGATGGCAAGGCAGGGTAGCACTTGTTAATCGCTAAATTATGCTCTCTAATGGCCACCTCTACGGCCTTCTCAGACTCGTTGACTTGCAGCTGCTTAACAGCCTGTTCTAAAGTCAACTCTTGCTCTTTCTGCTCTTTCTTCAACCTTTTAATTTCTCTCTGTTTAGATTCTTTTCGCCAGAAACGGAAAGAATCAAACATTGCCGGCCGGGCTTTCTTCCTAAACAATTTCGCTTCCAAATTATCAAGGATTTCGGGTTCAAAACTACCATGCAGTGGCCAACTAAGGACACCATCCTTTTCCGTATAGCGGACCCACACCTCATTATAAGATATAGGACCTACACCATGCTTACAATACAAATCATATAGAGGAGTCCCAATCGGAGGAACCAGACATGAGTCCTCCAATCGTGAATCACTGTTGCAACCAAAACACGACAACATACAATTTTTCCGACTTACCATTTTGCAATCCGGAACACAGAACGAACAAAACAAGAAACAGATATGTGCACTTGAACCAAGAACTTAGGCCTACCAAAAACGAACTGATGTATCGATACCCAACCTAAACCAATAGATTATCGTAACCAGAACAACAACCAGTGATAATCTTACGAAACTAAACCAAACCAAGAACCAAAAAGGATTTTAACAACCCTCACGAAGTAACCAACGAGCAACCACTAAATACTTAACTGAGGCACTGAAGACGTCACCAAGGAGAAACCCGTCACGTTTCGCCGTACTAAGGACTGCACCTCGGGTCCAAGACAGGGCGACGGTCAAGGCAACGGCCCACTGCAGCCGTCTTGAACGGGAACCCTCGTGGAAGAGAACTTCGGGCCACTTTTGCGATATGCCGGGATCGATGAAGTGGGGCGCCTCCCTCAGGAATCTTCACACGAAGCTTCTCGAACTCTTCAGGCTTTTGGACCGGTACCGAATGACGTCGCCCGACGGGGGGCGCCAATTGGAGTTCTAGACTTTTTTTGGTTCCGTCCAGAGGTGTCAGGGGACAACACCCAAAGACCCCTGAGTTCTACCTGTCTCGGTGCACGAATAAACAGAAACACGGGCTTCTCGGTGGTGGCGTCAAAGACCAAAGGTTTATTACTGCAGGGACACAGAAGTCACAGAAACTACACATGGGCAGTATCTAGGAGCCTGTTCCATTTGTACAAAGAGGGTTGCTCCTTATATACTAAAATTTGAGCTTGAGGCAAATTCTTTACATGTAATACATTCCCAAACCTTTGTGTCCTAAACAATAAATATTTGGCGTTGCACAGGAATCGTCGACAATATCTGATGTCAAAACATTACGAACGAGGGGTTCCCACTTTTCCATCATAATCTCATGTCAACTTTTCATTCAAGACCCGGACCGCCTCATCGTAAATTTCGTTACCTCCCCCTAATAAAGGCCCAGAAGGAAAGGAGCAGAGCCAGGTGCAGAAGATAGAAAAGCAGGATAAGGGATGTTTGTAGGTTGTAAATGGGCAAGGTTACCAGCTTCGGCCGCCTAATCGTGATCAGGCCAACGACCACAAGAACCAGTATAGCAGGATTGGCCTCGGGCAGAGGAGGCAGCCTTTGTCGAGTCATGCAGCTACAGCGTGTTCTGTTCTAAGGTGCACGTGTCACTAGAGAGGTGAATCTTCGGCTAAGCCTACGTGTCCTTAATCGAAATGGAGAAATCAGAGGTTATTGCGTATGTGAGGGCAAGAAACACAAAATGGCTGCCATGATCTAAGATGGATGCCATGGGTAGATCGGAAATGTGTTTGTAGCAGGAGTACTCTTGCTCGTAGCATAGCGAAAACACCAGAATATGCTAAATGGATCATTTGCGGTTCGCTGATACCAATATGATGTATTTCCGACAATATTGAAAACACGGGTTCAAATCGTCACGGAACCTCAAGGGCTTAAAGCTCTACCTCCAGCTCCTCTCATTTCTTTCGCCGCATCTTATTGAGGTTAGCATTGAGAGCCAAGCAAGTGCCCCTTACGGACGCCTTAAAGGCGTCCCAGGTGGTGGATATCGACGTGTCGGACACATAGTTGAGAGCATAAAATTCCCTAATAGCCTTCCGTAATTCCTTGCTTGAGGTGTCGTCCCTGATTAGTGCAGCCGGGAAGTACCACTTGCGTTGTCCGTCGCCTGTCTGTGACCAGCGCAGGCCGATCACGAGGAGGCTACGGTCAGAAACAGACAGCGGGAATATACTAGAGTCGCTGACATCTCCTCTAAGGGCTTGACTCAGGAAAATGTGGTCCAGGCGAGAGTAGGAGTGGTGGACATGGGGAAAAAAGGTGTAATCTCTGGATAGGGGGTGCATGGAACGCCATCCATCTATTAAGCCCAATTCACCAAGAAGCCGCTGTGTCTCAGCAGAGAACAAACCTGCATCAGCCCTTTGAGTACCAAAGCTATCCATCTCTCTACTCCACACTAAGTTAATGTCCCCCAATAGAAACGGGTGTCCCTCAACAAAGTCTCCTACTTTCTGCAGCAGGTCCTGAAGAAAGCTATTCTGTCCCGCATTGGGGGCATACACCACCACGAAGGTGCACAGTCTGCCATGGACCAAACCCTTCACCATCAGCCAGCGGCCCTCCTTATCGCTACGCACACCCATAGGCTGAAAGTGAAGGGTCGCACAAAAGAGAAGAGCCCCCCCCCTGTGTTTCGTGGAAGCAGACGATCTATAAATGAGGGGGAAAAGTTTGTGCCGGAGGCGGAGCTCATCCTTGCGCGCCAAGTGAGTCTCCTGGAGGCCCACAACATCAAGCTGGTGATCATTCACATATTTCCACACCTTCTAACGTTTTTGCGGGGAATTCAGGCCCTTCACATTCCACGTCCCAATACTAAGAGGCATCATCATGCAACAATCCCACTCCTGCTATTTCCACACCCCCCTGCCCCTCCCCCTCACATCCACCAATGGTGACCAGAGTTGGTGTATTACAATAGAGACAGTCATAAATGCCCAAGGGCAGGAGGACACCGGTCAGCCCGCCTCTCCGCGCTCCTCCATTGCACCCGGGCCCCCCCGCCATGCAGCCCCAAACTCCATTCCTCTTCCTCGCTTTCCGGCACAACTGAGAACCTCCCATATAGCCACCCCAAAACCACACAGTCAAAAAGGAAGTCCCTAGAGCCCCAGGAGCCCAACGTATACTATCCGAAGACATACCACTTAAATTCCATGAATCAAAAAGTGCAGCCATCCAAACAATCCTGTCACCACCACTACCCCCCCGCTCCTCCCCCTCCCATTACCCCCAATGAACTCCTTTGATACCACCCCCCCCAAAAGACTTTGAGTTCCGCTCCCAAACCAGCAGAACTGTAGGAAACAGAAATAGGTGAAAGAAAAACATGAAAAAACAGTGTTCTGTATATTCCCAGTGCATGGACGTTCGTAGAGTCCCCCAGGGGGTGAGGGCGGGGCACCACAGGGTGTGCCCCCAAGGGTCCGGACCGGGGTGTCTTCCCAAAAAGTACAAATTTACCCACGGTACCTGAAGATACGTGTCCCTCCGGCGCCAAGCAACCGTCTTGTCAGGGCTCAGGCCGCCCCGGAGCTATGCTGTGATGGCACCACTGTCGCCGAGGCCACAGAGGCAACCGCTGCCCCCCTCTCCTGTAGGCTGGTCGTACGATCAGGTCTCCTCCGGTCTGTCTCTCGACGCACTCTCTGCCAGGACGGGGACCGCCGTCGTCGCTGCAACGGGGAGCTTCCGCCATCCGGGGAGGAGGCTGTGTCATCAAGGCCCAGGAGGTCCCTCTCTACCTGAAGAGATCGTACCTGTTCCAATCTGTTCTGCCACCTGAAAATGAGGCAGAAGGGGTGGCCCCACGAGTAAGACACATTGCTTTCGCGCAAAAAGGCAGTTACAGGGCGAAACTCATGCCTCTTCTGGAGTGTTGATGCCGGCAAGTCCTGGAATAGTTGGGGGTGGTGGTCTCGGAACTGCAACGACGGGATCTCCTGTGCCTTTCGAAGAATGCGCTCCTTCAGTTGAAAGTCGTGGACGCATACCAAATTGTCGGGTGGAGGACCCCCTCCACGTTTAGGCAGTCCGACCCTGCGGACCCTATCCATCTTGATTTCGCATAGGTCATCATCATCCAGGATCTGCAAGAAGAGTGCTAGAGCATATTCCCGCAAATCGCCTGCCTCCCCGTCCCAGGGCACTGCTCGTATGCGGATGTTGTTCCGGCGGGAGCGATTCTCCAAATCTTCTGCATGTGCCTGGAGGTCCAAGTTCTGTTCCGTGAGCCGGATCACATCTTGCTGCAGCTGGTGCACATCGTTCGCCACACTCAGGTCGTGATCTTCCAGAGTAGCTACCCGCTCTTCGATACCATCCACGTCCCTCCTCACCTCGCGCAGGTCCGAAGCCAGCTGAGAACGGAGTTCAGAGATGTCCTCCTTAATGGAAGCGAAAAGTTCCATCATAAAGGCTTTAGTTGCGGGGGGCCTCATCGTCCTTCGGCTTAGCGATACGCTAGGTCCAGGGGACGCCGCCTGCTGGGACCCCTTCGGAGGGCCATCCTTACCGGGCTTCCCTTTACGCTGTGTGGAGGCCATGGCGTCTTGTTTGGTCGCCCGCGTAGTCAGGGCGAGGGATCTCCATCCACCACCTCCGCTGTGCTACGGGCCTGAACTTTTACACCGTCTCCGCCCAATTCCCGGCCCAGGTGCGAGACGTAAGCTTCAGCGGCCCTCTGGTAGGTATCGTGTCCCACTCGTGGCATATGTCGCCCGTCACCTCTCACACCATCCGAGCGCCCACGCAGGTCCACCGCACCACAGGAACTGCCAGGCCTCTATATCGGAGCGGGTTCACCTCGTGCTATAATCACTCACAGCTAGAGCCCACGACCAAGCAGCCGCCGGTGATACCTCTCCGCCCTTCACTCCTCAGGATTGCACCAATCCGGGTGCCCCGATAGGCAGGGCGACCCCGACGCACAGGCCTCCAGGGGATCCCCTCAGCGCCGGCGGGCCCACCGTAGATCCGCGGTGTCATGGAGGGTCTCTTGCCGTCTCTCAGTCATGTCGGGCGATCACAGGTCAGGGCACTTCAATGGTGGCTCGCGGCCTACCAGCCGAGGATGGGGGAGGGGCGGCCCGGCAGCACCCCCGGGCGTCCCCAGCAAGGCACCAAAGTGTCGGTAGCCCACTGCAGCAAGGCAGCTCCAACTGCTAATTCGGCTCACTGACCGAGGAGGGGGGAGGGGCAGCGCGGCAGCAGCTCCGGTCGTCCCCGTAGGCTGCTGCACCCTGCACCCTCCTGCCGGCTCCGCTGCGGTCGTCCGGCAATGCTCCACGTGTCCGGGAGGTCCCCCGCGGGAAGCACCGGGAGAAGGTGAGCACGGCGTCGGGCGAGTTGGGGCCACTTCTGCACACGGCCCTCTGCCGGCGCCCGCTCTTCGTGCCACAACGCTGGACGCTCGGCCTCTCCTCTCACTCGAGGCCGGGGGTCTCAGGGCCTCACCCCGCCTCAGCGTACGAGGCAAGACAGCACTGTCTCCGTGCCTCCGGGGGTCAAAACTCCGCTACCGGACCAAGCCCCTCTGCCGCAGGACTCACAGCAGGCAGGAGGGGCGCTGATAGCTCACTGCTGTTAAAACAAAGCTAAGCTGATGTTGGCGCCGGAGGGACTTCGCCGCACGTCTCACTCCGTCGCCATCTTGGCCACGCCCCAGCTACTTACTTCTGTATATCCTGAGGCACTAGCCACTTACTAAAAGAACAAAAACCAGGTTACAGTCTGAGTCTCCTACCGTGACCCTGCGACGGAGACAGATGGCACATCTAATACTAAATATCACACAAAAAACAAAAAGGCAAAAAGACCCCAAAAAAATGTCTTTGAGTAATAAGGAAAAAAGTGTTCAAAGTGTTCAGTTCCTTTGGTCAGCTCTCGGCCTCAGGTTGTAGCGTGTTTTGCTCCGCACGGTCTGGTCCTTAAATAAAGTTTCTGGATTGGTAGTGTCTATTCGAAGATGCGCAGGCACAACAGCTTGAAGAATGTCGACATTCATTTTCTCAGACTGAGTTCCATAAATTTGAGCATCACTGAAAGGCACAAAACAAGGAATCGCTGCAGAATCAGATTCCCTTACGCCACTGCGGATCCACTGGTCGAAGGGTAATGGCAATGGCACCTTTTTACAGTGCACGCCATGTACCCAGTTCCTCCTTCCGACCACTTTCACAGCTGTGCGGGTGACGAGCAAAACTTGCATAGGCGCAGACCAACGAGGCTCCAAGGTCTTAGTCCGTTGAACATTTTTGATGCAGACCCAGTCACCGGGCAAAATGGTGTGACCTGGGTCTGTGGAGGCCTCTGGCAAAGCACTTTGTACCTGTTGACGAATAATACTTAATTTAGTTAGTAGTCAAGTCATGCAAGTAGTCAGTCAACAGAGGATATGGTATGTCTGAGTATTTCTTGGGACGAGGGACACCCCAAACATTTGCTGGGCGTCCGAAAGCCACTTCATATGGGCTAAGTCCCATACGATAGTGCACAGTAGTTCTGGTTGACAAAAGAGCTAGGGGCAAGGCATCAGGCCAAGCAAGGCCCGTACTGGCTTGAATCTTGGCTAGTTTAAGCTTGAGTGTACCATAATAACACTCAACTAAACCAGCTGACTGTGGATGGTTTGCTGCATGGAACTTCTGTCTAATACCAAGACCAGAACACACTTTCTGCATAATTTGACCCACAAATTCCCTTCCATTGTCACTCCAGACAATTCGCGGCAAACCAAACCTGGGGAAGAACTCTTTAAGCAACACTTTAGCAGTTGACAGAGCAGTGTTATCTTTCAAGGGGTAGGCCTCTATCCAGCGGGAAAAGGCACATACCACCACCAGAACATACTTAAGGTTGTTGCATCGATCCATATGAATGTAATCGATCTGCAACACTTCAAAAGGATATGACAGGGGAGCAAAATGTCTATAAACACATCATTGGGGAGGGCCTAAGGGATATTTAAAGACCACGCATAGGTTGTATCCCCTGTATACCAGAATATGCTCAACCTGAAAAACCTATGGGTCTGACTTCTGATTCATGTATCAGGAAAGGAGCTGTGGTCTCAAATTAATGAGAGTACCTGCTCAAGGCGTCATCCAGAAGATATATGTACTATATTTAGACGTATATTCAAGGCAAATAACTTGCTTCATAGATGGTTTTCCTGTGTTATGTTTTGTCTCTTCCTCCACAGATCTACTAAATTTACCAGGTGTCATGGAGGAGTGAAGCCACAGTATTTGGAGACTCATATCCTTTACTGGATTATCACATAATTAGTGTTTTGAGTTTTGCACCTACACATTTTTGCAGTCGCACTATTGGGAGAACAGAGGCCCTGATGAAAGCCTAGGGTCATATTCCCGCTTAGGCAGAAACATGTCGGCCCCTATGCAGATATTTGTTAAACTGCAGTAGTATAGTTTTGCGCTGTTCTTAGTTTTTAATTAGGAAGAGGTCTTGGTAGAATAAAGTTGGAATGAGATTCTCTATCCTATTTTAACTTTTCACACACTTTTCTTTGTTGCACTGCACCTACCCGTCTGACCAGATCCTTATGATTGTTCCTTGTGTTGGCATGTGTAAACCATGTGTCCACAGACGGTACTACCTGGTCTCAATGATCTAGAGACACTGTACCCAGGACGGAGGACCACATGAGAATATTGGTCATACATGATATTGATGGGAATCCAACACGGGTGTTTATTTTGCTAACACAGGGGCAACCATCTTCTGGATGACGCCTTGAGCAGGTACTCTCATTAATTTGAGACCACAGCTCCTTTCCTGATACATGAATCAGAAGTCAGACCCATAGGTTTTTCAGGTTGAGCACACGCAGGGGAGCAAAATGACCTGCCGGAGTTGGGGTACCCTTTCCTGGGTTATGCATTAAACAAACAAACAATACAATGCTTAACCACATTCTCTGCACATTTCGGGATTCCTTCATTCTGCCACACAGGAGCCAAAAGCTTACATATTCCTTTCGCACTAATGTGGGCTGGACCATGAGCCATAGTCACAACTGGCAACACATAAGCGTCCGGTAATAACCATCGCTGATGTTCCGACAACTCCATCCACCAACCCATCGAGTCTAGCATTCCCGTACTTTCTTTCAACTTTTCCTTCTCAGTAGCCTCTCCCTGAATCGTTTTCACACTCTCAATCGTGTCTTCACACATTCCAATTTCCCTAACCCAGTTTGCAGGACCTGCCACATACATTCGGCTAGCAGTGTCTCTCGCTGTAGTTTTTGCTACCTGGTCTGCAAACGCATTTCCACGACCCACATCATCTGTGACTTTCCTATGTGCGCTGCACTTTATGATCGCTATCTTTGCAGGTAAGGTAAGTGACTCAAGAAGATCAGTCACTAACTGACCATGCTGGATCTTTGTCCCGTGAGAGGTAAAGAATCCTCTCTCCCTCCATAAGTTACCAAAGCTATGCGCAACGCCAAAAGCATACTGACTATCTGTGTACACATTTAATCTCTTTCCCTTTGACAACACACACGCTCTAGTCAAGGCTATCAATTCAGCTGCTTGGGCTGAATTATGTCCATTACGTGCCGTCTCAACAATTGTGCATAAGGTGGTGACAGCATAGGCAGAAGTAGTCCCCCCATTTGGAAGCTTGAAACAAGATCCGTCCATCCTTAGGATCCCATCCGGGTCCTTGAGCGGAGTGTCCTTTAAATCAATCCTACCCTTCGTTTCTTCTTCCGTTCGAAGAAAACAATCATGTTTTTCCTGAGCATCTTTCTCATCTGGGAGTAGCAGCAGTGTAGATGGATTTAACGTGTTACATGTTTTGATATGTACATGACTCGCTAGAAGTGTCAGCTCGTATCCAGACAAACGAGCGCTCGTAAGATGCTGTGTTCTTGTTTATTCAACAAGGTATCCACTGCATGTGGAACCATAACAATGAGTGTGTTATCCAACACTAATCCGGCAGACTGTCTAATAGAAATCGCCGCAGCTGCCGTAGCTCTGAGACAACTGGGCAAAGCTTTAGCTACTGGGTCTAGTATAGCGGAGAAATAGGCACATGGCCTCTGCTTATCTCCAAATTGCTGTGCCAAAACAGACAATGCGCAACCCTCTCTTTCGTGAACGTACAGTGTAAAGGACTTGCTATAATCCGGGGTACCCAACACTGGAGCAGAACACAGAGCAATACATAGGTCAACAAAACTTTTCTGACATTCATCCGTCCAAGGGAGCGGATGGGGCGGATCTTTCAACGTTAGTGCCAACAATGGTTTAGCCAAAAGTGAAAAATTGGGGAATCCATTGTCTACAGTAGGAAGTGATACCCAAAAAGGCACGCACTTCTCTCTGTGTGGTAGGTACAGACATCTGTGAAATAGCATGAATACGTTCTGGGGTCAAACGCCTTCCCTCCTTCGACAAGAGATGACCTAAATAGGTAACCTCTTGGCGGGCATATTGCAGCTTAGACTGTGACACCTTATGATGTAGAGCAGACAAATGATGCAACAACGCAACAGTCACACTCTTACACACATCTTCCGTATCAGCAGCCACCAGCAAATCTTCCACATACTGAATAAGCGTAGCACCTGGAGGCAAAGAGAAAGCATCAAGTTGTGACTTAAGAGCCTTGCTATAGATGGAGGGACTTTCACAATAACCTTGAGGTGCTCTTTTAAATCGAAAACTTCGGCCACCTAGAGAAAACCAAAGATATCCCTACTTTCTTCAGCAATAGGAATACTAAAGAAAGCGTTCTTGAGATCTATGACTGAAAACCAAGCTGCCGAAGCGGGAATCATCGTCAACAAAGCTGTAATGTCCGGAACAACAGGAAACTGTGGCACAACAATTTTATTGACTTCTCTAAGGTCAATAACAAATCGATAAACAGGAGGCTGTGAAGGATCAGTTCTCTTAAGAATCGGAAGAACAGGACTGTTACAAACATTGCCTCTCCTTTCTTCAACCACACCCTTCTGAATAAAATCATCAACAATAGCCAAAAGTGCTCTCTCTCCATCACTAGAGATACGGTATTAGGGAATGCGTGGCATTCTATTATTCTCTTTAACTGTGACAACATACAGTGGGATTGCAAGACGACCCACGTCATTTGGGCCTTTAGCCCAAAGACTTTCAGGAAGAGAAAGCAACTCAGGTGGAAACTGGTCTCGGGACAAATATATGGAAGACGTCAATTTCTTCCCCAACGTAAGATGCACACCAGAATGGGAACAATACAATGTTGCATGTAGTCTTTTCAACAAATCCAGACCCAGCAGGTTCTCGCCACAAACAGTTGTCAAAATAAGTGAAGCATCCAAATCATAAGGACCAATCGAAACGGGCAAGGGACAAGAAACCGGATTACGGACTGGGGCGCCAGAAAATCTTACAGAAGTATTCATTTAGCCAGACAAAGGTACCCCAGGGAGTTTAGAATGAATGATAGAACTTCTCATCGCACCAGTGTCCAAAAGAAACGGTTCTGAAACACCCATAGTATTGACAGTGACATACGGCCCATTTTGATCTACTGGAATCGACTCAACTCCCTTACTTTGTCCATGGCTGTCCTATTCGATATGAAAATTGGCAGCCCTATCTTCAACACAATAATCATCATTATAATACTGTGCAGACTGAACTCTCTGCTGATCAAAGTAATTCGTAGTAGATGGAGGAAAAGAACGCTGCTCCTAAGAGGACACACCTCGTCCTCTACCTCTGGATCCTGTCTGGAAATTACCACGATCTCGTGGAGCAGACATCCCATTATTGCGCTGTAATAAAACCGGACAACTTTTCTTGAAATGTCCCTCTTACCTACAATACACACATTGATTAGGACCTATCAAAGGTCGTGGTACAAAAACCTCAGGCTTCTGGAACACTTTCTGAAACTGCGGGGGTTGAGAAAACTGAGGCTGTGCAGAACGCGGCGGATAAGCCTGCTGTAAAAGAACCTTCGTTTTCAAATCTTTATTTTTCTTCTCTTGTTTCTCCTTCTCCTCCTTATCTCTATTCTCATAATACTGTGCAGTAGCCAATATTTTAGCAGGGGAAGAGACAGCCCATGCACTTTCAGAATTCTTTAATTTATTTGACAATTCGGGAAGCAAGTTATATACAAACTTATCCAAAACAACCGCTGGCCACCCTCTACAATCAAATCCTGACCACTATGATCAATAAACGACTCTTCAAAATGAGTGAAGAAATCCGAGACGCTTTCATCTTTCTTTTGCTTGCATGGAGCCAGTGTATCCCAATTTACTCGCATCGCAGGCATCATTGCCTTCATCAATTCAATTATTCTGCCTGGTAGGGCCGTCATCATATCCTCGGGTTTTGCACCACCCACTTGATTTGCATGGGCAGCCCTAATAGCAGCCCAATCACCACCTAATTCACCCACATGATTTTCCCTACGAATCTGTGTCCATAATGCTTGCGGAACAACATTTCCAAATAACATATCAATATCAGCCCAATTCATAATACAGGCTTCAACTGTTTGAGACAATTCCTTGTAATATCCAGCAGGATTTTTACGGGGGTCCGGAAGAATTTTTTAAGCGCCAATACTTCAGACCTTTTCCAGGGTTCGTGGACCCATATACGCTGGAAATGAGCAGGGACAGGAGGTGGACCATTCACCACTTCTCTTCATACGGGAGGAACTTCACGCATCGGATAATTCTTAATACCTTGTTTATTAGCAGGATCAGCCTCAGAAAAAGACAGGGACAAAAACATGGCTCAAAACGCAACGAGTCTATTTACCGCTTCTTCAACTCGTGGTCCTACAATAAAACCTTTATCAAAATCAGCTTGTAACTGCAGTAGCTCCGAAGGGACTGTATCTAACTCCATATCTTCCCAACCTTTAATAAGAGTTTGACACATGACATTAAAAACATATCTCTGCGTGGGCTCTACCCATTGATGGAAGGAACTCATAATGTCTTCTGTACTATATTCTAGTCCATTCTCAATCCATTTACGAGCGAGGGAACCCAAAACTACTTTCTCGTCCGTGAGAGGAAGTTGACAACGAGATTGTCGTCTAGAGAAAGCTGGAGACAGATTCAAAGACCCAAGAAGAGGAGAAAAGAAATTCGAAACGACATCTGCTATTCTCCTATGTGAGGTAGGAGAATCCCTTAAGAGAATAGGAGGCATTACAGATGTAGAAGGCAACGGAGACTGAAACGTAGCCGACTGAGGAGCAAGAGCGGGGGATTGTAGAGGGGGGGCTGAATTACAGGATGTAAAGACGGAGCAGTGGTAGGCAAAGGAGCATTAGTAGGCTGAGCCGGTTGCTGAACAATCGGCAATTGAGCAACCACTGGTTGAGCAATAGGAAGGGGTAATGGAGGTGCATTAGGATTTTGGGCATAGGGCGGAGGTGAATTCAATAAACAAGACATTAGAGAATCTTCTTCGAATTCCTTACTTTTATCTGGAGAGGAAGCAGGCAGCATCGGATAGCATCTATCTATCGCCATACGATGTTGTCTCTCCAGTATCTCATTCGCACCGTCTACTTCGTTATTTTTAAACTGCTGAGCAGCCTGTATAATTGACATGTTTTGTGCTTTCTTATCCTTTTTTGCTTGTTTAATTTCTTTCTGTTTGGCTTCCTTACGCCAAAGGCGAAAAGAGTCAAACATTGCCGGCTGGGCTTTTCTTCTAAACAGAATCGTTTCCAAATTATCTAATATGGCGGGGTCAAAACTACCATTCTGGGGCCATCTCAAAACTCCACTATTCTTCGTGTATCGGACCCATGTCTTGTTAAAGGTAATGGGTCCAATACCATGTTTCGAATAGAGCTCATAAGTGGGAGTTCCAACTGGAGGGATCGGACATGATTCCTCCAACTGGGAATCCCTCGTACAACCTAAGCAACAAATTATTTTGAACGTACTCAGTCCAGGCATCGTTACTTCTTTAGACTGCTCACAAACAACAAGGGGTGTAAATCAATGAAACAGTACAAACGTACTTACCCCTTGGCTTCGGCTATTACAATACCCGAATAAAAACCCAAAAACAAAACAAAACAAGGTTTTGTGGGAGCGACTCACCAAATACTTAACTGAGGATCGTCCTACACCAGTGAAGGTCCGTCTATTGTCTCGCTTTACCAAACATCATCAGAAGGGTCCAAGGCAGGGTGACAGTCAGGGCAGCAGTCGTCCGCAGCCGTCAGAGAGGAGTAGCCGCGCTGTAAAAGACCTTCGGTCCACTTCTGACATACAGGGGTCGATCACGTGGTGCGCCTCCGGAATTTTCTTGCGGGGCTCCTCACGACCCTCGGGCTCAACCGCTACAGCTGAAGTCGCCCCACGTTGGGCGCCAGTTGGAGAACCGCAGCCTTAAGGCCCGGCGGGCAGGGTACGCCTAAAAATCCCCGGGATTCACCTGCCTTGTCAGAAACAGAGACACGGACTCTTCATCTGGCGTAGAAGATGGTATTTATTAGCTGCAGCTAGTACAGTGGTCTTAGAAGTCGTTGATATAACGAGGTTCAAAAGAGACTGCCACTTAACTCCGTGGCGCACAGGTTTATATACGATTCAATACAATGCAAAATGCAATCACAAAAGAGCATGAGCTATAGGCAAATGTTATAAATAATGTTTTAAGTCCAAAGCAACTCAAGTTCCCGGCTATGTTTGTCACTCGACCCCTTAAGCAAATTACAAATTAATCCACACAATTCAATTTACGAGTAGAGAAAACACAGCTGCATGTTTTAGAAGGACAGTCGTGAAACAGGGGAATGCATGAGACGTGCAGCGAAGGACAGCAGATAAGATAACTTAGAGGAAAGAATGGTGTGAACCAACAAATAGTCCGGACGGGGATTAATCAGCTCAGACAGGAATTAGTGTACTCGGCCAGACCCTGACACTCGTTAGTAAACATAGGCAAAGAAGCCACCTGACACGTAAATGCAGAAACGACAAAAACATAATAGGGCCATCAATGTCCTTTTTCACTGCATCAGCGACTACTGGAAAAGGGAGGTCCTGCAAAAATGCTGTTATGGAATGACCGTCCACCCGAGTGGGGGGCCCATATAGCATTGTCAGATGTTCATAAAAGGCTGTGTTGATCTCATTTTTGTGTGTGAACTGTATGACCTGCACGGTACGGATTCTGGTTATGACTGGCAGGTCTGGCCTATCCCTCAATATGCAGGCCAGCAGTGCACCCGACCTATCTGCATCAGTGTGTTTTCGTTTGAGGAATGCACTATGGTCTTTGGTCCGCAATGTTTCCAATGTTTCTGCATGGTTTATGTGTGCATCCTGTAATGCTCCCAGTTTGTCTGGGTTGGCTATCGCTTCCCGCTCCAGTGTGTTTAGGCGCTGTTCTATATTTTTCAATCGTTGGTGGGTCTCCTGTCTGGACCCTACTACTTGACCAATTGATTTCCCCCTTACTACCACTTTTAGGGCATCCCAGTCAATCAGATTGGAGAAGGCTGTGTTCCAGTTTTCGGTCAAGTAATTAGTAATACTGTTAGAGAGGGTCGTGCGGAATGGGCCATCCTCCAGTAGCTGTGGGTTCAGTTTCCAGGTAGGAACAGGGGTGGGCACTGAATCCCAGCCAATCGTGAGCTCTAGGGGGTTGTGGTCGGAGAATGTTTTTGCTAAATAAGTGCATTGGTGAATCCTATCAATGATGGATCAGGAACAAAGGAACCTGTCAATTCTAGTGTGTAAACTGTGTATGGGGGGATAGAAGGAATATTCCTTATGGGTCAGAGAGTGTCCATCCCTCCGTCCATGTAGTGAAGAAATCAGCCAGTTTACTGGCATGTGTGCCTTGTAGGGGTGGGTGTGATCTATCTAAGGCTGTAACCCTTGGTGTGAGATCCGTAATGGATTGGTTGTGGGCCTTGACCGTGTCCGCCAGCTTGCTGTTGTCCGCCTTGAGCAGCATAAGGCCTGTGATGAGGGCACCTATCTGCAGTTCAAGCGCCATTCTAGATTCACCGATCTCCTTGAGGATAAGGTCTAATTTGTCTGGTGCACCGTCAGCGTGATTGGTATCAGCCGCTCCAGGAGAGGGGGGCCAGCTACTGTGCCCCGACATGCCAGAGGACGGGTCAGCTCCCTGCTGACCTTCCAACGTTTTCACTCGGACTCTTCCCATGGCGTGGCTGTCTCACGTGGCCCAGCGCTAGCCCCCTCCAGCAGGTATCCTCGGAGTAGGGGGGTTGTACTGTCTGCGTCCTCGCGTGGGCACCGTACCGCCTGCGACATAGGGAGTAGGACCACCTGCGACATAGGGAGTAGGCGGGACTCCGCCGCCTTCTAAGGTCAGCTTCGGTCCGGATTGGTCCGGTGTGTTCAGGAGCACAAAACAGGACCACCGTCTGGTATCCGCTAGCCACTCACCTCCTACCCAGTATGCACAGCATGTAGCACCGCAGCATTTCCCAACATGTCCTCACAGTAATCCTCATATGTAGTGCGTGGGCCCAGTACCGGGGGGGTCTGTCAGCTGTTGAGGAAAGTGTCTGGATCTAGTAGCAGGAGCTCTGTACTGCAGCAGAAAGCGGGGGAAGGGGCCCCAGTTCAATCATATGCCAGCTCGTAGGCTCCATGGGCAGCCCTGTGAGGTCTGAGAAGCAGCTATGCCCCCTGATCCCTGAGTACCAGTTCACAGTGGGAGAGTGTTTCCAGGTGCCCTCTTGGTTCGCCAGGCCCTGGGGCGATGTGTGGGGGCCGGAGCAGAGGTTACAAGGCCACACCACTCACCGCTATTTCAGCCACGAGGATCCTCCAGCATGTCGCTTCTCTCTCTCTCTCTCTCCGTGCTCCAGCCCCCAATCCGCAGGGGCACTGCCGCCCAGCCCACCGGGAGATCTATTGCAGCTACTCCCCTCGAGGAGGCATGGGGCACAGGCGGGGGGTCGCTCAGTCAGCGGCAGTGGGTTAAGCTGCAGTCAGGCCTGACACTGCATCCACGGCACTTTGTGGCCAATCTGCTTCCTCGCGCTCCTGCTCACAACCGGGCCTGGGACTCTGCACACAGCCCAACCATGGCAAGATGTATTAAGAGGCGGGCAGTGTAAGGCAATGTGGGACTACGTGAACTCCGCACTCGTTGAGTCAGTCCCCGATGTATCCTTCTAGTGGGCCGCCGCCATCTTCTCGTTGCACGCCCGCCGGCGGCCGCGCCACAGATCAGCAGGGCTGCATCACGTCAGGAATCACCAGCTGGGTTCCCGCTCCACAAGGGCAGCTGCAGGGTGGGCAGGGACCCCCGCGGGTCACGATCAGGTGGAAGGAGCCGCCGTCCTCCGGATCAAGGGGGATGCTCTGCACCGCAGCACACCCAGCCAATCACGCCGCGCTCGGGCCCCACCCTCAATTCCAGGCCCTGGTCTCCAGCGACGGCGAGTGGCGTGTAGGCCCCAGACCGCGTCAGCGATGCCGGGCAGTCTCCAACACCCCTCCAGTCATGTCTCTCCACAGCAGGGGCTCGCCGAGAACACGGCGTAAAAGGGATGATTCCCCCGGGAGGTTCCGGAGCACAATCAAGCTACAACCGCCATCTTAGACGGCTAGCCACGCCCCCCCACCCAGAGATGTTTCATGATGGAGTGTGAATGTGTCTTCCTCCATGTCAGTGCCCTTCCTCTCACTGGTAGTGTCATTATTATCTTTCTCCTTCTTTTTAGTTTTGTATAGTGCTGCCAGACCACAAGCCAAAGATCTTATTTGCTTTTGCCATGGGCCCTATTGCTTCCCCATCTACATAGCTGCCCCCTTCAGAGGAAGAGTGAGAATGGGAAAGAACCATTAGTGCACGTGTTTGCTAATTTCATCACAGATCAACATTTTCATTTGTCTGCATGAAAGTCTTTGCTAGTATCCCCGAGTTTCATTGATTGGACCCCTGCACCATGTTGCTAAATAAGCACCATTTAGCAGTGATAAAAGCAACAGGGCTGCTTTTGCATATTATACTTCACCACATACTGCATATGACTTGAATAGCTATTGCCATATGTTGCCTAGATATTATTGTCACAGTAGATGATTCCATTAACCCCGTCCATATCACTCAAACATACCAATGTGGTTGCATACTCAATAGTCGGTCTAACTGTTGGTCTGAGGAAATCCAAAAATATTATGTTTCATGCCTGTCTGTGTGCAAGACTAGAAACGGGTCTAGCTTAGGGATATCTGATTACATCATGCAATACCATGAAATGCTGCTGATTACCACCTCACGTATGGTACTATGGATTTCTGTAGAAAGTTATGCATTTATACATGGCATGCATGCATGTGGGTGAAGGAAGGCTCAATCAATCAATCAATCAATCATTTGTAAAGCGCACTACATACCTGTGAGGGTCTAAAGGCGCTACTGATCAAATACCCAGGTCTTTAGTATCCTCCTGAAAGTCAGCAGGCCTTGGGTCTGTCGTAGGCTCAGTGGGAGGGTGTTCCATGTCTTGGCGGCGAGGTGGGAGAAGAATCTCCCACCGGTGGTTGTTCTTCGGATGCGCGGGACTGTGGCAAGTGAGAAGTCGGCGGAGTGGAGCTGGCGTTTAGGGATGTAGAAGGAGAGCCGTCTGTTGAGGTAGGCTGGGCCCGTCTTGTGGAGTGCCTTGTGTGCGTGTGTGAGGAGCTTGAAGGATATCCTCTTGTTGACGGGGAGCCAGTGCAGGTTTCTCAGGTGGGGGGGGTGATGTGGCTGTGGCGTGGTACGTCGAGGATCAGTTATGCCGAGGTGTTTTGGATGCGTTGTAGACTTTTGATGAGCTTGATCGGGCCTCCCGCATAGAGAGCGTTTCCGTAGTCGAGTCTGCTGCTGACGAGGGCCTGGGTGACTGTCTTTCTTGTATCTGTCGGGATCCATCTGTAGATCTTGTGGAGCATGCGGAGGGTGTTGAAGCAGGAGGAGGAGACGGCGTTGACTTGCTTGGTCATTGAGAGCGTTGAGTCGAAGATGATTCCCAGGTTGCGTGCGTGGTCGGTGGGTGTCGGGGCTTCCCCCAGTGCCGTCGGCCACCAGGATTTATCCCAGGCTGAAGGGTTGGAGCCGACGATGAGAACCTCCGTCTTGTACGAGTTTAGCTTCAGACGGCTTGTCTTCATCCAGTCGGCGACAGCCTTCATTCCTTCGTGGAGGTTGACTTTGGCGGTGATGGGGTCCTGGGTGAGGGAGAGGATCAGCTGAGTGTTGTCGGCGTAGGAGATTATGTTGAAGTCGCGCTGTCGCTCACTCCTCTCCCTGTCCCCCCACTGTACCCCCTGTACCAGAGGAAATTGTGCACCTGCATTGAAAGTGTGACATGACTTTCATTCTGACTGTGGAAACCGGGATACATAAATGAATTGCAGACACCGTCATCCAGGTGTTGGATTACGTATCGCTTCATGTACTGTGTGAGCAATGTTAATTTTCGTATTTTTTTCTCATTCTCTTTCCTTTCTATTCTTCAAAAATATTTTTCAAAATTGTATCGCATGTCCAGTTCTGCTGAGTTGCCTTGGTCGAATGCGTAGATTGTGCGATGCCCATATGAATATATGCAAGCAATGTAAAGTTAGTCATTACTGTTTATTAAAAAAAAAACAATAAACATATATAAAAAAAGGTGATGTAACGATGGTGTATCAGGATGATGAATATGGGCAGTAGCATAGCCAACACTTCAACATTGTCTCAACACTGTCCATCTATTATCCAATAACAGTTCAGGTGAAATGTAAACCCAATAATCAATCAGTTATACACATGCAGACCCGGACCACTGGGCTGTAGCCCAACCCAGGGACCTGGATAGGGCCATAGTTCAGGGTTAAGGTCTACGTGTAAGCCCTGCCGCATTATGATGTTTTTTAATAAACAACATGTTATCATGATATGATAAACTACTCTTGGGGAATTCTGGAGGCCTTGTGCGATCTAGGGATCCGAAGCTGACTTGGGAAGCAAAAATGCACTCAATGAGTCCTCACATGTGGGCCCTGTTACTGGGGGTTGAACATGAGAAGAGGGTGAGGAGATCTGGAGAGAGGCCAATATGACGCATCCCCCGACATACAGACCTGCTATTTGAATTTCAGTTGGTACCAGGAGAATGCTCCAGATATTTCATACATGCATGCAAGGGTGTTACTATCATGGGTATATTATTGGGATGTGGTGAAGTTGTAAGTGAATACATTTGCAAAGCCCACTGTCTGGTATACTTTCAGTCCCAGAGTGAGGTAGGTTTTCTTATCTAACACATTTCACATCTCCAAAAACTCCAACATCCACCTAACATGCAATAGCTGACTGCTGGGAAATGTCATTGTTGTGTGCATGTCAAGGAAAGCCAGCATGCATATTTGTGAAGCAGCCTCTGACTTTCCTCACAGCTTGCATGTTGATGGAGTGTCAGCAGTATCTGTTGTAAAAATGCTGTTTCCTGTCATAGAGTGGTGGAAGTATCAGACTGGTGCAATCGAAATCAATGGCAGCAAACACATGAGGGAGTTGACAATGACATTACATTGCTAGTCCACCTGTTTGAGCTTCAGCAGTGATATACTGGAGCACTTTCCTAATAATGCTTCTTATTGTCTTGCAAAAGCACTAGGATTTACTTGCTTGTGATATCCAGCTGTGACACCAATGGTCCCCTGGTAAGATCCAGCAGCAAAGATGCAGCGAACAGGCAGTATTTTGACGTGGGTTAAGGTGGCGTGGGAATGCGCTGCATGTCAAGTTAGTGTCAGATCCCACTCTGCAACCATTATTATGATCCAATCTGGAGGGAAACCATATCTTCCTAGTTCTGCTTTCCCAAACATATCTAAGATAGTGATCCTCTTCTAGTGTATCCTCTCTCTCTTCCTCAAGTAATTGTTTCTGTTCAAAATGAGGAACAGGGCAACAAACACATTCACAGACATGGTGAGAACATTGTTTTGCTATAGTTTGCCTTTTATGTGGCCAGGATGTGTGTGATTGGTTGCTTGTGTGTTGGGTTTCACCTGATGGTGGGTGTGATAGATTAATAACTGCTTATTCCCCACCCCCTGGTAAAGTGTTTTCATTTGAAATAGACTCTTGCAGCTGTGAGTGAATCAACTCGGTCTGAAGTGGGTGACCCTGTGTATGGTTTGTGTTGAGTGTTTGTGCGTGTGCTTGTTTATCATAAATAATCTCCTTTGAATTATTTTGCTACTTCTGTAGGCATGTACATCAGATGGACGTCTTCTGTGTGGGTGTTTCTGCATTTTTCTTTTTCATTGTTTTAACTATTTCCCTCTATTTGCTACTAGTGTTGTTCCCAGACTGCACTGGTTTAGTGTGATTCCCTTGCACTACTTGTGATTGGCCATGTGTGGCGTGCGACATACTCCAAGGTTTGGCTGGAGTCGCTTTGAGCCTCCTTGGGCTGTAGTACTACTGGATGAGATAAAGGTGAAATATGACTTTATTGTAATTGACTGTTGCAGGAACTTACCCTTGCCACTCCTACATTTACACCTAAAATGCAGAACTACGAATTTATAGCGTTCAATGCACTCATGGCAGAGAACTCTGCAAACAAAATATTAGACCAGCGTATGCAGAGCTCTCAGTCTCTTTACCTTTGTGAATTGCATTTGCGGATCGGTAAATAGTACTACTGGAGTACTACTAATCATACGCATAAATGACTTTCTGAGTTAATCGGTATATGTGTTTAAAAAAATACCTAAAAATCGAATGGTATTTTTAGGTCCCACCAGAAATCATAATGTGGGCAAGAGGTGCCTTGCGTCGGTATTTTGGTAAAGATTTGCCCAGTGAACAAGTTGTGTTTGTTGTGCAGAATGACTTCTCATATATGTAAGCTGGAGGCCATAAAACCTTTATAAGAGCTGGCGTACTTTTGGGGGGAATTATACAGTGTGGGAGAAAGGGTCAGTAAGGTACTGTGACCTTCATCAAAGACATGTGGAATGTTGGGTTGTTTCCCTGCTATAAGACACAAAATAGGCCTCTTCAGAAAAACTAATTTCGATTTTCTCCAATGACTGCCTTCTGTCGCCATATTTGGAATCCAAACCTGCTCTTCCAAAAATGGTTAAACAAATCCCACATTGTGCTATTTTTTGCATTGCTCGAATTCAGCCCAAGGGCATAAGAGCACTTTACATTGGCTCTAGATTACATTACACAAGGTCGGATTTTTTTAAAAAACTTTTAAGCGCATGTGGAAATTATGTGATTTGCCCAAAATCACAGGATGCTGAATGGACGCCAGGAGTCGAACCTAGTTCCCCAGGTTCAAAGTTGTGCCATATCTCTTCCAGATTAATAGTGAGAATAAACAAGAGTGCATGCTTTCCTCCAGGCTAAAATAATGTAGGAAGTCCTTTTAGTTCTGCAGTTGACCCATATAAATGGAAAATTTACAAGAAATGTCTGAGGCTTAACAGAAAAAAGCACCGCTTATGCCACTATCCCCAAAATGTGTTATTTGTATTCACATTAGGTGCACGTGGTCCGAGGGAGGCAGCCATTAGACCTTCCCCTTAATTGAGAAAACCTCATTCTATATGATCCCAAGTCCATTATTTTCGTTAAGTACACCAGCTTTCTTATAGTATGTCTTGATATCATCCAGTAACTTAAACATTTGAAAAATATTACATGGGGTACTTCAAACCCAAATCATGTTTCGTGTCTCCACATCTATAATGTCTAGGAGTCTCTGTGGAATGCATTCCTACATCAACAGGATCAGGTATATACTACCCATTCTATCTTCAAATTATTAGACAGGGCACCACAACTGTCAAAATGTATATTTACTTCTTGATAGATAAAATGTGATGGATATATCGTGTTCTTACCCTTTTAATTAACTGCATAAAACCAATCAATGAAGACATGTAATATTTTTCAACTATATAGGTTACTGTGCGACGTCAATACATAATATATATGAAATTTGGTGTACTTAATGAAAATAATGGGAATGGGATTTTATAGATTGTTCTCTATTTACAGATTTGTGGTGACTAATCCCATATTAGTGATATAATGCAGATATGGATTACAAGATATGTACCTTATTTGAGAACAAGCACTTACAAGGTATTTTCGTTCACTCTAGCTTGTGTATGTTGTTTGGAATGAGACCGCCCTAAAATGGGATATTGATGAATTTAACAAAGTTTTTAATGTATTTTTAACAGGATGATGAGGAACACAAACTGTAACTACAATTTATTACATGGATATTGTACAGTTTCTTTGGTACTGCACTACACCCTTAAAATAGAATATATTTGTGAATCGTCCACTTTCCACATTATTTTGTAATGGTTGGGTAGTAATGCATTCTAACATCTGTGACTGATGATTGAGGTGCTCAATGATGTGTAAAATCCATTAATATTATAAGAATGTAATGGTCATATACATGTGTTTCTTCTTTTTTTTAAAGAATGTGTGCATAGATGATTTTAAATATGTGTTTAATGCATATATGTATGGATTTTATTGTAGCCCTGAAGAAGTTCTTAGAGAACGAAACAAGCTGGCTTTGGCTACAAATAAAAATCATGTTTCGAAATGTATTTGTCTATAAGGGATAACTCATTAATTCAGATTGTGGATCACCGTGACATTTCTGGAGACTGTATTCTATTTGATTTGACATCTGAATGTGAAATGTCCCTCATCAGTCATATTTGGGCTATAGGAGGCATATCGCTAGCAAAGCGTTTTAAGATCAGAAAAACTGTAAATCGAGTGCTGGGCCATACTTGGATGACCTTTACAAATGGCCAGCTTCTCGGCGGCCGACCAGCTGGCACAATGATCAGAAATGGAAAGGGCAGAGACCCACTTGACTATGTATTAGTTCCCCTTTTGTTTACTCTTTTCTGAAGTGATTATGTGACAATTTGTATGCCTTTGTGTCTTTGTTGGGATAATCATTGGTAAATAAAGTACATACCCCAGAGCTTAAGGAAGAAAACACCGAAGCAACATGCAATTCAATCCTCTGAAAGGGCGAGTGCCCTGACCTTCTGGCCGGGGAACCTCTCTCCCTCCACCCAGCTCCATCTGGCCATCACTGCTTCTGAGCTAGAAGAGCAGGGTTCGAGACTGCTCTCGACCCGCTTTCAGTACCTGCCCTGTTTTTGCTTTGCATGGTATAAGTTGATTTAGTTTTTGCCTTTAGTTTAAATTTGGTTACATTGGCTTAATCTTTCCTGTTGCCCCTTAATATTATTTTTTTGCCCTCTCTTGCATTTCCCCTTCAATTGCAGGCTCCGCCCACCTCCCGCTGGCCGCTTCCCTCCCTTCCCGCCTCCCAGCTGCACTTTCCCTCCCGCTCCCCTATTTAATGGTGGCCGCTGGGCGGAGGATCGAGCAAGTGCCCAGACCTTCTAGCCTGGGAACCGCTCTCCCTCCACTCTGCTCCACCTGGCCATCTCTGCTTCTGAGCTAGAAGAGCAGGGTTTGAAACCGCTCTCGACCCGCTATCCGTGCCGGCCCTGTTTTTGCTTTGCACGGTGTAAGTTAATTTAGTTTTTGCAATTGATTTAAATTTGGTTGCATTGGCTTAGTTTTCCCTGTTGCCCATTGTTATTTTCTATTTTGCTCTCTTGCAATTCCCCTTCGATCACAGGCCCGCCCATCTCCTGCTTGCCGCTTCCCGCCCTTCCCGCTTCCCAGCTGCACTCTCCCTCCCCCTCTCCTATTTAATGGAGGCCGCTGTGGGGAGGATCGCGCAAGTGCCTTGATCTTCTGGCCTGGAAACCGCTTTCCCTCCACGCAGCTCTGCCTGGCCATTACCGCCTCTGAGCTATAAGAGCAGGGTTCGAGACCGCTCTTGACCTGCTCCCCGTGTCTGCCCTGTTTTTGCTTTGCATGGTGTAACTTAATTTAGTTTTTGCCATTGGTTTAAGTTTGGTTGTGCTGGCTTAGTTTTTCCTGTTGTCCCTTGTTGTTTTCTTTTTTGCCCTCTCTTGCAATTCCCTTTGGTTTTCAGGCCCGCCCACCTCCCGCTCGCTGCTTCCCACCCATCCCCAGATAAGGCTGTACTTTCCCTCCCCTATTTAATGGAGGCCTCTGCATGACTGCACACAGAGGGCGCGCCGCTGATGTGCCAAAGGATATCCCATCTGTGTCCGCCCATGACCCGACCGGGGCCAGGGTCAGGAACCCTGGTACTACAATACTCCACCGCTACGACTCCGCTGCCCTCCACACACTCAACCCTGGAACGCTCAGAGACTGCCAACAGGCCTCACCGAACACGACCCACGGCCAGTTCTCCTGCCTCCACTGCCACCGGACCTTCACCAGCACCGACGACACCCTCAGATGCATCCTCCTCAATGTGTGCTCCGTACACAAACATGCCATGGAAATCTGGAACCTACTGGACTCTCTCTCGCCTGACATCGCCTTCGTCATGGAAACCTGGACCAACGCCGCCTCCGCCCCCTGACATCAACACCGCCATCTGGACATATAGAAGATACAGACGAAGGACCGCCCCAACCACCTGGGAGGAGGCCTCGCTATCACCCACAAGAGCACCCTCCGCCTCACCACCTCCAGCAAAACTTTCCCCCGCCGAACACCTGCACTTCTAGATCCAGACCAGCCCCAACACCACAATCCGAGGAACCCTCGTATACACACCCCCCGGCCCAGGGACACCCTTCACTATCACCATCACCGACTTCGCACCCCACGCCATCGCATCAATGAACTACATACTCATTAGAGACCTTAACTTCCACCTCGAGAACCCCAGCGACCCCAACTCCACCACCCTTTGTGGCAACCTCACAAACATCGGACTCAACCAACTTGTTACCACACCGACCCACAGAACAGGACACACCCTCGACCCCATCTTCACTGCAGGTAACATCGTTCAATCCAGCCACACAACGCAACCGCCATGGATCCACCACCACTGCGTACACTTCACCGTCGACAAACCCAAGGCACCTAAACCAGCCCCTCGCCTTCCACGAAGAAACTGGAGCAAGGTTACCGACGAGCAACTGAACTCCACCCTCATCTGAGACAGTCACTTCTGGTTATCCGACGCAAACATTGCAGCCAGAGAACTCCACACCTGGATCTCCAATTGTGTAGACAAGCTCGCTCCGCTAAGCAACCCCGGCAAACAGCACCCCAGGAAAGCTGCCTGGCTCACCACTGATCTCCAAGAAGCTAGGTGCACCTGCAGATGCCCGGAGAAGAACTGGAAGAACACCAAGACAACCGAAAACTCCACCTACGAGGATGACATGAGGGACTACCACAACCAAATCAGAACTACCAAGAGGAACTTCATCCACAACAAAATCCTTGCCAACTCCACCAACTCCAAGGAACTCTGAACCTACTTCCACCTTAAGATCAAAACTCTCTGCGACAACTTCATCGACCACCCATAAGACGCCACAGCCATCCCCCCGCCCCTCTGAGACACCAGTCCGCCCACCATCTCCAACTGGACACCGATCAAGACTGATGACACCACCACGACCATGAAAGGCATCCACTCGGGCCCCTACTGATCCCTGCCCTGCACATCTACCACAGAGCCGCAGACACCATCGTACTCGAACTACAACGCACCATCAACACCACCTTCAAAACAGGCACCTTCCCAAATGACTGGAAGTGCGCAGAAGTCAGGCCCCTGTTCAAGAAGCCCACGGCCGACACCCCCCCCCCACCTCAAACTCTACTGGCCCATCTCGCTCCTCCTCTTCACAGCAAAAGTGGTGGAAAAAACAGTCAACAGGGAACTGACACTTTTTTCATCAAAAAGAACGCCGTCCTAGACCCATCCCAATCCAGATTCCAAAGCAACCACAGCACTGAGACCTCCCTACTCGCTGCCACAGACCACATCCGCACCCTCCTGGACCAAGGCCACTCCACAGCCCTCCTCCTACTCGACACTGTCTCTCACTGCACACTAGTCGCCAGACTACACGATGCCGGCATACAAGGAACAGCCCTGGACTGGATCCGATCGTTCCTCACCAGAGGAAGCCAAAGGATCAGACTACCACCCTTTTTCTCCGCCCCCATGAAAATCACCTGCGGAATACTACAGGGGTCATCTCTGAGCCTGACCCTCTTCAACATCTACATGGTCCCCCTCGCATCCATCGTCCGACAACACGGCCTCAACATTGTATCCTACACCGACGACACCTAGCTCATCCTCTCCGTCACCAGAGACCCCATCACAGTAAAACTCAACTTCCAGAAAGGAATGCAAGACATCGCAGTCTGGATGACCAACAGCTGCCTCAAACTCAACGCCGAGAAGACAGAAGTCCTCTTCCTTGGAACCACCCCATCAGCATGGGACAACACCTGGTGGCCCACTGCCCTCGGAAGCCCACCTACCCCTTCAGACCACGCCCAAAACCTCACCATTGTACTCAACTCATCACTCACGCTGTCACCTCCAGCTGCTTCAACACCCTCTGCATCCTTCGCAAGACTTTCAAATGAATCGCCCCTGAGTCAAGGAAGACAGTCGCCCACGCACTCATCACCAGCAGACTGGACTATGGAAACTCACTCTACCCCGGCATCAACAACTCCCTACTCCGCAAACTCCAGACAATACAGAACACCGCATCCAGACTCGTCCTCGGCATCCCCTGGCACAAACACATCAGCCAACACCTACGGAGACTCCACAGGCTCCCCGTGGAGAAGACAGTTACCTTCAAAGTCTTCCCCCACGCTACAAATGCCTACACAACTATGGGCCAAATACCTCAACAACAGACTCAACTACCACATACCCAAAAGGAACCTCTGATCTTCCAACCTCACACTGGCCAAAACCCCATGCATCCACAGAGCCAGAGCAGGTGGAAGATCGTTCTCTCACATCGCAGCCAAGACCTGGAACGACCCACCAGCAGACATCAGACGCACCCCCTCCATGAACAACTTCAGGAAGACTTTTAAGACCTGGCTCTTCGGCTGAACAGATCTGGTATCCCCCCTCAGCGCCTTGAGACCCCCACATGAGTTGCACGCATACACTTCCATGATTGATTGATTGATCCGAAATCATCCTTAATAAAGCAGTAATAGTTTCTAAATTGATTAAAAACAATGTAGTGGGTGAGGTGAAAAATATGGGTAAAGAAAATAATTGCCCCACGATGTCTCATCGTAAACTTAAGGCCAGTCAATCAGGGAAGGTTCCTAAATGTGACAAAACAAAAGGTGCATTGAGTAGATGATAAAGTAAAGGTAGTGTTTCAACAGTGTTTTGGCTTTAATTCTACCTGAATGATTCCCCTCTTCCTTATGTAGCAACTTAAAGTGTCTTGGGAAAAGATAAAATGTTCTGGCTGTGTAGAAAGGAGAAAAACCAATGAAATCTAGGCCCCAAAAAATTAAATTAAATATTATCAAGTTTTGAAATGGAACCCACCTAAGTTAAACTTGGAGGAAGCTTCTTTAAACAGGTAAACAAAAGAACATCTTTAGCAACTAGTTAGTTTACATGAGACTAGCTTGTTTATCCTTAACGCCAGGAATAGGGACTATTCTATATATATCTTTACAGGAAACTTCAGGTGACCAAACATAAGAAAAGGCAGATCTCCAGGTTACTACGCGGGCTGGAAGCGAACTGGAGCAGCAGCTGCATCAGGAATAGGAAGCGGAGCAGGGACAGGGAGGCGGGAGCCACGTCAAGAACAGGATATAGAGCGGAGGCCGAGAGGCAAGTGCCACCAGGGCCGGACTGGCTACCGGGAAGTTTGGAATGCTGCTGAGCTGGGGGCTGATTTCATTGATGGTGACCTGTGTGTATTAAACGAAATTCGTTTAGCTTTTATTATTTCGAAGCACACGCAGGTCTCCATGAACGAAATCAGCCCCCACTGCAATTAAATCAGCCCCCAGCTCAGCAGCATTCAAACTGTCCGGAAGTCAGTGGAGACCGCGAGGCAGGAGCTGCATAAGAGACACCGCTAAACCCACGATGGCCGAAGGAGACGCCGAGAGCCTGCCTTGGGTCAGAAGAGCCCTGGTGAGTAGCCCAGAAGTAGAGGTCAAGGACACCCAAAACACTACAACATAAATCACTCTAGTGCAAGAAAATGATGATTCCCATACTCCTTATCTGCCAAGTCCCACCCATTCCTCGCAGCGAGATCAGCAGGGCTGACAGGCTCGACCATAGCTGGCTCAGACTGCATTCCTGCCTGTGTATAAGGTGCGAAATCCAGAGAGGTTGGCACAACTTTATAGATAGAGCATATTGAGTGAAATAATTCAACATTCCTGGAAGGGGGACTTAAGTAAAAGTTTGTTAACAAGTATTGACAAAGCCAGTAGGTCTTGCCCATTCAAGAGCTATTGTCTTTACAAATGTCTTTTAGCCATGTTGTACAGCAGCGTATCTAACTCCGACAGGACTAGAGAGGAAAATTGATGGTCTTAAAAGATTATTGTGACACCAACAAAGTGAAAATAACTACCAATAAAACAAAAATTATTTGTTCTGGGCATAAACATACTGTATGTTCTTGGTGAATGGCACAAAGCAAATTAGAGGAGAGGTGAGAGGAATAGGCGGCATTACACACTTCTTTGAGCGCAGACGTGTGCAGGAATGGGCCGTTCAAATTGAAGCTGAATGAAAATGATCTTAAAAAACATGTTCACTGCCTGACTTTTGAAATATAAAGAAAGTGTGGGAGTGAATAGGACACCACAAACAAAATTTGATAGTGCTTTTTGGCTTGGCTAAAACGTGCTAACCTCAGAAGAAACACGTGAGCCCTGAAGAAGTCCCGTGTGAATAGGGACGAAACGTGTAGGCTGTGTTATTTTGGACATGTCATCCTGTCTTATCCAAACACTTGAAGAATTTGTGAATAAAGACGATGGAAAACAATCTGAATGTGAAAAATCTGGTTATTGTACTTTAAGTAGTGGTTTTGCTATCATATGTTTTGTTAAGAACAATATATATATTTTGGGGGGGACTTTCTAAACCCAGTGCTCCTCAACTTGTGTAGTAGTGCAAAACACATGATGGCTGTTATTTCTCGGTCGCAAAGAAACAAGAATTACATTTTTTAATGAAATCTTTGTTTAACCACAGTTTTTTGAATATTTGTGTTTATCATTATCCTTTCCTTTATGTATCAAAAGAATTGAAAGAAACTCTATGCATTTTAATATCTAAATTTGGAAGTAAATATTCCCAAATTCCTAAAAGGTCTGCTTGAGATCTATACCTGCATCTTTGTGACAGAATTGTATACAATACTGCATAGAGTACGTTTGGATCAGTTGCTTATTATTCATGACTAATGTGGCTTCTTTGTGCCTTTCAATTCCCTGGTCCAAATTTAATGGCTTTCCATACTATTGTATTTGCCCCACCCCTCTAAAATGTATTAATTATAGATTGGTTGACTTGTATCCTTTCAATGCTCATGTTTTACTAACATTTTTGTGATTTAGTGCTCCATGGTAGTGCATGCCCTGCTTCTTCCTCTCTCTCCTTCTCCCCCCCACTCTCTCTCTCTCTCTTTCTGTTTCTCTCTTAATCTCCTGTGTGCATGCTTTTGGAACACATGTTCTCTCACTTCAGTGTCTCTATCTCACCCACCCAAGTAATACTCTGCTGCCCCAACCCTCTACCGTGGCATTTGTCTGACCCCCTCCCTTTGACATCAAACACTATGGAACTCATTCTCTCTTTCTTTCTCACTCTCACTGTCTCCCCTCCCACACCCAGCAGTGGCTGCTGTCAATCCAAGGTAAGGAAATGGGAAAAAAATATATATAAACGTACCATTCCTGCTGGCCCCTGCGATCTTCTGCTCCTGTACCGTGCCTCGCTGCCCGCTGCTCCCATCCTGCACTCTAAAATCCCCAGAGTCACAGGCTCCCAGACCCTAGCGTTCCCTCATGCTATTACTCCTAGCTTGAGAGAAGCGCTGGGATTGGATTGAGCGGGTGGTTTTTCGCTCCAGCGGGGTCTCGGAGTCTGGCCCCTGAGCACTAGGATATCTCCAAGGAACAGCCTGGAGATATCCAAATGTGCAAGTGGGTTTGGCCAGCCTTGTACAGCCGGCCACACTAACATGCGCACTTTCAGTGCCTACCAATCTTCCCGCTGCTGTGTGATGCTGTAGCATGGCCTGGCCCACTGCCTTATACTTGGCAGACTGAAAGTAAAAATAAAACGACAATAAAGCCGTTTTCTTGTCATTTTATTATTATTCTGACTGCTGCTTTTCAGCAGTGGGGCAACACTCCTCTGCCATAGCAGAGGAGCCGCCCCTGCCCACACCTCTCTTCTACCTTATGCTCTCTTCTTCTGCTGCCCATTGCTCATAGGTTATCGCTGTTGACTTTTAAAGGTTTTTGAAGTTGCGCCAACATTGACAAAACAAATAGCATTGACTGGCAATCTTGGAATTGTATTTCCCATGCTTCTAAAAATGGCTGTTATATTGTGCGTAGACAAGGATTGGAAGACCTCTGGGTCGTTCAAAGAAACAATGTGCAGGCCATCTTAGAGTTACAGAAAACAAATTACCAGCTGACCGAATGTTATTCTCTATACTTCCAAAATAGCTGTGAATATTGTCTTTACACATATATTGGCGACTGCTATCTTGGACACTACAATTACAGTATGGCTGGCATCTGCATTGGTATTTTTAAAGGTAGGGTCATTTTAAATGCATTGGCAAAGACAATAGCGGCAACCTAACAGCATTGCAAAGCAATTCCAAGTAGTCTTGCCAATGGTTGTTTCTCTTTTAAGGTTTTTTCAAAGTGATGGATTATCTAGGCTACAACTTACAAACTGCCCCCAGACCAAAGCTGGAAATTCAGCTGGGACACTGAGAAGGTATGCTTCATTTTAATTTGTAGGTTTTGCTTCAATGTCGCCATACAATGGCAAGTTGAGATGAAAACTATTGTGGATGTAAAGAAAAATAGGCTTTCGGCATGTTGCCAGGCATTATGAAGTACCTTTTGCCTTGTGAACTGAAAGTGCAATGTTATACTCGCATAACAAGCAGCCTCTGTGCAGCAATGCCTGCACTGCCTCTACCTGGCCTTAGAGTTGCACTAACAGGAGGAGGAGAATAGCTTTGCCTATGACTCCATTGTGCCTGACACCTCATCTCCCCAGAACACCTCATTGTTGCTGACATCCTCGCCCCACTCGTCCCCCCCACAGTCAGGGACTTAGGCACATTCTCCTTTCCATCACGCTCCCTGTTGATTATCCACACTCAATCCCCTGCAGAGTTGTTTTCCCCTTGCTTTCTTCTTTTCTGGATTGCCTAATGTGGTCCCCTCTCTCTCCTAGGAGCAGCTTGAGAAGAGAAGAGGCAGGGCCACTGGAGCAGCACCAGGAGCCTGGAAGAAGAAGAAGCTCACTCCCCATATGCCCACTACCCTCCACGTCTGTTGCACCACAAGTCCTCCCGACAAATGCTTTGCCAAGATGCTCCCCTCCTTATAAAGGTACTGATCGAAATCTGAGTGAGGCCAGGAGATAGGAGGCAGGCCTGCTGGAGCAAGCAGGACTTATGGGAAATAAGTTAAATTAAAAAAAGAAATCTGCACCATGTCTGTGTGCAAGCGTGTGCGAGTTTGTATGTGTGCGTTTTGTTTGTGTGCAAGTGGTGTGTCCATGTGTCATTATTACATGATGTAGCAATGTTAATAACTATTGAGTTACAGGACATGACAAATCCAAATGGTGTTTGTTAAATACTTACTGCATTTGGAGATGTAGATATGAGGATGTTTGGGTACAAAGTAAGGATCTCATGCTCGGCCTTGAAAGCAGTAACAAAGTCAAAGCTAACTTGTACTTTTGTTAAGCAGGATTGCAGATGCAGCAGCCATCTTGGATTGTGAATGTATAAAAGGTGAGCAAATTCATAGCTTTGTAGAATCTCAAAGCCGTTCGTGTTTTGCAGTCATCAGAGGATCGTCGTGGAGCCAGTGTCTTGCTATAGGAGTGTCAGATTGGAACCTTGCCTTTGTACTCTTGCACTATCTTGCCTTCTCAGATTGTTCTCTTGATCATTACCATTTTCAAGCCTTTGTATATTTGTCCTTATTGTCTGCACACTATTTTCTACCACATTTTTTCGGCATATTCTATTTTTCACTATGTGTTCTCATCGTCAACATTGTATTCATCACTTTTCCTGGATTTACAAAAATGAAACTCCTTTTTAACTTATGCACATTGAACTCTCTAGTAAGTCAAACACAAAAACTACACTGCAAAGATTTTCAAGAGGACAAATAATCACCAGAGGACAAATAATAACCATTATTTTCTTATATTCTCAGTGAGAAACCTGCATTACGTTTTAGAGAAGAAAGGGCTGAGTTAGAGAACATGTTGCTTGAATTAATTAGATGAAGGATTGACTATGATATGAATGTTACAAGCTTCTTTTCTAATCCGGAATTTTTTCATTGCATGCTTCCATTAGCAATTCCAAAGTCTTGCATCAGTGTATTCTCTTCTCCTTATCCATTGCCCCTCTGTTTAGGCTGCTGTGATAACTGTTACAATTAGAAGTCATGGTCTGTGGAGGTGAATAGGATTAACCTCATGGCATTCTTGTAGACAGGTAATGAAAATCTGTGAACTATGACCCATAAGGGCCAATTACGTTGTGGTTCGGAAGGCTCTGACCGTCAGTCCGAGCCGTCCGAACTGCATCGTAATGTGCCGGACGGATTCCTTTCGGACCTCCTCATTTTTATGGAGTTGGTGGCTGACTGGCTCGGAGAGCCCATCCGCCAGTTGGAATGCAGCAAGTAATCTGAAGGGTGGGGGTTTCCACCCTTGAGATTACGATTACGGTTCCAGACAATGTTTTCCATGCTGGTCTGTCCGACATTGTTTCCATGCTGGTCTGTCTGACATGGAAACCATGTCGGAAAGCATCTTTGGGGCCACCAGCGGGGCCCCCTTGGGTGCACACTGCACAGCCTCCAGTTGGAGGCCAAGGGGGCACGTTGATCCCTGCACCTTGTGGCAAGCACCTTGAGGTGTGGTGCAGGGATGCACTACACCTTGCATTTTACTATGAGAACATGCATTACAGCCAGTTTACAGCTGGAATGCATGCTCCCATAGTAAAATGTAGGAATGTGACCAAATTAGCGTTTAGGCTTTTTTTTTTTTAGCTCTACCTACATGCAGGATCTAAAGTGAACGGCTCATCGAGCCGTCTATCATTCCTCCTCAATATCTGGTGATACCTTTGTACCCGGCCCAGACGTGACCGAAATTATGGTCTGGTGGTTTTGTGATTAATTCTGCATTGGATCAAGTTCCGCATAATTGGAGGGTATACCGTTTGCATCTTGTTTTAATCACAGGAAATTGACACACCCCCACAGTGGACTTATTTAAGATATTTGACAGACCGCTTAACTAATCTATCATATCTCGTTGATCCTTCCTTAAAAGAAAGGCACCCCAAAGATATCCAATTATCCAAGGTTCACCACCTGGATGTTCCATTTAAAACATTTTGGATCTTTTACAACTCTAATTTAAAAGAGTTTTTAGAGAAGTTTTTAAATAGAAGTTGTCCTAAAGAAGGTAATGAATATTGTCTGTTTCACTGAAACACCGTGTCAACACATGCTTTGAGTCAGTCAGTTCCCTTCGAGCTCGCTGTTTTATTGTAGATTCATCTTCTTGAATTATAGATTATATTATTTATGTAATACGTGACTTGAATCAACGAAATTACAGATTTGACATGTTCAGTATTACAACTATGCAATAACAGTATTCTATTATGTACAGTATTTGAACTATATGTGTAATAACTTTTCTTTGAAAAATATTTAGTATTTAATTATTTTTTGTTACATAACCTTGTGATATGATCTGCCTTATGTACTAGTTGTCTAAATAATAAACAATACAAAGACACCGTCTTTATTAACATTAAGAATGGCTTTTTATGATATGTTTTTTATGATATTTGACACATACCGTTTTGTTGTTCACTTATTGCCTTTTTTTTCGCCCATTGATGCTAGCCTTGTGCAGTCTTGAGTGGACATAGTGTTATCACACATAGAGAACTTATCAGTTTGCCTTGACCAGGGAACATTTACTATAACCTATTCTTGCTTATGTGGATATGTGCATATTCATGCAATTTTGATAAATATTCTTGAAAAGGGAACTCTTCTTTGTTTTTGGTTATTATACCCTGTCCTTTTATTTTATGAAGCGTAACTCTCTTGAGATTGTTGTATCCCTGGCAATATGCCAGCCCTGGTACGATGGTGTTAAACTCTGGCAACATACTCACTACAGCAGAATGATAGTAATTCCTGGTAGAATGCTGACCCTGGCACAGTGGTGATAATCCCTGGCAGCATGCAGACTCATACACAATGGTGGTAATTCCTAGTGAAATTCCAACTGTGACATAACGGTGGTAACCACTGGCAACCTGATGGCATGGGAACATTGCAGCAATTCCTGAAAACATGCATTTCACTGCTTGTGCATTTGTGATCATTCCTGGCAACAAGCTGGCCTTGGAGAGGTGGTGGTAATTCCTGTTAAAATGCAGCATGGGCACACTCCTAATAACATGCAGTCCCTTGCATAATGGTGGTAATCCCTGGCAACATGCTGGCACCGACTGATAACCTGTTGGCCCTGGCTTATTGGTGGTAATTATTGGCAACTTATTGGTAATGGCACAGTTGGGGTAATGTTTTATAACATTCTAGCCCTAGCATTCTAAAATAATTCAGGATTAAAAGTTGGCCCTAGTCATTCCTGGTATCATGCAGGCAATAACACAATGGTGGTAATCTGGAGCGACATGCATGTCCCTGCACAAATGTGGTAATTCCTAGCAATATGCTGGCACAATGATGACTGTCCAAGGTAATATGCTCACTGTTGCACAATCTTAGTAATCCTTGACATGTTGTGGGCAGCCATGGTGTGATGGTGCCAAGGCACAAATGCATATCATTTCGAGAAAAAAAGACAGGCTCAGGGAAGAAGGGAACCAGTAAAAGTAAACATATGTAAAGGACCTGTCATTGTGCACGCTTATCTAACTCATCCAGAATCTAAGACATATGTCCCAGAGTTTTGGGGAATGGTTTGAAAAATGCAAATCCTGTTATATATGTGTAAATGCTTTGTGTATTGTTTTAAGTTTGAAAGCTTTCTCAAACATAATTAAAAAATATGAATAACAAAATGGAATAAATAGCTAATACAAGTATCAATAGATAATCAAACAAAGTTATTGTGAGATAAATAAAAAATACAACTAACAAAATAATACAATAAGGCCATTTAGTACAAAGCTTTGGAAGGGAAGGACTGGGAAGTGGTTGAAGAGGGCAAAATAAAGAAGGGAGAGGGAAAAAAATAGATAAAATGAGCATCTAATGGTAACTGATTGTATACATAATTTATGCTTCATACCAATAATCAGGTGTAGATCAAGTTTATTGTCACTATAAAAGTTATATACAAAACATATAATGTATTGTGTAAGAGACAGAGAATATAATATTTCTATTATAGATATTGAAAGGTGCATGAACATCAAATCAGAACTTGAGTTGCTAGGATAAGCTGTAATCATTTCCATAATGTTTCTATTTTTAAAGCTGAAATAGGTGTAAAATATGCCCTGTCTAACTTGTGATGATGGCAAACATCCTACCAACATGCTTTAAAGGAAATGTTTGAAAAAATGTTCAATTGAAATTATGTGTTGAAAAGCAATCACTAATAAATATATATCAATATATTATTAAATGAAAAACTGTCAAGTCATCAATTAGACTTTCAAGTAATATATTAACAAGTTTGAGAGGAATATTACCTGAAATATGATAGTAATTTAGTTCTATACTAGTTGCTAACAATTGTAAATGTGTGGATATAGAAAAAGCATTTTCATCAAGTCACATTTTTTATAACTACAAGACCAACAACTAATATCTTAATGTTAAGACTTTTTCTAGTTTAGGTTGGGGGAAATTGTACTATGTACTTTTGAGAATATTTTGTTCCATAAATCAATAGACAAACAGACTTCAGGGGCCCGATTCACAAAAGCAATCTGAGACAAAATCCTAACTTTTTGTCTTTCGGTATTCCGAAAGGGCATTTAGGAGTAGTAAATTTAGGATTCCTAGCTTTAATACTCTTAAATGCCCTCTGTGCATACCGAAAGTCGTAAAGTTAGGATTTTCTCTCAGATTACTTTTGTGAATCGGGCCCGAGGTTTTTTTCCCAAAGAAGTTCTATTTTTGACTAGGATCTAGCTATGTTTGTGTTGACTAAGTCTGTATAAAAAATGAGGTTTTATGGTTGCAAAGTAATATACAGATAATTTTATTTTCTGTTCTGTGCTTTATAGAACTGGCAGGTACATTAAATCTAGCTTCAGATATATCTTTGTAAATGCTTGTTTTAACCTCTTTTTGCGCTTCACATAGAGGATGAAGTCTCTACCATGGGGAGTTCCTTGTGTGGTGCTGGACATTTTCATGTTACAAGCTCTTAGATTTTACTTTTCCACTCAGGATTTTCTGACGATTCAGCATTCACTGTATGTTATGTGACTGTATAGAGATCTTTTTTGTAAAATGCAAATTACTTTGTGAAAAATGTCCTGCATCTTTCAAAGTAGAGGGGAGGCAGGGTGAAGGTTTTCAAAAGGGAGTAACATATCTCCACCTCCTACTAACTGACTACAATCAGCCCTGTTGCAGTGTTGATCATCATTCATCAGTAAAGCATGCTACAACTCATTCTTAATATATTTGTTGTTTGCAATTTCTGCAAGGCTTCATCAGGATAACACATGTAGCAATCATGCATGTACAGTGGACTTGAAAACAACAACACTAATCACCTAAGTAAATCGCAATTGCTCTTAATTTCCACTGACAACATTATTCTAGTGAACCTCACTAGTTTTGATTGTAAAATGTTAGTTTCATATCTGTGCTTAATGCCAAATAATTTTTCAGTACTGTGGTTTCTATTGAAGGTAAGAACATCAACTCTTAAGATGAATTTAAATCTGTACGAGGCCGCCCATGAAGCCCAAACCCTACCACCGTCCATGCGAGAGGCGTTGATCATTGCCATTCTGAAACCTGGTAAAGACGAAGAACAGTGCGACTCATACCGCCCTCTTTCATTGATAAACATTGACACCAAGATCCTAGCCAGCATCCTGGCGGACCGACTGAAGCCATTAATGCAGATGTTAATAAGACCGGACCAGGCGGGTTTCATCCCGGACCGGTCCACTGCACATAACACTCGCACCCTTTTTGCTCTGGCGCACTACCTGGCCCCGGATATCAAAGCGGTAGCTGTCTTACTGGACGCGGCTAAGGCATTCGATACGATCGCCTGGCCGTTCCTACATGCAGTCCTACTCCGGATGGGGTTCCCCCCCTTATTTATTGGCTGGATCACGATGCTGTACTCGGGCCTGACGGCCCGCATACGGGTAAACAAACATCTATCATCACCGATCGACATTGGGCGCGGCACCAGGCAAGGCTGCCCCCTGTCGCCTATGCTGTTTGCCCTTATACTGGAACCCCTGGCGTGTAAAATAAGACAGCACCACCACTACTCCGCTATTCAGCTACCTACACGACCCATACACATTGCCCTGTACGCGGACGACATGGTCCTATACGTGAAAAACCCGGAGTCCAACCTTAACCCCCTAATGCGGGAATACATTAAATTCGGCCAATACTCAGGGCTCCACATTAATTGGAGCAAGTCCCTCGTACTCCCACTGACAGATGGCACCCAGCCCACGCAGCTAGATTATCCCATGGAATGGCAGGAGGAACCGACAAAGTACCTAGGCGTCTGGTTCCACAGGGACCCAGAGCTCGTAATCCGCACCAACTATGGGAGGGCTGTCTCTGCTTTGGAAGACAAGGTCAAGAGATGGATCAGTCTACCGCTCTCTCTGGCGGACAGGCTTGCCATTGTGAAGATGGTGCTCCTGCCAAAATTCTTATATCTTTTCAATAATATACCTATTAAGCCCCCGGCGGAGGTGTTCCGTAACATTAAATCTCTCATGCTTTCCCTCATCTGGGCGGGTAAACAGGCTAGATTAGACCTGCAGACTTTGACGCTCCCATACGCCAAAGGTGGTTTCAAAGTGCCGGACATCTACCTGTACTATCAGTGTGCACAGGCGCAATATGCGCATTACTGGTTTCACGAAATTCCCTTTCTGACACACGTGGCTGTGGAACATGGAGATGCTGACCCCATCCCACTAACGAGTATTCTAACACACAAACGCCCAAGGCTACACGACCATGATATAAACCCTGTGAACACCACGATAGATGCATGGAGGACACTTAGCAGGATGGCGCACTGCACACCACTCTACGCACCGACACTCCCATTGGCTCACCACCCGGCACTGTCTGTCACGCAAGAACAGGTGGGGATGGATCTTCTTAAGCGCGCAGGCATAGACACCCTTGGGGATCTGTACAGAGAAGGGCAATTTGTACAGTTGAACCAACTCACATACATCCAGAACCCGACTCTGTTGTTTAGCTTCAACTATTATAGGCTACAGAGGGCGGTGAAGGAACACTTTGTGTCTTTTCCAGCAGAACCGCAAGAGCTCGCACCACTGACACTTGTAATCAACACCCCCTCAGCTGCACACTTGGTATCTCGACTGTACCGCTGCGCACAATCTAGCAATGGTGGTTCCTCCACAAGAGCCAGGGAGAAATGGCAAACAGCACTGGGGGAAGATCTCACGGAAGAGGAATGGGAGGCCTCCTGCATGCTTACGGGGATGCTGACGCCTAACGGGAATCTTAGACTGATCCATTATAAATATTTGCACCAGATGTACCACACCCCTGCACGTCTACACAGATATGGTCTGAGAGACGACTCTAGTTGCACTAGGTGCGGGCAGGAACATGCGGACTTCATCCACTTGGCATGGCACTGCGCTGCGGTAGCACGTTACTGGGACCAGGTGATACGGACACTCAACACTATGCTGGGGGCCCAATTGCCATGCACTGCCAAAGTCTGTCTCCTGGGATTGGTGCCACACTTGAGGGCAAGACGGCGTAAGCTTTGTGTGATTGCGTTATTGGTGGCAAAGAGACGAATATCCCTGCATTGGAATGGTAAGCGAAAACCAACAGTGAAGCACTGGCTGGAAGATCTGGCCTATTGTAGAGACACCTTAGTCACGTATGAGGAAGAGTTGCCCATGGGGTCCCGCCCCAGAGACTTCTGGGAGCCCTTCCAACAATATCTGACGTCAGTGGCGTCTGAAGGTAATGAGGGCTGAGCGCCTGGCTGCTAAAGACTTATGGCTGCTATGAGCTACACTCGATGGGGCAATGAGGGGGGGAGAATGCTGTGACACAGTGATTTGAGTTTTACAGGGGGTTGTTGTTATGTTGTTTGAGATACCCCCCCTAGGTTACGGGGGTTTTTTTTGGCAGGAAAAGAAAAGAAACTGAAAAATGTAAGACTGATCAGGCGAATCTACCATGCGGATGCACTGTCGAAACCATCACCTGCACTGCTACTGAACTTACGCCGCCGGACCTATGGTTGTCGGCTGATGGGCTGTGTAATGATAAGCTGTTCCTTTACTCCTGTGTGCATTGCAAAGCCGGCCTTCTATGGTTGTAGGCGAGATTGACTGTACTATTCTTGTGACAATGCGAAATAAACGTCTTACCCAAAAAAAAAAAAAAAAAAAAAAAAACTCTTAAGATGAATTAAATTACTAATAATGCTGAAATGGCTCAAAATGAGGATTGTGGCAAGCCAAAGCACGAGCAGGCAAAGACTTGGAGTCTCATGTGCGAAGAGCCGGTATTACAAGGATGTGCTTAAGTCAACAAAACAAACTTGTATGTAATACAGAACTGCTAATTATACTTTAATCTTTATAAGAATGTGTGTATTAAGAGATCACAGCACTCCATGCGTTGCACACAGACCTGTGGGGCTCCTCCTGTAGCTGTATGCTACGTGAGCTAAACATTTAGTTGAGACAGGAAAACCTGCACCTTCTTTGATACATGCCCTTATTGTCAGAGTTAAGTTTAAGAGTAACATGGCTAATCAGAGAGGTTCTTGGAAAGCTACGTTTCAAGTTAAAGTATTGTGCTTAATGTAATACTCTTAGTACTTCTCTGTAGTGTGCCACTCAGTGCACCCACAGCATGCATCCATGCATCTCTGGGCTGGAAGGGTATTAATGAAAATAGGCCTGTGTGTCAGTTGGCTAGTACCCCAGAACTCTGTGTCTGTGTCACCTCTACACTAGTTACAAAGAGAGTTTTTTTGGCCCCGTCTTAAGGGCAAGCAAAGAAGAGTCCGATTAACCTGCACGTAACTGCACACACACCAAAACCAGCGTTTTATCAGGAATTACTATAATTATGCTGTCACCAGAGGGTTGAAAAGATACCAGCATTCCCTGGGCATGTTCTTATGTCATGCAGCTTCACACAGTGAGTGATAAGGCCCTCCTACCTCTGTGGTGTCAGCACTGCCAAAAACACAGACAGCCACAGGGGCAACCAGGTAGCTGTGGCTAGAGCTAGAGGGTAACAAAGGAGAGGCTTCCACTGGTAGCCTAATGTAAAACAGGGTAGAGTACACTCTAGCAACTGTGAGAGGAACCAAACTCACATGCTAGGGAAAAAGTGAAAGTGAGATAATTAAAGCATTACAGGCAGAGAAAAACATTATTATTATTGTTATGATTATGATTATTATTATAGTTACTAATAATAATAATAACAACAATAACAATAATAATAATCTTAACCTCTTAAGTGCTGCTGACGGCCAACAGTCGTCACAAGCGCTACCTCCCCAGTGCTGCGCACGACCATTGGACGTCCATTCAGCACTAGTTCCAATGGACAGCGCAGCACTGGGGAGGGATATTTGCGAAGCAGCTAAGGTGTTAAAGAACTTGCATTTCTTTGTTTAAGAATACTTTATTCTAGTTAGTGAACAAAGGGGACAACACAGTTTGCTTAAGGGTAACAATAAATAATAAGACTATGTTAATACTCATTTCAAAGTATTCTAATAGCAATAATTCGCACATTATTATTATGGTTTCAGTGAAACATAAATAAAAGCATTTTATGATTTTAGGGATGTAAAGAAAAATAAATGAGAGAAAAATATACATTTATGTGATATACAAGGTAACAAACAAATGGAATTTATGCCAAATACATAATGCAAAAAAAGTACAGGATTAACAATATACTTTTACAAATCAATCAATGCGGATCAAAAGCCACTTTCTCAATGGAGGTTCTGTTAACATGTTTAGATAGAAAGAAGGCTAATGACCTCCACAACAAATCTCTTTTGACCATCACTTGTACAGAGGAAGAGCCTATTCCAGTCTGTGAAAACAACCTACCTTCTAGTAAAAGTGATCTTTGTAGCATCCTTCCAACGTGAAGTAACTATGAGCAAAGCAATAGCAATGAGAAGGTCTGCAAACTTTCCTCTCATGCAATCAACATTCCAAGCTTTAAAGGATCCTCCTGAAAAATATGTTGGAAAAATTGGTAATTTAACAGAACATATATCTGTAATTTGTTTTTCAGAATTGTAGCCAAAACAGCCTAACATTGGGACATCAAAAAACAAATGCAGTATAACACTACTATCTACTATCTTTGATACAAGATCAACATTTGCTATCATTGGAGGGTTTTAATTTGTAAAGAGAAAGAGGAGTTCTGCATAACCTATTGTAAAAAAAAAGAGCAATGTCTGTGTAATACTTGCTGAACAGGAAGAGGAATGTATTTTAAACCGAATTATATTCCATAAAAGTAATGGAAAAGTCTGACCTAAGGGCCTGATTATGATCTTGGCGGATGAGATACTATGTCACAAGAGTGATGGATATCCTGTCCGTCATGTTACAAGTTCCATTGTATCCTATGGAATTGTAATGCTGCAGACGGGATATCATTCATGTTTGTGCCAGAGTATCCCATCCGCCAAGTTCGTAGTTAGGCCCAAAGTATTTTTCTACACTGGTTTTATCTCTGTCTGTATTATCAATGTTAAGATTCTCATATATAAGACACTTTAGTTTTCATAGTGAAATTATAAACAGAGGATGGCGTATCTGTAAATTATTAATCTATTATCAATTTAGTAGGTAGAAACTGTTTGATATAATGAATTAATGTATCATATTTGGAATTAGAAAAAGGAGGCATATTGAATTTCTCTTTAAATCCCAAAAGGGCAAGAAATATTAAACAGGGAAAATTGCTCTACATATTTAATACCTCTGTGTAGCCGAACCTTTCAGAAAAGAACTGTATTATTAATTCTAAAATTTTCATTGTGCCAAATAGGGGACCATTTAAAAGTATGTAAGTGAGAAAAGGGGTGGAGAAGAAAAGGCATGGCAAGTATTAAGGAGTGATTTATGGTAGAGGAGAAAAGGGATCTAGGTTTATGCATAACAAAGACCAGGGCAGCGATATATATATTGGCCATTGCGACGGAGTATACATACCGCCAATATATAAATCAGGCTCTAAGTTCTTAAATGAAAATGGGAACATATAAGCTTGTTCTAATTTTTGCCAACCAGTGAGAACCTTAATAAACACCTGAGACAAGAAATTCCAAATTTGCAATAGGATAAAAGTGGAATGATAATTCATAAAACTAGGAAAATTAACTCCACCTGTATCCTTGGGTCTCTTGAATTTGTATAGAGATATACATGATCTTTTCCCATCAAAAAAGTGTTGAGTGATTTTTAAAAACTCTGTGTAATTTTCAAGGAATGCATTGATGAATGGAAATTAAGAATATGGAACAAAATCATCTTAATAGTATCTAATCTGCCCAATCAGGAGAGAAAAAGAGAGAATATTTCAGTAATTAATGTATTTTGTTTAACTACTTTAAGGTTAACTGAAATTGTATCATTAATAGAATTCGAATACATAACACCTAAACATCTAATTCTTGTAGAATAAAAGGTAAAACTAGAATCCTTAAACCTATTTCTAAAACAGAATTTGTTAAGTGACAAATCTTCAGATTTATTGATATTTAATTTATAACCACACACATCTGTGTAAATGTTTAACAGTTGAAAACAATGCTGGTATAGTAGTGTTGGGATCAGATGTAAATAATAAGATATCATCAGCGTAGGCCGTAAATGTAACTTCTATAACCTTACTCTCATAACCTAAAAATAAGTAGATCTATAAATTTGTTCCAAAAACAGTTCACGAGCAAGAATGAAGAGTAACAGGATAGAGAGCAGCCTTGTCATTTATTTATTTTCAAATTAAAGCAGGCAGACTATAATTTATTACATAAACAGCGGTTTTATATTATGAAGAAATCAAGCCGATTTATTTCAATATACTAGGGCCAATGCTATCCCATTCTAATGCTTTCATCATTAAAGTTCAGTCTACTACCTCATTTGGTATGGTACTTTGTGATGCAGCATAAATAATTTCCAGAAACGTCATAGAGTTTTCCGTAATGTACATCCATTTAACAAATTCAGATGGTTCCAAACCAATTAACTCAAGAATATATTGATTCCTTCTTATAGCTAGTATTTTTGCAAAAATATTACAGTTAGTCTTTACAAGAGAAATAAGCGGGATATTAGCAAGAACCTCATTAAAATTATCGCAGTTTTAGAGGCAGGAAACTGCTAAAACGGCGATAATGGGCTTGCTAATATGCGTTATTGAATTCCAGTAGAAGCCCAGGTTAGATGGGGAGGAAATCTAACCTGGGCTTCTATTGGAATTCTATAACGCATAAGAGCAAGCCCATTATCGCCGTTTTAGGTGCAGTTTCCTGCCGCTAAAACAGCGATCATTTTAACGAGGTTCTTGCTAATATGCCCCCAAGTTTGTAGTTCTTGATCCTCCATAAGGGTGTAGCATGGCTTGCAGAAGCAATCATCGTGCACTATTTATTGAAAGAAAAAATAGTGACAGTCATTTTGGTACTGAAATCTTGGATAAAATTAGACAGAAAAAACATCATGTCCTGGTACTTTGTTGGAATGCAATTTGGTAATAGATGCAAGCAGTTTGGTAACATTAATATTTTTTGCTAAAGTGGAAAGATCCACAGTTTATTTAGGTATAGAATTTAAAAAAATATTCTAATATGGTAGTAGTTGGGACCTTCTCATGAGAATTTAATTGATTGTAATATTCTGAGAATCTCAGAATCCATGTAATATCTATTGTTATTCTAGTCATGAATTACATTAATTTTGAACTTTTCTTTTTCAATGTTTAAATAATTTAAGTAATTGGCTACTGGTTTAACTACTTTATTACAAGTCTTTATTACAAGTTCCATGATATTTAGCATTAACCTTTAATAAAGTACCAACTGCACAAGCAGGCTAGAGTGTTTTATGAGTCGGGGAAAGAAATTAATTATTTACGGGCAGATGTAGGTAAATACTATTTACCGATTCTTAAATACCGAATTTTACTGATTCGGTATTTAAGAATAGGTAAATAGTATGCAGGTAATTTTTTGGTAAATTTTACCGAATCTGTAAAATTCGGTATTTACAGATTCGGTATTTACCGAATCGGTAATTCCCATTCAGTCCAATGGGCCTGGTAGCCCATAGGAATAAATGGGAATTACCGAATCGGTAAATACTGATTTCAGTAAATGGGAAACACATACAAGGTTGGCAGGGAGTCACATTGACATCCTGTTGCACCGATGAATAGTGCATGGGTGTACACGTGGCACACATACATGCCCTAAGGGCATGTATGTCTGACACATCGCAGTTTTGTAAAAGCAAAACATTGCTTTTTCAAAGGTTTTCTTCATTTACCACCAACTTGTACTTGGTGGTAAATAACGAATCCTTAACTGGGGAATGCACTCACTTGAGTGCCCTCTACATTATGGATTCAGTAATTTACCGAATCAGTATGTTAAGAAATGGGTAATTTACCGATTCCTTAAGTTACCGATTCGGTAAAATACCGAATCCTACAAAAATGCCACATACATTCCAAATGCCAAATACCAGTCGGTAACGGCCGGTATTGGGCGACCTACATCTGGCCCCTAGTTCTTTAATTCGTTTTAACAAAGAAGATATGGTAGAGGCTTTCATTTACTTTGCCGCAACAAAATTGACAGTAAAACTTTTAGCAGTTGCTTTAAAGGCATCCCATACAATATTAAAAGTAGTGTCTTGCTGAACATGTTAAAGAATGCATAAGAAAAGTGTTAAAATTCTTCTGAAAAATGTTTATAATTTAGTAACTAGCTGCAAAATCACGATCCCATAGAACACTGGGCATCTTGTAAATCTAGCTCTGCAATAACTGGACCAGGATCCGAAATGAGAATGGTTCCTATCTCAGAATTAACTTAAGATCCCAATATGTTATGACTTAATAAAATATACTGTCTCCAGGCGAGTTAAAAATGTATTCCTTAAATTCAGCACTCTATAGTAGCCATGCATCTACTAGACTTCTTGAAGAAATGGAGCACTTAAAGGTATTTTTGCATTTCATTAGGGATTTATTATTTATAATGTGTCTATGAAGGGGTCCGTCCATGAATTGATTATAATCACCCCACTTCACTAGAAGTTTTGTATTAGAGCAAGACATAAACTTCTATGAAACATGTTTCTAAAATTGCAAATTAGCACTTTAGGACCCACTACATTCAAAATGTAAAGTGGAATACCACTAAGGTTCATGAGTAACCATCTGCCTTCATCATCATGCTCTAGGTTTTCTATGGGTACATTTGCTGTCCACAGCATGCTGTTTTGTTGCAGACAAGAATACAGCATAGGTGCATGTGTAGGGATACACCATCCTGCCACGGAAAGCCGTCATCTGAAGCTGGGGTAAGGCAACCGTGCTTTGCTTTGATGTGGGATCATTTCAAGGATACCCCGGTCTGCCTCGTACACATTTGCGATTGTATTGACCGCTCAACTGGCCCCCTCTAAACGTTGCAAGTAAAGATTTATGGCAGCGCTGTTACAGGAGTAATGTAGATCGTAATATACACCGTTTTACAAGCTATACAAGGCTGACGGCTTCCATGGGTTGATTGTATTTTCATCAACAAGTGGAGTTGCTAGCAGTAACGTGCAAATTAGCGTTCAACAACTTCTTTGAATCATGGCTATGACGAGAAATTTCAAACGCTGTGAGGCAGCTGGAAAAATGTTTGAAAATTGTGAAACAAGTGATGAAGTGGAACTAAGTGATTTAACCAGCAGTACAAATATATCGCCTAATAAACAACAATTGTGGGATCACCTGTGGAAGTCATTAAAACAAGAGCAGAATAAATGGTGGGCAGCAACAACACTTCAAAAATACATTGATGTCAGTTGAGTACCATGGAGGCTAAGGATTTTCATCACCCCCACCTTCAATGACCCTGACCCTGAATTGGTCAGTGATTAGATAGCGAACAATCATAATTGTTCAACAATAATGCTGGGGCTACTTGTAAAATATGCACGCAAGGATTTTGAGAGACTGGCAGAAGATATTGATAACACCACAAAACAACTTAAAGCGATCTGTGGTCAAGAAGAATATCAGAAAGAGATGGATAAAATTGATTCGATACTTTGAAAAGATTGAAAAAGAAATAAAAACTCAGAAACAAAGAAAATGTCACAATCACCTAATTGATTAGCAAAAAGGACAGATACTGACTTTTGCAAAGAAATATGATAAGCTGTGCAGCACTGTATCCTCATCAAGAACAACAGTGACTGAGAGAACTACATTGTGAGAAGTTGGCCTGATATGTGATGTCCACTATTCTAGTGGGCACCCTGTATCAGTCCAAACAACCCTTATGATGATGGTTGTAAAGTCAACCTTATAGACCAGCTATCCTAGTGGTAGCATGGACAAAGCAGTCTTAGGCTATAACTTCAGAGAGCATGTGAAGCCAGAAGTTTAACCATATGTAACCCCTTGAATACCAAATGAAAGGACACAACACAGGTTATATATAAAATATATATGTATTTATTACTAACACAACCCCTCTGAACTCTTTATGGGGTCAGAGGCACAAGCACATAACAAGATACTTAATTATCATACAAGAAGTTGCACAAAATACAGTCGAGCCCTAGGGGTGCTGCAAACCATATATTAAAATAGTGGTATAAGAACCACGTCACGAACAAGGAATAGACCTAGTGCCTACGGAACCGCTGGGGCTACACTGAACTACCAAAGGTTAGGAAGCAGGAGGCCCACGGGGAGCGTGTGCAGTGTCTAAACACACACAGGGGTTGTCATAGGAATACAATGGGAACTAAAGAATTAGAAACTAGTTGATTTAGGACACTTCCGGATGGAATAGGAGAAAGCTACTGAAAACTAGGACACTTGGATAGTCAATACCCACAGGAGCACCGGAGTACTCGCGTTACCTCACCCATAGAAGCCGGGTGCATAGGTGTCAAAGTGTGTTGAGTTTCGTTGCTGAATCCTATGGAGACCTGTGAAAAGATGCTGCAGGCGACCAGGAGAGAAGTGTCCGGTTGGATCCAAGGGCGGATCGAGGATGAAAAGTACCTGAAAGCAGAGGGGACAGAGTCTGGGTCACTAACCAGTGACCAGGAAGCAACCAGGAAGGAACCAGGCGATGTCATGAAGCAATCAGGTGATGTTGTGAAGCTTGTCTCTGCAGCCACGTGGACCAGGGGATGTCGACGATGACCAGGAGCTGGATACGGACTGTACCACAAAGGATCTAGCTGTTGGCGGTGTCGGCTTCCGGATTGGAGTCAACAAGCCTTGGCTAAGGCAACCCATGCAGGAATCGAAGATGGCTTCTGTTGCAGACCAGCAAGGTCTGGGGGGCTTCTCCTTTTCAGGGAAGTAGGGGCCAGCCTGGAGCAACCAGGCCAGCGGTGTAGATTCAAAGGTTTGTTGTCACAGAGGCCACTAGCAGGCCCCAAGCGGTACTCATGGAGTGTGGAGGGATGTGCATCGGTGTAGATGGTGCTCGGGGCTGGGGCTTCTCAATCCCCAATGCACAACTTCTAGGGTGCCTCAGAAGCTGTACAAGTAGCAATGAGCAAGATTTTCAAGATGGCCGGTCCCACGTCTCTCGTCGCCCCACGGGTCTCAGCTTTGCTGTGGCTGTGGATCAGGGTCAAAGAAGTCAGGAAGACTGGCTCTTGTCAGGCTCTGTGCTCGTGTTCCAGCGGGAGCGTTGACAAAGCAAACCACAGATCTCTGGATGGTGCCTGTTTGCACAGGGTGGTCACTCCTTGACCACAAGGGAGATTCTTCAGTCTTCTAGTTGCAGTAGAATGTCAAAGGTCCAGAGTTTCATTTCAAGTTTCAGTTCAGGATAAATCTAAAGTCTCTTAACTCAGCTCCTACCTTTATACTAATCAAAGGGGCTGGATTACCTGCTAGGTCCCTCCTATGGGTGGGACCAGGGAAGGTGGTGGTTACACCCCTTTCCCTTTGTGCAGTTTCGCGCCAGAGCTGGGGATGGAGTGCCCCAGCAACTGGTTTCAACCGGACTATGCATGGAGCACCTTGTGTGCCCCAGGCAGTGTCTCATTTCATTCAGCCCTCCCTGTCCCAATACACTATGGCCTGTCTGGGGTGGTGCTAGCACCTCCCAAGACAGGAAACCTATTGTCCAAGCCTCCCTTGCTGGAAGGACTCCCAGCAGCAGGAGGTCAGACTTGTGCCTGTGACAGCAGCATCCATTTTGTGAAGCTGAGGCTCTGGTTAACTTTAACCGGGATTAACAGGAAACACATTTCTTCTCCGTATAGAAGGGTGGAATGCTACCCCATCACCAGAACTGGCGAGGGGGTAGTATTCCAAAGCGTATGACACCTTACACAACATGTTTCGATAAAGCCAAACCAAAGTTAGCATTAACCGCGAATATTATAATGCACTTAAGAGTATATGGTATGGCGATATCATAGACAAGGTGGCACAAGGCAGACGATAAGGAGGACTTTAAGAGGTCGTTTAAAAATTACCATAAAGCAATCCGTGCTGCTAGGAAACAACATATAGCAGTCCAATTATCAGCTGCCGGTTCTAACGTAAAAACCCTGTATAAAATTCTACAGACGTTCACCAAGCCCACTGCCTGTGACACTGAGGGGATCGAATCCCAAGAACTCTGTGATAACATTTCACAGTTTTTTGTAAGGAAAATCAACGCCATCTATAATAAGATACTAGCGTCGAACTCCATCTCTAACAATCCAGAAACAACTGACTGTCGAATCCAGCTACATACTATGACTACAGATAATGAGGCTAAGAAGCTTACCGTCTTCCCACCCATCTCTATTGAAGAGTTGACTGTTCTTGTCACGCAAACAAAGAGTGGGTGCCCGACTGACATCATCCCAGCACGTATTATGCCTCTTCTGCTGGATGATCTGGGGGTTGGAATACGGCATGTAGTCAATTTGTCCTTGTGTACTGGGGAAGTCCCTTTAGACTGGAAACAGGCTCTTGTGAGACCTCTGCATAAAAACAATTCGATCCCCTGGTCTGATTTGACAAATCTGAGACCGATCTCTCTTCTCCCTTTTATAGGGAAGCTTGCTGAGAGACATGTGAATCAGTATTTGTCAAAATTCATTGAACACGCGGGTGGACTCGACTCCTCCCAGTCGGGTTTCAGGCCCAGGCACAGTACTGAGACCGCCTTGCTGTCCGTCGCTGACAATCTTCAGATGCTACAGGACAAGGGCTATTCCGTTGTCCTGGTGCTTCTAGATTTGTCAGCGGCGTTTGACACTGTGTCACACGACATCATGACCTCCAGACTAGTTGACATCGGTCTGGAAGGCAAGGCCCTGGCCTTGCTAAGGAGCTTTTTCAGCAAACGCACCCAGAGAGTCATCTTGGGACCATACCAATCAGAGGTGGTGGCGATCTCGAAGGGGGTGCCACAGGGCTCTTGTTTGAGCTCTACGTTATTTAACATCTACGTGGCACCCCTAGCTAACATCATGAGATCCCACGGGTTCATTCCAGTATCATACGCGGATGATACCCAACTCCTCTTCCCTTTTAAAATCATGACTCCCGAGGTGCGTGACTCCTTCGCCCAGGGGATGAAGGAGGTGGCACGTTGGATGGCAGCAAACTTCCTGCAGTGCAACGTCTCCAAGACCGAGGTTATGCTCTTTGGAGAGGCCAAACGCTTATGGACTCCGGACTGGTGGCCCCAAGATCTTGGCCCCGTCCCTGAGCCCAAAACAGTGGTAAAAGATCTGGGAGTGAAACTGGACCATGAGCTTACCCTAACACAACAAACTAATCAAGTGGTGGGCTCATGTTTTCATGTGATTGGGTTTCTCAGGAGAGTATTCCCTCTGTTACCGGATACCACCAGGAGAACGTTGGTCCAGTCACTAGTGTTAAGCAGGCTGGACTATTGCAATGGTTTGATGCTAGCTGCCAACGAGGGTATCTTTGCTAGATTGCAGGTTGTGCAAAACACAGCTGCACGACTAGTTTTAAATGTCCCGCCTCGTACTCCCTCAAAACCGTTGCTGGCCAAACTGCACTGGCTTCCAGTAAGGCAGAGGGTGATGTTTAAGATCTGCTGTGTAATCCACAAATGCCTTATTGGAAAAGGTCCTGGCTACCTCACTGAAAAATTCATCCCTTATGTTCCGTCCAGATCCCTGAGATCAGGAGATCAGGAATTGCTATGTGTTCCCAGGGCCATGAAGGCAAGAAAGGGGGGCAGGGCCCTATCTGTAGCTGGCCCTAAGTTGTGGAACCAGAAATTAGAGTATGTAGGGAACATTTCCCTTTTAGGAAAAAACTCAAAACGTTCCTCTTTAATTTCTAGCTGGCCTTAGGGCTTTTTACTAAATTATGACCAGTTCCTGTTCTTTAGTTGCTGCCAGAGGCGCGGAGATACTCCTTCGGGAGTGATTCACAGCGCCATACAAACATGCAAATAAATAAATAAATAAATAAATAAATAGAACAGCTATAAGGACATGGTTCCGAAAGCTGCAGACAGGCTCCGCTCATGCTAGAGCCTCATCTCACATAAAACCAAGAACTCTGCCTCCAGGATTGTTAAGGCCTGCCATAGGAGTGACTTATAGGTATATATGTGTCTATATGTAATGGTAGGTATAGGGATACTATACCTAAGCAAGGGGTGATTACACAACCATGCCCCAGCTGAATGATCAGCCAGTTGTGTCAATGTGGATGGCCAGCCAGGGGTGGCATAATACATGCTGCAGCCCTTGGTAGGCCTTGGATGCACCTATGCCCTGGGTACCTAAGGTACAATATACATGGGCTCATAAGGTGACCCAATATCCAATTGGAGGTGTACCTAAAGTACATGGACTCCATGCAGATAGCCTGGGGCCCTGATTAGCCGGATCCCAGGCCAACTAAGTCTAAAAACAGCTAAACACTAGGCAAAAAATTGGGGTAACCATATAGTCAGATATCCACCTTCCTGCACACATCAAGAGAATTAGGTGACACTCAGGATCAAGTGACAAGTGAGCACCAAAGAGAGGAGAGTGAACTCAGCAAAAGCGATATATCCAGTGTCTCTGAGCAGAACGGAGCAAAATACTAAATTTTAACGGAGTTCTGCTTGATGGCAAAAGGGAGGCTGACAGCCAACAAGCAAAAGGAAGGAGGGTATCGACGTCACAGAAGAGTAAGCAGAGGCTGCGAAAGAGAAAACACAACAGCGTTAGGAGATCTAGGAAACCCGGTAGGAAGCCTTACAAGGGGCCAGAAAAAGATGAAATGATGGAGCGCAGAACTGTCATAAACTTATCTGAGCAGAGTCTCAGTGATGTGGAGGTAGAAATTGTATCTTTGGGTTTGTCCTTCTGTCCCGCAAATGATTTTAAGAACATGCAGAGAAGAATCCCTTTATTCCATTTTACACGGAAATTGAGAATCAAAAAGAGGTATGCTACCAAAATAACAGAAAGATCAGGAAATGTGACATAAAAACCGAGCAACATCAATATTGGAGATGTTGACTTGTTGCACATTATGAACAAACTTGTAGGTGATGTTAATTTTATAGATGATCCATTTATCAATTTGATTAGTTAGGATGTGAGACTACATTTGAGTGCACAGAGCGGGTTCAGACCTAAATCTGTCTTTTTACCCCAAATCAAAATGATGCCATTATGCCTTTGAGAGAGGGGTAACACAATACTTTTTGAGCCTCTCGAATAAAAGACGGTATGGCAAAATTAAAGTTTCTGAGGAACAAATAGAAGCAATTGAAAATTTGAAAAAAGACCAATCAATCATCATAAAAAAAATCAGACAAGGGAGGCAATGTAGTTGTATTATCTAGGAAATTGTACATTGATGAAGGGATGAAACAGACAGCTGAATGATGTGGAAAAATAGGAATTAAGTTACAGGCCTGAATATGACAAATCCATTAAAATGTATCAAATTCAATTGAATAAATGGAGAGATAAGGGATTATTAGAGAATGAGGAACACCATTTCTTAGCATGTAAATTTCCCAAACTGCCAGCCTTTTACTTACTCCCTAAGATACACAAAGATAGTCAGAATCCCCCTGGGAGACCAACTGTATCCTCAAGAGGGAGTTGTCTTGAGAAAGCGTGAAGATATGTGGATTATTTTATCCAGCCCCTGGTATAAAATCTCCATTCGTTTGTGAAAGACACATGAGATTTTCTTAGAAGGATTTATAGCATTGAGTGAAAGAATGAATATTCATTGCTTTGCCTAGATGTAACTAGTCTTTATACTTGCATCCCACATGATCTAGGACTACAAGCGTTACAAAGGGGGTGGTGATGGACGGAGCATCTGAACCAAACAAACACTCACACCCAGTCAACAGATCTGGGTTTAATCCATCTCCGTTCTTTAGCCCACTCTGCCACCCCAGTTTAGACATGGCCATATGCAAATCAGTCTGACCCTGTGCCTCATGGGAACAGTCCAGCCCGAACTGCCAAGCCATGCCTTCCCTGGACTGGAAACAAGCTTTCTAGGAGCGGTTTCTGGCATTACAGGAGTCTTCAGCCAGGCTTGCTTGAATCCAGTGGCAAAGTGAGCAAGGAACTCACGTCTGAGCATACCCTGCCAACTTATGGCGAACAAAGCGGTTCAAAAGGAGGTGGTGATGGACGGAGCATCTGAACCAATCAAACACTCACACCCAGTCAACAGATCTGGGTTTAATCCATCAGCGTGTCATAATTTCCTAAGAAATGGGTCATTATCATATCCCTTCCACACTGAGATGTTGCTCGAGATGACGCCATTTGCCTCACAAAAAACTCTTTTCTATTTGACAATAAGATCTTTAGACAGACCCTCGGAACAGCAATCGGGACCTGCTTTGCTCCTAGCTTTGCAGGCCTCTATCTAGGGTTCTGGGAAGAACTGGTTGTGAGTAAACTTGATCTTGTGAGTGAGAACGTGGTAATGTGGGTCAGGGATATTGAAGACATCTTTGTGTGTGGAACAGTGATGAAAATGAAGCCAAACAGCTTGTTAATGCACTAAACAACAATATGTTAAGTCTGAAATTCACAAGTGATTTTGCCAAAAATAAAATAGAATTTTTGAATTTATTGCTAACAGTTAATGGTGATAAACTTGAAAGTGTTTTGTTTCGTAAAGAAACAGCGGGTATTAGTCTTTTACATCCCCAAAGTTGTCAACCTGACACTCTGATTCAAAGTAATCCTCTAGGAGAGCTACTCTCTGCTAAACGAAATTGTAGCACAGAGGAATGCTTTAAGGCAGAACAATTGCTGAGGAGCCGAAGATTCTTACTAAGAGGGTACACCCGTTCAATGATAAAGAAAGCGAGCATTGAGATTGGGAAAAGGCCAACAGAAGCATTACCTACACAAAAAGAAAAACTAAATGATGAGTCTGAACAAAAAATTAGGTTGATCACCACGTTTCATAGACAAGCGAAACAAGTAAGACGGGGACTCGAGAAGTTTTGGCAGGTGCTGAAAACAGATAGAGATGTAGCGATGAGTATTGAATACTTTCCGCAGATTACATATAGAAAAGCCAAATCCCTCAAAGACACTCTTTGCAAAGCCCTTTTATCACCAGTGACACAAACATCAGGCATACAAAGCTTCTACACCTGAGTAAACAGCAAAGCAATCACATTCAGTAAGAACTGTAAAGAGTGTAAGTCATCTCCCAATTATAAACCATACCAAATTGTTAAACATCTTTCGTGCAATACGTACCGCGTTGTGTATGTACTAAGCTGTCCTTGTCAAAAGTCGTATATTGGTACCGCAATACACAAAGTCAAAAAGCGTATTTTAGAACACCTACGTGCTATCAAAAATGGAGGTAAGCAGTACCCAAAAACGAGGCATTCCAAACACACCACAACCAGAACGGCAATTTATTGACCTTCCGTGTGTTAGACACTATTGGGGTACCTGAACGGGAAGGAAATCGAGTGCAAGACCTAAGGCGGCTAGAGTCTTGATTAATAATCCAATATCAGACACTGGCACCTGCAGGGCACAACTGTGATGAAGAATTGTCAGTCCACTTAGGTTGATTATTCTCTCCCTAAAGTGATCTCTGTGCACCTAAAATTGATGGCTGGTTGTAGAGAAAAAGCATCTGCATTATGGAAAGATTAAGTAAAAATTAATTTTTACATTTGTAATGTCTAAGGTATGAACATCTGCGTTCACATTAAAATGGTTTCATTGTTTTCACTAGGAACAATTGGTTACATTTCCAGTTTTACCTCACATCTTTGTTTTTTAATTCACTGTGTTATATGTCTGGATGACCACATGTGTGTATGCAATTTAGTAATGTTTCTCTGTTTTATATTTAGTTACAGATAACGTGTAAATTGCAGTGAAAGAAGAAGGCATTGTAGCTATATCTGTCCCACCTTTGAAAAATAGCAGTTGCTTGTCCTTAAAATTATATTTTGATGCCTACTAGGGCTGAATTGTTGGAACCAACTCTCAGACATTGCCCACTGAATTACTTTATTCATCTATTTCTCGGTCATGTCACTGGCACATATTTAGATCAAGGAACCCCACCATGCCCACTGGGGCTCAATTTACAACATATGTTCAAGAGATTGCCCACATGGGTTTAACCTCTCTTATGCAGGGTTGTCTCTTTTCAACTCTTTCATGCCACGTATTGTCAATACGACCTCGTTCCATTTGGTATCATTTGACGTTTTATCTCCATAACAGGGAAGACGTTGACACTCTAAGAAACACGCTTACTGGTGTTTCAACCTAAGCCAGGTTAAAAAACGTTATCTCTGGGACCGAGTAGATGAGTTGTTATGGTTCCTCAATTACGGCGTATACCAGGTTCGTAATAGATGGCCAGGGTGTCTGCTCCCTGTACCGCTGTCTGTGATGGGCAATAGGGAACAATAACGTTTTCTTTTTTATTCCAGTATCCAAACTTGATAACAATCCGTTTCACTGCAATATTCAGATTTTGTACATTTGTACAACATGAATTGACACGTTTATACACTGTAATTATAATTATTACGTTGTATGAAATGAAATGATACAATGTATAATTGTCATTGAATGAAGTAACTCGTAAGATTTTGAGAGTCTTTTTATTATTTGTATACTGTGTGAGTCACACGGTTGTTTATGTAAATCACAGTTTGAAACTAACACAGTTACTCGTGATCAAGGGGAGCAAGGTCCGAAAAGCGTAGGGTGTTTGTCGAAGCTATGAAATAAATACCGCTTTGCAACATTTGCTGTCCACGGCATGCTGTTTTGTTGGAGATAAAAATACAGCGTTGGTTTGTGTGTGTGTGTGTGTGTGTGTGTGTGTGTGTGTGTGTATATATATATATATATATATATATATATATATATATATATATATATATATATATTCAATGAAAAAACCATTGGTTATAGTCCATATATAGTTAGGAATTAGCATTTACAAAACCTTATTTTACTCGCATAAAACCATTGAAATTCCATATATAGTTAGATGCGCTAACTATATATCGCGCACCCGCAATCCACTGCTGATGATGTCACATATTACATCATTCATGACATGGTCAGTGACATCACTGATGACATCACTGATGACATGTATGTATATGAGGGAACTCGCACAGCTAGTATAATTCAAATGGTGATGTTTTTTAAAGAGTTGTAGTGTGCAGCTGGGGAAACACTGTCTGGCCGGCCAGTGTGGTAAGTGCAGACTAAGAAATAGCTCTCCCGCCTGGGGAGAGAACACCCCTGCGCACAACTCTGGGGAGACCAAAAGGTCTAATTCAATAAATCCAATAATCGACAATGGTATATTTCACAAAAGTGTTATCTTCTTTCCAGATTTATTAGAATATCTTTATCTTGATATCTTCTTAAGAGTAATACATCTCAGGCTTTGTATCCAAAACAACGTGCATGATTGTAGGTGTGTTCATTATCACACAACCCAATGCATTTCGGGCGGAGCCCATCGTCAGTTAGTTGACTAACTTTCTCGGAACTCCTCGGAGTCCGCACGCATCTATCACACTAAGTATCCCCCTGACGATGGGCTCCGCCCGAAATGCATTGGGTTGTGTGATAATGAACACACCTACAATCATGCACGTTGTTTTGGATACAAAGCCTGAGATGTATTACTCTTAAGAAGATATCAAGATAAAGATATTCTAATAAATCTGGAAAGAAGATAACACTTTTGTGACATATACCATTGTCGATTATTGGATCACTGATGACATCTCAAATGACATCACTGATGACAACTCAAATGATTGTATGTGTCTGTAAAGTTTAAATATGTTTCACATATTGAAGAATGAGTGGATGTATAAGTGTCTGGATGAAGAATTTAGTAGGTGCATGACTGACTGTATGAGTGAGTGATTAAATGTGTCTCACTGAGTGCATGGGTTAGTGACTAAACTGTCTTAATTTGTGCATCAGTATGTTTCTTGTTGTGTAAGCTGCTGCATGTGTTGATCAGTAGCTATAAGAGTGGCCATATGGGTTATTGATTGGTTGCCCAAGTATTTGAATGGGAGGCTGAGTGTGTGTGTGGGTGGCTGGGAGGTGCGTGACTCTGTGCATAGATGTGTAAGCAGTTGATTCACTCGGAGTATGAGTTCAAGAGTGCATATGGAAACAGCTATATGGGCGGTTGACTATGCATGGGTGTGTTGGTGAGTGAATGGATTTCTCATTGCTACATGTGCAAGTAAGTACGTATGTAAAACACAATACATGTGAGAGTTGAGATATATAAATAACTGAACATAAGAGCCAGTGAATGTGTGAGTGGCTGTATCGATCACTGTGAGCTTGTATCAGGGATTATATAAGAGAATAAATATGTGTTATTATATGTTTGAATAAGTAAGATGTGTATAACTTTATAGTTGAGGAAATGGAAGTGTGATTGATTCTTTGCATGACTGACTAGGTGTGTGAGTAACTCCATGGATGAGTGACAGTCTGTGAGTGTCTGTTTATACTGAGTGTATGTAAGGTTATATTAGAGTCTGAAGAGGTTCATTGTATTATCACATAAGTGATGTGATCAGTGATGACAAATGAGATGTCATCAGTGATGTCATTTGAGTTGTCATCAGTGATGTCATCAGTGATGTCATTTGAGATGTCATCAGTGATGTCATTTGAGTTGTCATCAGTGATGTCATTTGAGATGTCATCAGTGATGTCATCAGTGATGTCACTGACCATGTCATGAATGATGTAATATGTGACATCATCAGCAGTGGATTGCGGGTGCGCGATATATAGTTAGCGCATCTAACTATATATGGAATTTCAATGGTTTTATGCGAGTAAAATAAGGTTTTGTAAATGCTAATTCCTAACTATATATGGACTATAACCAATGGTTTTTTCATTGAATTTTCAAGGTTTTCTAAATGCAAATTTCTAACTATATATCCACTATAACCTATGGTTTTTTCTGTGAATTTCATTGGTTTTTTAATAGCAAATATGAAAAGCTTTAAAATGTCAAGTACGTGATAGATAAAAACATTTTCGTATTTATGCACGCTGATGTGCTTTGAACGCTGCACCCCCCCTCCCTCCCCTCTTTTGTCTTAGTAGTACTCTCTCTTTGCAGATACTGAAGGGTAGTTAACGCAGGCCTTTACCCCCGTTGTAATCCGTCGTGCCTGCTTGTCTCTCCATTTGATTGATTGTTATCCAAGCATTTACTGTTTTACAATTGATTCTCTTTGGTTCATTCTCTATTTACAAACAAGCACAAAGTCGCAATACTCTGTTTAGTCTTTGCAGATAGTGAAAAATCGTGTAAAATAATAAAAGTAATCGAGCAAAATCAGTAGGCCACTAATTGGATCTCTTTTTGACCTCGCTAAAATAGAAATATTAGGAACAACCCTTCATGAGAAATACGAAAATAGTGAGATGAACTGAGCTCCACACCATGAGGACTGCAAGACAGCTCGGCTCCATCACCCATACCGCACAAAATAACGACAAACCCTATGCAAATATTAAAAATATAGACAACACACCAGCAAAGAAACAGGGTAAAACATTTTATTAAAAAACTATTTACATAACGTTGGTTTATAAGATGATGTCAGTAGTGGACCGATGTGTGAATAGATCGAAAACAGCACAAGGCTCCAAGATCCGGATGGCAAGCTCCTGGATGTTGGGTGCCATAGTTTAGAGTTCTGAATTTCAGCCTTTTTCAATGCCTGTGCTTTGTTGAATCAAAATGGCGGCTTGACACAAAGCTGACTCAAGCGTTGCTACTGATGCTATGCAGACCAAAACTGGTTTTCAGTTTGTACATTTTTCTAGATTTTTCAATCCAAGTTTGGTTGACTTTGTAGAACGATGGCTTCAGATTTTCAACATACGGTGTGGTGGCGCTGACTGGGAGGGGGCGCTTCGCTCCTGCCCCCTCCCCAAGTAAGATTTTCATACGTGAAAGTACGTTAATGGTTTTGGTCCCTGAGATGCTTCGATGTCACTACCATTCTCAAATAGCATAAGTTCTGGATGTTGGGTGCCATAGTTAAGAGTTCTGAGCAGTGCTTGTAACACTGTCTGAAGCTTATTTCCACCTACTGCAGCTTCACTATTCTCAAAGTAAGTGAGTGTCGTTTGTGGACCTGACTGCATTAGAAAACAATGTGATATGTTACCTTCCTAAACAGCTTGACGGAGGCCCCTGAGGGGCGGTGTGATGGCCATGGACTCGGAGAAGACGCTTGGCTCCGACACCCTCCCCAAGTCTTATAGCACTGGTGTAGCCTGAGATCGCCCCCGACATAGGCGGCCGGCTCCCGGGGTCCGGCGGAACTTTTTGCCTTTTGATGACTCTTCAATTCTGGACTTTGTCCCACAATCCGTTTGACCTGAAGACAAGCTGTAGTGGGGCGCCCCTTTATCGTTTTAGTTGCCATTCCGCCCGCTTTTGCTACACTGTGCCTCTTCCGCCATTCAGCTGTTTACCGCCGCTCTTGCGACTACAGCGTCTCGCTCACCATGTAGTTTAGATGCGCCCGCTCTTGCGGTGCAGCGATAGGCAGCTGCCACAGGACTCTCAAAATGGCGGCCGGCTCTTCGGTTTTGGGCCTGGTCCACTAAAATGGCCCTGGGACACCTTGGAACTCGGACGCTTGTCTGCTAGGGCTTGGGTCCCATTCTTGAAAAGCGTCCCCTCAGCCGTGAAGATTCTACAAAAGTCTTGGGGGCTTCCGACTCCCGCAGGCTTCTGCTGGGGAGCGGCTGCCATGATTGCTCGTGGAATGGCCACGACGGAGCTACGAGATGGTAGTGGTCTCATGCTGACGCCAGCTTTAGTCTGAAACATCCAGAAACACTATAGACTACCAATTCGATCAGTTCCGGTAGCGCCCCAACATGACCCGGAAGAGAAGAACTTGCCCTCCCCTCTTTGACTGATGGTTCTTGTTGCCTGTCCCCTCTGTTGTCATTTAACAGAACTTTTTGGACTGCTGAAAGGGGTTGTGTTCTGAACGCTGGTTGGTGGAGACATTTAGACTATATTCTTGACCTACGTTGTCGCGTAATGCGTTTTATGACACGCCGCGTTAGCGCACCCGGAAGTGATCCGAGGCGCGGCGCGCAGCGCGTAACGTAAGCATAACAGGTCATGTGACTTGTTAATAAAACTTTTCATTGGTTCATTTTACTTTTGTTAATTTAATGATGAAAAGCTTGGTCATATGACCTAAAAATTACGCTTTTTATTATTTTCGAACAATATTTTTTTTTCAAACATATGTTATAATATTCCAGGCTAATGTACTTTCCCGGAAAATTTACAACTGTCTGGCAAGTAAAATATATTCCTTTTTCGAGAAAAAGGGCGTTTCTTCCTTCCATGACGGAGCCGTTGAGTAAAAGAGATTCGGCCTGCTGTCTTAGTCGCCGATGCGCCTGATTATCAGATTCTTATCGATCACTTTATGTTGCAGACATGAAAAACACAACTGCCCTTGACCATTTATCTTTACTGCGTTCCTACATATTATACCTTTTATCCGTCATGTAATTGGACTGCTTTATTTCACTTGCCTTTTACTGATTCGAAAACAGTCACTAAAAGTAAAAACTTTACAAATGAAAATACTACTACCGTGTTTTGTTTTAAAAACCTTTATTGTGAAAATGTCAGTATACAAATACGGGCCTATAACCACGTGGGCCGGCCACGGAGCAAACTCAAATCGTATATGATGAGGAGACATTTACACTGTAGAAGAACGTAACGAGCGGGCCATTAGGTGACAAGAACAAAGGTGTCTAACAGTTGCGGAATCGGTGGACGTACATTTTGTAATTAAAATACGACAGGGCCACTTACAATAACATTTTCTAGATATACATTTGCGGGCAAAGAGTTACGAGTCCCATTTATACCGGCGCCATTTTGGGCGAGGCCGGGCAGGTCCAAGATATAGTCAAAATGTCTCCACCAACCATCGGCCAGACCAGAACCCCTTTCGGCCCTTTATGCTACAAGATGGTGTCTTCCATTCAGAAAATATTGGTGGCAGCATTTTGAAAGGAAACAGAAACAGCCGTTCTCCTAGTGAGTTTCACATTGTTACATTTAGGAAGAATGTTGAAGAGTAGTATGTGGAAAATCTGAAGCCATTTTTCTACAAACTCTCAATCAGACTTGGATGGAAAAAAAAACCTGAAGAATGTACAAACTGAAAACCAATTTTTGTCTGTATAGCACCAACAGTAACGCTTGAGTCAGCTTTGTGTCAAGCCGCCATTTTCATTCAATCAATAGCGTCCCCCTGCACACATTCAGGGACCTGGTCGTGTCTTTAGATGAAACGCATTGTAGGAAAAGAAGCAGAAAGGAAAAGGAAAAAAGTTCCGCCGGACCTAGTGAAGCTGCAGCAGGTGCAAATAAGCTTCAGACAGTCTTACAAGCACTGCTCAGAACTCTCAACTGAGGCACTCAACATCCAGGACTTGCCATTCGGATCTTAGCGCCTTGTATTTTTGTTTTGTTCTTGATGGAGGGGAAACAACAAAAAACAGGCATTGAAAACGGCTCAACTGGAGCAAAAAAAAAATTACTTCTTGGGTGCATTAGGGCATTTATGATTTTCGAATGCCGTATTCATCATGTTGATGCTCATGTTGCCATAGGACAGCATAGCACCACAGTGTATACAAGTTAACTTCATATGTTCAGATGAGGCAGGTGGCATATTTAGCATTCACCTTCTTTGATCCAGGAGGGATGGAGAAAAACTGCCAGATGAAACTTGAAACTTGGCCATCCAGATCTCGGCGCGTTCGACTCACTGTACCGCAACAGTGACCGCAACTCAGCTGGACACGCCGTCTTTCGGCGCAGCATTGTAGGATGGCCACACCAGTGCGGCAATTTGCTAGACACCACCTCGGTGCCATCCGGATCTCGGCGCGTTCGAGTCACTGTACCGCAACAGTGACCGCAATTCAGCTGGACACGCCGTCTTTCGGCGCAGCATTGTAGGATGGCCACACCAGTGCGGCAATTTGCTGGACACCACCTCGGTGCCATCCGGATCTCGGTGCGTTCGAGTCACTGTACCGCAACAGTGACCGCAACTCAGCTGGACACGCCGTCTTTCGGCGCAGCATTGTAGGATGGCCACACCAGTGCAGCAATTTGCTGGACACCACCTCGGTGCCATCCGGATCTCGACGCGTTGTGCTGCCTTCGGCCTATTCGCACATCGGTCCGCTACTGACAGTGACCGCAACTCAGCTGGACACGCCGTCTTTCGGCGCAGCATTGTAGGATGGCCACACCAGTGCGGCAATTTGCTGGACACCACATCGGTGCCATCCGCATCTCGACGCGTTGTGCTGCCTTCGGCCTATTCGCACATCGGTCCGCTACTGACAGTGACCGCAACTCAGCTGGACACGCCGTCTTTCGGCGCAGCATTGTAGGATGGCCACACCAGTGCGGCAATTTGCTGGACACCACCTCGGTGCCATCCGGATCTCGACGCGTTGTGCTGCCTTCGGCCTATTCGCACATCGGTCCGCTACTGACGCCGCCTCACGTGCCAACGGATTTTCTACGCTTTTTGTAGCCCTATGCCGCAGAACAGGTCATGTGACTTGTTTATAAAACTTTTCATTGGTTCATTTTACTTTTGGTTTCCTAAAGATGGAAGGCTTGGTCATATGACCTAAAAATAACACTTTTCATTGGTTTAGAACATTTTTTTTCCCAAACGATGAAAGCCCCACCTTGTTTCTGGATCATTCAGACTGAAGCTGGCGTCAGCATGAGAGCACCACCATCTCGTGGCTCCGTCGTGGTCATTCCGCGAGCAATCATGGCAGCCGCTCCCCACCGGAAGCCTGCGGGAGTCGGGGGCCCCCAAGACTTTTATACAATCTTCACGGCTGAGGGGACGCTTTTCGAGAATGGAGCCCAAGCCCTAGCAGGCAAGCGTCCGACTTCCAAGGTGTCCCAGGGCCATTTCAGTGGACCAGGCCCAAAACCGAAGAGCCGTCCGCCATTTTGACAGCCATGTGGCAGCCGCCTATCGCTGCACTGCAAGAGTGGGAGCAACTCCACAACATGGTGAGCGAGACGCTGTGGCCGCAAGAGCGAGCGCAACTCAGCTAGATGGCCGCCACCTGGGGAGGCCCGTTCACGCCGCCTCCCCCCCCCCCCCCCCCCGGGCCGCCGCACGCCAATTTTCGGAGCAGCATTGTAGGATACCAAAACCAGTGCGGCAGTTTACTGGACATCACCTGGGTGCCTGTCGTACATGTTGTGTCAGCCATGTGACACTGGACACAGACCGCTACTGACGAGGCCTCCCCCCGCACCACCCGGGACGCCCCACGCTGTTTTTCTGTGCTGCATTGTAGGATCCCTAAACCGGTGCGGCACCCAGGCGACATCACCTGGGTGCCGTCCAGAACTCTGCACGTTGTGCTGCCTTGGGACTATTCGCACAACAGACCGCTACTGACGAGGCCTCCCCCCGCCCCACCCGGGACACCCCACGCCAATTTTCGGAGCAGCATTGTAGGATCCCTAAACCAGTGCGGCACCCAGGCGACATCACCTGGGTGCCGTCCAGAACTCTGCACGTTGTGCTGCCTTGGGACTATTCGCACAAAAGACAGCTTCTAACCATTGTTGCTTTTTGTGTTAATAAATGTTTAAATGTTTTTAGTTTTTGTTCTGTTCATTATCGTTAAAAGTTAATAAAGTTTTATAACCTTACTTTGTTGGAGTGTTATCTATTTTTTGAAAAACGGGTGAATGGGGCCTTGAATCGGGTTATTGTCATGTGTGGGCTTTGGAAGTGTGCTGCTGCAGGATCGGACATTTCAAACTCAAATGCACGTTCTTTTTCTTACCTTTCCGAAGCATGGAGCGCAATAGCAAGCAGAGAAAGGGTGATGCACGTGTTGAACACTACCTGACCTGGCAAGTTGCTGGCAGTGCCCCCCCGCCCGCTCCTGAAAGAGGGCACACACACACCGCCGCCCCGAGTACTTCAGAAATCTTTAAAAGACCATGCGCTTGTTCATGAGGCTTAAATGGTTTATCACCTCTTCTAGAACCCCTACATCGACCCTCTGACGTTTCATGGAAAAATTACCATGTAACACAATACCAAGCCCTATCAGCTGAAACCCCCAAGGAATCGTGGGGCATATTAGCAAGGGGGTTTATCTCCGCTTTTTTGGCTTTAAAAACCATGAAAGCGGAGATAAAATTATTTCCCTATTATCAAGCTGTCGCTAACACCAGTTAGTGACACCTAAAAGGAGATAGCGACCATCTTGGGCCCGGCTTTGCATGTCAGTGATACTTATCACTAATGACATGCAAAGTGGCGTGCCAAGATGTTAGCGACTGGAAACAGTCCCTAACATCGCTACCTTCTATTACCAACTTTTGGAGATATTCGCACTAAGCGCGAATATCTCCGAAAGCTAACACCTGCCCTGAGCAGGTCTTAGCCATGTTATCCAATGGGAGGTGGATAACATGGCTAAGAGCATTAGGTCGATAATACATGAATATCGCTGACTTTTCTGCGATAATAGCAAGGTTTATCTGCGATAAAAATCGCCGATGTGCGGCGATAATTTTTGTCTCTAAACAAGTTATAGACAAAAATTATCGCTAGTTGTTAGTAATATGCCCCCGGGTTTTTGCTTGCAGAAATCGGGAGGCGGGAGACTAGCACTGAAATCAGTACTCACACGCCTGAATCAGGAGAATTAGCATGTCTGAATTCTCTACAGCTGGGGCCATAAACTACATCCGCAGGGGTAGGTGATAGCCTGGGACCAGCCTAGCATCTAAAATGGCTACCGTGCACGACAAAATTGTGGCATTCGAAAAAAGGCAAGATGGCGCAGCCGCTGGAAGAGATATATCAACATATATCAGCCTCCTCAGCCACCCTCAGGAAACATAGGGGATTAGGATATGTCTCCCGCACCCCCTTATACCTAGTACTTTAATTAACGAAGCACAAAATGGCGAATTCCCGTTTCGCTACCAGTTTGCGGCCCAGTTCGCGGCCCGTGAAGCGCTTCTACCGTGAAAAATCATTTTTTTTTTATTTTCCCCACGGGACCCTTTAATAACCCCAACAACATTCCTAGGGGGTCAAGAGGGGGATACCTTGCCCCCTTTCATTAAATTCCCCCTTAGTTTTTCACCTTTTCTTCTCTCTCGATCCTACCGAGAGACAAGATGGCGGCCGCTCCGGACTGTCACGCAGCAAAAAAAAAAAAAAAGCTCACGCACAGCCGCTGGAAGAGATGTATCAACATATATCAGCCTCCTCACCCACCCTCAGGAAACATAGGGGATTAGGATACGTCTCCCGTACCCACTTATAACTAGTAATTTAATTTACGAAGCACAAAATGGCGAATTCCCGTTTCGCTACCAGTTCGCGGCCGCGCTTCTACCGTGAAAAATCATTTTTTTTTTATTTTCCCCACGGGACCCTTTAATAACCCCAACAACATTCCTAGGAGGTCAAGAGGGGGATACCTTGCCCCCTTTCATTAAATTCCCCCTTCGTTTTCCACCTCTTCTTCTCTCTCGATCCTACCGAGAGACAAGATGGCGTCCGCTCCGGACTGTTTAGAATGTTGACAGACACCGGAGAGCCAATCAGCTTTCTGCGCGCAAAGTTCCGATAAGCGAAAAGTAAGCGGACCGGATCGCTGCCCAGAGCGCTGTTACAGATATATATCTTGGTTTGAACGTTAATTTCTCAAAAACTACTGGAGCACATATATTGAGACCTAGCAAAGGCACATCGGGCTAACAGTCCCTACAATTTTGCCAAGTTTCGTGCAAATCCATTCAGCCGTTCGAGCTAAAAGTGAGTCCAACCGCCCTATGGAAAACTCAATGCAAAAAACGCGTTTTGGGACCCCCCTTTTTTCTCAGCCCCCCCTTGACGAAACCCCACCAAATTTTCAGGAGCTGCTCAGAAACAAAATGTGCCATTTTCCTGAAAATTTCAGCCGATTCCATCCACAAACGCCAAAGTTATTAGACATAGAATTTTCAAAAGTCCCATAGGGAATTTATCCTAACTATATATACCTACTGGCGAACGCCAGTAGGTAATATATATATATATATATATATATATATATATATATATATATATATATATGTGTGTGTGTGTGTGCGCGTGTGTGTGTCTGTGTAAGGTGTATACACATGTGTTGCTTGGGCAGAGCAAACCATCACATTGCACTCTCTAAAATATAAAAAAGTATAACCATAAATTATGAGTGGCACTGTGGGGGAATAGTTTTTTATCAGCCTGATAAAAGCGATACCACGAGAATTGTTATTCATCTGGTCTGATAAATAACTACTGTCACGAGTGATCCTCATCCGAAATGGGGCATGACATACCGATTTTGATGTTTACTGCACCAAAATGCACATGTACTAGTATTTCCCAGGCATTTCCGCCAGGGAACTTCCCCATGTTTGACTCGGAGGCACTTTCTTCCAAAACCGGGTTTTGTTAAATGTTATCCTAATGTTAACAATGTAAATGTAGTTGCAATTGCAATCAAACTTGATTATTAATTGGGGTGGGAGTTAAACTCCACTCTGCCGGCAGGGTTCGCTGAGTTTTACCCAGTCCATGTTTGGCAAAATTCCGCCAACCACCACCTAGAGGAGTTTTTCTTTCGAGCGCCAATGTTAAGATGGCGAGCCCAAGCAAGAAAAAAACGATCACTAGACCATCTCACGGCGAGATTTCTAAATGCGGGCAGGTGCAGCAGGTCACTACCGCTTGAGTTGAGAAAGTTGACGCTCGCATTGTGGCACTTGAGTAGAATATCTACTCGAGCAGCAGAAAAGAGATAGCAAACTCTAGCGTGTCACGTGGTGCAGTTTGTGCTGATTTTGCAGCGTGGGACAAGCTCCGGGTGCTAAAAATCAGCATGAACGACTAGAATTCCATCGCTCGGGAAACTCTGTGGAATCTTGCTGAATTTTTTACTCTGCGAGTTCCATTCCTCCTAATTATTAGCAGCACTAATAATCCTTCTCTAGTCTGCCACAGACACATTACCTTTAAGTTCATTTATACTGCATTTAAGATAAGGAACAACATAGTAAAAAGGCATAATTAAGGGTGCTACAATCCTTTTTATGTTGAGCCTGGGCATGCTGTAATGTACACTGTTACAAAACAAAACAATTGCCAGTGCTGAGACTAACTCTTCCTATAATTTGTTAGGTGGTTTCATGAAACCAAACATGGAAACCCGCTTTACAGATTGCACCTTAGTCATGCGCAAGCTATTCAATTTTCATTTATTTTTTCAAAAGACAGTATACTTTGTTGTGCATTTCAGTACATCACAAACATAAACACTACAAAAAGACAAAGTCTACATACATTGTAAAATATTTACAATACTTTTGACAACAATTCGCCAATTCCACATTCGTGTCACATTCAAACAAAACATCCATACCACAAACAAAAAGGTCCCTAGGCCACAATAAAGAAAATTTTTCACATATGAAGCAACACAAAAGTCACAAGAATTACAGTAGTTCAAGTTTTTTCAAAAAGGAAAAACGTTTTCTTTATATATAATGTCAACTTCTGGGTGACAAGGGACCTGGTCGGTGGACGCGTTTCGAACCACGATTGCTTACGGGTTCTCCTCAGGGCCATAAACTTTCTTTATTTCTACAGAAAATGGTTGGGGTTCGTATGCCACAATCGATTCGTCACACATCAACAAACTCACGTGTGATGCACGGTTATTCTTTTCAATGTATGAATCGCCATCAATAACTGATCGTCTGCTGCCTTCTGACTTTATTCATATGCAGACACTAAAGGTATCCCCGATTCCCTGTAACCATGGAATCGGCAGTCCAAAATTGCATGTAGCGTCCGCTGTTAACCTTGCGGGACGTCTAATCACCGAGTGTTTGGTGGATTCTATCCTTGTTTTTGCAGCGATTCCATTCCTACGATGCAAGTGCCGGCGTTTGCTCGGGAGTACCTTCTTACTTCCTGATTGGTCACGTGGTTGACGCAAAGGGGTGTGGGAAATGTAGTTGTTGATTAAAACGGATTCCCGAATGTCCATCCGGTATGGATGTTTTGTTTGAATGTGACACGAATGTGGAATTGGCGAATTGTTGTCAAAAGTATTGTAAATATTTTACAATGTATGTAGACTTTGTCTTTTTGTAGTGTTTATGTTTGTGATGTACTGAAATGCACAACAAAGTATACTGTCTTTTGAAAAAATAAATGAAAATTGAATAGCTTGCGCATGACTAAGGTGCAATCTGTAAAGCGGGTTTCCATGTTTGGTTTCATGAAACCACCTAACAAATTATAGGAAGAGTTAGTCTCAGCACTGGCAATTGTTTTGTTTTGTATCTTTATAGGCTCAGCCTTGCTGAGTAAGAGCCAAGACCCATCGCTGTTGTTTGGTAATGTACACTGTGGCTTGAAGCCTCTTCTCTTTTTTTCATTCATTCACACTCATGCCTATTAGAAATGAATGCTTTTGTTTGGTCAGCATGTGTAATTACTTCCACCTTTTGTCGTTTTAGATCCTCCCTGCAGACTGCCCTGCTACATTTGGTCTTGAATTTTTTAAATTTAGGTTCCTTCCTGGCACTATTTTTAGGTCTCGCGCCTAGCGTTGCAGTGCGTAGCAGTGCACGCGCACCGCGAGACCTCTTATAAGGGGGTTTTGAAAGCTGACCACACGCTTGTGCGTGTGGTTTTGCTTTCGGCGGCAGGCATTGGATCTAGAGTGTTTTTTTTTTTTAAAGGCACGCAAATGGGCAAATGTGGGCGCATGTTCTGCCTTTGCAACGCCCATTCCTATCTGTGTCTAGCACACACAGCAGAGCGCGTTCGCCTCGCTGCCGCGCTCCCTCGCCCCCGCTCCTCTGTGGTGCTTGCGCACCACTACTTTCAATTCCCGGCCCTGCTATTCTGTGGTGCTCGCACACCACTGGTTTGTTTTGCTTGTTTTTTTTACAGTGGCACGCTCTAGTGGCGTTGCACATTTTTCTTTTATTCTGCAAAGCCAGCCAATGGCGGCCGCTCGCCTTTATGCAAAATGCATGCTCGCCCCATTCCAGCACTTAATATTTTTTGTTACCGATGGCGGCCGTGCGTGATGTTTATAAAATATGCGGCTCGCCCAACTAAGGTTGGTTTGTCCCAGTTACATGAAATGCAGCAACTCCATTTTATCAACAGGTCTGCGGTCTACATGTTCAGAAGACACAGCGCGGCACCGGGCAGGTCGACGCCATGCACTCTTCATCGGCACCCACAGCTGCAACTTCCACTATAACAAGGCTTTTGTTTACCCCTGAGAAGCTCAAACTCATGTCTGCACTTCTGTATGTATAATCTATACTCACTTAGTAGTTGGTCGTGATGTCCTGCTTTCCTACATGTAAAATGCTGTCCAATTGCAAGCAGCTACATCTTTAGGTTGGATTTTACAGTAACTGATTTCAAAGTCTAACACGTTTAAGGCACCGATATTGGACATTTAATTTGAAAACCTAAATCACGGTGCTTCAAGAGGTGTGCTCATTCAAACATGTTTTAGAACAACATAACATTTCTTTGCAATACTAGATATCTGCCAACATTTTTTTTTATGAAAATGAAGATTCTAAAGCCGCAATATGCAATATCAACAGTGAATTATCAATGCCGATAGGATACTTTGGACCTAGAGTTGTGGATTATAATCTTGTTTATAATTTGTAACGATTTGATGCACAAACTAGTGACTATAGCGAGAGAACTCATATCCACTTTGCACGCTAGTGCAGTGTTCTAATTGTAAACGTTCTTCCTCCGTATTTACTAAAATACTTTTCACATTTGTATTCCCTTTTCTCTTCATAGAATATTCTTTTATTTAAATGTTTTCCAGGTAAGTGCTGGAAAAGCAGGGCAGGAGTTTTTGAATAGCCACAAATGTAACTTAGTCACCCTGTTTCCACTGGATGGCCTTGAGTACAGTGTTGGCATTACCTAGAAGGCTTGTCTACTCATTTTAGTGTCCTGTTCAGAGGTATAGGTTGCACATACATTGGGGGACTTTTTGCCTGAGTCATCCAATCACATTTTTAAATGAAGAAATTACACAAGCACGTCAACTATTGTGAATTATTCCCCCAAAGTGCACGCTACTTGGATATGGTGACAAATTCATCTCTTGCCTTTGCACCAGGCAAGATGGAATGCAATAGGTCTCTCATTACTGAATGTTTGAGCTATTGGTGTTGCATTATTAATAGCAATGCCAATAGCTCAAACTTTAATAATGTGAGACCTATTGCATTACAAATGCTTGTTATTGTTTGAGTCTGTCTCAGGCTTGTATTCGCGCATGTTTGTGCGTTTCCCTACCTAATACATTTTTACTGCTTTCTGAGTTTCCGCATGTAGATCGTGTACATTTTTGTTTGTTCATGGGGCCGTGGGGCCGTGCTGGTATCGGATGCGGCGGCTCGGCTGGGAGCAGTGCGGGTGTTTGGGAAGCTTTCCTCACCCCGGATCAGGACGCCCAAATAGTACCCTAAACGCGCCAGAAGCAGTGGGAAACCTTAACGGGCAGGAGCCACTTCTAGAAAATCCCCGTCCGCGGCCGCTGCTGCGGGAACTTCGTACGTGGCAGAAAGCCGCTGGGGAATTCAATGCGGCAGGAGCCACTTCACGTAAGCTTCATCTGTGACTGTTGCGGAGTGCATAACATGGGCGACAGAAGCCAAAGGAGGCTTTAACAGGGAAGGAGCCGTTTTGGAAAAGTATCAAATGCGGCCATTGCCGTGTGCATCTCAGGCACGGCAGAAGCCTTTGGGAAAATAATGAACGCGGCTGGAGCCACTTCGGAAAATCCATAGGTGGCCGTTGTTTGGAGTATCCTGAACACTGAACACTTCAAAGGTCGTAGCTGTTATTGTTTGGTTGTTTTGAGTACCATTGAAGCAGCCGCCACTACTATAACTTTGTGGGGGATTCCACTCTCTCATGCAAGTTTGCAGCAGTATTCCTTATAGCGTCTCGCTGACCTGTGGGCTGTACCAGCGTACATTGCCTTTCAGGATCCCTGACTTTGCTGATCTCGCCGTTAGTCTCCCCCCGCCGCCGCAAGCCTCACTGCATCCAGGCGCGGCCGCTGTGAGGGAGGGACTAAGAGTCCCAGGTGCCCTAGCGGTAGGAAGCCGCTCCAGCCCTTTCTCGTGCCCGGAGGCACTTTAAATCGACCGAGAGCCCCCGCACGGGGGCGGGACCGTCTGCGACCGATAGAGGCCGGGCAGAGCCACTCCCCTAACTTCAACCCACTGACCTGGACTCTACGAGGTACTCTACAACGGTGTATGGTTATTGCATCATTTGACATAAAATAGCGCTTTGTTCCACCAACATAGCTCAAAATTATTGCTAATGTCAATGTCCACACGTTCAGGAAAGGCTAGGAGGGGGGGGTTGTATGAGTGGCACATTAGGCAAGTTTATCACCCGCGCATATTCAGTCCTTGAGAAAGAAATTGCAATTACTGAGCGGCGCCTTTCTATTGAACCACTAAATCGCAAACGTTCCTCGCTGGGGCCACTATCATTGGCTCTTTCTCCGGCTGATATCCAGGAACATGCTGAAGGCGTCCAGCTTGGTAATGCATCATCTAGCTCAGGGAGCTTAGTGGCGAACCCAGAGAGGCCCATTGTGCAATGTCACATATCACAGGCAGACTCCCCAATTCCATCACAGAGGCTACTCCCAAATATAGAGCATATGCTTACTACAAACACCCCGCCACCCCAGGGCATTTCAGTGCACTCAGCATCCACATATACTGCAGGGCCCAGATTAGCTACTCATAAAGGAAAAAGAGCCGCTAGTGGCCGGAAGGGGGGGGGGGCGTCCATTAACCTCTAAAAAGTTTAAATCTAAAAAACAAAATTAAACAGGAAATATAATTGGGCAGGGAGGGCCAGTGGAATCTATATCTTTCCCACCAGCTGCCGAACTACTTGCTGGCAGCTCTGCCCCGGTCAGTGTACCAGTGTCAGTAACTGTTTATCCTAAACCATTTGCCGCCACAGACACATCTCAGACCCCTCTTATCGCTCATATAGAACAAATCGCGAAATCACTTATTCTTCCAAAACTAGAGAGGGTAAAGGTACTGTCGGAGAGGTTGGATCGATTCGAGCAAGCCACCCTTGATAACTTTTTCTCCCTCAAAACACTAATTAAACTACAGTCGAGAAACAAACAGGACGACTGTGTCCCCACACAAAAACCTATGCTAGACCTTACATCCATACCTGACCCAGACCCATCAAAAATTGTTGTAGTTTCCGGGCCCCCACCCGGAACGGATCGTACAGCAATAGGCACCCCAATTCCTAGCTCCAAATCTGGAAAGAAACCAACAATTTCAACCACGACCAAAGGGGTAAAAGAACCTACACGTGGCTTTTCCGACATGACTGGGAAAAGGAGAGTAGCCCAAGTAAAAAAATTGGGCACTGTAATGATCGTCTTGCGCTAAACTAAAAACATGGGATGGCAACGCCGGATAGCCAGAACTTAAATCATATTAGCTTACCGCCCGATTGCCAGCCATATGTAGTGGTGTTAACGGGAGTACCACAGCTAAAGTCTGGGAAACATGAATCTTATCATGAATTGAAAAACAAAACCACCCATTGGCTGAACAAGAATAGACCGCTCCCAACCCAGTTCGATGGTCAGGTTCTTTTTGTCAGGAGGGTACATTGGGTTGGTAGTAGGATTAAGGATACCCCTGGTGATTGCATCCTTGTAAATTTCAGGGATGCACGTGTCTCGAGGTTTATTTGCAACCAACAGACAGACTATAATTGCAGCGGAATTGGCATTTATGATCTGCGCCACTTCCACTTACAATTTGCTGATCCCCAGCATGCTCAGAACCTCTATTCTCCATTTTGGGGAGGGGGGGGGGCTTATGGCGGGTCTATTTTTACTAACCACTCCGTATATATAGCACCCGCTTCGAATAGAAGCCTTCCGTCCTATGGGGTGGATTGCAGATACTGACAAGGAGACTACTGTCCCCTTGCTTTGTCATTTAATGACGTGGCTGGGTCTTTGTCAATTGGCAACAGGGTGTCTGCCGAAAAACAATGGATCCATGGAGCCACTGATAGTGCTTCCAGTAACAATAATGATATCTGTAACTTTAGATCAGCGCCAGAACCCCCTATTCCACATAGTAGCAGTGGGAGCACTAAGAGAGAGGGAAAACTGCAGGGGACTACTACTAGGACCAAATTAAGTGGCCTCCAGGGTCCTGGTGTAGAAGATCAGGAAAGGAGCTTGATCCTGTTAGCTCATCACCCTGGGACGGGGAATATTGCTAGCCCACGGGTAGTTACTCAGCCACATCAGCCAGCAGACCTTAGAGGGGCAGGAGGCAGCTCTCTTTTAGTGTCACCATGCATACCCTTGAATATAGCTGTGGTTGATCCTCCTATAATGTTCTTGTCCTGGAACATAGCAGGCATCTCCAGGAAACTAGACTTGCCAGATTGGAATGCCCTGATTGGGTCCTATACAATCTGCATTTTCCACTAGACATGGAGCCTGGTGCCCCACTACAAAGTGGGTTATACCACCTTTTTTCTACCAGCAATATCCCCCCGTACAGGGAAAGGCCGCCCTTCAGGCGGGCTGCTAGTCTGGGTAAGCATTTCGTTGGGATGCAGTACCAAACAAATACAATGTAATTCGCCAGACATCTTAAGGATTTCAGGTAGTGGTGCACGGAGAGGGAGAACCATGGAGATATTTAACATTTATGCCTGTGGTACAAAAGGTGGCACTCCATCCCCCATAGTTGCACTTTTGGAAGATGAACTTAGGCGATGCCACCAGAGTTCATATGTCCTTGTTGCAGGGGACTTCAATTGCACATTTGAACCCCTTGCAGCAGAAGACATCTTAGATACTGCTGAGGACGATACTAGGAGGGGTATACCCATACTTGCAATTAGCCCGATACAGAGGTGGTCACAACGGGCTTTACAGATGAACACGCTCGTAATGTAATTTGGCCTAAGAGCAGCAAACGGCAGAACTCTTTCAGATCCGACCGGGACTCACACGTACAATAGGGTAAATCATTCCACAAGGATTGATTACATTCTCCTTGATTTCAAGCTATGGGGTTTCATGCAGGACATGGAAGTACTTCCAACTACGGATAGTGATCATAATCTCCTTTCCCTGAGCCTGCATTCCCTGTGGCCGTGTGTGCCCGGCTCTGCAATACCACTTGCATCAATGTCGACTTTAGAAGTGCGCCCCTCTAATTGTGGTAGGCGCTTGAAATGGTGCAAAGTTGCCTTGGACGAGGGGAAAGTCGAGAATATCAGGACTATCCTTTTAGCTGCACAAGCTAAGTTGCCTATAACCCCTATAGATCAATGTGGCTTATCTATGGTCTCAGATACCTTTCAGGAGACCATTGAAACCTTGGGAAACTTATTTCTTGTCCAAACCAAAGGTATTGCACAGAGAGAGCCCCGTAGATCTAAGGATAAAGAGGGATGGTACACAACTAAATGTCGCCATAAGAAATCTTCACTAATAAAGGCTGTAAAGAGCAAGTCCCAAAGGTGTATTCAGTCGGCTAGGAAAGAATACAAGCGGGCTATTGTAGAAGCAAAAAAGGAGTGGGAGGATCAGTACTGGCGATCACTTATAGAGGCTAGCCTCGGGAGAGATGCTGGCCGTTTCTGGAATATTATAAGAACTAAGAATAGGCCTGGTCATGATATGATAACTTGCAATATAGTAGGACAAACATGGTTTGACCACTTTTCGAAATTGTACTCTTGTCCGCAGGGTGGTCCAAATGAGCCCATCCCCTATAGCCTCTTGCCAATTCCGGGGGTTATGAATAGCTTCCCATTTACGGATAAGGAATTGGAATACGCGATCAAGTGTATTGTACCGCAGAAAGCAGCAGGGCCCGATGGTATTCCCGGTGACCTCCTTCGCTTTGACTCCCACAAATGGGCAAAGCTTATTTCCAGTTTATTAAATGCCATTGACAATGGGGCTCCTATTTCTGAGTCCTGGAAGGGGGCAGAGGTCGTCCCGATCTTCAAAAAGGATGATCGGGGCAACTGCCAATTACCGCCCAATAAGCCTCTTCGATTCCACCCAGAAGGTTGTTGGGAAGGTGATACTCGAGAGAATCCTGCACTGGGCAGAGGAAAATAAAATTCTCTCAGATTACCAAGCAGGTTTCAGACCAGGAACTGGGACAATAGAGCAGGCCTTCAGGTTGTTACTCATTTACTGGAAAGCGGTTCACATAGGGAAAGGCAGTCTTTATTTCGCATTTATTGATCTAAAGACTGCCTTTGACCTGGTGCCCCGTGAATGTTTGTGGGGAGTATTGGCTGATATGGGGATTCCATCGAACATTCTGTCACTATTAGTGAGGCTCCACAATGGTAACTTTGCTCAAAATTTCGGTGAACAGGGGTGTTCCGCCCTTCCCCCCCCCCCGGGAGGTGCCCCTGGGTTCCAGAGATGTGTTCTAGCTCCCACTCTGTTCTCACTCTATGTGAAGGGGGTGGTGGAGCATTTGCTGAAAAGTTTATCTGACGCACCATTCCTGGGGGAGAGCGAATTCCAACCCTCCTGTTCGCCAACGATACCCTCCTTATTTTTAAGTCCCCGGTTGGCCTTCAGAACCTACTGGATAGCTTCCAGTCTTTTTGTACCCTGAGAGGGCTTGTGATAAACACAGATAAGACCAAGTATTTGGTGTTGAATCCGCCCAAAAAACTTGGTAGACCCCCAGTTTTGAATTCTGTATCACTAGAAAGGGTAATGGTATTCGATTATCTTGGAATACGCATTTCGGATTCAATGAAGTGGAACCCTCATATCCAGAAAATGCTCCTAGGTCACAAAAGGGTAGTAGGGGCCATCCTGAAGAAACAGCGCTCTTCCTCAACTAAACCTATTGGCCCAGTAATCGAAATTTATAATGCCAGAGGTTTAAGTTCGGCCCTATACGGAGCCGAACTCTGGGGTTTAAGGAACATGGACAGGTTGTCTAAATCTGAAAATAGATTCTTTAAAGATTTAATGGCACTCCCCCAGAGTACTCCCCTGGTCCCCCTGCTATTGGATTTGGGTTGTCACTCGATAAATGACCTGGCTAAACTCCGACCACTTTTACTGTGGGCTCGGTTATGGCAAGCGCCGGAGTTAACAAAGTTTGCTGAAGGTCTGTCGGTAGTGATGTCTATGTTGGGATGGCACAAAATCAAGTGGCTCAAAGATGTTAAATCCCTCTTATGTGATCTAGGCCTCCGTTAGGCATGGGAGAACAAATCAGCTCCACCGAAAGAAGTATTAAAGAAACTTTACTGGAGCTGGGTATCCAACAAGCGTAATTCTGATCCCAATTTAGGAAGAATAACTAATGATTTTTTGAGGATCAAGGATGCAACAGTTAGTGAGCCATACCTTGATATTACCCAAAAGTCCTCCGACAGAGCATTGTATTTTAAATTCAGGATTGGTACATTGCCAATACGGGAGTTCACGGCCCGCTGGAAAGTCCCTTTCCAAACATGTCTTTCTTGCCCTAATTGTGATTCAAGAATAGAGTCAATGGCACACATTTTATTTGCATGCCCGGCATACAAAGCACCTAGGAGTTATTGGCTTAAGCCATTGTGCAGAGAATTGGGCACAAGAGACCACTCTGCAGCGCTGCGCATTCTAAAATCTGACACCCGATTGTTGTATGTATGCGGACTGGCAAAGTTCTTGAGATGGGCTTGGTCCATTAGATGCAAAAAGCTAAAAGAAAATATTTGATTCAAGATTTTACCTGTTTGTGTAAATAGCTCTTATTCTCTTCCAATGTGATTAATTTTGATGTGTAAAATGTATATGTATGTATATCTTTTAAAGTAAAACTGCAAAAAGTCGCCACTAGGATACCAATATTGATGAAATGAGTTGTTACCCTAAAGTGCTGTTTTTATGTTCATGCTTTTAACATATGTTTTTATGGAAATAAAGCCTCTTTCATACTCTTACTCATACTCACTTTTGTTTGTTAATTAATTGCTGCTTTTTTTCTAACTCTTCACCCTCCCACCCCCCCACACATAGACTTAGTGGTCATGCCATCTCACCATGTGACTGTGGTAGTTAGTATGTTGCAACACATACCTTGACCGTACCCGCTGAAGTGAGTGTGAGGTTCTTGTAGCTTGGCCTGTTGTCCTCCACACCCCTGGCATTTTCTCCTGAGCATGCGCTGTTCCCTGGGATCAGCTTGTGGCGGCATAGGGACATGTTACTCATCAGCGTGTGCCACACAGATGTAGGGCATGGACTTGGACTCTGCAAATTTTCCTGGAGCTTTAAGTTAAGAGGTGATTTTTGGAGAGTGAGTACAGCTTTCTGCATTAGTACAGGGCGAGTAGTCTGTTTAGCTGTAGGAGCACAACCTGCTCTGAAATGCCCCTCAAAGAGTTTGCTCTCATGTGCACCCTTCTTTGCTCTCAGCTGAGGGCCTGATCTCAATGCTGGATGGCATGCATTAAATTGACTCTGTACATGCTGGCACTGCCCATCAGTTGCCACTGATACTCACACCAAGGTGCTTGCAATTCTTTTTTCTTTTTAATATAGTGCGAACTCGAACCGAAGGAATTGGAGTGCTTTACATGTGCACCAGTTACATACCAGTTACATTACACAAAGACACACTCTTTTTTGGTAGGCACAGGGAGATTAAGGGATTTGCCTAGAATCACAGAATACTGAGCTGATGACAAGACTTGAACCTGGTTTCCCAGTTCCAATTAGGCAGCTCTGGCCGTTAAGCCACATCTGCTCTCAACTGCTCTTGTACCCTGTTTGCTTGGACAGACCTTATCAGGGATTCAGAAACATGGCATTAGAATGAAGCTAGGAAGCAAATGTTCCTGTGTCAGGGGGCCCACGCCTATTATGTCAACTCTAAGACCTTATAGTAGAAAGTATCCTATATTCTCTATGCAGACGTGGCTTGTAAGAGCCAATGGGCTCTGTACCTGGAGCACCACTATGGGAGACTACTGTAAATCTTTACACTGTGGGCGAAAGCTTGTTATCCTGGTGCCTCAACTTTTACAGAGAAAAGTATGTGACCCCTGGATCCTCCTAATAGTCTATCACATTGTATACAACGCTGGCACACACCTTACAGGCTATTGTGGCCTTACTAAACATTAGTGAAAACCTGTCCACACAAATACATAGCGTGTAATTCCACTACACAACACATTTCACCATCTAATAATTCCACACAACACAAACCAACTCCACATTATTCCACTACATACCACATAATGAATGCCAATTCAATGCATCAAATTCCACTCCACACATTTCCACTCCACTCCATGCCACATAATTCCACTTCTCATTGTGCCACTCCATGCCACATAATTCCATTACACTCCATGCAACACAATTCAACTCCAAATACTTCCAGTACACACCAATCTACATAATTATACTTCATGCCACATATTTACACTCCCCATATATTCACTCACCTTTAAATCACATAATTACACTTAACCAAATTCAGCTCTGCAATGTGCCCCATATTTACCCTCCACATAATTCCACACCATGCCACACAATTCCACACAATGCCACATGATACAATTCAGCGCCACACACTTCTATAACACACAACATATTTACACTCCACTCCATACCACATAATTACACTCCACATAAATTACTCCATACCACATACTGCACTCTATAACATGCCACATAATTCCGCTCAGCAAACTTTCACTCAGTGCTACACAATTCCACACAACACAATTCAACTCCATACAATTCCATTCCACAAAACAAAATTCAACTCCACAAAACATAATTCCACTACACACCACTTACATCCAATCCACTACACAAAATTCCACATCATATTACATAATTCAACACCACACCACATAATTCCACTCAATACATGCCAATCCATGAAAAACAACACGTAAATACTATCCACAAAATTTCATTGCATACGCACACACTGATCCAACATTTCATAAATTGGTGCACTTCAGCTCTTTCAGCACAGTTTCTTTACCACAACTTTTCAAAAAATCCAAACTGCAAAGCCAAACTCCCCTCCTCTTGTTTCGGTGTCTTCTACGTACACAAGCACAGCCTCTTTATGCGTCTATAGCCTTCTCTTCCCTTCATTCTCTCTTTCTAGCACACTCTTTCTACTACTCTATCTAGAGTTCATTCACCACTTCATACACAAACTACCTATCCCTCTCAATCTTACTTTTTATCTATTCTATTCAACTCTTGCACTTATCTGTTCAGCATTACACATAAATCAAATATACAAATACACTACACACCATACAAATCCACACTGCAAAATTCCACAACTAACAATTCCAAATCAAACCACTTAATTCAACTACAAACAACATGCATCCACTCCACTACAAACAATAAACATAAGTAAAAATACAATAACATTTACAACACCAATCGCTCTAACTTGCACAGACGAGATACCGATTGCATTGCAAATGCCTGTTTGGTTTCTTATGAATATTGTTATTTTCACAATAAATATCTATGTATCTGTATTTCGGGGGAATGAAACTTGTGCAACCACTTTTTTACAAGGCAAAGACTTGCTTCTCTAGCAACTATAGCGACAAGTTTTTCATCTGCAGCTGTGAAATACAAATCACATAATTCCAACATACAAACAAGCATTTGCAATGCAATAGGTCTCGCATTAGGAAAGTTAGAGCTATTGGTCTTGTAAATGACACATTTTTTATTTATGTGTTGGTTTTGAAAATAGCGAAATTAATAGCTTTGTCATTTACAATGCCAATACTTTTATCTTTTGCAAATGTGACACCTATAGCATTTGTAATGTATCTGTATTTCGGGGGAATGAAACTTGTGCAACCACTTTTTTTTACAAGGCAAAGACTTGCTTCTCTAGCAACTATAGCGACAAGTTTTTCATCTGCAGCTGTGAAATACAAATCACATAATTCCAACATACAAACAAGCATTTGCAATGCAATAGGTCTCGCATTAGGAAAGTTAGAGCTATTGGTCTTGTAAATGACACATTTTTTATTTATGTGTTGGTTTTGAAAATAGCGAAATTAATAGCTTTGTCATTTACAATGCCAATACTTTTATCTTTTGCAAATGTGACACCTATAGCATTTGTAATGCAACATGTTTTGTATTTATGTGACTTAGATGTATTGATATTACAAATAACAATGGCTAAATTTTTTAAAATAATTAATACTTAAATAAAAGTTATTGTAATTTATAATGGCAATAGCTTAAACTTTTGTAAATAACTTTTGTGAAGATTATGTTCAGTGTATTTTATTGCGACGAAAATCCAAGAACAGACGTGAAATATTAACATCTTTTTGTGACATTTGTAATAAAGCTTGAAACATTGAGAGAACATATTTGAACCAGTTGTTGTTGAATGGTTGCACAGATTGATACTGTGGTGGCGCTGAGTGATGTTGTGGCGAGGAGTGATGTTGTGGCGATCAGTGATGCTGTGGTAGCGCATAGGGATGTTGTGGTGCCCCTGAGTGATGCTGTTGTGCCCCTGAGTGATGCTGTTGTGCCCCTGAGTGATGCTGTGGTGCCCCTGAGTGATGCTGTGGTGGTGCCATAGATAGAGTGAGGGCGATAGATAGCTGGAGGGAGGGCGATAGATAGCTAGAGTGAGGGCGATAGACAGATAGAGAGGGCGATAGATAAATAGAATGAGGGCGATAGATAGAGTGAGGGTGAGAGATAGAGTGAGGACAAGAGATAGAGTGAGGGCGAGAGATAGAGTGAGGGCGAGAGATAGAGTGAGTGAGGGCGAGAGATACAGTGAGGGCGAGAGATAGAGTGAGGGTGAGAGATAGAGTGAGGGCGAGAGATAGAGTGAGGGCGATAGATAGATAGAGTGAGGGCGATAGATAGATAGAGTAAGGGCGATAGATAGATAGAGTGAGGGCGATAGATAGAGTGAGGGCGATAGATAGATGTGTGTGGTTGTGTGTGTGTGGCTGTGTGTGTGGTTGGGTGTGGTTGTGTGTGAGGTTGTGTGAGGTTTTATGTGTGGCTGTCTGTGTGTGGTTGGGGTTGTGTGTGTTGTTGGGTGTGGTTGTGGGTATGTGTGGTTAGGTGTATTGTTGTGGTTGGGTGTGTGGTTGTGTGTGTGGTTGTGTGTGAGATTGTGTGTGTGTGTGGTTGTGTGTGTTTGTGGGTTGTGTGTGTGGGGTTGTGTGTGTGTGGTTGTATGTGTGTGGTTGTGTGTGTGTGCGTAGTTGTGTGTTGTATGTGTGTGGTTGAGTGTGTGTGTGCGTGGTTGTATGTATGTGTGTGTGCGGTTACAGAAGGATGTACGTGGGAGAGAGCAGCAGATCAGCACAGCAGATGAGAACAGGGAGTTAAAGAAGGAGGCGGTGGAAGAGAGCAGCAGATCAGCACAGGAGAAGAGAACAGGGAGTTAGAGGAGGAGGCGGTGGAAGGGAACAGCGGATCAGCACGGGAGAAGAGAACAGGGAGTTGGAGAAGGGGGCGGGTGGAAGAGAGCAGCAGATCAGCATAGGAGAACAGAACAGGGAGTTAAAGAAGGAGGCGGTGGAAGAGAGCAGCAGATCAGCACAGGAGAAGAGCAGAGAACAGGGAGTTAAAGAAGGTGGTGGGGTGGAAGAGAGCAGCAGATCAGCGCAGGAGAAGAGAATAGAACAGGGAGTTAGAGAAGGATACTCTGTGCACTGGCTGAGCTGCAATGACTGAAATGGTCTGAGCCATGATCAGGAGGCGCTGTACACTGGTTGAGATCCTCAGTGCAACGGTTGAGAAGTCTTGTGCAAATGTGAGATTTGTGCAGTTGTGAAGATGCTCTGTGCACTGGCTGAGAAACTAAGCGCAGTGATTTAAATATGATATATGATGATCAGGAAGATCTGTGCAATGGTTGAACCCCTCTGTGCAATGATTAAGAAGCTCTGTGCACATGTTGAGGTGATCAGTACAACATGCAACTGCATATGTGCAGTGGTCAAATGTCCTGTGTAATAGTTCAGATGCTACGTAAAGTTTGGAGTGCTCCATGAATGGTGGTTATGCTATGTGTACTGCTTGTAATGTTACGTGCAACGGCTAAAGCGCTATGTGCAATGATTTAAATACTCTGTGCCCTTATCAGAAGACACCGTACAAGGGTTAAGATTCTCAGTGCCATGGTTGAGAAGTCTTGTGCAAATGTCAGATCTGTGCAGTTGTCAAGATGTTCTGTGCACTGGCTGAGAAACTATGCACTGTGCTTTAACTACTCTGTGTGATGATCAGGAAGATCCATGCAACGGTGAGAAGCCTTGTGCACATGTGATCAGTGCAACGTGCATTTACAATTGTGCAATGGTGAAATGTCCTGTGTAATAGTTCAGATGCTATTTTTAAAGGTTAGAGTACTCAATGGAATTGGGGTGATGCCATGTGCACTGCTTGAGATTCTATGTGCACTGCTTGTGGTGCTATGTGCACTCCTTGAGGTTCTATGTGCACTGCTTGAGGTTCTATGTGCACCGCTTGTGGTGCTATGTGCACTGCTTGTGGTTCTATGAGCACTGTTTGTGGTTCCTTGTGCACTGCTTGAGGTTCTATGTGCACTGCTTGTGGTGCTATGTGCACTGCTTGTGGTTCTATGAGCATAGTTTGTGGTTCCTTGTGCACTGCTTGTGATGCCATGTGCACTGCTTGAGGTTCTATGTGCACTGCTTGTGGTGCTATGTGCACTGCTTGAGGTTCTAAGTGCACTGCTTGTAGTGCTATGTGCACTGCTTGTGGTTCTATGAGCACTGTGTGTGGTTCCTTGTGCACTGCTTGTGATGCCATGTGTACTGCTTGAGGTTCTATGTGCAATGCTTGTGGTGCTATGTGCACTGCTTGAGGTTCTATGTGCACTGCTTGTGGTGCTATGTGCACTGCTTGTGGTTCTATGAGCACTGTTTGTCGTTCCTTGTGCACTCCTTGTGATGCCATGTGCACTGCTTGTGGCGCAATGTGCGGTGGTTGAGTTGCTGTATTAAATGCGAGGCCCCTTGTGCTGGCTCAGATGCTTTATGCACTGCTTGACATGTGAGCACTAATTAAGAGGTCAAGTGCTTGGTTCAGAGGCTCTTGCAATGTCAGCGACGCTATGTTCAGTGTTTGAAATATGTGGTGCAATATTTGAGACCCTCTCTGCTCTGACTGCACTCATTAGTGCTCCACTCGGATGTTCTTCGCACTAATTGAGGTGTTGCAGACATTGCAGAGATTAACTGTTCAGTGGCTTTTGCGTCGGTTGAGGAGCCCTGAACAATAGTCGTGATATGGCTCGCACAGGCTATAAAGCCACCTAAAATGACTGAGATGTTCTGTGCAGTAGCAGAGAGGTCACGTGCACTGAGGTTGTGATTCCGTAGCTTGGTATGCTCTGTGCTCTCGCCGAGATGATGCTCTGTGATCCGGGTTTTATGTGGTGTTTTTGAGGCTCAATGTGAATGAGCAACACTTAAGATGGTTTGTTGACGACTCTTGAGTCCGGACTGGCGTTGTTTCTTTCAGTACGTTTGCTGTGTGATATGGATCAAGTGATGGATTATTCTGAAAGCCTACAGGCGGCTCTTCCCTCTTTCACGAAGCGCACGCAGCAGGAAGACGCGCGAGCCTGGAACGGCGCTGACGCGCACCAGCCTCAGGCTTTGATCCACTCCATCATGCCTGCTGACGCGCCGCTTCCACATATAGAATCACTGCACACCAGGGGGTGGGGGAGGCCTCAAGCTCACAGGCACGTCCGGATTCCCGGAGCGCGTCACAAGGCCGCGTCTGCAGCCCGTGCACCTGTGTGTCAAGAATGTGTGTCAGGAACACTAGTCTAAGGCACTGTAATTCAGACGCGTGTGGGAGGAAAGGGACGGGTAACAGTAACACCAAGTAACTTAAACACCAACGGGCTAATGGAAGCTTTTCACAAGCGATCCTAGCATCCACTTATCAACAAGAGCGCCTACTGTATGCCCCACAGTAAGATTACTCTGACACCGTGGAACATCGCAGGAGCAGGCAAGATTGCATTAGAGCCTGAATCAGAAACCCACTTAAGATCATTTGATATAAGACGTCTCCAGGAGACCTGGAGCTGTGGAGAAACACCACTCATGGGTTACTCAAAATTCTATAACCCAACTGTAACAAGCATTGGAAATGCAATAGGTCTCGCAGCATTAGAGTTAGTGCTTTTAGAATTGTTTATGGGTTTTTTTTGTAAATCTTTAGCATTTTTGTTTCCTGTAGCCAATGCTAAAGAATTACAAATAAAAAAAAGCCATAAACAAATCTAAAAGCTCTAACTCAAATGCTCCGAGACCTATTGCACTGTGTGAGGGTGAGGGGTTGAGGGTGAGTGAGGGTGAGGGTGAGTGAGGGTGAGTGAGAGTGAGGGTGAGTGAGGGTGAGGGTGGGTGAGGGTGAGTGAGGGTGAGTGAGTGAGGGTGAGTGAGGGGTTGAGGGTGAGTGAGAGTGAGGGTGAGTGAGGGTGAGTGAGAGTGAGGGTGAGTGAGGGTGAGGGTGAGTGAGGGTGAGTGTGAGTTAGGGTGAGGGGTTGAGGGTGGGTGAGGGTGAGGGGTTGAGGGTGAGTGAGGGTGAGGGGTTGAGGGTGAGTGAGAGTGAGGGTGAGTGAGGGTGGGTGAGGGTGGGTGAGGGTGAGGGGTTGAGGTTGAGGTGTTGAGGGTGAGTGAGGGTGAGGGCGAGTGAGGTGTTGAGGGTGAGTGAGGGTGAGGGTGAGGGGTTGAGGGTGAGGGTAGGTGAGGGGTTGAGGGTGAGTGAGGGTGAGGGTGAGTGAGGGTGATGCTTAGGGGTTGAGGGTGAGTGAGAGTGAGGGTGAGGGTGAGTGAGGGGTTGAGGGTGAAGGGTTGAGGGTAAGTGAGGGTGAGGGTGAGTGAGGGTGAGTGAGGGTGAGGGGTTGAGGGTGAGTGAGGGTGAGGTGTTGAGGGTGAGTGAGGGTGAGGCGTTGAGGGTGAGTGAAGTGAGTGAGGGTGAGGGGTTGAGGGTGAGTGAGGGTGAGGGGTTGAGGGTGAGTGAGGGTGAGTGTGGGTGAGGGTGAGTGAGGTTGAGGGTGAGTGAGGGTGAGTGAGGGTGAGGGGTTGAGGGTGAGTGAGGGTGAGGGTGAGTGAGGGGAGCTTCGTGTCCCAGGAAGGGTGGCCATGCACCGAGGGATGGAGAAAGGCCGATCACTTGGTTCAAGAGCGTGCCCAGAGTAGTCCGGCGTGCACTCACGCGGCACACGTGCACGTGGAGAGCAGGGAAGGCAGCGCTGGACAGAGGGCTCAGGTCCCATTGATGGGGGCTGGAGGGGGAGATGATTCGTGGGAAGAGGTCTTCCTTAGAGTTCAAGAATATGCTGAAAGTTAGGCCTGCACGCACGGGGAGGGCGGGGCTCGGGCGCTCTGCGGGAACGCGTGCAGCCAGGAGTGGAGGGATGAAGAAGACCCATGTCTGGGTTCAAGGAGGTGCTGAAAGTTGCGCCTGTAGCACGGGTGCAGGTGGGGGGGGGCACGTAGGCTGCACAGGAGGGGGGGCAGCGTAATGGCTCTGTAGGGGGGACCCGTGCAACCAGGATTCGGGGGATTAAGAAAGATGCATTTCTGGGTTCAAGGAGGTGCTAAAAGTTCTTCCTGTATGCACGGGAGGAGGGGGGCGGGGAGAGGGCACTTGGAGTGCACGAAGGGCGTGCACTCACGCGGCACACGTGCACGTGGAGAGCAGGGAAGGCGGCGCTGGACAGAGGGCTCAGGTCCCATTGATGGGGGCTGGAGGGGGAGATGATTCGTGGGAAGAGGTCTTCCTTAGAGTTCAAGAATATGCTGAAAGTTAGGCCTGCACGCACGGGGAGGGCGGGGCTCGGGCGCTCTGCGGGAACGCGTGCAGCCAGGAGTGGAGGGATGAAGAAGACCCATGTCTGGGTTCAAGGAGGTGCTGAAAGTTGCGCCTGTAGCACGGGTGCAGGTGGGGGGGGGCACGTAGGCTGCACAGGAGGGGGGGCAGCGTAATGGCTCTGTAGGGGGGACCCGTGCAACCAGGATTCGGGGGATTAAGAAAGATGCATTTCTGGGTTCAAGGAGGTGCTAAAAGTTCTTCCTGTACGCACGGGAGGAGGGGGGCGGGGAGAGGGCACTTGGAGTGCACGAAGGGGTTGGGGGAGGGCGCCGAACGGGGACGCGTGCAGGCACTATTCGACGGATGAAGAGGTCCATTTCTGGATTCAAGGCCATCTAGAGTGGAGAGCGGGCGGGCAGAGAGAGTGAGGGGGCGGAGCGGGGGTGTGGGAGGAGTGCGGGAACAGACGGGAGGGGAGGAGAGTAGGAGGAGGAGTAGGGGAGGCACGGCAGAGAGAGTGAGGGCGCGGAGCGGGGGTGTGGGAGGAGTGCGGGAACAGACGGGAGGGGAGGAGAGTAGGAGGAGGAGTAGGGGAGGCACGGCCTAGCGGCCGTGCAATCAAGAAGTGAGGGGGCGGGAGAGTAGGCAAGGCAGGCGGCTGGGGCCATGTGCACGCGCTTTTAAGCTCAATGCGCATGCGCATTGAGCTTAAAAGTCACGGGCACTGCAAAGAATCGCCACGATTCCTTGCAAGTTGGATAAAGAGTCGATGAGCCCCCATAGTCTCGCTTGCTCGATGCGCATGCGCATCGACAGGCGAGACCTAAAAATTGGAGCGGAAGGCAGGCAAATGGCAGGCTGAGCATCTACGTGACTCTCAATAAAGTTTTTAATATAACAGAGTTGAAAACAGATTCCTCATTTATGCAAGCAGCACAGGGGAACAAATGCAAGAAGAGATCAAAAGCTTTCTGGGAGCATACAAATGGCGACGGTTGTTTCAACAGCGTTTAGCCAAAAATAAGTGGTTCAATAGCGCACTTAAATACCAGAAATGTGTATTAAAAGCAGCAACGGTAAAGCAACACGCACAAGCATCCAGATTTCATTTGCTCATATTCATAGAATCAAGGCTAGAGCACAACAAGCTCTTGTCATTGCCGTGAAGTGTGAAGCAGTGGGCGGGGAAGCAGATCCCTTTGGAGCTGCTGCCTGCTTGTGGGGACTGGGAGGAAGGGTGACGAGACGCAGGCCCTGCAGTGAATAATTATGGGAGGAGAGATGCTGGCCTGAGACAGAGCGCACCATATGGAGAGGGAGGGGGGTGGGCCGAGTGCAGGAGAAATGCTGCTGGCAGGGGGAAGGCTCGGGCAAGCTCGTGCATGAGGAGCTTGTCACGTGAGTCTATTCTCGTGAACTGTTTGAAATCCGCCTGTTAGGAATTTTCTGGTTTAGCAGTAATAGGTTAGAGTAAGCTCGACCTAAAAAGGAGATAAATCAACACCTGGTAACTTTAGGCCCACAAACCTCATAGACTCAATACAAAAGGTGATGGCTCCGCTTGTCTTGGCCAAGATACATGTATGGATGATTGAAAATCCCATCATTAGCCCTCTTCAGGCAAGTTTTCCTGCACACATAAATACAATTGACCAGGTCCTTCAGGCAGGTTTTCCTGCACACATGAATACAATTGACCAGGTCTTTCGCTTTGTTACTCTTCATTGGCGAACAGTAGTCCTTGGCAAAGGCAGCATGTATGCTGAATTTGTTGATTTGAAATCAGCTTTTGGCCTGGTCCCACGGCCTAAACTTTCGGAGGTATTGAAAGCAATGGGGATGCCACTGGATTTGCTCTCCCTTATTATTTGTCTCCTCAAGGGCAACTCTGTGCAGATCCGATGGGGTGCTCAGGGAGACAAGACAGAGGTGTGCTGGCTCCCACACTAGTCTCCCTCTTTATTAATGATGTAGCAAACTTTTTGGCTGCCACCTACACTGACACCCCTGTCTTAGCTGGCAGAAAGATACAGATTTTATTGTTCGCAGATGATACTTTGATCATCTCTAAAACTTCAAGTGGCCTACAATATGCACTGCGACGATATGAAGAATGTTTCAATCTACGAGGCCTAAATATCCATGCTGACAAGACTAAGTTCAAGACTTTTAATCAACATCGATCTTTTAAGGGTAGAATTTCTATGGATGGGTGGCCCCTCGAGCAAGTCGACACATTTGTCTGTTTGAGCATCAAACTACTTAAGGACATCAATCAATCAATCAATCAATCAAAGAATTTGTATAGCGCACTACTCACCCGTTAGGGTCTCAAGGCACTGAGGTGGGGGGTCGCTACTGCTCGAACAGCCAGGTCTTGAGTTGTTTTCTGAAGGAGAGATGGTCTAGGGTCAGCCGTAGGTGGGTGGGGAGGGAGTTCCATGTCTTGGTTGCCAGGTAGGCGAAGGATCTTCCTCCGATGGTGGATTTGCGGATTCGTGGGACGGAGGCGAAGGCGAGGCTGGCGGAACCGAGCTGGCGGCTGGGTGTGTAGAATGTGAGTCGGCTGTTGAGGTACTTCGGGCCCGTGTTGTGGAGCGCCTTGTGTGCGTGGGTGAGGAGTCTGAACGTGATCCTCTTGTTGACGGGGAGCCAGTGCAGGTCCTTCAGGTGTGCAGAGATGTGGCTGTGGCGAGGGATGTCCAGGATGAGTCGTGCTGAGGCGTTCTGGATGCGCTGGAGTCTTTTCTGGAGTTTGGCTGTGGTTCCGGCTTAGAGGGTGTTCCCATAGTCCAGACGGCTGGTGACGAGGGCTTGGGTGACCATCTTTCTGGTCTCGGTGGGGATCCATCGGAAGATCTTTTGGAGCATGCGCAGGGTGTTGAAGCAGGATGACGAGACGGCATTGACTTGCTTGGTCATCGTGAGGGAGGAGTCCAGGACATGGGATGGGAGTTGCATGTAGAAGCAATGGCTCTAAAAGATACACAGCGGACACTTTAAGAAAATAATTTAGAATTTCCCTGACAAAACCACTTAGCCCAGTTTTACACATCCATAACATCAAAGTGCGAAGCTCTGGGGCCTCGAAAACCTGCAGCAGCTAAGTGTTGCGTAGAATACATTTATGCAAGCGATAACCAGCAAAGCAACCGATTGTTCCCTTATGGAGCAATATAGGTAGAAATGCTATAGCAGACCTTGCCAGGCTATGACCTGTTCTATACTGGCGTGGGATATGGTGCACGCCGGAGCGGACGTAATCGATGCAGACCTAAGGGACGTAATCGATGCAGACCAATTCGATAAGATCAGTTAGCTGAAAAATCTGAAGGGTCTTTTTTATGGAATGGGCCTTGCACTTCTGTGGGATAGCCCCTTTGAGCCTTTGTTCTCGATGAAAGATAAGCTTAAAACAATATATTGGGAGATGATCGAACGCGACAAGTATAGGTGCCATGATTCCACCTCTCTCACTGGTCTCTTTCTTCAGATCAAATCTCGCCCAAATCGTGAGCTGTGTTGCATTGCTATTACAAAGCCTTTGGACCCGAAACTGTATTTTCAATTTAGATCAGGGACCATACCCTTAAATTGTTTTACATCTAAATGGTCCACGAAAAAAATAATAAATGTAACACATGTAGACCAGGTAGAACCAGATCACATGTACTGTTTGTATTTCCTGCTTATGCAGGCCCGCGCAAAGTATGGCTAGCCCTAACCTGTATGAACATGGGTACAAGTTTGTGCTTTATTGCCCTCCATATTCTCTGCACAGATCTGTTGCTCAGATATGCCATTCCGATTGTAAGATTCCTAAGTTCGGTGTGGGTAATTTGTACGCAGCTAATCATGCCCAAAACCTGAAAAAATAACTAATCTATACTCCATGTATGTGCAATTGGCCTAATGTGGAGTTTGGGCTTCAACTTGCTCTTTTATGCCCTCTCTGTGATCAATTGAGATTTTTTGTAACTATTGCTTTTTTACTCTAAACTTTTCATGAACTAAATGTCTTGTTTATTTTGTGACTTCTGATGACTGCCTTGCAATTTTTCTATACAAATTTTTACTCAAGTTTTTATCTTCACATTGGTTTAACTTTTTATGTGTAACGCTTTTATGACACGTACTGTTGAATAAAGCATTTTTTAATTTGAAATCACATAAGACTAGCTGCGATTAAACACATGGAAAATGTCATTTTGTTCCACAGCAGCATCTGTTGTAAAAGTTAGGTCACTCCCATGTTTTCTGTTAGAAGAGGCATCCTACCAGCATTCCTTCCATATTATTCTGAGAATATTAAAAATGATTCACTGGATTCAAGCGAAACTATTTATCACAGCCTTAAGGGAGTTGAACACAGCAGGCCTAGCTAATGAAAACATGCAGTGCTATCTCGAAGTATTACTGTCACATTTTACCCTACTTTAGGGGCATGAGAAGTATAACAAATATTGACAACATAAAGCCATCTGGCATGCAGAACAGTTCCTTAGAAGCTGCCTTTATACGGCTGCTTTCCAATTCTGTTTTTAATACATGGTGATTTCATTGTATACAACGATGGTGTTAAGAAATATAATATTGTTTAGTTCCTGCCTTATTTGCTGTTTATCCACGGAAATACATGCTATGGAGCCTCCGTTAAATTGCAAACTGTCTTGAAATATGCTTAGCTATGGGGTAGATGTGGGTGAAGGGAAACCCATCTCGAATTAAAGCAAAGGGAAAACAACGTTTTTCAATTTCGCCTGCACACCGGGTGGCCCCCGGTGCCTCTCTGTTGGCAGCCAAGGCTTGTTCTCCACATTGACAGTTTTCTATTATTTGACTGTAACCTTAGAATCACAAGCTCTCAGCAAACTTTTTTCCCGCTTGTTTTTGTGTACCAACGTACTATCCTTGCAGAGACTCGATATATGGTCTCTCTTTATGTGTGGCATCTTCAGCTGCAGAGAATCTCCGCTTGTTGAACTACATTCAATGAAAATTGAGAGTACATATGCTTTGCAATATCTAAAACACCTGACAGTAGCATTCTGTCATGACAAGTAGCAAATATTGCTGGTATAGACTGACCTAAATTTAGTTTACTTATGAGGCTCACAGTACCACTGGAATCTATCTGTATCTCACTGATAATGCCTAAATAGACCAAACCTGGGCTGGGGTTGCTTTTGTTCCCACCTGGAGGGGACCTGCTCAGGCAGTTCAGTCTGGACTGTTCCTATAGGGCATATAGCTCGTCACAAGGCTTTGTGGTTGAAAAACAACAGATTGCAATGTGGCCCGAGTAAAGACCAGTGTAAAGTTAAGCATTCCACCCATCACTTTTTGCTTTTCTCACTGACACGTGGGGGGGATATCTTCACTATCTGACTGATCGGTCACCATGATGATATGTCTATGCAAGTAGTGGTGATAGGTGGTCATCTATGCTTCGGTGACTCTCTTTCATAGCTTTTGCTTTGGTTCTTTAACCCTTGGATGCAATGTGCATCAGATATTTCTTTACCTTTAACTTTGTGTCATGGGCACATACTTTTAATAATCTGCTTTGATGTTATTTTACTAATATTCCATTGTTACTCTTCCTACTTCTGATATGACGGCTATTATTTATAACAAATGAACAGCATGCTCTACCATTAAGTGAACTAAAGGCTGGCTGTCTGTATTATATGCTGAGAGAAATAAGGCCTTAAGTTGTGTAAAGAACTCATGTCACCGGGGGGAGAGACATGATGGCGCCTTTGTGAGAGATCGCAGCAGGTCGCTCTCCCGTTCCCTAGCTGCTCAAGGCTATCGACGGGCATAGCGAAGCATAACGAAGTATCGAGACGCCCTCACCGCAAAGTTGAACTGGTCGGGGCATGCTCACATCTCATCTGGTGTTCGGGACTTACTCCCTTGATCGCGCAGCCACAGGAGTGCGGGCGATCCTGACAGCGCTCGGAGCCTCACTGATCAGGCTTTCCCTCCAAACTGATGCCAGGTTCCGGGCTGTACGTGCCGGTCGGCTCGGGTGGTTCTTGTCCGCAAAGCGCACCAAGGTAGGGTGCTACCCAAAACGGGCCGCTCAGCCCGAAATCGGAGTGGGAAGCTGGGCTGGCGGCAGTAACTATTGGATCATGCACCCCAAACACTGTTATCAGGGCTTTAAGTGGGCCGGGTCTGTCCGGGTCTGAGCACCGGCAGTTATTTTTAGAGAGCCTCGAAACGGGTCTCTATCGGGCTCTATTTTCGGACCAGAATACGTTTTTTAAAATATTTTTAGGGCTGTAAATAGAATAGTTACGGCATGTTTCATGAAAATCGAATATCGCCTAGAAACGTGCAGGGAATGTTAGTGCAGCAATCAGTGCTCTCGAGAGACAATCAGGAGAATGTGTCTGCTATGCACAGTGTCTCCGGCGACTCAAACAGCACAGCAAACCCTGTCCCATCCTTCACGCTCTGGCTCTACAAAGGCCCGGTATTTCGCAAATCATTTAGCAGTGCCGCCCACCCCCCATATAATCTCAGTCACGGCTGTGCCACACCTCGACGACGGGGCTTTTATCCCTGCTGATGACACAAGCACCGCCGCACGATGCCCGCAGAGCGCGGCTCCGGGACCTTAATTTATGCTCCGATAGAATTTGTGTAAAGGTTCATCAATGTACATAAAAATGCTTTTGCGCGACCTCCAGGCAGGAATCGTTAGTGCTACAAAAAGGAGATTCACAGCCTTTAATTTCCTTCCAGGCTTCTATCCCCTTAAGTGTCTCACACAGGGTTTGTGGGCTCAGTATCCGCACTGTGTCCTTCCGCATTTGTAATTTGTAATTTGGCTGGAAAGAGACCCTACACTGTGCTCCAGTTGGAGGGCAGCGAAATCATGGGTCAGAGTGGAGATATCATGCTATGTGAGCTGCCCTGTAGGAGGAAGTGAAATCCTTAGAAGAAAAAGTTTTCCAAAGGTAGGATAATTGGAGGAGTTTTTCATAGGCACACAATGCTAGTTATCATGATTTAGACCACGCCCCTGCGTGGGTAGGCCACACCCCTTTAAAGGGTTTGCCCCGCCCCTTTTAGAGCACCCCCAGTTTTTTTTTCCCACTTAAAGCCCTGACTGTTATGTTATGTTATGTTATTGCTATTTGTAGAGAGCAACTGTTACCCAAGAGTGTCCTGGCGCCACTTCCACTTACAATTTGCTGATCCCCAGCATGCTCAGAACCTCTATTCTCCATTTTGGGGAGGGGGGGGGGCTTATGGCGGGTCTATTTTTACTAACCACTCCGTATATATAGCACCCGCTTCGAATAGAAGCCTTCCGTCCTATGGGGTGGATTGCAGATACTGACAAGGAGACTACTGTCCCCTTGCTTTGTCATTTAATGACGTGGCTGGGTCTTTGTCAATTGGCAACAGGGTGTCTGCCGAAAAACAATGGATCCATGGAGCCACTGATAGTGCTTCCAGTAACAATAATGATATCTGTAACTTTAGATCAGCGCCAGAACCCCCTATTCCACATAGTAGCAGTGGGAGCACTAAGAGAGAGGGAAAACTGCAGGGGACTACTACTAGGACCAAATTAAGTGGCCTCCAGGGTCCTGGTGTAGAAGATCAGGAAAGGAGCTTGATCCTGTTAGCTCATCACCCTGGGACGGGGAATATTGCTAGCCCACGGGTAGTTACTCAGCCACATCAGCCAGCAGACCTTAGAGGGGCAGGAGGCAGCTCTCTTTTAGTGTCACCATGCATACCCTTGAATATAGCTGTGGTTGATCCTCCTATAATGTTCTTGTCCTGGAACATAGCAGGCATCTCCAGGAAACTAGACTTGCCAGATTGGAATGCCCTGATTGGGTCCTATACAATCTGCATTTTCCACTAGACATGGAGCCTGGTGCCCCACTACAAAGTGGGTTATACCACCTTTTTTCTACCAGCAATATCCCCCCGTACAGGGAAAGGCCGCCCTTCAGGCGGGCTGCTAGTCTGGGTAAGCATTTCGTTGGGATGCAGTACCAAACAAATACAATGTAATTCGCCAGACATCTTAAGGATTTCAGGTAGTGGTGCACGGAGAGGGAGAACCATGGAGATATTTAACATTTATGCCTGTGGTACAAAAGGTGGCACTCCATCCCCCATAGTTGCACTTTTGGAAGATGAACTTAGGCGATGCCACCAGAGTTCATATGTCCTTGTTGCAGGGGACTTCAATTGCACATTTGAACCCCTTGCAGCAGAAGACATCTTAGATACTGCTGAGGACGATACTAGGAGGGGTATACCCATACTTGCAATTAGCCCGATACAGAGGTGGTCACAACGGGCTTTACAGATGAACACGCTCGTAATGTAATTTGGCCTAAGAGCAGCAAACGGCAGAACTCTTTCAGATCCGACCGGGACTCACACGTACAATAGGGTAAATCATTCCACAAGGATTGATTACATTCTCCTTGATTTCAAGCTATGGGGTTTCATGCAGGACATGGAAGTACTTCCAACTACGGATAGTGATCATAATCTCCTTTCCCTGAGCCTGCATTCCCTGTGGCCGTGTGTGCCCGGCTCTGCAATACCACTTGCATCAATGTCGACTTTAGAAGTGCGCCCCTCTAATTGTGGTAGGCGCTTGAAATGGTGCAAAGTTGCCTTGGACGAGGGGAAAGTCGAGAATATCAGGACTATCCTTTTAGCTGCACAAGCTAAGTTGCCTATAACCCCTATAGATCAATGTGGCTTATCTATGGTCTCAGATACCTTTCAGGAGACCATTGAAACCTTGGGAAACTTATTTCTTGTCCAAACCAAAGGTATTGCACAGAGAGAGCCCCGTAGATCTAAGGATAAAGAGGGATGGTACACAACTAAATGTCGCCATAAGAAATCTTCACTAATAAAGGCTGTAAAGAGCAAGTCCCAAAGGTGTATTCAGTCGGCTAGGAAAGAATACAAGCGGGCTATTGTAGAAGCAAAAAAGGAGTGGGAGGATCAGTACTGGCGATCACTTATAGAGGCTAGCCTCGGGAGAGATGCTGGCCGTTTCTGGAATATTATAAGAACTAAGAATAGGCCTGGTCATGATATGATAACTTGCAATATAGTAGGACAAACATGGTTTGACCACTTTTCGAAATTGTACTCTTGTCCGCAGGGTGGTCCAAATGAGCCCATCCCCTATAGCCTCTTGCCAATTCCGGGGGTTATGAATAGCTTCCCATTTACGGATAAGGAATTGGAATACGCGATCAAGTGTATTGTACCGCAGAAAGCAGCAGGGCCCGATGGTATTCCCGGTGACCTCCTTCGCTTTGACTCCCACAAATGGGCAAAGCTTATTTCCAGTTTATTAAATGCCATTGACAATGGGGCTCCTATTTCTGAGTCCTGGAAGGGGGCAGAGGTCGTCCCGATCTTCAAAAAGGATGATCGGGGCAACTGCCAATTACCGCCCAATAAGCCTCTTCGATTCCACCCAGAAGGTTGTTGGGAAGGTGATACTCGAGAGAATCCTGCACTGGGCAGAGGAAAATAAAATTCTCTCAGATTACCAAGCAGGTTTCAGACCAGGAACTGGGACAATAGAGCAGGCCTTCAGGTTGTTACTCATTTACTGGAAAGCGGTTCACATAGGGAAAGGCAGTCTTTATTTCGCATTTATTGATCTAAAGACTGCCTTTGACCTGGTGCCCCGTGAATGTTTGTGGGGAGTATTGGCTGATATGGGGATTCCATCGAACATTCTGTCACTATTAGTGAGGCTCCACAATGGTAACTTTGCTCAAGTAAGGTGGGGCCCCCAGGGGCAGAATACCAGCAGAATTTCGGTGAACAGGGGTGTCCGCCAGAGATGTGTTCTAGCTCCCACTCTGTTCTCACTCTATGTGAAGGGGGTGGTGGAGCATTTGCTGAAAAGTTTATCTGACGCACCATTCCTGGGGGAGAGCGAATTCCAACCCTCCTGTTCGCCAACGATACCCTCCTTATTTTTAAGTCCCCGGTTGGCCTTCAGAACCTACTGGATAGCTTCCAGTCTTTTTGTACCCTGAGAGGGCTTGTGATAAACACAGATAAGACCAAGTATTTGGTGTTGAATCCGCCCAAAAAACTTGGTAGACCCCCAGTTTTGAATTCTGTATCACTAGAAAGGGTAATGGTATTCGATTATCTTGGAATACGCATTTCGGATTCAATGAAGTGGAACCCTCATATCCAGAAAATGCTCCTAGGTCACAAAAGGGTAGTAGGGGCCATCCTGAAGAAACAGCGCTCTTCCTCAACTAAACCTATTGGCCCAGTAATCGAAATTTATAATGCCAGAGGTTTAAGTTCGGCCCTATACGGAGCCGAACTCTGGGGTTTAAGGAACATGGACAGGTTGTCTAAATCTGAAAATAGATTCTTTAAAGATTTAATGGCACTCCCCCAGAGTACTCCCCTGGTCCCCCTGCTATTGGATTTGGGTTGTCACTCGATAAATGACCTGGCTAAACTCCGACCACTTTTACTGTGGGCTCGGTTATGGCAAGCGCCGGAGTTAACAAAGTTTGCTGAAGGTCTGTCGGTAGTGATGTCTATGTTGGGATGGCACAAAATCAAGTGGCTCAAAGATGTTAAATCCCTCTTATGTGATCTAGGCCTCCGTTAGGCATGGGAGAACAAATCAGCTCCACCGAAAGAAGTATTAAAGAAACTTTACTGGAGCTGGGTATCCAACAAGCGTAATTCTGATCCCAATTTAGGAAGAATAACTAATGATTTTTTGAGGATCAAGGATGCAACAGTTAGTGAGCCATACCTTGATATTACCCAAAAGTCCTCCGACAGAGCATTGTATTTTAAATTCAGGATTGGTACATTGCCAATACGGGAGTTCACGGCCCGCTGGAAAGTCCCTTTCCAAACATGTCTTTCTTGCCCTAATTGTGATTCAAGAATAGAGTCAATGGCACACATTTTATTTGCATGCCCGGCATACAAAGCACCTAGGAGTTATTGGCTTAAGCCATTGTGCAGAGAATTGGGCACAAGAGACCACTCTGCAGCGCTGCGCATTCTAAAATCTGACACCCGATTGTTGTATGTATGCGGACTGGCAAAGTTCTTGAGATGGGCTTGGTCCATTAGATGCAAAAAGCTAAAAGAAAATATTTGATTCAAGATTTTACCTGTTTGTGTAAATAGCTCTTATTCTCTTCCAATGTGATTAATTTTGATGTGTAAAATGTATATGTATGTATATCTTTTAAAGTAAAACTGCAAAAAGTCGCCACTAGGATACCAATATTGATGAAATGAGTTGTTACCCTAAAGTGCTGTTTTTATGTTCATGCTTTTAACATATGTTTTTATGGAAATAAAGCCTCTTTCATACTCTTACTCATACTCACTTTTGTTTGTTAATTAATTGCTGCTTTTTTTCTAACTCTTCACCCTCCCACCCCCCCACACATAGACTTAGTGGTCATGCCATCTCACCATGTGACTGTGGTAGTTAGTATGTTGCAACACATACCTTGACCGTACCCGCTGAAGTGAGTGTGAGGTTCTTGTAGCTTGGCCTGTTGTCCTCCACACCCCTGGCATTTTCTCCTGAGCATGCGCTGTTCCCTGGGATCAGCTTGTGGCGGCATAGGGACATGTTACTCATCAGCGTGTGCCACACAGATGTAGGGCATGGACTTGGACTCTGCAAATTTTCCTGGAGCTTTAAGTTAAGAGGTGATTTTTGGAGAGTGAGTACAGCTTTCTGCATTAGTACAGGGCGAGTAGTCTGTTTAGCTGTAGGAGCACAACCTGCTCTGAAATGCCCCTCAAAGAGTTTGCTCTCATGTGCACCCTTCTTTGCTCTCAGCTGAGGGCCTGATCTCAATGCTGGATGGCATGCATTAAATTGACTCTGTACATGCTGGCACTGCCCATCAGTTGCCACTGATACTCACACCAAGGTGCTTGCAATTCTTTTTTCTTTTTAATATAGTGCGAACTCGAACCGAAGGAATTGGAGTGCTTTACATGTGCACCAGTTACATACCAGTTACATTACACAAAGACACACTCTTTTTTGGTAGGCACAGGGAGATTAAGGGATTTGCCTAGAATCACAGAATACTGAGCTGATGACAAGACTTGAACCTGGTTTCCCAGTTCCAATTAGGCAGCTCTGGCCGTTAAGCCACATCTGCTCTCAACTGCTCTTGTACCCTGTTTGCTTGGACAGACCTTATCAGGGATTCAGAAACATGGCATTAGAATGAAGCTAGGAAGCAAATGTTCCTGTGTCAGGGGGCCCACGCCTATTATGTCAACTCTAAGACCTTATAGTAGAAAGTATCCTATATTCTCTATGCAGACGTGGCTTGTAAGAGCCAATGGGCTCTGTACCTGGAGCACCACTATGGGAGACTACTGTAAATCTTTACACTGTGGGCGAAAGCTTGTTATCCTGGTGCCTCAACTTTTACAGAGAAAAGTATGTGACCCCTGGATCCTCCTAATAGTCTATCACATTGTATACAACGCTGGCACACACCTTACAGGCTATTGTGGCCTTACTAAACATTAGTGAAAACCTGTCCACACAAATACATAGCGTGTAATTCCACTACACAACACATTTCACCATCTAATAATTCCACACAACACAAACCAACTCCACATTATTCCACTACATACCACATAATGAATGCCAATTCAATGCATCAAATTCCACTCCACACATTTCCACTCCACTCCATGCCACATAATTCCACTTCTCATTGTGCCACTCCATGCCACATAATTCCATTACACTCCATGCAACACAATTCAACTCCAAATACTTCCAGTACACACCAATCTACATAATTATACTTCATGCCACATATTTACACTCCCCATATATTCACTCACCTTTAAATCACATAATTACACTTAACCAAATTCAGCTCTGCAATGTGCCCCATATTTACCCTCCACATAATTCCACACCATGCCACACAATTCCACACAATGCCACATGATACAATTCAGCGCCACACACTTCTATAACACACAACATATTTACACTCCACTCCATACCACATAATTACACTCCACATAAATTACTCCATACCACATACTGCACTCTATAACATGCCACATAATTCCGCTCAGCAAACTTTCACTCAGTGCTACACAATTCCACACAACACAATTCAACTCCATACAATTCCATTCCACAAAACAAAATTCAACTCCACAAAACATAATTCCACTACACACCACTTACATCCAATCCACTACACAAAATTCCACATCATATTACATAATTCAACACCACACCACATAATTCCACTCAATACATGCCAATCCATGAAAAACAACACGTAAATACTATCCACAAAATTTCATTGCATACGCACACACTGATCCAACATTTCATAAATTGGTGCACTTCAGCTCTTTCAGCACAGTTTCTTTACCACAACTTTTCAAAAAATCCAAACTGCAAAGCCAAACTCCCCTCCTCTTGTTTCGGTGTCTTCTACGTACACAAGCACAGCCTCTTTATGCGTCTATAGCCTTCTCTTCCCTTCATTCTCTCTTTCTAGCACACTCTTTCTACTACTCTATCTAGAGTTCATTCACCACTTCATACACAAACTACCTATCCCTCTCAATCTTACTTTTTATCTATTCTATTCAACTCTTGCACTTATCTGTTCAGCATTACACATAAATCAAATATACAAATACACTACACACCATACAAATCCACACTGCAAAATTCCACAACTAACAATTCCAAATCAAACCACTTAATTCAACTACAAACAACATGCATCCACTCCACTACAAACAATAAACATAAGTAAAAATACAATAACATTTACAACACCAATCGCTCTAACTTGCACAGACGAGATACCGATTGCATTGCAAATGCCTGTTTGGTTTCTTATGAATATTGTTATTTTCACAATAAATATCTATGTATCTGTATTTCGGGGGAATGAAACTTGTGCAACCACTTTTTTACAAGGCAAAGACTTGCTTCTCTAGCAACTATAGCGACAAGTTTTTCATCTGCAGCTGTGAAATACAAATCACATAATTCCAACATACAAACAAGCATTTGCAATGCAATAGGTCTCGCATTAGGAAAGTTAGAGCTATTGGTCTTGTAAATGACACATTTTTTATTTATGTGTTGGTTTTGAAAATAGCGAAATTAATAGCTTTGTCATTTACAATGCCAATACTTTTATCTTTTGCAAATGTGACACCTATAGCATTTGTAATGTATCTGTATTTCGGGGGAATGAAACTTGTGCAACCACTTTTTTTTACAAGGCAAAGACTTGCTTCTCTAGCAACTATAGCGACAAGTTTTTCATCTGCAGCTGTGAAATACAAATCACATAATTCCAACATACAAACAAGCATTTGCAATGCAATAGGTCTCGCATTAGGAAAGTTAGAGCTATTGGTCTTGTAAATGACACATTTTTTATTTATGTGTTGGTTTTGAAAATAGCGAAATTAATAGCTTTGTCATTTACAATGCCAATACTTTTATCTTTTGCAAATGTGACACCTATAGCATTTGTAATGCAACATGTTTTGTATTTATGTGACTTAGATGTATTGATATTACAAATAACAATGGCTAAATTTTTTAAAATAATTAATACTTAAATAAAAGTTATTGTAATTTATAATGGCAATAGCTTAAACTTTTGTAAATAACTTTTGTGAAGATTATGTTCAGTGTATTTTATTGCGACGAAAATCCAAGAACAGACGTGAAATATTAACATCTTTTTGTGACATTTGTAATAAAGCTTGAAACATTGAGAGAACATATTTGAACCAGTTGTTGTTGAATGGTTGCACAGATTGATACTGTGGTGGCGCTGAGTGATGTTGTGGCGAGGAGTGATGTTGTGGCGATCAGTGATGCTGTGGTAGCGCATAGGGATGTTGTGGTGCCCCTGAGTGATGCTGTTGTGCCCCTGAGTGATGCTGTTGTGCCCCTGAGTGATGCTGTGGTGCCCCTGAGTGATGCTGTGGTGGTGCCATAGATAGAGTGAGGGCGATAGATAGCTGGAGGGAGGGCGATAGATAGCTAGAGTGAGGGCGATAGACAGATAGAGAGGGCGATAGATAAATAGAATGAGGGCGATAGATAGAGTGAGGGTGAGAGATAGAGTGAGGACAAGAGATAGAGTGAGGGCGAGAGATAGAGTGAGGGCGAGAGATAGAGTGAGTGAGGGCGAGAGATACAGTGAGGGCGAGAGATAGAGTGAGGGTGAGAGATAGAGTGAGGGCGAGAGATAGAGTGAGGGCGATAGATAGATAGAGTGAGGGCGATAGATAGATAGAGTAAGGGCGATAGATAGATAGAGTGAGGGCGATAGATAGAGTGAGGGCGATAGATAGATGTGTGTGGTTGTGTGTGTGTGGCTGTGTGTGTGGTTGGGTGTGGTTGTGTGTGAGGTTGTGTGAGGTTTTATGTGTGGCTGTCTGTGTGTGGTTGGGGTTGTGTGTGTTGTTGGGTGTGGTTGTGGGTATGTGTGGTTAGGTGTATTGTTGTGGTTGGGTGTGTGGTTGTGTGTGTGGTTGTGTGTGAGATTGTGTGTGTGTGTGGTTGTGTGTGTTTGTGGGTTGTGTGTGTGGGGTTGTGTGTGTGTGGTTGTATGTGTGTGGTTGTGTGTGTGTGCGTAGTTGTGTGTTGTATGTGTGTGGTTGAGTGTGTGTGTGCGTGGTTGTATGTATGTGTGTGTGCGGTTACAGAAGGATGTACGTGGGAGAGAGCAGCAGATCAGCACAGCAGATGAGAACAGGGAGTTAAAGAAGGAGGCGGTGGAAGAGAGCAGCAGATCAGCACAGGAGAAGAGAACAGGGAGTTAGAGGAGGAGGCGGTGGAAGGGAACAGCGGATCAGCACGGGAGAAGAGAACAGGGAGTTGGAGAAGGGGGCGGGTGGAAGAGAGCAGCAGATCAGCATAGGAGAACAGAACAGGGAGTTAAAGAAGGAGGCGGTGGAAGAGAGCAGCAGATCAGCACAGGAGAAGAGCAGAGAACAGGGAGTTAAAGAAGGTGGTGGGGTGGAAGAGAGCAGCAGATCAGCGCAGGAGAAGAGAATAGAACAGGGAGTTAGAGAAGGATACTCTGTGCACTGGCTGAGCTGCAATGACTGAAATGGTCTGAGCCATGATCAGGAGGCGCTGTACACTGGTTGAGATCCTCAGTGCAACGGTTGAGAAGTCTTGTGCAAATGTGAGATTTGTGCAGTTGTGAAGATGCTCTGTGCACTGGCTGAGAAACTAAGCGCAGTGATTTAAATATGATATATGATGATCAGGAAGATCTGTGCAATGGTTGAACCCCTCTGTGCAATGATTAAGAAGCTCTGTGCACATGTTGAGGTGATCAGTACAACATGCAACTGCATATGTGCAGTGGTCAAATGTCCTGTGTAATAGTTCAGATGCTACGTAAAGTTTGGAGTGCTCCATGAATGGTGGTTATGCTATGTGTACTGCTTGTAATGTTACGTGCAACGGCTAAAGCGCTATGTGCAATGATTTAAATACTCTGTGCCCTTATCAGAAGACACCGTACAAGGGTTAAGATTCTCAGTGCCATGGTTGAGAAGTCTTGTGCAAATGTCAGATCTGTGCAGTTGTCAAGATGTTCTGTGCACTGGCTGAGAAACTATGCACTGTGCTTTAACTACTCTGTGTGATGATCAGGAAGATCCATGCAACGGTGAGAAGCCTTGTGCACATGTGATCAGTGCAACGTGCATTTACAATTGTGCAATGGTGAAATGTCCTGTGTAATAGTTCAGATGCTATTTTTAAAGGTTAGAGTACTCAATGGAATTGGGGTGATGCCATGTGCACTGCTTGAGATTCTATGTGCACTGCTTGTGGTGCTATGTGCACTCCTTGAGGTTCTATGTGCACTGCTTGAGGTTCTATGTGCACCGCTTGTGGTGCTATGTGCACTGCTTGTGGTTCTATGAGCACTGTTTGTGGTTCCTTGTGCACTGCTTGAGGTTCTATGTGCACTGCTTGTGGTGCTATGTGCACTGCTTGTGGTTCTATGAGCATAGTTTGTGGTTCCTTGTGCACTGCTTGTGATGCCATGTGCACTGCTTGAGGTTCTATGTGCACTGCTTGTGGTGCTATGTGCACTGCTTGAGGTTCTAAGTGCACTGCTTGTAGTGCTATGTGCACTGCTTGTGGTTCTATGAGCACTGTGTGTGGTTCCTTGTGCACTGCTTGTGATGCCATGTGTACTGCTTGAGGTTCTATGTGCAATGCTTGTGGTGCTATGTGCACTGCTTGAGGTTCTATGTGCACTGCTTGTGGTGCTATGTGCACTGCTTGTGGTTCTATGAGCACTGTTTGTCGTTCCTTGTGCACTCCTTGTGATGCCATGTGCACTGCTTGTGGCGCAATGTGCGGTGGTTGAGTTGCTGTATTAAATGCGAGGCCCCTTGTGCTGGCTCAGATGCTTTATGCACTGCTTGACATGTGAGCACTAATTAAGAGGTCAAGTGCTTGGTTCAGAGGCTCTTGCAATGTCAGCGACGCTATGTTCAGTGTTTGAAATATGTGGTGCAATATTTGAGACCCTCTCTGCTCTGACTGCACTCATTAGTGCTCCACTCGGATGTTCTTCGCACTAATTGAGGTGTTGCAGACATTGCAGAGATTAACTGTTCAGTGGCTTTTGCGTCGGTTGAGGAGCCCTGAACAATAGTCGTGATATGGCTCGCACAGGCTATAAAGCCACCTAAAATGACTGAGATGTTCTGTGCAGTAGCAGAGAGGTCACGTGCACTGAGGTTGTGATTCCGTAGCTTGGTATGCTCTGTGCTCTCGCCGAGATGATGCTCTGTGATCCGGGTTTTATGTGGTGTTTTTGAGGCTCAATGTGAATGAGCAACACTTAAGATGGTTTGTTGACGACTCTTGAGTCCGGACTGGCGTTGTTTCTTTCAGTACGTTTGCTGTGTGATATGGATCAAGTGATGGATTATTCTGAAAGCCTACAGGCGGCTCTTCCCTCTTTCACGAAGCGCACGCAGCAGGAAGACGCGCGAGCCTGGAACGGCGCTGACGCGCACCAGCCTCAGGCTTTGATCCACTCCATCATGCCTGCTGACGCGCCGCTTCCACATATAGAATCACTGCACACCAGGGGGTGGGGGAGGCCTCAAGCTCACAGGCACGTCCGGATTCCCGGAGCGCGTCACAAGGCCGCGTCTGCAGCCCGTGCACCTGTGTGTCAAGAATGTGTGTCAGGAACACTAGTCTAAGGCACTGTAATTCAGACGCGTGTGGGAGGAAAGGGACGGGTAACAGTAACACCAAGTAACTTAAACACCAACGGGCTAATGGAAGCTTTTCACAAGCGATCCTAGCATCCACTTATCAACAAGAGCGCCTACTGTATGCCCCACAGTAAGATTACTCTGACACCGTGGAACATCGCAGGAGCAGGCAAGATTGCATTAGAGCCTGAATCAGAAACCCACTTAAGATCATTTGATATAAGACGTCTCCAGGAGACCTGGAGCTGTGGAGAAACACCACTCATGGGTTACTCAAAATTCTATAACCCAACTGTAACAAGCATTGGAAATGCAATAGGTCTCGCAGCATTAGAGTTAGTGCTTTTAGAATTGTTTATGGGTTTTTTTTGTAAATCTTTAGCATTTTTGTTTCCTGTAGCCAATGCTAAAGAATTACAAATAAAAAAAAGCCATAAACAAATCTAAAAGCTCTAACTCAAATGCTCCGAGACCTATTGCACTGTGTGAGGGTGAGGGGTTGAGGGTGAGTGAGGGTGAGGGTGAGTGAGGGTGAGTGAGAGTGAGGGTGAGTGAGGGTGAGGGTGGGTGAGGGTGAGTGAGGGTGAGTGAGTGAGGGTGAGTGAGGGGTTGAGGGTGAGTGAGAGTGAGGGTGAGTGAGGGTGAGTGAGAGTGAGGGTGAGTGAGGGTGAGGGTGAGTGAGGGTGAGTGTGAGTTAGGGTGAGGGGTTGAGGGTGGGTGAGGGTGAGGGGTTGAGGGTGAGTGAGGGTGAGGGGTTGAGGGTGAGTGAGAGTGAGGGTGAGTGAGGGTGGGTGAGGGTGGGTGAGGGTGAGGGGTTGAGGTTGAGGTGTTGAGGGTGAGTGAGGGTGAGGGCGAGTGAGGTGTTGAGGGTGAGTGAGGGTGAGGGTGAGGGGTTGAGGGTGAGGGTAGGTGAGGGGTTGAGGGTGAGTGAGGGTGAGGGTGAGTGAGGGTGATGCTTAGGGGTTGAGGGTGAGTGAGAGTGAGGGTGAGGGTGAGTGAGGGGTTGAGGGTGAAGGGTTGAGGGTAAGTGAGGGTGAGGGTGAGTGAGGGTGAGTGAGGGTGAGGGGTTGAGGGTGAGTGAGGGTGAGGTGTTGAGGGTGAGTGAGGGTGAGGCGTTGAGGGTGAGTGAAGTGAGTGAGGGTGAGGGGTTGAGGGTGAGTGAGGGTGAGGGGTTGAGGGTGAGTGAGGGTGAGTGTGGGTGAGGGTGAGTGAGGTTGAGGGTGAGTGAGGGTGAGTGAGGGTGAGGGGTTGAGGGTGAGTGAGGGTGAGGGTGAGTGAGGGGAGCTTCGTGTCCCAGGAAGGGTGGCCATGCACCGAGGGATGGAGAAAGGCCGATCACTTGGTTCAAGAGCGTGCCCAGAGTAGTCCGGCGTGCACTCACGCGGCACACGTGCACGTGGAGAGCAGGGAAGGCAGCGCTGGACAGAGGGCTCAGGTCCCATTGATGGGGGCTGGAGGGGGAGATGATTCGTGGGAAGAGGTCTTCCTTAGAGTTCAAGAATATGCTGAAAGTTAGGCCTGCACGCACGGGGAGGGCGGGGCTCGGGCGCTCTGCGGGAACGCGTGCAGCCAGGAGTGGAGGGATGAAGAAGACCCATGTCTGGGTTCAAGGAGGTGCTGAAAGTTGCGCCTGTAGCACGGGTGCAGGTGGGGGGGGGCACGTAGGCTGCACAGGAGGGGGGGCAGCGTAATGGCTCTGTAGGGGGGACCCGTGCAACCAGGATTCGGGGGATTAAGAAAGATGCATTTCTGGGTTCAAGGAGGTGCTAAAAGTTCTTCCTGTATGCACGGGAGGAGGGGGGCGGGGAGAGGGCACTTGGAGTGCACGAAGGGCGTGCACTCACGCGGCACACGTGCACGTGGAGAGCAGGGAAGGCGGCGCTGGACAGAGGGCTCAGGTCCCATTGATGGGGGCTGGAGGGGGAGATGATTCGTGGGAAGAGGTCTTCCTTAGAGTTCAAGAATATGCTGAAAGTTAGGCCTGCACGCACGGGGAGGGCGGGGCTCGGGCGCTCTGCGGGAACGCGTGCAGCCAGGAGTGGAGGGATGAAGAAGACCCATGTCTGGGTTCAAGGAGGTGCTGAAAGTTGCGCCTGTAGCACGGGTGCAGGTGGGGGGGGGCACGTAGGCTGCACAGGAGGGGGGGCAGCGTAATGGCTCTGTAGGGGGGACCCGTGCAACCAGGATTCGGGGGATTAAGAAAGATGCATTTCTGGGTTCAAGGAGGTGCTAAAAGTTCTTCCTGTACGCACGGGAGGAGGGGGGCGGGGAGAGGGCACTTGGAGTGCACGAAGGGGTTGGGGGAGGGCGCCGAACGGGGACGCGTGCAGGCACTATTCGACGGATGAAGAGGTCCATTTCTGGATTCAAGGCCATCTAGAGTGGAGAGCGGGCGGGCAGAGAGAGTGAGGGGGCGGAGCGGGGGTGTGGGAGGAGTGCGGGAACAGACGGGAGGGGAGGAGAGTAGGAGGAGGAGTAGGGGAGGCACGGCAGAGAGAGTGAGGGCGCGGAGCGGGGGTGTGGGAGGAGTGCGGGAACAGACGGGAGGGGAGGAGAGTAGGAGGAGGAGTAGGGGAGGCACGGCCTAGCGGCCGTGCAATCAAGAAGTGAGGGGGCGGGAGAGTAGGCAAGGCAGGCGGCTGGGGCCATGTGCACGCGCTTTTAAGCTCAATGCGCATGCGCATTGAGCTTAAAAGTCACGGGCACTGCAAAGAATCGCCACGATTCCTTGCAAGTTGGATAAAGAGTCGATGAGCCCCCATAGTCTCGCTTGCTCGATGCGCATGCGCATCGACAGGCGAGACCTAAAAATTGGAGCGGAAGGCAGGCAAATGGCAGGCTGAGCATCTACGTGACTCTCAATAAAGTTTTTAATATAACAGAGTTGAAAACAGATTCCTCATTTATGCAAGCAGCACAGGGGAACAAATGCAAGAAGAGATCAAAAGCTTTCTGGGAGCATACAAATGGCGACGGTTGTTTCAACAGCGTTTAGCCAAAAATAAGTGGTTCAATAGCGCACTTAAATACCAGAAATGTGTATTAAAAGCAGCAACGGTAAAGCAACACGCACAAGCATCCAGATTTCATTTGCTCATATTCATAGAATCAAGGCTAGAGCACAACAAGCTCTTGTCATTGCCGTGAAGTGTGAAGCAGTGGGCGGGGAAGCAGATCCCTTTGGAGCTGCTGCCTGCTTGTGGGGACTGGGAGGAAGGGTGACGAGACGCAGGCCCTGCAGTGAATAATTATGGGAGGAGAGATGCTGGCCTGAGACAGAGCGCACCATATGGAGAGGGAGGGGGGTGGGCCGAGTGCAGGAGAAATGCTGCTGGCAGGGGGAAGGCTCGGGCAAGCTCGTGCATGAGGAGCTTGTCACGTGAGTCTATTCTCGTGAACTGTTTGAAATCCGCCTGTTAGGAATTTTCTGGTTTAGCAGTAATAGGTTAGAGTAAGCTCGACCTAAAAAGGAGATAAATCAACACCTGGTAACTTTAGGCCCACAAACCTCATAGACTCAATACAAAAGGTGATGGCTCCGCTTGTCTTGGCCAAGATACATGTATGGATGATTGAAAATCCCATCATTAGCCCTCTTCAGGCAAGTTTTCCTGCACACATAAATACAATTGACCAGGTCCTTCAGGCAGGTTTTCCTGCACACATGAATACAATTGACCAGGTCTTTCGCTTTGTTACTCTTCATTGGCGAACAGTAGTCCTTGGCAAAGGCAGCATGTATGCTGAATTTGTTGATTTGAAATCAGCTTTTGGCCTGGTCCCACGGCCTAAACTTTCGGAGGTATTGAAAGCAATGGGGATGCCACTGGATTTGCTCTCCCTTATTATTTGTCTCCTCAAGGGCAACTCTGTGCAGATCCGATGGGGTGCTCAGGGAGACAAGACAGAGGTGTGCTGGCTCCCACACTAGTCTCCCTCTTTATTAATGATGTAGCAAACTTTTTGGCTGCCACCTACACTGACACCCCTGTCTTAGCTGGCAGAAAGATACAGATTTTATTGTTCGCAGATGATACTTTGATCATCTCTAAAACTTCAAGTGGCCTACAATATGCACTGCGACGATATGAAGAATGTTTCAATCTACGAGGCCTAAATATCCATGCTGACAAGACTAAGTTCAAGACTTTTAATCAACATCGATCTTTTAAGGGTAGAATTTCTATGGATGGGTGGCCCCTCGAGCAAGTCGACACATTTGTCTGTTTGAGCATCAAACTACTTAAGGACATCAATCAATCAATCAATCAATCAAAGAATTTGTATAGCGCACTACTCACCCGTTAGGGTCTCAAGGCACTGAGGTGGGGGGTCGCTACTGCTCGAACAGCCAGGTCTTGAGTTGTTTTCTGAAGGAGAGATGGTCTAGGGTCAGCCGTAGGTGGGTGGGGAGGGAGTTCCATGTCTTGGTTGCCAGGTAGGCGAAGGATCTTCCTCCGATGGTGGATTTGCGGATTCGTGGGACGGAGGCGAAGGCGAGGCTGGCGGAACCGAGCTGGCGGCTGGGTGTGTAGAATGTGAGTCGGCTGTTGAGGTACTTCGGGCCCGTGTTGTGGAGCGCCTTGTGTGCGTGGGTGAGGAGTCTGAACGTGATCCTCTTGTTGACGGGGAGCCAGTGCAGGTCCTTCAGGTGTGCAGAGATGTGGCTGTGGCGAGGGATGTCCAGGATGAGTCGTGCTGAGGCGTTCTGGATGCGCTGGAGTCTTTTCTGGAGTTTGGCTGTGGTTCCGGCTTAGAGGGTGTTCCCATAGTCCAGACGGCTGGTGACGAGGGCTTGGGTGACCATCTTTCTGGTCTCGGTGGGGATCCATCGGAAGATCTTTTGGAGCATGCGCAGGGTGTTGAAGCAGGATGACGAGACGGCATTGACTTGCTTGGTCATCGTGAGGGAGGAGTCCAGGACATGGGATGGGAGTTGCATGTAGAAGCAATGGCTCTAAAAGATACACAGCGGACACTTTAAGAAAATAATTTAGAATTTCCCTGACAAAACCACTTAGCCCAGTTTTACACATCCATAACATCAAAGTGCGAAGCTCTGGGGCCTCGAAAACCTGCAGCAGCTAAGTGTTGCGTAGAATACATTTATGCAAGCGATAACCAGCAAAGCAACCGATTGTTCCCTTATGGAGCAATATAGGTAGAAATGCTATAGCAGACCTTGCCAGGCTATGACCTGTTCTATACTGGCGTGGGATATGGTGCACGCCGGAGCGGACGTAATCGATGCAGACCTAAGGGACGTAATCGATGCAGACCAATTCGATAAGATCAGTTAGCTGAAAAATCTGAAGGGTCTTTTTTATGGAATGGGCCTTGCACTTCTGTGGGATAGCCCCTTTGAGCCTTTGTTCTCGATGAAAGATAAGCTTAAAACAATATATTGGGAGATGATCGAACGCGACAAGTATAGGTGCCATGATTCCACCTCTCTCACTGGTCTCTTTCTTCAGATCAAATCTCGCCCAAATCGTGAGCTGTGTTGCATTGCTATTACAAAGCCTTTGGACCCGAAACTGTATTTTCAATTTAGATCAGGGACCATACCCTTAAATTGTTTTACATCTAAATGGTCCACGAAAAAAATAATAAATGTAACACATGTAGACCAGGTAGAACCAGATCACATGTACTGTTTGTATTTCCTGCTTATGCAGGCCCGCGCAAAGTATGGCTAGCCCTAACCTGTATGAACATGGGTACAAGTTTGTGCTTTATTGCCCTCCATATTCTCTGCACAGATCTGTTGCTCAGATATGCCATTCCGATTGTAAGATTCCTAAGTTCGGTGTGGGTAATTTGTACGCAGCTAATCATGCCCAAAACCTGAAAAAATAACTAATCTATACTCCATGTATGTGCAATTGGCCTAATGTGGAGTTTGGGCTTCAACTTGCTCTTTTATGCCCTCTCTGTGATCAATTGAGATTTTTTGTAACTATTGCTTTTTTACTCTAAACTTTTCATGAACTAAATGTCTTGTTTATTTTGTGACTTCTGATGACTGCCTTGCAATTTTTCTATACAAATTTTTACTCAAGTTTTTATCTTCACATTGGTTTAACTTTTTATGTGTAACGCTTTTATGACACGTACTGTTGAATAAAGCATTTTTTAATTTGAAATCACATAAGACTAGCTGCGATTAAACACATGGAAAATGTCATTTTGTTCCACAGCAGCATCTGTTGTAAAAGTTAGGTCACTCCCATGTTTTCTGTTAGAAGAGGCATCCTACCAGCATTCCTTCCATATTATTCTGAGAATATTAAAAATGATTCACTGGATTCAAGCGAAACTATTTATCACAGCCTTAAGGGAGTTGAACACAGCAGGCCTAGCTAATGAAAACATGCAGTGCTATCTCGAAGTATTACTGTCACATTTTACCCTACTTTAGGGGCATGAGAAGTATAACAAATATTGACAACATAAAGCCATCTGGCATGCAGAACAGTTCCTTAGAAGCTGCCTTTATACGGCTGCTTTCCAATTCTGTTTTTAATACATGGTGATTTCATTGTATACAACGATGGTGTTAAGAAATATAATATTGTTTAGTTCCTGCCTTATTTGCTGTTTATCCACGGAAATACATGCTATGGAGCCTCCGTTAAATTGCAAACTGTCTTGAAATATGCTTAGCTATGGGGTAGATGTGGGTGAAGGGAAACCCATCTCGAATTAAAGCAAAGGGAAAACAACGTTTTTCAATTTCGCCTGCACACCGGGTGGCCCCCGGTGCCTCTCTGTTGGCAGCCAAGGCTTGTTCTCCACATTGACAGTTTTCTATTATTTGACTGTAACCTTAGAATCACAAGCTCTCAGCAAACTTTTTTCCCGCTTGTTTTTGTGTACCAACGTACTATCCTTGCAGAGACTCGATATATGGTCTCTCTTTATGTGTGGCATCTTCAGCTGCAGAGAATCTCCGCTTGTTGAACTACATTCAATGAAAATTGAGAGTACATATGCTTTGCAATATCTAAAACACCTGACAGTAGCATTCTGTCATGACAAGTAGCAAATATTGCTGGTATAGACTGACCTAAATTTAGTTTACTTATGAGGCTCACAGTACCACTGGAATCTATCTGTATCTCACTGATAATGCCTAAATAGACCAAACCTGGGCTGGGGTTGCTTTTGTTCCCACCTGGAGGGGACCTGCTCAGGCAGTTCAGTCTGGACTGTTCCTATAGGGCATATAGCTCGTCACAAGGCTTTGTGGTTGAAAAACAACAGATTGCAATGTGGCCCGAGTAAAGACCAGTGTAAAGTTAAGCATTCCACCCATCACTTTTTGCTTTTCTCACTGACACGTGGGGGGGATATCTTCACTATCTGACTGATCGGTCACCATGATGATATGTCTATGCAAGTAGTGGTGATAGGTGGTCATCTATGCTTCGGTGACTCTCTTTCATAGCTTTTGCTTTGGTTCTTTAACCCTTGGATGCAATGTGCATCAGATATTTCTTTACCTTTAACTTTGTGTCATGGGCACATACTTTTAATAATCTGCTTTGATGTTATTTTACTAATATTCCATTGTTACTCTTCCTACTTCTGATATGACGGCTATTATTTATAACAAATGAACAGCATGCTCTACCATTAAGTGAACTAAAGGCTGGCTGTCTGTATTATATGCTGAGAGAAATAAGGCCTTAAGTTGTGTAAAGAACTCATGTCACCGGGGGGAGAGACATGATGGCGCCTTTGTGAGAGATCGCAGCAGGTCGCTCTCCCGTTCCCTAGCTGCTCAAGGCTATCGACGGGCATAGCGAAGCATAACGAAGTATCGAGACGCCCTCACCGCAAAGTTGAACTGGTCGGGGCATGCTCACATCTCATCTGGTGTTCGGGACTTACTCCCTTGATCGCGCAGCCACAGGAGTGCGGGCGATCCTGACAGCGCTCGGAGCCTCACTGATCAGGCTTTCCCTCCAAACTGATGCCAGGTTCCGGGCTGTACGTGCCGGTCGGCTCGGGTGGTTCTTGTCCGCAAAGCGCACCAAGGTAGGGTGCTACCCAAAACGGGCCGCTCAGCCCGAAATCGGAGTGGGAAGCTGGGCTGGCGGCAGTAACTATTGGATCATGCACCCCAAACACTGTTATCAGGGCTTTAAGTGGGCCGGGTCTGTCCGGGTCTGAGCACCGGCAGTTATTTTTAGAGAGCCTCGAAACGGGTCTCTATCGGGCTCTATTTTCGGACCAGAATACGTTTTTTAAAATATTTTTAGGGCTGTAAATAGAATAGTTACGGCATGTTTCATGAAAATCGAATATCGCCTAGAAACGTGCAGGGAATGTTAGTGCAGCAATCAGTGCTCTCGAGAGACAATCAGGAGAATGTGTCTGCTATGCACAGTGTCTCCGGCGACTCAAACAGCACAGCAAACCCTGTCCCATCCTTCACGCTCTGGCTCTACAAAGGCCCGGTATTTCGCAAATCATTTAGCAGTGCCGCCCACCCCCCATATAATCTCAGTCACGGCTGTGCCACACCTCGACGACGGGGCTTTTATCCCTGCTGATGACACAAGCACCGCCGCACGATGCCCGCAGAGCGCGGCTCCGGGACCTTAATTTATGCTCCGATAGAATTTGTGTAAAGGTTCATCAATGTACATAAAAATGCTTTTGCGCGACCTCCAGGCAGGAATCGTTAGTGCTACAAAAAGGAGATTCACAGCCTTTAATTTCCTTCCAGGCTTCTATCCCCTTAAGTGTCTCACACAGGGTTTGTGGGCTCAGTATCCGCACTGTGTCCTTCCGCATTTGTAATTTGTAATTTGGCTGGAAAGAGACCCTACACTGTGCTCCAGTTGGAGGGCAGCGAAATCATGGGTCAGAGTGGAGATATCATGCTATGTGAGCTGCCCTGTAGGAGGAAGTGAAATCCTTAGAAGAAAAAGTTTTCCAAAGGTAGGATAATTGGAGGAGTTTTTCATAGGCACACAATGCTAGTTATCATGATTTAGACCACGCCCCTGCGTGGGTAGGCCACACCCCTTTAAAGGGTTTGCCCCGCCCCTTTTAGAGCACCCCCAGTTTTTTTTTCCCACTTAAAGCCCTGACTGTTATGTTATGTTATGTTATTGCTATTTGTAGAGAGCAACTGTTACCCAAGAGTGTCCTGGCGCTGGGGGAAGGCCTACAGAGGGATGAAGAGATCTGCAGGATCAACTTGTGAAGAACCACGTTTTTTGTGTCTTCTTGAATGCAAGAAGATTGATCATGCTTCTTAAGGCAAAAGGGAGAGCATTCTAGGCTGCGTTAACTGTGAAACCTCTGCCACCCATGTTGGCCTTCTTCACCCTAGGTACTGTCACCAATTTGGCGTCGGAAGATCGTAAAATTCTAGTTGGGTGTACAAAAGAGTTTTCCGTCTACCTAGCGACGCTTCACCTGCTCAGGTACGTCTAGAGTTTAATTAATTAATTATTGTGGGTTAGTAATGCGCTAGAATCGACTCCCGAAGGAGTATCTCTGCGCAGTAGACCGCTGGGGAACCCGTCCTGGCTTTCCTGAAACCAGGCATCCCCGGCGTATGTGGGGGGCCGTTGTGGAGATGAGGCAAGCTAATGCCCAGAGTTGCCGAGTGTGATCCCTGGTTAGAGTAGGCACAGAGATGAGAATTATCGAGTTCGCTGACCCTGGTCCACGACCCTGCCGCGTGGGAATTGAACCCTGGTCCCGGGCCGGGCCGTCCTCTGCTCTCAGGTCTGCCGCCTCTAACCAGTGAGCCACACCACTCCACAGTTTAGACTACAGCAACAAGCACTGTACAGAAGGTATGAGTCGATCAAAAACTGGTACAAAATATGGAAATCTAAAAATCAATTCAGCACTTTGGGAAACTTTGCAAAAAAATTCAAAATCTCACTACGCAAAGTATTTAAACGCCTCACTGAGAATAACCGGGATGGCAGATCAAAAACTACCTTTATCTTCTTTATAGTCAATTGTGAAAAAGGCAGCAAAAACACATTCACTAATGGGAGACAAAGTCAAATGTTGAGTCGACGTGCCCACGCATGGATGGTATTAGACTCCTACAATAGGCTCAAGCCAGCGACATACCTGGGCCTCGCTTTTTACCCTTACCTAAAACAAATTCTTAGAATTACGCATGGGGAAACTACCTTCTAATGCTGATCTTCCGAACTGGAAGTTCCAGGGCTCAAATGCATGCTGCCTATGTGGGCCACCAACACAGGACTTCATACATTTAATCTGTATTTGCCCAGTGTTAGAGTACCACCGGCGTTATTTGCTGAGGAGACAGTTTAATGAAAGAGGAATGCGCACCTGCAGATCTGCAATACTAAAAAGCCTGGATTCAAGGGATCCGCAATTAATCTGCAAACTGATAAAGTTCTTAACCTGTTTTGAGAACTTAACGAAACAATGTTATAGGCCACAAGCATTGCTTAGTTGCTCTTCTCAGCCTCTTTAGAGTTATATAGCTGAAAAAGGAGACAATGAAGTAAATGTTATTGTTTCGCGCAAAGCAAACTTTGGGGTATATTTTAACATACAGAAAAATCAGATATTTTGTATTGGAATATTGTGATGGTCTTAACATGCAGAGAAATTGGATTTTATGTATTGGAACATTGTGATGGTTTTAATTAACTATACAATAAATATTGTTCTTTCTTTCTTTCTTTCTTTTTCTTTCTTTCTTTCTTTCTTTCTTTCTTTCTTTCTTTCTTTCTTTCTTTCTTTCTTTCTTTCTTTCTTTCTTTCTTTCTTTCTTTCTTTCTTTCTCCAGTGAATTCTTTGTTTTAAAAATTCAGGCCTGGTTCCATGAAGGGATTTGAAAACCAAACACAAGGCCTTGAATTGGGTACGTTTCCTCACTGGCAGCCAATGCAAGGCTTTGATTTGGGCAAAAATTGAATCAGTCCTAGGTGTGCATGTGAGTAGTCTAGCCGCTGCGTTCTGCAGAATCTGTAGTTTGTTCATCATGTATCTTCAGATAGAGACTGTTGCAATAATCCAGTATCGGCATAATCAAAGCTGTGACAACTGTTTTTTGTACCTCTTTGGAGAGTAGTGGCATTATTTTTTTGCAAGATTTAAGAATGTAGGTGGTAGTGGAGAACACTTTATTAACCTGGTCCCTACAGCTCAATTTGTCATCAATCCAAACTCTCAAATTGTTCACTTTCCCAACTGGCGTGGGGAGCTGGCCCAGGTCTACCGGCCAGCAATCTGATGTCCAGAGATTGGGGTTATTGCCAAACAAAACCACCTCCGTTATGCTGGAGTTGAGCTTCAAACCGTTTTGGGCCATCCAACCCCCTACGGCATTCATGCAATTTTGCATCCTCAGTGAAGTATTCTGAGAACCGCCTGGAAGTAGGTTCACCACTATTTGGGTATTGTCAGCATATGAGGTAGCTGTAAATCCAAATGATTCAATAAGGGGTGCCAGTGAAGAAACATAAACATTAAAAGGGGTCAGGCTCAATGATGATCCTTGCGGAACACCACATGGCAGAGAGAATGGTTTAGCTTCGAATTCATCTAAGGCTACCGTTTGTACTCTATCAGTTCAAAATGATTTGAGAAGTTTCCAGGCCGAGCCCTTAACTCCTATCTCCTGTAGACGGTCCATCACATCAGGATGAACCGCGTCGAAGGCCGCCGAGAGGTCCAACATGATCAGCGCGGTGTTCCCTCATTGGTCCAGAATCGTCCTGATCTCCTCTGTGGACTTTAAAAGTGCAGCTTCGGTGCTGTGGACCCCTCTAAACCCAAACTGGATTGGGTCCAGGGCTTGTGAGTCTTGCAGAAAATTATTAAGTTGGGCATTAATGGTTTCAGGTGTAGTTTCCTTTAAACAATGCTGTATTGACAATTTCAGAACCTTCAGAACCTCCTAATATAATGCTAGAAAGGCATAAGTTCTATAAATGTAGCAGAGTGAAGAAGAAAAAGTAGAGGAGTATATTTGAGCGCTTAGAGTCCTTGCTACCAATTGTGGATTTGGCCCTTTGGCAGATGATATCATTCGTGATCAGTTTGTATTTAATTGTGCATCACAAAATATTAAAGAAAGAATCTTAAGTTGCAAAAATCCCTCACTTTCCAAAGTAATAGAAATGGCTTTAAGTATAGAACGCTCTACAATTTCTACTAAAGTTATGCAATGTAAGCCAGCATCCAATGTTAATACAATTTCAGAGTCAGAAGAAACTTTTGAGGATGAATTGTTCACTATTGACTCTAAAGGTAGAGTATCAAAGCCTTTGCAAAAAAGTGGTCAATCATATTGCTACAGATGTGGATCAAAAACACATATCGAAAATTTTCAGGGATGCCCTGCATTAGGAAAACACTACTCTATCTGTAAAAGTATGGGTCATTTTCAAAAGCTCTGCAGAGGTCATAAGAAATCAGTTTAAGTTCGAAGTGTGGACATTGAAACGGACCGGTGTACAGAATATTTAGATAATTTACTCTTTACAGTAGATTATACAAAGGATCTTGTGAAGATTAAAGGCCCATTATGTACTGCATTAATCAATGGTAAATAAATCAACGTCATGGCAGACTAAGGATCCCCAATAACAATTCTTTGGGACACTTATTTCTTATTTTTTGGGGAACTGGGGAGGAAAAGTCTGTTTATTAAAATCTGATGTCAACCCAAAGGCCTTTGGCGAGACAGACATAGACATGTTGGGATTTTGTATGGCCGATGTTGTAATTTTAGAAAGAAAAATTAATACAAACGTTTATGTAGCAATTAAGGGCAAAAACCTAGTGGGATGGAAGGATCTAGCTCGTTTAGCCTTGGACTTAGTCTCAGGTGATGTAAACCCTATAAGAGTTCAGGATATGCCTGTATGTAACTTGGATGATCTGTCTATAGATTTAAAGAGTTTAATATCTGAATATGGGCCTGTTTTCAGTGATCAAATAGGTTGTGTGAAAAAATGTAAACACAAAATCAGGTTGGTTCCTAATGCAATTCCCATGGTGCATAAGTGCTCGGGAAGAGTGGAAAACCATACCTGAGGGTTTATGTTCACAAAATATCATACAACCTATGGAGTCTTAGCAATGGGTGGCCCCCATTGTGGTCGCTCGTAAAAAGACAAAAGAAATTAGGTTTTGTGCTGATTTGAAGGGGCTTAACAAGAACATCATGGTACACAGCCACCATCTTCCTAAGATTCATGATCTATTGGCAAATTTAGGGGGGGCTAGATGGTTTTCATTAATCGACCTAAAATCCACATACCATCAAATTCCTCTAACTGAGGAGTCTCAGGAATTAACAACATTCGTTACACCTTTCGGTGCTTACAAGTTCCTAAGACTTCTCATTGGACTTGCATCTACAGCTAGTATTTTTCAGAGACTAATGAATACCATCTTTAAAGGATTAAGGGGCATTCAGACATACTTGGACGATATACTGATTTTTTCTAAAGATTCAGTTGAACATGTTGAATTGTTAAAAAAAGCATTATCTATTCTGGGCAACCATGGTATGACAGTTAGAGCTGATAAATGCAAATTTGGTGTGAATGAGTTAGATTATGTAGGTCATACAGTGTCTGCTAAAAGTATTACTCCAAAATGTTCTGTAGTCAGAGCCCTTAAAGAAGCAAACGCCCCACCAGACAAGGATACTCTTCATTCATTTTTGGGCCTGGCTGAATACTATGCGAGATTTGTGTGCAACTATGCTCAAATCGTAGAACCCCTTGAGTGTTACTTAAGAAAGGACAAACATTTGTTTGGTCTCAGGATCTAGATCAGGTATTTGCGAAAGTGAAAGAACTTATTATTTCAGCTCAAGCATTACATGCATTTTGTGATGATTTTCCATCAGTCATCATGGTGGATGCTAGCATGAGGGGTCTGGGTGCTGTCCTTAGTCAGAGAGTTAACGGCAAGGAACAAACTGTAGCGTTTGCTTCTAGGTCCCTGAAATCTTTCGAAAAACATTACAGTACAATTGAAAGAGAAGCCTTGGCCTGTGTGTGGGCGGCTCAAAAATCTAAGATGTATATTTGGGGCAGAAAATCCGGAATTTGTACTGATCATAAGCCGCTTACGTTAATTTTTTCTAAAGTCCATAGTAATAATATGTCTACAAGACTGACACGTTTAGTCTCTAAGTTACAAGAATATAACTTGGAGATGAAACATATTCAAGTAGTTAAAAACTTCCATGCAGACTGTTTGTCTAGAATGTTGATGGAGAAAGACGATGAGGATGATATTGAATAGGACGAGGTTGAATGTGTTGCTGTGCTTGATGCAATTGAAAACTGTCATTCAGTTATTTCTGAGTCTGAATGAAAAGATGCATGTTCCAATGATACCAGTTTAGCTAAAGTCATAGAATTTTCCTCGTCTAAACGGCCTAATACTAGGAATTTATCAGGTGAGCTAAGGAGCCTATCTTTAGTTGCTGACGAATTATCTGTCAAGGACGGTTTGGTTTTAAGAGGAGATATATTTATCATACCTAGTGATATGAGAAATTCATTCATCAAAATAGCTCACGAGGGACATCTAGGGGTGTCAAAAACATGCATGAGAATCAAGCTACATAATTGGTGGCCTTCTTTAGATGCTCAGGTAAGAAGTTTGGTGGATGGATGTGAGGAGTGTTTACTGTCAGATAAACACTGGAAACTCCCTAAGATTTCACTTCACCTTACGGACTTTCCAGAAAAACCTTGGGAAAAAGTAGGACTGGATTTTTCTGGACCGTATAATACTCTTAATGAGTCTTCTAAATTTTTGATTCTAGCAGTGGATTACCTCTCTAAGTGGATGTACTATAAATTTGTGGATACTCCTACAACAGACAACACAATTACTTTTCTTAACAAAGTGTTTTGTTTAGAGGGAGCACCTAAATCTCTGGTTACTGATAACAGAACTCAATTTGAGTCTGAGAAAATGTGCTAATTTTTGAAAAATCATGATATCAAACACTTGAGGGTAGCAGAAATTCGCCAACTTCTAATGTATTGGTAGAAAGAGGCAATAAAGTTCTTAAAGAGGTGATTCAGACAGCACTGGCTGCTGGTCTTGATGTCAAATAATTTTTGAAAAAAAAGTGTGGAATTACAACTCTTCTACACACTGTATGACAGGTATCTCTCCTTTCGAGCTTTTGAGGGGCAGAAAGGCTAAAACTAATTTGCTTCCATCTTGGTTAGAAAGTAATAAACTAGCATGTATTTCTGAGTACAAGGATGTGGCAAAGAATCTGGAGCTAAGTCAATAGAAAATGAGGGGAAAATTCGACGGAATGTGTCCGGTGACCAATCTTGAAATTAAGGTGGGTTACTGGGTTTTATTTAAAAAGCCATTTAAAGTCAGAAAAGGGAAATCCATTCTTTTCAAATCCGGTTCTTGTTTGTAAAGTCAGTAAAGGTGCTGACTTTCTCCAAGATAAAAGTTGGTGGAACAAAAGACAGTTAATTAGAGTGACTAAAAGTCAATCTGAGTTGATTAGGAACAAGAAGGCCTCAATAATAGAAGAGGAGCTTGATTGGTCCTATTGGTTGAATAATGGTGAAAGTCAAACATCTTTAAAGAATCAAACACTTTGCAAGACATTCCATCGTCAGGTAATGAAATTGAATGTGATGAAGGTAGTTCTTGGGGTGGTCGTGTAAGAAAACTACCTTCGAGATTCAAGGATTTTGTCACATATTAATACTGATATAATGTGAGTTAGTGATATTAGTTTGGTTAGTTTTGTTGAAACTTAAATTTTTGTTTAGGGGGGAGGTGATGTGATGGTTTTAGATGTAGTTCCCTTTAAACAATGCTGTATTGCCCTGATGTCATTATTGATGCAATTACATTCTGTTGTTTCACTCGCGCATGGAGTGTGCATCCTTGGAGGTTCGATCGGTTGCTGGCAGTTGCTGACCGAGCCTCTGAGGATACATCGCTCCTGGGAGTGGTTGAAGTACTTAGCTAGAATAAACCTTTATTCTTCGCTGGAAAACGTCTTACTGTCTTTGATCTTCAAACTAAACAAACACACTAAAGGGTAAAAAATGGTTCCCATATAGGAGGAAACAAAAACGCCCAGAAAGGGAAGAAGGAATTGGAGTCCAACACAAGCAAAAACACTGGAAATGTGGATAAAGAAGTGTTGGGACCAAAAGCAGACTCGCTACAACAGCCATCGATCACAGATGTTTTTTACCCCCACGATGACAACACCTGGTGGAAGACAGCTGACCATCATTAAGGAACTAGGAAGAAGTGGGGTGAGTGTTCAACAAACTGTAATTCTGGGTGAGGAAGTGATTACTGATGACTTTGTTGATCTTGCTGGGGGTGGTCCCAGGCCAGTTCAAGTGAGACATGATCTAACTGAGGAGCCACTCACGAACGCCCTAGCCCATGATGATCAACGGGCTGGGCAGGAGCAGGAAGAGATAAAAACAGAGGTGGGAGTCGGTTCATAGCCCAGGATAAAAGAACTCCGGAAACATGGGGCCCCCATCTGGCAATGAGGCAAACCTCGAAACAAAGGCTCTGATAGAGGGAGCTGTAGGTCGCCAGACTCTAGAGGAATCCCTGGATCTGGGAGATAAATTATTCACCTTGAACCATGGCTCTGACACGAGTGCCGCAGGATCTAAAGGGAGAGCAAGGTGCTTACTTTCAGCTCTGACCCCAGTCGTCAGTATGATGGTCATGACACTGTGGTCCGTAGAAAGAAGAGCCTTTGGCATAGCAAAGAAGATACATCTCAGGGACTGGTCAAGGAGGGCTTGAAGAAGCAAGCAAGGGCAGCTTTAAAAGGGCGGATTATTTAGCAACTCCCAAATCATATGGTGAGCTCATTATGGGGGATTGAAAAGGGCAAAGAGATCAAACCCCGGAGGAACCAACACTAAAATTGATACAAAACTTGATTAAGCAATTACGGGAAAAGTTGCGACTAGATGACAAAAAGTTCCACCTGGTAACAAAAAAGCCTCAAGGTGCCATCAGAAAAATGGCACTGAGATCGGTGAGAGAATAACTCTAGTAGAAGAAAGCACAGCAGGTCTGGAGAATGAGTTGTCAAGAAGCCCAAAGTCAGATGGTGGCTCAAGGAGCACAAATAGTGGACATGCAGTGGAAGCTCGAAGACTACGAAAATCATCTAAGACGTAATAACCTGAGGATCTTAGGTATAGAGGGAGGATTAGAGGGTGGTGACATCAGACCTTATGTCCTAAAAGTATTGAAAGGGGCTTTTCCGAAGCTCCAACAGTCGAACTGGGACACTAAAGTCCAGCGGGGGCATCGTCAACCGCTCATGCTTAGAAATCCCAGACAGACTCAAACAGGGGGTACGCAACTACCAAGAGCCATCATAGTCTATTTGGGAACTTTTTACTGTGGGAAGCTGTTTCATAAAGCCCGCCCTGACTTTAAGCGGTACTTCGAGGGACAATTTATTTCAATTGGCCTGATTTCTGCCACACAGCAGTGGAAAGACGATGGCGCCTTAGGGAATTGATTCAGCTAACTTAAGCCCTACGAGCATAGGCGTATTTACTAAATCCAGCTCACCTGAAAATAATTCTTAACAACTAAGTGAGAGTTTTCACATCAGAAATAAATGCGAAGGAATATCTGGATGAGATGTGGAAGTAGATGTGAACAAAGAAAATCGTACTAAATTTGGTGAAAGGGAAAAAAATTGGGGGTGGCTTAGTAGTATAAAGACAGATGCTCTTCGGCACATGGATTAGTTAACATTAGCGTGGACACTGAGCAGTGGGTAAGGAGGCAAAGGCTCCATCACCCAGACCTCACTTGATCTGATTGTCTCACAGTTTGGGTGGGGGGAGAGAAGATGGGGGACACAGAGGGGGATGGGATACTGGGGGGACAAGAGGGAGGAAATGGGGAACAACAAGAACTAAGAGATTTCAGGATAGAGGAGCTTTCAGAAATGGGGAGAGGCAGATTAGAGCATTTAATTAAGTGGGAAGGTATAGCTGAAATTGCAGAAATGAGATTATCATAAGTAATTTACGAATAGATTTGATTAACATTTGTGGCCTAAGTGACCCTAGCAAATGACGTAGGATCACAGAGGATTTAAAGATGTTAATGATGCTTCACTCAGACATTGTCTGCCCTCAGAAAACACATATTATGGGTACAGATAAAAGAAAATTAGAGCAATTTGGGTATAACCTCATAGCCCACACCACACAGGGCCCTAGAACAAGGGGGGGTGGCCATTCTAACCCGGAAAAAGGAGATTAAATGTAAAATACAGGTGACTGATAAATATGGCAGTTGGGCTAGTGCAGAGTTATATATTACTACATTTTCCTTTACGCTATGTTCAGTATATGGGCTAACAGGGGATGACCTAGAGCTAATCAATTTCCTGAATCTAGAATTAGCAGGTTGGCCAACCCCGATTATAATGTGTGGGGACCTCAATATCAATGGGATTGGTGTTTCATGGAGCAATTTGGGATCATATTCAGGTCCCAAGCCTAGAGTTCACAAGGCACTCACTCACTTGATTGAGGGCAATGGACTTTCAGCTGTATGGCCGCAATTAAAGGCGACATGCTCCGACTCAAAAAGTACCTAATTTTTGGCCCTGCATAAGACAATTGCTTGGTTGGACTTTTTTTTGGTGTCTCAGGATATATTGAAGAACGCGGACCTCAAAGCTGCTGTCCAATCCTTAGCTATTTCCAGACTTGAGTACGGTTGTTCCACCCTTGCGGGGCTTCCCAAACTTTCAACCGCTCCTCTAAAAGCCTGTCTCAATGCTGCAGCAAGACTAATAACAAGATCCAGGAAATTTGACCACATATCGCCACACCTGAAAGCATTCAACTGGCTACCCTACGAAGCTCGAATTCACCTAAAGATGGCTTGCATCACAAACAAGGCACTGCACCACAACATCCCTCAGTACCTAGTCCAAAAACTGAGCCTATCTGGAGAAAACAGACATTCTAGGAGTGGGAATAATCTACTTCTGAAACCCTCACGTTTCAAAAAGTCTAAAACCTCCAACAGAGCATTCTCGGCGGCAGCCCCAAGAATGTGTAAGTCCCCTCCACCACACTTCAGAAAAATCTCCTCTATCCCTCTCTTCAAAAAGGAAACAAAATCATTCCTGATGAGCAAATTCCTACCTTAAACCTTTTTTTTCTTGTTGGTTGAACACTCTAATCATTGCTGCCACAAGAACCTATGACCCACACAAACTTGAATGATCTTTGTAATGTTTTTCAGAATAAGGCTTCTCATTGGTGTTACTCTTTTGTTACTTATTTTGAATGTTCCCATTTTCATTGTTTCTCAGTACGCCCTATGTAAAGCGCTCTGATACCCTAGCGTGGGTCTCGTTCGCGCTATATAAAACTCTAAAAATAAATAAAATAAATAAATAAATGTGGGCACTCCCTGACAAATTCTTTATCAGCTAGAAGAATGTCATAACGCTTAGAGAGCTTCTCCCAAAAGAGTGCTCTTATTTTCCTAGTTATGTCCCCCTCCATCTGGAGCGTTACTTCATATAACTTATAGGGTACACTAACCCTGGTATCAGCTGTTTCAACTTGAATGTACTCATTCAAGTCCACTGTCTCCAGATGATCTTGCGAGCTATGGTGACTTCTGCTGCGCTGTCCAGCATTGCCTGGGCCCACTCCCCGTTCTTGAGATATGTCCTCAAGATCCTCGGCATATCTGATTTTTAGACCTGCTACTTTCTTTTTGGTGAATTGGGTTTTCTTATTTTTTGGAACGTGTTGATCGTCTTTGGACTTCACGTGTTCTTCCTTGTGTTCTGACTGTCCTCTTCTTTCTGATTTCTGTGAGGAAGTCGGAAAGGTACGAGAGGAACGTGTATCAGTATCTTGATATTTATCAGGTTTTCTCAAATTACCCTTGTTCCTGAGGTTATACCTCTTTTCAGAGGGCTCCTTTTGTGGAGGCCTTCCTCGGGACTGGGAACGCTTCTCATTAGAAGTTTGTTTAGTATTTCCCCACTTCTTTTTATGAGTAGTGAGAGTGTTTTAATAAAGACCTTTTCAGGACTTTCTATTAGTTGGGGCTTTATTGGTTTCCCACCCAAACTATCTCTACCTAGTTCTTCATAGGATTTTTCAATTATTCTGGCCAGTACATATGGTTGCTCAGTTACATCAATTTCTCTTATTTTTTGGCGGATCACCACGGATGCTGCTTCACCTTTAATATTAGTTAATATTATAGCTGAGACCTGTTTTAAATCTTTCAGTAATTTCATACCTAGATTCAAAGCAGGCTCTGCCCTGTATTAATTTTGAATCTTTCTCAGGACATCTGGTATAACCGTCATAGACGGAACACCATGTGTTTTTGTGTAGATTGGAGCAAAGTCTGTACCCTAAGTGTCATAGTCCTCCAGGTGTGGTGCGATCCCCTTTGGTAAACAGATTCTTAAAATTCTGTGCTTCTCATGAGTTGTACTGTCAGGAGATACTGCCTCGATTTCAGTAATTTTTTTAGCTATCCAGAATGGAATTTGTTCCCTTTTTGCGGGTAATTTACCAATGTCTGTGGTGTGATTTTATTTGTGTTCCCGTGGTGAGGCGTTTGTTGTGAAATCCTTATAGGAAGTTGGACAGTTAGAGTCCGCATGACATATTGAACCAACTGTCTATGTATTTTTATTAGTTGTTTCAGTTTAACTAATAGTTCTTCATTTGACATTTCTTCAATGTCAGGATGTGGTGTATAGCTAGTTAGCCATGTTGCTCCTGGTCTACCTAGTGGACCGAGCCTGGTAATGTGATTTTGATGTTGTAGGGCGCCTTTAAACCAGAGCTGATGCTCTTGGTAAGTTAGTGGAATTTCAATGTCCTCAAAAGGAACGTATTCTATTGGATTATCCTCTACTTTGTAGAAGTGAAACACATGTGATACTGCATTTTCTTCAGGGAAGACTATCCATGAATAGAATACCTCTGTCTGACGATATTCGTGTGCCTCTATGACAAAAATTACCTTACCACCTCTCGGTGATAGGCCATTTGTTATAAGCTTTACAATGATGGCTTTCCTTAAGTTTTCCGGGATGATTATCGCATCCGGATCATTTTATTGGAAACCTGTAACGTCTAAGCCCAGTTGGTTTACAATTGCTGCAGCTCCACCGTTCTCGGTGTTGTTGCCGTTATTGGACATTGTTTAATAAAAGTTTGCAGAGCAAGTTTCAAGGAAACAAACATAAGGTGCACTATATTTTGGAACACTGTATCCTTCAACGTTGAACAAACCAAAAACCAATACATAGGATTTTCGTCCTACTCAGTTATGGAGGATATTTTATCCTTTTACCCACTCCAGACGTCTATTGGAGTATTTTATGGGAAAAAAGGGGTCTCTGTGAAAAGCATAACTGAGTAACTCTAGTATCCAGCATTAAATTAGTGCCTTACCAAACATTGGGCGCCATGTAGTGTAGTTCCTATATTCCCAATAGGCTCTGCACATTGGAGTAACACAAACTATAGTTTAGATGTAGGACTGAGGTCGACTAGGTCTCTATCGAATATATTAGACTTAATTGTGAGTGCCAGCTAGCTCAGAGGTCACTAGAAACATTCTCGAATACACAAGAAGGGATTCGTTTCTGACAACCGCATAAACATGACAACTTTGCTTCCCCAAGAATAAATGTATCTTCAGAGTCGTGGAAACAATAGATAGATATTTTACTCAGTCAATCGTGCATGCTTCGTTTCATCAGAGGTGCAGAGAAAATAGAGAGACAGGCGTTTTCAATAAAAGTATTTATTGAACAGTCTTCTTTCTCGTACAGGTAAAGTGAACTGCTACAATCGTAATACTGGTTGCAAAGTATAATGCATACAGTAAGAAGAGTATTATAAAATAATACTGTAAAAGCAGTGGAGAAGTGTGGCTCACTGGTTAGAGCAGGCAGACCCTGAAGCAGAGGTCAGACCCGGGACCAGGGTTTGATTCCCGACGCAGCAGGGTGTTGAGCTCAAAATGTCCACGGACTCGATAATTCTCGCTTCGGTGCCTGACCTAATCATGGGTTCACACTCTGCAACTCTGGGCATTAAGCTTGCTTAATCTTCACAACGGCCCCCCCGTGGCGGGATGCCTGGCTTTCACCTTGGGGGTGCCCTGTATGGGCTATCTCACAGGGAAAAACCAGGACGGGTTCCCAAGGCAAGCGCGGAGATACCCCTTCGGGGGTCAATTCTGGCGCTATATAAGAAATACAATAATAATAATAATAATAATTGTATGGTTTCTAAACCATAGATAAATACATACATAAATAACGAAGGCTAAAAGTACTCAACTGGTGCTTCTAAAATACACCTACCCCAATGTACCTAACCTAAGTCTTGTACGTGGGAAGAAGTAAGTGAGGTGTAGTGTAGCAGGTTTAGTTTTTCTTTTTTCTAAGATCGAATAGAGGAGTTTTGATTGATTGACAAAATTTTATTTACAGTGTAAATCTACAGATTTACACAATAAAAATGACAGTGCTGTTTTCTGTGATGTGGCTACGTTTTTATATTTTGTCAAACTATGGGGCATATTCACAAGGAAATGTTGGAGCGCTGAGATGTGCCAAATTTGGCAGTGCCGCACTCTGACATTTCCGAAACACAGGGATGCGCCGTATTTACACCAATACGGTGCGCCCCTGTTTTCCCTAGCACTGGTGCTAAAATTAGCTGCCTAGTGCCATCGCAGGCACCCTATAGTGCAAGGGTGCCTGTGTTGCAGGGAATGATTGTTTATGCACAGGAAGGGGTTCCTTCCTGCACATGAACAATCAATAATGACGATTGTTACTTCTATGTGTACCGCATTCTGCAGCACACACAACAGTAGCAAATCGCCATTATGTTATGATTGTTTATGTGCAGGAAGGGACACCTTCCTCCAAATAAGCAATCATTAATTTTGTTTTGCTATTATTGTTGTTGCTGATTCAAATAAGAAGGTCCAGGTTTGTTCATGGTGTGTGTACATTTATCAAGGTTATGGTGGCTATTTAGAGCACGTAGCCCAAGTGGAGAGCTTCAACTAGGGTGTCCCCTATTGTATCTCCTTGTTGCAGGCGGAAAAAAGACAATATGATGTGCCAAATTATATCAATTTGCCATTTGGATTCAAGGTTGTCACACTAATTGAAAAGTTTCAAATTAAAGTCCTCTGTGACAATTATTTGTTCACTTGGGTTAGTAATAGTGATATCATGCAGATAATTGCTAAGAAAATCCTCTTTGGCTTGACAGATTATCCTTTCTGGGTTAAGATATACCCCAAACAGGAGCAAGTTCTGACGGTGGTTGCTTGGCAGTTTTGTTGAAATACCCAATATCCATGGTTTATTCATGTTAATTAGCACTTCTTTACAGTCCAGCAGTGTACGCATAGTATCAACAGACCCTCCGCTGCTCGGCCATTTGCTGCTTTTTTTTTTGCGCCTCAGAAACAAACAATTCATATCCAGCCAATGAAATTGGGACACCAGACCAGGTTTCATGTAGACAAATGAGGTCAAATTGTCTTCAGTTTATTATTGCGTCTTACTACACTTCAATTTGTTCCCACCCGGCAATGTTCCTAGAAGAGAGCTTTATTTCATTAATCTCTATGTACAGCTGGGATTCTGGGCTGGGCATTTGCGTTTGTTATGAAATTCTGCGTTATCACACAAATGCTCCCTCTTTTCCCTGATTTAGATTGCGCAATGGTTGCTGGAAGCCATTACATTGATCTCGTCAGATTCTACCCTGCCAGATCTTCAGAGCAGAATACGCACTTGTGTTATTAGCCAGAGCTTGAAGGACCATCAAAGGGTACGCGCTGGTGTGGTCTGTGTCTCTTGCATGAGTTTCATTGACAAGTACAGCAAGATACCATTTAAGGGAATTTTTGGACGGTTTAAAAATAACTGGGCATCTCTGTTTTTCGAAGTACATGAGTTCCATTACCCGCCTATGGAGCATCTGTTTTTGTTCTAGGACATCGGTTGCAGCCTCTTTTTAATTGAATGCTAGTTTAGTTGTCTCATTTAATTCACCGCCCTTTCTTGGTGTCTTAGCTTAAAGTGGGAAATTAGTTGGATGGGCCTTTAGTAACTTAAGAATATTACTAATGTTAGGACAGTGTTGGGATCATGCAACTGATATAGAGGTTTTAGCAGGATTTCTGTTGCTTGTTGCGTATCAGAGTCATTATGAACTACTCAAGCTAAATTGATTGATGGAGATGGGTCTTTGACTTTGGCCTGACAGGCTTGTGTGGGAATTAAATAAGATATATTGATATAACTCACGCCACTTCCCTTGCAGCCTTTTCATTTTAAAGAATACTGGTCAGGACCCCCAGTTTGAAGCTGTTTTATATTGTTACGCTGCATCTTGTTTTGGTTATTTATATGATCCTGGGTCTGAAGTTCTTGAGACTGTGGGCTGTCGTTTGCAGCCATTGTACTCCTGTGAAATGAGCTACTCTCATTCTTACCTCCATCAGGAGGTATACTAGAAGGGTAAGTCTGGGTGCCGGCTGTTGTGACTTTTTGTGATTTCCCTGATTGGTTAAGGGTGGCCAAGCTGATATCAAAGGAAGCAATGTGGTAGTGGAGGATGGTGGGTTTTGTGGCGAGTGTTGGGTTTCCGGATCACTATCCCACGCTGCCCCTATTTGTGCCACATGATCTGTGTTTGCACTATGTTTGATGACGGGGAGAGGCTGGCTAGATTATCTTGAAGAGTTGGCCTTATGTTTGTTGTTGCTGCAATTTTTTCACTAACTGTGTATTCTCTTTTCTTGGTTTCTGCAAGAGTCAATGCACTTATTCTATTCTTGTTTAATTTCCTTAGTCTCTTATGGTTATTTTCAAACAGAAGTGATATAAAGTCTTCTTTAAAATTTGAATGAACAGATGCACTCATGTGTGAAGAGCTGTACACTGGATATAACCCTGCCTTTTCAGGAGGGACAATTCTTGAATTCTCAATTTGTTGCAAGTGTGGGACCTCACTTGAATTGACATCAAGTCAAGGATTTTCTATAACGTGTTGAACTTCGTCAGTAAGAGATTCTATATTTAAAGGCTCACGGCTTGAGGGTGAGCTGGGAGATAGTTCTATTTGGTTATCAATTGGCTTGCAAGAAGGCCCTTTTTTTTCTACCATTGGGTCAAGGGGCGGAAGAGTATATCTGGTAACTGCTATGCACATCAGTCAAGGTGATGACCAAATTAGTTTGAGTGCCAATGTTGGTTTATCTAGGGAGGCCACATGACTCATTACATTTAGGCAGAGCTTTGTGGCTTTAAAATCATTTATGATTGACTTCAAGACCGCTGGAACCTGTTCTACTTTATCAATCTTTTCCACTTGAGAGTTCAAGCCAAAAATGCAGTTAAATGCTTTTCCATAATCAGACTTTGTCTAGAGAGGGCTGAGATCATGACATTTAAACGCTACTGAGAGCTCATACCAGTTGGAGAAATCGTTTTTTTGCATCCTGTGACTTATTCATTTATTAATAGACACATTCTTTAGCTACACATTTTCTGGTGATGACACATTCTACAATTTAATATTAAGATTTAGTAAAGGGGCAGGAAAAAAGAGAAAATGTTTTGAGGCCTAGTCATGTATGTTTATGTTTGGGGGATTTATTAAGCCCTCGTTCACAGAAAGGTCTCTTGGCTCTATCGGAGATAAGAAAACCGTCCTGAGGAGCTCTAAGAGTAGGCTTGGGTGAACAGCCAAGTTTTTTCCTGAAGCTGGTGTACTCCGACGTTAAAAAAAGATAACAATGGGGGGAGGTAGAGTATAGAGACAGGATTCTCACTCCACGGGCACTGGTAATTAAACAAGAAGAATCCTACTCGGAGTGCACACCTCAGAGATGGGGGACACTCAGTGTTGTGAAAAATACCCTTCACACACCAACAGGCCCCTTGGTGTCATGCTTCATCATTGGGGTCTTCGCACCCCGCTGGAGGGATGCGGCGTGCTGCGACCAGCGACTACGCGGGAGCACTGTAGAGGTTGACTATGTGTGATGTGTGTTAAGTGCAAATGATGGGGTATTAGAAAGTGTGAGTGAAGGGTGTGGTGAGGATTAAAAAGTACCTGGCTAGTGGGTTCTTTGAAAAAACTTTATTCGAGACCCCTAGCTGGTGCTATTAAAAATGGTGTAAAGTGAGGTCAGTTGTCTTTATTATGGACACTACCTCTGGTGTGCGTCGACATGTTTCGGAACTCGGTGTTCCTTCTTCAGGACGGGTGCACAACTTCCCAACCCTACTCACGTGTCTTTAAGAAAAGATGTATTTCTCTTAAATTGGAAAAAAATGAATTTATTTACAGTGAAAAAGGCTACTATGTGCCTACAGCGGTTTCTTTGGGATCATGCAGTTGCATGTCCTAAAAAGAAAAAGAAAAAGATGAAGAAGTTTGGTTTCCACAAGTGATTGGCTCAGACAGGTGCAGTCACCTGGAGCCCCAAACGGTTAAATAAACCTGTAAAGAGAAAACACACACATGACACATAACATAGATGACACACTGCTAGTTTGTAATGGTTCTGAAAATCATACTCATAGTGACTGTTGTGTCCTGCCTCATGAGCATATCCAGAACGCCAGGGTAGGTAGGTGGATTCTTAATAAGATCCGCCTGAGTCGGCCTCCTTCTACCACCCTGCGATGCTCCGCTGGTAATGCTTAGCGTTCAGGGTTGTGGTATATAAGGGCCTCGAGGTGCTCACTGATTCGTTAATTGACGGATGTGGTGTACAGACCAAATAAGGAAACATCCGCTTCAGCGCCTATCATAATCATGGGCCTGTTTACAGAGTACCATGTGTCGTTCTGAGCATGTTAAATCCGGTAGTGACTGTTGAGCCAATAAGGCGCATGCGTGTATGTCATAGATATTGACGTCAGTCGTGTGAAGTAGTGTGGCTCACTGGTTAGAGGCGGCAGACCCGAGAGCAGAGGACGGCCCGGGACCAGGGTTCGATTCCCGGCGCGGCAGGTTTCTGGACCAGGGTCAGCGGACTCGATAATTCTCTCGCCTCGGTGCCCACTCTGATCAGCGATCACACTCGGCAACTCTGGGCATTAGCTTGCCTCATCTTCACTAACGGCCCCACCAGACCGCCGGGGATGCCTGGTCTCACCCTGGAGATACCCATTAAGGGACCATCTCTCAGGGAAGTCAGGAAGGGTTTCGCAGCGGTCGAAGCGCCTTGGGACCCTACGGGTAGGTAGTGCGCTATATAAATGCCAATACATTTACATTTACATTTACTTCTGGGCGCATGGGTAGATGGTGTGGTCTATGAGATGTGCGCCTTGGTTTTGTTACACTACTCCCATAATAAGTGCTATGGGTATATTTACTGCTATACGGCACTTGGGACAGCGTATGGGATGGATCAGTGAGTATTTAACATAGGTTTGTTAAAAAAAGAGGGATTACCCAGGCACGGCCCTTACGGTTACGGATTGATAAGAACCATTGTTTCTCTAAATACAGACATGGCCCAAAAATGCAGATGCTTCTAGATTATAGGTTTTACCCGGACAAATGGCCCCAAGGGATATCATCATTTAGGCCTTCAATGTGGGTGCCCAAACGAAAAACCCACCGTTGTTCTTTCTGGAAAAGGCTGGTTTCTGATTGCATACGTTCAATTACGGTCCAATGCAGATCATTGACACAATGTTGTTGTTCCAAGAAGTGAGAAGCCATCTTTGTGGTTGTTTTTTTGCAGCGTATGTTGCTTTTATGTTCTCCTATTCTCACTTTTACAGGTCGGGAGGTCATGCCTATGTACTCGAGGCCACATGGGCATGTTATCATGTAGACAACATTTTTTGTGTTACAGTTAGAAAATTGTCGTTGCTCCCATGATGTGCCATTCCTGAAATTTATGATCTTGCTTTTGTGAGTTAGGTGGCAACTACTGCAGTCTCCACAGGGAAAATGTCCTTGGACTCCAATGGTGGTCTGTCTGCCGGTTGGATTTTGACGAGGTCTTGTGTGTACCAGTATGTCCTTGATGTTTCTGTCCCTGCGATGTGCATACATTGGTTTTTCGAAGTCCAATTGGCCACAGTTCAGTATCCTCCAATGTTTGTTGATCACTTTTGATACTTCGTTGGACATGGTTGTGTAGGTCGTAACACATATAGGTCTTTTGATCACTTCCTTGTCTTGTGGATTGTCTTCAAGGAGTGCGCCCCTGTGATTGTTCCTGGCCCTTTTCATTGCTCTGTCAATGGTTCTGACAGGGTATTGTCTCTGTATTAGCTTTGTTTTGAGATCTTTGGCCTGTTTGTTGAACTGGTTCAATTCCGTGCAGTTTCTTCTGAGGCGCAAGAATTGTCCATATGGTAGGTTCTCCCTGAGGTGTCTGGGGTGGAAACTATCGTACCGTAATAAGCAGTTCCTGGAGGTGAGTTTGAAGTGGGGTTTGCTCTTCAGCCTGCCATCCTCCGTGTATATGCTTAGATCCAGGAAGATCATTGATGTGCTGGATATGGTGCTTGTGAATTTCAGATATCTATTCTGATTGTTCAGCCATGTCACAAAATTGGAGGCACTCTCCAGATCGCCATCCCAAATGATGAAAATGTCGTCTATATACCTTTTCCAGGTATTGATCAGGGAGTGATATGGGTTGTCTGTATTTAGGATTCTGTTTTGTTCCAGGTGGTACACATACAGACCAGCCAGACTCGGAGCAAAAGTACTACCCATGCTTGTTCCATGGGTCTGTAAATATAAGGTCTGGTCGTATTGGAAAAAATTCTCTTGCAAGGCCATGGAGATGCATTCTAGGACCAGATTTCTCGGAGTTTGGTATTTCCATCTACTACTGAAGAGAACTTCCTCTATGATTTGTAACGTCTCATCATGAGGGAGACTGATGTATAAGCTCTCTACATCGAGGCTTAGTAGGAACTGTTTTGATGGATCAAATTCTTTTTCTTCAAGTAGTTGTAAAACTGCCTTGGTGTCTTTTAGGTAAGTGCTGGTGGATTGTACCAAAGGACGGAGAAATGCATCCGCAAATTTTGACAGGGGCTCCAAGATTGACCCGATCCCGGAGACGATAGGTCTCCCTGGTGGGTTGTTGATGTTCTTGTGGATTTTGGGGATGCAATAAAAGTACGGTATCCGTGGTGATGGTTGTTGTAAGAAGTCAGCCTCTTTTTTACTTAACCAGTCGTGGGCTAGGCCTTCCTCCACCATGCCCTCAATCCTGATACGTAGTCTTTCGGTTGGGTCATCGTGCAGGATTTTGTAGTTACGTTCGTCGGATAGTAAACGTGTGCACTCCGTATCGTAGGCATCAAGGGTTTGTAGTACGATGGCACCCCCCTTGTCTGCTGGTTTAATAACTAGATCGCTATAGTTTGTTAATTCCCTCAGGGCTTGATGTTCATCACCACTGGTGTTGTGGAAGGTGCTCCTTTCTTTCATGTTGAGTTGGTTGACCTCAGTAATGACCGATTTTTCGAAAGTTAGAATTTCAACTGGCATTGCAGAGTCCGGTGGGGTGAAGGTTGATTTTAACTTCAAGCCGGTATCTGTTTTGTCCTCCGGCGGTGGCTTGTCTTTAAAAAAAGCTTGTAGCTTCAGTTTCCGAAAGAACTCTTGCAATTCCATTTTGAGTCTGAATATGTCTGGTTTTTGAGTCGGTACGAACCCCAGTCCTTTGTTCAATATATTTTCCTGCGTCGTTGTTAGTGTCAACGGTGTGAGATTGACTATTAGGTCCCTCTCTTGCTTGTCGATGGCTGGTTGGGGAGGGATCCGGTCATGCTCCTGGTTGTCCGAGTGTTGGGCTGGTCCTGGCCCTGCCAAGCCACGGTGTTGCCTTTCCGGTTTCTTCCTCGTGTGGTCTGGCGTGTGCCTAAAAAAGGCTGTTTTTGGCCTCCATAGGGCTGTGGTTGACCATAGTAACCTTCGTTAATTTCGTGTTTCCATTGTGGGTAACTCAGTGCTCCTGGTGGTGGCCCAAATTGAAAAGGGTTGAATTGTGGAGGGCCTAAGTATTGCGGATATTGGGTTTGCGGTTGGTAACCCCTCCATCCCCTTTGTCTGGGGAATTGTTGCCTCCGTTGTCTCCAACCTCCTCGGCGTTGTCTGGATCCTCTATTACTACTTGAGTTCGATCCTGAGGAGCCGTTGTCTGAGACGTCGCTATGCGCATCACTGTAGGTACTTCTGGAGACATAATCCGCTTTTGTATACGGATATGCGTTTTCAGGAGTAAATTTTGCTACATCCTTGGCCAGTTTGTTCGTTTTGCTCTGTTTCAAGGTAAACTCAAAGTCTGTCATCTGCTGGTTCAATTCGTCCAGTCTGGTTTTCAACTCTTCTGGAGAAATGTACGTGTTGAGCTGGACCTCTATTTTGTTAATTTCAATTTTGAGTTCCTGAGTTATTCTGGCGGCAGTTTTCACTATTAATACCAACCAGTCTCTTGAGCAGTGCCAGGATATCAATGACCACTCCTTTTTGAAAAGCAAGTCATTTTGAAAAATTAGTGGTTCGTTTTTAACAATTAGACCCGGTGGTGCCATTTTATTGCGAAGGTACTCGCTCATGAATAAACCGTGAAGGGCTGCTTTTATCTGGCTGCGTCTTAAATTGAGCAATTCATTCCAATCATTGGTATTTGGACCAGTTTCCTGGTTGCTTAAGCCTTCAAAAAGGTTGGCGTCTGATAGAATTTTGTCGATTTCGTCCTCTGCAAAGGTGAGGCCGTGTTCGTCTTCCATTTTGAAAGGACCGCTGGCTTCTTATAACTATGGTGTGTGTCTCTATGTGTGTGTGCCATTGACAGAGCAATGAAAAGGGCCAGGAACAATCACAGGGACGCACTCCTTGAAGACAATCCACAAGACAAGGAAGTGATCAAAAGACCTATATGTGTTACGACCTACACAACCATGTCCAACGAAGTATCAAAAGTGATCAACAAACATGGAGGATACTGAACTGTGGCCAATTGGACTTCGAAAAACCAATGTATGCACATCGCAGGGGCAGAAACATCAAGGACATACTGGTACACACAAGACCTCGTCAAAATCCAACCGGCAGACAGACCACCATTGGAGTCCAAGGACATTTCCCCTGTGGAGGCTGCAGTAGTTGCCACCTAACTCACAAAAGCAAGGTCATAAATTTCAGGAATGGCACATCATGGGAGCAACGACAATTTTCTAACTGTAACACAAAAAATGTTGTCTACATGATAACATGCCCATGTGGCCTCGAGTACATAGGCATGACCTCCCGACCTGTAAAAGTGAGAATAGGAGAACATAAAAGCAACATACGCTGCAAAAAAACAACCACAAAGATGGCTTCTCACTTCTTGGAACAACAACATTGTGTCAATGATCTGCATTGGACCGTAATTGAACGTATGCAATCAGAAACCGGCCTTTTCCAGAAAGAACAACGGTGGGTTTTTCATTTGGGCACCCACATTGAAGGCCTAAATGATGATATCCCTTGGGGCCATTTGTCCGGGTAAAACCTATAATCTAGAAGCTTCTGCATTTTTGGGCCATGTCTGTATTTAAAGAAACAATGGTTCTTATCAATCCGTAACCGTAAGGGCCGTGCCTGGGTAATCCCTCTTTTTTTAAAAAACCTATGTTAAATACTCACTGATCCATCCCATACGCTGTCCCAAGTGCCGTATAGCAGTAAATATACCCATAGCACTTAGTATGGGAGTAGTGTAACAAAACCAAAGCGCACATCTCATAGACCACACCATCTACCCATGCGCCCAGAAGTAGCGACTGACGTCAATATCTATGACATACACGCATGCGCCTTATTGGCTCAACAGTCACTACCGGATTTAACATGCTCAGAACGACACATGGTACTCTGTAAACAGGTCCATGATTATGATAGGCGCTGAAGCGGATGTTTCCTTATTTGGTCTGTACACCACATCCGTCAATTATCGAATCAGTGAGCACATCGAGGCCCTTATATACCACAACCCTGAACGCTAAGCATTACCAGCGGAGCATCGCAGGGTGGTAGAAGGAGGCCGACTCAGGCGGATCTTATTAAGAATCCACCTACCTACCCTGGCGTTCTGGATATGCTCATGAGGCAGGACACAACAGTCACTATGAGTATGATTTTCAGAACCATTACAAACTAGCAGTGTGTCATCTATGTTATGTGTCATGTGTGTGTTTTCTCTTTACAGGTTTATTTAACCGTTTGGGGCTCCAGGTGACTGCACCTGTCTGAGCCAATCCCTTGTGGAAACCAAACTTATTCATCTTTTTCTTTTTCTTTTTAGGACATGCAACTGCATGATCCCAAAGAAACCGCTGTAGGCACATAGTAGCCTTTTTCACTGTAAATAAATTCACTTTTTTCTAATTTAAGAGAAATACATCTTTTCTTAAAGACACGTGAGTAGGGTTGGGAAGTTGTGCACCCGTCCTGAAGAAGGAACACCGAGTTCCGAAACATGTCGACGCACACCAGAGGTAGTGTCCACAATAAAGACAACTGACCTCACTTTGCACCTTTTTTAATAGCACCAGCTAGGGGTCTCGAATAAAGTTTTTTCGAAGAACCCACTAGCCAGGTACTTTTTAATCCTCACCACACCCTTCACTCACACTTTCTAATACCCCATCATTTGCACTTAACACACACCACACATAGTCAACCTCTACAGTGCTCCCGCGTAGTCGCTGGTCGCAGCACGCCGCATCCCTCCAGCGGGGTGCGAAGACCCCAATGATGAAGCATGACACCAAGGGGCCTGTTGGTGTGTGAGGGGTATTTTTCACAACACTGAGTGTCCCCCATCTCTGAGGTGTGCACTCTGAGTAGGATTCTTCTTGTTTAATTACCAGTACTCCGACGTTAGTCTGATGTCAACCGGTAGAGAATTCCATAGTATTGGGCAGAGTTCAGAGACGCGAGAGCCACCCGTTCTCTTATGCTTAAATCGGGGAATAATCAGCATATTCATTGAGGCTGATCTGAGATTCCGTTTGGGCAGGTACCGTGAAATCTTAGCGTAGACGAATTTGGGGCCCGTCTCGTGGAGTGCATTGAAGATCATGCAACCTGTCTTGAACATGGACCGTTGAGTCATAGGAAGCCAGTGAAGCTGCTTCAATAGTGGCTTGGTATAACAGTGTCTCGGTTGCTGAAAGCCTAGCCTGGCCACCTGATTTGGAATCAGCTGCAATCTATAGGTTTGATTTTCAGGAAGGCCTAAATAGGGTGCACAGACATAATATTGAGTCCAAAATATCGATTGGACATAATATTGAGTTTTTAATATCGACTGGACAAAATATCGACAGGACAGAATATAGATAACAAAAATATAGTTTTTAAGGTAAGTGAAGTAATATCGACTGTTAAAAATATAGATAGTTAAAATACCGAAGTATATAGTATAGATAGTTAAAAATATCATTTTTTTAATATTATATCATTTTTTATAGTGTATTTTTATGTAATAATATGTGTGAAAAGTGTGTATTTATGTTATAAATAATTTATTTAATGAATTTTGTTTTTATAATTATTGCGTAATTTAATTCTGTGGTGGGTTGTGGGTTTATAGGGGAATAGGGTGGGAAGTAATTTAATTATAATTAATTAAATATGTAGTTTTATTTATTGATACTAATTTGTAATTAATTGTTAATTAATTTATATGTGTTAATTAATTTAATTGTTATTGGAAATTAATTATTATTAATTGATTAATTGGTAATTATGTAAATGTTACTAATTTAATTCTGTAGCGGGTTGTGGGTTTATAGGGGAATAGGGTGGGAAGTAATTTAATTATAATTAATTAAATATGTAAATTTATTTATTGATAGTAATTAGTAATTAATTGTTAATTAATTTATATTTGTTAATTAATTTAATTATAATTGTTAATTAATTTATATTTGATTAATTGGTAATTATGTAAATGTTACTAATTTAATTTCTGTAGCGGGTTGTGGGTTTATAGGGGCATAGGGTGGGAAGTAATTTATTAATAATTAATTAAATAATAAAATGTATTAAAATGTATTTATTTGGAAAGAATTTTAAAATATTTTTTAATTATTAAATAATTAATTGTTAATTTTTAATTAATTTGTATTAATAGGTGATTGAAATAATTATTGTTAATTAGTAAATTTAAAATATGAATTATTCTATTAGATAACAGTTTTATTTATTTTTAATTAATTATTAATAGGTATTATTTTTAGATTTTTGAATAATATATGAAATATTTACTTTCCCTAATGTTGTATTCTCTGGAGTGGGAATAGTAATTTAAACCCCTACGCTATCCAACACTTTCCCTACTGTTGCACCCACTGGAGTGGGAATAGTAATTTTAACCCCTACACTATCCAACGCTTTCCCTACTGTTGCACCCACTGGAGTGGGAATAGTAATTTTAACCCCTACGCTATCCAACGCTTTCCCTACTGTTGCACCCACTGGAGTGGGAATACTAATTTAAACCCCTACGCTATCCAACACTTTCCCTACTGTTGCACTCTTTGTAGTGGGAATAGTAATTTTTACCCCTACGCTATCCAACGCTTTCCCTACTGTTGCACCCACTGGAGTGGTAATAGTCATTTTAACCCCTACGCTATCCAACGCGTGACCTATGCTTGCACTCTTTGGAGTGGGAATAGTAATTTTTACACTTTTGTTATTGTACGTTAATAATATTGGCTATTATTTAATTATATTTTGTTACTATATATATATATATGTTTAAGGAAATATGATTTTTTTTTACTTTCATTAATTATTTAATTATTATAAGTTAATTTAAGTATTTTGAGTATATTTTAGTAATTAATTTTTAATATTAATTTAATTTAACATTGTTTTTTAGTAAAGTCGATATTTTTTAAAACTATATTTTTGTAAACGATATTTTGAACTCGATATTTTTGTACTTACTTGTTTGTAGATAGAAACTCGATATTTTGTCAGTCGATATTTTGTCAACGATATTCTTGATGGTAGATATTCTGTCTCTCGATATTATTTCAGTGATCCCCTAAATAGATAGTATTTGCGTAATCCAGCCTGGACATAATCAAGGCCAGCATGATTACCATGCTTGCCTCCCAAGTAAAAAAATTCCCTGATTTTCATGAAGATCCTTAGATGGTAGACGCACGAGGACGTGACCAGGCTGATCTGTTCATGCATGGATAAGTTGGCATTCATTTTGATCCCCAGACTTTTGACCAAGTGTTTAGGGTTAGGTGGGGTACCCAAAGCCGCTGGCAAATGTCCTGCCGTCCACTGAACGAGTCTGCTATTAGAAATGACTATCTCTGTTTTGTCAGAGTTTAATTTAAGATAGTTGTGACTCATCCAGTCATGAAGAGCATGGTATTTTGGAAGAAGGCCTTGGATTCCTCTGTCTCGTCAGTCTGGAAAATCAGCTGCATATCATCTGCATAGTTATATAACTTCCCTCCCCTGCTTTGGAGGTAGTGGATCAGGGTGCATATCTAAATATAAATATTGAACAGGTGGGGAGTGAGGGATGAGCCCTGAGGTACACCACCGTTGATATTGACCATGGCTGAATTAAAGGTTGCCAGCCTAACAGACTGGGTGTGTTCTATTAAGAATGAAATCATCCAATCCAAGGCCATGCCTCTCAGGTCTGCCGCTGCCTTTCTGCCCGCTAATATGGTGTGATACACGGTATCGAACGCAGCAGACAGGTCGAGCAGTACCAATGCCTGTGTGCACCCCTTACCTTCTCCCTCCTTCAGATCATCCACTTCGCCTAAGATGACTGATTCAGTTGAGTGTGATGGTCTGAAGTCTGACTGGTGGGAGTCCAAGGAATTAGTCTCTTCGATGAATGCACAAAGAAGTTTTGCTACGTGTACTTCCAGCACTTTTGCCGGATATGGAAGGAGCGATATGGGTCTGTAATTACTCAGTAGGTTGGGATCTACTCCGGCTTTCTTTTGAAGTGAGACCAACACTGTGTCTTTGAAAGCACGTTGGACCACCCCTTACTCCAGGGAGAGGTTGAGAAGTGAGAGGCAGGTGTCCGGGAATTGTGCAAGAAGGCCTTTTTGTATCTTAGAGAGACAAGGGTCTTTGGGTGAGTCAGATTGTTTCTTGGTTCTTAATTCTGTGAGCCGATCTGATGTAATGTTTTGAAAGCTAGACATAGTTGCAGAGTTAGTAAATTGCTGATATGATTTCCAATCATGAGAGCTAGGAGAGATGGAGTTCTAAATAACCTTAATTTTGTCAATGAAAAAAGCACTCAGATCGTTAAATAGGGCTTGGGAGGGAGTGATGGCCAGTGTGACGCTGTCTGGATTGGAAAGTTCTCTTACTATCTTGAAGAGGTCTTTAAATTTATTTTCAGAGCTAAGAACCCTGTTTGTGTAGAAGTCTTTTTTTTGCCTCCACGATGGCAACTTCTTAATCAGTTAGCGCTTTTTCATACATTTTCTTTTTGAAGGGGAGCTGAATAATACGCTGCACATTTATTTTACACGTTTAAGAAAAACACTTTTCTCTACTGTTCGTCTTTGTCAAACATTTCTACATTACTGCCAAGGCACATTTTAGTATTCATGTAAGGTTAAATGTCGTCTAAAATGTTTACTTTCACACGAGCGACCCAGTGGGGCCCTGACCCTCAGGCTTACACACGGCACCTGTCACCACGGGGCCTCTGAGGTATGGCCAGGTCCCCCGCCATCCAGTGGTAGAAGTGGGCAGGAACAGAAGGGCACGGCGTGCCCCTACTTCTAAAAATTATTTCAGTCCGTTCCCCTACTTCTTACTTCCAAAAAAGCATCCCGGGACGGCAAGAATAGTCCAACTTAAAAACAATAACTTTTTTTTCATTCCGCTTCCAGGGGCTGCTCGCACTTCTCAGTTGAACTCCAGAGGCTGCAGCTGCCCCTCCCTGAGCTCTCACAGACTGAGGGCAGGCCCATTGTCATTCCGATTGAGGCAGATTATCCCCTTTCGAATGACAATGCGCCCACCCTCTGCCTTTAGCATATCAAGTACCAGTGAGATCGGAGTTGGTGATTACAGAGGAGCTTTCCCCAAACAGAGCACTGTGGGGAACTTGACACCTTGTGTAATTTGTCAATGTTGTACAATGAGTGAACTGGGCAGGAGCAGTGACTGGACAGAAGAGGTGACAGGAAATGAGAGGTACTAGAGCAGGAGAGGTGACCGGGCAGGAGAAGTAACAGGCAGGAGAAGTAACGTGGCAGGAGAAGTGACAGGACAGGAAAAGTGACAGGCAGGAGAAGTGATAAGCTGGAGAACTAACAGATAGGAGAAGTGACAGGGCAGGAGAGTTGATGTGTCAGGAGCAGTGACGGGACAGGAGAGGTGACAGGAAAGGAGAGGTGACAGGGCAGGAGAAGTGAAGGGGCAGGAGCGGTGATTAGGCATGGGCAGGAGTGGTAACCAGCAGGAGCAGTGAACGGATAGGGGCAGTGCATGGATAAGAGCAGTGAAAGGGGCAGGAGAAGTGATGGGACACGAGAAGTGATGGGCCTGGAGAAGTGACGGGACAGGAGAAGTGACGGGACAGGAGAAGTGACGGGGCAGGAGAGATGACTGGGCAGGAGAGATGACTGGGCAGGAGGGATGATGGGCAGGAGAAGTGACGGGGCAGGAGAAGTGACGGGGCAGCAGAGGTGACAGGGCAGGAGAGATGACGGGGCAGGAGAGGTGATGGGGCAGGGGAGGTGATGGGCAGGAAAGGTGACTGGGCATGAGCTAGAGCGGTAATCGGGTGGAAGCGTTGAAAGGACAGGAGCGGTGAACCGGGCAGGAGCAGTGAAAAGGACAGGAGCAGTGAACAGGGCAGGAGCGGTGAACAGGGCAGGAACAGTGAACAGGGCAGGAGCAGTGAACGGGGCAGGAGCAGTGAACAGGGCAGGAGCAGTGAACATGGCAGAAGTGGCGGGGCAGAAGCAGTGAACGTGGCAGGAGCAGTGAACGGGGCAGAAGTGACTGGGTAGGAGAAGTGACAGGACATGAGAAGTGACGGGACAGAAAAAGGGACAGGGCAGGAGAGGCGACAGGGCAGGAGAGGCGCCAGGGAAGGAGAGGCGCCAGGGAAGGAGAGGCGCCAGGGAAGGAGAGGCACCAGGGAAGGAGAGGCGCCAGGGAAGGAGAGGCGACAGGGCAGGAGAGGTGACGGGGCAGGAGAGGTGATGGGGCAGGAGAGGTGATGGGGCAGGAGAGGTGACGGGGCAGGAGAGGTGACAGGGCAGAAGCAATGATTAGGCATGAGCAGGAGCAGTGACCGGGCAGGAGCGGGGAATGAACAGGAGCGGTGAATGGACAGGAGCGGTGAACAGGGCAGGAGCGGTGAACAGGGCAGGAGCGGTGAACAGGGCAGGAGAGGTGAACAAGGCAGGAGCGGTGAACAGGGCAGGAGCGGTGAACAGGGCAGGAGAAGTGACGGGCCAGGAGAAGTGACAGGCCAGGAGAAGGGAGAGGGCAGGGGAACTGACGAAGCAGGAGTGTTGATCGAGCATGAGCACGAGTACTGACTGGACAGGAGCAGTGAAAGGGCAGGAGCAGGCGTTTCCCAGGGCGACTGGAAGGGTAGGGGCCAGTTTAATTTGGGGGACCGGTTTTGTACAGGTGCAGGAGTTTTAAAAAGACTGCAAAGTTCTTTGTAAATTCAGCAGGTTTTGGTCAACAATACAAGTGCCAAGATTACTTTGGTGATCAATGTACCTGCTGGAGAGAGATGGGAGCATGTTTTGTCTAGTGCCTGTTTTACTCATCTAAGGTAGTGCAGAAGGGTAATATGCCTGCTGCAAAGACCATGTACCATGCATATCAAAGAGTAATATGTTATGCGCATAGTGCAGTGGGTACTGCTTTGTGTTCACTTCCCAAATGAAAGGACACTTGAATACATATGGCCTGGCAGTTCGGGCTGGACTGTTCACTTTGGGCGCAGGATCAAGACTGATTTGCATATGGCTGGGTCCAAACTGGAATGGCATGGTGAGCAACAAACAATGGATTTAAGCCCTGATCTCTGAACTGGGGTGAACGTATGACATTGTTCTGCATTCTGTCCATCAATTGTTCTTTTTGCATTTGTCACCCGAGTGGGACAGGTATGCTCAGACATGAGTCTCATGCTCTCCATGCCACTGGAATCAAGCTATCCTGGCTGATGAGGGCTGAAAGCCCAAAACCGGTCCTGAGATGCTTGTTTCCAGTCCAGGTAGGACCTGGCCTGGCAGTTCGGGCTGAACTGTTCCCTTTGGGTGCAGGATCAAGACTGATTTGCATACAGCTGGGTCCAAACTGGAATGGCATGGTGAGCAAAGAAACAATGGATTTAGGCCCAGATCTCTGTACTGGGGTGATTGTATGATATTGTTCTGCATTCTGTCCACCAGTTGTTCTTTTTGCTATGTTATGATTGAGCAGCTAGCTGGCTGATATGAATATGAAGGAGCCTTTGTGGGTTTCTGTGAGTCTAGATCCTCCTGAAGAGTCCCATTCTCTTCTGAGCCCTGCTTAACACATGTGTACAGGAGGAGCCCTGTATCCATGACCTCAATGTTTGAGACAAAAAATAATCATGGATTTCTGAACAATTAGAGTAAAAGCATTAAGGTAACATGTTGTTGCAGCTTATATTTCACACGCTTTACATAAACCTGTATTTCCTATGAGTGTTTGCTTTTTCCTGAATTTAACCTCAAATAAACATGTTTATCCATTGTTTTAATTAAATAACGTTATAAGCTGTAACTGGTCAGTGAAATGCTAAACGTACTAAAAAGTGGTATGTTTTGCTATTTCTAGCCACACCCTTGACTCTGCCCACTGATCCAATCTTAGGTTATTCCAGTCCCCTGATTCTCCACCCACAGTTTCCCTACTTTTTTTTTCCACTTCGACCACTGCCGCCATCTCACCATCGCTGCATGTGGCTTGCTGCAATCTTCACCCATTGGTGCCCAGCGCACTGTGGGTGCATTACTGGTGCTCTGCTCCAGTCCCGGATTAGAAGGATGTTTATTGAGGCCCCTTTCAGCAAATTTCTGTGCCGGACCACCGGAGCTTCAGTGCTGTGAGTCCAACATGGTCGCTGGCTAGGCCACACCCCCCCAAAGAAGATAACTTTGTTATTCATTAAGAATCAAATATCATCACAGGCCCAAGTAGCAAACAACAGCAAACACCAGCACTGTATTAATTTGTCATTTTGTCACATATGGGTCTTCCGTTGGCATTGTGTCGCATCTCTGCCATGTGGATTTTAAGATTGCAGGGGCTAAAACAGTTGTGGGCAATAAGGTCCGCCCGGTTATAATACAGTCCACCATTGTTCATTAGTCTCCCACACTGCTGGAGCACTCCTGGCGCTATAAGGAGTCCTCCCCTATCCTACCAATACAGACTTGTGGGCAGTGAAGTTCACCATGATAGTGGTGGAGTCTGCCGTTCTGCAATTTGTGTAATGCTGTAATGTTGAAGAGGTGCAATTGAGAGTCTGCGCCAGACTCTGTTTTTTCTGAGCACTAATTTTCGGTGGGAACAATGACAACATTTCTGCTCTTTTACATTTTGTTAACGATTACCATTCAATGAACATATTTAATAGGAGAATATTACCTCTTCAAATTCACCAGTGGCAATTCACTAAAGCACTTGGTAGTATAATACTGCTCCAGTAGAACTACTTCACAGACTCATAAACGAAATGCACAAAGATGTGGAGGAAGATTTTCCCCTTCGTGGGTCCCACCTCTCGTGATCTGAGTACTCTGCCATGACTGCATAGGACTGCAAATAAGTAGATCTACATTTTAGGTTTAATGTGGGAGTGGAAAAGGGAGTGGGTGGAAAATGGATAATTTATACTCCAAAGAAGGAGGAAGAACGTAAAAACTAAAGGACGGGTACAAAGGGGCATATATATCAACCAAATTTTGTTTCGCAAATGCTGCGAATCGCAAAAAAGCAGCGTTTGCGACCCGAAAATTTGGAAAACGGTATGTATGAGGATAATTTGCGATTACTTAAGTTTGTGTAAGCATTTAAGGAATCGCAAATTGCGATTCCTTAAATGCTATGTATGAAGCACCCAAGTTGTGCGAGTTCTCATTAAGAAATCGCAAATTACCACCAACTTCAAGTTGGTGGTAATTTGCGATTTCTTTGCCAAATGCACTTTTTGGCATTTGCAAAGGTGCCATGTGGCGCACGTACATGCCCTTAGGGCATGTATGTGCACCCTATGCTCACACATGTTCATTTCAGGGGTGCATCAGGGTGTCCTTATGACGCCCTTGAAATTATTCTCAATTTGCGATTCTCAAATCGCGAATCGCAAATTGAGAATGACCTCCTGGCCTATAGAAATTAATGGGAAAGCATTCCTTAATTGCGATTTCACAATTTGCTAATCGCAATTAAGGAATACTAAGAATTCGCAAAAAAATTGCGATTTCTTTAATACATCCCGTTTTGAAATTCTCCAAAAAATCGCTATTTGAGAATCGCAAATGAGGATGTTGCTACATATGCCCCTAAATCAGTTGCAATTCACAAAAGTTACATCCTAGACCAGACTCAAATCTATTCCAGCCAAGTTTTGTAGTAAGTCATGCACCGCACATAGCTACTCAAAGTTACTGAAAATCACATAGAATCAGTGGAGACAGAAAATAACACTACTAATATAATCATCTAAGTAAAAAAAAAAACTCTAATTATTTTACCACAAAAATGTGTCACATACGATGTCACACACACCACAACTGTAGCTGATGTTGTCTCTCTTTGGCATCTCGCAGCGCAAGGAGAAAGGGCCAGATGCTCTAGGCTGCATTTATGTCAATCAATCAATCAATCAATCAATCAGGTGAATTTGTAAAGCGCGCTACTCACCCGTTAGGGTCTCAAGGCGCTGGGTGGGGAGGGATCCGCTACTGCTCGAATAGCCAGGTCTTGAGTTGTTTCCTGAAGGAGAGATGATCCTGGGTCAGTCGTCGGTGAATGGGGAGGGAGTTCCATGTATTGGCCGCCAGGTAGGAGAAGGATCGTCCTCCGGTGGTGGCTCTCCGAATGCATGGGACGGTGGCGAGGGCGAGGCTGGTCGAGCGGAGCTGGCGGGTGGGTGTGTAGGATGTGAGGCGGTTGTTGAGGTACTTGGGGCCCAAGTCGTGGAGAGCCTTGTATGCGTGGGTGAGGAGTCTGAACGTGATTCTCTTGTTGATGGGGAGCCAGTGCAGGTCTATCAGGTGGGCAGAGATGTGGTTGTGGCGGGGGATGTCCAGGATGAGTCGTGCGGAGGCGTTCTGTATGCGCTGGAGTCTTTTCTGTAGTTTGGCTGTGTTTCCCGCATGGAGGGTGTTCCCGTAGTCCAGTCGGCTGGTGACGAGGGATTGTGTGACCGTCTTCCTGATTTCGGTGGGGATCCATCGGAAGATCTTTCGGAGCATGCGCAGGGTGTTGAAGCAGGATGACGAGACGGCGTTGACTTGTTTGGTCATCGTGAGGGAGGAGTCCAGGATGAAACCCAGGTTACGTGCGTGGTCATTTGGCTTGGGGGCGGTGCCCAGGGCAGGGGGCCACCAGGAGTTGTCCCATGCGGAGGGAGATGATCCCAGGATGAGGACTTCCGTCTTGTCTGAGTCCAGTTTCAGGCGGCTGGACTTCATCCATTCTGCAAAGTCTTTCATTCCTTCCTGGAGGCTGGCTCTGGCGGTGGCGGGGTCGTTGGTGAGGGAGATGATCAGCTGGGTGTCTTCAGCGTAGGAAATGATGTTGAGGTTGTGTTGGCGTGCGATGGCTGTGAGGGGGCTCATGTAGACATTGAAGAGGCTGGGGCTGAGCGAGGATCCTTGAGGTACGCCGCAGATGACTTCGGTGGCCACGGATCGGAACGGGGGGAGGCGGACTCTCTGGGTTCTTCCGATGAGGAACGAGATGATCCACTCCAGTGCCTTCCCTTGGATTCTGGTGTTGCTGAGGCGCTGTATTAGTGTGCGGTGGCATACTGTGTCGAACGCTGCTGAGAGATCCAGGAGGATGAGGGCAGCTGTTTCCCCATTGTCAAGCAGGGATCTGATGTCATCGGTGGCTGAGATGAGGGCGGTCTCGGTGCTGTGGTTAGCTCGGAAACCGGACTGTGAGGGGTCGAGGAATCCGTTTGTCTCGAGGAAGGTGACGAGTTGTTTGTTGACGGTCTTCTCGATGACTTTGGCAGAAAAAGGGAGGAGCGAGATGGGGCGTACGTTCTTGAGGTCCATGGGGTCTGTGGTGGGTTTCTTCAGGAGGGCGCTGAGCTCAGCATGTTTCCAGTTCTCCGGGAAGGTGGCGGTGGTGAAGGAGATGTTGATGATGTCCCGGAGTTGGGGTGCGATGATGGAGTCGGCCTTGTTGAAGACGTGGTGCAGGCAGGGGTCGGTTGGGGATGCGGAGTGGATGGTGTTCATCGTGCGGGTGGTGTCTTCGGTGCTGACCGGTGTCCAGTTTTAGAGGGTGGTGGTGGGGGGCGCTGGTTCAGTGGTTGGGTGCGTGGTCTGTGCGGCGAAGCTGTTGTGTATGTCGGCGATTTTGCGGTGGAAGAACGAGGCGAGTGAGTCGCAGAGGTCTTGCGAGGGTGTGATGTCGTTGTTGCAGGCGCTGGGGTTCGAGAGCTCTTTGACGATGCTGAAGAGTTCCTTGCAGTTGTGGGTGTTGTTGTCCAGTCGTTCTTTGAATGTTGCCCTTTTGGTGGTGCGGATCAGCTGGTGGTGTATGCGGGTGGCATTCTTGAGGGAAGTCATGTTTTCTGTAGTCTGGTTGTGGCGCCAGGCTTCCTCGAGGGTGCGGCAGTTTTTCTTGGAGGTTTTGAGTTCGTTGGTGAACTACAAGGCTTTCTTGTTGCTGGGTCTGCAGGGAGGGTTCTTCAGTGGTGCGAGGTCATCGGCGCAGTTGGTGAGCCACTGTGTGAAGTTGCGGGTTGCTTTGTTGGGGTCCGTTGTGTTGGTGGGAGGGTTCTGGCTGAGGGAGGTGGTGAGCTGGTCGGCGGTGATCTTGCTCCAGCTCCTGCGGGGAACCTGTTGCGGGTGGTGGTGGGTCGTGGTTCTCCTGAAGTTGAAGTGGACGCAGCTGTGATCAGTCCAGTAAAGTCCGGTGGAATGGCTGAAGGAGATGTGCTTGTTGGAGGAGAAGACGGGGTCAAGCGTGTGGCCTGCGTAGTGGGTGGGGGTGTTCACCAGTTGCTTGAGTCCGAGGTTGGCAAGGTTGGCCAGCAGGGCGGCGGTGTTGCTGTCATTTCTGTTCTCCAGGTGGAAGTTGAGGTCCCCTAGGAGGATGTAGTCTGAGGAGGTGAGGGCGTGCGGGCTGATGAAGTCTGCGATGGCTTCGCTGAATTGTGTGCGTGGTCCCGGGGGTCTGTAGATGAGAGTGCCTCTGAGGGTGGTCTTGGGGTCGATGTGTATCTGGAAGTGAAGGTGCTCGGCTGTGGTGAGGGCGTCTTCAGAGTTCGTCGTGATGCGGATGGTGTTTCTGTGGACGATGGTGATGCCTCCTCCGGTTTGGTTGATCAGTCCCTCCGGGTGATCTTGTGGCCTTCCGGGATGGCTATGGCAATGTCGGGGGCTGAGGAGGCGTTCATCCAGGTTTCTGTGAGGAAGGTAACGTCTGGTGATGTTGTGTCGAGGAGGTTCCACAGTTCGACTGCGTGTTTGTGGACGGAGCTGGTGTTGAGCAGCATGCACTTGAGGTGGTTGTTGCTGGTGCTTGGCCTTGCGGGTGCGGTGCAGGTCCGGAGGCAGGTGAGCTTGCAGGTTTGGCAGGTGAAGGGTCCGTGGGTGCGTTTCGCGGTGGCTCGGTAGCAGGCGGGGTTCTGGCCGGCGTTGAGTGCGTGGAGGGTGGCGGCATCATAGGTCCGACGTGTGGGCTGGTATCGTCGAGGTCCAGTGGTCCTGGCGCTGGGCACGGTACAGGCGAGAACGGGCTTGCCTTAGGCGCGCCCACTGTACGCGCCCGCTGCATGGTCGCTGCGTGGTCTGGCTGACGGGAGGGATGAGCAGCTGGGTGGCGGGAGCGGGGCGGTGAATGGAGATGCAGGGGAGTCTGGGGGCGGGCCGCAGGGAGCAGCAGCGGGAAAAAACGAGCAGCAAGGAGGCAGCGGACAACCAGGGAGAGCAGGCGGCAGCGGCGTGGGGGCGACCTAACCTGAAGACAGGGTCAGAGGTCGCTCCTTCTACTTGTGATCATTGTCAGCTGTCCATTATTGTCCTCAAGTGATGCCTGCTTCCCTGTTCTTTCCATTTCGTAATTCTACAAGGGGTAGGCGGAGTTCTTTCCCTACGCTACATAGACCCACATTTGACTTATTTACACTTAAAATATGCCCATAAAATTAATAGTTGTAACTCGACGGTCTTATGTTCAGTTCTACAGGTCCATACGCCCTCGTGTACAAGGTCGGGGCAAATCCCCACACGCCATTAGTGATTTGAATTTAGACAAAGAATTACACCCAGGCTTGGGTCTAAATGTACATGTGCAGAGCTCTTTGCCTACAGATTTACCTTTGTGAATTAGGCCCACAGGGCCGGCTCTAGGCTCATGGTGGCCCTGGGCAGGGAGCGTAGGTAGGGGGCCCGGAAGAGGGGGTCCGGGCGGGGCGGAGCGTGCAGGCCAGTAAAGAGGGGAGGGGGTCAGGGAGTTTAGAAGTGGAACAGAGCCGGAGGCCGCCAAATCCCTGCCAGGGACCACCACGCAAATATGTATCCATCCTCAGAGGATTAATATATTAAGGATATATATTGGCATGGTGGCCCCTGGGGTTTGGTGGGCCTGTGCAGGTGCACAGCTTGCACATGCCAAGAGCCGGCCCTGAGGCCCACTGCCGTTTCAAACAGTAAACAAGTGTGTTTGGTCTGTTGTCGACTTTGCAATTACTTGTGACTGGAGAGAGACTCGCATTTCCTGTCATTTTAGTGTCCCATAATGATGCAGGATGACGACTGCCTCCCCGATTGTACAATCTCTCCCGTGTTGTCTCTCGAATTTAAATGTTAGGAAGTTCAAATGCAAACAGTTTTAGACTCAAAGCTGCCACTTTGATTTCATCACTTCAAACCCCAGTTAAGATCAAACCTCTGAAAAGAGAAAAGGTTTCTAATCCAGTTACACCAGCTGTGGTCTGGATCTCGGAAGCCTGAGAGAGCTGCCGGATTAGGGCTTCTCAAAAGGGTCCCGCCGGCGGCCCCCCACCGCAGTTCCTTCACATAAACTGTTTTGGAGAGTTAGTATGTAAGCCCTTACAGACTTGCAAGCTAGCTTGCCATACAAGGAACATGTTGTCTGCATGTATTTGTGCGCTAACAGGCCTGCTACAGAATGCTTCTCTGCTGTAAATAAATATGGCCTAAAACCAGTGCCACTGGAATTATGCAGCAGGCGACGACCACATTAAGCAGCAAGATTGACTAAATTCTGTGGTAAGAAAAGGCAAAGTATGCGAGATAGTGTGGCACATTTTGTAATGATATTATTATATTTCATTATTTTGTCAGTTATACTCCTGGCAACACTATCTGGGCAAAGATTTCACCTTAGACCTGTTTAACAACCAAATGCACCAATTAAACAACAGAAAGATAATTAGTCAACTTTTGCGAAGGGTCTTCCACTTTCCTGGAAAACGTTGTCACTTTTTAATAGATTTTGATCCGTTTGAGCCTAGAAACCAAGTTTTTGGGTTAAAATCTGCAGATTATGCAGCAGATGATGGATTATGTGGCAAAAGCCGCAAATCCATAATTATGCAAAAAATGTCACAGCCGCAGAATCGCCTAAATCCAGTGGCCCTGCCTATTGCTGGTGTATGTATCAGGCAACACGATTTCTTAACAATGGAATGAGAAGAGGAATACATTTGAAGAGGTGATGTGGCCTAACAGCAAGAGCTGCCAACTTTGGAACCGGGGAACATGTTTTGAGTCCTTGCAGTTGGCTCAACATCCTGTGATTCGGGGAAAATCTCTACATCCCTCAAAAACACATCAAATCCTATGTAATGTCATCTTGTTATAAGGTAAAGTGCTCTAATTCCCTTGGGCCAAGTGTGCGCTATATACAACTACAAAAAATAAAAATATGGGTGCAATGCTTGACTGATGCTGTGCCTTCTTTAGGTAGGAACAAAGGGGGGGCATACTCTGTGTAGCGTCAAATCAAGTGTAGTTGAAGACAAGTGAAGATCAGTATCTTCTTAACGTATAAGATATCAGCAAGCAGATATGGCCTTTTCACAGACAGGCCCTGCGCGGAACTACATTTGGCACCCCACTTGATCCTCCTCCCCTACCCTTTCCCTGACCCCCCCCTTCCATTGGTAATCCTGCTAGGGCTCTTTTATACTCATCGGTCTATGGCTGAATACCTCAGACCAATGAACAGCCTGTTAGCACACATTTGCGCCTTGTCGCCTCATCTTAATCACCTATTCAGTTGCTAAACTAGAGGTGAGAGTCCATGGGAGGGGTGAAGAAAGGGGGAGTTGGGGAAAGGTAATCAGAGGGAGGATATTGAAAATATACAGCCTGGACATCGAGGTAATGAACAGAATGGTGGCCTGGAGTGAAAGAGAACATCATTAATGGTAACTTGGAAGGTGATCTACCTGTGCGCCTCAATAACTGTAGGCGCCCCGGGCCAGTGCCCTGCTTGCCTATACCAAAGGTCCGCTCTGTCAGCAAGGTTTCAAGGACAGATTGGCTTGGTATGTAAGTCTGAGGGAGAACCGTAGTTTTATAGAACAACATCTGCGTTTTGCAGAACAAAATAATCAGTAAGCATCATGGAGTATCTCTGGGCCTAAAGCCTTACTGAACAAAGCAAAAAGATCACTGAAGGTAAGTTACCTATAAAGACGTCAGTAGAAGACTTTAACATCGAAGGCTGCAAAATAATGAGGTAATTGAAGTGACCAAATACTAGGCAAGGCCTTTTTTTTACTTTTAGATTATCATTTGTGAACCTTCCAGCTTGAAATCCAGTTAAACTCTTGTATTGCTGGTTTCAGAATTGCACATCAATGTACTACAGCAGGATTGACCTTCATACTTTAACGCCCAAGTTCCGTAAACAGCATACCTGCCATCTCAATGGGCGCCATGTTGTTCCACGGCCATTGAGATTGGGCAAAGGAATGTATTGTTTTCAGAAAGATAAAGTAGAGCAGCGAAAATCAGCCATTTGAGATGGTGGAAATTCTTCCAAACAATGGACTATTCATAACATATGATTTCTCCTGGCACTTTGTGAGTCTTCGAGAGGTGAAGCTTTTCAGGCCCTATGTTCGAGTCTTGTGCAGCCAGAGGTTTCACCGCCATTGTAGCCTACCCAAGTTCCAAGGCTGTGGCTACTGTCACACTTCAATTGGCTTGGCCAGTTACTGCCGTTGTACTCCTAACTGTTTAGTGGTGAGCAATCAAGGCTTCTTTAGGAACTAGCAGTTGGTTTGTCTGCATATTTATATGTACACTCGAACAAAGGGAGGGAAAAGGTTATTGGAAGACCACCTCAACTTTCCCCAGGAACAACTCAAATATTGAGAGGATGCCTCCGACCGTAGTGTCACATAGGACATATTTCCAGACTGAAGCTTGGAAATAGTCTTATTTTTTAAAAAGGGCTCACATGCACCGATGTGCGGCATGTTTCATCATCAAGACCTCGTCTAATAAATCTAACATTACCAGGTGGGTTCAACCTCACTTTTGGGGGGAGCACTTGGTGTGAATACTGTGTGCTTTTGCGGGATATGGAATATAGTTAAAATAGCATAGAGGTGAACCCCTTTTAGAATTTATTCTGGTGTCAGCTTTGGTGATTTAAAAACAGAGTGGGATGTATAAGGAGTGATTACCAGCTCCTACATCCACTGGATAGCATGTCCCAGCTGGTTACACTCAGCCCTTCTGGTCGTCTGGCTTCTACCAAGGCCGTATTGATCCCTCAAAGGTGTCATTAATGATACCCAATTGGTATGAGAATTTCATGTCAGTAGTGATGTAGTGTGTGCACGTTCATCACAAGTGAATGGCTTGAAATTTTCATACCATTCTCACCAAAAGTGAAATATTGTCTAACTGGTAATGTTAGATGTACCAGGCAAGTTCTTGATGATGAAGCATTGCATGGTTGAAAGCCCTTTTAACAAATACTGCTTTTTGCCATTAAAAGGGTCCTACATGAGTCTACCATGAAAGGCATCCTCTCAGTTCTATCTATATGTATATGCGTATGTTTTTGCATATGCAATGGTAAATTACACAGAGGAAGCCTAAGTAACCGGCATTGGCATAGCCAACAGGTCTCGCTTTTCATAAGTGTTTAGTCATGCAACAGTTGATGTTGTTGCACCAAGGATATTGTGCTGCATAACTGAACTCTTATAAGGTCTGCAACGCAAGACCAATTGGCTATGCCAATGCTTGTTTTTAATGTTCTGGCTGATTTGAGTAAACTGCTCTTTATTCAAAGCAGATTATATACCCTTTCAATTTAATTCTTGGGTATCGATATATTTTTATCAAATATTTGAGTTAATTCAATTCATACAATTACATCATTGAAAAAATGTCCGAGTTTTGCACATTGCCATACATATAGATTATACAAACTTTTATATATTATTTCTACACAAAACAATTATACGCAAAACAAATACATAATTGACAATATTTACAAAACTGATTGAAATAGTACCCTAGTACTTCTTTTCTGCAATCCTACAACCTTTTTGTTTGGCTATAATCTAGGACTGATCTCACAAGGGATAGTTTTTTAGCATACCTTTATTGAATGTGTACATCACTCGGGCGTGCACATTCACGTATATAACCCTTTGTGGATGCGGAAATTGTGAAACAGCCGACGCATTTCCAAACACGTTCCTGAGTTACTGGGTTTTTCATCAGGGCTTTACTGAGTACTTGTTGAGAGATTAGGGGGGAACAATTAAGTTGTTGGTCCTTCACCTCTATTTCATTAAGCTGTGTGTGTCTGGTACTTAAAATTACCATGTATGACTCTATTTTCTTGAAGATGTATATAGCGCGAACTCGACCCGGCGGTATTAGAACGCTTTAAATAAGCATCAGTTACTCTACACAAGGACACATTCATTTGTGTGAGGCACAGTGTGATTAAGTGGTTTGCCCAGTATCACAGGATTGTTTAGCCGACACCGAGGCTCGAACCTGGTTCCCATGCTCGAAAGTCGGCAGCTCTGGCCTTGGACTTTTTGTGCATTAGAAATGTTCGAAAAGAAACAGTTTGCAAAAATAGATATCCAACTCTGACATTTCATTTTTAAAACCAACAATTTGCAAAAATGGATACCAAACTCTGACAATTAAAATTAGTAGTTTCCTACCCCAGTCAGTGGGAACTACATATGTCAGTCGCTTACCCATACTGGTGCTGGGCGGATTCCCAGCTGTGGTGCTCAGCCTGGTGAGAGCAGCTCCAAGGAGGTCTGAATTAAGAGCTCAGAGAATGCAATGTTTTAATCTCATTGTAGTCAAGGCAGGAAAAAGGTGAACGTAGGTGAGAAGGAGGTGTCTAAGGAGGGGAGGAGGGTGTGGCGAAGCGAAGTGTTGGAGGCAAGAGGAAGAAGTCGAGAGTGGGTGCAAAGAAGCAGCACAAAAGGAATGCAGATAGTATTGCCACTTGGCCCGTTTTGTTTTTTCCCGCATGACCGGTATTTTAGCATGCTGTCAGTTAAGAAAATTACGTAAATGTGGTATTTTTCCTCTTATTATCATTTAAACAGTAACTATAAGAAACAAGCTCGGAAGTGATGCGTGTGCGAGCGCGCTTGTGCCTGTTCCGGCAAAAGTGAAAGTGCTGCATTTACCCATATGTTTCCAATGAATGCAACCACGAGACACAGCAAGATAATTGGAAACATATGGTGCTCATGCTCGCTCCCGCGGACCCAAGGCCACATAAGTGAGGAAGGCAAGGAAGATGCTGTTGCTGCATAAGAAGAGATGCCGTCAAAGGAGTTCGGACAAGTAGGGCTAGCCATGCTTATATAAGTGTATGACCCACAGTAATACATAACACACTGCAACCAATATTACTTGGAACAAATACCCTTGATTGTGCTATGTAAACAAGCAACCATTTAATGTATGTATATAGCCAAAAGCAGTGGAGCACTGTATACTGTCAAAGGCAAGGATACAATCACCCAGTGATTGCAGATGTAGCTGACATCTGTGAGCAGAAGTGAAGTGCTACTACATCCTGATGTAGTGTTCTTTAAAAATATTTTTCTTCAGCGCTTTCCTAAATTGGAACAGTGTTGGGAGGTTCTGGCGATAACAATATGTTTTTTCAGATCCTGGGTGCATAGATGGAGAAGGCAATGTTTTTAAGCCTACCTAAAGACCGTTTTAACTGCCTGTTGTCAAACAACTATTAGCTTCAATGACAATAATTAGAGTGACCCCATTGCTTATCATTTCTTTTTGTTGAGCAGTGAAAAGTGATTAACAAATACACTGACAATGAACAAAATGAGCGGATTACAACCATCATTTAGATCATCCAATTAAAATTGTTAAACTACTGGCACTACCAGATCATATATCCTCCAGATGATTCAAGATTACATTGTGGGAAGCCAATAAAGTGTATTATAACATTTAAACAGATGCAATCAGTCTTTGGAACATCCCATCAAAATTAATAAAGAGCTAAACAGTACCAAAGTATACATCCTCCAGACTCTGGTTAAAGTGCAAGGTGCGATTAAAGTGCTTTGTAGCAAGTAAATAGAAATTACCTATTCAAATACAACTTGACTTGCTTGCTTAAGTTCCCTAATTTTTATACTCTTTACATTACCTTCTGATGAAACACTTTACAGATTCCATAAAACTTTAATAAACTCCTGTTTCTCAAGGTGTATATTCAAACAATCTAATTCGAGTCATTTTAGTAAAATAAAATTCAATTGTAACCAAATACTTTGACTTCCAGCGATGTAAGGTCAGAAAATGATCAAGAGACACAGCATCAAAAATGAAATATTGAAGAAACTTCAGGAGTGTATTTATATTTCTAGGGTATCCAAACAATGCTAATGTTGTTTCAGGTTGGAGACTAATCTCTGATATTTTAATTAAACCTTGAAAAATATCCTTCCGTAAATAATGCAATGTCGGACAAAAAAAATATATGTATTCAGTCCCCTAAAACATTTAATTGACACACAAAACATTGCCTGACACAGCAGGATATTTTTTATGAACAGTGCTTGGACTATAGTAAGCTAGCCATTTTGAGAGGAATGTCCTTCTTTTCAAATTTGCTGTCTGCAAAGCTTGATGTTCCATAGACAATATAATGTGCCATTCTCTTAATGTTATCCTACAGTTAGTTATTTTTAAAATCTTTTCAGAAAAATTGGGAATCAGAGAAGAATTAGAATTTTGGAGTAGAACCCTTTAGCAATATCTGACACTCCTCCCCTCCACCCCCCAGTTTGTTCATAACCAATAATGGCATTACTATTTGGGAGCATTCGTTATTTATATCAGATTATTTTTTTAAGCTGTTTATTTATGCATAGCAAAAGCAAAATGATGAGTTTTCCTGGACAAGTTTTCTATCTTTGATTAGAAACAAAATCACCCACTAAGGAAACCCCTTTTACATTCCAACATTCCAAGTCTTTAAGGTCTCGTCTGGAATAACCCTATATAGTAATACTCTTTCAAAGGCATGAAATAATGGCATGCTGGAATACTATATTTCCTAAAAACTGGCTTTATGAGTTGTGCAATAACATGGACTAACTTATAGTGTCCTTAAAAGGGAGCTTTGTGGATTTTGGAAAAGCCAGTAAATCTAATTTTGATGCTTGTATTATCTCAAACAAGAAAGAGTCAACTATGAGGTCATTGCGTAATTTGACTGCCAATGGCTCAATGAAAAAAGTTAACAATATTGATGACACTGGGCAGCCTTGCTGAGTGTTTTTTCTAATTACCACAACCCTATCTCTTTGAAGTATATGAAAATGCTTGCCACAGCATCCTTGAAAAGGTTCTAAAGAATCTTTAAAAATTGACTAGGAAAGCCGAATTTAGCAATTACAGAAAACAATGCTACCCAGTAAATTAAATCAAACACTTTTTTGGTGTCTATAATTATGAGTGTCTCCTTCGCTTTATTAATTTAAAAATAGTCAATAGCCTGAACCAAATAGCTTGCATTTGCAACTATAGATCTAGATTGTTAAAAAAAACATTGTGGTTTTGGTGTATCACTTTTTGAGCATTAGGTGCCATACATGCTGATAAAACTTTTGTACAAAGCTTATAGTCCATATTAAAATGATTAATTGGTCAATATGAATTAACATTTTGAGGAAGCTGATGCATTTTAAGGAAACTGACTACTATTGCATCTGTAAAGGAAGGAAGTATTGGGATTACTGACCTTATCTGGTCAAATATTTCTGTTAAATATTGTACCAAGTCTAAAGAGAATTCCTCATCAAGTAGTGTCGGAATGCTATAACTTCCACATGCTTTAGCACTGGCCATTGATTTAAGTGACATCTCTACCTCAGTCACATAGGCTGCAAAGCTTTTCTTCTGGGCCTCTGCCAATTTGGGTAGCTCCACAGAGCTGAGATAGTATTCCACATTGGCCCTGGAAACCTGATCTGACATCTGGTATAATAATTCTTTATAATGTTGGAAAAATGTTTTGTTAATGTCTTGGCTCTGGGTGACTTGTTCCTTTGTTTCAGTATTTTCCATCATATAAATTCTGTTCTGATTTTTTTATTGTCTTAGATGACCATGCAAGGAGCAGGCCAATCTGCTAACTCGCCTCATATGCTTCTGCTGAAATGCGCTTTCATTGCATATTCCTTCTGACATAAGAAAATCTTTAAGCTTTTGTCGTGCTTTGAGAAGACTTTTATCGTCTTTGATTGATCTCTACTCACTGAGATGTTAAACTGCTACTTCCACAAACTTTTGTAACTCCTGTACTCTACTCGTACGTTATTTAGATATTTTGGGTCTATAAGAGATCACCCATCTCCTAAGCAATTCCTTAAAGACTTCAGCAACTGGAAAAACATTAGCTAAGTTCTTATTAATTTGAAAAAACTCATAAATCCATAAACTAGTCTCGTTTCCATATCTGATCTGCCAGAAGTAGCCTATTGAATTGCCATCTATATAGTGATCTTATTTGAGCATTTAATTCTACTTCTAGTGAAACTATTGAGTGGTTTGGAAAGGCAATAGCCCTAACAGAAGTCTCACCTCTTCTCGTATTTTGAGATACCAGGAAAAAGTCTGGACGGGATACATTACTGAACCCATAAGAAAAGCACTTAAATTGTGAAAAGTCTGGGTGGTCTATATGCTAAGGAGCAATCAAGGGAAGATCTTGTTGGAACTGATGCAATAGCGTAGCTGTTTTTAGTGTCAGTTTCTTCTTCCTCTTGTTTGAAGTTTCTAGTTTTAAATTTTGTATAAAGTTGTAGTCCCCCCTTTAGAACTATTTGCCCTTCAGCCATCATTGAAAAATCAAAAGCTGGTTAAGTGCTTCTGTTTCATCCTCAATAGAACCTTAATAATTGGCAAAATGGGAGTATTACCCCTCTACTGAGGTGTTAACCTAGATCCATCTGCCATTTCCATCTCTCTTAATGTCTTCTATTTGCCAGCTGATCTTAGCAGATTGATAGTTTGCTTATCATGTGTTGGCTTGCTTCTTGTTCAATGGTTTTCCATCATCCTCGTGTTCATCCCTCCCCTGATGCATAGCTTATTTTCCATTGTTATGACTGGATGACATGTATCCTTCCATGACTCATATTTCTTTTTCTTTTAGCACTCAATGGGAGTGCATGTGTTTTTTTACTTTCTCCCTTTGCCTGCATTCCCCTTCAGATACACACTCCCCATCACTCTTTATATTGCTCCCCGGTACTCCCAGTTCATCTGTAAGAGCACAGCAACAGGTATATTTGTTCAAGATCAGATTAAAAAACAGACCTTATCGGGTTTATTTGCTTTTATATGTTGCTATCCACATGTTGTATGAAAGCCCAGGCTGTGGCGCAAAGGCACTATTTATGGAGGTGGGAAAGGCAAACTGCTACACGCAGCCTGCTGTTGAGGTAGAAAAGTTTTAGGAAGATCTCTCTTATCCAAGAGGTCAATCGGTTTGCTCCCAGGGCAACTACAGAGCACCAAATTGCGGAAGCATTTGTTTTCTTCCCTCATTGTGTGCAAAGTAAAAGTCAATCATTTTTCTTCGAATTTGGCTTTTCTCCTAACAGCAGTTATGTTCTTTTTAGTAACTGTAACTAGTCCTCTGTGGTGTTTTTAAGTTGGATCACATGCAACAAGCCTTTTAAATTCTGTTCAGCGTTTCTTTCATGACATTTCCAGTGTTTTGAAATTTGTCATTTATTCTTTCCTTTTTTTAAACAATAGTTTACAAATAAGCACTGGCAAACCAGCGGCTTAGCATGTGTATTATAAAGGCAAGACCTAGTGGACTTGCCAATGCTTGTTTCTGTTCTGCACTTCTCTGCAAGATGGAGCAAGGCAGTAAAGGGAGCCAGTGGAAGTCTATCATTATGGGCATGAAACAGTCATATTTCTTTAGGCCCTGCATCCGACATACTGCAGCATTTGTAGCAACAGTCACAACAGTAGAGTCTGGGATGCCAAGGAGATAGCTGTTGCCACAATCCCAATGCGGGAGAAACAGAAATTGAACAGCAGTTCTGAAGTTGCATCCTGGAAGTCAGTCATTTATATATCATTTTCTTTAGTAGAGAGAGCTGGCCAGAATCCTTTCAGGTCCATTTCATTCAGCCATGTGTGGGGTAGTTGTTGTACGCTGTTCTTTGCAAATGGCACAAATCCAGTCTTAGTGTCTCTGAGCTTCAGGTAGGTGCTGGATATGTTTGGAAAAGGATAAGGCAGTGGTTTCAGAGTAGAATATCTGGGGCAGATGAGACTTTGAAGTGCAGTTGGTAAAAAACTGAAATTTTAATCCTGGGGTAATCATTGGAGAAGTTACAGTTAATGAAAATCTGCAGTTGTTGGGCTATCATAGGTGGAGATGTGCCCAACTTCCAGGCTGCCACTTTAAAACACAACTTACAACATGTTAAAGGTATGTGTAAGCAAGAGCAACAGGGAGTCATAGTTATTAAACTGCGTGCGCATGGGCTTCTGTAGTACATGCACGCAAAGGAAAAGCACCATATATAAATACCAATGATGAGGAAATTAATGATAATATTAAGAATAACGAGAATAGTAACTTAAATAAACCATAATCAGAGTCTGAATCCCATGTTACTGATGTTAATAATCAGTAATAGTAACTGCCAGAGCCACTGCAGCTATTGTCTCTATTTGTGGTCATATTAACATGAGGGAATTCATCGACAAATGCTATCCTTGCCAGATGAGTGCCTGGTTCTTTCAAGTCCATCTTTTACATATGTATTTATTGTGTGTATCCGTTCTTTATGTTATGTACCATTAGTGCATTGTGCACAGAGGTGTCTGTAAGGTGATATCTAGCACAAAAAAAAAAAAAAAAAAAAAAAAAGAAAATCAATAATAAAGCTCTTTTTTTGTAGTATATGCTACTATACTTGGTAAATGTTGGCGTACTGTTAAACATGAGGTATATTAATTCCTCATGGTATCACAATACCCACATTTTGGTGATCTTTTTTATCGATACTGGTATGATTTAGACCAGGGAGGATAAGGCTTGAACGACCATATAGTCTTAACAGATTTAGTGAGAAGAATAACTGATCTGACTAAAGAGACATCCCTCCCATAAAACTGGGCAATGTATTGTGTTTGGGAGTTTGTGTGCCTTTAAGTGCATGTTTGTGCGCATGCGTGGGTTATGTGTGTGAACCGCATGCGCCTCCTCGCCTTATGACATCAGCCGGGTAATTAATGTGACAGAGCTTTGGAGCCTGCTCACAATCGCCATCAGTCTATAAAACGTCTCCAGTGCCACTTCCATAACACCGAGAGGGTGTCCAGCTGAGGTGGGAAGAAAGGCAGGGCCCTGCAATGAATAATAACAGTTTAAAGGGGGCACGGTCGAGAGCAAAGTAGATACACGAATTATGAAGCTAGAAAGCTATTCAGGCTCTCCAGATTTTCAGCTATTCAGCTCATTGTTACTATGGACGCTTTTGTTCTTAAATGCCCACTTGTCTTGAAGCACCCCTACCCTAGTAAGTACTGTGAGAAGCTAAATAATGCCTTGACATTTTGTCAAGGGTTGAAGGTAGCCACTTTTTCTTCCAGTTTCAATCATCCCTGTTTCAGGGTCGATATTGATTTGAGACCCTGGCCCTGAAAATATGATTAATACAAAGTATGCAGAAATCGGTACACATATTTGTATTAATGAAAAATAGTCGTGTTTCTCTAAAAACTCCTTTAGTTTTGCTTGTGTAAGCTGTAAATCCTAGTATAATTTACACATATATATTGCGCTGCCAATATTGTGGCATACATTAGGGGATGGTCCAATATTTTTTTTTAAATATGCCTAGTTGTTTTAATATATCAAAGTAAAGGCCAAATAATGAGATTTGGCAGGAGGGAGAGGGACAGAGTGAATGAAGACTTGCTGTCAGTGTTACACTGAACTTGCCAGAGCTATCTGGGACCGTAAAGTGCCACATTTGGACCGAAACAATACTCAACATTCCTTCTTTTGTTACAGATGGCTGGCCTTGTTGGAATGGCAGCAAGAGGAAGCCTGGGTAAACTTGGAGTTGCATGAAATCGTGAGTGTTGGCCTGTTGCTATTTCTGATTGCAGAATCCAATGCAATTTAAACAGTCGTAAAAAAAACTCAGTCAACACAAACACCAAACTGGGGCCCAGCAGCAAGTAGCATACTTCAGACACTCACTGAAGCATCATGGTCCTGATGGGCGGGGAACAAAGCGTCCTTGTCCGGTCCCCCTGCTCCATTTCAAGCAGCGCTAGGCCTCAAAAGACGGACAAAGCCCCCCTCCACTTCCCTCCCTCTGCCTCCCCCCCCGCCTCTGCTTGGATGTGCACTTCTCAGCAGCTCCAAGGGTCTGGCCGAGAGGAGAATGAAGAGGACAGGCCGTGGAAAGAAAAGAAAGAGGGAAAACTAGCTGACACGGGGCATAGCTTAATTTTCACGGTGCCGGGACAGCTGTATCGTGTAATCTGCCATGGCATGCCATTAAAACTTCAATGCCTTCGCTGACCCAGAAGGGAAACTCAGACCGTGGAGAGGCTTTTGAAAAGAAGCGGTGATCTTTCACGATTTATGAGCTTGTCTTAAAGAAACAGACTCCACTCACTTTAAATTAATCACTCTTTTCTAGGGGTGCATTGAGAGAGGGGATCCCTCTCAGTGTGGAGACCTACCTTAGGATGGCCTCGCGAGCCATTTGTGTCTCTCTATTTTATTTATCTGCTTGACCAAAAAAAGTTAAGTAACAGGAGGAGGGTGGAATTGCACCGAGGGGAACAGGAACACAAGGGCCTGCAAACACTAGTGTAAAATTGAATTTCAACCACCCTGTGAAAGTTTCAATGGGGGACTTATCCATTTAGTCTTCTTTTGGCATTCCTGATCGTCACAGAATCGTATTAAATTAAAATGCAAACACGAGTCAAAGTTTAAACCCTCAGCAATTCTGGCCTAAACAAAGCCGGTCAAGTGGTTTGAACATGGGGCATCTGCCGCGAGAGTGTTTCTTATTTTGGAATATAAAGCTGTTTGTCAAAGTAGCTGGCAAATATGTGTCAAGGAATCATATGTAATGTTAGGTGATGTCTGTAAAAGCAAACACCCGTCAATGGGTATACTTTTTTGGCACTAGGCATTTGTTTCTTTGACTTCAGAAGTCAAAATATTTTTTGATCCACTCCTAAAGGTAGAGAGCCGATAGTTTTCCCAACAGAGAAAATATAGCCAGGTTTTTATATGAGCAATATCTAGTGTATCAGAGTCTGATGTCAGTGCTTTTTACATGGGAGTTGTTGTTTTTTGTTTTTCAGTGCAGCTTCGTTCCTTATGTTAAGTCCTGGAACACATCCCCCCTGAAATCTATTGGCAGGCCTTCAATACCTGGAATGCAGTTTACTTTGAATCTACAATATTTTCAGTGAAGCTATACATTCAAAAGACAAGTAGTACTTTTATTCTCTGGCGACTTTCTGGGACATTACTTGTGCTTTTCTACAAGTATGGTATTGTAGTGCAATCACATTTATATAATGCTTCACATGCCTGAGGGGTACCAAAGAATATTAGTAGATATATAACATGTAACACAGCGGGTATTGCTTTAAGGAATGTTGAGTTGTAGAGTGGCATACATAAGATGAGCTTAGGCATAATGCATGATGACATAAAGTGGTGCTCTTATCCTAACATCAGTTGCTGTGCTTATGCAGGTAGTGCGGAAAATATGAGAGAGCGATAGAACACATGACCTCTATATTTATTTATTTGTGTTTGGTTGGAAGAGTGCTATAAGGGTGTGGTCTATGTGGGGAGTGTTTTGGAGTCATGCACTCTGAGTAGCGGAATATAATTCACATGATGCTGTAATTGCACAGTTGTGCTTGTGCTTGGAGTAGAATGAAGTACAGTAAGTACGAGTGTATATGGCCCCCCTCAACCCCTTGGTTGAAGCTTATGATGCAACAACAATCTGTTACGCTGACAATACTCAGCTGTTGGTCACATGTGAGAAGGGCGAGGACTTCAATGGAGAGAAGATAGAAATTGACTGAGGGAAGACTTTACCTGGCTTAGACTCAGCCAATTAAAATGCAACCCAGAGAAATCTGAGATTATCTTCTTTGGATCTCCCTCTCAGGACGAATGGAAACAATGGTGGCCTGCTGACATGTCACTCCCCCCAGTCTTCGGGAAGTGCAGTGAAAAATTTGGGGGTGAAACTGGATGACTCTTTATCCATGAAAACCCAAGTACAGACTGTGAGAATGCTCAAGAAATTCCTCCCCCTGCTATCTCTCTTGCACAGAAAGACAGTGGTTCAATCCCTCATTATCAACAGGCTGGATTATTTAAATGTCCTGTACTTCGGCCTCTCAGAGTTCCTATTAAACAAACTCCAGGTTGTCCAAAATGCTGCTGCTAGGGCGGGTCTCATCCTAGCTAGGACCCGGAACCCAGATCTCTCCCCATCAGAAGGCCTTGCACTGGCTGCCCGTCCGTAACAGAATTAATTTCAAAGTCCTAGTCTTGGCTTTCAAGACTCTACATGGCATGGGGGCCCACTACATCAGAAAAAGAGTTCTACACTATGCACCTGGCAGAACTCTAAGATCATCTCACCAACACCTGATAGTTGTTCCCAAATTCTCCCGCACCTGAAGCAGCGGTCTCTCCTTCCAAATGCAGGTTGCCCGTGTCTGGAAAGTTTTGCCGATGTCACTCAGCCTGACTTAATGACTTTCAGAAGACAACTGAAAACCTGGATGTTTCAGCAACAACTCTAGGCTTCTCTTTCTTTCCTTCTGTTACGACTGTGGAGAAGTGTGGCTCAATGGTTAGAGCGGCAGACCTTGATGCAGAGTGCTGGCCAGGGACCAGGGTTCGATTCCCGCCTCGGCGGGATCGGGCTTAAATTCCTCTGACTGGATATTCTCGCCTCAGTGCTGAATCTAAGCATGGGCCCCACACTGCAACTCTGGGCAATAGCTTGCTTAGTCTCCACAGCGGCCCCCGATACACAAGGGATGCCTGGTTTCACCATGGGATGCCCAGGAGTGGACACCTCACAAGGAAAAAGCCAGGAGGGGTTCCTTTGTGGTAGGAGTACAAGCGCCGGGATACTTACGGGTGACTGTTCGCGCTATACAAATACAACACATTTACATTCACTGTTATTAGGCAAGCCTTACCGTCCACTAGCGCAGGGACACTCTTTTGAGTTGCTGTGCGCTCTACAAGTACATTATAACATAACATAACATGTAAAGCTCTCTGATACCCGATGTCTTGGGTCTAGCTTGTGCTGTATAACACAAAAAAAAAATTTTATTCATGAAGAGAAGACCCTTTTGCATATAATACTAAACAAAGAATGGTTCTGTGGGGGTTGTAAATTTGTTTTCTTAATTAAGGATTGCTCTAAATGTCTAATCTGAAACAAAACTTTTCAGAAACTTAAAACAAATCTTAACATTAAAATTATTTGAATGAAGAGGAAAGAGGAAAGGACTGAAGCACCCAAACTAGCCAGGAAAGTGATTTTTAATGCTCACAGGTATGTCATTTTCAAACCCGTAATGTACATTTTATAGAGCATATTGCTGTGGTTCACAGACTTATTTTAGAACAGTGCAGATGATGAAGTACTCAGAGCTATATGTAATTTCTTGTGAAGTGTTTAAATCATTTATTTAACAGAGAAAAACAGATAAACAGGTCTTTATGCCTGAATGTTATTTATTTATTTTCAATAGTGTTTATTGGGTTTTGTAGCTTACAACTCAGTTGGTATACCCACCACGAATAAAACAATAGCAAAGCTGACTATTTTAAAAATGTTTTTATAAAAAAGATTTTAGCCAACAGGAATGGTGCCATAAAATGACACTAATCAGTCCAAGAGATGTAAGTGGACGTTTAGAACCATAGTGTTGGTTTATTGGATCTCTAACAGGACAAATGCACATCAACAATAATGGATAGCCACCACAATGTAATGAGAGCAAAAATAAAAGAAGAAGTTAGAGGTGCTGAGGAAGCTAATGCACAGCATGGGTTTTGTGTGGGTTGGTAAAGTAACACTGTTTTTGATGGTGGCTATTTTTAGTAGTAGGCTGAGGAAGTTTTCCTTCATGGTCATGGGAGGATGAAGTCTTGGGAGGTTGAAATTACAGAGGAAGAATAGAGTAGCTGGTGGAGACTGTGATAAATGGTTCTGAGATACAATAGGAAATGTCAAAGTTGTGGCAAAGGGAAGCCTGTCTGCGTTCCTCTGCACCTGACTGGGACCAGGGGCCAGGGACTCTGCCTGGTTTATTCACTATTTGGACCTGGAGCTTCACGATTTAAACAGAGTCCTCCCCTTGATCAAACGATTGTTGCGACCATGTGGACAGCAGGCTTACTTAGAAACCTTCTGTTGGAAGAGTATTCTCTGGTCCGCAGCCCACTTGGTTCTACTTTGTCCAGCTTTCCTCCTCTGTTTACCCCCTAACGTTTCCTATCATTCCATGCACATGGCTCTCCCCAATATCAGGTCCCTGAGTAAGCATAGCACTGAAATCTACAACTTATTGGAGGAGAACTCATTATACATACTCTGTTTTACAGAAACATCTCTAGAGGTGCCGTGTCTGCCTGATATCTTGGAGGCATTACTCTCAATATATTCTTTTTAACACCAGTATAAGCTCTCACAAAAGAGACGGAGGTTGCTATTATTGCCTACCATTCCCTTAACTCATCTGTTGTGAGCTCTACCACTAATCCTCCGTCTGACATTATGACAGTAAAAATATAATTCCCCTTTTGCTGTCTAGTGTGCATTGTCATATATCGCCAACCGCACTGCATGCCCAACTTTACTGACTGCTTCTTTGAATTCATATGCAGCCTTGGCATCTCACATAACTATCTGCTGGTCGTTGGGGATTTCAACTTTTGGTATGACAACCTTCTCACAAATTCCAATTGATGAATTGAAAGTGCCAAGGCTCAGCCTACACCAACTTGAAAGGCAGTGGTGCAAGAGCACCCTTACCATTTCCGGTTTTTCAAACCGGAAGTCCTATTTCGAACACGATTATTTATATAGTCGGCGAGGACCGCTCTAAACCGACCTGCTATCCGATTCGATACAGGAGAAACCAGGCATTGCGCCGTGACTATTAGGTAAGCTACCGACCACCTAGATGCCCATTCGCTGCCCTAAGACCCCCTCGACCATTTTCTCCCGTGCTCATTTCCCCGTCTCCCCTCTCATTTTTTGCACAGATTAACCGTTTATCTTTATGACCACGCTACAAGCTGGAACTATTATAAGTATATCAATATTGGTAAGCCTACTTAGAAGTTCCCTCTTTCATCGCTTCATAACTCACTTCAGGTGTCCAAGGGATCGCATGTTATATTCTTGCAGGATATCCCTTTTTCTAATATTTTAAATACATTTCACTGTGTAAGTTCGGGTCTCTCCACTTGTCATAGACGGCACGTTTATTTTTGAGTTTGTCTTCCTATCACGCTGTATTTCCTCTTAAGCACTAAAAATTATGTAGTCACGACTCTATTATAAATATCACACATTTTTCTGTTTGCAGTGCACGTTTGCAAGCTAAGCATGACGAAATTATACACTTTAATGGAAGATTTAAAAATGACTAAACCTCTCTCAGCCTTTACACTTGATCATTTCCTGCACAGCTTTTTATGATTATAATTCTAAATATATCATCCCATTACAATTACGACCCTTCACAAGGCTTTCTGCTCTGGCTATTAGAGTTGTTTTTTCATTGCCCATTCATTTTAACCCCCTGTACCGGTTGTTAAGTTTCTCACTATGATTCTTTTTTTCTGTCATCCATATCAACCATCCCATTCACCACCATTATTCGGCGTGTTTCCCTGACAATTATTATCTTACCTGAACTGTGCGATGATCGGACACCTGCAATATGTAACTATCATCTATCATATTTTTTTGTGCTTAAAATATATATGTTTATATTGCACATTTCATCATGATATTCCAATGGGCACTATCACCCTCCCCCCCCCCCCTTTTTGAAATTCGTACACTAATGGATTAATACTTAGTTACAAAATGTCTTTTATGAATGTCTAAACTCGTACTTTATCCAATTGACTCAACTTGAATATGCACTCCTGACATGCAATTATTTTCTGTATGTATACCTTGATGACTTGACTATTGGTTTATTACTTTCTGATTTCCTGTCGCTCACCTGTCTGCCATAACCCTTGGGTTCTTTCATCTTCGCTTGAAACCAATACCGTACTGTGTATATTATTATGACTTTCAATTTTTTCATCATATATCTAATTGCTTGCCATTTTTAATGTGCCATTCATTGTTAAAATGTATATACTCATGGTTCCCTTGTAATTCATTGTTTCTTATTTCCAATATACCAATTGTGTCAATTGTGCCTCCCAAACTATGTTAATCAAATTATTGTACATATGTATATTTTGATAAATTATTTCTGTTTATACTACACTCCATATCATTCTCGCTCTGACTATTTCCTCTCCACCCTAACCACTCTGAACCCCACCTTCACAACTAAATCTCCTCAACCCTCCACTTACTTTTTCTTGTTCCTTCTCCTCCCCCCTTTTTTCCACCCCCTCCCCCATCACCCACTTTTTCTCCCTCCCCTCCTTTCTCTTCCTTTCTTTTCTCTCTCCCTTTTCTTGTCGTCTTTCTTTCCTCTTCTTCCTTCTTCTTTTTCTCTTTCTTCTGTTCTTTCCATCTTTCTGTTCTCTCACCACCTTTCTCATGACTCTTCTTCACTTTTCTCGTTCTACCACACCATTACAATACACGGTTTTAACTTTCACTTAACAATACAGCCCTGAAGAAGCCCCAGGCCTGCTGGCCGCTTAGGGGTGAAACACGTGTTGGCTGTTCACTTGATGTGCAAATAAATACGCTCTGCACTAACTAATGTGATTTTATTGGAATTATTCCAAAGAAGAAACATTTAAATCTTCAAGCCCCAGCACAACCTTTTATTCTCTACCTAAACAAGGGGGTAAGGGGTGTCCCCCTGCTGAGGGCTGAAGCGCAAAACAGATTGGAAGCTCATTAAATTGGTTAGTAAGGGCTTGTGATCTTGTTACCCCTTCAACCTGTGCAAGTGGTCCAAGAACAACAGCACTTTAGAAAGAGAACGTTTTTGTGAGGGCTTGAGGAAATATAAAAGCTTGCACCTCACCATTCAAAGATTTTTTTAATTCTAACCTCATTAATTTAACGGCAAATAAACAAAAGGAACATTTTAAGCTATTAAACGAACTCACTTGCTCAAAGCGAGTAACCTGTGAGATAGAACCCTTCCAAACTCTGTGTGACTTTATTCAGTAAGAAAATTAATCATTTAAGGATCGCATTCTGATGACTTCCCTGGCTCAACAAACCCAGGAGAATATGGGCTGTGGCACTATTAGTTTTCATTTCTTGTACAGTTTCCCCAGCTCCAGCATGAGACCCTTATTTCTCTCATGCATGAGGTGAAATCTGCGTTCCCACTGAATCTCTGCCACTCCCATTATGCAAGCTCTGTCTGTGATAACAGCCAACACTCTGTTAGATTTTTTGACTAAGTCAGTCACTCCTAGCATTGTCCATGACAGATTTAAAGCTGCTGTGATACTTCCCTTGCTAAAGAAGCTGGGTGACGATCCTAAGCTGCTGACAAATTATTGCCCAATTTCAATTCTCCCCTACTCAGTCAAAAGTTTTGCACTTTTTGTTACACAGGACTTTAGCAGATTCTTTTTTTCATCCAACTTTCGTTATCCACAACAGGCTTATTTCCATCAAGCCAACAGTACAGAAGCAGTCATGCTTTCGGTCCTTGATGATCTATGATGGGAGTTGGATTCAGGACATGTGGTGCTAGTTCTCTTGGATTTATTGGCCTTCAATACTGTTGACCATGTGATTCTGATGAATTGTCTGAAAGTGGCTGGTACATTAGCTCAGGTTCTAAGGTTGGATATCCTACTTTATAAGAGGCCACACACAGGAAGTGCAGGTTGGTCACTTTCATCTTCTAAGACCCTTGCCATCTGTGGAGTCCCCAAGAACTCAGCATTATCTCATTTGCTGTTAAATGTTTACATTTGTCCATTGATCTTAGCCCTTGCTAGTTGTGTATGTAGATTCCACAACTATGCTGATGACTCTCAGCTCCTCTTCTGGCTTGAGGGTACTGCCCAATCCCACATAGAATTGCAATCTATCCTGAAGTTAATTTGGAACTAGAGGGGCACTAACTCGCTCATGGCAAATGCTGATAAGACTGAGCTGTTTATTCTCCATCACAGAACAGATCTATACGCCAACACCCACTGGCCCTCTGAGCTCGTTGTCCACCCTATTCCAGCAGCCTCTGCCAAGAGCCTAGGCGTCTTGGTAGACAATCAGCCTCTCATGTTTCCCCAGATCAAGGTAGTCACTGCAAAATACTTTGGCTTATAGGGAAGGTCACTCTTCTTCTGTCATCCGAGGCCTTGATAGTAGCTATTGTAGCGGTAATTGTGTCCCGCCTGGATTATGCAAACTCCCTGTATTTAGGTCTCTATGCAGCTTCTTTACAAAAATGACAAATAATTCATAATGCAGCCGTGAATAATTCATAATACAGCATACCTGAAAATTGCATAGACATGCACACATCTCTTCTGCCTTAATGAAGCTTCACTGGCTCCCCATTAAATAGAGAGGTATTATTTACAAATCCATTTGTGACCAGGCTCCAGTCTTTGTAGAAAGCAGAATTAAGAGATATGCTCCTCCTCAAGCTCTCAGATACTCTCTTGCCAAGGGGCTGGAGCATCTCTGTCCTGCCCCCCATCTTATGGAACTCTTTGCCTTCCTCAATCAGGCTGGAACCTAACTTCCTGAGGTTCAAAAAGCTTTTGAAGGCCTGGCTGTTTAAGAAATCTGTTGACTCGCCTGAGCCTTCTCTCCTCTTTCTCCTGGCTGTCACAGCGGCAAGAATTCCTTGGGTGTACGTGCGCTTTGTAAGTGTTCCTAACATAACATAATGACTTTGGGACTGGGCCAAGGTAGGTGGAAGGTGTCAGTCCGAACGTCAGAGCAAGAAATGTGTCAGGAGAGGAGTTTTAAGGTGCTGTTGGGCAGTTGCAGGAGGGAACATGGCCATCTTGGTCTGAAGAATGTCTCTTCTTTTGCTCTTGGGTTGGTTGGTGTACTGGATACTATGCTCCAGGAGGGGCAGGACTTTGAGTGTGTGTGTGTGGTGCTGATTGTGAGGCAGGTTTCAATGATGCTAATAGCGTTAAGGCATGGAGTATTGATGTTGTCAGCTATGTCTACTACCTGCAAGACTATGTATGGCGTGTGCATTGATAACCATAAAGAGTAAATTGTGTTAAGTATGTTTTTGTGGTGAGAGGAATGTTGATGATGTTTGGGTTTATTGAGTATGGGTGTCGGAAGTGATTTTGAAGTATTACTGCAGTATGGCAAGGGCGGTGCATTGAGGCACATAATAATGAGTGAGAGGAAGTTGAGAGGCTGAACATGTGTGATGCAAATTTCTGGCCATTGGCCCTAAGCAGACCAAAACAAGTCGTCTTTGTCCACTATTTACTCAGGATGATGGGAAAGGCCACACTAGGGTTGTCCGAAATATGGGGCGAGTCAGTGATTCCAATTACATCCTGATTGCTTACTATTCAATTCAATTCAATTTTATTAAATATGTTTTGGAACTCCGTAGAGATCCACATATTATACACTTACAGACACAATATAAAATTTAAATCGTATATAACAACTCATGCAAGCAGTAATTATACAAAAACAATATACCATTCTACTAATAAAGATTGCTTACTACTATTTATACTAGGATTGTGTTGGACATCACAATATATGTTCAGAAATGTAGGAAGCAGTGGGTGACCCTCTTGAGTATGAAAATCTGAAATTGTAAATTCATTTCAGAAAACAAATCAGAAACAGGACAACTGCAAAGAAACTTTTCAAAGTCAAACAAACACTTAAAAATACATGGATGTAAAATTATAAAGATTGAATGAAACATATGTATGAAGAAATACAGCCTTTATTACACTAATGCACCATTGTATATTTCCCTATGCTAATCCACCACTAATACATTTTGGGCTCCAGAATAGCGTGCTTGTGTGGAAGGAAATCCCAAGAATTCCACCGGATCCAGGGTATGCAGTGGGCCTCAGAGAGGTGGCTGCCACTCGTGTGATTCTCTAGGCATTCCTGCAGGGCCACCAACAAGAAAAGGGACATCCTCATGACAGTGTTTGCTCCATCATGCTGGTGTGTTCCAGCAACACTGCTCGCTCTTCACAGTTCAGCTGTACCTGTAAGAGAGGCTGAATCCTGCCAGCATTTCTGGTAGGAATATGGGCGGCTGTGGCACAATTTGCACCTGGTGCCTTCGACCAGTACATACTAGGTACCTAACATTAAATAAATGACACATTACTTGAACATGACTAAAAAAGGCTGAAAAAATAACAAAGCCACTGGAAATTAGCAGTGTTTAGTTTGAGGTATAATTAAAAGGTGTAAGCAGTGTTGCAAATGTCGGTCATCTGAAGTTTTTACTTCTGAAGGTCACATTTCTAGTACAACAGTGCACTATAGATGTCTGGAGCTTATTTAGCTAAAGCCCTACCTGGTTTAAATAACTTGTTGTATAAACAGATATTTGAGAATGCAGACATGTACTGACTAGCGGAAATGGGATAGAAGAGGGACATTCAAGTGCCCAAAAGGAATGCACAAAATAGAAAGCAAAAGCACTTTTTAGATGCCAGAGACACAGTATGAGTCTGGAAAATGGGTGAGGTCCTTACCAGTAACTTTAAGAAATAATATCTTGCTGAAAGGACATGTGTGCATGGACCAATCTTTTGCATATGTAGTAATTAGAAGCACTATGTCCCTCATATACAGTATGTTTTGCCTTTGTGGTAATACCATGATTTGTGGCGTTCCATTACTGAAAATAGCAGTCATAATACTAGCACAAATTTATAACTAAGGACCTCATTACAACTTGGGTTTGGGGAGTCCGACCGACCAATTGCGATGGTTCTGAACACCTTTTGTCGTACTCCATTGACTTCTATGGGAGCCTGTGTTCCGACCGACAACACAGCCTTCCATTGAACAAAGAAGGTGGTTGCAGAAAACCTTGCACCCATTGGCAGGCACCCCATGCAAAGAGGGGTCACATGGGTACCACCACGGGCCCTACTGGAGGCTTCCGGGTGACAGAGGCCTGCTAGGGGCATCCAAAGTCAGTTTCTGACAGGTGTTCTGTGTCGGACAGACCGATTCGCAAAGGCTGTCTGAATCTGACATCGTAATACATTGGTCGGAAAAGTGATCCCTAGAGCTGTTCGATTAAGCTCTGATCCACTCGGAATCTCCGAATACCGGTCAGAACTGAGTCGGACTGACCGAACGGTGACCTACCATCTTAATCGGTTGGTCGAAAATGTTTCCAAGTTAAAAAAGAAACATGGGTTCCGACTCAGAATGGAAAAATCTGAATGCCACTCAGAGCTTTTCCTACTGACATCGCAATAACGCTCCTAAATATGGAATAACATGCAAAACGATGTTTTTTGCTGGTGCTATCGGGCAGGGATTTCCTGAGAGGTGGTATGAAACCATTTCTTGATGCGGTGGTACCACTTTTTTTCCAAATTAAAAAATCTTTGTAAATGCACTGAAATTACCACCTGCACATTACCACAATAGTTTCTCATCTCTCGTGGATCACTAAATGAGGGTTTATGAAGACTGTGAAAAAAGCATAAGTTTCCCACAGAGGAGTGAGTAGAGGGGGAATGTTCAGGCTAAACTTTATTTTTTATGCGCAAACCTTTTTACACCCCTTCATAGTACTCAGGTGAGCAAAATAAGCAATTTTTAATTGAAAATTGTAAATCCTTATTTAAAATGTCTTAGATTCATAAATAGTGTTTATGAATTTGAAAGATTTCTATATAAGGCAAATTTCTTACTGTTTTAATTAAGGGTAATAATGAAAACAAGAGATGTTTTTTGGAGTGGTTTACCCTGCATGAGTAGATGGCCTGCCACCGGCTCCTAAGTGTGTGGGTTTTCATATGCTAGTTGCAGGCGCTTTCCCACCCTAGCAGTGCAAGCAGACTTACTACAGTGAAAACCAGACATGGGTTTTCAAAGTGAGAAAGAGGAGGACAATCTCACATATTTATTAGCGGTTCAGGGTAAAGGGTGTCTCCTTGAGGAACAAATGCTTTGCTTGCGAAGTATATATGGTAATTATGCAAACACACGGTTCCGCATGAAATTCTCAAGAGTATTTTAAAGTAACTTAAAAATCTGCATGAATATTTTTTTTGAGAATTGTCGTAATGCAGGGGATGTAAACCTGTCGTAGATTTCCAGAGTTTAGATTCTATATTAATCCCCCAACACCATAAAAGCTGCACATCGGTTCCTACTGTATGAGTACATTTATGAGATGAGCTGCCCACATTTTACCTGCAGGGTTTTGTGATTCAGATACTCGGTGCTACCTGGCTTTTATGGCCTGGAACTGCTAGACCTGTGAAATGACCTGTTAAACAAAAGAGTAAGCTATCACTGATGTGCGTCCAGGGCAAGAGAAAGGCCTCAGTAGAATCGTATCTTCTGCCGTTCCTTTAGTGATGAGGCAGGCCCTTCTTTGAGAAGGTTACCAGTAGTTTTTCACATAATTTCCTGTTTTGTAAGCTCGCTGTTGTTCACTTTCAGGTAGCATTGGATAACTTATAGCTGTGCACACAACCTTTCCATGTGTGAGTGCCTATCTCGGGAAGGGTGCAGTGTTCGCAGTGTCCAAGGCGAGCAAGAAATTGAACCAAAGGACATCTGACTGCAAACGAATTGCAGTAATTAGTGTCACATCAGTATGTAACATAGTTAGTACAGAAACTGCAAAGAATGCATATAGTGACGCCAAGAAACGCCAGCAAAGACACATACCCTTGGCATAGAAGCAAGCTGTTAGGCATCGTATGAGGATGATGTAGTGTCAAACAGCCGCATTTGGGTCTCTCTTCAGTAATAGGAGAGCAGTGAATGTAAGTGCTAAATGCTCCCAGGCTTGCACTGGCAGACAACAACAATAATTCTTTTAATAAGGTGGGCAGTTAATTGGCAGGTAGGTAATCTGCATCTTTTGTGTTCCTGGCTTAGGTTACCTACTTCTGTGTGCCTCTCTGCTTGAAATATGATCAATGCTTTCTCTACATGACAAACTAAGGTGCCATGCAGAATAATAACAGCCTTCGTTCACCCCTCTGCATAAAGTGTTCGATGATGAATTCAAGCAGCATTAACAACTGCTCAGTATGGGAGGGAAGGCACCATTTTCTAGATGTAGCACATTGTTTGGTTGCTTGTCCCATTGAAGCAAACTCAGAGGGCTTGTCTTGAAATTAACTAACACAAAAACCAGTGAATCATCAACAGATCACAAAAACTCTTTGGGCCTCATTACAGAATGGGTGGTGGAGTATGACCAAAGGGAATCTGCCCACAAAACTATATATCCCATGATTGTAGTCATTGGTGTGTGCGAACGATCCAAAAACTCCCATTGGCTGTACACACCATTCATCACTAAAAGCAGACAGGTGGAGCTCGCATTGGCAGGATCATGCTAATGCAAATAAATCCTACTCCATTCTGATCCTGTGTCCCATTACTGGTTGGGGAGGAAGAAAGCCACATTGAATTAGACTAAACAGTTGCTAACATAATTCAAAGATGCTTTCACCAGATTGGGTGGTAGTCTCCAGGAACTGAACATGGCGCAGCACATCCCTTAATTTGAGCAGTGCCCTATCCATCCAGCACTTTAGATCACATGATGTGATTATATAAAGCACCCTTCTTCCCTTTCAATATTTCCTCATCTTGATTTTACTGCTAATCAGTAGTATTTAATGTTTGTTTTGGCAGACCCAATCTACCCCACTCCCCTCCAATCTACCCCAATACACTCCACTTCAATCAAATCTTCCCCAGTACACTCCACTACAATCTACCCCAATCTACCCCACTACAATCTACCCCACTCCACAACAATCTACCCGTTTACCCCATGCCACACCACTTGCCCCACCCCATTTTACTCCACCCCAATCTACCTCCACTCCATTCTGATCTATCCCACTCCACTCCAATTTACCCCAATCTACCCCACTCCATTCCGATCTACCACACTCCTCTCCTTTCTATCCACTCCACTCCAATCTTCACTCCACTCTAATCTATCCAACTCTGCCCCACTCCAATCAATGCCACCCCACTTCATTCCAATATATCCTAATCTAATCCACCTCTTCTATCCCAATCCAATCTATTCCACTCCACTCCAATCTACCCCACTCAACTCCAATGTACTCTACTCCACTCCAGTCTACCCCAATCCAATTTACCATATTCTACTTCACTATCAATCAATCAATCAAAGCAGTTATATAGCGCGCTACTCACCCGGAGGGTCTCAAGGCGCTTGGGGGAGGGGGGTCCACTACTGCTCGAACAGCCAGGTCTTGATTTGCTTCCTGAAGGAGAGGTGATCTTGGGTCAGGCGGAGGTGGATGGGGAAGGAGTTCTACATCTTGGCAGCCAGGTAGGAGAAGGATCTTCCTCCCGTTGTGGCTCGTCGGATGCGGGGAGCGGCGGCGAGGGCGTGGCTGGTCGATCGAAGTTGGCGGGTGGGAGTGTAGAAGGTCAGGCGATTGTTGAGGTATCTGGGGCCTTGGTTGTGGAGAGCTTTGTGTGCGTGAGTGAGGAGTCGGAACGTGATTCTCTTGTTGACGGGGAGCCAGTGCAGGTCTCTCAGGTGTCCGGAAATGTGGCTGTGTCAGGGGATGTCCATGATGAGTCGTGCTGACGCGTTCTGAATGCGCTGGAGTCTTTTCTGGGGTTTGGCTGTGGTTCCGGCATAAAGGGTGTTCCCGTAGTCCTGTCGGCTGGTGACGAGGGCCTGGGTGACCGTCTTCCTGGTTTCGGTGGGGATCCACCGGAAGATCTTCCGGAGCATGCGTAGGATGCTGAAGCATGACGAGGAGACGGCGTTGACTTGTCTGGTCATCGAGAGGGAGGAGTCCAGGATGAAGCCCAGGTTTCGTGCGTGGTCCATTTGTTTGGGTGCGTTGCCGAGGGCAGGGGGCAAACCAGGAGTCGTCACTACAATCTACCCCAATCTATACCTCTTCAGTCTATATCAATCTATCAAACATTATACATCATTACACTTTACATTAACCACACAATATAATGACAGATAGTACTTACCAAAAAGCTAGGCCCTCTCAGGTCCAAGTTGTGACATTTATAGGGGTATGATGCTGTTCCATAGTGATGTACAAATCTGGTAAGCAGACAACTTGCACATTAATTGAATAGAAGTGATTTTGGTTACGGTACACTTGTTCTCTGGTGTGATGGCACTAAGCCAATATTAGTGCCATCAATTGCTCCATCCTCATGTGGTAGGCGGCCCAAGGCATAGAAATCTCCCTTCACATGTGCAAAAGCGTGGTTTGTAGGAAGCTGAAAGAAGCTGTTCATGTGTCTCATCAATGAAGAAATAACATCTTGTAGCACACAACTGAAAGTTGGTTGTAACATTCTGCCAGATACTGCCAAAGTGTACTGGAATGATCCTGTGGCCACAAAATGGAGTACTACCAATATTTTGTTTGTTAGTGTTATTGATGTGGGATTACTATTGTGAGGCAGAAAATCTAGCTGTAGCTGTTGACATAAATCAAGAATTGTTTGCCTATTCAATCTGAATGTTTTGATAATATCCTGTTCTTTCATGGTGGCAAGGTCTGGATATCGTTGGAATGTTTGAGGCTGTAGCCACCTCACTCTCCCTGGGTTCATATGTCTGCATTGAAAAATAAAATAATGTAAATGTTTGCAAACATAATTTAAATTAAACCACACTTTTCATCCAGTTTTAAATACATATACATTTTTATACGTAATTATAGAGAACCTTTAATATGTTTAGGATAATTTATTTGAAAAATTAACATTTATTATTTAAAATATGTAAATATTACATTATTATTGTATTATTTACATAATCTTTCTTTTTTTAAATTTTCTACAAAAATACCTTCAACTGTAGTATAAACACTTCCGCAAAATTCTTGCATCAAACCACATTAAGGCTCTATATTACACTTTTTTGTAAAAGCAAATGAACAACATTTTCAGCATGTAAACAAAGTAGCCACCATTTTGAGTAGTGGTGATGCACTTAACAGTCGCAAACATATTATTACACAATCTAAAATGGTGCCACCTCACTTCTCTGTCAGGACATTTGGAATTAGTTGCCCATGGAGGGAGTTGACCACCTTGTGGGTGTGAAACTCCTCAATGGAACCAGCCAGAGCCTAACATGTGTGAAAGAAACGTAAGGCAGCCAATGGGTGTGTGTGTCACCATTGACGATCGCGTACGTCATATACATGTACACAGCATTTAAAAAAATGCTCACTTCCCTCCTAACACTGCAGCCAAAAAGACATCCTCAACTTTTGCTGCTGTTTCCGGCCTATTGAGCCACAGTGACAGAAGAGAAGGTGACAGGGATCCAGCCTTCTCACGAGAGGAGCTGGAGTTGCTGGCAACTGAGATTCTGTCTCTGTACAGCCAGCACTATGGCTCACTAGAGAAACTCGTACATGTTTCTAATGTATTTGTAAATTTTTCTGTTTCTTTTTTGAATGAAAGCAAGGCTAGAATGACCCTTTCTGTTGCTGAGTGAAGTGTAGTGATTGAAGTGAAGTGTCATTTATTTTTTACATTACATAAAATAATGATAGTGTGAATTTGTAAGCACTTTATGATTAGAGAAAACTACAACATTAGTATGTGTTGTGTGTTTTAGCCCTACATTTTATTTGGTGTATGTTTTGAGATGGGTATATGTATGATTTTCATGTGAGATGTAGAAATGTCACATCATGTAAAAACTGAAAACACACTGGGCCTAATTACGATACAGGTCAGACTGCAAGTGACAGATCATTGGTTGTGGTCTGACTGGTATCTACTGATGCCGTCTGACCGATGCATTACGATGCGTGCGGTCAAAGGCACCTGTCGGAGGAACCAGCCAATGCTTTCCAACGGACTCATGGAGCCAGTTGATTGGTCAGAAACTCACCATAATCCCTTAAAGACGGCATTTCCACGGTCGAGATTATCATGTCGGTTTCCAACAGCCATTCCATGTCGGCCTTTCCGACATGGAAAGGCTGTCAGAAAGCACCATTGGGGGCCCCTAGCAGGGCCCCCTTCCCCCTGCAGCCTCCTCATTTGGGCTTGTGGGCACCTATGGTGCACCTCACGGTGCGTGCCACAAGGTGCAGGGATGTTCACAAACTTTCATTTCTCAATGGGAGCTTGTGCTGCGGGCGGTTTTCCCCGCCACACAGTAGGCTACCAATAGCTCCCTAGAGTTATGTAACAAGGGGGTAACCAGAAATAACACTGGACCCAGGTAGCATACAGAACCAAAGAGCAAGGTCACAGTGGAAAACAATGTTAAAAGATATAGTGTTGAGTCATTCAAACATCACCATGATAAATTTAAATGAATGTGATTTTATTATATCACATAATTATCGCAGACAGCAAAAATTGTCTTTACATTCAATTAGAATGGTGCTCGGAAAAGGGAATAGAGTGTTCAGGAGGGAACGTGTGCTGGTGAAGGTAATAGGAAGTAGCTGGTCACTCTGGTTCAGGTGCTGAGACCACCAACACAGAGGGACTCAGTGGCACGGAGGGTGAGAGACTGCAACGGGTGCCACCAGCTCAACAACATCATTGCCGGGTGTCTCCACAAGTTAGCAGTCCCTAGTGGTGGTGGACTCTACAGAAACTCTACCAACTGCATTCTTGACTGCCACCCAGAGAACCATCTCCACCCTTTCTCTTGCTCCCCCAAGTTGGCCAAACCTGCAACCCCTAAAAGGGGTAACATGTCATTTGCGGCAGGCACCTCACTCCCTGCCCCTGTCCCCCTGACTGCTTAGTGAAGAGGATATAAACCTCCTACAAAACATCTCTGTAGGCCAGACTGCACTCCTGAGTGAATGCCATCCAGGGTCTTGGGTGCTACATGCAACAAATGGTAGCATGCCTGGAAGGTATTCATAGTGCTATGTCTGATCTGCAGAGAGCATTTACAGGACTAGCCTCTTCACTTACTGCAGCCTCCCAACTAGCCCAACCTTTTGCCCCAACCCAATTCCCAAGTCCCAATTCCCAGCCCTGTTCCCAAGCACACTCCTTTGCATGCACCCACTACAACAGACACAAGCAGCACATGCACACATATATAGAAACACACCAAGAAACACAAGCACACACCCAACCAACATACAAACACCACACCCACAGCTATACCCACTACAACCACCACCGGAACCACCACCACACCCCACACGGTTCACTGACAGAATATTGAGGCTACTAATATCGATCTTCAAAATTATCGACATTCTATACTTATAATATAAATGACAAATATATTGAAACAAAATATTGATGTCACTATTATAGTTGTCAAAATTATATATTTATATATATATATATATAAAAACATAAATAACAATCATTAAATATATTTAAAAGTAACAGTGATATAATACAAATTGTATGTATTTTATTAATTTAAGAATTACTAAAAAAAGTAACACACTCATTTATATATACATTTAGTCATATATATATATATATATATAATATATATATATATATATATATATATATATATATATATATATGTATATATAAATATATATATACATCTTATTTTAAAATACCATTAAACTAATAGTATACATTTTATATGATATCAGAATGAATGTTTTTATATAATATAACAACAACAAAATATATGTATATGTACACCCAATAATATAAAAATAAAAAAACATACTTTAATATTTTAAATTTACACAAAATATATCACATATTTAAAAAAATCTAATTCAAAGTATTATTACAGAAAATAAAAAGAAAAATCTATGTTTTTAATTCATAGACTTTCACTTTTGCACTTTGGGACATTGGAATGGTAAAAGACAAGGAATTCCTTTAACCAATGAGTTTATCTGGCACGAGAGACACTTATCAACCATGGCATGAATAATATGAATTGTGATCAGAGAAGGCATGAACAATATGAATTGTGATCAGAGAAGACCTAATCATGTGACATACGATGCAAATGACTCTATAGAGGATATGAGCCCAGTATGGTTGAAAAACTTTGGGCCAGGTTGGGCGGGACCTTACGATGCCGCATCCCTTATCCAAAGACACTAGTCTATGTATATATGTTAGTACAAATCTATATGCATGTGGGATTTTGAAAATGCTTTTGGCCCGATATTATGCTTTTTCACAACAGGTTACGCCCACTTGGGCGTGATTGGAGATGGACAAAATGGATATAATGCCGCATCTGCATGCATTTGGGATCTTGGGAATGCTACTGAGCCCAACAATATGTCTTTGCATAAAGTTTACGCCCACTTGGGCATGATTAGAGGTAGATGGTTGAAATGGATATAATGCCTTGTTCTATGTGACATCACTTGAATACATATGCTACTGAGCCCAACAATATGTCTTTGCATAAAGTTTACGCCCACTTGGGTATGATTAGAGGTAGATGGTTGAAATGGATATAATGCCTTGTTCTATGTGACATCAGGCCCGGACTGGCCGTTGTGGGCACCGGGCAATCCCCCGGTTGGCCGCATGGGTGGGGGCCGGTTTTGGACCCCTGGGGTCCGATTTTGTTACAGGGCCGATTTTTGCAGCATAGCTGCAAAAACGGCCCTGTAACAAAATCGGCGAAAACCGGCCCTGGCAAAGAGCACGGTCGCACCCCAATCCACCCCCTTGGGGGGGGGGGTGGGGGGGGGGAAGCCGGCCGAGCACTTTGCCAGGGCCGGTTTCGGTTCCCAGTCCGGCCCTGTGTGACATCACCTGAATACATAGGATGTGGGGTCGCGAAAAACATGGTGTGTCTTCTCATAAAAATGTCTAAAACATTATAAGACCAAAGGATGCTGTAAATGTTTGGTTGGCATTTTGTATAATTTTTTGGCATTTATACTACTAGAATGCCGAATGAAGGTCATAAATTGTTGCCATATTATGATTATTATTATGATTTACATCGAGAAATGGACTCATCCAATGTCTAATTCCCCTTTTCCAATATGTCCGCTGCACTTATCTCACTTGTGGGTGTATATGTGAAGTCCTATGTCCATGTCTGTTCATTGGCAATGTAAAAGGACTACTGTTTTGAATTCACAACAAACGTGAGCAAGCCGTGAGGTGAAACGCGTTGTTTGTTTTTTGCTGCCAATTAAAACTTTGAAGCACAGCAACTCCTCGTGTGTTGTTGCACGTTTCTTCGTATGGGAGAATCTTTGAATGCAGATATCGGGCCTCAGGGACCCTAACAACGACCCACTCGTGAGCGGGTACTGGCTGAACACCGGAACTGTGTGTGATATATATATATATATATATATATATATATATATATATATATATATATATATATATATATATATATATATATATATATATATATATATATATATATATATATGTATATATATATATATATATATATATATATTATATATATATATATATATATATATATATATATATATATATATATATATATATATATATATATATATGCATCTTATTTTAAAATACCATTAAACTAATAGTATACATTTTATATGATATCAGAATGTTTTTATATAATATAACAACAAAATATATATATATGTACACCCTATAATATAAAAATAAAAAAACATACTTTAACATTTTACATTTACAAAAAACATATCACATATTTAAAAAAATCTAATTCAAAGTATTATAATTGGAAGTAGACAAAAACATAATATATATTTTTTTAAATAATAAAAACTATACTATAACATTTCACAAATAAAACATGTACAATAGCCACTCCAATTGATAAAACAGTACAAAAAATATGTAAGTCAGGGAGACTACAACTTACTATTCCCACTACATTAAATGCAACAGTAGGGAAAGCATTGAAATCCACAGGGGTAAAATGTACTATTCCCACTCTACTCAGTGCATCAGTGGAGAAAGTGTTGGATTACAGAGAGGTACAATGTACTATTCCCAATCCAGTCAGTGTAACAGTAGGGAAAGTGTTGGATTGCGGAGGGGTTAAAGTTACTGTTTCCACTCTAGTCATAACAACTGTAGGGAAACTGTAGGGAAAGTGTTAGATGGCAGTGGGGCCAAATTTACTATTCCAACTCCAGTCAGTGCAACAGTATGAAAAGTGTTGGATTGCGGAGGGGTAAAATGTACTACTCCCACTCCAGTCAGTGCAACAGTAGAGAATGTGTTGGATTGCGGAGGGGTACAATTTACTATTCCAACTCCAGTCAGTGCAACAGTATGAAAAGTATTGGATTGCGGAGGGGTAAAATGTACTACTCCCACTCCAGTCAGTGCAACAGTAGAGAATGTGTTGAATTGCGGAGGGGTACAATTTACTATTCCCACTCCAGTCAGTGCAACAGTAGGGAAAGTGTTGGATTGTGGAGGGGTAATATTTACTATTCCCACTCCAATCTGTGCAAAAGTAAGGAGAATGTTTAATTGCAGAGGGGTAACATTTACTATTCCAACTCCTGTCAGTACAACAGTAGGGAAAGTGTTGGATTGCGGAGGGGTATAATTCACTATTCCCACTCCAGCCATTCTTTGCAACATTAAATACACAATAGTTCACTTTAAAAAAGTGTAAAACGTTAAAAATGTTTTTTTTTTTTTTTAATTAAATAGAAAAATAACATATACAATTTTAGTTTAAAAATAAAGAAATTACATATCTATTGCAATCTTTGTTACCTATTCTAAATGAATACAAAGATTATAATTGTAATTAAAATGGAAAATTATATTCCCAAAATAATGACAACAAATAAATACAATGTTTTTTAAAATAAAAACACACAACACAATTACTCATAACATAACAAAAAGTATTTTTTTTTAAATATTTAATTATTTTAAAACTTTTTATTACTTAAGTAACTTGCTACCCTATATCTATACAAACTACACAACAAGCACCTAAACTATATTTATTAAAGTATAATATTGACACATTTTACATAAAAGTTTATCAATTAAAATATTAATGATAACCTACTAGTAAATTCATTATATTTAATTTCCCTCCCACCCTTTATCCTTAATTAATAATTAACTAATAACAAATAATTATATGGTAGGGGTTCATTTAGAAGTCGGAAATGCAGGGGAAAACATGGCGGACAGCTAGTTTGCCGGTCGCCGGTTGCTGAGACGGAGGTGGCGTGCTAGGAGAAAGCGGTGCTTCTGAGCGGCGAAAATCATGGCGGAAGGAACGGCGGGCAGGTCTTACCAGACTTGTGTGGTTCTGCGAGTTATTCCTGAGTAGTTTGAGACCGCGTTGTGTAGCGGTGCATGCAGGCAGTGTATGGAGGCTAGGAACGGGAAGAGCGCACTGGGGAAGGCGGAGGTGGAGTTAGAGTCACCGGCGGCGAGCGAGCTTTGGAGCAGAGCAGCAGCAGAGGTAGGGAGAGGCAGGCGAGCTGTCTCGAGGATCCTGTTTCGTGGTGTGGGGGCTCCAGGCAGGGGTAGAGGGGGAGCTAAAGAGGAGGAAGTTGGGAAATCCTGCGACCAGCATCCTGCAGGGGGCCATGGTTCAGAAAGCAGCAGGGGAGGTAAAGAGGGTAGAGGAGGGATAGGCAGTTTGGCTGTAAATAAAATTGGGAAAATTACACATAGAAAAGAGGCTACAAGATATATTTTAAGGAGTGGAGGCAGGGGGGCAGGAGGAGTAAATCTAGCCAATTCAGTCAGTCCACAGACGAAAGAAGTTGGGGTTTGGAGCACCAAGGCGCAGGTACAGGCGGAAGGTAGTAAGGAAAGTACAGGAAATACAGGAACTAAGCCTAAACCTAAAAACACCATTAAAAGATACACCAAGCAAGGCAATAAGGCTAGCAAGTCTGGTAAGGCGAGTATTCTAGACCAGAAGGTAAAAATTACCACCTCCCTTACTTCCTTTTTTAAAACCCTGCCTAGAACTTTAATTTTGCAGAGAGAGTCTTTCCCTACCACTCCAACTGCTTTAGAAACATCTAAGGGCAGACAGAAAAGTCGGATAGAAGGGGGGTTTGTGATCAACAAGGCTCCCTGGCAGAAATTAACCTGTCAGACTGGTCAAGCCATTTGAGTCCTAACAGATACCAAGTCCTCGAGTCGGTTATGGAGGGGGCGAACCAAATCACTGTGAACAAGGCAGACCAGGGGGAAATTATGGAAGGTAGCATAGAGCATTTGGTCATGGGTGATGAATCCTTCCTACCCCCTGGAACACCCCCTGGAACACTGGGAAGTAGGGGTGTATCAGGCAGTGAAGAGAGAGTTTTGAAGAGTCCCTCAGAGCAGGAAGATTTGGACGTCTCGGTTATTGCACTTTTAAAAAAGTTGGACATAGACATGCATAAGGGTTTTGAGGCATCTAAGGCAAATAAGGAAGTGATCAGAGAGGCTTGCAGCCTACTGGAAGCTACATTTGACGAGCTGAACTTGCGTACGGTGGCGTTGGAACTGGAGGTTAAAGAGATCACATGAAAAGTGTTGGAAAATTGCAAAGAACTGGAAAACGTCAGGTTCAGGAATAGGGAGCATGAGGAACGGCTAGAAAGATTGGAAAATATGCAACGAAGAAATAATTTAAACATTTTGAAGCTGCCAGAGGGGAAGAAGGATCCGATTTAAAAGGGTATGTGATACAGCTGTTAAAGAAAGAATTGGAGCTAGAAGAAACTGAGGAGCAGATTGCACCAAATATTCAGAGGATACATCGTGATCCCTTTAGGTTGAACCCAAACCGCTCTAAGCCCAGGAGAATTTTGATACATTTTCTGACATATAATTTAGAAGAGAACATTTTGGCGGCTGCCCTGAAAAAAAGTGCTATAATGGTGGATGGAGGTAAAGTGGATGTCAGGTCAGACCTGTCAATTGTAACTGCTAACAGGCATTGGGTGTTAGGCAACCGGATTGAGCCGTTAAGAAGCCTGGGAGCCACGGTGCAGCTGAAATTCCCAGCTTTCTTAAAAGTTATGTGGAAGAATAAAATGCACACGTTTTGGTTTGTTGAAGTTCTGGATGGCTTCCTGGAGCAGTGTCAAAGTGAGTGTATGTAGTACAGGTAGTTAAGGCAGGTTAATTTGATAAACTAATAGGAAGTATGCTGCGCAGAAGTATATCTTTTAAAGTCGTGAGTATAGGTTATAAGAATTGTCCACCGTCCGTAGTAGGCACCCGAAGGGCCAAGGTAGGGCCATAGGAAAGTTGGTCGGGTTTTCCAGGGAGGGGGAGGGGTGCAAGGGAGTAGTAGGGTCGGGGGCAGGGGTGGTGGGTAGAGGGGGAAAATGTGAAAAAGTCCTTAGAAGCTCTCTCCCCGCTAGGCGGTTTGAAATTAGTCACTGGGTGTGTTATGAAAGGGGGTAGTTTGTCGGAGTTAACACTTTTGTCATGGAATGTGAATGGTCTACGAGTAAAGTCAATGAGGGTCCTAATTTGTAAGTATTTGAGAGACTCATCAGCTCATATTATGATTTTGCAAGAGATGCATTTAACTGGGGCGGAGAGCAAGCAATTTTTTTCATCACAGTGCTGGCTGATTCATGCATTTTATACTCCACAACTTGCAGTCACTAAAGGAATTGCAGTTTTGGACAGACAAGGGGTAGACTGTTTAGTTGAGGGTGAGGTGGCTGATGTTAAGGGTATATGGTTGATTGTGAGTCTTAGGATAAAAGGTCAGTCGTATAATATTATTGGATATCATGGTCCAAATCAAGATGAGGTGGGGCCTTTAGATGAATTGGCCAGGGAAATATTAGGTTTTCCGGGTAAAATAATTTTGGCAGGTGATTTAAACACAGTGCTGGACCATAAGTTAGATCGATCATCTAATAGTAGGGTGTTGGTAAATATGAAAATGTCAAACAGAGTGAAGGGATTGATGGTCCAGTTAGGACTGTGTGATGTATGGAGACAGAGGTCCGGACAGCTATTAGGTTATACCTATTATAATAAAAAGTACAGTCATAGATCACAGATAGATTATTTTTATGATAGATCTTAGATTGACGGACAGCATGACAGGTGTTCACCTCTCGGACCATTCAGCGGTCACTCTAAAGGTGGAAAGCGGTACTCTGGGCTCAATCTGGAGGTTGTATCGCACAGTTCTTTATGATCAGGAAGCTTTGGATAGTTTAGGTCAGGAGATTGAAGTTTTTTTAAATAAGAATGTGGGGTCAGCAAAGATTGATATTGTTTAGGAGACATGCAAGGCTTTTCTGCGAGGCAGGCTAGGTGCTTTGGGAGCAAATAAAAGGAGAATATATTTTAACAAAGTAGATGAACTTGAAAAGAAAATCCGTCAGCATGAGGCAGAGGAAACAAGTGCGGGGGGCCTCAAAGGAGAGGAAAGGATTGTGCAGGAGTTGGCTGAGTTAAAAGCAGAGCTGGTAGCGGTTCTAAGTCATAGGGTTAAGGAGAATGGGATGCAAGCCAACTGGCGCATTTTGAGTATGGAGAGGGGACAAGAAAACTGCTAGCCTGGAAGGCGAGGAAAGTCCGGGCTCGGAAGTTGATTAAGGAAGTGAAAGAGGGAGAGTCAAGGTGGGTTGTCACAGACACTAAAGACATTGCGGAAGGTTTCTATAGATACTTTGAGGAAGTATATAGAGAGGATCTTAATCCAGATGCACAGGCAGTGGGGCAGTGGGTGAAGGCGTTGAAACCACCGTCGGAAGAGCTTCAGGAAACCTTGAATCAGGAGATACTGCAGGGAGAAGTGGAAGGCGTAATTAAGCAGGTGGAGAAAGGGAAGGCACCAGGACCTGACGGGCTTCCTGCGGAGGTTTACAAGGTGTTGACAGGGAGCTTAGCGCCTATATTAACGCAATTATTTAGTGAGGTCTTTTTGGGAAAGGCTTCTCTCCCGCCATCATGGAATGAGGCGAATATTATATTATTGCCCAAACCTGGAAAATCGCCAAGGTACATGGACTTGTACAGGCCGATTTTGCTATTAAACTGCGATTACAAGCTTTTTGCAAAGATTATGGCGGATAGGCTTAGTAAAGTTGTCTCCCAGCTAGTATTTTTTTTTCCCAATTGTTTTTATTGTTGCATGAATACTTTAGTTACATACACTGCATCATTACTACAATATTCAGCATTATAACAGTGCTTCCGAGACAGGATGGGAAAGACAACTCAGTTTTCAGTTTTTCTTCGTATCTACTTAACACTAAACCTTGCGAGAACTCCCAACCCCCCTCCCTCCCCAGCACTTACAGATCAAACAATTCTTATTCTTGCAGGTAACAACCTTCAAATTAGAACAATATTATTGCTACATTTGTCAACTTTCCTACTGTAACAGTTCATTCGGTGCTTAACCTATTGGTTTCTGCTGCATCCTTTCCTGCGGGTGATCTACAAGTGCTTTTTCCATTACCAACATCCGAACAACACACGGTGACAATGCTGAAGTGCAGAGACATAAAACAGACACTACCGTGTGTGATCACTCAATGTATGTCGGGGCGTTAATTTCGAATTCCAGCAATATCAAGTTCCAGTCCAATGAGATATGCGTTTTCCTGAGTCCCCTGCGCTCCTCTCTTTGTAGTTCTAACCCTTCTGTCTTTCCCCATCGCAGCACCTCCCCATGCCAGTTGGCGATGTCTGGCGGTCCAGCTGACTTCCATTTCATTGCTAACGCTCTTCTCGCCAGCAGCAAAGCCATATCTACGAATCTAGTGGCAACACTCCTCTTTTTTTCTGTGTGTCCTGGCCCTAAAATTCCATATAACATGGTCTCGTACGGTCTGCCCGGGGCCACTGCTGCTAGGGCCTCCTGTATTGTCGTCCAGTAATATCCAAGTTTAGGACATTCCCAGAACATATGCAAGAGACCTGCGTCATCTGCGTTGCACCTGGGGCAGTTATTCGCTAGTTCTGGGAACATTGCATACAGTCTGTGCGGTGTTAGGTATGCTCTGTGGACTATCAATAATTGGATGTACTTAAACTTCGGGTTCCGCGCCACTTTTTTGGGGTACTGTAGTACCTTTTTCCATTCAGTGTCCCTGAGTGCTCTGCCCACATCTGTTTCCCAGCGGGTTCGGAGGGGCTGTAATGTCACCGCTCTGTCTACCCGTATCCCGTACGTTAGCCATTTTGTCAGGTGACTGCCCGACCCCATTAGGTATTGCATTGTGAGCAGCGCATTTGTGACTGGTTCCGTTCCATCTCTCGCCCATTGTGTGGAGATGTAATGAGTTAACTGTGCGTGCGTGAGGAATAGCTCTCTCGGGGTGTGACGCAATCTGGTGAAGTCTGCATGTGTCAGTAGGCTTCCCTCCGAGAAAAAAATTCCCAACCTGTACCACCCCGGCCTCATGCCACTGCTGCAGTTTGCGCTCCGTGAGCATGCCTGACCCCAGTGGGATTCCCAGTAACGGTATCGTGGGCGCGTAAGCAGAATTTCTGTTAGTATACTTCACCGCCACCTTCCATAGTAATGCCAGAAACCGGTCCCCGGGAGCTTGTTTCCTTCCCAGTGTAAGAATTGGCTTTTGTAGTTTGGTTTGCCCTGTTCCCATCATGCACTGGGACAGGAACAGACTAATTTGCATACAGCCAGGTTCTGAAACTGGGATGGTGCAGTGAGCTAAAAAACGGTGTTGGGTCTCGCCCTGATCTCTTGACTGGGTGAGAGCTTTCTGCTTAATTCAGAGACTCTGTCCCTCACCACCCCTTGTTGTAAATATTTTTGTCCACCCTAAGCGTGGAAGGGTATTCTCAGATGTGAGACCCTTGCTCATTGCACCATCAGGATTCAAGCAAACCGGGCCGAAGACGGCTGTAATGCCAGAAACCGGTCCCCGGGAGCTTGTTTCCTTCCCAGTGTAAGAATTGGCTTTTGTAGTTTGGTTTGCCCTGTTCCCATCATGCACTGGGACAGGAACAGACTAATTTGCATACAGCCAGGTTCTGAAACTGGGATGGTGCAGTGAGCTAAAAAACGGTGTTGGGTCTAGCCCTGATCTCTTGACTGGGTGAGAGCTTTCTGCTTAATTCAGAGACTCTGTCCCTCACCACCCCTTGTTGTAAATATTTTTGTCCACCCTAAGCGTGGAAGGGTATTCTCAGATGTGAGACCCTTGCTCATTGCACCATCAGGATTCAAGCAAACCGGGCCGAAGACGGCTGTAATGCCAGAAACCGGTCCCCGGGAGCTTGTTTCCTTCCCAGTGTAAGAATTGGCTTTTGTAGTTTGGTTTGCCCTGTTCCCATCATGCACTGGGACAGGAACAGACTAATTTGCATACAGCCAGGTTCTGAAACTGGGATGGTGCAGTGAGCTAAAAAACGGTGTTGGGTCTAGCCCTGATCTCTTGACTGGGTGAGAGCTTTCTGCTTAATTCAGAGACTCTGTCCCTCACCACCCCTTGTTGTAAATATTTTTGTCCACCCTAAGCGTGGAAGGGTATTCTCAGATGTGAGACCCTTGCTCATTGCACCATCAGGATTCAAGCAAACCGGGCCGAAGACGGCTGTAATGCCAGAAACCGGTCCCCGGGAGCTTGTTTCCTTCCCAGTGTAAGAATTGGCTTTTGTAGTTTGGTTTGCCCTGTTCCCATCATGCACTGGGACAGGAACAGACTAATTTGCATACAGCCAGGTTCTGAAACTGGGATGGTGCAGTGAGCTAAAAAACGGTGTTGGGTCTAGCCCTGATCTCTTGACTGGGTGAGAGCTTTCTGCTTAATTCAGAGACTCTGTCCCTCACCACCCCTTGTTGTAAATATTTTTGTCCACCCTAAGCGTGGAAGGGTATTCTCAGATGTGAGACCCTTGCTCATTGCACCATCAGGATTCAAGCAAACCGGGCCGAAGACGGCTGTAATGCCAGAAACCGGTCCCCGGGAGCTTGTTTCCTTCCCAGTGTAAGAATTGGCTTTTGTAGTTTGGTTTGCCCTGTTCCCATCATGCACTGGGACAGGATCAGACTAATTTGCATACAGCCAGGTTCTGAAACTGGGATGGTGCAGTGAGCTAAAAAACGGTGTTGGGTCTAGCCCTGATCTCTTGACTGGGTGAGAGCTTTCTGCTTAATTCAGAGACTCTGTCCCTCACCACCCCTTGTTGTAAATATTTTTGTCCACCCTAAGCGTGGAAGGGTATTCTCAGATGTGAGACCCTTGCTCATTGCACCATCAGGATTCAAGCAAACCGGGCCGAAGACGGCTGTAATGCCAGAAACCGGTCCCCGGGAGCTTGTTTCCTTCCCAGTGTAAGAATTGGCTTTTGTAGTTTGGTTTGCCCTGTTCCCATCATGCACTGGGACAGGAACAGACTAATTTGCATACAGCCAGGTTCTGAAACTGGGATGGTGCAGTGAGCTAAAAAACGGTGTTGGGTCTAGCCCTGATCTCTTGACTGGGTGAGAGCTTTCTGCTTAATTCAGAGACTCTGTCCCTCACCACCCCTTGTTGTAAATATTTTTGTCCACCCTAAGCGTGGAAGGGTATTCTCAGATGTGAGACCCTTGCTCATTGCACCATCAGGATTCAAGCAAACCGGGCCGAAGACGGCTGTAATGCCAGAAACCGGTCCCCGGGAGCTTGTTTCCTTCCCAGTGTAAGAATTGGCTTTTGTAGTTTGGTTTGCCCTGTTCCCATCATGCACTGGGACAGGAACAGACTAATTTGCATACAGCCAGGTTCTGAAACTGGGATGGTGCAGTGAGCTAAAAAACGGTGTTGGGTCTAGCCCTGATCTCTTGACTGGGTGAGAGCTTTCTGCTTAATTCAGAGACTCTGTCCCTCACCACCCCTTGTTGTAAATATTTTTGTCCACCCTAAGCGTGGAAGGGTATTCTCAGATGTGAGACCCTTGCTCATTGCACCATCAGGATTCAAGCAAACCGGGCCGAAGACGGCTGTAATGCCAGAAACCGGTCCCCGGGAGCTTGTTTCCTTCCCAGTGTAAGAATTGGCTTTTGTAGTTTGGTTTGCCCTGTTCCCATCATGCACTGGGACAGGAACAGACTAATTTGCATACAGCCAGGTTCTGAAACTGGGATGGTGCAGTGAGCTAAAAAACGGTGTTGGGTCTAGCCCTGATCTCTTGACTGGGTGAGAGCTTTCTGCTTAATTCAGAGACTCTGTCCCTCACCACCCCTTGTTGTAAATACCTTCCATAGTTTAAGCGCTAGTCGGAGCAGGGGTGGGGCAGTGTCTGGAATCCTAGCCCGCTAGAGCAGCAAGCTGTGTATAGCTCCTCTTGCTTTATCAGTGTCCGACATATTAAGTTCATGAAGGTTACGTACCGTCAGCCAATACGCCAGCCACTGGAGTTGACACGCATACGCATATGCGATCAAGTCTGGAACTCCCATTCCGCCCTTGTCCGTCGGTAGTTGCAGTTTGGCTAGGCTGATGCGTCGCCTGCCCGTGCCCCACACCATCTCCGTCAGTGCCGAGTTTAGGGCTTTAAAGAAGAAGGTGGGGATCGGCAATGGTACGTTGGTGAAATAATATAACAGTCTGGGCAGAACCACCATTTTCGAAATCGTGACTCTGCCTGCTACAAAAAGTGGTAATGTTGTCCAGAAGCAGATTTGTGTCCTCAAGGCGGTAAGGGCCTTTCCCAGGTTACCCTCTATCATGTCCTGTGACCGTCTGTAGATCTGCAGACCTAGATATTTGAATGTCACAGGCTCAACCTTGAAACTATGTGGCGGAAACTGCAAGTGTGAGTCCTCATGAGACTCTTGGAAACAGTACCCATGGGAATTATTTTCGTTGATCGTGAGGCCTGATACGTCCCTGAATTCCTGAAATATATCTGGGAGTGGGGTCATTGGGTTTGTTACGTTGTTGAGGAATAGCAATATGTCATCCGCATAGGCGGAGACGACATGCTGGGTGTGCAGACAGGACATTCCTCTGTGAGCTGCCACAGTTCGTATCTTTACTAACAGGGGTTCTAACGCTATGATGAAGTTTAGGGGCGACAGGGGACAGCCCTGCCTAGTACCTCTCTTAATATGAAACTGCTCCGATATACACGCATTAGTTCTGACGCGCGCCGTGGGGCCAAAATAAAGTATTTTAATTCATGCTGCGTATGCCGGTGGGATGCCGAACTTATCCAGCACTGAGAACATATAGTCCCATCTCAGCGAATCAAAGGCCTGTCTAAGGTCCAGGGAGATACACCCCTCCTTTCCTCCAGTATTACCAACTGACATCATGAGTTGACTCAGTCTACGTAAGTTCAGTGCAGTACTCCTCCCTGGCACGAAGTCTCCCAGCTAGTACACGAAGACCAGAAAGGCTTTATCAAGGGTAGGTACTTGAAGGAGCTAACTTTCTCCCTCATAGGGAGTATAGATGTGGCTTCTACATATAACCGTCCCTTGGCGGTAATCGCGCTGGATGCCGCCAAGACGTTTGATCGGGTGAATTGGGCATACTTACAGGCCCTGATAAAGCATCTTAAGTTGGGTGTAAATTTTAGTTTGGTTTTGGCACTACTATATCACTCCCCTACATCCTGTGTATTAGTGAATGGGATACTAACTCAGCCAATAAAAGTAATGAGAGGTACAAAACAAGGGTGTCCCCTTCCCCCCTTTTATTTGACCTCTACATTGAACCCTTAGCTTATAGGATTAGGGAAGCAGAGAGGATCCCCCCGTTTGAATTTAAGGGATGGTCAAGGAAGATTGGGCTATACGCCGACGACATAGTTATTTTAACCTCGAAGTTGCAGCAGTCGATGGGTTGTTTAGATGAATTAACTAAGGAGTTTAGGGCTCTTTCTGGATACCTTATAAATGCTGATAAGACGGAGGTTATGTCCTGGAATCTAACTGCAGAGGGTATAGCCTGCAAATCGGAGATACGTTATCTAGGAGTGAGGATAACACAAGATATAAGGGAGCTCACTAAAGTCAACTTTGTTAAAGTTAGGAAGGCGATATCTGCTGCTCTGCGAGGGTGGGCGCATCTCCCGTTAACACTGTAGGGTCGAGTCAATCTGGTGAAGATGATGGTTTTACCTAAGATATTTTTTTTTGACTCACTGCCGCTTTTATTTGAGAAGGACTGGCTCGCAAGGCTGCAAAGCGAGATAGGGTCATTTATTTGGGCGTCAAGAGGGTCCTGCTTGTCATGGAAGAATATTAGGAGAAAACTTTTGAAAGGAGGGTTGGCGGCCTCGGACTTTCAGATCTACTCATTGGCTTTTCTGCTGAAGAAATGCAGATTGTTGTTGGGTACGCCGGGGAGTTCAGTTATAGGGAAATTGTTGTCTGCATTGCATAAAATGGAGAATGTGAAGCAGCACGGTTTTATGTATAAATTTGCCGATCCAAAGTACTTTAAAAACATTAGATTAAGAGTGTTGAAAGACCTAGCGACGGCCTGGTTTAAAATCAGGAGGGCAGCGAAAATCCCATACTACAGTTCTATGGCCCCGATCTGGGATACGCCAGGAGCCCCTCTCTGGGCCAAGGATGTGTTGGCAAAGGCAATGATAGTGGATGGTCCACAGAGGGGGGAAGACCTGTTTATGGAGGGCACCCTAGCTCCATGGGGGTATTGTGAGCAGGAGTGGGGCCAGAAATTTTCCAGGTTTAAATATTTGCAGATCCAAAGCTGGGAGGCGGGCAAGGAAAATCTAATTGGTCATCATAATGACTTTGAAGAGAAGTTGGGGTTGGATTTACAGATTAAAAATGAAGTCGCGTTGTGGTACTGGTCAATAGTGGAGTTGGAGGACGGTTCTTTTACGCTGCCGGAGACCTTGCGGGGAGAGTGCCTGCCAGAGATTGCTTCAGAAGACCAATGGCAAGTAACAATGTCGATACTGCACAAAGTGGTTAAACCTGCAAATTTAAGGAGAAATCACTTGTTCACCATCCACAGGGCATAATGATCTCCCAGAAACTTGCAAAGTTCAAGGCTGGCGGAATGGTGGTGTGTCCTAAATGCAAGAGTCCTAATGAGGATGACCTACATATGTTTGTGACCTGCCCGGCGATAAAAGAATTTTGGGAGGCCGTAAGTAAGTGTTTGTCATCAGCTCTGGGCCAGCAGATCAAGGTAAGCCCTGAACTTGTTATGACAGGAAGATTGGACTTACAAGGTAAGGGCTTGGATGACAAAGCAAAATTTGTGTTTTATGCCACACTACTGGCTCGGAGCGAGATATGTAAAATGTCGGTTTCTGCAGATCCCCCAACAGAACTGAATTGGTTAAGATCGATGAGAGCTATTGCCAAGTTGGATATTGTGGATCGGCATAAGAAAAGATATAGATTTTGGACTTCCTTTCTGTTATGTTTTGGGTGAAGGATTGTGTTGTAAAGATAAAGGTGTGTGAAGTCCTATGATTAAGCTTTCTCCAAATCTTGGTTGGTTCAAGTCTCGAGGAAGACCGGTTAAGATGGTAAACTTCCTCCTAAGAGCAAAGCTAACATATGAGATGAGCAGCCCAAGAGCGGTATCGTGAAACTCGAGGAGAGGGCGAATGAGGAAACAAAAAAAAAACAATTTTTGTAAAAATATTTAATTATTTTAATATGTTTTATTACTTAAGGAACTTGCTACCCTATATCTATACAAACTATACAACAAGCACCTAAACTATATTTATTAAAGTATAATATTGACACATTTTACATAATTGTTTATCAATTAAAATATTAATAATTACCTACTAGTAAATTCATTATAATTAATTTCCCTCCCACCCTTTATCCTTAATTAATAAATAACTAATAACACATTATTATATTTAATTAACTCTCCACCCTTTACCCCTACAAATACAACTGAAACCTAATATATAACTCAAACATTATCTTAATTACACTATTTACAAAATTAATTAACAATTAAATAAATGTATGTATTAAAATCAATTAAATACTATAATTAATTTCCTGCACACCATTTACCCTTACCAAAACAACAAACTACGCAGAAAAAGTGTACACAATTTAATTAGTTAATAATCAATTAATAAAGTAATTATAATAATACATAATTATTAACTAATTATAACTAATATACTTCCCATCCTACAAAACCCACATCCTGTACCTAAAACGTAATTTAAAAAAATGTAATGATACAATTAATATTGATAATTATCAATTAAATAGTTAATATTAATAATAAAAAGTTATTACTTGATTATAATTATTTTAATTCCCACCCTACACCCCTACAAATCCCACAACCTGCACCTAAAACTTAAATTAAAAAACAAATGCAATCATACAATTAAAATAAAGAAACAATTAAATAATAACGTTAATTTAAACTTGATTGGTAATTATAATTAAGTTACTTTCCAACCAATACAACTACAAAACCCACAATCCACACCTAAAATATAAATAAAATAATAATGTTTATACAGTTAACATGAATATTTATCAATTCCATGATTTATATTGATTAAAAATGAATTATTAATTAATTATAATTAATTTACGTACTACTCTGTACACCTGTAAACCCCACAACCTAATATGGTACTAAAAATGACAAAAAATTATTAAACCCAATTTTAAAAGTACAAAAAATCCACCAACTTTATTAAAAAACATTAACAATATGTACACAAACAGTATTTAACATATACAATTTAAGTATATAGTCAAATACAAAAAATAATAAAAAATCAATATTATTAACAATAAAATTTTTAACATCGATATTTTTGTCATCGGTATCAAGCATGGGCGGAAAATCCGTTTCGCTCGCGGATTTTGCGGATTTTCGGTAAATTCGCAATCCGCGAGATTCGCGAATCTCCCGCAAAATCCGCGAGCAGCGGATTTTGCTCGCACTGCTCGCACTGTTCGCGTGAGTTCGCGGCTTCCCAGTACAACTTCGCGCCCCGCGAATAAGTGCAAAATTGCAGAAATACGATCTTAGCAAAACTGAAACTACTTACCAGGTTCAAAAGTTCAGGCTCATCATTAGTAGCCATTTCCTGTAGTGCTTCCTGAGGGGCCCCTCCAGAGTTCAGTTGCAACTATTATGTGACCCTGCTCTGAACCTCAGAATAGTTACACATATGCCACAAAGGTCCTGAATTACAGCTAAGGGAGACAAGCAGGAGCCAGGCTGGAAGTTCAAATCCATTAATCAGCCCCTAATTCATTATTGTCAGTTGGGGCAGGGCAGGTGTTGTAACTAATTTTGCAACAATGAAAGCACTTAGCAAGTGCAAAAGATCACTAATCAGGAAGCACTAAGGAAGCAGGTGCCAGCTAAAAAAATATTCTGTGACACATTAATCAGCCCCTAATTAATTCAGGTCACTTGAGGCAGGGAAGGTGTGCTTGCCTTGCCACAATAATGTACACTGACTGGACAACCAGAGGGTGCTGTGATGAAACAGAGGGTGGCATGGGTGGGCCAGAGGGTGGCATGAGTAGTGAGAGAGTGGCAGTGGTGACAGAGAGTGGCAGTGATGAAGAAGAGTGTCCCAAACAGGCTGGACACGTAGAAACAACAAGTTCGCGAAACTTGCGACCCGACAGGTAAGTTCGCAATTTGCGAAAGTGTACAAAACCCTCGCGAACTGGCAGAAACCCGCGCAAACACCAAAAAAAAAAATTCGCGAGAATTCGCGGATTTTGCGGACTGCGAGTTCGCAAATCCGCAAAATTCGCCCATGCTTAATCGGTATTAAGACTTTCTATATTTCTAACATCGATATTACTTACCTTAAAAGCAATATTGTTGTCAACGGTATTCTTGCTGACGATATTTCTGCCTGAGGATATTTACAACTTTATATTTCGGTAGGTCGATATTTAATTTTTTATATTTTGGCTGAATAGCCCAAACACATCCTCAACCACCACATCCACCACCACACCCACCACCGCACCCACAACTACCACACCCACCACCACAACACCCACAACCACACCCACAAGCACCACAACCAAACCCACTAGCACAACCACACCTACCACCATACCCACAAGAGCCACAACCACCACCACATTCACAAGCACCACACCCACACCCACAAAAACCAACACATTCACAAGCACATCACAAGCACCACACCCACAAGAACCACCACATCCACAAGCACAACAACCACCCCAACAGCACTCATCCAAACACACATCTACATGCAAAACAACACTCACAAAATACAAACTCACACGCTCACCTGACCAACATACACCTGCCAAGAAACACACACCTATCAGGAGTTTGTTAAAGCGCAACTACTCACCCGTAAGGGTCTCAAGGCACTAGGGGTGGGGGGGTGCAGGTTCCATTCCATCAAGGAGGGGGTCTGTTGAAGAGCCAGGTTTTGAGGTTTCTTGCGAAGATGGCGAGAGATGTAGTCTGTCTGAGGTGGAGCGGAAGGGCGTTCCATGCTTTGGCCGCGAGGAAGGAGAAGGAGCGGCCTCCCGATCTAGTCTTTCTGGTGCGGGGGACCTCGGCGTAGGAGAGCTGGGCTGATCGTAGGGTCCTTTGGGGTGCATGGAATTTGAGCCGGCTGTTCAGGTATGCTGCTCCGGTGCCGTAGAGGGCCTTGTGTGCGTGGGTGAGCATCTTAAAGGTGATTCTCGCCTCGACGAGGAGCCAGTGGAGTTTGCGCATGTGCTGGGAGTTGTGGCAGTGTTTTGGCAGGTTGAGGACCAGTCTTGCGGCGGAGTTTAGGATGTTCTGTAGCTTGCAGATGATGTTTTTGTTTATTCCGGCGTAGAGTGCGTTGCCGTAGTCGAGTCTGCTGGTGACCAGGGCGTGAGTGACTGTCTTTCGGTGTTCGAGGGGGATCCATTTGAAGGTCTTACGAAGGAGGCGGAGGGTGTGGAAGTAGGAAGATGAGACAGAGTTGATCTGGCGGTCCATTTTGAGCTCGGAGTCCAGGATGATTTCCAGGTTGCGTGCGTGGTCTGTGGGGGCTGGGGGGTATCCGAGGGCGGTGGGCCACCAGGTGTCACTCCAGGCGTCGGGGTTTGGGCCCATGATGAGAACTTCTGTTTTGTTGGTGTTTAGTTGTAGGCAGCTGTTTTTTATCCATTTGGCGACGGCTTCCATGCCTTCTCGAAAGTTGCGTCTGGCGGTGTTGGGCTCGTTGGATAGGGAGAGGATGAGCTGGGTGTCGTCTGGGTATGACACAATTTTGAGTCCATAGGTTCTGACGATGGGGGCAAGTGGAGCCATTTAGACGTTGAAGAGCGTCGGGCTGAGGGAGGAGCCCTGGGGGACTCAGCAGGTGGTAGGTGTGAGGTCTGAGAGGAAAGGCGGGAGTCTGACTCGTTAGGTCCTGCCGGAGAGGAAGGAGCAGATCCAGTCGAGGGCCTTGTCCTGGATTCCCGCGTCGTAGAGTCTGCGTATTAGGGTGCAGTGGGAGACTGTGTCGAACGCCGCTGATAGGTCTAGGAGGATGAGGGCTACTGTTTCTCCTTTGTCCAGTAGGGTGCGGATGTCGTCTGTTGCGGCGAGAAGGGCAGTTTCCGTACTATGGTTTTTTCTGAAGCCGGATTGGGAGGAGTCAAGGATGTTGTGTTCTTCAATGAATGTGGCGAGTTAGCTGTTGATGGCTTTCTTGATGACTTTCGCTGGGAAAGGGAGCAGGGAGATGGGTCTGTAGTTTTTGAGGTCGGTGGGGTCCGCTGAGGGTTTCTTCAGGAGGGAGTTGACCTCGGCGTGTTTCCAGTCGTCGGGGAACGAGGCGGTCGCCAGGGAGCGGTTGATGGTGTGGCAGAGCAAGGGTGCGATGGTGTATGCGGCTCTGTTGAAGATGTGGTGGGGGCAGGGGTCCGTGGGGGCCCCTGAGTGGATTGACTTAATTGTCTTCAGTGTGTCTTTGGTGGTGAGGGCTGCCCAGTCATCAATCGATGGTTTCCGGGTGCCGGGGGTGGTTGGTGAGGGTTCAGTGTGTTGGTTGTCTTCGTCAAAGTTGTCGTAGATGCTCTTGATTTTGTGGTGGAAAAAGGTGCTGAGTTTGTCGCAGAGGTCTTGTGAGGGAGGGATGTCGGTAGACTCGCTGGTGGGTTGGGCGAACTCCTTGATGATGCTGAAGAGTTCCTTGCTGTTGTGTGCGTGGGTGGAGATTCTGTCTTCATTTGCTTTTTTCCTCGTTTCTCTGATGAGCTGATGGTGAGCGTTGGTGGCGGCTCTGAAGTTGTTGTGGGCTTATGTGGATTTGGTGTTTCTCCAGGCCTTTTCGAGGCGGCGGCATGTGCGCCTGGACTTTCAAAGTTCGGTGGTAATCCATCTGGCCTTCTTGGCACGGGAATTGTTGTTTATCTTGAGGGGGGCTATGGTGTTGGTGCTGTGCGAGATCCATCTATGCAGGGTTCGGGTTGCGGTGTCAGGGTCGTCGCTTTCCGCGATGGTTGGGGTGGAGTTGCTGAGTGAGGAGATGAGCTGGTCGTCGTGATTTTGGTCCAGTTTCTTTGTGGAAGCAGGTGCTGGTGTCTGTGGATGGTGGGTGTTCTGGAGGTGAAGTGGACGCAACGATGGTCGGTCCATGGGAGTTCGGTGGTGTGGCTGAAGGTGATGGAGTTTCCTGTAGTGAAGAGGGGGTCGAGGGTGTGTGTTGCTGAGTGCGTGGGCTCGGTCACGATCTGGCAGAGTCCAATGTTGTGGAGGTTGTCCAGGAGGCATGTGGTGTTGGGGTCCAGTTGATTGTCGAGGTGGAAGTTGAGGTCTCCCAGCAGCGTGTAGTTGGTGGATGCGTTGGCCTGCGGGGAGATAATGTCCGTGATGGAGTTGGCGAAGGGTCCGCGGGGTCCAGGGGGTCGGTAGATGAGGGTTCCTCGGAGGGCGGCAGTGGGGCTGGCCAGTATCTTGACGTGAAGGTGTTCCATCAGTTCTGTGGACTCGTCAGGGAGTGTGCTCAGGCGGAGGCTGTATTTGTGGACGATGGCGATTCCTCCTCCTGGGTAAGTGGGGCGGTCCTTCCTGTAGATCTTGTATCCTTGGGGGATGGCGATGGCGATGTCCGGTCCTGAGGTGGTGTTGGTCCAGTTTTCGGTGAAGAATGCTACGTCCGAGGAGGTCCCAGATTTCTGTGGCGTGTTTGTGGAGGGATCGGACGTTGAGGAGGATGCATTGCAGGGTCTTCGGTTCGGTTGTGTTCTTGTGGGCGGGTTGTGCTGGATCCGTGTTCTTGGCGGTGCTGCAGGTGTGCCGGCAGCGGTGACAGCTGAAGGGTCCATGGTTGTCGGCTGGTGATGCTAGCTTGCAGTTGTTGTTGCAGCCTGGGTTGAGTGCGTGGAGTGCTGCTGGGTCGTAGCGTTGGCGGGCGGAGGTCCAGGGTTCCTGGTGCTGGTCGCGGACGGGTCGCGGACGGGCGCAGACGTGCTTGCCTTTGACGCACCTTCGGTGCACCAGCGGCGTGCCCGCAGCCCGCAGCCGCTGCGCGGCCGCGCAGTGGCCGCCATTAAGTAGGGGTCGGGGAGGGCTGGACAGCTGGGAGGCGGGAGCGGGGAGAGGAGCTGGATTGGGCCGGTCGAGCTGGAGGGGGGGGCCACGGGGGCAGCAGCGGCGGGGAGAGGTAAAGGGAGGAAAGAAGGGATAAAGAAAAAAGGGAAAATAAGCAGAAATAAGGCACAAAAGAGCAGAGATGCAGAAAAGGGCAGATAGGTAAAAGATGGAAAGGGTAGAAAAACGAGTGAAAATTAGTGAAGGAGCAGAGGGAGAGAAAGGGAAAATGGGCAGAAATAAGGCACAAAAGAGCAGAGGTGCAGAAAGGTGAGAGATAGAAAGGGTAGAAAAACGAGTGAAAACGAGTGAAGGAGCAGAGGGAGAGTAGAAAAAAAACGTATAGCTCCAAATTTAGGGTCTGATTACAATGTCGGTCAGTGTTGCCTCCAACCGACATCGCTTCGGATTCAGGACTAACCAACCTCCGGGCTGTGGTTCCAACTGCATTATTAAGATGCAACCGCACATGGTGCAGTCGCACACTCACATTTCCCTATGGGAGCTTGTGCTGCGGTCGGACACCGACCACAGCACAAGCTCCCATAGAGGTGCTGGCCACTGGTGCAGGGATTTACTGGGGGCAGCGTAATTGCCCCCCCGCCTCCCCCAGGCCCACTACTGTAGCCATAGAGGCAAGGGGGCCTTGCTATGGGCCCAAAAAGGCACATTCCGACAGCCTTTCCATGTCGCAAAGGCCAGCATGGAAAGGCTGTGTGAAACCGTCAAAGTAATCCCGATGGTGGTTCCGACTGACCGACGTGCTCAAGCCAGCCAGAATGTTTGGCGGGTTTGACTTCCAACCACCTAAATTGTAATTAGGCAGTTGGCAGTAAAACCAGGGATGATGGTTGGAAAGCCTCCGATCTACAGTTGGAGGCTTTCCGGCCAACATCATAATAAGCCCTAATAGCTAATTGTATAATTTTGTCCCCCACTCCTCCTCTATTCATGTACTACTAATCTCCTCACACTAAGTGAACATCAAGCATTTCTACAAATGTTCTATGGTTTAACAATCCAAACCCTGTATTATGCAGTTAATACTGTAATACTAGGTCAGACATCTATTGAAGGTTAGCATGCTAGTGCTAGTTAAGAGACATGCTATGTTGTACGTCTCTTAACTAGATAAATTTAACCAACATTAAGGAGCCATTGAATTAGTGGTATCTGTAAATACCTCTTTTTGGATGATCACCCACAAAGTTTTGGACTGAAGCTACTGGTTTTTCGACTGTGAGAGTTTACTGAGCCCTGTTAACCAAACCTGTGTCAGTGTTCTAACCCTTTACAAAGTGTATGTTGAATTGACTATCCAATTGGCATAAGCTGACTTACTTACGCTTCAGTCATACCCATTAAACTAGCACACTCAAAATACAGAAAGGTTAAAATAGTGAGCATGGACAGGAACAACCTAAAAAATTGTGAATGGAGACTCTAAGTGGATATATTAAAAAACAAACTATTCAGGGAAATAGAAAAAAGATGTTTTTTAGTTGACATACGGACACTACATTGCATCTGTATTCAGGGTTTACAATTTGTGATACGTTTTCTTTATGCAAAAATAATCTTCCTATTGTACACAAACAAAAATATTTTTCTTTTTTGTATTTTTTATATATATATAACACATCCAAATAGTTTATTTTATTTAAGTACACCACTCTGTCATTCCTGCCACAGGGTGTGCCAACGCACGTTTCGGTGCAAGCTTCAGTGCAGCAAGTACCTTCTTCAGGGCACAGGTAAATAGATAATATCAAAGTAACCACATAGGCGATAGGGGGATAGTGGTACAGCAGATGAGAATTCCAACACAAATGTCTAGAAAATAAATTAGAAAGAATCCATATAGAGGCAATTGCAATTCAGATCAATATAAAACAGTACTAATGACCAAGCAAATTATTCAAAACTCTATTATAAGAATAAACGTGCTGCCAAGATCTCACCAAAGTAGTGAAGACATCCATGTGTTATGTGTCTCCAAGATGTGCAGGATTTAAAGCTCAATCACCACCACGTTGATGATGAGATAGAAAGTAAAAGTGAGAAGTGCATACCATGACAAGTAATAATGCAACCAGATTGCCTCAATAGACAGTGCCAAAGAGGTAGTATAATGATAGACCCACCCCATATCCTTAGGGAATGATAAAAAGAAAAAAGGGAAGTGATAATAAAAACAGGAACATTCCAATACTTACAGATATATGAATTCTGAATAAGAATTCAATAGAATCCAGTATAGAGAATTTCCAGGTTCAAAAGAAATAGGAGATATAAAGAAATCCTGTATGTAAAAAGCAAGATAAGAGGAAAGAAACTGAGGAGAATGAAACATGTTTAGGAGGAGGATAAGTGCTACCCATAGACGGTATAAAGCAAGGAATGAAGGAAAAAGAATGTATATATATATGTATATATATATCTGGAGAAACTCGAACCACTTCCTGATACTCCGCAGCAGCAGACAGGCGAGGAAAGAGACACAGACCTCCGAGTTATTTCAGGTGGGCAGTGATTTTATTGTAAGTGACCCAACACAACGCGTTTCAAGCCCGTAAGCCCTTGATCACGTGTCACAAGTGAAAACACCATCTACTACATTTAAAGTGAATAGTGCCCCTCCCAAGCTTGACATCACAGGTCACATGTGCATAGACACTGAAAACATCCTAACGTTTCCTTCTGTTATTTAAAAATGTTACCTGAAGGCATATAAATATCGTTTGACACGCACTGGGTTTATATATATACATGTTCAATAAATAATTTAAAATAACATGTAAAGTGCTATGTGCCACGAAATTTGTAAAATAATAAATACAATTCGTTTTTTTAAAGAAATCTTCATGGGATGAATCCAATTTTAACTGCCAAAATGTCAACCATTATGTTGTTAGTATCTAACCGGTTAAATCCGTACATATTAACAACTGACAGAACTTCCTGTGAAATATGTACGAAAAAGTGTGGTCTTCATATTACCAATATTTTCACATTTTTTCTTATTTAGCGCACATTACAGTCAAAAAATGGAGAGGCAAAAAAGTGCAAAAAGTGCATGTCATAATGATTAAAGTGCAAGTGTAGATGGTATACATTTCTCAAATCTTCAAATGTATATTATAGGTCCAATCATCTGTACACCAGAAAACTAAATAATTCATGAATATATACTGATAAGACGATCAAATTAGATCCTAAAAACATTTGAATATATGTAAGAAATATAAAAATACCTTTTGAGAAATTGATATGAGGGAAAGACAAAAATGTATAAATTTAAACACTCATTATATTTACAATATATATTACAAGGACAGATTTCTTAATTTTATTTACAGGTAACTCAACTAGTGAACAGACGGACATTAGATATGGCAGCCATATTTGAATTACAGAAAGCTGCGCATATCTTCCGTCGTGTTTAACCCATTGGGCCATTTGCAATCTAGCTCCAAAATATATTTTGTTTCGAGCTGACGGAGTTGGCGTTCTCTGTTGCCGTCTCTCCTTTTTCTAACTACAGCGTCAATGACATAATAAGGCAGGCAATTGATGTTGTTAGCATGCACTCTCTTAAAATGTCTAGCAACAGGATATGTTGCATCACTGTGCAGAATGGCCCTAATATGCTGCAATATCCTGACGTGCACCTGCCGCTTCGTGCTACCCACGTAGCGAAGCCCACAGGTGCACGTCAGGACATACACAGCATACTCGGTTTTGCAGTTGCAATTTCCCATTATCAAACTAGGAGTAGTCCTGAACGGTGTCAAGTGAGTTGACATATTGCACCCAAAATTACATGCTCTACATGTTGTACATTTGGTGAAGCCCTTCTTCGGTGTTAACCAGGTAGTGACCTTTTTGATTTCAGGAGATACTCTGTCTAATCTTGTGCCCATGGTACTGCTTCTTCTAAAAGTAATTACAGGTTTAGCTGCAATTCTACTTTGAAGAATGCTATCTGTTAATACCACTGGCCAATGTTTGTTGACTATAGCCCGTATCTGTCTTTCCTCTCTATTGAAGGTGGTAATTAATCTAGGAGTGTTGGTTTTATTCGAGGTAATGACAGTATTAAGTGTATCAGGGCTTTCTTCATCGGGAGAAAAGAGGCTTATCCTAGATCTAGTTTTGGCCTTTTCCATTGCCTCTTTTAAGATTTGTTGAGAGTACCCCCTGTTTCTGAGTCTAGCAACCAGCTCCTGTTGACATTTATCAAATTCTTCCTCATTGCTACAGATGTATATATATATATATATATATATATATATATATATATATATATATATATATATATATATATATATACATATATATATATATATATATATATATATATATATATATATATATATATATATATATATATATATATATATATATATATATAGCTACCTTCGATTTCTAATGGGAGTCCTGAGATAGAAGTAAAAAGATGACTCGAGGTACGAGAAGGATACCCTGCCTGGACCGTTTCAAGAACAATGTTTATAGACTTTGGCAGTGTCCATCTATGGATTAGAGAACAAACAAAGTCTTCTGTATAGTGTATAAGATGGATAAGCACGAAAGAGCGACTATCTCTGGCCCCATCCACCCCTTCAACACCGGCATAGATAAGGTAGGCAGAAGCAGTGCTCGACTATAACTAAAAACATGCCTCCTGATTACTGCAAACTATGTCACAAAGAACTTGATAAGTAAATGGGACATAACAGGCCAGTAATCGGATATACCTTAAATCAAACAAACATAATGATATCTCCATAAGAGGCAGTCAGACACAAATCCGAAAAAGTGGACATCGCTCGCACAGATAGGGCTTCTGCAGTACTCCAAAACATGAGCGTATAACATACAAGTAAAAACAATACTAGTGTGGTGAACCGAGGGGAGCACCAGATGGGCCACAAAGAAGTACTGAGCATACAAGCCCTATGAGGCAGTGGAAATACATTAAGCTATAGTAAATGATATCAATTAAATTCACCTTACCTACCTGGAGGTATATCAAAGGAAACCCAGGGGGTGGCCCTGCTCATGAAATGCAGAAAGGGGTCCCACCTCAAGGGCTGAGTAGTGGTCGCCAAAGTCTAACCCACGAACAGTCAATGCGAAAGGTGCGTATCCTGTGGGGAGAAATAAGTGGGGTCGCGGACCCTCGTGTCTCTGCGCCTGGAATGCCGACCTGTGCCGAGTAACACTCTTATATAAAACCGGTAGAACTGTGGTCATGTGACCAGAAATGGATAAGGACAAGGCAGCATAGTAGACCACCGCGTTAGGTCAGTAAGGTGCAATGGGATCGCCATTTTGGAATCTCTGCTATTCAGCACCGAGCCACAAGAGTACAAAATAGGAAAACGCCATATACACCCACATGAAAGCTAATTATGTCAAAGAAAACATTAATTACAAAAATGGATAAAGAGAAAACAAATCACTAAATGGAACAATCAAACAAGCAGAAATATCCAATAACCAAGATATATCTGATAAAACCGAGATGTAGAGCGAAATCCAGAAAGGGGGGCAGAAGATTTCCAAAGATTGAAATAACTGCAAATAGGACCAAATAAAGACAAAGTCTATAGTAGGTGAGGGAAGTAGAACGAAAAAATAAAATACAAAAAATAATAAAAATAATAAATCTCAGTAGCGCAGTGAAACAGACACTGCTATATGGAAAAGGAACATATTTCTCTGGAACGTGGAGCAATAAAAAAAGCAGGGAAGAGGGGTGGGAAATAAAAGACCATCGAGCCCGATCGTCGATATGAAGTTAAATAGCATGTTCCCAAAGTGTGGTCTCATTAAGTCCACTCTGTTGTGTGTTCAGGAAGAAAATCCAAAACACCTCTCTTTTTTTGTGATATTTGGTATGATCGCAAACTTGAATAGGTGTTATTTTTTCCAGTATAGTCTATCTGAGTTTCCTATCTGTGTGTACTTGATCAACCCAGTGTTGAACAATGGGAACAGTTGTTTTTTTGTTTCAAATATTGGGCTTGTGTTCTCCAATGTGGATTTTTACTTCTCTTCCTGTTTCGCCCACATAGCAGAGGTCACATGGGCATAGAACACAAAAGCCCCAGTTGGCCAAGAGTTTCACCACTTAGTACCTCCAGTCGCTCCCAGTCTTTGAGTTTCTGCAAATTCACTGGGCCCCATTTGATCCTTCTGATTATGTGGTGTCTTTTCTCACCTGTAGAATCAGCTATTATACTGAGGTTTTTGAGCCTGTTGGAACTGACATTAAGGGAAATTACGAGTGGAAGGTGGTCACTCTCTGAACGAGGCAAGATGTTGAATCTTGCTACAGTATCCAAGATCCTATCTGTGGTAATCACATAATTCAGGGTATTATTCCCTTAAAGGAGTTTTGGAATTTTATCGGTGGCGAGTTGTTTTCAATTATATGCTGGATAGAATTCAGGCTATGAGCTTGGAAAAGAGTGGGTAACAAACTGTCGGTTTCACATCCCATTGCCAGGATTGTCAGGTCAATACCCAGGGATTGCTGGTTAAAATCGCCACAAATGATGACTTTGTGCATGTATTTTCGTAGAGAATGGATTCAAGTGAGTCACAGAACTAAGCCAATCTTACAGGGTTTCCTGCCTCAAAGCAGTTAACAGGAAGGATCTTCACCTTCTGGCCATTTATTTTCAGGCCTGCCAGGGACATCAGTTGGAACATTTCATAATGAGGTTTGAAGGTACAAACTTCCAAGTCTTAAGGTGAGGCTCAAGTAAATTGAAAGCACGCCAGAAGGTCTCCCAAATATGTGGGTTTTTATGGCTGACTGAAAGAATTCACAGTAGCCCGGGATTATGATAGAGCCGGTTGCTCAGGTTTCTTGGAAATAGAGCAGGTCAGCAGTCTTAATGAAGGACATTGTGGCTGTGGACTTTAGTAGCTTTGCTAAGCCTGCTACGTTCCTTGATATGAGGCTTATGCGAGAGTTGCTCTTGAGTTCAAACTGTGGAGAGTAACTGCCTGGGCTAGGAGTGATTCCTTAAATTGTTCAGAAGAGTTGTGGATAACCAACTCTAGTCATTTCCATGTTTCTGATTTTCTGTTTTGTCTAAGACAATTCTCCTTATTGGGAAAACTTGCTTGCCATAGGAGCATTAGATCCTCAATTTATTTTGTCAGGTTAAGTTGAGAATTACCGCCCCACCACCACCAGACGATACTGCATGGGTGGGTCTGGGGGCCCATGCGTGGGTCCTGTGTTTACCATGCCACTGGATACATGCTATCCTGGCTGATAGGGGGTGATACCCCCAACCCGGTCCTAGGGTGCTTGATTCCGGTCCAGGGAGATCCTTGCCTGACTGTTCAGGCTGGCTGTTTCCATGGGGAGCACAGTCAAAACTGATTTGCATATGGCTAGGTTCAACTCGGGTGGTGTGGTGAGCAAGAAAAGAATGGATTTAGGCCATGATCACTGTAGTGAGAGTGTGGGTTAACGTTGTTCAGCTTTACATCCATCAATTGTTCTTTTTGCATTAACACATGCGTATGCATTGGCTACCCTCTTAGATTGTTTTCTGATAGCAAGCCCACTGTAAGATCACCATCAATGCATGTGCACGCCAATACCAATCAAAAAAATAATTGATAATAGCTCGACCTTTTATAGCTGAGCGAGACCCGTTTGCTTTATCACTTTCCTTTTTTTGTCCCTAGTTGCTGTACAGCATCAGCAAAAAGCTTTGAATAAGCTAATAGGTCAGAAAGGCTTGTGGCCAGCCAGTCAGAGCCTTCTGTCCATGAACTGGAACCAAAATCGTATGACTGCAAGAAAGGCTCTTTCATTCAATAGGAGGACTTTACTTGATGTATTTTTAGATCTACAAAAGTGTTAAGCATTTCAAGTACAACTAGCACATTTTTTTAAATACTATTTTTTTACACATATCCACATCTACTGGACAGATTTACACAAAATTGCGTAGCATGCTTTCTGATTTAAGCTCCACTGTCATACCAAGTTTGGTGTAAATATATTCATTTATTTGACTGTGGGTGCAATCTGAATTGGAAAAATGGGAAAACAACATTTTATTTCATAATATCCCTGTTTTAATAACTTTTTTTCGCTCCTCGGGCTTCAAGAAAATTACCTTGAAACGCCTTACTTGACTCCACCTGCCGATTTAGTGCAGATCCGTCCATGGGGTCAAAAGTTATAGACAGATCAAAAAATACATTTTCATTGGCAAGTGCAGCAGAACCATACATATACAGTAGCAACTGCAACTGTACATCAGTATTATATAGGTATATGACACCAACCCACTTACAGGTACCATTCAATCACGTTTCTTTTGAAGTATCGTTTTTTGTGTTTAGACTCCTGCTCATTCAGTGCTCCCTGGAAGTTGAAAGAGGGTGTGGGGAGGGGATTGTGCAAAAACTGGTTGAAAGGGATAACACATATAAAATGTTGGCCAAGAGTATAGCAGCATGCGTTCCTTACACCCATGATTGTCTTGGAATAGGAATAGTAGTATTCTACCTCCAGTCCTAGGATATATTTGGGAAACATTTGAAATCTGATTTATGCAAATAGATCTATGCAATGCATGTATGATGCAATGGAAACCTGCATACCTGTGGTGTGTATGGACACTGGTAGTTACTCTTCAGAGAACATCATGGATGCAAAACCATGCAGGTAAAATGGGGAGTCAGTTTAAACTTATCATACCTTGCAGTCTTTTTGAAATAGCATGTTTTTACTGCAATAGCGCTATGAGAAACCTATCTCAGTCAACCCTTTTTTCCACAGAGTTTTATATGGCACAAACATGACCCGATTCGGGTATCAGAGCGCTTTACATTGCATTACATGAGGACACATTCATTTTTGTGAGGCATGGGGAGATTACGTGATTTGCCCAGAATCACAGGATGTTCAGTGTCATTGCCGAGACTCGCACCCAGTTCCCCAGATTCGAGTTCCACCGCCATAGCCGTTAGGCCAACTCTTCTCCCCTTTTATGTTCTTCTTTGTTTTCTTAACGGGTTTTCGATTCCAAATCCTTAAGTGCATTCCTCTCATATACTTCCATCAACTACCCATTACTCTTTCTGCATAAATGCAGCAAATTTTGCCCAAGTGAAAATTCAGTTTTATCTTAATCATTGAGAATCAAACAAATACAAACAAATACAAAAAAACATATTACACCTCACAAGCTAAGCAGCGTGTGCTTTGAGACTGCAGTAATTTACTCTTAGGGTTTAAACTGTGTTTGGGAAGTGTTTGTGTCTCTCGTTTTTGGCTAGGAGAGTGAGTTGTTTAAGTATGGGAAAAGCCGTATTGTTAGTGGCTTAGTTTAGGCCCTTACCTGTAGAACTCCAGAGTGTTGACAAACCCTTCCTTCTTCTATCCCTCCACTCTTCTTTTCAATCCAACAAATAGACTTTATGTCCAACACTCAAATTAATTTCAAATTTCCTATACTAATTCACCACTCATCTTTTGTGTGCACCAGAGTATCATGCTACTCGCCGAAAAGCTCTTCCACTCCTCGTCAGGGGTCGTAAGTGCTATATATATGCAAATACAATTACATGAACAAATACTGATTTGACTGGCACAAGAGTGTGCTTGTAGAATTATGAGCAATTTATTTAAATAAACATTCGTCAAGCTCATTCAAATACTGTGCTCCTATACACAAATGGCATGTTTTTGTTCAAAATATATTGTTGATAATGGTGGTATAGGGATATTTAAAATAATTAATTGGCCCAGGTGTAAGATATGCATGTTAATCAATGCTTTTATTTTAGAAATAGATTGTGCTGTGGGAGCTATACCTTATTGCAAGAGCATTTACTCTGCAGTGTGAACAGGATATTCAAGATCAAGTTCATGTTAAGTTTATATCCCAACCCTTAATAATGAGAGATATTTGAAGTTTCAGTTTCTTACTTCGGGGAGGAGGCAGATAGTGAACGCCCTCTCACGAGTATATAAAGCTGGATCTATGACAAGTTGTTAAAAATATATAAATTTTCAAATCTTTATGTGTTCTCTGAATAGTGGTAATTAGAAGAAGATAAAATCAGAAATAAAAATTAACGTGAATAAGAACTTGTAGTAAACTTTAGAAAATGGACCCTAAATAGAATATATATACTGATTTATTGGCTGACATGCTTTTAGAAATTTGGAATTAATTTTAGAACTGTTTTAAATAACTACTTTTGGCATTTTATATGAATGAAATGTATGAAAAATATTTGTTTAACTGTTTTACATTTCAAAGCCAATCTCTGAAGAGCTGTCAACAAAAACAAGCAGTAGCAAAGCCGATAGGTCGCGTCTTTCAATGGTGTTGCCCAGTTTTAGGCTTTGCCAATGCTTCTTGCCTATGTTCCTCCTCATCAGTAAAAAGACAAAAAAAGCTTGTGTGGCAATGCAGAGAAGCATCAGCAAAAACATGTCATGCAGAGTGATTACTTATATAAGCTCACATATGCATCTTGACGTTGCAGGCCCTTCTTTTTTTAACTTTTAATTTACCATCCAAGGATGAACATCCTACTCTTTCACTAGGATGAGAGCAACAAAATATGTGCACTACCATGAATTGATGACGTTTTTTCCAAAAAGTAGCTCCTTGAATCTGGCGGTGGGTGTTTTCTGTCACCACGGCGGTGAATCCGCATCCTCCGGGCCGGCGGTGGCTTCCACCAGCCCGGAGGATGCAGATTCACCGCCATCATAATCGACCCCTAAGTTGGCTCACTCACTTTTATTTATTAGCCCCAAAATAGAGATTGAATTGTGTTTTACTCATTCAGTTGGGACAGAAATATGCATTTATCGATTTAGCACACATTTCTGCCATTACCCCAGAGCTTGAAAGATGCAGTATTTCTACATCAGATCTCAAAATATCTGTGACTGGTTAGTTATCCACGACAAAATGATGGTAACCAACTGTAAAAAATGTTTTAAATCCTTCGGTACTTCCAGTCATTCTTTGTCGTTTGCACTTCATTACTAAATCCCTAGCTAAAACTGCATGGTAAAGTTATCACCACATCACTATTTTACCCCAGGATTTAGCACAGGACTCATAGGGAGCATAATAGTAGAAGAAAGTTTAAAATAGCTTTCTAAATTTATGTTAACAATATATTTACTCTGAAAGCCTGTACACACATTTTTATAAAAGAAGAAGCTGCATGATGATAAACGGTAGTGGACCAGTGTCAAGGGGGCATATGGAGACAAGACATTTCTTTATCAGAGAAAGAGGGTTACATACCATACCATGGTATCTCAGAGGATCAAGTGGGGCTAGTCTATGCCGCAGTCGCAGACCCTACTGTGGCCTGCAGTTTGAACTGAGGCAGATCTGCACCTAGTAAAACTAGGCCTGGTGTACCAGGACCCGATAATCCCGGGTGAAAAAACACTGACCTACTCTTCACTTGGTGGAAGGGCATTCCCCCTGAGGCTACCATTCCATCAGACTAGTACTACGAGGCATAGTCTGAACGTCAAAAAACAAGGTTGGTGGAGGGTCTAAGGGGAAAATTATTTAAAGACCAAAGGACAGACAAACCCCTTATTCACAGTATAACAATACAAAAGGACTGTCAATGGTCTGTACAACTAATGGGGGCAAACAAAAATGTGATGGACTCTGTGTCTACCTATAAAGTGTGTACAAAAAAAAGGAAATGAATCCCATCAGCCCACCCATATGGCAGAGGTTCATCATCTGGGATAGAACCAAAGATGGTCCGGTTCAGGAGCCACACACCTGTTTGAATTATGTGCTTCTCCAAACCCAAGGAACCACCAGTGATGGATCATACCAAAAGTCAAATCAGTTTGGAATGGTGTGGGATGTTAAATTGCAGTGAGAAAAAAGTGTGCAAAAAGAATCAAAAAGTGAGATGTAAAATTGGCTACCATGATTTAAGGAAAACTTTATTAGGGAAAATCATGGTGTCAAGATTAAAATGAGTGTGAGACAGTTTGACACAATAACTGTCTATTAGGGATGGTATTTGGTCAACATGTTTCAGCCATTGTAGGAAAGTGTACCCGGCTTTCGTCAGGACCTCTTAAACACTACTGCAATTAAGCTTGACCTAAGCTTAGTGAAAAAAGCAAAGATTAACAGAAATTAATGATTTAAAACATCCTACCGTACATTGGATTTTCCAGACGGGGGATGTCTGTTTCATAAGGTATTTAGGATTAGGACACACATTTCTATTATTTTTGCGCCATATGTTTCTTTATGCCAATAGGTCATTCTCCAAAACGATAGAGATATGTCTTTTTATTTATTTTTACTCACCCAAAAATGCTTGGGAGAGAGCCTCACCTCTTCCTGGCCACTGCTCAGGGTTGGAGACCCCGCTCTAATTTGTGAAATAGAATAGTGGGTGTCTGGTTAGATCACATCCATACTAATGATTCACTAGCACAAAATGCTAAAAACCTAGGCATTGTTTCTGAGTACATGACAGACAGCAACTGCAAGGGCTGCCGTGAGAGTGAGACACAGTTAGTAACAAATCTCTGATTCTAACAATATATCAATGTAAGAGCAGTGAAAAAAGCTCTTCAAGGCTGGCTGATAGCGAACCTAGTTCATTTAGTAACAATAATGCACAAGGAGCTCATCAAACTCCGCTTTGTAATTGTAATCCAACAGCCTATATGCTGATATCCAGAGCGCTCTCCTAAGAATGAAAATAGAGAAACGCTTCGCTGTGTAAAGCTGGAAAATGAGCGCTCTCCTAAGTATGAAGTAGGAAACCACTTCGCTTTAGAGAGCTGCATGAGCTTGGCTGGCATCGCTTCCTCACCTGTCCGTCGCGGTCCCTGGACTGATCCTGAGCCGAGAGGGAAGGTACCGACTGGATCGGGGAGGAAGTTAATATATGTTACATGGGCCAAGAAAACGTATTCACGTACATGCATCCATGGGCAGATTATGGCTGAATATCTCCATGGGAAGTGCGCTCCTACAGTACTCATAGTCACCAATGCTCCCCGGCTTTTTCTTACAGATAAGACGTTTTTGAAAGACTGGTCGCTCATCGCATGGCGATGTACCCGCGACTGGTTGATCTTGATTATCACCACAGCCAAAAGAGTGGCAGATGAGGGTTATAAACCCGAAACCGGTCCCAGGATGCTTGTTTCTGGTCCAGGGAAGACATGGCTTGGCAGCTCGAATGTGAGAAAGTGGCTCTATATATACTGGACTGGAATGAAGTACGGTGTGTATAGAGTCCACCAACCCCAGAGGTATAACAGAGGTTAAAGTCAGAACTGACCTTACTCTCCAAAGTGGTAGCTTGGTCGAGCAGTAAGGCAGTACCAAAGGACAGTGTAAAGCATTTGTTGTACACACTCAGTCAGCAAAAGGTTTAACACACTCAAGGACTGAACTCCAGGCCAATTGTTTTTATATCTACAGATATAGGTGTTTTATTTTTAGAACCAAAAGTTATAAAAATATACTTTTCTTGTTATGAGTTCTCTCATGTAATTACTTTGCAAAGGAGCAATAAAGTTTGTGCACACAATTAATACAGTATTGACAGTAAGCAACACAATCCTAGAACACACTATAGCATTGAGCTCAATGGGCTTTCTACATGTAAGTACAGTTGATTACTATATAGATTACTTTAGTAGTCCCAGGTCTAGATCTTAGATTCAGTCCTGGGGTCTAAGCTGAAACCAGGTTAGCAAAAACGTTTTACTTACTGTAGTGAATTTTCATGAATATAAAGCTGTTTTAAAAGTTCACAGGAAATCTGACAATGTTATTCAATGGGAGAAAATTCAGGTTGCAGGTAAAGTACGATCGTGTTACTTTTGTAACCCAGCACTGGTCTCCTAGGGCCAGCAGTGGGGTCTTAACTCAAAGCAGGTAGGTAATTGCGTTTCAGTATTTCATGTGATTTTTAAAGAAAATTTCAAATTTTCAAAAGTAGACACTTAGAAGAAATTTCATAGATAAACAGATAATGGGTTCCTATGGAGAAAATACAGATTACTAGTAGCCCCGCTAGGGATTACTTTTGCGGTTCAGTACTGGGCTGAAAGGTACAGCACTGGCTTCTCCCCTGATCACAGGTGAGTACTTCGGAATTCGGACTTTGGCTGATTTTATGTGAATATTTTCAGATTTCAAAACTTAACACTTTGAAACTTTCCAATCAAAATGAGTCAATGTTATCCAATAGCAGGTAAGTAAATTACCGGTTTCCAGGTGAGTACTTGGTTGGTGAAGTTAAGGTTCTGGGCCTAGACTCAGGGGTCCCCCAGGGTCAGGTAAGTACAGTTAGTTCACTCCCAGCGGCACAGGGGCGGCCGGGTGCAGAGGTAGGTAGGCTCAATGATATCCAATGAGGGAAGGGGGGCCTTCGGTTGGTGGCTGCTGGCTAGCAGGTCACGCGGCTGTGGGAGCTGGGCTCCTGGTCACTTGCTCAGGGCAAGAGGGGAAGTAGGATAGGACACAGGGGTCACGCCAGCGGAGCTCGGGCGGCCGGGTGCAGGGTGCTTTTGAGCCGTCGGGCACTCAATGTTATCCAGTGGGAAAGGTCAACAAGCATTGGAAATGCAATATGTCTCACATTAGAAAAGTTGGAACTATTGGTTTTGTAAATGACAATTTTTTTTATGTGTTGGTCTTGAAAATATCAAAATTAATAGCTTTGTCATTTACAATGCCAATAGTTTTAACTTTTTGCAAACGTGACACCTATAGCATTTGTAATGTAATATGTGTTGTATTTACATGACTATATAAAGAAACAGGCTTGTAAATACAAACGTTTAGTTTTGTGAAAATGCACTGCCATGCGACATGTGAACACATGTCATGCTGGCTAATTATTCTAATTTGTTTAAATATTTACAACACTTAAATCACCCTAGTAGCCTAACAAAGTCAGTACATGACGTGTCATTTTAGATGATTTCATAGAGGACAGGGAAGAACTGTAAGACTGCATGTGTGCCGCTCTGCACAAGAGACACCCAGCCCGGTCACAAGGCTGAAGGAACTGCTGCAGAAAGAAGCGCCGCCCTGGCAGAAAACGTACCCGCACTCTGCAGTCGCAAACACACAGAAGTGACAGGAAAGTCACAAGTCTGTGACTGCAGACCAGGGAGGGTGGCACGCAGTGGCGTAGCCCGTGGGTCACGGGCCCTATTGCAAGTAAAGAAAAGACTCCGTCGCCTCTGTTTGAACTTTGAAATACAGCAATCACATGAGTGCAGTGTGCCCCGGTGCCACTGCAGCTGCCGCACAAATGGAAGCTACGCGACTGGTGGCACGGGCAGATCAGGAAACAGAACTGCATCAAATCTGTCAGTAACGTGACCTTGGTATTAATGAAAACTAAATTACTTCCTCGTATGCTGGCCCAGGTCAGAGGAAAGACAGGAACGCTACTCTGAAGATTTCACGTGCACAATGGCTGACGTCAGAAATATTAACAAATGACCGCGCAGCTTAAGGCTTCTTCACAGCAAGGAATCACCACATTCATCCTTATTAGCATCGCTAAAGATAAACAGGTTTCTTAAGCTGCGAAGTGCATGCCACCTTCTGCGCTACAGCCTCGCCCTCTTAAACACACAGCACAGCACGTGATAGAGGTCCAATATATTTAACAGCAAAAGTTGTTTTCATTATCCAAAGAAAGCAAATATGAGTGCCGAATTAAGGTATAATTTGAAGGGAAGGCCATTTGTGTTTAATATACAATTATATACAACAAGACAAGTAAAATAAGGGGAGACACGGCCTGTAGGCCGTGAAACTGCAGGGAGAGAGAGGGGAGGTGCTGGCGGCTGGGGAGGGGGAGGAGAAATGCGAGCCTGGCGGCTGTGAAACTGCAGGGAGAGAGAGGGGAGGTGCTGGCGGCTGGGGAGGGGGAGGAGAAATGCGAGCCTGGCTGTGTGCAGGGAGAGAGAGGGGAGGTGCTGGCGGCACCATGCTGGGGAGCAGATGGCGAAGACTGGCGATTTGATGCTGTGCACGCGCATTTTAACTCATTGCGCTTGCGCATTGAGCTACAAGCGCACATGCACTGCATCAAATCGCCAGTAAATCACCGGCCAGTTAAACCTTGTTTAAGCCCCTATAGTCTCGCTCCGCTCAATGCGCATGCGCATTGACAGGCGAGACCTAAAAAGGAACAAAGGCTGCTGGCTCGGGGACAGAGTCTCTCCAGGAGGGACCAGCACTTCGAGGGGTAAGTTGGGATCTTGGAGCACAGGTAGGTACCCCAAAGGGAAGCACAGGTGGCTGTAGGGCGCCAGATGCAGGAGTGTCTTTGGGTTTCGGAAAAGCTTACCCTCGGCTGGTCGCGGTTGAGGTGGCCCCTGGTTCTAAGTCTGCAGGCGTCGGCTGGTTCATCGAGAAGGGTCTTTGGGCACTGGACTTCGGGTTCCAGTCGCCGGAGGGGCGTCCTCGTGGTCTTGGTTCGGTTGGGGTCGGCCCGGGCTCGGCGGGTGGAGAGTGGCCTGGTCTGGAGCTTCCCGGTTGGCACCAGGTGGGTTGTTGCAGCAGAGCCTCTGCTGATGGGAGTCCCAGTCTTCAAGAGGGTCAAGGCAGGCAGGTCCTCTGGGTGTCCCAAGGTTGCTGTTAGCAGGAGTCGCCGGGATTAAGCAGTAGCAGGTTCCAGGATCGACAGGCCGGTAGGGCTGGGGCCAAGTCAGTTGTTGTCGTCCTGTTGTTAGCAGCTGCACAGCGGGTCTTCTTCTTCTTCATCTTCTTTCTTCTTTTCATATCGGGATCTGAGGAAGGAAGGTTCAGGGAGCCCCTAAAAACTGAATTATGGGGTGTTACAGATAGGGCAAGGACAGGGACCAATGGGTCTCTGCCCTGGGGCGGGTACACCCCCTAGCCTGCTCCTCTCCTGTGGGAGGGGGGCAGGAGCCTAGCTGTGATAGCACAGGGCTCCCCATCTTCAAGATGGCCGGAGCCCGGGGTCGTGCTTCACCTCGTCTCCCCCACCTGAGGGGTGGGGTTGACACAGGCTGGCACCCCCCCTTCCTGATGTAGTTTTTCCCACCAGTCTTCCCGCCAGAGTGGGGGGCAGGACTGGTGGGTGTTGGTTGCTGGGTACAGCAAATGGTCTGGAGAAGCTCACAGAGGCGGCATGCCTTTGAAGCTTCCCCCCGCCCATCCTGAGGGAGGAGACCTAGCACCTTGCCAAGGATGTGCATTGTTGCAGGCCCAGGAGAGCGGGGGCTCTCCTACCCAGGGGTCCAGCAACATGTCTGTTGTGTGGCAGCCTCTGCAGCCACTCAGCCAAACCTGGATTGTAGGTTAGGGTTTCAGAGGGCATCTCTAAGATGCCCTCTGGTGCAATTTTACATTAAATCCCACACTGTCATCAGTGCGGGTTTAATGTGCTGAGAAGTTTGATACCAAACTTGGCAGTCTTCAGTGTAGCCATTATGGTGCTGTGGAGTTTGTAATGCCAACCTCCCAGCACCATATACTCTCAATGGCATCACTGCACTTACAGTGCCCTGGAATGGCCCTGGGTACTGTAGGGGCACAGGGCTCATGCACCTGTGCCCACACCTCTGGCATAGGGCACCCAGCTAGAGGGGTGACTGAAGTATGCCAGTGCAGTGGGTTCTGTTGGCATGGCACATAGGGATGTGTGCAATGTCGACTCTGGTTTTAGTTCTGTACTGAGGCACTCAACCTGCAAAGGCAGTGTATGGGTGCCAGGGTACAGGGCCCCTGAGGGTGGCACAATAAGTGCTGCAGCCCTCAGGGGTCTTCTCTGGTCACCATGCCCTGGGTACCTAGGGTACCAACTACTAGGGGCTGACAGGTGGCCATAGATACCAATTGGGTTTTTTTCAGTACAGTTTTAGGGAAGGAACACAGGCCCTGGGTACCTGGTTGGCAGGAGCCCAGGGCACACTATGTCAAAGCACATCAGCAATTCAGAAAAAAGTGGGGGCATACCAAGGCAAGAAAGATGGCACTTTCTCACACCAGGCTATCTTGAATCCAGTGGCAGAGTAAGCAAGGGACCCACGTCTGGGCATACCCTGCCAACTTAGGGCAAACAAAGCGATACCAAAGTGGATGATGGATGGAGCGTTTGAGCGAATCAAACACTCATCCCCAGTCAAATGATCTGGGTTTAATCCATCAACATTCTTTAGCTCACTCCACCACCCCAGTTCAGACATGACCATATGCAAATCAGTCTGACCCTGTGCCTCACTGGACAAGTCCAGCCCAAACTTCCAAGCCATGTCTTCCCTGAACCGGAAACAAACATCCTGGGACTGGTTTTGGGTTCATAACCCTCAATTTGTTACCGGGGCCAAAGACGCTCACCCTTCTCACGCTTTCTCTTACCTTTCAATTTGTACAGGCTTGACTCGATATTATGAATTCCCAACAATCTGGATAGCCACATCTGAAAGGACGGGGCAATCGCATCCTTCCAAGCTGCAGAGAGTGCCAGTCAAGTGTAGGTCAATCAGAGCATGTTTTAAGGAGTCAGCATAAGCACTGGTTAGCAGTGCTAAAGCCAACAAAAACGGATTTCAGCAAACAGGAAATTAGTAGGCATATTTTTGGGGGAAGACCACCTTATGACCTATCAGGTCTAGCACTTACCTTTATTTTAGTAGCTATTTCAGATCCTTAAATATAACAGATACAACGTTGGGCCTCCGCTTATTAAAAGGCAATTTCAGAACTGTAAATGTAGCCCTCTAATATGCTTTGATGGAGTTTACTTCATGTTCTCATTCAATCATTGGCAGCAGCTTCATATGCAGGCAATCTCATGACTTTTGCATCGGACTAAAGTGATTGGCTGAAAACGTGCAGCACCCACAATACGGAATTGTCCTGTCAACCGCTCCAACCAGACTAGGGGGCATATTAGCAAGAACCTTGTTAAAATTATCAGGAAACTGAAGCTAAAACGGCGATAATGGGCTTGCTAATATGCGTAATAGAATTCCAATAGAAGCCCAGGTTAGATGTTCTGCACATCTAACCTGGGCTTCTTTTGGAATTCTATAATGCATATTAGCAAGCCCATTATCGCCGTTTTAGCGGCACAGCGATAATTTTAACAAGGTTCTTGCTAATATGCCCCTAATTTTGCTGCACCTCAGGCTCACAGTAGGGCATTCGATTGTGGTTCGATAGGCACTCTCAGGTAGGCCCTGATGTGAAGCCTGTGAGGCGGTTGAGTAAATCCCCACAAAGCGTACGTCATGACCTCATTGCCCAGGCTTTCTCCTCCCATTATTTAGGTTGCAAATGGCGAAGGAGGAGGTAGACTAACAGCAGGACAATATAAAGCAACTTCACTGGTGCTTTGTAATAGGTTATTACAAGCTGCAAGGGATGTGTTTTCTTATGAAGCAACTTCACTGGTGCTTTGTAATAGGTTATTGCAAGCTACAAGGAATGTGTTGTCTTAGCACATGCATGTTTTAATGTCAGAACGCCCCTATAATAAGAAAACTCTCCAAACCAATATAATAAAGAGACTACAGTCGCCTACTTATATAACAAATGTAAACAAATAAACAAACAATAACATAACGTAAAGCCATATATTTTTATTACACCCACAGCAGAAAGAAGATGTCAGAAAAGGGACAATGGCTACATGTCAGGGATTCTAATCCAGTGAAAGGTGATTCATGCCACAAGCAGTCCTATTTTGATGTGTATATATTTTAATGAATCGTCTGATTTCTGGGACAGAATGTCCCAGAATCCTTTATGTGATTAAAGCAATGCAATGGAGCGCTCATTCAAGGGTGTGAAGTGGTTAAATAAGAGGCATCTTCATGCCATTGCACACTGCTGAATGGCGTCCCAAGCCATCTGAAAGGGGATCCGATAAAATACCTCGCCTCTTTGCAGCTCTGTAGCACACAGGCCCCAAGTCTGACACTGCCCATTAGAGCTGCAGGGGTCGATGTCAGATTCCCTATCTCGAGACAGATGAGAACGCCCCTTTATTGACACAACAATAGTGTGTGGATAGTACCATTTTCTGAGCTGAAAGAATGGACGTCCCTGCAGATTGTCAGATTGCCACACCAAAAACAATACAAGTATAGTCATATCTGTGATCTTGAGAGAAGAAGTAATACTTTAAAAAGAACGCCCCCTACTTTCTTTGATCAATATCTTATTTTTGTCTGCACTTTGTAGATGTAAGAGGTTAATCACTATTAGTTCGGAAAGATTTTATGGCGCTCGTAAAATGCCAATTACAGTTTTAAAATAACTTGCGTTTTTATTTTTTATGTAACATGACGCTGCCATCTCTGCTCCCAGGGGGTGCATTAAATGCAGGCAGCAATCGCAAGCCATTGAAGCAATAAATAAATAACCTGGGCCTGTGAGTTGTTAAGAGTTAATAGTCTCCCATCCACTCAATAGAGGCTGGGGCGCCACTCCATTAAAGTGACCCCCGGGGCCATGGGCCAAATTGTGCGCAGTTGTTTTGTGGACGGTATTCACCCCTCACACATTCACTTCCTTCTTTATGCTGTCTCTTTTCAAGGGCAGAGGCGCTCGGCGGTCTCTGGGACCCGTGAACAATTGTGGTACAGTCTCAGAGGAAAGAAAGAACACCCAGGTCATAAATATGTTAAATTGGTGCGTGGGTTTCAGTGGCTTTGTAAACCAAACACGGAGAAAACCTCAGACTAATTAATGAATACGAAGCAGTGTGAAAAAGGAGCGTCTTGAGAGCAGTGCACGGTGATTTCTCCCCTCCATCGTCCACCGAGGCCCCCACAGAAAAAAACGGAATGTGTTTTTATTGTTTCGCGGGCTTTATTTAACCCGGGGTCTCCCACAAGACACGGATGGGCATATTAACTCGGGGTTCGCCGAAAACACATAATGGCTGAAAGCCCTCGGTACATATTGTCCCTCGGGGTCACTTCCAGTCTGACACAGGCTGCAAAAGTATATTGAGAATATAGTCAAGAGACAAAAAATGAGCACTCCTTTTGTTATGTTATATCTTGTTAAGTTACAAGCAATATTTTACCTTTTGTATGGAACTGTGGCGCTTTGGGACCAAAAACTGCATTTCATTAAGTATCAGTGGGGTAATCAATTCTGCTGCTATCAGTACTAGTGAGATATACTAAAGTTGTTAGGGCCTAGGAAAGAGCTGGGTGGGGATTGAACGCCTTTCAATTTATTGAGTAATTGCTATATCCGGAGAATACCTCCCAAGTTAATTTCCTCTTCTGTAGGAATAGCATGCTGGATGAAGTAATTCAGATTTAGCAGTTTTCCATTACCACCCAAGTCTAAATTGGGCCCTCAGCCAGGCTTATGGCTGGGGAGTGTTCAAACCTTTTGGAGCACAACCTAATATCTTCTTATTTTCCTAATGAAAGATTCTGCAAGTGTATTTTTTAAATGCCAAAACACAAAACTCACTGACGCATTCTGACACTCTCATCATTTCTTTGACTGCACCCCATTGGTTTAACTTCATCAAAATACCACATGGTCAGCTGCAAATTACTTCTACCGGGGCCAGTTGAAGGTACCAGTGGGATTTTATTTGATCACCACAACAAAAAAAAACAAGGGAGGTTCTTCTGGAATTTGCATCTTAATCACACATGTCCTCTCATGGAGCGCCTAACTAAACTTAAAAAAGTAGGTCAGGCACAAACATAAACAGATGATGCAAGCCATCAAAGAGGAAGCACACACATGAGAGTGATCACAAAGCCACCAATGGCAAGCAATGGGACAGACTCTAAGCTCAGTGTAAGTTTTTGTAAGTCTCCAATAGGACTTTTATCACCAGAAGGCCTGCGCTGTCAGGTAGGTGAGACCTAAAAAATAGCTTAGGCCATTTAGCTCTCCTCATAATCTTGGACCTATGTGTGTCTTTCAATAGTATGGACCACAGCATCCTACTGATTCATGTTGCAACTATAGCTGAACTAGAAAGAGATGCTCCCCGTTATTTTGTTTCTTTTCAATTGAATAGTAAATCCCAATACAAATATAACATCATGATTTCAGGCTTATACAACATCCCTTTGGGATTCCTCTAGGCTTTTATTTGCCTTATCATTTCCAATATTTATAGTGGGTCTCTCTTTTACCAATCCACTTTCATGTCGTGATGTTCTACTCCTATCCACAACAGAATATCCACACTGATCTCCAGCTGACTGATTTCTTGAAGACTGTCCTTAGTTCAGTTCACTTGCAATGCGTTAAGCATAAACAAGAAAAGATGACACAAATACTCCTAAATCAATTGGTACCAGGACAGGAAGACAAAACTTTCACCTCCATGCCCCACCTTTTCAGTAAACACACAGTAAACATTTATATTTCAACAGTACCCTCAGCCCAAAAGTTTGAACTAACACAGTATAAAACCATCCATTTACAAAAAAGATCTGCAAAAATAGACCCCCTGCATATTGAATCCCAAAATCGTAAAGAATGTCCAAACCTCATTCATGATTCAAACAAAAAAGTGATTGTGGGGCAACTGCAATGCTTTCAAGCAAGATTTATCAAACAACAATCTGTCACCATCATAGATCTAGTACATGCCTCTCCGAAAGAGAATCAGGAAAGCTTTTCCTTTTCCTGCTCCGAGAAGGTAGCAGATATTCTCAATTGTCTAGCCACTCAAACATTTACATCTATAATGTAGGGCTACTTGTGTGGAGTTCTCTGCACACTTGACAGAGAACTCTGAACGTCAGACAGAACTGGTGTAAATGTATGCCAGTACCTATATGAATTGAACTTATGAGTATGTGATGCAGTAGATACTCCAGGAGTACCCCTTAGACACTGCATTAAATGCTTTTCTGAATAGTAAGCCTGGTCTGCACTTATTTTCTGTTTTTTTTGCTTCTGTTTATGTACTTTTTTACTACTGTCAACAAAGCAACGGAATCTACTTTATTGTGATGACGCCCTGAAATACAGTCTTTAACCTAATACCTGGGATACAAGAGAATGGTTTATTCACTTTTTCGTTAGCCATTTGTGCCCTTCTCACCTATCACAGACCTCCCCCAAACCATAGTCATGGTGTTGCTCTATCCATTTGGGAGTTCCCCAGTCCAGGTGTCATGGAACAAATCAAGTTCCATCCCAGACAATATCCCTTCTGCATCCCACCTACACAGAATTCATCCTGCCTCCTGTGACATCAACTTCTGCCCTATGTATGAGAAATTGTTAGCAATCATTTTAGAGCAAATGCCCGACTTCCAAGTTCTTGGATGGTAGTTGTTAATTCCAATTTAAACAATAGTAACTGCACAACTTTACATTCATTTAGACAAAAACAATCTGCCTAGTGACTCCCATCCTGGCATTCATCCTTACTGTGTTAGAGAAGCCACACTTCTAAAAATCATTGGAAAGATAGACACAGCTCAAGACACACTCCAGGTATGCACCTTGAGACAAATGCACTGCTCAGCAGTATTTGATAGAATTGACCACAAAATAGTGCCCAACCACCTGGGATATGATTATATATGGGATACTGTGCCTCTCTGTGCCACGAAGCATCCTTGGATGTTTGCGCCATTGATAGACCATGTAGACCGCAACAGTGCACCCTCTTACAGTGAATATACTGCTCCGCACGCAGGCAGGAACATGTACCAGCACTCTGAACACAGCATTAGTGAAAGGTGGACTAGAAGTTTGAAATCACTGGTCCACCTTTCACTTCAGAAGACATCCTGGCCTGCGTTTCATAGGCGTAAAATATCCTACTGCAACAGTTGCAGTGAGTGACTTGACAGGCTCACTGACTGTGCATCTGGTCTATGTGGTGCACAGTCAGCTTGGTTTCTGAAAGTATCTTCCCTCTGCAACCAAGCCTATAATATGTTGTAGGCACAAAGGCAAATTAATTCTTCCGTTGCAAGGGCCCACGCTCCGTGAAAATGAGAGCACGTTCCCTTGGGATTGTGAAGGATTGCACATTCAGCTCTGGCGCAAACCATAATACAGAATGGTTCACGCAAGCATCTGCCACCCTTTCTGTAATACCCAAGTCTCCTGGAACGCAAAATCTAGGCGCACACTCCAGTTGCCCCTACAGTGTACCCTGTTTTATAAGACTCCTGCTCAAAGAACGTTAGAGTGGGGAACACCTAATACAGTTCGAATCCTTCCTGGACAATATACTCACCAAGTCAAACTGGGCCTGTGCTTTCTGCTACATCTACCATCACACGTAGAGTCCCCCAAGACTCATTATGAAAAATTTACATGCGATTACTAAGGTATTCGTGCCTATTTTTGACATATTGAGGCTATTCCCGATACCATTATGGCTGTCCCTAGTATAATGGTTCCTACTTTCATCTACTGTGGTCATTGCTGATATAGTTGTGACTAGCCATTTCTAAAGGTGTTTCGTGCATTTGTTAGCCATCCATAATGTTCTTGACTTGGTTACCCAATGCATAATGGTGGTGAGAATTCAAGCAATATAATGGACATTGCTAGCATTTGATGATGATGATAAACAGACAGGAAAGACACCATTGATGAAAATGACAAACTGATCTTTAGCGCCAAGCATGAAATTCAGGTAGTTTCTTGAAAAATACTATTTTTTAACAAAAACGACAATTTCTGTGTGATGCAACTGAGATTATATGTGTAAAATTAATATGTACATTTCTGATGAAATGTGTGTATTTTCGGAAACTAGTTATGTGATATTTCAAACAATTATTGCTTTCTGAAATATAATTAGAGTTGATATAATTTCTGATGAATCTGGGAGGCTTATTACTAATTTACATTCCTGGCACCAGAGAGTGTTTATTGCTATGATTGGTTTTCGTGAATTTTCTGTAGATATTTGATAGCCTATATAATGGTGCAGCTCTTTGTGATATTACACCTTCTGCTATCTACATGGTGGAACCCCTTCAGCAGTCTGATCCTGTCAAAGTCTTGATTATTGAGCTGAAGTTGAAAATAAATGACTAATAGTATTTAAGTTCAAACATGGGTTGAAATTGCAGTAAGTAATCATGATCTGCTAGTATTATGAGTTTCCAGGGGTATGGCGGTGTTGAAGCCAGTGCGTTGAGACTTAGAAATGGGTGGCATGGTGCCATACCAAAGCTAAATCGAATAGGATGCCGTCTAGGGTATGTCTGTCAAGGGTACATGTGTCCCGTAGAGTGCATTGGATCTGTCACCAGCTATACTAGGGTGAAGGTTTCTACAATAACCAGAAAAGCACAAATTAAGGGTTTGTTGGGTTGTTGAGCCTGGTATTGTCACCCCCTGTTAAAACTTAGACTGCAGTGTCAACATTATCGGCGCCATCTTGCCCCCTTTTCAAGCCCATTCGTGCGCGTGAGCGGTAGCCATTTTAGATACCATTGCCTCTCTGCCCATCGCCGACAGCCAGCGCGTCTTTCTCTCTCTCTCCTGACCTCGCAGGCATCCCCCCCCCCCACGCGCTGACAGCCCCCGCTCTCACATGCCTTGGGCCATAAACCCCTCTTCAGTACAACTCTGCCTCGGAACCCCATCCTGTTCTCAGCGCGACACCTCCCTTCACTCCTTTCATGATCCCGGGTCCTTTGATAAAACCCCCTTTCCTCTGTGCCCGTTTGTCTTACTCGTTCCCAGGCCGCCACCTGGCCCTGCGGATACTGTTTATTGCCCCCTATACAGTAGGAAGCTTCTCCCATCAAAGGATCCACGAGTTGATCAAAAGCCCCCACCCCATGAGATCCGATCAACCACATACATTCCGTGAATCGGCGGAATGTCCAGCTGTGCGACAATCATCACCTGTTGTGACCGGGGTGGGGACTTCAACTGTAAATATGTGTGGGAACGGGCCTGAATCGGGGATTCCGAGGATGTCCTTTCATACTTCAAAGCATTGCAAGAATGTGCGACATGCAATAAAGATCATAAACCTGTGTATAAGAGGCCAGGCCTCAGAGATGCGGTTAGAGCACCTCTAGAAGATACCCTGTTGTCTGATTTGATGTGTTCTGCTCCGTCGGAATAAAACTTCTGTTTCCTGCCTTCCAGTCTCCAGCGCCTGCCTCTTTGTTTGGTAACTTGAGTGGGTATAGAGGCGGTTAACGCCGGGCAACTCTGAAAAAGGTCATTTGGCCCTACCTTTTTCCACAATTGGCGCCCCAAACGTGGAGCCCATCAGCGATTCGTGGATCCAGTGGGAGAGGTCCTGACGACAGAGTGAACGACTGCAACGATCGGGAGAGCTCCTGTCCGATAGACCCTCGTCTGACAGCCGATCATCCGAACTTCACTGGTTCCGAACAGACCTCTCTCGAGTGATCTACGGTCCTGACTGGGAACCATCAGGAGTGCCGCGAAGATCGCGAAGAATAGAGGACGATCGGGCGCTGGATTCGGAAGACAAGAAACTGTCCATGCGGTCCGGGTAAGGTCGTGTAAACACGACGAATTGCGAAATGATTGTTTGATTGTTTGGAAAATACTAGTATTACTCTTTTGTTGATTTGTTTGGAGATTCACTGTCTGCAAACGGAGAAACAACAGGCTCTCTCTTTGCAAGCAGTGAAGGATAGGTAACGCAGACTTTTGTCCCCGGTGTAATCCGTCGTGCCTATCTTCCTCCCCCACTGATTGATTGTTAGGCCCGAACTATTGTTCGTGGATTTTTTTCTGGAGATTCTCTGTCTGCAAACAGGAAAGAACAGGTTCTCTCTTTGCAGGTAGTGAAAGGGTAGGTAACGCAGACTTTTGTCCCCGTTGTAACCCGTCGTGCCTACTTACTCTCCCCATTGATTGTTTGATTGACCGAACATTGACTGTTCGATATTAGTTCTTTTGAGGTATTCACCGCCTGCAAACAACGAAGAATAGAAATATTCTGTCTGGTCTTTGCACGCAGTGATAAGATAGGTAGTGCAAACTTTTGTCCCCGTTGTAATCCGTCATGCCTATCTTCTCCCCACTGATTGGTAGCCTGTTTAGCCCGGACCGCTTATTAGAGATGAACCATCCGGCTCCACTGGAAGGCACCCCTAATAAGGACATGTTCATGAAGCATGGATTGATCGCTATAGCTTATAGCCAGCTGTGGCATAAATATACGAAAAAGGATCGAGAAAGTCAGTGGCCACTGATAGGATCCTTTGACGAGGATAAAATAAGCGCGCTAGAAACAGCCCTTGGGAAACACAAGACAACGCCCACTATGCTTGATAGTCTCGGCATGTGGCGCAAAGAAACCGAACAGCGTAAAAAGAGAAATGAGAGTAGGTTGGGAAAAGAGCTGCGAAAGGCAGCCCACCTAGCTGCTAAGAAATTAGAAGAAGAGATTAAGGAAAGAGAGGAAGCCAAACAGAAACTAGAGGTAGAAACATCAAGCCAGTGTCCGGTTAGAACGCCCTCGCCGCTCTATCCTGAATTACCCTTGAAACAGCGAGCCAACGATGATCTTTTGTTAGGTCCTCCGATCATCTACATGCCCCCTCCATATGCCCCTTCCCAACCTTTAGCACAGCACCCACCACCCCCAAGCACAGACGAGAGTAGTACCGGAGCTTCGGCCCCCATGGCCTCTGTGCCGGCCGAACCCCTTGTATTAGATACAGCACAAGCAACAGTGTCAGTTGACCCTGAGACCCGAAAGGCTGATTCCGCAAGAACAAACAGATTAGGCAAGGATGAGTGAGCAGGGATTGATAAGATAGTGAGGACATTGGTAGAAAGAAAGGAAAGTGAAGAGCACGTCACGGACATGTTCAACACGTATACAGGGAGCCACAGACGACATTTTGCCGTACTACTGTGTTACCATGTCTTGAATGCGTACGAGGACCGATATCGAGACAAAGGTCCCGAGAGCCTAACGACTCTGTATAGGAAGGTCGATATCGTAGATGAGGGCGAGTGTGATGTGACGGACCTCCGTACGCGTACGCTTGAGGTTTTCTGCCACCTCACTGAACAGGAATCGGAAGCTAAACCCACGACACCCGTAGCAACCGAACCATAAACTGAGCGAGCTAGCGCCATGATGCCAATAAGAGAGGCTGCCCCTTACTGGGTTCCTCCACGAGGTCTAGGAACTCACGATGACGTCAACCACCAAGATGCAAGAGGGAGGGTAGTGTACAACTGGGTCTACCAGCCATGGGATCGGCAAGATATTCTGACATTTCGGAAATCCCTGCCTGATTTACGTAAAAACCCCACTGCCTTCTATACTGAATTAGGTACAGCCCTAAGTTCAACGATTATGACCCTGGCTGACATCGACTTGTTTTTCGGGTTATGTCTGCCAGCTGATGTGTGGAAGCAAATCCGGAAAGTCGACCACCTTGAGCTGTTCGGACATACCTGGTCACAACTCGATGGCATAGATAGGCAACGAGAACCTGGACAGAAGCCTTTGAAACCCATTTTAGACCTCCCAGATAAAATCGTACAGAAATTGAAAACCCTGATTCCAGAAAAGAAAGTGGACTGGTCGATAGTGACGGCTTGTCGTCAGAAACCCCAGGAAGATGTATCGGACTACTTCTCCCGGTTTGAAACAGTGTTCTCCGATTACAGCGGCCAGGACATGACCACTGCAACCGGACACCATCTGTTTGTCCAGAATTATGTTAAGGGTTTGTCACCGGAGGTCTCCCAGAAACTGCAGGCCAGCGAGAGTAGTTGGGCGGCCTCCAAACCTGCGGCTATCCTTCAGATGGCCCAATATTACGAACACCAGAAAAATGAAAACGATAGAGCAACAGAGAAAAAGAAGAAAGACTTAAAAGAGAGGGTGATGATTGCACAATTGCAAGGGGTGACTATAGGACGAGAGCAATACAAAGGAAACTACCAGACGAATGTCCCTAGGAACACGCCTCCTAAAGACCGCACCTCGACACCCCACATTGGACGTACAGACATTAGCGAGGACCAGTGTGCCTTCTGTAAAGGATTCGGCCATTGGAAATCCCAGTGCCCGGTCCTGTTGGAGATGATCAGAAATAGGGACCCCAAGGACGTAGCGGGTGGACCGAGAAATAGAGGACAGCAACGGGGGCCCACAAATGACACGACTAACGATTGATCAAACAGACCAAATACATTTGACCGACCCAGACAGAACCAGTACCAGCAGTCTGACTGCAACGATGCCCACAACTTCGCATAGGACTGCCAAGGGCAAGGGAGGGATCCAGTCGAGCTCTATGTTGACCAGCAAGGTCCTTATGTCACTGCTAAGGTCCTCGGTACAAAGTCTCCATTCCTGGTAGACACTGGCGCAACACGTAGTGCGTTATCTAAACGACTGATTCCAAGGGCACACTTGTCTGGCTCACTTGTGACATTGATAGGTTTCGATGGAACGCCCTCCACTAACCCTTTGTCCACTCCGATCCCCTTCGACTTAGAGAACAATACCACTGACACGACATTTTTGCTTTCCGCCAATACTCCTGACGCCATTATGGGACTTGACTTACTGAAGCACTTCCGAGCGACTATTAGATGTTCCCAAGACGTAGTTCGAGTTTTCCTGTACGACAACCCCATTCTGCTTAGACATTGCCCCTCCCGACGCATGTTTTCCATCAATGACGTTGACATGTCTCTGCTTGACACTCTGCCTCCGTATCTGTGGGCCAAGACAGACTCGGACGTAGGACGCATGATGATTGACCCAGTACACATCACTGCTCGACCGGATGCAATACTCCCAAAACTTCCACAATATCGGATATCGCCCGAGGGCGAGAAGGCATTGGTAAAAATTATTCAGTCACTAATAGACGCAGGAGTGGTAGAGGAAGTGGTTAGCAACGTTTGCAACAGCCCTATCCTGCCCATCATCAAGAAACAAGGAGAGGGGGATGAGAAAGCATACCGCTTCATCATTGACCTTCGAGAGATCAACAAAGTGGTTGTACCCCAGTACCCCGTGGTCTCAGACATCACCACTATCCTGACTTTGATTCCTTCTACTGCCACCACCTTCACTGTCATTGACCTCAAAAACGCATTTTTTTCTATCCCCATCCACCCAGACAGCCGATATCTCTTCGGCTTCACCCTAAAAGCCCGCTCATATAGGTTCTGCCGAGCACCCCAAGGCTACACAGAAAGCCCCAGCATCTACAGCCAGGCCCTCAAGAGACAACTGGATCAGGTCCAGTTACCCGATGGAGTGGTGTTAATACAATACGTCTATGACATCCTTTTGGCGGCGGACACCACTCCACTAGCAGTCACCGCCACCATTCAACTCCTGCACTTCCTTGCGGAAAATGGCCACAAGGTCTCCAAAAAGAAGTTGCAATTCTGCCAACCCCAGGTCACTTACTTAGGCCACCTTCTGTCCAAAGATGGAAGGAATCTTACCCCCGACCGGATCCAAACCATTCTTGAAACCCCTGTCCCAAAGACTCAGAAACAGGTCCGCTCCCTACTAGGCCTCACCTCCTTCTGTCGGCAGTGGTTGCCAAACTTCAGCCTCATTGTAAAACCGCTGCTATCTCTGCTAGCTAAAGATGTCCCCTTCCCACTCCCTTGGACCCCTGAATGCCAATCCTCCTTCATAGAACTACGAGATGCCCTTTGTTGGGCCCCTGTCCTAGGTACCCCCGATTATACAAAGCCCTTCTCCCTCTACACTCACGAAAGGGAGGGGTGTGCTTTATCTGTCTTGACCCAGTCCATTGGCCCAAAGCAACGACCATGCGCTTACTTCTCTGCCACTCTTGACCCCGTAGCCAGAGCCTTACCTGCCTGCCTTCGAGCTGTAGCTGCCGCTGCTATCTCTATCCGACAGAGTGAGGGGATCGTGCTCTCGAATTCCCTCATGGTATTAGTACCCCATGCACTTGACACCCTCCTGAACCAAACCAAGACGCAACACCTGACGAGTGCACGACTGACTGGATACAAACTGACTCTGCTTGCACCCCACATCACCCTGAAAAGATGCACCACACTGAACCCGGCAACTTTGTTACCCCTACCAGAGAACGATCCCAATGTGCCCCCTATACACGACTGTGTGACCCTCACGGACGAACAGACTAGAAGTAGGGTTGACCTCAGAGACACAGCTTTTTCTGACCCTGACGGAGAGCTGTGGGTGGACGGCTCTTGCATCAAACTCCCCGATGGCACCACTTCAGCTGCCTATGCAGTCACCACGGCCCGAACTGTAGTTGAGACAGCCCGCATCACGCAACGATCTGCACAGGCAGCAGAACTGATTGCCCTGACACGAGCATGCATCCTAGCAGCAGGAACCACAGCGAACATTTACACCAACAGCCAGTATGCCTTCGGGGTGGTTCACCATTTTGGGCTCCTTTGGAAGGAAAGGGGATTCTTGACCTCACACGGCACCCCCATCTTACATGGAGATTTAGTCTCCGCCCTGATCGAAGCTGTCCTTCTCCCCAAAAGACTTGCGGTTATCAAATGCCAGGCACACAAGAAAGTGACAGACATTATTGGACAGGGAAATGCACTAGCCGACATCACTGCTCGAACCACAGCTGAAAATAGGACGACGACACGCATGTACGTGACCAGGTCACAAGCAGAGAAATGGACCGACGCTAGGGACACTATTAGGGACATTCAAATGGCTCGCACACAACACGAATTGACTGAATGGGCACGGGTGGGATTAAAAGACGATGAAGGCTGCTGGCGGACAAAAGACACGAACAAATGGTTGCTACCTGACTCATAACTGATTCCCATACTGACTATGGCACACTCCCCTGCTCACATAGGATCAGCCCCCATGATTGAACTTGTCTCCAGAGTTTGGCACAACGACAAAATCACAGACTCCGCCAAACGTCTGGTCCAACAATGCCTGATATGCCTACAACATAACCCCGGGAAAGGAACTGTGGTACCCCGGGGCGGGTTTGGGGTTCCCAACCACCCGTTTGAAGTCCTGCAGATGGACTACATCCAACTAGACAGATGCCAAGGCCTGAAATATGTACCTGTAGTGGTGTGTGCATTCAGCAAAAGGGTGGAAGCATACCCAACCCGTGATAACACTGCTATGGCCACTGCAAAAGTACTGTTAAAAGAATTCTTCCCTCGCTACCGCCTTTGTCGAATTTTATGGAGCGACAATGGCCCCCACTTTGTAGCCGAAGTTATCCAGCTCATTTTAAAGGGGCTGGGTATCAAGCAGAAGTTCCACGCAGTCTTCCAACCCCAGTCTGCTGGACTTGTTGAGCGACACAATGCCACACTAAAACTAAAGCTAGCCAAGATAGTGGCTACCACAGGACTGAAATGGCCAGGCACTCTCCCACTGGCATTGCTTTCGATGCGTTCCACCCCCACCAAACACCACTTGACACCTTACAAGGTCGTTTTCGGCCGACCCATGAGCGTCTGGTCTGCACCAAAACCGACTTCCATTCATGACGTCCCGGACGTCCTAATGTCTGACTATTTGTATAAGTTGACTGAAACTCTGTCTGTCATTCACCAACAGGTGCTGCATGCCATCCCTGACGCTTCCAGGGGTCCCGGACACAACCTGCAACCCGGGGATTTTATCCTCATAAAGAATTTCCAGCGCGCCAAGAGTCTGGAACCCCGGTGGACGGGCCCCTGGCAAGTCCTACTCGCCACCCGAACAGCTCTTCGAGTGGAAGGAAAGCAGACCTGGGTGCATGCGCACCATTGTAAGAAGATTCCCCCGACTCTGATGACAGCCGAAGACGTGGCCACCCAGGAAGAGCTCCTGAACAAAGACCGACCATCGCTGGATTGCCACCCAGACACAGAGACACTTGAACTTGCAAAGATTCCTGACCCTACCGTGCCATCCAAAGAAGGGTATAACCTGCGACGAAAGGAGAGAGTTTCGGCTAAGCAGACCATTGACTAAGTCATAATTCTCAGATCGGTGGCCTAACACAACAAGGGCTGTCAGGAGAGAAAGCCAGACGAAGTCTTTGGTTCTGCCCGCTACCGAGCTCCCTTGAAGGTGATGGAAGCGCCCGATAAGAAGGTGATGGAAGCGCCCGATAAGAAGATGATGGAAGCAACCGGACATCCGAAAATTCGCTACAGAAACCCAAAGACAGACAGAATCCACAGTTCAAAGACAATTGCACTTTTCACAATCCTTTTCTGCTTTCTCCTCATGACCACGCTCTGGATTGTGGAAGAAAACGCACCTGCTCATGAAACATTCCTAACCACTGCGCAGCCTACTACCATGAAAGAACACTATTTGATCTCGCTCTCTCCTCAACTCAGAGAAAGGCGAAAGGAGTTTTGGAACAACTCCTTTGTGCAGCTGCTGCACCAGCACAATCTTGCCACCAATGCCACCAACTGCTGGATCTGTGGGTTGCTACCCCACGCCACTGGACATTTGATACCTTTCATCCCTTCACCCTTCTCAATTCACGGCTCCTGCCTTGCTTGGCTGTTCCTCTTGCAAGAGAGCTATAAGGACAATGCCATCTCCAGCAAAACCATGCCGCACTTCTTTCATGAGGTCTGGCGAAACAAAACAAAGACACATTTTTGCCCGCAGACCTCCAACGACTCTATCCACATGGACATCCCTGCTAAAGAATGAATTGAAATGCAGGTGTTCAACAATCCAACCAGACCCACCTTCTCCTACCTACGGAAACGAACAGCTGCCACTCTGACTGTGGCTCTATCTGTCATCAACGTCACAGGCCACATGTGCATAGAAGGGCTTGGGACACAGCTGGTAGGCCGCAGTGCTTGCCGCTTCACCAGAACTTTGGACTCTATCGATCCACCTTCCTTTGTATCCTCTCCAAACATGTACTTCGTTTGCGGCACAAAGGCTTACACCTGGCTCCCCAAAGGCTGGGGGGGCACTTGTTTTATCTCTTTCATCCTTCCTCCGACCTATGTGGCTCCAGCGAATCACCATAGACAAAAACGAGCCAAGGATATTGAACAAGCCGACTCAACAGGAGCACATTTCCTCGATGCTATGAAGGGACTTGTTCCACTCTGGGGCCCGATGGCAAACAGCCGTGCCATCCGACATCTGACTCAGGCAGTCGAGACAACAATGAACATTACAGCTGGTATCCTTGCAAACAACACAGCCGAGCTTCAAGCGGTCCGCCTGGTGGCTCTCCAGAACCGCCTTGTTCTAGATGTGGTTCTAGCGGATCGTGGTGGAGCATGCCGCATTATTGGGTCCAGCTGCTGTACATATATACCGGACAATTCACCCTCAGTGTACAAGGCCATCGAACACCTCCACAGACTCTCCTCAGAACTTCACCAGGAGCAGGAAGAATGGTCGCTTGGTGGATGGTTCTGGAGTACTGTTAAGAACTGGGGCTGGAGACTGTTTACCATTATCCTGATTCCTGTAGTTGTAATATGTGGGTTATGCTTAGGAATTCAATGCTTGCCACCTCTGTGTTCGTTATGTGCGAATTGTATTTGCCCTAAGACTGTGGACTTTGGAAAGGAACGCATGGGAGCATTATATGATGCCGAGGTTAGGAATTTAATGAAGATTGACATTGAGTAGACAAGCTGGCTAGATAAGTTGAAAAGGGAGGACTGTTAAAACCTAGACTGCAGTGTCAACATTATCGGCGCCATCTTGCCCCCTTTTCAAGCCCATTCCTGCGCGTGAGCGGCAGCCATTTTAGATACCATGGCCTCTCTGCCCATCGCCGACAGCCAGCGCGTCTTTCTCTCTCTCTCCTGACCTCGCAGGCATCCCCCCCGCGCACTGACAGCCCCCGCTCTCACATGCCTTGGGCCATAAACCCCTCTTCAGTACAACTCTGCCTCGGAACCCCATCCTGTTCTCAGCGCGACACCTCCCTTCACTCCTTTCATGATCCCGGGTCCTTTGATAAAACCCCCTTTCCTCTGTGTCCGTTTGTCTTACTCGTTCCCAGGCCGCCACCTGGCCCTGCGGATACTGTTTATTGCCCCCTATACAGTAGGAAGCTTCTCCCATCAAAGGATCCACGAGTTGATCAAAAGCCCCCACCCCATGAGATCCGATCAACCACATACATTCCGTGAATCGGCGGAATGTCCAGCTGTGCGACAATCATCACCTGTTGTGACCGGGGTGGGGACTTCAACTGTAAATATGTGTGGGAACGGGCCTGAATCGGGGATTCCGAGGATGTCCTTTCATACTTCAAAGCATTGCAAGAATGTGCGACATGCAATAAAGATCATAAACCTGTGTATAAGAGGCCAGGCCTCAGAGATGCGGTTAGAGCACCTCTAGAAGATACCCTGTTGTCTGATTTGATGTGTTCTGCTCCGTCGGAATAAAACTTCTGTTTCCTGCCTTCCAGTCTCCAGCGCCTGCCTCTTTGTTTGGTAACTTGAGTGGGTATAGAGGCGGTTAACGCCGGGCAACTCTGAAAAATGTCATTTGGCCCAACCTTTTTCCACACCCCTATCTCAGAATGATGAGGTGTTTGGGCATTAAGGAAGCAGATCTGTCATCCAATTCCTCAGTACAGTCTGAGTTGAGAAAGAGAGAGAGGAAAAAGTGAGGAAGTATTTTCATTGTGATAGAAGAGGGGGATTTGCAACCTTGTGGGACTCTTGAACCAACCTCTTTACTCTCAACTGAGACCCAAATGCTAGTTCTGTGCCTTCTTTACGTTTAAATACCATCCTTCTGGGGTGGCGTTATGCATTGTATTTGATAGGGTTGATGTCTTCTCAAAGGCTTGTGATGACTAGTAGGTATATGATGAATATGTCGAGTGGGTTGTGGGTTTCTTGCATGTGTTTTGCAAGCGATATCAAGCCGCGAGGTTGTGTCTGGTGTGCAATTGGATGTGGACTGCTTAGAGTAATTCTTCAGACAACGTGCATTTGTGATAAGAGGGGCTGGGCATGTCACTGAGATGTAGGAATATTAGAAAACCAGAATGACAGTTGCAATCAGTATGTGTTTTTCTAGGTCAGCTCAAGTGGCTCGTATGTCATTGCTCTGATGCTGAGAACAGACCGCTAACACACCATAGATACATCATAGAAACCTTTGCGGATGTTCCTAAAGTCCTTCCTTTTCATTTACTTTCTTTCTTGGCAAATAAAAAATCCTTTAAGTTTCCTGCTTGAGAGTAACCTCGTATGAAATCTTAATATAATGATTAAGGTTTCAACAGAAGATGCTTGTGGTGCTATACATACGTTTTTTAAAATTTTGCCACATCCCCATTTTTTTCAATAAAAAACGGATGCTGTATAAAATTAGCAATAAAAGTGTATGGGATCTTAAATTAAATGTTACTTACACTTTGAAGGCATCACAGTTCCGATATTAGCCCATCATGGATGTTGCTAGTCCCCCAGCAATAGGCATAGACTGAAGTCCACATGCACAAACGCCATAAGGCAAGAAAATGTATAATTAAAAGTTTAGACGTCCCTAATGATCTGCTGCTGAATAGGACACTTTACCCCGCATTTTTTACTCCGTATGGCATTATCCCGCAGTTTTTACTCCACAAAAACAATTACAACGCAGGGCTTTATGACGCACTCCATTACAGCGCATTCCCCATTCCAGCGCAATTACTATTCTAACTCAAGGGGGGCGTTCCTTTGGGGTTTTGAGTAGTAAAAACTGTGGGGTAATGCCATGCGGAGTAAAAAATGTGGGGTACAGGATGTTTCCCATGTTAAAACAAAATCCTATAAGAAGACACTAGCCCTTCGGGAAAATATAACCTATGCTTCATGTCAGTCTTCACCATCTCTACTGGCCTAATTCTGTACAATATTATATATTACTTTCTCCAAATTAGAACTGCTGTACCTGCCACATCATTATTGTCATTATTATTTCCAGTATTAATAGCTGTAAAAGTAGTAGTAGTATTACTATGATAAATATTCTATATAGTACAATTAGTAGTGTGCAATAGCTATGGCTATTTTTATAAGACACTGTATTTTCCATATAATCAAAATAATAATAATAATTATACTATCTATTGTTGTTTTCTTGTTATTATTATTCTCAGTAGTAAAAGTACTATTATTATTATTATTGTTGTTTTGGTGTTGTTCTCAGCAGTAGTACTACTGTTATTAATATTGTTGTTGTTATTATTCTCAGCAGTAGTACTACTGTTATTATTATTGTTGTACATAAGCCACATGTGGGTTTCTGCGGCACAACTTCTTTTTATACTTTAGTATTCAACGTGGACATTTTCTTTCTCGGTCTTTGGCTTCAAGCGTAAAAATCTACTTTGGCTCTCTTTCGGAAATCGAGTATCAGATAGATGAAGCAATGTTTCGTAATGACTGTTGGTATTTAAATCCTCGCTCGTGGGTTAATTAGTTCCACCGCCTTAAACCGTGGGGTTGTGGTGGGACAGGGAAGCTGAATAATAAAGAAGTTGTGCCACAGAAACCCACGTCTCAATAACCTGATGAAAATTGCCTGAGCCATAGGCAGAACACTCTATTAGGAAGGATTCAACCAAGAGAAAAACATGAACTGCAGAATTAGAAAGAGTGCAGAAAAAAACCAAGTCTAAAGGCCCTGAGGAGAACCCCCAAACTAGGATGGGGCTCGAAACGTGTCGGCGTCCAGTACTGCTGGGATAAATCAACCAATAAATATGTCTTAATGCAGGGAGCGAGTAGAAATTAATTGCCCCTGGATACAATTATATATACCCAGCAGCCATCAACCTTTGATTTTCTATACAGAATAAGTACTGCTTGGTTAATACTGGTTGTTGTATTTTAAATTGCCTGGTTTCAACCAGAATGTATTACACCATTTATGTTTCATGTATTTATGATTATAATTTATATTGAATGTATTTCAATTTCGTTTGAGTTTGTACTGTTCGTTTAATATCTGTAATTCACTGTGAAAATGGTGTGTCTTCTGGTCAGGCATGCTCTACAAATGAAATGAGTTAACAGCAAAAAATATAAATATTAAGCTGATAAATGCTTTAGAACATTCAAACAAGTGAATGCTCTTAATCTGGTAATTCATTCCAGCACCCCCCCCCCTTGTTTGAGAAACTTTTATAGTTTGTGGCACCATTTTCATCCAATTGGACTTGGGTAATTCACAATTTAGGGAGGATGTGAGGGGGTGATAAGATACACATATTCAGGTGTAGCGATTGGGGAACTATTGTCTTACCCAAGTCCAATTGGATGAACATAGTCCCACAAACTATTAAATTGGCTTGTATTGAAATGGATCCTTTGTGAAGTTTTCTGAAAAGAGACTTATTCTTTATGAATTCACAAATAATCCCTGTTGCAGTTCAACGTAACTGAATGAAACACGTTGGCTGTAATCTTGGCTGTGTTTTAAAGAAAAGAGCATGTAAAATTCTCAAGAAAGAAAATAACGAACATATAAAAGGAATTTTGGACTTTTTTGATGGGGGCACCATCTTGTGGCTTATGTTCATGTATCTCTGCTTAGAAGTGGTGTCAAGCAACAACTGACACCTTGGATGTAGTGCACCAATATTTAATTATGAGGATCTGAGTGGGAGGTGCGGTTCCGGGAGTCCGTCATTGGAGGTGTTGATTATATGTTATCATTATTGTTATTGTTAGTATTCTAAGTAGTAGTACTACTGTTATTATTATTATTATTGTGATTCTCAGTAGTAGTACTATTGTTATTATTATTATTTTTGTTGTTATTATTCTCAGTAGTAGTACTGCTGTTATTATGGCTGTTACTACTGTTGCTTCTCCTGTTGTCATTGTTTCTATGGTCTACATTTTCATGGTGCGAACTATTATTTTGTATACACTTTGTTTGAGTTCTATGTTATAGCCTCCTTCTACAGTGCTCTCAAGGCTCATAGAGAGCCATGCCTGAACTGGCATGTCTCTGTGCATTTGTTAACCACTGAAAATAACACGTTTTATTTTATAACGTTTACACATCAGTAGGGTTTAAAAAAAGCAGCATGGCAGCTGAGCAATTTCAGCTGTAAACTTTTCCAGAGCCTGTCTTGCCCCGTGAAAATGTCAGAGCATTAAATCATGTTATGGTTGAAAATAAAGTGCTGCTTTGGTCTAGCAGTGAACCAAGCATACCATTATGTCCTTTGTAGAAATGGCGTGGACAGCACATCGGTTAATTTACAGTAGCCAAGGGCCATAGGCTACTGGCAAAGTTCAGCAAGGACAGGTTGTAATTGTGAGCTTTCAGAAGAGAAAGGATTGCTCTGTAGGTAGCAAAGGGCATGGTGATTGACTGTAAAGTTATTGAGCCTGGAATAATGCCATGTCATGTTTGATATTGATGTTTAAACTAAGCTTGCATTAAGGTTCTTTCAGCACGAAACAGGAGGTACTGTGTGAACCAATGTTGTGATTAAATGTGTATTATAAGTTACAACTGTTGTGCTGTAAATATTCTTATTCTTCATTGTTATTTTAATGTGTTCACAAATCGCTTATGCCCATTCACAGCCGTTTTTTCCTGAAAAGCTGATTACAGAATAACACAGAAATACCACACAGGGTACAGTCCATATCCAGAGCAAAACAGGTGGGTTTTCGGTCTTTTGCAATATTTGCAGAAGGTTCGAGATGCAGGTACTCAATAGGGGTGTGCGAAATTTGCATCATTTGCTTTTGCATAATTATGGGAATTTTCAGCAAAATTATACAGAGTTACTCGTAGTTATGATAAATGCAAAACTGGCATTTAGTGCTGTATTTGAGATCGACGTCGGACAACAGGTTGCATTTCCTGCTAAGAAAATAGTGCAAAAAAACAAAAGCACTGCCGACAGATGCTCATACTCTGTCGCTCGTGTTGTTCTTGTACATTCGCTATAGATGTTTACCATGAGCAGCATATTTGGGGTAACTTTTTGGCATGAATGGCATGTACGTGAGGTAGCATAATAGCATAACTTCTGGAATTTCGAAATAACAGTACCCCGAAATTACACCAGTGTATTGCAAAATTTGGCTGACCCTAGAACTCTGACAGGAAATTCCATAGTTTCATATCTTGCCCATGGACACAGACCAGAGGAAGAGGGCTTTCTTTTTCTTTTTACAGTTCTTTTAGTGTGGACTGGGCTCAAGGACATTACAAAATAACCAGGGTACCTCACACACTTGTTTCCTTTTTATAAGCACTTTGGGCCAGATGTACAAAAAAGTCAGTTTGCGATTTATTAATTGCAAATTTTTGAGATTGGCTATTAGGAAAGCACAAACAGCTCTGTCCAACAGTGTCGCACACACTGCTTGCGATTTCCACTGGGTCGCAAATAGACCACATCATCAGTATTTTTGAGGCAGGTCGCAATATGCGACCCATTGGGAATGGCTACAATCACAGGGATGGTGTCTGCTGGGGTCAGCAGACCACCATGTATGTCAGTGATTGCTTTTGAAATAAAGCAACTTTTTTTTTGTAATGCAGCCCGTTTTTCTGAAAGAAAAACAGGCTGCATTTAAAAAATAAAAAAGAAAAATGTTCTTTTCTTTTTTTTCACTGCCTGCTCTTAAAAAATGTTTTCACCCACATTCACAAAGGGGAAGGGGTCCCTTAGGGACCCTTTGCTGTTTGCGAATGGGTTACCGCCTCCTCTACGGAGTCAGTAAATTATGAATGTTTTGCAATTGATTTCCAATCGCAAAGCATTCATACATACCAGTGATATTGAGTATTAGGAAGGACGCCCTAAACACACCCCTTCCTAATACAGAATCGCAAAATGTGTTCGGTAGGAAGTTACAGTCGCATTTTGCCTCTTGTACATGGCAAAATGCATTTTACCGGTCGCCAACGGGCCAAGGGGCCATTTGCAACCGGTAAAACGCTTCATACATCTGGCCTTTTATTTTTAAAAATTTTCCACTGATACAACAAAAAGTTAAGTGTTTTAGTTTTATAGGAAGCACATGAAGTTATGCATTGTGTTGTAGAGACATTTACTGCAACCGAGCAAGTGGGTGCCATAAGGAGTCTGTTTAGTCCTGGGCGCTATGACTAGAGGAGCCCTGTTGTGGTGATGATATGACATGCAATTCCGCCCTTCTGACCATACTTGGGACAAGAGCAAGAGTCACTACCAGAGTACAATCCCGTTTCATATAGGTTATAAAACGGATCAAAATATTTGTGAATGTGTCCATTCAATCATGCACCAGAGGTGTTAGCTTCTCCATGGCACCTAAAATTCCAAGATATGAAGTGAGCAAGCCAGGCTTCTGGGAGAATCAAGAGGGATTCTCCTCTGAGAATATTCTTTTAAAAGATGTGGTCAAATACAGCATTTGGAAGCACAATTTCCACATAATTTTGCAACAAAGCATAGGCTCTGAAATGGGCCTTAATAAATATTATGTACATTCATGCTGTGCCAAGCCAATTCAGATTGATGCGTCACAGAGTTGGCACCATGATTTTAAAAATATGCAGTCAGTAGCCCTTCTCCCTCACCGTATTTATCATACTTCAATAATTACCTTGCTTTTGCCTCAACGAGCATTTTATCGTGGGTGTCCCATATGAATGGGTGCCTCCTTATGGCAAGAATTACATACAATATGCCAATGCCAGTGCCAGACTTTTACCTCTGATACCATCTAAATACTATATGGAACCATATGTTAAAAATTACCTCCAGTATGTCAGAAGTCAGGACTAGCATTTTGCCATGGTTTCTTGCCTCCAGACCATATGCAATGGTTGTCTTTCCTAATGCCATGATTTTAGTCCAATATACAAATTACATTTTGCCTTTATTACCACATATACCATGGATTACTTTCAGTTACTTTCATATGCAAAGAATTAAGTCTAAGTGTGCCAATGCTAGCAGTTTATCACAGGAGCCCCTTTTTTAAAAAAATATATTTTTATTGGGAAAGTGGTACATGGAAGGACAACATTAATCAAATAGTTACAAAAGCATGGTCAAGTCTAAAATAGCAATTGATATATTTACACAAAATCTGCAATAAACACTTTAGCGAGAGGAATAATAAATTACTGGTAAAAGACATTTCATTGCAAGAACAAATCAAGCCATACGGCAGCAAATACTTTAAAAACTCATCAGATTCTGGCAGCCCTCCAATTTGTTCCAGGGGTCCACAGATGCTCACCCTTCTCACGTTTTTTAATACCTTTAAATTTGTACAGGCTTGACTCAAAATTATGAATACCCAACAGTCTGGATATCCACATCTGCAGTTGCATCCTTCCAAGCTGCAGAGATTAAAATTCGGAGTACTGCGGCAGATATAAATACTAAGGCCCTCTCATCATCTCCCAGCCCCAACTTAGAGTCATTACCAAGGATCATTAGTGTAGGGGATAGATCGATAACATGACCTAGCAGCCCCTCCCAAAATTTCATTATCTCATTTTTAACAGAATCCAACCGATTACAGAAAAAAAACACGTGTGTTATGTCAGCAGGACTTTCATTACATCTAGGGCAGTTGTCATTTTTTCTTATTCCCCAGGCGTATAGTTTAGCAGGTGTATGGTACAAATTAAAAATAGTTTTGTAATGCTGTGCTCGAAGATTAGAAGCCCGAAATATCTTTTTGTTTAGTGAGAGGGAAAGATCCACGTCCACATCTGGATCATCAAGTTTTAAGGCCCAATTAGACTCTACCTTCTCTAAATCATCTTGAATTCGTTCAACTAAACAGTCATAGATGGTCTTAATCTTCTTGAAGCCTCTACGTAGTACCTCCAACACAGGAAAGTCGGCACTCGATGAGACCTTAGGTTTAACCGCCCCAATCATACAGGCAACTTGACCATACAGCAGCCAGTGACTACCTGGAATGCCAAATCTTTCCTGTAATGACTCGAATCCAAGGATCTTATCTCCTTCCAATATATCTCCCAAAGACATAACCCCCATTCTCTTCCACACCTGCAAGTTTCTATCAGTTTTCAATTGGGGAATGTGGGACGAGTTACACAATTGTACATATGTGTTATACTTTGGGACCTTAAAGAATTTCATAATTGCTTTCCACGCCTGCCAGGCCCCATATAATGTCTTTAGTCGAGTCTTTTTATAATAACATCGCTCCAACTCACGGCGCAGCAGCCTGATGCCTTATCCCTCAAAAGCATCTTAAAGATCTGGGGTGGCTCTCGTTCATCAATCGGCTCTGGACCTATGGCACATTCGGGTTCGGGCTGAACTAAGATTGTCATTTGAATCAGGAGACATGCCCAAAGTTAAAGTCTTAGGTTCGGGAGAGCCATCCCACCCCTTTCTCTAGGTAGGGACATTAAATTAATGGAGCGCCTTACCCTTCCATATTGCCATACGAATCTAATAAAGGTGGCTTCCAGATGTTTCATAATTTTGTCCTCTATTAGTAGTGGGATAGCACAGAACAGGTCCAGCACTCTAGGAAACATAGATATCTTCAATGCATTCACCCTTCCTACCAGAGGCAGATGGAGCACGTCTATTCTCCTTAATTCAGATTCTAGATTTTTAATTAGCGGTAGATAGCTCTCAGCGACAATCTTTTCCACATTGGCATTAATTTTGACCCCTAAATAAGTTGCAGAATCGACAAATCTATGATCGGTTTTAATAATATTTATGGAGCAAATAACCTGAGTTTTTGTTTCGTTTAATAGGTACCCAGACTCACTGCCAAACACTTTAGCCATTTCCCCCAGAATTAGGGGAGATTGTTGTGGATCAGTTGTTAACACAGCAAGGTCATCGGCATACGCCAAGATTTTATTTGGGTAGCCATTACAAATTACTGGAGTTATTCCGGGACAGGCTAAGATGTTCTGGATAAGAGGGTCAATGTACAAAGCATAGAGGATGGGGGAACAGGGGCACCCCTGACGGGTCCCCCTCTTGATGTTAATCACCCCAGACCTCTGACCCATAGCCGCCACCCTAGCTACAGGTTCTGCGTACATTGTCTTAAGGGCTCCAATGATGTTAGGACCAAATCCTCTTGCCACCAAAACGCCCCAGAGAAAGCTCCAATCGATCCGATCGAACGCTTTCTCTGCGTTGAGCAGGATCATGGCCATCTCCCCCCCCCCCGTGGCAACCTGGGCGTCAAATAATGTTATTGCCCTGCATATGTGATTAGTTGCACCCCGACCGGGGACAAACCCATGCTGCCACAGGGAAACGAGACCGCCAATGACCCTGCTCAACCTTTTTGCCAGAATTTTTTAATACAGTTTGGTGCCTGAGTTGATCAAAGATATTGGGCGGTAAGATCCTGCCTTTTCCACTGGTTCCCCTTTTTATGAAAGATTACAATATTTGTCTCTTTCCAAGAGTCAGGTATCAAGCCGGAATACATAACACCATTAAAGAGATCTAGTAAGAGTGGGGCAATTTCTACTTCAATAGCTTTGTATACCTCGAGGGGGATCCCATCAGGGCCTGAGGCTTTCCCTGAGGCTAATTCCCGGAGAGCAATAGTAATTTCATCTGAAGTAATATCCTCGTCAAGTTTTTTCCTGATTGATTCATCCAGTTGTGGGCCAGAATCTTGAATTCCCTCACCAGGTTTTTTACTAGGTGCTTCATACTCATAAAACTGTTGATAATAATTCTCAAATACTCTGAGGATGTTTTTAGCTTCTGTATACTCTACCCCATCCTCTTCAATACGAGCAATGGTGTTCCTTACCCTTTCCTGCCTTAACTGAAGGGCGAGTACTCTCCCTGCTTGCTCCCCCATCTCATATCTTTTAACCCTATTGGTCTGATACTCCCCTATAGCCTTCAAAGTTATCTCTTTCTGGAGAGCAGCTTTAACCACTAAAAGCACATTCTGGCTTTCAGAACTATCTGACCCAGATACTATATCCTTGATATGTTGTTCTTCGGCTTTCACTAGTTTCGACATTAAAACCTCAACCTTTTCTCTATCTTCCCTTTTCACCCTGGCGGAACAGCTAATAGTCTCGCCCCTCAGGGCCGCCTTAAAAGTTTCCCAGACCATAATCCTAGAAGTGCTGTACCTGTTTGCATCAAAAAACTGTGTTACCCATTTTTTCGAATGATCCGTAAATCTCGCATCAGCAAGCAGTTTTTTCTCAAAGGACCAGGGGTTTCTTTTCCTTTCTATGTGTCCTAAATCATATGATAAAATTAAGGGATTATGGTCTGAGACCAATCTGGGGAGTTTCCTAATATCGACGTTGGGTAATTCTGATGAGGTGATAAGAAAATAATCCAACTTTGTATACCTCTGAGCAGGGTTGGAAAAATACGAGAACCCATAATCCAGGGGTAATGTAGCCCCCCAGACATCCTGCAGCCCATGGGAGCCCAGCAGGGATTGTATTGATTGGAAAACCTTAGGCTTACGCCCTGCATATGGTGTATGGCCGGTCCAGTCAGCCGAAAAATTGAGATCCCTGGTTACTATCAATGGGGTATGCCACCCAGCTAATTCAATTTCTAAAAAATCAAAGATGTCGGGCTCATCAAAATTTGAACCGTAAATTGCACATAACATGAAGCCTAGTTCTAATTCAGCTATAGCCCATCTCCCATTACTGTCTGCTTTTGCTTTCTTTACTTTACCCAAGGGTTTTTAAATTAAAATAGCAACACCCCTGATTGTAGATGTCTGAGTCGAGCATACAGCTAAATCGAAGCCATTCAAACATAGTTGCCTGCGTTTGGCCCATGGCAGATGGGTATCCTGAACGCAAAGAATATCAATTTTTTCATGTTTTACCAAGTAGGCCAATCTCTGTCTCTTTTTCCAGTCATTCAAGCCTCCCGCATTTATAGTGCATATTCTAATGTTTATCATTATATTGTATTTTAAACTCAACAATCAGGTCCTTCCACATAGTATTAATCATCACTTCATGACTTTGCCCTAAACTGTACCGCCTCCCGTTTCCCCCTTTTTCCACCAAACCACCCCCCACACCCCGCCCTTACCCCACCCCCCTCCCATTCTTCCCCCTTCTACCACCACCCCACCCGTCCAACCCCCCCTACTCTCCCCTCTCTGTGGGGCGCGCAGACCTTGTCTGTGCAATGATGGAGCGCAATGAGAGCAGTGAGGATGAATATAAACTAATAGATTCATCTACTAACAATGTGGAGCCCACCACCTAAATTCCCTCTAAACAACATTATATCCCAAAAACAATTATTAGTATACGGTTATATAATCGATCATATATACATTGCCCGGGCCTATACATCTACCGCTTGATTCAACAGACCCCTATCACATGGCTTAAGTAGCGACCTTCTACTTAGATAGAGAATCAAGGTATTCTTTCACCTTGATCTCAGAGGAGAAAAGTAAGGTCTTTCCATTGTTAATAATCTTTAACATCGCTGGGTTTACCAGAAAAGCCAGTAAGTTCTTGTCCGGACAAGGCTTAATCATTCCTCTCAGCCACCAGCGCCTTTCCACCGTGGAGTGGCAGAAATCTGGCCTTACGAAGAATGAGACCCCTTCCACACTCCGTTTCGCTTTTGGCCTTGCAAGATCTGAGATGGCTTGCCTCAAAATGAAATTCCCAAAAAATATCAAAACCGCCCTTGGATAATCCCCCTCCTTAGTATTCTTTCTCAATTTAAAAGGGGTACGGTGTACTCTTATTATCTCGGAGGACCAGTCCCAGCCATTCAGCTCGGGGAAAGCCTGGCTGAATAGCTTAATTATATATGCCTTAATGTCAGACCCTTCAAATCCCTCAGGAATTCCCAGTACTAGCAAATTATTCCTGCGTAGCCTGTTTTCCATTTCCTCAAGCTTCCAATGGACGTTGATCATTTGAGCATCATATGTACTGACTTTAGAGATTGCCTCTGCCACTTCAGTTTCTGTCGAGACAATCCTGTCCTCCAAGTTTGCTACTCTATCGCCAGTGGTAGTACAGACCTTTGAAAGTTTCCTAACAACACCCTGCATTTTTTTCATAGAAGTATGAACTTTCTGATTATCCTTTTGGGTTTCTTCCCTGTGAGCAAGGATCTCCTGGTGTATTGTCTCTTAAAGTGTCATCTGAGCGAACTCCAGGCCAGGGCTGTCCTGCGGGGGCTTATCCGTAAGGTGATCCCAGCTTAGCTCATGCTGGGCAGTAGAGATCATCCCTTTACTTATAGCCCCTGAAACCTTTAGAGCCATGGCAGGTTGATCTAGTTCAGGGTCACTCTCAGAGTCTAAATCAGAGGAGCCTGCTTCTCCATCTTCAGACCATTCCTGGCCATCTGAAGCTGAAAAGAAGGCTTCACTTGGGGCACTCTCCTTCCCATCGCTGCTCATGGCTTCACCGCTTGGTACATCCCCACCCTGCATTTCATCTTCGGCGTGGGTTGATAAAATTGCTGTCTCAGAAGTGGCGCTTAAAGATGTATCAGAGACTAGAGGCACAGGGCCCTCCGAAAGTTCCAAGTCAGTCTGATGTATCCGGCCCTCCTTTATATTAATATCCTTGGGCATGGTTTTATTCAGCCCTTCTGCACCTGTTAGAGTTCCACTCTCCTTATTTTTCACATCTAGAGGAAGTTATTCAGGCAATAAGCAGTTTTTAGGGGGCCCAACATCGACTCTACTCGCAGCATCCATCACATTTACTGTGAGCCCGCCATCCTTCCCGGTCTCTTCAGCCCCTTCAGCCCCCTTCTCCTTACCGGCTTTGGCGAAAAGCTCCGCTATTGATGCGGTTGCTAGCCAGGACCGTGTGCCAGTCTGTTGCTGTTGTTGCTGCTTCTTCCGACAACACTCGTCAGGTGGGGGTGTATGCGCCACTCCGGAATCCGCTGTTTCTTCCTCTCTAAGTGCGTGCTGTTTCTTCCTGTTGCCCGGTGGTTTGCTTACAGGATTGACTTTGGGGGCCATGACTTCTAGATAGTCGAACCTTTTCTCAGGAAACAACACCCGCCGTACTTCTTGAAAGGCAGCTGCTCTACAGACTCCTCGGTTCCGTGCTTACACACCGGTCTCATCGTGATTGCAGCTGCGGCGTTCCTCAGCTGTAGAAGCTTATGGCGTTCGCTCTGCCTCCACCTCCTAGCCGTATTGAATCGTTTTCCCCGCTGCAGCAGAGCGGTAAGAATACACGCTAGAGTGTGTAAAAGCTGTTTAGTTGATCCGCAGCACGAAAGAACAGACTGCATCACTTATTTTTTTTCCGGCAGCCTTGTTCTTAAAGTCTAATTCAGCGTTAGCCAGTACGATGAGTCCCGGGCGATATTAGATCATCGGAGATCCGGTCCACTGCGTCCTCACTGCACTCCTGCCACAGCCGCTAGCGAGCAGCCGCCATCTTTCCCCTTATCACAGGAGCCCCTGATGACAAGAATTACATGTCTCATGATAACACCAGTATTTTCTTATGGGTGCGCCTTATGCCAAGAATTACCTCTAATGTGCAAACACCAGCATTTTGCCCTAGATGGCCCTCATGCCAAGAGCTACCTCTGGTATGCTAGGCCCAACAGAAAACTCACACACATAACATACTTACAAACACTCTGACTTACTCATGTGCATTTATATTCACTCACGTGCACCCATTCTCACTTATACTCATTCTCACGCTCCTTCACTTATTCTCAAACCATTCTCACATTTCCTATCCTGGTATAGTGCTGATGTTTATCACCCCATGTGCACGGTGACTGATACTTACACGAACCATCTGGGAATGTAGCCTTATGTCCATCATCCATTGCTGAGGGCAATTACATGTTTCCCCTGGAAAAACAAGGGTTACACAACAACACATTTTTCAGAAATTACAGGCAAATGAAATTTGTCAAAAGCACAGTAGCAGGCAATGGACATGCTGTATAATAATGGACAGGTGGTCACCCTAGTAACATGTAGTAACCTAATTTCAACTCAAAATAATAAAAAAAACATAAAAAAGCAATTTAATTACATTATTATCACTGTCATCGTCTAAACATTGTGTAAAATACATACATTGTCAGGGGCTAGGAGGTTATTATTGTAGCTCCAGTCCAACTTTGGGCAAAGTGCATACACTCCGGCTGTCAGATTTGCTATTGTATTTCCAGTCTAAGCAAATATTATAGAAAAATGCATACTAGGGGGTTGGGTCACATTCACTACACACAAATATTTCAAGTACCCTTAAACATTGCTTCTGAAATTTAAATAGAAACTTTGAAAAACCTACATTTCAATTAAATGGCTTAACATTTGAAAAATCTATAAAATTATGAAAAATGGACAAATATATCAGAATGAAAAGAAAAAGTTTCAAATAATAAAATTAATCATGTTTAAATTGAACAGTATCCCTCGGACCCCAATCTGTTGTGATAATGAAAAATATTTCTACAGCAAAAACACATTTTTTATTTTCTTTTTTTTTAAATATTTAATTTTGACTTTTTAATTAATTATAATTCAATATTATTTTTTAAAACACTACCAACTGATTCCCTCATTAGACCCTACAACCCATATAAAGAATTAAAATTACATATATTTCATACGTTAAAAATATTGTCACATAAATGTAAAAAATAATCATGTTAAATCCAAAACACTGTAAAAACCTCACATATTAAATAGATGTAATCAATTATTATAAATTAACATATAATCTAATAGAAAAGACTACCCAATCAATCACCAAATAACTCCCAAATAATGAATACATAATGTAAACTTAGACTAGAAAACTAATAAAAATGTTAAACATTTCATATTTAACATATTAAACAATTAACAGTAACTAATATGCACTAATGCTGCACAATAAACCCAATGCATTCCACATCCAGTGAAAAAAACTGCTTAAATATTTTCTAAAAAAAGGAAGTGTTTTATAATTTAGAATTAAATTTACAATTCCCAATTAACAAATTAGCATAATTAATAAAATAATCAATTAGTATCAATATATATATATACAATCCCTAAATAAATCCCTAACGTGTAATTTAAATTAATTACTGAAATCATACTAAACAATGTATTAACACAGTCTCTAATAAGTAGCTATTAAAAAATAAATAACATATTTATCGGAATTGGTCTTAGAAAAAATCAATCCCCCCAATTCCGCAATAAACCCAACAACCCTCTAAAAAAATCCAATTTATTATTTTTGAAATTTCATTACAAATATGTTTCACAACAGAAGAAGTAAGACAAGAAAACAAAATACAATAAAATTGAACAGTTAAGGACATTTTAAACTTCAAAATTGATGTAAAAAGTCCGAAAAACATAGTTACCTTTGATATAATTGGCCGCAATATTTTTGTAGTCACAATATTTTGACCTCAATATTATAATCAGATAATATTTGTAGTAAATATTTAAGGTGAATACCTGAGCTCTGGAGCTTTGGGAAAGCTGCTCCTTCAGATTTCTAAATAAGGCATAGGATAGGTAAGTCTGTCACATACAATTTTGACATATAATCAGGAAGATATAATATGTAAGCACTATTAACTGAGTAGGAGAGTACTCCCACGGAACCGATTACATGCATTGGACCGTTGACCAGGCAACTTTGCAATGACATTTGTACTGACCAACCATTAGAAATTAACATTTACCTTCATCAAGTGATATAAAAATTACATTTGAACTGACTAAAAATGATATTTTTCACTGGTCAATGAGTAGAAAAGTCAGGGCAAAATTGATTAGTTCCTAGAGCTAAGTTGCTCAGTTACAGGTGCAATCCATGTACTCTAATCCCCAATAAATATTGATTGTCATTAGCCTCAGAGGGTTCAGAGGCAAAGACAAGGGCCTCCCACCTCTCGTAAATATCCACTTAGGTGTGCCATCTCACTGCTGCCTTAGGAAATAAATGATTCTTGTTGACAATTTGAAACCGGATAAAGTCTTGCTTCTTCACAACAGCTGGATAGTAGTGTGGTTGGTAACATCAAAGCAAAGAAGGCATTAGGGGCATAGCTAAGGACAGTGGAGAAGTGTGGCTCAATGGTTAGAGCGGCAGACCCTGATGCAGAGGTCTAGCCCAGGACCAGGGTTCAATTCCCCGCCTCGGCGGGTCTTGAGGTTCCGTGACGATTTGAACCCGTGTTTTCAACATTGTCGTAAATTCATAATTTTGGTACCGATGAACCGCAAATGATCCATTTAGTATATCCTAGTGTTTTCGCTATGCTACGAGCAAGAGCACTCCTGTTATAACCACATTTCCGATACACCGATGGCATCCATTTTAGATCATGGCATCCATCTTGTTTTCTTGCCCTCACATAGTCAATGGACACGCAGTGACCTCTGATCACTTCATTTCAATTAAGGACACGTAGGCTTTAACCGGCGATTCACCTCTCTAATGACACGTGCACCTTAGGACAGAAACGCTGTGGCCGCATGACTCGGCAGAAGCTGCCTCCTCTGCCCGAGGCCAGTCCTGCTATACTGGTTCTCGCGTTCGTTGGCCTGATCATGATTAGGCGGCCGAAGCTGGTAGCCTTGCCCATTTACGACCCACAAACATCTCTTATCCTGTTCTTCTATCTTCTGCACCTGGCTCTGCTCCTTTCCTTCTGGGCCTTTATTAGGGGGAGGTAACGAAATTTACGATGAGGAGGTCCGGCTCTTGAATGAAAAGAAGACATGGGATTATGATGGAACAGCGGGAACCTCTCATTTGTAATGTTTTGACATCAGATATTGTTGACGATTCTTGTGTAACGCCAAATATTTATTGTTTAGGACATGAAGGTTTAGAAATGTGCTAGCATGTGAAGAATGTTGCCCCAAGCTAAAAAATCTGTATTTAAGGAGCAACCACTAAATGCAATTCGAACAGGCTCCTAGATTCTGCCCGTGTGTAGTTTCTGTGACTTCTGTGTCCCTGCAGTAATAAACCTTTGGTCTTTGACGCCACCATCGAGAAGCCCGTGTTTCTGTTTATTTGTGCACCGAGACAGGGAGAACTCAGGGGTCTTCGGGTGTTGTCCCTGACACCTCTGGACAGTACCAAAAAGTCCAGAACTCCAGTCTTGGGCTCAAAATTCCACAGACCTGATAATTCTCGCCTCAGTGCCTATTCCAATCATGGAGTCCCACTCTGCAACTCTGGGCAATAGCTTGCTTAATTTCCACAACAGCCCCCACAACGCTAAGGATGCCTGGCCTCCACCTTGGGGGTGCCCAGGAGTGGACGCCTCACAGGGAAAGCCAGGATAGGTTCCACAGCGGTATTCGTACAAGTGCCTTGAGACCCTTGCGGGTGAGTAGTGCGCTATACAAGTATCAATTTACAATTTACATTTACAAGTCCTCTTACCAGTGTCCAGCATCTGCTGGGGAAGCACACATTTTTCTGCTAATGCTAAGTCCCATTGTTAGAGAGTAGGCCCACATGCCTGAGGCTACCTCTCCAAACATTATGTCTACAGCCTTTTTTCCATTAGTATCAAAGGCCAACACCCTCAGGAAAGAACCAAAAAACCTCCAAGGTGGCTTCATGAAAATGGGCACTTTCTCACAAGTCCAATGTAAGGCAGGGCCAGATAGCCAAATGGACATGAAGAACATGGTCCAGGAGGCTGAGGTTAGGAAACTAGACTCAATTTAGGAGATTTGGCCTTCCAGTCCTGAAAGCAGCAAGAATAATTGACCTACTGTAAGTGTGACTGTCTTGTAACTTCACTTGTAAAGGAATCATTTAGGGTGAATTGCATCTAAAGGCTGCTGCAAAGAATCTTTTGTTCTGCTTCTTAAAAAACTGACCTTAAACCATTGTCCCAAGCTATAGACCTGCATATCATTTACAGTGGTATCTGCAGATGTTCTGCATCATTTGTTCGGGCAGCTTTCTTGAAGCCAACATCTCTCTTAAGGATATTCAGTCTGGTTTCAATCTAGGTGGCTGCAAAGAAGCAGTAGTAGTTGTGGTTGTTCCCCATCTTCAGCTGTTTGCAGACTTCAGCAATTATTAGTTCCTTTACGCTGTTAGTGGCATCTATCACTGTCGACCAATAGGGTCTCCAAACCGGTCCTGGAGGGCCGGATCCATGCCAGATTTTTTAAATAACTACATGTATCTCAATGGAGATATCCAAAAAATCTGGTATGGATCCGGCCCTCCAGGACCGGTTTGGAGAACAATTTAAGAGATCCACGTTGGTGGAAAAGTGATGGTGTGGTTTTCTTTCTTTTTCATGGCTACATGTAGAAAATGGAAATTGAAACTTTTACCTCATCCTCTACACTCCTCTGTCTAGGTCTCTGTGTAGGCCTTACCTATGCAACCTCTATGTGAAGACTCTTGCCTCTCTCTGTGGGTCCTTTGGCATCCAACTTTGCAATCATGTTGGTGATATCCATTTCTCCTTCATCCAGTTCGTCACATCACTGACAACGCTAGTCTTTGCCGTTGAATTTTGAAAATCAGAGACTGGATGGAGAAAAACCTTTTCCCTTCTACTTCACCAGTCAGCAACAGCTGACAGGGAAAGTCGATTCAGATCTCAAGCCTTCATTGCTTTTAATACTGTAATCCAGTCTATTTAAGAATGAATAAAGCCCTGATCAATGTGTTCAGATACTACAAATCAAGCTACTAAAAGGATCACTTTTGCCCTCTGGTTTACTGAGACTGCTCTTGTTTGTCACCATTGGTTGCCAATTTACTCCAGAATTTCCTTCAAAATATTGTGCTTTGTCCTTTGCATAAGGTATAATAAGGCTCCTGCGATCCTGTCGGAATCTGTTTTGTTCTAAGCACAGACTTCTAAAAATAATTTGCTTCTATTAATCCAGATCTAGAGGCTGCTCATACTCTAATCAGAGGCGTAACACAGGCCCCCGCAGCCCATGTGGTGCGGGGGGCCTCAAGCTCCAAGGGGCCCCCTTGGCACTGCACTGTGGCCAGAAAGCTCATGATTGAGCCAGGGGGGGGGCCCTCTACGAACCGCGCAGGGAGGCCCCCTCAGTTTTCATTACGCCAGTGACTCTAATCATGCATCCTCTCAGAGGAGAATGTGTCCCCACGATCCCTAAGGAATGGTGGCAGAATAGATTTTGTAAGGAATTATCAACTACCATATGGTGGAGGTGCGTATTCTCAGTAAAAAAGGTTCTCCACTAAAGCCAGTTTACAGAATATTCAATTTGATTTTGTTCGTCATACGCACCATGCCCTGAAAAGTATAGGACATATGTACCTAGGTGCATCTACCACTTGACCCAGATGCAGCGAATCAGTGGCAGATTTTTATCACATGGTGTGGCAGTGGCAGTAATAAGTCTGTTCTTGGAGGAAGTAATCCAGACTGTGGCGGAATTGACTAGAGCATTTTCTCCATCAAGGATCTTTTCAGTGCTTATTAGATGTGAGATTTATCACGAACGAGAACAAGCACACTTACTGATTTCTTAGATTATCCATGATTCTGCTGAAAAGACGCTTAGCCATGGCTTGGATATCTTCTAACGCCCCATCGGTACAAGTTTGGTGCAGTGATTTGTTAAAATGGTCATAGGAAGAACTGGCTCCAGAATCAGACATTTCAATGTTAAAGAGTGGATGGGGAAGCACACAAGAAATGGAAGGGTTTTATTGATAAATCAGAGGCGAAATCAGACAAATGCTCACCATAAACGAGATGGCGAGAATCTGGCAGCGACTATCTTATAGAACTTTGCACGGAATACGCAAATGTGGGTAATTGTAGAATAAAGTAAGTGAAGCATGATGGCAATAGACGGTATACAGATATATTGATGACTGGTGGTGTGATCCTGCATGAATTGTAGCTCCATAGCCCTCACTTCTCGCCTCACCAAAACACATGATCATACACCAACAGGTACTCAACACCTAAGCTAAGTTGTTGTAAGTCAAACCGTTGCACATAAAAGGATAGACCTTTGATGTGCAGTGTTTTTCCTTTCAACTACAGAGTCTCTGCAGTCATAAACTTACTATTAACTCTTAGTTTTTGTCCGAGTCTAAACAAGACCAGACCAGGGCCCCCCTCCTTTTGCCCGAACCCTCTTGCATCCCTGTACTTATTACTAATGTTGTGAGATAATTTTTTCTTCCTCTGTTAAACCTTAGGTTTAAAGTTTTCATGATAGCCTTTTTGACATTTCTATACAGAATCATGTCAAAAATGGAAATTGACACAAAGATCCACTGCCAAACATTTGAGCTTAACTGCGTCAAATGCTATTACAAACTATTCGACAGATACAGTGGGCCTAATAAGAAACAAAATTGCTAATGCTGAAGTCAGACTAGCAGCAACTAAACATGCAGCAAACAAAGCATTATTTAGTGCTATAGTGGAAGCTACATGAGAAACGATACCATCTGCTACTAAGACCATAGGCCCCACTGATATTGCAGAAACATTCATAAGTACAAATAACACCAGTCAGGCACCATGTGTCTCAAATATACCTTTAGTCATCATTGAATCAATACTAAACCAAGTGCTGCAATCACCACCAGCGAAAAAGAACAGACAGCTGGGAGAAACATTAACCCCTTTTACAAACAAGTGAACAAGGACCACAGGGCCCAATGACAGGAACAAAGGCTGTAATACAAAGGGACTCAAAAAGGACAACGAATATTCTTTACCTAAAAACTGTGTTAAAAAGAGTCCATGCAAAATTAAATAACATCGAGATGAAGCTCCTGATTGAAATTAGGGAAATGAAAGAAAGAGTTGCAATCCTTGAGACTGCAGTTTAAATGTACCTCTTGTTATCCAGACTGAAGTAAATTGGTTAGGGAACATAAGGGCCACTACATTTATGCTGCCACTCAAATGGATCTTATCGCATCAAGTTAATTTGTCTCAGTCTGTCAGGCTAAGCAATATACCTCGCTCAAATGGCCCTCAAGAAGGGCCCCATGGTGACCAATCAAGGACACGTGAAGTGTCAGATGCAAGACAGCAGATGCAGTTCTAACAACAGGGCCACAGAACCCACCACTGGGACTTTTCATTTATTACCCGAAGCTACTATAAGAGAGGTGTGGTGCAGCAGCCAGGGCAGCTGACTCCGAAACGCGGGGCTCATAGTTTGATCACCTGCTTTGGCAGCAGCTCAGGTCTGCTTCATGTGACTCTGGGCAATAGTGAAATTTTCGCACTTTGCAAATAGGAATTATTATTAATATCATAATTATTGCCACTTGTGTCATCAACTTGAAGGAAGTTCCCAAATTAGATCCACACTCTATTGAGAACTGGATCAGCCTGAAAAATAAATTAATCCACTGGATGTCAGCTCAAATTTGTAATATTTTCTTTTTCTTTCATGAGATAATCATGGTAAGGAAATAGATTGGGTGGGGTACTCAGAAAAAACATGGTGCGGTGAGTGCATCATGGTACATTTTCTACACCCGGGATTGTAAGGTCACTTTTGCACGATTTACACCATAGATCTCAGCATATGAATAGCCTGCCAGAGAAGATTATAGTAGTACTTAGGCTTTTTTTCCCCTATAAGCCCTTATAGTTGAGCATCAGGGACCACAACATGGGGCATTACTCCTGCATATTTAATCAACATTTTCCTGTAAAGCTTAAAACAGATTTGCACCTCTGTCTACTCTCAGTGATCAGGATTGACATGAGGCACTAAATGACAAACAAGGCTGCCCGATGGCTATGAACAAACAATATCATGAACAGTGCGAGAGAATAAAAATCAAAGATCCCGGCAATACTTTGATTATTAAATTCTGAAATGTGTCTGGAATTATAAAGAAATTAGTAAATACAGATTGGCTAAACTCGATAAACTCCACACAGGTGATATGTCTCAAAGAAATCTGGTAGGTGGAAGTTTTTAAGATATATGGTTTTATTACTATAATTACTCCTGCAATCCCCTCAACTAGTGGGCAGGCAAAGGAAGGATTGGTGGTACTTATTTTGACCTTTGCATCACTTTAGTTAAAGAAAAAATAAACACAATCCCCATAATTCCAGATAGCCCACGTACACACTAGTTTGAAACTAAACAATGTTTTGATTAAGTTGTAAAATATTTTTTTAGCAAAACAAGACATATGGTTGTGATGTGGACTTTGACTATGAATTGGAAAGATTTGGAACCAGTAAAGAGGTTGACTATGTTTACCTTTGGGGGAGGGATTTCAATAATAGTAAATGTTTATGTGCATCTGGAGATGTATGTAGTTACATGGATGGTCTATGGAATGGACGGGTTCACTTTCCACATGATACATATGGTGAAAGCATGAATAACCTATTATTTAAATATAATTTGGATTGTTTGAGCGATGTAAAGAGAAACATACAACTCTCATACCAAAGTTTCAAGGTAATGCCCATTGTTCAATTATTGATCACGTTTTAATCTCAGTTCAAGGAATTTGGTTTTTAAAATCATTGGTGATAGCACCATTCACTTTTAGTGATCATTTATTGATTATCCTCAATATTCAACGTAGTCCTAGGGAAGGACACCGTTTAGCTGCACATATTGAAACCGCAGGAATAAATGGGATTAGTTTTAAGTGTCCTGGGGTAAATTAATATATAATACTGAAACACTAGTTAAGGAACATTTTGCAGACTTTATAATCTGTACTGAAGAGGATGTTACCCAGATATGCTGTTGGCGGCTTTCGATAATATAACTTCTGCAATTGCCAACAAATTGAGAGTTTTCAATAAGACAAGCAACAAAAAAAAATCAGGTTGGATCGATGATCACTGCTTAAAGGTAACTCAAAACCTTTAAAAAGCACTACAGTCAATTCCTAGAAATAGAGAGGAGAGTAAAATGCTCTGGGCAATTTATAAGCAAGCAGTGGGAGCGAGTAAAATAAAACATCACAAGCAGGCCTAGGCCAGCCTGGAACAGGCTGCCGAAACAAGAGATTTCGCCCTGTTTTGAAAAACTATAAATACCCCTTTTCTTCAGTACAATTACTCACATAAAGTTGAGGTGGATGTTGTACCTTAAGACTGGGTTGCTCACTTTGGAGGGATTTTTAATCCAAATAATGCTGACGTTGTACCAACCACTGACACTTTAAAATCACTGGAGGTTGTACCACTGGAATTGGTAACCATAGAAGAAGTTTCCTTAGCCTTTACAAAAAATCTGCAAATGGGAATGCACCAGGCCCCAATGGGGTCCCAGTAGATGCTTACAAATCCCCTATAATGCTTTGGGTACGAATTCTGACGCTAATCTGTAACATTGCTGCACAACACCTCCTACTTGGAGATACAGTATAATAGCCCCCATATTTAAGAAAAGGGATAGAGGGAATGCAAAATGGTGGCACTCAATATCTGTGCTAGACTCATCCCCAAAGATAATGGATAGAGATATTTTAGAAAGGTTAGAGACTTGGGCATTAGAGAAGCAGATCTTGACTGATATAAAGTGCAGGTTCAGGAAAGACATTGGAATGGTAGAGCAATGCGTTGACTTGAATCTCTTAATCAGTAAAGACACAGTAGCTAAACAACAGCTTCTTCATTTCTGCTTTGCTGACCTGAGTAGTGCTTCCGACTTGGTAAACCACTCAAAGTTGTGGCACACTATGGCTGAAACAGGAGCACCTACAGATAATATTTCATATTTATCATAGACATATGAATCTTTTACAGCATGAGTATGGTATGGAATAAACTGGAAATGCACACGTAAATTTAAGGGGGCAAAGGGAATTAGACAAGTCTGTGTACTTGCCTCATTATATTTTCATTATATATAAATGGGGTGGATAGTGTCCTACAACAGTTAAAAGCAGATGCACCCAGAGTGGGAACTAGTCCAACCCCTTTCCTCCTTTATGTAGATGATGTGGTGGTGCTCTCTAGTACTGCAAACGAACTTCCACACCTGATCAACAACTATGTCATCTTCATGGAGGAGAAAGACCTAAGATTAAATCTAACAAAAACATTTATAATGGTCTGTTGGAAAGGGAAAACTCGGGTAAAGGCCCAATATGCGTAGGGCTATAAATGAGCTGAAATACAAAATTTCAACTCTCTGGGTATTCCATTCTCAAAGGGAGGTAACTGGGGCTCGTAGATAAGAACAGCGAATATCAATTTTGTAAGGACATCACAAGCCCTATTTTGATTTGCAAAAGAGATAGGTATTACACCTGTCAGAGTAATTTTGCAGTTGTGCAGGAATACATGCCTACCAGCTGTTACATATGGGGTGGCAATTTGGGGCACAATAAACACTACATTGTTACAAATGCAGGAGAATTCTTTTTTACGCAGATTGCTTGCAGTCTCTCACTCTACTTCAACCTATGTTACTCATAGAGAATTAGATGCTCCGTACTGGCATAGTATTCGGAGCAAGGTGGGCCCACAGTTCACAAGGGACATAATAGAAGATTGTTTAAAATTAGAGCATTGAGATAAAATCCCATGGTTGTGATATATAAATAAAACCCTCAAGACATTGATGAAAATATTTGCATGAAGATTCCTAGTAGTGTTTTGCAATACAGCAAATGGTAATTGAGGCTGCTTTTTATAGGGAAGAAGGAGGCTGTTAGACCCCATAGATAGAGAACCAAGTCAACTGTAAATAGACAGTGCTTAGGACCTATACAACAGGGAATACAAGGATACTTGATTGATAGACAAAAAGAACAAGACCAATTCTATTTAACAGAATGTGATTAGGTCTGTAGCAGATGGCCTGTCCTAAAACGAAAGCATATATAAAAAAACGACCTAAATGCACTTGTGATGGGTAAACCAGCCAACCAACACTCCATTTTATGCTGTTTTGAAACTACTAAAAGCATATCAGAACATATGTATTGCGCCTCTTGTTTTTAAATTAGAAGCTCATTTTTCATCAGGATGCCTTTGATTTTTCATGTAAAATGGGAAATATCTGTACATTCTATACAATATTGAGAGTCATTAAGTCTGCAGTTGAGAGACGGAAATCCCTCACTCACTTAGAAAGATTACCATATGAGATGAGCAGTGAAATGTAAAGTTTACAGTGATAAACGTAGAGTGAAATAGAGTGTCAATTTCTGAACACCTCTCAAAAAATGTGAGCTTTTTCTTTTTTTTAATCTCCTGTATTATGCCTCTTACTTAAATACAAATGAAATATATATACAGTGTTTGTTTCCATCAAAGCCTATATATAAAGATATATAATCCTTTTATTTTTTAATGTCTTTAAATTGCCGTAATAATAACCTGTTTTCATTGTAATATTTCATATGATTAGAGATTCATTATGATGCTGACCTTTAATGGTCAATGTTTGTCTGCACTTTAGCACGTTCCATGGCACTGCAAAACCAAATGCACCTTGTATTATGGGAATTTTAAATAATGTAAGGACTTATTGTAATACTGATTTGCAATGTTTAGAGTTTGTTTTACAATTTAGAGTGTCTTTTTAAATTAATCTTGCTGATCAAAATATTAAAAATGAGTCTATGTAACGTAAAGTTTTTTTGATTGTAGTTATTCTTTTATGACTTATTGCTCAAATCCAAATAAAGATTTTAAATTGAAAATTGACTCATTGGACAGAAACGTAATCAAACAAATAAAATAGATATATAAGAGGCAACATGAACAGAACTGCTTTCAGGCTTTTGCAAAGCCTGTCTTTTGTTTAGTTTACTAGTTGTTGCTGCCTGAGTGATGATGTTTTTCCATGACATAACTGCAGAGAGTGTTGGGTGTTACTGTAATGTGTTATTACAAAGAGTATGAAAAATGGCACAGAAAAATTATCACTTTGCGTCTGTGGCACGAGGGCGGTAAGTCGACTTTCTAGGTAAATGTTCAAATGCACTGTTTTCCCCAGGTGGGAACTACCTTGTTTGGTGAACCTAGCAATTGTGTGACCTATAAACATTGCCAGAAAGCCAGACCTAATATTGGAAAGTCTTTGTGACCGCAAAAAGTATGTTGCAATTACAACATACTGAAGGTTCTTTCCAAATCGGAAGAGTGTTTATGACTTGCAATCTTCCTCTGCCTTTTACAACTCCCTGCAAAGAGGAGGGCTCTTGAACAGGAAGTCCTTCTCCTAATTGAGATTCACAAATAAATATATCAATGATTTATGACCAAAACTGCGAATTGATCAGATACTGAAACTCAACAATGGATGGTCTCTTATTCACAACTTAGAAGCTGTGCCCGTGGGCCAGCTTCCACATTGTGAATGGTGGTGGCAGACTTGTGGTAGCAAACAATGGTCTGGGGGGATTTGCATATTGTCCCCAAGGACATTCCCAGCACCTTGAATTTAAATTTACAAGCTCAATATTGTTGAAAATGAAAAGATATTTTCCAATTTACATAAAAAATTGAAGGCATCCTGATACAAAATGAGCTTCTGATCTAAAAACAACGGACGCAATGCACTTGTTGTGATATCTTTGTAGAACTCGCATAACAGCATAAAAGGGAGTGTTGATTGTATGGTTTTCCCATCACAAGAGCATTTAGATAGCTTTTCTATCCATGCTTCCATTTTAGGAAAGCCCGCCCAGTACAGCATGCCTAATCGCTTTCTGGTTAAATAGAATCTGCCTTGATCATTTTTTATATCAATCAAGGATCATTGCATTCCCAGTTGTATCGATCTGAAGCAATACCTATTTACAGTTGACTTGGTTCTCTATCTGTCGTAACAACCTTACTCTTCCCTATTAAAATCAGTTTCAATTCCTTTTTGCTGCATTGCAAAACACTACTAGGAATCTTCATGCAAACATTTTCATAAATTTCTTGTAGGGCTTTATTTGCCAACCATCAGATTTGATCACAATGGTCTAATTTTAAACAGTCTTCTATTGTGCCCACCTTCCTACAATTACTATGCCGGCAAATCACCAGGGCTTAACTGTATCACATCTTCTAAGTACGGAGCATTTCATTCTCTATGAGTAACATAGGTTGAAGTAGGGTAGGGGACTGCAAGCAAGCTGTGTAAAAAACTATTCTTCTGCATTTGCAAAAACATAGTATTTATAGTGCCCCAAATTGCCACCCCATATGGAAATGTAAATATGTCTTTTGATATCCATACAAAATTGAATTTCACTGTTCTTTTCTGTGAACCCCAGTTGCCTCCCTGCGAGAATGAAATACCCAGAGAGTTGAAATTTTATATTTCAGTTCATTTATAGTCCTTCAGATATTGTGGCTTTACCCTAGTTTTCACTTTTCCACAGACCATTATAAAAGTTTTTGTTAGATTTAATCTTAGGTCTTTCTCCTTCATGAAGGTGGCAAAGTTGTTGATCAGGTATTGCAGTCCATTTGCAGTCCTAGAGAGCACCACCGCATCATCTACATAGAAGAGGATAGGCGTTGGACGAGTTCCCACTCTGGGTGCATCTGTTTTTATCTGTTGTAGGCCAGGACACTATCCACCCCATTTTCATATTATGAAAAGAAAAATAGAGTAATCAATCAATCGATCAATCAATTAATCAATCAGGGAGTTTTAAGCGCACTACTCACCCGTGAGGGTATCAAGACTCTGGAGGGGAGGTGGTGGGTACAACAGTTCCATTCAGTGGAAGAGCCAGGTCTTGAGAGCCTTCCTAAAGGTCTTCAGGAAAGGCGCACGTCTTATGTCGGTAGGAAGCTTGTTCCAGGTGTTGGCCGTGATGTAGGAGAAGGCTCTTCCCCCTGTTCTGGCTCTGCGGATGCGCTGACTTTCAGCGAGGGCGAGGTTTGTGGAACAGAGGTTTCTTTTGGGTACTGGAAGGTGATTCTCTTGTTGAGGTATTGGGGTCCTGTGTTGGGGAGGCATTTGTAGGCGTGGGTGAGTATATTGAAAGTGACTCTCTTCTCGACGGGGAGCCAGTGGAGGTTCTGTAGGTGTTGGCTGATGTGCTCATGTCGGGGGATGCCGAGGACAAGTCTGGCTGTGGTTTCTGTATCGTCTGGAGCTTGTGGAGTAGAGACTTGTTGATGCCAGCATAGAGGACATTTTTGTACTCCAATCTGCTGGTTATGAGTGCCTGGATGACTGTCCGTTAGAGGCCTTCTTTGGTCACAGTGCCCTGGGTACCTGAGGCACCATTTACCAGGGACTGAACTGTGGCCAGAGAGTGCCAATTGGGTTTGGTCTTCATGCAGTTTTAGGGAAAGAACATAGGCCCTGGGTACCTGACTGGCAGGCGCCCAGGGCACACTCTGTCAAAGTACATCAGCAGTTCCGCAAAATGTGAAGGCAACCATGTAGAAAGAGGACACTTTCTCACACCATACCATACTCATGCTGTAAGAGATTGATATGACTGTGATAAATTTGAAATTAAATCCACAGGTGCTTCCATTTCACACATAGTCTGCCACAACTATGTATGGTTGACTCTGGGGGGATCCATTTGACATTTTTTTGGAGGATGTGGAGGGTGTTGAAACAGCCTTGTCTAATTCCCTTTCTCACCTCAAATTTACAAGTGCATTCCCCGTTCATGCCAAATGCAGGAAGCTGGCTCTGTATATACTATACCAACATGTGGTATAGTGTGCATAGAGTCCAGTGGCACCCCAAAGGTAGGCAGAGGTAAAAGTAGATTGCAACTTACTCTCTAAGTGTGGTAGTGTGGGAGAGCAGTAAGGCTGTATCAGAGGGTAGTGTTAAGCATTTGTTGTACACACTCAATCAGCAAATGATGCCACACACGCAAAGACTGAACTCAGACCAATTCTGTTTGTATCAAAAATAGTATTAACTTATTTCATTTCTAGAACTAAGCCAAGTATGGCACAGGTAAGTGAAATAAATGCTTTGCAAAATATTATGCAGTTTATACCAGTGAATGCAAGTTCAAATGCACTTGTTTGAAATACAGGTAAGTCAAGGTATTGAAACTACTGTACAGATTACTTTTTAGTTAGTTTGCGATTACTTTTTAGATCACTTTTCTACTCAGTGGGATATGCCTAGATATTACTCTGGAACATTTCCCAGAGAAAAGTCAAAACAGTTTTACACAATTGTGCTTTTTTAGGTTTCCATACAAATCACCTCCACACACACAATTTTTCATTGAAAACAGTCAATAGGTTCCTATGGAGAAAAATTAAGTTAACGGTTGCCAGGTAAGTACTCGGTCTTTGGCGTTGAGTTCGTGGGGTTAGAACAAGGGTTGCCTGGGGTCAAGGATGCACTCTCGTTACACCCTCAGCAGCACTAGGGCGGCCAGGTGCAGAGTGCTGAGGCCCAGTGTTATCCAATAGGGGATAGGGGGCCACCGGTTGGTGGCTGCTTACGAGCAGGCCACTGGGTTGTGGGAGCAAAGCTCCTGGTGTTAGGCTCTGGGCAAAGGATGATCCTGTTTAGCACAAAAAGTGCACCCGCAGCGGCGTAGGGGCGGGTGGGTGCAGAGTGCTGTTTTGGCGTTGGGTGCCCTGTTGGTTTCAACGGGGATTCTCCGGTTTCAACAAAGACTGCAGGCTCAAAGACGGAAATCTTCTGGAGGTGACCACCAGTTGGAGAGGTAAGTTGGGATGCCTGTGGATGCTGGGACACCGTCGGTTGGGCCACCCAAGCCCGTGGGGCTTTGGGTGCAAGGGGTGTCTTTAAGTATCAGGTTTCTCTTACCAGCTCTGGTCGCGGTCGAGGGGAGTCTCCAGTAAGAGGCTGCAGGCGTTGCTGGGAGATTCGAGGCAGGTCAGAGATCACCACATCTCGGGTCAGAATTGCTGGGGAGACCTTCTTGTGGTGTTGGGCCACTCAAACTTGGGCCGTGGGCAATGGGTGCAGAGTGGTGCACACTCACAAATTTTGCTGGAGCTGGAGTCTGTGGTTGAAATAAACGGTGTTCACGGGAGACAAAGTCTTTTCTTTCGAAGGCAGGGCAGGTCCTTGGGGTTCTTGAGGTTTCTGGCTGCAGGACACACCTGAGTGATATCACTGACCATGTCATGAGTGATGTTATATGTGATGTCATCAGCAGTGCATTGCGGGGGTGCGATTTATACTTAGCTCAACTAACTATAACATCCAAATTTCTCTAGTTTTGTATGAGTGAAATGTCCAACTAACTATAACGTCCCTGAAACCTATGTTTTTTTCAGTGAATTTCTATGGTTTTTTTAAACGCTAATTTCTAACTATAACGTCCCAGAAACCTATGGTTTTTCCAGTGAATTTCTATGGTTTTTTAAATGCTAATTTCTGACTATAACGTCCCTGAAACCTATGTTTTTTTTCAGTGAATTTCTAAGGTTTTTTAAATGCTAATTTCTAACTATGGTTACAGAGGTAAGCCAAGTGCAGAAAGAGGAAGAAATGTGCAGAAAGAAGCAAGTGAAATGCAGAAAGAGTCAACAGAAGTCCAGACAGAGGTAGAAAGGTGCAGAAAGAAGCAAGATATATGCAGGAAGAACCAACAGAGGTGCAGAAAAAGGCCTTGTGGCAAAGTCATCCTGTGCCCTGGGCACCCCCAACTTTTTGCTGACTGGTACTGGTGGTAACTAACTCTGACTGACCCTGGGCTCTGCCTAACCAGGCCCGGAGCCAGTGCTATGGTGAAAGATACTTAGAATACAGTGCAAACGCCTACATACACTAGGGTACACTATGGGTTGGGGTAACCCTGTGATTGGCATGACCTCCCCTGTAAGGCCCTAGTACATAATAGGGCAGGGGGATTAAAACTCCCTCAAAGTCCCTAGCATATAATACGGCATGGCAGTTTAGAGGCCAGAAGCCCTTTTCTGCAATTGCATGTTTGCACTGCTGAGCCTGAGGACAGTATAAAAGTAGCCCTGTATGTGCAGAAACAGGCAAGAGAGGCGCAGAAAGAGGGACGAAGGGTGCAGAAAGAGGCACGAGAGGTATAAAAAGAAGCAAAAGAGGTACAGAAAGAAGCAAAAGAAGTACAGAAAGAAGGAATAGATGTGCAAAAAGAGGCAAGAGGTTTGCAGAAAGAGGAAAGGGGGTGCAGAAATAAATGAGAGGTGCATAAAGAATCAAAAGAAGTGTAGAAAGAAGGAACAGAGGTGTAGAAAGAGGCAAGAGGGGTGCAAAAAGAGGGAGGATGGGTGCAGAAAGAGGTACAAGGATTACTGAAAGAAGGGACAGAGGTGCAGAAAGAAGCAAGAGAAGTGCAGAAAGAAGCTACGGAGGTGCAGAAAGAAGGATGAGGGATGGAGAAAGAGGCAAGAGAAGTACAGAAAGAAGCAACAGAGATGCAAAAAGGAGGGGCAGGGTTGGAGAAAGTGGGATGAGGGGTGCAGAAAGAAGCAAGAGAGGCACAAACAAAAGAAGTGCAGAGGTGCAGAGAAAGGCAAGAGGGGTTCAAAAAGAGGGATGAGGGGTACAGAAAGAAGCACGAGTGGTGAAGAAAGAAGCAAGAGAGGTGTAGAAAGAAACAAGGGATGTGCAGAAAGAAACAAATGATTTGCAGAAAGAAGGAACAGAGGTGCAGAAAGGGGCAACAGGGGTGCAGAAAGAGGGCAGAGGGGTAGAGAAAGAGGAAATTGGCTGCAGAAAGAAGCATGAGAGCTGCAGAAAGAAACAAAGGATGTGCAGAAAGAAAGAACAGCGGTGCAGAAAGAGGCAATAGGGGTGCAGAAAGAGGCAAAGGGGTACAGAAAGAAGCAAGTGGAGTGTAGAAAGATGTAACAAATGTGCAGAAAGAGGCAAGAGGGGTGCAAAATGAGGCATGTGGAGTTCAGAAAGAAGCAAGAGATGTCCAGAAAGAAACAAAAGAAGTGCAGAAAGAAAGAGCAGGTGTAGAAAGAGGCAACAGTGGTACAGAAAGAGGGTGGGTGGGTGGAGAAAGAGGTAAGGGGGTACAGAAAGAAAGAAGAGAGCTGCAGAAAGAAACAGAGGAAGTACAGAAAGAAGGAACAGAGGTCCAGAAAGAGGCAAGAGGGGTGCAAGAAGAGGGATGTGAAAGAGGCACTAAGAAAAGAAGTGCAGAAAGAAGGAACAGAGGTGCAGAGAAAGGCAAGAGGAGTGCAGAAAGTGGGATGAGGGGTACAGAAAGAAGCATGAGTGGTAAAGAAAGAAGCAAGAGAGGTGTAGAAAGAGGCACGGTGGGTGCAGAAAGAAGCAAGAGAGGTGCAGAAAGAAGTAAGAGAGCTGCAGATAGAAGCAACAGAGGTGCAGAAAGAGGAACGAGGGTGGAGACAGAGACTAGAGAAGTGCTGAAAGAAGCAACAGAGATGCATAAAGGGGGAACAGAGGTCCAGAAAGATGGAAGAGAGGTGCAGAAAGAGGCTAGAGAGGTGCAGAAAGAGGCAAGAGGGATGCACAAAGAAGCAAGTGAGGTTCAGAAAGAGGCAAAAGAGGTGCAGGAAGTAGAAGAGATTTGCAGAAATAGCCAAGAGAAGTGCAGAAAAAGAAAGAAAGGTGCAGAAAGAAGCAACAGAAATGCAGAAAGAGGCAAGAGAGGCTCAGAAAGAAGCAAGAGTGGCTTGCACACCAGTAGTCCCCATTTAACACTCATATTTAGCAATAAGTAACAGGTGACCATTCTAGGTTTGCAAAGGACCTTCCACCACATTGTAACTGTTAACCTCCAAGTCCTCGGGATCAGCCGGCTAATGTAACAAGGCCACCTCCTGATCTATCCGAACCCAGAAAGCTATTATAGCCTGGGCCCAGGAAGGATCAAGTGAGGGCAGAAGAACAAAATAATAAACAGGAAGGAAAGGATGGGAACAGCAGGGAGGGAGAACTGTAATGACAAGAAAAGAGAAAAAGGTGATCGTCTCAATTCTAAATATATATACTACACAACAATGCTCATAGAATCACATAACCCTATACCTGTAAATTAACTAAGAGTAGGCCCTGTAGATACTTCTCTTTCCCCTCTATATGGTCCGAGAATTGTGTTTGCATCATATATAACACCACCTGTAATACACAAACATATGAGGGCTTAGATTGGAGGGTCTGGCTCCCTGACAAGTATGTAGGAGGATTACTCAGTACCTACCATGCTACTCTGATGGAGTCAAATAAGGGTCTATGTACCAGTAGAACTAGCCAACTTCCAAATAATAAAAATGCGAAGATGAATAGAACGGGTTACATCACCCAAAGTAATATAAGGCTACAGTACCTGATTAGTAGGCTCAAGTCTGTATATTCAGGAATGCGGTGTGCCCTGCATGAGCCGGTGCAAGAAGACTCTGCCAACAGGGACACCGGATGTGACTGAATAAAGAAACGAAGCGCACCCTGCACGAGCCGGTGCAAGAAGGCTCAGCCAACAGGGCGCGGTCAGATACGATCACAGGAAACACCTTGTTGATATCACAAGGCGTGACGGAAATCTGTTCTCAATACAAACGAATAGGGCACAGCCTCAATCGCACAAGCCTTCCGAGAAAAACTCCGCCTCTGACACAAACCTCGAGGCTGATAGAAAACAAACGGCAGGACGAAATCCGAGTCATAAATCAGGAACTCCAAAACACGAAACACACCTCTCCCGGTCCGGAACCAAAATATCCGACGTCCCACGTTGTCGACTTCCTCCTTTTATCCTCCGCCCACGACCCCAAGGATTCTGGGATTTGTAGTCTATGCGGGATAGTCATTAAACGGGCGCTCATCAGGATGCATTTATGCGTTTGACAGTACATCCCCCCTTACCGAGAGCGCCCCAAAGGGCCAGGACGCATAGGGTAACGTCGATGGTACTCCGACACCAGTCGCGGAGCATGCACCCCCGACGCCGGCTCCCAAGAATTTTCCTCAGGGCCATACCTCTTCCAAGACACCAAATAACAGAGGCCCCTACCCTTTCGCTTGGAATCCAGGATACTATCCACCTCGTATTCTGGACCATCCGGAGCGGCAACCGGAGGAGGCGGCTGATGCCCTTGAGACGAAGAGGGTTTCAACAGTGACACATGGAACACCGGATGTATCCGCAAATGCCTTGGTAAACCGAGTCTCATGGCCACAGGAGTGACACGCCGCACAATGGGAAAGGGGCCGATGTATTTAGGATTGAAAACACTGTACTTTCGAAATCTGATGTTCCGCGTGGACAACCATACCAGATCCCCCACTTGGTACAGCGGGCCTTTTCTTCTGCGTTTATCCGCTGCTCCCTTGTAAGCCACCTTAGAAGCTTGGAGACTAGCTTGGGCTTTTATCAACGTGTCCTTGATGTGAGAGACCCTCTCAGCTGCCTCAGGCACCGTCTGTTCCCCATGAGGATGAAGAAAAGGAAGGAAGTGTGGATGACGCCCATATGTGCAATAAAAGGGGGAGACCCGAGTGGCACTATGAGTGGAGTTATTATAGGCCACTTCTGGGAGCCACAAATATTGCACCCAATTGTCTTTACCATGATCCACATAGCATCTTAGGAACTGCTTCAGCGTTTGATTGAGACGCTCAGTCTGCCCGTCAGTTTGGGGATGAAAGCTGGTGGATAATGCTGTCTCAATGTGTACACATGAACACCATGCCTTCCAAAAACGTGCTGTGAATTGAGAACCCCTGTCCGAGACTATAACAGATGGTAGCCCATGCAACCGGACAACATTTTCCATCAACAAGCATGCCAATTTACCAGCTGAAGGTACTTGTGGACATGCTATGAAGTGGCCCATCTTGGTCAAATAGTCTATAACCACCAACACCGCTGTGCACCCTTGATCCCTTGGAAGACCCACCACGAAGTCCAACGAAATGCGTTCCCAAGGAACAGAAGGAGTGGGCAACGGTTGGAGAAGCCCAGCCGGGCGTCTATGATCCGTCTTCGATGTTTCACACACCTCACATTGTGAAACCCATCCTTTAACGTCAGTTCTTAAGGAGGGCCACCAACACTTCCTTAGGAGCTGATCGATGGTCTTGTCCACCCCCATGTGACCCGCACTAGGTGACTCATGGCACCATCTGTACACTTGTTTACGAAGAGGCAGCGTGGGTACCAATAACCGCCCATTCTTTACTGGATATCCATCCTTTATCAGCCATTCAGGATGCCTGCATATCCACTCCCTCCAGTATGCAGTCTTAATACCCAAACGGATTCCCTGTAGGAATGCGTCTGGTTGGATAACACATATCCTGTTTGCTGGGTCAATGATGGCCTTTTCCTCTAACCTTTCTGATGTTTTCAGCGAGGATTGTCTTGTTAATGCATCAGCCTTCCTATTCTCCACCCCAGGACGGAATGTGATAGCAAAATGAAAACCTGAAAAGAACAACATCCACCGGAGTTGTCTCGGTGTGAGAAGCCTAGCTGATGTCATATACTGCAAATTCCTGTGATCAGTATAGACAGTCACCATGTGTTTTGCTCCCATCAAAAAGTGCCTCCATTCGGTAAATGCCGTCTTTATCGCCAACAATTCCTTTTCGGCGATGCAATAATTGGATTCGGCCCCATTCAATTTCTTAGACATATACGCAACAGGATGCATCTGCCCTGTTGAGTCATGTCTTTGCGAGAGAATGGCCCCTATGGCAACATCGGAGGCATCTGCCTCTACGATGTAGGGTTTCTCCGGGTCTGGATGCGCCAATACAGGTGCCGACACAAAATCTGCCTTCAACGTTTGGAAAGCCTCATCAGCTGCCTGCGTCCAGTTGAAGGTCTGATTCTTCCTTAACAGATGCTTAATGGGAGCCACCACCCTTGAAAACTGTTTGATTAAGCGTCTATAAAAGTTGGCGAAGCCAAGAAAACACTGAATGTCCCTGATGTTTTGAGGCACAGGCCACTCCTTGACAGCTCTGATCTTTCGCTCTGCCATCTCTTGTCCATGGGGACTGAGCATCACCCCCAGAAATTCGACTGTGGTGACATGAAAGTCGCATTTGCTCAGTTTACAGTAGAGGCTATGCTGTTGTAATCTTCTGAGAACCTCTTTGACATGCTGAATATGTAACTCTACCGACTCTGAGTATATCAATATATCGTCTATATAGACGACTACGTAACGGTCCAGTATCTCTCGTAGCACATCGTTCAAGAAATACTGGAACGCCGCCGGGGCGTTGCATAATCCAAATGGCATGACCAAATATTCGTAAAGGCCGTATCTGGTTTTAAAGGCTGTCTTTCACTCATCCCCCTTCCTCATTCTCACCAGATGATAGGCACCCTTTAAATCCAACTTGGTGTAAATGATGGCGGTCTTTACTTGTTCCAATAATACGTGGATGAGAGGAAGGGGGTAACGGTTCTTTACTGTGACTGCATTCAAGGCTCTAAAGTCAACACATGCCCTCAATTCTCCATTAGCCTTAGGTATGAAGAAAAGAGGGGAAGCAGCAGGTGATTTAGAAGGCCGAATGAACCCCGACCTAAGCAGTTTATCCAGATACTCTTGTAAATGAACGTTCTCTGGCTCAGTCAGCGCATACAGACGTCCACTAGGTACAACTGCTCCAGGGACTAAATCTATTTGACAATCGTATTGTCGATGATGAGGGAGTACGTCAGCTTGCATCTCATCGAAAAAGGCCTGATATACCTCTGGCAAACTTACTTCTTTTTCGGCTGCGGTGGCTATATGCATGCTGTTAGCCAAAGAGAAGGATGGTCTTGGACTGTATTCAAAGCAATGTTCCTTACAATACGGGGAGTTCATAGTTACAACACCTTCTTCCCAATTGATATCAGGGTTGTGCAGCCTCAACCATGGTATTCCTATAATCAAGCCATAATGAGGTGCCTGTATGATACTAAACCTCACCCTTTCTTGGTGACTTCCGAATAACATGTCTGTTTCTTCGGTTTGGTAACTAATGGGGCCTACATCCAATTTTCGTCCATAAACTGCATATACCTCTTCAGGGACGGACCTAGAAACAAGGGGTATACCTAGTTTTCTAGCCTCTGTTATGTCCATAAATAACCCTGTGGCCCCTGAATCAACCATGGCCTGTCTCTCGACCCATTCAGACTGTACAAATAACCTGATCTGTATGAACAAATGGTTCCTTCCCACAACATCAGTCAAAAGTGAAGGGATGACCGATTGACTCCAAGGAACCCTTCCATTACCCTCAGAGCCCTCTAGTTTTCCGTCGGTTTATCCACCACTGCAGATGCCCCCTTATTGAAGCGGAATCTAGACATCTTAGGCTTAACAGGGCATTCTCGAACGAAGTGCCCCTTTTTGCCACAATATAGGCAGAGCCCATTCTTTCTTCTCTGTTCTTTCTCTGTCATGTCTCACGGCCCCTATGTCCATTGGTTCGACTCCTGTAACAGGAGAGCTATCAGTGGGTTTAGACGAAACATAAGAAGGTATTGTTCGACTCTTTTCTTTCTGATCACCCTTTCTAGCCCTCATCCTATGATCTAAACGCATTGCCAGATTTATTAAATCCTCACACGTAGCCGGTTGAGGGTCGATTTGGGCAATGACGTCCTTCATTTCTTCACTTAAACCCTGGTGAAACAAAGATGCCTGTTTGGCTTCCGGCCACTTGGTTTCTGTGACTAGCCTCCTGAATGAGTTCAAATAAGTTAACAGGTCTTGATTACCCTGTTTCAAAAGCAACAACTCTCTATCTGCAGTATATGTGTCTGCTCTTCTGTCGAACACCTTCACAAACTCATCCCTAAAGGCCTCCCAATCATGTATGATGGGGTCGTTTCTTTGAATGAGAGGCACTGCCCGCTGTGCAGCATCACCGGCCAAATATGAGACTAAAAAGGCCACCTTGGCCTGGTTGGTGGGGAAGGATCTGGGTTTGCAGGAAAAATGCAAAGTGACTTGGGTTAGGAACACTTGTATGGAACCTGCATCCCCCTTGAATCGCTCGGGGTTAGCTAAAGGGATGATAGCCGGCATCTCCACTGCATTGGTCGGAGGCGTTCCCGCAGTACCTGCACTAAAAGGGTTTCTCTGTATGTTATCAAGCCTATTACGTAGCTCTGCTGTCTCTTGTTTAGAAGAATGGAGTTCCTCCTGTACTAACACCAATGCTGCTAATACGTCATCCAATGAGGCCATTATTACCAACAACCCACTGATCGGGAGGACGTGTAAACTGGGTCGGATATTATGTTAACCTCCAAGTCCTCGGGATCAGCCGGCTGATGTAACAAGGCCACCTCCTGATCTATCCGAACCCAGAAAGCTATTATAGCCTGGGCCCAGGAAGGATCAAGTGAGGGCAGAAGAACAAAATAATAAACAGGAAGGAAAGGATGGGAACAGCAGGGAGGGAGAACTGTAATGACAAGAAAAGAGGAAATGGTGATCGTCTCAATTCTAAATATATATACTACACAACAATGCTCATAGAATCACATAACCCTATACCTGTAAATTAACTAAGAGTAGGCCCTGTAGATACTTCTCTTTCCCCTCTATATGGTCCGAGAATTGTGTTTGCATCATATATAACGCCACCTGTAATACACAAACATATGAGGGCTTAGATTGGAGGGTCTGGCTCCCTGACAAGTATGTAGGAGGATTACTCAGTACCTACCATGCTACTCTGATGGAGTCAAATAAGGGTCTATGTACCAGTAGAACTAGCCAACTTCCAAATAATAAAAATGCGAAGATGAATAGAACGGGTTACGTCACCCAAAGTAATATAAGGCTACAGTACCTGATTAGTAGGCTCAAGTCTGTATATTCAGGAATGCGGTGTGCCCTGCATGAGCCGGTGCAAGAAGGCTCTGCCAACAGGGACACCGGATGTGACTGAATAAAGAAACGAAGTGCACCCTGCACGAGCCGGTGCAAGAAGGCTCAGCCAACAGGGGTGCACATAGAAAGAATACAAACAAGGCGTTCCCCGCATGAGCCGGTGCAAGAAGGCTCTGCCAACGGGGACGCCAAGCAAAACTAATGAATGACGACACTTTAGCGCACCCTGCACGAGCCGATGAAAGAAGGCTCAGCCAACAGGGCGCGGGTCAGATACGATCACAGGAAACACCTTGTTGATATCACAAGGCGTGACGGAAATCTGTTCTCAATACAAACGAATAGGGCACAGCCTCAATCGCACAAGCCTTCCGAGAAAAACTCCGCCTCTGACACAAACCTCGAGGCTGATAGAAAACAAACGGCAGGACGAAATCCGAGTCATAAATCAGGAACTCCAAAACACGAAACACACCTCTCCCGGTCCGGAACCAAAATATCCGACGTCCCACGTTGTCGACTTCCTCCTTTTATCCTCCGCCCACGACGCCAAGGATTCTGGGATTTGTAGTCTATGCGGGATGGTCATTAACCCCTTCGATGCTGATGACGAGCTCAGCTCGTCATCACCCACGGGTGTCGTGTGCTGATGACGAGCTGAGCTCGTCATGAAGAGTGGGAATCAAAGTAATTCAGCACCCAGCGGGAAAACGCCTAGCATCCAAGTGGTTAAACGGGCGCTCATCAGGATGCATTTATGCGTTTGACAGTAACACTTGTCGCTGCATTTTTGGTGATGTTTGAGCCGTTTGAGCTAGAAACAAGGTTTTTTTGCTCAAACCTGCAGATTAGGCAGCAGGTGATGAATTATGTGGCTAATGAGGAAAATGTATAATTGTGCGAAAGTCAGTGCAGCCAAACAGTCCCATAATTCCAGTGCCCTGCTCATACCTCTGACTGGGTCCAGAAGTGCTCCTCAGTGATTCCTTCTTTTTTTTGTCTCATTGAGTTCATAGTTTAGCTTCTATGGAAACGAGGAAGGCTAAACCGGAGGTTACCACTCCACAACACAGACTACCATACCACATAATTACTCTCACAACACATAATCCAACTCTACATAATTCCTATACACTAAATACCACATACGCCCTATCCACATAATTTTACTGCACAACATACCACATAATTCCAATACACACAATGTATATCCACTCAACTCCCAAAAACATTAGTAAAAAACGTTTAGATTTACAATGCCAATTGCTTCAACTCTTGCACATGCGAGATCTATTACTTTACAAATGCTTCTTTAACTGGTAGTTGCATTTGTAGAGTGGTCGAGTAAGGGGGCTGGGCCTCAAATCAATGCTCAGGAATTCCGCTGCGTAGGATTTACCAGGAGGGCTTCTTGGCCCTCAAAGTCCCTCAGGAGTAAAGCAGATTTCACCCCCAAACAGTACTGTGCCAGGAGGTGCGTTTGCAGAGTGGTGGAGAAGGGGGTGCATGGCCTCCGAAGACCTCTTAGCAATACCACTATGTGGGACTTACTGGAGGTAGCAGGAGGGGTAGTTGGCCCCCAAGTACGTTCTTGGGAGCCAACTACTCCCAAATTATTACCTCCAGTAAGTCCCACACAGCAGCGTTGGTAAGTACTCATAGCAGGCCATTCCCCCTTTGCCCACCATTCTGCAAATGCGTTTCCTGGAACGCTCTGTGAAGGGGATTTAAGTCTCCTTCGCTGCTGGGAGTCCTTAGAGGCCAACTAGCCTACCTGATACTTCCAGTAATCCCCAGATAGTGGGATTGCTGAGAGGTGGACACATGCCATGCCCCCTTTCCCCACCACTCTGCAAACATGCCTCCTAGTGCACTCTTGGTTGGGGGATGAAGTCCCCTTGACTCCTGAGTGTCCCTGTGGGGCCAACTAGCCCTTCTGTTATCTCTAGTAAGCCCCACACAGCTGCATTGCTGAGAGTGAGCCGAGGCCACGCCCCCTTTCTACACCACTCTGCAAACACGCCTCCTGGTGCATTGCAGCTCGGGGGATGAATTCCACTTTAGTCCTGAGGTCCTCAGAACACAAAAGGACCTCATCGCCCCACCAGCAGTACACCAAGAGGCACGTTTGCAGAGTGGTGTAAAAAAGGGAATGGCCTCGGACCACCTCTCAGCAATCCCACTGTGTGGGGCTTACTGGAGGTACCTGGTCGGCTAGTTAGCCCTGAGGGATGCTCAGGATTCAAGGGAACCTAATTCCCCAACCCAGAACGTGCCAAGAGGCACGTTTGCTCAGGTGTGCAAGGAGAAGCGTGGCCTCTGGCAAGTTGCCAGGTTTCTTTTGGTTTTTATATTTTAGGAAGGGGGATTGTGTGCCCCCTTTTCCAGTAACCCTTTTAAGCCCCGGGGACCCCATCCCACGGGCCTTAGCCATTAAAAAAAAAACATTGATGAGTAAGAGGGGCGCGTGCCGTCCCCCTCCCCAGGCCGGTTTCAGCCTTGGGGACCCCATCCTGTGGGGCCCGGCAAAACCTTTTTTTAAAGAAGGGAGGCCGTGTGGACCCCCTTCCCTGGGTCACTTTTAGCCCCGGGGACCCTAGCCCCAGGGCCTGCCTAGACTTTATTTTTATAATTTTGGACCCCCTTCTGAGGCCAATTTTGGCCCCAGGGATCCCACCCCCTGGGACCCGGCCTTATCTGTTTTTTGTTTTTAATCAAAATGGAAGGGGGCCGAGTGGCCCCCCTTTCCTGGGCCACTATTGACCCTGAGGACCCCATCACCCGGGCCTGGCCTCCTTGATGGGGACTTCGGGGGGAGCGTTATTGCCCCCGCGGTCGCTGCCGGCTCCCTGCCTCCTGCGGGAGCCGGCATTGCTTTTGGGAAGGGGAGCTGCTAACATGCAGCTCCCCTTGTCCAAAAGCAATTCTGCTTTGCTTCTTGAAATGAGAGCAGTGTTTGCTATGGCAGGGCGGGAGCCGAGCTCCTGCCCTGCCATAGCAAACAGCAATGTCCCGGGGGTGGGCACCCCGGGACATTGCAGGAACCGACCCTGGGGAGTGGCGGTCATCAGGGCCATTGAGAGGTCCAGGAGGGGACCCTTCTGCCAATTTTCTTTTTTAAAATCCTTTTTTGGGCCTGGCTGGCCTAGGGGGTCAGGGTGTTTCTACCCTGCCCCATTTTCTTGTTTTTCATCCTTTTTTTACTGTTTTCTTGTGACTCGGTTTTGCCGAGTCACAAGATGGCTGCCAACACTTCCTGGTTTGGAGTGTTGACAGCCAATCAAAATGAAGCTCATGCTCGGGAGGGTTAGCGAATTCTCCTCGGCCCTCAGATATCAACATTTTTAGTTTTTGAATTTCTCAGGAACTACGAAAAGATTTACACCATTTGAAAAAAGCACACTTTCTGGATCAAGAACTACCTTTTTTTCAGAGTTGGTGTAATTCTGTTCAGCAGTTCGGGCTGAAGCTTTATCTAAAGTTCCAATGGAATTTAACATAGAGAAAAGGCGTTTAGGGACTTCTCCTTTTTTCTCGGCCCCCGCTTGACGAATCACCCCGAAACATTTAAGACAGGAGCTGACCTGAGTGAACCATTCGTATAGAAATTTTGCTAAGATTCGTCAAACTGCACCAAAGATATTGGCAAAAGAAACAAGCATTTGCAATGCAATAGGTCTCGCATTAGGAAAGCTTGAGCTATTGGTATTGTAAATGACAAATCTTTTATTTAAGGGTTGCTTTTGAAAATAGCGAAATTAATAGCTTTGTCATTTACGGTGATAGATAGATAGAGTGAGGGCGATAGATAGAGTGAGGGCGATAGATAGAGGGAGGGTGATAGATAGAGTGAGGGTGATAGATAGAGTGAGGGTGATAGATAGAGAGAGTGAGGGAGATAGATAGATAGATAGATAGATAGATAGATAGATAGATAGATAGATAGATAGATAGATAGATAGATAGATAGATAGATAGATAGATAGATAGATAGATAGATAGATAGATAGATAGATAGATAGATAGATAGATAGATAGATAGATAGATAGATAGATAGATAGATAGATAGATAGATAGATAGATAGATAGATAGATAGATAGATAGATAGATAGATAGAGAGTCTGGGAGATAGAGTGATAGAGTGAGGGAGATAGATAGATAGATAGATAGCGAGTGTGGGCGATAGATAGATAGAGTGAGGGCGATAGATTGAGTCTGAAATCAGTATGGTACAATAAATATTGAAGTATTGAGGCCAGGGATAGAGAATGAAACACTGAGGTCAGAGGGTGTGTGTGTAGGGGGAAGAAATAAACGTGAGAACAGAAGACTGAGTTAGTATGAGAGGAGAACAACAGAATAGAACGAATGATACCCACAGGAAGGACAAAGGGTGACAGAGAAAGAGAAAAAAGAAAAAGAGCAAGAAATTCTGTGTGTGTATGCGCTTGAGAGATACAGAGGAAGCGAGCGAATGAGTGAAATTGAGCGAGGAGGAAACGATAGACTGTGTCAGGTTGAGAGTGATCACAGGACATAATAAAACAAATAGAGGATGAGTGCCGAGGTGATGGTCAGACAGAGAAAGAGACAAGGCAGAAGACTAGAGACAGAGAGTAAAAAGAGCAACAAAGAGGAAATTAAAAAGAGGGGAGGGGAAATTATGAGAGGCAGAGTGGAAAGAGATAAATAGAGGAGAGGGAGAGGAATAAGAGAATGGGCGACAGAAGTATTGGAAAATGAAGAGAAATTAATATACAGGAAAGGGGGAATGAGAGTAAAATACATGGAATTCACAGAGAAAAGCAAATGAGTGAAGGGGAGAAAGTGAAACTGACTGAGAAACAAAATGTGAACTGATGTTTGTCACAGAAAAAAACACAACGCTTGAGAACAAAAAGGTTAGGTAATGTTAGAATTAACAAGTAGAAAGAAAAGAGAAGAACGTTGAAAGATATGAAAGAGTGAAAGTTGAGAGGGGGGACACAGATATTAGTGACATGAGCACAATCTATAGAAAGAGTGAGAAGACCGAGTGCAAGGAAGAGAGAGGGGAAAATAAACCAGACCGTTAGAGAGACAGAAATAGAGTAATGAAGGAATAAGAGGGCAAAGGAAGAAGACAGGAAAAAGATTTAAAAAAAGGGACAATAGGATGGAGAGAAACATATAAGGGATTGATGAAGACAAGAGAGAGGGAAGATGAAAGAGAGAGATTGGTAGGAAGACAGTAAGAGTTAAGTGTTTAGCCATGCAGCACATTACCCTGCATGCTGTGCCGCCAGGGTTTGAAGAGTTATACAATTACTACATGGCAGTCTGACTCCGGAATACATGATGGGGCGATCATCCTGAATCAGAACTCACCGGGGACTCTGGGATTTCGCTGGCCATAGCGCAGTCGGCGCTTGCATCCCCACCGGCTGTTGGTCCCTCCCCCCGCCGTGACCGGAACACCACGCGGCTGCCGAGCGGGGGGACTACAGCCCCCACAACCCTTTGCCTGTTTGCTCCGCCCCTTCCCGCCCACTGACGCACCCGGAAGGCGCTGAAAAGGTCAGAGCCCCATCTGGGGAGCGGGCGACCATCCTGAATCAGAACTTACCGGGGACTCTGGGATTTCGATGGCCCACCGGCTGTTGGTCCCCCCCGCCACTGCGACCGGAACACCACGCGGCCGCCGAGCGGGGGGACTACAGCCCCCACAACCCTTTGCCTGTTTGCTCCGCCCCTTCCTGCCCACTGATGCGCCCGGAAGGCGCTGAAAAGGTCAGAGCCCCATCTGGGGAGCGGGCGACCATCCTGAATCAGAACTCACCGGGGACTCTGGGATTTCGCGGCCATAGCGCAGTCGGTGCTTGCATCCCCACCGGCTGTTGGTCCCCCCCCGCCGCCGCGACCGGAACACCACGCGGCCGCCGAGCGGGGGGACTACAGCCCCCACAACCCTTTGCCTGTTTGCTCCGCCCCTTCCCGCCCACTGACGCACCCGGAAGGCGCTGAAAAGGTCAGAGCCCCATCTGGGGAGCGGGCGACCATCCTGAATCAGAACTCACCAGGGACTCTGGGATTTCGCTGGCCATAGCGCAGTTGGCGCTTGCATCCCCACCGGCTGTTGGTCCCCCCGCCACTGCGACCGGAACACCACGCGGCCGCCGAGCGGGGGGACTACAGCCCCCACAACCCTTTGCCTGTTTGCTCCGCCCCTTCCCGCCCACTGATGCGCCCGGAAGGCGCTGAAAAGGTCAGAGCCCCATCTGGGGAGCGGGTGACCATCCTGAATCAGAACTCACCGGGGACTGTGGGATTTCGCTGGCCATAGCGCAGTCGGCTCTTGCATCCCCACCGGCTGTTGGTCCCCCCCCGCCGCCGCGACCGGAACACCACGCGGCCGCCGAGCGGGGAGACTACAGCCCCTACAACCCTTTGCCTGTTTGCTCCGCCCCTTCCCGACCACTGACGCGCCCGGAAGGCGCTGAAAAGGTCAGAGCCCCATCTGGGGAGCAGGCGACCATCCTGAATCGGAACTCACCGGGGACTTTGGGATTTCACTGGCCATAGCGCAGTCGGCGCTTGCATCCCCACCGGCTGTTGGTCCCCCCGCCGCCGCGACCAGAACACCACACGGCTGCCGAGCGGGGGGACTACAGCCCCCACAACCCTTTGCCTGTTTGCTCCGCCCCTTCCCACCCACTGACGCGCCCGGAAGGCGCTGAAAAGGTCAGAGCCCCATCTGGGGAGCGGGCGACCATCCTGAATCAGAACTCACCGGGGACTCTGGGATTTCGCTGGCCATAGCGCAGTCGGCGCTTGCATCCCCACCGGCTGTTGGTCCCCCCCCCGCCGCCGTGACCGGAACACCACACGGCCGCTGAGCGGGGGGACTACAGCCCCCACAACCCTTTGCCTGTTTGCCTTACCCCTTCCCTCCCACTGACGCGCCCGGAAGGCGCTGAAAAGGTCAGAGCCCCTTCCGCGTCGCGGGACGCGCGGGGGCGTTGCCGGGCTAAGCGGGGCAAAGGGCGGGCCCTCTGTGGCCCTCAGAGGCCGGAGGAGGCTGGGCAGGGCCACCCCACTTGACTCTCGCCAGTCTTTCGCTGGAAAAGGAGGTAAACTGATTTAACCCACAACAGTGACTGCCTTTATCTACACTTCGGCTCACTCTAAAGGACAATTTTTTGGTTATTACGTTTCGTGCCCGACCAGCATAGGTGTCTCTTGTTGTTATACTTACACTACCACTCACATAAAAGCAAGCCACATTATGACTGATAAAGGGGTTCCAAAAAATATTATCTATCAGGGGGGCCACGGAAGGGGACATTGGACAATTATTTACCTAGGGTAACATTGGCAATTGAACGCGAAATAGAGAGAGCAGAACAAAGCCTTTCCATAGAAACTACATCTAGTATTCAATCTCCTCTGGTGGCAGCAGACCAAATTCAAAATTTTACATTACTGGAGGAATTAAATCAGATCTGCAAAACTATATATACTAATTTTGAAGAGGGAAACGAGCAAACCGGTGCTCCTACATGTGTAATAAGAAACAAAAGTCCCCAGCCTAGTACACCATCCCAACTAAATGTAAGCCATCTGGGTACCCCCCCCTCACTATCAGCTAAAGATAATACCCAATCGAAAGCGAACCTTCAGGCCCCTTTTGTTGATAGAAAGCGCAAAGGTGCTAAACAAAGGGGAAGACTAGCAAAAAAACAAAAATTACATTTAAGTCCCCCCTCGGTCATTAGCAACACCCCAAAAACATCTAAGGTATGTCCAATTCTGGAAACCCCTGTATCCACTACATCATCTGACCTACTGGTTCAGATCGAACTTCTGATCAAATCCTTAATATCCCCGCTGGCAAAGAGAATCAAGGTAATAAGGGAAAAGGTCGCAAGTATAGAGGAAACAACCAAGGCAAATGCGACACTTATAATAAAAAGAATGGCAGGATATAAGCAGGTAGACTGACACCCCCAATACCTCTGCACAAAGTATTACTGTCCAAATTCACTCAGTTGCCCCAAAACATTATTAACATCAAATACTCAGCATCTACCATTAAACCCCCCAATAGTCCAGAGCTCCGCCATTAGTGTAGGGCTGACTGAAGAATCCACGCTCACAGAGGGGATATCTTTCGACTATGGCAATGCGCAAAGAAAGATTAACCAAATAGACCTACCGCCGGAGGCCGCATTATGTTTCATTTCTGTTCCTTTTGTGAAGCGCTCTGACACCTTCGGGTAAAGTCCGCGCTATATAAAAATGCATAAATAAATAAAATAAATAAATAAATAAATAAACGTGTGCATCCTCTCAGGCGTGCCTGAACTCACTAACGGCAAAATTGAAGTACATTCACAACTGGTAAATAAGGTATCTTTCTGGCTAACCAAAAATAGACCCCTTCCACCTAACATTGATGGAAAAATCTTAAATGTCAGAAGGGTGGGGTGGTTAGGATCCCTCCCGAAGAATATAGCCGGAGATCTGGTTATAATAAACTTTAGGGATACCCAGGTCGTCCCTTATCTGCAAAGTTGGCAACCACAAGTGGGAGATGGGCCCATAGTAACTTGGGAACTCTGCGACTTTTACCCCAGAACCACATATCTGCAACCTGTAAGATCAAGGGCTCGATTCCGATCCGGTAAAATGCGCTCCGAATCGTCGTACGGAGCAATTTTCCCCGTACGAATCGTACCCGTACACGTCCCCGTACGTACGACGAAGTACGATCCGTACCAGGAGCCAAAGACCGTACGAGTCGTACAGGACTCCGTACGACTAAAATATCCGTACGAGTCTCACTCGGAACGCGCTGTACGTGACATCGCTACGGGTCGCGGCTGGTTTTTACGACCCAGCAAGTACGATTCGTGTCGGGTACGCAACGTACGAGCCTTTTTTTTACAGGAGCTGGAAACAGCCGTAAACGCATAGTTCGCGCCGAAACAAGTACAGAACGCCCACCCCCGGGGACGCCGCGTACCCCACATAATCGCCGGGGTACGCGCCGTACCCCTGCGATCATGTGGGGTACGCGCCGTACACCCAGCGTACATGGGGTACGCACCGTACCCCATGTACGATGGGTGTACGGTGCGCACCCCATGTACGCTGGGTGTACGGCGCGTACCCCACATGATCGCAGGGGTACGGCGCGTACCCCGGGTATCATATGGGGTACGCGGCGTACGGTGTGTATGTGATTGAGCGCTTTTCCGTACGGATCGCCCTTACCTGACGCGGACCGTACGAATAGCCTCCTGGTCACCCGGTCCGGATCGTACTCGCCGGGTCGTACGGTGTGTTTACGATTCGTACGGAAACGGCTCCGGATACGAATCGTACGGGGATTTTTTTTACCGGATCGGAATCGAGCCCATAGTGTAGAAATGAACCACTGTATGGGCAGCAGAGGCCCTGTATTTAGTAGCTACAATATACCCATTCACAACCGATTTGCCTTATTCTCTGGTATAGATATGATGCACTGACTTGTTAAACTGATTTCTGAATGGTTTGCTAATAATGATCAACCTAAACCCGGGGATAGTCCATACTAAAGTAAGCATCTATGCACATTGCTCTTTTGCACATTCTGAAGCCTATTTGTTTTTAATCTTGTTACTACAAGTGGAGGCATTTTTTTAGTATCGAAAAGCTGCTAGGAGTAGACTGTCTTTACTAAGAGAATTGAGGGGTGATTCTCTTTTATATTTAATGAATTACGTATGATGTTTCAATGTAATTATTTTTTATTGGTGTTGTTTCTTTTATTTACTGTATTTAATGTATTTTGACTTTGTACTGTGCTTTTATGGCTGCTTTGTTTCAACCGAATAAAGCTTGCTGACTGACTACATGCTTGCTTCAGGAAACAAGAATACAAGCTTGCCTCAGGAAACATTAAACAACTGAAAAGTCCTCCTTGCCCCAATTGAGAATAGGTGTTTCTAGGTCAGATAAGTCTGGACTTCTGATCTAATGATTATAATGCTGATGTTGTTAGGAAATCAAGTAAAATCTTAAAAGCTGTGAGGTACTTAACCACATGGCTGCTGGGCGTTTTCCCCCCCTGTGCTGGAAAACCACTGATGCCATTTGTTCATGACGAGCTCAGCTCGTCATCAGCACATGACACCTTTGGGTGTTGACGAGCTGAGCTCGTCATCAGCATCGAAAGGGTTAACATACAGAGGGACCCATGCTAATTTCCTGTGGTAATTTTCCTTTGTTCTCGTTAAATAGAAAACACGCATAGAAAGAGTAAAGTGTGTAAAAAAAAAAGACAATATTAGCGGTTCTGTATGAACACCACACCAGAGTGTAGGTGCTCTGAAATGGTCAGAACCCGATTTTGTGGGATGTTCAGCTGTACGGCAACCCCAATGAAAAAAACATATGCTGAGAACTTGAATTTCTGCCCTTGTTAGGCAGTTAAGTGCGACTTATTATCTATGACAGCACTTCCAAGAAAACAAGAGCCCACACTGTCAGTTGCCTTGGCGGATAAATGGCTTTCACTACAATAGGGCAAGAACCCTAAAGGGAAAAATGTTTAAACTCGCATTTCTCCAATAGATTTTCCTTGCAGAAGTTTCACCTCTGACCTTTAAAAATGATAGAACGTTTTAGGAAGGGATATGCGGACTCCCAACTTAGATGCCTCTTGGAAAAAAACAGCTCCCCAAGTGGCATTCCTTAGGTAAGGAATGAAAGAAGTGCCCTCAACACTATTTACTCTACGCTCATAATTTAGAAAGCGGAAGATTGTTCCTTGAAGTAAGGTAGGAGATAGATGTTCTTTACCTGGTTTGGAAGAGGTTTATATGCTAACAGCCTGGAAATTAAATATTCTGTGCAATATTATCAAAAAACACATGAAGTCATCTTCTCAATTTGATTTCTTGGAGACAGACCATTCATTGTATGATGTGCACGCTGTCATTTGTGTGAACTAGTGCTTTGTCATGCGAGGAACACCTTTTTCCACTCGTTAAATTTTTATATTGCATAGTTAACTTTACAATAACTCATATACCTTCAAGTTATATTACAAATCCATAAAAACATTTCATGAGAGTTACCGGATAAAGTAAACATAAATGTATCCAGTTCCACATATTAATTTAACTGAAAAAGCAGAACACAAATATTTTTCTCTACAATTGGCAAATAAGGTCAATTCAAAAGGTTAGAAAAATTACAAGAAAACATCAATTCCACATACAGCATTTGTAAAAACAAAAAATGTCAATTGATGTTATTCAGCACCACTATTTCTTATAAAACATTACAGATACTGATCGTGAGGAATGAAATGGAGCCGAGTGAGTGCTCTGCGGATTCTAGAGCTGTGTATTTGCAGGAATGCTCTGGATGGCAGCAGTTGAAAGTGTAATAACAGCTAAAGAAACGAGCATGAAAAAGGCACATATTCAAGCAGTGTGTAGGAATTTGCCCTGCATCTCCTGTGCTTAACCAGTGTTGTGCATGAATAGAGGGCATACGTTTGTGGAGTTTCTTTCTTTGAGAGCTGCTGCTATCCGAACATTGAAATTATACATTAAAATGTATATAAAAAAATTGAATTAAACATATGCATAATTTATTCTCATCTCCTGAGGCAGATAAAATGAAGGCATACGTTCCCGGCAAGAAGTGGTGACAATGGATTGGGAAAAACAATACTCGGGTATCAAGCATACCAGCAAAACAGTTTAAATAAGTTTAAGGAGCCTACTCTTTTAACAAGCGGAGATGGCGGGGAGGGTGTGGGGCAGGGAAGCAAGACAGACAAGTGCTGGATGAGAGCAGAAAGGAAGCGTCTGGAGCAAAACATTTAAAATGAATGAAAGAAATCCTAAATCAAAAAGCGAGCAGCAGAGAAGCGACTGCAGGCAGCAACATGAACAAGTAAAAAAAAATAGCCCATTTGTAAACTTGCTGTAAATATGCCGCATTGTCGCTGGAAACGCAGAGCCCTCGGCCAGGTGTGAAACCTGCAGGCTCGAGACTTGGCAAAGACACAGTGAACGCGCGCGTGGGGCGGGGACGACGTGACAGCTGGCTGTGAACTGCCCTGCACGGGCAGCACAGTCTCGAGAGAGCAGACGGGGGCATAGAGGGAAGGGGGGCTTACTTTCATCACCAGATTTTGACAAAGAGCCAGAGAGAGAAAGGCACAACACTGAGACGGAGACAGATAGGAAATAAGTAACACAGGGAGAAAGTAGGGTTTGAAAGAACCTTCAAGAGTGAGAAAAGGAGACAGGCATTGTAGTGCGGTGAAAGAAAGGTTTGAGATTGTATCAAGCCTACTTATGCTTGGTGCTTAGCACTTTACATTTAACGGAGCCGATGGCGCTCCACAGGAAAGAAAGTAGAACACTAGGTGTCGACAGACTTTAACACACTGATGGAGACCAAAAGGCGGCCGGGCTGTACAATGCTGTCACGTTTTGAAGGCATGAGTTTGGCCTGGGCTGGAAGCAAGGAGCACGGCGAGCAGGGAGGGGCTGGAGAGGTGAGGGCACAGAGAAAAAAAAATGCGAGTCACGGCCTGACGGCCGTGAAGTGTGCAGCAGTGGGCGGGGAAGCAGATCCCTTTGAAGCTCTTGGAGGCAGGAGCAAATGGTAAGGGGAGGAGAAATGCTGCTGGAAGGCTCGGGCAAGCTCGTGCACGAGGACGTGCACTTCTGGTAATCCGCTTTGATTTTGAGAGCTTAGCTCTTGGTTTCACCCCAATAGGGCTCGCCTATTATGTCCCTGCAGGATATTAATAGGCGAGCCCTAAAAACGCTTTTTGAGTAAAAACGAGGTCCTAATTATAACTACTTACTGGCGACCGCCAGTAGGTAATATATACAGTTATTTTTTATCATAGTATGCAAATATCTTTATAGGGAAGGCTCGTTTAAGGGATTATCAATTTATTTAGGTAAAAGAACAACAAATAAATGTTTATTTATAAACAACACACATGGGAATGTCTCAGTATGTAAATATTTATATATGAATATACCTCTTGGAGTGCAGGAGGGCAGAATTCACATTCTGCCCATACCTCTGCTCTCTAACTCATCCCAAACATTTCCAACTACGGTGGACTCCCAAACACCATTTAGAACCTCCTCCCTCCTTTATCCAATTAATCCATATAACAAGTGCACATGTTCACTACTTCCAAGAACAAATCACACCTCCCTCTTACTATTCCATTTCAATCAATCCATCCCTTTCGAAACAATACAGTAAATGCATGAGGTCTCAATAAACACGTACCACAACTACTCTAAAAAGAAACAGAAAAAGCACTTTTACTAATCTTCTAATGTAATGTTCCCAGGTAGCATGCTATTCACCTCCAAAGCGCTTCAACACCTCTTCAGGAGCAGTAAGCTCTATATAAATACCATTACAAACACAATAATTTTTTGGGACCCAGAAATGCCATGCTTATGCAGTTTATTTAATGTTACAAGATAGTTATGTAGGTTTAGAGGCAGCATCCTAATTGGCATTCCTTAGAAAGATGTCCCTTTGCAGCAGGCATATTTCTTAATTTGAAGACCATATTCAGAAATACACAGTCAAGGTTAGGACTTTCATTTAAAACCTGACATCAAATACTTAAAGGAAAATACTGTGTAGGATGCTGTTCATTGGTTGTAAATGACTGAATTCTTTTCTAGGTTTAATAACCAAAGGTGAAATATTTCATGTAATTGGAGCTTGAATCATGATCCTTGATGTGTGTTAACTTTTGTAATAGTTAGTATGTGGTTTGCAAAACACCTAAGCAGGAGAGAATGCGGAAAGCAGTTATAAGTAAAAGAAAAAGGTACCATTCACTTGCCAATGCTGAGTACCCTAGGTAGGAATTTGAAGAACTTTAATTCTCACCATATTTTAAGTGAAAGGAGCCAAAATGTATTTCCTCATTACAGTTTTCAACATCGAACCAGCTTCCAAATGGGATCTGTTCACTGGCTCTTCTGTAAGTGTTTAACAAGTAGTTACAACGTTTACATCTACACACTGGTTTTACTTTTTGAAGAATTTTGTAATTACTGGGTTATCTGTGTGATTATTTTTTATATTTGGGTACAGTTGTGAGTCTGTTAATGTAAAAAACTGTAATAGCTAAAAGATTTTCATAAGTAAAGAAGCTGAGTAAATCAGCAATAAAACCTAATTGCATTTTTTCATGCTCAATAAAACTACAGATGTGTTACTTATTGCAGACAAAAGAGTGAAAGCAATGTAAACGTATGCACTTTTGAATGGAAAAACAAAAAGAAAGCAAATAAGCCCTGCCAAGCTAATAGTTCTGTTCTTAATGTAACAAAGTCTGTAAACAAAGGAGATCATAAATGCTATTTAAACTCATTGCATTCAAACATTATTGTTATCATTTTAAAGCATACTGTATTGACTTTGCCCATGCTGGGAAATAATGTCTACTTTATGTATGGAACGCATATAGGACATAAGGAACTGGATGTGACAAATATCATGATGACTAATTCTACTTTGAAGATGTAAAATATTCCCTCATGCAATCTAGTGGTGCCACTTCCTGAAAGGTGTAATAATATATCAAATAGCCAACAGCATGAAGTGAGAGGTGAATAGTCCTCTGGATAGAGCCAAAACTCACTCTATGTATATTGTAAATAATTGGTAACAATACATCTCTCAGATAGCTGCACTGCCATGCAAGACCTAAAAGTAATTGGCGAATTTCTTCAATTAATGTTAGCCACTATTAATTTCTTTGGGCTGTATTCCAGTTCTTCCTTTCTTACTCACTGTGCCACTACAGACAGGGAACAGCAATAGGTGAATAAGTTTTGATCCTGATCCAATATAAACAGTCGACCTAAAACAGCTAGGCCACCTCTCCTTTAAAAGGAAACATAAGCAACCCTAGAGCACAGTAGGCGTACTTAAATGTTAAATGTCGTATACTTGTAAAGCGCACAGCTGCCCCAGCAAAGGGGCATCCCGGTGCTGTATACCAATGGGGAACCCATCCTGGCTTTCCCTGTGAGATGGTCCCTCTTGGGCATCTCCAAGGTGAAGCCAAGCATCCCCAGCGCTGATGGGGCCATTAGTAGAGATTAAGCAAGCTATTGCCCAGAGTTGCTGAGTGGGAACCATGGTTGGAGTAGGCACCGAGGCGAGAATTATCGAGTCTGTTGACCATGGCCAAAGACCCTGCTGCGTCAGGAATCGTACCCTGGTCCCGGGCCAACCTCTGCTTCCTGATCTGCCACCTCTAACCAGTGAACCACACCACTCCACTTACACCTCATCAGTGAGAAGCAGATTGAGTCCTTTGGCACAGCAACTTAGGGGCCTACGTCTGGGAATCCCCATACTTAGAACATCTTACCTTTGGTGTAAAATAGGGGTGGCGGAACTTGCGGAGTTTTACTCCATGGAATTTTGAGGAGTTACATAAATACTCTGCAAGATTCTGCAGAGTTCCTCCCACAGCAGAATTTCAGCAACTCACACTGCTCGCACTGATTTCTAGGGCTGGGAGCTTGTTCTGCACTGTAAAATCTGCGTGAACTGCACCACACAGGGCACCGAAGGATGCTGCTTCTTTCCGCCGCTTGAGTAGATTTTCTACTCGAGCGGCAGATTTCTAAACGCAAACTGTAGTGACCTGCCGCGACTGCCCGCGTTGAGAAATCGCGTTGGGACACATCCTAGCTCTCAATTTTTCTCGCTTGCGCTCAACAACTTAATGCTGGTGAGCCGTGCGCAAGACAAACTTTGCCACACTACGATTCACTAAATTTTTCCAGAACTAAGCGCGGAATGGGCAAAACTCTGCAATCTCTTCAGGCAGAGCGGAGTTTACTGCCCATTCATTTAGAGTAGTGGGTGTGAGTCTGGTGCTTATATCTCAGTTGGATAAAGACAGACTGCACTCAGTTCAGATGAGGGAAATGGATTTGTCTTTTTTTAAAACCATACCTCCTACAGTGAGTGGCTCAACACTCTTAACATGTACGCTCATACTTTTCACAATTCATAAGCTAAGTTCAGTTAGAAAATAACACAAACATATCTGCTGCTCTGGCACTTTCATTCACTTGTAAACATGAAGAATGTTTAAAATCTGATTTGACTGTGTAGAAAAAAATACCAATATCCTAAATCCAGACCAGACCTTTTAAAGACTGAAAGCACCTCTTAATCTACCTTGTTCATTATACAAATCACCCTATAAACTGAAACCAAATCAGAGGGATGGTGAGCGGGACACACCATATAGTAGCAAGAAGAGTTAAATTCCACACTGAATCTAATGCTATTTCTAATGTAAAGACCTCAATAGAACTATTGTGAAACAAACACAACATTAACCTACATATTTATCTCTCTTTCTCACTAGAAAATCATGTAAGGGTTTCATATGTGAAAATCTATACTACTTTGCATTTGAAGCCAGTGGCGTAGGAAGCGTGTCCTTGTCCATGGTACAAGCAAGGATCCTCTGACCACTGGTTTTGATAGTAAATTTCAGCTTTAATCACACTTCCCCAGGTCCCTCACGTTCCTCTTCCTGTTCTTGTGAACCAAGATGGAACCTCACATGTACAGCATTCATTTAATTATTTGCACAAAATGATCCCAAACTATTAATTAATTGATCATACTGATAACATTCAATCGATATAATCATCTTTAAACTAGACATTTTTTCATGCAGATAAAAGTTCTCCTGCATACATTGAAAACATACAACAATTGAATTGAACAAGCCATTAATGAACATGTGAATTTTTCGACGAAAAACAACCATCACATCATAATAATAATATTCCACATTTGTAAAGCGCACAATCACCCGTAAGTGTCTCTAGGCACTGGGGGCCGTCGGGAAGATTAAGCAAGCTATTGCCCAGAGTCACATGGTGTCGGGCATCGAACAGTGATCCCTAGATTCTAGAATCAGTCGCCCTAGCCGCAGCGCCACACCTCTTGCTATAGTGTTCTTTTATTACAATCAAGTAACACTAAACAGCAAATAAACAAAATGTGACCAGGGAAAATCCTGTTTGTTATTGACAGAGAGACAGTTCCAAAGTTTTGAAAAAGGTGATAGTATGGAGATACTATTGAATAACGGGGGAATACACTGCACATAATTAATCAGCAATTGCCAATGGGGAGTAAGCGCTAATATTAATAGGATAACATTACCCAATGCCCTTTTGATCTGTTCTGTGCTTCTTTCCTAAAGGGTGGGTTGTCGATGCATTTCAACCCCTGGTGATTACGGGGTTTCATCAGTACTCCGCACCGGTAAGCTTGAGCAATAAAAGAAGGGATGGATTCCCGAGTTGCACACCAGCCAAGTTTGGTTGAAAAAAGTTCTCCTTCAAAAGTTTCCCTTGCAGACACCTTAAATTAATTGCAAGATGTTGACTGGTCAGAGTAGAATTAGGCTACAGCTGAACGGTTCCTTGACCTTGCTTAACAGTGAGCAGAAATTTGGATCACATAACTAGTTTGTATTTTGTTGAGCGTTTACTGCTGGTATGGAGTTCACAGAATGTTTAGGTGGGTCTGAGTGAAAACTATTTAGTGAGAGAGTTAGCAGAGGCGGAGAGCTGCTGATTGTAGTGGAGGTGTGAAATGAAAAGTCACCAGGTAGCCTGTGATGGCCTCCTAGAGATGGTGCCAGAGTGGAGCTTTTGTGTTGCAAAACTACCTTGGACTCTTGTGATATTCAGTTATGCAAGTTATCCCAAGCAGCTCAATCAATGGACGCAAACCTTACATTAATGAAGTTCGGTCAAGGTGAGAAACAAATCCACTAATCATCAGGATTACTGGCGATCACCTGGATGATACACTGAATGACAATGATGGAACCTATAATCCCATAGAATTTTTAAGAGAACAGCCAGAAGGTAAAACTCAATGATGTGGACCTGAATGTGCCATTTCACAGTATCTCACTCATCATTTAGCTGATTGGGCTACAACAAACTATATGAAGAGCTGTGAAAATTAATGGAGTGTCATTAGATTAAAAATAAACAATCATTTATTTACTTTTAACTTTAGCAGTATACTATGAAACAAGTTGAAATTTGAGACTATATTAAACCTAAATGAAAGAGGCACTCGTAAATAATTAAGAAAGTATATTGTTTTCCAATATGTGTCTCTGATTATAGTTATGTCTAATTAAACTTCATAGTTATAGCTCACTTTTTTATATGTATTACACTCAAAGAAGTCTGTTCTTTTTTTACTTGATTGATATTTTATAATACCTTCAAGTGGTAAATCTTTAGGGACATAGTGGAGGCAATAGCTGTGAGGTGCAGCTGATATTGATATAATCTTTTTGAGTCTCCAAGGTGCAAAGAATAGATATTGTGGTCACACTGACAGTTTCATTGACAAGACCTCTTGCATCAAACTATAAAGTACTCGGGTGAACAGTGGTCTGTGCATGGTCTTTGGGGAGTTAGATCCTATAGGGTGGTTAATGATGACATATAGAGCCTACTCAGAGAAAGGGAACCCTCTGCAAGGAAGATTGTATGGCAGAGAAATGGCATTCTCCTTATAGCCTGACACAATCACTGTGGTCCAAAGAAGGTATTGAGTGTCTTTCTCATACTATATGATATTTTTACTCCTGTGTGCATCAATACTGTCAGAACTAGTCTGACAGTATTGATGCACACATGTCTAATCAGTCTTAATAAACTCAAAGTATCCATTTTCATTTTCTGAATCTCAGCATCAAACTGGTTAAACGACTAGCCAGCCCAAAATAGAAGTGTTTTAACTTTATCAGCACTTAGATTTCTGTTCAACGAAGCAGTTATATAGTAAAGCCTACTTATTTCTAAAATCCCCAGAGACAAATAGAACATACCATAGTTGTGAACTTGGAAACTGGATGCAGAAACTTTCTAAAACCTGAATTGTTACATGGGGAAGGGTGGTTGCACTTTCCTAATACACAAAATGCCATTGGATAAATTTCAAATATATCATTTGAACTCCATGATTCGTGAGCTAGTATTTTTGATTTGCTTCAGATTACCTTTTTATTTAATCGATTGTGTATCCCTTTAAACATATTGGGCAAGATCTGCTACGAATGAAGGTGCATGCTGAAATGACTGTTCTACTACCTTTGCATTTCAAAACCTTATATTATTTGCCTTGTTTTTAAGATTACTTTCACCATCAGTAAATATACATTTCTCATTGAATACAAAATACTCACCCTACTAAGTTTAACATGTATGAATCTTAGTATTTTTTTTATTGTACTTTGCTTTTACTTGCAATTTGTGACTGAAATACATATTCAGATTTACATTCTCGCTATATCTCTTCTCTATCAAGACTATGAGGATTTCTTTAACACTATCCTTATCAGTTCAAATGTGTTATTTGCTTGCATTTGGGACTACTAGCTTTCCAAGACAAGGTGTGTTCTGCGTACCATCTTGTGGTTCAAGATCACCCTAATCAAGCTCAACTTTAGTGCATTCTGCATCAGTAACTATACTCGGATTGTGACCCCTGAGAGAAGATCTACTTCACTCTGTAACATAATCCACATCTTTATTTCTTCATTTTAACTGTTTTGGCTACAAGGTAACTTTTCATTCAGTGTCTCATGTGACCTAACAAGATCATGCCGTGTTGGAATTAGCACACTAACACGTTCATGCTGTACTCCATACATTTCAACCAATGAAGTAAGAATAAAGTGGTGTCCTAAAGTTAACTTAAGATGTTGACAGAGAGAATTTCAACTGTTGCCATTTATGAGATTCACAAGGTTCCCTCTCAGAGACTAACATTGTTTGGGTCTGGCTGATTATCACCTCAATAATAGAAAATCACATAATCTTTGAAACTGAGAAAACCATTGCTGTGTAACCAAAAAGGATAAACCTTGCAGCCTAATGTGAAAAAAGAGTTCCTCACAGAGTTGGATTCCACATTACCACAGTGTGCTCTTAAGTTTAAAAAAAATGTTGTAATAATATTTGAAGTATTAGAGGTTTGTGGTACTGATTCAAGCAGTTGGATCAAGTGCACAGGTTAAGAAGGGAGCTCTTAGAGCATTTTTCAATGTCTGCATCACACACTTTTTCAGGCTATCACCTCAAATGTATTGCAGTTCTCCCCCCCCCCACTTGTAGACCAGAAATATTCTGAAAGTTACCCCCATTGTTAGTTCCATCAGAGTCACTGGGTTTGGAAGGATGTGAGAGGTGCAATTACTTGGGGACAGATCAGAAATATCCACTGTCAGTTCCACAACCTTGTAGGGCCATTGGTCAGCCAGGGCATGACCCTGAGTATTGCTTCCATTCAGAGAGGGCCTGCCAAATTCACAGACTCCTCCAACCATTATCAGCATTGCCAGTGATCTCTATATCAGCACAATCCAATCACTGATAGGGTTAGTGCCATCCAGAGACCTTCAATCCAGCGAGACCCTACAAAGCACTTTTGTAACATTACAGCTCAATACATGCACATTGCTGTGACCCTAAAACCAGTGCCATCCAGTGGTCTTGGTATAGGTGGCTTCTTGTGGCCATGAAATAAATGCTCTCCAATAACCCACCAGAAACCCGCCTTCGTTTGGCCGACCCTTTCATTAGTGTTATGTAATGTGAGGGTGGGATCAGCCATATACACCTAGGAACAACAGATCTTATCATAAGAGTGGGGGTCCTACAAGTATATGAAATAAAAATTACGTTTCCTAAAGATTTTTTTATCTACCAAAAATGGCAATTTGTGAACTAAACACCCATCCTTAACACCGAAGGAGCTGCCTAACTAGTTAGATACCATATAGGCATTTATGAAAATATTTATTTGGAAGAATACTATTTTATTCATCTTTGATGGGTTATGCTTTTATGTACATGTTCGATTTTATGTTAATCCATGCGTTGTCACTTCTATGTATACTAGTAAGACTGCTGTAACTTTAAAATGTTGTGCCTGATTTTAAGTCAGGGGCAGCTTGAGCTCCAGCAGAAGTTTTTTTTGCATGTGCAAAAACATTGCGCTTTATGGAATACTAGGCAGCAAAACTTGCAAAAAACGGCCCCATGCGTCAGTCATAATTACTTGTAGGAAAACTGAATCGGGCGAAAAAGTTAAGGAACAGACTTTTTTCCGACTGCGTTTGCGCGCAACGTTTTACATTGCACTCTAAGGGAGGCCGTAATTCTCTATAACTCCTTCTGAAGCTTGTACTAATATATTAATATATTGTAAAAGGATTGTGCACTTAGTCGTAGACTTTAACATAGAAAAGTCAAGAAGAGGTAAGAGAAATATTTCCTTTACAGCAAGCATGTTGTAGTGTTTTACGCAATTGTAGAGAAGTACCATATTTTTATGACGTTAACACGAGGGGGCTGGAGTTTTGTCTACTTGTTTTAGCATTTATATATTCCGTTGTTCGTGTCCGCTCTTTTCTTTGCTATTCACCATTATGGCGTTTCCAAGCCTCTCAGCATGTCCCTTGCTCCCTCTCACTGGGCCCGCGGGCATTTTAAGCAACCGTGCAAAAACGGCTTGACCCTATCATGGGCCCGTCATAAATCAAGAGCTAAAAGCCAGGGTGAAACCTTTGAAAGAGGTCAGAGGTGGGGAACGGGTCATAGCGAGGGGACAGTGTGAGAAACGGCTGGAGTGGAGAGAAAGGAGGTTAGAGAAGCCGTGCTGCTGCTGGTCGGAACCACTGGACCGTGTCAAATGGAAGCCACGGCACAGTGTGGCAAAGGAGCGGGAAGTCGAGATTAATGTGCGACAGCGCTATATAAACCACACCTGTGCTCTGATCACGAACGTCCACGTGGGCCAACTTGTGCCCAAAGTTTGTTTTACATAGCGCGCGAACTCGGCCCCAGGACATTAGAGGCTTTACACCAGCATCAGTTAGGTTTCACGAGATCAACATTCATGTTTTTTTTTAGATACAGGGGATTAAATGATGTGTCCAGAATGACCGGATATTGAGCTAGCGCCAAGACTCGAATCTGCTTTCCCATTCCCAAAGTTGCCAGCTCTGGCCGTAAGGCAACAACCTGTCCCCTTTAAATGGTAAAGTTCTAAGGAAATTGATAAGTAACTAAGCAGGATTATACATGTTTAAGAGTGGAGCTAATCAATTAAATGTATGGATTAAGCTCATGCCCCTGCAAAGCCCTTCTTTAATGAGTTTTCTTTGGGGGGCAGTGCCTGTATGAAGGTAACCCCCCCCCCCCCCCCCTGTCGCAGCAGCCCCATGACACAGATCAACAGCTTTTGGATTTTACACTGTGTTGTATATAGAGTAAATGAATAGCACGAAAAATGACTGATCCCTGTTTAACAAGTACTGGCAAAGCCAATTGGCGTGGCTTGCATTTTGAGTCACAAATAACGCATTAAAGAAAAACTCCTGTTGAGGGAAAAATAAACAATTCCTCTATATGTGCAATACAACCATGATATAAAGATTTTAATGTGTGATGAATCGGAGAACTTTTGAGATATAAAATCCAGCATGGCAGGGAACCATTCCAACGGAGATGGAATTGTGCATCCATTAGAATGAGGGGATTGAGAAATACTCTTCTGGCAGGAGCCAAAGTTGTGTGTGTGTATATTTTATGTAAATAATTAATAAAAATAAGTTGTACAGCTGCGGTGTCAAGCCAGACGTAACAAGCATTGACAAAGCTAATACATCTAGTGTTGAGTGCCAGCCTTTTGGTGTTTTTGTAAAACTTTAATGTTGTGGAAGTTACTTGATTTTCGCTGTTATAAAAACAATGGCTAAAAGCTAAAATCTTGTTGTGTGCAGATATGCCCCTTGTAAAAGAGCAGTATACCGTCACTCACAGTAAAATTAACCATGTCTGAAGAGGGCTGAACAATATGGCAATGGTGTGTGCTGTAGAGGGTGGGAAGAAAATTGTGAATGACAGAACAGACCAATGGATGAAAACGGATGGCAGAAAGCTCCTATAAATGTACCATACTAATAATTTTCGTAAAATCAAAAAGTCTTGGCTACTGCAGACCTAAAACTGAAAAACCCAGTATCCTGAATCAAGATGAAATATTTTACTGTATTGTATTACATTGTAACATTTATATAGTGTTTATTACCCCTATGTTAGGGGCTGCAGGGCTTGCCTACATGGGTAGCAAGCTACACCGTGTATAGTGTATGGTTTGATGAGTGTTCTTTGTTTTCATCCTGTAATGAGAATTTTTCCACAATATACGTGATGACCATCGAGGTGCAGTTATCGTGTTATGGAACACAACATTTACCAGTGTTTTGGATAAAGAAATGTTACAGATAGGTGTACAGTTTATGGTTTTCAGTAAGCTGGCAACTTCGAATAGCTCTGCAGGTCTCTGTATGGTATTCTTAATGATCATAGTCCACTAAATGGAAAGCATTTATTTGGTACCATTCTTGACCCTACTGTATGACTCAATGGATTGGAAAATATTTTCAACACACTGAAGAGTTCACCAGGTCAAGAAAAGGAGCAAACTGATTTTTCGCTGTTCTTCTATCTTCATATAAGACATGGAGCAAATCTATTTATGAGGCAAAATCAATTTGTTCCATTTTCATTATTTAAGCATTAAAACTAGTGCAATACCTTTCTGCTTCCTTTTTTTCAAAAAAGATTACTCAAGGACTGGATTTTCTGCTGCAGTATCAGAATACGTTTATAGACATGACAAGATTTGAATGTTATAAATGATTAACTTGTTTTATTGCACTGCTTTTTAAGTTTTTGCCTCCCTTTTCGCCATGATGCACAACAATTATGCATTAGGAACAGGAGTAAATGTGTTTCATTTAATTTAGAAAAGGATGAAAAAAAAATTGTACAGCATCAGGTACTCCTGAGTTTTTTACATACTTCATATGCGGCTATGTGTATTATTTGACTCGGCACAACACCCCATGCTCCTACAGAATTAAGTGAAGTGGGATGAGCCATGTCTTTCAACTTTACCCAGCTGTCCTTACATAGGTTAAACTACACTGTATAGAGAAAAATAGAAAAAAATAGAAGGTACCCTGCCACTTATTTATAGAGGTCCCAGCTGGAGGATCCTATTTTGATAAAGAAAGGGGGTGATTAACCTAGCGGCTGAGGCTGCACAGTACAAAATTAAGTCATCCCAAACAGATTCAACAACATGTTGTGAAAAAATACATATTTTTTTTATTATTATTTTTCTCTTTTAGATATATTCGAATAACATACATATAAACATTTTTTTTATATATTCTCATTGATTGTTCAAAAAAACACAAAAACAAAATTTCTTTTCAGAATTAAGATCTGCCCACACTTCATACAAACTACCACACTCATTCACACAGGGATTTTCCTAACTACGGTAGAAACATTCAACTCTCATTTATCCATTTCTCTAGTCCTTGTGCAGACAACAGTAGATCTTCCCAGGAATACTGCAACCCTCTCCAAGTACATCAGGACCCGTATTAATACCATCTTCCTGGAGGAAAAACCCCCCCGCGTTAGACAACTAAATTAAGATCTACTGTTGGCTCCGAGGCTGTGTTTCTGCACGAAAACGCCGGATTGATTCCGAACGGAAAGTCAGCGCGAACCATTAACCCCTTGCTGACACGGACCTGACTAGAAATTACAGATAGTGTTCCTTTGGCTGGGATTTCAGTTTCCACCCTCAGACGTTGGAACATGTGAGCACCGTTTGTGCACCGCTTCGTGGGCACCCCTATTTCCAGCCTAATAGCTGGTTGAAGCACAGAAAATCCTGCCCGGTCGAGTGTTACCGGTACTACGACCACTCTTACGCCATTGAGCAGAATCATTATCCCCAGTCCCTGTCCTGAAGAGAACCTGAAACAACCCCGGTTCGAAACGCGTCGACACCTCCACCCTGTGGTAAACCTCCAAGGGTGCCACTAGGACACAATTACATCGATTCCGTTGGACCCTAGTTGTGCAACCCGCTTTAAATAAATTAACCACAGGCTTGGCTGACAGGCAGGCATTCCATTCCACCTCCCCGCCTGTCCCATGGTTTCACAGTCTGTAGGACTGGTTCACATTTACTTTATACTTCAAAGTTTTGCACTGTATATAATTGCAATTAATTTTGTTCACTGAATTTTGCATTGTTTTTTGTGTGTCTCGTTCACTAATGTGGCCTCATTCACTTTTGTATGTATTGTATATTTGTAAATTCTGTAAATTTGTAGATATTACCATCACTTATTCACTGTCATAACAGTTGTTTTGTTTGCGCTCATGTCTTAGATTCTTTAAAAATTCGAGTCTCAGTAGAAAATAAATTTGTTTTGGGATTCTTTCCCAGAGGTCGCGTGGTATTTCTTTGACTACGTGGCTAAAAAGGTGTTGTTGATAATTATCCTGTCCAGCCACCCTGTTCTGATCTTATTATTCAAGCATCGCTCTCCCACTCCAAGAATCTCTTTCTTGGGAACTACAACATCCACTGGAATACAAGCATTGGAAATGCAATAGGTCTCGCAGCATTAGAGTTAGTGCTTTTAGAATTGTTTATGGGTTCTAACTCAAATGCTCTGAGACCTATTGCACTGTGTGAGGGTGAGGGGTTGAGGGTGAGTGAGGGTGAGGGTGGGTGAGGGTGAGTGAGGGTGAGTGAGGGGTTGAGGGTGAGTGAGGGTGAGGGGTTGAGGGTGAGTGAGAGTGAGGGTGAGTGAGGGTGAGTGAGGGTGAGTGAGGGTGAGGGTGAGTGAGGGTGAGGGTGAGTGAGGGTGAGGGTGAGTGAGGGTGAGGGAGGGTGAGGGTGAGTGAGGGTGAGGGTGAGTGAGGGTGAGTGAGGGTGAGTGAGGGTGAGTGTGAGTGAGGGTGAGTGAGGGTGAGGGTGAGTGAGGGTGAGGGTGAGTGAGGGTGAGGGGTTGATGTTGAGGGTGAGGGGTTGAGGGTGAGTGAGGGTGAGTGAGGGGTTGAGGGTGAGTGAGGGTGAGGGGTTGAGGGTGAGTGAGGGTGAGGGTGAGTGAGGGTGAGGGGTTGAGGGTGAGTGAGAGTGAGGGTGAGTGAGGGGTTGAGGGTGAGTGAGGGTGAGGGTGAGGGGTTGAGGGTGAGTGAGGGTGAGGGGTTGAGGGTGAGTGAGGGTGAGGGTGAGTGAGGGTGAGGGTGAGTGAGGGTGAGTGAGGGTGATGGGTTGAGGGTGAGTGAGGGTGAGTGAGGGTGAGGGTGAGTGAGGGTGAGTGAGGGTGAGGGTGAGTGAGGGTGAGGGGTTAAGGGTGAGTGAGGGTGAGGGTGAGTGAGGGTGAGTGAGGGTGAGGGGTTGAGGGTGAGTGAGGGGTTGAGGGTGAGTGAGGGTGAGGGTGAGTGAGGGTGAGGGGTTGAGGGTGAGGGGTTGAGGGTGAGTGAGGGACCGCAAAGCTATGGGGGGCAGAAATACCACAGGAGGGGGCTCTATAGCATAAATACCACTGGGAGTTGATAGAGCGGGAAAACGGCCAGAGATTTGCAGGGCAGAGAGAGCACCACAGCGAGACAGCAAGGTGCGAACTCTGTGAGATATTGTGACCGGCGCACGGTGGGGCATTCCCAGGGTAGAAACATACTGGGACAGTGGCAGGACAGAGAACCCGCGCGAAGCTGGAATGGCAAGAAGATCTCTGGGGTTGGTATGGGTTGAGTACCACTAAGGCTGGTAGGAGGGGTGTACCACGTGAGACTGGGGAGTGTGAAATAGGAGCAGCTTTGTGAAAAACGCCGGAGGGTGGTCCGTGGAGAATTTGGAGATTATTGAAAGCATGGCGGCGCCCCCAGATGTTCTTGTTCTGCGTACAGTGTTGTGGACGCGCAAATAGCCGGAAATATGTGAATTGCTCACGGCAGCAGCGGCGGTGTTGTTTTTGGCATATGCTGCGCTGCAGGAACGTGTCGGGGCGTTATTTCTTGTGAGAATATAATGTACATGTGTCAGAAGCGGGAGCAGAGGGAGTGGGAAGATGGAGAGACGGAAGGGTGTGGGCAGAGAGAGCAGCGGTAAGAGCAGGAATGGGGGGGGGTGGAGTAGGGAGCAGCTGAGAGGAGGAAAGGGAAAGGGGCCAGAGAGGCGATGCCAGTGGAGCCAGCAGAGAAATTTAGAGATCGGGGAAAGGGAATTTACACAAAACCTGACCAGAAGGTGTAGAGAAGTGAAGAAAGGGAGCGAGCACTGGGAAGTAAAACAGAAAGGGGTAGAGTTGTACCGAGAGTGGAAACAAAGGAAACGGGGATGAGAGACGGGTAGGGAGAGGCGGAGATATGCAGTGAGATCGAAAACAGGAGGATAGAATGGAAAGTGAACGGCCACGAAAACCCCAGAGAGTGAGAAGGAGAAAGACAGAGGGAATCAGACAGGGAGCAAAGATAAGGGGAAGCTAAACATAACAAGCAGCAGAGCACGGCGTCAGTGTTGGCATTGATGGGGGTAGGGGGGAAGTGGGGATTTAAAAAAAAATGCGACACGGCGGGCAGGGGAGGGGGCGGAGCGGGTAAAATAAACAAACAAGACGGAGGGAAGAGAGGGGAGGGGGAGGAGAAATGCGACACGGCGGGAAGGGGAGGGGGCGGAGCGGGTAAAATAAACAAACAAGACGGAGGGAAGAGAGGGGAGGGGGGAGGAGAAATGCGACACGGCGGGAAGGGGAGGGGGCGGAGCGGGTAAAACAAGACGGACGTGCACGCGCTTTTAAGCTCAATGCGCATGCGCATTGAGCTTAAAAGTCACGGGCACTGCAAGGAATCGCCACGATTCCTTGCAGTGTGGATAAAGAGTGGATAAGCCCCCATAGTCTCGCTTGCTCGATGCGCATGCGCATCGACAGGCGAGACCTAAAAAACGATGACCCAGCTGTCTCCCTATTTAACAACATCATGGACATCACTGACCTGACTCAACTCGGCCAATCCCTGACTCACACCAAAGGTGCCACCCTTGATGCTATTTTGACTAGCAATGATCTGTCCTCTCTCTCAATGATCCTTCCAGTAGACTGGTCCGATCACCACCTTATCCTCTTCTCATTGAATAGCTCCATTATTCGCCCCTCCCCTATCGGCAGTTTACCTGTGAAACCTACTCGTAAACTTCACCTTATTCCACCGGGCGAATTGGAATCCACTATTAAAACTCGTTTACTTCTTGCCCCTCTCTCCTCAGCACCATACCTAACCGAACATTACAATAATTCTATTCTTGAAGCCCTGGACCAAATTGCCCCAATCAAACTCAAACAACGAAAAAAATCCCGCCCAAATCCTGGTTCAATTCTGACCTCGATAAGGAAAGACGGGCCCTCAAAAATCAGAACGTGCCTGGAGGAATCATCCCACCTCTGACAATCTGGTTCTCCTTAGAAATGCCAGAGCCCAATACAAAAAACAAATCTTCAATGAAAAAACCTCCTATCTCCGGTCACAACTGGACCAGGCCAGAAACCGCCCCAGAGAACTCTTTAACATTGTTAAAAAACAAACTTCCTCTTGCCCTCCCAAAATACTAGCCACTGTTGAAAGGTGTGAAGAAATTGCCTGCTTCTTTTCTAATAAAGTCAACACAATCGAACTTTCCTTCACCTCCACCCCTCTCTCACTCCAACCTCCCTTCAATCTGCACCCCTCCCTAACATTCCTAATACAAGTTCGTCCTCCTCTCCCCCATTTCAGGATCCCTCTGAACCCCTCACTATTCTTCCCCAACTCTGCCTCCACTCCCATGCGCCACCATGCTAAAAACAATGCCTCCTGGAGCGAATTCTCCCCTGTTTCCCAATCCGCTATCATCATATCATCTCTAAACTCAACCCATCCTCTCACACTAAAGATTCTCTTCCCGCTCACCTGGTCCAAGAACTCAAACACGTCATAGCCCCGTTATGGACCAATATCATCAACTCCTCTCTTTCCACTGGCTGTGTTCCCGCCTCCCTTCAGCTAGGTCAAATCTCCCCCATCCTCAAAAACACCTCTGCGGGCCCCAATGACCGTAACAACCTACACCCCCATCTCAAACCTTCCCTTCATTTCAAAATCCCTGGAAAAATATGTCCTGTCCCAACTTGATAACCATACCACCTCTTTCAATCTCCTTGACATGTTCCAATCTGGTTTCAGAAAAGGATGCAGTACTGAAACTGCTGTGCTCAATATCACAGATGACATTCATCGCTCTCTAGACAAAGGTGAGTCCTCTCTATTAATCCTACTTGACCTCTCGGCTGCATTCAATACTGTACACCATCCCACCCTTCTTAACACCCTTAAAGTTCGCTTTGGTCTTGAGGGCTCCATACTCAAATGGTTCTCCTCATTCCTTCAAAATAGATTCCAACAAATTAAGCTCAGCCACTGCCTCTCCAAACCCCAACCTGTATTACTTGGTGTTCCACCAGGCTCTATCCTCTCCCCTACCCTATTTAATCTATTCATGGAACCACTCACCCTCATTCTCAAACAAGCTAAAATATGTTACCACTTCTATGCGGACGATACCCAACTATACTACAAGATCAAATCCCACAATGACATCCTTCACCTCAACGATACCCTGAACAAAGTACAAGCCTGGTTCCATCTTACTCATCTCAAACTGAACCTGAAAAAAAATGAAATCATCCTTTTCATTCCTAAAAACAACTCCCTCCCTATTCAACTCTGGATCAACGATATAAAAGCTCTCAACTGCTTCCTCTCTACCTCGAATTCTGTCAAATCCCTAGGCATCAGCATTGATCTGAACCTGGATATCATCCCACACATTAAAAATGCTGCTAAAGGTTCCCTTTTCACCCTCCACCACCTCAAAAAACTGAAACCTTTTATTCCAGCAGATGATTTTAAAATCGTTGTCCAATCGCTTGTCCTTTCCAGAATTGACTATGGTAACGCCACACTAGCTGGCACCCCTAAAGTCCACCTGGCACCGATCAAATATGTCCTTAACCTTGCCGCCAGACTTACCTCCGACTGTAAAAGATTCGACCCTATCGCTCCTGCCCTTAAAAGCCTCAACTGGCTCCCAATAGAAGGAAGATCCACCTACAAGATTGCATGTATCACCACAAGGCCCTCCACCAAAACACCCCTCCTACCTTGCTGACAAATTACAAAAAACTGGATGCTCCAGGTCCCTGAGGAGCACATACAGCCAGATTCATCAATGTCCCGATTTGCGAGTCCTTAATAGCGATTATTAAGGAACCGCTATTAATGACTCGCAAAACGGGATTCATGTAGAAATCGCAATATTATTTGAGATTTCTACAGCTTCCTTATTTGCGAATAGCAAATTGCTAATCGCAAATAAGGATGCGATTTCAAGGGTGCCAGGGGTGTCCAAAGGACACCCTGTAGCACCCCTGAAATGTAAATGTAGACTGATGTTGCGCACACACATGTCCAAAGGACATGTGTGTGAGTAACATACAACTTAGAAAAATGCACTAAAGTGCATTTTTCTAAGTTTTTGCTATTTACCACGAAGTCAGACTTCGCGGTAAATAGCGGCCAAAAATAGCGATTTCGCAATTCAAAAATGGTTCATGAATTGCATTTAAGGAATCTCAAATAGAGATTCCTTAAATGCAATTCCTCGCAATTTAGCGATTTCGCAATTTGCGATTTTTGCATTTGGGGTGATGAATCCCAAATGCAAAAATTGCGCTCGCAAAGGGCCAGATTCTCAGAATCTGACCCTTTGCGAGCCGGTTTTACAATGATGAATCTGGCTGTAACTCCCTTGTCCTAATCCCTCCCAGACTCAAACGCAGAAAAGCCCAATCGCGTGCATTCTCTGGTGATGCCCCTACGATCTGGAACTCTCTCCCCAAGGATCTTCGTTGCAACCCCTCCTACCCTCTCTTCAAAAAAAGACTCAAAGTTCTTCTTCCCAACAAATACTGGGGTACGTAATGTCACTGAATCTGATACTGTTCACTCCTGCTCTCTGGTTCTCTTCCCATCACACCCCCTTTCCCACCTTTCATACCTCCTCTCCTCCTACTCCCATCTCTCTCTGTAATTTCGACTTTACCCGTCCCCTTAATGATCACCTTGCCTCTCTGCCCCCTTCGCTCATATGAATGCTATGTTTTTTTATCATACATGATTAAATGTACACTGTTAATTTTGTTTTATATGTATACCTACCCTGTAAAGCGCTCTGATACCCTTGGGTCCAGTAGCGCTATATAAAACCTTTTAAATAAATAAATAAAATAAATACTTCCTCTTCACACTTGAGGCATGTGGGACTCCACCAAGAACCCATTCATCTTCTTCCAAAAGATTATATCTACAGGAATTAAACAGCACACTCGTTTGTTCTCTGGCTCGCCCCATTCTGGACTTAGTTCCTATGATTTAACTGTTTTTGATACAGCTGTAAATCTTCGCAGGTGGGGGCGGGGTCAACATTAAGCGAAAACTTGCCATGTCCATAGGATAAGTGTGTCAGTTATACTTAGTTAGTCGGCATTCAGCTGCTTAGGCTACCTTCGATACCCACTGCTGGCTGTGTTTGTTTTTGTTGCAGCAGCCTGTGAATTAATAAGCTTCTTGAGTTAATGCGAATGCTGTAGAACTGTGCGATTAACATGGAAGTTGGCAAGTCACAAGTGTCAAGCCACCTGCTCGGCGTTACATCCTTCCATTCCATGCCGAGGTCGATAACATGAGTACAACTGAGCTCGGGGATAGCTGGCAACGGCACTCACAGGCAAAGCACAAGTACTCGATTACATACGTTATAATTGCGATGGATATGCTTCTCTCTACCGGCACAAAAGATTGAAAAGGCAGTTTTTGATTAGAGAACACTTACTTTATTTCCTTTCCACCATACTCACACATTTATGGGATCGCCCCCAAATGTCTTCCCCAAAAGACTCACTCGATATCGTGCAAAATAGCTGATATTTCAGATAAAAAAGATGGTTATTTATAAATTCAGCGTGCTGTATCAATAAATACAGGTCAAAGAAGCAATTTTATATAATTATTAATTCGGATTTAAAAAAATTGCATATAATGATTAGGAAAGACGCAATGGTGCCTCGAAAGAGACGGCCTTGTGGCATAAATATGAAAAAGAACACAAGAAATAGTGTTAACAAAGGTGGGTGTATCAAGCCTCGGGATGCAACCCTATTTATTTGCCGGCCGGCGACTTGAGAGCATATTGTATTTGGCGCTAGGAGATGGAAAGTGCAAAAAGAATACGAGCTTCCAGTGCTTACTTTGAGCCAGTGTTTGGGTGGACAAGCACTTATTTTTTTTCTTAGCAGACATTTTCCTAAGTGGAACAGAAGGAAAAACGCATCAACGGGGAAGAATGGAGAAGAGAAATACTGAAAACCAGTCCTAGCAAGTGGATTAAAGCTTTGAGGTGGACTCAAGTTTACCCAGCCTTGGTATTCCGTTCTCTGACACTTAATAGAGCCGACTAGTCTTCTGAGCAGCACTTTAGACAACTGCACTCATTGTTTTTCAAATTAAGCACTTCGAGCTTCGGCACATCAACACAAAGAGAACAGTTAGAAAAACCGCAAACATGATCTTCTTTGAGGAAAACCAAGACTTGTTCAACAAGCACTGGCATAGCCAATAGGCCTAACTTTTGGGACCTTATAAGTATTTAGTTATGCAGCACAATATCCTTGGTGCAACAACATCAACTGTTGCATGGCTAAACACTTATAAGGTCCCAAAGGCGAGACCTATTGGCTATGCCAATGCTTGATTCTCTAGAGGAAGTGCATCAGTGTACATGTGTGGCACCTTTTTTTACAACATTGTACGTCACAGGTAGCTTGCATTAAAAAACCAAAGCATATAAATTGTACTTCAGCAAAATGTCTGTGGCATTATTTCCAAAATTGATTCTATGTCTCTAAATCAAAGCTCTTGGAGACATGCACATGTCTTTTGCTGCGTGTTTTACAACATGGCTGCCAATTCAGCAGTAACAGCAAAGGTCGAGGGAATCAAATGGAAATCCCTCAATCCCAGTATCTTACAGACATGAACCTCAGTTGGTCAAAATGTCAGGAGTAGCATAAGTGACAACACACACTAGTTGATTCCTGGTGAAATCATAAGACTGACCATTTTCCCCACTCCTTGCCAGCTAGCAGCCTTTTATCTGCTCTGGGGGGCTAGACGAAAAACAAGGACTGACCTTTGTGACCTTTGAGACAAGGAGCAGCAAGGTTAGTGTTAGGGGTTGCCAAAAGGTGAGGAGAGTATCACAGCCATAGCCCTATAACACTCATTGACATCTGTGCTTACAGCATGCAGCCGTCCTGGACCAAGTCTCTATTGACGATTGAATGCAATAGCAGTCAAGTAATGCCATGTTATTATAGGCATACACGGAAAGAGTTCCTAGGAAAGATAAAAGGAAAGGACATATTGCACCAGAGTTGAGATATTCTAAAAGTCTAAAGGCGTATCTTCTTAATGAAGAGTCAATTTGGGACTTGAAAGGCGCAATCAAACTACAAATGGAACCCTTAGCAGCACCAAAACTACAGTAGCATTTCAAGTAAAATGATTTGCGGTTGCATATTCCTGGATCACAAGCTACTCACAGGAGACATTTCTACTCAAACCATGTTTCTTACTTGAATTTTTTGAGGGACTTTTGAACGCAAGTCAAGTTAACCTTTCACTCGAAATACCTCAAATAGCACTTTGTGAAAATTGTGCACAGTTTCACATAATTATCCTGAAATGTTGCAATACAAATTATACATTTCTGCACACCCCTATAATTCATGTGATAAATCCCACCCATCAAACTCAACTGAACATCTTACTAAACTATATAAAAAGACTCATGCCTTCATTAATCATTGTACCATCGTTTTAACAACTATATCACACAAAATTGCTCTGGGCTTGGTACACATAAGGGTTCAACTAAAACCAACATACTGCAGCAAACCCTATAGTACTTCAAAGCCCAAGGACGTGGCACAAACATTTGATTTCTCCTTCATGACTCAGTACTTCAAAAGTCAAAACATAACTGCATCTAACCAATTCAGAGTCTTGTCTGTCATGAAAAACACCCCATGAATCTAATAAAACATCACCCATGCCCGCTCAAAGAAAGCTTTCAGAAAACAGCCACTTCTTCTTCCAAAAAATTCTAACTTATCTCCAAGTCACCCAGGCAATGCTCCAGTTCATCCTGTCCCTCAATTCAACCTTATGACCTAATCCAACAAATATCCCCCAGTAAACGTTCCTCTAAGTTTATGCATGTCTATATGTATGTATGTGTGCCTTTGTACAAAGCTAGTTGGTGAGTATTACAGCTTTGTACTCGGTGGTGGGACAAACAACAGCACAGTCAACCGAGTCAGAGTACAAGAGCATTCTACTAGTGAAGCACCAAGAGGTTTTATCAATTGCAGAAGACACAGCAATTGAAGAAAAGGCTCCTTCACCCCAATTCTCAAGTAGAAGATTGGAAGAGCAGGTCGAAAAGGTGCTGGGATGGTATTCTAGATCTTGCGTGTTTTGCTTGAGAAGTTTTGGTTTCTAGTGTTCTCAGTTTCAGTTTAATTAATTGGATATTGCCTATAAACAGCTTTTAGCTCTTGGAACCATTCCAAAAAGGTACAGTAGGGTTAAAACCCGCCCACTGTTTGACATTTGTAAGGTTTCTTGTCAATATCATTTGCTTGCATCCTATTCGTTGGCTTTCCTTGCCTTTCTCTTCTTATCTTTTTCGCTATCCTGGGACTTTGCCTCTTCACCACCCTTTTTATTGAATGACTGTATCATTCCACTGTTTACTTTCAGGGAACTACTTTTTTCATTCAACACCCCATGTAATTGCTTATCGTTTTTTGCCCACTTCCTTGTGTTCTGTTTCAATGCTGTTCTTTCTAAAAAAAAGTATTTTGGCACACTTTTTATGCTTTTTTAAATCTCCCAGTCCAAGATGGGTGCTTTGCCATTTATGTGTGGTAAGTAAAATAAAAAAAACCTTACCCCAAGAATTACAACATACACTTGCGTGCATGGTGACCCAACACACGAGTGGTGATGCTGGGAGACGCTGAGGCATCGTGATACACGCATGCTCCTTCATGATGGTGCATGCGTGCCACTTTCATTTTGATAACAATGTTGTTTCTTATTAGGAATAACCCTTTTTTTGTTTTTGCCTTTTCTGAACAGCAAGACCTATTGATTTTGAAAATACTTTCTTTCTTTTTAGTGGACTAAGATTTATTTTTTCAGGTAGGTATAGCCAATAGAATGCCTCCTCTCATCTCAAATTTTCACTTGTTGGTGCTCATTTATACTTTTGTTGAACCATTTATATAATATGGCATAACATTTTTAGTTTTTTATGCTTGCTACATCAGTGGCTTAATACTGTTTCCTTGCTGCATACCAGATGCCAGATCCGGTTCTGGTGGGCCACAGGGTGTATTGGGCCTTAGGCATGTTGGTTGAAGTTATCTGCCATTGGGGTTCTTGGGCCCTTCCTACTAAGACTCTGCAAGCTGGGCCAAGTATAACCCTTGCCGCACTTGTCTCTCAGGGTTGGGAGGACGAGCAGTTAGATCTTCTCAGGTGTGTGGGGCACTTATTATTATTATTATTATTATTATTATTATTATTATTATTTATTTTTATAAAGCGCGTAGTCACCCGGAAGTATCCCAGCGCTGAGGAACCTTAAAGACACAAACTGAGGACTGAGGCAGAGTTAACGAGAAGGATTTAGGGGCTAGGGGAAAAGATGTGTTTTTAATCGTTTCCTAAAGCGGAGGTATTGGCACTAGCTCAGCACTCAAGAATCATCAAACATACACAATAAGTTCAGTCTCCAACCTAGTGCTTGTTCTTTATGTAAAGAAAGTACTTTCTAATCACATAGCAGTACTAAATGCTACAGAACTCAATATAGTATACAGGGCAGTGATCCTGGTGATGACTCTTCCTTGGGACACTACACCCACCGAGTTCCCTCATGCTAATCTAACCCTATGACCACTTAATGGCTGGCTCCACCCAGTACTTTAAAGCAAAAAGCATGAATCATACTCAAGGGTAGCCTCAATTTAACACCACAATTCAAATGTCCTCTCAGTTTATGTTTCTTAAATGTTCTTTCCCCTGGTGGTGTGGAAGGTAATTAATTAGTCCATCCAAGCTCCAGCTGGACCCTGTCCTCCTGAATTCCGGACACCACAGCAAGGAAAGACAGTCCCACAGGCCACCAGGTAAGCCAGGCATGGCATGCGTCTCCGCCCAACATGGTTGCCTGGCTTAGTCCTACATTGTAGCAGCCTTGGCACTTGAGCACAGGTGTAGGACCAGCTGCTGTGTCTTCCTCGGACCACCAGATGGGTGTTTGTCCTGACTGGATTAATCGGGCAAAGCAGTAGCAGGACCCAACTAGGCTGTCAATCACTACAGCAGTTGTAGTTCCAAATTGGTCGGTGCAATTTCTTCGGCAGTAATGGCTCTGACTAGACCAGTGCAGCCAGTAGTAGTCCTGGTTGGGCTTGCAAAGTAACTATGGCAGATGCAGCCCTCACTGGGCTGATGCAGGCAGTGTCAACTCAGATCGGACCTACACAGTAACCATGGTGGATGGAGCCCCAACTGGCTCAATGCAGGCACCTGCAGCGCCATACAGGCTGACTCAGTAACCCCAGTAGATGTAGCCATGACTGGGCGGATGCAGGAATTTACACAACAGTTGTGTGTGCTTAGGGGGACCAACCGCAGTATAGGCTGCTCTTAGTTTACTCTGAAGCAGTCATATTTCTTTGGATGTCCATCATTCCCTGCGATGGGTTGGGTTCTTCTCCTCAACAGTCTCTCCTCCTGCAGACCCGGAAGATTCCTTCCATCTCTCAGGAGGCAGGCAGGCTTGCTTATAGGCAGATCCTCATCTACTCAAGCAGTATGTGTAGACTTCAGGTGATGGCTAAGTATGGGCGGAAAATCCGTTCCGCTCGCGGATTTTGCGAATTTTCGGTAAATTCGCAATCCGCGAGATTCGCGAATTTCCCGCAAAATCCGCAAATCCGCGAGCAGCGGATTTTATGGCTTGCTCGCACTGTTCGCGTGAGTTAGCGGCTTCCCAGTTCAACTTCGCGCCCCGCGAATAAGCGCTAAATTGCAGAAATACGATCTTAGCAAAACTGAAACTACTTACCAGGTTCAAAAGTTCAAGCTCATCATTAGTAGCCATTTCCTGTAGTGCTTCCTGAGGGGCCCCTCCAGAGTTCAGTTGCCTACTTGCAACTATTATGTGACCCTGCTCTGACCCTCAGAATAGTTACACATATGCCACAAAGGTCCTGAATTACAGCTAAGGGAGACAAGCAGGAGCCAGGCTGGAAGTTTAAATCCAGTGACACATTAATCAGCCCCTAATTCATTATTGTCAGTTGGGACAGGGCAGGTGTTGTAACTAATTTTGCAACAATGAAAGCACTTAGCAAGTGCAAAAGATCACTAATCAGTAAGCACTAAGGAAGCAGGTGCCAGCTAAAAAAATATTCTGTGACACATTAATCATCCCCAAATTAATTCAGGTCACTTGAGGCAGGGAAGGTGTGCTTTGCTTTGCCACAATAATGTACACTGGACAACCAGAGGGTGCTGTGATGAAACAGAGGGTGGCATGGGTGAGCCAGAGGGTGGCATGTGATGAAGAAGAGTGTCCCAAACAGGCTGGACACGTAGAAACAACAAGTTTGCAAAACTTGCGACCCGACAGGTAAGTTCGCGTTTGCGAAATTGTACAAAAACCCTCGCGACCTGGCAGAAACCCGCGCGAACACAAAAAAAATAAAAAAATCCGCAAATTCGCGATAATTCGCGGATTTTAGGGATTGCGAGTTCGCAAATCCGCAAAATTCGCGAACGCGAGATTCGCAAAATTCGCCCATGCTTAGTGATGGCCCTTCAACTCTGGGGGACTGACTGTCGATTGACACAAACCTTGGTCAAACAGCAGCCACTCCACTACTATGTGGAGCATCCCCTTCCTTGGTCTTAAAGGTCTTGGAACTGGAATCATTTTATAAACTTTTAATAGGGATGGAAAGTTGATAAACTGTCTCAAACCTCAGGACCGGTTTGAGGTGGTTTTCTTTTAAGTTTCTTTCTGATAATTTTCCTTGTGCATCTGTCGAGTAAGCCTTAAATGAGACCTGATTGCGGGGTGAGACTAACACAGATCCTATCAGGGTAGTACAATGTTGAGACTGATGTAGAGGAGCTAGTGTACTTGAGAGGGTATGACTCTTGACAATATCACATTTTCATTGGTGGAACTAGAGTGGTTCTTCAGATTGATAGTTCCCATTTGCCAAAATGGATTTGATACCCATTATGCTTTTTCTGTTGTTTTCCCAGAGATGCAATAGGCAATACATACCTTAATAACAAATGCACTGATGGAGATAGCAGTGAACGCAGTTCCTGATAGCAGAAACATAGAGCAGTTTGTATGGTATAGACTACGTTTGCCTGTGGGCCCAATTAGCTACATTCAGACACCTGACTCAAAGGCAATACCCATCTAAGCTCGAATTCAATGTATTTCTTACCTTGCAACCATCACAATGTAAAGTATGAAAAAAGCACACACAGCTGCCAGCACCGTGGCATAATTCAGTGCCCCTGTTTTTGATTTGCTTTAATTTAGGAGTCCGGATGTTAGTTTTGTTGCCACTGACAATAGCTGTTAAGTTGCCCCTGAAATGAATGATGAAAAGTATTTTTGCATTCTATTTTGCATACTTAATAATCATCATTAGGTATCACTTCGCCCTAAATCAATGCAGATTTCCGAGATAATAGACATATGTCATGCAATGTGAGGGCATTTTAATGAGTCTCTTAATGTCCAGAAATCAGTTGAGGAGGATTTAGTAACTAATGCCTTGGCCTGAATTCTATCACAGAATGGAACTGCTCTAAAAAAGCCACGTTTTTGTGTATTTGACACCTCAGCAATGAATAATAATCCATATGATCACCCAAATAACCCAGCCTTTAGGTATGCTTTGTGATCAGTGAGCGATGATACTGTTACCAAGAGACATATTACCACACTGGTTTATAAAATATTATGAGGCAGACAAAGCCACCTTAGCAAAAAGATCGCACGGATGGATGGTTCTTCAATCATTAATATATTTTAACCTTTCACATTGTTTCCTGAGAAGATAAAACTTTTCAGGAGCACACCTTCTTTTAAGACATTCACGAATCCTTTTTTTCACTGCACACTGGTCCTGAAGAAAGCCCACGTGACACACCGGTGCAAACAAGGGCTGAAACATGCCGACCATTTTTTAGCACAACAGTTCATTTTAGTGCCTAAGAGTCCTAATCACTCCTAAAACGCACAACAGATTTTTTTTTTAACTAACTCGAATCCAGACCTATTCAAATCCGATTCTGGCTGTACGAGTTTTTTACAGTTATTACCCTTTCAATTACATCACTGATCACTACTGCTTTTAACCAGGGGTAATCCTTCGGGTGGAGGCTGCACAATCATTAACCCGATGATGATGCAGATACGTGTTTAATAGGCGGAGAACCAAGATAAACCGACCCTTCCATCCAATAGACACGTTTTTGAGGGTTTTTAAATTGGGACACGTCAGAATATTGCATACCCAGGTTATGCAGGACAAGTGATCCTTCCCCATTTGATGTTGTGTATTAAAATATTATACCTAAGACATAACCGCTGCTTGTATGAGTGTTACCTGATGATCCAACTCCAGCTGAGGAGATATTTTAGATAAAGAATACAAGTGAAAGATCATCGCCATAGCCATGCATTTATCTGGGATTCAAAATATAGGGTATCACCAAAGATTGGCAACCTAAATTCTCACCATCTACACAGGGATGGAAGATGTGCCCAGCTTGCATGACCAATTAAAGAATTGGCTTGGTAGTTTAGTCTGCCCTGTTCCCATGATGCACTGGGCCAGGGACAGACTGATTTGCATATAGCCAGGTTCTGAGCTGGGATGGGGCAGTGAGATAAATAATGGTGATGGATCAAGCCCTGATCTTTGGACTGGGTAAGAGTGGTCTGCTCAATTCAGACACTCTGTTCATCACCACCCCCTTTTGTAAATCGATTTTGGCCACTATAGGTGTGGCAGGGTATACTCAGACATGAGTCCCTTTCTCACTGCTCCATCAGGATTCAAGCAAGCCGGGCCGAAGAGGCTGAAATGCCAGAAACCGGTCCCCGGTAGCTTGTCTCCTTTCTGGTAAAGAATTGGCTTGGTAGTTTAGTCTGCCCTGTTCCCATGATGCACTGGGCCAGGGACAGACTGATTTGCATATAGCCAGGTTCTGAGCTGGGATGGGGCAGTGAGATAAATAATGGTGATGGATCAAGCCCTGATCTTTGGACTGGGTAAGAGTGGTCTGCTCAATTCAGACACTCTGTTCATCACCACCCCCTTTTGTAAATCGATTTTGGCCACTATAGGTGTGGCAGGGTATACTCAGACATGAGTCCCTTTCTCACTGCTCCATCAGGATTCAAGCAAGCCGGGCCGAAGAGGCTGAAATGCCAGAAACCGGTCCCCGGTAGCTTGTCTCCTTTCTGGTAAAGAATTGGCTTGGTAGTTTAGTCTGCCCTGTTCCCATGATGCACTGGGCCAGGGACAGACTGATTTGCATATAGCCAGGTTCTGAGCTGGGATGGGGCAGTGAGATAAATAATGGTGATGGATCAAGCCCTGATCTTTGGACTGGGTAAGAGTGGTCTGCTCAATTCAGACACTCTGTTCATCACCACCCCCTTTTGTAAATCGATTTTGGCCACTATAGGTGTGGCAGGGTATACTCAGACATGAGTCCCTTTCTCACTGCTCCATCAGGATTCAAGCAAGCCGGGCCGAAGAGGCTGAAATGCCAGAAACCGGTCCCCGGTAGCTTGTCTCCTTTCTGGTAAAGAATTGGCTTGGTAGTTTAGTCTGCCCTGTTCCCATGATGCACTGGGCCAGGGACAGACTGATTTGCATATAGCCAGGTTCTGAGCTGGGATGGGGCAGTGAGATAAATAATGGTGATGGATCAAGCCCTGATCTTTGGACTGGGTAAGAGTGGTCTGCTCAATTCAGACACTCTGTTCATCACCACCCCCTTTTGTAAATCAATTAAAGAGGGTGGCACATGAATCTTCACAGTCAAGGAGCAGGACCTCTGCTACATTGCTGTTAAGGCTTAATCAGATGACCAGCTAACTAAATCATCTGAGTCTTCATGGATGCCTGGGTTGTATTAGCGTACAGTTGACACTCATACCACAGCCCCAAATCAGTTTGTCCAAGGGGCAGAGAGAGGATGTTTGTGGTAAGACAGTAGTTATTTCATTTGATTTGATTTATTATTTATTGAGCGCTCATTCAGATAAGGGCATCTTAGCACTAGTATTCATGGATATTGTTGGCTGTAGCGAGGGAAAGGAAAGCAGACAATAAACAAGGAGCATCCTCACTTATAGGGGAAAGTACAAGTAATACGCAATAGGAATAAGAATTACCTAAATAAGAAGGGTTTGAAGACTTTTCTGAAGGACATGTGAGGCTGTTTAGTATAGCGAAGGGGAAGGTTGTTCCTTGTTCCACAGAGAAGGGCTAAGTAGCTAAGGAATGCTCCGAAGTCTTTCTTTCCTAGCTCTGGTTGGAAATGACTTAGAGTTTGAACGTAATATTCTTCCTGGTAAGTAATGTCTAGGGGGCATATTATCAAGGGGGTTTATCTCCGCTTTTTTGGCTTTAAAAGCCAAGAAAGCGGAGATAAAATTATCTCCCTATTACCTAGCTGTCGCTAACACCAGTTAGCGACAGCTAGTAGGAGATAGCGACCATCTTGGGCCCCACTTTGCATGTCAGTGATATTTATCACTAATGACATGCAAAGTGGGCGTGCCAAGATGTTAGAGACTGAAAACAGTCGCTAACATCGCTATCTCCTATTACCAACTTTTGGAGATATTCGCGCTAAGCGCGAATATCTCCAAAAGCTAACACCTGCCCTGAGCAGTTCTTAGCCATGTTATCCAATGGGAGGTGGATAACATGGCTAAGAGCATTAGCTCGGTAATGCATGAATATCGCTGACTTTTCAGCGATATTCATGCATTGCGGCGATTTTTATCGCATTTGCGATAAACCTTGGTAATACCAAGGTTTATTTGCGGTAAAAATCGCCGCAGCTCAGCGGTAAATTTTTGTCTCTAACCAAGCAATAGCGATAATTATCGCTATTGCTTGGTAATATGCTCCTAGATTTGTACAGTGAACACGATTTCTGTACCATGCAGTTGCAGTATGCCTTAACAATAAGGTGAAAGTGCCTTAAAATAAACTATTTGCCTGATTGGAAGCCAATTAATATTAATTCTGGCATGGGGCACAGTATTTGACCTGCTGAGATGCGCCGCTTTTTCTCACTGCAAAGTTTGGTATCCTCTGCAGTTTATGTAGAATCTAGCGTGTGAATTTGCTGGTGGGGTTCTTTAATGTATTTCGATTGCTAGTAGTACTTCGTATTATATATACATTGCATGGCAGAGGCCAACATTTGCCAGCCGCCTCCTTTTCTGTCATAGGTGGGAGAACCCATTTCAAATGGAAACGGTGGATGCAGTTATTTGAATCATGTCATTGCCATAGGGGGGAGTGGAATCTCAGCCCTGAGGAAACAGCTTATTTTGTTGCATAATATTGGCACGGAAGATAGGAAAGTGTATGAGTGTTTGCCTGCTTTGGAGGATGATGAGGATGACTCAGAGGATAGAGATGTCTATTTATGTACCATCAAAAAACTAGAATTAGTTTGGGGAAAAAATTAATGCTGTTTTAGAGAGGCACAAATATTTTGGAAGGTTTCAGGGAAAAAACGAAAAAGTTGGAAACTACATTGCTATTTTACGAGGGTTGTCGGACACATGTGAATTTGAAGTATGATCAGACTCTTCAATTAGTACGACATAATAAAAAAATATCGATTCAAGAAAAATTACTAGTTGGCAATCCCAATTTGAAAGATGCAATTGATAATAAAACGAGTGTTAAGCACACTGCAGAATGCATCAGCGAGATGAGAGTAACAAGTGAACAAGGTGAATGCGGAATCTGAGGAAGAAAAGAGTGTGTCTTTGATAAAGAAAAAAAATTAACAGAGAAGAATTCTTAGAAAAGAAAGGTATAACCAGGAGCATAGGTTGAAGTGTTTTCGGTGTGGCAGAATGAAGCATTTAGCGACTAATGTGAATTGCTTAGCCAGGTCTGTGTTATGTAGGAAGTGCAACCGTAGAGGTTACTTCGTGAGAGTATTTAGAGATGTAAGCAGTAAATATATCAATAACATTGATGGAATTGAGGTGGAGAGTGAAAGATATCTACTCCAGGTAATAGACGGGAAGAAGGGGAGTGATCTTCTGCAATGTGAAATTGATTTTGACGGTCAGAAAATAAAGGTGTATGTAGATTCTTGGTCACCTTTCACTTTTATAAACAGTGAAACTTCCCATGCATTGTTTGACACCAGCATTGTGCCATTGCAAAAACCTGATGTATCACATGTAGGTTACAATAGAGACCCTATACCTTTGAAAGGCAAGATAACTGTGAAGATCTCCTTCAAAAAGAGAAGTACTGTGGGGAAGGTATACGTTGCAATACAAGGTTCAAATCTTTTGGGTTGGCCACATCAAAGGGACTTGGGAATCAAGTTGGATCCCACTGCTGAGGTGCCTGTTCTGCTGGTTGAAAGATCTGTGTATGGTATGGAATTTGTTAACGAATTCCCAGAGGTTTTTACAGATAGGTTTGGGGCTCTCCTGCAGTTCCAACATAGAAAAAAATAAAACTAAACAGGAATGCAAAACCAGTTACACACAAATGTAGGACAATTCCATTCATGTTGAGGGGACCCCTTTAACAAGAATTAGAGAAACTGACGAAACAAGGTGTGATTGAGCCTAATGAGAGTGCAGAATGGGTCGCACCAATAGTCATTTCCCCAAAATCCGATGGGAAGGTAATCAGATTATGCACTGATTTGACAGAGCTCAATGCAAACATTGGGGGGACTGTCACCCTTTACCAAATATAAACTAAATGTTGAGCCTGGTGTGGAAGGCAGCATTTTTTCTGTGCATCATCAGGTGGAAATACAGCCAGACAGCAGACCCCTGTTGTTATTTATAACCCCATTTGGTGCTTTTAGACACTGCAGGATTCTGCTCAGTCTTGCCTCTGTTGCAGCAGTTTTTCTGAGAGTCATGCAGCAGGTGTTAGAAGGTGTTGATAACGTCCTGTGTTTCCAGAATGATTTGTTATTGTATGGAAGTACCGAGGAGAAACAACATTACAATCAGGGTGGTTTTGAATAAGCTGAAGGGAGCAGGGCTTTCATTGAGAAAAGAGAAACGTCAATTTGGAGTCAGGTCTCACACCTATTTAGGACATGTGTTAGCTAAGGAAGGTGTACAATGAAACATGACTTGGTGGAAGCCATTAGTTTTGCACCTGTTCCCAACAGTGAAGAGGTAATAAAATCATTCCAAGGTATTTTTGAATATTATTCGAAATTTGTGAGGAATTTTTCTGAGGTCACGTTTCCGGTAAGAAGAATGTCTAAAAAACACACGAAAGTTGCATGGAATGAAGAGTGCAAGGGTGCATTAAAACAATTGAAAGATGAGATTACTAATGCTCCACACCTAGGTCAGTATGGCACAAAAAAACATACTATACTCACCACTGATGACACAAAAAAACATACCATACTCACCACTAAAGATATAGGTGCCACGTTGACGCGGGTGGTAGATGGGTGAGAGAGATTAGTAGCTTTTGTGTCTGGAGAATTGTCAGATGCAGAGTTAAGTTATTCAGTAGTTAAAAGTGCTAGCGTGCTTTTGGTAATGCAACATTTCAATTTTTTTGTATGGGATATTCACATTAAGGACTGACCATAAGCCTTTGATAGCAGCCTTCTCTGTGAAAAATATTGAAAGAACTACTCAAAGGATATATCATTGGTTCCTTTGGCTAGAGGGTTTAATCTCAAAATGGTGTGCATTCCAGGAGTAAAGAAACTTGTTGCAGATTGTCTGCCCAGGCTTCCGCTACTGGACCCAGATAATGAGAATTACAAAGTAGAGGAATTTGTGGTTGCATCCATCACTGATGGTGTGAGTAAACTGGAATGCAAATATGTAGTATCCTGGCTTTAATGTTATTCATGTCTTCTTGTGCGCTGCCAGTGGAATGTTCTTGATGTGATGTATTATAGAATGTTGGAGTGAGGAGACGCTTGGGAAGGGCTGAGCAGCATGCTAGCTGCTCCTGGTGAGGCTAGATCTGTACTGGATCTCATATCTTGTAACTAACATCTAATAAATACTTTCAACTACTTGTACCTGCGTGGAGTTAGTTACTACATTTTATTGGCGACGAGCTTGAAGAAGAACCTACGTGCGCCACCTGATCAAGCCTGAAGAAATTCCCAGGTACAAAATCTCCTCAAACTAATTCTACACTTCTCAAGCAAACTGGCACCGCTGAGCCCCACCAGTGACCTAACATTGGTCGCCCCCACCCCAGTCTTTCAGTTCCTGCAAGGGTTTCTTTCTGCCTTTCCTGCTGCTTTGGGACAACGTTTCCAGATAGTGCAACTTCACAAAGGCGTGACCAGTTCCACAAAGGAGTGACCAGTTCCTGCCTTTCTACTCTTCTTCTCTACACAGTTGAATACTTTTCCTTCGTTTTCCTAGAAAGGAGAGTTTACATTTCCTGGGAACTTCTAAGGCGGCCGCCTCGTGATTCACCAGATGCAGATGCAGTGTGAAATGCACTAGTATACCTCTCTGGGGAAGACTTGTGAGGTGAGCCTTTTCTTTGTCTGTGATAGATGGGCTCCTTTGAGGTATAAGCACTAAACTAGATTAAAAAAAATTAACAGTGTTGGCTCACCTAAGTAGCTCTTGTACTCCACCTCATCTTCAAACAAAAAAGTACCATGATGAATGTGCCATTGAAGGGAGAATGTTAGTGGTTTGTCTAAGAAAAATAAATTGCAAAGGTAATCAATTATCGTCAGTATGTTCGCTTTGAGTACTACAACCAATATCTGAGACAAAAGGTTGCTGCTCATGGCCAAAGATAGTACACACCTCCATTACTTTTGCACATAACAAATTAATTCACACTTTTTTTTATAAATGTTGACATTAAAGTGCAGCCAACGTGATGTCATGCTTACAGATGTCATGTTATGGTACTGCTGTTTTTATAGCACACTAATCATCTGTGAGGGCATCCTGGCACTCTGTAGCAGGTGTGTGAGGCAAGACCTGGATAATTACTTGAAAAGCCAGGGCTTCAACTTCTTGTGAAAGTCAAGAATAGAGAAGGAGGCTCTAACATGTTGTGGAAGGTCATTCCAGTCTACACACTCGCATACTCAGAGGAGAACAGAGAGGGCAATAGTCCCTCCCTGCTTCCCGAAACGGGACTGACACACTTCTCCTTACATGGGGCAGTGCCAGGCCATGGCTTATTGGCAGAGGGTCCTTAGGGATTTGTACAATGTTCATGATCTACAGCCGTTTTGGTGTCACAAATAAAAGATTAAGCCTTGAAAAAGTCGCGGGACAGTGTGCCCACCAGGCGACAATACACGTGTTGGCTAAGTATTCATCAGAACGAAAAAAGGAAAAAAGAAATAAAGAAAAGAGAAGCTAAAGGAGATTGATTGATTGTTTCCTTAGGTTTTTACATACATGTGGGCTATAATTCTAGCGTGTGCTGGGGACCATGTTTTTGTTTTTGTTCTGTTGGCCTAGGCCTCATCATAGGGAGAAAGGTGGTTTTTGGTACCTTGCAGCTCCGCTTACAATACTGGGACAGGGCTTATCAGCTTGTTGATATTCCCTGGGGCGCCAATTACCTATAGAAATACCACCAACTCTCAGCGAAACAGTCTTTCAGGGGCAGTTATGGGAAGGAGCAGCCCCCTGCTCTACTTTTGTGTATGCGCTGGGTGTGTGCTAGTAAGGACTGGTGGAGCCGAGTTGTCTATAAAATTGGTGGAAGTGAATGCGGCTGTTCAGATAGGCAGGGCCACTGTTGTGGTGAGCTGTGTCGGTGAGGATTTTAAAGTGTGTACCCACTTATTTTGGGAGCCTAAAGAACTACTGAAATTCCAAAGTTATGGTAAGCCATAACTCATGCTCCGCTATGTCTTGCTCATGTCCTCACACATACAATTACTGATGACATCTCAATCACATCATAAATACATCAATGATAACATCTCAAATTGCATTGCTGATAATATCACTGATAAGCTAACATATGACATCACCAATGGCATCATCAATGAAAAGGCTATATGATGAAGGACAAAGTAAGATACTGAGTGTGTGCTTGAAAAAAGAGCACATGAAATAGTTGAACACTGTATTCTGTAGTACTGACCCTACACTCTTTGCAGTTAAAGCTAGTGAGGGGAAGGCAAATCTGCATACATGACTCCCCCAAAATTGGAGAACGAGGACTGGGTGCAGATTTGGCCTTTGGCCACAACTGATGATCACAGTGTGCCCCAACATTTGAGATGGCCTTTAGACACGTTGCACCAGATGCAGGCTATAAATAGGGTGCCGGAGACATGGAAATATTACGGAGGGACCAAGATGGCTTAACCCTCCTGAAAATGATCTCTGTTGCAGGGTGGAAATTGTCTATAAATGCATGGCCATCTAATAAACTATCATAATGCTCTTTATGATGAGCATGCTCCGTTTTTCATTGTATGAGTCACTTTGTCCTCTCCAACGGGCATGGTGGGTGACCTGCTACAAACACACTTCACACTCAGATATAACATGGGAAGCCTTCTGTTAGTTTACCAATTAAGTTTTTACCTAGTGTGGAAGGAAACAACACTAGTCCTTGTGGTGTTCCCCCTGGCTGTATGGTATTTCAGAGCTTTTACAATGATTAAATTGTTTATTAAGTGGCCACAACAATTCTTTGCCGTTATAGTGGTGAAAAACTCCAGAATGCTGATGTTTGATCTTACCATACTCAGCTGTCATCTGAGTGAGCATGCCAAAGCACCCCACTGATAGCCAATGATAGCTCATCGCCCAATGTTGGCAGCTGCATCAGTAAAAAGCTACGCCATCCCACTTCTCTGTAGAGCTCACATGCCATTGAAATATATTAGGTAAGCACCCTACACATGCAGAGCTCAATACATGCTTTTTCTGATTAACATCTCTCATGCTCCACCCTTTTTGAAATGTTGAATGGGTATTTTAGTGGGATCACCTTTGTAGCAAAATTGACTTGCCCCATTGGGTACTGAATTTGCCAGATTGTGTGATCTTATTCTTTACAGGAAAAGGCAGCACCTACGCCTCTCCTCAAAAGCTTCCACCATAGGCATTCTCAGTTATCACTTTCTGCCTCATTATCCCAGTGAGTCCATCCACCCACAGTCTAGGTTCCTTTCCCAAGGACTCTACCATATTCTTTCTCGCAACACAGTGCTCTAGGCCTATTCCCGATTAAACTCCTGCGAGCAGTGTTGCTGCATGCAGGCATCACCACAATTACACAGGTCCAACCGATTGTTCCTCCAAAACTATTAACCAATTCACTATACATATGACCTGTTTTCCTAGAAGCCAAAATCGACTGCCTGATCCTCTAATCTTTCTGCAAGTACTATAACATACTTCCTCTGCCTTTCCTGTTAACTTCACCTGTGTACATACTCACTCCTAGAATTGCCTTTGTCTCTCCCGTATCTCCCTACAGCCATCAGCACAGCCATGCAGGCAAACCCTCTTAGCCCCCTTCAAGTCACCCTTACCATTTTTTCCTTCTCTAGCTCCAAGTTCCCACTCTTATAACCGTGCTGTCTCCCACTTAAACCCAAGTTAACTGAGGGCTTGAGAGGAAGACCCTGTCCACAACCTCAATCTGTGCACAGTGATTTAATGCTAGGGCCACCTCAGAAGCCACTCGCTACCCTCCAGGCTTTAAGTTGTACCTGCTAGATATTTCCTTTGGCCAATTAGTAATTAAATGTCCATCTATAGTCAATGCTTGTGTGATTCTTGAATGGATAGGGACGTTGCACTTTCAATTCTCATGGTCTTATGTAATTGGTCTCTTTAGTTTCAATCTTTTTAATCTTCCTCCTCTTAGTACTCTTTAATTCACTTGGGGATCTAATGATCCTACTGTTAAGTCTCCCAGATAGGCACACAGCTTCTAACTTAGACAAATGTGGAGGGCCACATGAGGCTGGGTGGCTTGCTGAGACAACTGTGGCATAATTTAAGGCCTCCAATCAGACCTGTGATCTCTCTTACTGCTTCTCTTGGTGCAGCATACTGCTTCTGCCAGCATGATGTACAACACTGCGCTCAGCATGAGGGCTGAAGCTCTTGTAGTTCAGACCACTGTGCTACCTGCTTCAACAGACATTTTAGGTCTCGCCTACGCAGCGCGCATGCACCGCATAGGTGGGCGTTTAGCCGTTGCTCTGCTCATTTTCAAGCACACACTTGTGCTTGTGGGGGCATCCACCTTGCGGGAGCGAGCAGCGGTGCGCCACAAGCACGAGTGCAGTGCTTAAAAAGTGAAGATTGTGCGCGCATGCACGCTGGGCTTGTTCTTCTCATTCTGCTTTGGCAAAGTCAGCCGCGTGTTTATTTTTGCATAGCGCTTTCACTTAAAGTGAAAGCGCGATGCAAATATAACTAAGCGGCTGCCTTTGCGCAATGGCGCAAATGCAAAAGCCTTTTTTAATCAGCCCTACACCCCTGCCATACAGATGCTAGCTCAGGAGCCTCCTGCCTGCTACGGCTATTCTGAGGAGAGAAGGGGGGATTTCTGTCACATTGTGAGCGATCTGTGAAAGAGAAGGTAACACGAAGCCTATTTTACTCTCTTGCTACCGGTGAACATGTCAGCCTGCGGGGTTTTGCGCGAGGGTTACCTCACTTTTTACCACAGGACGGTATGCCCTGCAGTGAACAGATTATAACGGGCCACTTCTGAAATTGTAAGATATTGCCAGGGGTGGGATACACACTTCTTGGTGCCAGGCTCAGAAAAAGTGCACAAAACGGTAGTGCATTTCACACGCAGCAGCTGCGCAGTCCGCTTTGGACCTACAACCCCGCAGTGGTACCGGTCTTTTGCCGTCTGGTGAATGTACTGGGCTCGCTAGACATGCTAAAATGTATGCCATATAAACGTAGAAATCAGCCCTTGCTGCACATAGCAACCGCGGCTTACCATCCAACCTGGGGAAATTGTGCATTATTGTGGCTTCCGTGTTCCTGGCAGAAAATTGCATGAAATTCTCTGAGAAATATTTAAAGACAATATTTTGCCGAGGGGTGGCTGGGACGGGGTCCTTGTTGCACGTCATTGTATATGCCTCTCTGGCAGGTTTAACTCAGGGGGGTTGGAGGACGAACCCTAACTGTACATTTACAGTTGCTGTTGAGAGCCTGACGCCCCTCCCCCCCCTACACACACACCTCCCCGAGTGGGCAATGGGCTTGCATTGCAATTTCATATTCACACATGTCGCCCATTTTAAAATCAAAGGACGCAGCAGCAAGGGGCAGAGTTTAATTGCATTTGTCCGGCTTTTGCCATAATGCAATTTCGTTAATCCCCGGCCCTCTCATTTTCAGCGTACAGTAGTAGCAGTGAGGTACAAGGCGCTACAGCGAGGAAGCAGTGTGGGCAGCAAAAAAAATAATTTTGGTTACCTTTCGCAAAAATTAACAGGAAATGTTGACAGACAGTAGACACCAGAGACTCTCTGCTCGCGGTATCGTGCTAGACTGTCATTAAGGACCACAATTTTCCACAGTTAGCATTCTAATTCATTACGTCTTTGTGGGTTGTATCTTGCGCTCATGTAAAGCTCTCCAATACCATCTGGACAAATTTGCTCTACATAAAACTGAAAAAAAATCATAAAATAGACCCACCTTATTTCTGATTGTCCGTTTTTATGCAGCTGGCATGTTGAGGGTCGTGTGAAAATCTGTCTGTTGTGATGATAAGCAGTGTAGGGAATCCAACTATTTATTGAACCCTTGTTAATGCCACTTGGGTGAAAGATCATTTTGAATTTCATAGATGGAAGGGGTATCCCTTGTACGCCTGGCTGAGGCATTTGGTGATGGAAGTGGACTGGTCACTTAACACCACCAACTGGCCACTGAACCCCACCAGCTAACCCCAGGAGCTGTTCTGGAGGGACTTGCAACACAGACACAACAGAGCCGGTTAGTACATGCTGTGTTCGCCTGCTGTATGCCTTTGTAACCTTGCTGCATGCCTTTGTACCCCAGCCTGATGTGCGTGCTGTGAGCGTTTGATTGTGATACCCATAGCTGCCGAGGTTTCAGATTGCTATGTGTGACATTTTCAGATTTAAAATGTAATTATGTGTGACATTTCAACAACTATGAGAGACACTTTTTTGCGAGCAAAACTCAAGCAATGAATAGGAGGGAAACATATATATAGAACAGTAATTGAACCCATTTGAGCAATGAGAAACTCTAAGAAGACTTTAAAGCTGGATGGTGGTATATATCAACAAGCATTGGCATAGCCTATAGGTCTCGCCTTTGGGACCTTATAAGTGATTAAATATCCAGCACAATATCCTTGGTGCAACAACATAAAGTGTTGCATGGCTAAACACTTATAAGGTCCCAAAGGCGAGACCTATTGGCTATGCCAATGCTTGTTATGGTTTGGTGTGGGACCTGGAGTCCAAGAGCACACCTGTCAGAAAGCACTTACCTTATATTTCAACACACACAGTATTAATATGTTGTTAAGCAATATTGTAATAATCCAATAAAAAGGGTTTAAATGAAGAAGCGTTATTCAGCAGCACAGCATCAAGTATACAGCTTCAAGGTCCAAGTACAACTGACAGAGAGAGGCAGAATGCATCACCAGGAAAGTTCTGAGAACCAGAACTTCATGAATACAGTCTCATGCAATTAAAGGAGAAGTAAGGTATAATGCAGGATGTAACACATCTCCCCCATAAACAAAAAAAACAAGGAGAATAACATATGTACAAAATCATAATAGAACAAGGAAAAACTTTGCAGGGCAAAATATTATACATAGTCTCGTAAAGAAAAAGGTTTCCTACGAGCGCGGGAATCCAACTTGATCCTGGAAGCAATGGTGTCAGTAGAGGGCCTAGAACACAGACCTGGTGCAGAATTGTGACAGGAAAAATGGGAATTCACACCATACTGGACAGGGCACTTCGCAATCTTGCTTACATTCCAGACCTTACCATCTTGCGTGATAACAGAATTTTGGAAAACATTTTTAACCTGAATAGGTCTACTATATCTGCTCACTCCCTTGCTAACAAAAGAAGGTTTCAGAATTTTGACCCAATCACCCACAGCCAAACCATGTTCCTTAGCTCTCCACCTTTTGTTGTACCACAGGGCAGATTTATTTTGTTTAGAAGCCACTCTGTCCGCAACGAGTTTGACATCAACCACCTCCTCACAAAAGGCTTTACATTTTTCTTTGAACCACCAAGGACAAATAACAGAAGCAGGGTCTCTTCCCTTAAGTAACTTGAAAGGACTGACCTCAGTGGTGGTGTGTGGAGTTATGCGGTAATGCCACAGCTTCTCTCTGAGGATATTCAACCAGCTACCTTTTTCCTTAATGGCATCAACAACAAAGTTCTTTAACACACGGTTGAAACGCTCAACCTGACCATTCTCATGTGGCTCGTAAAGTGACGTCCTAATATGTTTTATGTTGCAAGATTGTAAAAATGACTGCATTTCTGATGAGACCAATTGTACTCCATTATCTGACACTAAGGTGGAAGGACAACCCTCTCTAGAAAATACTTCTTGGAAAAACAAAATTATGACCTCAGAAGTAATCTTTGACACAAACTTTACCTCTGGCCACTTAGAATGGTAATCAATAATCACAAGTGCAAAGCGAGAAGATTCAGGCAAAATATTGAATGGACCAGAAATGTCAAAGGCAATTTTACTCCATGGAACCTCAGGCCAAACCACCGGCTTAAGAGGTGGAACGACAACTTTTAACATTTTGTCTTTGTCACAACATTCACTGCAATCCCTAACCACCCGATCTACAAACCTGTCTAAACCAGGCCACCAGAAATTCAATCTAATCAAACGCTTCATGGCAGAAATACCGGGATAGGTTTTGTGCGCCAACTTGAGTATCAACTCTTGAACACCAACAGGTGGAACACACTTGTCACCTTTGAACACAAGATCGCCATCACAGAATAATTCATCAGAAACATTGAAGAATGGAACTATATCTTCTCTAACATTGATTTTGTTGGGCCAACCTTCCAACAAATATTTCTTCAACGTAAGAAACTTTTCATCCTCTTCTTGACACTTAAACCAAAACTGTTCAGTGATCTCCTGATACTGTGAATCAACAAAGTCCTGCAAACCACAAACAAAATCCAAATCTTCACTCCCTTTAACGCTATCAATTAAAGCAAGACAAGGCAGACGTGACAAGCAATCTGCCGTCACATTTTTTTTTCCAGGAATGTATTCCACTGTAAAGCTGTATTCTTGTAACCTGGATGTCAAACGTGCAATCCTTGCTGTGGAATTCCAACCTCCTCCCACTGATAGAATATTTACAAGGGGCTTATGATCAGTCCTCAGAATGAACTTACTGCCCCAAATATATATTCTATAGTGCTCTATAGCCCATACACACGACAGCAACTCCCGCTCAATAACTGCATATCTGCGCTCTGTCTCACTCAGTGTCCTGGATGAGAATGCCACATTCCATTCTGACATACCATCAGTTTGGGAAAGTACACAACCCAAACCGTATAAACTTGCATCTGTAGTGATTATACACTTTTTTCCCATTCTAAAGGGTCTCAAAGTAGGGGAACCTACAATATCCTTTTTAATCTCTGAAAAGGCGTTTTCTTGCTCTGTGTTCCAAACAAATTCATTCTTTTGTCTCAAGAGTTTTCTCAAGGGCTCCATTTTTGTAGCAAAGTTAGCAACAAACTTGCTGTAATATTCACACATGCCTGAAAAAGACAAAAGCTGTTCCTTATTAATGGGAGCAGGAGCATTAAGAATGGCCTCAACATTTGATTTTTTTGGAATTAAACCTTCCCCTGAAAGAGTGTGCCCCAAATACTCCACAGATTTCTTAAACAAATTGCACTTGTGTGCTTTAAGGGTAAGACCATAGTTTTGTAGTCTGGAACATACTTCATTGAGATGAACAGAATGTTCCGCATCATTTTTGGAAAAAATCAAGATGTCATCCTGAAAGCATTTAACGTAAGAATCTAGATCTCTAAAAATTAGGAACATTACCCTCTGGAATACAAAAGCGGCAGAAGCCAACCCAAATGGCATTCTTCTGCACTGGAAGAGACCCATGGGTGTGATAAATGCAGTGAATTTCCTAGATTCCTCCGTTAACTCTATTTGATGGTACGCTGACCTAAGATCAAGGGTGGAAAAGATCTGCGCACCATCAAAAAGTGAAACTAATTCATTGATATTGGGAAGTGGATGGCAATCTATAACTATGTTAGAATTAAGAGCTCTCAAATCAATACAGACTCTTAACTTTTGATCAGGTTTTCGTACGAGAACAATGGGTGAAACCCACTCAGATGACTCAATAGGTTCAATTATATTATCTTTCAACAGATCATCTAACATGTCCTTTAGTTCAGATCTGACATTGAGGGGTACACCTCTCAATTTTTGTTTCACAGGAATAGCATTGTCTTTTAAAACGATTTTGTGTGCAAAACCTTTCAATTTTCCTAATTGATCACAAAATACTTTGTCAAATTTTTTACTCCAAAAGGAGGTAACATCTTCTTCCCGTTCAGAAATACTATTAACCATCTCTTGGTCACTACACAGTTCAATGGGATCTTTGGCTCGTGGATTCAGTTTGATACCGAGTTCCCATTGATCTTGCCACCCAAGAACATTTACACCTTTGGACGCTATGTACAATTTAATATAGGCAAATCTACCTCTAAAAGTCAAATGCACATTTAAAAATCCTTCAATTGAAATATTGCCTCCATTAAAGTTTTCAGCTAAAATGTCAGAAGGTTGTAATTTGGTAAAATCACACACCTCCTGTAATTTTTCATCAAAGTATTGTTTAGTAATGATGGTCCATGGGGACCCAGAGTCTACCATCAATTCCAGATCAACCCCAAGTATGTTAAAATTGCATTTAGGAGATTTCTTACGAGTAAAAACAATGGTACCCCTTTGTAATATGGACACAACATATCCTCTGGCAATCTCTTGTGGGGTAGGTTCAGAATCATTAACTGAAGAAACTTTGATGGGAGTGGGATAACTGGGAACAACCCGTGACTGTCCTGTTCTTCCTTGTGAGTTAAAACGTCTCTCCCTACAGACATTACTAAAGTGTCCCAGCTTACCACAAATGTTGCAAGTTCTATTAAGGGCAGGACATCCTGGGAAGGAAGCAACATGTGACTTATTGCCACACCTATAGCAGGAAACTGAATTGCTACTAACATCAGGTTTTCTGTAATTACTATTCGACCAATTCTTGACAGTAGATTGTGAGGTAGTACTATTCTTTGCTTCATTCTTGGACTTGACTAAGCACACTTCTTCCTCAACATTAGTCTTACTAGCATTTGCACTTTGTTTATCTACAATGTCCATCCATTTTTTGGACATCTCTGTAGATTTAGCAATGGCAATACTCTCTTCCAAACTGGGATCACCCAGGCACCATAACTTATCTTGGACTTTCTTATTCTTAACGTGAACAATAATTTGGTCACGTATCATCTCATCAGCCATTGTACCAAAATTACAACGTAAGGTTAGGGCTCTTAGAGACGTGAGGAAGTCATCGAAAGATTCATCCTGTTTCTGTGCCCTGGTGTAAAATTTAAATCTATTAAGAGCAATATTAGCAGTGGGTTTAAATCTTTTCTCTAATCTGGCAAGAGCCTCAGAATAAACATTGAGATTATCACCACTGCCTGAAGGAGTAGAAATAGGGGGCAAAGTTCTGAAAATCTCTTGTCCTTCTGATCCTAAACAATGTAATAAAATGCTCTTTTTCCTTTCAGAACCCATTCGCTCTCCGTCAATGGCCTTCATATAGTTGAAGAACTCCTCCTTCCATCTTGCCCAAGGCAAAGGAGGATCACCCTTAATTTGCAAGAATTTAGCAGGAGGATCAAACTGCATTTCCAAAGACAGAGTTAAAATTAAAGTAAATGCCACGAAACTTGTAAACTTGTGTAGTAGATCAATATGCACAAATATAGTAAAACATGGAAAATATTGTAAATAGGATAAATAAAGTAATGTCAATCTAATAATGCCCAAATATAAAGTCACTTGTAGAAATTAGTAAAGTTTCCTTAAGTAAGTAACACAAATAAAGTACCTTCATGACACAGTGGCAGAACGTTAAAAGAAGGAAATCTCACAAAATAAAAATTGAAATGTAGTAAACGCTGTAAAAAGCGATAAGTAAGTAGACTTTCCGTGTGAAATTGAGTTAATGGCGCGTCCGTATAATATTAATAAAAGAAATCCACAACCTTCGCGTAGAAAACGAAGTTTCCGTGTAGGATCGGCAAAGGGTTGCTAGGTAACTTGAAATGAAAACAAAATGGAGTCACGTTGCACGCAGCGTGTGACGTGAGACGTTACGCTGCGTGTAGAGTGCGTTCCAATGCGCACAAGTAGCTGGAGAAATGATGCGCCGACGTGCAGATGCTCCGTAGGGTGCGTTACCATGCGCACCGGTTGCTAGGTGGATGACGCGTTGAGAAGATGACGCTCCGTAGTGTGTTGCGTCTCGGTGTCCAGGCAACAGGTCGGCACCTGGTAACAGGAGACGCGTTGGATGACGTCTATGAAGGCTCAGCGTCTTCGTATCCTGGCAACCAGAAACGGGCTTCGGTGAGGCTCGAGCAGCGATTAAAAGATGCAAAACCTTAAAATAGATGAAATAAGGTCGGAAAAATCTCGCAATTCTCGTGGTAGGCTCAGGAAACCCAGGAATAAAGGTTGAAAAGGAGCAATTCCAAGTAGGATGATTTTGAAGAGGTGGAAAAAGTATATAATCCACGGAAATCCAGCAGAAAGTCCAGAAACAATAAAACAGGGTTCACTCCGCTCCTGTGCTGTAGATGGCTGGAGTCCTCGTCGCCAAAATATGTAATAATCCAATAAAAAGGGTTTAAATGAAGAAGCTTTATTCAGCAGCACAGCATCAAGTATACAGCTTCAAGGTCCAAGTACAACTGACAGAGAGAGGCAGAATGCATCACCAGGAAAGTTCTGAGAACCAGAACTTCATGAATACAGTCTCATGCAATTAAAGGAGAAGTAAGGTATAATGCAGGATGTAACACATATGTTGGGAAATAGGATAAGAAAAAAAGAGAGAAGTTGAATATCACCACTCTGGCCCATCATTCTGCTGGGCACTGTCTTGAACAGGTCATAGAGGATATCAAAGACAACATGTAGTAACTTTAGTATGTTGTCATTAAGAAAGTCATCTAAATCTAGCAGTAGAAATGATATACCTTCAGAATATCTCTATACCTCATACTCGTTGTGCTTAATTGAATGCTAGTTTCCTGCACATGAAACGTGAAACAATTTCTATGTAATTCATGTTATTTTATATGTCAATTATATCTCACACTCTATTGGCAAGGTAACTGCCTTTCCTTAATAACACAAGTACCTTAAACACATATCCATGCATCGTGAACTTCAATAGTCTTTAAAGTGAGTGGATACTTTTCATTTTCTCCCAAAAATATAAGATTCAAAAGTTCATAATATAACCTAGTTTTATACTCCTTCAAGATAAGTAGAATCAATATTTCAAACTTCTTAAGAGAGTTTCTACACATGACTTAATTCCAAGAATACTTCTCCGCATTCTTGTTTGTTTTTCAAAAATGCTCCTAAAGGGTAGAATGCCCTGGCTGCAGTAACAAAGTACCTCAGTTGCCTAGCAAGAGGGCTGTAATGGACAATGAAACGTATACCTGATGACTTCAAAAGAGCTGCTGCCATTTCACAATAAAGTGCCAATTCAGTGGATTCATGGAAAATGCAGTCTGCATTTGAGCTCTAATGCTTGGTGCATGCTCTCATAACAAGAAGACTTTCTCAAAGTTGCACTGACATTCCAGGAGCACCACCGAGCTTTCCTTCCTCTGAATGAGTTTAGCACAAGTGAGATTGGAGTACTTCATTTGCGCTCCTGCCAAGCGCCAGAAGGTAAGCCACAGATCATGGCAGCGCCTCAACACAATGATATTACCATATTGTTGGCATGCTTTCTTAAAAGCAGGGAAGGGACAACTGTCTAGGCTGAGTAGCTGCACGCCTCTCCATTGTGGGCCCAGGGGATATTCTAAAATGCTTTACTTCCGCTGTACAGGACCCAGGAGAGATGCTGCCTCTGTAACTCTGGTGTCTGCATATTCCTCGGAATACCTGAAGAGCAGGGTTTAAAGACTCGGAGGTGCATATTTGATCAAGCTACATAAAATCACATACGTAGTGTCGTAGATATGGTATGATTGACCATGGCATCCTCCTGACTATTCTAAAGGATTGGTCTGAGTTGGTTCTGGTTGTACATCAGGAAGACATTCCAGCAACTGAAGATAGGCAACTCAATCTGAAATCTCGCCTCAACTCCTTTTAATGTGCTACAGAGCTCCATACCTACTTCTGTCCTATTCTACTTATAAGTGGAACATTTAGGTGAAAACTTTAAAAAAACAAAGTGGCACATTCATAAACCACTATCGCCACCATAACGTCACTTTTTTACCGTTATGGTGGCTATACAGGCTTCGCCTTCTTTACAAGGCAGCGTTAAGCCACTCAAAGTAGCTTAACGTTGCCTTGTAAATAAGGCACCCTTTCTCGCTTTACTTAGGGTGAAAGGTGTGGACAATGGGTGTTGCAGTGGGCATTCTGCGGCAAAACCAATTAATTTTGACGCTGCCCCATATTAGCAAGGGTGGCATAAATATGGGGCAGTGCCAAAATTAAGACCAGGGAAAACCTGGTCTTAACAGGGCACAAAGGGGAGAAATGTATTATTTCTCTTCGTTGTTGCTGTTTTTATGTGCGCTGCATTGAGCACACATAAAAACAGCAAAACACCATGCATGATTATTTATGTGCAGGAAGGTGTCCCTTTGCACATAAACAATCATTTTAATAATGACGAGTTGTAACTTCTATGTGTGCTGCACAAAGCATACGTAGAAGTTACAAAATGCCATTTAAGATTGTTTATCTGCAGGAAGGGACCTTCTTGCACATAAACAATAATTCCCCACAATGCAGGCATCCTTGTACTATGGTGCAATGGGGCCTGCATTGACGATAGGCACCTACATTTAGTGCCAGCGCAAGGGGAAAACTCAGGGCTGCACCGTATTGTTGTATATACGGTTCAACCCTGCATTTCAGAAGTGGCAGAGTGTGGCATTAGCCAAGAAGGCGAACGCCGCACTCCGTCACTTCCTTGTACATATGCCCCCAAGTGCCTCCTTCCACCAATGAGTGGATGACACCCAAGTATATCAGAAATTAGACTGCAAGAAAGCCTCATGGCTCTAACCACATGCTTGTCTGAAATTTTGAACTGGACACAAAGTATAAAATTGAAACTCAACGCCCTGAAAGTGGAGTTCCTTTATCTCACTTTCAAGCAAATCAGCTATCATCTCACTGGTAATAACATCTGATCAATATTGCCATTTAAACTAAGACCATCTTGTCGGATAAATCCCTGTCATCCTGCACTCAGAACGCATTGTGTAAGATGCTGTGACTATTTGCTAATGATCGCACACCATTCCCAGCTAACAATACTGGCATATTAGATGTTATGACTTCATCATTTAGTACTAGACTTTGGGTGATCAACTGTGATACCATTCCCTGTTTATAGAACTGAAAGACTTACTGATGTTACCCCAGTTTGACCTAGAAGCCTTTTGTAAGAATAGGCTTCTTTGTGACCATTTCACAGCGTTTTGCTGCTGTTTACATCAATTTAATTTCTAGTTGAAGGCCATGATGATGTTCCATTAAATGATTGTTCTGGAGTGAAACCAGTGTTGACAGGAAGCCTCTTAAAAATGTTGATGGGCGTTTGGAAATAAAATTAAAATCAACACAAGATGAAAAAGGGAATGAGAAAATACTTTGTGATCACTTAATATTGGACTGGGGCACAAACGATTGTTACATAACAAAGGAATAACCCTAAATACTAGCAGGGGTGCTGAAAGACACCTGTTGCAGCAAAATTCAACCTGGGCTCCCACATATTGGCAAAATGCAAGAGCGCAACTAGCCTCTTAGAATTGTACGAAATATAAGACACTTTCTTACTAGATCTGACATGAAGAATTTTGTTTCAAGTCAAAGTCAAATCTAGAATTGAATATGACAATGTTTTATTCACTAATTTTAACTTGTGACTTTAAAATGTGTCCTACACTCTTTTGCCTGCCTCATCTCACATGCAAGGAAACAACGTCGCTCCAATACTGGCAATTGTAAACTGGCTACCTCTTAAAGTACTTACAAGACTGTCTCTGTGTGATTACATATGATCAACCCAGTATTATTGGTTCCCAAACTGTACCTAGATGACGAAACAAACTCTTAAAGGGAAAAGCCTCAATATGTCTCAGGCTTCCCAGGTACCAGAAACCCACCACTGTAAATCAAAATCAGGACCTTGCTCCCAACTAAGATAGAAATGACTCCCTACTTCACACTGTCCAAAAATGGGGTGCTCTAGATAATTCTAGCAGTGTTTTCACCCGATCCACCAAGTCTGATCTTTTCAATACTTTTACAGTTCCAAAGCCTCTCCTCAACTTTCAGATATGTGTATCTCCTACCGTGTTCACAATCTCCGGGGGCAACCGAGGCCTTCGAAGCAAGGATACACCAGGATGAGACAACCCCTGTTTTAGAAGGTCCAATGAGGAGCACAGATCCTTCTCAGGGGCTGAGAACACTTTATGAAACTCTCTTAAGAGGCACGAAACTGAACTTCAACATGTTGACTTTCCGTCAACAATTAAAGACTCACCTGTATCAGTTATACTGTTCTAATATTTAGACCACTAAACATCCGCCACCCTTTGTTTGCATTACTGTTTGTTTACTGCATTGGAAGTTGACAATCACTCTGCTACTTGTAAGAATTCTGCTCAAATGTGCAGTGCTCCTATGCTCTTAAGTGGCAGGCGCTTTAGTAAGCTTTTAACTAAATAATAAATACATTATAGCCATGTCTATCTCCAATACATGTAGGGCCTCATTTATGAGGCCTTGCGTCAGTTTTGCGCTTCCGATGCGTCACTTTTTGTGACTCATTGGCGGCGTAAAACATGCTTCCTGTTGCGCACTATTTACAAAGTGACGCATCTAAGCAGATGCGTCACTTTGTAAACCCCTGCGCTACATTATACCTGCGTCAGGTATAATGTATGCAGGGGGGGCGTTCCCCTCAAAAAGCCCCGTAGAAGTGACGCAGTAAAGTCTATGAGATTTCACTGCGCCACGTTTAGGCGTCAAAATCTTGCACCTGCCTCACAGCAGGCATAAGACTGACGCAGGCCCTTTCACATGGGGCTTGCCCCATGTGAAAGGACGCATTGTTGGAGTTGCATCACTTTTGTGACACACTCCAGCAATGCGTCACTTTTGCGCCATACAGATACGTCAGAAATGTTGACGTATCTGTAACTCCTTGCGACATGATGCGTCATACAGTAAATATGACGCATCAAGTATGTCTCAAGGAGTGCGCACTGAGAAGTGACGCCTCGCTGCTTTCACGCAGCGATGCGTCATTTCTCATAAATGAGGCCCCCTAGATTTCTGGATGTGCGCATGATGTTAATCCTCGTAGATCGGTGAATACATTTTTCTCCCTTCTGCAGAGCAATTTGGCACAGGCACACCGAATAAATAAACAAATAAATGGGACTTGTCTGTAGCTAAATGTACTCACTCCCTGGTAACAAGTAAATATTACACGGCGCTGGTCCATCTTTGGACCAGTAACTCGCCCTCCCTCCGCCCCACTATGCACATCTGTTATAGACATTGTTTGGCACCTGTTTCCCTTGATTTGTTATAAAGTCGCCGGAACAATGACATTTGACATGGTCTCAGCTGTATTGTTTTGGAAGGAGCGCCGATGTATTTTCTCATCGCTTGAGGGGCAACAGAAACAGTTCATGAACGCTTGACAAAGCTCGGCTTCCCGGTGAGCGATGCTATAGAGAGTTCCTGCAGCTTTCAAAAACATCAGACGTAATGCAATACCCATGCGTCCCGGACAATAATCAATCTGAATTTAGCAAAAGCGGGACACCTGGCTCCTCTCTCTACGTGGCAGACAGGATAAACTTCTGAAACAAAAAGAGCAAAAAACAAGAAATGTCAGGAAAGTATGATTACATTTTTCTTCTCTGAGATTAATTTTGCCACAGCGCTATCATCAGGTGTGTTGAAGGACGAAGGATCTGATAGCCGAGATAATTGCTTCAAATTCCTGTGCTTTCCTTCATCAGGGCCAGTAATTAAGTTTGAGCGCGGGCCAAGCCCCTGATGCCGGCTGCCAGGAGGAATGTGACCGAGGCTGAAAGCCAACCCCGCGAAAATTGAGGAGAGGGCTGTGGGTGAAGGCTATCTCCATGGCGACCGAGTATTTTCCCCTCAGACACAGCCACGCAGCAGGGTTAAAGTTTTGTGAAAGCAGCAGCTGTTGCAAAAAACAGTGCTCTGAAGGGGCCTTAAACTATGAAATGTGTGCTGCCCATGTGGCCCTTTTAACTGTGAGAAGGTCTGGAGAGCCAAAACAGGCTGGATGGAGTTCTCTGCTTTGAAAAGCAAAGCGCCTTTTCATACGTGTGCCACCGGGGATTAATATCGTATGTTATTCCTGTAAAAAAAAACATGCGTGCTCGCAGTTCCAGAAGCATTGGGCTCGAAAATTGGTTCACAAAAGTTTGGAAAAATGATTATTAATTTCTTTTATGAATTAGTTAAAAATGAAATTGTGAACAAACTTTAGACAATGGATCAAGTGGTTTTTAAGATCTGAGTTGAGGTTTAATGATAAAGTTGAAAGGGGGCATTTCTTTTATCGAATGCGGGGCACATTCCTACAAATTCAAAAATTAATAATTAGTGTACGTAAGTTTCAAAAAAGTCGAGTACATCTCATTTTATGTATAATACTATAGCATTTCCATAGTGCTTTCCTGCTGCTCAACGAAACCACTTTTGTTTGTTTCGAGTGGTCAGAGGGAAGTGTTTTTTGAGGTGGCCCCCTTTGAGGGGTGTATTTGATGTTTTGCATGAACCCTGAGCGGTGCTCCAGACTTGTAGTGGCGGCACGTCTCCACATCTTGCCATGGACTGGCATGTAAAGGAAATGTGAGGGACATGGGAGCGCGGAGGAGGCAAAACTCTGCACATTCTTCTGGTGGAGCGAAGTTTACCTTCCACCACTAGTCTAGAGTCCCAATGTAGAGCCCATTGACAAAAGGTTGCAAAGCCAACAATCAGAAACAATCCTACAATATCCATCTTGCCATACTCAGATCTTTCTCACAGGCATCCAAAGCTCTGAATATGGCAAGATGGACATTGTAGGATTGTCATTCGATAGGTAGCATCTCTGTCACTTTGTTAACTTGAGTTTGGAGTGAGAGGTTGGAATCCATGATGACACCAAGATACTGCACTGCCTTGCGTGTGGTTCTTAAAGTTCTATCTCTGGTGGCCCAAAAGGAAATGGGACAATAATTTTGCAGCGACCCATAGTAAATATTTCTATTTTGAATGAGTTAAGTTTGAGACAGTTCTTTAGCATCGAGTGGTCTACAGCAGAAACACGTTCACTAGGGCCATTGCACTTAAGGTCGTAAGGTTTTTACTAGTTTTAAAATGATTTAGACTCAATCTTCATTGCTGTAACAGTTAAGTTTGAGGGAGTTCACAAGCTCAGAAAGTGGGGACAGGTTCACCTTGCAGACAAGATGGGTAATTGTTGATCCGTGTTAGTCAGCAACCAGGGATGAGAACGGCAGAGGTCAGATTGAGTAAATGTCACACTTGGCTCTGTCCACTGACTACACACCATACAAAACGCCGCAGCTCAACTTGTCTTGGATAACCCTAGAGGATCCCACCTCACTCTCTACCTCAGGGTACTCCACTAGCTCCCTGTACAGAAAAAAATGCCAGTTCAAGCTCTCAACCCATGCATACAAGGCCATACACAACTCCGGACACAGCTACTTGATCCACCGCCTGAACATCCATCAGCCAGAGACCTACGCTCTGCATCCCTTTCTCTAACCCTCACCCCTGCATCCAATGTAGCAGATAAGGAGGTCACTCCTTCCTCTACCTAGCACCGAAGGCAAGAAATGAGCTACCCTTTCATCTATGCACCTCCCCATCTCTTCCAGAGTTCTGAAAGTTCCTGAAGACCTGGTAGTGTGGCTCACTGGTTAGAGGCGGCAGACCCGAGAGCAGAGGACGGCCCGGGACCAGGGTTCGATTCCCGGCGCGGCAGGTTTCTGGACCAGGGTCAGCGGACTCGATAATTCTCTCGCCTCGGTGCCCACTCTGATCAGCGTTCACACTCGGCAACTCTGGGCATTAGCTTGCCTCATCTTCACTAACGGCCCCACCAGACCGCTGGGGATGCCTGGTCTCACCCTGGAGATACCCATTAAGGGACCATCTCTCAGGGAAGCCAGGAAGGGTTTCGCAGCGGTCGAAGCGCCTTGGGACCCTCCGGGTAAGTAGTGCGCTATATAAATGCCTATACATTTACATTTACATTCGGCTAAACAGCTGGACCCTGCCAGCGCCTGGATACTCTCATGGGTGACAAGTAGCACTCTACAAATCTACTGATTGATTGATCTGTGAGACAACATTTTAGCCCATTATGAAATGTACTCTGCATGCCTGTGCAATTTAGTCTTTTGACGGGTAGTTGGTGGTCTATGGTGCCAAATGCTGATAATATGTTGAGTAAGAGTAGGGGTCCTTGTTTCAGCATACTTCACGGCCGGGCATTGCTCCGCCGCAGCGCCGCACCAGCAGCAAAAGGCCGGGCTTTGCTCCGCCTGTTTCCCGGCCGGGCTTGGCTCCGCCGGGCCCCTCCCACCACCAGTGACGCCCACAACAGCGCCAGGAGGCGCATAAAGGCAGTGCCAGAGCTGAGTCCAGTGGGGGTCCTTGTTTCAGCATACTTCACGGCCGGGCATTGCTCCGCCGCAGCGCCGCACCAGCAGCAAAGGGCCGGGCCTTGCTCCGCCTGTTTCCCGCCGGGCTTGGCTCCGCCGGGCCCCTCCCACCACCAGTGACGAATACAACAGAGCCAGGAGGCGCATAATGGCAACACCAGTCCCTCGTCCCGCGGGACGCGCGTGTGACGCGCCAGGCGAAGCCCGGGCAAAGGGCGGGCCCTCTGAGGCCCTCAGAGACCGAAAGAGACTGGACTGGACGACCCCCCTTGGCTTTGTAAACACACCAACTAAGGTAATCGATAGCTCTGATGGAGGCTAAACGTAAGGCTGCGGCCAAAAAGACACCAACGCATACACGATCTGCAACCAGGAAATTAACACTGGCGCAAACCCCACTACCTACCCTAACCGCAATTGATAGAATGTTGCAGCAAACAATTGGGGTTGTTGTGAATGCGATTGAAAACATTGAAAGAAGACTATCTTTGCCACCCAGCATGTGTTTAATTACTCAATCGCCACAAGTTGTGAACTCCCCTGCAAATACAACTAATGTAACAACACTATCACATGACTCGATGTTATTACAATCTTTCGCAGGTTTGCCAGGGAATTATCTAAACCAGGTTGTTGCACCGCAACCTTTAGAACCTCCTGTGTTTTCTGCTAGGGAGAGTAGATTATCATTAACACCCAATTTGATAACAAGTGACATACCCCAAACCCCAGTATTGAATGACGTGCCTAATGATACAGGGGAGATGGATGGATGTGATATCAATGACATTATCCCTATCGCTGATTCAACTAATACTAGTCTGTTAAGCAGTGTGACTGACCACGGGTCTACTCGGCCCAAAGGTAAACCCACTCACAGTAGGAAGATGCTGTTAGTTAATAAACTGGGTAAGAGATACAGATGCAAAAGAAGGAAAGTAACCCAAACTTCAACAGATCATGGAAGGGAGGGAGAGGTATTGCAACATAGCTCAAAGGAGAAACTAACCACAATTAACATAGAGGGACTGGCGCAACATATAGAGAACATGATAAAATCCTACATTACACCAGTGACCGAAATTTTAGAATCCCTTAGTAAAAAAGTGGAGAACTTGGAAAAACTAGGCATAGCCAACTTAGACATTCTAGAACATCTGGGCACGCAAGTCAAGTCCCCTACTACTAATGTACCAACAGGGAGACCAAGCAAAAACACGCCAAGCAGTGCAACTAGAGTCCCTACTATGTCAGCGACCCCGGTAGCAACCACAAGTGGAGTGAAAATGTTACCTACCATCGCCCCAAATGTTACAACGGGCCAGAAAGTCGCTGCGGGACAAAGGGAGACAGGTGGCCCCAGTTACAACAATACAATCTTACCAGCACCTAGGCGCCACATTAATAATACCATCCCTGCTACGATTAACATTCCACCGGAATGTAGACCATATGTAGCTATCCTTGCTAATGTCCCTAAACTGAAGCCTACCCAATTCGAAAATCAGGAAACACTGAAAAACAAAACCTTGCACTGGCTCACGAAAAACTTTGGATTCCCAACACGAGGTGCAAATCAGATTATTTCCACACAAAGAGTAGGTTGGGTAGGACCAAGTAAAAAGGAAATAAATGGGGACTGTATAGTTATAAACTATAGGGCTACTGAATGGGCAAGAGACTCAATCTTAAATGCACCAATGCCATCTAATCATGAATATAACACCACGTTGTTCCCACTTGACTACTTCTATAGGAACCAGTTAGGAAGACAAACCACAACGCAGACTTTTAAGCACCCTAGAGCTGTACACCTCAATTACCCCATTGTACCCTCTGTACCAGCACCATTGTATAATGTATATGATAATTTCACAATTCCAATCTGCAACAGATTTCAGGTGTTTAACTCACTAGAGGTGAACGACTGACTGAATGTACCATCTATGATCCCACTCTGTGAATCTATTGTATCTGGTGAAATAGCTACAACTGAACAAGGGTTAGGGGGTCAAATAGGGTTAGAAGATGTAACTGTGTTAAACACGACTAGCACCGAACAATGTACAAATATCGATGCAATTATGCCAATCATAACCACCCCTACAGAGATAAACCCGAACGTGAGCCTAGAAACACCACCACTGATTGACTATCCTGATGTTACACAAGGCAACCCTGCCGACTGTTTAAAGGTCACCACTTGGAATATAGCGGGAATTGCTGCTAAATTAATTACTCCATTCTGGGATAACTTCATCATACAGGGTTACGACATAATATGTCTGCAAGAAACGTGGCATAGAGATCAAATACAAGTCGAAGGATATACCACCTACAGTGTGACAGCAGTAGCATCCAAGGCAGGTAGAGCAAAGGGTGGTTTATTGACTCTGGTATCCACTAAATTAACGGAATTCAGTACTGGTGGATATGTGGAGGTGGGTCAGCATGCATCAGTTTTACGTCTGACACATAACGAATGTAGGGACTTACTTATTGTGAATTTTTATAATAATATTGTGGGGCTCAACCGGGGTATGATCGTATCGGATGTCGAGCGGGCAATAGAAGAAACACTTGCATTATCAAGCAAATGCCCTGTAATACTCTGTGCAGGAGATTTCAATACCCAAGCATGCAGACACGCTCAGAAGGGGATCTGTGGACACCGAGAGGAGTACCCTGGTGGTGATAGTATTATCTTTAATTATTTCCCTCACAATAACTATGGTAGTGCACTGAACAATCTGGTAGCTTAATTAGACCTGGAACTACTAGATTGTACTAAGAATAAAAATAACGAGAAGTGCCCAACATTTAGAGGGAGAGATGCACACTCAAACATTGACCATATCTTGGTGTCCAATGGTTCTGTCTATTCCAATGTCTGGGTAATAGAACAGCCAGTGAGTGATCACAACAGTATATCAATGGAATTAATGGGCTGGGGCCCAAAAACAAATGTGTATGGTAGACCCGTCCAAGGGATTGTGGCTGAGAGACCAAATGGAATGAGGATCAAGTTGATCAAAATAGACCCCAATAAATTAATGGTAGATATTATCCGCAAATGTAATAGAGAGGTAGGCTATTGCTTAGCACCTAATGTGATCGCGTCCACTTTACTTTCTAATTTTTTGCAAATTACTAATACTATTGAGAATTCCCTGGTAGTAAGAAATAGAAATCCTAAGAGAAATAAAACTGCATGGTTTGATAAGCACTGCGCCCAGTCACTAAAAAAGCTAAAAACAGCGCTTGCTGTTAAGCCGAGAGATAAAGATCAAATCCGAGAAGAGCGACATAACTATAAAATTGCCTTAGCATCTAGAAAAAAAGAGTTGCAAAATGAAGCATGGCTGAAATTGGACATGGCTGCAGAAACAAAAGACCACAAACTATTCTGGGAAACTGTAAATGGTCCTTTTTTAAAGAACGATAATATCCCTGAAATTAGTTCGCATGTTAGTTGCCACGCATGGATTGCCCACTTTACTGGGATTTTTAATTCTGATTTTAATCCAGATGGGTCCATGTTAAGTGTTGATACAGTACCATGCCCTAAATGGCAGAAAATGCAGTTATTTTTAACTTTAAATGAAGTTATAGAGGCAATTAAAAATAGTAAGGGTGGCAAAGCACCTGGGCCTGATGGGGTGCCCATGGACTTTTATAAACACAAAATGACTCTATGGGCACCAATATTAACATGTTATTTTAACGCGGCCGTAGAAGATAGTTTACCTATAACATGGGGGCAGTCCATCATTGTGCCGCTTTATAAAAAAGGCTCCAGGTCTGAAGCACGAAACTATCGCCCCATTTCACTCTTGGACTCGACAATTAAAATCCTTAGTCATTTCCTATTAGTAAGATTGGAAGCCTGGGCCGAGGAAAATGAAATCTTATCCCCAGTGCAGTATGGGTTCCGCAAGGGGATGGGAACAATGGAGCAGTGCATCAACCTGGAACTAATAGTCAGCAAGTACACTAAAGCTAAAGACGGTAATCTATTCTTGTGCTTTGCTGACTTGAGTTCAGCATTCGATCTGGTGGAACACGCACTGCTCTGGCCTATCTTGCTGGCAATGGGTGCCCCTGTTGAAATTATCCATCTCCTTGCCAGGCTGTATGACAACCTGTCCAGCAAAGTTAGATTTGGAACAGATAGAGAGTGCACCCCCTTTTTTAAAATCAAGAGAGGAATCCGACAAGGATGTGTACTTGCCCCACTCCTGTTCTCCCTTTTTATAAATCAAGTAGATCAAATTTTAAGGCAAACTAACGCAGATGCACCTATCATTAACGGTAACCCAATCCCAATCCTCTTATATGCGGACGACGCGGTCCTTCTTTCCAGGAACCAAAACGGATTGCAACATCTGATCAATAGGTTCCACATTTTTACCGAAAGTAGAAAGCTGAAAATAAATAAAGGAAAGACTGTCACAATGACATGTGGCAAGAAACCAAGAAAATGTAGGTCCTTTTTTTTAGATGGGGAGAGACTGGAATCCGTTAGGAGTTTTTGTTACCTAGGCATCACTTTCTCAGGAGATGGGAAATGGACTAGTGAAAAAGAAAGTGTCCTTTTTAAAATGGGTAGGAACACAAGCTACGTTTTTAGATTTGCTGCCAAATTAGGGGGTCGTAGAATACATGAAATGTTGTCAATATATAATTCAAGATGTATAACATCAGCCATATACGGGGCCGGGATATGGGGCTATAGTGCCCAGAGTGCTAACTTGATTCAGCGTGAGGAAAACGTGTTTTTAAAACGATTAATTTGTGCCCCGGCTACGTCCTCAACTGAGATAGTACATGGACAACTTGTCATGAATTGTGTTAATGATCTAATTGCTTTACGACCCCTGTCCCTATGGCGCTCAATCTGGGCAAAGGAAGAGACAAAATTTACTCAGGATGTAATTTCTGATTGTTTAAAGCTCGATCGCCGCTCAAATATCCCCTGGTTATGCCACATACAACACTGGTATAAGACACTGTACGGCTACAACATCTTTGAAGATTTAACAACTTGGTCCGTGTTGTCGAAGCGGGAGCTCAAAGTTTCATTCCTTAAACATACAGATAGGATTAGAACGGAAAGATATGTAAAACAAAGTACGTTTAATCTGTATCTGGAATATACACGTTTGCGCTTGGGAATTGTGCACCATCTTGTGGCATTTCCTACAATTAAGGAACCCGGTACATGTTTATGCCCCTGTGATGGCAAATCCAAACAGAGTACTTGTCACTTTTTGCTATTTTGTAACTTTTATACTCCTCTTAGGAAATTTTATCTAAAACCCATCTTTTTAAAATACAATATGCGCAGTACAAAAACAGCGATGCAATTGATGTTTAATTTAGAGACCCCAGATGTATGTTTCTATGTGGCCACTTATATTTTAAAATGTATTTTTGCACGGAAATCAATTATTGTATGAACTCAACCAATGATGCATTTTTATGACAGCTTAGCATCCCCTTTTTTATATTTAGAAATTTAATATCTCCAATACTTATATCACTTATAGCACTTTATACTGCGAATTTGCACATGTCTTGTTACTGGAATGTAGTGAGAAACATTTCTAGAGCATCCGGTTTTGTGCTGCTAAATGTATACTGCACTTTAGGAAGGATGGTACAGTCACTTTGCACTTTATTATGCTAGTTTGCACATCTACTTCCAGACGTATGCACTAAATAGGCACCTTAAATGCCAGACATGCGCTGCAATTGTATACTGTGTTCAGAAAGAACGGTATTGCCACTTTGCACTTTATCTTGCCACTTTGCACATGTACTAGTAGAAGTATGCTCCAATGTAAGTTGTACATATGTAAGGATGATTCATTTAATTTTGCACTTTAATATTGCTAAATTTGCACATACATTAGTATACAAATGCACTAAAAAGCACTTTAAAGACTGTCGGATATGTGGTGTTAAATGTATACCGTATTTAAGTAATCATGGCATTTGGCAAACCAAAATTGATATAAATATGTTTTTATTTTATTTTATGTTGTTGCTATATGGTTGTATTCATACATACCAAATAGAGCATTTTGAAATTGAAATTGAAATTGAGTAAGAGTAGACCAGTGACTCAATTCAAATTAACTGTGTTCTTTAGGTCGTCCAGATGGAGATTAATAGTAATTTGTTATGTCCAGTTTGAATTCTGTCTGTCTGTGAGAGAGGAGTATCTTTTATTCAGTGAAGTTAGAGATCTGCGTAAAGACTGTTGTTTAATGAATTTGCCTAAGAATGATCCATCAGATTTTGATCTGTAATTTGCTGAGTTGGACTGATCAAGTATGTTCCTGTTTCATTAGGATGGGTTTAATGTAAGATATTATATTTAGGTTGCTCAGCAACTTTCCAGTATATACAACAAAAATAATGATTTCTCTGGTTAGGTTGGCAGCTGAAGATTCTAGGAAAATGTGTTTAACTGTGTTTGGAGCACAATGGTCTGCCGGTGATTCTGCTACTTTTATAGCTCAGATTAGTTTTATTGACTTCTTTTTTAATTCACAAGTAGAAGGAACACAATCTAGGTTGTACTGTGAAAGTTGCAATACTTGGTGAGGTAGATCCTGGAGACTTGTTGCTCACTTTTATGAGAAATGGAGAGTTGAGATTATCATCTTTTTTGATAAAATGTTCGGTGAAGGAGTTGTAATGCCTCTGAGTTTCTTTTTACGATGTGTAGCTGCAGCCACAGAATTCAACCTGTATTTGGAAGAGATCTCTAGATGGGTAGGGAGCATTTAAAATGCCATTATAATACATCAATTTAGAATAGTTATAGATCTTTTGGCTTGGTTGATTTATGTTTTGAACATTCTTTCCATCATTGGCGGTAGTTTTCATAGCTGTGGTTGTACATTTACATCCCTTTTTGTTGAAGCTTCTGGTTTAAATATTGTGTCCTAATTGAACCACCCTTTTGACTTTGGGAATGATGCCATTTTGTTTTGAGGAGTTAGCGTGTTATGAGGTAGCTTAATTATAAGGTAAGATCTGGTAAACATGTTTTTTTTCTCTGTAATGTATGTATTTCGCAGAGTTTGCATTATACAATGCATTATTTGCTTTGCTGTTTTTAGCAATGAGGCATCACTTTATTGCATATGTGTACTGATGAAGGTACTGCGATGAACTACAACCTTTGAGACAGAAACATCAACATATACAGACCACTCATATTATTGTTGTACATCTAATTTCATGTACAATTGTATTTTCACAAGAGTTTACCCTTTCAACATTTAAAAGTGAAGTTATTTCTGTGGTTCATTGGCAGAATTTCTGAAAAGTTTTATTTGTTCAGACTAAACTTTTAAATTCGGGTAATAAGTGACTCTTCTTGTTTCCAATCTCTTAACCCGCACAATTACTTGTCATGCTTCAAAAGAAGACTGAAGCCTATTCTGGTTTTGCTAATTTTGATAACCAGATTTTGGACTCCCATGTTAATACCAAATCACTTTAGATGTCAATTTAATGAATGGTGATTTATTTGCTTGTTTGGATAGTTTTAGTAGTATACACCAGGCACAAATGTGGTCGCCTGAGAACTGTATATGGAATAATATTTATACAATGGGTAACCCTCTACCAGTAAATAGACAAATGGTAATATGTACATACGATATAGGTAGTAACAATACACAACAGACAGAAGCAACCACAACTCATCAATGTTGCCCATTTTCGTTGACCAAATACTTATCATGCCCACTTGTGGTTGCAGTCCACATGTAAAGGGCAAGTCCACTAAATGCTGCAGCACCCGTCACCATTCCATACTCTACATTTGTCGAACACGGGTCCAAAGAAAGAATGCATCAGGTCAATATCTGCCACTGAAGCAATTAACAATGGCTGAATTTCATGTTTAATATGGCCAGAGCCATTCTTGTCTGAGCCAAACTTCCAATATAGATGGCTGTTATCAGTCAAGCATGAAAAATAAAAACAATTTAGTAAATTGTTTTCCTTTGCCAAATTTGAACATCAAATGCATCTGTGTTTGTAGCTGGGAGTGTGTCTGTACATCAGAATCTGATGTGATGGGGAATAATGCACTAGAGTCCTGAGTTAATTGAAGTCGGTGGTGTGCACTAAAGTCGTGTATGGTGGGATGAGCCCAAGTCATTCAACATTCCAATGATCATAAATGCGGGTGGTGTGCAGCCTAAGGAGAATTTTATGATCTGCGCTTTCAAAGTTAGTAGCCCTCATGAAAGCCAGATAGCAGTCATGACAATGTCTCCCATGTTCAGATCATAATACAGTGCATCACAGTGGTCTCAAAGTAAATCTGTTCATATTTGACCATACAGCAATTCACCCAATACCCGAGCTCTTCTTGCTTACTTCTGCTGCCACTCAAAGGCCTCTTTATTTTTTTCCTTTTGCAGATAATGATGAGAGCTGTGCTCTCTACTATGTCATCCTTGAGTTGAGCTAGGCAGCAGCTCATGTCTCTGCAGCACTCCTGCCTTGTGCAGCGGCCCTCACAGCACTATTTGGGCAGCTAGACTTTAAGTTCTTGATTTATACAAAGCAGGTTATCAACAAACAATACAAGCATTCTTATCAAGCTTTTGTTTCTTGGCTCCACTGGGAAAAGCTACAACTCCTGCCCCTGATGCAGGGTGCAGAATGTCCACTAAAAGTCACAGATTTATGAATGTTTTGGCTAACAGGTCTACCTTATATTCTCATAATGATGCAGCTGGGGGTCACAACCAGCCAGTCAGGATGGAGTAGCACTTTAATTTTTGGAGGTGTCCAATTAGGTTCAAGGGTATGTTGCTTCTAGTTCTGTTTAGTCTCTTCATAACAACTATCTCATTAGGTTTTTAGATGCTTGCTCCCATGGTGATGGTAGATTTCTTCAGTCAATCATGCTTTGTTGCTTGACTTCAATTCTTCTGTCAAAGTTGACTACATGGTCCGTGGATGAACATTCAGTAGATCATCTTTGTTTAGATGTTGGCAATGTCCATGCTCTCAGTCTTTGTCAAGGTGATGCTTTCAGACAGCCACAAGATGGCTTGTTTAAGCTGGCCTGGTCCTGCTGTTTTAGCACAAATTATCCTACCTTGCATCATTGAGAGTTTGTAGGTCTAAAGCAGGCACACACCAACCTAGCTACAATAGCCGGGCAAGAAGAGAAGTGTGAAGCACAGGGCCATACACACGGGAACCTGGTAGACAAGTAAGCCTTTGCTAACTAAAATTGCAATTCACCATCTATTGGTTTTATACACCTGAGCCCCACATGTACATTTCGACATGTGACACATACACATCTCACAGTTTCCCTGTACCCCCATAGCTATTAAGCAGCTCCCAGAAATCACCAGTCATACAAATACCTGAATATGGACACAATAGTCACACATTTTTAGAAGGAATTCAACATTTAGTATTCTGCTGGTGAGCAACTTTTATAAAGTAACTGAGACAAATTATTGGAATCATACCCAGTAGCTTTCCTATACCCCAGAAGGAAATTATGACCATTTCTGAGAAAAAGGAAACCTAGGAAGTTTCTCACACTCCTTCCCTTACTTCCTTTAGTTGAGAGTGTTATTAATCAGAAAAAAACGGTCAGAGAATCGATAGTCTGCATCCATCCTCTTACACTGAAATCTGTAGGCACACATAATAGTTGGTATTTTACACTATCAGGGGTTTTCACAAAGGTAATTTACTCTTGTGAGTAAGTTACAAGTGTAAATTACTCATACATTGAGTATGTTTCAAGTGTAAATTACATAAACACCTTTTAGCAATGTCACTACTTTTGGTCATTCACCATTTACAAGAGGAAATCAACTCAAATTGTAGACTTACATGTCTCCACCCCTGAAACAGAGGGTGGAGCCAAAATTAAGAGTCTGAGGGGCCCATTTGGATGGCGGATTGCCCCCGCCAGGCTGGCGGAAGCCACTGCCGGCCTGGCAGGGGCGATCCACCCGCCATCCTTGCCCTGAAAACCCCCCGCCATATTAGGATGGCGGGTGGACCGCGGCGGACGGTAAGACCGTCTGCTGCTTACCCACCCCGGTCGCCTTGCGACCGGGGCGGAAAAGGTATAATATGGTGGCGGTGTCTATGAGATACCACAAGCCAAATTATGATGGGCCAATTGGCATTGCCGCCACAGAAAGGCATGCGGAGAATCCCCCTGTGGGGGCCCGTTGCGGGCCCCCAGGGACTCCAGGAGGTGGGGGTGCACATGGGTGGTACCTATGGTACCCCCGCATTTCAAAGTGCAACATGGCAGGCACCGCGCGGTGCCTTTCATGTTGTGCTTTGAAATGCACGATGTGCATTTTTACCATCGCGGCAGGCGGAGCTTTCAGCACCGCCCGCCGCAATGGTAAAAATACAGAATGCGCCCGCCACTGTGGCGGGCGCATCCTAATGCCGCCATCGTGACCCCCGCCCTTATGGTGGGCGGTCCCTTTTTCCGATGGGATGGCCCGCCCGTCATCCTAATGGGGCCCTAAGTTACTGCTGCCGAAAAGGAGCAGTAACAATTCGAGCACCACACATGGTCAACCACTAACACTGCAAAAGCATCCCAAAGAAAATATTGGAGGCAAGGACTTAAAGTAAACACTTATAAGAAATAATGTTAAATTAAAGTAATTATTTCGGCTTATTAAATAAATATCTTCCAAACCTCCAAAGCTCAGGAACCTCACTTCTGTCCATTACATTGTCTCAGCCTTTTACATAGCAATCAATAATATTTGCCATTTACACTCCCGCCCCTTTTTTGCATGCAGCATGGGATTGCCCCAAAATTGCTGAATTCTGGTCCCTGATTTTTACCTTAGTGAATCAAATCCTTGGTATGTCAGTCACCCCATCTCCCACCCTTGGTTTATTAGGCTATGTTAAGGACACTTCCCAAGCTACGTAAGCTACATGCACTCCTCTTGTTGTTCGCTAAACGGCAGGTTGCAGTCCACTGGGGCAGGAGAATGGTGCCCTCCGTTAAGGGGTGGACTAATGGCATTACATACGGTCATACACAGCTAAGCACATTGTGGGAGCTTATGCCATCTACTTCTAGACCTCGAAATATCTGGGAACCATTCCTGACCTGGGATCAGAGTCAGCAAGAATCTATCATAGGGAAAAATGAGGGCGAAAACTCAGATTGAGGCATTGATATGATGGGATATTCTTTTCTACTTGTATTAGAGTTTGTTCCCTCACCTCACCTTTTGGATTATGTGGATTTAATAGATTAAGACGGATGCATTTTAGGCCCTCTACATGGTACTATGCAATGTAACTTTTTTTATCATTGTTCTTTGCTGATTCTTAAAATGATCTAGATGTCTGATGAATATGCATTCCTGTATTGGTGGTAAGTTAATGGGGCATGTATTATTACAGATGTATTACGTATTGCACAGACTATGACTATGTACACTTCTGTTCAGTTTTGATGTAATGCTGGCCTGTTGTGTTGTAAAGTAACTTGTTTGTTTGAAAATGTCAATACATTTTTAAGAAATAATATTTGGCATCATGGGACTTGAATTAGCATCCAATGGATAAAAGAAATCAGTTGTTCTAAGCAGGGGCCCACAAAATATTTCTTGCCCATGGCCCCTGTAATCCTTACGATGACACTGATAGCTTGATCAAACAAGCATTTGCAATTCAATAGGTCTCGCATTTGATAGAGTTTGAGCTATTGGCATTGTAAATTACAATGCTTTTTATTTATGTGTGGGTTTTGAAAACAATTAAACAAAAGGCATTTTCATTACAATGCCAATAGCCAATAAATAAATAAAAGGCATTTTCATTACAATGCCAATAGCTTAAACTCTGGCAAATGCGAGACCTAATGCATTGCAAATGCAACCCCTGGGAAGGGGCAGAAACATAAACACAAGTCCATATTATGATGTGCATTAATTAAAAAGATAGAATGTAGCTCCCACCGATAAGATGAAGCCACTTCTCAGCTTGAAAAGTACTGCTAAATGCAACACAGTGTCTTCTACATATTTGTTGGTTTATGCATTAAGTGAAATCAGGTGTGAACATGTGCAGTATGAGATCCCCCCTCACATCCTCCCTCCAGCCTCCTTGTGACATCATACAATGAAACCCACCTAGCATGTCAGACCTGGGAACAAAATGTTCTCTAATATCTCTAGCACAGGCGCATAGAAGTATGCTCATTCATCTTTTGTAATAAACTTACGACCGCTCACAAACGTAGCTCTCGAAAGCCTGTTCTTTTGGTGACAAATGTAGATACTGTGAGTTGGGGTAAAACCCAAACTTTCACAGTTGGTAACGTTACCAGACAACTCCATGTCACCAGGGACAGGACATCACTAAACCTCACTGCAAACTTACAGCATCAGAGGAGCGACTTCGCTCATATTTAACCGAACCGACCCTACACAAAAAGCGAATTTAAGTAGAATAGGGTCCCTGCTCAAATCTAATAACTATGGACTGTTATCCGAGGGCTGGGCTTCTCTTTGTTTTCAGAGGCAGGAAGACTCCTGACTCGAGTCAGGAAGTGAAGGAAGAAGGAAGTGGCTTGCCCACCTCTGAAGGATCAGAGACCGCCCACCCATTCAACTAAAACCCTACATCGTACCGATGAGGACAGGTGCGGGAGGGCCTGATGTAGGAGCAGCGACTCACTCGCTGATCTCCCCGCACCAGCAGGGGCAAACGGCCCTGTACGACTGATGCTTCCAATCAACGCAGCACAACAGTGCATGAATCCGGGTGACCACGCGTCTAGGATTTGCTAAGGCACTCCCGCTTTTCACCAGCGGTCGTGCCAGATTTCAGCGAGTTTAGTACATGTCCAGGTTTCAGAGATGGTCAACAGAAAATAAAGAAAAGCACATTTAATGTATCCCAAGCAGGAGGAATTATAGGTTCTTATCAGTAAGCAATTTAGTAAAAAAAATAAAAAAGAATCCCACACGAAGCTGAGCTTTAAGTTGCATTGAATATATTCCTTTAGGGTCTCATTCTCATTTCCAGGTTGAGAAGTGCTGTCATTGACTGCGGGACTCAAAATCTGGCTTTTCGACTGAAGGCCTGCAGCACAGCGCCTAGATACCCTCGAAGGTGATAAGCTGCGCTTTACAAAAACGGATTGATTTAAGTTAATCCATATCCCTCGGCGGGTGTGAAATTGTAACCCTTCATTGTTTGATAAATGCCCCCGGTTTTCAAAACCTGGTAGCCTATACTAAATACAGCACCCAATAAAGGAGCTGTCACATGCATCTCAGAAGGAAATCTGTTCAGAGCAAAATGATCGCAAAAAGTGCTTAACGTTCTCGCCTAACAGGTACACCCATCCCGTTTTCCACATCACGTATTTTAGAAGGGAGCTTTGAAAAAAATAAACGCGCATTTCAGACAGTACACTTAAACTGCAAATATGATTGTAGGTGTCTTAAGAGCCGCACACTACAACAGGATGTTGACTACTCCGTCTGTGTGGAGTACCATGAGCCCCAGAATTGCATGCAGTGACTTCACAGCGCTCACCTGGCACGCCAGAGACCTCACAGCGCTCAGGAGCGCCCCTGCTGCGGGGCCCGTCATGTGATGGAATTAGGACGGGACGCTGCCTGCCTTACTGTACCATGTTTTCACAGAAGAGAGACAATGATGGGGCCGGTTTGCCACTTTTAGAGGGAGTGGTAGGTCCAGCTAGGTGTTCGCCCAAATTGTTATGAAATACAAAAGGTACCAGGCTGTTCCTATTACAAGTGGAGGTTTGGTGTTGGTGACACCCGTGCGTAGTGATAGAACGCTTGGGTATCCAATTTGTTGGATATAATGGCCTCACACACCCTTGCAGGTGTCATGCTTCATCATCGGCAATGCTCCTCGTTGGGTCGGCGGTGCAATACCCAACGGGCAACACCTCAAAGAGGGGCTCTTTGGCGGAGATCTTTTTCCAACTGCCATATGAGTGAAGTGTGGGTGAGGGGCCAGTACTATGTAGACGTTTTTATGGGGGTTAAAATTGGGGTAAAGGGTACCAGGATCAGGTTTATTCTAGCGGTCCCTCACTCCAAGTTAAAAAAGGAAGTAGAATAAACTCGGAGGGAAATAATGCTCCCTGGTGCGAGTCTAGACTAGTGAATAGATAAATAGGTCGACATGTTTCTCGCTATGTGTCTACTGACAAGCGATTCTTCAGGACCGGGTATAGAAAAGATAGTATGTGCTATTTCAAACTGTCTACAAAGAGCCTTTACATTGCTAAGGTAAGGGTCACCCCGCTGCTGCTCCAGTCCGGTTACCTCCTGGACCCGGCAGAGACGGGTAGGTCTACCAGTGGAGACACGGGATTGTCAAACCTGAAAATTAAGCGGTTGCTCCCGGAACTTGACCTGCCGGGTACTGATGTTGTAGCTTACATCTACTTTGATAGGCAAATACAGCACAACACAGGTACCTTTGAACCTTTACACACATTGGAATACCTTACCTTAGCAATGTAAAGGCTCTTTGTAGACAGTTTGAAATAGCACATACTATCTTTTCTATACACGATCCTGAAGAATCGCTTGTCAGTAGACACATAGCGAGAAACATGTCGACCTATTTATCTATTCACTAGTCTAGACTCTCACCAGGGAGCAATATTTCCCTCCAAGTTTATTCTACTTCCTTTTTTAACTTGGAGTTAGGGACCGCTAGAATAAACCTGATCCTGGTACCCTTTACCCCAATTTTAACCCCCATAAAAACGTCTACATAGTACTGGCCCCTCACCCACACTTCACCAATACGGCAGTTGGAAAAAGATCTCAGAGAAAGAGCCCCTCTTTGAGTTGTTGCCCGTTGGGTATTGCACCGCCAACCCAACGAGAAGCATTGCTGATGATGAAGCATGACACCTGCAAGGGTGTGTGAGGCTATTATATCCAACAAATTGGATACCCAAGCGTTCCAACACCAAACCTCCACTTGTAATAGGAACAGCCTGGTGCCTTACTGAACCACCAGCGATCCATCGCTCATGTGCCTCTGACTCACTGTCTGGAATCTTAAGAAACAGGCCTTTTGGACGGGTGCAGGGATGCTCTCACATGACTGGCTCCTTTAAGATGTGTTTTTAGATTAGACGCACTTCCACCGACACCTTCTTTCCCCAGTTCACCTCTCTGGAGCAACTTAAACAAAGTAGTGTCATAAATGCGAAATGGGAAACCATCAATGCACCGTACAAACAATTTTATTTAGGCTCACTACGGCATCCATGCGAGGGTGAGGTCAGGCTTCTAGTTCTGGGCTTTCGTTGATTCTATTTGTTCCTTTCAGGTATGGTAATCCAATTAATTGAATTGGGGCAGACAAGACTACAAGTCCCAGCGGGCTCCGGTTTATAAAAGGATAAAGACAAAATCAAAAAGGCGTCCTCTACGAGTTACCGTAAAGCAGTGATTACAGGGCATGCACCAGTTGGGGTGTACACAGCCCCATCTACTTGAGGAAACGGCTCACAACCTCTCTTTCCTTCTTTCATATAGTTGCTTCCCTGTGAAATGGATCCAAAAAAGAACAAGCCCGCGAGTGGTGCACGCGAGCGCACCACAGCGAGACATGTGGTTTCAATTATCGCTCCTGTGTCTGGGCCCGATAGATAAAACCACATGGCAGCGGTGTGGGTAACCGACACCAATAGGCCGTGTGCAGAGCAATGCGCCCGCCTTTGGCCAATTGCGTGCTGTCTTTGTTAAAAAGATGCACGCAAAGGCCAATAGTGTGGGGAAAAACGAAAAAGCACACGCACGAGCGTGTGCGTTTCTTAGGTCCATTTTGAAACACCCTACATGAGGTCTCTCGCTGCGCTAGGCACGAGACCAAAAAAGAGCTAAAACTGTGCTGATATTTTCTGGGCAAGACATTCTTTATGACAAAATTATGACTACTAATAATATATATATGTATATATATATAGCGAGAAACTCTTCACAAAATTCTTTTTTAAGAAAGAAAGAGTGCGGACCACGGTGGCTAGTCAGCTGCGATTTATTGGTATTCCATAGGAAGCGCAGCAGCAGCCATGACGCGATCACATGACGCGCTCATGGTTCTGCAGTTGGTTTAAATACTTTATGTTTTTTTCCAATTGCTTATACCATGTGACTTATACCTTAAAGTGCCAGTGGAAAAACAGTAAATTAAAGTGATAGTGCAATAATCACATTCCTGTATAGACTTTCTCTTGTAATGAACATTTTTTGTTACAGATCAAAATTGATGCTTAAATGCATACAGATTCAGACCTAAACAGCTATACAATACATATATAACATATAATCATAAATATATAAATATCTATAAATATATATATATATATATATATACGTATAAAAATACAAATACAAAAATCAACTACTTCATATAAATAATTCATATAAATAATTCATATAAAAATCCATATAAAAATTATCCTGTATTCATATATACCAAAAAGTTGATTCCTACAGACATTTATAAATATGCGTATATCAATCACCATGTATCTGTAAATAGTTGTCGCTATCCACCAAAATTTACAAAATTTCTATCATTTGCAATTGATCTTTATTGCAAAATGGAACTCCCAATCTGTGCATATGCGGTCTGTTCTTGTTAAGGTCATCTCTTTATCCACTCAAAAAATTTTCTTATTGGAATTTGAAGATTTATGATTTATAATACATTTATATATTGCAATTGAATGTCCAGGAAATCGTAAAGATCACTTGTGATATATATTAAAAAGAGTGGTTTTGATATCAACTGTGCAGAACCCAGTGTGAAATATAACATTTGAGGCAAGGAGCAGCTGCTCTGTTGACAATAATGTTCTGATACTGTTTGAAAAGTCTAAAAAGAGAAAGAAGAAAAAAGGGAGAAAAGGACATGTAAAATGTATGCCTACTAACCATCATCAAGTATTTTACATTTTTTGTATACATATAAATGTTCATTTTGATAAGTACTAGATAGGTGTACTTGATTTGTATATTTTGAGTTCAGGGATATGGTATGAGAGTATGGGGACTTACTAGCATGTGTAAACTGTGCAACAATAAATATATACTTTTTTTATATCATACATAAAATACACATTTGAAATTCAACACCTATGCATATGCCATAGTCACCTCCTTATTATACCACCGTTCTTAGCTGAATCTCATAACAAACTATATAGTCCCATTTGTGGTCAGATTTATGTTTTAAGGCTAGACCACAGTTCCTCAGTGGCATTCAAGCCTCCCATGGCAGCGGTGTGGGTAACCAACACCAATAGGCCGTGGGCGGAGCAAAGCGCCCGCCTTTGGCCAATTGCATGCTGTCTTTGTTAAAAAGACGCACGCAAAGGTCAATAGCGTGGGGAAAAACGAAAAGCACACGCACAAGCGTGTGCGATTCTTAGGTCTGTTTTGAAACGCCCTACATGAGGTCTCTCGCTACGATAGGCGCGAGACCTAAAAAGAGCTAAAACTGTGCTAATATTTTCTGGGCAAGACATTCTTTATGACAAAATTATGACTACTAATAATATATTAATTAATTATTAATTCAGGTCCACTCCCGAGAGGTTTCAATGTGTATTATGTTTACATATCTTATTGTTGCTGTTTTAGTATACGGTTGATATTTTAAACATGAATTGATTGATTGGTTTTAGATCCAGTTGATAATATTACATAGTTTTAATAGTATTTTAGCTATTTATGAGCTGTAGTTTTACTTACAACATGTGATGCACATTTTTTAACCTCTCATGCAAGATTTGGTTGTTCAATTTACAACCTATGGATTCTATGATTGTTTACAAACCAATGTATTTATACGGAGATTTCCAATTGGCAACTGCCTTGACAGTTTTAAATTGCAGTGCTAACCTAGATTGTACAGGCATTTATGCAGCAATACACAGGACAAGTATTTCTTTTATGTCCATTTGCGTGTCATGCACCTTTCACTTTAAATGGGTGGCCAGCCCCCATGACTGCGTCATGTGATCAAGGCTTTGGCCGAAACGCGTCGTGGCAAACTGGTGTTTGGGTTCGAAATAAACATTTAAAACACCTAAGAATTGGGTCTCGCATCATCCTTTGGCTGTAAGGAGCTGAGCTGAATTGAGCTGAGGACGACACATACCGTATATATATATATATATATATATATATATATATATATTGGCGCTCCGAGGTTGTCCACCTTTAAGTAGCACACGAGCAGCAGCTTAATTTATGTGTAGGTGAGGACGGGGATCCGCTTGTAGATCCGCTCCGTAATGGATCTGCCCGAAGTGTTTCGAAGCTCCATATGCTTCTCTTCAGGGCTTTAACGGAAGCGGTGTGCGCAACCGCTAACCCACTTCTGCATTTTCCATATGACACACCCACCAATGGGAGGCTCAAATGAGACTGTGTATTATGGGAAGTGTGGTGCGGAAAGCATTGAAAAAAATCCTAACTATAACTACCTACTGGCGACCGCCAGTAGGTAATATATATATATATATATCATTGAGCACTTGTTTCTGCATGCGCGATGAAAAGAGCACGGACCACACGATTCCTTGTCATGCCGCAATGTTTATTTTCACTCACAAACAAACAGTTGCTGCCATTACGCGTTTTGTCCCTCCCAGGGGACTTGATCACATGACATATGTATATATATATATATATATATATATAGTTTATTAGTCAATTAAAACCATAAACGTAGCACAAAACACAATACTAAACAATATGAAGAAAACATAGAGACATCATAAATCTACTTCAGCCATAAAACCTCATATTTATGGGCCTTTACATTTTCCTTCCGCCCTTCTTATCTATTAAAATAAAAATTGCCTACTAATAGTTTGAAGCTAGAAGATTATACAGACTTGCACACTGATATGGACATTGGGCCTTATTACAATGTCAGTGGGTCTGACATCGACGGCTCGTCGGTGATGGACCCACCGATATCTGACCCTCCGGACCATCAGCCACATTACGATGCGACGGGCAGGGGCATCTGGCAGAGGGACCGTCTGCAGCGCTTCCGACAGACTCAAGCAGCCTGTTGGTGCATCTGAGTGTCAGTAATCCATACAATAAGGGTGGGTGCCTTAGGGATTACAATGAAATACAAAGATACCTTGGCTATAGGTCTGATTGACTGGCTCGACATCTTTATCCACAGTATAACTGCCAGGGTACTGGCAGGTTATTAGAAAGGACTTGATCAGGAGTTTAATGGCTTGCAAAATAATGAGTTGCACCTTATGTATGGGCCTGACTCTCCATAAGTAGATGTGCCAACCTACGTTACTTGACCAGAAATGTGCCTTTTCTAGTCTAGCAAATAGCGAAGATGACTGAGGTAATTGACTCCTTGGCACCTCTGAAAAAGGATAAGAGACTAAAGTGCACTGCTTTGTGTTGCTCCGATGAATTAAATAACCAAAGGAATGAAATCTGGAAACTAGAATAAAATTGGCAGACTAAATACCTTGTTGTGCACAAAGAGACCAAAAACGTGTTCATGTTCAGACTTTTAAAAATGACAAATCCTAGCACTCTGTGAAACCCTCTTTTCAGTGGAGTCGAGCCCTTATTCAAGAAACCTGGCCGGGATCCAGCAAATCATAACAACGATAGGCCAAAGGTCTTGTTTCTACTGCACAAAAACAAGCTGCAGAAATCATGCTTGACGCCAAGAAAGCCTTTGACCTCATGAGCTGGGATTCTCTATTTCTAATCTTGAAAGATCTTCTAGCTAATCTCTATGGAGGAGCCATATTCCTCCTCGAATTGATCATCATTAATCAATTCAGAAAAAACAGGAGATGAATGTGTTATTAGAGCCACGTGTCAGAGATGCTCTAGGTCCCAAGTTTTGTGTACCAAGTTCATCAAGCCCTTGGTAACATCCACTCAGTCAACAGAAGGAATAAAGGCGCCCATGCCTGAAAATGCAAAACTAAAACTCTATGCAAATGATAGGATTATGTTTGGAGGGCAGCAGAGTACATATACATCCTAATACTCTTGGAATAGGGAGGTGGCATATCTTTCTTGTTTGTGACCCAGTGCCCATCTTCCAAACTCTAAATGAGGCTCTTAGAGCTTGCTGTATTGAAAATGAATTGATTCATAGAAAATGGAGTTTATAAAATCAATATTTCAAAAACAGACACCCTTTTCTTTTATTTCACCCCAGAAGTTCTCCCAAGCCCCTGCTTGATGGGTACATTAATACTAAGGCTAACCATAAAATACAATTAAGGTATATGTGTCTGTGAAAGATGTGAATGTATATATAACTTAATCTATAGCTCGATGTGAAAAAGAAGTCAAAACACGGTTAACAAATCTGGAAGGATTTGCCCCTATCCATTACAGGCAGTATAGACTTGAGGAAATGTTGATTTTGGCACTATGTCAAGTGTGACATGTAGATCACATGATACATTTCTTGAGGAGCAAAAATAAATTGTCTAGGCCTGTTTAGGGGAATAGTAAGAAAAACCTTTATCTGAATTTTTCTAAATTAGAGTTGATGGAAGAAGAAGGAGGCTTAGACTTTCCAAATTTTAGATTATATTATTTTGCCACAGTTGCTAATGTTATTTGCAGATTAAATAATGGTGGTTTTGGTAGTTCTATCTCTCAGCTCATATAACATGAATTTGGTATGGATTTCTCACATTTTTAAGAACTTAATACTCTAAAAGTTTTAATGTAAGGTAATCATCCGTTTAGGTAAAATGAAACAGGAATTTTTAATCAATTCAAAATAGCACTCAGTAATATAAAGCTATAGATTGTAAAGTGTGATGCTTCTTATTGGTTAGTGATGTGGTTAGGAAATGGCAGGATATAGGTATCAAACATATCTTGCTGATCTTCGTATAACTGGGGGCCGATTCCGATTCGGTAAAATCCAGTCCGAATCGCCGTACGGAGCGTTCTTTTCATACGATTCGTATGCAGAACCATACCCGTAAGTACGATGTAGTACGATGTGTACTCAATGCAGTTCTCCGTACGAATCGTACAAAAGACTGTACGATTCAGGAAACTGTACGGATTGCACTCGGAACACGCAGTACACGATGTTCGTACGGATCGAGGCAGCTTTTTACGAACCAGCAAGTACGATTCGTTTGGACAACACTCCGTACGACTCTTTCTCTACGGGACTTTAAAACATCCGTAAAAGCAAATTTCGACTCTAAACGCGTGCAAAATGGACTGCCCTGGGTATGCAAGTGCACCCCGTGTTCGCAGGGGTACAGTGCGAACTGGTACGGTGGTCGGGTTACGAAGCGTAGGGGCACGGTACATCGGGGTACGGTGCATGGGTGTACGTAGCGTAGGTGTACGGTGTGTAGGTGTACGGTGCGTAGGGGTGCAGAGCATAGGGGTATGGGCAGTGGCAATAGGAGTTCACCCTCCGAGACCAAGGAGCTATGAGTTTAGGCCCATTGTATGCTGCAATGTGCACAGTTTGTACAGCAGTGCTCCTTAAGACGCTGTCTGGTTTTAAACGGTGACCTTGGTTACCATTGAGTTCCTGGGAGTGGCAAGGAGCATTTCTGGATGGACTCTGTTTTGCTATATCAGAAAGGGGCAGGCTTAAGGTGGTAGTGTTAGGACAGATATTTTGGGACTTTATGGGAATTCAACAATCCCTCTACCGTGCCTCTGAAGGAAGAGACGCTTACAGTTTGACTGGGCTTCAAATGACCAGTGGGCAATGTCTAAATCTTCAGGACTTTTTTCTTCGACTCACAAAAAAAATCTAGATTTAGCAAAGCACCTCAAACTTCTTTGACTATACGGTAGCACCTTGCTTTGCTACGGTTCATCACCTACTGAAAGAATGGCTTTGTCACTGCAGTCATGGACTTTCCTGGATAGCAGAAAGTGATGGAGATTGTCCTTTCCCAGGTAGTTGCATTAGAGAACTGCCTTTAAAATGTGTCATGCCCATTTGCAAGAGCACGCTTGTTTGAAGAGCAACACTTTACTGACTATCCCTGGAAACTATTTTCTCCCTCCTCATATTCAAGCACGCTTTGATTGACAGTATATGTAAATGAGAGGTAGACTGGCCCACGGTCCATCTTTATGATTCTTTACAGACTGGGGTTTCTGTTTTAAAAATAATGCATAAATAAAAGGCATTGTCATTTACAATGCCAATAGCTCAAACTCGCAAAAATGCAAGACCTATTGCATTGAAAATGCTTGTTTTCCTTTTCAGTTCTTCAACGTCTAGTTCAAGTTCAAGTTCTGGCATTTATAAAGCGCACTACTCACCCATCGGGTCTCAAGGCGCTAGGGGAAAGGGTTCATTGTTTGTCGTCTTTGAAATCGGTCCAGTTAATATAAAACCATGTAAACATAATAAATAAAAATATGCTTGTGAATTAGTACCCAACAGGGTATTACCACAGCCGACTGTGTCCGACAGGAAGCAACTGATTTAAAAGGGTGTTTTCCACAAGCAAATGGGTACCTATGGCTTTTACCGCCAGTATCAAATGTCAGGTCGGTTTCATCTCGTTGGCATTCCAGGGCTTAAAAACTCCGCCATTTTATTGCCCTACTTCTGATACACATGTGTCCTGAAGGCTTCGTCAGGCTCCTCCTACACCAAGAGGCCTTCCATGGTGTGTGGTGGCTCCAGGGACCCTTGTCATTAAGCAAGAGGCAGCCTTGGGATACACCGTCCACCTGGAGAGATGGGACATTTACAGATTGGGCGCTCCGCTTGGGCACCGATTGGAAATAGCACAATCCACTTATGAAGTACTTTTCGGCTGAGGTAGACATAGCATGGCAGATTGAAAATACCACCTGGCAGACATTATTTTCATAAAAGGGGGCCTTTTGTTTAGATGTGATTGATATCGGCATTAAAGGAGGCATTACTGATATATCTCGGCTGTAAGTACAGATATATTTTCCATTTTAAACACACAGTAATGAAGTGTGTTATGCTGAAGGGTCGACTAAGGATAATTGTGAGTTTTTTTCCAGATGAAAAATTTGGATTGCAAGGACAAATTTTAAAGGTAAAGTAGCTAAACTAACGGTAAAAATATCATTAGAGTGGGAGAAAAGGGCCACAAATTGAAAAAAACAAACAAATGAATAGCCAAGCCTTACTGATAACGAATCAGAAAATTATACATAAAGCCTGCCATGGGACCTCGGTGAGATTTTCGCATTAGTACATTTCGCTTTTGTTATCGAGTTTGTGTGTTTGTGGGTGCGCGCGCGCCTGTGTGTGTGAGAAAGTGAGAGAGAGTACTCATTTCACAAGTTTGTGCCCAGAGCCTGACATGAAGGTACATTTCAAAAACTATGAGGTCAACAAGGTAAGGATGCCAGGATCGGTTTCTGCTTTTATTCGAAGCGCGAGCCTTTGTCCGCCTTTGTGCTGTTTTTGCCATCTGTGGCCTGCTCTTTCCTATACTCCTGTCTGCCCCACGCTGGCATTTGTTCGTTCTCATTCACTGGACTGTGTCAATCAACTCCCCTGCATTCTCCAGTTCTGGTAGGGAACTAAAGTGTCAAACCTGCTACAGCAAATAATTAAGAAGACCTTTGTTTGCTCGAAAGCAGTTGATAAACTCGCAGTGAAAGGCATGTTTTTTCAGCAGTACCTTGGGCACTTTGTCCTCACTATTATAGGTTCCAGTCCAAAGAACTGGGGCGATAAAAGGTTTCTTTCTGGCACTTGGAAGCGTGCCAGTGCGGTTCATGAGCATAATGCTAACGGTGGATATGTTCCAAGCATACAATGCACAGCCCCCATTTTAAAACTGAACATATTCAGAAGCGAATTCAAAATTCCAAATCTGAGAGTTTTACATTCAAAAGAGATTTTCATGTTCAATGTTCCATACATATTTATTTATTTATTTAAAAGTTTTTATCTGACACTCATAAGACCCTAGAATATAAGAGCAGGCCCTAGAAAATAAGAGCCCTTTCCATAATTAAAAATAAAATTAAAAGAAGTATTGATAAGGGCATGTTCACCGGGACGGCATCTTGGAGCTGTAAGTAAGAAGAGTGAAATAGCTTGAATTCAGCTGCAGTTTCTGTATGTGGGCGGGGAGCGTTCCCCTCCTGCCTGCTGTGAGCCGCGAGAAGTGTTAAAATTAAAATTACAATGAAATAATTTCATTGCCATTGTATTTTTAACCAAGCTGCCACTAGCCTGCCTTCGAACCAGGAGGGTATGTCCTCTGCTGCCGATTGGCAGCAGGAGAACTGGACTGGTCGTGGCCATGCACTTCAAAGTGCGCATGTCACTTTGGCCAGTGGTCTTGCGCTGGCCAAAGTGATATGTATACTTTGAAGCACTCCACCCAGCTGTCTTAAACATCTGGGTGGAGACCAAGCACAGGCTTCTATGCCCTGAAGGAGCATTAGGCCAGCCCGCTCCATCCAATCCTGACGCTGCTCTCATGCAGCCCGAGAGCAGATTCTAGATTGATTAGGAGGGGTACTTCATCCCACAGGCTTTGGAAGGACAGCGAGGAGTACGCGGAGTGTGCGGGTAAGTAGTACAATTTAATTTTATTTAATTAATCTAAAATGTGTAATGCATGTACTTTAGTTTGTGTTTGTTTTATTTTTGAGGGAGGGGTTGGATTTTTGGTTGGACTTTTGAGGTCGCTTTTTTTTAGTATGGGCTTTTGTGGGGGGGAATTTCTTTTTTTTTCTTTGGAGGTGGCATGGCACTTAGCTCACCCCACACTTTGAAAGGTCACCAGGCGCTCTTGCCTGCAATATAAATCTCAAAAGAACAACTGGTCCAATAATGAACAAGCCGTGGCAACGCCAATAGGGCTCGCCTTTGTGAACTATTGGCTTTGCCTATGACTTTTAGCTGTGCTGCACAGCATCCTCGATGTATTTGTAGCATGTACATCACTCATACGTGTCCCTACAAAATGACAGTTTCTTTTTTATTTTTAGTTACCGATGCTAGTTGGAACCGTAACTAAAAGCAAAACCAAATGTGCAAGAGCATTTTTTTACACTGGGAGAGGGAAACGGTAGCATGGGGGTGGAAGCATCGTGGGGGCAAAGCAACAAGGAGGGTTGAAAGCAACATAGGGACACACAGAAGCAACATCGGGAGGGCAGGGGACACACATAAGGAGCACAGCGAGGGGGCATGAAAGCAACAGAGGGGGGAGCAGGAGACACAGAAACAACACAGTGAGGACAGGGTTACATGAAAACAAATAGGGAGTGGTGAAACAGATACAACACAAAGAAGAATAACGGGGAAGGATGTGGGGAGAAGTACACAAGGACAAGCAGCAGCATGATGGAAGAGAGAAGTACATGAGGGAGACAGCATGAAAACACAAGCATTATCTGTGAGTGCTTACAGAACAAGAAAAAGTAGTCCCCGAACATCAAACACTGACAACAAGCAAACACACACAAGAGGCAATGCTCCATGGGAGGGACAAACACAGGGTTGAGAAGGTCACACACAGTGATTTAAATGGTCCGGTACTGAGTATCACCACTTTTTCATTTTGAGTGCGAGAGTACCGGCACTTCTTGAGAGAAATATAATACTGTTAATTGGAGAGTACCGGCACTTCTCGGAAACAAGCAGGTACTGCACTTCTATGTTTTCCATTTAAAGCACTGGTCACATACAATTAAGAAGGAAACAAATGAGAGTGAAAAGAAAAGCCAGCCAATGATAAGCAACGGGCAGTACCAAACCCCTCTATGTTCATGGTAATCCACAATAGGGCTTACAAAAGAATGTGCATGCACTGCCTAGTAGGCTCGTCCTGCATAAAAAAATGCTTAAGTAAAAAGAAAGTCTTCAACTTTATCCAAAAAGGAAGCTGAACCTCAATGAGGCCAGCAGATTAGTTCAAAGCTGGGCAGAAAAGGCCCTGCCCCCATAAAAGTCACTCTTGTGGTGAGGACCAGCTCCAACCAACAACTGTGCTGCCAACAGTTAGGAACATACTTGATGGTTCGAGATTTGATTGTGGGTGCTCCAGTGACATACAAGGTTTGGGAAAACATACATAGCCTAGAGACTAGTCTCATTGCCATATTCTGAATTAGCTGTAGGTTGATAAGACTCTTGGCTGAGGGTTTTAGGTAGCAAGCATTGGCTTAGTTCAACCTGGATGTAAAACATGCCGTAACTACTGTAGACTGATGTTCTTTGGGAATGTCTTTCAGACTTTTCCCTAGAAGTTTCAGTTACATGGCACATGTTGAGATGGCCCCATTGACCTGGGGTTCTAGGGAAAGATCTTTGTCTATTTTGAAACCAAGGTTCTGAACTGAGTTGATGGCAAAGACCCAGTGTCCTGGACCATGGATTTTCATTACAAAGCACATCAGGTCCAAAGGTCGTTTCCTCTGGATCATCCTGTTTAAATCTCCTTGATTTTTGTATCAATGGTTCATATACATGACATTTGCAACTGTACATCAGGATGCGTGCCTGTACACTGCACGTATATGAGGGTTTTAATTAAGGCAACAAAATACGTAAAGACCCTGGTTACAGAGGACGAGTGATCCATTCCCCCCTCCTTGATTTTTAGTACTAACCATGGGAAGTTGAATGGATCAGTACTTCTCCCTCCTTCCCCATTGCTAAAGATATATGTGAACCATTGATGCCTGTAGTAAAATAACTGACAATGTGTGTCTCTTCCAAACACAGGTGTTGCTGGGCACACAGCAGCAAATGAAGAGGAGTCCCTGTCCCAGACTCTGGTGGAGGCTGATCTCACTGGTGTGGATCGGTCTCTGTCCTCTTCGGATGACGAAGAACAACCTGGCACCTCCGGTGTGCATCATCATGCAGCCCCAGCAGCACAAACAACTGCACCCCCTGCACCCACGCCTACAACATCGGCAACAGACTGAGCACTCCCACCAACATGGACAGACCAAGGACACAGAATTCCAACAGCACAGGGACACCTGCCACCCAGGAATATACGGAAAACACCAGCAGTAGCAGCACCCAAGGGGGCCCAGGGTCACCTGTGCATGCCACCGCAGCTCCTGCCCGTTTGGCTAGGGGTGGTGGGAGGGGTGGTAGGCAGAGGTCCCTGCCTGCAGAGGGGTCTGGACTGCATGATGACCCCCAACTGGTACGCATCATAGATGCGTACCAGGATAGCACTGGAGGATTTGGACAGGTAGTGGGGATCCTCAAGGACATTCAACAGGAGCAGGCTGGCCAACATGCTCGCATGGAGGCCAAGTGGGATGATCTTACTGCATGCATGGGGACATATTGACATGCCTCTGCCAGATCAGCACCATGTCCACACCTCCCTGTGTGCCCACAACATCTGTTGCTGCAACATCTGCAAATGCCACAGGGAGGGAGGATGACTCTGGTGGAGAGTCCGATGTACTGTAATGCCTGCACTTGAGGATCCCCCACCGAAGAAGAAGAGGGGTCTTCCGGAGAAGGACAAATGAGACACAGATGTCCATGCACATCCCCCAGGAACCCAGAACCTTTTTTGGATATTGTCGTTTGTGTGCAAAGCGTTCGCCTTGTTGCACATGACACAACTTGCCAACATGACATGGAGTGTTCATGTTGTTCTAATGTAGAGGATGAATGTGGACTTTACTCTGGATAGTTCAGCTCCCAAGACTTCAAACTAATCTGTGAACTTTGGATTCTCAACCTAATGTACAGCACCCACAATCCTGTGTACTATCTCCACACATCTATGTAAATAAACTCACTATTACTCTATACTTGCCACTGTTTTGATTCAAACTTGGCATGCGTCATGGAGATGATGATCTGCTGAAGAACACAGTGCATGCTAACTACTACAGCAAAGTGATTACCGTAATGTGAGTCATGTTGATGTGACACATATGAGGGAGACACACCACTAGGGCACCACAACACATACCAACCATGGCCATGTAACCCATTGCCTACAAAGATGTTGCCCAGAAATACAGTGAAATGCACAGACACCACACCTATCCACACACAGTCAGTGGTAACAAGCCCACAGGTGAGGTAAGCAAATGTCAGTCAGATATGTGAAGGCAGACAACACATATAACTAAGTGAAGCACAGGTTCATTACACATCAGCAACATGTTTATTACACAACAGTTGCAAGGTAATTCCACGTGACAGTGGGCACACAGTCACCAAGAGTCGGAGAATTGAAGTTCAGGGGAGTGTGGTACATCACTTGATGGGATTCGACAAATTCCACCCTGGGATTGGATTCTGGGTGTTGGGGGTCAGAGTTGACCAAACAACTGGCAAAGTACCCTGGTAAGGACAGACATAAGACACAGTCAGAAGCACACCAGAACAGGATAGAAATGCAATACACATGCACAAAACATATCACAGGAAACCTACACAAAAACAAGTTAGCATGTCGACACTATTGTGGAATACAGACCTTCTGACAGGACACATCACTGCACGCATCCGGTCAAGTAGGACACAGACAAACTCAAACAGCAACTGAGCAGCACCAACACATTTCAGGCTAACTCAATACATTGACATAACAACCCCGTAAACTCACATTCAGGTGAAGAAGTTGTTGATGAGCTGTGTGCAGATGTCATCCTCATCATCATTATCATTGGCATCGTGGCCGAGGCCAGAATCCTCCACAGGTGGCGGATGTAGGTCATCATCATACTTGATGAGAGGCAGCTTCTTCCGCACTGCCATGTTGTGTAGCATGCAGCATACTATGATAATTTTGCCCACCTTTGCAGGCTCATATGGGAGGGCCCCTCCGGTCTTGTCCAGTCAGTGGAAGCGGCTTTTCAGGAGACCAAAGGTCTGCTCAATCACTCTCCTGGCCCGACCATGTGCCTCATTGTATCGCATCTCGGCTGCTGTCACAGGGTTCCTGAAGGGTGTCAGCAACCACAGCATGTTGGGGTATCCAGAGTCACCTACATACAAAGAATTGTACATTAGATGAGTTATGTAAGAGGGTGGGATACAACATTGTCAAACACACAAAATAGTAAACAGTAAACACCAACAAGCCAGGCACGCTGGTTTGGCATCTGTGATATCATCAACGCAATGCGACTACTCCTCATGATGTAGGCATTGGGCGCAGAACCGGGGAAACGTACACACACACATGTGTGATACACATGTCTGCTAGACATAGCACCAGAGCATTGATGGAATGGAAATGCTTCCTGTTCCGGTATGTCTGCTCATGTCCCCTTGTTGATACCATGGCTGCATGTGTACCATCAATTATTCCAATGACGCTCGGCATTCTCCTCAATGTATAAAAAGCATCCTTTATGTCAGTGAGTTGACCAGGGCTAGGAAACTTGATGTACAAGTCAAGGAAATGCAACATCCCCTCCAAGACATCACGAAGCACACGGCTGAACATAGTTTGTGACATCCCACCAGCAGTAGCCACAGTGTACTGGAAGGTACCGGTAGCAAAGAAGTGCAGGGCTGCCATCACCTTCACCTTTGGGGTCAGTGCTGTAGGGTATGTCCTGTCAGGTAGCAGATGTGGCGCCAACTGCTCCGCTAACTCCTCAATCAGTGGCCTGGTGAAGCGGTACCGTCGGATGAAGTCATGTTCCAACATGCTTTCAAGGTCTGGAAGCGGTCTATGGACAGCTGGTGCCCTGCAGTACAGAGATGGGCAAAGGAAGATTGTACATTCATCCACCCATGTGGAAATGACCAGACAAAATATCACATGATACATCCTAGCAATACACAATGAACAGAGGTGTGTGCTGTTGGGCATGGACACATATGTCACCTTCATGTCCATCATCTCACATTTCAAGTAAACATGTGTACATAAGATCCATGGAGTGCAATGGCAAATCATTGGGCTGTGTCACAGTACCTATGTACTGCTGTTACGTTCAATACACACACCACAGTGACAAGTGAGGACTGATGTCTCCCAGGCATTACATCTCTATGAGAGGCAGATACCCATGCTCCCTGTATTGCCACATGTACACTGGTATGACATTGCGTATCATGTACACCCCACCAAAAACCATGAGTCCCATAGGTAGTGGCCCCTGTGGTCTCCGCAGGCCATATATGGACATCTCTGAGACATACACACACCATTAATGTTGATGTACAAACCACATGGATGTGGAGACTGACTCCCATTGGGCACATGGAATCAGATACATCTGAGACACAACATGCACACAGACTGTGGGTGCACATCAAAATTGTGGCTATGGGTCTCGCTGTGACATACATACCATCCCACCCTGGACTCAGGGTGTATGTGACAAGTCATACACATATCCCACCTGCAACTGTGTCCATGACTCATGCCCAAAACTGAACAGTTGCACATCACATTGGTGATGTGCACAGCACAGAAAAGATTCCATCCCCATGAACCCGTGCCCAGCCTGGGAGTGGCAGCACCAAAGTGCCACACAAGAAACCAAATGATGCCCCCTTACACACACAGGTAATGCACCCTTACATGCCATGGGATAAAGTGTGGCACATGCTGTGGTGTTGTAGGTGTGCGCCTAAGTCCCTGGCAAGTAATTGTGTGTAGGATCCATCAGCAAGTCGCACCATAGTGAACCGACGCGGGTGACTTCAACAGAGACGCATTGTGCAGTTCTGAACCGAGCCGTGCGCACGGCTTGGCCATTGACTGCAATGTGAACCAACGCAGGTGACTTCTACAGAGACACGTCGTGCAGTCCTGGACCGAGCCGTGCTCACGGCTTGGCTATTGACTGCTATGTGAACCGACGCTGGTGACTTCTACAGAGATGCGTTGTGCAGTTCTGGACCGAGTCATGCGCACGGCTTGGCTTTTGACTGCAATGTGAACCGACGTGGGTGACTCAAATGCATACGCGTCGTACAGGCATTGACCGACACGTGCGCACGCATAGCCCATTGAATCATATGGAGACGGGTGGGTGTGTATTTTTAAAATACGAGTTGTGTAGTTAGTTGACTGAGTCGTGCGCACTCATTGTCTATGGACAGTTATCTAGACAGACGCAAATTTAAAACTTGTATGAGTCATGCGCTGGAAATTCAGTTGGCTGCCTACAACAATGTTGCAATCCTAGGGTGTCATGAAGGCGAAAATTTGAATGATGCGGAAGACGTGTACGAGTCTTACAATTCCATGGATTGGCCAGATTCATAGAATGCAACCGTGTTGGGCCTATCACTAAGGAGACATGGCACAAGTTCTGCCTCTGCAGCACTGATATAAGGCTGACTGGCCCCCAGAGAGCTCACTTGCCTCCACTACATGCTACAGGACCACATCTCTGCTGCCGCTGCTGCTGTCTCTGCATCCTCTGGGTACTGCAATGGCACGTACTCTGGAGAGGACCCCAGTCTTCACAGAGGAGGAGAACCAGGCCCTTCTGGACAGGGTCCTTCCACAGTACTGCAAGCTGTATGGGAAACCAGGGGAGCAGGTGAGTGTGCCACTGCCTTCCTAATTTTGCAAGTTGTCTGGCTAGCAGTAATAGAAGTGTGTACAGCAGTGGCAAGCATGTGCACTGAGTACTTTCAGCACCCAAAGTGTGTAGGTACATGTGATGAACAGGTGTCCTGCTGCAAAAGTGCATTAGTGCAAACTTTTACTTCCCAGGAAATGTTACCATGTCAGACCTTCAGGACAATTGTCCATTTCCATGGGTGCACTACCTGTGTACTTCTTTTACCTTTGTGATGACTACATGCATTTTCAACTGTGTGCAGCACAAATATGTGGCATGTGTGGTAATGTCTTTTTTACTTTGTCATCCTCACAGGTTGATGTCCACCAGAAGCAGGAGATCTGGCTGACCATCGACCGGGCAGTAAGATCAGAGGGGGTCTACAAGCGGCGGATTCACAACTGTCGGAAGAGGTGGCAGGACCTTCGGGTCTGGGCCCGGAGGATCGCACGGGTCCAGCTGAAGCTGTTGCCTTCTCGCAGGAGGGGCGGACACCGGACCCTGACCCCCCACATGCTCCGGATTCTGACGGTGGTCTTCCCGGACCTGGATGGGCAACGGAAGGCCAGATAGCAGCAAGGAGGGGGTAAGTCCATGCCCAATCTGTGAACTATGTCTGATAGGCTATTTGCAGTCTTTTGGCCTGGTCATACTTCCACATTAAGTTGGTCTTGTAGTCCTGGACTCATGTCCCTCAATTGTGTAATGTACCCTCCTCATCTGATCCACATGTGTTGCCCCTACATTATGTGACTTCTTTCACTTGGGAACTGTGTCCCTGCAGTCAGCTTGCTTAAGGTTCTGGACAGCATATGTTACTGAGACTCTGATGTGTGCTTCGTGGGTGGGTCCATTTTTGCACAATTCCTGATCTCTGACATGTGATCTGTGTGTGCCTTTGATATGTGTTCCAATTGCTGGTTTGACTCGCCACATGTGTCTGGGGTATGAAAAACACACCCATGCAGCAGGTGAGTCCATTTAGGGGCCTCCGGAGTATGTATATCAAGTGTGTCACACTTCCTCAGACACCTGCCTACTGTCCAGGCCTATACACTGTTTCAGGTAGACCTGGGTAGTCATGCCCTCTCCAGGGCATTGAGAGACTCTGTACTCCGACTCCTGTGTATCGACCTACTGATTGTGTTTAGTGAAATGTGCCCTCAGGTGTCCGACTCTATGTCATTGTGGTATGGCTTCCTTTTTGGGACAACTGGGGTGTCTATACATTTTAGGGTCAGCAGGACATCTGAGATGTGACTATAGGAGACGATACCTGTGTGACATATAGGTGTGTGATCACTTGACTGTGCACAATGCTGTATGCAACTGTGAATTTCAGGCAGCTGTGTTTCATTTGAGCAGACTGTGAGGTGCTCATGTTCAGGGAGTTGTGTTTGCAGTCACTCATATGTGTGATTTTTGTGATGTGGGGTCATCATAGTCTGGAATATGTATTTTGCAGGGGACGGACAAGTGCACTTGTCAGCAGCAGAGTTTGCTTTGCACATGACCTATGATTGTGACACGGTTTAGACTGTCGTCCGGATGACCTGCCCCTGTGACATGGGACAGTGGCATTGAACTTTCTAGGAGGGATCCTGCATTGGAGTCAAATGTGCTATATGCACCGGATATATGTCGTTACAACGCGCGCGTTACAATGACCTACCATTACAACGCGGTTATAACAACGCAAGTCGTTACAACGACTTGCGTTGGGGGGGGGCGCAAATTTAAAACATTTAAATTACTATTCCAACACCAGTCCCCGTGGATAGCAGGGAAGGTGTTGGGATAGTAAATTAAATGATTTACTATCCTCGAGCGCCCCCCAGCGCAATGCGTTGTAACAACTTTCGTTGTTACAACCGCGTGGTAATAGTAGGTCGTGGTAACGCGCGCGTTGTAAACGTTGCGCACCATATGCACCCCATTGTGGCATTGACTATCAGGACATGAGGACATCATTGTGTGTGTTTCTGCTATGCATCACAAGCATGTTAACTGAGATTCTGGCCATCCCTTCATCCTGACACCTGTCCTGAGTGAGTGGCATGAGATGTGTGTATAGTAACAAACTTCTACATGTTCACTTGCATGTCCAACAACTGTATAGGTGGTGCATGTGTGCACATTTGGGAATTAGCAGCCAACATGCAACAGACATATGGGTGCAAGTCCAGGAGGGATATGGGTGCCATGGTTGCTGGTCAGACTGGCAATTGGCTTATTAAAAACAGTGTGAGCACTTTGAGCAATATTGAGCTGACGATGCCAGGGCTTGCCCTGTGATGTGCTGTACTCTCTGTGTTGTGTGTAGTCAGTGCGGGTGACTAATGTGGGTCTTGTTTTCCTAATTCTATCCAGATACATCCACGGCCACAGGAGGTTGCAGCACCATGGACCAGGAGGAGCGGCAGAGCCAGACTGGGCCAGCGACTGAGGAGTTGGAGGGACACAGTGGCACGGAGGGCAAGGGGAGCCACACCGTGGAGTCCTCAGCATCATCTACCTCAGCAGAGGACCACAGCAGCTCAGAGGATGACTCCCTTGTGGGGGTGGGTGTCAGCAGCCACCAAACCACAGCTAGTGAGGCTGTTTCCGCCACCACCACCACCCTCCCATCGGCTCCCATCCCAGAGGTCCGTGGCGGCTCCTGTGTTCGGGAGTATGTCTCCTTCATGCCAGGCACCGCACCCCCTGCCCCTGTGTCCCCTGCTGCCCTGAGTGTGGAGTCTGTGGACTTGCTTCAACAGATCCATGTAGGGCAGGCATCAATGCTGAGTATCCTCCATGCACACACCAGTCTGTTGACACAACTGGTGTCATTCACGGAGGGAATGTCATCGGCATGTCTGCCCTACAGAGGATCAATCAGTCCATGGCCTCCTCCCTGAAGGCAGCAGTGTCCCTCTTCCAACAGTCCCTCAACCCTCCTTCCTCTGCCCCATCCACAATTCAGTATGTCTGTCATTCACCGTGATTGTAGACTCTCCTTGTGTGATGAGTCTGTTCACCTTCGATCCTCCCAACATCACTGTGTTTGTCATGGGTGTCTGTACAATGTTACCAGTCCATGTGGGCTTCACTGATGCACATTGGTGCAGTTCATGGTGTGTGGTGTGAGGGTGGATAGATGTGAATGTTTTCATGCCTGTGTCCCTACCTCCCTTTTGTCACTGGTTGACGGGCCATGCTAAGTAATTTGTGTAGGTGTGATGTACATTAGTGGCACAGAACACATGTCTGAGTTTCCCAGTCTGAACGACATCTACCTTTGTCATCACAGTGGTCGTTTCATGCAGGCTTGTGTAACCCCAATTTATGGTCCCTGGGGGTAGTGCTGTTGTGGGTCTGTCTCTTTCTCTTTTAGGTACTGTTCATTCCAGCTTATGTCACATGTGTCTGTTGGGATCCCTTTCATCTTACAATGCCTAATTGCCCACGGAGGGGTGCCCAGTTGATGGCTTACTTTCGTATGACACTGTGTCCACATCTGTGTCATTGTGGTTCAGCCCTCCTCATGTGTTGTGTAGCTGCCTGGGGATACTGAGACACACACATACACATGTTGTGTGAGATGTGCAGTATGAGGTTGCCTGTTTGTGTTTGTACATCTGCACCTGTGCATTGGTATTGCTGTTGTGGGCAATTGTCTGGATTTTGTTTGGGTGATTTTCCCTGCTGTCCCTGTGAGTCATGTCTCCTCATTCTGCACATTGATCCTGGCTATTAGGTCCCATTGCTGCCATGGAATGGGATTCTGTGACCTGACACCTACAGTCTACACAGGATGTATTGATTTGTGTGTCTATTTCTGAGATGTGTGTATGCATTATGATGGTTACTTCTGCTTTTGTGTCATTGTACACTGTATGCAATGTCAGCCCCCATGGGTGGTGCTTGTCTGCACATCGCCGAGAGTATTTTTTTATTTTCACAGCACTGTTTGCCTCACCACATCTCTGGGGGCATGTGACACAACCACTACTTTTCCACAAAAGTGTTTCATGTGTTGGGACCAGGAATCATACATGCTGTTTGGCATTTGCTGCTTTTACCATGATGACACTTACCTTTTGGTGACTGTGATGATGGGGGGTTTAGCCCCATTAACACAATGCTCAACTTTTGCTGCAGTTTGGAACCACACAATTTGCATTGGCTCTACACACTGATGGGGGGTTAGAGCACATTGACAGAGTGCTCTTGTGATGCTTGACTTGTGTAGTCAACACAAGTCAACACTGTTGTCATGTTAGGGGGGATGTATTTTGCTGACATACCCGAGGTTAATGTCTGAAGGATGTGTGGTGCATCATCCATCCGATGGTTGGGGGTGTTGATATTGATAGTTATACAGCCCCGTATGAGTGGGGGTCGCAGTAGTGATAGGCAACATGCCACATATGGGTGGGGGTGGCTGTAGTGATTGGCAACATGCCACATATGGGTGGGGGTGGCAGTAGTGATAGGCAATATAACCCCTATGGGTGGGGGTGGCAGTGGGGATGGGCAACATGCCCCATATGGGTGGGGGTGGCAGTAGCGATGGGCAATATGGTCCCTATGGGTGAGGGTGGCAGTAGTGATAGGCAACGTGCCACATATGGGTGGAGGTGGCAGTAGTGCTAGGCAACATGCCACATATTGGTGGGGGTGGCAGTAGGGATAGGCAACATAACCACTATGGATTTGGGTGGCAGTGGCAATGGGCAAAATTACACATATGGGTGGGGGTGGCAGTAGTGATAGGCAACATAACTCCTATGGGTGGGGGTGGCAGTAGTGATGGGCAACATGCCACATATGTGTGGGGTGGCAGTAGTGATTGGCAACATGGGCAGTAGTGATAGGCAACATAACCCCTATGGGTGGGGGTGGCAGTGGTGATTGGCAACATGGCCCCTATGGGTGGGGGTGGCAGTAGGGATGGGCAACATGGCCCCTACGAGTGGGGGTGGTTATGGTGATAGCCATGCAACCCCTATAGTGCCCTATTGCTAGTGGACAGGATATGGAACCCCCTGGGTGTGTGTAACATTTGGCGGGTACGTGTCGTTTGTTTGTGTGGTGGGTGTCTGACTTACCGTCTGCGCCATCCGTGTCTGTTCCTGATCCGATCATAGATGTACAGGACTGGTATGACCTGTGCGATGAGATTCATGATGTGTTTGACTCGCACACGCTGCTTGTTGCTCCATCTCGTACCCGTTGCTAGCTGGTCTGCCTCATATCCGTGTATTGTGTTCTTGCGCAAATCGTACCTGGTGTGCAGCTTTCCCAGATGCTATGACGTGCTGTACGTGGCGACCCGTCCGGCGCATAGGAAGTACGCATCGTATTAGACCAGCCGGAAATTGCAGTGAAACTGGTCCTGTGTGACTCGATTTGGCGTTAATGGATCCGGATCGTACAGAAATTGTGGTTGGAGTCGGAGCGTACGTGTCGGTCGGGAATTTGACACTTTTCCGCATCGTACTTCCTCGCCCAGACGGCCCTGCTCCTGGGATGATTCGGTCGTGAGGTAAGGCTACGGGCAGCTCTCGGTGAGCTGTCTGACCGAGATCGGAATCAACCCCATTGTAGTATTTAACAAAAAGAAAGTAGTCCCAAGAATAGATCATCAACACTCACTTCAGACGAAGTGGATGATGTTTATTTTTTCATACAAATTTTCTTTGATAAAAAAGAGAAGAAAGCTCACATAACATACAAATGTTGGTACTATATACACATATATGAAACAGTAAAGATGTGACTCAATGTAACCCCAGTGAAGTGACCATAACCAACACGTGCTACACAAGAGGTGACTGTATAAAAACACAGGTTATTGGAATATCTACGGATGTCCTTTGGAGAATTTTAAATAATCTTTTTAGTGCCAGAATTGAAATATGTTCTGTATTTTCAGGGCTATCCTGTATTAGTTGTCGATGACGTTTCGACTCCAATCTGGATGTCGGAGTCTCTTCAGGACAGAAAATTCAGGGGACAATGAACATGAAATAGTGTTAGCGAGGAATTGCTTTAAACACTATAGGGGCTAATGGAATTGTATTAGAGGTGTAAGACTTACCTCAAGGCACTTGGGCTCAAGTATATGGATGAATTAATGGTTCTATTATACACAGTGGTCCTTTTTGATTGAATTCAGAGAACAATGATGATGCATGGATGATTATACTGCATGCTAAATTGTGATAAAACAGTGGCGTGATAAGGCAAGACACTTATCAACCAGATGTACTAAAAATCTCTGGGATGGTAGTAGAATAGTTTCTAAAAACAGGATAAGCATCAGACAAATGACCCAGATCAGCAGACAAGATGTAAAATAGAGTTGGATCTGCCAATTTACCCAAGGAGGAATAAATAACTCCTATAGCGACTTGGTTGAACCATCCTTATTCCCAAATTAATTCCTATAGACCGGGCAGGGGTCCAGGGAAGGATGAGTAGAAAGGTAAACCGCAGATCCGGCTGCCTACACTTCAGTTCCAGATCTGTGAAATAACCGCATTTATTAATCTGTTGGCCGTCTAAATATAATATTTAATGCAAGGGGGATTGGAAAGGAATTTCCTTACCCGATATTCAGCCTGGCTGCAGCTCGTCTCCGATAGTTCTCTCACGTGTTAGTGCTCAGATTGAGAAGAGGAGCCCGCTACTGGATAAAATGGAAATCGAGAGAGGAGCGCCGCGTGCACTGTGGTGCGCATGCATATGTTGCGAAGTACAATCAGCTGCCATCTTGGAGTGATGTACATAAAAGTGGATCCTATGTTGGTGAATAAAACAAATGCCACCTGATTATACCTTTGAGTAATTAATAATTGTACCCAGAATATAAGGCATAGGCGGCAGGATAACAAAACTGGGTATGATTTCATGAGGGTATTACAAAGGGAGAACAGGTTGTTCTGTTCTGTTCTTTATGAAAGGATTGATCATACTGATGAATTTGTACATTAAATTAGAGAACCTCTAGTTTGGATTTGAGAGGCTTTAATACATAACGGTGCCTATTGTACATCTCCAATTCTATTATTCTCAAGTGTAATAGAGGGGAAAAACACCTTTGATCCTCATCAATAGGAACATATTCATGTCGTGCCTGGGTGGCCATCTAAATTCATTTCAGTCATGTTATTGTAATTACTCAACATACTGATAACAAATATGTAAATAACGATTTAAATATCACCTTCCAATGATGTCACAACGTTAAGACTTATTTATAGTCCAAAATTTGTAATAACTGATGCTATAAGTGACCACATTAAGAATGGACAATCATAATATATGGCATCTTGTTCCAGATACTTTTTATTATTGCACCTGCATGGAATGTATGTGCAATGACCTTTACATTTTAATGTAGTGTCAGCAAGCTTTGGGAATTAATTTCCACCCTCTACGTACAACGGGAAAATTGTCATTATTAAACACCACATTAGTAGAAAAACATACAGGATAACATTTCGTTCTATACAGTGCAATAAACAATTCAACAATATTTTGGTCTGTTTTCTATATACTGTTGCATTCATATAGATGTGAATTGCTGAAAAATGTTTAAATATAAAACCAAATGGCCTTGGTTGTACAACATGTTCCCATATGAAATGATCTAATGTATGGAACAAAGAAAGACCTTGTCCTACAAAATGTAGCATTACATTTAACAAAATTGTGCTGCATCTAAAAGCCAATAATTAATCAATTCAGATTGATGAATTTGCACCACTCTTCCAGACTGTTCAGCCCTAGTCTGATCAAATTGCATTTATCAATCCCTTTACATTCTAGGAATTGCAAAATCAGTGACATATCTCCACCCCTAGGGGGAATTTTAGCTTTTTCAATAATTTGTCATCGCATATCATCTGCTGAATGGTGTTTTTCTTCACTTGTTGGGATGTCTGGCCTATGTATATCAGGCACCAAATGCAACAGATCACATTTGAAGTGGAGCAAATTGTATGGTTACGTAGGGTCATTTTAGTTCTCTAAGTACAAATTCCTTAGTGTTAGAAGTGTACTGACCAGCAATACAATTTCCACATTTCAATTGGCCTTTAATAGACAGTAATGACCACAGGTTCTCAATGGTGCCCTATTGTTTATAGATGCAATGTACTAAATGGTCCCTAATGTATTTCTTTTTCTTTAGGAAAACATGGGTAGATCTTTGAATATCTCCATAGTGTTCAATGTGGGTGAATGGTGCTTAATGGTTTTCACAATTTGTGTGCAATGGGGACAGAATGTAGTCACACAGATACTTTTGTTGCGTGGTGTCCTTTGCTTTTGTTTTAGTATCTCTTCTCAAGGACTGTAACAGGCCCTTTTCATTGATGTTTTGACTAACCTTTTGGAGTATCCTGTTTCTCTAAGCTTGTCGCTAAGAATAGTCCCTTCACGAAAGAAATCTTATCTTTGAGTACAATTTCTACGCTAGCTCAGAAATATACCGTAGGGGAGTTCGTCTTTAAGTGCCCGGGGATTGAAACTCTTGTATTTTAACAATGTATTCCGCTCTGTAGATTTTCTATACAGGCACACAATCAGTTAATTATTTGTATTCCATATTTCAAGATCTAAATAAAAAAGGAATCCTTTCTCTGTCCACATTATTGGTAAAAGTGAGGAAAGGTTGACAGTCATGCAGATAAGGCATAAACAATTTCAATCTGTCTTCAGTACCTTTCCATATTATTTTTTTTTTGTCAATATAGAAATATGTATTATAAAATATGTTAATAATATATTTTAATTGAAAATTGCTGAAACTTTTTTCAGTAATTATATTAATTTAAATTAATTCAATACATAACTTTTAGTATTTTTTTATTTTTATTTTTGAAATTTTTTTATTGAAATGTTTTTTCCCCCCATTTTCTTTGTAACATGAGCAGGGCACAATGATATACAAAATAATAGAACATAAAATCATACATACATATTCCAATATTCAACTGGACAAGTTCTTCATCTTTTAACAATCAGTACCTAACTTCCATCGGATAAGAGGACCCCAAATTTGCATACCCAGTTTCTTACCCTTTTTTCCCTTCCTAGCATATATGGCTGTTTCCAGTTTTTGTATTGATAATACTTTACCTAACCATTGATGGTATTATGGAGGGTTAGGATCAAGCCAAGCAGAAGCCACTACCAATCTCAGGATCGCCATTGCTACAAATATTACATTTTTACAGCTTGGCTGCCTGTCAACACTAACCCCCAATAACATAATAACTGGGGTTAACTCTATTGTTGTTGACAGTGCATTCTGGAAAAAATTCACAATGTCCTGTTTCGTCTTGTCCAGATGGGGACAAACCGAAAAAATATGTATCAGATCAGCCTCTGTGCTGCCACATCTAAAACAAGTAGTGCCAGATGTTCCCCCCCACTGGGCAATCTTCGCGGGTGTATAGTATAGATGGTATAATATCTTATAGTGTTGGGCCTGAAGGGACGATGAACACAGCATTTTACTCCCCATTTCTAATGACTCAGTAAAGATATCCCTGCCTATATCTAAACCAATAGGCCACCTATCTATCCATTTCTCTAGATCATCTTTCATTAATTTTGTCATTTCTAGATAAAACCTCTTGATAGTGCAATCAAAGCCACCTTCTATAAGGTCCATCACTATATTTCTTTCGAACCCCAATGTGCCCCCTTGTTTATTCAATATACAGCTTCTTATTTGAAGGTATTTAAAGAAATGTTTTGTATCCAAAGTATGCCTATTTTGCAATTCCGTAAATTGTAATATACCATAACCGCCCAGCATATCTCCAAACTTTCTTATCCCCCGCCTCTCCCATTCTTGAAAGACAGCTCCTGAGAAAACCTCACTGGGTAAGGAAGGGTTATTTTTTAATCTAGTATATGCATTATACTTCCCAATTCCCACCTTTTTGACAAACCCTTTCCATATATTATGTGCAGCCATTACTGTCTTAAATCGTGTTCTTTTGAAGTAACTTTCCTCCGTGAATCTCAGAAATACATTTTCAGCATTTGTACCCAAAACAAAACCATAGATAGCGAGCGAGCCAATCTTGTCCCAGCCATCCACCTCAGCACCTCCAATCAAGCCCACCATACCTTGCACTGCTACTGCCCAGTAATAGAGCTTTAAATCCGGTAGTGACCAGCCCCCTCTTTCCCGCGGGAGGGACATAAATCTCAATGCCCTTCGCGTCTTACCTTTTGCCCAAATAAAACAGTTAACCATCTGTTCACAAATTTTAAACCACTTATTGTCAACTAGGAGTGGTATTGCCCTAAAAATGTACAAACATTTCGGCAAAACCAGCATTTTAATAATATTGACTCGTCCTACTAGTGACAAGTGGAGATTCTCATATCGATCCAAATCTTTCTTTACTTTATCTATTATTGGGACGATATTTTTTTCCACCAAAGTGTTGAGATCCGTTGATTCCTAGATACATCCCTGCCTGAACCACTCGATTATCATCACAAAAAGTCATTGAGTTTTAGATGATCTGAGTCTTTGAGGTATTTAAGGCATAGCCAGAGACTTGCCCAAATCTACAAGCCTCTGCCTCTACCTGCTCAGTCGCTTCCGTGGGGTTTGGTGTTATCACCGCCACATCATCAGCGTATTCAAGTATCTTACAGGGTCCCAATAATGTATTTAACGGGGTGATATCTGCACATAACTCTATCCTGCGAATTAGTGGGTCCATATACATGGCAAATAGCAGCGGGGAGCATGGGCACCCCTGCCGTGTACCCCTCTTAATCTGAAATTGTCCCGTAATGCCCCTGTTTACTCTTAAAGCTGCAACCGGTTCCCTCCCTATACAGAGTCTGTAGAGCTTTCACGAAACCCCCTTTAATCCCAGCTCTTGTTAGGGTGTGCCACAGATAGTCCCAGGAGACCCGATCAAATGCCTTTTCAGCATCTAACAGCATTACTGCCATCGGATCTCCTGTGACCTCAGTGGCATCAAACATGGTTATAACTTTCCCGGTGTGGTGCGTTGTCCCTCTTCCGGGAATGAAACCGTGTTGGTTACTACTGACTAGGGCACTTATTACTCCTGCAAATCTCGTTGCAAGAGCTTTCGAGTATATTTTTGTATCATTGTTCATCAACGTAATTGGTCTGTAGGGCCCTGGCTCAGTCGCCGGCTTCCTTTTTTAAAATATTAATACGATATCTGCACCCCCCCCAAGATTTTGGGATAGACTCCCCCATCTGTGCAGCTTGAATCGTTCTACTTAAATCCTGCCCTAAACTCCCCCAGAAAGTCTTATAAAACTCTAAAGGGAGCTGATCCGGGCCAGCGGCCTTTCCTGAAGGGAGGTTGCCCATAGCTTCTTTAATTTCAGTATGATCTAGCAGCTTCTCTAATCCTTCTGCATCTTCAGTAGAAACCCTCTCAGCTGGGATATTCTGAAGATATTCACTTATCTCTTCAGCATTACTGGGGTATTGGTCATCATATAGTTTCTGATAAAATTTCCTAAACACTTCCCTAATTTCCTCAGAGTCTGAATGTAGCCTTCCATTTTCATCCCTAATGTCCCTGACAGTTCCATCTGCCGCTATCTGCCTAGTGCGCATGGCAAGAACATGTCCAACTTTTTCGCTAAACTCGTAGCATCTCTCCCTTCTAATAGTATGATATTGGGCTGCCTTGTTTGCCAGGTCATCCTCAGCTTCACTTTTTACTTTCATTAATTCTATGATTGATTGTTCTATCGGTTCACCCATTATAACACACTTATTAAGCTGTTCCTCTGCCTCTGAGACAGCCCTCTCTATGGCACTATCCCTAAGTCGTTCTACTTTCTGTTTATATGCACTAAAGCTGCATGTCTCTCCATGGGCACCAGCCTTAAAGGCGTCCCATATAACTCCCACCGGGGCGCTCCCTCTATTATTCTCAAAGAACTCGCTAATCCATTTGGACATATGCAATATATAGTTATTATCCAAAAGGAGCCCTCTTTCAAATGTCCAAACCCTGCTTAATCTTATTCTCCCTTCTAGCTTCATTGTTAATATTAGGGGGTTGTGATCGCTAAAAATTCGTGGAAGCCTATCAATTTCTACTCTGGTCATTAAGTCGTTAGATATCAAGAAATAATCTAATCGGACACATATACGATGTGGTGCGGAGTAATATGTGAAACCTGTTTGATCCGATCTAATTCTGCCCCAGACGTCTTGCAGAATATTATTCTCTAAAAGATCAACTAAAGCTTTATGTACTCTTTTCTTCCTGCCTTTATAGCTTCTAGTCAAGCCTACCCCCAGCCCCTCCGCCCCATTAATGTTTAAGTCACCACCTATAATAACCTGAGGGGGCCAACCTGCTAACTCAGCATCTAAGAACTGTAAAATTTCTGGATCATCCTGGGTTGAGCCGTACACTGCCACCATTGTTGTCCATACTCCCTCTATTAAGACCTCGACCATAGCCCATCTACCCCATTGATCTTCTAGTTTTTTTTCCGATTACCACATTTTTACTCCTTGAGAGAATAACTACCCCTCTGTTTTTCGTCCCTTGCTTGGACCTTGCTATTAAATGGAACCCTAGCTGGTTGAGACAGAACTCCTGGGTACTCATTATATGCGTCTCTTGCAGGAATACGTAGTCTACATTCATTTGCCGCAATCGGATTCCTATCTTTTGTCTATTTTGAACGTCGTTTAAGCCACATACATTCCACGTTACAAATCAAAGAGACATATCTAGTTTTTAAGGGACTACCGGCTGACTGCTCATTTCTAATTACCAAACTTCCAAACTCGTTCTTCGCTACTTCTATTTCACAGATTCCCATTTTAATATTCTCAATCCATTCAGTTCGATACCCATACTCATACTTCCATTCTAAATCATGTTCTTCATAGTCCAAACAAATTCCAATGCCCATGTGCCCTGCCCCTGCTCCCCCCCTCCCCCACCCCAGACAACCCTCCCACAGAAACCCACCCCCCCCTACAGGCAAATAGGTCCGAAGGACCTATGTCTGACCGACGATGCCTACAGGATGTCACACCCTCCCTCCCCTGATTCTCTTAAACCATAAATTACCCTCATGGTGCTCCCCCCAGGATAGTATTGAACCTCATCTGCCCCCGTTATCACCTAGAACTAATGACACCCACCAATACACCAATACAGACCTACCCCTCTCCCTGACCCAGAGGAAAAATATACAGTCTTAACTCATAAGCCAGATTTTTAACCATACAATAGGATTCCCCTGCTGCATAATGTTATTATTAGTCTCTCTCTTCTTTACTACTTTTTGTGGGAAATGTCTCTGACAGCAACTGCTTGGGCGTCATGCTCCACAGACTCCTTATGGTGTGTCTTGTGTTGACCTCTAGTTTCATGCAGAAATCTGAGGTACTCTTGTGCCATGATTTCAGAATAGAAGACCTTAAAGTTTCCATTTAGGCCAATCTTCAATCGTGCTGGAAACATGAAGTAAGCCTCACAACCAATATTCTGGAAGGAGGTGATCAACTGCCTCATCCGCCATCGCCTTTCCACAGTGGTGTGGCAGAAGTCAGGGCGGGCAAAGAAAACAACATTCTTATAGGTGCGCTTTGCCTGGGGTTTTGCCTTGCTGATTATCTCTTCACGTAGTAAAAAGTTCCCAACATAGAATAATATTGCGCGGGGCTTACCCTGTGTCTCCTTCCGCGTCATCGGGAACCGGTGTGCCCGTTGTACCTCGTGCTCCCAATCCCATGAAGCCATCTCTGGAAAAGCACCCTTTAATAACTCAACAACAAACCCTCGTACGTCCCCCCCTCCTTTCCTTCCTGTATCCCAAGTAGTCTGACGTTGTTACGCCTTTGTCTGTTTTCGAAATCCTCCAGTTTCCAGAGCATATCCGCTGTCGTCTTATCCTGATCTCTCTTAGCGTCCTGCATTTTGATAAAATCATCCTCCAATTTTCCCGTTCTGTCCTCCACCTCAGATACTCTCCCAACCATTTCTTCGTACATTTTATTGATTTTATGCAAAGAAGTTTGTATTTTTGTATTTGCATGTCTGGCTCTCCTGCTTGCCCTTTGAGTCTCAGCACGAGCCTCACCCTGTATTTGCTTCAAGGTAGAAAATAGGACTTCAAAGTTAGAGGCACCCCCCTCAGGGCCCTGAGAGTTAGCATCGTGAGTGCCCCTATCTATGTTCTCAAGCCCCCCATAGGCGGTGCATGACTTTCCAGTGTATTATCCCAGTCAAGCTTCTTTACAACTGATTTCGCAGGTGCTCCCCGAGATGCTCTGGCCAGGTTCTTTCGTCTAGAGTTGTTTAACTTTACTCTTACATTTGGGTCTGCTGTTCAACACTGGTTTATTCATCTCTATGGCAGTGGTTTTTAGTCTCGCTTTTGGGGCCTTTTGAACTGTCTCCAAATCAATAGGCTCTGTGTCACTATCCGATTCAGACTCAATCTCTGAATCAGTATCCACTGCAGAGCCTGCTGATGTTTCCAATTCTGAGTCTGAGTCTGTCTCCAAGTCCAAGCTACTGTTCTCGCTCTCACCCTCGTCATCTGCCTCATCATTGCCTGTGAAAAAGACATCCTCACCGGGGGAAGCCAGATTAGATCCTAAGGCAACTGGTATTTTCTTGCCAGTTTTATGATTTGCATTTGCGTTTGTGTTTGTGTTTACATTAATCTTGACCCCTGATTTCACTAGGTCAAGGGCTGCCTCTTCAACATCTACGTTCTCTTGTATCAATTCTGGTGTTGATATTACATTAGAATGCCCATTCATATCAATCACATCTGTGTCAGCACAGTCTCTGGGTACTTCATGGGGTACCTCTGTCTCTTTAACTGTGGTTTCTTTTGTGGTTTCTTTTGTAATTACTTCTTTCACCTTTAATTGCTCAGCCCCGCCCCCTACCGTGTCCGTAGAAAGCCCTGGTGATCTCGAGGGCTCTGTAATTTCACTATGACTGACGAGCTCCACCAAGCGGTTCACTCCCTCAGTTGCTTTAGTTGCTCCAGCCGCTTCCGTGAGGGTGTTATGCTGCTTCTCTCCGCACAAGAACGCCATCGTCGGAACCAGGAACACTCGATGCGGAGCTGGCTGGACACTCGGTAAAGGTGAGAATGTTTCCACTATTGTAGTTTGACGAAGTGATGTCTCTCTCCCTACCACCTCGCCAGCGATTGTCTGCACCTCGTTGCTTTTTTTTAGTGAAGCCGTTGTCTTTTTCTTCTCCGCATCCTTTTCTCGGATTTTCCGCATTTTGATCTTCTTTGCAGCCTCTCGTCTCTGTTGCGCTTTTGATCTCACTTTGCCTCTCAGGTTAGAGGCTGGGGTGCCGGAATCATCTGTGGGCGCTTCCTCCTCTTCATTCCCCCATCCATCTCGATCACGAGTTTTCTTGGGAGACCGTAGGAGCTTAGGAGCCATTACCCTCGATAGGTTCTTCAACTTCAAATGAATCTGCCCAGACCACACAGTCCGTGCTGCAAAGAATGAAATAACCTTAGATAAGGTCTTCTCCTTTAGCTGAATTAAATCCTCTGCTCGTACAGGCCAAAGAATAGACACTCCAAGCATCGCGTTCCTGCATCCAATGTCCGACAGCTGACAGCACTCTAGTCTATTTTCTCCGGTTTTGTCACAATGTCGACTCGGTTTGATCTAATACTCCATTAGAGCGCCGACTGTGGTAGATGGGGCTGACGAGAAAAAAGCCTTGGGATGAGCACCAGATGAACCGATTACACCACCATCAGGAGGAGAGTCAGGCGTGACTTTCCTCTACAGCGTCTCGGCAGCCATCTTGCCCCACCAAGTCTCCACTTAGTATTTTTTTATACTTAATAAATAAATACAAACATTTTAGTTCAGGCAGGAATTGTTTCTTTAATAAATCTTAAACATGTATTTAATCTGACAAAATATTTAATTCAAAATAAAATTAATAGAGTTGTAGCATTTTTTGTCCTACATTTGAAATACATATCTACAATTAAGTTACATTAATATTTACCATACAAACATTTTTGCTAATCGTTTTGTTTTTAAAGTTTAATAAACTTTTTAAAATATCCCTTTAAGTCACTCATAATTTTGGCTCCACTTTGTTTTCTCAGGGGGTAGAGACATGTAAGTTTATACATCGCAGTAATTTTTCACTTAGAAATGGTGAATAGCCAAAATTAGCAAATATATTTGAAAGTTTAAGAGTAAAGTTACACCTATAAATTTACACACATGTAAATTTACCGCTGTGAATAGGCCCCACTATCTTTGTGATGATGGAGATGCTACGGAGAGACGAGGGCCTGGACGGACTGGCGACCCTACGTGAGGGGAAATCATGGAGGCCATCATGGCCTCATGGGAGGCAATAGAGAAGAGAATGTATGCTATCGGCTCTGACCTCACATTATTGAAAGACGATCATCGGAAACTCAAGGAGAGAGTAGCCACCACCGAAACCAACATGAAGGATATTTGGGACACGATGGCTGCCTTGCGAAAGTCACTGAACGAAGTGGCGCACAGAGTTAAAGTGCTGGAAGTGAGAGTAGAGGACAGAGGAGAGTTCCAGAGCGTGAGGAGGGGGCAGACGCGGTCCAGTTCTTAGAGACTTGGCTGAAAACAGAGGTGTCCCCGGAAGGACTGTCCCCATTTTATGCGCTGGAACCTGCACACAGGGTCCCGGCTCGCCCACCCAAACCTGGGGCTTCACCTCGTCAAATGGTGGTGACACTGCTACATTATCGAGACTGCAACTTTATACTGCAGAGGGCCCGGGAGCAGCAGAACTTGCAGATTGAGAATAGCAAGAGGATTATTTTCCCTGACTACACCAAGGAGGTAGAGTGCCAGAGAACGTCCATCCTTGCTGTTAAACGAAAGCTGCGTCAGCTCCACCTCCCATACGCCATGCTGTTCCCGGCCCGCTTGAGGGTGACCGCAGCTGAGGAAACACACTTGTTTGTCACTCCGCAGGCCACCTGAGACTGGCTGGAAACCCGGGGTAACGCTGGCGCACGCACACCACAGGCGTCCTCACCCTGAGAGCGGCTGCCAGCAACGTTGCCAGTACAGAGACCCATCTCTCCAAGGGACCGGCGAAAGGAAGGACACAGTGCAGTCCTGCCGGTGGCGGCCATCAGCCAGGGCGCAGCCAGCTCAGTTAGCCTCGACACGGATAACGAAAAGAGCGGAGAGGAGAGCCCTAGATCGAGTAGTGTCCAGGGGCTCTCGGACGTTGACCTCCCGGACGTCACTCTGCAGACAGCGGATGGGATTTTTGGATGATGGGGCAGAGGATACTTAGAGGAGATGGTAGATAAATGCATGTCCTGATCTTTGGGCTCAGGGGCTCATCTGAGGTTCCGTGACAATTATAAGTGGTGTTTTCGACTCGTTCGAATATGGAGGAGTTTGGTATCTATGAACCGCAAATGGCGAGTTTAGTGGATGTACGCGTTTTCGCTACACTAGCTTGAACCATTCGTCCTATTCGTGGGTTTCTTCATTTGAACCCACGGGTTCCATTTTAGATACGGCATCCATTTTTTTCTCTTGCCCTCAAGTAGCCAGCGAACGGACACTGTCTGCTTCGTGACCCTGGGATTCCCAAACTCTTGCGGAAGACACGTGTTCCTTTGAGGGTGTCTTTATGATGAGGGGGATGATACTGTAAAGGCAGATGGCCCCGCTCGAGGCTCATCTTGCCGTGCCGGTCTATTGTTTCAGCCGTGCATTCATTAGGCATGACTCCTTTGATCCTGCAATTATGTTTCCGATATCGCCCCCTACACTCTTTTCAATCTGTTATCTATCTTTGTCTTCACTTGCACCTGTTTCTGACTCTTTCCTTAAACTCGTTTACAGCCGGAATGGAATGTACTTAATGGTGGGATAACTTACTTTTACAGTTGGGAACCGGCGATGCTACTGTAATTATGTTCCGGGACTCTGGGTACATGAAAGCAACCCTTTTGAAGTTTACTGTGGGAACTGAGTTGTAACCTTTTGTCCACCATGTTGTGCTATGACCTAAAAACTGTATAAAAGGAGCGATCCACTGTTGCAATTTGAAGCAGTCTCCTAGAACCTAAATGCATTGTACTTCTTGTGACTTCTGTGTTCCCTGCAGTAAATAAACCTCGATCTTTGACGCCGAAGGAAGTGTCCCGTGTCTCTGTAATTTGTACGCCGGAACAGGTAACCCACAAAGGTTTCAGGTGTTGTCCCCTGGCACCGCTGGGCCTTAGAATAGCCCAGTCCTTCACATCTGGTACGAACCAGCAGGGTGGACGGGGGCCCTATCAAAATTCATGGGGCATGGTTGGCTACATTTGTTCTTATGGAGGGGGCCGGAAAGAGGTCTGGAGGCGTTGAGCGTGAGTCCAATGCTACCTTATGTTTATGATTCTTTGTATGACTACCTTGGTTTGGCTGGGGGCCTGTTCTTGTGTACCTGTCCTGGAGTTGGGGAGTTGGGTAGAGTTTGAAGTTGGGGAGGGGGGAGGATCAGACATGTCACTGGGGGGTATTTAGGGGGGCAGGGGTTAGCTCGGGAACCATGGGTACCTCCGCTGCAAGAAACGCACTTGGCAAAGTCAGAGGGAGCAGCACTGCAGAGGCACTGGAGAGGGCAGGTATTTCACACCACATATTCGGCCTATGCAAGTGGTACCTTAGTATGGGTGCGGGCAGGCGTGCCATTCCAATGTGTTAGGCAGCTGGTGGATACAGAAGGCAGATTTACGGTAGTAACAGGGCAGCTTGATGGCCTAGACATTACGTTAGGGAGCATCTATGCCCCTAAAGCTGAGCAACCTGCCTTTTTTGCACAGTTATCGCAAAAACTAGCGGGGGAGCTGATGGGTCCTGTACTGCTGGGGGCGAACTTCAATTGCATTACTGACATTGACTTGGACCGTTCTCATCCTCCACTTCCTGATGCCTCCACACATAGGGTGGCAGAGGCCAGATGGGACTGGCAGCAGCGTTATGGTTTAACAGACACTTGGGATTACTCTTATTTCTCGGCTATGCATGAGTTGCACGTCATGTTGGACACTATACTTTGCTCCCCTGAGGTGCATCTGACGGTCACACTCAGTGAGTATTTAGCTAGGATGATTTCTGATCACAACCCGCTGCTGCTGACCTTGAACTGGGTCGGACTTCGGACGGCTATTCCTAGCTGGCGTCTCCGAGCAGAAACACTGGAAGACCAGGTCTTCCGAACCACCATAGGCACCGCCATTGAAGAATACTTTCAATATAACACAGGCACATCCGCTACCCTACAGAACGAATGGGACGCATTCAAAGTAGTGTTACGGGGTCGCTGCATCGAAGAGGCTGTGGGAGTCCGGTAAACTTTATTGAGTGAGGTGCAGCGGGCGGAAGTATGCTCAGGGAGAAGGAAAGGGAAAGACCTGGATGGGAGTATAAACAAGTGGAACTTATGAGGGCGAAAGAAGAGGTGGCGGCACAAGTGGAGAGGCTGAGGTGTTTCAATTACAGGGCATACACGGCGCGGGCGTACTCAGAAAGGGATAAATCTGGAGCACTACTAGCTTGGTTGGCAGACCCAGCGCGCAGGGGGACGCCGATTCTAGAGCTACGCGACGTGGAGGGGCAGTACACTATGGGCAGCAAGCTTTTAATACGCAGTTCTTGGAATACTACACTGCTCAATATCAAAGTCGGTTAGACCCCAAGGAACTGGATGAGGGAGACTTTCTTGATATAGACCTGCCACAGATTGAGGCTGAGGACACAGAGGGACTGGGATGTCCAGTGGAGCTGGGGGAGGTCAGGGGAGCAATTAAGAGAATGTCCGAGAACAAAACGCCAGGTACTGATGGGCTACCATCTGAATTTTATGCCACTTATGTAGATCTGCTGGCTGGTAACCCTATATAACCAGTCAAAGCATGATGGCTGCCTACCTAGCTCTACAAGGGAAGCAGTAATTATACGCCTCCTTAAGCCGGACAAGCCGGCATGGGACTGCACAGCCTATCGTCCTCTTGCAATGCTAAATCTTGACTACAAGATATTGAGCAGTGTTCTGGCCAACCAGCTGATTGTACATATGACAACTCTTGTGCATGGGGACCAGGCTGGCTTCATCCCTACCCAGAACACGGCCATGAACATACGGAGGTTATGTCAACTGTTGCACGGGACGATTGAGGAAGGGGGCAGGCATGCGTACTATCGATTGACATTGAAAAAGCTTTCGATAGTTTGGAATGGGCATATCTGTTCGGTGTTTTGAGGTAATTTGGCCTGAGCGAGGGGTTTGTAGCCTGGACGAAGATTCCTTATAACCACTCGGCGGCCAGGGTAAGAATGGGTGAAGCAATCTCTGCAGCCTGCCATGTGGGCAGGGGGACGAGACAGGGTTGTCCGCTGTCTCCCCTCCTGTTTGCCCTGGCAATAGAACCTTTAGCTGTCCATGCGCGAATGGGGAGATACTACAGGGGTTTGGAAGGGACAGGCCAGGTGCACTACATTGCACTATATGCAGATGATTTGTTAATATTCATCGCCAACGCTGCTGAGGAGTTGCGGGGTGCCTGGGAATCGCTGGCAAGTTTGGGGCGTGTGGTGGGGCTTAAAGTCAACTGGAACAAGACATGTCCCTTCCCGGTATGTGGGGGCAGAGATGAACCCCCTGAAGGGCTGGATGTGAGATGGGAAAGCAGCTGCTTGCCTTATTTAGGGGTCAGAATTTATCATGAATCTGCTGACTTATTTGAGGGCAACGCAGGGCGGGCGTTGAGCACTACCAGGCGCAATTTTGAATTCTGGGGGACTCAGCCTTTATCAGTGGCGGGAAGGGTGGCGTTACTAAAAATGATAACCATGCCTCGACTACTTTATTATTTCGATGCGCTACCACTTTGGATACCTGGGAAGTGCTTCGCCAAACTAAACTCTATGGTCACGAGTTTCCGGTGGGGTTCCTGGAGGTGCAGAGTGGCGCTGAGTACTATGATGCGGCGTAGGCAGGAGGGAGGTTTTGCAGCGCCGGATTTCGAGGCATATTATCACGCTGCCCAATTTCAATGGTTCGCGCAGTTGATGGCGGAGAGACTGAGGAAGGAGGAGGATCAGAGAGGTATGGACCCGAGACTTCGTCAGCTAGCTCGGATTCTGCTCCAGTTACCGGTGTGAGAAAGGGAGGTGCTGAGGGACCTGTGGGTGGTGCGGCAATGCTGGAATAGAGCTATTAGAAGAGGTATGGTGGGACCTGCGTATGCGCCTGAGATCCGAATATGACTCTGTGAGGTGTTGCCACATAGAAGGAGATTGGCAGAGACTGAGGGTTTGGGAGGAATTGGGGGTCTCCACTATTGGGGATCTCTATGCAGATGGTGCCCTGATACCGTTTCAGGACCTCACGAAAGATATGACCTGCCTGCTCAGGATTTTCTTTTGCATGCAGCTCTGTCGACTGAGCCAGGGACCTTCCTCCCTTGTCAGTATGTTGTCACTGCAGCGGGAAAGATTAAGGCGGTTTCCTGCTTCTATAGGAGTACAACACAGGGGTATAGGACCCCCTTAGAAAATCTGCGCGTTAAATGGGGGGCGGATCTGGGGACACCAATAGAGGCAAAACTATGGGAGATAATGATGGAGTGGGCATGGAAATGCTCCAGAAATGCAAGATTTCAGCTAATACAGTTCTACGTGTTCCATCGGGTGTACCTCGCTCCTCTTAAAATGAATTTGTTTTTCGATTCCCACACAATCTATCCGAGGTGCAAAATGGAAATGCAGCGTTTGAGCATATGCTCTGGGACTGTCCGCTGCTTCATGGGTTCTGGGGGGAGGTCCCAACCAGACTGAAGGAGGTGACGGACAGGGAGCTACAGTTGACCATGAGTGTTTGCCTGTTACATTGGTTCCCCCACACTGCCCACAACAAAATCACCAGTTAATTCCTAGATTTAGGATTAGTGCTAGCTAAGCGGGAAATTGCTAGTCACTGGAAAGTGATAACTGCCCCTAACACTGCGCGATGGCTGCGGGAATTCATAAAATGGGGGGACTTGTAGGGGACTCTCCGACTGCAGATGGCTCGAAGGACTGACAACGATAAGTTACTGGATGCGGCGAGAGCCTGGGGGGCAATGGTAGACCTTCTTCGGAGACCTGATGATGACGAGGACTGATCCCCTGCGGGCGGGGGACCCACTCTCTAATACTGGACTGTGGCCACTGGAGCATGGGCGGGATGGAAGGTCGGTGAGACGGTGGAGACGGGAGCATTCCCCGGGATGAGTCTAGGATTACTGTCATAAGGACCTCCACGGAGGGATGGAAAGGTATACTGCGTGATACACGAGACACAAGGGAGAGCAACATGTCTGATGGGGGTGGGGGGAAGGGAGAATGGGGGCGGGGGAAAGGGAGAGTTGTTGGGGAGGTTGGGGTTTTGTATTTTTTGCTTTGTTGCTAACTTCCGCGCTAGGGAGCGGACGGAGTTCGAGTGCACATATTCCTTGAGCTGTATGCCACTGCCCTCCAGGATGGAATCCAAGCGCTAAACTGGATAAGACTAATATACTTAGAGGACGATATGGCTGTTGAAGCCGGAGAAATAGGTGGGGCCGGTTTTGGTCGGAGCAGGTCTAGGGCACGTTATACCCTCATACTGGCACAATATTGCTCATGGGTTTGTATATTGAGTCAGAAATTGAAACTGTCATGTCTATGATATATGCAAAACTGAATACATTTTGTTTGCAAAAGAAATTTGTGTAGAGTGGAGTGAAGTGGCGTAGAGCAGAGTGGCATCAAGTAGAGTGGAAAGGAGTGGCGTGGAGTGGTATGGAGGGACCTGGAGTGCGGACAGTGGAGTAGAGTGGCCTAGATTGGAGTGGTGTAGAGTGGAGTGGAATAGAATGGCATAGACTAGAGTGGCATAAAGTGGTGTAAAGTGGTGTGGAGTGGAGTGGAGTAGAGTAGAGTAGAGTGGAGTGGCATTGAGTAAACAGGTATAGTGTGGCATGGCGTAGAGCAGAGTGGCACAGACTAGTGGCATAGATTTGAGTGTCATTGAGTGGCGTGGATAGGAGTGAGGTAGAGTGACATAGAATGGAGTGGAGAGGCATTGTGTGTCAGATTTGCATTATGTGTTGTGTATTTGCATTGTGTATAGCGGGGAGTTCAGTGTCATTGTGTGATGTGGTATGCAGTGCCATTGAGTGGTATGAAAAGTTGCCCAATGCATTTGCCCTATAATGCTTTAAAGCCTGGTCAAGGATAGTAAGTGCAATAGGAATAATACAATACAAGAGTTTACCAATTATCTCGACCAACTATCTATGTAAACACCTGATACCTTTGATCCCATGCAGGAGCTTGTTAATATGTACATACACTTCTGTGAGAACTGGGTAAATATGTTTTAGACCGCGGGGAGGGGGGGGGGCTTATGGGTGAGGGAGCAACATGCATGGCACTGGTTAGGGAAAAAGGAGATGAAGCCAGATGGTCGCACTGAACGAAATAGTATCTGAATCAAAGTGCGATCAGCAGATGGATGCTAATTAATTTGAATCAGTATGTGCTTAGTGCATGCTCCACAAAAAGCAATGGATGGGCTCTAAAATTAAAAAAAATGCCTCTTGAAAATGCAGCACATGCGCTCTGCAGGTGAGACCTAAATTCTCCCCTTTACTTTGTTGGGGTTTGACTTGAAATAAAAATACAAAAAATTCCTGCTGGTCTGCCTTGCAATTATTGTCCTTTTTAGTTTTCACCAGAGGAGCTTCGGCAAGGTGGAGGAAGCATTTTTGGTTTAAAAGCACTACTTAACTGGGTCTATAGACTTTAGAAGTATTTTCAATGGACACATGTAAAGTAGTGACTCAGCACTCAATATGAACACTGAAGGGATTAAAAATGCAGGGTCCTGTATTTCTAAACAAGCCATTAACTATACCTTTTGTATGTCAAAAAGGAACCTAAGGGAAGGGGTACCCACTAGGCCCAGAGGACCCACTAGTCACCACTTGGAAATGGTATTTCGTGTTAGGGGCTAATAGACCTTAAGGCTGCAATAACTCTGTAAACCTACAAACTAGGTGGATGATTCAAATTGTTCCTCCAAATAGCATGAGGAAGAGGGAACATATCCACATGGGCCATGAAGGAGATAGATATGGCCATCAGATTATTCCTGGCCTTTATTGATGACAAGTGGGATGATTCTAACAAAGAAAAGCTCTTATAATATTGACTCCTCAGCTGTCCTGGAGAGTTCTTCAAAATATCTTTAAAATCATACAGTTATCAGCTAGCTATTTTAATTGTCTACCACTTTGATCGCGGTTCTTCTCAAGCTATTCGATGAGTTTGTTTGGTCAATTATGGAAAGGCAGTTTATTATAAAACTTTCAGGAAAGAAATTAGACAGTTACTACATATTGAATAGGTTTCTAAACATTCCACATTTCCACTGCTGCGTGCTAACACCGATTTTCACATAATCTGTTACTTCAAAACAAACGTAATTTTGATCATCGATATCTGGGTCTACACACAGCTTTGGTAGAATCACCACAATGCACAAAACCTCACACGAAGCAACTTATGCAGCATCATTCATCCTTCATTGTCCTATTCATCAGCTTTGTGTTGTAGCATCACTGAGGTTAATCCATGGTGTCCACAATAACATGGCTGGTGTAGCAGCTCCCAACACTCATTTATGTTGATGTCCCTTGACTGCTTAGCATGCATCACTCAGTCAGTAGTGCTCCCACTCCAGTAACTAAATGTGTATTCATCTTCCTCCCTAATGGTATCCTTCTGGAGATAACTAATAAAAAGGCCCCCAGGGTATACCAATATCTCTCCATGGATCCCTGAGAGGTCCAGTCTTGTTCTAGTTTCCTCACATTATTGAAATGTATCTTCGGGGCGTGAATCCCAGTGAGCTCTGAGGTGTCGGGACCCGCGGATGGTCTGAATACCGGGTTAGCAACTCTCCTGGACGGCCAGCTTGTCACCAAAGCCGACGGAAGGTGCGAGGAGCATGTTATGACTGTCGGGGGATGGTTTAATACCACGCAATGCCCTCTTTCACAAGCGGTAACTTTCTGTATCGGGAGACGCGGGTGGCCGCCATTTTGAGCCGCCGCTCCCGCGTCTCACAATGCTCCTGAGGTGAGCTTTACCGCATTGGAGTTCTCTCGTAATTTCTCCAAAGATAGACAGCGCTGCTGTATTTTCATCATTTAACACTGCCAATGTTGTTTTTTTTCTTCATTTCATGCTGAGGTTCGTTTTTTAGCTGCTCTCTCCTCATATTCATGAAATGTTACGGCCGCCATTTTAGGTATGCTTTACCTATCTAGCCTATCTGCTTTACCAGTGTCCTTGCTTCAGAATGCAGCTACATGTGGATGATACTACCAAGTTCTGCTTATAAACAATGTTGGCCCATGAAGAAGTCTCTGTTGCAGGTTCTGTAATTCATGCTGTGACGCATAAACCAGTTCTTCATGCTGTGACGCTTCAACCAATTATTTCACTCCCGTGTTCTCACTCATATTCAAAAGCTTTGCCTACAGTTATATCACCATCTCTCTCTACTTCCTGTGCTGGGTTCTCGTGCCCCTATGACTGCCTTTGTTTCTTGGAGACTGTGAGGATTACCCAAGCAGTATATGCTCTGGTGCCTTTTGTGCTGTGTCCACTTCAGAGTATCCCACTTTTCTGTACTTTTTTGTGGCACAACATCTGTATAGTAAAATGGTGAATGCCCCACCTGCCCCGAAATTATCCCAGACTGGAGCTAAACTGAAGAGACTCAAAAATTATCCTCCTTGCCCCATTCAGTCTTCTTCTAACCCTGTCATGGACTCCATTTTGGAGGAGTTTCGTGGTCTACAACCATTCATGTCTGCTACCAATGAAAAACTTAGGCAGATAGAGGAGCGTTGGGTTGTTATGGAGGGCAAAGTGTTGAATTTAGAACAGTGCGTAAGTGATATCCAGGATGTTTCTGCCAAAATTCCTCAGTTGGAACAAGAGATCCAACAAACTGAAGCTACACACCGAGGACCTTGAAAATCACAATCGTAGGAACAATCTACGTGTTTATGGTGTTCCGGAGAACGTGGAGGGTCTAGATATGGTGTCTTTCTTACGTAAATTCCTACTGGAACTTTTGGATCTTCAACCTTCTTCTCATCCCCTAAACATACAAAGAGCACACCGTTTAGGTCGTCTGAATTCCAACTCTTCCAAGCCTCGTGGCATTATTATGCTTTTCCTCGAGTTTACTGATCTAATGTCTGTTTTGAAGGCAGCGAGGCTTAAACGTCGTCTCCAATGGTCTGGTCATAACATTTTTATCTCACAGGATCTTTCGTCTGCCACAAATGCCCGACGCAAGGAATTCTTAAATCTTTGTCCTCTGATGAGACAATTGAACATTCAATATGGAATCCTGCATCCATGCTTCTGCAAAATAACACACAATGGTCGTACCCGTTCCTTCGACGATCCACAAAAGCTTCATTCTTTTCTACAGAGTGTCTCTTCCTCCAACATGGACACTGCTAATTAATATCTTCCTTCTTATGGCCTTCATTTTAGTGTTACTTGTCTTCTCACTGGCTTCTGCTGAATTTTTCTTCTAGTTATTGATATCTTTCCTGTCGTTCAGCCTTTGTATCTTTTATGTCTTTCTTCTTGTATATGTCCTTTCATTGGTAGCTCGCGGGGCGTTGTCCCCTCTCTGGTGTACCTTCGCTCCTGTTGTCTTGGTTGCTTTTCTCTCTATGGGTCAGGCTCTTTTGCCTTGATCTGCATACTCTTTTCTCTTTCTCTTTATCTGTATTCCTTTCTTTTCTCCTCTCTTCTGCTCTCTCCTTCTATGGCTTTTCTACCTAGTCGTCTGTATCTCTTGTTTCTATAGTCATAAACGGTCTCTCTTTCTTTTTTTCGTTCTGGGTGTTGTTGTCCTTTCTGTTTTTAGTTGCATTGTACTTCAGTGTTGTGAGTGTGTTGGGAGTTTTATCCTCATGCTCAATGATTGTTTGCTGTTTCCCTTTTTTTAGTAACCTCCTTGCAGTGTGTCTACTCCATTTGTCGACCATCCTTCCCTTCAACCATCGTGTGTAACTTTGTATTGTGGAACGTAAGAGGTCTCGGTCATCCTGTCAAGCGTCAAAATGTATTGTCTCACCTGTGTAAACTTAATTCGCAGGTTGTTTTTCTCCACGAAACGCACTGTTCTAATGTTGAATCTCTTAAGTTGAAGCGGCAGTGGGTGGGGCAAGTGGTATTCTCTCCTGCTATTAGTAAAAAAGGGGGGTTGCTATTTTATTTCACAAAGCGTTAAATGTTCAAATTGTTTCCGTCCAAAATGATGATGAAGGACATTGGGCATTGGCGAAAGTTGTAATCCAAAATAAAACATTGGTTTTATTAAACATCTATGGCCCGGTTCGACCGGATCCCAAATTCTGGAAAGACATTAAAGTCCTCATATCGTCCATTGATTGTCCAGACTTTATAATTGTGGGGGATTTTAACCAATGGCTAGACCCTTTCTCAGATAGATTATCCTCCAGTAAATTTCAACCTGACAAATCCCATAAGAGTTTTCAATCTGCCATTGCATCTCATCCTTTATTTGATTAATGGAAAATGTGTAATTCTGACTTACTAGAATATACTTCTTTTTCTAATGTACACTATACCCGCTCAAGAATTGATTACATTATGGTCAGTAAATCTCTACTTCCCTCGATTCAGAAATCTGTGATTGGTTCCATATTTATATCTGACCACGCTCCTGTTTATACTACCCTAGACCTCTCCCTCATTTCGTCTAAATTTAGTCGATGGAAATTTAATTCATTTCTTTTATCCGATACTGTCTTTATGAAAGAAATTGAAGGATTTTTTAATGAATTTTTTTAAATAAATGACCCTTCAGACACATCTATTCCTGATAATTGGGATGCTTTTAAAGCTGCATTTAGGGCCTTTACTATATCTCATGTCTCTAAGAAAAAGAAACTTAACAGGAGGAAATATGAGGACCAACTTCTGAAAATTAAAGAGTTGGAGCACTCTTACTTCACTTCCAAATCCCAGTCTGCACTTCAGGAATTAATCCACGCTAAAACTGACCTAAATAAAATTATCACTAATGAAGCCTGTAATACCTTTATTAAAATCAAGTCCAAATTCCATGGTGGTCAAAATAAAGCGGGGAAAATGTTGGCAAATTACTTACAAATTAAGTCAGAGTGTAAAAGTATAGGCCCTATCTATAATGATTCGATCAATAAACTGGTTTCATCAGACGAAGACATCGCTGATGTGTTCCATCAATACTGCCAATCTCTATATACCGATGATACACACCCTTCTGAGATAAACTTATCCTCCTTTTTTGACAACCTTCCCTCACCCCCTTCCCTTCCTGATGAATTTGCGCCACTTGAGAGGGATATTACTCTCCAGGAAGTTACTCGGGCCATCACTTCACTTACAAAATAAAAAGCGCCATGTCCTGATAGACTGCCTGTTGAATTTTACTCTGCTTTTCATGCCTTTTTTGCTCCAAAACTACTGCAATTGATTAATTCCTTTATTGCAGATTCTAAGGCTTCTGGGTCTTTTCTTGATGCCCTCATCATCATAATACCTAAACCTGATAAAGACCATTCACAATGCAAAAACCTCCGTCCTAGTTCATTAATTAATTATGACTGCAAAATCTTTGCTAAAATTCTAGCTACACGCCTCAATTCCGTTATTCCCTGTCTAATCAAAACGGACCAGGTGGGGTTTGTGAAGGGTAGACTTGCTGCTGACAATTCCCGTATGTTTTCCAATGTCATTGCTTATAGTAAAAATCTTAACACCCCAATGGCAGCTTTGTCATTAGACGTGGAAAAAGCGTTTGACCGCATTAATTGGCAATTCATGTTCCACGCCATCAAATGGTTTGGTTTTGGTCCCTCTTTCATTTCCCTGGTTAAGCTCCTATATTCCTCTTCCCGGGCCAGCATTTTTGTTAATAATCAATTTTCTAAGTTCTTCTCTCTATCTAGGGGTACTCGGCAAGGTTGCCCTCCTTCCCCTTTATTATTTATTTTATGTCTGGAACCCTTTTTAGAACGTATTCGTTCCAATCCCAATATTGTTGACCTTAAACTACCATCTACTGAGATTAAATTGTCTGCGTATGCGGATGATGTACTGGTGTATATGGCTGACCCTACTTCTTCCCTTCCTCAATTTTTGGATGAAGTGCGTTTGTATTCCTCCATATCGGGATATAGGCTAAATCTATCTAAAACAGAAGTCCTGCCTCTAATGCAGCCTGCTAGTACATGTTTAGTGACACTGAATTTGCATGGTGTCCCTCCAAACTTAAGTATCTTGGTATATGGATCTCATCATCCTTAGTCGATACACTTAAATTTACCTTTGATTCCCTGTTTAAGAAACTCCAGTCTCTCCTTCAAATTTGGTCCCCCTTATTCCTTTCCTGGTGGGGTAGGCTGGACACGATTAAAATGATGATTACTCCCCATGTTCTGTATACTGTCTCTATGCTCCCTTTCAAAATCCCTAATTCATATGTTTCCCGCATTAACTCGATCTGTACAAAATGTTTGTGGAATGTCAAACACCCCCATATTGCTTTACATAAACTAACCCGCCCTAAAAATGAGGGTGGTGTTCGTTTCCAAAGCTAAAGAAATACCCCTGTTCAGATCTATACTGCTTTTTTCAGTGACACACTTCACAATAAATTTAGGAGAGGATACTATATGCAAGAACAAGACATGTGATTTATTCAAACATTATTTTTATTATTTTTCATTGGACCTTACGGTTTATGTATTTTTTTGACATAAATACAAAATAATTTGTTTACTTACAAAAACAAAATATTTTTTAAGTAACACATTTTATAAATATAGCTATATAAAACATGATTCAATTTGAACAAAAGAACCCCAAACACACCACCGTGTCCTATTTTCATTCATTCCATCATGCATACCACTACATTCACTACCCAATCTAAAAGAACAAATTAGACACAGTACACAAAAAATACACAGAAAATACACTGAACTGACACAAGTTGTTCTGAGAAGACCCCTATAAGTTATTCTAAGAGAGACATCCTAAAAGCTAATTCACATTTTTGGTCTAAACATTATTTACAGGAGGTTGCTTATATCTCTATACCTATGTCAAGTTAATTGTACATATGAGGGTCTTCAATGCGTGCGGCCTACGTACGTTTCGGTGATTGCTGATATTTAGATCACCTTCTTCAGGGCCAGAAACCAACTAGACATAAAACAACTACATACACCAATGACTAAAATCAGGGGGTTCTTGAATTTCTAAGTTTGGTAGTAGCGATGGAGAAAGGTTCCCTTGTAGTATGAATATGGAGAAAGCTCAGTTTATCCATAAGATTTCTGCATCTGTTTGGAGAAAAGGTCCTATCTTTATATGGATTGTTGAATGCTGTACGCGGACCAACTCTTCACACGGTTTCCAAAGTGATATAAATATTTCAAGTAGTTCAACCTGATATTCGTTTCTTTGTGGGGCAGAAAAATTAAAACAGGATCAGACTCTCCTTCCTGTCCTTATTTTGTAGGTGGCCGATGTCGATAAATCACATCCCCATCGATTCCGATGATATACTGGTCTTCTACAGGGGGTCCTCCGGTTTGCGAGCCGCTACTGGTGTTCGTTTGCCCAATTTTAAGTCATATCATTCCGCCTTCTTGATTAAACAGTCCTTTTCCTTAGCTTATGATTTCGTGGATAATCCTGTGCCTAAATAGGTTATCTTTGAACGCTCCCTTTTAAAAGGTTTGTCAGTCCAGCATATTGTATTTATGACAAACTGCTCTTTTCTAACTAAATTACCTATTTTAAGATACTCGCAAACACTGCTTTATAATGCATTCTCTTCAAACCTTTCACCTCTCCAATGCTTCTTATCCTCCGTTGTGTGGTATAACAAATTCCTTAAATACAAAGGTAAATCGTTTTACTTTAAATATTGTAATGAGAAGGATATTTTGTTTGTCCATCAGTATTTTGATGGTAATGCTATTATTCCTTTCCATGTACTGCAAAATGTGTATCACCTATCTTCTTCGTCTCTTAACGATTACACTATTATAATGTCTGCCATTCAATCACACTTAGCTTCTCTTTCGCTTCCTGATACCTTTCCCATTTACACACCCACCACTCAACTGTACCCGTTATTTTCCACTCAACAGCCTAAGGCTGATCTTGTTTATACCATTTTGTTATCAAGTGTTATGGAGCGCCTTAAATCAAAGGTAGAGACTGCTTGGGAACATGATCTTTGCCATCTCCCTTCCTGTCTCGTTGTGGGATCGTTTATGGTCCAAATTGTTTAAAGTATCTATTTCTGCTCGTATTACCCAAGCCTTGTTCTTCATTTATCATAGAGTTGTTCTTACTCCTGTTAGTATTAATAAGTTTTCCCCGACTTCCTCTCCGTTATGTTGGTCATGCTCTAAAGATTTAAGTTCACTTAAGCATCAGTTATATGAATGCCTCCCAGTTATGTCATTTTGGAATGATGTTTGGAATATTTTCATGCCAATGTTTTGCTGTTCCGCCTCATTATCACTATTGAATGTTTTTCTAGGTTCATTATCAGATGATATTGATATTGTATCTTCTTCTGATAGACTTTTGGACCTGTTTATTACTCTTGCATTAAAAGTTATTTTATTGTGTTGGAAGGATAACTCCAAACTTTCTGTACATACATGTTGGAATTTCATTTGGGATGAACATAGGATCGCTATTGCTTCCTCTTCTTCTATTCCCCTAAAAATGAAATCTGATCTTCTCTGGCTCCCCTTTACTACGTATCTTTCTTCCAACTCGCCTATCTGATTGATCCACCTTTAATCCCATATATGTTTTAGCCCTACGGCATCTCACTTTTCCTTTTGTTCCTTCTTTTCTCCTTTCTTCTGCCCTCTTCTCTTTTCTCTCTTTTCTCTTTTCTTTTCCCCTTCTGTCTTTTCTCTGTTTTCTCTCTCCATTTCTATACTTACCTCTCTCTTATACATATGTTTTAGACTCCATGTTCTTTTGTGATTCATACCATTATTTATGACATATGTATAATTTTCTCTTTAAAAAATTATCAATAAAAATTTCTTAAACAAAAAAAAAGAAATGTATCTTCATTTCCAACTATCAACTGGAATCTCCTAGAGATTTACGGGTTTCACAAATACCCCATGTATGCTCCCCATTACCTGGTAATCCTGGCATACAGTTAAAGAAACTGTTCTCTTCTGGCCACATTCACTATCCTTTTCAGGTAGCTGATAGTCTGCTGGAAGTGCAGACACAGCTGCGTATGATACTCATCTTAGAGCTACCAAATGCAGCAGAATTATCTCAGAAGTTCAGATTTCCTGCCGCAGCAGTTGTTACGCAGATGGCTGAAGCTTTTGCCAAAAGTGTACCATGTTTATTGTGCCTGTTCAGTAAACTTTGTTGTTTTTCAAACACTAGCTACTGAAGCAGAAGTTTGTTTCTGAAATCAAAACAAAATCAATGACTCTGAAGGGCAGGGAATTTCTTCTGTCTGAGGCTGCCCGGCCTCACACGGTGGGCCCAGGCAGAGAAATCTAGTTACAGTCAACCCAGCATATGTATGGGTGGGCAACATGCATTTTAACCTGACTCTAATGTGGTATATGAGTCATCAGGTAACAGATTGCAGTGGTGGAGTGGGCTATGGCTTTACTGTAAATGGGGCGGAGAGACAACACGTTTTGCAAAAAGGGCATCCACCATTGTTTGGCCGATGCCATGCATCTGTCAGACACAAATAACTCCCTCATCTTTGTGAAACAGACACTGCATTTAATAAACTAAAGTCCAACTACCAGTTTGTCTCACAAAACAAAAAGTACTTCAAAACAAAACACTGCACATATAATCACATGATTCACAAACTGCACATTTGAGTAAGCTTACAATTTTTAGTAAGTTTACTGCTTTTCAGTATTCGCAAACTGGAATATTGTAGTAATCTACAATTTTTATAGTACGTCCAGCACTACACATGGCAATCCATTGGAACGGCAGCAGCCTCACGTAGAAAATAATAGACTTAGGGACTTAAAATGAAACCCCATAGGAAATAGTGTTAAATTGAATTAATTTACTTACAATATTTAAAAATATACATAGATATAAATTAATGTTAAAACATCAAAAAGTATTCATATTTATTATTTAGTTATAAAATATTTCGTATTTCCTAATAATGTTAAATTAAATGATTTAAAATAACTAAAACTATAAATAAATAAAAATTAAAGGTAAAAATATATAAGTGCAGTAATGACGTAGTTTCAGGAATGTCAAGTAACAAGTGTGACTCAAAATTATGCATATTGAAGCGGTGTAATTTAAATTTTGGCACAGCCTCCTGTAAATGTGAATGATTGTCATGTGCGCTTCGATGAAAAATCTAAATCTACACAGACCTACTGCAATAAGCGAGCTCAATTCAGAGATGAATGCTTCACCAGTGATGAGGAGACCTTTCTGTCCCTAAAATATCTGATACTGTTCTGATGAAGGCAATAAGGCCATGAAAGGAAAAGGATCATCGAAACGATGGTGAACACAAGAGGAAATCATAAATCTTCAGGTTGACTTTATAACTGGAATGTAGAAAGTGATCTATAATTCATAAGACTATAAATAGATAGAAATAGAGCTTCTTGTTTATAAATAGTGTGCCTGACAGAACATATTGATGAATGGGAAGATTTCAGAGAGGTTCTTGTTGTATAAATAGTGTATCCTGACAGAACATATTGACAAATGTGTAGATTTCAGGGTCTATTGGAAGAATTCAGGTTAGGATAGATATTCAAGAATGAAATTATTTTCTCTTTATTCATTTCTATATAAACAAAATTTAAGTTTTGTAAGTTTATAAACGGATTGTGTTTCTAGGAACATTAATTAATTTGTTAAGATAACAACTACCATTCGTTTTCATAGCTATTTTAAAAATAATTTCAAAGATTTTCTGTAATAATTCATAATGATTAGTATTCTGGTTTCCCCAACTGAGCAGCTCTGGGCATCCTCTACAATATATCTAAATGAAGTGTGATTTACTGTACCCATGGCCATTACTCTATACCTTGAATTTATGTGTAATTCTGTGCAGCCAGATATCAATACAGCATGTACAAGCACATATCACAGTGAAACACACTATGTGCTGGCTACTATTTCATCAACAACTCTATTAAGGGCTATACAGTCTAAATTGTGCTTCTGCTATTGTCCAATCAGAAAGAGTTTCTTGAGCTGCTGTGGCCATTGTGGCTGGCTACATGTTAAAGGTTTGGTTTTCTCACCTTGAATAACTTGGGCACATAAAATATATCGCACGGCTTTTTCCAAGAAACCGTGAGACAACACATGCTCGCCAATATTGTTTCCTGCAGTTTCTGTCCCCATCCTAATTATGAGATGCACTGGAGCATTTGTTCTGTCTCACCGGTGAAGCCTGGATGATGAGTCATCCTACCAATGTTTACCAGTTTCCATAGAGGCGTTGCACAACCAGTGTTTCCAGGTATCATGCAAGCAGAGCACCAAGACTAATATTTCCCAGATCTTCCACGGAGGAGGAGCTTAAAATTAACTGTTCTGGATTTCCTAATTAGGAGAGACAGTTATGCCAGTGAGGATACAGGTTCCCAAATGGGACCGTAAGTTCTATGTACCTATTCTCCCAAGTCTGATTGGAGTACTTCCCTGTGAAATGAGACAAATGACAAGTTGCAAAACATATCTCTCCAATCTCAGCGGTTGCACTGCTGTTACTTCAATGTATTGTGCAAGATAGAGGGTGGGGACTGGAAGGCAAAGTGGGTTGGAGGATCATGGACAGTCATTTATGCTGAATCTATATTACCTTGCAGTAGTCACTGTAAAATAGATCCACTGCAAAGACTATGGCAATTTTTTGGTGTGATAGCAATAGTAGGAGAATTGCTTGCAGATAAATAAACTGGTAAAACAAGTTTTGGTAATGCTATTTACTTGAATGATGAAGAAAAACCTTAAATCAATAATCACCCCCAGGATAAGGGCCAAGTTTCATGGTATCAAACGGAATCTGAAGAAGAAAAAATTTACAAACTGAGGTTTAAAGAGGCAGGGTAGGTAGCAAGATCACAGCTTTTGATTTGTGTATTTTACATTTTAGGTATTCATTATTTGAATATATATGTTATGTGTTATTTTCTTTCAGTGTAGATTTTAATATAAAGCAATACATATTAAAATCTTGATTCATTGCATTGTGCTAATTCAGCTTGCGTGAATATATTTGGCACAGTGTAAAATGGTCTTCCGGTTATTATTTTGAAATAATGAACATGGTTTCACAGATTTTGACCTCTTGATTCCTCAGTTATTGTCTTTAGACAATAAGCAATGTTTCAAAAAATATTATGTGAAAGGTTAGAGTAACTTTATTACTAATAGTTTGTGTTGATAACGTTTCTCAGTGTTGAAACATACTATATATACTGTAGCAAAGTGTATCAGATAGAAAGGAGCTTTCCTTCAGGGATACAACCCTGAGGGTCATATGGTAGCCATAAACACCTTTCTCTGCTGGCGGCTGCGGAGAGCAAAAGATACACAATTGATGGATGGAATCAGTCCCAGGATGCTTGTTTCCAGTCCAGGTAAGAGATGACTTGGCAGTTCGGGCTGGACTGTTCCCAAGAGGCACAGGGTCAGACTGATTTGCATATGGCCATGTCTGAACTGGGGTGGCAGAGTGAGCTAAAGAATGATGATGGATTAAACCCAGATCAGTTGACTTGGGGTGAGTGCTTGCAATGTTTAACACTCTGTCCATCATCCCCTTTGGGTTTGCTTTGAAGTCTGCGGAGAGGGCACATCAAATCCTCCACTAAGCTTACCTGCAAAACACGAGGACATAGCCACTTTGATACAGAGACAAGAGCAGAATCTGCTGTTTCTTTACTGGTAATTACAGGGTCTTCCTCAGGACAGAACTGTAGCAACCAAGAAAAAGAGAGGAATCGTCAGAATAAAGTGAAGATGGAATAGAAAGAGGAAGTATCCAACTAATAAAAACCATCAAACTGCTCACCTGGCCCAAAAGAAACAAGAGACAATGCAATGCCTAAAACGAACGAGACAAACAATGTCCTACTCAAATTGCCTATAAAAAGAAGTATTCAAATTATAATCACTGAAAACACAAAATCAGAAATTACATTAGAGGTAGTGGGTCTAGGCAAGGTGAAGCATTCAACTTTGGTATATAATGGCAACCCCATGTTGTAACACCATGTAAAAGACCAAAAAATGGGAAGTGGCCCAATCATTGTGCATCTATTATACAGGAATAATACATTACCATGATGGAAAACAGAATCTGTGTACCAGAATACGTGGTCTAATTCACATAAGCAAGAATAGTAAATGGGCCACTAGTAGACAGTTCATGCTTTTTTATTATGATTAAATATCTCACAAAGAGCTCATGGACCCACATGTGTAGTCTATTGCCAGTGCCAAAGAGACAGAAAGTGAAACAGCCATGTCAATGGTAAACAATTTACCAATCAATCAAAGCATTTATATAGCGCGCTACTCACCCAGAGGGTCTCAAGGCGCTTGGGGAGGGGGGGTCCGATACTGCTCGAACAGCCAGGCCTTGAGCTGCTTCCTGAAGGCAAGGTGGTCTTGGGTCAGGCGGAGGTGGGTCGGGAGGGAGTTCCACGTCTTGGCGGCCAGGTAGGAGAAGGACCTTCCTCCTGTGGTGGCTCTTTGGATGCGGCGGCGAGGGCGTGGCTGGTCGATTGAAGCTGGCGTGTGGGAGTGTAGAAGTTGAGGCGGTTGTTGAGGTATCTTGGGCCTTGGTTGTGTAGGGCTTTGTGTGCGTGGGTGAGGAGTCGGAACGTGATTCTCTTGTTGACCGGGAGCCAGTGCAGGTCTCTAAGGTGTCCGGAGATGTGGCTGTGTCGGGGATGTCCAGGATGAGTCTTGCACAAACGAGAGCAGATGAATCCCCCACAAATCTCATGAAGAACATATGGATACCGTCGTTAGTACAACCATCCCGCTTCCTGTAAGCAGAGGAAACATAGACAAAGAGGTTGTGCTAAAGCAACAAACAAGGCAAAAACAACGAAATCAAAGGAGCTACAAATTCAGAACATACTGGTGTGTGATAGTCACAACTGCAAAGTTTGCGTAGTCATGAAGAAAGGTCATGAGATTTGAAACGTGTCTGGCAGTAACTGGCAGTATAATCCTGATGACATCTTTTTAACAACTGTGTGCAGCCCTCGTGATTGAATAAAGATGGGATTGAACCTACCTGGTGTGGCTCTTCCATAAGGGGCAACTCTTTTTGGTTTGGATTCAAGCGGCCTACTCAGGACACGGAAGAAGCCCTGCTGCGATTGCAGGGTTCCTAAGGGGAGGCCATTCTGACGTCATCGCAAAGGGAGGTAGTCTCTTCACGAAGGAACAAAACTGTAGCATGATTGTTTTTAAAGATTGAACATCATCCCCCTGTGGTTCCGAATTGAGTTTTTATCATTTGCACCACAGGACGGACTCACTTGAGATTATTGTGTGCCACTATGAAGACCAGAAGGCCTGAGAAGTGGCCACGCCCACGCCCACTGGGGCAGTTTGAGTGAATATAATGCACCTGCACTTTACTGGTCCTGTGGTACATATTTTGCTGTTGCCATTGAAGAAGGGTCATGAAACTTGAAACGCGTCTGGCAGTGAATGGCACTATAATCCTGATGACATCTTTTTTACATCTGTGTGCAGCCTTCGTGATTGAATAAAGAAGGGATTTAACCTAACTGGTGTGGCTCTTCCATAAGGGGCAACCTTTTTTTTTTTCAAATTAAAAGTTTTTATTGGCAGTTTCAAAATAAGGGACAACTCTTTTTGGTTTTGATATATATATATATATATATATATATATATATATATATATATATATATATATATATATATATATATATATATATATATATATAATTTTTTAAATAAAAATATATATATATTGTTAGAACTGGCTATTTCTGGTAGGCTAAGGCTGACGCCAAAGCCAGGCAGAAACCACCAATCTAGTCAGGGCAAGGAAGTCACACGCCAAGATAACCCCTGCTCACCCCCTTGGTAGCTTGGCACGAGCAGTCTAGGCTAAACTCGGAGGCAATGTGTAAAGCATTTGCGTCAGCGCACAATAGCAACAACATATTAGGCACACCACAAAAGAGACTCCACACAAGGTTATTATAAAAATAACTTTTGTATTGTAAAAACACATCAGATAAAATCACACATATACATGGTGCCAATTGGCACGGGCAATATTCACATGGGATTATTCACAAGACAGGGCCACATGGGCCACAGTCACAATCAGCACTTTAGTAGAAATGAAATACTATCAGAACTGAGACTAAAAGAATATAAAATCACTGTAGCACAAAGTAACAGTTATGAATCACATCCAGTAACTACTGGGAACAGGTAAGTACACACTACGCAACCCTAAACCCCTTAGGAGCATGTCACGCAGGGAACCAGGACCTCACTAGGACCCCCTGTATTAGAAAGAACAACCACCTAAGGATAAAATCCACTTAGGGGTATAAATCAGAACACATTACCCATGATGCATGAATATACATTCAGAGGAGTAGTAAAGGGAAACACCTGACGCATAAACCTACACATTCAGCGGTGTTTAAGAACAGAGCACATGATGCAATAAAATACATTCAGGGGTGCAGCGCAAGAAGACACATGATGACTAAACATTCAGAGGTGCAGCGCATGAAAGGAAAGACACATAATGCATAAAACATTCAGAGGTGTCAAGAGTAAAGCCATAGCGCAAATATCACATGAGGCCTAAAAACCTTCAGAGGTGCAGGAATAACACATGATGCAAAAGATCACATTCAGAGGTGCAATAACCATACCATTGCGCAAACTCACATAAGCCACCACCTGTGGCAGTCCCTAGGGCAATGGCCTTGTTGGGGCTCAGACGCCCTGAGTCTCAATGTCAGGGTGCCAGTCTCAAAGTACAAAAAGCCTAAACGTGGCAGGTGCCTACAAAGTGCTGGGCACCTGGAGAAGAACAAAACTGCGCCAGGGCCCTCACTGGCCCTTAGGCGCCAACTGCGCCACTGCTGGAGCCACACAGGCTCTGGGCATAGCACATGCCCCAGACGTTGGAGCCACAGAGGCTCTTAAAACAATGGTGCCCCCATGAGCCTCGCCGGACTCTGGACACGAGCTTCTCCCAGGCAGGAGGGGACGAGCACCGACAATATGCCCCGACGCCCCCGCGTAACTAACATCGCCCCCAAGAGCCTCAACAGGCTCTGAACACGACTTAGGCAGTTGGAGTCCCTCACGGGGGACTCGAGTCACGAAAACGCCCTTCTGAGCCTCAACAGGCTCACCAAACAACATGCGGGCACGAGCCTCTCACAGGGCTCCAAGCAATATGCCCCGCGATCGTCGGGGCGGCCCTCTGCCAAGCGGGGCCGCCCAAAGCCTCCTCGCTTCGTTGGAGTCCCTCACGGGGGACTCTGTCACAAATACTGCCCCCGGGTTGTGGGAGCCTCTACAGGCTCTGCGCGACGTTGGGGCGGCCCACTGCCATCTGGGGCCGCCCTACCTTCACCAGCGTCTCACGGCCGGTCAAACGCCCGAACCCCACTCACCGGTCTCCTGGGGCGGCGGCTGCACGCGGGGGCTCTCTGCTCCTGCCGCCGGAGCCCCGCCTGCTCCTCCAGACGGCGGCTCCTCCCGCCGGCTTCAATGTGGCGGCTTCCACTGGCGGCGGGGGAATCTCCGGTCTCCCTCTGCACACGGGAGACCGGCAACGACAATCAGAGCTTCCCCCAGGCAGGGGGAAGCGGGAACAGCTCTCTCCCGGCCACCATGCGTCCTTCCTCCTCCTCGGCTCCCCACCACGTCATGCCAGCAGCTTCCAGGAGTCAGCCAACCACAGCGCGGCTCCTGGACCAGGCCCCCGTCCAAGGACCAATCAGAGCACGGGCTCTCCTCGGGTCTCGGCCAATCCGGTCGCGGCCCCTTCGTGGTTTGTTTTTCTCCGCGGCAGATCGAGGTGGGCACTCGTAATTGATTAAGTAAATACGGCCAGGAATCCTCAGCGCCTCCAGCGCTATAAGCGAGCACAAAAGCGCTCCTAAGCACTAGAAAGTCCAGCGACAGCGCTCTCAAGCGCTTGGGGGAAATGAAGCGCTCCACAGCGCTAGACAGCAGGCAGAGCGCTCCCAGGCGCTCAAGGCGAAGCACAGCGCCTCCAGGCGCTAGAAACCAACTCCAGCGCTCTCCACAGGAAAAACCTGGGCAGAAAGTGTGGGTGATGGCGCCGGTGGAGCCTTGTGCGCTCCGTGACAAATGGTCTGGACAATATGAGGTGGTAGAGCGCAAGAGCGAAGTTACCTATTTGGTTAACCTGAAGACTCCCAGGCAACCCCTGAGAGTGCTACATGTGAACCGCCTCAAACCCCACTTTGAGAGGACTGAAGTGACTATGCTCATGGCTACAGATGCTGGAGGGGAGGAGGATAGTGATCCTCTCCCTGACCTCCTGGCAGTCAAGGAGCAGGATGGGTCAGTGGATGGTGTGATACTCTCCCCCACCCTGACCCCAGAGCAGCAGAAGGACTGTCGCCAAGTCTTGGGTCAGTTCGCCCCCCTGTTCTCCCTGACCCCAGGTGTCACCAAGTGGTGCGTCCACGATGTGGACACCGGTGACAACCTGCCTGTGAAACAGAAGTTTTATAGAGTGGCTGACAAGGTCAGGGCTAGCATCAAAGCAGAGGTTTCAAAGATGTTAGCGCTAGGGGTTATTGAGCCCTCCAGCAGCCCCTGGGCTAGCACAGTGGTCTTAGTGCCGAAGAAAGCTGCTACACCTGGTGGCCCCCCAGAACTCCGGCTCTGTGTGGACTACCGTGGGCTCAATGCGGTCACCAAGACTGACGCGCACCCCATCCCCAGAGCTGATGAGCTGGTGGATCGGTTGGGAGCTGCCCGGTACCTGAGCACCTTTGATTTGACTTCAGGTTACTGGCAGATTGCCTTAACTGAGGGGGCCAAGGAAAGATCAGCATTTTCAACACCCGAGGGGCACTTCCAGTTTCGTGTCATGCCCTTTGGGTTGAAATATGCTCCGGCCACATTCCAGAGACTGGTCAACCAGGTATTAGCAGGGCTGGAGGAATTCAGCGCAGCATACCTGGATGACATTGCTGTGTTCAGCTCCACTTGGGAGGAACACTTGCAACACCTCTGCGCAGTGTTGAAGGCTCTGCAGAAGGCAGGCCTCACTATCAAGGCCAGTAAGTGCCAGATAGGGCAGGGATCTGTGGTGTACTTGGGACACCAGGTGGGGAGCGGCCAGGTGGCGCCCCTACAGGCGAAGATTGATACCATTCTGGCTTGGGAACCCCCCAAGACCCAGACTGAGGTGAGAGCCTTTTTAGGTCTCACCGGGTATTACAGACGGTTTGTCAAAGGTTATGGCACCATTGTGGCCCCTTTGACAGAGCTGACATCTAGAAATCAGCCCAGGAAAGTGAATTGGACTGAGGCCTGTCAAACTGCTTTTGACACCCTCAAAACTGCCATGTGCACAGCACCGGTGCTTAAGGCACCTGACTTTTCAAGTGAGTTCATTGTGCAAACTGACGCTTCAGAGCAAGGCGTGGGAGCAGTACTCTCACAGGTCAATGATGAGGGTGGAGACCAACCAGTGGCTTTCATTAGTAGGAGGCTACTCCCCAGGGAACAGAGATGGAGTGCAATCGAAAGGGAAGCTTTCGCTGTGGTCTGGGCTCTGAAGAAGCTGAGGCCCTACCTGTTTGGGACTCACTTCCATGTTCAGACCGACCACAGGCCCCTCAGATGGTTAATGCATATGAGGGGCGAGAATCCAAAACTGTTGAGGTGGTCCATTTCCCTACAGGGGATGGACTTCACGGTGGAGCACCGCCCTGGTACAGAACACGCCAATGCTGACGGTCTGTCCAGATTCTTCCGCCTTAGTGATGAGGACTCCCAAGAGGTTGGGTAGTTCTCCCCACTTTCAGCTGGAGGGGACACGTGTTAGACCTGACATCCTTGGCGTGGCTTTTCCCCCATCTTTTTGCCTCTGACTCATGTATTTTTGATGCTGTGCTGGATTTCGTTTTTGCTGGTTTAGATGCTTTGGACCCTCTGCCACTGCTGATCAGTGTCAGAGGGTAAGTGCTCCCTCTGTAAATTGTCATATTGATTGGGTATACCTGATTGGCATATATGTACCACCATGAAGTCCCTAGTAAAGTGCACTGTGTGTGCCAGGGCTGGTGATGACAGATGCTACTAGTGGGCCTGCAGCGCAGATTGCGCCACCCACCTGAGTAGCTCTAAAATGGTCTGGGCCTGTGTGCAGTCAGTGGACTGCCATGTCCGCCTGGCCAGTGTCCCCACTGGCTGGGCTTAACCCTCCCCTGTCTGTGCACATCAGCCACCCCTATGGAAGGCTCCAGGTACCCCCCTGGGCAGGGTGCAGTGTATGGATAGGGTAGAGCATGTACTAGTGCAGGTAACATGCTCTGGTAGAGAGCAGCAGCCACTTTGTGTGCTCACTGCTGTAGGGCTGTATGGCTCCCTAGGGTAACATGGGGAGGCTGGTCCCATTGGATCCCAGCCTATCTTCCTATAGGAACAAGATGGAACATCCATGAAAGATATCCCTGAACTCAGAATTAAATGACACATCTTTTAGTGAAGGTTGTTTTTGGATCCTGGGGTTGAGAATAGCACTTTTAGAAAGTGGCTGTTCTTTTGTATAAACCTTTCTGTGTGCCTGGGCCTGTGTGTGGAATGCCTGCGTGACAGGAGCTGCAGGGCCCCGGAGGGGGTTGGAGTCAGCCCAGGGGTGAAAGGCGACATCTGTTGCCCGGGGAAGGGGAGGAGAAGCGCCTGCCGGCCCACTGTCACCTCTGGCCCTGAAGCTGACAGGAAGAAGAACACCAGAAACATTCCAGAGCTAAGGGCCCTTTGCACAAAGGACTTCAAAGGCGTTCAGGGGTATAAGGGAAGGACCCCTTACTACAGAAGATTAGATTCTGAAATTCTACAATCAAGAAGGAACCTCTGCTGGAAGGAGGACGGCGAGAGAACTAAAGGAAGATTGCCTTGCTGTGTGCTCTAAGGGCTGACCTGTTCTGCTGTCTGACTGGAAGCTGAGGAGGAGAAAGGGGCTTTGCTGTGTGCTGTGACCCTGCCTGCTTGAAACTGCCAAGACTTTGCTGTGTGCTGTGTCTGCAACTTGAATCTCCAAGGGCCTGAGAAGAGCTGGCCTCCTGCTTGGAACCCAGGGCTAAAGGTTCCTGAAGCTTTGCCATAAACTACAGAAAGATCGCGTGGGGAGCGGCCCCAACCCGTGGGTCCCCATTGCCAGCTGTCTGGAGCTCGCTGTGCTCATCGGCACAGATCCCAGGAGCGAGGAGAGACTGTGGTGTGGTCCTTTAACGAGTATTCCCCCGTACCTGCTGATTGGGGGGCCACAGAGACGTCCTGCAGCGATCCCAGGACCCAGGGGAACCGTGCCGCCAAATCACCGACGCGGCCCGGGGCCAGAAACACCCTACGTGAATTGCCTGGCGTGGGGGAGCTGAAGCGCCAGAGACCGAAGGCGCCGCGCTCCCATTGGTGGAGGGAGCCGAGCCCCCTCACTAACGCCGCGACGGGATTGGCCCGTGCGGCGCAGCGTCATCAGCAGTGGTGGGCCGTGATTGGCCGAAGTAGCGGAGCGTCATTGTTTACCTGCCCGGGAGCCGCACTGCCATTGGCTGACTCCCGGGTGCTGTTGGAGGCTCGCCTGGAGAGCCGCGACGGGATTGGCTGCTTGGGCGGAGGCGGTTGGAAGAGCCGAAGAATCACCGCGATCACCGCCGGGCCCGGGAAGAAGTGACCTGACCTCGCCGAGGGATCTTATCAAGTGCTCCAGCCCCCGGCCTGCCGTCTCTGCTCCCCGCTGCTCTCTGAAGGACCAAGAGCGGGCGGAGAGCGTCCTGAGACTGGCCGGGCTGGAGCGGTACTGAGCATTCCCCCGCGAGGTGCCCCTGGGGGCCCAGCGTCACCGCGAGCACGGGGAAAGAAGTCCCCCCTCCTCAAGGATACCGGGTGAGACGCGCTTGAAGCGCTTGTGGTCCCTGAAGCCAGGGGATCATCGGGGCATATTTATAAATCAGTGACATTGCTTGGACTGCTCATTTTGAGAGCGTTTTTAACACAAAATCAGTGGCATATTTTTAACAGTGGCATAGTTTTGACTGCTCGTTTTTAGAGCGCATCATTCCTCAATCAGTGGCATTATTTTTAATAACTGGTTGAAGGGACTTGGGACATTTGATGATATAAGAACTTCCTGAAATTACTGGCAACCATTAAGATTAAGTGCAACCTTCTCCTGAAAAAGTGATTATAGTATTACTGCTTTTTACTGCCTGAAACTAGATAAAGTTATATATTTTTATAAAAATATACTTACCTGTGTGGTCTCAGTTTGTGGTGGATTGGGGATTATTGTGGTGTAAAGTGCAATTATTCTACACATTGCCTTGGGGATAAGCCTGCCTGCTCGCACCAAGCTACCTAGAGGGAGAGCGGAGGTTATCTACTGTGTGTATTCCTTCACCCTGACTAGAAGCAAGGGTCCCTAATTGGTCTAAGGTACTTACCTCTGCCAACTAGAGACCCCCAGATCTAACATATATTGACAGAAAAAATCATAGGTTTCACACCAGTTATAGTTAGCTGCAAATTTTACTGATTTACTGACATAAAACCATTGAAATTCCACGTTATAGTTAGTTGGACTCACTATAACTTGCGCGTGTAATGCACTGCTGATGACGTCACATATTATAATTTCATGACATGGTCAGTGACATCACTCATGGCATCACTGATGACACCATCCAGTGAATGTGTGTCTTTCTGAAAAATAAATATTTTTTATATATGTATATGTAAAGGTCGATGGAAGAATAAATGTTTAAATAAATGTTTTAATGAATGATTTTTTAAAATAAAAATTGATTGGTTAACTGTTTAGTTTAGTTAAGTTGCGCAATCGTATTCGCTCGAGTGCTTCCGGGTGCGCTTACTCTGTGCGTATCATGCGGGCGCGGCTACGCGATACGTCATGATCATGTTTTCGTTCGCGACATTGCGATAACGGGACGCTTCCCGGTTCGCGCACCGGGGCGCTTCAAACGACTATGCTCTCCGGGGCGCTCACCGGGGCGCGCCCCGGGAGCGCTCCAGGGTCAAAAATAAAAAAAATAAAAAAAAAAAAAATTGTTTAAAATACAAATAAAATATAGGATTCATTCATTTTCAAAAATATTACATTTCATAGCTATAGACATTTGCTATTAACCAAATTTTGAACTTCAAAGAAAAAAACATAGGTTTGGGGCCTTTATATATAGTTAGGAATTAGCATTTAAAAAACCTATGAAATTCACTGAAAAAACCATAGGTTTCACACCAGTTATAGTTAGGAATTAGCTTATAAAAAACCTATTAAATTCACAGAAAAAACCATAGGTTTCACACCAGTTATAGTTAGCTGCAAATCTTACTGACATAAAACCATTGAAATTCCACGTTATAGTTAGTTGGACTCACTATAACTTGCGCGTGTAATGCACTGCTGATGACGTCACATATTACATCACTCATGACATGGTCAGTGACATCACTCATGACATCACTGATGACACCATCTATGTGACAGAGTGACAGACCTCCTTTCAGTGTAATGTAACCCTTGAAACACATATTCAAAAATAGAAATTAACATTTTCAAAAAAATGGAGATATCCATACCAGTTACAACAACCAATTCAGTAATACCACCATCTATATATACACATCCACTCATTCACCAAAAGTTCTATATAGTCACTCATACATATACTCACTCATCATATGTAGTGATACACCAATACATCCTGTTACACACCGACAGTCATCCAAAAGTTACTCACACACATACTCACACATGCAAATAAACTATTGAACATCCATTTATTTGCATTTACAACTATACACACACTACCACCTTACTTCTAAGGAAACTTACACATACTTACTCTCTTTAACAATCACTTATAGAAACACATACTTATTTAAACAGGAACTTTTACAATCTCACATATACTCACTTATAAACATCAATACTCACATATACTAGATTAAAACATATGTCGTTACTGATAAAGACACTAGTGAGACATTCATTTACTCACTAACACACACATATACACACTCATCCACCTATATAGTCCTGCACATATGCTGTCTTCAAAACACATACAAACAGTGAGTCAGTCATTGATGCATCTATGTGCAAAGTAATACCCCCACCAAACCATACAGACACTCATACTGATACTAAAAAAACATCTAATAACCCATATACACACACTTGTCGCTACTCACCAACCCATGTAGCCATTTATACACAAAGTGAAACACTGATACATATATTTAAATATTTTAACATTACACGCTAATATATATATTCACTAAGATACACTTAATAAGACAGTTAACCAAATTATTTTTTGCTGAATTCGAACTGTGTGAGCGAATCCGGTCGAAATTATAAACAAACACAAAGCGCGGTCTCCCGCGCTGTGTTTGTTAAAAAGCCCCCGGGTGGGCCAGGTCCCGGGGGCAATTCTAAATTAAGGTGTGGGGGCCCATGGGGGCCCCCACAGCTCCGGGTACTGCCACCTCCCCGGGGATTCATAATTTATTTGTGGTGGCAGCCCGGGTACCGCCACCTCCCCGAGACTTTGATCGAATAAGGGCGCAGGCCTTGTGGGCCCTCCCCAAGCCCCAGGGACCACCACCTCTCCGGGGCTTTGCTAAAATTGGGGAGGGGCCCCACGGGCCCCCCCCAAACCCTGGGGACCACCACCTCCCTGGGGCTACAAATAATAATTAATGTGGGCGGTTCAAGTACACATTGCTGTTTGCTATGATAGGGCAAACTGTGCTTTGGTTTTTGGACACGAGAGCAGGAAACCTGCTCTCACTTCCAAAAACCAAAGCAGATAGATGCATGTCAGCAGCTTCCCTTCTGCAAAAGCAATGCCGGCTCCCGCAGGAGAAAGAGAGCCCACTAGTACCGTGGGGGTATTGGGGCTCCCCTCACGTTCCCCAACGGTGAGGCCAGGCCCGAGGGATGGGGTTCCCAGGGCCAGAAGAGGCCCGGGAGGGGGCCACGTGCCCCCCCTCCCCTGTAAAGAGAAAAAAAAAGGAAAGGCCGGCCCCGGGTGATGGGGTCTCCGGGGCCGTAATTGGCCTCTGTAGGAAAGCCATGCTGCCCCCTGCCCCTCAAAAAAAGGCTTCCAGGCCCTGGGGGATGGGGTCCCCGGGACCTAAGGGAAGGGGGGCACCGCTGCCCCCCTCCCATAAAATAAAAAAAATTAGAAAAAGAAAAAAGAAACCAGCAACCTGCTGGAGGCCCCGCCCCCTCCCTGCATGACTCCGCAAACGCGCCCCCTGGCACATTCTAAGTTGGAGAATTAAGTCCCTTTTATTCCTGAGGGTTCTTGGGGGCCAACTAGCCCATCAGGTACCTCTAGTAAGCACCACACAGCTGGATTGCAGAGAGGTGGTTTGAGCCATGCCCCTTTTTAAACCACTCTGCAATCGCACCTCTTGGCGCACTGCTGGTGGGACGATGAGGTCCTCTTGTGTCCTGAGGACGTCAGGACACAAGTTGGCTTCATCCACCGAGCAGCAGTGAGCCAAGAGGCGTGTTTGCAGAGTGATGTAAAAAGGGGGCATGGCCTCGGACCACCTCTCTGTAATCCAGCTGTGTGGCGCTTACTGGAGGTACCTGGTGGGCTAGTTGGACCCCAGGGACCCTCAGTATTCACGGGTACTTAATCCCCCAACGTAGAATCCCTGTGGCGTGTTTTAAGTTGGGGAATTAATTCCTCTTCAATCCAGAGGTCCCCTAGGGGCCAATTAACCCACCCGGTACCTTCAGTAAGTGCCACGGAGCTATATATATTACCTACTGGCGGTCGCCAGTAGGTAGTTATAGTTAGGATTATTTTGTATAGGGAATTCGCAACATTCTATTGGGAATAACTTTGGCGCTGGTTGAGGAATCTGCATGAAATTTTCCTCAAATGTGCCTCGCGGCGTTCCGCTCCTTCCCTGAAAGTTTGGGGGGGATTCGTCAAGCGGGGACCGAGATAAAAGGGGGTCCCAAAACGTGTTTTCCCCATGTTAATTTCCATAGGGCGGTCGAACTCACTTTTAGCCCGAAGGGCTGAATGGATTTCCACCAAACTTGGTAAAATTGTAGGGACTGGTAGCCCGATGTGCCTTTGCTATGCCTCAAGATATGTGCTCCAGTGGATTTTGAGTCATTTAGGTTAAAAAAATATATATATCTATAAGCGCACCCCGGTACGCGCACCGGGGCGCGAACCAGCGCGCTACGCGAGTTCGCGCGCGGAAAGCTGATTGGCTCTCTGGTGTCTGTCAACATTCCAAACAGTCCGGAGCGGCCGCCATCTTGTGTCTCGGTACCGAGACACAAGAGGTGGGAAAAACAAAGGGGGAAATGACCAAAAGGGGGCAGAGTCGACTCCCCCTGACCCCTAGGTTTGATGTGGGGGCCATAAAAGGGCCCGCAGGGCATAATTATTTTTTTTTCATTTTGCGCGGGGGGGGGGGGCGCCCGGTACGCGCACCAGGGAGCGGACCCGGGAGCGTACCATGAGGAAAAAAGAATGACAGAGTTCTTTAAAAATGTAGCCTTTTTTTATAAATTGGAGGTAGTTCTAAAAAGAACTGTTTTTTTTCTTCTTTTTGTTGTTTTATACTTTTTTTAATGTTTTTTTGAACATTTCTGTACTTTTTTTGGCTTTTATGAACAATTTTATATATTTTTTTTATTTTTATGGGGAGAAACAAAAAACAGGGAATTGCAAACGGCTCAACTGGAGCAAAAAAAAATCAGGAAAAAATTATGGTTTTTTGGGGCAATTGTGGTTGTCACCAGCACGGTTGATGAGCTTTATGCTTTGCTCAATAAAGGTGATTTACCACAAAATATACAAGTGATCTTGTATTGCCCAAACTAGGGTTGTATGTTTGGGACCGTCTCCCTTGTCTCTGGTCCCGATGGAGTGGGTTGCTTTCTTTTGGAGGTGCTGGGTGAAGATTGGGGAGGGTTTCTGGCCAGTTCTCGCACCTCTGCCACAGCATAGTTGTTAGGATGCCGGCGCTGCATGTGGCGAATCATGGTGTTATTGCCAAATTAGTATTTCTTATTAGGGTTCCCCCTTGAAAGTTCAATGCCACAGATTATGCAAGTAACCCATGGCGCATTCACTTTTTTGAGGTCCTTTGCGATGGAAAAAAACTCCCATATATTGTGCTGCTTTGGCCTATATGGGGTATTATCTTCTGGCAGTAATGTCCTCCTCCCCTCCTCCTCCTCCTCCTCCTCCTCCTCCTCCTACTCTTCTTCATCTCCACCACTGTGGTGTTGTGGTGGTCCTCTTGGTGGTGGTGGTGGCTGAGATGCTCCTGCTGCTGCTGCTACTGAAGCAATTTTTCAGTCCAAAAAGATACAGAGAGGTCTTTCAACAGGTCTTCTTCACTCAAAGTACAAAGTGAGAATGAGGAAAAAAGGTGGGGGCTTTCATCATTAGGAAAAAAAACCTGTCCTGAACCAATGAAAAGTGTTATTTTCAGGTCACATGACCAGGGCTTTCATCATTTGGAAACCAAAACTGTCCTGAACCAATAAAAAGTGTTATTTTTAGGTCACATGACCCGACACGCTTACGCTACGCTCCCCCGGGCGCGCCCCGGGGTGCGCCCAGGGGCACGTCGCGTAAGCGCGTCGGATGCTTACGTTGCGCGATCGTATGCGCTCGAGTGCTTCCGGGTGCGTTTACGCCGTGTGTATCACGCGGACGCGGCTACGCGATACGTCACAATGATGTTTTCGTTCACGGCAAAAGCGCTAACGGGAAGCTCACCGGTACGCGCCCTGGGGCGCGCCGCAAGACTGCGCTTACCAGTGCACTCACCGGACGCGCACCGGGAGCACTCCAGGGCGAAAAAAACCACACAAAAAAAACCATGAACAATATACATAAAAAAATAGTATTACATAAACATACAATATAGGATTCATTATAAAAAATATTACATTTCATAGCTATAGAAATTTGCTATTAAAAAACCTTTGAAATTCACTGAAAAAACCAAAGGTTTCACACCAGTTATAGTTAGGAATTAGCATTTAAAAAACCTATGAAATTCACTGAAAAAACCATAGGTTTCACACCAGTTATAGTTAGGAATTAGCATTTAAAAAACCTATTAAATTCACTGAAAAAACCATAGGTTTCACACCAGTTATAGTTAGCTGGAAATTTTACTGACATAAAACCATTGAAATTCCCACGTTATAGTTAGTTGAACTCACTATAACTTGCGCACCTGCAATGCACTGCTGATGACGTCACATATTACATCACTCATGACATAAGTGTCTGAATGGAGGATTTAGTAGGTGGTTGACTGATGTTTAAGTGAGTGATTACATGTGTCTTACTGAATGCATGGGTTAGTGACTAAACTGTGTGAATGTCTGTATCAGTCTGTCTGTTGTATGAGCTGCTGCATGGGTTGGTCAGTAGCTATATGAGTGTCTATATAGGTTATCGATTGATTGCCTGAGTATTTGTATCAGTGACTGTGTGTGTGTGTGGGTGGGTGGGTTGGATGGGAGGTGTGTGATTCTGTGCATAGATGTTTGAGAGGTTGATTCACTGTGTGTATGGGTTCAAGACTGCAAGTGGAAACAGCTGTATGGGTGGGTGAGTGTGTCTATGGTTGTGTTGGTGAGCGAATGGATATCTCAGTGGTACATGTCCAAGTAACTACATATGTAAATGTAAATGTAAATGTATTGCGATTTATATAGCGCACGTATCACCCGAAGGCATCAAGGCGCTTGCCTTGGGAACCCGTCCTGGTATTCCCCTGTGAGATAACCCCAGCAGGGTATCCACAAGGTGAAAGCCAGGCATCCCGCAGCGAGGGGCCGTAGTGGAGATTAAGCAAGCTATTGCCCAGAGTCGCAGAGTGTGAACCCGTGAGTCGAGTAGGCACCGGAACGAGAATTATCGAGTCCGTGGAATTTTTGAGCCCAAGACCCGCCGAGGCGGGTAATTGAACCCTGGTCCAGGACCGATCTCAGCTTCCGGGTCTGCCCCTCAGCCACACTTCTCCAAGGCAGTGTAAAAGGCAGTGTGCGTGAAAGTTGAAGTATATTAATGACTATACCTGAGAGTCAGTGATTGTAAGAGTGGCTGTATGGATGAGTGTGTATTTGTAGCAGTGATTGTATAAGAGAGTAAGTATGCATTTGTTTCTGTTTGAATAGGTGATGTGGTGTGTGTATCACTGTATAGGTCAGAAAATGGAAGTGTGATTGATTCTTTGCATGACTGACTATGTGTGTCTGTAACTCTGGATGAGTGGGGGTATGTGAGTATCTGTATAGGTGTATGAGTGCTTATGATAGTTTTGTGTTGATGAGTGACTGCATGTATTAATGATTGTATGGGTGAATGAGTGGATGTGTGTGTGTAGACCTAGGAATCAGTGAGCGCATATGTAGTAACTGGTATGGGTGTGCCGATGGTTTCGAAAATGGTAGTCTGTATTTTACAGTGAATGTATCAAAGGTTATATTAGAGTGTGAGGAGGTGGATCAGATTTTCATGTAGATGATGTCATCAGTGATGTCATCAGCGATGTCACTGACCATGTCATGAATGATGTAATATGTGACGTCATCAGCAGTGCATTGCGGGTGCTCGAGTTATAGTTAGCTGAACTAACTATAACAGGGGAATTTCTATGGTTTTATATGCGAGAAATGTCCAACTAACTATAACATCCCTGAAACCTATGTTTTTTTCTGTGAATGTCAAAGGTTTTTTTAAATGCTAATTTCTAACTATAACATGCCTGAAACCCATGGTTTTTTCAGTGAATTCCAAAGGTTTTTTTTTGTTTAAGAAAGTTTTTATTGAGTTTTGTCAAATACATTAGAAAAGATAGAAAATGGAAACAATAAAATGGGAAAGGGGTAGAAGCCATAATAAAATATACATAATATAATTAAAATAAACAAGCAGGCAAATACCATTCATAAGAAACATTATAATTAAAGAGAAGGAGAAAGGAAAGGAAAGAGAGAGAGAGAAGTAAAAAAAGAGAGGGATAGAAGAAGACAGGGAAGGAAGAACCAAAATGGTGTGAGTGAGAAGGATAGAAAAATAATTAATGTACAGGAGAGTGTGAAGAAAGATACGTAGTGAAAGGAAGCCACAGAAGATCTGATTTAATTTTTTGAGAAAGAGAGGAGGAAGAAACAGCAGAAATCCTGTGTTCATCACAAATAAAATTCCACCAGGTTAGGAAAGAGATTTTAGAGTTGTATTTCCAGGATTATAGAATAACTTTAAAAGCTAATGCAAAAAAGAGATCAAATCATTTGGGAACAGAACATACAAAATGCACATCAGTTGATAAGGAGCCAAGAAAAACATTCTGCAGTGTTAAAGTAGCATTACATTTAAATACTAACAAGCAAATATCCCAAATAGATTTCCAAAAGGATAAAACATTAGAACACTCATAAAGTTGATGTTTTAACATGCCCGTTTCAGTGGAACACGAAAAACATAACAGAGAAGAGATTGGTGAAAATTTACAAATACTAACAGGAGTAATAATCGCTTTATAATAATTAAAATACAAAGATTGGGTTATACCTGTAACAGGTAAAGAAACGGACAAATCAGTTTCCCATGCAATCTCAATGTTGGATTTAGGTCTTTCAATAATATTTGCTAACAATAACTTATATACAAGAGCGGCTTTAGGTCTTTTAGTTGAAAATAAAGAGTATAGAGGTGTAGAAGGGGATAAAGACAGTGTGTGAGGAGGGAGGGAAAAAGTGGTTAGATGAGATTGTATGGCATTAACAATAACATTATATTCATTGAGAAAAGAGTAAGGTAATTGATAGTATGTTTGCAAGGTATGAAAGGGAACAATAGTGTAGTTATATAGAAACTGAGGAACAAAAATAATATCCTCTTCTTTCCAGTATTTGAAATAGAATGATTTACCTTTATACTTAAGAAATGTATTATACCATACAGTGGAGGACAAAAAACATTGAAGTGAAGTAAAATCCTTAGAAAAAGTATTATATAGTAAAGATCAGGAGTATTTTAAAATAGGACTGGCAGATAAAAAGGCGCAATTTGACATAAAGAGTGCTTGTTGAAAAGAGAAGTCTTTTAATAAGGAGCGTTCAAAAAGAACCCATCTGGGAACAGGTAGGTCTACAAAATCATAGGCTAGTGCAAAAGATTGTTTAATCAAGAAAGCTGAATGATAATGCGTAAAGTTTGGGAAATGCACGCCACTTTCATCCTTAAGGCGTATGAGTTTATTCAAAGCAATCCGTGGGTGTATACGGTTCCATAAAAATTTCGTACATGTAGAGTTAATTCTAAAAAATAGACTTTGGGAATTCTGATAGGAAGCATAGACAGTGTATATAAAACATGAGGCACAATCATCATTTTGATGGTGTCTAACCTGCCCCACCAAGAGAGATGAAGGGGTGACCAAGTAAGGAGGAGTGATTGGATTTTATTTAATAATGCAGTAAAGGTGAACTTAATTGTATCATTAAGGGAAGATGAAAACTAAATTCCAATGTATTTAATTTTAGAAGTACACCAGGCGAAATTAGTACACTAAACATAAATTGGTAGCATGTAGAGTTTAAGGGCAGGGCTTCTGTCTTTGAGAGGATGAGTTTGTAACCAGAAATACTAGAATATAATCGAACTTCATTCAAAAAGTGTGGGAGAGAGTCAACAGGGTTAGACATATAAATCAGTATATCATCAGCATATGCAGATATTTTAGTTTCTGCAGAATTATTTTTGAAGCAAGCAATCTGGGAATTAATATGAATGCGCTCTAGGAATGGTTCAAGGCATAGAATAAATAATAAAGGGAAAAGGGACAACCCTGCCTTGTGCCTCTGGACAAAGAAAAAGATTTGGAAAAGTGATTATCAACTAAAATACTGGCTCGAGGACAAGAATACGAAATTTTAATATAAGAAATAAAAGAGGGCCCAAAACCAAACCATTGGAGAGTTTGAAACATGAATTGCCAATTAATACGATCAAATGCCTTTTCAGCATCTTTAAACAGGGCTGCAAGAAGAAATGATATTAGCAAACATCCGAGCATTGTCAGATGCCAATCTCCCTTTCACGAATCCAACTTGATCAGTTTTAATCAAAAGGGGAATAATAGGCTCAAGTCGGGATGCAAGAATTTTGGCAAAGATTTTACAATCATAATTAATTAATGATATAGGGCAATCATTTTTGCAATGAGTGATCTTTGTCAGGTTTAGGTATGATAATAATTAAGGCATCCATAAAAGAACCAGATGCTTTTGCGTCAGCAATAAAAGAATTAAAAAGTTGGAGGAGCTTGGGGACAAAAACGGACTTAAAGGAGTTGGAAAACTCTACAGACAAGCCATCAGGTCCTGGGGCTTTTGACTTTTTTAGGGATTTGATAGCATTGGTTATCTCATGAAGAGTGATGTCTTTCTCTAACGCATTAAATTAATCAGGGAGGGATGGAGGGGAAGGTAGGCCTGAAAAAAAAGGTGTTTAAATTTTGGGTAGTGGGAAAGGTATCGTCAGAATAAAGAGATTTATAATATTCATGGAAAACATCAGCAATGTCTTTATCTGACGATACTAGTTTTGTAGTGGATTCATTAAGAATAAGGCCAATAGTCTTACGTTCAGCTTTAATTTTTAAATAATTAGCTAGTATTTTACCCGCTTTATTTTGCCCACCATTGTATTTAGATTTAATTTTAAGTAAAATATTACATGCGTCAGTTGTTGCTAATTTGTTAAGTTTAGATTTTGCCTTAATCAACTCCTGAAGAGCATCAGATGAGTGAGAAGTAAAATACTTATGTACTAGGTTGCTGAGTTTTTGTAGCTGAACTTCATATTTCTTCCTTGTGTATTTCTTCTTTTTTGATACATAAGAAATGGTGAAGGCACGAAAAGCAGCTTTAAAGACATCCCAATTATTAGGAACGGAAGTATCCAGTGGGTCATTGAGACTGAAAAATTCATTAATAAAAGTGGTAGCTTCTTTGATAAATACTGTGTCTGATAATAGGAAAGTATTAAGTTTCCAGCGACTAAATTTAGAGAATGTAAGTGAGAGATCTAAAACAGCGTGAACAGGAGCATGATCCGATATAAAAATGGATCCAATTTCAGATTTTTGGAGAGAAGGGAGCAAAGATTTACTGGTCAAATTATAATCAATCCTTGAGCGAGTGTGATGTACATTCGAAAAAAAAGTTAATTCAATTAAATCAGGATTACAAGTCTTCCAAACATCATATAATGGACGAGAGGCAATGGCTGATTGAAAAGCTTTATAAGATTTATCAGCTTTGAAATTTACAATTGGATAATCTATCCAAGAAAGTATCCAACCATTGGTTGAAGTCACCAGCAACAATAAACTTAGGGCAGTCAATTGAAGAAAGTAGGATTTTAATATCATTCCAAAATTTAGGGTCTGGCGTTACAGGTCCATAAATATTTAACAAAACTAGCGTTTTGTTTTGTACCACAATCTTTGACATTACCCATCGTCCATCAGCATCATTTTGCGTGGATAAAATTTGTACTGCAAGCTTTATGAAACAATATAGCAACACCTCCTTTTTTGTTGGAAGCAGGAGAAAAAACAACTTGGCCCACCCATTGCCTTTTATACTTAATAGACTCTACATCATTACAGTGAGCTTCCTGAAGAAATCTGAGAATTGAGTTTTGATAAATGAGACAGTACCTTTTGCCTTTTGACTGGACTCCCAAGAACACACACGTTCCACGTGACAAAGTTACACATGATGGAGGGAAGGGAAGGTGTAACACAGATGGAATTGATACACTTCAAGGAATTCAACTACAAGAGAAAACACACCACAAGAAAAAATTACATCCAACACACACCTGAGATAGTACAAATATAATTAACATTACAGAACAGATAAAAATACTGTGAGGAAGACAATAATTAGCGAACGCTAAAGCAATAAACAAGATGCAGTTAAGGAAGAAAAGATGAAGAAAGAGAGAAGGAAGGTAGAAAGGGAAGAAAAGAGACAGAAAAAAAGAACATGTGAACAGATCAAGGAAAAACGTCCAGATCTGTAAGAAGAAAAAAAGACAAGAAATGATGAGCATGGTGACGACAAAGAGCACGGACCTCAGATAGAGAACAATGAAGATAATAAGAAAGGAACCTCATAAAACTGAATAAAGAACAAGTAAAACTGTGCGCAATATGTAAGTATGAAAGAGGAAATTAGAGTAACATTACTAAACCACAAAAGAGATCAGGTATTAGTGTCCATTTCATATGGTGACAAATCCTGAAGATAGAGTTTAAGTTTTCCTGGAACATCAAAAGAACGTGGCCGACCATTATGAGTAATCTTGCAAAGACATGGATGGAGAATTCCATATTGGATGTTGAGATGTCTCATTTGAGGGCGCAATTCAAGAAATTCTTTACGGCGTGCATTTGTTGCATTAGAAAAACCCTGAGAAATGAAGAGATTATGACCTGACCAGACAAGACGACATTTGAGTTTTACAGCTTTCAAAACCTGCATCAGCTCAGTGAATTCCAGGAAAAGCATGATGATACCACGTGGCTTAGAAGCATTAGCAGTAAGACAACCCAAGCGGTGTGCTCTTTGTATATTGAGAGGATTTGTGGAAACCTGGATATCAAGGATTTCTGGAAGGAGTTTTTGTAGGAAAGATACCATATCAAGACTTTCAATATTTTCTGGTAGACCATACAGGCGTAAATGATTTCTCCGATTTCAATTTTCAAGGTCCTTAGTATGGAGTTTTAATTTGTGATTTTCTTGTTCAAATAACGGTATCTTTGTAGAGACATCCTGACGGTCGCTGATGCGTTGTTCCAAATCCAATACTTTTCCCTCCATGACAATCCATCTCTCTTCAATTATTTACGTTTTTCGTTGGTCATTGACATAAAAGGTTGAAGACCACATACTTCATCCAATATAGAGTCCAAAATTGGATTCTTAAGGAATGTATGGGAGAAGGCGGGTCATTTTATGCCTCTTTTTGGTTTCGTACCAGTAACTGATGCTCTAGCAGAATGAAGATCATTAGCCATATTGATATTAAAAAAAAGCACCAAAAAGTGTGAGGAAAAATGTGGAACGTACAACAATTGTAGTAGAAGGACCTCAATATAATATAATAGTAGGTAAAGTTAGTTGAAAATAAGATAAGGTCCTCCAATCCAAACAAGAGAGACCAGAAGATGCACGCCAAGATCCTCAAAAATGGAGACTGCGCCAAATGGTAAAGTTGCTCTAATGCCTCACATCAATAAAATAATCCTTTTCTCACAGCATGTTATAATGACAAAAAGACAGTGGTGTAAACAATGATGACATATGCGCAGGAGTGCCAAAATAGAAGAACCATTGGTTAGACCATTGCAGACCATACAGATGAACAATATTCCAGTGTGAAAGTAAAACTTAACTTCCAATGCAAAGCGGTATAATGTTTTTGAAGGTCGCCATTTGATGAAGTATACAACAAGTACCACAAGGGTTAATCTCCAAACATGAAGAAAATTATTCAGGGACTGGTAGGGCTCTCAACACCATTTATGATATGCTAACTCCTGCAGCAATTAAGAACAGCCAGGAGGGAATTTGCTGTTGTTGTTTTCTTTTCTTTTTCTTTTTAAAAAAAGAGAAAAATAAATAAATAGATGAATATTATTTGAAGTGAGGCGGCAAAATCGTCTTGAGGAATCTAGGGGTGAACGCTGTAACTGAAAATGGCGGCCGTTCACGTCCAAAAAGAAAGCATTCACCGCTATCTGGCCAAAAATACAAATATAAGGTGCAACTTAAACCTCGTTCAGGCAGAGAATTGGATACTATGAGGCAGCACAGCAATTGTATAGAAAAGGAGCATACCGGTATCTAATGAGCAGCAACCGATGGGAGATGCGGGCTTAGCGACCTGAAATGGCGGCCACCCGCGACTCTAGCAAGACGAAATTACCGGCAGTCCGAAGTTGCAGGAAGAGGACAGGCGCGCCTCCATAAACCTACTTTCAGGTGCACCGCATTCTCAGAGAGTAATGTGCGCGGTCTTTTACTTCGTAGGTGGTAAATGAGGCTCAGGAATAGGAGAAGAGTTCCGCAGCACTGCGGAGCTCACACGGGGTCCGCCATCGCTCTCTGGTGCGCAAGCCACTCCCCTTCCAAAGGTTTTTTAAATGAAAATTTCTAACTATAGCATTCCTGAAATCTATGGTTTTTCACTGAATTTCAAAGGTTTTTTAATTGCTAATTTGTAAGCTTAATATTTATAAAACCTTTCTTTTTTCTGTAACTTAAAAAAAAATGTTTAATGATATTTTGGAATTGTAATGTTGTGTAATTATGTATTTATTTTTCTAAATTATGTGGATTCGTGTGTGTTTAAAATATATATTTTTTTAGGAAAAAGTGAAGTTGTGCACCCATCATGTACCCATCTTGGTAGGTGTGTGTGGATTCAAGCCACCATATTGCTAAAGTCCTGAAGGATGCGCGTTTGGTGTGTAAAGCGTGCACGGTGTCTGGCAACGCATAACGTCATATGCGTATGGGATCGCGTTGTGTGTGCGTTTGGTGTGTGACGGGTGCGGGGTGCCTGGCCCCGCATAATGTCATATACTTACGGGATAGCGCCGGGTGCGCGACCCCTGCACATTTTTTTATGATTTAAATTTATATGTATATAACTTTAATGTATACATGAGGGCAAGAGATTATCTAAACTATTTATAAAAATAATATATTTGTACTTGTACTAAACTTATATTATTGTTAAATATATTTTGGAGAATTTGAGTCAGGTGCGCTGGTTGCACGACGGCTGCGCGGCACCCATCTTAATTTAAAACAGAGCATTTAATTGGTTCATAAGGTTTCCCATTCTAACAGTTGAAGGATCCCATCCATTTTAGTCATTCTCTCTGCAGCTTCACAGGAGAGACACCTGTTGTGTTTTTGCAGGTAATCTGTAAATTTCTGGGGTGTTTTTTGGAGAGATTTGGAAATGGCTTCCTCCAATCCTCAGCAAGAACTTACTTCGGATGAAGAAGAGATAGAAGAACCACCTCCCAAAAAGAGACCAGAATCCATCGTCTGGAAATGTTTCTCCATCCCAGATGGTGAAAAGAGAGTCAATGCAAGGAAGGTCAGTTGTACTCTCTGTGCACTGATTTTTTATAGAGGTAGTGACCAAAAATACTCTTGTGGCATGTCGAGCATGTACAAGCACGTCCAGACAATGCACTTCAGACATTTTGCACGGGAGCAGATGCGACGTGAACAACAAAATATGCAACAAGGTGACCCGAGAGCTGGTCCCATCACTTCAGGAGTGTAAAGTACATCATCTCGAGGGCCGGACATACACTCAGAGTTTGGAAATTTAAAACAGCTATGCAAAATACAACACCATCCTATGCTGTGGTGAACAATCTGTGGATGCTGTTTGTTCTGCAGCAAGGAACCATTGCTGCTAATTTATTTTTTGTTTTATTTTTTAAATGATTTTACAATTCCAAAAGTTAAGATTTTAGCCAGTTGCTTTTTTCGGTTTTCCAAAAACACCCACAAAATTTACAATGTAGTTTAAAAAAACACACATAAAAATTTAAAACAAAAAAGATGCAAAAAAGAGTTATTTTCAGAACTACATTATCTGGTTTAAAAAGAGAAATAACTGCATGCTAATGTCTGCATGATTGCTGTAGTATATGTGTTGAGCATGATTGATTTAAAGAATGTATGGGTAGCGCACGGTAATTGTATGAGTGAATGAGTACTGCCTACATGATTGTACAAGTGTGTCTGTAATCCATGAGTTGTTGCATCAGTGGATGGATAATACGTGGGTGATTGCATTAGTATATAAATGGTGGTTGAGTGATTGAAAGAGTGTGAATGAGCAGTGTCTATGAGCAGTGTCTATCTGGTTACAGGACTGCATGGATAGTGCACATGTGATTTTAGCTGTGCAATTGTTACTGCCTGGGTCATTGCATGAGTACATGGGCAGTGACTGAGTGATTAGAGTACTGCAAGGAGAGTGTATGGTGAAATTATAAGTGCTCGTGTATTGACGGAGTGATTGGATTAGTACATGGTACTGGCTGGGTAACTGGAAGAGTGCACGGGGAGTAACAGTGTGATTGCTGGAGGAGTGAATCAGTAGTATGTAAGTGGTTAGTGGCTGTATGGGTAGTGCTTGGAGGATTGTACCTGTGTATGAGTTAGTGGCTAGGTTATTGCATGAGTGCATGGGTACTAATCACATGATTACAGTGCTGCAAAAAGAGTACATGATGTTTTTATGAGTGCTTGTGATTTGGCAGAGTGATTGGGTAAATACATGGTGCTGGATGGGCGATTAGAATAGAGCATAGGTACTGATAGGCGGATTGCTGGAGTGCATGCATACTACCTGAGTAATTGAAGGTGTGAATAAGTAGTGAGTACATGGGTAGTGACTGGATGATTACAGTACTGCAAAGAAAATTTGTAAGTGCTTCGGTATTGGCGGAGAGATTGGATAAGTACATGGTGCTCGATGGGTGATTCGAGGAGTGCATGGGAAGTGACAGGGTGATTTTTTGACTGCAAGGGTAGTACTTGGAGGAGTGAATATGTAGTGTGTAGGTGGTTAGACATCTATATGGGTAGTGCATGGAGGATTGCAGCAGTGCATAGGTTAGTGCCTGGATCATTGCATGAGTACATGGGTACTGACTGGATGATTTGACTACTGCAAAGAGAGTGCATAGTGATTTTATAAGTGCTTGGGTTTTGGCGGAGTGATTGGATAAGTACATGGTGCTGGATGGGTGATTGGAGGACTGCATGGGAAGTGACAGGGGGATTCCTGGACTGCAAGGGTAGTACTTGGGTAATTGGAGGAGTGAATCAGTAGTGTGTATGGGGTTAGACATCTGCATGGGTAGTGCATGGAGGATTTTAGCAGTGCTTGATTTAGTGCCTGGGTCATTGCACGAGTACATGGGTACTGACTGGAAGATTAGACTACTGCAAAGAGAGTGCAAAGTGATTTTATAAGTGCTTGGGTTTTGGCGGAGACATTGGATAAGTACATGGTGCTGGATGGGTGATTGGAGGAGTGCATGGGTAGTGACAGAGCCATGTCTGGACTGGAAGGGTAGTGCTCAAGGGATTGTAGTAGTGCATGAGTTACTGCCTGGGTCATTGCATGAGTATATAGATACTGACTGGATGATTAGAGTACCGCAAAGAGAGTCCATGGTGAATTCATAAGTGCTTGGGTATTGGTGGAGTGATTGAATAAATACATGGTACTAGCTGGGTCATTGGAGGAGTGCACAGGGACTGACAGGGGGATTGCTGGAGTGCATGGGTACTACCTGGGTAATTGGAGGAGTGCATGAGCAGTATCTAGGTGGTTAGAGGGCTGCATGGGTAGTATACAGTTGATTGAAGCAGTGCATGTTTTAGTGCCTGGGTCATTGCATGAGTACATGTATAGTGATTGGATAATTAGAATACTGCAAAGAGAGTGTGTGGTCAATTTATAAGTTCTTGAGTATTGGTGAAGTGATTGGGTAAGTACATGGCGCAAGATGGGTGATTGGAGGAGTGCATGGGAAGTGACAGGATGATTGCTGGAGTGCATGGGTACTACCTGGGTAATTGGAGGAGTGAATCAGTAGTGAGTAGGTGGTTAGAGGACTGTATGGGTAGTGCACAGGTGATAGTAGCAGTGCATGGCTAGTACTTGGGTGACTTAATCTTACCTGTTTTGGAGTAGATATAAAACTGATTGAAACACTTTTTCACTTCTTTTTTTAGTAATGTAAATTTAAAAATATTTGAAACTTTAGTAGTAGGGCCTGTAAAAGAGAATAAACAAAATCCTTTTATTACATATAATTTTATAGTTTTAAGAATACAACATAATTTTACAATTACATAACATTCAGTTTGCCTTTTTTGCTGTCTTCATTTTCTATTGAATTTCACCATACACAGTGATTTCAATTTTGATCATCAGTTGACAGCGGGCAAACAAATACAATCAATAAGATTGTTAAAAATCTGTGTTCAAAATATCTACAACAAACTCAACTATCTATTTACATTTTCACAAATGGCCAGTCTTATTAACATTGTATATAATTTTCCAAATGCATTATCAAAGAACAGAATCAATAATTCAAACCGTAATTCTAGACATCTTCCCAATAGGCCGAATGATGTTTCTAAAAACATTTGCATTAAGGATATTCAAGATAAACTTCTGAATTCATATTGACATCTTCCCAATAGGCCGAATTATGTGTCTGAAATAATTTGCAGTGAAAATATCCAAAATATACTCAGTAGTTCATGTTGACATCTTCTCAGAATTTTGCCATCAAAAATATTAGATATGAATTTGGTAATTCATTAGGCAACCGACATTTGAACTCTAAATGTGCATCATTGCAAAGTGTCCATCCTTTGTTGCATTTTAAATACACAGTATAGTGTCCAGATGTTGAAGTAGGTCCAGCGTGGAAAACAATAGCCACTGTTTTAAAAGTTCTTCCTGAATTTGACACTTGACCTGCCACAAAATCTTTAATTTTGGTTTCCAATTTTGTTCCATCTGCTCTACAACGTTGCAGCATTAAAATTATATATTGTCTGAATCTTTCTATAAATAATGTTGACAACATTTCCGATTTGCACTGAGTACTTTCCATATCTTGATTAGTTGATTTCCCTAATTCATTGAAAGACACTATTTTGCAATCTGGTATTGTCAAATATATGAATCGTTCAGTGTCTATTTTAGTGGTAGATGAAAAGGAACAGCTGTCACATGTATGATCCCATCTGTGACGTAGTCCAAACAGATTTTCAATTTGTATTCCTTGATCTTCCAATACTGCAAGCATAAACATAAGAAACTCTTGAGCATCTTGCTGTACATTCTGTGTAAATTGTGAAGAACCAGAACATATATCCAGAAGATTCCACACGCCAGAAACAGTATGGATTTTTGTTTTATCAGTTTTTTACTTTTCAAAAACATAATGTAAGGTCTGCATGGATAGTGCACAGGAGATTGTAATAGTGCATGTTTTACTGACCGGGTTAGTGCATAAGTACATGGATACTGACTGGATGATTACAGTAGTGCAAAGAGAGTGCATGGTGAAATTATAAGTGCTTGGGTATTGGCGGAGTGATTGCAAAACTACATGGTGCCGTATGGGTGATTGGAGGAGTGCATGGGGAGTGACTGGGGGATTGCTGGAGTGCATGGCTACTACATGGGTAATTGAAGGAGTGAATCAGAAGTGTGTATCTGGTTATCAGTCTGAATGGATAATGCACAGACGATTGAAGCAGTGCATGTGTTAGTACCTGGGTCACTGCATGAGTGCATGGGTAGTGACTGGATGATTACAGTGCTGCAAAGAGAGTACATGGTAAATTTATGAGTACTTGGGTATTGACAAAGTGATTAGAAAACTTCACATTGCTGAATGGGTGATTGGAGGTGTGCATGGGGAGTGACAGGGGGTTGGCTGAACTGCATGGCTACTACCTGGGTAAATAGAGGAGTGAATCACTAGTGTGTAGGTAGTTAGAGGTCTGAATGGATGGGGCACAGAGGATTGTAGCAGTGCATATGTTAGTGCCTGGGTCATTGCATGAGTACATGGGTAGTGACTGGATGATTACAGTGCTGCAAAGAGAGTGCATGGTGAATTTATAGGTGCTTGGGTATTTGCGGAGTGATTAGAAAACTAAATAGTGATGGATGGGTGATTGGAGGAGTGCATGGGGAGTGACAGGGGGTTTGCTGGACTGCATAGGTACTACCTGAGTAATTAGAGGAATGAATAAGTAGTGTGTAGGTGGTTAGAGGTCTGCATGGCTAGTGCACAGGGGATTGTAATAGTGCATGTGTTACTGACTGGGTTATTGCAAGAGTACATAGATACTGACTGGATGATCACAGTAGTGCTAAGAGAGTGCATGGTGAATTTATAAGTGGTTGGGTATTGACGGAGTGATTGGAAAACTACATGGTGCTGGATGGGTGATTGGAGGAGTGCATGGGAAGTGACTGGGGGAATTGCTGGAGTGCATGGGTACTACCTGGGTAATTGGAGGAGTGAATCGGTGTGTGTACCTGGTTAGAGGTCTGCATGGATAGTGCACAGGGGATTGTAATCATGCATGTTTTACTGACTGGGTTACTGCATGGGTGCATAGATACTGACTGGATAATAACAGTAGTGCAAAGAGAGTGCATGGTAAAATTATAAGTACTTGGGTATTGACAAAGTGATTAGAAAACTACACATGCTGAATGTGTGATTGGAGGAGTGCATGGGGAGTGACAGGGGGTTTGCTGAACTGCATGGCTACTACCTGGGTAATGAGAGGAGTGAATCACTAGTGTGTAGGTGGTTAGAGGTCTGCATGGATAGTGCACAGAGGATTGCAGCAGTGCATATGTTAGTGCCTGGGTCATTGCATAAGTGCATAGATACTGACTGGATGATTAAAGTAGTGCAAAGAGAGTGCATGGTGAATTTATAAGTGCGTGGGTATTGGTAGACTGATTGGATAAGTACATGGTGTGAATGGGTGATTGGAGGAGTGCATTGGGACTACCAGGGGAATTGCTGGGCTGCACGGGTACTACCTGGATAATTGGAGGAGTGAATCAGTAGTATGTAATTGGTTAGAGGGTCTGCATTGATAGTGCACAGAGGATTGTCGCAGTGCATATGTTAGTGCCTGCATCTTTGCATGAGTACATGAGTAGTGACTGGATGATTACAGTGGTGCAAAGAGAGTACATGGTGAATTTATAAGTGCTTGGGTGTATGCAGAGTGATTGAATAAGGACATGGTGCTGGATGGGTGGTTGGAGGAGTGCATCAATCAGGTCAATCAATCAATCAATCAATCAATCAGGTGTTTGTTAAGTGCGACTACTCACCCGTAAGGGTCTCAAGGCACTGGGTGGTGGGGGAGAGGGGGGTCACACGTTCCAGTCCATAAATGAGGGTGTCTGTTGAATAGCCAGGTTTTGAGGCTTCTTGTGAAGATGGGGAGCGATGCTATCTGTCTAAGGTGGAGCAGAAGGTCGTTCCAGGCTCTGGCCATGCAGAAGGAGAAAGAGCAGCCTCCCGATCTGGTCTTTCTGGTGCAGGGGACCACGGCATATGGGAGATGGGCTGATCGTAGGGTCCTTTGTGGTGCGTGGAATTTGAGTTGGCTTTTCAGGTATGCTGGTCCGGTGTCGTGGAGGGCCTTGTGATCGTGGGTTAGCATCTTGAAGGTGACTCTAGCTTTGATGGGGAGCCAGTGGAGTGTGCACAAGTGCTGGGAGATGTGGCAATGTCTTAGCAGGTTGAGGACCAGTCTTGCGGCGACGTATTGGATGTTCTGTAGCTTGCGGTTGAGGTTTTTGTTTATTCTGGCATTGCCGTAGTCGAGCCTGCTGGGTACCAGGGCGTGAGTGACGGTCTTTCTGTGTTCGAGGGGGATCCATTTGAAGGCACAGCCAGTGCATGGATACTGACAGGGCGATGGCGGCATTGCAAGAGTTTTGCTTAGGGTATTGTAGCAGTGTAGGAGTTTGTGCTACTGCTTTACTATTATACAATTACTTTTAATGCTACACCTAGCCAAATACAAAGCCGGAGCCATTCACATTTCTCTGCAATAAGTCTCACCATATTCCTAAAACATGCATGATATCTCTGTACCACAACACTATGCACACCTCAAAGAATTCACAGAACAAACTTCAAATTAGAACCAAACATCAAAAATTAGGTTGCATATTTCAACAGACTTATAAAAACTAGTCTAATCAGAAATACCTTAACATATGCAAGTAGAGACATACTTCCCACGCAACTACATGCACACCTTTAAACTTGATAGACTGCTCCAATTTGAAAGCAACAACTACAATGATACAGTATAGTACAAATGTACATTTGGTTGGAGAAGTCCAAAGGTAGTGCATGTGTACTGCCTAAGTGATAGGAGGAGTGCATAGATCGTGACAGTGTGATTAGAGCAGTACAAGGATAGTGCCTGAGTGATTGAACCAGTGTATAGCTAATGCATTGATGGATCTATGACTGCAGAAGTCTGTCTGGGGATTATACTAGTACATATAAAGTACCTGAGTGATAATATCTCTACAAACATATCACAAACCTCACTTTTGTGCTGCTGCTTTACCATTTTACAACTACTTATAATGTTACACCTAGCCAAATAGAAAGCAGGAACCGTTCAAAAGTCTCTTCTATAAGTCTCACCATATTCCTGAAACATGCATAGATATGTCTATACCTTAACACTATGTACACCTCATAAATTCACAGAAGAAACTTCAAATTTAAATCAAACACTAAAAATGAAGTGGTATATTTTAACTATACCTCTCCAAACACTTATAAAAACTAGTCTAATTACTAATACCTTAACTCAACATATACACTTCCAACTTAAAAGCAACATCTAAAATTATGCAGTATACTACAAATGTACATATTCACACACTGAAACAAACTACCATAATCAGTAATCCATATTCAAAAATAGACATAATACTATAAATAACCTATATTAAACAACATTTAAATACATTACAACAAATTGTAATAAACATGTCTACATTTAATAATATATGTCAAATTTCAAAGTTCATGATTTATATTTTACCTTTAAAAACAAAGCCAACACATAATATACCTCACAAATTTATAATTCACCTTTCAAATTGATTTGTAGATTATAAAGTATCAGAAACTCAGAAAAGATTTTCTTATGCACACAATCGATGTATATAGCACGTCTCTCAGCAAAGCAAAACCACACATATACATGTAAATAACAAATCACATTGCTTCCTAGATTATTTCAAATTTTAAAACCCATTTCTATTGGTTACACATATTAACCCTTGCCAACTGACTTTTAACTGAACCCAAACTGCTTCTGGAATTTTTTGAAGTCGCGACTCGACCTTGCACCGAAAGCGATGGCACCGCAAATCCATACTGGAGTTCAAAAATATATTACGTATAATGTTACCTCTTTTTTTCAATAACATACTACTTCTAAACATATCACTGACTTGGGAAATCTCACTGCAATAACATATTACTTTAATATTTATAACAAATTCACATTTTAATGCCACAGTTAACTTTCAACTCTACCCCCATTCTGCTTAATACCTGTATCCATAGTAAAAGTTCATGGAACGCTCAACTGAACTCACAGGTCACAAGTTCAGCATATTTTCAAGTTCACCACACAATGTTGCAAATGCAAACAGCAGATGTGGTTGACTTTACAAAATATGAGCTCATTCTATCTACTGTTCCTTGCAAACATTTTTTACTAACCATTAAGAATCATGCTATTTAAAGACAGAAACATGCACCCTATTTTCAACTGTGCACTGTTCTTAAACAACCAATCATTCCTATCATTTTTCAAAAACTGCATCTTCTTCACCATTTTAGATACATATCATTCTACCAACTACATACTTGAGCTACAGACATCTTTTCAGTGCATCCAGACTTCCCTTCAAGATGCCTAGAGTGTGAATTGTGGGGCACAGCTATGTTTTCTGGTGCAAAAGGTATGCTGAACACAGAGGTATTGACAAAGATCTAGCTTTACCAAATATGAACATTAAATGGATTGTACAGATGACTAAAGTGGCACCAATTGATGCTTTTGGTTAAAACCTTTTTACATCCAACCCCCTGAACGTATGATTGTCCACGATGATAGCAATGACCTAGGCACATTTACTGGGGTAGGACTGGAAATGCTAATGAAGGACACCTTTGCAGAATTGATGTTTCTTTTCACCCAAACTGTCTTTGTATACACTTACATATGCCAAATGATATGGTCTGTCGGCAAAACTGCTGACTTTGGTGCTGGACATCAGGGTTCACGCTTCGGGGTCTGGTCAACATCTTGTGATTCTGGGCAAATCATTTAATCTCCCTGTGCTTGAATATGTAATGTAAATACGGTGCTCATGTAAAGTGCTCCAATACCTTTGGGTCGAGTTTGCACTATATAAATATGCACAAAAAAAAGACAGACATGTAAGTGGTCCAATCAATTATGTCCAAAAATTGAGAAAGCTAAAAAAAAATTCAATAAAGCTGTTTCAGCTTATCTCAGATACAATAGGAGGGGTTTCATATACAAGAACAATCTGTGTTTTGATATGGATGGCATCTCCAGGAGTGATGGTGTACTCTTCACAGATAAGGGAAACAGAGTCCTTCTCAAACACCTAAGGCTCTACATCAGGACTTACAAGTAGCTATAAAAATCTCCCAATAAAAACAAGGGCTCTTTATACAGCCACATAATAACACAACATATAACCTAGCTTTACAATTTTTTGAAAAAATTATTTATGCTTGGAGTTGCTTACCTATCGCATTCACACTGGGGGTCCATGCTGAGACCTGTGCACCCATTACGTTCACACTAGGGGGCGCGCTGAGAGCTGCGCACCATTCGTGTTCACACTAGGGGGCCATGCTGAGAGCCGCGCACCCTTCATGTTCACACTAGGGGGCCGCGCTGAGAGCCGTGCACCCTTCATGTTCACACTAGGGGGCCACGCTGAGAGCCGCGCACCCTTCGTGTTCACACTAGGGGGCCGTGCTGAGAGCCGCGCACCCTTCGTGTTCATACTAGGGGGCCACGCTGAGAACTGTACACCCTTCGTGTTCACACTAGGGGGCCACGCTGAAAACCGAGCTAGGGTCGCTGCTCCAACTTTTTTTTTTTTAAACGTTCACTTTCATTAATTTCCATTCGCCTCGGGGACCCCATCCCCTGAGGCATACCCACATCTCAATATTTTTCTTTTTTAAAGGGGAGGGGGACTGCGAGTCCCCCTCCCAGGCCACTTCTGGCCCCGGAGACCCCATCCCCTGGGGCCTGCCTCTCTGTTGGGGACCGTGGGGGGAGCCCCAATGCGCCCACGGTCCAGCCGGCTCCCCGCCTTCTGTGGCAGCCGGCATTGCTTTTGGGCAAAGGGAGCTGCTAACATGCAATAGAAATCACCATAGATGAATGACAATGGGTAGGGTATTCATTATAAACAGGAACTGGATAGAAGTACTAAGATAATCACATCCACACAATAGGGAGCAATTGATCCAGTCAACTATCCAATAGACCTATGCTTTACTCTAGATTAGGTCATCTGTGCAATAACTGCTAGCAAGGGAGGAAAGGTTCCTGGTCCTGATGGAGTGCCAGTAGACGTTTTTAAATCAAATATACCTTTATGGGGCCTCATCCTAACACAGGTATTAGAACATGTTGTTCCACTGGTTTCATAGAAACATGGCCAGAGTCAATATTGCTGCATATATTTAAAAAGGGCGATCAACAGAATCCAGCATGTTATTGCCCAATATCTTTGCTGGATTCTTTGGCTAAGGTGGTAGGTAGGATTGTGCTCAATCGGCTCCAAGATTGGGCAGAAGATAAGAACGTTCTTTCAGACGTACAATTTGGTTTCCGTCAGGGATTAGGTACCTTGAAACAAGCACTAAATCGTAAGCTCCTGTTGGGGAAGTATACGCTGGCTAAGCAAGGAAGGCTATATCTTGCATTCGTAGATCTTATGGCAGATTTCGACTGTGTGGTACATGACAAGTTATGGAACATTTTAGCTGACATGGGGGTGGACGCTCCATTAATTTACTTTCTGAGGCAACTCTATAGTAACCCAAAAGCAAGGGTACGTTATGCAGTTAAGGGTGAATGCACTGCACCATTCAACGTGGAGAGGGGGGTTAGACAGGGCTGCTTCCTGGAACAATTTTTATTCTCTTTACCAACGGTTTAGAACATACAATGGTGAAGAAGTGCCTGGACGTGTCACAAATAAATGATCTCTCCATACCCGCCCTTCTGTACCCGGACGAACCAATGCTGATAGCACGAATACAATTGGGACTCCTAAGGGCCATTACAGTTAATATTGAGTATATGGATAATTTGGGTTTGATATGACAAAAACTTGTATTATGAAGTGTGGGAAAGGCAGTGTCAGATGGAGGGATATGTTTATTAGCAACAGAAAGGTGGGATTCACCCAGACATTTCCCTACCTAGGTATTCTATTTGATAAAAAGAGGAAGTGGTCCCAGGGAGTCAAAAGTAGGAGACTACTTTTTATGAAATCAATGGCTGCTTTGGCCAATTTCGCTAGGAAACTGGGAAGAAGCCCACCCTTGGAGATGCTCCATATATATCAGGCGAAATGTATCAGTATGGCTACATACGGTGCAGGAGTGTGGGGATATTGTGATACAAGATCTATACAGCCGGTTGAGTAGGCCTTCTTAAAATTTCTTTTGGCGGTTCCAGGTAGTACCTCAACTTATATCTGCCATTCAGAATAAGACATACAATACATCTCAGACCGAATAAAAGCAGAAACCCATCCTTTTGTGGCACAGGATCTGGACTTCCACTAAGACTACTTTTAATTGCAACATTTTAAACACTAGTCTTAAGATGGTGCGGGCACTAGAGATACCATGGTTAAAATATATAAATGTTTTTACGAACTATCTTGGTCACCCCGAATTCTATAATGATCCCGGCACCATAAATTCTGTCTCCAGAAAGGATTTAAAAAACCTTTGCATGACTCACTTGGAGGCAAACAGATTTGCGTTTGAAGCAATAAAACCTTCAGTGCAATCCAACCAATTGATTCTGACCACCTATGGGATGCAGCTGTATCTAGAACTGACGTTAAGTTGTTATGATAGATTTGTATTAACACGTTTTAGATTTGGAATTATCCATTGATAGATAAGTTTCCCTGTAATAAATGATTGGGCCATAGAATTGAGTAGTTGCCCATGCAATGGAGTGTCCCAGCAATCAACAATTCATGTGGTTTATTTGGTAAATTTTATGTAACGCAAAGAAAGCGATGGATCTTACCAATTTTAAGACTACTGGGGTTGAGACAATGCAGACCAGCCTTTTTTGTATTGCAATTTTGAGAAAAAGAATATTTCATAAAGTCAATTTCATCTTTTTTAAAAGGCACAGTGAAATGTAGAAAAACTATTCTCACATGAAATATCTGATCTCAAACAAAGCTAAACTGAAGCGACCGTATTAAGTAACTCTTGTGCTATAATGTAATCAGCACATAACTGTTATATTAAATTCTTTCTTAAATTACAGAGTGTCTTAAATGTTTGCTTTTATGGTTTTATATCTCTATTCAGGGTTGCTTCATGTAACATAGCCCATGCCTTATCTTTTAGTTCACATTTACGTGCTTAAAGGGCCTGATTATATTTCCTTCTGGATTCCCTTATTTCACTGCTATTTCTTGTAGATTTGTGCAGTACATACTTTAATTTTGAATAGGCTTTTGTGCATTTTGAATCAAACCAACCTTGATTATTCATCTGTGGTTTTTTATTATCTACCCTCAATGCGTTTTTTATTTCAGATGGAATCTGTGCATAGAATCTTATAATATTGTCATGAGGAATTTTTGACAATTTGCCACGATTTTCTTGGTAAATTCCATTGGTTCTATCTGGGATCACCGTCGAGAATATCCATTTATTTTGTCCAACACTATATTCTGAACCATGTAGACTGGATTTCTCTGGAGGTTTCATACGTTATTCGGAAAGGATAAAAGTACGCTCTGTGGGAAGTGATCGCTAACGGCAATCTTGTGAGTTCTAAAGTTTATGAGCTTTGTTGGGTGCCTGTTGGGCTGAATTATATAATCAATGGTCGAATTCATACCTCTCCCATTGAACATCTGTGTAAAAGGAGCTGGAGGGGAACCAAGATTATTCACTAATCTTAGGTCGAATAAAAAAAAAATCTAATTTAAATGGTCCCCATATACTGAGTAGGGGGAAAGGGGGTAGATTTTGTCATCCTCAGTTAATTATCCGCAGATTTCTCCACTGTTTAGCTATCACAAACCAATATTAAAATCTCCACCCCAGACAATAACCACATCCTTCACATTATCACAACATAATTTGTTCAGTTCACTGATTCATTTTTTCAAGACTACCACAATTTGATCCCTCAGGGCATTGTTGTAAAAATTGATCAGTGAAAAAAAATGTTGTTTGCCCGCAAACATGGTCACAATTTGATAATATCTATCAGAAATCATCAGGGTTATCTTTTCTACATTCACCTTATACAAATATATTTAGGCCCCCTTTAGGTCTCCCATGTGTAGAAGGGACTTCAGCAGTATGAAACGTCTTATAACCATTAATGTGGATTCTTTACAACGCCCAGGTTTCTTTAAAACAGAGAACATAAAATTTTCCAACAAACTCTAGCCATACAGGGTTTAACAGTTTTGAGCGCAAACCTACAATGTTCCAAAATAATAGAGATATATTTTCCATCTTATCATTATTGACGTTTGGCCCCGCAGGTAATTCTGTGATGGCTGATTGCATTTTTTGTATCATGCTCCTCTCTTTAGTCAATCTAGGGCTAGATGTAGGTAAATCTTTTTTACCAATTCTAAAACACCGAATTTTACCGATTTGGTATTTTAGAATCTGTAAATTAGATGTAGGTAATAATTCGGTATTTTTTACCGAATCGGTATTTATCGATTCGGTATTTGCCATTGATTCCTATGGGCCTGGAGGCCCATAGGATTGAATGTCAATTACCGAATCGGTAATTACCGATTCGGTAAATACCGAAAAATTCAAGAGTGGCAGGGTGTCACTTTGACACCCTGTTGCACCCCTGATTAGTGCTTGTGTGCCATGTGGCATACATACATTCCCGTAGGGCATGTATGTGTGCCACATGGCACAGGTGTAAATGCACATATTTGCATTTACATAGGAATTCGTTATTTACCACCAACTTGTAGTTGGTGGTAAATAACGAATACTTAAAGCCCTGTAGCACTGTTTACAGTGCTACCTACATCTCAAAACACAGATTCGGTAAATTTACCTAATTGGTAATTTTACCGAATCTGTAAATTTACCAATTCGGTAAAATTACTGATTCGGTAAAATTACTGAATCTGGATTTTGAATGCCTTACATCTCAGTATCTATATACCGGTCTGTAATGGCCAAATATCGGTATTTTCGGCCGTTTACCGACCGGTATTTAGATACCTACATCTGGCCCCTAGTCCACAAAGTAAGAGGTAGAATACCGGGTGTTACAGGAATGCTACCTGAAAATCTATCTTTATGGGTGACAAGTTTGCACCTTTCCTGAATTACGCCGCACTCAGGAGTAGAACTGAGTGCATCTTCTCGAGTAAGTGAATCATGTGTCTCTCGAGGGGTATTATTTGTGTCTCAAGTGTTTAGCCAATCAACCTCTTCTAAAGCGGGGAGAGAGTCAAACCGATTTGTCACTGCTACATTGTATGTATAGTGGCTACTCTCAAACGTTTCTCTTCCAGTATCTCTTAGACCCATGTTAGGATGAGGTTGATAAAAATAGCCCAAAGGTAAAACATTGATGCCATAGGACGTTATATTCTTATGTCCTGCTCTCCAAACAATACTTTCCACTAGTTGTGGGGTTTTAAACATTTAAACTATGCAGTCCCCTGGTAAATTTTTACGGTCCCTGCCAAGCCAGCAAACTCTTCTGGACATTTTGAATTCCATAAAAAGTGCCTCGGTTAGCCCTGTTTTTTCCCCCAACCACTGCAAAGCCTTATTTCGCAAAGAATCCCACGGTTCATTTTCATCAACCACCAGTCTTGGGACATTAGCAAGTATTACTGAGTATGGTGTAGCCACTGGAGGTACATCCAAATGATTTATATCAGCTTGGGAATTCATCCTACATGGAGGGATAGATGAAACGTAATTGATTAAATGTGTTGAACTCCCCACTCGTGTAGTTGTGCTTTTCTTCTCGTTATCTCATTTAGCAATATAGTGGTCGGAGTTCTGGAGATTTCTTAAAGGTTCATCTAGTATCCTTGAGGCTTTCATTGCATGATACCCTGTGCCTTGTGTCCCTATGCTTACTCGATCTGACATTAGGGGTGTCTGTCTATTGGGACTGTCTGTTCTTACAACCCTATTTGATTCTTCCATGCCCATTTGGTTATGGGATCTATTACCATGATTATCAGTCCTCTCCACACTCTATGTATTTTTCAACCTCACTTTGATTCTAGTAACTCTTTCAGTTAAATTAGTTAATGGAATGTATCTAATTCTACGACTAGTATGGTTAGGTCACCAAGATCACTGGTGGAAACAGTTGGTTGGGTTCTAGAGTGAGACCTTCCCATTCATCCTTTATCTAGGGAGGATGATGTTTTGATTTGTTTGGTTGGTTTATTCACTTTTTTACCAGGCTTCGAAGGTAAAGACTTTGGTTCCCTTGGGGTTATCTGTTTTGGTGTCACTTCTATTGCTGTCTTTTTTGTTGTCACCGTGTTTCTTGGACATTTTAATGGGGGTTGTGAGTCAAACTCCTGATCGCTGACTAATATTTCTTCAGACAGAAATTGGATACAACCGTTCTGTGGTTGTAAATTGTAAACCACTTGGGGCCCCTGTGGTGTCTGCCAGTGTGTATTTTGACTCATTTTCCTTTACTGAGACCCCCAGTTTATCCGAGTTCAAAGTCTCTTCTACTGTGCTAATCTGTCTTTCAATAGCCCCCATTGTCCCAGTGAGATAGTTCAATAGTGTTGATTGAACGAGATGACCCCTTGGACTTTGCTGATGGCGATAACTGGTTGGCCGTAGCCTTTCTTTTTCCCATCTTATAAATTAAGGTTCACAGGATCAGTACAGAGGACCTAGTACCTGTCTACAAGACCTCGAAACAATACGATGTCCACACTTATGCTCAGGGATTTTAACACTGATCCCAGCAATAACATATACAAATATAAAATACTTACAGTATTTATAGTATTTTAGAATAAAACGTACCAGTCCAGCCCGCCCCCACTCGTGGGGCCGTACAATAGTGGGCTTAAGTTTGCAGTTCGGCTTATGTCCGTGCTTTAGGCCAGCAGTGATCTCCCCGGAAGCACAAATTATGTTTTTTATCATTTAAGCACAGACATCTATCCATGCACCGTAATTCTCTATTATGTGTCCAAACCAATGTTTTCGAGAGTTAAAGAAAAATAGCCTGACCGAAAGTCCAAGAAGGAGGGCCCAGTCCATCCCAGCCTCCTCCGGACTCTGACTATCTAAGACGGGCCCCCAGTCTTCGCCCGGGTCGAGCCTGGGCATGCTCCATACGCGTCCCGTGCTGCGGGACACCTTCCTCGGATTTATGGCTCTCTTGTTCCCATGGATCACGTGTGCCCAACCAAGTCAAGGGTCTCTCTGTAAAGTGCTGAGTGCTGTGGTTAAGGGCAGTCATCAAGGTGTTAATGGGTCTTTCACCCACTGGATGAACAACACTACATTCCCTGGACTATGCAATTGAAGGAAAGAGTGACCTCTGGCCTGGACTAATATGAGTTTATAAAGGGGCACTGTTTGAACATAAGCCAATAGTGAATTTGTGCATTGGCCACATGGCTAAATGTTTTGTAAAATCAATAAATAAACTTTGAGTGCAAGTGGCAGCCAAAAAGCCATTTTTTGTGAGGAACTACATGTATGCCCATGTGAATCGGGCACCTGCAGTTCTCCTTGCAGAGAGTACATGGTAACTCAACAATCTTTCTTGTGGGGTTTGACAGCAGCCAATGCAGTAAGGTCCCTCTCAAATCTGGACCCCAGGGATACTGCACTGGCCACATTCTTTAAAGTATACCCTTTTATCTGGTCATCTTCAATTCCTCCTTTTTGTTTCTCAAGCTCAAAATACAGTTTTTAGATTTCTCTAAAGAACACAGTACAGAAAAGTGTTTTCTAGACCCGGACACTAAGGACAAAGGGCCACATGCATCAATGTAAGGTTTTGCGATTCCTTATTTGCGAAAAATAGGGAATCGCAAATAAGGAATCGCAAAACGGGATGCATCAATTTATGCGCATAATTTTTGCGATTTGGTAAAAATCGCAATTTTTACCGAATTGCAAAAATTATGCGAATTCTAATTTGCGATTTCGCAATTCCCATTGATTCCTACGGGCCAAAAGGCCCATAGGAATCAATGGGAATTGCGAATTCGCAAATTGGAATTCGCAAAATGTTAATGCATTCCATGGGTGCAGGGGGGTCCAAAGAACCCCCCCCTGCACCCCTGAAATGTATTTTAAAATGGATGTTTCACACACACATGTCCTAAGAACATGTGTGTCTGTAACATGACAGTGTTTAAAATGCTAATTTGAGCATTTGAATTTTTTTTCGCAAATTACCACGAGGTTCACCCTCGTGGTAATTTGCCCCCCATAATTGCAAATTCGCATTTTTTAAAACAATCATGCATTGCTTTTAAGGAATCGCAAATTTGCGATTTCTTAAAAGCAACGCATTTTTGGAAATCGCTAAAAATAGTGATTTTTCCAAAAATGCTTGATGCATATTAAAAAGGTATTTAGGAATCGCAAACGGCCGATTTTACCGAATCGCACCGTTTGCGATTCCTAAATAGCTTGATGCATGTGCCCCTTAGTTAATATGCCAACCTGAGAAAGAGAATCCAGTGGACTGCAATCACCCCGTAACCCACTAAGCATTACTCTTGTTTTAGGTAACGGTCAGTCCTGTGAGTTTTCACAGGGATAGTTAGTAGAACCTACACTCTCCTTCATAATGAATTCACACACTCATGAACACCAGGAAGCTAGGGATGTACTTAAAATCAAACCCTCATCCTAGTGTACACAATATAAATAGTAATCAATATGAAAATAAACAAAATAGTGTCAATGATACTTGTCAGGAGGCAGAACAATAGAAAATATTGCATCATTATGATGGTATTATAAGGCTTCTCTACATCAATATCCCCAACCCCTCCTCTATGCTAACTAAGCTAAACTTGATACCAAATGTGGCCTACTTGAATGTCATAGATAGTTGACGCCTGCATGCCTTTTCTAAACAATGGAAGCAATGTTCTTTAAAGAAACAGCACCTGCTAATCGTGTCTTTGCATCAAACCAGCTATGTCCTAGAGCTTGGCAAATATCTTTAATGGAAGATTCGATGTATCCACCCCACAGCCTTCAGCTGGGAAAGGTGTTTATGGCTACTTCAGGACTGCTAGTTGGCTGTATGACGGAACCCTGCATGCTTTTGCTCCACATGCTTTTACAATGCTGTCACTACCTAGACTGCAACTTTACCACGTGTTAATTTACCACACAAGTCATTACAATGGCTTACCTTAGGAGGGAGCTGGACTTGGAATAGTATACATTACTATTCCAACTCAAGTATATGCAGCAGTAGGGAAGGTGTTGGACTTAAAATTCAACACCAGTCCAACAAAGTGCCCCTTAAAGCAAGCTGTTATAACAACTTGTGGGTTAAATAAATGCATGAGAGTGTCACAGTTGGGGTGGTGATTGCTTTGTAAAGGCAGGTCGTTGTTCTGACTGCGGGGTAAAGGATGTTTCCCCCATCAGTTTAGTGTCTCTAGAGCAAAGTACCTCCCTATCTAATAACACTTTGTTCCAGTTTATATATTTTATCTGAACACTGTTGAGCACTTTCAACATAGACTATTAGTAGTAAATGAGGTAAAAGAGTGTGGGAGAAGGGAACAAACGAGATTGCAGTGTGAAACTGAAAAGCAGACTGGTGTACATAAATTGCTCAGTAGGGAGTGCATGTCTTATAATTTACAATATTTTACAAAATGAAACACAAATGAAAAGCATTAACAGCAGATTGTAGAATGCTTTTAAGAGCTTCCATGTGGATCAGCGTGTCTACAAGGATTCACACGGGGGCCGTACTGAGTGCCGTGGTGGATCTGCAGGGTTGAGAAAAACCTACAAAATTGGGCTTCTTTACAGGAAACATGGAAAGGGTTAAAATTGTGACCATTGAGTAGTGGTATAACAAAATTAAAAGATGAAAGGAAATCTGCGATTTCTTAAGTATGGGAGAATGAGTGAGAATACCTGGGGAAGGGTACCCATTTTAGGAACTTTTCTACTGGGAGTGGAGGAGGATTGCTATAGTTCTGACTTGAGATGTGTAGTTGAAAACAGATGGTAACAGATATTATACCAAAAGGCGGACAACAGCAAAGAGATTTTACATGTATGTTAATTAGGTTGTACTATAAAAAAGTGTATTTAAAAATAGTGTGAGTGTATTTAAGCTGAAAGAAAATGTGTTGCTTCTAGACATTATGGTAAAAGGCAAAATAGAAGGGAGCTTAGATAAGAACATGAACTAAAAAATATGATGGGCAGCAGAAAGGGAAAAGAAAGTGCTATACTGAGAATATAGTTATTTTATTAAGCTAGTATGACTGAATGCGATAGAAATTAGATGAGGGTGCTGACTTATAGGATGAAATTTAATAGTGTGTGATTTGCAACCAGTCACAGAGTCAGGCAGGCACGTACACACCCAGTTGTCGTGTTCTTATCTAGGACCCTAATTCGATATTCCCGATTTTTGCCCTTGTGAGGTTATAATCAATAATGTCCTGACAACGGCATAAGATTCAGATTCATATTCAGTAATAGCCCATGCAATCAAAAGCACAGCACGGCTACTCCCATCGACACCTAGAAAGCACAACACGTTCTTTAAACAAACCAAGCCTTCAGCAGCCCGGGAAACCCCCCCCTGCTTTTGTTTTGATTTGAACAAGAACTCCTGAAGTCCTGCAAGAACTGTTAGTTCTTGGTGACGTCTTATGTCCAACCTTACGTCAAACCCGGCACCTTTCAGGTATAAAATACCAACAGTTGCCTTAAGCAAACACACAGTGGTTTGGAGCAGAGCGGCCATCTATTGGCCCGAGAGCCCAGCTGATGCGAGTGCCCGCGGAAGCCGCCCCTCCTGTCTGTCTCTTTCTGCAGCCGAGAAAATCCAGCTCCTGTGTTTCCAGCCTACCCTTACGGGTTGCTGGGATATTGAGTCCTGAGGAAAGAGATACCAGGCCTCCCACATTCTAATTACCAAGGTACGGAGCTGACTAAACCCTTAGGAGAATTCTTGATGCAGATTCTTGGCAAAACTATATTAACCAACTTAACTTAACATCGCTACTTACTAGTCCCTTCCCGAGTATTAGGCTTAGGTCAGGTACACCCGGGTAGGCTTAGTTAGAAGCACCAGTTGAGCATTTTAGTCAATGTATTTGTGTATGTATATATTTTATCCATTTTAAAGAACCATATGGCTTTGAAACCGTAGCAATGCTTTTACAGTATTATTTCATAATACTACTTTTACTGTACGCACTTTACTTTACTCTGAGTATTGCAATTGTGGCAATTCACTTCTCTTGTATGAGAAAGAAGACTGCTCAATAAATAACACCTTTTTATTGAAAACGCCTGTCTCTCTATTTCTCTGCACTCTGGTGAAACTAAGTATGCACTACTGACTGAGTGAAATATCTGTCTATTGTTTTCACACAACTCTAGAGATATACTCTTATTCTGAGGGAGCAAAGTTGTCATGTTTATGCGGTTGTCGGAAACTGAATCCCTTCTTGTCTGGGCCAGGGAAGGTTATCCATCCCTCTTCATTCAAGAAAGTTTACAGTGACCTCTGAGCTAGCTGGCGCAAACCTAAATTAAGTTTAGCATAGTCAGTCGAGACCTAGATGACCTCAGTCCTACGTCTACACTGCTGTTTATGTTATTCCAATGCGCAGAGCCTATTGGGAAAATAGGAACTACACTACATGAAGCCCAACGTTTGGTAAGGCGATAATCTAATGCAAGACAATAGAGTAACTCAGTCGTGCTTTTTCACACAGAACCCTTTCCCCGTAAAAACTCCAATAGACGTCTGGAGTGGGTTAAAATAGTGACCATTGAGTAGTGGTATAACAAAATTAAAAGATGAAAGGAAATCTGTGATTTCTTAAGTATGGGAGAATGAGTGAGAATACCTGGGGAAGGGTACCCATTTTAGGAACTTTTCTACTGGGGGTGGAGGAGGATTGCTATAGTTCTGACTTGAGATGTGTAGTTGAAAACAGATGGTAACAGATATTATACCAAAAGGCGGACAACAGCAAAGAGATTTTACATGTATGTTAATTAGGTTGTACTATAAAAAAGTGTATTTAAAAATAGTGTGAGTGTATTTAAGCTGAAAGAAAATGTGTTGCTTCTAGACACTATGGTAAAAGGCAAAATAGAGGGAGCTTAGATAAGAACATGAACTAAAAAATATGATGGGCAGCAGAAAGGGAAAAGAAAGTGCTATACTGAGAATATAGTTATTTTATTAAGCCAGTATGACTGAATGCGATAGAAATTAGATGAGGGTGCTGACTTATAGGATGAAATTTAATAGTGTGTGATTTGCAACCAGTCACAGAGTCAGGCAGGCACGTACACACCCAGTTGTCGTGTTCTTATCTAGGACCCTAATTCGATATTCCCGATTTTTGCCCTTGTGAGGTTATAATCAATAATGTCCTGACAACGGCATAAGATTCAGATTCATATTCAGTAATAGCCCATGCAATCCAAAGCACAGCACGGCTACTCCCATCGACACCTAGAAAGCACAACACGTTCTTTAAACAAACCAAGCCTTCAGCAGCCCGGGAAAACCCCCCCTGCTTTTGTTTTGATTTGAACAAGAACTTCTGAAGTCCTGCAAGAACTGTTAGTTCTTGGTGACGTCTTATGTCCAACCTTACGTCAAACCCGGTACCTTTCAGGTATAAAATACCAACAGTTGCCTTAAGCAAACACACAGTGGTTTGGAGCAGAGGGGCCATCTATTCGCCCGAGAGCCCAGCTGATGCGAGTGCCCGCGGAAGCCGCCCCTCCTGTTTGGCGCACTGAGAGAGACGCTGTCTCTTTCTCCAGCCGAGAAAATCGAGCTCCGGTGTTTCCAGCCTACCCTTACGGGTTGCTGGGATATCGAGTCCTGAGGAAAGAGATACCAGACCTCCCACATTCTAATTACCAAGGTACGGAGCTGACTAAACCCTTAGGAGAATTCTTGATGCAGATTCTTGGCAAAACTATCTTAACCAACTTAACTTAACATCGCTACTTACTAGTCCCTTCCCGAGTATTTGGCTTAGGTCAGGTACACCGGGGTAGGCTTAGTTAGAAGCACCAGTTGAGCATTTTAGTCAATGTATTTGTGTATGTATATATTTTATCCATTTTAAAGTACCATATGGCTTTGAAACCGTAGCAATGCTTTTACAGTATTATTTCATAATACTACTTTTACTGTACGCAATTTACTTTACTCTGAATTGCAATTGTGGCAATTCACTTCTCTTGTATGAGAAAGAAGACTGCTTAATAAACAACACCTTTTTATTGAAAACGCCTGTCTCTCTATTTCTCTGCACTCTGGTGAAACTAAGTATGCACTACTGACTGAGTGAAATATCTGTCTATTGTTTTCACACAACTCTAGAGATATACTCTTATTCTGAGGGAGCAAAGTTGTCATGTTTATGCGGTTGTCGGAAACTGAATCCCTTCTTGTCTGAGCCAGGGAAGGTTATCCATCCCTCTTCATTCAAGAAAGTTTGCGGTGACCTCTGAGCTAGCTGGCGCAAACCTAAATTAAGTTTAGCATAGTCAGTCGAGACCTAGATGACCTCTGTCCTACGTCTACACTGTTGTTTATGTTATTCCAATGCGCAGAGCCTATTGGGAAAATAGGAACTACACTACATGAAGCCCAACGTTTGGTAAGGCGATAATCTAATGCAAGACAATAGAGTAACTCAGTCGTGCTTTTTCACACAGAACCCTTTCCCCGTAAAAACTCCAATAGACGTCTGGAGTGGGTGAAAGGTTAATATCCGCCGGAACTTAGTAGGATGAGAATCCTATGTATTAGTTTCTGGGTTTGATCAACGTTGAAGGCTACAGTGTTCCAAAATATTGTGCACCTAATCTTTGTTTCCTTGAAACTCGATCTGCAACAGAAAACCTAAATGGCAGAAGGTGACGAAGAAAGGGAGCGAGCAAGACTAGCAGCTCGACTCTTAGAGGAAGACACAAGTCTTCATGAAACCGAACCGAATGCAATACTCATTCCGGTCAATCTAAGAAGAACTATAACTCTAAAACTTATATAAAATGGCCTGACACCGCGAGGTGGTACAGTCATATTCGTGATAGAGGCACATGAATATCGGCAGACAGAGGTATTCTATTCATGGATACACTTTCCAGCAGCACACGCTACGACAAAAGAATTCCACTATTACAAAATAGAGGAACCTCCAGATGAATACACTCCTTTCGAGTAGATTGAAATCCCACTAAAATACCAAGAGCACCTGCTCTGGTTTAAAGGCGCCCTAAAACATAATGATCATATCACCGGGCTCGGTCCGCTAGAAAGACCAGAAGAAACGGGGCCGGTCCTATGCAACTATGCAACACACCCAGACTATGAAATAATGTCAAGCGAACAACTCTTACTTAAACTAAAAGAATTAACAAAGGTATATAGAGAATTAGTTCAATTATCAAGGGATGATATAGAGAACCTCCAGAAACTGAAGGAAACAGATATAGCAGCCCAACCATTGGAACTTGCCAGAATCATAAAAAAATCCTATGAAGAGCTAGGAAGAGATATTTTGGGTGGGAAACCGATAAAACCCCAACTAACTGAAAATCCTGAAAAAACATTTATTAAAAATAATTTAAAGACTCCAAAAAAGACCTGGGATGGTAATAAACAATCCAATCCCAGGGAAAACCGTTTCCAGTCCAGAGGAAGGTCTACTCAGCGTAGAGAGAGATCTCCAGGCCGAGAAGACAAGTCTCCCCAAAGGGAACCCTCTGAAAAAAGATACAACCTTAGAGATAGGGATAAAATAAGAAAACCAGACAGATATCAAGATGTTGATACACGTCCCTCTAGAAGTCTAGATCATTCTCACTGAATCCTTCTTGATCTTCCTCACAGAAATCGGAAAGAAGAGGACGATCAGAACACAGAGAAGAGCACAGCAAGTCCAAAGACAAGGAACCTGCTCATCAAAGTAAAAAATTACAATTTCCCAGAAAGAAGGTAGCAAGTATTAGGATTAAACATGCCGAGAATTCTGAGGACACAGCTAAAAAACGGGAGTGGGCACAGAGAATGCTAGACAGCGGAGCAGAAGTGACCATAGCTCACAAGACCCTGATGAATCTTCTGGAGACAGTGGACACGAATGAATACATTCAAGTGGAAACTGCAGACACATGAGTTAGTGTGCCCCATAAGCTATATGAAATAACATTACGTATAGAGGGAGATAAAACCAGGAAAATAAAAAGTCTCTTTTGGAAAAACTTTCAAAAGGTTATGACATTCTGTTAGCTGAGAAAGACTGCCCACCAGAGTTTGTCAGGGAGTGCCCTCATGGCGAACAAATGATTGCTCCTGCCTTCTCGAATCATATCCTGATTCATAAAAAATTTACTTATGCAAGAAAATGGGCAGTAGCCCAAGCTCCTGCTTTATACAAAAATCATGTAGGTTGATATGAGGACTCACCTCACCACAAGATCCAGTTAAAGAATCAGCCTACTGCACAAAGGCAGTACCCAGTTAAACAAAAAGCTAAAAACAAGTCAGGGAGATCTTAGATCAACTTGAATGCCAAGGGGTGATCGAAACATGCACCTCTCAAATGAACAATCCTTTGTTTCCTCCTGACTCCAAGCCAGACGATTCGTATCGTCTAGTTTTGGACTACAGACACCTAAACTCCTGTTGTACAACATTTGCAGTGCAAAACTCACATAGTGCAGCACTAATGAAAATGAATGTGCGCAAAAAGTATAAAACTACACTAGACATCTCTAATGGATTCTTCTGTCAAAACATTGCACCAGAAAGCAGGTATTTGACTGCTTTCTCAATATTTGGATCGCAAAAACAATTTTGCCGACTCCCACAGGGATTCAAGAATAGCCCAGGATTATTCTCAGCAAGAGTAACAGAGTTACTACAAATATATGATGATGAAGCATTATCATATGTCGATGACATCTATCTCACAGATGATGATTTGGAGACTCACTTAAAAAGGGTGAACACCATAATACTTGGACTCGCCTCAGAGGGTTACAAATTCAACTTTAAAAAGTCACAAATTGCCCATATAACTGTCCTATTTTTAGGTTATGAATTATCAAGTGAAGGCAAAAGCCTGGCAGACAATTTCTTAGAGAAATGTACCATACTCCAAGCACCAAAAAAACTGAAGAATTTACAATCACTACTAGGTGTCCTGAATTTCTGAAGAACATACATTCTAAATTATGCGGAGAGGGTTAAACCTCTCTATGAATTAATAAAACCAGATTTCAAACAAACCAATTGGACTCAGAAACACACAGAAATTTTGAGATCACTACAAACAAATATGTTAACTAAAACAAAATTGCAAACACGTGAGAACACACGCAATCTTGTAATCCGAGTCATCCCAGGAAGATGCGGATTCACATACCTGACCTCTAATGAGGGAGAAACGGTACCTATAGCGTACAAATCACACTTGTACACTGAAGCTGAAATAAAGTTCAGCTCCACAGAAAGAATTCTAACTGCTGTTAAAATTGCTGTAGCTAAAGAAAGAGCCCTAGCCCAAGGCAGAAGAATATCTGTTTTTTCAGCAGAATCAGCCCTTGAGGTGTTAACAAGTCCTCGTAACTTGGTTAAAGGAGTACTGGATCCAGAATGGATAGAATGGGAAACTTCTTTTGCTACAGAAGACGTTAAACACTATTTTGACCCAAATCTGAAAAAACTAGCTGATCTAGTATATGAACGCGAATATCCTCTGCCAGCTGAAATTCTGCCTCTAGAGAAATATACCTGCGTAATCTATATGGACAGATTCGCACAACACTATGATGTAGAAAATAAATCCTATGATGCAGCGTGCGCGATTGTTAAAGGTCGCTGGCGCTCTGGTAAATTCAAACCAATGATTACCAAAACAGAATCACTCAGGAAATGTTCAGCTCAGCGAGCTGAAATAAGAACGCGCTTGAAAATGCGATCGCGAATTCCCCACACTAATAGTGTGCGATTCGTATTTCTGCGTCAAATCCTATAACAGTGACGTGCAGACATGGATCAAAAACGGTTACAAAGATGACACAGGTGCCACAATAAAGCATAAAAAGCTTTGGGAACAGGTAGTTCTTTTACAGAAAGAACTACGAAAGACTCACTTGATACACGCATTGAGTCATCGACGTGATGGCGTTCACGTTGCAGGGAATTCATTGGCTAACACAGCCACAGCGGAAGCGGTTCATCCGGCTTCCGTAGTCACTGAAAAGCGTTCAGAAAAACACATAGATGGGGAAACCATGCTAGCGGTAAAAGCCTCATTAAAAGGCAATTATTCAGCACTTCCTCTCAACTATCCACTCAGTAATACATACATAATTGATGCAAACTCCGTTCCGTTTGCTCGAATCCTTGGAGTGGGGGATAGGGTAATTCCAAACACGAACCGGAGAATCTTCTTACTGAAAAGAAGCACATATGGGGTTGGGTATGAGGCACCAAGAGATCCTGAAATCTCTGATGGAACTACAATCGGAGTACTGGTGGCCGGGAATGAGCGTAGATATCTACTATTTTGCAAAGAATTGCAAGGACTGCAACAGAGATCGCAGTTTTGAACCGGTTCAGCCTGTAGCCCAGATACCACTACTAGAGAGCATCAGGCTATCTATATCGCAGAAATCCAGTTGGAGAAATGCGTCCCCATAATAATTAAGACTGAATTCACTTAAAATGTAGACCCCAGCGCTCGGCTGACGCCAGAACTGTTATAAAAGATTTGCGAGTCTTTATCGGCACATACGCAATTGGCATGCTACATTCTAATCAGGGTCCTGCGTTTAGCTATCGAGCTTACAAAGAGGCCATGAACAGTATGGGCATCGCATTGCGGTATTCTTCTCCCTTCCATCCTGAGGGAAATGCGGTTGTGGAAAGAAAAAACCGGGACATAAAGCAATCTATAACGGCAAGGGTATTAGGTTCGGGTGATGGGTGGGTCAAACATTTAACAAGTGTCCAACGTAGTCTTAATAATCTGCCAAGAAACTCTCTAAAAGGTCTCACTCCATACGAACTATTGTTTGGAACTAGAATGCTTATTCAGGACTTAGATAGTCATACTTCAGTGGTAGAAGAAAAAAGCTTTGATATCAAAGATCGTTTGGCTGTTTTGCAGGATTTAAATGAAACAAGGAAAAACCTGAGTAACATAAAGTTGAAACAACAGTCGAAACCCACTGAAGAAAAACCACCTGTCCCAGCAAGACCTGTCTGGATTCCAAAGATTGGGGATCTGGTCAGAGAAAAGATCGCGGTAAAGAAGGAATTTGGTGCTTCATACAGAAAAGCAGTACCTGTCTTAGCTATCAAAGGAACAAGATCTGTAGTACTACCGTCCCTTGCTGGTAAAAAGGAGAACTGAGTTGTATCCATCGACCTGGTAAAACCACAATCATGTGGCCAATAATTAGTAGTAGGCCAAGTAGACTCCCAAGAAATAGCAGAATACCAAAGTTTGCTACAATCCAAGAGGCTCATGCTGAGAGACTAATCAAAATTGAAAAATCTGCAATGAATAAAAAAGGACTATGCAATAATGCCATGGAACTTGTGCCTCTTGAAACCCAAATAATAACATTTTGTCAAGAAACACCAATCTACAATGATGTAGCTTCAGACTATTCTAAAGAAACAAAGAAAAATGCAAAAGCAAATGAAAATCCGGAAGCAATTCCAACAATTGACAGAACTGCATCAGGCTACTTCATCAACTTCGACAATTTCTCTGAAGACCCAAGCGAACATAAAGAAACGCCTCCAAAACAAAGTTTTAAAAATAAAATAATTGAACTTTTTCTACAACTAAATAAGACTTAACTAATTTCACCATGGATTGAATTTTGGGTTGTGTTAGGTGTACTTTTCCTCCTGCTTTGGCTCATCATGGTTATATGTTTGGGAAGATTCATTGAAGGAAAATATAGTACAATGGACACAGCAAGTCAGAACATCAACTTGGTCCTAAGGCCACACACATCTTCTCACATCGAGAAAAGAGAACTGTCATCAGTGAACATCACAGCCATTCCAATACCCAGTGGGGTAGCATGGGATAGAACTGATTATGACATTTTGGGCCCGGTCGAGCTTTTAAAGTATCCCCACCAGCTCAAGATTTCATTAAGGGACTTTGTAACACCTAGTACATTCTCTGATGACTGGGACGTTGAAAACATTACTAATATGATGTCAGATTTAGTAATTCCAGCAAAATTTACAGAACAAGATTACTTGCAGGGTTCATCCAATTATGAGGAGCTTTACTGCTACAACCATTATGGTGATCACTATTTGCATAAAAGTGCTCAACCTAGAAATGTTTTATCTTTTAACCAGTGGGAACACTGTCCAACACCACCAAAAGGCTGTTCAAAATAGTTTTCTGATACATTTCAATATTTTTCAGGACTTAATAACAGTGACCCTAGAACGTTTTATTTTAAAATGTCAAATAGAACAGGAATGAAAACAATGTTGACAAATACTTTCAAAAAAGCACTTGTGTACCCACCACTCATATAGCCAGACAGGGACTGACACAATTAGTCACACACCCATAAAACCATTCACATGCCATTTACTCACCAATTAATCCACTTACATAGTCATTCACATACCTATAGAGGCACTGTCACACTCACACACCTATACAGCCAATCTTGTTCCCAGCACTGAAACAGTCAGTTACACACACACTTATACACCCATATACCCAGTTATACACTCAGTCACCCACTTATACAGCCACTCACATACCTATTTACAAAACTATACAGCCAGTCACACACCCCGTCAGACAGTGACAGAGGCACTTACACATACATTCACACACCCACCCAGCACTAATAAACCCACTTGCTCGCACAGTTACACACCCAAATCCTCACTAACAGTGCCAGTTACCAATCTATACAGCCACTTACATAACCATTTAGACACCCATCAAGTCACTAACACACAGAGTCACACAGCTACTTACACATCCAGTGACACACTCACAGAGGCACTGATACTCACATAGCCACTCAGGCATTCACACACCCAGTCACACATCCACACAGCCACTCATATAGCCATTTATACACCCATACTCAAGCACTTTTACAGCTTCTTACACATTGACATAACCATTTATGTACCTACTCACTTGCTTACAGTATGTAAACTAATAGTATGCAATCTGAGGTTAAATGTATTCTATATTTGCTTTTCAGATATCTACGTGTATTTAAATAGTAATGAGAGATGGAAGGATGAGGTGAAATAAATATAAAGAATTATGCTTCTTGACAACATCCTTAAAGTGGGCAACAGATGATATTTTTAGCTCAACTGTCATATGGCATTTGGCACAATAAGTGACCATGTCTTGTAGTTTTGGTGAAACAGCAGGGATGGTAAGGATCTAGTCAGGTGGTAAGGGTCCGACGGCTCTCAATGATGCACCACCTTCACTCTCTCTTATCATCCTCTGATACGTCCTTGTATGTATGGTTTTCAGGTGTTTCAAAACAAACAACATGTCATGTGAACCCTTCTTTAGAGTAGCTCTTGATAGTTTATTGCTGCATAGATTGCATTGGGCGATTTTTGAAAGAACGTTTTTTTCTCTTGAAGAGATGGAGAAACATTTCAAAACATTAGAAGAATTCTTCAGCCTGCTGTTCTGTTTTCTTCTATCTTCAGTAGAAGAGATGTTAACTTTGAAACTCTCTTCTTTTGAAGGAAAGGAATAAATATGATGGAGCTGTGCTGCGAAGACTGTCTCCAGAGAGATGTGAAGCTAAAATAATTGATTTAGGGTATGGTTTTTCAATGTGGATGGGTGGCCAGATGTGTGGGGCGTAGCAGTGGATCTGCGGCTCCATAAAATACATGGAAAACAGAAAATGAGTTGTTTTACATTTGTAAAACGTTTAATAAGTTATATGTTCATTTAAATTGCATAATAATAAATGTGTAAATAAAATGTGTTTATGAACTTGTAAAAATGCATATTACTAAATTAAACATATAGGTGAATTGCAGTGAGGTTCTACGATTTCGGATTTCGTCTCGTATCTAGCCGCCATTTTGTGTCCTGTCGCCAGTTTGTGTTGCCCTCACTCAGGCAGCACGGCGAACGATGTGCTTTTGCTTTTCCAGCTGCTACGTGTTCTTTCAGTTAAAAAGTAACTCCATTGTCCTTGTTAATGAAACCCGATGTCAGGTCTGGCTGAGTTCGTTAATCCATGTCTGGTTCGATTGATCCCGGTCTCGGCCGACTATTTGCCCTCTCCTATTCTTTCCTTATTCTATCTTATCCGATTGGCCTTCGCTATTCTCTCCATGTGGTAAATATAAATTACCTATACTTAATTTATGCGGTAAAGTTCAATAAGAATAACTCAGTCAAAAATAAGAGGCAGAATCCGTGGTATTTGAGGTTTAAAAAGGGGTTTTATTCCTTAAAAAGGAATTGGTTATATGGTTCGAACCAGGCAAACCGCATTCCATCGCCACGAAGGCTCAGGAAGGGATAGACAATACTTTATTGACAGGTTATCATATATATAGTCAATGCATTACAGTAAAGGCAGATGCAGGAGGCGTAACAGCTGAGAGGAGAGATAAGAATACACATACGTAATGAAAGAGGCGTTACAATAGGCGTGCATGAGGGCATGTACTAGAAACGTCATTATGAGATGTCACAGGTGGGTGGATCCATAAGAGAATCCTACAGTGTCAGCAGAAATACATGGCAGAGATGCGCGCGCAGCAGCATGACGTGTAATTGACGTGTAACTGGAGGGTGAAGGGGACTTGACATTTAGCCTTACATTTAGCCTTACATGAGGAGACAGAAGTCTGGGATGTCAGAACAACCTAATCCCAAATCGTATCTAATATCTTGTGTTTAAGGAACTGTATTATCCGGAAGGAAAGGTCTCTCGGGCAAAGGCTATTCTATACTGACTGCTAGTGCGTGCATATGCGTCTACGTGTCTACATGAGATGCGAGGGGGGCATGGGCCTACCATGGTAACAGGAGCTATGAAATATTTGCATGGAGACAGTGAGGCCGGGCCCTTTGCTCTGCAGCTGGAAGGATGTTTTCCTAAACTACTAGACAGGAATGTATTTTCGAGGAGCGGAGCAGATAACTTGAAGGCAAAATACCGTTTTGGCAGGCAAACAGGCTGAGCCTGGTACCGCTAGCCGCGTAGGGAGTAAGACAAAGGTCAGGGATACAGATGCAGGTCCAGGCTGCAGTATCCAGAGACAGAAGGCAGGCAAAGACTCGATGACAGAAATCAGGGCCTAACTCGCCTGAGCGAAAACGTGAAAAGTGCACCATGAAAAGACGTTGGCAAGGCACACTTAGGAACGGAAAATCCGACCCATTCATGGTGGATCTGAAAGAGGACATGTTAACGTTGGACGCAAATGTATTTGCGTCTTCATAGCTGGCACAGAAGGGAAGTTACATGCACTTTAAGCTCGTACATGGAGACCGTGGGGTACACGTTAGGGAACATTTCTGACCATAAAAATTTATATTTCCTCATTCCCTCCTTGTTCCCTACGGACCCTTCATGATATATCGATACTCATAAATCTATCAATCTGTTCACGTAGTATCATTTGCTCTTCTTTCTTCTTATGTCGTTTTGAATGAGAACTTGAATAAGGAATACATGATGTGGCGCACAAGCCGCAAATCGCTGGCCCACATTGTAGACATAAGCAACAACTGAATACTATGAGAAGGGCAATACCTAGGAAGGATAGGACCTTCCATCCCCAGGCTGACAACGTGGTCCAGAACCAACCGGACCAAGTCCAGGTGCCTGGATTCTGGTGTATCAAACTTGCAATTTTGTGAAGACGAGTGATGGCTCTATATACTGATGGCGCGTTTTCTGGAATGAAAACACAGCAACTCGATCCGATGACTCTACAGGCTCCGCCCCTATCGGCCAGGATGACGTCAAGGACGAGACGATTTTGAAGAACAACAATCCGCATCGCAGACTGCTCCTCTGTTAAGTTGCCTAGGGCAGAAGTAGTCTCATTCACTACTGCTTCGAGGGTTATGGTTAACTTGCGTATCAGTTTGCTATTAAAGATAGCACCTAAGTAGGGGAAAAAACCTTTATTGAAATCGGTGTATTGCTCCCATGCCGTTTCAGTATAGTCGACAATCGGGAGATCTCTCTGTGGTCTATTGTGTACTAGATGGGTATTCCTATGATAATCAGGAGGGGCTAGGAAAACAGGTGGCAGAAGGAAGGCAATGTAACAGGTACCATCCCAATCTAGAGGTAAACGTATATATGCGGTATGACCACAAATGAAGTAGGAATGACGTGAAGCTTTAAACGCAGACTTGCCCTTATCACTGAATTCGATCACAGTAGTACATTTACTATGACCCAGGTGTATTGAACCATTCTTTCTAACACATAATTCACCTTTGACTGGTAATACTGACATAGCAGGCAAGACTGGCTCGGATTCGGATTCAACATTCAGAATCATGAGATTAAGTGTAAAGTTACCTAATCCATATACTTCATTTTCTAGATCAGTCCCTGTCCTTTTGGGAAGTCCCTCCTTGTCAGGGAAACATACTTTATGCAGAACTGTGTTCAGGTTTCCCCATACCCAGTTGCCCTGGTAAACTACGGTATTTGAATCTAAAGAATTAATCAAACTAAACCATGCGCCACAGGAACCATTATGTGTGAACGGGTACGGGAAAAGGGGCAGAACTCCCTTGTATTTCTGGTAGGGAGGGAGTCGGCCACATATCCAACAATTTGTAGCGTTGCTGGTCTGATGAGAGTGATGTAACATACTAATGAAGGTGTTGTTGCGCAGCGCAAGTCTGTAAGACAATTCATGCGGGGGTAATTCACTAAAAGAATGTTCAGCAGTAGCATTGAAAGCAGAATGTGTACGCTTGAAAATAGGGTAGTATATGTGTAACAGTATACTTGCAACAATAATCAAAAGACTTAGAAAAAACATAATCAATAGTGTCACTATACAGTGACTACGAAGTGATTTACAATATTCACGTTTCTTGAGCTGTTTCTGTCTATCTCTCTCTCTATTTCGGTCTAGGGGATACATGTCAGAGACTAATTTAACCGATTCACCTAGGGGAGGACTTAAACAATTAAACTGTCTGACTTGCTAGACCTTAGTTTCAGCTTATATTCCTGGGAAGCGGTTTTCTCAACCAGGGGGAGTTTTGAGTCAGTCTGTGGAGGAGGGCAGGGCTGAGAATTCAAATCAGAAGGCAGTCCGTGATATTTTTTGATGTGGCTCGAGTGAAGCCAGCCCTTACGGCCCTCGACTTTCACTGCTGTCCTCGTCGTCAAAAGTACTAATTTCGGCGTCTGCCAGCGGGGCTCCAGCGGACTCCGTCGGTCAAAGTTTCTTATGAAGACAAAGTCGCCTGGAACAACTTCATGGGGCTTCACCTCGGTGTTGTCGGGAAAGGCTGCAGCTACCTGTGAACGACAAGATTGTAGTGCAGACATCAAGGAGGCAAGGTAATCTGTCAGCATAATACAATCAACATCAGTAATCTTTCGAGGCAAAGGCGTCCCCCACATATTCGGTGGCCTACCAAAGACCACCTCATACGGGGATAGCCCTGTTCTGGAGTGTGGGACCATTCTTAGGTAAAAGAGTGCGACTGGCAAAGCTACTATCCAATCAACTCCTTTCTCTCTACAGATTTTGGCAAGTCGGATTTTCAAAGTCTGATTATGACGCTCCACGAGACCAGCTGCCTCGGGATGTCGGACACAGTGGAATTTCCACTGATAGCCTAACAGGAGTGTAACTTGTTTTACAAGCTCGGATGAGAATGGCTGACCGTTATCTGAGTATACGATACGGGGTAAACCATACCGTGGGAAAAATTCACGAACCAGCTGCTTGGCAGTGGTCGGAGCAGTGTAATCTGGGACTGGATATGCTTCTGTCCATCGGGAGAGTGCACATACAACTACGAGGACATATTTGAATCCTCGACAACGTTCCATCTGGATATAATCCATCTGGAGGACTTCAAAAGGGTGATCAGGAGGATGAAATCCACCTTGCTCTACAGGAATGCTTTTACCTGGGTTGAACTGACAACAAATCATGCAAGTACGCATTTTCTGTTTGGCTGCTGCTCGTAAGTGTTTATTGAACCAGCTGTTTTGAATACTGTCTAGCATAGCTTTTTCTCCTAGATGTGCAGGACTGTGTACTGTGTTAATGATAACTTGAACCATAGAGTCGGGGAGAAACCATGTAGATTTTCCCTTCGTCATCCATCCCTGATCTGTTTGGATCCCTCCTAGTTCAGTCCATTTCTTGATTTCATCTGGTGTAGCATGTGTCTGTATGTCAATTACATCATGGGCGGGATCCCTAACTGTCATGCAGTGTGTCGGTGTCGGAACTATTGTCTTTGTCAAGTCAGTTGCGTGAGCCTGAGCTGTGTGCTTGGCTGTTCGGTCTGCCAGGTCGTTACCCTGGGAAACGATATCGGTGACTTTTGTATGTGCCTTGCACTTCATGATGGATATAGCAGTAGGCAGATGTATTGCATCTAACAGAGCTTGAATGAGGGGACCGTGTTGAATGTTGGCACCGTGAGAAGTTAAGTAACCTCTCTCTCGCCATAATACACCGAAGTCGTGCACAACTCCGAATGCATAACGGGAATCTGTGTATATATTAACTCTCTTGTTCTTGGCTTGAATACAGGCTTGTGTCAGAGCGATGAGCTCTGCTGCTTGAGCTGACAGGGTTTCAATACAATTTGTTTCTATGACTTCAGTGTCTGTAGTGACTGCGTAGGCGGCCACTAACTCTCCTGTACTTGTTCTCATACATGAACCATCCATATAAAGTGTCAGGTCTGGATCTGGTAATGGAGTGTCTGTCAAGTCTTGTCTAGGCTTCGTCGTAATAGTAATGACTTCAATACAATCATGTGCCAATGGGTCTGTTCCACTTAACGGCAAAAGTGTGGCGGGATTTAATGTACTACAGCGTCTGATCTCTATGTGTGGCTGAAACAATGTCAATTCATAACCTTTCAGTCGTGCTATAGTCAAGTGCTGGGTCTGTGTTCGGTTCAAAAGAACTTCCACGGAGTGTGGAACTTGTACTGTCAACTGATGTCCTAACACTATAGAATCACTTTGTCTGATTGCTAGAGCTGTCGCTGCAACTGATTTCAAGCACGCAGGCAGAGCCTGGGCTACTGGATCTAATGTGCTAGAAAAGTAAGCACACGGTTTGTGTGAACCTGCTTGTTCCTGGGTGAGTACTGACAAGGCAGTACCTTCGCGTTCTGTGACAAAAAGTGTAAAAGGCTTACTGTAACATGGTGTTGCTAAAACAGGTGCTTGACATAAAGCTTTCTTTAAGTCTTCAAAAGCTTGTGTATGTTCCTGAGTCCAAGGAAGGACAGTCGAAGACGCTGCCTCCTGGGTTGTCAACTGTATGAGTGGCTTTGCTAGAAATGCATACTGAGGAATCCATTGTCTGCAGTAAGAAGTGAGGCCTATGAAGGCCCGTACCTCCTTTTGTGTCTTGGGTCGTGACATATTTACAATTAACTGGATGTGATCAGGTGTGAGCTGTCTCCCCCCTTTGGACAGCAAGTGCCCAAGGTAAACAACTTGCTGAACACAGAATTGCAGCTTCGAAGGGGACACCTTGTGCCCCTTGTCGGCCAGAAAATGTAAAACCGTCAGTGATGCCTTTTCACATTCAGGTTCGCTTCGGGCGGTGATCAGCAGATCATCGACATACTGAAGCAGAGCAGTGTTATCAGGCATGTGAATACTGTCAAGTTGTCTTTTTAGTGCTTGGCTATAGATGTTCTGTGATGATTTCTGTGAATCCTTGAGGTGCGCGTGCAAATTTGAAGCTTCGTCCATTTAAACAGAATCCGAACAAGTATTGGCTTTCCGGGTCAATTGGAACACTAAAGAAAGCGTTCTTCAGATCAATTACAGTAAAGAACGCTGCTTCTGGATCAATAGCTGTCAACAATGAAGAGATATCTGGGACCACGGGGTACTGTGGTACAATACATTTATTCAATTCGCGCAAATCAATAACTAATCGATAAACTGGAGGTGCATTGGGATCGGTGCGTTTAAGAATTGGAATGATAGGGGAATTACATACATTGGAGTCGGTTTCCACAACCACTCCTTGTGCAATGAGCTCGTCAATGATTTGCAGTAAAGCCACTACAGCATCTGGGGGTAACTTGTATTGTCGCATTCGTGGTAATACCACTCCTTGTTTGAGTGTAACTCGGTATGGTGTGATGTGCATACAACCTACATCAGTGGGGCCTTGCGCCCATAAATGTGCAGGGACATTCTGTAATCTGGGATCAATATCTCTCAATACATAGTGACCTTTAAAGTCGCGCAAAAATAGTCGTACTCCTTCCGGAGAACAACATATTACAGCTCCTAGAGCTTTCAGTGTCTTTATACCTAGCAAGTTTTCTGGGCATGATTTTGTAAGTAGTAAGTCTGTAGTACGTGTCAAAGGACCAACTGCAAGGGGAAGTGGTTGCGAAACTTCGTTAACAATAGGCTTTCCTGAAAATCCAAGGGAAACATTCTGTGAGCCTGAGAGGGGTGCCCCTGGAACCTCGTCGTGACTGATAGTTGTCCTGCTTGCCCCTGTATCAATTAAAAACTTTCTGTCTTTCCCTAATACTTGACTATGTACATAAGGACCCTCTTGATCTACAGGAACCTCAATAAGAGGCAAGCCAACCTCCCTCTCTAGGCTGTTTCATGTGTATCGCTGATAGTCAGGATAATCATTTTGCGCATATTGGTACATCTGTTGTGTCGTGTTTTGTGTTGCGGTGATGGGCTGTGACTGTGGCACTGCTACGGTCTGTACTGTCTGTTGTGAGGCTTGCATAGGCTGGATATTCTGTGGTACTTGTTGTTGGACCTGGTCTTGTCTAGGTGGACGTGGTCTCTCTTTGGTTTTACCCGTAGAGATATTATGTTTCAAAACTGCACAATCGTTTATATAGTGACCTGGCTGCTTACAGTAGTTATATGTCCCTTTAACAGGACCCGCTGAATTATTGGACTGTGTTGTACCCTTTTTCTGACCGTCAGCTGGAACTGACTGAGCAACTAGCATTTTCATTTTCGTGTATTTCATACGTCTTTGTTCGTGTTCATGTTCTTCTCTAATTCTATTCTGGTGGTACTGTAACATTTGTAACATTTGTGAAGGGGTATTAGCTTGCCAGGTGCTTTCGACTTTCAATACTCGGTTCTTAACCTGGGGCAGGGAGTTCTCGACTAATTTGGATACAAAAAGATGTGGGTATGACTCGCTACTTGCTTTCAGGCCACTATTAATACCAAAACATTTCTCAAATCGGGAATAAAAATCACTAGTGTCTTCATCGGGTTTCTGTTTGCAGGCTGAGATTGCATCCCAGTCTTCCTTTTTCGTTGCCAATAAACGTGGTAATACTTGTACTAACAATCCTGGTAATGCTTTAGTTTTGTCCCCAAGCCCTAGGCCTGGAGTTCGAGTGTTTTCTTCGTTTTCTAATGCAGCCCACTCAATCTTTTGCTCTCCCACCTCCCATTCTTTTTCCTTGAGTTTCTCGTAAATACCGGCAGGCAATAATACTTTCAAGATTTTCATGATATCGGGATAGGTATAATCACCCATTAGTAACATGTCTTTTATTTCACGGTGGAAACCTGCTGGATCTTTGTCATGGCTGGGCACTAATTTTTTCATTTCCAATAGTTCTATTTTAGTTATGGGCGTGTACACAAACACGCGTCTAAAAGTATCATCATCATTCTTGACTGGATGTACTTCTCGTAAGGGATTCTGTCTGTCTATGTAATACATTTTTCTTTCCATGGAGGGAGCTGGATCAAGCTGTGGACACAGGAAGGCACTGTATCTGTGCCGATGTTCTAGAATTACTTTAATTAAATCAGTACCTAGACCTCTCCATTTATTCATGAGTAGTTCTATTAATATGTCAGGTAGGGGACCTGGATCAGAGTGTTGGCTTTTATATAATATAAGGAGATGTTGTATCATGTACATACCAGCTAAACGCTGTTCGTCTGGTGAAAGATTCAAAAACGTGTGTGCTTGCGCATCATCACTATATTTATCAGAACTGTCAGCCCATTGTACTGCTGACCTGGCTAATTCTTGTTCATCCATAGAATCGAGTACATGGTACCCCATTCGTTCTCGAAGTATTTTATCAGTAGCCTGAAATAAGTGTTCAGGCGTCTTTGGATTTAACATGGCAGCTTGAAAAAGTCCCTTACTTTCTGGACGTACCGGACGCATGGAATTATTCAAGGGTCTTCCCTTACCTACATAAGCTATCATTTCTCTAGCTGGTAATTGTAATTGTCCTGTTGTCGTTCCTGGTTGTTCGTCCTCCTCCGAGGATTCAGTCTTATCTGCATCATTTTCTCTTTCAGGCTGTTCTCTTTCATGTATCTGTTCTACTGCTTTTCGGATCCTTCGGTACATATTTTCTATACAACTCTGTTTATCATGTTTTCCGTCTGCTATATTCTGACCCCATTTGTTAAGTGCTTTCATTTCTTCCTGGTCTACACCAGGCATATCTCGGTTTCTTATCAAGCAGTTTATGAAGAAACGTAACAACAGTTTTTGAGTGTCAACTTTCTGGTATGCCATGGCCTCGCCAATGCTTTCAGGACCTTGCCCTGTTTGGACAAAGTGATATATTTTGTCTAGATGATCAATCATTCCTGGTAGTATCATTAAATAGTTTGCAACTCGTCGTAGACGTACTGATGATAGCATCATTCTGTCGTCACCCTTACCGGGCACTGGATCATATCTACAGTCTGTAAGAGGCTCATTAAGTATGTCGTAATTCGCTGTTTGAGGTGTACGTTGGTGTGCTAAATCCCTATAAGTCAATCAATGTGTTGGTGGTGGGGTCTGAAAACCTCCTGTGGCACCTCCTGAGGTGCCAGGCCCAAAAGGATTTGTTGAGTGTAAGGTAGGGAGAACAGGTGCAGAAAGGAGTGGTGGAACGGGCGGAAGGTGTGGAACGGGAGGAGGAGTATGTTGCTGCAGAGGTGGGGGCGGATTATCTCGGGGTCGAGCGCCGTCAACAGGTGGTGTGCGTGGTGGCGGAATATTAACATATTCGGGGGCTACATCGTCTAGATAGGAAGAAAGGAAAATGTCCTTTGCGGTCTTGTGGTGTAATTTAGTCGGAAGCAATGGAGGTGGCAAGTCTTTTGGTACTTCCGGGGTGGCCTTAGGTAAACCCTCGGCCATAAGAGTATACATACCATTCATAAGAGTGTTTCGTTGTCTGTCTACTTGTTCTGCTTTTACTCGTATACCTTCCTCCACTAATACGTTTTCTCGGGCTTTGTCAGAATCCTCTCTACTCTTCTCTTCTTTTCTGAGCGCTTTCTCTGTGCGTCTATGCGATTCTTTACGCCATAATTCAATGGCATCCTTCTGTGACTGTCTGGCTTTCTTTTTCCATAATGCTTCTTCTACTCTCATGATGCAATCAGCATCCCATGTCCCAGCAGCGGGCCATCTCTGATTCTCTGTTAAATCTTTGGTGTAATCTACCCACAAATCGAGATATAATACGGCATCTAGGCCATGTTTGTGGTACATAAAGTACCCTGGAGTGTCCCTAGGTGGAATAGGAACAGCTTCCTCGAGTATCCCTTTTCTGGTTTTTATCTGTCTTAGTTTGGAGAACAGCGGCATCTTGAACCCTGCTACTTGATACTTACGCGAACTTGAACACAGTTAATACAATAAACACAGTAATGAAGATCGAACAATCACTCATACCACGACATTTAAAACCACATTAAAACATTTTTAAAACGAACAACAATAATTAGAATAAAACTAGCTAACTGCATGATACTGGATGTACTGCTAAACAGTACAGATACACCGCTAAAACAGTGCATACCGGATATACTGCTAAACAGTACAGATACACCGCTAAAAACAGTGCATACCGGGTCTGTGTACCCAAACCCGTCTTGACCGGCACAAATTAATGCGCACGTCTAGATGCGTCCCCAGCAACGGTACTCACCGGGAAGCACGGAACAGAAGGCCTCGGAAACTCGACACTGGACTGGACTGGACTCGACTCGTGACGTAGATACTTCGGAACTTCGGAACCTGGTGGGCCTCCGTATACCTCGGATCTTGCTCTCTCAGCTAGGCTCTGGTCGGGATCCTCCGCACTCCTCACCGACTCGTCTGGGTGTTGATCGCAGCCTCAGTCACCTCCGTGGGCCTGAGGGAGATACAGGAAATCCTGCGGGTACGCGTAGTTGTCCGTCCGGCTGTGGCAGGGGACCGGGCCTGCAACGCACCGCCGGCGCGTAAGGTGGGGGAGGGTCCCTGTTCGGGCGCCAATTAAGTGGTAAATATAAATTACCTATACTTAATTTATGAGGTAAAGTTCAATAAGAATAACTCAGTCAAAAATAAGAGGCAGAATCCGTGGTATTTGAGGTTTAAAAAGGGGTTTTATTCCTTAAAAAGGAATTGGTTATATGGTTCGAACCAGGCAAATCGCATTCCATCGCCACGAAGGCTCAGGAAGGGATAGACAATACTTTATTGACAGGTTATCATATATATAGTCAATGCATTACAGTAAAGGCAGATGCAGGAGGCGTAACAGCTGAGAGGAGAGATAAGAATACACATACGTAATGAAAGAGGCGTTACAATAGGCGTGCATGAGGGCATGTACTAGAAACGTCATTATGAGATGTCACAGGTGGGTGGATCCATAAGAGAATCCTACAGTGTCAGCAGAAATACATGGCAGAGATGCGCGCGCAGCAGCATGACGTGTAATTGACGTGTAACTGGAGGGTGAAGGGGACTTGACATTTAGCCTTACATTTAGCCTTACATGAGGAGACAGAAGTCTGGGATGTCAGAACAACCTAATCCCAAATCGTATCTAATATCTTGTGTTTAAGGAACTGTATTATCCGGAAGGAAAGGTCTCTCGGGCAAAGGCTATTCTATACTGACTGCTAGTGCATGCATATGCGTCTACGTGTCTACATGAGATGCGAGGGGGGCATGGGCCTACCATGGTAACAGGAGCTATGAAATATTTGCATGGAGACAGTGAGGCCGGGCCCTTTGCTCTGCAGCTGGAAGGATGTTTTCCTAAACTACTAGACAGGAATGTATTTTCGAGGAGCGGAGCAGATAACTTGAAGGCAAAATACCGTTTTGGCAGGCAAACAGGCTGAGCCTGGTACCGCTAGCCGCGTAGGGAGTAAGACAAAGGTCAGGGATACAGATGCAGGTCCAGGCTGCAGTATCCAGAGACAGAAGGCAGGCAAAGACTCGATGACAGAAATCAGGGCCTAACTCGCCTGAGCGAAAACGTGAAAAGTGCACCATGAAAAGACGTTGGCAAGGCACACTTAGGAACGGAATATCCGACCCATTCATGGTGGATCTGAAAGAGGACATGTTAACGTTGGACGCAAATGTATTTGCGTCTTCATAGCTGGCACAGAAGGGAAGTTACATGCACTTTAAGCTTGTACATGGAGACGGTGGGGTACACGTTAGGGAACATTTCTGACCATAACAATTTATATTTCCTCACCTTGTATGCTCCTATTACACAACCATCCTTTGAGGCACACAAATATGTCCTGTCACCTGCAAGAGGGGATTGTGGACACCATCACTGATTAATTTGTCAGGAGGGGTAGCACACTGGGTCTGAGAAAGGGGCGTATTTGAGACACCTGATAGCTTGTTTTTCAACTTTTCTCATTGGTTCATTTTGTATGTGCAAGGAGTGGGATATTGTAAATGTGTTTCCTATAAAAGACTGTGCGCCACGGATTGAAGTGGCAGTCTCCTTAGGATCCACCCTGTGTGTAACTTCTGGGACAACTGTGCTTAGCTGCAGCTAAAAAACCTGGCTTCCACGCTCAACGGAGTGTCTCGTGTCTCTGTTAGTTACAAGGCAGGTGAACTCGGGGATTTAGGCGTGCCTTGCCCCGTCCGGCCCATAAGGCCCGGCTCTCCAACTGGCGCCCAACGTCGGGCGGTTTCAGTGGTAGCGGTTCAGCTCGAGGGTCGTGAGAAGCCCCGCAAGAAAATTCCGGAGGATTCGCGAGCCACGTCAAGCGACCCCTGTATGTCGAAGTGGACCGAAGGTCTTTTATAGCGCGGCTACTCCTTTGCGACGGCTGCTGATGACTGCTGCCCTGACTACCGCTCTGCCTTGGACCCTCTGGTGATGATTGGTATCGCGAGACGTTAGACGGACCTCCGTTGGCGTGAGAAGACCCTTTAGTTAAGTATTTGTGGGTAGCGCCCACTTCCTTGTTTTGTTTTTTATTTTTGTTATTCGTCTGTTGCAATAGTCTAAGCCGAGGGGTGAGTACTTTTGTACTGTGTTCTTTGCTTTCACTCCTTAAAGTTAGTAAAAGGATCAGTATGCCTAAAGATGCCTGGTCTAAGCGGATTTAGGATTTTTTTTTTTTTGTACTAGGGATTCCCGGCTTGAGGATTCATGTCCGATTCCTCCGGTTGTATTTCCCACTTATGAGCTCTATTCTAAGCATGGTGTTGGTCCCATTGCCTTTAACGACGCATGGATCCGATACACGAAGAAAGATGGTGTCTTACGGTGGCCACAAAATGGTAGCTTTGAGCCTGACATATTAGATAATTTGGAAGCAATTCTGTTTAAAAGAAAAGCCAGGCCGGCAATGTTTGACTCTTTCCGCCTTTGGCGTAAGGAAGCCAAGCAGAGAGAAATTAAACAAGCAAAAAGAGATAGGAAAATGAAAGATATGATGGTTAACATGCTACCCAACAATTTAAAGACGATGAGACTGATCGTGTGATTGAGGTCTCGGATAGACAGCATCGAATGACAATTGATAGGTGCTATCCTGTGTTACCTCCACAACGCAAAGATCTTGATGAAGATCCCTTAATGTCTCATCTGTTGAAATTACCTCCGCCTTATGCGCCGGGTGCGAATGCAACTGTATTATTGCCACCTATGCAGCAACCTGTTGTTCAGCCAGGAGCTCCGGCTCCCGTACAATTGCCTCTTCCAGTATTACCGCCTGCACCTCCTTTGCCACAAACTTCTGTATCTCAGTCTCCTTTGCCTTTTGTGTCTCTTGCAATGAGTAGCCCTTCTCTTCCTTTGCTTAATACCGCGTCTCCAGTTTTACTTCCTACTTCTTCTCCGATTCGTAATCGGTTCGTTGATACTGTCTCTGGTCTTTTCTCCCCCCTCTTTGGCCTGTTTAATAGGACTCCTGCTTTTTCCCGAAGGCAATCCCGTAGCCAAATCCCAGATTCTGAGGAACAAGTTGTATTTGACTCCCTTGCTCATAAATGGATGATGAATTGCTCGATGTATAGTGTACCCAACATATTGAGTACCTTTCTCCAGTGGAATGCGCCTACGCAGAGATAAGTTTTTAATGTTATGTGTGACGCACTTAATAAAGGATGGGAGAATATGGAGTTGGATCTAACTCCTCAGGGTTTATTAGATATACAGGACAGGTTTGAGAAAGGACTTATTGTGGGTCCTGATGTTGAGGGTGCTATACAGACACTTGTTACCTTTAGGTCCTTATATTCCTCCCGGACAATTCCCGAACCTGATCCTGCAGTTCGACAGAAAACAAAGAATTATCCTATGAGAGAAGTTCCTCCAATATGGAGGGAAGAGGTTCCGCAAGCGGGCGTTGTTCCATCTGTCCCTGCTCATTTCCAGCGTAAATGGGTACATGTCCCTTGGAAACGAGCTGAAGTTTTAGCCCTTAAACAATCTTTGCCGGACCCTCGTAAAAATCCTGCTGGTTATTATAAAGAGTTGTCCCAGACTGTTGATGCGTGTATTATGAATTTGGCTGATATTGATATGCTGATGGGGAATATAGTTCCACAAGCATTGTGGGCTTGGATTCGTAGAGAGGATCATGATCAGGCTTTGGGTGATACTTGGGCTGATATAGTTGCCGCAGATACAGCACAAGTGGGTGGTGCTAAACCAGATGATTTGGTTACACAGTTGACTGGTAGAATAATAACTTTAATGAAGACGATGATGCCTGCCTTACGCGTTAGCTGGGATAAGTTAGCTGCGTGTAAGCAGAAGAAATATGAGAGTGTTTCTGATTTCTTTACTCGGTTTGAGGAGACATTTATTGATCATAGTGGTCAGGATTTGAGTACTGAAGGTGGACAGCGATTATTTGTGGATACATTTACCTTTAATCTGCTTCCCGAATTGTCCCATAAGTTGAAAGATTCGGAAAGTTCTTGGGCTGTTTCTTCATCTGCCCAAATATTAGCTACTGCTCAATATTATGAGAATAGGGACAAAGAGGAAAAAGATAAGGCTGAGAAGAAGACTAAGGATTTAAAGACGAAAGTTCTTCTTCAGCAGGCTTATCCTCCTCGTTCTGGTCAGCGTCAGTTCCAGCAACCTATTCAGTCTCAAAGGTTGCTACAGAAACCCGAGCCTTTTGTTCCGCAACCTTTTCTTGGTCCTAATCAGTGCGCCTATTGTAAAGAGGAATGCCATTTTAAGAATAGCTGTCCGTTTTTATTGCAGCGTAATGGTGGATTTCAAGGACCGAGAGGCCGTGGTGGTTTTCAATCAGCACCTAGGGGTAGAAGGCGAGGTGCATTGCCTCAGGGGCAGCGTCCCTTTGCCCCTCAGAATTCTTCGAACTATTTTGATCAGCAGCATACTCAGTCTGCGCAATATTACAATGATGATTATTGTGTTGAAGGTGAAGTTCAGGATTTTCATTCTAGTTAGGACAGCCATGGACAAAGTAAGGGAGTTGTATCAGTTCCCGTGGATCAGAATGGGCCTTATGTTGAGGTAGTTGCTTTGGGTGTTGCAGAGCCATTTCTTTTGGATACTGGTGCAATGAGAAGTTCTATGATCCATTCAAAATTCCCTGGGGCACCTTTGTCTGGCTTAACAAATGTTTCTATAGGATTTTCCGGCGCCCCAGTTGCTCACCCAGTTTCGTGTCCTTTGCCTCTTTCGATTGGTCCTTACGATCTGGAAGCTCCACTTATTTTAACGACTGGTTGCGGTGAGAATTTGTTGGGTTTGGATCTGTTGTAACGTCTTCATGCAACATTGTATTGTTCCCCCTCTGGTGTGCGTCTTACTTTGGGTGAGAAATTGGTTTCTCCTATATATATATTGAAGGATAGTTTTCCGCCTGAGTTGCAATCTCTTCCTGCTACACGTTGGGCTACAGGTCCGAACGATGTTGGTTTGTTACAGATTCCTCCTTATGTGGTTACCATTAAGCCTGATGTTAAGTTGCCACGCATTCCACAGTACAAGATCTCCAATGATGGTGAACAAGCTTTGATGGCTATTATCTATGATTTGGTCCAGAAGGGTGTGGTCGAAGAAACTAGAGGCAATGTTTGTAACAGTCCTGTTCTCCCCGTTCTTAAACGCAGCAATCCTTCTCAACCACCTGTGTATCACTTTGTGATTGACCTTCGGGAGGTCAACAAGATTTTTGTCCCCCAGTTTCCTGTTGTTCCAGATATCACTGCTTTACTTACTATGATACCCGCCTCGGCGGCATGGTTTTCTGTTATTGATCTGAAGAATGCTTTCTTTAGTATTCCTATTGCTGAGGAGAGTAGAGATATTTTTGGCTTCTCTCTCGGAGGCCGAAGTTTTCGGTTCAAGCGTGCTCCTCAAGGGTATTGTGAGAGTCCCTCCATTTACAGTCAGGCTTTGAAATCTCAGCTTGACGCGTTCATTTTGCCTCCAGGTGCTACTTTGATCCAATATGTTGACGATTTGCTGATTGCTACTGATTCGGAGGATGTTTGTAAAGATGTGACGGTTTCTTTGTTGCGTCATTTGTCTGATCTACATCATAAAGTGTCCCCTTCTAAGTTGCAATATTGCCACCAAGAGGTTACCTATTTAGGTAATCTCTTGTCGAAGGAGGGAAGACGATTGATCCCAGAACGAATTCAAGCGATCGCACAAATGTCTGAGCCAACCACACAGAGAGAGGTATGTGCCTTTCTGGGCATTACCTCATATTGTAGGCAATGGATTCTGAATTTTTCTTTGTTAGCTAAACTTTTGTTGGCACTTACGTTGAAAGATACGCCACAACCTCTCCCTTGGACCGATGAATGCCAAAAGAGTTTTTCTGATTTACGTAATGCTTTGTGTTCTGCACCTGTGCTAGGTACTCCGGATTACAGTAAGCCTTTTACACTCTATGTGCATGAAAGAGAAGGTTGTGCGTTGTCAGTTTTAACGCAACAATTTGGAGACAAACAACGGCCATGTGCCTATTTTTCGGCTACATTGGATCCAGTAGCCAAGGCACTGCCTAGTTTTCTCAGAGCTACAGCAGCAGCAGCAATTTCTATTCGTCAGTCTGCTGGATTGGTTTTGGACAACACCCTTGTTGTTATGGTACCACATACAGTGGATACTCTTTTGAATAGGACTAAAACACAACACCTCGCGAGTGCTCTCTTGTCTGGATATGAGCTAACGCTTTTGGCTAGCCATATACATATCAAGCGGTGCAATACTCTGAACCCAGCAACATTGTTGCCCATACCGGATGAGAAAGGCATTCAAGAACAGCAGGATTGTTTTCTCCGAACAGAGGAGGAAACTAAAGGTAGAATAGATTTAAAAGATACACCACTTGTGGATCCGGACGGGATCCTATGGGTAGATGAATCTTGCTTTAAGCTTCCAAATGGTGAGACAACTGCAGCTTATGCTGTTACTACTTTGCATACAGTAGAAGAGACAGCACGTATTGCACAGAATTCAGCCCAAGCAGCTGAATTAATTGCTTTAACGAGAGCATGTGTCTTGGCAAAAGGAAGGTGAGTTAACGTCTACAATGATAGCCAATATGCTTTCGGTGTGGCTCATAGTTTCGGTCGCTTGTGGAAGGAAAGAGGATTCTTTACTTCCCATGGGACTAAAATACAGCATGGCCAGTTGGTGAATGATCTTCTCGACTCACTTGCTTTGCCTACACAAATAGCAATAATCAAGTGTAGCGCGCACCAAAAGATTACTGATGATGTAGGCCGTGGGAATGCTTTGCTGATGAAGTAGCAAAAGAGACAGCGAGAGATGTTACGAGTCGTATGTATGTTGCAGGCCCTGCAAGATGGGTCAGAGAAGGAGGAATGTGTGAGGACACAATAGAAAGTGTGAGAATGATTCAAGAAGAGGCTACTGAGAAAGAGCTGAGTAAGTGGAGAGAGAGTACGGGAATGTTGGACGCGACTGGGTGTTGGACGGAATTGTCAGAGCATCAGCGATGGTTGTTACCAGACGCTTATGCACTACCTGTAGTTACTATGGCGCATGGTCCAGCCCATATTAGTGCAAAGGGCACCTGTAAAATCTTGGCTCCAGTATGACAGAACGAAGGAATTCCTAAATGTGCAGAAAACGTGGTGAAGCACTGCATTGTTTGTTTAATGCATAATCCAGGAAAGGGAACCCCAACTCCAGCAGGTCATTTGGTCCCCCTACGTATCCATTTGAGGTATTGCAAATTGATTATATTCATATGGATCGTTGTAATAATCTCAAGTATGTTCTGGTGGTGGTTTGTGCCTTTTCCAGATGGATAGAGGCCTACCCCCTAAAGGACAATACTGCTTTGTCTACTGCCAAAGTCATTTTGAAGGAGTTTTTCCAGAGGTTTGGTTTGTCGCGCATTGTCTGGTCTGACAATGGGCGTGAATTCGTAGGCCAAATTATGCAGAAAGTATGTGCAGGTCTTGGTATTAAACAGAAACCACCCTCAGTCAGCAGGATTGGTAGAGTGCTATAATGGTGCTCTCAAGCTCAAAGTGGCAAAGATTCAGGCGAGCACAGGTCTCGCCTGGCCTGATGCCCTCCCATTAGCACTTCTGTCTACAAGAACTACTGTGCATTCCCGTTTAGGTCTGAGTCCATATGAGGTCGTTTTTGGGCGCCCCGCAAATGTCTGGGGAGTCCCTCCACCTAAAAAGTATTCTGATATTCCTTACCCAATGCTGACTGACTACTTGCATGACTTCACCACAAAATTACGCGTTCTTCATCAATAGGTTCAAAACGCTTTGCCAGAAGCCTCCGCCGACCCAGGTCATTCCATCCAACCTGGTGACTGGGTCTGCGTGAAAAACTTTCAGCGAAAAAAGAATTTGGAACCTCGTTGGGGCCCACCGCGTCAAGTGCTACTGACTACACGGACGGCAGTGAAGGTTGTTGGGGAAAAAGAACTAGGTCCATGGCGTGCACTGTAAGAGGGTACCTTTGCCTTTGCCTTTTGACCACTGGATTCGTGAGGGCATAGGTGATAACGAAAATGAAAAAGTGCCTAGATTTGTACCGTTTAGTAGTGCACGCCTGGACCACACGAACTCTGAGAAAGAAGACGATGACGTGTTACAGGAGGCCGTCCCAACACATCTGCGGTTGAACACGGTGCATCCAGAAGCCTTGTTTAAGGACCAGACAATCCCTAATAAGACTCGATATAATTTACGATCGAGAATGACCAAAGACATTTGAACTTTTCCTTTTTTTTACGATTTTTCTGATTATACCTTTTTGTTTTGAAATACATTCTAATGTATTTTCTTCCACTATCCATCAAGTTGCAGGGTCACGGTAGGAGTCTTAGGCTGTGACCTGAGTAGTGACCTAGGGTCTGCAGGACTTGCAGTGTCATAGGACGGCTAACAATCACAGCTAAGTGATCTAGGAAGATTATCGTGAGCAACGCTTTTAGAGTAATGGATATTAAAGTGGGAATTAATGATCAGACTGTAAATATGAAAGATACTAATGGTTAGTCCATGTGGAATAACCCTATGTATTCTGATATGTTTATGTACTTTATTAACGTGTGGAAGTTGGGTTGTTTATGTTCTACAGCCATCGCCTGTCCCTATATCTGTCTTTTTATCTTTTCCTACTACTGCCTCCCCACATCGGTTTTATACACTTTCAGAACACGAACAGATTTGGAGAACCGAATACTTCAATAATTCATTTATCCAGTTATTGCATCAACACCAACTAGTGATGAATACTACTGATTGTTGGGTTTGTGGGCTCATGCCTTATAATACAGAGAGAGGCATGCCGTATTTAGTTTTTCCATTCTCCTATGAAGGTTCCGCCGGGGCTTATTTGGCTATGTTCTCTAACCTTTATCAAAACCAGCTACAATATCCTCCTGGCAGTCCATATGGTGGTGGAGCAGACTTTAGTCACAGTTCTTTGATTAAGGGAATAGTGACTATGGCTAAGATTGCTCAGATTAGTAAGATTCCTATAGATGAGAAGAGAGCGTATGATGGATGGAATATAACCCGATATTTTACTAGCCTCACAGAAAGGGCTAAACTAAGGAGTTCTCCGCCAATTTGGACTGTACCTCATCGAGGTAATTTCTGTTTACAAATTAATGGCCAGAATGTTAAGAATCAGCAGGAGAAGAGTATCTGTTCTCATAATTATGTCTATACACCTCAGATTCCCTCACCGCTAGTGCCATCACAAGGCACATATTTTATCTGTCACGATAGAGCCTATACATGGCTTCCTACTTATTTCTCAGGAACCTGCTATGTGGCTTTTCTTCTTCCCCCAACGTATACTGCTTCTTCAGGTCATTACAAGAAAAGACATGGTAGGGGAGTTTTTGATCAGAAAGACACAGCAGGACAGGAGGCAGCTGACTTCATTAACGGATTGGCCCAATGGCCAATAGCAGAGACATCAGACACTTAGCTCGTGTTGTTGAGGCTACCATAAATGAAACTTCTGGAGCCTTGAGTAATGTGACAGCCGAACTTCAGGCGGATCGTCTTATGACTTTACAAAATAGGATAGTTTTAGACATTATCCTTGCAGATCGTGGTGGAGTCTGTAAATTGATCGGGTCTAGTTGCTGTGTTTACATTCCTGATAATGCCCCTACAGTATACCAAGCTATCTCCAAGTTACATACCATCTCCGAGTCTATACACCAGGACACGGGAGATTGGTGTGTGATGGGATGGTTTTGGGGACTACTGTCCACATGGGGATGGAAGATACTAACTTTCCTTGGAATGATCTTGGCTATCATCTTCTCTTGTTGTCTTTGTGTGCAGTGTGGACCTGTAATATGTGCCACTATGTGTGTCCCGAAGCCTGCGTCATGAAAAACAGAGAACATTAGAATGATGCTACAGCAACAGCTCGATGACCTCATGGCCATTGACATCGACTCAGATTGACTTGAGTCACAGGTGTATTGCCTGAGTAATGGCAAAAGGAGGGTCTGAGGTTCTACGATTTCGGATTTCGTCTCATATATAGCCGCCATGTTGTGTCCTGTCGCCATTTTGTGTTGCCCTCACTCAGGCAGCACAGCGAACGATGTGCTCTTGATTTTCCAGCTGTTACGTGTTCTTTCAGTTAAAAAGTAACTCCATTGTCCTTGTTCATGAAACCCAATGTCAGGGTCTGGCTGAGTTCGTTAATCCATGTCTGGTTCGATTGATCCCTGTCTCGGCCGACTGTTTGCCCTCTCCTATTCTTTCCTTATACTATCTTATCCGATTGGCCTTCGCTATTCACTGCTTGTATGCTCCTATTACACAACCATCCTTTGAGGCACACAAATACGTCCTGTCACCTGCAAGAGGGGATTGTGGACACCATCACTGATTCATTTGTCGGGAGGGGTAGCACACTGGGTCTGAGAAAGGGGCGTATTTGAGACACCTGATAGCTTGTTTTTCAACTTTTCTCATTGGTTCGTTTTGTATGTGCAAGGAGTGGGATATTGTAAATGTGTTTCCTATAAAAGACTGTGCGCCACGGATTGAAGTGGCAGTCTCCTTAGAATCCACCCTGTGTGTAACTTCTGGGACAACTGTGCTTAGCTGCAGCTAATAAACCTGGCTTCCACGCTCAACGGAGTGTCTCGTATCTCTGTTAGTTACAAGGCAGGTAAACTCAGGGATTTAGGCGTGCCCTGCGCTGCCAGGCCCATAAGGCCCGGCTCTCCAGCAGTACAATTTATATTTAAAAAATGTGAAATTCACTAAAAAAAAACAAGTTACAGCGATGTGAGAATAGCATTAAACAAGCCTTGACATAGCCAATAGGTCTCGCCTTTGGGATCTTATAAGTGTTTAGCCACGCAACAGTTGATGTTGTTGCACCAAGAATATTGTGCTGCATAACTAAATACTTATAAGGTCCCAAAGGCAAGACCAATTGGCTATTTATTCATTTATTTTATTTTATTTATTTATTATTATTTCTTGTTATAGCGCATTGCTACCCGTAGGCATCCCAGCGCTCAGAGCCGGCACAGAAGTTATCCAATCTTACTACAAGTGCTGAAAGAACCAAGTTTTCAGTTTCTTCCTAAATTCGAGGTGATTAGTTACTTCCCAAATTTTGGTGGGAAGCGAGTTCCATAGAGTGGATGCATTGAACGAGAACGATCCGCTGCCCATTCTGGTCCTCCTAATCTAGGGAACTTTAGCTTGAAGTTTATTTGAAGATCTCAATGTCCGAGAGGGACAGTAGAACGTTATCAGACTTTTTAGTATTTTGGGACCAGTGCCCCACAGAGATTTATGAAATATACATAGCGACTTTAATTTAATTAGTTCTGTAATGGGTAGCCAGTGCAGTTTCATCAGCACTGGTTTGGCTGATACATTTCTAGGAGCTTTGTGTAGGAGCCTTGCGGCACAGTTCTGAACCACCTACAACTTGCTGACGGTAGACTTGGGGGCACCAAGATATAGGGAGTTACAGTAGTCTAAGCGTGTCAGCACCAGGGATTGAACCAATATTCTGCGTGCTGTGTCTGGGAGCAGGGGCAGTATTTTCCGAAGTTGTCTGAGAATGCCATAGCATGAGGCTGCCACTAGTACAGCCTGGTGTTCGAGATTTAGGGAAGAATCAAGCCAGATTCCTAAGCCTTTGATTCTATCTCTAGGTTTAGGAGGAGCCCCTAAGCGGCTGGGCTATTGTCTTTGAGGGGAGCTGTTGTATTTATCCCCTAGAATCATTAGCTCCGTTTTCTCTCCATTCAGTTTTAAGAAGGAGCGATCCATCCAAGTAGCTACTGTATTCAGGCATGATTCTAAATCGATATCAGTCTTCTTAGGATGGTTAAGGGACAGCACCAACTGCGTGTCGTCAACGTACGTCACAATCTGTACTCCCTAGGTGAGGACTATGTTGGCCAAGGGTTTGAGATAGACATTAAAAAGGGTCAGGCTTAGTGAAGAGCCCTGGGGAACCCCGCAAGTAAGTGGTATTGATCTTGAAGATTGAGAGCCATCAAAGACCTGCAAGGTTCTCTCCTCCAGAAAAGCTATGCCAATGCTTGTCTTATATGTTCAAAAAAACACAAGTACTTAGCTGTGACTGTGTGTTTTATATCTATTAAAGGTCGCTTGAGTGTTCTTAGCCTTTGATTAGAAATCACATCTACTTATGAGCATTGCTAGAGGTCTCACATGGGAAGATGCGTATGAATCCATAGTGGGTTTCTTAATGATTTCCTATGCCATGCCACTGCAGTGCCTTCCGTCTGATTTGTATCGGTTGTGCTAGAAGTAGCAGGATGTAAATGGTCCATGGTGTCCTAACAGAGATTAGCGATCCGCTTACGGTTGCTCTCAGGTGGAACCTTGTTGATGCTTTCTAGTAAGATGCATGTGGTAACTAGGATGTACTATGCCATGCCTAGTGCATGTCTGAGGCAAGGTCCTGACCCACATAGACATGCATCTAAAAGCGTTGCGGATGTATGACGAATTAACTTTTGCATATCTCTACACCTGTAGTTCTTGAGGAGCTTACTCCCAGGTCACTCTGTTAGTCTTCTCTCAGCTGTTCCTAAGCAGGTCTCTCCTTCCTTTATGGCTTTATGGTGAGACAGTTTCAGTCTAACTGTGATACCTGTCTGTGTCCTACCTCTAGCAATTCAGTTCTTTATTGTGCTTAACCAATGAGATGGATGTCTCTAGGTTTATTTTAATCAATGAGATGAAAAAGGTTTCACTCTGGGATGCAGGTGCGACCTTCTCCTCAAACTTCTTTCAGTCAGGCCCAGGCAGAGAAGCGTCATACCAGGCATGGGAAGGTCAGCCAGGCTTCGCTGTAACACTCATCCCCTGCATATTGTGGTATTTGTGGTGTGCTGCTTTGTTCTGTTTTATAAGGGAACGTGCAAACTGCAGAGTAGTTTAAGATAAAAACGCAACAAGTACCTGAAGAGCTCACACATGGGGCTAAATGAGATCCCCTCGTCCTTTTTGTTTTGGATTAGTCTCCTATTTTCTGTGCACCTGTTGAGGGATTAGATTGACTGCTCACAGCAGTTAAGCCGGCCTGCAGGCTGCACTTCCTCGCGCCCGTGATATCCTGGCGGAAGCGGGGAGGAGGAGTTTCCGTTAGAGAAGGAAAGTCACAGCTATCCATCCATTCAGTCGGAATAGTGCAGCAGGAGTCCATCTGGGGCTTGACAGCTTGCCCTCTCTTCTGTGCCCCAGGGATCGTGGGAGGATAACTTTGTGGAAGACCAAAAATGCTGCAATAGATCTGGATACCGAGAAGATCTGGGTACATTCACCAAGATGAAACGCCTCGTAATACTGGATAAACACTCTTATATTTTGCATTCCAACGCGTTGTCATATTTGAATGCATTAATTTACAAAAGAGTGCATGATATATTAAATGGTTAGGTCTTGTCTAGAGGTGGTGCAAAGATTTTTACCAGGCTAGGTGAAGTGTCATTTTTGGTTACTGTCTCCAGCACAGAAGAAACTCTCCCTGCTTGCAAGGGCCATATTTCATGCCCACTTGCTGACATCACGGTTGGTTGCCTACTATTACATACCGTTGGGAACGGTCCAACTGATTTGGAAACCCCTGTGCTTGCTGTCCACCTTCTACGTCTTTAGATTTGTATAAAAACGGACCATATGCTACCGGCACCATTAATAATTTGCTCTACGTGGTTTTCATGGTAACCAACCAGTATCTAAGAAGATCTTCGTTTCAGTCAGATATAATTAATACAAGGATACGACTGATCCGCGTTAGTAATTGGTGAGGTCGTGCCAATAAACAGGTCCACACTTCAATTAAAACTGCAGGTTGTTTTTAAATATATAATTCCTGTGAGTTAAGTTACTTTGTGGTTGTGGGGTTGTCCATTCTTAGCGCTATAGTAAATGACATCCAGAGCCCTGTTTATCTTTATTTCTTTGTCTGCTGAGGAAATCGGACAAGAATCGAATATTGAGCAGACAGTACTCTGCCTTCTGTGGTAGAATTTATACTACTTGAGCCCATTTCTATGTTATTTTTATGGGTGTTTTTTTTTTTACAGCTGTACGTCTCCAGTTACGTGGTGTCTTGGCGCTTCAGCAGAACAACTAATTTGTGGATTTTTCTAGTGAATGTTCTCCACAAAGGGAGGTCTTTGGCCGTGCCCAGCCCTGCCCAAGTAGGTGCAGAGATGATGTAGTCTGGACGGTGTTGGGTCTCCGGCGGTGCTCTGTTCAGAATGCTGGTGGATGTATCTCAACTGTGTCATTGTAGTTGGTGGGAGTCATGGCTTGGCGAAGTGCTTCGCACCTCCGTCCTACCACGGGCAGTTGCAGCCAATACTTATGGTGCTGGTGGATAAACTGAGCGGTCATGTTGTGCACAGAGCCATAAAAGTGATAGCACAGCTGGGAAGCCACCTGTGATGTTTGGATTACCAGCCCAGAGCCATACAGGAGAGGTTTGTGTTTTTTATTGAGCCCAAAAATGACACATTGCACATCTAAAAGCTCGCTCTCCAACTAGTGAGAGGTGGGGTCAGCAAGGTACGAGCGGCAGGTGCACTTCTGAGGCACTCCCAGATGCCCTGAAACATTTAATTATTTTATCCCTTTTCGTTGCGTCCTGCTAAAGCACCCTCCACCACCTCCCTCCCAAATAACGACTACACGGTCCTGTCAGCCAGCACCAAACGATGCATACAGGGCCTGCCTGCCTGCGACAGTGGCGGGGAGTGTGCCCTCCTGTCCCCAGGGAGGCACAGCGCAGCCTCTTTGTGCAGATTCGGGCCCTCCCCTCACTGCTGCCTGCCCCACAGCTGGTATGTAGTGCAGCAGCCGGCACCGCAGGCATGACAGAATATTACCGTACATGGGCATTCCATCTCGTCCCTGCCACTTGCCAGGGCCTTCCCGTGCACCGATTGGCCATGTGCGCATGAGGGCAGGAAGATGGCACGCTGGGGAGGGGGCACAAACTGGCACGTGTCTGAGTGAAGTGCTTGAAATATTTATCTTCCTCAATGCTGGATTGGGACAGAGCTGTGACAGCAGTTCTGTAGACAAGCATCAATATCATAGCTTTATGGGGCCATGTTTTTCAAATTAGCGTGGAGAGGTCGGGGCAGTGAGCTCCTCCACACTAATTAGAAACACATGGCCCCATAAAGATAAGAAAGTGCTTTGCGACAGTAGCAAAGCAGGTGACCCTTTCCGGATGGGAGACAAAGGACGTCAACAAAAACCCCTCATTTCAAATGGCAGGCCACCGTTTAGCATAAACGGTGACACCAGCCAATGAAAATGAGGGGCGGGGCTTCAAATTCCCTTCTCAAATCTACTATCCTACAAAATTTCTCATCCAGCGAGCAACACTTTGAGCTGAAACGACAGGCGAGACCTAAAAACAGTAGAAATTCATTGAAAACCCCAAAGGTTAAAGGGAGGTATAGTTAGGAGATAGAATTTTTAAAATAGTAGAAATTCACTGGAAAAAGCAAAGGTTACAGGGACGTTATTGTTAAGTTCAGGTTTTGCACAGTTATAGTTGCCTAAGCTAAGTATAACTTACGTCCCTACAATGCATTGCTTATGACCTCACATGTTAAATCACTAATGCCATGGGCAGTGACATCACTCTGAACATAACTGATGACATCTCAAATTACATCACTGAAGACATCATTCAGCAAGTGTACAGGGCTTATTATGATGTCGGGTGGACCCCATCGTGGATACGGGTCTGGTTGACTCCGGTCGCTGGTTCCGACCACTTAATTATGATGGCATGATTGCAAGCTCCCTTTTCTGAATGGGAACTTGTGCTGAGGTCGGAAACCAGCCGCAGCACAAGCTCCCATACAGAAAAGGGAGCTTGTGTTCATCCTGGCACCGTGTGGCACACAGTGCCGGGATCAATAGGGGGGCACCAACCGGAGGCAGCTGGTTGAAGGTGGCCCTGCTAGGGGCCCCAAACTCGCTTTCCAACAGGCTTTCCATGTTGGAAAGCCGGGCATTGGAAGCCTGCTGGAAACTGAGCATTGTAATCCGGATGGCGTAAAATGACATCCATATAGATTACAGGCCATTCTCTGACTGATGAACGGGCTCCTTAAGCCCGTCGGAATCCAGCCGGAATGACCAGCCAGTTTCACTTCCGACCATCTAAATTGTAATTAGGCGGTCAGACGTGATACCGACAATCTCGGACGGAAAGCCTCTGACCTAAGGTTGGAGGCTTTCCTGACCAAGATCGTAATAGGGCCCTAAGTGGTAGAAAGCCAGCTCTTTGTCCAGAAAGAGCCCTTTTTGTGATTTGGTGCAAATCCATTCAGTAGTTTTAAAGTTATTAAAGACCGTGGTGTATCACGAATCAGTGCACCAAAAGCAATGCCGTGATTGCTGGCCGCAATCTGACTGGAAATTTACGGCTGCCATTGTATATATCGAGGCATGGTCTGAGGTCTTAAAATTTGAGTGCATAGTGATTGAAGGGTTCATGGTAGAGGTACCCTGGCTGGTGTGTTAGAGGGTAGCAGAGGGATGCATGAAGGTAACGAAATTGCTTTGGAACAGTTTTTAAGTCTCAACCTGGTATGAGCAGCTCATGCGCTACTCTCAGCAAGCTGACGGCGTCTTGGAATTGATACGATTCCAGAAGTCGTGTCTGAGCTCCGCCCGCTTTTCTGATTTGTGCGCGTCATTTTGCGTTATGGTTTATGCAAAACACAGTGTAATGATTGCACCGGAGGCAGTCATTACACTGAGGGTTGCCACCCTGTCCGCTTTTGGCCCTGCCCATCGGGATTGGATCGTTTACTTGCGGAGGGACACGGCCTCCTTCAATTACTTGGTAAGCACTATATTTTACATTTGTTATTTTGTAAGTTACATGCACGGTCCGCTTTCATTTTCAGGACCGCAATCACTACATTTTGCATGTGTGGTCCGCTTTCATTTTCGGGACCACAACCACTATATTTTGCGTGTGCGGTCCGCTTTCATTTTCGGGACCACAACCACTATATTTTGCGTGTGCGGTCCGCTTTCATTTTCGGATCCACGACCACTATATATTTTTTTCTACTTTTCTTTGGAGTCGCATCTTTTATTTAATTATATGGATTTCTTCATTCAAATTCACCCTGAAAATTGTGTCCAAGATTTTCTGTGTTTTCCTAATATCTGCGTTTATGGGTGCAAATTTAATCCGGAGAAGTCATTCCCTTACCCGTAATCAACTTTTGTTTATTTTGTAAAGTAATGTCCCCACCACCCTATTGGTGTGCAGTAACTCTTCCCAGTGTCTCCCCTGTATACGTTATTCCGGGATCCATTATTGCCACTGTGTGCAGTAACTCCCAGCGTCCTTGTAATTCATTTCAACACAGTAAACAGTTGCCCTTTTTCAACAATAGGGAGGTGGCTCTTCATTTACTGGCTCCCACCTCCACACGCCCAACCAGAGATATGGCATGGCGCTCCTTGGGGGCTGTGTGTGGGGTTTTGAACTGCAGGCTGTGTGACTGCACTACCTGACCCCAAGGCTCTCTCACTTAGATAAGGGCAGGCATGCATACATTTTTCACCAATGCTAAAAATGAATGTGCACTACATTGTTCGTGCATTGTTCTGTAGCTAAGTTTGCCTGGGTGCTCTTTGTGCCTACTGGCCTCGCATTGCTGTGTACATGTCCTGCAAACATTATGCAGTACCCTGTTGGTGTAGTGTTACCACCTCCGTTTACTGCCTCAAAGGTTTTTCGCAGAAGGAGATCTGTTACATAACAAGCATTAAAAATGCAATAGGTCTTGCCTTTCATTAAGTTAATGCCATTTGCTTTGCTATACAATACCATTAGCAAAGCAAATAGCTTTAACTTAATCAAAGCCGAGACCTATTGCATTTTCAATGCTTGTTTTCATACGTGGGGATTCATGGATCCACCACAGTGCTCAGCGCAACCCCCTGGTGAAGCTGCAATTATCCGTTTGAATCTTCAATTTAAAAAAAAATATGTTTACTCATAGATCCACTCATAGACATCCACAGACCCATACAGGCACTCACACACCCACGTTTACCAGAATTTGGGGGTAAATCACTTACATACTTCTGTCTATCAACCCCAAATGGATGGGTTGGTGGAAAAGTATAATGGTACTCTGAAAATCAAACTTGAGAAAATGATGAACGATGAAGGCCACAACTGGGACCAACTCCTACCTATGGCCCTATATGTTATCCGTAGCCAAGTCCAGAGTAGTTTGGGGTGTACGTCCTTTGAGTTACTTTATGGGGGAAACCCCAAACTCTTCTAGAAGTGACTTGCAACACCTGGGAAGAAACGAAAGACCCCCCTGTGTGCATCCCTAGCAAAGTCTATTTGCTTAATTCCCCAGATGACACAGAGTAAATAGTTAAATGCCTCGATTACTGCATAAAATTGGAAAATGAGCGAACATGAGTATTAGTGTCAGTGTTTGGTTCTGGAAGAAGTGTTGTTGGACCTTCACACTAGCCAGGTGGAATTTTAAGAGCAGTTACCTATAATGCTTCCCAGCAATACATGATTATCATTAATAAGCCTGCTTTTTAATTAATAATTTCTCTTTAGTGTCACAAAAAGGATGCCTAACTATGGTGCATTCTCACTATGGACTTGCTGAAGTGGTGTAACACAGGCCCCTACAGCCCCTCTGGAGCAGGGGTGGCCCAATCCCTCAGGAGGCCCTCAGTTCTTCAGAGAGGCCCGATTCTGCCTAAGGCCAATAAATAGCTGTGAGATATGGTAGACTCAATGCCCCTCCGCAGGTGGGCGCCATTATTTTACGTTACAACACTAGCTGCTGGAGCGTCTGGGGCTTTCACCCTCTTGGAGGGGGCATTGTCTTTCCTTACATCAGTGGTAGAAGTGGGAGGGAACGGAAGGGCACGGCGTTCCCCTACTTTTTAAATTTACCACAGTCCGTTCCCCTACTTCTGTATTTTAAAAATGCGTCCTAGGACGGCAGGAATGGTCCGAATTAAAAAAATGTTGCGTGATCGTCCAGCCCTGTGTGTTGCACAGTAAAGAAGGCGTCTGCAGTTGCCACGACCTCCTCTCCCTTCCCCTCTGTGTCTTGGGGCATGGGCCTTGCAAAGCAACACTGTGGGAGCATTGAGCAATCAATCATCACGCGAAAACGGCAACCTTTTGTGGCCCTGCTGCTAGAGTGCAATTTACACCTCATTTAGTTACAGCGTCGGATTGGGAAGGCGGGCAGTCGGGCATTCGGGCATGGGGCCGGTGCTTTAGGGGCACCTATGAAAACAACTTGAGTACTATGGTTTCGGATCATTAAAAAATAAATGCATATTATTAAATAAATAATTAAAGAGGTCCTGTTATGTTTCATGTTTGCCAAGGGTTTCTAAACGAAAAGTAAACAGGCGCGGTGTCATCCCTGAAAATCACTGATGTTGCACTATTAATTCAGAAAAAAAAACACAAAAAAAACATGACTTTGTATAAAACGTACATTAAGGAGCACCGTCTGTCAACGACATCTCCAGCTTGTGATAACAATTCTAAAGCACCCACCTGTGCTCATATGTGACCAGACCTTTGAAAGAATCTAGCCTTAATGGTCCTTTTAATTTCCCGCCAGGATAGTTAACGAGAGGAGGTAAGGGCAAATTCTAGTGAAATTTCGAGGAGGCAAGTTCCTAGCCTGAAACTCAAAAGATGAGGAGAAACCGCAGAGCCTAACACCTGGGTATCTGGGGGCATTTCTTCTACAACATCTTGTCTTCAACCGACCCCTTAATATAGGAAGAAAACAAGATCACTTACTTCCTACTGCTTGAAAACTCAGGCTACCATTTGCGAAGTCAGTACAACTTATTTTCTCAACCTTTGAAAGATGAACAACCGAGTCGTCCATGCTTAAAGCGGTCACTTTTCAGGTGGACCTGCCGATCTCTAGAGCAGGCTCCTGACCCACTGGTCAATCAAAGCTGTGGGGAACATTCTACCCAGTCTAAGCCCCCACTTCCCTAGAGGAAATGCAAAACATATGAGGGCAGAAATATCCATTTAGGCAGAAATTAAGGGGAAGGCTGGCGGTGAGTGTTTTTTACCACGGCTTGTCAGAGTAGGCATTCAGGAAAGATGACAGTAATGCTGAGATAGTGTCTTACCTTGTAGCAATTCAAAGGTAGCCTCAACCAGAAAATGGGTGTTGCGTGTACCGATGTCGAAGCCCAGGTTTTTTTTGCCTCTATAAACTGGTACAATATACCTACTGTCTTCGCCAGGTCACTGTAATGAGGTGCCAGCATCCCGGGCTCTCTCCTGACCCTCTGTAATTTGAGGCTGGGAGCTCGGTGTTGCTCTGGCCTTTGGGGCATTGTGGTCTGGGCCCCCTGTCTCATGGGGTCTGCCTGGCCAGAAGCAGTGTCATCCCCTGCTGGGCCATCACCTTCAGGTTATGCGTGCAATGGGGAGGGTGTGAATAGGCAGAGGCCTACATGGGGGAGGCTGAAAGTAGAGGTGATTTTATAGCCATTGTGCATTCTCACTTCAAAGTATGGTGGGCTGGCAGGGGGTAAGAGAAGAGGCCTCCCAAGAGGCCAGGTGTTGTCACCTCAGCCCCACTGTCCTTTGAGCCTTTATGCTGGGTGCAGGGCTTAAATGACTGGATATGACATTAAGATTAATCCTGAATCGCTGCAAAAAACGTGTGCCTAGAAAAGTACACAAAGCACTGAGTGGAACAGTGTCAATGCTGTAAACTAGCATTTAGAACAATAGTTAAATGAACACTGCTATACAAGCAGATATCCGTGAGACATAAAGCAAGTGTACAAGTGGTAAAACCAGATGGGCCCCTGATTATAGGAGTAACTGACTAAAGCAGAATTAAACTATTATAACACAAACTGAGCGTCACCTGCAAATCGTGAGCTCCTGTAAAACCAGCTTCGTAGATTTAATTTATCAGAGGCTCCTATGCTGTCAGACAGAAAGGATGTTATGCAGCTACAGAAAGGGGTTCCTGAACCAGTGTGTTTTAGAAGATATTTGATGCACACAAAAGAGGGGTGTTCCTTACTTTGTGGGAGTTGCCTGCGAAAGTTCTGTGCAATTTGCGCTTCGTGAAAAGTGGGCTACAGTGTTTTTTTAGTTTATTGTTATTTTTTTAGGATTGTGGGTCTCAGGAACATGCCAGCATCTCTGCTTCATGCACTAGCACAAGCACTTTAACATGTGCTGCCTGCTTTTGGGCCACTGTAATTATGCAACAATGGAGGACAAATGATGTTGCAGTGTTGGCTACCTTATGCAGCACAGAAAGGCTGCAGCGTAATGTGAGGTACATTTTCTGATACTTTATTATTTTTACTTTTTCACACATCCTACAGTCTCTGCAAAGCTTTTGCCTCAATAATACCAGTTTAACATACAAGTGCAGCAGTGAGAACGGTGACCATAAGAGAATACGTTTCTACACCCCGCTAGACCGCTAAGATCGCAACATCTCGCTCTTGCCGAAACAAAAGCAAAAAAAAGTCCAGAACAGGTGGCCGTACGTTCTCCTACTTGGCTGCACGACATTGGAATGAACTCTCATTCAAACTCAGGCTGACCAAAGACTACAACATCTTCAGGAAAAAACTAAAAACACACCTTTTTCCCTAAGAATGACATCTGTTTCACCAGAGTGCTATTTCTAGATACAGTAACAGGAAACCAGAAGGCATCTAATGCTGGCTTCATTACATGTTGCATAAAGCACATAAAAAATGTAGGACTACAATTTTGCATTGGCCGAGGAGCACTGAATGATGTACTCAACAGTGATCCCCAACATGTGGGGCTTCCTGCCACAGAATTTAAACCCACATTTTATGTTCAGAAATGGTTAGGAATAGGGAGAAGTGCTGATGAAAAAACCTGCATGGCTCGGAGACGAACAGCACTTGGTTTCTCTCATAAGCGTATTTGGGACATTCTGTGATTGAAAACTTATCCCACATTGTAAATGCATTTTAATGTCATTAACTAATATATTAAACCTCAAATAAACGTGTATCCATTGGTTATTGATGCCAAACATACTAAAAATTGGTATGTTTGCTCTTTTTAGCCTCAACTCTGACTCCGCCCACTGACCCAATCCTTCAGTTATTCCCGCCTCCTGATGCTCCACCCACAGTTCCCCTACTTTTTTCCCCCCACTTCGACCACTGCCTTACATACCCTTGTTACACCACTGACCGAAATGAGGCTGATCTCCTTGTGCTTTCAGACAGCTGTTGTTACTGAATGTCACATGTTGTATTACTGTATATGTACAGTGTATCAGAGTATTCTGAAGTGGCATGTTAAACAAACAATAATACAAAAAATGCTGCCTTTTTCTGTATTATAAAAACAAACTTACGTTTCGAATTAAACAGTGGGCTCTCGAAGACTAGCCCTTTGGTTTATTTTGCTCCTCGTGTGGTCCTCGTTATTGCATTAGCATGTTATGCATACATTTCGCGTTCAAATGCGGGGCCGCACGCTTCAGGCATTTTATTACATTCACTTTTCCCTCTGCAGTCACTTTCACGGTCTCGCTATGAGGCCCAGTAATGTTGTTTATTTTTTTTCCCCAGCGCCTGCTGCACTTGCCCGGGAGGACCACACACAGCCTCCGCCTTTTCTCTTTAGCCCCGGCAGACTGAGCTTTGGCAAGTTACTGGAGCCAGTAACTTTGCATTTTCATATTCCTCCTTATGCTTTTCGCGCGGGAGTCGCGATATGACACACTAGGGGCGTAACATTTTCCGTACGGACCTAAGTAAACTCCAATGAACTATTAGCGCCATTATATTGACATAATTACAATTGTTTTACTATAAATACCTCTTTGCAAATACACTGTGACAATCTTACGAAGGTAACGTCTGGTGAACTCGATACTCAGTGATGTATTCGGGAAGGTTGCTATGTAGTGTTTGTAAGTGCGTCACTGGCGAGTCGAGAAAGGTTCGCTTGCGTACCTCGGCCACCCACAGACTGCTGTGCAGCCTGGATACATTAGCATACCCTCTCCATTATCAGCATGCCAGGAATGGGCTCAGGCCTAATAAACGAAAGGCAGCCATGCAACATTAGTCTTTCTCCGGTTGAACCGAGGAACATTTCAGTTTTTTTGTGTGCCGCACCTTCTGATACGTTCTTGCCTACACAGTTGTCAGACCTCTGTACAAACAACATTTGTACAAGTGCTGCCCTATTTATCCATTAAAGATATTTATGTGGCGCATACCTAACCAGTCAGCAAGGGAGAACACATTTAAACCAGCAGTGAAAGAAAAACTAGTACTGTAGTCCAGTTACTGTAACAGGCAATACCTATCCAAACATTTACAAGCACACATTTTGTCCACTACCGCTGCCAAGGTTTATGCCAGTTTGGGTTAAGTGTTTGTGTCTGCCATCTTTATCGTGTCCTCAAAGATTTCTAAAGGCGATGATTTTCATCCATAGGGAAGATCTAGCCAGATAATGAGTTGGAATTCTGTCAAGACCAACTCAGCCTTCCCTCCTTCTGAGACTAGTAAAATGCGTAACATACACTAGAGTAATATAGTTATTTCCAGTTCTTAGAAACCCATATGCATGATTTCTTACTACTGTGTTTTATGGAACTAGAGTAATATTTACGCAATGGCTACTCCCAAAAGGATATTTAACTTAAGTATGATTTTATGACCTATGAGTATAGTCGACCTGATCGAACACCCACAGTTGTATGATGGTGTGTCAAAGAATACTGGAAGAAGGCCAAAAAATAGTGACACCAGGTGTAATATCTATCTATGTAACACACCCATAGAGTATGGTAATTGTTTCAAACCAGGCTTTTGATACAATATTTGATGAACTTTGCTTTGAGTGTAATTTGAAAACGTGGCTATTTTGCTCAGTTTATGATTAGGTGCTCTTCTGGTTGATGGGTCCTTTAGTAAGTTCAGCGGTGGGACACTCCTTGAGTAGCCGTACACTCTAAAACCTTTATTATTATTATAATTTTTTTATTATTATAATTATTATTATTTTATTATTATTATTATTATTATTATTATTATTGTATTTACCAGAAAAATATTACAAAATACCAAAATCTGTATGAAAGAATATTTAAGCAATTGTGTACATTTTAACATGAAAGTACAAACGATAAAAATCTCTTTACATTTTTGATGGGTTCTAGAAATCCATGATCATTGTTACACCCATCTATTCTACCAGTTTTTCATTATGACACATTAATTTTCAGAGGACGGAAGCTTCACAAAAAATAATACAGGGCCTGATTCACAAAGGTAAATTTACATTTTCGTGTAAATTTACATTTGTTTTGGTATTCACAAATTACGATTTTTATTTGTTTTGTGACTGCGGAGACTACAGTCGGGGGAGAGAAACCCACACACAAAAAGATAGGACAGGCCTATCTGTTTATGTGTGGAATCTCCACCACGGGTGCAGAGTCTTTCCAGTAGTAAAATGACAATTAGTAAATTTAAATTGTGGTTTGTGAATATAAAAGAAATAGTAAACTTAGGTTTACCTTTGTTAATCAGGCCCACAGTGTCTCAATTTCTTGGAATGTTGGATTACTAATGTGAACACTGACTAAATCTCTTATATTTGATTTACACATTATAACACCTGAGTTTGTATGTGTTGGCTCCTTCTTTCCTTATGTTATCATGGGCAAGAAAACTCCTGTAGAGTTCGTTGTGAGGCAATCTGATATGGGAGTTTGCAGGAAGAAATCTGTACTTTCAGTACAACAATAGATACCAAGTGTTCTTCTAAAGTGGGTAGATTTTTTGAAGTCAGTTCTCTACTAGTTATACAGTGGACAAGCATGATCAGTGCTTGAACTATCTCTGTGTCCATCAGTTCTATCAGGTGAGCACAGAGGAAGAGCGAGCAGGGATTGTGCTGAGCGTTAGTGTAACCAGCAGAGTACTGACTTCGGAGGGGGAATTCTTGATCTTTTTACAAAAATACAGCTCCAACAATTCACTGTAGAAAAACCAATCAGTAGGAGAATACCTGTTATCCATTTGTGTAACAAGAGGACCATAACTCACTCATCCAGGCTTCCAGCTTGAGTGTTGTCCTGCTCACTGGCATTTTGTGATCTACCTATTTCTGGCAAAGTTGTGGCAGTGGCATACTGGACCAAAAGGACAACCTGGAACCTGTCTGCTGGCTTCAACAACATGAAGATATTGCATGAGGTGAAAAAATTAAGTGTCTTCAGAGTGAGTGGGCTCACATTGTTATGAATATTGTGTCTTCTCTATTCTGCATATTCCCCCACTTGAGTTTCACGTGCCAATTAATCAAATGTAAATATGTGTGATCGATGCAACACACATTTAGTTTATACAATTATATTTTTCAACATGTTATTCAACCGTACCTGGATATATTCCTAGAATTTATTCTAAATGTTGATTTTTATTTTACAGTATTCTGTTATGGATGTCAAAGTGTTTCTAGAACGTTGACAATTATGTGCCCCATGTATTGTAGTTATTCAAAAAACGTAGTCTTGCGGAATTAAAATAAATGAAAGCCCATCAGGCCACTTCCTGTTAATTGTCTATAGTAAAAGTATTAACTACAATGAAATAAGATTTAAACAAACGTAGCGCAAAGAGTGAAGCATAGTTGAGAATCTTCATGCAAGGTGACACTGCGACATGCCATAGAGGATCATAAGTGGCAATTGAATGCTATACAGGTACTAAGTAGCATGGCCAATAATGTAACGTTGAATATGTCAAGTGGCATAGACAATCATTATTGGAACATGATAGATTCTATAGGCGGGCGAAATTTTAATTCTACTGAAAAATATTGCTAATTTGATAAACAAGGTAACATTTTTGGGGGTTAAAATTTTGTCCAGAAAATGAATTGTGGGATATTGTTTCCTGTAAATTGTATTCTACGACAACTCACCCTCAAGTGTAGGTCTTGTTGCTTTTGTTTTTCCCACAAAGCCACTTTTTTCATGATGTGAAGTTGATGACATCATTGATGCTTTAGAAAGTAATTTAACAAAGCTGGCTTAGACATACACTGTATGCGCCTGTGTTAGAATGACACTAGTGTTCCAAAGACTGGGTACTCTATAATGGCACAGTGCCAATGCCACATGGACATGATGGGTGGGCAGACATGCAACTAGGGCAACATTGGAGTCCAAGTGGCATCTTGTGCTCTAAGGCAGTGGCATGGCTAGTGTCATGTTGGGGGAGGTTGCAAATGAATATCCTGAGCGTAATTTCCTGTCTTGCAAGTCCATTGTGTCTGCGACGAACTGGCTGGACTGTATTCCACATTATTGGAGGATACTTTTGAAATACATAAGGGGGGTATGTCAGTTGTACAGGTAATACTGCTTCACATCATAATCCATCATAAATCTTGACCAGAGAGTGATACATATTAGAAATCCGTTCTACAGCAAAGTGCATTCAAGGTGTATAGTACACTGTATAAATACACACAGGCACTGTTTCGACACTGAGTTTATTGGGAGAAAGTACAATAAGGATTATGAAGGCCTTTTCAACTGCAAGTAGGTGTGCACATTCATTTTAATTAATAGATGCAACTGGTTGCTCCATTTAGTTCTTGCCTTGCCTTGGAGACAGTCTTAGCTGTTTCTTTTTTTTTTCAAGCTTGACAAAACATAATCATAATACAAGGACATAATAAACCGTGGCAAAACGTTGTGCAGAGCAAACAAGATATTGCCATTTGGAAAGAAACATAGAGAGAAGGGGGAATAAATACATACATAATCCTAGGCAGTGGGGCAGGCAAAGAAAAAAAGGGACAATAATGAGCAGAAGCTGAAATCGGAGGCACAGACAACATGGCACACCAACATAATGCCGGGAGTGAATAATTAACCAACCTAAAAAATATAATTCCTTATTATTATCTAAGCCACTCCACCAACGGGGCCCAGATCTTCTGGCCCATCTCACGCCCCCTTCTGCCCCACCTCTGAAAGACTTCTCACTCTAAATTATGAAGGGCCAAGATCCTTGCTCTCCAATTAAGAAAAGTAGGAGCATCTGGACTAATCCGTTCTGAGGTAATAAAGAGCAGAACTAAAGACATAGCAATAAATAGAAAGGCAGAGGCATACCTCGATCTCTCTGGCAGGCCATTACTTTCACATCCAAGTATCACCATCTCTGGTGAAAGATCAACCGGGATACTGAGCATGGAATTTATTAATCGCTCTACATCCTATAGAAAGACCCCAATTTTGGGCTACCAAAGAACACATGTACATCATTGGCTGCTGAAAGGCCGCATCTCGGACAACAATGGCCCCACTGCCCTCCCATTTTGAAATTTTAGCCGGCGTGTAATAAAGATCAAGCAGAGCCATATAGCTTTGGGAACGTAAACTTCCAGATACTAACACACTACTGGAAAATTCAAGAGCCTGACTAATGTCCACCCCGTCTTACCCAGCTTAGCCTCCCACTTGGCATTCTGTAGAAAAAAATCATCTGGAAGGCCAGATAGTAAGTGTTGATACACTACGCCAATTCTTGACCTCCTCAGAATCAATTCAATCAATGTAATCTTATCAAACAAGGTGGTAGCTTGACCCTTCATTTTATCAAAAAAGCTTCGGATCTGCAGATCTTTAAAAAAGTAATGTGTATTGAGATGGAGTTTATCCTTTAGAAATGAAAAGGAGGCCATTTTCCCATCCAAGCCTAAATCACCAAGAGATCCCAACCCTAGCGACGACCACCTAAAAGTGGTCTGATCTTGAAAAATGGACGGCAAGAGTATAGCAGCAGTGAAGGATGTATAGAATTAATATTGGGAATCGAACATTTACGCCGAATCTTGCGCCAAACTGAAAACATGGCCCCAATGACCTTGAACTTAGTCTTCTTATAATAGCTGGGTTTGAGAATCCTCAATAAGATCCCCTTAGCATCCTCACCAAGCCCTATATCATAGATAGTAGGTCTACAGAACGACGGCACCACCGCCCTGTCCCTGAGCAATGGCAGCCCAAAATGTTGAAGCAGTGCGGACCAGTAATAGAACAAAAGATTCGGGACTGACCAGCCCTACCGGTCTCTTGAGAGACACATCCACTTAGCTGTCCTACGAGGGCGATGATACCCCCAAACAAATCTATTACAAGTTTTCTCTGCTCTGGCCAGGCTTAGTTGTGAGAACTCCAGTGGAATGGTATAAAAACGTAGGTAAAACTAACATTTTATGGACGTTACACCTACCATACAAAGAGAGATGTAAGTTGTCCAATCTTACTAGGGCAGAGTTAACTGATTCAATAAGCGGCAAAATATTCATATCTGGAATATTGCCAACTAGGGCAGTGATTTTGACCCCTAGATATGTTGCAACTTGAATCACTGGGGATTGAGAAGGACCCATAGCGGCGGTTTGAAGGACCTGGGTTTTGGTGACATTGAGCTTGTAGCCAGAGAGCTGACAATACTGTTCTGCTAGGTTCTTTAGGGCAGAAAGGGTAGATACAACATCCCTGGTTAAAACTACAATATCATCAGCATAAGCCAACGTCTTGTACTCTGTAACATTGACCCTAACCAGCAAAATATTTAAAGAACATTCAATTTTCCTTAAAAAAGGGTCAATGTACAGGGTAAAAAGCAGGAGCGAGCAGGAACAGCCCTGCCTAGTGCCCCTGCTAATGCTAAATGGTGTTGACACCAAACCAGAAACGCATAAAGTAGCCACTGGAGCAATATAAAGCGTTTGAACAGCCTGGATAAATTTAAGACTAAAACCTTCCCAACGGAGAACTGCCCATAAAACCTCCCAGGCGACCCTGTCGAACGCCTTCTCAGCGTCCAACAGGATCGCTCCAAGGGGAGACTCCGTGACCTGAGCCCAATCCAGATGTGCAATGACCCGGCGGACATGATCGGCCTTATCCCTGCTCGGTATAAAGCTGTGCTGACGTAATGAAACCAATGGAGAAATCACCAAGGCTGATTAGGTGGACAGAATTTTGGAATACATTTTACTGTCTGTATTTATAAGAAATATAGGGTGAAAGGAGGAAGGTTCGAGCTCTGGTTTATCTTTCTTCCTAAAGAGAACAATAGTAGTTTGACGCCATGAGTCCAGTATGTTTCCTTCCTGTGCAGCTCTAAGAACTGAGAGAAAATCCAACCGAATCTCCAAGCGAAACACACTATAAAATTCCAAAGGAATAGCATCTGGGCCTGCAGCTTTGCCATTCGCTAATGAGTTAATTGCTAGCTCATCCTCTTCCCATTCTATGGCAGCAGAAAGAGCTTAATTCTGTTGGTCCGTAACATGGAGGGTATTAATGTCCTGAAGGAAAGCCCCAGTTTCGGACTCAATCTCTAAAACAATATTTTCCTCTGTATTCAATAAGCGATAGAACTGCTGAAAAACACCCATGACCCCCTCCTGTGTGTCGTAAACATGGTGATCTTGGATACTAGTGATACGATTGGCCAAACTCTTCTACTGGAGTCGTTTGGCCAGGATCCTGCCAGATTTTTTCCCAAACTCGAACATCATTGTACGAAACTGTAAGAACTTAGCAGCCAGGTCCTGACCAAAGAACTCCAGCAGACCAGCCATGGTTTTAGCAACCAGTAACTGACTTTGACCTGTGTCACGACTCTCCTTAATTGCACCGATTAATTGGACCTCTGCAACCCTCAACTCCTCAATACGCCTTCTAGTTTGTTCTCGGATTGTCCTCTGTCGAAAGGCCGAAAACTCTTCGTCTCCCCCCGAACTGCAGCCTTAAATGTAAATGTAAATGTTTTTGAGCTTGTATAGCGCTAAGTGTATCCAGACTATGGTACCAAAGGCTGTCCCCCTATTAATATTTACCATTTCAATTAACCAATTCCCTCATATGTTCTAAATAAGACTGTTCCAATAATAGTTTTCTTTTGAATGTCCAGACCCTTGGGACACTAGGCCAGTGAAAAAGAGGACATTCAACGAACAGGGGATTGTGGTCTGACAAAATTCTTGGGGGGGCTGCAATGGAGGTAGCCTCAGCAAACTGATCCAACATAAAAAATAGTCCAACCGGACAATTTTATTATGAGGGGCAGAATAATATGTAAAGCCATCTTGATTTTTATTATGACGAACCCAGAGATCAATCAAACAATGCTCTTGAACCAGAGCTTGGAGTGCCCTAAAGACTCTAGGCTTCTTGCCTACATATCTTTGATCCCCTGCTAAATTAAAATCAGCAAACAAATTAATATTCATATCCCCACACAAACAAGTAGGATGAGGCCATAATGCCAGCTGTACATTCAAAAAATGAAATACTGCCGGGTCATCTAAATTTGAACCGTACACTGTGCAAACAGTTAAAGGTCTACCTTTGATTGTCAACTCAGCAATTACCCATCTCCCTGCGCTATCTTGACTAGTTTCTTGACTAGATCCAACCCCCCGTCTCTATAAAATTGCCACCCCTCTAATCATAGACGTCTGGCGTGAGCTTCTGATTAAATCAAACCCTGGAATTCTCAAATAATCATGATTGCTCCAGGGGATATGCGTTTCTTGCAAACAAAGTACATCTATTTGCAATTCTTGAGAACAGGGCCCTTTTCTTACCATCATTCAGCCCACATATAGTCCAAGAACCTAGGCGCAATTTACCCTGCGCCATTTACTTTCATAAGAGAGCCTGACCCAACCAGAGCATACAGAACAATTTGAATCCACTCTTCTAGAAATGAACACACCCTAATGATACCAATACCAGCAAAAGTGCCACGATTATACTGTAAATTCAAGCATTTTTTTTTGTTTTTGAACCCCAAGCCCTGCCCCCCTCCCACTCCCCCCTGACCACCCTCCCAATCCTTAACCACCCTAACCCCACCCACCTGAAACCCCTCTATCACTGCACCCCCCATGTAGGGCAACAGGACCGAGGTCCTTGTGATAGAAGAACTGGTTTAGTACGATCTCCCCCGGTGTCATCGCCAAGCTATTAATAACAATGGGGGATACGGCCGTAGGGAGAAAAGGAAAAAAAAGAAAAGGAAAATAATATAGGACCTAAACTTGTCCCCAACAAATGGCCAATACCCTCACTTAAGGCCCCTTAGGTTCTTGAAGAAAAAAAGACATAGGAAGACATAGCTTTAGAACCTAAAGTGAGTTCAAAAACTCTTTAGCCTGAACTTCAGAGACAAAAAATCTGGTCTGACCCTGATAGATCATTTTCAGTTTAGAGGGAAAGAGCAGAAATACTTGGGCTCCCTTTGACTGGAAAGGTGCTATTAGCTGTCGGAGCTGCCACCTCTACTCAACAGTAGCTGGACAAAAGTCAGGCCTGACAAAAAACTCACATCCTTTCCCAGCCCGCCTCCTATCTGGCCTGGCTAAATCATAAAATTTTTACCTGGCTAGAAAGTTATTCAAGCATATTAAGATAGCGCGAGGCTTATCATCAGTTTGGGCAGTCTGTTGCCTCTGCTTAAACGGAGAGCGGTGTGCCCGCTGGAATTCAAGCTGCCAGTCCCACTGGTTAACCTCAGGAAATGCTTCAGTGAACAATTCGACCACAAACTGCCAAGTGTCCGACCCTTTCATCCCTTCCGGGACTCCCAAAACACTCAAGTTGTTCCTCCTTGCTCTGTTTTCAAGGTCTGTGAGTTTCCACAGCATGTTTTCTCTTTGAGTTTTAATAAGGGCTGTAATGCCCCTCTGAGTTGCCATGTCATCTTCCAAAGTGGAGATCCTCTCTTCCGCCTCCACGATTCTGGAGGAAATATCAGAGCATGTTTTTGCTACTCTCCGGATAGAGTTTTGCAACCTACGTCACGCGCCCTGAGTTTGCACATTTTCTTGCCAAGTCTCTTCGCGGTGAGCCATAATGGTCTGGTAAATTACTGCATGTGTCATCTCCCCTGGGGGTGGATGAGAGGGATTGGCCCCATTACCACTCCCCGCATCAGTAGAATCACCCTCTAGACCAGACTGTATGCAAAATGAATAGTCCCAGACTAATGAACCTGTATTCGGGCAAGATGATGGGAGTCCCTGCTCTCTAGCTGCTTTGCGGGCTGTACCGGGACCATAGGATGAGGCTTCTGAGTTTAACGCTTCATTGGTTCGCCAATCACCCAACTCACTTTCGTTATCAGTTCAATATTTAGCCAAACCGGCATCCTCCTCGGATGACCCAGTATGCTCAGAAAGGGAATAAAATGTATTGCCGCCTTCTATGTCTCTAATATCTCCATTTAAAAATGACATAGCATTCTGAGAGGCCACTTGGCCCGCCTCGCCACACACAGTCTTATTTTGCTGTGGCAGCTCTGCAACCCTTTGGTCAGGGGGTTCCATGAGCAACCATAGGCACCATTGAAACTACAGCTCCCAGAATTCCACTGTGCTGGGTCGAATGGACTACAATGTTAGAGGGGGCTTCGAAATTATTATCAGTACTCTTACCCCCTACCTCCGGGTGCCCAGCCTCGCTTGTAGGGTCAAACCTCTGTACCACCCCATCTAGGGGGACCTTACTGCCATCTGATACTGTTGACCCCAAAGGAGACAGAGAAAGAGAGACATCCACCTTACCAGTGGTAGAAGCTGCCAAGAGTTTTGGAGATGCAAGTGCAGGCTGACCACGTTTGTTCTTAATAGGTTGCTGCGGAGTCTTGTTCTTTTTAGCCTGTGGTTTAAATGTAGCGGGAGGGTCTGTCTGGATTTCACTGTCACTGGGACCACCATCTCCACAGGAGCCGGCTGGCCGCCCACCGCGTCCCCGCCAATTCCCGCTCCTGACACTTGCGCTGCTGGGGACTGTTCCACCACACCGGCTGACTTCGAAGAGCCGGCCCCTGGGCTGTCGAAACACGTCCTGCAGTGGCAGAAACCGGATTCTTCACCTGAGCTTTGGGAGGCATGACTAGGCACAGAGAACCAAACAGCTGAAACCTGGAGCCGCAGCCAGAGCAGCAAGCGGAGGAGCCCATCCGCAGAGAAAGAATCCAGCTGTTGAGTCGATTCCGAGAAACCTGGGGCCCCCGCATTATAACCTTTGTTTTTTTAACTAAAGTTATTGAATCCATTTGCAAAGGAACTGCCTAATTTCAATCTTCAAGAGCCATAGTACACTGTAGATTGGAGAGTCGACCGGGAGAGAGCCTTTCACCCAGCTCACTCAGCCGAGTGACCGGCCACCATCTTGCCCTGCTCACAGCAAAAACTATCAATCCAGTCTTAGCTGTTTCACCAGACTATCGTTATTCTAAAGAATCACAAAGCTGGTTTAAAGTGTGCTTTTTGAATCTTGCATACTAAACAGCTCATGTGGTGTCTATGGTGAGAAATATTGTTAGCTTACAGTCTGCTTAGAACCCTCCATTGCTTACTATTGGTTGACTCTATTGACATTCTCATTTGCTTGTTTCTAATTTGTTAGTAGGAGTGGACTTTACTTCCTCTTCTTGTGTTTGTCCCTCCTCTGGAGCATTGGCGCATTACTTGCATTCCTCCTCTGCCCATTTTCATGTGCTCCTCTTTTTTTATCTTTAAATATTTCTCTAGAGTGCATGTGTTTTCAAGCTGTCTCCCTCGTCTACTTCTCCCCTTCCTCCACCACGCTCTGTGTGATTCTCTCTCACCCGTGTGCTTCTCTCCTGCACCTTTCCATGTTGCACTCATCTTCATGTGCTTTTGTCTTGCATTACTTTCTAGTCTGTTTGCTTCTTCCTCTAGGACCATATTGCTCTCTCGCCCCTTAACTTTTCCTCCTTCTGCACTACATGTTGCTCTGTTTTGCTGTTAATTTGCCTCTCACCCAGCAATCTATGTGTTGGTTGCCAATGCATGTTTAATTTTATTTATTTTTACTTTAACTTTAAACGCTAGCTATTTATTTTGCCTGCACTCCTTTTTAATATTTATGTTATAAAGTGCCTCCTGTTATTTGAACAGCTGTATCTTTTAATGTTTTGGAAATGTATCATTGTTATTGCACACATAATGGTGGCAGGTATTCTTTTTTCCTTTTTCCTTTTCTTTGATTGATGGAACTTGTTTGGTTACTCAAGCTGAACACTAACCTCAAAGTGATGCACAAAAATGTATTGAAAGGAACACCTACCCCCTAAGTGTTTTTCTATTTTTAAAAGAGTTTAGGAAAAATCTCATTCATTGCTCAGGAGTAGGTGACTATGCAAACCTATATCTGTTGTAAGCTAATTAAGCACACCAGCTTCAGCAAAGGTTGGAGTTTAAAGTGTAACACAAAGTTCTGGTAACAAGCAACAACTTGCATGTCAAATAATTCTAGTAAGGTAAAGAATAGGATGAATAATGTATGATGCTCACTGTGTAAAGAAATTTTAACAAATTACTCTTAACTTAACCTACATCTAGAGCACAAATATGTGTTCTTCTATGCCACAGATGTGCCACAGTGTGCGTGATGCAATAACTGTCCAAACCTTTTCCTCACTCCAAAGTTCAGTTTAATTGGGTTTGCCCTCTACTTTTAGGTTAGGTGCAATGAGCTGCGAAATCAATTCCCTTCATCAATAGATTTCGCTATTGGTGGTGTATTTGTCTTTTTACTGCAACATTTATGAATAGAGGCATCGTAGATCCATATATGTTTGGGATTTTCTTTATCTGACGCTTTCTCTTTATCACAAAAATTGTAACTTGCAGTGATTTGTAATGGTTATTATAAGTTGTTTTTTTCTGTGTGACAATAAGCAAGGTGCCTGCTGGAGGGTCATGGTTACTTCAGAGACATCCATTCTGCAGACTGTGGTGTGTGTTCTGTGAGGCATGGTAATGAACGGTCAGATAAACATGCACTGACTTTACTAATGCTTATTGATGTAACATGTTTATCAACTGTCTTGTTATATATTAAGTTGAAGGATGTTTACATAACATATGTTTATATGGTGTAAAATGATTTGCCTAAACTGCAACATTATAAAATTGAATATCTTGCAATAGTAGGTACACATATGGGTCCTTTCTGGGTTAGTTTCATAAGATATAACATCACACGCCTCAACAATGTTAGACCCTAACTTTCTCAACGGTGTACTCAAATAGTAATTACGGGTAATGGGATGTGTTTAGGTGTTTTACTGCTTGGCGGTCACCTGTAAATGGCTCTAAACAAGCACTGGGGTTGCTTTTTGCAGTGCAGCAAGTATCTGCCAAATCTTTGAAAGTTCAAGTGTTTCTAGAAAGACTGGTAAAAGACACATTCCACTAGAGAAGATTTTAAAATAATTTCTTTCTACAGTTTACATCCACAGATTGCATGCTATCACAGAAAATCTCTCTAGCAATTTCCGAAAACATTGCATGGAAAATTGACCTTGACTTAAACTTTCAAATTTTCCCTCCCTTTTTTATTTTGAATGCATCTCTCCTTCATTTCTACCATCTGCATGCCTCTTGTGTATGTCTATTCTAAATCGCATGCCTGTGTTTCCTAATCTCTTTTAGAAACCATATCCCTGAACTCTAACAATAGCTATTCATTACAGCAGCGATTCGCCCCCTCTACTGATAAAACTTACATAATTAATGTACCACAAAGAAACTGCATAGAATAGGTTCTTTGAGAGCACTGGACTAATTCCAATAACCAATGGCCTGACCACTAAGTTCGGACTCCAGGGTACTGTGCTACTTGCCATTGTTCATTTGGATATTGATGTGTTTTTTTTTACAAAAAAAAGAACTATCGTCCTTATCAATAGACTCACCCATTCTGCACTCCACATCTACCACAACACATAATTCCGTGGTCCAGCAGGCCCTGCGACCTGGGTCCAGGATTCCTGATTGATTGGTCACAGGTGGAAGGGTAAATATCTGGCAGGCAAACACTCAGGTAGGAAACTCTAGATCATTTCTGCAGATAGGCATACCTACATTACAATGGTCAGGGGAAATTGCCCTAGTAAAACACATATGGCCGGTAGGTAGGGGTATGCACTCGTAATAACGCCATAAAGTTAGATGCCACATGAGTTAGGAACACATACCCAATCAGGGCCTAGTGCACGTAGTGATCACATGCTCCCCCTTGCTGATTATCTGGACACATTCACCACTGGCCACACAGTGTCCACGCAGGTCAAGACCCACTTGTAGTAACCAATGATCATTAATTTATGACCCTAAAGGCAGCTACCAACATTCCTCTCCATATTTGATATGCAGGAAACCTTTTTGGGTGTTGAAATATTGCATTTAAACAAGCCTTCAACTCGATGTAAATTGAATCAGTCCTCAGACCTAATGCCTGTAACTGTTCTCCTTGCCAAACGGTTTAATGAAACAAACTGTTCCTGTTTTGCCAAGCACCTCTTGACTTCTGTTTTTTGTGGAAATCTGATCCAAACAACACCATAAAGCTCTTCAATATCTCATACGGGTTATTAAGTGCTATATAACTGACATTTTAATTGATTCTATGACCTCTGAAAAATGAACCACATTGATAGGAAACATGCAGCATGTCATACACAAAGAAGTACCTTTTTTTAAGAGACTTTTAAAAGTTCATTGTATCTGCTCTGCACTATGCCCTTGCTCGGTGGGCACTTACCTAAACCGATAAGTTAATTTAGTACTAGATGTGGCAATATTTTGGAACAATATTCATCTCAGATTCAATTTTTTAATGTGTGGGTGTTACTGCAGAGGACCTTTATATTCCTTGCTTATGCATCTGATTATAGTAATTCAAGGAAAGACTTTAAGATTTAACATTCCTCTGTTTCGAAAATAATGAAATAACTGAGATGTACTCCTAGAGACTGCATCACTGTAACTGTGGCATGCATGTATTGTAATCAGGTAAGCAGAGTTGCATCCGTACAAGTTCAGAAAACTGCCAGGGGTGCTGGGAGCATGCAAAAATCTCCATTTGAACCCTTCCAGTACAAAATACAATACACAGACTCACTTTAACCATTTTCCCACTTTGTGTGCAGTAAAGTGCAGCACACATGCAAAGTCAGAAAAGGAAGGAAAAATGAAAGCATTTCTCCTTTCTTGTGCCTACTTGAAAAGGGCGCAGTTTTCTCACGCTAAACCCAATCTACTTTAGTTAGTAAATAGTGTTTAGTGTGAGAAACCTTGGGGGTTTGCATGGGAATGTCCATGCACCACTCTTGGTTATGTCCCATGGTGCAAAGTAATGCGAAGCAGCGCCATGCTCTCAATACTTTTCCGTTATTCCCAGCGCTAAAGAAGTTTAGCACTGGGAAGTAAATTTGGAAAAAGGACATATTAAGTGGCGCAAACACAGCACAAAATCTTAGTAAATCTCCCCGCATGTCCTCACTTAATGCAGGCAGGACACTTGACGAGGCTGTTTTCTTGACAGGGGTGTGGTTTGGTTGTTACAGCATTGTGTTTGCAGTCAGAAAGTCAAGAATTGAATAACATTATGGGTTAGGCCTAATCTCGTAGAAGCATTTCATGAAATAGTCCAGAAGGAAGCTCTATGTATCTTCCCGATAAGAGATGAAGGCTCTCCCATCAATCAGAGGCTCTGGGACATACCAAAGCAGCAGCAGGGATCCAACGAGACAGAGGCATGTGCGCTATCAGTGCAGACCTCCGCGCAGAGCCGCCACAACAATTGGGGGTTTCAACATTTTAACGGCCCTTCAAATCACATGATGATTAGACACATTTACATCACCCTGAAAACTAAAATACCCTTTAACAATCTTATAAAAATATTTTAGAACAAGGCAAAGATAAAATAAAGTCAATGGAAGCCCAAGAGCAGAATATCCTTGAAGAAATATTCTGGAAAGCCCATGGACTTAAAACGTGAAGGCAGGGAGGAGTCCTGGGGAGAGGTGGGCGAGCCAAACATTTAACAGAAAGAGTCCAGAAGAAATCCAAGGGTCTGATTGGGCTCTAAAAACCCTCGCATGATCTGAGCCCTGAAAGTAGTTGGCATTTAAATTATGGAACAAACATAATGTGAAAACATGAGTCTCTTTAAAATGTAAAAAGGTCCTCGCTCGTCCACACATTCTGGATAGGACTTATAGGCCATATCAAAGCCACCCCCGGATCCTCATCCCAGCTGACCCTGCCTTAGAACTCAGGGGGATGCACCCAACTGAGATGACGTGGTAAGGGACCTGGACTGGACTCTTGTGCGTCACAGGAGATGGCAAGTAACTAATTGCCTTATATTGGAAAAGAAGAGACCCACCAGCCACATCTCTATGGTTCCTCAGAAGTGGCAGACCCTTCTTATGGAACAAATCATTCATAATGTAGCGAACACGGGCAAGAAATTCACCCATCTATGGCAGCCACTTATAGGTTATATGTGAAGCTTGAATTTCGTAGCCTCACACCACAAATGCTCAGGGCCCTTAAACTTTTCGTCTCATAACAGAATTGAGACCTTGTTCTAGTTTGGGAGACTTGGCATTCTAATGCGACCCCGCCCCCCATCCATCCTCCCACAAGACCCTCCCTGCTCCTCCCTCTCCCCCTCCCCCTCTCCTCCCCTGGTAAGCATTCCCCAGACTGAAAGTTATAGCTCATGCTCCTGTGGGATCTGTTTGGGAAGCCACCAGTCTAAAACAGGGTTTGGTTAAGAGACAGGATCTGTTAATTATTGTTCCTTTTGAATAACCTGAGGCAACGATTTTACACACATTTTTTTGTGTGAAAATGAATAATAAGATCTGTTCTTTTAATCAAAATATTTGCCCAGTATCACTCATTTTACTCAAGTGGGAAGTCAGGATTGACACCAAGTTTTCTATTTTTCCATAATCCAATTCACCCTCTAGAAGGCTACCTCTTTCTCTCCTTTTTAACACCAAAGGTTTATGCTTTGGTTTTAATTCTTGGAGCATGATGGGACTCCATGGGTGGGAGGGAAAAGCCGATGTAAGCCTTGGCTTGTTTTGGGCTCAAGGGTCCAAGAATACCTCGAGGTGAGCCAGAGCCAAGTCTCTGACTCGAGTCTGGCTTGAGCCTGAAGTAGTTCACCAACCTCTAGTCCTAGATGAAGGGAAGCTAAAATAAACAACAAGGGTTTTGTGTTAATCAAAGATGAGGTGGGGCAGGATCCACTAATCAGAAGGCACCATGGTAAGTGTCAAAATTTGGATACAGGACACTATTTTGTGCTATGTCCACTCATGGGAGTCTACTTGGTTTCAGACAAGAGAGATACATTTTTCTTGGTGATACAGTAAGACGGATATAATATGATGACTGGAGAAATCACCTATCTCTGAGAGGAAGCTGCCCTTCCTATCTCTGGAAGAACCCCACAGCACTTCCTATTTCTGAGAGGAAGCCCCCCTTTTGAAGTCTATAGTTCAGCATCCTCATTGGAGGATACAATCCATGGCTCTTTGTGAGCTAGTGAACACTTCATCGGGAGAGTTTACAATGTGGAAGACAGAATGGAGATGAGAAAACGGTGCCTCTAAAGTTAGAGCTCAGTTCGTGCTGCTTTGTATGCTTCCTGATTTGGAGGACTCTGTATTAAAGGGGCCGTTCAGGCCAATTTTAGTGAAATGTCCAAAGGTCCTAATTGTCTTTTTGATAGGATGCTCTGCAGCTTGAGACTGTTCTTTAAGGTGGATTGACTAGAATACCTAAGAAAAAGTCAGGTGTAATAATGACTCTACAGCTGTTCTGGGGTGGAGCTTAGTGCATCAGATGTCAGTCTGTGGATTAGCGTGGTGTATTTCCGACCAAGAAAGCAGTCTATCAAAGGAGAGGTTAGTAGATACATTTCTCATTTGAAACCAGTGCTTACTTGAGCGTAACTAATGAGTTAGTGCCCCATGTCAGTGGCGTAACATGAATCCCTGCAGCCCCAGCCGGCCAGGGGGTGTGAGGTTCAGGGGGTCCCCTCCGGCAGCAGGACCCTGGCCTGAGAGCTTCTGACTGGGTCCAGGGGGGGCCACTGTGTACTTTGCGGGGGAGCCCCCACAATTTTCGTGACGCCGCTGCCCCATTTTATAATATGTCTCTTGAGAGACATTCCTACACCCTCCCTTAGAAGTCATATGAAGCTAAAAACCCAGTATGTACATAGAGAAATAGTAATGGTAAATGTAAACATTTACAGTGAGTTAGGAAACCCGTCTTCACTGGGGTGGTGGATGAGAGGACTCAGTGCAGCGATGGCCTCAGGAGTTATGTTGTGTTATTGGCATGGCTGGCCATACCCACTTTTTTGACTACTAGTGCCAAGACTCACCAAAAAGACCAGAGTTGGACAATTGTCAATTTTACTGCTTTCTTCACCGACAAGACCAACTATGGACAACACGGCCATTAATGGAGATTTGATTGCCCACAATACCAGCTGTGCGTTCATGTTGAAGGGAGCTGCAGACAGCACATAGGGTCCTGTAATCAAAGTATCTTTATGTCTGATCTCTCTTTTCTCGCACTCCGTGGGGCTTAGTGTTCTATTTCAAAACCCTAAGGTGCTATTTTATATTTTGCTTCATTTCACCTTGGATTCGTCTTAGAAATTGCTCCTTTTCATTTTGGGAAAACCCGTTTCTAAATCCACTGAGTGCTGTCATAGGTAACGCCCCCTATCACCTGGAGTGTGGCAAAGCATTAGGAACCCTGTGGTGGGCAGGCATAATTGGGTTCAGCTTGTGCTGTTCAAGTCTACCGTACGTGAAAAGAGCTTGAATAATCATATGTAGTGAAGAAGAAGGTGACAAGTTATCACTATGTGAAGGGTTTCCAGTTGTCCACCGTCCTCCAGGCCTCATATTTCCCTTGGTATGATAGCATGGAGTAGCTCTGTCAAGATGCATTATTTGTCACCTTGTTCCCTTTCCCTCCTAAGCAGAAACCATCACACAATAGCCTCAGACAAGTGAAAGGTGGGCTGAAAATTCCAGTGAAGACACACCTCCGAAGATGTAAGCCAGCCCATCAAATTCCTTAGAACAGGTGTTTTTTAACACTCCCTATTGTAGCCATGCCATGAGTTTTCTCCATTCTCTCTCTCATTCTTAATATGTGTCCACGAGTCCCACTTAGACTTCCCGTTTGCTGAGTCTGAAGCGAATTTGCTGATCCTATTTTTTTGTGAAATGATTCGGTTCCATTACTGTTTTCCAAGGATGCTCGAGAGAAATACAGTTCCATTAAATTAACCAGCCACAAACTGATTGAACTTGCTCGACAAGCTGGAAAGAATGGACTAGTTACCCTAACCCTCCCAGGAACCCTTTGCATGCAGGAATTTTCTTTTTCTATCTTTCACTTGTTCCTACTCATTCCAAGCAGACAATTGGTTGCTCTTTTGATTTCTAAGATGTTATTGTTCATTTACTGTGCAAAAATATGTTAGCTTTACTGCACATTCACTTCCTGTAAATTTTATCTTCTCACAGTCACACGTGTTCTGTACACACTTAAAAGTGACACAAGTATAAGGTGTGTGTACTCTGTATGTATGTTTTCTAGTGAAAGATGATCACCTGTGAACTGTTTATCTGGCTTCCTCATCAGAGAAGGACAAGACTATCCAGACATTGTCGAGGTGTTGGGGGAGGCAGATAGTGGCCCCAGCCTTTAATAGCCCAATGACTCTTAAGTGTCAAAATATTGGGTCCGTCCTGTTGTGCTACCGCCAGTGCCTGAGAAGCATCACGCAGAGAAAAAGGTATATCTATATCTACCTATTTTCTTTACAACTCTTTAAAACTTCCTCTCTTCTGCGCTGTGCTCTGTCCTGCTCTGCCACCTCTCAATTTCCTTTCTCATCCTGTCACCTTTGGAGCCCAGATGTTCAATTTGTTCTCAACATAACGGATGTATGATGTTACAACGCATACTTTTACCACGCATGCCTTTACAACGCATTGTGCTTTGGGGTGCTGGATAGTGAATAGTTTAATTTACTATTCCAACTCCAGTCCCCGTGGACACTAGGGAAGGTGTTGGATAGTAAATTAAACGTATTCCCTATCCTAGAACGCCCCCCAGCGCAATGCGTTGTAATGGTTTTCGTTGAAAATACCGCGTTGTAAAGGCACTACGTTGTAAAAGTTGTGTCGTAAAGGATGTTTCCCCAACATAACTGTCTCTTTCTGATGCTTTCTCCATTTCTTACTAACTCCAGCTTTTCATCTCTTCTCCTCTCTGCTTTCTCCCTTAATCCTCCCCACTCTTAATGAAGAACAATTATCCTGCCAGTTATATTCGTTTCTCCTTTCTGACCTTCTTCTGCTGACGACCAGTTGTTCTGTCACTTATATTCAGTGTTCATTTCTGAGCCGATTTACCTCTTGCTCTTTCCATCTGCACGCTGCTCCTCTTGTTCATTTTGCCTTAAGTCCACCTTCCTCTGATTTGCTCGTCTTACACTGCCTTGTTGCTGCAACCTCTAGCTCCTCACTCGCACCCTTATTGATAAGCATGTTAGCTCCTTTCCGATCTCGTCATCAGGCCAGATGTATTTTGTTAGTTTGCCTCTCAGTCCAGATTGCTGGCAAATCTGCATTTCCCCTTTCACTGGTCTCAAATTGAGACATATTATTTTTACTTCAAGAACTCCTGCCAACGCTACCTTTAAAGTAATGGCAAATCTAACATTCAGTTTACTTTAAAAGATGGCCCAAGACTGCAGAAAAGCCTAAAGCATGTTAAATGACCGATATCAATATTACCCACTCAAACATTTTGCGTCTGGAGTCTTTAATGGTGACATAATGAAAACAGAAATGTGTAGTCAAGGGTAAATTCTGGTGACAAATAAATGTTTCGGCAACAATCCTCATCACTCTCTGTCCTTACTCACCCTTCTCGCTCTATCCCTCAAACGCTACCACACATGCTCGTCCGCAATCCTCATATTCCAATATCCTCCCTCAACGCTTTTTCAACCACTCCTTCTGCACTCCTCTAAACATGCAAACTACTGCTGTGTTCCCTCTGCTAACTCTCTGTTCCCCACCTTCAATCCACTTCATGAACCTTCAATATGCCAAAAACACCCATAATCTAATTTCATTAGTAAGACATTCCCTCTCACCATTTCTTACACTTCCAGAACCTCCTCATCTTCACACACCCTCACCAGTACATTCATATCCAACTTAGACCCCCATTCACTCCATTTGATAAGGTAAAAACTCTAAATTCTTCCTTCCACGGAAATCCAACATGCATTCCATTCTCATTTGACACCCTCATAAAGCGCGTATACCCCCTGCATGTGTCAAAACCTCACTTTTAAAGGTGACCACTACAATTCAAAACACCTGTTCTATTTCCCTTAAAATTGAAATGAAACAAGAGTTAATTAATTCCATAATAAACAACCGAATCTTGTTGTCCTGTGTGAATTTCTAACATGCACCATTTTATTTTCATTCACCACTGCAAGATGGGTGTTCACCATCTTGCAAAAGTACATTTAAATAAATCCAATATGTCCATCGCATTATACTGTATGCATGTACATGCGAGATGCTGCATGCATGTCCTGGCTTCATCACACTGAGGGTAGATTTTGATTTTTTTTGTTTGTTCCTTTTGCTGATGCTGCTCCGCAACAGTAAAGAGCAGTGACAAATCACTACAAAGGTGAAAGCTCTTGGCTTAGCCAAAGCTTGTTTTAGCTGTGGTATCTATGATCCACCTTAGAAAGGAGGTGTTTCTTCACTCGGAAGCTTAATTTCACTGTACTGACCAGCAGTGAAATCTCACTTACTAAGTGCTAAATCATTATTAGCCCTCTTCATATAGGTATTAATTGAATCTCAAAGAGTAACACCATTCTGTGCTTCCTGAATGTTGGCTTCAGCTTCACTTGTCATAAAATGATAATGTCTTAAAACATACTACACGGTGGTGATCTGTGCAGAGCTACAAGCAACATGATAACCTAAATAACTTAGTGCACAGTAAGTCCCCATTAAACAATCGAAACTATCCTTGTATACAACATTGCAATGCCCAGAAACACTCACTTATCACCTTTGACAGGACATCTCATTGGCCAATATCAATCAATAGTGTCAATGACATGCCAGCATCATATGCATTACCTGGCTGTCTAAAAGTGTCATATCCGTCTTCTCTTGATCTTCCACAACCTTTCCCTGCCTCACTTCAAGAAGGCAAGCAATGCAAACACGAGTCACTAGAACGTAAGGCCCAAAAATTCACAAGCTAGTGTTTCCATGGAAGCATCATAGATACATACAAGGAGCAGATCACTCACTTCCACGTATGTTTCTTGTTCCTGCAAACATTCCTACCAAAATGCATGCAGGGTGTAGAGACCAACTGTGCAATAGCTGCTGCACATTCCAACTGAAGAACATTGCTCCTTACGCAGCCACTCTTCTGTAACAATATGCTGGGTTACCTTAAACTCAATACACCCACCAGCCTTGGTAAATGCTGCACCAGTCCACCAAACCATGTCGGTACAATAGGGGCTGGTGATGGACGGAGCATCTGAATCAATCAAACACTTACACCCAGTCAAAAGATCTGGGTTTAATCCATCACCGTTCTTTAGCCCACTCTGCCACCCCAGTTCAGACATGGCTATATGCAAATCAGTCTGACCCTGTGCCTCATGGGAACAGTCCAGCCCGAACTGCCAAGCCATGTCTTCCCTGGACCGGAAACAAGCTTCCGAGGACCGGATTCTGGCATTCCAGCCGTCTTCAGCCCGGCTAGCAAACCATGTCCCCAGGAAAACACATCAAATGCTTCGTGAGCACACAATGTGCCACATTAAATAGCAGTAGTATTCAAATCATAGAAATAGCTATTTCCAACTTTAAACTTAACCAATACATAAACCTCTACTGCCAAGGGCTAGAAAAGTGAATACGCTGTTAAGCAAATGAACAATTTTGTTTTCCAATCAAAATTAACCCTCATGCGTTGCATGTTGGCTTACAAGCATGCACCAATAGAAATATATATTGGAATTCCAGCTGGTAGGCCTGACCTTACCAAACAAATATTGTCTCTTTGTTACTTAAAATACTAATGATTAATATAAATGAATGTTCTGGTATCTGGGTATTTTTTAATTACATTGAATTTTTTCATGAGCCACTAACATCACCGTTTACTTTTTTGTGATTTTTCTTAATGTTATACATATTCTTTTTTTATATGTGAAAATTAATATTTTCAAATATGAAGGCTTTGTGCCATATTAATCATTGCATTTAAAGCTGCCGTTTCATTCATCAGTTCTTTTAGATGATTCAGACAGGCAATATCTATTAGGTGGGAGATTTATACACCATTGGGAAGCTTGGGTTCCGCAAAAAAAGTAGCCCTCCCCGCTATGTGACCGATTCACAAAAGTAAATGTACACTTTTGTGTAAGTTTACTAATGTTCGATATTCACAAACAAACGATTTAACTTTAGGACTGGAATTGTCCTATCTTTTTATGTGAGAGTTTTCCACCCCGACTAAGAGTGTCCGCAGTTGTAAAGTTACTATTAAATCTTTCATTTGTGAATATTAAAAAAAGAGTAAACTTACACAGAAGTGTAATTTTACCCTTATCAACCGGGCATTATGTTTGGGCCCTATTACACGGCAAGAAAGCAACATCCAGGCGGGTCAATAAGAAAATGAAACACAAAAAAATGAGAAAAAAATAACAATATAAAACAACCCTTGAAGAAACATCGGAAAAGCCAGCGGGTCAGATTATGTCCACAGGTTCTTGTATACGTTTTCAGTTATTTCTCTACCGGCGAAAAATGCTCTTCGGCGTTTTCGGCTTAAAGCCAAAGCAAGCTTCATGCCCGCTGTTTATAATACTGGGTGTTATGTTTGCTGCCCCCTCTATGGAAGTCCCAGTGGCAATCCTCACTTCCATCACAAACTCTTGGGCTGGGAGGAGGCTGAGAGCAGAGACCAAGTGACTAAACATTGGCAGCCATAACAATTTTGCAAAGACTCCTTCCTCTTTCTTTCTCGGTTTGTATTTATATAGCGCTTTTGCTTTACAAATGCTTGTTATTGTTGATTTTCCTGCTATTGAAACAAACATTGCCTGCAGCGTGCTCACTCCATGCAGTCTTCCATACCTCACAAAGTGCTTATACAACATGACTCACAAAGATAAACGGACACGTTTGTGCAAGTGTACGCTTTTTCAGTATTCACAAAATTGCATTTTATTTATAAATTTACGAGTGCGGAAATTCTATAGTCAAGGCCTGTCCAATCTTTTTATGTGCAGAGTTCCCCACTCCGACTTCAGCGTCTCCACGCTCATAAACTTACTTTTAAAATGCAGTTTTGTGAATACTGAGAAAGCGTAAACTTGCACAAAAGTGGAAGTTTACCTTTGTGAATCAGACCTCAGTCTTTACAAGTCCAAAACTGCCACAATTCGCAAATGTGGGTCACTTTAATTTGGTTTCTGGGCCTATTTTCTGTCTCAGGTCGATCTTGGCTCCAGCACTGGCATAGCCCAGGTGGGGTGGGACTCGTTTTATGAGGTTCATTTTGGTGAAGGATTGTGCTCATTTGCAGGGGTGATGTGTTCGAACCGTGCAAACAATATCCTTGGATTTGTCATAACCTGGATCTCACCACAGCTGTCGAGCAGTTCTCATTATTGCAATGATCCTGAGTGTTCACGGCTGATCAGAGTTCGTGTTGTTAACAGGGCAGGAGGCAAGCCTAGAGAGGAATGCGTGATCTCACCTGGAAATTTATGAGTTGCATTTAATGGATTTGGCAGGAGACGGGAATAGTTTAGCGCCCTCCTCCTGAAGTCTTGGCCAGCTCTTGCCCAGTGCAGAGGTGCAGCCGCACGCTAAACAGACAGGCTCTCTTTGTGAGGGGTACAAGGCTCTCACAAAAAATCCGACAGCGCAACATTTGTCAGGCTCATCTTCTGAGCTGCTTGGGATTCTGGGAGATACCAGATGGAGGCTGTTGAGAGCCTGTTCTTGTGAAAGCTTTAAAGATGTGCTTTGAAGAAGCGGCTAGCACTTGAACATGAACCTTTAATTGAATTATTAATTATTTAATTAAGAAAAAGGTCATGAAAAAAAATTATATGTATCCACGAGATGATTTGGGGCTATCCCATGCAAGTATTGGAGAGTGCTTTGCAACCTGCGTCCTCAAAGAAAAGAGATGACCAGTTAGTCACTGCAAATAAAATGGAAATGAGGAAGCAATGACAAGATTTTTATGGATTTCAACACCTCCATGTAGCATTTCGAAAAATTCTTAGTAAGAATTGGACAATTCTGACCTTCAATGAACTTTCTGATAACTTTTCCCAAGCCACCTACCGACAAGTTATAACAAGATGGGTCTCTTGGAGAATTATTAGCACGGAGCCACAAGTCTCCAGCTAAAATGAAACAAAACAAATTGCTAAGTAAGAATTAAGCAGTTTTTTTTAGATGCATTAAATGCAAAGCCTGTGAGCATGGACTAAACAAGACAAGTTGCAAACTGTACAATGGGCAATTAAAGTAAATTAAAGAACGCATTATATGGGAAATGCTTCCATTTCTAACGATAATGGCATTACTCCTAGTCCTACTCCCTCGCCTTCCTTCAGCACAAATGAGGCCCCGCCTCCCACCCAGACCCACCCCCAGCATGAAAACTCTGCCCGCCCCCACCTCCACCTGTACACAAACAAGCCGAGCTAGAACTCAGTTGAACCGCACCGGGAGGGAGGGAGGGTCCTTGAAGGAAGGCGAGGGAGTAGGACTAGGAGTAATGCCATTATCGTTAGAAATGGAAGCATTACCTCCCGTCCCTCCCTCGCCTTCCTTCAGCACAAATGAGGACATAGCAAGCAGAGGAAAACAGAGACGGACAACTGAGTGACAAAGAACACAAAACAGTGCCTCCAAACACAGCATATCAACATCCCAGGCCTCGCAAAGAGGACAAGACCCTGAGGCCCGAACCCCCAAAGGAGGAACCACCCCCACAAGAGGAAGAGCCACCAAGAACGCGGGCCGAAACCCACAACCAGAGTCGGACCACAGCGAATAGACAAAGAGACCCCCACCCGGAATGACTCCACAACCAGCAGGCCCCACAGCAAAAGATGCTGGACAGCCAAACCGAGCAAAGGAGACTCCACAGCCAAGAAAGGAGCAGGACAGAACACAGGCAAAAGCAACCCGTGACAGAGCCAAAACGCTGAGCCACCGGAAGGGACAAAGAATGGAACTGGACCCAAAAGCAACAGAGCGGAACAGCCCAGACAGAGAGGAAATATCCAAAACAGGGCCCAGAACAACCACAAGCGCCCCGCAGGGGCGATGGCAACCAAAAAACAAGGCCCAAAGGCAAAAGCTGCAACCCAAGACCCCCAAGGGGCTCAAAGGGAGGACCGGACAGGACATCCAACACCAGCAGCAAAGACCCCGAAGGGAAGGACCCGACAGGCCAGGGAACAAACACACCAGACCTGGAAAAAAAGAACCAGGCAACAGACCGAGGCAACACGCAAGGAAGCCAGGAGCACCAAGAAGCCGGAAAGCCTCACACTGCACTCGCAGAGGGCCACCGACAACCCCAGCAGGACCCAGCCGGAGGGAACCTCCACACCAAAAGGAGGCCAGCACCACGGGAACAACACCCAGACAAGAACAGCAGGACCAAAAAAGGCCAGCAAACTCCAAGCAGAGGACAGCCAAGAGGAGGACTGAGGGGAAGCCCGCAAGTCACCGCCAAACAAACAGGAACCCCCAGCACAGCCAAGACCAGCTGCACAACAGCCAGGCAGCAGGGCAAGCCCCACACAGAACCCAGGGGAAGGACATGAAACTCCAAAGGGCACGGAGCCACCAGAAGGAACCTCCACCGAGCGACACACAACCCGGACAGGGGAGGAAAACAAGGAGCCCAAGGCCAACGGGGGGCAACCAACAACCCCAGAGCACAGACCCACAGAGCCCGCACCGGAAAGGCTCGAGCAACGTAAAAGGCAGGGCAGGGAAAGGCACACCGAAGAGCCAGAGGCCCAGGAGAGGGCCAGACGCCCCCCCCCAAAAGACCCGGGACCCCAGTCCAGAGACCCGAACCGGGCCACCCTGGCCGACCCCGGCGCCACCAACAGGACCACCACAGGGAGGCCCCAAAGACCCACCAACAGTCCAGACACAGGGAAGGAAGGACCCAGCATACCAGAACTGCCAGCACACAGGACACCCATAGAGGCAGAGAGCCGACAGCCCCAGCACCCAGACCAGAGTCCCCAGAAACAGGACGCAGGCAACCAAGGAACAAGGACCAGAACCTGGACCCACCCAGGACGCAGCAAAGGACAACGCCACCAGAGAGTCAGATGGAGCCAACACGCACAGACCCGCAGAGAGCTCCGAAAGGGCACCAGGGCAAGGCCAAAAAGCTGCAACAGCCACCAGCAAGCGGACCCCCGGGAGAGCAGCAGTAACCAGAACAGGAACCCGAACCCAGCCAAGCCCGAACAGGCCGGCAACCGAAGCCACCACAAGTGGAGCCGGAGGAGCCAGCGAACACCGAGCCAGAAGGCAACAGCGGCCGAGCCACCAGGAGAGCCCCCCCGCGGACCGACCGACAAGGGAAGCAGGGACAACAGACCCCGAAGACCAACCCAACAGGAGCCAGAGGGACAGGCTGAGAAGAAGAAAACAAGCCCAGGGAACACCGCAGAAGCCAGGCGCCCCAGCACAAGCAGCCACAGGACATGCCGGAGGAGCCCCCGGGGCCACAAGGCCCGAACCCAAGAAGGAAGAGAGACCAGGCATCCGCCGGACAAGGGAATGGGGCCGAGCACAGACTGAGGAGAGCCACTGAAGAGAGTCCGGACATGCGGGAAGACCCAGGGCGAAGGCCCGAGGCTGAAGAGGAAGGATGCAACACAGAAACGGGCATACCCCACATAGAACCGCAGGAAACGCAGAAAAGAAGCAGTGACTGGGAAGTGGAGAGAAGCGACCCCAAAATACAGGGCATGCCACAAACCACCAGGTAGGGCCCGCGGAAATGCAGCCCGAAGGGCCAACACACGAAAGGGCACCGGCCAAAACCAGGAGCAGACCCCCAGGAGAACCAGGACAGGCACAAAGCCGCCGGACACCCCAGCCCCAGCACTAGAAAGGAGCGGGCCCCAGACCCAAGCCCCACCGACAGGAACCCAGCAGACGGAACACATGGCAAGCAAACAGGACTCCCAGTCCAGCAGAGCCACCCAGCAGGAACCGGAGACAGGCACCGGAGACATCCAAACCCTCTCCAAACCCAGCACCCAAGAACATACAGCAGTGACAGGAACCCAACAGGGCAAGGCACTCTGACCAAGAGGCAGTCAGCCAGGGCAAAAGAAACGGCCAAAACCGCGTCCACCCGAAAGACAGAGGAGAAACCCACAGCAGGGACCACGGAGAGGCCCCAGTGCAAGGCACGAGAGAAAGGCAGGACGCCCCAACTAAGGCCAGGCAAGCAGAGGGCCCAAGGTGGCGACATGCAGCCACCACGAACCGCCAGCGCAAACTCCAAGAAACCCAGCACCAAGGAGGGCACAGAAGAAGCAGAGAACAGGCCAGCCAGTGCCACGGCAGCAGCCAGTGCCACGGCAGCAGCCAAGCAGAACAGGCCTACCAAGCAGCGCGGCCAGGACTGAGGTCAACTGCACAATTGGAGGAAAGGGGCGACCCTCACCAAGAAGCAAAGCCACTGGAGGAAGACAGGGATGCGCAGCCCAGAAGTGAACGCCCCGGCGCAAACCGAGCGCGCAGAGAAACCTGAAACCAATCAGGACCAACACAGTGCAGGAGGAAGAAGGAGGGCCGGGAAGAGACCGCCAATGGCAGGCCGCACAGGAAACTGCCAAACAACTGGCAGCATGGCAGCACCACAGCGGACAAAGCCACATGCACCACGCACATACAACAAGTACGAGCAACGCACGCTACACACAGCACCAACCCCCACCCCGGCACAAAGGGGCAAGCCCAACCGGGAGGGCCGGGGACACCAAGGAAAGAAACCCACAGGCCCCGCCCAGCAGGAAACAGGAAAACCCTGCCGACCAGCACAGGAGACCAGGGACTCACGGCCCGAACGCTCACCACCCCGGAGCCACACACAGAGCAGAGGCAGGAGAAGGATCCACACCCAAGGACCCAGACGGGAACCAGTCGCACATAGGACCAGCCGGTTGAGGAAGGGACGCGGAAGGCATCAACCAAACCCCAGAACACAGGACAGGGCAGCCACAATCAAGTCCAGCACCAACATGAGACAAGAAAGGCAGAACACCCCCCACGGAGCCCAGTGCGACAAGGGCACCCCAGGGGGACCGGAGACCCAGCAGCAGAGGAAGAGGACACCGGTACGCCCCCAACCAAACCCAATGCGACCCCGTCAGGAGCAGACCCAGTGGCAGACAACCGACAAGGCCACCACCAAAGGGAACATGGAGCAGCAGGATAAGAACTGAAGCCATCCAGCGAAAACCAGTGCCACCAAAGATCATTACTGAGGCACAGCACCAAGGCCGGTACACAACATCCACAGGGCAAGAAAAACGCACAAGCAGGCTTTGTTTGCGAAGAATCTGTCAGCGGCACACAAATCCAGTCGGCACGAAAAAGGATATGTGAAGCCGAGGAGCCGTGGATGGAAAAGGCACAGGATAACCTACACAGTGCACTTCACTGCAGAGGAGTAGAGGGACCACAGCAAGGAGGCTGGGCCATGCCCGGCCCCTCACCGGGCAGCCGGCAGAGTGGCAGTCCCCGGGGCAATAAGCAATGCGCCCCGCCTATAAACAAAGAAGAAAACGGGCACAAACCCGTCCTACCTGGACTCCCGCAAGACAGCACACCGGGAGGAGGCAGCCACGCAGCCCGACCCGGAAACACAGCCCCAGCCACAGGAGGACCACCAAAACACCGCAGCGGATTCCTGAGCCACCACTCCGCCCCCATACCACGAGGGAGACGAGGAGAGGAGGCACAGCCAGGAGAACTCAGCACAGGGCACCACCGCAGCAGAGAACCAAACTGAAGACTCCCCGGCACCGCCACAGGGAGGAACTGAAAGGGTAAGTCTCACTAGTGAGACAGAAAAAAACAGGTGGAGGTGGGGGCGGGCAGAGTTTTTATGCTGGGGGTGGGTCTGGGTGGGAGGCGGGCCTCATTTGTGCTGAAGGAAGGCGAGGGAGGGACGGGAGGTAATGAGGTATGTGGCGTATGCCTTACAATGCACCTGTAGAAACAGCTCTGGGTCAGATGTACAAAAATTAGGAGTTGCGATTTTCTAATTGTGATTTTTAATGAATTTCAATTAGGAAATCGCAATTTCTAATGTAAAAAAACATGGTATGATTAAATAGCGATTAATTGTAGGTCATAAATCGACCTACCTCATGAATATTTAAGAGCTAGGTCCCAGTTTATTACCCATTAGGAATGCTAGCCATCACAGGGATTGTGGGCATTCTGGAGTCCACAAACTACCAGTCAGTGATTGCTTTGAAATAAAGTAATATATTTTTTAAATGCACCCGCTTGCATTAAAGGGCAACAAGATGCGTTTTAAAAAACAGAAAATGTAACTTTTAAGTTTCATTTTTTGAGAGTAGACAGTGTTATGAGGGACAACTCCCTGCGTTTAAAAAATATTTTTGTTTACATTCTCAAAGGCGTAGGGGTGTCTTTGGTGACCCCCTTCCCATTTGTGAATGCGATACCAACGCCTTTGAAGAGAGGGTGAAATATTAATGTTTTGCAACCGTAATTCAGTCACAAAAGATTATTACATACCACTGCAATTCGTTATTCCAAAGGGAGGCCCTAAACATGTCCCATCTGAATAGTGAATCGCTAAACCAAATTGCGATTCAATAACAAGTTACTGAATCGCAATTTAGCATTTGGACATTACAAGATGCTTTTTTGATCTTGCAAACAGCCGAATTCTGCAAACCGGGTTGTTTGCGACCTCCCAAAAAGTTTTGTTAATATAGCCCCTTGTGTGCAGTACAACTAATAAGGCAAAACTCAAAGTCCTTCAAAATCTTTGTACAATTAAGAACAAAGACTTGACCTACCCAAATACGAAGCATTTTTGGGAAAAGCATGTCAACACCTCCGAACTACTGTATTATTGAATTCAACATTATCCATTAAACCAGAGAGGAGACAATTAAGATTAGAAACAGACAGGGTTGATTGTGCTTAAGAGTACTGTGATATCTTGTGGGCCTAATTGAGATGCTGAGCTGCATGTTCACTTGAAATTGCATGGAATAGCAAGCATTGCCATAGCCAATAGGTCTTGTCTTTAGGACCTTATAAGTATTTAGTTATGCAGCACAATATCCTAATGCAACAACATCAACTGTTGCATAGCTAAACACTTATAAGTTGGAAAGGTGAGACCTATTGGATATGTCAATGCTTGTTTTATTCTGTTAGTAAAGTGTGCCCTGCGAAGGGGGATTTAATTTAATAAATTGCAGAATTGACCGGACCCTCGTTAGTGAAGAAAAGATATTGGGTACACAGTATTATTACTGTCATCTGAATGCTGCTTTAAAGGCTTTCTATGGATTACATTGTAATAGAGGAATAGTGCATTTGAAAGCACTTTAGGAGGAACATTAAGTGACTTTTGGCTCTACAAGAGCATTTTTATCCAGACGGCACTGGACAACATTTTGAACGTGAACTTTGTTGAAGGAGATAAGTGTATTGCACAGAATCAGCATATTTAGTAATAATAATTAAATGAATTTGTGTCAGTGGTCCAAGCAGAACCTGCCTTTACTAAGATATCCCCTATCGGCGTGTGCAGTGAGAAATCTGGTGAGCGCAGCATGACATGTATGGTTTTATTGTACATAAATATATAATGAAATGAACGAATGAATGAATGCATATGTAAGTAATATATGTCTCTTCCGTCCAACCAATCTTTGGCCTGAGGATAGTGCCAAAGACGCCAGATGTATGGATTGGTAATTTTTGTTATAAAAAAAATTGCCCTTTGGGGGGGCGACGCAAGTGAGGGTGGGTGGGGAGGGAGCGAGTGAGGGGGGCAGGTGAGGGGGCGCAGGTGAGGTGCCGACTGGGAGAAGGGTGGCTCGGTCCAGCTCTGCTTTCATGCACCAGTAACGAGGCCTTTGGCATGGGTGGGGGCACAGGGTTCCTCATCATCATCACAGAACGAGGGAGGAAGAGAGAAAGGCAGAAACGGACTTCCACGTTGCGCATCACCACCAAAGATCATATGAAAGAGGCCATTTTACGGGTCATGAAAATGCAGCGAGGGAGCGAGAGGAGGGGAGGGAAAGAAGAAGACAGTGCAAGGGAGAGAGCCTAGTCAGAGAGAGGCGGGGAGGAGGGGGCGGGAAGAGGCAGGGAGAGAAACAGTGAAGAGGGCCGGGAAGGGAGAAGCAGAGACAAGGGGTCAGAGTTAGATTGGATGGCGAGGAGGGGGGAGAATGGGAAAGGCAGAAGGGGGGATTTTTATGGGTCATTAAATTCAAAGGGGAGACTGGAGGAAAGACATAATTGGATTTAAAGAGAGAGAAAGGCGTGTGGTGGAAGGGAAAGAGATAACGAGGCTGAGGGTAGACCGGAGATAGTTTAGAGAGGCGGAGAAAAGAGTCAGGGAGAGGCCAAGAGTATGGCAGGACGAGACTGAGAAAGTGAGAGGTGGTAAACAGGTAGTGAGAGAGGAAAACAAGGAGCTCCTCTGGAGGGGGTCACAGAGAGTAGAGAAGGAAGGGCAGCAAAGAGGGAAAGTGAGGCAGGAGGAGGGAGAGACACGTTACAGAGTGTGGCAGGCAGAGAGATGGGGAGCAGAGAAATGGAGGGTGAGGCATAGAAAAGAGGAGAAGAGGGCAAGGCAGGGAGAAGCACAGAGAGGGAGACGTAGAGAGAGGCAAAGTGGGACGGCAACATTGGGAGGGCAATGGAAAAGAAAGGGAAGAACGACAAGGGTGAGAGTAAAGAAAGGACTGGTGAGAAAACCAGACTGGTGAGAGAAATGTGGAAGGGGTCAAATGATGGAGCAAGAGAGAAGCAAGGAAAATAGAGAGGGCAAGACAAGAGCAGACACTTGGAGGCGCAAAAAGATAGGCAGAGAGAAAGCAACTGAAGTAGAGGGGTCACAGACAGTGAGAGACAGGGAGACAAAACGAGAGAAACAAGCATTGGACGTGTGGCCGTGAAAGTGACGCGGCCGCGCGGCCTTGAAAGGCTGTCAGGGTGCCCGTGAGCGATGCGCTTAATGAGCCATGACGAGACAGCAAAGCCAGATAGCTCCTGTGCTCGTAACTGTGCGCCCACTTACTAAAAGTGTTGCCAGAGTAGCGCATGCGCTGGCTCAGGCGAGACCTAAAAATGAAAGACAATGTCCTTTGATAAAAAACCTCGAAAGGGTGCTCTCATTTGAACAGACAGTAGCCAAGGTTTCTAGCATGACTTGAGACTAATAATGTGAAAAAGTGGAGAAAATTGGAACTCAGGGTGTTTGAGTGAATCCAACCAACAAATGTTCATTTGGTGTTGACTTCATAAAATAAGAGGCCCTGCATGAAACTAACCACCGCATTGAATGGCTGAAATGCTTACATTGAAAAAAGACAAACTATAAAATCATGAAGTTGATTTGCGTGCTTTACATCAATTTTGAAAAACCTTGTGGCACTGTGAACTATATGCTACTTCAAATGAACCTCATTGTGTTTTAATTTTCAGCATAAGATGATGTAGCATCAGTGGCCAATTACAATGACTTATGCAGAACTGTACATATGATTTGTGCTGACCACAGTGAATTACAGCCTCCTCAGGAATTGAAAGAATCAGAAAAAAAGGAAACAATAAACATAAAAACTGAAAGAGGGTTATAAAAATCTGACATGCGCTCTATGGTTAACAGAGGAACAAAACTTCCTGAGTTGCACCATCTCATTGATTTCTAGTTTAGAAAATATTGGAATAATCAAATCAATTATTTGAGCATGGACTGCGCAAGTAAAATCACTGGGCCCGATTCACAGAACTAACTTAAGACAAAATCTTAAACTTACTGCCATTTTGGTATTCACGGAAGGCACTTACTCATTTTGGTATTCGCAGAAGGCACTAACTCATTTTGGTATTCACAGAAGGCACTTACTCATTTTGGTATTCACAGAAGTTAGGAGTCCTAACTTTAGGCTCCAAAGGGCCATATGTATCATCAACCTGATTTGCGATTCTCAAATAGCGATTTTTAAGAAATCGCTATTTGCGAATCGCAAATAGGTATGTATGTACAAAATTGCATTTTTTTTGCGATTTCTTAAAATTCCTTAATTGCAATTAGCAAATTGCGAATCGCAATTAAGGAATACTTTCTCATTCATTTCTATGGGCCAGGAGGCCCATAGAATGAATGGGAAGTTATTCTCAATTTGCGATTCACAATTTGCTAATCGCAAATTGAGAATAATTTCAAGGGTGCAGGGGTGTCCGAAGGACACCCTGTTGCACCCCTGAAATATGCATGGGTGTATGTGTGTCACATGGCACTTTGAAAAATGCTAAAATTAGCATTTTTCAAGGAATTCGCAACCTACAACCAACTAGAAGTTGATGGTAATTTGCGATTCCTTAAGGACATTTTGCAAAATGTTTTTGCTTCATACATTGCATTTCAGGAATCGCAAAATTTGCGATTCCTTAAATGCAATTGCAAAATAAGGAATCGCAAATTTTGCGATTTCTTGATTTGTACCAGATTTTGCTTAATACATGTCATTTAGCAAATTTGCATTCGCAAAGGCCGAAATTCTGCGAATTTCGGCCTTTGCGAATGCGATTTTGCTTGATACATATGGCCCAAAATGCCTTCTGTGAATACCGAAAGTCTTAAAATTAGGATTTTTCTCAGTTTAGTAGTAGTAAAGTTAGGACTCCTAACTTTAAGACTCCTAAATGCCTTCTGTGAATACCGAAAGTGTTAAAATTAGGATTTTTCCCAGTTTAGGAGTACTTTCGGTATTCATAGAAGGCATTTAGGAGTCTTAAAGTTAGGGGTCCTAACTTTACTACTACTAAACTTCCAAAAAAATCCAAATTTTAAGACTTTCGGTATTCACAAAAGGCATTTAGGAGTCCTAAAGTTAAAACTCCTAACTTCTGTGAATACTTAAATAAGTAAGTGCCTTCTGTGAATACCAAAATGGTAGTAAGTTTAGGATTTTGTCTTAAGTTAGTTCTGTGAATCGGGCCCACTGATTTAATATGAGATTCAGTGATACAGAAATACTGAACAAATCAAGACTGTTTGAACTGAGATTACATAGAAATTGTTTATAAGGTTTTGTGATCTACATTAATAGTTTAACTTACTTGAAACATTGCTTACCAAGTGTTGATTTGTAAAATGTTTCATCATGTTTTGTTCTAAACCTTGATAAGTCAACTCATCCAAATCACTGACCAAGAGTAACAAAGTTTATTAATATAAAAAATGTTGCACAGTGCGATGTCACAAAGAGGTGCAGCAAGGGAAACAAATGGTGAAAACAAAAGGTCAAGCCAGGATGTCTGCTACATTACTGAGTTTTAAAAAAATGGTTGAGGGACTTTCACTCTTTCACTTTAAAATGACTGCTTGGCCCAGCAGACTCTATAGCCCAGCCGAATGCTGCTCGCCGAAACCCATCGGCCATTGTTTGTACATTTGTAATGAATGTGTGAATGAAATAAACCTCACAAACAGTACAGATTGCATTTCCATCTCTCCATTTGTCATCGAGGACGGTGTGCGGGAGTTTGCATATACACACACAACACACACAGAGATATTACACAGTGGTAGGTATGATTCAGCTGCACTCTCCATTGAAAAGGCAATTTTTAATTGTTTATAACTGTTGAATCGGTGGACGGGTTTGCACCTGCATGACATTTTTCGTGTAGATCCATGCAGGGGCAAAATATGCTATGGGTGAAAAAATATTTGTTTTCCCATTTTAGCTCCCATAGAAACGTTAACTTGTGCTTAAAGCCCACATCGCTGAACAGATGCACCCCAGAGGTGGAATGAATGTAGAATTTCACTAAGTAAGTGTGATTTAGATTTGTTTGGTGTAAATCGTGCAGTAGATTTGAACATATAAAAATGTTGCTGAGCGAGATTTAAAAGTTTAACACTTTTGGATGCCTGTGCCTTTTGGGATTTACTCATCCTCCACAGAACCAGAAATTTAAACAAAATCTGATTGGACGAAGGAGCATCTCTCTTGTCATCCCTTTCAGATCCAGAGTTGGTACATGGAATTGAGTGATCTGGTTGCCTGCCACCAGAGAAACATTTCTCTTGCAGAACCCATTTCAAATATGAAAGGTGGAAATCAGGTGCGTTATAAAACAGGTATTTATCTCAGCAGCCTCTTCTTACGGAAGGTGAGCCCTGGGTGACGTTTACTCCAACTGTGTGACTAGTATGGGCGTTTATTGATGATCCCTAATGAAGTATAATGTTAACAGTCTCAGCAAAGCTAATCCCACCCATCACTGCACTCAGTGTATTGATGATAATAACATAACATATAGTACCAAACGTAAAACGCGTAACATCGAAGAGGCGGACTGAAAGAAAGTCAGGTTGGGCTGGGGCAGAGTCAGCGACGTATGTCAGGAGAGCTGGAGATGCAACTGACTGTGGCCATGCCCAGCTGTCATTCAGTGGCAGCAACCTGGCTTGAATTCTGTAGATTTCCCCAACAGACCGATCGAGCCTCTGCAATCTTGCATTTCCAGCCTAAGGTTTTCTGAGTGTGGAACTGTCTGTGGCTTACACATGTAGGTGTGTGTGCTCTGAGTCAGTGAACTGGTAGCGTGGAGAGGTAAGTGCATGTGATGAAACTAAGCCACCCAAGAAGGAGAAATGAAAAAGCATCCGGACCACAGGGAGGGACAGGACTAACTCTTCTAGGAGTGATATCAGCAGAGTGATGGTTGAAAGAGTACAAACACGCTGAGTGCACGCAAAGGTAGTTTCTGAGTAGCCCTCAGCTTCTGCTGTGCCTTCTCCCATGTGCCCCCTTTCCACTGCGCTGTTGTCAACATGTTGTCTGCTCCGCGCCTCCCAGCACATTGCACATGCACTTTTACAAGCACCTCCTGTGCCCTTGCTTTTCCCTGTCACGTCGCAGAGAGGCGCAGAGTGTGCAGTGTGTGCTTAAACCCAGGGACTGGGAGAGGAGGGGCATTGCTGGAGAGTGGTCCTGAGGGAATTCATGGTCATGGAGAGGAGCCAAGAAGCCGCAGGACTGTCGCAGCGACGGCCCCAGCGCTAACGCAAGCCACGCTTAACCCCTCTATCTCCCTGCGGACATGCAACTGGCCCATGTACGGAAAGCCTGTCCCATCTGTGGGACATTTACTTCCAACACTAAATGAAAGAGAAGGCCCCGACCTAGGAGGACTGACTGCCGAAGCCCCTGAACTGTGAATCACAAGCGCTTCTCGGACACATCAGTGGCGCCGAAGAAACACAAGATGGACAGAGGCGATGTACACTATGAGACTCACGCCACATACAGAGGCGATGAAACAAGGGACACTAACCTGTGGGCTTCAGGTTCTGGCTCAATGACCGCCAACATCCACAGTCCCTGCAGGGAGGAGGCCAGGGAGCGGCTGCAGCCCCTCCCGATGCCAGGGTCCCGTAGAGTGACTGGGTGGGCGAGGGGGACTTTAGTAAAAGGAAAACTGAAACTGAAAGGCAGGCGGCTGGAACAACGCGAAAGTCTAAACCCGTACGAGCAGTGGGGGAATCAGTGGTGCGCGCGCACCACAGAGGAGCGGGAGGAGGGAGGGCAGCAGCGAGGCAAACGCGCGCTGCTGCACGTGCCAGACACAGTCGGGAATGAGCATTGCAGAGGCAGAACATGTACCCGCCTTTGCCCAATCAAGTGCCTTTTTTTTTTTTTTAAACAAGCAAAAGCTAATGCCTGGTGGCAAAAGCCTGATCAAATGCACAAGCGTGTGTTCAGGTTTCAAAACCCCATACAAAAGGACTCGCGCTACGCGAGCAGTTTTGTGCACTGCAACGCAGGAGCGAGCCCTAAAAACTGTGAATTTCACTGAAAAACACAATTAAAAATTGAGTTTTAGATCTAGGTCATATGCAGAAATACACTGACATTTGGCTGGTTATGGTTACCAATGCAACAGCACGTGCCACTAACTGTGCTCAAAATACCAATTTGACAATGGTACAGAAAACAAAGAAAAGAGCTATCAAGAGAGCAACATGGCAGCTGGCACAAGTGCCAGGTGTAAAGTTGTGTGCACTGGGGACCATAACTGGTGAATTTCCATGTTTTTCCACATTTAAGCCATTCCATAACTCTATTTTTAATTGTGATTTTTTTCTGTGTGGCCCAATAACACCTAATAACACCTATTATATAGAGCAACTGTACTAATAAACACATATTTTAAAAAATTATTAAGTGCGAAGGTCACCTTCAAACATTTATTACTATATTATGGTTAAAATGACATGAGGAAACAATATTAACTGCCTCAGAGAGTGCATTCTACAATCAATATACAAATGCCTTATACATCTGATGGTACCTTACTTCACAAATGTACCTCCTTGAATCCTGATTTTGTTTAAGAGCTTTATAAACATATACACCACAAACAAAAGTAGCATGGCATGCAGATGTACAGTGTGTTTATTACACTTTTTGAGAGCAGGGAAGGGTCTCATGAACCACTTGAGGTGTTTTCTCTTGTGTGTCATGTCCTCTCCCCACACTCAACAGTGGATATAATTAGCAAAGTACAGTCTGCACATGTGCATATATAGCACAATTGCAGTGTATATGACCTCACAATATTTATCCCAATAAATGACAAAACCCTAAAGCCCAACATAATTAAATGACGATAAATACCAGCAAATGATACTACATTCATAGTTGTCTCCTTCATAGTGGAATACGATATGTAATCTCATCTGTGAATTTATTTAACAGTTTTGTTATTACATTTGTCACATCGAGGGTGAGGTCTTGAGCAGTGCATTTGGTGTGTGAATTATGGATTGTGGACCAATCCATTAAAATATCCTTGTCCAGCGCAATGACAAATTCCGCGAGGCACAAGCCTGTAACAAGTGCACAGGCAATACTATTTTTGTTTGACTCACAAAGACTTGAAATTCTTCTTCCAGTCCAAGGAAACAAGCCCCGGCTTTCCAGGAGTGTTGCTGATATCTCCATTTATTGCACCAACCTCTTCAACAATAGCCTTTATCAACAACTTTGGGGGACTCCCTTAGGCACCTGTTTTACTCACGGCTATGTGAATGTGCATATGGGCTGGTCGAAGGAAGAAGTGCTCGGTGGGGATGATCTATCATGTTTGGCTGTAATGTAATCCTTTGGCTAAAATTTACTGATGATTTATTATTTATTTGGAGAGGAAGATGTTATGCAATTAATAGATGCCATGCATTTGAATTATGTAATTTTGAAATTTAACTACACTGTTAGAAGGAGATAATTTGTGATTTTGGATATAACTTTGTATTGTCAAGACGATCAGACTGTATTATTCACGGTGGGCAGTAGTTTACTTAATGCCATTAGTTTCCACCCTAGTCCAACAAAATGGAATATCCTTTATTGTGTGTTCCTAGTGAACGAAAGTAAATTACAGTACTACAGCTCTTTTTGAGGTAGAACAAACTAGAATTGTGGAGTGACACAAAGAGAGTGGAAACTCCCTGGAGATACCTGAGAATAGGGTTAACAAAGTCAAACATCAGAAAAGAGAGTGGGCACTTCCTGGAAATACTGGAGAATATTGTTAAGAAAGTCAAACATTAGAAAAGGGAGAAGATACTGTTTGAAAGAAAGAGTAAATGCAAGAGAAAGCATAAACGTGAGGCTAGATTGATTATACATATATTGTTGCAAATAATACCATGCTTACTTTTTTGAGATAACAATGTAAGATTCTTTAATCTTATTGGGAAAGAATTACCTAACCTACATTGCATCACTTTCAGTATGAACCCTCAAAGACAGACTAGTGCATAGTGAATTCAGAGACATGAGACCTGGAGAATCATGGTTAAAAGACAGACCAGGCTTTCAAGGTTGTGTTGAATGTAAAGCTTGTAAAAATAGTATAGAGAGGACGACATATGATAATCCCGTCCCGGGTGTACAAACCACAAATGAAAAAAGTAGTACCTATAGAAGTGATTAATTAGTGTTTGTGGCACGCCTCAAACTTTATATAGGATAAACAGCCCTACCTGTTAACAACAGAAACCTCCAGCACTTTAGAGCTACTAGAAACAAAGATGACAAATATCCAGTTTCAAGATATTTCCATTAATTTCATGGGGGCAGATGTTAGTATTTGAAGTATTTTTTTACTGACACTAGGCCATGGAATATGAGTGGGGGGTACAGAGATACTAGTTTGAGATCCTCGGAGTTGAGGTACATTTTGTAACTTTAAATAATGATGAGGTCTTTTTTGTGCATTTAGAAAAAAAAATCTTCACCATTTTAGTCATCTCACTTCCTTTCTCCATTGGCTGGCTTTTTTGTATGGACTATTTTTTTCTTGTTTAATTTTTGCAGATTATTGATTGTATAAATCACTTGAAGTGTTTGGCATTCTTTCCATTTGATTTGTGGCTTGATTATTTTCTTGTCAAAAAGGGTTGAGCTTTGGTAATTATTTTTCATATTAGTTCTTTTAGAGAGGTGGATCAAGTAAAGGTTTTTTGTTCCAAAGATGAATATATACTTTATATTTATTACAACAATGTTGCTGGTGTACTTTGCATTTTATTTACCACTTAATAGCTCAAATTGGCTCCAGGTCTAGTGATATCAGTCATGTGTGCATCTAGGTTCAATGTGATGGGAGCTAATTTGACTGTGCCTGATAATATTTTGCACTTTGTTTAACCTACATTTTCGAATGTTTTAATTTATGTATCTTTTCAAGTATCATGGTTCTGCCCGGGGAGAATCATCGGGATGAATGGTGGTTCCGGTCCGTATTCCTGTGCAGTACAGCGGGACGGGTTAGCGGTCCAGCTCTGTACCAGGAAGTCACCTGGTTAGGTGAGAAGCACTACCGGGTGAGACCGCATAAAGCTTCGGTGCTCTAACCGTCAGCGCTTCTAGTACTGTTCCGGAGCTGACGCATGTCACTAGCTGCCTGCTTCTGGATACTCCGGAGTTCCTTTCAGCCTTACGGATACCTCCTCCTTCACTGATGCAGTGACGCGTCTTCCTTGGCAGCAATCCCCGCCGGAGCTCCTCGCTAATGTTCAGACTTCGTGACACGTATTGCTACGCGTGGTCACGGACTTCCTGACCTTACCTATGGTGCCAGAGCACCTTGCACTAAGCCCTCGTGACACACACTTGAACGCATGGTCTCGGACCTGCTGACATTACCTAAGGTGCCGGAGAGCCTTGCACTAAGCCCCTCGCGACACGCTCTGGAAACGCATGGTCGCAGTTTGATCTTCATTTTTCACGGCGCAGGAGCGCCTGTCCTTGGTGACCTTGTGACACACTCTGGAAACACGCGGTAACAGTTTGTTCTTCATTTTTTACGGCGCAGGAGCGCCTGTCCTTGGTGACCCTGTGATGCGCTCTGGAAATGCGTGGTCACCGTTTGTTCTTCATTTTTAACGGCGCAGGAGCGCCTGGCCTTGGTGACCCTGTAGCACACTCTGGGAATGCGTGGTCGCGGTTTCCATTGCTTTCCTCACCGTGCAGGAGCACTTCTTGGTTTCTTTTTCATTACTACCCTACTACCACGCAGGTGAGCTGGTCAGCCTTTCTTCTTTCACTGCACTGACATTGGGTTCGCTGGTGTCACCTCCTTCTGGTGCTGAAAGGACTGGAGCGTGCCTTGCCTGCATTCCTGTTGATCCTACTCGTTTCCCATTTGGAGACTTCCTGACCTAGCTCCAGTTGTCGCTTCCAGGTGACTATGCTGACCTTTAAACCATATTCCTAGTATTGGTATGAGAGCTGTATGTGTATGACCAGAGAGGAAGGATGGGCTGACACACTAACCGCTCGTTCTTCTCTTCGTTAGCTGGTGATCCTTGGAGAGGGCCCTCAGTCTGGTGTGACTCCTCACTAGGTCTTCACAGAGGACGTCCCTTCCCTGCACCTTTAGACTCCTTCCCCTGGTCCCATCCTTGCCTGGGTCAGTATATTTGCCTTGATCAGGTAGGAGGGGAATGGTGGAGGTTGTTCACGTTGTCCCTGCGAGGTAGCTCCACGAGCATACCAGGTAAGACTTGTGGGGTTCTGACAGCACTAGAAGCCCACATATTATTTCTCACCTAGACGACATGAGCGACCCAACATAACCCTACAGGACATTGCATCCATGTTAACCTGTATACAGGCAGACAGTCTTAGCTTACGCCAATACATTCCGACACTGCAGGGCCAGATAGCGGTAGGGCAAACAGGGGGGGCCAGATCCTGCTGTTAGATCCAAACAGGGGGGGAGTGTTGTGCCCTCCTGTTTTCAAACCTTGGGGGTCATTGCCCGAGTCCCATGGCAATAAACCACCCATACAGGTGATAGCTCCTTGCCCCGTCCTGCTAGCACAGCCAGAATGCTTTTATGGCGATAGCGCTAAATACAGCATCTTCCTGAATCAATGCCAACTGCAATTCACGGCGCCTGCTTCTGCCTTCCCAGATGACGCCTTCAAAGTCACATCCATCTTGTCCTATCTCGGAGAAGACGCAGCCCAGTGGTCCCTAGCATTGGTCAAAAAAGACTAACCTATGCTGTATCGCCTTCCCATCTTTAAAGACACCCTGCGATGGATGTTCGCCCGTGATACATTTGTGCAAGTTGCAGACAACGAGCTCCTCAGCCTGAAACAAGGTTCTTCTGACCTACTGCATTATATCACCACTTTCAACAGACTGGTTATCGATGCCAGATGGTCAGAATCCAAATAGATATCCGTGTTTTGCAGAGGATTGCGGGATGAGGTCAAGGATCTTCTCTCACAACACTCCGATTCCCGGGAGGATATTGGATCCTTCATCGACTTGGTGGTCAGAATAAAATTCAGATTGCAGGAGTGAAAAAACAAAAAAACCAAAGGCACAGATTCCAGATTCATTGCGTTTCAAGAGAAAACCAGGAACACACCAATGAAAGCCAATGAAGCACCCAAATCTATGCAGATAGGTGGAGTCCGTGGTCCCCTAACCCAGGAAGAAAAAGAAAAAAAAGGGAAACAGACGTTATGCCTGTACTGTGGCAAAAGCGAACATTTCTCAGAGGGTGCCAGGTAAAGCCTGCTAAATCGAGAACCAATAAACCCTACGCTCTTTCCGTAACTCGCAGGGATGAAGCGAGAAACAATGAAACTCAGTAGGTGAAGGGGTCGGTCTACTGGGTTCTTTCTCCGTGCAGACCCCCATCATCGGTTCCCTTGCCAATATCTGACACATGGGAATAACAGTAACTTTGCAGTCCCTGACAGGCCAGATATGGACAGTCACAGCCCTCATCGACTCTGGCGCCACCGAAAATGTCATCGACACCCGGTACATGGAAGGACTAGGCATATCGACGGTGACCATTGAAAAACCAGAAAGCGTGAAGGCTGTGGACGGCACTGACCTAAAGTCTGGGCTTATACGTTTCCAGCCAGAAGCCATGAGAATAACGTGCGTGAACTGACTCACGGAGACCATCGCTTTTGCCGTAATCGACACACCTCAGTTCAAGCTCATTCTGGGTCTTCCTTGGTTGGTGACTCACGACCCACACATCAACTGGGAGACCCGGATCATGATTCTGGACTCCTCTCATTGCACAACCACCTGCTATCCACAGGAGAATGTATCCAGTAGAAAAGAAATACAAGCCCTCCCAGTGCCCTTAACCGGAATGGGCATGGTTACTCAAGAGAATGTACCCGAGGCATATGCTGACCTGGCCTCGGTGTTCGATAAGAAGGGGGCCAATACCTTGCCACCACACCACCCCTTCGATTGCAGGATAGATCTCATTTCTGGTTCAATTCTCCCATGAAGCTGGGTCTACTCACTCACGGAGAAAGAAAACCACCACTTACGCGCCTATATGGATGAGCTTCTACGAAACTGGTTCATACGCCACTCTAAATCACCCACCTCTTCCTCCCTCTTTTTTGTGGTGAAGAAGGAGGGAGATCTAAGAATGAGTATAGACTACAGAGCCATAAACACCATAACCATTAAGAACCGGTATCCCTTACCACTCATTTCCAACCTCCTGGATCAAGTGAAGGATGCCACTATCTACACCAAACTGGACCTACGGGGAGCCTACCATCTCGTCAGGGTCTGAGAGGGCGACGAGAGGAAGACCACATTTTGAACAAAGTATGGCCTATTCGAGTACCGAGTCATGCCCTTCGTACTCTGCAATGCCCCAGCGGCCTTCCTGTACTTCATTGACGAGGTGTTCAGGGAATTCATTGATCGTTTCTATGTCGTCTACATGGACAACATCCTAATTTATTCCAACAGCGTACCCGGACACATTTGTCACATCCGTGCTGACCTGCAACAATTAGAACTCCACGACCTCTATGTCAAGATGGAAAAAAGCGTGTTCCACACCACCAAGGTTGAGTTCCTGGGACACATCCTAACCCCTGAAGAGGTCAGAATGGACTCCAGAAAGGTTGAAGCGATACTTCCATGTCCGTCACCATGCTCCATCAAACAAGTCCAGAAGTTTCTCGGGTTCGCCAACTGTTACAGGCGCTTCATCACCGGGTACTCTAGCATTGTTACCCCCATCACTAGCCTGCTGCGCAAAGGGGTAAAATTCTGCCAGGACCCCACAGCCGAGGAGGTGTTTCAGACCCAAAAGAGAAGGTTTTCCATCGCTCCCGTCTTGAGGCACCCAGACCTTGAACAACCCTTCATAGTGGAAGCAGACACATCACAAAACACCTTGGGGGAGTGTTCTCACAACGTAATGCCGAAACAGGCCTGTTACATCCTGTGGCCTTTTACTCCCGAAAACTGCTACCAGCAGAACGCAACTACACCGTTTCTGATCGTGAACCGCTCGCCATCAAGGCTTCTTTTGAGGAATTGCGCCATTAACTCAAAAAAGCCAAACACCCTGCAACCATTTACACCGACCACAGGAACTTGCAGTTCCTCCGTTCTGCCTGAGCCCTCACCTCCAGACAACTGAGGTGGACCCTGTTTTTCAATGAGTACGATTTCCTGATCACCTATCGCCCAGGAAAGGACAACACCAAAGCAGATGCCCTGTCCAGGTTGGACGACACTGAAGAAGACGTATCAAAAAAGGAACCCATTCCTGTCCTTCCTGAACACTGCTTCCAAGGGGTAATCCTGTCCTCCTCCTTCTTCACCTCATTATATGAAGACCTGAAACAAAAAGAAGCAGAAGAATGGATCGGGGACCTTGATGGGATCACTGCACTGGACGGTTTTTTATTCAGGGGAGAACAGTACTACGTCCTGTTGGACGACCAACAGCTACAGGCCCTGTACATGTGCTATGACCATCATCTGTCCATTCATCTGGGATTTCATAAAACCATGGACCTCCTACGTAGACACTTCTGGTGGCCCTCCATGGACTCTGCTGTTAGCTACTATATAAGCCGTTGTTCCATCTGTGCACAAGAAAAAATCGGTTCCAGTCCCTTGGTAGGGCTATTGAACCAGATTCCTGTACCTCCTTATCCTTGGCATACGGTTTCCATGGATTTCATTGTTGAGCTACCCAAAACCAAGACAGGCTTTACCACCATCCATTCCTCACCATCGTGGATCACCTGACAAAAATGGCACACAACGTGATCCTGTTACATGGTGTGCCCTCAGTGCTGATAACGGATAGGGGCTCCCAGTTCGTATCCAGGTTCTGGAGTGAGGTGTGCAAAAACATGGGCATGGAAACACGTCTTACGTCGGCATATCACCCACAGACAGACGGGCAGGCGGAACGAACAAACCAGACCATGGAACAATATCTTCATTGTTTACTGCTGTCCATAGAACAAGAATGGTCAGAGGTACTCTGGATGGTGGAATATGCGTATAACAACAGCAAACACATGTCCACAGGAATGTTTCCCTTCTCCTCTTTACAAGGGCGACACCCACGGTCAGAGCCTTGGGAAAAACCACTGACTTGTCACATACCTACCGTACAAGAGTACCATGCCCTTCTACATGACCTGTAGCAGAAGGCCTGTTTTGAGCTCGCCAAAGAGAGCTACAAACAATATGCTGATGCTTACAGACAAGCGGAACCTGACTACAAAATAGGGGACGAGGTATGGGTGTAGATAAAAAACCTCAATGTACACGGACCCAAAAAACTACTGCCAAGATACGTCGGCCCTTTTCCCATCGAGAATGTCATGAATTGGGTAGCGGTGAGGCTCTCTTTACTGCAGCAGATGTGGCTGCACCCGGTGTTCCATGTGTCTCTCCTACGTCCTGCCCATACTAAGAAACGTGTTGTTAGTCCTCCACCTCCCATACCCAGGGACGAATGTGAAGAATATGAAGTGAGGGCCATCCTTGATTCCCGTAGAAACAGGGGGAGGTTATTTTATCTGGTGGACTGGAAAGGGTATGGGCCAGAGGAGCGTTCCTGGGAAACCTGTTCCCATGTGCGCCATGCTCCCCTGTTGGTCCGTACGTTCCATGCGTGACACCCGTGCAAGCCTCGCCCTGCCACCCCTGTGTAGAAGGAGGTTTTCTCTTGGGAGGGGGTACTGCCATGGTTCCGCTCGGGGAGAACCGGTGGGATGAATAGTGGTTCCGGTCCGTATTTCTGTGCAGTACAGCAGGACTGGTTAGCGGTCCAGCTCTGTACCAGGAAGTCACCTGGTCAGGTGGGAAGCACTACCGGGTGAGTCCGCATAAAGCTGCGTGCTCTAACCCTCAGCGCTTCTAGTACTGTTCCGGAGCTGATGCATGTCACTAGCTGCCTGCTTCTGGATCCTCTGGAGTTCCTTTCAGCCTTACGGAGATCTCCTCCTTCACTGGCGCGTGACGCGTCTTCCTTGGCTGCACTCCCTGCCGGTGCTCCTCGCTGATGTTCAGACTCCGTGACACGCATTGCGACGCGTGGTCACGGACTTCCTGACCTTACCTATGGCAGCAGAGCACCTTGCACTAAGCCCTCGCGACACGCACTTGAACACGTGATCGCGGACTTGCTGACATTACCTACAATGCCGGAGCGCCTTGCACTAAGCCCCTCCAGACACGCTCTGGAAACGCGTGGTCACAGTTTGATCTTCATTTTTCATGGCGCAGGAGCGCCTGTCCTTGGTGACCTTGTGACATGCTCTGGAACCGCGTGGTCACAGTTTGTTCTTTACTTTTCACGGCACAGGAGCACCTGTCCTTGGTGACCCTGCAACACGCTCTGGGAACGCGTGGTCGTGGTTTCCATTGTTTTCCTCACCGAGCAGGAGCGCTTCTTGGTTTATTTTTCATTACTACCCGACTACAACGCAGGTGAGCGCGTCAGCTTTTCTTCTTTCATTGCACTGACATTGGGTTCGCTGTTGTCACCTCCTTCTGGTGCTACAAGGACTGAAGCGTGACTTGCCTGCCTTCCTGTTGATCCTACTCGTTCTCCATTTGGAGACTTCCTGTCCTAGCTCCAGTCGCCACTTCCAGGTGGCTATGCTGACCTTTAAACCATATTCCTAGTATTGGTATGAGAGCTGTATGTGTATGACCAGAGAGGAAGGGTGGGCTGACACACTAAGCACTGGTTCTTTATCTGGTGATCCTTGGAGAGGGCCCTCAGTCTGGTGTGACTCCTCACCAGGTCTTCACAGAAAACGTCCCTTCCCAACACTTTTAGACTCCTTCCCCTGGTCCCATCCTTGCCTGGGTCAGTATATTCACTTTGATCAGGTAGGAGGGGGACGGTGGAGGTTGTTCACATCGTCCCTGTGAGATAGCTCCACGGGCATACCAGGTAAGACTTGTGGGGTTCTGACATCAATTCACTGAATCTGATTGCACTGCTGTGCTATACAAGACTGACAATGATGGCATGTGATTAATAGACAGCCTGGGGTGAATAAGCCCACTTTGACTTTATAACACATAGACCCTCATTATGATGGCGGTCAGGCGAGCCTCCTACCGCCATCGTGGCGAGATGGAGGCCGCCCGACATGTAGTTGCATTTCCACCCACCTTATTACGATCCGACCGCTGTGAAGGTGGTCGAAAGATGCCTTTTTCAATTGTGACCTGTACTGCGGCCCAGAAAAGGGCTGCAGTTGAAAAAGGCAGTTTTTAAAATATCCATGCACCGTGTGCCAGGCACCATGGTGTGCCTGGCACACGGTGCATGGATGTTTGAGGGGGTCCGAAATGTGCCCTCCCCGGCCCCATAGCAAAGGATCACGGGTGACAGGGGCCCTGCTAGGGGCCCCAAAAGTCCCATTTCGTCTGCCTTTACATGGTGGTCAGACCTCCATGTAAAGTCAGAGGGAAAAGGGACATTGTAATGCCTACGGCGGTGCCTCCTTCAACCTTTCGGGGACATCGGTCGGTCCTCCAACAACTGCGCTCCGACCGACTGCATCATTATGTGGCGGTTGAACTGCAGTATAATTTGCAATCTGCCCTCTGGAACACAATATATGTGTAAGTGAGGGTATTAATAGAATTTACAAATACATATTTGTATTTCCTAACTATGATCCATAAATGTATTTGCTTGTACAGCTACAAAATAGAGAGTATCTGTTGGAAATTATTTCTTCTAGACTTGTTTTATCATGTGATGGGAAATATGCGTTTCATTCAATCTGTAATCTACGAGAACAAGGCTCTCTGAGAGCCAAACATGTTATCTCTGTCAACTCACATTGGTGCAATAAATTATATGGTTATTCAGTGTTTGTATATTTTCCAGTGGTTTTAAACCTTGCACTTCACAGGACAGAGGTTCCCATAATTCACAGTGCTGAATTCATAAGGTATTTAGCTTTGCTAAATAAATAAACAAGTTAAACACAGCATTTCGTCTTTTTTTCCTGTTAGAAAAAAAGCTTTCACAATGACAGTGCTGCTCTTAGATCATTAATCACCAATGCGTGCCCATCCTTGATGCAAGCATATACCAATGAATAGTCCTCAGTGAGTGAAAATAAACACTGTAAACGCAGTATCTTGTGAGCAAAAACTTAGTGTTTCACATCGCACATTATTTTCGTTCTTTTTGTCTTCTTGAACCTACTCCATTGTGTCAGTAAACTATGAAAAACACATTTTAGAATGAATGTTTTCAATTCACTTACAATGTGCTTGGCATTTAAAATTTGATTTATAACAATATACATTGGTGCATAAACACATTTTAAATATTAGAACATTATCCCCAACAAAAACATATTCCCAAAACCCTGACATATGTAGCTGCAGTCTCAAGCAAACATTGCATTCTAAACAATGTTAAATGTTCTAAATCTTTATAAAGGCTACTAACATCAATTAATAAATCATGTAATATAAAAAGTACATAATGAGTAACATGCCACATAATAAGTAACATGCAATATGGCCCTATATTGCCTCTCGGGGTTCAGGTAAGGTTAATAAACCACTCGACTTTTAACCTCATGGATTGTGAATGTCACTAGACTCCTTCGAAGGCAATACAGGCCCATATAACCAGTTATGAATGTATATATAGGCAAGACGTGGGGTGGAAGCAGAGGCCATCAGAAGATCTGTCACCTAGAAAGTGTGTTTTTTGTGATTTGATGTAAATCTGTTCAGTAGTTTTTGAGAAATTAAGATTCGGAATTAAAAAGTTGGAGTGATCTGAATGGTGGTGACTGCTTTTTTTTCTCGCTGTCCAGCTTGCTTCTGTGGTACTCACAATGTTTTGTGAGTGAGCAATCTGGTTGGCTGGCAGCAACCTGAAAAAAAGTTGCAGCCTCCATTATGTAATAAATGCAAAGAAATAAGGCAGTAATGAACAAGGAAGGTGAACCATGACCTCCTGGCCATATGGAGGAGCTCCTCAAATAAAAAAAACTTTGGGCTTAACACAACCCCACAAGGAAAAATAATGAGGATTGTGGATCTGTGGCCGGATGGCCTCTTGTGGGGATGTGGAATGCCTGAGGGGGTGTTGGGCGTAGGGTCTGAACAAAAGCCTTATGCAGTGAGGGATTGCAAACAAACATATTGTATGTGTTAAAAAAAACATAGAAATTCACTGAAAATGCACTCAATCTATGTGTGAGCTTACATGCCAAGATACAAGCTTTTGAACGTGAAAAAGACTAAAAAAATGTTCAGTGTGCACATGTGTTCATAGCTTTTTGGTTAATGTATTGCTTCCATTCCAAACCATTGTTGGTTGGGGGCTGACCCCAAGGTCTGGTCTTTGGCCAGGACAAGTACCCAAGCCACTGCAGGTACCTATCCCTTGGTGCCTTTGGCCCCACTGCAGGTACCTATCCCTTGGTGCCTTTGGCCCCACTGCAGGTACCTATCCCTTGGTGCCTTTGTCCAGCCCCTGCACTAAAACTCACCGCGCCATGCACAACATCCCCTGCTTTGCATAGATGAAGGCCGTACACACCGATGGGTTGGGTACAAGGTCTGGCCACTGTTGCGGACCCATTCTGCCACTTACAGCTGAAGGCCGCACTCTGTGAGGGGTTGGCAGCAAACATATTGTAATAAGATATTACTCTACATTAAAAAATCCACAGAAATTCACTGAAAAAGAAAAGGTTAAAGTTTAGTTGTATGTAAGGAATTTATTAAGATTTTAACTTACATTAAAAAATATATTAATGCACTCCACCTGCCTGACTGGAGGATTGGGCAAAGAGTCTGGCAAAAACCGTATCGGGTGAGGGTTGGCAGCAAACGTATCATAATAAGTTAAAGAAAATATAGAAATGAACTGAAAATGCACCCCACCTATGTGTGAGCTTACATACCGAGAAACAAGCTTGTCCTAGGCATCACCTTATCGTAACTGTATTAAGAAATGCATAGAATTTTAGAACATTAAATTAAAGAGCCCCGGAAGGTGAAGCTCGCAAGCTCACAACAAGACTTCAAGCCTACACAATGCCATTTTAAAATGGGGCTTCCTGATTTAAGCTCAAGGATTCTGTGTTTAGGACTTATGAATGCCAAGCTTTAATAAAAAAGTGTGTTTTGTTCATAAATGCACACTGTGGAAAACAGTTTGATCTCAGACATCACCTAACCTTTTATTAAAGTAATGCATGTTTTTGCAGAAATATCAACACCATACTTAGCATCATAAGCTCATAGTTAGACACGATCTATCAAGCCTCAATAATGGAATGCTCCACCTCAACTATGTGTGAGATTACATGCCAAGAAACAAGCTTATGAACTTTTTAATATTTGAAAATAAAATTCATTGTGTAAACGTGTGTTCATGATTTTTATTGGTTAATATATTGCTCCCATTGCAAACCATTGTTGGTTAGGAGCTGGCCCCGTGGCCAGGTCATTGGCCAGGACAAGTGTCCTATTCCCTGCTGCGTTAGGCCAGGCCCTGCACCAAACCCACTACTGGTACTTCTGCCTTGTGCAACGTGGTTGGGTGCCTGACCTTGCCACTGTATTGTCTGAATTGATATTTATCAAGGGGTCAGCACATCAACATATATGCAAAGCACATTAATTGGCTTTGCCAAAAGTCACCAATAACTGCAATCAAATGTACATTTTATAAATCCACACAGTACAATGTTTGATCATAGTGATTGTAGCAAAATATTTTTAATAAAGCATTTATAAAAACATTATACATGTTTGAGTGTTTTTTTCAAAATTTTCAAGCCATCAAGTGCTGCCATAGACCCAACCACTTAGGGGCTTGCACTCCAGCTGAAGAGCATGCAGCTCCAGCTCGGAGTGCTTTAAAAATATATGGTAAGCTCTCCTGGCATCATAAATTCAATGACCAAGGAGACTTACTGTGTTGTTTCTAATGTTGCTGGGTGGGGGGGCTGCTGCACCCCCTGCAGCCTCTCACAACATTAAGAAAAAGGTTGGTGCTGCTGCTTCCCCTTCTATGGGTATCACCAGGAGTAACAAATATTTTTGAAAAAAGCCCTGAGACATTATGGGGCGCTCCTTGAATGGAGCAGCATATAATAAATGAGCGGCTCCTGCTGCTCATTTTCTATTCTTTTGTTGCATTTCTTTATATCAAACTTTTTGGGGCCTCGGTGTGAGCCCCTAGTCTCCTGTGGTACCAGATGGCTCACTAGCATACCAGGTGCTGGGAGGAGATGGCACCTGGGTCACTCTCGACCTCCTCTAGCCTTCCAAGAATGAAGAGTCGATGACGCAGTAGAGAGTACAAGCAAAGTAGTTTATTCACAAAGTACACTGCAGTGGAGTCCAATCTGACCACCCTCCTATGATGGCTGACGAGGGACTGACTCTAACAACCATAAAGTTACATTATGTATGTTGCGGAGCCCACTAAGACCCACCTACTATGGAAAAACACTGGTAGCTGTCGCAATACAATGGCGGTAAAGAACATGAGTTTCGTTTCTGCGGCCTGACAAACGCTATCTACTACCCAAGGTCGTCTGGCTTATCCTCCCCACTAGACAGGTGGGATGAGGCCTCTATGTAACAGAAAAGGCATGCGTTAATGAGCAAGATTCAGCATTGAGAAACAAAACTTACCAAGGACCATTTCTCGTAAATGATCAAGTAACAGTTTCGATTATAATACAAAATGGCATCTCTGAGAGCTAAAATGGTAGCACAGATGTCAACCTAACTAAAGTAACATCTGCCCTTATTAGTTGCGTATGCATGCAGCAAGAATATATTATGAAATAGCTACATAAATGCTAACATAATATCAGGTAAAATATGAGTAACATGGCAGTAATACATTTCAATTCTACCAGATAGTTAAGGCCATGTGTGTGGCATAGAGTTTCAAAGGGATGAGGGTATAGTAAGAATGGAGTAGCATTTGGCTGTTAAATGTTGAACAGGCACTTAGTGGATACATGGGTTCCAAACAGGTAAGGATATAGTAAGAGTGAAGGAGCATAAGGACAATAATGAGAGGTATAACAGGCACATAGTGGCTAGAAGGGTAAGGATTGTGCGAGTGGGAAAACAAATAAGAACACAAAAACACAAGCACAAAATAAATATACGGGCTGAGAACACCAACTTTGTAAGAAACAGAGTAGGTTAATTTGTGTATTGCAACATTTATATAGCGCTTACTACCCCAAGTGGGCGCTGAAGAGCTTGTCTCCATGGGTAGCATGCTACACAGTGAAGGTAGGGTGTGTGGTTAGAAGTGTATGGTCTTTGTATTGATCCTATGTGGGAAGTGTTTCCATGTTGTGCTTAATGACCACCAAGGTGCTGTTATCATGTTTAGCAGTGTATTGGATGAAGAGGTGTGAGAGAGAGGTACTCAGTTTATGATTTTCACTAAGCTGGCTGCTGTGAACAGCTATACAAGTCTCTTTATGTTACTTCCTATGACTATAGTCCACTGGTTAAAGTATTATGATGTCCATTCTGAAATATTGTATTTAATGTTTATGGTCCTGCAAAGGAATACCTTGCAGGAAGCCATAGTGGAGAGATTTTCTGGGATTGACATTGGTAATATCACTCCATATCTGACTGTCATTGTGAGATGTCAAGAAGCAGTAATAGTATATAGCTTGTTGGGACCGGCAGTGGTGGACTATCTTAAAGTCCTTTGTTGGCCACCAGCATATGGAAGATCTCATCCGTGCCCCTACAGCTGGTGATTGGTGGATTATTGCTCTGGACTGGTAGAGTACTAGGTGAAGGACATGGCTCTTAGCAGTTTGTTTTATGTGAGTAGGAGAGTGTCAAGCAGTATAAGGAAATGATGCAATCTCTTTGAAATACAGTCAGCTACCTGACCACTGAGTATTATGGTATTAGTATTTGTGTGCGCCACAAGAATTATATATGGTAGTGTACTAGAATTATATTTATATCGTGCTTGCTACCATGATGAGTCTTGAAGTACTTCACAAACCCACAAACCCAAGGTTGGTGGGGGGGGGGTTCACAGGTTATTGTTTGTTATTGGGACTAGTTTTGTGCTTTTAGAGAAACCATTTCATGCATTTACTCCAGTTGCTATTTCGTAAATTAAATTTACAGAGTTAGGGGCGATCTTTAGGGGAGATGTTAAATAAATTCATGAAAGTTGTTGGCAGTGATGCAGCGGAAGGTGTGGGTGCTGGGGTTTTCTACTTACTTACCTATTTTTCTGCCCAACTACCAAAACCTACAACACCTCAGAGTTTGGCCCATTTAAACCCTATAACACCAACTGGTGCCTAAAGACATATCAAACAAGGTCCTCCAATGGATCTTTTTATGGAGCTAATAGGGACTCGGATAATCAGAGACAGATGGCCACTCTTTCACGAGGTCCTGAAAATAAAGAAGTGCCTTCCTACAAACTTAATGGATATAAAATATTCAAAATGTCTAAACAGAAGAAAAATGATGTTGGACTTGGCCCTTCTGGCAGGTCCGCCCCTGAAGTTTTTATGGTATATGTAACCTGGGGATGGTGATTCCCCCTCTGAGTGCGTGTGAAGAGAGAGCGACCTACCTTTCCATAGGAATACATGGGGAATGAATGTGTCCTCGGTAGTTCCCGATGCGTAGGGTGTGCAGGGTCAAGTCTGATATGTATGAACTCGTGAGATTGAATGCTGCGCAACGGTATATGTGGCATGAGTGTGTCTAGTGTAGAAGTCCCCCTTTTAGAAGTTGGCATATTTGTGGAATGTGTGCCTGGCGTATGATTGGCTGAGGCTGGCTAGTGAGCCTGGCTCCCAGAATCTGGGAGGGTCTGCCCCGGTGGTGAATGGAGTGTTTAGCATGCTGATGTGAGGGGAGGAGTGAGCCTGGGTCTGCTTGTGGATTGACTGTCTGGTTTGAGTGTCATGAATGAGGCTGGGTTTTCCCCACACAATGCTGGCTCCGCCCCCTGGGGTGCGGCTGATGTTCCTAGCCTGGCCAGTGTAAAGAATCCCCCCATAACCAGTTCCAGCTGGTTCTCTCCCTGCCTGCCCCTTCAGACCAAGAATGTGTGTATAAAAAGGGTGCTGGGAAATTCTGGACTTGTTCTTGTTCTTAACTTGAATCTACCAGGGGCTGCTGCTGCTTGGGCTCAGGGTTGGCTTGCCTCCCTGGGCCCTACCCTACTCCTGGACTGCTGATGGCCCTTTCCCCTTCTTGGCGCTGCTGGGCTCCCCCTGAGGTCCTGGACTACCTATGGACTTTTTTATCCTGCATCTAGCGCTTGGGGAGCGCTGTCCCTTCTGCCCAGTGCCTGGAAGCGCTGTTCCCTGCCTTCTACCGCTTTGGGGCGCTTCACTCCTGCACGAGCGCTGGGAGCGCTATATTCAACCAACCGGTGCCCACCCGGCGTCTGCCCCGTGCTACAGAGGGTCTACACCCCCAGCGAGAGCCTACCTCGCTAATTGCCCCTTTAAATTCTCGAGGGAGCCCCCCGAGTCACCGCTGCTTCCCGGGATTGGTTGCTGACGTCTCCCCGGGCCGCGCTGTGATTGGCCGGCGGCCCGAGGAGCTGAGGAGACGACTGGAGAAGAGCCGGGAAGGCAGGGGTCGGTGGGAGCCTACTTCGCGCCCCTGCGTCCCACCAGGACAACTGCCGCTTCCCCCCCCGGGCCCCCAGGAGCGAGCGGGAGCCCCGGAGAGCGAGAGAGGAGCCGCCGCCTCTGACAGCCGGTGAGTGCGGGCGTGCTCCAGGTCGCTCCTGTGCGAGGGGAGGGCCGCGTGTCGGCGAAGGTCCCGAGGGCCCTTCCCTTTGTCCTTGAGTCCTGGATGGACTCCAACGATCCCCTGAACCCCGAGAGGCTCCACCTCAGCCCATTTGGCCCGAGCCCCGAGAGGCTCCAACGTATCCCTGAGCCCCGAAAGGCTCCACCTCAGCCCATTTGGCCCGAGCCCCGAGAGGCTCCAACGTATCCCTGAGCTCCGAGAGGCTCCACCTCAGCCCATTTGGCCCGAGCCCCGAGAGGCTCCAATGTATCCCTGAGCCCCGGGAGGCTCCACCATTTCCCCTTGTCTCCTTGAGCCCCGAGAGGCTCCACCACGTGTCCCTGGCCCTTCCGAGCCTGCGAGGCTCCGCCCCCTGTTCTTGAGCCTGAGTGGCTCCACCGGTTGGCGCCTTTCCCCCAGAGCCTGCAAGGCTCCCACAATGCCCCTCAGCTGCCCAGCACTTCGTGGGCAGCTGCCACGTGTAGGTTTTTCCCTGGCTACCTGCAGCCTGCCCGGAACATCGAGACTCTTGGGCACCCTTGCCCCAGAAAGGCCAGCTGGCCTGTGGAATGCTATGGACTAATATTAATGTGATCCCTGCGAGTATTCTGTGTTGCACCTCTAAGAGTGCTCCTGTTATGTTATGTACCTTGTCCTCCCTTCCCGCCTGAATACCAGATGTCCCCTGTATGTGATTCCTGGTCAGAGTGAGTTCTACTGCTAGTTCTAGGAAGCTCCCAGTTGATATGTGTTCTAACGCCAGATCCATCATGTGCATACCCCTGGCAGGGGCCCCTGGGCCCTGCCCTGTACCTTCTTCCTTGTAACCCCTGCCATTGCCTCTGACCCCTTTTACAATGTGTGTTCCTATGTGTCCTTCTTAATACAAAGACTATGCTCATATATACTTTGTGTGGAGTCCTTTTGTGGGAGGCCCGGGATGTTGCTGTTGGTGGGTGCGTGCGCAAACACTTCACACATGACCTCAGAGATAGGCCTGGCTGCTCGCGCCGCGTTACCTAGAGGGTGAGCAGGGGTTGTTTTTACATAGGGGTGGCGGTCTCTGACTGGCCGTGGCGCAAGCCCTGGCCGGCCGGGGGTCCCACTTCCTACAAATGACATATGCATGAATAGTTATAACAAACAAATCTTTATTTAAACTTCAAATTGAATGGTCAAGGCACAAAACTACACTAGATTTATTTCATGTTAATTATCGATTAAATACAGGTAAATCACAATACTTCACAGTTCAGAGTCTAATTCATTTCAAATCAAATACCCAATGAGAGAGAGAGAGAGAGAGAGAGAGAGAGAGAGAGAGAGAGAGAGAGAGAGAGAGAGAGGAGACAGATCATAATATGATTTCGAAATGCAATCAAGAATCATACAAACCAATGTATCAGTTGCAGATTGTCAGGAACGGGAGACTCAAGGTGAGCCCAGAAGGACTCTAGGGCACAGTATGCATTAGCAGCAGTCAAATAACCCTTCAGCTGAAAGGGTTGGCCTACACAGCTTCATCAGCTGACAAAATGCAGGGAAATCAGAGTTCAGACCGACAGCATGTCAGGCCCGTAGGAAATTTCAAAGATAGCCAGCTAACCGTCTTTTCCCACAAGACAATTATACTTCCAATTATTCATAGTTACTTCCCACAAAAGTACCTTTTGCGCAATTTGCATGATTTCTATTGGTCAAAGTCTATGTTCTGTCCATGGGGTGATCGTCCCCTTACCAAATTGGTCCGAAAATTATACGAAAAGTTCAATTTCATTCCTCCTCGGAATTAGGAAGTTAGTTTGTATCTTGTCATGTTTGTGCCCAGTGCTCTCTTCTGAACTCAAAGTCAACACTATTTGTACTAGCAGTGAGGTTATCCTTTGTTCAAAAACTAGAGAAAGAAACCTTAGCAAAAGTTCTCACATGGGCAGTACAGTCATGCCAGCATATTCTAGTCTTGTTCGAAAGAAAATGATGAAAAAGGGAAACCATGCATGTTAAGGCCTACATGAAAGCCTGCTAAAACATTATTATTTACTAAAAGGTATCAAACAGTAAAATGAATAAAAACGATTATATTTCTCTTACAATTACTCTTCATAGAAACCATCATGCAAACACCATTTTACAATCTCCTTAAGTATTAACTCATTTGCAAATCTTTTATATATGACATTTTCTCTCGACACATTGAAATTGAAAGTTTTCATGACAATGCTGCAACGTGAGCAGAAATCGTTTCATCTATTTTCTACTTAAGTTAAATCCATTATATCTACTACATGAGCACTTTGTTTTTGCATTTTCATAATCATATTTGCTAAAGCCTACATCATTATGGCATTTATAGATTTTCATAACACGTTATTGATCGTAAATTCATTAACATTATTAGTTACTCTCTCTCATGAATAATTTTCATCTCATTTTGATGTGCAACTGTTACTGCATGCTTTTACGATGCAGGTTGAACTCTCATGTGTTTACGTGTCACACTGTTAGTCATGTTTTCTTAAGTTTGTATTAGCAACACATCATCCAATGAGTAGGAATTGATTGAGGCAAATCATACTAAGTAAATCACACTCCATCAGCAGTATTAACAGATGAGATACGTGAGAAAGGGTATTCTTAGGTTACAGGTAGCTGTGGGAAAAAGCAGAGGCTCCTATTACCTAAAGGGGATATTTAACTTTGCATGTTCACCAGGTGCTGGTGTGTGAGCAAGAATAAGAGCCAAGCAAACACGAGAAGATGATGGACGGAGCTCTGAAACTTTTCAGACGCTCGCCCCCAGTCACAGATGTGGGTTGAATCCATCATCGTTCTTTAGCTCATTTTGTCGCCCCAGTTCAGACCCAACCACGTGCAAATCAGTCTTGACTGTTCCTCATGGGATCAGTCTGGCCCGAACTGCCAAGCCAGGTCTTCCCTGAACCTTAACCGCATCGCTGCTGCGGTGATTTTTGCGCTGTGCGGCTGTTTTCCGTTTTCCGCGTTACATGACGAGCTCAGCTCGTCATTAGCACACGCCACCCGTGGCTGATGACGAGCTGAGCTCGTCATCAGCAGCGAAGGGGTTAAACAAGTATCCTGGGACCCGTTTCTGTGTAAAACACCTCATCAGCCAGGCTAGCTTCAATCCAGTGGCAAAGTGAGTAAGGGACCCACATCTGGGCATGCCCTTCCAACTTTTGGTGAACAAAGCAAACACAAGGAGATGATGGGCAGAGCACTGAAACTTTTTAGACACTCACTCCCAGTCACAGATCTGGGTTGAATCCATCATCGTTCTTTAGCTCACTTCAACGCCCCAGTTCAGACCCAGCCATATGCAAATCCGTCTTCACCCTGTTTCTCATGGGAACAGTCCAGCCCGAACTACAAAGCCAGGTCTTCCCTGGACCAGAAACAAGCATCCTGGGACCGGTTTTGGGGTAACACCCCATATCAGCCAGACTAGCTTGAGTCCATTGGGGACTGGACCATTTCCATTAGGCACAGGGTCAAAACTGATTTGCATATGGCTGGGTCTGAACTGGAATGGCATGGGGAGCAAACAAAATATGGATTTAGGCCCAGATCTCTGTACTCTGTACATGGAGAAGTGTGGCTCAATGGTTAGAGCGCCAGACCCTGATGCAGAGGTCTAGCCCGGGACCAGGGTTTAATTCCCTGCCTCGGTGGGTCTTGGGCTCAAAATTCCACGGACCTGATAATTCTCGCCTCAGTGCCTATTCCAATCATGGAGTCCCACTCTGCAACTCTGGGCAATAGCTTGATTAATCTCCACAACGGCCCCCACAACGCTAAGGATGCCTGGCCTCCACCTTGGGGGTGCCCAGGAGTGGACGCCTCACAGGGAAAGCCAGGATGGGTTCCACAGCGGTATTCGTACAAGCACCTTGAGACCCTTGCGGGTGAGTAGTACGCTATACAAGTATCAATTTACATTTACATTTTACTGGGATGAATGTTTGACATTGTGCAGCATTCTGTCCATTAGTTGTTCTTTTTGCATTTGTCACCCCGAAGAATAAGAGCCTACATGTTCCTGCTCTAACCATATGTGCTAGATATGTATTGAGAGGAGGTCACTTTCACCTGTATCCCCATGGTTGATACTAACCATGCAGAAGCCATAGAATGGGCCACGGCACAGAGTTATTCTTGTGACATAGAGAGGATAAGGTAATACAAAGTGGATAAAAGAATAAAGAGGGTGAGGGGCTGGTTAGCAGCATTTAATAGACATTGACATAGTGTGGGTGGGTGCCTCAAGTGGGGAGCGGGCACACCATTCCTCAAACCTGTTAGACCTCTAAGGGGGTAAAGTGGGGTATTTTGGAGGGACAGCCCACTGAAATAAATAAAGTTGATCAGTTTTGGAAGGTGAAAGCTCGGAGTATATGAGGAATGCAGAGAGGGTCAGTCAGAACAGAATGTGTGTGAACATAAAGAATGAAGGGCTCTGAGTGGGTTAGGGATACAAATAGGTTAAGGCACACATTGAGGTCAAGTGAGTTAGTAGCACAGTTGTATCTCTGTGGTCAAAATCAATGGGGGAAGGAGTTGCAGGTGGAGGAATACCAAGAAACAAAGGAAAAAATACCTCAAAACTTCTGAAAGCTGAAATGATCAGCACTTGTTCAAGTTGAAAAAAGGAGAGATGTTCCAATATCTTACTGTAATGTTTTGGACCGGATATTTTTTTTAGCTCGCAGAGCATACAAGAATAAAAGTGCATGAGAATAAGAACCTGAATTCTCTTGAAATTAATCTGGATTGGAGATAGGATTTGTTCAAAGGAGTGGATAGATAAAGCAGGGTCAGAGAATCAGAGTGAGGGAGAGCGACAGATGACGTAGAGCACTGGTACTCATAGTACAGCCCGCAGGCCGGCAGCAGCCCGGCATGCCTTCACTGGCAGCCCGCGAACTTTCCCTGTAGTTTCCACAGCCGGCAGTAAACACAGAAGATGGCCGCAGGTGCATACGTAGTGAAGAGATATTCACTACGTATGCTCCTGCGGCCATCTTCTGTATTTACTGCCGGCCTCTGCCACGTAAGGTCACATTCAGAAAGCTCCCCAAAAGGCCCTTTAAAAGTCAGCTGTAAGTGCTTTCCCAGCTGACTTTTAAAAGGGCGTTTTGGGAAGCTTCCTGTTTGGACTGAGACTGATAGAGACACAGAGACAGATAGAGGTGACAGATATAGGCAGAGACATAGCGACAGATAGACACAAATACAGATAGAGACACAAAGACAGATAGAAACACAAACAGACAGGGGCAGACAGAGACTGGGACAGATAGTGACAGAGACAGATAGAGACAGAGAAAGAAAGAGATAGAGACAGAGAGAGACAGGTAGAGGCTGAGACAGGTGGAGGCAGAGCCAGATAGAGACGGGGACAGACAGAGACAGATAGAGGCTGAGACAGACAGAGGCAGAGACAGATAGAGACAGAGACAGACATAGACAGGCAGAGACAGACGGACAGAGGCAGAGACAGGGACAGATAGAGACAGAGGCAGATAGAGGTAGAGACAGACTTAGACAGAGACAGACTGAGACAGACAGAGATGGAAACAGAGATAGAGGCAGGGACAGATAGGGGCAGATAGAGGCAGTGACAGGGACAGACAGATAGAGGCAGAGACGGATAGAAACAGACAGAGAGACAGGGAGACAGAGAGCCATGGAGAGGGAGACAGAGGGAGGGAGAGGGAGGCAGCAGGAGGGAGACAGATAGAGGGAGGGAGACAGAGGGAGGGAGACAGGCGGAGGGTCACAGATAGAGGGAGACAGACAGAGGGAGGAGGGAGACAGAGGGAGACGGACTCAGGGAGACAGATGGAGGGAGACAGACAGAGGGGTACAGAGGTAGGGAGACAGAGGGAGACCGACAGAGGGAGTAGGGAGACAGACAGAGGGTGACAGACAAGAGGGCGAGAGCGAGAGGGAGCGAAGGAGGGAGGGAGGCAGAGAGAGAGAGGGGGGGAGGGAGGGAGAGAGAGAGAGCGAGAGAGGGAGACAGAGGGAGTAAGGCAGAGGGGGGAGCAAGAGGAAGGGATACAGAGAGAGAGGGAGAGAGACAGAAGCGATGTTGATGACACCATCAAGACCATGAGCACAATCCACTCCGGCTCTCTGTCAGACCCATTCCCACACCACATCTTCAACAAAGTAAGAAGCTCCATCGCACCCCACCTACGCAAAGTCATCAACGTCTCCCTTGAGACCGCAACCTTCCCAGAGAGCTGGAAACACGCCGAGATCAACGCCCTACTCAAAAAACCCAAGGCAGATCCAAGAGACCTCAAGAACCTCCGACCCATCTCTCTGCTCCCCTTCCCGGCCAAGGTCATTGAGAAAATCGTTAACAGACAGCTAACCTGATACCTCGAAGAGAACAGAATCCTGGACCCTTTTCAGTCAGGGTTCCGCAGCAACCACAGCACTGAGTCCGCCCTCATTACCGCCACCGACGACATCAGTTTCAAGTTTATTTTATTTGTTTGATTAATTAAAATCTTACAAAAAGCAGCTAAAACATCAACAATTTTAAAATTATAAAGAAACCCAGATTGCTTTTAATCTACTCCTGAGGCTTGAGCCGGGAGGTTGTTTTAAAATTTGTGCTCTCATTTATTCACAATTTTCCCGTGTGTCCTCTCCCTCCCCCCTGCACTGAATCAATAGTGTTGCGCTATTTGTCACATTAGCGCCGAACGCGGAAATTAACTTTGGCGAATTTCTACCTAAAGACAGCAAACTTGCCTGCCCTGGGGAAGCGGTCGATTCTATGACCGGTATCAGGTGGGACAAAAGATAGGCTGAGAGTCAGGCAGCGGCCATCTTTCTGAGGGCTCGCGCTGCACGTCGCGCTACCGAGCGCTTAAATCCAGGAAAGGTTTGCAGAAACCCAGATTGCTTTTAATCTACTCCTGAGGCTTGAGCCGGGAGGTTGTTTTAAAATTTGTGCTCTGATTTATTCACAATTTTCCCGTGTGTCCTCTCCCTCCCCCCTGCACTGAATCAATAGTGTTGCGTTATTTGTCACATTAGCGCCGAACGCGGAAATTAACTTTGGCGAATTTCTACCTAAAGACAGCAAACTTGCCTGCCCTGGGGAAGCGGTCGATTCTATGACCGGTATCAGGTGGGGCAAAAGATAGGCTGAGAGTCAGGCAGCGGCCATCTTTCTGAGGGCTCGCGCTGCACGTCGCGCTACCGAGCGCTTAAAACCAGGAAAGGTTTGCAGAAACCCAGATTGCTTTTAATCTACTCCTGAGGCTTGAGCCGGAGGTTGTTTTAAAATTTGTGCTCTGATTTATTCACAATTTTCCCGTGTGTCCTCTCCCTCCCCCCTGCACTGAATCAATAGTGTTGCGTTATTTGTCACATTAGCGCCGAACGCGGAAATTAACTTTGGCGAATTTCTACCTAAAGACAGCAAACTTGCCTGCCCTGGGGAAGCGGTCGATTCTATGACCGGTATCAGGTGGGACAAAAGATAGTCTGAGAGTCAGCCAGCGGCCATCTTTCTTTCTGAGGGCTCGCGCTGCACGTCGCGCTACCGAACGCTTAAAACCATACGTTCATGGCTCCGCGCAGCGGACGCGCACTGCGGGCGCGACGATCGCGCGCCGGAGTCAAGCCAGAGTCCTGCCCGTCTGCGCCCGTCCGCGATCGACCGGGGCGCGGGGCAGGGCACTCTGGATCTAATGACATCGATCTGGTAACTAATATGGCGCACTCTCACCAGCAAATCCACTACACACGCGCAACTCTACTAGAAATAGGTAAGACCCCTATTAAATCATGCTGGCACTCCGCGGACCCAAATGCGCTTCCACCACAATGTACTATATGCAATCATCGATTTCATAGTGTTCCGAATCCTAACTCCCATGTGCCAAATCTAAAATTGATGTTGCTAAATTGTAGATCCATGCTTAAACATAAATTGGAACTACGTGACCTACTACAGAAACAAGACTTTGATGTTTTGTTTCTAACCGAAACTTGGTTAGAAGAATCCTCATCCCCCGAAATACTTGAGACAGTCCCTCTGAATTATAGCTTATTGAGAATCGACAGGCCCATACAGCGGGGTGGAGGACTTGCAATGATTTTTTAAAAGGAATTGGAATGCACCCTCACCAATAAGAGCATCATTAATAGTGAAAGTGGTACTTTCTCTATTAAAGTGACTCCATCAATGACCATGACTGGAATTCTCATTTATCGGCCCCCTGGCAATGCTACCCCTTTCTGGATCTGAATCTTCATTTTGAAGACATTAACGCTAAGGAAGCCCAATTACTTAAGACAGCCCTCCACGCATTGGGAATAACACTGCTCTCAACCTTCCCCACACATCAACATGGCCATCTTCTTGACCCTATCTTTGCCACCTGGGAAGGTATTGAAATTCAACCACCTGTCCCAATAATCTGGTCGGACCACCATATGATCACCTTTAACATACCTACGAACAGGACTAAGAATAATGTGAACAAACCCCTGTACACTAAGCGGCGTAACTGGAAAAATTACACGCCTGAACGTCTGATCAACGAATTAAAAATTCACCCCCCGCCCCAAGGACAGTCCTTACAAGACACCTGGAACAATTATGAACTATGGTTGAGCAAGGCACTAGATAAAATTGCCCCATGGACTTGCAAGCCCCCAGCCAGGAGAACAAAATCTGAACCTTGGTTTTCAGAAAAATTTAAAATAGCTAAAGCCCGATGCAAAGCGACTGAAAGAAAATGGAGAAAAAACTATTCTATGGAACTTAAGGAAACCTATAAACTAGAACTAAAATCTTATCAGAGATTAATAAGAGAGGAGAAAAGTCTCTTTTACCAGAACAGAATCGAAGAGGCTACAAATCCAACTAAAGAACTATTCTGGATCTACAAGGAGCTTACAGACACCTCTAGCTTGGATACCCAGGACACATACTCTAATGATTTATGCGAACAAATTGCGGACTTCTTTGTCAAAAAAGTAGAGAAAATTCACGCTATTTTTCCCACTCCCTTTTCATCTGGAAAGGAAATATCCCCCCTTCAAAAAACCACTCTCACCCAATTTTTTACACCCGACAAAGAAAACCTGTCCAGCATAATCAACAGTATCCATTCTGGCTCCCCTAACGATGTGTGCCCGCTAGAAAAGAGCAAAGACATCATGGACCATACTCTTAGGGATCAAATAAGTCAGATGATAACCCTCTCTTTCAAATAATGTTATGTTCCAGAGGCTTGGAAAACAGCTCAAGTCATCCCTCTTAAAAAAAAAAACAACATTCCGGTTACCCAATTTCAAAATCTTAGGCCAATATCCCTCTTGCCTCAAATGCGCCAAGATAATTGAAAAAACAGTCAATAAACAACTCATGGCTTTTTTAGAATCAGAAAACATTCTTCACCCTACTCAATCCGGCTTTAGACCTAACTATTCCACGGAAACAGCTGTTTTGTATTCCACGGAATGTATCCGCAAGATGGTGGACGAGGGTGAGACAGCAGCGTTGGTCATGCTTGATTTAAGCGCAGCTTTTGATACTGTGCTACATGCCACGCTGCTGTCCCGTCTTTCAGACATCGGAGTGAAAGACCATGCTTTGGCGTGGATTAAATCTTTTCTTACAAAAAGATCTTTCCAGATACACTGCCCACCCTTCAAATCATCTTCTCGAGACGTGAGCTATGGGGTTCCACAGGGCTCTAGTTTGAGCCCCACATTGTTCAACATCTATATGAAGCCCCTGGCTCAGGTCGTAGAGAACTTCGGGGTGGGCATTGTCAGCTACGCCGATGACACCCAGCTTATGTTTAAGCTCACGCCTGACACCGAGAAATATGCTTCCAACTTCTCGGAATGCATGGCTGCTGTCGCCATGTGGATGGATAGCAACTGCCTCCGGCTGAATGGAGATAAAACAGAGGTGCTGGTGATAGGGAATAAAACCTCATTATGGTCTCAGGCGTGGTGGCCCACAACTTTGGGTGATTGCCCTCGCCCCGTTGAGAAGGTCAAAAACCTAGGGATTATGATCGACTCTGATCTGTCAGGAAAATCCCAAGTCAACAAAATAATAGGCAAATGCATCGGTACGCTAAGAATTCTAAGAAAAATCATCGATCTCATCCCTACTGAAGCCAGAAAAACCATCGTACATGCACTTATTACACACTGGGAATGTTCTCCTTTTAGGACTGAACCAAAAACATCTTCACCAGCTTCAATGCTTACAAAATGCGGCCGCTCGCTTGGTATTGGGCCTTCCCAAAAGAACATCATCCAAGGCGGCATTGTCCAAATTGCACTGGCTCCCCGTTAGGGAGAGAATCAAATTCAAGAGCCTCTGCTATGCCCATAAGATTGCCCATAACAAAGGTCCCACCTACCTAAGAGATCTTCTGACAATCCACCGCCCTACCAGAGACCTTAGGTCCTCAGGAATGTCTCTTTTCAAACTCCCCCGTGTCCACAGAGCGAAAATTGGCGGCCGATCTTTTCGCTACCTCGGAGTGAAACATTGGAATGCTCTACCTGTTCACTTAAGAATGGAACCTTCAGAGACTCTTTTTAGAGCCAAACTGAAAACCCACCTTTTTCCACAATAATCCTGTTATGTTCTCCAACCGTTCCCTTCTTGATTCTTTGTGAGTTTTTTTGGCAATCAGCGCGGGGATACACAGTTGTGCAGCCATGCGCTTTATAAATGTTTTATTATTATTATTATTATTATTATAAAACAATCCATACGTTCAGTTAATTTCCTAAAACTTTGTTATTTAGCATACACATTAGTTAATATAATAATCAATCATTTGTGGTTATTTCAAAGAAGTAATTCTATAAAATACATATTCACACAGTCCGTAAGTTAATCAAGCGAGACCCTCCAAATTTTCTGTACAGCACAAGGGAATTTGACGAATGCTGAATTGATTGGCAGATCTTCTGGATTTAAACTTGCAATCAGGGCTTGTCTACATGTCTTTACACCACGTATGTTAAACAGTCTCTTAAGTATAGTTTTTCTTTCAATTTCCAAATCCGGACAAATACACAATAAGTGTAGAATGCTTTCTTGTCCTAATTTACATAGCCTGCATAATTTGTTATCTTTTAATCTTTTCCATGGTGCCAAGTGACATAAACCTGGGAAACAGCCAAATCTAGCATTAATAAAGATTTTCTTGGACCATGATTCCGTTATCCTGAATCCGTTAACTATCGGCCATGCGTGATTACGTTTAACACAAATATCTTTATCCTTTATCAGGGAAAGATGGTTGGTAAGTTTATTTACTGTTTTTTGAAGCTCTCCTGTGCAATAGTGGTGTTCCAAACGGATGTTATACCAAATTCTTCAATTGCTGTATTTAAATAGGAGCAGGATTTTAAGTTTCTGTTATTTTTTACTTCTTGCCACAGTAAACTGGACATTTCATTGTCCTGATAATTTTTTATCCGGTTCGATAACATCAGGACCCTGCTAGACAACGGGGATACTACAGCACTAATCCTCCTAAACCTCTCTGCCGCCTTCGACACTGTCTGCCACCGTACACTATGCACACGCCTCCACGCCGCAGGGATCCGAGACAAGGCTTTGGAATGGACCACCTCCTTCCTCTCCGGCAGAACCCAGAGTGTCCGCCTCCCCCCGTTCCGTTCCGAAACCTCCGAGATCATCTGCGGCGTACCCCAAGGATCATCCCTCAGCCCGACACTGTTTAACATTTACATGGCCCCGCTCGCACACTTCGCTCGACAGCACGACCTCAACATAATCTCCTACGCCGATGACACTCAACTGATCCTCTCCCTCACCAAGGACCCCATCACCGCCAAAGCCAACCTCCATGAAGGAATGAAGGCCGTCGCCGACTGGATGAAGATCAGCTACAGAAGCTGAACTCGGACAAGACGGAGATCCTCATCCTTGGCTTCAACACGTCAGCCTGGGACGACTCCTGGTGGCCAACGGCACTGGGGCAGCCCCAATCCCCACCGACCACACACGCAACCTGGGAATCATCCTTGACTCAACGCTCTCAATGACCAAGCAAGTCAATGACGTCTCCTCCTCCTGCTTCAACACCCTCCGCATGCTCTGCAAGATCTACAGATGGATCCCGACAGATACAAGATAGACAGTCACCCACGACCTTGTCAGCAGCAGAATGGACTATGGAAACAAACTCTACGCGGGAGCCCCGACCAAGCTCATCAATCGACTACAACGCATCCAAAACGCCTCGGCACTACTGATCCACGATGTATCACGACACGGCCACATCATCCCCACCTGAGAGACCTGCACTGGCTCCCCGTGAAAAAAAGGATATCCTTCAAGCTCCTCATCCACGCACACAAGGCACTCCACAAGACCGGCCCAGCCTACCTCAACAGACGGCTCTCCTTCTACACCCCCAACCGCCAGCTACATTCCGCCGACCTCTCACTCGCCACCGTCCCGCACATCCGAAGAGCAACCACCGGCGGGAGATTCTTCTCCCACCTCGCCGCCGAGACATGGAACACCCTCCCACTGAGCCTACGACAGACCCAAGACCTGCTGACCTTCAGGAGGATACTAAAGACCTGGCTGTTCGATCAGTAACGGCCCCCACCAACCCCACCATTGCCTTGAGACCCATGCGGGTATGTAGTGTGCTTAACAAATGATTGATTGATTGATTGATTGATTGATTGATTGATTGATTAATTGATTGATTGAGGGAGGGAGACAGAGAGAGGGAGGGAGACAGAGAGAGAGGGAGGGAGACAGAGAGAGAGAGGGAGACAGAGGGAGTGAGACAGAGGGAGGGGCACAGAGAAGGAGGGAGACAGAGAGGGAAGAAGACAGAGGGAGGGAGACAGACAGAGGGAGGGGGGAGACAGACAGAGAGAGACAGACACAGGGAGACAGAGGGAGGGAGACAGACAGAGGGGGACAGAGGGAGGGAGACAGAGGGAGGGAGAGAGACAGAGGGAGGGAGAGAGGGAAGGAGAGGGAGGGAGACAGAGGGAGACAGAGAGAGGGAGAGAGAGAGAGGGAAAGAGAGATGGAGAGAGATAGAGAGATGTGTGTATGCTGGGTCTAGTGGCTCAGTGGAGAAATGCGTCTGCTGCAGGGGGGCTGTGTTTAACCTCATGGTCCCAGTTTTTTTTTTGCTCTAGCCCATACCCCCCACTGGTGCGGACCTCACCAACAAACCACACTGTTAATTTGACACCCGAGAGAAAGTTTGTGAGTACCCATGACGTAGAGGAAGAGAGACTTATTGGAAATAATATAATTAACTACTTACAACTAAATGCAAGACTATTGTGGAAGCTTTGGTGCATTAATTAAGTTGTACATTATTAACAATGTGCAGAATAGTAATTAACACTCAAATTCACATGTGTATACAGACATGATGCTATTGCATTTTGATATGACCTGTTAAAGTGTATATTCTTGGCTCATACTAACTGGACCTCAGCTAGGCCTCAACAGCATATTGTCTAAAATGGATGTCACATTCACTTTTGGGATTTCTGTTGCATTAACCAATCATGTCATGTTTGTTTATTTCTGAGTGTCACTGTTCTCTAAGAGAACTCCCTAGCAGAGGTTCAGAAATGCAACATTTCTTCAAGGTTCTTCCTCCTTCATGAGGTATTGTATTCATTCACAATGGTTCACTGTTGTTTTGTAACTGGTTTGTTTTGACACCTCGATTTGACATTAGCTAAGAGGGGGCTGAATCAATATTCATGTAGTTGGATATTGCTTAGGTGGTAAGGCTGTATGACACTCTTAAACAGTGGAGGCAGGCACGGATCACGGATGGTGAGGTGGGTGAGTGGAAGAGTGTGAATAAAAATACAATTTCACCTACCTCCTCGTCGCGACTCTCCTCATCCCTCTCCTCCGTAAAAGGAAGCACCCAGGCTCCCCTCAGCCAATCACAACACTGCAATGCAGCATTGTGATTGGTCTGAGTGCTGTCTTTCAGGACTCAGCCAGGCAATGGGAACCTGGGTAGGTTCTCCACCCAGGCTGTAATGCAGCTTGGGTGGAGAGCATGCTAAGTGTGCATAAATGTTGGGGGGGGCAGCCTGAGACGGCCGGCCAAACATTCATGCATACTTAGTGAGTGCAAACCACTCCTCCCCTGCTCTGTCAGCAGAGCAGGCCTGTCCCGTCCGCAAAGCTGCTGCAACAGGAAGAAATAAAATGATAATAACATTGAGTTATTATCATTATATTTTTCCTTACACTGCTGAAAAGCAGCGGTGCAACGCTCCTCTGCCTTACTGGAGGAGCCACCCCTGCTCTAATTTGTTGAAAAAATGTATTTCTTTTGCACACCAAAAGATGAATCTGCAGTTTCTATTATGTTCTATGTGGAGGTTTCCTTTATAACCCCTCATATTTGGGGTAAGCCATAAACCTTTATTATCCACCTGGGGATGCTGTCCAATTTCTTACTGATTTCTAAGTATGGGCGAAATTGGCGAATTTGCGGTAAACAAATTTGCGCGAAAGCAAATTCGCGGTTCGCAAAATCCACGAATTTGTGCGAATTTGCAGATTTTTTTATTTTTGCATGTTCGCAGGGCGCTTTGCGTGTTTGCGGGTTTTTTTTTCAGCTCAGCGACCGCGAAGTTACCCATGCGGTCGTACATGGGCGCGGCCATCTTGTTTTCAGTGTTTTCGTTGCGTGTTTCCGGGCGCCAGTTGCATGCTCGCGTTGTGCATTTCTTACGTGCGGGCCGCAATTGCGTGTTTGCGTCAGTTTTTGCGTGCTCGCAGAGGAAAAATCGTGCAAACTTATCCACGCAGTCGCAATGGGCGCAGCCATCTTGTTTTTCATTCATTGCTATGGTTCTGGGCATGCTTTTTCAATCCTCCCTTAATCTTTGCAAACCTTTGTTTCTTTGAACTTTTAAAAAAATTTTTACTCATTATCTATCTCTTTATTTTTCTACATCTATATGTTGTGTTTTTTTCTACTTTTGGTTACTTAAAACTACTTTTTTTAACTCTTTTCTTTTATTTACTTTTTTCCCTATTCTTTCTTTCCTATTTTATTTTCCTTTCCTGTCCAGGACCATGGCAAAGGGAGCCGGGAAGAACCTGAAGGGGAAGGGTCCCGCACCCCGTACCCGGCTCCCTTGCGGGCGCTTAAGGGGGGAGGCAGTAGTAGCCCGGGAGATCTTCAGCGCTGTAGAGGTGGCCGCACTGGTTTTCTTTGTTCAGCGCCACCACCCCAAGACCGTCGCGGCAGGCGGCATGCCCGGTGCCGGGTACGGGCTCCGGGAGCGTCGCCAGCTATGGGGGAAGGTGTGCCGGGCCATGTATCTGGAGTCTGGGCTCCGGCGCACCTACAACCAGGCGACGCACCAGTGGTCCGACATCCTAGACGGGGAGCAAGACCTGCTTGACCTGCTTGGAGTCGAGATCCCGGGCCTTGGTGAGTAGTAGTAGCTAGTATTTAATCACTACTTTGTTTTCTCCTGCTCTGTGTTATGATATTGCAATTTGTTTTTCCGAAGAGCAAGAATGCTGCTGATTACATTGCAGGCAAATTATGTTTCAAAAGCTTCTGGGATTGCAGGTGCTCGCCTGCTCACTGGCGGTGCTACTATGCTTACTTGTTTTCAATTTTGTGCTCATTTGGCCTGAGTGATTATGTATGAGTGAGTACTTTACAGAACTGCGTAATGCTTGACACTAGAGACTCAAGTCCAGTCCTTCCTTTGTACTCCTGCCAAGAGATAGAGGTGGTGGATTGATAGTTTGAGTATATTATGACTACTTATTTAGTAGGAAACTTTTGTTTAAATCATTTTTATTGTTTTCAAACAAAAAGGACATTGCGGCAAAAGAATAATACACACATCCGGGGAGTACCCCTGTACATTCAAATGCCACCCTGCCCCCATATAGGGTGATGAAAGCCATGTGAGGCGATGTGTCCATGTGGGTGGGTGTGGATTGGGCGCGAACCGTGCAAGTCCCAGGGAACCCCAACAGCCCAACCCTCCCCCTCCCCTCAGGAAACTTTTTAGTGGTCTGCAATCATGACAGACTGTGTCTGTCACTTCGCGTGCTGCGGTGTGCTGCCTGCCAGTCCTAGTACAACCTTTGTTGTAGTTATGTTATATATGCTGTTTTGTAATGCGCACAATTACTACCGGAGTATCCTGGCGCGGTATACCGCTGGGGAACCCGTCCTGGCTTTCCCTGTGGGATGGTCCCTACTGGGAGTCCCCAAGGTGGAGCCAGGCATCCCCGGCGTTGATGGGGCCGTTGTGGAGATTAGGCAAGCTAATGCCCAGAGTTGCCGAGTGGGCCCCTGGTTAGAGTAGGTACCGAGGCGAGAATTATGGAGTCCGCTGACCCTGGTCCATGACCCTGCCGCTTCAGGAATTGAACCCTGGTCCCGGGCCGACTCCTGCTTCCGGGTCTGCTGCCTCTAACCAGTAAGCCACACCACTCCTAGTTGGTTTAGTGAGTTACATAACTTTCCAAGTAGTTGTCCGCGAATCCAGCAATACTAATATCCTAGTAGACTACATCGGATAAGTCAATACATTTAGTGCAATTGTTGTCTATTTCCCCAAAATAATTTGTTATTGTTTTTTTGAAATGTTTGATTTAGTTGACAACAATCATCCATGTTTGTGTCTTTCTTTCATGTACATCAGATCCGCCCGGGGGCAAGGGGACAGAGGTGGAGGTAGCGACGCTTGCGGAGCAGGAAGGCCAGGATAGGTCCGCCGAGGGCTCCTCTGCTGGCCCCAGTAAGTTTTCCTGTTTATATTAATAATTATACATCCCTATCTTTTACAGCACCTATTTATTTCAAACGTTCCTCATAATGCTATTTTTTCCTAAATCGTCTTTGATCTTCTTGTAGACTGTTACTAAATTCTTATCCTGCCTCTACAATGACTCTCTGTGCTACTACTAGATTATTATTATTAGTCTGTCTGTGTAGCTAGCTAAGCTTGCACAGTTGGCAAAAGATGTACTGTTAAACAAAACTCCTATTCAGCAATAGCTCCAGGCACTGAGTGCAGTCGTCTGGGTTGTCCATAATGTCTATTGAAGTCTTCTAAATGTTTATGCTTTGACAATTCCCAACAATAAAATGTCAATGGCCACCAAGAATAAGATACTAGTTTACTTTTTGATTGGATAGGAGGACATACTACTACTGTTGCAGGGACTATTCTGCACATACAGAACTATGGACAAGAAATAGGTTATTTGTTATAAATTAAAATAGGCGCAGTTAGACTTTCCACATACCTCAGTCATACCAGAAGTTGAACCCCCAATCTCCTTACTGACTAACTAGTGTGTCAGAGAGTAATTATTTTGCTCCTGAATGCAGTGATGATCCCCAATGATTATACAACCCAGAGAACATAAGACTATGGAGTCAGAGTCCCGATCTCTCAGAGTCACGGACTCATGCTTGCAAATTGCAAACCCTTTCGCTCACTCACTCATGACCAAAAACCACAGAGTCTATGTAAGTTTTAAAGCTTTATTAAAAGTAAAACAAGTAGCTCTGTGTGTACTCTGTAAAAATGTAAATTGTGCATTATATAAAAACATTTATTAAATTCAATGTCATATAGCAAAAGGGGAAGGACTGAAAAGTGGCTGATTTCACACATTAATTGTGGGAGAGCCCTCACCTGGTTGGAACTTAAAGTCTTGGTGGGGATGAATCGTTGACGACTCCGACTAAGAAATGATGATGATCTTGCTCTTGTTCGTTGAAGGGAAGCTTCTGTCTGTTATGAGAAAAATGGTGCATGTTAAAAAGCAAGCATTCATCAGTTGTGTCAAAAAGTGTAGCATCACATGTTATGGCTAAGCATAAATAAAAACACCCTTCCCTGAAGAAAGGGAAATTTTTAGTTTAGACTAGAGAGTCACAAATTATGTAGTACTAGTAACTTTATTTCATTCCTAGACAAAATAGGGAGTGGTGTATCTGGCATCTAAAAAATATTAACTGTTTTTCTAGGCATAACACCATCAGCACAGCCAACCACCAGTGCCGTGGCCAGCGCGGAGGTGGGCACTCCAGGGTCGGATGCGGTGCCACAGCCAGCAGGAACTGCTGTGGGGGATGCCACGGTAGTGGCGGGCATTGGTAAGCTATTATGGGGCATATTATCAAGGGGATTTATCTCCGCTTTTTTGGCTTTAAAAGCCAAGAAAGCGGAGATAAAATTATCTCCCTATTACCTAGCTGTCGCCAACACCAGTTAGCGACAGCTAGTAGGAAATAGCGACCATCTTGGGCCCCACTTTGCATGTCAGTGATATTTATCACTAATGACATGCAAAGTGGGCATGCCAAGATGTTAGCGGCTGGAAACAGTTACTAACATCGCTATCTCCTATTACCAACTTTTGGAGATATTCGCGCTAAGCGCGAATATCTCCAAAAGCTAACACCTGCCCTGAGCAGTTCTTAGCCATGTCATCCAATGGGAGGTGGATAACATGGCTAAGAGCATTAGCTTGGCAATGCATGAATATCGCTGACTATTCAGCGATATTCATGCATTGTGGCCGTTTTTTATCGCATTTGCGATAAACCTTGATAATACCAAGGTTTATCTGCGATAAAAATCGCCGCAGCTCAGCGGTAAATTTTTGTCTCTAACCAAGCAATAGCGATAATTATCGCTATTGCTTGGTAATATGCCCCTATATTCCTTACTTATTGAGATTGCAGAGTAGACTCTCTGCAGGGGTGTATATGTTGTACAGTACGAGTACACTTTACTGTTAAGAAGACTTACAAATTTAGAACTAAGTTTTTGTCAACCAGGTAGAAGACAGTCACCCTTGATTTCTCATTAGCAATAGCGGCGGGAGTTGATGAGTAACCAATGGCCTCCTCTAAATTTGACTTCAACTCAGCTGTGAAAGTTTTATCGAGAAGCCAAGTCAGATCAGAGATGAACTTGATGGATGGGATGAACAACAAGCATTTACAATACAATAGGTCACCCAATAGCGAGATTTTGAGCTATTGGCATTGTTAATGGCAATTCCTTTTATAATAATAAAAGGCATTGCGATGGGTGAGAGGGGCGAGGGGTGAGAGGGGCGAAGGGAGGGTGGTGAGAGGGGAGGGTGGTGAGAGGGGAGAGTGGTGAGAGGGGAGAGTGGTGAGAGGGGAGAGTGGTGAGAGGGGAGAGTGGTGAAAGGGGAGAGTGGTGAAAGGGGAGAGTAGTGAATGGGGAGAGTAGTGATAGTGTAATGGGGAAAGAGTGTTGAGAGGGTAGAGTGTTATCGTATTTGTAATGCAACATGTTTAGTATTAACGTGACTTAGATGTATGATATAACAAATAACAATTGTTTTTTCTAAAATAATATTTAATACTTAAATAAAAGTAATTTTAATTTATAATGGCAATATCTTAAACTTTACTAAAAAACTTGTGTGAATGTTATGTTCAGTGTATTGTGGTGGTATCCCTGAGTGATGTGGTGGTGTCCCTGAGTGATGTGGTGGTGTCCCTGAGTGGTGTGGTGGTGTCCCTGAGTGGTGTGGTGGTGTCCCTGAGTGGTGTGGTGGTGTCCCTAAGTGATGCGGTGGTGTTTATGAGTGATGCGGTGGTGTCCCTGAGTGATGCGGTGGTATCCCTGAGTGATGTGGTGTTGTCCCTGAGTGATGTGGTGGTGTCCCTGAGTGATGTGGCGGTGTCCCTGAGTGATGCGGTGGTGTCCCTGAGTGATGCGGCGGTGTCCCTGAGTGATGCGGTGGTGTCCCTGAGTGATGAGTGGTGGTGTCCCCGAGTGATGAGTGGTGGTGTCCCCGAGTGATGTGGTGGTGTCCCTGAGTGGTGTGGTGGTGTCCCTGAGTGATGTGGTGGTGTCCCTGAGTGATGTGGTGGTGTCCCTGAGTGGTGTGGTGGTGTCCCTGAGTGGTGTGGTGGTGTCCCTGAGTGGTGTGGTGGTGTCCCTAAGTGATGCGGTGGTGTTTATGAGTGATGCGGTGGTGTCCCTGAGTGATGCGGTGGTATCCCTGAGTGGTGTGGTGGTGTCCCTAAGTGATGCGGTGGTGTTTATGAGTGATGCGGTGGTGTCCCTGAGTGGTGTGGTGGTGTCCCTGAGTGATGTGGTGGTGTCCCTGAGTGATGTGGTGGTGTCCCTGAGTGGTGTGGTGGTGTCCCTGAGTGGTGTGGTGGTGTCCCTGAGTGGTGTGGTGGTGTCCCTGAGTGGTGTGGTGGTGTCCCTAAGTGATGCGGTGGTGTTTATGAGTGATGCGGTGGTGTCCCTGAGTGATGCGGTGGTATCCCTGAATGATGTGGTGTTGTCCCTGAGTGATGTGGTGGTGTCCCTGAGTGATGTGGCGGTGTCCCTGAGTGATGCGGTGGTGTCCCTGAGTGATGCGGCGGTGTCCCTGAGTGATGCGGTGGTGTCCCTGAGTGATGAGTGGTGGTGTCCCCGAGTGATGAGTGGTGGTGTCCCCAAGTGATGTGGTGGTGTCCCTGAGTGGTGTGGTGGTGTCCCTGAGTGATGTGGTGGTGTCCCTGAGTGATGTGGTGGTGTCCCTGAGTGATGCGGTGATGTCCCTTATTGATGCGTGGGGGTGTCAGTAAGTAGTGTGCCGGTGTCCATGAGTGAGGTTAGGGTGTCCCTAAGTAATGCGGTGTTGGCCATGAGTGTTGCCCCAGAGTGATGTTTGTCTATAAAGTGATTTGTAAAATGTGAATGAGAATGTGAGCGTGTTTACATAAAAAAGTAGAAACGAGTTTGGGCGCATACATTTCAATTTTTTTTAAAAAAGTATTGTAAGTAAATAAATGTAAAGCACATGCTAAAAGCTTAAATATCAACTTTTTCATAAATACCCAGTGGCTAATGCAGGTGCAGAGATGGTATTATTTACCTTTCACTGATTTCAAATGTGACATTTTGCATTTTTTCTATGGATGGGCTCGGTATTATTTCCCACAAAATAATAGTGTCTATTTTTAGAATGAGCATGTAGTGTGCTGAAATGCTCTTTTTCCGTCTGAGAGTCGAAGCCCCCTTTCCCTGTGGCTGCAAACCTGAGCACTTTTCAGAAGGTGCCCCATCCTCCGTGGCGCCCGTCCCCCCTCCCGCAGATATGCAAGGCAGGGCTTCTTTTGTCTTGCAGGCGTACGAGGAACAGGTGTGAATTGGCGATTGCCCAGGCAATTCTGCATGAAAACGGGCCTAGACCTTGACACTCCCAGCTCCAGCCGAGTCGCTTCCAGCCCCTCGCCTAGGTGTCTCCAAGTGAACTGCAGTGTGCAGTTTCAATAAACACATTCACCCCGACAAATGCATAGCATACAGGGAATGCCGTGCATTGAACGATAAAGGTTATCAGAGCTGTATCCCTTCACCATCCTTTCACTCATGTAAAAAGGCGCAACTTTCGTTGGAAGGACTGTTAAGGAGATGTCCTACGAAAGGAATTATATTGCAATTCAAAGACAAAACGTATTTCCTGAAACTGTGACAGTGTAACATTATATTAAATGCGTGTTCATACACAAATGCTGACTGTCATCATGCCAAAGTTTGTGTGATTTTGGAGATTGACCTTTCCAAATGTTGCCATCTTTCGAAAAAAACTCGTTTAAAAGAGCACTCCGCAAGCAGCATTTCTTTTAGTAAAGACTTTCAGTGAGCTGGTCTTTGCATGGGAGCCAAAAGGAGTAGGGGAGTGAGCGAGTGTGAGGGAAGCCTGGCGACAGGGGGCTGGGGAGGTGATCCCTTTGAAGGCATTGCGCAGAGGGGGGTGAGGGGGAGAGGAGGCGGGGGAGAGCTCCTTTGAAATGCTGCTGGGGAGCAAATGGCAAGCTCGTGCACGAGCACGTGCACTTGCCGAAATCCGGACGCCTGGTTCAGCTCCTGTTTTGGCCACTATAGATCGACCATCTGCAATGCGCAAGCGCATTGGCAGAGGTCGACCTAAAAAGGGAAAGAAGGGTGTAAGGAAGGAGGAGTGATTGAAAATTAATGACTGCCAAAGAATGATACTTGTTTTTTAATGCAGCCCGAGGTGGCTGGGAATCTGATGCATGGTCTGATGCATGGCAGGTTGAAGGCTGAAGCAAGGATGGGTCGAAGGAGAAAGAAAAGAGGACTGCCTGAGTGGGTGAAACAGAAACTGTATGTGTGCGCAGTATATCCTTTGGTTCAAATTCAAATGCAAGTCAAGCACGGATGCATGGCTGGCGTTTTAAAAAAAAAAGCAAAAGGTTTTTTTCGGTGAGAAAAAGTAAGGTTTGTCCAGTTGAGAGTCAGACATTAAGAAGAATGATTGACATTTACTTTGAATGGATGGATGCCTGCCTGCCTGGATGGTATATTCCTCTTAGTTAGCATAGGTGTATGTAGACAGAGTAGACGGTCACTGGATGAAGAGTGTTACTTTGAAGAGCATGTAACACCGCACGTCCGTGCCAGAGTAGCAAAGGAAAATAGAAGTTGTAATTTTTCAGAATACTACCATGACTAGTAACAGTAGTTTGCAAGCACAGCGTATATCCGGCGATTACGGTGACCACTCACTCACTACCTCTGTTAATAATTTTTTTACAACTCTGTCATTCATGTGTGGCCTATCGGTGCTAACTCAATCAAAAACAAAGCACCTAAATGTCATCCCATTTGTAAGCAAATATCCTGTGATGGGATAGATGATCATATTATTTATCTTCTTCATTTTCCTTTTGTAGTAGTCAAGTGCAGGGCAGGGTAAAAGTTAAATTAATTAAGCAGTAGCCCTTGTAACAAAGTATGGCCAGTGCCACCCATAATAGAAAAGTAAGAGCTTCACCATCTGCATGTACTGGACTGGTAACAGTAACGCAAGTCTGTGTCATCATGGCTTGCGCCTGTTTTTTTTCGGGTGCAAGTTGACTGCACTGGCATTATGCCGGCTTCCACAAGTTTACGTACCAATTTCGCTAAACAAGAGAGAAGAAGAAGACTGGTGTACTGTCTGAGTCTAATGTAGTGAGTCCATATAGTGCTAGTAGAATTCCTGAAACTTCCAGTAATATTAGAGCAGAGGGCGACAAAGTGGGAGGTACGATAGATACGTGCCACAAATGTTATGTACTGTGCTTGCAAGTTGCTAGTGCTACTGTGACACAACTTTCTGCTGAATTATTTTGTGTTAATCCTTAAGAGCATTGGTTACAGTATGTTTTTCTTTCTTCATATAGATGCTCCTTCCAAACTAACAAGGAAGGAGTTGGCTAGACGGGTCCGGCAACGGAAGCTGGAGGCAATTGTCGCCGAATATCGGTGGCTGCTGGCCCAGGAGGAGGAGGACACGCAGTCACAGTTGACATCAACATCCATGACAGCTGCATCCTCCTCTGCCCACCCTGGGTCATCCAGTCAGCGCAAGCCTTCAGCGGTACAGAGCCGTGGTTCCGCAACCACCCGCCACCGCCAAGCAGCAAAAAAATCAGCTGCCCCCCATAGTAGGTGCAAGGCTCGTCTGCACCGCTTGACCCTCAGAGTGTCCAACCTTGAGCAGGAGCTGGCGAGGCTAAAAACCCTGCTCAAGGACCTCCGCAGAGAGCATCGTGACCACCTGGCCAAAGGACACCGCCGGCGGAAGTAGAGGAGAGACTGTCCCTTGCCCCTTTTTTAAAGACTGTTGAGGGGGTGGGAATTGGGCGTTGGGGTTTTTGGACTTTTGGGGACTGATTTGATTCATTGACATTGGTTGGGGATAGGGAGGGGGGTGGGTTGGGTCTTCTTGTGGGATAGTTTATTTTTGTTAGGGCTCCAATAATTATTTATTTCTCTACTTAAACATAGCATACGTGTTTTTTTACTGTTTTGTGGGGGAGGCGGTGGGGGATTAACTGTACGTTTGTTTTCCTGAAACTTAACTGGCTGGTTGATTCAAATTGTCTAATCGCCCAAATTTGTACAAAAGTGCCACTGACAGAGTTAGTGAATTCAATTGTCCTACTACTTTACAAGTACTACCGTCAGTCTCTCCTCTCCTCCTACTCCATTATTCTTCCTCCCCAAAATGCTTATCTTACCTGTGATTCGTGTTTGAGAATAGGGATAGGCACAGGGCTCGGTGCATGGCAAATGGCGATTAAGGTTGGCTATGGAATCCTGGAAAGATGAAAAGTCATTGTTGTGGTGGTGGTAGTAGTAGTGACACACACTGGCAGTAGCAGCATATGAAAAAAAGGAAATAAAACATTGAGTGGCCTGAGCGTAGCATTAGAACAGTACGATAGATAGTACAGTACACAGTAAGAATATATCCTCGGATTCCTTCACCATCCTTGAAATTGATTCTGTTGCTTTGACCTTATCCTCCCCAGCAAGTGTGTGGAATTAATGTTGTCATTTAGTCACACCTCAATGAAAACCACACAGCCCGGGGGAAGAGGGTTAGGGTTTGAAAATTGGATGGGAATGGGGGGTTTTGGGAAAGTTTTGTGGAGAGAGGAAAAAAACACAGCATGTACAAACAACAAATGAAGAAAAACAAATCTTTGGATACGAAGATATCCATAAATCTTTTAAGGGACATAAAGGAAGTGAACTACTGCATGCATGAAGTTGTTTGCTAAATGGATGGTTAGCTTACTGAAAAGTAGTACTTACTGCAACTTACTAACTATGAAGAAACATTATTTGACAGTACAGGGCTGCAGTAATTACGCAATTTCACTTGCCTATCTGCCCTCAGAGAGAATAAACACTTATTAGTACATTAAATTAGTTTTAAAAATAGCAAAGAAACTTATCAAATAGCTGGAGGGATGAATTTGAAGCAGAGAGCAAACAAACGCACAGAGTCACACTCATAGAAGTTCACAACAATAACATTATTTAAAAGATAAGGAGAAGTGAAGAGGATACTGTAACTGTATGTTGTAGTTGTCCTGTTCAATCTGGGAAGTTACATGCATCCAGCCATTCCTCTTATTCGCTGTACTCCTCGATTCCATCTGATGCTCCGTCGATCAATCTTGCTGACCAGACAGACACACTGTCCACTGCCTGCCTGGCGGAGGCATAATTGCGGATCGCTAATGGTAAGCCTGAGTTAATCGTTTTTCCCATCGCACAGGGTAAAAGCCGGCCTGTAATTGTTGATGGAAAAACAGGAAGTAATATTAAAAAGCACCACGGAGAAAAAAATAGAAGGTGCGGTGTGTAGTGCAAAAATAACACTTTCAGTTTCAGAGGCGACAGTAGTATTACATACAAGCATCATTTCTAAAGTGCGTACTCTGAGTCTCCTTTTCAAGGATAGTAATTAGCACACAGCACAGCAGGCCAGGGCCATGCATACGGTCAAGGCAGGCACCACTGAGTGAAGCAACCTGATGTAGCAGACCTCTTTGACACAGATAGACAAAGCATATCTAATTGCATGCAGCAAGCCACATAGCCATAGCCGCAATTTTACATGAAGTGCTGTCTGGACTCTGACATAACAACACTACACTGACTCGACCACTCCATACCTCGACTAGACAGACATGTAGTTCTGCTGTAGTTGTTGTTGACTGGTTTACCTGTTTGCCACTCACGAAATGGCCATAGTTCTTCCGTAAACCGACGATAATGATCCATCCAACCCAGTGAGTGACTGTAGAGAAAAAAGATATTATATAACTTTGATCATCAAGAATCATCATCATCATGGTATATTGGCAAACTCAATGTTGTTCATGCAGTCGGAGTCTACACACACAGTGAGTCCAAGGACATTTTGCATTTAAAAAAATAAAATGTAGTGGCCCCTGCAGTAGAAGTACAATTTGAATTAAACAAGGTAAAAGCAAACAGCAATTGCTTTTATCAGAGCCAGATAGCCAGTGCTGTCCACTGCATGCCATCTCATTATTCATTACCTGTTCCACTTTTTGTCCGCATCTTGTTCTTAAAGTGAAGGCCCGCAGGGCAGCCTCTCATGTCAATTTCAGAAGTAACTGTCAGCAATCAGCATATAGTCAGTAATTCCAGTACCACTTCTTTTGAGGGGACTCGTCTGCAAAGCGACAGTTTCTTCATTCTGCGTAATCCAGCCATCTGCCTTGAGGGAAATGGATAGGGGGAGTCTGGAGGAGGAGGATAGAGGAGCATGACTGAGTTGTGAACTTGTGAACTTCAAGATTGCAGACAGCGGCACCTTCAATAAGGAAATCAGACGAAGACAGTGCTTCTGATGGATTTGTTGTGATTAGAGTTTTGTTGTGGTAAAAGTTGCAAAACAAAGAAAGACACACAGGAGTAAAAGTGAATAAGGAGTCAGGACGGAAAAAAAAGGAAGTCAGTTTCAGGCCTAGGTGTCAGGGAAGTGGAGCTCGTCCGCAAACTCTGTGAATTGAGATGAGAGTAGGTCAGCCAACAGAGAAGAACTTCAGTCACCTAAGTAGGTGTCCTCTTCTTCCTACGTGGATTCACGTATTTTGTAATCTGGTGGTATGAAGTGCTGATTCATCTTGATCATTGTTAACCTCTCCACATTTTTGGGCGAGAGGCGGGTCTTTTTTGAAGTTACAATGGCACCAGCAGCACTGAAAACACGTTCAGAAGACACATTTGCGAGTGGGCAAGACAAATAATTTAGAGCCAGCTTGGTGATCAATGGCCATTGACCCCTTTTTCCAAACCAATACAGCAATGGGTTGTGATCCATGTAGACCTCTGTTGGGACATCCAGATAGGCCTGCACCATCCACTCAAGGTCATCCAGGGCTGCTTCACTTTGCGTACCATCTGTGGCATTTGCATCAGCACTGGAACAAGCAAACCCTTGATGAGTTATCCAATCCGCTTCCGGCAATATTATGGCTGGGCCTGGTGCAGGTGAGGATGATGATATGGTTACTGGTGTAGGTAACGGCTGTAAGGGAAAGTGACTGCCTTCGGCCACAGAAGTGGACCTTGGCGCCGAATGGCCTGCTGATTCATTAGTACTTCTGCCGGTTCCTTCAATTTCCTGCCGCTCTTTTTCGAACCGAGTGGCGACAGAGCTAGCCAATGCTTGTACTTTGAAAACATCGTCTTCAGTAAAAGGAATGAATGCTTTGCTGGCCAGTGCCTTTTTTTACCGTGGATCCAGAATAGTGGCACAAATGTAATGTTGTTCTGTATGTATTTTTTTAAACCTTTCATTGTCAACTAGGCGGGTTAATAAGCTCTCCGCCAACGGATATGCATCTTGCTTGTCAGTATCATCTTTGAACGTTGAAGACACCGCCTTCAGTTGGTGCTCTAGCATGCGCAAGAATGGGATAGCTTTGCCCAAAGTACAGTCCTCCCTGCTGACTTCACGCATGAAGCCCTTAAAAGGACAAAGCATGTCTGTCAGGCTTTTCACTAGGTCCCATTCCTCCAACTCTAGCCGCATGTCTTTCATAGAAGAACCCAGTGCAAAGACATACTCATTGATTGCCAAGCACTGCTCAGACAGACGCTCAAGCATGTAGAAGGTTGAGTTCCAACTTGTTACCACCTCCTGGATGAGTCCTCTGACTGGCACTCTACGATCATGTTGAAGTTTCCTCAGCTGGTTCCGGGCCTTAAAAGAATGGCTGAAATGTGTGCAGATTCTTTGGCAGGTGGTCAGTAACTTGATGACTGTGTTTTCTCTTTTCAAGAAATCTTGAACAACAATGTTAATACTGTGCGCCAAACACGGCACTCTGAAATAGCCACCATCATTCATGGCCCTAACTATATTACTGCCATTATCCGTGGAAACATAACCAATCATGCACTTTCTTGGATGCAGCCATTCAAAGACCTTACTGTTAAACTCCTCCAAAATGTTTACTGCAGTATGAGATTTTTCCATGGCAAACATGGTTACTGTTGCATGTTTCCGACTAGCTTGAAAAATTGTGGAAACACACTCCTTAGCACACGTATATCAGAATATAGTTATGTATAGGTGTTGCCACCCGTTTGACACAATCACAATACGTAGTTCTTGGTAATACAGATATTATATTTATTCTTGAATGCTGGAAGTTCTCCACACAGCCGACACGTGTTTCGTCGTGACCGGGAGTATAACCTAACGACTTTTTCAAGGCTATTTTCAATTCCGTTTTCTTTTAATTAGTATGCGTGATAATTCCAATCCGCATAGGGGTTCTACGGGGGTCTTCTGTTATAGTGTCCACTTTAATATGTCCAAAGGACTCCACTTCACACTTTGGTTGAGTTTGGCTTTCGCCCAAATCGTTTTTATCCGTCAGTGCCCCCGTTCAGAATCAGCGCGTATGCTCGATTGAAAAAAAAATTGGCAATGTCAACACCTGCATACAGCTTGTCTCTAATCCCTGCAAAAGAGACCCAGTGTGCAGTGATGCACATGTAATCAAGGGCTTGGCAACTGGTCCACATGTCTGTTGTCAGGCGGATAGTGTGAACAGCACTCTTCTGCAAAGCTGCCCCAATAACCTCCAGAACATCTTGATGTAGTGCTGGAACCGCAACTCTGGCAAAATAGGACCGGCTAGGAACCTTCCATTTAGGGCAGACTGTTGCCACAAATTCTCGAAAACCCACCCCTTCCACGAAAGAAAAAGGGAGAAGGTCCAGCGCTAACATTTTAGCCAGCATTGCATTATAAAGACGTGCCATTGGGTGGTTGTGTTCTAATGGCGAGTCCGACCAAAACATGCTTTTAATGGTGGTCTGGACCATTTTCATATGTGATGATGATGATCCAGACTTCTTCAACCCAGTTAGGCTCATTGATGCACTTTTTCGCATTGGTGTCTCTCCCAGACTCTTAGTGTGTCTCCTAGATGTTGCTGGGGTAGAGGGTGTGGGCGCTACCACTGCAGTGCTGCTGCCAGGGGTACTGTGTGTACCAGAAAAATATCTGTTGCTTCTTCACCTCCCCCCTGCACGATCATCAGCCCCTCATCATCATCAGATGCAATATCAATGGATACATTTGGATTTGTTGTACTTTTGGCTTCCTGGATCTTACTTAGGTGCGCCTCCCACTGGATAGTGTGTTGTTATTGGGGATGACCTCCCGGCCTCCGGTACCATAGTTGGTACCAAGCTTACCCCGACTAACTACAGTTTTACAAATTGAACAAACAACTAGGTTTTCTGCCTTTTTGCTAATACTAAAGAAGTCCCAAACTGGGGAGTTGAGATTTCTGGTGGTGGTGGTGGAGGTGCTACTTTCAATGCCAGATGAAGTGGAGGATGGGCGTGGCCGAATTTAACTCTGTTGTGCACTTACAGTTACAGCAGCACTTCTTGAGGTAATGGAGGTCGAGCTGGATGGAGGTCCCTGCCGGCCCTTCGGAAGAGAAAATATGGCAGCTGTAGGTTGTGTTGGTGTAGTAGTTACCGGTGTTGGTGGTGGTACCAGTGCCACCCCGCCCACATCCCGCTGAGCAGCAATTCGGGCTAGGGTAAAAATGTCTGTCTGCTGCATGCCCCCTGGGGCTGGAGTGACGACTGTGATGACTGGGTCCTCATCGTCAGACTGTCGATCAGCAGCAGAATACACCACTTCTTCCACTTCTTGTTCGTCGTCATCACCCATAAGTGAAAGCCTTGCGGGCACCTTCCTTTTAGACTTAGCTACCTTTATCGGCTCATGGCGTGCCTCCCTCTCAGACTGCATTGGTGGGTTCCAATCAAGATCTAGATCATCAGAAGGAAGGGGGCTTGAAGAAGAACTTGTACTAGCCCTCCTTGACCTTTTTCTTGCTGGGGATATGGAAGACAATGGATCATCAGGAGGAGTGGCTTGCTCGGATGATACCTCCGCTTGAATCTCGATTTCCTGATGTGCCCCTACTTCTGGAGGAACAAGCATTGTGGGCAGTTGTACCTCTCCATGCGCCTTTACTTGGGCCTCTCCATGCACCTCTACTTGCACCTCTACTTGCGCCACTCCTTGCGCCACGCCTTGAGCCTCTCCTTGCGCCTCTCCTTGCGACTCTCCTTGTGCCTCTCCTTGCACCTCTCCTTGTTGCACCTGTGGTTGTCGTTGCACCTATGGTTGAACACTCGTCAGTTGAGTTACACCCTGCGTTGATTGGATGCTACTTTCTTGCGATGAGTCAACGCCAACATCACTGGTGGATGGTGATTGAGATATTAAAGTGTCTGCTTCTGCGGCACTCATGGCCTTGGGCCTAACTTGGCGTGGTGGCACTGAGACCAATGAAGCTGGGGTGCTGCTCCCCGCTTGGTCCCCGGTGGACACCGCTGCTGCAGGCGTAGGTTTTTTTTTTCTAAAAAAAAAGTGTTTGTGGGCACACCAGTCTCCTTGGTAAGTGGCGCCACTTGCTCCTTCTGCTCCTTCTTACTGGCAATTTTCTTTGTAGAGGAGCTACGGCCACCTTTCTTTGGGCCCATCTTCTTCAGATGTCAGAACAGCAGGCCGCAGTTGCACGAGTTGCAGAGTTGTCTGTGGCCACATGTGACGTCACGTGACGTTGTGCTGCAGACACTGCAGCAGGACTTCTTCCTGGCACTGATGATGAACGATGAGGATGATTTGTGGTTCTCTTTGTGCACTTAAAAGCAAAGGAAGCCAGAGGACCATCAGTTAAATAAATGTTGCATATGTCGTTCTTCAATTAATATTTGCAAATAGGCATTTATTATTATTACAACACACCCAAAAACGGAAAGACCAAAAATAAAAATTGCTATTATTTCTAATCAAAAATTGATGTTTACATTAATAGAAGAGAGACCACACAGAGATAGTTGTTTCATGCACCACAGAGTACCCCTGGGCATAATGGATGAAAGAAGGCAGACTGGGTGCAGGTCTATGGCACAAAGCACACTGCCTGGCTTCAAAATGGCCCCTTGACCCCACCCACATGGCCAAGCCCTGCCTGCCCTGGACCAGGCCTCAAAATGGCCCCCACACACATGGCCAGGCCCCAACAACACCCCAAAAAAATTAAAAACACATAAAACTCACCTCTATCCAATGCCATCCATGCTCTAAATGATGGTTAAATTCAAGAGACCCCACAGAAAGACTTGGCCCATGCACCACTGAGTACCCCTGGGCATAATGGATGAAAGCAAGGCAGACTGGGTGCAGGCCTATGGCTCAAAGCACACTCCTGGCTTCAAAATGGCCCCTTGACCCCCACCCACATGACCAGGCCCTGGACCAGGCCTTAAAATGGCCCCCACCCACATGGCCAGGCCCTGGACCAGGCCTCAAAATGGCCCCCACCCACATGGCCAGGCCCCAACAACACCCCAAAAAATCGAAAAACACACAAAAATCACCCCAATCCAATGCCATCCATGCCCTAAATGATGTTTAAATTCAAGGGACCCCACAGAAAGACTTGGTCCATGCACCACTGAGTACCCCTGGGCATAATGGATGAAAGCAAGGCAGACTGGCTGCGGGCCTATGGCACAAAGCACACTGCCTGGCTTCAAAATGGCCCCTTGACCCCCACTCACATGGCCAAGCCCTGCCAGCCTGGACCAGGCCTCAAAATGGCCCCCACCCACATGGCCAGGCCCCAACAACACCCCAAAAAAATAAAAAAACACACAAAAATCACCACAATCCAATGCCAGCTATGCCCTAAATGATGTTTAAATTCAAGACACCCCACAGAAAGACTTGGTCCATGCACCACTGACTACCCCCTGGGTCTACGGGCTAGTGTGGCTTTACAAGCAACCTCAAAATTTAAAAAGAAAATCCTCATATAACAGTGAACTATTCAATTCCATGGCATAAATGATAATTAAGTTCAACAAAACACACAGGAACAGTTGTATCATGCACCCATGACTAACCCTGGGCCTACTGGATACTGTGCCTACCCACAATATATTTTTTTAAGTTGTGAAAAAGTTAAAAAAAATTGTAGTTGCAGCAACTGCAATGCCCCAAACAAACAACACTAACTTACTTGTAAAATCTCAACTCCAAAAGTAATCCAAAAGTGATCCAAACAAAAAGGCCTCAAATACAAATATCCAGCAGCAGCCACAAAAAGTAATCCCTACAGCTCCAGATCCAAATGAAAAGTGACCAGGACATGGACAAAGCACTGGGAGGAGCCTGCTGGACGGGAACAGGAAGTTGGAGACTCTGGGGCACTTCCTTCCTCCCACCACCCCAAACATGGACTCCTTGCACAAATAAATGCAGCCAAATGTCAATCTGAGGAGTTATTTTGATCCAAATCATCATTTTCAGAAGGTTTATGCTGCCTGCGGTAGATTTCTTGTGCAGAATTAAAATTTTTGCAAGTTCGGGAAAGCGAGCTGTTCAAATCTCCCGCAGGATGTCAGCTGCGCGGCGCATCTACGTGTTCGCAATAGTTTACTCCCGCGATGCGTGATCGCAGGCCCTTATGACGTAGTCGCGTTCTCAAACTCTCGCAGTGCAAGATGGCAGGCCGCTATGATGTACTCGCGGTCAAAAAGTCTTGCGCGATCACGCAGCCAGATCCAAAATGGCGCAGCGCACGCAAACCGGGAGGAAAAACAACTCGGCGAACTCAGAATCACAGTAAGTCAACTCCGCACGCGCGAGATTGCATTTTTGAAGCGCGACCGAGCAAAAAATCCAGCAGCTTGCGAATTGCGAATTTTTTTACAAGTTTGCGCGATTCGCGGACCGCGAAAATGCCAAAAATTCAGCCCACACTTACTGATTTTCCTGCTCTTTAGGACTTAAGACTATTTTTGATTTTGCCTATCATTTAGATTTGTCCTATTACTAAGAACCTTTATGGCAATAACTTTAGGGATCTTCACTTTACAGTTTCTGTATTGTACCTAAGTGCTCTAATTTTGCCCTAGACCTCACTTATTCAGTCAATCCTTTCTTATTCAAGTGTACTTTTGGTGTGCTGATTTTGTACCTTTTCTCTGGGACATATTGTCTCATGAAATTGAGGTTTAACACCGTCCCCAATCCTCTCAACCATGCACTTGCTATTGAGGTGACTTTTGTGGCGCAAGATTTTAGGGGTACATCACTCCTACACTATCAATATTAAAGTAAAACAGAAAGTGATTTATTTTAACTTAGAATTTACCCATTCAACATCAATATCACTTGCTAGTAGAACAATAAAGTCATGTAAGGGAGTTTATACCTGCATCATTTTCGCTAATCTTGAAAAAAAAATAACATTTGGGGAACAAATTGTATGGTTTCTCTCTTAAAACAATGGCTTGATTTTCTTCCAGTGCTGGCTCACACTTTACTCATACTGGGTGATCTTGGGTAAGTAAATTGCTTTACCTCCCCTGTGCTGTAATTTCCTTATCTGGCAAAACCGGAAATGTTAAGAGACACAGTATACCCAGCCCTGATATTTAAAAATAATATGTTTTAATTTACCCATCATTCAACCTGAATTTTTTGAATAACAGCAAGAAGCACAGAGGCTAATTTAAGGTAGGACATTTGCTAGAGTATGGTCCCATTAGCTTGGGGTGTGTAGAATCAACAAAAACCCCATTTACAGACTCAGAAGAAGGCCATGCGCTTCTTGATCCCTTGCAGTCAGGGTTTCGCGCTGTCCACGGCACGGAAACAGCAGTAATTGAGGTTGTGGATAATATCCGTCTTACCTTGGATAGAGGCGAGTCCGCAATCCTGATCCTATTAGATCTCTCGGCGGCCTTTGACACCATCTCCCACGGCATTCTCTACCAAAGGCTGTGGGAGATTGGTGTTAGAGGCAAAGCCCTTGTCTGGTTTGAGAGCTACCTTGCGGACCGGCACACATATATAAAGGTTAATTCTTTGGAATCCAGTAAGACCCCTCTCTCCGTTGGGGTTCCACAGGGATCTATCTTTAGTCCCCTGTTATTTAACCTGTATCTCACCCCTTTGGCCAACATCATAACATCTCATGGCTTCTCCACAGTGTCCTATGCGGACGATACTCAGGTGCTCATCACCTGCAGCACAGATGTCCTTGAAACCCGTACTAGATTTAAGAAGTGTATGATTTAGATCAGTGAATGGATGAACGGAAACAAACTCCAACTCAACTATAGCAAAACGGAAATTATGCTATTTGGCAAAGCAAAGACTATATGGTCACATGACTTGTGGCCCCAAGAACTAGGACAGAGCCCAGAACCCAAAGAAGTGGTGTGTGACTTGGGAATAATGATCGAATGTGCTCTCTCCATGAAGGCTCATGTCACCCAAGTCTCAGGACCTGTTATGGAATTCTGCGGAAATTGCGGAAGATTTTTAAATGGCTACCCCTTGAGTCCAGGAAACCTCTGGTTCAGGGACAATTCGTTAGCCGTTTGGATTATGCCAACGCTATGTTCGCCTCCATTAACGAGTGTCTGTTGACAAAGCTCCAAACTCTCCAGAACGCCGCTGCACGTTTGGTACTAGGTGTGCCTCCCAGGTCTCCCTCCTTGCCCAGCCTCAAAGAACTGCACTGGCTGCCTGTACACCAAAGAAGTCAATTTAAGATCCTCAGTCTAACCCACAAACTGCTCCACGATATAGGGCCCTCTTACCAAGCGGAGAAATTGGTCAGGTATAAACCCTCCAGAGCCCTAAGATCCAGTTCGAAATCCCTACTGGTATACAGCCGAGGGCCAGGACCTCGAGAAATGGATGCAGGGCGTTTTCTTATATAGCCCCCCCCAACTTTGGAACAAGCTGCCTCCTCATCTGCTGTCCCTACCCAATCACCGAGCCTTTCGCAGGGGCCAAAAAACCTGATTTTCCCTAAGTAATTCTCACCACCCCCCTCAACCCAAGGTTGACGTTTCTTTCTCCGTTGCCAGCGCCTTGAGATCTTTTTGGTGATTCGTGCGCTATATATATAGAGCTTATGACTATGACTATGACTAATGTACCAGCACCTGTCTCACAATATCTTACACAGTGTAAGCCCTTACCCCTCTCCCATGTCTTTAAAACGGCCCAATCAAACAAAATCAATCTTTTGGCACTCACACGTGTGTGCATGCTGGAGTACTCAGACCTTGATGCAATATAATAACCTCAAATCCTCCCTCCCTTGCAACCTGCCCCGCTTTAACCACCCCTGACCATACAGATCAACATCTTACCACAGACAACCAGACCCACTTCCAACTGAAAAATGATGCTAATTGGTTGAACTTCAAACCCATGTCGTAAATCGTAGTCTTCAATATAATTGCAAGCTTAAAGCCTTCTTCCACACTATGGACCCCCTCCCATCCACAATAGTAAAAAAACTCAACCACATCATTGCCCCTTTCGAGACAAAAATCATCAACTCCTCTCTCACATCAGGATGGGCCCCAGACTCCCTTCAGCTAGGATACACCACACCTATATTCAAGAAACCAGGGGCCGACCCTAACGATCTCAACAACCTCAGACCTATCTCCAACCTCCCGTTCCTAGCTAAAACATTGGAGAAGCGCGTTTTCCAACATCAAACATATTGACGACTTCAACCTCCTCAACACCTTTCAGTCGGGTTTCAGGAAAGGTTGTAGCACCGAAACCGCGATGCTAAATATTGCAGATGATATCCACAGAGCCTTAGATGAAGGTGAAGCCTGCCTCCTCATCCATATTGACTTATCAGCGGCATTTGACACAGTAAACCATTGAGCTTTGATTGAGACTCTGAAGAGCTGATGTGTCATTAATGGCACAAGACTAGAATAGTTCACTTCCTTCCTTCAGCATAGTTCGCAACAGATTAAAATCAACTCCTGTCTCCCTGTACCAACACAAGTCAAACTTGGAGTCCCGCAAGGATCGATCCTCTCACCATCCCTCTTCAATCTCTTCATGGAACCCTTTGCAATTATTTTGAAAGAAGCCGGGGTTCATTACCACCTATATGCCGATGACACACAAATATACTACAAAATCAAATCGCCCAGTGACGTTCGACACCTCAATGTCACGCTAACCAAGTTCCAAACCTGGTTTAACGCAAACCACTTAAAACTGAACCCAGACAAAACTGAATTAATACTGTTTTCTCTGAAAAGTAACCACCAACCAATTAAAGTCTGGCTGAAGGAGCTTGATGCTCTAAACTGCTCCCTCATCCTATCCGACTCAGTAAAGTCACTAGGCATTACCCTTGACAAGAACTTGTCAATGAAGGACCACATCAAGAACTCTGCAAAAGGAGCACATACTCTCTAAAACACCTCAAGAAAATTAAACCTTTCATTCCTCAAGATGATCTCAAGACAATTGTACAATCCCTAGTCCTTTCTAAACTGGACTATGGAAACGCCATCCTAACAGGGTCACCAAAAGCTCACCTAGCCCCACTAAGGTCAGTCCTTAACATGGCAGCCCAACTCATAACTGGTGTAAAAAGATTTGAACACATCTCACCAATCCTCAACGCACTCAACTGGCTTCCCATGGAAGGTAGATGTATTTTCAAACTGGCCTGAATCACTCACAAGGCCCTTCACACCCAATCCCCAAGCTACCTAAACAGCAAACTAGTAAAAGCAGGAAAATCCAGAACTCTGAGAAGCACCAACTCACTTCTTCTCCTCCCTCCGAAACTGGAAAAGAAAACAACCATGAGCCGGTCCTTCTCTGGCAACGTACCCAGGATGTGGAACGCTCTCTCTGGAGTCTTCAGATGCAACCCCTCCTTCTCCTGTTTCAAATGGGACCTGAAACTCCATCTCCTAAACATATACTTTCAGGACCAACATCCACTTACCTAGACTACTATATCCAAGTTGTCTCCTCTCTCCCTGGACATTCAAGGATAGTGGGTGACCGGACTATGTCATTCTCACCTGTTTCTTTTTATTGCTCTCTCCACCTCCGCTGCACTGCATATTTATTTCCCATGTTGTATTTTTTTCTTTAGTGTACTTCCTTACTGCCGGCCCACTATGCAATGTAATGTCCTTCTGCTGTTTACTGTGTGTATGTAAAGCGCTCTGATACCCACGGGTTAAGCTGACGCTATATAACATTTTAAATATAAATAAAAAATAACGCACTCCCGATCGACCTCAGATGCAACCCCTCCTTCTCTTGCTTCAAAAAGGACCTGAAACTCTTTCTTCTCAACCAATACTTTACCGGCCAAGGCAATTGTCCTTGGCATCAATAACCTAGTGGACTCCCCACTTACTTTGACCTTCAAGGATGGTGGTTCTCTAACTGTGTCAGCCACCTAAGTCCTTCTCCCCTCACTCAATATATAAGTAGTAGGCCTTTGCTTTTATCTTGATGCATCCTCATGTCCTGCGATGTTATGCAATCTTATCTTTTCCTTTATGTATGAGAAGCGCTCTGATACCCACAGGTCTAGCTAGCGCTATATAAAACTTTATGAAATAAAAAAAAAACATAAGATTCACCACTGGTTGACATTAAATATGCTTCACAACTGATCTTCAGGTCTACATTTTTGTTACATTTGTTTATTCTGCATTTATAGGAGGACATTTCAGGACTGTGTAGTGCAATATTAAAAAAATGCACATATGTGTGCTAGGTGGGACCCGGTTTTTTGTAAATATAAAACGTAAGTTCAGATTAATGTATGTTCAGGCTAAATAATGACATTTTCAGCTCGTGCACCCTTGGCCAGTTGCTCTACCAAATCGTTTGGAACAGCTGACAGATATCCGAGCTGTGCGGGAGAGTCTAAGTGGCATTTTCAGAAACAGGCCTTTAAGAAAAAAAAACTGTGCTCTTTTCAAAAGTAACAGGGTCCATGGGAGGCTGCGTTACTCGGTGTAAAAAAACAATGTCCTGGGTCTGGTCTACATTGTGCCCTAATGTCTTAACTCCGCCGGGTGTGACTGAAGATAACTTCATTTCCTGTCTAATAAATAAAATTTCAAATCGCCTCACATTACGTCCCTTTCGTTGCGCATTCTACCCGTCTGCGCTCAGAACTCAGCCAAACGCTTGTTAAATAAGCACACTTCAGCTTTTATGGCCGGCCATTCCCAGTAACAGCTGGCCGGCCGCAGGTGCTGCCAACAGGAAACCTCCGAGCCCACTGAAATGTGCTGGTGAGCGCTTTGTTTTTCTAACGCCACACTCGGAGAGGCCTTAATTTGCTCAGATTTGAAACATTATGGCCGGAGAAGGTGCTATGTAAACCGCCTTCCACAAGAGACTCGAGTCAACTTCATTTTTATTTGAAAATGGGGTGGTAAAAAAACAAATTGCTGAAGGATTTTCTGAAGAACGACGTGAGTCAGTGTGGGATCGCGAGCCAGCGCGACTGGGAAGCAGGCCGCCTGTTAGCTTCGCTCGCCTCGTGCAGTCTGGATCGCCTGGTGTTTACCTTCTGCTTGCCAGGATGACAGAATTTCTGGGCGAAGGGGTCTTCGCAGTGTGCTTTCGGTTTACTTTCAAAACAATAGACTCCCCTGATAGCAGGCAAGCATTCAGTCTGGTGGGTTATGTTATTGAAGTGTCAAAGATCTGCAGTGTTTTCCGTCCCCACTCTGTCCTTATCGCCACCACAGACGGGTTCAAAAGAAGACCCCCCTGCTAGCAAAGCACATTCAGCACTTCCCACCTCAGTGGGACTCGAGAAGGAGCACCCTGGCGATAAATTACCATTTATTTTAATTACACTTCAAAGCTACTTATCATTGTGTGAAGGCCATGTTATCAGTCTCTGGCATCACTAAAAAGCTCATTATGGAAGAACTCAGGGGGGGGGGCTGTCACTCCAGGCCTATGCTTTCCCTACAAATTCATGTTAATGTACATTTGGTGAACCAACACTACAAATCCCAGAATGCCTCGTTATGGTGAGATTGGTAGTCCTGTATGTTCCATGATAGAAGAAGGAGTGCAAATCTCAGTGTGGAAAGCAAAAACCTGGATTGGATATACTTCTTATGCATGGTCCGGGTAAATTTGAGAACTTTGGAGTTTAGTGAGCAACCTAGTGCCATGTCTAGGGTGACCAGGTGACTCTTGGTCAGACGCTGGGGTCCTTGTTATGCAAGTGCTCCCATGGTGGGACACAGGAGTCCTGTTATACAGAGAGCCCCCAGGACTAAAGGGGTGTTTGTAATATGGATTGTGCTGATGTTAAATGTGTGCTGGGGCATTCACCCATTTGCATTAGGCCTGGACACTTGTAACGTACCATATCACAGATGTGAGCATAAGGGCAAATAAACCATTGGGAGACCCACTTGTTATGTTCCTGAAGGTCCGCCCCGAGGTCCGGAGGGACGGACAAGTTGGTCATGTGACCGCCCCATAATAAAAAGAGGTCGAGCACGTGAGAGGGCGTTCAGAGAGAGACGCGCCGACCGAACAAGCAACTTTATTCCCAGTGTCTGGCTGAGTTTATTCTAGGGCCACGTGTTAGGCCTAGTCAGGGTTAGATGCCCCTTGAGTGTAGATCACCCGACACAACAATTGGCGACGAGGGTGGTGATCGATCCCCCGCTCGGGGTGCGTGTGTGTGTCCCTCTGGAGGTGAGGCGGCTGCGGGCACTACCACGTGTCCGCGGTGCTCGTGCCTTGCCACCACACACCCCCCGCTCTGCCGGCCTGGTGGAAATACTCTGATCCCTGGCTCTCATCAGGTGAGCGGCGCTGGCTCACACTTTCCTGCGGCGCACAGGAGTCTGATTGGTCGCGCGAGGTGCTTCCCCCGTGGACCCTCCACGCCTTGGTGCTACGCCGCACTGGGCTGCACGGGTGTAATCCGCACCAAGACACAACTGGACGGGCGCTCCGGCTGCCGCTGGATCACATCCCGGCTGCCCACGGACATCCTCCCGGGCGTCTAGAGCGATGGCAAACATTCCGCCCATTGAGCCGTTTGTGGTGGAGGGTGCGCCATCCACTCTCGCACCGAAGTGGAAAGAATGGGTGGACAGGCTCTTCATATTCTTCGAGGCCACCAAGGTCCATAAGGAGCAGAAGCGTGCCATGATCCTCCATCTTGGTGGCAAGGACATTCATTCCATCGCCCGCACCCTTACGGAAGCAACTCCCAAAACCCACTACACGCTCATAAACGCGCTCAATGCGCATTTTGAACCCATGGCCAACCAAGACTATGAACGGTTCATTTTCAGACAAGCGCGGCAACTACCAGACGAATCGCTGGACGCCTATCACTCTCGGTTGAAGAAACTGGCACTAACGTGTGGATTTCAAGATGTCACGGAGGAAATCAGAGGCCAGATTATTCAGGGTTGCGCTTCCGCTAAACTACGCGAGAGAATTTTGGAGGAGTCGGGGAAACCCCTCCCAGACATTCTCACGCTGGGCCGCACGAAGGAGCTGTCCAAGGCCAGGGCAGCCCACATGGAAGCAGCTCTACAGGCCAACATGAAAGTGGAACCGGTGAACAAACTACAAGTCCGCCCACAGCCCAAATGGGTGAAGCGAACAACAACCCCGCAGGGCGGAGCTTCGGCGCAATCATGTGGGTACTGTGGAGGCCCGAGACACCCGGCGCCAGAATGTCCAGCACGGGGCAAGATATGCTCCGGGTGCGGAAAAATGAATCATTTTGAAAAGGTGTGCCGGTCCAAGAAGTTCGGCAAGCCCCGCCAGACGGTACACACGGTGGCGGAGCCCGAAGGCGCGGAAGGAGGACCCAGCATCAGTGATATGGATGACGACGAGGAGGAGCGGTCCGTCCACAAGGTGCACATGATCGGCACGGCCACCCGACGCACGAGGACACTACCCCAATGTGCGATACAAGTAGCTGATCAGGACATCATGGCAACTGTGGACACGGGCGCCTCGATAAACCTCATGAGTGCGTCCCTCTACGGAAGCATGGCTAATTCCCCCAGCCTCCGCTCCACTCCGATCACCGTTTTTGCCTACGGCCAGGACGTGCCCCTCCGTATTCGGGGAAAGTTTAAAGCAGCAGTCCGGCACGGAGACAAGATAACGCGTGCCAACATCTTCGTGTCGGAGGAAGGTCAAGGCATGCTCCTGAGTTGTCGGACGGCAGAAGACTTGGGAGTGGTCTCTTTTGCATTTGGGGTGCACGAGGAATCGGTGCAGCAACTGATTGCCGACTTTTCGGATTTGTTCGAAGGGATTGGCCGCTTCAGGGGTCGGGAAATTCACCTGCATGTGGACCCCACTGTTCAACCGGTAGCCCTGCGACACCGGCGGGTTGCGTTTCATTTAAGGCCACTGGTTGAGGAAGAACTACAGAAGCTGGAAGCCGCGGGCATCATTGAGAAGGTGTCCGGACCCACCCCCTGGGTATCGCCCATTGTGGTTACCAGGAAGCCAAAGCAGCCGGGAGCGGTCCGGATATGCGTGGACATGCGCCTCCCCAATGCGGCCATCAAAAGGGAACGACATATCACCCCTACGATCGACGACCTGATCGGAGAGATGGCCGGGGCCCGATGGTTTTCCAAGCTGGATCTCCGGGCGGGGTACCATCAGCTCGTGCTGGATAAAGAATCCCGGAACATTACGACGTTCTCCACCCACATCGGACTGCGCAGGTACACCAGGCTGAGCTTCGGGATATCCAGTGCTGCCGAAGTGTTCCAGAATGTTATCCAAGAGCTCATTACTGGCATACCGGGGGTGATCAACTTCAGTGACGACATCATGGTGCACGCAAAGACAATTCCCAAGCACAACCAACGCTTGGCACAGGTATTCCGTAGGCTCCGGAGCGCTGGACTCACTCTGCACCGAGACAAAAGCGAGTTTCTTCAGACCAAACTAGGATTCTTCGGCTACATATTCTCGGCCGATGGCGTCAATCCTGATCCCGACAAGGTCAAGGACATCAAGGATGCACCTCCGCCCACGACTGTCACGGAAGTCCGAAGCTTTCTCGGGATGGTGAATTACTGCGGTCGTTTCATAAGGGACCTAGCCAACCTGACCCTCCCTCTACGTGACCTAACCAAAGACTCCACACCATGGAACTGGGGAACGGAGCAGGAAATGGCATTCCAGAATATCAAGAGTGCGCTGTCCAGCAACACCACGCTGGCATTTTTTGATCCAAGACATTCCACTCTCATTGCGGTAGATGCCGGACCGGCGGGATTGGGGGCTGTTCTGATGCAGAGAGCCCGAGACGAGATAGACTGGGCCCCTGTCGCTTTTGCCAGCCGGTCCCTCACGGACACAGAACAAAGGTACTCCCAAATCGAAAAGGAGGCCATCGCGATTCATTGGGGGTGCCGGCACTTCCACTTGTACGTATATGGCAAGCCCTTCACAGTAGTGACGGACCACAAGCCGCTGCTGTCGCTGTTTTCAGGCACCTCATCCAAGCCACCCCCTAGAATTGAAAAGTGGATTTTGCAATTGCAAGAGTACAACTGTGCCATCGAGTACCAGCCAGGGGCAAAGAATCCGGCGGATTATCTGTCACGACATCCCCGGGCGGCCACCCCAGAGGAGGTGGACGAAGCTGAAGAGACGGAGGCCTATGTGCGATGGGTCGTGGCCAGATCATGCCCGCGCCCCATATCCCTGGAAGAGGTTGTGAGCGCCACGGCTCAGGATGCCTGCATACAGCGGGCCAAAGATCTGCTCCGGACGGCTAACTGGCAGAAAGCCAAGGAGAGCTGGAAGGTACTCACCCCAGAGGCCCAGAAAATCATGGACGGCCTGTATCACGTGAGGGCTGAACTGAATGAGGACGCGGCGGGGTGCCTCCTGCGAGGGCATCGCCTGGTGATCCCGACGGCTTTGACAGGCCGAGTAGTTCAACTGGCGCACGTGGGGCACCAGGGAATGGTTAAGACAAAGGCCCGGCTGCGGACAAAGGTGTGGTTCCCGCTCATGGACGACATGGTGGAAACTGTGGTGCGCACCTGCCCGGCCTGCCAAACTACGGGCGACAGCCCCCGCGAAGCCCCCATTATTGTGGAACCCAGGCCCCGAGGCCCCTGGGAAAGGGTCAGCATGGATTTTGGCAGCCTTCCGGATGGACGGCACACGCTTGTGATGATTGACGACCATTCCAAATATCCTGAGGTCGAAATCGTCACCGGCACCAGTGCAGACTGCGTGATTCCCAAGATTGAGAAAATCATTGCCACCCATGGAGCCATGAGAGAACTCAGAACGGACAATGGACCGCCATTCCAGGGTCAAGACTTTGCGGAATATCTCTCGTCCCTAGGAACCCGTCACAGGCGCATCACCCCGAGGTGGCCTCAAGCCAATGGGGAGGCCGAGAGGTTCATGAGAACTTTAAATAAGGTAATTCGCATTGCGCATGATAAGGGACAGTCAGTGGAAATGGCTATTTTCACTTTCCTTCGTAGCTATCGACAGACCCCACACTCCACAACGGGGGTAGCTCCTGCACACCTTCTCCTGGGGCGGGTAATAACGGACTCCATTCCCCATCACCCCCAGTGGGCACCTGAACTAATAGATGAACATACAGTGGAAATGAGGAGACGTTCCGCATGCGATAAGATCAGCAAGAAACGCAGGGCCGTGGCCCCCCACTTCAAAAGAGGTGACCTAGTGCTCATCAAGAATCGGGCCACTGGTGGCAAATTCAAACTCAGTTACGAAAAGCGACCATGGCGAGTCAGTGGTGTGAAGGGCACCCGCATCACGGCCACTCGAGGACGAGACAGGGTGACTCGCAACGTGTCTCACTTCAAACTCTACCATCCTGCGAGCAGCGAGCCAAGGCGCCAGCAAGGCGACAGAGAAACCGAAACTGCAACTACGTTGCCGCCTGGTGAATCAACATCTCAGCCCGAGGTCAGGCCACGTGACGAGCAGCAGGTTTCTAGTGAGGAAATGGGCGGCGACACGGAGGCCCTGGATGAGGCCCCAGATCCGGAGGGGGCCGACAGTGAGGCGCCAGGTCCTGAGGTGGAGGCTGGAACAGAGCTGATGACTCATCGGGGGTCCCAACGCCAACTACGTGCCAACCCCACCCCCTCCGGTTGGCTGAGGGACTACTTTACGTAAGACTGTTCTCATTTACATATACGCCTATGATGTTTGAACTGATTGCACTGGCATTTTGAAAGACGCTGAAGGTTTCGGTCCTGATAGTATTAAGACAATGAGCATGATCAGACCATGTTTAAGGTTTTGCAGTTTGTTCTTGGTTTTTGTTTTGTTTCCTTGTTTTAGGAGGAATGTTATGTTCCTGAAGGTCCGCCCCGAGGTCCGGAGGGACGGACAAGTTGGTCATGTGACCGCCCCATAATAAAAAGAGGTCGAGCACGTGAGAGGGCGTTCAGAGAGAGACGCGCCGACCGAACAAGCAACTTTATTCCCAGTGTCTGGCTGAGTTTATTCTAGGGCCACGTGTTAGGCCTAGTCAGGGTTAGATGCCCCTTGAGTGTAGATCACCCGACACAACACCACTTATTGTACCCCACATACAGGTGGCGCATAATCACTGTACCCCTGAAGGCTCTCATGGGAAGGGGGGAATAGAGGTCCAAGGAACCCCTCCCGTGTCATCCAACAGATGATTGCATCAGCCTGCTGTGGTATGCTTCCCTTCATTTCAAAATGAGTCCCGTTTCTTAGTGCAGTGAAAGCCAGAACGGTGACTTCAAAAGCCAATCTGCCTTTTACAAATGTACTGTTCAATGTGAACACAGCATCGTCCCAGTTCCGGATTACCATATAAGCAAAGTAGGCAGCGGCCTTTCGGCCCCACTCCTTTTATTAAAATAATATTGATTGGATTATGAAAGAAAATTAATAATTGCTAATTTTTAGTTTTGTGTAACAAATTGGTTAAATACAATTTTTGGTTGGTAGAATTAAAAACGTATTAGGAGATAAATTGTGAGGTGGGGGCCCCGAAATTTCGACTGCCTAGCGGCCTTCACAGGGTTTAATGCTGTACTGCATTGTACCTGTTAGGATACACTGTTCCGGTCTATAACCAGCACACCCAGTAAGGGCCGGTTTTAGGGCGGTGCGACTGGTGAAGCTGGTCATGACACAGAGCTCTTTGTTTAGAAATAACATGTGTTAAAAAGCACCAGCTGCAAGTTCCTTGTGTGTCAGGCATTTTTCAGGCAACAATAAAAATGTAAAGATCACTCTGGGGATTGTTCTGCTGGAGAGAGATCGTGTTGTCATCTTAAAGTAGAACGGATGGTTGATATGCCTGTTGCAAAGAATGTGCTTCATGCAGATCACAGAACTGTATTTTACACGGAGAGCTGAGTGGGTTACTGCTCTCATCACAGAGACCCTTTTGTTACTTGGAGTTCATAAGTTAGAATCCTAATATAGCACAGTGGCCTGTGAACTGTCATCAAAGAGGTGCATGCAACCTGTATGGTATAGGTTACCAGCGGATCCCAAACGTTTTACTCCTGAGGACCCCCATTGACTCGCCACTGGAAGCCGGGGACCCCCAGCAATTTGTATGATTTAATTTTCAAACATTAAAAGAGTCATTCGAAAAAAAGAAACAGACGTGCACGCAAAATAGATACTTGAATTATTAAGGATTTTAGTATATTGTATTGAAAGAGTTTGCAAAAAACAGAACATTTTAATGGGAAGGTTGGTGCTGCATCTCTGTGATTAAATTTTAAATGGTTAGTTTTATTTCGTAGTTCAAGGCTCCTGCTCCTGCAAGGGCCAGAGTGGAATCCCAAAGCAGCCCTGGTAAATGTTTTCAGACCAGTCCCCATACAGTGCACACCAAGTGCAGTGTGTGAGCCTGACCACTACAAAGGGGGCTTTGGGAGCCCCCCCCCCATCCCCCAAAGAAAATTTAGGATACAATGGTGCATTCTATGACACATTTATCATTATATGTTGAATTGTATCAGCTTATAAAGAATAGTAAATGATGACCTTACTATGCACCAGGATACAACAATCTTTGTTGGGGTTCTTCAATGATTCCCTTATTATCACCCTTCAACAGTGCCTCGCATTTCTCCATAGCCCCTCTGACATGTATTTCATTTGTTTTATAGCATCTCTCGTACCAGTGTAGGATGTCAGAGCACTTTACATCACACACATATAGAGACAATGAATCATACCTGTGAATCAGTGTAGAGAAATGTTACATAAGGTAAAGGAGACTACAAGGTGTAGGGTTCACATGTCATTCATACTAGTAGGCATTTTTAAAGAGTGCTTGGTCTGGAAAAGCATGAACTCAGGATTCAGAACACATCACAGTGGTTAGCATTGACTAACAATAAAAATTTATTTTCACCCAAACAAACGCCTTTAACAGCATCAGAATAATGAAAGACTGGGGAAAAACATAAGTTACTAACTTGTACCATGCAGAGTGTAAGCAGCTCTTTAACCGTTTATAGGCCACTGTGCTAGATTGATTGCCTCTCATGAGCTGCAGAGTAACACAAGAATCTCTGTGACAAAAGCAGTAACCCGCTGACCTCTGCACATAAAATACTGTTTTTTAAAATGCATCGTACACGTTCTTTGCAACAGGCATATTAACCCTCTGTGCTTCATTAGATCAGTCAAACCTTCCACTGGACAAAACTCTCATCTCTCTCCAGCAGGTACATTAATCACTGGTGTTATCTTGACACATTTATTTGTTGCTCGAAAACTGCTAATTCTACAAGGAACTTTGCTGTGCTTTTAAAACTGCTTCCGGTGGACCCCCTGGGAATGTGCCATGGACCCCTGGGGGTCCATAGACCCCAGTTTGGGAAACACTGGGTTAGACCATCATGTTGGTTATGTTTTTCCCTGGTTTTGTCTTTTATTATCCTAATGTTGCTAAAAAGGGTTCGTTTTGGTAGAAATACTTTCCAATCACTGTGGTTCATTTTAAATACTGGGTTTGTGCTTCCCTGGACAAACACTCTTAAATATATTGCCTACTGGTATTGGTATATCAGAAAGAGAGGGACTAGAGGTGCTTGTGAGTCCAGCATACACCCCCCAGGGGAATCAGGACATCAACTACAGTATGCAGTTCCTTAAGAGAGAGTAGAGGCAGAGGCCTGGGCGGAATATTAGAGTATTCCCAGGGCGGAGACAGGGTGTCTCCCTCTTTGGGAATTGGGGCCCTCACATTTAATCCTGAAGAATTGCCACGTGATCTCCGTGACACATTAGGCAAGAAACATGTCGACCCTCATTTCTTAGCTACCACTTCTTCATTACCTCAGGGGTGACACCTTTCAATTTTTAATTGGGACCAGTGGTCTTGCTGCTTAAATTTGATTTGGTGTACCGCTGTGCCTCATTTTAGCCACCCCTGCACCCTTTTCTGAAATGTTAATTTTAAAGGGAAAGTTGAAGCTTTTCAAAATGTGGTTTTATTTGTAAAGGTTAAAGCAATATGCTAAACCAGTGATTTGCAACCTGTGGTCCGGGAACCGTTGGGGGTTTGAGAAGCCCACTCAGGGGTCCGCGGTTACTTAAATAATATTAATTGATTAATAAAGTGAATATAAATAAAGAAGCTTAATGTATACAATTTCAAAGTTTAAAATGTTCTTTAAATGTGCAATTGGAGGCTAAAGGTTAAGGGGCCGATTATGATGGCAGACGGACCAGAGTCCGTCCGCCACCCCGGAGTAGGAGGGACCATCCACAGGGGCAGCGGCGGTCCCTCCGTGCAAATTAGGATGTGACCGCCACCCTGGCAGGTCACATCCTGTATTTTTAACATTGCGGCGGGTGCTGCTTGAAGCAGCACCCGCCGCACTGTTAAAAATGTAAGCTGTGCATTTGCATGCACAAAGCTGCAGGCACCGCGCGGTGCCTGCCGCTTTGTGCACGCAAATGCAGGGGGGTACCATAGTACCACCTATGTGCACCCCCCAACCCCACTTCACCCCTGGGAGCCCGCAACGGGCCCCCAAACAAAAATCCGTATGCCTTTGCATGGCGGAAATGCCGCAGTGTAAAGGCATAGTACTCCAGACATCCTAATATGGCTGATGGTGTCTGACAGACACCGCCAGCCATGTTAGTGCTTTTCTGCTGCGGTCGGAAGGTGACCGCAGCGGAAAAGCTGCGGACGGAATGCCAGACCCACCAGCGGTGGGTCTTTCGAGGCTCCGCGGTGGTTTTCTCGCATCCACCGGGCCGAAGGTGGCTTCCGCCAGCCCGGAAGATGCGGGAAAACCGCAATCATAATAGGCCCCTAAGTTAGTATCCTCAGATTGAATTGTGAGAGCAGTGCAAGTGCATCATACAAAATAGAGTATGGTTGATGAGTGGCCTTAATTGAATTTAGAAATGCTCCAACCCTGCTATTAAAATTACTGTTTTAATTTTTGTTAGATTTGATTGTGAATAAACTCAAGTATTTCATAATTTGTGAATTTATTTGCTGAATGCTTGTTTCTCTATTGTTTGTGTATCGTTTAGCGGTTCGAATTTGTGAAAATGGTTTAGGCCAGTTTCCCCGGCTTCCAATAACAACTCAGTGGGGGTCCCCCATTCCAATAATAAGTCAGTGGGGGTCCCAGGTTTTCATTAATGATTAAGTAGGAGTCCTCAGAAGTCAAAAGGTTAAGAACCGCTGTGTTGGACTCTATGATATAATTTTGTCTTTTTTGCACCTAATGTGGACTCTCTTTTTGTGAATGCATGCAAGTGCTTCAGTTGAGGTCACCAATGTCCTAACTAGATTCTGTTTATTGTACTTGCCCTGCTACCACAAATCATGCTGAAGATGCCAACCTAATTTTAGCAACCTATTTCAAAATTTCTCATATTGGCAGTGTTTTCGTATTTTTTATTTATGATTTAGGTTTTTTAAGTATATTTACTCCATTAATCTTCTATTTTTTAATTTTGTAAACAGTCCCGGACCCCCTGAGTAGGATTCATGGACCTCCTAGGGGTCCACAGATGACAGGTTAAGAAACACTACTATAGACTGGCACTGGAATTACTACATTGGTAACTGCCATGGGTGGTCAGAACATTATCGGATAAGCAATTGTCCCCTAGTATACAAACTATAAAAACAATACTCTCAAATTGTTCCAAGTCAGGGTTAAGCAGCTCCTCCTGTTCTGGTTTCTTCTTTGCATTCCCATACTTAACTATTAAATATGCAAGAATACACATACCATGCTGCATAGAAAACAAGCAAAGGCGAAGCTAGTAGGTTTGACTTGGATTTCGAGTCTGGACTATAACATTTCAAAAAAATTCTGCTGGTGTGAAAAAACAAAATAAAACAATTGCTTTCTGTGAAATTGATCAGAGAGATAAAGCAGTAGCCAATTTATTTCAATGTTGCATGTCATAGGGCAAACGTATGGATTTCAGGAAGGACCTCACGATCTGGCTCTTTGAATGATCCTCCACCCAGTCCGAACAGCAGCTCCCCTCCCCTGATGCCTTGAGACCCTCTCGGGTGAGTAGATGCGCTATACAAGACCCTGATTGATTGATTGATTGATTGACCAGTTCAGCATGCTGAAACTAGAACCACACCCATCTCATCTACCACCTTCCCGGACACAGGTAAACACATCACTGTTCTTCCCCTGCTCAAGAAACACCTCAGCAACTTCAGACTGATCTTTCTGCTCCCGTACCCGGCCAAAGTCCTCATCAGCAAACGCATCACCTACCATCCTTTCAGTGGACCAGGGGCGAGGCACAGATTGAGTTGGCCAGGCACAGATTGAGTCAACTTAATTAGTGCCCATTTGTTGCTCCCAACATGATTCAGGTATCAGGTACAATTTCTTCGCCACCCCCACTACCCCCTATTCTCTCTACCTGTCGCTCGCTCCGTGGCACTTTTTTTTGTTTTTGTTCAGATGGGGGCAAGGTAATCATAGTTCTATGAATTTGACTTAAGAGCAAATTTTATGCTCTGCTTTTAAATGAAAGGTGATGATTTTTACCCATAAGCCTCGTTATTTAGTTTTATGACTACTGAACGAGCTGCAGCCATTCCAATGTGTTATGCACTGATGTTTTTACACTTTAATATAAACACATTTCTCAGTCATACTTCACTTATACATGCATTACTGAACATTGACTTTTTCTTGGTACAGTGATTTAGATTCACAACATAAGCCTTTATTTCTTTCTATCTAGATGGCCCTTAAATGAGCCTCACAGCCGCTCTATTGATTTTGAAACTGCTTTGCACTACTCAAGGAGGTATATAGATGATATATTTATGAACTGGAATGGAATGAGGGACCCCTTGGGTTGTTTCGAGATTGCTTAGCAAGAGATCTCAAGACATACAATTTACCTTGATTTATATCAAAGACGAGATCAATTTTCTGGACTTTACAGTGAAACACCATCTTGGTTTGGGATAGACGCACCAAACATTTACAATTACTGCTTTCTTCTTAAAAGTTTAGAACATTTCCCAAATCTGCATTCGAAATTCATTGTGCAAAATTAGTATTAATGATATATAGATGTTCTAATTGGTTAATTGTAAGGAACCATGAATGTACCTCAAGTCTATGTCTGTTCACCATGAGTGATCCCCCCATTATTATTGGACATTTATTAAGCGCCTGGTTACGCCACTGGCGTGTCCCCGCGCTATGGTAAGTGAAATGACTGTCCCCCCTCCTCCTAACCCAGCTGTCTACTAAAAAAGATAAGTTTTAAGTTTTTTCCTAAACTGGATTTCGGAGGGCTCAAGCCGAAGTTCCAGTGGCAGTTTGTTCCAGCATTTGGGAGCAAGGTATCTGAAGGACCTGCCTCCCATACGAGCTTTAGATATTCTTGGTACTTTTAACAGCCCGACCTGCGAGGACCGAAGACTGCGTGTAGGCTCGTAGTAGGCTACTAGGCTCTGGAGCGGGAGAGGTGCCTTGCCGTACAGAATACGGTGGCAGGTGGAAAGGGCCTTAAACTTTACTCTCCTCTCAATGGGGAGCCAATGGAGCGCTCGCAAGGCTGGCTTGGCGGAAGATCTCCTAGGGAGTCTGAGGACCAACCGCGCTGCCGCGTTTTGAAGAACCTGCAGGCGACCGATGACCCTGCCTGTGGCCCCCAGATAAAGCAGGTTCCCGTAATCAAGTCGGGAGGTGACCAAGGCATGCACCAGCGTCCGACGAGCAGAGATGGGAAGCAGGTTTAAGACTTTCCTAAGAGCTCTCAGAACGCTGAAGCATACCCCCGCCACCCGACCGACATGCGGGCCAAAGGTGAGGTCCTTATCGACCCACACGCCCAGATTCCTAGCCTCACGGCAGGGAGCGGGGACTTCCCCCAAACAAGGTGGCCACCACGCCGACGACCACGCCGACGGTACACCCCCCACCACGAGCACTTCGGTCTTGCTCCCGTTCAACTTTAAACAGTTGGCAGACATCCAGGCAGCAAGGTCTTTCATGCAATTCCTGAAGATGTCTGCCGCAAGACCGGGCGCGCGCGATAGGGAGATGACCAACTGCGTGTCATCGGCATAGGACACCAAGCGGAGGCCGTGACCCTCCACAATAGCCGCTAGGGGGGAGACGTAAATGTTGAATAGAGTTGGGCTCAGGGACGAACCCTGAGGGACGCCCTGGCCCAGCTCAATCTCCCTGGAATAGCACTCACCCAGTCTGACCTGAAAGCATCTCTCAGAGAGGAAGGACTTGATCCAGCCAAGCGCAGCACCTGTCACCCCGCCTTCATTCAGACACTGTAGCAAGGTGGAATGTGCTACAGTGTCGAATGCTGCGCTTAAGTCTAAAAGGATCAGTGCCATCGTCTGGCCCTCGTCTACTCCCTGTCTGAGAGCTTCTACCGCCACGAGGAGAGCGGACTCCGTCGAGTGGCGGGGACGGAAGCCAAATTGCGAGTCGTGGAGTAGCGAAGCCGTCTCCACGAACTGCATGAGCTGTATATTGGCTGTTTTTTCCGCCACCTTCGCCATGTAGGGAAGGAGGGAGATAGGACGGAGGTTATCCAACTTATCAAAACTGACGTTGGCCTTTTTTTGCAGGGGAAGTACCACCGCCTGCTTCCAGGCCTTCGGGACCACCTGAGACTCAAAGGAGACGTCCAGAAGCTGACGTACGTAGGGCTCTAGCACTGGTAAGCTGTCCTTGAGCCGGCTCGGGGTAGTCGGGTCTCTGGGGGAACCGGATTTGATGGATCCACATATGCGGAGAAGCTCCGTTGTGGAAGGAGTGACGAACATGGTCAACCGATGTTCCCCTTCCCTTCGAGGGAGTTCCACGGGGGCAGTGCCTCTATCTGTCTTCTGGGGGAAGGAGTTGTAAATGTTGGAGACTTTAGTTGCGAAGTACTCCGCAATACGATTGCAGCCCTCCGTAGTGCAAAGTTCCTTCGGTGCTGTGGCAGTTTTTCCTATTGCAATGGATTTGTAAATAGAGAAAAGCTCCTTGGTAGACTGTTTGGCTTCCTCAATTTTATTGAAATAATACGATGATTTGGCCTTCCTAATCATCATATGATATGCACGCCTGCAATCGGTATAAGCAGTTTTGGCCTGCGCGGAGTATGCAATTCTCCATTGCCTTTCGGCGCATTTACATGCAGCCTTGGCCGTTCGCAGATCTTCATTATACCAAGGTGCCGACCGTTGTATTCGGCCGCCTGATTTCGACAAGCCCAGCGGTGCCACCTGATTCAGGGCTTCCAAAATGCGTTGGTCAAAGTTGGAATTGACTTCATCAGCCCCGTCACCCCCGGGAAGACCTTTCTCGGTAAGTGCCAGATTGAATTTGGCCTGGGAGAACGCTGTCCATTTCCGCCTAGGATGTTTATCAGCGGGAGGGTCATTGGGACGGGGTTCCTGTAATTCGATGGTAAAAGGGACGAGGAAGTGATCAGACCATGCAATGGGAATCGGGGCATGGGCGTCCACTTGGCTCCAGTTAGCAAAAACTGGGTCCAGAAGGTGACCCAGCTTATGGGTGGGCAACAGTACCTTCTGCTCAAATTGTAAGTTAGCCATCGTGTGGCATAGCTCGCTCGCCACTTTGTCCGAGGGGGTATCTAGGTGAAGGTTCAGATCCCCTAGGACCAGATATTTGTCCGAGCGTAGAGCGGCTTCTGTAACACCTTCCACTAGCTCTTCAACGAAGGCTGTAGAAGAGCCTGGAGGACGATAGATTAGCAAGCCTTTCAGGGTGAAGCAGCCATTAATCAAAATGGAAAAAGCGCCAGCTTCACTGCCGTCGATCGCCGTGCGATCCAGCTGACATTGGTAATCTTGCCGCGCAACAATGGCTATACCGCCCCCTCTCCCGCGTGGTCTATCTAGCCTTTGTATACCGTAGCCTTCAGGAATGGCCTCAATGACCTCCGGCATGGAGTCTTGATCAAGCCACGTTTCCGTGAGGAATAAAAGATCCCACTGTTTCCCCGTGAGGAGGTCATGAATGTCGAGGGCATGTTTCCGTAGGGAGCGAACATTCAATAGACCACATACCAAAGTATGTTGGCCTGCGGTAAGCGCCTTGCCTGTGTCAAAGGTGTATTCACAGTGGCTGCAGCCCGCGTTGGTCCCTGCATCAATGCTGTGGGGGCATAGCCCGCATAGCTCTCTTCGGAGGAGAAGTAGCTCATCTCGACTCCAGGAGATTTGACAGGAGGGAGAGGCAGGGGTTATGGCCCTGGGCCGCAGTCGGCCGCGGACGGGCGCAGACGGGCTTAACTCTGGCGCGACTCCGGCGCGCCTTCGTTGCGCCCGCTGCGCTCGCCCGCTGCGCTGTCGACAACACATCCGCCTTATATCCCCCCCAGCGTTCCAACCACTAGAGCGCTGCTGTTCCCTACCGGAAGTGCCTGGCTCGGACCCTCCACGCCCTCTGCACAAACGGCGCTAATCACCGGCGTCAGACCGAGGCGGGAGGGAGGGGCGAGTCCAGTCCTCCGTGATCCGTCTAGTGGAGCTCAGCCGAGCTAAAATCAAGGGGCACACCCAACGCGCTGCCAACACGCTGTGCTTCCCAGCCAGGTAAGGAAAGATGAGGTGCAATATTTAAAAAAGCATAAAATGCTCACGCGCCGCTAAGCAGGCGAGCTACACGCAATAGCGCTTAGGTTTTAAAAGCGGTAGGGACGCTGCCACAGTCCACTTACCACACAAGGCTCCAGAATCCAGTGCCTTATATCCCCCCCCAGCGTTCCAACCACTAGAGCGCTGCTGTTCCCTACCGGAAGTGCCTGGCTCGGACCCTCCACGCCCTCTGCACAAACGGCGCTAATCACCGGCGTCAGACCGAGGCGGGAGGGAGGGGCGAGTCCAGTCCTCCGTGATCCGTCTAGTGGAGCTCAGCCGAGCTAAAATCAAGGGGCACACCCAACGCGCTGCCAACACGCTGTGCTTCCCAGCCAGGTAAGGAAAGATGAGGTGCAATATTTAAAAAAGCATAAAATGCTCACGCGCCGCTAAGCAGGCGAGCTACACGCAATAGCGCTTAGGTTTTAAAAGCGGTAGGGACGCTGCCACAGTCCACTTACCCCATGACACAACCTCTCTTACTGTCATAGCGCTCACGACCAGTACTCCACTTATCTTGTAGACAAGCTCACTATTTCAGGTGGGTCCTGACACACCTACAATCAGGTGACCATCAGACTGCAGACTAACGATTGTAGAAAAAATTGCAGGCAGCAGACCATTTCCATCTACGCACCCAGGATCTAGAACACCAACCCTGTATCCATTAGGACTGCCCAAACACTGTTCTAATTGTAGAAAGAGTTGGAGACATACCTCTTTAAATAACACTACTTCACCATGCATTAACAGTCCACAAACCTTCTGTTATCATTCGTTGACTTTCTGCTGGTCTTTGACCATGTACAGTGCTCTGAAGCTTTTTGGATAGTTTCACACTATAGAAATCAGGTGTGCAACGCCCATTGGTCTCAAAGGGCTTCAGCCACACTGCGTTGTGTGTGTCAGCCCGGGCTGAGACAGCTTCCCGGGCATACACACAAACAGTTTTTGAGCTGCTGTGGTCAGGCTCCCATCTTCTTGCAGCCGCACCCAAGTACTACAGAGGTCTTTAAAATACCATTTACTTGTTTACTATTGTTGTTTTTCACCCCTTCTTAGGAGTCCCTGCTCTTCACTCTGCATAATGCTAGAAGAATCACACCCCCCCCCGAAATTTTTAGTAGCACCCCTCAAAATGTATCTCTAGTTGCGCCTGTAATAGAAATACCACATGCATTTATACATACATGAACGCTACACTTTATGTCCTGACCAAACAAACCATAGCACCACTCAAGGCTATACTTCATACAGCTTCGTACCAATCAATGAAACTATATCATATCATTTATAGTAGACATACACCAGCTACCCTTAGAAGCTGAGTCAACCATACATAAAGCATTACAGATGTACAGGTTCACAGATTGACCTAGTCCATATAACTGTAAAATGCACTGGGTTTCTGTTTTTGTATTTACTGGCAAATATATTTTCATTAGTTAAATGCCAGTCCTGGTGTTACAGGTTTCCCAGGATGGAACTGCTATCTCCCACAGCGTCACGTTCATGTAAAGCTTCCAGCAGTGTTTTAGCAGTAGTAAGTCGGTGCTTGTCTTGCAGCCTTTCATTTCTGTTCCTGTAAGCACAAGGCAAGTACGTCTCCGTTAAGGTTCTATTAATTTGACTTACACACAGAGCTTTAAGTGGGCTGGGTCCCTCTGTGTCTCAAACCCGTTTGTAATTTAAAATGGACATTTAAATAGGCCCCTTTCGACCCTATTCATGTCTTAAACTGTTCAGGCAAAAACACTGTCTGATCGATTTCTGAACAATGAATGTAAAAAACATTAGTGTAATCCATGTCGTTCCTGCTTATGTTTCCCATGCTTTACTTAATCTTCCATTCCTTATGAGTGCTTGCTTTTTCCAGAATGTTGTGCTACATGTGTTTTTTTTCAGGCAGCATACTACTCTTGTCTGGTGCATAATTTGAATCGAGTTGCATACACTTAAGGTGTTTATAACAGGGCATGATTGAGTTGTGGCTGAAGGCAGAGTGAGTTTCTGTCAGTGCCTGTCAGGGGAAAAAATGTGCTCAGAATATGTGGCCATTCTTCCTTGGGTGCACTGCAAAGTGCATAGACCAATGGTCTTGTATGCCAGCTGCAGTTGTGATTCTATGCAAATGTGTGGGTAGAGTGGCACTCTTTGCGCATTAAAGTGTATATGTTTATGTTTAAGGCACACCCTTAATTATATAGACCCCGCCCCTCCACTATTTTCATCACAATTAAAGCCTGGTTAAATGTGTTTTAGCTTGAAGCCTACCAAACGGCACAGCTCTCTGGTTTGCTAAAGACTTCTTGGGGACATTCTGAAAGCAGACCTAAAACACATTATGCCCATTGCTTACAATTGGCTTTGTAACCTGCAGCTCACATTTGCTTGCTTTCTCCTTTCTGGCCTTATTTTTCTAGGCAGTCCAGCTTGAGTTTGTCCCTCCCATGGAGCATACCCTATTTACTGTATTCTTCCAGATGCTGACTTTCTGTAAACAGGACTTTAAATCTTGTTCTTATCTTGTCATTTTTGCTGCGCATGCAAAGACAGAGGTCAAATGTAAGCCTCTGTCGTCCAAGGGAGCTTGGAGTTTACTTTTCTTTCTCTGACTTCAAAGTGAGAGGATTTATGTGCCAATCTTGCTGTGGAAGAAAGGCTAAATTTAAATGTCTGTAAATGAACAGATATTTCATAATATATCAGAATTAGGAAAGCACAAATGAAGCACATGTTTTTGTACTTCAGTAGTGTAGTGAAAACTAATATTTTAACCTGATTAAAACAAATCAATACACCAGGTGATGTAATTTCCACACATTCTTATTTGTGCACTGTATATATTTATCAGTAAAACTGTATGTCAAGCAATTTAATGGTCATTTCAATTGAAAATGTGTTGTCTGTAAAGGCAGTGCTCTACCACACCATGCATACACCACGTTAAACCATTCCTCTCTACTCTGTATCACTCCATGCCACTGCACTGAACGCTGTACCGCTCCACGCCACTCCACGCTACACCTTTCCATGTCACTGCGCTCTACTCTACACCACTCCACTCTACGCCACTGCATTCTATGCCACCTCACTCTACGCCACTCTACTCTGCACCACTCTACTCTGCACCACTGCACTCTTCACCACTGCACTCTAAACCACTCCAGTCTAGGCTACTCTACTCTACTCTGCACCACTACACTCTACACCTCTCTACTCTGCAACATTCCACTCTATGAAATCTGCACTCTATGCCAATACACTCTGCTCTGTACCACTCCACTCTAAGTCACTGCGCTCTACACCACTCTACTCTTCGCCACTGAACTCTTCCCTGCACCTCTCCACTCTACCCTGCATCACTCCACTCTGCGCCACTTCACTCTAGTCTGAAACAATCTACTCTACACCACTGCACTCTGCACCACTCTGCTCCATGTCACTGCACTCTTCCCTGCATCTCTCCACTCTACCATGTACCCCTCCACTCTACGTCACTTTGCTCTATTCTGAATAATTCCACTCTATGCCACTGCACTCTACACCACTCTACTACACTTTGAGCCACTCCACTCTACACCACTCCCTCTATGCCACTGCACTCTAACACCACTGAAATCTATGCTTCTCTAATCTATGCCAATCCACTCGGTGTAACTTTAATCTACTCTGCACTATTGCACTCTACCCCACTGCACTCTACAGCACTCTACTCTATGCCACTGCACTCTTCCCTGCACCTCTCCACTCTACTCTGCATGGCTACACTCTGCACCACTTTACTCTAGTCAGAAACAATCTACTCTATGCCACTGCACTCTACACCACTCTACTTGAAGTCACTGCACTCTACCATGCACCTCTCCACTCTACCCTGCACCCCTCCCCTGTACGCCACTTCACTGTATGCCAATCCACTGTACGCCTCTTTACTCTACGCCACTGCACTCTATGCTGCACCACTTCACTCTATGTCATTCTACTATGATTCCATCTATTTTACACCACTGCACTTAACGCCATTCTACTGCACTCTACTGTACTCTAAGCCAAAGCACTCTACGCCACTCTACTCTACACCACTGCACCCTACTCTACTCTGCATCACTCTACTGTATGCCACTGCACTTTATGCCACCCTACTCTAAACCACTGCACTCTACGCCACTGTACTCTACGCCACACCACTCTACCCTGCACCACTATACTAAATGGAACTTTACTCTACTTTGAAACAATCTATTCTATGCCACTGCACTTAACGCCACTCTACTCCACTCCACTCTGTGCCACTCCATTCTGCACTACTGCAACATACACCACTGTGACCTACGCTGCACCACTCAACTATATACCACTGCACTCCACTCTACTCTGCACCACTCTATTCTACATCACTACACTCTACACAGGCACGGCCGGTACAGGTAAGAGCGGTGGGACAGGGCAGGGGCGGGCGTGGTCGACAGATGAAGGGATAGGGAAAATAAAATAAATAAATAAATGTAACCACTGAACTTGCGCTCGCCACATTTAAGAGTCGGCAAGCGCAAGGTAAGTGGTTTTAGTTATTTATTTATTTTATTTTCCCTATCCCATCATCTGTCGACTCCCTTCCCACCCCGTACCAACGCAAGACCGCTCTTACCTGTACTGGACGCGCCTGACTCTACACCACTCTACTCTAAACCCTTGCACACTACGACACTGCAGTCTATGCCACTCTAGTCTACTCTTTACCACTCTAATCTACGCCACTGCATTCTACGATGCTGCAACACTCCTCTCTAAGACACACCTTTCTGCAACACACCACTCTACGATACGCCACTCTACTCTATGCCACTCTGCACCACTCCACCCCACCCTACCCCTTTCCACAAACTTTTAGCCAGGCTGAAAAGCAGCTATGCTGGTGTACAACATGGCTAAAACACGCTGACAAAGCCAAATGGCTCTTACATGGGAGAGACCTATTGGCTTTAATTGTTTTATTTAACATTTTTCTGTAGCGCTAGAGCACTAAGTAACTTTAGAGAACCTTACTAGGAAAAGAATATGTGAATAGAGCAAACACATTGCAGCAAATCAAAGTGAAAAATCACAACCATGTTGCTGTCTTACGCTGCCTGTTTCCTTTGACTGGACTGCTGGTATCTGACTTTGAACACTGAATATTCACTATTTAGGTTCTCATTGCACGCCTTTCCCTGAAATCGGGAAGAGAGATTGATTCATCACACAAGTGTTTGAATTTGTATGTCAATAAACTGCAATTACTTCCTCAGCTGCAGGCGCTCAACCTATCTATCTTTTGTACTGAGGCAGATGGCTGTGCTGAGAGAGTGGGTCATGCCTGTTCCCCTTACAAGAACCATGAATGATAGCACATCCGCGCGAAGGCAAGACGTATAACGCAGACGCGTTTTTCTGAAGAGTCTGGGTTCATCAGCTCGGAAACTGAGCAGCATTGTTTCTTCATGGGAGGGAACAAACGTAAATGGCCTTGTCTAAGAGCACACAGTTTTAACTGTTAAATGTTGGGATATTTTTAAAAGGTTTGAACTGACTTCTCATTTTGCAGCGTTTTAGCAGTGAGTAACCTGCTTTAAACTAGGGAGTGAGTGGCTGGGTGTGGAGCATCACAGTCTTCATGTTGTGAAGACGATCAATCTACCCAGGGGCAGCACAAAAGGAAACACACCCCAGACCAGAAGGAAGTGGTTGGAGGGTGCATGTAGTTTGTGGCGACCAGAGCCAAGTCTTGTGTGTTCTCTCAAAAGAGAGCACCACTGAAAGTCTGAACCCATCAGGAATGAGTGAATGTGATGTAAAACTTGGAAGTGGATGAGAATCTGCTGAACAGCATGACTCACACAAGGCTTCGCCTCTCATGAGTCATGGCCCCTGCCTCCCAGGGTTGTATTAGGATCAAAAACAGTCCTGAGCACCTCAAAAAAACACAGTGGCCAACATTTGCGGGTTGCTCCTTTTCACAAAACACTGCTTCAGTGTTTCCAGTAGTATGAAAAGAAGGAGGAGGGATCCTCTAAAAGAGCCATGGCCAAAAAAGCGAAGCTGAATTATTTCCAAGAAGCATTATCCATGTAATTAAGAATGTGGTTTAAATATTGTGAACTAAAGTCCTGTGTCTGAGCAGTATGTGGGTAGCTCGCCGTGAGTTTTCTGTTATTGCATCCAGATGGTGTTCCCAAGTTCACCGATAGAAGATGAGCAGAAAACCTTGAAAATGAAAAAAACTACAAATTAGGGAAACCATAATCGGAGAGAGAACAGTAATCAATGCTCCTTTTAACCCCTTTTGATGCAGTATTAGAGTCCCAGCAGAAACAAACCTTCCCAAAAAGCTTCAGACTATAGCCATCACTTCAACATAGGACTTGGCGCTTGTGGCTGCAGTTAACATTATTATAGCCTTGACATTATGGGGGACTGAACCGAACCTGCGACCTTTTGATGATGAACATAATCATGCAGGGATCACATTAACCTTTGGGACTGTCAGGCTAGCTGTAAAGATCTCTCAAAAACATACTGACACTTAACTTTTGTTTTCTTAACTATACTGAGATTTAAAAAAAAATAAAAGGCTGCAGCACTCTTTGATGAGTTCACACGGGTGAACCACACCTGAATATCAGTACGGTCACTTCTGCTCGGGCCCTTGCCCCTGGTCAATCTGCATACATTATTGTGCCTGAGGTGGGCCTAAGTCAGCTTTTTATATTAACTGACCAGCCCAGTGGGGAACTGGGAATTTCACAGCCGGCCCAGTTGGGGGAAGTGGTATGTAAGAGATCTCAGGGAGACCCCTACGAACCTCCCTACTTACCTCATAGTCCAAGCTGTCTCCCTCATCATCATCCGGCCGTCCAAGCCTGCTCCATAAAAAGAAAAGAGAGACTAAGATTAAGGCCTTGATAATAAGAAAGGGCTACCCTTGTTCTCTGCACGGGGAGGAGACGAGACTCGAACCCCAAAAGAGAACGGAAGAAAGACAGCTCAAAAGAGTCTGGCTACCAAAAGAAACTCTAGTGTCATCAGTTTCAAGCTATTATCAAAATAAAAGACTCCATCATTAAGAAGCACATCCAGCCTCCTTGCTTCATTTTACACCCATCCCTCCCACATGGATAACTGAGGCCCTCCTGCCTCCAGCTACAGACCTCCAGAAAGGCCTCACAGGCCCCTACTAGGCCACTGTCATCATCTGAACAGCACAGATAGATCTCAAATCTGCCACTGTGCCCTAAAAAGCAGTCCACAGCTGCAACTCAGATACCAGTCCATCGCCCATTGCCCAAGTGCCCCCGTTACCAATCCAACCCTGCTCCCTACACTCATCTCTCTACAACCTTTCCAGAACAAGATCCTGGAAAGGTTAGTCAATGTCAAGCTTTCTTCCTTTTTGCAAAGTATTCATTTTCCTGACCCAGAACAAGCAGAATGTTATCTCACTAAAGGCACTGAGACAATATGAGTATCATCTTTGGCCAACCTTCCTTCAGTTCTGGACACCAATGGTGTTTCGCTATCATTATTTATGAAGTCAACCACTTTTAACACTATTGATTATACTAAACTTGTTTCCAGATTGCAGGGGTTAGAAATCTTGGGGTCCGCGCTCTTGACAACAGTTTTACATTTTCTTCTGAACCATTTTTAAGTGGTGGAACTGACTCCTTTCCAATCTGCTGTTTGCCATCTTCACTGTGATGTCCTTCAAGGCTTTTCTGTCAGCCCCATTCTTTTGAACCTTTATGTTGCACCTCTAGACTCCTTTATTTGTTCCCATGATTTTGCCTATTTCCCTGTGCACTTGACACCTAGATCATCCATTTATCGAATATCATTGTGGTATTTGCATGACTCCTTTGCTACTTCGATGATGAGTGACACTTTGAAGTTTAGTCAGACCTTTAAATGGGCAGGTTATGTTGGACTCTATCTGCCCTTAGTTTCTCTGACGAGGAGAAAACTAGCCCTTCCATGCAGGGATGTTTATTACCAATGGAAGTGCAGTAGAACTCTATAGTATGAAGGATGTACTATCTGCATCCATCTCTATCCATTTCAGAAACTGATGTCAACACCGGCAAGACTGAAGTTGTAGTCTTTGGAGGCTCTACATCAGTTTGGTCATACACTTGGTGCTTTAATGCTCTCAGAGCCTACAACTTGGATACACAGACTTGGAGTCTGGCTTGACAACTCATTGCCACTACACAATCATGGTACTTATTCGGTCTTCTCCTGTGGCCTTCTGATTCTGGCTTTGGAAGTATTAAGATTTGAGGGCCATCATCCCCTCCTGGCTCGATCACAAACACTCTCTAATGCTAATGCTCTGATTGTGTGGCCCACATTTGGCTTGAATTACTGCACCTTCCTCTCTACCTAAGTTGTCAAATTACACATAAGAAGCTGATCCTGTTGAAATTTCTCTGCACCTGTTAAGATGCCATTCGAGGCACTAGCTCTGTTTTTAAATGTATTACCCTATGTTCCTAGGAACGCTCTTTTTTTCTTCTTTGTTTCATTTACTTCAAGGCTCGTTTAGCCTTGTTTAGGAAACTTCTCAAGACTGGGACGTTTTCCAAGTAACCCCCCTACTATTTGGCTCCTAGACTCCAAGTTGGCTACAACTAGGATACCCTTTCTGTTTCACGCGTACCACAGAGAACATCAGCAGACATGATGCAAAGATACCCACTACCTAGTATGCGGTCAGGGTAAAAACCCAGAATAAGACTCAAAAATACTTTCCAGATGGCCCAGAGGGCAACAGGGCCAATCTTTTATGTGGTTATCTTTATAATAGTGGATGAGATCCAGACCTTCTGGGCACACACTGGACCCCCTTGAGGATAGTGAATGTATGCTTATTGCATACCTCCCATGAAATAATTGCAGCTCGTTGCCAGGTATTACAAAGGCATTCCTATGCAAAGTATCGGATGGTGGATGCTTTGTTTATTTACAGAGATAACCCACAACGAAATGATACATGGTCTGCTACCAGGTACTATAATGACCTACCAATGTACCTCTCAGGGTGCGGATGCTCTAATTATTCCTCCTGTATGCATGCCCACATTTTTGAAGCAGTGTGGGATTGTGGTGAAGTCAGATTATAGGAAACAAAACGAATTTATGTGCAAAGGCTTTGTAGTGAGGAAATAATTTAGAATACTCTGTTTCCTTTGCAGTATGAAATACTTTTTAACAGTATTGTTTTCCGAAAATCGTGGTATGATGCTGGTTGGTGAGCAAAGGATATGTGAGCAAGACAGTTAATAGAATAGGTGAGAGACCCCTCTCCTTGTCTTGCAGAAGGGTCCCCTTAGATTTTGTTATTCCACTGCTCAGGTTTCAGCACAAAAGACTGAACTTGTGCCTGGGAAGGTGTAGGCACATGTTACTGGTTTAGACTGGCTCAGCAGGACCAGAGAAGACTGCCAGGAGGACGCAAGCAAGCAACATCACCATAGGAACTGTCTGGAAACTAACCTGTGCCTGTCTGCACATGACGACTGACTCTCACCCAGCCTCTCCGGCCAGATTGAAGGCAAGAGACAGCCTAGAAAGTAAAAAATCAATTTTCCCTTTAGAGATACTTTAAAGTGTGCATCAACGAACAACTATCCACATCAATCATATACAATCAGCCACATCTCAGCAATGTAGCACTCCACTCAGGATGTTAAGGCACTTACAAAAATATTTAATGAAAATTCCGCAGTGGTTCAATAAAAACATACAATTAAAAAGATTCCAAAATACATACAGTATACTTAAAAAGACATAAGATATTACAATTTTACAAATGTTTTCAAAACTCCAACAACCCCCTGGAAAGAATTATGAGACAGTCACATTTGTCTTAAACGTGTTCATTTGTAGTAAAAGACAGCACACCCAAAAGAACTCAATTCTCAGTTTTCATATATTTACTGTATTTGACAAATTTGACTGAAAATCCCTAGACCTGAGTGCTGTGCTGTGCTGTGCTGTGCTCATAGAGTGGGACGATGGCTAACTGAGCCACTTGTGAGTAGTGTGCAGGTACTTCCACTGACGGTCCAGGCAGAGTGTAAAAGAAGTGTTTAGCAAATAGGTTACGTTGAAACTCTATGGGCCTCATTTATGAGGCCTTGCGTCAGTTTTGCGCTGCTGATGCGTCACTTTTTGTGACGCATCGGCAGCTTAAAACATGCGCCTTGTTGCGCCATATTTAAAAGTGACGCATCTAAGTAGATGCGTCACTTTTTAAACCCCTGCGCCACATTATACCTGCGTCAGGTATAATGTATGCAGAGGGAGCGTTCCCCCGCAAAAAGCCTCGTAATAGTGACGCAGTGAAATCTATTAGATTCCACTGCGTCACTTTTAGGACGCTGTTGCGTCAAAATCTTGCGTCTGCCTCACAGCAGGCATAAGACTGACGCAAGCCCTTTCACATGGGGCTTTCCCCATGTGAAAGGACGCATTGCTGGAGTTGCGTCACTTTTGTGACACACTCCAGCAATGCGTCACTTTTGCGCTTACAGATACGTCAGAAATACTGACTTATCTGTAACTCCTTGCAACATGATGCGTCATACATTAAATATGACGCATCATTGGTGTCGCAAGGAGTGCGCAGTGAAAAGTGACGCATCGCTGTTTTCACGCAGCGATGCGTCACTTTTCATAAATAAGGCCCTATATCTTTTAAAGTGACTGATCCAATTTATGTCATTTTGACCTTATTTGATCATAAAATACTTCTTCATTTTACTAAATTGGTTTGAATCCTGGGTGGTTTCTTGTGTCATGCGTTGCATTGGTATGGTTGATCCCTAACACACATTCTCTTAAGTAGCTCACTGTCTCTGTCTAGCACTACTGAGGGGCTGACAGGGATGTCTTAGAGAAGCAGTGTGTGACTGACCACAAGCTAGTTTTGCACATTGGTGGAGGAATTTGCCTTACAGAAAGAACAAAAGAACATGGAAATATAGAGGAAACGAGGTCAAGAATCCCTCATAAGGATAATGTTAGTCTGGATCGAGAGAGATAATATGTATTTTAATGATTTTCTGAAGAATAATAGCTTGTGTTGCGTTCTACCTGGTAAGGGAGAGTGTGTTATTGAAAAGTTGCAGCACCATTGAAAGAAAACTTTTTTGGTTTGTAGTTTTTAGGTCTCGCCTATGCAGCGCGCATGCGCTGCATAGGAGGCAACCTCTTGGAATCGATCAGCTTTTTTGGCCAAAAACGTGCACACTTGCATTGCTTTCTATTGCAACGCCTGCACGTTTGGCGTTTCCCTTGCAGGAACAAGCTTTGGCGACATCTGTTTGTAATTATCTTGCAAACAGATGGTGCCCCTGCTCGCTACCGCAAGGGAAATGCTGTGCGTGTCTCATCCTTACTACTCTTTAACTTTCGCGGCCCCTGGGCCGCACTGGTCTTTCATTCCCTTTCTACCTCCCTTTTTTATAGTATGATATCCTGCAGCATTTTTCTTTTCTATTCTGTAAACCTTTCCAACCACTCATGGAAATTGATATTGTGAGTTTATTCTTTGCAACAAGAAGTCCAGAGCACCTTAAAATCAGCAGTCTCCACATGACCGCAGAGGCGGGCCGGAGCGAAGGGCCTTTCAAACTGCCTTGTCTAACTGATAGCCAGGCTGCTGACGCGTTGGGATGCTCTGGGTCCATGCACTGACTCTGATTTGGCAGGCTCGGCGTCGGTCCCAGGGCTTCTCTGACACCGCTGCCTCGTGAGTTTGCAAACAGCAGAGTCTGAGTCCACTCAAGGCTGTTAACTGAACTCCAGGCATGCACCTCTCTTGTGCAGATAATACATGCCTGCTCGGCTGGTGAAATCAGTCCCAGTCTTTGAAAAACTTTTGCCATCTTTAGTAATCTGCTCCCAGGGAAAAGACGTAAAAAGAAAACACTGAGCGATGCCGTGCTGTTTATCCTATTGAGAAGCTGGAAGAAAGATTGCCATTTCCAAACTTTTGCTATTGCATCGGACTATGTCTGCAGATGCAGCCACTGGAAAGAACGCAGCACTCGTGCAGATATTTCACTGTGGACATGTCTCCGTCCTTAGACTTATAAAGTTTTCTGAGGAGGCGGCGTGCAGTTCAGAGCCCAGATGTTGTCAGGTAAGTGGGCCAAGGTCATTCTGAAAGTGTGGGGGTGCGAAAGGGAACAATCTGTTTGGTACCGAACTTACAAAAAGATTTCTACAGCTGAAAAGAGCATCAGTGGTAAGGCAGACATGTCACCGCGATGTGTGTATTGTCACTGCCTGTTCCAGGTGTCAAGTGCTATAGCAGTAATTGTAGAGAACATTTGCAATAAGCCGCGAGGGTGTGGCCTTCATTGGGGTGTGAAAATACTACATTCTGATTGGGTGAGCACATCTCCTTCTATTCTTTACATTCCAAATGTGTCTACCATTGTTTACTCACATTGACGGAGTTTGATTTTTTTTGTGAGTACACTTTCACCCAACTCTACACCTTTTTACAGTGTGCAACACGGAAGTAGCTTAATCAACACCAGAATACATAACATTTACACACCAGCTACAAGCAACTAGTAAGAAAATAAATCAATTCCAAGTGACCTACACACCCTGCACTTCACACATGGATATACACCTTGTTACAATGCAACATCTTTACAACATAATAATAACTCTTAATCCTCAACCTGACTGACACCAACACTGTAAGTTACACTGTAAATCAACAACCACAGGGTGCAACCCTCACCCCCAAAAACATATTAACTCTTATTCATCCACAACAAAACTCACCTCATCTTTACAGACAACAGTACAGCTAAACACTTTCACACAACTTATCATCAGACTAACATTCATAGCGGGCCACTCACCTACTGTAACTTCTCAGTCCCCATCATAACTCCACTCTGTAGCTCATTAACTCACACTCTCTTTCAAAGCATATCCTTCTCTGTTATTGCAAGTAAAATGCCCAACCTAAAAATTCCTGCATTGATAAATGCCCAACTGAGATCTCCCCACACAGAGGAGGACGTAAAGAGTTAGCATAGAATCCAAAACCCCCAGAACTCAAAGAGCATGACTGTGAAACTTGGATATCCAACCACCCCTATGTCATGTTCAACAACATGCCACCTAATGACGTAGTCTCCCGGGGCCTCAAATGCCTGCAACTCTGAACACAATATATCTATAACATCTCAAACTGAAATGACCAAAGGATAGAAATAGAAGATTAAACAAGCATTGGCATAGCCAAAAGGTCTCGCTTTTGGGACCTTATCAGTATTTAGTTATGCAGCACAATGTCCTTGCTGCAACAACATTAACTGTTGCATGGATAAACACTTATAAGGTCCCAAAGGCGAGACCTATGCTTGTTATAGTTTTACGGTTTCCAGCTTTAGTTACTCTTTGCTCCTCAGGCTGCATTACTTAAGAAAAATAGTATGGAGATATATAACAGATTTTTTAGATGGATAGCTTTGTATATAAGACAGCATATTTTTAATGCTTGCATCAATAGAAATTCTCGCAAGAGAAGATTGGAGTGATGTGGTCAAATGTTATCATAAATGAAATGAGTCTGATAAGATAAGAATGACTCACAGTGGTTTAAGGGAGCTTAGATATGATTTTATGAGAGATTAAATCATTAGGAGCACTTAGGGCCTGATTATGACTTTGGCGGTACTGCTCCAGCTCTGCGCCGGTACAGCACAGACAAAGCCCCCCTGCCAGATTAGGAGTTCAACTTGTGTCTGGCTGGCTTTTCTTTAGCCGTTCCCACGGCGCTGCCCTGAAAATGGGCACTGCAATAGGAACGTAAAAGCAGTTCCAGCATGGCATGGACTATGCAGTCCATGGCAAGCTGGAACTTGGGGTGCATGCAAACAGGGGGCCACATGTTGTGTCCCCCTGAATGCATCCCCATGGGGACTGGGGCATGGGGCCCCTGTAGGGTTCCCTTTGTTTCCCCAATGCCAGCTTTTTCATGGTGGACTCATCACCACGAAAAGGCTGGTGGTGGGGAAACTGGTAATATGCTCAGTGTATATCGTCGGTCCTCCCTTGCATATTGTATACCCCTTTCCGCTGTGCCACCACCAGGAAACAGCAATTCCCTGGCACAGTCAGCACACTGTGGCGGTCCGAATTGCCACCTCATAATACGGCGGCTGCAGGACTGCCACCCTGGCCACCGCAAGTCTGGCAAAGACCGCCAGACTAAAATTCAAGCCCTTAGACTTTTCCTGTCCAACAAAGGCTGGAATCAAAGGAGAATTCTCTATTCAGAGTCCTATACTACAGCTTGTTGGGTAGATTTAACTATTAGAGAGAATAAAGGATAAAAGAGCATATTCATAAGCACTGGCCTGTTGTGCATTTACACATTTATTCATTGGTGCCATCATTTACTTGCCCACCGTTCACATTGGCCTAAAGCCACTCACTATTCATTGGTAATAAAAGTCCTTTGCATGACAGGCACGCCCTTCCCTGAGTGCCCCAACATGACGGATGCCTGGATCCCTAATGCTCATTTTTGTTGTCATGGGGAACATGGATAATACGTGTATGCCATGACATAGGTCTGTTTCAGAGATTGTGGTATTTTTGGACAAGGACTGGTACCCAAAGTGCTACCCTCATAGTGGTGAAAGGCTACTGCCTTTGCCAGGAGTTAAGCAGCACAAGAGCAGTGCTGGCAGCATATTGTGCAGTATTCAATGGAAGTGCATAAGTCCTTGTTAGGTCTCACCTAGGTAGCGCGCATGCGTTCCTCTAGAAGATGACCTGTTGAAGTTGGTCTGTTTATTACACAGAGTGCTCTAACAATCTACAACTTGAAGTAAGTGAACCGCGATGTTTACCAAAGCAATTATTTTTAGATTGCAGATTGGCAATTCTCACCCCAGACGTTCAGGAGGCTCATGACGTTTACAACATTATAAAGACAAGAATGCCTATAATACCTATTCCTTTCTCCTCCTCATATTTGGCTTTCGCTGCAATAGAGTGTGTGTTTTCTGTTTAATGTTTGTGTGTCATGTATATGTCTGTTTTTTACAGCGTTAAATCTTCACAGACAGTTTTGACCCCCACTAAATTTTTTCTAGGTGACTGCACCTGCCAAAAATTGTCTTCTTGAGGTTTACCAATGCTTTTTTCCTCATATCTCTCCTCAGGTAATGCAAATCGCATATACTTGAGCTATACTGCTGTAGGTACATAGTAATCTATAGACCATACACATTTATATATTTTCACTTTTTTGTAAATACCTAATTGTTTTTTGCATAGTGAAACGTGAGTAAGGTGAGGAAATTGTGCACCCCGTCCTGAAGAAGGAGCTTGGTCTCCGAAACATGTCGACTCACACATGAGGTGATTTACATAATCACGACATCAACACCTCGCACTTCACTTCTTTTAACAGCACCAGCCCGGGTACCTAATTAACGTTTTTTTCAGTGTCCTACGAGCCAGGTACTTTTTAAAATTTTCACCCATCCCACCACTCACTCACATAAAATACCCTAACATGCACCATACATAGTCTATTATTATAAGTGCTCCCACGTAGTCGTAGGTCGCAGCACGCCGCATCCCGTAGAGGGGTGCGAAGACCCCTATGATGAAGCATGACACCAAGGGTCCTTTTGGTGTGTGAAGGGTATTTTAAGAAACACTTAGTGCTCCACACCACTGTTTTGAACACTTCCAAACACTACTAGGTGGATTCTCTTTGTTTATGTACACTGGGAGCAATGCACATGCAGCCTGTTCAAAACACAATCCCAAACAAGCATTGGCATAGCCAATAGGTCTAGCCTTTGGGACCTTATAAATATTTAGTTATGCAGCACAATATACTTGGTGCAACAACATCAACTGTTGCGTGGCTAAACACTTATAAGGTCCCAAAGACAAGACTTATTGGGTATGCAAATGCTTGTAACCTGTGTCACTGGAGTGAGGCCTGCAGGCTCACTAATTTAAAGATCTGCTGCTGTGTGCTTTACTCACCTTTGGCCTACATCAGTTTGGGGTGTGGCACTGAGCAGCGCATGTGTGGTATAAATGTGTTGGGTGTATGTGTGCCTGTGAATGGTATAATACAGGGATAGTGCAGTGCTGTGCAGTGCATGTATATTAAAAGCATATGCTGGGTGTCTGTGTGCCTGTGCATGGGACAATACATAAAGGATGTAGTGCTGTGCATTCCATATTTCCAATATGCATTTGCTGGGTGCATGTAAGCCTGTGAATGGTACAGTACATGGAAGTCTCTGTGTTCCTATTTGGCGAGACCCAGGACTATCTGGAGGGACATCAGGAGAGGAGATGCATGAATCCCTGCGGACAGATTTGTGTATTGCTGCACTCCTGTACACTAGGTGGGACACCCTGAAGGAAGGGAGAGTAGTGCTCTTCATACACTTCAAAGGGTGCTCTTTGATTTAGAGATAGGTCACTGGGAAGGGGACTGAGCTCATCCAAGGAAGAACATGGGGCTGATTAAAAAAGCATAAAGAGTAGGGCTGAAGCCCTGGGGAAATCTTTTGATGCACATATCACTAAGGCTGACATCCAGGTGTGAATCTCTAGGCACTCCCAAGGCATGTGTTGTGGTGGCGCTATCAGATTGATTTGGAGTTGCTCCTGCTGACATACTGCTTTCTTGAAGAAGAGAGAAAAGAAGAGAGAGCACTTCAAAAGGAATCAAAGTCAAACATAAACATCAAAGTTTAAGAGTATGAAATGGAATATAAGAACGGGATCTTGAGACCCCAGAAATGATCAACTCTCGAGCAGCCGGTCAGGCTGTGCGGGGGAAAAAGCTCTGCAAAATTTCTGCCCATGACCAAGACTTGTGGCCCAGGCCTGCTAGCCTCCCAGCTGTGTGAGGGGACATCACCCAGGGAATACAAACTATCTGCCCTTGGAACCTGCAGCACCAGTGCCTGCCTGCTTGCCGAGAGCAGTATGCCCTATGTGGGAGAGCATTGGAGGGAGTCAGGCACAGGGAGGGATCCAGGTGAGTGGATCCCAATAGTGAGGTGTGAGGAGATGGCTGCTGGAATGATTGGGTCATTACCCGTGTGCAGGGAAAAGTCAGTGAACCCCCTATACCAGAGGAGGGCAGCCGTGAAGTGAGACATGACCGTTGCTGCACCAAACTGGACACCAGCCATGTGCAGTCCCAAGTCAGCGACCCCATATGCCAGGTTGAGTAGCTGTGAAGATTGCTGCCTTGCCCATTGAGCCAGAGCCCATCTGTGATTTTAAGTCAGTGACCCTGTATGGCAGGTGGGGCCATTGTGAAGATTGCTGCTGTGCAGATCGGGCCATAGCCCATATGTGGTATCACGTCGGAAACCATGCATACTGCTGTTCCATGCTTATTTGAAAAGCCAGCACAAGGATCACTAGGGACGCCTTTGTGGGACACTGCTCAATTGAGCACACAAGCAACACTAAAAGAGTTTAATAAAGGGAACCTGATAGGAATAGCTAGGGTGGGAGACATGGGGAAGCAGGGAGGAGTGATCCATTCTCAGACCTACAGAGCGAATATCGGCTAGCATCAAACAAAACCTTCCGGTATTTTCAAATTAGACGTGCACTGCCGAGGGCACTGCTGAAGGGCAGTGAGCTAGCTGACCCATCGCCGCTTGAAGATAGGCTACTACATGTCCACATGCCGAAAAAAAAGCCATCTCCCTCATCCATCAGAAATTGATTAATAATTCACCAGATACCCTGACTTATCTGAGGGAACACTGGAAGCGAGATCTAGAGGGATTTGCAGACAATGAATTGCCTGCTGCCTTGGCATCTCCTAGAAAGGTGGCTATAAAATGGCGGTTCCACCTGGTTCAGTTAAAGATCTTGCATCGTTGTTACTATGCATGCAGTACGAGGGTACAAATGGGCAGAGTAACGTCAGTGCTCTGCAATAGACCTTGTGGCCAGCTGGGCACATTTTTCCATATGCTGTGGGCTTGCCCAGTAATTCCAAGCTACTGGCAATCAGTGGTATCTTGCTTAAATGACATTGTGGAAACCACAGAGACACTTCTGCAAAGTGTTGTCTCTTAAATATATGGGGAGAGACTGAACTCACTAGAATGGACCAGATATAAGTGACGTTGAGATTTATGGTGGGAAAGCGCAACATCACAAGGATGTGAAGGGCTGAACTTGTGCCTCAGCTAAGTGACCGGAAGAGCAATATGGATTGGTACATGCTGGCGGAGAAAGTGGTTTATGAAAGCAGGGGTTGCCGTAATAAGTGAACTAAATATGGGGGAAATGGAATAGCTATGAAGGGGATTTATGTGCCTCTGCTGTGATGACCAGGCTTAGGCTCCAGAGATATTAACACTTTGATTCAAATGTTACATTATCAATTTTTGTGATATGGGTGGGAAGACTACTAGTCTTTTAAGATGTTTGGAATACTGTATATAATGGAACATGTCTTCATGCTGCAAAATGTAATGCTTCCTGTCATTGTTGCATTGCCTGTTGAATACGCAACAAAAAGATCTATAAAATAAATGTAAAACTAAATAAATGTTACACCGCTAACATAATTTTCATTTAAGCGTTTAATGAATTTAAATATGTCATTAAATAAAGAATAACAAATAATTAATTTATATCAAGCATTGTCATGAACATGATCAACTTCAGTATGCAGACTATGAATGGTTCCATGTACCTATTTATGTTCAAATGTTGCTTTCTGCCGCACATACTTGGAAACACAGAGCAGTGGCTGTTTGTTAATGTTTCTAAGTTGCGCACTGTCTGCAGTTTATACACTAACTTGTAGATTCTCTGAGTTAATGTATAAACCGCAGGCAGCTCAGTTTCATCAAAACCAGCAGATGGATCTCTTCTGACCCTGATCTTGGTCGCTGATGACGTTTGTAAAACAGTCCTTGTCCGTCTGTAGGAGGAAATTCAGCTTTTACGAAAAAGGGATTTTAGACTTGTGCATGTACATCCAAGAACAGCAGTGTTAGGTATAACACTTTATAGGAGAACAGTCATTCTAGAGGTGCCAGATGCACAGTGATTTTTGTTGGCACAGTCTTGACACCTGAGCTTTTTAAAAGCAAAGCTCTGCCCCACTCTCAATTAACCAGGATAACATCACTGTTGTACTTTTTCCCAAGGACTTAAAACACGCTCATAGTCCAGCTGTGACGACTCCCATTTTTGATTTTACCACCTCATAATACACACATCCTCCTTATTCTGTATTGTCACAAAAATTGTGATATTTGCTACCATTCTTTTACATATGTTCTGTATTAGTTTAGCTTCTAATAAACGTTTCTAAATAATTAATGTGAAGATGTTTTGATTGTGCCCACTCTGGGGACAAACTGAAGGGAATCCAGAAAAATATACGTGTTGCCTCTAGCAGGTTTTTCTGTACCTAACGTGGATCCTTACTAGTTATGTCGGGAGAGGTTTGTGGGACAAGTCTGTTTTCCCGCACTTAGGGCCCCATTAGGATGGCGGGCGGGCCATCCTATCGGAAATCGGGACCGCCCGCCCTAAGGGCGGGGGTCCCGCACGCACCATTAGGATGTGCCCGCCACAGTGGCGGGCACATCCTGTATTGATAGTATTGTGGCGGGCGGAGCTCTCTGCTCCGCCCGCCACAATACTAACAATGCTTAGCAGCATTTACGTAATCAAAGCGGCAGGCACCGCGCGGTGCCTGCCTCTTTGATTATGCAAATGCAAGGGGGTACCACAGTTACCCCCCCATGTGCCACCCCCTTTGGCCTTCACTCAGGGGGGCCACAGGGGGCCCCCAGAGTGAACACCGCCTGCCTTTCCGTGGCGGCATTGCCGCCGCGGAAAGACACTGCACACTTGCCATTGTAATATGGCTGGCGGTGTCTCATAGACACCGCCACCATATTAATCATTTTCCGCCCCGGCCGCAATGCGACCGGGGCGGAAAAGTGGCGGGCGGTGTTTCCCACCGTTTGCGTCCCCCCCGCCATTGTAATGTGGCGGGGGGGAAAAGGGTGGCGGGCGGTCATTTCTGTTGGGCGGATCACCACCGAATCCATGGGGTTGGCGATCCGCCCGACATCCTAATGGAGCCCAAAATGTTCAGTTGGCATATCTGCTGTGCCTGCGGGGCCAAGAGAAATCTACCGGGAGTGGCCAAGATGAGCCTGACAATGTCACAGGTCATGTGATACAGTTCGGATTTTCTTAAACATTGGAAAGGAAAGTCTTGATTTTATCCAATGCATTATCTGTTTTCTAGGTATTTGATGTTATTTAGCCTATAGATTCATATTTTAGTTTCTTTAATCACAGTGCTAGATTTTGCCGCTTCAGTATGTTAACTAGGATTGGAGCTAAAATGGATTGGTTCTCCTTGTTTCGATTCCTGGCAATGTTTGGTTCAATCTAAGGTTTTGCATTATTTAAATCTGCACCACCAGAATAGAGGACTTGATGACTGCAGAGGAAATTCTTATCAATACTTTTGATTGTTGATTGATGTTTAAAACTATGGGCCATATGCATAAACATATTTTTCCATAGACACAGAATGGGCAAAACCCTTTGAGGCCTCTGGCCATATGTTCCCACTGTTGATATTTTCTTCCTAAAGTTTCAACAGAAGTGTAATTTCCTGCAGAAGATATGACTATGGATTCTTTTGACTACTGATTGGTGTTTGAAACTGTAATCCCATTAGGATCTTTGCCCTCCCTAGTGTCCATGGGAAGTGTAATTCTGTTGCGATTCAATAAAGTAAAGCCTAACAAATATTAGTGAGCTCTAGTTTTTATTAACATTGAGGCTTTACTTTTCGGATTGGTAGAATTTTTTTTCATTTCTTTATGACAGTTTAGGACAAAGGTTAAATATAAACATAGGTGTGGAAGTCAGTGAGCATCTTTAATGGAGAAGCCTGAGGCACCAAAGGATGTATGTCCTTACAATGCGGTCTTTACACTGCGATACCTTTAGGACGCGGTCATCACAATGCAAGTCGTTACAACGACTTGTACTAGAGGCGCTGGATTTAGGAATAGTATAATTTACTATTTCAACTCCATCCCACAAAACAGTAGGAAAGGCTTGGAATAGTAAATCATACTATTCCTTAGTATATAGCGCAATCCAGCGCAAGTCGTTGTAACGTCTTGCATTGTGATGACTGCGTCGTAAAGGTATCGCGTTGTTAATTCCGCGTTGTAATGGTTGTCTCCCGGCACCAAAGTATTAAAACCATGTTAAATGTCAAAATCCCTGTAATGGCCTAAATATACCTTTTGTGTCTTCCTTTGTAGTGTTTTTCTTGTCTTTTTTAACCCTCTCATATGTCCAACACCTTTACTCATAGTCAAAACGATCCACAATCTAGTCTGTCTAAAGATGCCAAGATTTCACTGAAGAATATGTTGAGCATTTTGGGCTAGTTTAGATTTTGGTGCACGGGTTACTCCATTACAAACATGACGGAGACGCCATCCATCTTATTACAAGTGCATTGTGTCTTATGGAACTTGTAGTAAGGTGGGCGGGTCATCTGTCAGATGTGCGTGGAGTATCTGTCCGCCAAGCTATAAACCAGGCCTTCTGTATTGAAGGGCCAGCCACTGAACAAAAATAAGCCATATATTACTCAGCACCATCACTTTGAAAATGTTTATATTCTTGTCATGATGCTGGGATCTGCAGTGGTTGTGGTATATGTTTGAATCTGTTTGCAGCAATGTTGCCTTGCAGTCCAGGGGTGAGTGTGATAATTGGTAGGTGCGTGGCGGTAAATAATAGTACCCATTGTGGTAAGATACACAGGAATCCGTAGGACAGAGGTGTTGTTGTTACACGTGGCAAAATGCACATGGATAGTAGTGGCTCATGTGTCCTCTGTGTGCAGAGCTGGTCTTTGCTCAGAGAAAGGCCTAGGTAAAAACACATCCGGCTCCCACTTCGACTCGTCCTTGGTAACTGTGTGGTGATAAAAAAGGAGGGGTGAAGTGAGGCGAGGCAGGCAAGAGAAAGGGAAGCCATGAGAAGAAAAGCAGTCAAAATGTAGACTTGCTACTGCAGACAGCTCATGCGCCCTGGGCGTGGGCCCAGCTCGCACATGCAAACGGCTGGCCCTATGTGCTGCTTCTTGCTTCCTCACTGATCTGACTCTCTTTGTTTGCATTATAACTCCTCTGCCATTCTGCGACTTTGGTTTTGAGGCGTTGTTTGAATTTTGAGTTGAATTGATTAACCAAGTCTAAAATGTGCAGCAATTTTTCTGCTTGATGAAGTTTTAAGGCACATGACTTCACCATACCCTGTGCAGTTGATTTGGGTGATATTGTGTTTGTACCCGTGCACCAATGCTTGAGGAACATAGCTTTCTAGTCACTTCATTTAGTGGAGTGTGTGTCCGCGGGCGCGTGTGTGTTTGTAGTTTGATTGCTTTCTGATTGTAAGCAGGGCCTGAGTGGGGAACCAAAAGCACACCTGATAAACATGATCACATTCTCTTTTTCCATCCATCCTCTCTCTCTCTTTCTCTCCTCCCTCGCTATTTACTTTCTTTCTAGCTTTCCTCCTCTCCCTGTCTTTCTCTCTCTTTTGAAGACTCCGCTACAATTAATTTTAGGGAGATGGCGAGCTTGACAGAGACATCAGGAGCGGGCCGGGGCTTTCAAACCAGGCCTCCAGTAGGCCCAAGCCCACTGCGAACATGCCCAGGGAAATAAAAGGCCATTCTGGCCCTGAGTGCAAGTGATCATGTGTGTGTGTCAATGCCCCTATATTGTGGCACTCATCTGGGGGGGGGGGCTCTTTTGTAATGTATTCCTGGGGGATGTTGGTGGGTGTCACTGAGCCGTAATCTCCAGGATTTTTTGCGTGCTCTCCACTAGGGTTTAGTGATATTATGTACTCAAGCTAATTCAGGTGAACTTCATACTTCATGGGGTATGAAGTTCCCAGAGTTTGCCAGAGGTCAGTGCAGTACTACGGGGGGGAGATGGGGGGGGGGGGCAGTGCGTCTCCCCGCTATCACCCGAGTGACACAATGGCTGGCGCTCTGCTACATCCTTATCTCGGACGGATTCTTTGACTTTCAAAAACCATGTGGTGGTCTCCGTGAAGCAGCTTGTGATCTCTTCCCCGAGTGCAGCCAAAAGCCGGCCATTTGGCGCTGTAATTTATTTACTTTTCATTTTCCTATCAGAAGAGGCGTGGACGATCGGAGAGGGCTGTCACAGGCCTCTTCACACCCCTTAAGTTGTTTTTCTGTGTCAAGGAGAGTAAGACACATTGGCAGGGCAGCGGGAACTCTTTGATGAGACATCTGCATTCGCGGCTGGAGCATCGCGCACACCGGAGCACCGCCGCTCCCGGAACCCTCAGTCCGTCACGAGCGGGCGAGTTAAGCAAACATTATGGAAACACTTCAGCAAATGCTAGAACGAGTCCACCAGCACACCCTCGCCACCCAAGGGGCGGGAGGCACCGGGTAGGTGCCTGTTGTCAGCTGAAACGCAAACGTTGGTTTATTCGGGAATTATCTTTGTTGCTAAACTGAAGAAAGAAGGAAATGTGCAAGCAATGAGACGATCGGCATCTGGAATGCATACTGGTCCTGGGAGTCAGAGTGAGGGTCTGTGGTGCATTACATGGTCTGGAAAGCGGCTGGTCAGATTCCAGCAGCGAGACACGAGAGACTTCAAAGTCTGGCCGAACATCAGTGAAATGCTGCTCAGCTCAGATATGCAAAGTGGGTGTAGATGAATGAATTTATGACCGGTTTTATCTGCCGCGTTCGTATGGGAAAACAGGGCTGCGGCCCAGTCCTCTAATAATTTAATGCTGGACTGTTTTCCATAACTGGAAGATGTTTTGTCTCCGCTCATTCTTGCTTTATGTGCACAACTGAAATGTTGGAATGGAAGAAGGCTATCTGGACGCCCATGTTGTCTATCACTGATTATATTAATTTGTGTCTACCTAACCGTATTCATTTCCCCTACTTTGAAATATGTGTCCATCTCCCTCTGTCTCTCTGCCTCTAACTCAGGCACCCTCTCATGTTCTCTGTTCTGCTCTCTTCATTACTTTCGTTGTCTCGATTGTGTGCGTTTTTTTTCGTTACTCTGCTTCTCACCCTCCTTCTTGACATTCGTGTCTCTGATTCTATTCCCCTGTCAGGGCACAAATAAAACAAACATTTACAATGCAATGGTTTTGCCTTTGTTAAAGTTAGAGCTATTGGCATTGCTCTTGACACTCTGAAGCTCCACTCTGCACTCTGAAGCTCCACTCTGCACTCTGAAGCTCCACTCTGCACTCTGAAGCCCCACTCTGAAGCTCCACTCTGAAGCTCCACTCTGAAGCTCCACTCTCCACTCTGAATCTCCACTCTGAATCTCCACTCTCCACTCTGAAGCTCCACTCTGAAGCTCCACTCTGAAGCTCCACTCTGAAGCTCTACTCTGCACTCTGAAGCTCCACTCTGAAGCTCCACTCTGAAGCTCCACTCTGAAGCTCCACTCTGAAGCTCCACTCGGAAGCTCCACTCGGAAGCTCCACTCGGAAGCTCCACTCTGAAGCTCCACTCTGAAGCTCCACTCGGAAGCTCCACTCGGAAGCTCCACTCTGAAGCTCCACTCTGCAATCTGAAGCTCCACTCGGAAGCTCCACTCTGAAGCTCCACTCTGCACTCTGAAGCTCCACTCGGAAGCTCCACTCTGAAGCTCCACTCTGCACTCTGAAGCTCCACTCGGAAGCTCCACTCGGAAGCTCCACTCTGCACTCTGAAGCTCCACTCGGAAGCTCCACTCTGCACTCTGAAGCTCCACTCTGCACTCTGAAGCTCCACTCTCCACTCTGAAGCTCCACTCTCCACTCTGAAGCTCCACTCTCCACTCTGCACTCTGAATCTCAACTCTGAAGCTCCACTCTCCACTCTGAATCTCCACTCTGAAGCTCCACTCTCCACTCTGAATCTCCACTCTGAAGCTCCAACCTCCACTCTGAATCTCCACTCTCCACTCTGAAGCTCCACTCTGAAGCTCCACTCTGAAGCTCCACTCTGAAGCTCCACTCTGAAGCTCCACTCTGAAGCTCCACTCTGAAGCTCCACTCTGAAGCTCCACTCTGCACTCTGAAGCTCCGCTCTGAAGCTCCACTCTGCACTCTGAAGCTCCGCTCTGAAGCTCCACTCTGCACTCTGAAGCTCCGCTCTGAAGCTCCACTCTGCACTCTGAAGCTCCACTCTGAAGCTCCACTCTGCACTCTGAAGCTCCACTCTGCACTCTGAAGCTCCACTCTGAAGCTCCACTCTGAAGCTCCACTCTGAAGCTCCACTCTGAAGCTCCACTCTGAAGCTCCACTCTGCACTCTGAAGCTCCATTCTGAATCTGCACTCTGAAGCTCCACTCTGCACTCTGAAGCTCCACTCTGAAGCTCCACTCTGCACTCTGAAGCTCTACTCTGAAGCTCCACTCTGCACTCTGAAGCTCCACTCTGAAGCTCCACTCTGCACTCTGAAGCTCCACTCCGCACTCTGAAGCTCCACTCGGAAGCTCCACTCTGCACTCTGAAGCTCCACTCGGAAGCTCCACTCTGCACTCTGAAGCTCCACTCTGAAGCTCCACTCTGAAGCTCCACTCTGAAGCTCCACTCTGAAGCTCCACTCTGAAGCTCCACTCTGCACTCTGAAGCTCCACTCTGAAGCTCCACTCTGAAGCTCCACTCTGAAGCTCCACTCTGAAGCTCCACTCTGAAGCTCCACTCTGAAGCTCCACTCTGCACTCTGAAGCTCCACTCTGAAGCTCCACTCTGAAGCTCCACTCTGAAGCTCCACTCTGCACTCTGAAGCTCCACTCTGAAGCTCCACTCTGCACTCTGAAGCTCCACTCTGAAGCTCCACTCTGCACTCTGAAGCTCCACTCTGCACTCTGAAGCTCCACTCTCCACTCTGAAGCTCCACTCTCCACTCTGAAGCTCCACTCTCCACTCTCCACTCTGCACTCTGAATCTCAACTCTGAAGCTCCACTCTCCACTCTGAATCTCCACTCTGAATCTCCACTCTCCACTCTGAAGCTCCACTCTGAATCTCCACTCTCCACTCTGAAGCTCCACTCTGAATCCCCACTCTCCACTCTGAAGCTCCACTCTAAGCTCCACTCTGAAGCTCCACTCTGAAGCTCTACTCTGCACTCTGAAGCTCCACTCTGAAGCTCCACTCTGAAACTCTGCACTCTGAAGCTCCACTCTGAAGCTCCACTCTGCACTCTGAAGCTCCACTCTGAAGCTCCACTCTGAAGCTCCACTCTGAAGATCCACTCTGAAGCTCCACTCTGAAGCTCCACTCTGAAGCTCCACTCTGAAGCTCCACTCTGAAGCTCCACTCTGAAGCTCCACTCTGCACTCTGAAGCTCCACTCTGCACTCTGAAGCTCCACTCTGAAGCTCCACTCTGAAGCTCCACTCTGAAGCTCCACTCTGCACTCTGAAGCTCCACTCGGAAGCTCCACTCTGAAGCTCCACTCTGCACTCTGAAGCTCCACTCGGAAGCTCCACTCTGAAGCTCCACTCTGCACTCTGAAGCTCCACTCGGAAGCTCCACTCGGAAGCTCCACTCTGCACTCTGAAGCTCCACTCTGAAGCTCCACTCTGCACTCTGAAGCTCCACTCTGAAGCTCCACTCTGAAGCTCCACTCTGAAGCTCCACTCTGAAGCTCCACTCTGCACTCTGAAGCTCCACTCTGAAGCTCCACTCTGCACTCTGAAGCTCCACTCTGCACTCTGAAGCTCCACTCTGAAGCTCCACTCTGCACTCTGAAGCTCCACTCTGCACTCTGAAGCTCCACTCTCCACTCTCTACTCTGAATCTCAACTCTGAAGCTCCACTCTCCACTCTGAATCTCCACTCTGAAGCTCCACTCTCCACTCTGAATCTCCACTCTGAAGCTCCACTCTAAGCTCCACTCTAAGCTCCACTCTGAAGCTCCACTCTGAAGCTCTACTCTGCACTCTGAAGCTCCACTCTGAAGCTCTACTCTGCACTCTGAAGCTCCACTCTGAAGCTCCACTCTGAAGCTCCACTCTGAAGCTCCACTCTGAAGCTCCACTCTGAAGCTCCACTCTGAAGCTCCACTCTGAAGCTCCACTCTGCACTCTGAAGCTCCACTCTGAAGCTCCACTCTGCACTCTGAAGCTCCACTCTGAAGCTCCACTCTGCACTCTGAAGCTCCACTCTGAAGCTCCACTCTGAAGCTCCACTCTGAAGCTCCACTCTGAAGCTCCACTCTGAAGCTCCACTCTGAAGCTCCACTCTGCACTCTGAAGCTCTACTCTGCACTCTGAAGCTCCACTCTGAAGCTCTACTCTGCACTCTGAAGCTCCACTCTGAAGCTCCACTCTGAAGCTCCACTCTGAAGCTCCACTCTGAAGCTCCACTCTGAAGCTCCACTCTGCACTCTGAAGCTCCACTCTGAAGCTCCACTCTGCACTCTGAAGCTCCACTCTGAAGCTCCACTCTGCACTCTGAAGCTCCACTCTGAAGCTCCACTCTGAAGCTCCACTCTGAAGCTCCACTCTGAAGCTCCACTCTGAAGCTCCACTCTGCACTCTGAAGCTCCGCTCTGAAGCTCCACTCTGAAGCTCCACTCTGCACTCTGAAGCTCCACTCTGCACTCTGAAGCTCCACTCTGCACTCTGAAGCTCCACTCTGAAGCTCCACTCTGAAGCTCCACTCTGAAGCTCCACTCTGCACTCTGAAGCTCCACTCTGAAGCTCCACTCTGCACTCTGAAGCTCCACTCTGAATCTGCACTCTGAAGCTCCACTCTGCACTCTGAAGCTCCACTCTGAAGCTCCACTCTGCACTCTGAAGCTCCACTCTGAAGCTCCACTCTGCACTCTGAAGCTCCACTCTGAAGCTCCACTCTGAAGCTCCACTCTGAAGCTCCACTCTGAAGCTCCACTCTGAAGCTCCTCTCTGCACTCTGAAGCTCCACTCTGAAGCTCCACTCTGCACTCTGAAGCTCCACTCTGAAGCTCCACTCTGCACTCTGAAGCTCCACTCTGAAGCTCCACTCTGCACTCTGAAGCTGCACTCTGAAGCTCCACTCTGAATCTGCACTCTGAATCTGCACTCTGAATCTGCACTCTGAATCTGCACTCTGAATCTGCACTCTGAAGCTCCACTCTGAAGCTCCACTCTGAAGCTCCACTCTGAAGCTCCACTCTGAAGCTCCACTCTGAAGCTCCACTCTGCACTCTGAAGCTCCACTCTGAAGCTCCACTCTGCACTCTGAAGCTCCACTCTGAAGCTCCACTCTGCACTCTGAAGCTCCACTCTGAAGCTCCACTCTGCACTCTGAAGCTCCACTCTGAAGCTCCACTCTGAAGCTCCACTCTGAAGCTCTACTCTGAAGCTCCACTCTGAAGCTCCACTCTGAAGCTCCACTCTGAAGCTCCACTCTGAAGCTCCACTCTGCACTCTGAAGCTCCGCTCTGAAGCTCCACTCTGAAGCTCCACTCTGCACTCTGAAGCTCCACTCTGAAGCTCCACTCTGCACTCTGAAGCTCCACTCTGCACTCTGAAGCTCCACTCTGAAGCTCCACTCTGAAGCTCCACTCTGCACTCTGAAGCTCCGCTCTGAATCTCCACTCTGAAGCTCCACTCTGCACTCTGAAGCTCCGCTCTGAAGCTCCACTCTGAAGCTCCACTCTGCACTCTGAAGCTCCACTCTGAAGCTCCACTCTGAAGCTCCACTCTGAAGCTCCACTCTGAAGCTCCACTCTGCACTCTGAAGCTCCACTCTGCACTCTGAAGCTCCACTCTGCACTCTGAAGCTCCACTCTGAAGCTCCACTCTGCACTCTGAAGCTCCACTCTGAAGCTCCACTCTGAAGCTCCACTCTGAAGTTCCACTCTGAAGCTCCACTCTGAAGCTCCACTCGGAAGCTCCACTCTGAAGCTCCACTCGGAAGCTCCACTCGGAAGCTCCACTCGGAAGCTCCACTCTGAAGCTCCACTCTGCACTCTGAAGCTCCACTCTGAAGCTCCACTCTGCACTCTGAAGCTCCACTCTGAAGCTCCACTCTGCACTCTGAAGCTCCACTCTGAAGCTCCACTCTGCACTCTGAAGCTCCGCTCTGAAGCTCCACTCTGAAGCTCCACTCTGAAGCTCCACTCTGCACTCTGAAGCTCCACTCTGCACTCTGAAGCTCCAGTCTGAAGCTCCACTCTGAAGCTCCACTCTGAAGCTCCACTCTGAAGCTCCACTCTGAAGCTCCACTCTGAAGCTGCACTCTGAAGCTCCACTCTGAAGCTCCACTCTGAAGCTCCACTCTGAAGCTCCACTCTGAAGCTCCACTCTGAAGCTCCACTCTGCACTCTGAAGCTCCACTCTGCACTCTGAAGCTCCACTCTGCACTCTGAAGCTCCACTCTGCACTCTGAAGCTCCACTCTGCACTCTGAAGCTCCACTCTGCACTCTGAAGCTCCACTCTGCACTCTGAAGCTGCACTCTGAAGCTGCACTCTGAAGCTCCACTCTGAAGCTCCACTCTGAAGCTCCACTCTGAAGCTCCACTCTGAAGCTCCACTCTGAAGCTCCACTCTGCACTCTGAAGCTCCACTCTGAAGCTCCACTCTGCACTCTGAAGCTCCACTCTGAAGCTCCGCTCTGAAGCTCCGCTCTGAAGCTCCGCTCTGAAGCTCCACTCTGAAGCTCCACTCTGAAGCTCCACTCTGCACTCTGAAGCTCCACTCTGCACTCTGAAGCTCCACTCTGCACTCTGAAGCTCCACTCTGAAGCTCCACTCTGCACTCTGAAGCTCCACTCTGAAGCTCCACTCTGCACTCTGAAGCTCCACTCTGAATCTGCACTCTGAAGCTCCACTCTGCACTCTGAAGCTCCACTCTGAAGCTCCACTCTGCACTCTGAAGCTCTACTCTGAAGCTCCACTCTGCACTCTGAAGCTCCACTCTGAAGCTCCACTCTGCACTCTGAAGCTCCACTCCGCACTCTGAAGCTCCACTCTGAAGCTCCACTCTGCACTCTGAAGCTCCACTCTGAAGCTCCACTCTGAAGCTCTACTCTGCACTCTGAAGCTCCACTCTGAAGCTCTACTCTGCACTCTGAAGCTCCACTCTGAAGCTCCACTCTGAAGCTCCACTCTGCACTCTGAAGCTCCACTCTGAAGCTCCACTCTGAAGCTCCACTTTGAAGCTCCACTCTGAAGCTCCACTCTGCACTCTGAAGCTCCACTCTGAAGCTCCACTCTGAAGCTCCACTTTGAAGCTCCACTCTGAAGCTCCACTTTGAAGCTCCACTCTGAAGCTCCACTCTGAAGCTCCACTCTGAAGCTCCACTCTGCACTCTGAAGCTCCACTCTGAAGCTCCACTCTGAAGCTCCACTCTGCACTCTGAAGCTCCACTCTGAAGCTCCACTCTGCACTCTGAAGCTCCACTCTGAAGCTCCACTCTGAAGCTCCACTCTGAAGCTCCACTCTGCACTCTGAAGCTCCACTCTGAAGCTCCACTCTGCACTCTGAAGCTCCACTCTGAAGCTCCACTCTGAAGCTCCACTCTGAAGCTCCACTCTGAAGCACCAATCTGAAGCACCACTCTGCACTCGGTATAATCTTCATGCCTCCTACTTTCCCTGCAGCCAACCATCTCCTCGGATGACGGGCTGCCGGCGATACCTCCCTGCAGCTTGGTTTGACCTTCATGCCCTTTCCCGGCGGGTGCCCTCAATCCCGGACCAGATTCGGGGGCGTTCCCGAGAAGAGGCTTTCGGCTGACGTAGCCAAAAGCCAAAGAATCTCGGGAACGCCCCCGTGTCTGGTCCGGCATTGACAGACAGGCCCCTCATCCAATGGCTAGGCTCCATTTATGGAGCCAGCCAATGAATGACGAGGGCCGACCCAAAGCCACACTACAGTTCTCATTAGGTTTTTGCTGCGCAAAAAAGATGCGCAGAGCGCATCTTTTTGGCGAGGCAAAACCTAAAAAAAAGGAATTGGGGGACTAACCTAGTTAATCAGTATGCAAGTGACATTACGACACGTGACATCACGGTGCGTGACAATACGGCGTGTCACCTCACAGCGCGTGACATCACAGGAAGTGACATCAGATCTTAAGCCCTCACATATATGTTAACATGTCTATCCTGAGTCTGTTGGAGCACAATTCAAGTATACAGGGAAACCCTTCTGATTTAGGCAGAAGATTGACACTTTTGTAAGCTACACATAAAACAATGATGCCTTTGGTCAGCGTAAACTTCCTCTACCATAGTGCTTTAGAAGAAAAAAAATTGATATTTAAATTATTCCAACGCCTCCTCAGGGGTAGTAAGCACTATATAAATGCTATTCATTTTGTGTAAATACTGGGAAAGACAAAACATTTGACATTCTTACAGTGCATGCATATCTCCTAAACAGGGACTGAACAAAAAGAAAAGCTGCCTCTCTTACATATGTGTGAAGTGCTAAGAAGGTGTGAGCCTTTGTTTCCCTTCTGCTGCATTTACTTGTAAGTGTGAGGCTCCTGACTGCTGTCAGCTGGGAGACTCCAACAAAAGGAGGCTTGATGATCCCTCAGATTCGGCCTTTGAAAAGACTGAAACCAGTCCTAGGATTCTTGTTTCCGGTCCAGGGAGGACCTGGCTTGGCCGTTTGGGCTGGACTGTTCCCATGAGGCACAGGCTCAAGACTGATTTGCATATGGCCAGGTCTAAACAGGGGTGGCAGGGAGAGCAAAATAATGATAGATTTAACCAAGATCTCTTCACTAGGGGTGAATGTTTTGATTTGTTCTGCATTCCGTCCATCAATTGTGTGTCTTTTGTTATGGGCGAAGTAGGATTCTGAACTGAGAAAGCCCCCTCACGCCTGCACATTGTTACGATCAAAATCAAACAACAACGTGTTGCAACAAGCCCACAGCATACCATATACCAGAACATATCATTGGTTGTTTTCATTCACAATATTTCGATTGCCTAGCTCCCTTAGGCTTCCCTTTCTTTCTTATGTTAGCTACTCCATGCTACAGTACGGCACTCCACTCCACTCTACGCTACTCTATTCCACTCTACTCAATTCTATGCCACTCAGCTTTGTGCCACTCCACTGTACATCACTGTACTCTACATCACTCTATACTACCTCACTCTACTCTACTTCAAGTCACTCTTCTTCATACCACTCTATGCCACTCTACTCTATGGCACTCCAGTGTTTGTCACTCACTCCACACAACTCTGTGCCACTCCACTCCATTCTACACCGCTGCACGCCACTCCTCTTAACACAATGCAACTTTACGGCACTCATCACAACTCTATGCCACTTTACTCTATGCCACTCAGCCCTACAGCACTCTACATCACTACACTCTATGCACGCTTCTGTATGCCATTCCAAAACACTCTATGCCACTGTATGGTACTCCACTTACGCCACTCAACTCTACACCACTTTAATCTATTCCACTTCACACCACACCACGCCACTATACTATGCAACTCCATTCTATTCCATGCCACTCCACTCCATGCCACTCTGCACTATTCTACTCCACTGCTCCTCACTCTATGCTGCTCTACTCTATGCCACTCTACTCTTCACCAATCCACTCTAGGCCACTCTATTGCACTTTACTCCACAGTACTCTGCGGCGCTGTACTCTACGTCACTGCATACTACGCCACTCTATTCTACTGTAGTCTTGTCAAAACCCCTCTACCCCACTCTACCCTATGCCACTCCACTCCATGCCATTCTATGCCACTCCACCCTACACCACTCCACTCCATTCTGCACCACTCCACACCACTCCTCTCAACACAATGCCACTTTACAGCACTCTATGCCACGCCACTCTATGCCACACCACTCTTCTCTTTGTCACTGCACTTCACACCACTCTATGCTACACCACTCCACTCACCGTCAATCCACTCTATGCCCCTCCACTCTATGCCACTGTACTCTATGCCACTCCATGCCACTTCGCATAATGCCATTCTATGCCACTCAACTCTATGCCACTCTGCACTGGGCCTCTCTATTCTACGTCACTCTACTCTATGCCACTTTACTCTACACCACTCAACTCTATGCCAGTCCCCTCTATATCATTTCACACCACTCCACTCCATGCCACTCTACTGTCACTCCATTCTACTCCATGTAATTTCCTTCTACTGTACTCTGCTCCACTCTACTCCACTGCCTCTCACTCTGTGCTACTCTGTGCCACTCCACTCTTCATCAGTCCATGCCACTTCACTCAATTCCACTCCGCTCTATGTTACTGTATGCCAAAGTACGCTGCTACACTTCACTCTATGCCATTCTACTCCACTCTATTCCACTCTATTTTATGCCACTTTACTCTACATCACTTCTCTCTATGCCAATCCACTTAGTACATGTCACTCTACTCCGCCTCTCTACTCCACGCCACTCAACTCCACGCTCCTCTGCACCACGTCACTCTGCCACACTGCACTATACTACGCCACTCTACTCTACGCCACTTCATTCCACATCACTCCACGCCACTCTATGTCACCCCACCTTATGCTGCTCCACTCTGCGCTACTCCTTGCCACTCCTCTCAACACAATGCCACTTTACGGCACTCTGTGCCACTCTTCTCTATGCCACTCTACTCCACTCCACTCTACACCACACCACACCACACCACACCATTCTACTCTACTCTATTCCACTCCACTCCACACCACTCTATGCTACACCACTTCACTCAACGTCACTTCGCTCCTGCTCCACTCTACTCCACTCCAGTGCTTCTCACTCTGTGCTACTCTATACCACGCTTCTCTTCATCAGTCTATGGCACTTCACTCAATTCCACTCTGCTCTATGCTTCTCTACTCTACAACAATGTATGTCACTCCACTCCACTCTATGCCATTCTATTCAATTCTTCTCCACTCTATGCCACTCAACTTTATGCCACTTTATTCAACATCCATGTACTCTGTCACTCTATACTATGCTATTCTCCTCTACTCCACAGCACTCTTCTCCACACTACTCTACTCTATGACACTTCTCCCTACTCCACTCCATTCTACGCCACTCCACACCACTTCTCTCAAAACAATCCCACAATACGACACTCAACGCCACTCTATGCCACTCTACTCTATGCTTCTCTATTCTATGCCACTCCACACCACTCCACTCTTTGCCACTTCACTGTACGCCACACCACTCTTTGTCACTGTACTCTAAGCCACTCCACGCTGCTCTACTCCACACAATTCCAGTCTACACCACTCTACTCTTTGCGACTCAACTCTGCACAACTCTACTCTATGCCACTTTATGCCACTATAAGCCACTCCACTCTATGCCACTCTACTCTAGTCCACGTCACTCTACTCTACGCCACTCTACTCCATGCTCCTCTGCACCACGTCTCTCTGCCCCATGCCAGTCTGCACTATTCTACTCTACGCAACTCTACTCTATGCCACTCTACTCTATGCAAATCTGCACTACATAATTCTTCTCTAAGCCACTCTACTCTTTGCCACTCTAGTCTATGCCACTCCATTTAACTCTATGCCACTTTACACCATTCTACTGCTACTCCACTTTACTCCACTCTGCTTACTCTACTCAACTCCACTATATGCCACTCTACTCCAGTCCATTCTACACCATACTAATTTATGCCACCCTAAGCTAGTCTACTCTGCTCCACGTCATTCTACATGCCACTCTACTCTGCTCTGTGCCACTCTTCTCTACAACACTCAACTATATGCCACTCTACTCTATGGCACCCTACTCCACAACACAATATTCTACTCCACTCTACAAACTTTACTCTATGCTCCTCCATGCCATGCCACTCCACTCTATTACTTTACTGTAAGGCACTCCACTCTGTGTCACTCTACTGTATGCCAGTCTGCACCACTTCACTCTACGCCACTCTATTATATGCCACTCTACTCTATTCCACTCCACTCTTTGCCACTCCACTGTATGGCACTCCATGCCACTCTCTGCCACTCCACCCCACTTCCCTCCCCTCGCCTCCCCTCTGCTATACTCTTCTCTATTTCCCTACACTCTACATCACTCCACTCCATGCCACTGTACACTAAACCACTTTACTCCACTCTCCTCTATTCCACTCTACTCTACACCACTAACTTTTAGCCATGATGAACATCAGCCACACTGCTGTACAACATGCTCTAAAGACATTGGCAAAGCCAATAGCGGTCACATAGGTGCTACCAAATGGCTTTGCCAATGCTTGTTTTAATTCTTTCTCTCGGACAAAGCAATGGATTGGTGCATTATTTCTATTCGGTTTCTGACACACAGGGACATAAGCAAATGCATCATGGGAGAGACTTTAACTTTTTTTTATTTTATTTTTGCAGAGCAGAGCAAAAAAAACAACATTATAAAAAAAATTGGTCGTCAGGAATAAAAAACCTATCCGCTCTTTATGCTGATACACATTCTTGTTCAATTGTCAACTGAAACCCATAAAACATGGATGAACATACCCAAATTAATTGACATATTTTAAACAAGCATTTACAATGCAATGGTCTCGCCATTATTAAAGGTAGAGCTATTGGCATTGCTCATTACATTTTTTTTCATTAAAAAAAACATAAATAAATGGTATTGTCATTTACAATGGCAATAGGTGAGCATTAGAGAGTAGTAGAGAGTATTCGCGGACACAGAGCCACACACACACACACACACACACACACAGACAAAACCGCATACACACACACAGACAGAGCCACGCACACACACACACAGACAGAGCCACGCACACAGACACAGACAGAGCCACAAACATACACACACAGACAGAGCCACACACACACACACAGACAGAGCCACGCACACACACAGACAGAGCCACGCACACACACAGACAGAGCCACGCACACACACAGACAGAGCCACACACACACAGACAGAGCCATGCACACACACAGACAGAGCCACGCACACACACACAGACAGAGCCACACACACACTGACAGAGCCACGCACACACACAGACAGAGCACGCACACACACAGACAGAGCCACGCACACAGAGTCACAGAAAAACCGGGATGACAAGCAGGGAACAAAGGCACAGAAAAACCAGGGGAACAGAGGCACAGAAAAACCGGGGGAACAGAGGCAGAGAAAAACCGGGATGACAAATAGGGAGCAGAGGCACAGAAAAACCGGGATGACAAGCAGGGAACAGAGGCACAGAAAAAACGGATCACAAGCAGGGAACAGAGGCACAAGCAGGGAACAGAGGCACGAACAGGGAACAGAGGCATGAAGAGGGAACAGAGGCACGAACAGGGAACAGAGGCACGAACATGTATCACAAGCAGGGAGCAGAGGCACACGCAGGGAACAGAGGCACAAGCAAGGAACAGAGGCACAAAAACTGGATCACAAGCAGGGCACAGAGGCACGAACAGGAAACAGAAGCACAAGCAGGAAACAGAGGCACAAGCAGGGCACAGAGGCACACAAACCGGATCACAAGCAGGGAACAGAGGCACCAGCAGTGAACAGAGGCACGAACAGGGAACAGAGGCACAAACAGGGAACAGAGGCACGAACTGGGATCACAAGCAGGGAACAGAGGCACAAGCAGGGAACAGAGGCACAAGCAGGGAACAGAGGCACAAACACCGGATCACAAGCAGGGCACAGAGGCACAAACAGGAAACAGAGGCACAAGCAGGGAACAGAGGCACAAGCAGGGAACAGAGGCACAAGAAGGGAACAGAGGCACAAGCAGGGAACAGAGGCACTCACTCTTCACTCACACTCACTGCACTCACTCTGCAGTCGCACTCACTCTGCACTCACTCTGCAGTCGCACTCACTCTGCACTCACTCTGCACTCACTCTGCACTCACTCTGCACACACTCACTGCACTCACTCTGCACTCACACTCGCTGCACTTACACTCTCTGTACTCACACTCTCTGCACTCACACTCTCTGTACTCACACTCTCTGCACTCACTCTCACTCTGCACTCACACTGCAGTCACACTCACTCTGCACTCAGGCCTATTTTCTATAACAGGATGCCTGTCTAAACCCACTCCTCCCCTCTTTGCCTATGAATTAAAATATTGGTTTCTTTTTTTTTGCTTAATAAAATATTTGGGAAAACACATTGCTCGAATATGTATATTTTAGGTCGCAATGTAATTGCGTGTTTATTACATTTCTGTCAGTAGATTACTTGTAAAATTGAGGGGTTCCTGTAAGTGCTTGTTTGTAGACACAATTGACAAAAAGCTATTTAAATAAAGCACATTTTAAAGAGCAAATATATAAATGATAGACATCATTCTCCAGTCCATCCTGTTCATGTCTGACACAATCCAACCCATTCCACCATTATTTGGTAAGTTTCCACTGATGCATTTGTTTTTTATGTCATCAGTAGTTTCTATTACTTTAGCTTAGGTCTTTATTTCAGGGGGTTACAACAATGCACACACATGCGCACGCACACGCACGCACACACACACACACACACACACACACACACACACTCTCTCTCTACTCTCTCTGCTTGGGCATACATACAACTGTCACTCAACCATACACAGCAGAGCCCCTCAGACTTTTATACGCATACAGTTTGTGTTAATCGCTCACACCAGGACATCTTCATTCACATGCAAAAGCTTCCCTCTGTCATCCGATCCATCCTAGCACACACCTCACTCGCAAAGCCACAAACACACACACAACTATCCTGATTAACCTGAGCCTCACCAGTCACACGCACGATCCCTGCAGCCCCCCAGTCTCATGCACAAATGCTCTGATGCGCCCCCCCAATACACAGACACAACCTGATCTCGTTGCACTCATCCCGCAGTCTCACCGGCCAGGTGAAATTAAAAGGCAGCCTGAACATACACACACACACTCTCTCTGCTTGGGCATACATACAACAGTGTCTCCGGTCACTCAACCATACACAGCAGAGCCCCTCAGACTTTTACACGCATACCGTTTGTGTTAATTGCACACACCAGGTATCTTCATTCACATGCAAAGCTTCCCTCTCTCATCCGATCCATCCTAGCACGCACCTCACTCGTAAAGCCACAAGCACACACACAACTATCCTGATTAACCTGAGCCTCCCCAGTCACACGCACGATCCCTGCAGCCCCCCAGTCCCACGCACAAACGCTCTGATGCCCCCTGCACCTCCCCATACACAGACACACCCGATCTCATTGCAGTCATCCCGCAGTCTCACCGGCCAGGTGAAGTTAAAGGGCAGCCTGATGGGGTTGCTGAATCCCGGAACCTCGGTGATGGCGAACGAGTTGGCCCCAACGGACAGAGCAGCTCAGCCAACCAGTCGCCCGGCTTCTGTGCTAGCGCCCAATCAAGGAGTGGAGGCGGGACCGTGCTTGCTCTGCTCCCCTGCCCCTATAGTGTTCATGTACAGTTTTGCCAGAGCCCCGACTGTATGTGGAAGAATATTTCTTCCTAATGTGTGGGGTTTTCTTTGGACATCGCTGCCGGTCAGTTATTGATTTCCTCAAACGAGATACACTGGCTTTCCTTTTGGATTCATATTTATACGAGCTGAAGTATTGGTCACAGATAATTGCCCAGCTCGAGCACACGATGGACATGACTACCGCACTTAGTTGGAGGTATCTATGTGCCTTGGGCATGTACCCACGTACCAAGCAAACCAAGCCTTTTGCTCGGTTTCAGACATGGAGCTGCTCCTGGCAAAACGCACAAGGACACATCCCGGGAAGCTCCATCTTCTTGTATTTGGCCACATCATTGCAAAGCTCACGAATGACGTGGTCAACTGCGGAACGCACCATTCTGAGGGTTGAGGAGGGTGGAGATCGTCAGAAGCACCCTCTTGCAATGAGGTGGGATACCTTGCCTCTGAAGTCAGGGACAATCGGGGACGGCGGCAGACAGCTCGGGCCTGCCTTTTGTAGGTCTTTGTTATAGGAGTTATTAGCAGTTGAGTGACAGATGATGTCACGGCTTAAAAACTGCAAAAAACACGCCCCCGAATCACAAAAAGACGGGGCTTGAACAGAGTGATGCCCCTCTCCTCCAATAGCTGGCCTCCGTTTAGGAAGCCAGCCAATAGAGAAGAGGGGCGGGTTCAAGCCCCCATACTGCCAAAACATAAAATCTCGGACTCCGCCCACTGCGTGAGATGCTAGTCCGAGACCTAAAAATGCCACATGAGTCCAGCAAAACCATATATTCATTTAAAACTACCTATTAGTGTGGCCTTTAAACACTAAAACGATTCAAAAAAGGGGGGGGTGATGAACAGAGTGTCTGAATTAAGCGGACCACTCTTACCCAGTCCAAAGATCAGGGCTTGATCCATCACCGTTATTTAGCTCACTGCACCATCCCAGCTCAGAACCTGGCTATATGCAAATTAGTCTGTCCCTGGCCCGGTGCAACATGGGAACAGGGCAGACCAAACTACCAAACCAATTCTTCACCGGAAAGGAGACAAGCTTCCGGGGACCGGTTTCTGGCATTTCAGCCGTCGTCGGCCCGGCTCGCTTGAATCCTGATGGTGCAGTGAGCAAGGGACTCATGTCGGAGTATATCCTGCCACACCTATAGTGGCCAAAAACGATTCAAAAAAGGGGGTGGTGATGAACAGAGTGTCTGAATTAAGCAGACCACTCTTACCCAGTACAAAGATCAGGGCTTGATCCATCACCGTTATTTAGCTCACTGCACCATCCCAGCTCAGAACCTGGCTTGTTTCCTTCACAGTGTAAGAATTGGCTTTGTAGTTTGGTTTGCCCTGTTCCCATCATGCACTGGGACAGGAATAGACTAATTTGCATATAGCCAGGTTCTGAGCTGGGATGGTGCAGTGATCTAAAAAACGGTGTTGAATCTAGCCCTGATCTCTTGACTGGGTGAGAGTATTCTGCTTAATTTAGAAACTCTGTCCATCACCACCCCTTGTTGTTAAATATTTTGTCCACCCCAAGCGTGGAAGGGTATACTCAGATGTGAGTCCCTTGCTCATTGCACCATCAGGATTCAAGCAAGCCGGGCCGACGACGGCTGAAATGCCAGAAACCGGTCCCCGGAAGCTTGTTTCCTTCCCAGTGTAAGAATTAGCTTTATAGTTTGGTTTGCCCTGTTCCCATCATGCACTGGGACAGGAACAGATTAATTTGCATATAGCCAAGTTCTGAGCTGGGATGGTGCAGTAAGCTAAAAAACGGTGTTGGATCTAGCCCTGATCTCTTGACTGGGTGAGAGTATTCTGCTTATTTCAGAAACTCTGTCCATCACCACCCCTTGTTGTTAAATATTTTGTCCACCCTAAGCGTGGAAGGGTATACTCAGATGTGAGTCCCTTGCTCATTGCACCATCAGGATTCAAGCAAGCCGGGCCGACGACGGCTGAAATGCCAGAAACCGGTCCCCGGAAGCTTGTTTCATTCCCAGTGTAAGAATTGGCTTTGTAGTATGGTTTGCCCTGTTCCCATCATGCACTGGGACAGGAACAGACTAATTTGCATATAGCTAGGTTCTGAGCTGGGATGGTGCAGTGAGCTAAAAAATGGTGTTGGATCATGCCCTGATCTCTTGACTGGGTGAGAGTATTCTGCTTAATTCAGAAACTCTGTCCATCACCACCCCTTGTTGTTAAATATTTTGTCCACCCTAAGCATGGAAGGGTATACTCAGATGTGAGTCCCTTGCTCATTGCACCATCAGGATTCAAGCAAGCTGGCCCGACGACGGCTGAAATGCTAGAAACGGGTCCCTGGAAGCTTGTTTCCTTCCCAGTGTAAGAATTGGCTTCGTAGTTTGGTTTGCCCTGTTCCCATCATGCACTGGGACAGGAACAGACTAATTTGCATATAGCCAGGTTCTGAACTGGGATGGTGCAGTGAGCTAAAAAACGGTGTTGGATCTAGCCCTGATCTCTTGACTGGGTGAGAGTATTCTGCTTAATTCAGAAACTCTGTCCATCACCACCCCTTGTTGTTAAATATTTTGTCCACCCTAAGTGTGGAAGGGTATACTCAGATGTGAGTCCCTTGCTCATTGCACCATCAGGATTCAAGCAAGCCGGCCCGACGACGGCTGAAATGCCAGAAACCGGTCCCCGGAAGCTTGTTTCCTTCCCAGTGTAAGAATTGGCTTTGTAGTTTGGTTTGCTCTGTTCCCATCATGCAGTGGGACAGGAGCAGACTAATTTGCATATAGCCAGGTTCTGAGTTGGGATGGTGCAGTGAGCTAAAAAGCGGTGTTGGATCTAGCCCTGATCTCTTGACTGGGTGAGAGTACTCTGCTTAATTCAGAAACTCTGTCCATCACCACCCCTTGTTGTTAAATATTTTGCCCACCCTAAGCGTGGAAGGGTTATCTCAGATGTGAGTCCCTTGCTCATTGCACCATCAGGATTCAAGCAAGCCGGGCTGACGATGGCTGAAATGCCAGAAACCGGTCCCCGGAAGCTTGTTTCCTTCCCAGTGTAAGAATTGGCTTTGTAGTTTGGTTTGCCCTGTTCCCATCATTCACTGGGACAGGAACAGACTAATTTGCATATAGCCAGGTTCTGAGTTGGGATGGTGCAGTGAGCTAAAAAACGGTGTTGGATCTATCCCTGATCTCTTGTCTGGGTGAGAGTATTCTGCTTGATTCAGAAACTCTGTCCATCACCACCCCTTGTTGTTAAATATTTTGTCCACCCTAAGCGTGGAAGGGCATACTCAGATGTGAGTCCCTTGCTCATTGCACCATCAGGATTCAAGCAAGCCGTGCCGACTACGGCTGAAATGCCAGAAACCAGTCCCCGGAAGCTTGTTTCCTTCCCAGTGTAAGAATTGGCTTTGTAGTTTGGTTTGCCCTGTTCCCATCATGCACTGGGACAGGAACAGACTAATTTGCATATAGCCAGGTTCTGAGCTGGGATGGTGCAGTGAGCTAAAAAACGGTGTTGGATCTAGCCCTGATCTCTTGACTGGGTGAGAGTATTCTGCTTAATTCAGAAACTCTGTCCATCACCACCAATTGTTGTTAAATATTTTGTCCACCCTAAGCGTGGAAGGGTATACTCAGATGTGAGTCCCTTGCTCATTGCACCATCAGGATTCAAGCAAGCCGGGCCGACGACGGCTGAAATGCCAGAAACCGGTCCCCGGAAGCTTGTTTCCTTCCCAGTGTAAGAATTGGCTTTGTAGTTTGGTTTGCCCTGTTCCCATCATGCACTGGGACAGGAACAGACTAATTTGCATATAGCCTGGTTCTGAGCTGGGATGGTGCAGTGAGCTAAAAAACGGTGTTGGATCTAGCCCTGATCTCTTGACTGGGTGAGAGTATTCTGCTTAATTCAGAAACTCTGTCCATCACCACCCCTTGTTGTTAAATATTTTGTCCATCCTAAGCGTGGAAGGGTATACTCAGATGTGAGTCCCTTGCTCATTGCACCATCAGGATTCAAGCAAGCCGGGCCGACGACGGCTGAAATGCCAGAAACCGGTCCCCGGAAGCTTGTTTTCTTCCCAGTGTTATGAATTGGCTTTGTAGTTTGGTTTGCCCTGTTCCCATCATGCACTGGGACAGGAACAGACTAATTTGCATATAGCCAGGTTCTGAGCTGGGATGGTGCAGTGAGCCAAAAAAACGGTGTTGGATCTAGCCCTGATCTCTTGACTGGGTGAGAGTATTCTGCTTAATTCAGAAACTCTGTCCATCACCACCCCTTGTTGTTAAATATTTTGTCCACCCTAAGCGTGGAAGGGTATACTCAGATGTGAGTCCCTTGCTCATTGCACCATCAGGATTCAAGCAAGCCGGGCCGACGACGGCTGAAATGCCAGAAACCGGTCCCCGGAAGCTTGTTTCCTTCCCAGTGTAAGAATTGGCTTTGTAGTTTGGTTTGCCCTGTTCCCATCATGCACTGGGACAGGAACAGACTAATTTGCATATAGCCAGGTTCTGAGCTGGGATGGTGCAGTGAGCTAAAAAACGGTGTTGGATCTAGCCCTGATCTCTTGACTGGGTGAGAGTATTTTGCTTAATTGAGAAACTCTGTCCATCACCACCAATTGTTGTTAAATATTTTGTCCACCCTAAGCGTGGAAGGGTATACTCAGATGTGAGTCCCTTGCTCATTGCACCATCAGGATTCAAGCAAGCCGGGGCGACGACGGCTGAAATGCCAGAAACCGGTCCCCGGAAGCTTGTTTCCTTCCCAGTGTAAGAATTGGCTTTGTAGTTTGGTTTGCCCTGTTCCCATCATGCACTGGGACAGGAACAGACTAATTTGCATATAGCCTGGTTCTGAGCTGGGATGGTGCAGTGAGCTAAAAAACGGTGTTGGATCTAGCCCTGATCTCTTGACTGGGTGAGAGTATTCTGCTTAATTCAGAAACTCTGTCCATCACCACCCCTTGTTGTTAAATATTTTGTCCATCCTAAGCGTGGAAGGGTATACTCAGATGTGAGTCCCTTGCTCATTGCACCATCAGGATTCAAGCAAGCCGGGCCGACGACGGCTGAAATGCCAGAAACCGGTCCCCGGAAGCTTGTTTCCTTCCTAGTGAAATGAATTGGCTTTGTAGTTTGGTTTGCCCTGTTCCCATCATGCACTGGGACAGGAACAGACTAATTTGCATATAGCCAGGTTCTGAGCTGGGATGGTGCAGTGAGCTAAAAAACGGTGTTGGATCTAGCCCTGATCTCTTGACTAGGTGAGAGTATTATGCTTAATACAGAAACTCTGTCCATCACCACCCCTTGTTGTTAAATATTTTGTCCACCCTAAGCGTGGAAGGGTATACTCAGATGTGAGTTGCACCATTGCTCATTGCACCATCAGGATTCAAGCAAGCCAGGCCGACGACGGCTGAAATGCCAGAAACCGGTCCCCGGAAGCTTGTTTCCTTCCCAGTGTAAGAATTGGCTTTGTAGTTTGGTTTGTCCTGTTCCCATCATGCACTGGGACAGGAACAGACTAATTTGCATATAGCCAGGTTCTGAGCTGGGATGGTGCAGTGAGCTAAAAAACAGTGTTGGATCTAGCCCTGATCTCTTGACTGGGTGAGAGTATTCTGCTTAATTCAGAAACTCTGTCCATCACCACCCCTTGTTGTTAAATATTTTGTCCACCCTAAGCGTGGAAGGGTATACTCAGATGTGAGTCCCTCGCTCATTGCACCATCAGGATTCAAGCAAGCCGGGCCGACGACGGCTGAAATGCCAGAAACCGGTCCCCGGAAGCTTGTTTCCTTCCCAGTGTAAGAATTGGCTTTGTAGTTTGGTTTGCCCTGTTCCCATCATGCACTGGGACAGGAACAGATTAATTTGCATATAGCCAGGTTCTGAGCTGGTCTGGTGCAGTGAGCTAAAAAGCAGTGTTGGATCTAGCCCTGATCTCCTGACTGGGTGAGAGTATTCTGCTTAATTCAAAAACTCTGTCCATCACCACCCCTTGTTGTTAAATATTTTGTCCACCCTAAGCGTGGAAGGGTGTACTCAGATGTGAGTCCCTTGCTCATTGCACCATCAGGATTCAAGCAAGCCGGGCCGACGACGGCTGAAATGCCAGAAACCGGTCCCCGGAAGCTTGTTTCCTTCCCAGTGTAAGAATTGGCTTTGTACTTTGGTTTGCCCTGTTCCCATCATGCACTGGGACAGGAACAGACTAATTTGCATATAGCCAGGTTCTGAGCTGGGATGGTGCAGTGAGCTAAAAAACGGTGTTGGATCTAGCCCTGATCTCTTGACTGGGTGAGAGTATTCTGCTTAATTCAGAAACTCTGTCCATCACCACCCCTTGTTGTTAAATATTTTGTCCATCCTAAGCGTGGAAGGGTATACTCAGATGTGAGTCCCTTGCTCATTGCACCATCAGGATTCAAGCAAGCCAGGCAGACGACAGCTGAAATGCCAGAAACCGGTCCCCGGAAGCTTGTTTCCTTCCTAGTGTTATGAATTGGCTTTGTAGTTTGGTTTGCCCTGTTCCCATCATGCACTGGGACAGGAACAGAATGATTTGCATATAGCCAGGTTCTGAGCTGGGATGGTGCAGTGAGCTAAAAAAAGGTGTTGGATCTAGCCCTGATCTCTTGACTGGGTGAGAGTATTATGCTTAATTCAGAAACTCTGTCCATCACCACCCCTTGTTGTTAAATATTTTGTCCACCCTAAGCGTGGAAGGGTATACTCAGATGTGAGTCCCTCGCTCATTGCACCATCAGGATTCAAGCAAGCCGGGCCGACGACGGCTGAAATGCCAGAAACCGGTCCCCAGAAGCTTGTTTCCTTCCCAGTGTAAGAATTGGCTTTGTAGTTTGGTTTGCCCTGTTCCCATCATGCACTGGGACAGGAACAGATTAATTTGCATATAGCCAGGTTCTGAGCTGGTCTGGTGCAGTGAGCTAAAAAGCAGTGTTGGATCTAGCCCTGATCTCCTGACTGGGTGAGAGTATTCTGCTTAATTCAGAAACTCTGTCCATCACCACCCCTTGTTGTTAAATATTTTGTCCACCCTAAGCGTGGAAGGGTGTACTCAGATGTGAGTCCCTTGCTCATTGCACCATCAGGATTCAAGCAAGCCGGGCCGACGACGGCTGAAATGCCAGAAACCGGTCCCCGGAAGCTTGTTTCCTTCCCAGTGTAAGAATTGGCTTTGTAGTTTGGTTTGCCCTGTTCGCTTCATGCACTGGGACAGGAACAGACTAATTAGCATATAGCCAGGTTCTGAGCTGGGATGGTGCAGTGAGCTAAAAAACGGTGTTGGATCTAGCCCTGATCTCTTGACTGGGTGAGAGTATTCTGATTAATTCAGAAACTCTGTCTATCACCACACCTTGTTGTTAAATATTTTGTCCACCCTAAGCGTGGAAGGGTATACTCAGATGTGAGTCCCTTGCTCATTGCACCATCAGGATTCAAGCAAGTCGGGCCGACGATGGCTGAAATGCCAGAAACCGGTCCCCGGAAGCTTGTTTCCTTCCCAGTGTAAGAATTGGCTTTCTAGTTTGGTTTGCCCTGTTCCCATCATGCAATGGGACAGGAACAGACTAATTTGCATATAGCCTGGTTCTGAGCTGGGATGGTGCAGTGAGCTAAAAAACGGTGTTGGATCTAGCCCTGATCTCTTGACTGGGTGAGAGTATTCTGCTTAATTCAGAAACTCTGTCCATCACCACCCCTTGTTGTTAAATATTTTGTCCATCCTAAGCGTGGAAGGGTATACTCAGATGTGAGTCCCTTGCTCATTGCACCATCAGGATTCAAGCAAGCCGGGCCGACGATGGCTGAAATGCCAGAAACCGGTCCCCGGAAGCTTGTTTCCTTCCCAGTGTAAGAATTGGCTTTGTAGTTTGGTTTGCCCTGTTCCCATCATGCACTGGGACAGGAACAGACTAATTTGCATATAGCCAGGTTCTGAGCTGGGATGGTGCAGTGAGCTAAAAAACGGTGTTGGATCTAGCCCTGATCTCTTGACTGGGTGAGAGTATTCTGCTTAATTCAGAAACTCTGTCCATCACCACCCCATGTTGTTAAATATTTTGTCCACCCTAAGCGTGGAAGGGTATACTCAGATGTGAGTCCCTTGCTCATTGCACCATCAGGATTCAAGCAAGCCGGGCCGACGACGGCTGAAATGCCAGAAACCGGTCCCCGGAAGCTTGTTTCCTTCCCAGTGTAAGAATTGGCTTTGTAGTTTGGTTTGCCCTGTTCCCATCATGCACTGGGACAGGAACAGATTAATTTGCATATAGCAAGGTTCTGACCTGGGATGGTGCAGTGAGCTAAAAAACAGTGTTGGATCTAGCCCTGATCTCTTGACTGGGTGAGCGTATTCTGCTTAATTCAGAAACTCTGTCCATCACCACCCCTTGTTGTTAAATATTTTGTCCACCCTAAGCGTGGAAGGGTATACTCAGATGTGAGTCCCTTGCTCTTTGCACCATCAGGATTCAAGCAAGCCGGGCGGACGACGGCTGAAATGCCAGAAACCGGTCCCCAGAAGCTTGTTTCCTTCCCAGTGTAAGAATTGGCTTTGTAGTTTGGTTTGTCCTGTTCCCATCATGCACTGGGACAGGAACAGACTAATTTGCATATAGCCAAGTTCTGAGCTGGGATGGTGCAGTGAGCTAAAAAACGGTGTTGGATCTAGCCCTGATCTCTTGACTGGGTGAGAGTATTCTGCTTAATTCAGAAACTCTGTCCATCACCACCCCTTGTTGTTAAATATTTTGTCCACCCTAAGCATGGAAGGGTATACTCAGATGTGAGTCCCTCGCTCATTGCACCATCAGGATTCAAGCAAGCCGGGCCGACGACGGCTGAAATGCCAGAAACCGGTCCCCGGAAGCTTGTTTCCTTCCCAGTGTAAGAATTGGCTTTGTAGTTTGGTTTGCCCTGTTCCCTTCATGCACTGGGACAGGAACAGATTAATTTGCATATAGCCAGGTTCTGAGCTGGTCTGGTGCAGTGAGCTAAAAGCAGTGTTGGATCTAGCCCTGATCTCCTGACTGGGTGAGAGTATTCTGCTTAATTCAGAAACTCTGTCCATCACCACCCCTTGTTGTTAAATATTTTGTCCACCCTAAGCGTGGAAGGGTGTACTCAGATGTGAGTCCCTTGCTCATTGCACCATCAGGATTCAAGCAAGCCGGGCCGACGACGGCTGAAATGCCAGAAACCGGTCCCCGGAAGCTTGTTTCCTTCCCAGTGTAAGAATTGGCTTTGTAGTTTGGTTTGCCCTGTTCCCAGCATGCACTGGGAAAGGAACAGACTAATTTGCATATAGCCAGGTTCTGAGCTGGGATGGTGCAGTGAGCTAAAAAACGGTGTTGGATCTATCCCTGATCTCTTGACTGGGTGAGAGTATTCTGCTTAATTCAGAAACTCTGTCCATCACCACCCCTTGTTGTTAAATATTTTGTCCACCCTAAGCGTGGAAGGGTATACTCAGATGTGATTCCCTTGCTCATTGCACCATCAGGATTCAAGCAAGCCGGACCGACGACGGCTGAAATGCCAGAAACCGGTCCCCGGAAGCTTGTTTCCTTCCCAGTGTAAGAATTGGCTTTGTAGTTTGGTTTGCCCTGTTCCCATCATGCACTGGGACAGGAACGAACTAATTTGCATATAGCCAGGTTCTGAACTAGGATGGTGCAGTGAGCTAAAAAACGGTGTTGGATCTAGCCCTGATCTCTTGACTGGGTGAGAGTATTCTGCTTAATTCAGAAACTCTGTCCATCACCACCCCTTGTTGTTAAATATTTTGTCCACCCTAAGCGTGGAAGGGTATACTCAGATGTGAGTCCCTTGCTCATTGCACCATCAGGATTCAAGCAAGCCGGGCCGACGACGGCTGCAATGCCAGAAACCGGTCCCCGGAAGCTTGTTTCCTTCCCAGTGTAAGAATTGGCTTTGTAGTTTGGTTTGCCCTGTTCCCATCATGCAGTGGGACAGGAACAGACTAATTTGCATATAGCCAGGTTCTGAACTGGGATGGTGCAGTGAGCTAAAAAACGGTGTTGGATCTAGCCCTGATCTCTTGACTGGGTGAGAGTATTCTGCTTAATTCAGAAACTCTGTCCATCACCACCCCTTGTTGTTAAATATTTTGTCCACCCTAAGCGTGGAAGGGTACACTCAGATGTGAGTCCCTTGCTCATTGCACCATCAGGATTCAAGCAAGCCGGGCCGACGATGGCTGAAATGCAAGAAACCGGTCCCCGGAAGCTTGTTTCCTTCCCAGTGTAAGAATTGGCTTTGTAGTTTGGTTTGCCCTGTTCCCATCATGCACTGGGACAGGAACAGACTAATTTGCATATAGCCAGGTTCTGAGTTGGGATGGTGCAGTGAGCTAAAAAACGGTGTTGGATCTATCCCTGATCTCTTGTCTGGGTGAGAGTATTCTGCTTAATTCAGAAACTCTGTCCATCACCACCCCTTGTTGTTAAATATTTTGTCCACCCTAAGCGTGGAAGGGTATACTCAGATGTGAGTCCCTTGCTCATTGCACCATCAGGATTCAGCAAGCCGGGCCGACTACAGCTGAAATGCCAGAAACCGGTCCCCGGAAGCTTGTTTCCTTCCCAGTGTAAGAATTGGCTTTGTAGTTTGGTTTGCCCTGTTCGCTTCATGCACTGGGACAGGAACAGACTAGTTAGCATATAGCCAGGTTCTGAGCTGGGATGGTGCAGTGAGCTAAAAAACGGTGTTGGATCTAGCCCTGATCTCTTGACTGGGTGAGAGTATTCTGATTAATTCAGAAACTCTGTCCATCACCACCCCTTGTTGTTAAATATTTTGTCCACCCTAAGCGTGGAAGGGTATACTCAGATGTGAGTCCCTTGCTCATTGCACCATCAGGATTCAAGCAAGCCGGACCGACGACGGCTGAAATGCCAGAAACCGGTCCCCGGAAGCTTGTTTCCTTCCCAGTGTAAGAATTGGCTTTCTAGTTTGGTTGCCCTGTTCCCATCATGCAATGGGACAGGAACAGACTAATTTGCATATAGCCTGGTTCTGAGCTGGGATGGTGCAGTGAGCTAAAAAACGGTGTTGGATCTAGCCCTGATCTCTTGACTGGGTGAGAGTATTCTGCTTAATTCAGAAACTCTGTCCATCACCACCCCTTGTTGTTAAATATTTTGTCCACCCTAAGCGTGGAAGGGTATTATCAGATGTGAGTCCCTTGCTCATTGCACCATCAGGATTCAAGCAAGCCGGGCCGACGACGGCTGAAATGCCAGAAACCGGTCCCCGGAAGCTTGTTTCCTTCCCAGTGTAAGAATTGGCTTTGTAGTTTGGTTTGCACTGTTCCCATCATGCACTGGGACAGGAACAGATTAATTTGCATATAGCAAGGTTCTGACCTGGGATGGTGCAGTGAGCTAAAAAACAGTGTTGGATCTAGCCCTGATCTCTTGACTGGGTGAGCGTATTCTGCTTAATTCAGAAACTCTGTCCATCACCACCCCTTGTTGTTAAATATTTTGTCCACCCTAAGCGTGGAAGGGTATACTCAGATGTGAGTCCCTTGCTCTTTGCACCATCAGGATTCAAGCAAGCCGGGCCGACGACGGCTGAAATGCCAGAAACCGGTCTCCGGAAGCTTGTTTCCTTCCCAGTGTAAGAATTGGCTTTGTAGTTTGGTTTGCCCTGTTCCCATCATGCACTGGGACAGGAACAGATTAATTTGCATATAGCCAGGTTCTGAGCTGGTCTGGTGCAGTGAGCTAAAAAGCAGTGTTGGATCTAGCCCTGATCTCCTGACTGGGTGAGAGTATTCTGCTTAATTCAGAAACTCTGTCCATCACCACCCCTTGTTGTTAAATATTTTGTCCACCCTAAGCGTGGAAGGGTGTACTCAGATGTGAGTCCCTTGCTCATTGCACCATCAGGATTCAAGCAAGCCGGGCCGACGACGGCTGAAATGCAAGAAACCGGTCCCCGGAAGCTTGTTTCCTTCCCAGTGTAAGAATTGGCTTTGTAGTTTGGTTTGCCCTGTTCGCTTCATGCACTGGGACAGGAACAGACTAATTAGCATATAGCCAGGTTCTGAGCTGGGATGGTGCAGTGAGCTAAAAAACGGTGTTGGATCTATCCCTGATCTCTTGTCTGGGTGAGAGTATTCTGCTTAATTCAGAAACTCTGTCCATCACCACCCCTTGTTGTTAAATATTTTGTCCACCCTAAGCGTGGAAGGGTATACTCAGATGTGAGTCCCTTGCTCATTGCACCATCAGGATTCAGCAAGCCGGGCCGACTACAGCTGAAATGCCAGAAACCGGTCCCCGGAAGCTTGTTTCCTTCCCAGTGTAAGAATTGGCTTTGTAGTTTGGTTTGCCCTGTTCGCTTCATGCACTGGGACAGGAACAGACTAGTTAGCATATAGCCAGGTTCTGAGCTGGGATGGTGCAGTGAGCTAAAAAACGGTGTTGGATCTAGCCCTGATCTCTTGACTGGGTGAGAGTATTCTGATTAATTCAGAAACTCTGTCCATCACCACCCCTTGTTGTTAAATATTTTGTCCACCCTAAGCGTGGAAGGGTATACTCAGATGTGAGTCCCTTGCTCATTGCACCATCAGGATTCAAGCAAGCCGGACCGACGACGGCTGAAATGCCAGAAACCGGTCCCCGGAAGCTTGTTTCCTTCCCAGTGTAAGAATTGGCTTTCTAGTTTGGTTGCCCTGTTCCCATCATGCAATGGGACAGGAACAGACTAATTTGCATATAGCCTGGTTCTGAGCTGGGATGGTGCAGTGAGCTAAAAAACGGTGTTGGATCTAGCCCTGATCTCTTGACTGGGTGAGAGTATTCTGCTTAATTCAGAAACTCTGTCCATCACCACCCCTTGTTGTTAAATATTTTGTCCACCCTAAGCGTGGAAGGGTATTATCAGATGTGAGTCCCTTGCTCATTGCACCATCAGGATTCAAGCAAGCCGGGCCGACGACGGCTGAAATGCCAGAAACCGGTCCCCGGAAGCTTGTTTCCTTCCCAGTGTAAGAATTGGCTTTGTAGTTTGGTTTGCACTGTTCCCATCATGCACTGGGACAGGAACAGATTAATTTGCATATAGCAAGGTTCTGACCTGGGATGGTGCAGTGAGCTAAAAAACAGTGTTGGATCTAGCCCTGATCTCTTGACTGGGTGAGCGTATTCTGCTTAATTCAGAAACTCTGTCCATCACCACCCCTTGTTGTTAAATATTTTGTCCACCCTAAGCGTGGAAGGGTATACTCAGATGTGAGTCCCTTGCTCTTTGCACCATCAGGATTCAAGCAAGCCGGGCCGACGACGGCTGAAATGCCAGAAACCGGTCTCCGGAAGCTTGTTTCCTTCCCAGTGTAAGAATTGGCTTTGTAGTTTGGTTTGCCCTGTTCCCATCATGCACTGGGACAGGAACAGATTAATTTGCATATAGCCAGGTTCTGAGCTGGTCTGGTGCAGTGAGCTAAAAAGCAGTGTTGGATCTAGCCCTGATCTCCTGACTGGGTGAGAGTATTCTGCTTAATTCAGAAACTCTGTCCATCACCACCCCTTGTTGTTAAATATTTTGTCCACCCTAAGCGTGGAAGGGTGTACTCAGATGTGAGTCCCTTGCTCATTGCACCATCAGGATTCAAGCAAGCCGGGCCGACGACGGCTGAAATGCAAGAAACCGGTCCCCGGAAGCTTGTTTCCTTCCCAGTGTAAGAATTGGCTTTGTAGTTTGGTTTGCCCTGTTCGCTTCATGCACTGGGACAGGAACAGACTAATTAGCATATAGCCAGGTTCTGAGCTGGGATGGTGCAGTGAGCTAAAAAACGGTGTTGGATCTAGCCCTGATCTCTTGACTGGGTGAGAGTATTCTGATTAATTCAGAAACTCTGTCCATCACCACCCCATGTTGTTAAATATTTTGTCCACCCTAAGCGTGGAAGGGTATACTCAGATGTGAGTCCCTTGCTCATTGCACCATCAGGATTCAAGCAAGCCGGGCCGACGACGGCTGAAATGCCAGAAACCGGTCCCCGGAAGCTTGTTTCCTTCCCAGTGTAAGAATTGGCTTTGTAGTTTGGTTTGCCCTGTTCCCATCATGCACTGGGACAGGAACAGATTAATTTGCATATAGCAAGGTTCTGACCTGGGATGGTGCAGTGAGCTAAAAAACAGTGTTGGATCTAGCCCTGATCTCTTGACTGGGTGAGCGTATTCTGCTTAATTCAGAAACTCTGTCCATCACCACCCCTTGTTGTTAAATATTTTGTCCACCCTAAGCGTGGAAGGGTATACTCAGATGTGAGTCCCTTGCTCTTTGCACCATCAGGATTCAAGCAAGCCGGGCGGACGACGGCTGAAATGCCAGAAACCGGTCCCCAGAAGCTTGTTTCCTTCCCAGTGTAAGAATTGGCTTTGTAGTTTGGTTTGTCCTGTTCCCATCATGCACTGGGACAGGAACAGACTAATTTGCATATAGCCAAGTTCTGAGCTGGGATGGTGCAGTGAGCTAAAAAACGGTGTTGGATCTAGCCCTGATCTCTTGACTGGGTGAGAGTATTCTGCTTAATTCAGAAACTCTGTCCATCACCACCCCTTGTTGTTAAATATTTTGTCCACCCTAAGCATGGAAGGGTATACTCAGATGTGAGTCCCTCGCTCATTGCACCATCAGGATTCAAGCAAGCCGGCCCGACGACGGCTGAAATGCCAGAAACCGGTCCCCGGAAGCTTGTTTCCTTCCCAGTGTAAGAATTGGCTTTGTAGTTTGGTTTGCCCTGTTCCCTTCATGCACTGGGACAGGAACAGATTAATTTGCATATAGCCAGGTTCTGAGCTGGTCTGGTGCAGTGAGCTAAAAGCAGTGTTGGATCTAGCCCTGATCTCCTGACTGGGTGAGAGTATTCTGCTTAATTCAGAAACTCTGTCCAGCACCACCCCTTGTTGTTAAATATTTTGTCCACCCTAAGCGTGGAAGGGTGTACTCAGATGTGAGTCCCTTGCTCATTGCACCATCAGGATTCAAGCAAGCCGGGCCGACGACGGCTGAAATGCCAGAAACCGGTCCCCGGAAGCTTGTTTCCTTCCCAGTGTAAGAATTGGCTTTGTAGTTTGGTTTGCCCTGTTCCCAGCATGCACTGGGAAAGGAACAGACTAATTTGCATATAGCCAGGTTCTGAGCTGGGATGGTGCAGTGAGCTAAAAAACGGTGTTGGATCTATCCCTGATCTCTTGACTGGGTGAGAGTATTCTGCTTAATTCAGAAACTCTGTCCATCACCACCCCTTGTTGTTAAATATTTTGTCCACCCTAAGCGTGGAAGGGTATACTCAGATGTGATTCCCTTGCTCATTGCACCATCAGGATTCAAGCAAGCCGGACCGACGACGGCTGAAATGCCAGAAACCGGTCCCCGGAAGCTTGTTTCCTTCCCAGTGTAAGAATTGGCTTTGTAGTTTGGTTTGCCCTGTTCCCATCATGCACTGGGACAGGAACGAACTAATTTGCATATAGCCAGGTTCTGAACTAGGATGGTGCAGTGAGCTAAAAAACGGTGTTGGATCTAGCCCTGATCTCTTGACTGGGTGAGAGTATTCTGCTTAATTCAGAAACTCTGTCCATCACCACCCCTTGTTGTTAAATATTTTGTCCACCCTAAGCGTGGAAGGGTATACTCAGATGTGAGTCCCTTGCTCATTGCACCATCAGGATTCAAGCAAGCCGGGCCGACGACGGCTGCAATGCCAGAAACCGGTCCCCGGAAGCTTGTTTCCTTCCCAGTGTAAGAATTGGCTTTGTAGTTTGGTTTGCCCTGTTCCCATCATGCAGTGGGACAGGAACAGACTAATTTGCATATAGCCAGGTTCTGAACTGGGATGGTGCAGTGAGCTAAAAAACGGTGTTGGATCTAGCCCTGATCTCTTGACTGGGTGAGAGTATTCTGCTTAATTCAGAAACTCTGTCCATCACCACCCCTTGTTGTTAAATATTTTGTCCACCCTAAGCGTGGAAGGGTACACTCAGATGTGAGTCCCTTGCTCATTGCACCATCAGGATTCAAGCAAGCCGGGCCGACGATGGCTGAAATGCAAGAAACCGGTCCCCGGAAGCTTGTTTCCTTCCCAGTGTAAGAATTGGCTTTGTAGTTTGGTTTGCCCTGTTCCCATCATGCACTGGGACAGGAACAGACTAATTTGCATATAGCCAGGTTCTGAGTTGGGATGGTGCAGTGAGCTAAAAAACGGTGTTGGATCTATCCCTGATCTCTTGTCTGGGTGAGAGTATTCTGCTTAATTCAGAAACTCTGTCCATCACCACCCCTTGTTGTTAAATATTTTGTCCACCCTAAGCGTGGAAGGGTATACTCAGATGTGAGTCCCTTGCTCATTGCACCATCAGGATTCAGCAAGCCGGGCCGACTACAGCTGAAATGCCAGAAACCGGTCCCCGGAAGCTTGTTTCCTTCCCAGTGTAAGAATTGGCTTTGTAGTTTGGTTTGCCCTGTTCGCTTCATGCACTGGGACAGGAACAGACTAGTTAGCATATAGCCAGGTTCTGAGCTGGGATGGTGCAGTGAGCTAAAAAACGGTGTTGGATCTAGCCCTGATCTCTTGACTGGGTGAGAGTATTCTGATTAATTCAGAAACTCTGTCCATCACCACCCCTTGTTGTTAAATATTTTGTCCACCCTAAGCATGGAAGGGTATACTCAGATGTGAGTCCCTTGCTCATTGCACCATCAGGATTCAAGCAAGCCGGACCGACGACGGCTGAAATGCCAGAAACCGGTCCCCGGAAGCTTGTTTCCTTCCCAGTGTAAGAATTGGCTTTCTAGTTTGGTTGCCCTGTTCCCATCATGCAATGGGACAGGAACAGACTAATTTGCATATAGCCTGGTTCTGAGCTGGGATGGTGCAGTGAGCTAAAAAACGGTGTTGGATCTAGCCCTGATCTCTTGACTGGGTGAGAGTATTCTGCTTAATTCAGAAACTCTGTCCATCACCACCCCTTGTTGTTAAATATTTTGTCCACCCTAAGCGTGGAAGGGTATTATCAGATGTGAGTCCCTTGCTCATTGCACCATCAGGATTCAAGCAAGCCGGGCCGACGACGGCTGAAATGCCAGAAACCGGTCCCCGGAAGCTTGTTTCCTTCCCAGTGTAAGAATTGGCTTTGTAGTTTGGTTTGCACTGTTCCCATCATGCACTGGGACAGGAACAGATTAATTTGCATATAGCAAGGTTCTGACCTGGGATGGTGCAGTGAGCTAAAAAACAGTGTTGGATCTAGCCCTGATCTCTTGACTGGGTGAGCGTATTCTGCTTAATTCAGAAACTCTGTCCATCACCACCCCTTGTTGTTAAATATTTTGTCCACCCTAAGCGTGGAAGGGTATACTCAGATGTGAGTCCCTTGCTCTTTGCACCATCAGGATTCAAGCAAGCCGGGCCGACGACGGCTGAAATGCCAGAAACCGGTCTCCAGAAGCTTGTTTCCTTCCCAGTGTAAGAATTGGCTTTGTAGTTTGGTTTGCCCTGTTCCCATCATGCACTGGGACAGGAACAGATTAATTTGCATATAGCCAGGTTCTGAGCTGGTCTGGTGCAGTGAGCTAAAAAGCAGTGTTGGATCTAGCCCTGATCTCCTGACTGGGTGAGAGTATTCTGCTTAATTCAGAAACTCTGTCCATCACCACCCCTTGTTGTTAAATATTTTGTCCACCCTAAGCGTGGAAGGGTGTACTCAGATGTGAGTCCCTTGCTCATTGCACCATCAGGATTCAAGCAAGCCGGGCCGACGACGGCTGAAATGCAAGAAACCGGTCCCCGGAAGCTTGTTTCCTTCCCAGTGTAAGAATTGGCTTTGTAGTTTGGTTTGCCCTGTTCGCTTCATGCACTGGGACAGGAACAGACTAATTAGCATATAGCCAGGTTCTGAGCTGGGATGGTGCAGTGAGCTAAAAAACGGTGTTGGATCTAGCCCTGATCTCTTGACTGGGTGAGAGTATTCTGATTAATTCAGAAACTCTGTCTATCACCACCCCTTGTTGTTAAATATTTTGTCCACCCTAAGCGTGGAAGGGTATACTCAGATGTGAGTCCCTTGCTCATTGCACCATCAGGATTCAAGCAAGTCGGGCCGACGATGGCTGAAATGCCAGAAACCGGTCCCCGGAAGCTTGTTTCCTTCCCAGTGTAAGAATTGGCTTTCTAGTTTGGTTTGCCCTGTTCCCATCATGCAATGGGACAGGAACAGACTAATTTGCATATAGCCTGGTTCTGAGCTGGGATGGTGCAGTGAGCTAAAAAACAGTGTTGGATCTAGCCCTGATCTCTTGACTGGGTGAGCGTATTCTGCTTAATTCAGAAACTCTGTCCATCACCACCCCTTGTTGTTAAATATTTTGTCCACCCTAAGCGTGGAAGGGTATACTCAGATGTGAGTCCCTTGCTCTTTGCACCATCAGGATTCAAGCAAGCCGGGCCGACGACGGCTGAAATGCCAGAAACCGGTCCCCAGAAGCTTGTTTCCTTCCCAGTGTAAGAATTGGCTTTGTAGTTTGGTTTGTCCTGTTCCCATCATGCACTGGGACAGGAACAGACTAATTTGCATATAGCCAGGTTCTGAGCTGGGATGGTGCAGTGAGCTAAAAAACGGTGTTGGATCTAGCCCTGATCTCTTGACTGGGTGAGAGTATTCTGCTTAATTCAGAAACTCTGTCCATCACCACCCCTTGTTGTTAAATATTTTGTCCACCCTAAGCATGGAAGGGTATACTCAGATGTGAGTCCCTCGCTCATTGCACCATCAGGATTCAAGCAAGCCGGGCCGACGACGGCTGAAATGCCAGAAACCGGTCCCCGGAAGCTTGTTTCCTTCCCAGTGTAAGAATTGGCTTTGTAGTTTGGTTTGCCCTGTTCCCTTCATGCACTGGGACAGGAACAGATTAATTTGCATATAGCCAGGTTCTGAGCTGGTCTGGTGCAGTGAGCTAAAAGCAGTGTTGGATCTAGCCCTGATCTCCTGACTGGGTGAGAGTATTCTGCTTAATTCAGAAACTCTGTCCATCACCACCCCTTGTTGTTAAATATTTTGTCCACCCTAAGCGTGGAAGGGTGTACTCAGATGTGAGTCCCTTGCTCATTGCACCATCAGGATTCAAGCAAGCCGGGCCGACGACGGCTGAAATGCCAGAAACCGGTCCCCGGAAGCTTGTTTCCTTCCCAGTGTAAGAATTGGCTTTGTAGTTTGGTTTGCCCTGTTCCCAGCATGCACTGGGAAAGGAACAGACTAATTTGCATATAGCCAGGTTCTGAGCTGGGATGGTGCAGTGAGCTAAAAAACGGTGTTGGATCTATCCCTGATCTCTTGACTGGGTGAGAGTATTCTGCTTAATTCAGAAACTCTGTCCATCACCACCCCTTGTTGTTAAATATTTTGTCCACCCTAAGCGTGGAAGGGTATACTCAGATGTGATTCCCTTGCTCATTGCACCATCAGGATTCAAGCAAGCCGGACCGACGACGGCTGAAATGCCAGAAACCGGTCCCCGGAAGCTTGTTTCCTTCCCAGTGTAAGAATTGGCTTTGTAGTTTGGTTTGCCCTGTTCCCATCATGCACTGGGACAGGACCAAACTAATTTGCATATAGCCAGGTTCTGAACTGGGATGGTGCAGTGAGCTAAAAAACGGTGTTGGATCTAGCCCTGATCTCTTGACTGGGTGAGAGTATTCTGCTTAATTCAGAAACTCTGTCCATCACCACCCCTTGTTGTTAAATATTTTGTCCACCCTAAGCGTGGAAGGGTATACTCAGATGTGAGTCCCTTGCTCATTGCACCATCAGGATTCAAGCAAGCCGGGCCGACGACGGCTGAAATGCCAGAAACCGGTCCCCGGAAGCTTGTTTCCTTCCCAGTGTAAGAATTGGCTTTGTAGTTTGGTTTGCCCTGTTCCCATCATGCAGTGGGACAGGAACAGACTAATTTGCATATAGCCAGGTTCTGAACTGGGATGGTGCAGTGAGCTAAAAAACGGTGTTGGATCTAGCCCTGATCTCTTGACTGGGTGAGAGTATTCTGCTTAATTCAGAAACTCTGTCCATCACCACCCCTTGTTGTTAAATATTTTGTCCACCCTAAGCGTGGAAGGGTACACTCAGATGTGAGTCCCTTGCTCATTGCACCATCAGGATTCAAGCAAGCCGGGCCGACGATGGCTGAAATGCAAGAAACCGGTCCCCGGAAGCTTGTTTCCTTCCCAGTGTAAGAATTGGCTTTGTAGTTTGGTTTGCCCTGTTCCCATCATGCACTGGGACAGGAACAGACTAATTTGCATATAGCCAGGTTCTGAGTTGGGATGGTGCAGTGAGCTAAAAAACGGTGTTGGATCTATCCCTGATCTCTTGTCTGGGTGAGAGTATTCTGCTTAATTCAGAAACTCTGTCCATCACCACCCCTTGTTGTTAAATATTTTGTCCACCCTAAGCGTGGAAGGGTATACTCAGATGTGAGTCCCTTGCTCATTGCACCATCAGGATTCAGCAAGCCGGGCCGACTACAGCTGAAATGCCAGAAACCGGTCCCCGGAAGCTTGTTTCCTTCCCAGTGTAAGAATTGGCTTTGTAGTTTGGTTTGCCCTGTTCGCTTCATGCACTGGGACAGGAACAGACTAATTAGCATATAGCCAGGTTCTGAGCTGGGATGGTGCAGTGAGCTAAAAAATGGTGTTGGATCTAGCCCTGATCTCTTGACTGGGTGAGAGTATTCTGATTAATTCAGAAACTCTGTCCATCACCACCCCTTGTTGTTAAATATTTTGTCCACCCTAAGCGTGGAAGGGTATACTCAGATGTGAGTCCCTTGCTCATTGCACCATCAGGATTCAAGCAAGCCGGACCGACGACGGCTGAAATGCCAGAAACCGGTCCCCGGAAGCTTGTTTCCTTCCCAGTGTAAGAATTGGCTTTCTAGTTTGGTTGCCCTGTTCCCATCATGCAGTGGGACAGGAACAGACTAATTTGCATATAGCCTGGTTCTGAGCTGGGATGGTGCAGTGAGCTAAAAAACGGTGTTGGATCTAGCCCTGATCTCTTGACTGGGTGAGAGTATTCTGCTTAATTCAGAAACTCTGTCCATCACCACCCCTTGTTGTTAAATATTTTGTCCACCCTAAGCGTGGAAGGGTATTATCAGATGTGAGTCCCTTGCTCATTGCACCATCAGGATTCAAGCAAGCCGGGCCGACGACGGCTGAAATGCCAGAAACCGGTCCCCGGAAGCTTGTTTCCTTCCCAGTGTAAGAATTGGCTTTGTAGTTTGGTTTGCACTGTTCCCATCATGCACTGGGACAGGAACAGATTAATTTGCATATAGCAAGAGTCTGACCTGGGATGGTGCAGTGAGCTAAAAAACAGTGTTGGATCTAGCCCTGATCTCTTGACTGGGTGAGCGTATTCTGCTTAATTCAGAAACTCTGTCCATCACCACCCCTTGTTGTTAAATATTTTGTCCACCCTAAGCGTGGAAGGGTATACTCAGATGTGAGTCCCTTGCTCTTTGCACCATCAGGATTCAAGCAAGCCGGGCCGACGACGGCTGAAATGCCAGAAACCGGTCTCCGGAAGCTTGTTTCCTTCCCAGTGTAAGAATTGGCTTTGTAGTTTGGTTTGCCCTGTTCCCATCATGCACTGGGACAGGAACAGACTAATTTGCATATAGCCAGGTTCTGAGCTGGGATGGTGCAGTGAGCTAAAAAACGGTGTTGGATCTAGCCCTGATCTCTTGACTGGATGAGAGTATTCTGCTTAATTCAGAAACTCTCTCCATCACCACCCCTTGTCGTTAAATATTTTGTCCACCCTAAGCGTGGAAGGGTATACTCAGATGTGAGTCCCTTGCTCATTGCACCATCAGGATTCAAGCAAGCCGGGCCGACGACGGCTGAAATGCCAGAAACCAGTCCCCGGAAGCTTGTTTCCTTCCCAGTGTAAGAATTGGCTTTGTAGTTTGGTTTGCCCTGTTCCCATCATGCACTGGGACAGGAACAGACTAATTTGCATATAGCCAGGTTCTGAGCTGGGATGGTGCTGTGAGCTAAAAAACGGTGTTGAATCTAGCCCTGATCTCTTGACTGGGTGAGAGTATTCTGCTTAATTCAGAAACTCTGTCCATCACCACCCCTTGTTGTTAAATATTTTGTCCACCCCAAGCGTGGAAGGGTATACTCAGATGTGAGTCCCTTGCTCATTGCACCTTCAAGATTCAAGCAAGCCGGGCCGACCACGGCTGAAATGCCAGAAACCGGTCCCCGGAAGCTTGTTTCCTTCCCAGTGTAAGAATTGGCTTTGTAGTTTGGTTTGCCCTGTTCCCATCATGCACTGGGACAGGAACAGACTAATTTGCATATAGCCAGGTTCTGAGCTGGGTTGGTGCAGTGAGCTAAAAAACGGTGTTGGATCTAGCCCTGATCTCTTGACTGGATGAGAGTATTCTGCTTAATTCAGAAACTCTGTCCATCACCACCCCTTGTTGTTAAATATTTTGTCCACCCTAAGCGTGGAAGGGTATACTCAGATGTGAGTCCCTTGCTTATTGCACCATCAGGATTCAAGCAAGCCGGGCCGACGACGGCTGAAATGCCAAAAACCGGTCCCCGGAAGCTTGTTTCCTTCCCAGTGTAAGAATTGGCTTTGTAGTTTGGTTTGCCCTGTTCCCATCATGCACTGGGACAGGAACAGATTAATTTGCATATAGCCAGGTTCTGAGCTGGGATGGTGCAGTGAGCTAAAAAACTGTGTTGGATCTAGCCCTGATCTCTTGACTGGATGAGAGTATTCAGCTTAATTCAGAAACTCTCTCCATCACCACCCCTTGTCGTTAAATATTTTGTCCACCCTAAGCGTGGAAGGGTATACTCAGATGTGAGTCCCTTGCTCATTGCACCATCAGGATTCAAGCAAGCCGGGCCGACGACGGCTGAAATGCCAGAAACCGGTCCCCGGAAGCTTGTTTCCTTCCCAGTGTAAGAATTGGCTTTGTAGTTTGGTTTGCCCTGTTCCCATCATGCACTGGGACAGGAACAGACTAATTTGCATATAGCCAGGTTCTGAGCTGGGATGGTGCAGTGAGCTAAAAAACGGTGTTGAATCTAGCCCTGATCTCTTGACTGGGTGAGAGTATTCTGCTTAATTCAGAAACTCTGTCCATCACCACCCCTTGTTGTTAAATATTTTGTCCACCCTTAGCGTGGAAGGGTATACTCAGATGTGAGTCCCTTGCTCATTGCACCATCAGGATTCAAGCAAGCCGGGCCGACGACGGCTGAAATGCCAGAAACCGGTCCCCGGAAGCTTGTTTCCTTCCCAGTGTAAGAATTGGCTTTGTAGTTTGGTTTGCCCTGTTCTTATCATGCACTGGGACAGGAACAGACTAATTTGCATATAGCCAGGTTCTGAGCTGGGATGGTGCAGTGAGCTAAAAAACGGTGTTGAATCTAGCCCTGATCTCTTGACTGGGTGAGAGTATTCTGCTTAATTCAGAAACTCTGTCCATCACCACCCCTTGTTGTTAAATATTTTGTCCACCCCAAGCGTGGAAGGGTATACTCAGATGTGAGTCCCTTGCTCATTGCACCTTCAAGATTCAAGGAAGCCGGGCCTACCACGGCTGAAATGCCAGAAACCGGTCCCCGGAAGCTTGTTTCCTTCCCAGTGTAAGAATTGGCTTTGTAGTTTTGTTTGCCCTGTTCCCATCATGCACTGGGACAGGAACAGACTAATTTGCATATAGCCAGGTTCTGAGCTGGGTTGGTGCAGTGAGCTAAAAAACGGTGTTGGATCTAGCCTTGATCTCTTGACTGGATGAGAGTATTCTGCTTAATTCAGAAACTCTGTCCATCACCACCCCTTGTTGTTAAATATTTTGTCCACCCTAAGCGTGGAAGGGTATACTCAGATGTGAGTCCCTTGCTCATTGCACCATCAGGATTCAAGCAAGCCGGGCCGACGACGGCTGAAATGCCAGAAACCGGTCCCCGGAAGCTTGTTTCCTTCCCAGTGTAAGAATTGGCTTTGTAGTTTGGTTTGCCCTGTTCCCTTCATGCACTGGGACAGGAACAGATTAATTTGCATATAGCCTGGTTCTGAGCTGGTCTGGTGCAGTGAGCTAAAAGCAGTGTTGGATCTAGCCCTGATCTCCTGACTGGGTGAGAGTATTCTGCTTAATTCAGAAACTCTGTCCATCACCACCCCTTGTTGTTAAATATTTTGTCCACCCTAAGCGTGGAAGGGTGTACTCAGATGTGAGTCCCTTGCTCATTGCACCATCAGGATTCAAGCAAGCCGGGCCGACGACGGCTGAAATGCCAGAAACCGGTCCCCGGAAGCTTGTTTCCTTCCCAGTGTAAGAATTGGCTTTGTAGTTTGGTTTGCCCTGTTCCCAGCATGCACTGGGAAAGGAACAGACTAATTTGCATATAGCCAGGTTCTGAGCTGGGATGGTGCAGTGAGCTAAAAAACGGTGTTGGATCTATCCCTGATCTCTTGACTGGGTGAGAGTATTCTGCTTAATTCAGAAACTCTGTCCATCACCACCCCTTGTTGTTAAATATTTTGTCCACCCTAAGCGTGGAAGGGTATACTCAGATGTGATTCCCTTGCTCATTGCACCATCAGGATTCAAGCAAGCCGGACCGACGATGGCTGAAATGCCAGAAACCGGTCCCCGGAAGCTTGTTTCCTTCCCAGTGTAAGAATTGGCTTTGTAGTTTGGTTTGCCCTGTTCCCATCATGCACTGGGACAGGAACGAACTAATTTGCATATAGCCAGGTTCTGAACTGGGATGGTGCAGTGAGCTAAAAAACGGTGTTGGATCTAGCCCTGATCTCTTGACTGGGTGAGAGTATTCTGCTTAATTCAGAAACTCTGTCCATCACCACCCCTTGTTGTTAAATATTTTGTCCACCCTAAGCGTGGAAGGGTATACTCAGATGTGATTCCCTTGCTCATTGCACCATCAGGATTCAAGCAAGCCGGACCGACGACGGCTGAAATGCCAGAAACCGGTCCCCGGAAGCTTGTTTCCTTCCCAGTGTAAGAATTGGCTTTGTAGTTTGGTTTGCCCTGTTCCCATCATGCACTGGGACAGGAACAGATTAATTTGCATATAGCCAGGTTCTGAGCTGGTCTGGTGCAGTGAGCTAAAAAGCAGTGTTGGATCTAGCCCTGATCTCCTGACTGGGTGAGAGTATTCTGCTTAATTCAAAAACTCTGTCCATCACCACCCCTTGTTGTTAAATATTTTGTCCACCCTAAGCGTGGAAGGGTGTACTCAGATGTGAGTCCCTTGCTCATTGCACCATCAGGATTCAAGCAAGCCGGGCCGACGACGGCTGAAATGCCAGAAACCGGTCCCCGGAAGCTTGTTTCCTTCCCAGTGTAAGAATTGGCTTTGTACTTTGGTTTGCCCTGTTCCCATCATGCACTGGGACAGGAACAGACTAATTTGCATATAGCCAGGTTCTGAGCTGGGATGGTGCAGTGAGCTAAAAAACGGTGTTGGATCTAGCCCTGATCTCTTGACTGGGTGAGAGTATTCTGCTTAATTCAGAAACTCTGTCCATCACCACCCCTTGTTGTTAAATATTTTGTCCATCCTAAGCGTGGAAGGGTATACTCAGATGTGAGTCCCTTGCTCATTGCACCATCAGGATTCAAGCAAGCCGGGCCGACGACGGCTGAAATGCCAGAAACCGGTCCCCGGAAGCTTGTTTCCTTCCCAGTGTAAGAATTGGCTTTGTAGTTTGGTTTGTCCTGTTCCCATCATGCACTGGGACAGGAACAGACTAATTTGCATATAGCCAGGTTCTGAGCTGGGATGGTGCAGTGAGCTAAAAAACGGTGTTGGATCTAGCCCTGATCTCTTGACTGGGTGAGAGTATTCTGCTTAATTCAGAAACTCTGTCCATCACCACCCCTTGTTGTTAAATATTTTGTCCACCCTAAGCGTGGAAGGGTATACTCAGATGTGAGTCCCTCGCTCATTGCACCATCAGGATTCAAGCAAGCCGGGCCGACGACGGCTGAAATGCCAGAAACCGGTCCCCAGAAGCTTGTTTCCTTCCCAGTGTAAGAATTGGCTTTGTAGTTTGGTTTGCCCTGTTCCCATCATGCACTGGGACAGGAACAGATTAATTTGCATATAGCCAGGTTCTGAGCTGGTCTGGTGCAGTGAGCTAAAAAGCAGTGTTGGATCTAGCCCTGATCTCCTGACTGGGTGAGAGTATTCTGCTTAATTCAGAAACTCTGTCCATCACCACCCCTTGTTGTTAAATATTTTGTCCACCCTAAGCGTGGAAGGGTGTACTCAGATGTGAGTCCCTTGCTCATTGCACCATCAGGATTCAAGCAAGCCGGGCCGACGACGGCTGAAATGCCAGAAACCGGTCCCCGGAAGCTTGTTTCCTTCCCAGTGTAAGAATTGGCTTTGTAGTTTGGTTTGCCCTGTTCGCTTCATGCACTGGGACAGGAACAGACTAATTAGCATATAGCCAGGTTCTGAGCTGGGATGGTGCAGTGAGCTAAAAAACGGTGTTGGATCTAGCCCTGATCTCTTGACTGGGTGAGAGTATTCTGATTAATTCAGAAACTCTGTCTATCACCACCCCTTGTTGTTAAATATTTTGTCCACCCTAAGCGTGGAAGGGTATACTCAGATGTGAGTCCCTTGCTCATTGCACCATCAGGATTCAAGCAAGTCGGGCCGACGATGGCTGAAATGCCAGAAATCGGTCCCCGGAAGCTTGTTTCCTTCCCAGTGTAAGAATTGGCTTTCTAGTTTGGTTTGCCCTGTTCCCATCATGCAATGGGACAGGAACAGACTAATTTGCATATAGCCTGGTTCTGAGCTGGGATGGTGCAGTGAGCTAAAAAACGGTGTTGGATCTAGCCCTGATCTCTTGACTGGGTGAGAGTATTCTGCTTAATTCAGAAACTCTGTCCATCACCACCCCTTGTTGTTAAATATTTTGTCCATCCTAAGCGTGGAAGGGTATACTCAGATGTGAGTCCCTTGCTCATTGCACCATCAGGATTCAAGCAAGCCGGGCCGACGATGGCTGAAATGCCAGAAACCGGTCCCCGGAAGCTTGTTTCCTTCCCAGTGTAAGAATTGGCTTTGTAGTTTGGTTTGCCCTGTTCCCATCATGCACTGGGACAGGAACAGACTAATTTGCATATAGCCAGGTTCTGAGCTGGGATGGTGCAGTGAGCTAAAAAAACGGTGTTGGATCTAGCCCTGATCTCTTGACTGGGTGAGAGTATTCTGCTTAATTCAGAAACTCTGTCCATCACCACCCCATGTTGTTAAATATTTTGTCCACCCTAAGCGTGGAAGGGTATACTCAGATGTGAGTCCTTTGCTCATTGCACCATCAGGATTCAAGCAAGCCGGGCCGACGACAGCTGAAATGCCAGAAACCGGTCCCAGGAAGCTTGTTTCCTTCCCAGTGTAAGAATTGGCTTTGTAGTTTGGTTTGCCCTGTTCCCATCATGCACTGGGACAGGAACAGATTAATTTGCATATAGCAAGGTTCTGACCTGGGATGGTGCAGTGAGCTAAAAAACAGTGTTGGATCTAGCCCTGATCTCTTGACTGGGTGAGCGTATTCTGCTTAATTCAGAAACTCTGTCCATCACCACCCCTTGTTGTTAAATATTTTGTCCACCCTAAGCGTGGAAGGGTATACTCAGATGTGAGTCCCTTGCTCTTTGCACCATCAGGATTCAAGCAAGCCGGGCCGACGACGGCTGAAATGCCAGAAACCGGTCCCCAGAAGCTTGTTTCCTTCCCAGTGTAAGAATTGGCTTTGTAGTTTGGTTTGTCCTGTTCCCATCATGCACTGGGACAGGAACAGACTAATTTGCATATAGCCAGGTTCTGAGCTGGGATGGTGCAGTGAGCTAAAAAACGGTGTTGGATCTAGCCCTGATCTCTTGACTGGGTGAGAGTATTCTGCTTAATTCAGAAACTCTGTCCATCACCACCCCTTGTTGTTAAATATTTTGTCCACCCTAAGCATGGAAGGGTATACTCAGATGTGAGTCCCTCGCTCATTGCACCATCAGGATTCAAGCAAGCCGGGCCGACGACGGCTGAAATGCCAGAAACCGGTCCCCGGAAGCTTGTTTCCTTCCCAGTGTAAGAATTGGCTTTGTAGTTTGGTTTCCCCTGTTCCCTTCATGCACTGGGACAGGAACAGATTAATTTGCATATAGCCAGGTTCTGAGCTGGTCTGGTGCAGTGAGCTAAAAGCAGTGTTGGATCTAGCCCTGATCTCCTGACTGGGTGAGAGTATTCTGCTTAATTCAGAAACTCTGTCCATCACCACCCCTTGTTGTTAAATATTTTGTCCACCCTAAGCGTGGAAGGGTGTACTCAGATGTGAGTCCCTTGCTCATTGCACCATCAGGATTCAAGCAAGCCGGGCCGACGACGGCTGAAATGCCAGAAACCGGTCCCCGGAAGCTTGTTTCCTTCCCAGTGTAAGAATTGGCTTTGTAGTTTGGTTTGCCCTGTTCCCAGCATGCACTGGGAAAGGAACAGACTAATTTGCATATAGCCAGGTTCTGAGCTGGGATGGTGCAGTGAGCTAAAAAACGGTAATGGATCTATCCCTGATCTCTTGACTGGGTGAGAGTATTCTGCTTAATTCAGAAACTCTGTCCATCACCACCCCTTGTTGTTAAATATTTTGTCCACCCTAAGCGTGGAAGGGTATACTCAGATGTGATTCCCTTGCTCATTGCACCATCAGGATTCAAGCAAGCCGGACCGACGACGGCTGAAATGCCAGAAACCGGTCCCCGGAAGCTTGTTTCCTTCCCAGTGTAAGAATTGGCTTTGTAGTTTGGTTTGCCCTGTTCCCATCATGCACTGGGACAGGAACGAACTAATTTGCATATAGCCAGGTTCTGAACTAGGATGGTGCAGTGAGCTAAAAAACGGTGTTGGATCTAGCCCTGATCTCTTGACTGGGTGAGAGTATTCTGCTTAATTCAGAAACTCTGTCCATCACCACCCCTTGTTGTTAAATATTTTGTCCACCCTAAGCGTGGAAGGGTATACTCAGATGTGAGTCCCTTGCTCATTGCACCATCAGGATTCAAGCAAGCCGGGCCGACGACGGCTGAAATGCCAGAAACCGGTCCCCGGAAGCTTGTTTCCTTCCCAGTGTAAGAATTGGCTTTGTAGTTTGGTTTGCCCTGTTCCCATCATGCAGTGGGACAGGAACAGACTAATTTGCATATAGCCAGGTTCTGAACTGGGATGGTGCAGTGAGCTAAAAAAACGGTGTTGGATCTAGCCCTGATCTCTTGACTGGGTGAGAGTATTCTGCTTAATTCAGAAACTCTGTCCATCACCACCCCTTGTTGTTAAATATTTTGTCCACCCTAAGTGTGGAAGGGTACACTCAGATGTGAGTCCCTTGCTCATTGCACCATCAGGATTCAAGCAAGCCGGGCCGACGATGGCTGAAATGCAAGAAACCGGTCCCCGGAAGCTTGTTTCCTTCCCAGTGTAAGAATTGGCTTTGTAGTTTGGTTTGCCCTGTTCCCATCATGCACTGGGACAGGAACAGACTAATTTGCATATAGCCAGGTTCTGAGTTGGGATGGTGCAGTGAGCTAAAAAACGGTGTTGGATCTATCCCTGATCTCTTGTCTGGGTGAGAGTATTCTGCTTAATTCAGAAACTCTGTCCATCACCACCCCTTGTTGTTAAATATTTTGTCCACCCTAAGCGTGGAAGGGTATACTCAGATGTGAGTCCCTTGCTCATTGCACCATCAGGATTCAGCAAGCCGGGCCGACTACAGCTGAAATGCCAGAAACCGGTCCCCGGAAGCTTGTTTCCTTCCCAGTGTAAGAATTGGCTTTGTAGTTTGGTTTGCCCTGTTCGCTTCATGCACTGGGACAGGAACAGACTAATTAGCATATAGCCAGGTTCTGAGCTGGGATGGTGCAGTGAGCTAAAAAACGGTGTTGGATCTAGCCCTGATCTCTTGACTGGGTGAGAGTATTCTGATTAATTCAGAAACTCTGTCCATCACCACCCCTTGTTGTTAAATATTTTGTCCACCCTAAGCGTGGAAGGGTATACTCAGATGTGAGTCCCTTGCTCATTGCACCATCAGGATTCAAGCAAGCCGGACCGACGACGGCTGAAATGCCAGAAACCGGTCCCCGGAAGCTTGTTTCCTTCCCAGTGTAAGAATTGGCTTTCTAGTTTGGTTGCCCTGTTCCCATCATGCAATGGGACAGGAACAGACTAATTTGCATATAGCCTGGTTCTGAGCTGGGATGGTGCAGTGAGCTAAAAAACGGTGTTGGATCTAGCCCTGATCTCTTGACTGGGTGAGAGTATTCTGCTTAATTCAGAAACTCTGTCCATCACCACCCCTTGTTGTTAAATATTTTGTCCACCCTAAGCGTGGAAGGGTATTATCAGATGTGAGTCCCTTGCTCATTGCACCATCAGGATTCAAGCAAGCCGGGCCGACGACGGCTGAAATGCCAGAAACCGGTCCCCGGAAGCTTGTTTCCTTCCCAGTGTAAGAATTGGCTTTGTAGTTTGGTTTGCACTGTTCCCATCATGCACTGGGACAGGAACAGATTAATTTGCATATAGCAAGGTTCTGACCTGGGATGGTGCAGTGAGCTAAAAAACAGTGTTGGATCTAGCCCTGATCTCTTGACTGGGTGAGCGTATTCTGCTTAATTCAGAAACTCTGTCCATCACCACCCCTTGTTGTTAAATATTTTGTCCACCCTAAGCGTGGAAGGGTATACTCAGATGTGAGTCCCTTGCTCTTTGCACCATCAGGATTCAAGCAAGCCGGGCCGACGACGGCTGAAATGCCAGAAACCGGTCTCCGGAAGCTTGTTTCCTTCCCAGTGTAAGAATTGGCTTTGTAGTTTGGTTTGCCCTGTTCCCATCATGCACTGGGACAGGAACAGATTAATTTGCATATAGCCAGGTTCTGAGCTGGTCTGGTGCAGTGAGCTAAAAAGCAGTGTTGGATCTAGCCCTGATCTCCTGACTGGGTGAGAGTATTCTGCTTAATTCAGAAACTCTGTCCATCACCACCCCTTGTTGTTAAATATTTTGTCCACCCTAAGCGTGGAAGGGTGTACTCAGATGTGAGTCCCTTGCTCATTGCACCATCAGGATTCAAGCAAGCCGGGCCGACGACGGCTGAAATGCCAGAAACCGGTCCCCGGAAGCTTGTTTCCTTCCCAGTGTAAGAATTGGCTTTGTAGTTTGGTTTGCCCTGTTCGCTTCATGCACTGGGACAGGAACAGACTAATTAGCATATAGCCAGGTTCTGAGCTGGGATGGTGCAGTGAGCTAAAAAACGGTGTTGGATCTAGCCCTGATCTCTTGACTGGGTGAGAGTATTCTGATTAATTCAGAAACTCTGTCCATCACCACCCCTTGTTGTTAAATATTTTGTCCACCCTAAGCGTGGAAGGGTATACTCAGATGTGAGTCCCTTGCTCATTGCACCATCAGGATTCAAGCAAGCCGGACCGACGACGGCTGAAATGCCAGAAACCGGTCCCCGGAAGCTTGTTTCCTTCCCAGTGTAAGAATTGGCTTTCTAGTTTGGTTGCCCTGTTCCCATCATGCAATGGGACAGGAACAGACTAATTTGCATATAGCCTGGTTCTGAGCTGGGATGGTGCAGTGAGCTAAAAAACGGTGTTGGATCTAGCCCTGATCTCTTGACTGGGTGAGAGTATTCTGCTTAATTCAGAAACTCTGTCCATCACCACCCCTTGTTGTTAAATATTTTGTCCACCCTAAGCGTGGAAGGGTATTATCAGATGTGAGTCCCTTGCTCATTGCACCATCAGGATTCAAGCAAGCCGGGCCGACGACGGCTGAAATGCCAGAAACCGGTCCCCGGAAGCTTGTTTCCTTCCCAGTGTAAGAATTGGCTTTGTAGTTTGGTTTGCACTGTTCCCATCATGCACTGGGACAGGAACAGATTAATTTGCATATAGCAAGGTTCTGACCTGGGATGGTGCAGTGAGCTAAAAAACAGTGTTGGATCTAGCCCTGATCTCTTGACTGGGTGAGCGTATTCTGCTTAATTCAGAAACTCTGTCCATCACCACCCCTTGTTGTTAAATATTTTGTCCACCCTAAGCGTGGAAGGGTATACTCAGATGTGAGTCCCTTGCTCTTTGCACCATCAGGATTCAAGCAAGCCGGGCCGACGACGGCTGAAATGCCAGAAACCGGTCTCCGGAAGCTTGTTTCCTTCCCAGTGTAAGAATTGGCTTTGTAGTTTGGTTTGCCCTGTTCCCATCATGCACTGGGACAGGAACAGATTAATTTGCATATAGCCAGGTTCTGAGCTGGTCTGGTGCAGTGAGCTAAAAAGCAGTGTTGGATCTAGCCCTGATCTCCTGACTGGGTGAGAGTATTCTGCTTAATTCAGAAACTCTGTCCATCACCACCCCTTGTTGTTAAATATTTTGTCCACCCTAAGCGTGGAAGGGTGTACTCAGATGTGAGTCCCTTGCTCATTGCACCATCAGGATTCAAGCAAGCCGGGCCGACGACGGCTGAAATGCCAGAAACCGGTCCCCGGAAGCTTGTTTCCTTCCCAGTGTAAGAATTGGCTTTGTAGTTTGGTTTGCCCTGTTCGCTTCATGCACTGGGACAGGAACAGACTAATTAGCATATAGCCAGGTTCTGAGCTGGGATGGTGCAGTGAGCTAAAAAACGGTGTTGGATCTAGCCCTGATCTCTTGACTGGGTGAGAGTATTCTGATTAATTCAGAAACTCTGTCTATCACCACCCCTTGTTGTTAAATATTTTGTCCACCCTAAGCGTGGAAGGGTATACTCAGATGTGAGTCCCTTGCTCATTGCACCATCAGGATTCAAGCAAGTCGGGCCGACGATGGCTGAAATGCCAGAAACCGGTCCCCGGAAGCTTGTTTCCTTCCCAGTGTAAGAATTGGCTTTGTAGTTTGGTTTGTCCTGTTCCCATCATGCACTGGGACAGGAACAGACTAATTTGCATATAGCCAGGTTCTGAGCTGGGATGGTGCAGTGAGCTAAAAAACGGTGTTGGATCTAGCCCTGATCTCTTGACTGGGTGAGAGTATTCTGCTTAATTCAGAAACTCTGTCCATCACCACCCCTTGTTGTTAAATATTTTGTCCACCCTAAGCATGGAAGGGTATACTCAGATGTGAGTCCCTCGCTCATTGCACCATCAGGATTCAAGCAAGCCGGGCCGACGACGGCTGAAATGCCAGAAACCGGTCCCCGGAAGCTTGTTTCCTTCCCAGTGTAAGAATTGGCTTTGTAGTTTGGTTTGCCCTGTTCCCTTCATGCACTGGGACAGGAACAGATTAATTTGCATATAGCCAGGTTCTGAGCTGGTCTGGTGCAGTGAGCTAAAAGCAGTGTTGGATCTAGCCCTGATCTCCTGACTGGGTGAGAGTATTCTGCTTAATTCAGAAACTCTGTCCATCACCACCCCTTGTTGTTAAATATTTTGTCCACCCTAAGCGTGGAAGGGTGTACTCAGATGTGAGTCCCTTGCTCATTGCACCATCAGGATTCAAGCAAGCCGGGCCGACGACGGCTGAAATGCCAGAAACCGGTCCCCGGAAGCTTGTTTCCTTCCCAGTGTAAGAATTGGCTTTGTAGTTTGGTTTGCCCTGTTCCCAGCATGCACTGGGAAAGGAACAGACTAATTTGCATATAGCCAGGTTCTGAGCTGGGATGGTGCAGTGAGCTAAAAAACGGTGTTGGATCTATCCCTGATCTCTTGACTGGGTGAGAGTATTCTGCTTAATTCAGAAACTCTGTCCATCACCACCCCTTGTTGTTAAATATTTTGTCCACCCTAAGCGTGGAAGGGTATACTCAGATGTGATTCCCTTGCTCATTGCACCATCAGGATTCAAGCAAGCCGGACCGACGACGGCTGAAATGCCAGAAACCGGTCCCCGGAAGCTTGTTTCCTTCCCAGTGTAAGAATTGGCTTTGTAGTTTGGTTTGCCCTGTTCCCATCATGCACTGGGACAGGAACGAACTAATTTGCATATAGCCAGGTTCTGAACTGGGATGGTGCAGTGAGCTAAAAAACGGTGTTGGATCTAGCCCTGATCTCTTGACTGGGTGAGAGTATTCTGCTTAATTCAGAAACTCTGTCCATCACCACCCCTTGTTGTTAAATATTTTGTCCACCCTAAGCGTGGAAGGGTATACTCAGATGTGAGTCCCTTGCTCATTGCACCATCAGGATTCAAGCAAGCCGGGCCGACGACGGCTGAAATGCCAGAAACCGGTCCCCGGAAGCTTGTTTCCTTCCCAGTGTAAGAATTGGCTTTGTAGTTTGGTTTGCCCTGTTCCCATCATGCAGTGGGACAGGAACAGACTAATTTGCATATAGCCAGGTTCTGACCTGGGATGGTGCAGTGAGCTAAAAAACGGTGTTGGATCTAGCCCTGATCTCTTGACTGGGTGAGAGTATTCTGCTTAATTCAGAAACTCTGTCCATCACCACCCCTTGTTGTTAAATATTTTGTCCACCCTAAGCGTGGAAGGGTACAATCAGATGTGAGTCCCTTGCTCATTGCACCATCAGGATTCAAGCAAGCCGGGCCGACGATGGCTGAAATGCAAGAAACCGGTCCCCGGAAGCTTGTTTCCTTCCCAGTGTAAAAATTGGCTTTGTAGTTTGGTTTGCCCTGTTCCCATCATGCACTGGGACAGGAACAGACTAATTTGCATATAGCCAGGTTCTGAGTTGGGATGGTGCAGTGAGCTAAAAAACGGTGTTGGATCTATCCCTGATCTCTTGTCTGGGTGAGAGTATTCTGCTTAATTCAGAAACTCTGTCCATCACCACCCCTTGTTGTTAAATATTTTGTCCACCCTAAGCGTGGAAGGGTATACTCAGATGTGAGCCCCTTGCTCATTGCACCATCAGGATTCAGCAAGCCGGGCCGACTACAGCTGAAATGCCAGAAACCGGTCCCCGGAAGCTTGTTTCCTTCCCAGTGTAAGAATTGGCTTTGTAGTTTGGTTTGCCCTGTTCGCTTCATGCACTGGGGCAGGAACAGACTAATTAGCATATAGCCAGGTTCTGAGCTGGGATGGTGCAGTGAGCTAAAAAACGGTGTTGGATCTAGCCCTGATCTCTTGACTGGGTGAGAGTATTCTGATTAATTCAGAAACTCTGTCCATCACCACCCCTTGTTGTTAAATATTTTGTCCACCCTAAGCGTGGAAGGGTATACTCAGATGTGAGTCCCTTGCTCATTGCACCATCAGGATTCAAGCAAGCCGGACCGACGACGGCTGAAATGCCAGAAACCGGTCCCCGGAAGCTTGTTTCCTTCCCAGTGTAAGAATTGGCTTTCTAGTTTGGTTGCCCTGTTCCCATCATGCAATGGGACAGGAACAGACTAATTTGCATATAGCCTGGTTCTGAGCTGGGATGGTGCAGTGAGCTAAAAAACGGTGTTGGATCTAGCCCTGATCTCTTGACTGGGTGAGAGTATTCTGCTTAATTCAGAAACTCTGTCCATCACCACCCCTTGTTGCTAAATATTTTGTCCACCCTAAGCGTGGAAGGGTATTATCAGATGTGAGTCCCTTGCTCATTGCACCATCAGGATTCAAGCAAGCCGGGCCGACGACGGCTGAAATGCCAGAAACCGGTCCCCGGAAGCTTGTTTCCTTCCCAGTGTAAGAATTGGCTTTGTAGTTTGGTTTGCCCTGTTCCCATCATGCAGTGGGACAGGAACAGACTAATTTGCATATAGCCAGGTTCTGACCTGGGATGGTGCAGTGAGCTAAAAAACGGTGTTGGATCTAGCCCTGATCTCTTGACTGGGTGAGAGTATTCTGCTTAATTCAGAAACTCTGTCCATCACCACCCCTTGTTGCTAAATATTTTGTCCACCCTAAGCGTGGAAGGGTATTATCAGATGTGAGTCCCTTGCTCATTGCACCATCAGGATTCAAGCAAGCCGGGCCGACGACGGCTGAAATGCCAGAAACCGGTCCCCGGAAGCTTGTTTCCTTCCCAGTGTAAGAATTGGCTTTGTAGTTTGGTTTGCCCTGTTCCCATCATGCAGTGGGACAGGAACAGACTAATTTGCATATAGCCAGGTTCTGACCTGGGATGGTGCAGTGAGCTAAAAAACGGTGTTGGATCTAGCCCTGATCTCTTGACTGGGTGAGAGTATTCTGCTTAATTCAGAAACTCTGTCCATCACCACCCCTTGTTGTTAAATATTTTGTCCACCCTAAGCGTGGAAGGGTACAATCAGATGTCAGTCCCTTGCTCATTGCACCATCAGGATTCAAGCAAGCCGGGCCGACGATGGCTGAAATGCAAGAAACCGGTCCCCGGAAGCTTGTTTCCTTCCCAGTGTAAGAATTGGCTTTGTAGTTTGGTTTGCCCTGTTCCCATCATGCACTGGGACAGGAACAGACTAATTTGCATATAGCCAGGTTCTGAGTTGGGATGGTGCAGTGAGCTAAAAAACGGTGTTGGATCTATCCCTGATCTCTTGTCTGGGTGAGAGTATTCTGCTTAATTCAGAAACTCTGTCCATCACCACCCCTTGTTGTTAAATATTTTGTCCACCCTAAGCGTGGAAGGGTATACTCAGATGTGAGCCCCTTGCTCATTGCACCATCAGGATTCAGCAAGCCGGGCCGACTACAGCTGAAATGCCAGAAACCGGTCCCCGGAAGCTTGTTTCCTTCCCAGTGTAAGAATTGGCTTTGTAGTTTGGTTTGCCCTGTTCGCTTCATGCACTGGGACAGGAACAGACTAATTAGCATATAGCCAGGTTCTGAGCTGGGATGGTGCAGTGAGCTAAAAAACGGTGTTGGATCTAGCCCTGATCTCTTGACTGGGTGAGAGTATTCTGATTAATTCAGAAACTCTGTCCATCACCACCCCTTGTTGTTAAATATTTTGTCCACCCTAAGCGTGGAAGGGTATACTCAGATGTGAGTCCCTTGCTCATTGCACCATCAGGATTCAAGCAAGCCGGACCGACGACGGCTGAAATGCCAGAAACCGGTCCCCGGAAGCTTGTTTCCTTCCCAGTGTAAGAATTGGCTTTCTAGTTTGGTTGCCCTGTTCCCATCATGCAATGGGACAGGAACAGACTAATTTGCATATAGCCTGGTTCTGAGCTGGGATGGTGCAGTGAGCTAAAAAACGGTGTTGGATCTAGCCCTGATCTCTTGACTGGGTGAGAGTATTCTGCTTAATTCAGAAACTCTGTCCATCACCACCCCTTGTTGTTAAATATTTTGTCCACCCTAAGCGTGGAAGGGTATTATCAGATGTGAGTCCCTTGCTCATTGCACCATCAGGATTCAAGCAAGCCGGGCCGACGACGGCTGAAATGCCAGAAACCGGTCCCCGGAAGCTTGTTTCCTTCCCAGTGTAAGAATTGGCTTTGTAGTTTGGTTTGCACTGTTCCCATCATGCACTGGGACAGGAACAGATTAATTTGCATATAGCAAGGTTCTGACCTGGGATGGTGCAGTGAGCTAAAAAACAGTGTTGGATCTAGCCCTGATCTCTTGACTGGGTGAGCGTATTCTGCTTAATTCAGAAACTCTGTCCATCACCACCCCTTGTTGTTAAATATTTTGTCCACCCTAAGCGTGGAAGGGTATACTCAGATGTGAGTCCCTTGCTCTTTGCACCATCAGGATTCAAGCAAGCCGGGCCGACGACGGCTGAAATGCCAGAAACCGGTCTCCGGAAGCTTGTTTCCTTCCCAGTGTAAGAATTGGCTTTGTAGTTTGGTTTGCCCTGTTCCCATCATGCACTGGGACAGGAACAGACTAATTTGCATATAGCCAGGTTCTGAGCTGGGATGGTGCTGTGAGCTAAAAAACGGTGTTGAATCTAGCCCTGATCTCTTGACTGGGTGAGAGTATTCTGCTTAATTCAGAAACTCTGTCCATCACCACCCCTTGTTGTTAAATATTTTGTCCACCCCAAGCGTGGAAGGGTATACTCAGATGTGAGTCCCTTGCTCATTGCACCTTCAAGATTCAAGCAAGCCGGGCCGACCACGGCTGAAATGCCAGAAACCGGTCCCCGGAAGCTTGTTTCCTTCCCAGTGTAAGAATTGGCTTTGTAGTTTGGTTTGCCCTGTTCCCATCATGCACTGGGACAGGAACAGACTAATTTGCATATAGCCAGGTTCTGAGCTGGGTTGGTGCAGTGAGCTAAAAAACGGTGTTGGATCTAGCCCTGATCTCTTGACTGGATGAGAGTATTCTGCTTAATTCAGAAACTCTGTCCATCACCACCCCTTGTTGTTAAATATTTTGTCCACCCTAAGCGTGGAAGGGTATACTCAGATGTGAGTCCCTTGCTCATTGCACCATCAGGATTCAAGCAAGCCGGGCCGACGACGGCTGAAATGCCAAAAACCGGTCCCCGGAAGCTTGTTTCCTTCCCAGTGTAAGAATTGGCTTTGTAGTTTGGTTTGCCCTGTTCCCATCATGCACTGGGACAGGAACAGATTAATTTGCATATAGCCAGGTTCTGAGCTGGGATGGTGCAGTGAGCTAAAAAACTGTGTTGGATCTAGCCCTGATCTCTTGACTGGATGAGAGTATTCAGCTTAATTCAGAAACTCTCTCCATCACCACCCCTTGTCGTTAAATATTTTGTCCACCCTAAGCGTGGAAGGGTATACTCAGATGTGAGTCCCTTGCTCATTGCACCATCAGGATTCAAGCAAGCCGGGCCGACGACGGCTGAAATGCCAGAAACCGGTCCCCGGAAGCTTGTTTCCTTCCCAGTGTAAGAATTGGCTTTGTAGTTTGGTTTGCCCTGTTCCCATCATGCACTGGGACAGGAACAGACTAATTTGCATATAGCCAGGTTCTGAGCTGGGATGGTGCAGTGAGCTAAAAAACGGTGTTGAATCTAGCCCTGATCTCTTGACTGGGTGAGAGTATTCTGCTTAATTCAGAAACTCTGTCCATCACCACCCCTTGTTGTTAAATATTTTGTCCACCCTTAGCGTGGAAGGGTATACTCAGATGTGAGTCCCTTGCTCATTGCACCATCAGGATTCAAGCAAGCCGGGCCGACGACGGCTGAAATGCCAGAAACCGGTCCCCGGAAGCTTGTTTCCTTCCCAGTGTAAGAATTGGCTTTGTAGTTTGGTTTGCCCTGTTCTTATCATGCACTGGGACAGGAACAGACTAATTTGCATATAGCCAGGTTCTGAGCTGGGATGGTGCAGTGAGCTAAAAAACGGTGTTGAATCTAGCCCTGATCTCTTGACTGGGTGAGAGTATTCTGCTTAATTCAGAAACTCTGTCCATCACCACCCCTTGTTGTTAAATATTTTGTCCACCCCAAGCGTGGAAGGGTATACTCAGATGTGAGTCCCTTGCTCATTGCACCTTCAAGATTCAAGGAAGCCGGGCCTACCACGGCTGAAATGCCAGAAACCGGTCCCCGGAAGCTTGTTTCCTTCCCAGTGTAAGAATTGGCTTTGTAGTTTGGCTTGCCCTGTTCCCATCATGCACTGGGACAGGAACAGACTAATTTGCATATAGCCAGGTTCTGAGCTGGGTTGGTGCAGTGAGCTAAAAAACGGTGTTGGATCTAGCCTTGATCTCTTGACTGGATGAGAGTATTCTGCTTAATTCAGAAACTTTGTCCATCACCACCCCTTGTTGTTAAATATTTTGTCCACCCTAAGCGTGGAAGGGTATACTCAGATGTGAGTCCCTTGCTCATTGCACCATCAGGATTCAAGCAAGCCGGGCCGACGACGGCTGAAATGCCAGAAACCGGTCCCCGGAAGCTTGTTTCCTTCCCAGTGTAAGAATTGGCTTTGTAGTTTGGTTTGCCCTGTTCCCTTCATGCACTGGGACAGGAACAGATTAATTTGCATATAGCCAGGTTCTGAGCTGGTCTGGTGCAGTGAGCTAAAAGCAGTGTTGGATCTAGCCCTGATCTCCTGACTGGGTGAGAGTATTCTGCTTAATTCAGAAACTCTGTCCATCACCACCCCTTGTTGTTAAATATTTTGTCCACCCTAAGCGTGGAAGGGTGTACTCAGATGTGAGTCCCTTGCTCATTGCACCATCAGGATTCAAGCAAGCCGGGCCGACGACGGCTGAAATGCCAGAAACCGGTCCCCGGAAGCTTGTTTCCTTCCCAGTGTAAGAATTGGCTTTGTAGTTTGGTTTGCCCTGTTCCCAGCATGCACTGGGAAAGGAACAGACTAATTTGCATATAGCCAGGTTCTGAGCTGGGATGGTGCAGTGAGCTAAAAAACGGTGTTGGATCTATCCCTGATCTCTTGACTGGGTGAGAGTATTCTGCTTAATTCAGAAACTCTGTCCATCACCACCCCTTGTTGTTAAATATTTTGTCCACCCTAAGCGTGGAAGGGTATACTCAGATGTGATTCCCTTGCTCATTGCACCATCAGGATTCAAGCAAGCCGGACCGACGATGGCTGAAATGCCAGAAACCGGTCCCCGGAAGCTTGTTTCCTTCCCAGTGTAAGAATTGGCTTTGTAGTTTGGTTTGCCCTGTTCCCATCATGCACTGGGACAGGAACGAACTAATTTGCATATAGCCAGGTTCTGAACTGGGATGGTGCAGTGAGCTAAAAAACGGTGTTGGATCTAGCCCTGATCTCTTGACTGGGTGAGAGTATTCTGCTTAATTCAGAAACTCTGTCCATCACCACTCCTTGTTGTTAAATATTTTGTCCACCCTAAGCGTGGAAGGGTATACTCAGATGTGAGTCCCTTGCTCATTGACCATCAGGATTCAAGCAAGCCGGGCCGACGACGGCTGAAATGCCAGAAACCGGTCCCCGGAAGCTTGTTTCCTTCCCAGTGTAAGAATTGGCTTTGTAGTTTGGTTTGCCCTGTTCCCATCATGCAGTGGGACAGGAACAGACTAATTTGCATATAGCCAGGTTCTGAACTGGGATGGTGCAGTGAGCTAAAAAACGGTGTTGGATCTAGCCCTGATCTCTTGACTGGGTGAGAGTATTCTGCTTAATTCAGAAACTCTGTCCATCACCACCCCTTGTTGTTAAATATTTTGTCCACCCTAAGCGTGGAAGGGTACACTCAGATGTGAGTCCCTTGCTCATTGCACCATCAGGATTCAAGCAAGCCGGGCCGACGATGGCTGAAATGCAAGAAACCGGTCCCCGGAAGCTTGTTTCCTTCCCAGTGTAAGAATTGGCTTTGTAGTTTGGTTTGCCCTGTTCCCATCATGCACTGGGACAGGAACAGACTAATTTGCATATAGCCAGGTTCTGAGTTGGGATGGTGCAGTGAGCTAAAAAAACGGTGTTGGATCTATCCCTGATCTCTTGTCTGGGTGAGAGTATTCTGCTTAATTCAGAAACTCTGTCCATCACCACCCCTTGTTGTTAAATATTTTGTCCACCCTAAGCATGGAAGGGTATACTCAGATGTGAGTCCCTTGCTCATTGCACCATCAGGATTCAGCAAGCCGGGCCGACTACAGCTGAAATGCCAGAAACCGGTCCCCGGAAGCTTGTTTCCTTCCCAGTGTAAGAATTGGCTTTGTAGTTTGGATTGCCCTGTTCGCTTCATGCACTGGGACAGGAACAGACTAATTAGCATATAGCCAGGTTCTGAGCTGGGATGGTGCAGTGAGCTAAAAAACGGTGTTGGATCTAGCCCTGATCTCTTGACTGGGTGAGAGTATTCTGATTAATTCAGAAACTCTGTCCATCACCACCCCTTGTTGTTAAATATTTTGTCCACCCTAAGCGTGGAAGGGTATACTCAGATGTGAGTCCCTTGCTCATTGCACCATCAGGATTCAAGCAAGCCGGACCGACGACGGCTGAAATGCCAGAAACCGGTCCCCGGAAGCTTGTTTCCTTCCCAGTGTAAGAATTGGCTTTCTAGTTTGGTTGCCCTGTTCCCATCATGCAATGGGACAGGAACAGACTAATTTGCATATAGCCTGGTTCTGAGCTGGGATGGTGCAGTGAGCTAAAAAACGGTGTTGGATCTAGCCCTGATCTCTTGACTGGGTGAGAGTATTCTGCTTAATTCAGAAACTCTGTCCATCACCACTCCTTGTTGTTAAATATTTTGTCCATCCTAAGCGTGGAAGGGTATACTCAGATGTGAGTCCCTTGCTCATTGCACCATCAGGATTCAAGCAAGCCGGGCCGACGATGGCTGAAATGCCAGAAACCGGTTCCCGGAAGCTTGTTTCCTTCCCAGTGTAAGAATTGGCTTTGTAGTTTGGTTTGCCCTGTTCCCATCATGCACTGGGACAGGAACAGACTAATTTGCATATAGCCAGGTTCTGAGCTGGGATGGTGCAGTGAGCTAAAAAACGGTGTTGGATCTAGCCCTGATCTCTTGACTGGGTGAGAGTATTCTGCTTAATTCAGAAACTCTGTCCATCACCACCCCTTGTTGTTAAATATTTTGTCCACCCTAAGCGTGGAAGGGTATTATCAGATGTGAGTCCCTTGCTCATTGCACCATCAGGATTCAAGCAAGCCGGGCCGACGACGGCTGAAATGCAAGAAACCGGTCCCCGGAAGCTTGTTTCCTTCCCAGTGTAAGAATTGGCTTTGTAGTTTGGTTTGCCCTGTTCCCATCATGCACTGGGACAGGAACAGATTAATTTGCATATAGCAAGGTTCTGACCTGGGATGGTGCAGTGAGCTAAAAAACAGTGTTGGATCTAGCCCTGATCTCTTGACTGGGTGAGCGTATTCTGCTTAATTCAGAAACTCTGTCCATCACCACCCCTTGTTGTTAAATATTTTGTCCACCCTAAGCGTGGAAGGGTATACTCAGATGTGAGTCCCTTGCTCTTTGCACCATCAGGATTCAAGCAAGCCGGGCCGACGACGGCTGAAATGCCAGAAACCGGTCTCCGGAAGCTTGTTTCCTTCCCAGTGTAAGAATTGGCTTTGTAGTTTGGTTTGCCCTGTTCCCATCATGCACTGGGACAGGAACAGACTAATTTGCATATAGCCAGGTTCTGAGCTGGGATGGTGCAGTGAGCTAAAAAACGGTGTTGGATCTAGCCCTGATCTCTTGACTGGATGAGAGTATTCTGCTTAATTCAGAAACTCTCTCCATCACCACCCCTTGTCGTTAAATATTTTGTCCACCCTAAGCGTGGAAGGGTATACTCAGATGTGAGTCCCTTGCTCATTGCACCATCAGGATTCAAGCAAGCCGGGCCGACGACGGCTGAAATGCCAGAAACCGGTCCCCGGAAGCTTGTTTCCTTCCCAGTGTAAGAATTGGCTTTGTAGTTTGGTTTGCCCTGTTCCCATCATGCACTGGGACAGGAACAGACTAATTTGCATATAGCCAGGTTCTGAGCTGGGATGGTGCTGTGAGCTAAAAAACGGTGTTGAATCTAGCCCTGATCTCTTGACTGGGTGAGAGTATTCTGCTTAATTCAGAAACTCTGTCCATCACCACCCCTTGTTGTTAAATATTTTGTCCACCCCAAGCGTGGAATGGTATACTCAGATGTGAGTCCCTTGCTCATTGCACCTTCAAGATTCAAGCAAGCCGGGCCGACCACGGCTGAAATGCCAGAAACCGGTCCCCGGAATCTTGTTTCCTTCCCAGTGTAAGAATTGGCTTTGTAGTTTGGTTTGCCCTGTTCCCATCATGCACTGGGACAGGAACAGACTAATTTGCATATAGCCAGGTTCTGAGCTGGGTTGGTTCAGTGAGCTAAAAAACGGTGTTGGATCTAGCCCTGATCTCTTGACTGGATGAGAGTATTCTGCTTAATTCAGAAACTCTGTCCATCACCACCCCTTGTTGTTAAATATTTTGTCCACCCTAAGCGTGGAAGGGAATACTCAGATGTGAGTCCCTTGCTCATTGCACCATCAGGATTCAAGCAAGCCGGGCCGAAGACGGCTGAAATGCCAGAAACCGGTCCCCGGAAGCTTGTTTCCTTCCCAGTGTAAGAATTGGCTTTGTAGTTTGGTTTGCCCTGTTCCCATCATGCACTGGGACAGGAACAGATTAATTTGCATATAGCCAGGTTCTGAGCTGGGATGGTGCAGTGAGCTAAAAAACTGTGTTGGATCTAGCCCTGATCTCTTGACTGGATGAGAGTATTCTGCTTAATTCAGAAACTCTCTCCATCACCACCCCTTGTCGTTAAATATTTTGTCCACCCTAAGCGTGGAAGGGTATACTCAGATGTGAGTCCCTTGCTCATTGCACCATCAGGATTCAAGCAAGCCGGGCCGATGACGGCTGAAATGCCAGAAACCGGTCCCCGGAAGCTTGTTTCCTTCCCAGTGTAAGAATTGGCTTTGTAGTTTGGTTTGCCCTGTTCCCATCATGCACTGGGACAGGAACAGACTAATTTGCATATAGCCAGGTTCTGAGCTGGGATGGTGCAGTGAGCTAAAAAACGGTGTTGAATCTAGCCCTGATCTCTTGACTGGGTGAGAGTATTCTGCTTAATTCAGAAACTCTGTCCATCACCACCCCTTGTTGTTAAATATTTTGTCCACCCTTAGCGTGGAAGGGTATACTCAGATGTGAGTCCCTTGCTCATTGCACCATCAGGATTCAAGCAAGCCGGGCCGACGACGGCTGAAATGCCAGAAACCGGTCCCCGGAAGCTTGTTTCCTTCCCAGTGTAAGAATTGGCTTTGTAGTTTGGTTTGCCCTGTTCCCATCATGCACTGGGACAGGAACAGACTAATTTGCATATAGCCAGGTTCTGAGCTGGGATGGTGCAGTGAGCTAAAAAACGGTGTTGAATCTAGCCCTGATCTCTTGACTGGGTGAGAGTATTCTGCTTAATTCAGAAACTCTGTCCATCACCACCCCTTGTTGTTAAATATTTTGTCCACCCCAAGCGTGGAAGGGTATACTCAGATGTGAGTCCCTTGCTCATTGCACCTTCAAGATTCAAGCAAGCCGGGCCGACCACGGCTGAAATGCCAGAAACCGGTCCCCGGAAGCTTGTTTCCTTCCCAGTGTAAGAATTGGCTTTGTAGTTTGGTTTGCCCTGTTCCCATCATGCACTGGGACAGGAACAGACTAATTTGCATATAGCCAGGTTCTGAGCTGGGTTGGTGCAGTGAGCTAAAAAACGGTGTTGGATCTAGCCCTGATCTCTTGACTGGATGAGAGTATTCTGCTTAATTCAGAAACTCTGTCCATCACCACCCCTTGTTGTTAAATATTTTGTCCACCCTAAGCGTGGAAGGGTATACTCAGATGTGAGTCCCTTGCTCATTGCACCATCAGGATTCAAGCAAGCCGGGCCGACGACGGCTGAAATGCCAGAAACCGGTCCCCGGAAGCTTGTTTCCTTCCCAGTGTAAGAATTGGCTTTGTAGTTTGGTTTGCCCTGTTCCCATCATGCACTGGGACAGGAACAGATTAATTTGCATATAGCAAGGTTCTGACCTGGGATGGTGCAGTGAGCTAAAAAACAGTGTTGGATTTAGCCCTGATCTCTTGACTGGGTGAGCGTATTCTGCTTAATTCAGAAACTCTGTCCATCACCACCCCTTGTTGTTAAATATTTTGTCCACCCCAAGCGTGGAAGGGTATACTCAGATGTGAGTCCCTTGCTCATTGCACCTTCAATATTCAAGCAAGCTGGGCCGACCACGGCTGAAATGCCAGAAACCGGTCCCCGGAAGCTTGTTTCCTTCCCAGTGTAAGAATTGGCTTTGTAGTTTGGTTTGTCCTGTTCCCATCATGCACTGGGACAGGAACAGACTAATTTGCATATAGCCAGGTTCTGAGCTGGTATGGTGCAGTGAGCTAAAAAACGGTGTTGGATCTAGCCCTGATCTCTTGACTGGATGAGAGTATTCTGCTTAATTCAGAAACTCTGTCCATCACCACCCCTTGTTGTTAAATATTTTGTCCACCCTAAGCGTGGAAGGGTATACTCAGATGTGAGTCCCTTGCTCATTGCACCATCAGGATTCAAGCAAGCCGGGCCGACGACGGCTGAAATGCCAGAAACCGGTCCCCGGAAGCTTGTTTCCTTCCCAGTGTAAGAATTGGCTTTGTAGTTTGGTTTGCCCTGTTCCCATCATGCACTGGGACAGGAACAGATTAATTTGCATATAGCAAGGTTCTGACCTTGGATGGTGCAGTGAGCTAAAAAACAGTGTTGGATCTAGCCCTGATCTCTTGACTGGGTGAGAGTATTCTGCTTAATTCAGAAACTCTGTCCATCACCACCCCTTGTTGTTAAATATTTTGTCCACCCTAAGCGTGGAAGGGTATACTCAGATGTGAGTCCCTTGCTCTTTGCACCATCAGGATTCAAGCAAGCCGGGCCGACGACGGCTGAAATGCCAGAAACCGGTCCCCGGAAGCTTGTTTCCTTCCCAGTGTAAGAATTGGCTTTGTAGTTTGGTTTGTCCTGTTCCCATCATGCACTGGGACAGGAACAGACTAATTTGCATATAGCCAGGTTCTAAGCTGGTATGGTGCAGTGAGCTAAAAAACGGTGTTGGATCTAGCCCTGATCTCTTGACTGGATGAGAGTATTCTGCTTAATTCAGAAACTCTCTCCATCACCTCCCCTTGTCGTTAAATATTTTGTCCACCCTAAGCGTGGAAGGGTATACTCAGATGTGAGTCCCTTGCTCATTGCACCATCAGGATTCAAGCAAGCCGGGCCGACGACGGCTGAAATGCCAGAAACCGGTCCCCGGAAGCTTGTTTCCTTCCCAGTGTAAGAATTGGCTTTGTAGTTTGGTTTGCCCTGTTCCCATCATGCACTGGGACAGGAACAGACTAATTTGCATATAGCCAGGTTCTGAGCTGGGATGGTGCAGTGAGCTAAAAAACGGTGTTGAATCTAGCCCTGATCTCTTGACTGGGTGAGAGTATTCTGCTTAATTCAGAAACTCTGTCCATCACCACCCCTTGTTGTTAAATATTTTGTCCACCCCAAGCGTGGAAGGGTATACTCAGATGTGAGTCCCTTGCTCATTGCACCTTCAAGATTCAAGCAAGCCGGGCCGACCACGGCTGAAATGCCAGAAACCGGTCCCCGGAAGCTTGTTTCCTTCCCAGTGTAAGAATTGGCTTTGTAGTTTGGTTTGCCCTGTTCCCATCATGCACTGGGACAGGAACAGACTAATTTGCATATAGCCAGGTTCTGAGCTGGGTTGGTGCAGTGAGCTAAAAAACGGTGTTGGATCTAGCCCTGATCTCTTGACTGGATGAGAGTATTCTGCTTAATTCAGAAACTCTGTCCATCACCACCCCTTGTCGTTAAATATTTTGTCCACCCTAAGCGTGGAAGGGTATACTCAGATGTGAGTCCCTTGCTCATTGCACCATCAGGATTCAAGCAAGCCGGGCCGACGACGGCTGAAATGCCAGAAACCGGTCCCCGGAAGCTTGTTTCCTTCCCAGTGTAAGAATTGGCTTTGTAGTTTGGTTTGCCCTGTTCCCATCATGCACTGGGACAGGAACAGACTAATTTGCATATAGCCATGTTCTGAGCTGGGATGGTGCAGTGAGCTAAAAAACGGTGTTGAATCTAGCCCTGATCTCTTGACTCGGTGAGAGTATTCTGCTTAATTCAGAAACTCTGTCCATCACCACCCCTTGTTGTTAAATATTTTGTCCACCCTAAACGTGGAAGGGTATACTCAGATGTGAGTCCCTTGCTCATTGCACCATCAGGATTCAAGCAAGCCGGGCCGACGACGGCTGAAATGCCAGAAACCGGTCCCCGGAAGCTTGTTTCCTTCCCAGTGTAAGATTTGGCTTTGTAGTTTGGTTTGTCCTGTTCCCATCATGCACTGGGACAGGAACAGACTAATTTGCATATAGCCAGGTTCTGAGCTGGGATGGTGCAGTGAGCTAAAAAACGGTGTTGAATCTAGCCCTGATCTCTTGACTGGGTGAGAGTATTCTGCTTAATTCAGAAACTCTGTCCATCACCACCCCTTGTTGTTAAATATTTTGTCCACCCCAAGCGTGGAAGGGTATACTCAGATGTGAGTCCCTTGCTCATTGCACCTTCAAGATTCAAGCAAGCCGGGCCGACCACGGCTGAAATGCCAGAAACCGGTCCCCGGAAGCTTGTTTCCTTCCCAGTGTAAGAATTGGCTTTGTAGTTTGGTTTGCCCTGTTCCCATCATGCACTGGGACAGGAACAGACTAATTTGCATATAGCCAGGTTCTGAGCTGGGTTGGTGCAGTGAGCTAAAAAACGGTGTTGGATCTAGCCCTGATCTCTTGACTGGATGAGAGTATTCTGCTTAATTCAGAAACTCTCTCCATCACCACCCCTTGTCGTTAAATATTTTGTCCACCCTAAGCGTGGAAGGGTATACTCAGATGTGAGTCCCTTGCTCATTGCACCATCAGGATTCAAGCAAGCCAGGCCGACGACGGCTGAAATGCCAGAAACCGGTCCCCAGAAGCTTGTTTCCTTCCCAGTGTAAGAATTGGCTTTGCAGTTTGGTTTGCCCTGTTCCCATCATGCACTGGGACAGGAATAGACTAATTTGCATATAGCCAGGTTCTGAGCTGGGATGGTGCAGTGAGCTAAAAAGTGGTGTTGGACCTAGCCCTGATCTCTTGACTGGGTGAGAGTATTCTGCTTAATTCAGAAACTCTGTCCATCACCACCCCTTGTTGTTAAATATTTTGTCCACCCTAAGCGTGGAAGGGTATACTCAGATGTGATTCCCTTGCTCATTGCACCATCAGGATTAAAGCAAGCCGGGCCGACGGCGGCTGAAATGCCAGAAACCGGTCCCTGGAAGCTTGTTTCCTTCCCAGTGTAAGAATTGGCTTTGTAGTTTGGTTTGCCCTGTCCCCATCATGCACTGGGACAGGAACAGACTAATTTGCATATAGCCAGGTTCTGAGCTGGGATGGTGCAGTGAGCTAAAAAACGGTGTTGGATCTAGCCCTGATCTCTTGACTGGGTGAGAGTATTCTGCTTATTACAGAAACTCTGTCCATCACCACCCCTTGTTGTTAAATATTTTGTCCACCCTAAGCGTGGAAGGGTATACTCAGATGTGAGTCTCTTGCTCATTGCACCATCAGGATTCCAGCACGCCGGGCCGACGACGGCTGAAATGCCAGAAACCGGTCCCCGGAAGCTTGTTTCCTTCCCAGTGTAAGAATTGGCTTTGTAGTTTGGTTTGCCCTGTTCCCGTCATGCACTGGGACAGGAACAGATTAATTTGCATATAGCCAGGTTCTGAGCTGGGATGGTGCAGTGAGCTAAAAAACAGTGTTGGATCTAGCCCTGATCTCTTGAGTGGGTGAGAGTATTCTGCTTAATTCAGAAACTCTGTCCATCACCACCCCTTGCTGTTAAATATTTTGTCCACCCTAAGCGTGGAAGGGTATACTCAGATGTGAGTCCCTTGCTCATTGCACCATCAGGATTCAAGCAAGCCGGGCCGACGATGGCTGAAATGCCAGAAACCGGTCCCCGGAAGCTTGTTTCCTTCCAAGTGTAAGAATTGGCTTTGTAGTTTGGTTTGCCCTGTTCCCAGCATGCACTGGGACAGGAACAGACTAATTTGCATATAGCCAGGTTCTGAGCTGGGATGGTGCAGTGAGCTAAAAAACAGTATTGGATCTAGCCCTGATCTCTTGACTGGGTGAGAGTATTCTGCTTAATTCAGAAACTCTGTCCATCACCACCCCTTGTTGTTAAATATTTTGTCCACCCTAAGCGTGGAAGGGTATACTCAGATGTGAGTCCCTTGCTCATTGCACCATCAGGATTCAAGCAAGCTGGGCCGACGACGGCTGAAATGCCAGAAACGGGTCCCTGGAAGCTTGTTTCCTTCCCAGTGTAAGAATTGGCTTTGTAGTTTGGTTTGCCCTGTTCCCATCATGCACTGGGACAGGAACAGACTAATTTGCATATAGCCAGGTTCTGAACTGGGATGGTGCAGTGAGCTAAAAAACGGTGTTGGATCTAGCCCTGATCTCTTGACTGGGTGAGAGTATTCTGCTTAATTCAGAAACTCTGTCCATCACCACCCCTTGTTGTTAAATATTTTGTCCACCCTAAGTGTGGAAGGGTATACTCAGATGTGAGTCCCTTGCTCATTGCACCATCAGGATTCAAGCAAGCCGGGCCGACGACGGCTGAAATGCCAGAAACCGGTCCCCGGAAGCTTGTTTCCTTCCCAGTGTAAGAATTGGCTTTGTAGTTTGGTTTGCTCTGTTCCCATAATGCAGTGGGACAGGAGCAGACTAATTTGCATATAGCCAGGTTCTGAGCTGGGATGGTGCAGTGAGCTAAAAAGCGGTGTTGTATCTAGCCCTGATCTCTTGACTGGGTGAGAGTACTCTGCTTAATTCAGAAACTCTGTCCATCACCACCCCTTGTTGTTAAATATTTTGCCCACCCTAAGCGTGGAAGCATTATCTCAGATGTGAGTCCCTTGCTCATTGCACCATCAGGATTCAAGCAAGCTGGGCCGACGACGGCTGAAATGCCAGAAACGGGTCCCTGGAAGCTTGTTTCCTTCCCAGTGTAAGAATTGGCTTTGTAGTTTGGTTTGCCCTGTTCCCATCATGCACTGGGACAGGAACAGACTAATTTGCATATAGCCAGGTTCTGAGCTGGGATGGTGCAGTGAGCTAAAAAGCAGTGTTGGATCTAGCCCTGATCTCCTGACTGGGTGAGAGTATTCTGCTTAATTCAGAAACTCTGTCCATCACCACCCCTTGTTGTTAAATATTTTTTCCACCCTAAGCGTGGAAGGGTATACTCAGATGTGAGTCCCTTGCTCATTGCACCATCAGGATTCAAGCAAGCCGGGCCGACGACGGCTGAAATGCCAGAAACCGGTCCCCGGAAGCTTGTTTCCTTCCCAGTGTAAGAATTGGCTTTGTAGTTTGGTTTGCCCTGTTCCCATCATGCACTGGGACAGGAACAGACTAATTTGCATATAGCCTGGTTCTGAGCTGGGATGGTGCAGTGAGCTAAAAAACAGTGTTGGATCTAGCCCTGATCTCTTGACTGGGTGAGAGTATTCTGCTTAATTCAGAAACTCTGTCCATCACCACCCCTTGTTGTTAAATATTTTGTCCATCCTAAGCGTGGAAGGGTATACTCAGATGTGAGTCCCTTGCTCATTGCACCATCAGGATTCAAGCAAGCCGGGCCGACGACGGCTGAAATGCCAGAAACCGGTCCCCCGAAGCTTGTTTCCTTCCCAGTGTTATGAATTGGCTTTGTAGTTTGGTTTGCCCTGTTCCCATCATGCACTGGGACAGGAACAGACTAATTTGCATATAGCCAGGTTCTGAGCTGGGATGGTGCAGTGAGCTAAAAAACGGTGTTGGATTTAGCCCTGATCTCTTGACTGGGTGAGAGTATTATGCTTAATACAGAAACTCTGTCCATCACCACCCCTTGTTGTTAAATATTTTGTCCACCCTAAGCGTGGAAGGGTATACTCAGATGTGAGTCGCTTGCTCATTGCACCATCAGGATTCAAGCAAGCCGGGCCGACGACGGCTGAAATGCCAGAAACCGGTCCCCGGAAGCTTGTTTCCTTCCCAGTGTAAGAATTGGCTTTGTAGTTTGGTTTGTCCTGTTCCCATCATGCACTGGGACAGGAACAGACTAATTTGCATATAGCCAGGTTCTGAGCTGGGATGGTGCAGTGAGCTAAAAAACGGTGTTGGATCTAGCCCTGATCTCTTGACTGGGTGAGAGTATTCTGCTTAATTCAGAAACTCTGTCCATCACCACCCCTTGTTGTTAAATATTTTGTCCACCCTAAGCGTGGAAGGGTATACTCAGATGTGAGTCCCTCGCTCATTGCACCATCAGGATTCAAGCAAGCCGGGCCGACGACGGCTGAAATGCCAGAAACCGGTCCCCGGAAGCTTGTTTCCTTCCCAGTGTAAGAATTGGCTTTGTAGTTTGGTTTGCCCTGTTCCCATCATGCACTGGGACAGGAACAGATTAATTTGCATATAGCCAGGTTCTGAGCTGGTCTGGTGCAGTGAGCTAAAAAGCAGTGTTGGATCTAGCCCTGATCTCCTGACTGGGTGAGAGTATTCTGCTTAATTCAGAAACTCTGTCCATCACCACCCCTTGTTGTTAAATATTTTGTCCACCCTAAGCGTGGAAGGGTATACTCAGATGTGAGTCCCTTGCTCATTGCACCATCAGGATTCAAGCAAGCCGGGCCGACGACGGCTGAAATGCCCGAAACCGGTCCCCGGAAGTTTGTTTCCTTCCCAGTGTAAGAATTGGCTTTGTAGTTTGGTTTGCCCTGTTCCCAGCATGCACTGGGAAAGGAACAGACTACTTTGCATATAGCCAGGTTCTGAGCTGGGATGGTGCAGTGAGCTAAAAAACGGTGTTGGATCTATCCCTGATCTCTTGACTGGGTGAGAGTATTCTGCTTAATTCAGAAACTCTGTCCATCACCACCCCTTGTTGTTAAATATTTTGTCCACCCTAAGCGTGGAAGGGTATACTCAGATGTGAGTCCCTTGCTCATTGCACCATCAGGATTCAAGCAAGCCGGGCCGACGACGGCTGAAATGCCAGAAACCGGTCCCCGGAAGCTTGTTTCCTTCCCAGTGTAAGAATTGGCTTTGTATTTTGGTTTGCCCTGTTCCCATCATGCACTGGGACAGGAACGAACTAATTTGCATATAGACAGGTTCTGAACTGGGATGGTGCAGTGAGCTAAAAAACGGTGTTGGATCTAGCCCTGATCTCTTGACTGGGTGAGAGTATTCTGCTTAATTCAGAAACTCTGTCCATCACCACCCCTTGTTGTTAAATATTTTGTCCACCCTAAGCGTGGAAGGGTATACTCAGATGTGAGTCCCTTGCTCATTGCACCATCAGGATTCAAGCAAGCCGGGCCGACGACGGCTGAAATGCCAGAAACCGGTCCCCCGAAGCTTGTTTCCTTCCCAGTGTTATGAATTGGCTTTGTAGTTTGGTTTGCCCTGTTCCCATCATGCACTGGGACAGGAACAGACTAATTTGCATATAGCCAGGTTCTGAGCTGGGATGGTGCAGTGAGCTAAAAAACGGTGTTGGATTTAGCCCTGATCTCTTGACTGGGTGAGAGTATTATGCTTAATACAGAAACTCTGTCCATCACCACCCCTTGTTGTTAAATATTTTGTCCACCCTAAGCGTGGAAGGGTATACTCAGATGTGAGTCCCTTGCTCATTGCACCATCAGGATTCAAGCAAGCCGGGCCGACGACGGCTGAAATGCCAGAAACCGGTCCCCGGAAGCTTGTTTCCTTCCCAGTGTAAGAATTGGCTTTGTAGTTTGGTTTGTCCTGTTCCCATCATGCACTGGGACAGGAACAGACTAATTTGCATATAGCCAGGTTCTGAGCTGGGATGGTGCAGTGAGCTAAAAAACGGTGTTGGATCTAGCCCTGATCTCTTGACTGGGTGAGAGTATTCTGCTTAATTCAGAAACTCTGTCCATCACCACCCCTTGTTGTTAAATATTTTGTCCACCCTAAGCGTGGAAGGGTATACTCAGATGTGAGTCCCTCGCTCATTGCACCATCAGGATTCAAGCAAGCCGGGCCGACGACGGCTGAAATGCCAGAAACCGGTCCCCGGAAGCTTGTTTCCTTCCCAGTGTAAGAATTGGCTTTGTAGTTTGGTTTGCCCTGTTCCCATCATGCACTGGGACAGGAACAGATTAATTTGCATATAGCCAGGTTCTGAGCTGGTCTGGTGCAGTGAGCTAAAAAGCAGTGTTGGATCTAGCCCTGATCTCCTGACTGGGTGAGAGTATTCTGGTTAATTCAGAAACTCTGTCCATCACCACCCCTTGTTGTTAAATATTTTGTCCACCCTAAGCGTGGAAGGGTATACTCAGATGTGAGTCCCTTGCTCATTGCACCATCAGGATTCAAGCAAGCCGGGCCGACGACGGCTGAAATGCCCGAAACCGGTCCCCGGAAGTTTGTTTCCTTCCCAGTGTAAGAATTGGCTTTGTAGTTTGGTTTGCCCTGTTCCCAGCATGCACTGGGAAAGGAACAGACTACTTTGCATATAGCCAGGTTCTGAGCTGGGATGGTGCAGTGAGCTAAAAAACGGTGTTGGATCTATCCCTGATCTCTTGACTGGGTGAGAGTATTCTGCTTAATTCAGAAACTCTGTCCATCACCACCCCTTGTTGTTAAATATTTTGTCCACCCTAAGCGTGGAAGGGTATACTCAGATGTGAGTCCCTTGCTCATTGCACCATCAGGATTCAAGCAAGCCGGGCCGACGACGGCTGAAATGCCAGAAACCGGTCCCCGGAAGCTTGTTTCCTTCCCAGTGTAAGAATTGGCTTTGTATTTTGGTTTGCCCTGTTCCCATCATGCACTGGGACAGGAACGAACTAATTTGCATATAGACAGGTTCTGAACTGGGATGGTGCAGTGAGCTAAAAAACGGTGTTGGATCTAGCCCTGATCTCTTGACTGGGTGAGAGTATTCTGCTTAATTCAGAAACTCTGTCCATCACCACCCCTTGTTGTTAAATATTTTGTCCACCCTAAGCGTGGAAGGGTATACTCAGATGTGAGTCCCTTGCTCATTGCACCATCAGGATTCAAGCAAGCCGGGCCGACGACGGCTGAAATGCCAGAAACCGGTCCCCGGAAGCTTGTTTCCTTCCCAGTGTAAGAATTGGCTTTGTAGTTTGGTTTGCCCTGTTCCCATCATGCACTGGGACAGGAACAGATTAATTTGCATATAGCCAGGTTCTGAGCTGGTCTGGTGCAGTGAGCTAAAAAGCAGTGTTGGATCTAGCCCTGATCTCCTGACTGGGTGAGAGTATTCTGCTTAATTCAGAAACTCTGTCCATCACCACCCCTTGTTGTTAAATATTTTGTCCACCCTAAGCGTGGAAGGGTGTACTCAGATGTGAGTCCCTTGCTCATTGCACCATCAGGATTGAAGCAAGCCGGGCCGACGACGGCTGAAATGCCCGAAACCGGTCCCCGGAAGCTTGTTTCCTTCCCAGTGTAAGAATTGGCTTTGTAGTTTGGTTTGCCCTGTTCCCAGCATGCACTGGGAAAGGAACAGACTACTTTGCATATAGCCAGGTTCTGAGCTGGGATGGTGCAGTGAGCTAAAAAACGGTGTTGGATCTATCCCTGATCTCTTGACTGGGTGAGAGTATTCTGCTTAATTCAGAAACTCTGTCCATCACCACCCCTTGTTGTTAAATATTTTGTCCACCCTAAGCGTGGAAGGGTATACTCAGATGTGAGTCCCTTGCTCATTGCACCATCAGGATTCAAGCAAGCCGGGCCGACGACGGCTGAAATGCCAGAAACCGGTCCCCGGAAGCTTGTTTCCTTCCCAGTGTAAGAATTGGCTTTGTAGTTTGGTTTGCCCTGTTCCCATCATGCAGTGGGACAGGAACAGACTAATTTGCATATAGACAGGTTCTGAACTGGGATGGTGCAGTGAGCTAAAAAACGGTGTTGGATCTAGCCCTGATCTCTTGACTGGGTGAGAGTATTCTGCTTAATTCAGAAACTCTGTCCATCACCACCCCTTGTTGTTAAATATTTTGTCCACCCTAAGCGTGGAAGGGTACACTCAGATGTGAGTCCCTTGCCCATTGCACCATCAGGATTCAAGCAAGCCGGGCCGACGACGGCTGAAATGCCAGAAACCGGTCCCCGGAAGCTTGTTTCCTTCCCAGTGTAAGAATTGGCTTTGTAGTTTGGTTTGCCCTGTTCCCATCATGCAGTGGGACAGGAACAGACTAATTTGCATATAGCCAGGTTCTGAACTGGGATGGTGCAGTGAGGTAAAAAACGGTGTTGGATCTAGCCCTGATCTCTTGACTGGGTGAGAGTATTCTGCTTAATTCAGAAACTCTGTCCATCACCACCCCTTGTTGTTAAATATTTTGTCCACCCTAAGCGTGGAAGGGTACACTCAGATGTGAGTCCCTTGCCCATTGCACCATCAGGATTCAAGCAAGCCGGGCCGACGACGGCTGAAATGCCAGAAACCGGTCCCCGGAAGCTTGTTTCCTTCCCAGTGTAAGAATTGGCTTTGTAGTTTGGTTTGCCCTGTTCCCATCATGCACTGGGACAGGAACAGACTAATTTGCATATAGCCAGGTTCTGAGTTGGGATGGTGCAGTGAGCTAAAAAACGGTGTTGGATCTATCCCTGATCTCTTGTCTGGGTGAGAGTATTCTGCTTAATTCAGAAACTCTGTCCATCACCACCCCTTGTTGTTAAATATTTTGTCCACCCTAAGCGTGGAAGGGTATACTCAGATGTGAGTCCCTTGCTCATTGCACCATCAGGATCCAGCAAGCCGGGCCGACTACAGCTGAAATGCCAGGAACCGGTCCCCGGAAGCTTGTTTCCTTCCCAGTGTAAGAATTGGCTTTGTAGTTTGGTTTGCCCTGTTCGCTTCATGCACTGGGACAGGAACAGACTAATTAGCATATAGCCAGGTTCTGAGCTGGGATGGTGCAGTGAGCTAAAAAACGGTGTTGGATCTAGCCCTGATCTCTTGACTGGGTGAGAGTATTCTGATTAATTCAGAAACTCTGTCCATCACCACCCCTTGTTGTTAAATATTTTGTCCACCCTAAGCGTGGAAGGGTATACTCAGATGTGAGTCCCTTGCTCATTGCACCATCAGGATTCAAGCAAGCCGGGCCGACGACGGCTGAAATGCCAGAAACCGGTCCCCGGAAGCTTGTTTCCTTCCCAGTGTAAGAATTGGCTTTCTAGTTTGGTTTGCCCTGTTCCCATCATGCAATGGGACAGGAACAGACTAATTTGCATATAGCCTGGTTCTGAGCTGGGATGGTGCAGTGAGCTAAAAAACGGTGTTGGATCTAGCCCTGATCTCTTGACTGGGTGAGAGTATTCTGCTTAATTCAGAAACTCTGTCCATCACCACCCCTTGTTGTTAAATATTTTGTCCATCCTAAGCGTGGAAGGGTATACTCAGATGTGAGTCCCTTGCTCATTGCACCATCAGGATTCAAGCAAGCCGGGCCGACGACGGCTGAAATGCCAGAAACCGGTCCCCGGAAGCTTGTTTCCTTCCCAGTGTAAGAATTGGCTTTGTAGTTTGGTTTGCCCTGTTCCCATCATGCACTGGGACAGGAACGAACTAATTTGCATATAGACAGGTTCTGAACTGGGATGGTGCAGTGAGCTAAAAAACGGTGTTGGATCTAGCCCTGATCTCTTGACTGGGTGAGAGTATTCTGCTTAATTCAGAAACTCTGTCCATCACCACCCCTTGTTGTTAAATATTTTGTCCACCCTAAGCGTGGAAGGGTATACTCAGATGTGAGTCCCTTGCTTATTGCACCATCAGGATTCAAGCAAGCCGGGCCGACGACGGCTGAAATGCCAGAAACCGGTCCCCGGAAGCTTGTTTCCTTCCCAGTGTAAGAATTGGCTTTGTAGTTTGGTTTGCCCTGTTCCCATCATGCAGTGGGACAGGAACAGACTAATTTGCATATAGCCAGGTTCTGAACTGGGATGGTGCAGTGAGCTAAAAAACGGTGTTGGATCTAGCCCTGATCTCTTGACTGGGTGAGAGTATTCTGCTTAATTCAGAAACTCTGTCCATCACCACCCCTTGTTGTTAAATATTTTGTCCACCCTAAGCGTGGAAGGGTACACTCAGATGTGAGTCCCTTGCCCATTGCACCATCAGGATTCAAGCAAGCCGGGCCGACGACGGCTGAAATGCAAGAAACCGGTCCCCGGAAGCTTGTTTCCTTCCCAGTGTAAGAATTGGCTTTGTAGTTTGGTTTGCCCTGTTCCCATCATGCACTGGGACAGGAACAGACTAATTTGCATATAGCCAGGTTCTGAGTTGGGATGGTGCAGTGAGCTAAAAAACGGTGTTGGATCTATCCCTGATCTCTTGTCTGGGTGAGAGTATTCTGCTTAATTCAGAAACTCTGTCCATCACCACCCCTTGTTGTTAAATATTTTGTCCACCCTAAGCGTGGAAGGGTATACTCAGATGTGAGTCCCTTGCTCATTGCACCATCAGGATCCAGCAAGCCGGGCCGACTACAGCTGAAATGCCAGGAACCGGTCCCCGGAAGCTTGTTTCCTTCCCAGTGTAAGAATTGGCTTTGTAGTTTGGTTTGCCCTGTTCGCTTCATGCACTGGGACAGGAACAGACTAATTAGCATATAGCCAGGTTCTGAGCTGGGATGGTGCAGTGAGCTAAAAAACGGTGTTGGATCTAGCCCTGATCTCTTGACTGGGTGAGAGTATTCTGATTAATTCAGAAACTCTGTCCATCACCACCCCTTGTTGTTAAATATTTTGTCCACCCTAAGCGTGGAAGGGTATACTCAGATGTGAGTCCCTTGCTCATTGCACCATCAGGATTCAAGCAAGCCGGGCCGACGACGGCTGAAATGCCAGAAACCGGTCCCCGGAAGCTTGTTTCCTTCCCAGTGTAAGAATTGGCTTTCTAGTTTGGTTTGCCCTGTTCCCATCATGCAATGGGACAGGAACAGACTAATTTGCATATAGCCTGGTTCTGAGCTGGGATGGTACAGTGAGCTAAAAAACGGTGTTGGATCTAGCCCTGATCTCTTGACTGGGTGAGAGTATTCTGCTTAATTCAGAAACTCTGTCCATCACCACCCCTTGTTGTTAAATATTTTGTCCATCCTAAGCGTGGAAGGGTATACTCAGATGTGAGTCCCTTGCTCATTGCACCATCAGGATTCAAGCAAGCTGGGCCGACGACGGCTGAAATGCCAGAAACCGGTCCCCGGAAGCTTGTTTCCTTCCCAGTGTAAGAATTGGCTTTGTAGTTTTGTTTGCCCTGTTCCCATCATGCACTGGGACAGGAACGAACTAATTTGCATATAGACAGGTTCTGAACTGGGATGGTGCAGTGAGCTAAAAAACGGTGTTGGATCTAGCCCTGATCTCTTGACTGGGTGAGAGTATTCTGCTTAATTCAGAAACTCTGTCCATCACCACCCCTTGTTGTTAAATATTTTGTCCACCCTAAGCGTGGAAGGGTATACTCAGATGTGAGTCCCTTGCTTATTGCACCATCAGGATTCAAGCAAGCCGGGCCGACGACGGCTGAAATGCCAGAAACCGGTCCCCGGAAGCTTGTTTCCTTCCCAGTGTAAGAATTGGCTTTGCAGTTTGGTTTGCCCTGTTCCCATCATGCACTGGGACAGGAATAGACTAATTTGCATATAGCCAGGTTCTGAGCTGGGATGGTGCAGTGAGCTAAAAAGTGGTGTTGGACCTAGCCCTGATCTCTTGACTGGGTGAGAGTATTCTGCTTAATTCAGAAACTCTGTCCATCACCACCCCTTGTTGTTAAATATTTTGTCCACCCTAAGCGTGGAAGGGTATACTCAGATGTGAGTCCCTTGCTCATTGCACCATCAGGATTAAAGCAAGCCGGGCCGACGGCGGCTGAAATGCCAGAAACCGGTCCCTGGAAGCTTGTTTCCTTCCCAGCGTAAGAATTGGCTTTGTAGTTTGGTTTGCCCTGTCCCCATCATGCACTGGGACAGGAACAGACTAATTTGCATATAGCCAGGTTCTGAGCTGGGATGGTGCAGTGAGCTAAAAAACGGTGTTGGATCTAGCCCTGATCTCTTGACTGGGTGAGAGTATTCTGCTTAATACAGAAACTCTGTCCATCACCACCCCTTGTTGTTAAATATTTTGTCCACCCTAAGCGTGGAAGGGTATACTCAGATGTGAGTCTCTTGCTCATTGCACCATCAGGATTCCAGCACGCCGGGCCGACGACGGCTGAAATGCCAGAAACCGGTCCCCGGAAGCTTGTTTCCTTCCCAGTGTAAGAATTGGCTTTGTAGTTTGGTTTGCCCTGTTCCCATCATGCACTGGGACAGGAACAGATTAATTTGCATATAGCCAGGTTCTGAGCTGGGATGGTGCAGTGAGCTAAAAAACAGTGTTGGATCTAGCCCTGATCTCTTGAGTGGGTGAGAGTATTCTGCTTAATTCAGAAACTCTGTCCATCACCACCCCTTGCTGTTAAATATTTTGTCCACCCTAAGCGTGGAAGGGTATACTCAGATGTGAGTCCCTTGCTCATTGCACCATCAGGATTCAAGCAAGCCGGGCCGACGATGGCTGAAATGCCAGAAACCGGTCCCCGGAAGCTTGTTTCCTTCCCAGTGTAAGAATTGGCTTTGTAGTTTGGTTTGCCCTGTTCCCAGCATGCACTGGGACAGGAACAGACTAATTTGCATATAGCCAGGTTCTGAGCTGGGATGGTGCAGTGAGCTAAAAAACAGTATTGGATCTAGCCCTGATCTCTTGACTGGGTGAGAGTATTCTGCTTAATTCAGAAACTCTGTCCATCACCACCCCTTGTTGTTAAATATTTTGTCCATCCTAAGCGTGGAAGGGTATACTCAGATGTGAGTCCCTTGCTCATTGCACCATCAGGATTCAAGCAAGCCGGGCCGACGACGGCTGAAATGCCAGAAACCGGTCCCCCGAAGCTTGTTTCCTTCCCAGTGTTATGAATTGGCTTTGTAGTTTGGTTTGCCCTGTTCCCATCATGCACTGGGACAGGAACAGACTAATTTGCATATAGCCAGGTTCTGAGCTGGGATGGTGCAGTGAGCTAAAAAACGGTGTTGGATTTAGCCCTGATCTCTTGACTGGGTGAGAGTATTATGCTTAATGCAGAAACTCTGTCCATCACCACCCCTTGTTGTTAAATATTTTGTCCACCCTAAGCGTGGAAGGGTATACTCAGATGTGAGTCCCTTGCTCATTGCACCATCAGGATTCAAGCAAGCCGGGCCGACGACGGCTGAAATGCCAGAAACCGGTCCCCGGAAGCTTGTTTCCTTCCCAGTGTAAGAATTGGCTTTGTAGTTTGGTTTGTCCTGTTCCCATCATGCACTGGGACAGGAACAGACTAATTTGCATATAGCCAGGTTCTGAGCTGGGATGGTGCAGTGAGCTAAAAAACGGTGTTGGATCTAGCCCTGATCTCTTGACTGGGTGAGAGTATTCTGCTTAATTCAGAAACTCTGTCCATCACCACCCCTTGTTGTTAAATATTTTGTCCACCCTAAGCGTGGAAGGGTATACTCAGATGTGAGTCCCTCGCTCATTGCACCATCAGGATTCAAGCAAGCCGGGCCGACGACGGCTGAAATGCCAGAAACCGGTCCCCGGAAGCTTGTTTCCTTCCCAGTGTAAGAATTGGCTTTGTAGTTTGGTTTGCCCTGTTCCCATCATGCACTGGGACAGGAACAGATTAATTTGCATATAGCCAGGTTCTGAGCTGGTCTGGTGCAGTGAGCTAAAAAGCAGTGTTGGATCTAGCCCTGATCTCCTGACTGGGTGAGAGTATTCTGCTTAATTCAGAAACTCTGTCCATCACCACCCCTTGTTGTTAAATATTTTGTCCACCCTAAGCGTGGAAGGGTATACTCAGATGTGAGTCCCTTGCTCATTGCACCATCAGGATTCAAGCAAGCCGGGCCGACGACGGCTGAAATGCCCGAAACCGGTCCCCGGAAGCTTGTTTCCTTCCCAGTGTAAGAATTGGCTTTGTAGTTTGGTTTGCCCTGTTCCCAGCATGCACTGGGAAAGGAACAGACTACTTTGCATATAGCCAGGTTCTGAGCTGGGATGGTGCAGTGAGCTAAAAAACGGTGTTGGATCTATCCCTGATCTCTTGACTGGGTGAGAGTATTCTGCTTAATTCAGAAACTCTGTCCATCACCACCCCTTGTTGTTAAATATTTTGTCCACCCTAAGCGTGGAAGGGTATACTCAGATGTGAGTCCCTTGCTCATTGCACCATCAGGATTCAAGCAAGCCGGGCCGACGACGGCTGAAATGCCAGAAACCGGTCCCCGGAAGCTTGTTTCCTTCCCAGTGTAAGAATTGGCTTTGTAGTTTGGTTTGCCCTGTTCCCATCATGCACTGGGACAGGAACGAACTAATTTGCATATAAACAGGTTCTGAACTGGGATGGTGCAGTGAGCTAAAAAACGGTGTTGGATCTAGCCCTGATCTCTTGACTGGGTGAGAGTATTCTGCTTAATTCAGAAACTCTGTCCATCACCACCCCTTGTTGTTAAATATTTTGTCCACCCTAAGCGTGGAAGGGTATACTCAGATGTGAGTCCCTTGCTCATTGCACCATCAGGATTCAAGCAAGCCGGGCCGACGACGGCTGAAATGCCCGAAACCGGTCCCCGGAAGCTTGTTTCCTTCCCAGTGTAAGAATTGGCTTTGTAGTTTGGTTTGCCCTGTTCCCAGCATGCACTGGGAAAGGAACAGACTACTTTGCATATAGCCAGGTTCTGAGCTGGGATGGTGCAGTGAGCTAAAAAACGGTGTTGGATCTATCCCTGATCTCTTGACTGGGTGAGAGTATTCTGCTTAATTCAGAAACTCTGTCCATCACCACCCCTTGTTGTTAAATATTTTGTCCACCCTAAGCGTGGAAGGGTATACTCAGATGTGAGTCCCTTGCTCATTGCACCATCAGGATTCAAGCAAGCCGGGCCGACGACGGCTGAAATGCCAGAAACCGGTCCCCGGAAGCTTGTTTCCTTCCCAGTGTAAGAATTGGCTTTGTAGTTTGGTTTGCCCTGTTCCCATCATGCACTGGGACAGGAACGAACTAATTTGCATATAAACAGGTTCTGAACTGGGATGGTGCAGTGAGCTAAAAAACGGTGTTGGATCTAGCCCTGATCTCTTGACTGGGTGAGAGTATTCTGCTTAATTCAGAAACTCTGTCCATCACCACCCCTTGTTGTTAAATATTTTGTCCACCCTAAGCGTGGAAGGGTATACTCAGATGTGAGTCCCTTGCTCATTGCACCATCAGGATTCAAGCAAGCCGGGCCGACGACGGCTGAAATGCCAGAAACCGGTCCCCGGAAGCTTGTTTCCTTCCCAGTGTAAGAATTGGCTTTGTAGTTTGGTTTGCCCTGTTCCCATCATGCACTGGGACAGGAACAGACTAATTTGCATATAGCCAGGTTCTGAGCTGGGATGGTGCAGTGAGCTAAAAAGCAGTGTTGGATCTAGCCCTGATCTCCTGACTGGGTGAGAGTATTCTGCTTAATTCAGAAACTCTGTCCATCACCACCCCTTGTTGTTAAATATTTTGTCCACCCTAAGCGTGGAAGGGTATACTCAGATGTGAGTCCCTTGCTCATTGCACCATCAGGATTCAAGCAAGCCGGGCCGACGACGGCTGAAATGCCCGAAACCGGTCCCCGGAAGCTTGTTTCCTTCCCAGTGTAAGAATTGGCTTTGTAGTTTGGTTTGCCCTGTTCCCATCATGCACTGGTACAGGAACGAACTAATTTGCATATAAACAGGTTCTGAACTGGGATGGTGCAGTGAGCTAAAAAACGGTGTTGGATCTAGCCCTGATCTCTTGACTGGGTGAGAGTATTCTGCTTAATTCAGAAACTCTGTCCATCACCACCCCTTGTTGTTAAATATTTTGTCCACCCTAAGCGTGGAAGGGTATACTCAGATGTGAGTCCCTTGCTCATTGCACCATCAGGATTCAAGCAAGCCGGGCCGACGACGGCTGAAATGCCAGAAACCGGTCCCCGGAAGCTTGTTTCCTTCCCAGTGTAAGAATTGGCTTTGTAGTTTGGTTTGCCCTGTTCCCATCATGCACTGGGACAGGAACGAACTAATTTGCATATAAACAGGTTCTGAACTGGGATGGTGCAGTGAGCTAAAAAACGGTGTTGGATCTAGCCCTGATCTCTTGACTGGGTGAGAGTATTCTGCTTAATTCAGAAACTCTGTCCATCACCACCCCTTGTTGTTAAATATTTTGTCCACCCTAAGCGTGGAAGGGTATACTCAGATGTGAGTCCCTTGCTCATTGCACCATCAGGATTCAAGCAAGCCGGGCCGACGACGGCTGAAATGCCCGAAACCGGTCCCCGGAAGCTTGTTTCCTTCCCAGTGTAAGAATTGGCTTTGTAGTTTGGTTTGCCCTGTTCCCAGCATGCACTGGGAAAGGAACAGACTACTTTGCATATAGCCAGGTTCTGAGCTGGGATGGTGCAGTGAGCTAAAAAACGGTGTTGGATCTATCCCTGATCTCTTGACTGGGTGAGAGTATTCTGCTTAATTCAGAAACTCTGTCCATCACCACCCCTTGTTGTTAAATATTTTGTCCACCCTAAGCGTGGAAGGGTATACTCAGATGTGAGTCCCTTGCTCATTGCACCATCAGGATTCAAGCAAGCCGGGCCGACGACGGCTGAAATGCCAGAAACCGGTCCCCGGAAGCTTGTTTCCTTCCCAGTGTAAGAATTGGCTTTGTAGTTTGGTTTGCCCTGTTCCCATCATGCACTGGGACAGGAACGAACTAATTTGCATATAAACAGGTTCTGAACTGGGATGGTGCAGTGAGCTAAAAAACGGTGTTGGATCTAGCCCTGATCTCTTGACTGGGTGAGAGTATTCTGCTTAATTCAGAAACTCTGTCCATCACCACCCCTTGTTGTTAAATATTTTGTCCACCCTAAGCGTGGAAGGGTATACTCAGATGTGAGTCCCTTGCTCATTGCACCATCAGGATTCAAGCAAGCCGGGCCGACGACGGCTGAAATGCCAGAAACCGGTCCCCGGAAGCTTGTTTCCTTCCCAGTGTAAGAATTGGCTTTGTAGTTTGGTTTGCCCTGTTCCCATCATGCACTGGGACAGGAACAGACTAATTTGCATATAGCCAGGTTCTGAGCTGGGATGGTGCAGTGAGCTAAAAAGCAGTGTTGGATCTAGCCCTGATCTCCTGACTGGGTGAGAGTATTCTGCTTAATTCAGAAACTCTGTCCATCACCACCCCTTGTTGTTAAATATTTTGTCCACCCTAAGCGTGGAAGGGTATACTCAGATGTGAGTCCCTTGCTCATTGCACCATCAGGATTCAAGCAAGCCGGGCCGACGACGGCTGAAATGCCCGAAACCGGTCCCCGGAAGCTTGTTTCCTTCCCAGTGTAAGAATTGGCTTTGTAGTTTGGTTTGCCCTGTTCCCAGCATGCACTGGGAAAGGAACAGACTACTTTGCATATAGCCAGGTTCTGAGCTGGGATGGTGCAGTGAGCTAAAAAACGGTGTTGGATCTATCCCTGATCTCTTGACTGGGTGAGAGTATTCTGCTTAATTCAGAAACTCTGTCCATCACCACCCCTTGTTGTTAAATATTTTGTCCACCCTAAGCGTGGAAGGGTATACTCAGATGTGAGTCCCTTGCTCATTGCACCATCAGGATTCAAGCAAGCCGGGCCGACGACGGCTGAAATGCCAGAAACCGGTCCCCGGAAGCTTGTTTCCTTCCCAGTGTAAGAATTGGCTTTGTAGTTTGGTTTGCCCTGTTCCCATCATGCACTGGGACAGGAACGAACTAATTTGCATATAAACAGGTTCTGAACTGGGATGGTGCAGTGAGCTAAAAAACGGTGTTGGATCTAGCCCTGATCTCTTGACTGGGTGAGAGTATTCTGCTTAATTCAGAAACTCTGTCCATCACCACCCCTTGTTGTTAAATATTTTGTCCACCCTAAGCGTGGAAGGGTATACTCAGATGTGAGTCCCTTGCTCATTGCACCATCAGGATTCAAGCAAGCCGGGCCGACGACGGCTGAAATGCCCGAAACCGGTCCCCGGAAGCTTGTTTCCTTCCCAGTGTAAGAATTGGCTTTGTAGTTTGGTTTGCCCTGTTCCCAGCATGCACTGGGAAAGGAACAGACTACTTTGCATATAGCCAGGTTCTGAGCTGGGATGGTGCAGTGAGCTAAAAAACGGTGTTGGATCTATCCCTGATCTCTTGACTGGGTGAGAGTATTCTGCTTAATTCAGAAACTCTGTCCATCACCACCCCTTGTTGTTAAATATTTTGTCCACCCTAAGCGTGGAAGGGTATACTCAGATGTGAGTCCCTTGCTCATTGCACCATCAGGATTCAAGCAAGCCGGGCCGACGACGGCTGAAATGCCAGAAACCGGTCCCCGGAAGCTTGTTTCCTTCCCAGTGTAAGAATTGGCTTTGTAGTTTGGTTTGCCCTGTTCCCATCATGCACTGGGACAGGAACGAACTAATTTGCATATAAACAGGTTCTGAACTGGGATGGTGCAGTGAGCTAAAAAACGGTGTTGGATCTAGCCCTGATCTCTTGACTGGGTGAGAGTATTCTGCTTAATTCAGAAACTCTGTCCATCACCACCCCTTGTTGTTAAATATTTTGTCCACCCTAAGCGTGGAAGGGTATACTCAGATGTGAGTCCCTTGCTCATTGCACCATCAGGATTCAAGCAAGCCGGGCCGACGACGGCTGAAATGCCAGAAACCGGTCCCCGGAAGCTTGTTTCCTTCCCAGTGTAAGAATTGGCTTTGTAGTTTGGTTTGCCCTGTTCCCATCATGCACTGGGACAGGAACAGACTAATTTGCATATAGCCAGGTTCTGAGCTGGGATGGTGCAGTGAGCTAAAAAACGGTGTTGGATTTAGCCCTGATCTCTTGACTGGGTGAGAGTATTATGCTTAATGCAGAAACTCTGTCCATCACCACCCCTTGTTGTTAAATATTTTGTCCACCCTAAGCGTGGAAGGGTATACTCAGATGTGAGTCCCTTGCTCATTGCACCATCAGGATTCAAGCAAGCCGGGCCGACGACGGCTGAAATGCCAGAAACCGGTCCCCGGAAGCTTGTTTCCTTCCCAGTGTAAGAATTGGCTTTGTAGTTTGGTTTGTCCTGTTCCCATCATGCACTGGGACAGGAACAGACTAATTTGCATATAGCCAGGTTCTGAGCTGGGATGGTGCAGTGAGCTAAAAAACGGTGTTGGATCTAGCCCTGATCTCTTGACTGGGTGAGAGTATTCTGCTTAATTCAGAAACTCTGTCCATCACCACCCCTTGTTGTTAAATAGTTTGTCCACCCTAAGCGTGGAAGGGTATACTCAGATGTGAGTCCCTCGCTCATTGCACCATCAGGATTCAAGCAAGCCGGGCCGACGACGGCTGAAATGCCAGAAACCGGTCCCCGGAAGCTTGTTTCCTTCCCAGTGTAAGAATTGGCTTTGTAGTTTGGTTTGCCCTGTTCCCATCATGCACTGGGACAGGAACAGATTAATTTGCATATAGCCAGGTTCTGAGCTGGTCTGGTGCAGTGAGCTAAAAAGCAGTGTTGGATCTAGCCCTGATCTCCTGACTGGGTGAGAGTATTCTGCTTAATTCAGAAACTCTGTCCATCACCACCCCTTGTTGTTAAATATTTTGTCCACCCTAAGCGTGGAAGGGTATACTCAGATGTGAGTCCCTTGCTCATTGCACCATCAGGATTCAAGCAAGCCGGGCCGACGACGGCTGAAATGCCCGAAACCGGTCCCCGGAAGCTTGTTTCCTTCCCAGTGTAAGAATTGGCTTTGTAGTTTGGTTTGCCCTGTTCCCAGCATGCACTGGGAAAGGAACAGACTACTTTGCATATAGCCAGGTTCTGAGCTGGGATGGTGCAGTGAGCTAAAAAACGGTGTTGGATCTATCCCTGATCTCTTGACTGGGTGAGAGTATTCTGCTTAATTCAGAAACTCTGTCCATCACCACCCCTTGTTGTTAAATATTTTGTCCACCCTAAGCGTGGAAGGGTATACTCAGATGTGAGTCCCTTGCTCATTGCACCATCAGGATTCAAGCAAGCCGGGCCGACGACGGCTGAAATGCCAGAAACCGGTCCCCGGAAGCTTGTTTCCTTCCCAGTGTAAGAATTGGCTTTGTAGTTTGGTTTGCCCTGTTCCCATCATGCACTGGGACAGGAACGAACTAATTTGCATATAAACAGGTTCTGAACTGGGATGGTGCAGTGAGCTAAAAAACGGTGTTGGATCTAGCCCTGATCTCTTGACTGGGTGAGAGTATTCTGCTTAATTCAGAAACTCTGTCCATCACCACCCCTTGTTGTTAAATATTTTGTCCACCCTAAGCGTGGAAGGGTATACTCAGATGTGAGTCCCTTGCTCATTGCACCATCAGGATTCAAGCAAGCCGGGCCGACGACGGCTGAAATGCCCGAAACCGGTCCCCGGAAGCTTGTTTCCTTCCCAGTGTAAGAATTGGCTTTGTAGTTTGGTTTGCCCTGTTCCCAGCATGCACTGGGAAAGGAACAGACTACTTTGCATATAGCCAGGTTCTGAGCTGGGATGGTGCAGTGAGCTAAAAAACGGTGTTGGATCTATCCCTGATCTCTTGACTGGGTGAGAGTATTCTGCTTAATTCAGAAACTCTGTCCATCACCACCCCTTGTTGTTAAATATTTTGTCCACCCTAAGCGTGGAAGGGTATACTCAGATGTGAGTCCCTTGCTCATTGCACCATCAGGATTCAAGCAAGCCGGGCCGACGACGGCTGAAATGCCAGAAACCGGTCCCCGGAAGCTTGTTTCCTTCCCAGTGTAAGAATTGGCTTTGTAGTTTGGTTTGCCCTGTTCCCATCATGCACTGGGACAGGAACGAACTAATTTGCATATAAACAGGTTCTGAACTGGGATGGTGCAGTGAGCTAAAAAACGGTGTTGGATCTAGCCCTGATCTCTTGACTGGGTGAGAGTATTCTGCTTAATTCAGAAACTCTGTCCATCACCACCCCTTGTTGTTAAATATTTTGTCCACCCTAAGCGTGGAAGGGTATACTCAGATGTGAGTCCCTTGCTCATTGCACCATCAGGATTCAAGCAAGCCGGGCCGACGACGGCTGAAATGCCAGAAACCGGTCCCCGGAAGCTTGTTTCCTTCCCAGTGTAAGAATTGGCTTTGTAGTTTGGTTTGCCCTGTTCCCATCATGCACTGGGACAGGAACAGACTAATTTGCATATAGCCAGGTTCTGAGCTGGGATGGTGCAGTGAGCTAAAAAGCAGTGTTGGATCTAGCCCTGATCTCCTGACTGGGTGAGAGTATTCTGCTTAATTCAGAAACTCTGTCCATCACCACCCCTTGTTGTTAAATATTTTGTCCACCCTAAGCGTGGAAGGGTATACTCAGATGTGAGTCCCTTGCTCATTGCACCATCAGGATTCAAGCAAGCCGGGCCGACGACGGCTGAAATGCCCGAAACCGGTCCCCGGAAGCTTGTTTCCTTCCCAGTGTAAGAATTGGCTTTGTAGTTTGGTTTGCCCTGTTCCCATCATGCACTGGGACAGGAACGAACTAATTTGCATATAAACAGGTTCTGAACTGGGATGGTGCAGTGAGCTAAAAAACGGTGTTGGATCTAGCCCTGATCTCTTGACTGGGTGAGAGTATTCTGCTTAATTCAGAAACTCTGTCCATCACCACCCCTTGTTGTTAAATATTTTGTCCACCCTAAGCGTGGAAGGGTATACTCAGATGTGAGTCCCTTGCTCATTGCACCATCAGGATTCAAGCAAGCCGGGCCGACGACGGCTGAAATGCCAGAAACCGGTCCCCGGAAGCTTGTTTCCTTCCCAGTGTAAGAATTGGCTTTGTAGTTTGGTTTGCCCTGTTCCCATCATGCACTGGGACAGGAACGAACTAATTTGCATATAAACAGGTTCTGAACTGGGATGGTGCAGTGAGCTAAAAAACGGTGTTGGATCTAGCCCTGATCTCTTGACTGGGTGAGAGTATTCTGCTTAATTCAGAAACTCTGTCCATCACCACCCCTTGTTGTTAAATATTTTGTCCACCCTAAGCGTGGAAGGGTATACTCAGATGTGAGTCCCTTGCTCATTGCACCATCAGGATTCAAGCAAGCCGGGCCGACGACGGCTGAAATGCCCGAAACCGGTCCCCGGAAGCTTGTTTCCTTCCCAGTGTAAGAATTGGCTTTGTAGTTTGGTTTGCCCTGTTCCCAGCATGCACTGGGAAAGGAACAGACTACTTTGCATATAGCCAGGTTCTGAGCTGGGATGGTGCAGTGAGCTAAAAAACGGTGTTGGATCTATCCCTGATCTCTTGACTGGGTGAGAGTATTCTGCTTAATTCAGAAACTCTGTCCATCACCACCCCTTGTTGTTAAATATTTTGTCCACCCTAAGCGTGGAAGGGTATACTCAGATGTGAGTCCCTTGCTCATTGCACCATCAGGATTCAAGCAAGCCGGGCCGACGACGGCTGAAATGCCAGAAACCGGTCCCCGGAAGCTTGTTTCCTTCCCAGTGTAAGAATTGGCTTTGTAGTTTGGTTTGCCCTGTTCCCATCATGCACTGGGACAGGAACGAACTAATTTGCATATAAACAGGTTCTGAACTGGGATGGTGCAGTGAGCTAAAAAACGGTGTTGGATCTAGCCCTGATCTCTTGACTGGGTGAGAGTATTCTGCTTAATTCAGAAACTCTGTCCATCACCACCCCTTGTTGTTAAATATTTTGTCCACCCTAAGCGTGGAAGGGTATACTCAGATGTGAGTCCCTTGCTCATTGCACCATCAGGATTCAAGCAAGCCGGGCCGACGACGGCTGAAATGCCAGAAACCGGTCCCCGGAAGCTTGTTTCCTTCCCAGTGTAAGAATTGGCTTTGTAGTTTGGTTTGCCCTGTTCCCATCATGCACTGGGACAGGAACAGACTAATTTGCATATAGCCAGGTTCTGAGCTGGGATGGTGCAGTGAGCTAAAAAGCAGTGTTGGATCTAGCCCTGATCTCCTGACTGGGTGAGAGTATTCTGCTTAATTCAGAAACTCTGTCCATCACCACCCCTTGTTGTTAAATATTTTGTCCACCCTAAGCGTGGAAGGGTATACTCAGATGTGAGTCCCTTGCTCATTGCACCATCAGGATTCAAGCAAGCCGGGCCGACGACGGCTGAAATGCCCGAAACCGGTCCCCGGAAGCTTGTTTCCTTCCCAGTGTAAGAATTGGCTTTGTAGTTTGGTTTGCCCTGTTCCCAGCATGCACTGGGAAAGGAACAGACTACTTTGCATATAGCCAGGTTCTGAGCTGGGATGGTGCAGTGAGCTAAAAAACGGTGTTGGATCTATCCCTGATCTCTTGACTGGGTGAGAGTATTCTGCTTAATTCAGAAACTCTGTCCATCACCACCCCTTGTTGTTAAATATTTTGTCCACCCTAAGCGTGGAAGGGTATACTCAGATGTGAGTCCCTTGCTCATTGCACCATCAGGATTCAAGCAAGCCGGGCCGACGACGGCTGAAATGCCAGAAACCGGTCCCCGGAAGCTTGTTTCCTTCCCAGTGTAAGAATTGGCTTTGTAGTTTGGTTTGCCCTGTTCCCATCATGCACTGGGACAGGAACGAACTAATTTGCATATAAACAGGTTCTGAACTGGGATGGTGCAGTGAGCTAAAAAACGGTGTTAGATCTAGCCCTGATCTCTTGACTGGGTGAGAGTATTCTGCTTAATTCAGAAACTCTGTCCATCACCACCCCTTGTTGTTAAATATTTTGTCCACCCTAAGCGTGGAAGGGTATACTCAGATGTGAGTCCCTTGCTCATTGCACCATCAGGATTCAAGCAAGCCGGGCCGACGACGGCTGAAATGCCCGAAACCGGTCCCCGGAAGCTTGTTTCCTTCCCAGTGTAAGAATTGGCTTTGTAGTTTGGTTTGCCCTGTTCCCAGCATGCACTGGGAAAGGAACAGACTACTTTGCATATAGCCAGGTTCTGAGCTGGGATGGTGCAGTGAGCTAAAAAACGGTGTTGGATCTATCCCTGATCTCTTGACTGGGTGAGAGTATTCTGCTTAATTCAGAAACTCTGTCCATCACCACCCCTTGTTGTTAAATATTTTGTCCACCCTAAGCGTGGAAGGGTATACTCAGATGTGAGTCCCTTGCTCATTGCACCATCAGGATTCAAGCAAGCCGGGCCGACGACGGCTGAAATGCCAGAAACCGGTCCCCGGAAGCTTGTTTCCTTCCCAGTGTAAGAATTGGCTTTGTAGTTTGGTTTGCCCTGTTCCCATCATGCACTGGGACAGGAACGAACTAATTTGCATATAAACAGGTTCTGAACTGGGATGGTGCAGTGAGCTAAAAAACGGTGTTGGATCTAGCCCTGATCTCTTGACTGGGTGAGAGTATTCTGCTTAATTCAGAAACTCTGTCCATCACCACCCCTTGTTGTTAAATATTTTGTCCACCCTAAGCGTGGAAGGGTATACTCAGATGTGAGTCCCTTGCTCATTGCACCATCAGGATTCAAGCAAGCCGGGCCGACGACGGCTGAAATGCCAGAAACCGGTCCCCGGAAGCTTGTTTCCTTCCCAGTGTAAGAATTGGCTTTGTAGTTTGGTTTGCCCTGTTCCCATCATGCACTGGGACAGGAACAGACTAATTTGCATATAGCCAGGTTCTGAGCTGGGATGGTGCAGTGAGCTAAAAAACGGTGTTGGATTTAGCCCTGATCTCTTGACTGGGTGAGAGTATTATGCTTAATGCAGAAACTCTGTCCATCACCACCCCTTGTTGTTAAATATTTTGTCCACCCTAAGCGTGGAAGGGTATACTCAGATGTGAGTCCCTTGCTCATTGCACCATCAGGATTCAAGCAAGCCGGGCCGACGACGGCTGAAATGCCAGAAACCGGTCCCCGGAAGCTTGTTTCCTTCCCAGTGTAAGAATTGGCTTTGTAGTTTGGTTTGTCCTGTTCCCATCATGCACTGGGACAGGAACAGACTAATTTGCATATAGCCAGGTTCTGAGCTGGGATGGTGCAGTGAGCTAAAAAACGGTGTTGGATCTAGCCCTGATCTCTTGACTGGGTGAGAGTATTCTGCTTAATTCAGAAACTCTGTCCATCACCACCCCTTGTTGTTAAATAGTTTGTCCACCCTAAGCGTGGAAGGGTATACTCAGATGTGAGTCCCTCGCTCATTGCACCATCAGGATTCAAGCAAGCCGGGCCGACGACGGCTGAAATGCCAGAAACCGGTCCCCGGAAGCTTGTTTCCTTCCCAGTGTAAGAATTGGCTTTGTAGTTTGGTTTGCCCTGTTCCCATCATGCACTGGGACAGGAACAGATTAATTTGCATATAGCCAGGTTCTGAGCTGGTCTGGTGCAGTGAGCTAAAAAGCAGTGTTGGATCTAGCCCTGATCTCCTGACTGGGTGAGAGTATTCTGCTTAATTCAGAAACTCTGTCCATCACCACCCCTTGTTGTTAAATATTTTGTCCACCCTAAGCGTGGAAGGGTATACTCAGATGTGAGTCCCTTGCTCATTGCACCATCAGAATTCAAGCAAGCCGGGCCGACGACGGCTGAAATGCCCGAAACCGGTCCCCGGAAGCTTGTTTCCTTCCCAGTGTAAGAATTGGCTTTGTAGTTTGGTTTGCCCTGTTCCCAGCATGCACTGGGAAAGGAACAGACTACTTTGCATATAGCCAGGTTCTGAGCTGGGATGGTGCAGTGAGCTAAAAAACGGTGTTGGATCTATCCCTGATCTCTTGACTGGGTGAGAGTATTCTGCTTAATTCAGAAACTCTGTCCATCACCACCCCTTGTTGTTAAATATTTTGTCCACCCTAAGCGTGGAAGGGTATACTCAGATGTGAGTCCCTTGCTCATTGCACCATCAGGATTCAAGCAAGCCGGGCCGACGACGGCTGAAATGCCAGAAACCGGTCCCCGGAAGCTTGTTTCCTTCCCAGTGTAAGAATTGGCTTTGTAGTTTGGTTTGCCCTGTTCCCATCATGCACTGGGACAGGAACGAACTAATTTGCATATAAACAGGTTCTGAACTGGGATGGTGCAGTGAGCTAAAAAACGGTGTTGGATCTAGCCCTGATCTCTTGACTGGGTGAGAGTATTCTGCTTAATTCAGAAACTCTGTCCATCACCACCCCTTGTTGTTAAATATTTTGTCCACCCTAAGCGTGGAAGGGTATACTCAGATGTGAGTCCCTTGCTCATTGCACCATCAGGATTCAAGCAAGCCGGGCCGACGACGGCTGAAATGCCAGAAACCGGTCCCCGGAAGCTTGTTTCCTTCCCAGTGTAAGAATTGGCTTTGTAGTTTGGTTTGCCCTGTTCCCATCATGCACTGGGACAGGAACAGATTAATTTGCATATAGCCAGGTTCTGAGCTGGTCTGGTGCAGTGAGCTAAAAAGCAGTGTTGGATCTAGCCCTGATCTCCTGACTGGGTGAGAGTATTCTGCTTAATTCAGAAACTCTGTCCATCACCACCCCTTGTTGTCAAATATTTTGTCCACCCTAAGCGTGGAAGGGTGTACTCAGATGTGAGTCCCTTGCTCATTGCACCATCAGGATTCAAGCAAGCCGGGCCGACGACGGCTGAAATGCCCGAAACCGGTCCCCGGAAGCTTGTTTCCTTCCCAGTGTAAGAATTGGCTTTGTAGTTTGGTTTGCCCTGTTCCCAGCATGCACTGGGAAAGGAACAGACTACTTTGCATATAGCCAGGTTCTGAGCTGGGATGGTGCAGTGAGCTAAAAAACGGTGTTGGATCTATCCCTGATCTCTTGACTGGGTGAGAGTATTCTGCTTAATTCAGAAACTCTGTCCATCACCACCCCTTGTTGTTAAATATTTTGTCCACCCTAAGCGTGGAAGGGTATACTCAGATGTGAGTCCCTTGCTCATTGCACCATCAGGATTCAAGCAAGCCGGGCCGACGACGGCTGAAATGCCAGAAACCGGTCCCCGGAAGCTTGTTTCCTTCCCAGTGTAAGAATTGGCTTTGTAGTTTGGTTTGCCCTGTTCCCATCATGCAGTGGGACAGGAACAGACTAATTTGCATATAGACAGGTTCTGAACTGGGATGGTGCAGTGAGCTAAAAAACGGTATTGGATCTAGCCCTGATCTCTTGACTTAGTGAGAGTATTCTGCTTAATTCAGAAACTCTGTCCATCACCACCCCTTGTTGTTAAATATTTTGTCCACCCTAAGCGTGGAAGGGTACACTCAGATGTGAGTCCCTTGCCCATTGCACCATCAGGATTCAAGCAAGCCGGGCCGACGACGGCTGAAATGCCAGAAACCGGTCCCCGGAAGCTTGTTTCCTTCCCAGTGTAAGAATTGGCTTTGTAGTTTGGTTTGCCCTGTTCCCATCATGCAGTGGGACAGGAACAGACTAATTTGCATATAGCCAGGTTCTGAACTGGGATGGTGCAGTGAGGTAAAAAACGGTGTTGGATCTAGCCCTGATCTCTTGACTGGGTGAGAGTATTCTGCTTAATTCAGAAACTCTGTCCATCACCACCCCTTGTTGTTAAATATTTTGTCCACCCTAAGCGTGGAAGGGTACACTCAGATGTGAGTCCCTTGCCCATTGCACCATCAGGATTCAAGCAAGCCGGGCCGACGACGGCTGAAATGCCAGAAACCGGTCCCCGGAAGCTTGTTTCCTTCCCAGTGTAAGAATTGGCTTTGTAGTTTGGTTTGCCCTGTTCCCATCATGCACTGGGACAGGAACAGACTAATTTGCATATAGCCAGGTTCTGAGTTGGGATGGTGCAGTGAGCTAAAAAACGGTGTTGGATCTATCCCTGATCTCTTGTCTGGGTGAGAGTATTCTGCTTAATTCAGAAACTCTGTCCATCACCACCCCTTGTTGTTAAATATTTTGTCCACCCTAAGCGTGGAAGGGTATACTCAGATGTGAGTCCCTTGCTCATTGCACCATCAGGATCCAGCAAGCCGGGCCGACTACAGCTGAAATGCCAGGAACCGGTCCCCGGAAGCTTGTTTCCTTCCCAGTGTAAGAATTGGCTTTGTAGTTTGGTTTGCCCTGTTCGCTTCATGCACTGGGACAGGAACAGACTAATTAGCATATAGCCAGGTTCTGAGCTGGGATGGTGCAGTGAGCTAAAAAACGGTGTTGGATCTAGCCCTGATCTCTTGACTGGGTGAGAGTATTCTGATTAATTCAGAAACTCTGTCCATCACCACCCCTTGTTGTTAAATATTTTGTCCACCCTAAGCGTGGAAGGGTATACTCAGATGTGAGTCCCTTGCTCATTGCACCATCAGGATTCAAGCAAGCCGGGCCGACGACGGCTGAAATGCCAGAAACCGGTCCCCGGAAGCTTGTTTCCTACCCAGTGTAAGAATTGGCTTTCTAGTTTGGTTTGCCCTGTTCCCATCATGCAATGGGACAGGAACAGACTAATTTGCATATAGCCTGGTTCTGAGCTGGGATGGTGCAGTGAGCTAAAAAACGGTGTTGGATCTAGCCCTGATCTCTTGACTGGGTGAGAGTATTCTGCTTAATTCAGAAACTCTGTCCATCACCACCCCTTGTTGTTAAATATTTTGTCCATCCTAAGCGTGGAAGGGTATACTCAGATGTGAGTCCCTTGCTCATTGCACCATCAGGATTCAAGCAAGCCGGGCCGACGACGGCTGAAATGCCAGAAACCGGTCCCCGGAAGCTTGTTTCCTTCCCAGTGTAAGAATTGGCTTTGTAGTTTGGTTTGCCCTGTTCCCATCATGCACTGGGACAGGAACGAACTAATTTGCATATAGACAGGTTCTGAACTGGGATGGTGCAGTGAGCTAAAAAACGGTGTTGGATCTAGCCCTGATCTCTTGACTGGGTGAGAGTATTCTGCTTAATTCAGAAACTCTGTCCATCACCACCCCTTGTTGTTAAATATTTTGTCCACCCTAAGCGTGGAAGGGTATACTCAGATGTGAGTCCCTTGCTTATTGCACCATCAGGATTCAAGCAAGCCGGGCCGACGACGGCTGAAATGCCAGAAACCGGTCCCCGGAAGCTTGTTTCCTTCCCAGTGTAAGAATTGGCTTTGTAGTTTGGTTTGCCCTGTTCCCATCATGCAGTGGGACAGGAACAGACTAATTTGCATATAGCCAGGTTCTGAACTGGGATGGTGCAGTGAGCTAAAAAACGGTGTTGGATCTAGCCCTGATCTCTTGACTGGGTGAGAGTATTCTGCTTAATTCAGAAACTCTGTCCATCACCCCCCCTTGTTGTTAAATATTTTGTCCACCCTAAGCGTGGAAGGGTACACTCAGATGTGAGTCCCTTGCCCATTGCACCATCAGGATTCAAGCAAGCCGGGCCGACGACGGCTGAAATGCAAGAAACCGGTCCCCGGAAGCTTGTTTCCTTCCCAGTGTAAGAATTGGCTTTGTAGTTTGGTTTGCCCTGTTCCCATCATGCACTGGGACAGGAACAGACTAATTTGCATATAGCCAGGTTCTGAGTTGGGATGGTGCAGTGAGCTAAAAAACGGTGTTGGATCTATCCCTGATCTCTCGTCTGGGTGAGAGTATTCTGCTTAATTCAGAAACTCTGTCCATCACCACCCCTTGTTGTTAAATATTTTGTCCACCCTAAGCGTGGAAGGGTATACTCAGATGTGAGTCCCTTGCTCATTGCACCATCAGGATCCAGCAAGCCGGGCCGACTACAGCTGAAATGCCAGGAACCGGTCCCCGGAAGCTTGTTTCCTTCCCAGTGTAAGAATTGGCTTTGTAGTTTGGTTTGCCCTGTTCGCTTCATGCACTGGGACAGGAACAGACTAATTAGCATATAGCCAGGTTCTGAGCTGGGATGGTGCAGTGAGCTAAAAAACGGTGTTGGATCTAGCCCTGATCTCTTGACTGGGTGAGAGTATTCTGATTAATTCAGAAACTCTGTCCATCACCACCCCTTGTTGTTAAATATTTTGTCCACCCTAAGCGTGGAAGGGTATACTCAGATGTGAGTCCCTTGCTCATTGCACCATCAGGATTCAAGCAAGCCGGGCCGACGACGGCTGAAATGCCAGAAACCGGTCCCCGGAAGCTTGTTTCCTTCCCAGTGTAAGAATTGGCTTTGTGGTTTGGTTTGCCCTGTTCCCATCATGCACTGGGACAGGAACGAACTAATTTGCATATAGACAGGTTCTGAACTGGGATGGTGCAGTGAGCTAAAAAACGGTGTTGGATCTAGCCCTGATCTCTTGACTGGGTGAGAGTATTCTGCTTAATTCAGAAACTCTGTCCATCACCACCCCTTGTTGTTAAATATTTTGTCCACCCTAAGCGTGGAAGGGTATACTCAGATGTGAGTCCCTTGCTTATTGCACCATCAGGATTCAAGCAAGCCGGGCCGACGACGGCTGAAATGCCAGAAACCGGTCCCCGGAAGCTTGTTTCCTTCCCAGTGTAAGAATTGGCTTTGTAGTTTGGTTTGCCCTGTTCCCATCATGCAGTGGGACAGGAACAGACTAATTTGCATATAGCCAGGTTCTGAACTGGGATGGTGCAGTGAGCTAAAAAACGGTGTTGGATCTAGCCCTGATCTCTTGACTGGGTGAGAGTATTCTGCTTAATTCAGAAACTCTGTCCATCACCACCCCTTGTTGTTAAATATTTTGTCCACCCTAAGCGTGGAAGGGTACACTCAGATGTGAGTCCCTTGCCCATTGCACCATCAGGATTCAAGCAAGCCGGGCCGACGACGGCTGAAATGCAAGAAACCGGTCCCCGGAAGCTTGTTTCCTTCCCAGTGTAAGAATTGGCTTTGTAGTTTGGTTTGCCCTGTTCCCATCATGCACTGGGACAGGAACAGACTAATTTGCATATAGCCAGGTTCTGAGTTGGGATGGTGCAGTGAGCTAAAAAACGGTGTTGGATCTATCCCTGATCTCTTGTCTGGGTGAGAGTATTCTGCTTAATTCAGAAACTCTGTCCATCACCACCCCTTGTTGTTAAATATTTTGTCCACCCTAAGCGTGGAAGGGTATACTCAGATGTGAGTCCCTTGCTCATTGCACCATCAGGATTCAAGCAAGCCGGGCCGACGACGGCTGAAATGCCCGAAACCGGTCCCCGGAAGCTTGTTTCCTTCCCAGTGTAAGAATTGGCTTTGTAGTTTGGTTTGCCCTGTTCCCAGCATGCACTGGGAAAGGAACAGACTACTTTGCATATAGCCAGGTTCTGAGCTGGGATGGTGCAGTGAGCTAAAAAACGGTGTTGGATCTATCCCTGATCTCTTGACTGGGTGAGAGTATTCTGCTTAATTCAGAAACTCTGTCCATCACCACCCCTTGTTGTTAAATATTTTGTCCACCCTAAGCGTGGAAGGGTATACTCAGATGTGAGTCCCTTGCTCATTGCACCATCAGGATTCAAGCAAGCCGGGCCGACGACGGCTGAAATGCCAGAAACCGGTCCCCGGAAGCTTGTTTCCTTCCCAGTGTAAGAATTGGCTTTGTAGTTTGGTTTGCCCTGTTCCCATCATGCACTGGGACAGGAACGAACTAATTTGCATATAAACAGGTTCTGAACTGGGATGGTGCAGTGAGCTAAAAAACGGTGTTGGATCTAGCCCTGATCTCTTGACTGGGTGAGAGTATTCTGCTTAATTCAGAAACTCTGTCCATCACCACCCCTTGTTGTTAAATATTTTGTCCACCCTAAGCGTGGAAGGGTATACTCAGATGTGAGTCCCTTGCTCATTGCACCATCAGGATTCAAGCAAGCCGGGCCGACGACGGCTGAAATGCCAGAAACCGGTCCCCGGAAGCTTGTTTCCTTCCCAGTGTAAGAATTGGCTTTGTAGTTTGGTTTGCCCTGTTCCCATCATGCACTGGGACAGGAACAGATTAATTTGCATATAGCCAGGTTCTGAGCTGGTCTGGTGCAGTGAGCTAAAAAGCAGTGTTGGATCTAGCCCTGATCTCCTGACTGGGTGAGAGTATTCTGCTTAATTCAGAAACTCTGTCCATCACCACCCCTTGTTGTTAAATATTTTGTCCACCCTAAGCGTGGAAGGGTGTACTCAGATGTGAGTCCCTTGCTCATTGCACCATCAGGATTCAAGCAAGCCGGGCCGACGACGGCTGAAATGCCCGAAACCGGTCCCCGGAAGCTTGTTTCCTTCCCAGTGTAAGAATTGGCTTTGTAGTTTGGTTTGCCCTGTTCCCAGCATGCACTGGGAAAGGAACAGACTACTTTGCATATAGCCAGGTTCTGAGCTGGGATGGTGCAGTGAGCTAAAAAACGGTGTTGGATCTATCCCTGATCTCTTGACTGGGTGAGAGTATTCTGCTTAATTCAGAAACTCTGTCCATCACCACCCCTTGTTGTTAAATATTTTGTCCACCCTAAGCGTGGAAGGGTATACTCAGATGTGAGTCCCTTGCTCATTGCACCATCAGGATTCAAGCAAGCCGGGCCGACGACGGCTGAAATGCCAGAAACCGGTCCCCGGAAGCTTGTTTCCTTCCCAGTGTAAGAATTGGCTTTGTAGTTTGGTTTGCCCTGTTCCCATCATGCAGTGGGACAGGAACAGACTAATTTGCATATAGACAGGTTCTGAACTGGGATGGTGCAGTGAGCTAAAAAACGGTATTGGATCTAGCCCTGATCTCTTGACTTAGTGAGAGTATTCTGCTTAATTCAGAAACTCTGTCCATCACCACCCCTTGTTGTTAAATATTTTGTCCACCCTAAGCGTGGAAGGGTACACTCAGATGTGAGTCCCTTGCCCATTGCACCATCAGGATTCAAGCAAGCCGGGCCGACGACGGCTGAAATGCCAGAAACCGGTCCCCGGAAGCTTGTTTCCTTCCCAGTGTAAGAATTGGCTTTGTAGTTTGGTTTGCCCTGTTCCCATCATGCAGTGGGACAGGAACAGACTAATTTGCATATAGCCAGGTTCTGAACTGGGATGGTGCAGTGAGGTAAAAAACGGTGTTGGATCTAGCCCTGATCTCTTGACTGGGTGAGAGTATTCTGCTTAATTCAGAAACTCTGTCCATCACCACCCCTTGTTGTTAAATATTTTGTCCACCCTAAGCGTGGAAGGGTACACTCAGATGTGAGTCCTTTGCCCATTGCACCATCAGGATTCAAGCAAGCCGGGCCGACGACGGCTGAAATGCCAGAAACCGGTCCCCGGAAGCTTGTTTCCTTCCCAGTGTAAGAATTGGCTTTGTAGTTTGGTTTGCCCTGTTCCCATCATGCACTGGGACAGGAACAGACTAATTTGCATATAGCCAGGTTCTGAGTTGGGATGGTGCAGTGAGCTAAAAAACGGTGTTGGATCTATCCCTGATCTCTTGTCTGGGTGAGAGTATTCTGCTTAATTCAGAAACTCTGTCCATCACCACCCCTTGTTGTTAAATATTTTGTCCACCCTAAGCGTGGAAGGGTATACTCAGATGTGAGTCCCTTGCTCATTGCACCATCAGGATCCAGCAAGCCGGGCCGACTACAGCTGAAATGCCAGGAACCGGTCCCCGGAAGCTTGTTTCCTTCCCAGTGTAAGAATTGGCTTTGTAGTTTGGTTTGCCCTGTTCGCTTCATGCACTGGGACAGGAACAGACTAATTAGCATATAGCCAGGTTCTGAGCTGGGATGGTGCAGTGAGCTAAAAAACGGTGTTGGATCTAGCCCTGATCTCTTGACTGGGTGAGAGTATTCTGATTAATTCAGAAACTCTGTCCATCACCACCCCTTGTTGTTAAATATTTTGTCCACCCTAAGCGTGGAAGGGTATACTCAGATGTGAGTCCCTTGCTCATTGCACCATCAGGATTCAAGCAAGCCGGGCCGACGACGGCTGAAATGCCAGAAACCGGTCCCCGGAAGCTTGTTTCCTACCCAGTGTAAGAATTGGCTTTCTAGTTTGGTTTGCCCTGTTCCCATCATGCAATGGGACAGGAACAGACTAATTTGCATATAGCCTGGTTCTGAGCTGGGATGGTGCAGTGAGCTAAAAAACGGTGTTGGATCTAGCCCTGATCTCTTGACTGGGTGAGAGTATTCTGCTTAATTCAGAAACTCTGTCCATCACCACCCCTTGTTGTTAAATATTTTGTCCATCCTAAGCGTGGAAGGGTATACTCAGATGTGAGTCCCTTGCTCATTGCACCATCAGGATTCAAGCAAGCCGGGCCGACGACGGCTGAAATGCCAGAAACCGGTCCCCGGAAGCTTGTTTCCTTCCCAGTGTAAGAATTGGCTTTGTAGTTTGGTTTGCCCTGTTCCCATCATGCACTGGGACAGGAACGAACTAATTTGCATATAGACAGGTTCTGAACTGGGATGGTGCAGTGAGCTAAAAAACGGTGTTGGATCTAGCCCTGATCTCTTGACTGGGTGAGAGTATTCTGCTTAATTCAGAAACTCTGTCCATCACCACCCCTTGTTGTTAAATATTTTGTCCACCCTAAGCGTGGAAGGGTATACTCAGATGTGAGTCCCTTGCTTATTGCACCATCAGGATTCAAGCAAGCCGGGCCGACGACGGCTGAAATGCCAGAAACCGGTCCCCGGAAGCTTGTTTCCTTCCCAGTGTAAGAATTGGCTTTGTAGTTTGGTTTGCCCTGTTCCCATCATGCAGTGGGACAGGAACAGACTAATTTGCATATAGCCAGGTTCTGAACTGGGATGGTGCAGTGAGCTAAAAAACGGTGTTGGATCTAGCCCTGATCTCTTGACTGGGTGAGAGTATTCTGCTTAATTCAGAAACTCTGTCCATCACCCCCCCTTGTTGTTAAATATTTTGTCCACCCTAAGCGTGGAAGGGTACACTCAGATGTGAGTCCCTTGCCCATTGCACCATCAGGATTCAAGCAAGCCGGGCCGACGACGGCTGAAATGCAAGAAACCGGTCCCCGGAAGCTTGTTTCCTTCCCAGTGTAAGAATTGGCTTTGTAGTTTGGTTTGCCCTGTTCCCATCATGCACTGGGACAGGAACAGACTAATTTGCATATAGCCAGGTTCTGAGTTGGGATGGTGCAGTGAGCTAAAAAACGGTGTTGGATCTATCCCTGATCTCTCGTCTGGGTGAGAGTATTCTGCTTAATTCAGAAACTCTGTCCATCACCACCCCTTGTTGTTAAATATTTTGTCCACCCTAAGCGTGGAAGGGTATACTCAGATGTGAGTCCCTTGCTCATTGCACCATCAGGATCCAGCAAGCCGGGCCGACTACAGCTGAAATGCCAGGAACCGGTCCCCGGAAGCTTGTTTCCTTCCCAGTGTAAGAATTGGCTTTGTAGTTTGGTTTGCCCTGTTCGCTTCATGCACTGGGACAGGAACAGACTAATTAGCATATAGCCAGGTTCTGAGCTGGGATGGTGCAGTGAGCTAAAAAACGGTGTTGGATCTAGCCCTGATCTCTTGACTGGGTGAGAGTATTCTGATTAATTCAGAAACTCTGTCCATCACCACCCCTTGTTGTTAAATATTTTGTCCACCCTAAGCGTGGAAGGGTATACTCAGATGTGAGTCCCTTGCTCATTGCACCATCAGGATTCAAGCAAGCCGGGCCGACGACGGCTGAAATGCCAGAAACCGGTCCCCGGAAGCTTGTTTCCTTCCCAGTGTAAGAATGGGCTTTGTAGTTTGGTTTGCCCTGTTCCCATCATGCACTGGGACAGGAACGAACTAATTTGCATATAGACAGGTTCTGAACTGGGATGGTGCAGTGAGCTAAAAAACGGTGTTGGATCTAGCCCTGATCTCTTGACTGGGTGAGAGTATTCTGCTTAATTCAGAAACTCTGTCCATCACCACCCCTTGTTGTTAAATATTTTGTCCACCCTAAGCGTGGAAGGGTATACTCAGATGTGAGTCCCTTGCTTATTGCACCATCAGGATTCAAGCAAGCCGGGCCGACGACGGCTGAAATGCCAGAAACCGGTCCCCGGAAGCTTGTTTCCTTCCCAGTGTAAGAATTGGCTTTGTAGTTTGGTTTGCCCTGTTCCCATCATGCAGTGGGACAGGAACAGACTAATTTGCATATAGCCAGGTTCTGAACTGGGATGGTGCAGTGAGCTAAAAAACGGTGTTGGATCTAGCCCTGATCTCTTGACTGGGTGAGAGTATTCTGCTTAATTCAGAAACTCTGTCCATCACCACCCCTTGTTGTTAAATATTTTGTCCACCCTAAGCGTGGAAGGGTACACTCAGATGTGAGTCCCTTGCCCATTGCACCATCAGGATTCAAGCAAGCCGGGCCGACGACGGCTGAAATGCAAGAAACCGGTCCCCGGAAGCTTGTTTCCTTCCCAGTGTAAGAATTGGCTTTGTAGTTTGGTTTGCCCTGTTCCCATCATGCACTGGGACAGGAACAGACTAATTTGCATATAGCCAGGTTCTGAGTTGGGATGGTGCAGTGAGCTAAAAAACGGTGTTGGATCTATCCCTGATCTCTTGTCTGGGTGAGAGTATTCTGCTTAATTCAGAAACTCTGTCCATCACCACCCCTTGTTGTTAAATATTTTGTCCACCCTAAGCGTGGAAGGGTATACTCAGATGTGAGTCCCTTGCTCATTGCAACATCAGGATTCAGCAAGCCGGGCCGACTACAGCTGAAATGCCAGGAACCGGTCCCCGGAAGCTTGTTTCCTTTCCAGTGTAAGAATTGGCTTTGTAGTTTGGTTTGCCCTGTTCTTATCATGCACTGGGACAGGAACAGACTAATTAGCATATAGCCAGGTTCTGAGCTGGGATGGTGCAGTGAGCTAAAAAACGGTGTTGGATCTAGCCCTGATCTCTTGACTGGGTGAGAGTATTCTGATTAATTCAGAAACTCTGTCCATCACCACCCCTTGTTGTTAAATATTTTGTCCACCCTAAGCGTGGAAGGGTATACTCAGATGTGAGTCCCTTGCTCATTGCACCATCAGGATTCAAGCAAGCCGGGCCGACGACGGCTGAAATGCCAGAAACCGGTCCCCGGAAGCTTGTTTCCTTCCCAGTGTAAGAATTGGCTTTGTAGTTTGGTTTGCCCTGTTCCCATCATGCACTGGGACAGGAACAGATTAATTTGCATATAGCCAGGTTCTGAGCTGGTCTGGTGCAGTGAGCTAAAAAGCAGTGTTGGATCTAGCCCTGATCTCCTGACTGGGTGAGAGTATTCTGCTTAATTCAGAAACTCTGTCCATCACCACCCCTTGTTGTTAAATATTTTGTCCACCCTAAGCGTGGAAGGGTGTACTCAGATGTGAGTCCCTTGCTCATTGCACCATCAGGATTCAAGCAAGCCGGGCCGACGACGGCTGAAATGCCCGAAACCGGTCCCCGGAAGCTTGTTTCCTTCCCAGTGTAAGAATTGGCTTTGTAGTTTGGTTTGCCCTGTTCCCAGCATGCACTGGGAAAGGAACAGACTACTTTGCATATAGCCAGGTTCTGAGCTGGGATGGTGCAGTGAGCTAAAAAACGGTGTTGGATCTATCCCTGATCTCTTGACTGGGTGAGAGTATTCTGCTTAATTCAGAAACTCTGTCCATCACCACCCCTTGTTGTTAAATATTTTGTCCACCCTAAGCGTGGAAGGGTATACTCAGATGTGAGTCCCTTGCTCATTGCACCATCAGGATTCAAGCAAGCCGGGCCGACGACGGCTGAAATGCCAGAAACCGGTCCCCGGAAGCTTGTTTCCTTCCCAGTGTAAGAATTGGCTTTGTAGTTTGGTTTGCCCTGTTCCCATCATGCAGTGGGACAGGAACAGACTAATTTGCATATAGACAGGTTCTGAACTGGGATGGTGCAGTGAGCTAAAAAACGGTATTGGATCTAGCCCTGATCTCTTGACTTAGTGAGAGTATTCTGCTTAATTCAGAAACTCTGTCCATCACCACCCCTTGTTGTTAAATATTTTGTCCACCCTAAGCGTGGAAGGGTACACTCAGATGTGAGTCCCTTGCCCATTGCACCATCAGGATTCAAGCAAGCCGGGCCGACGACGGCTGAAATGCCAGAAACCGGTCCCCGGAAGCTTGTTTCCTTCCCAGTGTAAGAATTGGCTTTGTAGTTTGGTTTGCCCTGTTCCCATCATGCAGTGGGACAGGAACAGACTAATTTGCATATAGCCAGGTTCTGAACTGGGATGGTGCAGTGAGGTAAAAAACGGTGTTGGATCTAGCCCTGATCTCTTGACTGGGTGAGAGTATTCTGCTTAATTCAGAAACTCTGTCCATCACCACCCCTTGTTGTTAAATATTTTGTCCACCCTAAGCGTGGAAGGGTACACTCAGATGTGAGTCCCTTGCCCATTGCACCATCAGGATTCAAGCAAGCCGGGCCGACGACGGCTGAAATGCCAGAAACCGGTCCCCGGAAGCTTGTTTCCTTCCCAGTGTAAGAATTGGCTTTGTAGTTTGGTTTGCCCTGTTCCCATCATGCACTGGGACAGGAACAGACTAATTTGCATATAGCCAGGTTCTGAGTTGGGATGGTGCAGTGAGCTAAAAAACGGTGTTGGATCTATCCCTGATCTCTTGTCTGGGTGAGAGTATTCTGCTTAATTCAGAAACTCTGTCCATCACCACCCCTTGTTGTTAAATATTTTGTCCACCCTAAGCGTGGAAGGGTATACTCAGATGTGAGTCCCTTGCTCATTGCACCATCAGGATCCAGCAAGCCGGGCCGACTACAGCTGAAATGCCAGGAACCGGTCCCCGGAAGCTTGTTTCCTTCCCAGTGTAAGAATTGGCTTTGTAGTTTGGTTTGCCCTGTTCGCTTCATGCACTGGGACAGGAACAGACTAATTAGCATATAGCCAGGTTCTGAGCTGGGATGGTGCAGTGAGCTAAAAAACGGTGTTGGATCTAGCCCTGATCTCTTGACTGGGTGAGAGTATTCTGATTAATTCAGAAACTCTGTCCATCACCACCCCTTGTTGTTAAATATTTTGTCCACCCTAAGCGTGGAAGGGTACACTCAGATGTGAGTCCCTTGCCCATTGCACCATCAGGATTCAAGCAAGCCGGGCCGACGACGGCTGAAATGCAAGAAACCGGTCCCCGGAAGCTTGTTTCCTTCCCAGTGTAAGAATTGGCTTTGTAGTTTGGTTTGCCCTGTTCCCATCATGCACTGGGACAGGAACAGACTAATTTGCATATAGCCAGGTTCTGAGTTGGGATGGTGCAGTGAGCTAAAAAACGGTGTTGGATCTATCCCTGATCTCTTGTCTGGGTGAGAGTATTCTGCTTAATTCAGAAACTCTGTCCATCACCACCCCTTGTTGTTAAATATTTTGTCCACCCTAAGCGTGGAAGGGTATACTCAGATGTGAGTCCCTTGCTCATTGCACCATCAGGATTCAGCAAGCCGGGCCGACTACAGCTGAAATGCCAGGAACCGGTCCCCGGAAGCTTGTTTCCTTTCCAGTGTAAGAATTGGCTTTGTAGTTTGGTTTGCCCTGTTCTTATCATGCACTGGGACAGGAACAGACTAATTAGCATATAGCCAGGTTCTGAGCTGGGATGGTGCAGTGAGCTAAAAAACGGTGTTGGATCTAGCCCTGATCTCTTGACTGGGTGAGAGTATTCTGATTAATTCAGAAACTCTGTCCATCACCACCCCTTGTTGTTAAATATTTTGTCCACCCTAAGCGTGGAAGGGTATACTCAGATGTGAGTCCCTTGCTCATTGCACCATCAGGATTCAAGCAAGCCGGGCCGACGACGGCTGAAATGCCAGAAACCGGTCCCCGGAAGCTTGTTTCCTTCCCAGTGTAAGAATTGGCTTTCTAGTTTGGTTTGCCCTGTTCCCATCATGCAATGGGACAGGAACAGACTAATTTGCATATAGCCTGGTTCTGAGCTGGGATGGTGCAGTGAGCTAAAAAACGGTGTTGGATCTAGCCCTGATCTCTTGACTGGGTGAGAGTATTCTGCTTAATTCAGAAACTCTGTCCATCACCACCCCTTGTTGTTAAATATTTTGTCCATCCTAAGCGTGGAAGGGTATACTCAGATGTGAGTCCCTTGCTCATTGCACCATCAGGATTCAAGCAAGCCGGGCCGACTACAGCTGAAATGCCAGGAACCGGTCCCCGGAAGCTTGTTTCCTTCCCAGTGTAAGAATTGGCTTTGTAGTTTGGTTTGCCCTGTTCGCTTCATGCACTGGGACAGGAACAGACTAATTAGCATGTAGCCAGGTTCTGAGCTGGGATGGTGCAGTGAGCTAAAAAACGGTGTTGGATCTAGCCCTGATCTCTTGACTGGGTGAGAGTATTCTGATTAATTCAGAAACTCTGTCCATCACCACCCCTTGTTGTTAAATATTTTGTCCACCCTAAGCGTGGAAGGGTATACTCAGATGTGAGTCCCTTGCTCATTGCACCATCAGGATTCAAGCAAGCCGGGCCGACGACGGCTGAAATGCCAGAAACCGGTCCCCGGAAGCTTGTTTCCTTCCCAGTGTAAGAATTGGCTTTCTAGTTTGGTTTGCCCTGTTCCCATCATGCAATGGGACAGGAACAGACTAATTTGCATATAGCCAGGTTCTGAGCTGGGATGGTGCAGTGAGCTAAAAAACGGTGTTGGATCTAGCCCTGATCTCTTGACTGGGTGAGAGTATTCTGCTTAATTCAGAAACTCTGTCCATCACCACCCCTTGTTATTTAAACACTAAAAGGCATTTCACCCCACATTATTAGAGTGCTTCAAATACAGACTGCCTCTTAATAAACAAAAACATAATTACGGACACTATTGACATTAAAGTGCATTGAATTGAGGAACTCTGACCTCGTATTGTTTTTTTCCAAATACGATAAGAGCCTCCCGCCAGTCCTAACTCATATTTGAAAAACAGCATTGTTGGACTTGGCCCTTATGGCAGGTTTACCCCTAGACTTTTTGCTTGTAATGGTGATTCTTGGGTTCTGCGCACTTTCACTGTGTCCCAGTGGAAAGTGCGTGCGCACTCTGAGTGCATGTGATGAGATAGGCCTGCCCTCTCATAGGAATGCATGGGCAATGTATGTGTCCCTGGTAGTTCCTGATGCGTGGGGTGTTTGGTATGTGCGAACTCGTGAGAGTGAATGCTTCGCAATGGTGTGTGTTGCTTCTCCTAAGATAGTGAGGTCCTGGTTACCAGTAGTTACTGGTTGTGTACTTCATGTTCTATTTGATACTAAAGTGAATCTTATTCTATGTTCTAAGTGCTAATTCTACCTAGTGCTAAGTTCTAAAAGTGCTGATTCCTGACAGTGGTCCAGGTGGCCCTGTCTTGTACATATCCCCTGTAAATTCTGCCCGTGCCTGTTGGCACATTGTAAAGTGTGTGTTCTATCTAATGTGTTTTGGTGTAATACAAAGGCTATTTTTATATATAACCTTGTGTGGAGTTTCCTTTGTGGTGGGCCTTGGGTGTTGTTGCTGGGGTGCGTGCGCAAATACTTAACTCATATCGCCTCCAAGTTTAGCTTTGCTGCTCGCGCCACGTTACCTAGAGGGTGAGCAGGGGTTATCTTGGCGTGTAACTCCCTTGCCCTGACTTAGGAGTGGTGGTCTCTGACTGACTTTGGCGCAAGCCCTGGCCAGCCAGGGATCCCATTTCTAACAAGCATCAAGGAACAACTGCACCCTCCCATTGCTATAAGACCCTAAAGTGACTTGTGGATAGATACCATCAGTTGTAATGGTATTACATCCTCAAATTTACAACAGAAATAAAGACGCTTCTTCTCGTGATCATTGTGTGCCATTAAATAAACAATGAAAACAGTAAAACCTTCTAACTGTGCAAAACTGGCATCACTACAGTGCAATCATACTTCCCCTTAAATATAAGGGCCTAAAGTGCAATGTGCTATGGTGCTAGATTGTTGTCAATATATCCTCATTGACAAAAACATTTCCAAACTTTCAACTATCAAGACCTAAAGTGCAATGTGCTAAAGTGCTAGAGTTTTGTCAATATATCCCAATTGTCAAAAAACGTCCAAACCGCTGTAAAGTTTTTTGTTGCCCCAACCCATTTAGCATATGCTTCTTCAAATCTCCTTATCCTTGCATTTTATTTATCCATTTAGGATAAGATGGTACCTTTTCAGATCGCTAGTTTTGGAGAATTAAAGAACGAGCTACTGTGGAGCAGATTGTAATGCACACCTCTTCGGCTTTGGTCAGATCTGACCTTACTTTAGAAAAACCGAAGAGAGCCACTTCTGTCTCGGGTTCAAGCTTCTTTTCAATAGCCTGGCTTATTGTCGAGAAGATCTTGCTCCAAAAAACTTCATGCTTTGTACATATAAAAAATACATGAAGCCAGTCTCCCTCACCGCGAGACTGGCATCGAAAACATTTATTGTCCACTTCCGCATGGCGCTTATTTAACATTTTCGGGGTGTAATAAGCTAGCCATCGTGACAAAAAGTCCAGTTGGCTGCTCTCAAGGCCTTGCTTCCTACCTGGGCTATAGACTGCCATTCCTGATGAGAGAAGGTGCAGTTAGTTTCCCGAGTGGTTTTTCCCAAGAATTCCTCAACCAGGGGGAGTGCCTTGCATTTTATCAACAAGGAGTACCAGTTTTCTACCCCCTTTAATTTAGCTTTATATAGGGCATTAACCTGATTAATTGGCACACCACTTGACAGTAGATTGTATTTTTTTAATAAAATTTACGATCTGCAAGTACTCCAGAAACTCTGGCTTATTTCGATTACCGAATCTACTTAAAACCTCATCCGAGGAGAACACTGTCTTGGAGAGTATAAAATGGCCCAGGTCCTCGAAGCCACTATTCTTCCATCTCTTAAGCCAACTGGAGTGAATTTGCAGACCGAAAACCTTACATTCCTCTAACTTCAGAAAGATAAACCCTGAAGAGTCCGCTTGTTTAAAAAAGGATTGCAATCTATCATAATAATCATAAATTGTCTTATAGCGGGACTTTTTAGGTAATTTGGTGTTTTTAAGAAGATTGAAATTTGTGTACCGGACTCACAAATCATTATTTCAAAGAAGTATATGTCCAGTCGATCATTAGGTTCCAGTAGGCGTGCTGTGAGGTCTAATATAGCTGCCTCGTAATAAGTTTGAATATTTGGTAAGGCTAAACCCCCTTGATTTATCTCCAGCTGTAGTATGGGCAGTTTAACCCTAGAGGCTTATTCCACACAAATTTTCTAAACATTGAGTCAATTTCTTTAAAATATTTGGAATTAATTTTGAAGGGTACATTTGTAAAAAGAAATATTAATAGGGGAAGAATAGACATTTTTAATAACCCTGGGCAAAGCACTACGCTCCGCTCGCATAGTTTGCTAAATTTGCGCTACTTCGCACCACGCAAACTGCACGTAGCACAGTGCAAACACGCGTAGCATAGCGTAAAGCAGCAGTCATTTTTTGTTTGCTCGCAGTTCACAACATCAAGTTGGCGACCGCGAGCAAGCACTATGATATCACCCGACGAGACTTTTTCCTCGTTCGCGATCAGCAACATCAAGTTGCCGATCGCAAGCGTGGAAAATAAACCTCCCGGCGAGATTCTCAACGCGGGAAGGTCAGGTTTCTCATTGCGAGCGGTCGCATATTCTCGCGACCGCTCGAGATGAGAAACTACCAGTCCTCGTTGAGAAAGCTGCAGCTTGAGTAAAAATCTACTCGAGCGGCAGAAAACTAAAGCTCGCACTGTGCAACATGCCGTTTTCAATGATTGCACAGTGCCAGATGCTTGTCCGCACTGTGCAATCATTGAAAACAGCATCTTGCACAGTGCGAACAGGGTACTACGCAGTTCGCGTAGTGCTACGCGTAGCTCGCGTAGTGTGAAGTGCACTTTGCGTAGCTACGCGTAGCGCTACTTCATGAACTACGTCCAGGGTTAATCAAAGTCAAAGGTAGAAGGGTCCACTTGTTCAGTAGGGTTTTAATTTTATCTCGCATGGCTAGGTAATTCAGACTAAATAATTGTTCTATTTGATTAGACACGTAGATACCCAGATATCTTATCGGTTCTTCTTTCAGTGCCTGGATTTTTAAATTAGGGGGTAAGAAATTACAGTCCGCATTAAGTACTAAAATCTCCATTTTATTTTGGTTTATTTTGTAGCCTCCTATTTGTTCAAATTTACTAAATTCTAGAAGAATTTCTTCCAAGTTCTGCTTGTCCGGGCATAAGTACCATAATTATATAGTTCACGAAAAGTTTCAACTTGTCCATCCCTTCAACTGGAGCTCTAATCTGGAGGTTTCCACGGATTCTTATAGCCAAGGGTTCGATGAAAAAAGTAAAAAGTAGAGGCGACATCAAGTAACGACTAGTGGAACTGTAGCTTGATTTAATGCTTTTGCATTTGACTTGTGAGGGAGACCTAGTAACAATGAGTTGAACTACAGCTATTTGTAGAATTATTTTGATATTGGATACTATAATATTCTCTGCCCACTGCTAATCTCATCCCATAATGCTTTGCAGGGCCTTTGGTTGGGATTGTATTTTTGCCCATAATAACTGTGCTTGGGGTGGTCCTAAGAGGATGGGATCATCACCACTGAATCGTTCAACATAATATGCTCTTTGTGTTCAATGCATCGGCTTGGTCCTCCCCCCTACGTTAGGAGGGACCCCAAAATCATCAACTCTCTCATTGCCTAATATTTCAATTTCAAAGTTCCCTTTTGTGAATTGGTTATATGGTTTTTAACCTGTAAAGTTGCTTTGTCAAAGCATTTGTGGGTGCAGTGTAGAAGCTGACTCTTCTAAGTGGAGGAGCAAAGTTTTTTGCCTGACCATGTGTTTTTCATGGAATGCGTAGTTAACAAATCTCTGCAAACTCCGAGAGCGGAGCAGAGTTTTATTGCCCAGGGTTAATTAACACCTGCTCTGACCTTGTGTAAAGTCAGACCACAGCCTGCACCACCAAAGGGAGCCCAGCCCACAGTCACACCTGAAGACAAACAGATGCCATGGAGCAACTGATCATGCAGCATGGACACCCAAGAGGGCCACAACCCCACCAACACCACCCCCAGGACCACCCCTCCCTGGCACCACCGACCAAGACATGCCACATCAGCTACACCTAAACATGCACGAAATAATCCGCCTGATGTCGTACAATCACAACTGGTGACATGCATGTGTCGTCACAGAAATGAGCATTACAAATTCACTTTTGAAGCAAACAATGAAACTTTATTGAAATTAACACAGAAATGAAATGAAGACACATGGCGGCTCCCCTCGACCCAATCCGTAGGTCACAGCCTGCAAGACAAAAAACATGATGAGAAGGTGTGTCCTACGCACATCAAAGGACAGAGAGAGAGCAAAGTAGAGAGAGAGAAGAAGAGATGGGAAGAGAGAGAGAGAGAGAGTAGAAGAGAGGGGGAGAGAGAAGAAGAGAGGGGGAGAGGGAGACAAAGATAGGGGGAGAGAGGGAGAAGAAGAGAGGGGGAGAGAGAAGTAGAGTAGAAGAGAGGGGGAGAGAGAGAGAAAAGAAGAGAGGGGGAGAGAGAGAGAGAACAATAGAGGGGAGAGAGAGAGTAGAAGCGAGGGGGAGAGAGAGAGAGAAGATGAGAGGGGGATAGAGAGAGAGAGAGAGTGCTGCCCCTGCGCACTCAGGCCACACTGCTCACCTTCTGCCACCGGTGTGTCTCCTACCATTTGCCGGTATGCATAGCAGTACACCAAGTCACACATCAGAGTCACCGCCGTCATCTGAAACAGAGTCCAGATACATGACTGGCACAGGACACACACTTGCAAAAGACAACATCGCCCGCCCGCACATGCACACCCAGGCAGAAGTGCCCCTCCCGCCACACATCGGAGCATGCCCGCCCATGCACACCCGGGCCTCGCTGCTAACCTTTCGCCTCTGACGTGTAAACTGGATGTCCCACCATGTGCCGTTGCAAGCCACAAGCCTGGTGCCCGCAGACATGGCATCCTCCACACCATGCAGCCACGCTGCACAGGCCACCAGGACTCACGTCTGGTGCTGGGTCTCGATTACTCCATGGCATAGGACACACCAGGGCACCCGGCACCATCGCCGGCTTCAAACCCGCTCAGCCCAATGGGTGCCACTAACTCTGTGAACCCCGAAGCGATAGGCCTGCACATCCCTCTAGCCTGGCCTACACTGCGGTCCAGCAAGGCACACAAATTCTGAGCGGTCCAGACTGCCGGCGCGGGGCATCATCGCAGGCTGCACACCAGCTCAGCAGCTTAAGGTGCCAATAACTCGGTGCACCCAAAGTCACCGTACCATGGTGGGGTGCCTGTGCCGGACGCAATGCAGTGTGTGCAACAAACCCTGTTCAGCCCTAATTAGCGTCCCGTGGCGGGGTGCCTGTGCCGGACGCAACGCAGCGTGTGCCACAAACCCTGTTCAACCCCAGTCAGCGTCCAGTGGCGGGGTGCCTGTGCCGGCCACAATGCAGCGTGTGCCACAAACCCTGTTCAACCCAAGTCAGCGGCACGTGGTGGTAGACCCGTGCCGGCCTCAAGGCCTCGGTTCGTCATCCAGACCCCACCGGCAGAGGGATATGTGACGTCGTCTGCCCCTAATATTTGCTGGGTCACATGGTCCTTGATGCCTGTGCTGGATGGGTGTTGTGTGCGTGCAAACCTTCTCTCAGGGAGTGGCTGTGACATGCTGAAAACTAGACCAGTGACCTGCATACCACTAGCGAGTTCGCCTGTGACGGGTAGCAATGAGGCACCCCCCCCTAGGAGCGTTAGCGGAGTGGTCTGGACTGCCGTACGCCAGAACAGCGCACTTCTTGCAGTTATGACACATGGGCACTCGGCGTGGTTCAGTCCATGTCCGGACAAGGAAGGGGCTGATGCGTGAGTCCCTGTTGGGGTGTCCAGAGTATCTCCCTGTTGTGGTGTCCACGCAACCCGTTACAAAAATTGCTATGTAGCACCCTCTGACTGGCATCCCACAGGATGAGCATCATTGACGCAAGAGAAATCACTGTCCCTACATTCATCCACACCTTCATACATGAATGATAAAAGACATAACACAGCAGTGTGTCACTGGATGTTTATTGCACATCCAGTGCAGTGCTGCAGCTGGAGCGCACACTATACAATATGGGCTGTGGAGGGCCAGCCAGAGTCCATCATGGGATGACAAGTGATGTGGAAGAGGAATGGTACAGTCCGCAGTCTGGTCGCCATGTCATTGGTCATCAAACAGGATGTGGCAGTCCATGTCACTGTCCAAGGCGGTGCATCTGAGTGAATCGAGGGTCAGTGGAAGGTCATGAGGCCATGTGCGAGACCAAGCAGAAACAGATCATGTGGGGGAAATGAATGCTGCTGAGTTCTTCTGATCATAGGCACATCCACGTCCTCGTCCCCGGATGTGTGCTCTGCCCCACCTGTGGGTGTTGCTGTACCGACTGCGGGACTGTGTACCACTGACACATCAATGGCCGGAGTGGTTAGGCCTGCCGCACTGGGAGGCAGTGACACACAAGGGGCAGGGATGTGGATGGTGTGGGGGCAGCAGCCTTCATCATCGCCATGCCCTGTGGCAGCAATGCCATGATGAGGAACCACATGGCATGGTAGATCCCAGCTACATTCCGCTGATGTGGAGCGGTGGCTGCCATCCTTTCCTTCTTCATCCGCACCATGCCCTCCATGAGCCTCCGCATGTGTGCCAGCTCACGGCTGGTATCGCTGGAGCCACTCTGAGCGGACAGTTGTTCTCCCCACGTCATGACTCCAGCGATGTTAGTCAGGGCTCTTTGGAGACCATGGAGCGGACCTACACACCCAAGGATGGCATCAAGTTTGGTTGCCATAATGCCGAAGCCCAATGGCACCTGCCCTGCAGCATCCCTCTTGCACTCCAGTACACGGCATTGGAAGGTCATGTGATGTTCCTTGGGGCCTTGGGGGAGGTGTCGGGGCTGTGGGTAACTCCTGTTGGGTGATTTGGGTAGTGGGTGGGGTCTCCTCGATGTAGCTGGGCTGCCCTGATCCTGGAGGTGAGTGGCGATGACGTCAATGATGTCTTGGATGGTTTGGGTGTCGATGCCGGTGTTGTCCTCCTTGTCATCAGTGAAGAGTGGCTTGGACTGCTCTGCAGGAGGTGTTGACAGTGCCCCTGCAATGTGAAGGGGGGATGGTGTATTGCAATGTGTCCACATGCATGTAGCCGCATGGTACATGTTGACATTCAGACAGCATGGCTTTGTACATTGTGATAGTCTGTGGATCTGGACGAGTACCCAGAGTCATTGTGGGTGTGCACTGTGCTCTACTTGATTGTGCATGTGTGCCATTGTACCTATCTCCACCCGCTCCCCCAGTACCCGGTGGTCACTCACCCTGTTGTGTTTGTGTTGTGTTGTGTCGAGCAGTGTCCACTCATCCCACTTCAGCCACAGTCGCCACACTGATGACTGTCGACACCAGCTCCTCCATGCCATCTAGCTCGAGCTATGGCACTGGGAACGCACCTCCAGTCTGCATTGCTGCCTTCTGGTTGGAGTTTCTCCTTGGTCCGCCGCTTGGTGTCATTCCATCGCCTCTTGACCTCATCCATTGTCCTCTTGTGCTCACTGATGGCATTCACCTTGTCCACTATGTCCCACCATATCCCATTTTTGGTGACCAATGACACATTGGAAGTGATGAACAGTTGTTGATGGTGTTCCATGACTATGATCTTGTTCGCCAGAGGACTGAACTTTGTCTTCCTCTTCTTCTTGTCCTTTCCCTTCCCTGTCCCAGAGGTCCCAGGCTGGTTGTCCGGGAGGCTTGTGGGGTTGCGCTCGCCCGCTGTGCCTGCTCCGGCTGCCTCCATGGTGCTTAGGTGTTGGTCAGTTTGTGTTTGAGTGTTTTTCTACTTTCATGGTGATTTTTTCTGTCTGCCAGGTGTATGTTGCAGGCCTGGCGCTGCTTGTCACTGATTTCCTCATCGCGCTTTGGCCCATCGCAGGCTTTTTGGTGTTGTGGTTTGTGTTTTTGTCTCCATCGAGGTGGTTGTATCGCGGACATTGGCCGTTGTTTCGGCAGACTATCGCATGCTACCACCGTTGTGAATTCCACGTTATCACTGGGTTGTATTCCCGCGATAGGCTGTAATGTTGGAAGTTGTGTTACGCTACTCTTGCGGTAGTTATCACGCGTTCTTGTGAATATACCCCTGAAAGTGTAAGGATTTATGTTCAGCAAGTATTTGACAAACAAAAACATATTCTTGGAAATCTAATTTAGAGTTGACCACTAAAAAGATAGTAAAACGAAATTCTCAGTAGTCTAGTCTTTGCTCCTCAAGGCCAGGAATGACTCAGTCATGACATATTCATTGTATCCAGCTGTATTTTTCCGTTGTTAGAACACAAATACCTTGTTGACTGAAATACAATTAATTTTGTTCTGCCAGAGGGCTCTTCTTAAAAGAAATCTTCTAAGTAAGACCTTCAGATCTATCTGTTTTCACACCAGGAGGGAGAGGTGTGGTGCATCAGTCAGAGCGGCTGACTTTGGAGCGCAGGCTCACTGTTCGATCGGCAGCAGCAGCTCAGCTCAGTACCATGTGACTCTAGGCAGTAGCTCACTTAATCTCCCTGACGGCCCACAGCGCCATGAAACCTTAAGGGGTGATATGTTTGCGATTTAAACATATGAATTATTATTATTTATTATTTAGTTGACTTTGTCCAGGAAACTGAACTATTTCATTCTCTTTGTGAGGGATTTAATGATTGGGTAAGTGATAATTACAGTAAATGATGAGTTAAGCCACCTTCCAACTCATTTATTGAAACAGGAAAACATATGATAAAATTATGCTAAGTAAAACAAAATTTGAAGGTTTTGCAAACACTGTAAAATGGAATGATAAGTTAGAATTTTAAATGGTTCTCTAGAGATCACTAGCAGAAGTCTCTGTTCAGAACAAGTCTGTATTGCTAAGAGTTCTCTTTGGAGTATTTAATATATCCATCTTGATTTTGACAAAGCATAAGATAAAGAAAGACAAGATGCTTTCGACTATCATGTTTTTATTCTGTAACAAAACTGCTCCAATTGCTATTTCAGAGGCATCTGTTTTCAAAATAAACCTCTTTAAGGTGCCAGGATAACATAATGTTGGTGCTTAAGTACACATCTGTTTAAGTGTATTAAAAGCCTTTTCTACTTTTTCGTCCAAGCCAAAACCTTTCTTCATTTTCAAAACACGAATAACACTCTTATCGCAGCAACAGTTTTGATACATTTTGATAAAGTTTGTGCGATACAGTCTTGTCTCAATCTCCTTTGTAAATCACTTGTAAAGTTTGTGAATTGAAAGGACCCGCGCATGCGCAGTTTTGATGAAGAAGTTGCGATGAAAGAGGAAGAGGGAACCCCTGGACCCGCAGCTAAGGGAAGCTGTTTTCCTTACTTTTAAATTGTTTTCAAAGTTTGTAATTTAATTGTTAATAGGGCGGGAGGGAGGTGGATGGCGCATAGTGGGGCTACGTGGAGTGTGCAGAGTTTGTTTTCCACTCTGTGGCACTCTGCATAGCCCCCATATGCACACTACAGCCACCCTTACTTCAGAGCAGGCTTTAGTGCAGAAACCGCACTCCTAGAAGTGGCAGAGAGTGTTTGTGAAACTATTGACCAGGGCAACGCAGCAATGCTTGTGCTGCTGGGCCTGTTCATTGTCTTTGACACAGTGGCCCATCCAATTCTCCTGGAGAGATTAAAGCACATGGGAATACAGGGCACGGCCTTGTCCTGGATCCGGTCCATCCTTGAGAACCGGTCAAAAAAAGTTTTTCTACGTCCCTTCATCTCTTCCCAGAAACCCCTGGTGTGTGGGGTTCCCCAGGGATCCGCTTGAGTCCACTCCTTTTTAATGCTAACCTCTCTCTGCTTGCAGCCCTGGTTGAACCCCTCGAGGTGAAAGTGATGTCCTACACGGATGACACCCAGCTTCTGTTCTCTTTTAAAGAACAATCGGAGGCTGCCTTTGTCAACTTTAGAAGGTGTCGTAGTAACATCTAGACTTGGATGACCCCAAATTGCCTAAAGCTGAACTCGGAAAAAAACGAGGTGCTCTTCTTTAACCAGTGGGTCTCCACACCTGCTGCGCTCTGGTGGCGACAAGAACTGAATCCCCCTCCTGAGCCAGTAGACTCGGTGTGAAACTTGGGGCTCAGATTCGATTACGATCTTTTTTTGCAAATCCCAGATTCGGCAAGTCTCTTCCTCCTGCTTTGGGAAATTGCAAACTCTGAGGAAATTCCTCCACTTCCACCCATTGGACAGTGCAGGAGGACAGTAGTTAATGCCCTAAATATATCTCACCTGGACTATGCTAACAGTCTCTACTTGGGACTCCCTGCATATCGGACCCGTAGACTGCAAATGATTCAGAATTCTGCAGTGAGATTAATTTGCAAGGTACCCTACCGTCACTCCATCACGCCCCACCTGAGAAACCTTCAGTAGCTGCCCGTCATCAGGCGAATAAAATTTAAGACACTCACCCTGGCGTACAGAGCCACCAGGCATACCTGAGAGTCATACTCCAACACTACCAACATGACTGGCCTTGATATCCAACCACCTGAAGCTCCTCACAATTCCCAGCGTTCGTAAGGCGAGGATAGGCGGCAGAGCATTTGCGGTAAGGCCGGCTAAACTCTGGAACACCATGCCGCTCCCTCTCCTCTTGAATGAACCAGAACCAGCCTTCTGTCGAGCTCTAAAAACCTGGCTCTTCAATTGTTCCTAATCCTGTGTGCACCCTATGTCAGTCGACTGCCTTAGTGCCAGGACACCTCCGTTGGAGGTAGATGTGCGCTCTATAAATTTCTAAATAAATAAAATAAGAGTACTTTGTTATCTAAAAAGACAGGTACAGGGCTAAGCAGTCATTGAATGGTAATGTTGGTTGATTGTTGAGTTTTCAGTCTTTACCACCCACCTACCTCCCTGAGAAGTATTTGACCGCTCACCCTTGCTGTCCTGAAAGTCACATGTACAAAGCAGTGTACTTGGCCCAGTTTGCAAAGCCTTAGTAGGACGGACCCAGGGCACCAGCGGCACACAACCTCAACCACCATGGTTCTGGATTCACATCGCCTGTATGGAAAATAGGTATAAAAGTGGGACCCAAATCACCACACTTTGCTCCAGTTCCAAGTACGTCTTGAGAAAGGAACTGAGTGCGCCACAAATTATTTTAAGAGTACTATGAGACCAGGACAGATGACAGCCAGTCTCCTAGAGGGGAAGGGGACATCGAATAAAGCCTGCAATTTGCTGGCAAAGCTGTGTGTCTGGCCAACACCTTGAAGCCTGCTCGCTCAGTTGGGGAAGAAGAGTTCTTAACCTACAAAGGAGAAGGCCCCAGAAGCAGATGATTATCCAATGGGAATGTTGTTGGGGTAGACTTGTGAGAGGAGTGCTAGTGATGAACTGCATGAAGAAGCAGGACCACATGGTTCTGTGCCAACCAGCACTTTTACAGTCAAATGACTAGTGCAGCCACTGTGTATTACTGTGTGTAGCATCCTACTCCAGCCCAGGTACATGCAAATGATCACACCACACATGCTGTTTGGTATTACACGTCTTTATTCATGTTTAACGGATGTGGGATTGTCTAAGATGACAAACAACTACCAAAATGAAATGCCCTTAACTCTTTTTGAACTCTTTCACAAGGATGAGGGAACCACACTCAGTCCCGTACAACTGGTTTCGCAGCAACAACTCCACAGTGCCCCTCATGAGCCAAATAAATAACTTGTAGTCTCAGACTCTTGGGTATGACATTTTTCGACCCCCGTAAGATTTAGGACTAACTGAAACTTCTTCCTGCACATTCTTGTATCTCTGGCATTCAAGGTCATCATGAAGAGGTTGATTATGTTTTTACCACACTTGGTTTGTAATAATGTCTTTGAGTATCAGCAAAACCCTGTCAGCACTCGTGGCAGCAAAGATTTGTACTAGTGATATGGTAGCAGGGGTACAGTACTTTACAATCAATTTAACATAAGCATCAGCCCCTTTAAAAGTAGTTCCATGACACTGTATTAGCACACGTGAGAAGTAGTCAGCAGGATTTTGATCTTTTCCTGGATGATGCACAATCATATAATCATACTCCTGCAGTCGCAACCCCCACCTCTCAATGTTAGTGGGCATTTTGGCTTAAGGGTTGCCGAAAATGGTGAGCAATGCTTGGTGATCGGTGACAACTGTGAGATACTTTCCATACGTGAATACATAAAATTACTCACAAGCCCACACAACAGTGAGGCTGTCTTTTTCAGCCGTAGTTGTATGTGGCTGTTGGATTGGATCCTGAAAACAGGGATAGGACTTCTAAGTAAGTACATTTCACAAAAGGTTCAAAACAAGTTGAAGTCCACAAAAGAGTGGACAAAGCTAAGGTTCATTCATAGTAACTGGAAAGCATAAAAATATGAAAGTACAAGTAGCAGTTCATGTCTTGCCAGACACTTCATTGAGCCCATGTTTACTCAGTTTCAGTACTGTTTCTGACATGGGCCTGATTTCTGTAAACTTCAATGTCAATGTCTATCATGAGATAGAAAATCAGTTATCTTCTTTTTTTTCATGGACTAGGAAGACTTAAGACCATGAAAGTGCAACTTCACATAAATTTTGCTCAGCGACATGAATTATTGCATTTCAACTTTCTTTTTACAGTCAGCGCTGATTCATTTTGGGCCTCGCAGGCCTCCATATTAGTTGCTTGACTGTCAACTCTTTCTTCCGCTCTAGCAGCCATGAGTACTTACTCCAAGCCGAGTGTCTCTTTCAGCATTTGTCGCCTGAAGGAATCGGAGAGGCAACCATCTATAACACTAGACGCATGGCTTCTTTATTGTTGAACTCATTGAACTTGCAGTGCTTTATGAGTGAATCAAGTACTTCAACAAACTCTTCCATCATTTCACAAGCTCTCCGCCTTTTCTGACTGAAAATGTACCATTCAAGTCCACATTTGGCATTGTATTGAACTTGCTGTTTAGCGGAATTGACGGTACATTACTTTGTCACCTTGTGGTATTTTCTTTATCACTTCCCTTACTCCTTCACTGGCTAAATTCTTTGGATATTTAATGATTGTTTTGCCATTTGCTTCTTCTAGTGCATCAATGAAATCATCAAAAGTTTCAATCCAGGCAGTCCATCTGTCGCCAATATTCTGTTTTTTTGTGGTATCGAAGGGAGGCAATGGTTTTAAGAAAACTGTCAGAACTCTAGGCGGGTAGCGCCTACATGATCAGGGAGTGAACTACATCTCCCAGAAGCCCTCAGAGAGGATGGGATTTTTAACCTGCAGACAACGCACACGCAGGTGTGCATAATTCCTTCGAAGTCTGTGGCGTCCCATGTGGCTGCGAGAGGTGTGCTACTACCGGCCGCTGTTTTCTTTCCCTGTTATCTTCCGTGGAATCGCTGCTAGTCTGTTCTCTGCTGCTCGGTCCCCTCTGATGCTACCACAGGTAGGGTGATTTGGATTTTCGTTCTTACTGTGTGTGGAGGCAAGACGCGTCTGCCAAGTTCCCCAGCCGGCCCCCTCCTCTGGAGCTAATTCATTCGTAGAGTGGCATGCAATGTTAGAGTTAACCACGCATTACTCTGTCTGCATGGAATGCACTGTTTTGAACTAGTATTAAGTGTGTCTGAACTTTAGCTAGAGTGGAATGCAGTGGTGATCACTGAACCACACATTACCGTGTCTAGGGTTCTTTTACGGCGTAAGAAAGTGGTAGAGCATTTACTATATCTCTTACGGTTTCTGGCTGCAGTCAGCTATGGCTTATACTTAATGAAATCTTTTGTTTTCTATTTCCAACATCGAATGGAGGGGTGTACTGTATCATGATTTCTTCTGAGTACATCACTGGGAACTAAGCAAATTTCTTGATCATTGTTTTTGGAATCTTTATGTATTTGAAGTCTGCTTTACCTGTTCATTCCTGGATTGTGTCTCTTGAGAATTATCAGGAAAACCCACCTTCATGCAATGTGTTAAGACATGAAGAATTGCCTCACTATGTATTACTTTACATTGGAACCTTTCTTTATTTTCTCTTTTTAGTGGACATGGTATGTATGTGGTTTGCTTGTGTTAATATAACTAAGACATGGTGGTCGATATACTGTGTTTAATAAGTGCCTTTATACTTTGTAGATATCGTATGTTTGGACAGAAAACTTCCCCAGTGATAGAAGCTTGCTTCGGAGTACTGTAAGATATCAAGGTTCATAGGAGTAATTAGCGAGACCATATGAGAGTAGACTATTGGAGTTTCCTATTTCATTGTGTATGTTTTTTCTTTTACAGAATCCCTTTTCCCGCTGTTCCCTTCCTCTCCTTCCCTGGCCTGATCGCCCTAATACTCTGTAGCTATATTCAGAGTTGGGGATGTCAAGAGGTGGAGCCTTTACTGCTTTAACTGGGTTCTGAGGAGTTTTGATCTCTTAGGAAGAGATCCCTGACAAAAATAGCAACATTATAACCAGTTATGGCTCTTACTGACGAGAGTATGTGCTGTTCACCTGGACTAGCACCATTCATACCATCTGTAAGTCCTTGCAACGTGCTGGCTTCAGGATAGTTATGGCCAATCTAAACTTGTGTGGCTTCTTTTCACGTTGGCATTGAAGCTGTTCAATTTCTGAAGGACTTTCGAGTTGTGCGGAACACAGCTGACACTGTCTGTGGTGTCCACTTCAGGGATCACCAACTCCGTATTCACAAACCCTGGCCCAAAACCCCTGGGCCAAAGGCTGTGGCATGATGACTCTCCTTACTCAAGTTCTGGTAAGTATGAATGCATTCTCTTTATGTTTGGTTGTCGCCGCTTTTAATGTTTCTCTACATTTCTCTGCTTCTACTCAGAGCGGTCTCTTGCACCTGGCTGTTACCGCTCGTTGCACTTTCTGTACCTGGTCATTACTTCTTTTAGCGTTTATTTGTGTTAGCCATGCTTTTCCCCTTTTAGCGCTTTTCTATACCTGGTTCTTGCTATCTTTAGCATTATCATACTGTATGAGTGACTCCTTTGTGTCACATTGTGGTGCAGTACCTCTTGTCTTGACTTTATCAGAAAATGTCTAGCTGATGACAAACTCTCTGTATGGCCTACACTTTTTTCACAAGCCTTGCTGGGGTGGTGCTTTGACTCCACATACGCCAACTGTCGATTTCCACTTCGACTGAGTCACATGTGGTACACACAAGCAGTTTGCAGGACCACAGCAAACTTTCAGTGGAAGCACTCTTGGTTCTGCAGGTCAGGGAGTTTATGTAAACCCCTATCTCATCGCCAGTTGTAGCGTCCTACTCCAGCCCGGCTACTTGCAAATGATCACACTACAAACGGTGCTTGGTATTACACATCTTTATTCATCAGCCTGTAACCGTTAACTGAACATTCTACGTTAAGAATTCTATCAACCTTACCCATGCACTTACGCCACTGTTCTACGGAGTCCATCAGGAACCAAAAGGGTCACGTCATCTCTAACTCACAAGAATTGACCCTGCGTAGTATTTAATACCACTGTAATATTTAGAGTACCTTGTTATCTAGAAAGACAGGCACTGGGCCGAGCAGTGATTGATTGGTGCTGTTGGTAGATTGTTAAGTTCTCAGTGTTCACCACTCCACTACCTCCCTGAGTAGTGTTTCACTGCTCACCTTTGCTACACTGAGAGTCAACAGCAGAAAGGATTGTGCTTGGCCCAGTTTGCAGAGCCATAGTAGCAGTAGGACAGACGCAGGAAACAAGTGGCAAACAACCTCAGCCACCACGGTTGTGGATCCACATCACTTGTATGGAAAATAGGTATTAAAGTGGGAGCAAAACCACCACACTTTGTTCCTGTTCCAAGTACTTCTTGACCATGGAACTGAGTGCTCCACAAATTACTTGAAGAGTACTGGAAAGCATTTGACTGCTCACTCTCGCTACCATGAGAGTCAAGTGCAGAAAGGAGTGTACTTGGCCCAGTTTGCAGAGCCATAGTAGGATGGACCCAGGACACCAGTGGCAAACAACCTCAAACCCACTGCTGTGGACCAGTAGCCCCTGTTTTTCTTGTGGTTCACCGAACGGGTCAGGCAGGCACAAAAAACAAACTAACTGCTCAGTCCTGGCTGTAGGAGAGATGTTACAAGGCAGAGGTTTCGGATTAGGGTAAGGCCAGGACTGAGCAGAGCTGGGGCTGGGGGAGGCATTGGGGTTCAGTTCAAAAGACAAAGTTTAAAAACACCTGACTCTCAGGCAATGGGTGTGAGGGCAAGAAATTTGAGCTATCTAGTACGAATCTATGGAATCAGGCAATTGGTCTGTAAGTTTCTGGGCGCAAGAGGTGTTTTTCCCGGATAGACAAAACATGTTCCAATCATGCCTCAATAAATGGAAGATTTCCATCAAAACATTTGACTTTGGTTCCTTGGAGGGCAAAGTCAGTTGTATAGTTTCTGCGCATTTACACACCACTGTGGTGAGTAAGGATAGTTCCTCTGTCGGGGGCTGAGGTGAGTACGGTAAGGGTATCAAGAACTCTGGCATTTTGTAAGTCAAGTTAAAGACCAGCATCTGAGTCAGAAGGGAGAAGTAATTGTAAGCCTTAAAATCATCATCTGTTGTGCAACCATAATCTACATCCGGCATGGTTATGGCGTCATAATCTAATCCAAATAGCTCCTCCAACCAGACAAAATGCTACACCGTAGGAAGAGGCCGTTTATCAAGGCAAGCTCTGACCTTTTCGTTAGCCACCCAGATTATTTCAGCCAACTTCAAGAGTGGTGCTGATAATGACTTTAAATGCTGTGTGATTATCAGCTTTGGGACTGCTGGCTTGGACAGCGCCAAAAATGCAAGAATTACGCTTTGGTCTGCGACTTTTTTCTAGGTATCAAGGTGGAAGATTGTGGAGGTGTGAAGTAGGTTTGCATCACAGCCGCTGGGGTCGTCAAGACCAAAGCAGAGAGTTTGTCTTTAGACAGTAACTCAGAGGGCACCAGAGATGACCTAAAGAAATGCATCTTGGACAAATGAAGGGCCTCAATCCTGGTCTGGATTAGCAGATGGAGCAGGGATTTCTAGATAGATCTTTTGCAGCTTCTGAATTAGTTCCAATGATGAGGAAGAGCTTGGAATGAGGATATGGTATTAGGAATCTGAACTGGATTATTTCCTCATTAGAAATGAAAACTTCCCCCTCCTGTAGAACTTTTTGGTTTTTTTGTGGAAGACGTTTTGGGGAGATTGTTCTCTTTGGCTTGTCTCTGTGGACCTTGGCCAGAAATAACTCAGCCTCCTACTCTCTGATGGCCTGTGGAAGCATCAAGAAATACAAGTCGCTTGTTAAAGAGCATAGCCATTTTATGCATAAGTCATTTATGTCTGATTGAGACATCTGCTTGTGGCACTCAGGTGAGGGCTCGAATCCTGAAACCTTCAGAGGAGATATTTGACCTAGTTGCTGTCAAAGCTTAGGACTTTTTGTCAGTGAATCACAGAGAAAGAGACCTCTGCACCATGTTGATGAGGCACAGCAAAACTAGATCTGACATCAGCACACAGCCTGCCATCTATTATACTATATTGTATAGTTCCTTCGCCTTTCTATGATATTGATTTATCGAAATAAAGTATTCTGACTGCCTGACTGGCTTATACTCCAGTGTTGTAATGTCTGGCGTGCAGAGCAACACCTGAAGTCTCATTGAACCATGTGGCCATATTGGAGATCTACAGCTGGGGAGAAAGTTCTCTGGGCTAGTCTGATGACTGTGATGATATTGTAAATGTGAGGAATCTGCAAGAAGATGTATCCATCAGAAAAGGACAGACTATAGGGGCTATATGATCTATATATGAAATCCCATTTGACATTTGTATATTAGCTTATGCAATTTAGGAATAAAGTGCTGTTAAATGTCTCTCTATACATTGAGTTGTCTGCTTGAAGTTGGTTGTGTGTTGGGTTGTAATTATAGAGCCAGTACCATAGGGAAGTCAAGTCCTGCGACCTTGAACAATGATTAGAATTTCATGGATCCTGTGTTTCAGTTGTCGTGGGTATCTGAGTGTGAGAGTGCGTTCCCTGTCACAATGAGCTTGCAAGTGTCTTCCTGTCCCACTGTCTGTGTGTGTCGCTCATATCCTGGTAACTATCGCCCTGTAACTGTCGTTGTCTCCCTTTTCCAGTTTATGTGAATCTGCCTCTCAGTGCCAGGGTGTGTGCCAGTGAGCATATACGATTTTCCCTGCCCTTGTTTCCATGTTTCCTCTTCTATACCAGTGTCTCAGGGTCTCGCTGTCGTAGTGCGTGATTTCCTGTCCGCATGAGTAGCTCTGTTGTACTCCCATCCTAGCATCTACGTTCATACCTCTGTTCCCTTAGGAAGAGTTTTCCCTGTCTTAGTGCGAGTGTGTTCCTTGCCTCCGAGTATTGACTGGCCCACTGTCAGTGTCTTTCTGTTTCAGTGTGTTCCTCTCTCAGTGTTGGAGTTTCACTGTCACCTGTGCACTCCCAGTCCCTAAGCATGTGTCTCTATGTCCTAGGGTTCATGTCTTCCCTATCCCAGAGTTTAGAAGGATGTATGACGTTACAACGCGTTTTTTTACAACGCAGACCGTTACATCGCAATTTTTACAACGCAGGATCCATTACAATGCATGCCTTTACAACGCATGTCATTACATAGCAGATGCTATTACAACGCATGCCATTACAACGTAAGTATAGGTAAGTATATCTTTTTTAAACATGTAATTAAGTTAATTTAATTTAATTAATTTAATGTAATTAATTCTCAAATTGTAATTAATTTAATTTAATAAATTTAATTCTATTAATTTAATTTAATTAATTTAAAAATTGTAATTAAATTAAATTATTTAAATTAATTTAATACATTTAATTTAATTAAATAAAAAATGGAATTAATATAATTTAATTAATTTAATTTAATTTAATTAATTTAATTTAATTAGTTTTAAAATTGTAATAATTTAATTTAATTAATTTAATTTAATTAATGTAATTAAATTAATTTATAAATTGTAAATAATATAATTTAATTAATTGAATTTAATTTAATTAATTTAAAGTCGTTTTTTAAAAAAACGGAACCCTAAAAATACCCCTGTACCCCAAAACCCAAACCCAGCCCCAAAACCTAAAAATACCCCTGTACCTCAAAACCCAAACCCAGCCCTGAAACCTAAAAATACCCCTGTATCCCAAAACCCAAACCCAGCCCTAAAACCTAAAAATACCCCTGTACCTCAAAACCCAAACCCAGCCCTGAAACCTAAAAATACCCCTGTACCCCAAAACCCAAACCCAGCCCTGAAACCTAAAAATACCCCTGTACCCCAAAACCCAAACCCAGCCCTGAAACCTAATACCCCTGTACCCCAAAACCCAAACCCAGCCCTGAAACCTAAAAATACCCCTGTACCCCAAAACCCAAACCCAGCCCAAAAACCTAAAAATGCCCCTGTACCCCAAAACCCAAACCCAGCCCTGAAACCTAAAAATTCCCAAACACCCCAAAACATATACCTCAGTACCCCAAAACATATACTCCTATACTCATACTTATTTTTAAAATGACTTAAATTAATATATTTAATTTATAATATAAAAAAACATAAATATATATATTTATTTATAATTAATATTAATTAAATTAATTAAATAATATTAAATAATTTTTTTTAAAAATTATATACTTACCTATACTTACGTTGTAATGGCATGCGTTGTAATAGCATCTGCTATGTAATGACATGCGTTGTAAAGGCATGCGATGTAATGGATCCAGCGTTGTAAAAGTTGCGTTGTAATAGAAGTCCGTTTTAAAAGTTGCGATGTAACGGTGCAATACCGTTTAGATTCCCACTGTCTGACTGCAAGTGTATTCCTGCCTTAATTCAGTTGCTGTCTGTGTCTGTCTGGCCATGGAGTCCTGGCAGGGCTTCAGTGTTTTCTTGCATGGTCTGTTTATCTCCCAGACCCTGTGTCATTATGTTCCGTGAATAGAGCCTGGCTACCTGAACCCTCTAAATGTGCAGTAGGAGAAGCCATTATTTTAAAGTAAATGGTCAGAAGTTATTATACTATAGTGTTGCTGGAGTACCACTTTCCATACCCCTCATGTGAAACCATAAGCTCTTTTAGTGAACATACCTGTAGATGAGGATCATAGGTGATTGCCACAGCTTTCCCATTTTCAGGAAGAGAAGCACTTTCTGAGACCAGAGAGTTGTCTGGTGGGCCCTTTGTAAGGACTCTACCATAACCACCTGCAAACCAGAAGCCACCACATTCTGCCTAGATTTAGTTCATGGTATAAAGAAGATTTTCATGAGCTAGTAGATCCTAGATACATGCCATTCACGCATTAAATGCTTTTTTCTGTCTACCAAGATCATAAAAGTATGACTTGAAAACAATACAAATAAAAACGTCCTCGCAGAGGCATAAAAACACGTTATAATAGGTCAAATAAACATTTCATATCATGCGACTAATCAACACAAACAAAGGGAAGATCAACTTTAGCAAGGCTATTTGGAAGCTAAAAACATTTTAAAAAATGAAATACCAAATTAGGGTAAATTTCTGTTTCTCTATCAGCAGTAACTGATTCAAGTTAAAGAGCTAGATCACACAATGTACACATTTGCAATTTGAAGCTGGGCCAACACAAAATAGCTAGCATCATACAGCCTCCAGGGGCGGCTCCTCCGCAATGGCAGAGGAGATTAGCCCCACTGGCTCAGAGCCCGAAGCTAAAAAATGAAACTATATTTCATTATCATTTTATTTTTAAGTAGCTGGCTCAGCCAGCCTGTGCAGCGAGAGGTGGGTGGGGCATGGGAGGAGGAGTTCTATGACCCCTGTCTAAGTTCCCATGTGTGTTTGGCCGGCAGTCACAGGTTGGCAAAACACACATTTGCACTTAGGTTTCTTTAACCTAGCTGTATTGAACAGCCGGGCTGCAGAAACTCCACAGACTCCCTGACCTGAGCGGAGCATCTTTTCAGCCCACTTAGGCCAATCCCATCGCTGCTCTCAGCATGAGACCAGCACAGGGATTGGACAGGGAGACTGTGGCATGGTCCCAGTATCTGCTCGGACAAGGAAGAACCAACACAGAGGCGGGAAGCGGCCGGCTGCAGGTAACTTTTTTAATCATTTTTAACCCTACCGACGAGCGCCACCTGCCCACCACTTTTCAATGTGGCGGCCGCCGCTGACAGCCCCACACTATTCAGAGGTTTATCAGCACTGTACTCTATCCTCTGCTGTTTTAATAAGCTTTGTGCACATTGGCCATACAGACAAAAGGAATCTGGAAATTGAGAAGACCATCAATCTGCTTAGGTCTGTAGAGAGGATTCTGAATGCCTCCAAATAATGGTCAGTGACCAGATTCCTGCACAATGAACTAATCACTTGATCTTTAGAGGGCAGTATTCAGGGCAAAAGAACAATATGTGTGCCAATGATTCTGTAGTCTTTTGCAGGCTAGGCATAGACGATCACCAATAACATCTCTAGATGGGTTACTGCAAAATTTCTTGGTCGGAGGAGTCCTACGGAGGAGTGATTTATCTACAGTTGGATCACACCAGGACAGTGGTTAGACATCAAGGAATTCTCTCACCAAAGAACCTCTACTAGTGAGATTTATCTGGTGAGTGACAGATTCCCAGTAGATTTCCTTTAGCCTGATCTTATGCACTGTACATTCATTTTTGGGTGACCCCAAAAGCTTTGGAGCCCCATTTTTTCCAAAAACATGCATATAGAATTCAGTCAGGGAATTTTGCACACACAATTTATGGAGATTAAATTTCCTAGCCCCACTCGGTAGGAGGCTAACTCTGCCATAGTTCACAATCAGTGCCAATATTTAGGCATTCTACACTCTGGGGAATACACCTGTGGGCCAAGTTAAAACAAAGAGGAATCAAAGGGGTATTTTCAAGTACACCCGATAGTGACCTAAGAAACCTGGGGGCATATTTAAAACAAAATGGCGCAGCGCTGCCAGCAATTTAGCTACACTGCATCATTTCAGAAATTCAGGGATGGACTGTATTTACAAGAATATGGCACACCTCTGTGTTTTCCCCTGCGCAGGCGCTAAAAAAGCTGAAGGTGCCTGCGCAGGAACCCTAGCACCATGGTGCTAGGGTGCCTGCGTTGCAGGGGTGATTGTGTTTGTGTTGGAAGGGACACTTTCCTGCACAAAAACAATCATTAATGGTGTTTTGCTCCTTCTAGGAAGATCAAAACACAAGAATAAATACAAGTATGTCTTCTTGCTTCACCACACTAATGTCTCCTTTTCAAAGGCGTTAGTTTTTGGCACTGCCTCAGATTTACAGATTCTTGTAAATCTGGGGCAGTGTCAAAAAGCAAGGGCTGTTGCATTGAAACACCCACAGCAGAACCCATTGCACGCCCCTTTGCTGCAGAAAACTGCAGCAAGGAGGGCCAGATTTACAAGGAGGTGTTAAGCCACACAAATTCACTTAGCGCTGCCTTCTAAATATGAAGCAGGGCATTGCGCCATCTTTATAAGGCCTCACCTAGAGCTTTCATATTGTAAATTTCTAGTGCTAGTGTCATCCTCCTTGATAATGTTTTCCTGTGGATTTTTTATATGGAGGCAGAGTGGTGTGTTAGTGTTGCAAGTGATTTCTGGAGCTGCATAACCCAATTTAGGTTTTGCATGGGTATCACACCCAAATAATCGAAATGTTGTACCCGTTCAATTGTGTTGCCGCCCACTCTCATTTTCCTCAATGTACCTATTCGCCTGGCTGAACCAAAGACCATAAACTTTGTCTTGGAACTATTTAGTTCCAACCTCCTCTCAAAACAAAACATGTTCAAATGGTATAAAAGCTGTTGAAGGCCCTGGGGGGATTTGGAAAGCAGCATGGTACCATCCTCAAAGAGGAAGTGCCGGGACTCTCCTACCACCCACCTTGGGGGAGTCACATCCATCCTATTCAGAAACTCCACCACCCCATTTGTGTATATGGAAAAAAGAGTAGGAGCCAAAACATCCTAGATACATACCATCCCCACAGATTAATGGGAGCTGTCTGTCAAAAATATCAAAGCTTGTCAAAGTCAGATGTGTGGAAAGGTAGCATTACTGTGTTTTGTGACTAGGGCTTTATGTTCGATAAGATCATTTTGTTCTGCGTTTTCAAAGAGCGGCATGGATGTTCTGATATATAGGAACAGCCATACCAAAATGTATAATGGCTCACTTCCACTCTAAGTGTGTGCTATATTAAAAGATCTCCAGCCCCAGTGGCACGGGCGTTCCTCCGACCTAGCTGCCCATGCCTTGGGAAAAGTCACATCAGGGGAAAACTCCATTGGAGAAATTCAATCTTGCACATGTGCCATGATGAGTTTCCCCTCATAACTGTGGGCAACTGGGAATATGCCCCCAAGCTAGGAAAATATGGTTCACACCCACAACGAGTGTAAGTGTCATGCAAGAGATTTTCCCCAAGCATTTACAGGGACACTTAGAGGCCTGTTCTAGGAAAGGCTGCTGTACATTTCATGAAGGATACCTTATCTTGGCCAACTTGGGACTTCCGCTGCTTTTTTTGAGAAATCCAATTACCTCCGTCTCTTAATGGAGGTCGTAAGACTTTCCTCCCACCCCTATCCCATGCACCCCGTTGCCGGGTCATATGTCTGCATCGCTAGCGAATCCTGGCCCCGTACGCATTTCTCTTTAGAACTTGAGAAACAGTGTGAAACGCCAGATGAGGAATGTGCGAAACTTCATCCATACTCTCATATGACTGTGGCCCGAGGCAGCTCCCCTGAACTTGCCTTTTCCTCTAGACGCACAGACACGCTTGATGTTTTGGAAAGTTCTGGGTACCTGGCCTCGCTCACGCTGCTATGGATCAAAGTGACGCCGATTTTGTCATGATCAAAAACACGTGCGAGCACCACCCTCTCCAAATTATGAATTCAGCGTGCACAGCGAAAGACACCCTTGGGGGAGAGAATGTTTTGCTAAGGCAGCCAGGAAGCACAGCTGAGTATACACAACTGCTCCTTTTAAAGCCAAATAAACTGCGAATGCAAAACTCTGGCAATCCCCTTCCTGTAAAGAAAACACTACATGAGAATACATGCATGAAATATATGAATAGACATAAGTGTTCAGGTTTGCAAACTCTTGCCAGAATTAAGACATCACATTGTGTATATTGTGTGTCATAAAGGCTCAGACTGTTTCTAAATATGGCCCTGCCTGTGTGAGGATTAACTAGTGCTCGCGGCTAGTGATTCCTGACGTGTCGATTGACTTGGATCCCAACCTGCGTATACTTTAGCGTCATGTCTTGAGAACTCAAATGAAGCTCTGGGTGGAAGGTGAATGGATGCTCGGGCTTGAGAAAGCCAACCTCAGGCACAATCAGCTTGAAGTGCTGGTAAAAGTTGGGAAGGTCTGGATCTCGCTTGAGACCTTCTGCACAGTGTCTGAGATGTTTTCTCCATGTCTTCTCCATTAATTGTCCAAAACACTGGTTGAGAGGAAGGTGAAGGTGGCACAAGAGAATGAAAGGCAATCCGACGCAAGTCCAAACGAAATGTGAACATTACTTCACAGATTCTAGCTCAAGCTATTAACCGATCATTCCTTTTCCAGAAACAGCTGTGGTGCATTTTGACTGCAGTAAAGATTGCTGGAAATTATTAATACAAAAGCAAAGCGTACAACCACAAATCTATCTTCATTCATCTTCTTGCCAACTATAATCATTTGGTTTTTTTTCGATTGTTTTCCATTTTATTTCCTGCAGAAAACTCGTTCAATTTCGCAAGCCAATTCTGGTCTTACAGAGCAACAGGACACAGTCAGCATACAACCAGAAAGATGTCGTTTCACCACCCAACTTTGGTAATGTCGTTTTAACTTATCTAATTCGATTGGCAGGTGAGCTATTTATAAATTGAACAAAAGCAGAGCCAACACACAACCCTGCTTGAAGCCAAACACAGTAGATTTGTTTTCGAGCAGGAAGCAAAATTACACATTTTTATTCTCACCCATGTATTAGAATAAAATAACAGTATACCTTTCAATACATTTGGTGGGATCCCCAACAAGAGAGTTTTAGCCATAAATTGTTCTAGATATTCATTCGAATGTGGCCTTCAACTCCACAAAAGATAGGCATACCAAAGATTGTATCAAACAGGTTGTGCATGACTGAAGATAGGGCTATCACATTTGAGATAGTAGTAATGCCCTACCGAAAGCTTGTTTGGTGCCCTTGTGCTGAAGAAATCAACATGCTCACAGCACAGTATATCAATGCCATGTCAGAAATCATTGAGAATTTAGTTCCTCAAAAACCAAAAGTCAAAAAATCATCACAATAATTTACAAATGAATAAAGAAACCAGTGAGAGCTGCAGAGGAATTATGGCATCAAAACCCCTCATCAGAGAGTCTTGCTAGCCAAGAAATGCATGGCAACACAACAAAAAACATATCTATGAGGCCAAATCAACTTCCATTTGGAATAGAAACACACCAGACTTATTTGATTCAAACAGAAAAATTGAAATAGTGCTGTAAAAAAGTTGCCAACTTCTAATAAAAAAGTAAAAAATAAAGGTTTTGATAACAGAAAAGACAAAAGAGGTTTTGAATTAAAGTCAACTATAAAAAAAGATCAGATTTCAGAGAAGTCTCACAAATTGAAATTCTAGGTCTTTCTCTTAATCCCACTTGCAGAGCCCATGACTCCATTTTAGCATAGGCTACTTTGTTGCACCATTCTGAGCTAACCTGATCAATATCTCTTTAGCTCAAATGGTAGTGCCAAACTGCCTCAAAATAAGACCTGTCACTTCTCGCCTGAAATAAATAAGAGAGTACAGAGAGAATTTGAACAACTTTTGCACAGTCTCAAACCTGCCCTTTAAAAAGCTGTCTAACCTCTCAGCTCAAGCAATTGATCATATGTAACAAGCTAGTTGATGTATATCAATCAGGCTTCAGAGAACGTTCAGCATAGAATATGCCATTCTACCATGAATTGATTATGCTATTTTATTATCTATACTCCAGTGACCCATATCTTCTAATCCTTCTTGACTAGTCAGTTGTATTTGTCACAGTCAACTACTCCACCCACCTGAACATTCTAAGAGACAGAATGACCATAGCGGGTACTGTCCTAAATGGTTCATGCCATACCTGAAAGACGGACAAATGCGGCATACTTTTTCTATGCTGACATGAAAGCCTCATCACTGAAGATCATTCATAACCTACTGCAAACACTAGGATTATTAGGAAATTCAGTCACAAATGTTTCATCATCACCTTAAACTTAACCTCCTCAAAACTAATCCCGGGCGGAGCTGGCATTGTGACTCTACGCAGAGTTCCACGAAGTTGGAAAAAACTTTGTGGAACTCCGCTCCATCCTTCCCCCCTCCCTAATTAATTACAATTACAAAAAAAACCTACATTGTACGTAATGCACGTGCGCATGCACCTGACCTACAATATAGGGGTTTCCAAAGAACAAGGATGGAGAGGACGAGGAAGGAGAGCGAACATGGCGAGGAGGAGGCAGCCATGGTAGGTAAGTGCCTTTAAAAAAATATATAATTAATTAGTGAGGGTGTAGGGGCGGCTAACTCCGCTCCACCAAGGCGTTCCCAATGGAGCATGGAGTAGGCAAAACTCTGTCAAATCTGCTGGCAGAGCGGAGTTACCTGCCTGGGCTTACTCAAAACACAGCTTCTACTGGTCTTACCCTCAAATGGCTTAGTACCTGCTCAACCATAGATCAACAACTTCTCCATTTAGACTACAATTGAGAAATTCTTAAAATGCATAAAATCATTTGGCATCTTACTGGACAAAAACCTCAATCTGAAATCCCGCCTAAATGAGCTAGCTAAGGGAGAACAAAGCCAACTGAGATTACTGAGAAGTTCCAAAGACCTAATCCCAGAGAAAGACTTCTAAAGACTGCCCTAATCACTATCGGCCACATGCATCAAAGTTAGCATTTGCGATTTCTTAGTTGCAAAAATTAAGGAATCGCAATTAAGAAATCGCAAATTGCTATGCATCAAAAAATCGCAGTTTTATTTGCGATTTCTAAAAATTCCTTAATTGCGATTCACAATTTGCGAATCACAATTAAGGAATCCCTTCCCATTGATTCCTATGGGCCTAGAGGCCCATAGGAATCAATGGGAAGGCATTCACAAATTGTGATTCGCATTTTGCGAATCGCAATTTGTGAATGCATTTTCAAGGGTGCAGAGGGGGGTCCAAAGGAGCCCCCCTGCACTCCTGAAATGTAACTTTAAGTGCAAGTTTCACACTCACATGTCCCAAGGACATGTATGTGTAACATGAAACTTTAAAAAATGCATTTTTGTGCATTTTTGAAAGTTTTCGCAAATTAGCATGAAGGTCAGCTTCATGCTAATTTACCCCTTCCTATTTGCGAATTCGCAAATTAAAAATGATCATGCATTGCATTTAAGAAATCCCAAATTGCGATTCCTTAAATACAATCGCAATTTTAGATGGTTGCGATTCCTAAAATTGCGAAAAGCATGATGCATCCCAAATTTGAGAATTGCATTCGCAAATGGCTGAAAATTGCGATTCGCACCGTTTGCGAATGCAATTCTCAATGATGCATGTGGGCATAAGCTATCAAGGCTAGTTTACGGCACTCCCTTCTCTGTTGTATTCATAGCTTCCACTTGGCCCTTCTCAAGGCACCTCTTCGTTCAACAGCTAGACTCAACGCTAGGATGTAGAATTACAATCACATAACTCCTCTTATGAGCCCACTAAAGTGGTTGATAATAGGAAGAAGACACTAGTTCAAACTAGCCTGCATCACCTGCAAATCTGTCCACACAGGAACCCCAAAATATCTAGTCTGCAAAGTTATCATCTCTGACGGTCAGCACATTCTCAGAAGTTCAGACACACTTATTAGAAACACTGACTTTCGAGAAAAAAAACTTGCAACATTCATTCTCAGCACATCTTTGAATAAGGAATTAAAGCACCTACAGTTTCAACACAGTTTCTTTATGTAATGATCTTTCATGATCCTGTAGCTTAGACTGTCCTAAATCTAGTGTTGTAGAGCAGATTAGAGTGAAGTGATACAGAGTGGAGTGGCCTAGAGTGGAGTGTCGTACAGCGTCGAGTCATAGAGTGTAGTAGCATAGAGTGTTGTGGCGCAGAGTGGAATGGCATAGAGTGCAGTGGCATAGAGTGGAGTGGAGTATAGTGGAATAGCGTACAGTGGAGTGACACGTCATTGAGTGGAGTGGCGTGCCACAGAGTGGAGTGGCTTACTGTAGAGAGTCATTTGTCATGCTTAATTTGTTTATTTTTTCCATAGGTACCACAGTACGTCCCAGAAGGTTTCAGGGAAGCAACGCGTTACCCTGCACACGTTTTAAAAGCATATAAAACAAAAACAAAAAAAATCCCTGACTGTAAGACTTTTGTTAAGCACCTCATTTCTTTCTATACAGTCTAAAACATCAATAACCTATATTTCCCCTTTAAATCCAGAACAAACACTATGTGTGATATGGCTGTCTTTTAATTTTGTGAGGGCCGTCATCATCCAATAATATTGTGTTTTTTCATCGCCATGAACCTCGGTATACTGTGAAATTACCACAGTATCTCACTCATTTTTTGCCCCTTATAACTTTATAACTACTGTACCAGTTGAGATCGAACACCAAAAAGGATCATTTCCATCCCATCATCTATGTTCCTACCAAATTTAATCGCAGTCAGATCAGGAATTTTGTCGCTACATCTGAGTAAAAAGTCAATGGAAAATGCATTGGTGGAAAAACCTGTTTTGGGACCCATTTTTTCTTTGCACCCCCTTAACATCGCCACAAAACTTTGCATTATCAGCCAATGTAGAAAATGGAATAGGTCTGCAAAGTTTCAAGCAGATTCATCAAACAGTGAGAAAGTTATTAGCAAGCAAAAATCTGAGGCATTTTTATCTCTGGGAATCCTAATTTATACACATATACACACACACACATGTACATATATATATATATATATATATATATATATATATATATATATATATATATATATATATATATATATATATATATATATATACATACATACATACATATATATATATATATATATATATATATATATATATATATATATACATACATACATACATACATATATATATATATATATATATATATATATATATATATATATATATATATATATATATGTACACACACACACACACACACACACATATATATATATATACTTGTTGGTGAGTTCCAGACAATATATAAATTACAGAGAAGCTGGGGGCTGAGTGTGGGCGATAATCTTCAACGGAGACACGAAGAACGGCATTTGCCACATCATGCGAGTCTTCTGGGATATGGGACTACTACTGGCGAAACGGGAAATAACGAGGCATTGGAAGGCGACGGTGGGACCTAGCAGCAGGAGGTGGAGGGCTGAGTTGGCAAAATGGGCGAGCAGCGAAAGCACACTTAGATACCAGCAGGCAAGACGGCTAAATAATGAGAGAGCGCCTGAGGCAGCGATAGCATGGGAAACATTAGTGCAAGCGCTACGGGATTATCAGACAGGGGATGACCGAGAGGAGGTTGCACTAGCACTAGCAGTAGAAGACCCCGAGCCTGATCAGGTACATTGAATGACTGAAAGGGAAGTGACTTCTGTTCCCACAAGTCATAATAAAACCACAACGAAGCACACACCGGTGACAAGGGGGGGGGGGGGTGTTCCAGTCGGGAGGGAGTTGGGAATACACAGATTATTGGGATATGTTCCTTGACATACGACCGCTTACTGCATTACAGTAATTGTATAGAACATTATACCAGGGATAGGGGGTTGGGTGCCTTTGTGGGGGCTAGTTTATTGCATTGATTGATCGATGATGTGATATTATATGCAGACTGTATAAAACCCAATAAACTATGTTTCCCCCCCAAAAAAAATTATGCGAGTCTTCTGTTGGTCAGATACAAACAAGGGTAATTACAGCGTGGCGTGTAATGACAGCCGACACGCTCAGAGAAAGAGAGCAGGCAGCAGCTGCAATGTTCAGCGATGTAATCGTAGGGGATACGAACTTAATTACCCACAATGCACCATCTTTGACAACAAACACGGGAATGAAAGAAAAATTTAAATTATTGGAAAAGGCGATGCGCACAGAACAGAAAAGGTGGTGGGAGGCCAAGTCCCTGCAGAGGTACATTGACGTTGGTCGAGTACCGCGGGGACTTAGAATATTATTGGCACCCAGCTACGAAGCACCCAACTGTGATATGATGCGGGAGTGGGCAGAAATGAACCTTGAGTCTTCGCGCAAATTACTATTTATACTGGGAAAATATGCTGAGAAACACTGCATCGATTTGGCAGAGGAAATTGAGAAACTAAACAAAGAACTGGATAAACTGGATGAAACGGAAGCATTGGAAAAACGAAAAAACGATATGAAGAGAAGATTGAAGAAAGAAGAGGATGTCATTCGGGAACGCAAAGCGTTCAAATTCCACTGTGATAGGTGCGATTACAAGTGTGGCAGAATCTTTACCTTCGCACGCAAATTTGAATACTTGAAATCAGGCAAAGCAGGAACAAAACATCCAAATAAAAACCAAACAGAATTTACCACGTCAGGCATGCAAGAGGAATTAACATCAGCTTCCGATATTAGTTCAGCAGCTGAAAGTGCGCATGAGCAAGTCAGCCAAAGAAAAAACAGGAAAGAGGGAGCTAGAAAATTTTCACTCACAGAGGAGGTTGATTTTTTATGACAAGAGCGCCTGCAGACATTACGACCTCGGAAAACACAGGCCAACCCTCCATCAATACAAGCAGAAAACACAGGGAGAGGCGGAAAGCCAGCTGGCGCAGAAAACAACAGCAACCAGAGACAACCGAAATGCCACCTGAAAAAATTCTGGCGCAAATAAGCTCTGATGCCGCTGAATCATCTCCCAAAACAGTGGTCAATCTAACAGAGGTGGTTCTTAATAAAGCGGAAGAACAACTGTTAGCTCTGGGACTGCCGTCTGTCCAGAAAGCTCTTTCAACTATGCAGCTACCAGGGTAGACATTTACAAAAGTGTGCGGAAACGGAAACTTCAGAAGCATTTTAAACAAATCAATGTGGGAGAAACTACCAAGATACCATGCATCGTAGATAACACCACTCCGGAACCCAATGAGAATTGCGTAGAATCTAAGAATGCAAAGGAAAAACAATTGGAAACTGTACTTGAATCACTTTTGGAGGAAGGGGATGTTTCCTCTATTGACCATGATACACCATTGTCTCCTGCCATTGTACAGACCTTGGTACATACTCCCTTTAAACCACCGTCTACCTTTTATCAAATCATGCTAAAAGACACTATTGACAGTTTTCAGGACCAAGTAGTGCTAGATTTAAAAAATGTAAATAAAAAAATCCAAAGCACTATTGCCTGCAACACAAGAAAAAGGAAAGACACAAAGGAGCTCCAATATCATCAATTAATGACTAAACTCAGCAAGGATCACAGTATAGTCATAAGAAGCGCAGATTAAGGCGGCCACCTCGTCCTATGGAAACAAGAGGATTATGTCCGCGAAGCAATGAAACAACTGAATGACACCGACTGTTATAGTCGCAGTTGTAAAGTATAATGACTACACATGGAAGTTACAATTTGAAATTATCGGCCTGGAGAAGTACAGGATTGCTATCCAAGGATGAATATAAATATCTGAAAAACAACAACCCTGTGGCACCCATTTTATATTTCATCCCGAAGATACATAAGGATGCAATCAACCCTCCAAGTAGGCCGATAATATCAGCCAGAAATAGCATTTTTGAACGAACTTCAATTTATATTGATTTTTTCCTTCAGTGTCATGTTCCATCTTTAAAGTCATATATCCGTGATACCGGGGACTTTATAAAAAAATGTTTGATTTTAAATTATGTGAAGACTTTTTGTTAATTACTCTCGATGTGACATCTCTTTATACATCGATTAGGCACAAAGACGGCCTTAGAGCTATAAGATATTACCTGGCACGCAGGGGGGCCGAACACAATGAACATACTAATATGTTGTTAAACATGATAGAGAGCTGTCTGACCAATAACATCTTTATCTTTCAGAACAATTACTATCAACAGGCAAGAGGTGTGGCCATGGGAGCCAGCTTCTCCACCTGCTATGCTTGTTTGCTTATTGGCTGGTGGAAGGAGCTGGTTCTCATGGTGAAACACCAGGATACCATGGTCAAACATATTAGGGCTTGGTTGAGATTTATTGATGATCTCTTTTTGGTATGCAAGGCACCAAAAATGAGGCAGAGGAGTTCATTGAGAATATCAATATAAACGACCTCAATTTGAATTTCAGTGCCTGCGTCAGTGAGAAAGAGGTCAATTTTCTAGATATGGAAATCTTCATTGAACAGAGCAAACTTGAGACCTGCCTGCATCGAAAGCCTACTGCAGGGAACTCTGTTCTACATGCTAGCAGTGCCCATCCTGGGCACGTAATCCGGTAAACGACCTTTACAACGCGGTCAAAACACCGCAGTGCCATCACAACGCAGATTTTAAAACGCAAGTCGTTACCACGACTTGCACTGTAGGGCGCTCTAGACTAAGGAATAGTAGATTTACTATTCTAACACCTTCCCTACTGTACGTAGGCTGGAGTTGGAATAGTAAATTATACTATTCCTAAGTCCAGCACCCTACAGCGCACGTCGTGGTAACAACTTGTGTTGTAAAAGCTGCGTTGTGATGTACCACGATCATTTTGATCTCGTGGTAACATCATACATCCCCTAATCCATAGTATCCCTTATAGGGAGCTATTACGTTTAAAATGTATATGCAGTAACGAACAGGATTTACTATTAGCCCAAGGACAGTGCTTAAAGAGATTTCAAGAGAGAGGCTACAGTAAAAAGTGTTCAGATGAGGCCCTTATGAAAAGTAATTTAGTCACTAGAACGGAATTAGTAACAACGAAACACAGTGATGTAACCAAGAGTAAGTCAAATGAGAATTTTAGATTTAATCTAAGGTTCAATAAACAAGAAGGTGCTGTTCGAAAGATAATCAAGAAAAACTGGCACCTTATCAAACAGGACCCCATCATAGGCTAAACAGTTCCCCAACACCCGGCAATAACATACCGCTGTGGCAAATCTATGAAGGACACTTTGTTCAAAAATGATTCTTGTGGACCACCGATAAATAATACATGGCTATCACAACGTACTGGCTTTTTCAAATGTAAGACATGAAAGGCATGCCAGCATGGGCTGTCGATTACCAAATATAAAACGCCCTTTAGTGAAAGAGAGGTTGTCAATAACAAGGTATTAAATTGCAAAACAGACCATGTAATTTATGTATTAGAATATCCTTGCAAATTAAAATATGTTGGGAGCACTGTATTACAAGGCCATAAAAGAGGGTTACAGCGCATCAGAGCAATTAAAAACAACGACCCCTCTTATCCGGCAGCACGCCACTTTAATGGAATACACAATGGGGTTTCGAAGGAGCTACGTTATTATTTATTAGATTCGGTCCCTATATCAAAGAGGGGAGGGGACCGAACAAAGGCCCTTCGGAAATTGGAGATGCTGTACATTCTCAATTTGGATACCATGCATCCGGGAGGCTTGAATGCCACAGAGGAATTGTGTTCCAGCCTTGAAACATAAATCTGACCAGAATGAGATGTTATATTTGGTTATGAGATCGAACTATGAACATTGGTATAATGGGAAGGTGACTGTGGCATATGCATAGGTGTTGAATTTTAAATATTTATTTATGGGGTATATACATGTATATTTATATTGTTATTTATGTTTATGTATTTATTCAACTAATTTTTAGTGATATAAAAAGTATATATTTATTGTCACACAGTTTACATATGCTAGCAAGTCTCCATACTCTTATACTATATCCCCGGTTCCATAACACACTATTTTAATGAATCTATCCAGTACTTAACAAAATCAACTAAATGAATATTTATATGTATATAAAAAAATGTAAACTATTTGATGATGAGTAGTAGGCATATATTTTACTTGTTTTTTTCTCTCTTTTCTTTTCTTTCTCTTTTTAGAAAGGAACTATACACATTCCTGAAAATCAAAACGGCCATTACAAAGGCAAACCTAAGAAAAATCCCGCCAACCATCATCAAATACATGGAAGCCCTCAACGCGACTGGACACCACACAGCAAAAATATACAACCTTCTCAACCCTCAAACATCCTCGCTAAACAAGAAAGTAATGAACACATGGGAATCACTCCTTGGAAGGCAGCTAAACGAGGAAGTAAAGGGCAAACTGTGGCGGTCGGCAAAAACAAACAAGGTCACGCCACAACTGACACAAACTAAGTTCTGGCTCCTCCACAGAGCATACTGGACCCCGGCGAGACTCCACAAAGTAGGCATAAAGGACACGAGTATCTGCTGGAACTGTGATAAAGAGGAAGGGACCCTGGAGCACCTCACCTTCGAATGCCACAAAGTCAAGAAGTTCTGGGCGAAAGTAAACAACTTTATCAACAACATCACCAACAAGAATATAAAGGTAACCTTTGTGAGCCTTGCCACAGGCTTCATGAGAGAGTACCTGAACAGCAAAGAGGAGAGAGACCTGGTAGACATCCTACTAATGGCAGCACTAAAAATCATCCTAACAAACTGGAAGAACACAGCCATAGCAAACTTTAAAACATGGATAAACTGGGTCACTTTCCTCAGAGGCGCAGACAACATCACCAGCAAGTTCACAAAGGAGCACAATGCCAAAGATGGAATGTGGGAGCTCCTCGACACATACCTGGAGTCACGAAGGACTTAACGACAGACCCGGCCCCCTCCCCCCTCTTTCTCTTTCTTTCTCTCTTCTTTCTGCATTATAATGTACTGTATGTAACTTCTGATATGAAACTTATATTTTAATAAAAACATTTGAAATAAAAAAGAGACTTAATTAATTATATACATTGTCATTACAATTGGGTCTTTTCCTGTTTTAACATCACAAAGTGTTCTGGGAGATGTAGTTTCTTAATGCCGAATACATCTTTAAAACAATGTCAATGGTGACAAAAAGTGCTATTATGTGAAAAACAATGTGCAAATTAAGTGAAATAGACAAATACATTTGATAATCACCCTCCTTATGCTCAATTCTTGGAATATGCCACATTCGATTGTCAAATTTATATACATTTTGTCATTACATATATATGCTCTAAAAATAAAAACAATATCTAAGTAATTACATTGAAAGTATTCCAAACACATATCAAATGTAATTAAATAAGAACATTAATACAAAAACTACATAGTTTAAATAACTTTTTGCCCTAAACCGACACAAGAATGCCTTAAAAAAACTATAATCTTACTGTCTATATTGTTTCCCGCAGTATTCTTGAGCGGACCATATTTCTGGCACAATATTCTTGTATAACACTATCTTTTCTCCGATATTTTGGCATGGATAATTTCAATGCAGCCACAATTACTGGTCAAGCAACCGAAAGACGTCCTACTATACCCTGAAGTTAGACAACAGGCCAGGTGAGTCGCTTTCAGTCACAAGGTCAGCGTACTACCTGGCACTGCAGGCCCTTGCCTTTGATCTTTGTTTAAATGATGTATTGGAGTATGCATGAGTTTTCATCTCACTGAGGTATCCCAGGAGCATATCACTGATCCCATGGAATCAAAAACAGACGGCTACCAGCTGGACTTCATGCACACTGGAGCAATATGCTTTCAGATGTCTGTGAGAATGCTTCAGAACAGCTTTCCTTTCAAGTCAGTAATGCCATTAGCGTAATTTAGATGCCTAGTGAAGGGGATGCTAGAATCTTTAAACCTTCTTAAAACATGTCAGATGTGCACAGAATCCCTTTGCTGGGACCGAGCATTAAGGGAAGTTGAGTAGAAAAGATCACTATTTAAACTGTGGTCTATTTAGCAGAGTTTAGGCTTTACAAGAAAAGGCGTATGCATTTAGAGTGAAAAGCATAAAGCTATCAGCACAACCCTGAATAGGAAGAGAATAACATAGCCCACGACTCACGTGACACCTTTTCTAAGATAAAGTGTCATTCCCTGGGCAATCGTTTAGAAAACTTGTGTTCAAATGTCCTATAGTGCACTCTTCTGGAGGACATTATTCTAAAATAATGCAATGGTCGGTTTGTGATTTCCTGGTGAGCGGCATTGTCCTAGTATCTTATCATTTACTCGGAGGTCAACCTATTTTCCTATAGAGAATCTTTCAAAGAAAAAACTAGGAGACTGTTCAACCTCTTACAGTTTGTTTCAGTGAATACAAACACGCCTTTCTTCCCAAAACACTATACATGGTAACACTCAGTAAAGGTATGATTGGGAGGGTACAGTAACTAAGGATGGTTTTGAGTAGGTGGTTTTAAAACATTCCTGGATATTTATTAAGAATTGTATTTGTTATAAAGTATGTCTTTTTTATTGTATTGGTGTATTTTTGTGGACCTCCGTTGGAGTTCCGTAACAAATAAACTAATTGAATTGAATTGAATTGAATTAAATTGAGTAGGTGGGGCGGCGATGCAAAAAATTACTGTTGGACGGGAATGTCACTCTGCCTGGTTAAAAATGTGTACCCCTACCTCGAGTGGCCCAACTACAAGTGAGCAAGTGAATCTGGCCAGAGGTTTATCAAGACCTTACATTGCACCAGGTGACGTATTATTATTGCATTTTATTGAGCGCACAGCTACCCGGAGGTTTCCCGGCGCTTGCCTTGGGAACCGTCCTGGCTTTTCCCTGTGAGATAGCCCCTACAGGGCATCCCCAAGGTGAAAGCCAGGCATCCCGCCGCAGGTGGGCCGTTGTGGAGATTAAGCAAGCTTAATGCCCAGAGTTGCAGAGTGAGAACCCATGATTAGAGCAGGCACCGAAGCGAGAATTATCGAGTCCGTGGACATTTGAGCTCAAGACCCTGCCGCGTCGGGAATTGAACCCTGGTCCTGGGTCTGACCTCAGCTTCCGGGTCTGCCTGCTCTACACCGTGAGCAACACTGACGTAAGGCAACGCAAGGGCTTAGTAAATCTGGAGCAATGCAATGCAGCGCAGATCGCTGCCTTGCGTTACTCTGCATTGGGAAGGCGTTCCATGGGTGGAGCCATTCCCACATTTACTAAAACTAGTTAACCTAGGAATGCGGCAAAGCGCTACGCCTCCTCAACAGGAGGTGTAACAAGGAGAAATATCGTTTTTTCACCCTGTGATTTTTCTCTTTCTATGTGTGCTGCATTCTTCAGCACACGTCGAAAGAGGAAAATGCATCTAAGGAAAGTTTTTGTGCAGGAAGGTGTCCCTTTCTGCACAAAAACAATGACGCTTGTAATGCAGGCACCCTTGCACCATCGCACAAGGGTGTCCGTGTTGGAGCTAGGCAGTGCACAGTGCAACAGCACAAGGACAGAGCAGGAATGCACCATATCTTAGTAGATATTGTGCATTCCTTCACACACTAAATCCTGCATGTGCTCTGCAGGCCTTGGCCTGAAATTGACATTGAAGCCCAGAGTTTGAGGTCATGGGTGGGCTCTAAAAGAATAGCCTTGAATTGTGAGCAATAGTAGAAGGAAAAGGTTTTTAGACCTAACTAAATAGACACATTTTAAGACTGCTAGCTTGGTACAAATAAAGTTCTTCTACATTATTTCGCATATGTTTAAGTACTATACATTTTCAGTACATGTTCTTAACCTATGAATTATTTACTAAATTAATAATACATTTGAACATAATTCTTTCATGTTATAAAACAGGCACATTCTTTCTATGTGTGGATAGGTGTGGTGCAGTGGCCAGGGCAGCTGACTTTGGCGCACAGGGTTCATGGTTCGATCTCTGGCTGCAGCTCAGCTCAATATCATGTGACTCTGGGCAATAGCTCACTTAATTTCCATGACAGCTCCCAGCGACATGAGACCCGTAAGGGTGAGTAGTTTGCGCTTTACAAATACGGATTAATCCTTATTTTCAGTGTAATAGCATTAGGAAGACATTCGGCTTACATGTCTATCTAGATCAGACATTAGGAGTTTCCATTTTACAAGTACATACGGTCAGAGTCCTGCTAGGAAGTCCCCCACACGTTCCAACAAGGTTGATGGAATCAAACATTATAGTGAACATTATAAACCAGAAGAAGAAAATACCCGCCCTCCGCCCCAGAGCTACCATGATAGGTAACCTTTAGAAAGCTTACATGTCGGTTCCTGTCCTTCCTGGAGTCATTGTATTTGTCCTAACACCAATGGATTCGTATCCAACCCACAGTAGGGATGTGTCCCGCTGGTATCCCGGTTCTTATGTATTTTTCCCAGATCCGTCCGGTGAAGCTTCCCTCTGGGATTGAGTATACGTGAGTAGGCACCGAGTCATCTCCCCCCAAGCTGTTAGAGTCTCATGTGACTTCAGGTCTCTTCCTGTCTGCCTCATATGTACTTTCTCTGCTCCTGCCCATTCGTTGAGATCCCTCTCTCAAGCTACCCTAGCCAGTGCACTGGGACTTATCCATTGAATTGCAATTTTTCTTTTTGCAATGAGGAGGCCTAAGATAGCGTATCGCCTACCGAGGTTTCACTTAGGATTCTCGGAGAGAAGGCCCAACAGACATACCCTCGCTGTCTGCGTGATCCTCCACCCCGTATTTTCTCGCAGCTACTGCCCAAAATCGATGTACTACTGGGCAGTACCAGGTCATGTGCAAGAAGTTAGCCAGTTCCAAATGGCATCTAGGGCATTTTGAGTCTTTGGCGGGGTATATATCATGTAGACGTTTAGGGGGTAGGTAGGTCATGTGAATGTAATTATATTGGATCTATTTAAAGCGGGCACTCACCCGCACTCTTTTAACCCCTGTATGTATTTTTAGCCAATCCCTTTGAGAAATTGGGTCATCAATATGGCATTGCCAGGCCTCTTCTACTGGGAGTGGCTGCAGCTGCCTATCTGCCTGCAATGCCCGATGAAGGTGGGTTATTAATTTACGACCACCTGCCTTCTCTAGCAGTGTGACCAGCATGTGTGTACGCTCTGGTGCCTCCGGGAAGGTTGGCCAGGTTTGCCTCGCCGTTGCAGGGATCTTTGCATACTAGAGGAATTGGCCTGTACCCAGGGTAAAAGATTCTAGAGCCTCTTGCATGGAGATAAATTTATCCTCGGGATATAAGTCAGACAACATCAAACAACCCCCCTCTTGTCATTTGTAAATAGCCATCGACTGTGCAATGTGTGCTAAGGGTACCAGTAGCAAAATATCCAAGTCCGGAGCATAAGGGGCTAATCGGAGTATGTGCCTTGCTACTCTTGCCCATATTCTCAACATGAGGCGGATTACACGGAGGAGAGTCTGTGGAATCCTAGCCCCTTTCATTAGGTGCTCCCCCAATTGGTATCCACAGTGAGTACCTTCCAGCGGGTTTCCTTCCCAGTTTGGCTCGCCATCCAGCCAACGAACCTCATACTGCAGTTGTGCGCCTCAAAGATGCTAGACTTACCCTACATCTTCCCCCTTGCCATAGAAATGCTGTGGTCAGTTTTTCGAGCTCTACAAAGACTGTTCACGGGAGCTCACAGAAGGTATCTCGCCTCAAGTACAGACAGCATGGTAGCACCACCATCTTAAGGAGTGCAATTTTTGCCATAAGAGATTGTTGGAGGGAGTTCCAAAATTGTATAGACGATTTTAACCCAGCCACAACCCTCGCCATGCTGGGTGACCTCGAATCTGTGGAACCGGGTTCGAGTCTCGACAATGACGCTGAACATCCTGTGATTCTGGGCAAATCCCTTAATCTCCCCGTGACTAATAAAAATGAATGTGTGTCCTCATGTAACGTAACCATGCTATGTAAAGCGCTTTGATACCCGATTCGGTTCAAGTTCGCTCTGTATAAAACACTGCCAAAAAATAAATAAAAGGTCTGTCAATGCTTCCACCCAGTTGGTTGGTTGGTTAGAAGTCAGAGCGGGAATAACATTGCTTTTTTTTAGCATTTACCTGAAGTCCTGAGATCTCCACTAATTATTTCACGACTTGAGCATGGTTGGGACCGAATTTTCCGGTTGTCTGAGGTAGGCCAAGGCATCGTCTGTGTACAACGAAATTATGTGTTCACTATTGACCACAGGAATACCCCAACCCTGGAGGGACTATTCTACATATTATTTTCTATGTAAAAACATTTCTGTAACATTTCAAATGCATTCTAAGGTGTAATTCTAACATGGTCTGTTTGTCAAATTTTCTTTTTTTAAATATTTTTCTTCAGTGGTGGTAAATAAAATCCAGTTTTTCTGGGATATTTCTCCCTTGCCCAGCAGCTCCAGAGTCGCTTTCACTACTCGGGGATTGAGCTCTTGGAGCACCTTCAGTTTTTCCCAGTAGACCTTGAGGTCATGTCATGGTTGTAGCTAATTTGTGTAATTCTGCCTTTGGGTGTTTGAACGATTTCATATGGGTCCTGTACCAGATGTTACCCAGTTTGGTGATCCCTGTATAATCCCAGGCCTTGTAGTCTGTCAGTCACACTAAACTGCAGACAAGGACCTGAAAGTAAGTGGATGGTGCTAAGGTCAAATGTACTCGCCTGAGATGGTACTGCATACTGTGACTTGTCAGACAGCGTTTTGATCTTGGTGAATTAGGGAAGTTATGAATCTTACCAGTCGACACCCGAGGACCTTAGCTAGGACTTATGCCTCCAAGTTGATGAGGGAGATCGGTCAGTAGGAGGAACAGTGCTCAGGGCATATACCCAGTTTCAGTGTTACTGAAACTGTTGCAACACGGAGGTCATCAGGCAGTCAGCCACAGAAATATCTGAAGCCAGGTGGAAGAAGGGATCCAGATGGGAGAAGGTGTGTTTGTTTGCAGAAGCAGGTTGTCCAAGGAGTGACATCTAGTGAAATACACATATGGCTGCTCCTCACTCCATCTTATTGTTCAGGCCATTGACATGCCATAAGAGCACGTTGTAAGTGGTAGCAGCTGTGTTTGTGCTTATTGTAGTCGTATCATATGACAATCAAACAATTTCTTTTAACACATCATCTGCTTCAACAGGACACAAAACACATCTTCCAACCAAATATTAAACCTCCCAAATTGTCGTCAGCCCACACTTACACTCCAGATGTATCTGTCACTGGAAAGAAAACGCTTACATTATGGCTGCTGAGCCATCGGGGAGTGGAACAGGGCCTTGGACTCATCACATTAACAAGTACTTACTAAGACACGCCGAGAATATATATATAGTCATGTGTCTTGCCATATCTGAAGCTAAGTAGTACACATCGAATCATCCAGGAGTCATGAACGCAACATGCCTGGGTGGGGAGAGGGAACACTCTCAAATTAAACTTCTTGATCAGCTAAAAATGATTAACAAGCTATGCACAATGTAAAAGACAGGCCAACTAGTGGAGGAATCAACTACAACTTGACCTGGCTAAGCAAACATGAGACTGAGATATGAGTTATCGAATTTGGATATAGATTAAGATTAAGTGTCTGTTTGTTGTGGACTCAGTCTTTGTTCATCGTCATCTTCATCCTCTGTGGAAGCCTTTAACACATTTCTAATGCTAGTCGCCACAACCCCTCATGGAACATCCACTGACCTCCTTTATTGCTTTTTATCCCAATATATGCCTGCCCACAAGGTAAATTCTGCCAATCAACACCTTCTAATCACACCTAAACTGTCTGCACACCTCAGGAAATAAAAACAACAGTAAGAGCTCACCTCGTGAAACTTGGTGTTAGTGGACGTCACACATAGTGCCTAACAGTGTAGATATCTCAATTTTGTATATTCACCTGAAGTAGGGAGATAGCTGCCCACTATGCTAGCCTGTTGTATGTGCTTTGTGTTGTCCTGAATTCAGATGTCTGTCTTTGCTGCTCTTGCTCTCACGCAGCGGTTTACTTAACACACACAGTTTTCAACCACATTGGTTCCTGAAATACCACCCAATCTCTATATTTTACTATACACTGAAGCATAACTTGCCTTAACTTAAATTTCTGTAACCTTACTTTTGTCTGGTTCATGAAATGCCTGCATTACATGTAGAAAAATGGTGGATATTCTTTTACACATTTACTCTTTTTTATCCTTAAAAGGGACATGTACTCTCTGTACATCGCCCACTTCCTCCATACTGACAAAATGGACTGAGTGATAAACTTCTCATTTTGCCATAACTTCTGCTCTACTTTCTTCAGATCCCTTTTAGGTCTAAGGCCCATATGTATCAAGAAAACGATTTGCGATTCTGAAATTGCGATTATTACCGAATCGCAAAATCAGAATCGCAAATGGGGATGTATCAACGCAATCGCAAACATTTAGCGATTCGCCCAAAATCGCGAAATATTTCCGTGATGGATAATAGCGATTCCTTAAACGTCAAAAATCGCTAATTTGAGAGTTCGCATCCAGAAAATCGCTATATAGCGAGATCGCAGCCAGAAAATCGCTAAATTGTGGCAATTTAGCGAATTTCTGGAAACATCCAATCGCAATCCTGATGCTTTATGATGACATCACCACCCAGGAAGTGAGTGATATCCCATGGTGCTTCAGGATTGTGAAAGAGAGTGTGAGAGTGTTGTTTGGTACTCAGGAGCCATGGCAGAAGGTGGAAACCAGGATGTCCCAGCAAGCCAGCAGGAGCAGCAAGAAGGGGAAGCAGACAGGAAGAGGAAGCTCAAGTTCTCTGAGGCTGAACTAGAGACCCTCATTACAGAAATGGTGCCACACCATGAGGCATTATTCGGGAGGAGTTCCCACAAGGTGCCAGAAGCCAGCAAGAGACGGATTTGGGAGGGCATCCAAGCCAAAGTGAATGCCCTAGGTGTGACACACAGGACAGTAAAAGTGTTGCGGAAGCGCTGGTACGACCTGCGCCAGCGCTCCAAGGAGAAGTTGGCTGCCAGGCTGGAGCAGTCCCAGCTCACCGGTGGGGAAACCTCCAACGTCCCTGACTCTACACCACTGGAGGAGCTGGTAGAGGGCACACTGCCTCCACAGAGTGTTGCGGGCGTGCCCGTGCTCGACAGCTCAGCACAACCAGCTGCAAGACCAGGTAAGAAGCATGCCTCCCCACCCTAAACCACCCCCATAACCCCCTGCAGCGACCTAGGGATTAGGGGAACCACATGTCAGCCTAGAGCAAGTACACAGGCAGTCACAGCAATGCATTATGGGAGATGTAGTCACAATAGTCTGTGATGTTGGATGTAGCATCAAAATTTTATAAATTACACATGTGCAGGTCAGGAAAGGTGAATGACACAAGTAAAGTCAGGGAACACTGTGAAAAAATGTATTTGAACATCACATGTAATGAAAAAATAAGTAATGTGTGCTGTTCTATCCACAGCACCTGCAAGTGGAAAGGCTACAGCCAGTGCAAGTGAGACAGGACCCTAAGCCTCAGGAGAAGCCAGCCATGACCATGATACAGATGGGGAGGACAGTCCTTTCATCCGACCACAGGGACACAGTAGGAGGAACGTGAGGCCATTCAGAATTATGGATGATGAGGATGAGGACAATGAAAATGTGCAGTCTGATGCACCAGTACCCCAGCAGCAGGAGTCCAGACCACAGTCCAGAGGCAGGCGTAGACCCCGCACGGCCATCAGCTCCAGTGTGCCCAGGAAGAATCTGTTTTTGCCGGCCTAGAAATGCACATGCTTCAGCTACACCGCCTGCAAGCGAAACATATGAAGGCCATTCAGAGAGAGATCAGGGCAGGGAACAGAGGAATACGCGAGGAAATCAGGAGGGCTGTGCAGGAGCTGACTACAGAGTTGCGAGCTGAACGCGCAGCCAGGCGCAAAGAAATGGCCCGTATGGACCACTACACGCGCGCTATTAACCGGCTGGCCTCCTCCACCAATATGCTGGCAAGGCGTGCCATAGAGACCCAACGTGAGTTCTCGCATGGAATCCAGGATATAGCCACTGTGGTAGTGTAGTCAACTGCCACCCTGGATGAACTGCATGCACTGCGTACTGCTGGACCAGGGGTGCTTACCCCCAGTGAGGAGGACTCACAGTCGATGCGGAGCTCCAACACACCACCACCCACTGTTGAGAGGCGCCGTAGTGGCCGGAGCACCAGGCCTGCCACACAACAATAGGGACTGCAGCAAAATGGCTATTGCACACAGGGGAGAAATGGGGCCAGCAACAGTGTTGCACTTGCTGTACTAATGACTGAATTTGTTGCACTGTGATTGAAACATGTGCTTTGGTTTAGGAGAGTTCATCCATGTTTTTTTGGATGTGTGTCATTGTTGCTATTGGGAATTAAACACGTTAGCAAAGTCAGAAGTTGTCATTGTATAATTTTCACTCACCTAGAAGTAGTTCCGCATGATCTCATCATGCCTCTGTCGTCCAGCTGCAGCAGCAGCTACGCCAGCTTCCATGTGTATGGGTCCAGGTCCCTCCACGTCAGAGGATTCTGAGTCTCTCAACTCCATTGGTGTCCCTTTCCTGGTTGCAATGTTGTGCAGCATGGCACAAGTTACTACAATTTTGCAGCACGTCTCAGGGCTGTATTGGAGGGCTCCCCCACTTTTGTGAATGAATCTGAATCTGCTCTTCAAAATGCCAAATGTTCTCTCGATGGTGCCTCTTGTTGAAATGTGTGCCCGGTTGTAGCGCCGCTCCCCAGCAGTGGCAGGATTCAGGTAGGGTGTCAGGATGAAATCCCGGACTGCATAGGCACTGTCCCCTGTGGGTGGAAATGTTTAAAGGTCAGTCACTGTGATGCCCATGCTGGCCATGAGAAATGTGGGCTGACATTGTGTGCTGTTACCTAGTAGGTATCCCTCTCCAAATTCCCCTCTTGAGAGTCTACGGTATAGCCCACTGTGACGGAATATGAAGGCGTCATGTGTGCTTCCTGGGTACTTTGCCACTATGTCGGTGATTATGTTTTTGGCATCACACACCATCTGTATGTTCAGTGAGTGGTAGCATTTCCTGTTCTGGAATACATACTCTATGTTTGAGGGGGGTGAAATGGCAACATGTGTTCCATCTATACATCCTATGACGTGGGAGAATTGGGCTATGTTGTAAAATTCCTGCTTGGTCTGTGCTAGTTCCTGTGGGGTGCTGGGGAAGTGTATGTGGTGTTGCATCCTATGTGTCATGGCGTCGAGGAACGCATGGAAAAAGCACGACAGGGCACTTTGTGACACCCCTCCTGCAGAGGCTATGACCCCCTGAAAACTACCTGAGGCCAGCAGATGTAGTGAACACAGGACCTGGATCTGTGTGGGTATGGCTTGTGTCCTGCGGGTGGGGTGTTCTAGGTGAAGCCTAAGTTCCTCAATCAAATCAAGTATGCTCTCTTCCTCCAGTCTGTAATGGGTGTAGATATCCTCCTCAGTGCGTTGGAAGATGGTGGTGCGCAACCGGAATATCCTCTCCTGCCGTCTCCTCCTCTGCGCCAGAGCTCTCACTCTTCGCCTCCTCACTATCATGTACAGCCCGGACATTGTGGTAGAGAGTGTGTTGCATTCTGGGCTTCAATTTATACTTTGCACCTGGTTACCACCTGCTCCCACTTGATGGTAATTGCGATTCCTTATGTAGCGATTTTGCTTGTTTCGCTATTTGTGATTGGTTGATACATTCCATTGCGATTTCTAAATAGCGATTTCCAGATTTACGATTTTCGCTAACAGGTTTCAACGCAATTTATGAAATCGCTATTGTAATCGCTATTTACCACTTTCGCAATGTTTGGGACTCGCTAATTTGCGATTCCTTATTTTACATGCGTTTTTGGCTTCATACATTGGGATTAGCGATTCTTTAGTCGCAAACGCTATTTTTAACGATTCGCAGTGTTTGCGACTGATTTTTGGCTTCATACATATGTCCCTAAGTGCTGTGAGGAGGCACATTCAGGAAGTATCAAGGTTTGATGAAACTCTATTGCACAACATTTCCCTGGCCTCTCCTGTCACTCCTTTGATGACATTCATCTTTGCAGAACCAGCTGGAATTCAATTCACCTGAGCGCACTGGTCTCGGGTCCCCCCGATATGCGCACATATCCATACAGTGCACGTCTATTTGTCATTGGGTTCAACGGGTGGAGGCACCTCAGTGGATATAAATGTTTGTTTAGGATCAGGCCTCAGACGACCCGCCACAGCTGGTTGTAAAAGACAAGTGTTTTAAACAGATATCAGCACCTTACTCTTAAAACAACAAACATGCTGCGCCTTAAGTAGCAAAGGCAAAGAAAGAACCGCTGTCTGTAACTAAAAGCGCGCCATTGAAAACACTCCCTAGCAAAGCATCCCTTAATCTGAAAATTACCAAGTAATTAATTGGATTACTCATCATGCGTTTTAGACAGAAGAGGCCTCATGACTTCCCAAAGGCCATAATTCACTCAAGTGAAAAGTAGCTGACAGAGGGGCGCTGCCTCCTACACCTTGGCTCCCTTACCACATGCTCTGGGTATCAACCAAAGGTGTGAGCCTGCTCTCCAGTCCAAGGCACTAATGCCCAGATGCATCAAAGTACTTTTTTGCGATTCCTAATTTGCGAAAATTACCGAATCGCAAATTATGAATCTCAAAATGGTATGCATCATTTTTTTCGCTTTTTTTTGCGATTCGGTAAAAATCGCAATTTTTACCGAATCGCATAAAAAATGCGATTTTCAAATTGCGAATTCGCAATTCCCATTCATTCCTATGGGCTGAAATGCCCATAGGAATGAATGGGAATTGCGAATTCGCAATTTGAAATCGGAATTCAACAAAGCATTTCAAGGGTGGAGAGAGGGGTCCAAATGACCCCCCCCCTGCACCCATGAAATGCACTTTTACCTGTAAGTTACATACACACATGTCCTAAGGACATGTGTGTCTGTAACTTAACAGTTTAAAAAATGCATTTTTGAGCATTTTTAAACAATTTTGCAAATTACCACGAGGTTCAACTTCGTAGTAATTTGCACTTGCAATTTGTAAAATCAAATGTTTTAAGAATGATGCATTGCATTTAAGGAATCGCAATATTGCGATTCCTTAAATGCAATCGCATTTTAGAAAATCGCAAAATTAGCGATTTTCAACCAAAAAATAATGATGCATCCCTAAAAGCATTTTTGGAATCGCAAACGGCCGATTTTAAAGAATCGCACCGTTTGCGACTCCAAAAATGCTTGATGCATCTGGGCAAAAGACCCATAAGGATGGCAATGGGCCTATGATTGAGGCACGTGAAGCACAGTGCTCATAACAAACACAGGCAATGAAAGCGAAAGCAGAAGCAGTCAGTAGCTTTTAGTTGATCCCAGTAATCAGTGAGTGGGCTAGTATATTGCAAGTCACAGTAGCCAAGGATGAAGAGATGTGTTTTGGGAGTTTTTATTCATTTTTACAAAACACTTAGCATTTCCAGTGGGTCGCAAGCAGATTTTGGTGGGTCTGGAAAGTCTGAGCAAAAAATAAAGGTTCCTTTAAATTTTGTATTGAACTCGTCACATTTGCAGGTAATTCAAAGACAGAAGTCAAATGACATGTGCCTTCTGACAAATTGTGTCAGACTTGCAAAATGGAACTCCTCAGAACTAGAATGATGCGCAAAGTGGTCCACCTCCTAACATCCCCAACTCTGTAGCTATAATAGATACACAGAGTAGTGAAGTGGTCAAGCGAGGGACAGGGGCGTAGGAAAGGAACTGCAGGGATTTGAACATGTGGAAAACAAAAAAGAAATAAGTAGAGTACAAGATACAAGTCGACTCTCTATATGTCTGAAAGAAAAAGATCGCCACAAAAACAACAAGATGCAAGCAGGAACCAATCTCTGCTCCTCCATGAATACCAAGTAACAGTTAAGCATCAGGAAGACTTCCTGCCAGGAAGTCGAGTGATTCAAACTGTCGAAATAGAGCGGCTACACATAGCGGGATGAAAACTTGTTTTCCCCTGCTGTAGAATCCAAGTGCAGAAATACCTGTAGCCGATCCCACGAGGACACCAGTAATCTACGCGGCGAAAACTCCTGATGCAGCCCGCGTGTGCGTAGAGCCATGCAGCCACATGTCTATTACCCCAGGAGTAGCTGGAACAAACGTTTCCAAACGTGACAGTTCCAATGGAACTGAACCCGATCAGCCAACGACATCAGGATTGAGAATTACGCTCGTTGACCGACGTGTGTGGACGTTCTTAAATACCCATAAGTCTCTGCCATTTGCATCATGGGAATTGAAGTCTTTTGAACATTAGGCATGACGCGGTAGGTGCTTCGGCCGGCAGACCCTGACAGTATGCCCCCTCATAAGCACCTCTTTGCACCTGGCTTGGGAGGATGAGCGGAATGAAAGGCACGAATCGCCACCGGGCATGGATGTTGGTCACGGGTTCCCAAGAATCGTCTTCCGAATAGTAGCCCTTCCACAAGACCAAATACCACAACTGACCCTTCCTGTATTTAGAATCCAGTATGCAACGTACTTTTTATTCCAGGTTCATCATGTATCACTGGAGAAATCGATCTCCTCCTCACCCCCATAGCTGGTTTTAAAAGGCTACAGTGGAACATAGGGTGGATCCTAAGATAGATGGGCAACCTAAGCTTGTAGATGACATGATCGATCTGTTTTAGCACTGTGTAGGACTGTTTCCTCCTGCACCTTAGTATTATGTGCCTCTGGTCTCTCTGTTGTTCTTTGTAGTGTTGTGTTTCTTCTGCCTATCCTAAGCGCCGGGACGCCCCTTTGCTGGGGTAGCTGTGCGCTATAGAAGCTTTTTTAACATAACATAACATAACATACCATAACATAACATAACATAACATAACAATGAATCTGGGGTGAAATATGCGGCGCACTCTAAAACGTATGTGTTTAGTGGATAACCACACCATGTCCCCTGGTCAGTATTGTGGGCCATTTCTACAATATTGATCTGCCCATTTCTTATACTGTTACTTAACATGATTTCGGTGGACTTAACCCTTTTATGAATGGTTTGGATTTTCTTTATGTGAGTCTTCACCTCCGGTTGGTCTTCGAGGTCATTAGGCAGGGTTATCGGAAGGACCTTAGCATGGAACCAATGGTTTGTGAGAAAAGGCGAACTGTGCCAAGAGTTGTTATAAGCCAGATCCGCCAACCATAGCAAAGAGACCCAGGATTTCTCAGCTTCTTTGGCATAGCAACGCAAGTACTTCTTTAGAGCTTGATTTAGCCTTTCAGTCTGGCCATCGGTTTATGGATGGAAGCTGGTGGACAATGAAGGAGTAACTTGTAGAGCTTTGCACCACATCCGTCAAAAACGAGCTATGAACTGAGGCTCTCGATTTGAAACTATGGCATTCGGTAGGCGCACCACCTTTTCGAGCAACAGCTGTGCAGTCTGACCCGCTGTAGGTAAGTTTGTACATGGAATGAAATGCCTCATCTTGGTAAGAATGTCCACCACGACCAGGATGTCTGTGTTACCTTGATTGTTAGGTAGGCCCATGATAAAAACCATGTTGATGTTCTGCCATGGTTGAGTGGGGGTTGGCATAGGTATTAGTTTTCCTTTTGCTTTTGCAGGTTCTTCTTCGGATCTCGCACATACCTCACAACCTGCTACCCAAGACTTCACATCTTTCGTTAGGGTTTTCCACCAGAAATATTGTTGTAACTACTGCGAGGATTTCATGCTACCCTGAAGTCCAGCAAGGACAGATCTGAGGCACCAATTGAATGCCTTACATTGGATTGCTTCAGAATATAGATAGAGATTGTTGTTAAAAAAGGGAAAACCCTGTTTTACGCTTCACTGATCATGTACTCCAACCCACTGATCCCAGGATTCTGCTAAGTGAAACCTTTTCTTTCAGTCAAAAATTCTTTATTTCGGCGTGAGCCATAAAAGAAGCAGCAAGAATAAAACATTTACCAAATATTTAAAACCATTAAAAACCAAAAGTTCAATTATTTACAGAGATGATAATAATAAATAATTTAAAAATCATTCCAGTTTTAAAATTTTTGTCCTTGCCCACCACATACGACACAAAAACCTGGAGACTGCAAATACAATGTGCAAGTCCATATTCATTTTTAAAAGTCTGTAGACTTCCTTACAGTGCCCAGAGCCCAAGTTCTTTCACAAATTTATGAGCTCTTTCTGACGTATTTTGCCGCATTCTCGGCAGAAAAAGAGCACGTGCAGGTCAGTCTCCGGTTTTGGCTGGACAAGCAGGGCAGCCCTGGTCCCGCCCGGGTACCCACTGATTAGTGTATGCATTGAGGGGAAGACAACCATATCGAAACTGTAAATAAAGTTTCCTAGCCAGGGTTGGATAAATAACGTCAAGTACAGTCTCCAGCATATATGTACATTTCACACCTAGGAATAGAGACAGCCTGGAGTCAGCCCTAGGACTGAGATACAATTTGTCCATTTGAACATCCCAATATCTTCTTATCAAGACCTTCCTAGTAATTCTTGAACAGGCTAATCTGGGATTCTCCCACAAATCACAAAATCCTAGATCAATCAAACAGTTTTTAACATACATAAGCCATGGAAACTTCCTATACCCCGAAATGCTAAGGATCTATTCTAGCTCAGTTCTATATACAGCGAGTTCCGGGGTGGTCCATATCCTTCGCCAAAAAAGAAGTGGCCTACATCCTGCAACCTAGGTGATTGGTCTTACTCCTAGGTCCTTGCGGAGAGGGAATAAAGGGGTGCTCACCGGGAGAGCAACTATTTGTCTGAGAAATTTGTTTTCGGTGATCAGTACTGGATTTATGTTTGAGTGGCCCCATATTTCAGCACCATACAGTGTCGCACTTCTCACCTGTGTTTTATAAATCTCTAAGAAGGGGCTCATAGGTTTGTGATGGGTGTCCCTGAAGACTTTGGCCAAACCCCTCGAGATTTGGGTTAATTTAAGATTTGCCTTTGTGACCTGGGGCCACCACAAAAATCAGCCAAAGATAATGGGCCCCCTCAAAAATGAGCCACAGGTAAGGGGCCCACATTTTAGGCTCTTTTCTGTATAGCTCTTCGGGGACATTGCCAAGACCTGCTGCTTTTCCTGTTCCTTTTTAATTACAAACCTTTTCACTTCTGCCAGGAAGTTTTCAGCAGTCACTGCACGCAATACTCTTGTAGAAGCTATAATGGCTTTGTTATGTACCTTCTTATGAACGCTGTCAGTGCCTTGTCTCGATAAGGTGTCAGCCTTTGTGTCAGCCTAGTTTCAACTCCTGGGCAGCAAGGAAGCTTCGGGTCCTATCACTGACTGGCTTGGACCACTCCAATGTACCAAACAAATAAAGGGGCCAATCAGGTTTTACTTATTTCAAAATTAGAGACACTCAGCCCACATGTACTGAGCGGTCAGGTTTTTCAGTTTTTTTCTTTTTTTGAAATTTGTGATATATTTACTTTTTTTTGTATCAAAGGAAAAGACAGTTTGTCAAACAATAAAGAATACATTCAAAAGACAAATGTGCGCAATATATACATGTGTTCAAATATGTACATCATCAATACTCAATTTCCAAAAACACCAGAAACACATTACAAGAAATAAATGAATTACATTAATAAAATGCCTAACATTCAATATTTAGAATAGGCACCAGTCCTTCAAATAATAGAACACAAGATGGGTGGACAACACAGTTCGTTAAGAGTGCCTGCTAGTCTTGCTGAGCCAGAGATTGGATGTTTGTAAGGTTGCACTGCTAGGGACAGAGAGCATGGTATTGTTTATGTCCCAGGTGGCACCCTTCCTCTTTATCCCTGGCTCGGGGTCAACGCGTTTCGAACCACACGGCGATTCAGGGTTCTCCTCAGGACTTGGACTGGGTGGGGCCGTAGCTGTAAATAATTATAAGGAATCTGGTGTGAGTATAGGTAGCATTCACATAGGGTGTTCTGCAAGACTCTAGAGGCGGTATATGATAATACCTGAGTGTAGACTTCATGGTCGATGTGAGTGGGGGCAGCAGCCTCGAAAGGGCACACGTTGTCTGCAAAGAAACCAGTATGGCAATCAGAGATGACCTATGCCCCAAACTGACTGGTTGTCTCACTAGTGGCCAGGACTAGTGAAGTGGTAGTCCTACCTGACTTTATATTGTGATCATGGCGTATTTTTCACATACAGATGGAAACGAGTGAGAAGCTGTTACTCTGCGCTTGGTGTGATCTTATCAGCGCAGGACCTAAAGAAATTGTACCTTTTCTTCAGGTGGGTGGCCGCAGTCTGAATTGGTGTGGCCGTACGCTCCAAGATTCCTTATAATTATTTACAGCTACGGCCCCACCCAGTCCAAGTTCTGAGGAGAACCCTGAATCGCCGTGTGGTTCGAAACGCGTTGACCCCGAGCCAGGGATAAAGAGGAAGGGTGCCACCTGGGACATAAACAATACCATGCTCTCTGTCCCTAGCAGTGCAACCTTACAAACATCCAATCTCTGGCTTAGCAAGACTAGCAGGCACTCTTAACGAACTGTGTTGTCCGCCCGTCATGTGTTCTATTATTTGAAGGACTGGTGCCTATTCTAAATATTGAATGTTAGGCATTTTATTAATGTAATTCATTTATTTCTTGTAATGTGTTTCTGGTGTTTTTGGAAATTGAGTATTGATGATGTACATATTTGAACACATGTATATATTGCGCACATTTGTCTTTTGAATGTATTCTTTATTGTTTGACAAACTGTCTTTTCCTTTGATACAAAAAAAGTAAATATATCACAAATTTCAAAAAAAGAAAAAAACTGAAAATAAAATCCTGACCGCTCAGTACATGTGGGCTGAGTGTCTCTAATTTTGAAATAAGTAAAACCTGATTGGCCCCTTTATTTGTTTGGTAGTTTCAACTCCTGGCAGAAAGGTGATGACAAAATCGTATTCTGCAAAGATAAGCATCCACCTCATCTGTCGCTGTGACAACCGACCTAGTCATTTTCATATACTGAAGGTTTCTGTGAGCTGTATATTCTTTTACTTGATGTTGTGACCCCCACAGATAATGCCTCCATTCCTGGAATGTTTTTTTAATGGCTAGCAATTCCATTTCTGCAATGGTGTAGTTCATTTCTGCAGCATTCAGTTTCTTGGAAATGTATGCCACCAGGTGTAATTGTTCTGTTTGTTTGTCTCTTTGTGAAAGTACCGTCCCTAAAGCCACATCAGAGGCATCCACTTCCACTATAAAGGGGAGTTCGGTATGTGGGTGCTTTAGAACTGGTGCTGTAGTAAATGCCTTTTTGAGGAATACAAAAGCACCCATTGCATCGCATGTCCACACAAAGGGTTCTCGTTTTCTTAACAGTCTCCTAATAGAAGTTACTGCATGTGAAAAATACAGAATGAACCTACGGTAGTAGTTGGCGAATCCTACAAAACCTTGTACATCATGCACATTGTTTGAAATGGGCCATTACTGTACCGCCTTCACCTTTCTTCAGTCATACGTAGCCCCAACGGACACCACATCACTCTCAGAAATTCTACTTCACACATGAAAGTCGCACTTACTCAATTTGAGGAACAAGTGATGTTTTTTTAGCTTCTGTGACATCAAAGAACATGATGCTCATGCACTGTATCATTCTCAGAATAGACCAAGATGTTGTTGATGTAAACCACCACAAAGGTGTCCACATAGTCTTTCAGCACACTGTTCAAGAAATGCTGAAAAGCCGCTGGGGCGTTGCACAACCCAAACGGCATGACAGTATATTCATACAGCCCATAACGTGTCTTGAAGGCAGTCTTCCATTCATCCCCCTATCTGACCCTGACCAAATGGTAGGCACCACTTGGGTCTAAAATGGTATAAATGGCGGCCTTTTTCACCTGAGGAGCACTGAAACATGAAGGAGGGGATTTCTGTTTCTAATTGTGTTTTTGTTTATCATGCGATAATCTATGCATATTCTCAATCTCCATTTGCTTTTGAGATCAAGAAAAGAGGAGAGGCAGCCGGGGAGCAAGAGGGATGAATAAACTCATGGTCAAGGTAAATAAAACACAAAAAGTGGGTTTGCTTATTCAATCTACACATCTACTGACATTCTAAGTCTACAACCGAATTGCCTAAACTCCACTCAGTACGAGGTGCTAAAAAATGGCGTCTTATCACCCACGTAAATCAATCTGTAGACCTGAGAGATCCAGACCAAATATTATACACACTGCACCAGAGCACACTCAATCATTATGTCTATAATCCAATAAAACGTATTTCAAATGATAGAGGATAATGGGAAAAAATGTCCTTGTGGTAAAGTTTCCAGTAAGTCCTTGATCCAATTTCCTGAAAGTCAAACTTCAAAAAGTACTTCAGCCACACTTCCAAATCAGGTCTTGTGTGTTTTATATCCAAAACATGAATGTAGATACAGCGGCAACCAACGCGCGTTTCGCCGGCAGGGCTTTTTCAAGGCTTGAAGATACGTTTCTTATCAAGTATTGTAGTTTTCACTGGTGAGTTAGATTCGATATATTGAGGATAAGGTTTCTAAACAATCCAAGTGTTCAATTTCCCATGTTAGAGCAACAATGTTAAATCAATATTGGTGCTTCGAAACAAAGTGATCATTCGGGGCTGTGAAAAGTATTGCACAGTCCAAGAATGATCCAAATGAAGCCCTTCGGACCTTGTTATGTCCGGAAGCCTGTGTTGTGGCAGGCATTGTGTCAGGCTCGTTCTCTCTTCCCGATTCCATGATGAACTCAATGTCAAAGTAGTGGTCCGGATATTCCATCAGGTACTTCGTTTCTGATACCACAATGCATACACTCTGCAGGATGGTGTAGTGGCCCCTGCTATCAGATCTATCTGGCAGTCATATACTCTATGAGGAGGGAGTGTTTCTGCCTGTACTTCACAAAACACGTCCTTATATTGAGCATATGCCGAGGGCAGCACCATGCTTTTTTCCGCTGGCGTGGCCGTGCACAGTGGATGAGCCAACGCACTTGCTTGTGAGGGACTGTTCTACAGATAATTATTCCTGCACTCCTCAGATAGAAAATGCACCGACTTCTTTTTCCAATCTTTGGTAGGGTCATGGTGCCATAACCAAGGTATTCCCAAAATGATCTCATATTGAGGAGCTACAATAATGTTCAATAATATGGCTTCTAAATGTCTTTGTGTACCAGCAGGGACAGACAACCCAATTGTTTCTGTCTGTTCTGCAACTGGCTCAGTTTTTAAAGGTTTGCCATCAACAGCCAACACTCTTTCAGGAAATTCTCTGAGAACTCGGGTCAATGCTAGTTTTTTAACCAAGCCCCGATCAATAAAGTTACCGGTGGCCCCAGAGTCAATTATGACTAACACCAGATGAGAAGAATCAAGGACCTGTAACAACATCAGAACCAAAATGTGGGTCTCTGTCTCTGTACCCTCGGATTCCGACAGGGAAGGCACTTTCAATTTAATTCTGTCTTTGTCTGGTACTGCCAGAACCAAAAGTTCATTCTCTGTTGGTTCCATTTTCCTTTGTAAAACCGTGACTGCCACCCTTTTTCCTGAAGCAAAAGTGCTAGAAGTCTTAGGTCTCGTAGAACATTCATGTATGTAGTGCCTCTTCTTGCCGCAATACATACATTGCCCATTGACCCTGCATGCCTCTCTTACTTCTTTATAAAGAGGGGATCTAATCGCCAGACTTCCATAGGCTCAGCACTTGGTTCATGGTCTACATAAGGATTCCTAAACCCCGATCGGATTTCGGATTTCATCGCTCACCCTTCCTTTTTTCGCCCCCTCTTTCAGACAATCTATGATCTAACCTGAGAGTAAGGTTCATTAAATCAGTACAGTTAGTGGGTTGCGGATCAATCTGGGCGAGTACGTCCTTCATTTCTTCTCTCAACCCCTGATAGTACAAGGACATTCTCTTTTCCTCAGGCAACGCTGTCTCTGCCACTAGACAGTTGAACAAGGTTAAATAGGTTACCAGATCCCTCTTTCCTTGATTTAATTCCAACAGTTCTCTGTCTGCGCTAGAAGTGGTGGCTCTCCTGTCCAACACTCGTTCAAGCTCTCTACGGAAAGTATTCCAATCAGACAGTACTGGGTCATCATTCATTACTAAAGGTACTGCCCAATTCACAGAATCCCCTGCTAAATAGGATATAGCAAACGCCACTCATGAATGGTTGTTAGGGAATGAGGAAGGTTTGAAAAAAAATGCAACATGACCTGCGTTAAAAATGGTTGTATTTTATGCTGGTCTCCTGAACACCTCTCTGGTGTAGCTAATGATATAGGAGGCGGAATGTTTACCTGTATCTGGGAAGTAGTTTTTGCCTTTCTAATTTCTCATTAAGAGCGGCTGTTTCAGCCTTTGATGTTGCTAATTCCTGCTGCACTAACAACAATGCCTGCTATATGCCATCCAAATTGGCCATCTTTGGTGCAGCACCCCAGTCGGGAGAAGTTATACTTCGTGGGTGCGGAATTCTGTCAGACTCGCAAAATGGGATTCCTCAGAACTGGAATGATGCGCAAAGTGGTCCACCTCCAGACATCCCTAAATCTGTAGCTATAATAGATACACAGAGTAGTGAAGTAGTCAAGCGAGGAATAGGGGCGTAGGAAAAGAACTGCAGGGATTTGAACATGTGAAAAACAAAACAGAAATAATTAGAGTACAAGATGCAAGTCTACTCTCCGTATGTCTCACTAAGAATCCATACATACCTTCGAAACATAGAAATGTTCTCAAAGCGACAATAATTCTGGGAGAGAACCATCTGTAGATTTCTCCCTGAATGAACCACTAAAACAGAAGAAAGAACATAAAAGTTAGGACATGTAACAGCTACTGTGTAGATAACTTCTTGATTTCAAAAGTCATGCCCAATTGTATTTTACTCCTTTAGGCACTATAATGAATGTAGAAAGTAAACCATAAATAAGTTCCTTATTTGTGCCAACTAGCACGTCTTCATGTTCACAATGAACGCTAATTCTTAATTAGCCAAGAGAGTACTGAAAGAAAAAGACCTCCACAAAAACAACAAGAAGCAAGCAGGAACCAATCTCTGCCCTACTCCGAATACCAAGTAACAGTTAAGCATCAGGAAGACTTCCTGCCTGGAAGTCGAGTGATTAAAACTGTCAAAAGCGAGAAATGCAGCCTCTCCACACAGCAGGATGCTGTGGAATCCAAGTCCAGAAATATCTGTAGCCGATCCCACAAGGATGCCAGTAATCTATGTGGCGAAGGATCCTCGTTTAGCCGTGCGTGTGCGCATAGCCCTGCAGCCACACGCCGATTGCCCCAGGAGTTGCGGGAACAAAAGTTTCCAAACATGACGGCTCCAATGAAACTGAACCTGATCAGCCGTTATGGGTCTCCAAACGACAACAGGATCAAGAATTACGCGCGTTGACCGACGTGCGTGGACGTTCTGAAATACCCATGAGCCTCTGCTGTTTGCATCATGGGAATTGAAGTCCTTTGAACATTAGACATGGCATGGTAGGCTCTTTGGCCAGCAGACACTGACACATTTCTGGACTGGTGTTTACTTTTCTTTCTCTGGCTGCGAAGTGAGAGGAGTTTTAATAGTAAATTATGCAACACTCTTGCTGAGGTACAGGGAATGTGTAAGGAAAGGCTGTTGGTTTTTATTGCAACACACAACAACATGTATATATCTGTAAATGAAATGTATGCACTCAACAATTAAGAAAGCAAAAAAGAAATACCTTTTTTGGAATTCAGAAGTGTGCTTGGAACTGAGATCTTAATACGATCAAGACACTTTGCGGTGCACAAATTATAAATAATAACAGAAACCCGATTCCCACACATTATAATTTGTGTGCTATCTAGTTTTATCAGTAAAACTGTAAGTCTCTGCAAAGTTAGTGGCCATTTCAATGGAAAATGTGCTGGCAGTAAATGACAATGAGCTACCACACACCGCTTTAGTTACATTAAAAATTCGTCCCTCCTCATGTCCATTAAAGGTAGGTGGGTTGGAAAAATTTGTCGTTCTAAAATATGGGTCATGGTTCTAAAACGTTTGGGAACAACTGATCTAGATAAATAACTTATGAGTCTTATACACCACAATATACCCAAAAATGAGATAGCCTGTTTCAGATATTGAACCTCATGAGTGCTTGTACACATCCACCTAAAAAGAAGCGCACTTCAGTGCCATGGATGGTGGGTCAATACTATTTTTGCCATTTGTGTTTTCTTTAGATTCTTTACATTTTATTTTAATGACCTTTAAGTGTATTAAACTATGACTTCAAGTTACAGTAATTTAGAAGCGAATAGTACCTTTTCTTTGCACCAGTAATATTATGTTTCATAATTGTTTCACCATTAGATAATGTCATGTTAGTAAGTCAGGGGTGTTTATACAGCATGGACATGGCTAAAAAGAGAGGCAAACGATAGGACTGTTCCTATTGAGTGAGTGGATGTGTTCCATGCATGTACACAGGACTTTCTCAAGGGGGCGGGGATGCAAACTTGCCCAATTGACCAGAACATCACTTTAGGCAGGTTCCTGTGCTTCAATAGTAGCATGGTAGCAATGATAAAAGTACATTTGTGATTTCTGAGTGAGAAAAAGTTTTTTTTTATGTTGGCAGAGGGAGAATAGATGGCTCCATCCGAAAAAGGTAATACTGTAGGAAAGATTGTGCACACTGTTCTATGGGTGGCGTATTGCAGTGTTCACAAACACATATGGCTCATTGGTGGGTGGGGGGTAATCAAACCCCAAATTACAGTCTACCATGATAATTCCAAAATTTCTCAGGGTATTCTTAGGGTTCAACTCAGAATCTCTAGTAATTCCGCGCTCCTAGTTTTGTTAACTCTGGGGGATGCTGAATTAACACACCCAGCACAGGGGCATTTGAGGTGAAGCATTAAGTGAATAATTTAGAACCCTGGAGCAGCGATACTGTTTTCACAAGCCATTACTGCTGTAATTATCTATTCGGCAGTAAAGATGATTAATGACAGTGAGTGTTGAGGTTACTTCGCTATAAGTCACATCTGCACAGGCGTGTTTTCCAGTAGTCTTTGGTTGCCAGAAATCGTGCCTATAATTACACTTCGATATTTTTCTCAATGTTGTACCGTTCCTGAGTGGTTAACGTGTACAGTAATCTTATAACTGAGATCCCTACCACTCTGCTGAGTTCTAAGTAACCCCTAAATAGGGTGCGAAAACCGGGAGGATCCTGTTGCACATGTAATGAGCCAGGCCCTAGCAACAATGATAAAATGGCAACAAATGGTATATCTGTCTCTTTTAGGTCAAACAGCTTTTGACAGATCAGCACAAATTGTGTTCACTCAGGCTTGGTACTAACACTTAACATCCTCTTTTTAACTCATGGTAGCTTCGAGGAAATACATGGAAAAATGTAATGAGTACAAAAGGAGCCCGGTAATGTCCATACTTGGTACAGACGTTTAGAGGGGGACCCAAAACTGGATTGAGCACACAGTGAGCAAAACCACAAATGTCTAGAATACTTTATAGCTAACAACTCATGTTATTTAAGGTCACCAGCCTGGACCATCATTCCGCTATTTCAGGTTGCGTTGCCATCCAATCATGAAGATTCATTAGGCACTTTTTAGGGCTCGGCCTACGTCCCACGAAGTGGGCGTGGCTTAAGAGTCCTTTTCTGAGGACTTCGAAAATCTAACCTACAAATTCTAGAAAAGCTTGTGATTTTTGCTCGTTATTTATGGCAGCTGCATGGCAATTGGGCCTCGCATGCCTGTGTTTTTACAAGCCAGCACGCAATAGGTCATAGGCGTTTGAGTTGCTCCGCCTAGTGCATATTCCGTGCGGACACGCGCAGCAGAAGGGCATATTTCTTCAATTACCAGCTGTCAGAGGCCGCGGTAATTGAAGACAGATGCTGGGCGCTTCTACCTCACTGTTTCTCTCGGCGTGTGTCTGTGCATCTCTCCACCCCTCGTTTCCCCTTCACCTCCTCTTCTCCCTCGCTGGCTCCGCGATAAGTCAAAACATATGCCTGCAGTGGCGCGCGCACGTGTACCCCTGCGGGCTTTTTTTTTGGGTAGCGGGCTTTTTTTTTGTAATTGCGATTGCAAAAGCGATCGCTTTCAGTGCAGCACCAGCACATGGATCTGTCATGCGGTTTCCTAGCAGGAGGCAGCCCGGCTCACACTGCTGTCGGTCCCCAGGACGCCGTATGGGGAGAATTGCAGCACGGTCTATATTGATAAAAATCTTTGCTGTATGAGGCGCTGGAGCCTCTCGCCACCTCTCTCTCCCTCCCCCACCCTCGGCAGGACAAAGGAGAAGGGCTTTTTTCTGTTTCCATATTGTGCTAGGGGAGTTTATCACAGACCCCGTAATAGCATGCTGGCAGGATCAAGGTGTGACTGGAGCCCGCTCATGCGTGTCATTGAAGATAGCAGCCCCTGTGAGCCGGCCGAGGTGTCTCCCGCGTTGAGAATAGCATTAATTAGGAGTGTGAAAGTGAGCGAATGTAAAGTCGTATTACTATTAAAAAAAAAAATTCGTTTACTCCGAGCGGGCGTGTTTTGTGCTGTTCGCTCATATCCCCCCTCCCTATTTCCACGCACACACGATAAAGTACAGGCAGACATATATTAAATCCGCATATACGAAAAGGAGACATACATTCATGCAAACGGCACGCGGGTGAAATACAGGCTCGTGGACACGTACAGCTCGAAACTGAACACAAATAAAGGCTGTTTTTCTTTTCAGCTCCGACTATTTCCCCCTGGTAACCAACGCGAGTGAGTTATCTCAGCCGAGGGAGACGTCATGCAGGGGCGGCTCTAGGCTCATGGTGGCCCTGAGCAGGGAGCGAAGGTAGGACGCCCCGGAAGAGGGGGTCCGGGTGGGGAAGAGCGCGGAGGCCAGTGAAGAGGGTGGTTCAGGGTGTTTGGAAGTGGAACAGAGCCGGAGACCGCCAAATCCCTGCCAGGGGCTGCCACGCAAATGTGTATCCATCCTCAGAGGATTATTATATAAGGATATATCTTGGTGTGGTGGTCCCTGGGGTTTGGTGGCCCTGTGCAGGTGCACAGCTTGCACATGCCTAAAGCCGCCCCTGCGTCATGTTGTCAAAGCAGAAGACAAATCTCTTTCTTTCCAAGTTCACACTGGGGTGGAATTCAAATGTGTTTACGTGTTCAGCACGGCGAACAAAACAGTGCCTTTGAAAATGATATGTGCTGTATTTAATGGGCGGGAAAGTCTATTTGTTGTCTATCTGTAATTCTGCACGGTCGCGTTCAGTTGCTAATATATTTCCCATGAAGGCTTGAGTGCATAATCTGTTCTGAGCTCTGCTGTATCTCATTGGCTAATGCCTGATTTGCTTCAAACTATTTGCATGTCTCTGCGAGGAGTCATTTTAATAAGCTAGGCATGCAGGTATATGTTAAGTAATCCAAAAACGTGCAATGCTGGGTATTCATGTGTTTTTTAAACACTCCCAATTTGGAGGGGGTTGGGGGCAGAAAGAAACAGAGGCACATGGAGGTAAGTAAGGTGATTTGCCCAGTCTGTAGCAAACCATTTAGTAGAGTGTGGCAGACGGAATAAGAAAGCAGGTTATGCAGCCTCCAATTAAATTACTATCATGTTCCCATGGTTTCCATCTATTTGTAATTTGTATTAGTAAATTTGCACTTATATAACACGTACTACCTTTCACAAGGCATTGTAGGGTAATGGCAGACTTTTGACAACACCCATAACATGTTCCTGTTCCCATGTAGGTCCCCCACTGTGAACAGTGCAGCTCTCATGTCTGTCTGAAAACAGAAGCAGAGTTATAATTTGTTTTGTTTTAAGATTAAATCTGTTCCCTCAAAACTGCCTTTTGAATAGACATCTGGTGACATGGCTCTGTAGAGCCGTGGCTACAATGGTGCATAGCCCACTAGTAGTCCTGCGGGGCAGATGGGAGAGATTGCTGGAGTGAGTGCAGAGTGAGTGCAAGTGCAGAGTGCGTGCAGAGTGTGAGTGAGTGCAGTGTGAGTGAGTGCAGAGTGAGTCAGTGCAGAGTGAGTGATTGCAGAGTGAGTGCAGAGTGAGTACAAGTGCAGAGTGGTTGCAGAGTGATTGCAGAGTGAGTGCAGAGTGTTAGTGAGTGCAGAGTGAGTGAGTGCAGAGTGAGTGAGTGCAGAGTGAGTGCAGAGTGAGTGTGAGTGCAGATGCGGAGTGAGTGTAGAGTGAGTGCAGGTGCAGAGTGAGTGCAGAGTGACTGCGAGTGCAGACTAAGTGTAACTGCAGAGTGACTGCAGAGTGACAGTGACTGCAGAGTGACAGTGACTGCAGTATGTGAGTGTGCAGGGTGAACAGTGTTTGAGTGTGCAGGGTGAACAGTGTGTGAATGTGCAGGGTGAACAGTGTGTGAGTGTGCAAGGTGAACAGTGTGAGTGTGCAGGGTGAGCAGTGTGTGAGTGTGTAGGGGCAGTGTGTGTGTGTGTGTGTGTGCAGGATACGAACACTCAAACTAAGTCCACCACACACACATACATAAGAGCACACACACACACACCACACACCCACACACCACACACACACACCACACACACACCCCACTCTCTCACCACCACACACTCACAACCACACACCACCAGCTGTCAGTGCACGCTTTCACCACGCACAAACAACAACAGCCATCAGTGCACGCTTTCACCGGGCACAAACACCACCAGTCATCTGTACACACATTTACCAGGCACACACACCACCAGCCGTCAGTACACGCTTCCACCAGGCACACACACCTTTAGCGGCAGTGCACGCTTCCACCAAGCACACACACCACCAGCCATCAGTGAACAATTTCTACAGGCACACACACCAACAGCCATGAGTGCACACATCAGTTGTTAACGCATCCACAATAAACTATTTCACCAGGCACACAAACACCAGCTGTCAGTGCACGCTTTTACCAGGCGCACTCACCACCAGGCGTCAGTGCACGCTTTTACCAGGCGCACTCACCACCAGCCATCAGTGCACGCTTTCACCAGGCACACACACCACCAGCCATCTGTACACACATTTACCAGGCACACACACCCCAGCCGTCAGTGCAGGCTTCCACCATGCACACACACCTCTAGCCGGCAGTGCACGCTTCCACTAAGCACACACACCACCAGCCATCAGTGAACAATTTCTACAGGCACACACACCAACAGCCATCAGTGCACACATCAATTGTTAACGCATCCACAATAAACTATTGTAGCAATCGCAGTATGGTGCACTTCACTTTTAAACAAATCCATCTAAAGCGCAGCATGCCACCATTGATACAATTCCAATCCAACCCACATATTTCTACTACACACCACAAGCATACACTTCATAACACATGGATAAAAGACATTGCCATTTACAATGCCATTACCTCTAACTCAAATAAATCCAAGACCTATTGCATTTCTAATGCTTGTTTTAGGATGCAAATATCCTGAGGAGAAGAACTTTTTAGATTTATTTCTGTATTGTGTCTGTTTGTGAATTAAAATGCCCTATTCATTCATTGCACATCACTGAGCTGCGTTCAACATTTATGGCACATGAAAGGGTGATGCACAGTCATTGCCAATCGCAATATGAAATGTCTTCATCCTAAAATTGGAAATCAATGGACAGTGTTGTCTTAAGGCAATGACATATTGATGAAATAAGGTTTTCTGTGATTGGGAGATTTCGACTTTCCGATGGCTGAAGTGGTTTCTGTGTTCACAACTGACAGAAGGTAGTTCTAGCTATTTGGGCTGCACTATAGACAGAAGATAGATGGGCGAATTAATTTGGTGGATTTCTCAAGTTTATCCCTTAGTGGAGCGATTCCTAAAAATGACCTGAATTACACAGATGTGATAGTATTTCAACCTGTGTAATGGAAGATATAGGCTGTGATGTAATCCTTTATTTATAGAAATCTTAACAGTTTCCTAATGTTGTTAATGACTGTAATGATTTCTGTTCCAGCAATGATATGGAACTGTGGCAGATGCAGGTGTGAAAAGCACACAGCAGTCAAGGAAGTCTCATCTACCACACTGTAAGTTTCATAACACTGGAGTAGCATAATTTTGCTTCATCCTTTCTAGGTTGATCAGGCCACATATATGTGTATGTACCTTTGGCCTTATGTACTCATGTGATGTAGTAATAATCAATGAAATGCGATGCAATAAAGCATGTAAGGTGCATCTATTGTGTGTTTTGCTATATACCCGTGTATGTCCATATTAATCTTTTCTTCTTAGGGACAATTGGATTGCTGAAAATATAGGGTTAGATTAAAGATGGTGCACTAAAATGCATTTTAATACAGTGCATTTAGCAGGGACTAGAAAAGAATGAACTAATGTGTGTTAGTATTGTGCTTAAAACATGATAATTTATTTAATAGAGTTTTATTTAGCGCAAACTAGAACTGAGGCATCAGTATCAGAGTTCTTTACATGAGTACCAGTTTCGCTAGAGATGGACACATTCAGTTTTGTTATGCCCTGGTAGTTTAGGTGATTTGCCCAGAATCACAGGATGTTGAGCGTCATTGCCGAGAACATTTTAAGTGGGAATAGTAAGTGTGACCCTCTGCAAAGCCCTTCAATATCCCTACTTTTGCTTAGTTGGGAGTGGGAATAGTAAATGCAACCCCTCCAAATTCCTGCACTTCCCCCAATTTAGCTCAATTTGGACTGGAAAAAATAAGTTTGTTCCCTCCAAATTTCAAACCTTTCATTGCTGTTGCTTAGGTTTGAGTGAGGATAGTAAATGTGACCACTCAACATTCCCAAACTTTCTTAACTGTTGCTCATGCAGGAGTATGATGAGTACATTTGACCCCTACAAAATCCAACACTTTCCTTATTCCTGCTTACGTTGCAGTGGAAATAGAGAATGCAACCACTCCAAAGTGAAATTGATCCTCTACTTTTGCTCAGATTGAGGTTTGCATTCATAAAAAGGAACATTGCCCCAGCAGTTAAAAAAAAGTAATAAACATAATCCCTTTTCCTTAAACAATATGTGAGTCATCAAAAGAGGTCAGTTAATGAAACTCAATAACAATCATTATATTTCATTATGATTAATGGATCAAGGAAAGAATGATCATGAAAAAATGTTTCTTTATTACAATCAATTCTGCTAGAATAATTATGAAACACCAGCACCATAGACTCCACCCACATGTAAAAAACATATAACACCTAATGCAGCCATATAAATCAATAAGTAGCAAATTATTGTTGTTAATACCATCAATGATGCCTTCAAGACAGAATACATTCCTATGTTTTTTGCTGTGCTAAACTTTGAGGAACACACCTAAGGATTTTTGTTTCTCGTTTCTTTGTTAGATATTGCTCTGCAATTGTTACTAATTGCAGCTTCTTGTGCGTTTGGGTAAACAATGTCTTTATATTGTGGAGAAGTGTGGCTCACTGGTTAGAGGAGGCAGACCTGGAAGCAGAGGTCAGCCCGGGACCAGGGTTCAATTCCTGGCTTGGCGGGGTCTTGAGTCCTAAAATGTCCATGGACTCGACAATTCTCGCTCCGGTGCCTACTCGATTCACGGGTTCACACTCTGCGACTCTGGGCAATAGCTTGCCTAATCTCCACAACGGCCCCTCGCGGCGGGATGCCTGGCTTTCACCTTGCGGATACCCTGCCAGGGTTATCTCACAGGGGAATACCAGGACCGGTTCCCTAAGCAAGCGCTTAGCGACCGGTTGGTGATTTGCGCTATATAAATTCCTGTACATTTACATTTACATGTACATATTCTAGGTTGGAGTTTGAGCAGTATTTATATTATCAGTTGTTTTTTTAGTTTAATAATGCGTATTCACATATACGAGTACAATGTAAAATGAATAGCTGTCCTTATTGATTTACTTACAGGATTATATGTGTGTTGCAGAGTAAAAAAAAACTCTCAGGAAAATTGCTAAATTAGTGTGACGTGGGTCTTAAGCTTATAGTTAAGACATTTAGGGCCCGATGTAGGTAATTCTAATTTACCACTTCTAAAATACCGAATCATACCGATTCGGTATTTAAGAAGTGGTAAATTAGAAGGGGGGAAATGTAGGTATTTCACCGATTCTGTAAATACCGAATCGGTAAAGCCCATTGATTCCTATGGGCATTGAAGCCCATAGGAATCAATGGTCATTACCCAATCGTTATTTACCGATTCCGTGAATACCGATTTTTGAAGGGTGCAGGGGGTGTCACTTTGACACCCTCTAGCACCCAAATTCAGGCACGTGTGCCATGTGGCACACAAACATGCCCTAAGGGCATGTCTGTGTGTCACATTGCACAGGTGTGCATGCACAGATGTGCATGCACACCTGTATTCGGTATTTTACCACCCAATAGGATTGGGTGGTAAAAAACTGATTCTTAAAGCCCTGTGGCACTCTGACATGTGCCAGCTACATCTGCATTTACAGAATCGGTATTTTACCGAGTCTGTATTTACCGATTCGGTAATTTTACCGAATCGGTAAATACAGAATCGGTAAAATACCGATTCTGTAAATGCATGCCCTACATCTGAAAAACGTAATACCGGTTGGAAACGGCCGAATTCGGCCGTTTCCGACCGGTATTAGGGCACCTACATCGGGCCCTTAATACTGAGCATGGAAGTTATTTTTGACAGGTGCAGACCAAAGCATTCTTAGCTAGTGAAAAGCATATTGTATTCTTGAGATAGTGAGGCGAAGAAGAAATTTCAAGGTCAATTACATTTAATGAATAGCAAAGGGAGTTCTACTAATTGGCGATATCTGTCGAAGGAAGGAATCCAAGCACTGTTTAGAAGCTGAGATTGGTAGATGGGAGTATTAGACTAGGCACCAAGACCCTTTATGGAAAATTAGGATAACAAGTTTTTGCTTTTCGAACCTTCTTTGTGTTTTTATTAGTGGACTCACTTCAAAGTTAGTTAGATTCCCCTTAGACTTGGAGAGGTACAGATCTCTCTGGACACTTCTGACTGTGTTGCTTCATGCTACACATGATCTTTGCCTACTGAATGTCGATAGAGGTTCTGATGCTGACACCTTTCCTGTTTCTTTAATTTAATAGGATTTTCCCTATTCTTGGTTTACTATAGGGTTTGGTATATTTTGTGAATCTCTTCAATGTATGGGGAGAAGGATCGAGACTATTTGTACACTCATCAAATATAATTAGCAATTTCTGTATCGCAGCTATGGAAATCTTTATATGTTCTTTGTTATTGAGGACCAATATTTTACGATGGCTTGGTCTTCCTTTAATAACACTCTATGTTTATAGTATGTTTTTACAATTGATTTACATTAGTTTGGCTTTGAGTTTGTAATAAATCTTTTTCCACTTCAAGATACAGACTCTGACTAATAATGTGTGGTTAAATAGATCAGACTGTCTAAGAGATTAAAGATTTGTCATTCACCCCTTTTCCTCTCCAGCTACAAAAAAGGTCTATAAACCTGAGTAAATCAGAAGGATTGGCCCACAGCGTTCTCACATGATAACTGCACCTCAGTGGTCATTGCACATGATATGGAAACGCTTTCCACATAAGCTCATAATACAAAGACCTCGCTTTTTCACCCACAGGATTTGTGCAGCCAAGTAGTATATCTTCAGATAGGGTGCCATTGAGCCTCCCCTGCGTTCAGTAATTGGAGCTAAGCGATGGACACTCTGTGGTTCTCACCACTCTGTGCTTCATTTCAGTTCTGTTAGCATAGTGTCTATTTTATCATAAAGACAATTGCCAATCTCTATTGGTATGACTGGGAACAAATAAAAGGAATTGAGGCAGGAGAACCATTTTAGCAATGGATACTTTATCCATTACAAAGAGAGTATACTTATTCCAGAAAGTTGTTGATACTGTGACTTTCGCGAGGTTGTTAAACACATTACCACCAATAATGTCCTCGTTGGTGTAATATACATGGATCCTTAAATATATGAATTTGGTCTGGTGCAAAGTTAACAGCACTCTACGTAGCCACGGTACTTCAAGCTCAGATGATTTTCTGAATGGTTAAACGCCTAATTTGTTTAGGTTTAGCCTAACCCCCGATAACCGCAACAATTGAGGCTCACCAGTGCTGGTTGAATACTTGTCCCTGCAACATTAAGGTTAAGCATCAGGTTATCAACATACAGTGATACAGTAATACTGTATGTCCACCTGTTGCCACATACTCCTCTGAGATATCTTTTTATATAGGTGAGGAAACATTTACCCACTTTGTTATTGATGATTACAGTATGGTGGTTTCTATATTGACTCATTAATGAAAGCCGATCTTGGAAAAACATTACTTGTCGCCTGATATGGAACCTACTCCGTGCTACTTGATTGAAAGCTGAGTTTTGAGTTACTAGACGGTATATGTTTGAAATTTGGTTAGGTTTACCAATAAATGTGATTGTTCAATCACTGAGAATCAATTTAGGATTTTGATCTCCAGAAATATATGAAAATTTAGAAGTTTGTGTTGAAGTTTAATACCATTTGAAACGAGCACTGGCAAAGACAATAGATTCGTAATGGGGCCTCTTTTGGCTTTGTCAATGAGTTTTAGCGATGCTGTAAAGCAACAGGCATTTTTTCCAAGGCTAAGCACCATTGGCCAAAATGAAAAAAAGACAAACATACAATGATCCAACTGCTTGTTGCAGCCTTGCCATTCCTTTTTTTATTTACCAAACCGAGATGTATTGCTAAATGAAAAAAAAATTAAGTGGAGTAGCACAAAAGCACTTTTTTTATGCAGAGCTGTCTGTGCTTCTAAAAAAAGTATATATATATATATATATATATATATATATATATATATATATATATATATATATATATATATATATATATATATATATATATATATATATATTACCTACTGGCGGTCGCCAGTAGGTATATATAGTTAGGATTTTTTATCTATGGAACTTTTGAAAATTCTATGTCTAATAACTTTGGTGTTTGTGGACGGAATCGGCTGAAGTTTTCAGGAAAATGGCACATTTTGTTTCTGAGCAGGTCCTGAAAATTTGGGGGGGTTCCGTCAAGGGGGGGCCGAGAAAAAAGGGGGGTCCCAAAACGCATTTTTCCCATTCATTTTTCTATAGGGCCTTTGGCCTCACTTTTAGCTCGAATGGCTGAATGGATTTGCACGAAACTTGGCAAAATTGTAGGGACTGTTAGCCCGATGTGCCTTTGCTGGGTCTCAATATATGTGCTCCAGTGGATTTCGAGAAAATAACGTTTAAAAAAACAGATATATCTGTGACAGCGTCCTGGATAGCGCTCCAGATCGCGTACTTTTCGCGTAACGGAGCTTTGCGAAGCGAAGCTGATTGGCTCTCCGGTGTCTGTCAACATTCTAAACAGTCCAGTGCGGCCGCCATCTTGTCTCTCGGTAGGATCGAGAGACAAGAAGAGGAGAAAAACGAAGGGGGAATTTAATGAAAGGGGGCAAGGTAGTCTCCTCTTGGCCCCCTAGGAATGATGTTGGGGTTATTAAAGGGTCTCGTGGGGCAAATAAAAAAAAATAGATTTTTCGCGGTAGAAGCGCTTCTCGGTTCGCGAACCGGGTCGCAAACTGGTAGCGAAACGTGAATTCGCCATTTTGTGATTCGATTTAATTAAATTACTAGATGGTGGAAAAGCAATGTGAGTATTGGGTATAAGGGGGTATGGGAGACTTATCCTGACCCCCTATGTTTTCTGAGGGTGGTTGAGGAGCCTCATATATGTTGATACTTGTCTTCCAGCGGTTGCGCGTGAGCGGTTTTTTTGTTTTTTTTTGCCGCTTGACTTCTGTTAACGTTCGATTCGAAGGAAATTAGGAAGTGTTGATCGCCATTTTGACACTGCGAGTAAATATATTGTTAAAAATAATTGTTATAAATTAATCCGTATTGATAAACATTGTCTGCGCCATCTTGCCTTTTTTCCAATGCCACACTTTTGTCGTGCACGGCAGCCATTTTAGATGCCTTGACCAGACCCACTCTCTGCACGCCGCCGATCCTCAGCATGGCTCCCCACCCTCGCAAGCATCTCCCCCACGCACTGGTCACCCCTGCTCTCTCTCTCATGCATGGGCCATAAACTTCCCCCCATCTGCGCTGCTCTTCCCTGAGTATCACACCGTGTGCCCGCCCGACACCTCCCTTTACCCCTATTCACTACCGCACCCTCTGACACTCCTCTTCCTCTGTGTCTGATTGTCCAGGCCGGTCCCAGGCTATCACCTAGCCCTGCGGATGTAGTTTATGGCCCCAACTGTAAATAATCACCCCTGTTCAAAGGAGTTACATTAGATCAAGGCCCCCACCTCATGAGATCCGTCACACCAGACGCGTTCCTACTATCTGATAACGATCCTGTATTGTGATTGGGGAGGGGATTCTCACTGTAAGGGTGTGTGGGACCGAGCCTGAAGCGGAAGATTCCAGGGATGCCTTTTTGTACATCAAAGTCTTCACAATTATGTGTCACATTAAAAATATATAGCACTTCAACAAAGTTGTTGGATTATAACACTTTAATAACTTAAAAGTATATACAACGCTCCAACAAAGTAAACACGATAAAAAAAACTTTTTAAACAACTATTTACATGACATTGCTTTAACCAGGATAGACAAAGAAATGACACAGTGATGTAAAAGTTTCTGAAAGAAATGCTAAGAACGTCCCATGTGAAAGTGAATTTTATCTGGCAATTTTTTTCTTTTCCTTCTTATGAAAAGAAAGTTAATGCCAGGTTCGTTACCTGCCTCATCTGCAAAAAAAAAAACTCTCGATAGGGACCGAAAAAAAATATAGCTATGGTATTCATACCATGCATTGGCACATGGAGAGGTGGCACCCTCTTAATTATTCTAAAGCACAACTTCGAGATTTGGTGGATAATCCTCGACCGGCAAAAACATCCACCAATGACTTAGCAATAAGTGAGTCAGAGGCAAGGGAAACGGTCCCAAATCTGCAAAAGAACTTTAGGCAGATGAGATTGACTTGTGTAGCATGTGGAAAATTAATTTCATGCGGAGAGATGAGTATTACTTTAATAAATAGATCATATGAAAATCATCAATGTCCAAAACGTCCTAGAAAGTAATTTTTGTCATTTTTGAGGAAGAGAGATAACCTACAGTGGTATGGGTCGTTTTCGTTCGTACTAGGGGGGCCAGGTGACATTCGTTCGGGGTGGCTTAGGGGCATTTAAAACAACTTCCCTGATACAGGTAGCATATAAAGTAGAGGCTAAATACCAGGATCTTTATCGATTGCTTTATGCTGTACAAAAATGAAAAACACACAACAAACCTGGACCATTCATATTTTCAATGTTTCTGCCACGGAGCAGGCTGGAACTGTAAATGGGGGGGGTATTTATTTGTGGAAAACATAACAGAGAGTCAGTGGTCGTTGATTTCATAGTAAAAAGTGCGACAAGTGCAACAAAATCATATCGATAATTCATTGTGAGCAAGTACCAAAAGTGTCGACAATTCGAACCTTCAATAAGATATACAGTAATCAATGATGCATTAGAACTTAATATCAATTCATTGTTCGAACGTGTAATCAGTACCCGTCCCATGTCAATTCATTGTTCGAACGTATAATCAATACCCATCCTGGATCAATTCATTGTCCGAACATATAATCAGTTTTATTCCATATCAATTCATGTGCTAAAAACTACATACATATCTCATGATATCAAGGCTGAGTAATCGGGGCACAACAAGGAGTTGAGAGTTTCATTTGTACCGGCGCCATTTTGGGTGAGGTCAGGAAGGTCCAAGTATAGTCAAAATGTCTCCACCAACTCGTGGTTGGACCGGGACCTCTTTCGGCAGTCCAAAAGTTTTCGTTGAAGGGTAGCAGAGGGGACTGCCGACATGAACCATCAGTCAAAGTGGGGTGGGAGGCAACAATCTCTCCTACCGGGTCATTCTGGTGTCCCACCGGAACTGATCAAGTTGGTAGTCTTGCAGGATTTTGGTCATTTCAAGACTGAGGCCGGCGCCGGCATGAGCGCGCCGACGTCCCGCGGCTACGTCGTGGTCGTTCCGTGGGTGATCATGGCAGTCATTTCTCATCGGGGGTCGGGGGCCCCTGTGGCTCTTATAGAATCTTCAAAGTTGAGGAGAACGTTTCTGGACGCAGGAAACTAAAAGCGTTGTTGCACCGCAACAGTGGACGTTCTCCCGCTGGGTGAGCGGAGCATCATTGCCTCCCAATAGTGGACGAGACCTTTTGTCGGGTGAGTGCAGCGCCGCTGCATCGCAAGAGTGGAGGAACCCTTTTGTTGGGTGAGTGGAGCGTTGGGGGTGCAGCTGAGGGGCCCCCAACTGTGGGGGTGGGAGAGGCTCGTTTGCGCCGCCTCTCCCTCCCAGCGCACCCCACGCCGACACCTGGTGTTGATATCCGTGATGTCCGGACCAGGCGATAAGAAGGGGGGGGTCGGAGGCTGAGGCAAGACATCCCCCCGTGGCCTGCAAGGCGGCAGAAGAAGGGAATCGGGAGACCAGAACATTTCGGGCCATCCACCCCACGGCTGATGGCGGTTAGCTGGGTCCCGCCCTGCACGTGTCGAGGCCTCATCTTCCGGATGGGCGTAACCGTGGCCCTGTTGCACTTCGGGAGTTTCCGGAATGGGGGTAGGTTTCTGCTGATTTGTATCTATTTCATGTTACCGTTAATGGGCGTGGCGGGCGGTGGGACAGACATGCTTGGAGCAGTGGGGGGGTGGCGGAGCCTAGCTACCTCGTGGCTGCCGTAACGTCAAGCTTGGCTTCTTTCACCACTTCCATGTTTCTTATTTCTAGCGAAGTCAAAAACTCATCAGTGGCCTACTGATTTTGTTCGATTTCTTTCCCTTCCTTTTCAAGTGTGTTTCATGTTAAAGTTTCTGTTTATTAGGATACAGTGATTACTTCGTATTTTACATATGTCTTCTTTATTAGGGGTACTCTCCGGTTGAGCCAGATGATGTACCTCTAATAAATGGTCCGGGTGGAACTAGTTTCTCAATCAGTGGGGAGTAGATGGGCATGACAGATTACAACGGGGGACAAAGGTCCGCATTACCCACCCTTCACTACTTGCAAAGACTAGACAGAATATTTCTATTCCACGTTATTTGTAAACAGAGAATACCTCAAAAGAACTATTCCTTGAACAATAAATGTCCAGCCAATCAATCAATCAGTGGGGAGAAAAACAGGCATGATGGATTACAACGGGGGACACAAGTCCGCATTACCTATCCTTCACTATCTGCAAAGGGAGAAAGAATATTCCTATTCTTCTCTGTTTGTAGACAGGGTCCGATTATTGCTCTTTGAGATATTCCCTGTGACAGGGAATATCTCAAAGAGCAATAATCGATAAAAAATTAGTAGGATTATAACACTTTAATAACTTATAAATATATACATCGCAACAAAAACAGTAAATACCTTAAAACATTTTTTATTAAAACAGAAGCAAAAATGACAACTAACATTAGTGAGATCCTGGGCGGGTGATGGAACTGGGATTGTTAATGGAAAAAGATCTACAGAGAAAGGTATTGGTGAATTATACTTCTCCGGAAATTTAAAACTCACAAATGTTTTATTTGTGTAATCGTTTCAGGTCAAACGGATTGTGGGACAATGTTCAGAATGGAAGAGTCACCAAAAGGCAAAAAGTTCCGCTTGACCCCGGGAGCCGGCCGCCTATGTCGGGTGTGATCTCAGGCTACACCAGGGCAACAAGACTTGGGGAGGGGGTCGGAGCCAAGCGTCTTCTCCGAGTCCGCGCCATCACACCGCCCCTCGGGGGCCTCCGGGGGCCTCCGTCAAGCGGTTTAGGGAGGTACCGTATCACATTGTTTTCAAATGCAGTCAGGTCCACAAACGGCCCCCACTTACTTTGAGAATAGTGAAGCTGCAGCAGGTGCAAATAAGGTTTAGACAGTGCTACAAGCGCTGCTCAGTGATGTCATTTGAGATGTCATCAGTGATGTCATTTGAGATGTCATCAGTGATGTCATCAGTGATGTCACTGACCATGTCATGAATGATGTAATATGTGACATCATCAGCAGTGGATTGCGGGTGCGCGATATATAGTTATTGCAACTAACTGTATATGCGAATTTTTATGGTTTTGTGTGAGTAAAATATGGTTTTGTAAATGCTAATCCCTAACTATATATGGCCTAAAACCTATGGTTTTTTCAGTGAATATATATATATATATATATATATATATATATATATATATATATATATATATATATATATATATATATATATATATATATATATATATATATATATATATATATATATATATATATATATATACAATATCATTTCATATGTATAAGGTCCCTGAGATGGGAGTGGGAGCAATGTAGAAGCAGGTAGGGAGAAATAAAATGAAAATAAAGCTGGAAGGAGAGAAGAGGAAAAGCGCCACTCTAGGGGAGGGCAACAGGTGAGGCGGTGGAAAAGCACTCAAGTGAGAGAGCAACATTGAGTGCGGGAGAGTTTGGTGGAAAGAAGCACAAGAGGGAAAGAGCAAGGAGTACTTGAGGAAACCAACAACATGGAGCATGGGGGAAACATATGATGGAGAGAGTTGATAAACACCTGCACTCTCACGGAGTGCTTTACCAAAAGTAAACAAGCATTTGCAATGCAATCGGTCTCGCCTTTGGGACCTTATATGTATTTAGCAATGCAGCACATTAGCGTAGGTGTTGAAACATCTACTATGCTTAAACATGGAGGGAAAGTAAGCACCAAAATGCATGACACACCAGGTTTAGGAACACATGAAGATAAATATTGCCTTTCAGCAGGAAATGGTATAGTCCAAAGCTCTGTTTTTAATATAAAATTAGGGCCTTCAGTGGTCATATCACTGAAAAAACAAGATTTGGAAAAAAATGTATTGCCTAAGGGTGCTCGTGGAAGATAATTTCTATGGACTGGAATCTAGAGAATGCTAAAGTGATTCTGTTATTTTACTGACCTCTGCTGGTTGTTTTCTATCAAGAAAGTTAAATAGAGGCAGTTGAACAGAGAAAAAAAGTCCCTAAGCGGAAGCAGACAAGTCCTAGGGCTGATCTCCAGAGCCCACAAAGTGCATACACATATAAGTATATACTAACGTATATAAGTATATACTAAAGTTTATAAGTGTATACTAAAATATATACAAGAGGTCTTGAATGCTCGACCTAAAAGTAGTTCCCTAAAATTGAGCAAGGATACAAGTTGGCCAGTCATAAGGATGGTAAAGAGTCTATGCTCCATGGAAGGGACAAACAAAAGTAGAGGAAAGCAAGCCAAAGAATAAAAATCAAGCAAATGAGAGTGACAATGAAGCCAACTAATGGTAAGCAATGGGTAGAGTGTAAGCCTACTGTATGTTCTTGGTTAGCCCACAAAAAGTGCAGATGCCCTTTGGGGATCAGGTCCTGAGCCTTTAATGAGTCAGTGCCTTTGATCATTATAAAAACCCCTTTAAAAACCTAACACTTTAAATATTTGCCTTGATATAATGTAATCATGAAATGTGTGTAAAAATGTGTTGTTTTATGCGTGATGTTTATTAAATTATGCTTTCATATATTATGTTTAATTGGCTTAAATAGCCTTAATAAATGTACATTATATTTAAAAAATGAGATATAAGGTCTAAAATTAGCTTTTGTTTTTCGCTGTTGTCAATTTTACTTTACCGTCATAGGCGTTACCACTGTGAGCCATTACAACAGTTTTAACCACATGCTGTATGACTCGGTTGAATTGTGGGTACTGGTAAGTTGCCACTTCATGTTTTTCGCAAGAGAGTTGAGATGAGGACAGACGCTTTGGTGGTCCAGGATACATGCATAAAATCGTACCATGCCTGAGACAATTCCTGAGCCCACCAGCAAGCTTTTAAACTGACGTTGTGCCCCCAAGTGATGGAAAATCAGAACTTTATTTTCCGTTGAAGAAAGAAAACATACATTTTGTTACATTCACATCGCCAACAACAAGTACCAAGTGCCGCCGCCAGCCTATTTAAACCATGGCGTGCTGTGATCTGAGGACAATTCAAAAACGAAGTAATTGCTGCAACATAGACACCAACATCTGTTTCTTCTGGTCAGACCAGGAGGCCTCCGATTTTTTTCAAGGACTGCGACAACGACAAGCTCTTCTTGTGATAAAAGATTTAACATAAAGGTCATTTTTCTCTACATGTGCCATTTAAATCTATTATTTGTTTTCTACAAGGCCTTGCTGTACAATTTCATGGTCTAGCCTCCACGCCTGGCCATGGCCTCAGGGACCTCACAGCGATAAACCACTCCATTTTAGGATACTGGACAGAGAAACAGCCATTTTGTACCATGCTTGCCAGGAATTTGGAATTAATTATTCAAAACACATTTTCTGGACTGTGGTTTGAAAATAATGTTATCGAAAAAATGGGCCAAGCAGGATTAGTGTGGAGTAATACATTTTTGTTAAACAATCACATATTTTGTTAAAGCAGCAGTTGTGTTTCCTAAGTATGAAACACATCATGGACTCTGTTGTTTTGGCACAACATTAAAAAAGGCCACATTCTTTCCTTAACTAATAGCTGAAAAAGAGAACTTGATAGTTTGGTGTGCAAGCCAGTCCAGGCAGTGGAATGTTGTTTCCTGTTACAAAAAACAAACATATGTTGAATTGTTGGCGAACACGGTGAATTAGTGGAAGATAAAATATTGATGCCCCCAGCTTTTCTCGAAAAGAGTTTGTGCACTTGATTAAGCAACAGTTTGCAGCGTGGAAGCAGTCATCTCATTAGTGAAGATTGATTTTCCCAACTTACTCCTCTGAAACTAACCCCATAGACCCCCGCATAAAGCTGAGGAGGCTTGGAGGGGCAGACTTGGGACACTTGCCAATGCTGGAGGGAGAGGGACGCAGCAAGGAGAGTAATATGGGACAGGAAAAATATACTTATTGGCCTTTTTGCAGACTTGACCTGCCTCCCAAAATGATGCTGACAGACACCAAGCAGGATACGTGGACCTCTGCATCATCTTCCCATGTTCCATCTACAGTTTGAGAGTGCAACTGTCAAAATACCTTTTGCTAGCAGTACACATGGAGTATGCTTTAGGTCCACACTTTTTAACCACAGCCATTTTCTTGAGACTTTATCAATTGCATCTTGGCTAAGCCTAGTGGAGTCAGAATCTCTCATATCATGATATTACGTTCTATGACCAATATGGAGACTTTTAATTGAATTAATAGGCTTGCCAAACTAGCCATGTTTTTAGATTTTTCAAAAAATAACTTAAGGTCGACTTCATGGCAGATTTTGTCCAGTAAAGAGTTCCAGGTTGCGGGGCCTAATGCTACAAAGCTGCATCCGCCCGATCTGCTTTTGGGATATTTTGGTGCCAAGAGTTTGTTGGGGTGAGATCTTAGATTGTTGTGTTAGTATGTACTTTGCCACTTTTTATACACAAACTATGGTGATGAACCTTCCAAGGTTTTAAAAACAATGCAGCAAGTGTTGCACTGTATGTGTTGCTTCACTGGGAACCACTGGAGCCTTTTTTAGCAGTGGGGTGGCATGTGTATTTCTGGGCGATTGAAAGAGGTGCCTCATTTTGAATAACATGGAGCCTCTGTAAGGTGGCATTAGGCAGTGTCACATAGGCCAAGTTAGCATAGTGGACTCACTCTGGAGTTGATGCCTGCCATCAATATCAATTTCTGTTCCTTGATTGGAAGAAGCTGCACAATTTCTCTTAACACTTTTATTAGGAACATGTATTTGGATACCACTGATATTACTTGTGGCTCCATTGTAAAATTGCCACCCATGCCAATGCCGAGGCTTTTTGCTGAGATCGCTGGTTTGGGTACATTACTCACTTCACTGATCCAATCTAATTAGTTCCCTTGGCGCGGCCTTTTGTTTATCATAAATATTTGCCTTTGTTAGCACGTTAAACACAGACCTATGACTTTTCTAGTGCTTGTTTTGCTTTTAGGAGTAGTACAACAAACTTAATCGATGGCTGTACTCATTTAAGCTTGCCTGTAGGCTTTGAAAGATCCAAAGTGAAGTACTTTTGATGGATGTCATTGTCTTTTTAATTGTATTCACCCAAAGGATTGGTGTATTGGGGCATGTCACTTGCTGAGCTCTGGTCGCTAAACATCTCCGTACAATAGATTGTTTGGTCAACCTTTGCAGTGAAAGGCAGAAGGTAGAGCAAGTAGGGTATTTGGTGGTCATGGAGGGGGTAGCACAGATCCTGGCCACAGGGGAGGCCCTGAGGCCATTCTGCTGCGTGCACGTCAAAAGGCCAAGCACAGCAGGGGTTGGCCACATACATAGGAGTGGGTGCAGGGTCTGGACATAAGACACGCCCACTGCCCAATCCTTACTGTATGATGGATGCGGAATCTGGTGTGTCACCAGGCCTTGCAGACAACTTCCATTGTGTATGTCCAAAATCTAATTATAGCGGAGGTCGGTTGCTTGTGGAGGAGTGTGGGCAACCGCATGCTGCATGCTAGGCCTGAGTCAAATTTGTCCTACTTTTGGCTTAACATTGTATAAAGTGGAGGTTTTCAAAGGTTTAGGTGCAGGGCCTTGTCAGAGTCTATGGACTGAGTTCAAGTTCTGATGGGGATTGTATGTAGGATATGGCCAAAGGCTATGACTGAGATGTTATGAGTGATGTCATCAATGATGCTGTTTAGTATGTCAGGCGTAATATAATGTGTGAGGTCATAAACTATGCATGATGGGGGTGCAAAATTTAGTTAGTAATAAGTGAGGTCATTAGCAATGCAGGATGAGGGCGAAAGTTGTAATTAGTTAAGTAAACATTGAATGGTGTATTTAATAGTTTTTTTTTTTTTACCTTAGATGATGTCACATTCCAACACCTAACTATAACATCACTCTAACTATTGCCTTTAAAACCCATACCTCTCTTCAGGTTCTTAATCCACTGGTTTCACACCTACAGTAACATCTCAATGTCAATTTACTTCTCTCTTCTCCACAGGAAAGGCTTTAAATTCAAAAGCTTCTCTTCCAACAAAATGCCATTAAGGAGAGTCTTACTTTTGTCTTGAATACAAATTGTTAGTCTTTTGTGACGCTGCAGTTGAATACTAGGGCGTTAACCAACAGGCTGCTGCTACTGCTCAATGTATATTTCAGTTGGCATGTCAGAATGTCTTACTGACAAGGATGAGGAAGATATTTGAGAACTCATAGAAAATGTGACCTTGTTTTAGCTTTCTAGAGTACCTACCATCGTTTCTATGATAAAATCACCCCCTCATTTTGTTGATATCAGAAGGAACATTTTACAACTTTTGATTCCATTATTATGGTGTCCGAGAGTGCCACACTTTTGTCAATAGATACATAATGTTTGCTCTCTCGTTATTCTTTGGAACTTTGTTCAAAGCTAAAGTAGAACATAAGGGAATCAACAGACTGGCAACTGCTGTTGTTGGAAGTACAAGTTTTACTTAGAATATCAGACATTATTCACACATGGCTGAGGAAGATTGTAGGAGCATATAGAAAATGTGCTCTCGTTTTAGCTTATTTAACACCTTACATAACCTCTATGGGAAAATCAAGAGCCACAGTTCATCAAATCCCAGCAGAGGTGTGGCATTTTTCACTGGGTCAAGTCACTTGAGAGCTCACCAGAATTCTTAAAATGAGTATAACACAACCAACAAATGATTTATATTGTATCAAAACTTTGCTATCTCCCTTTACTTGTGACCATTTTGGTGGCTCTTAAAACTGGACATTCACTACAACAGATTTCAATGAGGACCATGTTCCAGAGTCCTTTAATGGCTACATACTGTCTATATTGTGGTCAGCCATTCAAGCCCACCCCACATCACAGTGGGGGTCAAGGCATGCTCACCCTGTTAGAATAGAAAATTTATGCATGCGCATTGTTAGCATTCACAGAGCCATTTTCTATGCCGGCGCCATTTTGTGTTAGAATAGAAACTTATACTCTGCTATTTACAAGAAAAGGACTCTGTTAGGTTATGGTTCTCCAAGGCTAGGTTTTGCTAAACTAATGAATACACGGTTCTTAATTGCGCATACCTTTCCCTCTAGATAAAGGCCTTCTCCCACTTTTCTAGTGGCGGGAACGGGCAGAACGACCTTGAATAGTAGATAGTGTGTGCCCGGCCCCAGAATCAAAACGTAATTTTTTGTACTTAACTGTTTTGCTGCATCAGCTTGATTGTGGGCGTGCCTTTGTTGGTTCTGAAATGTACATAATATATCTTTAGGCCTGCTGATGTTGGTACTCCTAGCGACTGGGCAGACTGGGCTCCACTCTGAATGTACCTGAATAAACAGATATTGATTTGTATTCTCTGCTGTCTGACCGACTCTTCATTTATTGTGGAAGTCTGAGAGGTGGTTGTGAGTGACCCGAGTGACCCAAATCGGGCCACTTCCTTCAGTTGGCGCTCGAACAGGGACTCTTTCGTGGGAGTGACCATCTTCTTCTGTGGATGGGGGGGAGGTCGAGGCCATCGTTGGGTCGGACTGAGGGTTCAGGGATCCCTGTATGAGAAGCATTGATCTCTAATAAAAGAGAGAGGGACCCCAGGACCAAAGGGATAGGGTTCCACAATTGACGCAAGTCAAAAATTAATTCCCTTTGGGCGAATTAACGTTAATACATAGATACTTACAGACAGACAGTAGACTCACCAATACCAAAAAGTAACAAGGAAGCAATGAAAAATAGTGAGAAACTCAATACACGTGAAAACACTATAGTAAAATTAAATCTTCAGACAATTTATTAACATACATTACATTTGTTAAAAATTGGGAAACACATACAGGACGGAACAGTAATATATAAAATCAACATTCCAATAAAAAAAGGAGCTACAGGGAAAAAGGACTAAACTCAAATAAAACAGTTATTTTGAATTTTCCTTAATTTCTATTTCCAAATTCGCTCCTTAAGCATCGACGCGTTTCGGCGGTATAGTCAATATATAACCGCCTTCATCAGGGTGATTGTACAAATGTTTCCCAATACTTCTGAAAGTTAAATAAGATCGGTCTTAGTTACAGATAATAAACACAACGGATCATATTTAACAAAAACATATTTAAAAATCATTTCAAAAAACATGCTTAAAAAACATAATGTATATATCCTACTCAATTTATGGACACACATAGACATTGCTTCCAAATTACAAAACATTCAACAATTACATATAATACCGACCACACATAGGTCCAAATAGTGAACAAAACATTTCAATTCATTTCGTCACATGGTTACATTCCTCATGTTGACTCTATTTCAAAAAGACCTATATTATATCCACCTAAGGAAGGCCAGGAACATATAACCAAGCATCAAATCTTGATTGGGAAGTCAGATTATTAGATAGACGAATTCAGAGAACAGAGTGGCAATATAGAAAACCATGATATATCACCTACCTCAGAAACAAGGGGTCTTTCAGTGTAAAATAAGGGGTATACTGCCTCCTTATCCTATGCAGGAGATATTCGTCCAGCGAATTATCTTCTTAATATAAACAGTGTTCCTACATGTGACATGGATAAACATCTCATTTAGTATTTACGAGGACCAATGTCTTCTATTCATCCACAGTCCTAAGCCCATGGCCTATCTAGATAACGTATGTAGAAGGTCATGTATATCAATATCAAATCTTAATGTACCTATATAAGTTTTACACGCTGGCTAAAATATCGACAAACTTATCACAGCGAGTATAACCCTACCTATAACAATTACCTAAAATGATTTTCAAATTGTTCAGAAATATCATATTGTGCTAAACAATTTGCCAAAGGTTACACGCGACGTAGACAGCGTGATCAGACATAAAACAGGAAATTATGCATCTATACCTACTATTGACGCACGAATACGGATGAAAAAAGACACATTCACATCAATGTCTTATGCGCTTGTGCCGGCATAATCACACATACAAAGTTTTATGAAAAAATGAAACAATGAAACTTTCCGCCTATCACTTACTAGATTAAAAGGTTGCGGAAAGCTGTGATTCTATTTCCAATTTCAGTAACACATTCAGCATAATGGCTGAGAGCTACGGATAAAAGAAAGTGCCATTAGTGGCTTCATAAGAACTAGATGTAACTAACTAATCCTTATTCAGATCTATGGGTATACTTACAAAAAGTTTAAAATTAGTCTACACCAAGCCCGCGGTATGGCAGAGGAAATGTGCACAGGATACCAATTCCCACGTAGGTACGAAGCGTTACAACGTTGTAAGGTTCCAGGTTGTGGATAGATACCCGGGACACGAGATAATTTCCTCTGTGTCTATCCTATATTCAAAACAAACAGACACAAAGCGTGTCAAAGGCATACCCCGCTTATGACAACGCGTTTCCATAAGGTGCAACACCGACTGTTCCTTACCTCCTTCTTTCAACTGAAAAGCGTCCCGCGTGGAAAGTCTGCTCCTACTAGCGGCTAGCAGCGACTAAGAAGTCAGCTCCGATTTATATACTGCTTCAGTATATCCGCGTTCACCTAGCTTTTGATGACGAACGCGGAAATAATGGATATAGATGACAGACTACCAATGCTGCCTCCATCGTTTCCAAATCTCAAGGCAAGACGAAGGAATGATTATAGGCAACCGACTATTGAAATGCCCATAAAATTAGATAACAAGTTAGAAGAACTCTTTAGTGGAGAAATTTTTATTTTTAGCATTAACTTAAATTGTTTTATTAAATTCGATTTCATATATAAAGAGATTTCTTCTAATAGGGTAGATATAGAAGACGGATATGTCTCCATGGCCATCTCGGTATATGTATCTCTCTATTCATGCACTCGTGGTATATATTACTGCTGGGCCTGCAATAATTAATTAAACATGCCCAAATTAATCAAACATACAAAAAGACTTTATTCAAAAAGGACATTTTCTTTATAAAAACATAGTAATCACGAACTCATGACAGATGTACTCTTTTATAGATTCCGACCTATAACGGTTGCCGTGTTTAAGCCATGATATATTATGAAATTAAAATAATGACTAGTATATTTGGATGAAATTTCCCAATTTGGGTGGTCATACTATTTTCACCAGATGAATCTATACAGTACAAAGCCTCACTCATCCTGTTACTTACAGACGCAAATATTGGTAAAACTGGAAACAAGGATATCGACCCTTGGCGCTGCATAACCAAGGTAGATAGAGTATTGGCGTAATCCACCCTGCATAGCCAAGGTAGATAGAATAATTCAGACCAACTAAGGCAAGGGGGAATACTCAATGCCACCCAAGGTAAATACTCATATTGGGTAAATAGCTAATAGCCAAGAATTCATTAAACTTGGTTATACGCTTATAAATATTTTTTGCAAATAAATCTTAAATGCTGTGCCCTAAACTACCCAGATAGAACAGACACAAGACTGTCTGTTAAGTTATAAGCTTGTCAGTAGCAAAATCTATCAGATAGTCTGCTGAACACAAAAACAACAGCAAAAATGGGTTAAACTGCTCCAATGATACGCTCCCATTCCTCTCTTGAATTAAGGCCCCTTCTGACCGTATCGAGGTAAGAAATATACCACTGCTCTCTCTCCTTCCTTCTGGATACAATATTGCCACCTCTTTTACCTACCTTACCAGCCCGCTCAAAAATGTAGCGGGCTGGTACCGCTACATTGACGATATTTTCTTTATTTGGGAAGGCTCAATGGAACACTTGGAGGAATTCCTTCTGTGGATCAATTTAGGAGATCCAAATCTCAGATTCACATCGACATATAGTACCATCAAAGTTGACTTTTTGGATATATGTATTAAAAACTGCAATGGAGTCCTGGCAGTTGAACTATTCACTAAACCCATGGCCAAAAATACGCTGCTAGATTTCTCTAGCTTTCATCCAAAATCACAAAGGGAGAGTATCCCCTTTAGTCAGTTTCTCCGTCTTCGAAGAAATTGCTCCGACCTAAATGACTACTACAAACATGCTGAAAATCTGAGAATTAAATTCAATGATAGGGGATACCCGAAAAAGCTTCTCTCTCATTCAATGAAAAGAGCACGGTTTTACGACCGTGATGCTTTGATTCACAACACACCAAAAGACAGGGAACCTCTAAATAAAGTTGTTTTTGTCAGTAAGTTTTCCAATATAAGTAATCAGATAAAAAATGTTGTAAACAAGCACTGGCACATTTTAAACCACGAAGAAGAATAGGTCCTAGAAAAACCTCTTTTTGCATTTAAAAAGAATAAAAATCTACGTGACCTACTTGTTCACACTTATAAAGAAGAGTCTGTGGAAAGTCAAAGAACATTTGATGGTACTAGGGTTACTGGAACAACCAAATGTGGCATGTGCAACATCTGTACTCAATGTATTGTGGGATCAGAGATTGTTTGTAACACCCAAAAAGTAGTATGTAAGACCCACAATAACTGTAAAAGCAAAAATGTTATCTATTTGCAAAGATGCCCGTGCGGCCTCTGCTATGTGGGAGAGACGGGTAGAGAGGTACGAACGAGGCTCCAGGAACATAGATCAGCCATCAAGACAAAAAAAGTTACTGCCCCGATTGTTGCCCATTTCTCAGAGAAGGGACATAAAGAATCTGAATTTGGCTGGTTTATCATGGAAAAAATTAAGATAGGTAAAAGAGGTGGCAATATTGTATCCAGAAGGAAGGAGAGAGAGCAGTGGTATATTTCTTACCTCGATACGGTCAGAAGGGGCCTTAATTCAAGAGAGGAATGGGAGTGTATCATTGGAGCAGTTTAAACCCATTTTTTTTGCTGTTGTTTTTGTGTTCAGCACACTATCTGATAGATTTTGCTACTGACAAGCTTATAACTTAACAGACAGTCTTGTGTCTGTTCTATCTGGGTAGTTTAGGGCACAGCATTTAAGATTTATTTGCAAAAAATATTTATAAGCATATAACCAAGTTTAACGAATTCTTGGCTATTAGCTATTTACCCAATATGAGTATTTACCTTGGGTGGCATTGAGTATTCTTCCTTGCCTTAGTTGGTCTGAATTATTCTATCTACCTTGGTTATGCAGGGTGGATTACACCAATACTCTATCTACCTTGGTTATGCAGCGCCAATGGTCGATATCCTTGTTTCCAGTTTGACCAATATTTGCGTCTGTAAGTAACAGGATGAGTGAGGCTTCGTACTGTATAGATTCATCTGGTAAAAATAGTATAACCACCCAAATTGGGAAATTTCATCCAAATATACTAGTCATTATTTTAATTTCATAATATATCATGGCTTAAACACGGCAACCATTATAGGTCGGAATCTATAAATGTAAATGTAAATGTAAATGTAAATGTATAGGCATTTAAATAGCGCACTACTTACCCGGAGGGTCCCAAGGCGCTTCGACGGCTGCGAAACCCTTCCTGGCTTCCCTGAGAGATGGTCCCTTAATGGGTATCTCCAGGGTGAGACCAGGCATCCCCGGCGGTCTGGTGGGGCCGTTAGTGAAGATGAGGCAAGCTAATGCCCAGAGTTGCCGAGTGTGATCGCTGATCAGAGTGGGCACCGAGGCGAGAGAATTATCGAGTCCGCTGACCCTGGTCCAGAAACCTGCCGCGCCGGGAATCGAACCCTGGTCCCGGACCGTCCTCTGCTCTCGGGTCTGCCGCCTCTAACCAGTGAGCCACACTACCTCAAAAGAGTACATCTGTCATGAGTTCGTGATTACTATGTTTTTATAAAGAAAATGTCCTTTTTGAATAAAGTCTTTTTGTATGTTTGATTAATTTGGGCATGTTTAATTAATTATTACAGGCCCAGCAGTAATATATACCACGAGTGCATGAATAGAGAGATACATATACCGAGATGGCCATGGAGACATATCCGTCTTCTATATCTACCCTATTAGAAGAAATCTCTTTATATATGAAATCGAATTTAATAAAACAATTTAAGTTAATGCTAAAAATAAATATTTCTCCACTAAAGAGTTCTTCTAACTTGTTATCTAATGGTATGGGCATTTCAATAGTCTGTTGCCTATAATCATTCCTTCGTCTTGCCTTGAGATTTGGAAACGATGGAGGCAGCATTGGTAGTCTGTCATCTATATACATTATTTCCGCGTTCGTCATCAAAAGCTAGGTGAACGCGGATATACTGAAGCAGTATATAAATCGGAGCTGACTTCTTAGTCGCTGCTAGCCGCTAGTAGGAGCAGACTTTCCACGCGGGACGCTTTTCAGTTGAAAGAAGGAGGTAAGGAACAGTCGGTGTTGCACCTTATGGAAACGCGTTGTCATAAGCGGGGTATACCTTTGACAGCTTTGTGTCTGTTTGTTTTGAATATAGGATAGACACGGAGGAAATTATCTCGTGTCCCGGGTATCTATCCACAACCTGGAACCTTACAACGTTGTAACGCTACGTACCTACGTGGGAATTGGTATCCTGTGCACATTTCCTCTGCCCTACCGCGTGCTTGGTGTAGACTAATTTTAAACTTTTTGTAAGTATACCCATAGATCTGAATAAGGATTAGTTAGTTACATCTAGTTCTTATGAAGCCACTAATGGCACTTTCTTTTATCCGTAGCTCTCAACCATTATGCTGAATGTGTTACTGAAATTGGAAATAGAATCACAGCCTTCCGCAACCTTTTAATCTAGTAAGTGGTAGGCGGAAAGTTTCATTGTTTCATTTTTTCATAAAACTTCGTATGTGTGATTATGCCGGCACAAGCGCATAAGACATTGATGTGAATGTGTCTTTTTTCATCCGTATTCGTGCGTCAATAGTAGGTATAGATGCATAATTTCCTGTTTTATGTCTGATCACGCTGTCTACGTCGCGTGTAACCTTTGGCAAATTGTTTTAGCACAATATGATATTTCTGAACAATTTGAAAATCATTTTAGGTAATTGTTATAGGTAGGGTTATACTCGCTGTGATAAGTTTGTCGATATTTTAGCCAGCGTTTAAAACTGATATAGGTACATTAAGATTTGATATTGATATACATGACCTTCTACATACGTTATCTAGATAGGCCATGGGCTTAGTACTGTGGATGAATAGAAGACATTGGTCCTCGTAAATACTAAATGAGATGTTTATCCATGTCACATGTAGGAACACTGTTTATATTAAGAAGATAATTCGCTGGACGAATATCTGCTGCATAGGATAAGGAGGCAGTATACCCCTTATTTTACACTGAAAGACCCCTTGTTTCTGAGGTAGGTGATATATCATGGTTTTCTATATTGCCACTCTGTTCTCTGAACTCGTCTATCTAATAATCTGACTTCCCAATCAAGATTTGATGCTTGGTTATATGTTCCTGGCCTTCCTTAGGTGGATATAATATAGGTCTTTTTGAAATAGAGTCAACATGAGGAATGTAACCATGTGGCGAAATGAATTGAAATGTTTTGTTCACTATTTGGACCTATGTGTGGTTGGTATTATATGTAATTGTTGAATGTTTTGTAATTTGGAAGCAATGTCTATGTGTGTCCATAAATTGAGTAGGATATATACATTATGTTTTTTAAGCATGTTTTTTTAAATAATTTTTAAATATGTTTTTGTTAAATATGATCCGTTGTGTTTATTATCTGTAACTAAGACCGATCTTATTTAACTTTCAGAAGTATTGGGAAACATTTGTACAATCACCCTGATGAAGGCGGTTATATATTGACTATACCGCCGAAACGCGTCGATGCTTAAGGAGCGAATTTGGAAATAGAAATTAAGGAAAATTCAAAATAACTGTTTTATTTGAGTTTAGTCCTTTTTCCCTGTAGCTCCTTTTTTATTGGAATGTTGATTGTATGTATTACTGTTCCGTCCTGTATGTGTTTCCCAATTTTTAACAAATGTAATGTATGTTAATAAATTGTCTGAAGATTTAATTTTACTATAGTGTTTTCACGTGTATTGAGTTGCTCACTATTTTTCATTGCTTCCTTGTTACTTTTTGGTATTGGTGAGTCTACTGTCTGTCTGTAAGTATCTATGTATTAACGTTAATTCGCCCAAAGGGAATTAATTTTTGACTTGAGAAGCATTGATTGCTTGCAGCTGCCCCTTCCATCCTGCCGGATGGTGCCTCGCCCAGTGGTCATCCCGACTGGAGTCCTAAATGACAAAACCCTTGGATCTGACCGTTTGTTCTGAAGAGACGGGAGTGGAGAATTAGTTTGCTTGACCTGCATATATCAGGTGAGTTTGTTTTGGTTCTTTGTGGATATGGTACCATTTTGGTTTGCATTTGGTGTGGTCTGAGGACTGTCTTTGGGATAAAAGCATTTGCAATTGCTTTGCCAGGCATACATAGTAAACTTTTGAGAATGCCTGGGTACAGTAAACTGTTTGCTTTGTGCTGTCGCTGTTTTTCTGAAGTTGCTCAATTGGAAGAAGGTCAGCCGGCGTCTCCAGAAGGCACTACAAATTTTTATATTTATGTGAAGCATGGTCTTGGCCCTATTATGTTTAGTACATTATGGCACAAATATACGAGGAACAATGCCGAGTTGCAGTGGCCGTTGACAGGCACTTTCAATTAACAAAAGATTGAGTATTTACATGAACAGTTGTTCAAGAGACAAAGTAGACAGTCTATGTTTGATTCCCTCATAACGTGGCAGAAAGCAGCTAGGCAGAGACGATTGAAGACAGAGAAAGAGGCATGGAAGGGGAAGATGCAAACGCTGACTTAGAAAAATTTAGCATATGATAGAGAAATACAGGAAAGGGGAGTTGAATGAAAGGATAGGAGATTTTGATTGCATGTTGATAAATCATATTTGGCTCAGGAGGAAACTAAAACTAAGGGTGGGCATAGTTCGCGAAGTAGCGCTACGCGAAGCTACGCGAAGTGCACTTCGCACTACGCGAACTTCACGTAGCACTACGTGAGCTGCGTGGTAGCATGTTCGCACTGTGCAAGATGTGTTTTAAATGATTGCACAGTGCGGACAAGCATCCGGCACTATGCAATCATTGAAAACGGCATCTTGCAGGGTGCGAACTATAGTTTTCTGCTGCTCGAGTAGATTATTACTCGAGCTGCAGCTTTCTCAACGCGAACTGGTAGTTTTTCATTGAGAGCGGTTGCGAGCATGCGCAACCACTCACAATGAGAACCTTACCTCCGCGCGTTGAGAATCTCGCTGGGATGTTATTTTGCTTGCTCGCGGTCGCGAACATGAGGTTCAGGACCGCGAACAAGAAAAAAGTAAGTGCTGCACTACGCTACGCTGTACTACGCGTGTTCGCACTGTGCTACGTGCAGCTCGCGTAGTGCGAAGTTGCGCAAACTTCGCAAACTCCGCAAGCGTAGCGTAGTGCTTCGCCCAGGGTTAACTAAAACTATTGTGGAAGAATTGTTAGACACCCGCCCCTGGCCCTGTATGCTCCCAAAGTATATATCCCACTGCCTCTGTGCTATCACAGCCACCTGGTACAGCTATTCTCACTGTTCCTGTATCTACTACTGTCATCTCAACTGCCTTGGCTTCGGCTCCTCCTCCTCCTTCTGTGTCTTCTCCGTCTGTGGCAACTATGACTGTTAGCACCCCTCCCACACCTATTGTCACAGCATCCTTGTCTCCAGCTCTTTCTCCAGTGACGCACCCGCCTGCGATGATTCTGCCTGGTTCTTCTTTTGCTTCTCCATCTTTGATGGTTAATTTTCCAGCATTATTGGGTGCTGAGCCCCCGACATGTGGATTTGAGGTTAAAGATTTGACAAAAATTAATGAGCGTCTGGGCCCTTTGGTACGGTCTTCGGTGGGGGATCAGGAGAAGGTAGTAGCTGATCAGGCTGCGCAGTGGGGGTCGTAATTCCGTTTACAGTGTGGAGGATGTTTGGGATGTGATGAAAGATTATGAGCCTTTTATACAGCAGCGTGCTCTTAAACATATGTCCTCTATGATGATTGGCCTTTGGCCGCAGCATTTTGGGTATGGTGCACCGCAAATTTTATTCGATGTTAGAGATTGCGTGTATGCCACTGGTTTGGACCTAGGCCAAGTTTCTGGGAATATTATTACGTTGGTAGTCTGTAGGGGCAGGTTCCATGAGAAGAGTTCTATTGCGGTATCCCAGTTTCCGATACAAGAGGTTCATCCTGCATAGATATCACCCAGAGATGCCAGAGGTTCTGTCCTTGAAAGCTCATTTGCCCGATCCTAGGAAAAATCCTACTGCTTATTATAAAGAACTGACTGATGCTGCCTCTTCTACTGTAATGACCCATGCTGATATTGAATTGTTTTTTGGTCCAGTTGATATTTGGATACGGGTTCATACTCAGGACTATGTTGCGGAAGTGAGAGGCACATGAGATGTGATTAAGGGATGGGATCAGGAAAGGAAGCAGGTGATAAGCCCCGAGCCGGGATACTTGCTTTGCCAGGTTGCATTATTACGTATATGCACTCTCTTATTCCGCTGAACAAAGTAAGTTGGGACAATATGGCCGGGATGCCTGTTACCCCCTCCCAACACAAATCCCCAAGGATGGGAAGACGGACACAGTTCTGAACTTTTGGAAGGCGGGAGGGAGTCACCCTCCCGGCCGTATTTATTAAAATATGAAACAAAATTAAAATATTAAAATAAACGTTTCATATCATGTACAATTTTATTTATTACATTTCGATGAAGACATGTTTATTGGCTAACCTTAACATATCTCTAGTACAAAGGTTTTCCTAGCCGAGTGTAACATCCTGCCAATGCATACTTTCTAAATTAAAATTGTACATCCTAGCATTACGGGCCAACGGCAAGGTCGCAACCGGTGTCAGATCCCTACTACCAAAACTCTCGCCCTCACGGTGTGAGTGGCGCATGCGCAGAGGACTGTACCCTCTGTGCCAACTCCAATTTCCCTTGTCGTGCGGGCCCCCCATTTAACTCGACGCCATCTTAGAGGTCGCCCGAGGACCCGTGTGAGGTGACTGTAAGAAGGCAGCGTGGACTCCCTCTCCCACCCCACACTGTCTATCACATCCGCCGTCGCGGATATCCGGGCCCCAGGAAATTCGTGGGAGGTGCATATAGCCCCCTCCTCCCCTGGAAGGGGCCTATGGCCGTCTTCCCCTAGGCGACCCATACTTAGTGGGTGCCGCCTCCCCGTGGGAGGGGCCAATGGCCACCTCCCCCCGGGCGCTCCCATCCATATTGGGTGGCGCCCCTCTCTAGGGACCTTGAAATTACTGCTCACCGATCATGACCTTACCGCCCGACCAAAAATAAATACGACATTTGATTACCTACGAAGGAGAAAATTATGCTGTTTAATTGCAATATTTGTCAATGCTACGAAAAAACAGTACATTCAGACATTCATCATATCACTAAACTGGACCTTCATATCCTGCTAAACAAAGGGGAAAAGATGTTATCAAGAAGAGAATTACTTTATTGCAGTACTAGCATTGCTATAAGGGGCTGGTGGGTGGGTCAAAATTGCTCCTTGTTCCGTCGAGGGCTCACGTGCAACGAGTGGGTGCAGCTTCCAAGCACAGGAACAAGAGGATGCTTCTTCGGATTCCCGCTCTCTTTATCCGTCTTCGGGAGGGCGTGAACCCTCTGCTGGTACGCCTCCTGGGCGTGGCCATCGGTGTAGGTGTCTAGGACAACCCCTCCTGGGCGGGAAGAAGGCGCGCCCCGGCTACGCCGCTTCAGGCATACCAGCCGTGACACGCCCCCCGCCCAAAATGGTTTCCCGGGGGGATCCGGGCCCCCAACCATACGTTCGGGGGGACCGAGTGGTCGCCCCTTTCCATATGGCCGGGATGCCTGTTACCCCCTCCCAACACAAATCCCCAAGGATGGGAAGACGGACACAGTTCTGAACTTTTGGAAGGCGGAGGGAGTCACCCTCCCGGCCGTATTTGTTAAAATATGAAACAAAATTAAAATATTAAAATAAACGTTTCATATCATGTACAATTTTATTTATTACATTTCGATGAAGACATGTTTATTGGCTAACCTTAACAAATCTCTAGTACAAAGGTTTTCCTAGCCGAGTCTAACATCCTGCCAATGCATACTTTCTAAATTAAAATTGTACATCCTAGCATTACGGGCCAACGGCAAGGTCGCAACCGGTGTCAGATCCCTACTACCAAAACTCTCGCCCTCACGGTGTGAGTGGCGCATGCGCAGAGGACTGTACCCTCTGTGCCAACTCCAATTTCCCTTGTCGTGCGGGGCCCCCCATTTAACTCGACGCCATCTTAGAGGTCGTCCGAGGACCCGTGTGAGGTGACTGTAAGAAGGCAGCGTGGGCTCCCCCTCCCATCTCACACTGTCTATCACATATAGCCCCCTCCTCCCCTGGAAGGGGCCTATGGCCGTCTTCCCCTAGGCGACCCATACTTAGTGGGTGCCACCTCCCCATGGGAGGGGCCAATGGCCACCTCCCCCCGGGCGCTCCCATCCATATTGGGTGGCGCCCGTCTCTAGGGACCTTGAAATTACTGCTCACCGATCATGACCTTACCGCCACAGGCCGGATAGTTGACCGGCTATCCGGCCCCCCCACACTCCTCCTAAAGGTCATGCTTCCTCAAACCCCTTAGCCAAGCTATGAAGTCTCCTATGAGTAAAACATTCCCCTCCCGGGACAAGTGAACCCCATCCTCTAGATACATGTGATCCCCCCGAATGCATCCATGCGGAATACTGTGCAACTGCGCTGAGCGAAACAACCTACCAAGTTTGTTGTTGACCTTTTTAACCGAATGGTTCAGAGCTGACACCGAGAGGCCCCCCCGCCATACCTTCCTGGGAATCATGTGGGACCATGCTATCGTGCACCCCAGGATCCTTCTAAAAAAGCCAACTAACAGTAGACAAAACTCGCTCGAGTAGTACTCGTCTCCCGAGTGTCACCATGTCATTGCCCCCCAGGTGTACTATGATTAGAGATGGCGGTGGCCTCTGCCGCCCTAAGAGTTCCTCGAAAAAAGATTCAAACTGGTCAATACAGAGCCCGCCCCTTCCGTGGAAGGTCACTCTGCACCCGTATTCCCCAGCTGCGTGAGTCGCGTCACCTGCTTTAAATACGTCCCCAGCCCGCCTCACGTATGAGTGGCCCACGACCCACACCACTCTCTCCTCAGCCGGTGATCTCTGACCGCTGGTCCCCTGGTTCCTGGTCGACTGAAAATTCCGCCCCGCATAGTATGCTTGCGAAACTGTAAATCAAACAGAAGACAAGAAGCGTGAGTGCATGTAACTTGACTTCACAACATGTGCAATCGCACGTATCTTTTAAAACAATTCGAGGACCATCGTCCTAACTGTTTCACCTCTTCAGCACTCTGACCCCTGGCTGTAGCTTCCGTAGCAGCCCCAATCCTAAAGGAGTGGGTCCCAAAATCGCACGGGTCCATGCCCGCTGCTGCGATTGCCAGTGCTAACACCCTCTGAAACTGAAACCTCGTCAGTGGGGTGGCATCAATGTGTCTCAGCAGGCTCCCCCCCCATGTATCCGCCCTTCGTGCCAAATATTCTTCAACGCACCTTACCGGGCACATGGGGGACCCTCGCATGCGCTGGACAACAATACTGTCACCCATAGCCCTCTGATCAGTCTTGGATTTGGCTATTGTGACTACCATTGAATCACCCCTAATCAGGATGTGATCCCGACACAGGCCTCCCCCTACAGCTTTCTTATTCTTTGCAACCAGTTCGCTCACCCGCATAGCCCCATGGAATGCTAATGCGAAAGCGGCCTGGAACAGAACTGTCTCGAAATGGGAGGAACATGTCCTAGGTAGAGCCGACATGAGCAGGGACAACCTTTCTAACCCAATCGGGCGCCTCTCGTCTACTGAACGACCTTCCATGCGTTGCCACCCACGCAGGGCTTTCCTTACCACAAAGGACGATGCCGGGTCCTTGATACCATGTGCCTGCGCCATGAATGAAATGGCGGCCCGGTGCCTATTGGCCGTCGCTACCGATCGGCCTTCCCTGTGTAATGCTACTAGAAACCTTAGGAAGCAATCCTCCCGACCCCATGTGTCCTCCCCTGCCGGACCCAAAAATGCACAATAGGAACGAAACGCTCCTTCGTATGCCTTCCTCGTCCTGGGGGCTAAGCTTGCTGCCACGAGGTCTTGTAATCCGGGGCACCGAGTAACCAGAGCGGTTCGGGAAATGGTGCCGCCGTTAGGTCCGCGGAAGGTAGGTAACCCCTGAAAGCCTGCATGTGTGAATGAGAGAGTGCATCAGCAGCCTGATTCAGTACACCCGGCGCATGTTTCGCCCTGAATTGCACATTCAGTCTCATGCAAAGTAGTACAATTTCCTTAAGTAATCTCAATAGCCACTTGCAGCGTGCTGCCTGATGATTTATACATTCAACGACAGTCATATTGTCGGACCAAAATACCACAGAGCGATCTCTGAACTCTTCTGGCCATGCCATCAGAGCCACCAAAATGGGGAATAACTCGAGGAACCCAATGTTACCTATGAGACCGCTGGTGTGCCACCACGCCGGCCATGTTTGCGCCGACCATTGATTACCAAAGATGGCGCCAAATCCCACGCTCCCAGCCGAGTCTGTCCACAACCCCAGCTCGTCCGAAGACGCTGGCGGTTTGTTCCACACCACTCGACCGTTGAAATCCGCCAGAAATGCCAACCATATGCGAATGTCCTGGCGAACCTCTGCAGACAGTCTCGTGCGGTGGTGTCCTTCCTTGAGACCAACCATCGCTTGTGCTATAGAGCGGGGAAAGGGGCGGGCCATTGGTATTACTCTTAGGGCAAAGTTAAGCTGACCAACTGCTTGTTGTAACAGATGGAGGGTAACTTTCTCCTTGCTCAGGCACAGTTCGAGGGAAGCCCTGAATTTCGCTACTTTCCCTACTGGCAAACGGAAATATCCCTCCACCGAATCAAGCTCAATTCCCAGAAACTCGAGTGAAGTGGATGGTCCAACCGTCTTACCTGGTGCCAATGGCACTCCGAATCCCTTCATGAGGGAGCAAAAATCCTGCAGCACCCGCGCACAGTTTGTGTCGCCGGCTGCCCCCAAGAACAAAAAATCATCCAAATAATGCATAACATGGCTATGGCCAGTGGCTCTGATAAATGCCCATTCCAAAAAACAGCTGAATTTCTCAAAATAAGCACAAGAGATGGAGCAACCCATTGGCATACATCTATCCATGTAATAACGTCCTTGGAACACAAAGCCTAACAAACGCTGATCCTGTGGGTGTACCGGGAGCAACCGGAACGCCGACTCGATATCTGACTTCGCCATCAGCGCCCCGGGCCCCAGGCGATTTAGCATAGTGACGGTGCCATCGAAAGATGCGTACCTCACTGAACAAACTCCCGGGTCAATCGCATCGTTCACCGAGAGACCCCTTGGAGCGGACAAGTTATGGATCAGCCTAAATTCCCCCGGGTCCTTCTTGGGAACCACTCCTAACGGGGAACAGATGAAATCCGTTACTGGCGGGTGCCTATATGGGCCAGCAACCCGGCCAAGGGCAACCTCTTTTGCAATCTTCCCCTCCACAACCACTGGATTATGCTGAGCCGACAGTTGGCTTCTACAAAGTGGCTCCCCACGAAAATCCCCGCCGGGATGTGGAAGCCATATAGGAAGCCATTCCTCAACACCCCGGCGGAGACATGATCAGGGTTTTTGTTTAGCCAAGGGATCATTGCCATGATATCAACGGGGGTAGGTAGCGGTACAAAATGGCCCCCTTCAATCTTGTTTGGACCCTCCGCTACCTGCCGTCCCACTATTCCTGGATCTGCAAGAACTCTCGGGGTGTGAGGAGTTCCCGCACCCCGCACATGCATGTCTGAATCTACATGTCCCTTGTGGCCTGCAGCAATTGCCCCTGTTAACATTCCAACAGACCCCTTTCTTAACCCCCTTCCCACCAGTCCTTGCTTGGCGGTCGCCACCGGGGCCCGCTCGAAAGGGCACCGGCGACTGATAGCGGGGATGCTCCGACCCATTACCACCTAGCGAGGACGACTTCGTCGCGCCCGGCAGTAGCTGCTTCTGCCAAGAAATTGAGTCGAGACAATCCCACGTCAGAGATGAATCGTGCTCTTTGGCCTTACGGAACTTCATATCGTACCCCATCCATTCATTGCCCTCATACGTTTCATATAAATCCAGTATTCGTGTTTGATAGCAAGACAATTCGGACAGAACCTCGGGTCTACGTTCCCCCATGATTTCAGTAAACATTGCAAAGGTCTTGGCCCAATTTGTGATTGTCTCATCCACCCTGAATCCCGCCATACACTCGGGTGCCATAAATCTTTCTGCGTCTTAATATACTCCATTTCGTGATGGTCAGTCAGCAGGGAAAACATATTTACATACTTATCAGCCCATATCAATTCTTTCGTGGCCAACGGTATGTGTTCAACCACCTTCTCCCGTCTTGAGGGCAACGACCCCTCCCCCGCCATTGGCAATGCCTGCTTACCCGGCTTAATCGTTGTTCCCGCCGTTTTCTCTACGTCTGGTGCCGGTCCTTCCGAGGTCACCTGTAGGGGGACAAGAGGGAGATTCGCCTTTGCGGCAGCTCTAGACTGCCGTAACTGCTGCATTAGTAACTTGGCCTCTTCGGCCGTGTCTTCAGGTGCCGTAGCACCCCCTGACTTTTTGCCGAGCCATGCGGCCAGCTGAGCGGCTAATTCCGGAGGCATATCCTCCTCGTTGGTGGGTGTAACAACAACCGGAATCGGTTGACCCGCGTCTGGGATTGGTACCGGAGCTTCGACCGGACTGGCCGGGGTCGCCGGGGGAACCTCGGGAACCGGGACCTCCCCCCCTGCTGCCCTATTCCTAACCCGCTTCCCCCTACCCTCGGGGGCAACTTTCGGCAATGCCGGGCCTATTACCTTCTTCGGTCTACCCGGATTGTTCATCTGCTTCTTCATGCTCGCCATATCTCTTGCCAGCATGCGAAGCATCTGGTCGGTTCCGGACTTCTTTCCTGCCTTCTTGCCAGGTATTATTATCGAGAGTCCGATCTACGTCGATCAATACGGTCCTGAACCCTGAGCCTCGAAGTCGCTGAAAGAGAAACACAAGAATTACAAGTTCTCAAAATTGCTCCTTGTTCCGTCGAGGGCTCACGTGCAACGAGTGGGTGCAGCTTCCAAGCACAGGAACAAGAGGATGCTTCTTCGGATTCCCGCTCTCTTTATCCATCTTCGGGAGGGCGTGAACCCTCTGCTGGTACGCCTCCTGGGCGTGGCCATCGGTGTAGGTGTCTAGGACAACCCCTCCTGGGCGGGAAGAAGGCGCGCCCCGGCTACGCCGCTTCGGGCATACCAGCCGTGACACGCCCCCCGCCCAAAATGGTTTCCCGGGGGGATCCGGGCCCCCAACCATACGTTCGGGGGGACCGAGTGGTCGCCCCTTTCCAGTTGACGGCTTGTTAACAGAAGAAGGATGAAAGTGTGTCTGATTTTTTCACCCATTTTGAAGATACGTTCTTGGATTATAGTGGGCAGAACATGTCTATTGAAGGAGGTGTTTGATTATTTGTCGACAGGTTTGTCTCTAATCTACTTCCTGAAAATCGTACTTGTGTAAAGTTGTCTGAGCTTATCTGAACCACTTCTTCCCCCTCTGTTATTTTGAATATGGCTCAACACTATGAGCATTGTGAGCAAGAAGAGAAAGAACAAGCATTTGCAATGCAATAGGTCTCGCATTAGGAAAGTTTTAAATATTGGTATTGTAAATGACGCATTTTTTATTTATGTGTTGGTTTTGAAAATAGTGAAATTCATAGCTTTGTCATTTATAATGCCAATAGTATAACTTTCGCAAATGTGACATCTATAGCATTTGTAATGCAACATGTGTTGTATTTACGTGAGTTAGATGTCTTGATATTACAAATAACAATGGCTTTTATTTTGTTTTAATAATTAATACTTAAATAAAAGTTATTGTAATTTATAATGGCAATAGCTTAAACTTTTGTAAATAACTTTTGTGAAGATTATGTTCAGTGTATTTTATTGTGACGAAAATCCAAGAATAAAAGTGAAATATTAACATTTTTGTGACATCTATACTACTATTATAAAGGAAGAACTTTGAACCTTTGAGGCGGGTAAACTCGGGAACCACAGAGCCAATCCACACACCCAAAACATCATTTTAATTGTCAGGGTGTGCAGATGGACATAGGCTACATAAATTAAAAATATATAAGTTAAATAAAAAATGTACGAGAAAAAAAAGTAGTCCCATGGAAGTAGCGCCGGCCGCGACGAGCGTGCTGACATCAGGAGCGTGGGGAGGAGCGGCGTCCAGGAGCGCAAGGAGGAGCGGCGGACATGAGCGCGGGGAGGAGCGGCGGACAGGCGGTGAGGAGCGGCGGACAGGCTGGGAGGAGCAGGGAGGAGCGGCGGACAGGCTGGGAGGAGCGGCAAGGAGCGGCGGACTGGTGAACTCAGGAGCGCGGGGAGGTGCGGCGGATGAGGAAAGGCTCCGGGGGACCCACGGACAATGTCGGGGCGGGCGGGGGCCCTGAAGCCAAGGTCGGGATGGGCTGCTACTCCGGGGGACCCACGGACAATGTCAGGGCGGGTGGGGGCCAGGGCGGGCGGGGGCCCTGAAGCCTGATTGCTCCCGGACAAGGTCGAGATGGGCTGCTAGTTTGTAATAAAGCTTGAAACATTGAGAGAACATATTTGAATCAGTTGTTATTGAATGGTTGCACAGATTTATGCTCTGGTGGCACTGAGTGATGTTGTGGTGGTGATGAGTGGGGGCTAATGTGTGAGGGGGCAGTGTATGAGAGTGCAGTGTGAGAGGGGGCAGTGTGTGAGGGTGCAGTATAATGAGAGTGTGTGAGGGTGCGAGGTGTGTGAGGGTGCGGGGTGTGATTATGCAGTATGTGTGCCCTAAAGTAGTGTGAGTCAACAATGTGTGAGGAGGCAGTGTGTGAGGGGGCAGCGTGAGAGGGGGCAGTGTGTGAGGGTGCAGTATAATGAGAGTGTGTGAGGGTTCGAGGTGTGTGAGGGTGCGGGGTGTGATTGTGCAGTGTGTGTGCCCTAAAGTAGTGTGAGTGAGCAATGTGTGAGGGGGCAGTGTGTGAGGGGGCAGTGTGTGAGGGGGGAGTGTGTGAGGGGTGTGATTGTGCAGTGTGTGTGTCCTAAAGTAGTGTGAGTGAGCAATGTTTGAGGGGGCAGTGTGTGAGGGGGCAGTGTGTGAGGGGGGAGTGTGTGAGGGGTGTGATTGTGCAGTGTGTGTACCCTAAAGCATTGTGAGTGAGCAATGTGTGAGTGCGCAGTGTGTGAGGGGTCAGTGTGTGAGGGGGCAGCGTGTGAGGGGGCAGTGTGGGAGAGTAAAGTGTAATGAGAGTGTGTGAGGGTGCGAGGTGTGTGAGGGAGCGGGGTGTGAGGGAGCAGTGTGTGAGGGGGCAGTGTGTGTGAGGGTGCAGTATGTGTGGACTACATTACTGTGAGTGAGCAATGTGTGAGTGCGCAGTCATCCATACTGTGCAGCATGGCTTTAAAAAAAAAAACTTGAGCGACCTGCATGTCAATTTGTAGGTGCGCACAACAATAAATGCGCCTTAAAAATTACATGAGTGCCTTTTTTCTATTTTTGGATCCAAGTTGAATGGTAAAATGAAATAAGTTAGCACAAATGGTGTGGGGTGCTTCTCTAGCAATCTGTGCATTTTAATTATGTTATGAGTGGCAACAACTGGGGGGTTGTGTGTGGGGTTGTGTGTGTGTGTGGGGTTGTGTGTGTAGGGGGCTGTGTGTGGGGGAGTGCTGTGTGTGTGTGTGTGTGGGTTTGTGTGTGTGTGGGGGGGAGTTGTGTGTCTGTGTGGGGTTGTGTGTGTGTGGGGTTGTGTGTGGGGAGGTTGTGTGTGGGTGTGTGTGGGGGTTGGGGTGTGTGTGTTGGTGGGGTGTGTGTGGGGTGTGTGTGGGTGTGTGTGTGTGGGGGTGTGTGTGTGTAGGAGGTTGTATGTGTGGGGGGTTGTGTGTGTGTGGAGTTGTGTGGGTGTGTGTGGGGGGTTGTGTGTGGGGTTGTGTGTGGGTGTGTGTTAGGAGGTGTGTGTTTATGGGGATGTGTGGGGAGTGTGTGTGGGTGTGTGTGTGTGTGGTGGGTTGTGTGTGTAGGATTGTATGTGTGGTGTTGTGTTTGTGTGTGGGTTTGTGTGTGGGGTTGTGTAGGGTTGTGTGTGTGTGGTTGTTGCATGGTTGTGTGTGGGGTTGTGTGTGTGTGGAGTTGAGAAGAGTGAGGGCAATAGACAGATAGATAGAGTGATGGCAACAGATAGATAGAGTGAGGACGATAGATAGATAGATAGATAGATAGATAGATAGATAGATAGATAGATAGATAGATAGATAGATAGATAGATAGATAGATAGATAGATAGATAGTGTGTGGTTGTGTGTGTAGTTGTGTGTGTGGTTGTGTGTGTGTGATTGTGTGTGTGGTCGTGTGTGTGGGGTTGTGTGTGTGTGGTTGTGTGTGTTGTGTTTGGGGTTGTGTGTGTTGTGTTTGGGGTTGTGTGTGTGGTTGTGGGGTTGGGTGTGGTTGTGTGATTGTGTGTGGTTGTGTGTGTGCGTGCTTGTGTGTGTGCTTGTGGTTGTGTGTGTGCTTGTGGTTGTGTGTGTGGTTGTGTGTGGTTGTGTGTGGTTGTGTGTGGTGGTTGTGTGTGTGGGGGGGGTTGTGTGTGTGGTGGGTTGTGTGCATGGGGTTGTGTGTGGGGGTTGTGTATGTGGGTGGTTGTGTGTGTGGGGGGGTCTTTGTGTGTGTGTGGTTTGTGTGTGTAGGGTTGTGTGTATGTAGGGTAGTGTGTGTGGGGTTGTGTGTGGGGTTGTGTGTGTGGTTGTGTGGGGCTGTGTGTGTGGTTGTGTGTGGCATTGAGTGTGTGGGGGTGTGTGTGGGGTCTGTGTGTGGGGGGGGTTGTGTGTGTGTGTGGTTGTGTGTGTGGGGGGGTTGTGTGTGTGTGGGGTTGTGTGTGGAGTTGTGTGTGTGTGGTTGTTGTGTAGTTGTGTGTGGGGTTGTGTGTGTGGGTGTGTGTTTGTGGAGTTGTGTGCATGTAGGGTTGGCTCAGCGAAGGACTATATGCATCGAGTTAAAACATATAGGTGTCTTCCTCCGTCTGTTCAGCATGGAACAATGACATTCCACAAGAATACTGCTTTCACATACATTTCCAGAAGGGAGTACAAGAACCTAGCAGCTGCACCCATGCGGCATGTAAATACAAACAAGAGACTGCAGCACAGTCACTCTTTAAAAATAACCCCCACTGTCTCTTAAAAAAAGAACTATTGGAGCAAATCTAAGCAGTTGCGTTTCTTAGTGCAGAAGAGAAACAATATAGTTCCACTCCGAGTGTGCACTGTCGCTCACTGAGATCTGGGGACCCCCTTTTATTAATTAAGAAATTTGATTGGAAATGAAATGTAGGCACTGATGAAGCAATTATTATCATAAAACACAGGCTGGCCCATCAATACTGAGATAATAAACCTTAAATTTATGTTTTTCGTTGTCCATAATAAATGCAGGACTACAATTTGCCACTTGAACAAATCTTAGCAGGGGCATATTTGTTCCGCCCTAGTTTTTTTTTATTATTTATAAAGATGTTTATAAAGATGTTATGCTGGCACTACTAGTCCTATGTTTACGAGAAAAAAAACTAAACTACAAGCCCTAGCTTACAACGGACTGATAGTAAAGCAGTATTGGCAAAGGCAATCGGTCAGAGCTGTATCTGTTGACCCTTGTTGTCCCCATGTTTGGTGGCTCCTGTATTTGCACTTTTGTGTGTCAGGTGTCTCATCAGTGATGTCACTAACCATGTCTTGAGTGATGTAACATGTGAGGTTATAAGCAGTATACTGCAGGGGTATAAGTTATTGTTAGCTCAGGTAACTATACCTGCAGAATTTCACTGGTTTTGTATGAGTGAAATCTGAACCTAACTATGGTGTCTCTGTAATCTTAGTTTTTTGTCAATTAATTTCTAAGGTTTTTCATGTTCTATTTCCTAACGTCCCTGTAACCTTTGGTTTTTCAATAAATTGCTGAGGTTTTTTAAAATTGTATTTTCCAACTGTAAGCTGTAATCTTTGAGATTGGGTGTGTGAGTGCCTGTGTTGGTCTGTGAGTGGGTGTGTGAGTATCTGTGTGGGTCCATTAGTGGGTGTGTGAGTCTCTGAGTGGGTCTATGAGAGCATGAGTGGATCTGGAGGTGGGTGTATGAGTAAGTGCATGAGTGCCTGTGTGGGTCTGTGAGTGGGTATGTGAGTGCATGTGTGGGTCTGTGAGCGTGTCTGTGAGTGGCACTATGGGTTTGTGAGTGGGAATGTGAGTGGCTGTGTGGGTATGTGAGTGGCTGTGTGAATGCCTGTGTGTCTGTGAGTGGCTGTGTGAGTGGTGTTATGTAATTTGGGCATTACTTAGGGCATTTAAAAGAGAAAACCATGGACTCAGCAGCAGATGACAAGAAAGAACCCCCTTGTCAAAGTCACTACGTGAGATATTGCACTTGAAAAAAATAAGGATGCAAACACCTCCATTATGGATTGCAGATAACATTTTACAGTGGAAATGCAGAGAAAACACACCTGCTTTGTGCACGAAGTTAAGATGATTAGTACTTTACAGAAGTGGAGCTTCAGCTTGGGCACCTGCTTTGTTTATATCTGTAAGTGCTTCTGGTTGAGGTTTCATTTCTGTGACATGAGCATCGTGCCAGAATCAATCCTGCCCTGTATTTTTATTCAAGAAGAGGCCACCGTTTTGTGCAAGACCTCTACCTAAGTGGAGAACTTTCTACCGGCTAATTAGTAAGTGCTATCTCGTCGGGTAAATGTACAGTGTGTCTTCTACACTACAGCTGCATAAAAGATGCCAAAGAAATGTCTCCAGTGTCTTTTTGTGTCTGTAACTGTGCCAATGTGATTGTTCCACTTGAATAATATGTACTTTAGAGAGGTACATGCATCTTTGTTTGGTGGAGATGCAATCGTATTCCTAGGCATCAAGACACTGTCCCCAAAATCAGTGGGGCCTTTTAGTAAGCTGTCCATCATCCTGGGAAATGGCAGGAAGACATTGCATACTGCTAATGTATATGGGGTGGGGCCAAATGGGCAGGGTTTCTAGGCAAATGTAAATACTTTTAGGTTTAAAAAGTTTAGAACACGATCCCTGATCTTAGCAGCAGATGAAAAGAAAGAACTCTGGCCTTTTCTTTATTCACTTTTTCAATCAATCAATCAATCAATCAATCAATCAATCAATCAAGAAATTTGTATACCGCACTACTCACCTGGAGGGTCTCAAGGCGCTTAGGGGGGGGTCCACTACTGCTCGAACAGCCAGGTCTTGAGTTGCTTCCTGAAGTAGAGGTGGTCTTGGGTAAGCTGGAGGTGGATGGGGAGGGAGTTCCACATCTTGGCTGCCAGGTAGGAGAAGGATCTTCCTCCCATGGTGGCTCTGCAAATGCGAGGAACGGAGGCGAGGGCGTGGCTGGTTGATCATAGCTGACGGGTGGGAGTGTAGAAGGTCAGGCGGTTGTTGAGGTAGCTTGGGCCCAGATCGTGGAGGGCCTTGTGTGCGTGGGTGAGGAGGCAGAATGTGATTCTCTTGCTGATGGGGAGCCAGTGCAGGTCTCTCAAGTGTCTGGAGATGTGGCTGTGTCGGGGGATGTCCAGGATGAGTCGTGCGGAGGCGTTCTGGATGCGTTGGAGTCTTTTCTGCAGTTTGGCTGTGGTTCCGGTGTAGAGGGTGTTTCCGTAGTCCAGTCGGCTGGTGACGAGTGCCTGGGTGACCATCTTCCTGGTTTCGGTGGGGATCCAACGGAAGATCTTTCGGAGCATGCGTAGGATGTTGAAACACGATGATGAGATGGCGTTGACTTGTCTGGTCATCGAGAGGGAAGAGTCCAGGATGAAGCCCAGGTTGCGTGCGTGGTCCGTTGGTTTGGGTGCGATGCCCAGGGCAGGGGGCCACCAGGAGTTGTCCCAGGCAGAGGGAGATGGTCCTAGGATGAGGACTTCCGTCTTGTCTGAGTTCAATTTCAGGCGGCTGATCTTCATCCATTCTGCGACGTCTTTCTTTTTTTTTTTTTTCTTTTTTTTTTCCCCCTTGATCAGGGCTATATAGTAGTTGATAAAACTCCTGAAACCTTGCACATATGTCCCTGGGTGTTGTGGCTATACCACCATCTTGAAGCATGATCTCCGCTATATCCCTCTTTGTGGCCGCCTGCCTTGTTCGTATACCTAGTATGCGGCCAATCTGCTCACTGTATTCGTATTGTTCTTTCCTCCATGCCAGGTATTTCCCTGCTGCCTTAGATGCAAATATCTCCCCCACTGCTGCTTTTGCAAGTATTAGTCTCTGCAATATTACAGTAATATCTTGTTTGGACCTAATAGCGGCACCAAGTTCTTCTTCGATGTTAGCCACCATCCTTATTCTCTCCACCACCTCCTCCCTTTCGGCCTTGTTTCGTCTAGCTGTAAAACTAATTGTCTCTCCCCTTATGCCTGCTTTCATTGTATCCCAGACTATGGCAGGGGAAGCTGTTCCTCTGTTTATCTCAAAAAACCCTTTCATCCATTCTCTCATATGGTCAATGTACTTAGCATCTTGTAGCAAGGCTCTATCAAAAGTCCAATTCGAGGTCTGTTTGTGTTGCACAGGAATTGTAATATCTAAGATCAGCGGGTTGTGATCCGACATGACCAGTGGAAGCCGACTCACTTTGCCTATAGATGCTATTATAGGGGAAACCAAAAAATAGTCTAACCTTGCTAATGCTTTGTGGGGTGCAGAAAAATACGTGCTGCCCCCCCCCCCCCCCAACGTTATGTTGCTTCTCCCATATATCTACTAAGCCATTGTCTTCCATTAGCCTTATCAAAGCCATATGGCTTCTCTTTTTTCTCCCCACAAATGTTTTGGGATCATTCCTCCATAAACCATTCAAGCCATTAATATTTAGATCCCCACATACCACCAGGGGCTGGGGCCAATTAGTTAGTTGTACATTCATAGCATTAATAACTTCAGGGTCGTCAGCTATCGGGGCATATAATGAACATAGAGTAAATTTAAATCCCTGTGCCTGACATTCCATCAACACCCAGCGCCCATATGCATCTGTTTTTTGTCTTTTAACAACCACACAGCCCTGCCGCGCTAGTACAGCCACCCCTCGCGTCCTCGTCCCTTGTGTCGTACAAACAAGCAGTTGATAACCTAGCTGCCCCAATAATCCCTTTTGAGCAACCTCTATATGGGTCTCCTGCAGGCATAGCAAGTCAACATTAATTGCTTTTAAATATTCCTTCACCGCCCTTCGTTTCCTCCCATCATTCAATCCACAAATATTCAATGTACCTATCCGCACTGATATACTTGTTTTGTCCTCGTATCCTCATTCTGCCTTACTTCGGCTCTCTCATTTAAATTTTGAAGTTTCTGATCTTCCCCTTGTCTTATCTTGTCTTAATGTGATGATTTTTTTATTCCCCCCCTCCTGCCCCCCCTGTCCCCCCCTCACCTGTTAGAGCAAGCAGGCCGCTGGCCTCTGTGATGGAGACTGGCTATCAACCCCCTCCGCCAACCTTTATATTTACATTAAATTACCTGATTAAGTTGCTTCACTTTGATATCCCCCTCACCCAGTTCACCCGTGTCCTTTCAATTACCCTCGTCGTTGTATTACATTGTTCTTGTTTTACCCCATATCATCATGTGCAGTCCACTTTGCCCCTAGCCCTCCATCATCCATGCTATCTCTTTGTATATTATACGTTATGCATTAGACAAGGCTAAACCCATCTAGAACTAACATATCTTTGGATCTCTCCACAAAACAAGATGGGCTAAATAGAAATGGAGTCCTCGAGAGTCCTTAAGGATTGTCTCTAGCTTCATTACCGGCATCACCACTGGCACGGATCATGTCCATGTATTCCTTTGCTTGAAGTTCAGAGAAAAAACCCTAGTTGAGTTTTTATAAATTATTTTGAGTTTTGCCGGGTTCATTAGGTAGGCCTGCAGGCCCATCTTATGACATGGATCCAGTAATTCTCTGAGTCTCCACCTTCTTTCAACAGTGCTATGGCAGTAGTCTGGGGTTGAGAAGAAGGACTGACTCTCAAATGAGCGTCTAGCGTTAGGCCGAGCTTTTGCGTACACTTCTTCTCTCAATAGAAAGTTGCCAAAGTACACCAATATGGCTCTTGATCTTGATCTTGGTACCCCCTCTGTGGTAGAAGGTCCTTTCTTTTTTATGGTCATTGGGAATCTGTGCACTCTTTGAATTTCCCTGTCCCAATCCCAATGGCTCAATTCCGGGAAAGCTCCTTTAAACATTTTCAGGGTGTATGCCCTAATATCCCCGCCTTCTGCCCCTACCTCTATGCCCAGGATTCTAAGATTGTTTCGTCTCTGGCGGTTCTCTAGGTCCTCTAGCTTCCACTGGGCATCCACCATCTGCTTTTCATATCCTGTCAGCCTAGCCGAATCTTTAGCTTGTTGGTCTTCCATGATGCCCGTTCGATCCTCCAGGTGAGTCATCCTCGTGTTTGTGGCTGTGCAAATCTTAGCCACCTTCTTTATAGCGCATTGTAGATGCTTGGTTGCTAGGCGTTTTTTTTTCCCCTCGGCTTTTGTTGCATCCAAGCAATTCCTTAATTGAATTCAGAATTAGCTGAAGCGTGGGTTCTGTTGATGCTGTCTGTCCCTGCGCCCCCCCAGCCATGGAGTCCTCCTTCTCAATCTCGTTCTCATTATAGGTATGCTGTGTAGCCGAGTAATCCCAATTTAAACCAGGTTCAGTCTCGGTGCTTGCTATACTGATTCTTCTACGGCCGCTGTCAGTTTTCTCTTGTGACTGCGTACTTCTCTGTGGCCTGGACAATCTTTTTTTCCTCAGCTCTGGACCTTTTCCCTTTGATGTAGATCCGCTTTCACCTTCCGAGCTTATGGCAGGGCTTGAATCCGTGTGTGTCCCACCATTCTCTTCAAAGTCAGAATGTGTGTCCTTGGATGCTTCTGACCCATCTGTTACTGAATAGAAATTATCTGCTAGATCTGCATTATTTCCAGTCCACTGGGCCGCTATTTGCTACTATATTCTGCACCAGTAGTCCAGTTTGTTGCGCTGTAGTGATTACTGTCTCAGGAGTTCCACCTGTAGTGATTGCTGTCTCAAGCGTTCCATCTGTAGTTATATCCATATTTGTCACAGTTGCTATACATTCAGCGGGGCGTATATCTTCCTCTGCAGTATCCACTATGTCATTGATGTCCATTATGTTACCCCACTGAGTCTCTGTTGTGGGAGTACTGGGCGTACTGGGCTGCTCAGATGTACTAGCAGCAGCATCTAGTTTAGCCGTGTTGGCTGTACTGGAGGGGGCAAAATATCCAGTGATGTTTTTTGATTGCCCTGTTAGCTGTGCAGCATTCATTGCAGCTTGCTTTCTAGCTCTCGGTTTGCTCCAAGCCGTTGCACCTTCTTCATTCAGAGCGTTAGAGGCATGCAAGTCCTTATCTGCAACTTTGGTTTTGTTGAACTCCTTCTGCCCAGAAGGTTGTTTCCCAGAGTTCTCGCCCCCCTCAGGCGCTTTCCCTCTCCCCCCTCGGGTAATTTTTGGTGCCATTCCGACCCTTTTGGTTGCCTCTGCCACTTTTATCAGGTTGTGGTTTTGCTGGGAGTCTCTCAACCATTCGAAACTAGGCAGGCTCTGACTCTGGCGTTGTATACAGCTATTTATGAATCTTACTGCTTCCAAAGCCCTGCCAGTCAGAATTGTCAATATCAAAATCTTCAGAATCTCCCTTACTGCCCCTCTGACCCAGCGTGCTGCCTCTGCCTTACCCCTGATGTCGTGGTTGACTGCATTTCTTGCAGTCCTTGTGCGCAGCGGTCAGGGGTCCTCCAAGATCCTCTCCATGAAGATAGCACCTTGGCAATGTGCCCCACTGCTTACACCACCTCCGTTGTCCTTGTCCTTGCTTCAGCCGCCGTTGCGTTTTCGCCGATAATCTACTCCTCTGGTCTCCGCCGTATCTCCTGCGCCGCTGGGTGTCACAGAATCCGTGAGCTCTGCACTCCGCACAACCAACTCCGCAACCTCCGCAAACTTCGCCTGCTCCGCCCGGCCACAGACACCGCTGCACCTCAGCTGCCACCACCGCCGAGATCAGCCCCAGGACCCTTTCAAACGTCATTCAGGTACCGTTAAAGCATATCCATATGTTCATTCGAGTTTTGAGATATCGGAGTGTTTTTTTCCTTTCGCCAAGTTTCCTCGTATTCTTTATGCCCAATAGGTCGGCATCGGAGCGTTCTCCCCTAGCCACCTAGCCAGACGCCATCTTGCTCTCTGCAACATCTTTCATTCCTTCCTGGAGGTTGGCTTTGGCAGTGGCGGGGTCGTTGGTAAGGGAGAGAATCAGCTGGGTGTCGTCAGCGTAGGAGATGATGTTGAGGTTGTGTTGGTGAGCGTTGGCTGCGAGAGGGCTCATGTAGACGTTAAAGAGGGTGGGGCTGAGTGAAGATCCTTGCGGTACGCCGCAGATGACTTCGGTGGCCGCGGATCGGAACGGGGGGAGGCGGACTCTCGAGGAACGAGATGATCCATTCCAGTGCCGCTCCTTGAATTCTGGTGTTGCTGAGGCGCTGTATCAGGGTGTGGTGGCATACGGTGTCGAAGGCTGCTGAAAGTCCAGGAGGATGAGGAAAACAGTTTCCCCGTTGTCGAGCAGGGATCTGATGTCGTCGGTGGCTGCAATGAGGGCGGTCTCGGTGCTGTGGTTTGCTCGGAATCCGGACGGTGAGGGGTCGAGGGATCCGTCGGTCTCGAGGAAGGCGGAGAGTTGTCTGTTGACGGTCTTCGCGATGACTTTGGCTGGAAAGGGGAGGAGCGAGATGGGGCGGAAGTTCTTGAGGTCCGTGGGGTCCGCATGGGTTTCTTCAGGAGGGCGCTCAGTTCAGCATGTTTCCAGCTCTCCGGGAAGGTGGCGGATGCGAAGGAGCTGTTGATGATGATTCGGAGATGGGGTGCGATGATGGAGTCAGCTTTGTTGAAGGTGCGGTGTGGGCAGGCGTCGGTAGGGGAGCCGGAGTGGATGGTGTTCATCAGGCGGATAGTGTCTTCGGTGCTGACAGGGGTCCAGGTGCAGAGGGTGGTGGTGGGGGGTGCTGGTTCGGTGGTTGGGTGCGTGGTCAGTGCGCCAAAGCTGTTGTGTATGTCGGCGATCTTGCGGTGGAAGAACGAGGCGAGAGAGTCGCAGAGGTCTTGCGAGGGTGTGATGTTGTTGTTGCAGACGCTGGGGTTGGAGAGCTCTTTAACGATGCTGAAGAGTTCCTTGCTGTTGTGGGTGTTGTTGTCCAGTCGTTCTTTGAATGCTGTCTTCTTGGTGGTGCGGATCAGCTGGTGGTGTTTGCGGGTGGCGTTCTTGAGGGCTGTCATGTGTTCTGCTGTTTGGTCGTGGCGCCAGGCTTTCTCGAGGGTGCGGCAGGTTTTCTTGGAGTTTTTGAGGTCGTTGTTAAACCACAAGGCTTTCCTGCTGCCGGGTCTGCTGGGAGGATTCTTCAGTGGTGCGAGTTCGTCGGCGCAGTCGGTGAGCCACTGTGTGAGGTTGCGGGCTGCTTCATCAGGGTCGGTCGTGTTGGTGGGCGGGTTCTGGCTGAGGGTGGTGGCGAGCTGGTCGGCGGTGATCTTGCTCCAGCTTCTGCTTGGAACCTGTTGCGGTGGTGGTGGGTCGTGGTTCTCCTGAAGTTGAAGTGGACGCAGCTGTGGTCTGTCCAGTGTAGTCCGGTGGAGTGGCTGAAGGAGATGTTCTTGCTGGAGGAGAAGACGGGGTCAGGCATGTGGCCGGCGTAGTGGGTGGGGGTGTTCACCAGTTAGTCCGAGGTTGGCGAAGTTGTCCAGCAGGGCGGCAGTGTTGCAGTCCTTGTTGTTCTCCAGGTGGAAGTTGAGGTCCCCTAGGAGGATGTAGTCTGTGGAGGTGAAGGCGTGTGGACTGACGAAGTCTGCGATGGCTTCGCTGAATTGTGTGCGTGGTCCCGGGGGTCTGTAGATGAGAGTGCCTCTGAGGGTGGTCTTGGGGTCGGTGTGTATTTGGAAGTGAAGGTGCTCGGCGGCGGTGAGGGTATCGTCGGAGTTGGTGGTGATGCGGATGGTGTTTCTGTGGACGATGGCGATGCCTCCTCCGGTTTGGTTGACGCGGTCCCACCGGGTGATCTTGTAGCCCTCCGGGAGGGCTATGGCGATGTCCGGGGATGAGGAGGCGTTCATCCAGGTTTCTGTGAGGAAGGCGACGTCTGATGATGTTGTGTCGAGGAGGTTCCAGAGTTCGACGACATGCCTATGGACGGAGCGGGTTTTGAGCAGGATGCACTTGAGGTGGTTGTTGCTGGTGCTCGGCTTGGCGGGTGCGGTGCAGGTTCGGAGGTAGGTGAATTTGCAGGCTTGGCAGGTGAAGGGTCCGTGGGTGCGTTTCGGGGTGGCTCGGTAGCAGGCGGTGTTTCGGCCAGCGTTGAGTCCATGGAGGGTGGCGGCGTCATAAGTCCGTTGGGTGGGCTGGCGTCGTCGAGGACCAGGGGTCCTGGCACTGGGTGCGGTCCAGGCATGGACGGGCGTTGACTGGCTTGCCTTCAGCTAACAATTGGCGCGCCCGCTGCGCGTACGCGTGGGCTCCATATGAGGCGAAGTGGGAGGGAGGAGCAGCTGGGAGGCAAGAGCGGGGCGGCCAATGGGGTTGCAGAAAGAAAAAGGGGCAGGGCCGCAAGGGAGCAGCAGCGGGAAGCGGGGAGCGGGGGGGCACACCAGGGGTACAATACTAACGAAGGCACAAAATCTATTCAACAGAAATAAAGATAAGTACAATCACGAAATTCACAAAATGAGGGCAACAGCGGGGAGAGAAGAAACGAGCAGCAGCGAGGGGCACCGAGGCCAGGGACGAGCCTGTGGCGCCGGGGCAGAGACGCGCTACAGCTGGCGAGCCGTGCGGTGTGGCGGGTGTCCTGGGGTCAGGTCGCACTCGCCTGCGCCGTGCGGGCTCCATATGAGCCCAAGTGGGAGGGAGGAGCAGCTGGGTGGGGGGAGCGGGGCGGCCAATGGGGTTACAAAAAGATAAAGGGGGCGGGGCCGCGAGGGAGCAGCGTCGGGAAGCGGGGAGCGGGGGGCACACAAGGGGTACAATACTAACGAAGGCACAAAATTTATTTAACAGAAATAAAGATAAGTACAATCACGAAATTCACAAAATGAGGGCAACAGCGGGGAGAGAAGAAACGAGCAGCAGCGAGTGGCACCGAGGCCAGGGACGAGCATTTGGCGCCGGGGCAGAGACGCGCTACAGCTGGCGAGCTGTGCGGCGTGGGGGGTGTCCAAGATGGCCGGCCAAGCATTCATGTGCTCCAACTCCAGCCCTGTAGCAAAGAAAAAGAAAATGATAATAACTAAGTTATCATCATTTTTCTTTTTCTTTATTTCTGCTCTCAGAGCAGCGGGGACAACGCTCCTCCACCTTAGTGGCGGAGCCGCCCCTGGTGAGGCATATGACATAGCGTCGTCAGAGCGGCATTCGTGGGTTAAGGAAAGTGTACATTGTTCACGGCACAGAGAGAAAGTAGATGGCTTGTCCTAATCAGAAAACATTGAGGGGTTTTCCCTTTCTTTTCCTAGTTAGAGTCCCCCTACGCTTCTGTTTCTCTGCCTCCACACCCCCCAAGAGACCTGTGACACATTTACAGAGTGAAAATTCCGGAGTGGGTTTTAGTATAGAAGGGGTTACATAACATAATGTGAGAACGTCATGTTTAACTAGCTGAACCAAACATCATCTCTGCATAATGAGAGCATATTTTATACAAATAGCATGAATACGCCTGCCCATTCCTAATTGAGCTCAGAGGGCAGCATCTGCCCTAATTGGTCGGCCCAGTTCAAACCGGGACTGAAAGGCTGTTCAGGGTGGAAGTCTGAAGGAATTCTGCATAAAAATGACCTCCCTTTTAAAGGCTGCATGAAAATGCACTTTCTTCCTACACACCAGTGTGCCTCGTGATAGCAGATGAACACAAAGCAGTGACACAGGATTTATGCATTGGCTGCCAATGATTGGCATATGTTTCTGCAAGAAGACAGTTTGGGATAATAATGTGCTCACAGGGGCATGTCTGAAGCTGTCCTTTTTCTGATCAGAAGTTCAACCTGCAGGGCTCAACATTTGCTGCCTAATTTACAAATATAAAACATACCATCAACAAATGGGTTGAGAAAAAGCCTTTAGATTTAGATGACCCCTGTCACCTGAATCACTTATGTCAAAGATGAACATATACTTAGAATACAAAGAGTTCATGAAATACAGTTTTTGAGAAAAGGTGTATAGAGAAAAATTGCCTATAGACGACAAGATGCATTGGAATTGAATTTGTGGGTCACAGTTATAACAAGATTTGGCAAAGCCAATAGATCCTTTGTTGGCTCCAGCCTCTATGTTGTTTTGTTTTGTAAAGCTTTTTGTAAAGCTTTATTGTTAGCAAGCTGCGCAGGTTTCGTCAATTAATGTAAAACAGTAGTTACAAGAACAAATATTTTTTAGTTCTCAAAAAGCACACATTATCATAGTAGTCCCTGGCAGTTAAGGAACCTACTTCTGTGTGCATGTGCTTGTTGTGAAAGAGCAGAATGCTGTCACTCACAGTGAAGTTAGTGAATGGCTGAAGTGGGCTGCCCCATTGCCCAATGCTGTATGCTGTAGTGGGCGGAAGAAAAATGTGAATGACACAACAGACCAATGGATGAATATGGCTGGCTGAAAGCACATGTAAGTATGTCTATTATACATGTAATGGTAGTGAGGTGAAAAGGACTTGGCTGACACTAAAAACATCTAGGTCTGTGATCTGCCTCACTTTACCACTGTTATACGGTGCCAGTCATCTATTCTCCATCAAAGTTGGCATGTATTCACTTAGAGTGTGTGTTGGGTGAAAACCCGACTCTAGTGGTTGTCAGTGTGCTGCACAGGGAGGTGGGAATTCAGCAAGAGGAATGGTTTGGTGCATCCATAAAACAAAGTAAGGAAGCCTTAAGTGCCACAAGCAGGGGCAGCATAGTGAAGCTGCAACAGGGGTGTAAACTTCAGGGGACCACCAGCCAATTAGGCAACCACCAATCCACACAAAGCAAATGCATATATGTGAAATATGGGAAACTATGCCCCCCCCCCATCATATTCGGCAAAGGTGGGGGGGCATCATTTTGTGTTAGACCACTGAGATGCAAATACTGCTCGTTTGATTAGGGGGAGGCACAGTTAACATACATTTTTGCCTGTGGCGCCGATAATCCCTGAACTGTTTCGGTGGCTAGGATGAAGGACAGTTGCACCAATGTTCACATTACATCACAAGTTAACATGTTGTCCGTCGGCTGAACAAGAACTACACACTCCCTGGTGGTCATAGCAAACTGTAAGGCATTACTAACTTCAATTGTATAATAACGACTAGGATGTGCAAGCAGTTGACAGCTTTGATGGTGCTGTTGGCCTGTATTAGTTGCAGGTAGTAACCAGAGAGTCAGAATAGCAATGAATAAAGGTGAATATGTGCACCTACTTACAGTTTGGTGACGTGTGTATCCAGTGGGACAAGTTGAATCTAAGTACTGAAGATTTGGCGGGAAGGGGAGGATCAAGTAAAGGTAGATGGCGATCGCAAAATGTCTGCAAAATGCCGGTGTGCATCACCAGGTCTCGTGCGTTGTGACTTAGAATGGTGACGTGGTATAAACATAAACAACAAGAGTTAAATTTTTTTATTAAACTAAAGACAGTGTGGCCGTATGTTTTCTTGCAATCTATTGTAAAGAAGCAATTGAGTATGTGCTGGTACTTTCTATGCCCGAAGAGAATCGCCTGTTTAGGGTAAAGCATTTATATTTGTTACTCCATTCACAGAACACAATTCACCTCTCTTCCAGTTTTGAAACAGCACCGTACTCTATTTAAATTTCTATTTAAAATTATTTATACAGCGCACGTACACCAGCGGTTTCTTGGCGCTTAACTGAAAGAGGTCAGAGCGGAAGGCCCGGGGCTGAGAGGAACTAATAAGGGAAAACTGATGAGTTAATTAAAGGATTTGGCGAAAAGGTATGCCTTGAGTTGTTTCCGGAATAACAGGTACGAGGTTGAAGCTCTGAGCTCTGAAGGCAACGAGTTCCAGAAGATCGGGCGAGGGTCGCAAATTTCGAGCCTCCCCATTTCTTTCTTCGGAACCGTGGAACAGTGAGAAGAGATTGGGTAGATGACCTCAGTTCCCTGGATGGAACGTAGGGGATGATCTCCGAGGAGATGAAAGCCGGCGCCGTGCCCAGTCGTGCCTGGAAGGTGATAGATGCAAGCTTAAACTGGACACGGGCACAGACAGGAAGCCAATGTAAGGATTTCAGGAGGAGAGTGGTATGAGAGGATTTTGGAAGTTTGAACACCAGGCGCGCTCCATATAACGTTTAATCATCCTCCTAGATACTCAAGGCCCTCTTTCCCAGCTGAAAAAAATGATTTTGACAAATCCTGATAAATGTTAGACATTGAACCAACTTGTGTAAAATGTTCAAAGGCTGTTTTTGCAGTGCCTGCATGCCTGACTGTAGCTTTGAACTCAATATCAGTGTTAAGCGCTGACAGTTCTTAAATACAGTTTAACAAACAATAAGAAAGTTAATAGGTTTGGCTTATATGTAATGCGTGCTTACATGCACACATGTTTGGGCACACTGTACCCTAAAATCTTACACCTCAATAGTACACCCAACAGCTGTGTGGATTGGGGACGGTGTTAAACCTCATTTTCTTGAGGCAATGTGTCCCAGAGACAAGGTACAAACCATCATTTAAAAAATGCAGCCTAATAAACAACCATTTGCAATGCAATAGGTCTTGCAATTGCGAGATTTTGAGCTATTGACATGGCAAATAACAATGCCTTTTTTTAACCTGCAATAATTAACGGCTTTGTCATTTACAATACCAATAGGTCAAAGTTTGTAAAATGTGAGACCTATTGCATTGCTTATACTTGTTATAGACAGGAAACAGTCAAATTCATCCAATTCTAGGCATTAAAATCGAGCGTTCAGAAAGAGGTACGTTCTGGGAATGCATGAACAAATATATGCGCTGCTAATATGTAACAAAAATATGCAAGAGTGGGAGCACATTCACTAATCTTCCTTCCGATTTAAACATAAAAATCGAAAAAATACGCAGTGTCTTTTTGTTTTGCTCCCTCCTGCATCCCCAGATTTCGGAAAAGCTGCAGAGTACACAGAAGGCTTTCCAACTCACTGGGACAATAGCTATATACAGAAACAGAGCGAGACAGAAAAATAGAGGGGAGAAAAGGAGAAAGAGGCTGAGAGAATTAGAGAGAGTGAGGGAGAAAACGAGAGAGATAGCATGTTTCTTAAAGAGCGTTTGTCTTAGAGAGAGAACATGAGTGTGTGAGAAAAAGCAAGAACGTGAAAAACAGAGTGCCTGTAACAAGGAGAGAAAGAAAAGACAGAGTATGTGTCAGAGACAAAAAGACAGAAAGTGAGAGTGAGGACGTGTGTGTGTGTGTGTGTGGGGGTGTGTGTGTGTTAGAGAGAAAGACAATTGAGAGAGAACGTAACAAAGATACACTGAGTGTGTTTGTGTATCAGAGTGAAAAAGCGACAGAGACAGGATAGAAAGGGAGGGTAAGGAGGAGGGAGAGAGACGGGCAAAAAGAGACAGGGAGAGTAAGAGACAGAAGCAGAGGGAGAGAAAGTGAAAGAAGGAATCCTATGTGAGCACTGCCTCAAAAAGGGTTGTAATTAAAATAAATAAAGGCAATCAAGGAAAACGTCTTCTCTTCCAGGCATCGATGTAGCCAAAATTATTTAGGGGTGGGGTTGGGTGGTCAAGTTAATAATGTTTACTATATGTGACCAATACAACTGCCCCATATGCTCCTGATAAACACAAAAAACCACCACCACCAACCCCCTCCAAAAACAAACCTAGAGCCCTAAACTTTACATCCTCCACCATCTACTGCTGATGTTTTAAAATGCAACGTCATTGAATTCTCCTAAAACGCACCCATGCAGAGCCTAAAACACCTTGTTAAGTGTGTATGCCCTTCCATGTGACAGTGACACCAATATGATCTTTGCTTCATATGTACCATTTGACACACCGTTCAAAGTCAGATTTGTAATACCACAGTGTAACAGGACAGCAATTGAGGTTCCAAACAGGAATTGTGTCCCCTAAAGACCAGAGCATTAGTGAACTTGCAAATGGTGAGAAACACTCTACGGATGCAATTATTGTGAGGGGAGGTATAGGGTGTTTTCTCATTAAGTATTATATTTAAAATTAATAAAACCAAAATGTACTATGTCAAATAAGGCATTTGTCACAGAAGCTGACACCTCTCTCCCACCTGGGCTTCACCATTCTGGGCCCTCTCTCGGTCCCCACAGGTCGTCCCGTCCACCGATCACCCAGAGGATGGATGACCTCAATATACATAGTTTATTTGTTTGCGCGCACAATAAATGTACAAGCTCCCGGTATTCAGGCGGAGGGCGCCCTTATCGATGGGCGGGGGCAGACGAGTCAGCTGAGGGCTGGAGGACGATGGCACCAGAGGCTGGTCGCCTCCAAATGTTCCTGCTCCAACATGAAAAATTGAGGCTGTTTCGCTGTACCCAAATGGCTCTTTACCCCATTTTCGGAAGCCCGGGCATTCCCAGGGGAGCAGTTAGTTAATTTCTGCTCCAGCGGCTCAAGTGAAGAGTGGTCAGAGGAACGGGGACCGCGGAGAGGGGAGAGGTTGGGGGAAGAAGCAACAGGAGCCGGGGAGCGGGGACACCGAGCGGGAGGAAGGGAAGGCTAAGAAAGCAAGCTGGGTCAAGGAAGGGAGAGAAAAGGAGCGCGGGGACATGGAAAGACGCGGATTGGGGTATGACAGAGAGGGGGGAATCCCACTGTGTAGGGGTCAGAAGGCAGATCAGGGGTAAGAAAAGGGCTCCCCGAATGAACAGTGTGGAATAAAGTAGAGAGCAGACAAGACACAGCATGAGGGGTGGTGGAGAAACAAGCAGCAGCTGAGATCGCCAGGGTTTACTGTCTGTGAACGTGCAGCAAAGCGGAAGAGACGTCATGCAGGAGCCAAAGAGACGCTGTGCGTGAGGAAAATAACCAGTCCGGGTAAGGGAGACAGGGCGGGAACAAACAAGCCTCACTGCAAACCAAAAGCGCGCGTTTAACATAAAGTGTGATGTCCACCAATGAAAAACATGGGCGGAGCTTCGACCCCACTTCCGAAAGCAACCCGACGACAATAGATCTCACAGAGCACGTGCTGCGACGCTAGGCGAGACCTAAAAAAGATTTATTCCAAAAATGACCAAACCATGAACGTTTATTACAGAATTCAAAGAAGTACAATACAAAAATTATAAAATGGAGATGCAGCAAATCTCATTTAAATGAATGCATCATTTCCATGAAGGTTCTCAGTAATAGAAGAAGAAAAAATAACAGGCAGAACCAATAATAGATTAGGGACCTAATTTATGAAAACTGTATCATCGCTGTGACAAAACAGCGATGCAACAGTTTTCACTGCGCCCTCCTTGCGGCACAATGGATGCGCCGTATTTAATCTATGGCACTCCATTTCGCAAGGAATGACAAATACGTCAAGAATCCTGACGTATCTGGTGCAAAAGTCACGCATTGCTGGAGTTGTGTCACAAGTATGACACAACTCCAGCAATGCGTGACGAAGGCCTATCCTTAATGCACTGTGTAACTCTTACGCCTGTCATGAGGCAGGCGTAAGGTTTTGGCGCAATGGCATCCTAGAAGTGGCGCACTGAAATCTTATAGATTATAATGCGCCACTTCTATGAGGCTTTTATACAGGGGAATGCCCACCCTGCAAACATTATACCTGGCGCAGGTATAATGTGGAGCAGGGGTTTGCAAAGTGGCGCATCTGCCTAGATGCATCACTTTGCAAATAGGGTGCAACCGAACACATTTTGTATGCAGCCGGTGCGCCACTTTTTGTGATGCACCGGTGTAAAAGTGTCGCCCCTATAAATAAATAAGCCCCTATATGCAGCAAAATCAGTAAGAAATCGAGCAGCATCACTAGTAGAGACCCAAGAAGACCTGGCTCACCCCTCATAATCAAGGTTTTTTGCAAAAAATGTCATCATAGGAAATCATGTAACCTGTAAATTCACTGTGGTGTGAGCAAAGGAATACATTTTCAACAAATCAGAATACAGACTTTGAAATCGTCATACTGCCCTACCACCTAAGCACCATTCCACTGCATGAATATTGAATCAGACCTTCTGACCTAATGTCATCCGGAGGTGTCAGAAGAAATTAGTTATATACAGGAGTGAACCACTGTGAGTGAATTTAATTCTGCGCATACGCGGAAGATCTTTGGAAAATGTTACAATAGCAAGCCCATGCTAGAGAGCCTTCTTCAAAACAGTATAATCCAGAAATAAACAGATCTGCTTGACTATGTGCAGCATAAACATAAACATAAACAAAGCATGAACACAATGTATCATCCATTCTGAACAAAATGGCATTGAGGCTTAACTGAGGCCAAATTAGCATACTCCAGGAAAATACAGTCTAACTGGTCTTTGAAAAATAGTTTGAACCGCAATATTATCACATATATATGTGAAATCAAATGTAAATTAATAATCTGCCTATTGTTAATAATGCACATTCTTGATTAATGCACTAAAGCTCCCTTACATGGTCACCCACCCATACAGATACCAGAGCACAAATAGGCAACACAAATGCAGACATACATGAGGACCTCATATAGAGGCATAAAATATTGTAATCTTATGAACAGGGACCTTGTATATGTGATCAAGTTCGCACTATGTAAAACTTTATAAATACATAAATAAATCTACATCGGAGAAGCATAATGGCAGGTTAGTTGGCAGGTTTGGCACCAGTGAGGGTAAAGGGGCTGTTTTGCATGTAATTAAAGGGTATTTTGGGTGCATACAATGGTCAAAAAGGTTTGCATTTGGCAAACAGATATGTGATTAAGCATGTCCATATTCAATCAAATTAATTTCTAATGCAAATTGTCCTTAGTGCTCCTTTTATTTATCTGTAGGGCTTTCTCCAACAGCAAAGAACTGGCAATCACGGAGCCAATATGGCTGCTTTTGGGGCGTTAAATATTTTAGCAAGCAACACCATTGCTATACTGAGGATGTATATTCTATTGCTGCTACATATTTTCAAGTCAAGAATAAAAATCAGTGAGAACCACATAGCAACTCTCTAGTCCATTATTAGCATATGCATTAGCACAGAGTGCCTTAGTGTATATGAATCAAGTGCTTTATCTGCCAGATTAGTCAGAGCTCACGTCAAGCACACAAAAATGGGGCACCGTTTTCTATGAAAACTCTGATAATTAAACAGCAAATATTTTAGATCTTTCCAGCAATCAACCCGGCCCATCCGTATGGGCGGAGCGGCTGAGTCCCCCACGTTTTTCCAGACAAGAGCTTCTGTCAAGCTGAGCACATGTCAGCCTGACAGACACTCTTTTTGTTCAGGTTAGGAGTCTTAGGGCCATATGTAGGTAGCCCCATTGTGATCACAAATGCTGAAATTCACAGAATTTCAGCATTTGCGATCGCAATTTGGGCAGTGTGCTATGTAGCACATAAAAAGCCACACGCAAAATAAGAAATCGCAAAATGTGCTATTCCTTATTTTGCGATTGCATTTAAGGAATTGCAAATTGTGATTCCTTAAATGCAATGTAGGAAGCACCCAAGTTGTGCGAATTGTGGCTTAAGAAATCGCAAAAAACCACCAACTTCAGGTTGGTGGTAAATTGCGGTTTCTTTGAAAAATGCACTTTTTGGCATTGTTCAAAGTGCCATGTGGGTCACATACATGCCCTTAGGGCATGTATGTGGGCCACATGTGCACACATGTTAATTTCAGGGGTGCAACAGGGTGTCCTATTGACAGCCTTGCAACCTTGAAATTGCATTCTCAATTTGCGATTCTCTAACAGAGAATGGGAAAGTAAGAATGAATTCCAATATATTCCTTTGGGCCTTCTAGCCCATAGGAATGAATGGGAAAATATTCCTTATTTGTGAATCTCAATTTGCGATTCGCAAATAACGAATAATTGGGATTTGTAAAAAAATTTGCTAATCATACCTACATTTCGTTTTGCAATTCTCTAACTGCGATTCCCAAAAAAATCACAATTTGAGAATTGCAAAACAAACATTGCCTACATATGGCCCTTAGTGCTTTACTTGTGCTAAAAGCACAGGCATCTGGCTTCTTCAGCGGAAGTTTGCCAGGCTGAACATTTTACAACCCTGTGGGTGTGACCTCATCAGCCTAGCAAAAGTGACTCGAGTCCCTCCCCTTCGTTACAGAAGGGAGTGTCACGGAAAGCCTCAAACTTGGGCACTTCAGTTTTAAGTCCTAAAGTGCCTAGAGCTGAGTCTCTATTACTGGAATCTCGTCACAGAGTGGAGTGGGGTCAAAAAGTCTCACTGACCCCATCCCACTCTAAGGTGAGTAAGGGACTGACGCCTTCTTTTTGGTCAGCCAATGAGTGGAGGTGGCAGTCTCAACCCTCCTGGTATTTCTGAGGCTTTCCTCCCCGTGAGCTGCAGCAAGTAAGTGTTATGTTTTCTAATGTTTGGTGCATGTGTGGATGTGTGTATGTATGAATATTTTATGAGTGAGCATTGTGAATGAGTTTGTGCGTGCGCGTGTTTATGCATAGGTGTGAGTGAGTGAGTGAGTATGTGTATGTGACCACCACCCTGCTCAAATTACCAGTAGCCACTGTTTCAACCTCATAATGATCTTTGTACACTATAACCAACAAGAGCTTCCCTATGGAAAATGTCAAGAGCCTTGAATCCTCGTATCTGAACGTCACCTAAAATAGTCTCTTTTTTTAGAATTCAGTGCATTAAAAGAAGGTGCAAACACGTATTGCTTTTCATTGGTATACAAGGATTTGACTGGGCTGAGATTCAGTACTAGAAATGCAACAAATTATATATGTGTTAATGTAAACGCAAGAAACAACATGGAGCATGCAATCACAAAATGATCTGCATTACCATATTTAATTGAAACTGCCAACAGCAAAGACCCATATTGTCTAAGCAGTGCCCCTTTGTTGTTGGCTTAGCAATTGCTATTAAAAAAAAAAGGTGTTCAGCACCCTTTATGGTTAATTAATGCATTGATCTGATGCTGATGGGAGATGAGAGTGCTGCTGATGCTGGTGTGAGAGTGAGGTGGAGATTGGCAGAGCAGGAAAACCCGGCCAGCACCACCGGAGTGAACATCACCGCTATTCCATGACTGCTATTCCTGTTCCTGTTCCTGGCTGTTGGGATGACCACCTTTGCTGTTCCCTTCCGTTTGGGTGTTGGCCATTGCCGTCATCATGGCCATTGCGGAGCAGTCAGGCATGGCTATTGGAGCACTGTTACTGTTCACCACTGCGGCTCCTGATGCCAGGCCTGGTCATTGTCGGTCTAAGCCAGTGGTTGTTGCTGCTGATGCTCCAAGTAAGCAGGCAGAGCAGGCCGCTGCTGCTCCATAGCTGGTCATTACCACCCACAGCCACTGAGTATTCCCTGACACCCCCAAAAATCCACTGACAGTCACGGATGCAGTCCGCTCCGCTTTTGCCCTCCAAGGCCAGCCATGTACCAGCAGCAGGCAACCCTGTTAGTTTAAGAGTGTGAGAACAGGGTTCACCTATAGCTGGTTCCAGTCTTCAGCTGAGGAGAAGGCAGCAGCTGGTGCAACTGACAGCAAGCTTGCTGCAGATCAACCCACTCCAAGGGGGCTTCCAGTCACCCAAATACCCCCTGACATGTGTCTGACAAGCCCCGGAGGGCCAGAGTGGTGAGACACTGCTGTATAAAATCCAGGCAAACAAACACCAGTAGCCGCACATCTAGGCACGTCTGTGGACCCTTCATCGCAACAGATGAGGTCAAGAAAAACCAGGTTCACGCCGTATACAGGTGCCAGGAAAAGAAAGCACAATGTCACATCTGAGGTGTGCCTCCTAAAGAGTAATGCAAATCACACAAGTTCAAAAAGCTCTCCAACACTTCTACCCCTGGTTCCCCCAACTGACCTGGACCTGGAGAAGGGGGGACACAAGGAGGGGCACTGCAGCTAGGTCAACAGCAGACCTTCACACTGGGAAAATGCATTAGAACGACATTAGACCGCTTCCGTTCGCTCAATCTACCAACAACAGCCGAGACTAATTTCTCAGGGGGCAATTGGAAGTAGCCTCCATGGTCCTGGACAGTAGCTGCATATTGCAGAGCTCGTCCGAGCTCAAAGATCCAAGCCCCAGGGGACGCTGATGGCAGCCACAAGACGCCGACGTGGGCCATCGAGGAAAGCGACAGAGGTAACAAAAATGAAATAATGATAACTAGTCATGGTATCTAGTAGTACCCACTGTTGTCTACCATAGTGGTTGCTGGAAAGGGCATAAACTCAAAACAAGGACACGGACCAGGAACAGGGAGGACAGGGTGGAATGTGTACCTGTGCCTATGAACCACAGCGCACAAAGGGCATCAAGAAGTTCAACTACGCCTCCCACCTGGCCGGATTCAAATGCAGGCTACTCTAAAACATTAAAGCCACCCCCATAATATTGCTGTTCATTACAATCCCTGTTTCCAGTGTACAGAGACCCACACACTTTCCAAACTTCCCTCATAGATAAGTAAAAGGATCCTCCACATGGACCAACCCAGCCTGGAACTTTACTCACTGACGCCAATATTGAGAATGTTCATCCCAGAATATTAAATTCCCATTTATGGATCTTCCCCATGGACTTTACTGTTCAGGGAATTCAGCAAAGAATGGGACTGGGTGTGGGGAGAGTGGTGATAGCAGGCGGAGCATGATGGATTCTAATATACTCTAGGGTTCTATCTACACACTATGCTGACAATCATTAGGCACTTCATCATCATGCAGATAAAATACACATGCAGGTTGAACTATTGAATATACTTGCGGTATTTGTCTCAGGCATTGATGACAAGCTTCAGTAACAACCTAATAACATGCGTGCAATCGGACAAGGGCACAAACTTTGCACTATGTGCATCTGAAGAAGTCTTTGATAAAATGGCACAGGTACCGTTATTACTCAATGAAATCCTAACAGAACTTAGAGTGGGCCCTCAAACCAGCCAGGGAGGGGGTAAATTGCCCACGAAGGAGGAAGACAGTGTGACTGCCCCAAACACATTGAACTGAGGCAGTGAGGAGGATACCGTAGTCATGATTACATGCGCTGGGAACCCTGACCCAACAACAGTGTTAAAAGCTCCTCAAGGGATGACATGTTCAAAGGGTGCACCAGATACGCCTCAACACATGCCTGAGAAGGAAAGCTCAGAGCCCACAATGCCACACTTATCAAAACATGAAAAGAAGTTAGTGCGTAAAGACCAGGCATGCTCCTTATTGGAATTATCAGCACATCCAGCTTTGCAGGTCATAAAGATGAAGGGACAGAATTAAAGCATTGTCGCCTCAAGTAAGGTTCACAAAACCTAGCCGAAACCATCAGCCATTTACCAACCAGACTCATTATTAGGAACACCGAAAGTTCATGCATGCATGAATTCTAGTGACTCATGGAAAGGAATGGATAAACTTGTGGCCGATGAGTCTCGGGCATGGAGGGTCCCAGACGGTTAGGCATGATGATCTGGAGGCTAGATCAAGCCTGGCCTACTGAGGCCCTGATCTCAACCCACACACCTCCGAACCATGTATTGGACCCCTACAAGAACCTTTGAAGTTGTGATCCCCATAAAACGGCATCAGGGACTGCAATAACCATGCAACAGCAGCGCAAGGGTTGAGGAATGGTGTCACCAGTAGGTCCGTGTCCTGAAAACCCAAGGGTCTCGTGTCACAGACAACTCATAACCAGAGTCTTCTGTGGATCCCATTATTCTCCTCGAGGGGGAATCACAATACGTTAAACTGCTTGGCCATCCTAAAGTTGATCAAAGAGCTGTCAGGGCTATCACGGATGGCTTCACAAGACATCTTTTCAAGTAAATTCCTTCCCACAGAGGCAATCAAATCACTGAGCCCACTCTAGTCAGGTTCTGTGCACCAGGGCTTCACGCGGACATTTTAGCAAGAAAAGACCTGCTGAGAATCTGAGGCATCAAAATATCACTGTTTCAAGAACAATTATAGCCACCTATTCTACTGAACATAGAAGGCATAGTAGGACCGCCCCCCTCAGGTGCACAACAGGGGCTAATGATTAAAATCAACAAGACCTATATTGTGGAGAGGTGCAGAACCCAGGAAAGGCAGAAGGAGTCTTCCAACAGGGGCTGGCTACCCTTTGCCTTATCAACATCATGAAGAGAGGTTTGAAGCCAAATTAAGCCTGTCGACCCTGTAAAAGCAAATAACAACCTTCGGATTTATGCTTGGAATGTGGGGGGCTTAGCTGCTAAAATGGAAGACCCAGACCTGAGACAGTACTGGAAAAAGTTTGACATAACTTTCCAGGAGACATGGACCATGACGAGCAACCCACTTGTTGGGTTCGTGAAGCACCAGGTTCATGCACAGAAATCAAGCAAATATGTCAGCGCCAAAGGATGTAAATCAGTCTGCATTAGTTATGGAAGGGTGGTCCTGACATGTGGTATCCACCTTGATGCTACTCAACATTTACATCAACCCCATTGGCAAGTAGACCTTAATTGAGGGGTTGACTGACAGACTAATCACCTTGAAAAGCAAAGCAAGCCAACTTTCTAGTAACTGGAGATTTCAACAAGAATCTCTTCCAACAGCCCACAGATTTTCGGACAAGAAGAAGCAAGAGGTGCTTTGCCTGGCACATTACTTGAGCAAATTTATCCCGAGACAAGACGCCCAGACAAAGTAATTTGAAGATAATGCAGGGCTGGAAATCCTGAATGGGAGATTTCAGGGGGATATTCCACCAGCATCAAGCTGGGCCTCAACCACAGCAGCATCATATATAGATTACACCATGGTGAGTTCCAAAATATGCAACATGGTCGTGAACTTTAGGATCGATAATCGTTTGAAAGCGGGCACAAACGTCAAAATGTAGGTATGAGAACAAAGTCCTCTAGACTCACCCCTGCAAGAGTTCTGATTGACCAGGCCAATACCGAAAACCTTAAGCTGGTAAGATGGAACTCGGATAATATCCACAACAGTAGAAATATTGGAAACTGCTGTCAAGAATGAGCCGGATCCAGTAAGAGCTTGGGTATCATTTACGGACCAAATAGCGGCAATATGTCTAGCCAAAAGTTCACAGACAAATATGGTCATCAGCGGCGGCAGAAAGACCGGACAACCAAAAACATACGTCTTGTAAAATCAATAATTATTCAAACTCTAAGGCCAATAAGGACTCACCCACGAAACAACCTGTTAATCACAAGACTGGGAGAGGATTATAGAAGACACAAAAAAGAGTTATGGTCCCTAAAAAGAAGCAGGGGTGAGAGCTTCTGAGCAATGCTTACAGGCGCCACAAAAAGTAAAGAAGGTCAAGAAGGTTCTGGAGGATCATTGACGATCTAGAAAAAGGCATGTGACCTGCCAGTATTGCTTATATAAGTGAAGTGGCCTGGGTGTACTTTCTTAAAGCACAGCTTTTAACACACCAAGTATGTGGGGTAAGCCCGAAACTGGGGAACCAAATATCCCTAAGAAAGGCCACTTTCTGCTCAAAGTTGAGGTCTAAACTACTCAATTGATGCAATCATTAAAGTGATAAACAGGTCTCACTCAAACTGCGTACCACGCCCCAATGGCATCCCGCAAGCCATATTAAAAGATGGTACTGCCGCCTAGACAAAGCACTTGGGGGCATATTATCAAGGGAGACAATAGTGAATTATCGCCGCTTTAGAAGGCCATTTTCGGCCGCTAAGCGGTGATAATTCTATTGCCCTATTAGCAAGCTGTCGCTAACAGCAGTTAGCGACAGCTTGTAGGCGATAGCGAGCGGTTTGGGACCCACTTTGCATGTCAGGGATATTTATCGCTAATGACATGCAAAATGGGCGTACCCAACCTGTTAGCGACTGAAAGCAGTCGCTAACGTCGCTATTGCCTATTAGCAAGGCAGGCGTAGCGATGGAAATATTCGCGCTAAGCGTGAATATCTCCAAAAACTAACACCTGCCCAGACCAGTTCTTAGCCATGTTATCCAATGGGAGGTGGATAACATGGCTAAGAGCATTTTGTCGCTAATGCGTGAATATCGCTGAATTCTCAGCGATATTCAAGCATTTCGCCGCTATTGCCGGAAAATGTATCGCTTTGGAGATAAACGTTGCTAATAGCACGTTATCTCAGCGATTAATTCCGGCGATGCTCAGCGATAAAAAAATCGTCGCTTAGCCCATTTAGCGATAAATATCGCTACTTGTTGGTAATATGCCCCTTAGCAATAATGTTCACAAAGATTCTGCTATCGAGGCAGCTTCTTGATCAGTGCATCAGCTGGAGAATCAGCTTCCTTCGGCACTTGCTAAAACGAGCTGCGTAGGGCAAGTAGGTCTTTGAACTGCTCCGAACCACCGTATCTTGCTATAGCAAGTGAAGGTATATTTATACCTTGAAGGTGTTTAGGAATGCCATAGTTGACGTAAAGTCGGGCATATAAACGTCATAAATTAACCCCTGGGAAATAGTTGTTCATTGTAAAGTAACTGAGTTCTTGGAGAAATCAATATTCAAGCAAGGGGAAGTTCCCTAACGGTTTAAGCTGGTTTTCCATGAAACGTTGTGACGTTTGGTGAACGGATGGAAGTAGCCATGCCTGTATTTGGGTAGCATGGGCTATGCCTAAATAAGGGCTGGATTTCTTATGCCTATATAAGGGCAATGAGAATTGTACCTATATAAGGGCATGTATCGGGAAAGTGTAATCAGAGCCTAAAACGCCACACAACACCCACTCCACTTTCTTATGTATGACATTACTAAGTTCTAAACATGTTAAACATATCTAAACATGATGTGTTAAAACCCACCCAAAAGACATAAAAATGCATTGGTATTGGTTGTACACGAAAAGAGCATTTGTGCTGTACGCATTTAAAGCAATGTTTCATTCAAAGCATACAGTTTGACATTTGAAAATGCTAACCGAATGAATCATGAAAAAATACATTTATGAAATGGCTCTTAAATACAGAAGAAAAAGTCGAGACCATTTCATGGCAGAATATATAAACAGTTTGAATGTGGACAAGGTCAAATATTGTCTCTGGATGTTTGCAAAGAGTTCTAGTTCTCAATGAATAGTTCGACTTTAAGCAGATTACTTTTGTGCCAAAAATAAAAAATATGAAAAAATACAAAATTGGAAAAACAAAAGTTGAATCATAGAAAAAAAGTCTCCCAAAGTTGGAACTTTGTTTTGAAAAATGAAGGTCAAATTCAGAGTCTCTCAGAACACTGCATGCCAAATTCAAAAGTCAGTGTTATTGTTTGGAGAAAACATCACATTTTCTAAGTCTGTAAAGAATTTGTCTACCATTGTAGGTAAAAAATGGGTTACCTTGTTAAGAAGATCAACCGCACATAGATGTGAAGCATCGCCGTCAGCGTTGGTCGCATTAGCAATGTTCGAATTGGAAGGTACCTGTGTGCCTGTTTCCTCTCGTACCTCACCGTCAGCATTTTACGTCTGTGAGATCTCAATGAATGCCGTCATCAGAATTGGTAGCTGTTGGGGACAACACAGTGCATGGGCCTTTACTTGTTCAAGCAAAGTTTCAACATCCGTTGACATGACTGATGGGAGTGTGAGACAGATGTCTAATACGCATTCTTCTCCGCATGCCAGGCATCGTAGAACAGGTAAAATGCAATCTTGCCAAATTGGTTTGATTGACAAAAACCATGTGGTATTTAATTTTCTTAAACGAGTTAATCCCAAAATTTGGACTATGCGCTCACGACACTTCATCGCCAGTAGAGTGTTCTCCACGGTGAACTAGGTGTCACTTGTGGATTGGCTTGCCATATCGAAGCAGTAGTAGCAAAAATAGTATCCCTGCAGCGCGTCCCAAAATGAGAGGCAATCCGGCCAAACACAGAGTGCACGAAGTTTGGAAATATTCCTAGGACTGCTTCAAAGGGTGCTAACAGTCCCGAAAAAACTTAAATACATCTACAATACCACTCATATCAGACCTGTTTAAGATATGACTTAACATTTCTGAGAAATGTTTAGGGCAGTTTGTAGTTAAGAGGGCATGTATCTCTGCAGAAGTCCTTGCGACTTACAGATCATAGGTCTCTTTGGCCGAGGTCAGTGGCACAGTTTTCTGTAAAATAATGGCTTTTATTCTGCTTAAAGTATCAATTCGTATAGAAGAGATGTTCAGTGAAGGCCATAACGGCGACTCCCGGTCTGACTTGGTTTTAGGAAACAATTAAGCATGGGCGGAAAATCCGTTTCGCTCGCGGATTTTGCGAATTTTCGGTAAATTCGCAATCCGCGAGATTCGCGAATCTCCCGCAAAATCCGCAAATCCGCGAGCAGCGGATTTTATGGCTTGCTCGCACTGTTCGCGTGAGTTCGCGGCTTTCCAGTACAACTTCGCGCCCCGCGAATAAGCGCTAAATTGCAGAAATACGATCTTAGCAAAACTGAAACTACTTACCAGGTTCAAAAGTTCAGGCTCATCATTAGTAGCCATTTCCTGTAGTGCTTCCTGAGGGGCCCCTCCAGAGTTCAGTTGCCAGTTGCAACTATTATGTGACCCTGCTCTGAACCTCAGAATAGTTACACATATGCCACAAAGGTCCTGAATTACAGCTAAGGGAGACAAGCAGGAGCCAGGCTGGAAGTTCAAATCCATTAATCAGTCCCAAATTCATTATTGTCAGTTGGGGCAGGGCAGGTGTTGTAACTAATTTTGCAACAATGAAAGCACGTAGCAAGTGCAAAAGATCACTAACCAGGAAGCACTATGGAAGCAGGTGCCAGCTAAAAAAATATTCTGTGACACATTAATCAGCCCCAAATTAATTCAGGTCACTTGAGGCAGGGAAGGTGTGCTTTGCTTTGCCACAATAATGTAAAACTGGACAACCAGAGGGTGCTGTGATGAAACAGAGGGTGGCATGGGTGGGCCAGAGGGTGGCATGAGTAGTCAGAGAGTGGCAGTGGTGACAGAGAGTGGCAAACACAAAAAAAACACAAAAAAAACCCGCAAATTCGTGAGAATTCGCGGATTTTGCGGATTGCGAGTTCGCAAATCCGCAAAATTCGCGAACGCGAGATTCGCAAAATTCGCCCATGCTTAGAAACAATACTTGCATACAGCAAGTGACCCTGGCTGACACAGTTACGAGATAGGGTAAACTTGGCAACATGCGACAGCAGCTGTGATCATTCAACATAATGTAATTTCCATTGGAATGTTGCCTTAAATTGGATCAATCACTGCTGCTAGTGAGCCTTGCAGGTGGCAGGATAAGTTGTTAGAGGAACCATCGCAGGACCTGTGTAAATTAATACCCTGACAAAGTAGCGAACCGCTTAGTGCGTTTTCACAATTTTTACCACTTAGAAAAACTTCTCTACCCCCGCTCCTACATTTGTGTGTGTATGGTAATTCCCAGGAAGTCTTGATGTATTCTTTACCCAACCTTTCATATGTGCCTGCTGGTATATGTTTTAAGCAATACTGAAAATGGAAAATTGTAACAGGCAGAGTGATTTTTCAGTGTATTATCCATTCAATAGCTGTTTTTTCAGCTTCTATAAATGGCAATCTTTCCAGTTTTTTATGCTCAGCACCATATAGTCTGCTCCCCTCTGTGCCAGTTTGATCTGTTTATCAGTGCGACTGAATTCTGAAAACAGTGACTTAGTGTTGATTAGACAACAAGGCACATAGCCTGGATGAAGGCTTTGTAACATCCAGCCTAATAGCATGATAGAACGTAATTGCAACAGACCATGTTGCAACATGACAAAGTCCTGTTCCATTGTGTCTATGGCAGAGGATACTATGCTGTCCAAAGAATATATCCTGGACGACAGAGTTGTTAACCCATTGTCAACTACAGAGAGAGATTTCTCTAAATTAATACGATCAATTTCTCATATTCGTTCTGCAGTCTCTGCTTGCATAATCTTCTATGCTTCATTATACAACGCATAGATACCAGCATATATAAAACATTTATGACACGGTTTAGTAAGTGTTAGACCTGGCTCCATTGAGTGGGTCTCCCTTCCATATTTCGCTGTTGTCTCCTCTATTTTTGCTGGTATTAGATGCTCTGGGCGCTGTGCCACTGCCATTCAGTGCTGCAGCGCGAATGCTCCCTGTGTAAATGTAACTGTGAATTGGTATATCCCTGATTGGCTTATTTGGGTTACCTGTTAGTCCCTAGTAGTGTGGCCTGTGTGTGCCCAGGGCTGGTAACCCAAATGCTGCTGGTGTGCCTGTCGGTTTGCGCCACCCACAGAAGCAGCTAGTAAATGGTACCTCAGACCTGCCACTGCGTTGTCTGTGTGCAGTCCAGAACTGCCATCTTGGCTGTGAAGTGCCCACACTTCCCAGCGTCTGAACCTTCCCTTAGCATCATGTCAGTCACCCCTATGGTAGGTGCATTGTATGTGTAAGGCAGGACATGGCTTGATATGTGTAGCATGTCCTGGTAGTGAGTTATCCTCCATTTTGTTTTTCACTGCTGCAATGCTACCTGTTCTCCATAGGTTAGAATGGGCAGTCTGGCTATTACATCTTATAGTCCTAACTGTCCCAGGGAACCTGGTAGAAATTCGAGTTTAGTATGCCTGAGCTCAGAATAATAAAATACATCTTTTAGCAAAAGTTGGTTTTAATATTCTGTGTTTGCAAATACCACTTTTAGAAAGTAGGCAGTTTCTTGCCTAAGCCTTCCAGTGTGCTCCGCTGTTATGTGTATTGACTGCCTGGGTTTAGAGGGTCAAGGCAGGCTGAGTCAGACCTGGGTTGAATAGAGAGATCTGCATTGAGTACTGGGAGGGGTAGCTCCTTGACCTGAATAGGGCTGTGCCTGGCAAGGTGAATGCTGGCTCCACTTCCTACTGTGCGTCTGATGGCAGACCCCCTCTTTCTGAAAGGAAGGATGCAGCCTGGAAAACAAAGTGCTCCAGGCCTGAGCAGAACTGGTTCTGGCTGGGTTCAGTGACTAGAGACTTTTGAGAACAAAGACTTTTGGGGTATAAATATCTGTGCCCAAACCCCTGATTTTGGTATTGCTCCTGGATGTCAAGAAGAACCTCTGTCCGTTTCACTTAAGGAATCTGCAGGAGAGGATTGTCCTTGTGCTTGTGTGCTATTTCTTGGATTGGCCTGCGGTAGTTTCCCCGGGACTCGGAAGAAGAAGGAAAAGGACTTTGAGAGAACTTTTATTTTGCTAAAACAATCACCCAAGGGCTAGAAGAGAGCTAGCCTCTTGCTTGAGTCACAGGCACATCTGACTCCCCCACCAGCCTCCTGATTCCTTCCAGTGAGGATTTCTATCTGATGGTGAGACCCCTGTGAGTTTTGAGGGGCTCTAGTTCTACTACAGAGAAGAGAGTGCTGAAATTGTCGCTAACGCCCGTTTGCGAGCTGCCGCTGCTGAAGAGAGTAAGAAAAATCACTGCGCTGCTGTTGTCGAGTGCTCGCAAACCTAAAACCATTGCACGCTTGCAGGCCACAGAGTGCTCGCTAACACCCAAAGATCATCGCATCGCACGTTTGCGGGCCGCCGAGTGCTCGCTAACCCCTCATCATCGCATTGAGATCGTCGCATCGCAGTGTGGGCGCTGTGCTTCCGCCATTCTCCTCACATCACGCCCGGATCGTCGCTTCCTCGCGGAGCGCTATTTTCTTTCATCGCAACAGTATCGCTCACACGCAACAGGCTCAGTGCAACATCCCCCCTTGTGGCAAGGATTCAACGCATCGCTGGCCTAGTGTGAAGAAGTTTGTCACTTTGTCCCGCACGCCCCCGCAGACCGGCGCATCATCCTCCCTTGCGGCCAGAAATCAACGCATCACCGGCCTTGCGTGAGGAAAATCATCGCTACACCTCCTTTGTGACATTTTGTTGGTTTTACCAGGAAATCCAGGTACTTTGTAAGTAAAAGGGCCGCAGAGACCACTGCCTTGAACTGAACCCCATTGGCACACTGTGAACTATTTTAACAGCATTTCAAGACTATTCCTATTTTACAGTATTGTGGCTTTTTAATGTTATTGGTCTTGTGTTAAGCCTATATATAAAGATATTCATTTGTTATAACTACTTGTGTGGTGTCCCTTTGTAGTGTTCCTCACTGTGTTACTGTGTATGATCATAAATGCTTTACACACTGCATCTGAGATAAGCCTAGCTGCTCGTGCTACGTTACCACAGGGTTGAGCAGGGGGTATCAAAGGCTGTAGCCCCCTTACTCTGACTTAGGCAGTAGAGTCCCTACTTTGACAGTGGCCAGCCATTGCCAACTAGAGACCCCCATTTCATTTAAGTAAAGATAAGCGTGGTTCAACATCCTTGAGTGTAGATCTATGTAACCATTCAAGGAACAGTTTCCCCACACTGTATGTTGTTACTATTCCTGGATGCTGTCTCTGAACATATCTTGGGTCTGGACTCGTAAATGTTTACCCTTGTGTTTTATTCAGGAAACTGTCTTGACAGTTGTTTGTGTCTGTGGGCCAGATTAACCATTTTGTCCAATCTGGATCTGTTCTGTTGTGAAGCAAAATAGTATGTACGTCGACCTCCCCCTCTGAAGTGTTACAGCTATCAGGTGTAGGTGTAGGTATGGACGGTTTGTTTAACTCTTTGATCTTGGCTAAACTAAGGCAAGATGTCTGTTGGACAGTGTCATTCAAAAACATTATTTGCTCTGGGATGGTGCAGGCTCTAAATAAGGCTTTCAATCCTTGCACTTGGCAGTCTTTTGTGCCCCAGACATTTTTTGTCTCACTGTTGTCTTTCCAAAAGTGGAAAGACAGCTGAGCATAAAAGGCCATGGAATACATTTGTTTGGTATTTGTCAACATACTTTTCATTCCTGTCCTATTAACATTTTTAAAGTAAAATGATACTGGATTGGATACATTAAAACCTGAAAAGTATGGAAATTTGCCCAAAAATGTTTTTGAGCTACCGTTTGGTGGCGTCGGACAATGTTCCCATTGGTTGTACATCAGTACATTTCTAGGATTTGCAGATGTGTGCAAGAAATGATGACCATAGTGATTATAACAATACATTTGTTCATAATCTGATGAACCATCTAAGTATTCAGGATTTTTAAATACAGCAGACATTTCTAAGTCTGACATCATATTATTAACAGTCTCGAAGTCCCAATCATCAGAAAAGGTACTAGATGTCACAAAGTCATTCAAGGAAATATTGAACTGGTGTTGAATCTTCAACAGCTCCTGCTGACCAAAAATGTCATATTCAGTTCTGTCCCAAGCTATACCACCAGGTATAGGACCGGCTGTGATGTTCACTGATGACAAGTCTCTTTGTTCACAATGAGATGATTTGTGTGGCTTGAGGAGTAAGTTGATGTTCTTACTTCCTGTGTCCTTTTTTACATACCTTCCATTTATCAGTTTTCCCAAAGTTATTACCAGAGTCAACGAAAGTAGTAGAAAAAGTACACCCAACACAATCCAAAGCTCAATCCATGGTGAAACCAGATAAGTATTTTCCCGGTGAAGAAAAAGTTCTGTTGCTTGTTCTTTAAAAGTTCTTTTTACTGGCGTCGTTTCAGGCTCGCTGGGATCCTCGGAAAATGTATCAAAGTTAATAAAATAGCCAGAGGCAGTTCTGTCAATTGTAGAGATTGCACAAGGATTCGTTGAAATCGCTGAAAACACTTGATCACTTGTTACATTTGTATAGTCAGATGCTATTTCATTGTAGACAGGCATTTCTTGACGAACTGTTATTTGGATCTCAAGAGGTACAAGTTCCATAGCTTTGTTGCTCAGTCCTTCATTTCACACTGCAGATTCTTCAAAAGTGATGAGTCTTTTAGTTTGAACCTCTTGGATAGTCGCCAGATTCGGACGTCTGCTACATCTTTGGAGTCCACTTGGCCTACTGCTTATGATCGGCCACATGATGTGGTTTGACCAGGTCGATGGACACAAACCTGTTCTCCTTTTTACCAGCAAGGGGCAGCAGTAATACTGTTCTTGATCCGTGGATTGCTAGGACAGGTACTGGTTGTCTGTAAGAAGGCCTGAATTCCTGCTTGTCTGCGATCTTCTCTCTGACTAGATACCCAAGCTTAGGAATCCAGACAGGCCTTGCTGGGACGGTCAGTTTCTCTTCAGTGGTGGTTGGCTTCAGGAGCACGTTACTTTGTTTCATTCTTATTTTATTTAAGTCCTGCAAAACAGCCAAACGGTCTTTGATGTCAAAGGGTTTTTGTTCTGCCAATGAAGTCTGATAATCGAGATCCAAAATTATCATTCTGGTTCCAAAAAGGACTTCATATGGAGTCATACCCCCTAGAGAACTTCTTGGCAGATTGTTAAGACCACGTTGGACACTTATTAGATGTTTGACCCACCCGTCACCCAAGCCTAATACCCTAGCTGTAATAGATTGCTTTATGTCTCGGTTTTTTCTCTCCACTACCAAATGTCTTGCAGGATGGAAGGGACTAGAATACGGCTATGCAACGCCCAATTTGGCCATGGCCTCCTTGTAAGCTCGAGAGCTAAACGCAGGATCCTGTTCAGAATGTAGCGTGCCGACTGCGTATGTGCTGATAAAGACTCACAAATCTTTTATAACAGTTCGAGCGTCAGCTGAGCGCTCAGGCTACATCCAAATCAATCTGTCCTATAATATGTGGGAACGCATCTTTCCGTAGGGACGTCTGCGTATTGATAGTCTAATGCTGTCTAACAATGGTGTCTGTACTGGACTGGCTAGAGTGCAGTCAGGTATCTGGCGGCGTTCCCTGCTGCGAGCTCTGTTGCAGTCATGGCAATTAATTGCAAATGTGTGAATGTGGGCATTCATCCCTGGCCACCAGTACGTCTCTTTAAATTCTATTATAGACTTAGAGATCCCTTGATGTATCAGACCCTCTCCCAAATGTGCTTTGTGTATCAAAGCTACTCTACTTTTCCTGTTAGGAATTACTCTATCCCCCACTCCAGGGATTCGAGCAAAAGGAACGGAGTTTGCATTAATTGTATACGAGTATTTGAGTGGAAACTTATAGGTAACGCTGCACTGCTGCCTTTGCTTGTGGCATTGAAAGCTAGCATTATTTCGCCATCTATTTTCGTTTTTGAATAAGTGATTGCAGCTACGGAAGCCGTTTGCACAGCTGCCTTCGAAGCTTCAACAGCCAATGAATTCCCTGCAACGTGAACGCCATCACGTTGATGACTCAGCGTATGTATCACATGAGTGTTTTGTAGTCCTTGTCGTAACTGAACTACTTGTTCCCAAAGCAATTTATGCTTGATTGTGCCGCTTGCCATTTGATGCTGTAAATTATGAAACTTGAATTGCAGTCTGCTGTGAAGCTTAACATTGTTTTTTCTCCAGTTCTTGGATGCGTCATAAAGTTTTTCTGAATTAGGTTGTTGCAGTGAGTGCAGTTATTGCACATCCTCATGCCTCTGTGTTGTGTGTTGTCAACAGTTTTGATAAAGGTCAACTTTTCCTTAAGATTGAAACTTCTGGTGTATGCAAATATGGTTCTTTCTCTAAAGATGTTATTGAAGTCATTCTCTTTTTGGAGCAATTCCCATCTTTTCAAAACTATTTTGTTGATGTTCAAAGATCTAGTCGAAAATTTAGATACAAACACATTCAGATTACTCGTGGTTTGTTTTGGTTTAGACCCTAACAAATCTTTACGATCAATAGCTGCTGCTCGCATTTCAGCTTTGTCAATACAGTCTTGAGGATGACCTCTATCATGGAATCTTTTTCTTAATCGATCAAGGTCATGTTGATATGCTTTTGGTGTAGACGAAATTCTTTTTATTCGTAGCATTTGAGAAAATGGAAGGTTGCAGATAAATTGTGTAGAGTGAAAGCTTTAGTAAATGAACGTGTTGTTGCGCTCGGTGGGTTTAACAAACGTCTGTGTATGAATGATAGTGTTCTTCTTGATGATCAAAACATCCAGAAAAGGTCATTCGTTATAACTAATTTGGTGCGTACATTTGATCCTGCTGTTGAGTGCTTTAATGTTGTTTTCAAGTGATGTTGAGGAGCCAGATCATATTAAGAAAATATTGTCAATAAATCGACGATACATCACTAGCTCTTGGTTCCATTCATTTTTAGTCAGAATGTGATCCTCTTCAAAGGCTCTCTAAGAAAAACAACAGTTCCCTTTTCTTAATTGTTCTCGGGGTGTGAGCCCCTCTCAAAGCTTTTTACCACCCATATCAAGGATACACCGTATGTTGTAACCAGAATTGCATCTAGATTGACAAATTTACAAATTCAACAGTTGTGTATTGAAAAAAGGTTTTTTATAGCGACACCAAAAAAGTTTTTTGTCTATGTTCCCTCAGACTAGAACCATGTGGCAATGTATATTCATAATTTACTTCACACCCCTCCGTTAATATCAATATGCATGTACACAGGAATTTGTAGTTAAAAACAATTTCTTTATTTGATCAAGATTTTGACCATGTCAGTTTAAAAACATAATCTATCACATTTATTCGGTAAACAAAATTTCAAATTACAAGATAAAACAATCATGAAAAAAAGTGTCGACGCGGCGTTTCGGTGATGTGGTTTTCACCTTCTTCAGGACAAAGATTTTCAAATTCTAAAATCACTATAAAATTAAAAATACAAAATTTACAGTTACTATGTGATATTATAAAAGCAAAAATCTTTTGCAAGACAGCATTTTCCTACAAACATGGTACAAAGTTCCCTGTGTCATTCTTAATATTCACAATATAAGTAACATAGGCATATTGGAGTAAACTTCACACTGAGTGGTTAGTGCTAGACTGACGTTAATTCAATGTTCTGGGGGCACTTATATTCTGAGGGCTAAAGTTCCTATAGCATCAGCATTATTACAGTATATACAGTATTTGTAAATCTTGCAATCTGTAACGGTGTTACCTTGTGTGGTATCCCTCTACTATACACTTCTTTTTGCTTGAAAAAAACTCTAGAAGTTTTTTAGTTGAAAAACAGTAAAGACCCTGTGTTCTTTAGGGTTTTATTGCCTGAGGGGAGTGCTGTTTGAGTTTGTGGACCCAGCATCTTCCCTAGGGCTGTAGAGGGTTCATTTGTCCCCTGGCGCTGAAATATATATTACCCACCTACTTTGTAGATCAGTAAATCGCTTTTTTCAATTGGCGATATCCGTTGTTTCTTAAAAAATTTTTTCGGTTTCTGCAATTAAAACAATAAGATGTCATATATTTATCTTGTTGGCCATAGAGGTAATTTATTGTTAACTTTTTATAACTACCTTATTCCTACACCTTTCGATCAGGGGTGTGTTAAGATTGATTGTGTCCCTTCGACTTCTTTACATTTAACAAATCATATTTCCTGTGTAGAGAAAGGAATTTATTTTTTAATTTAAACCCTATTTATTTCAAAATAATTTGCGATTCTATTGGCAAAAATGTCCATGTTATCCTTGTGATATTTACTTGTTTTTTCTATTTCTCATCTAGAAAAACCTATTCACAGTCTTAAATTCCCTCAATTAACTGCGTGGCCATTCCCACCGATGCAAGTCGAATATGCTGGATTTATTTACCTGGATCAATTTATCGCGATCCTGGAAGACGGTCGTTATTGTTTTCTACCCAGCCGTGTAGTTAAAAGATACTCTGCAAATATATTATTATTTTGCGTGAGTCTATAGAAACATTGCAGAGAGCTTTAAATTAAAGACAGAGATTGCTTTACAGGGTATTTTGCTGTCTTACCGTTTCTGTATCGTTATCTCTTGTTGCTATGTCCGCACAGTTTATTTGAATGGCGAATTTTTCTTTTAGGCTCGCATAATTCTTAAGCTGTTGTTTACCAGAGTTAAGGGAGACAAGGGGAACAGCATTTTAATCTTACTCGGGTTGCATAGGGTAACAGAGTTTCAGAGATAGGTGGTCTATTGGTCTGAACCATTTGTTCAGGGTTCCGTACTTACTTTGATGGCGATTTCACTTGCGTCTCGGGTGGGCACCTGCAACGACCGTCCTTCTTCGCTGGAGTAACTCGGTAGTAATTTGGGCTGTTTTTATACCATTTTTAATTGGTAGATTGGATACAAGTAAGGTTATTCACCTGTGTCTTTTTTGCGGTTCCGTTTTGATGAATTTCAACCGTGGCGGCCATCTTTGAGTGACTGCACATATACTGGAGCACTGTTTAGGAAATATGTATCGGTTGTTTTTATTTGCAATTGAAGGGATCAGTTTCTTTCTTAAATTGATTTAGATGTTCAAATTTTACTGAATTGAAATAGTGAATGGTCGATCCACTCGAGTATTATTTTTTGCCGATTATTTCCCGATGCACATAATGTGCATCTTAGTCTTCATAATACTTATTTTGTCCGGAAAGCATCTTGTTTTTTACTCTAGATTTAGGGTTAAGTTAGTTTACACTTAAAGGCTGCCATAAAAATGTTGGCATATATGGGAGCTCCCCCGAATCCCATGCTAGTACCGCTTATTTGTAAAAAATAATTTTCAAATGGAAAGTAACTCTGCTGAAGGCAAAATGTCAACAGTTCAAGTAAAAAGACTTTGTTCGCTCAAATTTGATCCATTTGTAGTAAGGCCCATTCAACTGCCTCAATCCCTTCTTTAAGAGGAATAGAAGTGTAAAGAGAGGTTACGTCTATCGTAAATAGAATCCATTGGTGACTGTTGGTGATATCCAAAATATTTAGTTGGTTCAAAAAATCAGTTGTATCTTTAATGTTTGTTTTTCAGGTCATAACGAAGTTTTGTAGAAAGTGGTCAATGTATTTACCTAATGGTTCAAATATCGAACCAACTCCTGAGACTATGGGTCTGAAAGGAGGGTCAGTCGGGTGTTTATGGATTTTTGGTAACATGTAGAGATGGGGCCGCTTAGGATTGAGTTTAGTAAGATACCGTTTCGTTTTGACAGAAATCCAGTCCATCGTTTTAGCATGTTCCAGAATTTGTTCCAATGTTTTTACAATTTTGTTGGTAGGATCAGTTTCCATTTTGAGATAGGTAGATCCATCAGTCAGATTTTCTTTCACTTTTTGTTGGAAATATGTGGTATCCATTATAATGAGGGCGCCGCCATTATCAGCTCGTTGAAATGTGAGTTCTTTCTTATTCGCTAATTGTTGAAGCGTTCTCCTTTCTTCTTTGGTCATGTACGGTCTTTTTAATAATTGAAAATTGAGTGATTGTAAATCTTGAAGAACCAATGTTTCAAATAGATCTATGGTTTTATGCGAAGTGGGCGCAGTGTATGTGCTTTTTGGTTTAAACTCAATGTATTCTTGAGATTCTGGTGTGATGTTTTCAGGGATCACATTTTCAAAAAAGTGTCTTTATTTGATGGTGCGCATAAATTTGAAGTAAGCAATTTCAGTTTCTGGTAGGTTGGAGTTTTATGTTGGGACAAATGATGTACCTTTGTTTAAAACATCTGTTTGTTTCTTGGTTAAATGAGTGGAAGAGATATTTATCACTATGTCCTGTGACTCCGTAATTTCGGTTTTCCCTATTATTTTGGTTTGTCCTCTCCTGATTTTTGCACATTTCCACTGCTTTTTTTGAGCTGATTAATCCGGCGGTTGTGATGGTTGTTGACCCTTGGATAAAAAAGATTCGGTGGCAGTGGTCGAGCGTTGTTGCGTTGTTTCTGTGCTTTCTTTTCGACTAGTCGATGGTACTCCTGAGTCCTCTGTTTGTAAAGGCGGTCTTGTCACTGATAGCTCACGATCTGATGCTACAATCTCTTCTGATGAGGTGAATTGTTTCTTCGTAGGTTGACGCTGAGAATACATTTCTGCCCACGTGTAGACTTTATTTAGATGGTAATCTATTGTGTCCCGTTTAAATTATCTTAATTTCCTTTCTTGTAAATCGTTCCCATAACTTTCTAATTTATTGTTAGTTTGTTCCAAACTTTTTGACCATTCATCGGCATCCATTCATACAAATAGATCCCTTTGGGTGTTAAAAATGTCTTCCTTTAATTCTTTTATAGATTTAGACAATTCTTCTACAATTAGAAGGATCAAGTACAGAGAGCACATACAGCATGCCATTTGTCCATAAATTGTTTGTTGTATAGTAAGCGAAAAAGAAGAGGTTTAATAGCCAGCCCTAGACCTCTAGGGATGCGTTGGTGCTTATGATATTGAATAAGCGTTGAGGCAAGAAGCCTTTCGTTAAGTTCATGGCGCATAATAAATTCCAAATGCCATAGTTGTTGAATTGTTGTGCCTTGGTGAGTCCTGAAAGATTTAGTGGCTTTACTAAGAGCGTGAATCTCAGTACCTTGTTCATTTGTATAGGCTTTTGTTTCAGCACGATTTTCGGTAGTACTCGCTAAGCTTTCAAATGAAGCCATGTTATACGGTAGTGGGTGGTGGAGACTGAAGGGGGCATTTACCAGAATTCAATAATGGAAAAAGATAGTCACTAGCACACCTTTGGAAAGGAAGATTATCACATTTTTAGTGTAATTCAACGAAAATGATTCTATCTATAACGTGCTGCTTGGTGTCATAGGGCTGCCTATCCCTAGGGTATCTGATTCAAAGAGTGAGGGTGCGAGACACACTGTCACGAACAAACCAAGAGCACAGCTTGGGTGTATCTATTTCAACTTTCTTACCCAAATATTTTTGGGTAAGAAATACTGAAGGTAACTGTTCACCTTAGGTTGTAAAGATTATGCAGCATAAGCCATTCACAGTCGACTTGTTTAATGAAGAGTTTAATGTTTGTTTATTCTCTGCTTTATTTTGTTTATTGTTACCACATTACTGTTATTCAGGCGAGCTACAGAGAGTTAGTCAACTTACAACATTGAAGATGTGCTTCTCTATTATCATTATAAGTTCATAGCCTCAAGATTTAATTGTGAACTGTAATTAGTAGAGCTATGTTTTTATAGTCTTCTTGTGTATAGTTGGAGTATTTCTCTACGTAGATACCCATATTTTGTATGTAGTATAGACTTCATTTGAATTCACAACTTTATTTCACTCGGCACTAACTTCACTAAGATGGCCGCCACGCTTATGCCATCACCCGGTATTTCCGTTGTTTATGTTTAGCTATCCTCATGTGACCTGGAGTCAATATATGCCGAGCGGTCTACACAACCGCGTTTAAACACCACAGCGTTTGAGCAGCCGAGCATTTTCCTTAACACCACGAACATCTTTGGAATAGGTGAGCTTTTCCACTGTATTCGTTTGTCGTTGTGGCGTTCATGTTTACTACTGCATGTAGTAATCAGTCGGCTTTTCGCTTTTTGCAGATCCGTTTAATTGGCAAGAAGATCTGCAGAGGTATTTCTTTCGTGTGAGTTATATATTCTCACGTATTTTTTTAGGTCCATGTAAAGCATGTTTGTTTACAGCATGGTTTATTTATTTCACAGAAAGCTCTGCGTAACGTGTAGAGTTGAGTTGGGTTATTCCACGTTGATCATCCATTGAACAGGTTAGCGCCCTTTGTAACACCATGCATGACTTGCAGCATGGGCACATCGACTTTTTTCTGAACCCATTAGTTTCAACTCCGATATGAACTACGTGCATCTGTATGCACCGGCAATAAATCTTTCTTAGTTTCTTCAGTTTTGCAGCATGCGTAAGAACAGCACGTTATGCTCACCTTTATTTTCAGACTAACACTCATTGTCTTTTGCTGCTTTATACACGTGTTTACAGCATGCAATAACTGCCGTGATTATTCTGTTGTAACTTTGTTATTAACACACATTTTTAGACACATCATTATCGTTTGGAGAACAGCTTAGATCCCCGCTAACTTAGTGTTCACTGCCATAGCTTTATTCTATAGAGATTAATATAGGAAACTGCATGTGGATTATCTTCATAGATAAATACCATCTTTTGATGATTTGTGAGACTCGATTATTTTAGTTGGCCTTGTATAACTGCAATCCAGCAGAAATGAAATTTTAATGACATTGCATATAATGTAATGAGATTGTTTCCTCATTGTTTTCATCTACAATGGCCCCTGAGGAAGGGACTGCATGTCCCGCAATGCATCGGGCCAACAACCAGCAATCGCCGTCATCAGTGTATTTCTGTTAATAAAATTGATGCAATAACTATATCATGTTCATGAATTGTGAAGTTAAACATATTGAGTCATGAAGGAATGACTTTATTGAACAGAATGTAAATTCAATAGATTTATGAAAAGATATTAATATTGTCAATGAAATTGAAAATATATAATCATTGCGAAACTAAAAGATGAATTGTAATTTGTTCATGTATGCAAGCAGTTGAATTTTGTAGAAAAAATATTTGAGTAAGAAAATTGAAATAGATACACCCAAGCTGTGCTCTTTGTTTGGTCGTGACAGTGTGTCTCGCACCCTCACTCTTTGATAATGATGACTTCTCCATGTGGGCACTCCCTGACAAATTGTGGTGGCCAGTTTTTTTCAGCTAGAAGAGATTCATAACCCTTAGAATGCCGCTCACAAAAGAGTGCTCTTATTTTTCTTGTTATGTCCCCCTCCATCCGGAGTTTTTTCTTCATATAACTTATGTGGGACACTAACCCTGGAATCTGCAGTTTCAACTTGAATGAACTCATTCAAGTCCACTGTCTCCAGATGATCCTTCAAGTTCTTGCGAGCTATGGTGACTTCTGCTGCGCTGTCCAATATCGTTTGAGCCCATTCCCCGTTCTTGAGTTGTTTCCTCATCATCCTTGGCATGTCTGATTTTTAGACCTGCTACTTTCTTTTTGGTGAATTGAGTTTTCTTATTTTTCTGAACGTGTTGATCGTCTTTGGTCTTCACGTGTTCTTCCTTGTGTTCTGACTGTCCTCTTCTTTTGGATTTCTGTAATGTAGTCTGAAAGGTGCGAGAGGAACGTGTATCAGTATCTTGATATCTATCAGGTTTTCTCAAATTATCCCTATTCCTGAGGTTATACCTCCTTTCCGAGGGCTCCTTTTGAGAAAGCCTACCTCGGGATTGAGAACGCTTCTCTTTAGAAGTTTGTTTAGTATTCTCCCACTTCTTTTTAGTAGGAGCGGGAGTGTTTTTATAAAAGACCTTTTCAGGACTTTCCAATACTTGGGGTTTAACTGGTTTCCCACCCAAGGTGTCTCTGCCTAATTCTTCATAGGATTTTTCAATTATTCTGGCCAGTTCTTGTGGTTGCTCAGTTACATCAAATTCCTTTAACTTTTGGCAGATCACCATGGATGCTGCCTCACCTTTAGTTTTAGCTAATATTATTGTCGAGACCTGTTTGAAATCTTTCAGTAATTTCATATCTAGATATAAAGCAGGCTCTGCCCCTTATTCATTTTGAATCTGTTTCAGGACGTCTGGTATTACCGCCATAGACGGAACACCATGTGTTTTAGTGTAAATTGGAGCAAAGACTGTACCCCAAGTGTCGCAGTCCCCCAGGTGTGGTGCGATCCCCATTGTTAAACAGATTGTTAAAATTCTGTGTTTCTCAATAGGGGTAGTATTCGGAAATACTGCGTCGATTTGAGTAATTTTTTTAGCTATCCAGAATGGAATTTGTTCCTGTTTTGCGGGTAATTTACCAACGACTGAATGTAAAGTCTGTGGTGTGATTTTATTTGTGTTCCCCTGGTAAGGGGGATGCTGTGGAATCATTATTGCAGGTTGGACTGTGAAAGTCCGCATGACATATTGAACCAATTGTCTATAGATTTTAAAAGGCTCTTTTAGTTAGGCTCGTAGCTCCGCATCCGTCATTACATTAATTTCAGGATGTGGAGTATAGCTGGCTAATACCGGCCATGTTGATCCTGGTCTACCTAGTGGACCGAGCCTGGTAATGTGATTTATATGTTTTAGGGCGCCTTTAAACCAGAGCGCATGCTCCTGGTAAGTTAGTGGAATGTCAATATCCTTGAAAGGAATGCATTCCGTTGGTGGTTCATCTTCTTTGTAGAAGTGAAACACATTTGTTACTGGATTTGCTTCGGGAAATATTATCCAAGAATAGAATACCTCTGTCTGGTGATATTCGTGTGCCTTTATCACAAAAACTGCCCTACCACCCCTTGCTGATAGGCCATTTTTTACAAGTTTTATAGTGATGGCTCTCCTTAAATTTGGAGGAATGTTTATAGGATCATCGTCAGTTTCTTGTAAACCAGTTATGTTAAAAGCTGCATCAGCCGCAGCTCCACCGGCTTGGGTGTTGTTATCCCCGTTTAGGGACATTTTTGTTGACTGAAAGTTTGCAAAGCAAGTTTCAAGGAAACAAAGATAAGGTGCACAATATTTTGGACACTGTATCCTTCAACGTTGAATAAACCAAAAACTAATACATAGGATTTTTCGTCCTACTCAGCTATGGCGGTATTATCCTTTTACCCACTCCAGATGTCTATTGGAGTATTTTACAGAAAAAGGGGCTCTGAGAAAAGCACGACTGAGTTACTTTAGTATCTAGCGTTAAATTAGTGCATTACCAAACGTTGGGCGCCATGTAGTGTAGTTCCTACATTCCCAATTGGCTCTGTGCATTGGAATATTATATCCTATAGATTTGACGTAAGACTTATGTCAACTGGTCTCTATCGAATATACTAAACTTAATTGTGTGTGTGCCAGCTAACTCAGAGGTCACTAGAAACTTTCTTGAATACACAATAAGGGATTAGTTTCTGACAACCACATAAACATGACAACTTTATGCCCAAGAATAAGAATATATCTCTCAGAGTTGTGGAAACAATAGATAACTAGTTCACTCAGTCAATCGTGCATGCTTCGTTTCTACAGAGTTGCAGAGAAATAGTGAGACAGGCGTTTTCAATAAAAAGGGTTTATTGAACAGTCTTCTTTCACGTGCAAGAGAAGTGAACTGCTACAATCGTTAGGCAGACTGCAAAGTATAATACGTACAGCGTAAACAGTAATATGAACTAATACTGTAGGAGCATTGTATGGTTTCTAAGCCATATATAAAAATATATACATAAATAACATAGACTAAAATACTCAACTGGTGCTTCTAAAATACGCCTACCCCAATGTACCTAACCTAAGTCTAGTATGAGGTAAGAAGTAAGTATTCTCGTTTAGCATAGGTTTAGTTTTGCCAAGAATCTACCAAAGGTTTCTCTAGGTTCTAATCAGCTCCATACCTTAGAATGATGGAGGTCTGGTATCTCTTTCTCGGGGACTCGATTTCCCAACACCCCGCAAGGGGAGCCGGAAACACTGGAGCTGGATTCTCGGCAGGAGAAAGGCAGCTTCTTGATCAGTGCGTCAGCTGGAGAGCCAGCTTCCTTCGGCACTTGCTGTAGCGAGCTGCACCGGACAAGTAGGTCTTTGAACTGCTCTGAACGACTGTAACTTGCTGTAGTAAGTGAAGGTATATTTATACCTTGAAGGTGTTTAGGAATGCCATAGTTGACATAAAGTAGGGCATATGAACGTCATAAATGAACCCCTGGGGAATAGTTGTTCATTGTAAAGTAACTGAGTTCTTGGCGAAATCAATATTCAAGCAAGGGGAAGTTGTCTAACGGCTTAAGCTGGTTTTCCAAGAAATCGTTGTGACGTTTGGTGAACGGATGGAATTAGCCATGCCTGTATTTGGGTAGGATGGGCTATGCCTAAATAAGGGCTGGATTTCCTATGTCTATACAAGGGCAACGAGAATTGTACCTATAGAAGAGCATGTATTGGGAACATGTTATCGGAGCCTAAAATGCCACACAACAATGGATAACACCATCAGCTTGGTAACCCACTATCTATACTTCCCCGCACTGCGCAGGAACAGCCGGAGACCAAGCAAGGCGTCTACGCCACAGCTGGCTTCCTGCACGTGTCAGGAGGCAATTGACTGCACACATGTCCTACTTGTGGCCCATGGCATCACTGCACACAATAAGTGCAACAAAAAGCGCACATATACCACCAATGTGCCGGCAATAGTGGACCTCCAGAGAAAGTCCGCTAACGTCGCCGCCAACCACCCAGGCAGTGTGCATGATTCCTACCCCTTCGACAGTCCATCTTCAACCTGCACTGCCAGATTGGCACCCACGGAAATGCACTGCTCGTTGGCCAATGCCAAATGCACACACCACACACCTCAACTCCACAATCATGCAACTCACAACACAGGAAATGCACATGTCACAAGAACACATATAACATGCACACCCACCAGACACAACAGCACAACTCACTGTGGGAACCTGGGCCAGCCATGTACATTAGCCATCAATGGTATGGCACCTCAGCCACACAATAGCAGAATATGGGGAGAGGTGGGAACCAGGCATGTGCGAAGGTCGAAGGCAAGTGACCGATGAATGAGAATGTGCACAATGCCAAGTGTGGCGTGAATGTGCTGGACAGGCTGCAGTATGCAGACCACACACATATCCATATCGACACACACGCTGGTGTTTGGAGTGTAGTGGACAGTGGATGCAACCATGTCACCCCAGCCAGTGGGGAGGATCGCGGAACTGTAGCTTGTTACATCCCCCCTGTAGGCGTGAGCGGAGTGGACTGGCCCGGCGTACGGCAGGCCAGCATAGGGATGTGAATAAAAGGCATGTAACTCTGGGCGTGGTCGTCTTCCGGAATGCCCAACGTCTCTGTCAGGGTGGCGCCTCTCACCCCGCCACAAGGCCGACTCCGTCGCCGTGAGCGGGGTTGCCTGCGATCTTGTACGCCTGCTGCACCCCAGGATGCTAGTCCCCGAACCTGTCTTACCTGCCCCTGCGCACCCAGGCCTCAAAGCCCACCTGCCGACACAGGTGTGGGTTGAAGAGGGCCCACCACGTGCCGGTGCAAGCTCCAAGGCCTGCGACCTTGGCAACCTGCTATGATCATCACGACCTCCGCGACACAGGCCCGTAGTACTCCTTTCTCGTTTACGTACTCTACTGGCTGACTCAGCGCACTAGTAGGTCACATTTGGAACTGAGTCTTGATTACACCGTGGTAGAGCACATTAATTATGGCTAAGTTTATGTCACTATGCTCCCTTTGATGTGGTGCCACGAGGTCTTATTAGTACATCACAACCGCAAGATTCTGTTGGCCCACGCGGACTACTGCTCTCGGCCTACGCTGCGCGTGAGTAGGTCACACAATTGGAACTGAACATCAATTATTCAAAGGCAGAGTACATATCATTGCAGGCAAGGAGAGGAGTAAGAGGATGACGCATTGCATTTGCGAGGAAAAAAGGATCATCGTTACGGAGGTGAACAAACACTACCAACAACTTCCCTGGTGGCACTAACTCTGTGCATCGTGAGCCTACTACACATGGCTGTGGGCCACTGCTGACCACTGCCTCCGGCCTACACTGTGGTCAAGTTGGTCACACATTTGGGAGTGAGTCTTGATTTAGCAATGGCCGAGTTCATTTAATTGTACCAGCATCATTGCAGACTGCATCCCCTCCCAGCCCCGGTGCGACTAAATCTGTTCCCCGACATTCATGGACACTCTTTGGTCGAACATTGGTGGCGTCTGAGTCTATGGACTAGGGGGTAGTTTTTATCCTCATGTAGCTTAAACAGAATTGGTGGTGGCATCGAGGCTGTGACACTCCACTCCTCCATTTGCTGCTTCCGCATAGCTTCTGCCCTCTGCATCATGCCTGGAGGACACCTTCCACTGTCCCCCGCAACACTCTGCCACATTCACCTTCGACATTGATGAGGACCCGCTCAGTCCGCGTGGCCCTGCCTCAGTGAACCACAAGGCACCGTCCCGTGGCAGGGTGTCTGTGCCACCCGCTGTGCATCCCGGGCCACTAACTCTGCTGGTCAAGTCAGGGACCCTTTCTTCTGTGATATTGGATGACCTCTGAGACGGTGGTCTTGTGGTCATCGACGCCATGTGTATGTGGCCCTGCACTGTCCGCTGTCTCCATCCTCAACTGCGGTCCACCAGGGCTCACACATCAAACGAGTCCTGACCAGCCCAGACGTCGCATCAGCGCAGGAGACACACGCCACCAACGCCAAGGCCAACTTCAATCACCATCTGCCAGAGTAGAAACAGTGGCACTGGCAGACTAACGGAGTTGCTCACACCTGTCGTGGATGCCATCATCTGCCTGATCCCCTGCTCAGCACTCCAGGTGCCACTGACTCAGTGCACCGCAACCCATAGACCATTACTGATTGAGTTATGTGCTGTGGAGAGGTTGCGCAGCAATGTTACCTCAGGCAGTGTGGGAGATCTGGGACGTTGATGAGGAAGATGATGCAGGTCTAACACACCCCACTGCACCTGCATCAGGAATATCACGAAAGGACACAATCCTAGTCATTTTCATCACATGATCGTGCTCAGTTATAGTGCCCCAAACTCGGTGCACTGCAACTCACAGACTCTTCTGTTTGAATGTTGGGTAACTTCTGTACTTGTTCTGGCTCCCTCCATGTTGCTCAGCAGTTGACTATGTTATGCTGGTGTTCTCTGTTTCCGTTTCACTGGTTCCACTGTTCAAGTTGTTGTCAGCACCAAGCACTCCGTGCATGCTGGCTTACACTAATCCCACACACACCCAGCACAGGCGTCACTGTACATGTGGCCCTGCCAATGAAGGGGCCAGGCGCATGTGCCCGTAGCCAGTTCAACATAATATCTGGTGTGTCCCTGTGGTCTTGTTGTATTCATGAGGGCCCTTGCCCGTACGACATTACTTTGTGCTGTGTACAGCGGATGCATACATGTCACCGCAGGCAGCGGGTTAGAGCCTGGACATGTAGCTTTGTCATCACCCACTCAATACATAAGGGGAGTCTGGGCTGTCGTACGCAGAGCCAATGTGGGTGTGTGACTGATATTTGCATGCCCTTGGGCGTGGTTCTGTACTGGGAATGTGCATCTGCATGTTTCTCTGTGGCAGTGTAGGTCTCCTTTATGGGGTGTAGATGGTCCCTGAAGGGTATTAGACACCCACGTTTGTGATCTAGTTCATCTTTCATGGGTTTGAACCCCACACCTGTTCAGCCACCTCCTTTTGGCGTTCTGACACCTGGCATTGGGGTCGGTTAAGTGTTGTGAGCCAGCCATGCTTGAGGATGCCTTATGCTGTGTGGTCTGTTGCAGGGGCTGGATTCTCCTCTAAGTAGCTTGGCTGCCCTAGTCCTGATGGTGGGTTGCGTGGGATGTCCATCAGCTGTTGTAGGGCATCGGTGTCGAAGGTGTGGTGGTCCTCTCCGGCATCAGTGACTTGTGGTCTTCTGTGCTCTGCTGGAGGTGTTGTGTCCCTCTGCAATGTGAAGGGGAGATGCATGTTGACATTGTGTTGACATGTATGTTGGCGCATTGTTTTTGTTTACATGCAGACTGTATGACAATGTACATTGTGACTGTTTTGGAGGTGCAGGATTTGGATACGAGGCAGTGTACATTTGGACTACAGGACGGATGTGAGATTGTATGTTTACATTTCCATTTCACAGCTTCCAGCTCTGTCAGATGTAGTAGGCCTGTTTCGGCACGTATGCAGAACCAGTTGTGTCCTTTGTTATGCAGTGTCTGGTTTGTGAATTGTACTACATTGTTGTCAGTGTGGGTGTGCTGTTCTTGCTATGTGTGTGTACTGCAGTGTGCCACGGGGATCAGGGACATGATCCTGGGTCATTGTGGCTGTGCAGTGTGCAACACCTCATTTTGCATGTGTGCCATTGTGCCCATCTCTCCCCGTCCCCCCAGTCCCTGGTCATTACTCACCCTGTTGATGTTGTGTATGGTCCTCTCGAGCTGTGTCCATACTCCCTACTCCTTGCACCATCTTCACACTGATGACTGTGGCCTCCATTTCCTCCAGCTCCTCCTGTGGCGCAGGACTCCCACCTCCTGTCGCCATTGTAGCCTTCATGTTGGCAGCGGCTTTGTGCCTTGTTTAGATTATCACATCATGCCCGCTCCTCTTGGCCTCCTCGATTGGCCTCCTCGACACTCCGACTGCATTCCCGGTGATCTACTTGTGGGTCAGTTGATGGTAGTGTTCTGTCACCTCCGTGTCACAGATCGGGTTTTGCTGCGAACTGCACCCTGTCTTCCTCTCCCTCTTCTCCTTGGCCTTCCCCGACCCCGTTGTTTCTTGCTTGTGGTCTGTAGGGGTTGTGGGGTTTGCGTTGGCCTCTGTGCTCGGTCAGGGTGCATCCATGTTGCTACGCGCTTTGGCTTGTTTCCGGTGTGCTGTTTCTGTAGCTTTTATAGTGTATTTTCCCACCAGACACGTGGGATTTGCAGGCCTGTCGCTGGTTTGAGCTGCTTTTTGAACCTGGATTGGACTCATCGCATGATTTTTTGCGTACACAGTGTAATTTTCCTGCGCTAGACTGCAATGTTGGAAGTTGTGTTAAGTTACTTTTGAAATGGTTATCACATGTTCTTGAGAATATGCCCCTTAGAGATCTTTGAATTTCATATTATTTGATGCATTTATATTTTGATTATTAATCAATAGTAATCTGATTTATATTTTCTGTGAACCTAAACATTTAATAAACCTTAAAGGTTGGAAACTTTAAATGTTGTCTGCCTGTCTCGTGAAGCCTAATGTGCTTCACATTTATTGAATGCATTGTTTTGTTGGCCAAGCTCTGCTATGAACCTTGATCCGTCCATGGGCACATTATGGTGTCCGAATTTGCACAAAGAACCAGCCTTAACAGGGTGTACTGATGTCATTGAAGCACCAAAGGCACAGCTGTTATAGACAGGTAGGTCTCACAATCTGTGTCTGGTGTATGTCTCCCGGCGAGCATTCATCTATTAATGAGAGGTGTATTGGAAAGAGGAGAGTCTCCCCTTTTCTTTTTTCTCTAATACGTTTATGAAGCAATTTACATATTCAATACGCATAGGCTCATGTTATGCATCTATTCCAGAAAACAAACTAAGGGCCCCATTATGATTGCGGGCGGATCGCCACCGCCCGTATGGCGGTTGCGATCTGCCCGCAGAACACCTTCGCCCGCACTGTAATCTCCCCCGCCACATTACCATGGCGGGGGGAGACCGGCGGACGGAAAGACCGTCTGCCGGTTTTCCGCCTGGTCTCCCAGACACTGCCATCCATAATAGCATAATGGCAGGGAAAGGCAGGCGGAAATCACTTGCGGGGCACGTTGCGGGCCCCCAGGGATTCTGGGCAGTGCACATGGGGGGGTACCTATGGTACCCCCCTGTTAGGTACCCCCCTGCATTTCAAAATACAACGTGGCAGGCACCGCGCAGTGCCTGTCACGATGTGCATTGTAATGCATGATGTGCATTTTTAGCATTGCGGCGGGCGGTGCCTGCCGCAATGCGAAAAATCATGCGGGATGCGCCCGCCAGAGTGGCGGGCGCATCCTAATGTCCCCCGGACCCCCACACTTATGGCGGGCGGCCTGTTTTGTGTCGGGATGGTGGGCGGACTTAGTCCGCCTGCCATCCTAATGTGCCCCTAAGTTATCAATCAGCAGATACTTAAAAATAAAAATAAAACACCTTATAGGGAGAAAGTAGCGAGAACGTGGGGAAGGCAGCAGAGAAATAAATAATCAAAAATCAAAAATTATAACCTTGAAACCCCTAGCAACATGTTGTTCACCATATTATGCAGCTGAAATGATATAATCGAAACCTAAAATGAAAGCCTTGAGGGACCCTCGATCCCCAGAGCTTCACCCCAATTTCATTGCTTCCATTATTTTATTTTTCCTATGTGTAGCCACTGATAGAATTTTAATGTTTTAATATTTTTATGACATTTTGACCAGAGCTGAGAAAACAAAGACCTGAGCCTATAATATTGACAGATTTACAGTATGGTCAATAAAGCCATACACAAATAGGTGGTAATGTCAATATGACAATCTGGTACAGAACCCAGGATAGGAATGTTCAGGAGGAGTCTCCCGTTTCCAATAGAGCATGTCCTTGGTGGATTCTTGCTTGGAGATCGGAGCCGGAGCACAATCCGCAGGAAGGAGACACCATGGATTTGGAGGACGACTCGTATTGCGGGAGTAATTCAGATGTTGGCATTTTCTCTTCCCTGTGGCAAACATCAGGCCCAACCGACCCCGATCTGTCCCCCTGCACAGGAAAGGTAAAATGTTGGTGGCCATTCTGCTTTTATCCCTCTTACCCCCACCTGGTTTTACTTATATTTGAACCCCCTGTTCCCTTCATTGCTTCCCCCATGGGCTCCTCCGTTGCTCCCGCATCCTTGCAGGCATTTACATATTTCTTTTGGCTTATATTTTGAGGGCCCTGCTGCTGCTTTTTACTGCCAGGCAATCCACATAAAAAAAGCTCTATTATACACATAAAAGTTATTTTTTATGACCGTTCTAAGTAGTGCCTGCCCTCTCAAGTTGGTCAATAAGAATGACACATGTGTGTGCTAATAGGCTGATGTGACCGCCAACAGCAGCCACATCATCATGTCTTTTTTTAGTTCTCTATGCGCTGAAAATGTTTGTGCAAATCCAAGCAGTGCCAGAGGCAAGAGCTTTCAGCTTTGTCAATGCTTGTTTATTGAGTGTTTGCACCTACAGGCTTTGCGCCGACTTCTAGGTGAAACTAAATTCCAGAGGGACACCACTGGAATTGGATTGGCACCTGTGCACTATGCAAATACCAGACAACACAGAAGGAGGTTCCCCAGTACTGGATGGAAGGATCTACTGATAAAACATGCCACACTATGTGGGTAAATGTTTACCTTTCTACACAATTTTTAGCTCACTGTCTCTTATCTCTTACTAAAGAGAATAAAACAACTCACAGCAATGTTATTTTATTTTTAGTCTCATATAACGCACAACTATCACTATAAGGAACCTTGGTGCTGGAACCTGCTTGGGTAGGCCTGCCACTTTGACAAGCAGCTATAAAGATGGAAACAGTCCCATATTTAACTCCTTGCTAAACTTTAAAAAAAGAGAGCTTTGGGATCTTAGGAAAAAGGGCAGACTGTTCCATGGCCTAGCAGCTGCCACACAAAAAGTTGCAAGGGTAGTACACAGTGGTCCAGGAGGCATCTGCCAACTTTCAGTTTAAAAAAAAGTAACTTTTTTTAAAGTAGCTCCATATCCTTTAAGAAAACTGACTCTATTAAAAAAAGCTTTCTTTTCATTGAAACACAATCACAGACATGGTGGTCTGCGGCCTCAAACAGTAGTCTCAAAGACTTTGGGGATAACCACAAGAAAGTCAGCAACTCTGTAGTTTATAGCATGGTAATTGTTTGGAAAATGGTGAAGGTTTGGATCCAATAAAGAGACTTATGTATCAGGCACACGTTTTAAAGGCCACACGTTGCTTTACAGAAAGCTAGTGAAGAGTTGCCAGGACATTTGAGATGGAATCACATCTTTTTAAATTAACAACCAGTCTCCTTGCTGTGTTTTGGACCAACTGGATCCACAGTGATTAGGGAATATTTCATGATTACACCATCAATGGAAATTTTGTATCTATTATGCAAGTCTCATGTTAAATGTCAATAGGGAATGTTAAATCATTCAGCCATGTCACACTTCTCCCTACTAAAATTATACTGGAAGATATGTATGTGATTTCTGCACCTGGATATCTTTTAGGGCGCGAAAGCTACGAAGCCTTAAAGCATGGGCAAATTTTGCGAATCTCGCGGTCGCGAATTTTGCGGATTTGCGAACTCGCAATCCGCAAAATCCGCGAATTTGCAGATTTTTTTTTTGTGTTCGCGCGTGTTTCTGCCAGTTCGCGAGGGTTTTTACAATTTCGCAATTTGCGAACTTACCTGTCGGGTCGCAAGTTTTGCGAACTTGTTGTTTCTACGTGTCCAGCCTGTTTGGGACACTCTTCTTCATCACTGCCACTCTCTGTCACCACTGCCACTCTCTGACTACTCATGCCACCCTCTGGCCCACCCATGCCACCCTCTGTTTCATCACCACTCCCTCTGGTTGTCGAGTGTACATTATTTTCGGCAAAGCAAAGCACACCTTCCCTGCCTCAAGTGACCTGAATTAATTTGGGGCTGATTAATGTGTCACAGAATATTTTTTTAGCTGGCACCTGCTTCCTTAGTGCTTCCTGATTAGTGATCTTTTGCACTTGCTAAGTGCTTTCATTGTTGCAAAATTAGTTACAACACCTGCCCTGACCCAACTGACAATAATGAATTAGGGGCTGATTAATGGATTTTAACTTCCAGCCTGGCTCCTGCTTGTCTCCCTTAGCTGTAATTCAGGACCTTTGTGGCATATGTGTAACTATTCTGAGGTTCAGAGCAGGGTCACATAATAGTTGCAACTGGCAACTGAACTCTGGAGGGGCCCCTCAGGAAGCACTACAGGAAATGGCTACTAATGATGAGCCTGAACTTTTGAACCTGGTAAGTAGTTTCAGTTTTGCTAAGATCGTATTTCTGCAATTTAGCACTTACTCGCGGGGTGCGAAGTTGTACTGGCAAGCCGCGAACTCACGCGAACAGTGCGAGCAAGCCATAAAATCCGCTGCTCGCGGATTTGCGGATTTTGCCGGAGATTCGCGAATCTCGCGGATTGCGAATTTACCGAAAATCCGCAAAATCCGCGAGCGAAACGGATTTTCCGCCCATGCTTACTTAAGAGGGAACTGCCCCAAACATCAACAAGCATTGGCAAATCCAATAGGTCTTGCCTTTGCAAGAGCTATCGGCTTTGCCAATACGTTTTAGCATTGTTGTACACCCACGTGTCTGCGGAACAGCATAGCTAAAGGTTAGTGGCATGGAGGGAAGTAGTGTGGAGGGTCGTAGAGTGGATTGGCGAAGAGTGGCGCGTAATAGAGTGGAGTGGCATATAGGGGCCCGATGTAGGTAGCCCAATACCGGTCGGTAACGGCCGATTTCGGCCGTTACCGACCGGTATTTGGCTTTTGACATGTAGGTGGCTCGGAATTTTTACAGAATCAGTATATTTACCGTTTCGGTAAATTTACCGCTTCTGTATTTTTCCGAATCGGTAAATATACCGATTCTGTAAATCCATATGTAGGTGGCACAGTTTGCAGTGCACAAGCCCTTAGGAATTCTTAATTTACCACCCAATACTATTGGGTGGTAAATTAAGAATTTCTGTGTACATGCACATCTGTGCATGTACACCTGTGCCATGTTGCACATATACATGCCCTAAGGGCATGTATGTGTGTCACATGGCACACAAGCCAGAAACAGGGTTGCAACAGGGTGTCAAAGTGACACCCTGTCCCCCTTGGCAATTCGGTATTTTACAGATTCTGTAAGATACCAAATCGGTATTTGCCATAGATTCCTATGGGCTTCAAGGTCCATAGGAATCAATGGCAAATACCGATTCGGTAATTACAGAATCTGTAAATACCGAAACCTACCGATTCGGTATTGAATAAGGTAAAAATACCCACATCCCGATTCCCAGTTCTTAAATACCGAATCGGTATGATTCAGTATTTAAGAATCGGTAATCTGGGATTACCTACATCTGGCCCCTAGTGTAGAGAGGGGATGTGGCCTAATGGCTAGAGTGGTCGACTTCGAAGCTGGGGAACCGGGGTTGAGTCTCAGCAGGGACGCTCAACATCCTGTGATTCAGAGAAAATCACTTAATCTTCCTGTGCCTAACAAAAATGAATGTGCCCATCTGTAAAGCAAATGGTCCTCATGTAAAGCGCCCTGATACCTTCGGGTCGAGTTTGCGCTATATAAAACTAAAAAATAGAGTGTTGTGTATTGGAGTGGCATAGAATGGAGTTGTGTACAGTGGACTGACGTAGAACAAAGTCGTCTGGAATAGAGTGCATTAGCATCGAGTGTTGCAGAGTATAGGGGCGTAGAGTGTAGCCGCATTGATTAGATTGTTGCATGCTAGAGTGCAGTGGGGCAGAGTGGAGTGGTGCAGAGTAGAAAAGAGTGGCATAGAGTGCAGTGGCATACAGTGGTGCGGAGTATAGTGGCGTAACGTGCAGTGGTGTAGAGTGGTGCAGAGTAGAGTATAGTGACATAGTGTGCAGTGGTGTAGAATGCAGTGATGCAGAGTAGCCTGGCATAGAGTGCAGTAGTGCAGACCAGTGTGTCATGAAGGGCAGTTGTGTAGACTGGCATAGAGTGTAGTGGCGTAGAGTAGAGTGGCATAGAGTGCAGTGGCATAGAGCACAATGGTGCAGTGGAGTAGAAAGCAGTGGCAAACAGCGCAGGCATACAGTGGTATAGAGTGATTTATAGTGCAGTGGCATTGAGTATAGTGGTGTTGAGTACAGTGGAGTAGGGTAGAGTGCAGTAGCATAGAGTGGCGCAGAGTCGAACAGAGGGACTGGCGTAGAATGCATTGTTGTAGAGTATTGCAGATTATAGTGGCGTAGAGTGTAGTGATGTAGAGTGCCGCGGCATAGAATTCAGAGGCATACAATGCAGCATCGAAGAATGCAGTGGTGTAGAATTGAGTGGTGCATAGTAGAGTGCTGTTGCATAGAGTGCAGAGTAGAGTGGTTTTAAGTGCAGTGGTGCAGAGTACAGATACGCAGGCTGCAGTGCTGCAGAGTAGAGTAGATTGGCATAGAGTAGTGTGTAGAGTATAGTGGAGTGGTGTGCAGTGGTGTAGAGTGCAATGGTGCAGAGTGGAGTGATGCACAGTAGAGTGGCGTGGAGTGCACTGGCATAGAGTGCAGTAGTACGGAGCAGAGTGATGCAGAGTTCAGTGGTGGAGAGTGCAGTGTTGCAGAGCAAAGTGTTGTAGAGTGCAGTGGTGCAGAATAGCATTGAGTGTATTGGCATAAATAGCAGTGGCGTAGAGAGCTGTGGCATAAACTGCAGTGGTGCGGAGAAGAGTGCAGTGGGATAGAATGAACTGGCGTAGAGTACAGTGGATCCCAGAAAAAAAGTGATTAAGAATAGAGAGGTGCAGAGTTGAGTAGAGTGGCATAGATTGCAGTGGCATAGATTAGATTTTTTCAGAGTAGAGTGATGTGGCGTAGAGTGGAGTGGTGCAGATTAGAGTGCAGTGGCATACAGCAGAGTGGGGTAGAGTGTGATGGCATAGAGTAAAGTGGTGTAGAGTGCACTGCCATAAAATGCAGTGGTGCAGATTAGATTAAAGTGGTGTATAGTGAATTGGCATAGAGCATAGAGGCATAGTGTAGTGGTGCAGACTTTAATGCATTGGCATAGAGTGCAGTGTTGCAGAGTGGCATATAGTGAGGTTGTACACAGTAAAGTGGAGTGGCCTAGACTGGAGTGGTGCAGAGTGCATTGGCAAAGAGTGCAGTTGTGTAGAGTGACATAGAGTGCATTGGTGTAAAGTAGAGTGGTAGAGAGTAGAGAAGCATAGAGTTAAGTGTTGCAGAGTGAAGTGATGCGGAGTGGCATGTAGTGGGGTTGTTCAGAGTACAGTGGAGTGGCCCAGACTGGAGTGGTGCAGAGTGCAGTGGTTCAAAGTAGATTGACGTAGAGTTCATTGTAATAAAGTAGAGTGGTACAGAGTAGAGTAGAGAGGCGTAGAGTTGAGTGGTGCAAAGTGGAATGATGCAGAGTGGAATGATGCAGAGTGCACTGGCATGAAGTGGTGTAATTTGTACTACACAGGACACAAACAAGAATGTGTAGAAATGGCTTTACCTAATGTACTGATTTATTTTATTAATATTAAAGTATTTGTTTCCAACACACTACAGAATTAACAAAAAAATTGCTTCATTTATGCTTCCCTAAATCTGATCATTTCTGAAATACTTGCACAGTTCAAGGAGATGTTGTGTGCTAGAAAAAAAAACTTTCCTACCCCCAGTATCCAGTAAGTTTGTAACACAAATCTTCTAGCTTTGAAGTCACAGAAAAAAAGTAAACATCAAGCTCCTCTCAGAAGACAGAGTCTGACATTTGACCTCTGTCTTTGAATGCACAGCAAATGGGACAAAATAAAAACAAGATTTAACCCCTTCGCTGCTGGGGTAATCCCCCTGCCGTGCTGGGGGGGCGCACAGCACCCCGGTGCTCAGCCACGGTTCTCGTGTGCTCATGGCGAGCTGAGCTCGTCACGGCCACGCCCGTTTCAATAAAACACTCAGCACAGCAGGGGAATTATCCCCGCGTGCGAGCGTTCTAATGGCCGTGACGAGCTCAGCTCGTCATGAGCACACGAGAACCGTGGCTCATGACGAGCTGAGCTCGTCATGAGCGTGGGAGGGGTTAAATGCCTGTTTACAGAAACGAGCACTTGGCCGACGGTAGCACTATGTTGTAAATAGGATTAAGTAGGCAGCAGGACACGTCTTCATGTAGTTAGATGTATTTATTAAGTTACAAGATAAGTTAAGACACAGAGCAGAGAAACCCCACAGCTGACCAGACCAACTGCCAGGGCTGGAATCCTCAACACAGACAGAGAATGAGAGAACACTAAGAAAGGACTAAGACTTAAGAAAGGACTAAGACTACAGACAACCACATTACATGAAGAAACAATGTACAACACACTACCTACCTGGCTCTATGAACGACCATTGGCCGTCCCGCCCCCACCCGTTTCTTCTAACGTACCGCACTGGCACGGAACGTTCGAAGCAAATAAAGTGTAAAAAAATACCAGAGGTAGTGTGAAAAGCCTTTTCTCCTTGAGAGGGACACATTAAAGCTGGACAGCCTAAAACAAAGCCAGCAAATAAAAAGCCAGAAAATGTGAGTTACAAACCACAAAGCCAAAGGTAAGCAACAGACAGAATGCATTTCCAGGGAAGCTTTCTGAATGTCCCCAAGATGTCTTTAGCAAACCAGACAGCTGCGCTCTCTGGTAGGCTTCGACCTAAAAAGGGCTTTGCATTGGCAGGGAACAGCCGCAGCACTTAATGGGTTGAATCGATTTAGCAATACAGTATCATTCAATATCCAAATAAAGTCTGAGACTATTTTCTTACAACAGTACGTTCGGTCGGGATAGGCGACCTTAGCTTTGCCAAGAGCATTTGTCCAAATAGTAACCACGGCTCAACGTCCATTTTATTTTGCCACTGACATACTTTTGTGAAAATCGTTTTTTCAATATGTAGCCAATGAAAATAATAAAGCTATCAACAACGTCTTTGCTGTTGGCAAACATGGATGTACTGCTATGAGGAACATCAATGCCAGGATAAGTGTGGCATGGCGGCAAACTTGTCTCTGTATTTCTGAAACCAAACTGGTTACAAAATAACTAACATACATCATAGCTTTATTACTTGCCTAGTGACCAAAACAAAGAGAAGTCAAGTTCCAAGTGGAATTTAAAACACCTTCCTTTCATTGAGGGTACCCCACATAAATCGCTCCATTCCTTTCCGAAATCCCGAAGAATAAGTGCAATTCTGCACTTGAATTTACCCTGGGGTACAAAAATGACATGCCAAACCACAATGCATTCGGCATAATTGGTCAGTGAGCTGAGTGCAAAAGTCGTAGAAAGCCAGACTTGAGAATGAATTCTCCCACTGTGTGAGAGTGCTCAAACGCTCGGCTCCTTTTGGCGGCAAAACGCTTCAGGCTCCCATGGGCAGACAAAAATGCCAATTGTTGAAATTCAAGCTTCGGAAAAATGGGAACGCCGTTGATAAATATGGGCATATTTTAAAAAGTCTTAACCAGTTCAACTCAAAACTGCGTATGCTTTTCTTTACAAGTCATTGTGTGTTTTTTTGTTTTCTCAATGACATAGTGCAGATGAGGGTTGAATCATAAATATTATTTTTTCAAAGTATTAAAATGCACTGGGCGCGGGGTTTTGGGGGGGCGGGGGGGAATTTTGAAATATTTGAGACCATCCGCACCTTGCCAAAATTGCTCATGGTGCAGATATGTTCCTGGAAATGTACTTGAATCATACAAATATGTGAATTGTGCACGCATAAACTGCTGTAAGTTATGAACAAGGAGCTTAATAAATCTACTCATGTCAAAGTAAAGATATCCTCGCACTGTTGAGACTTTTGTGTCACCGTGACCCTACCTGACATCTGCTTTACACCCATTGTTGGTGCTTCACAATGTTTTTCCACCAGCTCCAGCAGAACCCAAGGTTCTACTTAACTGGGACTCAGAGAAGGCTTTAGCACCGGTGAGACACAGTGCGACAATCTTTTTTTAGCTCCCCCCTCAATCACCTCCTTCTCCATGGATTCCCCCATGACCACCCTCCAACAGTGCCCCTCATCTCTCCATAACCCATCTCTCAATGCATTTCATTTATTTTATAGCACTACTCACACCAGTGTAAGAGGACAGAGCACTTTACATCACACACACATTATACAGCGAGAATGAATCATACATGCGTAAATGAATCTATAGGAAATATTATATGAAACAATGAGGATTACAAGGTGTAGGAATCACATGTCATCCATATTGGTAGGCAGTGTATTTTAAGAATCTTTGGTCTGGAGCAGAACAAACTCAGGATTTAAAAGGTTGGCTTTACAAATAATGTTGTATTTCTACCCAAAGGAACACTTTTTAACAACAATGGGATACCAAAAGACTGGGGAAAAAACATAATTTTCTAAATTATTTATTTATTTGCCCACGTGCTCTATCTCGGACTCCCTGAGTATCTTCTATTAATTTTACAAATAGTCCAAAACTCGGCCGCGCGAGCCATTTTTGGCTTTCATCGGAGAACCAGTGCAGGAGTTCTTTTGAGAGCTCTTCACTGGCTTCCAATTTGAAAACGTATTGTCTTCAAGACGCTCACCTTGGCCTTTAAGGCTAACCATGACACGGGCGCTAAATATGTCAGAAAACGGCTGGCTTTTTACCAGCCATTGAGATCGCTCAGGTCAGCTTCGCAGGCCTTGGCTTCTGTTCCTGGTATAAGGCGTACCCGCATTGGAGGCCGCTCTTTTAGACGCTTGGCGCCTCAGTTGTGGAATGCTTTACCAGTCTCTCTGAGAACCTGTTAGCCTTCAGAAAAGATCTCAAGTCCTGGCTTTTTGTTCAGTAGTGTGTGGCATCTTTAGCTTGCTCTTGGTCTGCACTGGGTTCGAAGCGCCGGGACACTCCTCGGAGTAGCTGAGCGCTATATAAAACACGTTATAACATAACATAACGTAAGCGTTATAACATAACATAACGTAAGCTACAGTGGCTTACCTCAATTGAACGTACATTCTCAAGATTTATATGGGCATATGCACAACCCCGACGAGCATATAAATATCTCACTCTTCCTAAAGATAGAGGCGGGCTAGCCCTTCCTAATCTGAGAAGATATTATTGGTCATGTGTATTACTTTATAGTAAAGAACTACTACAAGAGGGGGATAACACAGAAGATCATACAGTATCGATCTTCCAACTACTAGTTGGAAATTCTAGTAATGGCTGTCTATGGAGGCATATTCATGACAGCTACCACAAAAAGGTCAAATGTAAGACTCTCTATAGCTGATTTAAAGTATGGAAGGCCGTAAGATAAGCATTTGGAATAGGACAGATCTCACACTACACACCAATATGGAATAATCCAATTCTTCCACCAATGGTGTTCAAGGACAATTGTGTAAGCAAATGGCATAGAATAGGAATTACACAATTAGGGGACATGTTTACAACACAGGGGATTAAATCTTTTGAAGCTTTGAAAAAAGAATACAGCTTAGACTGGCGGGATTTCTTTAAATACCTCCAAATTAGGGATTTTTTAACTCGCAAACCTGGAGCCAGGACATTGGGGGAAGAATCTACTCTAGTAGAGATGATCATACACTCTAAAAATCATACTATAGGTGGAGTTTATGCGCTGCTGTTGACCATATTCCCGGACGACTTAGAGAAAACATCATTGAAGTGGCAAGGCAAACTTAAGATTTCAAACAAAGGCTTTCTACACACCTATCAGCTAGCTCAAACTATTCTGATCTCCACCAAACTTCAGGCACAATTCTACAAAACCTGCTTTTTTCTTTATTATACACCTGACAAGATTGCAAAATGGGGAACCGGCAAAGGAACCTGTTGCCCGAGATGCAACTTACCTATAGCCGATTCCATACATATCTTTGCTTCTTGCCCCGGATTAATCCCTTTAAAGCAAGACATAGAGAGGCTTTTATCTTCCGTTCTTCATAGAGAGGTAACTTTGTCAAAAGAGGCAATGGTACTTGGGGCAGACGAACCAGATAGCATTGAAAGTGACCAAGAGTTCATATTTGTAGCGATGGCTATCCTACGGTTATGCCTAACCTCCGCTTGGCTCGACCCGTTAGCGCCCTCTTTCCAGCAGTGGCTAGCCAGGCTACTGGCGGTACATAATATTGAGAAAGCCATTTATCAACGGAAAGGTAATCAGCGGCGCAAAAGGGGTATGAAAATCTGGACCCCTCTTACACAATGGCGGGATTCACAAACATAATTTAATGTAATGTACCTATAAGGCTGTAATGTATATAGGATTTTGTTTTTTAAGCTTGGTGTATGTAACTATGGGTTAAACAAAAAGGAAAAAACAATGTAATGCTCATGATGTTAATGTGCGTATACTTACTGTCCGTCATCCGGTGGATCGGGGGGGAATAAATGTAAAACCATGAATAAAAACATTTAAAAAAAATAAAATAAAATAACATAACATAACATTCTTTGATGACAGTTCATAGGTCACTGTGCTATATTAGGATTGTAGCATATTAACTGCAAATAACAAAAGGATCTCTCTGACAAAAGCAGTAATCCCCTGAGCTAACCACATAAAATACAGTTCTATGATCTGCATGGTATATGTTATTTGCAGCAGGCATATTAACCTTCTACGCTAACTTATGAAGAGCCAAAACTACTGTTGGGCAAAGAACCATCTCTCTTTAGCAGGTACATCACCCATCAGGGTTATTTTGACATTGTTATTGTTGCCTGAAAACTGAAGATCACATAAGGAACTCTGCAGCAGTAGTACTCCTGTGTGAGGTGTCGTCTGGCTCCTGATAAAATATGCTCAGTCCTACATAACTGGGGCCCTTTATGATTGCATTCCTGGTGGTTTTGCTTGTGGGATTCATGACGAGAGTCCTTGTGCCTGGAGGTTTGTTCCCTGTTTGAAACATGGTGATTGCAGTACAAGACAAATGTTCCCCTTGCTTGTGAACATATTAGGCTCTATGTAGCTGCCACTAGGCACTACACTTCAGAGATGCTGTAGATGTCGAACAGGGTTATGGCAATTCACAACCTAATCTTGACAGTCCTAGATATCTGCCCATGACGCCATGCGGGGAAAAGTGGAGAGGCTGCCTGTCCAGCTCAGTCCTGTGACCTTAATGTCCGGCAACAGCTACAGACTACTTTGTACGTCTGGCCTGTGACATCCAAATCTAGCCCCTTGATGTTTTGCTACTTTGTCTCCCATCAATATAGAAAGCCCCAACATATGCCATCAAAGAGCCAAAGAGGCTGCTTGCTGTGGTTGTTTCAGGGTCTGAAAAGATAGATTGCTTACATTATGATTGACCCAGGCCTTCTGTCAGTGCACCCAGTTTTGGATAAGTATTGGCCATCTCTAATAAATACTGCTTATTCATACTGATGTCTTTCTGAAGGTCTGCAGACACAGCTAATAGAAGAGGATGACACACCAGGACATCCACTGTACGTGTTCCGCTTTAAGTAGCCTAGGCCCACTAAAATGTCCTGCTGTTCTACTATGTCATAAACATAGGGGGGGTGAACTGCCCAGAGACAAGATTTATCCTGGACTTGAGGATAATCACACAGCACTGCTGTTTGGAACCTGAGTGGAGAGAGAGCTTTCCCGAAAAAACATGAGAATCTGTAACTCCGCTGAGCTTGACCGTACACGAGATACAAGATCTGCATTTGCATCAAAAGAACGTTGAGGCCCCTCTATGCCTAATTTACTGCCTAGTAGTGCAGTCTTGAAGTAGGACATCAAGGAAGTTGCACACACTAGTCAAGAAAATGGGGGTAATGAATAGGTGGTTAGAGAAAAATACAAGCTATAATGGTACAGTGATTTATCCCAATCGTAGCCTGCATCTCACACACAGGAGGTGTAGTAACATCCACCAATGTCCATAGACGTAACCTGAGCAAAATATGTAATAAAGTAGACACATTTGGAACTCAATCAACCATTGCTCTGACCTTTTCTATATGTTTGTATTTTCTTCCCCACCCTATTGCTCCACCTCTAGCTTTGGTCTGTGCAGAGGTGTTTGTAGCAGCCCTATGATGAAGCATGTCCCAAACCTTTGTGGGTGAGGGCAGTTTTCTCAAAACATTGCACTTTGCTAGCCTTTATTATTCTCATGAAGAGCGATCTTGATGTCCTTACTTCCCAGTGTGTGATTAGGTAAACCCTGAGGAGGGCGAAGTAAGGCTTTTTCCTCTTCCCCCCTCTTTTTGTGTGAAACTGAAGGGGTTGGTTGCCAGACTGGTGATAAACAAGCCTTGGCAGCAGTAATCCATGGAAAAGGGTACTTCGAAGTCCAGTGGTCCCAGGGAACACAGTAGCTGCTTGTACGTTTGTGGAAGGCTTGGTACAGATCCCAAAATGCACCAGACCATCTGGATTTGGACATTACCATGGAGGGCCCGATGGCCAGCGATTCTTTGGATCTGGAGCTTTGTTTTACCTGCAGTTTGCAGGGGACTGGTGCCACTAGTCCAGTGAAGTCTGAGGGTGCTTCAGGGGTCCCTCTGTCTGGGAGAACAAAAGATTAGTTTAGGATGAGCCTCTATCAGGCAGTTCCAGTAGCGTTGCCACTTGTGCAGAGTATTCCTCTTTGGCTTTGTGCAAGTCCTGTTGTCACAAACTCATGCCTCTTCTTTTGTCCTCTTTGACGCAGTTGGTTCAGAACTGACTTTCTGGTGTCAGCGTAGCCCTTAAATTCTAGATTTAGGGGTGCAGGTGCAAGTGGCTAATGAGCTGCTGGACCTAGCAGCTAATCTACCCCTGAGTGTAGTCACCTTTTCTACCCAGTACCCTCTATTCTGCCTCTTCTAAAAATGGCAGAACCCTTTTTTCAGCATACAGACTGGGCTGTGCACCCTGGAGGTGTGGTTAGCCTTATGGAGTGTACATCTCCTTGACCACCTAATTACTCGTTTACCTGTGAGAGAAAGGAACCTGGGGCAGAGGAGAGCAGTTTCCTCCTCAGGAAGTCAGCCCTGGTACATATCAGAAGCAGTTCAGCCTTTGAAGTGCACCGCCTTGACGTGCCACTAGACTTCCTGGAAGGGTGAAAGTGTGACTTCCTTCCTACCCAGGTCTTTTTTCTTGCCTTTTGGGAGTGCTGACACTGCCTGGTATGAGGTGAGAATCCTCTCTTGGTAGCAGCAAGCGTGGGTCACCATTCAGGGCACAGAGAAGGTGGGGAAATCAGGTAGACAACCTGTAAGGTAGCCACCTGGGTGCCACATTGCCTTCGACTCGGGATTCATGTCAGGGTTGAGAAGGCATGTTGTTTGAAACCAAACACAACATATTTAGGCGGTACCATTGCCGAGTTGCCAACCTCAGGTTTCTCCTGGTACCAGCCTATGTTATCATACAGACCGTCTTTCACTTATAATGTCCTTTAGTGCTAAAGTGTACTATTGGGACATATAAGGTTGCACTTATATGTCCATACTTCTAATATACTGCACCCTGCCTCATGTTCTTTAGGAGGCCTTCCCCTTCCTTGGCGTTGACTAATATATATTAAAGGCAGTGCATTTATTCACTGCATGCCACACATGACGAGGGCAATTTGCACAACTCCTGCAGGCTTCAATGAAAGGCCTTCTGTCAGTAGTTTACTTGCGTCACTCAGGATGGCACAAACAGTGCTGCAGGCCCTGGATACCCTTTTACCACCCATGTCCTGGGTACACCTGGTCAGGAGAAAGGGACCCTCTGTAAAAGATAAAGGTTCCTAGGGCAGAAAAAAGTATCAAAAATGGCAAATAAATTTTGTGGAAATCTAATTCATTCAATTATAAATTGATATACAATGTATGGCTAAGAGAAAGTGAATATTGTTTAAGTTCACATCTTTATTAACAGTCTAGATTACAAAATTCACATTGTTATATGTACATGGGAGTGTCTCAAAAATCATTATTGCATGTTGCTTTAAATATTACTCTAAAACTAAAAATACATATTACCCAACCAGCATTAACTCCTCACATACCGTCTCTCATACCTCCATGTTCAATTTAACATCCTCATTCTTAAATACAATCGTCAATGTCTAACAAGACAATGATACAGATAGGTCTTATATTTACACCAATCAATGCTAATTTTATATCGATTATCGATTTCTACGAGAAAAACAAGGGACAAAAACCATATGCCAAATGCATTGGCTACCCTAAGTTGTACTTGGAAGGGAATATACTACATACTAAAGGCACATAAAGCATAAATGGTGTCACTTATAATAGATTGTGGATGCTGGCTGTGTAATATGTTTTTTAACTTTTGGAGTACCTATAAATCAAAGCGCAATTATGATTTATTAGACACTGCTATGTACATATAAAGATGTGAATTTTTCTAATCTAAGTTATGAACTTAAATAATAAGCCCTTTCTCTGAGCCATAAACTGTATATGAATTTATTATTGAATGAGTTAGGTTACCGGGGTTTTTCTTTGCAATTTCTCAGTGCCCCGGGTACCATATACTAGGGGCTTATAAGGGGGTTAAAGTCCTTGTCAATCGTGATGTCAATTTACACATAACAGTTTTAAGGAGAAAGCATCAGCATTGGGGTCTGGGAAGCAGACTCCAGGGCCCTATCTGAGTCATTACCATCAGCATTGGAGCAAAGAGTGGGGAAGGGGTTGACCGTTCAAAAAGGGCACTTTCCTAAGGTAAGTCCTTTCAGTTTCATGTTTTTCACTTGAAAGTGAGATATAACATGGGGAATCAATGTTTAAAGCACTGAAAACTGCATGTTTTTACATTTTTCAGTGCCTTATTTCTGATTAATTTCAGTAGGTTTGGATCGCTGAAATCTGTCAGTGGTATACATTTTGAGAAAGATATTTATCACACAACTCTGACTTCTGATCCTTGTGCAACCAACAGTTTGCACATGAATCAAATTAAACCCTCAGCTTGTAATATAGTCCTACATATCAGAATTCAGTAGCTGTACTATTGAGTTTATCAAAACAACTAAAGACATATTATTTTTTTCAGGTTTCCTTAATTAAATCTGTGTTGAAACACACTTGTCTTATCCCCCTCCTTTTCAGGCTGTTATTGTGAAGAGAAGGTGGAGGTTAATCCATTCTTTGATGCCAAAAGGAACCTTGGATTCATTGGATTCTTTCATTAACTAGTGGACTTCAAAAGATGTGATCTTGTGGTAAAGGGGCTTGATTTAAAGTTTGGCAGTTGCGAGACATCCATCAAAAAGGAGCAGAGGTTTTGTCTAACCTATTTTGAGTGTACAGGGCCTCTGTGCACTCTGAGTACAGCAGGTGAGACATTTACTGATATTTAGGGGACATCCAACATCCACCAAATGCAAAATAAGGCCCAAAGTTCAAATTTTCAAACGTATTTGATCATTTAATTCTCAACAGCAAGATATGCCCCACTCATGTGTATGGTATTTAGAGAATTTACTATGATGAGCACCTTTCATAGCCTGCAGGAAGCACATAGGTTGGGGCGGAGTTCTGCTATTCCGAACTCTGAGAAGTGACCAAAAACTCTGCCGCACTACAAGGAGTTTTACAAGCGGTGGAGTACATTTGGGCACGCAGTTTGCATTTATTTTCAGCACCGGGTGTTTGTCCCACCTGTAAAATCAGCACGAATGGCACCTTGCACAGAGCAAGAGGGCGCTGCTTCTTCTAGGGGGCGTGGCTAGCAGCCGATGGGAACAGACGCAGCCTAGCGAGGCTCCTCGCCCACAGCCCGATAATCCTGTAAGAATCCGGAACCAGAAGAGGGATCCCCGTGAAACTCGGGTCGATCCCATAAATACCATCTGTGCCTATTCAGGTCGAGTGACGAACCGACCGGACGCCTCTAAAGGGTGAATCGAGTCATAAAGGGCCCGGGCCGGGGAGACACAAAATGGCGGCGCAGAGATCTCTGACGACTGCTGGTAAACACTAGATCTATTCCAGTGCCCAGGCGGACAACGACCGCAGTCCAGTGAACGGGCGAGCGCAGCCCTCGGCCTGACTCAGCGCTCCGGCGGATCCGAGGTTGGTGAGCAGCGAGGCGGGGCCCGAGTGGCCTGGCGGAGTCCCGGCCCGGAGCGGCCGAAATCTACACCCCGGCTGGGGGGCCTGTAACCCTATCAGCCGAACCCCACCGTTAGTGTGCACGGCGGGACCGGAGCTGCGAGTACGGCTGAGGCGAGCCGAAATACCTGCGAAGTCAGCGGGGAGCCTGATCCGGGGCTGCTGAGTGACGGGAGCCGCACCGACCATCTGCTGTCAGTGACTCAGTCTTTTGACCTGAAGGTAGGAAAGCAACAGAGACGGCGGGCGGAGATTGCCCGGGAATCCGCCTGGATTACTCAGACGCAGCCAGCGCCATTAGCGGAGCCCTACCCAGCCGGGTGCTACGCTGTCTGTGTCCCGGAACCGGGCTCAATTGCCCAATAAGTGCACCCTACTGCTGCGAACTTTACTGGCCATAGAAGGCACTAATAAGCGGGGGCCTCACCTCCTCCGCGACAGTTGCGCCCAAGCCCCGTCTTCGCGGGGGTGCACCCTCGAACTACGCACCAAGCAGACGACCGGGGGGGGGCGTGACGCCACCGATGTGGGACCCCTGCACTACCCAGTACGGGACCCGGAGAATCGGCAGAAGTGAGAAGGGGTAGCCCACCCTGGGCACGACACCTTGACCCCCCGGTTTTAGACCCTATTAACCCCCCCCTGCTGTGCACAAAATACAGCCAGGAACCCAGCACAGCAGCCGTCGAGGCGTACGGCAACGACAGCAGGGTAGAGTGCCTAGAGGTGGGGTGCCTAGTATCGGTGACCGGGCACTAAGTGGAGAGAGGAATCCAGGCGCGACTGAGCCCCATCACTGGGAAGAACGCCCATAGACACCATTACTGCTCCCTATAAAAGGTGAACGCACCACTGAGGCGGCAGAACCCCGAGGCCCCGACAGGCACCACCGGAAGGGAATTGACAACTTCCGCGACACGAGAAACACCTTTCAGCAACGCGCACAGGGCTGGGGAGTGCGAACTGGCCACCTGCTGGGAGACCCGGCGACCAACGACTGCCTCGTCGGAGCCAGCTGTTCCTACCAGAGCGACATGGGGAAGCCGCGGGGTCCGAAGGGAGACGGTGGCCCGACCGTGGAAACTCCAGAGAATACTCAGCAACCCCCATCGGAGCTGCAACAGATGCAAGACAAGATCCTCAACGCTATCGCGGCCACAAAAGACGCCCTACACCGGGATATTGCCCAGGTATCGACAGGGCTGGGACTCCTAAGAGCAGACCACGGAAAATTGGCCGACAGAGTGAAGGAGGTGGAGGCCACCCTGAACGATATTGTGCCGGAACATGCTGCGACGAAGGGGAAGCTAACTGAAGCGCTGGACCACATACAAGCACTGGAGAGACGGGCGGTGCTGCAGTGCGCGCAACGAAATTCGTTTTATGTATTTAAATGTTTACTTACCTGTAAAACTCCGTAATCCATACATTATTTCCCCCCACCCTGCCCCTCCTCCTGCCCACGTCACCGCCCTATAGAAACACCTACTGCCGACCGCTACTGCTACCTAGACGACTGGTTGAGGACTGTGGTGGCCCCGGAGGGCCTATCCCCCTTCTTCACCATAGAACGGGCACATCGAGTCCCGGCCAGACCCCCGAAGCCGGGTCTACCCCCTCGTCCGGTGGTAATCAAATTACTCCACTACAAAGACAGAGACTGGTTGCTGCAGCGAGCAAGAGACATGGGGCCCTTCCAGGTCGACAATAAATATGTCACGCTCTTCCCGGATTACACCTTCGAGACTCAAAAACTACGTGCCTCCTTCCTATCCATCAAAAAAGAACTGCGTACGGAGGGGCTGCAATACTCGCTGTTATTCCCGGCCAAGCTGCGGATACTAGTAGATGGGAAGGCCTTATTCTTCATGACATCTGCGGAGGCATGGGACTGGTGGGAAACTTATAAGGCTGGGACGGACGGGGCTCGCCACAGAGCGGAAGAAGAGCTTCACCTGCGCCCGGCACGGCAATCCAGGAGGCTCCGGACGTATAGGCGAAACTCCAAAAAACCGACGGACTCTCAGACGGAAGAAGAACGGAAAGCGGCACTGCAAGCAGTGAAGAAGGTTTCTGGCACAACGCCGACACTGACGGAGAGGGACACGAACTCAGAGGAACCAAAAACAGGCTCGGAGATGGAATTGTCAGAAGAAGACGGCACAAAAGGCCCGAAGGTTACACCGCAAACGGCAGAAGAAATCTTCGGCATCTGAGCATGGAACGTACAGATCTGACAAGGACTGCCATGGCTGATCCGGCGCTCACGAACACTTGAACAAGGCAACTGTAAGACTATACTGTGTAAGCCTTGATACGCATCCCAGGGCGAGGGAATGGGGTAAGCGAACTGAACGTAACAAAGCTAATACACGCACCCAGAGGCCCATAAGGCCACCGCAGTACAAACTGCGGAATACGAGGAATTGAGAGCACGTTGCTCTCCAGTTTGGATGGGGATAACTCTTTTGCGGTTAGGTCCTGTTCTGGGGAGGGGGGGGCCTGGAGAGGTTGGGGTTTCTCAGGGCGTAGTTGGGGGGGAGGGGGAAGGGTCTGAGATGGGAAAAGCCAATGCTCAGAGAAGAAGTTTTGGGGTTTTGTTGGGGGCAAGAGGGGTTGATGTCAAACCTGTAGTCTGGTCGCGGACGGAAATGGGCTTAATCCGACTGCAACGAGACAATGGATAATGTGGGATCATTAAAATGTGTGTCCTGGAATGTGCGAGGGCTGAATTCAATGGCGAAGAGATGCAAAGTGCACTCCTACCTGGTCCGTAGGGGGATTCACATAGCCTTTCTACAAGAAACCCACCTCACCAAGAAAGAGGGTATAGCACTGCAAAAGAGACGGAGGGGGAACCTGTTCTACACCTCATATTCAGCATTTGCTAGGGGAGCACTAATTTGGATTCGGGCGGGGGTTCCCTTCCAGTTTACTAGGCACACTATAGATCCAGATGGGAGATTTGTAGCGGTTGAGGGACTACTCAGAGGCCGCCATATAGCACTATGCAGTACTTATGCGCCAAATATGGAGCAAGCGGCATACTTCACTAGACTCTCCAAGTCATTGGCTACCTACCTTACCGGGCCACTACTGATGGGAGGGGACTTTAATTCTATCGAAGACATCACGCTAGATAGATCACACCCACCACTGCATACATCCCCAATACACAGACTAGCGAAACATAGATTAGACTGGCGACAGCAATGGGACCTGACGGATGTATGGCGAATACAACATCCTACTGAGAGGGACTATTCCTTTTATTCCGGCTTACACGACCTGCATCTCCGATTGGATGCCTTCTTGTGCTCTCCACCGGTGTTGTCGATGGTGGCCCGGACTGAATATTTAACACGCACGATTTCAGACCACAACCCCCTGCTCCTGACGCTGGATTGGATGAACGGTATTACCCGGATCCCGACGTGGCGGCTTCGGCCTGACACGCTGGACGACCCACCGTTCCGTGCAGCGTTAGAGGATAGGATCTCCCAATACTTTGCAGAGAACGAGGGTACTGCTTCATCTACAGCCGCGGAATGGGACGCGCTCAAGGTGGTGGTACGAGGGCACTGCATAGGAAAGTTTGCGGGCGCGCGACGAACATTGCTAGATGATTTAGACAAAGCGGAGCAAACCTTGAGAAGGGCAGAAAAAGAACGGCCTAATCACCCCGAACTCCAAGAGAGGGTCTGTACTGCGCGGGAGGCGGTGGCAGTAGAAGTAGAGCGCCTTCGTAGCTTTGATTATAAAACTTACCTGACTAAAACGCTAGCTGAAGGGGATAAAACGGGGACGCTCCTGGCCTGGCTCGCCAACCCTACCAGGGGCAACACTCCGATCCTGTCCTTGAAAGGATCGGATGGCGAAGTTTATACTACCCAACCGGATATATTAGATTGCTTTAGAGTGTATTATGAACAACTATATAGAAGGGACCTGGGAGATCGCCACGAGGCGATAGAAGAGCTACTGACTGAGGTACATCTGCCTCACCTAGACCAAGAACAGGCTGCTACCATCGGGGGACCGATCACATTGACGGAAATCAGGGGAGCGATAAAAAGGATGGCGCGTAATAAAACGCCAGGAATGGACGGACTGCCCATAGAATTTTACGGGAAATATATAGATCTACTAGCCCCGAGACTCCATATAATTTATACCGAAGCCAAAGTGAAGGGCATGTTACCCCACTCCATGCGCGAGGCGATCATGATCCCCCTCTTAAAGCCACGAAGGGACAGCGCTGAACCGGCTTCATATCGGCCGTTGTCAATGTTGACAACTGACTATAAAATCCTAAGTACGATTCTGGCCACTAGACTAGTAGCCCACATGCAAGACCGGATCCATACAGACCAGTCGGGTTTCATTCCTACTAGGAACACTTCGCACAACATCCGCAGGTTACTTCGGTTCATAGCAGAGCCCCCACCGAATGCGAGAGCCCCCATGGTGCTGGCGATCGACATAGAGAAGGCCTTTGATAGCCTAGAGTGGAACTATTTATACAAAGTAATGCACAGTTTCGGCCTAGGCGAGGGTTACATACGATGGACGAAAGTGCTCTATGCATCGGCGGGCGCTAGAGTGAGGGTGGGAGCTCTGATATCGGATCGATATGAGGTGCACAGGGGTACTAGACAGGGATGCGCACTATCCCCTCTCTTGTTCGCACTAGCGGTGGAGCCCTTAGCTGCACTGGCTAGGACTGGTAGTTATTTCCACGGCCTGGAGGTTGGAGGGGCCCACCACTATATATCACTATACGCGGACGACCTCCTGCTGTTTTTAGATAACGCCGAGGAGGCAGTGGCGGGGGCAGAGGAGCTCCTGGCACGGTTCAGGGATGTCTCTGGTTTAAAAGTCAACTGGTCGAAATCTTGCCTCTTCCCCATACGAAAGACGGAAAAATGCTCCCTGGTCCATCCTCTACTACGCTGGGAGGCAGACTGCTTACACTACCTCGGGGTATATATCTACCACGCGCCCGCAGACCTCTTAGATGGCAATATAGGCCGCTGCACTCGAGCACTGCAGGGCGCCATGTCCTTCTGGGCCACCCTCCCCCTATCCATGACAGGCCGAGTGTCGCTACTCAAGATGATAGCGCTGCCACGATTGCTATATTTCTTTAGGACCCTCCCCATATGGATACCTGGAGCGGTCTTTACACGCTTAAAATCCCAAATAGTGTCCTTCCTATGGGGAGCAGGCAGGCGGAGAATAGCACTGGCGACCCTGATCCGCCCGAAAAACGAGGGGGGACTGGCGGTCCCTGACTTCCAGTTATATTACCTGGCGGCGCAACTACAGTACTTCACGCAGGAGGTGGCAAGGGTGTACTGGGGCCCAGATCAGGAGAGGGATCTTGGCACCCCCCGCCACGTGTTGGCGTTTATAACCCTCCAACAAAGGTTGGTACTTGGTGGGCTATCCCAGGAAGAACGGACGATGAGGTTATGTTGGAACCGCATGCAAAAGCGAGCTGGTCCTGAACACCCCTATGCGCCTGAAATCCCGTTAGGCATGTTAACAGCGCTGCCACATGGTGGAGACTGGTCGAGACTCCAACTTTGGGAGGAGGCTGGACTGCAAATGGTGGGGGACCTCTTTGACGACGGAGTAATGACTCCATACCAGACCCTGCTAGAGCGTTACGACCTCCCCAGAGGCGACTACTTATTACATGCGGCTGTGACAAGGGCCATACAGGCACACTGGGGGGAGGGACTGATTGAACCCAAAACAACATCAGCATGCCAATACACGATGATGGCGGCGGGTACATACAAGGCAGTTACATGCCTTTACTCCAGAATGCATACGGAGAACATCCAACCTCTTACTCGCCTTAAAACTCAATGGGAAGCTGACCTACAAAGAGAGATCCCTGGCACAACGTGGTCCCAACTGGTTCAGAGAGCCAGGAAAAGCACCAGGAACGCCCGCTTCTAGTTAATACATCTTTATATTATCCATAGGGCTTACCTCACCCCACTCAAAATAGCAACATACTTTGATGCGGAGGACGCAGCATGCCCCAGATGTGCGTGACTGAGAGCTGACCTCCTACATATGCTACGGGACTGTACGCATTTGCAGGATTACTGGAGGGAGGTGGGCGACACCCTGAACGAAGTAACAGACAGAGACCTGCTGTACGACGGCGCAGTTACGATCTTACACTGGTTCCCGCACACACGCAAAACCAAACTATCAAGTAAATTCATAGACATGAGCTTACTTATTGCGAAGAGGGAGCTAACTAGAGGGTGGAAATCAAATGCGGCACCGACACACAGACAATGGCTGAACGAGTTCCTGAAATGGGCTGCAGCGGAGAGCACAATTAGGTACCAACTGGCCCGGCGTGGATCAGATGAGAGGGCTCAGGAAGCAGCAATGGCATGGGAAATCCTGGTCCAGGCTCTCAGAGATAGTGCAGTGGAGAGTGACGAGGAGGAGGAGGCAATAGACCCTGGGGCCCTGGGGGAGGCGGTCCTGAACCCGGCACTAACACCGGACACATGAACACAACACTAGGCATACGACTCCTGGCATTCCCAATACAGCTGGAACTCCCGGCACCAGACTAGGTCCAGACATCTGGGGGGAGGGTGAGGGGGGATGAATCAGGATAATGATAGCGGACATATAAGCACCGCATAGTTGTTTGGGGGGGGGGGGAGAAAAATTAAAAGCAGAGCGCGGTAGACCAAACGTGATGACAGCACTCATCGATGGAATATACAACCTACCGTTGTTATGAGAACGCCACCCAGCCTCCGGGATGTGGGTTGTATGGCTGTGTGCTTGATTACCGGATGGAACCGAAGGACTGTGGGTCCCGCGACAAATAATGCCAGTATTCTGTTCTAATTTCATTGATCTCTGCAATAAAAATTGTTTTACCAAAAAAAAAAAAAAGAGGGCGCTGCTTCTTTTCTGCCACTCGGGTAGATTTTCTATCAAGCAAAGGGCATTGGAGCTGCATTGTATGACGCAGAGTTGTGCGCCAGAATAACGTAGGGGGTCATTGAGAAAAACTAAAATTATTTTATGAGATCAGTCCTCGAACACCCCCTGACCCATATGCACTGCAAAAGGGTTTCAGCCTTCTTATGCATACATATTGCTTTATCGTATTACAGTCTACAAATTATTAACACAATAAAGAATTGTCCAACTTCTGTGGTATATATTTTCAAATGCAGTTTTCACTTTATTTTTTCATCAAAGGATTCACTCCACTCTTTTACTGAGAGACTTCTTCAGGGCTTGACAGTATGGCGACAAAAGTGTTGCATCACATCTTGTAGTGTTCCTATCCCCGAAAAGATTATTTCTTTATTGTTTCACAATTCCTTAGCTGCCTGATAACCGCCGTCACTCGCATTAAAATGTAATGTTTGAAGGCGTTGGCTATGCTTTTTGGAACTGTGGAGTGAATCCTTTGATGAAAAAATAAAGTGAAAACTGCATTTGAAAATATATACCACAGTAGTTGGACAAATCTTCATTGTGTTAATAATTTGTGGACTATAATACGATAAAGCAATATGTATGCATAAGAGTGCTGAAACCCTTTTGCAGTGCAATTTGTTGTGGGACTAAGGGGCAGATGTATCAAAATACCTATTTGCGATTCTCAAATAGCGATTTTTTGAGAATCGCTATTTGAGAATTGCAAAATGGTATGTATATAAAAATTCACTATTTTTTAGCGATTTCTTAAAATACCTTAATTGCGATTAGCAAATTGTTAATCGCAATTAAGGAATAATTTCCCATTCATTTCTATGGGCCAGGAGGCCCATAGGAAGGAATGGGAAGTTATTCTCAATTTGCGATTCGCAATTTGCTAATCGCAAATTGAGAATAATTTCAAGGGTGCAAGGGTGTCTTAAGGACACCCTGCTGCACCCCTGAAATTTACATGTGTGCGCATATGGCGCACATAAATGCCCTAAGGACATGTATGAGCCCCACATGGCACCTTTACAAATGCCAAAAAGTGCATTTGTAATAGAATTCGCAAATTACCACCAACTACAAGTTGATGGTAATTTGCGATTTCTTAGTGTAAATTCGCAAAACTTGATTGCTTCTTACATAGCATTTAAGGAATCATAATTTGCGATTCCTTAAATGCTTACGCAATATTAAGGAGTTGCAAAATGTGCGATTCCTTAATATTGCGATGCATTTTAGATGATACATAGCATTTTCCGATTTTTTGGTCTCAAACGCTGCTTTTTATCGAATCGATGCGTTTGCGACAAAAAAATCGTTTGATACATCTGCCCCTTAGTTCCATATTGTGGGGAGTATAGAGGGAAGTACTCCCTGGTTTCGTGCACCTTTTTGTTACTTTAGTACGCAATTCAATCTGTTGGGTGCTGTTCTAAGTAGCCCCTGCCCTCTGCTTGTGTGTTTTGCCCTGACCCATATGCGCTTGGACCTGGGCTTAAAGAACGTAGCACACTTGATTGCTTTCAGGCACCTTGCATACCGGATTCGAGTCTGGTCAAACAATTCACCACTCCCATGAAAGAACCACTACTTGATATATGAACATTAGCTACTAGAGGGAGCATACCATTGTTTAATGTTAACTCCACAAACTATGCGAACGGAGCGGAGTTCACCGCCCAGGCCTAGAAGCACCCCAGCATTTTTTGTGTAGTGTCCTGTGGACAGATCAGCTTGCAGTCTGGAGACAGGTAAGAATGACTGTTTGCTCTCATACTATGCTATGGGATCATTTGTAATAAAGGTATGGCCAAAATTACAACACACAGATTTATAAATATTCTTAAAATTTAAGTAGAAAGTACACTGAAGATCGTTTATGCTTCTTGTTCTTGTTTTAAACTTGTCAACTACACTGGAACTGTGAAGATGAATACCACCCCATTCTTTGATTCTTGATTTACAGTGACTATTTTGAACAGGTACATACCTCAAGATGACGTTCAATGAGCAAAGAACACATCAAAAGTTCAAATCTGAGAACCCTGCAGATCTTGAACTTGCAGAAACAAGGGGCTGATTCACAAAGGCATTTATGAGTATATAAAGTAATAATGCTGAAATACGATTATATAAACTCTTGTAGTACATTTACACAAGCCCATGAGTGTCTTTGAGTATTGGCCTTAAAACATCTAAAATTGAACTATCAAGGGAGAATTCATTTACAGTTACTAAAAAGAGAAAATAACTGTGCGCTCTTTGGACTTTTACGAATAGGGAGTTGGCCCTTCCTGCCCAATTCACAAAGACTTCTTTAAGTAATGGGAACAAGTACTCATGTGATGCCACTGGATGTATTCTTAAATACCTTTATGATTTGGCCCTAAAGAGAACAGTAGCATCATGAGAAAACTGGAAAATTCTTTCCAAATCTATGTAAGTGCTCATTTTCATGCAAAAATTGGGAACTGTATTTTTAATTGTGCTAATGTATTCTAGGATCTCAACAGACACCTTTGTATGGAAGAGACAGAAATCATTGAGAGACTTCCAATTTATTGGAAGAGAGATACAGGTGTATATCCAAACGTAGACATATGGCTGATTTTGTGGTCACAATCAAAGATTAACTTCAGGGACCCAGAAGTGCACAAATTCCAAATGTTACCAATCACCTAATGACCTACAAGCACAATATCAGAAATGAAATTAAATGTAACTAGACTCTTGATATGAATTAATCACTGTGATGTCAAATCATGTATTAGTTTCTTGTCAACATTGCGATACCTAAATAAGCAGGTGGCTGTGCATAAGGCAGTGCTTTTACGGGTAGACCTCTCCAAACCCTATTTAACCCACTCATCCTTGAGTTTATATCTTCTCAGTGGTGGCCGGCACAGATTGGGGTCAGATGGATCGAGATGCGGGGGTGGGGTGAGGGGGTAAATAAAAAATAGAATTAAACTTACATCCTTGCCACGTGCTCCTTGCCATGTCTCTCCTTGTCCCTCCAGCCGAACACGGAAGAGGAAGCACTTAGGCTCCCCTGAGCCAATCACAACGTTGCAATGCAGCGTTGTGATTGATCTGAGCACCATGGTTCGATGCTCAGATGGGAAATGGGAGCCTGGACATGTTCTCTACCCAGGCTGTAATGCAGCCTGGCTGGAGAACATGTTAAGTGCGCATGAATGTTTGGCTGGCACAGAAACAGCCAGCCAAACATTCATGGGCACTTTGAGAGTGAAAACCACTCCCTCCGCCCCCATCTCTGTCAGCACAGTAACCCACCCTAGCAAAGCTGCCACGCCCACAACAGGAAAAAATTACATTATAATAACATTGAGTTATAATAATTTTAGTTTTCCTTACACTACTGAAAACCACTGGGCGATGCTCCTCCGCCTTAGCGGAGGATCCACCACTGTATCTTCGATAGAGGGTGAGATGAAATCTTGCTAGGAAATGCAGAATTCACACCTTTTCAAAAGGCTTACCAGGAAGGCAGGACAGCATGCCCTCTTGCAGTTAACACTGACTGATGAGGTGCAACCGCTGCCAAAAACAAAACAAGCACTGGCAATGCCATTAGATCTGGTACTGGATGCCAACCTTTCAGTTTTGTCAACAAATGTTTTATCTTGTCATGATGTTTAGAACATTTTATTTTTGGGGAAGCTACCAGGCCCTCGCCAATCAAAAACACAAAACAGTAACTAAAAGCAAAATATGCTGTTGGTCTCAAAAAACACCCATTCTCTTAGTAGCCCCTGACACGGAAGAGATCTACTTTGTATGTGGATGTGCTCCTTGTGAAAGGGCTGAATATCGTCACTCACAGTGACGTTAGCCAATGGCTGAAGAAAACGTACCCCTGCCCCATGCTGTCTGCTGTAGTGGGTGGAAGAAAACTGTTACTGACACAATAACAGACCTACAGATGAAGAGCGATAGATGAAAGACCGTATAAGTATTTTATAGATACAATTTTAGTAAAATCAAAACGTCTTGTGGCAAAAGCCAGATCTAGCAAGCATTGTAAAACTAATAAGTCTCAACTTGGGGACCTATTGACTTTGTCATTGCTTAAAGCTGTACAGCACAAGTATCGAGCAAAATGCATTTTGGATATGCTCCCCAACATCAGCCAAAAAAAGAAAAAGAAGAATAAATGAGTCATGGCACATTGCAGGCATAAGCTTCATACCACTAGTGGTGCCTGTGTTACTCAGTAGGCGAGCACAAGCATGATGATGCATGCTTGAGCTCCATCACCATGCCTGCATGGTCCTACTGAATAAAATAGTGCCATCTTATTTATTTTTGTATTTACGGATCCAAGATGGCAGACGCCACTTGGTAAGGTAAATATAAATATTCATTTTAAATTGTGCTAAAGGACATGTTAGCAATCTGATCAGCCCAAAAGCACATGGGAGCTGCTGGGCTCGCCAAGAAAGGTGAAATAATGTAAACTACATGTTCAGCGGATTGGGAGAGGTGGGCGAGCAATGGAGGAGTGTGTGGGGGGAAGCAATGGGCAGTGGGTGGTGCTTTAAATAAAAATAAATATGAGTGAGAGGAGAAACAATTAAGGTGGTGAAAAGTAGCAGACAAGGGAGAGAGCAACACAAAGCCCAAGGCATGGGTATTTGGAGGGGGCAAGCAAGTGAGGAAGGTAAGTGTAAAACACGTGCACTCTTATGGAATATCTAACAACAACAAAAATTTAGTTCCCTAAAATTGAGCAGAGGGAGGATAAATACAAGCCATGCAATCAAATGGATAGAAAAGAGTCTAGTGAAGGGGCAAATGCAAGAACAGAAAGGAAAGCCATATAATAAGAAGAAAGCAAATAAGAATGACAATAAGGTCAAGTAATGGACAGGTTCTAAGCCCAATACGTTTTGGTATAGCCACAATAGGTTTTCACCTACAGACAAATAAAAACTGTCTGGTAGGAGAGACCTAAAAAGTACACTGGAGGCTGCTGGCTTTGCTCGAATGATACTGAGATACCTACCGACCAATGGACATAGAATAGCAAAGGACTGATGTGTCCAAAACACACACATTTTCTTTCTTACAATACGGCATCACAGTGTATCACACAAAGTGCTTTTCGGACAAGACATAAAGTGATAACAAAGTAATGGCTCAGTTAACTAGTGCAAACATAAGAAATATTATGATTAAGCTAGAGCAGTGCTGCAAATTAGCATAATAATATGGCTAAGGATATATCCATGCCAATGAAAGCCATGTGCATTATTAAAATGCATTGACCTGAATTAAAGCATAAATATCAGGAGGATGCCCTGATGATTTAAGGACATTTGAGAAAAAAATATAGACCACCATGGCCTCTATTCACTATAGTTTGGAAAAGGATAAGGTAAATACCATTACCCGTGGAAGTGGTATTTAACAGCTGTGGTACATACTTCCTGTTCATCATTCTAAACCATTTCTAACCACAACGAATTGCTTAAAATATAAGCTAAAGCAGAATTATGGTCCAATGTTGGAAGGACCATAAACTAACTCATGGCTACCGGGTGCATTTTTCATTGAACCGAATTTTGCACACAAGTTGTCAGTTAGAAGTAATGAGTGATGAGTTAATTTTGGACAATTATCTAACAGGGTACAAACTAGTTAGGAGTGCCCTTATGTCCTGAGATGGTCTAACACACAAATGGCTTTAAGCGACTGAAATATCGATGACAGTCTACACCAGTGCTTCCTAAACTTTTTTAGAACCACAACACAATTTTTAGAACAAAAACCTTTTGCAATCCACCTAGCTTTAATGGACATGAAGAAGGCAATTTTTTAATGTAGCTAAAATAACGTGTGGTAGTGCACTGTCATGTACAGATAGAACATTTTCCATTGAAATGGCTACTAAATTTACACAGCCACACAGTTTTACTAGAAAACTAAGGGCCTTATTATGATGTCCACGACAGGCCATCCGTGGCAGTCCCACCGATATGCAGGATAGCAGTTTGACCGCTGCATTATGATGCGGTAGGTTGGAACACAGCGGTCGGAGGGACAGTCCGATGCCTCCAACAGGCTCAAGGAGCCAGTTGGGTCTCGGTCGGACTGTAATCCCTACAATGAAGGCTGTGCCTGCGCAGGCACCGCTGTAGGAATTATGATGTCCATTTCCTACAGCCTCTCTATGGCAGTCCCACTGCCATTAAAAAGGCTGCCGGAAAAGAACTTTGGGGGTCCCTAGCAGGGTCCCCGTGGGCCTCTGCTAAGTGGCCTGGGGGGCATATGTGGTGCCCCACTAAACATCCATGCACTGTGTTCTTGGAACACGGTGCATGGATGTTTAAAAACATCCCTGTTTAGGGCTCGGGCCTAGCGTCCCACTGCATCAGCAGTGGGCGTGGCCTAAGAGTCCTTTTCTGAGGGCTCCCGAAAACGTACCTACTGAATTCCAGGCTGCTCGTGCATTTTTGTATTTTTTTTGCCAGCTGCATTGCAATTGGCCTTCGCATACGTGTGTTTTTGGAACAGAACACGCAATAGGCCATAGGCGGTCGAGTAGCTCCTCCTATGGCCTATTTGGTGTCTGTTACGCGCACCAGAAGGCCATATGTTTCGAATTATCGCGGCTTGACGGCCGCGTTAATTCAAAACATATGCCTGCAGTGGCGCGCGCGCCTACCACTGCAGGCATTTTTTTAAATTTTTTTTTACAATTGGATCGCTTTCGCGATCCGTTGAAGTGTCGCTTGTTATTAATATGTGTAATTGAAATAAACCCGATTTTCTTTTGTACTCTGGTGTGTTTTTTATTGACGGGTATTTGTGTGGAGTTTGACTGTGCCCCTTGGCCTATACACATGTATTTAGAACACCCCCCAGCTTTTGTTAATAGTGCCTCAGTATATAAATGCAGCGAACCTTTCTTCGGTGCCTGAAAAGAGCAGTCTCTGTGCCGGGCAGAAGCCCTTCACATGTCCGTTCTGAGGGGCGCATGTAGTAATACTTGTGAACGTGACAAGCCCCCACCCGCGCTTCCTGAGCTATCACACCCCCACATATATACTTTGATCAAAAAAATCTCCCCCGAATCTTGAACAACAAATACTGAGTCTCGCTTTTGCGTCCTACGTTGCGCATTTTTATGCACATTAAATGCAGCCATTTAATATTCTGGAGTCTGTGTGCGTGGTTTATACAGGGTGCACACGCCGCAGTGTCCTCGAATCTCTGCAGTTATGTTATGTTATGTTATGTTAGTTGGGATTTATTGAGCGCTCGTACGCCCGAAGGCTTCATGGCGCTATAGGAAGAACCAGGCAGGGCAGTCAAGAAACAGAGTAGTGCTGTCAGTAGTAAGCTTGAGAAAACAGCCAGGTTTTCAGAGATCGTCTAAAGCTGAGGATGTCATCATTCTGCTTTATATGAAGAGGAAAAGAATTCCAAAGAGCAGCGGCTTGATGGTCGAAGCAGCTGCCTCCGAGGCGTTTCCTTTTGAATGAAGGTACAGTCAGAAGTGATTTATAGGTGGATCGAAGGTGACGCGAGGTGCAGTGTGAGCGTGTAGGTGCGCGCGGGCGTGCGGCCTGTTGAACCAGCCCCTGTGTGAGACCATCTCGGTGCCATCCTCGCTGCGGCCGCGGCTACCCTCCCCTACCATGCTTTACCCGGCCCGAAGAGGACAGAGCGGGGAGTGTGCATGGGGGAAGATGGTGCCAGGCCCTCTGCTGATCGGCTGCTGTCACTGTTCATCCTCCCGGAGGTCGGCGTACTGGAACGGTTGTGTCAGGGGTGTTGGAAGAACGTGAGCATCAAACGTGTTGTGTCTGAAGTGTGAAATCCCCCGACATTTTACAGTGTTTGTAGTGTTCTTTGAATAGAATAAATGTTATTTTTTCCTAATTTGTGATTTGTTGTCTGTTGCTCTCCAGCCTAGTTGGGGGTGAAAAGGAAAGCGCCGTATTGTCTCGAATAGGAGAGCGGCAGGCTGCTGGACGGTGTCTTCAGCGCTGACATTACACTGCGCCTGATGGACTCTCCTTTTCACTGTGATAAATGTTAATGCGTTCTGCAGTTCAGGGTGTATTTGCATGACAGCTGGAGCTCTTGTATATGCCACGTGTTTTTTCGGTACTCATCCTAAGTTGGAAATTACAAATGTGTTAACATATCTCGGAGTTCCGGGCAATTGGGCGCTTCTTTTATTTTTAATGTGTTTAATTAGCGTGGGTTATGTTTGAGAATTCCATGGCTGTCTTTGTAAACTCCTACCTGACACATATATAGACCACGTTTACTATAAACCCCACTAGGTCTGGCAGAGACAGGGGCAGTCTTTTTTAGGGATCGGGCCTACCGTCCCACTGCGTCAGCAGTGGGCGTGGTCTAATTAGGCAGAGTGCAGTGTGAGTGCAGAGTGCGAGTGCAGAGTGAGTGCAGAGTGCAGTGTGAGTGCAGTGTGAGTGCAGAGTGCAGTGTGAGTGCAGTGTGAGTGCAGAGTGCAGTGTGAGTGCAAGTGCAGAGTGTGAGTGCAGAGTGTGAGTGCAGAGTGCGAGTGCAGAGTGTGAGTGCAGAGTGCGAGTGCAGAGTGCGAGTGCAGAGTGCGAGTGCAGAGTGCGAGTGCAGAGTGTGAGTGCAGAGTGTGAGTGAGTGTAGAGTACAGAGGGTGAGTGAGTGTAGAGTGCAGAGTGTGAGTGAGTGTAGAGTGCAGAGTGAGTGCAGAGTGAGTGCAGAATGAAAGTGAGTGTAGAGTGAGAGTGAGTGCAGAGTGAGTGTAGAGTGTGAGTGCGGAGTGCGAGTGAAGAGTGCAAGTGCAGAGTGCGAGTGCAGAGTGCAGACTGTGAGTGCAGACTGTGAGTGCAGAGTGTGAGTGTAGAGTGTGAGTGCAGAGTGAGAGTGAGTGCAGAGTGAGTTTAGAGTGAGTGCAGATGCAGAGTGCAGAGTGAGTTTAGAGTGAGTGCAGATGCAGAGTGCAGAGTGAGTTCAGAATGAGTGCTATGCAGAGTGAGTGCAGAGTGAGTGCAGATGCAGAGTGAGTGAGAGTGAGTGCAGATGCAGAGTGAGTGCAGATGCAGAGTGAGTGAGAGTGAGTGCAGATGCAGAGTGAGTGAGAGTGAGTGCAGAGTGAGAGTGAGTGAGAGTGAGTGCAGAGTGAGAGTGAGTTCAGAGTGAGAGTGAGTGCAGAGTGAGTGCAGGTGCAGAGTGCAAGTGCAGGGTGAGTGCAGAGTGAGTGCAGGTGCAGAGTGAGTGCAGAGTGAGTGCAGGTGCAAAGTGAGTGCAGGCGCAGAGTGAGTGCAGGTGCAGAGTGAGTGCAGAGTGAGTGTGAGTGCAGAGTGCAGAGTGAGTGCAGAGTGCAGAGTGAGTGAGTGCAGGTGCAGAGTAAGTGCAGAGTGAGTGCAGGTGCAGAGTGAGTGCGAGTGCAGAGTGAGTGCAGGTGCAGAGTGAGTGCAGAGTGAGTGCAGTGAGTTCAGAGTGAGTGCAGATGCAGAGTGCAGAGTGAGTGCAGAGTGAGTGCAGAATGAGTGCTATGCAGAGGGAGTGCAGATGCAGAGTGAGTGAGATTGAGTGCAGATGCAGAGTGAGTGTAGATACAGAGTGAGTGAGAGTGAGTGCAGATGCAGAGTGAGTGAGAGTGAGTGCAGAGTGAGAGTGAGTGAGAGTGAGTGCAGAGTGAGAGTGAGTGCAGAGTGAGAGTGAGTGCATAGTGAGTGCAGGTGCAGAGTGCAAGTGCAGGGTGAGTGCAGAGTGAGTGCAGGTGCAGAGTGAGTGCAGAGTGAGTGCAGGTACGAAGTGAGTGCAGGTGCAGAGTGAGTGCAGAGTGAGTTTTGAGTGAGTGCAGGTGCAGAGTGAGTGCAGAGTGAGTGCAGGTGCAGAGTGAGTGCAGAGTGAGTGTGAGTGCAGAGTGAGTGCAGGTGCAGAGTGAGTGCAGAGTGACTGCAGAGTGAGTGTGACTGCAGAGTGACTGCAGAGTGAGTGTGACTGCAGAGTGATTGCAGAGTGAGTGTGACTGCAGAGTGACTGCAGAGTGACTGCAGAGTGAGTGTGACTGCAGAGTGACTGCAGAGTGACTGCAGAGTGACAGTGACTGCAGAGTGACAGTGACTGCAGTGTGTGAGTGTGCAGAGTGAGCAGTGTGTGAGTGTGCAGGGTGGACAGTGTGTGAGTGTGCAGGGTGAACAGTGTGAGTGTGCAGGGTTAGCAGTGTGTGAGTGTGTAGGGGCAGTGTGTGAGTGTGCAGGGTACGAACACTCAAACTAAGTCCACCACACACATACATAAGACCACACACATAAGACCACACACACCACACACACCACACACACACACCACACACACACACACCACTCTCTCACCACCACACACTCTCCACCACACACTCACCACTACACACTCACCACCACTCACTCACCACCACACACGCAACCACACACACAACCACACACACACACCACCAGCGGTCAGTGCACGCTTTCACCAGGCACAAACACCACGAGCCATCAGTGCACGCTTTCACCGGGCACAAACACCACCAGCCGTCAGTGCAGGCTTCCACCAGGCACACAACACCAAACGTCAGTGCACGCTTTCACCAAACACACACACGCCCTCAGTGCACACTTTCACCAGGCACACACAACACCAGCCATCAGTGCACGCTTTCACCAGGCGCACTCACCACCAGCCATCAGTGCACGCTTTCACCAGGCACACACACACCACCAGCCATCTGTGCACGCTTTCACCAGGCACAAACACCACGAGCCATCAGTGCACGCTTTCACCGGGCACAAACACCACCAGCCGTCAGTGCAGGCTTCCACCAGGCACACAACACCAAACGTCAGTGCACGCTTTCACCAAACACACACACGCCATCAGTGCACACTTTCACCAGGCGCACACAACACCAGCCATCAGTGCACGCTTTCACCAGGCGCACTCACCACCAGCCATCAGTGCACGCTTTCACCAGGCACACACACACCACCAGCCGTCTGTGCACGCTTTTACCAGGCACACACACCACCAGCAGTCAGTGAACAATTTCTACAGGCACACACACCAACAGCCATCAGTGCACACATCAATTGTTAACGCATCCACAATTAAGTATTGTAGCAATCGCAGTATGGTGCACTTTACTTTTAAACATATTCATCTAAAGCGCAGCATGCCACCATTGCTACAATTCCAATCCAACCCACATATTTCCACTACATACCACATGCATACATTCCATAACACATGGATAAAAGACATTGCCATTTACAATGCCATTGCCTCTAACTCAAATAAATCCGAGACCTATTGCATTTCTAATGCTTGTTATATTGTAGCTTGTGCTGCTGCCCTTTTCCGTGCTGCAGCACAAGCCGCAATAGAAAAACTGATGTCTCCGACTGCCTACATGGCAGTGGCATCCTAATCTGGTGGCTGGGACCTCCGGCTACTTGTCCGGTGGTCCCACTTCCACAGCTTGGCAGTCGGACGCTCATTGCACACAAATGATAATGTGTGGTAATCAGGTTTTAGTTATATTTATCATTTGTGCATCACCAACTAAAGTGTCTTGATTTGTTTGGATCCTACTGTTTCCATCACCCTTCAGAATTACAAAAAATGTGCTTCATTATTTTCCTAACTGCTGAATGTACTGTTTATTTACATGTATTTACATTTTTTTGTGTGTTAGAAAACATTGCATTCTACAGCCTTAGCTTTCACACTACCTGTACCCCAAGCAATACTATCACATAAATCACTTTACTTTATCTGACTGCAAAGTGAGAGACGTTTGTAAGCACCAATCTTCATGTAAAAATGCTAAGCAGAATATGTCAGAAAAAATATCCTGATAATCGACTTCTGTCTTTGAAGAGCAGGACACGTGTAGAGATAAATATAGAATTTAATAGCAACTTTATTTACTGCATGGACTTTCGCAACCTCCCCACCCCCCCCCAGAACCCCCACAAAAATCGTCTCTGACTGACCCACAGTATGTCAAACACTGATTTATGTTATCACTGAAAGCCCTATACCGCTCACATTTCTGCAATTGTTTTGCCTAGTTGGACTAGGCCATTACTGTTTGGATTCTCAGTTCAGTCTTATATATAATTGTATTATTATATATTATATTTAAAGAGTCCCTATAACTCCAGGTGCTCTCGTTGTGCTATATAAATCATATAAATACGTGAGAGATAAAAGTACAAAAAATCACCAGACTTTGCCGTCAGTAAAAGGAGAGTGTCTAGGCATCTGTGGAATGACGCATGGACGCTGATTTACGAGCCCGTCTGAAGAGATGTAGACTGCAAGCCTCCTTGTCATGAAGTAACAAGCAGTATGTGGTGGGAAACAAAATTGTTGGGAAATAGTGTTCTGCAAAGGTAATCAGGAAAATGCTGCGGGCAACATGTGTTTTGAGTGAAAACAAGCTGAGCATTGGCCAACAATGTGAAGCCCTTAGGTGTCATCGTGTGTGTCTGCGTGTGTTATGTGTTATAGGTAGATATTCTGCCGCTCTGTGCTTGCGGTGACATGTACATTGAAACAAAGAAATGTTTGATGCCATTTTAGACCAGTCAAAACTGCTGAGCGTTGATAATTTCTGATGGACTAACCAAAAAATAACATTGCAAAAATGTGCATACACTTTCGAGGTTTCATATTTTTTTCGTCAGATGCCAATAATATTCTTATCAGAGGGATAAGGAAAAACTCTGGTCAATAATTTGTTACACACATGTATATAATGGTCCATATACATATTTTTTCCTAAAACGCCTCCCCGTGGGGATCGCGGCACAGGAGTGGGATGGCCACTTTGGCAAAAATGGGGAACATGGTTATGGTATCTGTATGCCCTTTTGCCAAAGTGCAATAAAAACTGTTGGAACGAAAATATATATTTTTCCTACAAAAGAAATGTACATAATAATTAACTTATAAAGAACCTAGGACAGTGGACAGTGAAAGGGGATAAGAAGCTGTCATTGCCCAACCAATGACTTTAGAAGATATGATAAAAACAATTGGCAGAGTTGTAGGATCAACCCTTAGATGGCTCAGCAATATGGACAAATGCTGCAAACTGCCTTTGCAGCCCAAGCACCTCGGATAGCAACAAATCATTTTTTTATTTTTATTATTGAGATGGATCAGAATACCAAAATTAAAGACAGAAATCATAAATACAATTGAGATATCAGCTGGATAAAAATATCATAACAGAATACAGACATAAGATTAAAAGGAAACACGTATACAGAGATAAATACTTCTTATGCGGCTTAAATCGATCAGTTTAAAGGAGAATACATTTGAGATTATAATAAAAACAAAGAGACATTATCTTTACGTGCGTTACATAGGACAAAGACTCTTCAATTTCATCATCTTGTTTTCCTCCAGTTACTAAGAGGGGCCCAAATTTTTTTACCATACTCTCTCTTCTTTTTGCCCTTAAAATTATATTAACACTCCTCGATGTTATGGATCCCAAGCAGTCTAGTTAGCCACATCTGAAATGAGGGGGCTACCATATCTTTCCAGGCCGCCGCTATTAGAATTCTTAAAACTGCGACACACAGAAAAATAAAAGCTTCGGCTTCATGTGCAACTTTAAGATTCTCATCCCTGCCAATTAAAACAGTTGTTGGGGATAGAGAGATTTGGCACTCTAGCAGCCCAGATAAAAACTTCTCCATTTCAGTTAAAACAGGTTTAAGATGTTGGCAGGAATAAAATATATGAGTTAGGTCTGCCGGGCTTTGGTTACATCTTGGACATCAGTCTGTATCCCTTTTACCCCATTGAAACAACTTCGCGGGGGTATAATAGAGATTAAAGATCATCTTGTAATGTTGTGCTTTTAAGTTGGTTGCTCTTAATACTTTCTTATTTAATGCCAGGGCATAGTCCACGTCAACATTAAGATCACCTAATCTAAGAGCCCAGGCGTTTTCTATTTGCACAACATCCTCTTCCATGCCCTGTAAAAGGTGACCATATCCTATTTTGATCTTTCTGCCCCCATTCCTTATATATTGAACAATCGGGTTTAGCTCCTGAATAGAGATCCTAGGTCTTAGAGATTTCACTGTTTGTTCTAACTGTTTATACAACATCCAGTGATTCATAGGGATACCATATCTTTGTTGCAAGGCCTCGAACCCTACCAAGTCGTCCTTACACATAACATCACCCAAGCATCGTATACCCAAACTCTTCCAAAGGGCGCTATTCCTGTTCTGTCCAAGATGTAGAAATGGGCTTGAGTTCCAAAGGTCTATAGTGCCATTGATCTTAGGAATCTTGAGAAATTTCAACGTCAACTTCCATACACCCCAAACACTTAACATCACTTTGCTTTTACTCCTCTTATAATACCGCACGTTAATTTCACGGGTTAAAATCCCCATAGCTTTTTCACCAATGAGTAATTCGTATATCGTAGGCATTCTGAGAATGCCAGGCGAAAGTGCAGGAGTATCATAACAGAGTAAATGTTTCATATGCAACAATAAACAAACCCAGTGATACAATCTTAGGTTAGGAGCAGATAGACCTCCTCCCTCTAATGGTATTGAGAGTCTAGCTAGCGATCTCCTCACTTTACCATATTGCCATAGGAACTGGGAAAACACAGTTTCCATTTTTTTCATCAGCTCTTCATTAATTAATAAAGGAATAGCACGGAATAAATACAACAATTTTGGGAACATTGTCATTTTAAGAACATTCACTCGACCGATCAAAGACAGATGTAGTACATCGATTCTTCTCAGATCCTTATCCATTGACGCTAGTAACGGCAAATAATTTTCCTGAATGATTTTACCCACATCAGCATTGATTTTTACTCCTAAATAGACTGCAGAGTCGACATATCTTTGATCCCTTTTCTGAATGTTCTTTGTACAGATTATTATAGTTTTCTCCGTGTTAAGTTTATAACCTGAATAGGTCCCAAACTGCTGAGCCAAATTAGTTAGTTCCTGTATTGCCATATCCGGATTATCTGTAACAATTGCCAGGTCGTCCGCATACGCCAATAATTTAGTGGTATGTCCATGAGATATAACGGGGGATATTTTATCTGAAGCAAGAATCTTCCTAATTAACGGGTCGATATACAATGAAAAGAGTATAGGAGAACATGGACACCCCTGACGTGTGCCTCTTCTAATCACTACCTCCTCCGATTGAAGCCCCATTGTAGTGATTCCGGCGACTGGGTCCATATACATTGCCTTAATGCCTTTCCTGCATTTTTCTCCGAAACCCCTTTTGTCAAACACCTCCCACATGAAGTCCCAAACCACACGGTCAAGCGCCTTCTCGGCATCCAATAAAATCATAGCCATGTCTCCCCCTGTAGCGATGACGGCATCAAATAATGAGATAGCCCTAGCTGTATGTTCATTAGTACCTCGCCCTGGGACAAACCCATGCTGCCAGGGTGAAACAAGTTGACCTATAATCCCTCCTAGTCTCTTAGCCTTTTTCCTAAAACGCCTCCCCGTGGGATGGCCACTTTGGCAAAAATGGAGAACATGGTCATGATATCTGTTTGCCCTTTTGCCAAAGTGCAATAAAAATTGTTGGAACGAAAATATATATCTTTCCTACAAAAGAAATGTACATAATAATTAACTTATAAAGAACCTACGACAGTGGACAGCGAAAGAGGATAAGAAGCTGTCATTGCCCAACCAATGACTTTAGAAGATATGATAAAAACAATTGGCAGAGGGCCTGGGTATCTACAAGTAGTTGTAGGATCAACTGGCTCAGCAATATGGACAAATGCTGCAAGCTGCCTTTGCAGCCCAATCACCTCGGATAGCAACAAATTAACAAGTGCCGGACACAGCTATTTCCAGACTCACAGATATAATAGCTAATGCTCAAGTGCATCCCATTTTTGCCTGTATGTTATTTTAAAAATAAACTGATTATTTTTTATTAATTTAGAGAAAGTATATTAGTCATGGATAAAGGTAGACAGATATGCCTCATTACTATTTAAGATGATGTTTATAACATATTCCTGCTTTCAAGCAACAAGCAGTAAAATACTTTCATCCTAACAAAGTAGGACCTAAATTTCTCTCTAATAAGGGATCATTACATTGAATCCTGAACAGAATAAGTCCGAATGGTTAGTTGTACCTGTACCTTTTAGCTCTTATGGACAATATTTAGCTCTTTATCAAACAGGAGGTGATGATTATGGAAAGAAAAAAAACAGAACAATATTTACCAGAGGGATGTTATTGTCCCAGAGTATTTTTGGATATTCAGATGTTCTGCTCGTTCTGGCAAAATTGTCAGCGATCTAATTTCCCAAACCTACTAAAAGCCCCACTTCATTCATTGCTAGTGAGAGCCACCTTATTCATAGGGTCAGAATGGGCCAAGTAGGACCCTTGATTCCATCCTCTAACTAGCATCAGTAGATTTTAGTTCTAGCAGACTAAACTGCTACATATTGAGAAGCTGTTCCCTTGTATAGTATGACAACAAATGCAGTAGCTTAGGTCATAATTGCTTTATTTTCCTGAATCTGATCTCTAAAGGAGTTGCCTGCAGATCAGGGCACTTTTTCATGTCCCGACTTAAGACTCAGATATGTCAACTATTATGCACTCAATATATTCAAACAGATGTTTATCATCCTCAGGCGGATGGTTTAATTGAGAGATACAATAAAACATGAAGTAATTATTACGCAAAACATTAAAACAGTCGGGACAAATCTGGTATAAAAAATTATTTTTGCCTGTATTCCATGCAATGCCACCCATAAGAGTGTAAAGGGGCTTTTAAACTCCTGCGTAAGGGACAACCACACATTCTATTGGTCATGGCAGCTGAACATTGGGTAGAGCTAGAGGGGGGAAATGAAAAATACTCGAATACACAGTGTCACTTAAAGAAAAATTAACTACCCTAAGGGACAAACTGCACAACATTTAAATAGGGACCAAGCTAAAATAAAATGGTGTCTGATAAAAGTACCAAATAGACAGAGAGTTGTAGGGGGGAGACAAGTTCTAATCCTTCTTATATTATCGAGGAACAAATTGTTAGCAAAATATCAGGGTCCATATTCCATTCAACAACAAATTATTCCTGTGACACATAAAATGTCCGTACTTCGTGAATGAAAGGCTAAACAAATAATAGGAAGATTCACATAAAATATTACCTGATCCGTCAGTGACTCTATTTAATAACTGATTCTGGTTGTATAATATGCCAATAATATTCTTATCAGAGGGATAAGGAAAAACTCTGGTCAATAATTTGTTACACACATGTATATGGTCCATATAAATAATTTTTCCTAAAACGCCTCCCCGTGGGGATCGCGGCACAGGAGTGGGATGGCCACTTTGGCAAAAATGGAGAACATGGTTATGATATCTGTTTACCCTTTTGCCAAAGTGCAATAAAAATTGTTGGAATGAAAATATATATCTTTCCTACAAAAGAAATGTACATAATAATTAACTTATAAAGAACCTACGACAGTGGACAGTGAAAGGGGATAAGAAGCTGTCATTGCCCAACCAATGACTTTAGAAGATATGATAAAAACAATTGGCAGAGGGCCTGGGTATCTACAAGTAGTTGTAGGATCAACTGGCTCAGCAATATGGACAAATGCTGCAAGCTGCCTTTGCAGCCCAATCACCTCGGATAGCAACAAATCAACAAGTGCAGGACACAGCTATTTTCAGACTCACAGATATAATAGCTAATGCTCAAGTGCATCCCATTTTTGTCTGTATGTTATTTTAAAAATAAACGGATTATTTTTTATTAATTTAGAGAGGGAAGCCACAAATGCAGGCGGGCTACCAGAACGCTGGGGACAATACATAGCTCACTCCTCTCGGGTGACTTTCAGGCAATATACCCGGCTGTTAACCAAACAGGAAAAAATGTATAGATTTTCAGATGCCCTCCCCAATAGTAGCCAAAACTAGATAAGATAGCACTGTAATGTGACTGTAAAATATGCTATTGGCATGAGTACTTGGATATCAAAGACTATATTCAACTGGTATAATCTCTTTTGCAGTTGTTGGAAAAGAACCCCGTACCAGGGTAGAGTTCAGACCTTACCAGAAGATTTACTTAGGAACTAATATCACACATTTCAAACCCTAACGGAGCAACACAATACCACCAAACACGGCAATAGAAGGGTTAAATGAAGTCACTTGAACAACAGAAGATATATTCAAAGGCACACCTAAAGTAAAGAAGAGGAAATGAGAAAGTATATTAGCCATGGATAAAGGTAGACAGATATACCTCATTACTAGTAAAGATGATGTTTATAACATATTCCTGCTATCAGGTCTAGCCTGGGAATATTACAAGTTTCAGACGATCTCATCTAAATGATCCCTTATTAAAACATGCCAAGCAACAAGCAGTAAAATACTTTCATCCTAACAAAGTAGGACCTAAAGTTCTCTCTAATAAGGGATCATTACATTAAATCCTGAACAGAATAAGTCCGAATGGTTGTTTGTACCTGTACCTTTTAGCTCTTATGGACAATATTTAGCTCTTTATCAAACAGGAGGTGATCATTATGGAAAGAAAAAAAACAGAACAATATTTACCAGAGGGATGTTATTGTCCCAGAGTATTTTTGGATATTCAGATGTTCTGCTCGTTCTGGCAAAATTGTCAGCGATCTAATTTCCCAAACCAACTAAAAGCCCCACTTCATTCATTGCTAGTGAGAGGCACCTTATTCATAGGGTCAGAATGGGCCAAGTAGGACCCTTGATTCCATCCTCTAACTAGCATCAGTAGATTTTAGTTCTAGCAGACTAAACTTCTACATATTGAGAAGCTGTTCCCTTGTATAGTATGACAACAAATGCAGTAGCTTAGGTCATAATTGCTTTATTTTCCTGAATCTGATCTCTAAAGGAATTGCCTACAGATCAGGGCACTTTTTCATGTCCCGACTTAAGACTCAGATATGTCAACTATTATGCACTCAATATATTCAAACAGATGTTTAACATCCTCAGGTGGATGGTTTAATTGAGAGATACAATTAAACATGAAGTAATTATTACGCAAAACATTAAAACAGTCGGGACAAAACTGGTATAAAAAATTATTTTTGTCCTGTGTGCCATGCAATGTCACCCATAAGAGTGTAAAGGAGCTTTTAAACTCCTGTTTAGGGGACAACCACACATTCTATTGGTCATGGCAGCTGAACATTGGGTAGAGCTAGAAGGGGAAAATGAAAAAATATTTGAATACACAGTGTCCCTTAAAGAAAATTTAACTACCCTAAGGGACAAACTGCACAACATTTAAATAGGGACCAAGCTAAAATAAAATGGTGTCTGATAAAAGTACAAAATAGACAGAGAGTTGTAGGTGGGAGACAAGTTCTAATCCTTCTTATATTATCGAGGAACAAATTGTTAGCAAAATATCAGGGTCCATATTCCATTCAACAACAAATTATTCCTGTGACACATAAAATGTCCGTACTTCGTGAATGAAAGGCTAAACAAATAATAGGAAGATTCACATAAAATATTACCTGATCCATCAGCGACTCTATTTAATAACTGATTCTGGTCGTATAATATGCCAATAATATTCTTATCAGAGGGATAAGGAAAAACTCTGGTCAATAATTTGTTACACACATGTATATGGTCCATATAAATAATTTTTCCTAAAACGCCTCCCCGTGGGGATCCCGGCACTGGAGTGGGATGGCCACTTTGGCAAAAATGGAGAACTTGGTTATGATATCTGTTTGCCCTTTTGCCAAAGTGCAATAAAAATTGTTGGAACGAAAATATATATCTTTCCTATTTATTTATTTATTTATTTATTTATTTATTTAATTTGTATGGCGCGTTATAACCACAGGGGTCTCTAAGCGCTGTCTGACCAGATTTACGTGATAGATGTTATATTTACTTGAAACCAGCTGTACACCTAAGGTCTGCTCCATGCTTGTTTAAATAGTACGGTTTTTAGTTTTTTTCTGAAGGAAAGTAAGTTACTCTCCTTCCTGAGCTCTGGATCCAATTTGTTCCATAAAGCTGGGATCGTGTTGGAGAAAGCACGGCCCCCCACCGTGGTCAATTTAAAGCGGGGCTGAGACAGAAGAGTGGCGTCCTACAAAAGAAATGTACATAATAATTAACTTATAAAGAACCTACGACAGTGGACAGTGAAAGAGGATAAGAAGCTGTCATTGCCCAACCAATGACTTTAGAAGATATGATAAAAACAATTGGCAGAGGGCCTGGGTATCTACAAGTAGTTGTAGGATCAACTGGCTCAGCAATATGGACAAATGCTGCAAGCTGCCTTTGCAGCCCAATCACCTCGGATTGCAACAAATCAACAAGTGCAGGACACAGCTATTTTCAGACTCACAGATATAATAGATAATGCTCAAGTGCATCCCATTTTTGCCTGTATGTTATTTTAAAAATAAACTGATTATTTTTTATTAATTTAGAGAGGGAAGCCACAAATGCAGGCGGGCTACCAAAACGCTGGGGACAATACATAGCTCACTCCTCTCGGGTGACTTTCAGGCAATATACCCGGCTGTTAGGCAAACAGGAAAAAATGTATAGATTTTCGGATGCCCTCCCCAATAGTAGCCAAAACTAGATAAGATAGCACTGTAATGTGACTGTAAAATATGCTATTGGCATGAGTACTTGGATATCAAAGACTATATTCAACTGGTATAATCTCTTTTGCAGTTGTTGGAAAAGAACCCCATACCAGGGTAGAGTTCAGACCTTACCAGAAGATTTACTTAGGAACTAATATCACACATTTCAAACCCTAACGGAGCAACACAATACCACCAAACACGGCAATAGAAGGGTTAAATGAAGTCACTTGAACAACAGAAGATATATTCAAAGGCACACCTAAAGTAAAGAAGAGGAAATGAGAAAGTATATTAGCCATGGATAAAGGTAGACAGATATACCTCATTACTAGTAAAGATGATGTTTATAACATATTCCTGCTATCAGGTCTAGCCTGGGAATATTACAAGTTTCAGACGATCTCATCTAAATGATCCCTTATTAAAACATGCCAAGCAACAAGCAGTAAAATACTTTCATCCTAACAAAGTAGGACCTAAAGTTCTCTCTAATAAGGGATCATTACATTAAATCTTGAACAGAATAAGTCCGAATGGTTGTTTGTACCTGTACCTTTTAGCTCTTATGGACAATATTTAGCTCTTTATCAAACGGGAGGTGATCATTATGTAAAGAAAAAAAACAGAACAATATTTACCAGAGGGATGTTATTGTCCCGGAGTATTTTTGAATATTCAGATGTTCTGCTCGTTCTGGCAAAATTGTCAGCGTTCTAATTTCCCAAACCAACTAAAAGCCCCACTTCATTCATTGCTAGTGAGAGGCACCTTATTCATAGGGTCAGAATGGGCCAAGTAGGACCCTTGATTCCATCCTCTAACTAGCATCAGTAGATTTTAGTTCTAGCAGACTAAACTTCTACATATTGAGAAGCTGTTCCCTTGTATAGTATGACAACAAATGCAGTAGCTTAGGTCATAATTGCTTTATTTTCCTGAATCTGATCTCTAAAGGAATTGCCTACAGATCAGGGCACTTTTTCATGTCCCGACTTAAGACTCAGATATGTCAACTATTATGCACTCAATATATTCAAACAGATGTTTAACATCCTCAGGCGGATGGTTTAATTGAGAGATACAATAAAACATGAAGTAATTATTACGCAAAACATTAAAACAGTCGGGACAAAACTGGTATAAAAAATTATTTTTGTCCTGTGTGCCATGCAATGTCACCCATAAGAGTCAAGTCAAGTCAAGTCATAGAATTTATATAGCGCACTACATACCCAGAGGGTTTCAAGGCGCTTAGGAAGGGGAGGAGGATTACTTGTCAAATATCCACGTTTTAAGTTGCTTTCTGAATGCTAGGTGGTTCTGGGTAAGGCAAAGGTAAGCGGGGAGTGAGTTCCATGTTTTAGCAGCCAGGTATGAAAAGGATCTGCCTCCCATGGTGGTCTTGTTGATGCGAGGTACAGTGGCGAGGGCTTGGCTGGAAGAACGTAGTTGGCGGGAGGGGGTGTAGAAGGACAGTCTCGAGTTGAGGCATTCTGGACCGATGTCGTAGAGTGATTTGTGTGCGTGGGTAAGCAGTCGGAAAGTGATCCTCTTATTGACGGGTAGCCAGTGGAGGTCTTTAAGGTGACCAGAGATGTGTTCGTTGCGTGGGATGTCTAATATGAGTCTGGCTGAGGCGTTTTGGATTCGTTGGAGTTTCTTCTGGAGTTTTGCGGTAGTACCTGCGTAGAGGGTGTTTCCGTAGTCCAGTCGGCTCGTGACCAGAGCGTGGGTGACTGTTTTCCTTGTGTCGGAGGGGATCCAGCGAAATGTTTTTCTGAGCATGCGAAGAATGTTGAAGCAGGAAGAGGATACGGCGCTGACTTGTTTGTTCATTGAGAGTGAAGAATCCAGGATGAAGCCTAGGTTTCGTGCGTGGTCTGTCGGGATGGGTGCTTTTCCGAGGGCTTCCGGCCACCAGGAGTCGTCCCATGCAGAGGGGGATGTACCTAAGATGAGGACTTCTGTTTTGTCTGAGTTCAGTTTCAGATGGCTTTGTTTCATCCATTCGGCAACTTCTTTCATTCCTTCATGTAGGTTAGTTTTGGCGGTGCTGGGGTCATTGGTGAGAGAAAAGATCAGTTGAGTGTCATCCGCGTAAGAGATGATGTTGAGGTTGTGTTGGCGTGCGATGGCCGCGAGGGGGCTCATGTATACGTTGAAGAGGGTGGGACTGAGTGAGGATCCTTGTGGTACGCCGCAGATGACTTCAGAGGCCTCGGACTTGAATGGTGGAAGGCGGACTCTCTGGGTTCTTCCGGTGAGGAACGAGGTGATCCATTCAAGTGCTTTTCCTTGGATTCCGATGTTATTGAGGCGTTGTAAAAGGGTTTTGTGGCAGACTGTGTCGAATGCTGCAGAGAGGTCAAGGAGGATGAGGGCGACTGTGTCTCCGTTGTCCAGTAGAGTTCGAATGTCGTCTGTTGCTGCGATGAGGGCGGTCTCAGTGCTGTGTTTTGCTCGGAAGCCAGATTGTGAGGGGTCGAGGGATTTGTTGGCTTCGAGGAAGGCGGCGAGCTGGTTGTTGACAGCTTTCTCAATGACTTTGGCCGGGAATGGAAGGAGTGAGATGGGGCGGTAATTTTTGAGTTCGGTGGGGTCCGCTGTGGGTTTTTTCAGAAGGGCGGTGAGTTCAGCGTGTTTCCAGTCTTCCGGGAAGGTGGCGGAGTTGAAGGAGCAGTTGATGACGTCTCGGAGGTGCGGTGCTATGACGGAGTCTGCTTTGTTGAAGATGTGGTGAGGACATGGGTCTGTGGGGGATCCTGAGTGGATGGAATTCATCAGGCGGATGGTGTCCTCAGTGGAGATTGGGTTCCAGTCGTTAAGGGTGTTCACGGGGGGAAGATGATCAGCAAATGGTAGGGTGGGTTGGTTTCCGGGTTGGTTGTCAAAGCTGTTGTGGATGTCTGCAATCTTGTTGTGGAAAAATGAGGCTAGGGAGTCGCAGAGGGTTTGAGAGGGGGTGATGTCGTTGGAGTTGGCCGAGGGATTGGAAAATTCCTTGACGATGTTGAAAAGTTCCTTGCTGTTGTGAGCGTTGTTGTCAAGTCGATCCTTGAATGCTGTTTTCTTGGCTTTTCGGATTAGTTGGTGGTGAATGCGGGTGGCGTTTTTGAAGGCGTCCTTGGTGCTGGTGGTTGGGTCTTTTTTCCAGGCCTTTTCAAGGGAGCGGCAGATTTTCTTGGACTTCTTGAGATCATCGTTGAACCATGAGGCCTTCTTGCTGCCAGGTTTGTTTTGACGTTTTTTCAGTGGTGCTAATGTGTCAGCGGTGTTGGATAACCATAGGGTGAGGTTGGCGGCGGCTTCGTTAGCGTTAGAAGAAAGGGCTGGGGTGTTTTGAAGGAGCGATGCGGAGATTTGGTCCGTGGTGATTTTGTTCCAGTTTCTTTGCAGGGTAGGTTGGAGGTGGATGCTGGGTTTTGGTTTGTTGTAGGTGAAGTGAACGCAGCTGTGGTCAGTCCAGAGGAGGTCTGTGGTGTGGCTGAAGGAGACATGGTTGCTGGATGTGAAGATGGGGTCGAGTGTGTGACCTGCGATGTGGGTGGGGGAAGTGACAAGTTGTTTAAGTCCGAGGTTGGCGAGGTTGTCCACGAGGATGGCGGTGTTGCGGTCGTTGATCTTTTCGAGGTGAAAGTTGAGGTCTCCCAGAAGGATGTAGTCTTTGGAGGGGAGCGCGTGAGGGGTGATGAAATCCGTGATGTCTTCACTGAATTTTGCGCGAGGACCTGGTGGCCTGTAAAGGAGGGTGCCTCTGAGTGTGGTTTTGGGGTCGATGTGGATCTGGAAGTGAAGGTGTTCGGAGTTGGCGAGGTTGGCGTCAGAGCTGGTTGATATGCGGATTGATTTCTTATGGACGATAGCGATTCCTCCTCCTGTGTGGCTGGTACGGTCTTTGCGAGTGATCTTATAGTCTTCAGGGATGGCAATGGTGATGTCTGGTGCGGAGGAAGCATTCATCCATGTTTCCGTAAGGAAGGCGATGTCCGGAGAAATGGTGTCTAGTAGGTTCCATAGGTCAATGGCGTGCCTGTGGACGGATCGGGTGTTGAGAAGGATGCATTGTAGGTGATTGGGGTCGGGAATCTGTGGTGTGGTCGAAGCGGAGATGTTGTCGGTGCCGCTGAATTTGCAGGTGACGCAGGAGAAAGGTCCATGGGTTTGTCCAGGGGCGGCTTGGACGCAGTTGGGAGCGCGGCCGGGGTTAAGGGCTAGGAGGGAGGCGGCATCGTAGGTAATGCGGGGGGGCTGGGAGGCGCGAGGGGCAGGGGGTCTGGCACTGGGCGCGGTCCAGGCGCAGACGGGCGTAGACGGGCTTACCTTTGGCGCACCTTCGGCGCGAATGGGGCGCGGTCGCTGCGCGTAAACGCTGCGCGCGGGAACTACTGTCATATATGGATAGTGAAGGGGGAGGGGCGAGGGCGGCTCAGCTGGGAGGCGGGGCGGGTTCACAGAGCACAACAACAATCAAAATGGCAGCGGAGCGCTGTGGGTAAACAGACGCGCAAACTGAATACAAACAATGGCAGATACAGTCCAAAGCAAGACAGAGCTAAAGCTGCTTAATTAGCTAACACAGAGCACAAAGCGGCAAGTGAATGCAGAAGGCAGAATGCAATCAACGATACCAAATGCAGGGGAGCGACCACTCGGCTCGAGAGCTGAGAGCGAGTCACAGCGCATGGAGGGGAACGAGCGCTGGAAGTAGTTTGTGGGAGGGCGGCTCAGCTGGGAGGCGGGGCGGGTTCACAGAGCACAACAACAATCGAAATGGCAGCGGAGCGCTGGGGGTAAACAGACGCGCAAACTGAATACAAACAATGGCAGATAGAGTCCAAAGCAAGACAGAGCTAAAGCTGCTTAATTAGCTAACACAGAGCACAAAGCGGCAAGTGAATGCAGAAGGCAGAATGCAATCAACGATACCAAATGCAGGGGAGCGACCACTCGGCTCGAGAGCTGAGAGCGAGTCACAGCGCATGGAGGGGAACGAGCGCTGGAAGTAGTTTGTGGGAGGGCGGCTCAGCTGGGAGGCGGGGCGGGTTCACAGAGCACAACAACAATCAAAATGGCAGCGGAGCGCTGGGGGTAAACAGACGCGCAAACTGAATACAAAGAATGGCAGAGTCCAAAGCAAGACAGAGCTAAAGCTGCTTAATTAGCTAACACAGAGCACAAAGCGGCAAGTGAATGCAGAAGGCAGAATGCAATCAACGATACCAAATGCAGGGGAGCGACCACTCGGCTCGAGAGCTGAGAGCGAGTCACAGCGCATGGAGGGGAACGAGCGCTGGAAGTAGTTTGTGGGAGGGCGGCTCAGCTGGGAGGCAGGGCGGGTTCACAGAGCACAACAACAATCAAAATGGCAGCGGAGCGCTGGGGGTAAACAGACGCGCAAACTGAATACAAACAATGGCAGATAGAGTCCAAAGCAAGACAGAGCTAAAGCTGCTTAATTAGCTAACACAGAGCACAAAGCGGCAAGTGAATGCAGAAGGCAGAATGCAATCAACGATACCAAATGCAGGGGAGCGACCACTCGGCTCGAGAGCTGAGAGCGAGTGTAAAGGAGCTTTTAAACTCCTGTTTAGGGGACAACCACACATTCTATTGGTCATGGCAGCTGAACATTGGGTAGAGCTAGAAGGGGAAAATTAAAAAATATTTGAATACACAGTGTCCCTTAAAGAAAATTTAACTACCCTAAGGGACAAACTGCACAACATTTAAATAGGGACCAAGCTAAAATAAAATGGTGTCTGATAAAAGTACAAAATAGACAGAGAGTTGTAGGTGGGAGACAAGTTCTAATCCTTCTTATATTATCGAGGAACAAATTGTTAGCAAAATATCAGGGTCCATATTCCATTCAACAACAAATTATTCCTGTGACACATAAAATGTCCGTACTTCGTGAATGAAAGGCTAAACAAATAATAGGAAGATTCACATAAAATATTACCTGATCCATCAGCGACTCTATTTAATAACTGATTCTGGTCGTATAATATGCCAATAATATTCTTATCAGAGGGATAAGGAAAAACTCTGGTCAATAATTTGTTACACACATGTATATGGTCCATATAAGTAATTTTTCCTAAAATGCCTCCCCGTGGGGATCCCGGCACTGGAGTGGGATGGCCACTTTGGCAAAAATGGAGAACATGGTTATGATATCTGTTTGCCCTTTTGCCAAAGTGCAATAAAAATTGTTGGAACGAAAATATATATCTTTCCTACAAAAGAAATGTACATAATAATTAACTTATAAAGAACCTACGACAGTGGACAGTGAAAGAGGATAAGAAGCTGTCATTGCCCAACCAATGACTTTAGAAGATATGATAAAAACAATTGGCAGAGGGCCTGGGTATCTACAAGTAGTTGTAGGATCAACTGGCTCAGCAATATGGACAAATGCTGCAAGCTGCCTTTGCAGCCCAATCACCTCGGATAGCAACAAATCAACAAGTGCAGGACACAGCTATTTTCAGAATCACAGATATAATAGATAATGCTCAAGTGCATCCCATTTTTGCCTGTATGTTATTTTAAAAATAAACTGATTATTTTTTATTAATTTAGAGAGGGAAGCCACAAATGCAGGCGGGCTACCAAAACGCTGGGGACAATACATAGCTCACTCCTCTCGGGTGACTTTCAGGCAATATACCCGGCTGTTAGCCAAACAGGAAAAAATGTATAGATTTTCGGATGCCCTCCCCAATAGTAGCCAAAACTAGATAAGATAGCACTGTAATGTGACTGTAAAATATGCTATTGGCATGAGTACTTGGATATCAAAGACTATATTCAACTGGTATAATCTCTTTTGCAGTTGTTGGAAAAGAATCCCATACCAGGGTAGAGTTCAGACCTTACCAGAAGATTTACTTAGGAACTAATATCACACATTTCAAACCCTAACTGAGCAACACAATATCACCAAACACGGCAATAGAAGGGTTAAATGAAGTCACTTGAACAACAGAAGATATATTCAAAGGCACACCTAAAGTAAAGAAGAGGAAATGAGAAAGTATATTAGCCATGGATAAAGGTAGACAGATATACCTCATTACTAGTAAAGATGATGTTTATAACATATTCCTGCTATCAGGTCTAGCCTGGGAATATTACAAGTTTCAGACGATCTCATCTAAATGATCCCTTATTAAAACATGCCAAGCAACAAGCAGTAAAATACTTTCATCCTAACAAAGTAGGACCTAAAGTTCTCTCTAATAAGGGATCATTACATTAAATCCTGAACAGAATAAGTCTGAATGGTTGTTTGTACCTGTACCTTTTAGCTCTTATGGACAATATTTAGCTCTTTATCAAACAGGAGGTGATCATTATGGAAAGAAAAAAAACAGAACAATATTTACCAGAGGGATGTTATTGTCCCAGAGTATTTTTGAATATTCAGATGTTCTGCTCGTTCTGGCAAAATTGTCAGCGTTCTAATTTCCCAAACCAACTAAAAGCCCCACTTCATTCATTGCTAGTGAGAGCCACCTTATTCATAGGGTCAGAATGGGCCAAGTAGGACCCTTGATTCCATCCTCTAACTAGCATCAGTTGATTTTAGTTCTAGCAGACTAAACTGCTACATATTGAGAAGCTGTTCCCTTGTATAGTATGACAACAAATGCAGTAGCTTAGGTCATAATTTCTTTTCTTTTCCTGAATCTGATCTCTAAAGGAGTTGCCTGCAGATCAGGGCGCATTTTCATGTCCCGACTTAAGACTCAGATATGTCAACTATTATGCACTCAATATATTCAAACAGATGTTTATCATCCTCAGGCGGATGGTTTAATTGAGAGATACAATAAAACATGAAGTAATTATTACGCAAAACATTAAAACAGTCGGGACAAAACTGGTATAAAAAATTATTTTTGCCTGTATGCCATGCAATGCCACCCATAAGAGTGTAAAGGGGCTTTTAAACTCCTGCGTAGGGGACAACCACACATTCTATTGGTCATGGCAGCTGAACATTGGGTATAGCTAGAAGGGGAAAATGAAAAAATACTCGAATACACAGTGTCCCTTAAAGAAAAATTAACTACCCTAAGGGACAAACTGCACAACATTTAAATAGGGACCAAGCTAAAATAAAATGGTGTCTGATAAAAGTACAAAATAGACAGAGAGTTGTAGGTGGGAGACACATTCTAATCCTTCTTATATTATTGAGGAACAAATTGTTAGCAAAATATCAGGGTCCATATTCCATTCAACAACAAATTATTCCTGTGACACATAAAATGTCCGTACTTCGTGAATGAAAGGCTAAACAAATAATAGGAAGATTCACATAAAATATTACCTGATCCGTCAGCGACTCTATTTAATAACTGATTCTGGTCGTGTAGAAATAGAATTAAATCCCTCACTAACATCTCCAGTAGTCCCAGTTCTTTTTGATGAGAAATTATAGGAGAACCAAAAACAAGAATTACTGCAAACATTAAGAGAATTCCCAGTATTATTTTTAGAGAAAAATGTGGCAAACCAATCTTATCCAACATGATTTCATTGCTTCACCACAAATGATTAGTAAACAAAAACTATTCAATAATTACAAAGCGAGATGAACAGTGGAAAATCAGGTAGGTAATATAATTGAACTTTGTAAGAGTGCTTAATGTATTCGTTCCAAAACCCGATGGATGCGTCAGGTTTTTAATGACGTTTGATGCACTAATAATGTAGCCCATTTCAATACTACCTGATGCCTAGGGTTGAAAAAGTTATTGAGAAGTTAGAACAGTTTCAAATACCTATCTACTATAGACCTATCAAAGAGTAATTAGTCAATTTCTGCTTCACTAAAGACGATAGAAAAGCATTGCATTTGTGATGCACTCGGGACTGCAGCAATTCACTGTCCTATTTTGACTTCATAGAACATTAGCTACTTTTCAGAGATTGATGGACCATATATTAAAGCTCCAGAAGATTGTGCATCTGCCTATTTTCAAGATATCATCAATTTTAGTCCCACCTAAAAAAAACGATATCGCATAAAACACGTTTTTTCTCATACTATTACAATTAGGCTTACATGCCAATACAAGGAATAGCAAATTATCAGCTACTGAGTTCAATACCTTAGTTGCATGATCAGTGAAGGCAGAATATAACCCCAAGGAGATAAGGTACTCACAATAGGATATATGCACCCACCAACCAATAAAAAAGAGATTATAGGTCTTTTAGGTCTAGTGGTTAAACTACAGCAGGTTTATACCAAATTTTGCATATATTGTATGACAATATACTAATCAATATTGAAAGAAATTGGAACTCAACAAAATAGAAGATATTGATCCACAATGTGTCACATGTTTTCAATGACTCAAGCACAGCATTACCAACAGCACTGAGTTAAAAATGCATTTACTCTAAGAAAGATGCCCCCGAAGTATCCTTATGAGCTGTTCGATCTCAGTCTGATGGCAAAAGTAATCTGAAACCAACTGAATATGCTAGCCAAAATTAATTACCTCCTTGAGAAATACATTAAGCAACCATCAAGAAGGAATTAAATGAATACAGGAATGAATTAAATTAAAGAATAAAATGAGCTGCGGAAGCTGTACAATATTATTTACTGGGATACGTTTTTACTCTACTGACTGATTATGCATCCTAATCTAGTTACTATGTTACTCTGGCGAACCAATCCATCCACAGTCCACTTAGAGCAATCCAGGAGGGAGCACAGGAATTGCAAAAAAAACATCATGAAAGAAAAAGCCACCTTCTTTCGCAATGCACTAAATTAAGCCAAAACACGCCGTAAAGATTTTTTCAATATCATCAAAAACAAACCTCCAAGCCATCCTTAAATATCACAACAATAGAGCCCTCACATAATGATCACAACCGCCATGCAACATAAAATGACTCCCAGGAAGGCAGATAATAACCCACCTTCTCACTCCACAGGCACCTCATCAACAACCACTCCACAGGACAACAATGGATACAATCGAATCCAAGGGCCCCACAAAACTCCTAAAAGCTAGAAGGTATTCAACCCACTCTCAGAGGAGGACATATCTGTTCTGTTGGCCAAATCCAAACCCTCCTCCCACATTGCTGACACCCTCCCAGCATCCCTGACAAAAAAACATAACCATGCCCTAAACCCCCTCTGGACTAAGATTATAAACTGTTCCCTAGCTGTCTCAAATTCGGTCAAGTAACATCACTGCTCAAAATACCGGAAGCAGACCCGAACAACCTTAACAACTTGGGACCTGTCTCCAATCTCCCCTTCCTAGCGAAAACCCTAGAAAGATGTTCTCTCTCACAACTAAACCAACACGTCGACAAATACAATCTGCTGGACCTTCATCAATCAGGCTTCAAAAAAGGCTGCAGCATGGAAATGCCTATTCTGAACATAGTGGATGACCTACACAAATCCCTGGATACAGACTAATGCTGCCTGCTAATACTCCTAGCTCTATTGCCGGCCTTCGACCTGGTTGACCACAAGCTCTCTTAGATTCCCTTCAAAAGAGGATTGGAGTGGAAGGGGTAGTCCTACACTGGTTCACATCTAAAAAACTGTTCTCAACAAATAAAAATAAGCAATCTGACTTCTGACAAAATGACAATTACTCTCAGCGTTCCCCAAGGCTCTGTTCTCTCGCCGACACTATTCAATATATACATGGAGCACCTCACCATCATTCTTAACCAAATAAACATCCCCTTCCCCCTGTATGTAGATGACACCCCAGCTCTACATCAAAATATCTTCACTAGATGATGTACATCGACAAAACAACACCCTGAAAGAAGTACAACACTGGCTACTCACAACCACCTAAAGCTCAACCAAGACAAGACAGGCATTTTGCTCATATCAAACACAAAGCAGTCCCCCCCCAGATGCAAGAATGGCTAAACTCCATAGACGCTCTTAACTGCAATGTCACCCTAGTCGCCTCTGCTAAATCTCTGAGAATCACACTGGATCCCAAACTGAGCATGAAAGTTAATTTAAAGAACAGTGCGAAGAGTGCCTTTTACAACCTCAAACTTCTGAACAAAATAAAACCCTACCTATTGCTGAACGACATCAAATCTGCCACTCATGCATTGTCTAGATCAGACTACATAAACGCCACCCTCACAGGCACTGCAAAATTCCACCTTGCACCCCTTAGAACCACTCTCAACGCAGCAGCCAGAATGGTCACTGGAATCAGAAAATATGAACACATCTCCCCTGCCAGTAAATAACCAAAATTGCTCCCAATTGAAGCTTGCTGAAGCTTCAGAACTGTGTGTCTCACTCATAAAGCCCTTCATAATGAGAAACTAGCTTACCTCGCCTCAAAGAGGCAGAAAAGTCAAGAAACCTAAGAAGCTTAAATACCCTATTCTTCATTCCACCTAGAGTCCACAAACAAAAACCCAGGAACGATTCTTCACGAGCACTTCCCCCAAACTGGGGAACCCTATTCCAGGACATTTCAGAACAAACCCCTTCTTGAGCTTCAAGAGGCTAAAGGACCTCCTCCTCAACCAACATCTCATCTAAACAGAAGATCAATCAGCTGTCAATACATGAACTCAACATTTAATTCTCCGTGTATCCCTCCCCTACTTCCTCCCTCATGCAGAACCATTGAATTTTGATTTTATATCAGATTTGTAATTACACTTGTTATTTGTAATGAACATGCAATGCTGTAAAGTGCTCTGATACACTTTGGTCTTGCCAGCGCTATATAAAACTCCTAAATAACAAATGAATATTTTAAAAAAACATACACATTTTCTGATTCTTAGATGGTTGTTTGATCCTCAAGCTGTCTCCTTTTAGGCTGCTCATCAAGACAGCCCTTTCAAACTGCAGATATCCTATCAAGGTTTCCTGAACAGCCATTGGCTCGGGAAGAGACATTTTACAGCGGGGTTTGGTCACATTCATGCTCCCGTAAGTCAAAGCTAGAATCCCTGGAGGCACCATTCGTTAGAGAAAAGAAAGAAAGAGAAGGGGACGTTTAAGCACTACTGGTTGATTTAACAGCTAGCACCGTAAGTATTGATTCAAGTACTTCTGGGCTGTGGGGTTTAAAGGAAGGGAACAGTTGAGGCAAGTGGTGCAACTGAAGGAGCTACAGGATAGAGATGGGGGACCAAAAGCAGAGAGAAGAATGGCAGAGATAGAACCGTAGAAGGAGCAGGACACAAGGGAGATGAGTTATCAGGAGCAGAGTGGAGATATGAAGGTGCAAGAACCAGAAAAGTTTAAGGGCGAGAGAGAGAAACAGGTCATGAGGCGAGAGGAGAGGCTCAATAGAGAAGATGACCAAGTGATTGTTGGAGCGAGATGACAAGGAAAAAGGTGAAGCGCAGCAGTAATTTTTACATATCTAAGCTGCCTTCAGATGATGGGCTCTGCATTCCCCAAAGCCACGGCCCTGAAGCTGGGGGACGGCCAGAGGCAATTACTAAGAAAATTGGGATGGAGCATGTATTAGTGTCTGATTTGATTCTAGAAAAGGTGTCAGTGGACTCCACCAGATGGTAGAAATTGGTTAATATAGGAAAAGGGAGTTCTGATGAGGCAATATCCCTGATCTTAGATGTTAACATTGTAAAGGTTCACTTGAAGTCACAAATGTTGGAGGACTGCGCATTTGCTGTTTGATAGGGAATAGTAAACTAATACAGTCTTTGCAACCATCCACTCCGAAAGGGCTAACCGAACCTGATATAAATGGGAGGGCGTTGTGGCCTTGCCCTGAATACGTGCTGGAATAAAATGCGGGCCTTGACGCAACTGGAGTCAAAAGATTTTTGGCTTGCGAAAACATGTCTGGATCAATTTAAAACCTGTACTTCAGAAAGCTTAAAAGTGCGTTCAAGGTTAGCAGAATACGTAAACTTTAATGAAAGGAAAAGAGCAGTTTATGTCATCTCCTATGAGACTGGAATACAGCAAGGCTATTCAGGCATAAACGTAACTTGTAAGTCAGTGACTTTATATCACAGGCCTGCACTTTCACCTAATAACCCAGTCATTTTATCCTGGGCTACCAAACATTTTACTGCTGTGGCTGAGCTCCTTAAAGCAAAAGCAAAGTACGTTGTTGGTACATTGATTTAGCATGATATTGGTATATCGACGATTTGTATATATTTAAATTAGTGCTTGCATTTTAATGGACCAATTTGATTAGACTGTGTTCAGAATCCGTTTTTTGGACAGGGCCTGTAATGGCGGTCTGTTTTTAGGAGTGCAATGATTTTAAATAGTCAGGTAATAAATCCCGGTTTGAGTGAAGTACTGTACAACAGGTGAAACTGAAACACCAAGAAAGAATCAAAATTGTCAAACATGCAGTTTTATTTTTTGCATTGATAAATCTTGACAAAAACCTACAATGATCTTTAATAGCAACACAGAGCTTATGAATACAGTCATACAGGTTGGAAGGTTGACATAAGGTTGAGACTAGTGAAAGTGTTCAATGCATAGATCAGCCGATCAGCTCACCACCTCCCTCAGCCAGAACCCTCCTGCCAGCACAACGGACCCCAACAAAGTAGCCAGCAACCTCACACAATGGATCACCAACTGCGCAGACGACCTCGCACCACTGAAGACCCCTCCCAGCAGACCGGCAGCAAGAAAGCCTCTTGGTTCACCGACGAACTCAAGAACTCCAAGAGGAACTGCCACACCCTCGAGAAAACCTGGCGCAACAACCAGACCACAGACAACATGACTGCCCTCAAGCACGCCACCCACAAACACCACCAGCTGATCCACACCACCAAGAAGACAGCATTCAAAGAACGACTGGACAACAATGCCCACAACAGCAAGGAACTCTTCAGCATCGTCAAAGAGCTCTCCAACCCCAGCGCCGGAAACAACGACATCACTCCCTTGCAAGATCTCTGTGACTCACTCGCCTCGTTCTTCCACCGGAAGATCGCCGAGATACACAACAGCTTCGGCGCACCAAACACGCACCCAACCACCGAACCAATGCCCCCCACCACCACCCTCTGCGCCTGGACCCCGGTCAGCACCAAAGACACCACCCGCACGATGAACACCATCCACTCCGGATCCCCAACCGACCCCTGCCCCCACCACGTCTTCAACAAAACCAACTCAATCATTGCACCCCGACATCATCAACGCCTCCTTCAACACCGCCAATTCCCGGAAAGCTGGAAACACGCCGAGTGGAAACCAACAGCGAAACCAACAGCGGACCCCACCGACCTCAAGAACTACCGCCCAATCTCGCTCCTCCCTTTTCCTGCCAAAGTCATCGAGAAGACCGTCAATAGACAGCTTGCTGCCTTCCTCGAGACGAACGAATCCCTCAACCACTCGCAGTCCGGTTTCCGAGCTAACTACAGCAACGAGACAGCCCTCATCGCAGCCACCGACGACATCAGATCCCTGATCGACAACGGGGAGACAGCAGCCCTCATCCTCCTGGACCTCTCCACAGCGTTCGACACTGTCTGCCACTGCACCCTAGTGCAGCGCCTCAGCAACATCTGAATCCAAGAGAAGGCACTGGAGTGGATCATCTTGTTCCTCGCCGTAAGAACCCAGAGAGTCCGCCTCCCCCGTTCAGATCCGAGGCCACCGAAGTCATCTGCGGCATACCACAGGGATCATCGCTCAGCCCAACCCTCTTCAACGTCTACATGAGCCCCCTCGCAGCCATCGCACGCCAACACAACCTCAACATCATCTCCTACTCCAACGACACCCAGCTGATCCTCTCCCTCACCAACAACCCCGCCGCCACCAGGACCAGCCTACACGAAGGAATGAAAGACGTCGCCGAGTGGATGATGAACAGCCGCCTGAAACTGAACTCAGACAAGAAGGAAGTCCTCATCCTGGGGTCATCGCCCTCCGCTTGGGACGACTCCTGGTGGCCCCCTGCCCTGGGCACCACTCCCAAGCCAACGGACCACACACGCAACCTGGGCTTCATCCTGGACTCCTCCCTCTCGAAGACCAGACAAGTCAACGCCGTCTCATCATCGTGCTTCAACACCCTGCGCGTGCTCCGAAAGATCTTCCAATGGATCCCCACCGAAACCAGGAAGACAGTCACCCAGGCACTCGTCACCAGCCGACTGGACTACGGAAACACCCTCTACGCCGGAACCACAGCCAAACTTCAGAAAAGACTCCAACGCATCCAGAACGCCTCCGCATGACTCGTCCTGGACATCCCCCGACACAGCCACATATCCGGCCACCTGAGAGACCTGCACTGGCAAGAGGATCACGTTCAGACTCCTCACCCACGCACACAAGGCCCTCCACGACCTGGGCCCCAAGTACCTCAACAACCGCCTGACCTTCTACACGCCCACCCGCCAGCTATGATCGACCAGCCTCGCCCTCGCCACCGTTCCACACATCTGCAGAGCCACCGCCGGAGGAAGATCCTTCTCCTAACTGGCAGCCAAGACATGTAACTCCCTCCCCATCCACCTTCGACTAACCCAGGACCATCTCTCCTTCAGAAAGCAACTCAAGACCTGGCTCTTCGAGCAGTAACGGACCCCTCTCCCCCAGCGCCTTGAGACCCTCCAGGGTGAGTAGCACTCTATACAAGTGTCATGATTGATTGATTGATTGATAGAAATTTAGAATTAAAAGCTGTCTTAAAATTCATGTTTCATGTTTCAGATCCATTATGAAATGTAATGCAAGGAAACAGTACAAACCTGGCTCAATGACATGAATCTAGACGGCTTCAAACCCCAAATTTTATTGAATGCCAAGTTACTTAGATTCACCCTGGACTCCAAACTCACCCTCAAGGAACACATTGCAAAAAAACACAAAGATGGACTTGAACAACCTCTTACATCCTGCTCCATGGCCTTCCAGACTCCACACTAGCACCCCTTACAGGAATGCTACACACTGCTGCATGTCTCATCCAGGGCTTGAAGCACTTTGATCACATCACTTCTATCCTGATGGAACTCCATTTACTCCCCTTCCCATTCCACACTTTTTTCAAAACCAGCTGCGTCATTTGCAAAACCATCACAACCATCCTGCTTATCTTGCAGACAAGCTCACCATCTCTGGTGGTTCTTGGCACACCTGCAGCCACGACACCATCAGACTACAGACTAAGAAGTGTAGAGAAGAAAATAAAAGACAGCAGGTCTTTTCCATCTATGCACCCTGGGTCTGGAGCAACATCCATGTATCCATCCGGACTTCCCAGCACTTATCTAGTTTAGGAACGAGTTGAACATTCACCTCTTTAAAGAACACTGCATCACAATGCATTAACCACCCGCAACCCAACTACTTCGCCAATCAATCGTTGACTTTATGCTTGTCTTTGACCTTTTACAGTGCTATGCCATATTTTGTCTTGGCTCGCGCTATAGAAATACCATTTATATGCATACCAAATTCATATATGTTGTGTCTTCAAGCAAAATGATTATCTGCATATTGTTGTGGTATATTTTGCTAACGAAGTGAAAAGCTAACACATCTGTTGCAATCGTACAACCCACATTTATTTAAAGTGCATGGTAGGCTTATGTGTAACTTATGAGTACTTTCCAGATCAGCAAAACGTCCAGTATGTGCAGAGATTTCCAAGAACCATAAAGTTAAATGTGCCACCTGACAGTCAATAGTGCAGTGTACTATGTCTAGATTCAAATACGTGCTGTTACATTATCTCTATTCATCTACACTGCAACTAAAATATATAATACCACAAAGAAATCTGCTACTGATCTCTATCTAGGTGGTGACCTGCTACCCTTTAATCTGTAGCATATATAGATTGATCCATTTGTTTCAACTTTGCATAAAGGTCAGGGAATATACTTTTATCCAGATGTTGATTGCAGTGGGTCTGCTGCAAAGTCAAGATATATACAGATGCGGTTAGGCACTGCCAACAGTTTATTGGGTTGGATAGGCTCAAGTTTAATGTGGTGATCTTAACCATTTGTGAAACACATACAGCATAGTTATAAATAACATTTATTGGGTTATTCATTTTGATTATCCAGTATATCAATCTAGTATATAATCTAGTATATCCAAATATATATATGTCTTCAATGCTTGCGAGACTAGAAGCAAGAGGATACAGTAAATCCTGTCTTGCCACTGCATTGAGGAAAAGTGGGGATAGAACTAGAGAATCTTTGTTATCACCCAAACCCCTTGAAAGCGACACAACCCCCAACCACAGCAGACTCATAACAACTTACAGCACCGTAAAATCAAATCCATTGTCAATAAACATTGGGCAGTCCTCAAAACAGATGCAGTGTTACGAAACTTAACTCCCGAAAAGCCTATCATTACATTCAGGCGCGCATTTAGCATGCGCAGTAAACTATCGCGATCCAGCCCAGAAATACCTAGAATGGATCAGTGGTTTGGGAGAAAGGGCTTTCACAAATGTTCCTCCTGTCGGGCATGCAAGTTTGGACAAAATACCACTCACTACCGCACTCCGTTCACTGATACTGATTTTTCCATCCGTGGCAATTACAACTGCCGCACGGAGTTTGCGGTATATGTCCTAACTTGTACATGCGGTCTAAGTTATGTGGGCAGCACCGGCGCACAGGTGCATGTGAGGATACTGCAGCACCTCAGAGCCATTGTCAACCACGATGGAGCATATCCAGTGGCGCGTCATTTTAACACCAGGCACAATAGGGATTTATCATGTCTTACCTATTTTGTCATTGACGCCGTGGCCCCCCTCAAACGGGGAGGTGACCGTGAAAAATTACTGCGCCGGTTGGAAACCCAATATATCATTAAACTCGACAGTAAACAACCGAATGGGTGGAATGCAACGGAGGATTTGCATAATTTCCTTTAGGGGTACTCAATTTTCAATGTTTCTCTGCATAATATTGTACATAGTGGGTAGAACGTGAGCACAGGTGTATATAGTGTGTAAATATATGAAATCCTGTTAAACAGCACCTATTATTAGGTATCCTGTAGTCTGATCTTTGTACAGACCTGGTTGTTCTTGTCTTCTTGACAGTTTAGTTTTTCTAAACAAACACACGGAATCTTTTTTTTTGGTGTTTTTTTAAACACTGGTTATTGACTCAAGCACTTTGAACACAATTTCTTTTTGGGGCTACACAACCCTTTGGCACAGATAGTTCCCATATAATCATGATTTGTGACACAGAAATAATGTATAGATGAACATATAATGTGGCGTATATGGGAAATGGTGATTATATTTTGTTTATAATTGTATCATACACGTAGGTGCTGTTTTTGGTGTTTTAAGTCATTATGTGTATTGGTTATAAACAACATAGTACAGTGCAACACTGTGATGTAAATTAATCAGTATATATTGCCATGACACATCTTCTTTTGAGGTTGCATGTATTTTATATCGGAGTCGTGCATATCACTAGGTTTAGTTTAACCGTGATATAAAGGGTTTTTCGCATTCATGCGGTCATTTTTAAACCCGTATGTGATATATAACAGTCTATAGAAATAGTCTGCAAATAATCAATACTGCAAACCAATGCGATCAACAACGAGCATTTACATTGATAATGTGTCTTAGCAAACTGTTTTAATGAACACTCACGCATTCATGCGGTTATTTAAAATGTCCAGTTTTAAAGTCATGGTATATGCAAACATTGATACAAAGTAACTTATGTAAATAGGTCAACAGACCAACGCATGTATTATGTACTTTGTATTGCAACATTGTTACAACAATAATGTGGCTACCATGCACTGTGCCTTTAATTAAGGCGAGGTTGTTTTAAATGTTTTACCATGTGACTCACGTTTGGAGGTGGGACCCGGAAGGGTGTGTCTTCACTGCAAAGAATATAAAAAAAAGTTTCCACTTTGTGCAATGTGGTGTGTGAACAAGACTACATCGTTAGTCGAAACGTTGCATTTTTTGGAAGGCACAAGAACTTAATAAAACATCTTGCCTGGAAAGCGTGGGGTCTGTCTCTTCTCTCGCCGCTGTGCAGTGGAGGTTTGAAGATTTATGCTGATATATATATATATATATATATTCACTGAAAAAAACATAGGTTTTATGAGTGTTTTAGTTAGCTGGACATTTCACTCGTACATAACCATTGAAATTCCTCAGTTATAGTTAGTTCTGCTAACTATAACTCGCGCGCCCACAATCCACTGCTGATGATGTAACATATAACATCCTTCATGACATTGACAGTGACATCACTGATGACATCACTGATGACATCTCAAATGACATCACTGATGACATCATCCAGTTATTGTGGTTTGGTTCGTTATTTAAATATGTATTATATATATATAGCAATCTGCATTGAAGACTGAGTGGATATATAAATGTAAATATCTGGATGGAGGATTTAGTAGCAGTGTGATTGACTGCTTACTTGACTAATTTATAGTGTCTCACTAAATATATTGGATAGTGGTTAAACTGTTTGAATATCAGTATCACTTTGTCAGTTGTTGTGTAAACTTCTGCACCAGTTGGTTACTAGCTATGTGAAAGTCTATATTAGTTATTGATTAGTTAACTGAGTATTTGTATGGGAGAGTGAATGTGTGTGTGTTTCGGTGAGGTGTGTGTGACTGCCCAAAGATGTGTGAATAGTTGATTCAGTAGGTATATGAGGTTAAGACTACATGTTATAACAGTTGTTTGGGTGAGTGAATATCTTTATGGGTGTGGTGATGAGCAATATATCTCTCAATGGTACAAATCCAACAAACTAGAAAAAGAAAAGGTAGTACATATGACAGTTGTTGTATATAAATAAGTATACATAAGACTCAGTGATTGTTTGAGTGACTGTATGGATAACTGTATACTTGTAATAGTGATTTTATAACACACTAAGTATGAGTTACTATCTATATGAATAAATGAAGTAGGGTTTGTGTGTGTAGATGAGTAAATGTAAGTATGATCCATTGTTTGCATAAGTGAGTAGGATGACTGCATAAGTGAATAGGATGTGTGCTGGTGTGTAATGTCGATATAGGTGTATACGTATATTTGATAGTGTTCTATTGATCATTGACAGCATGTATGAGTGAATCTGTAGGTAAGTAATTAGATGTGTGTAGATCTAGGAATCACTGGGTGGGTTTTAGAAACTTGAATTGGTGTGTCAATGGATTCAAATATGGTACTCTTTATTTTACAGTGAGGGATGAAAGGTTATACTAGTGTATGATGAGGTGTATCTGCTTGTCACAAGAATGATGTCATCAGTGATGTCATTTGGGGTGTCATCAGTGATGTCATCAGTGATGTCACTGACCATGCCATGAATGATGTAATATGTGACATCATCAGCAGTGGATTGCAGGCGCGCGAGTTATAGTTAGCAGAACTAACTATAATGGAGGAATTTCAATGATTTTGTACGAGTGAAATGTCCAGCTAACTATAACACAACTAAAACCTATGTTTTTTTCAGTGAATTTCTAAGGTTTTTAAAATGCTAATTCCTAACTATAACATGTCTGAAACCTATGTTTTTTTCAGTGAATTTCAAAGGTTTTTTAAATGCTAATTCGTAACTATAACATGTCTGAAACCTATGATTTTTTGAGTGAATTTCAAAGGTTTTCTAAATGTCAATTTTTAAATGTACTAATTAGGCGATAGACTTTTAAGTACAGTAGTTGCAGTTGTTGCAATGGGCAACACAATTTCAAACACAATGCAACATTGAGCTCAATGAGAATTTCTAGTTAAATGCAATTAGTTACTTTATGGATTACTTTTCTAACCACAGGACTGGATCCAGTCCTGGGACATCTCCTGTAAGCAGTTGAGTAAAATCGTTTTGGTTACAGTAGTGATTTTTAAGGAATATTATTGTATTTTAAAAGTTGACACTTAGAAACGTTTTCACATAGAATCACCAATGTTATCCTACGGGAGGAAACTCACTTAGCAGGTAAGTAGTGTTATTGTTACTTTTTCTTACTCAGTGGTGGATCCTGGCTCTAGCACTAGTGCATCTCCTGTAAACAGTTAAAGAATGCTTTTAAGTTATACAGGCGATTTTTAAGGAATATTTGTAGTTTGGGAGAATCGACACTTAGAAACTTTTCTTGTGAAAACCAGACAATGGATTCCTATGGAAAGAAATACAAGTTACTGGTAAGTACGCTTAGAATTACTTTTCAGGGTCAGTGCTAGGCTAAAAGATGCAGCACTGGGTTCTCTCCTGATAACAGGTGAGTAAATCGGAATCGGTTGTTCGAATGATTTTAGGTGAATATTTTAAAGTTCGAAAACTCCAAACTTAGAAGAATTTCCAAGTGAAACCAGTCAATGTTAGCCTATGGAAGGAAATTCAAGTTACTGGTAAGTACGGTTAGAATTACTTTTCAGGATCAGTACTGGGCTCAAAGATGCAGCACTGAGGTCTCTCCTGATAACAGGTGAGTAAATCGGAATTCATAGTTCGGCTGATTTTAGAGGGTCCCGAGGGTCAAAGTAGCCCACTAGGTACCTCCAATAAGTGCCACAGAGCTGTGTTGCAAAGAGGTGTAAAACGGGGCGTTGCCTCTGAACACCAGTCTGCAACTCAGCTCCCTGGCGCATACTGGAGATACCTGTTGGGCTATTTGGCCCTCTGGGACCCTCAGTATTGAAAGAGAATTAATTTCCCAACTTAAAACCCTCAACGGGGCACAGTGGTGAAGGAAGGGGACGTGGCCTGAGGTGACATGTCTGCAAACACGCCCTGTGGCACGTTTTAATTTAGAGAATTAATTCCTCCTCAATCCTGTGGGTCCCTGGGGGCCAACTAGCCCTCCAGGTACCTCCAGATGTTCAAAGATGTGGGCATCAACTGTGTATAAGGGAAGGAACTCGCACATCACCAATAATGTATTTATTTTAATACTCGAATTAAAAAAAAAACAATTACACCTTTTTAAAAAAATAGGATAATTGGGGTTTTGGATGGGGAAGTGTATTAAAATTGTGGACAGAAACTGTACACAGTAACCAATAAACATACTTGTTTTAAAAAATAAATACAAAGGTATTTATTTTAATACTCATATAATAAAATAGAGAAAGAATTAAAAGAAAAAGAAAGGGCGAATACGTATGATGATATGAAACGAAACTAAAACTGTTTAACAAGTTTCACGTTTACAAAAACACGCGCACAAGTTAAACAGTAAAAATGTGAGCTTGTGTCAACTGATAAACGTGACAAAAAAATGGGAGGAGCATTAAATTGGTTCCATAGTGACTTCAATAACCAAAACGTATATACACCACACCCGTAGGGTGATTAGTTTTGTTTCTGTGATTTAATTACGGGTGACCAAACTACGAACAAGATAAAGTTTCCGATCGTCGGATTCATCTTCAGTTTATCGTCCATTTCCTCAGAGGGAACATAAAGTTAATGTATATATTTATTTTATTTATTTAATTGCTTATATCGCGCCAGAATCGACCACAGAGGTATCTCCGCGCTTTGCTCGCAAAAGGTTCTGGAATATGTTGACTCTGTGGAACCACAGGAAAAATTATGCTACCTAAAACAGCAAAGTTTTTAAGGCCTTCCTAAAACGTAGATGGTTGTCGTTGTGTCTTAGGTCAGATGGAAGTTTGTTCCACATGGTTGGGCCTATGAATGATAGGGCACGTCCACCTTGTCTGGCTTTTTTTATAGTGGGGATTTCCAATAAACATTGGTTGCTGGACCGCAATAGACGTTCAGGTTTGTATGTCTGAAATTTTTGTGCCAAATATCTAGGGCCTTGCCCATAAAGGCATTTGTGCACTAAACAGCAGATTTTAAACGTGACACGTTGTCGTATGGGCAGCCAATGGAGGTGTGTTAACAGTGGTTTTGACGGGGTCCTTGCGGGAGCATTTAGAATTAGTCTGGCCACCGTATTTTGGACCACCTGCAAACGATTTAACGCCTCCTCATTGGCTGATATGAGGAGGCCGTTGCAGTAGTCAAGGTGACTTATCACCAGGGCCTGTACAAGAGTCTTCCTGTGATTATCAGGCAGCATAGGGAAAATTCGCCTTAACTGGCCAATTGTTCTAAAGCAGGCTCCTGTGACATGGTTAGCATGCTCCTTTAAGCTCAACTTCTGATCCAGTTTCACCCCCAAGTTCTTAACAGTTGGCTTTGGGCATGGGACGGGGCCAAGATCTAAAGGCCACCAGTCGGGGGACCAGAGCATGCTCGCTTTCCCAAATAGCATTACCTCTGTCTTCCCGACGTTACACTGGAGGCAGTTGGTAGCCATCCAGTTGGAAACTGCTCTCATGCCCTCGGCAAAATTGTTCTTCACATCGGGCGTAAGGGAGTTAAAAGGAAAAAGCAGCTGAGTGTCATCAGCATATGACACTGGTGTGAACCCAAACTTTCTCACAATCTCTGCAAGGGGGGCCACATACACATTAAATAATGTGGGGCTTAGGCATGAGCCCTGTGGCACCCCCTTAGTGAGTACCCTCGAGGTGGAACGATAGGGTCCCATGCTGACAGATTGTGAGCGGCCTGAGAGAAAACTCTCCAACCAGGACAGTGCCAGTCCTCCAATACCCACTCTCTGTAATCGGCCGAGAAGAATCTCATGAGACACAGTATCAAAGGCTGCCGACAGGTCTAACAGCACCAGAATCATTGATCCTCCTCTATCCTGTGACATCTTGATGTTATCAGTCACGGAGAGGAGTGCCGACTCTGTGCTGTAGTTGGGCCTGAACCCAGATTGTGACGGGTCCAGGCCCCCTGTCGCCTCTATGAACCTGGAAACATGGATGTTTGCATGCTTCTCGGCCAATTTACTTAAAAAAGGTAAGAGAGAGATGGGGCGGAGGTTGGAAAGTTCTGTCCATGGCAGGGCCGTGTTCTTCCGTATTGGGTTCACAACTGCCTCCTTCCACTGCTGAGGGAGCTGACCTTCTTTAAAAGAGAGGTTTAAGATCTTTTGAATTGTGGGACAAAGAATATTATTCAAGGTAACAGTTAACTTAGCTGGTATCAAATCAAGAGGGGATCCTGTTTTCATGTTGTTTATTAGTGTTTGGGTATCACTATGACTAATCTCAGGGAAAGAAAGTAGAACACCTCTAGATGTATCGGGGTGATTCATACTGGGTTGCTCCAGATCACTAGGGTGTTGGGCAATGATAATTTTTTTATAAATTGCCTCTATTTTGTCCTCAAAAAATTGAGAGGTGTTATTATATTGTAAGATATAAAACATTATGTCCCCTCCAGAGGGGTTGTATGTATGTCAAAGGAAGGAGTAAATAATTTTAAAGAGAGGTACATTAATGGTATAAGTTTATGCTTTATATATTTTTCTAATGCAAGTATATTATTATGATTTCTAAATGTAGTGTGTAAAAGTATAATTGTACTTTAGAAACGAAATGACGTAAGAACAGTTCATGTATTATTGTCGCAAATTGAAAATACTACGAAGATGCAGAAAAAAGAAGGTTTGAATATGTAATTCTCTTATGCTTCTAGAGTGAAAATGGGTTTATCAGTATGTATATTGTGTAGTACTGTGACGTATTTTCACTCATGAAGAACTGGAGGTTTATCGTTGCAAGCAGTAAACATAAAAAAATATTAATGTCAATTAACAAATAATAAAATAACCGTTTTTAACAGTCACAATGTTTTCATAAAGAATAATTGAAAAGAAATGTACAAAAAACCAAAAAGAAAGATGAAATAGTGAGGGAGTGTTTGTAGTAGCACTTCTATTCTGTAGGAGGGTGGATATCTGACTATATGGTTACCCCAACTTTTTGCCTAGTGTTTAGCTGGTTTTCGACTTAGTTGGCCTGGGAACCAGCTAATCAGGGCCCCGGGCTATCTGCTCTCACTGGAGCCGCTCCTGAGGGGTGGTGTTCCCCAAGGCTTTCCACTGCTCCAGAATGGAGACCACACAGCCCCCCTCCCAAAATATAAGAAGCCCCGGTGGGTGGTAATCCCCGGGGATAGACGGACCTTTGAGCTCCCTCACCCAGTCATTTTGTAGCACCAAGGAATGATGGTCCTTGGGCTACAGGGCCCCTCTGGACCACCATCAAATGTAATATTTTAGACCCCGAGATTTGACTATCCCATGTAGCTAATTTTTAAACAAGCACAGGAGCCCGCGATTCGTTTTTATTTTTTTTACGGCGGATTTCCTATAGAAAATAGGTCCTAACTATAACTACCTACTGGCGACCGCCATTAGGTAATATATATATAAATATGTATATATATAGACACATACATACACACACTCATAAATACAAATATTTAATAAAAATATACCACACATGTTTGCCCCAAAATACATAACATGAAAAGCATTAATCTGGTTGATATAAATGTTAATTCTATAATTCAGCTATAAAGGGAATAACATATACAGTATACTACTAATCTACTAATACTAATAGCATTGCTTTATTTGGGATAGGAATACTGAGTAAGGTCAATATGGCCTTAAGAGCATTGAAAATAATGACTGGCTACAATTCATGCCAACGATTGACTGGTCTACCTTCAACAGACTTGGATAATGGAATCAAGCTTAATCTAGGACTGCTATTTGATTATTAAAATAGAGATCAAAGGCCAACAATTTAGACCCTAAGGTGGCCTCCAGGCCGGTATCATTAACTCAGCCTTTCATTTGTACAAGCAGATTGGAACTCGTAGATTAGATGTTTAAAATATTGTAATAAAAACATTATCAGTGCATACCCTAAAAATGTATGTCCTGTAGATTAAACCTACAGGCTTCAATAAAAAAAATTGTTACATTAAGGGCCCTAGCTAGATTACTTAGGTAAAATAACTTCTGTTTCCTGCCCAATGCAAAATGATATGAGTTTGCTGTGGGTGATTTCAATTCAGCTGGTGAAGATGCCTCTCCTTTTCCTGCTAAAATAGCAGAAACTGATCTTGTACTGAATATCTCCAAACCGTAATTCAAGGGTGTCAAACCAACAGCTGGATCTGCATATCTCACATGGTTTGAGAACCCTAAATTGACACATTTCGCAACACAGCCAAGCATAAAATTCTCTAACTCAATCCTTACTGTGTTGGAGAGCAGGGCTACTTTTAAAGTGTAGTTGTAGTTCAAATTGCTGTTTAGTGGCTGGTTTAAAGTGCCCCATTGATACTAGTGAAAGTTATTTGAGAAACCATGCACATTTGTCTACTGATACCAATGGAATTTCCCACAAGAATTCAATGGTCTCTTGATTTCTGGAAGAGGTATACTAGAAGTGAGTAGAGTGCAAAATTGAACTGACCTGAATCGAAGACTAAATTGTTGACAGCTAAGACCTCCATGGGTGAACTTGATTTAACATGATTGTCCCTCTCGATCTTTTACGATAGAGAATTATTCTAAGATCAAAAAATACATGTATTCTGTTGGAAATCATTGAGCAGGGCTATTGCAGAGAAAACTATGGCTCAATTCTGTAACCTGATCACCAATCCTATTGGATGTAACTGAGGCCCCAAAATATAATATTTCCTCAGAACAAGGGTTTTCACATTTATTTATTTTCTCCTATGAGGCTCATTTTGTGAAGTAATGGCAGATAGCTTCTGTGAATTCTTTGGTTGGCTTTCACTGCTGGGTGCGTGGTGCTTCTTTTCTTTGCTAGAAATGAGAAAAGAACTATGTACAGCAAAAAAAAGAAACACTCTAAGGCCACATTGTATACCAGCTGATTTTTTTCTGCTGGTTGTTGATCTCTCAATGGCACCATTAGCTACCTTGTTTAATCATACTTTGTTGTCAACTCCTCTCGAAAGAGTGGGTCAAGGTAGTACTAATCCAGGCATTCAATAGTTTTTACTGCTCTATCTTCCTCCTCAACAGTACTGGTAAAATTTATGGAAGTGTGAGGTCACTTTGAAAAACCCTAGCCAGGCATAAGCCCATAATAAACTTGGAGGTAGGTTTTGGTTTCTACATGTCTGTGGGAACAACTGAGCAATGCTTTATATTATTTCTGATTATTATTAAGAGTAGTCATTAAACAATGCACCCTTTTTTTTAAAAATACATTTATTTATTTAACATTTTCTTTAATGTAACATTAATTCAATTAACATTTGCAGGTAGTGAAAGCGAATATTTAATAACATTTTCATATAGAGGCATTAACAATTGCAGCAGTGATACATAAATCAGGGTTTGATACTTCTCAAATCCCCCTCGTCTCAGTTCCCACCCCCCTCCCCCGTGCATTACCCTGAATCTATGATTGAGGGACTATTTGCAAAACTTCCATCTGGAGGCCATAATAATGTATCCACGGACTCCATATTTTTTGAACTTTTGGGGCATCCCCATGCCTCATAAGTAGTCTTTTCTCCTGACATATACATATCCATTCCCCTTTTCCATTCATCTAATGCAGGTTCCTGTGTCGATCCCCACTTCCGTGCAAGATCTCTTTTAGTAACCACAAGGCCCAGATTAGTTAGTAATAGCTTAGTCTTCGGGGGTTCTACCTCGGTATGAATGCCCAATAACACAAATTTGGGATCTCTAGGTATCGTATCGCCCAAAACTGCCTCTATCTCAGTCATTACATTCTCCCAGTAACCACGTATTTCCCGGTACTCCCTTATTGTATGAAAATAGGTCCCGGATTCTTCACTCCATCTGAGGCAATAAGGGGTTTCTGTCCTTCCTATTCTATGCAGACGTGATCTGTCTTAATAAGCCCTGTGCAAGTATTTAAACTGAATAAGTCTGAGCCTTGATTTAATGGCCACTTCCCGTGTTCATCACCACCCCCTTTTTGAATCGTTTTTGGCCACCACAAGTGTGGCAGGATATACTCAGACATGAGTCCCTTGCTCACTGCACCACCAGGATTCAAGCAAGCCGGGCCGACGATGGCTGAAATGCCAGAAACCGGTCCCTGGAAGCTTGTCTCCTTTCCGGTAAAGAATTGGCTTGGTAGTTTGGTCTGCCCTGTTCCCATGAGGCACTGGGTCAGACTAATTTGCATATAGCCAGGTTCTGAACTGGGGTGATGCAGTGAGCTACATAACGGTGATGGATCAAGCCCTGATCTCTTGACTTCGTAAGAGTGGTCTGCTTAATTCAGACACTCTGTTCATCACCACCCCCTTTTTGAATCCCTTCCCGTGGGTGCATCAACCCAGTCTCCCAGTCTACATCGTCAAGGGCCACCAAGTCAGATTCCCATTTAGCCCTAAGTTTCAGGAGTGTGTCTGGCTGATTATTTATTATGGTCTTGTACATCCAGGATTTTGCAATTTCGCCCATAAGTAGTCTACCCTCTAACGGGGCTAATTCAGGGAGCTTCTCCATGTCCATGCGTTGTGCCTCCCATGCGTGGGCCAACTGCATGTATTTATAGTGTTGTGTCGAAAGCAGTTCGTATTCCCCTTGGAGGATGGGAAAGGTAGCGAGTTCATTGTGGTCCAATATGTCTCTGATTTGGGAAATACCCTGCAAATCCCATTTTTTAAATCCAGTCAATTTTGTGAATTCTTTGAGTCTCCTTCCCACCCAGAGCGGGCTTTCTTTAGTAATGACATTGGTCCATTTGATTTGTCTTTCTGCTTTTTTTCAAGCGGTAACCACCACCTGTGTAAATGCTAATAATTTCGCAACTCCCCTTCCTCCATAAAGATAGTGGATGTGTAGGTATTTGTCAAATTGATTGCGCACCAACGAACAATGCACCCTTTTTTGACATTACTGAATCTTGGGGCCACGTTCAACATTGTTGGAGGCAAACCTGATTGCACATGAGGTTCCAACATCATTAATACATGCCATAATCTCTTTGTGTTGATACAATGAATCTATGTTGAGGTTTGGACGTACCAGAGAATGTACACCTCTCTATGAAGTTAACAAGGGTGTTAGAAGTGGTGACAGTGACCCTCATTTTTTTCAATATATTTATTTATGATCTTGCTGCGGCTTGGTCAAACGCCTCTCATGATGTGGCAAGACTTAGCAAAGCTTTTATTTCTTGTATGCTATTCACCAATGATTCTGTCCTTATTGCCAGGACAATAAACTACTGTCAACACTTGAATTATATTGTTCTGACAAGAAAAGTAAAGTTAAGTCAAAACAATGTAAAATACTGCCGATAGGAAACATCAAGGTAGCAGGAGGTACTTTACATTTCATGTCAATGAGCTGAAGGTGGTGTCAGAATTCACTTATTTATGTATCCTTTTAATTAATAAGGTCTTCGCAAATTGAGAAACGCCAAATAATGATATCTAGCACCCCTAGATACTGTTCCATTGTATTCACTTCTCTCTCCTTGCCTTCCATTCTAAAGTGGAGAGGAGTCCCCTTTATGGAACAGAGATAGGGAGGCCATCTTTCAAACTTAAAACCCCTCAGTCTTGTTCCTTAGAACCTATTTGCATTCTTCCTACTTCTTCTCTACTGCTAGCATTACATAAAGAATGTTGGTGTAAAAGGTATTTCAGCCTCTGCAGCTTTGAAACCTGACCTTTGGGTGTGTTATGAAAGCCGGCCCCAGTATACCAGGAAAGGTTGAATAACCTTTGTAGACATAGGGGTTGATTAAGTTGGCGTAGTTCCTGTATGTAAAGGACATTTTGTTAGATCTGAGTAAAAGGTAGTTATGGTCAGAACCCAAAGAGTGATTACATCTGGAAAAGTTTAGCTCTGAGGAATTTAATATATTGGGCTCTTCCCTCAGCTTTGTTATATTCCATTTCAAAATGTTGTGAGAAAAGCACTTTGATGCTCCAAAGCACTTTGCATGAGAATGCTGCATTTCAACTGCAGAATGGGTATCTGACATCTAAATGAAGACACTATCTAATAGAAACAAATCTACTAATATAATTAGTGGTACTTTAAAAAAAAAGTGTTTTTCATGCAGGGAGAATTTTTCAACTTTTGGCCGTATATGAGAAACTAATTTAGCACATGATTGGCATAATATAGCTCAGTTCAATGCCACAAGTTCTAAGGACAAACCATGTATTTTTCTCACACAGACCTCAGAACTATTCTGCATATGCTAATCAGTTTCATATTGATAAAGGGTAGGAAATATTTATTTATCGTGTTATGTATTGCGCAAACTTGACCCAAAGGTATCAGAGCGCTTGACAGAGTTTGTAGCAGCAATTGCAAGGGGATTACATTTGGAATAAATATAAATACAAGGTGAGAGCATATAAACAAAGTATGTGGAAGACATCAGTTTATGTTGACAATACTGTTTTAAGGTAGATACAGTTTCCCCATTGGGCTTAAAGTAAAACTATATCATTTATAAATCAGTTTTTTACATTAACCAAATGTTTCACATGACATTCATCAGATACATATGACTGACAGGGAATGTGTCGGTAGGTGATGGTTCAGAGCCTCACACTTACTGCTGCATTCCTTGGACCTCTATAGACTCAAAGGAGGAAGGAGAAGATTGATGAAACTGTTAGGTGCATTCCACTGCTTCACTCAGGTCTGAAGACCTGGATGAGGCGGGGGGGGGGGGGGGGCAATGTTCATCAAACCCAATTCTAAATTCTCCCAATGGTATTGAACAAACACAGGAACCTTGGGGCACGAGTTTATTAACATAATAATGTACCAAGTCTTAAAGCTCTGAGTGAGCACTTCCAATTAGCAGCCTAATATCCTGTTCATGGTATACCCAAACAAAATGCGTAAAAGCAGACTTCATCTCAAGTGCAGGGAGAAGGGTCACTTAAACTAAAGAGCCTAGAAACATATGCACCCTGAGTATTTAGGCACCCTTTGGAGCAATTCATGATCTTTGGTAATAAAATCAGGACCCATACTTTACTCTTACATTGCATGTACCAGAATACTTCACCAATCTGATCACCCAATTAATATATGTGGAACTGACCAATACCCTCCTTGCCCTTCCGGGCTGGCATTGGAACAGTTTTTGGCAGTTTAATTATTGGCTAGTAGATGTTTGTGATTTAACTCCAGAATGAAAGTGTCACGTTATTGGCATGACAGAAGACACTCAAGTGATCGCAGAGATTTTCATCTAAGCACAGAAATCCCTGACACAGCCTATAACTCATTCGGGCATGTGGTCACCCAGTGATTAGTCAATCCAAATACTTCCTTAATCATAGAATTAACACAAATTAGAATATGGGACATCTTTCCTGAAACATATTACCGTTCTAGCATTACACATAGAAACTACAGGGCACATTTACAAGCCCCTATTGCCACCACAACGTCCCTTTTCATGACGTTGTGGTGGCGATAGGGGCTTCGCCTTATTTACACGGCAGCGTGAAGCCACATAACGTGGCTTAAAGCTGTCTTGCAAATAAGACACCCTTTCCCACCATACTTAGAGTGAAAGGGGAGGGTAATGAGTCTAGTGGTGGCCGTTCCGACGCATCACCCATTGATTTTGATGCTGCCCCATATTTACATGGGTGGCATAACTATGGGGCAGTGCCAAAATGAAGACCAGGTCAAACCTGGTCTTACCCTGGCGCAACAAGGAGACATTATTAATTTCTCTTAGTTTTTGGTGTTTCCATGTGTGCTTCATTGTTCAGCTATTGTAAATATGCCCCTACATTCTATTAAATCATGCTACTAACATATTTCAACCCATATGTTGATAGCACTAACAGCAGGCAAATGATTGAACTAATAGAGAACCTATCAGTGCTGGGTTTCAAGCAATAAGCCAAGCACCTCACTCCCATAGCCTTTCACACACCTCAATCAATGATGTGCAGACGGTCTCCTATATCATTTGCATGCGGACAGTATCCCCTTAGTATTTATAGGAGATGTTTATGGAAGGTAACACCTCTTAGTTTTGAAGACACTAAATGGAGGAGTTAAAAAGTATTGGACAAGTCCTATGCCCATCTCCAAGGGTGTGTAACTCTCACTAAACAAGGACTCTGATGAGGAAGAGCAGGGCTCTGAGCAATAAAGATCAGTGGTAAGAATGTCAGGCATTATCTTGCACATAAAGAAGCAAAATGTTTTTTAAACTTACCACCTGGTATCTATTAGTGAATTAATTGATTAAAACGCCCCTTCTGGTGCAATAATTGGTGCTATATAAAAAGTGTGTATTTGGGGAGGGATCAATGTATTGTTCCTCTTCATTCATGTGTAGATGACGTGCCATTCCAATAGTTAGTGACAGGTTGTGCCCAGTGTTATTTTTGTTCAGACTGTAACTGTGAAAGACTGAGGGCCTCATTTACAATGAATTTGTGTAGGGCAGTGCAGCAAGACTTTTGGCTGAGATTGCCTACGCCAATTCGAAAGGACAAAAATGCACCATAGTTACAAGATACAGTGTATTTATGTCCTTTCAGCCAGCGGAGAATTTGGTGCAGGGTGCCAAAGCAGGCACCTTACACCAACGTGCAAGGGTGTCTGCGTTGTTGGCAGGATGGTTTTTGTGCAGGAGGGGCCACCTTCCTGCACAAAAACAATCCATGGAGGTTTTTTACTCTTTCTATGTGTGAAAAAAAAACTAGGAGAAATAAAGATACTTCTCCTCGTTATGACCCTCCCACTGGGGAAGCACACAGTTTTGACACATTCCCAGGCTTATAGATCCATGTAAATCTGGGAATCTGTCAAAACCTAAGGGTGGTGCTTGGGAAAACCAAGCCAAACGCCCATGGAACACCCCCGATGCAGAGTAAGGCAACGCAGCAACTTGCGCTGCTTTGCCTTACACCATATCTGCAAGGCTGTGAAATGCCAGGTAAAGTGGCTTTACATGGCCTCGTAGATATGGGTCTGCATTCTGCGCTGCCAGAGCATCATAAAACGTGACGCACAGGCAGCACAAGGGGCTTGTAAATAAGCCCTGGTTTTTTATCTTCTCTTTTTTCTTGCTATGCAGGGATCCAAAGTTCACTTTAGCGGGCGTCTGATGGCTCAGCGCTGTGACACTCCGTACAGGAGTAGCTATGCGCTTTACAAAATGCGTATTCATTCATTCATTCAAAGTTCAGAGAGTGCTGGTGACACTGAAGCACCTGATGACAGCGTTTTTAGTCTCAAGAAAAACCCTCTGTTTCTGAACCATATCTCACCAAACATTCCACATGCTACAACTTGAGTGCATTCCCTTACGAAGGTGAATATCCGCTTCCCCTCAGTTGTACTCCTGATGAGGATGTAAGAAAGATCCCTTTTCTCCGGACAAAACATGTGATCCTGGTATCCTGAAAGAGAAAGAAATGTGCAGCATTTCCTGTGTTTGCTGAAGTCGCCTTGCATTACACAATCCCCTCAATGAGGAACAGAATGTCATTAACTTTGAAATATCATCCGCATATTTTTTTTTATTAGAATACTATGAATGGTATGTCTCCTTGGCTAAGAAGTAAGCCTTGGAACTAACTTGTATTCTGCAAGAAGAGCTCCACTGCCATGTGTCAGGTCCTCTCTCAATGTCGTACAGCTCCCAGTGTAACATCCCAACAGTTTCTTGCGTGTTCCCTGCAAATTAACAATTGTAGATATTTTGAAATATCCTGCAGCTTGGATCCCTAGACGCCAGGTTCAGCCGAGCTGCCTGATGGCGCCGGCCCTTGAGATCCTGGTGGGGTTGGAGGCATCTCAAGTGTGGTCTTGTTGCGGCATGTCAGCCAGGTAGCTGTTCCCACACAATGAATTCTGACACTGTTTGATTGGCTTTTTTGATTGACATTATGTTAGTTCAGGGCTTTCGGACTGCATTCATTATATGAAATCTAAACACTCTTAACTAGCGTCACCCAACAACACCAGCCAAATCCTTAAGGGGATGCGGGCTCCCTGGAGGTGTCGGCGAAACTCACTGAAGGATCACTCACAAGCCTTTCTTTCCTGCTGGCACAGAACAGCTCATTGGATGCAGAAGTTAAAGCTCTTGCCAAAACCAAGAGCCAGATTTTGGGTAGGAACTTTTAGAAGGGTAAAATTGAGCAACGTTACATTGAAGAAAAATACCTTATCCACTTTCTGGAAAAAATCTCTTACGCGCAGCTGACACCATGAAGTCATGCCAAAGCCGGAAGTGAGTTTGAACCCAGGCATGAGTATGCCCCTACCTCTTTAAAATCAGAGTTTATCCTGCTGGCCCTTCTTTTCACATTAATGAAAAGTTGTAGTGTTAAGTCTCGCCTTGAAAGCGGAGACGAAGTCTGTACTCTGCCACCCCGAATTACATCAGTGAATACAATGAAGAAACAGCCCTGCTTGTGTAAATGCACTCCATTGTGTCCCAGTCCTGTTTTGACAGCATCCAGTCTTTCTAAAGGAAAATCCCTTTCTTTCGAAACAGACCGTTCATAGATTGGGAGGCTCATATTAAACCTTAATCGAGGGAAAAATGTGATAAAAGATTTTTTGGATGCAAATCCTGAAATTCACAGAATCAAAGCTTTGTGAACGTAAAATCCCAAATTGTAATGTACAAAAGATAAATTGCCAGTTGGAAATGGTATTATGACTTGCTAGGTGCCCTTTGTGATTCATTGCCATTTTAAAAGTGGAGGGGTGTGACTAAGGCGCCCCCCCCTCCTTCCTATTTACAGTGCTATGTATTATTGCACTGATTTGCCACACTAGTTACGGACACCAACCATTAATCAGATACCACCTATCACAGCATATGGTACCGATCTTCAGTTGCCTAAAATGACAGACTAGGGTTGCACTTCAAAAACAAAATGGCGTTTTGTGATTGATAAGCGCTATTGTGGCTGTTTTTAGGTTTGCTAAGAAAATAGAAAGCAAGGCAATAAGAGAAATCATTAAATTGTACAGAAGCAAATCCCGATCAGTAGCTTTGTGTGGATCTCTTATATGGGGTAAGGATTAGAGTAACCAGTTTCAGGTAAAGAAAACATTTTCCTTTGTAAACGTTTGGCAGTACCAAGTGCGACTCCTGTTTTTATAGCACATGAAGAACTTGGCATTGAGGTACCTAGAGGACATTATCTACTATAATACATTGATGAAATGGCATGTAATCTGGTCAAAGCAGGGCACCAAGTTTACCAGGGAGATGAATGAATGAATGAACGAAGAAACATTTATTGCGCCTGTAGCTATCCAAGAGCACCCCAGCACTAATAGCAGTTATGCACAGACAGTGAGATCTAACCAGCTAAAGTAAGGAAGAGCCAAGTTTTGAGATTTTTGCTAAAGGCCAAATGATTAGACTCATAACTCATGTGGAAAGGGAGGGTGTTCCACATCCTGGCCGCATTGTAAGAGAACAGACAGACACCACTTCTCGCCCTTTTTAGGTCCCGCCTGAGCCAATGCGCTTGCGCATTGCTCCAGTGAGATTATAGTAAGGGGAAAAGAACAGTCTTCCAAAATGGCGGATTAGACACAGTTCATGTGTTCTATGCACGTGCACAGAGCCAGCCACGTCACACACCACCATTTGTCTGTGCCTTGCATCAGACTTCAAAGGCTGCCGCTCCCCCCAATCAGACTTCAAAGGCTGCCGCTCCCCTGCCCCCGCATCAGACTTCAAAGGAATACGCTCCCGCACCTCCCTGCCACTGCAATGCCGAGAGCTTGTCTCCGCCTGCTCTCCCGTGTGCTTGCATCTTCCTTCCTTGGCCCTGGGTGTTTTCCTTGTTCTCCCATTCAGTGCCTTCTCAACCCTGTACTTGATTGCAGTCCAAGCCCCAGCCCTCGCTGCTTCTGTCATTATACAATCTCCCTGTGTTTTCCTGTTTCCCCTTGCTTTTTCCCGGCTCCATCATTCTGTGCTTTGATTAACTGAACGTGCTTTGTAGCACTCAACCCTGCGTGTTCTTAGCTTCAGTCTCTGTGCTGCTGCACCACGTCACTCAGGGTTACCACCACATCACTCAGGGGCACCACCACATCACATGGAGAAGTGTGGCTCAATGGTTAGAGCGGCAGACCCTGATGCAGAAGGTCTGGCCCATACCAGGGTTCAATTCCCGCCTCGGAGGGTCTTGGGCTTAATTTCCCCGGACCTGATAATTCTCGCCTCGGTGCCTATTCTAATCCTGGGTCCCACTCTGCAACTCTGGGCAATAGCTTGCTTAATCTCCACAACGGCTCAAACAGCGCTAGGATGCCTGGCTTCACCTTGAGGGGGCACTTCACGGTTAAAGTCCAGGAAGGGTTCCACAGCGGTATGTGTACAGCGCCTTGAGATCCCTTCGGGGGTGATTTGTGCGCTATATAAGCACTACATTTACATACAGGCACTACATTTTACTCAGGGGCACCACTGCATCTCTCAGGAACACCATTACATCACTCACAGACACCACCACATCACTCAGGGACACCACCACATCACTCAGGGACACCACCACATCACTCAGGGACACCACCACATCACTCAGGGACAGCACCACATCACTCGGGGAAACCACCACATCACTCGGGGACACCACCACATCAATCGGGGACACCACCACATCCCTCAGGGACACCACCACATCACTCGGGGATACCACCACATCACTCTGGGACACCACCACATCCCTCAGGAACACCACCACATCACTCAGGAACGCCACCACATCACTCAGGGACGCCACAACATCACTCACAGACACCAACACATCACTCAGGGACACCACCACATCAATCAGGAACACCACCACATCACTCGGGGACAACACCACATTACTCGGGGACACCACGACATCACTCAGGGACACCACCATATCACTCAAGGACACCACTACACCACTCAGGGACACCACCACATCACTCAGGGACACCACCACATCACTCAGGAACACCACCACATCACTCGGGGACACCCCCACATCACTCGGGGAGACCACCACATCACTCAGGGACACCACTACATCACTCGGGGACACCACCACATCACTCAGGGACACCACCACATCACTCGGGGACACCACCACATCACTCAGGGACATGACCACATCACTCGGGGACACTACCACATCACTCAGGAACACCACCACATCACTCGGGGACACCCCCACATCACTCGGGGAGACCACCACATCACTCAGGGACACCACTACATCACTCGGGGACACCACCACATCACTCAGGGACACCACCACATCACTCGGGGACACCACCACATCACTCAGGGACACGACCACATCACTCGGGGACACTACCACATCACTCAGGGACACCACCACATCAATCGGGGACACCACCACATCACTCGGGGACACCACCACATCACTCTGGGACACCACCACATCACTCTGGGACACCACCACATCACTCTAATACACCATCACATCACTCAGCCCAACCACATCATCACTCAGCACCACAACAGCACTGTCCTTGCTTGCTACCAATAAGCATTACCATAGCCAATAGGACTCGCATTAGGAAAGTGTAAGATCACTCAGGGACACCACCACATCACTCAGGGACACCACCACATCACTTAGTAACACCACCACATCACTTAGGGGCACCACCACATCACACGGGGACACCACCACATCACTCAGGAACACCACCACATCACTCGGGGACACCACCACATCACTCGGGGACACCACCAGATCACTCAGGGACACCACCACATTACTCAGGAACACCACCACATCACTCAAGGACACCACCACATCACTCAGGGACACCACCACATCACTCAGGGAGACCACCACATCACTCAGGGGCACCACCACATCACTCAGGGACACCACCACATCACTCAGGGACACCACCAAATCACTCGGAACACCACCACATCACTCGGGACACCACCACATCACTCAGGGACACCACCACATCACTCAAGGACACCACCACACCACTCAGGGACACTACCACATCACTCAGGGACACCTCCACATCACTCAGGGACACCACCTCATCACTCAGGAACACCACCATATCACTCAGGGACACCACCACATCACTCAGGGACACCACCACATCACTCGGGGACACCACCACATCATTCAGGGACACCACCACATCACTCGGGGACACTACCACATCACTCAGGGAGACCACCACGTCACTCAGGGACACCACTACATCACTCGGGGACACCACCACATCACTCAGGGACACCACCACATCACTCGGGGACACCACCACATCACTCAGGGACACGACCACATCACTCGGGGACACTACCACATCACTCAGGGACACCACCACATCAATCGGGGACACCACCACATCACTCGGGGACACCACCACATCACTCTGGGACACCACCACATCACTCTGGGACACCACCACATCACTCTAATACACCATCACATCACTCAGCCCAACCACATCATCACTCAGCACCACAACAGCACTGTCCTTGCTTGCTACCAATAAGCATTACCATAGCCAATAGGACTCGCATTAGGAAAGTGTAAGATCACTCAGGGACACCACCACATCACTCAGGGACACCACCACATCACTTAGTAACACCACCACATCACTTAGGGGCACCACCACATCACACGGGGACACCACCACATCACTCAGGAACACCACCACATCACTCGGGGACACCACCACATCACTCGGGGACACCACCAGATCACTCAGGGACACCACCACATTACTCAGGAACACCACCACATCACTCAAGGACACCACCACATCACTCAGGGACACCACCACATCACTCAGGGAGACCACCACATCACTCAGGGGCACCACCACATCACTCAGGGACACCACCACATCACTCAGGGACACCACCAAATCACTCGGAACACCACCACATCACTCGGGACACCACCACATCACTCAGGGACACCACCACATCACTCAAGGACACCACCACACCACTCAGGGACACTACCACATCACTCAGGGACACCTCCACATCACTCAGGGACACCACCTCATCACTCAGGAACACCACCATATCACTCAGGGACACCACCACATCACTCAGGGACACCACCACATCACTCGGGGACACCACCACATCATTCAGGGACACCACCACATCACTCTGGGACACTACCACATCACTCAGGGAGACCACCACGTCACTCAGGGACACCACCACATCACTCGGGGACACCACCACATCACTCGGGGACACCACCAGATCACTTGGGGACACTACCACATCATTCAAGGAGACTACCACATCACTCAGGGACACCACAACATCACTTAGGGACACCACCACATCACTCAGGGACACCACCACATCACTTGGGGACACTACCACATCACTCTGGGACACCACAACATCACTCTAATTCACCACCACATCACTCTAATACACCACCACATCACTCTAATACACCACCACATCACTCAGACCAACCACATTATCACTCAGCACCACAAAAACACTGTCCTTGCTTGCTACCAGTAAGCATTGCCATAGCCAATAGGACTCATATTAGGAAAGTGTAAGCTATTGGATTTGTGAATAACAATGCTATTAATTTATATATTTTCATAGCCAACACATATTTAAAAAAATTGTCATTTACAATACCAATAGCTCACACTTTCCAAATGCGAGACCTTTTGCATTGCAAATCCTTGTTATTTTAGGGACTACAGGGAGATGGAAGTTGTCCGAGCGCAGGCACCTGTTCATCAAAGATTGCTTGAGTATGGACCATTTTGATAAAATTTCCTGGCTTCAGTACATATATACCCGCTCTGCTCCTGCATCATCTGCCGTCGCTGCTCTGCGGCAGGACTCTAATGTAGCTTGCTCTCTGCTGGTTTTTCATGAGATCTGCAGAAACCTGCCGAAGGTGGGGAGAGAGACGCTAACACTGATGCCCAGAAGGTACTGGACCTCCCGGACGTGGGAGATACACTGTAGCCTGTCCACTGCAACAAAGCAAGTTAGCCAGGGTGGGGAGCTAAAGCTAACACAGCCATAAATTTATAACTGACAGAACCACTGGAGAGTGAACTCTCACAACCTAACCATGCTGTAGCTGAGAATCGCCAAAAATGTCCAGACACACGCGGAGCCAAGAATAGAGAGCAGAGTGAAAATCCCAATTCTATAGAAAGGAGCGAGCGGACTGTTAAACAGATTAAAAAAACACAAGCGAAGATCATTAAAGGTGCAACTAATGGCCAATCTACCCAAAGTATGCAGGGTGGACGCCAACTTATTTCAAACATATTCGTTCCAGTAGTTGGGAAAATACACAGCGTAATAGAGGGGGAAATGGCAGGCTCAAATGGTTCAATGGATCAGCTAGGTCCCTTAGCAGTTGTACAACCCTCAGAGAGCGCAATGGAGAACAAAGCACCTATCTTCCAGTCTAGCCCAGCTGTTAGCCTGGGACAGTTCAAGAGGATGGGAGGGATAAATCACCACTACCCTGTCTCAACGCTGATGCACAGAGCTCACAAGCCCCCAATATCACGGCAGCCAAGAAGGGCAACCTGATTAATGAAGATGAAGATGTTGTGACGCTCAGTGTGCCTGTCAAGGAGAAGTATCTTGCTCTTCCACCTCACACACCAGATAACATAGATAAATTCTATTAGCTCACGGATGAACCAGAGATGTAGGATGGAAGCATACCCGGCGCAAGTGAAGTCGGAAGCCAAAATTGGGATAGCAGTACATACCTAGAGCTATCTTTGAGACCTTCTGCTGAAAGAAAAATGCTGAGAAAGAAACTTAATCAACATGAGAAATGTAAGACTCTGGAACAGGGCAGCACGATGGATCTCAGATGGGACTATTCTGCATCACAATTATCAACATTGACAGAACCAACGATGTGTTCAAGAGAGAGCCATACACCCCCAGGAGGCACCGTTGATGGGGGGCTGAGTATAAAGGTGAGCCTACTCTATCAGAAGTATTGCAATCTATAAAGAACTTTCAAGAGGAAGTAAATATAGACAACCGAAGGTCTCTCCTGGCCACGCAAAAGCTACAGGGCACCATCGGGAAAGTGGGCAAGACTTGTGTTGAGATCGCAGATAGGATGGTCTCAGTCTAGGTACGTACTGAAAATCTTGAGAAAGATATTGTAACCCTGAAAACACAAGGCGAGGAACATGATGGAATAGTCAAGGACCTCATGCTCAAAATCGAGGAGCAGGAAAACAGACTGCGCCGCAACAATTTACATGTTCTAGGTATTCCGGAGGGATCATCCCCTTTTGTACCGCACAAATAGGATATGGCGGGTGACATAAGATGTCTGAATGAATCTCTGAACATAATTTTGTGAAGCGGACACCGGCTACATTTCCAGACTGACTTCTTCTTTTCTTTCTTTCTTGCCTTCCTCTTGAATTAAGATTTGCAACAGTAATAGTAATTTTTTCTTAATCGTTTTTTTTCCTTCTAACTAAGAAATTGAGCGAATGCCTCTAAATCTGTTGTCACAAAATATGGCGTATTATTGTGATTTGTACAGGGTGACATAATAGAATAAAAAATGAAATTAGAGGGATTGGACCGGGGAGGGGCACAGGTTCACGAGTACTCAGATGCCCTCACCCAGGCTCTTTTGGCGCCAGGTAACCTTAGTGTTAGGTGGCAGGAGAGGGGTGGGGTTTGAGGGTGGGGAGTCTAGGTGGAGGAGGGGGTTAAGGGTGAAGGGGTTGGTACTCTGGGGGCAGACATTAAGTTGCATGGTTTTACTGGTTTGGCATGAAAAGTAATTTGCATATTGCTATGATTAATATCTGTGGTCTTAATGATGTAAAGAAACACCAGAACACTGCGGTAGGGCTATGATTGTTAAAAGCCGATATAATATGTATGTAGGAAACCCACATCGAAAGGCCACAGATACATTTGTTAGAGACACTTGGCTATAGATTGGTGGGGGCCACAACCCAGAACTCTAAGACACAGGGATAGCAATATTGACAGCTAATCAGTCTGTTCAATTCACCAGAACAATAGCTGATCAAAACGGGCGGTGGGTAATCACCCAGTGTTGTAGGGACAATGGGGACCCAATTACAATATGCACTATTTATGGAAGTACTAATGATGATTAACTGTTTTTGATTATATAATTAATGAGTTAGCCACATGGCCACTACCTATTATTATTTGTGGGGATTTTAATATAAATTTGCTTGCTAGTCAAAATGTGTCCCTTGACAAGGGATGGGACTACAGTGGACGGAAACCCAAAGTCTTTAGAGCTCTAAGGACACTATGCCTCGAACAGGCTCTCTCTGACATCTGGAACTGGCAAAACCCCACTGATCTGGGCTTTACATTGTTTTCTTTTCCACATCAAAAACATGCTAGATTAGAATTTATTTTAGCTTCACACTCTATTCTTTATGAGTGCTTAATTGAGAAAGCTCCGCGCACACTAGAAGATCACAATCCTTTAACAGTGGAACTTAAGGGGTTCGGCACTAGAACTAAGGACAAATCTAATTGGACTTTTGAGCGAGCGCTACTTTTGAACGAGGAATATTGCTCGCATATGAGGAAATGGATACCCCAATTTTTAAAAGAGAACATAGGGAGTGCTGGCGTGGACATAGTTTGGGACACGTTAAAAGCGGGGATATGGGGGGAAACACTTAGCTTTTCATTTACTAGGAATAAGGAGAAACGGCGGTTGCTCAATGACATGCAGCTTAGTCCTGCAGTGGCAGAAGAAGATCTGGTTTCAGTACTTCAGGAAGGTAGGTATGCCACGGAAGCACATATAAAAGTGTTACTAGCAAAATCAGCAATTCTTGAAGTCATAACAAAGAGAGCGGCTGATAGATTAGCGGTATGATGAGAAAAGGCGTACAAATGTAGCGAGCAAGTAGGGGACCATCGTGCAACAAGAGCAAGGCAAAGAACAACATGAAATATAATAGCCAAGATCAATGACCCTGTAAAAGGGAGAACTAGACATCTAGAGGGCGTTAGCAAAGTAGTTTACTCGTATTAGCAACATTTATATCACAAGGATATCCTTTATAGCCCAGGAGATGTCTCTTTATATCTTAATAAAGGTTTTGTGGAACAATTCTCAGAGGATGATCCAAAATAACTTGAAGAACTTCCCCAGTGGGTGGATATTCTGCTTTGCATTAATAATCTTGCGAGCGGTAAAAGCTACTGAGCTGGATGATATTTATAAAAAGTTTGCCCCACAGTTGAAAGAAATAATGCTGCATTTGATACACATGTATTTAAGGGAGGAAAACCACTGCAATCCTGGTGACAGGCCAAAATCATTATCTTTCTCAAAAACATAAATCACCACTGGAACCCAGCTCTTATCGTCCTATCACTTTCACTTTAATAAATGTTGATAGTAAGATTTACTCAAAAATTCTCGCCATTCACTTAGCTGCTGTTATCAACAAGGTAGTCTCACTGCGGCAACATGGTTTTATACCAGGACGTGGGCCGACTGACCATGTCAGGAGTGTCATTTCATTGTTTGATGCTGCCAATATTACCAGAGCACCAACAGCACCTATACTCCTGGATGCCGAGAAGGCCTTCAACAGGGTCTCCTGGTGTCAGGAGTGTCTCGACAAGAGTGCTGAAACCTTCAAGAAAATGCCACAAGTTTCATTGCCCCATCTATTCCAGACTTAGTTGAGTCATTTCATTGACTCTAGTCTCGCTTTGGTTATTAATTCTATGTGGCGGCTCTCAGTCATGGAATTACAACATGGCCGCCAAACACCCTGACTTGGGTTGCCGGTCTAGTTGCCATGCTCGCGAGCGGCCGCAGTTGTGTTAGTTCCCGCTCGCGAACATTGCTGCGCACTTCAACTGACATTCTTTGAGGACAGACAGCGTTTCACGAGCCCTCTGTTTAATTCCCAGGAAGACTGAGTTTTTGGAAGACGGCGTTTCAGAATTCTAGAAGCTAAGTGCTCCTTTTGTATCACAAACTTTGGGTGAGAAAGTTTCTTTGTTTGCAGTTTGTTTTAGGACTGAGTAAGAAATATTACCAGTCTTTTCCTCTTGTCACAGAACATTCAGAAAGGCTACTAGCTATAGGGTGACTCTTCTATCAGCTCCCGTTGAGCATACAGAAAGAGAGATACTGGTAAAGACTAAAGAAAAATTGTGAGTGAGAGAAATATCAAGATCCAGTAGCCTATACCACAGGACTATTGAAGGAAATATAATTCTGGTACATTCATCGAATGGACAGCTAAATATTGAGCTGAGTATAGTCCTAACCAACAACAGTAAACTAAGTAGATATAATTATATATATATAATTGTACTTACCTACAAGGTGAATTCTTCATTGGCTGAAAGACAAGAAGAAGAGAGCGACATTACAAAGAGAAGTTACTTCATTTATACTCAGCCATAATTCTTCTACAGAAGTTCATTAAAGAGAAATTATTTAGAACCTGGTACAGATGACAAACAGGATCATACCAGAATCCACACACCAAACCAGAACCGAATAGTGGTAGATTGTGAACCATTGATCAACACTATAATAAGAGAGCAGCAAACCACTGTGGGAAGACAGGTAACCTAGTAGTAGTAGTAATGGTGTGAGAGGGAGGTACAAAGCAATTATAGTGGTTTCATGTTGGCATTTATTACAGGAGTCAACAAGAAGAATTGTTGGGGTCCAGTCTAGAAGAAAAGAAGCAGTGGCAGTCTCTCTTTCTTTTCCCAATCCCCTTTCCCCCATTCAGCTGCTAGTGAGCTTAAACGTTCGTTGTAGTGGTGTCGGGGATTGAGGAAGTTTGCATTTGCTCCAGTGGAATCTACAGTTCGGGTGTTGGTACTTGACAGATTGAAGTGCCCCCTACCTAACTTCCACTCGAGCAGGATGGCAGAGGGTATAGATGTGTAAGTGTTAGCATCAGTATTAGATGGTATCCAGAAGCAATTGAGCGACACCATGGACGAGAATAAGTCTCTGAGGGAAAAAATGAGAAAGTCTAGTCAATAGGTCCTTTTCTTGCGGCAAAGATTTGAGGAATTTTCTACAAGTTTGCACCCAGTGTCCAAAGAAAATAAGTCCCAGACATTCTCTCCTGCACCTTCCACAACTGAGTTAACTACCCAGGTTATTCATGCTATCTCTCCCACGATTCCCCTAGCAGCTCCCGAAAGGTTTAGCGGGGATCCCCTCATAAGGCCCAGATGTTTTTTTACTCAGTGTTCTTTGCACTTCTTGTGTAGACCCATTATCTTCAAGGAGGATCAATCTAAGGTGGCCTTCATATTGTCTTACCTGAGTGGAGATGCTGCGGCCTGGTCTATGCCTTTGGTAAACAACAATGATTCCATCTTATATGATTTTGAGGCTTTCAAAAAGGAACTTTTACACATCTTTGACAGACATTCAATTTCTCAAACTACAGATAATGAACATTTGGATTTGAAGCAGGGTAATCGAGACTTGGTAGCATACTTGGCCCAATTTAATAAATTGATTGTTGAGATCAATTGGCCAGAAGCCAAGAGAGCCGCCATCTTTTATAGAGGACTAAAAGATGAGTTGAAGGATGGATTCCTCAACGGCCTACTGAAGTTTCAGAATTAATTGATCTAGTCTTGCAGATTGACCAACGTCAATGCGAAAGGAGAAATGAAAGGCGCAAGGATGTGAGATATATTCCTCTGCGATTCGACAGAATAAGGTCAGAAAATTCTAAACCCAAAGAAGCCACAAGTGACAAAGAACCAATGCAAATTTGGTCAGTTCGGGGTCCCTTGACAAAGGAAGAAAGAGAGAAGAGACGTGTTGGCAAACTCTATGTTTTGCGGCAATTCTGGACATTTTGTCAAAGATTGTCCAAAGAAGCTCAAAAATAATACTTAGGTAAAAGACAGGCTCCACCAGTAGGAGGAATTGCTCTGGTGGAAGCTATTAATAAGGCAACTCCCGATTCTCAATTAATTGCTAACACTTTGCAGTCGTCTGCTCTGCATTTAATTCTATCTGTTCAGATAAGATTTGGAGATTCATAAGTTAATAAAATATCAGTCATGATTGATTCAGTGGCAACCAGTAATTTCTTTGCTATCAAATTTGCCTAATGTTTGGAGATCTACTTTCTAAAGAAGGCTAGACCTGGAGCTGTTCGTGCTGTAGACGGTACCAATCTTTCCTTTGGTCCCATTGTATATGACACTGAAGAAATTTCCTTGACGGGGCTAGGTAATCATCTAAGCATACTGAAATTCAGTCTCATTTTCAACTCAGTTTCAACTCATTTTGAGGTTACCTTGGCTAACAGAACACAACCCAAGGATTGACTGGGATAAGAGGTCCATTGAAATGGATTCAGATAACTGCAGGAAACAGTGTCATAGAAAAGATTGGAGAACCCTATGCCATCACCATCCTTGAGCTTGGCCAGTTCCAAGAATTCCACAAGAATACCTGGATTTGTCTTCAGTGTTTGACGAACAGGAAGCCAAGAAATTACCTCCGCATCGGGAGTATGATTGCAGAATCGAATTGGAACCAGGGGCTTCTTTGCCTTGTAGTAGGATCTATGCCCTGTCTGAAGCTGAAAATCCACATCTTAGGGAGTATGTGGATAAATATATGGCTAACAGATTTATCCGTCCATCCCAGTCTCCTGTCTCATCTCCACTCTTTTTTATTTCTAAAAACGATGGCAAGCTTAGAATATGTATTGATTATAGAGCCTTAAATCTAGTTACCAAGAAGAATCAATACCCTTTGCCTTTAATTTCTGAACTTCTGGATCAGGTAAAGCAGGCAAGAGTGTAGACAAAATTTGATTTAAGAGGAGCCTACCATTTAGTGCGTGTGGCAAAAGGTGATGAATGGAAGACAGCTTTCTGAACCCGGCTGGTTTTTTTTGAGTACCAAGTAATGCACTTCGGCCTGTGCAACGCCCTGGCGGCTTTCCAACATTTTGTTAACAATGTGTTGAGGGAGTTTTTGGATTGTTTCGCAGTTATCTACATCAATGACATTTTCATATTTTCGGCTAACATGAGAGAACATATCCAACATGTATGAGCAATATTAAACAGATTACTGGAAAATCAACTCTTTGTCAAGTTGGAGAAATGTGTGTTCCACTTCACCCAAGTAGAGTTCCTAGGTTTCGTATTGTCATCCAAAGGTGTCTCCATGGATGAGGCCAAGGTAAAGGCAATTAAGGATTGGCCTTCCCCACAAAATGTGAAGGAGGTGCAGAGCTTTATTGGCTTTGCCAATTTCTACAGGCGCTTTCTTCCTAAGTTTTTGGAAAAAGTTTGTCCACTTACTCGTTTACTGAAGAAAGAGACCAAATTCGAATGGAATGCAGAAATTTAAGAAGCCTTTGGGGAACTCAAGAAGATTTTCATCACTGCTCCAGTGTTGCAGCATCCAAATCCAGAAGAACCCTTCTATGTGGAAGCTGATGCTTCTAATATGGCCATTGGAGGGATACTTTCACAGAGACACAAGAATAGTGGGCAACTTCATCCGGTGGCTTACAGATCCCATTCATTAACTGCTACAGAAATCAATTATTCCATTGCTGACAAGGAGTTGCTTGCAGTAAAGGATGCATTTCAAGAATGGTGACATTTTTTGTTAGGGGCTAAGCAGCTTGGACACTCAATCCCAGACAATTGAGATGGTCCTTGTTTTTTGCAGATTACAATTTTGTGTTGACCTGCAGGCCTGGCTCTGCAAATGGATGCCTTATCTCATCTTGACACCGGAGAAGAAGAAAGTAGAACAAAAGAGAAAGGGCTGATTATTCCTCAGGAGAAGATAATTGGAGCCATTCTATATCCGAAATTTGAAGAAAAGTAAAGAAACTCCCTTTCAACTGAAGAATTGAGTTCATGGGTGAAAGAAGGAACTGGAAGGAAGATAAAGAATGGAAAGTCAAATCACTTTGAGAATCTTTTTTGTTCCTAATGACGAGCTCCATTTGGAGGTGATTCGGCATTGCTATGATGATTTGCTCGCAGGTCACAAGGGAGTCAAGAAGATGTTGGAGTTAATACAACGAGAATTCTGGTGGCCCACCATGGAAGATCAGGGGAGACAATATGTGGCATCTTGTGAGCAGTGCATTAAAGGGAAATCTTCTAGATCTGCCCCACAAGGTTTTTTGCAACCGTTGCCCCCAGCTCCTTATCCGTGGCACACCATTTCCATGGATTTCATTATAGATATTCCCTCTAGTCAGGGTTATTCAACAATTTGGGTGGTGGTAGATCATTTTACGAAGATGAGTCACTTAGTCCCACTGAAATCAATCCCTAATGCAACACAATTGTCCACACTGTTCACACTGCATGTAATGAGGGCTCATGGCATTCCAAAGGTTGTGATTTCTGACGGGGGCCCTCAATTCGTATCACATTTCTAGAGGGCTTTCCTAAAAAGATTGGAAGTTGATTCTCGTTTGTCTGGGCAGCTGAATTTGCTTACAATAATGCCAAACATTCTTCCACAGTGTTTTCACCCTCCTCTTTAAATTCTGGAAGACATCCAAACACATTTGTAGGAAAACAAGATAGTGAGGTTCCGGCAGTGGAAGCAGTGGGTCAAAATTTAAAAAACGCTCATCAGGTAGCTACTGGTAATTTGATTAAAGCTAAGAGTTCCTACAAGAAGCAAGCCGACAAGGTGTGGATTTCGACTTGAAATATGCACCTAAAAGGGAATCGCAAATTTCAGCCTCGATTTGTGGGTCCTTTTCAGGTAGAGAGAATGGTGAATCCTGTGAGTGTGAAGGATCGACTTCCACCTAAGTTGAGGATACATCCCGTTTTTTTTAAATATTTCTTTTTATTGAAAAACAAAGCAAGGCAAAAACAAAAGATACATCCCGTTTTTGATGTCTCTTTGCTGAAAAAGAATCCCCATCAATTTAGAGTTAGAGTTCCACCAGTCCCGGTTCAAATTCAGTCCGAAGAAGAGTTTGAAGTTAAACGCATTTTAGATTCCAAGATTAAGAGAGGGAAGTTGTATTACTTGGTGGACTAGAAGGGTTTTGGCCCAGAGGAAAGAACTTGACTACCAAAAGACAATCTACATGCTCCCAAATTGGTAAAAGAGTTTCATAGAACCCATCCCAATAAGCCAAAAGGGCCTTGGTGAGAGGTACTGTCAGGAGTGTCTTGACAAGAGTGTTGAAACCTTCAAGAAAATGCAAGATCAGACACAAGTTTCACTGTCCCATCTATTCCAGACTTCGTAGAGTCATTTAATTGACTATAGTCTCGCTTTGGTTGTTAATTCTATGTGGCTCTCGGTCGCGGAATTACAACATGGCCACCAAAGACCCAGGCTTGGGTTACCGGTCTAGTTGTAATGCTCGCGAGCGGGCGCAGCTGTGTTAGTGCCCGCTCACGAACATTGCTGCGCACTTTAACTGACATTCTATGAGGACAGGCAGCATTTCACGAGTGCTATGTTCAATTCCCAGGAAGACAGAGTTTTTGGAAGACGGCATTTCAGAATTCTAGAAGCTAAGTGCTCCTTTTGTATCACAAACTTTGGGTGAGCAGGTTTCTTTGTTTGCAATTTGTTTTAGGACTGAGTAAAAATTATTACCAGTCTTTTCCTCTTGTCACAGTATTTTCAGAGAGGCTACTAACTATAGGGTGTCTCTTCTATCAGCTAGCGTTGAGCATACAGAAAGAGAGATACTGGTAAAGACTGAAGAAAAATTGTGGGTGAGAGAAATATCAAGATCCAAGTCGCCTATACCACAGAACTATTGAAGGAAATATCATTCTGGTACATCCATAGAATGGACAGCTAAATATTGAGCTGAGTATAGTCCTTACCAACAAGAGTAGACTAAGTAGATATAATTATATATATATATAATTGTACTTACATACAAGGCAAATTCTTCATTGGCTGGAAGACAAGAAGAAGAGAACAACATTACAAAGAGAAGTTACTTCATTCATACTCAGCCATAATTCTTCTACAGAAGTTCAATAAAGAGAAATTATTTAGGAACTGGTACAAGTGACAAACAGGATCATACCAGAATCCACACACCAAACCAGAACCGAATAGTGGTAGATCGTGAACCATTGATCAACACTATAATAAGAGAGCAGCAAACCAATGTGGGAAGACAGGTAACCTAGTAATAGTGTAAGAGGGAGGTACGAAGCAGTTATAGTGGTTACATGTTGTCATTTATTACAGGAGTCAACAAGAAGAATTGTTGGGTTCCAGGCTAGAAGAAACGAAGCAGTGGCAGTCTGTCTTTCTTTTCCCAATCCCCTTTCCCCCTCTCTGCTGCTATTGAGCTTAAACGTTCACTGTAGTGGTGTCAGGGATTGAGGAAGTTTGCATCTGCTCCAGTGGAATCTACAGTTCAGATGTTGGTACTTGACACCTTTTTATTGGCGGCCCTGTCAAGGGTTGGTGTCGGCAATGGATTCATACAGGCCTTTAAAATGTTATACTTTAGTCCTAGAGCTAGACTCTCTGTAAATGGGGTTCTCACACACTTTCTGGAAATAATCAGAGGTACCCGACAGGGTTGTCCAAGCTCCCCGCTGCTATTTGCACTGTACATAGACCCTTTTTTGCGACAACTTGAATGTAATAGGAGGATTAAGCCTAAAGAATCTCAGGGTGGGAACACTAAAACTTTAGTCTATGCCGACGACATTGCGATAGTTACCCCTGATCCTGAATTAGCTATGGCTGAGATAGAGATAGAAGCAGTGAGATTTGGGCGACTCTGCGGGTACTCCCTTAATAACAGCAAAACTTAAATTGTTTGTAGCAATATAATCATGGCTAATGATGCTAGACAGGTAGAAAAGGATACATACTTGGGGGTTGATGTTTTGGCTAATGCCGACAAAATTGTTGAGGGCAATATTGATCCTTTAATCCCTAAAACTAAAACTGACTTATTGAGAATACATAAACTACACTTGTCGATTATTGGCAGATGCAATATAATTAAAATGCTTTTCTTTCCCAAATTTCTGTGTCTTTTAAGGGCAATTCCTTTAGAATTCTCTACTTTATGTTTGAAAAAGATTGACGTCTTAGTTTCTCGTTTTATTTGGGCATATGATAAGACGAGGAGAGCGTTTTACATTTTTATCTTTCCCAGGAGATAGGGGAGGCCTCGCATTGCCAAATATTATATTATATTATTGGGCACTACCCTATTAGCCAATCTAACCCTCATATCTGAAAAGCCACCAAATTGTTTTATGGAGGAAATACCTACGTCAATAGAACTTATTATGGGCAAAGAAGCATGGGGGTGGCTTTGGAGATTCCTTAATGATAGCCACTACAAAAAGGTCCACTTCAAAACATTAATAGGTGGGTATAGAAATATGAGATTAGTTCGGAAATTGCTACGGTTGGGTCGACTGAACTACTACACACCGATAGATAATACCCCTAACCTGCCGGAAATTTTTAAAGATCCTATCATTAAAAAATAGTATGAGGCCAGCCTGTCCAAACTTGGTGGTTTCTATTCTTTATCCAACATAGTTAGCTTTGACAATCTCAAGGAGACCTATAATTTAGATTGGAGAGATTTTAATGAATACCTCTAGGTATGAGATTTTTTAGGCAAAAAAGGTGGAGGCTCAATTGGATTTACCAGCAATGACATGTGAAGGACTGGGTTCTTTTGGACCCAGCGGTGCCAGGGCACAACACCTAAAACCTTCGTGGGTAACCTGCTCCGGCGTACAAGTCACAGAGACACGGGACACTTCCTCTGACGTCAAAGATTCAAGGTTTATTTACTGCAGGGAACACAGAGATCACGACAAGTACACAGCGTGCAACTTGGGGAGACTGCTTCAAATTGGTTCTGTGGATCGCTCCTTTTATACAGTTTTTACCCATAGGGTAACATTGAACACAAAAGTTTACAACCCAGTTCCCACAATTAGCCCCCAGAGGGGTCGCTTTGGTCACTTTGAAACACATGAGGTCCGGAACATGAGTGCGGAAACATTTGGCGGTTCCCAACTATAAAAACCATCTTCCCACCATTTAGCAAATTCCAATCGACAGTAAAGTAGATCGAAATAGGAATGAAGACAGGTGCAGAGGAAGACGGAGACAGTGGGGAGATCGGAAAGGGTGTAAAAGGGGAGGTATCGGGAAACACGAGATACAGACATCAAAGAGACGTGCCTAATGAGATGCACGGCTGAGACAATAAGTCCGTGCGGCAAGATGAGCCTCGAGCGGCGCCATTTGCCTTACAGTAGCATCCCCCTCGTCATAAAGACACTTACAAAGAACATGTGTCTTCCGCAAATATCTTGGGAGTCCCAGGGTCGCGAAGCGGACAGCGTCCGTTCGCTGGCTACTTGAGGGCAAGAGACAAAATGGATGCCGTATCTAAGATGGAACCCGTGGGTACAGATGAAAAACCCACGTAACAAACGAACGGTTTAAGTTAGCACAGCGAAACTGCGCACACTTACTAAACTCGTCATTTGCGGTTCATAGATACCAGACTCGACCATATTCGTGCGAGTCGAAAGCACCACTTACAATTGTCACGGAACCTCAGACGCTCCTTTTGCCCTCACGTAGGCAAGCACTAGTCGGAATCATATTCGATATTCATCAGACCCTTGAGATGTTGCTGTAGCATAGCTCTGTCCAATCGAGTCCCCTTGGTAACAGATGGTTGTCTCATACACGTTGTAGCACAGAGGCCACATAAGGCAGGACCACACTGTACACAAAGGCAACACGTGAACAGGAACACTACCACAACTCCAATGATCATCAGAATTTTCCAACCCCAAGTCGACATCAGGCCCCAAAACCATCCAAGTAGCGTCCAATCCCCTACATCCACGTGTATGGATTCGGAGATCTTATGCAACCTCGAGATGGCTTGATAGACAGTAGGAGCATTATCTGGAATGAAAATGCAGCAGCTCGAATGGATCACCTTACATACCCCACCGCGATCTGCTAGGATGACATCTAAAACCATTCGGTTTTGTAACGTCATAAGCCTCTCCGCCTGAAGTTCTGTGGTGATATTACCAAGGGCACTGGCAGTAATATTAGCTGTCGATTCTACCACTCGAGTCAACTGCCTCAGGTTCCTACTATTAACCATAGGTCCCCAAAACGGGAGGAAACCCTTGAAAAAGTCTCCTGCCTCTTGACCGGCAGTGTCCTCTTCGCTAATTACGCCTCGCACAACTCTAGTCTTATGATAATCGGCATCTACAGTGAACGTCGGAGGCAACAGATTTGCAATAAAACATGTGCCCATGAAGTCTGCGGGCAACCATGTGTATGCACGATCATAACAGATAAAGTAGGTACCCTTGGCAGCCAGAAACACAGGGGATGAGAACATCGGCAAAATGTAATTTTCGATGCAACCACTTGCTCCAAGTCGGGCTTGCGATCTTCGGCCACGACCCATGATACAAAAATTACCAGTGTGGGGTACGACCCATATTGGAGGCGAGCTTTTGAGCTGCTTTTCACTAGTGAACACACTATATTCACCTCTACTTAGGACCTTATAGGCTCGTACCTCTTCCTCAGGGATAAGCGAATAGTCATGGATCTCACTCTCCATATCCTCTATTGCTATCGATAAAGGCTTCTGATACGAGGTGGGGCCAGAGTAGGGGGAATGTGGTTCTCGAATGGGGTGGAAACCCAGTGCGCTTCGAAACATTGTTTGAAATGCTCGAGCTGACCCTTGGGAACTATACGGTAACACCAGATATGGAATTCCCTTATCTGTAGTATGTGGCATCAACCCACACACCCAACAATTAGTAGTGTTAACCACTAACTGATGCTGATGAAGGAGCTGAATAAAGGAATTATTGCGGAATTCTACACGTCTAGCCTGCTCGTGTTCCGGTAACATGTGAAAAGAATGGGGAGAAGCAGTAGTGGTAAGATTAGGGTAAGGAATAGGAGTAGGTGTAGCTGGTAAGAAGTAGGACATAGTGTAATACACCCCACCCGCCAATAATGCAGAAGCAGTCAAAAACAACATAAACAATCGAAATATGAAGCATTTAGTACGACTGAGTTGCTGCAGCTTGAGTCTGTAGTCTTGAGCTCCTTCCAAATCATTCAGCTTCGAGAATGCCATTCCCTACGACCGTCCGCAACGTTTCTTGACGCACTCCGTTCTGTGCAGCAATAGTCAATCCCTAGGGGTTCCTAGGAACCGACGGCCTTTAACCTAGCGTCAAGACCTACTATCCAGAAGGAAGTACGCGCGCGGCCCTACGGCCTTCAATACACAATACGTATATTCAAGCACAAAGTCTCTCTGCTGTAAAATGAAAAAGGTACAAGGAGGAAGCTCAATATATGTACAAAAATTACAGTGATACGAATGTTCAAAACTGATCACGGGAAACGGGGATAATGCAGTTTTCGATTTCAGCAAAGTAAGAAAATTTTATTTGTCCTTAGTGTGAGATCGCAAAGAATATCGATGTTTCCCGGGACGTGTCTGCTCGTCGAACAAAGGATCCGTTGAAGAGACAGCGTCCTGCTGATCAGTTGATTGATCTGGTCTCGAGTCTTTTGCTGACAAATGTTCAACAGTGGCTGTCTGCTGCGCTGAGGATTCTCCAACAGGCTGTGCGTCGCTGAAAGGCACAAACACCGGCAATGTTTCTGTCTCTGATGATGCAATGCCTTTCCTTACCCACGGGTCTGCCGGCAAAGGAATAGGGACTCGCTTACAATGGGTAGCATGTACCCAATTTTTCCGCCCCTCAAGACGAACGGCAGTCCTCGTGGCCAGGAGCACCTGGTAAGGTCCGGTAAACCGGGGGTCCAGATTGTTCTTTCGTGAAAAGTTGCGTGTAACCACCCAGTCTCCGGGCTGGAGCTGGTGGCCTGGACCCTCCGTCTGCGTCGGCAATGCGTCGTAAACCTGTTGGTGAATTAACCTCAGTTTAGCAGTCAAGTCATGTAAGTAGTCAATCAACATTGGATACTCAAGATCAGAAAATATCCCTGGCCTAGGAACCCCCCACACATTCGCAGGACGGCCGAACACTATTTCATAGGGACTAAGCCCTATTCGGGAGTGTACAGTCGCCCTTGTTGACAGTAATGCTAAGGGTAAAGCGTCAGGCCACGAAAGACCAGTCGTAGCCTGAATCTTTGCTAACTTTAGTTTAAGGGTGCCATTGTACCCTTCAACCAATCCAGCTGACTGGGGATGATTGGCGCTGTGGAATTTTTGATTAATTCCAAGGCCCTTACACACACTCTTCATCACACTTCCGACAAACTCACTTCCGTTATCTGACCACACGACTCTAGGCATTCCATACCGAGGAAAATATTCCTTCAGTAGGATCTTCGCAGTTGACAAAGCAGTATTGTCTCTGAGAGGATAGGCCTCGATCCATCGGGAGAATGCGCAAACCACAACTAAAACGTATTTCAGGTTATTGCATCGCTCCATATGGATGAAGTCCAATTGAATCACCTCAAAGGGATGCGAAGGAGGAGCAAAACTGCCAGGAGGAGTTGGGGTTCCTTTGCCAGGATTGTACATTATACACACCATACAATTCTTCACCAGACGTTCAGCACATTTCGTAATTCCATCATTCTTCCACACAGGCGACAACAACTTACAAATACCTTTCGCGCTAATATGTGCCAACCCATGTGCCATTGTCACAACGGCCAGTACATACGCGTCAGGCAACATCCATCTTTTCTGATCCGACAAATCAATCCAACAACCATTTGCATCCAACTTTCCCGTACTTTCTTTCCACTTCGTCTTTTCAGTGTCGGTGGCCTCATTCTGAATTGCTTTCACGCTCTCAACAGTATCTTCACACATACTTGATTCTGTAGGCCACCTGACCGAACTCGTCACATACATTCGAGTGCTAAGGTTCCGGGCAGTCTCCTTAGCAATCTCATCTGCAAACGCATTACCACGACCAACATCATCCGTCACTTTACGATGTGCACTACATTTAACAATCGCAACTTGCGTAGGCAAAGTCAATGCATCCAAGAGATCGTTCACAAGCTGGCCATGCTGTATCTTCGTACCGTGCGACGTCAAGAAACCACGCTCTCGCCACAATCGTCCAAAGCTATGCGCCACACCGAACGCATATTGACTATCAGTGTACACATTCACACGTTTCCCTTTCGCTAACACGCATGCTCTAGTAAGAGCAATCAGCTCCGCAGCTTGGGCAGAATTCTGATTCAATCTTGCAGTTTCAACAACAGTGTTCAGTGTTACAACAGCATAAGCGGTAGTCACATCGCCATTCGACAACTTAAAACATGACCCATCCACATACAGAGTGCCATCCGGATCGTCCAATGGGGTGTTTTTAAGGTCCACTCGACCTTTCGTTTCCTCTTCTGTCCGCAAGTAACAGTCATGTTCTGCTACTTCATCTGACTCTGAGCTAATTGGTAACAAAGTTGCCGGATTTAGGACATTACAACGTTTTATCTGAATATGGCTTGCCAAGAGCGTCAATTCGTACCCAGACAACCTCGCACTCGTCAAGTGCTGAGTTTTCGTACGATTCAACAAAGTATCGACTGCATGCGGAACCATCACCGTAAGCATATTATCCATGACCAATCCTGCTGATTGTCGGATGGAGACCGCAGCTGCCGCAGTTGCTCTCAAACAACTCGGCAATGCTCTAGCTACTGGGTCCAAGGTCGAGGAAAAATATGCACATGGACGTTGCTTACCACCGAAAGGTTGCGTTAAGACACTCAAAGCACAACCTTCCCTCTCGTGAACATATAGTGTAAACGGCTTACTGTAGTCAGGGGTACCTAGCACAGGAGCCGAACACAATGAATCACGTAATTCAGAAAAACTTTTCTGACATTCTTCCGTCCATGGTAAAGGAGTTGGAACATCCTTGCACGTAAGAGCCACCAATGGTTTCGCTAGCAATGAGAAATTAGGAATCCATTGCCTGCAGTACGACGTGATACCTAGAAAGGCACGCACATCTCTTTGGGTTTGTGGCACAGCCATTCGCGCAATCGCTGCAATCCTCTCTGGGGTCAACCTCCTTCCCTCCATTGACAATAAGTGACCTAGATAGGTTACTTCTTGACAACAATATTGGAGTTTAGAAGGTGACACCTTGTGATTTAACTCACAGAGATGTTGCAGCAACGACACCGTAGTAATTTTGCAAATGTCCTGAGTATCAGCAGCCACCAATAAGTCATCGACGTATTGGATTAAGGCCGCACCAACCGGCAACCGAAACGCATCCAGTTGACCCTTCAAGGCTTGGCTGTAAATAGATGGACTTTCACAGTAGCCCTGAGGAGCGCGTTTGAACCGGAAGCTACGCCCACCGAGAGAGAAACCGAAAAGGTCCCTACTCTCTTCGGCAATCGGGATGCTGAAAAACGCATTTTTCAAATCAATCACCGAAAACCATGATGCCGTAGCTGGAATCAGAGTCAGTAGCGCCGTGATGTCGGGCACAACAGGAAATTGAGGAACCACAATTTTATTTACCTCCCGTAAATCGATAACAAAACGATAAACAGGCGGTTTGGTAGGATCAGTACGTTTAAGAATGGGCAGTACAGGGCTATTGCACACGTTTCCCCGCGTCTCTTCAATAACATCTTTCTCGATCAAGTCATAAATGATCGCTAACAGTGCCCGTTCACCATCAAGGGAGATACGATATTGGGGAATACGTGGCAATCGCACATTCGATTTCAACTGAACAACATAGGGAGAGATATCAAGTAGGCCCACATCATTTGGACCCGTCGCCCACAAAGACGCAGGAAGAGAACTCAATTCCGGTGGAAGCCTATCGAGAGACAAATACATAGGAGAGACAACCCTCTCTCCTAACGTAAGCTTCACACCCGCAGGAGAACAGTACAAAGTTGCATACAGACGTTTAAGCAAATCCAGGCCCAATAGATTTTCACCACAACCCGTGGTTAAAATCAACGGAGCTTGGAGCTCACGTGGCCCAATTTGAAGGGGCAAAGGGCGAGAAACTGGATTGCTAACGGGGGCACCAGAAAATCCAACGGAAACATTTGTTAAGCCAGACAAAGGTGCGCCAGGGAGTTTCGAATGCATGATAGAACTTTTTGCTGCACCAGTGTCCAACAGAAAAGGCTCAACGACGCCCGATGTAGCAACTGCGACGTAAGGCCCTCTCTGATCAACCGGAACTGATACCACTCCCTCTCCTTGTCTATGGCTGTCCTAGTAATTACTGTCGTCAGTTCCCTGATCGACGTAATAATCGTCTACAGTGTACTGCGCCGATCGCCCTTGCGACGATCCACGTTGATCGAAACAATTATTAAAATTAGATGAGTTGTCTGAGCGATCATTTTGAGCACCACGACCTCTACCACGTGATGCCTGCTGTGAACCACCACGGCCTCCTTTAGACGAATTACCACTATTACGTTCATTTAGAGCAGGACAATTGAATTTGATGTGTCCCTCTTGTCTACAATAGGCGCATTGATTGTACCCTAACGAGGACCTTTGGAAGGAGGAATCATTACGCGACTGTGATCGATTCGATTGCGACTGCGACCTATTCTGTTGAGGCGCATTCTGATTGGAACGCGGCGGGTACGCTTGTTGCAGCAACACTTTAGTTTTCAGCTCTTTTGTCTTTTTGTCAGCACGGTCATTCTCTTCTTTCTCCCTATTTTCGTAATATTGTGCCGTAGCCAATATCTGAGCCGAGGTAGAAACGGCCCATGCACTCTCTGAATTCTTCAATTTATTGCTCAAATCGGGCAACAAATTCGACACAAATTTATCCACAAACAACCTCTGTCCACCCTCAGTACCCATATCCTGTCCACTATGGTCAATGAATGCTTCCTCAAACCTCGTAAAGAAGTCGGAAACACTCTCATCTTTCTTTTGTTTGCAAGCGGACAATTTGTCCCAATTTACTCTCATAGCTGGCATAAGCGTTTTCATAAGCGTTATTATTCTTTGAGGGAGAGCAGTAATCAATTGATCGGGTTTAGTAGCAGCCACTTGTCCAGCATCTGCCGCTGTAATGGCAGCCCAATCACCACCTAATTCATTTGCGTGATCTCGGTGACGAATCTTAGCCCATACCGGCTGCGGTACGACGTTGCCAAACAACATGTCGATATCGGCGAGATTCATCACCGTAGCATCTACGAGCTGCGATAATTCTTTATAATACCCTGTAGGATTTTTACGAGGATCGGGCAAAGATTGTTTCACCTGAAGCACTTCCGATCGTTTCCATGGGAGGTGTATCCACACTCGCTCAAAGTGCGCCAATACCGGAGGATTAGCATTAGCATCAGCTGGTATCCAAACCGGCGGAACTTCACGCATAGGATATTGGCCAGACTCGTCTTGTTTTTCAATATCCTCAACAAACAGTGCATGAGGAATAGGAGCGGGACGAAGAGATAGCAACCGCTCAATAGCACGTCGGACATTAGTATCCACTATCAGCCCAGTTGCGAACTGAAGCCGAAGGTCAGACAGGGCGGTCAGCACCTCGTCAGGCGCATCGGCCGCTATCTGATCATGTAGGAACTTGCACATCTCATCAAACACATACCTTTGGGTCGGTATGTTGAATTGATTAAACGTTTCGAGAACAACACGGGGTGGATTTCTAAGGGGGTTTACCATCCAACCCATCGCCATATTATATAGTGCAACACGTTCTCTGTTTCCAGGAAGCTGGCTACGTCTCTGAGGACCATCAGAGCTAGCAGACCCATGAACAGGTCCGAGCGACTGAAAGAAACTAGCTGCAATAGGAGAATTACGACTACGAGTAGAGGGAGAAAGATAAGACACAGGACTAACAAGAGAAGGAGTAGAAACAGTAGCAGCAACAGGGGTTAACAAAACAGGAGCAGTAGCGGGAGCAGGAGTATGTGGAAGCGGAGGAGCAGTAGGAATAGAAACAGACAAAGGAGCAGGAACAGTCGGAAGAACGGGTGCAGGTTGAGGAACAGGTGGAGGAACAATAGGTGGAAGAACAGGTACGACAGGGACCACAGGAGCTGCGGTACCCTGAACGTACGGAGGTGGCGACTTCATTAGGTAGGACATTAAAGGATCCTCAACTGCCTCTTCCTTCTTATCCGACTCCGTAGGTAAAGCAGGATAACATTTATCTATGGTCATACGCTGTAATCTCTCAAACACTTCCTTATCCTTATCCTCCTTATCACGCTGGAACTGCTCTGCTTTCTTCACTATGGTAGCAACATTATCTCGCTGACTACGTTTAGTCTGTCTGATTTCTTTCTGTCGGGCTTCTTTGCGCCACAACCGAAAGGCATCAAACATGGCCGGCCTTGATTTTCGTTCGAACAACTTCATTTCTAGATTATCTAAGATTGACGCCTCGAAGCTACCGTGAGGTGGCCAACGAAGGTCGCCGTCTTTCTTTGTATATTTAACCCAATAATCATTAAAGGTAATCGGGCCTAGCCCATGTTTGCTATATAGATCATAAGTAGGAGTTCCAACCGGAGGTATCGGACACGAGTCCTCCAGCAGGGAATCCGCACCACAAGGTCTGAGACAACTAAACAAAGTACTGCGACCAGGCATCTTGCACACTAGCCGAGTTTCACAAACTTCGAGGGTTACGGGATTTACCAGGTCCCAGCAAAGAACAAAACCCTCGGTTTTTGGCGGCTGCAGTCGTCAAATAATACAACAACAAAGTACGCTAGCAAAGTGTCACCGACAAAAACACTCACACAGCGTGAACAACAAAAACACTCGCTAGAGTGTCAATCAACCAAAGACTATGGGAGCGACCCACAAATACTTAACTCAAAAATCGATGGCGTCACCAGGAAGGCCCGTCTATCGTCTCGCTCTACCAAGGTCTACGCCAGGCGCCAAAACAGGTCTACAGTCAGGGCAGCAGTCCGTCGCAGCCGTCCGGAGGCGGGAATCTTCGCGGGAAAAGTCTTCGGGCCACTTATTTCGACAACAGGATCGATGAAGCGGGGTGCACCTTCCCTCGGAGATTTCACACGAAGTTCCTCACGATCGTCGGGCTTGGACCGGTACCACTGATGCAGCCCCACGTTGGGCGCCAACTGAAGGACTGGGTTCTTTTGGACCCAGCGGTGCCAGGGCACAACACCTAAAACCTTCGTGGGTAACCTGCTCCGGCGTACAAGTCACAGAGACACGGGACACTTCCTCTGACGTCAAAGATTCAAGGTTTATTTACTGCAGGGAACACAGAGATCACGACAAGTACACAGCGTGCAACTTGGGGAGACTGCTTCAAATTGGTTCTGTGGATCGCTCCTTTTATACAGTTTTTACCCATAGGGTAACATTGAACACAAAAGTTTACAACCCAGTTCCCACAATTAGCCCCCAGAGGGGTCGCTTTGGTCACTTTGAAACACATGAGGTCCGGAACATGAGTGCGGAAACATTTGGCGGTTCCCAACTATAAAAACCATCTTCCCACCATTTAGCAAATTCCAATCGACAGTAAAGTAGATCGAAATAGGAATGAAGACAGGTGCAGAGGAAGACGGAGACAGTGGGGAGATCGGAAAGGGTGTAAAAGGGGAGGTATCGGGAAACACGAGATACAGACATCAAAGAGACGTGCCTAATGAGATGCACGGCTGAGACAATAAGTCCGTGCGGCAAGATGAGCCTCGAGCGGCGCCATTTGCCTTACAGTAGCATCCCCCTCGTCATAAAGACACTTACAAAGAACATGTGTCTTCCGCAAATATCTTGGGAGTCCCAGGGTTGCGAAGCGGACAGCGTCCGTTCGCTGGCTACTTGAGGGCAAGAGACAAAATGGATGCCGTATCTAAGATGGAACCCGTGGGTACAGATGAAAAACCCACGTAACAAACGAACGGTTTAAGTTAGCACAGCGAAACTGCGCACACTTACTAAACTCGTCATTTGCGGTTCATAGATACCAGACTCGACCATATTCGTGCGAGTCGAAAGCACCACTTACAATTGTCACGGAACCTCACATGGTAGACAGATAAAAGAAAAATAGACTGCTTTCCATCGGAGACGTGTATAGTTATTTTAATTCATTAATGTCGGATGATATGGAGGCCCGAGCAATAAAATGGAAACCAGAGATAGGCATCCAGGAAAGTCTATTTTACCATTCAGTCGAACTAGCGCAGAAAATCCTAATTCCAGTGCGGCTTCAGGCTCAATACTACAAATCTTGTTTTTCACTCTACTATACTCCCAAGAAAATCTCTAAATGGGGGTCTGGAAAAGGAACTCAATGTGCCCGTTGTGCATTGCACAAAGCAGATCTATATCACATGTTTAGCTCATGTCACTCTTTAAGTGGCATGAAACAGGAAATGTCAAACTTTTTTTTGAAAGTGCCAGGGGTGGACTATGTCCTCACTTCTTCTTTGGTGGGACTTGGGGTAGACCCGCAACTTCAAGGGAAGCCAGGAGAACAACTGGTATTTATTGGTCTGGCTATACTGTGCCTATGCTTGGCCTCGGCATGGTTGGATCCAACCCCCCCTAGCTTTCATCATTGGTTTTCCCACTTATTAGCAAAGTATACCTTTGAGAAAGCTATTTACGCAAAGAGGGTAATACAGGCCCGCTCTAAAGGCTTAAACATTTGGGATGGATTGATAACTATTAGTGAAGTTTTTCATGCTTCAAATAATTACTCAGCTTAAGTCGAACCCCTCATGGGTGGGGAGGGTGGGGGGGTGTAGGACGGGGGGTGTAAACTTATAAAATGTGCATCATTTGTACCCTTTTTCTGATATTTCACTTTTGGGTAGTTTTATGTGTTTCTGCTTTTAGTCTTTTATTCCTATTTCCTATTCCTATTTTATTCCTATTTGTTATATGCGTTTTACTGTAAATTGTATAACTATGCACAAATAATTTAAAAAAAAGATATTAGATCTTCTGTACGACAACCCCTATTCCTAACGCAAGGCGTTATTTACCATCAAGAGACCCTGCATTCTTAAAATCTCTGAGAAACGTGCATGTGTTGTACAATCTTCCTTTACATTAAAATGGTTCTTCATAGGTGTAAATCACTATCTCCCTTAGACGGTTAATGCTACGAAAAAAACTGAAAATGCTTTAGCGACATGTCAATTCCCAGGAAAGGGCATGGCTGGTTTTCATTTTAATATAATTTTTTTTGTGTTAAAATGTTTTGTCGGTTTTCTTTAGGAACAGTTGCCTGTTAATGTATTTAAATAAACCTTTGGAATTATTTTAAAAATTGGAATATGTAATTTCTGATGACCAGCCCCTTAACTTTCATTGTAATAGTTTAAATTCTTAATATATTTTGTAAGGTTCTTTTTATATCTTTGGAGGATATATGCCATTTTTATGTATAATACTGATCTTTGTCTCTTTTAAGCATTTGAACATAAATCCGATTAACATTCTTGATAATGATTGTTATTGCAGTATTATGGAAGCAGATTCCAGAATTAATAATCGTGCACTTTTACTTACTTCTAGGGAGAGTCGCAAACCCAATGTTTTTACTGTGTTTAATATAATGAGAATCTTTAGGTTCACATTAGTGGACCTCGGCCTACTCTTCTGAATTGCACATTTTTAACGTGTGTGACATGCTGCTCTTGTAACTAAGGTCTTTTCTCTCTTCCTACCTGTGCATCGAGGACCTTCGATTGTGACCTTCACATGTGAACTATTTGTCTGGAATTCAGCTAACTCAATGGTCCTGCTCACTCTGGTCGTAGAGAGAACAGATTACAGTTATAAATAATGGAGGTCACTGTGGTAATGAAGAAGAATGCTTCGTAGTCCAAGTATGTATTTAGTATTATTATTATTATTATTATTATTGACATTTGTTGAGCGCACGGCTACCCCCAACGGGGGTGTCCCGGCGCTAAGGATTGCAAGCAGAAGGGGGAAAGAATTAACAGCCAGCGAATAGGAAGGTCTTTAATTTGATCCTAAATTGAGATTCCATGTCCATGAGATGGAGGCTGATGGGAAGAGAGTTCCAGAGTTTAGAAACCACCACTGCAAAAGCTCTACCCCCCTTCCTCGCAAGGGTAGGTTTATTCAGGATGTGAAGTAGAACCCCCACCAGGAGCAGCCTTCCTGCTGCTCAGCCCATCCTCCAACTGACACCCTCTCTCATCCAACATTCCACTGCCACCTTTCACACCAACATTCCATCAACTCACTCCCACTGGCTGAGCAGCAGGTACAACACAGAAGCTCTAAAAAGAATAACAATAAAATAGTGCATACAAAAGATGACAATAAAATTATTACATGCAACACAGGGGCATCAGAACAAATGCAAGCAAATAAACATTGATGCAAATTGCTGATGTTAAAGCATGCAGATAACAGATGGAAACATACAATGCATGTGTATGAAAAACAAATGAAAAGATAAAGATAATAAAAGGGAATATACACACATCATCTCCCTGTGGGGGTGGACACCGAGGTGCCATACTTACCTACGGTTATGGGGTGACATCGACCAAACTACTCCCCGAACAGAGATCGGACTACGAGGGTCGGAATGAGGGAAGGCACGTCGTGGAGGATAGCCCCACCCACCTCTCGTGTTTACCTACAGTGAGGCATGGAGCCGGAAGGAGAAGGAGCTGACCCCAGAAGCAGTGGTTCGCAACCACTGAAAACGGACCAAGACCAAGAAGGAGCGTTGTTGACCAGCGGAAGAGACAAGGTGTATGCGGAGTGGAGAGAGAAAACGGAGACCAAAGCGGTGTCAAAGAGGAGGAGCCTGACGATCGTTGGAGTGAAGAGTGGTGGTGCCCACCGGAGGAGGCTGGAGAGTTGTGGGAGCCAGTGAGTGAAGACAGTTCCAGGGAAGGTGGGGGCGGATACAAGGGAAGTGGGGGGATGGTAGACAACGAGCATGGGTTGGGAGAATGGGACCTCCGATAACACTACAGCACATAATCCTTTCTTTAAAAGCTGCACATCCCTGACAACATTTCATCACAAATCCCCAGCCTGGTTCCTATCAACCTTGGCGTGTGCAGCAAGACGCCATTAACTGCGCAAGAACCCCCGGTTCCGGCAGGGCACGGACTTGACAATATATGCCCTGCAGGAACCTACAATGGCATTCCCATTGCAATGCCTTGCTAAGGCACACGTATGAGCTTTAGCAATGCACAGCAGTGGGCAAGCCACCTCAGGACCACCTGACCTTGATTCCAGCCACTATCAGGCGGGCGGTCTCAATATGGCTTTGTCAGTGTGGCAGGCCCATAACCTTCATCAATCAAGCAGCCCCTTTGATGTAAAAAACTCCGACGTGGGTGGAGATGGGATATGTTCCTTGCAAGTCTCCACTCTTGCATTTACAAGCAGGAGTCACAAATCAGAATCCTTTCTTGTTAATATTAAGAGGCAGGATTCTTCAAATACTACAAAATGGATGCTTTGAGCTGCAATACTGTTGTAAAGTTTTGGAGGTGCAAAATTAACTTGGCTCGTAAATCAATCAATGTGCAAAAACACAGCCAGGTTTGCAATCCCACTTCAGTGCATAATAATAAATCCACATTTTTAAAGCGCACAATCACCCGCAAGGGTCTCTAGGCGCTGGGGGCCGTCTGGAAGATTAAGCAAGCTATTGCCCAGAGTCATATGGTGCTGGGCTAATCTGCCGCTGGTGCCAGGGATCGAACCGTTATCCCCAGATTCCAGCGTCAGTCGCCCTAGCCGCGTCGCCACACCTCTTCCTCTTCCTCTACCTCTTCCTCTGCATCATGACCTTCCTATAAAATAATGCATAATCTTCAGAAAATGAACAATAGTATAGATCTTCCGTAGATGCTTTCTGCAGGACTATGGGTTATCACACCTTTCTGAATCAATTATCTGGTTCTGTGAAGCTTGAAAGGGGTACTGCTCTGCCCTTTGCTTGCAGGTCAAAGCAAAAACTGTGTAGCTGAGTAGTGCATACACACACATATCTAATTAATCAGAAAAGTAGGGATTACCTTTAAAACTGAACGCAAGACTATGGGCCTGATTATGAGCCTACCGGTCCACAAACCGCCAGACTCACAGTGGCACTGCAGTGGTGGTCTGGCCATTGCTGCACTCGTGGTCTGACCGCCCTATTATGTCTAGAGTGGTCGGACCACCATTGCATTGCTGCAACCGCCAGGGGTCAGAGAGTCCCTGTGGTGGGACCGTGATCTAAGGGCTGTAATATGCCTGGTGGGAGCCTGAGGCACTGCCAAGCATATTACAACTTTCCTTACCGCCAGGCGTCCCATGGAGGTTCATCCTCCATTAAACTGCTGGCGGAGAGGAAAGAAAGAGGGCCTTCTTACCCCTGTGCACAGGATTTATGCAGGTGGGGCACATGTTATGCATCCCAGTTTATTTCAACCCAGTTCCTACACAGGAGGGAATACATGACAGCATACATTCCTTCCCATGCAGGAACGTGCACTTTCGGTCCCGTGGCGGTGTAGTTTAAGGCTCACTATGAGTCTTTAAATCCAACCACCACCGAACCGCCACGTCGCCCGCCCACCAGACCACAAAAATCTGGCAGGTGGCGGTGGGTTTTGGCAGTGCGGAAGGGTGGTGGTGGTGTGCGGCCTGCTCCTGCACCACCAAAACTCGTAATCATGCTGTTAGATGGCAATCACCTAAGTGTATTATCCTTTTGTCCTCTGACAGACTACACATATGCAAAATCTGCTTTTTGCAAGCAAAGATTTGTAAATCTTCAAATATTCGCCCTTCCAAAACGTTGTGAAGTTCCACGGCTTGCTTTTGTTTTCATCCTTGTAAAATATTTTCCTCATTGCAACATAATTTTCACTGTACAGTGAGATAGGTTTCACTCTATTTGAACTGAGCCAGTCTGGAAAATGTACACAAAGTATTACTCTGCTGCTTTATCTTCCTTAAAGCTTTTCTGTGCAAGCAACAAATGTTTGTGGAATACCACTGGAAAGGAAATTAATCTTATTTTTTGCAAAGAATATCTTATGCAGAACTATTTTATTATTGTTAAATATATGTTCCTCAATTCCAACATGCCTGGAGGTTTGTGTGACATTATACCTGTTGGTTCCACACAGAACAAAGAAGCCAGAAACTACAATGTGCATGTGTGATCCTTAAATAGTTCTTAGTAATCCTTCTTGTGCTCTTCTATCATGTAATATGAAGGTTAAAAACACAGTGATGCAAAAATATTGTGGCAAAAATATTAAAAATAAATAGGAAAGTGTATATATTCAAAAGTATTAAATAATAAAATACCTTTAAAAAGTAAATGAATTAAAAAAATATGTTATATGTGTATATATATATATATATATATATGAAATACAAAAAATGAATCAATAAATACATGTAATAACCAGAAAAAATAAAATATTTATGTATCTTCAAATAAAATAAAAACGAATAATATACTAATATTAATAGATAGATGATGTAATAAAATAAAATGTAATAATTAGGAATACATACATATATATATATATATATATATATATATATATATATATATATATATATATATATATATCCTGGAAAACTCAAACCACTTCCTGATTTTCCGCAGCAGCAGACAGGCGAGGAAAGAGACACAGACCTCCGAGGTATTTCAAGTGGGCAAGATGATTTTATTGCAAGTGACCCAAACACAACGCGTTTGAAGCCCGTAAGCCCTTGATCACGTGTCACAAGTGAAAATACCATCTACTAAGTGAGTTATGCCCCTCCCAGATCTTAACATCACAGGTCACATGATCATAGGCACAGAAAACATACTCGTGTGGCTACTTCCATCTTTGAAAGGTTCTACATAGAGGCAGATTAATATAGTATGACACACACATTATTATATATACATGCTCAATAAATAATTTAAAAAACATGTAAAGTGCTAAGTGTCAAAATATTTGTAAAATAATAAATACAAATCATTTTAAAAGGTCTCATTGGATGAATCCAAGACTGCCAACATGGCGATAGCCGTAACGTTTTCATATTACCGGTTAAATCCGATTATTCTTTCAACCAAAAAGAACTGCCTGTGAATTACGTGTACTAGAAAATATATGTGTAATATTGTCTCTATTCTAACATTTCATCTTTGTACACGTATACACCACCAGTGGGGAGGCATTATAAATATATATAACGAACCACCATTCCCGGCTGTTCCTCGTTTCTGAGTTGCGGCGAACCTGCGCTGGTGCCAGACACCCTTTAAAATACAATCCAATTTCTCACTCTCCGAAGAAAACATGCAGGCTGCTTCTGGTTGCTTAAGTGTTCTTTATTTAAGGCACAGAATCTGGTAGCTGCCTACCGACGCGTTTCGCCACTAAGGCTTGGTCACTCGTGAACACTTAAGCATCCAGAAGCAGCCTGCGTGTTTTCTTCAGAGAGGGAGAAATTGGATTGTAAATATATATATATATATATATATATATATATATATATATATATATATATATATATATATATATATATATACATACATACATACATATATATATATATATATATATATATATATATATATATATATATATATATATATATATATATATATATATATATATATATATATATATATATATATATATATATATATATATATATATATATAAATTCCAATCCTGCATCCTTGCGTATACAATCAGGCGCTGACACCGTTGGATCAAAATATCAAAGAAAAAGTTTATTCCATTCAATAGACTTGGCGCGTTTTGGCGGTAAAACCGCCTTGTTCACAACCGTGGTGAAAATGTTGACCTGCTTGGCCCTGCCGGTGGAAATGCACCATGCACCACCATCATTGAAGAGCCCCACATCCATCTGAAGGTACCAAGACGAGGTGTAGATATAAATAAATAAATAAATATATCTATATATATATATATATATATATATATATATATATATATATATATATATATATATATATATATATATATATATATATATATATATATACTAAAAGAAGATTCATCAATCGACGCCAAAGTTTGAAAAATTTCAAGAAGATTGCCAATAGAATGTTCCTATGGATAATAGGTCCTAACTATAACTACCTACTGGCGACTATATGTATATATATATTACCTACTGGCGGTCGCCAGTAGGTATATATAGTTAGGATTTTTTTGAATAGGGATTTCTGCAAATTCTATGTTGAATAACTTTGGCGTTGATGGACGGAATTGGCTGAAATTTTCAGGAAAATGGCACATTTTGTTTCTGAGCGTCCCCTGAAAGTTTGGGGGGGGTTTCGTGAAGTGGGGGCCGAGAAAAAAGGGGGTCCCAAAACGTGTTTTTAACATTGAGTTTTCCATAGGGCGGTTGGACTCACTTTTAGCTCGAACGGCTGAATGGATTTCTATGAAACTTGGCAAGATTGTAGGGACTGGTAGTCCGATGTGCCTTTGCTAGGTCTCAAGATATGTGCTCTAGTGGATTTTGAGTAAATTAGGTTAAAAAAAATATATATATCTGTAAGCGCGCCCCGGTACGCGCACCGGGGAGCGCACCGGGCGCGCCACGCGACTTGCGCACGGAAAGCTGATTGGCTCTCGGGTGTCTGTAAACATTCTAAACAGTCCAGAGCGGCCGCCATCTTGTGTCTCGGTAGGATCAAGACACAAGAGATGTCCAAAACAAAGGGGGAAATGACTATAAGGGGGCAGAGTAGATCCTCCCTGACCCCCTAGGTTTGATGTGGGGGCTTTAAAAGGGCACCGCTGGGCAAAAAACAAACAACAAAAAAAAACGTTTTTTTTGCGGGGGAGCGCCCGGTACGCGCACCGGGAAGCGGACCGGGGAGCGTACTATGGGGAAAAAAGAATGATAGACTTTTCAAATATTGTATGTTTATTGATTGTTCTTTTTGTTGTTTTTTTTGTTTTTTTTATTTAAGTAGCAACATGTAGGTACCAATGCAGAGTCTAAAATTTAATATACACCGTCTCATTTGTAGATATCTTGCATATTGTTTCAGAAGTTATTGTGGTATATGGAATTCATACCATAGTCTGTCAGGAAAGCAGAAACAATATGGAGGCCAGAGATGATAAAGATATGTTAAATACACATTGGAGATAATATAGTTGGAGAAAGGAAGTAACTATGAGCAAACTTACTATGTAACACAAAAAAGTTGCACAGTATATTTTAAGTCTCACTTTATATTATATCTTTTTGGGTACTATATCATAATTTTCATATAAAAAAGAATAATGTCTCAAACAATTTTAACTTTTTAAATTTAAATTTATTGTTGCGATTTTTCAAAATCTAAAAGAATTTGCAACATTAATTCATCTGGTATGTCCTCCTTTTCATTCCATTCTTCAATTTCTTCAACACATTTAATCAAGTCTTGGTCTACAGTGTCATCCAAAAAGTCTATTTCTTGTTTGTCTTCTGTAGGATTGTTTTCCATATTTATTTGAAATGAAATATTATTTTCATTTTGTTGTGCTTCCATTTTCTTGCTGTAAATTGCATAAAAAATAAATATATCAGTAGAGATAGGGCACTGTAGGGTTTAAGTTCAGACAGGTACTTGTGAGTTTTTAACAGTGAAGTTATCTTTGGGCAGTGTATGGTTTCAGGCAGGAAGTTGAACTATTAAAAAGTGCCTGTGATGAAGCCTAAGTAAATTCATAATTATACCACAGAAGCCTAACTCAATCAATAATTTAAATAAACAAGTCTTTCTCAATGTCTAACTCTTATTGAGGGACAGTATATAACTATCGGAAAACGTTTTCCCAAATTATCTTAAATTGCATAACATAGTTCTCCTTTCAAATTAACAACTTACCTTCTTCAAAGTAGTTGAAGTTTTCTGTCAAATTCATTTCCAAATGTACCTTAGGTAGTGTTAGTGAAAATGGCTGTGTTTCTCTCTCATTTTTTATATATATTCATGTACTTAACCAATCAAATGTCAGCACATAAAAGTACAAAATGAAAGTAACATTTTAATTGGTTGAAACTTCAAACAGTTTCATATGTGTTTTTGTCATGTAATTTACCTCAGGATATTTAGACAGGGCTACAGCCCAAATGGCTCAATGGAATACCACCAAATTTGGGTAAATGGTAGGGACTGCTATTTAGTAGGGCCTATTCTATATTTGATGAAAGTGTCTCCAGTGGTTTTTCTGTAAATTACTTTCCCACCTTTTTTTAGCGAGCGCTTACCGGTGCGCACCCCGGTACGCGTACCGGCAGCGTTACGGGAGTCCTCCATTTTGTGTTTCGGTAGAATCGAGACACAAGATGGAGGGCAAACAATGTTGGGAATGGGTAGAAGGGGCACGGTAGACACTTCCTGACCCTCTAGGTTTTCTGAGGGAGGCTTACGACGCTCATATAGGCAAAAAATAAAAAAAATTACAAAAATTAAATTCGCAGAGGGAGCGCCCGGTACGCGCACCGGTAAGCGTACCGGGGAGCGTACTTTGGTGAAAAATAGTGAAAAAAGTTAGAAAAAGATAAACGTTTTGAATGATCAGAGGTAGGGTAGCTCTGAAAAGAGCTTTTGGGTTCTGTGGCTGATTTAGGTACCTACAAGTAGGTTCCAATGCACAGTCTTAAATTCAGGAGGAATATTCTATTCCCCTCATCTGAGAAGTGCACACCATCTCCTCTGTAGATGTCTTGCATATTGTAACGCATGTTGGAATCAATTGGTGATATCTCAATCTTCTCTGGCCAATCCAGTTGATTTCCACATTTTGTAAATTGAGGTTGTGTACATTTCTGTTATCAGCATACCTGTGAGCCCAGTGGATGTAACTATAAAAAACTGTATACAAAAAAAATTATATTAAATACATATAAAATATATTTTTCCTTTAAAAGAAGAATACATTTTACAGCTTTTGATATTTGCTATTAAAAAACCATTGAAATTCGCTGAAAAATCCATAGGTTATATACCATATATAGTTAGGAATTAGCATTTACAAAACCTTTAAAATTCACTGAAAAAGCCATAGGTTATAGACCATATATAGTTAGGAATTAGCATTTACAAAACCTTGAAAATTCACTGAAAAAACCATAGGTTATAGACCATATATAGTTAGGAATTAGCATTTACAAAACCTTATTTTACTCACACAAAACCATTGAAATTTGCATATATAGTTAGTTGCACTAACTATATATCGCGCACCCGCAATCCACTGCTGATGATGTCACATATTACATTTTTCATGACATGGTTAGACATGGATCCGCGTATTTTGCCGCCAAAAAAAAGAAGCATGAATTTTTGAGATATACATAAAGCTTATGTGTATAGATGTTGGGTGGCTCTAAAAAGATCCCTTGTGTTTATTGAGAGATTTAGGTACTTACAAGTAAGTAATGATGCAGAGTCTAAAGTTCATGAGAAAGACTCTGTTCCCTTCATCTGTAAAATGTAAAATGTACAGCATCTCTCCTATAGATCCCATGCATATTAAAACGCAGATTTTTGTGGTATATGGACACCCTTCTATAGTCTCGGAGAAAAGTAGAAACAGATTTATTCACATTTTTTCCTAGCTTTCTCAATCTGTGGACAAAATAGATTGGATTAGTTCCATTTATGCCTTTGGCATGTGTTAGAATAGACAAAGGGAGTTTGGGGTAAAAGTGAAATTAAAACAGAAAAGAAATGATTGGTTGTTTGACAACATTCTACACAGAAAACTAGTGTGCTAGTTTTTGTTTTTTAAAAGCATGATTCTTATTGGTTATCAGAACGTGATTGAAAATAACATTACGTAGGATAAGGTAGTATATTGAAAATTTGAGCACCCCTTTTTTTTTTTTAACAACATTTGTAAATCTGGTACACAGTGTTTTGTTTTACTTTGCTTTCCTTTCTGTCATGTAGAGGATCCAGGGTAAATATAACGGTTTCTGTACAGCCAGTAACTTTTAACCCTACCCCCAAACGGCTATCTGCCTGTTACTATAGTAACAGTTCATGGAACACTTACGTGAGCACAGAGGTTATAAGTTCACCACACTATGTTGCTAATGCCGTTGTACTTTTTATTCTTTTGAATTGGAACCGTAAGTTGTAGCTATACACTCTGGTAAAGATCTGGTGAAGAGCTAGCCTCATAATTATACTTCAAATTATAATTATCAAGTCTATTGTGGACTGCTAACCCCACAAAAAAAAATATGTATGTACTTTTTTAATTAACTTTTATTAAAACAATAAATAACTGGAAGTATAACTAAATGCTAACAATACAAAAAATAACTAGACCCATATCTTTAACAAAACAATATAACAAACAACATATAATATGGACTCCAGTAGAAGTAGTGTAGTTAATCTGCAAAACAAAAACGAAAATTAGTGTTTAAAATTAGATCCATGTGACTAAATGAGGTCACACATTACAAGTCAAAGTAACACTTGACGATATTTTCTATTTTTTTTATGTTTGCAGTGTACCTGATAGATTTCACTTATCTTATAGGCTCACATTCAAACGGTTTCTGTATAGAAGTGCCTAGTGTGTCATATTTATATTACAGATGAACAGGTCTTTAAAATGATTCACAGATGAATCAGAAATAGGTGAGAGATGAAGTCATTATGCAGGACAATATTTTTTAGGGCTTATTTACAAAACTCTTGTGCCACTTTTGAGTTACTTTTCTCATGTTGAAAGTGGCGCAAGGGGTTTGTAAATAAGCTCTTTTATTTCTAATGCATTTAATTGGAAGTATTGTATATCTAGACCGCTCTGCTTACCTTAAGTAAACACTGTGGCCAACAGAGTTCACAACTTGAACTCCGCTTTGGTTTGTTACTTGCCGGATATACAAGACTGCTTTCAAGAGGAGACCCCAATAAAGAGTACTGGTGTGGAACTGCAAGTATGCGGAAGGACTTGCAGACTAAGAATAAGGTCAACTTTGGAAGGGAAAAGTTAAGGATATTGAGAGAGGCTCCTTCTACTTCATGAGAAGGCCCAAGTACCAGTGGAGCAACACCGTCAACCTCTACTGCACAGCCTAATATTCGTCCCCAATTTGGAACCCTTTTTAGAGAAAAAGTAAGAAGGTTGGGAGCTTTGTATGCCATTCTAATACCTAATAATCCATTAGTTATACAGAGATCCACCCTGTATCAGACTCATCCGTACAAGTGTGAATTGGACATTATCTGATACCAAAAACCCCTCAAGTACTTATATCTGTTACTTTTTAACTTCGTCGACTACTCATATTGAGAGTATTTACCTTAACGTTATCCGTTAAAAATGTGTGAATCTGCATGGTTCAGACAACTAGTAAATGCCATATTTGAGACATCAGTGTAATCAGCTGGAACAGGAGGGTATACGTTTTTTCAACCTCAGCAATTTGCTGCTGATTTATGTAACATTCTGCAAACTGAAAATAGAGTTAGATATGTATATGTTGTACATATGTCCAAGATTAATTTAAATGTACATAAAAACATTTGTTCTCAATAGGATTGGGGTTGAAAAGCAATCATCAGAGGTTATATTTGGCAAGCAAAATAGGAAATAGCATTGCATTATACAAATGTTAGGCCGAGATTGGTCCCTCACTTCATTTACAAACTCCTGGCCTTGATCTGATAGAACCCTTTTTGGTCTTCCATGATCTAGAAATTGAGAAATAAACATCAAGAAAACCTGAAAGACACGTCTTCAAATAAAAAATTCAAAACAACATTTTCACTTTGTATCTCAAGGGCAGGCTGAAAATGTGTAACGAGCATTTAAATGAGAAACATATGGGTCTCAGAAACAAACGTCTATAAGACTATCACAATGGAGATTTACATTTTATAAAAAATATTTATAGAAGCAAGAAAAATTATAAAACACATTGTTCAATTTCAAATCACATATTTGGCCAATAAAATCGTGAGGAAATGTTTTTTTTTCGTTTTCTTGATACCAGAATGCCCACTAATTCTACCAAAACATGAGAACAGCACAGGTATCTGTCTGCAAACACATGAAATACACAAATGCTTATCTCAGAATGCTTTTCAATCATGAAATGTTAAAGTCAAACCTGATGACTCTATTAGGTCCATTGCAATTTTCGGCTGATAGCATATGGAGAGCAGTCAGTGGATCTGATATGTCGAGTGGTTGACCACCATCTGGCATAGTGCATGGGCAGGAGTAAACAGCTTGTGGCGACCAGTACGTCTCATGGTTGAGATAACTGTATAATGAGATAGAACAGGGGACAAATCAAGTTTAAGGTTATTAAAAAACATGGAGAGCGTGCTAAAATACAACTTTGACCAATAGATTGCATGTGCAGTGCATGGGGAGGAAGTAGCACGTGGGGCACTACTTACAAAATTGAAGGCAGCAGGATTAAGTGATTTGCCTAGAAACATTGCCTACCAAGGTAAGATATTGGAGGTATAAGAGCTGGAAACCGTGCTAAAATACACTATTGCCGAAAACATAACTTTTACAATGCATGGGGCACGTGACACACTACTTACGCGAGAAAAACTACATCGCATTAGGTTGAACAGCACGTAGCACACTGTTGCAGAAACGGCCACGTGGCGTTTGGCAAATTAAAGAAACGTGGCAGGATTAAGTGATTTGCACAGAACTAAGGATAGCAAATCAAGTTTAACATTAGTAAAAAACATGAAGAGCGTGCTAAAATTCAACATTGGTCGATTGATTACATGTGCATTGCATGAGGAGGAAGCAGCACATGGCGCACTACTTACAAAATTAAAGGCAGCAGGATTAAGTGATTTGCTCAGAAACAAAAGTTACGAAGTCAATTTTAATGATATAAGAAAGTAGAAAAGCGTGCTTAAACATAACATTGTCAAATCGAACAAAAATTTGCTTTTACGCGGTATTTAAAGATTATTCAGATTAATTAATTTAATTATTCTAAAAAAAAGTGCTAATCTACGAAGAAGTGGATACGAACACTATCAATGGCTGTGACTGCGGAATAGGAAAAGTTCGAGAAGGTTGGCAGGTTATAAATGCTTTGAAGAAGGATGATTGGTTGAGCATGATGTCACTGGGTTTGAGAGCTGTGATTGGGCATGTTGTAATTGAGCATTCGCAAATAAAATGAAATACGTTAGGGTACATAGCCAGACGGTGGGACGTATTGTGCGCATAGTAATATTAACACGGATGCGCTACCACAAACGAGCATGCGCAAAGTGAAGGCAACTCATAGGTGGTACTTACACAGATGGACTTCAGATGTCAATAGAACTCCGGCTCCCGCAGGAGGCAGGGAGCCAGTGGGACAGTGGGGGAATTGAAGACCCTTGCACGATCCCCAACGGTGATGGCCATAATAAATATAAAAAAAACAAAAGTCGTCCCTGGGGAATGGGGTCCCCGGGGCCTTGAAGTGGCTTCAGTAGGGGGGCTCCTCCATAAAATAATATTATATAATTAGCCATGACCCGGGGTGGGGACCTCGGGGGCCGGAATGGACCACGGGAGGGGGGCCACGCGGCCCCCCTCCCGTGATACTCCGCTTATTGTCATTGTACCAGAAGCACAGCCTTCCGATCACCCGCTGAAAGCTAATTGGCTGTCAAGTGCTTGTCAACATTCGAAACTTGAAACTGTTGGCAACCATTTTATGCCTCGGTAGAAGGGAGGCTGAAGAAGCATGTGAATTGTGAGTTTAAAATGTGAAAAGGGGGAGGGAAGACACACCATGACCCTCTAGGTCTGCTCAGGTGGTTCCACAAGGACACCCTTGGCCCCCAATTTTTTTTTTCTGGTAATATCGCGGGGTGCACGTATGATCCACGCATTTTAGCGATATTTTTTTTAAAAAGAGACGTGGGCTTCTGCACGTCTTTGGTAATTTGCATTCTTTCAACTGTTTAGAGGTGATACAGCAATGCTGGATTCAGGATCCCCCCCTGAATAAGAAAAAGTAATAATAACACTCTTTATCTGCTAAGTGAATTTCCTTTCATAGGCTGACATTGACTGGTTTCAGTTGCAAATTCTTCTAAGTGTGCAGTTTTCAAACTTTAAAATATTCACCTTAAGTCATCTGAAGAATGAATTCTGATTTATTCATTTGTTATCAGGAGAGAAACCAGTGCTGCATCTTTTAGCCCAGCACTGACCCTGAAAAGTAGTTCCAAGCATACTTACAAGTAACTTGTATTTCCTTCCATATGAATCCTATTCCTATAAAAAAAATGAATACATTTAGATTTGCGGGTCAGATTCTAGGGGATGGGGTCCAGGGCCAAAAAAATCAAAAGAAGGGGGGCCACACAATGTAATGTAATTTAAAAAATAAAATATATAAAAATAAATAGTTTTAAAAAAAATTGTAAATCAGTATCAAAAAAATAAATATAAGAATAAACATAATTAAAAATTGTCATTTACAAAATCTTTAAAATTCACTGAAAAAACATAGGTTTCAGACATGTTATAGTTAGGAATTAGCATTTACAAAACCTTTGAAATTCACTGAAAAAAACATAGGTTTCAGACATGTTATAGTTAGGAAATAGCATTTAAAAACACTAGAAATTCACTGAAAAAAACTCAGGTTTCAGGGGTGTTATAGTTAGTTGGACATTTCACTCTTACAAAACCATTGAAATTCGCCTGTTTTTGTTAGTTGTACTAACTATAACTCAGGCGCCCGCAATCCACTGCTGATGATGTCACATATTACATCATTCATGACATGGTCAGTGACATCACTGATGACATTTCAAATGACAATGTAGGTGGAGAAATCGAGGCTAATGGAGTGCCTGAATCAAATGTTATTTCCTTTCGAGATTGTGACACAGGATGTCAGCAAGGAAGTCTGTACTGTCAGGCAAGCCATCCAGTTGTTGCATCTGCTCTAGGATCAGTTGAAGGTGAAACAAACATTTACCATCAACAAGCAGCTTCTTTGGTGGATAGCTTAATCCTTCGCTTGAACACTAATCAAAGACTGCAAAAAGAGATTGTGTATCTGTATCATAATACTGGATCCACGATAAAAACGGACTGACCACTTTCATTCCTTTTACTGAGACAGATGTCTTATTTTACATAACATGCATCATCAGTAAAGCGGGTAATCAGGAAGAAGAAGAACTGTAAATTCGAGGTTGGGGCACAAATTTCAAAGTACAACCTTCAATCTCCACACAGGGCAGTCCTGTTGGCTCACAGTCTCTGCAGCAGGCACCAATGCCAGCTACTCTAAAACCCACAGCAACAACCACTTCAAGTTCACTGTCAACCACTGCAATTGTTGGTTTCCTTCAGCATGACTTAAGTCATGCGCAGATCCACAGGCACAGCAAGTGGCAAAATCAAATCAGAAGATGGTCCAAGACTAGCTGGATGACCCAATAGAGCTGTGCCCAATCAAGACTGATTGATCTATTGGTGTGGGAAGAGGGCACACAAACCAGAGCTCAGGAGGCTGGCAGTAAGCATCTTGTATGTAGTTAGTGTATTTTCTGTGCAGCTAGCACAGTTATCACAGTATGAAGATCGAGTCTCTTGCCTCAAAATGTGGATAAATTAGTGATGATTAAAATGAACAAGTACCTTATTTCAGAGGATTATAGTGCTCCTGGAACAACCAAAGATGACATGTGCAATTGGTCTGACATCTAAGGGTTTGACTAGTGATTATCCTCTGAACGACCCCCCTGAGTTTGAGGACGAACTCTACTTTCCAGACTAATACAATAGAAGTTATATATAGGAAGACTGTTTACAAATATATTTATATATAATTTATAATTGGTGTGGGTCTTATACCACCTATTGTAAATAATAAACTGAAATAGAACAGACCTGTGTGGAAGGCACAGATAGTCAATCAAGGAGGACATATCAATTATTTGGCCTGGGGTGGTTGAGAGGTGAGAGATTAAAAAGACTAATTTAACCTCTGGGTCAACTGTTGACTTACTTTAAAAAGAGCAAATGGTCACAGTCTTCTAAATAGAAAGCCATTGTTTCCTAATAAGAAGAGAAAGAACAAGAGGGTGTCTCCCATCCCTGTCCTTTGTTTTTTCCCTTGCTGGGCTGCAAGTGAAGATTTAAAAGACTGCTCTATATTGTGTATTACTTCCAGGGAGAAGATAGACACAAAGGAATGGGAACACAACACTGGGAACAGGTATCTTACTTGCACTAATGAGTATGACCAAATAAATGATTTCTGTTGTGGTGGAGTCTGGGAAGATTCACTTAATAATGTAGGGCCTGATTACGATTCTGGTTGGACTGCCCGAATAGCTGTCAGCGGGCCCCCTACCCATATCAGGATGCGACCACGTTCAAGGCGGTCACAATCTGTATATTTTGTATTGTGGCATGTGCTGCAGGCTGCGGCACATGCCGCAGTCCAAAATAAATACTTTTGAAACATCCCTGCACTATGTGGAAGGCACCAGGTGATGCCTGCCACATGGTGCAGGGATGTTTAGGGGGCACCATAGATGCCCTCCAGAACCTATAGCAGAGGACCGGGGGAAGGAGAGCCCACTAGGGACTGACAAAGTCACTTTCCGCCTGCCTTTTCAGGCCAAGTGAACAGCCATGAAAGGGCAGGTAGAAAGAGACAGTGATTCCGCCCAATCTGATTTGGGGGGAAAGTTAAAGTACCATTGACAACAACTAGAAGAAGGACAGTTGCCTATCTGCTTCAGTGAAAATAGGAGGACTCAACGAGGCCTACCCCTATTGACTTGAGAGGCACATTGATTAGGAAAATGCAGAGTAGTGGCTCAAATGGAGAACTCTAATTAGGTGTTTGACTTGTGGTCTGTTTGACTGCACATAGCAAAATGTTGTTATTATTAGAATGATCAGCCAATTACACAAAACTAGATATCCTGAATTGGGGGTATGAGATTGGTTCATCTCACTTCTTAGTTAACTGCACACCACTGCACCAGCCTATGATCTCCTCCTTCTCAGGCACCATCATGCTTACCTTGACTCTCCAATAATGACATTTTATTTTTGCACTCCACAGGCCATCCCGTCTGTGAGAGGAATGCTCCATAGTGCTCCAGCATTGCAATTCAGTCCTGCACCCAAAATGAACAATGCCAGAAAAATGCAGACGCATTTTCAATTTGCATACAGTATAATTTTTGTTTCCTTACTATAACTATTTTTTGAACTGCGTTGGTCATCCCGTTTTGTATTTTTGAAGCCTAGGTTAAATCGATAAGATAACGTGGGAGTCGGAAGGACGGTTTACATTTGGTAATTAAAACATCCATCTCTTCCTTCCACAACAGATGTGATGGTGATGGGCTCATCAACTTAATGAATGTTGTCATCAACTGGAGGAACATTCTGTTTGTCTATCTCTAATCTCTCCCTTTCCCTTTTTTCCTTCCCCCGGCTGCCACTTCCACTTCCTCCTCGAGCACCTCCAGACAGCGGTACTCCACTGTCATTGCCTACATTTTCAGGAAGCACAGGTGAGTGGCTTCGTCCCACCAGGAGTGGGCATCCGGGACACGTTCTCGAGCAGGAGTAGCTAGATGATCCAAAGAAAGAAGAACACATGAACATGAATTGGAGTAATCAACACATTGCACAGTAGCCACAACATTACTGTTCCCCTAGGGCCATTAGAATTGTTCTGATGTGATCCTTGAACAGCGGACAAGACAGAAACTTAGGCAGAAACTGTGGGACAAATGTGAAACATGTTGACATGGGATTGCAATTTATGGGCTGGGTGGGATGAAAGCGTTAAGTTGTAGGCAAGTGGGCACTGGGCACTACATGTCTTTTTCTCCCAAAAATTTAACTGTACAGAAGATGAGATAGGGACATTGGAGGCTGGATAATTTATATGATGATTGCTAAGTAGGCTTGGAATAAAGGGAGGAATACTTTAACAAATACAGTAGATGTCATTAAGAAAGGAAAGAGACTTACCACTCGTTCCAGCAGCCACTCTTTCTCCCTCCACCAAATGGTCTCCTCTGCTCTCCTCTGCAGGAGGATAATTCTGGTCTTAGAAAAAAACATTACACACATATTTTAGATACCTGTAACCACCACATTATGTTGCACAAGTTACAAAAGCAGTACATGACTAATGAGTTATCTACTGTCCAAAGTATCACTTTGCAAGGTTCTTGATGCAGTGGTTCTTAACCTGTAGTCCACAGCCACATGGAGGTCTATGATGCTTACTCAAGGGGTCCTTGACTGCACGATTTCAAATGTACTGTAATGTATTGTATATTGACAAATATTAACAGATTAATAAAGAATATATAAATAAAAAGGTGTAAAGAAATGAGAAATTGGGAGCTAGTTTTTAGGTTGGTACAGGATATAGTAGGGATGACGGGAGTCTTCAACTGAACTTACAAAAGCTCCATCTTTCCCATTAAAATTTTAGAAAATTACAATTTTTTTTTTAATTGTTTGTTTATTAAGTAAAAATATTTCAGCAATTGTGTATTTGTTTAATCAATGCTTGCCACTGCATTTTTGTTTATTGCTTTGAAGCTCAAATCAGTGAGGGGTCCCTGGATACTAATAATGATACAGTGGGGAGCCCTGGATTCTAATAATGAATACATTTGGGTCCACAGAAGTCAAAAGGTTAAGAACCGCTGCTGTAATGAACCAAGTAAGTAGTATTCAACCATTTAAAACTAGATAATATGTTTTTATCATAAAATAGGGACAAGGCTCTGAAGGGATCGGAAAAACAATGAAGTCATGAAAGGGAATGGAGAAGATATATGGTGGTATCATGCCATGCTGCACTGCCATGACATAATGTAACCTTGTATTACATGACATCATGTTGAGGTCCATGATAACCATCTCTGTACCTAAGCCGTGTGTCAACCTACATGTTGTGAATACTTAGGCCGGTGTTTCTGTTTATGTTACCAACCATCTTCTGTTAACACAAGACATAGAAAAGAGGGCATATAAAAAGGCAGTGAAAGACAGCTATAGACAGGGGGAATGCAGCTGTGGAAACGGGGAATTTAAAGAAAACCCAAGGAGGCAGGTATGCATGGCTAAAGTGGGCACTGAAGAATGTAGGTGGAAGTTGGAGAAAATACGAAAGACAGTAATGCACACTAGTTTAAAACAAGCAGAAAATATAGATCATTACTTACCAGAAGTACCAACAGGAATGGCAGAGGTGGAGGCTGCTCAGTCACATGGGAAATTGAGGGATCAGCGGTGATGGGATGTCCTGCAAAGAGGAAAAATAAAGAGATCAAATACTACTTATTACTAGATACACTTTAAAAAAAAGGGGGACATTTTGGAGTACAGCAAATATAATGCCTGACTTAGCAATCCTTTGCTTGCCTTCAGCTGAACCCAAAAATAAAATAGTTTCCTTGCTTACACACATGTTCCTACAGATTTCCCTCCCTTGCATCATACAGTTTAAAAATGTTGTCTTTCTGAAAGCTATGGGCAAAGTCAGTCTCCCTTCACGAACTGCACTACGCAGAGGTGGAGAGGAGATATGTACAAGATGGGTGTGGTAAAGGGTTCTGACCATAACGAAAAGGGGGGACAAAAACTATAAACAGTAGGGAATCCGCTTTGGAAACAGGGAATATAGAAACACAAGGAAATATGTGAGCATAACAAATATTAAAGGAGACCAAGGGAAGTTCCGAAAATAAAAAATACGGAATGCCATAATGCACACTTGGTTGAATAGTCACAAGTGAGAAATAGAAAACAAACATTACTTAACAGTACCAGCAGGAATGGATTCTGTGGCCAGGGCACCTTCCCCAGCACCACCACCTGCGTGGATCCCGGGAGTGCTGCATCTGGTGGCCTTCCCCTACTTGCCCTGTTGTGCTCTCTTCGGTTGTTCTGAAAGGAGAAAAGATAAAGAGGACAAGGATTAGCAGTAGTCTCTACAGAGGGGCATTCAAACATTGTACTGTCCGAATTCCCAATCCTATTCCTCCTTTTTACCTGACCCCTAAAATCATAAAATCGGATGTATGTCATTACAACGCGGGCTTTAACACCGCGCTACCATTACGACGCAGCCATCACAACGCAAGTCGTTACAACGACTTGTGCTGGAGGCGCTGGATTTAGGAATAGTATGATTTACTATTCCAACTCCAGCCCACGCAACAGTAGGGAAGGTGTTGGAATAGTAAATCATGCTATTCCTTAGTATATAGCGCCATCCAGCGCAAGTTGTTGTAATGACTTGCGTTGTGATTACTGCGTCGTAATGGTAGCACGGTGTAAAGCCTGCGTTGTAATGGCTGTTTTCCATGAAATCAGTTCTCTTTCTTACAATTTGTTTGTTTCCTAAAATGAAATTGCTACTCCTATCGCTTCACAGAATTTTTCTATTGATGGGCAAAGTCAGTCTCCCATCGCATACTGCACCTCACAAAGATGAAACCTGTATTAGCAAAATAAAGTCACAGTGGACACCAACACCTCTAATATCAGGTTATCAAACTTTCCTGGTAACATCCCTTAAATCAGCCCAATGTGGAACACAATCAGGAGAGTATGATTCACTTGATATTCACTCCCCATCCCTCCCAATCCTCCAGTTCTAAACCGTCCCTGTCATTCTGGCAGTGACAACATGCCTGATTACTTTGTTGACCACATTCACAGTTCACACCCAAAAGTAGGCAAAGAAACCATAATTTAAGTTATTGCATGCCCGCTCCTTTGAAATAAAGTATGTCCCCATCCCATCCTTTGCCGCAAAGGAGTGGTTAAATAAATAACATCCTACAATCAAGGTCCAAGGAGAGAACCAAAACGCATTGGGTGTTGTAACTGATTTAGATAATAGAGTAAAACATTGTAAAGATTCCGTGGGAGTTTATTTCAATATCCTGTTGCTTGGGCATCGGTAACTGGTGAAAATGTTGACCTGCTTGGGCCTGCCGGCGGAAATGCACCACCATCATTGAAGAGCGCCACCCCCAACTGAAGGTACCAAGACGAGGTGTATATATATATATATATATATATAAATCATGCTATTCCTTAGTATATAGCGCCATCCAGCGCAAGTCGTTGTAATGACTTGCGTTGTGATTTCTGCGTCGTAATGGTAGCACGGTGTAAAGCCCGCGTTGTAATGGCTGTTTCCCATGAAATCAGTTCTCTTTCCTACAATTTGTTTGTTTCCTAAAATGAAATTGCTACTCCAATCGCTTCACAGAATTTTTCTATTGATGGGCAAAGTCAGTCTCCCATCGCATACTGCACCTCACAAAGATGAAACCTGTATTAGCAAAATAAAGTCACAGTGGACACCAACACCTCTGATATCAGGTTATCAAACTTTCCTGGTAACATCCCTTAAATCAGCCCAATGTGGAACACAATCAGGAGTGCATAATTCACTTGATGTTCACTCCCCATCCCTCCCAATCCTCCAGTTCTAAACCGTCCCTGTCATTCTGGCAGTGACAACATGCCTGATTACTTTGTTGACCACATTCACAGTTCACACCCAAAAGTAGGCAAAGAAACCATAATTTAAGTTATTGCATGCCCGCTCCTTTGAAATAAAGTATGTCCCCATCCCATCCTTTGCCGCAAAGGAGTGGTTAAATAAATAACATCCTACAATCAAGGTCCAAGGAGAGAACCAAAATGCATTGGGTGTTGTAACTGATTTAGATAATAGAGTAAAACATTGTAAAGATTCCGTGGGAGTTTATTTCAATATCCTGTTGCTTGGGCATCGGTAACTGGTGAAAATGTTGACCTGCTTGGGCCTGCCGGCGGAAATGCACCACCATCATTGAAGAGCGCCACCCCCATCTGAAGGTACCAAGACGAGGTGTATATATATATATATATATATATATATAAATCATGCTATTCCTTAGTATATAGCGCCATCCAGCGCAAGTCGTTGTAATGACTTGCGTTGTGATTTCTGCGTCGTAATGGTAGCACGGTGTAAAGCCCGCGTTGTAATGGCTGTTTCCCATGAAATCAGTTCTCTTTCCTTCAATTTGTTTGTTTCCTAAAATGAAATTGCTACTCCAATCGCTTCACAGAATTTTTCTATTGATGGGCAAAGTCAGTCTCCCATCGCATACTGCACCTCACAAAGATGAAACCTGTATTAGCAAAATAAAGTCACAGTGGACATCAACACCTCTGATATCAGGTTATCAAACTTTCCTGGTAACATCCCTTAAATCAGCCCAAAGTGGAACACAATCAGGAGTGCATAATTCACTTGATGTTCACTCCCCATCCCTCTCAATCCTCCAGTTCTAAACCGTCCCTGTCATTCTGGCAGTGACAACATGCCTGATTACTTTGTTGACCACATTCACAGTTCACACCCAAAAGTAGGCAAAGAAACCATAATTTAAGTTATTGCATGCCCGCTCCTTTGAAATAAAGTATGTCCCCATCCCATCCTTTGCTGCAAAGGAGTGGTTAAATAAATAACATCCTACAATCAAGGTCCAAGGAGAGAACCAAAACGCATTGGGTGTTGTAACTGATTTAGATAATAGAGTAAAACATTGTAGAGATTCCGTGGGAGTTTATTTCAATATCCTGTTGCTTGGGCATTGGTAACTGGTGAAAATGTTGCCCTGCTTCGGCCTGCCGGCGGAAATGCACCACCATCATTGAAGAGCGCCACACCCGTCTGAAGGTACCAAGACGAGGTGTATATATATCGTGTATATATATATATATATATATATATATATATATATATATATATATATATATATATATATATATATATTTTCCTTAATGACTCGATTTTCGTCGGGGCTTGGCGCCTCTTTCAGCGGTGCGTAATCCACGGTGGAGCCCAGCCGTATAATATTCTTCTGCTCTCCAAAGAAGAAAGGACTCGCACTAGATATATTTATATCTACACCTCGTCTCGGTACCTTCAGATGTGTGTGGCGCTCTTCAATGATGGTGGTGCATTTCCACCGGCAGGGCCAAGCAGGTCAACATTTTCACCACGGTTGTTAACAAGGCAGTCAAAATCGGTGCTATACACAGCTGATCAACAAATTAGAGTCCAATAATGATATTCAAGTGCGGCAAGCTGACAAGGGAGGAAATGTAGTTTTATGGTCACGTTGTTTCTACCTGGCTGAAGCAGAACTACAATTGGGGAACAACTCATGCTACAAGAAAAGCAACATACAGATTGTCAAAGCCACATGGGTGGATCCGTATACAAAACTCCAGGCCTGGAGGAGTGGTGGATTAATATCAGAGGAGGAATTTCGCTTTTTCAAAAAAGAACATCCTGTCATTCCCACTTTTTATCTGATCTCCAAAATTCACAAAAACTCTATCAATCCCCCGGGAAAACCCAGCATTTCGGCCATAAATAGTTCATTGGAAATGTATCCAAGTACATTGACTTCTTTTTGCAGGATTGGGTTAGAGGACTCAAGTCTTAAGTCCATGACACCTCAGATTTCATTCGGAAGATTGATCATGTAAAATGGGGCCCTGGGATGCTTTTGATGACTTTGGATGTTTTGGCCCTTTATACTTCTATCAGACACCATGATGGGCTGAAGGCTATTGAACATTTCCTTGACAGACGACCAATGCACTTAGCAGCTCTTAATAAGATGTTACTGTCCATGACAAAAATGTGCTTGGAGCAGAATTTTTTACTGTTTAACAACCAGATTTTCCAACATATTAGAGGAGTTGCGATGGGGGCCTGTTTCTCCCCCAGTTACGCGTATTTACACATGGGACTGTGGGAGGAGCAGGTCCTATCGCAGCAACTCAGAGGTACTATGGAGCAGAACATCATATTGTACCTCCGTTAGCAGGAGCTAAGGAATTTGTCAGGGAACTCAATGACAACACCTTGAATCTAGAATTTACATCCAACATTCATGTAACCTCCATCTGTTTTCTAGATATGCAAGTTTATGTGGACAATAACATCTTAGCCACTAAACTTTACAGGAAACCCACAGCAGGTAATACGATCCTGCATGCGGCAAGTCATCATCCGCCTCATCTTATCTGCAGCATCCCCTATGGGGAGATGCTGCGCATTAGACAGATATGTAGTTCTGAGGCTGAATGTGCGGCTGCGCAGGAAGCCAGCAGACTGAGATTTTTGGCATGGGGCTATTCCAAAGAAATCTTTGAGCCCGCCATTACTCGGACTCAACAAATGCCCCGTGATCTAGCCTTAACATCTCAATCTCAGAATAAACCTATTGCCACACAGGATGGGGATATACATTCCCGCATGATTCTGTCCTATAGTGGGTAACACTCTGACATTAGGAGAATTTTCTATCGTAATTGGAATCTCATTAAAGGTGATCCAATTATAGGTCAGAGAGTTCCAGACAAAAACCGTTGCTTACCTTTAGAAGATGTCCATCTATGGCCAAAGCATTAGTCAAGAACACTTTAGAACATCAGATTTCTAGTACATGGTTGGCCCTTAGCAAAGGTTTTAAAAAGTGTACTCAGTGTAAAGCCTGTTGGTATGGATGTAACAAAAACAGTTACATGAGCCCTTTTAAACAAAATCCGCTGGAAATCACCAAAAGACTCTCTTGTAAAACAGATTTCGCAGTTTATGTGCTGGAGTGCCCGTGTGGGTTGAGGTACGTGGGAAGTATCAGGCTGCCAGCCCACAAACGGATACTCCAGCACATAAGGGAATACTAGGCAAAGACCAAGCCTATCCGGTGGCTAGACACTTTGAATCAAATCACGAAGCAAATCCAGTCCATCTCCAGTACTATGTAATCAACACAGTCTGGCCTTTAAAACGAGGCGGTGACAGAGAAGTGAGGCTTCGTCTTCTTGTAACAAGGTACATACTGGAATTAGATAGTAAAAACCCCAATGGGCTGAATGCGAGTGAGGACTTGTACACTTGTTTATGAGGGGCCTGTTTTCTGAGGTAATTTCGAATGTCAATCTTATATTGTTTATTGAAGGGGTCCAGTGAATAACTGTGAGGTAATATGATTCATTGTATCAATTAATGCAATTTGCAGAAGGTTATGACAGTTTTTAGTCTTTAGTCTAACTCATGTTATTTTTAATGGTGGGGGTTATTTTGGGTTTTAAATGTCACACAATTGCACTTGCACAGGCACTTTATTGATTTATTTGCACATTTTGACTCCCAGTGATCGGTAAGACAAGGAAATGGCTTTTTGTCAGAGCTGTGAGTTTGCCAGAGTTGACTTTTAGCCCACTTGGGCAATATCATCAGACAGGACTGTTGTTATGTTGAAAATCCTATTCAAGTAGCTATTACTAAACAGTATATCATGTATTAAGCAGTGATTTTATACTGTTGAGGGCTTTATTATTTGATGATCAAATCCTGAATATGTGAATTTTATATTTTTGCCGGTTTAAAAAAAATCTAACATGTGATTTTTATGAAATTGAAATGTTATAATGAATTTTAATTAATTTATTTATATTTATTTAATATTTATGTATCAGCCCGTTTGATCTCTCTAAATATGGAGGTCATTACTAGCTACAAGGAAGTATTTCTTCTATGTTGTTGCCTGTTCAGCTCTGTCTATATTGCACTAGCACTTTAAATACTGGTCCTTGCCAAACGCAACTTGCCATGTGATCAAGCTTCAGTGGAAGCGAAACGCTTTATGGCGGCTGGCTGGCTGAAAATAAAGCACTTTAATTAAGCACCGATTCCTGGGTCTGCTCTTCGTCATTTCTAAAGCAGGAGCCTCTTTCTGGTGACGACTTACTTTCATATATATATATATATATATATATATATATATATATATATATATTTATATATATATATATATATATATATATTCTTTACCATACCAAACTTCTGATGAAAGAAGGCGCTGACTCCGTGAGTTTCAATTCAAACGTATTTATTCCTTAATTCAGTTTCTGCTCAGACGCGTTTCGACGGACTCCTGCCGCCTTGTTCACTAACAATAGCATACTGACATTCATGCTTATATATACAGAAAAGCACATTATCACTGATTGGGTAGTCTCAGTTGATGCTAATAGCAGTTGCTATAGTTACATGGTTACACCCTAGGTGATGACGCTGCTTGACATATGACTTGCACATTTTGAGCCAACATGGATAGTCTTTCTACTGTTATTGTTAATTCACATATAACAGGAAATAGCAGCATACCTAAACAACATACTTCGTGCTTGAATCATAAAATGTGGATCATTGTGCATAACATTACTGTGAAAACGAACATTACAAAACCCCACTTTACACCAATTGTGGTTTATGTATGTCAGGCCCATGTATCAGCGAATCCCATGTATTCCTGCATACAGGGTGGACATGTCTGCTCATATAAGCCTGCTGATTGGGCTGGCGCTGTAATCTCAAAAATGCCAGATCCTTTCGCGCGCTCTGAGGAGTTGACAACCCCTTTTATTATCCTGACTCGGTATATATATATATATATATATATAACGCTCCAATTTCTCTTCGCATAGGAAGAAAACAACAGCACTCGAGGGATCCTTTCAACCATGCAAGATTTTATTTTGCAGGCACTCTACACAGACGCGTTTCGCCGTGCTGCCTTCGTCAGTGTGGATAACATCATGGAATCATGGAAACAGACAGAGGACAACCCCACTATGGTCACTGTAGGCGCCATCTTGGAATAGTACCAAAGCACCCAAAAGGTGTTAACTGGGTGTGCAATTGAGCCCATAGATGGGCAAATCCGTACAAAAAGTGGGTATGAATAGCATCTAAATTGTTTAAGACATAAACAAAATTGAAAAATCAAGCCGTGGATCGGCTAAGGTCCTCTATCACAGTTCATCATGTGATAATCCATCTGTATGCAAAAACATACAACCATACATGTTATATTTCATACTGGACTGTACAGCCATATCTCAAGAATGGTACATCAAAAATGCTTATCTGGGTCATAATTCAAAATTACAATAAATTAATTTGTATATTCCCTTGCATATATGAATCACTGTACAAAATACTTTCAAGGCAGTATAAATAATACTATGAAAGTCACAATTAGCAACAACTAAATAACACCACAAAAAATCAATCTCTCTCGTATACCACATTATTCAATGTGTTGATCATAAAATAGATACAGCGAGATAGAATGCTTGTATTGGTATACGGATCAAATTCATCAATTCAATGAAAACAAAAGTATATAACTCAAGTCACATTACACATCTAGAAAATCATTTACAGATTGCATGATCACCATACCCTACAGAAAGATGTCTGAGTAAGTTCTTATAGTCAGCATGGACTGGTCTGGTACTGTATTCTCCTAATGATTAGATCTTTATTTACCCAGATGAAACGCCATCTCCTCCCCGCTGTTCAGGCCCCTTGGATGCTTCGTGGAAAGATCTATAATGAATCTAGATTCTAGTCTACGAAGCCGTCTCAGATGATCTCCACCCCTAACATTCAGAGGCACGGTGTCTAGGCCAAAGTATTGAAGTTGTTGGCGGTCCCGCCCATGTACTTCGGCAAAGTGGCGGGCCACTGGATAACTAGGGTCAGCTTTATCAATGGCCCTGAGGTGTTCCAATATCCTTAGTTTTAACTCTTTGATTGTACTGCCGATGTAGCGGAGGCCACATGGGCAGTGCAAACAGTAAACCGCATATTGCGTACTACAAGTGATGAATTTTTTGATACGCATGTTCTTTCCCGTATCAGGATTTGTGTACGAGAGAACCCTTTTACTGCCCGCACACGCTTTGCACCTGCCGCAAGGGAAAAACCCTTTTTGGTCCCTTAAGGTGTTATTTCTGGGCAGTGGTTTTTCTAGGTGGCTAGTTACGAGCATGTCTCCAACTCTCCAATCGATCTGGCTTTGCTGAATGTTAGCAGTGGATTAGGGGGTAAGTCATCTTTAAGTACAGTATCAGTCTGTAAGATGTGCCAGTTTTTTTTTAACAATTTTCTCAAATCATTGGCCCCGGCAGAGTAGGGGGTGATCATTCTGAATTTATTTTTGTTAGTGGTTGTATCCTTCTCACGACCCACCATCATAGGTTTTGCAGTGAATAAAGTACCTCTAGGGATCTTTTTCACTCTTTTAAGCGTTCTTTGCAATAGATCTTCGCCATATCCCCTGATCTTAAAACGGGAAATGCATTCCAAAGCAGCCGCCTCGAAATCTGAGTCTCTAGAACAGTTCCTGCGGAGTCTCAGGAGCTCTCCGTAGGGAATGCTATTGATGAGTTGTGGTGGATGGCTGCTGCTGGCTAAGAGTGTTGAATTGCCAGCAGTCTCCTTTCAAAATAGACTCGTGTGCAGATTTCCTCCCTCAACAAACACCTTCAGGTCTAGATACTCCGCTGCCACCGGATTAATCGAGCCCGAAAATTGTAGGTTGAGGCTGTTGTTATTTAGTACCCTGATGTACTCTGTTGCTGTTTCCATGCTACCGTTCCAAACGATGAAAAGATCATCGATGTAACAATGCCAACACACGGTAGTGCCCATGTCCTGTCCAACCCTACAGCTCCTGGGCACCTGCTCCTCCCACCAGCCAACGAATAGGTTTGCATAGCTGGGGGCAAAGCAGGTGCCCATTGCCGTCCCTGACTTCTGTAAATACAGTTGCTCTTCAAACAGGAATATATTGTGAGTTAGAGAGAACTCAACAAATTCTAGAATCATCATGTTGTGTCTGGCGAATCGCATTTGACGCTGTTCGAGAGCATGTCTTATTGCTTTCAGGCCATGTTGATGTTCGATACATGTGTATAAGCTTGTAATGTCCAGCACCAAAAGCAAATATCCTGTGTCCCATTGTAGATCTTGAATTTTCATCAAAAAATCCTTGGTGTCCCTAATGTAGGATTTTAGATTTAGTACTAAGGGGAAAAGAATGTTATCTACAAAACGTGACATGTTCTCTGTGAGGCTACCAATAGAGGAGATAATCGGACGTCCAGGTGGACTATCTCTACTCTTGTGTAGCTTTGGGAGGTGGTAAAAGGTGGGAATCATAGGACAGTTGTTACGTAGGAATAGGTGTTCATCTTTTCCCAGCATCTGAAGATCGTACCACTTTTTAATAAGAATGTCATATTCCTTAACGCTCTGTTGGTACATGTCATTGGTACATTTTGTGTAAAACTTCTCATCTGAGAGCTGCCTCAGTGCCTCGTTCTTATAGTAATCCCTACTCGTTAAAACAACGTTCCCACCTTTATCTGAAGGTTTCACTACAATGTTCTTATCTTTCATTAGATTCATTAGAGCATCGTTCTGCTGATCTGTGATGTTGTATTTGTGACTTTGGTGGTGTGACTTCCGATATTTCATAAGGTCATTGTTCATTGCTTCGCTAAACACATCCACAGCGTCCCATGGAGACTGAGGAACAAACACAGAGGGGGGTTTAAAACCACTTTCCTCCCTTTCTTGATCGATTCCTTGCAGCTCTGCTCTATAAGCAGTGTCCAAGTGATCTATGTCTAGGGGTTCCTCTCTTTCTAGATCTTCGAGAGTCTCCACCAATAGTAAGTCTCTGCTGCTTAAGGCATCTGTTGCTGTTATTCTTGTTCCTTTTTTGTTAGAGTCTTGAGTGTGGGGACGTAGTTTGAAAGATTTATGGAGTTTTAATTTTCTTGTAAAGCGAAACAAGTCAATCCTTGTTTGAGTATACTCGAATTCTATATTCGGGCAGAAGGTTAGTCCTAGACTGAGGACTTCGGTTTCCTGATCCGTTAGTTGTTTCGCTGTAAGATTCACAACAGTCAAATTTTCTTGATCCAAGGAACCGATATTTTCAGGTGTTGTTACTTCTTGGTTCGGTTGCGGTTGGTCCAGCGGGAGCTTCTCATGCCTCCTCTTCCTCCTCTTGCCGCCCCCTGACCTCCTTGTCCTCCTGGTACCCCGGTTCCCTGTTCTTCTGCATCCGGAGGCTTGTTTTTCCCGCCACGGAGCCACAATTTTTTGATTACCTCGTGCTCCTCCTGAAAAGGGGGTTTCTTACTTTTGCCTGGCTGGGTTCCACGAGTTTGACTCCGCTCTAATGGTTCCAGTTGTTCATCACCAGATTCATTTTCGGTAACTTCTGACTCCGACGTGGCTATATCGGTTGTTGTAATTGATCCAACATCGGCCACTGAGCCCTTTTGTAAAGCCTTGCGTGGAGCGTTGAATTTCTTGCCATAAGTTAAGACGCGACCTGTTAGATAGTCATTTGCGTCCCGTTCGTATTTCTCCTGTTTACGATGTCTTATTTTGGTCTCATATTTTACAAGCCGAGCTTTCATTTGTTCTTTCCTCTCAGTGATTCGCATTGTGATGCTCGGATCAGTTTCTTTGTCAAGTTCTTCATTGATCAGTGAGATCTCAGCCAGTACTTTCCCCCTGTTGCTCCAGGCATACTTTATCAGAATTTTCAGGGTTCCTTCACAATATGTGGCAGTATGCTCAAACCAATCCGTGAGCAGCTGCGGATCTGGATGCTCATAAGATGGAACTGTGTGCACCCTTAAGCCCCTGGGTACCCTTCCTTCCTCGACATAATTCATGAGACTTGTCGACTCCCACCATTTGCGTATTTCATGCTCGTGGAGTCTCTCGAGTTTCACCATCGTAGATGTTAGTTTGTCATGTGACGGTTCTGTGGGTGTTGTGGTTGTCGCTGCTAACGGCATTTCCCGCCGTTTAAACATCCCTTTTGCCGCTGTTTGGCGCTCGCTGTCCGAAAACATGTTGGTTGATGTTAAAGTTCCACGTCTCGCAATAGGGTTCGGGACAAGCCGTGCCCTCGAACTAAGCTAAGACTGGTGAGAGCGCCTGCCTTGTTGCTGGTGAAAGTCTATCCTCGGTCACCCTGTCGCTATACCCGCTAGGCTGTACAGATGCTCATGCAGTGGGGGTAAAATACTTGATAGCGCTCACCGAAAGGCGTCTTCCTCGGGAAGTCTCCAGCCACGCTCAACGGCCAAACGGCTTCCTCCATACTTCACCTTCGGTACACGGCTCCCCACTGGTGGCGGCGGGTGGCGGCGGTGCGCAGCTCGTATTTTGCAACGCTCCTTTTCCCGTGGAAAAAGCTGCTCACTCTCGGGCGGGTGCTGTCAGCGGCTCGCGGGACGCCGCATAACATAACGCTCCAATTTCTCTTCGCATAGGAAGAAAACAACAGCACTCGAGGGATCCTTTCAACCATGCAAGATTTTATTTTGCAGGCACTCTACACAGACGCGTTTCGGCGTGCTGCCTTCGTCAGTGTGGATAACATCAGTGCATACTCACAATGATTTAATAAAGCTTTTCCCAATCATGGAAACAGACAGAGGACAACCCCACTATGGTCACTGTAGGCGCCATCTTGGAATGGTACCAAAGCACCCAAAAGGTGTTAACTGGGTGTGCAATTGAGCCCATAGATGGGCAAATCCGTACAAAAAGTGGGTATGAATAGCATCTAAATAGTTTAAGACATAAACAAAATTGAATATATATATATATATATTCCAAAGGTAGTTGCTCGCAACGTTGGAGACACCCACACAACGTATGTTTTCACCTCTATTATTCTGGCCTGCAGCAACAACCAAAGTACAACTTACACAGCAATGTATTCTGCCAATCCGCCATACGCGTTACGGGGAACCATCCCCTTGATCACTGGCCTGGCTTGGGGAAGAGGAACCGCTTGGGATAGTATGCAGGTGTTTTAAGTTCTTTCTACACCGCCCACATGGGCGTGTCAGCCCCTTGGCATTATGGTTGTTATAGTCTGTTTGAAGCCATAGTGGAATGCTGTGCCTATTCCTCCTCATATTGATTCCATTGGGCCGCTGCGAGACACTGGACCAGCTTGTTGCTCTTCTTGCGCTTGCCAAAACGGGTACGTTGTTCCGCTGTGTGTCTCAAGGATATGAGACACAAGGACCCGCATCACAGGCAGTGGGATGACAACCGTGGCCAGAGCGGGCCACCATATAATCCATACGTAGTTGCTCGCAACATTGGAGACACCCATACAACCTATGTTTTCACCTCTTTTATTCTGGCCAGCAGAAACAACCAAAGTACAGCTCCCACAGCGAGGTATTCTGCCAATCCGCCAAACGCCATAGAGGTGTCTTCAATTGTGAGCGCATTCATTTGGAATATATATATATATATAACAAGGGCTGCTCAGCCCGAAACGCGTCATTGCTGGTTTTTCCACCTTACCTATTCTGCAGTGAAAGAACTGTTACCTGAATCTGTGGTCTGTCTCCTGCTTCGCCGGTCCTATATATATATTTCAATTAAAAGCATGTTCTTCTAAGTGCGCTTCTTGACTCATTACCTGCCAGTGAACAAGAGCTTACATAGCTTGAAACGCGTATGGCTTCGTGATACATGGGGCATTCCTGTTCTGTTGCCGCCTGTGGTGCAGTGTGCAGATACCTGGAGGTGTGTGATATCCTACGGAGGGCAACCTTGTGGCAAAATGTTTAGCGGCTGGTCCGGTCGCGTGGATGTCCTGACGCCAAAGTGGCGTTCCCTGGTGCCTGTAATTCAAGCGCCGTTATGGGACCGAAGGGGCCTTGCATCTCAGAAAGACTTTGGCAGCACTTACAGGGGTGTTAACATGCCTTTCACCCTGATGGAACTTTATTATTGAGACAGAAGCTTGCTAGCCACTTTGTGAGTGAACAAACAAAGTCTTTGGTGGCAGCATTCGGACTACATTACCCACAATGCCATTGGTGACGCCCACTGGGGCGGGACTTTGAATTTCAATTAAAAGCATGTTCTTCTAAGTGCGCTTCTTGCCTCATTACCTGCCAGTGAACAAGAGCTTACATAGCTTGAAACGCGTATGGCTTCGTGATACATGGGGCATTCCTGTTCTGTTGCCGCCTGTGGTGCAGTGTGCAGATACCTGGAGGTGTGTGATATCCTACGGAGGGCAACCTTGTGGCAAAATATATATATATATATATATATATATATATTCCAAAACGCCAGTCCACCGGTAGCCTGAACACTGCAGTGGGTGCCTCCGTTAAGGTCGGTGAACCCTTCTTGCCTCGCCAGCAACTCAAACACACGGAGCACTTCGGGATCTTTTCCAAAAGTGGTTTTAATGTGGCAAATGCATTTCGGTAACAATACCTTCTTCAGTGCCAAAACCATTTGATAATGTTCTGCTCAGCTTCTGGATTTAAATACTCTCTGCACTCCATTGGTGGGGCTTCAGTCCATCTGGAACAACACCTCCTACAATAGGCAAAGGGAACGGAATGGTGGGGACTAAATGTTCCATAATGCACCTTTTTCACTAATTCTTATCCGTTCCCGTTGTTCCAAAATCAAACAGGCTTCTTCATTGTTATGCCGATATTCGTGTCGTTTTGGATATGAGGCCCATTAATTGTTGCAGAAGCTGTGCACACTCCCCTCGCTTCCCGCTGTTGTTAATCTCACAAACGCTCGTGGGTGACCCTCACATGGTCAAGGCACCCCAAACTTGAATAGTCCGCGTCTTCATCAGACGACCAGCGCTGGTTAGCGGGGGTTCAAGCATACCAATTTGATTCCCAAATGCCAGTCCACCGGTAGCCTGAACACTGCAGCGGGTGCCTCAGTTAAGGTCGGTGAACCCTTCTTGCCTCGCCAGCAACTCAAACACACGGAGCACTTTGGGATCTTTTCTAAAAGTGGTTTTAATGTGGCAAATGCATTTCGGTAACAATACCTTCTTCTATGCCAAAAGCATTTGATAATGTTCTGCTCAGCTTCTGGATTTAAATACTCTCTGCACTCCATTGGTGGGGCTTCAGTCCATCCGGAACGACACCTCCTACAATAGGCAAAGGGAACGGAATGGTGGGGACTAAATGTTCCATAATGCACATTTTCACTAATTCTTATCCGTTCCCGTTGTTCCAAAATCAAACAGGCTTCTTCATTGTTATGCCGATATTCGTGTCGTTTTGGATATGAGGCCCATTAATTGTTGCAGAAACTGTGCACACTCCCCTCGCTTCCCGCTTTTGTTAATCTCTCAAACGCTCGTGGGTGACCCTCACATGGTCGAGGCACCCCAAACTTGAATAGTCCGCGTCTTCATCAGACGACCAGCGCTGGCTAGCGGGGGTTCAAGCATACCAAATTGATTCCAAAAACGCCAGTCCACCGGTAGCCTGAACACTGCAGCGGGTGCCTCCATTAAGGTCGGTGAACCCTTCTTGCCTCGCCAGCAACTCAAACACACGGAGCACTTCTGGATCTTTTCCAAAAGTGGTTTTAATGTGGCAAATGCATTTCGGTAACAATACCTTCTTCAGTGCCAAAACCATTTGATAATGTTCTACTCAGCTTCTGTATTTAAATACTCTCTGCACTCCATTGGTGGGGCTTCAGTCCATCCGGAACGACACCTCCTACAATAAGCAAAGGGAACGGAATGGTGGGGACTAAATGTTCCATAATGCACCTTTTTCACTAATTCTTATCCGTTCCCGTTGTTCCAAAATCAAACAGGCTTCTTCATTGTTATGCCGATATTCGTATCGTTTTGGATATGAGGCCCATTAATTGTTGCAGAAGCTGGGCATACTCCCCTCGCTTCCCGCTGTTGTTAATCGCACAAACGCTCGTGGGTGACCCTCACATGGTCGAGGCACCCCAAACTTGAATAGTCCGCGTCTTCATCAGACGACCAGCGCTGGCTAGCGGGGGTTCAAGCATACCAAATTGATTCCAAAGCGCCAGTCCACCGGTAGCCTGAACACTGCAGCGGGTGCCTTCGTTAAGGTCGGTGAACCCTTCTTGCCTCGCCAGCAACTCAAACACACGAGCACTTCATTTGGAATATATATATATATGGACAATAGCACCACTATACACAAATAAAACCAATTAAAAATTGACAATAATAATAAAAGTACATGGAAATTCAAAATTGACCAGCAAAACGGTCAACAGAACGGAACCGGAGAAGCAGGCAGTCCTCTACGGCAGATTAGTGAAATGATTGTTTCCACCGGAAGGATATGACGAAAGCGCCCCTGGTTCCCTAACTTTTAAAGATTAAAGACGTCATTGGACGAGGAACATTGTTTAAGATATCACACGCCCATTTTCAGGTTCCACAATAGATAATTGAAGAGGGCCATGCATATATAGGAGAGAAAAACGGAAAATGAAGCAAACCCAGCAATCCTAGAAAATACAACGTCCCAACTAAACCTCATTTGACCATATCCAAAGAATATTCCTAAGGGTGATCTTATTGACCCCAGAAACACGACAGACAGAACGTAGTGTCTTGATAAAGGTGGCTTAAAACCAAACCTACCACCGAAACGCGTTGACGCATTTCCAAGTATAATTCTTCAACTCGGACACCTGTGTTGACACATTACAAGACGGTGCATAACACATGGGTGTCAGATAGAGTTTGAATATACACCCTGTATTGTACAATTGGATGTCTAACTGTTGTCTGTCCCCCTTATTTGTATCAATTTTGCGGGTCAATTTTGAATTTCCATGTACTTTTATTATTATTGTCAATTTTTAATTGGTTTTATTTGTGTATAGTGGTGCTATTGTCCACTTGCTCTTTTTAATATACTGTGTAATTAATAAACTGTGTTTTTTTGACGCTATATATGAATTGTGCTAATTGCTTTGTGATCCTAGTTGTTCAATTGAACACCCTACTCAAGGGAACCTTTTCTGTTTACTGGTTGGATTAACCCTACTTCCCTTGATTTTGGTTAAGGGGTACCTCTCACTTTCTTCTACATATATATATATATATAACAAGGGCTGCTCAGCCCGAAACGCGTAATTGCTGGTTTTTCCACCTTACCTATTATGCAGTAAAAGAACTGTTACCTGAATCTGTGGTCTGTCTCCTGCTTCGCCGGTCCTAGGGGATTGGAGGTGGCTGTTGGGAGTTTCTCTGTATCTATATATATATATATATATATATATATATATATATATATATATATATATATATATATATATATATATATATATATATATATATATATGTGTATATTATATATATATATGTGTGTATATTATATATATATATATATATATATAGAATATACACACATATATATATATATATATATATAGAATATACACACATATATATATATATATATATATATATATATATATATATATATATATATATATATATATATATATATATATATATATATATATATATATATATATATTACCTACTGGCGATAGCCAGTAGGCATATATAGTTAGGATTTTTTTCCTATGGGACTTTTGAAAATTCTATGTCTAATAACTTTGGCGTTTGTGGACGGAATCGGAATCGGGAAAATGGCACATTTTGTTTCTGAGCAGCCCCTGAAAATTTGGGGGGGTTTCGTCAAGAGGGGCCGAGAAAAAAGGGGGGTCCCAAAACGCGTTTTTCCCATGTTAATTTCCATAGGGCGTTTGACCTCACTTTTAGCTCGAACGGCTGAATGGATTTGCACGAAACTTGGCAAAATTGTAGGGACTGTTAGCCCGATGTGCCTTTGCTGGGTCTCAATATATGTGCTCCAGTGGATTTTGAGAAATTAACGTTTTAAAAAATTTATATATCTTTGACAGCGTCCTGGATAGCGCACCAGTTTGCGTACTTTTCGCGTAACGGAGCTTTGCGAAGCGAAGCTGATTGGCTGTCCGGTGTCTGTCAACATTCTAAACAGTCCGGAGCAGCCGCCATCTTGTCTCTTGGTAGGATCGAGAGACAAGAGGAGGCCAAAACGAAGGGGGAAATGAAGGAAAGGGGGCAAGGTAGACCTCTTCTGACCCCCTAGGATTGATGAGGGGGATATTAAAGTGCCCCGCGGGGCCAAAAAAAAAAAAACAATTGCGATTTTTTGTCGGAGAGGCGCAAATCGGTACGTGAACGGGCAGCTAACCCGGCAGCTAACCGGCAGTGTAACGGGAGTCTGAGGAGAAGCTGAATGGGTGTCAACATTGTAAACAGTCCGGAGCGGCCGCCATCTTTTCTCTCTGTAGGATCGAGAGACAAGAGGTGGTGAAAAACGAAGTGGGAAATGAAGGAAAGGGGGCAAGGTAGACCCCTCCTGACCCCCTAGGATTGATGAGGGGGAAATTAAAGTGCCCCGCGGGGCAAAAGAAAAAAAAAGAAATTGCGATTTTTCGCGGTAGAGGCGCTTCCCGGTACGCCAACCGGGCAGCTAACCGGCAGCGTAACGGGAGTCCGACATCTTGTGTTTTTGGAGCGTCCGGTTTGTGTACCGGGTAGCGTTCCGGTAAGCGTAACAAGGGGAAAACCAAGAGAAACAATAAAAAAAAATTTAAAGGAATAGATTTCCACCAAACTTGGCAAAATTGTAGAGACTGTTTGTTTGATGTGCCTTTGCAAGGCCTCAAGATATGTGCACGTGTGGATTTTGTCTAATTAAGGTTAAAAAAAATATATATATCTGTAAGCGTGCTCTGGCGCGCTTACGTTACGGGTTTTGTTTGCGCTGCAGAGACGATACGTCACGTTTATGCGACGCGTCATGAGGCGTCTCACGTGGCTACGTGATACGTCACGTAATAAAGAATATATTTTACAACTATAGATATTAGCTTTTAAAAAACCAATGAAATTCACTGAAAAAACCATAGGTTATAGACCATATATAGTTAGGAATTTGCATTTACAAAACCTTGAAAATTCATTGAAAAAACCATTGGTTATAGACCATATATAGTTAGGAATTAGCATTTACAAAACCTTGAAAATTCACTGAAAAAACCATAGGTTATAGACCATATATAGTTAGGGATTACATTTACAAAACCTTATTTTACTCGCATAAAACCATTGAAATTCGCATATATAGTTAGTTGCGCTAACTATATATCGCGCACCCGCAATCCACTGCTGATGATGTCACATATTACATCATTCATGACATGGTCAGTGACATCACTGATGACATCACTGATGACATTACTGATGACATCTCAAATGACATCACTGATGACATCACTGATGACAACATCCAGTGACTGTCCGTTTCTGTAAAGTTAAAATATGTCTTACATATTGAAGAATGAGTGGATGTATAAGTGTCTGGATGAAGGATTTAGTAGGTGCATGACTGACTGTATGAGAGAGTGATTAAATGTGTCTCACTGAGTGCATGGGTTCGTGACTAAACTGTCTTAATTTGTGCATCATTATATCTGTTGTTCTATAAACTGCTGCATGTGTTGATCAGTAGCTATATGAGTAACTGTATGGGTTATTGATTGGTTGTCCAAGTATTTGTATGGGAGAGTGAGTGTGTGTGTGGGGGTGGCTGGGAGGTGTGTGACTCTGTGCATACATGTGTGAACAGTTGATTCACTAGATCTATGGGTTCAAAACTGCATGTGGAAACAGCTGTATGGATGGTTGACTGTGTACGAGTGTATTGGTGAGTGAATGGATATCTCAGTGCTACATGTCAAAGTAAGTACATATGTAAAACACAGTACATGTGAGAGTTCACATATATAAATTACTGTGCATAAGAGCCAGTGAATGTGTGAGTGGCTGTATGGATCATTGTGAACTTGTATCAGGGATTGTATAAAAGAGTAAATATGTGTTAGTATGTGTTCGAATAAGTAAGGTGTGTATAACTGTATAGTTGAGGAAATGGAGGTGTGATTGATTCTTTGCATGACTGACTAGGTGTGTGAGTAACTCCATGGATGAGTGACAGTCTGTGAGTGTCTGTTTACACTGAGTGTATCTAAGGTTATATCAGAGTCTGATGAGGTTCATCGTATAATCACATGAATGATGTCATCAGTGATGTGATCAGTAATGTCAAATGAGATGTCATCAGTGATGTCATCAGTGATGTCATTTGAGATGTCATCAGTAATGTCATCAGTGATGTCATCAGTGATGTCACTGACCATGTCATGAATGATGTAATATGTGACATGATCAGCAGTGGATTGCGGGTGCGCGATATATAGTTAGCACAACTAACTATATATGCGAATTTCAATGGTTTTATGCGAGTAAAATAAGGTTTTGTAAAGGCTAATCCCTAACTATATATGGTCTATAACCTATGGTTTTTTCAGTGAATATATATATATATATATATATATAGATATATATAGATATATATATTATATATACATATACATATATATACATATACATATATTACGGCTCCAATCCTCTTTTCCCATACCCGGCAGGGCTAGGAACAATGACACAGCACTCCCGGGCTCCAATAGTACAGCAATCAGTCTTTTATTTTTGCAAACGCGTTATTTAGTGAGTATTCTTTAAATCGGGTTCAAAAGTGCGGGTTCAATGAATCATAGTCATGATGACAGTCACAATCTGTAAATTGTGACAATAGTTTAACCAATTCAGGTTCAATCTTGCCGTGTATCGGCAATTGCAGCCAAATGGCTGCATACTCTCACACCTATTAGTCCCATTCAGAGAATACCCTTTATAACAAATATTTTAATTAGGCCACTGCATGATTAAAACCTCACAGACATAAATATCCACCACCACCCACACCTCTTAGTAACAATTCTTCACTTTTTCTTCATTCTTATATTATTGATAACTTTTCATTTCACACAATTCCATAGATTTAACTCATTTCAAAAAGATATGTATATTTCAGGTTCACATCTCAGTTTTTTGTTTTTGACATTGAAAATGACATATCAGCCCAAGTGGATGGCCATTTCCTCCCCCATATTTAGACCTCCCGGTGCCTTTGTTTCGAGATCGATGATATAACGAGATTCAAGTCTCCTTAGGGATAAAAGTCTGTTCCCTCCCCTTGGATTTTCCGGCACAAAGTCTAAACAGAAAAACCTAAGAAGGTCTCTGTTGCTGTTATGTTTGATCGCAAAGTGTCGAGCGACCGGATAGGTGAAATCTTTATTCATGATCGCTCTCGTGCGCTCTAACACTCTCAGCTTCACAGAGATGATTGTGCTGCCAATGTATTTTAAATGGCAAGGACATATCAAACAATAGACTGCGTGGTCTGTGTGGCAGGACATAAACTTATTGATCCTCTTTTCACTTGGACATCCTCTCACTTGATAGGTTAATGTGCGTTTGCTGAAAGCACAGGCTTTGCACTTTCCACACGGAAAGAAGCCCTTTGCATCCCTTAGCGTACCCTTTTTGTTGTGTATGGGCTCCAGATGACTGTGGACCATATGATCTCTCAAAGATCTTGCCTTCCGAAAGAACCCGAATGAACCCGAATACTCACTAAATAACATCTGAAACAAGAGGGGTTCATTAAATGCGACCATAAAATCTGGTCGCACGTGCCGATACACGGCGAAATGTCTGATAAAATCTTGATATTGCACAAAGTTGTGTTTAAATGCTATATTAAATATGGGCACCACAGCCGATATAGACATTTTAAGATGGCGCCACTTTAGTGTAGTTGACAATGAGCCCGTCTTCTATGTTTCCTACCAATATTGGTTTTTGTTTAAAAAATGGAGGCGCGCAACTCACAGTTGTAACACTGACGTAGGGACGCTGTCCCGAAACGCGGTTGCAAAAATAAAAGACTGATTGCTGTACTATTGGAGCCCGGGAGTGCTGTGTCTTTGTTCCTAGCCCGGCCGGGTATGGGAAAAGAGGATTGGAGCCGTAATTTCTAATCGCGGTACACCGCCGCGTTTTAAACGGCACCCGACACGAAGAGTGACCCACTGCAACGGTGTAAACTGGAGCTTGGACATATACATATATATATATACATATATAAACATATATATATATATATATATAATATATATATATTTGTATATATATATCTATATATATATATATGTATATGTATATATCTATCTATATCTATCTATCTATATATATATCTCTCTCTATATATATATATATATATATATATATTACCTACTGGCGGTCGCCAGTAGGTAGTTATAGTTAGGATAATTTTCAATGTTAAATCTCAACATTCTATTTTGAATAACTTTGGCGCCGGTTGACGAATCTGCCTGAAATTTTCAGGAAAATGGTCTCATGGCGGTCCGGTCCTTCCCTGAAAGTTTGGGGGGGATTCGTCAAGCGGGGGCCGAGATAAAAGGGGGGTCCCAAAACGCGTTTTCCCCATGTTAATTTCCATAGGGCGGTCGATTTCACTTTTAGCCCGAACGGCTGAATGGATTTCCACCAAACTTGGCAAAATTGTAGGGACTGGTAGCCCGATGTGCCTTTGCTATGTCTCAAGATATGTGCTCCAGTGGATTTTGAGTAATTTAGGTTCAAAAAAATATATATATCTATAGCAGCGCACCGGTGCGCGCACCGGGGAGCGCTCCAGGCGCGCCACGCGAGGTGCGCATGGAAAGCTGATTGGCTCTCGGGTGTCTGTAAACATTCGAAACAGTCCAGAGCGGTCGCCATCTTGTGTCTCGGTAAAATCGAGACATAAGAGGTGGCTAAAAGAAAGTGGGAACTGGCCATAAGGCGTCAGGGATAGACCCCTTTGACCCCCTAGGTTTGATGTGGGGGCTATAAAAGGGCCCCGCGGGGCATTTAAAATATTTTTTTTTTTTCGTTTTGCGCGGGGGAAGCGCACGGTGCGCGCACCGGGGAGCGGCCCTGGGAGCGCACTATGATGAAAAAAGGTGACAGAGTGTTTAAAAAATGAAGTTTTGATTTAGAAATTGGAGGTAGTTCTAAAAAGAACTTTTTTTTTTCTTCTTTTTGTTGTTTTATATTTTTTTTGTGTTTTTTGAACTTTTTGTACTTTTTTTGGCTTTTCAAAACAGTTTTATATATTTTTTTGTATTTTTTTGGGGGAGAAACAAAAAAAGGGAATTGAAACTGGCTCAACTGGAGCAAAAAAACAAAAAACCCAAAAAATTACTTCTTTTTGGGGCACTTGTGATTATCACCTGCAAGGACGATGAGTTTCACACTTTGTTCCCCATAGGAGATAAGTTTGCCACAAGCTTTGCAAGTAATTTTAAAATCAGCAAACCTCGGCTGAATGCAAGGCATCACTTCAGATGTTTCTGGTTGCGAGGAAGTGGGTTGGTTTCTTTGGGAGGGGGTCCTTGATGAATGGGGGAGGTTACTGGCCAGTTCCCGGAACTCTGCACGAGAGTAGTTGTTTGGATGCTTTCTTGTCATGTGCCGAATCATGGTATAGTTACCAAAAGAATATTTCTTATTTGGGTTGCCCCGTGAAAGTTCATCATTGCAGATGAGGCAAGTGACTTTTGGCGCATTCACCTTTTTTTTCCCCTCTGGAATTGAAAAAAACTCCCAAATGAAGTGTGGTTTGGGTTTATAAGGTGTGTTTTCTTCAGGCAGCCATCTTCTTCTCCCCTCCTCCTGTTCCTCTTCCTCTTCCTCCTCCTGTTCTTGACCACCAACATAATTTGGAGCTGGTCCTCTTGGTGGTTGTGGTGGTGGTGGTGGGGCAGATGCACCAGCTGATGCTACTAATGAAGCCATTTTATAGTACAAAATATTACTCAAAGAGCAAAAAAGTAGACAGAGCAACAAACAGGTCTTCCTCAGTCAAAGGACAAAGTCAGAATAAGGAAAAAAGGTGGGGTCTTTCATCATTTAGAAAAAAAAACTGTCCTGAACCAATGAGAAGTGTTATTTTCAGGTCACAAGACCAGGGGCTTCATCATTATGAAACCAAAACTGTTATGAACCAATGAAAAGTGTTATTTTCTGCTCACATGACCCGACGCGCTTACGCTACGCGCCCGGGGCGCGCCCGGGGGCGCGCCCCGGGTCGCGCAGCGTAAGCGCGTCGGAAGTTTACGTTGTGCGATCGTATTCGCTCGAGTACTTCCGGGTGCGCTTACGCCGTGCGTATCACGCGGTCGCGGCTACGCGATACATCACGATTATGTTTTCGTTTGCGATATTGGCGCTTACGGGACGCTCCCCGGAGCGCGCCCCGGGGCGCTTTGTAAAAATACGCTTTTCGGGGCGCTCCCCGGGGCGCGCTCCGGGAGCGCTCCCCAAAATAATTTTTTAAAAAAAAATTGGGAAAATTGTAGGGACAGGTAGCTCTATTCTGAAGTGGTTTGTAAAAAACATTAACTTTAGAAAAATATGTATTGTGCTACATTGGGCTTAATATATGTTAGAGCCAAAATGTAGCCCAAATGTAGCCCAAAGTAGCCCAATGTAGCCCAAAGATGGCCACCAGAGATCAAAAATTGAAAATGTAGCCCAAAATTCAACTAGATGTAGCCCAACTGTAGCCCAATGAGAAAATGTACCAGATTGTTAAAAAGAACAACTAGAGTGCTAACAGTCTTATTTATAAAGTGAAACTTATAGTTAGGAATTAGCATTAAAAAAACCTTTGAAATTCACTGAAAAAACCATAGGTTTCACACCAGTTATAGTTAGGAATTAGCATTTAAAAAACCTATTAAATTCACTGAAAAAACCATAGGTTTCACACCAGTTATAGTTAGCTGGAAATTTTACTGATATAAAACCATTGAAATTCCCACGTTATAGTTAGTCGGACTCACTATAACTTGCGCGTGCAATGCACTGCTGATGACATCACATATTACATCACTCATGACATGGTCAGTGACATCACTCATGACATCACTGATGACACCATCCTTGTGACACAGTCACAGACCTCCTCTCAGTGTAAAGTAACCCTTGAGACACATATTCAAAAATAGAAACTGAAATTTTTTAAAAATGGACATACCTATATCAGTTACAACAAGCAATTCTGTACTTCCACTATCTATATACACATCCACTCATTCACCAACAGTTCTATATAGTCACTCATACATATACTCACTCATCATATGAAGAGATACACCTATACATCCTGTTACACACCGACATTCATCCAAAAGTTACTCACACACATATTCACACGTGCAAATAAACTATTGAACAACCATTTATTTGAATATAGAGTTATACACACACTTCCACCTTACTTTTATTGAAAATTACACATATTTATTCTCTTAAACAATCACTTATAGAAACACATACTTATTTAAACAGGAAATCTTACAATCTCTTACTCTCACATATACTCACTTATATAAATCAATATTCATATATACTAGATTAAAACATATGTAGTTACTGATAAAGACACTAGTGAGACAGTCATTCACTCACTAACAAACACATATAGACACTCATCCACCCATACAGTCCTGTACATATGCTGTCTTCAAAACACATACAAACAAAGAGTCAGTCACTCATGCATCTATGTGCTAAGTAATACCCCCACCAAACCATATAGACACTCATAGTGATACTAATAAAAATATCAAATAACCCATATACATACGCATGTAGCTACTTATCAACACATGTAGTCACTTATACACAAAGTGAAACACTAATATATGTATTTAAATATTTAAACATAACTCACTAATATTTATTTTTCAGAAAGACACATATTCACTGGATGGTGTCATCAGTGATGTCATGAGTGATGTCACTGACCATGTCATGAGTGATGTAATATGTGATGTCATCAGCAGTGCATTGCACGCGCAAGTTATAGTGAGTCCGACTAACTATAACGTGGGAATTTCAATGGTTTTATATCAGTAAAATTTCCAGCTAACTATAACTGGTGTGAAACCTATGGTTTTTTCAGTGAATTTAATAGGTTTTTTAAATGCTAATTCCTAACTATAACTGGTGTGAAACCTATGGTTTTTTCAGTGAATATATATATATATATATATATATGTAGCTCACAATCCTCACGGTTACGTTAGGAAAACAGCACTCGTGGGCAAGTTGGTATAAATCTCCCGTTTTTTAATTATTTCAGAGTCAACAAACGCGTTTTGGCCTGCAAGCCTTCGTCAGTGTTGATACTCGCTCGCGGGGCAGCAGTGTATTTAAATCCATATCACATGATTATTGCATAACATAGAAAGGGGACTTCAGCATACATGCAAAAGGTCGCGCCATTTTGGAATGTAAAATTCAAACCAGTTTGTTCACCTACAATGCATACATCATTTTCATTGTACTTTGGCTTTGCACTGCTGTTTAAAAATAATGATATAATGCCGTGTATCGGCTTATCATCCAGAGTGTTGGTATCGCATAGTCACAAGATGGAGGATAAACAATGTTGGTCATGGGTACAAGGGGGCACGGGAGACATATCCTGACCCCCTAGGTTTTCTGAGGGTGGCTGAGGAGGCCCATATATGTAAAAAAAAAAACTTTTTTTTTCAAATTTTCGCACGGTTAGCGCCCGGTCCGCGCACCGGGTAGCGTTCCGGAAAGCGTAACAAGCGGAAAACCAAGGGAAATAGTAAAATAATATTTTAGAGTGCTTTGAGGTAGGGTAGCTCTGAATAGAGCTGTTGTGTTGTGTGGGTGATGTAAGTACCAACATGTAGGTACCAATGAAGAGTCTAAAATTCAATGTACACCGTCTCCTCTGTAGATATTTTGTATGTTCTAATGTGGGTTATTTAAATGTAAATGTGTGGAAAAGCACTTCATGCTTTAAAGTAATTGTATTTTTGAACAGATTGTTCTTTCCTTAGTCCTCCTCTTTGTTTTTTTTTCCCCACACTCTTCTTCAGCATGATAGTTGATAAATTCGTTCCCTCAAAAAATTTATATACATAAAAAAATTATATTAAATACATATAAAATATATTTTTCCTTTAAAAGAAGAATACATTTTACAGCTTTTGATATTTGCTATTAACAAACCATTGAAATTCACTGAAAAAACCATAGGTTACAGACCATATATAGTTAGGAATTAGCATTTACAAAACCTTGAAAATTCACTGAAAAAACCATAGGTTATAGACCATATATAGTTAGGATTTAGCATTTACAAAACCTTATTTTACTCACACAAAACCATTGAAATTCCCATATATAGTTAGTTGCACTAACTATATATCGCGCACCCGCAATCCACTGCTGATCATGTCACATATTACATCATTCATGACATGGTCAGTGACATCACTGATGACATCACTGATGACATCTCAAATGACATCACTGATGACATCACTGATGACAACATCCAGTGACTGTATGTTTCTGTAAAGTTAAAATATGTCTTACATATTGAAGAATGAGTGGATGTATAAGTGTCTGGATGAAGGATTTAGTAGGTGCATGACTGACTGTATGAGTGAGTGATTAAATGTGTCTCACTGAGTGCATGGGTTAGTGACTAAACTGTCTTAATTTGTGCATCATTATGTCTGTTGTTCTGTAAACTGCTGCATGTGTTGATCAGTAGCTATATGAGTAACTATATGGGTTATTGATTGGTTGCCCAGGTATTTGTATGGGGGACTGAGTGTGTGTGTGGGTGGCTGGGAGGTGTATGACTCTGTGCATAGATGTGTGAGCAGTTGATTCACTAGATGTATGGGTTCAAAAGTGCATGTGGAAACAGCTGTATGGGCGGTTGACTGTGTGCATGAGTGTATTGGTGAGTGAATGAATATCTCAGTGCTACATGTCAAAGTAAGTACATATGTAAAACACAGTACATGTGAGAGTTGACATATGTAAATAACTGTGCATAAGAGCCAGTGAATGTGTGAGTGGCTGTATGGATCATTGTGAACTTGTATCAGAGATTGTATAAGAGAGTAAATATGTGTTAGTATATGTTTGAATAAGTAAGGTGTGTATAGCTGTATAGTTGAGGAAATGGAGGTGTGATTGATTCTTTGCATGACTGACTAGGTGTGTGAGTAACTCCATGGATGAGTGACAGTCTGTGAGTGTCGGTTTACACTGAGTGTATCTAAGGTTATATTAGAGTCTGAAGAGGTTCATCGTATTATCACATGAATGATGTCATCAGTGATGTGATCAGTAATGTCAAATGAGATGTCATCAGTGATGTCATTTGAGATGTCATCAGTGATGTAATTTGAGATGTCATCAGTGATGTCATCAGTGATGTCATTTGAGATGTCATCAGTGACATCATCAGTGATGTCACTGACCATGTCATGAATGATGTAATATGTGACATGATCAGCAGTGGATTGCGGGTGCGCAATATATAGTTAGTGCAACTAACTATATATGCGAATTTCAATGGTTTTGTGTGAGTAAAATAAGGTTTTGTAAATGCTAATTCCTAACTATATATGGTCTATAACCTATGGTTTTTTCAGTGAATTTTCAAGGTTTTGTAAATGCTATTTCCTAACTATATATGGTCTATAACCTATGGTTTTTTCAGTGAATATATATATACCAAGAACTTCGTTGTTTGTACCAAGTAAACTGGAAACAGAATAACGAATCGGACCCATTCAGGTTAGTTTCAGCGCATATTTTATTCTTCGTGCACCCTCTTGTCCGCCATGACGCGTTTCGGGCCCTGGAGCCCTTGATCACATGACATGGTCGTGATTCACCTCGTGATTTGTAGTACAGGAACAGTCACATGATCCCAAGCCTATAGAAATAAACAACATACTTCAGCCTAATCCAAAGTTTTAAAAGCATTCAAAGAATATTTTACAATTGCATTTTCATTTGCTTTACTTTTTGTGTTTTCTTAACCACTTCCTCATTTGTTAATACTCCAGAGACATGTGCAAAATTCACAATAAATAGGTAAAATATTTAAAATATATATAAATATGTGCAAAATTGCAATCATAAAATATTAAATCTTTACCATAGTAGCAGCCATGACACCTATATACACCAACATTAATTGTAATATTTCATCATATGTACAAACCCTTTAAAATATTATCAAATTTTTTTTTTATAAAAGGGTAATTTGTGTGCAAAGTTGGCAAAATAAAGTGCACATATTAGCCGCTGAACTCTGTTCGGTATGAAATTGAGTATGGAGAGAGGATATTTAATACACGGCCCAAGTGGGCTTTATTTAACTTTTGGATTACTGCTACTACACTGCTTGGAAAATCTATGTTGTTCCAGTACGTTTAAGAAAGAATCGTGTGGTTTCACCATAATGTGTAATTAAACTAACAATTGTTAAAAACCTGGCAGTGCTAGATGGTTTATTCATTTGACGACTTTGTTATCCCAGAATTTCTTATTGGGCATATGCATCTCTGGACAGATCTATACCACTTGTCTTTTTGTGTTTTTCTGATTAAAGACATGTGTATAAATCTTCCGTCTCATTGAGGCCATTTGGTGTCTTGATATCGAGCTCCAGAATGTAACGGGTTTCCAGTAATCTTAAATATGCTTCCCTGTTGCCCTCTCTTCGTAGTGGCTGTACCATGTCAATTGCATAATACTTGAGGCAGTTCACATCCCCCCTGTGGCATACGTTCACATGTCTTGCCACAGGGTAGGCTTCATCTTTGTTAGTTACCGCTCTCATGTGCTGCAATATGCGCTTGTGAACTTGTAGCTGCCCACGTAACACAGCCCACAAACGCATTCCAGTATATAGATAACATGGTCAGATTTGCATGTTATCTTTTTAGTGATAGGGATTTCAGCTTCACTAAATGGGGACCTGTATGTTGTTTTATTCTTTCCTATGGTACAAGCCTTGCACACGGCGCACTTTAGAAAACCCTTACTTTTTCCTCGCCAGTTTTCTCTGATTGATATTTCTGGACTGCTCTTGACCAACATGTCATTCATGGATCGGGCGCGACTATACGTTATTGCTGGATAATCCGCCACCGTTTTTCCAATCACAGGATCCCCTGTGATTATACGCCAATTCTTTTTGACAATGTTTTGTAATTGCCTGTGTTGGCGACTATATTCAATAATGAGTCTTGGTTGGCAACCAGCATTTTTTGTCGCTATATGTTCTACCTTCACATTTGCCTCTGTGGTGGGAGTCATCTTTGCTTTATTGGCCCTTTCCATTGCTTTTTGCACCAAACTCTCTGTATAGCCTCTTTGTAAGAACCTTGTTTTACTCTCGTTTTGTGCTATTAGACAGGCAGCATCTGTACTACAGATTCTTCTAATCCTCAGCATCTCCCCATAGGGGATGCTTCGGATTAGATGGTTGGGGTGCTGGCTAGACGCATGGAGGACTGTATTGCCCGCAGTTTCCTTACGGTGTAATTTGGTCTGCAGTTCCCCTCCTTCATTAAATACTTCTACGTCTAGAAAGTTAACCTTGTTGTTACTTATGGTCCCTGTGAAGTTCAAGTTTAATTCATTATTGTTAATATCTTTGATGAATTGTTCAGCTTCACTCGATGACCCCTTCCATATTATAAAAAGATCATCTATTAATCTGTACCATGCTACCACTTTGCTGGACATGATCTCTACAAAGGCATTGCCCAGAACCTGCTCCTCCCTCAGCCCCATGTGCAAACATGAGTAACTGGGGGAGAAGCAGGCCCCCATTGCCACTCCCCTCAACTGCTGGAACATTTGATTTTGGAAAAGAAAGTAGTTGTTATTCAAACACATTTCCAACATCTCTAACAACATTTCGTTATGCTCCAACATACACACCGGTCTCTTGCTGAGAAAATATTTAACTGCCCTCAACCCATCAACATGGTTAATGCTCGTATAGAGAGCATTTACATCTAGTGTGATCAATAGATATTCAGTTTTCCACACTATTGTCTTAATTTTCTGCAAAACGTCCATAGTGTCTTTGATGTAGGATGGCAAGGATTTTACATATTCTTGAAGGAAATGATCAATATATCGGGACACATTTTCAAATGTCTCACCACGTGCCGAAATAATGGGCCTACCCGGTGGTTTAATACTATCCTTGTAGATCTTTGGGATAAGATAGAACACCGGGATTATCGGATGGTTAGTCTTTAGAAATTTCAATTCGTCTCCGCTCAAGAGTCCTTGACCTCTCCATGAGTAAAGCTTTGTATTTAGTTTTTCCCATGCCAATTTAAATGCCTGTCCATCGCTTCTGCTATAGCACAGTCTGTCGCTTAGTTATAAATGCATTGGCCAGAGGACAATGTTGCCCCCTTTGTCTGACTGCCTAATGACTGTCTTCTCATCATCCTGAAGTGTCTTCATTAGGCTGCCAAAAGAATTGTTATACTTTGTTGACTTTTTATTTTCCATCATGGTTTTTTTATGTAGTTTTTTAATCTCTGTTGTTATCATGTCACTGAACACATCAATATTGTCATGTGCCATCACCGGGTTAAATGTCGATTTAGGCTTGAACGGGGTGTTCCCTGGATTATTCGTTACAGTTGTATTCACCGTTTCTTGAATATTATCCAAATCCCCTTCATTTAAAAGATCTTGTAAATCGCATTGTAACTCATATTCCCTTACCGACATGTTTGTTCCCTCCACTGTATTTATATCTGGAGGCTTACGCGTCTTTTGTTTATTGACCAGAAATAACTTCCTAAGTTTTAATTTTCTGACAAATTTAAAAATGTCCATTTTGGTCTTTGCGTAATCAAAAGTACATGGCGGACAAAAAGATAACCCCAGTGATAGTATACGTTGTTCCTTGGTACTTAATCGCATGTTAGTTAAATTCACAATAGTCATGTTATCACTTACTTGTGAATTTAGCGGCGATTCCATCTTTTGTATGTTTTCTTTTTTGCTCCTTGATTTGGCTGTCCTACATTTTCTCCATTGGGATATATATATATATATATATATATATATATATATATATATATATATATATATATATATATATATATATATATATATATATATATATATATATATATATATATATATATATATATATATATATATATATATATATATATATATATATATATATATATATATATATATATATATATATATATATATATACTCTACTGGCAGTCACCAGTAGGTTGTTATAGTTAGATAGTTAGGACCAAATTTCCATGGGAAGAGGATTTTTTATTTTGCTTATAACTTTGGCGTCATTTGATGAATCTTCATGACATTGTCCAAACTAATTCTTTGTTCGTATAAGCTCCTATGTTGAAAGTTTGGAGGTGATTCGACAAGGGGGGCAGAGAAAAAAGGGGGGCCTAAAACGTGTTTTCTTCATGCTAATTTCCATAGGAAACTTTAGACAAGGTTACAGGTCGAACAGGTGAACGGAATTACCCCAAATTTGGCAGGGAGAAGGGTCTTGGTCTAGAAAGCACGCTTTTCTGTACTCGGTGTAAATCTGTTCAATAGTTTTGGAGAAATATCAAAATGTACAAATATCGATATTAGGGAATTCTGCCATCGGATTGGCTGAGGCGTTACGAGCACGAGCTTGCTGCTTATTGGCTGCAAGCTGTTGCAACTAGGAAGTGTTGGCAGTCATTTTATGATTCAGTTGAAATGAGATAGGGGAAAAAAGGGCAAAAAGAGTAGGAAACAGGAGGATTGGAGCACTGTAACCTCTGTGGGGGAGTGCAAATCGAAGTAGTCACTCCTACTGGTCTGAAAGTGCGGTGTTGCTCAGTGACATGGAGCTGAGATGAGATGCTGCTACACTCGGGTATGAAACCAAGAGCCTTAACCGTGAGCTCATTGCTGCAAAGTGATGTGCTCTGGTCTTTGTAGCATATGTGTGCAAGTGTTAGTAGGCATTTATACTATACAGGGAGTGGGAGGCGAACTACTAACCCTACCGTGTGTTTATACTATACCGGAAATGGGAAGCGAAGTACTCACGCCTACCGGTGTGAAGACTCTGGGATCAAACCGAGCTGATTGCTGTAAAGTGATGGGCTCTGGGCGGTGTAGCATACTGGCTGCTGTAGTATAACTGTGCAAGTAGTGTTAGTATGTGTTTATACTATAGAGGGAGTGGGAAGCGAACTACTCACCCCTACTGGTCTTAAGATTAAACCCTGAGCCTAAACCGTGAGCTTATTGCTGTAAAGTGATGTGCTCTGGGCGCTGTAGCATACCTGAGGAAGTAATGTTAGTTTGCGTTTATATAATACAGGGAGTGGGAAGCGAACTACTCACCCCTACCGGTCTCAAGACTTGTGGATGAAACCATGAGCTCATTTCTGTAAAGTCATGTGCTTTGTGTAGTATTCCAATGTAAGTCATAGTAGAATGTTAGTATGTAATGCTACTAGAATCTAAGTATGTAATGTGAGAATGTAGGGCTGTCATGAGGGGAATCTTGGGGAGTTTGTACACGGTGCTGGAGCAGATGGTTAACTTGCTGTCTGCTCCTGTTGGTGGCTGTTTCAGCTGTCTTGTTTTCCTGCAATAAATCTTATTGGATCCACTGCTGTATGCCTCTTCACTACATACATTTGGTGACAAAGGGGAGAAGGTAAAAATAAGGCAGCACTCACCAATATTTCCAGTTTCCTTGCGTTCTGCTGAAGACTCGTTTTCTTTGTGAAGCTGTTCCTACTCATCTCAGGGTCGTCTGCTCATTGAACTATGTCATCCGACTTCTGGTAGGATATATATTTTTTGATTTTGAGCTTCCTCTGACTCTTCACTACACTCTGGTCGCTGTACTACACGTGTGCAAGTAGTGTTAGTATACGTTTATACTAATTCTGTAGTTATGCAGTAACCAATGCATCATGGCCCTATGGAGCACCGCCTCCCAGGGGCAGCTAATACAATGTCCCGGGGTGTGCATCCGCGGGACATTTATGTTTGCTATTACAGGGTGGGAGCATGGCTTCCACCGTGTGATAGCAAATCCTTGTTTGCTTTGTTGAAGCGAGAAGAGGAAAACCTCCTATTGCTTCAATAAAGCGGAACCGGATGGTAAAAATTGAGAAATAAAATTAAGCGGGGTCTCACCCATTCATTTAAATGAGCCCCCTGGTGGGTAATGTTCCAGGGCAAATCCTATTATTATATTGCGGGGTCTCTACAGCACTCGGGACCTTAATCTCACATGTAAATTTGGCGGGGGAGGGCAGAGAGACGATTCACAGCTTAGGGGATCGCCACATCCCCGGGTATTGTTTATTAATTGTTCAGGGGGGGCTTCAAGGCCAACTTAAGTCCGGGGATCACCACCGTCCAGGGCTTTATTTAAATTTGCAGGATGGGCCTCGCCAGTCCCTGAAACCTCGGTGGTCCGAGGCAGTGCCTTATTGGTTCTGTAATCACACGGGCAGTACTCATGGTGTTATAAAGTGATACACTCATAGAACCCTTGCAGTTGTAGAACAACTCAGGCTTCATTTATGTAATAGTCTGTTGGTTTATATTTGGTAGGTGCACCGCAAAATTATGAATGTTTTCCCTCATAACCTCCTATCAACCGCCGATTTGCACTTAAAACTACAGACAAGTGTCAGAAAAAGAAGACCCATAGACTCACTTATTATTGGTAAAACAAATAATCTTTATTAAAAGAACACAAATAAATGGAAATGCAACTTTATTCGAACAAACAACATTATAACATGAAATAAGTGGGTGGGACTCCTCCGGAAGCAGCATACAAAACCTGCAAGACAAAAACGAAACATAAGTATGTGTGCCATGTCCAAGAGAAAAAGAAAGGTAGTCAGAATGAAAGGAAGAAAGTAAGAATGGGACAGAGAGCCAGTGGGTAGAAGGGAGAAGGAGAGGGAGAGTAAAAAGAACAGAGGGAGGAGGAAACAGAGTGTCGGCCTACTGCACCCAGCCCTCACTGTTCACCTCCCCTCACCCGGTTGTCTGGGATGCTGGGGTCCATGAGAAAGAGTGCGCCCAGCAAGTCCTTAAAATGAAACAGAGATGTGAATGAGGCCAGAGATTACATTATTATCCACGGCAACATCACTTGCCTGCACCTGTGCAGCTAGGCTGCGCACCCAAGCTTCACTGCTCACCTGTCCAATGACGTGCTGGTGCGAGCTCCGAATCCGGGGTGCCTCTCTCAGGGTGGCACAGCAGGTCTGCGGTCGGGGACGGTGTCTTGATACCACGATGGAAGGTGTCAGAATGCCCAGGGCATCATCACGGGCTCCGCCCAGTTTTGGCGCAACTAACTCAGTGTCTGAAAAGGGAGAAATAATATAATGCTGGAAATGTCTTGAGGTAAATGAAGGTTTATTTCAGGCTTAATAGAGAACACGAGTTGAGTGCATCCTTCCTTCTTGAAGTACGATCTACCCACTGTTAGTGGTAATCGTGGTTCAAGGAGGAGTTGGAGTGCATGAGAATACACAAGGTTAAATAATATGTTATGCCAACGCTCACATACAAAGGAACAGAGTGCTAATGTGCACGTGTAATGCAGTGGCGCAGGCCTGTGTGCATGTACACTTAGTAATCAGCTCACTACAGTGCCCCAAAAGCCAAAGCCATGTGTCTGTAGGGCAGCGCTGCCCGCTGGCTCAGGCATACAGTACGGTCCAGCAGGTCCTTAAAATGAGACAGAGCAGTGACTGAATGAGGACAGAGATCACATCATTATGTGCGGCAACATCGCTTGTTCGCACCTACGCACCCAGGCTGATGCACCCCACCCCTACCGCCACACCGCATTCAATTGAAGCCCCTGTGCACCCAGGCCCCACTGCTCACCTGCTGTCATTGTTGTGTGTCCAAACACGATGGCCAGCAGGGTTCACAATTCAAATGGAGTTTTGATTGCCAGGATGGTGTACACCTCATGGATCCCTTTTTTTTATTGCGCATTGTGATATGCGAGGTGGATGCGGCCAGATCACCTGAGGCAGTGTGGAAGAACTGGGACATGTGGCGTCGTCATTATCCTATTTATACGTACGCAAAGTGGGCTGAGCTTGCGTACGCCAGGCCAGCGTAGGGGTGTGAATAATTTTTCAGGGGACATGGGCATTGTTCAGTTCCTGCCTGGTCAGGAAGTGTACTTATGTCTGTGTCCCTGTTGCAGTTTTGACGTTGCACAATCCGCAATTTACATTAATGTAGCATGTATCGGGAGGGCGGCAACTATCGCTAGTGAGATGCTGTCCGAAAACATTGAATGGCCTCATCACATGTCGTTGTCAAGCTTGTGGATATGCGCAGACACGCATGTCAATGGTGTGCGGTATTATTGAAAGTGTTGCTATTGTGAATTACACACATGTGATTGTGCTTGGATGGAGGAAGGATTAGCAGTGAGGCTACGTCATACACAGCTCATTACAGTCAAGCAATACATGTCAAATGTGATTCTGAAAGTCCCACATATGACACACTACTATACTGGGAAAGCATGACAACAGAGCATACTGCAACACAAATCTACACATCACTCTTTACTGTTTGTCACATATGATCTAGGATGTGCACTCTGCCCGTGGCTGGTGATACCCCTTCGAGCCACCAATACCCAGGCCGAAAGGCAGCACAATAATGCCCACACACACACACCAGGGGCATCGTGTAATACACATTTGTTTTTTTATGTAATGTTTCAGATGCATGGCTATCACACATGTAAGGCTACTGTACTAACCATAAATATATATTGATCAAGATGATCATTGCATGTAGTATAAAATATGTGTACACAGCAAAACACTTTTCAAAAAAGCTCTCTAAGCAGAAGAGGTGTCTCTCATCAAATGCTGTAGAGAGACTGACTAAAACGGGTGGGTTCCACCAACTGTTACAATGGGAAATGTTATGAACCAATCAAATGCTTTTTTTAAGGTCAGATGGCAATCGCACACCGAGCGCGCAAGGAGGGCGCACCTGACGCGATTTTGAGAATATATATTTACCATGATATAAGTTTATTACAGTTAGAAATATATAAATGTTTAAAATATTTTAGATTATCGCTTGCTCTCATATACACTTTAAACTTATTTCGATATAGTTTTGACACATAAAAAAAAATGAGGGAATGGCGTACCTGGCACAACACCATACATCTATGACGTAACACAGGGCCAGGCAGTGTGCACTCATCGCATACACAACGTGCAGCAGGAGCAACGTGCATGACATAATGTGCGGCTTCGTACTGCATACCCGTCGCATACCAAAGTAGCAGCTGGCGCAACCTCATACGTATATGATGTTACACGGGACGTGGTGCCACAAACCCGCCGGATACGAAATGTGCATCATTTGCAAGTTTAGCAATATGGAGGATAGGATTTGCATGCTGATGAAGTTTGGTACACTGCCGGTGTGGGACTCCAGTTTAAAAAAAAAAAAAAAAATAGATATACATTTTTTTTGAAGATATAAAACATTACATCATTTTTAAAGTTAAAAAACAATAGAAAAAATATAGGTTTTATAAATATTACAATATGGAATTAACATTTAAAAAACTTTCAAAAGTCACTGAAAAAACCATAGGTTTTACAGACGTTATAGTTAGGAATTAGCTTTTAAAAAACCTTTGAAATTCACTAAAAAAACCATAGGTTTCAGGGACGTAATAGTTAGTTGGACAGTTGAATCATATAAAACTAGAGAAATTCGCCTGTTATAGTCAGTTGAGCTACCTATAGCTGGTGAGCCCACAATGCACTGCTGATGACTTCACATATTACATCACTCTTGACATGGTCAGTGACATCACTGATGACATCACTTATGACATCTCAAATGACATCACATTTTAATATGTATATATTTACTCAAAACTTGTAATTATTTATATAACAATGCATATATATATATATATATATATATATATATATTACCTACTGGCGGTCGCCAGTAGGTAGTTATAGTTAGGATAATTTTCAATGTTAAATCTCAACATTCTATTTTGAATAACTTTGGCGCCGGTTGACGAATCTGCCTGAAATTTTCAGGAAAATGGTCTCATGGCGGTCCGGTCCTTCCCTGAAAGTTTGGGGGGGATTCGTCAAGCGGGGGCCGAGATAAAAGGGGGGTCCCAAAACGCGTTTTCCCCATGTTAATTTCCATAGGGCGGTCGATTTCACTTTTAGCCCGAACGGCTGAATGGATTTCCACCAAACTTGGCAAAATTGTAGGGACTGGTAGCCCGATGTGCCTTTGCTATGTCTCAAGATATGTGCTCCAGTGGATTTTGAGTAATTTAGGTTCAAAAAAATATATATATCTATAGCAGCGCACCGGTGCGCGCACCGGGGAGCGCTCCAGGCGCGCCACGCGAGGTGCGCATGGAAAGCTGATTGGCTCTCGGGTGTCTGTAAACATTCGAAACAGTCCAGAGCGGTCGCCATCTTGTGTCTCGGTAAAATCGAGACATAAGAGGTGGCTAAAAGAAAGTGGGAACTGGCCATAAGGCGTCAGGGATAGACCCCTTTGACCCCCTAGGTTTGATGTGGGGGCTATAAAAGGGCCCCGCGGGGCATTTAAAATATTTTTTTTTTTTCGTTTTGCGCGGGGGAAGCGCACGGTGCGCGCACCGGGGAGCGGCCCTGGGAGCGCACTATGATGAAAAAAGGTGACAGAGTGTTTAAAAAATGAAGTTTTGATTTAGAAATTGGAGGTAGTTCTAAAAAGAACTTTTTTTTTTCTTCTTTTTGTTGTTTTATATTTTTTTTGTGTTTTTTGAACTTTTTGTACTTTTTTTGGCTTTTCAAAACAGTTTTATATATTTTTTTGTATTTTTTTGGGGGAGAAACAAAAAAAGGGAATTGAAACTGGCTCAACTGGAGCAAAAAAACAAAAAACCCAAAAAATTACTTCTTTTTGGGGCACTTGTGATTATCACCTGCAAGGACGATGAGTTTCACACTTTGTTCCCCATAGGAGATAAGTTTGCCACAAGCTTTGCAAGTAATTTTAAAATCAGCAAACCTCGGCTGAATGCAAGGCATCACTTCAGATGTTTCTGGTTGCGAGGAAGTGGGTTGGTTTCTTTGGGAGGGGGTCCTTGATGAATGGGGGAGGTTACTGGCCAGTTCCCGGAACTCTGCACGAGAGTAGTTGTTTGGATGCTTTCTTGTCATGTGCCGAATCATGGTATAGTTACCAAAAGAATATTTCTTATTTGGGTTGCCCCGTGAAAGTTCATCATTGCAGATGAGGCAAGTGACTTTTGGCGCATTCACCTTTTTTTTCCCCTCTGGAATTGAAAAAAACTCCCAAATGAAGTGTGGTTTGGGTTTATAAGGTGTGTTTTCTTCAGGCAGCCATCTTCTTCTCCCCTCCTCCTGTTCCTCTTCCTCTTCCTCCTCCTGTTCTTGACCACCAACATAATTTGGAGCTGGTCCTCTTGGTGGTTGTGGTGGTGGTGGTGGGGCAGATGCACCAGCTGATGCTACTAATGAAGCCATTTTATAGTACAAAATATTACTCAAAGAGCAAAAAAGTAGACAGAGCAACAAACAGGTCTTCCTCAGTCAAAGGACAAAGTCAGAATAAGGAAAAAAGGTGGGGTCTTTCATCATTTAGAAAAAAAAACTGTCCTGAACCAATGAGAAGTGTTATTTTCAGGTCACAAGACCAGGGGCTTCATCATTATGAAACCAAAACTGTTATGAACCAATGAAAAGTGTTATTTTCTGCTCACATGACCCGACGCGCTTACGCTACGCGCCCGGGGCGCGCCCGGGGGCGCGCCCCGGGTCGCGCAGCGTAAGCGCGTCGGAAGTTTACGTTGTGCGATCGTATTCGCTCGAGTACTTCCGGGTGCGCTTACGCCGTGCGTATCACGCGGTCGCGGCTACGCGATACATCACGATTATGTTTTCGTTTGCGATATTGGCGCTTACGGGACGCTCCCCGGAGCGCGCCCCGGGGCGCTTTGTAAAAATACGCTTTTCGGGGCGCTCCCCGGGGCGCGCTCCGGGAGCGCTCCCCAAAATAATTTTTTAAAAAAAAATTGGGAAAATTGTAGGGACAGGTAGCTCTATTCTGAAGTGGTTTGTAAAAAACATTAACTTTAGAAAAATATGTATTGTGCTACATTGGGCTTAATATATGTTAGAGCCAAAATGTAGCCCAAATGTAGCCCAAAGTAGCCCAATGTAGCCCAAAGATGGCCACCAGAGATCAAAAATTGAAAATGTAGCCCAAAATTCAACTAGATGTAGCCCAACTGTAGCCCAATGAGAAAATGTACCAGATTGTTAAAAAGAACAACTAGAGTGCTAACAGTCTTATTTATAAAGTGAAACTTATAGTTAGGAATTAGCATTAAAAAAACCTTTGAAATTCACTGAAAAAACCATAGGTTTCACACCAGTTATAGTTAGGAATTAGCATTTAAAAAACCTATTAAATTCACTGAAAAAACCATAGGTTTCACACCAGTTATAGTTAGCTGGAAATTTTACTGATATAAAACCATTGAAATTCCCACGTTATAGTTAGTCGGACTCACTATAACTTGCGCGTGCAATGCACTGCTGATGACATCACATATTACATCACTCATGACATGGTCAGTGACATCACTCATGACATCACTGATGACACCATCCTTGTGACACAGTCACAGACCTCCTCTCAGTGTAAAGTAACCCTTGAGACACATATTCAAAAATAGAAACTGAAATTTTTTAAAAATGGACATACCTATATCAGTTACAACAAGCAATTCTGTACTTCCACTATCTATATACACATCCACTCATTCACCAACAGTTCTATATAGTCACTCATACATATACTCACTCATCATATGAAGAGATACACCTATACATCCTGTTACACACCGACATTCATCCAAAAGTTACTCACACACATATTCACACGTGCAAATAAACTATTGAACAACCATTTATTTGAATATAGAGTTATACACACACTTCCACCTTACTTTTATTGAAAATTACACATATTTATTCTCTTAAACAATCACTTATAGAAACACATACTTATTTAAACAGGAAATCTTACAATCTCTTACTCTCACATATACTCACTTATATAAATCAATATTCATATATACTAGATTAAAACATATGTAGTTACTGATAAAGACACTAGTGAGACAGTCATTCACTCACTAACAAACACATATAGACACTCATCCACCCATACAGTCCTGTACATATGCTGTCTTCAAAACACATACAAACAAAGAGTCAGTCACTCATGCATCTATGTGCTAAGTAATACCCCCACCAAACCATATAGACACTCATAGTGATACTAATAAAAATATCAAATAACCCATATACATACGCATGTAGCTACTTATCAACACATGTAGTCACTTATACACAAAGTGAAACACTAATATATGTATTTAAATATTTAAACATAACTCACTAATATTTATTTTTCAGAAAGACACATATTCACTGGATGGTGTCATCAGTGATGTCATGAGTGATGTCACTGACCATGTCATGAGTGATGTAATATGTGATGTCATCAGCAGTGCATTGCACGCGCAAGTTATAGTGAGTCCGACTAACTATAACGTGGGAATTTCAATGGTTTTATATCAGTAAAATTTCCAGCTAACTATAACTGGTGTGAAACCTATGGTTTTTTCAGTGAATATATATATATATATATATATATATATATATATAATTTATATGTATGTAGCTATGGATTTATACATGAATAACAATCAAAAACACAGTAACCTATATAAACATACATTTAGTTATATATACAATATATATGTGCTGGTGATTCTTGTTGCTCCTGGAACGTTTCAGGGTGTTCTGTCAAACGGGGGCAGAGGAAAAGGAGGTCAAAAAAGTGTGTTTCTCGTGTTAATTCCCATAGGAGCTGTAGACACAACTACAGCCCAAACAGCTGTACAGAATGACACCAAATTTCACAGCACGCTAGCTTTTGGTCAGCAGATTGTGCTTTTTGTTACTTGGTGTAAAACCGTTCAGTAGTTCATGAATAATAACAAGCTCATGCAGGGAAATGCAGAGCTCTGATTGGCTGCCAACACTTCAACCAGGAAGTGTAGGCAGTCATTTTGGCTGCCACCTTAGGACTCTGCAAAGTGTTTTAAAAAAACAAGTGCTGTTAAGGGCACCTGGGTAGGCCAGGTCCCATGGGCATTGCTTAAAAGAAGGAGGGGTTCATGGGGGGCCCCTCCTGAGGCTCATTGAGGCCCAGGGATCACCACCTCCCCAGGGCTTTACTAATAAAAACAAAAAGGAGGTGGGTCTTATAGAGCCCCCTCCATGGGCTCTATAAGACTGGGACCCCCACCTTCCAGGCACAATTGAAACATTGATGGGGGAGACATAGGCCCCTCCCCTGGGACTAACACCTCCCCGGGACTAAAACCACCTAATGGGGTGTCATGTAGGCTCCTCTGGGCCTGGGTCCCACCAGCACTTTAAAAACAATGGGAGATGGGCTGCGGGGTACCCCTCCTGAGCCATTCTCAGCCCCAGGGACCACCACCTCCTCAGGGCAAACCCTTTAAAATCAAAGAAGCGGGCCGTGCAGCCGATCTCCTGGAGCCAATAGTGGCTGAGGGGACCACCATACCCTACGGTCAGCTCCTGCTATGTCCTGGGGTGCCCACCTCCCCGCTATCCCCACATAGCTGTTTGCTTTAGCTTGACGGGGGCTCATAGCTCACACCATGCTAGAACAGACACTCCACTTCCAGTGGGTGGGAGCTATCAAAGTGCTTCTGCCCTCGGGTAGCGGAGGTTTAATCTCTTTCCGTGCCCACAGACATGCGGGCAGTGAAAGAGATTAAACGAATGCTCCCTTTGAGCAGCAGCAACGCCGGCTCCCACAAGAAGCTGGGAGCCGGCTGGAACTGTGGGGACCTTGAGGCTCCCCCCACGGTTCTGAGGAAAAGAGCAGAAAAGGGCAAAATAAACAACAGAAAAAAGCAGAAAGAGGCAGAATAAAGGTCAGGAAGGAGCAGAAACTGGCAGAATAAAGGGTCATCAGTGAGCAGAAAAAGTCAAAATAAAGATGAGAGACAAGCAGAAAGAGGCAGAATAGAGGTCAAAAACAGGCAGAAAGAGGCAGAATAAAGGTCATAAAGGAGAAGAAAGAGGCAGAAAAGGTCAGCAACAAGCTGAAATGCAAAATAAAGATGAGAAATAAGCAGAAGGATACAGAATAAAGGTCGGAAACTAGCAGAAAGAGGCAGAATAAAGGTCAGAAACAAGCAGAAAGAGGTAGAATAAAGGTCCGCAACAAGCTGAAAAAGGCAAGATAAAGGTTGGAAACTAGCAGAAAGAGGCAAGATAAACATGAGCAATGAGCAAAAAGAGGCAAAAAAGAGGTCAGAAATCAGCAGCAAGAGGCAAAATAGAGGTCAGAAACCAGAAGCAAAAGGCAGAATAAAGTTCAGGAGCGAGCAGAAAGAGGCAAAATAAAGGACAGAACAAGCAGAAAGAGGCAACATTAAGGTCAGAAGCAAGCAGAGAAGAGGCAGAAAAATGAGGAGAAAATGAGCAGAGGAGGCACAAAATCAAAGGCAGCAGAAAGTAACGGACTGCAGGCAAGCTGGACAGGAGGACCGTCACAGGGGGAGCTGGCACGAGGACCTGCTACCACATGGCCCCTACTTTTTTTTACTGAACACCTACTGACAGAACCACTCAAATTACAGACCCACTAACACACTCATTCACTCACTCACAGACACTCAGAGACTCGCACATACTCACATACCCGCTCAGAGACTCACACACCCACTCACATACTCATGCACCTTCTCATAGACCCACTTAGAGACTCACACACCCACTCACAGATCGATTTAGACCCTCACTGATGTGCTCACAGACCCGCTCAGAGAAGTTTGCATGCCCTCACAGACCCACCCAGACACTCATCCACCCACTCACAGACACTCATGTTCCCATTCACAGGCCCACTCAGAGACTCACGCACCCACTCACAGACCCACTCAGATGCTTATGGACCCACTCACAGACCCACTCTGATACTCACACAACCACTCCCCTACCTATACAGCCATTATCAAACCCACTCTCAAAGGTTACAGGTTACAGTTAGAAAATAAACAAATGATAAAACTGTGAAATTCACTGACAAAACAAAGGTTACAGAAATGTTAAAATTAGGAAGTAGAATTTAAAAAAGTGTAGAAATTCACTGAAAAAAACCAAAGGTGACAGGGATGTTATAGATAGGAAATAGAATTAAAAAAACCTTAGAAATGCACTGAAAAAACATAAGGTTACAGGGAAGTTATAGTTAGGCTTAGATTTCACTTGTACAAAACCATTGAAGTTCAGCAGTTATAGTTACCTCAGCTAAATAGAACTTATTCCCCCACAGTGCACTGCCTATGACCTCACATATTACATCACTCATGACATGGTCAGTTACATCAGTTTTTTATGTTTTTTGTGGCACTCGGCTCAACTTGAGTCCCATGATGACTGTTGGATTCTTAGAGTTTCCATGCCCGTATATATACAAATTTGAATTTCTTTTAATAACTCTGCACCTAATGAATCAATTTTCATCAAATAAGAAAAAGGCACTTCCCTGGACCAATATCTTCCTTTCTGCCAAATTTGGTGTAATTCCATTCAGCAGTTCGAGATGTAGCCGTGTCTAAATCTCCTATGGGAATTAACATGGGGAAAACATGTTTGGAGACCCCCCTTTTGCTTGGCCCCTGCTTTACATATCATCACAAAACCTTCAAGAAAGCAGCTGAAGTGAGTGTTGTACTAGTTTTGAAAATTTTGCGAGGATTCGTCAAACTATGCCATGGTTATTGGTAAATGAAAAATGCTCTTCCTATGGAAACTAGATCCTAACTATAACCACCTACTGGCGGTCGAGGATGAACTTGAATGCAAAGAACTGGAGGAATGATGGTGCTCCAGCAGCAACCCATCGGATCTTGTCACCTTCAAAGCAGCCCCCAGCAGATATCACCACTCTCTCAAGGAAGCCCTAACCACCAGCATCGAGTTAAGCACCAATCACACAAAAGACCTCTTCAGCTATGTCAGAGGATTATCATGTCCATCTGCCACTGACACCCAGGTCTGCTCTTACCAAGCTCTCTGCAACAGAGACTCTGTCTTCCATGATTCACCTCTGAACCCAAAAGCATCCTCTGCGGAGTACCCCAAGGATTGTCCCTTAACCACACCTCGTGAAACGCCTACATGGCTCCTTTGGCCGACATCGTCCGCACCAATGAACTCCATTTTAGACGACACTCAACTCATCCTCTCCCTCACAGAACACACCGCCACCACCAGATGCAACTTCCAGAACACCATGACAAACGTCATCAACTAGATGAGATCCAACTGCCTGAAACTAAACACAGACAAGACGAACGTTCTCATTTTCGGAACAAACACCTGCCCAAGGAACGAAGCATGATGGCCCACTGCACTCAGAACCTCACCCACCCCTACTAACCATGCTCAAAACCTCAGCATCATTCTGGACGGTGATCTCTCCATGAAGCACCAGGTGAATGCTGTAGCCTCCTCCTGCTTCCACACCCCTGCATGCTTTGTAAGATCTTCAGGTGGATCTCCATCAGCACCAAGAAAACCACAACTCAAGCCCTCGTCACCAGCCGACTGGACTATAGCAATGCAATATATGCCAGAACTGCCACCAAACGACTTCAGATCATACAGAACACTACAGCCATACTCTTCCTCAACCTCCCCAAATGGACCACCATCAACCTCCACCTCAGAAGCCTAATCTGGCTCCCAATCCCAAACAGATGCCAGTTCAAAGTGCTGACCCTCACCTACAAGGCCCTCCACAATGCCAGACCAGCCTACATCGACCACCGCTTGACCTTCCACCAACCGACCAGACAACTCAGATACACCCCCTTCTCACACGTACCCCACATCCAGCGAAGCCGCAGTGGAGGTCGTTCATTCTCCTACCCAGCTGCCAAGTCCTGGAACGACCTTCCACTCCACCTCTGAATCTCTCATGAAGGGACGGACTCAAGACTTGGCTCTTTGACTGAGGCTCACCATACCCCGGCTCCTGGATACCCCCGGGGTAATAAGCTGCACTATATGAATACTGATTGATTGAAGGATGTTATACTTATATTTCTCACCATAATTGGTGTATTTCAGCGGTTATTAGCATTCTTTTTGGGAAATGAAAATTATTTATTTTTATGAAAAACTTTATTTTCTCTTCAAAGTAAAGAACCATAGCGTTTCTTTCACATTTTTCTCAGAACTCAATTGAAAATTATGATACCCTCACTAGATTCTTTGAGAAAAAATTGAAGGACATCGAACCCTCCCTCACAGAACTCAAAACTGAAAGAATTACCATTCATCTTAAATCGGCTGACATCTGGTCATACTTCAGGAAAATCACTAAATTTGACCTTAATGACATCATTGCAAGGATCATAGTCTATATCTACTTTCTGAACCCTATTGCTGCTACCCTCATACAGGCTACTACCTACTCCAGTGCCCACAGTGGACCAAAGTGATCAACTCTTCCCTCTCACAAAGAATCCCTCATTGCCTCCAACCAGGTAGGTCACACCAGTGTGTAAAAAGTAGGGTGGGGATCCAGAAAATCGAAACAACATCCGCTACAGAGTTGTACACTTCCAACTGCCATATCTTATCAGTAGTTATTTTATATTTTGCTCACGTCTTGCCCTATGCTGCATCTTGCCCGTTTATATATTTTGCCATTTTCATAGCTTGTTTACTACTGTAAACTCATGCACATGCTCTCTTCAATCACCTATCATGAAGATTGTTGGTTCTATTCCCAGGGCCTGATTCACAAACCTATGCTACACTTTTAAGGAAGTTTACACTTTGTAGTCATATTACTAATTTTGATATTCACAAACTCTGAGTGTAATCTTACTAAAAAGTATAATTTACATGTCTGCACCAGCTGAGTAATACAATTGGATTACTCTTGTGTGGGTGAGTGATGTCCCTCCCTAAACCCCTCCTTGATCCTCCCTAATCCCCTCTTATTCCCCCCTAATCCCATCCCCTTTAGTAGTAAATCTGCACCTTTTGCACCCCACTCTCTCTAGTCTCTCCCATATATACTCCTCAAATGTATACTTACATATGTGGAGACTTAGCAGTCGGGGCAGGGAACTCCATACATTTAAGTATAAGCAGTGAGGAGTCGTAAAACTCTGCCAGTAGTTTGTGATTTGGAATTTGTAGTATGTTTCATATACTATAAACCATAGTACAGAGTGAAGTTTGAGAATTATGCCCACATTGTTCCTGAGCCCCTCTTGTTTTACTAAAGAACAATTAAAATAGGCATCCTCAAAGAAAAGGTGTAACAGCCTAGGCTTTTCTGCCTAGCATGGCCACTCCTCTGCCTAGCTTTGGTTCTGTTGAATGTAATGAAGCTGTAAGACAAGGTATCTATTTGAGTCTCAAAATCACGTTTCTTCAAATTAATGTAATAGGGCTCAATCTCTGCAAGGGTTTTAGAGTTTGCAAAACCTGTTATTGACAGAATTGCAGGCTATGGAACTGCATAACCTAAAGTCACAATGTATCAAAAATATATTGCGAGTCGTAATAGTCGTTGCTCATTGCAATGTACCCTTTGCGGCTGATTACAAATATTTAAGAAAAGAGGGTGTGAATTGGGTGTCACCCTTCATAGTGTATCATAATGGAATGTATCGATGGTGTTCGGCCTCAATTGTGTTTGCAAACCATTGACTGGATACCAATACCCTAAAGAGGACGCTGTACTTTCAGAAACATTTAGAACTTCTCATTCTGTGAATGTGAGCTGTGGGCATTAGGGGGAACAACACATGTGTCCAGTGCATTTGCATCCTGTCTTGACAGTTTCATTATTTTGACATCCCTTGTCCGTTTGAGAGACAGGAGCTGCAATAAAAAAGGTCGGCATTCTGAGAATGTAATTGGAGGGTTGGATGACTGCTAACCCCCTCAGGCTTCCATCCCTGCTTCTGCAGCCAATGTTGTGTGAATCACAGCAGAATCCTGCCTTTCTATCTTTCACCTTTCTGCTCTTTTCTGCATCTCTGCTCTTTTGTGCCTTATTTCTGCTTATTTTCCCTTTTTTCTTTATCCCTTCTTTCCTCCCTTTACCTTTCCCCGCCGCTGCTGCCCCCGCGCCCCCCCCCCCAGCACGACCGGCCCAATCCAGCTCCCCTCCCCGTCTCCCAGCTGTCCAGCCCTCCCCGACCCCTACTTAATGGCGGCCACTGCCGGGACAGGCGAGCAAGACCACTGACTCATTGTCTGTGAAATTGCTCTCCCACCCTCGCAGCTCCACCATTAAGTGAGGTGCCCCTGCCGCTGCACTCTTCAGTGTTGGTGATCGAGGCCCTCCTCCACCCGCAGGTTTCCCTGCGCCTCATCCCTGGTGGTCCAGTGGACCTCGGTCTCCTTTCTTTCTTTCTGCTCCTTCACTCGTTTTTCTCCCCTTTCTATCTTTCACCTTTCTGCACCTCTGCTCTTTTGCGCCTTATTTCTGCCCATTCTCCCTTTCTCTCCCTCTGCTCCTTCACTCGTTTTCACTCGGTTTTTTCCCCTTTCTATCTTTCACCTTTCTGCACCTCTGCTCTTTTGTGCCTTATTTCTGCCCTTTTTCCCTTTCTCTCCCTCTGCTCCTTCACTCGTTTTCACTCGTTTTTTTACCCTTTCTATCTTTCACCTTTCTGCTCTTTTCTGCATCTCTGCTCTTTTGTTCCTTATTTCTGCTTATTTTCCTTTTTTTCTTTATCCCTTCTTTCCTCCCTTTACCTTTCCCCGCCGCTGCTGCCCCGCGGCCCATCCCCCCCCAGTACGACCGTTCCAAACCAGCTCCCCTCCCCGCCTCCCAGCTGTCCAGCCCTCCCCGACCCCTACTTAATGGCGGCCACTGCGCGGCCGCGCAGCGGCCGCAGGCTGTGGGCGCGCCGCTGATGCACCGAAGGCGCGTCAAAGGCAAGCACGTCTGTGCCCGTCTGCGACCCGTCCGCAACCAGCACCAGGAACCCTGGACGCTACGACCCAGCAGCACTCCACGCACTCAACCCAGGCTGCAACAACAACTGCAAGCTAGCATCACCAGCCGACACCCATGGACCCTTCAGCTGTCACCGCTGCCGGTACACCTGCACGCCGCCAAGAACACGGATCCAGCACAACCCGCCCACAAGAACACAACCGAACCGAAGACCCTGCAATGCATCCTCCTCAACGTCCGATCCCTCCACAAACATGCAACAGAAATCTGGGACCTCATCGACAGCACCACCCCAGACGTAGCATTCTTCACCGAAACCTGGACCAACACCACCTCGGGACCGGACATCGCCATCGCCATCGCCATCCCCCAAGGATACAAGATCTCCAGGAAGGACCGCCCCATCCACCCAGGAGGAGGAATCGCCATCGTCCACAAATCCAGCCTCCGCCTGAGCACACTCCCTGACGAGTCCACAGAACTGATGGAACACCTTCACTTCAAGATACTGGCCAGCCCCACCTCCGCCCTCCGAGGAACCCTCATCTACCGACCCCCTGGACCCCGCGGACCTTTCGCCAACTCCATCACGGACATTATCTCCCCGCAGGCCATCGCATCCACCAACTACACCCTGCTGGGAGACCTCAACTTCCACCTCGACAATCAACTGGACCCCAACACCACATCCCTCCTGGACAACCTTCACAACATTGGACTCTGCCAGATCGTGACCGAGCCCACGCACTCAGCAGGACACACCCTCAACCCCCTCTTCACTACAGGAAACTCCATCACCTTCAGCCACACCACCAAACTCCCATGGACCGACCATCGTTCCGTCCACTTCACCTTCAGAACACCCACCATCCACAGACACCAGCACCTGCTTCCACAAAGAAACTGGACCAAAATCACCGATGACCAGCTCACCTCCTCACTCAACAACTCCACCCCAACCATCACGGAAAACGACGACCCCAACACCGCAGCCCGAACCCTGCATAGATGGATCTCGGACAGCACCAACACCATAGCCCCCCTCAAGAAAAACAATACCCGTGCCAAGAAAGCCAGATGGTTTACCACCGAACTTCGAGAGTCCAGGCGCACATGCCGCCGCCTTGAAAAGGCCTGGAGAAACACCAAATCCACAGAAGCACACAACAACTTCAGAGCCGCCACCAACGCCCACCATCAACTCATCAGAGAAACGAGGAAAAAAGCGATTGAAGACAGAATCTCCACCCACGCACACAACAGCAAGGAACTCTTCAGCATCATCAAGGAGTTCGCCCAACCCACCAGCGAGTCTACCGACATCCCTCCCTCACAAGACCTCTGCGACAAACTCAGCATCTTTTTCCACCACAAAATCAAGAGCATCTACAACAGCTTCGACGAAGACAACCAACACACTGAACCCTCACCAACCACCCCCGACACCCGGAAACCAGCGATTGATGACTGGACAGCCCTCACCACCGAAGACACACTGAAGACAATGAAGTCAATCCACTCAGGGGCCCCCACGGACCCCTGCCCCCACCACATCTTCAACAGAGCCGCCAACACCATCGCACCCATGCTCCGCCAAACCATCAACCGCTCCCTGGCAACCACCTCATTCCCCGACGACTGGAAACACGCCGAGGTCAACCCCCTCCTAAAGAAACCCTCAGCGGACCCCACCGACCTCAAAAACTACAGACCCATCTCCCTGCTCCCGTTCCCAGCGAAAGTCATCGAGAAAGCCATCAACAGCCAACTCGCCACATTCATTGAAGAACACAACATCCTCGACTCCTCCCAATCCGGCTTCAGAAAAAACCACAGTACGGAAACCGCCCTCCTCGCCGCAACAGACGACATCCGCACCTTACTGGACAAAGGAGAAACAGTAGCCCTCATCCTCCTCGACCTATCAGCGGCGTTCGACACAGTCTCCCACCGCACCCTAATACGCAGACTCTACGATGCAGGAATCCAGGACAAGGCCCTCGACTGGATCTGCTCCTTCCTCTCCGGCAGGACGCAGCGGGTCAGACTCCCCCCTTTCCTCTCTGACCCCACACCGATCACCTGAGGAGTCCCCCAGGGCTCCTCCCTCAGCCCGACGCTCTTCAACGTCTACATGGCTCCACTTGCCCCCATCGTCAGAACCTACGGACTCAACATCGTGTCATATGCAGACGACACCCAGCTCATCCTCTCCCTATCCAACGAGCCCAACACCGCCAGACGCAACTTTCGAGAAGGCATGGAAGCCGTCGCCAAATGAATGAAAAACAGCTGCCTTCAACTAAACACCAACAAAACAGAAGTACTCATTATGGGCCCAAACCCCGACGCCTGGAGCGACACCTGGTGGCCCACCGCCCTCGGAAACCCGCCAACCCCCACAGACCACGCACGCAACCTGGGAATCATCCTGGACTCCGAGCTCAAAATGGACCGCCAGATCAACTCTGTCTCATCTTCCTGCTTCCACACCCTCCTCCTCCTTCGTAAGACCTTCAAATGGATCCCCCTCGAACACCGAAAGACAGTCACTCACGCCCTGGTCACCAGTAGACTCGACTACGGCAACGCACTCTACGCCGGAATAAACAAAAACCTCATCCGCAAGCTACAGAACATCCAGAACGCCGCCGCAAGACTGGTCCTCAACCTGCCAAAACACTGCCACATCTCCCAGCACCTGCGCACACTCCACTGGCTCCCCGTCGAGGTGAGAATCACCTTTAAGATGCTCACCCACGCACACAAGGCCCTCCACGGCACCGGACCAGCTTACCTGAACAGCCGACTCAAATTCCATGCACCCCAAAGGACCCTACGATCAGCCCAGCTTTCCTACTCCGTGGTCCCCCGCACCAGAAAGACCAGATCGGGAGGCCGCTCCTTCTCCTTCCTCGCGGCCAAAGCATGGAACGCCCTTCCGCTCCACCTCAGACAGACAACATCGCTCCCCATCTTCGCAAGAAACCTCAAAACCTGGCTCTTTGACAGACCCCCCCCCTTGATGGAATGGAATCTGCACCCCCCCCCCACCCACCCCCCACCCCTAGCGCCTTGAGACCCTTACGGGTGAGTAGTCGCGCTTTAACAAACTCCTGATTGATTGATTGATTAATCTTAAAGGGGTAGGATTCTGAAAATGTTACTGGGTGCCCATTTTTGTGCAGATATGGATAATTACATCAGTCACAGAGCAATTTTTCGGGGGAGGAGGGGCGTTGCAGACCAGTCTTTGTAGCGAATATTGTGACTGGTTTGAGTCCCTAATGATACACCGGATCCATCATTCCTAAAAAATTCTAACTACAGCACATAACACAATTGTCTTGAGCATTCGTGGTGTTGTCATTCTGAGTGGGACCCTAAAAACACTAACAATATTGATGGTAACGTTGCATTTCCATCCTCCGAGTCTTGTTATAACTTTTTGTTATAACTTTTTGTTTTAAGTCATATAGGTAAAATAGATACTTTAGACAACTGTTTTATTAGTTCAGTTTCTTATTCAAATTCTCTGGTTGCGCTTAAATGTGTAAATGCTATTTGTCTTTTACAAATAGAGCACAGGATTTAAGTACCGATACATGTATACTTCTTCGCTATAAATACAGAATATTTGTGCTTTTAGCTCTAAAAAAAGAACAATATTCGCCATTGCCAAGGGCATGTGTCGTCATTTTTGGAACAGTGACTGATGCAAACAAACAAAGCCGTGATTCTACTGGAAACATATTAGCCTGACAGTAATTACACGCTGAATTGGGTTAGTACTGCAAGAGTTATGGTCTGGCCACAATCTGCGAACTAATGTCAAGTACTTAATATATTTCAGGAATGCAGCTGTGAAGGACTGGCTTCACGCCACCCATTTATGAGAAGACTGTACCTGCACCACATTACAGGCAGCAGCGACTGGAAGGATTCTGGCACGTTGAGTGATGCCACCCCAAAGAAAGGGGTGGCTTTGTCAAGCCCTAACAAAGTTAAGGCGTGGTGTTCTCATAATTTGACACCCTAGCGAGTCACTCTGGTGGATCTCTGAATGGCCTGAGGTTTTCAACCCACAGTGAAATTTGAGGAAAACACTTCTTCTGCAGATTCCCGAAATGTATTCATGATTCAAGGGAACAAAGAAGAGACACTGTTGTAGAAACTTGTATTTCGCGGAAATATATTTTTTTTAATAGAATATCTGGTACCTTCTGTAGAACATCATGTACAAATGTGAACGGTGGGTGCAACTCACAGTCTGCTGAATTCACGTCCCCTTCATTCCGCATCTTCATCAAGATAGGAGAGGAACTCACTCACAGTAGAATGTGCTTGATGAAGTAAAGCAGTTATTGTTAGCATTAATTTTAGAAATTTAAAGCAACATACTTTGTGACGTGCTTCGCACCAATGCATGGGTGTAAGTTTCTTGCATGGCTGGGAAAGCTTCTTCACTCTGCACCAGTATCTATTTATGATACTCCGCGAGTCCATTCAAGGTGCACCACAATTTTAGTGATGTGTGCCTGCATGCCTGTCCCCAAAGTGTACTCAAAGGAGGAAAAAAGCACTACAGGGTGGGAAAGTGCCCGCATAACTGGGGTGACGTTCGTCCTCACATCCCCATGTGTATGTATTGTGTGCTTTCTGTGCGGCCTATTCCATGGTGTTGCAATTCTGGATAACTGACCTCAGAGGAATATGAAGGGAAAATTTAAAGTGGATGCTGCACAAAATGGCGGTACCGCTTTAGATTGTCTTTTTCCTCCTTGTGGATGTGACAACTTTTAGGCTCACATCTGCCCAGTCACAGTACCTAAGATCCCTGCCGCTCATGTCTGTGCCTGGCAGTACCTAGCAACGAGAAGACAAAAAGGTTCTCACACCACTTTGGAAAGATAGAGTGAAGTTAAATAAATAAAACAATACCAAAATGACAAAAATCCAACCAGTAGAACAGGAAATATGCAATTTCAAATGTTTTGTGAAAATAGCACCAAAAAACACAAAGCGTCAACTGTAGGTATCTGCTTGCACCAGACTGGGTCAAAGTTACAAGCTCAGAGTGACCGGAACAGAGCATGGGCCGGCTACAGGGAACCAGTCAGGCCCACTGAACATAGTGCTTTAACTCCTGGTTTGCAGAGTGTTGCGATAGGCCGCGTCAAAGATGCATCTTGCAACTGAAGCGAAGCATCAGTTCAAAGATGCGGTGAGGCTGCGGTGTGAGGGCCTGTGTCATCCTTGAGAATCTTGTCGAAGAGTGCTTGCATTGTGAAGTCCGGTCTCTAGGATACGTGGCTCAGTCAGGGCGATGCATTGGTTCAGAGGAACTGCAAGGGGATGCTGCAGAGTCTGGCATCATCGTCGAGGCTGCTGTCAATGAGGGATGCGAAGGCCTACATCGAGGATATGTTGTACCGTGGTGGATCTTGAGAGGCAGCTAAGGCAATGCGGGTCTTTGCGACAGGGAAGATCCACAAAGCAGCGGTGATGCTTTCGTTCTGTTCGGGATGGGCCACGCAGCAGAGGAGATGATTCAATTCCACTAGGCCCACAGAGGCTGGAAGAGCACCTTAGGCACACTTCCCAGGGTCCAGGACTAGGGTGGCACCACTTGGCAGGGTAGACTCACAGATGCCAGAGTCCAGGTGCTGCGTCGAGGTTGTTGAAGCCTTCTGTTCCGGAGGCTCAAGTCAGGAGGCTAGCCAACTAGCCCTTGGAGTCACTCTGGTGGTCCTGGCTTCAATAAATGCAGGTCCAGCCCATCTCAAATATGAAAGTGGACAGTATGCAGCAGGTTGGGCCAGCAGACCAGCAGTCCTTCATAGCAGCAGTCCAAGAAGAGTGACAGTCCTTTCAGCAGTACATCAGTCTTTCTTCTCTTTCTGCCCATGTTTCCTCATGTCCAGAAGTATACTAATGAGTTGGTGTCTGGGGTCAAATGTTAATACCTTGGCCTTCCTTTGAAGTGGGAAGAAGCGTGTAGAGGTTTCCTTTTGAAGTCCACAGGCATCCACCCTTCCCTGTCCTGGCCCCAGACTACCTACAGGGTGTATTCAGCCCTTTGTGTGAAGTATCGGACTACAGGAGGTAGCCCTAAAACCCCATGGAGAATAGGGCAGTAATATGTAACAACAGTGTCTCAAGCAAGGGTATTATTTTGCGTACAAGTATACTAGGCACACTTAATTACCATGGATTAAATCAAGAGGGGAGAAAACCAGGGAGACATTTTTTCTGAATATAAATTGTATTTCAATTGCTGATCATGTTGGACATAGTAAACTTCATCTGTACAAGCACATGAGGTGGTAGCACTGCGTTATATCAAATGACATGTAACCGATAAAATACTGTGCACAAGTGCTCGTGAAGTATTGGTGACGGCGCAAGTTACACGTAATGTGGTATGTACAACGATTGTAGTGGGCGCAACAAAAGGTAAGTGAATTTAAAATTCTTTATACATTTTGAGATACCCAAACAGTTAATGGTACATAAATAAAGAGAAGTAAGGTTGGGCATCCGGTATATGAAGGCGCCAGGAGTTCAGCTGTGGAAGTCGATGGCGTTTCAGGCCTGTAGACAAGTTAGGCCATCATCAGGACCCGGTTACGTAAATTGGTTAGCAGTGCTGGGGATAAAGGAATACACATATTTCCATATGTACAGAGGTAATAATAAGTGGACCAAAAAAGGCGGAACAGGTAGGGTAGAAGGTGGCTTTAAAACAATCGGGCCAACAGTATGGAAGTAGAGACAGTAAAAAAAGGCACAGTTGCTAATTACCGCGTGTCTAGGCTCATAAGAGAAGAGTAGGTGAACTAAGAGCGCCAGATGTAATATGCCTAAGGACTTACTCGGGATCAAGTATGGGCTTCATCTAGGGGGACACATGATGTCCAGGGATTATCTGTGCGAAAAATCGACAAGGAATGAGCATCAGGGAGAGTTGCAGAGGGACAGGGAGTACGACAAGCGGGGGGAGAAAACCATACTCACAGATGAAGGTTCGGGGGCAGAGTGGGATGCAAATCAATCACAGGATCTTGGATGGCTGTCTGTGGAATGAGAGAGGGGACAGCCTGCTGTAGGATCCTGTGTAAGCAAAGCGCAGGGAAAGCAGTGCAGGGGAGGAAGAGAAAGTGGCCGCTCGTAGTGTAAGCGGAGGTGAGACCCATAGGCGAGGTGCAGGGCCACGATTCGAGGTGCAAGGTAAAAATTCTACCCATGCAGGGGCCTAGGCAAGGCAGGGGAGGCGAGGAGACGAATCGCGGTACAGGCTAAGGGGACCGAAAGGTCAAAGAAAACCGGTGTGAGGCGCAGAGGCCCAAGGGGTTGCGGCGGTGCACCAAAGCGACAGGACTGTAATGGGCAACCGCATTAGTCAAGGATAAGGGGGCAATGGAGTACAGGCCGAGGTACTTGGGAACAGCATAGCGGAATAGACAGGTGTCTGCAAGTAGTTTGTGAAGGGGAAAAAAGGGGCCCTTTTTGTGAAGGCAGGATACAGCCTAATCAAGTGTAGACGGGGCTGTGCCCAGCTTCGCCTGCCCATCCTGCCAGTGACGGCCCACCCAGGTGCTCCTAAGCTCACTACTGTGTGTGACCGTCTAGGAGGAGAGCTACAACCAGTCAGGTGACTTAGAGATAGGCTGCAGGAACTAAACGACCAAGGCAGGAAAATGGCACATTTCCCAAAGTGGCATTTTCTGAATTGTAAAAACAAATCTGACTTCACCTTAAGGTAGCATGTTTAATTGCAATTTTAAAGACACTAAACATGACCTAGTTACCTGCTCTCATTTGGAAATTACAGCTTTTTAAATGTAATAAGATATCTCCAATATTATCATAAAGGAGAGGTAGTCCTTACAGTAGTGAAAAACAAATGTAAGAATTTTTCACTACCAAAACATATAAAATATATAAACCTAAAAGGTACATGTCCTACTTTTTAAATGCACTCCACCCTGTCCTCTAGGATGTACAGGATGTACATGGCCTACCCTAGAGGTGACTTAAATGTATCATAAAAGAAGGATTCAGCCTAGCAAAAGGTTTGTTTTGCTAGGTCGACATGGCAGTTTAAAACCACACACACAAGTTGCAATGGGAGACCTGAGACATGTTTAAAGTGCTACTTGAGTAGATACCACAACCAGTTCTGCGGGCCCACTAGTAGCATTTATTTTACACGCCCTGGACACGGATAGTGCACTTTTCTAGGGACTTACAAGAAAATAAATATGCCAATTGGGTATAGGCCAATTAAATCGTGTTTTAAGGAGAGAGCACCAGCACTTTAGAACTGGCTAGCAGTGATAAAGTGCATAGAGTTCTAAAGCCAGCAAAAATGAAGTCAGTAACCAGGAGGGTTGAAGGCAAAAAGTTAGGAAAATGAATTTTTGTAAGATGCCCTTATTGTGGGGTATAACCTATTACTATTCATGAAGGACAACCCTGCTTTAGCCACTTGTTGTCCTTTCCACATGTGGTATATCAGGGAGCCAAGGCATTGGTTTAAGAACTTGCTGAGGTTTACATGTAACCTGCAGTTACTGACTGGGACCTCATCATGGTGGACACAACCTTTCATCCTTGGTATGGTGGATTAATGCCACTGAGATTATTAATACTTATTGTATGCAGTGATAGGATATTGCAAGGCATTAATAGTAAGAGTTATTTCAGAAGCACATTATTATTAGTAGTAATCATTACTATTACTGTCTTTATTATTAATATTTGTATTCTTTATTATCTATTCGTATTCTTACTGTTATGCATACGTTTTGCTTTATGGCCTCCGTCTGATACACCCCCCTTAAAAAATATATGGTAGTTACGTATGAGTATTCCTGCACTCTGTGATACATGAATGAACAGACACACCCCTAGAGGAGGGAAGCCCTTAGTTGCTCAACGGGCTGGAGCTCTGGCTTGCACAGGAAGTGGATACGTTGGTGGGTCGCCCATCAACATCATCAGAACGCGTAAATAAACCTCGGGGGAGTATTTAAGCTAGGACGCTATAGATAGCTTCCTTTTTGCCCCTTTCATCAATCAATCAATCAATTAATCAATCAGGGTTTGTAAAGTGCAACTACTCGCTCGTGAGGGTCTCAAGGCGTTGGGAGAGTAGAGGGGGGCTGCTGATCCATCTGAGCACATGCCTGGTGCGGATCAGGAGTAGCGGTTGTTCGTCAACCACCCTTGAGCTGGCAATGTCGCTGGCAGATAATAAAGGGGGATACAGAAAAATTCTGATTATGGGACTGGACTGCCCCCTTGGTGGTGTATGATTTGTGTGGGCACTGGGCAGGAGGGAGGGAGAGCTAACCTACCGGTGGTCCTGGACTCTCCCACCTTACCCCAGGGTGCTGGGTTGGAAACTTTGGGGATGACTCCTGTGCTCAGGTAAACCGGTGGGCCGATGTTCCATGCGGTGCCATGGTTTTAAGTTTGTGGTTCTCCTCTGGAGTTGAGGAGATGGAGATGTGGTGATGTTTTCCCAATGATTTTCCTGTACATTTCTTTAGGAATGGTGCATGGATGCCCTGGGTGGAACTTGGGTTGGGGGTGTTGCGAGAAGGGGCCTGATAGGCACTGCACACAGCACATCTCCAGACAAGGTGCTGAATGTTCTTGGAAGATTAAATATATTTGACCTGTTGATTCATCTTCCATCTTGCTTTTGATATCTACGAAAGGAATGTTTTCTAGATGAATACCTGTCCTTTGACGGACTACGCTTACGAGCAATTTAAATGTTGCTATGAATGAAAAGACTACCCCGTGAAAACCACAAAACTGCTTCTAATCTCTGTTCTTGAGCATTGCAGCGACGGAATGTGGGGCGTGTTGCACGTGTGTGCCTTACTGTTCCCACTGAAATCAGCACTTCTGGATGAGGAAATACAAGCCTATGAAAGTTTAATCACTGAGAACAAAGGGGTAATAGTAATAGACTGTTTTCACCTGAAGACTATTTCGTTTGCTTTTAGCAGGAGAAATGTTTCGGTGAAAACTCAAGGGAGGCACAGTCTCTCTCAAATCTTGTTTGCAGTGGGACGTTTGCAGAATCTGCTGTAACTACCACGAATTCACATCATCCTTCCTAATGCTTCACTCAAGCAAAAACACAGGTAGGCACTGGGCTCAAGTTAAAGCATTTACAGTGCAGAAAACTAAGGACTATAAGGAAGAACGTACCTTTGCCGGTATAATATACACAAATGCATTTTTCAATTATTTTTTCCCTGAGTTGCAACCATTAAATCTTAAGCCTGTCATCTGCTCTTTGTCATTCAGTAGTGGGTTTTTTTCGGTTTCAAATATCAGCTTTAATCTGGGCGGCACTCAAAACAAAATATGCGGCTTTGCCATTTTGTTAGAAACTATATGTCACCTGCTCTCTGGGAAGAGGAGCTGAAAACGGATCCTGAGGAGATGGATTGTTCTCTGCTATTATTGAAGGCAGGAGATTGACAGGTGTGAAATTGCTGCGATTATGTGAATAAACGAGAGGAGACAGCAGACCGTGAGACCAAAATGTGCAGTTTTGTTCTTGTGAAGAAGCAGGTCGGCGACAGGGGGTACGGCTGATAAATGTGGGTACCAATGTCAGCGTGAATCCGTTCCCTCTCACATTGTGGTCGTTCAAATGATTCTCACTAGCAGCACCATGCATAACAACGCCGCTGAAACCAAATAATGTATAAAGCATTCAACACAAAGCTGGTAAAACAATTCAGAACGCTGAACATAACAAATGGCTTAAACAAAATGGAAGGCGCCTTCTTAAAAACAAGGAAGGCTTCAGAGCACATTCACCGCCACTGCTGGATATAGTTAATAACAGGTCTTATTGACCAGCTGAGAACCTTGCTATTGGTGCCTCCTTGTCTGGCCACTGATGACAGTGAGGCTCACGTTCATGGCCCTGACCTGGCTGGGTATGATGTAAATAGTTATTGAATGGAATTGTGCATCTGTACAGGAAAACCTTTACTTCCAAAAGATTTCACATTCAAATTACTCTCCTAGAAAAACAGGAAGCCATACGGAGACGTACATGAATCTAAAAGTTGTAATACGTTTACTGTAAGTAAGCTAAGAAAGGAGCAAAATGCAGAACCCAATGTCAAATTCGACAAGATTATGGTAGGTTTCTGATTGGATGCCATTCAATTGAATTTATTTATTCATCTTTTTTTTATTGTGTTACCCTGTCGTCTTGCGGCCACATCAGAGCAGTGTTGCAAGACAGGTGTAGTTAATTGGAGGGATGAATGGACTTCAAGGGTGTACGGTCCCATTCTCGCTAGGGGGGCTGAAATCCTTAGATAAGCCATAGCACATCTTGGAGTTTGAAGCTTTTCTGCAAGTAAGTGTCATTGAGTCCTTCCCACAAGGCAAAGTAGCGCCTTTGGGTTCTGAGCCATGACTCAATTGCTTTACAGTGTACCTTGTATTATGTTAGATTTGTTCTTATATTTGACTCATCTAAATAGGGCATGGGCATTGAATAAGGAATGGCTCCTTTTGTAGTTTCTTCTGGAATGCAGCATGGTGCTAGTTTTCTGAGATACCTGGACCCTTTGTTCCACATAGCTCTACATATATTTTTGCACAGGAATGATCATTATGCAATTTATCTGTGGAATGAATGCCAGATGTGATCTAAATACGACCTACAGACCACGTTCTCAGGATAGAATTTCTCCAATAGATGAGGGTTTTTGTTATAAGTCATGCTGTCGCACCAGCAGAGTCAAAGGACAAAGTCTCACAATTCCACTGGTCCACAACATGCAGCTTGTGTGAAACCTGTTGCTCACTGCGCCCTAAAACTTTGGTCGCCAGATGATTTAACCCCAATGGTATTTCTTTCTCTGTATCATCACTGTGAATCATTTATTTATCGAGGAGTGGTCAAACAGACTTTCTAGGATGGTTTTCCTCAGCTCAGCTAGTCACCTGTTACCTGTTCCCTGGGGACACTGTCAGGGAGAAGCACAAGCTATCCAGAATCTCTTTATCTAAGGTATTCAAGCTAGAGCCTCTTTAATGCTTGGTTGACATCTCTTTATGGGAGACGTAAGCTTCATTCTGAATCTCTCACCAGAGTGAAGAACATGAGCATGAAGTGACTACTGATGAATAGAGCATCTGGGGGGTAGTGAGACAGAAGGATTCTGCTCCTCCAACCTTCTTGGCCTGGAATTTGCAACATTGCACTGTTCTGCCATTCCTGAAGCCTTTACGTTTCAAGGCAAAGTCACCAGTGAAATGCATGTTTCTAATGACAGTCTATAAACACCACTGACATTGTGGCCAAAGTTAAGTACTTCTATCCAACACGAAACAGCAGAAAAATCCAGAGTAAGGTAAACATCAAGCATTGTGTTAAATGGAACAATATAAAATGTCTAAATTATGCTACATGAAAATGGGATGACTGGGCATTATGGAATTAGCGAATAATGTGTACTGTTGGCATTCCGAAAGCATGACATGTGAACCAACCGCAGAATTTCGGAAGAAAACAAAGTGTATTTAGAGCGTTTGGGAAAATAGATAGCACAGCACTACAGGACATTGCAAAATGTTGTAGCTTGATAAATATGGGACTTTAAAACACTCTGCGTGTTGCATCTGCATTGCTTGTGGAATTGGTTAGTTGGATATCTATCTTCCACAATTTGAAGTAAACAGTATGCAACATAGAAAATTGCAATGAGTCCTAATACTACAATCCTAGACTCGGGCTTCATGTGGATAAATATAAATCAGATCTTAATGCTGAAAAATATTGGAGCCTTTCGTTAATCTTCCCTTGTTTTGCATCACAAGTGTCCCTACATTATATTTCATATTTCAATATTCCATCCAAATATTTTGTCTGCCAACACATCACACTCTGCTGTATCTGAGAATTGACCTCTGTGCACAGACAAAGCACAAACACTGAAACAAATCGAATAAGACTTTCTCAAGCTGTATCTTCAACTCCACTGTACTGCATTAGCCTCTCATAATAAACATGCACTGATTCCCTTGCCTCTTGTGTTGTCCACATACTAAAGGAGCAGTTCACCTGAATCTGAGGAACCTTCAATTTCAAATGCTAAAGTACTGCTCTGTATTTGTTCATCACTTCCAGAGATGGACTATTATTTGGAACACCACTTGCCAGTTCTTCTGTTGGCCAGTTTCCAACCTATTTGCATTCCATCCATAAATTCTTGGGAACCACAACCTCAAACAACATATTAAAATCTTCCCAAAGTACCTTTGAAATGGTTACAATTCTTTCTATTTCTGTGTAAAACTTATTGGCCTCTTCATTAAACTTTGGAGAAAAAAAATATAAATGAAAGAAGATCAAGTCAACTCCAAGGAACATGCACGTACATTCCTCCACGCATTCTCTCAGGGAATGCATTACTCTCTCTCCTTTCAGAGTCACTTACATTTGTTCCCCGTCAAACCTAATTCACTGGCTTTTTCTTTTTCAACTTGGTCCCATCTTTCATTGCCCATTTTTCATTCAATATCTTCAATTCGTCCCATTCTTTTAATATGCACTCTCAAGCTGTGCAATCTCATCTCCCTTATTTCTTTTTCAGTCATTACCATACTGAAATTTGCTGGCAAATGTTTCCTTTTTTTAAGTCAATCTCATACGTCAAGCCACATTTTCCAACATTTAATACGCTTGGAAGCAGACCTGCCTAGCAGCTTCTTAAAGAATATCTCAACTCAGCCTCATCAAATGTGTCACATTTTCCATGCCAACAGTATTCCTGAAAATCTCTTCAAATCAGTCTTATTTGTAATATGTTTATTTCTTTGGTTACTGTCTTTGCAGGGCGGGGCTGTGATTCACTGACTACAACCGTAGTAACAGTAGCTGTGATAGGTGCATCAATGAAGGTACCTGGATTGACTGGAAAGTCCATCTTCTGGTGCACTAGTTACAGTGGACATACTTGCACCCTACTGACTCTCAGTCCTCCCACCCCTTGCCCTATAGTGATAAGCATACAGGGGTGGTGCAACATGGTAGGGAGATGGTCTTCAATTCAATAAAGCATCTTGAACCCCACCACCATCATTAACCTCAGACCTTAAATCTATTTCCTTCTTCTGATCTTAAATATGGCTCCCCTCCTGGTCTGTCTTCTCTTTTCCCTTATAATTACAGTCTATGCTCCTGCACCTTCAATCATATCGTCATGCCATGCCTGATGTCTTGAATGCCATCTTGCATTCAACTAATTGCTAACAGTGTGTCTTGTCTAATGTGAGTCTTCATTCTCATGTGCATGTTTTCATGTGCAACATGCTCCCATGTATTTATCCCTCCAAGTCTGCAGATCTATGTTGAAGCCTTATATCATACAGCACTTGTCTCAAATTCACAAGTTTTCTTTCTTTAAAAGTTCCTTTCATGGAATAGTGTATGTTCTGGTCATCAGAAGTGAACCTGCGCCAATCTTATTAAGTGACATTCCATAGGCAGGTGTACCCTCAAGCGGCATTTTATCTCCCTTACAAATGGGAACGGAAGGCTTCCCGAATGAAATTCCCATTGTTCGTTGCTGAAACTTGCTCTATCAAACCACAATAAATAACAGCAATCCACCAATCTTAAACAGCACTCAGAGATAGCTATATAATCCTAGCACGGCACTTAATAACTGAATCTGCCAATCACAGCATGGCTCACAACATAGTCAACCCTTTGTAGCATGTCTCATTCAAAGGTCAACAAATCATAACACCTGTCTACGCGTCAACCCACCGCAGCCAACAAATCACAGCGTGTCTCGTCGTAATGTGAAGTCAGAATTCGAAACACCTAAAAACGATTAAAGAATTAACAGTTCTTCTCTGCTTTATCTAACAATAAAAAACGGGAATATCAAATCTGTTCTAAAGGAAATCACAGAAACTGGGGAGACAGGTCTTCGACTAGCGGTAACCTACTCTTGATCAGTGCACTTACTCCTGAACACCAAAGAATAAACATTCACCGATCTGGAGTAATATGTATTCTCAACTAGACCTTTGTTAAGTCCCAATTATGGCATGGAAGTGGCGCATCACAAAACACACTTGAGCTTAAGCAGACAAATTTCACTAACAAGTTTAGATCTTGGCTTTTCAACAAAATCCGATAACCAAACCCTTAAACCATACATAAACACATTTGATAACAAAATTGAGCAACACATTTATAACATAAATGACCCATGAATAGTAACAGTTTCAGGATTTAAAAGGCAATAGGATCAAGATCCAGTCTTCAACCATCTAGAACCAGTTTCTAACCATTCTCTGCTACCAATTTTAAAGGCACTTTTCTTTATCATGTGAAATTAAAGTGCTTCTAACGTACCAGGAGCGATGTTAAACCCCCAAGGATTTTCTCACTACTCAATTGGATCTGGTCAACAAAATTATAATAGAAGCTGTAAAGCATATTAAGCTTTACAATGAAAATGTGACACATATTACAGTATAACCATGAAGGTTTATTTAAATTAAAATCATTACAGAAGATATATTGAATGGTTACGAGTCAGTTAATTTATATCTAGAAACAACATGAAGCTCAGAATAAAATGCAAGGAACAATTAAACAGAACAAGAAATAGTCAAGTCCCGGTGAATAAATCATAAATCACTTTCAGATCAACGTTGTCAAGGGGAAAGAATGTGCCCACTATCATCAAGAAGGGGTTCCTTTAAAAATGCTTTATACAATGGAAGACACATATCTAATACAATTGTGCAAGAGTAACACCGTTTGAACCGATTACATTAAAGAGAGAACATAACAGTTTCTATGCTCACATTTTCAATATTATCCCACAGATTCACATAATGAAATTCCAGTGCCTGTTGCCCTTCATATACCCAAATTGTTAATACAAATGTTGTCACTTATTATACAATGCCCTTTTGTATCTCTTTGTTCGCCCTAAGTTGGCAGGGTATGCTCAGACGTGAGTCCCTTGCTCACTTGGCCACTGGATTCAAGATAGCCAGGCTGATGAGGCTTATGAATCCGAAACTGGTACCAGGATGCTTGTTTCCGGTCCAGGAAAGACATGACTTGGCAGTTCGGGCTGGACTGTTCCCATGAGGCACAGGGTCAGACTGATTTGCATATGGCCAAGTCTGAACTGGGGTGGCTGAGTGAGGTAAAGAATGGTGATGGATTAAACCCAGATCAGTTGACTGGGGGTGAGTGTTTGATTTGCTCAAACGCTCCGTCCATCATCCCCTTTTGTATTGCTTTGTTCGCCCTAAGTTGGCAGGGTATGCTCAGACGTGAGTCCCTTGCTCACTTGGTCACTGGATTCAAGATAGCCTGGCTGATGAGGATAATGAATCCGAAACCGGTCCCAGGATGCTTGTTTCCGGTCCAGGGAAGACATGGTTGGGCAGTTCGGGCTGGACTGTTCCCATGAGGCGCAGGGTCAGACTGATTTGCATATGACCATGTCTGAACTGGGGTGGCTGAGTGAGCTAAAGAATGGTGATGGATTACACGCACCCAGATCAGTTGACTGGGGGTGAGTGTTTGATTTGCTCAAACTCTCCGTCCATCATCCCCTTTTGTATCGCTTTGTTCGCCCTAACTTGGCAGGGTATGCTCAGACGTGAGTCCCTTGCTCACTTGGCCACTGGATTCAAGATAGCCTGGCTGATGAGGATTGTGAAACCGAAACCGGTCCCAGGATGCTTGTTTCCGGTCCAGGGAAGACATGGCTTGGCAGTTCGGGCTGGACTGTTCCCGTGAGGCACAGGGTCAGACTGATTTGCATATGGCCATGTCTGAACTCGGTGGCTGAGTGAGCTAAAGAATGGTGCTGGATTAAACCCAGATCAGTTGACTCGGGTGAGTGTTTGATTTGCTCAAATGCTCCGTCCATCATCCCCTTTTGTATCGTTTTGTTCGCCCTAAGTTGACAGGGTATGCTAAGACGTGAGTCCCTTGCTCACCTAGCCACTGGATTCAAGATAGCCTGGCTGATGTGGATTATGAATCCGAAACCGGTCCCAGGATGCTTGTTTCCGGTCCAGGGAAGATATGGCTTGGCAGTTTGGGCTGTACTGTTCCTATGAGGCACAGGGTCAGACTGATTTGCATATGGCCATATCTGAACTGGGGTGGCTGAGTGAGCTAAAGAATGGTGATGGATTAAACCCAGATCAGTTGACTCGGGGTGAGTGTTTTACTTGCTCAAACGCTCCGTCCATCATCCCCTTTTGTATTGCTTTGTTCGCCCTAAGTTGGCAGGGTATGCTCAGACGTGAGTCCCTTGCTCACTTGGCCACTGGATTCAAGATAGCCTGGCTGATGAGGATTATGAATCCGAAACCGGTCCCAGGATGCTTGTTTCCGGTCCAGGGAAGACATGGCTTGGCAGTTCGGGCTGGACTGTTCCCATGAGGCACAGGGTCAGACTGATTTGCATATGGCCATGTCTGAACTGGGGTGGTTGAGTGAGCTAAAGAATGGTGCTGGATTAAACCCAGATCAGTTGACTGGGGTGATAGTTTGATTTGCTCAAACGCTCCATCCATCATCACCTTTTGTATCACTTATTATACAATGACAAGTTTTCATGAAGAAACAAACAGTGGTCCCGATATGTGAGGCCTTGAAAACATTCACTCTCAGTGAAACAGCGTATTGCAGAACTTAAAGAACAGAAACATTAACCAGTACATGGGAAATAACATTGCATCTCAAAACATTGTTTACAAAGTTGCTTGTACATAGGTTGTATGTGCAGAGGGTGAAGCAGAGACAAAAAGATGATTACATAGTGAAAAGAGTGTTGCAGGCAGCACCAATTATTTTGGAAAAGCGGCCCACATTGACCAACATTAGAATAGCACAGTTTTCTCAACATATTTTTTTGTCTCAACTATGTTATTTATTGTGTTACCTCTATTGTGCATTCAGTAAATTCAAAATTTCATTAGTTGAATATTGACGGTTAAATGTAGAATTTTCTAATTAGTTTTTGCCGAATGAACCCTCAAACCGATTTCTAGTTTTGTATTTACACCTAAACATATTTTTGATGATGATATTTTCCTAATGTGCTTCATTCTGCACTATTTGTTAATACATTTTTCAAACATCTATGAGGAAAGCATGGAACTCCTTTGTAGAGAGGTCTTCAATTCAATCCAATATTGAACTGTTTTTGTGGATCAATGTCCCTCACAATTCACCAATCCTTTAGATTTAAAAATTCCTTGAGAGGAAGCCATGTTTGTGGCAAAGATATGGCACCTGAATATAGTTGTCAAAATAACGTCTAACGAAACAAGCATTAAAAATGCAATAGGTCTCGCCTGTTATTATGTTTAAGTCATTTGCTTTGCTACATAATACCATTAGCAAAGCAAATGGCTTTAACTTAATCAATGTCGTGACCTTTTGCATTTTTAATGCTTGTTCTCTTTGGCTGGTGCATCCTGTAATGGTGATGAGAACCAGATGGAGTTCAGACTTATTGGGCCCGATTCACAGAATGAACTTAAGACTAAATCCAAAACTTACTACTATTTGGTATTCACAGAATGCGCTTACTACTTTCGGGATTCACAGAGTGAAATTACTACTTTCGGGATTCACAGAATGAACTTACTACTTTCGCAATTCACAGAATAGATTTAAGACTACTAACTTTACGTCCGCACTCGGGCCGTAAATTCCGGCCCGGAGGCGGAGTTTCCGGCTTGGGGGTGGAGCTTACGGCCCGGAGGCGGAGCTTCTGGGCAGGAGGCGGAGCTTGCGGCTTGGAGGCGGAGCTTCCGGCCCAGAGGTGGAGATTTCAGCCATGGCTAATTACCCACCTCCGAGCCGGAAGCTCCGCCTCCAAGCGGGAAGCTCTGCCTCCGGGCCGTAAGCCCCGCCCCAACTCGGAAACTCCGCCTCCGGGCCGGAAGTTACGGGCCGAGTGCGGACGTAAAGTTAGTAGTCTTAAATCTATTCTGTGAATACCGAAAGTAGTAAGTTCATTCTGTGAATCCCGAAAGTAGTAAGTGCATTCTGTGAATACCAAATAGTAGTAAGTTTAGGATTTAGTCTTAAGTTCATTCTGTGAATCGGGCCCATTGTGCTTAAGTAGTGGGTACTCTTGTTTGGATACAGCATCATTACTACAAGCTGTTAGCAAGCACCTGTACCTTAAAGGTAAATGAACTATATAAAGAAACCATGTCAAAATAGTTCCCAAACCCAGACTGTGGATCTGCATCCTTGCTTTGAAAATACAGTATAAACATGGGCCATAAACGGGGACATGACTTGTGAGCCGAAGATGGCGGACAAATGAGTTTGCTACTACACGCCGGTCCAGCATTTATATGGCATCATCTGCAGCCTGGGCTAAGGATGACCCCCTAGGTGTGTATTGGGGACCAAAGATGGCACAGCAATTACACATACAGGGATTAACAATATGTGCAGAGAGCCTCAGTATACTTGCACATACTGCCAAAGACATGGCATAAGTATTAAGATTTGGGTGAACAGAGGATGTCACATGGACAACGGTTTTCAGTACGGCGATTTGAACAGATTGGTGCAGTGTGGCTAGAAGATTATTGGTTTGACTTCAATAAACGAACAAACAAAACATACCTGAAAGAAATTACTGTCTAAAGGAAAATCCGTGACTGGAGAACTAGAGGCACACATAGCCGTTATAATGACATGCGCAATGCGCTGTCAGTGCCACACACAAGGTGGTGATAGTGACACACGCAACTGGCACATATACTGAGTGCATAGTGTTCACATCATATAAACGGAGTATGAAAATTAACACATTCAATGTAAGACATTACCACCCAGGGTACATACACATGGGAGGGAAATACAAAGACACACTAGTTGCATGCACAGGATAGAGACAGTGACACACAAACTGCACATGCTATATTACAATCACATCGGATGCACACACTGAAACATCCAAATCAACGCAACTTAGTCGAAAGTGAAGACAGATATATATACATGTGGTGCAGTCAATCAAATACATGGGTGTTGACATAAACAGGGTGAAGAACGGTGAGCTACAGGACCCTAGATCTCAATACCCATGGCTGCCCATACTTGTGGCATCCCTTACAACTCTGTTAGTAGCTGCTCGTGGCACACTTGCACTCACCTCTGCTCGCTCACACACTGTTGACCCTGCATACTCACACACTGCTCACCCTGCATGCTCACACACTGCTCACCCTGCACGCTCACACACTGCTCACCCTGCACACCCACACACTGCTCACCCTACACACTCACACACTGCTCACCCTACGTAATGCGAAAAGACCTAGCTCTGCCCTTCGGCCTGTGTTGTTGTAATAGTACAGTAGGTTGTGAGTAGTTGCGCTTGATTGGTTGGGGCGTCCCCTCCTTGCTGCTTCCCTCACAGGGGGCCGGCTGCCTCCATGAAGCTCCCAAGACACGTCTTCAGCTGTTCTTTGCTTTAGCTCCTGTGTGTCAGTGCACCGTGTAAGCTCACAAGCATACCCTGCTCTCTCTGGAACACTCACACTGCTGAGTCTCTCTCACTCTGCAGTCACTATCACTCTGCAGTCACTCTCACTCTGCAGTCACTCATGCTGTCACTCTCACTCATGCTGACACTCTCACTCATGCTGTCACTCTCACTCTGCTGTCACTCTCACTCTGCAGTCACTCTCATGCAGTCACTCTCACTCTGCAGTCACTCTCACTCTGCAGTCACTCATGCTGTCACGCTCACTCTGCAGTCACTCTCACTCTGCAGTCACTCTCACTCTGCAGTCACTCATGCAGTCACTCGCACTATGCTGTCACTCTTACTCTGCTGTCACTCATGCTGTCACTCTCACTCTGCAGTCACTCATGCTGTCACTCTCACTCTGCAGTCACTCATGCTGTCACTCTCACTCTGCAGTCACTCATGCTGTCACTCTCACTCTGCAGTCACTCTAACTCATGCTGTCACTCATGCTGTTACTCTCACTCATGCTGTCACTCTCACTCATGCTGTCACTCATGCTGTCACTCTCACTCTGCAGCCACTCTCACTCTGCAGTCACTCTCACTCTGCAGTCACTCATGCTGTCACTCTCACTCTGTAGTCACTCTCACTCTGGAGTCACTCATGCTGTCACTCTCACTCATGCTGTAACTCACTGTCACTCATGCTGTCACTTTCACTCATGCTGTCACTCATGCTGTCACTCTCACTCTGCAGTCACTCTCACTCTACAGTCACTCTCACTCTGCAGTCACTCTCACTCCTGCTGTCATTCTCACTCATGCTGTCACCCTCACTCATGCTGTCACTCTCACTCTGCAGTCACTCATGCTGTCACTCTCACTCTGCAGTCACTCTCACTCTGCAGTCACTCATGCTGTCACTCTCACTCTGCAGTCACTCTCACTCTGCAGTCACCCTCACTCTGCAGTCACTCATGCTGTCGCCCTCACTCATGCTGTCACTCTCATGCATGCAGTCACTCTCACTCTGCAGTCACTCTCACTCTGCAGTCATTCTCACTCATGCTGTCACTCTCACTCATGCTGTCACTCATGCTGTCACTCTCACTCTGCAGACACTCTCACTCTGCAGTCACTCTCACTCAGCAGTCACTTATGCTGTCACTCTCACTCTGTAGTCCCTCTCACTCTGCAGTCACTCCCACTCTGCAGTCACTCTCATTCTGAAGTCACTCATGCTGTCACTCTCACTCTGCAGTCAGTCTCACTCTGCAGTCACTCTCAAGTCAAGTCAAGTCAAGTCAAGTTAAGGGTATTTGTATAGCGCGTAAATCACATCCTAAGGAGTCTCATGGCGCTTGCAGCAGTCTCTGACTTAAAGGGACGCAGTTAATTTGCAAAGAGCCAAATCTTTAGTCCTTTGCGGAAACAGCCGTGATCGGGGGAGTTTCGGAGATGAAAAGGCATTTTGTTCCATGCGGCCGGGGCCAGAAACGAAAATGCTCGACCGCCATTTCTGGAGGTTCGTATTCTTAAAGGTGCCAGTAGGAGTTCATTTCTGGATCTGAGTAGGCTGTATGGGTGATACCATCTGAGTTTTTTGGACCAGTATTTAGGACCTTTTTCGTACAGTTGTCTGTGGACCAGGCATAATCTTTTAAAAAGGATGCGCTTTTTTACCGGCAACCAGTGTAGGCTTTTTAAACAGGCAGCAGAGGAGGTTTTGCGCAGGAGGTTCAGAACCAACCAAGCTGCAGTATTCTGGAGAACTTGAAGTCTCCTCAGATGGTGCTCGTTTATGGAAAACAAGAGTGCATTCCCGTAATCCATCCTATTTATTATTAGGCCTTGGACTAAGGGTTTGCGAGCCAGAATAGGGATCCACTTGAAAATTTTCCTCAGACTACGCATTAGTCCGAAGCAAGTACCAATGATGTTATTTATTTGACTATTCATAGACAATTTATTGTCCATCAGGGAGCCCAGATTACGAGTTGAATTCTTAGGTACTGGGCAGGTGTCTAGACTGGTTGGTCACCAGTCATCTGTCCAGTGTTCTGCCGCATTGCCGAACAGCATAATTTCTGACTTACTGCCATTTAGTTGAAGGTGATTGATGGTCATCCATTCCTTCACTTGTACCAGGCAGGTTTGGAAGCGTTGTTTCGTTTCATTAGGGTCAGAATCAAGTGTGACTAAAATCTGCGTATCATCGGCATACAACAGAACATCAAGGCCAGGGTCTCTAATTATTTTGGCCAAAGGAGTCATATAGATATTAAAGAGCGTCGGGCTCAATATAGAGCCCTGAGGGACGCCCATTTTAACAGGTCTTTAATTTGCACTATATTTCCCTATTTGGACCGTTGTGGTACGATTGGATAGATAGCTAGAAAACCATTTTAGGGCGTTTCCTCTGACACCAATCTCCCACAGCCGATGAATTAGGATGCGGTGGGAGATGGTGTCAAATACCGCCGACAGATCGAGCAGGAGGAGGATGGCTGACTGGCGCTTATCCAGCGCCAGTCTGATGTTATCAACCACCTCGACCAGTGCGGTTTCAGTGCTATGTTGTGCCCTTAATCCCGATTGTGAGGGACCCAAGAGTCCATGGTTTTCAAGATGACTTACGAGCTGCTTGTTAACAATGGATTCAAGCATTTTCCCAAAATATGGGAGCAGGGAGATAGGCCGATAATTTACCAGGATGTTAGGGTCGGCCATCGGTTTTTTCAGGATAGGCCTGACTTTGGCGGCTTTCCATATTGTCGCAAAATCAGCATCCATGAAGGATTTATTAAAAAGGGCAGTGAGATGTTCCGCCAGTATCGGCACAAGTGTGGAGAAAAGTTTAGGGGGGATAAGATCAGTGGCTGTCCCTGACTTAATTTTTGATCCGGCCGACATTGTCGCTTCGCAATCACATTTGGTGAATTCCTCCATGATGTGAGGGGGTTCTGATGGAGATGTGCCGAAGGCATTCAGTTGGGTTAAGTCGAGAAGATAAGGAAAGGAAAGGTGAATGGCGGTGATTTTATCTTCGAAAAATTGGGATAGTGCATTTGTCCATTCCAGAGAGTTAGGTATTTCTGATGCAGTATTAAGATTGGTAAATTTCTTCATTATTTGAAAGATTTCCTTAGAGGAATTTTGGGTTCTATCTATCCGCTCCGTGAGAAATGCTCTTTTTGTCAGTTTTATTTTAAGCATGTAGCTAGAATGCAGGAGTTTATATATTTTCTGATCTTCCTGATCTCTACTCCTCCGCCATTTCTTCTCCGCGGTTATACATTCCAGTTTTATGATTCTTAGTTTCTCTGTGAAACAGGGCGCATTTCTAATTTTGTGCATGACTCTGCTCAAAGGGGCTATTTTGTTCAGAGCTGTCTCTATAGCGAGATCAAATTGTATTGCTGCCGTACTGGCACTTAGGGAAGGAGTGTGAGGGGTTAGCTGGAAAAATTTTTGAAAGAGTGGCAGAGTGATTTTCTTCATAGGTCCCAATAGTGTTGATCCATTTGCCGACACTATTTTTACTTTGGCCATCGGGAAAGAGAAATTTACCAAATAGTGATCTGTCCAGAGCAATGTAATAGGGGAGGCTACTGTCAGGCCAGAAGAATTGGTAAAAAGAAGATCTAGTGTATGGCCGGCTTGGTGAGTAGGGCCTATGATCCTCTGATCAAGTCCCAAAGTACACATGCTAGACATTAATTTTTCTGTATCTAAGTCAGATGGCACTTCTGCATGATAATTAGAATCCCCTACTAAAAGGAATTTATCTGAGGCAAGAACATGTGGTGCAATTATTTCAAGCAAGATATTGGCAAAGTCTCCTTTGTTGCCAGGAGGACGATATATTAGGGCTCCTTTCCAGATGTTGTTCGATTTTCCTTCGATCTGAAATATGATGGCTTCTAGACAGTTTTAGGCAAAGTTTTCTAAACTAACCATGTTCACGTTATTTTTAGCAATACTCATGCTGTCATTCTTACTCTGCAGTCACTCTCACTCTGCAGTCACTCATGCTGTCACCCTCACTCATGCTGTTACTCTCACTCATGCTGTCACTCTCACTCTGCTGTCACTCGTGCTGTCACTCTCACTCTGCAGTCACTCTCACTCTGTAGTCAGACTCGGAAGCAGGGCCGCATGTGCTCAGGTTCCGCTGAAGGTGAGCTTGAGCGCGGCTCCAGGGCCCGGGCTCACGGAGGAGTCTTTCTTATTCGGAGGCAATGAAGCACGTTCTCCTCGGCCAGGGGATGGGGTCTCACAAGGATGTCCTCACGGACGGGCTCCTCCAGGCCCACGAGGGCATGGCCGTCCAGAGAGGCCTTCCTACCACCGGCACCCTCTCCTCCCCCCGAAGCGTCTCTTTAGTCACTGAGGCGGATGCGAGCAATGGGCGCCTCCATGGGGGGGCATCGACGACCCGCGCAAGGCTCCCGGGCCGCTATTATTAGCAGGCCTTTAATGCATTTATGTGCAACAACAAAGCACCCAAGAGAGTGTGGCAACGTGCAAGTACTGTGTGCCTTCAGTTTATTTATTCCAATTAGGCGAAGGCCGTGCTAGGTGGCGGCACAGCCGTAGATGCAAGGAGATTGGTGCCGTGCTGCAGGGAGCACTGCAGTGTTTGTGATGAAGGTGGTATGGGTGCTGCAGGAAATTACAGTGAAGGATCGGCGGCACGTGCTGCAGGGAGCAGTGCAGTATTAGTGATGAAGGTGGAATGCGTGCTGCAGGAAACTACGGTGAACGTGCTGCAGGGAGCGGTGCAGTGTTGCTGTGATGATGGTGGTATGCGTGCTGCAGGAAACGGTGCAGTGGAGGATGTGCGGCACGTGCTGCAGGGAGCAGTGCAGTGTTTGTGATGAAGGTGGTACGCGTGCTGCAGGAAACGGTGCAGTGGAGGAAGCGGGACGCGTGCTGCAGAAGCCAGTGAATTGAAGGTGGCAGGCCTGCTGCAGCAGTGGAGGTGGAGCACGTGCTGCAGTGCTGGTAGCATGTGTGCAGAAGTGGAGGAAACGAACCTTGCAGACAGCACTTATGACTGTATAGAGTGTCTGTGTATCTCTCTTTTTCATAACTAATAATTGTCGTTTTCCTTGGAAAAACTATTGCTCAGAAACCTTGTAAATACTGTCACCAGTAATCACTCAATTGTTTTTTCGTTCTTCACAAAACACTGGGGACACTTCTGCACTGTAACATAGTTTGTAAATGTACATATTTTGATCTGTTCCTTCAAATACAATTGCACTGTAACATACTTTGTAAATGTACATATTTTGATCTGTTCCTTCAAATACAATTGCATTGTCAAAAATCCTTCGCTGTGAGTGGCCCCTCTCTCTCTAACATCGTGTATAACCCTTTTAATACATTTTGCTATTATGCTTTATTTTTACTAGACCAAGTAATTTTATCACCCCACCGGAACTGCTGTTTTCCATATAACAGAAGTGTGGGTGGGGCGCGTGCTGCAGTGCTGGTAGCATGTGTGCAGCAGTGGAGATGTGACGCGTGCTGCAGGAAGCGGTACAGTGCTGGTGCTGCAGTGGAAGTGGTAGGAAGATATGCCGCGGAAACAGTAGATGTGCAGCGGAAAATGACAGGGCTACAAAGGAAAAGTGGGAAATGTGCTGCAGGGAGCGCTGCAATGTGGCTGTGGAGAAGGTGGACGTGGGCGACGGGAAGTGGTGGTGTGGGGGTGATGATGGTACAACCTGTCCAGGTGGGGATTAGACGAGGAGTTGCAGTGAGTTTTGGACAGAAGCGGTGGACCCCAGCGGGCTGTCCTGGTACCAGCATGCACGGGGGGCACACTGGGGCATGTGGCACACACAGGCCTAAAATGCGCACTTGCAGCATACAGGCTTGGTGTCTGTATGGAGCACAACACATTACTGGGGCGCGCCTGGGAGCTCATGCAAACACTGGCCTCATGTCTGCCTCAGGCTCGCCACTCTAGCCCCGAAGTCTCTTCCGCTAGGATTATCAAGGCCTCAAGATACCCCGAAGTCAATCCATCCCCCATGCCAGGGCGAAGGGGTGAAGCCTTGGACACATCCACCCCTGAATGCTGGCGCGCTCCGCTTGGGCAATAACCAGGAAAAACCTATGGTTCGGCGTTACGCAGTTATCCCAGATATGAAAACCCCACAAGCATACGCTTACCTACAGTGGGCATTCCTGGCCTGTTCTGCTTTACATAGCACACACAGCTTCTTTCAGCAACTTCTCGGAGGACGAAGGGAGGGTCGGAACCAGCGCTAGACATGCAAATATAAAGTGCAGATACCTACTACCCTAAAGCATCTCTTTCCTGTTACTCTAAGAAGCGCCGATAGCCCCACAACCCGAAGTACTGCAAACCTGCCGAGAAACACCAGCACTTTCACTTTTAAGTCAAAGAAGTGCACGTGCTCTGGCCCGTTTTTTTTTTTTTTTTAAACGGCCAACCACGACACACTTTTAGACGTGGCTCAGGATTGAGGCGAACCCCAACTGAAGATACAAATCAGGTTTTAAGCATGCTTTGAAAAAGACAGATTGAGAGCATGCTGCGTACTGTGCCTGCCGCCCGGAATGTTGTATACAACTACTGCGGGCTGTGAGGCGCTATGTTTATCTCCACGCTGGGCCCTAATGAAAGCTGCTGTATGGCGGTGTGTACACAAGGAGTTGGAGCCTGTGCTCATTGTGAATCACGGTGCTCGTAGATGGTTTACAGAACAAAGGAGCGTCTAAGAGGAAGATCAGCTGCCAATGTGAGTCCATATGTGAAGCAGATGTGCTGCCTTCCAGGTTTCCAGACTGGTATTTGAAGCGTCCATACATTAAATAAAAAAACAAGACGTCAGGGTTTGCTTTCTTTGCCCTGAAATGGATGCAAAAAAAAAAAAAGAAGCTCGCGAGTGGTGGCGCGCGCCACTGCGAGCATATGTCTTCAATTATCGCGGCGTGATGGCCGCGATAATTGAAGATATATGGCCTCTGGTGCGCATAACAGACAGCAATAGGCCATCGGCGGAGCTACGCGACCGTCTATGGCCTATTGCGTGTTCTGTTAAAAAACAGCACGCACGTAAAGGCCAATGAAAATGGACCTTTGAAATAACACACACAGGCAGCGTGGAATTTCCAGGTCCATTTTCATAACCCCGGGAAAAGGACTCTCGCTGCTCGACACTGCATGCGCAGTGTATGCTAGGCCCGAGCCCTAAAAAGGGGCAGACCTGGGATTCCTTACCCACCATGCAATGCGAGAGACTCTTGGGAGCCACAGGGAGAATGAGGAAAGAGGAGGAGGAAGAGGTCAAAAAGCCAGAAGACACAGCCAATGTTTTAAACTTACATAGTCAGCTGTACGGTAGGGACACTGCTACTTGCTAAGCAAATTTGATACCCTTTTAAAGTTGTAACGTATTCAGCGACAGAAACATGAATTACATGTTAATTGAATCAGGACACTTGATAATAAATCAACATACTAGTAGTTTGATTTTTTTTCGTGTGTCCCAGTTTTATATTAGTTTTAAGTATATCAGAATTTTAGCTCGTTTAGTCATTGAACATTGTGTTTTTATCATGACAAACTATAATTTGCAATCTGTTTTTTAAGACACTTGTTTATTTTCCATAGGCAACGTAGACGTCTGTGGACTTGAAGTGATATGATCTGTCATCCACTGGAACTGTGATAGTGCAAAGATGGCAGACATATTTTTCCACACCCAGGCTAATTCTTCTTCCACATTTAATTACGCGCTTAGTTTGTGTTTTACATGGAGTTTTGCATCTAAAGGAAAAAAAACAGTGAGAAGTGTGCATACCTCAAAATCATTCTTTTCGCAAATGAAAACGGGAGTGTTAAAATGTTCACTAAATGTCTGATAAACATACTTTTTTGTACATGTCATTTTAGTCAGTCAGTAAATGGCATAAACTGACTAGCAGTTTTCGTTTCGTTAGTGAAACTATTTTAAAGTAGCTCTAAACATAAAAATTGTTTACGTGTTTTTTGTTTATGTTCTTTACTATTGGCTCTGTTATAAAAAAATACAGTGCTCGCAGTCCCGAAAATGAAAACTTGAAGGAGGCCGTGTCCCTCCACATGTAAACAATCCAATCCCTGTGGGCGGGTCCAAAAGTGGACAGGGTGGCAACCCTCAGTGTAATGATTGCCTCCGGTGCAATCATTACACTGTGTTTTGCATAATCCATGACACAAAACGTTGTGCATCAATCAAAATTGCAGGCGGAGCAGCGACATGACTTCTGGAACCGTATTGATTCCAAGAAGCCCTCGCATGGCGAGAGCAGCGCACATGCACTGCTAACGCCAGGCGAACCCTAAAATTTGGGTCCTATATATTGCCTAATTACAAAAATAGCACCACATAGGACTTAATAAATGAAAAAAAGTACATCTAATATAGTTATGCTGATAATATTTGGGTTTCGCTCACCATTTTGACTAACACATAAATGTTGTTCAGAGCTAACAGACGTTTGTGGATGTCTGCACTGTCCAATAACTGGATCGGGTTATGACCCTCACTTAGAAAGTTTACTTACAAAAGTAGAATTAGATGAAGATTAATGATGTTTGCAGTCAGCTATTATTGCTGTTCAGTTTTCTACTTTTATCGGAAGGATTCCAAGTGAGGGGAACTTTCTTCCCCAATGGTCTAGCCCATGTCATTTACAAATGAGATTGTTTGTTATTGGTCTAGACATGAGGAGAGATCCTTATAGCTGTTTCGCCAACTCGTTGAATTTAAAACAATCATAAATAAAAATTAATATATTTACATATGCAGAGGGGTTTGGGTCAGCAGTCTTAATCCAATAGACAGTTTACTTATCAATCACATTTTGCTTCAACCATCAAAGCATATAGCATAGGGCAACAAGCCAGCAGTCTTCAGAATTTGTCTGATCACATGTGCACATCTGCCTAAAAGGAAATACACTTCAGAGTCAGTACTGGAGATTTAATACTTTCATTTTCCAATTGAGTTTTCTTTCCATTATTAATCCTTTTTATTTCTTTTTGCATGATGTCTCCATGTTATTACATTAATTCAAAGCTCATGCTACATTTTCTTTTAGCCTATATTACTGATATTTTCCTGTATTGTGTATTAAAACTAAAATGTATTTTATATACCTTTTCTAATTTCACTGTTCACTTGCTGGCCAGGAAGCCCCTGTACTGATGTTAATATTGTATGCAATTTTTTTATTTCAAATAAAAAAATGTCATTGCAAAAATTTGACTAGAATGTTCAGGTGGTATATTTTCTTTTTTCTTTTTATATTTGTGGCACATGCTTGCAATAAAACAGTTGGCCATCACGCTAGCATAACAAGGCAGGCCTATTGACTTTACCAATGCTTTCCCTTGGATTCTGGAATTCTGAGCATGTCTTTGAAGAATCAGAACTATTGCTGCAACCAAAGCTATATATAGATAGCATCTGTACATGGCATGTCTGCCACATATTTGACATCATACCTATGTCGGCTGCCTGGAGTGTTTCTTTCGGTATGATTTCGTGCTTTCTCGTAGCTTATGCTATGGGTCCCAGTGGCATGTTGTGTCTTGTGTATTGTAAGTGTTATGAGTGTTGTAGCTGAGGGATGATGTCCTTGGGTTTTTACTTGTCTATCGTGTGCAATGCCTGTGTTGCAAAATATCCCTTGTTTTGACAAAAACTAAAGCTTCTCTTATATTTAAAAAAATACATTTGTATTTGCTATTTTTTATTTTAGTTTTTAATTTTTAGAAGCGATGACTGAAAAACAATGAGACTGCTTATTATTAGGTCTGGCTTCAGCTAATATCTTTTGATTTTACTAAAGATTATATATTTAATATGCCTAAAGGTGCTATCATACAGACTTCTTCATCTATCGGTCTGTTGTGTAATTCAGATGTTTCCTTCGCCCACTTCAACATACAGCATGTGACACTTTGTCAGTCTTCTTCAGCCAATGGATACATTCAGTGTGAATGACTGCATTCTGCTCTTTCAAAAGGAGCAAAACAGTATCTCCAGTTTCAGGGGCTACAATAAAAATGAATGAATTTTGAAATTAAAGAAAATGTTTTTTTATTAAGAAATGTTCCTTTTTTATACGTTCAAGTGCCCATTTGGTCTCTCAACATTAACGTTTTTAAAAAGCCATGAAAAAACAAAGCAAGTGATCACAAATCCTAAAGACCCACACCCAACTTCAGACCTATTGGATTTAGCCACTCTTTTGAAGTTGGATGGTGTTCAATCAGCCTGTTCTCGGCCAGAACTTTGCTTCCATGCATTTTCTACCATACTTCCAGAAATGTTCTTAAGAGCTGAGATACTCCTCACACAATATTAAAGCTGATCTTGGATGTCTCTGATAGGTTGCTGCTAAGGCATGAATCCATAAATGTCAATTTTGCCAAAGGTAATGTGCACGCATGTCTGTCCCTGTGTGTGCGGGGGGAGTTTATAACTCACTCAATCTCAATGGGGCTGCTAATGTCTGAAATAGACAAACTCCCTCCGTATGAAGACTACAGCACACTGTGGACCAGTTCACGTAGTGTGTGTAGGTATTTTAGAGGGAGGGTTTCTTAAATGCATTGCAGTGAAAACATTTATCACGGTCCTCCTTGGCCGAATTGGAAAATAAGATCATCCCTTACACAAATGTTCAAATCAGCTCGACTGGGCAGGAGGCCACGGGCACTTGGTTGGGGCATGGCAGCCCATCCTGCTCTGAAAGCTACCCCTTAAGCCTGCAGCCCACGGGAGAAATAACATAGTGCCACAATGGCCAGTTTATCACTGCAGATCTCCTTCCTTATGCTCCAGCAGCCTAGCAAGTCTATGTGGAGTTAGAACAGGACATTCTTTGAAGTTCATTGTGTGTATCCCTGTCTCCCACTAGTCAGTTACTGAGGTATACTAACTGTAATTTCTGAGGATTTCAGGGATGACTTCGGGTGAAAACAGAGGGAATAGATCTCCCTATAAAGTATTCCAAATATTCCTTCCAGAACTGACTCTTTTATTCATGCCACTGTCTTTCCAGAATTGAATTTTGCAATCACTTATGTTTCTGTAGTATTTTGCATCATTAATTTTAACACAAATCTGAGACATGATTCATTCAGATTTTCTCTTCAGGAGGTACCCAAGTGGGAAGAGATGCCTTGACAGTTTATGACCTCCTGCCTCAGTCAGCACAGGAAATTCAATTGAGAATATAAAAGAACAGACTTTGGCAAAAACAATATGTTATGCCTATGCGAGATCTATTGGCTTTGTCAATGTTTTTTTAGATATTTTGCACAGAAGCACGGACTGCTGTGCAATGTGGCTTAAAGTAAAGAAAACAAATGTTATGCTGCAGGCAGTGCTGACCACATCATAGCGCATGTGGAACTTGGCCCTTTTTGCTGGGCATCCCCCAGATGTTTGCCTTCTGTTGCTGAAACCCTTTTTGTTGGCATTTGGACTACGCACTTGTTCCCATGTTAACCAGTGGTAAAGTCCTTGTGCTCTCTCCCTGAAACTTGGTACAATTGGCACCAACCTGGGTGGTACATTTAATTTACATATAAGTCCCCAGTAAATGGAACTACAGGTACCCAGGGCCTGTAAGTTAAATGCTACTTATGGGCCTGCAGCACTCATTGTGCCACCCACAAAAGAAGCCTTTTTAAACATGTTCAGGCAGCCACTGCAACCAGTAGAGCAGTTCTGCCATTTTGACCTGACAAAATAAATATTTGCTAGGCCTACACCTTCTTTTTTAGCCTTATAAGTCAAGTCAAAGTAGGCTCTAAAAGCTCATTGGGTAGGGTGCATGGTATTTAAACAAAAGTACATGTGGGTTAATGTTTTACATGTCCTGGTAGTGAAACACTCTTAAAGTAGTTGTTCACTGTAGGATGGCCTATCTCTCCGTTTGACTAACACTGGGTCACCTTACTTCAATTAGCAAGTGCTAAATTTGGATTGGGAACCAGTAAACATATGTTGTTAAATTCAAATGAATTGTAATTGAAAACCCTCTTTAACTGTAAAGTTGGATTTTATATTACAATATTGAAAATGCTACTTTTAGAAAGTTGGCATTTTCCTGTCCAGAGGTTTCAGAGGTCTTCAAGGAGTTTCCAGCTTCCTGGGTCTGTAAATGGCACGCCCATTAACAATGCTTTTTGGGCCCAGAAAGGTAACAATAGAACCTTGGTGTAGCTGGGAGAAGGCCATCCTACCTAGATGACTTGGGGAGGAGCTTTTCCCGGGCCCAACTTACACTTCAAAGAGCTTGCCTCCAGCACACACAAAGGAACCTGGCAACAGTCTTTTGTCACCTCAGACTTCTTGGAGCCTTGGCAGGGGAATGGAAGACCTTTCCAGAACCAGATGTGGGGGTAGCCCCTCTCTTCAAAGGCTTGCACCTGGTATACATTTTGGACTTCCTAAACCACTTTTCAGTACACTGCTGGGCCTGTGGAAGACCTCAGAACGACTGTCCTGTTTCTTGAGGTCTGCCTTCTTCTCCAAAGGATGCACTGCTGCTACCAGAGGACTGGCCTGCTGCATGAGGCAGCTGGCTCCCCAGAGGTCTACCCTACTGCTAGAGGCCTGCCTTGCTGCTTCAACCCACGTCTATCTGCGTGACTCCAAGGGCTAGTTGGCTGGCCACCTGGGTTAGCTACAGGGACAAAACAAGCTCCAGAGTCCTTGAACCCTGTGCATGGTCTCCTCTGGAGTGAGTCCTAACCCCATAAGTGGTGCTCCCCAGGTCCTGGACCCTTTGAAGTCGTGTTAGAGGTACTAATCCTGCCTAACCCTAAAACTTGATACTTAAAATGCCAGAAGAACCGACAGAAGACTGGGACCAACATGTCAGCCTATCTGCCCAAGGTGCTTCACAGTTCGGCTCCCACTATGTTCTTCTCTGCAGCAGCAAATCCTGTTCGATGAGATCTCCGAGCAATGATATCCCCGCTCATGGAGCCCTCTTCAGGTACGACTTGTAGTTTTGTCCCGCTGTAAGTTTTCAACTTCCAAAAAGATGTCTAAGTCCAAAGATAAAAACCTCCTTCGGGCTGGACATAGATAGGCTCGACACCGACGACCTCCTCGACCTGGAAGTCTGGCTTCTCCTGCTCAGAGCTTTTTTGCCATCGTCAACGTCTTCGCAGAGTCCTCGACCAGTGATCCCTAGCAATGGCAACTCCTCCTTGGACACAGCCTACTGCTCTGCCCTGCTGACCTCTACCTTTCCCTGGACTTTTCTTCAAAATTTCTTCTAAGTCCGAAGTTAACCCGAGACCAGGCCCAAAGCACCTTGTGTATCTGAACTGCACTCTATCGTGGACGGCTTTAACTTGTGATTTTGCCCTGGATTTGTGCGGCCTGATACCTGGGGTTAGGGCTTTGTTCTTTTGGGTGCTATTTTTCTCTACAAACTTAATAACTCAGGTCCTACTGATTGGATTCAATTCATTTTTGTGTCATTTCATTATTAAATGTTTCTCTATTTATCCAAATTGTTGGGTGATTTTTCCTATGTTATGTTTTCACTTTATTTCGGTTGGGGTGCTGCATAAACGCTTTACACATTGACTTTAAGTTAAGCCTGAGTGTTTTTGTACCAAGCTAGCAGATGGTTAGGCACAGTCTAATTAAGTTTGGGGAGGGGGGCAAGCAACACGAGGGATGTGCTAGGAAGGAAGCAAAAACATAGCTGACAGCAGGTGGAGGACAGGAGGGGTCAAGAGCACAGACAGTGGGAGGAGGGAAGGGGACGGGCTGCAGACACGTGCACTCCTATAGATTGCAAGAAAAAAAGTTTTTAAAGAACCTGCAGAAGCGCTTGCTGAGTGGAAGGACACTGGCCGCAGAGTACTATGTCCATGCTCCACAGCAGGGACAAACTCTGGAAGTTCCTGGAGAAAGCAGAAGGCGAGCAGGTGGCACTGACCAACAGGAAATAAGTGTGAAGTCAACGCCAAAGGTAAGTAAGGCTCTAAGCATAGTTTAAACATTAAAAAAAATGTTTACGGTTTTGCCAACAGTGCATGCGCGGTCTCAGGTGCAATCTACAATCTACCAACAACAATAATGGAACCTGCAGAGCTAATTCGAGCTGCCAGCATACCAACATACCACAGAATATAAAAAAGTGAGGATTTATTTCTCACACTTCCTCATCCCCCACACCCAAGTGCTGTGTCCAATAACACAATAACCACACCTCAGTGGTCATCCCATAGGTCATGGAAACTTTTCCCACCTAGTCTCAAGGCAAAGACAACACACTTCTAACCACACATCCACATGATGTATTGCACTACCCATGTGGATAAGCGCCCCACATAGGGGTAGTAAACACTATACAAATGCTAAACTACAAAACAATGTAATACTTTAGGATTCTTTAAACTAATTTACAGTGTGATCATTTGCATTTTTATTCGATAGCATTTAGAGAGGTAGAGGGAACGACAAAATGCAAATGGACGGTTTAAGTTGGCAGAAAACATTCAGTAATTCTATTTATAGTACATTGCAATAATCCCAAACAGAAAATACTAAATGAGGTTTGCTAAGCAGTATGTCTATGATGTGAAGTTAGTGAGATGAATGGTACACGGGTTACACAGGAGACTTCTGTAATAATGAAGCATGCATCTGTCCCTAATATCAACAAGGGAATGCACTTCCTAATGCAGTTAGTCATCATGGCCAGCACACACCACTTACGTGTTTTGAAGTAGTAACCACAATGCACTGGGAGACAGAACAGAGGGGCCAGAAATTCCTTTGGTTAATATATTGTCCCTAATTGACACAAGCTGTTTTAAGGAATTCGAGAATGCTAATGTTCTTTATTGTGAGTTCAAACATGCATTTGGCACCATCATGTGACTTTGTACGATCCTTAGGAGGGTTTTTAGTGTCTAATGAAAAGATGCTTAAAATATGATGTTGTTTTGAACATGCCCAAAAAAGTCCTGCACTGTTTTTTTACTGTGGAAAATGCGGTGCGATGCTTATAAAGCCAAACATTTAAAATTTATGAGAGTATCTCATAATAGCAGCATTTGTGAAGCACCATTTGGTATTCATTTAATCTTTGTACTTTATTAGTCAATCTATAATTATTATTCTCAAAAGAAACATGCTAAGCCAGCAGTTTGCCTTTGTTTCCAGTTAATACGTTTTGCCTTCAGCATGCTTAATTTGAGGCATATTAATATATTTATATTATATGTATGGGAGTTACGGTTAACAGAGGTGTTAAGAGTACCCCCAGCACAAAACTCAAAAAGACATGAAATCCACAAGTCAGGCTACGATCCTGTTATCTTTCAATCAGGCCTTCTCGCTTCTCTTTTCACTTCAGCTGCCCATGCACCTTGTTAGCAACTGCAGAAAGAGTGCGGAAGTAGCTGTAAGCCGCCCGTTCCTTTTATGGACCAGGGAGGACTGGGGCAGCTGGTAGATGTCCCAGCACCATGTTCACAGCTGCAGACACTGTGCTGCCCAACTCTTCTAACAGGCCACGGGGAGATCTGCATAAGTGGAAAGCCCCGAGTCCTATTTCCCAACTTTCATTTAGCTCCTGCCTTAACCCTTGGCACTGTGGAATGTGATGGGACTCTCGTCTTTTGAGAAGGCAGCAGTGGGATGGGGAAAATCAACCTCTCCATCCCTGGTTTAGGTGGAGTGTAAACCAAACAAGCATTTGCAATGCAAAAGGTCTCTCATTTGCGAGAGTTTAGGCTAGTGGCATTGTAAATGACAATGACTTTTATTTTTCTGTTTTGCTAATTAACACGTAAATAACAGGCATTGTCATGTACATAGCTCAAACTTTTGTAAATGTGAGACCTATTCAAAGAAGCGGCTTCCATTGCCTCGGGCTTCTTGGAAAGTGCATAGCGCGCTGAATGTCGCAGGCAAGCATGTCGTGCCTGCAGGAGGAGAAACTCGTCAAAGAAAATAGTGCTTACAGACTAAAAAAGACGCACCGTGTAACAACCAAAGTAAAATGGTGAGTCCTCATGGGAGCTTACAAATGAAGGCAAGGCGGTACTAAGAAGGGACTAACTACCCTCTTAATGAATCAGAAGCAAGCATTTACAAAGTGCAATGACACAAGTCAATGACAAATGTGGGCAGAGAGAGGGCCGGGCTTCCAATACAGCATGCCACAGAGCAGCGCATGCACTGCCCAGACTCGAACAAAAAAATTACCACGAGCCCTTGAGCCAGGAAGAAGGTGGTGGAATGTACATACACCAACCGAGTACTTCAACAAGTTTGGGGCGGTCAAAAAAATGGAGGATTACACACAACAAATTCCCCAAATCACTCAACAAGGTGCTAGAGATTAAAATAAACATATCTCTGTATTCTTCATGGCTGTAAGGTTTACACACACCATCTCCACCCATAGGTAAGGCACCCTTGAGCAAGGAGGTCACTTTATGCACACAACCCCCTGTTGGCCAAAGAATATGCATTTCAAAGAGTAACTCCAGCCTTGGAAATAACTGAAGGAAGCTAAGACGCATTAGCCCCAAGCATGAGCCTGGAGACTGTTTACAAAATCCACCCTCTGCATTTGTGCAGTGTGGAAGCTATACAGTCTCTCTTGGGCAAAGCTGGGATTACCCTCAGAATCCTGATCATGACCTGGGTCCTGCATTCAAACCCATCTTTTGGGGAGGTGGAGGATGATACACAGCACCCCTATGCTTACACAAGGCTGAGGTAGGGCCAAGGGGTATCAGACGCCACCTTCACCCTTGTACTGTGGGAAATGGTACAAAAATGCATTCCATCCCCCTAGTCCAAGTTGGTGTAATACGCATCATCCCTACACTTGAGCAAGACAAGGTTGTACAACAAATCTGCTTCCAACAGACCTTCGGTAAGGATGGTGGTTAACCGCTTCAGCGCAGCGCGAATTTTCGCGCTGTGCTGAAGATTCGAAAACGGGCGTGGTCGTGACGGAACGGTTCCGTCATCAGCACAGCTCAACCGACGCTGATGACGGAGCCGTTCCGTCATGAGCGTCGAAGGGGTTAACACTCACTACCCTGCAATTCGACTAGGCATATGTGGTAATTAATCAGCTACTCACCTTTACTCAAGGTGGAGGAAATACAACTATACCAACATTTACTACACGCCACTGGTTATGCACTCACCATTTACAAATTGTTGAAATTAAGTAATACAGAATTTATAGCCAAAAGAGCAGAATAGCCATTACTTCAGTTTACTCTGCTTTCGCTCTCATACGCATACTATACATTGATCATTCCTGTGCCTCATAAATCATTCTCCAGCGTCCAAATGGGTGATAAGGATGAAACTATCCCTTTTGAAAGACACAGCAAGTGATCTGCAACGTTCTCTAATTGGGCAATTGACCTATAGCATTTCCAATGATTTTGAGATCTTGATGAAGAAGACTAAGCCTCACATTTAGAGGTTAGCAAGTTGCACTCTGCCCTTTCAGGACAATGGAGGAATGCACTTTGTTGCCCTGGTGGAATACTTCCCCCCATGTTTGGAGATTTCTCTGCCTTCAGAGGAGCAGCTTCCACTGCAGCTCTGCTGAAGGTGCTGAAGCTTTGCTATTTAGGTGCCATGTTTAATGAGCCAGGACAGCAACAATTTTAGATTTTTTTAAACAAACTCCCAAAGCAAGTTTAAAAAAAATATTTAAGGAAATGTTTTTGAAATTGGGACATACCTCCCAGTATGCGGGTGGTCATATATTTATTTTCCTATTTGGGACAACAGGCTTTCTCTGGCAGTCCCACGCAGGAACAAAATGCAGCAGAACATCCATCCTAAATAGGGTAGACAATGTGAGGTATATTGACCAACTGCCCAATGTAAGTCGAGCAGTTGATAAAAGGCGGAGCCAGTTGAAGCTCTGCGAGTGAAAGCATGGCAGTTGCTCTGACTCTAAATAGAGCGGGAGAACCATGAGCTTGGTGGACAAAGTTCACAAAAGAGAGAAGACCCCACTCGTTCCAGGAAACAGGGTACTACAGACAATCAAAGTCAAAGGGGATTTCCCTGGATTAACTTTGTGGAGAATCATTTTGTATTCTAAACAACATTTAACTATAACATAAACACATTATTCAAAAAGAAATTTTGCCACCAACTAAAATGTAACGTTTGTGCGTTTTCTTTATTAAAAAATCTTTTTCCTCACCTGATAGGGTATTATCCTTAACATAGGGAGCCCGAAGACAAATTAAAATTTCAGAAAAAACAGTTTTTTTCTGAACAACAATTAATATACACCTTTCTTAATACAATAGAGAATTCATAAAACATACATCAATACAAAAAAACTATTGCAGTATACATGAACAACAAATGTCACAAAATAAATACATATAACTTGATTAAAAAACAGACAAAAAACCCCTTCTTTTCAGTGGAACAATAAATGTTAGTCCCAGATAATCAGATCCAATAGCCTTATTGTAATGTGTATCAGCATTCCAATGTCCAAGATTGGCGTATTTATGGAAACCACTCGGCTTTACTTGGATTCTAAAAAACAAAGTGCGTCGACGCGTTTCGGTGTTTTAGCCTTGGATATGGTTACACCTTCCTCAGGCCAAAAATAATTGGAGTCATCATCACCAAGTTTGGTGGAATCCTTCTAAATGTTAAAAGAATATATACCAGTCAATACATTATTTTGTATTTCCTCTCAAGTTACATAACACGTTATTTAATAAATGACACACCACCTTAGTACTCTATCTTTCGTACATCGGCCTAACTAAGAGTTCATTGTTTTTTATATATACTCTCTCAACGTATCTCTTAAGTCTAGTCGACATACACAGTTCGAAAACCATCATTACACATGTAACATTGCCGATTGTCTACGAATTAACCCCTTGCATGCTGATGACGAACCCCAGCCGTCATGCACTACGGTGCTCGTGTGCTGATGACGGCTGGGGTTCTTCATGGCCCGCCCCTGTTCATTTGTTTACCTCACAGGGGCAGAAACGGGCCAGCAGTGAAGGGGTTAATATATACATTCTCTCACTATGCATAATGACAGTCTAATACCATTACATTTTAGATGTTGGCTTCCTTTCATTTGGGTGACTAACATAAAGGAACCTCTCTGCAAATTGATATATACATTCTCTCACTATGCATGATGACAATCTAATACCATTACATTTTAGATGTTGGCTTCCTATCATTTGAGTGACTGACATAAAGGAAACCTATACTGACCTTTATATTAGATTTTGTGTTATCAGGATCCTTAATAGGGGAATGTATCCTATTGTGTCCAAATAAGAGCTCATCAATCATTCATCTCATTGGTTGTAATTAAAACAAAGTCTTTGTGTGTGCTGGGGAAGACAAAAAGTGAACTTTAGACTCCTTAGTTATAGTTTGCACTTAAGTTATACTTAAGGGGAATATTCTCCTTACCTTTTATATTCTACTTGATCGTTTTATTTGCAATTCTCATATGTTTTAGCTGCTTCCCTCAAAGCTTCATTATGTTAATGCGAATTTTGGTACAGGATTCTAAATTAGAGACAAAATTATGGGTTTTAGAATTGTGTCTCGCAGTTCTATTCGGTTTGGTGGACAAAATACAGCATGAAGTACCCTTCCACCAAACTTTAAATAAGGCCCTAAGATTATTTTGTTTGATTAGGCCTCACATTTGAGCACACAGCTGTTGGTAAATGTATTAGTTTATAATTAGCTTGACAATTCAATTGATATCATGGCTAGTCCCAAAAATACCCTTCAAAATGGAGAATGTACCATGCCTTTCATTACCACTATATCAGAGCGGTAAGTCACGTTTGTATGTTTTTTGCACATGCAGCAAGCATGAGTGGAACCCATTGTAGCGAAGCAGAAGTGTTGTCACATAAAGGAAAGGAGGTTCACCAGCTACCGGCGCTCACCAATTCCCATAGCCGGTTCTGTTTGTGGGCTTGCAAGGAATACTCTTAAAATCTTCCTTAAAGAGTAAACACAAATCTCAATGTTCCTTCTTCCGTTTTCCTGCACAAAATCCCCCTACTCCTGGTACTAATATGTAACGGAGCGGAAGTGCTGTCAAATAAAGGAAAGGAGGTAGGCGGGTAGCTGGGAAAGCTTTCCTCTTTATTTCCACTAAAAGAGACCACAACAGTATAACGCTCTGGTCAGATCCGAGAGCTGCCAAAGAATGGATACCTCAACAGCTTTCAGAACCTGTCCAGTGTGCCATCGAATGCAGGTGATATGGTGGCATTATTAAAGGTGGACCACTAAAATTACAGAAACATATAATAAAAAACTATATGCACACTCCATCCATAAACCTTTTTCTGTCAATGTTCTGCTGGCAGGAGCAATTCGGAAGGCAGGAAACCTAGATTCTATGCTAAATGAATTCTAAAAAATTAATAAGTTCAAGGCAGAGAAAAATCATTATAGAAAGTTGCTGAAGGAGAAAAAAGTCAGTTTTGGCATTTCCATATTCCTTGAGTCAATCGTCATATTTGAGAGAATTAATTTGAACTTAATGCTCTAGTATCATAAGAGTCACCCAAATCTCCCTATTGAAAACGTTATTGGTAAGCTCTGTTTTCTCAGAAAAACACTGTCAGTCATGAAAATTCAAATTTTTCTGCACAAAGCAGGGAATAGGATGGGTCAATTGAGAAAGGAATGTTGGTCCAGTGTCTGACTAAGATTGCATGGATGACACTTTTTCAATGATGCCTTAATGTCATTGTGTTTAATCATTTCAGGGCGGTAAGTGAGATGTAGAGTACTTCACACACGATAATTCATGCCTGGTTGTGCACAATGTTGCAAGTCCCTCTTTCTTTATAAAATGTTTTCTTTAAGTTATTTATCGAAAGCTTTAACTGTACGTAAATAACTTATAGATCCTAGTTGGATCCCCCTGTCTATGCTTTCCGGGCAAACTAACCCATGGGGACTCCTTAGCTGCCGGTGGCCAGAGACGGGCCTCAGGCCATCCAGGGGTTTCTGGAGTCTCTCAGAGTGGGGGGGGGTAGCCCCTGGGGCTTGGCAACCTCTCTCCACTCCTCTTCCCACCAGTTCATGGGTTCTAACCTGCAAATGGCCTTCCAACCCATGGTCTGTATCCTTGGGTTGAACCAGGATCAGGGGGCAGTCCTTCCTCCTCCTCCTTCCCATCCTTCTGGGGTTCTGCACTCTTTGTGTAGAAGTGGTACCCCCAGAGGGCAAAACTGTAGGGATGCTGCTAACAGTCACTCCTTCCCCCAGGTCAAGCGTGATACCCTGAACCTGGTTCTCCAACCCAGGATCTGTACCCTTGGGCGGAAGCAGGGTCAGGGGGCAGTTCTTTCTCCTCCTCCTCCCCCATTCTGGGGTTCTGCACCCTTCCAAAATGCAAAACGGTAGGAACGGTGCTGACAGTTGCCCCTTCACCCAGGGCAGGGGTGATACCCTGAACCTGGTTCTCGTACTCAGGGTATGTACCGTTTGGTTGAACAGGAGTTAGTGCAGAGTCCTCCCTTCCCCTCAAACTCCTCTTTCTGGACTTCTGCATCCTTCTTTGCAGAGTGGTACTGTCAGACATCAGAACTGGTTGGATGCTGACATCAGTGCCCCCCCCCCCCCCAAGTTCTTCTGATACTCTGGGGTCCCGCTCAGTTGACGATCTCCCGGTAGAGACTAGACTACCCTCCTGGGGCCCCTTGGGTTACTGTCTAGGATCTGGGACTGAGCATATAGCACCTTGGGCTTCACCCCCCACCTCTCCTCCTACGCTTAGAAGGGACATAGGACATGGGACTCTTTACCCACCCCATTACACTGGAAACTGTTTGGGTCTCTACGAACCTCCCCCACCCTCGATTGATGGGAGCCTGAGACACTCAGACAAATCAATTTGTAAAAGATTGAAGTATGAATGGAGGTCCTCTAAAGCGGCCTCCATTCAGTTAGTGTTAGGAGTGTTAGGAGCATATCACAATAGAATTAAAACAGCACGTAGACTCTATACTATCAATAGATTTGACCAAGGTCCTAAAGGAGCATACTGAACCTCATGCCTATACCTCAACTATTGTTGCCTCTCAGACACTCTGTGACACACTAGATTCCCACTTTGAAACTAAAATGGAGAATATCTATCATAGTTTCAACATAAATACCACTGCTCCAATATATATTTGTCCTGCCAACCCTTCTTGTAATAACATTGAGGCAACGCTGAAGAGGCTCGAGCCTATTCCACAACTCAACAGCTCGATCTATTGAGTACAATTAGATCTTGCTTCTCTGCTAACTAATGTCCGCCTCATGTCATAGCATTGCTTTCCACTCTTCTTGCATCATCAGTTACATTTTTATGCAACTTATCTTTATCCTTAGCTGCAATTCCTCAGGAATGGAAAGCTGCCTATGTCACATCCTTTTTTTTAAAAGCTCATGCCGATCCTACAGGTCCGGCAAATTATCGTCCTATCTCTCTCCGTATTTCAAAAGGCAAGGTGCTTGGGCCCTATGTTAACAAACATCTTTCCTCCTACTTGGAGTGTCATTACCTGCTGGACCCTTCCCAGTCTGGTATTTACCCCTTCCACATCACTGAAACCACCCTCTTAGCAGTAGTAGACTCACATAGCCTATCCTTGGACACCGGCACGCCAGCTATTCTGGTTCTTCTTGACCTGTCGGCCACGTTCAATACCATGTCACATTTCATCTTGAGCCAAGGGCTCTATGAGATAGGGATCCACAGCACCGCCTTAAATTGGCTTATAGGCTTTCCTAATGACAAGGCTCAAAGCATCACACTTGGCCCTTTTCAATCTAAGACTCGTTCCCTGGGCAAGGGAGTTCCTCAGCACTCCGCTTTGAGGCCTACACTTTTTTATATCTATATCCCTCGCTCAGCTAGTTTAGTCCTATGGTTTTGAAATACTCTCTTATGCAGACAATGCCCAATTGTTCATTTCTTTTGGGCAGGTCACTGAAAATGTTAAACATCGTTTTGTTGCCTGCATGAGAAAAATTGCCACGTGGATGTCCCTGAGCTGTCTTCAGCTAAACGGGGACAAAAAGAGATTCTACTGTTTGGCAAAGCACAGCTCCACTGAACAGCTATATGGTGGCCTGCCAAACATGGTCCCGCTCCTTCTCCAAAAAGCACAGTGAGAAACTTGGTGATTCTGTTAGATAATAAGCTATCTATGAAAGACCAGGTAACACCCAGCCTGCGGCATGTGCTTTGGGACATTGTGCTTTCCCAGGAAGATTTTTCAGTGGCTTCCGCTGACCTCTCAGAAGGCCCTTGTCCAGGCTCTGATAATCAACTGCCTTGACTATGGAAATGCACTTGTTGTGGCATCAAATGAATCCCTTTAATCTAAAATGCAGGTGGTACAAAATACTGCAGCCCATTTGGTTAACAAACAGCCACTTGGCTCACCCTGAGCCCCTCTGCTCAAAGCCCTTCATTGACTCCCCATAAAGAAAAGAGCAATATTGCAACTCCTCTGCCTGACGCATAAAGCTCAGTCAGGCAAAGGACCCAAATATCTACAGGACAAACTGGTCCCCTACTTTCCTGGAAGAAACCTTATTTCAACCAGTCAACTTCTTCTATGTCGCTGGCGTATTCGTATATCTAAGTATGGTGGACAGGCCTTCCTGTACCTTGCTCCATACCACTGAAACAAACTTCCCTTCTTTATTAGGGCAGACACTGAGTTGTCAGGCTTTAAAAAACATCTTAAAACCTGGCTGTTGTAATGGTTGCCTCTTGCCTTATCTGCCTTAGGACCGAAATGCCCCTCTGGGGGTGAGTTGTTGTGCTATACAAAGCATCCAATAACATAACATTGCATAGCTCCCTTTATGATCACTCCCAAATGCCTTTCCAGACCTCCTGGTACTCACCCAGAGGTCTGCCTCCTTTGCATGTTCCCTGGGGTTAGAGAACTCATAGTTAAACAGGTGTTGGTGTAGCCCTGGAAAACAACAATGGAACATGTGCTCTCTGACAATCATATTGGACAGCCCTTCAAAAGTGGCCACTGTGCTACCCTTTACCCATCCTTCTAGTGCTTTGCAAAAATCCTCCACAAAGTCCTCCCTAGACTGATGAAACAGCTGTGTGTTGCGCCTGATCTTCAACCTATAGTCATCAAGGGTGAATCCATTCAGTGTAATCAGGGCTTCCTAGTTGGGGGTGTACGTCTACCGGTTTCTCTCTTATAGGTCCTGCCTGCCTCTCCGTTCTAGGTCAAGGTCTAGACTCACAATTGCTGCCACCACCAGTCTCCACCTGCAATGCTCTAAAAGTGTGCTCATGGGCCAGCCTCTCCTCAAGAGCTAGTTTCTCTCTATGAAAGGCTCTTTCAGCCTCTGCCATCCTCTCCTGAGTTAGGGCTTTTTCAGTCTCTAGCCTTCTCTCCTCAACAGCCATCTCCTTGAGACTCAGTTCATGAAACCCACAAGGCCTTTTTCTCCTCTAAGGCTCCCTGAGCTTCTCTTTGCTCCGCAGCCAGCTGGGCCAACTGCAGCTGCCATTCTCTCTTCTTCTGTCTATCCTTGGGCTCCTCAGAGGACAGTGAATGAGAGGTGACACTGGTCCTGGCATTAGACCCAGTGAGGGACTCCATATCTAAGGAGGCCTCTCTATCCACTGGCGTCCCTGCCCAGCCATTATCTCCCTCCTCCTCAAACTATGCAGGGCTTCTGCCTTCTAGGGGTGTGGACTGGGTACCCTCTGACTCAGAGTCCTCACTGATTTCGGGGTCCTACTCAGGGGCTTCCCTTGATCCACCACCTCCTGGTTCTCTTCTAAGGTTGCTCCCTTGTGCACCCTCCACTGGGCATACAGGGCTATCTGAAGGTTGAGCTCAGTGGATTCCCAACTCACAGGTATTCACCTCTCCCTGCAGAGAACCTTTAACTTTGCCATATTGTAATGCTCCAGTTCTTCAGGGTTAAAGGTAGATCACATATTGGCAAGGTACAAAACACAAGTACCATAACAAGATTCCCAGGCATATGAGGTGAAGCAGGAGTAAATGAATTAAAATGGCCAAAGAGAGAATAGTAGAAAAACACATTATTGTCAAAGTGCAGAGTTGTAGTGCAACAATAAGTTGCTGTGTACATGCCACACAATTAATGCACATATCCTGCCTTTTACCTACACAGCACCCTACCCATAGGGCTACCTAGGGCCTACCTTAGGTGTGACCTATATATAGTAAAAGGGGAATGTAAGGATTGGAAAATAGCTTTAAATGCCAAGTCAAGGTGGTAATTAACTGCATATGCAGGCACAACAGTGGCAGACCTGAGACAGGTTTGAAAGGCTACTTCTGTGGATGGCGCAATCTGCGCTGCAGGCCCACTAATAGCATTTAATTTACAGGCCCTGGGTATATGAGATACCTTTACAAGGGACTTAAAGGTAAATTAATTATGCAAAAACATGTGTAAATCAATCATACTATGTTTAAAGGAGAGAACACATGTACTTTAGCACTTATTAGAAATGCTAAAGTGCCCAGAGTCTTAATGCCCCCCAAAAAAGGTCAGAAAAAGTACAGGAGGAAGACAAAAGGTTTCGGGATAGCCCTGCAAAAAGGGCCCGATCCAACACTATTGTGGCCATACTTAGATCACATGGCAGTATCCCCATCTCCCAGGCCTCCGCAAACATTGCATGGAGGAGAGGGGTGAACTTGCTGGCCAAGCCCTTATAGAATTCTACCAGGATCCCAATTGTCCCAGCAGCTTTGCCTGATTGTAGTGCTTTAAGTGCTTCAGCAATTTAAATTTCTGTTATTTCCGCTTCAATAGAATTCATTTAAATGCACCTATTGATTAAAGCTACATTAATGTTTAGATTTTATTTTAAAAGTTATTAGAATAGTTTATCATTAATTCATATTTAAGTTTGATTTATATATAATTTTTTTAAGTGAAAATCAAATGCATTTACATTTTTGAAAAGTAAATATTTAAATAAGGTAATTGAAATGAACTTAAGTTCACATGGGCTTTTCTTTTAGAGTTCCTGCCGCCACTATTTTCTATGAAACTGGGTTGCAGTTCTGGTGGTTAGCCATGTGTGGTGCTAGAGTACATCTACAACAGTTAGGGGTCTTTTTTGGCTGTAGTAACTATAGAAGTGCGATTTGTGATAGTAATGGGCTTACTCTTCAGTGGGTGGGTGGGTGATATTCCCTAAAAACCTCCCTAGACCTCTCTGAGCTCCTCCATACTCTTCTCTAAACCCCTTCTATTTGCTTGTAAATGTTATCCATTTTCTAGCCAGCCCTCCCTCTGCTTACCACATTTAATATTAAAACGTATACCTATGGGTGCAAAGCTGTCTGCAGTCGGGTGGAGATCTCCACATATAAAAGATAGGGGAGGTGGAGGCATAGACCTTTGCATATAGGTTAGTGACTATCATTAAACAGTGTGTTAGATGTACCATTGCAGTACTGCAAAGTGCAGTTTGTGAATAGGTCCCTCAGTCAAGTGGGTTTCCATGAGACAGATTCATCCGCATTTGGTTAAATTCTAGTCAACTTAGTTTCCAACTGTTGCCTGCTGAGAGAACATGGCCTGAGCTTCGTGGGAAAATCCTGATGCATCTCTTCACAAACATGGGAACAATTACATATTCCCTCCGGGAAAAGAATGGCACATATCTTTGCATTTGCTCCCAGTTTATTTCATTTGTGAAAATGGAAAATATTAAAATATTCAGAACCTCACATTTGGAAGCAGTTTCCCTTTATTAATAGGCACGCAGTACCAGATGCTGTGACGTACAGCACCAGCAGAATCAAAGATGCGGCGCTCCGGATATGTTATGAATAAAGTGGAGGAATGAGAATGATAGCTCACATATGATGGACTTTGAGGATGAAAGGATGGAAATGGCATATCTGTCAAGGCAACTGAGAAATATGGTTTCCTGTGTGCAAAGAGTGGAAAATATTATCTATACTGAGAAAACTTCAAAGGGAAAAACAAAGACAATATGTTAAATGATAAGAATGTTGTGCTACCAAACAATAAAATCGAAGTATTTTTAGATTAAAGGAAATAAATTATACCAGTGCATGAAAGCTGTGTCCTGGCAACTATAACTATGGCTACACGTGGTAAGGCAGAGGAGGCTGGTTCTTTGTCTTCCATTTGCAGAGCTCTATTTATAATTACACAAATTTTGTACCTGAAAACTAGCCATCAATGTTAAAGTTCTGAAAATGTTCCTTTGTGGTTGCTTGTCTGATGAGGATATAGGCCCCATTAACAGTTGTTCAGAGTGCTACCCCAGTGGCGGATACCACTTCGGGCAAATACAAGTGGTCTGATGTCTCCAGACCTGACATTACTTATTTTTATTTATTTTATTTTTGCAATTTTATATAGTGTGGACATGATCCGAAGGCATCAGAGCACTTTAAAACAGCAGCATGGTACTAGGGTAGAGCAAGTTAGGGTCACAATAATGACATTCAGACATAGTGCATCAGTAGCTGCGACCAGGACAAAAGCAGCCGTTGGACAGTTCTGGAAACACTAAGTCTTTTGTGATGCTATCTCAAACCTCATCGACCCCCTAGCTGTAGATTCTCACCACTACATCCTTCTCATTGATCTCAACTTCCACTTCCAAGTTGAAGACGCCAACTCCACCACCCTCCTAGAGAACGTCAACAACATAGGACTCATGCAACTTGTCACCGAGCCCATGCACACAGCTGACTACACACTCAATGCCATCTTTCTTCTCTAGCGACAGAATCAGATTAACCCACGTCAAATAATTCACCTGGACAGACCACGCTATCATTCACTTCACAATCGCTGACACACAGCACACCAGCACCAAGAACCACAACCTTCCCCACCACAGCTCGGACAAAGTAAACAGGACCAATGAAAACAGGCCCTCAGCACCTCCCAACCGGATCATCAACAAACCTCAAACAGGCTGTCCGGAACTTCACCACCTGGATTACCAAATGCGCCTACAGAGTAGCCCACTAAAACCAGCCAAAACCAAGAAGACCACCAGACAAGCCAGCTGGTAAACACCAGAGCTAAGATCCACCAAGTGTCAATGCTACAGACTAAAGAGGCAGTGGGGCAACACTTGAGCCCCCTCCGACAGAGCTGCTCACAAGTCTGCTCTCAACGACTACCACAGCTGCATCAAAGAAACTAAGAAAGCAGCTATCTCTGCCCACATCGATACCATGGCTAACCATGCAAAGGAGCTTTTCAAGATAATCAAGGAGTTCTCCAACCCAGGAGCCCCCAGCAGCCATAGAACACACCCTGCACTCCTTTCAGGAACTCCCTCTTGGACTACTTCCACAACAAGATCGCTACCATCTAAAACAACTTGGAGCCCCAACCCACCGCCCTCAACCTCGATAACCCTGGTCAACCAGAAAACACCAACCGAACAATAACAACCTGGTCACCTCTCACCACCAAGGCCACAACAGCCAGCATGTCGACTATCCACTCCGGGGCACCCACTGACCCCTGCTCCCACCATCTCTTCAACTTCATTACCGCCCAAATCAGCTCAGAACTCCCCTGTATCCTCACCACCTTTATCTTCACTGCAACCTTTCTGGATAGCTGGAAACACGTCAAAATTAAAGCCTTCCAAAGAAACCATCCACCGACCCCAATGACCTCAACTACCTACTGTTCTCCATTCTTCCCTGCCCAGCAAAAGTACTCAAGAAGGCCATCAACCAGCAGCTCACTGGACACCTCAAACACAACCACCTACTCAACATCTCACAGTCAGGATTCCATGCCAATCACAGCACCAAGACGGCACTCATGGCCGCCACAGATGACATTAGAAACTTCAACATCCAGGCAACTGTGAACCCTGATCCTCCTTGACCTCTCAGTGGCTTTCAACACTGTCTCTCACCACACCCTCTTCGACTGACTCTGCAGCTTAGGCATCCAGCAAAATGCCCTCAGATGGATTGCCTCAATTCTCACGGGACGCACATGCATCTGCCTACCTTCACATCCGACCCCAAGAACCTCATCAGCGGAATACTTCAAGGATCATCCTTCAGCCCCACCCTCTTCAACATCTACATGACCCCCATCAAAGATGTAGTCAGATCCCATGGACTCAACATAATCTCCTATGCTGATGACACCCAACTAATCCTCTCACTAACTGAAGACCCTGCCAACACCAGAACCAACTTTCACAACGCAATGACCAACGTAGCCAATTGGATGAGAGACAACTGCCTCAAACGGAAGTGCTGATGTTCGGGAAGACCACCGCCACTTGGGACCACATCTGGTGGCCGGTAGAACTAACAACAACACCCACACCGACTGACCGCGTGTGCAATCTGGACAATCATAAACAGCCAACTGACCATGAAACATCAAATCAGAGCAGTATCCCCCTCCTGCTTGCACACTGTTATAATCTACTATTGCATTTGAATGAGAGGAGGAGAGTGTGTATTGTTTTTGTTGTCTTTGCTTGCATACTTGGCTTGGTGTGGCTTTCCGTCACGGGTTTCCTTGAGTTTGGGGGTATTGTACTTATCCTTAGTTTTTCTGTTTCCTTTGGTTTATCAACCACTTATTTGTGGTTATGAATTCACATTTTGTGTTACGATTCACATTTAGTGTGTTACCTGGATGACATTAGTTTGTCGATTTACTTCACTTTTGGATTGGGTGGGTGAATGTTTTTATGTTGGACTGCGTAAGAGGAAGCATCTTCTAATAAAGTTTCTCTGCGTGTACACTCACTGGTTGGATTATATGAGTGATTGGTTAATGTGAATTGGACTGCGTATGAGAAAACACCTTCACTTGAAGTTTGGTTTGTGGGTGAATGGTTTTTCCTGATTGGTTATTGTGGTTTGGGCTGCGTAGTGTAAACACCTTCATATGAAGTTTCTCTGCGTGCACACTCACTGTTGGTTTGTGGGTGAATGGTTTTTCCTGATTGGTTATTGTGGTTTGGACTGCGTAGAGTAAACACCTTCACATGAAGTTTCTCTGCGTGCACACTCACTGTTTGGTTTGTGGGAGAATGGTTTTTCCGGTAACTTTCTTTTTAGTGCTATACTGGATAAGACTGTGTTGCAGATGACACTTTCTTGTGAGATTTCTCTGCTTCTTACTTATGAAATGTTTGAGTTGAAGCAATTTTGGGTTTTACCTGGTTATGAGTCTTTTGAGGTTTTTCTGGTTTTACTTATGTAATGTTGGATTGATTATTCTAATACTGTCTAAGTTTAATGCTTTCCGGGAACTCTTTTATTGTTATTCTAGGTGTGTGATTTCATTGGCATTTTGAATGGTCTTGCATTTTCATTTATGTTATGTGTACTTGATTCAATTGCTCAATGTATTTTCATACATCTTTTATAATCTGATGGTTTGCTATTTTGATTGACTTATGTTCTTTCAATTCTTTTATTGTGTTTGGTTTCCTTAGGGAGGGGGATGTGTTATAATCTACTGTTGCATTTCCCCTTGCTTATGTTTCTCTTCTCTACTGCTCAGCCAGTTTGAGTGTTGGTGTGCCTGAAGATGTTTAGAATGTTGGATGAATGATGATGTCATGGAATGATGGGTGCTTGGTGATCTGTGGAGTGTCAGTTGGAGTGTGCAGGCTGAGCAGGACAGAGGCTGCTCCTGGTGGGGCATCACATGGACTTACCATCTTCCAGTGACTTATTGATGTTCTTAACTTAACAATAAATCTACAATATATATCTACTCATCATCTGGCTACTGAGGACTTCTTATTTACAATACACACCCTCTGCATGCTCCACAGAATCTTCATATGGATCCCACTGGACACCAGAAAGACTCCAGACCATATGGAACACGACAGCCAGACTCATCCTGGATCTCCCCAAATGGACCCACATCACCCCACATCTCAGAAACCTCCACTGGCTCCCGATTCCGAAGACATGCCAGTTCAAGATCCTCACACATGCCTACAAATCCTTACATGACCAGAGACCGTCCTACTGTAACCATTGACTCAAATTCCATCAGTCCTCAAAGCACCTGCATTCCACCTCACTCACCTTCGCCCACACCTGATGCATCCACCGCAGTGAGGGCTGCTCCTTCTCCTACATCGCCGCCAAGGTCTGAAACGACTTGCACCTCCACCTTTGGACTGCACCCACCTTGGAAGGTGAGACCTGGCTTTTTTACTAAGCTCCACCATGTCAGTGCCCAGATACCCCTAGGGGTGATTGTGTTGCGCTTAACAAATATTGATCGATTGATGAGTTGGATCTGCACCTGGTAACACATTTTATAGCGAGGGGCAAGGGCTGCATTCAAAGGCACCTCTTAGCCTTCTCCAGCAACATCAGTAGAGCAGTAGGGTAATATCACCATAAAACTTCCCAGAATTTAGGGAAACCTGCCTTTAAAAGCTGGTAATTCCGGGTCCAGCAGGTCATGCCCATGCTGGAGAGAGTTTCACTCATGATCCACATTAGCTCACAGGAAGTACCAGCCGAAATTGTTACTTTTGCTCCTGGTATCGCCCCACATATTTAATAGGAATTCAGAATGTGGGCTTAAGTCACTTTACCTGCAACGACCTCACTAAATAAAAGTTCTATGTCGGGACAAGAAACCCCTTGTGCAAATAACGATTGTGCTGAGTTCCTGACAATAGCGGGATGTACTGAAAAATAAGTTGGTATTTGCCGTAGAAAAGAGCTTGTTTACTCGGATATAGTAGAAAAACCAAAAACATGAAGTGATTCAGAAAATGGAAATCTGCTAAAGGGAACTCAAAAATATGAAATGAATTTACCTTCTAAGCTTGCGAGCGAGGCACTGGAGTATAGAGCTGATCGTCATGTTGCCCCAGAGAGCCGAATAAGCAAAGATCATATTTCACACTCTTGTGCTATCTTCCATCTTAGCGAGCTTAGTCCGTACTTTCGGTCCCGCATGTCTCCAGTTGGGCGACCTTTCGATCGTATCTCTTCTCCACAGATCTGCTCCTCGTTTGTGAATATTGCTGATGCCCCTGATCCCCTCACTTATTTCGCGTCATGTCCACCTCCCTCGAGTTCTCTCATGTTTTAATGCCATGGTTCTTTCTGTGGTTTCTTAAATGGACTATTAAAAGAACCTTGAACTCTTTTGCAATTATGATTCAGCGTCTTTTCATTTGGGATAGTCTTTGATTACGCATTCTATCACCCATGTTCGGTGGAGATTCAAACTCTGAGGCGGTGCTTTTCAAGCTTGATAAAAAACATTGTATTTAACCACTGTAAGTCTGGGTAAGTTGTTTCTTACCAATATCCCCGGTGATCCTGCCTCTACCTGCCTGACCTTAAAATGGCGCCCGAAGTTTCTCCTGGTCTGCATCTTCCCTTTTCTCGCTCCAACATTTGTGTCCAATGTTACTGCAGACTCCATAGTCTGCCAACACTCTCTCCACTCTACGGCGCTTTAATCTGCTCACTCACCCTTCTTAGTCTGTGAGTGTAGCTTTCTCTAAATAAGCTACGATGAAAATGGCATCCAACGCATATTACTTTATTGTTTTTTTTCCTGTTACCACTAACATTGGCTGCATTGGAGCAGCAGTCTCCCAGGCTACTGAACCAGCATCCCAACTCTCAATTCCCCCAATCTGCAGTGAAGGTCTTTCTCTACCAGCCCAACTGTCCCTAAAATGGCCTCCATGAATATGCCACTTGCCAAAGCATTCCTTCTCCCCTTGTTCGGTAGGGATCCATCATTTATGCCCTGGAGTCTCAGTGACCCCTCTGAGAGAGTCCACAGCGATAAGGGAATTACACATAGGGAAGAATTGGGAATTTCTTCTGTAACTCATGTATCTCATGTAACTACGCCCTAGAAACTGATGTAACTTTGTAACTATGCTTTGAAACAATTGTCCTTCCTCATGTAAAGCACTCTGATACCTCTGGGTCTAGCCAGCGCTATATAAAACTTTTCAAATAAAACAAATAAATAAATGCAAAGTGTGCATAAATGTTTGGCCAGCCAGTCTGTCAGCAGAGCAGCCCCACCCTCTCCTGCCTGAATTATCATTTTATTTTACCTTTAGTGACACTGCTGAAAGCAGTTGGGCGATGCTTCTCCGCCTTAGCGGAGCAGCTGACACTGGCTGTGCCACTGGCTGGTGTGTCACATGTTGCTCGGGCACTAGCAAATGAGCACACAGCCCTCTTGTTTATTACAGCTATGCCTGCCCAGTGAAGGAAGCCTTAGTCACCCCAGGAAAAACCCAGATGCAATTGTGCGTGTGTTTCTGTGGCTTGTTAAAGTATTCCCGGCTGCTTAAGGTGCAGACTAGTGCTAAGGAGGGATGTTGCTGTTGTGCATCAGAGACCTCGTATCATTGGGTCTCTCTGGAATCCCAAGAGGACCAGAGGCAAGTAGAGCAGATAGGAGGGAGAGTGCATAGATGAAGCAGTGTAAAGCCCTCTTCTTCCCCTTGCTCCTTTCTCCCCACTCCTCTCTTTGGCATCTGCAATGCAGCACTGTGAGATTAAACTATGAAAATGTGAAGTCTGCTGATTGGGTTCAAAATACTGGCTCTTCTATATTGTTTAATATATACACTTATCGCAATGTTTATAAGCTGGGTCTAGCGAGCGCAGCATCTTCTGGGACTTGAAATCTTCAGGGAACCTCTGAGATTTCGGTGGGTGGAGGCCATTCCCCCCTTTCTCACTCTTATATGCATAAGATATGTGATGTGTTCCAGAGCCCCTAATACTGCAAGGGTCCCTCGTAAGCGTGGGCTGATGATATTCCATTCTGCTTTGTTGTGTTGTGAAAAGGTTGTCACCCAGACCTCCGATGTAGTTATGCATTCAGAACTACATCTATGCTCTTAGGCCCACCCGTGGGCAAAAATCAGCTCGCAGTGTTCTCCTATTCTATCCTGTCATGGTCAATCCTCTCAGACTCTGGTGGCAAATCATAGAGCCATTCATCTTGCTGATAGACATTTGCCTCACAAATACATGCAAACATATTTAGAAATATACGCATAGATATAGATATATATGTTCACTAAAAAAACAAAGGTTAAATGGGTGTTATTGTTAGGTGAAAATGTCAGCTAAAACATACCGTTTTAAACAAAGTCCTTGAAATTTACCCCCGGATCAAGCAAGGTTTATAATAGGCAGGAATACTGCACTAAACATCAGACGGCTTATATCCATCTTAGACTCTGTGGTTTATGACCATACCATGACAGCAGCCTTCGAAATTGACATTGAGCAGGCCTTTGATAGCCTAGAATGGAAGTTCCTCTATGGAGTGATGGACAGGTGGAACCTGGGGCAGGGTATTTTAATATGGGCTAAGCTACTATTTACAGACCTCACAGCCAAAGTGTGGACGGGGCAGACAATCTCGGAGTTATACTGTAGGACGAGGGACTCAACAGGGATGTCCACTGTTGCCCCTGCTATTTGCCCTAGCGATAGAGCCGCTCACTTGTCTGGCTCGAGAGGGGAACAGATACCGGGGGGAGTTCAGATCTGTAACCTTATACTGTTTCTCAGGAACACAGGGAGGGACCTGGAGGGAATGAGAGCTATGCTGGGGCTTGGTCCCGCTGGCAAGTGAGCTGGAAGAAGTCACAGCTATTCCCTTTAGAGGTTGATGCTCCCCTGCCAGATGGATTGAGCGGTCTTCGCTGGAAGACTAACAGCTTACCATATCCGGGACTGAAAATATACCATGACCGCAAGAACTTACTAGACGGTAATATAGAACAGGCTATCAGATCCGTGCGAGCAAGTGCTTACTTCTGGTGAATGCTTCAGCTGGCAGCAGCAAGCAGAGTTGCCCTGCTATAAATGGTGGCCCACCCCCGCCTATTATACTTCTTTGCTCTGCTGATGGTGTGGATTCCCAGAGACAAACCTGTGTAGAAACCGCCTTCCATATGAGGAGTGTTCCCAAGGCGGTACCTATGAAATAGGCACTGCAATGGGAATGTCAAAGGCAGTACCTGCATGGCATGGACTGCTGCAGTCCATGTTGTTCAGGTACTGGGGTGACTGCACACAGGGGGCACATGCTGTGCCTCCATGTGCATTCACATGGCGTGAGGTACCTGGTGGCACTGTAGGGCCCCTTAGCGTGGGCTGATGATATTCAATTCTGCTTTGTTGAGTTGTAAAAGGTTGTCACCCAGACCTCCGATGTAGTTATGCACTCATGTTGTGTTTGCATTTCTTGAATGTAGTTTTGCTCTTTCAACGTGCATGTGCCAGCTTAGGTCATTATCAGAATGTAGAATGTTATATGTGTCATCATACTGTGCATCAATTGTAAAGGACAGTTATTCCTTGGATGCTGAACTTACTGGAGACATATGATTGAGCTCTTCGATTTATTAAAGGAATCTAGCTTCAATTCCTGTATATTTCCTTTATTACACTGGCGGCGGGATTCGAAGAGCAGAACCTACGTGGGAAACTCAAATTTATAATTATTCTGCTTGGATTGCTGTTTATTTGACTTATTAATGGATTATTTAACGAGGAAAACATTTTTTTGAAAGAGCCTTTTGGAATCGCTCTCATCGTTTGGTGTTTTTCAAATCATTTTATGGATTTTTTTTCGATAATATTGGATTGCTGTGCTGCGGTTGAAGAGGTTTCTCCTTTAACTGTTATTTGGATCTAACGGGTGTTACTCTAAAGCCAATTTCAAGAGGAGCTTGGGTTGTTAATTTTACAAAATTTGCCAGCACGATACTTTGAAGGTAACATTTGTGCTATATCGTTTTAACCCCGTTATCTGCACGCACCATTATTCAAAAGTAATCACCTTTGGAGTTCGACTTCTACTACGGAATTCTTCTGTGTTCAAGAATCGGCTTTGTGCAGGAATCGACTCCGACGTTCAATTATGCGTTCTAAGATGCTTCAGATGCATTTTGGGTACGTTCGCGTGTGACGAAGTACGTTGCACGTATTCAGCGGCCGTTTTTGTGAAACTTGAAGCCTTCAAAGTGGACGTTCTTCGACAACAACGATTATTTGTGCGATTTTTACATCGGTGATTCGCACACCTTTCATCGTGCGATTTTTACATCGGTAATTCGCACACCTTTCATCGATTATTTTCATTATTATTTTATGAATACAATAAAAAATGAATTTTTAGTTATTTCCACGTTTTTTGTACATATTTTAAAAAAACAGTAATTCTTACACCACAGTTATCCAAGCTAATTTCATCTTTGTGAGGTATTTATATAATATTGATAAGGAATATTGGTGTTATGACAAATCGTTTTACATGTGTATTCCAGTTCTTTAAAAGTTATTGTTCAGCAAATTGTAAATCAATAAGATTAACACTGTCATTTATTTTGTGACTATATTTACTTAATATGATGCAGCCTAAGTACAATATTAGTGCACCTCAAGCTTTTTGGATTTCTGGCAATGAACCTCCACTCAAATGGTTGGAGTGGAAACCTCATTTCTGCAATTATATTGATGCCTTAGATGAGGATGGAAAAATGTCACATGCTCAAAAAAAAAGACTTCTTTTACATTCTTTAGGTCCTGTTGGATTGAAGGTGTATGAAACCATGACTAAACCTTCTTTTCCAGGGGATTTAAATGTCTATGCCTTAGCCTTACTGCATTTAGACACTTACTTTGCCCCTAAAGTATGTATAGGTGTAACTAGGTACAAATTCTTCTCAAGGATACAAACCAAAGATGAGAATATTGACCGTTACCTTGCCGACCTTAAAAAAATTATCATTGGATTGTAAATTTGGTGTGTTACAAGAAGAACTTATTAGGGACCAAATTGTTATGCACTCTTACAATTCTTCCATACAAGATAGACTATGGATTAATGGAGACTCTCCATTAGATGATATTCTGGCTTTTGCACGTAAGGCAGAAATGTCTGGTAGGTGTGCGAATGTAATCAAACAAGATAATGGTTCCCTTACTAATTAAGTGGTTGGGAAGGTGAATGCTGTTGATAGAAGGAAATTTAATTATAATTCCGAAAGTACTGTCAATGCAAGTAGACCCTTTTATGCCAAACATTCGCAAACTTCATAAAATTCCAGACTTAAATGTTTTAGGTGCAGTAGTTTGGAGCATTTAGCAGACTTTAAAGGATGTCCTGGCTTAAAAGCAAAATGCTCCAATTGTGGGTTAAAAGGTCATTTGACAAAAGCATGTAACAGAAATAAAAGTAAAGTTAAGTTTGTGAATGAAATCGATGAAGATGAAGATTTTGAAAAAGATCTGGAGGATAATTTAGTTATGAATTTACATAAACTTGTCTTAAAAATCAGTGATGAAGATGTTATAAACAAACCTATTTGTTTGATGAACATTGGTGGTGTTGATATTAAGATCTATGCAGACTCTGGCTCACCCTATACAATTATTAATGAAGATATGTGGAAAGCTTCTTTCGTCCAACGAGTTGGTGAAAAATGATTGTTATCTGATATTCATCCAGAAGGTTATATGGGGGAACCTATTACTATCCGTTGGTTTGTGTTTAAATTCAAGGGTAGAGAATGCAGAGGAAAGTTATATGTTGCTAAGAAGGGACCACCAGTTTTAGGGTGGTTCGACCAGAAGCAGTTGCACATCATTCTTGATCCAAACAGCCGTGAGCAGGTCTTAGTTGTGGATGATAGTACTGAAGTTACTAATGAAATTTTGCTTGAATTTCCAAAGGTTTTTAGCAAGAGTTTAGGAAACTTAATTGATTTTGAACACAAAATCATAATTAAAGAGGACGCTTGTCCTAAGGTACATAAATGTAGAAATGTTCCCATTTTAGTGAGGGATGAAGTGAGCAAAGAGCTTGATAAGTTAGTTTCTAACAATATCATTGAGCCAATCGAAGCCAGTGAATGGGTTTCTCCGATTATCGTAGCGAGGCGGAGCAATGGAAAAATTAGGTTACGTGTTGATCTAAGGTACCTAAATAACAACATTGTGGTTGACAAGTTTCCACTTCCAAAGATTAATGAAATGGTGTCTAGTTTAGGTGATGCGCGGTGGTTTTCGACTATAGACCTATCGTCGGCGTATCACCAAATTTCCTTGTGTCCAGAATCAATGAAATTCACATCTTTTGTTACACCAGTCGGTTGCTTTCAATATAAACGAATGCCTTTTGGCTTAGCTTCGGCGGCCGCTGTTTTTCAGCGATTAATTTATCAACTTTTTAGAAAGAAAAGGGAGTCAGATTTTTCCAAGATGACATCCTTATTTTTGGAAGTAATGAAGATGAACATCTGTCAAGATTGAAAAATGCGTTGGGTATTCTTGAAAGTAAAGACCTGACTGTGGAACATTCTAAATGCAAATTTGCACAAAAGAGTGTAACATACCTTGGCCATGTTATTGAGAAGCAGGGTGTAAGGCCTAAACCCTCCTTGGTTTCTTCAATTTCAGAAGCTCCTGTTCCTACATGTAAAGATGACATTAGATCCTTTTTAGGAATGGCGGAATTTTGCTCTAAGTATGTACCTAATTTTGCAAATATAACTTACAACATTCGGCAACTCCTGAAAAAAAACAAAAAATTTGAGTGTTCTAAATTTTGTGATTTGGATTTTAAGAATATAAAGGAAGCTATTTCCAAGGCCACTGCACTGCACAGTTTTGACCCATCTCTAGAGAGCATAATTACAACAGATGCTAGTAATAAGGGCCTTGGAGCTGTTTTAGCTTAGGTATATAAGAATGGGAGTGATATGGTGATTGCTTACGCTTCAAGATCGTTATCTCCTTGTGAAGAAAAGTATCCAATAATAGAAAGGGAAGCCATAGCATGTGCTTGGGCGTTGGAACATTTCAAATCTTTTGTTTGGGGGAAAATGTGTACTTTGCGTAGTGATCACAAACCATTGGTGAAGATTTTAACTACAGAAGGAGTGATCAATGCATCTGCAAGATTGGCTAGGATTTCAATGAGGTTACAAAACTTTATTTACAAGATTATTTACGTTCCTGGCAAGAGTAAAGTAGATTTTTTGTCCAGGATGCCAGTTATGTTGGAAGAGTGTGATGATAATGAGTGGAAGGAGTTACATGTCGCTTTTGTTCATGATGAGGGTCTTTCGGCTTTCAGTAAAGAGGAGTGGAATAATGAGTATTCCACAGTCAGCGATTTACAAAAGATTATTTCATATACTGTTGATGGGTGGCCAGTTAAAAAGGATTTGTTAGATGATGCTATTAGACCGTTTTGAGAAGTTAGATCAGAACTTTCTGTTGAAAAAGGTACACTTTTAAGAGGTGAAAGGATAATTCCTCCTGTAGGTTTACGTGAGGGAATTATTGAACTCTGTCATGAGGGTTATCCAGAAATCGTGAGATCTAAGTCATTGGTTAACAATTTATTTTGGTGGCCTGGTTGTGATTCTCAAATAGAGAAAGTTGTGAGGAATTGTGTTATCTGTGCTTCTTCAGATAAGACATTACATACTTTTCGTCCTCCAATGTTAGAGAGTTCTTTTCCCGATAGTCCTTGGGAATGCGTTGCAGCGGACATTATGGGTCCTATTCAGGAACATGATGGTTCTCATCATTTTTTGATTGTTCTTATGGATCTTTTTTCTAAATGGCCTGTTATTAAAGTGGTTGAGAAGGCAGACACTGATTCAGTTCTTTCCTTTCTTGATGAGACTTTTGTAGCTGAAGGGATTCCTTCTTGCATCCTCACGGATAATGGAGTTCAGTTTTTATCATTGAGGGCTAAGGCGCATTTAAAAAAATTAGGTATTACCCATAGAACGACATCATTGTATAATCCTAGTGGGAATGGTGTTGTTGAAAGATTTAACAGAGTTTTGAAGAATACTATTCAGTTGTCATTAAGTAATAATTTGGATTGGCCAACACAAATTGGGAAGGTGGTTTGGAATTACCGGATCATGAGTAATGTTTCCACAGGTATTTCTCCATTTGTGTTAATGAAAGGTAGGAATCCACGTTCTAAATCTATTCCTGCTTGGTTGTTTTCCAGTGATGTAGAACCTTGGTCTAGAGAGTTGGTTAAAGCACGCATGGAGAAAGTACATGAAAAGAGCAAAATGTATCGTGATTTGAAGCGTGGTTCAAAGTTGGTTCAAATTGAGGTTGGAGAATGGATTCGTATTAAGAAACCTGTTAAGGTCCAAAAAGGTGATTCCCAGTTCTCAGAGCCTTTTCAGGTGATTGAAATATTGAAGAACTCTGTGAAGCTTGATAATGGTAAGGTTTGGAATCTTAACAGAATTGCGAAATGTAGACCAAAGAGTTCTAATACTATTTGGAAACCAGAGGATTTGGATGTGGAAAGTTCTGCGTCGAAGGATGATGATTTACAAAACAATCCGTGTCCTTCTAGTGATAGTGAAATGGGGAATGTAATTTCTTCTGGTAGTGGAAATGTAGTTTCACCTTGTAGTGTTTCTGAAAGTTCTTCACCTGGTGTTTCTGAGGGTCAAATTACTATTCCACAAGTTGAGGTATCTGATTTTGAGGGAGATAATTCTGTTGCGTGTCGTCATTCCTCAAGGAAGAGGGTGGTGCCTTCTTGGCTAAAAGATTACATTATTAGTAATAAGTAAAATCTATCTATCAATTATATGTTATCTATCAATTATATGTTCTTGTGATGGTTACAGAAACATGTGCATGTATCTTTATTATGTTCTTATATTTAGCATAGTGTTTTAATGTTGTTCTTTTCTTTTTTTTTTATTCTGTTATTAGGAAAAGGGGGATGTGTTTTGTTTGCATTTCTTGAATGTACTTTAGTTCTTTCAATGTGCATGTGCCAGCTTAGGTCAGTATCAGAATGTAGAATGTTATATGTGTCATCATACTGTGCATCAATTGTAAAGGACAGTTATTCCTTGGATGCTGAACTTACTGGAGACATATGATTGAGCTCTTCGATTTATTAAAGGAATTTATATTTAATTCCTGTATATTTCTTTTATTACAATTCAGAACTACATCTATGCTCTTAGGCCCACCCGTGGGCAAAAGGCAGGTCGCAGTGATCTCCTATTCTAATCTGTCATGGTCTATCCTCTCTACACATACAAACACTCAGAGTCTGGTGGCAAATCATAGAGCCATTCATCTTGCTGATAGACATTTGCCTCACAACTACATGCAAACATATTTAGAAATATACGTATAGATATAGATATACATGTTCACTAAAAAATAAAGGTTATATGTTCATTAAATAAACAAAGGTGAAAGGGGTGTTATAGTTAGGTTAAAGTGTCAGCTAAAACATACCATTTTAAACAAAGTCCCTGAAATTCACCCCCGGATCAAGCAAGGTTTGAACCGGGGGCAAGCAAGGTTTTTAATAGGCAGGAATACTGCACTAAACATCAGGCGGCTTATATCCATCTTAGATTCTGTGGTTTATGACCATACCAGGACATATCAGGACATACCAGGACATACCAGGACATACCAGGACAGCAGCCTTCGAACTTGACATCGAGAAGGCCTTTGATAGCCTAGAATGGAAGTTCCTCTATGGAGTGATGGACAGATGGAACCCGTTGTTTCCTCGTCACCATGGTTTTCATAGTGGGCTCACTGCCATGAAAACCGTGGCATAGAGGAAACTCGTAATAATCTTGGTGCGACCGTGGCCATCTCGTCATGCATATTGCGGCCTCAGGACCACTGTGCAACCGCCAGGGAATGGCGTTTTTTTGGTCAGTTGCAATGGTTGTGGCGTAATAGTCGTAATAGGGCAGTTGGGAGACCACCACCTTGAGTCTGGCGATCCTTGACCCGCCAGACTCATAATAAGGGCCTTGGAAGGAGGGCTGCACACCAGCTTTAATAACAATACCACCCCCGGGTGATGGGGTCCTCAGAGTCCTTTCCTGTCCTTATTAACGTTTGTCTCTTACCACTCTATCACATATATGCAAATGCATGCACATCATATCAATATAATACCCTACTTTCATACCAGGGGCTGTATTACGTAAAGTGCCCTCGGGGTTCTATGGGCATTTGCGCCCACTGTGCGCACCCCCCCGTGGCACTTTGGTATTTTAGAAGGAGCGGCAGACACTTGTGCGGCTCACTCTATAATATCGATAGCGCTGGTGCAAATAAAGCACCAGAGTTATTTATTTATTTATTTATTTATTTATGAATTTTGTAGAGCGCACGGCTACCCCCAACGGGGGTGTCCCGGCGCTAAGGCTGTCAGCAGGAGGAGGAGGATCTATCTAAATAGATGAGAATAGCCATGTTTTCAAACGGCTACGGAACAGTACTTCGGATGGGGCAAATCTGAGGTCTAAAGGTAAGCTGTTCCAATGTTTGGCAGCAAGGACAGCAAAGGCTCTGCCACCCATTCTAGTGCGGCGGAAGCGTGGCACAAGCATGAGACGAAGGTTGTTGGAGCGTAAGTCTCTGACTGAGTGAGATAGTCTCAATCTCTTTCTTAAATATTCTGGTCCGGTTCCGTTCAGAGCTCGGAAGGCAAGAATGAGCGTTTTAAACTTAATGCGGCTGGCTATAGGAAGCCAGTGAAGCTCTTTGTGAAACGCTGAGATCGGGTGTCGGAAAGGGATATTGCCAATCAGTCTTGCTGCAGCATTTTGAACTACTTGCAGGCGTTCAATTTGATACAAAGGGGCCCCCGCGTATAGACTGTTGGCATAGTCCAAATGGGAGGTTATTAAGGCCTGAGTGACTGTTCTGCGTGCGTCCATCGGCAAAAATGGGAAGATCTTTCTCACCATCTTTAATTTTCCAAAACAAGCAGCAGTCACCTTGTTAATTTGAGGGCTACAGGAGAGCGTATCATCGAACAGGAACCCCAAGTTGCGGGCGGTGTGCACCGGGATTGGGGGGGGGTTGAGTACCGTTGGCCACCATAGTGAGGGTGGTATGGTCATTTTTTGATTAAAAAACAGAACCTCCGTCTTGTCGGTGTTAAGACGAAGATGGTTCGAGGCCATCCAAGAACAGATTTCGCCCAGACAGTGGCGAAAGCTAGAGAGGCTGGAGTCAGAGTGATCTCTAAAGGAAAATATCAGCTGTGTATCATCAGCATAAGAGATCCCTCTGACCCCGCATGCCTCCACTACCTTAGCCAGAGGGGCCAGGTAGACATAGAAGAACAAAGGACTCAGGGCTGAGCCTTGCGGGACTCCACAGACAAGAGGTTTGCACCCCGATTTAAACGGTCTGAGAAGAACCCTCTGTGATCGTCCTTGGAGAAAAGAACTGATCCACGACAGGGCAGTGCCGCCCAGTCCAATCTGCTCTAGTCGATCTAAAAGTATTTTGTGGGACACCGTATCGAAAGCGGCGGATAGGTCGAGGAGAACCAGCATGGCCTCCTCGCCCTTATCCACACATTCTCGAACAGTCTCCGATACTTCTAGCAGTGCGGTTTCCATGCTAAAACCCGTGTGGAAACCGGACTGGGAGTCATGTAGTAGGGAATTGGTCTCTAGATATTCTGCAAGTTGTAATTGGACAGCCTTTTCCAAGACCTTCGCGGGTTTCGGAAGGAGAGAGATGGGCCGATAATTACAGAATTGCGTGGGGTCCGCATCTGTTTTCTTCAGGATAGGCACAGGCAAGGCTTCTTTCCAGGCAGAGGGGAATTGGCCTAGATGTAAAGAGGCATTCCATATGGAAGTGAGTGGCTCTAACAAGGGGGCATTCACTCATTTGCTTGGGGGTGTGCTGCATGCACATGAGGGAATTCCTTTGCCTCTGCACCCACACCGTATTACCGATGCGGGCGCAGAGGCACAGAAGCCCTCAGAAGGCGCACTGTCAGTGCGCCATTTTAAAGGTGGTGCACTGTCAGTACTCCTCCTGACAGCAGCCCTCTGCGGTGGGTAGAGGGGATCCCAGACATTCGCTTGCAGGCGTGTGTACTCACTGACTGCACTCAACTGCAAAGGGATTTCTTTTAAAGTGCAGGTGGGTTGCCACCTGCACTGTGAAACAGAGTGGCTTTAAAGCAGCCACTCCATATCTCACGTAATGCGTTGCCTGGGGCAGTGCATTCTTGGTAATAGGGCGCATTTTCATTGTTTGCTCCGGCACACCATTTTAAAGGTGTGCCCGGCACAAACAATGAAAATGCACCTACACGATAATACAGCTCCAGGTCTGGGGGTTGTTCCTCCAACTGCACTTCCATGAGTTAGTGTGAATTGTTTCGCTGCTGAACATGGGTTACCTCTGAATGGCATCCATGCACAAGCATATGTACACATTAAGAGACACATGTATACTGTGCACACACCAAAGCAATATGCAGACACTAGTCGCGGCCGGTGCAGGTAAGCGCTATGGACCGGGGAAGCAGGGATGAGCTGGGGAGAAGTTGACTGACGATGGAATAGGTTTTATTTATTTATTTAATTTGACCTATTCCGTCATCTGTTGACTTCTTGCGGGGCGGTAGGATGGATTGTATCTGCAACATTTTTACTCCTCTCCACCTTACTTTCCTCTTTTGCTCCATTCTATCCTTCCATCATCCCCATGTGTGACTAGCTTCTCCGGTCTAGGGTTTTTTCCTTCCATTCTGAGATATTTAGTCCTTCTTTTGCAATAGGATGGACAAGACCACAGGTTCTGGACTGCAAGGAGAGGGACCATGACTGGAGCAGATGGTCGCATGTGGACTGTTAGTGCGTGATTTTTCTCTTTCATTTTTAGGGGTGCATTATAATCATGGTTAGTGTGCGACCACATATAATCCTTTACTGTATTAACATTGTGTTATTAGAACGTGTACTCGAATAACATGAAAGGTGAAGTGTTAGGTATATTTCAATGTAACACTACTGTAAAGAAATATATACAAACTGAAATTGAAGTCTGTGTCGATAGTTGAGATAAAAATTAGTTTTATACTTTAAATGAGCCAGACAGATGTCTGATCGTTGAATCTAAAATGGTATTCTCTCTCTTGAACAGATTGGTCACTGGTATATACTGGTATATATTGCCCATTTGTGGTGTCTTCCCCCCACCTCGGCGTAAGAGCCCTGACGAAGGTGCGCCCGTATGATCTGGGCCTTGCACTGAAACGCGCGTCGGCGTTACTTGAACGTGGGATCCTGTGTTATCTATCTGGAATTTCCTGGCTGTGTGCCACAGAGATCCTACAGGGTCCCCTTCTCATATCAACCTGAGAATTGCATTGAATGTGTTTGAGGTTTGGTATATCTGTGGATGTATGTGTGTGACTGAATGAGCCTTGAGTATGTGTCTGAGAGGTTGGTGTGGGGATACGATTTGATGTATATTTATTGATGTTATGTCCTTGTAATGATTCATTTTGTATGATGCTATTTAACGCTTTGAACAAAAAACATATATACTAAATAAGGAAAAGAAAAAAAAAAGAAATAAAGACTTTTTTATATCGATATGTGTTATTCTTCTCCCTTTGTGACCCCTTTGTCTCCCCCGGGTGAGCTCCTGGTTGTACTTTAAAGTAAGTGGACTCTCCTAGAGCCATCGTCTAATTCATTTGGGTGGACTTTTTTCTTTACAGTAGTGTTATTTCCCCTGACGTCTGCCCACATTCGTTGCAGGGGGCCCCTTTGTCTATTGGATAGTATATTTCAATGTAAACATGAAAAAATGAATGTTGCAATTATATGTGGTTAGACGAAAATCTTACCATGTAGAATTTGTATACGTAGTTAATGAATATTTTCACAATTAATAAGCTTACGTAAAGTGTAGATTTGGGGGTGCTCAATAATAACGTTCATTTATATGTGTGCACTTATGAAGGTATGCACCATTTCTTATGTTGACCGAATTCTATAGGCCTGAATTGTATTTTCCCCCTGGAAGCTCTCGCATGAGACTCCGAAGTGAAATTCATGTGCATGTGGAATTTGTCCTTTCCCACGTTTCTGTTGCAGGTGGGTAAATTCACCCATGTCAGTTAGAATAATGTCCTTGTTTTAGGATTCAGGCTTAGGGAGAAGAAGATGCATTGAATGGTGATGTTGATAATAAAGAACGGCTGTACTTTCTCATTGGAGAGAGCCTGGGAATCAAGGTCATCGAGCCAAGGCTTGGGAGCCTTACTGCCGCATGGCAAGTTACCTGAAAGGCAGTGGCTTGCTTGGATGGTGTGATGTTGTGTTGCATCTTGGGATGTTACCCACGAGTTCTTGTATTGAAGTTGGGACTAAGCATGGGCGGATTTTGCGGATCCACGATCCGCGGATTTTGCGGATTTGCGGATCGTGGATCCGCAAAATCCGCGGATTTTCCGGATTTGCGGATCCGCGGATTTGGGGCGGGGCTTCCATGCGAGTGCACATGCCTCTTGTGTGCATAAAAGGTCAGAGAAAGATCAGTTCAGCAGATGAAGAGAAAGACGCCCCTGGTCACAAGAACAGCACGGGTATTGTGCTCGTGAAAGTCAAGGATGCAAAGGCCTCTATACAGCATCACAGCTGATTTTCCACGGTAGAGTTGGGAAAAAAGGCACACCTGTCCAGCCTCGACGACGCTCACGATTGTTTTTGGGCTAATGAATGAGTCACTGAATTTGAGCATCAACTAGTTCGAGCGACCATGTGTGTGTTACTATGCAATCGCCCCGAAGGGCGCATGGGTCCCTTGAGTGAGCTGTCCATCATAGTGGGTGAATGGCGGGAAGACGGTGCAAACCGCGAGTGTGTGGGCGGGGCCAACGGTGCGGGGCTTCCATGCGAGTTCACATGCCTCTTGTGTGCATAAAAGGTCAGAGAAAGATCAGTTCAGCAGATGAAGAGAAAGACGCCCCTGGTCACAAGAACAGCACGGGTATTGTGCTCGTGAAAGTCAAGGATGCAAAGGCCTCTATACAGCATCACAGCTGATTTTCCATGGTAGATTTGGGAAGAAGGCACACCTGTCCAACCTCGACGACGCTCACGATTGTTTTTGGGCTAATGAATGAGTCACTGAATTTGAGCATCAACTAGTTTGAGCGACCATGTGTGTGTTACTATGCAATCGCCCCGAAGGGCGCAGGGGTCCCTTGAGTGAGCTGTCCATCATAGTGGGTGAATGGCGGGAAGACGGTGCAAACCGCGAGTGTGTGCGCGGGGCCAAACGTGCGGGGCTTCCATGCGAGTTCACATGCCTCTTGTGTGCATAAAAGGTCAGAGAAAGATCAGTTCAGCAGATGAAGAGAAAAAGCTCCTCGTCACAGGAACAGCACGGGTATTGCGCTCGTGAAAGTCAAGGATGCAAAAGCCTCTATCCAGCATCACATCTGATTTTCCACGGTACATTTGGGAAAAAAAGCACACCAGCCTGGCCTGTTGTAACTATTTTACGATGGCGCCGGCAAGCTGCCAGCGCCATCCTAAAATAGTTACTAAATTAGCTTCAACAGGAAGCTCTAATAGATAAAATCGAGCACCTGCTTTATTTTATCTATTAGAGCTTCCTGTTGAAGCTAACTTAGTAACTATTTTAGGATGGCGCTGGCAGCTTGCCGGCGCCATCGTAAAATAGTTACAACAGGCCAGGCTTCAACTTTTGCCCCCGGATCCGCCGCTCGCAGATTTGCGAATTCTCGGTAAATTCGCGGGAGTTCGCGGATCGCGAATTTACCGAAAATTCGCAAAATCCGCGAGCGGAACGGATTTTAAGCTCATGCTTAGTTGGGACAGTGCCCGAGGAACTTCTGTCTTGCCTTTCCAGAGAGTGCATCTTAGAAAGAGCTCTGTAACTTATGCTACTTGATCCATTCAATGTGAATGGACTTCTTAGGAAACCTTCATATTCTGACACCTTTTCAGTACTTGCCTTGTTGAAAGGAGAAGTAGGGATGTCTCTTTAGCCGTACTGTAGGGACAGCCTAATGCTCTTTACCTACAAAACTCCAATGAAGGGCAATCTTGATGTTGGAGCCATCATTTTTTGTATCCTGATTCTGGAACTGGTTATTCTGTGCATGTTGCACCGTCTTAACTTCACCCGTAGGTTTGGCTTTGTATTAGTTCCAATGTATTTCTCCACCCTCATCTTGAGGTGTTTGTATGTTCAATTGTTCTTGGCCTTGAAATAAATTAACTAAACTTAGTTGGGAGTCTGTGATTCTTCGAAGTCATAGTTCATTGGAAGGGTAATGATTGATCGGCTAACAACTGTCCTCCCCTCCACACTTTCATGCAGAGAAAAAGAGAAATCGGCCTAGGGTTCCAAAGTAAATCTAGAACGCGGAACCCGGCTCCTTCAGGACCATGAAGATTTGACAGTGCTAGGTATTGCACGCAGCAGCCTACCAGCACTTCATTTACCTTCCAACTCCCGCTCAACTGTTCTTGTTACACAGGGCAGCAAGAACATCTGTAGCCAGAGCTTGCTACATACGCCGCTGAAAATACTTTTCAGTAGACTAAATGTAGGTGTACTATCTATCAACTCCAATCTTGAGTGCAGCAAGAACAAACCTACAGGAGACCAACTGCACGGAGCATTCATACCTTGGCAGGAAACCTATTCTGTGCCATGGTTTCCAGCTCATTCTGCTGCTAAGAGTGTGACCTGCGCACAATGGGCCAGGTTAGGAGGGAGAGAGAGATAAAAAGAGAAAAGAAAGAGAGAGAGCGAACAGAAACTGAGAGGATGTGGGTTGGGTTGCTTGAACGTTTCCTCCAGCACTGCTTTTGCTTCCTAGTTCGCCCCCATTCGGCGTGTCTGTATTCATCAAACTTGCAAAATTAAATATCGCTTTCTACATATATATAGTGAAAATCCCAGAAGAGGAATCGGCTGTCCGACAATCCTGTAGAGGAAGCGAAATTACGATTGTATTGATATTATAATGATCTAAACTCGTGTGCTATTTATTTATCAAGCACTACTAATTAAAAACAGGAAGCTCAGCACTATATAAACACAAGTTAAAGGTGGAGACAACGAGGCCAGAGGGCACATGTGACTTTTATATAATATGTAATATACTGGGAGATTGCATTCCTTGGCACGGATAAAGGGACGTTAGTTCCACCAATTAGATACTTGAAAGAAAAAATGACAACTGTCTAGTATATATTTTAGTATACTCAAGCCCTTTCTTGCACAGTGTGAGTTTCAGCTGCGATCGTGAGACTAATTAAAGAGAGAATATATCAAATTATTTGCAGGTATTCATACGAAAATGTTCGATGTAGAGTTTAACATTATAGTTTGATATAGATGCACTGCATGGCTATATTACGTAGTCGTATAAATTATTTAATTCAACTGGTGTGTGTTTGTCTGTCTATGGTTGTCTCTGTGTGAGAGAGAGAGTGTTAGAATAATTAACAGCTGCTGCACCAGCTAGACTCGAGTGGTTATGAAACTGCCCTAGTGTAACCTTCTCTTATATTCTTTTTGGAACTTTGGGATGTCTCCAGCTTTTTAACTACACAAATAACTAACACTTCCATGTTATGGCAACAGAAGACAGTGAGAAAAACACCCAGCGAGGTGTGCAGCGGACAACATCATTCGCACATCAGTAGGACCACACGGGTGGTGGTATGTAAACGATAACAGGGTGCTACATTAAAAGTGATAATTCTTTCAACATATTACTGAGTCAGTGTGTGGCCCATTTCCATATCTGAGGTTGTGCCAAAGGTTGAAACGATGCTTGTGTTATGACAATGAAAGCATCCATCAAAATGAGTGGAGATCAGTAATATGCGTGGGCAAACGCAAAAAATCAAACTTACAGCTGTGTAACAATCTGAGTTTGAAGTCTCTAAAGATGAGCTATGGCCAGCAGATTCATGTGAGATATGACTTATTACAGCTGCTGATGAGTTAAGTTACAGATAATATATGTCCTTAAGAAACCTAGAGGAATTATGCTGAAATGTTCTGCCCAGAGAAGATTCTAATTGCTTCACCTTAAACATTGAAAACAATGCTTGAGTAGAAATCGAAGATTCCAGTCAATAAATGAAGACCAGGACTCAACAGCTTCATCTAAGTTACGATTTTTTCCAGTTGCCTCTCCCACAACACTCAGCATAGCACCTACATCATCGAAACAGCATAGCTGCATCTTTACCAATACACATAGACAAAGACGGCAAGGCACACAGAAAGTGACAAGCAGACCAGTGAATGTAACATGCACTACAACTCCACTGCCTCAAAAGTGATGCAAATTATTTGCAAAAGCAGACAAACCTACATTGGAATCAAAGACAGTCTACTGCATGGCTGCTTGGCTGGCATAGATGTTTAATTTTCTGCCTGGTATAAACCAATCTAGCAAAACAAACAGAAGTACAGTTGAATGCATGCGAGAAATTATTTCCATGAACAATTCATAAGCAGTTAAAACAACTGAACTATGGTCAATGATTGACACTATGGCCGCCGCTCTCTTGCTAGAGGCCTGTCCATCAGATGTATAGATCCCTCTCTGCATAGAGAGGATGCCTGTGCCTTCAGTGGAGGTGCTGCTGCGGTGATTCAATTGAAGGAACTGATCCTTTTCCAAGTGGCGCTATGTTTGATGCAAGTTTCGCAGGTAGAGCATCTGCAACTTTTTGGCGGATGCCTCACATCTGCCAAACTCTACATCACTGCCAAATTATAAGATATTCTGCCCAAACACTGGGTAGGCAAGCGCATGCAAAGAATGCTAAATGGGACTAACGATGGCAGTGAAATCCCACTTATTGAAAATGTATGTGACATCTTTGCTACTCCAGCTATTGCCAGGTATCAAAGAGCTAGTAAACAAGACTCATTCAAACTCTATTCTCTGAACCTCACTTGACAGTCCATTATGGTGAATGCAAACTGTGGAATTTGCACAGCAGGGTATTTATAATGTCTAGTCCGCATTAGCCCTCATCATGGATACCAGTGATTACACATCAGGCATTACACACTAAGGGGCAGATTTACTAACAAGTCAAACAAAGAAACACAGTAAGACAACGTGCTGCACTGCACTGCATTGCGTGACAGGGAGAGGGAAGGAATGCACCATATCTACTAAGATATGGCTCTTTGTTGCTCTCTTCCCGTGCTGGCGCTCTATGGTTGCAGCATAGCACCAATGCGGGCACCCCTGCACCATGGTGCAAGAAAGCACGCCTTATAGGCAGGATTGTTTTTGTGCCGGAAGGGATACTTCCTACTCAAAAAAACAATCCCCTGAGGCTTTTTCCTCTATCTATGTGTGCTGCACATGTAGAAAGAGGCAGAAACAAGCAGAAATAAACATATTTATTCTTGTTACGCTTCATCTGGAAAGGCGCAGAATTTTAAAGGTATTCCGAGGTAAATCTGGGTATGCGCCAAAAACTATGGGTGGATGCATTGGAACACTCGTGCCCACCCATGGAACACCTTCCCAGGGCAGAATAACACAAGGCAGTGATTTGCGCTGCCTTGCGTTACTCCAGATTCACTATGCCACACAGTACCACATAAGGTGGCTCTGTCTGCCAATATAAATCTCACTTAAAGGTTTGCAAGGGGGAAGCCAGACCTTAGTAAATCTGGGCCTTAGAGTCCATGAGGTGTTTTCCTGCAACGGAAAGACATATAGCCAGATTCATGAAGCCGAAATCGGCTCGCAAAGGGCCAGATTCTCACAATCTGGCCCTTTGCGAGCGCTATTTTTGCATTTGGGATTCATCATACCAAATGCAAAAATCACAATTCTAAAAATCGCTAAATTGCGAATAATTTCATTTAAGGAATCTCAATTTGAGATTCCTTAAATGCAATTCATGAACCATTTTAAAATTGCGAATTCGCAATCTGGGGCCGCTATTTACCGCGAATTTACCGCGAAGTGTAGCTACGTGGTAAATAGCGAAAACTTAGAAAAATGCACTTTAGTGCATTTTTCTAAGTTGTATGTTACACACACACATGCCCTTTGGACATGTGTGTGCGCAACACCTGTGTACATTACCATTTAAGGGGTGCTACAGGGTGTCCTTTGGACACCCTGGCACCCTTGAAATCGCTTCCTTATTTGCGATTCGCTATTTGCTAATCGCATTCCAATGGGCCTAAAGGCCCATAGGAATGAATGGGGAGTCATTCCTTATTTGCGATTAACAATTAGCGAATCGCAAATAAGGAAGCTGTAGGAATCGCAATAAATATTGCGATTTCTACGTGAATCCCATTTTGCGAGTCTTTAATAGCGATTCCTTAATAATCGCTATTAAGGACTCGCAAAACATGACAATGATGAATCTGGGGGTAAGTCCTTAATTAAGGGGAAATATGCCATCTCTCCTATTGGTATACAACATACAGCTATGTGAATTTCTCTGATTCAATCCAATCATAGGAACACATGGAGTAGGACGGCTCTCTAATTTTACACATGATAAATCTTATATCTACTTGACCAACAAAAGTCTTTCTTCTTCTTAGCACAGCTTTTTTCCTTAAGGTGAAATCTCTCCTCACCAGATTAGCATAGACCAGGAAGCAACCGAGACTGATTTGAGAAGTCTTGTCTGTACGAGAAAGGAGAGCTTGGCATGTAGATTTCGAACTCTATTGCCTAAGTGCACAAGTGCAACACATACATTACTGGTAATTACCACCACACAAGCAAATCCGGCCATTGAGATGGACAACATAACACAAATATTTACGCTAATGTGCAAAGCCTAGACATCAACGCAGCAGGTGTCATAGTATAGGCCTGGCACCGTCTTATGATCAAGGCTGGAATAGAACTATACTGAACGCTTGGATGCTAGCAGCTAAACGGGCGCTCCACAATATTATCAGGGAAAATATATTATATTCACAATACAATCAATGGGTGGTGGATCTAGAGAAAGGGTGCGCATCAAATACCCAACATTTCTGAAACAACAGAAACTAAATTTTCATAACATTCTCTGAGCACACTGATGAGTAACTAAAGAAAGGTTTCAACCAAATTAGAGTTGCAAAAAGAAATTAAATAGCTGGCAATCCACTTAATATCATGAAAAAATCAAGTCCGTTCTCCAGACGTAGAAGTCTCTTCAAATCTTCAAGGGTTTATTCCACAGTAACAAAAGCTCTATACACCAGTCTCTGCACTTGGATGGTACATCAGCCAACACGTGTTTCGTCGTGTATTTATATCATACATAGACTTCTTCAGGGCTGCAACCAAATAAATATTGCCCATAAATAAGTTGGACCTGCAGTTCATTGTCATAAGAAGAGAAAATTAAGTAGTTCCCTTCACCAGCACCGAAGAGAATATACAAATAGAGTCTAATCTTGTGTGTAGGTACTCATTATAAGAAAGAAAAGAGGTATCCATAGCCAAAACAAGAGTGGAAGTTCACACTCATAATACCCGTGAATACCTTATAACCCAGTCATGTTCAGCTAAAATAACAATAAGGTATAATCACCTCAAAATAAATAGAATTTCCTGGATATATAACTCCTTCGTCTTGTTTAACCAGGAAAAATTTTGAATCTGGAATAGAACTAATTAATGCTTCTAGCATACCTTTAATATACAACCCCAGGCTATCTCTGACGTGTGATCGGCAGCAGCGAGGCAATTACAGCATCTTGACCTCAGGTGTCTGGGAGACATGTACCAAGATAGAGGGTTAATTTCCCTTAGTTATTATCAGTTATTATCATGAACCAAGAAACACACACCATGTTAGATATATTTCTATATTACAGAATCAGTGTGGCCTGCCATTACTTAAGCCCAGCTTTTCCAAACCCACATTTAACATACCAGAGCACATACTAACTACCCCATCGTCCCAAAAGATCAAGTATAGATAACACAGGTCAAGCAGGGATGCCTTTATGTCACATGATGACGATGCAGCACTGGGATGCAGACCTGCAGCTCATGCTGTCAGATGCACACTGGGTATTTTGATGCTCGCACATTGGGTACATGGCGCTAAAGTATAAGCCCTGACCGATACACTTCAATTATTTCCACAGACTATACTACACACCCAAAAAATTGCACTAGTTGTGACTGCGAGAGTCACCTTGGTGCAAAAGATGTGGGGTACATGGAACAGATTTCTTACACTTGGTGTGGAACTGTCCGGGGATCCAGAAGTATTGGGAGAAGGTGGACAGAATGATAGCTAACCTGGTGACCACACAACCCTCTCTAGCCCAACTGGTTGCACTGCTGGACTATGTAAAAGACATTCCAATCCTAAATGCAAACTCACTGCATTACTTCTGGTTCTGGTGAAACTCATGGTGACTATGAGATGGGGCCATGGTCCAACACCCAGAATGACATACTGGATTAAAGCCATTGCGTTCTGCAACAAGCAACTATCCGCTTATAGGAAACTAATGCCAGCACAAAACAGGCCCAGAGACATTTGGACGCTGGTACATCTATTGACTGCAGCAACCCCTGGATGCAACTCTGGGGGCAGGTGCAAATTATATAGGACCTGTGGGGAAACAACCAATGCTGTCACAACATCCCCCCCAACCCTCTATCAGATGTGAACAGATGCACTGATTTTTGGGGTTACCGTATAACGGGGATGGCGTTGATGTTACAGCAAAAAAGCCAAAACTTTCCAATACATAAGTCTTTGTTACCCCAGGATGTCTGGCAATGAGAAAGAATGAATCCACTGCAAAACCTGATCTATATGGTCGGGAGGAATGAATAGTTTCTCATCATGCTATGACAGCCCCTCTTTTACGCAACCCAAAGGATTAGCTAACTAGCTGTCAAGGTCTGTGTTTTCCAATGTTTTCTTAATCTCATCAAGTAACGTTTCTGAAGAACAGTAACCAAGCACCTTATAACTGGGCATATTGGAGATGCGTTCTAGTGGAGTTCTGTTGTGTAGTGGGGGTATGCACATCCTTGAGATGGCATCTGCTTGGGTCTGTTGATTAGCAGGCTGGTAGGTTATAACAGAATCAAATTCAATGAAGAATGACACCCAACACATCTGTCTGGGTGTCAGTGCTCGTGCAAAGAGAAAAAAACTCCAAGTTCATATGCGATGCCTAGCCCACCAGAGGTAGTGTCTCAATTCTTGGGCACGAGGAGGCCCGAAATGCATTGGGTTTTTTATCTGGAAAATAAAAGACTGCTTGTGATGGACTTCTTGCATCAATCGTATTCTTTCAAAAAGGCCTGGATTGGCACTGTCTGAATGCAAGAAACCTGAAAATTAGCACTATGACCCGATTGTTGGACTTTTGGATAAATGAGTAAATCAACGTTTGAGAAATATGAGTCCAAATATGGTTAAAAGTTGGAGAAAATGAAGAGTTGAAAAAGATTTTGAATTAATGTGCACGCTAAGATGCGGCACAAAGCTGTGCATTTGGCATAGGGGCTATTAAATCCCTCGTCTCACAAGTATCTTAACTAGTGGCAGTAGGGCATGCCTCAAGCCGATCTGCACGCAATTGTACCAAAGGAATGATGAAACTTAAGAAAAACATTGACGTGGGTTAAAATAGGTGTGCATCTCTCTACTTTAAAGAATGTTCAATTCTTGGAATGTCATTTTGATAGCCAACAACTCTCATTCGGTGATAGTGTTCCGCCGGTAAGAGTTTCTTAGAGAAGAAAGCTATTGGGGTGCATAAGACTTGTATCATCATCACGCTGTGACAAACCCCCTCTCACAGCATATTGGGATTCATCGGCTTCCACAAAATAGGGTAATGTCGAATTAGGGTGGATCAGGACAGGAGCTGTAGTGAATTTTGTCTTAAGAAGATTAAATGCTTTCTGGGCTTCAGTACACCAATAAAACAAAACCCCTTTTTAAGCAATCTAGTGATAGGTGTTCTCATATCTAATGTAGCATCTGGAGAAATTAGCAAAACCCAATAGCGACTGCACTTCCTTTACACAAGAAGAAATGGGCCATGTCAATATTGCTTCTGTCTTCCTTTAGTCCATTTGTATCCCTTAAGAGGATATAACAAAACCCAAAAAGTCTACCTGCAGGACATGAAACATGCATTTATCGAGTTTCACGAACAAACAATGTCCCTGCCACTTCTGCAGTACTTTTTTTACATGAACTTCGTGTTCTTGTGGGTTCCTAGAGAATACAAGAATTTCATCTTTTTAGACATTTACCAAGAGATGAAGAAATTCCCTAAGAACTTTCTTAATGAAGAACGGAAATGCCACAGGGGCATTACACAGCTCAAATGGCATCATGCAGTATCCTTATAAACCAAACTTGGTACGGAATGCCATCTTCCATTCATTCCCTTTGCGGACACGTATAAGATGGTATGCTCGGCACCTTGAGACCCTCAAGGGTGAGTTGTTCGCGCTTTACAAATACGGATTTATAGTCTACGCACTCGCGGAGATCCCCCTCATTTTTTGGCATAAAAAAAGAGGAGAGGATAGAGGTGAGGAGGAATGTCTGATGAACCCACAAGATAGCACCTCATCCAGCTATTCTCTCAAGTGCTAGGTTTCGGGTTCCTAAGGGTCATAAATCCTGCTACAAGGAAGAGTTGTCCCATGTACTAGATCAATTAAGGGGTTCAGTATATAAGGTGATCAGTCCTGAAGATATCTCTGAATCGTCTACTGCTCTGACCAGTTTGTGTTCCTTCTTCCAAAGACACTTAATGCCTAAGGTCTTAGCTAACTCAATATTCAAGATTGGAAGTACCTTCCGGCTAGTGTTTGATTTGACCATGGTTACTGTTATAGTAAAATGTCTTGGAACCTGAGCTACAACTGTAGCTGGGATATAGGGGAGTGCATTGCTCATACACTTGAGCAGTTCCCGCGCTCTTGTGACCGTTTTCTGATTTCCATTGAGGATCCACCATCGTCGATTAGGGTAGCATATTTCTTACTATTAGGAGCGTTTGGTTTAGAGGGGTATTCATAACTACAGTACAAACAAAGTTTCAGGAAACACCACTTCTCGTTTTCTAACTTGGTAGACGGTCTTTTAATTCCCCCTTTTTGCATTGGTTCTGAGGTATAATCAGTTTAAGATTTCTCTTTTTTGTCCCCTTTGAATACGTAGATCCGGAGGGATGGGGGATCAGATTTACTCTTTTCACCATGGTGTTATTTTAATCTATGGTCTAATTTAACTACCAAATCAGTGAAGTCTGCACATTCTTCTGGGAGATCGACTATTTGTGATAAAATATCCTTAAGTTTGTTGCTAAACCCTTGATAAAACAAAGAGAATCTCTTCTCGAGGGGACGTCATGTCTCAGCTGCCAACCTATTAAAATTGATTACGTATGTTAGTAAATCATGTTTCCCTTGCCCAAGGTTTAAGAGTTTATAGTGAGGACTGAGCCTTGTTATTCACACTGTTATGTTAGCATGGGCTTATTAGAAGTTTAAAAACCATTTTTCCTTTCTGCTGATTTTGCACACAACACTGCATATAACTGTTGTTGTAAGTTAGGCTGCGTGGAATGCTTCACATGAGACTGGCTTGTTTTCAGCATCCCTAGACCTACATTGTGACTCTATCTGCACACTGAGTGCTAAAGCCTCCAAGGTTATCATAACAAAGTAGCTGTTGTCCGGGCTGATCGGCTCACGTTCTAGCGATAACATATATGCAGCTGCAAGCCAACAAGATTCTGGCGCCTTTAATATCACACTGTAAGCATGATTTCAGACACTTGGAAGAATCCCCTTTTTCCAGAGAGACAGAGAGCTTTTGCAGATCCTGATGTGATCCATTCCTGCTGATTCTAGAGGTATGGGGTCCCCCACACATGCCTAAGAGACCTTCTATATTTTATAAAACATAGTTCCTAGCTAGGGAGGGTGATTCATTAGGCGCTACAGGACATATTTTCACCATCATTGTAATATGATTTCTCCCTTTGTGTTTTATGGAATTGTAACAATGCTGATCATATTATTTCTAATCATATGCCTGCATATGTTAGCAAAGATACTGCATCTTAGAGCACCTCGTTAAAATAAATATTGTAACCTTACCCCTGTCTCTTTTACTCCTGTTGTGGACTGGTATGAGAGTATAACGAAGAGTGTTCTTGCTTCCCACCATTTTTGAGTATAACCTAAGTCACATGTTCTGGGTTGTCTAATCATTGGTTCCTTTGCTATCGGACGAAGAGCTAATGTGACACTGATGCTAGCTGGTTAGGGTTTCTAGGCACTAAGGTGAGTTTTTTGGTACACCACAATTCACTGAGGTCCTGGGTCTCTGTGCACAATTCTGTGTAGGAGCAGAATCCCTGCGACAAGTTCTTTGTGGCTATCCTGCATAAATGAGTGCTTATCAAACAGCTGCCTCATTTGTTCCTTGAAGGCGGGAAAATTGTAGAGAAGCGGATCGTCATTTTCCACGAAAGAGACCAGTTAGCTGCGGTACCAACCAAGTAGGAGATGACATCTACTTTAGCAGCATTTCCTGGGAAAGCAGTGGGTCTACACACAAACTGCAGATGGCATTGGTTCATCAAGATGCTATATTTTTTGCCCTCAACATTGAATCTTTCTAGGGAAGCCAAGGCAACCGGCACTGGAGCTACCACTGTTAAGTTAACAGGTGAATTACCATTGACCTGTAGGATTCTATCAAACAGGAAGGCAGCTGGTTGTAGGATGGGCATCTGAGTTTCAGGGATTGTCCCAGACGAATGTCCCCAAGGATCCCCTTCCTTTTTAGGTTTATTTAGTTCCCTCTTTAGGGTCTCGTTTTCCTGTCTCAGGACCTGTACCTCCGCCTGAATGGCCGTTAAAGCATTAGCAAGGTCTTACATGGTAGGACCAGATGCCGTGTCCCCAGAAAAGGCCTGACTGTCTGATCCATCTCCGTTCAGGCGGAATAAATATTGCGGCTTGGCTTTCTGTAGCAGTCCCTCTCACCTGAAAACCATGATCTGCAGGACCAGAGATAGCCCATCCTCTCACCTCCAGGCTAGCGCTCCACACATGATACACAAGTGCGGAACATTAGCCCTAAGGGGAAATGGAAAAATGAAATAGGGAGCAGGAAGGGTTCTGAAATCAGTACAACTCTCAGTACTGGGGATGATCCAGTCCTTTCTGGTAGTAACACCATTGAGTTCCTTGATTTCACATGTCTACAATACGCAAACACAAACAAGAGGTAAGTATCAACCAGAGTATAAGATAGCACCCCAGTAACTACTGCCATATACGCCCCTGATATACACTCACCAATCGAATCACCTCAAATCATCAATCGCCATAAAACCCCTAGAACTGATGAAAATAAAGCACAATTATTACTATTAAATATAGCATAGGAGATAACTTAAGACAGAACAAATAAAGTCTTGGAATCTACGTCAATTACCTATGGCAAGGATATCTAGAAATGAAGTCTCAATTCAGAAAGGGCACTAGGTAAAAGGTAACAATTAGGCTGCACAAGACAGCACATTAAAAAGGAGAGTTACTTTAGGGAAGGTCTACAGGAGTGAGTAAAAAGGAAAAAAACTTCTCATTTAAGCCACAAAACAAGGGGCCCGATGTAGGTAGGCCGTTACCGATCGGTAACGGCCGAAAATACCGATTTTCGGCCCTTACCGATCGGTTTACAGCCATCGAGTTGTAGGGCAATGAAAATCGTCCAAATTGGTATATATACCGATTCGGAATGGCTACCGAATCGGAAATAATCCGAATCGGAAATACCCCGAATCGGAAAGAGAACGAATCGGTAACATACCGATTCGTTAAAAATACTGAATCGGTACATGTACCGAATCGGTAGTGACACCGATTCGGAAAAAATACCGATTCGGTACATGTATCGAATCGGTAGAGACAGCGATTCGGAAAAATGCCGAATCGGATAACATACCGAATTGGTAGAGTTACCGATTCGGTAAATCTCCGAATCGGAGAGAGAGAGAGATGTAGGGAAGCATAGAAATACTGATTTTGCTCAAAATCGGTATTTACCATGGATTACAATCAGGTGGTAACCAACTTCAACCTATATAAATAGACCCAAAATGCATTGCAACTTGCAGGATGGCTGCTTTTTATGTCATTGCAAGGCGGCTACGGCTACAGCAGGAAGGAGAGAGGGAATGGCAAAGAGAGGAACATGTCTACAGACAGAGGATCACCCTGTTCATGCTCACAGAGGCAGAGATCCTACAGAGGTACAGGCTGGACTCAGACACCATTCTGGAGCTCATCAGGGACCTCAAACCACTGTTGGACCACCCCACCCCAAGGGCACACGCCATCCCAGCGCATGTGCAGGTGCTATGCAGCCTACACCTGCTTGCGTCTGGCAGCTATCAAAGTGGAGTAGCTGCGGTAGGAGGGGTGACACAGAGCAGCCTGTCAAGGTTTTTCCACAAATTCCTTGACGCCATGATACAGAGGATGGACCAATACATCTCTTTCCCTGCAACCCACGCGGAACTGGTACAAACAAAAGCTGACTTTTACCAGATGGCACAATTTCCCCAAATCATTGGTTGTATAGATGGCACGCACATTCCGATTTGCCCCCCTGCTGACACAGAATACATATACCGCAATAGGAAGTCTATGCACACCATCAATGTGCAGGTGATCTGCAATGAGAAGTGCACCATCACAGACCTGGTCGCTAAATTCCCAGGGAGTACCCACGACTCCTACATTTTTCAACAGAGCGGCATCTATGCACGTCTGACGGCTGGCGAATTTGGTGAAGGATACCTCCTAGGTGAGACACATCATCAGACCCCCATAACACAAAGTAGCTAAGTAAAATACATGTATGCATGTGAGTAATGTTACCCCTTTTCCTTCTAGGCGACAGTGCATATGTCCTCCGCTCATTCATACTCACTCCCTACCTCAACCCCTCTACACCCAGCCAAAGGAGGTATAACCGGGCCCACAAAAGCACAAGGAATGTAGTTGAACGGACCTTCGGCATCTGGAAAAGCAGATTCAGATGCTTGCTCAAGAGTGGAGGTGCAAGGCAGTATACCCCCATCACCTGCTGCAAGATCATAGCTGTCTGTGCAATGTTGCACACCCTTGCGGTGAAGAAGGGCACTGAGGTGGAGTTGTCAGACTACGAGGACCATGACGACGACGTTGCTGTGCCACAAACACAACCTGCTGGGGTGTCTACGCCAAGTGATGGCAGATACAGACGTGAGGAGATTACAGAAAACTATTTCTGAGTGAGTACAGATGCACAGACAGGTCAATGGATGTAAGGAAAAGACATTTTTAATAATGTTGCAACACCGTTACTGCACTGATGTGCAACAAAAGAAAATGTAAACAAAAAGTGGTTCAATGTCAATTGTCCGGGTTGCCTCACCCGCCCTGGCAAGCTTATTTTTTGCTGCGCTTCGCAGCCCCACTGGGATGTGCCTCTCCCCCTTCTGCATGTCCAGCAGCTTCAGCAGAGCGCCTGGTGCTCCGGTGCGGCTCTGACACTGAGCTGGCCGGGCTGCTGCGGCTGCGGCTGTCCCCAGCCTCGCCCAGGTCCAGGGCTGGATTGGCCACAGTGTTTGAAATTATAAGTGCCTCCATGGTGGTCGTAATGCAGGCCATGCCCCTGGTGACCCCCGCTGTGTTCTGGGTCAGGCTGGCCTCCATATTTGCCCCTCGTTGGCATAGCTGTGCGGTAGCAGCAGCAAGGCGGTTTGTTGACCTATTGTGCATGCGGGCATCCCTGCGGCGAGAGAGCTCGTGCTCTTCCAGTTTTGTACATAGCTGCGTGATGGCAGTGGTCATGCGGCCAAGACCTGTAGCAATTTACTTATTGCTTTCTACAAATGTCTTAAACCCCTGCGCCATCTCTCCCATTTGCAGGTTATGCTGCCGCAACTGGCGCTGGCAGGCCAAGATGGATTTAGCCTGCATCCGCTGGATCTTTACCATGCTGCCCTCCAGCCCTTGAAAGACGCTGCCCTCCCGTGCTGGAAGTGCAGTGGTGGATGTTGTACGCCTCCGGGGATTGCTGCTGCCCTGCTGTGTGGGCTGGGGTGCCACAGGTGTAACTGTGTTGGTAGCTGGGGCCTGACCCGCTGCTCCCTCGATGGGGTTCAATGGAGCTACAACAATACTCCTGGCAGGAGACGTGGCAGGTGCAGGGTGGCTCGGTGGTGGTGAGTTCTCTGGGGAGAACAGCAATGGGGGCGTGTCAGATATTCGGGGGGAGTGTAGAAATGTGAAGGAATGTCCAAGGTCTTCCTCATTTCCCTGGCCACTGGTGTTCTCATCCTCCTCCTCCTCCTGTGCTGCCTGACTGGTGCTTGGCCCTGCCACCGCACTGGAAGATGGTGCTGGTGCTGGTGCCTGACTTGCTCCTGCTCCTCCGCCTGATGGTGCCCCTAGGTATAAAGAAGCATTTGTGAATTGAGTACTGATGTATTACAGTCACTACAATTAAAGCATTGCACATATCATTTCAAATACTTTGATTCAGTTTCACAGTTCTTTTAATTATGCTTCTGCACTGGCATTTTTGCCTACTTCTGCTGACTACATTTACCATGATGCATTTCTCATGTCTGTTGGTAGCAGTACTGGGCTGGGGTTTGGCTGTGCATTGGGTCTAAAGGGGAGGTGTCTGGTAGGGTGTGTCATGATGCGCATGCTTCTTACCTTGAGCTGTAGCTCTGGCTGAGCTATCCAGGTCCCCAACTCCAACCACACTCTCCCTCTCGATGGTAGTTGCCACTAGTTCCTCCAGCTCAGTGAGGGGTGGCGTCGGGTTCCTGCCTCCACCAGTAAGTCCAGCTTGCCTCTGCAGCTCTACCAGTTTCCGCTTTGTTAGGCTGCGGATATCATAGAACCTCTTTTTGAGGTCGTCAAGGCTCCTGGGGGTAACACCAACAGCGTTGACTTTCTCCCCAATATCGCTCCACAGCCTCCTCTTTGTGCTCTCAGGTACAGTGAGGGACAGCCTCCCAAACAGCTGCCTGTGTACCCTCACCACCTCCTCCACCAACACTTGCAGCTCCATGGTGCTGAATTTAGGTTTCCTCTTCTGCTAGTGAAGTAGTGTGGCTCACTGGTTAGAGGCGGCAGACCCGAGAGCAGAGGACGGCCCGGGACCAGGGTTCGATTCCCGGCGCGGCAGGTTTCTGGACCAGGGTCAGCAGACTCGATAATTCTCTCGCCTCGGTGCCCACTCTGATCAGCGATCACACTCGGCAACTCTGGGCATTAGCTTGCCTCATCTTCACTAACGGCCCCACCAGACCGCCGGGGATGCCTGGTCTCACCCTGGAGATACCCATTAAGGGACCATCTCTCAGGGAAGCCAGGAAGGGTTTCGCAGCGGTCGAAGCGCCTTGGGACCCTACGGGTAAGTAGTGCGCTATATAAATGCCAATACATTTACATTTACATGCACAGCCTTCTGGCTCTCACTGCTGCTAGCCATCTTTCACAGTGCTCTGGATCCTGCTTCCGCTGCTGCTCACTGTGAATGCTCAGCTCAGGCTGCCTCTCCAGAAAGTTCTTAATGAGCTGCACCTACCTGGGTAGCCACTCCCTGCTAGGGTGGGGGAGGGTGGATCCACCTCATTGGCTGTTGTCTCTGGTTTCAGTTTGACTAGCTTGCCGAATCGGCATTCACCGATTCGGTATTTACCGAATCGGATTTTACCGAATCGGATTTTACTGATTCGGTAAATCCCGATTCGGTATTTACAATGCGTTCCTATGGGCCTTTTGGCCATGGGGGTGTATTGCGATTACCGATTCGGTATTTGCCGATTCGGTTGTAGCCGAATCGGTAAATTCCGATTCGGTGGATGCCGATTCGGTACGTATCGAATCACAATACCGATTACGACCGAATCGGTATTTTTCCGATTTATTTTATCTACATCGCATTTTCCGATTTCAAAATACCGATTCGGTGCAATTCGGTATTTTGAAATCAGAAAATGCGTTTTACCTACATCGGGCCCCTAGGTACAGTGCACTGACCTCTTCTCCTAAGTAAAGTGGTTTAAAGGAAACAAATACAAGAGGTATCTTCAGAATCTGAGTAGCCAGCCAATTGTAATGAGGGGAATTCAGTGAAGTTGGGCTGATTGAAGCAGGAGGGTTTAACAGAGTAGGAAGCAGACGTCCTGAGACAGCATCGGAAGATCCTTCTCCCAGGTAGACGGATCAAAGCCAAGCACTGGGGAAACAGAGGAAATGCTTGATAAAGGTCACGCCACCGTGTCACATGTCTTCTGCATGTCCGTAATCTAAGATCTCACGAGGAGGCAAGATAGTAGGCAGAAAATGTGAGCTCCTTAGTAAACATTTGGGGAATCTACAATGCACAACGAGCATCTTTAAGAGAAACGCACACATACTCCATGAGAGCAAAACTCAACTTGCATGATCAGTATCACTGCAAAGGGAAGTGGAGGGACTCTGCCTAGGGAGTCAAACCAACACCGGGAGACCTAAGAAAGGAACAGACCGTACAGGCAGAACGGGCAGTGACATATAGAAACTAAATTCATGTAGTCTTACACTTAATATATTCTTCATCACGCTATAGTTTCCTAATATATACATCAATGTCTACAATAAAAATGTATTAAAGAATGAATGTTATCTCTAGATAAAAATTACCCAGTGACGCATGCCATTGGGTAGTTATAGTTATTAGTTAGGTCTGTTTTCCATAGGAAAAACTTCCCAAAAAGACTTTGTCAGCTCCTTCCTGGAAAGTTTTGAGGTGATATGTGAAGCGGGGACCAAGAAAAACAAAGGGTGGCGAAATTGAATTTCCCATGCATTTTCCATTCACTTTTTTAGGGAACGCTACCTACAAAAACTTGACTGCATGCAACATGGAGAAACATGTTGCAGGCAGCCAGAACAGGACCTGGAGACCCAGTCCCCTGTTCTGTGTTTAAAAATAGAAAAAAATAAAAGGGGGTCAGGTAGGGATACCCCACTCCCCTAGTCCTTGTTGGGGAGGGGGGTCCCAGAGGGGCCAAAATATTTTTTATTTATGGTGTGACCCCGCAGGACTCCAGAGGGATCGCAGCATATAAAAAAAGCATAACACCGTCTAGCATACTTTTTTATATAAAATATTTGACCCCAGGGGTGGGCCAGGTCCCGGAGGTCTTTTACATGAAATAATTATATTTATATTTTATATAGTAGAAATTTGGGACCCAAGACTCTATTGCGCCCAAGGGGACGCATCCCCCGGGTCGATCGCTTATTATTGGGGAGGGGGGCTTGCAGCCAGTGGGCCCAAGAAACGCCTTCCCCAGGGCTGACATTTTTAAATAGGGGGAAGTGGCACGCGGCGCCCTTCCCTGAGCCCCTCTTGGGCCCTGAGGATCACGGACAGTGGAGACAAAAAACTGATAGAAGGGAGGGGGGCCCCATCCCCGGGGATGTGATAATACACAGTCTTTCGCTGTGCATGAGCAGATAAAAATGTTGCTCCTGCCCTGGTGAGAGCAAAGGAAAGGTGCCTGCTTCTACCTGCTCCCAATATGATGGGCAGTGGGGGCCCTTGTGATCCATCTGTAGCCCCCAATGTAACCCACCTGAGACCCTGGAGGGTGGCGTCCCCGGGCTAGGTTTTGGATCAGGGAGGGAGGCAGTGTACCCCCTCCCCATAAAAGAAAGAAAGCCCCCAGGGGATGGGGTCCCCGGTGCCCACAGAGGCAGGGTGAGGGGGGCTGCTTATACCTCTCCCCTTAAAAAAATAACACATTTCCCAGGGGATGGAGTCCTATGGGCCTGGACCTCACAGGCCCACCACTGCACGCCCCCTCTCCTTTTTTGGAGGGAAGGCCCTGGGGTATGGGGTGCCCGGGACTCACAGTGGCTTGAGGGGGCCTCGTTCCCCCACCCTTTCATTAAAAAGGAACAACACCATAATGGCTCGGGAGGGGGGCTGTGCACCCTTTAATTGAAAAAATGCAATCCTGCGGGATGGGGTCCCCGGGGTTGGCTGGCTGTGGTCGACGGGGGGTTAGCAACCAACCCTGTGCACTGCCAAAGGCCTTGCACCCAAGGGTTAGCCTTACGTATCGCAATAAAATATTACTTTACGTAAAAAAACTAGAAATTCACTTAAAGAAAAGTTTAAAGTAACATTATAGTTAGGTCAAAATGTCAGTGAGCATATATATATATCAATGCTTTAGGTTTAATAGGTTTTTAAAAGCCTCATATGTTATAAAAATCCATCATGCTGTTGTGCTTTTTAGTAGAGTCAATCAATAATTACAAAATAGCCGACAATAGGACATTAACTTGTAAGTATATCTTTTCAATATCGTATAGTTCTAAATCACAATTGGAATTGATAGTATTGCCCTTACTTTCTAAATCAAGCCTCTAACTGTTATTAGTTGAGAGTCTTCATAGACGCCATCTAGATTATCAGTCTTACCATTCTTCCAGAAGTCCTTTCTTTATTTTTAAGTATTCCATAACATCTACATGATACATAATGATAAAGCATTGACACAATGTTCATCGTTCATCTTATCTATTCTTGATCAAATACTTCCCTGTTACCAGTTTTATTTATTGTGTAAATATAAATCAGGACTAGCAGGTAGACATACAACTTCTAAACAACAATGCATTGAATGCAGATAACAATATTGTAGTTGCTAAAATAAAATTTTCTTTCATAGGTGATAGAACAACCAGAACAAAGTAAGACAACTTACACTACACCTTTTCATGATACATCTTTGTGCTACCTTATATTATTTTCTGAAGCAAGTCAAATGCCATGTAAATATCAAATCCCTATAATTGTATTCTATGTCCCAGCTATAGGTGATGGGCGGGCTTTGTATGCACAGAAAAGTATATGCAGGTCTCACCAACACACAGATGTTGATTGCTTACTTATTGGGAGGGCACACGCACTGTTATTCTGTTGATAAGAGTGTCCTGTCTCCTGCCAGGTGTATATTTGTGAGCACTTTCGTGATTTTGCATAACTACATTGTGTGGGCTGCTTGACACGAGCACCATGTCTCTTTCTGCTATCTATCACATGATATACTTCTGTTGCTAGTGATTAGTACCTTGATCATTGCAACTGTACATCTTCCTATCACAATTATACTGCTTTGATGCCATGGTTAGTGAAGGGGGTTCTGGACTGAACACCCATCAGATGAAAAGGGTCTTAAGGATTTTCACTACACCATGCACCTTGATATAAGCTCCTAGGTGTCTGTGTAGGTCTTAAGTGTGTATTTATCAGTCACAAAGTGCATGTCCTAATGCCTGCTCTTCCTGTGTATAGCGGCAGACTAGGACAGTGGAGTTGCAGAACAGAGCGCACTCAATGCCTGAAAAGTGGATGGTTTGGTTGTTTTTTCATGGAACATATTGGCCATGTTCATCCCTGGTAGAGAGCTGTCTGTTGTTGTTTATGCTGTGGAGCATGAGGTAGATTGTGGTAGGGCATCATCAGCTGTGTCTTCAGAGGGTAACCAGTGTCATCAACTGGGGTTAGGAAGAAGTCATGTTTGGTTGGGATATGGTAAGTAGGAACCATGTGGTGTTCAGCTATATGGGCAGTCCTAGTAGTATACAATTCTGATCTTTTGGTCTTTGTATTCTTGTGATACTCGACTGGGGGCAGTCGTAGCAGCATCATAATATGAACCTGGTAAGCATTTTGAAAATGTAGTGAAGGATAAATTAGCATCAGAGATCAAATTTATGTTGAGATGGATTATTCCTTACAGAGGAAGCAGACAAAGGCATCTCTGTGGCTACTTGGTGCCTATGTACATGTAATCAAAGGGCCTTTTGGTGTTGCAAAATACACTGACAGTATGAATGTTAATGTGTGTCACATCTGCTATGTCCTCCATAGGAAAGTGATATGGCATGGTACCTGGGATTTGCATGCATCAGTACTTACCTTCCGCATTGAAGGTAATTGTTATGAAATACTGATAATTTCTTTATGACTCTAAATTGGGACTCACTGGTGTAGTAACAAGGTTTATACAGGAGATTTATCACTCTGTGATCATGGGGTGAGGCATGACTTTCTCGGGTGTGACGTGTGCCCTGTAGAAATCCATTCATGGTGTCTCTTGTTGAGCGTAAACCTCTGTATGAATTACTGTTTGGTTTCATAGCAATGTTCTTCTTTGCCTGTATGTTCTCCTATTCCTCCTCATGTGTCACACATGCACATGTTCCTAGTGGCTTTGCTTGTGAACAAGACTGCAGTATTCTCACATGATGTCTGCTCTGCTATGCTTATGGTGCATACTTTTATTCCTGCTTAGAAAGGGAAGGAGTGAATTAGGTGTTAATGATGGTGGCGGTCTTGTCACTGTGGTTATATGTGATTCAAAAATTAGTACACTCTATGCTATTTTTCCTTTTTGTCACAGACATCTCTTTCTTGGTTTGATACTTCAATGGAAATATGTTGGTAATCACAACATTTCAACAAAATCTTGTGTCTTGTTTTCTCAAAGTGTAGATCAATTTTCATTGGCAAATATGGGGATTTTTATGACTATGTGGAGCTGGCAGCTACATCTTGGCTATGATAGAGATTTAGGGCCTGATTTAAAGTTTGGCGGATGGGTTATTCGGTCACAGACTACACGTGAATTATATCCAATGGCACTTGTAATACGGCGGAAAGGATTACTGTCGCATTTATGATGTAACCTGTCCACCGAACTCTAAATCAGGCCTTTATGCTTTGCTTGAGTGAATCCACATTTTAATGAAACATGAAAAAATCTTTTTTTCACAATTTTTAAACATGATACCTAGGAATGGGTCAGAGAAACACACTACCTCTGCAATTTAACCAGTAGACTTGTCATGTTTTCAGTGATTACCTTTATAAACTATGAAGTGCATTCACTCCCTCCAGGATGACATTCTCATGAAGAGCTCAATGAAATCTACCAGCTTAAAATCATCTAATTAATATATTAAGCAACAGACTTTGCATTCTCAAAAGATACCATCAAACAAATTTGCTGACTTAAAATATGCAATGCCTCAATTTGCAATGTACTAATGCTCTTTGCAGTTCATAATGGACTATGCCCATTAAAATGCGCACATTATGAAACCCTAAAATTCTCAATGAAAAAGAGGACCAATGGGTCTCCCAAGATAGGTACAAACTGTACCACTGAGGACGCAATCTTGGATGTTGAGAACTGAAATCCTTCCATTCACCTCAAAGTTTAAGAAAAGCTATACATCAGATAAACACAATGGGGTACTATGTCTGCCAAACCATAGGTCCACCTGCCTCATTTACAGATAGGGAGACCTTACATTTTCTGTCATCGGGCACCCGTTGGCTTCATCAATAGAAGATTTCCGCTGACAACCCAATGAAGTAAGTGCTGATGGCAGAAGGACATCATAGCACTGAGGTGTACGGTGTGTCAATGCCAACCAAAGCCAGGTGGTGAGGGACATAAAAATAAATGACCCTCACAACCTGGGGGAAAACTCCCAGGATGTGGGGCAGGGGGCATTGTTTGTTTTGTTTTTCAAAAATAAACTCCCACTTTGGAAGTTTGTTTCTGAAAAAGAAAACATTTGAAAATATTTGGTAAACAGTCATCAAAACAGATGGTGGCCGTCCACCAAACATTTTGTACATTCAAAGGAACCACCATGATAGCGTTTCCTTTCAATGTACAGAGATGACTGCTGGGCCGGCTCTCATCTCTGAGTTTGATGGATAGTAATCTGTCAGAATGGCAGATGTAATGGCCTTTGCCACCCTGATTACCCTATATCAAACTACACTTTTACCCGGTCACTCTCCTTCACAGTCTCTCTTAGGATCACTCTGGGTTCAACCTTCTAGATGATTTCCCATGACAGCAAACTTGCAAAATCAGATCTTCAGGGATCACTGGGAAGGGTCCTTTTGCTTTAAAAATCCAACCACGGCTTACACGTTGATTTGTACGGAGAACACAGTTGTGTTCTTACTCTGCACACGATCTATATGGGGTTCCTAGTCCCTCACTTTGGGTGGCTCCTTGGGGCCCTGCACTTCTACGTCCTCTGGACATTGTCTTGACACAAGTCATGGTTCTTATACCACTTTCTTAATATATGGTTTGGTCTCCCCCTGGGCTTCACTTTGTATTCTGTGCTATTTACGTGATTTCCATGCAAAGTATTGTGTGCATTTTGTATTCTCTGGATTAGGAGATAACTAAACCGTGTTAGAGACTATTAAATAATAAATACATATTTTTTATAAATACCTTCTGTGTTTTTTTTCATTTAATCTATACCTATAATATTGTATTCTGGTGAAACAAGCTGCTTTACACTCCTTCTGGACTAAGCCTGAAGGCTGCTCTCCACTGCTACCACTTAGAGACCTTTCTATGGTTGTCTAAGATCTCCTAAATCACCATAAGGATTGTCTGGACTGGTGCAGAGTGTCCATTTACAGAATTGTACATCATATATCAGGCCAGCCTCTCACAGTGGGTCATTGAGCTAAGACTTTCACTTCCAAGGTGCACATGTATCACTGCCCTTGTCAGGTATTAAAATACTAAGACAGATGTATGGGGGAAACAAAGAAGAGTACTCACAGGAGAACATAAAATTGTGCATCCAAAATGACCAGGATGAGATCTTACCTCTCCCCAAGAACACTTTACCAGAACCACACAGCTCTCTCACAAAGGCATTTGTGCACCCAAAGAAACATGTATAATTACATGCCAAACACTGCCAGGTGACCTCCTACATCCCCTTACTGGTGTGGAATATCTCATTTACTCCTTTCAGGCTATATCTAAGTTAATGTTCCTTATACACTTCCCACGTTGTTCCCACATAACAGAAATCGCTAAAATTGGTTAAAAATTCCAGTGTTAATCCAGGGTAAATGGTCTCTGGGCCGCAGGGTTTTACTACAAAATGTGGTGTTGCCATCTAAATGGGGTCCCTCTTTTAAAAGAGGGAGGATTGCTCAAAACGTCCAGCCAAATATGGTTGTGATGAAGGGTGAATCGTTGCAAATTGATGGTTGAATATAATGAGTAAATGGCGCTCATTTGACTGTAACAGCTGCAGTACTTCCACAGTAGATCTTTGTTCGCTGCTCCTGAAGCTAATCGTGTTTCTCGGTGAAAATGAACAAAATCACACCATCCAATCAGTCTTGTTTCTGGAGGAAACACCAGAAAGGATCAGTTTTGATTAATCACAGGCCACATGTAGTCTTATTACATATCATAAAACTCTAGCATCCAAGAAACAAGCACAATAAGCAGGGCCGGCCCTAGGCATGTGCAAGGTGTGCACCTGCACAGGGCCGCCAAACCCCAGGGGCCGCCACGACGAGGATCGGATCCACGGCGAGGATACAAACATACATATTCGTGGCGGCCCCTGGCAGAATTTGGCGGCCTACGACCCCGGCTTCCACTTTTACTTCCAGTTCCAAAGCCCTGACAGTACCCCTCCCCCCCCCTCCTTTTCACTTCCCTGGCCTCTGGCTCCGCACCGACCTCTGTTCCTCGTTCCTGATTGGGCAGTGCGCGGCGCCGGGGGTGTTTCAATCATGACTGTCACCACTCACCGGGTTGTGCGGCTGGCACAGACGCCGGAAGCCAAGGATAGAGTGATCTGCGCGGCAGCGCGCAGACTCAACCTAACCTGCTGTGGTGGTGTATGTCAGTCTGCAGCCATTTATGTGGTGGTGGTCGGACTAAGCTGAGCTCAGGTCAGGATAACAGGTATTTAAAGTGAAGTCTGAGAACGCACCTGGCGTGGGTGGGTATTGTGTGTATTCAATGAGATATGAGGGTTATCTATGCTATGGTATGTCGCCTGGATTGTACCACTCTCGCTTATATTACAGATGTGCTGCTAGGGGCATACCCCACCCTCCTGACCCCTTTAGGGCCTCTGTGTCACCCGTGATTTCCCAAACTACGCACCTGTGTAGCGCCTCGAAGCCCTTGGGGGCCTGGTTCGTGCTTTACAGTGCTATGAAATTATAAAACTTAACCACCTCCATCCCCTCCCTACCCAAGCCTCAGTCTGCCTCCCCGTGAAAGGACCTCTCACTCCAGCGAGGGCGCTTACCTGCCCGCTGCCCTGCCAGGCGCCAGCTCCCGACCACACACAACCGAGAGAAAGCGCGTGCTCCAAGCAGTGTGCAACAAACACAAGGCGCTACAATAAAGCTTACAGAAGCTGAAAGTAATAAAAGAAGGCGCTAGAAGCGCCGAGAGCGCTATTAATACCTCGTTCTGAGGATGGAAACTCTGCTCGCTGGTTGGGCGGGGGTCACACAATAACTGGAAACACAGAACTGCAGCCCCGGCGCATTGTTAATAAAACAGAATGTTAAGAAAACATGACTTTGCAAAGGAATAATATCTTTTGTGATCCAGGCACCAAGAGAGCGATAATCTTGCATTATTCCTGCAACGGTTTCACTGACTGAGATTAAACAAAAACAGAATTGTGTTGCAGTAAATGACTTTATTCGCGCTTTGTTGTGCGTAAACAATGTTCTTCGAACTTTCTTTGACAAAGAACCCGTGTGCGGTCTGTGCCAGGCGGGCACATTCAGGCAGGTGGCGCAGCTGGTGACCCAGAGGATGGCGGGGGCCTCTCCAGTGAAAAGAGCCTCTCCCGTGCGGCTGCTTGTGTGCTGCAAGGTGTGCGCAGCGCCTGGAACTAGAACGGCCCCTCTGGGAGCTGCTGCCAGGACCAGTGAAGACTCCACGCGCAACCGCCTGCTTCAGAGACAACCTTCCTCCGGGCCTCGAGTCAGGTGGGCGCCCTAGATTGTGGACATTGATTCATGCGGGGAGGGGCCCGCGGGGTCGCCGAGGCCTTGCTGTGCAGGGTTGGGAGTTTGTGGAGCTGTCTTATGCTGTGTTAATGGTCAGTTTTTAAGGGTTCATCCACCGAAGTGTCATAGCTCATGGGTCAGAAGAGGTTAAGAGTTGCACTTCACACAATGTGTCACTGACTCTGACTGAGTGAGTGACCCTGGAGTAGTAGTGTCCTTTCCAAATTCCGGCGCAAAAAGGAGGAGATACATACATTTAAGGCACCGCTAATCGGCCTGCTTGAGGAATTGGGCATCTCGTCCCTAATCCACAGTCCCTAGATCATGAGGGTGCATCCTTTCCGCATTGTGACGTGAAAATAAATCGGAGATCGATTCGTTCATCTCCAATATATTATTGCAGTACTGCCAGCTGCTGCCCGCCTGCTGAGACTAGAGACTGCACAGTTAAGATCATGCTGGACAGCGCAAAAGCAAAGGCAGCGCTCCTTGCAAGTCGCTCATGCAGGCCATTGTGCCAGGGTAAGAGTGACCTACAGCTTTGCCCCGAAAGTGAAGGACCGTTAAGTTTCTCACGATTTTGAGCACTTGCTCTTCTGTAAAATGATTTTATGTCTATCGCCCCGCTCGCGCTGCCTAAGTATGCTGACTTGTCCCCCGCCCCTCAATACCAGATGTTCTTTCCCTCCGTTCCGAAGCTGTGAGACAGGAGCAAGTGAAAAACGTGTTGGGGGAGAGGGGGGGGGGGGGTTGAAGGCAGCGAGCGGGACGTGGCTCAGGCCTAATGAGACCTAATTGCCCGCCTCGTAGACTAGAGGCCCAGAGGCTGTTCCTCATACCTGGTGTGTATTGTATGCAAAAAGCTGCAAAGGCCGACATGGTGGCAGGGTTGTGGATTCACAGGCTAGGCCAAATTAGCCTTTTGGCTGTCAGAGTAATCGGAAAGTACTGTCTCTACGGGGAGCGTGGTGCATTAGGAAGAACAATGGACCCAGGGCTTTGTCAGAAATAATAACACCGGGGAGAGGGGAAGCTGTGTGCTCGGCTTCCCACCCACTGTGTGTGCCCCAGGACTGCCTCGGCGGCGGAACCTCAGCTCCTGTGAGCCGTCTCCAACCATTCCCTATGTTACAGGCTTTACACGCACCTTCTCATGGGGTTTAAACACGGCTAAAGCTCTTCTAGCCGCTAGGTTGAGGTCAAGCAGGGTGACTGTGGATGGTTCCTGAGCTCCGCCCCGCCCGGACCCCCTCTTCCGGGGCCCCAACCTACGCATCCTGCACAGGGCCACCATGAGCCTAGAGCCGGCCCTGCAATAAGCATAAAAGGGTCAGATGCTGCCCAGCTGCCTTTAAAAAAAACTAGGAAAAACAGGACTTTTTTTGCACATTCTGTATATTGGATCATTATATCTTTCAACTCTGAGCATAAAGCCAGAGGATAACATTCCTACATTACTTTTCACACACCCCAAGTGCCAGTGGAGAAGTCATGGATTCTATCAAAGTTTTTCAGGACTTGTCTAAAATTGGAAATTACTGAAATGTTCAAATATGCACAGTATATACAGTGCCTTTGAGTCTTCAGCCGGATATAGCAGTAAACGTTTAATGCTTGAACTTTTCATGATACTATGCTTCAACATCCTGCGCCTAGACACACAAGTGTTTCTTACATGAGATTAATGGTGAAATGTTGAACATTGTGTGCACAGTGGACAATCGCTAAATTATGTGAAAGATAAAATATCCATCGAAAAGGAGATCAGATCATGTAACGTTCAATATGTAATATATTTTGAAAATCACACATATACCTACAATATCATTCAAGATTAGGTAGGCAGAGGTCAGGAAACAGAGGACTCGGCCTCAGCTACTACCTGCCTATGCGTACTTTAACAATCAAAGAGAGTCCGTCCGTGTTGTTTGGACTATCTTTCCACTCTTTCTTTTAGTTAGAACACAGAAAGTTTTCTTAAAATAACCCTCACTCACCAAAATTTCCCTTGGTGGCATTCTTCATCATAGAATTCTTCCTGTCCCGCTGCAGGACAGGGCATGCTGCGACTGCCAAAAACGTGGGGGCACTTTTGATGGTATACTATGAAGAGTTGGGAAGTATAACAGTGGGAGGGTCTTATCTAACGAGAAACTGGAGTTAAAAATACCTGGCTAAATAGGGAAAAAATTATTTATTCTAAACTCTATCTGGTATAGTTAAAAGGGTAATTGAAAGTCATACGTTTATGTCAGACTTTCTTCAAAGCTACTCCCTTGTCAGTGAAGATAGCTTTTTATTTTAGATGAGGATGAGGAGGTGAGATGGCAGGGTCTTTTTGTATCATCTTACAGGAGCTTCTTCTACTTTCCCCATTTTTGAAGGAGGTTCCTCAAGGCTTGTCCCTCAGCCCCATAACATCTACATGACTCCCTTGGCCAACATTGTCAGCTCATCCTGTCACTATCAGAAGACCCCCCACCAAGATGGCCTACTTCCACAGGGGCATGACGAGCATCGCAGTCTGGATGAAGGACAGCGGCCTAAAATTCAATACAGTCAAAACAGAAGTACTGATCTTCGGGAATAACACCTCCCCATGGAACGACTCCTGGTGGCTCTCCAAACTAGGACCTCCTCCTACTCCGACAGACCACACCCCCAACCTCAGCAACATCCGGGACAGCAAGCTCACCAGGAAGAACCAGATTAATACAGTCTCCTCCGCCTGCTTCCTCACACTTTACATGCTCCATTAGATCTTTAAATGGCTCCCCATCAACATCAGATGAACCGTCACTCAAGCCCTGGTTACCAGTTAGCTGGACTACGGAAACGTACTCTACGTAGGAATCACCATGCACCTCTTGAACAGATGTCCGACCATACAGAATTCAGCAGGCAGACTCATTCTTAACCTCCCCAAACATACACACATCACCCTCCACCTCAAGAAGCTCCACTCACTCCCCCTTCAGAAAATATGCCAATTTAAGATAGTAAGCTACACCTACAAAGCCCTTCACAATGAAGGACCTGCTTACAACAACCACTGCATCAGCTTTCACCAACCCTGCACTCTTCCTCCCTCACCCTCGCACACCGCCTGCATCTACTGTAGCAACAGTGTAGGACGTTCCTTCTCCTACTTGGAATCAAAGTCCTGGAACGATCTACCCCTTCACCTAAGAACCTCATCCTCTCCTCTGTAATACAGGAAAGGACTCAAGACCTGGCTGTTCAACTGAACCCCCTTAGGCAGTGAGATCCACAGCACCTAGATACCCTTGTGGGTGATTGGCTGCACTTTATTAATCGTGTTTGATTGATTGTTTGATTGGCCAGGCTTGGACCAGGTGCCAAAGGTACCCACAGCACCTGATGTTTCGCAGATGTCACTGGGCTCCTGCCTTCATGGCCTCTGAGACAAGGATTAGCAAGGGTAGTGTGAGGGGTATACAAAAGATCATGCCAGAGATGCTGGTTCCACTGCTGGCTACATCTAACTGATTTGCATGCTGAACAGTAACATTATTGCCCTATTGCATTACCTCCAGATTTAGTGCATAGCTCTAAATGAGCAGAATGCGGCTTTAAAGTATGTCACCTTGTGCTTGGGAGTCAATAGAGGTGCAGCAGCACAAGGTCAAGTATCTTCATTCGTAGTAAAGTCATTGCAGCAATATGTCCTGCACATGTAGCAGACACATGTTTGCATGCTTTTGGCCAATTCGCCAAATGGTTGCCGATTTTTGTCAGTGATATCACACACCATCAATAACATTACAGGGTTGACTGCCTGTCCCAAACCTAGCCACTCCACTTTCTCCTTGAGGGCTAGAGAAAGAACATGGATTGGAAACAGTAGAAAATAATGATGGATGTCAGAGACTTATTTTCTTTCTGTTCCTGCGACTGCCTACATAACTCATGAGAGCAGAGATAGCAAATGCTGTGCCAAGAACGCCAAAGGACGAGATTGGATAGCAGCTTCTATTCCTTGCTAACCATAATTCATGTCAAAGCACACCCTTCTGGGCCCAGATATATCATGTTGCTGTGCTCATTTAGTCATAAATTGTAGCCATGAAGACAACAAGGATCACGCGTCTGCAAAGCAATATCATTTGATGCGATGTAGACCATGCACTTGTTTTTTTTTATGTATGTCATGTTAGTTTACTGCAATGTTTTTACATTGTGCAATTACATTTTGAGTCCTAATTCTGGAAAACTTTACAACACAACCATTTAAATATTCTAGATGGTTTTAACTTAAAACAAACACATCTTTGAAATATAGAATGCTGTGATAGTCCTGTATCAGTTACTATGATTTAGGACTGGAGGATGAGTTGAGGAGTTCATAATATGATGTGGGATGCCAAGCTTAGCCCATGTATACTTTAGGCTCTGCTCAAGGGGTTTGACTCACAAAGTGTGACCATTTTGCAATCTGTTTATGGCGATCTGGTTTCTATGTACAGAGGGAGCTAAGAACCGGTATGGCTGAAGCTTTGAGTTCTGTGTTCAGTACCGCCTTTGAAAACAGATAGCAGGAGTAGGCGAAGGTGACAAACAGGATGACTGGCATAATATATATCACAACAATATCATGATACAGAAATATTGTGTCAAACATATTGACTACAAAAACATTGTTTCCCTGTATTTATACAGGTAAGTACAAAAATATCAGAAAAAAATATTGTTTCACACTAATATTGTTTAGAAACATACACAAACATCATTTTTTAACATATATATGTATATAGTGTAAAATAGTAAATCTAAATATTTTAATACATAGCATTAAAGGAACTCCCTCTGGAAACTCTCAGGACAGGGCATCATCATCAGTGTAAATTCCCCGCAAGGCCCTGTCATCGGGCCCTTCCTCTATGGAATTGAATTAAAGAGCATGCAAGTGGGTGAACTACAAGTCAACACCGATATCTGAAGTACTGGGAGATTACCAGAAAGGATTTCCCTCACAATTCCCCCATACAACCTTCCCCTTACACATTTGGATCCCTGGCTGCAGGATGAAAGAGGACCCCATGCAGAACACAACAACTAAGGAGGCTCGTCCACGATCCCTTCTAAGAAAGAGGCCCACTGGACCCAGAGACTCATGCAAATTGATGGGCTGAGCTTTCTCACTGCCGCAAGATTTCTGCTTGCTCCACTGTTTGCCATCCTCACTTCCAAGTGGATCTGTGAGGCACTGCTCAGCTATGCTGTCTATGAAACCCTACTCCCCGATTGTAATGTAAATGACTAAGACCACAGCTCTTGCATCACAATATCGGCCCTCCTGACCCACCCACCTAATGTCCTGCCTTCGGTCCGCAGAGTGAACATGAAAGGAGATTGCCTACTGCAATGTACCTGGGTATACACATGGTGAGTGACACTGTATATCAGGTATTTGGGGATCTGCCTGCTGCTGAGCTTAGTCCCTGATGGAATAGCACCGTTACCTCCTCCTGGAGCCGCTGCACCGTTAGTGGCCATCCCACAGCAGAAACTACCATGTGCCTGGAGTTATAAATGCCTTTTGTCAGTTTACAGCTCGGCAAGGGCAGCACTGTACTAGTCCTATGCTTAAAGACTTGGCTGTTTAAATGGCAAAAGACTTTGGGCCAGATGTAGGAGCCCTAATACCGGTCGGAAACGGGGTCCGGTTCAGAGGAATCTTGCAGGTTGACAAGCGGATTGCGAGTGCTGAGGGCGATGTGCCAAGCGCGCTCCAATCCTCCTCCCGAGACCCATGGTGCTAGTAGCGCCCCGTTTTAAAAGTGCTGATACACCCCTGAATTTGGGTTTTTTTTGGAATGAGCAATCGCTCTTCTAATTTTTAAGCACTTTTTTCACTTTTTCCTTTTTCACTTTCACGTCCCCAGGACAGGGTAGACTATTAGAGTGTCCATACCGCCGGGGTATAGTCCTGACGAATGCCATGGTGAATATATACCACAATGAAGGCAGAAACATGTTGACTGATTAAATTTTAAAACTTGTGGTATTTAGCTGAATTTATCCAAAATCCTAATAACCTTGGCCTTTAAATTCAGACACATATACCACTTACACGTGTCTTAGGGATCACTCATTAAAAGTTTTTTTGATACCCTATTAATCACTTTTAATTTTAGAATTTCCACAACACGTCCTCCCCACACGACCAGCTCCGCAGTCTTTCTGGCGTCGCAGCACACCGAAGAGACACTCGGTCTCTTCGGTGGGGCCCGATGATGAAGCATGACACTGACCAGGTCGGTGTGTGAGGGCTTTCCTACTCAGATAGAGTGACTGTGATCTAAATAACCCTCTTATCTGTGTGCTCCATATCCCTGGTAGCTAGGTGCTTGACCAGACCTCTCTTTTTTTGTTGTTTGTCACCTGTGCAATGTGACACACAGACATGCCCTTAGGACATGTATGTGTGCCACATTGCACACAAGCCTGTACTTGGGGTGCTAGAGGGTGTCAAAGTGACACCCCCTGCACCCTTGCAGGATTCAGTATTTACCGATTCTGTAAATACAGAATCGGTATTTCCCATTGATTCCTATGGTCTTCAAAGCCCATAGGAATCAATGGGAAATACCGATTCTGTATTTACAGAATCGGTAAATACCGAATTTTACAGATTCTGTAATTCAGATTTTAAAATTACCTAAATCTGCCCCCTTCCCATTTACAGACTCTTAAATACCAAATTGGTAAAATTCGGTATTTAAGAGTCTGTATATGGGAATTACCTACATCTAGCCCTTTGTCATTTTCTCTTTCGGCGTGGATAGCACTGTGCTAATCCTATGCTTAAAAACTTTGAAAGAAAAACAGACATTTGAGGCAAGCAGATTTAGAGTGTCGCTGGTGTTGAGAGTGCTCTAACAGGAGCTGCTTTCCACCTAAATATGAGAACTACCCAGAGTTCTCTCCTTCTTTTTTGCATAATTTATACGTCACTCTATGCCTGAAAGGGTTTTGTTTTGACTTAATACTGGGCGCTCCCTTGTGTTCTGACAAAGCTATACCTCTCTGAAGAGCTCTAATTAGAGCGAAACACTGTGTCAGGGGTTGCTTTTACTCATTTCAGGTTTGCTTGAATTGGTATTTTACCAATTCAAAGCTGTAATATTGTGCCTGGAGTGATAAATGCCTTTTGTCAGTTTACAGCTCGGCAAGGACAGCACTGTACTAGTCCTATGCTTAAAGACTTGGCTGTATAAATGCCAAAAGTCTTTGTCATTTTCTATCTCGGCGTGGATAGCACTGTGCTAATCCTATGCTTAAAAACTTTGATAGAAAAACAGACATTTGAGGCGAGCAGATTTAGAGTGTGGCTGGTGTTGAGAGTGCTCTAACAGGAGCTGCTTTCCACCTAAACGTGAGAACTACCCAGAGTTCTCTCCTTCTTTTTTGCATATATATATATATATATAGATATATATATATATGCCAGACGTCCTCTCTCAGTTGAAAGAAGGAAGGGGCACAGCGGGGCTCTTTTGAACATTTATTGGAGAAAAGTCGTCATGACCGGTTTCGGCGTCAAGCCTTTTTCAAATGCCGCAGTTCGTGAAGGGTGCCTCCGTCAGGTTATTATTGAGCTCCTCCCATTCCGTGATGCAAAGGCTCAGCTGCAGCGCATTTTCGTGCCGACGCCACAGAAGCCTCTGCCACGGACTTCTGTTCCCATCGTGCACCATATTGGAATTCAATGCGCCGCAGGGCTAAGTAACCCACAAATTTGCAGGGAATAAATGTTCTTATGTTCCCTACTCCCTAGCCCATGCCATCAGTGTCACATGGGCTGGAAGCGAAAGACAATGCAGACGCCTCTCGGGAAGTTCATGCGCCTCCAGACGAAGGGCAGCTTATCTGGGAGGAGCTGTAAACAGGATTAAAAAAATATATATATATATATATTCACTGAAAAAACCATAGGTTTTAGGCCATATATAGTTAGGGATTAGCATTTACAAAACCTTAATTTACTCGCACAAAACCATAGAAATTCGCATATATATTTAGATGCAATAACTATATATCGCGCACCCGCAATCCACTGCTGATGATGTCACATATTACATCATTCATGACATGGTCAGTGACATCACTGATGACATCACTGATGACAACTCAAATGACATCACTGATGACAACTCAAATGAGATCACTGACAACATCACTGATGACATCAATCATGTGATAATACGATCAACCTCTTCAGACTCTAATATAACCTTAGATACACTCAGAGTAAACAGCCACTCACAGACTGTCACTCATCCATGGAGTTACTCACACACCTAGTCAGTCATGCACTGAATCAATCACACCTCCATTTCATCAACTATACAGTTATACACACCTTACTTATTCAAACATATACTAACACATATTTACTCTCTTATACAATTCCTGATACAAGTTTTCAATGATCCATTCAGCCACTCACACATTCACTGGCTCTTATACACAGTAATTTATATATGTGAACTCTCACATGTACTTTGTTTTATATATGTACTTACTTTGACATGTAGCACTGAGATATCCATTCACTCACCAATACACTCGTACACAGTCAACCACCCATACAGCTGTTTCCACATGCAGTTTTGTACCCATGGATCTAGTGAATCAACTGTTCACACATGTATGCACAGAGTCACACACCTCCCAGCCACCCCCACACACACACTCACTCTCCCATACAAATACTTGGGCAACCAATCAATAACCCATATAGTTACTCATATAGCTACTGATCAACACATGCAGCAGTTCATAGAACAACAGATATAATGATGCACAAATTAAGACAGTTTAGTCACTAACCCATGCACTCAGTGAGACACATTTAATCACTCTCTCATACAGTCAGTCATGCACCTACTAAATCCGTCATCCAGACACTTATACATCCACTCATTCTTCAATATGTAAGACATATTTTAACTTTACAGAAACATACAGTCACTGGATGATGTCATCAGTGATGTCATCAGTGATGTCACTGACCATGTCATGAATGATGTAATATGTAACATCATCAGCAGTGGATTGCGGGTGCGCGATATATAGTTATTGCATCTAACTATATATGCGAATTTCTATGGTTTTGTGCGAGTAAATTAAGGTTTTGTAAATGCTAATCCCTAACTATGGGGCCGATCAGGATAGCGGTTTTTCCGCATCCTCGGGGCCGGCGGAAGCCACCGCCGGCCCCGAGGATGCGGAAAAACCGCAGCGGACTGACCAAGGACCCACCGCCACATTAGGATGGCTGGTGGGTCCTGGTTTCCGTCCGCAGCTTTTCCGCCGCGGTTGGCTTACAACCGCGGCGGAAAAGCTCTAATATGGTGACGGTGTCTCTCAGACACCGTCCACCATATTAGGATGGGCAGTGAATTATGCTTTTCCGCGGCGCGTTTCCCGCCGTGGAAAAGCATACGGAACTTCACTGCGGGGGCCCGTTGCGGGCCCCCTAGGTGAAGGGGGGGTGGGGGGTGCACATGGGGGGTACCTATGGTACCCCCCTGCATTTGCATGCAGAAAGCGGCAGGCACCGCACGGTGCCTGCCTCTTTCTGCATGCAAAAGCAATGCGTGCATTTTTAACATTGCCGCGGGTGCAGCTTGAAGCTGCACCCGCCGCAATGTTAAAAATAGAGGATGTGACCGCCAGGGTGGCGGTCACATCCTAATTGCACAGGAGGGAACTCCGCATGCCCATGCGGAGGTTCCCTCCTGCTCTGGGGTCGCGGACGGACGCAAGTCCGTCCGCGATCCTGATCGGCCCCTAAATATGGCCTAAAACCTATGGTTTTTTCAGTGAATTTCAATGGTTTTTTAATAGCAAATATCTATAGCTGTAAGATATATTCTTATTCTAATTCACAAATATATTTTATATTTTTTTTTTTAAGCAAAGGACCCAGATGCATTTACAGTTTATCACTAACAATGTTCCAGGCTAATGTATTTTCACGGGAAATTAACAACTGTCCTGCAAGTAAAATATTCCTATTTCGTGAAAAAGGGCGTTTCTTCGTCCCATGAGGGAGCCGTTGAGCAAAAGAGACTCGACCTGCTGTATTAGTCGCTGATAGGCCTGATTATCGGATTTTTATCGATCACTTTATGTTGCAAAAGTGGAAAACAAAACAGCCCTTGCGCATTTATTTTTACAGCATTCCTGCGTATTATACCCTACCCCCAAACAGTATTTTGCCTGTTACCATAGTAGTAGTTTATGGAACACTTACGTCAGCACATAGGTTAAAATTTCACCACCATATGTTTCTAATGAGTGAGCTTCAGCATTATACTTCAAATTATAAATATCATTTATATTGATGACTGCTACCCCCACAAAAAAACAGACGTATGTACTTTTTTAATTAACTTTTATTAAAACAATAACTGGAACTATAACTAAAATATTACACTACAATAAATAACTAGAACTATAAGTAACAAAACAATATAATAAACAACATATAATATGGAGTCCAAAATAAGTATTGTAGTTAATCTGCAAAACAAAAAGAAAATTAGTGTTTAAATTTAGATTGAAGTGACTAAATGAGATCAAACATCACAAGTCAAAGTAAAACTTGACAATATTTATATTTTTTTTAATCTTCGCAGTGTACCTGAAACGCTTCCACTGGCATTGTACGTGCAGACTTTGGTCCACCCTCTTTTATCAATTTTTGCAGTTTGAGATATAACGTCCTACATGTGTTATTCATCTCCTACTTTCTCCTTTCAAATTCTCTTGTAAAGACCTTAACAACAAATAAAGGGAACATTTTCTGCATATTTTTAATAAAGCATTTGACACAATGCATAGTAACACTGTATTTATTGAATGTTTTGAAATAAATTTTCACAAGTCTTAAAAAAGGTGAATGCAAGAAAAGTTACTTGCCGCATATGCAAGACTGCTTTCAAGAGGAGACCCCAATAAAAAGGACTTGTGTGGAACTGCAAGTATGCTGAAGCAGTTGCAGACTAAGAATCCGGTCAACTTTGCAAGGGAAGAGTTAAGGAGATTGAGAGCGGCTCCTTCTGCTTCATGAGAAGGCCCGAGTACCAGTGGAGCAACACCGTCAACCTCTAGAGCACAGCCTAATATTTGTCCCCAATTTGAAACCCTTTAAGAGAAAAAGTAAGAAGGTTGGGAGCTTTGTATGCCATCCTAATATCTAATTATCCATAGTTATACAGAGATCCGCCCTGTATCAGACTCATATGTACAAGTGTATATTGTAGATTATCTGCCACCGAAAACCTCTCAAGTACCTATATCCGTTACTTTTTAACTTCGTTGAGTAGTCATATTGTGAGTATTTACCTTAAAGTTGTTAATTTTTTATTGATTATTGCTCTTTGAGATATTCCCTGTCTACAAACAGAGAAGAATAGGAATATTCTGTCTCCCTTTGCAGATAGTGAAGGATAGGTAATGCGGACTTTTGTCCCCCGTTGTAATCCGTCATACCTGTTTTTCTCCCCACTGATTGATTGATTGGCTGGACATTTATTGTTCAAGGAATAGTTCTCTCGAGGTATTCTTTGTTTGTAAATAACATGGAATAGAAATATTCTGTCTAGTCTTTGCAAATAGTGAAGGGTGGGTAATGCGGACCTTTGTCCCCCGTTGTAATCTGTCATACCCATCTACTCCCCACTGATTGAGAAACTAGTTCCACCCGGACCATTTATTAGAGGTACATCATCTGGCTCAACCGGAGAGTACCCCTAATAAAGAAGACATATGTAAAAAACGAAGTAATCACTGTATCCTGTGAAACAGAAACTTTAGCATGAAATACACTTGAAAAGAAAGGGAAAGAAATCAAACAAAATCAGTAGGCCACTGATGAGTTTTTGACTTCGCTAGAAATAAGAAACATGAAAGTAGTGAAAAAAGCAAAGCTTGACGTTACGGCAGCCACGAGGTAGCTAGGCTCCGCCCCCCCCCCCCCCCCCCCCCCCACTGCTCCAAGCATGTCTGTTCCACCGCCCGCAACGCCCATTAACGGTAACATGAAATAGATACAAATCAGCAGATACCTACCCCCATTCCGGAAACTCCCGAAGTGCAACAGGGCCACGGTTACGCCCATCCGGAAGATGAGGCCTCGACACGTGCAGGGCGGGGCCCAGCTAACCGCCATCAGCCGTGAAGTGGATGGGCCGAAATGTACTGGTCTCCCGATTCCCTTCTTCTTCCGCCTTGCAGGCCACAGGGGGGATGTCTTGCCTCTACCTCCGACCCCCCCCTTCTTATCGCCTGGTCCGGACATCACGGATATCAACGCCAGGTGTCGGCGTGGGGTGCGCTGGGAGGGAAAGGCGGCACAAACGAGCCTCTCCCACCCCCCCAGGTGGGGGCCCCTCAGCTGCACCCCCAACGCTCCACTCACCCATCAAAAGGGTCGTCGCGTAAGGTGCACCAGGAGAGGAGCCGAGGCCGACGGTATCTTCTTCTTTTTTCAATAATGGCTGCGACAACACTGGGGGGGGATGTCTTGCACATGCCACCGACCCCCCCCACCTCCCCTCGTATCTCCTGGTCTGGCCCCGGCTTGATATGAGCTCCCCGTTCGATCCTGAAGCGGCACCCTGCAGGCCACGGGGGGGATGTCTTGCCTCTGCCTCCGACCCCCCCCCCTCTTATCGCCTGGTCCGGACATCACGGATATCAACGCCAGGTGTCGGCGTGGGGTGCGCTGGGAGGGAGAGGCGGTACGAACAAGCCTCTCCCACCCCCCAGGTGGGGGCCCCTCAGCTGCACCCCCAACGCTCCACTCACCCAACAAAAGGGTTCCTCCACTCTTGCGATGCAGCGGCGCTGCACTCACCCGACAAAAGGTCTCGTCCACTATTGCGAGGCAATGATGCTCCGCTCACCCAGCGGGGGTCTCGTCCACTGTTGCGGTGCAACGACGCTTCTAGTTTCCTGCGTCCAGAAACGTTCTCCTCAACTTTGAAGATTCTATAAGAGCCACGGGAGCCCCCGACCCCCGATGGGGAATGACTGCCATGATCACCCACGGAACGACCACGACGTAGCCGCGGGACGTCGGCGCGCTCATGCCGGCGCCGGCCTCAGTCTTGAAATCACCAAAATCCTGCAAGACTACCAACTTGATCAGTTCCGGTGGGACACCAGTATGACCCGGTAGGAGAGATTGTTGCCTCCCACCCCACTTTGACTGATGGTTCATGTCGGCAGTCCCCTCTGCTACCCTTCAACGAAAACTTTTGGACTGCCGAAAGAGGTCCCGGTCCAACCACGAGTTGGTGGAGACATTTTGACTATACTTGGACCTTCCTGACCTCAACCAAAATGGCGCCGGCACAAATGAAACTCTCAACTCCTTGTTGTGCCCCGATTGCTCAGCCTTGATATCATGAGATATGTATGCAGTTTTTAGCACATGAATTGATATGGGATAAGACTGATTACACGTTCGAACAATGAATTGATATTAAGTTCTAATGCATCATTGATTACTGTATTTATTATTGAAGGTTGGAATTGTCGACACTAATGGTACTTGCTCACAATGAATTATCGATATGATTTTGTTGCACTTGTCGCACTTTTTACTATGAAATCAACGACCACAGACTCTGTTATGTTTTCCACAAATAAATACCCCCCCCCATTTACAGTTCCAGCCTGCTCTGTGGCCGGCCCACGGGGTTGTAGGCCCGTATTTGGGCACCAACATTTTTATTAAAGGTTTTTGAAAAAGCAAACGTAGTTGTAACGCGTAGATTGGTAAGTTTCGAAGAAATGGCCACTGTTTCCGATTTTCTTTTTTTTTTTTTTTTAAAAGCAGGTGAAATCAAGCAGCTCAGTTAGTTAAGGGTTAAAAAGTATAGTACGCAGAAACATTGAAAATATGAATGGTCCAGGTTTGTTGTATGTGTTTTTCATTTTTGTACAGCATAAAGCAATCGATAAAGATCCTGGTATTTACCCTCTACTTTATATGCTACCTGTATCAGGGAAGTTGTTTTAAATGCCCCTAAGCCACCCCGAAGGAATGTCACCTGGCCCCCCTAGTTCGAACGAAAACGACCCCGTACCACTAAAGGTTATCTCTCTTCCTCAAAAATGACAAAAATTACTTTCTAGGACGTTTTGGACATTGATGATTTTCATATGATCTATTTATTAAAGTAATACTCATCTCTCCGCATGAAATTAATTTTCAACATGCTACACAAGTCAATCTCATCTGCCCAAAGTTCTTTTGCAGATTTGGGACCGTTTCCCTTGCCTCTGACTCACTTATTGCTAAGTCATTGATGGATGTTTATGCCGAAAGGGGATTATCCACCAAATCTCGAAGTTGTGCTTTAGAATAATTAAGAGGGTGCCACCTCTCCATGTGCCGATGCATGGTATGATTACCATAGCTATATTTTTTTTCGGTCCCTCTCGAGAGTTTTTTTTTGCAGATGAGACAGGTAACGAACCTGGCATTAACTTTCTTTTCATGAGAAGGAAAAGAAAAAAATTGCCAGATAAAATTCACTTTCACATGGGACTTTCTTGGCATTTCTTTCAGAAACTTTTACATCACTGTGTCATTTCTTTGTCTATCCTGGTTAAAGCAATGTCATATAAATAGTTGTTTAAAAAGTTTTTTTTTAACGTGTTTACTTTGTTGGAGCGTTGTATATATTTATAAGTTATTAAAGTGTTATAATCCTACTACTTTGTTGGAGTGCTATATATTTTTAATGTGACACATAATTGTGAAGACTTTGATGTACAAAAAGGCATCCCTGGAATCTTCCGCTTCAGGCTAGGTCCCACACACCCTTACAGTGAGAATCCCCTCCCCAATCACAATACAGGATCGTTATCAGATAGTAGGAACGCGTGTGGTGTGACGGATCTCATGAGGTGGCGACCTTGATCTACTGTAACTCCTTTGAACAGGGGTGATTCTTTACAGTTAGGGCCATAAACTACATCCGCAGGGCTAGGTGATAGCCTGGGACCGGCCTGGACAATCAGACACAGAGGAAGAGGAGTGTCAGAGGGTGCGGTAGTGAATAGGGTGAAAGGGAGGTGTCGGGCGGGCCCTGGGTGTGATACTCAGGGAAGAGCAGCGCAGATGGGGGGAAGTTTATGGCCCATGCATGAGAGAGAGAGCAGGGGTGACCAGTGTGTGGGGGAGATGCTTGCGAGGGTGGGGAGCCATGCTGAGGATCTGCGGCGTACAGAGAGTGGGTCTGGTCAAGGCATCTAAAATGGCTGCCGTCCACGACAATGGTGTGGCATTGGAAAAAAAGCAAGATGGCGCACACAATGTTTATCAATACGGATTAATTTATAACAATTATTTTTAACAATATATTTACTCGCAGTGTCAAAATGGCGATCAACACTTCCTAATTTCCTTCGAATCGAACGTTAACAGAAGTCAAGCGGCAAAAAAAAAAAAAAAAAACGCTCACGCGCAACCGCTGGAAGACAAGTATCAACATATATGAGCCTCCTCAACCACCCTCAGAAAACATAGGGGGTCAAGATACGTCTCCCATACCCCCTTATACCCAATACTCACATTGCTTTTCCTCCATCTAGTAATTTAATTAAATCGAAACACAAAATGGCGAATTCACGTTTCGCTACCAGTTTGCGACCCGGTTCCCGAACCGAGAAGCGCTTCTACCGCGAAAAATCTTTTTTTTTTTTTTGCCCCACGGGACCCTTTAATAACCCCAACATCATTCCTAGGGGGTCAAGAGGGGTCTACCTTGCCCCCTTTCATTAAATTCCCCCTTCGTTTTTCTCCTCCTCTTGTCTCTCGATCCTACCGAGAGACAAGATGGCGGCCGCACCGGACTGTTTAGAATGTTGACAGACACCGGAGAGCCAATCAGCTTCGCTTTGCAAAGCTCCGTTACGCGAAAAGTACGCGATCTGGAGCGCTATCCGGGACGCTGTCACAGATATATCTGTTTTTTTAAACGTTAATTTCTCAAAATCCACTGGAGCACATATATTGAGACCCAGCAAAGGCACATCGGGCTAACAGTCCCTACAATTTTGCCAAGTTTTGTGTAAATCCATTCAGCCGTTCGAGCTAAAAGTGAGGCCAAAGGCCCTATGGAAAAATGAATGGGAAAAACGCGTTTTGGGACCCCCTTTTTTCTCGGCCCCCCCTTGACGGAACCCCCCCAAATTTTCAGGGGCTGCTCAGAAACAAAATGTTACGATACAGAAAAGGGGGTGGTGATGAACAGAGTGTCTGAATTAAGCAGACCACTCTTACCCAGTCCAAAGATCAGGGCTTGATCCATCACCGTTATTTATCTCACTGCACCATCCCAGCTCAGAACCTGGCTATATGCAAATCAGTCTGTCCCTGGCCCAGTGCATCATGGGAACAGGGCAGACTAAACTACCAAGCCAATTCTTCACCAGAAAGGAGACAAGCTACCGGGGACCGGTTTCTGGCATTTCAGCCGTCTTCGGCCCGGCTTGCTTGAATCCTGATGGTGCAGTGAGAAAGGGACTCATGTCTGAGTATACCCTGCCACACCTATAGTGGCCAAAAACAATACAGAAAAGGGGGTGGTGATGAACAGAGTGTCTGAATTAAGCAGACCACTCTTACCCAGTCCAAAGATCAGGGCTTGATCCATCACCGTTATTTATCTCACTGCACCATCCCAGCTCAGAACCTGGCTATATGCAAATCAGTCTGTCCCTGGCCCAGTGCATCATGGGAACAGGGCAGACTAAACTACCAAGCCAATTCTTCACCAGAAAGGAGACAAGCTACCGGGGACCGGTTTCTGGCATTTCAGCCGTCTTCGGCCCGGCTTGCTTGAATCCTGATGGTGCAGTGAGAAAGGGACTCATGTCTGAGTATACCCTGCCACACCTATAGTGGCCAAAAACGATACAGAAAAGGGGGTGGTGATGAACAGAGTGTCTGAATTAAGCAGACCACTCTTACCCAGTCCAAAGATCAGGGCTTGATCCATCACCGTTATTTATCTCACTGCACCATCCCAGCTCAGAACCTGGCTATATGCAAATCAGTCTGTCCCTGGCCCAGTGCATCATGGGAACAGGGCAGACTAAACTACCAAGCCAATTCTTCACCAGAAAGGAAACAAGCTACCGGGGACCGGTTTCTGGCATTTCAGCCGTCTTCGGCCCGGCTTGCTTGAATCCTGATGGTGCAGTGAGAAAGGGACTCATGTCTGAGTATACCCTGCCACACCTATAGTGGCCAAAAACGATACAGAAAAGGGGGTGGTGATGAACAGAGTGTCTGAATTAAGCAGACCACTCTTACCCAGTCCAAAGATCAGGGCTTGATCCATCACCGTTATTTATCTCACTGCACCATCCCAGCTCAGAACCTGGCTATATGCAAATCAGTCTGTCCCTGGCCCAGTGCATCATGGGAACAGGGCAGACTAAACTACCAAGCCAATTCTTCACCAGAAAGGAGACAAGCTACTGGGGACCGGTTTCTGGCATTTCAGCCGTCTTCGGCCCGGCTTGCTTGAATCCTGATGGTGCAGTGAGAAAGGGACTCATGTCTGAGTATACCCTGCCACACCTATAGTGGCCAAAAACGATACAGAAAAGGGGGTGGTGATGAACAGAGTGTCTGAATTAAGCAGACCACTCTTACCCAGTCCAAAGATCAGGGCTTGATCCATCACCGTTATTTATCTCACTGCACCATCCCAGCTCAGAACCTGGCTATATGCAAATCAGTCTGTCCCTGGCCCAGTGCATCATGGGAACAGGCAGACTAAACTACCAAGCCAATTCTTCACCAGAAAGGAGACAAGCTACCGGGGACCGGTTTCTGGCATTTCAGCCATCTTCGGGCCGGCTTGCTTGAATCCTGATGGTGCAGTGAGAAAGGGACTCATGTCTGAGTATACCTTGCCACACCTATAGTGTCCAAAAACGATACAGAAAAGGGGGTGGTGATGAACAGAGTGTCTGAATTAAGCAGACCACTCTTACCCAGTCCAAAGATCAGGGCTTGATCCATCACCGTTATTTATCTCACTGCACCATCCCAGCTCAGAACCGGGCTATATGCAAATCAGTCTGTCCCTGGCCCAGTGCATCATGGGAACAGGGCAGACTAAACTACCAAGCCAATTCTTCACCAGAAAGGAGACAAGCTACCGGGGACCGGTTTCTGGCATTTCAGCCGTCTTCGGCCCGGCTTGCTTGAATCCTGATGGTGCAGTGAGAAAGGGACTCATGTCTGAGTATACCCAGCCACACCTATAGTGGCCAAAAACGATACAGAAAAGGGGGTGGTGATGAACAGAGTGTCTGAATTAAGCAGACCACTCTTACCCAGTCCAAAGATCAGGGCTTGATCCATCACCGTTATTTATCTCACTGCACCATCCCAGCTCAGAACCTGGCTATATGCAAATCAGTCTGTCCCTGGCCCAGTGCATCATGGGAACAGGGCAGACTAAACTACCAAGCCAATTCTTCACCAGAAAGGAGACAAGCTACCGGGGACCGGTTTCTGGCATTTCAGCCGTCTTCGGCCCGGCTTGCGTGAATCCTGATGGTGCAGTGAGAAAGGGACTCATGTCTGAGTATACCCTGCCACACCTATAGTGGCCAAAAACGATACAGAAAAGGGGGGGGTGATGAACAGAGTGTCTGAATTAAGCAGACCACTCTTACCCAGTCCAAAGATCAGGGCTTGATCCATCACCGTTATTTATCTCACTGCACCATCCCAGCTCAGAACCTGGCTATATGCAAATCAGTCTGTCCCTGGCCCAGTGCATCATGGGAACAGGGCAGACTAAACTACCAAGCCAATTCTTCACCAGAAAGGAGACAAGCTACCGGGGATCGGTTTCTGGCATTTCAGCCGTCTTCGGCCCGGCTTGCTTGAATCCTGATGGTGCAGTGAGAAAGGGACTCATGTCTGAGTATACCCTGCCACACCTATAGTGGCCAAAAATGATACAGAAAAGGGGGTGGTGATGAACAGAGTGTCTGAATTAAGCAGACCACTCTTACCCAGTCCAAAGATCAGGGCTTGATCCATCACCGTTATTTATCTCACTGCACCATCCCAGCTCAGAACCTGGCTATATGCAAATCAGTCTGTCCCTGGCCCAGTGCATCATGGGAACAGGGCAGACTAAACTACCAAGCCAATTCTTCACCAGAAAGGAGACAAGCTACCGGGGACCGGTTTCTGGCATTTCAGCTGTCTTCGGCCCGGCTTGCTTGAATCCTGATGGTGCAGTGAGAAAGGGACTCATGTCTGAGTATACCCTGCCACACCTATAGTGCCCAAAAACGATACAGAAAAGGGGGTGGTGATGAACAGAGTGTCTGAATAAGCAGACCACTCATACCCAGTCCAAAGATCAGGGCTTGATCCATCACCGTTATTTATCTCACTGCACCATCCCAGCTCAGAACCTGGCTATATGCAAATCAGTCTGTCCCTGGCCCAGTGCATCATGGGAACAGGGCAGACTATACTACCAAGCCAATTCTTCACCAGAAAGGAGACAAGCTACCGGGGACCGGTTTCTGGCATTTCAGCCGTCTTCGGCCCGGCTTGCTTGAATCCTGATGGTGCAGTGAGAAAGGGACTCATGTCTGAGTATACCCTGCCACACCTATAGTGGCCAAAAACGATACAGAAAAGGGGGTGGTGATGAACAGAGTGTCTGAATTAAGCAGACCACTCTTACCCAGTCCAAAGATCAGGGTTTGATCCATCACCGTTATTTATCTCACTGCACCATCCCAGCTGAGAACCTGGCTATAAGCAAATCAGTCTGTCCCTGGCCCAGTGCATCATGAATCAGAAACAAAATGTGCCACTTTCCTGAACATTTCAGCCGATTCCGTCCACAAACGCCAAAGTTATTAGACATAGAATTTTCAAAAGTTCCATAGAGAAAAAATCCTAACTATATATACCTACTGGCTATCGCCAGTAGGTAATATATATATATATATATATCCACAGCTTCCGAGTCCCGTTGGTTAAAAGGACACAGAGACGACACACCAAGAGAACTTTGCACAAACCCTTTATTGTGCACTCGTGAAACAAGGACGACGCGTTTCGGCATTAGCCTTTTTCAAGTAGCCACCATTTTGCATTTTACACTTATATAAGTCCATCATCCATGTCTTAATTCATAAACATGAAGGAAATACTTCAATTATATGCATTTTGTTGCAAAAACCAATCTGTAAACGTACACATATCAACATTTATAATTGCATCACATTTCGGCAAGTGCCAATGTTATGGAAAAAGTGATGAGGGCCAATTGGAAGCTTTTGGTCTCTGACCCTATTATTTGAGAACTTGTAGGCACGAAACCACAGGTAACATACCGTAGGGCACGATCCCTGAGAGATAGACTTGTACACAGTTACCTAGATGAACCATTGAAAAATAAGTGGCCCCCTATCCCCAAAGGTTTCTCAATTTGCGGCTACTGTAAGTGTGATCGCAATGGGAAATCACGCAAAAATTACCAGATAGGGACAGGCCAAAGGAAAACAATCAAACACCAAATAAACTGCAACACAGACTTCGTGGTCTACGTGCTTGAATGCCCTTGTGGCCTCAAGTACGTAGGCAGCACGAAGCATCCTCTTAAGGTAAGGATCTTACAGCACTTACGTGCCATCAACAACAAAGACCACAATTACCCAATGGCTCGCCATTATGAAGAAAGCCATAATAGCAATAATGGGAGCCTTAGGTTCTATGGCATAGATAAGATACCTAAGAGTATCAGAGGTGGAGACCGAGAGGCACAACTTAGGATTAAAGAGTCCAAAAACATCATTGATATGGGAAGTAAGACCCCAAATGGACTGAATTATGGAGAAGAACTGTCATCCCATATAGGCTCTTAAACACTATGATGGCACAGGGCAGAGGCCAACCCGCAGTATGAGTTATAGTAACCACCAGCACAATTTTTAGTAGTGTAACTTCCTAGTAATGGACCATCTTTATTTACATGAAAATAGGTATAATAACCTCTATGGTAGAGCATTTCTAATGCCAGTAACCCTCTAACTCAGATGGTCATAAGTAGAGTAACACAACATTCACTGAGGAGAATAGTATGTTGGTTATTGATTATGTTGAATAACGAAATGTTATGTTCATATTTGTTGTATTAATATTATTATTATTTTCACCTTAACTCACTATGTAATATCTCACGTCTCACTTATCCATAATTAATGAGCACTCGAACATTAGACCTGCCACCACCCCAACACTATCCAAGCCCTTACATGGATCACTTTAGGGAAATTTATGATGACGAAGGGAGCTCCCTTATCATCAAGCATCTCTTCCTGAATTGTAATCTCAAATTGAGGAATTGCTGAGACGGGTTGGTTACACTTAACTGATAGGAATATCGAACCCCGGTTTTTCCTACAACCAATCCACAAAATAGATGGGCGTGTTAAATCCGTATACGGAGCAACAGCCCACGCCAAACGTGCATGAACCAAGGGAGCTCCCGAGTCTCAGGACTTCAAATTTGTTGGTTTGCATATACCGATCCCTATTATGGTGTGGAAACCCATTCTCAGCATAGTCATAATATTGACAAATAACCGAAACCTCCCGACGGGCTGTAACCAATTGGTAACCCCTAGTTACGGGAGTTCATCATCACACTACATTTTCCGACCTCCTTAGCGATTGTGTAGTTCACGATCGCGGAGCTGAGGATAGTGGCGGTCCATAACAATAACATCACTCTCCGTGTCCCATTTGCGAATTAGACACCAACATTGACACTTGCCGAAATGTGATGCAATTATAAATGTTGATATGTGTACGTTCACAGATTGGTTTTTGCAACAAAATGCATATAATTGAAGTATTTCCTTCATGTTTATGAATTAAGACATGGATGATGGACTTATATAAGTGTAAAATGCAAAATGGTGGCTACTTGAAAAAGGCTCACGCCGAAACACGTCGTCCTTGTTCCACGAGTGCACAATAAAAGGTTTGTGCAAAGTTCTCTTGGTGTGTCGTCTCTGTGTCCTTTTAACCAACGGGACTCGGAAGCTGTGGATATTAAGAGTAGCGGCTGCTACTACCGACGACATCAGCGGTGATTGTTTGCGGATCGCTCGAGCAGCACTTTGGAGCGAATATATATATATATATACAAATAATCTAAAATTAAACAAATAGGCAAAGAATAATATTTGATATATTTAAACAATAAATTCAAAAAAGCAGTAAAGTCTGGAAATATTAGATATACTATTCCCACTCCAGTAGGCAAAGTGTTCGACTTCGGAGGGGTTAAATTTACAATTCCCACTCCAGTCTGTGCAACGATATGGAAAGTGTTGGACTCCAGAGGGTTAAAAGTTAATAATCCCACTGCAGTCTTTGTGAAAGTAGGAAAATAGTTGGAGTTCAGATGGGTTAAATTTACTATTCCCACTCCAGTCTTTGCAACACTAGGGAAATTGTTGAACTCCGGAGAGGTAAAATTTACTATTCCCAAACCAGTCTGTACAACAGTAGGGAAAGCGTTGGACTTCAGAGGGGTAAAATGTACTATTCCCACTCCAGACTGTGCAACAGTAGGGAAAACCTTGGCCTCTGGAGCAGTGACGTTTACTATTCCTACTCTAGTCTGTGCAAAAGCAGGAAAATCATTGGACTTCGGAGCAGTTAAATTTACTATTCCCATTCTAGTCTGTGCAACAGTAGGGAAAGCATTGGACTTCGGAGCAGTTACATTTACTATTCCCATTCTAGTCTGTGCAACAGTAGGGAAAGCGTTAGACTTCGAAGAGGTAAAATTTACTATTCCAACTCAAGTCTGTGCAACAGTAGGGAAAGTGCTTCACTCCAAACACATAACATATATATGAAACAGAACCCTAATAATTGATAACAAATACAAAACTCTTTAATATGAACATCATTAATTAACCCAAAAAATATATAAAAATAAAAACTAAATAAACAATTAACGTGATTAGTAAACAAAAGAATGAATAATTATCAATTTACAAAATTGTTGTTTATTTATCACTTAATTAGTTTACCACACTGTACCCGACAAACCTAGTATCCCACACTTAAAATATGTGGACTAAAATGTGACTATTGAATTAGTTACAGAGTGCTGTGGTTTCTTACACACTTAAAATATAACTAAAATAAATAAATAAATATAACATATAATTAATAAACAATTAAATATCAATTAATAATTTAATTATTATTTATTTAATTCATTAATAATGAATTTCCCACCCTATACCCCTACAAACCCAACAGCGCTCACCTAATATATAATCTTAATAAATATATGTATTATATAATTTATATATGTATTAATCAATTAAATATTTAATAATAAATTAATAATTAATTATATCTTAATTAACTTACCACCCTATACCCCTGCAAACCCAACAACCGGCACCTAATATATAACTTAAAAGATATCATTTTTACACAATTTACATATTTATTAATCAAATAATCAATAATAATTTAGCAATGCATTATTAATTAAGTCCCACCCTACACCCCTACAAACCAAGCAACCCATGACAGTACAAATTACTATTAGCAATTAAATTTTAAACTTGTGAATCATTTAAAATTACAAACTATGTCTCAAAATATAAATTATACAAACAATAATAACACATACAATTAATATATGAACTAACAAATATAAAGATAATTTAAAAACGATATTTTTGCAACTATAATGTTGAAAACGATATTACCAACAACAATATTATTAAAATCGATATTACTAAACTGAAAGCCCGATATTCTTGACAATATGTCTGCATCATGATATTTTTGTATCACAGTATTTGTTTTGTTTCAGATATTTATGCAACTCGATATTTCTAAACTGATATTTTGTCCAAATACCGACGAGCACTCTCTATTTTTACCCCTTTGGGAAATTGGAAGACAATTTGGGAGTTTAAGCAATGGAAGAAGTGTTTCCCCACAGTGTCACAGGCTGGGAGGGGTACTTCACCTCTGGGCCCTGCGGGGCATGTCCTTCATGATCTGGTGTTCATCCCTTTACATACACTCCTCTACTATTCTAAATTATACTCAGCTCTTGACCACGCGTCAAGTTACTTCATACTTTAAATTCTGTCCCAACACTAATAAACTCCATTCCTTTAATTCACAAAAATAATTTAGTTTTTGTTTCCTCCTAAAGGAACCTCTTGTGAGTGGTTGCATCACTCTCAAGGCATATTTTACATCTTAAAGACAAACAAATGAATGTGTTGGGAACTGAGTTTTCAACATTTACACTGTTATTGTATTCTTCTTTTCTGATTTTTCCGAGATGTTGAAGCAGCCTAGATATGAGTTCTTGGAGTTGTCAGTGGGCCTCTCAGTTTTGGAAGATCACTTCAGTCATTGCGCTTCCAGTACACATCACCTTTTACCATCATTCAGATGCTCCAATCAAAGGGAACCATGGCCAACCTCACCACCTAGCAGGGGAGAAAAAATGGCGTGACGGAGGGTAAATCAGAGGGAAAAGCCTACAGAGACCCCTTGTTAGAATGTCTCCTGCATTTATGATGCATTGGACCGTCATGATGCCTTTGAACTGTCCTGCCTCTCCACAGTGAAAATATGTCTCGCATCCACAGAGGCCAGGGAGAATTGGGAAGGAAGGTTCATGTTTTGTTCTGTGGCCTGGAGGAACACTGCAATGTGTATAAACCACTCGTGTTTACATCTGAATATATTCCAGGAGCAGTTGCTGCGATGCTGTTTACATCTCTTTATTGTGAACATATACACTGGATTAAGAATTTAAACAAACAGGAATTTATGTTATACAAATGTCTTAAGATCTGAGTTGATGAGGCAAGGCCATGCATTAGAAAGGGCTTGGTCCATCATCTAAAAGTGCACCTTATCCGGGTAAATCTCTGCCAATCAGTCATCTGTTGCACAGCTAGGTCAACATTTGCATGATACTTATAATCATTGCCTAAAAAGGTACATACACAAAACACTGGTTACAACATATTCTGATTATTTTTTAGCTCAGGAAATATCCTACTATCTGTCTCCTTCTCCTATAAAACACTTCCCTTCTTGATTCCCTTACATTTTTTTGTTCCTGGCTTACTTTTACAGTTTCTCTTTACCTTTGATTACTCTGATGTACTTTCTAATCTCTGCTTCTGTCAAGTTCTCTGATGTCTTTAAGCCATGGTCAGACTATGTAAAACTGCACAAATAAACAGCAATCTTAGCCTCCAAAATAGGTCAGTGTAAAGTTTGTTTTACTCATCTTTCAGTGTAATGTAGAGCCTAAAAAATAAATAAAGGGCCTTTGTATTGTGAAATACTGACCATCATTAACAAAGTGAATACTTTTGTTAAGCAGCAGTGTGTTTCAAAGCTTCAGCAGGATATCGAACAAGGTGTTACATGGTCAGCAGCATTCCCTCACACAGAGAAAGGGGCGGGGGGGGACAGCATTTGTTACATTTGTTACATTGCAAACGATGGGAATTCGGGACTATCAACAAAGAATGGATGCTTCACAAACGGGAGAGGTAATGTATGTAGTGCACATTCCTCTAAAAAAGGTATATATTGAGCAGCCAGCAGAGGGGAAACAGCAGAGGAAGATCCAATCACAAAGGATGGAGACACAGCAAAAGCACCAGGAGTGAAAAGGTCCCTCCCAAAGAGGACATGTATAGAGACAACAACAGAGCACGTTTCCCTCAAAACTGGGATTAGGGCTGAAGGCTTTAGTCACAATCAGCTCAGATACAGCACTGGCAGCAATGTAACCAACCTGGTCTAATGTGAAAAAGAAAGCACAGCCAAGAGCAATGCAACCTTCCCCACAAAAAGGACAGATGTAGTAGAGGCAGAAACATGGCAGGCTTCCCTCACAAAAGGCAGAGGAGGCAGAAATAAAAGACATGAAACAACAAATTAGAAAACTGCAATGTACCTGGCTCAAAACAAACGCCAAACAAGACAAAGTTCACCTACAGAAAATTAACAGATTTGGTCTACATGTACATACTTCCATTGTGCATCTATGTACCTTCCATGTAGTTGGATCTGTGTCTGTTACTTTTCTCCTGAAAAAGCATATCCAATGCACTACCCTATTTCTCATCCTGTGCCTCTTCAATATCTTTAATCTACATATACTTACTTCCTTTATGTATCTATATACTTTCAATGTACTTACGGATCTATATATTTATCACTTTCTTCTAATTTAGCATTTCCAATGCACTATCCTATTTCTAAGCCTATACTTCGCTCAATATATCTTCTAGCCCAACCTTCTGACTCATCTCAAACTTCTTTCTACTACTCCTTCCAATGCACTGCCCTATCTCTCATCCTATACATCTATCAGTATATCCTCTACATCCACTCTGTCATTTATCCCAAACCCTATACCACTACTATGATCGCCAAAATACCTCTTTCTAGACTCTCTCCTACTCTACCCCTCCCTGCATCATCTGACACCTTTTTTTACTGTACCGATCCCCTAAAACAAACCTTTCTAAACTCTTCCCTCTGACGCCTCCCCTCCAAAACTCCTTTTTACTCAACCAAAAGCTTCCTCTTACTGCTAAGACCTAAAAAAAAATCCTTCACTCTTTTATCCCTCCACTATCCTTTTCAATCAAAATTAACAGACTAGCATGTTTACTTCTCGAATTCCATATTCAACTATACTAAAATACTACCCAAATAACTGAATAACATATCCACTCCTCAAATTACTTCATATTTATGCTATACTAATTTTCAACACTAATCCTTTATGGGTTCCGGAGTGGAGTGCTACTCGCCAGAAAAGCGCTTCAACATCCATCAGGGATAACAAGTGCTATATGAATTGCAAATCTTTCTTCCCCTTTTATCCCTCCGCTATCCTTCTCACTCCAAGTAACAGACTAATATCCACCACTGAAATTATTTCAAATTTCACCATATTAATTAAATATTAATCCTTTATAGGCTTCCTGAATAGCGTGCGTCAACAAGCGCTATATAAATACAAACCTTTGTCCTCTTCTATCCTTCTGCTATCATTCCAAATCCAAATAACTGACTAACCTATCCACCACTTAAAATGTACTTGCATGTTTCACTATACTATTCAACACTAATCCTCTATGGGTCCTGAGTAGCGTGCTACTCGCCGACAAAGCGCTTTGACGCCTCGTCAGGGGTAGTAAGCGCTATATAAAAGGAATTACAATTACAATTACAATGCTGTAGCAGTCTGATATGGTGTAAACATGAAAGGTCGGGGGAGCTAAGCAATGAATTGATGGCTGGCAAACAACAGTTGCTTGTTCCTGTCTCCACTTGTAAGACTGGTGCCTGGAGAGTTAAGGGTGAAAGGCAGCATGCATTGGATGGGGAGAATGGGTTCCCATGGCCAGGGTCAGATTGGGATGAAAAATTGGCCCGGGCACAGAAAAGAAAGTGGCCCACAATTGCAGTTTGCAACCATTCATGCCGAAAAATGTGATTTCTTCTTATCCGTTTCTAGTCAGATTTTTTTTTAATTGTAAACTTAATATATTGGCAGCAGGCACCTCAGGCTTGTCTGTCTGGTCATTGTGACCTGCTGTCGGGGACAAAAGCTTCCCCTCATTCTTACGACTTAAGACATGCCTCTCTCAAAGGTTCACTGACACCTTCTGGGGCCTCCGGACGCCCTATTGTCATTCTGCAAATAACAATTGATGGGCCTAACATGTGGCATGCTCACACTTCCTCACACCTGAAGCTGCAGCTCAATTGGAAAAATTAGCCCAGTTGCTTGATCAACAGACTAAAAAATCGGCCCACAAGCTGGCCTCTGCCACAGGCCCCTCAGGTACCGGCTGATTGCCCGCCCTGCCAATCCGATGCCTGCTCTTGCAGCTCATGTGTTCCATTTTAACCCGACCCTGTGTGCTCCACTGGGCTGCACAAAACTTAAACACTCACTGAGGACTACCCATAAGCGCGTCAAAATATTTTAGACAATCACAATGAAGGCATCAACAGTTTGTATACAAATGGAACAGTGCATCACAGTTACATCAATTTACACAGCACAAAAAATGCAGAGCGACAATGTAAATTAGGCTGCACATGCTAATCACATATCCCACGACTTGACAGCTAATTGAGGACATGCAACTTCAGTTTCTGTCACTTTAATTAATTTTACTAAACCACTAAACCAAGATCTTGGATGCCAGAATCGTTTTGAGTGTTCCTGTGTATACTAGAATCGTTTTAAGTGCTCCTAAATATACCGAAATCATGCATGGGGTAGTTTTGATGCTGTTCATTTTTGTAGGAGGACTGTGACTCTACGACTCTGTTTTTTTCCTGAATTATTAAAATGTTCTCTTGAAAACTTTCAGAGAAAAGGCAATCTACCTGTACTAAATGATTAGTATGATACTACAGGTTCCAGAATAAGCAATTTCATACGCCTAACTGCTATGTTCTTTACAAAGAAGTAAATGTTCACTAGGCCTACTATAAGTTAAATACAAGTTTTAAATTAATGAAAGAATAAATAAATACATTAGGGTTTTCTGGTAACTCTTGGAGATCCCTAAATCAAATTCTCATTGTGTTGCACATTCCCCATTCTTGACTTGTATGGGCTACTTACTGCCTTACTGTTGTTTTTTTATGATTCTTGTCATTTCTCAGTTCAATGAGAATGTGTACCCACCCATTCGACCTCTCTTTTCTCCTTCATGGCAGTACCTTGTATGTGACACAAAAGAGAAACGACAGCAGTCAGTTCCTAACATTTGTGGTGTATGGCTGCTCTGATGTGGTCTCTTGTCTAACTCAATGGCGTTTTCTATCGCTGTCTTACCCCTGTTATGTGCCATGTGCCACAGCATGTACAATGGTGGCTGTGCCTACTCTCAAGTGACTAGACACACTAGGGAATCAAGGCTTTGCTTGTACCCTTCCATAGCTGGATCACCAACATTACTTTCTGCCTGTGACCTGCTTTGCTAAAGCCCTTTCTTCTCTGGGTCTGTATTACCCACCTCTCTCACCAGTCCTTTTCCCACTGTTGGGTCTTGCAAAATGACTCAAGGGAATAATGTAATCAAAGAAATGTTGATGGCAATAAGCATAGAAACAGAGCACAAAGTCTATCAAGACAGGTCCTCTCAGGACTGTCCAATGAATCACCCTTAGAACACCCTTAAAGAGAGACCAATGAATACTGAAATGGACGTTCTAATACCATTAAAAAAACGTGCAGCACAATAACCACACTGACCACATAACACCTCTTCCCCATATAAAGCATAAGCAAAAGAACACTGTAGTATCAAACAATATGATGAAAATAAGAATATACTAAACCATAGCATACCTATAACTGAATTACTTAAGCTAATTAACATTGCTCATGTAAAATTTTAAACTCTGAAATAATAACCAAAAATTCATATACCTATGACAAAACATAATCACCAAGGTATTTCGTTTTTTTTATACTCCTTGAACTCACTAGCTGGCTGAAGCCAACCCCAATCTGTGGAATCTCCCTGTAAGCAAATATAAGACATGGCAGGAAGACATCCCACTTTACACCTCATTGTTTGGGTGGACCCATTATCATGCCTTTGCAGGCATGGTTGCATCTCTCAACCAGCCCATTGATTTGGGGTTGGTAAGACGTGGAGTACTTGCAAATTACCACACACTCCTTCCACATGGCCTTCATGTACAGGGACATGAAGTTGGTTCCCCAGTCGGATACCACCTCCTTGGAGAAACCCACTTAGATAAAGATCCCCAGAAGGCCCTGGCAACAGCAGGCAGTCACTGTCCTTGAACTTGTATATCTCAACAATATGGTTTCATTATTCCTCTCATCACCACTGTTTCTATTAAGTAGGATTTAACTGAACGATCTTCACAATCCACATAAAATTCATCACCTCCAGATGCTTCATTATCCAACCAACCAGGCCCAGGACAACCTTCTCCCAATTCATCTAAACACCCAAATTAGAAAACCTCTAACCATTGAGCCCACTATTAAAAGAGTAATGTTATTTGTAAGCTAAATCAGTAGTAATACCACCACCACTATGGTGTATCTTGGCAAGACTATTCTTACTACTCGCACGTCCATTATCCACTCTGACTGCATGCTTGCTAACTTGAATAACCATGGCATTGGTATAAAACTTTGACCTGCTACTTTTTCACTGACTTGTGCCACCTAACCCTGACCATATCTCCAACTACATTAATCCACTACCTTCCTTGGTGGATTAATTTCCATTAGATTTCACTCTTTCCAATAGAGGGTGTCTGCAATTATGGTTACCGGAGAATCTGAGTCTGCTGTAGCTTTGAGTTAGACCTTTCAAATTGGCACATTACAAAAGTGATCTCCTTTCCTTCCAGACAAATTCTCAGATTCAACCATTTTATTTGATAAGACCACCCTTGAACCACTCTTCTTGGAGTCCAATTCCACGCTATCTAGCAACTGATCCTGATTCACAGAAAGCAATATTTTGAGAATTCTTTCCTTCTTTGGCGAAATGATGTTTCTTTCCGCATTTCAAGCATGGTTCCCAAATGGCAGGACACTGTTAATATGTGCAAGATGTCTTTTGGAATCACATCTAAAACGAGAGCCATTGGTGAATACAACATTTGCGTCTAACTTATTGTCAGGGAAAGCTGAGCCCGAGTCGACTTTTGGTTTAACACTGAAAGCATTAACATCTATTTTCTGTGTCACTCAATTGCTGAAATCTGCCTATTTCTTTCAAGACTACAACTGATCTTTCTATGCCTCTAGTATTATCTAATGCAGGATTTCAGCAGCACAAAAGTCTTTCTTGTATGCTCTTGTCATAACAATTTACACCCAACTGGTCTCTTCAGTAGTTGTCCAAATTACCATCAAACGTAAAAGTAGAGCCGAATATTCTCAACTCAGCTAAAAATGACCAGTAGATTCTTCCTGTTACTGGCGCAGAGTAAAAAATTGATGTATTTCTACATTTATGCTTAGACCAACTTTAAAATAAGATTCCAATCTGGTGATAGCTTCTGTGAACTCATCCTAAACAAATAGCACTGGAGGTATTTGAGGTGGTAAAGGTTAAAAAATTATTTTGTTTTCATTGCCTAAACAATTATATGAAATTGCTTTTTTTCTCACAGGATCAAACTTGGTCCCATTTTCTGCAATTAGTTAATGGTCAAATGGCCTGCACCATTGTGTTCACTTTAACCTTGATTTCCCAGCTAAGGATAAAAACACATTAGGTAGATTTGCATTCTGCACTTGCAGATTGGTGATTTCCTTGAACACTCAAAATTAACAGCCTTGGAATTCCAACAACTTAAATAAATTTAACAGTAATGAGTGACATCATAATCACTATTTTAATTATATTAATATTGTAAGCTCATTTCACATTAAGGCTGAATTGTAAGAGCCAATCACCATTAGTGAGATGTTGATCAATGGAGAACTTGAGTCAGCCTGAGGACGTGGAGGAGATGCCAGGCTGGGGAAGAAAACTTGGTTAGAGAGGTAAGATTTGCTTTGATTTTAGAGAAATAAAACTAGCACAATTGTTACAACACTAAATGCCACCGGGAATAATGTGCGATGTCTGAAGCACGAGTAAGGCAGAAACAAACACTGAAGCACAAGAGCGGTTGCACTAAAGTACACTCGAAACCCAAGTGAGAGGAACCTCAGTTGCACTCTGAGGAGCACTTGTGACCCTTGAGCATGTGATTTTCATTAGTGTTTAAATCCATAAAAGGTTCAATATAATAATTTGCAAGAGTTGCACTAAAGACAATTCTCACCGAGTGTCTAATGATGAAAATCACCAAGCTGGTGATGATGCACGATGGTGCTGTTATTTGTAGGGGCGCATCATAAACACGGATAGTCCGCAACCGCATTTGTTCCTTTGCTGTGTTACCATTTGACCATTAGAAAGAGTTCAGTAATAACATGAGAAAGTGTAAATGGTAGGAAAAGTGTTATGCCATGTAAAGAGACAACGTAGTATTTATGTTATAATATAGTAATTCATACTATTTGATGTCATTTACCTAACAAAATGTTCACATGTGATGTAACGCATTCTGGCTTAAATGTGCATCATATAAAAGTTGAATGCAGGTGTTGTTAACTTTGATTAACGTGTAGAACTTCATACGTTGCTTGCAATTAAAATGAATTTAATGTGCTTTTGTAATGTAATGATGTAAAAAGGCCTAAGTGAAATGTTCACTCATGTGTGTATTTTAAAGGCCTATTTGTTTTATTCTTATGCTGGCTGAATTTTTAGAAATGAAATGTATTTTCCCTGGGGGCTCAGGAATAGGGCTGCTAGAAAAATTCATATGCCTGTTGAATTTGTTCTGTACTCAAGTATCTGTTGTAGGTGGAGAAAGTTGTCTTTGTTAGTTAGAATAACACATTTCGTTTAGGAGAGTTAGGCTCAGGAGGAGGTGATACAAATGAGCAAGGAGAGCTGATAATTGGGAGACGGTGTTCTTTCTCACTGAGGGAGGCCTGGGAATCAAGGTCATCCAGCCAGGAGCTGGGAGCACCGACACTGCGTGAAAAATCACCTACGGGAAGTGTCCAGCAAGATAAGGTGATCTGTGAGCATGTTCTACGTTCTTGTGTTTTGTATTTGGGATAGTGTCCTGGGGTGGAGTCCTGAGAAGAAGTGAGGGGATCGAAGGAGAGAAAAGGAGCATCTTAGATCCATGGCAGACCTAGGAGGCTCGGGGGACCATTGGCATCTGATCAGGGAGGCTCGCCCTGGTCGTGAACGCGGATGGACTCTTATGGGATCGGGGTTCATGAAGGCTCAGCGCTTCCCCGCATACGCAATGGCAGCTTGAAGTCAACGAATTAATTCAAATAAAGTTGCGTTCTGAGGCCTCAGACCCGCCTCTTCACGCCAGATATATAGCTACTTGCAGATAGAACACGGATCTCTTTATTTAAGCCTCGTTACCGGAGCCCCTCACAAAAATATTCTGATTGTGCAGACTGTACTGCAAACAACTGTCAGTATGTCCGGATACCCATATTAGCTCTGTAAGTGGCAATCTTTTACACGCGTGCTATGACGAGTCCACCGGGGTATGCAACCCGCGTGCACTGGTCTGTTTACCGTGATCCAGTTCACACACAAAGGTGAGCCCATTGTGTTCTGTTTCTCAAACAAGTAGTTGCCTTTACAAAATAAACAAAATGGCAGCACTAGTTTTAAACTAAGATGAACGGTCTAATCAGGACACCCTCTCAGCTAGAAAGTGACATAGGACTACATCTTGGAATCTCTAAAAAAGCTCCATCATCAACATTGGAAAAGGAAACAAGACTACACCCCCAGAGGAGCTACTAATAGAAAGTGAGAGAGGACCTCCTCCAAGGAACAGACACTGGTAGAAAACGGGCGGCCATCTTGGACTGATTCACTCAAAGTGATTTGGTCTCCCCTACAGCACAGACATCTTCCTTGATTCCTCAGTCAATAAACTCACAGGTGAGAGTTATCCCCTTCTACCCTAAATTATCTTCAAACTTCACAATGCCCAATACCTCACTTACTCCCTGACCTTTTCTAGCCCCTTCGATATAGTTTCCTCTTTGCTATGGAGCTCACAGGTTTACATACCTATTCGATTAAATACCCCCCAACCTTACAACAAAAAAGCAGCCAAAGGCTTTAAACATAAGTTATTATGGAACGACTGATACATTATGCAAATATTCTAGAGCGTTCCCATTAATCTCATCCCAGACACTCTAACGCTCAAATTGATTGTTATTATTTCTTATAAATAAAAGCTACAGCTAAGATGTACGACAACGGATCAAAGACCATTACCTAGAATGAGACATAGTAAGCCAAGTTAATCCCACCCCTTTAAATAGCAAGGACCACCTACCACTAGGGGACCTACTAATGGTAATAATGAGAGGACCTATCCCATGGAGCCATCATCTGGAATAAATCGGGAGGCCTACTACTTCTCATACTCTCCAAATATTTCTCCTCCCATACTACCTCTTTCACTATCTGACCCTCTCACCCCCCTTTTTCCCCTAACATTCCATACCCATACTATTTAGCTCATGGACCTACACACCTATTCCTTCAAATACCCCCTAGCCTCTCAAAAAAGGCGGCCAAAGGCTTCAAACATCGTCTACTAAAATCACACCCGGAAACCCCAATCTCTGACCCCTATTTCTGAAATAACACAGGACACTTAGCGAATGACATTATCTTCTACACTAAAAGGAGAGCACAATGGCCGAAAGCCTTTCTCGCCCTATTCTCAATTGCATCCACTAAGAAATTTGCACACGGTCTTACATTAGCTATCATTCCCTCCCCATTCTATAAAGCAACTGCTACAATTACCATTTATTAAAATGGGATCATCCTCATGCAGGTATCAGACCATAACCTGAATATACTGGACAACATCTTGCCGATCATCAAAGCGAAGGTTGCAAGATCCTATCCCACCTCCCCATCAAACCATTCTCCTTACCCTCTGACTGATTCCCTACCTGACTCTCCATCCAGACATTCCCCCTCGATATCCCATAGTTTTTTTTTTTTTTTTAAACCTTTTTATTAGTAACCATGTGCATCAGAAAGTCATGACAGTGACATCATCAATAATCCAGTACAGTAGCAATTACGGTACATTTGGCGGGTGAACAGCATTCACAAAAGGCAAGGGGCAACTTACATACATTCCTTCAATGTCCTGGAGCAGTTAGCTACTATGCCTGTGTCCATCGGTAAACCAGCCTCACTGGGCGATCATCAGAAGGAAAGTACAGGAAAAAAGAAAAAAGCAACCAGGTGGGGGGCATCCTATCACCGCAATCCTGCATCGCCACCGGCGGGGAGGAGATCAGTTCCAAGTCGCACCCGCCCGTGGTCTCCCCAACCCCAACCAGGGTCCAGCCACGTCACCCAGCATAGCAGTATGTCAGTTGTGAGCTAAGTGTGTGTGGCCTCGCTCCGAACCCCAGAGTGTTGTCTATGGGAGGACAATGAAAGGAGGAGTATTGCGGGTTCAGCCCAGCGTCAAAGTGTGGAGTGTACCACGGTGGGTGAAGCGTATAGTGTATGCGAGCGCTCACAGGCCCGGTACCGGCTCGTCATCTCCAGAGGAGTCGCCATGGGCCGCTTGAGACAGCCAGTAGGTCCGCAAGGGGGACCAAAAGTCGGTGGGTCGACAGCGGGCAGGCATCAAGTCCGCATAAACGCTGTGTTGGTCCTGGCAGTACGTGAGGTCGTCCAGCCACTCCTTAAATTTTGGTGCCCTCCCCCTCCCCCATCTGCAAGCAATTCTCCGTTTCGCGAGTAGAAGTGCCAGATCGACAAACTTGCGATCCGCCAAGGGAACATGTTTGGTAAATCCCAGCAGCATCACTACCGGGTCAATGGGAAGAGAGCCATCGATCATCACCTGTAGCGCAGCATGCACCTGCTCCCAGTAGTCCTGTATTGCTCCACACTCCCAGGCCAGATGGAGGAATCCTGCTCCCTCCGCCCGGCATCTAGCACACCTGTCGTCATCCGAGAGTTGAAACCGCAGTTTTCTGACTGGGGTATAATAATACCTCTGTATGAACTTATAGTGGATTATTTTCAGTCTGCAACTAGAGGAAACTCTGGCAGTCAACGAGCAGCAGTAGTCCCACTGCTCGTCAGTGAGTGCAGCGGGTAAGTCAGAGTCCCAGGCAGTCCGTGCCTTGGACAGAACAGGGGGGCACTGTTCCCGGATGGCTGAATATAGTTTCGACACCAAGTGTCTGCCGTCCGACACGAGCAGAACGTGCAGCGGCAAGACCGTGCCCGGTTCCTCCGGATAGCCAGGAATTATCTCCCTCATACCCTGACGGAGTCGGATGTAATAAAACACCTCCATTGGCGTCGGGGGAGTAGCCCGGAAGAACTGTTCTTTTGTACGGAACTGCTTCTCCTGAAACAGATCCCCCCAGGTATGAAGTTGAATGCGGCTGCACATGGAATGAAAGCCACGTTCCGTTAGGAGTGACAATTTCGGATGATACGAGAGGGGGAGCGCCGGTGAGTAAAGCATTGGGGCTGTCAGTAGACGGGTCACTCTACGCCACGCGTCCATGGTGCAGGTAACGGTGGTGGCAGGTGTCTCGATGTCACCAACCAGGCCCAGCAACATGCCATTGAGCGGCAGCGGGTGGACTATCCAATCCTCAGCTGCAACCTGAGGCATAAAGGGAGTGGGGTTGATCCAGTAGTAGGCATGTTGAGCCTGGGCACTGAGGTAATACACCTCCAGGTCTGGTACGTCGAACCCGCCCCTGCTATAAGGTTGCGTCAACACTTTCCAGCTGAGGCGTGGTTGTTTACCGCCCCAGAAGAGGCGAAGCAGTTCAGACCGGAGTCTTTTAAAGAAATAGGTTCCCGGGTAATACGGTATGTTTTGAAAGAGGTAAAGGAAACGTGGAAGGACGACCATTTTTATCAGGGACGCTCTACCCGCCATCGATAGTGGGAGGGCTAACCAGCGTGTTACGTTATCAGCCAGTTTGGATATGGCCACCCCATAGTTCAGTCGGACCGTGTCTTCCTTAGTAAGGGACACTACTATCCCCAAGTATTTCAAGTCCGTATTGCACCACTCCAACGGGTAATCAAGCGGGAACTGGGTCACCGCAGGTGTAAGGGGGAAGAACTGCGACTTAGTCCAATTGATGTGTACCCCGGAGATGCCTCCAAACAAGACAAATTCTCTCAGGAGTGGGTTGAGGTGGTCTCGTGGGTGACGCACGTACAGAGTAACGTCGTCCGCGTAGAGGGATATGCCGATCTGTCTCTGATTACAATTAAAGGCGCTGGCCTTATGCAGCTGCCGGATCCTACAAGCCAGGGGTTCAATTGCCAGGGCAAATAGCAGCGGTGACAAGGGGCAACCCTGTCGAGTCCCTCTCGTGATCAGCATTTGCGCCGACAGCACACCATTGACGATGACCCTAGCAACTGGAGAGGTATAAAGCAACGTCACCCAGGCGATGAATATCTGGGGGAAGCCCATCCTTCCCAATATGGCCAGTAGATAGCCCCATTCGACCGAGTCGAACGCCTTGGTGGCGTCCAGGAACACAGCGGCGACTGGCAGATCTGGCGAGATGGTAGGTATGAGGGAGAACAGGGTGCGGAGGTTATGGGACGTAGCCCTCCCCGGGACAAATCCAGATTGATCAGGCAGCACAAGGGCAGTCATAAGTAGGGATAGTCTGGTCGCGAGCACCTTTGCTAAAATCTTAGCATCGCAGTTGAGCAGCGATAAGGGCCTATAGGCGTCGGTATCCTTCGGATCTTTCCCAGGCTTGAGCAGTGAAGTGATCGCCACCTCCCTCATAGAGCCCGGCAGTACCCCCTCTTCCAATGATTCTTCAAAAACCTCTTTCAGTACTGGTGCCATTATGTCAATGTAGCATTTATAAAATTCAGCCGGTAGGCCGTCCAGTCCAGCTGCTTTGCCATTGCTGAGTGACATGATCGCGTCACGGATTTCATCAATCTCAAAGGGACACCCCAGAAAGGCCCTGTCGCTATCGCTCAGCCAACACAGTGCAATATCATCTAGGAAACCACCGAGTTCCACCTCCCCATTTTGCTGTGTGGTATACAGCCGCTTATAGTGCTGCAGGAAGGTGTCCTGTATCCCCGCAGTGTCCCGGTAGGTCTTGCCGGTACCATCAGTGATTTCCAATACGTGCGTAGCAAACCGTTGATGTCTTGTGAGTGCTGCCAGAACTTTTCCCGGCCTATCCCCCTCGCAATACCGCCTAGCCGTCCAGTATCTGCCGCGGAATTTGGCTTCCCGGGTTGCTTCCTCCTCAAATGTTGACAATTTGGCTCTGAATGCCATCACTAGGTCAGGGCTGGGATTACTAACCATCTCCCCTTCCAACGCCTTAAGTTCCGTTTCAAGTCTCGATAGCGTGCGCACAATTTCCCTCAACACACCGCAGCTCTTAGATATTGTGATGCCTCGCACAGTAACCTTGAACGCTTCCCATATCGTTTCGACCTTATCAACAGACCCCTTATTCCTAGGGAAGAAGGCCTCAATTTCCTCCCCGAGCTCCTGTTTAAAGACCGGATCAAGGAGAGCCGAGGGGAAGAGCCGCCACGGTGGACGTACTCTTGCATAGCCAGGGAAGTCCAGGACAACCAGCACGGGACAGTGGTCCGAGTATGTACGAGGTAGATGTCGCACCTTGACGACGCCACCAGCTAGGCCCCGCGAGATGAAGCAGTAATCGATCCTGGCCCATGAGCGCGCGTGAGTGGTGAAGTGGGTGCCCTCCCGAGCCGTTGGGTGCGAGCGTCTCCAGCTATCTAATAATCCCGCTTCCGCCAGTATGCCCCGCAATGCATCTCTAGCTTTCGTGTTGTACTGCCCGCTACCATCTGACCTGTCCACCCCCGGATGCATGGAGAGATTGAAGTCCCCCCCCCATATTATGTGTGTGGCCTCGACTTCGAGTGCATGTCCCCAGAGTGACAGGAAGAACCCAGGAGTGTCAATGTTGGGTGCGTAGCAGTTTATGAGCATGACCACATCCATACCCAGCCTCCCCCAAAGGATCACGTACCTCCCCTCAGTATCTGTCCGAACCCCCAGTTTCTGGAACGCCAGTTTTTTTTTAATCAAAATGGCCGTGCCCCTGGAATAGGTGGAATAGGATGAAAACTCCCTCACAGTCGCCCATCTATTTGCAAACTGAGGGATGCGTCGCGGATTAAGGTGAGTTTCCTGGAGCATGGCTATCTGCACCTGATGCCTGTCTAAATATCCCAGTACATTTCTGCATTTCCGCGGGTCATTAAGGCCTCTAACATTCCAGGACAATACAGACATATTTTCCAATGCGGGATCACCCGTGCTGACCATCACACCCCTGTAACCAGTAAACGCCGAGTGCCTCGGCACCCCGTGAGGCCGTTACATGTACCAATAATCTCGTTGTAAAGTACTGTCGGTTCATACGAGCAAGCAAACTGACACCACACGCAAGTCCAATCCTAGCACACATGCCATGACCGCCATCCGCACAATCATTCTCTCCCTGAACAACTCCTATCCCAACAAGTGAACAGTCTTCGTCTCTCCAAACATAGCAACATAAACCCCTGACCCCAAGTCCTCCCCCAGCCCACTGAAGCAACCCAAACTTGCCAGTACTACGACCCCTCCCCCCGCCCCAAACCCCATACTCAATAACCATAGGAAAACCATGTGGGGAATCCCCTCCTGGGGGCATCAGAGGTACACGCCCACGCACCCCAACACTTCCCTCCCATCCCGCATATGCCATATGGGGAAGACAGAGAAGAAGGGGTGGTGCCTGGCACGCGGTAGTCCTGCAAGTATAAACCTTGATAAATCACAACAATGCCGGGCCCGCAGCCCTCCAATTATAGAAGACAACCATAAGTCCATAGGCGCCCCCACAATGTCGGCCGCCATCCAGATAGTCACCTGTATCGCCAGCAGCGCGCGTGCGGCGAGCATTAATCTATCGGTGGAGTAGTGCGCACCAGCATGAACTATAGTTCGCCATCGGACAGTGGTGCAGGAGGGCCAATACGCATGTCTCACTGTGGGGGGGAGCACCCCCCCAGAGCTTCCCAGGCACAGAGTCCAAGGAAATCACCAGTAGTGCCCAGGTCCTGCACCAGCTATGTGGCAGGGTGCGAGTGGCTAAATCAACATGAAGTCACCTTTATCATTCATCCTGTTCGGCAGGAGCACCACCCGCTGCATCTTCCTCCTCATTTCGCCTTTCTCTTTTATCCGTGCGGAGTCTCTTAACATAATCCTCGGCGTGCTGCGGGTTCGTGAAGAAGTGCTGTTTGCCCTGATGGGTCACCCGGAGCCGTGCCGGGTACAAAAGTGCGTAGTCGACCTGCAAATCCCTCAGCTTCTTTTTCACATCCAGGAATTTCCTCCTTTGGTCCTGCACCATGGGCGTGAAGTCTGGGTATAGTGAGAACTGTACACCATCACAGGACAAATTCCGGTGCGTGCGAGCAGCACGTAGTGCCACGTCCCTATCTCGGTAGTTAAGTAACCGGGCAATGATAGGCCGCGGTGCAGCCCCCGGCTTGGGGGTCGGGCCCAAAGAGCGGTGCGCCCGCTCCACAATGAATTGGTTCGAGAAGGCCTCCTTGCCCACCGCCGTGAGCAAAATACGTTCGACGTAGTCCTCCATGCGTCCAGTGTTGGTGGACTCCGGAACCCCCGTGACGCGGATGTTATTGCGTCTACTTCTCGCCTCCAATTCCTCATTCTTCGCTGCTATCACTCTGAGGACATTATCCATGCGGTTGAGGCGCGTTTCATGTGTCGCGGTAGTGTCCTCCGTAGTGGAAATGCGTCGCTCTGCCTCCGACAGCCGCTCTTCGTGGACCTCCACTTTCTGGACGATGCCATCCATCCTGGAGGACAGTCGATCCACCTTATCCACGACAGTAGCGAAGCCCTGTCGCATCTCCTCAATGATCAGGCGCAACTCAGGTGCCATGGGGACAGGAGGTGTCTCGGCGCCCGACGATCCAGAGGAGCCTCCGGCGCCCCGCGTCGGTTTCTTTGCAGTGGCGGGTTCAAAAGACAGTTTGGGTTGCCTGGCGTCGTTTTTGCCCATGGCGACCCAGTTGCCGTCGCCCAGTGGTTCCAGTGAGCAGCGAGCCCCCCCGCTGCAAAAGTAGATCACTCGCTCCGGCCGTCCTCAACTTGGCTGTCAGGAGCCAGGAGCAGCAGTGGCCGATAGGCCTCTCGTAGACCCACTCACTCCAGGCCTGTGAGCAGGGTCAGTCAGGAGCATGCACTCTGGCAGGCGGTTCCTCAACTCTCTGGGCGCAGCACAGCAGGCCTCGACGGCGGGGGCGCCCCGGTCGATGATGGGCAGAGGAGAGAGGTGCGCGTAGATATGCCCACTCCGTAGTTGTATTCAGGGGCACCACCAAGTTTGTACTGCGCTCGCAGTCGTCCCCTCAGGCTATCCCACGTTTGTGCAGCAGCGGCACCGGCGCGTCCCGAGGGGGGGTCCGCCAAGCGCCCAGCAGTGCCGTTAGGGATGTCCGTAGGATCTCTCGTTGGGATCAGGTGAGCCCTCACGCTGCAGTCCGCCTCCGTAGTAAGGGTGCCGGCGCGGGGAGCAGCCTCCCCCCTCCGTGCAGTGACCCTAGGGGGGGGCGTGACTCACCTCCGCTTGGCTCCGGTGATCGGTCCGCAGGTCGTCCGCCACTCCCGCCGTAGTACGCGACTTCAAGGCCTAGTCGCCTCGTGGGAAGCCGCGGCCGCAAGTGGCACAGCACCCGGTTCCGGCCAGCAGCCCTCCGCAGCAGTACACCCCGGTGCCCGTTCACAGCACCATAACTCGAGCTCCAGACCTCGGATCCTCACCGGAGTTGGACAGGCAGTGTAGCTCGGGTGTTGCAGGACTCGGTGCGATTTTCAGGCGTCTACCTGCAGGAGAAGCGGATCATTGAAGGATGATTCTGGCCAGGCAGCCAGAGCCTCACAAAAGTGCGGCCATTAGCTAGTGCGCCCTCTAGCGCCCCCCCCCCCTCGATATCCCATAGTTCATATACACCCACCCCAGACGGAACCGACACCCCATCAAATGACATACATCTCCCTAATCCCTACTCCTCCCCCAGCACCACCACTTCCACTATACCTACCTCGCCTCACACTCGCATCACCTTGCCCCCAGCCTTCCCACATGCCCCCTCGTCCTCCACTACCACTCCACATCTCCACAACCACACCTTCGCCCTCCATTTAGTTAGCACACCCTCCCCACCTCCTGCACCATCCCCAGTAACTCCATTGCGGATTTTACTCCTATCTCTCCTTAAAGACTTACTCCCGATCAGTCCGTAGTCCCACCTTCTCCCTCTCCCTGCACTACGAATCTCACCGTCCCTCCTACTACAGCTCACATCAATACCCCATCACGTCCCCTCTTTACTCCCCCCCTTTCCAGTAACAACCACTCTCTAATCCTCCTAAAGCACACATCAATACCCCTTCAAGTCCCCGCTCCACCCCTCCCTTCCCCACGGCCTTCCACACTGAAAAACCACCATTCCTCGAACCAGTTCATGTCACACCCCGGGACACCACACAAGCATAAACCCCTCCTCACTTAACCACAGTCCAGGCTATCAATATGATGACTCCTACACCTGACCCCAGACTCGATGAGATACTATTATCCTTATAACAAATAAAAGAGGACATCCAAACTCTTCAGGACCTGATCCGGCAACAACCCAAGCCACATGCGGAACTCAGTCATCGGCCATGCACTAGCCCCTCGCCTCAATTCTCCAAATGGAAAACAGTACCTTACCCCAATGCCTCATCCCGTCCGATCAGGGGATAAAAAAACTCTATCACCGAATGAGCTCACTTACCTACTTCATTCCTACGAACTCCCCTCCCTTTACTCTAAACATGCGCACACGGATGAAACACAGAAACTGTCCTTAATCCAACCTATCCATTCCAATGCATATAGAATAACAAGACACACTCCCAGAGGTATTGTTGAAAATAACCTCAAGAGAGTACCCATCTCTCATGACCAGAACACCACTCTGACCAAGGCCCAGCTAAAATGCATCCTACTAAACTGTAGATCAGCAGCACGTCATGCCGCTGATATAGCTGACCTCGTTATAACCAATTAACCCAACCTTCTCATTTTAACGGAAACTTGACTAAATGAATCATCCACGCCCATCTTAGACATTTTAGTTCCCCCAAACTATTACATCACAAGACTAGATAGACTCAATAGCCTAGGGGATGGCATTGCCTGCATTCATAGGAACAACCTCTCTGTAAACCGCTCCAACTCCCCGGTATTCTCTTCCTGTGAATACGTTTGCCTACACATCATGAGCAAAAACAAGCCAATATGCTCACTTCATTCATTCTACAATCCTCCTGGTAAAAACCTTACCTTCATCGAAAACATAATGGATATTCTAGCCACAAATGTCGGTCAACAGAATACTCAGATCTTCCTGGGGGACTTCAACCTCCACTAGAATGATCTTGATGACCCAGACGTTAATAGCCTCAAAGCTTTCCTGTCCGACCTCAACTTGTCCCAAATCTGTGATAGCCCCACCCACGAAAAAGGCTTAACCCTTGATCTAGTAATTTCCAAAGCAGACTCCACCCAACTGGAATCGTTCTCCCTTGCAACTGGTCCGACCATCACATAATCACTTTCCATATCTAGGAAGTAGATAAACTACTCTCAACCTACGAGAATGAAAATCTGGAAGAGGAACCTAGAAAACCTCAATCCTGCTGCACTCGCAACCGCTAGTTACATCCTCACGCCGTCACCAGATGGATTAAAGGATGTACAGGATCTGACCAATCACTACTTCCACTCTATGAACAGGGTGCTTGACAACCTGTCTCCCCTACAATTGAAAAGAGTCACCACAAAAGACTCAAACCCCTGGTATGATGGTAGGCTAAATGAAGACAGAAGAGCAATTGAAAGACAATGGAGAGCCGCTCCATCTGCTGCCGACCTCAAATTACTAAGAAGCACCAGAAACTCCTATTACAGAGAGATTAGACGTTCAAAAGCTGACTTCATATGTAAACAATTAGACCAAGCTATGAATTGCCCCAAAAAACTATTCAAAATAATCAAAGCTCAATCTAAGGGTGTCTCCCACTCCCCCAAGCTAATCCGGAAACACTCCCCAATTGCGAGAACTTGCCTCCTTTTTCACAACAAAAACTGAAAACTTAAAGACAGACCTACTTAACGGCCTATTATCCCATACCTGTCCATACATGAACTCCTCGCTGACCACACCAGTGACCCTGCTTAACTGCTCCGCAGAGCTCGACCTCAAGAAAACACCTCCTGGACCACCTTCAACCTCTACAGCGAAGAAACTATCTTAAACACGCTCACGGCTTTAAATCCCTCCAACCATTTCACAGACCCTCTCCCAGCAACCCACTTAAAGATCTTCATTCTACTGCTAGTGCCCCAATGGACCTATGGACCAGGATTATAAATACCTCTCTTCCGTAAGGAACCATCCCAGACATCCTCAAAGCTGGTCAGGTATCCCCAATCCTAAAGAACGTATCTGCACACCTGTCACACCTGAATAACTATTGCCAAATATTCAATATCTCGACCCTGGCCAAACTACTCCAAAAATGTGTCCACATGCAGCTTAGTAACCACATTGACCACTTTAACCTGCTCGATCAATTCCAATCTGGCTTTCGATCAGGGCACAGTACCGAATCAGCCATGACCCACATACTAGATGACACACTACAAATACTGGATCAAAACAAAGCCTTTTTGTTAATCTTACTTGACTTATCCTCAGCCTTCGATACAGTCGAGCACAACAACCTACAAGAACTCTTGAAACATTGAATGGGTTTATCTGGAACAGTGTTAAACTGATTCACTTCCGTCCTCCAAAACAGATCACAAAGATTCAAGATCAACCAATCTTTATCTAACCCCACCCCAATCACCTTGGGAGAACCCCAGGGATGTTCCCTCTTCCCAACACTCTACAATCTGTTTATGGAACCACTCACTGAGCTTCTCAACTCCTCAAACATCCAATATCACATGTACGCCGACGACACACAACTCTACATTATGGTCCACTCTCTTGAAGACATCAAGTCCCTCAAGTCAACGCTCCAAAAAACAAAGACTTGGCTGGCAAAGAATCATTTAAAACTAAATACACTACAATTAGAATTCCTCTTAAACGCTCCCCCCAACCAAACAACCATCATCCGCGAGTGGATGAAACACCTAACTGCACTCAACGGTCAACCTCTCGTCATTGATTCCGCTAAATCTCTAGGAATAACTCTGGACAATAAACTAAATATGCAGAAACACATCAGCGCTGCAACTAAAGGGGCTAATTTTCAAATGAAAATCCTTAGAAAACTGAAACCCTTCATACCTGCAAATGACTTTAAACAGGCAGTTCATACTCTAGTAATTCCCAGAGTGGACTATGGGAGTGTCACTCTCTGCAGCCTTCCCAGATCAACAACCGCTCCGCTAAGAGCCTCATTCAATACAGCCGCTAGACTTATCACAGGCTCCAAAACAAACCGCCACATTTCCTCTGACCTTCGTTCCATCAACTGGTTACCTTTTGACGCCAGAATCCATTTGAAAATCGCCCGTATGACACGTAAGGCATTGCACCACAAAACCCTGAGATTCCTTGTGGAGAAACTAGTACTATCGGGTGGTAACAGATCTACTAGGACTTCTGATAATCTTTTACTTAAACCACAATGTTTCTCCAAGAAAAAAACATACAGGCGTACCTTCTCAGGAATGGTCCCCAGGATTTGGAACGCCTTGCTCTCAAAACGAGACTTAATCTGTCCGCTGCTTTCTTCAAAAAAGAAGTGAAATCGATTCTCTTGTCCAAATTCACCTGAACTTTCTGTACACTCTTGTAGATGTGTGCTAGTCTCTAATAGTTACCAGTAATGTATTTGCATAATTCATTGTATTTATATGTATATGACTGTATTTACCCTGTAAAGCGCTCCGATACCCGCAAGGGTCTTGTTCGCGCTATACAAAACTGTAAAAATAAAATAAATAAATAGAATGAGTTCTGTAGCTTTGGCTACTTGACCCATACAACGTGAGTGTTCTTCTTAGGAAGTCTTCACGCGCTGACACCTTTTTCCTGATCTTATCTGGAAAATGCTAAGTAGGGATATCACAGTAGTGGTAGTGTAGGAACAGGCTAATGTTTTTCATTCATTCACCACAGATGAAAGCCAAACTTGATGTGTAGGCAATCATTGCCTGTGTTCTGCTTCTGGAAATTGTGATTCTGTTTATGATCCATCACATAAAGCTAGACAGTAGGTTTGGATTTGTATTAGCTACCATGTATTTCTACAACCTCGTAATGGAGATCGGTGGTGCAAGACCATAGACTTGAAGTTCAACAACGTGATCTGGACCACATGAAGTTGAATTCGCAAAGTGTACACATTTTTAGGTCTCAGCCTGTGTAGGCTGCGCTTGCGCAGTCTTGCTGGGGAGATCTTATGTTTTTCAGAGTGGGGCTTGAACCCGCCCATCTTCTCCATTGGCTGGCTTCCTAAACGGAGGCCAGCCATTGGAGGAGAGGGGCGTCTGTCCATTTAAGCCCTGTCTTTTTGAGATTGGGGGGTGTGTTTTTTAGTTTCTTTCTCTCGTCTTCCCATTGGCTGGAATTTTACATTCCAGCCAATGGGAAGAGGAGAGAAAGAAAAACACGCCCCCGAATCCGAAAATGAGGGTGCGTTTCTCCGAGGCATTTCTGATGGCCCTCGGAGAAACATGGTGGTGTGGAGCGCTCCTCTCTTGCCTTCCGGAGTCACAGGTTGGCTTGCTGCTGGCGTCCATTTTGGCTCCCAACTCAGGTCGGAGCTTCCTTTCATTCCTCGTGTTTCCCTCGTGTTTTTTTTTCTTCCTCCTCCTGTTGGCTCGGCTGTTATTGTGGTGGGAGGGGGAGGATCTGCTCCTAATGGCTCTAAAATGGACTTTTGGCTCCTGACTCAGGTCGGAGCTGCCTTTCATTCCGCGTGTTTTTTTTTTTAAATGGACGCTGAGCCGCCCCACCTTCCACGGTGCAACAGAAACACAGTGTCCTGAAAGGTGGGAGTCAGTAGACAATTATAAATAGCATGCACATAGCATTACTTTGGAAGAAAAAAGGAGAGTACTTGTTTTTATATCAAAAGATAGTTAATCATCTTTATATAGTAACATTAGTTCCAAGGTCGGAGGTATACAGTTAAGAACAGCACTGCATAAATTGAATTAGTGACAACCACATGGAACTTGGTGCAAAAACGTGTACAAAAGTGCAAGTGGCGACGCAAGTGAAAAGTGAACAGCGTTGGTGGCGCACTGTGCATAAGGTGCAAATAATTTACAGTGAGTGGCTTAACGGCGCATGTGACATTGTGATATCACAGCAGGCACGGCTAATATATAAATGTAAAGCCACAAGGAAGGAGTGTGCCTATTGATTAGGCTGTTAGGTCGACGGAGTTTCGATCCGGGTTAGTTCGGATCATCATCAGGACTTGGTTGTCTGGATGAAGGAGTGCTGAGTTGGGATCTTGGGTGAGTAGAATCCTCTTAGAAGCAGTCCTCAGATGCCTACCGACTCGGAAGCGCCGCGGACGTCGATCAATCCAGCGCACGCGGAAAACGGCTGATTCACACGGCTGGCAAGAGCACTTAATCAAACAGAAAGCACCTTCCTGCAGCCCACAGACGATCTAATTCGGGGGCTCCTCAAGTTAGCCTGACATCTCTCCCAAGACTAATTGCTTCTAAGAGGATTCTACTCACCCAGGATCCCAACCCAGCACTCCTTCATCCAGACAACCAAGTCCTGATGATGATCCGAACTAACCCGGATCGAAACTCCGTCGACCTAACAGCCTAATCAATAGGCGCACTCCTTCCTTGTGGCTTTACATTTATATATTAGCCGTGCCTGCTGTGATATCACAATGTCACATGCGTCGTTAAGCCACTCACTGTAAATTATTTGCACCTTATGCACAGTGCGCCACCAACGCTGTTCACTTTTCACTTGCGTCGCCACTTGCACTTTTGTACACGTTTTTGCACCAAGTTCCATGTGGTTGTCACTAATTCAATTTATGCAGTGCTGTTCTTAACTGTATACCTCCGACCTTGGAACTAATGTTACTATATAAAGATGATTAACTATCTTTTGATATAAAAACGAGTACTCTCCTTCTTTTCTTCCAAAGTAATGCTATGTGCATGCTATTTATAATTGTCTACTGACTCCCACCTTTCAGGACACTGTGTTTCTGTTGCATCCTACCTACCCAGTCCTGAATTGGTCTATGGGTTACACTCCTGTTAATCATACAAAACCACCTTCCACAGTGTCATTCTGTGCCCAGCTTCCATGCCGCACAAAGAGCTCTATCAGACTCCCGGGGAGGAGGGCTCCAGTGCCCACTACCCCCGGTCCTGCCACGTGGTCTGAACGGCCCCCACAAGGGGCACACACCTCTCCTCCCTGCGCCTAGCACTGGAGCCGTGATTTTCGCCCCCTACCCGCAGCAAGGGTCCCTCTGCGCTGCCTTGTTCTCCCTAGCCCCCTCTCCTCTCGCACTCTGCTCGCTATCTCCCTTGCTTCAGATCTCTGTCTCTCTCCCCACCTGTCACTTTCTCTCTTTCTCCCTGCTCTATTGCTTTGTCTCTTTCTCCCTTCTCACGTTCTACTTCTTCTACGCGGGATCGACTCTTCCCTTCTTTCCAAGAAGCAGACTCAGTTATAGGTAAGACTCGTCGACTGTTTTTATCTATCATGAGGAGGGAGGTGGTAAGGCTACGTACTTTATTTGCAAGTCCTAGTTTTCAATTGGCACGCTGTTTTATCTTGGTTGGTTATGCTATGTCCTCGTCTGTGTAAAACATACGGGGGTATTTTTATAGGTGAGAACAAGTGCAACAAAAAGATGTTCATTAGACTTGAGTTGTAGCCTGAATGTACATGTACGCTTGAGTGACTCTGTCCAGTGCGCTAAAGTTCGCCATATAAACAGCCAGGGCAACTGGTGCTCACTTATGTGAAATTACAGCTTGTTTTGAGAGTATGCTTCCACAAACCCACCTGCATTTTGTATAGCACAATTGAAACGTGCTTTCAGGTCGAGTCGGTTACTTTTGGTGGTGTTTTTTGCTGTTGTTTTTTTAACCTCTCATGTGAACTGAGAATGCTTTTCGTCTAGTTGAGTTAGTATTTTCATTTACCTCACACTGGTTGAATACCTTCTCCCTTCATGCTTATCCACTCCCTGTTCGAGGCATCCTTCGTTGAGATTCACCTGAGGCCACTCTCTTCGGCTTTTAAAAGCCATTGCTGCGTATTGTTTGTCCCTACTTTAAGGCCCTCCATCTAATAACATGAGGCCAGTGAAGTATCTTCATAGTGGTGTGTAATTAAATTAGAAAGGCATTGGTAAGCAAACATGGACGGAAAGTCCCACCAAATGTAATTACAAATGTCGGACACTTGCCTTAAAGCCTGTGCTCATTTACCCAGTATACAATATTTTTGTGACCATTTTCCCCAGAGTGGGGATATTTTGTTTATTTGTTGCAAGCTGTCTAGACAACATTTTTAATATAACGAACCATATAAATTGTAAAAAGTAGTGTTTTTACATGGCTATTGATGATGGAGAGAATTTTCTTTACCTCTATTCCCTGTTCTCTGCTTTTTTGTGACTTCAGTATTTGGCGAAGGGGACTTTGTGCCCTTCATTTGAGACATTTAATATATCTATATTTTTAAGGTAGCTATGTTTAAATGCATGTCATCTGCCTCATTTGCGTGCTTTTTCTTTGACATCTAGTTCATTCATTAACTTGCATGCCTAATTAAGTGCTTTGTGCAAGTTTATATTTAAGTTCTTCTTGCAGGGCAGGCATTTGTCTGTATGGTGTTAATTACTTGGTGTATCATGAGATCCGTTTTGGGATTGGTGCTTGGGTACCACATTTGCGGGTGGTAAGAGATACAAACGCTACAGTATGTGAGCCGAAATGTAAATGTTTTGCTACAGTTTAATATCTTCAAACTGCATGAAATTTCAAAAAGCCTCCCGCACTAAACTCCTAAAACCGTGCAAGAAAAATGGACAGAGTTAAAGCTTTTGTTTATTTCCTCATCCTTTCTTTCTATTAAATAACCATATCCTCACCCTCTGCACAGTTTACTCTCTTAGAGTTTAGCCTCCTATCAGTCATTTGGTTTCGTTTCGTCCACCACCACATCCACCACAACACCCACCACCACATCCACCACCACATCCACCACATCCACCACCACCACCACCACATCCACCACATCATCCACCACATCATCCACCACCACATGCACCACCACATCCACCACCACCGTGTGTGGCTCTGTGTGTGTGGCTCTGTGTATGTGTGTGTGGCTCTGTATGTGTGTGTGTGTGTGGCTCTGTGTGTGTGTGGCTGTGTGTGTGTGTGTATGTGTGTGTGTGGCTCTGTATGTGTGTGTGTGGCTCTGTGTGTGTGTGTATGTGGCTCTGTGTGTGTGTGTGTGTCTCTGTGAGTGTGTGTGGGTGCAAATCCAATAGGTCTCGCATTTACGAGAGATTAAGCTATTGGCATTGTAAATGACAATGTCATTTATTTATCTGTTTTCAAAACAATGCCAATAGCTCTAACTTTTGCAAAGGCGAGACCGTTGCATTGTAAATGCTTGTTAGTCAATGGGACTGCCTTTAGCGAATGTGACAATTCAATCATCTGCAGGAATGGTGTGCTTATCTGCATTTGCACCCACTATGGCCTTTACACTGTTATGTTATGTTATTTTATGTTATAAGCTTATATAGCGCTATATCACCCAGAGGTATCTAAGCACTGTCACAAGGCATGAACTGGCAGCCTCTTCAGATGTGTTGTGTCAACAGTAAAACATACTTGAGTAAAGTGGGTCGGTGCTTGGTGGACTCAGAGTATTTGGAGTATTTGGAGATGTAGGGAAATCCAGTAAACTGCATCAAGGCAATGTTACAACCTAGCGATGGCTATAAAAAGGTGTAGATGGAGACACGAGTGGGGAAGTAAATCAAAGGTTTCCCTTTTGCACCTCTGCTCACTTTCTAGGTTATGGCCACATCTAACTCAATAGAATAGCACTACTCAGCTGGCATCATGTCCAGGTTGTACTTTTACCTTCCAATATATCTAGATTTATCTAAAAAGCGGATTGTTTTTCTACACTCGATTCAAAATAAGTTTATCACAATCAGTTTTTCTGTTTAGGGATTCTGGCTGTGTAATTCATTTGAATTACTGATAAGACACCCTACTGCCAGCGCCTGCTGCGCAACCCCTGCAGTATGATTTGCACCTTTCAAAGCAGGGAGCATATAACAGTTTTGTGAAAGGTGTGGCAATTAAAGCATGCTAGACTGTAGGCTGCTTTTGCAAAGAGTGATGCAGAATAATTTTTTTAGGTCGAGCCTACGAGACAATGTAATCTGGCTGATCGCGAAAGACGTATTGTAGGCTTACCAAGAATATGCAGGGTCTTGCAGCCCACCCATTGCTTATCATTGGTTGGTTGTACTGTCGCTCATATTTACTCGCTTTCTATTGGATAGCTTTCCTTGTTTCATCCTGGCCATCTTGTGCTTGTCCCTCTAATGGTGCATACCCTCTTTACCATCTCTTGGTTTGGCTGGGTTCTATACTTCCTCGGCTCACTTTTAGGGAACTACTTTTTTCATTCAGTCCAAGCACTGGAAAGTGCATATGCTTTCCTGCTGTAGCTCTCATATGCTTTCTCCCGTTAAGGCGGAGGAGCGATGCCCCACTGCGCAAAAAGAAAAAAGAAAATGACAATAACGTATCGTTATTGTCATTTTAATTTTCCTATTGCATGCAGCCTGTGTGCAGTGTGGGGCAGGGAGAGGCTGGGCAGGGTAGGAGTGGTTTGCACTCCCAAAGAGCTCATAAACTATTTGACCGGCCGTCTTGGGCCGACCAAACAGTTCATACTCTCTTTGCATGTTCCTACCAGGCTGCATTACACAGCTTGGCAGGAACATGCACAGGTTCCCTGTTCAAGTCTGCGTGTTGATCCACGACGCTCCGACCAATCCCAACCCTGCATTGCAGCATTTTTATTGCCCCGGGTTGGCTGTGTGCCAGTTGCTTCCTGCTGCAGAGGAAGAAGGAAGAGGATTCAGTGGAGACCGTGGCCGGCCAGCCGGCCAACCGTTCTAAGGTGAGTGTTTTTTAAAAATGTATTACTTCCCCCCTGGCCGCACCACCCTGCCTCACCAGTGAGGGATACACATCAAGCTTCACTAACACAACACAAGTACTACATAGACAGCAGCATTGCTAATGTCCACAACACAAACAATTTATACAGGACATGTTGCGGCAGAAGGAGGAGCACAGCAAGGTTCTGTTGTGTACATACAACAGGTACACAACAGGTACCAACAATACATATTTCTCTTCCTCACAAAACTCGACCCTTGAACGTCCAGGATCTCAGTACAGGCTACAGAGGGCAGTGTTAATGTGCTGAAAGCGGAAGGGACATAGCTGTATTTTTATAATCACATTCTGTACTAACTGAAGTCTCCATATCATTCCCTTTGGCTGATCTACACTTGTTATGCAATTTGAAAAGTGTAGAGGCAATAGCATGGACCAATAATGTGAGTTAGCATAAGGCACTAGCAAACACAATGAATAAAACTCAAATTTGTAGCCCTTAGTTCAAAGAGCTGACACTGCAATTGTAGTGTAGTTCCGATAGTACTCTTTCATGCAGGGCCTAAGCTGGTTACCGAACATATGCTGTGGGCTTGGTGGCAAGCTGAGTCTGTACACCCCCACCGAACATATCAGCCTATGTTTTCGCATTAGCTAGCTCGCAGAGCTACTAGAATCTCCTGGTATCAGAGAGATTAGTTTGTGCAACTTCAGAACATAATAACCTCAGACTTGTGGAAAAAATATACTACTTTTCACCCAGTCACTCGTGCTTGCTTTGTTTGCTCTCAGAGAGATACACAGAAGAAACAGTCAAGCGTGTTTACAATAAGAATTTATTGTACCGTTGTTCTTCTCATGCAAAATAAATGCGCTCCTACAACTGCAAATCAGTAGCAGAGATATAGAACCAGCAGTACAGTGAGTAGAAAGAAATAGTATTGTTCTACCATTTTACAATTGTCATGAACACATACATGAATATGAAATGCATTTATAAAGTAAAGTGCGTACTCCTAAGATGCCTGTCTAGATGTACCTAAGTGTACCTAGCATGTGAGTAGGTGCGAAAGAGCCTAAGTCTAAGAGCCTACGTCAAAGAGCCTAAGTCTAAGACCCAAGAAATCCCAGTAAGATTTATTCAAACCCCCATACCTGAATAGTGAGAGTGTGGGACTTCATACTGGACTTGAGCTGGACACCCTGCAAGGCATCGTCAGACCAATGTCAGCTGGAGCAATGTCATGTTGGAGCTCTAGCGTCTCTGATCAGTGTGTCGGCCTTGAAGTCTCGGTTCCCTCCTGCCTACTGATAGCAAGAGGTGCTGTATTTATACAGACTATGTGCGTATGTTCCCCATTGTTTAGTATGAGGGTGACATTTGGGATTAAACCTTGTGCATCGATGCGAGAGGTGAAGTGGGCCTCCTGTAGAGTGTACTCATAAATTATTCATATGTGCTGAGGATGACGTCTTAGTAATATCGATTGGAAAAAAACCACCCTCGGCATGGAATTATGTGAAAGGTTTAGTCCATAAAAGGCTACAGTCCTTATAAGGCGTTATGTTCATACAAGGCAGTCTGTCCAAATTTGGAGTTATGTACTTATAAGGCTCGTTCATATGAAATGACGGAGAGACGATGTAGGGACAGTGTACGATGTTCCCTAGACCTATATCAGGATACCGATATGAAATATAACACAATGTCAGCAATAATACATACTACTGCTCACAGCAAGCACAGATGGGCCACTCATTCTTCTTAGAATCCGGACAACAGAACAGCAGTAGTGTCAGCTTTCCTTTTTGCTAGGACACCAGTGGCGTAGCAAGCTTCCTTTCTTCAAAGAACAGGTCCAGCTTGGTCAGCCGAAACGCAAGCTTCCTTTTATCAAAGGACAGGTACAAATAATACATTAGGAATGATTGCTTTACTTCCTCACAGAACAGGCACAGCATGTCAGCAGCAAAACAAACCTGTGTATCTGTCAGAACACAGCCACTGTGCAAGATTCCTGTGTTTTCAAAAGATACAGTGGTGGCTGGCACTGATCGGGGGAGGCGGAGCTGGGAGGCGCGGGGGGGGAGGGGGTTAATAAAGAATGTTTTATCCTACTTCCTGTCCGCGTCCTGCATTGTCCTGGTTGAGTCTCTCCACTCCTTCCAGGAAGTACACCTGAAACACCCAGGCTCCCCTGAGCCAATCACAACGCTGCAATGCAGCATTGTGATTGGTCTGAGTGCTGTGGTTCAGCACTCAGACAGGGAATGAGGGCATGTTCTCCACCCAGGCTGCAATGTGGCCTGGTTAGAGAGCATGCTATGTCCGCATGAATGTTTTCCAGGCCCGAGACGGGCAGCTAAACATTCATGGCACATAGGGTGTGAAAACCATTCCTCCCCTCCCCTGCTCCTTCAGAAGAGCAGCCCGCCCACTTCTCAAAGCTGCTTCACCTGCTACAAGAGAAAATCAAATGATAATAACATTGAGTTATTATAATTTTATTTTTTCCTATAATGCTGAATAGCAGTGGGGGACGCTCTTCCACCTTAGTGGAGAATCCGTCACTGAAAAGATCAGCAGTAGTGCAAGGTTTCAAGCTCGTAGAACCATGTACATTAAAGGCATTAGTGGCATGTGAGTTGCACACAGATGCTTAATGCACAGAGATGAGTGTGTAAATGTTCGAGTGTTGCCACTAGTCCACCTATATATATTTTCACGTAAACACTCTTGCTGTCACTTCCTTTCATGCCTCCTGCTGTCACTTATGATGCTGGTTGGTGATGTTTCTATCATAACCCGAAATGCCAGCCTTGGCCTTCTAAGTCTTGCTGTCACAGCTGTAGCTCCTGTTGTCATACCTTGCATATTGCTGTCCTCACTCTTCATGTGGATCCTTCTGCTTCCATTTTCTGGCAGCTACTGCTTCTGTCACTACATACAACCCTTGCTGCTACATATCCTGCCCATCCTGCTCTGGTCACTGTGAGGTTTGCAGTCACTATTGTAACTCCTGTTGTTGTGATGTCCTGAATACTTGATGCTGTCACTTCTTGTAGTTGCTATTCTCTGCCCATTCCTACTGCTACTGCTGCTTTCACAACCCCAACTTCTGTTTTTATCATATTCTGCCAATCCTACTGCAGAGGCTAAGGGCCCGATGTAGGTAAAAGTGATTTTCCGATTTCAAAATACCGAGGCGGGCCGAATCGGTATTCTGAAATCGGAAAACGACATGTAGGAAAAAAACAGCGAAATAATACCGATTCGGTAGGCATCGGTATTGTGAATCGCTACGTACCGAATCGGCACGGACCGAATCGGAAAGTACCGAATCGGCTACCACCGAATCGGAAATAGCCGAATCGGTAAATTCCGATTCCGCAATTACCCAATCGGAGGTCTGAAAATACACCCATGGCCAAAAAGCCCATAGGAATGCATTGAACAAACCGATTCGGTAAAATCCGATTCGGTAAAATCCGATTCGGTAAAATCCGATACAGCCAATGAGGTGGATCCCCCCTCCCCCACCCAAGCAGGGAGTGGCAACCCTGGCAGGTGCAGCTAATTAAGAACTTTCTGGAGAGCCTGCCTGAGCTGAACACTCACAGTGAGCAGCAGTGGGAGCAGGAGGCAGAGAACTGTTGAGAGCAAGATGGCAAACACCACTGAGAGCCAGAAGGCTGGCCAGAAGAGAAAGCCAAAGTTCAGTAGCACAGAGCTGCAGGTGTTGGTAGAGGAGGTGGTGAGGGTGCACAGGCAGCTATTCGGGAGGCTGTCCCTCACTGTGCCGGACAGCACTAAGAGGAGGCTCTGGAGTGAGATATCAGAAAAGGTCAACGCTGTAGGTGTCACCCCCAGGTCCCTTGATGACCTTAAAAAACGCTTCTACGATATCCGCAGCCTGACCAAACGAAAGATGGCTGAGATCCAGAGGCAAGCTGGAGGGACAGGTGGAGGCAGGAACCCGGCGCCACCCCTCACTGACCTGGAGGAACTGGTGTCCAGCACCATCGAGCGGGAGTGCGTGACAGGAATCGGGACCCCGGACAGCTCAGCCAGAGCTACAGCTACAGGTAAGAAGCATGCGCATCATGACACACCCTACCAGACAGCTCCCCTTTAGACACAATGTACAGCCAAACCCCAGCCCAGTACTGTAACCAACATACAAGAGAAAAGCATCATGGTATATGTAGTCAGTAGAAGGTACAAAAATACAACAGAGTATTGGGGGGTCCTAGGGGAGTTAGTTTATAGACAATGTGAGTACCTTGTCCCCCAACTACTACTACAAAAAACAAGAGAGGTACTAAGAGTCTATGAAGTGAAGGACTGACAGGACCAGATTGTGTCCAGTATAAGTGTTCAGATCAAACCGTTGATCTTGAGCACATGACACTATTATGTCATAGAGGTGAGGAAAGGAAGATACAGGGTTTAGAAAGTTAGAACCTAGTACCCATCCGCCCACTCATCAGTGGAATTTCGTCATCTGGGTTGGTGAAAAGAAAGGTGTCCTATGGGCTTTTCCTCAGGGAGAGTCTGAGGTAGCCAGACGTTGGACCCTTAAGAACCACATCCAACCAACAGAGGATAGTGTGTGAGTGGAAGGGGCAAATAAATTTGCAGTGCTCAGAAAAGAAAAGAGAAGGAAACTAATCCTAGTGATTAAAAATACCTACTATGAAGGGGGCGTGGCCAGCAGCCGATGATGGCGGTGGCTTAGTGGAAGAGCTCCGCGGCTGAAGCGGCCTCCGATGAAATCCGACCAGTGATCCGCAATATTTTTGTCCCAGGCGGGACGGTGCTGATGCCCAGGACCGGGCGGCAGAGGTACGGCGAAACGGAAAAGAAAACGGACGCAGGGGAGACGAGTTCTCGCGGACCCCGACTGGGCCCCTAAGGAGATCTGAAGCCGGGGATCTACAAGAGCTGGTGAGCCGACGGGAAGTAAGCCAACCTGGGCGGAGACCCGCCGGAAGCGCCCGCCCGCGACAACAAAGGAGAGCGGACCCTCTGACGTCCCGCAGCACGGCACAGAGATCAGGAGCCCCGAGCGGGACCCCAGGCGCCCCCGCGCTAAGTGGCGGCGAGAGCCCCAAAAGACCAGAGGAGACGGGCGAGGGTGCTCAGAGGGGCAGCATTTGAGTCCGGGTCCGCCATCTTGTGGAAAGAGCTAGGACCCCGGCGGAGCCGGACGGGAGCAGGTACAGACATCCAGCTGCAAAGTGCCGCCTGACACAGCGAGGCACAGCGCGCAGACCCCCCCCTCCCCCCCCCGCCGAGTGAAGGCGCATTGAGGAAGACACGGGCACAGGTGTGCACAAGGGCCTTTGTGACATACCGAGTGGCCCACGTGACACATTGCCCCTGGGCACGGGCAGAGATGCCGAGAGGAGTCGAACGCCCTGCAGTGGAGGTGGGATGTAAGGCAGAGAAATAACACAACGGACATTGGAGGGGCGCAGCAGTCAGAGAATAGTTACCACTCACCACCCACTGGCCCCACATATAGCAGACCAGGAAGATCACGCACCGACACACGATAAAGCCGGAGGTGAGCCTGAAGGTACCAAGCCAGGGCGCCAAGAGGCGCGACGGAGGGTGGACTGTGACCCGGGTACATCCGGGAGGCCGGTGGCCACAGGGGAGTGTATAAGACCGAGTACCAGCAAGCAGGGATAGAAGCAATCGGCTCCACGACCAGGATGGCAGGCAAGGGGCCAAAAAACAACACGGCGCAGTCCCGCCTTGACCGCTTCGCGTACGAGAAACCAGTCACCCCCCCACCGGACGCCAGAACACAGACGGGCAAGACAGTGGAGGCGACGGGAGGCAAGAAGGCTACTCTAGATGACGTCATGAAGGCCCTCACCCAGGTGCAGGCGACGGTGGGGTCCATCTCAGCCGAAATCACACTGATTCGGGCAGATTTCCACAAGATGACGGAGAAGGTGAACTCAATGGAAATTGTGACGAAAGCCTTGGTGGAGGATGTATCGGAACTGCAGATTAATATGGAACGTGTCGCGAAGGAAAACAAGGAATTGAGAGATAAGCTCGATGACCAGGAAGGACGCTCGAGGCGAAACAACATCCGCATTTTAGGTGTGCCAGAATCGGAAGACACAAGGGCAATGGATTTGTATGTGGAGAACTTAATCAAGCAGCACCTACAACCTAAGGGACTCTCAAACTTTTTCACTGTGGAGAGAGCGCACAGGATCCCTGGTGGACGCCGACAAACGGGAGCTAACCCCAGGCCAATTATAGCACGGCTCTTTAACTTCAGAGATCGGGATGTTATTCTGCAGGCGGCAAGAACCTCACCCCCCATTAAGATCCAAAACGCCACACTAGCCTTCTTTCCGGATTACACAGCGGAAGTTGCGAGAAGGAGGAGAACCTTTTTCGAGGTTAAAAAAGAACTACGAGCCAGGGAAATCCCTTATTCTATGCTCTTCCCAGCCAAACTTCGGATTGTGGATGACAATAAGACTTGGTTTTTCGAATCCCCGGAGGCGGCACGGGAATGGCTGGAGGGCTGGCGGACGACGGGCCAGCCTCGGCGCTCCAGCAGGCAAACCAAACATCGCCAGGGCGGATCCCAGCGGGGCCTGCATTCAACCGGTGAAGAAGAAGAGCCGCAATCGCCTCGGAGTACTATTCAGGAGGGGGGCGACGACGAAGAGCAGTAATCCCCAGATACTGATTAATTGAATGCTGAGAATGCCGCCTTGGACACTGGGCTGAGGGCCTCCGCGACCAAGGAGGAGGCCGCTGACTTCGGAGAGTCCTTCACCCCAGCGAGCAAGTACTATGTTTTGGGTTGGGATCAGGCACTCTGCTGAGTTTGGGGGGCGGGCAGTTCATAGTCCGTTGAGCAAGAGGGCAGGGAGGGGGGGAGTTGGGGGTAGGGTAGTTGTTGGGGTTTTAGTTTGGTTTCAGGGTCAGGACGAACAACGCTGGGCGCAAGCGCGTAGAGTAGAGGTATCATGGCGCGGCATAACTGCTCACTACTTGTCCAAACATGGTGGGAGGAGGTGATATTGTGGGGCAGGCGATCCCGTTGAATATTATGTCCTGGAATGTGAGGGGCCTGGGAGACAAAATAAAGAGAGGGCTGGTGTTACAAGGCATTAAAAGACTTAATCCCGCTCTGATACTACTGCAGGAAACACATCTAACAGGCACAGCTACACGGGCCCTGGATAGGAAGGGATACAGCATGGTCGTACACTCTGAATTTACGAAGGGCTCCCGTGGCACGGGGATCTTAATGCATCGGACATCAAAATTCATAACCCTATCCAATAAAGTCGACACACAGGGACGCTTTGCAGCGATACATGGGCAGTGGGAGGGGAGACCGCTCAACGTGGTGTCAGTGTATATCCCACCGGCACTGCATGCTACTGCTCTACCAGAGTTGGGGAAATTCCTACTGGAACTTCCGGAAGGGGACCTAGTTATGGGGGGTGACTTCAATGCCGTGGCGCATACCACGATGGACCGCTTCCCGGTACGCACACAAACACCGGGACCCTCCCGATTGCATGACTTCATGGAAGCACAGGGGTTGGTAGATGTATGGAGGCAGTCCCACCCCGACGACCGACAATACACATATTACTCAGCGGTCCATGACAGCCTCTCAAGAATAGACTACCTACTCACACTGGGGGGGGGCCTCCTCACTATAGCCGACGTCCAAATCCGTCCACGAGGGATTTCAGATCACTCCCCACTGACACTGTCCCTTTCCAGTCATGAGAATACGCGCAAACGCATTTACCCTATCTACCCAGGCTACCTTCGTGAACCATCAGTGGCCAAAACATTAAAAAAGGGCACCAGGTCGTACTTTGCCGAGAATACGGGATCAGTGCGCTCACGTACAACTTTGTGGGAAGCCTACAAAACAGTTCTGCGAGGGCAGGCCGTCTCCGCTATATCACACCACAAGCGCACACGACGTCAGGCACTGGTAGACTTGGAGGTACAACTGGACAGGGCCACACAAGAGCATGAGAGAGACCCAACCGAACATACACACCACGTGCTCCGGCTGTGTCAGCAGCGTCATGCAGACCATGAGCGCCGCAGGGCGATAGACAATATGGCAGCGGCAACACACAGGATCTACGACGTGGGCGACAAGGCGGGAAAGCTGCTGGCCTGGCTCGAAAAAAAAAGGGGAGGGCAGAAGGCCATTCTGCGGTTGAGAGACCCAGACGGAGTGGTACAGACCAGCCCGGCACGAATAGTGGAAGTCCTGGCGGATTATTTTCAATCCGTATACTCCCCTGACTTCGAGGTCACCCAAGAAATGGCGGAGAGGTCTCTGACAGAGGTACCTACCAATACTCTGCCACAGGACAAGCGGGACGAGCTTGACTCAGACCTGACAACCGAGGAGATACAGGCAGCCATTGCGGCCTTGCACCCGGGGAAGGCGCTCGGCCCCAACGGGGTGCCGATTGAGTGGTACAAGACCATGGCGGAGACGCTGTCTACGCCCCTACTCCAAATGTACAAAGAGTGTTTAGAGACCGGGCAACTACCGCCCGATCAGCGTACGGCCACAGTAATAGCTATACCAAAACCCGGTAAACCCCCGGAAGACTGTGGGTCATACCGTCCGATTTCCCTCCTTAACGCAGAGAGCAAAATTCTGGCGAAACTGCTGGCCACTAGATTGCTGCCACACCTGGCGCATCTGATACACCCAGACCAGTCGGGGTTTATGCCGCACCGGAGTACGGCGCTGAACCTTCGAAGGCTTCACGGAGTGATGGCCCGCGCTCCACTACTGGAAGAACCAGCGGCAGTGCTCTCCTTGGATGCCAGGATGGCATTCGACATGGTAGAGTGGAGCTATCTTTTTGCGGTCCTGGCACACATGGGTATCGGCACAAAATTCATATCATGGGTCAGGCTACTGTACACTAAACCCGTGGCACGAGTGACGGCCAACGGTCACATCTCGAGGGAGTTTCCGCTAGCGAGGGGCACGAGGCAGGGGTGCCCACTCTCCCCGTTGCTATTCGCCTTAGTATTGGAACCCTTGGCGACAGTCATCAGAACCACACGGCTGCTGAAGGGCATTCAATGGGGAGGTGGCTGGGAAGACAGAGTCTCCCTATACGCCGACGACATGCTAGTCTACATCACTGACCTCGAGCATGGAGTACCGGTCCTGTTGGCGTTATGCGAGAGACATGGCACGGCCTCAGGGTATAAAATTAACTGGTCGAAATCAGTACTATACATGCTTCACGGCACCCCACCGCCCCTGACTGCAGACTGCCCGTTGCAGATCGAATCCCTCTCCTTCAAGTACCTGGGGATCCAAATCACCCGTGACCATGCGACTTTTCTAGATCGGAACCTTAAGCCACTACTGGATAGGTTCAAGGCGGACGTGCGACACTGGAAGACCCTACCATTGACTCTGCTAGGCAAGGCAGCGCTATTCAAGATGATGGCACTGCCGCGCTTCTTATATGTCCTAGAAAATACACCGGCAGTGGTTCCACCGTCGTTTTTCAAGCAGGTATCGGCGCAAGTGTCAGGCCTACTATGGGGAGAGAAACCGGCCAGGGTCGCACAGGTGAAAATGGTGAGGGATTGGTATAGCGGGGGGATAGCGCTCCCACACCTTGAACTGTACTACTGGGCAGCACACCTTAAGGTGATTAACCAATGGATACACGTAGCACAAGATGACCCCGCGTACATAGCTGACAGGAGGCAACTAGGCATGAACACCCTACTAGCCCCGCTATATAACAAAAGTCTGTTACCAAACTTGAGAGGCCCGACCAAACACACAGTGGCTATATGGCACAAAGCACAAAGGCGTCTGGCATGGGAAGGAGTGATCACCAAGCTCACACCGCTATGGGACACCAAGAGCCTGGGTAGCCTACGAAATAGCAAGGGGTTTAACCAGTGGGACGACATTGGGATCTCTACAGTGGGAGACTTGTGGACAGGGGAGGGGGTAATCCCGTTTGCGGCCCTGAGGGAACAATACGAGATGGAGGTCACCGAAACATATAGATATATACAAATCAGACATGCACTCCTATCGGTGCTAGAGCCGGGTACGGAGGTCCCAGAATCGGCTCCGTTAGAGGACCGGCTGCTGACAGACTACATGGAAGCCAGTGCTACCTCACTTACCTACCGTAAACTATTAAATAACCTACCGGACCCACTGGTAAAACTAAAGGAACGCTGGGAGGAAGAGGTTGGGGATATGGACGAGACAGACTGGAACGCAGCATTAGCGTCGCCCAAGGAGGCGGGTATATCTACGCGTTTTAGACTGGTACAATTTAAAATTCTACATAGGGTCTATTACACCCGCACGACACTACATAGAATCCAGAGGGCGGACCACCCATACTGTCTGAGAAATTGTGGGGGGGAGGGTACGCTGTTCCATACATTGTGGGCCTGCCCAAATATTCAAGATTACTGGAGGAGGGTTACACGCGCGATGGGCCAGACCTTGCACACCTCGCTTACACCTGATCCCAGAGTCAGCCTACTGAATGTATGGGACCCGACAGACCTGACACAGTATGGAAAGAGATGGGTAATTATTGGGATGATGTTGGCAAAACGGGACATAGCACTGAACTGGGGGGCGAGTAATACCCCGACCCTGACTCAATGGAGTAGAAACATGGACATGTTAATGATAACGGAAAGGGCTGTTTACCAACAGAGACGTAACCCACGAAAATGGAATAAAATATGGTCGCCATGGAATGTATATAGGGGTGAAATCTGTGAGCCACTACCCGAAGATGACGATTCTGATAGCGAAGGGGAGGTAGAGGGGTTAGTGTGAGAGGGTGGAAGGGGGGTTGGGGTAGAGACGCCGGATAAGACGGGTAGCCTGAGCCTCGAGAACAGAAATGAGATTGATTTCAGTTTAGAGATGTAATTGCAGGAATGGCTAAGATGACCTATACTCTCGCAAAGTACTACATAATTCTATGCAAACAAGAACTTGTCTAGACCCTGTTTGGTTGTTAAGTTGTAAAAATGGAAAATGCTAATGTGAAAAGTTGCATAAATAGCTGCGGACGGCTGAATGTTGATGCCACGCAGTCGAAAGAAATACCAATGCATACGTTAAATATCTCTGCAACAATAAAAACAATTTAAAAAAAAAAAAAAAATACCTACTATGATGACATAAGAAAAACTTTTAGTCGGTGTGACCATCAAAGTGGTATCGTTAAAAACAGTATGCTGATAGCATGTAAGGAATTGCTATCTATCATGTGTGTTAATTGGTCGACATGTTTCAGCCTATACCGGCTTTCTTCAGGACCTATGATAAGCTACTGCAACATATACTTATCGTGAGTTGGAAGTTGAACATGAACAATCTCCAACAAATGAAGATGTATCTCCTCCTGTGCATAAAAATGTGGGAAACAAAAAACACAGTGTTAAATATATACAAACTATGTAGTGTTTACCTCAACCTCTTGAAATACAAAGAAAACATAGTCTTCACTCACCCCAATTGTAGGGAGAAAAAACCTCACCTCGCCTGGCAACAGCTCAGGTTGGAAGGAGGCCACGCACTGAAAAGGTAAGTGCGAGAATCAGAATTAATAATGCCGTAACTAAATAAGTCCTGCATTATGTTTTAGACTTTTGCAAACAGTGACACCAAAAGGCATAGGGAGGCGGCTGGATTGAGAAGCTGATGTGAAATTCATCTCTAAAAATTGTATCAAACCCCTTAATATTCCAAGGTTATGCTACCAGTGGAGTTATTCAAAGAGGGCCAAAAACCGCCATGCTATGTTGTTAGCGTTAAGTTAAATCAAAGGGAGTTGGAGTCTTCCTATTCAGAGCCCTCTCAGAAAGAAGCGCAGCATGGAGCGCTCAAGAACTCACCTCTCCGTCGTTACCTCGGGTAGAATCCTGAGCCGAGGGGGAGGTGACTGGCTCACTGAGAATGGCTGTTAATAACAGCCGGTGGCGGACCTGAGATAGAACTCTCAGTATATGCGTTGTTATTGGTTGTCAGAAATCGACCAATAGTGGCAATGCAAGCTAAGCCTGCAGGGGCGCGAACCTCATGGCGCGTTCTCATTGGTTAAGACTTAAAACAATGCCAGCGGATGGAGGCTTAATGTGCGGAACTGTGTGAAATATACGTACCGCTAGTTTTCTATCAGTCATTCATGGTGATCATACATCTGTGTAAGAGAACGACCTCATCTGGGGACTGCATGAAGAGCACTAGCATGGAAAACGTACGCCGCCCGATGACTCCGAGTATGTCAGGGAATCGTCTAAATGGGCTTTGGCACAAGGTGCGTGATTGGTGAACTTGCAACCAATCACGCACTGTTTGGTAGAAAAGGGGGTTGTTTTGTTTACTTTTCATAATGCCAATATAATATGTTAAAGAACAGGTCCGCTTTCAATAAGAGCTCCGCGGTTTGCAGAGAGATGATAGAAAGCAAATAAATGTTCATCTACACTCCATGTATACATCCGATGGTGTGTAAAAAAAGGAAGTTATCATGTCAAACGGGTTGTATCCGAATATAAACAAATGAATAGACAGATCGACCGGCCAAGCCGTGTATACCAAAGGGAAGGCAGTATGTCGGCGGCTTGTCCACTGCTATGTGCGATCCCTAGGTTGCGGCTGCGTATAACACCAATGTTCGGCCAGGCTAAATTTACATGGTGCCAATATCAAATGGGAAGTCAATTCTGTAGACCAGAGAGAGCGGGCCTAGACATTGACAACCTCCCATGTGGGACCAATGAGGTGGAGATGGTGTGCACCCATGTTTGGAATGTTAGCCCCAGGTGACCCAAAACCAAGGTGAACTGTACATATAATGATGTTAAAGAAGGATGCTCACAGTTGCATCCAGGGTATATCATCGTTTAGCCCTTGTGTGTCGCTTCGCAGTTTGTAGACCCACCTTTGCTCTTTTCTCAGAAGGAACAATGAAATGTCTGTGATGTGACTGGGTATGTGTGGTTGTTCCAGGATTAACCACCTCAGTTCATCAGGATGATGTTTTTTCTCCAGAAAATGTGAGGTAAGGCGGGTAGCCTGTTTTGTGCGTCTGATTGTACTTTTGTGCTCTTGGATGCGCAGTTTGATTTTTCTTGCTGTCATCCCTATGTACCTTAAGCCACAAGGGCAGGTGATCTGATAGATGACTTTGTCACTATTACAGTTTGTGTGACGTTTTAGTTTCCAGGGTATAGTGGTGCCGATATCGACTTCCAGGGTTTTGCTGGTTTGGGCACACACTGAGCAGTTGCCACAAGGATAATTGCCCTGCACTGGAGGAAGATTCCATAGGTTAGGAGTGGATTCTGCAATGTCATCACGAGGTCTTGTGTGTACAAGAGCATCTCTAAGATTAGCCCCTCTCTTAAAAGAGAACAGTGGTAGAGAGATGTGTTCACCAGAGCTATTCAAGATGCTACATTGATGACATCATAGTGGTCTGGCAAGGAGATACACAATCCCTCTTGCTTTTTCAAGACTGGTTGAACGGACAAAACCCTTACCTTCGGTTCACATTAGAGCACAGTAAAACTGAACTCCCCTTTCTTGATTTGACAATCTTTCCACAAGAAGGGCATTTGGCCAGTTCTCTATATCGAAAACCTATGGCACGGAACTCATTGCTCAGATTTGACAGCCATCATCCCCGCTCCCTGAGGGAAAATCTTCCTTTTGGCCAGTTCCTCAGGGTCCGGAGGAACTGCTCTGACACTGTAGACTTCCGTGCAAAAGCGAAGGATCTCACTAGCAAACTGAGAATGCGGCGATATCCTAAATCTCTGGTTCACAAGTCTTTCAAACGTGCTGCCAATAATCATCGTGAGGCCCTACTTGAACCACCAGTTGCTAAACCACCCCTCGACAGAATAGTGTGTGTCACCACATATAACACCTCTTCGTCTAAAATACAGAAAATAATTAGACAGAAATGGCGCATCTTGAATAGCTCTGGTGAACACATCTCTCTACCACTGTTCTCTTTTAAGAGAGGGGCTAATCTTAGAGATGCTCTTGTACACACAAGACCTCGTGATGACATTGCAGAATCCACTCCTAACCTATGGAATCTTCCTCCAGTGCAGGGCCATTATCCTTGTGGCAACTGCTCAGTGTGTGCCCAAACCAGCAAAACCCTGGAAGTCGATATCGGCACCACTATACCCTGGAAACTAAAACGTCACACAAACTGTAATAGTGACAAAGTCATCTATCAGATCACCTGCCCTTGTGGCTTAAGGTACATAGGGATGACAGCAAGAAAAATCAAACTGCGCATCCAAGAGCACAAAAGTACAATCAGACGCACAAAACAGGCTACCGCCTTACCTCACATTTTCTGGAGAAAAAACATCATCCTGATGAACTGAGGTGGTTAATCCTGGAACAACCACACATACCCAGTCACATCACAGACATTTCATTGTTCCTTCTGAGAAAAGAGCAAAGGTGGGTCTACAAACTGCGAAGCGACACACAAGGGCTAAACGATGATATACCCTGGATGCAACTGTGAGCATCCTTCTTTAACATCATTATATGTACAGTTCACCTTGGTTTTGGGTCACCTGGGGCTAACATTCCAAACATGGGTGCACACCATCTCCACCTCATTGGTCCCACATGGGAGGTTGTCAATGTCTAGGCCCGCTCTCTCTGGTCTACAGAATTGACTTCCCATTTGATATTGGCACCATGTAAATTTAGCCTGGCCGAACATTGGTGTTATACGCAGCCGCAACCTAGGGATCGCACATAGCAGTGGACAAGCCGCCGACATACTGCCTTCCCTTTGGTATACACGGCTTGGCCGGTCGATCTGTCTATTCATTTGTTTATATTCGGATACAACCCGTTTGACATGATAACTTCCTTTTTTTACACACCATCGGATGTATACATGGAGTGTAGATGAACATTTATTTGCTTTCTATCATCTCTCTGCAAACCGCGGAGCTCTTATTGAAAGCGGACCTGTTCTTTAACATATTATATTGGCATTATGAAAAGTAAACAAAACAACCCCCTTTTCTACCAAACAGTGCGTGATTGGTTGCAAGTTCACCAATCACGCACCTTGTGCCAAAGCCCATTTAGACGATTCCCTGACATACTCGGAGTCATCGGGCGGCGTACGTTTTCCATGCTAGTGCTCTTCATGCAGTCCCCAGATGAGGTCGTTCTCTTACACAGATGTATGATCACCATGAATGACTGATAGAAAACTAGCGGTACGTATATTTCACACAGTTCCGCACATTAAGCCTCCATCCGCTGGCATTGGTTTAAGTCTTAACCAATGAGAACGCGCCATGAGGTTCGCGCCCCTGCAGGCTTAGCTTGCATTGCCACTATTGGTCGATTTCTGACAACCAATAACAACGCACATACTGAGAGTTCTCTCTCAGGTCCGCCACCGACTGTTATTAACAGCCATTCTCAGTGAGCCAGTCACCTCCCCCTCGGCTCAGGATTCTACCCGAGGTAACGACGGAGAGGTGAGTTCTTGAGCGCTCCATGCTGCGCTTCTTTCTGAGAGGGCTCTGAATAGGAAGACTCCAACTCCCTTTGATTTAACTTAACGCTAACAACATAGCATGGCGGTTTTTGGCCCTCTTTGAATAACTCCACTGGTAGCATAACCTTGGAATATTAAGGGGTTTGATACAATTTTTAGAGATGAATTTCACATCAGCTTCTCAATCCAGCCGCCTCCCTATGCCTTTTGGTGTCACTGTTTGCAAAAGTCTAAAACATAATGCAGGACTTATTTAGTTACTGCATTATTAATTCTGATTCTCGCACTTACCTTTTCAGTGCGTGGCCTCCTTCCAACCTGAGCTGTTGCCAGGCGAGGTGAGGTTTTTTCTCCCTACAATTGGGGTGAGTGAAGACTATGTTTTCTTTGTATTTCAAGAGGTTGAGGTAAACACTACATAGTTTGTATATATTTAACACTGTGTTTTTTGTTTCCCACATTTTTATGCACAGGAGGAGATACATCTTCATTTGTTGGAGATTGTTCATGTTCAACTTCCAACTCACGATAAGTATATGTTGCAGTAGCTTATCATAGGTCCTGAAGAAAGCCGGTATAGGCTGAAACATGTCGACCAATTAACACACATGATAGATAGCAATTCCTTACATGCTATCAGCATACTGTTTTTAACGATACCACTTTGATGGTCACACCGAATAAAAGTTTTTCTTATGTCATCATAGTGGGTATTTTTAATCACTAGGATTAGTTTCCTTCTCTTTTCTTTTCTGAGCACTGCACATTTATTTGCCCCTTCCACTCACACACTATCCTCTGTTGGTTGGATGTGGTTCTTAAGGGTCCAACGTCTGGCTACCTCAGACTCTCCCTGAGGAAAAGCCCATAGGACACCTTTCTTTTCACCAACCCAGATGACGAAATTCCACTGATGAGTGGGCGGATGGGTACTAGGTTCTAACTTTCTAAACCCTGTATCTTCCTTTCCTCACCTCTATGACATAATAGTGTCATGTGCTCAAGATCAACGGTTTGATCTGAACACTTATACTGGACACAATCTGGTCCTGTCAGTCCTTCACTTCATAGACTCTTAGTACCTCTCTTGTTTTTTGTCAGCAGAAGGTAGCCAAATATGGCAGTGCAGAATCACAAGATAGGAAACAGTGGAACACATTCAAAGGAGATGCAAGGACATGTGCAATGCTTTAATTGTACTGACTGCAATACATCGGCACTCAATTTACTAATGCTTCTTTATACCTAGGGGCACCATCAGGCGGAGGACCACAGGCAACAGAGGCACCAGCACCAACTACCAGTGCAGTCGCAGGGCCTAGCACGAGTCAGGCTGCCGAGGAGGAGGAGGACAACACCATTGGGCTGGGTATTGATGGAGACCTGGCAATTGACTATGACTCACTACACTCCCCACAAATGTCAGGCTCACCCCCCTTGCTGTTCTCCCCAGAGAACTCTCCTACAAGGGCCCACCCTGCACCTACACCACCTCCTGCCACGATTATGGCTGTGGCTCCAGTAAACCCTATCCTGGGAGCAGGGGGTCAGGCCCCGGCCACCACCACACCCACACCAGTGGCACCCCAGCCCACACAGCAGGGCGGCGGCAGCACCAGCACCCGGAGGCGTGCCATTCCCAGCACTGCAGCGCCGGCACCGGAGGGCAGTGTCTTCCAGGGCCTTGAAGGGAGCATGGTGAAAATCTAAAGGCAGCAGGCGAAGTCCATCATCGCCTGCCAGCGCCAGCTCCGCCAGCATAACCTGCAGATGGGCGAGATGGTGAAAGGTTTCAAGGCGTTTGTAGACACAAACAAAGAGGTAGCTGCAGGTCTTGCCAGGCTGACCACAGCCATAACACAGTTATGCGGCAGACTTGAGGAGCATGAGCTGTCGCGCAGGCGGGATGCCCGGGTGCAAAACCGCTCCATTAGCCGCCTTGCTGCTGCAACGGCGCAACTGTGTCAGCGCGGTGCCTATATGGAGGCAAGTTTAACCCAAAACACCGCCGAGATAACCAGGGGAATGGCCCGCATCACTACAGCAATGGAGGCTATGATAATCTCAAACACTGCCGCCAATCCAGCCCTGGGCCTGGGGGATGCTGGGGACAGCAGCAGCCGCAGCAGCCCGGCCAGCGCTGCGTCAGAGCCGCGCAGGAGCACCAGGTGCTCCGCAGAAGCCGCAGGACATTCTGAGGGGGGTGAGGGACACCCCAGTGGGGCTGCCAAGCGCTCCAAGAAGTAGGCTGGCCAGGGCGGGTGAGGCAACCCGGACCTTAGACTTTTGTTTTCTTAGCTTCTACATTTTATTTTGTTGCACATCAGTGCAGTAACGGTGTTGCAACAGTATTAAAATTTGCTTTTTCCCACAACCATTTACCTGTCTGTGCATCTGTACTCACTCAGAAATAGTTTTCTGTAATCTCCTCACATCTGTATCTGCCATCACTTGGCGTACACACCCCAGCTGGCTGTGTTAGTGGCACAGCATCGTCGTCGTCATGGTCCTCGTAGTCAGACAACTCCACCTCAGTGCCCTTCTTCACCGCAAGGTTGTGTAACATTGCACAGACAGCTATGATCTTGCAGCGGGTGATGGGGGTATACTGCCTTGCACCTCCACTCTTGTGCAGGCATCTGAATCTACTTTTCCCGATGCCAAAGGTCCGTTCGACGACATTCCTTGTGCTTTTGTGGGCCCGGTTATACCTCCTTTGGCTGGGTGTGGAGGGGTTGAGGTAGGGGGTGAGTATGAAAGAGCGGAGGGCATATGCACTGTCGCCTGGAAGGAAAAGGGGTAACATTACACACATGCATACATGTATTACACCTAGCTACTTTGTGTTATGGGGGTCTGATGATGTGTCTCACCTAGGAGGTATCCTTCACCAAATTTGCCAGCCATCAGCCGTGCATAGATGCCGCTCTGTTGAAAAATGTAGGAGTCGTGGGTACTCCCTGGGAATTTTGCTACCAGGTCTGTGATGGTGCACTTCGCATTGCAGATCACCTGCACGTTGATGGTGTGCGTAGACTTCCGATTGCGGTATATGTATTCTGTGTCAGCTGGGGGGCAAATCGGAATGTGCATGCCATCTATGCAGCCAATGATTTGGGGAAATTGTGCCATCTGGTAGAAGTCAGCTTTAGTTTGTAGCAGTTCTGCGGGGGTTGCAGGGAAAGAGATGTATTGGTCCATCCTGTGTATCATGGCGTCAAGGAATGTGTGGAAGAACCTTGACAGGCTGCTCTGGGTCACCCCTCCTACCGCTGCAACTCCACTTTGATAGCTGCCAGACGCAAGCAGGTGTAGGCTGCATAGCACCTGGACGTGTGCTGGGATGGCGTGTGCCCTTGGGGTGGGGTGGTCCAACAATGGTTTGAGGTCCCTGATGAGCTCAAGAATGGTGTCAGAGTCCAGCCTGTATCTCTGTAGGATCTCTGCCTCTGTGAGCATGAACAGGGTTATCCTCTGTCTGTAGACCTGTTCTTCTCTTTGCCATTCCCTCTGTCCTTCCTGCTGTAGCCGTAGCCGCCTCGCAATGACATAAAAAGCTGCCATCCTGCAAGTTGCAATGCATTTTGGGGCTGTTTTTATGGGTTGGAGTTGGTTACCACCTGATTGTAATCCATGGTAAATAACGAGTGAATACTACCGATTTTGAGCCGAAATCGGTGTTTCTGTGCTTCCCTACATCTCCCCATCTGTCCGAATCGGGGACTTTCCCGATCGGTGATTCTACCGAATCGGTAGGTTCTCCGAATCGGCTTATGTCCGAATCAGTGTCTCTACCGATTCGGTACATGGACCGATTTGGCTTATTTCCGATTCGGTGTCACTACCGAATCGTTACATGGACCGATTCGGATATTTTCCGATTCCGTGTCATTACCGAATCGGTACATGGACCGAATCGGATATTTTCCGATTCGGTGTCACTACCGAATCGGTACATGGACCGAATCGGTATTTTCATCCGATTCGGTGTGTTACCGAATCGTTACATATCCGATTTTCGGTATGTACGTATCGGATTATTATCCATTCGGTACTCATTCCGATTCGGTTTTCGGTCCGATTTTGACTTTTTTCTTTGCCCTACATCTCGATGGCAGTATACCGATCGGTAAGGGCCCAAAATTGGTATTTTCGGCCGTTACCGATCGGTAACGGCCTACCTACATCGGGCCCTTAGAGTCCTGGTGTCACTGTGGTAACATTGGCTGTTGTCATGCCCTATAGTCTTGTAACTGTAATGTCCTAAGATCTTATAATGTCCTTCTCAGCCTGCCTTGCTACTGTCACTGCTTTCCCAGGCAAACCCCACTTACTTGCTCTTGTCATACACCTTAATCTGCCTTACACTTTGCGCCTTCTTTCTTTCGCACCTCTGTTCCTCACCAGCTGTTTAGCACATGCACTTTATTTTTTTGTCTCTTTCAAGAAGACACAGACGCCAACAGTGTCTGTAACTTACACTCGCTACTACTAGAGCACATCTTACATTATCATTTTTAGGTCTTGTCTGTCTCAAAGAGACATTTTGTCTATACTTTGTGGGTTTCACCTCACCTATAGGCATTTAACTTGCTGGCTCCGTCGTTGCTCTCCTATTCTTTCTCCCCTTTTGCCCACAGCTTGCATGTGTCATTCCTCTCCCTATGTTCAGCCCACCCCGAGAGCAGAGACCAATTACTACTTTCCTACTATCCAATTACTACTATATATTGATTTTGAACAAGTCGCACAAGCTCGCACCTAGCACTGTTTCTGTAAACAGCCATGTATATCGCTTCCAACACCCTCCCGCTTATTCCCACCTGCTCAATAGCCGCACACAAATGTAGTTCTTTGTTGACCCTGATAAAACTGTTGCCATGTTTACTTGAACTTTCGAAGATGCACACCAGCGATTACCATCTTGTTGCTCGCCACCAGCTTCGCTTGCTCTGCCGTTGTTCCATAATCCGCTGCCCCCCGTGAGGCCGTGGCCCCCCCTGTTTTGCGCATGCGTACGCATGCGCATATTACGGCCGATGACGTAGTACCACGCCCACCATCATTCCGTGACATCATTATTGCGCATGCTCTATTCGAACATGGCTCGCGTCTCGGGCAGAAAACGCCCGCGGGGTCCTTGTGCCGACCTCTATACACAGCCCGTCTCCGTACCCCCCACCTGCAGGCCGGTATTGCTCCGCATTAAAGCTGCTACATATTTATTTAAAATGTACGTGTTAAACACATTTCATTTCTGACAGCTCTCAGCGTATCCCCAGTAAGTGTCCTCAATTCTTTAGCCTTTCCTTGCTATGTCCATCTGATCGGCCTCACTCGGACTTCTTCTCAGACCCCTCTCCCTTTCCTGCTGTAATCAAATCTCCATCAGATAGATGGTGATTAAATTGGCATTAATTAAAATGAATTTTGAAGTGTTCCAGCCTCGTACACCGCCTCGGGCTGCTGGCGGCTCGAGGCTGTGAACAATGTTGGCACAAGGACCCCGCGGGCGCTGTCTGCCCTTCTCCGCCCCCTGACGTAGGGGGTGCAGTCACTCACGGGGATACAATGGTTCTCAGAACACCGTCATTATTGCGATAACGGTTACAAAATATTCACTGTGCTTTCTGGTTGACTCTCTAGCAAATAGATATGTTGCCACATGTTTTAGAAAAAAGATTTTGTTTCCTGCACATGATCGGTGGCCATCCTGGAATGCCGAAGGGCTATCATTTGTATTTGTATTTTCTCTTTGTTCATGTCAGTCGAGTGTACTTAAAAAGTTCTCGCTGTACCAGTGCTTCTAGTGGTAAAAGTGTGTGCATCAGCAGAGGTGGAAAGAGAGTGTCTTTAAAGCACCACTCAATCAATATCCCCCTTGAGCTTATTGTATCATGTGTGCAGTGGAGACAGAAATGCTCTAATGCCGTGGTACTTGTAGTACGGGACACCAGCGGCACGCCAAGCCTTCACTGGCGGCCCGTGGACCTAGCCTTGCTGTTTCTACATTTTCAGTGAGGCCGGCAGTAAACACAGAAGATGGCCACAGAAGCATACGTAGTGAATACAATACATATGCTCCTGCAGCTATCTTTTGTGTTTACTGCTGGTCTTTGTGCCCGCCTCTGTGACGTCACACACGGCACCAGCAGGAAGCTTCCCAAAAGGTAGTTTAAAGTGGACATGTTGATTGGATTTCAGTGTGAAGCTGATGAAGCTGCCCATTGCTACATTTAGCTGTAGTGTACTATAATATGTCTGAAAACAGAAATAGGTATATCAATGAGGCAAAAAAGTGTAGGTGTTTGCATTGCACCCTGTAATGGTGTCTGCAGTGCAGTGCACCCTGTAAAGGTGTTTGCAGTGCACCCTATAAAGGTGTTTGCAGTGCGCCATACACCACCCTAAAACATATCTGCATGTGGGAGACATGCATTGTTTCCATAGCAAAGTATGTTTTTACAAGCTTTTCACTGCAACTGGCCTATTTCCCCTTGGCAATCAACGTTTTACAGTGCTGGACTCCACACCACCGGCTTTTTACACTGTAGCTTTACTTATGACTGAAAATGGATTGATCTGACTCCACAAGCCACTTGACTGCTCCATTGAGATCCTGATTGACAGGTTTCAACATTTCTGATATTTTGCCAATCTAGTAGGTATCAGTGTATTTTGGGTCTTCAGTGCCATACAGTGACTGTGGCGAACCAATAAACCATAAGGCTGAAAGTCAGGGATATTGTACATGTAACTAGAACCGCAGATATAGCATTGTAGGAACATCTCGCCAGTAGAAGTGGAAGCCGGACAACAACGGTAAGAGGAAGCCTTTGGCATGCGGAAATGGAGAATGGTCTCTAGTAGAGATTGAGGGCAGTCTCGGATATAACAAGAGGACGGTCCGAGATGGACGTGGAGGCTGGTTACAGTTATAAATGGCGGTTGTATGCATGTGGGAATGGAGGCTGGTTGAAGGTACATAGGGCCAGTCTCATATGCAAGTGGAGTCTGTTGCAGGGGATAAAGGAGGCAGGTCTCAGGGAAGAATGGTGGTCAAACCAGGTTGCAGTAGAAGCTGATTTCTTGAGAGTGGAGACCGAATCAGGTGAAGCAGAAGCCTATCTCTGAAGAGACTGCAGGCCATTCCCAGACAAAAGAGGCCATTTACAGGCAACATACACAGAGTAGGTTGATTTTCTTGTGCCATTTGCTCAAACAGACGGTCAGTGTGAAAAATTCCCCCAATTATGAAGCCATTACTCGTAACAAGTAGCATCAGCCAAGGGTGAGACTGAATAATTCAAACTATGAGTGAAAGTCTGCTCTGAAGATACTTTAGAGTCGTGGTACTCACAGTACGGCCCGGGGGCCATCAGGCCTTTATTGGAAGCCCGTGGACCTTGCTTTGCCGTTTCTTCGTTTCCAGTGAGGCTGGCAGTAAACACAGAAGATGACCGCAGGAGCATACGTAGTAAATATGTATTCAATATGTATTCACAACGTATGCTCCTGCAGCCATCTTCTGTGTTTACTACCAGCCTCTGTGCCCAACTCGGTGATGTCACACATGGCACCAGCGGGAAGCTTTCCAAAAGGCCCATTAAAAGTCCGCTGTAAGTGCTTTCACTGCTGACTTTTAAAGGGCCTTTTTGGAGACTTCCTATTTCGATTTTGCCCATGACGTCCTCTTCTCCTGCAACCTCTTCTCCGCCCGCAGCAGCTTCATCTTTGAGTGTGTCACACATATTATTTGCAATAATATTAGTGAACTGCTGATGTGTTACAATATTGATAACACACATCACGATCTCTGGACATTACATGTAAACGCATTTAGAAATTGGACAATTGCGCATGTATACTATCAGTGCCCATGTCTAAGAGGACATGAAAGAGCTGAAATGAAATCAAATTCAAACCTGTTCTGAACAGGGGCCCCCAAAATAGGTTTGGCCCAAGGCCCCAAAATACTTAAGATGTCCGTGTTTCTTTCTCCACTCCTGCTGTACAATGTATATAAATACATATATATATATGTGTGTGTGTGTGTGCTTGTGTATATATATATATATATATATATATTCAATGAAAAAACCATTGGTTTTAGGCCATATATAGTTAGGAATTAGCATTTACAAAACCTTATTTTACTCGCATAAAACCATTGAAATTCCATATATAGTTAGAAGCGCTAACTATATATCGCGCACCCGCAATCCACTGCTGATGATGTCACATATTACATCATTCATGACATGGTCAGTGACATCACTGATGACATCACTGATGACATCTCAAATGACATCACTGATCACAACATCCAGTGATTGTATGTGTCTGTAAAGTTTAAATATGTTTCACATATTGAAGAATGAGTGGATGTATAAGTGTCTGGATGAAGAATTTAGTAGGTGCATGACTGACTGTATGAGTGAGTGATTAAATGTGTCTCACTGAGTGCATGGGTTAGTGACTAAACTGTCTTAATTTGTGCATCAGTATGTTTGTTGTTGTGTAAGCTGCTGCATGTGTTGATCAGTAGCTATAAGAGTGGCCATATGGGTTATTGATTGGTTGCCCAAGTATTTGAATGGGAGGCTGAGTGTGTGTGTGGGTGGCTGGGAGGTGCGTGACTCTGTGCATAGATGTGTAAGCAGTTGATTCACTAGGAGTATGAGTTCAAGAGTGCATGTGGAAATAGCTATATGGGCGGTTGACTATGCATGGGTGTGTTGGTGAGTGAATGGATTTCTCATTGCTACATGTGCAAGTAAGTACGTATGTAAAACACAATACATGTGAGAGTTGAGATATATAAATAACTGAACATAAGAGCCAGTGAATGTGTGAGTGGCTGTATCGATCACTGTGAGCTTGTATCAGGGATTATATAAGAGAATAAATATGTGTTATTATATGTTTGAATAAGTAAGATGTGTATAACTTTATAGTTGAGGAAATGGAGGTGTGATTGATTCTTTGCATGACTGACTAGGTGTGTGAGTAACTCCATGGATGAGTGACAGTCTGTGAGTGTCTGTTTATACTGAGTGTATGTAAGGTTATATTAGAGTCTGAAGAGTTTCATTGTATTATCACATGAGTGATGTGATCAGTGATGACAAATGAGATGTCATCAGTGATGTCATTTGAGTTGTCATCAGTGATGTCATCAGTGATGTCATTTGAGATGTCATCAGTGATGTCATTTGAGTTGTCATCAGTGATGTCATTTGAGATGCCATCAGTGATGTCATCAGTGATGTCACTGACCATGTCATGAATGATGTAATATGTGACATCATCAGCAGTGGATTGCGGGTGCGCGATATATAGTTAGCGCTTCTAACTATATATGGAATTTCAATGGTTTTATGCGAGTAAAATAAGGTTTTGTAAATGCTAATTCCTAACTATATATGGCCTAAAACCAATGGTTTTTTCATTGAATTTTCAAGGTTTTCTAAATGCAAATTCCTAACTATATATCCACTATAACCTATGGTTTTTTCTGTGAATTTCATTGGTTTTTTAATAGCAAATATGAAAAGCTTTAAAATGTCAAGTACGTGATAGATAAAAACATTTTCGTATTTATGCACGCTGATGTGCTTTGAACGCTGCACCCCCCCCCTCCCCTCTTTTGTCTTAGTAGTACTCTCTCTTTGCAGATACTGAAGGGTAGTTAACGCAGGCCTTTACCACCGTTGTAATCCGTCGTGCCTGCTTGTCTCTCCATTTGATTGATTGTTGTCCAAGCATTTACTGTTTTAGAATTGGTTCTCTTTGGATCATTCTCTATTTACAAACAAGCACAAAGTCGCAATACTCTGTTTAGTCTTTGCAGATAGTGAAAAATCGTGTAAAAAAATAAAAGTAATCGAGCAAAATCAGTAGGCCACTAATTGGATCTCTTTTTGACCTCGCTAAAATAGAAATATTAGGAACAACCCTTCATGAGAAATACGAAAATAGTGAGATGAACTGAGCTCCACACCATGAGGGCTGCAAGACAGCTCGGCTCCATCACCCATCCCGCACAAAATAACGACAAACCCTATGCAAATATTAAAAATATAGACAACACACCAGCAAAGAAACAGGGTAAAACATTTTATTAAAAAACTATTTACATAACGTTGGTTTATAAGATGATGTCAGTAGTGGACCGATGTGTGAATAGATCGAAAACAGCACAAGGCTCCAAGATCCGGATGGCAAGCTCCTGGATGTTGGGTGCCATAGTTTAGAGTTCTGAATTTCAGCCTTTTTCAATGCCTGTGCTTTGTTGAATCAAAATGGCGGCTTGACACAAAGCTGACTCAAGCGTTGCTACTGATGCTATGCAGACCAAAACTGGTTTTCAGTTTGTACATTTTTCTAGATTTTTCAATCCAAGTTTGGTTGACTTTGTAGAACGATGGCTTCAGATTTTCAACATACGGTGTGGTGGCGCTGACTGGGAGGGGGCGCTTCGCTCCTGCCCCCTCCCCAAGTAAGATTTTCATACGTGAAAGTACGTTAATGGTTTTGGTCCCTGAGATGCTTCGATGTCACTACCATTCTCAAATAGCATAAGTTCTGGATGTTGGGTGCCATAGTTAAGAGTTCTGAGCAGTGCTTGTAACACTGTCTGAAGCTTATTTCCACCTACTGCAGCTTCACTATTCTCAAAGTAAGTGAGTGTCGTTTGTGGACCTGACTGCATTAGAAAACAATGTGATATGTTACCTTCCTAAACAGCTTGACGGAGGCCCCTGAGGGGCGGTGTGATGGCCATGGACTCGGAGAAGACGCTTGGCTCCGACACCCTCCCCAAGTCTTATAGCACTGGTGTAGCCTGAGATCGCCCCCGACATAGGCGGCCGGCTCCCGGGGTCCGGCGGAACTTTTTGCCTTTTGATGACTCTTCAATTCTGGACCTTGTCCCACAATCCGTTTGACCTGAAGACAAGCTGTAGTGGGGCGCCCCTTTATCGTTTTAGTTGCCATTCGGCCCGCTTTTGCTACACTGTGCCTCTTCCGCCATTCAGCTGTTTACCGCCCGCTCTTGCGACTACAGCGTCTCGCTCACCATGTAGTTGAGATGCGCCCGCTCTTGCGCTGCAGCGATAGGCGGCTGCCACAGGACTCTCAAAATGGCGGCCGGCTCTTCGGTTTTGGGCCTGGTCCACTAAAATGGCCCTGGGACACCTTGGAACTCGGACGCTTGTCTGCTAGGGCTTGGGTCCCATTCTCGAAAAGCGTCCCCTCAGCCGTGAAGATTCTACAAAAGTCTTGGGGGCCTCCGACTCCCGCAGGCTTCTGGTGGGGAGCGGCTGCCATGATTGCTCGTGGAATGGCCACGACGGAGCTACGAGATGGTAGTGGTCTCATGCTGACGCCAGCTTTAGTCTGAAACATCCAGAAACACTATAGACTACCAATTCGATCAGTTCCGGTAGCGCCCCAACATGACCCGGAAGAGAAGAACTTGCCCTCCCCTCTTTGACTGATGGTTTTTTTGCCTGTCCCCTCTGTTGTCATTTAACAGAACTTTTTGGACTGCTGAAAGGGGTTGTGTTCTGAACGCTGGTTGGTGGAGACATTTAGACTATATTGTTGACCTACGTTGTCACGTAATGCGTTTTATGACACGCCGCGTTAGCGCACCCGGAAGTGATCCGAGGCGCGGCGCGCAGCGCGTAACGAAAGCATAACAGGTCATGTGACTTGTTAATAAAACTTTTCATTGGTTCATTTTACTTTTGTTAATTTAATGATGAAAAGCTTGGTCATATGACCTAAAAATTACGCTTTTTATTATTTTCGAACAATATTTTTTTTTCAAACACATGTTATAATATTCCAGGCTAATGTACTTTCCCGGAAAATTTACAACTGTCTTGCAAGTAAAATATATTCCTTTTTCGAGAAAAAGGGCGTTTCTTCCTTCCATGACGGAGCCGTTGAGTAAAAGAGATTCGGCCTGCTGTCTTAGTCGCCGATACGCCTGATTATCAGATTCTTATCGATCACTTTATGTTGCAGACATGAAAAACACAACTGCCCTTGACCATTTATCTTTACTGCGTTCCTACATATTATACCTTTTATCCGTCGTGTAATTGGACTGCTTTATTTCACTTGCCTTTTACTGATTCGAAAACAGTCACTAAAAGTAAAAACTTTACAAATGTAAATACTACTACCGTGTTTTGTTTTAAAAACCTTTATTGTGAAAATGTCAGTATACAAATACGGGCCTATAACCACGTGGGCCGGCCACGGAGCAAACTGAAATCGTATATGATGAGGAGACATTTACATTGTAGAAGAACGTAACGAGCGGGCCATTAGGTGACAAGAACAAAGGTGTCTAACAGTTGCGGAATCGGTGGACGTACATTTTGTAATTAAAATACGACAGGGCCACTTACAATAACATTTTCTAGATATACATTTGCGGGCAAGGAGTTACGAGTCCCATTTATACCGGCGCCATTTTGGGCGAGGCCGGGCAGGTCCAAGATATAGTCAAAATGTCTCCACCAACCATCGGCCAGACCAGAACCCCTTTCGGCCCTTTATGCTACAAGATGGTGTCTTCCATTCAGAAAATATTGTTGGCAGCATTTTGAAAGGAAACAGAAACAGCCGTTCTCCTAGTGAGTTTCACATTGTTACATTTAGGAAGAATGTTGAAGAGTAGTATGTGGAAAATCTGAAGCCATTTTTCTACAAACTCTCAATCAGACTTGGATGGAAAAAAAAAACCTGAAGAATGTACGAACTGAAAACCAATTTTTGTCTGTATAGCACCAACAGTAACGCTTGAGTCAGCTTTGTGTCAAGCCGCCATTTTCATTCAATCAATAGCGTCCCCCTGCACACATTCAGGGACCTGGTCGTGTCTTCAGATGAAACGCATTGTAGGAAAAGAAGCAGAAAGGAAAAGGCAAAAAGTTCCGCCGGACCTAGTGAAGCTGCAGCAGGTGCAAATAAGCTTCAGACAGTCTTACAAGCACTGCTCAGAACTCTCAACTGAGGCACTCAACATCCAGGACTTGCCATTCGGATCTTGGCGCCTTGTGCTGGTTCCGACCTATTCACACATCGGTCCACTACTGACATCACCTCATAAGCCAACGGGGCACCCCACGCCGACTTTCGGCGCAGCATTGTAGGATGGCCACACCAGTGCGGCAACTTGCTGGACACAACATCTGGGCCATCCAGATCGCGGCGCGTTTGACTCACTGTACAGCAACAGTGACCGAAACTCAGCTGGACACGCCGTCTTTCGGCGCAGCATTGTAGGATGGCCACACCAGTGCGGCAATTTGCTGGACACCACCTCGGTGCCATCCGGATCTCGGCGCGTTCGAGTCACTGTACCGCAACAGTGACCGCAACTCAGCTGGACACGCCGTCTTTCGGCGCAGCATTGTAGGATGGCCACACCAGTGCGGCAATTTGCTGGACACCACCTCGGTGCCATCCGGATCTCGGCGCGTTTGAGTCACTGTACCGCAACAGTGACCGCAATTCAGCTGGACACGCCGTCTTTCGGCGCAGCATTGTAGGATGGCCACACCAGTGCGGCAATTTGCTGGACACCACCTCGGTGCCATCCGGATCTCGGCGCGTTCGAGTCACTGTACCGCAACAGTGAGCGCAACTCAGCTGGACACGCCGTCTTTCGGCGCAGCATTGTAGGATGGCCACACCAGTGCGGCAATTTGCTGGACACCACCTCGGTACCATCCGGATCTCGGCCCGTTGTGCTGCCTTCGGCCTATTCGCACATCGGTCCGCTACTGACGCCGCCTCACGTGCCAACGGATTTTCTACGCTTTTTGTAGCCCTATGCCGCATAACAGGTCATGTGACTTGTTTATAAAACTTTTCATTGGTTCATTTTACTTTTGGTTTCCTAAAGATGGAAGGCTTGGTCATATGACCTAAAAATAACACTTTTCATTGGTTTAGAACATTTTTTTTTCCCAAACGATGAAAGCCCCACCTTGTTTCTGGATCATTCAGACTGAAGCTGGCGTCAGCATGAGAGCACCACCATCTCGTGGCTCCGTCGTGGTCATTCCGCGAGCAATCATGGCAGCCGCTCCCCACCGGAAGCCTGCGGGAGTCGGGGGCCCCCAAGACTTTTATACAATCTTCACGGCTGAGGGGACGCTTTTCGAGAATGGAGCCCAAGCCCTAGCAGGCAAGCGTCCGAGTTCCAAAGTGTCCCAGGACCATTTCAGTGGACCAGGCCTAAAACCGAGGAGCTGTCCGCCATTTTAAGAGCCATGTGGCAGCCGCCTATCGCTGCACTGCAAGAGTGGGAGCAACTCAACAACATGGTGAGCGAGACGCTGTGGCCGCAAGAGCGAGCGCAACTCAGCTAGATGGCCGCCACCTGGGGAGGCCCGTTCACGCCGGCTCCCCCACGCCCCCCCCCCCGGGCCGCCGCACGCCAATTTTCGGAGCAGCATTGTAGGATACCAAAACCAGTGCGGCAGTTTACTGGACATCACCTGGGTGCCTGTCGTACATGTTGTGTCAGCCATGTGACACTGGACACAGACCGCTACTGACGAGGCCTCCCCCCGCACCACCCGGGACGCCCCACGCTGTTTTTCTGTGCTGCATTGTAGGATCCCTAAACCAGTGCGGCACCCAGGCGACATCACCTGGGTGCCGTCCAGAACTCTGCACGTTGTGCTGCCTTGGGACTATTCGCACAACAGACCGCTACTGACGAGGCCTCCCCCCGCCCCACCCGGGACGCCCCACGCCAATTTTCGGAGCAGCATTGTAGGATCCCTAAACCAGTGCGGCACCCAGGCGACATCACCTGGGTGCCGTCCAGAACTCTGCACGTTGTGCTGCCTTGGGACTATTCGCACAAAAGACAGCTTCTAACCATTGTTGCTTTTTGTGTTGAGAAATGTTTAAATGTTTTTAGTTTTTGTTCCGTTCGTTAAAGTTAGTAGTTAATAAAGTTTTATAACCTTACTTTGTTGGAGTGTTATCTATTTTTTTAAAAACGGGTGAATGGGGCCTTGAATCGGGTTATTGTCATGTGTGGGCTTTGGAAGTGTGCTGCTGCAGGATCGGACATTTCAAACTCAAATGCACGTTCTTTTTCTTACCTTTCCGAAGCATGGAGCGCAATAGCAGGCAGAGAAAGGGTGATGCACGTGTTGAACACTACCTGACCTGGCAAGTTGCTGGCAGTGCCCCCCCGCCCGCTCCTGAAAGAGGGCACACACACACCGCCCCCCCGAGTACTTCACAAATCTTTAAAAGACCATGCGCTTGTTCATGAGGCTTAAATGGTTTATCACCTCTTCTAGAACCCCTGCATCGACCCTCTGACGTTTCATGGAAAAATTACCATGTAACACAATACCAAGCCCTGTCAGCTGAAACCCCCAAGGAATCGTGGGGCATATTATCAAGGGGGTTTATCTCCGCTTTTTTGGCTTTAAAAGCCATGAAAGCGGAGATAAAATTATTTCCCTATTACCAAGCTGTCGCTAACACCAGTTAGTGACAGCTAAAAGGAGATAGCGACCATCTTGGGCCCCGCTTTGCATGTCAGTGATACTTATCACTAATGACATGCAAAGTGGCGTGCCAAGATGTTAGCGACTGGAAACAGTCCCTAACATCGCTACCTTCTATTACCAACTTTTGGAGATATTCGCGCTAAGCGCGAATATCTCCAAAATCTAACACCTGCCCTGAGCAGTTCTTAGCCATGTTATCCAATGGGAGGTGGATAACATGGCTAAGAGCATTAGATCGATAATACATGAATATAATTACCATGTAACACAATACCAAGCCCTGTCAGCTGAAACCCCCAAGGAATCGTGGGGCATATTATCAAGGGGGTTTATCTCCGCTTTTTTGGCTTTAAAAGCCATGAATGCGGAGATAAAATTATTTCCCTATTACCAAGCTGTCGCTAACACCAGTTAGTGACAACTAAAAGGAGATAGCGACCATCTTGGGCCCCGCTTTGCATGTCAGTGATACTTATCACTAATGACATGCAAAGTGGCGTGCCAAGATGTTAGCGACTGGAAACAGTCCCTAACATCGCTACCTTCTATTACCAACTTTTGGAGATATTCGCGCTAAGCGCGAATATCTCCAAAATCTAACACCTGCCCTGAGCAGTTCTTAGCCATGTTATCCAATGGGAGGTGGATAACATGGCTAAGAGCATTAGATCGATAATACATGAATATCGCTGACTTTTCACCTGCCCTGAGCAGTTCTTAGCCATGTTATCCAATGGGAGGTGGATAACATGGCTAAGAGCATTAGATCGATAATACATGAATATCGCTGACTTTTCTGCGAAAATAGCAAGGTTTATCTGCGATAAAAATCGCCGATGTGCGGCGATAATTTTTGTCTCTAAACAAGTTAGAGACAAAAATTATCGCTAGTTGTTCGTAATATGCCCCCGGGTTTTTGCTTGCAGAAATCGGGAGGCGGGAGACTAGCACTGAAATCAGTACTCACACGCCTGAATCAGGAGGATTGGCATGTCTGAATTCTCTACAGCTGGGGCCATAAACTACATCCGCAGGGTTAGGTGATAGCCTGGGACCAGCCTGGCATCTAAAATGGCTGCCGTGCACGACAAAATTGTGGCATTCGAAAAAAGGCAAGATGGCGCAGCCGCTGGAAGAGATGTATCAACATATATCAGCCTCCTCAGCCACCCTCAGGAAACATAGGGGATTAGGATACGTCTCCCGCACCCCCTTATACCTAGTACTTTAATTAACGAAGCACAAAATGGCGAATTCCCGTTTCGCTACCAGTTTGCGGCCCAGTTCGCGGCCCGTGAAGCGCTTCTACCGTGAAAAATCATTTTTTTTTTATTTTCCCCACGGGACCCTTTAATAACCCCAACAACATTCCTAGGGGGTCAAGAGGGGGATACCTTGCCCCCTTTCATTAAATTCCCCCTTAGTTTTTCACCTTTTCTTCTCTCTCGATCCTACCGAGAGACAAGATGGCGGCCGCTCCGGACTGTCACGCAGCAAAAAAAAAAAAAAGCTCACGCACAGCCGCTGGAAGAGATGTATCAACATATATCAGCCTCCTCAGCCACCCTCAGGAAACATAGGGGATTAGGATACGTCTCCCGCACCCACTTATAACTAGTAATTTAATTAACGAAGCACAAAATGGCGAATTCCCGTTTCGCTACCAGTTCGCGGCCGCGCTTCTACCGTGAAAAATCATTTTTTTTTTATTTTCCCCACGGGACCCTTTAATAACCCCAACAACATTCCTAGGGGGTCAAGAGGGGGATACCTTGCCCCCTTTCATTAAATTCCCCTTTCGTTTTCCACCTCTTCTTCTCTCTCGATCCTACCGAGAGACAAGATGGCGTCCGCTCCGGACTGTTTAGAATGTTGACAGACACCGGAGAGCCAATCAGCTTTCTGCGCGCAAAGTTCCGATAAGCGAAAAGTAAGCGGACCGGATCGCTGCCCAGAGCGCTGTTACAGATATATATCTTGGTTTGAACGTTAATTTCTCAAAAACTACTGGAGCACATATATTGAGACCTAGCAAAGGCACATCGGGCTAACAGTCCCTACAATTTTGCCAAGTTTCGTGCAAATCCATTCAGCCATTCGAGCTAAAAGTGAGTCCAACCGCCCTATGGAAAAATGAATGGGAAAAACGCGTTTTGGGACCCCCCTTTTTTCTCAGCCCCCCCTTGACGAAACCCCCCTAAATTTTCAGGGGCTGCTCAGAATCAAAATGTGCCATTTTCCTGAAAATTTCAGCCGATTCCGTCCACAAACGCCAAAGTTATTAGACATAGAATTTTCAAAAGTCCCATAGAGAAAAAATTCTAACTATATATACCTACTGGCGATAGCCAGTAGGTAATATATATATATATATATATATATATATATATATATATATATATATATATATATATATATATATATATATATACAAAAAAGAAGGGGAAAACCAGCTCCTGTTAGAGCACTCTCAACACCAGCGACACTCTAGATCTGCTCACCTCAAATGTCTGTTTTTCTATCAAAGTTTTTAAGCATAGGATTAGCACAGTGCTTTCCACGCCGAGATAGAAAATGACAAAGTCTTTTGCCATTTATACAGCAAAGTCTTTAAGCATAGGACTAGTACAGTGCTGTCCTTGCCGAGCTGTAAAATAACAAAAGCCATTTATCACTCCAGGCACAATATTACAGCTTTGAATTGGTAAAATACCAACTCAAGCCAACCTGAAATGAGTAAAAGTTCTTGCGGGCAGGTTGCTCTGGGTCCATGGTCTTGGCGGTGCTGCAGGTGTGCCAGCAGCGGTGACAGCTGAAGGGTCCGTGGGTGTCGGCTGATGATGCTAGCTTGCAGTTGTTGTTGAGGCCTGGGTTGAGAGTGTAGAGTGCTGCTCGGTCGTAGCGTTGGCGGTGCAGGGATCCGGGGTTCCTGGCACTGGTCGCAGTCGGGTCATGGACGGGCGCAGATGGGCTTGCCTTTGGCGCGCCATGGCCCGGCGGCACTGGTCGTGCTGGGGGAAAGGGCTGCGGGGGCAGCAGCGGCGGGGAAAACGGGCTGAAAAAGGAAACAGGAAAAAGGCAAAAAGAGAGAGAAAAGTGCAAATAAGGCAGCAAAAGTGCAAGAAAGAGTGGAGGAAAGACACAGAGGAAACAGAAGGAGAGTGAAAGGGGGAGATTGAGATGAGGGTAAAAAACAAGTGAAAAACAGAGGAAAGACCCAGAAGGAGAGTGAAGGGGGGGAGCTTGAAACGAGGGGAAAACGACAGAAAACGGAGGAAAGACCCAGAAGGAGAGTGAAGGGAGGAGATAGAAGTGAGGGGAAAAAATGAGTGAAAAAGGAGAGAAAAAGCAGAGCAAGAGAATGGAGACAGAGGTCCAATGGACCACCAGGGATGAGGCGCAGGTGAAACCTGCAGGTGGAGGAGGGCCTCGAACACCAACACTTGAGAGTGCAGGAGCTCGGGGGAAGGCCTCACTTAATGGTGGAGCTGCGAGGGAGGGAGAGCACTTTCACTGACAGCGAGTCTGCCTGTGAATATTTCTGTTTTTAGTGGCCATTAGCTAGTCACTGAAATTTGGTGTATTTGGCTAGAACAGACCATTTAAACCATTCTTCACTGCTCTTTTATCAGATATGCAGGTGAGCTCCTTGGAGGATTGATGGGCAAATCCAAACTCTTGGGAGTAGGGTTTTCTGGCGTGGAAGAAGTACTATATTTGGAGGCCTCCAGGTACTGTGTTGTATTATTTTGTAATTGCATTTATTTATTAGTCAAACATTTCACAGCAATTTACCCAATATATATTAAGTAAAAACTCTAAATGTTGCTTTATATTTCAGGCTGCTACATAACATGGCTAAAAGATATTAACAAAGTCAATAACACTTGCATTGCCGAGACTGATTAGCTTTGCCAATGCTTGTACATATATACACCTTGTGAACGAAATAGTATTTTCCAAGATTAAGCAATATCCGCTTAGATGGCCTGCTGGTGCCATGTGAAGAGAAATTCATATGTGTGATTGAAGACTTAAATCAACGCAATGTTGAATTCAAGATGAAACATGGATATTTAGCTGTGAGAAAGAAGCATAATAAAGTATATTAAGGTTTCTGGCTTTTACAAGCTCCTGAACTTTCTGTTGATTCTTTGGGTTTCTACGTATTGAGCAGAGGCTGTAACCTATTAAGTCAGTTTTATTTAGAGCAATACAGCCACCTCAAAACTTTACAACCGTGCCAACCTCTTTGAAAAGATTTGAAATGCCTACTCACAATATGCCTTGTGATTCCAGCTACCATGTTGCACTTGTTCAGATTATTGAGTGACACCTTTGAGACTCTGGGGATAATTTATAACTTGGCCGTATAGAGACTAAGTTGCAATGGAGAAGTATTTATACCGCCAAGATAATGGGGTGCCTGCCCACCCGATTTAGATGAGGCAGACCATAAGTCTATTCACAACGGAGAAGTATCTTTACGACTGCGGAGTCTCCACAATCTGGGTGGAGTTCCTGTATTCGGGCAACAGAATCTGCACTTGGGGTGGAGAGTTCAGGATGATCATCTCATTAGTAGTTGCTAACTACAAAAAAACTCCATGGGCTGCCCCCATAGTTTCTTAATGCCACACACAAGGCAGCCTTAAGGCAGCCATTGGCTGATGGAGTGAATGCATTGGAGAAGGAAGTTCAGACGGTGTGTGATAGAAAATAAAAGCACCAGGACGAGAGAAGACAGGTGAAAGAGAGTTTCACTAGGATAGAGGCGTCTAGAGAGCTTCCTGGTGGACCAGCTGAATACTGTCCTCATCTCACCCCTCTTGAGAAGGATGTCCTCTCCACTACGCACCCCCATCTGCTACATGGGCTGCATGCTACAAATGAATGTATTGTGGTGCTAGGTAATACATTAAGCAACAACATGTGCTATGGGGAAAAAAAGTTTTCTTAGTACAATGCGTGACTATAAAAGCGACTCCATGCTGGTTGTTTACCTTATTCTGAATTGTGTTCTAATATTTTTCATTCTCTCTATCACTCTACAAGTCCCATTAGTCATTGTAAAGGAAAAGCAGTTTCTTGCTCATCATGTGTGAAATGTGTTAATGTTCTACCTGTCACTTGAAAGAAAGTACACTTACACAACAGTATAGGTTTACCTTTGTGAACCAGGCCCTTAGACTATGAAGGGGTGCCTGCTGTGCTTAATATGGGTCAATGCACCTACTGCTAAATTATATATGCAATGTACAGGTTCAAAAATCATATTCTCAGGTTAGCTTTTTACCCTACGAGTTTGATAAAATGAGTTTCATTACAGTATTGAAACTTAATGGCTGCAGCGCTAAACATTTCACAATATTGTGGCATTAAGTGTGACATAGCTTTAACAATATGACTGCTTTTTAACATCCTTAATCCAAATCAAATGCATTGTCTTTTGGTAGCCCACCCTGGTTCAACAGGTTGGTCCAATAAATAGTTTCAGAATCGACCGTACAGAGAAAGTAGGGCATTTGGTATTGTGTGTTAAGTTTCACAATATCTAGCCAGTTCAGACACGAGGGACCAACAGTGTAATTAATTTGTGGAAACATTACTGGGTTACCCTAAGGAGTATTTCATATGGAATCGAACTTCATTTGCCCATTCAGCCATGTAGGTGATGTTTGGTATGAAAACTGAAATGATGAGAGAGTGGCATACTAATGGGGTCTATTTTGGATGCCTCTGCTGTAGCATGGCAATGAATGGGGCTGGGTTCGACCTCCCCAGACAGCGGAAGTCTATTGCCTGCATTCTTATGATTTAAGAGTGGAGGCCACACACTGAAATAAGAAAGAATTGAAATAGGTCATGCATTAGAAATTCAATGAGGGCCTTGCTTGGAAGCAGATTGCTGATTACCTGATTTTCCTGAGCACTGTAGGTCTGGTACATGGTAATTTTGATGGGTGGGACTGCAGTTTCCATTGCTCAGTTCAGGAAGTTTCTAATGAGAACCTTTCCTTTTGTTTGTCTGATTACTGCTAAAGGAAGGCAGTATGACAACCAAAGGCATGATTCCCCACTTCTGTGTGCTTATGTTGTGGGTTCTTCAGTTTGGAGACAGCCCCACCGCTACCTGTCATTACTTTATGCTAGCTTACTAAAACGGCCTCTTTTCTTCTTCATCCTACCCTGATCAATAGAGGGAAAGAAGAGGAGCATCTCTAACACCATCGTGTAAAATACAACATTTCTGTTTTTTTCATTTGCCTTGCAACACATTGTATGGAGAAATTAAACCATATTTATTTAATTCTAGTTACTCATTGGGTGATATTGGTGTGTGAGTGCTGTGGTTCTCAAGGCCCACAGTGGTATTGTAACACAAGCAAATAGTGTTGTATCTTTCTACGGTTTTGCATGCTTTCTCAGACAGCCTCGACAATATTCTTAAAAACCTGTCATTAAAAGTGACCTTGAATGAGAACTTCGAATTGTCAACTCAACTTTTTTTAACCCCGGGCGTAGTGTACGTAGCGGGGCTATGGGAAGGTCCACGGAGTTGCAAACAAACTCCGCTACGATACGCTATGCCACCTGCCTCCACCCCCCTATAAAAAGTGACCTTGAGACCTTGAATGAGAACTTCGAATTGTCAACTAAACTTTTTTTAACCCCGGGCGTAGTTAACGTAGCGGGGCTATGCGGAGGTCCACGGAGTTGCAAACAAACTCCGCTACGCTACGCTATGCCACCCGCCTCCACCCCCCTATTAAGAAGTAAGTTTACAGGAATTAAAAATAAACTTAAAACCACTTACCTCTGTACTGCGGAGTCCTCGGGCTGCCCTCCTCCTCTTCCTCGCTATACCGGTAATGCTTCAGAGAACTGCGCACAAGCGCAGTTTTCTGAAGCATTACCGGTATGGTGAGGAAGAGGAGGAGGGCAGCCCGGGGATGCCGCAGTAAAAAGGTAAGTGGTTTTAAGTTTATTTTTAATTCCTGTAAACTGACTTATTAATAGGGGGTTGAGGTGGGGGCTTGCCAACTCCGCTCCGCTCCACTGCAGAGTGTGTTTCGATTTGCCTTCTCCACGTTCTCCGCGGAACCCGGAGAAGGCAAATCTCTGCACACTCCGCGGGCGTAGAGGAGGTCTCTGCCCGGGGTTACTTTTTTTTAATTAATCCCTTTCTTTCCATCCTTTCGATTCCTCCGCTCGCTAAGTCACATGTCTGTTTGGATTAATCCATAATATTGTATCTCTGCAAATTACCAACACCAAATTTCAAAGATCATAGCTTCTCCTTTAAAGGTCATACCCTGCAATCTCACAGTACCTAATCTCCTGTAGCTCATCCCTTAATGTTGCCTACCAATGCATGAATTCACCCCTATTCCACAAAAGATCCCACCTAACTCCAATTAATTTAACCTACTACATAGACGCTGAAGTAAAGGCATGGAATGGGTTCATTTAGAGATCAGGACTCATCCCAATAACCAACAATAACCAAAAAAACATTAGCCTTGTTTTTGGGAGCAGCATGCTGCACAGCATAAATCACCACAACACCTAGTCATGGATAGCAAGTGTTGTATAAATGTAATTACAATACAATATATAACCCACACTAATACAAATGTAGCCAGACAGTCGATTGGAGTTCATATATCTTGCATAATAGTTCCCATTTATTGCTTGATAATCTTACACTCACATAAGCGGACTACATCCTCCTGGGGGACTTCAACTTCCACCTGGAGAACAACAACGACTGCAACACCAGCACCCTACTCGACAACCTCGCCAACCTTGGACTCAAGCAGCTGGTGTCCACCCCCACCCACCTCGCCGGACACACACTCAACGCCATCTTCTCATCCAGCAAAGACATCGCCTTCATCCACGCCACAGAACTCCACTGGACGGACCACAGATGCATCCACTTCACCTTCAGAAGAACGACGATCCACCACCACCAGCAACAGGTTGCCCGAAGAAGCTGGAACAAGATCACAGCAGACCAGCTCGCCGCTTCCCTGAGCCAGCACCCTCCGGCCAGCTCAGCGAACCCCAGCCAGGCCGCCGACAACCTCTCGAAGTGGATCGGCAAATGCGCAGACGAACTCGCCCCTCTGAAGATCCCACCCAGCAGACCCGGCAATAAGAGAGCCCCTTGGTTCACCGACGAACTCAAGAGCTCCAAGAAGAACTGCAGAGCCCTCGAGAAAGCCTGGAGAAAGGAACCCACGCCGGACAACAGGACCACCCTCAAGCTCGCCACCCGGAAACACCACCAACTGATCCGCACCGCCAAGAAAACGGCTTTCAAGAACCGACTGGACGACAAAGCACACAACTGCAAGGAACTCTTCAACATCATGAAAGAGCTCTCCAACCCCAACGCCGGAAACAACGACATCACCCCATCGCAAGACCTCTGCAACTCCCTCGCCTCCTACTTCCACAACAAGATCGCGGACATACACAACAGCTTCAGCACCCAACCGACGCACACCACGACCGCAGCAACGCCACCCACCACCACCCTCCGCGCCTGGACCCCGGTCAACACCGAAGACACCGTCCACATAATGAACTCCGTCCACTCCGGATCTCCGACCGACCCCTGCCCTCACCACGTCTTCAAGAAAGCAGACGCTGTCATCGCACCCCACCTGCGGGACATCATCAACACCTCATTCGACACCGCCACCTTCCCCGAGAGCTGGAAGCACGCCGAACTCAGCGCTCTACTCAAGAAACCTACAGCAGACCCCACCGAACTCAAGAATTACCGCCCCATCTCTCTTCTCCCGTTTCCAGCCAAAGTCATCGAAAAAACCGTCAACAAACAGCTGGCCGCCTTCCTCGAGACAAATGGATCCCTCGACCCATCGCAGTCCGGATTCCGTGCCAACCACAGCACCGAGACCGCCCTCATCGCCGCCACTGACGACATCCGAGCCCTGATGGACAACGGAGAAACAGCGGCCCTCATCCTCCTAGACCTCTCCGCGGCTTTCGACACGGTCTGCCACCGCACCCTAGTGCAGCGCCTCAGCAACGTCGGAATCCAGGAGAAGGCACTGGAATGGATCGTCTCCTTCCTCGACGGAAGAACACAAAGAGTCCGCCTACCACCGTAAAAGTCAGAGGCCACCGAAGTCATCTGCGGCGTCCCTCAAGGATCCTCGCTGAGCCCTACTCTCTTCAACATCTACATGAGCCCCCTCGCGGCCATCGCACGCCAACACAACCTCAACATAATCTCCTACGCCGACGACACCCAGCTGATCCTCTCCCTGACCAACGACCCCGCCGCCGCCAGAGCCAACCTGCACGAAGGGATGAAAGAGGTAGCCGAGTGGATGACGACAAGCCGCCTGAAACTGAACTCAGATAAGACGGAGGTCCTCATCCTGGGCTCCTCGCCCTCCGCCTGGGACGACTCCTGGTGGCCCCCCGCCCTGGGCACCGCACCCAAACTGACGGACCACGCACGCAACCTGGGTTCCATCCTGGACTCCTCCCTCTCCATGACCAGGCAAGTCAACGCCGTCTCCTCGTCGTGCTTCAACATCCTGCGCATGCTGCGGAAGATCTTCTGGTGGATCCCCACAGAGACCAGGAAGACCGTCACCCAGGCCCTCGTCACCAGCCGACTGGAATACGGCAACGCACTCTACGCCGGAACCACCGCCAAGAACCAGAAGAGACTCCAACGCATCCAGAACGCCTCAGCCAGACTCATCCTCGACATCCCACGACACAGCCACATCTCCGGACACCTAAGAGACCTACACTGGCTCCCGGTCAACAAGAGAATCACCTTCCGCCTCCTTACCCACGCACACAAAGCTCTCCACGATCAAGGCCCGAGCTACCTCAACAACCGCATCAACTTCTACGCTCCCAAACGCCACCTCCGATCTGCCAGCCACGCCCTCGCCGCCGTCCCACGCATCCGCAGAGCCACCACAGGAGGAAGGTCCTTCTCCTACCTGGCCGCCAAGACCTGGAACTCCCTCCCGGCCGACCTGCGCCTGACCCAAGACCACCTCTCCTTCAGGAAAAAGCTCAAGACCTGGCTGTTCGAGCAGTAGCGGCACCCCCCCCCCCCAAGCGCCTCGAGACCCCATGGGTAGGTAGTGCGCTCTATAAATGTCTTTGATTGATTGATTGATAAGACAACACTGCTAAGAGTCATGGCCATCCCCTAGTACTGTACCAGTGAACAGCAATAAACCACTCATTACCAACTGATCAGGCGTGGAATAATTGAAGAGATCTGCCACATGCCACTGGCCAACAGAGAACTTTAATTTAGACCACCACTGCAGTACCGGAGTAGCTACATGCTGCAGCAGCTTCTCAACAACTCACAGTGACAATTAGAAATGGGAAAATATTAACATAGACCATCGTAGCAGACCTCTCCTCCATTTACCATTTAACCTATTCCTATTCAGGACCCTAAGCTTAAAGCAAACTATCTAAGAATGAACAAGCCCGTCCACTAACAACCTAAGTGGACCATGAACATAAGAAAAACCATAAAGCGGCCTGCAGAGCTGCTCAAATCTGCCAGCTTACTGAAAAACGTAAACTGCGCACCTGTCTCTCTCTTACTTCTTCATCCACCACACTGCTAAGCATTGCATCCCATAAAAAGATCAGCGCACACAAAAGAGAAACACTTCCCACAAAGGATCCTAACAAAAATAACATATTTCCAACCACATGTAGGCATGTAGGCAAGTACTTCAGCATCACACATAGGGGTAGTAATTGTTAAATAAATGTTGCAATACAATACCTCCTTTATAAATGTGAGCAACACACATGGGCAGTACCTCGCTTTCTTCTTTATTTATTTATTTATATAGCGCCTGAATCACCCACACAGGGGTATCTCTGTGCTTGCGGACATATACGAAAATGCTGATACTATGTGAAGCGTCTAGAACAGAAATGTTTTCAGGGACTTTCTAAAGTGGAAATGGTTGGTACACTGCCTTAATGTAAGCAGGAGCGAATTCCAGTACCGTGGGGCAAGGTAAGAAAAGGCCTTCCCCCCGGTCCTAGCCTTGTTAATAGGAAGAACTTTAAGAAGGGATTTAGAGCTGGATCGCAGGTCTCTAAGGGGAATGTATTGACTAAGCTTCTCCGCCAGATATGTTGGCCCATTGCCATACACTGCCTTATGGACGATGCAGCAAACCTTGAATTGTATTTGCTTCCGCACCGGAAGCCAGTGCAGCTGCCACAGCAGCGGACTCAACGAAGGTCTGTAGTGAGTATTCAGTACCAACCGCGCTGCTGTGTTTTGAACTACCTGCAAGTGATCTAGCAAGGCCTCATTGTCCGATATCAGTAAAGCATTGCAGTAGTCAAAACGACTAACATCTGGATGAGATCTTCTGTGTATGGTCTGGGAGAAACGGAAATACTCGTCTCAGCAGACTCAGTACATGAAAGCATGAGCTTACAGTTTGAGACACCTGCTCCTTCATGTTTAGACTCTGCTCAATGCGCACCCCTAGATTCTTTACTGGTGCCTTCGAGGCGGGAAGGGGCACCCAACTCCCCAGGCCACTACTCTGGTGTCCACAGCAGTGCGCCTCTCCAAAAAGCATAATCTCTGTTTTCCCAACATTTATTTGTAGATAGTACACATCCACTGAGAAATTGCTAGCATGCAGGCAGAGAAGTTGGTCTGGGCTGTTGTGGAAGATTTATCAAAAGAGAAGTGAAACTGGGTGTCATTCGCATAGAATATTGGTACAAATTCATATGTCCTCATAAGATTGGCCAAGGGAGCTATATAGATATTGAATAGGGTAGTGACCTGTGCTGCCTTCCATTCAGATGGTAAATGACCTTACTTTAATGATGCATTCAGAAGGGAGCAGATAGGAGCAGACAGTTGTTTTGCAAGGTTTGCCGACATTTTGGCTGGTACAACATCTAGAGGGGAACCTGATCTAAGAGTGTGTAATAAGGTTTCTACCTCTTCACAAGTCAAGGGGGGAAACTCATCAAAGGTGTCCCCCTTACATCAGGATGGTGTTCGTATGTTGTGGCAGATCTCGTGTTACCAGCTGTAAGGATCTTGTTATAGATAACATCAATTTTCTGCTCAAAGTATTCCCCAACAGTGTCACATAAGGCCTGGGAGGGGGGTTCTTCCAGATCACAAGCTTTGGGGTTCGTGAAGGTTTTAAGAATCTGGCATAGTGCTTTTGGGGCACTCCCTGCCTGGGTTAGCTGCAGAGCAATAAAAGTCTTCCGGGCTATTTTGATGGTTTTATGGTATTGGGCGAAGAGAGTCCTATATTGTTCTTTATCTCTTGTATCGTTGGACCATCTCCACCGCCTTTCAAGATTTTTGCAGTGTCCTTTCTCTGTTCGTAATTCAGCAGTAAACCAAGCTGCTTGAACCTGTCTTGACTTACCCACGGAGGTTTTCAGAGGTGCAAGTTGGTCAATTGCAGCTTTTGCTAGAGCAAGAAGATGTGGGGAACACAAGGCTCCTTTTGATTGGATTGGTTGTGTGTGGGGCTTCACTCACCCTTTAGTGCAGGTGAGTGGTTAAATATCTTCTATCCAAACATCGTCAATCTGGATGGCTTAGGTATGTGGCGGTGAGCAATTAGTCTGTGAAAAGCATGCAACCTTTCCCCATGCAACGGCTCCTAGAGAAGGGCAGAGCAGGGTTTCACCTAGTTGTCTGGTGTTTTATACCCACAGAAAGGTAGTATAGGATGGGACAGATACTGGAGGTCACAGTGTGTGTGTGCACTTGAAATCATGGTGAGTAGTTGTGCATCCTGTCCCTAGTCATGTTCGCCATGAATGAGCAGGTATGTCTCAGTAACAAAGTTGTGTGCAGGAAACATGCAACCCCCTTCTCCATACATCACTGCTAAGCAAATGGGTCATACCAGTGCTGTGTTCAGTAATCTGTAGGTCTTTACCCATTTCCAAGTGGAATTTGATAGGGACGCAGAAGTACACTGGTTCGGAAATAGAGATGTTCATGCATGTGCACACGTCTGCCCTGCAGACATAGAAACAACGGGGCTTATTTACAAGTCTCTTGTGTCACTTTTAATATGGAAAAAAATGATGTACGAGCGGTGCAAGGGGCTTGTAAATAGGCCCCAACATTCCCTTCCTGAGAGGAATTATTGGAGAAACGACGTTCTGTATATAAGGGATTGTTGCCATCATAGCTTAGGCAATTTTTTTAGGATGCACTGTACTATTCTGCTCACAATTTAGCGAAAAAGACAAATAATGTGTTGGATAGTTAAATTTTTTATATAGAAACAGAAATTACCACTGCTGTTCAAGAGTTTTTAGTTAGACTTACAACCAAAAATAAACTAAACAAGGGATAATGAAATCTAGACAGAAGTGAATACAAAATAGATAGAAACAAAATAAAAAAAAATAAAAATTGGCGCTATACATTTTATGGAATAAATTGTGTTAGAGTCAATTCACACTGCTTACGAGGAGCGAAGAAACAACAGCAATAAATGGACAGTAACAGGACATCATTTCGTTGCTTTCGAATCTCTCAGAGGACAGCTGATGACTTACTATGAGGTACTAGGAACAAGTGAACCCGAGCAACTTGTACATAAATATAATCAGGAACAATTAAGAGATTAGAAAATATTTCAACAAAGTACAGTACGTCTCTCGAATTTGGCTTTTGCTACACTGACAAGAGATAGACTGGAAGAACCAGACAAAAATGTATAAAAAATGTCCCAGCGTCTTTCCGCGATGTTTTTGCCAAATTAGAGAAACCCTGCTTCACTTATCATTGGCGTACACTGATAGGATGATCTTCAGCCGGCTGAAACACGCGTCCACACACTGGAGCAGGGCCAGTCAGTGACATTTTATGTAACTCCACTGACGACGTGATGCAGCCGGTTAGTGTGTGCGAGGGGGTGGCACGAGGAGCATAGTCTTTAGACTTAGTAAAAACATCTTTTTTGGCGCTGAGGATCTCAGAAATATAAGTAAACAAACTGCTTCAGAAATGCAGTTAAGGAAGCACTACTAATATTACACGAACTATGTAGTTATTTAATTGCCTTTCCAACTTTTTCTTCTTTGCTCAAACTATGCCGGAAGGGCCGCCAGACCATTCCTGATAATAACAATAAAATAGGATACAATTACAAGCATTAGCAAAGTCATTAGGTCCTATTTTATGTGCTGAGGCACAAGGGGAGGCAATGGAGGCAGACATAGAAGGCAATAGTTGTACATCAGCCCCCCAATCAGGACAATGCAAGCACCTGAGTGCAACTGGAAGGTCATACTCAATCAGCCAGTAGTGTAAGGTGAGAGATGAACAATCCACTAGCCTGAGCCAAAATGCAATTGACAAAGTCTCCAGCCAATGGCTGAAAAAGGCTAGTCGAAGAAGGCCAACGCTGAAAGGAGTGGACACAAAGCCAACACTATGGAAATTAACAATTGGTCCACTTCACAGCTAAGCTATCAAAACCAAAACCTAAAGTACTCATAAATCACTAGTGATAGCAATGCAGACTTGATGCTTGTAAATAGGGAAAACATACTGAAAGAGGACTTGAAAATAGTTGTACTGGTGGTGCAGTTTCACAGTTTAGTGGCCTTGACAGCTGTTTTACAGTAAGGGCCTGATTAGTATTACACCGATAATGAATGCATCTTATATAATGCCAACACCGAGGTGTTCAGAATTTAGTTAATGCAATAATTATTACCTATTATGACTTTTTACCCCAAATTTGGACCAATATATCACGAGACATCGGACTCATCTGAATAGTTACAGGGGCATACTTTGGCCCAGAGTTGACAAACAATAGAATTATATAAGCACATATAACTGCCCTTCAGTTGCAAATTGTGTGTAACTCTACTTTTTTAATCATGCAACTTACAGGCATACAACGTATTTTGACGACAACCTTGCATAGATTAGGAATGGAGGACTACCTATTTGGAGAATGGACTCATGAATTGTGACGAGCTCATACCCATATCCTATGCTCTCTCTGACTAGCACTTTAATGCTTGAGAAGTCTAGACCACATGAACGTCTGAAATAGTTTCTCCCTGTGGCACTTCCACAATGTTTGAAAGACATCAACAGATTTCAAACAGCTCATATAAAGATATTTTTTGGCTACTCTTTTTTGTTCTAAAGACGCCACAATATTGGTGGATTCTCTCTGAGCATTTGAGGATCGCCCCCCTTACCGAGCTAAGCCTTGAAGAAGTTACGAATGTAACGAAACACGTGCCGGCTGTCATGTCTCTATTTCACAATGCTATTATGTTCTTCCAGCAACAAGAACTAGACCTTGAAATAAAAACTGTATAAAAAGGAAATGTTTTTGAAAAAATCTCTTTCATGAATGAAAATGTGTACAGTATGTATTGACCAAATGTCACACTGATTATTACATTTGAGAGAAACCCAGTACAAATCCAAATATTGTCCTATACTGTGATTTAAACGATCGATAGAATACATAGATCTTGTGTTTCAATTTAAAAAAATCAATGTTGTAGTAATACTGTTGAGTGCCGGGGTCCCTCTGTCTGTCTATGACTTTTTAGGGAATAACATGCAAATTATGGTGCTTATGGCACCAAAATCCATACGTCCTGGCTTTTTCACCTTTTTAAATTTCAGTAGGTTTGACCTGCCGCAATTTAACAAAGGCTGCGATCTTTATAGAACCTGATAATTACTTAATCTCTTCCACATTTGTCCCATGCCTCAGCCCTCTCCCTCTTTCGCCTCAGTTGCCATCATTACTGTGGAACAGTCCCCATCACGTTAGTAAGCTGCTCCTCTATTCTCTCTTGTGTATCACTCCCATCGCCAACACTACATGCCTTAGTCCCCTATACCTCTTTTACCTTCTTCCCATTCTTGTGCCTCCATAACTGAGCACACCTGTGCCATGTTTCTATACTCATCCCCCCAACGTTCTTGTTCATCACTTATCCCTTCCCTCTTACAACTCCTTCACCTATCTGTCTTGCGCTTTTGTCACACGTATAAGTAGAACCACAAAGGCATGAAATTCAAAACAAATCAATAAATACAAATGTACATTCCATTTACTTTTATTAAAACAAATAGTTTAAAAATTCGCTTTTGAGTTTGTCACTTGAGAAATATTCTTTGATTTTAGCAACAACTCATCATATTCAAATTTCTTGGCATATACACTTTATATATTATACAGTGTCTAATGCCAATATACAACTTCACATAAAAAACATTTTATACAACCACAAATTAAAAAACCATAGAGGTTTATTGTCGACGCGTTTCGGTGGATTCAGCTATTAGCCCCACCTTGCTCAGGGCAGTTAAAAACACAATGATCTGTAAATATAAAAGTTCAAATATAAAAATATAAAAATTCAAATACATTTGGAATTACATTTTAGTTGTACCACATGTTCTCTTGATTCTTACACTGTTTTCTTATGCTGTTTGTAGTCCCACTTACATCATAATTACTATGTGCAGTTCAAATTTCATACATTCATACTCAATACTTCACTGTTTACACTTCTTAAACAGATTTTTCCACACACATTCCCCTTACTCGCACTATGAGCTCTGGTTTTATACCTTTGTTGAGCCTTGTGCGAATCTTCCTATTATTTCATATAAGAAGAACCACAAGTTGCTTCACCAATTATTAATTTTGGCACCTGCAAACACAGACATTTATCTGTTTATGGCTTCACCAGATTACCTAATTATTTTCTACACACCAAGAAAAGTAGAAAAGAATTAGGTAATCTGGTGGAGCCATAAACCGATAAATGTCTGTTTTTGCAGGTGCCAAAATTAATAATTGGAAAAGGACAGGATATAGCATGGGGCCCACCGTCCCTCAGGTCCCTCCCGACCCCGGTACTCCTGAGCCACCGCCTGAGTGAGCCACTGTAGCTGTGCCGCTAACTAATACCATTCAAAATCCGGTACTGCCATACCCCGTCTGCTCCTGGACGCATCATTGTAGTCATCCCGTCCAACCGTCTGCCCCAGAACCCCAGAGAAGCCCCCCAGCCATGGAGAGGAGCTGCTTAAATACGGATCCCGGCACCTAGACAGGCAGTGTCCGGAAATAGTACAATAAGCGGGGGAGTTCACCATCTTCAGGAGAGCCACTTAGTCCGCCACAGAGAGCGGCAAAGTACTCCAAAACGCGAAGCTGCTCCTAAGTCCCCGTATTGCCCGAACCACATTTCCCTCCAGCAAATCCTGAGGGTCATAATATATATATCAGTGCCAAGGTAAGGCAAACAGCGGGCTCCCAGCGAATGCCCACCACCTGACAGGGGCTCACCTCTGATGGAACCACCGGAAACAGGCACATCTTCGCCCAGTTCACACCCATTCCGAGAGCCTGCCAAACGCATGAAGCAACCGCTTTGCACCCTCTAAAGCTGTATCCGTGTTTGCCAGAAAAGTTAAGAGGTCATCAGCATATAAAGAGATAAACTGCTTGTTGCCACAGAGATCTAGTCCGGGATAATGCCTCCCCAGTCTGGCGCGGGCTGCCAGTAGCTCAATGGCTAAGGCCAACAGCAACACAGAAAGCGGGCATCCCTGTCGCGTTCCCCGCCCAATCAGGCAAAATTGGGAGATCATCCCTCCTGTCCTTCGCCAATCTATAAAGGATCTCTGTCCAACCCACAAAGCGCGCGAAAGACCCGGAACAAGTATGGCCACTCTAAGCTGGCGAATGCCTTTTCAATGTCTACAGAGAGAATCGCTGCTGTGGGGGTCCAGCTATGATCTTCTCTCAAAATGCGGAGGAGGCGTCTCACATTAGTTGCCATAGTGCGTTTTCAGAATAAAGCCCTCTTGGTCGCTATGGACCAACTGCGTCATATAGGAAAGCAGCCGGGTCTCAAGAATCCTACTTCATACCTTATAATCAGTCGCTAACATTGATAACGGGCTGTAGGCCGATCTAGCTAAGGGTCTTTTTCCGGTTTCAACAGCGGGATAATGATAGCCTCCCCAAGTCCCGGGCCTCGTGATAAACCACCAGCAGTTTGGGGGTCAGAATGTCAACATACATCGAATAAAATTCAATCGGTAGCCCATCAGTACCTGGGGTTTTCTTGCACGCCATATGCTTTATTGCACTACGTATTTCCCCCACTGCTATCTCCTGACCTAGTGCGTCCTCCTGGTCCTCTTCAAGGTGTGGCAGCCGTATCTCAGCTAAGAATTCCTCCAACCCATCACCTGTGTCCAGGAGCTTACTCTTGTACAGATCTGCATAGTATGCTAAGAACATCCCATTAATCCCCTGCTGGGTATACTCCAGCTCTCCCCTAGGGGAGGCCAAGGCCAGGACAGGCATGCCCCTCGAGCCTGGTTGGCCAACCAGGCCAGGAGGGTGCTCGCCTTATCCCTTTCTGCATGAGCCTCACCAAGTACGCTTTATGGTCAAAGCAAAGCAACCTCTCCACTTGTGTCGCTACTCCCTCTCTCGCAGCTAAGACCTTGACCTGCACTCCCGGGTTTTCTGGTCGGGATTTCTCCGCCTGATGCAGCCACAGTTCCTCCTTCTCTATATCTTGCAAAAGCGTCCTCCGCACCCCTACCAATTTAGTTATACATAAGCCTCGTACCACCACCTTAAAAGCATCCCACTCCAGTGCCAAGGTCGAGGCTGTACCCTCATTCACAAGGAAATAATGCTCAATACCCTCCTGCACCTCTGCACAGGGTCCTCCAAAGCCTCCAGGCGTAATCACCAGGTAGGAATTACAGGCCTCTCCTGAGTCCAATGTAATGCCAGCAACAACGGATTATGATCCGAGATCGTCCTCGCTAGATACTCGCTGCGTCTTACCATTATATGAATGTCCGGGGTGCACAGTATACCGTCCAACCACATATGTAAGTCATGCAGGGCAGAAAATAGGAATAATCCCTCTCCCCTAAATGTTGCGAGCGCCAGGTGTCTATCAACTCCCACTCATCTTGACAATCCTGACATAGTTTCGAAAGCCTATGGATTGGCGCCTCAGGCAGTGGCGGGTGGGACCTAGCCAACCCAGTATCTGTGACAGAGTTAAAACCACTCCCCAATATCGCTGAACCAGTCAAGTAGGGAGCCAGTTTCCCAGATATTCTAGCAAAATAGGCCCCCTGTTCCGCATTAGGGGCATACACACTACATAGCATCACATTTTTCCCATCCAAATGTCCCCTAACAGCCACGAACCCCCCCTCAGGGTCCACTAAATGCTCAATCGGTTGGAAGGGAACCCCCGCCCTAATCCATATAAATGCACCCGGGGCAAAAGCAGAGTACGTCGTATAAAGAAGCTGCCCTCTCCACCTGCACTGGAATGCCTGGCCTTCAGCTCGATCGACATGGGTTTCTTGGAGGAAAGCAATCTGCACTTCCCTACGCACCAAATAAGCATGATTCTTGTGGCGTCTCAACATCGTATGCATCCCCCGCACATTCCACATAATATACTTTAACTCAGGCAATGTCCCCATTGTGTTGACTATCACTCATCTGCAACTGCACTCCCTTCATTGGCACACCGGTGGTTCTAACAACCCGAAAAACAACTCTCAAACTCTCCCAACGTCCCCTCCCCAGAACAGGCTCTAAACAGCTAGTACCCATCCAAACTATCCACTAACTGTACCTCTGGTAGCTACCAGGGAGTCACTCAGAGAGCGAGAATAAGGGGGGCCTCTAGTGCCGAGAAGATCTGGTCCACAAACCCAGCGAGTCCTAGCGCCGTTCCCCACTATGAAAGAATCTTCAGTCCCCCAGAAGGTCCCCAGGCGGAGGTGCCTTCACAACACTAACACCCCCCTGTCTCAACCATCGCAACTGTATCTCCACCCGAATACCACCCAGGAACAGAGAGGCCAGGGCCAGGCTACCCCTCTTACTGGTTACTTGAATGACAGTACAAGTTCAGGCATTAACAAGCTCATCTGCTGTCCCCGGTGTGACATGCGGCAGAGGAACCCTCCCCGTGTCTGTCCCATCAGAGTCAGTCTCAGCTGACCCTTTTTCAGAATCTCTTGCGCCCAGCGACACCGCTCCGCTCGCCTGGAAAATCTCCATCATGGCCTGCAGCGCTGCCGACCTCTCGCTCTCCGTCTGAGTCATAGTGGGTTTCCCCGCTCCAGGGTGATATCGTCTGGTGCGCCTTGTTTAGCGCGGCTGTGGCACCTCCATCCGCTGTCGCAGGCCGCTTCCTGCCTCGCCCAACCCTGCACGGTAGGACTCCAACCAACTCCACGCCTCCTCAGGGTCACTATAAAAAAAGTTTTGCCATCCAGTGTCACTCGGAGGCGTGCCGGGAACATCAGTGAGTATTGAATACCTTTGTCTCGTAGGGCCTTCTTAACTGCCAGAAACGAGGCTCGCTGATGCTGCACGTCAAAGGTGTAATCCGGTAATAGCGACACGTTATTATTGTCCACTCTGTAAGGACCTGCAGTGCATGCTTTATTCAGGAGCAGATTTCTGTCCTTATAGTGGAGTAAGCAGGCCACCACCGGCCTGGGCGGTCTTCCAGGCGCCAGCGGCCTAGCCGGCACTCTGTGTGCCCTTTCCAGGGAGTAGAAAGACGACAGGCTCTCTGGTGCATCCTCAGTCCACAGCCACTGATCCAAGTATTCCACCATGTTGCTCCCTTCCCCCCCTTCTGGCAGGCCCACCACCCGTATGTTGTTCCACCTATTACGCCCTTCGGCATCTTCGGCCCTCCTCTCCAGTACCTGCAACCTGTGAGTGACTTCCCCCATCTGAATGTCCAGTGCTTTCTGAGAGGGTTCTAGGACCTCCAAAGTGGACTTTGCCTGCTTCACCCGATCGACCAGCTTTGCGTGATCCGCCCTTAGTAGGCTCAGCCCCAGTGACACCTGAGCAATATCCTGCTGAAGCGCTACTTTTGTGTCCATGATAGCCTTAAGGATCTGGTCCACCTGCTGCTGCATCAGCCCCCCCGGGGCGAGGTGGCCACATCAGGCTTCCGCTGCTCCGCAGGCTTATCCTCCGGCTCCAGAAGGATCCCCCCCATGTCGGCCTCTTGGTTTACGCATGAGTGTCAGTCTACCAGGGCCCCAGTCGTGGACCTACCACTCAGCACCTCCCTCGCTTCAGCGATCAAGAACACCTCCTGCAGGTGGACAAGGGGCTTCATCGGATCACCAGCTGACTGTCTGTTGTGCTCCCCGGGGCTTCACGTCTCTCATCTGTTCTCCTATGTTGCCCGGTGAGCCAGTCCACTACCAGGCTAGGCGGTCACTGATCAGGCAAAGGCTGTCCAAGCTGCCCTAATCCAGCTCTACCACAAATGGCTCCTTGGCGCTCCGATGTGGCCCAACAGTCTCCGCCGGGTCAGTTCCCCCAAAGGTGAGCGTCCATTATGAAAAAGGGCCCGGCAGGCAGTCACCGAACGTGGGTTCCCAGTCAGTGTGTGAAGCCTGCCCCCATGCAGCAGAGTATGTGCGCTTTGGCCGCTGGAGGCACACCTATCAGGCTGCCGCTAGTCACCCGGTCACCCTCACCTCCAATGCCGATCTCCTTCAGCTCTCCACAGGTGTCCAGGGCCTCTGCAGTTCTCCCGGCCCGGGCCCAGTCGCAGTCCCACAACCACAATGGGTCTCTGCTCCACGAGCCAGACGGCAGCGTTATACCAGGCCCACGCTGCCAAATCCGGGGGCCGTTCACCGACCCAAAGCCAGCTCCTCACTGTAAAGACACTCACTCAGGGGCCGCAGCGGCGGGAGCACCCGCCAGTTTCCTCCGGCCCAATTGCAGTTATCTCTGGCTCTCTCCCGCCGATGGTCTCCCATGTCCTTGCTTGCTGCTGGGCTCCCCCGGGAATGCGCAGGGCCCACGATGCCAACAATCGCACTGTCTCCCCCTCGGATCGCGGGGAAGATCAGGTCCGCACAACTGACTTGTGATGCTCATTGCACTCCGAGGATGATCTCCCGCTCATCCGGGCCTCAGGCAAGTATGGCACTCTGGGCTCAGCCAGAGGAGCAAACGGCCGACGCGGCCACCATTTTGCTTGTGCACAGGCCGGGCCTCTCCACTCCTAGGTTCACAGTGCAACACCAGAGGGCCAAAGAGCACCCAATTTGATACTTCGGGCCTCGATGCTTGTGGGCACCTTCTCCAGATCACAGGGACACCGAACCGGCTCTCGTTCGAGGATAAACAGTGGGGTCGGCGCAGAGCTCTCAGCTCACCTGACCATTCTCATCGGCTCCATAGCCACGCCCCCCAATATTTGCTCTCACCATGAGGCAGCTCCTACTCATTTTCACAGATACCACCTCCAGTCAAGGGAGTTGGAAGCCTCCCAGCTACTTGATCCCCCAGAAATCTCGCTGCCCTTCTTTGCTGCAAGCCTTGTTGTCTGGTTCATTGTATGGTTCTATCTAAAGGTACTAAGTGATAGATGTCTAGAAGGCAACAGTACCTTGCCTGCTGCCCAACCTTGAGACTGGTGCTCCTTGTACAGTGAGAACACCTTTTTCAAACTGCTAGAACAGTGGTTCTTAACCTGTAGTCCCGGGACCACTTGGAGTTTGCGAAGCCTATTCAGGGGGTCCAAAACTACTTCGAAAATAAATATTACTAACAAATTGATAAAGTGTATATAAATTATGATGAAAATGTACAGTTTAAATTTTTAAAACGTTCTGGAAATATTAAGGAATTTGAAATTGGAGTCTAAAAATTAAGTTAGTATCCTCAGATTGATTTGTGGGAGTTGTGCAAGTGCATCAAAAAGAATATAGTGTGGATGATGAGTGGCATCAATTAAATTTAGAAAAGCTGCAGCCTTCTTATTAAAAGGAAAAGGCTGGTTTTATTTATATTTGTTTGTGAATTAAATTAAATATTTCACAATTTGTGTACTTGTTTGATGAATGATTGCTTCTGTATTGTTTTGTGGTTCAGGTCATAGAAAATGCTCAGGCCAGGGTCCCTGTCTTTCAGTAATGACTTGGGGGGGTCACAATATTCCACTAATGATTCAGTGGGGATCCCTGGTTCCAGTAATTATTAATTGGGGTCCACAGAAGTCAAAAGTTAAGAACCACTGTGATAGAAAAATACCATCAGCTTCAAACTTTTTCCATGCGACATTTGTGCCCACTTTCCTACTGGCTCTCTAGGGAGTAAACCAACATTTTTTGATGAAGAAGAACTACGCATCAAATTGTATCTACAGGGGCGATTTCCCAATGAGTGTGAGATTGGCACTATCCCTATCCCTATAGTCATCAATGACTGCTGTATCCTTAATCAAGACATCATGCCCTTGGCTGCCCACATCGCTGACAATGCTCATGGAAATGTTTGTGAAACACTGAATGTCAGCATCTACGTGGGCCGCAGCAACTACATTGTCATCCTTGAGGCCTCATCTGATTCCATGATAGATCCTTTACATTTTTAATTTCCACTAGGAGTCCTTTATTCCCGCTGCTAGTTTGTAGACCAAACCAGTACTTACTTTGTCTGTCGTAATGAAGCCTATATCGGGTGACACAAGGAACAGCATGGATCCTCTTCTTCTGCTTACATCATCCCAGCCATATGGTATACACCACCAAGGTCCCTGTATTGGAAAAGACAGTCAAGAGAAATATCAGCAACTGCCCATTTCCTTCCCAACCCCTATGAAGGGGTTGGGAAGGGGAAGGGGAAGGGGAAGGTTTTAGAAGAAGTTGACAATGCCTTGGGGCTAATATCTGATTGTTTAGAAGCTCAAAGGGCTACTTTTTAATAAAAGAGAATACAACTTGATTTTTCACTGGTGCCAGGAGTGGAGTCAGCGCTATTGTAGGATCCAAATGCTTCTCATTCATGCCAAATATCTCATTGAGTATACATGACCATATTGATCACAACCTGTTAAGGAATTGCACAAGATTAATAATGACTTCAGTCTTCAAGGATTTAAAATATGATGTTGTGTAAAGGGCGTGTTGAGGGACTGGGGATGTAGATGCTAGAGATAGTTTTAGCAGTTTTCATTCTACTCAAATCATATCAAATTATGCTTCCGCAATACCAAAGGTCTCCAGGGGCAGAAAACGTGGAAGCACATGCCTGTTGCATTCCTGAGGCACTGTTAGACCTGTCAGCCTTAGGGGATGTCTTCCCCCAAACTTTTTGCCTTCTCCCCTCCTGTTTTGCAGAATAAGTTTTTATTGACCGTAGGACTCTGTGCAATTTACCACTGCTAAATAGTGCTAAAGTGCTTGTGCTCACTGCTTGTGTAGCTTTGGATTACCGTCCAACATGGTAAAATCGAACAACAGTAGATTGGCATATTAAATGTACTTATCAGTCCCTAGTAAAGTAGTATATCATATACCATGGGCAGGTAAATTAAGTGCTACTAGTAAAGTAAGTAAGTAAATCTTTATTGCACAGTTAATTAAAACCATTGCAGATATTCGCAAATAAAAAAGAAAAAGAAAACGTTAGTTAAATATAATTGTTATAAAAAGGTTTAAAATGAGAATAACTTCGTATAATAATAGTAAATAGTACAAAAAGATTTATACTTCTTTCGGGCTGAGCGTTGAATTTAAAAGGAGAGTGAGTAACTTGTGTGGCTCCACAATAGGAACCAAACTGTGATAACTCTTACAAGCGTAAAAAATGCGTAATTTTTTTCTATGAAGTCTGTTAGTTCTTTCTGGGTCCCCTACTATTTTATTGTGTGTTAGAGGTCCATCAGGAGACAGTCTGTTGCCCATGTTGTGTGATTGAACCCTTTTCAGTGACCATTTGAGGCTTGCTTCTTAGGTTAGCCTCATCCTGTTTCGGGCCTCTGACGCTCTTGTTTCTTTTCTGCCTCCTCCAAGAATTTGACGACATGGCTTGCTAGTTTAATGTTCTTTCCATCAAAGCAAGCTATTATCGCCTGCCGACGTGTTCTTATACCCAGCTGGTTGAAATGCTGTTTTAGATGGAATCTATACTCTGTGTCCAGGCCTTTACAAGTGCATATCAGGTGCAGGATGTCTTTTTTGTATTCCCACATACTCAGCAATTGATTGTTTCTTTGGGCCTTTCCCATGGGGGGAGATGGTTTTGTACTGGAAGTTGGCCCAGTCGTAAGCGTAGGAACTTCTCCTTTGTGCGCCTAGTGAACCCGATTCCTAGCTAGCTTTGGCTGAGGCTGCTTGTGTAGCTTTGGATTACCGTCCAGCCATGGGCCCGGGTTGCTAGACTTGCTTTATCTTCGATTAGCGACATTGATCTGACTGATTTATTCACTAGCTGTTTAAAAGTGTTGTGAGTTCCACTGTGCTTCCAGGCTTCTTGTAGGCACAGGGAATTTATTGAGTGCTTGAGGTATTTCGCGGCTGGACTATTGCTCTTTCTTTCCATCTCATTCCATAGATGGTGGTTTAGGCTTGTGGCATTTCCTCTCTGGATCCTATGCCATCTTTTGGTGCAGGCACCCATTTGCTCCAGCGTTTGATTTCTCAGGCAAAATTCCAGCCTTATTTGTGCCTGTGATGTATAGTTGGCCAGGCTGAAAATCATTCTCATGGCCTTCGCTATTGTGCTGTTCAGTTGCTGGGCGTCCCTTCCTCGGAGGGATTCGCTTCCGTAGATTAAAGCCGATGTTAGTTTTGCCTGAAGCACTTGAAGCAGGGGGGTAAAGCTTTGGCCGACTGCTTTTGTTTTGAGGCTCTTTTGTGCGATCCCTATGCTAATACCCCTCCGTTTTATTGCTTCCTTTTGCAGGAAAAAAGAGCCCTTTCTGTCAAGAATGACTCCCAGGTACCTATACTCCTCTACTGTTTCCAGTGTGGCCCCTCCCATATGCCAGTGAAACCCTGCAAACAATGTTTTTGCCTTTATCCTCATTACTTTGGTTTTTGAGAGGTTAATACTTAGGCTGTTTTCTGTCGAGTACTTAAACGTGGTGCTGATCAGATGTTGTAGCCCTATCGGTGTTCTACTGATTAGAACGATGTCATCGGCGTACATTAAATTGGATAGGGTGAGTCTGCCTATGCTTGGAGCATGGGAGATAGTATCATCCAGCTGCTGTGCAAGGTCTGACATAAAGATGTTGAATAGTGTTGGCGCCAGCACGCAGCCTTGTTTTAAGCCATTTGTGGTCTTTATTTTTCTTGACAGGAGATCCCCTGGCCCTAGCTTTACTTGGACCCATGTATCAGTGTGCAGTAAGATCAGCTGTCTGAGAAGGCCCAAGGGAATGTTCCTTTCCTCCAGCTTTGACCATAGTAATTTCCTGTTGATGGTGTCAAAAGCTGAGGTAAAATCGATGAAGCATACGTACAGGGGCAGATTAGCTGCCTTTGTGGCATCAATGAGGAGCAAGAGGGCTAACATATTTGATATTGTGCACATTTGTTTGCGGTGATAGGGATTACTGCATTTTCTTCTGTGGAATCCAAGAGCTCCTCTAATAGGAGACCAGCGTAGTACTTGGCGTCGTTGTCAATTAGGGCTATTAGTCTGTAATTTTTTGGATCATTTACATTGCCCTTCTTGTGTATTGGTGCAATTATCGAGCCTTTTCATGACGCTGGGATTGTTGCAGTATCTGTTATCTGTTTGAAGAGTGGCAATAGGGCCGCTGCCCAGTAATCCGGGTTTTGTTTGTACAGTATTGGGGGAATCCCGTTGGGGCATGGCGCCCCCTCCGCTTTCCCCTTGGCGATCCTGCTTATTATTTGTTTTTCAGTTGGGTCAAGTGAGGTACTGACCGATTTTGTTGACACTGCTGGATTTTTATTAACCTTATTCAGTCCACTGGTTGTTGCAAACTGTAGTGCTGTGTTGAAGTGTATCTGGAGGTGGTTGGCCCAGACTTCCTCAGCTACATAGGAGTCAATGGTTGGAGTCCTGGGGTTCTGGAGAGAGTTGATTGTATTCCAGAATCTTCCGCTTGTGTTGGTGCCTTTAGCGTCGTGTGGGAGTCGCACACATAGGTCGTCCTCTGCTTTCCTTTTTTCTAGCCAGATTATTCTCTTTTTGTTCTGTTTTAAGTTTTGCAATTCCAATTGTGTTGCGGCGTCCGGTCCGTCGCGATGTAGTTTCCGCACCATTTTGTTAATGTTGCTTTTGAAGAGTTTTAACTTGATGTTTTGGTTTAGTGGCTTGTCCCAGTTACCAGCTGGATCGGTTCTCTTTTATCGGCTTTTGCAGCTTTGACGATGGATCTTGGGTTTCCTTGCGTGAGCCTGTCCCAGGCTCCTCGTGAATTGTTCCCAGGCATTTAGGTACTCACACTTATTTGTGATGCACTCTTCCCACCTGCTTTTTGCGTCGATTATGAAGCCGTGTTGCATTTAATTATTTTCTGTGCCACGACAGTGAACATCCCAGGTTTGTTGCTGCCTAGTTAGCATGGCCCCCTGGAAGTTAAGGCCGAATTCTTGAGGCTGGTGGTCGCTTGCTGACATCGTGCCAATTTGGAAGTCCGTGACTTGCGCGAAGAGTTGCAGGGATACAAATGTGTAGTCTAAGGTGGAGCTAGCTGTTGAATTATGAAAAGTAGCTGACGTGGGGCTATCGTTTGGGAAGCAACCATTTAATGCTGCCAGGTTGAGGTCTTCTAGATTCTTTATGCTAGCCCTTGCCAACCGGTTTTGGTTGCCCCATTTGCTTATTGCTAGTTGAGGAATGTCCCAAGCCAGGAGCAGCTCTTCTAGCGCTGTGTCCCTTGTTTGGGGCTCTCCTAGGAACATATTGAAGTCCCCTGTTATTACTAGACTGGGAATTGCTGTCTCTGTCAGTGTTTTGGAGATCTCTTCCACCAGGTGGTTCATTCCTGTTTTTTTTCCCCGGGGGTGAAGGTATACATTTATCAGCCTTAGTTTTTGGTTTAGGTCTTTTCCCCTCACTTCTAGTTCTATTGTGAGGGTGCAAATGTTGCCTGTCTGTTTTGAGTTTGTATACTTTGATTCGTTAAAACTCTTTATAACCGTGTATATTGTTAGGCCACCTTTTGGGTGGCCGTATTTTGCGTTTCTTGTTGCTGGGAGATGGTATGTTCTGAAGCCTTGAATATGATGTGCTTGTTCTAGCCAGGTCTCCTGATCGGCTATTATGTCAAATTTTTGGAAGTAGGAAAATAGCTGGACATCGTCTTTTTTGTTTGCTAGGCCATTTATGTTCCAAGAACATATTCTTAGTTGTTGCTTTACGGCGATATTTTGTTGAGTATTTTGTTGAGTATTTTGTCATAACTTTGGGGCTCTTGTGTTAATTGTCCTAGCTATCCAGTTCCAATCTTCTTGCTCAGTTAGACCTTGCTCCGGCCCTTTGGTCTGAAAGGTCATCATTGATACTGATAAGCTTCTAGCCCCCTTTAATACACTTCCTGTTTTTTCCTTGAAGTGGCTTGCTCGTAGCCTTATGGGCTTGTCTCTCTTTGTATGCCTGGCATAGGGGATCTGGGTATCCGGATTTTTCCAATCTTTTTAGGCGTATCCTCCAAGATAGAAAATGAGGTTCAAATTCCATGATTCTAGTCGCTGTTTCGTTCCTGACCCATGTTGTTTTTGTGATCTCCACGTCTGACAGGTGGTTACTGTGGATGAATTCCACTGCCACAAGATCTTTGGTGCTGATGTCTGTCAGACTGCTGATGGTTGATAGTAGGAGTAGGATGTTTCCTCTGTTGAGGGTATCTCCTCTCCCTCTTGACCTGTAATCTGGAATGAACAGTATGATGCTGCTGTCGACTTCCGCTCACCCAATCACCCCTTTATTGTGGTCTTTTATACCCATTTCAAACTGTGGGCTATTGTGACTTTTGTCGGGTTTTGGGTCCTCCCCCAGATTTTCCCAATGTGTCATATTGGGTATTGCTCTCGAGTCATGTTTCAAGGGTGAGCCCTTGCTTCTGTCTGCTGATCCACCCCTCCTTGATTTTTGTTTGGTGGGTTTTTCACTTTGTGTTGGTTTGTCCATCTTCCTGGCCGGTGGTGTTTTTATGTTCTTAAGCGGGCTCTCTCTTTCGTCTGCTGCTTCTTCTTCTGATGCTTCTACTGCTACTGTGTCAGGGACCATGATTGAACTGTGGAAGAATGTTTTTGTGTTGGTCATCTTTTTTCTTCCTTTCCTTTTTTGTTTTCGTGGTCTTTTGTTTTCTGCCCTGGCTTCTTCCTTGCTTTCCTTTCTGATGGAATCATTGTGAATAGTTATCGCTATGTCAGGTTCTGGCCTTTGCAAGTGTCCGAGTGGTTTTTTTTGTGCCAGGTCTTCGCTCCTTTGATTAGCGGGAGGCTGCCTTGAGGTTTTCCCTAGGGCGTCCACGTAGGTGTCGTAAGTCGATTTGTGGGCTTCTAGCCCTGTTGTGCTATTTGGCTCGGATTCATCTCTTCGACTGGTTGGTGTAGTTAAAAGTTTCTGTAAGTTTGGGGTAGCCAGATGTTCTCTGGGGCATGTGAGATGTTGATTGTCGCTCTCTTTTCCGGTTCCTGGCTTACTTGGGGTTGTTTTTTCCGTTTTCTGTTTCTGTTTCATTGGATTGGTTTTTTCCATTTTCTGTTTTAGATCCGCCAGGATGCCTCCCAGGAGTTGAGGGATGTGATGAGTTTGTCCACTATTGAGTGGCATGCATAACTCGGCTGCTCTATTTTGGTTTCCGCTTGCACCCTCTTTATCATACTGTTCATGTCTGCCAGCTTGTTGTCAATTTTGGCTACATGTATGGCCATGAAGTTTAAGAGGGATAGTTGGATGTCCAGTTTTTTCCGAGTGGTACTGCATGGCCTTTATGGATAGTTGCAGTGTGTTTAGCAAGGAAGAGCATAGAACTTCAGCACTTTTTGGGAGATTGTCGATTGGTGGATCCTTCTTGTGGTCTTGCTTGCTCTCTGTTGTGTTGTGGTCGGGCTGAAAGGTAGCTGGTGAGTATGATGCTACCAGTCTCTCCCACTCTTCTGTTGTTGGCTGGGAGTTCTCTTCAGGGTTAGAGGATACCAGTAGGTTTAGAGCCTGAGTTGTATCGATTGTGCTGGTTTTTCCAGTGAGTTCGATAGCTTCGATAGGCTCCCTTCCCTGTGTTTTTTCTGCCTCACTTGCCCACCCCAGATGGGCTGGTACAGTAATAGGGATTTTTCCATATCTTTGGTGGCTTGATTTTCTTCACCTTCCGTCGTTGATTCTGTCTTGCTGACCCACCCCATATGGGCATGTTCTTGGCTTTGCTGAATCATCAGGTTTCTGTCTGGTTCCCGATGTATGGCCTGAGTCTGAACCGTCCTCACGGTGCTAGTATTTTTCCCTTGGTTGGGTTCTGTTTTATTTTTGGAATCCGTCTCCTTTGGGGACTCAAAATCTTGCTTGGTTGTTTTTTTTTGCTCAATTGCTCCTAGTGGATCTATTTTGCTCATGATGTTTATCTCCTCGCAGCTGTTCTTGGCCGCTCTTGCTGTGAATTGGTGCTGTGAGGTTACGTGGATTACAATGTTAGGCTCCAGGGGATGACCCCTTTTGTTGATAGTATCTGTGATCATGATGTTGTCTCCTCTGCCGTCGCTTTTCTTTGGGAATATCTGGTTGTGCGCTACGTTCCTTTGGTATGTCAAAATTCCATGCGTTGCTGCCTTCCTTGTATACAGCGGCTTCAGAACAATTACTTTGCAGACTCCCTTCCGGTTCCACTGGGGAGGGCAGGCCCTTAATATCGCTGTATGAAGAGCTTAGGTAGGAGCCAGGTTCTCTCAGAAATGAGAAAATGGAATACATTTTTGGTTGAGCGTTCTTTCTGTCCGTTTTGCTGGTGTTTGAGGCAATGTTTTCCGTCATTTCTGGCGCCGGTCTAGTAGTAGGGTCTCTCCTTGTTCTGACAGCACAGCATCTGAATCTATGTCTGTGTCTATGTTAAGTTTCCTCTTGTTGGCCCTGTGCCGTTTGACCGGGACGTCATCTGTTGGTCTTCTGGCTTTGCCTGACCTCATTGCGAGCTTTGCACTGTTCTTTCTGCACTTTTGTGCTTCCTTATACTTCTTTATTCTATGCTACTAGTAGGCTTGCAGCACTTATTGTGCCACTTCCTTCAGTAGCACCTATTGCAGCCTGTGAGCAGTTTTAAACTGCCAATTCAACGTTGCAAAATATACCGTTTGGCAAATCTAAAACTTTCTTTTTAATACATATAAGTCACCCCTAGGTTAGGCCCACATCAGCCCATAGGGTAGGATACATTCTATTGAAAAAGTTGGACATGTATTTTTAAGTATTGCATGTGCATGTCCCGGTAGTGAAAAACTCACAAATTTGTTTTTCACTACTGCGAGGCCTACCTCTCTTTCTGGGTTTTATTACAGTTAGTAAGTGATAACTTTTGGTTGGGAGCATGTAGCATTATCAGGTTTAGTTTCTAGAGAATAAAAAATCCTTTTTTTAAATACATTTCTGTACTGATTTTCAGATTACATAACAAAAAGCATACAACAAGCAAACACAACAGTACTGCAATAAGCGTATCCTCGCAATGCCCAGCTCGGAGAGATACAAAGACATATTGTAAGTAACTAAATCACAGAAGACAGGAATTTTGAGTATGTCAACCATTCCCTTCATATTTTATAGTGTTTATCCGGGCACCCTCTGGATTTGCAGTCAATTTTTTCTGCAGCAACAACAAAGTCAATTACCCTTGTTCTTTCGAGGAATGGCAGGAATGGTCTAGAGCGCTAGCGCTGGGCAATGTCCCACTTTGCAAAGATGAGACTCCCACCCCATGCATCTAGCAGGCCCAAGACGACTAACTTCAGGTCAAGATGGACTGCCCTGCTCAACATCTGGAAAAGGGTAGTGCAAACCTGTGACCAGTATGTTTGGATGACTGGGCAGTCCCATCTTACCATATGGAAGAAGGTGACTGTTGGGTGTCGCCACCCCAAGCAGCAAGGTGGCAGGGCATCTCACTTCCTATGTAACCATGAGAGGCTGTAGTATATGCGGTGGAGATCTATTGGATGAGATGGAGTTTCATCGATTTTGCCAAATATCTAAGGGCCATTTTAGCCTCCACCCAGTCCTTGACACCTAAGGGGCCCAGATTTCCTTCTTTCTCTCCCTAGAAGTAGCCATGGGGTTGGGAGTATTATTTACAAGTGAGAGGAAAAGGCAAAGGATTGCCTTTCTGAATAAACACGATTCTAACAGGTGGACTTACAGGGAGTTATGCTGGGGGAGGAGTACTGTGGAGTCATCTAAAATCCTCTTTATTGGTAAAGTCAGATTTTAAGTCACACTTCAAAAAATTCCACTTTTAGAAAGCCTGAACTGACAAAACACAATTTGCCAACACCCACCTATATCTTTAGAAAGAAGCCAATTATTTATGAGCAATAGGACAAACACAGTTTCTTTATATTTGACCTGGTATATTTATTTATACCCATCAACTTCAGTATTGCTATTATTTTATACTTTTTTTATAAAAGAAGGAAAAAATACATTCACTTGTTCACAATAAATCTGTACAATACTATCTACAAAACACTTAATATATACAATTCGATTATACACTTGACAAACATTCTACATGTAATACAAAACACAAACAAAAATTGATTCAGAATACTGTTATACAAAATGATAAAATAAATGTTCATACAGAAAAAGAAGAGACAAAGTAATGGAGGAAGGAGTAATAACTTATTGTTTGAATGTTATAAATAACTCCCTCCAATTTGCCGATGCGTTTCTAGTCCAAAGAACTCAATTTCTGGACTGTCATCAGGGCTCTGTCACTTATCTGTCCGTTTCTAAATCCTGGCCCCACTTGGTATTCTCCAGGTCGGAAAATTCTATCCTGTGGTATTATTTTGTGGTAGAGGATGGTCCCAACCTTTCTCGTCAACGGATTAAATTCAATTGCGGCTATCGATCGACTTTTCTGTCCGCTTTTTATGGGGTAATCTTCGTTCAAACGATACGTGGAGTATTTATGTTGTTTAGCTTGGTTCTATCATTTGTATCGGGGCGAATTCACTCATTACATCAGTAATGAGTGAATTCGTTCCGGAGAGGCTGCAGTAATTCAGATACCGCTACGGAGGACTGGGGAGCGTTGAATGCGCCAGGAGGTGTTTCTAAACCGAAGCGCGGCGTGCGCTGCGTGGCAGACGCCCCAATACAAATGATAGAACCAAGCTAAACAACATAAAAACTCCACGTATCGTTTGAATGAAGATTACCCCTTAAAAAGCGGACAGAAAAGCAGTATGGTGGGACGGAGCTCTGCACAGCCCCATGCCCACTTCAAAGACCCTCACCCACAAAGAACTTCACACTAGCCTATTGTGCCTCCAGACAGACTGGGGTTAGTGTTGGGAGGAAGGAGATTTCAGTAATTTCTTTAGAGCGCAAACTCCAGACGTTTCTTCCACTTCAAAGGGTGCACCTGGTTTAAAAATGGGATCCTCAAACCCACTTTTCAGCTCACTTCTGGACCTGTGGAAAGACTCTCAAAGACATTACTGTTCCCTTTGGCCAGCTGTGTACTTCAGAGGACTATCCTGCTGCACCAAGAGGACTGCCCAGCTGCCTGAAGCCTTCCCTGTGCTCTCAGAGGACTGCCCTTCTGTTGTTTGATTGTGCCTTCCTGCTTGAACCCAAAACTCATAGAGGGACTCCAAGGGATAGTTGGCTGGCCTCCTGATCAGAGCCTTAGAGACAGAAAAGGCTCCAACCACCTTGAACCAGCACCTGGACCCAGTCTGAGTGATTCCTGACTTTCCAAGTGGTGACCCTGCGGACCTGGGCCCTTTGAAGTACTGATAAAGGTGCCCTAATATCCCAAATCCAAAAAGTGGGACTGTCTGCCTTTTCTGTCAAAAAGTGTTCTGAGAACTGAGAGGAGACGGGCACCTATCTGCTCCCCTATCCACCCATGGTGCATCGCCGGTTGGCCTGACTCCGCAGCAGCTCCTGCTCTGTAATCCGCAGCAGCCAATCCTATTCAATGGCTCGCCATAGAAAGGTGTGGGGTGTCGTGTAGCCTTCATTTGCTACAGCCTGCAGCTTCGTCTGCTGGAGATTTATGACTTCCAAAAAATAGACTAAGTACAAATGTAGAAATCTTTACCACAGCCTAATATAGCTATTCTCTGACAATAGCGCCTCCTCCTCCTCATACACATCCGGCTGCCTTACCCCGCTTAACGTTACTTTCTCAGAAACATTTTTGTAAACATCCTTCTAAGTCCATCCATTGCGGTCAACCATAACTTTCAACTTTGCCCCAGTCTTGCACAACTAGATGTCCATGGTTTGTGCTTTGATCGTTTAGGCAATATTTTAAACTTTAAACTTTAAAAATTCATAACTTTGGTTCTAATAATTTGATTTTTGTCATTGTGGTTTCAAATAATTTATTACAGTTTACTCTAGTTGTCTAAACTGGTGTAGGATTTATATTGAGTTGTGTTTTGACTTTATAACTGTTTAAATGCTGCATAAAAACTTTACACATTGCCTCTAAGTTAAGCCACACTGCTTTTGTGCCGAGCTATCAGAGGGTTAAACACAGGTTATTTTAATAACTTTTTGTGATTCACCCATACAAGGAAAGCAGCTGTTGGTCGAGTTGAGTTTCTTCCCACGAAACCAAAAACCACATTTGTTACAGGTACTCTAGGTAATTTGAACCCTGGTTTCTAGAAATGAGTATCGGTGCCCACTGCCTGCAACCACCAGCAGACCCTGAGCACTGGGGGTGAGGGGGCGGGTCATACTTTTGGGTAGTTTCTTTGATTTGGTGCACACTGAAACTGAACAGGAATATGCAATGGATTTCAACTGTTTGGTATTCGGTAGGGCCTTGACACCCCATACAAAGGGCCATGGTGCAGGCCTCCAACAAGAAGAAAGACTCTAGTTACAAAGCAGAAGTGTCAAAATGAGAGTAACATGAATTAAATTGTGGTTGTGAATAACTTCCCCTTAAGTTAGAGGGTGTTGACCAACCTGATACCACTAGTATTAGCACTGATATCTGCAAAGAGACAAGTTTAGGTTAACGTCATCATATAAAGATGGCTAAGGTCCTGGGTAGGAAAGTAAAAATGCTTTACAACCAACACCGAGATATTCTACCAGGCTGATGTCGACCTAACATTAGAGGAAGAGTGTGAAAGGAGTAAGGACAGTTGAGTTGTGGATTCACACTGAGGAAAGATGGTGACACAATGATTGGACCTCTTGTACTGCAGGTACCTGTTCTGAGTACATTGTTTTTCTACACAATTGCATGGGAAAAATTGTCTAGGTAAAATGGCACAAAAAGATACATATTTTAATAACTCAAGTAGAGTGAATAAAAATAGAAAAGATCAAACTAATTTAGAAATGTGGGGTCTTATTTACAAGCCCTTTTCGCCACTTTTGCGTCACTTTTAACATGGTAAAAGTGACGCAAAAGTGGCGAAAGGCTTGTAAATCTGCCCCGTGGGGTGTAAGACTATTGGAGAAGTGAGAGGGTATGAAAACAGGTTAGCAATTTCAGCGCAGTCAAGTGCAAAGTCTGTGTTTAGTGTGCAAAAACCCATGTGAGGAGAATAAGTTGAGGGATGCAGTTTTAAAGACCAGTGGACTCGAAGGTGATACTCACAAGTAGCTAAAGTAGAAAATGTGCGCAGGCTTTCCCATGTGCAATGCTAAACGCATTGAGATTGTATGCAGCAAATTTACCTTTTGTGACATAAATTGTCATAAAAGTCACACTTTTCATACAAATGGAAGGGAAGAGCAAAATGTATCAACTTTGTGACGTTTCAAACTTTAGCATAGAACCTCCTGATAAATGTGAGAAAACATCTTCAGATCTTTGCGCATAGGAGCAGACGGAGAGAGTAAGGGGGAATAAAAGAAAATAGCGTTTTAAATGAAAAATTGCCAGTCATCTACACAGTGACAGGAAATGTCTCCTTTAACCCTCTTTTTTTTCCTCACTTGTCGTGAACGCCAAGAGACAAGTGATGGGAAGTGCACACTTAAACTCAACATGCTTGTTTCGCAAGTGTCCTTTGCTAAACCTTCTGCACATGAGGCCCTTAATCGTCTTGTCTGCTCCGCTAACAATATAGAGTGTTAGACTTTGAGGAAACCTGCACGATAACACTCATAAACCCATTCCATGTTGAAATACCTAAAATATTTTTTTTCCAAACAGCCTGTTCATTTTTAGTTACCAGCAGGTGTGAGAAGGTATTTGTGCTTTGGGCTTGCGCCAGCTGCTTACGCACTACCTCCCAATTACGACACAGTTTCCAACACATGGCCTGTCATCGAAGCCAACTTATGGGGAGAGCGGAGTGGAGAGGAGAGGCGCGCGGCTGTTCTAAGTCACCAAAAGCAATAGTCAGGCTGAATTATCAGTGTGTCTGGATTTCAAGGACAGCACCTAAATCAGTCCGCCGTAGCCAGTCCTCCTGTGACTTCCCAACAAAGGATTCTTTCACCTAGAGTGAATTCCACTGGCACTTGGAAGTCCTTTTTTTGTGCATTCCAAATTCATATTCTTGGCAAGGAAGCAGAAGCAGAGGTAATATGAAACTGAATGAAAAGGCCTAAGTTATAGAACTGTGGCCATGTGTTATGTTTCTTCTCATCATATACATCAAGCGCCTCATTGCTCACTGCCACGCTCTGGGCATGGATGTGGCCCGTGTCTCCTACAAAGGCTCGCCTAGTTCTCCAAAGACCTACCAGAAACATACATGCAGAATGAAAATCAAAAATATGTACACACTCCATACATTTGTTTGATGCCCTTGTTACCAGTGTAGATGGTGTTTAAATGTTCCTCAAGTATCTACTGAAATTTACAGATGAGCATCCCTGCTCTGAGTGCCCCAGCTGCAACAATGTCGGGATCCATGGTGTTGATTATTGTTGTCATGGGAGAACACAGATCATGAGTGTGCACCAATGCATCAACCTGCTTCATGGATTGTGGTCTTGTTGGACCAGGAGGGGTGCCCAAACCTCATAGTAGTGAAAAGCTGCTGCCTTTGCCAGGAGTTAAGTAGCACATGCCTGGTGGTCGCACCATATTGTGTATTGATCAGTAGGAATTAACATGTCTATGTCACTGGAGTGAGGTTTACAGGCTCATCCATGTAAAGTTCTGCTGCTGTGTGCTTAAGTCTCCCTTGTCTTATATCAAGTTAGTATGTAGTGCTGTGCAGCACTCGTGTGGTTGCATGTGTGTGCTGCGTGTATATGTGCCTGTGGATTCTGAAATACATGAAAGACTCTGAGCTCCATTTTGGGAGAACTAGGGCTGAATGGAAGTCCATAAACAGGTAGGGGATAACAGATTTGAAGATTGTTTCATTCCCTAGGGCCGGATGGGGCACACACTGGAGGAAGGAGAGCCAAGCTCTTTATTACACGTCAAAGGGTTGTCTTTGTTCACTGGAAAAGGGCCTGGCACCTTTCAGGAAAGCCATGGGGCTGATAAGAGCACCATAAAGAGTAGAACTGGGGATACTTGGGTAACCAATTGACTCATATATCACTGTAGCTGACATCCAGGTGTGAACCTCTAGTCACTTCTATGGCGTGTGCTGCGGCCCTATCAGATTTGGAGTCACTCCTGCTGTTACAGAAGGCTTTCTGGAAGAAGGGCGGGCCAGAGAAGTGGGTACTTCAAAAGGAAGCAGATCCCCAAAACAAACTTCAAAGACTCTGAACCTAAATCACATTTGGTGTCGAGAAATGGACAATAAGAAGGGGAGGTTAAGGCTTCCAAAATTGTCAACTGTCAAGAAGCCAGTCTAGCTGTATTTTTAGAAGGAGACGCTCTCCAAGATTTCTGCCTGTACCAGGATTGGGGGCTAAGGTCTGCCAGTCTCCCAGTTAGGTGAGAGGACATCAGCCAAGTAAATCTAAGAACACCTGTCCCTGGAACACCAATGCCTGCCTGCTTGTCAAGACCAGTGTGCCCTGTGAGGAAGAGGGAAGAACCTGGAGGGAGCAAGGTCAGCTGGCCGGATCCTGGTAAGAGGATCCCTGTAGCAAGGAATGAGGAGATTGCTACTGCACCAATCAGATCATTGGCTATTTGCAGATTCAAATTGGTGACTCTGTATGCCAGAGGTGGCTGCCATAAAGTAAGGTGTGGTTTCACCGATTGGGCTGTAGCCTGTGTGCAGAGTAAAGTCAACAACCCTGTATAATAGAGGGTGCTGCCGTGAAGATAGTATCACTGCCGTGATGATCAGGGTATAGCCATAAGGCTACATATCCTCTCCCCTATATATATATATATATAATATGGATTTTTTATTTTGCCGGCACATTGCCAATGTTAAATCCACATTGATAGTGTTAATATAGCATATGGCCTTGTGAGGACACTGCAACATTGACATTATAAAAAGGTACAGTGATATTGTAAAGAATAAACTCTGAGGAGGATGTGCCTACATGTTTTCATCCTTTTTGGTTCCTCTGGTTATGATTCTTTTTTGTTTTGTTTTATCTATTTTGCTTATCCAGTAAAACTCGCAGCCGTTGTTCTGGACTTCGCGAGATGGCTCATTGCAGCCACTGCTCTGATCCAGCCGCAATTAAAAGAGACCACACCCAACAGTGTACGGTGGATTATCAACAGTTGCAACGGAAATAGGGCGCTTCATTCAGGCAGCTCCTGGATCAGCTCCTGACAGCGCGGTAGGCCGCATTTCTGTAAACATGCAACTATCAGGTAGGAAACACATTTCTTCATTTATTTCAGCATGGAATTTGCATGCCAACACTCGGCAGGGTGTGGTTATTAAGAACTTGTTTTTAGAATTCCTTGTTGTGAAAATTGTGCATGCCACACTCGGCATAGTGTGGGTATTATTAAAACCCTTGACAATCAAAGACAAGTTGGATTATGAGTCAGGGTTCTTTGGGACATGTGATATTTTGACAATATATAAACAGCCTAAAGTTGCGATTCGAAGGCGCATTGATTGACACATGAAAGTGCATTGAACTTTCATTGAGCACTCTGAGAGTTGTCAAATCATTCTATGCCATGAATATTTATGTGCATTGTCAAGCCTTTTCTCTGGAGCACATTAAACTTGCTGCAATTCCTAGTTGATCATAGAAATCAAGCATTTTTCCCCAGGTAAATGACATATATTTACAGTTATATGTATATCTGTGCGTCTATCATTATTTCATGTTTCACATATGAATAAAGTAGTAAAAAGGTGACCTCTTTGTTCCAGATCTCCATCCCTGCAGTACCCTCCCTAATTACTTTCCCTTTATCTGGCCACTCTGAACCTCTGTCAAAGTAAATGTGGGTCAGAACTGCTGGAAGATGGGCTTCTTGGAGGCACTGCCCCAGAGGAACCGACTGACCTTGACAGACATATAGTTCACAACAGCTGTAGTTTTTAATGAGGACACCTTTTCGAAATGAAATTCTTCAGGTGAAAGACTTTTTTAAGCTCTTGTATGAGTTTGTGTTTCACTGGTTTGTTTGCAGCATCTCCAATCAAATGCAAAAGTGAGTACATCATGGTAAGCTAACTGCCATGAGAAACATATTCTTTTTAAATGTCTGACCATCAATTCCCTTGCAGATTTTCTGTGATATTTGGATTGTCTGTTTCAGTTTCACATCTGGAACCACAGCATTGAACCATTCTTCTCTGTCTTTCACTGCAAAATGTCTTTGGATGAATTTTCTGTAGAGGTATGCATTGTCCACCTCTAGCTTCTTCACACTTTGGAAATACCAGGACCCATATCTCAGGTAGTTTATGCAATTGAATTCATGAAACACAGTAATCAGCGACTCCATAGTCTTCACGTGCAGCTACCAATCACCTTGCCAATCAGCATGTACCAAGTTTTTCACTAGAGCTATCATGTGTAAAACATTTGTCCAGTACTTGCAAAATTCTTACTTTTCTTCTCATTTTTTGACAAACTCTGTGAACTTGTTTTTTTGATTTTGAACTTAGTGTATCAAAAATTGCCTGGCTTTGCATTATGTCTTTTGAATGTGCACCCTGTGCCTTGTTCACTTCTGAGCTAAGATATACAAAACCTAATTTGTCATTCTTGTTCCAGAAAGCATTCCAATGCAATGTTTCTATAGCCTCAGACATGATGAGCATACTAAGTATGGAATGAGCATAATGAGTTCCGCTTAATACTGACTGGACAGTTTTGCTTCCAAAGATTTCAGCCTCAGTAAGTGCATCGTCTATGCTACATCCACTGAGATAATTTTATGCACACCGCAGCACAATTTTTATCATGCCGAAAACACCCATTATTTGATAAAGATCTTCAAATTTTATTGGATTGCGCATAAACATGTCAGCTACAATTCGGCGAAACACCTTCATTGCAGAAAATTGGCAGGATATGCTGGTATTCAAGCTGAGCACGCACGTTTTGGAATTATGTTAGAGATGTGTATAGTGTTGCATAGTTTGTGACTGGAGATGGTATCACTGGTAAAAATCCAACCTTCTTCAGTGGGTTGGTATTATGGGAGATCAGACCATTAATTCCATCTCACTGAGAAACTGGCTTCTCTTCATCCTTCAGTCTGCACCAAATAAGCAATATGATAAATTCAGTTAAATCAGCTTTGCGGACCACAGCATCAGGTAAAAGAAGATCCAAGTCCTCAGCCACATAGACACTTTCTGGTAGACTGGGACATGTTGACGCCTTGTAGTGATTTTACACACATTGGGAAGGCAGTTGGGTTATAAGTTTGCAGCTTTGTTTATTTATGCCTACAGCTTACACAGTTTGTTTTCCAGCAGCTACTTCATTGGTACAGTCTTGAAAAAGCACCATGGCAGTATTGTGTGCTGGATCTTCCAGACAAAGAAGAGCTGTCTTCAAAATCTAAATTATCAAAAGCAGCAATTATAAATCCTTTCCTGATAAATTGACTTGGAAGTGGTGTGCTGTCGGATTCACACGTTTTTAAAACATGAGCTGCTAACAACTTCCTGCTCCATCATTATAACTTGTTGATACAACAATAATATGCATTGAAGTGATTAGCTCTCTAATTTTGCACTTGGCATAGATTGCATGTACAGTGTGTAGCCGAGATTTCTTTTTGCCGTGATGTAATTCATAAAACATGATTTGGAAAAGATAGTATATTTGCACAGCATAAGCCTGTCGGTTAATGGGATTGCGTTCCACTTCTTCGCTTATCTCTTCAAAGCCATCATCAATGTTGTTGGCTTCTATTCCGAACTCAAGAACTATTGTTTATAACAGTTTTGCTTTGCTGATATTAAACAATTATGTAAAAGATGTTTAGACAACATCAAGCATTCTTGTTGACTCCCATAATTTGTGGAGCTCTGGGCATCATAACATTTGTCATTAAGTCCAAAAACGAAATCTTTCAAGACGTTTATTAAAATGGCTCCCTGCAGATTTTACTGCATCCTGTGGTCTTTTTTTGGCAGCAAGAACTTCAGGAGTCAAATCAGCTGAGAACGCCATAAGTTGCTTATTCTTTTGGTTAGACTGACAAAATTGAATTCTGTCATTGCACATTCTCACCGGAAGAATCTTAATTTCATTATTATGTGTACCAAATTCTAAAGCTTTGCACCCACGGTGGATACAATGGGCTGCATCATTGACGTCTTCGGATGTCACATTTGTTTTTGATGCCTCCTTGCAGTCACAAGAGTTTTTGCAGTATGAGTTTGTTCATCCTGCACCATTGACTATGCGGCCTTTGGAGGATTTCCATTGTATCATTTACACTGATGGTTCAGCGCAAGTTGCGCATGGGTCCAAGCACGCATACGTTTCTGCTTGCGCCATTGTGGTAGGTACCATGGTAAATGATGAGTTCAAGTCCGATGTCGTATGGGACTGTATCGCAAAATAGGCAGAGCTCCATGCTCTGTTGCTTGCAGTGGAGTACGCTGATCCTAGTGTGACTACTCTTATTGTGAGTGACTCTTACTACTGTGTCCAGTCTTACAATGAAAACCTATTCTTTTGGATTCAGAATGATTTTCGTGATTCCAAGGGTAGCACAATAAGATATAAAATGATCTGGGTTCGAGTGGCTGAACTTAAAGAGCAGCTACCACTTGTGTATGTAATTCATACTCTTGATCATCAACATGTGGGAGCTCACGCTGTTGGCAATAGTTTGGCCGATGAGGCCGCAAAAACAGCAGTATCGACATATTTAGTTGCAGCAGCTACACGTTCCAAAAGTAAGATTGATGATGACATCTTGGCGGCTGTTGCCGCTACAGAGAAGGGAAGTAAGTATCCTAAGGGGTTCCCTTCAAAGTATTCATATCACTTAAGTCCTATTAAAGTTCCTTATGTGAAAATACCGGTCGTTGGTGAAACATTGATTCTCAACGCGGACCGCAGGTCCACACTGATTACAGCTGCCTAAGAGGGTGTTGCGTCTGCGCATGCAAGTGTTTCGGCTACTGTATCTCAGTTACAACAGCGTTTCTGGTGGCGGGGACTGTACAAACAGACATGTGATTATGTCCTTCAATGTGACATTTGCCAGCAGATTAAGCCTTCGACTGCTACGCGTCCACCCCAGACACAGTTGTACATTTCTAATAGACCACTTGGTTGTGTATAATAATGAAATTAAGATTCTTCCGGTGAGAATGTGCAATGACAGAATTCAATTTTGTCAGTCTAACCAAAAGAATAAGCGACTTATGGTGTTCTCAGCTGATTTGACTCCTGAAGTTCTTGCTGCCAAAAAAAGACCCCCTAGCGATGGGTTATAGGAATAGTCCAGGCGTGTTTGCTGCCCGTATAGTCTCTCTCTTGGAGAGAGTCGACACTGATGCGTGTTCGTATGTGGATGACATATATCTCACAGACGATGAGCTTTGGTCGCATCTGTGTTGCGTTCACAGCATAATTTGTAAGTTTGCGGACTTCGGTTACGAATTCAACTTTGCAAAGTCTCACATTGCAGAGTACACAGTGTTGTTCCTGGGCTATGAGCTCAACAATGAAGGTCGAGGATTGGCTCCTCACTTCGTGGAGAAATGCACACAGTTGCGCGCTCCTACCACTCTGAAAAAATTACAGTCCTTGCTGGGATTTTTGAATTTTGGCCGTACTTACATACCCGAATATGCCCAGCATATCAAGCCTTTGTATGCTTTGATACAACTCAATTTTACCAAATCTTGCTGGCTGCCAGAACATTCAGCTATTTTGCAATCTTTGCAGGCTGATCTCCTTGAATCTAAATTCTTATTGACTTGTGATTACCACACCAACCTGGTGATAAGAATCATCCCTGGGGCAGTGAGTTTCACTTACCTTACTTTTAACGAAGGAGACACGGTACCTATTGCTTACAAGTCACACTTGTACACTTCAGCTGAAATGCGGTTTTTCTCTGTGGAAAAAGTTTCGACAGCAGTGCAAATGGCGATTCTTAAGGAACGTGCACTGTGGCAGTGAAAACGCATGTTGGTTGTTACCCCGTATCCTGCACTAGAGGCAGTGATGAAAGCCAGTGGATCAATACAGTTTTATCAATGTTGACCATTGTTTATCTGATCTCACTGAGTGTGAACGCTTAGCCAGCACTCAAGAGTGGCATTAAAACTTAATATGCTTTTTCAAAGAGTGCAAACTTAACTGAAGGCTGGCAGATATCTTACTACTGGGAGCTCATTGTACATTCATATTTTCGAATGTATGTACACATGCAGTTTGGATGGGCAAACACAATCACCTCACTGTTTAGATCAGCTACTCATCTTGAAAGAAATTAGCTGCAGATAAAAACATGTTTGCCCTTTGGCACTCACATACTCTGTACTTTGTTCAATGTCTGCAAAGTCCTGGCAAACTGCATAATAGAGCGCAATTGATTTTGACCATGGTACAAAACAGACACATCCTCCTGCACAATATCAACAACAGATGAAACAATATTATCTAATCTGTAAATGCGGGAAGAAAGAGTGTTAATGCTATTATCTACAACTGCTAGCACTTTTTCTAAATTTGCTTGATCTATTGATCTAATGCGAGAAGCAGCCTCAATCTGGGACAGTTTCCAGACTTTGTTGTAAATAGCATATATCCATCTTTTTGATCAGCCGGAAGCCGAGCCCTTGACAAAATCATTCAGATCAACATCGTCAGTCAATTTAGATAAATGCAGCTTAACTGACGCTAAAGTGGAATGTTTGAGCCAACTCTGACATAATTTGCCTACAGAATACGTAGTCACAGAATGGCCACTCTCAAAACGGGGATCCACTCTAACCTGTGTATAGCCTTGAGCTAAACCCAGAAAACAATGCTGGCAAGAATCTGCACTTTTGTGCCACAGCAACCAACCTTTTGGATCCAAACTGGATATGTTAAAGGTAGAATTCAGCAACAGCGTCTGTAAGTCTCTAATTGAAAAATTGGTATTCTTATCCCAACCAGAGTATTCTTCTAATTCAGGAAAAGAAGGAGCATTTAATTTTTTTGTAGTGGCCAATCCAAAGTAAGTCAACTGTGAAATTGTAGAATTCAAAAACAACATATGGTTCGGGATGAGACATGCACGATGCAAAGCCTCAGTGCCTTGCACTTTCCAGCTTTTAGAACCCCTAACAGATTTAAGATCAATAGCATCCTTCCACAGTTCATAGCCCCCAACAGCCAATTGGTCTAGAAAGGACTTTGAATGCAATAATTTTGTGTGTGTAAGTTTACCCTTGGAAGTGGACTTCTCGGTCATTTTAAAATAAAATGCATTGGGATTTGACTGATTAAAATCAGTAAAGTAAGTGAACCTCTTTAAAAGAGAAGGGAAGCTGCCTTCAACAGGAGCGGGACAATGTTCCCATTGTGTATAATTAACCATATTCCTCCTGGTGTTAGCTCTAGGCAGGTAGTGATTGCCAAAGTGTTGATAACAAAAGAAATCATTATAATTTGGGGAATCTAAATACAAATCTTCAGCATCAAAGGCAGCATAATATTTCAAATCAGAAAACAAGGCTTCTACGGCCTGAACATCCCAATCATCAGAACGTATATTTTGTTTAATCACATCACCCATAGAAACCCTTAAAACATTTGGGACATTTATAACCTCTGTGGGTCCGTGGATTTGAAATCTAATACCATCCCAAACAATCCCATCTAAAACGGGCCAAGCAGTAATGTTAAAAAAAGCCAGGTCCCTCTTGAATCTGTGTGATGAGGAATGGGGTGCCAATGTTCCATTAATATGTCGAATGCATATTCTTTCTTCAACATAGTGTCAGTTGACAAGACCGAAAAAATACACCACAAATCCAATTGACATGAATATGTAAATTGAAAAAAGCACCAACCAAATGTAGGTCCAAGGGGGAATCAAAAAATATTTTTTAAACCATGTTGCAAAAACATAAATTTTTGAAGGGGTCTTTGATGAGTGAGAGTCACTGTCAAATGAAAATCTGGACTATGTAGCCAAACAAGTTTGTAAATCAGGTATCGCTAAGTCTGTGGGGTAAGTATATTCAGTCTCATCAAGATGAGCATCAGGTGGAGAACTCAACAAAGGACTGGAAACTGCAGGCATCTCGAGGGCAACGTCAGGCCTGTTAGCAGGAGCCGCGGCCAAAACTGAATGTCATAAAAAAGATGGACAGGAGACCGCTGGTGTCATACTAAGAAGAATCGACCACTCTCTGTAATTTGACATTGTTAATGGAGATATACCTTTTTTCCTTACGACCTGGAATTGGTGGTAAAATGAATGTTCTTGTGCCCTGCACGCCAAGTACAGGAACTGGAGCTCGATATGAGGGACCAAATTCTTTCTTATTTTCGATCTTCTCTCGAACCAGTTCTCCAACTAAGGGTAGCCAGCCAACTACAGGAATCTGCAACGCAGCATCACATGTGGAGGGCAAGTGTTCCTTTGCAAGACTGTCTCTCGTCTCTTGGAGATTCTGTAAAATATGACAATGTTCATCTACGTCAAAGGGGGCAGCAACCGCCACCTGGTCTAGACCTTCAAGGTCCGGGACAAACATTTTGATACCAAAGAGCATTTCGTATGGGGTCCGCCCACCCAGAGACCTTCTAAGGAGATTATTAAGTGAACGTTGCATGCTATTGAGATGGGCCAGCCAGTTCCTGCCAGTGTCTATAACCCTAGCTGTCAAAGATTGCTTTAAATCTCAGTTCATTCGTTCCACAACACTATTACCCTCAGGTCTGTTTGGAGATCAAACCTTGACTTGGACCCCTAACAAACTCATGGCATCCTTGTACGCCTTAGAGGCGAACAACGGACCCTGATCCGAATGGAAAGTGCCACAGGCAAAAATTCCTACCAAGATACGCAAGTCTCTTATGACAGTTCGCGAATCAGCGCTGCGGTGTGGCCACACCCAAGCAAAGCGTGTGCAAGAATCAACTGCAATTAAGTTGTACTTATATGCAGTTTCAGAGGAAAAAGGACCTCAGTGATCTAAATAAACACAACCAAGTGGTCTATTAGAAATGTACAACTGTGTCTGGGGCGGACGCGTAGCAGTCGAAGGCTTAATCTGCTGGCAAATGTCACATTGAAGGACATAATCACATGTCTGTTTGCACAATCCCCGCCACCAGAAACGCTGTTGTAACTGAGATACAGTAGCCGAAACACCTGCATGCGCAGACGCAACACCCTCATAGGCAGCTGTAATCAGTGTTGACCTGCGGTCCGCGTTGAGAATCAATGTTTCACCAACGACCGGTATTTTCACATAAGGAACTTTAATAGGACTTAAGTAATATGAATACTTTGAAGGGAACCCCTTAGGATATTTACTTCCCTTCTCTGTAGCGGCAAAAGCCGCCAAGATGTCATCATCAATCTTACTTTTGGAACGTGTAGCTGCTGCAACTAAATATGTCGATACTGCTGTTTTTGCGGCCTCATCGGCCAAACTATTGCCAACAGCGTGAACTCCCACATCTTGATGACCAAGAGTATGAATTACATACACAAGTGGTAGCTGCTCTTTAAGTTCAGCCACTCGAACCCAGATCATTTTATATCTTATTGTGCTACCCTTGGAATCACGAAAATCATTCTGAATCCAAAAGAATAGGTTTTCATTGTAAGACTGGACACAGTAGTAAGAGTCACTCACAATAAGAGTAGTCACACTAGGATCAGCGTACTCCACTGCAAGCAACAGAGCATGGAGCTCTGCCAATTTTGCGGTACAGTCCCATACGACATCGGACTTGAACTCATCATTCACCATGGTACCTACCACAATGGCGCAAGCAGAAACGTATGCGTGCTTAGAACCATGCGCAACTTGCGCTGAACCATCAGTGTAAATGATACAATGGAAATCCTCCAAAGGCCGCATAGTCAATGGTGCAGGATGAACAAACTCATACTGCAAAAACTCTTGTGACTGCAAGGAGGCATCAAAAACAAATGTGACATCCGAAGACGTCAATGATGCAGCCCATTGTATCCACCGTGGGTGCAAAGCTTTAGAATTTGGTACACTGGCTTTCATCACTGCCTCTAGTGCAGGATACGGGGTAACAACCAACATGCGTTTTCACTGCCACAGTGCACGTTCCTTAAGAATCGCCATTTGCACTGCTGTCAAAACTTTTTCCACAGAGGAAAACCGCATTTCAGCTGAAGTGTACAAGTGTGACTTGTAAGCAATAGGTACTGTGTCTCCTTCGTTAAAAGTAAGGTAAGTGAACCCCACTGCCCCAGGGATGATTCTTATCACCAGGTTGGTGTGGTAATCACGAGTCAGTAAGAATTTAGATTCAAGGAGATCAGCCTGCAAAGATTGCAAAATAGCTGAATGTTCTGGCAGCCAGCAAGATTTGGTAAAATTGAGTTGTATCAAAGCATACAAAGGCTTGATACGCTGGGAATATTCGGGTTTGTAAGTACGCCCGAAATTCATAAATCCCAGCAAGGACTGTAATTTTTTCAGAGTGGTAGGAGCGCGCAACTGTGTGCATTTCTCCAAGAAGTGAGGAGCCAATCCTCGACCTTCATTGTTGAGCTCATAGCCCAGGAACAACACTGTGTACTCTGCAATGTGAGCCTTTGCAAAGTTGAATTCGTAACCGAAGTCCACAAACTTACAAATTATGCTGTGAACGCGACACAGATGCGACCAAAGCTCATCGTCTGTGAGATATATGTCATCCACATACGGACACGCATCAGTGTCGACTCTCTCCAAGAGAGAGACTATACGGGCAGCAAACACGCCTGTACTATTCCTATAACCCATCGCTAGGCGTTTAAATTGGCCCTGTTTGCCGCCACAGGTAAAACTGGTCCATTGGGAGCTTAGACCATCCAAATTGTGGGCAAAAAAAACGCTGGAAATGTCAAGTGTGGTTTTAAACCGTTTTCGCCCAAGACCATCTACAAGAGTAGAGCCATGGGTATTCTGTACTGCACAGGTACAGCAATGCAAGTTCAAATGCTGGTAATCCAATACCAAACGGTACGAGCCGTCTGGCTTGGTCACTGTAAAAAGACGGTTATTCATCGGTGACACACAAGTTTCAATTACGCCTTGATATTCCAATTGTTCAAGGATTTCCGCAACGGAAGCCTTAGCTTCACGTTGGATGGGATATTGAGGTTGAGGCTGTGGCAGAGACCGCAAGGGAATCTCGTGGTGTGGGGAAAATGTATCCCAACCACAATGTGTACGGTACAGAGCCGGTGCAAGGGCCTTAGCCCACTCTTCTGCAAAATTCAGCGCATGGTCCTACGAGATTGTGTGCGCGAAACTAGGGAGGATTACCTCCTCCTCTCTCGGAACCGCGAGAACAAAAGGTGGGGGCCAGTCAGCCTCCGCTAATAAAATGTCATAGGTAGTTGTAAGATTTTCCCAAAATACCCCTTTTATGGTACGTTGTATGTCACCTTCAAATAAAAGGACTATTTTATAAAGTCTATCAGGGGGAGCTACTCTGGTATCAGCTGTCTCCACAACAACATATTGGTCAGTCGTTGTCACCTTCAGTAGTGGACGCAGGGCCTCTCGCACTATGGTAATCTCCACCGCGCTGTCCAACAATCTCAGCACCCATGTCTGAATCCGAAGCTGCGTTCTCACTATCTGTGGCATATCTCGTTGTTAAAGCAGCAACTTTCTTCTTCTGAAACTGGGGTCTTTTCGGTGTCGAGTCGTTCTTCTTGCCTTTACAGTCTTTCGGGCGGGGCTGGCCGCGTCCCTGCTGGCCCCCCCTACATCTGCCGCCTCCTCCACCACCGGTCGATGAGGCCGATGAGTCCTGAAAAGAACGAGGAGAGCATTGTTCAGAAACCTGAAAACGATTAGGTGATTTTATCGTCGCGCGATCGCGCAATTCATAAACACGTTCTGTAGGTGCAGGCACTGGTGATGCAGGACGTGACCCCTGTTTCTGTTGCTGTTGTTTAGCCTGTTTCTGTTTTTTCGGCCAATTTTGCTTTTTAGTCTTGGGCTGGTCGTCTGTTTCCGACTTCTGCCCTTGGGGTTGTTTTTTCTCTTTTGTAGAGAAAGGCTTGACACCCAAACTATTACGGCCCACGGTCTTATAAGCCGCCGTAATAATTCTCGGTAACTGTCGGGGTTTATCGGGAACAGCCTGCAAAGCATTAGACACCTGAAAGCTTACTGCCACTCCCTTGACATTCGCAAGTACGAGATCAGAAACTACGTCAAAACTGCTGCATAGCCGCATACCCAATTCAACTGCTGCCTCAGGTCTGTGCTCATCCTGAACACGTTTAATGACCGAGGGTAGGACGGTCATTGATGGAGTGCCGAAGCACCTCGTATACACCGCCGCAAAACTCTTACCCCAAGACTCACAGTCACCAGCTTCTGGTATCAAGTCTTTCAGAAAACTAATTGTCAGAATCCTGTGTTTTTTAACAGGAGTCGTGTTAGGAAATCCTGCTTCCAACTGGTCAAATTTTTCGGCAAGCCAGAAAGGCATATCATCCTTATCCTGGGGGCAGTTGCCCATCACTGCATTGACCATGACAGGACTAAGCTTCATTCCGCTCGGTCCGGCTGGAAGCGCTGCAACACCTGGGGCACCACCTCAGAGATTTGCGGGTAATGGTTTGTACTAACGACCGAATTCCACTAATCGCGACAGCCGTAAATCTGCAACGGGAACCGCTCCATGTCGATGATGCGGTGTAAATCCAGCCAAAACAGGCCAGGTAGAGCCTGGAATTGACAAAGGACCAAACCTTGTGACTAACAAAGTGTGGGGTAGGGCGCCATTAAACCAAACTCGGTGCTGCCAAGCATTAATTGGAACTTCCTGTGTGCTATACGGAACATATTCCTGTGGCACGGCAGTGGCAGCATAAGTGTCGAACACACCATCATTTGCGTTCACAGCAGGGAAGGTCACCCACAAGTAGAAAATCTCGAAAGTGTAAGCTACTTCCGCACTCATCACCATAATAACTGCCATGCCATCCAATCCGACGTTATAAGTTTGCAAATTATTGCGAACCGCAATACGACTATGCTGCGGTATGTCAACGTCAGCCATAATGACACAGTAAGAACTAGGTACAATAAAAACCTACGTAGCACAACTGGGTAGCAATTAAAAAAAAACTTTGGAAAAGATTCAAGCTTGAAAAGACCTATGTAAATATAGGTAGGTTTTTCCGACACCACTGTTATCCGGAAACAATAGCGAAGGGGTTAAGAAATGAATGAAGTACTACTCGAGTGTCATGAAATAAGACCACCAACCGTTGGGCGCCATGTCGCAAGGATTCTGCTCCTACACAGAACTGTGCATAGAGACTTGGAACCTCAGTGAATTAGGATGTGCCAAAACTCACCTTAGTAGCCAAAATCCCCTACCAGACTACCAATCAGTGTCTCATTGTTTCTTACTCACCCCCAATGATCAGACAACCCAGATCATGAACTTAGAACACCTCAGGTAACGTGGAACACATGAACACTCTTTCGTTATACTATCATACTAGTCGAAAACGAGGAGTAAATGAAGACACGTGCAAGTTTGAAATATTTATTTCTAATGCCGTGTTCTCAGGCGCAGTATCTTAGCTAATACAAGCAAACATATTATAAGCAACAAGGCTATCAGCATAGTTACTATTCCATAAAATACAAAGGGAGAAAGCATGTTAAAATGCTGAAGGGAAGAAGGCTAAATAACACTTCAGTCTTACCCTCCCTTACTAGTATATTATATTATAGTATATCTAAAGAAGGTCTTGTTGGGTTTTAGAAGGGCGGCCCCATATATCTGGTCTTAGTAGAAAGGGATCACATCATCTTCTACACCAGCTCTCTGCATGCAAATATTCATCAAGTGTGTGTGCATGCTCTGCGCAGTGCATTATTAAACGTGCCAAAACCAGAGTTGGTCACAGCTGCATATGTGTTATGTCTAGGACGTGCGCTGATCAGACCGAACAACAACCACTGTGATGAAATAACCTTGAAGGCCTCAGCACTCACTGTTCAGACATAGCTTACCAAGCAAAGCTGATCTATAGGAAAACATATTATTCTCGTGTGAAGCTAAATATTCTGCTAGGCTCAAAGCATTAATAACAATATGTGCCATGTGCAGAAGCAGCAGAAAGGAAAAATGGCATTTAAACTTCTAATAAGCTCATGCTCACTGAAGAACCGGGATAAACCACTCACATGGTCTCGGCGACGGGGGAACCGCCCTAGACTTCCATACCTTGCATACTTAATAAAAAGGAGACACAGGAGCCTTCGTCTGCAGGAGGAACCCAGATTTATTTCAATAGCCCGGGCTATGGAACAGAGTCCCAAGCGAGTCAAAGGACAGTGCAAAGGAGGCTTCTACTTCACTCAGTAGCTTACATGCCTTTTATATGTTTCTTAGGACATTCATTTGGCTGTTAGTCCATTATTCACTCAGGGCAGTGTTTGTTGTTGATTAGCTGGACCCAGGTGGAGTTTGTAGTTAGTAACCTGGTCAAGGCTTGGTACACAGAGCATTGTCCACTCTATGCTTGTAGTTTGTGAACTGGTCAAGGCTTAGTACACAGAGCATTGTACACGCTGCTTTGATCAGGGCTCTTTCTTTCAGGTGATTGTTCAACTGCCTGATCAAAGCCGGGTCTTTCAAGTCATTGTTTACCCACCCTTATTAGGAGCCAGCAGTCAGACCATTGTCCAGATAACCTGATCAGGATGTCAAGGATGTGTTATCAGGCTGGAAGCAGGAGAGGAAAGATGAGTCATTAACTTGGGGTGAGGGCCATGTGGCTTTCTGATGAACTGCAGAGAACAGGGGGTTGGGTGGGTGACAGTTCCTGGGCAGAAATGCAGGCCTACAAAAATTGATTTTTGTCATGCTGATAGAATTTTCATTGTACAAAAGAAAAACGACCAGGTGGGTCCTGTGAAGGTGTTTGCCACGAGATGGCAATGTTAAAAACCAATGGAGTCCTGGTAAGAATGATTGCTGATCGAAAATGCTTTTCCTCAGACCCTCCTTTTGCCATAGAGTGGCAAATACTTTAGGAAATGTCAATGTTCATAAGGCCATCTGTTTCTTGCTGGATCATCACCATCATATTGGAGTTGTGAATGTTTGATGGCAGGGGACCAGGACAGCTACTCCCAAGGCAAGGAAGATGAGGACCCTTCAACGCCACTAGGAAAGAAGACCCCAGATCCAGCCTGTGAGGAAGTGGTTGAGTTGAATACTATCATCTCACCGAGTTTATCTGGTGGTAGTAGCAATGTGGAAGAGCTGGTTGGACAAAAAGGAGCACTGGTATTGCCAGATCTGTTCCGCCGGAAGTCATTGTGGAATGTCCCAAGGACAGAATGGGCAGTACCTTTGGCAGTGTAGGCCTCTTGCATCAACATCCACCATGCAAGGCAAGACCCAGAGTTGGAAAATGGGTAAGGAAAGAATGGGACAGGGTGTATCATGGAATGCGGCATCAGTCCACACACCCAGCAGTTGGAACTGTTCATGCTGACATCTTGTTTCTGAATTCAGGTGTTTTGGATGGCAGCCATTGTGCTAAGCCAGGGACCCCTAGTGGCTGTCTGTGATTGGTGGTTGCTTCACTATGCGCATGTGCCAAGGGCCCTAATGGCTTAACTCAGTCTGACACACCAGCACTACTCTCAGCCGGGGAAGATCACAGCCTTACAGCCTATCGGTACTTGGCGAAGTCAAGGGCAAGCCTTCCCTCGGGGGCGCAAAATAATTGTTCTTGGTGTTGAGCAGAGTTAAGGAAGGGTTCCACCCATCCTTTCAGTATGCTCTCACTCTCTGCTTCCGTAGATGTAGAATGCAGTCTGGCATCGTTGAATGGGACAAACGTCAGGACTGTTTCTGTAAAGAGTACAAAAGGTCTTAGTTAGACTGTACAGACAATCAGTTTTTATACCCAATGCTGTACAGACATATTAGTAGTATGGGACTGAATATCAATCATACTCTGTACTGTGTTTTCAACCATGCCCTCGTCTGCCACCCACCTAGCGGGACCTCCTACATACATTGCTTCCCTTTTTCTAGGAGCTGTTTGTCTGGCCATTTGGTCAGCCAGAGCATTGTCTTTCCCAACATCATCCGTTACCTTTTTATGGGCCTTAAATTTTATAATGGCCACCTTTCTGGGGAGTGTCAGGGAGTCTAACAGTCGGTGATTAGGGGGCCATGTTGAATCTTGGTCCCATGGTAAGTAAGGAAATTCCTTTCTTTCCACAACCTCCCGAAGTTGTGGGCCACCCGAAGGCATATTGGCTGTCGGTGTAGATATTTACTGTTTTACCCTTGCTTAACTCACAAGCTCTAGTGAGGGCCACTAGTTCTGCTGCCTGAGCAGAGCACTGCGGAATCTGAGCTGTTTCTACTATCTTTTCCAATGTCATGAATGCATAGGCAGCTGAGGTGTTACCATCTGGCCTTCTGAGACATGGTCCGTCTACATACAGTGTACCTTCTGGTTCTGCTATCGGCGTATCCTGTAAGTCAACCCGTCCCTTTGTCTCATCCTCTGTCCTTAATATGCAATCATGTGGGTCTAAGCGGGCATCCTGAGTGTCCAGTGGAAGTAATGTGGTGGGGTTTAGTGCAGTGCATCTTTTGATGTTAATATGGCTGGCAAAGAGTGTCAGACCATACCCTGTAAGTCGTGCGCTAGTGAGTTACTGTGTCTTGGTGTTGTTAAGGAGGATATCTACAGAATGAGGGACCATCAGAGTCAGAGGGGAGTTCATGACAATTCCCGCACTCTGACGGATCATGAGGGCGGCCGCAGATGTCGCCCGTAGGCATCCTAGGAGAGCCCTTGCAACAGGGTCTAAGGTGGCTGAAAAATAGGCCCATGGTCGTTGGTGACCTCCAAACATCTGGGTCAAGGCTGCACATGCATAGCCGTCTGTCTCATGTACAAAAAGAAAACATTGTTTGCTGTAGTCAGGAGTACCGAGGACTGGAGCAGTACACAGGGCCCTCTTCAAATCTTGGAAGACCTGCGTATGCTCTGTAGTCCATGGAAAGGAACTGTCTGATATGTCCTTAGTGGTGAGGGCAAGAAGAGGTTTGACCATGGCCGAAAAATTGGAAATCCACTGTCTACAGTATGAGGTTAGGCCTATGAAAGCTCGTACCTGCTTCTGTGTTCGTGAGGCCGTCATAGCATCTATAATGGCTTTACGATCAGCGGTGAGCTGCCTTCCCTCCTTCGAGAGGAGATGGCCTAAATAGGTCACCTTCTCTTGACAAAACTGCAACTTTTTCAAAGAAACTTTGTGATTATGGAGGGCAAGGTGGCGTAACAGACAGAGAGTAGCTTCTTTACATGCTGGGGTAGAATTTGCAGCAATGAGGAGGTCATCTACATACTGTAGGAGTGTGGAATTGTCGTGGAGTTCCAAGGAATCTAGTTGACCTTTTAGGGCTTGACTTATTAATAATAAAGGTTTAGGCATGGCAAAAAGTTTATTTTGCTAGGTCGAAATGGCAGTTAAAAACTGCACTACGGGAAGCTGTGGAGGTCTGAGATATGTTTTAAAAGTGAACTTTAGTGGATGCTCAAGGCGTGCAGTAGGCCACTAGAAGCATTTAATTTACAGGCCTGGGTACATATAGTGCCATTTACTAGGGTTTTAAAAGTAAATTAGGCATTCCAATCAGGTGAATGACAATTGTACCATGTTTTAGCGAGAGGTCGCACAGACCTTACCAATGGTTAGCAGGGAAAAAGTGCACAGAGCCCTAATGCCAACAAAAGCAGGTTCAGCAACAGAAGGCAAAAACCTGGGGTTGACCCTGCAAACTAGGCTCCACAAAGTGTAGTGTAGCTCTCTCCCCTTCCTACAGAACAGTGCAGCAACTTGCCTTGCTGCTTTGCATTAAAGTTAGTAAATCTGCTCCTTAATTTGTGCACAAGGTTGCCAATGGGCACCATCCACACTTGTTTCAGGGGTCGAGGACTCTTTTTTTACCTTCCTCACAGTCCCGGTCTGCAGCGGCTTCAATTTCCAGCAGCAGGAAACAACAGATCAGTCACACTTTTATGTTCACTAAGGTCATGGAAACAAAACGTGGACTGCTAATATGGTTATCCTTGACCATGCAATGTACTGTCTCTCCTTGTTCTATTAAGAATGATTATTGTTTACTCTCCCAGATGGTGTACATGCTTCTGCCCTCCCAGACTATTAGTAAAGTGAACCGCGTGACATAAAAGTGGTTGATGGAAGAGAAGGCCTGCATCCCCAGCATTCATCCTATCAAGATATTTGTGGCCCAGCTATTTATTTATTACAAATTAACCACCAACGATCTCACACAATAAAAACATGGCTATAGAATATTTACTTTTAAAGATGGAGACTGAAGATGGGGAAAAGGCTTTACGATTGACAGGAGGTTAATATCAAACACAACAAGGTGATGGACGGAGTGCTGAAACTTTTCAATCGCCCTCAGTCAAGAGATCTGGGTTTAATCCATCCTGCTTTTTCTCACTATGCCACCCCAGTTTGGACCCAGCCACACGCAAATCAGTCTTGACCCTGCTCCTCATGGGAACATAATAGGCAGAGGATGATCTTGTAGAGATCATCATGTTGCCTATTGACTGTCATTGTTAATACTAATGGCAACTGCTGAGTATTTAGAATTCTATTTTTGCTGTTCTAAGTCTTTTTACCGCACACAATCCATGTTACTCTGCTTCCTCTTGCTTCAACGTGTATTGTTTCTATTCCCATATTTCATTGCATGACACTGCAATTCTATCTCCTCTGTATTTTATAGTTCCATTTGTAAAGTGCTCCAACACCTTAGAGTATGGTTCACCCTGCATACAACTGCTAATCATTGTAAATAGAAACAGGCGAGTCAGTGGTGCTAGGAGTAGAAGTGTGGGGCTGCTGCAGTACCCCCAGATATCCATTATAAAGTTTAAATTAAGAATTAGCACAATAGAAGTCATTATTTATTCATCTTGGAGCATTTACTGCGCCTTTAAGGCCAAACACTCAAAGGGTACTCAACTTCGTTACACAAAGTGCTGCCAATTCCTTTTTCATGGAGAGCTGTATTTACTGTTCCTTTCTCCAGCTGCAACTTTATTTGGTAATTTTAACATGTGGCACTTGCTGACTCAGAGACAAGAGGATATCTCAACATTCCCGAGGTTTTCTAACACACATATATGTAAACCTGTGCTCACTTTTCAAAGGAAAGTTCGAATAACCCAGATCAACGTAATTGAAAGTACAAACGAGGCACTTAAGTCAATAACCAGCACCTCCACTCGACACAAGTGTTCCACTGAGGCGCCTCAGGCAACACCATAGCCACTGGGTCTCAAAATCTTATTCGCTTGCCAAATATTCTATGAAGTTGTGTCTCAAAATCTGGCTAAAACGTAACAAGACCTACATCTTGTTAATGTACCAGATCGCACATGTGCTAGTCTGGTGGGGGTGACCTGCTTAATCAACTTCAGTCCCATCGAATACAATGACGATATTAGTAGCGCTCCCAGCTTGAGGTTTTATGTTTGTTGTTGTGGGGAGCCCTCTTGCCCGCCCTCTCTCTTCCTTACCTTTTCCGAGTTTCTGTGCAATTCTGAAGACAGTGGGATCCCGCCCTAGACTGGTGTTTGGGTCACGGTCTCCTTAACTTCATTTAGTTTATCTTGTCGGCGAATCTGTTAGATAACTTACTGGCCTGCATGCGCCTCATTGGTAGCTGGTAACCCTATCAGAGTTGGGAAGCTTTCCCGATAAGCACTTTATTGACATCAATTGTTCACTGATTGCGCCTTTGTTAGCCTCGGGTTCTAGTGTCATCGGGCTTAATTTAGATCAGGAAGTACCTACGTTGCTCTGACTCGAGAAATTCTTACATTTTAAATGTATTCTTTTATCAGCAATTAACGCTTCTAATTGATGTGCAAAATATGTGTAAGTTTAAAATCACATAAACCAGTAAAACCACTAATTTACAGGCTTCATTGGAAGAATCGTGTAACATCCCAGTAAACATGGTAGCTGAAACATTTCTGTTTAATATGTATTTTCCAAGTGTGGCAACCCCAATAGGTCCCGAGCCAATAGGCAATGCGAGCAATAATCTTTTTAAATCAATCTTTTAACCTTGAAACATTTACCTTATTTCGCAGGAAACTACTATTCATTTGTACATTTGTATGTTATGCTGCCCTTACGCCGGATCCTACGTGGATATGTGCAGCTGTAATCCTTCCCAATTTGGTAGAGGTTTGTGAGCTGGGCAACAGAACTGCAAACCAATGTAAAGAAATTCAAATGTGTGCTGAAAAAGAATCTGGATTGTTCCTACAAATGTGTTGTTCCACTAAAACGGATATAGCACCAAACATCCCCTCTCCCTGAACATCGCCTCTTTTTACTTGTGACCTAAGGTCCATCAATCCGGTGGGTATCTGCACAGACACATTCTCAAATTTTTGCATGAGCAAAGCACACTTGTATTCAGCCCAGGTGGTCTGTTCCATAATTGTCCATTGAGAAAAGGTGGACCATATTTCTTTAAAGGAATAAATATATTTGTTATTTATCCAACATTCACACTGTTGCCATTGTAGGTCTTTCTCGTGAAGGGACGAAAAGCTGACCGCTGAGCGCAAGAAGGCCAATCGGGGGGAATTCAATCATTTACGTAAGTCTTGCTTAACTGTAGACCACGGGGAAGCAAGAAGAGGACGGGTAGGGGTAGAACCGCTAGGATTGGACTGATGGGGACTTGTTGTCATTCCCTCGGCGAGGACAGCGTTAACGTGTGTGGTCGGTGTCATGGGAAAGGTCAGGAGTGCTGGTGCAGCAGGGGAAACAGTAGGAGGGGCAGTGTGGGCAGAAGCGGGTGGTGGTAGGGTGACATAGGTGTGAGGTGTCAGGGCAGGATACATTGGGGCATATGCAAGAGGACTTTCTAGCATGGTATTAAGCAATGAATCACTTTCTTCTTCCCCCTCTATATGGACCTTTCCTTTTTCTTCACGGACTGGATAACACTTCTGTACCCGGGCCCCAAGCTCCCTATCGGCTATTTCTACCGATTTTGTTATTCGATTTTGTAAATTTTCTCTGGCGTGATCGGCCATTGGCATACGTTCTTGTTTTCTTTCTTGCGCCTTCTGTTTTCTAGCTCTCTGTTCTATCTCTTTCCTCCAAAATCGGACAGATTCAAACATGGACGGACGCGTTTTTCTTTTAATTATTCGTTCCTCTAAGTTGGCGAGGACTTGGGAATCAAAGGAGTCATAAAGTGGCCACTGTAACTCTGCGTTACTTTTCTTGGTGTATTTCACCGAAAATGAGGAAAACATTATGGCAGAAGGGCCATATGTTATATACATGGTATGGCCAGGGGTTCCTTCTGGAGGGAGGGGGCAGGCTGCCTCCAGCTGGGAGTCCTGAGTATACATACAACAACATAATCTTTTGAACTTACTACTGACTGGCATGCTTAATAACAGACACCAGCGGGTTCCTAAAACTCACCTCACTTGCTTGTCTTTTGCAAAGGACAATAATAGCAGAATTATACAGAACAGACACCAGCGGGTTTTTAAAACTTCACCTCGCTTGCTTGGCTTTGGCAAAAGTCAATAACCACTTGGCTTTTGCGAACGTCAATAACAGATTCATACAGACTTGGTGGATGATCAGTCCACCCTTACCTTACAGGGGTAGTTCTCTTCTGCAGACGTCAGGCTGTGTCCTGCTCCAGAAATTCTTTGCTAGGGGACTACAGCGAGAAGGCGGTCAAGTGGCCCAGACCGGGTGGGATGGAACAGCAAGCGAGTCGTTCGGTCTACCGGAACACAAGAATCCCTCGGGTAGGGTACCTCCCTCCGTCGGAGTCTCTCTGAGCACCTTCTCACATCCACCGGGCCTGACCGCCATACTCGTGGAGTTCCTATTCGGGCGCCATTTGAAGAACCAGGATAACCCACTCACGGGGTCTCTGCGACGGGGGAACCGCCCTAGTCTTCCATACCTTGCATACTTAATAAAAAGGAGACACAGGAGCCTTCGTCTGCAGGAGGAACCCAGATTTATTTCAATAGCCCGGGCTATGGAACAGAGTCCCAAGCGAGTCAAAGGACAGTGCAAAGGAGGCTTCTACTTCACTCTGTAGCTTAAATGCCTTTTATATGTTTCTTAGTACATTCATTTAGCTGTTAGTCCATTATTCAATCAGGGCAGTGTTTGTTGTTGATTAGCTGGACCCAGGTGGTGTTTGTAGTTAGTGACCTGGTCAAGGCTTGGTACACAGAGCATTATCCACTCTATGCTTGTAGTTGGTACACAGAGCATTGTCCACGCTGCTTTGAGCAGGGCTCTTTCTTTCAGGCGATTGTTCAACTGCCTGATTAAAGCCGGGTCTTTCAAGTCATTGTTTACCCACCCTGATTAGGAGCCAGCAGTCAGATCATTGTCCAGATAACCTGATCAGGATGTCAAGGATGTGTTATCAGGCTGGGAGCAGGAGAGGAAAGACGAGTCGTTAACTTGGGGTGAGGGCCATGTGGCTTTCTGATGAACTGCAGAGAAAAGAGGGTTGGGCGGGTGACAGTTCCTGGGCAGAAATGCAGGCCTACAAAAATGGATTATTGTCGTGCTGATAGAATTTTCCTTGTACAAAAGAAAAACGACCAGGGGGTCCTGTGAAGGTGTTTGCTACGAGATGGCAATGTTAAAAACCAATGGAGTCCTGCTAAGAATGATTGTTGATCGAAAAATACTTTTCCTCATAACTTAACCCAGTGTGAAGGCAAAGCCTATCTCCATGACACTGCTTCTACACTTTTATGTGTACGCAATCTGTTAGATAGGACTCTCAAGCCACAATACCACTGAAACCATATGGAAGCTGATAACATTGAAATCTACCTCTGGCTGAAGAGCAATCAAGACATTGAACTTGGTTTTTCAATAACTAGCCACAGTGTGGAGCATAAGGTATCAGATCTCTGTGTAAAGCAATACCAATCTGCGTCCGGGAATTTGAGTGCTATACAAATTGTCAAATCAATGTAACATATGTAGGTGATTTTTGTATAGTGTGCACCTAGTTGTGGGCTGAGTTCCACTGTGCAGCTGGCATGAGCTCAGAGATATGATGCTTGCATCTATGGTCCCATTTGAGGGGAGCTAGTCAATAGGCATTACTTCACAAACTATCTATGTCGTACATACATTTGAATGGTGCAAAGGTTGCTTGTTTGACAAGAGGACAGACAAGGGACTCCTGATTGTGGCCTAGGGGCACTAATACAAAGAAGGGGAACCCCTCATCACTTAAAGGCAGGTAGACGGGGAAAAGTAAGAAACAAGGCAAAGGGGAATTACCTGCCCGAAAAATTCAAAGTGTAGGCCTCAGGGAGGTCCTAATATATTTATACTGAACCTTGAACCACACATGAGAATCTCACAGTAAAATGACAAAGTTATAAAGAGTTTATTAGATAAGACAACAGTTATTTTTATAAAGACATGATTATAATCAGAATCATTGCATAAAATGTAAATCATTTGATATAGAAATTATACATAAAAAAGACTCAATCACATCCTCACAACAGCCCACATGCCAGTCAACACTTTCATACCAACACACATTCAATTCTAATCACAATCAACACACAACTCCACACAAATATCATTGCCAATGGTTGATTTGGAGATAATAATTGGAACAAAATCCCAGATCACTCAGATGTAGATGTAAAAAACGCCAACCTTCATCAGGGCAGGAGTATACAAAGGCATGGTGGGGGAGGATGTCTGTGAAAGAAATACATACATATTTTTAAAATCAAAGAACAACATATGTGGTTCAGGGCAATCAAGGTAGCTAGTCATTATTAATTAAAAAGGAGACACCGCATGATTCATATTTACTAAGTCAAGTAGTTTTTCAGCATAATAGACGAAAACAATAAACTACGAAAATAAAACTTTCAGGCGGGATAAACATTCCAGATGTAAATAATACAGGTATTTAGACAGAGTCCAAAGAATGCCAAGGATTCAAACCCAGTGAAAGAAGTGATTGGACACCAAAAAAGAAGAGTGGTAGTTGTGCACCAAACATAGAGTACAATCCAAAAATAAATATATGGCGCTTCAGCATCCCAAGGTGATCTAATTCCACATGCAGCAAGATATTTCAGTACGGCTTAGCAAATACCATTGTCAAACTTAGGCGGCAACTCAATTTTTCAGGGGCAGATGTCGGCGTCAACCGGTACAGTCCGGATAAGAAAAGGCTTCCGTTTTAACTCTAATGAAAACAAAAAGGGAGCGGGGGAAGGGATGTGAGGGCCAAAGGTTCACTTATACACTGTGTAGTTTGTGGAAAGATAGCCAGTTATGGGGCAGGAGAGACATGCCGATACGTTAAATTAGGCACCGAGAATTTTTAGGGTCCTATCCAGTGAGGTTCCACTTCTTAGTAGGTCCGCAACAGCCGGGCGAACTCAGTAACAAATTCCCACGGTCAGATTATATAATCACAGTACACTGCGGATATCTGAAAAAATTGAACAGAATATCTCACTCGCACAATTCATTAGACACAACCCTATTAACAAGGTAAATCATTGTAAAAGGTCAGACAAGGTTTTTTTTTGGGGGGGGGGTGATATAACATCTGTGCCTGACCTTGCTGTATTTTTTGTATTCACTAGACTATGGGGACCTAAATTATTCTATCGCCGTGCCTGTCAGTATGCTAAAAACTTTGCTACAATGGCTATCTACCCAACAGCCTGGGGAAAGATAAACAACCCGGCAAATCTCGCCTCTTACAGATAATGAACGGATGGAACAGAAGGCCTTCCCTCATAATGATATTACAACTTAGTTCCCCGCACCACCATAGATCCAAAAACGGGCTTCCGAAACTCCAGAATATGCACAGTACCCCTGGCCTCATGCAGATAATATAAGGCACAAACAGGAGAGACACCACACACGAGTATCAATTATGTACCCTCCGCGTCGGGGATGGTCTAAAGCAGAGGTTCCAAGGCTGTAGGGTATAGGCAGACCCTCATATAAGGGACAGAGATAATTCAGTCGACTTACCAGTGGTTATTCGTGGGAATCACGAACTTCTACACATACAACAACACGACAAATCTGCTCCGGGTCCCAAACTGGTCGCCAATCAGGTTCCGTTGTCTCTGACGGCTCGAATTTATAAAGGCAGTGACACAGCAGTCGACGTCAACGTGATAGAACTAAAACCGTGAAACTGCAGTGCGGTGTAGACATAGAGGACGGACCAAGGTTTCGTAGGAGGCAGGTTCCGGGCTCAGGGATCGTCCATCTTAGACAGTACACTGCCCAACAGGTTCAATAGAATTTGGGATACAAGAAGGCTATCAGGATATGATATTGCCATAACGGCAGACTTACTACCACAAAGATGTAAAGTAGAATCAAATACAGAAATAAACAAAACAAAATTAAACCAAAGAGCCTAGGGGCAGGCACAAGAAAGCAGGTTCAGGGTCTTAGATTTCTTTATGTTAATAAAGGAAAAAAATAATTAAAGCAACTTTTTGTAATGACATCATCTGTGGAAATTACTCATAGTTACTGCCCATCTTTTCCGAGTTCAGAAAGGCTTTACAATCACTGTTTCTTTCCCATTTAGACAAGCGCAATGGTCTAGTGATTGTTACCCAAACACCAACCTGCACTTTCCACGTATCCATTACGATTCAATGAAGGACAGAAAAAGTACCATCAAGTCACCCCCAAGTTTCAGGAGACCTATTGACTTCCCAGTCCTAGTTTCACCATATTCTAAGATCTGCTGTGCCAACCTTCAAAGCATTGAACTGTAACTTGGCAAAATGCTTCCCTGAGAAGGTTAAAATGTCCACTGGAAAGCTCAACACAGGTAGCAATGGAGTCCCCTTTTCTTCAGTGCAGTTTCATGTAGCACGCACTGGGCTACAAGAGAGACAAAATATGCAACACCTTTTCATGTTTTTTCTTTTTTGGAGACTATGAGGAGTGTGTGTGATTTGCCAAGAATCACAGCATGTTGAGCTGATGCTGTATTCTCACCTGGGGGCCGATTTACAAGCCCCTTGTGCCACTTTTACGTCATTTTGAACATGGGAAAAGTGACACAAGAGTGGCGCAAGGGGCTTGTAAATCTCCCCCTTGGTTCCCCTGTTCTAAGGTCGACAGCTCTAGCTGAAGTGCCACATCTCCGACCCACAAAGCTACTATTGGGAAAAGCAGCAAGGAAAGGCCCAGAAATCAAGCCTACTGCTTGCTATTCAAACAAGTATTGGCATAGCCAATAGGTCTTGCCTTTGGGACCTTATAAGTGTTTAGCCATGCAACAGTTGATGTTGTTGCACCAAGGATATTGTGCTGCATAACTAAACACCTATAAGGTCCCAAAAGCGAGACCTATTGGCTATGCCGATGCTTGTTCTGTGGATTTTTTTTTTTTAAATGTAATGTCTCCAAAAAACAGCTGTGTGCAGAGGGTAGTGTGCAGGGCCTACCTCGGCCAGACTCTCCATCCAACGCACCATGGCTGCCCAACCTCCGCAGTGGACAGCATTCGACAAAGTACAAAAGGGGCTGGTCTCATGGACGGACCTACAGCTTGGGCCTTTAGTGGGTAACAACACCCTCAAGCATGGCCTGACCCGTTGCCAATTATCAAAGGTTTACCCACGGTGCTTGCACTTTGGTCACTTTCTTTTTTTGAAATATTATTTTCCACATTCAATCAATACCTGAAGCTTGCTTTTAGGATTGCAAGATGGATTTTTGACTTGTGATTGCCCAACATTTTAAACCATGGCCTGGACCGCCATCTTAGGTGCTGCGATTTGTGATTCAGAAAACAGACTCCCGAACACAAACATTTTTCTTTTTTAATGTATTTTGTTTCTTAAATCCAACTAAGGGGAGACCCAATGAGCATTCCCCTCCACCGCACCCATTGTGGCCTGGGGGTTTGGGTGTGTTGACACTGGCCCCTCATAAGTCATTTTTTATTCCAGAAAATCTAGATATCACCTGATTGACGAAAGGGTCACCAAGACAGTTAAACCAGCAAAAATGATGAGGAGAGGCAAAAATAGAGAAAGCAAGGCTTCTCATGTTTACGCATTTAACCCCTCCCATTCTCGTGACGGAACCGTTCCGTCACGAGCCTCTGGTGGGCTGTGCTGGTGATGGAACAGGTCCGTCACGGTCCGCTCGCCGCGCCTGCGCGGCGCGAATTCCGCACCTACGCTGACGTTCTAAAGAGCGGGCGGGCCGTGACGGAACCGTTCCGTCACAAGCTCAGCTCACCCGTGGGCCGTGACGGAGCGGTTCTGTCACCAGCGCGGGACCGCCGCGCGGTCCTGCCTCCCCCTTAGCGCTGCGGCGGAATAGCCACCGCAGCGAAGGGGTTAATAAAAAGGACAGGCGTAGAGACCTGTTTTGAGCTTTGTTATGCTAGTGCAAATTACGTGCGTGTGTGAAAGTGATGAAGGGTGTGTGAACTAAACATCACTAAACATCTCAGAGACCTGCACTGGCTCAGGGTCGAAAATCGGATCCGTTTTAAAACCCTGAGCTACTTGTTCCAAATTAAAGCTGGGACTGCCCCCAAATATCTTCAAGACCTTGCCAAGCCTTACCTTCCAAACCGCAATCTTCGCTCAATTACATCTGCGAAGTTTGCGGTACCAAGGTATAAACGGGCTAGAGTGGGCGGAAGATCCTTTGCATTTTTGGGCCCAACTCTGTGGAATTCACTGCCTACCCAAATACGCAAAGAAGAAAACTACAGGAGTTTCAGAAAAAGCGTGAAAACCTGGTTGTTTGATCAATAATCTTTGCCTTAGGATCTGCTCTCTCTCCAGGTGTGCCTTGTGTCTTTGCTGATTTCGGCGCCGGGAAACCCTTTGTGGGTAGCTGTGCGCCTTATAAATGCTATAAAATAAATAAATAAGTAAATAAATAAATAAAGAGAGTGTCTGCATCTGAGTAGACTAGTTGCATGGGGAGCTTCTTGCCCTTTATTGCAGGGTGTAAAGACCAGTGTTTGCAGGTATGAAGTACTGGAGACCACATATGAGGCTGGTGGCTCCGTTTTAAATAGTTTGGAGTGAGGTTTCAAGAGATTGTAGCAGGTAGGCAAGCACGGAATCTCAATGTTGAAAGCAACAAAGAGTATTTTTGCAGACAACACTTAAATATAGCTTCATTTGCAGGGCCCATGCGAGGAAGAAGGTAGCACTGGTTTGTTTATAGACCACAGTGGTGTTTTATGGTTTTATCTTCAAGGCTAACCACCAAAAGGAGGCATAAAGAACAAGCACTGGCAAAATCAATAACTCTTAGCCATGCTGGACAGCATCGCCAAGGTAAACCAAAAAAAAACACTGCTGTCTATCATTTTGCAAGAGTGCGCACCTGCACATGCCTGCCACTACAAATTAACTTGGCCTTTATATCTTGTTTTTTCCCCTTAGTTGCTGATTTGAGGCAAATCAGTAACTAAAAATAAAACGTGCAAAGTGTTTTGTTTTTAAACGGGCAGGGGAAGCAGTAGCAATGAGAGTGCGAAGCAACAGGGTATCGGAAGCAGCACAGGGAAGGGCAGACGGGACAAAGAAATACGGGGGGCAGTGGTGGGAGACTGAAGCAACAAGGGGAGGGAAGGAGATGCGGAAGCAACACTGAGGAGGCAGGGGTACACCAAGTCAACACTAGGGGCCGCTAAAACACTAAGAAGCCCATGAGCGAGTGCAAGTGGGGGGATGGAGGAAAAGTACACAGCGACAGGGAGCCGCCCAAAGGGGGGGAGAAGTAAACAAGAGAAAGAGCTCAAAAACAAGACCTCTGCGAGTTCTTACACAAAATGAAACGAGCATGTGAACTTGGACATCTACAGTTCAAGTCGGCCTCGGCTCCCGTGCTAAATAAATCTGGCGAGCTGAATTCAAGGAGCGCAGAGCGCTCAAAATATGCCAGGACACAGCAAACAAGCATTGGCCGCGCGTCCGGGCCGCGAAATGAAATAATCATTTTTAAAAACGTGAGTTGTGAGCAGGCTCGTGTGCGACGAAGAAAAGTGCTGTGCACACGCGCACTTTCTTATGCGCCTGAGGTTAAGCTGGTCGCTGCTTTGGAAGCACTTCCAAAAGCGGCTTACTAAATATCTCGCTGACAGTGCATGGGCGCTTGATTAGTGAGACCTAATAATAAGGGGTCCTCCATCCCGATTCACCTTTATCAAGTTCCATCTCATCTCCATATCTGAAAAGAATTGAAGACACTCCACATCAAGGAACCCTTTGTCTGTAAGAACCAGTGCTTTAAATGGGCCGGTACTCACAGGTATCGAGTACCGCCACTTTTTGATTTTCTCCCTTTCAGTACCGGAAATGTTCCTTGGCCAAGGAGAGTACTGGTACTCTTAGGGGAAAGTCAGGCAGGGCAGGCTTGATGGCACTGGGGACTGTGCAGTTGCGCAGAAAGTGCACTGTTCAACTGCTGCTGAAAAAGAGAAGGTAGATTTGAGGGATGGGCAGTGTATGTCAGGATCCTCTAAAAGCGCCTACCCTACCAATGAACTACATCTCCCAGAATCCTTAGAAGGGGCGTGGTTCTATATAGGTAGGGAGGACCATCCCCATTTTGTTCGTGATTTTGTAACCACAGTACTTTGGAGCCACCTCTGTGAGATACGGTGCTGGATTATTCGGGGAGTCAAAGAGAGAGTTTATAGAGAGTTTGTTTTTTCCCTTGCGTTATTGTTTGCCTGCGCAAGAGGAGAAAGCTTGGGATTTTGTTTACTCGAATTTTGATCGAGTAGCGCGTTGGACGCGCATCTGGAGTATTCCTTTTTGGTTTCCTTGGAGTTTCAGAGGGTTGCCAGCAACGGAGACGAGAAAGGAGAGCATTTCGCTAAGAGCGGACAACGGACAGAGACGCCAAAAAAGCAGCTTCGTAACTGTGAGTTAACGAGCGGCGTGTGTGAAAACAACGCGCAGCTCGAACAATTGAGCAGACTTTCCTAAAGGGACATTTGTGCACGGCGAATCGTGTTTTTGATTAAAAGTGAGAGCGGGGTGTAGTGGGAGTTTCTCCTGCTCGCTGCCGTTACGAAGAGTAACACTAGTGTTTATTTGTGCAAGTGCCAAAGCGGAGGGCAGTGGGATAAGCCTACACCTTGCCGTGTTTGGAGCTGGTTATCCAAGGAGAGTGATATTATAATTAAGATCGGAAGTCAGTAGTAAGAAGCTGCAACTTACCGCTTTTTCTTAAGGATTATAGTTTGGGCATTCCTGAAGGAAGGAATCAGCCTTAAAGGGACAGACTTTGGTTTTTGATTCACAATTTTGGAACTTGACACTTGTTTTTCTTTGAGCACTGAAACACACAAGGCGGGGTAGGTGTATATAATACTAGAGGGCTTTAACCACATGATCTTATGAGTAACTGTGAGTAACGGATGTTATTTGTTTCATAGGGACAATCATTGCTGTTCTTCATATCAGAAAACACAGGGGAAGGTGGAGTGCATAGCTTCAGGAAAGGTGAAACTCTTTTTACCAGTTGTGAGAAGGCATACAAGAGTAGGGATTTTCAGTGAGCATTTATAACCGGTGTGCCTGTTGTTTTTTTGTCTTTCAGCCATCCCTTCCCTGCAGTCCCCTTCCGTCCCCTCCTTGTTTTGTTTTCTTATTTATTCCCTCGCTCTATCACTCGAACCCGCTGTGTTATATGTACTGGCGTGTTGGTGAGATAGGGAGGTGGAGTCATATGTGCTACAACCGGATCCTGCAGCGTGAGGTCTGACAGAATCACGAACCCACGAATTGCATTCTGCCTGGTCCGGTTGGGGTACATATGGCCACCTTGGATGATGTGTTGAGGGCTCTGGTTGTGGACCAACAAGAATTGGCTGCGTCCAAGGCGGAGGCTGTGCTTCTTAAGGATAGGGTAGAACAGCTATCCAAGAACCCTTTTTCTACCGGCCCTTCACAGATTCAGGTTACAGTTCCTCCCCCTATTCCCTTAGCCACTCCTGAACGGTATGGGGGGGATCCACGCAAAACGCAAGCCTTTATGACTCAAATCTTACTTCATTTCTCCTGTAAACCCGCCTCCTTTCCTACTAACCATTCTAGGGTGGCATTTGCTATCTCCTATCTGGTGGGAGACGCCGCCAATTGGGCAGTACCTTTGGTGAAAAGAGATGATGCAATGTTGTCTAACTGGACTGCGTTCAGGGACGAGTTTGAGAAAGTCTTTGACAGGAGGGCCACCAACTTCAGCGCAGATAAGGAGCTATTGTCTCTGCGTCAGGGTAGGAGTGACTTGATAACTTACCTAACTACGTTTAATAGGTTGATAGCTGAAACAGATTGGCCAGAGAGTAAGAGGATGTCTTTATTTTATCAGGGATTGAGGGAGGAATTGAAGAACGCTGTGGCCTACATAGATCCTCAACCCACCACTTGTGTAGATATGGTGAACTTGGTCCTGAGATTGGATGGTAGGCTGACTGAGCTGAGTGGGGATAGAAGAAAATGGGACAGGGGTTACAATAGTATAGTGAGTTCCCCTCCTAGAGCTCTAGAGGCATCGGCAGACGGGACAGAACCTATGGAAATAGGAGCTATTAGATCCCCTCTGTCCAATGAAGAGAAAGAAAGCAGAAGAGTACACGGTCTTTGTATGTACTGTGGCAAAAAAGGGCATTACGTGTGTGAATGCCCTTCTAAGCCCCAAAACCCCTCTTGTTGGAACAAGAATAAAAGAATAGCTGTTTCCACTATGGGAAGGGAGACAGACAACTTTTTAGCACCTTCATCCCGAGATAATGTGATACCTGATTGGAGACTCACTTCCCTATCTTCACCTGGTATAGGTGTGAATGAGTCTCACCTGGTTCTTAACATGTCCTTAGAGTATGAGCAAAAAAGTCATCAAGTTAGGGTTATGCTGGACACAGGAGCCACAGGTAATTTTATTGATAATGGGTTAGTGTCTCGCTTAGCGATACCTAGAGTACCTAGAGATATACCAGAGGAGGTTTTGGCAGTAGATGGACAGCCTATAAAATCAGGTTTAATAGTTGAGAAGACAGCTGAGGTAATGTTGTCAATAGATGTGTCAGAAGGGAGACATGAGGAAAAGATCACTTTGAACATCATAGAAGCTCCCCAATACGAGATCATATTGGGGATGCCGTGGTTTACGTACCACAACCCTTCCATAGACTGGAGAACTAGAACAGTACATTTTTTGTCTGGGTATTGTCAGGAACATATGGTGTCTGATGTATCATCACCTTTAGCGGTAGTTGCATGTCAGTTCAGGGTGGCCTCATTGGCACAGAAAGAGGTGGTCGCCATCCGCCCTGGGTTGAGTAGTCAGAAGACAGAAACATTAACCCGACAGATACTGCCAATCACGGAGGGAGGGGATGATAAACAGTCTATCATTCCTACAGGGAAGGTTAATTGCATAAGGTGGGCAGAGAGGTCTAGTACAAATGCGTGGCATAGCCCCCCTGGAAGGTTCCCCTTCCTAGCTAATTCCGGAATTGACGCCAACACTTTGCCGGTTGGTATTCCTTTTGATCTCCAGTTTGAGCCATCAGTTGAGGAAAAGGAATTAATACAGCAGATGGCTCACAACGGGGTGCAGGGGTGTTTGAACAAGGTCAAGAAGGAGTACATGCAAGGGGTGTGCTGTTCCGAGGTGCCTGCTCCCGGGAAGGTGCTGTCTTTTCGTCAGAGGTTTCCTGCTACGCCTGGCCCTAGAAGGCGCTAGGGACGGGGACATACTGTCAGGATCCTCTAAAAGCGCCTACCCTACCAATGAACTACATCTCCCAGAATCCTTAGAAGGGGCGTGGTTCTATATAGGTAGGGAGGACCATCCCCATTTTGTTCGTGATTTTGTAACCACAGTACTTTGGAGCCACCTCTGTGAGATACGGTGCTGGATTATTCGGGGAGTCAAAGAGAGAGTTTATAGAGAGTTTGTTTTTTCCCTTGCGTTATTGTTTGCCTGCGCAAGAGGAGAAAGCTTGGGATTTTGTTTACTCGAATTTTGATCGAGTAGCGCGTTGGACGCGCATCTGGAGTATTCCTTTTTGGTTTCCTTGGAGTTTCAGAGGGTTGCCAGCAACGGAGACGAGAAAGGAGAGCATTTCGCTAAGAGCGGACAACGGACAGAGACGCCAAAAAAGCAGCTTCGTAACTGTGAGTTAACGAGCGGCGTGTGTGAAAACAACGCGCAGCTCGAACAATTGAGCAGACTTTCCTAAAGGGACATTTGTGCACGGCGAATCGTGTTTTTGATTAAAAGTGAGAGCGGGGTGTAGTGGGAGTTTCTCCTGCTCGCTGCCGTTACGAAGAGTAACACTAGTGTTTATTTGTGCAAGTGCCAAAGCGGAGGGCAGTGGGATAAGCCTACACCTTGCCGTGTTTGGAGCTGGTTATCCAAGGAGAGTGATATTATAATTAAGATCGGAAGTCAGTAGTAAGAAGCTGCAACTTACCGCTTTTTCTTAAGGATTATAGTTTGGGCATTCCTGAAGGAAGGAATCAGCCTTAAAGGGACAGACTTTGGTTTTTGATTCACAATTTTGGAACTTGACACTTGTTTTTCTTTGAGCACTGAAACACACAAGGCGGGGTAGGTGTATATAATACTAGAGGGCTTTAACCACATGATCTTATGAGTAACTGTGAGTAACGGATGTTATTTGTTTCATAGGGACAATCATTGCTGTTCTTCATATCAGAAAACACAGGGGAAGGTGGAGTGCATAGCTTCAGGAAAGGTGAAACTCTTTTTACCAGTTGTGAGAAGGCATACAAGAGTAGGGATTTTCAGTGAGCATTTATAACCGGTGTGCCTGTTGTTTTTTTGTCTTTCAGCCATCCCTTCCCTGCAGTCCCCTTCCGTCCCCTCCTTGTTTTGTTTTCTTATTTATTCCCTCGCTCTATCACTCGAACCCGCTGTGTTATATGTACTGGCGTGTTGGTGAGATAGGGAGGTGGAGTCATATGTGCTACAACCGGATCCTGCAGCGTGAGGTCTGACAGTGTACACCTTTGAATGGAGCCGCTGCTGAGCATCCCACAGTGGCTCATTTGCATTACTTAAGGGCTGTTTAGGGACCGCCCTCATCGCTGCCACCGATGACATCCAAGCCCTGATGGACAACGGAGAAACAGCGGCCCTCATCCTCCTAGACCTCTCCGCAGCATTCGACACTGTCTGCCACCGCACCCTAGTGCAGCGCCTCAGCAACGTCGGAATCCAGGAGAGGGCACTGGAATGGATCATCTCCTTCCTCGACGGAAGAACACAGAGAGTCCGTCTACCACCGTACAAGTCAGAGGCCACCGAAGTCATCTGCGGCGTCCCTCAAGGATCCTCGCTGAGCCCCACCCTCTTCAACGTCTACATGAGCCCCCTCGCGGCCATCGCACGCCAACACAACCTCAACATCATCTCCTACGCCGACGATACCCAGCTGATCCTCTCCCTGACCAACGACCCGCCGCCGCCAGAGCCAACCTTCACGAAGGGATGAAAGACGTAGCCGAATGGATGACGACCAGCCGCCTGAAACTGAACTCAGACAAGACGGAAGTCCTCATCCTGGGCTCCTCGCCCTCCGCCTGGGACGACTCCTGGTGGCCCTCTGCCCTGGGCACCGCACCCAAACCGACAGACCACGCACGCAACCTGGGCTTCATCCTGGACTCCTCCCTCTCCATGACCAGACAAGTCAACGCCGTCTCCTCGTCGTGCTTCAACATCCTGCACATGCTACGGAAGATCTTCCGGTGGATCCCCACCGAGACCAGGAAGACGGTCACCCAGGCCCTCGTCACCAGCCGACTGGACTACGGCAACGCCCTCTACGCCGGAACCACCAGAAGAGACTCCAGCGGATCCAGAGCACCTCAGCCAGACTCATCCTCGACATCCCACGACACAGCCACATCTCCGGACATCTGAGAGACCTGCATTGGCTCCCCGTCAACAAAAGAATCACCTTCCGTCTCCTCACCCACGCACACAAAGCCCTACACGATCAAGGCCCGAGCTACCTCAACAACTGCATCAACTTCTACGCTCCCAAACGCCACCTCCGATCAGCCAGTCACGCCCTCGCCGCCGTCCCCCGCATCCGAAGAACGACTACAGGAGGAAGGTCCTTCTCCTACCTGGCCGCCAGGACCTGGAACTCCCTCCCGACCGACCTGCGCCTGACCCAAGACCACCTCTCCTTCGGAAATGAGCTCAAGACCTGGCTGTTCGAGCAGTAGCAGCAGCCCCCCTCCTCCCCCAAGCGCCTTGAGACCCTCCGGGTAAGTAGTGCGCTCTATAAATGTCTTGATTGATTGATTGTTGTGGATGCCCTGCGGTCCTTTGTTAATGAAAGTGAAGGGTCCAATCAGACCCTGCCTAGTCAATCACACTGTAGGTGTGGGACTCTGAGCCTATTCCCTACCCCGTAATCTAATTTACTTAAAGCGTGACTCCAGAGATGAATGCACCTCTCAGCACCAGTCTGCAGGGAGGATTGGGGGGAGTGTATTACACGCTACCCAGCATTGGACTGGGTAGTGGGACAAATGGGATGGTGCCTAAGGGGCTCTCTGCTTTTCGTCATGCTCCCCCCTCCAGGCTAGCGCCCTGAAGCTATAGTTAGCTGGGAAAGGGGGAGAGTACGTGAATATGACTTGCTGAGGACCTGTTGTTGGCACCTTCGCTCCAGTGCCTTTCAGGCCTTGGTGGGGGGTTTAGGTTTGCATAGGCTGTGAGGCATCTTTCCCATATAGGAAATTTGAGGGGATGTAATGATAGGGTCAGAGCTGCCGAATAAGGAACTATGGAAATAGGTTTGAGTCCCAGCTTCAGCTCAACATCCTGTGATTCTGGGCAAATGACTTAATTGTCCAATGCCTAAAATAACAAGCATTTGCAATGCAATAGGTCTCGCATTTACGAGAGTTTAAGCTATTGCCATTGTAAATGACAATGCTTTTTATGTATGTTTTAAAAGCCAAAACTTTAAAAAGGCATTGTCATTTATAATGCCAATAGCTCAAACTCGCGTAAATGCAAGACCTATTGCATTGCAAATTCTTGTTGAGTACAGCTGGGGACGTGTCCTCCAACAGGAGCTGGGATGATTAGTGTCCCTGTTGTTTGACATTTTGGCTTGCATTTCCTCTTCCTGCTCCAGTTGCCTACTTGAGTTTCCTGCATCTGACAAAGGCCCAAGCAGGTCACTCTTTCTCTCCATAAAGCTGTCCGTAGCTTCTCCCTATCATGATGGCCCCTAAAGGCGGCAGCAAGTAGCAGTCCAAGTATTATCTGCCCTGTGAGATCGTGAAGCATTCTAGTGGTTGGGCATGGGTGGAGCTAAGGGGTGAGGGGAAGAGGAGGAGCGAGGAGAGGAAAAGGGGCAGTTAGAGTAGGGACAGGGTGGATGCTGGACATGCATAATAAAGCTCCAGTAAAGCTATAACCAGTGTCTGTAGTTATTTGTAGCGCGATGCTACAACTGGCGATGAGGATGGGATGAGGTGACCTGCCATCCCCTGCAGAACAAGAAAGAAGCCCTGTCCCGGGCACCAGCAAGGACGCATGTGCCCCATGAAGCCGCCGCCTACAGCCATAGGCCAGCGGTAAATGACCTGCTCCACGATCAGGCGATCGTGTAGAGCCCCTGCAAGAGCTGCGGGAGTGCAGCGCCGCCGTCGGACACCCGACGCGATTTTCGCGCCAAAAGTCGCGAATGCAACCAGGAGATTGCGGTGGCCAAGAAGGAACTGAGAGCCCACCTCAGCCCTACTGAAATGCCTCGAGGAAGCGGGGAGAGTCCGGGAGAGCAAGGGACCCCTGCGGAGGTGCCGGAGTGAAAGCGCCGATTCTGCTAACATCGGGTCTCACCCCCGATGCGTGGGAAACGGCACGCGACAAGAAGGAGAGACCGGAGTTTGTTCCTGGCCTACCTGAGGGTGAGAGCAGCCTGGATCCTGAAGCTGAGGCTGTGCAAGCGCTGCTATCCGAAGGAGGAACGCTCGGTGAGTGCCCTGTGAGACCGAGTGAGCCGGCAGTAAATGAGACCTCGTGGGTGCTGAGAACTACTTTGTGGCGGCCATCTTAGAGTCAGGAAACTGGGAAGGACATCCCTGTGCAATTTTGAAGCGGCCATTTTGAAGTCAGGCATACAGCAATATCAAGAAGCATTGACAAAGAACAAGCAAACAAGCATTGGCGAAGACCAAACAAGCATTGGCGAAGACCAAACAAGCATTGGCGAAGGCAAGAGACAAGAAATCAAGCATTGGTAAAATGCAGGAAAAGCATTGGCAGAGGCAACCTCCAGCTTGATGAAACAAACATTGGAAACTGAAAACAAGCATTGGCACCTGTAATGAAACAAGCATTGGCTAATGCAAGAAGTATAAAATAAAACAAGCACCAATACAAGTGACCAGAAGGGGAATGAACAAAAGCGACTGTTGGCAACGAGCACTGGCAAAGACAACAAGAAACTACAACGAGCATTGAGCAATGCAAGTGGACAAAGGAAACAAGTATCAGCAAATGTAAATCTGCTACAATAAACAAGCGTGAGCAAAGCAAATGTGAAGACATCAACAAGCACAAGTAAATGCAAGTCAGAAATAATAAACAAGCACGAGCCAACGCAAATGTGAACTAACAAACAAGCATTAGCCAACTAAAAGTGAATAGAACGGGTAAACAAGCACAAGCGAACACAAGTGTCAACACAGACAAGCACATGCAAATGCAAGTAGACGAAAGAAGCAGATGCATAAGCCTAAGCGAGTGCCCGAGATAAACAAAGATAACGTCGATCACGACCAGAAGAGGACCGAACTGCAGAAGACAGTTCCAAATAAGCGAAGAACGCATCAAATGTAACCAATGAATGCAAATGAGCAATGTGACGTGAAAGGAGTCAAGGGTCAATAAACATAGCGGACACTGGCAAGTACAAGAAACGCGCTGAAAACAAGCTCAAGTCTGCACAAACTGTGAATGCGACAAACACAAGCAGTGAGGAAGCCTTCTCTCATCAGCAAAGGGAGTGGAGGACCTGTGCTAGTCCAGAAGAGATGCATGAATGAATAAGACGCCAAATGTGTCAGGCATCATCGTGAAAGAGCCATCAATCACCTGCAGCTAGCATACAACTCTAAAGAAAGGAAGCTACGAGTCACGCACAGGTTGCTGAGTGGTGGCCCGCCTAAACTCCAGAAATCCAAGTTCACTCACTGGAGCATACTGAGGTAGCTGCAAAGTTTACTGACCTCCAAGCAGACGACCAGACTGAGGATCTCGGCTGCAGAGAATCTGCAAAGAAGACGGGGAGCAAAGTGAACAGTCCTGTTACTGTCACAAAACAGAATCTTCATCTCTCATGGCGGTGAGAAAAGCAGCACAGAGGTCCAATCCCTGCATTGGAATACCACCCCCAGTGACACAGACTGACACTCAGAGTTTGAGTCCCAAATGGAACCGGTGGTTAGAATCATTGGAGGAGTTTCTTGACGCAATCGGTGAACGAAGAGACGAAAAATGTCTAATGTTACTTCTCCAGCTGGTGGGTCATGAAGGCCGACGCTTGATCAACACATTTTCTGAAAAGGACACAGAGACCTATGAAGGACTCCAAGAGAAGCTACGTTCACATTTCCATGCACAAGCAGATGTGGATTATGATCGCATCGCCTTCAACAAAGCACGGCAGGAACCAGGAGAAACATTGCCAAGCTTCATCATCCGGCTACAAGGTCTGGTACAGTATTGCCATTTCAACACACTCACAAATGAGGAAGCAGTTCGGCTCCGGATAATTGAAGGATGCTCAAGTTCTATCACGAAGCACAAGATCCTTCGAGGACATTGGTCACTAAAAGTAATTATCAGGAAGGCTGATGTTGGAGTGCAGATCAAAGCAAGAGACAGATCAAACAAATTGCACCTTAATGCAAGAACCAAGTATACCAGGAAAGAGACATCACTCATGCCTGGGAATGAAGTCCAGGAAGCAAATAAAACCAAACAGAGGGAGGATGAAAGTAGATCAGAGATACGACAATGGGAGAGACAAAAGGACATAGAATACTCCGAGTCAACGACCTCAAGAAGTTATTCAACATCAAGGAGTCATTCAAGGCATGGCTCAAACTATTCTGAAGACGATAACGTGTCAAGTGGGATAGATCGACTGCCCAACAAACGGACAAGAAAGAGAAACTATGAAATAATGGACCAGTCAAGTCAACAGTGGAAGTTGATACACAACCACTCCCAAGTACCGCACTGCCTAACAAACTCGGGATATGAGTATGAGGAAGCATCAAGCAGCAGAACACATCACACCTGCAGCACGGACACCACTACACAAAACAAGTGGGAAGAAGAAGCCAATAGCACAAGACTGACTGATTCACTCAGACACCGAAATAGGGATGACAAACGCCTCCATGGCAGCCGAGGCAATGGGGAAACTGAGAAGAGGTTATTACCAGCGGGCAACCTTTCCAGTGAAAGGACACCACAGACACTTCAAGAGAAGTACTCAGAGAAACATCCTAAAGATAACTCCGATGTGAAGAGCAGTCCGTCCTGGCCTAGTCATGTCAAAGATCTATCGGTCCAGACCCGCCCACTGGAACGTCCTCGGAGAAAATCGACAAAGGAAGTCTCTGAGTTGGAAAGCATGTCTGTCTGCTCCTGGGATTTGATACAAGACACCTCTGAGTCAGAAAGCATGTCTGTCCGATCTTTCGAGTCGACCGAGGCATGGGCCCGACAACAGCCATGGCGTCAATCACTCGAGCACGTCATAGAACCAAAGGACCTTCTCCCCATCAAGGTCAATCTATCTCAAACTGATGTTTGTGAATCCTCTATCACCGCACAAGACAATCTGTCATGTCAGTCGCAGACACCTCCTGACATAAAGAATATACCATCACCACGACTGGGGTCAGCGAGGTTAACTCAAAGGATCTCTCGAATAAAAACGAATAGAAAGGACACTACGCACTGGGCAAGACAAGTCTGCCCAGTCACCCCACAGAAGAAACTTGACACGGGAACGGAGACAGATCATCATCAGATGGGAGGAGACCATGCACCTGCTCCGATAGCTAAAGGAGTCTACAATCCCAGTTGCGAGTGGGAGTGGGCGAACCAACCAGAGGCAGCGACCGAGTCTCCGAACCAAACCAAACTTCTCTCTCCAAACAAGGCATCACTGTCTGGAATGCCTGACATCGAACCCCAAGACAATGCTGCCTTCGACCAGATAGGATCGAGGGAAGTACAACGACAAATGGATAGTCGGAAGAGGACCGGAGCAACCTCCACTCATGAAGGAAATCGGGTATCAATCAAACAAGAGCCATCAAGGAAGCAAAACTGTCACCCTCACGATGAACCCTTCACAGCCCTCTTACAAGAGGCGATCCTGACTGACTCGGAGACTGAAGATGAGTGGTCGGTACGTGATCCTATCAGAAACCGTCATGAGCTTGGGAACAAGAAGATCACAAGAGACATTTTGCAAGTTCAAAGATGTGCTCCTATAATCAATGAGACTCTTATCAAAACACTAGAAAGTCACACCAAGGAAATGGACTGGCATCTCAATAGCTTCCACGAGCAACCTACAGACCCATGTGGCTGACGGAGGAACTATACAAATGTTAGACGCTCATTTTGTTTTTATTTTTTGTTAACAAAGGGGGAGATGTGAGATCGTGAAGCATTCTAGTGGTTGGGCATAGGTGGAGCTAAGGGGTGAGGGGAAGAGGAGGAGCGAGGAGAGGAAAAGGGGCAGTTAGAGTGGGGACAGGGTGGATGCTGGACATGCATAATAAAGCTCCAGTAAAGCTATAACCAGTGTCTGTGGTTATTTGTAGCGCAATGCTACATGCCCCAGCTGGACTTCAGCTGCAACCTCTCCAGACTATAAACTACGCCCATTTTTACAGGCAAGACGAATAAATACGTTTTATTGACAATTGTGCAATGACGCCATTCTTACGGCAGCGAGCAGTGCCCTAAGTATATGATTCCTCCCAAAAATACGAGCTGAAACATATTTCTTAGCCTTTGTGTTTTATTAGCCTAATAAATATGAGTAGTGCAGATTGGTTACCATTTAGTGCAAATAAATACTTTTTTGTCACAATAAACACACAGTTGTTCCATATTTAGTGTACAATATCACTACATAAACTCCACAGGACAACCTGCACTTATTTTCTGTAAATAATAACTCTGCCGCAAAAAAAAACAAATAAACACATAAGTGACACACATTGTCATTTACATCGTCAATAGGTCCAACTTTCACAAGTGCAAGACCTATTTGATTACAAATGCTTGTTGGTGAGGCTGCCGACGGTGTCTGTTCCTGGCAGGTCGTTCACAGCGAGGCGTGTTCTGGACTACAATCATCAGCCTTCCCTAGTGCTTGCAGGTATGTGTTTGTGTGTATAGTTTGGCCATCCAAAATTTTTTAAAAAGATAAAACTAAAGATTTTATACAGTGCTGCAAAACTATGGTATCAAATAGGAAACACAGTAAATATACCGTACAACAGCACTATGGCCCCGATATGGGACTCTCCAGGCACACCAGACAGTTTAAAAGACTCTTTGGCCTTACCACTAAAAGCAGCAAGAATCGAAAGCTGGGGACAACTGTTGGTAGAAAATTCCATAATCACGTGGGACCAAATATCCTCAATCACCAAATTAACCTTATCTAAATTTAAATATTATCAACTGACAAGCTGGGCAAAATCCCTAACAGAAAATAAAATGGGTAACGAAGACTTAGAGAAGGAAATGATAAAAGCCACACCAATAAAAAAGGAAGTAGCTAGATGTTATTGCGTTCTCATTGTGGCCGGAGAGGAAGACTGTCTAGTCCCTGAAACAACATGGAGGAAAGATGTGCCTGAATTAGATCTACAAACTATCTGGAAAAAAACTCTAGAAAAATGCTGGTCCACCATAAAACCAGCCACCTTGAAAAGGAATCACTTGTTCACAATTTATAGGGCATAGAACGTTGGAACAACAGACTCCCGAAACTCCTTACACATATAATCGCAAAATGAGGATAAAAAAAAAATATATATGTGTTCGTGGTTGTCTAGTGGAGCCCCAGCTGTCTGGGCGGGATCGTACAACTAATGCATTGCTTCATTGCTCTTTGTAAGGTAGTTGAGGGAGCTCTGTGGAAAACCGGGATTTATACATTATTTAATTAGCATTGGAACAGAGCTCATTTTTTCACGCTTAATATTTTTTTCCAAGGTGCCAGCGTGCCAAAAAGCAGTATTTATTTTGACTCTCTCCTCAAAATTCTCGGTTAATCCAGGTAGCTCAGGGCACATTTGCCCTGTGCTTGCCTTGCTTACCCTGGAGCCTCTTGTTGTTCATTTCATTAATTTTACATTGACATATGTTAGTTAAACTCATCCCATTGCATTCATCTCAGCCATTTATAAAAGCCATTCATCACATGTGTCACAACTCTAGTTCCCTGTAATCAATTCACTTTCCCACTGCTCACATTAGGTACCTCGTGCTCCCATTGAAGAAGCTGCGGATGGTTTTGATTGACCATAGTGTGTGCCTGCTGCAAAATAGATGATGGCTGAGACAGTATTGTAGTCTGATTTGTGTTGAAGACCAGATTGAAAATGTTCCCTTTCCTTAAGGTTGGATCTGTGATTTCACTTTTGATGTGTACTGTGTGAAAAGTGGAGGAGGCAACCTAGAGAAAAAGGATGTGAAGATGCAAGGTGCAAGGTGTACCCTAAAGAATGAATGCCAAAAGGAATAGGTCTATCGTTAGCCAGGTTTCTTAGTCAAATTGCCTACAATAGCTGTTGTTGTGCACAATAAGAAAATTCATGACTTTTATGTTTCATATGTGCATAGGTTCAGAGCCAATCTGCATTGGTATAACATTCCCACAATAATAAACATAACCTTTTGTACATGGTAGGAAAAACCAAATACTCAACAGATAGCAGAAATATTTCTGTATTATCAAGCACAATTGGCACCAAGAAAATGTGGCTCCCATTAAATGTCTGCCTCCAAGCTCCGCCTCTAGCCCCGCCCACAATTGCCCCTCCTCTATTCACTGCTTAAATTGATGAGTACCTGCACCTATTTTTCCCCCCGTTAAAGCACTGGTAAGAAACCCATATTGTTTTTGCTATTTGTGAAATGACCTTTTCGGATTTCTATTGGTACTCATCTGAAGTGACATCCTAATTGGTTCAAACTTTCTAGCAGGTTGTGCTCTGATCCAAACAGTGGCATCCATTACTCACATGTTCCAAAGGAGCATGACTTGGCCACAAAAACAGATGTTTAGGACTGTAAAACTGCCTAATAAATAAATAAATAGATAAACGGATAAATAAATACATTACATCCTCTGAGTTCTTTAAATCTATGCATAGAGTTTATTTTGTAAATGTTAGAACACAAAATCACTTCAAATGGCTTAATAAACAAACCGTTATGTAATAAAGAAAGTATGCATGTTCCTAGTCACACTCAGGGGCCGGGGAGGTTTGGTTCTAGTATATGTTGACAATATGGTTGAATGTGTCCTTGACGTGGGGCGTTCCTACACTTTATTTCAAAGGGGAATCCACCTCTCGTTTCATGTCACACTGCACTTGATTAAAATCTGGACTTGGCAAAACATCGAAGCTCTGCTTCTCAAAGGCAGGCGAATGTTTTCTCAAGGCGAGGGGGCTGTGAGGTCGAATTCTAGCTCGGAAGAAAAAAATGTATATTGGGATGTGGGTGGTCGTTAGTGGTACAGATTGTACAATGTGCCAAGTACAATACACTCTGAGTCCGCTAATTATTGTACAGGGGCCGTAGTACCGCAGACAGGTGTGAATCTGTCGAACTCTGTTACTTCTATTTATTAAATTTACTGTGAAGCTGGGGATCAATTTCAGTAGAAATTCTATAGGTTAAGCAGAGACTTCAGGGCGCACGAGCACAACTGAGTTTATCGTGATGCGCAAAAGTTAATTCACTGAACTGGTTAATGCCTACATACAAAAAATGCATGGTTACACTCGAATGTGGAAAGATCTTCAGAATTATATTATGATTTTGCAGACTACTTCGTATCACTGTCAAAAAACTTTAAATCATTAGTTCTGGATGGAAAAAATGCATTTTTGCTTTCGGGCTCCATTAGAAGTAGCTCGGTATCCCTGTGTGATAACATAGCATCTGGTATTATCGATAAACACGCATATTGGAGCTGAGGCCTTACCAGTTGATTACATGGATGCCCCTAGAAAATGGGGCATGACGATATAAATTATTTTCTGCACTGATTTCCACATGTGTACCTGTAAGTCTATGCATATTGTTAACCAGAATAAAGACCCGCAGGATTTGTTTCAGAATTACAGAATGTGGAAGTACCACACTAGAAAAGGTCAGTAAAACCATTCTAATTGTTATCCTATTTCGGCGAGAAACTCCTTTTACGTTGCATCTTGAACAAGCGTTCCCTTAGGATTCCTTTACAACTGCAGTGCAAGGTGGGAAACAAAACTTCCTGACCAATCAGGAATCACAAAGAAATGTGGTAAAACCACATTGAAAGAGTGCCCCCTGATGTTTCACGAGCCCAGGGCTCCATCAGCAATTGAAAACACTGGACTGTAGATGCTTCGTGCATCAAAATAACACAATAACTGTTTAAATGCAGATTATGAGAATGTAAAGTAAGAGGGAGAAATTATTGTGTTTATTCTTTTGTGATAAAAATCCTAAATTTACTAATATGAACGACATTTTTGTTAATTTGTTTATGGATATAAAATAAATTGTTGAAATCTATATATATGTAATGTTTCTTTGCATGAGACCCATGAATGAGCACTGTTTACCTTCAATTCATTAAAACACAAAATGTTATTGTTTCAGAACAATGACTATAGTGGTTATTTAGGTTTTGGCAAACAGGGTACACAGACTCTAATGTGGCGGAGCACCCTGCAGGCAAGCTGTAATTTCACCTGCTCTATTTAGCAGAGCTAGCATAAAGCTAAGACCGACGGCCACACGGACAGCGGGCCATCGGTCGAGTACTGCAGGACATTTGTTTTGTTTAGGGGAGAGTTCTTGCGTACTGCGTTCTACTGTTTGAGCCTGCCAGGATAAGTCTAGCAGCCCTGAATAGAAAAAAATACAAGAATTGACAAGGTCAATAGGTCTCGCCTATGCAGGAGCTATTGGCTTTGCCAATAGGTGTTAGACATGCTGTACACCAACGTGGCAGCTGTTCAGCATGGCTAAAGGTTAGTGGCATAAAGGAGAGTGACATGGAGTAAAGTAGAGTTTAGTTGAGTAGAGTGGGGTGTTATGGAGTGGCATAGAGTTGCAGAGTAGCGTGGAGTGGTGTAGAGTAGAGATGAGTAGCATGTAGTAGAGTGTCATGAAGTGGTGTATAGTGGTGTGGCATAGAGTATTGTGGAATTTCATGGAGGGCGTAGAGTGTTGTAGAGTGGAAGGGGTAGAATGGAGTAGAGTGTCATAGACTTGAGTGGAGTAGAGTGTCAAAGAGCGGAGTGGCATGTAGTGTTATGGAGTGGTGTAGAGGGTGTTGCATAGAGTGGAGTAGAGTGCTGTACAGCAGAGTGGCATAGAGTGGAGTAGATTGTTGTAGAGTTGAGTGGCATAGAGTGTAGTAGTGTAGTACAGTGCAATGGCATAGAGTGTCGTACGTAGAGTGTTGTAGAGTGAAGCAACATAGAGTGTCAAAGCAGAGTGGCATAGACTGGTGTGGCATGGAGTGGCATAGATTGAAGCACTAGGGTGGCGAGGAATGGAGAAGTGTGTCATAAAATAGAGGGTACTAAATTGGCATGGAGTGGCATAGAGGGAGTTGCATAGAGCATTGTATAGTTGAGTAGAGTCGTAGAGTGGAATAGTGTAGAGTAGAGTGTTGTAGAGTGGAATGGCATAGAGTGGAGCAGAGCATCATAGAGTGGAGTGTTGTTGAGAGGAGTAGAGTGCTCTAGAGTGAAGTGGCATAAAGTACAGTGATGCAGAGTAAATTGGCATAAAGTGCAGTGGCTTGCAATGCTTTGGGTTTGAGTAAAGTAGTGTAGAGTGCATTGGCATAGAGTGCAGCGGCATAGAGGAGAGTGGCGTAGAATAGAGTGGTAGAGAATAGAGTGGTGCAGTGTAGAGTGGAGTGGCGCAGCGTAGATTGAGGTGGCGTAGAGTGCAATGGGGTAGAGTGGAATGGCACAATGTGGAATAGTGCAAGGTGTAGTAGAGTGGCATAGAATGCAGTGGTGTAGAGTAAATTGTTTCAGATTCGAGTGAAGTGACGCAGGATAAAGTGGAATGGTGCAGGATAGATTGAAGAAGTGTAGAGTGCAGTGGCGTAAAGTGCAGTGGCATAGAGTGCAGTAGAGCAGAGTAGATTACAGTGGCGTAAAGTGAAGTGGTGAAGAGTGCATTGGCGTAGAGATGAGTGATGCAGAGAAAAGTGCAGTGGCATAGAGTGCAGTTGTGTAGAGTCTATTGATGTAGAGTGTGTTGACATTTACTGCAGTGGTGTAGAGTAGAATGCTGAAGAGTAGATTTTTGTAGAGAGCAGTGACATACAATACAGTGGTGCAGAGTAGAAAAGAGAGGCATGGAGTGCAGTGTCATTGAACGCAACGCTATAGCGTGCAGTGATGCAGAGTGCAGTGGCTTGGAGTAGAGTGTTGCAGAGTAGAGTATAGTGGTGTAAATTTCAGTGGTGCAGAGTAGTTGGCATAGAGTGTACTGGTGGAGAGTGCATTGGTTTTGAGAAAAGTTGTCTACACTGCATGGTAGAGTGGAGTGGTTCAGGATAGAGTGCAGTAGTGCAGAGTGGAGTGATGCAGAATAGAGTGGCATAGAGTGTGGTGGTGCAGAGTGCATTGGCATAAAGTGGTGTAGAGTAGAAGGGTGCATAGTAGACTGCAGTGGCATAGAGTCTAGTGGCATAGAGTGGTTTCAGTGGCAGAGAGTGCAGTATTGCAGAGTAGACTCATAGAGTGCAGTAGTGTATAGTAGTGTGGCAGAGTAATTCAGAGCAGCATAGAGTGAAGTGACGTAGAGTGCAATGGTGTAGAGTGCAGTGGCATAGAGTGTTGAGTACAGTATAGTGGCGTAGAGTGCAGTGGTGCAGAGTAGATTGACGTAGAGTGCATTGTTTTTCGAGTAAATTGGTGTAGAGTACTTTGGCATAGAGTGCAGCCGTTAGCGTAGAGTGCAGTGGCAGAGAGTAGAGTAGAGTAGAGTAGAGTAGTGCAGAGTGGAGAAGTGCAGCGAAAATTGCTGTGGCGTAGATTGGAGTGGTGCAGAGTTGACAGTTTCACAGTAGAGTGAAGTAGCATAGAGTGGAATGGTGTATAGTAGAGCGGAGTGGTGCAGGGTAGAGTGCAGTGGCATAGAGTACAGCGGCATAAGTGCAGTGGTGAAGAATAGATTAGAGTGGCATAGAGCGAATGGCATAGAGTGCACTGGGGTAGGGTGGAGTGGTACAGAGTAGAGTGGAGTGGCGCAAAACCTGACAGTTTACCTCTGTCTTTCAATGCACAGCAAAAGTGACAAGATAAGAAAAAAAATGTAAAGGCCTGTTTCTAGAAAGGGAGCACTCAGAAGGATAATGTAAATGGGATTTGGGCAACGAAAGGGATTAACTCAAGCCAGACAGCCTAAAACAGATAAGGCCAGTAAAGAGAAAGCAAGAAAATGTGAGTTACAAACCAAAAAGCCAATGGTAAGCATCAGGCGGAAAGAAATCCCAGAGAAACTTTTCGGAAGGCCCCAAGATGTTGTTAGATAATCTGTCAGCTATGTTGTCTGGTTTGCTTTGACCTAAAAAATTACCCCATGCAACCGGAGAGAACTGGTAGGGTATTAGGGCCAATAGTTTTTTGTTTTTCAAAAAAAACCTCCTGGTTTCTGATTTTGTTTTTCAAAAACAAAAACGTTTGTTGAGTAGCTGCACGAAACATGGTAGCTGCCAGCCAACGTACAGTGCAGTTCAGAGGCATTGGCATAGCAGTGGCACCTCTGAAGTCCTAGAGGTGTCCTACAGGGAGGCAGAAAACTGTAAATATGGCGGACTGTAGACTGCCCGGGCAGCAATGTATATCCCTTCTCTGCCCTGGCAGAATGGAAAAGAGCCCATGAAACCCAAAATGACTCCCTACGTCAGCCTTGTACTCATGTAAGTAACTATCAGCTCTAGCTCCAGCTGGGAACACATTGAAACTTTTTTTTTAATATCATCCTGTTTCCAATAGGTGTAACGCGTGCTCCCTGTGTTTCTCTGCCAGTTATGATAGTGGGACTATCTACACATGCCAATGGCTCACTCACTTCTTGCCTGCCGTTTATTTCTGCACTCTGATTTAGAGTGACATAGCACGGGTACCTTAGCCCTTATGTCAGCAAGGAAAATGTGTTTCTTTCTTCCTAGCTACACAGTATAGAGTTGTATGCAGGGGGAATTTAACCACTCATGGCACTGCCCTGGTTCTACTGCACATGATGCACTAATAATAACTACACCACGGAATGGTAGTTGTGAACATTAGAGCTTAATGAACTATCATATGAAAACAATGCATCCATGTGTTAAAAGATAAGCATGATTACTACTTGTGGAGTAAGCACGATGGCTAAAACCAGGTGAACGGTTACCAGGTGGACTGGGACTGCTAGCATTGTTAGTGTACGCACTTACATGCACAGACATAGAATGATTTAATACAACACACCAGGCATGAAACACAAGGAAATAGCATCGCTATGTTGCACTATTAGAATTGTGGTGGTGTTGACATGTTGCTATACCATCGTGTTTACCAGCATCACCAGTAGCACTGCATTAGTTACAGTGCAGAACAATTGGAAGACTTTGCTTGCAAAAACAACAGCATTCTATGAATGGAAAGCACTTGATGTACAATAGTCCTTCGTTCTTTGCAATGTAAGCACTCCATAAGAGATGGATTTATGCAGTAAACATCCAATAGCTTGAGGTGAAATAACAATACTCCTCTGGGCAGAGCCAAAGCACGCTCTTTGTATATTTTAAAGAATTGGTAGCAATAAGTCTCGCGGGCAGCTGTATAGTCAAGCCATCGAAAAAGGGGAGCCCCAAAAACACGCAACAATAACAACTAACAAAAGGGATATGGTTTAGAGCTCCTTGAAATTGCACATAAACTGAATTCAGCTGCTAATAAAAGGATGAGTGGGTGTTCCAAACTTTGGGTTCCAAAGCCTGAATCGCTCTGCCTCAACAGCAACAATATTTGACAAGGGGATACAGCATCTCAAATCTGAGAGGGACATGTGGAACCAAGAGACTGGACAGGAAGATGGATCCTACCATCTTGGGGCAAAGCAAAGCATCTTATACAGAATTGTTTGCTTCACTTGAACCCAGTGAAGTCAGTGATGGGCTGAGGAGATGCAATCAAACGTGTGTAGACTTCAGGCAAGTCCTGCAGCCAAAAATGAAGTCTTTTTTGTAGTCTTCTGTCTAGTGTGTCTGGAAGCCCAAGATGGGGCATTGGTATTGTCCAGTGACCACAGCATGATACTGAGAAGAAAGGAGATGATGTTTTGCAGGAGATGTAGACATAGTCACCTTAGTAGAGTGCTTTACAGCTCAATGAAGGAACTAACTCCATCAACAATTTACTCTAGCCTATTCATTTCCACAAATAGGTAATACCAACTAAAGGAACACATGTTTTGTGATCCAGTCCCTAATCAGCAAGGCATTCTCTTGATTTGTGTCAATGATCTGGGCTGATTGACGTATCTACCTTCAATATTGCTAATCTTCATCTTTTAATGATGTCTCCTTTACGTTTGAAATAACCCCCCCCCTCTCCAGAATGACTTGTTACTTGAATACTGCCTCATTGCTGCTACCCTCTTCTTCCCGTTGTTGCAACAATAATTTTCTGGCGGCTGTTTAGTGCCTATGTGTTTCACCTTATCAAAGGTACTAAACACCTAGATTAGTACGTGGCTAGGCACATACTATAAAAATATTTGTATGTGTTCGAGGTTTTCCCATTACGCGCTCAGACTAGAGCGCAGAGTTTCCGAAAAACACTGCGAAGCGTCGCATGGCAGAGTTCTTCTCACGTGCAGGAGGAAAAATTGAGCATTGGGACAATTTCAGGTGTGATTTCTCAACACGGGCGATTGCAGCAAGTCATTACCGTTCGCATTGCGAATGCTGGTGCTTGAGTAAAAAATCTACTCAAGCGGCAGAAAGAAGCAGCACCCTTTGGCGCAGTGTGTGGTGCTGTTCGCACTGATTTTACAGCACAGAACAAGCTCCCAGTGCTAAAAATCAGTGCGAGCAGGCCAACGTGCCAACATTATGCCACTCACAGAACTCAGTGGAATCCCGCAGAATTTGATGTAACTCCATGGAATTCAGAAAAGTAAAACTATGCAAGTTCCACCCACTCCCTTGAGTCAAATAAACCAAAAGCAGTGAAGAAATAAAGTATAGCTACAAACCCTTTGAAAAGGTCTACTTTAAAAACAGATTTGTATGCAATGATTGAGGGGCATGTCATTTAGAAGTGGGTGACATTATTTTATCAAGAGTAAATTCACATTGACCAATTAAAAATGGTTTCTCCTGAGTCCAGTTGCGGGCATAAGGGTATTTGGCCAAATACTGGACTGCTGCGAAAACACACTATAGTTGATTTCAGTTGTATCTTGGAACTGTTTATTGGCATGTACTGGTGTCTACTGATTTACAAGCTCATATTGTTATTTAACTAACACAACATTCCTGTGTTTTTTTTGCAATATTCATATATTGTGCTCACTGGGGAGCCACGTAAAATTGTATTGTTGTAAAAGAAAATTGTCAAAACAAATAACGTTTAAAATATCCTCAAAATGATTGTTATTTTCTAAAAGATTGCTGGATCTCTGGTTCCAATTCTAATACTCTCCAATCTTGTTATTGCACATTTTCTCCCCTTGTTCATTACATTTTCCCCATCTTCCATGTTTCGTTTTACAGAAAGTCAGAGTTTCCTACAGTTACACATTGATATTCAAAATTGAAGGATTCTGTATAGGATTCGGGTCTCCGTAGTTGGGCCTCACCTTGATATTTGCATTGCACTATACCTGGACCTTCGTCCACATATGATCCACCAATTAAATTAGTCCAGAATGCTGCCTCTTGCTTCTTGCTAGGCTCGCCTCTCAGAGCCTCTTGCTGTCTATCCTAGCTACCTTTGCTTCTTATTTCGAAACAGTTTAGGACTGACTGAAAAACAAAGTAGTAAATCTAAACGATTTTGTGTTACTGAGAAAAACATTCTCCCATATACAAACCAATCTGGGAATGATTTAATTCCCTTGCCACCATCGAAAGAGCTTTATGCCAACTCTCTGCTAAAGTACAAATCATCCCGTCTCCAGGTTGGAAATCATAATGAGAAGTTTGTAAATATCTACAAACATAATTGGCTGCGGGTGCTCACAAATTTACAAGGCTATACACAGCTTGGACCACCTTGGAATGCCAATTGTAGCACCCATGAGTAAGATTTACCGGTGCAAAGAACTACTGACTCATGGGCTTACTTCTACCAGGAATTCCTTTGTAAAATCCTTGCAGGCAGTAAATTAAAAAAAGATACATTCGACTGTACACTTATTTTTATGAAGAAAATTATATTTGTGAATTTGGTCCATTTTTTCTTGAGACTTTATATCTGTCACAAAATCCTTCTACTGGGTCTTCCTAAAGTTAGAAAGACCCACTATGATGACCATGCTTTTCTTTCCAGGTTACAAAAATATGGAGCTCTCTCCCCCTGGATTTTTGTTCATCCACCAACCACGTGACATTCAGAGAGGCTCAGAGAGCAAGGCTATTTAGAGCGTACTTGAAGCCTCCATTTATCACAGTTAGTTCCTAGTATCAGATCACCTTAAGTGACATTCGCACGCACTACAAATTGCCAAATTATAAACAAATACATTCAATTTAATTTTTTATAGATTTGACCTTTGGCAATTACTTATTTAGTAGAATGGAACTATATTGTTGATTTGCTAATGTTCCTGTTTTTCATCCCATTTTTCATAAGAAAAAAAAAATTGCCCAAAAATGTAATAGCGTACTATTTACAAGGACCTTGCGACCAAGGCTCGTTAATTTATAATAGCCGACCTCGAGAGCACCCTTTTTTAGAAACTGTTGAAAAAAGATGCACTGAGTGGCTGCCAAGCCTCGAACCCGTGGCTGAAGGCTGCACACTGTAAGCCTTTCTCTAGCTGGGGCATTTTTCCCTCACCTTACCTGTTTAACATGTTTCTCTTTTAGTAGGCGCTGACCCAGTCCTGACTCAGAAGAACATGAGCATTTAAATCAAACAGAACCTCTTGGTGGGAGGCACTTCATATTACAGTGCGGCAAAGAACACATTCTCCCAGTGAGCTTTGCACCTTTGAGACCCGCCACTCTCCCATCCAATAACAGTGCATGGCCTTTTAATTCACTTTTAATTGGCTCTGTAATGAACAATTACAGTATACAGGGAGTCTCAATTTATTCATTACACATTTCTCTTCTTGAGTTCTTTTGTTTAAATCAGAAATGTTTTCAAGGGCTGCTTCTTCAAAGCAGGCAGTGGTGCATGCCGGCAATAGGATTGGTTACCAAAGGAATGGGGGTTCAATTCTGAAGCCTGGCTGGAAACAGCTGCTGTTTGCCAGGCCTGAGAGCATCTCACGGCTTGAATTAAACTATAAAACGAAAAGGTAGGAAAGCTTTTAATTTCTTAGCAATCAACAAAGCAAACCTCACCTCTGGGGCCTGTGGGGGAACGGCAATTAAGAGGACTGGGGGAGGGGGGGGTTTGCTGTGGAATAAAGCCCGCTTCACACAGCCCATGTGGGTAATTGGATCCTCGCGAGCCCCCTGATCTGAAGAGGTGAAGCAGCGGAGCCCTATTTGTCCATTTTGCATGAAGAGAAAAGTGGAAGTCAAGCAGAAAACTCCCACATTTGGAACGGGATTAAATAAACCCAGAGAGAGATCCTCCCACCAGCTTCTTTGAAGGCCCTTTGTTTCCAAGTCTACAAGCAAAGCAAATTGCCAGGAGTGAGATTAGTGAGGAAAATTGTTTTTGGAACAATAATGTCCTTATTACTGGACTGGCGTGGGCTCCCTGTTTCATGCAAGAGAGCATGCGGAGGTGTGTGAGGCCTTAATTGCCTACTTCTGATAAATTGGAAGTCCAGGGAGAAATATATTCATTTGATTTGGTCCGGATCAAGTGCGCTCATTAATCAGAGAATAATTACTCTGTGAGCCCTGACATGTTTTTCACAAAAGAAACCCAGTGACAGGAATGACCTCATGTTTGTGTGGCCTTGCATCTTTCTCCATCCACTCCCTTCACCATGCACATGTCTTATTTCAATGTACATCTCTCTGAAAGTTAATGAGGTTTGGGTCAGGCGTTGGCAGCCCAAAGGACTTGAAGGGAGTGGATCAGTGAACGCACACATGCGGGCAGCTGGGATGGCTCAGTACTTTGGCAAAGGATTAGAGAACCTTTTAGCTCAAGGGCACAGGTTCAAGGCATGCCTGGGTGGCATGTTCTGAAATCTGCTACAGTCAGACGGCCATTTTGGTGGCCTCCACGGAAAGAGGTGGTGGTCTCATACATTTTACGTGTCGATGTTTTCTCCCCTCCTGGCTCCAGAATACCCACCAGTATCAATGGGTCTAAGAGGGTGGCCAGTGCATGGTAGTGAGTTTGAGAGAACACAAGATTCCATTGAAGGCTTTTCTACTTGAGCACACATGCATGGTACATACAATCTGTCATAAGTACTTGGAGTAGTTACTCAGTAGGTGTTTCTCTGATATTAGCTCAGGCGCTTAACATACTTTTTTGATTTGATTTCCAAAGCTTTTTGCAGGAAGAAAACAAATGTTTTCAATAAAAGTTGTATTGTAACTATTAATAAATTACATACGATTCCTACAATGAATTTGAAATTCAGGGTCAAATTTTTTTATTTTTTCACCCAGCAAAGCAAAAAAAGGGTCTGTGTTGTGAAAAGGGGAAACAGAACCTCACCATATCTACTACCGTATGGATCTGCGGCTGCTGTCCCCTGCGCTGGAGCACTTTCTTTCTTTCTAGCACCATGCACATATCTTTCTGTTATAGTACAACAGTGTCTGTGTGAGTCTAGCATAGGTTGTGTCCTGGAAGAGTCCCCTTTCAGTCCAAAACACGAGGCTCAGACACAGTTAAAAACTTTTCCCGTTTTGTATGTAAGCTGAAGAGTACACCACATGCACAGAGTTAGAAAATACTGAAGAAATTATAACTTTTCTTGAACTTTGCCCCTGCCTCGAGGAGGTGTATATTTTGGTGCTCATCCCTGTCTTCAAATGTTAGTAGAAAGGGTCTTGCATCAAAAAACATGGATGGTTGAATGGGAATGCCCATGTACCACCTTTGGCACGCCTCCTTGGTGCAAATTGTGCAAAGTAGCACAAAGCACTATTTTCTGTCACTTTGGTTGAACTTACATTCTACTATTGACATAGGCAAGGACACAGAACAGATTGAAACGTTTCACAGCCCGTTATTCACCCATCTTCTGCATTTACTCCTTCCCGGTATTTATCATGTGTTTCGGAACTTTCTCCCAAACCCCACGAGTAAAAAGTTTAAGAACGGTTCTGTCCGCCTCTGCCGTAGGCTGTAGTTGTTATCAAAAGATGAATGGCCCTCTTAATCAAAACAGGTCAGCATCGCTGCCTGGCTGCTTTCTCCACTTGATTTATTTTTTCTGCCTTGCATCCACACTACAATGCACCATTGAGCATCTTATGAAATACATGTGCCACGATAAGTACTCTCCCTTCATTAACTCTTGGGCACACTCGATCAAAAACAAATCTCTGGCAGCACTGTTCGACGGGTCATTTTTTTAAAAAGAGAACCTGAAACAGTTCCTGTGGAGGTCAACCAAACCTTTTTTTTTCATGATGAATGTAAGTGAAAACAGACCACTGCTATTCTACAAATTACATCATACAGGGCTGGCTGCGTGAATGCCTGTCCGTAAGAATGGTGACGTGTTTAAAATGGCGGCCTGAGCCCCTCCCTGGATGCTAACCTGACACCTGCCTTTTCACTTATTAACTCCTTCCTTATACACAGTAATGCGGTGGGTTGCAAACTGGCTTCTTACAGTTCAAATAAGAAGCAATGAGGGACTTAGACAATAAAGTCTAGTTTAAATTGTGTACAGAGGTAACCTGGGCCCGAGTCACCAAGTCATCCTTGCACCTAAGCTAAAAGTAAATGACACAAGTGCCTTATTCAACTACTGGTTAAAATTTCCATTGCCTAGTCACAAAACTTGAATGTAAACTCGTAAAAGGAATTATTCCCAGGTAAAATATTATTACAGCATTATGTTGTAATATTATGTATAGGAAAATCCAGCCCTATAGGAAAAGGAAGTGAGCACTGTAGACGGGATCATCTTGTAAAGACGGAAAGCATGTATGTAGCGATTACAAACTTTCCAATACCTGTTATCACTCTGGTAAATCCTCTCAAGGCCAAAGCCAAGAATACATCACTGGCGAAGGAGCCGGCCCTATTTCCACCATTGGTAATATACGCACACATATAAAGCAGCCTTGAATGTATTGCAAATTCCCATTCTTTGGTGCTACAAGGCAGAACACAGTATGCCATTTGCACTATGTTTGCCACTCACATAATATGAAAAGGAAAGTGTGTGACTAGCACCAAACTAGTATTTTCTGCATCGCTGAAAATACAGTCATTAGTTGTGTGCTGTTTTTATTGTTTTATATGAAAATAATTCCGGAAAACAAATATAAAGTTATTAGCATTTTTACGAGATTAAGTATGAGTTAAAATAATTGCCTCTCATTCTTAATATGTTTTTATTAAAGGCACCAATGTGCTGCATCTTCGCATAGATTTGTAAAGTACCAGCATTTTGAAACTATATTACAGATTTCAAACCATTAGCAAACTATACTTGTCACATACTTTTGTAACGATTTCACGTTCCATGTTCTCCATTTTGCTCTTGTAAAATATTACTATAATGTTGACTGGAGCCAAGTTTTTTCCTTCACCTCTCTATTACACATGCAGAAAAGTGGTGGAATTTATTTTTACACCAGCTCAAATTTTACACAAGATGGTCAATGAATGTACTATTCGCTTTAGGTTTTAATGAATTTTCTGGTGCAACATAAACAAATATATATATGTGTGTGTGTGTGTGTGTGTTTGAGAGTGCGCGCGTGTGTGTGTGTTATATGAAAGCGAAGTCAGGTAGGTAGAATAGCTTTTTATTTTATGTAACATAGATCGATACAAAATATGTAGGCTGCATTCCCTACCGGCAAATCAGCAACAAAGGTTATGAATAATTGAAATACATATATACAAACAGCCCAAACGGCATTTAGTGTGCCATTACAGCTTTGTTTCACCTTTATCAAGATGAAAGGATGTCATGAAGCCATCGGACTACCTTAATAATTTGAGTTTTTGTTTTGTATTGTCGGTACATGTTATAGTTTACATTCACCTTCCTGTTTGATCAGTCTACCTGCAGTGAGCCGGGAACCAGGCCTCTGCATATGGATGACATGTTTATAGGGCTCAATTTCTATCCTTGGTTTTATTGCATTAACGCCAGATGCCAGCCTGCCGAAAATGGCTACTGACTGACAGAAACTCGTGTTGTGGTCATATGGCTGAGATACCCGCCACCCCCTCTCAACACAAAATCCCCAAGGATGGGAAGACGGAAACGGTTCTGAACTTTTGGAAGGCGGGAGGGAGTTACCCTTCCCAGCCGTATTTATTAAAATATGAAACAAAATTAAAACATTAAAATAACAGTTTCATATCATGTACAATTTCATTTATACAGTACGATGTTCTTGGCTGACCTTAACACATCTCTAATACAAAGGTTCTCCTAGCCGATACTAAACATCCTGCAAATGCATTTCTGAACATTGAAATTGTACATCCTAACGTTACGGGCCAACGGCAAGGTCGTAACCGGTGTCAGATCCCCAATACCAATTCCCCCCTCACTTGTGAGGGGCGGGCGCACAGAGGACTGTACCTCTGTGCCAACTTCCAATTTCCCTTGCCTTAGCGGGGGGCCCCTGTTAACTCGACGCCATCTTAGTGGTCGTCCGAGGACTCGTGTGAGGTGTCTAGAAGGTAGCGTAGACCCCCCTCCCACCCCACACAACTTACCACAGCTGCCGTCGCAGATGTCCGGGCCCCGGGAAATTCCGAGGAGGGGTCCGTATCCCCTCCTCCCCAGTGAAGGGGCCTATGGCCGCCTTCCCTTTCGGCGTCCCATCCTTAGATGGGACCGCCTCCCGTTTGAGGGGCCAATGGCCGCCTCCCCCCGGGCGCTCCCATCCGTAATGGGTGACGCCCAAACCTCTAGGGATCTTCCAATTACTGCTCACCGATCATGACCTTACCGCCCGACCAGAAATAAATACGACATTTTAAACTAAGCTAACGACAAGGAAATTATCACATTCAACGATTTTACGTAGAACTCTACTGAGCATCCCCATTAAACTTATTCGCAAACATTTCTGCTAAGAAACATGTTAAAACGAAACTCATCCTTTATTATACACACATTATCAACTTTTTCCCAGACAACCTGTAAGAGAAACCAACTCTACTGAGCATCATTATTAAACATATTCGCAAACCTTTCTTCTAAGAAAACATGTTAAAAACGAAAATCATCCTTTATTATACACACATTATCAACTTTATTCCAAGACAACCTGTAAGAGAAACCAATTCACGTCAATCAATTTTATTCCAACAAATCGCTGTCAACAGGGGCTGGTGGGTGGGTCAAAATTGGCTCTTCGGTCCGTCTCGAGCTCACGTGCAACGCGGGGGTGCAGCTTCAGAGCACAGGAACAAGAGGATGCTTCCTTGGCTTGTCGCTTCTTTTATCCTTCTTCGGGCGGGCGTAGACCCTCCTTCAATCCGCCCCCCGGGCGTGGCTGGCGGTGTTGGTGTCTAGGACAACCCCTTCTTGGGCGGGAAAAGGCGCGCCCCAGCTGCGCCGCTTCGGGCATACCAGCCGGGACACGCCTCCCGCCCAAAATGGTTTCCCGGGGAGATCGGGGTACTCCACCATACGTTCGGGGGGACCGAGTGGTCGCCCCTTTCCATATGGCTGAGATACCCGCCACCCCCTCTCAACACAAAATCCCCAAGGATGGGAAGACGGAAACGGTTCTGAACTTTTGGAAGGCGGGAGGGAGTTACCCTTCCCGGCCGTATTTATTAAAATATGAAACAAAATTAAAACATTAAAATAACAGTTTCATATCATGTACAATTTCATTTATACAGTACGATGTTCTTGGCTGACCTTAACACATCTCTAATACAAAGGTTCTCCTAGCCGATACTAAACATCCTGCAAATGCATTTCTGAACATTGAAATTGTACATCCTAACGTTACGGGCCAACGGCAAGGTCGTAACCGGTGTCAGATCCCCAATACCAATTCCCCCCTCACTTGTGAGGGGCAGGCGCACAGAGGACTGTACCTCTGTGCCAACTTCCAATTTCCCTTGCCTTAGCGGGGGCCCCCTGTTAACTCAACGCCATCTTAGTGGTCGTCCGAGGACTCGTGTGAGGTGTCTAGAAGGTAGCGTAGACCCCCCTCCCACCCCACACAACTTACCACACCTGCCGTCACAGATGTCCGGGCCCCGGGAAATTCCGAGGAGGGGTCCGTATCCCCTCCTCCCCAGTGAAGGGGCCTATGGCCGCCTTCCCTTTCGGCGTCCCATCCTTAGATGGGACCGCCTCCCGTTTGAGGGGCCAATGGCCGCCTCCCCCCGGGCGCTCCCATCCGTAATGGGTGACGCCCAAACCTCTAGGGATCTTCCAATTACTGCTCACCGATCATGACCTTACCGCCACAGGCCCGGATAGTTGACCGGCTATCCGGACCCCCCACAAAACTCCTACTTAAAGGTCATGGCTACAAATTCTTCAACCAAGCTATGAAGTCTCCTATGAGTAAATCATTCCCCACCCGGGACAAATGAACCCCGTCCTCCAAATACATCTGATCCCCCCTGATACACCCATGCGGAATAGAATGCAATGTATTCGTACGAAACAATCTACCAAGTTTGTTATTTACTTTCTTCACAGAATGATTTAAAGCAGACACAGAATTAGCCCCCCGCCACACCTTCCGTGGGACCATGTGGGACCATGCAATTGTGCACCCAGGGACCCTCTTTGCCAACCAACTTACAGTGGATAATATTACCTCGAGAAGCACTCGCCGACCAATGGTCACCAAATCATTGCCCCCAAGATGCACTATGAGTATAGATGGCGGTGACCTCGTCCGCCCTAACAAACCCTCCATAAAAACCTGAAACTGGTCAATACAGAGCCCGCCCCTTCCGTAGAAGGTCACCCTGTACCCGTATTCCCCAGCCATGTGAATCATGTCACCTGCTTTGAATACGTCTGCGGCACGCCTCACGTATGAGTGGCCCACGACCCACACCACTCTGTCCACAGCCGGTGTCCTTTGACCGCTGGTTTCCAGGTGTCGGGTCGACTGCACAGTCTGCCCCGCCTCGTAAGCATGCGAAACTGTAAAACCAAACAAAAACAAGAAGCGTGAGTTCATGATATTAGCGTCACAACATGTGCAACCGCACGTACCGTTTATAACAATTCGAGGACCAACGGCCCAACTGTTTCACTTTATCCACACTCAGACCCCTGGCTGTGGCCTCAGTTGCAGCCCCTATCCTGAAGGAATGGGTCCCAAACTCGCACGGGTTTAACCCTGCGGCTGTAATCGCCATCGCAAGCACCCGTTGGAACTGAAACCTCGTCAGCGGGGTGGCATCGGCGTGCCTCAGTAAGCTTCCCCCCCATGCTGCCGCCCTCTGCGCCAAATATTCCTCAACGCAGGCTACCGGGCACATGGGCGATCCGGGAATCCGGCGGACCACTACACAATCGCCGTTTGCTCCTTGATCGGTCTTGGACCTGGCAAACGAGACTACCATTGTTTCCCCTTTAATGCGGATGTGCTCTCGGCACAGCCCCCCCGTATCCTGCTTATTCCTCGCTACCAGCTCGCTTACCCTCATAGCCCCATGGAATGCTAATGAAAAAGCGGCTCTAAACAGTACTGTCTCAGATTGAGATGAACATGTTGCAGGGAGTACTGACATCAACAGGGCCAACCTTTCCAGACCTATCGGGTGCCTGTCATCCACTCTGCGACCCTCAAGGCGTTGCCACCCTCGCAGCGCCTTCTGAACCACAAAAGACGCTGTGGGGTCCTGGAGACCATGAGCTCGTGCCATGAAAGAAATAGCGGCCCGGTGCCTCTGTGCCGTGGCTACTGATTTTCCTGCCTGACGTAAGGATAACAGAAACTTCAGGACATACTCCTCTTGGCCCCATAGCTCCCCCCCAGCAGAACCCAAAAAGGACCAATAGGAACGGCAGGGCCGTTTCTACCATTAGGCAAGACTAGGCGGCTGCCTAGGGCGGCAAAAAAGGGAGGGCGGCAAAAACCAGGAATTTGGAAATCCCCTTGAGTGAATGGCCGCCAAGTCTTGCCTAATGATAGAAACGGCGCTGCCCCTTGAGTGAACTTTTTTCGACCTTGAAAGCGCATTAGCGCCATCTAATATTCAACGTGACGTGAGGTTGCGTGACGTCACGTTCGGCGCCACAGGCGGGAGCCGTGCGTGCCCGCTCTCGTAGGAGCTCTGTGCTCGCCTCGTTGTCTCCTGCACCGCTCATCCCCCAAGGCAATGACGCACTGGACAGGACACCCAGACTACAGGTGAGGAGATCCCCTAAGGCGCAAACAGGTCTGCTCGTGTTGGCTGGTGCGCAGCCTACATCACTGGGGACTGCATGCACCTCTTCGTCACGCTGAGAGCAGCTCAGCACGAGTCAAAGTCTGCCCGGCTTTATCTCACCTCAGCGTGGGGCTGCAGAGGCCTGCTCCGGCGGGAGAGGAGGGAGTCAGTGCAGACACAGAGCCACCCCCGTCTCTGGTGAGACTGCCAGCTGCCATGCCCAGGTCTGTGGAAACGAAGGGAGGCCAGCCTTGCCCTGGGTGACGCCACCACAGCGGCTAATAATCACTTTAGTAACTCCTGTTCCTGTTGCACCATCACTGCAGTGAATAGCCACATTTCGATCAGGTTATTGACGATAAGAGGCTTCCTATGGAAGTCATATTTATCCAGACTATACATTATATAACACACGGGCGAATGGATGTAATGGGGTAAAGTGGAAGGCCAGATAAATTTGTTTATTTTAAACCCTAGCTAGCGAGCAACCAGGCGTGTGCGCTTTTGTTTTTCAAGTGCCGACAGCTACAGTTTCTCTTACTCGGTCAGTGTGCAGGGGCAAGCCACCATGAGAGGCTGGGTTAAAATATGGTGCATCAGTGGGCGACAACAGACCAAAACGTGCGTGATAGCTGCTTAATGCTTTGAGCACTATCCCCGGGTCACAGAATTTCGAGGCGCCAAGGGAAAGATGAGAAGGTCACCCCCCCCCCCCCCACACACACACAGTTTTTCCTGTTTGAAATTATAACAAATGGGACATTCTCTAGCACTTCACTTTACGCGGAAATGTCTCAAAGTGTGTATGAATATTTTCCTTTGTAAAGCCCAATAAGCTTGTAGCATGGGTTATAACTGATAAGGCTTAACGACTACTTTATCCAGGTTAGAAAGTGATACACATTTTAAAGGTGATTTGACCTGAGTGCAAGGAGCCTTAGCCAAATATTTTTGTTTGTGTATGCAAAGCAGCAGTGACAATGGACAGAACGAGACTGTGATATAAAGACACCTTTAAAAGGGCATAAGGAATTGAGGGAGGTTCTTACTTAAAAGCATCTTAAAGTATTTGGTGCATGTGTTTTTAAAGCATATTGGACACGGCGCAATCCGTGTTTCATCCCTTTCCTTCTTTAATGTCTCGGGACAAACTATGCTTACACAGTGACGTGTGTTTAAGAACTGGTAGGACTATCTTAGGGTACCTGTTCTCTCGAAATTGATTGATTTTATGTAATTGTAACATCGCCGACGAAAATACGATGTTCCTAAAAGATAAGGGGCACCACAAGAGGCTAGAACGCAGACTCACCATGCTGGCTGGCTTCACTGGAAGTAAATTTTGAGAACAATTACAGAATTGGCCTGTACCTGGAGGCATAGCAGCTGAGGTAATGAGGAGTAACACCAAAATGTGTTGCATGTCGGATGTGCAGCTTGAGCATTGGTATCGTAAACGCTTGGTCCGTGTTAGGCCTGAATATCATTTCCATTCAAGGTATGGAATTGAGGTTGCAATTTCTTTGACTTGTGAGCAGTGCTTGAAATGAGAAAATAGAAGAGCAGGTACTCTGTACCAGAGTACCTGTACCTCACTCTTGAGAAGTGCCAGTACTCTCCCTCTTAAAATAAATAAGCATTAAAAATGCAATAGATTGCGCCTTTCATTAAGTTAAAGCCATTTGCTTTGCTATATAATACCATTAGCAAAGCAAATGGCTTTAACTTAATCAAAGGTGAGACCTATTGCATTTTCAATGCTCTTTTTTATGTATTTTGACATTTAAGTGCCCGTGCCGAGGACAGGAAACCACTGGCTCTAATTAGGCACTCCCACTTAAAATGGTAAATATGGGAGGTTTGCAGCAGATCACACACGTATCCAGGCGCCTTGGTGCTTGTTTGACTACTTGGCACTCTCTGTACTTTCTCTGCCACCACACTATAGTAGATTTTTACTTTTTATAGGCCCCCGAGGTTCAATGCATTGCACTTCAGCCAGGATCTTCATTAACCCTCTCGCCAGGTCCCATTATTCTTGAAAGATTGTTTTTTTATAATCAAATCTTCTGAATTTTCGACCGATTTACATTTCCGTGGTGAGGAGAACTGGCACCTCACTTGTGTTCTCTATAATTCTCTTTGACAGGGATTCTAAGATACTGCAAGTTTGTGCACAATTGCTGGCGTCAGTAAGTGGCTGTGGGCTAGGGGGCAGGGTAGGTGGCAAGTGAGCTCTAGGAGAGTAGGGGAAGTGTCATGCTTTATTTCCACCCTTGCCTTCACCTGCATTAATCACATTAGCAAACACAGCCTAGCCAATAGTAGAAGACATTTCTATAAATAGTTTCATTTCTTTTCATAATAAAGCTACTGCAATTAGTTTTAAAATGTCCACAAATACCCTGCCTCCACACATGTGGCTCCTATAAATGTAGCTGGGAGAGTCTGTGTGGACCACCTCCGCCAACTAGATGTCGGTGACCATTTGTAATGACAAATGGGAATGGCTGTAAAGAACTCTGAAAGAGAGCCTAAAAGCAGCGATGTCCAGCACGGCCACCATAAAAGTCGTAGCGCTTCTACCGGGCGGGGCGTTAGGCTCCTGGTAGCCTCGTAAAAAGCGATCCTTCTTCGGGACTGCCACAACTTTCTAGTACAGTTGCTTTCTCCTAACTGGACACTTTTATTTCTATTTTATTTTTGGGGGGTGCTTTAAGTTCGTCCTTCAGTCTTCACCAGTCAGTTTTGCGAGGGCATTTGGTGATGAATTAATATGGAATCACGTCCAAGTGTTAGATTTTTTTGCAGACTAGGCTGCTAGTTAGAGCATCTTAAGTCGTTGCATTCACTCCCTAGTACTTGGTAACCAAGAGAGGTGGGCTGAAGAATAAATGAACTTAAATGAAATTAACTAGCCGGGATGACAGGGGGAGAGAGTGATGGTAGTAAAAGGAAGGGGGCGGCATTTTTCAATTCTCGCCTAGGGTGGCAAAACGCCTAGAAACGGCCCTGAGGAACGGAACGCCCCTTCGTATGCCTTCCTTGTTCTGGGAGCTAGACTCTCTCCCACGAGGTCTTGTAGTCCGGGGCACCGAGAGACCAGAGAGCTTCGGGAAAAGGTGCCGCCACCGGGTCCGCTGAGGGTAGGAAACCCCAGAAGGCCTGCATACGGGAACGAGAAAGCGCATCAGCTGCCTGATTTAACACCCCTGGCACATGTTTTGCCCTAAAGTGGACGTTTAGCCTCATACACAGCAAAACAATTTCCTTCAGCAATCTCAAGATCCATCTGCAGCGGGCAGCCTGACTATTCATACACTCGACAACGGTCATATTATCAGACCAGAACACCACAGCGCGGTCACGAAATCCCTCGGGCCATGTTTTTAAGGCCACTAGAATAGGGAAAAGCTCAATAAATCCTATGTTACCTGTGAGCCCATTCTCGTGCCACCATGCCGGCCAGGTTTGTGCTGACCAGTGATTACCAAAAATGGCGCCAAATCCAACACTCCCTGCCGAGTCTGTCCACAACCCCAACTCCTCCGAGGAGACCCCGGGTTTGCTCCACACGACCCGACCGTTGAAATCCGCCAGAAATGCCATCCATATGAGCATGTCCTGCCGGACCTCGGCCGAGAGCCTTGTGCGGTGGTGGCCTTCCTTAAGGCCAACCATGGCCTGTGCAATCGAGCGGGAAAATGGGCGCGCCGTTGGGATCACTCTCAGGACAAAATTCAGTTGACCCACGACCTGCTGTAACTGATGTAATCTCACTTTGGTCGCGCTAATACATTCTTTAAGCGATGCCTCGAATTTCGCCACCTTTCCTTTGGGCAAGCGGAAGCACCCCTCTTCGGAATCGAGCTCTATTCCAAGAAACTCGAGCGAAGTAGACGGCCCCACTGTCTTACCGGGTGCCAATGGCACGCCAAAGCGCCTCATGAGATCACAAAATTCATTCAAAGCTCGTGCACACTCTATGTCCCCAGCTGCCCCCAGGAACAGAAAATCATCAAGATAATGCATCACATGAGTAAACCCTGTTATTCTTGTGAAGGCCCATTGCAAAAAACAACTGAATCTTTCAAAATAAGCACAAGAGATGGAGCAACCCATTGGCATACATTTATCCATGTAATAGTGACCCTGAAACATGAAACCAAGGAGACGCTGATCGTAAGGGTGTACCGGGAGCAACCGGAACGCTGACTCGATATCTGATTTAGCCATCAGCGCTCCGGGCCCTAGGCGATTCAAAATGGCGACGGCCTCATCGAAAGATGCGTACCGCACCGAACAAACTCCCGGGTCAATCGCATCGTTCACCGAAAGACCCCTTGGAGCTGACAAATTATGTATCAACCTGAATTCCCCCGGATCTTTTTTGGGGACTACACCGAGGGGTGAACAAACAAAATTAGCAACTGGCGGGTTGTCATATGGTCCAGCAACCCGACCTCGGGCCACCTCTTTACCAATCTTTGCTTGTACCACCGCCGCATTCTGCTGCACCGATAGTTGATTCTTACATTGTGCTTCACCCTGAAAATCCCCCGCCGGGATGCGGAAACCATATGAGAAACCATCTCGCAACACCCCAGCGGAGATATGATCTGGGTATTCGTTTAGCCAAGGGATCATTGCCATGATATCAACCGGGGTCGGTAGCGGCGCCCCCTGGCCCATGTCAGACCTGTTTGGCGCTACCCCTACTCCCCGTATCACTAGTCTTTGTTCTGCACGTATTCTCCGGATGGGAGGACTGGCCACACCCCGAACATTTGTGCCTGAATTTACAAGAACCCTGTGGCCTAGTACATTTTCCCCTGTTAAAGCTCCAGCAGACCCCTTTTTTCCCTGTGCTGCCGCTAGTCCTTGAGTTCCGGTCATTGCTGGAACTTGCTCGAAAGGGCGTCCCTGACGAATGGCGGGAATACCCGGCCATCTCACCCCCCAATGCTGGTGACTTCCCCATTTCCATATTTTGCCATGAAATGGAGTCAAAACAATCCCATGTCAGGGATGAATCATGTTCCTTGGATTTACGAAATATATTATCATAGGCAAACCATTGATTCCCTCCATACGTTTCATAAAAACCCATGATACGTGTCTGATACACAGCCAATTCCCCCAACAAATCGGGCCTACGTTCCCCCATAATTGCAGTGAACATTCCGAACGCTCTGCCCCAATTGCCTATCGATTCATCGACTCTAAAACCGGCCATCCTGGCTCGCCACACACTAGGATGCAGAAACTCTTTCTGGTTTTTTACATGCTCGATTTCGTAGTGATCGGTCAACAAGGAAAATATGTTTACATATTTATCTGCCCATATCCTCTCCTTCACCTCCTTCAGGATATGCTGCACAGTTTTCTCCCTCCTCGAAGGTACCGATCCCTCCCCAACCATCGGCAATGGCTTACCTGAAGCTGCCGCTGTAACTGTCGACCCCGCCGTACCAACGCCTGATCCTGGTTGACCCACGGGCGCCTGCGGGGAAAAAAAAAGACAAGGTGGTTTTGCGGCCTCCCGTGATTGCCGCAACTGCCTCATTAATTGCTTGGCCTCCTCGGCCGTGTCCCCTGGAGCAACGGAACCCACGCCGTTACTACCCAACCATGCCGCCAGCTGGGCGGCCAACTCCGGGGGCATGTCCCCCTCGTTCACAGGGGTAACCACAACAGGGATCGGCTGCCCCTCGACGGGAACCGGCACAGGAGCCTCCACCGGTCTGGGAGGGCTCGCCGGGGGAGCCTCCGGAACTGGGACCTCGTCTTCATTTGCCCCGTTCCTGGCCCTCTTTCTTCTCCCGGCAGGGACCGCCCCTGGGATGGTTCTTTTTGGTCGTCCTGTACCATCTCTGGCCGCCATTTTTTTCTTCATCTCCGCCATGTCTTTCATCAGCATACGGAGCATTTGGTCGGTGCTAACCTTCTTTGCAACCCTTTTGCCCGGCATTCTCCTCACGTAGATGAAAGGTCCTGGACAAGACTTGTAGCGCTAGAAGAGAAAAAAGAGAAATTACAAATTTCAAAATTGGCTCTTCGTTCCGTCTCGAGCTCACGTGCAACGCGGGGGTGCAGCTTCAGAGCACAGGAACAAGAGGATGCTTCCTTGGCTTGTCGCTCCTTTTATCCTTCTTCGGGCGGGCGTAGACCCTCCTTCAATCCGCCCCCCGGGCGTGGCTGGCGGTGTTGGTGTCTAGGACAACCCCTTCTTGGGCGGGAAAAGGCGCGCCCCAGCTACGCTGCTTCGGGCATACCAGCCGGGACACGCCTCCCGCCCAAAATGGTTTCCCGGGGAGATCGGGCTCCTCCACCATACGTTCGGGGGGACCGAGTGGTCGCCCCTTTCCATTAACGGCCGTATTCAGTGCTGCAATTGGTACACATTTACTCCGGGAACCAAACATTGGAGGGTCAAGGTGTGGCAGAGATAAAGGGGTATAGTCACAAGGGCGGCAGAGGAAAAGGGGTGTAGTCACAAGGGCGGGAGCCCGAAAAACAGATTCTGGCATTCAACTTCACATTGATTTAAAAAAAAAAAAAAACCTGCTGCAGAGACATGTGACAGTAAATCTGTTTTCCAGGTTACTTAATTGAACACAAATAGGCTGCATTTTAAAATATCTAACACCTTTAAGACACCTGCTGCAGAGATCTTTGTGTGCCCAGTACTTTTGAAAGGATTATAATAAAGGTAAGATAACTTTAGTGGTTCACACAGTTATGTCTTTTGGCCAGCCACAGTTTTGACTCATAAAGTACCATGGAGGACATCATATAACATGCAGATCAGAGATTTGTATTTTATTTAGATAGATAAGTAAGCCACTGCTCTGAAACTGAGACCATTTTATTATTTGCATTTCATAAGTTGCAAGCCTTCTAATGTAGCACAGTGATCTATTGACGTAATCAAGGTGCTGCTTGCAAACTGTAAGTGATGGGTTTACATCATTATTGTTTTTTCTCATTCTGTCGTTATTCTAAGATTGCAAAGAAGGCTTTTTTTGGGAGGTGTTTGCACAGACAACTGCAATCACTGCGTTATGTTTTAAATCCTGATGTTGTGTTTCTCCCGACCAACCACTCGTGAAATTTAATATCTACAAGTATGGATAATACATGATTCCTACACCTTATAACACACATTGTCTTATGTAACATTTCCTGTACATTGATTTACACTTTTGTGTAATTTATTGACTCTCTATTTGTTTTGTGAAGCGCCGTGACACCCAACACTGGGAGCATGGTAAAATAATTAAATAAAATTAATAGAAGCTGGTATTTAAATCAATAATTGTATAATTACTCGTACAGACAGATAAATATTACATTCTTACTGAGCAAGCACATCTCTTAAATAGGAATTTGAACAAGGTTAATAACCTGCCTCTAAATCATAGTTTCTCTTAAGTACTTTTGAAGTGATAAGATACATGCTTTTGTTTCCTTCCATTGCATTGGCATCTAGGTGTTAGGCTCCACAGGGCTCCCAGCCAGGATGATACTTGAGCAAAAGGAGGGCTGATGACCTTGGAAGGGCGAGATTTTGATCGATACCTTATCACTATTGATCTAAACCCCGATCTGGTCGACTGAACCTTTGTTGCCTGTCATTGAGGGAAGAAAGTGCATCTCTTACCAAGTTAGTTCACCCAATAAAGGACTCCGCTCCGAAAGATCACAGACAACTTCTAGCTTTCAAAGATTTATTATATAGTCAGAATAAGCTGCAAGTACAGGCATCTCAGAATGAGATTCACAAGATACACGGGCCCAACTACATACATGTGCTCTCTGAAAACCCTCAGACGAGCAAAGAAAACTACCAATACAAGTTCTAAGAATAATAAAGCTATCAGCATTGACACGTACTGAGATCTCTCCGTCATTTAAGTTGGAGGAAAAACACAGGTTAGGCTGTCCCTACCCTGCTCTGGATGGTATCCCTACTTAACAAAGTCCCAACCTATCAAAAGGTGTCAGCGGTGAGTGACTTCCTAGGGAGGTCACCCACTCTTAGTCTCTTGGTGAAAGCCTACAGTTCTCCAGTCAAGGCCCCTCTCTGCCTACCCATCCGCTCTCTAAAGGGTCCTCAGGCATCTGCTCTAACTCCACCCAGGGGTGCTGTCCCTAATACAAAACAGTCAACAACATTTGAGACGCCCCTCGTGAGACGCCCCTCACGTGGTGTAGCTTCTGGCTTTTTCCATGCTGCTTTGTGTTGGGCCTCGTGCGTTAGAGTTGACCTTGCTTCTCAGACTCTTCTCCGGCCCGCTGATACCCCTTAAAACATTCCGGAACCCTCCTCCATGTCTGTGCCGGCTCCTGAACAACCCTCTATTCATTTCATTTATAATTGAATCCCCCCTTTCTCTTGCAGACAGACACCTGCAGCCAAGATCCCAATTCTCATAGACTTCCAGCCAAAGTTGCAACATTATCCTCGGCACAGACTAAATACGTGTAAATCAGTGTCTTTTAAACATTTCAGGCCTACTACATTTCTTATAGTGATTATATTCTTCAAATCCTTCATTGATTAATGGCATGTTAATACTCTACTCTATAATTAGGTAAACACATCTATAAAACATCCCTATTATTAATTACTAAATGACATTAGTGCAATCCACGTCGTGAAATCGAACCCCTCTCCCGTTCCTTTCGGCTCTGACCCTGAGGCCTACCGCGTTCTATGTTTAACCACATTTTGTCCTTACATTTTAGCAGCTACACGACATGGATTCAAGATTAATCCCGCCTAATAAGGTTATACATCTCACACATTTCTGCATTAGTTCCATTTCTACATAAGTCTCTAGATTAGCTACACATTTCAGAATACAGATGCATATAATATCAGCACTCATGGCATTTCTCTTCATGACTTGTGCTTACTACGTGTAAGTGTGATATACTCATACATTTAGGTCAGTTTGCGCTCTCTCAGTTCCCCCCTTTGATGACCTCTCGGGGTCATCACTAACATTTAAACTGAAGTAATCGCCAATGGACCTCGTTTCCGCGTTTCCAGAGCCCTCAGGCTCCTGTACTGATTGTCTTGTATGGCAGCTAATCTCTGCAGCTGTTCCTCCCGAGCTCTTTCAATTCTCCTGGCTCTGTACCATTTGAATGCCCTCACCAATCCCCACAACATGATCACACAGATCAATATTATGATGATAGGTTTCAACACAGACCACACAAGGCTTTTTCCTAAGTTGGCAAACCACCCTCCAGCTTCACTCATTCCGTGACCCACCTTCTCCCAAACATTTTCTCTACTCAGGTCTTCGATCTCTTTGTGAATATCAGTTATGTTCATAATAACTTTCTCAAGGGGCTTGGAATTGTCTGGAATGTAGGTGCAACATTCCTGGACCTTCAAAGCCTTACAGACTCCGCCCTCTTTTGCTAGTAGGACGTCTAAGGCAAGACGGTTTTGAAGAACCATGGCCCTTATCGATTGCATCTCTCCCTCCACCAGCATTAAGGACTGAGCAGTGCTGGCAGACAACCTGTCTACGACTGTTGCCAGTTGTCTAATTTTTACATCATTAAGGATTAATCCCAAAAGAGGGAACACAGCTCCAAATACATCTCCAACCATTTCTGCATCTCCTATATCTCTCCTTCCTCTCGATGATGTCTTGCCCTCGATGATCTCTAAGTCTTGGGCATGATATATTTTGGGGAAGATAATTGCCAAGTAACATGATCCATACCAGTTGTTAGGTAGTCTCACGTAGGCATTTCTTCCACATACAAAATACACATTTGGAATCACTTGCATTCCTTTTAGGAAATCCTTAGTATAATATTCTAGATTGAAAGCATGTTCACAGCTAACTTCTCCCACGTATACATTTTCATAATACGTTTTGGCTCGGTGAAGACATAACTTTCCTCTCTGCGTTCTATCTAAAGCTATTGGACCACTACTACCCTTTCTCTTGTGTGCCTTCTCTTCCTCGGTCCAATCTGTTTTCCATTGTCCTGATTTTTTCAAAATCTTTTGTCTCCTGTATCGATCATCCACCTGCCCTATGAACTTCTTCTCGACTTCTGACACCTTGCATGTCAGGTTATTTCTGCGGGCATGTGAAGTATCTAAGGTAATCCAAGGAATGAAAAACTTTGCCAATCTGTCTTCACTCTTCCAATAGTCCCATTTATTCATTTGCTTATAATTTGGGACTTCTGGCAACACTGAGTCATAATTGGAGAAATAGTATTCAAAACTATCTCTCCCATAAAATATCCTAAGCAATAAGCTACATGTAATGCCATATGTCAGCGGGAGGTGATGATATCGAATGCCTTCATCTACAGACGCCGGCAACTGCATGCAGACATAGCAGTCCTTAACCTCCATGGCATCCACGTATTCATATAAAAGTTTAGCATAAGCATTTGACCTAAAGTCGCCTTGGGACTCATCTACGTGTAACCTGCGAGCTTCTGCAGCTAATAACGCTTTCTCTTGAGTGTTTTCCCCTTTCTCACCAGCAACGGTGGGTGTAGGCGCTTCTACAGATTTCACATCGGTTACCTTTGCCTCTTCCTCATGTCCCTTTACATAAGAAACTGTGACTACTAAAACTATCAGTATTATCACCCCTACTATTAGTGTGCCTATTATACATTTGGCTCTGCGGTTCTGGGTGCCGGCTTCCATTTCGTCAGACAGTATGGCTCTCTCGTATCTCAGCACAAAGTTCTTTTCTTCTCGTTCCTTTACAGTCTCTTTTACTCCTTTTGTCCTTAGAACCACACAACTGGAAGCTGACAACCTTCTTCGCAAAAGTCCTTTAACAGTTCAATACAGACAACCCTAGCCCTTCTCCGTCAACTCAAAGGAAGGTCCCTAAGATTCTCTGCTTCCTGGGCGCTAGGTAATCTTCTTTTTCTTCTCGCTTATTTACAAAGTCTCTAAGCATCTACGATCAGGCTTGTGCCTGCAGCTTCGACAGCATAGTTCAATATTTCCAAACGAAGATTGTGCTCTTCATGGCTTGTTATCTTTGTACCAAAGTCGGGGAATTGCAATTCTGTGAAAAACATGTGCCTTAACTTGCTGAGGCGGGGAGGTCTGGGGAGCATGAAAGTTAGTGACCCTTCTTGTTCGACTCCGGGTACTAACAGTCGTATTTCCACTGTGACGATGGGCTCAGAACTGGACACCACCACCGCTCGTATCCTCCCTGTTTTCTGTTCCAAAGACATTTGTCGCCAGATATGTCCACTCAGGGGTGGAGTATCTTCGGCTAGGCACACGCACTCTTCTTGACCTTCTCAAGTCCGGTGCTTCAGCGCCCTGAGCACCTTCTTCCGGGTCTGAATCCTCTGATATCGGAGGAAGGGTTCTCTCTGGAGTTGACCTCAGGCTAGATCTCCTTCTTTGCGGCCAACTAGCTTCTCCACGTACCCTTCTACTCCTTCTTCTTCTGGTCTGTTCACACTCTCTGTCAGACCGGTCAGGGTCTGACTCGTACTCCCAGCTACTTTCTCCCTCAGTAGCGTCGTCCGTTTCGCTGTTGTGCTGACCGTCCTCAGCTTGGTCAGACTCGTACCCTTCTTCTGTTGGCACCTCTACAGCTTGGCTAGCCCCCTCTATGGCTTCTCGGTCCTCAGCTGGACGTCTATCCGAGAGAGGAGCTGTTTCTTCCAGAGGTGCTGGAACCCTCCGCGTATGCGACGCGTGGATCCAATTGGGCAGGCCTCCCACCTTCACAGCAGTGTTCGTGATCAGGATGATCTGGAAGGGCCCACGCCAACGAACATCCAGGCAGCTACTCCTCACGTGCTTTCGCACAACCACCCAGTCACCAGGACACAGGTCGTGGCACAGGTCCTGGCACGACGGAACTTCGGCAGCCTGCACCTGAAGGGACACAGAATGAATGGCGTCAGATAGCCCCTTACAATAGTCCAGGATCATATCATCTGTGATATTTAACAGTGCGGCAGTTGGGACAGATGGCAACCTCATTGCTCTCCCCATCAACACCTCATGAGGTGACAGCCCCGTTCTTCTATCTGGGGTACTACGGAGGCTCATAAGGACCAATGGCAGAGCGTCAGGCCAACTCAAGGATGTTGATGAACACACTTTTGCAATTCTGGCCTTTATAGTGCTATTGATCTGCTCCACAATTCCTGAGGCTTCTGGTCGGTAACTGCAATGCAATTTCTGATCTATGTTCAGAGCCGCACAAATCATTTTCACAAGCGAGCTGTTGAAATGCGTTCCCCTATCTGATTCCAAAGAGGCCGGCACCCCGAAGCGCGGAATGAGCTCCCTAAGCAGTAACTTGGCTACTGTGAGGGTGTCGCACCTACGTGTAGGGTATGCCTCAACCCATCTGGAGAATACGCAAACAACCACCAGAACATAACGGAGGCGGTTGCACCTTGGCAGTTCGATAAAATCCAACTGCATGCGGTTGAAGGGACCCCCTGACCTCCCAATGTGGCTCAGTGCAACTGGTGTCTTTTTCCCTACATTCAACTGCTGACAGGTCACACAACGCTGGCACACTGCTTCGGCTGCTACTCTGAACTTAGGATTGTACCAGGTCTGCCTAAACACTCTCAGCATAGCGTCTCTTCCTAAGTGTACGGGACCATGTATTTGTCTGGCCATTGGGCTCACCATCTCATTGGGCAACACTGCTCTGCCATCTGCTGAGACCCAGAAATGGGCCTCACCCACCACACATCCTGCCTTTTCCCATGTTTCTTTTTCAAAATCAGGAGCATTTTCTTGCATGCACTTCAGTTCGTCCCAAGAGTCAACAGTTTCCAGTATCATAGCTAATTCAGTTCTTACATTTATTCCACCCACTTCCACCTCTGTGAAAGAGTACCCTTGTTCCGCACAATACCGTGCGACTTCGTCGGCATATCTATTGCCTTGTGACACGAAGTCCATGTTTCTGGTATGTGCGGTGCATTTCACAACTGCGATACCTGCTGGACATTGCAGCGCCTCTAACAACAAGCGCACAAACTCTCCATTGCGAATGGGAGAGCCTGAAGAAGTCATGAAACCTCTTTGAGACCACAACTGCCCGTAATCGTGAACTACCCCGTAACCATATTGGCTGTCGGTGTATATGGTGACTCGAATTTGATTGCTTGCCAGGCAGGCACGCGTTAAGGCAATAATCTCGGCTACCTGAGCGGAGTGTACTCCTTCCAGGCACCCAGCTTCCACAACTCCAGTAATGGTACAAACAGCGTAGGCTGCTCTCAACTGCCCAACTTCGTCTCTTACACATGAGCCATCGACAAAGAAAATTTCATCTGGGTCAGTCAGTGGCTCATCCACGATGTCGGGTCTAGGTTTGGTGCATAGTTCAGTCACATCGAGGCAGTCATGGTCTGTACATTCATCATCATCTATGTCATTTGGAAGTGGCATCAAGGTGGCAGGGTTCAAAACAGAGCATCTCCTGAGGGTCACGTTCTCTGCAGCAAGTATGACTTGCTCATAGCGCGTGAGCCTACTGTTGGTCAGATGCTGTGTTTTGGTCCTGGTCATTAACAGTTCAACGGAATGGGGCACATATACCTCTAACGGGTGCCCCATAACAATATTCTCACATCTCTCAATACTGACACCTGTTGCGGCAACGGATTTGAGACATCCGGGCAACGCTGCAGCTACTGGATCTAACGTAGCTGAGAAGTAGGCAACTGGTCTACGGGCATTCCCATGAATTTGGACCAACACAGACAGTGCACAACCCTCTCTCTCACAACAATAAAGCAAGAATGGTTTATCGTAATCAGGCATTCCCAAAGCCGGAGCACGACACAGGTCCTCTCTCAGCTGTAGGAACGCCATCAAACAGTCCTTGTCCCATGGTACCGGATCGCTCACCTCCTTGTGCGTCAGTTTTTGCAAGGGCTTTGCTTTCAGCGAAAAGTTTGCAATCCACTGTCGGCAATATCCCACCATCCCTAGGAACATCCTGACTTCTCTATGTGTTTTAGGCGCATTCCTCTTCATGATGGCCTCTATCCTGTCTGGGGACACTTTTCGTTTACCTTTCTCAATTCTGTGTCCCAGGTACTGCACTTCTGTCAGGCAGTACTGCAATTTTCCCGGGGACACCTTGTGCCCATTTGCAGCTAGGTGATTTAGCAAAGCAATGGAGTCTTCCCTACAAGCTTCTTCGGTCTCTGACGCCACAAGGAGGTCATCTATGTACTGGACCAGAACTGATCTCTGGGGCAGTACTAGACTTTCAAGATTTTTCTTCAGAAGCTGGTTGAAGATCGATGGGCTCTCTGTATACCCCTGAGGAATACGACACCATGTTAGGACGCGACCTTCCAGCTTAAATGCGAAAAGAAAATGGCTTTCTTCGTCCAGAGGGATCGAAAAGAAAGCCTGACAAAGATCAATCACAGTGAACCACTCAGCTTGGAATGGAATCTGAAACAGTATCACTGATGGATTCGGTACCACTGGACAACATGAAACAACAATGTTATTAATCTTTCGGAGGTCCTGCACTATCCGGAACTTCCCATTTGGTTTCTGCAGACCCATAATCGGGGAGTTACATGGACTACCCACGATTTCTTTCAGTATCCCCTGCTTAATCATGGACTCAATCACGGGCTTTATACCTGCAATTGTTTCTGGAGTCAATTTATATTGGGGTGTTCTCGGAAACTCAGCATGTGGTTTCACTACAATTTTCACTGGGTCTACTCCCTTGACCAGTCCAATCTCCTCCCCGGTAAAATCCCACACTTCTGGTGCCACTGTCTCTCTCAGATCCCAGGGGAGCTCGTCTACGGTCAGAGTGGGGTACAGCTCCACACAGATTCTTGAATTTGCGACCTTGAAGTCAGCATCGTCGTCATTGGTCAATACCTCCACTCCTTGCGGGGTGCAGTATATGGTGCAATTTAACTTGCACAAAAGATCTCTTCCTAGCAGACATACAGGACTAGAATCGCAAACCACAAACTGGTGCTCATCGCTGTATTTCCCTATTTTCACCTGCACTGGTTCAGTCAATGGGCTGGTAATTCTCCTGTTTGCGACCCCCACCACTTGTATAGTCTCTCCAGACATGGGCAGGCCTGGAACTGCGGCTGATCTGATCGTGGATCGAGTGGCTCCTGTGTCCACTAGGAATGTCGTGGGGCACCCTGCTACTTCGGCCTCAACATAGGGTCCCCTTTGATCCACCTCCAAGGCGGCCCCGAGGGTACAGTCCTCCCTTTCCACTCTCTGTCCAGTTAGTGGGTCTACGTAATAGCACTCCTCTCCACCTACAAACAGGGGCATCTGTCTATATGTCTTACCCATAGTCCCTACTCTGGGTGGCTGTGGGAACTGGGCTCGTGGAGGAGGGGTCCCCCCTTTGAGCACCTTTCCCTGGTATTGCGTTACCCCTCTCACAGGTGTATTCTGGACCTCTTCCTCCTCTACCTCTTGTTCCCCTATCTCGACATTGTAGGGACACTCGCGTTTCCAATGCCCCACCTCGTTACACTGGTGGCACCGAGTCTTTTTCTTCAAGGCAGCTATGTCTATTCTGGGTCTGAAGGTGGAGTTCTCCTCATTGCCCTTGTTCTGTCTATACTGTTTCTTTCCCCCAGTACCGGTCCCTTGCTGCTGTTGCTGCTGTCCCCCCTTCCCGGCTGCCTGCATCTGTACCACCATTAGTTTCTCCTTTAGTTTCTTTGCCTTGGAGTCTATCTCATTGCAGCAGTACCTGGCATATCTCAGGATTTCATCTAAGGGTTTATTTTTCCAACAAATCAAGTGTTGCTGAATCATCAAACTAATATCCGGTCTCAAACCCAGGACGAATTTGGACACAAATTGCCCTATGTTCTTTGGATCCATTACATCCAGACCGCTATACTGTTTAAACGCCTTCAACAATCTCTCATAGTATTCGTGAACTGTCTCTTTGGGTTCCTGTCTAGTTCGATCTATTTTGACCCAATCTATGTCCTGCATTGGCACTTTGTCTTTTAGCCAAGTCATCACTCTCTCGTATTTTGCCATTACGGTCTCGGACGGCCCATTAGTCTTAGCATCCCTTTCTGGCTCTGTTGTGGGCCACTCAGCGCTAACCTTGCATGCTGTCCACAAATCTCCTGGTACTACAATGTCAAACAGCGTGTTCAGATCTATCCATAGGACCTTTGAGATTTTTACGAATCTCTCAACTTGCTTGTACCACTCCACTGGGTTCTCCCGCAATTTGGGGAAGGAAGTGGTAAAAGCAGCTAAATCTCCCCTACTCCATGGGACGTGTACATAGTTCCCATTTGAAACTTCACGCAAAGGGTATGCCTCTACTCTTTGCAGTCCTCCTGGAGTCATACCAAGTATGCTCCTCCTGACGGTCCCCTTCTTGGACCACCTCTCTTCCCATTTATCTAGTGCCCTCCACGTCCTTATTCCAGCGATCAATTCCCTTATGTGTGTTTTCAATCCTATTGTTCTCCTCTCATCTAGGTCTCGATCTGAATAATGTAGCCTGTGGTTCCCCTGTAATGCCTTGGTCCTTGACAGGTCCACCATATATTTGCCTGCTAGTTCGACTAATTTCTCATGGATTGTTCTTGCCTTTCGGGTAACGTCCTTTGCCATGAACAGTATTTCATCCTGCTCATACATTTCCATTCTTTCTAAAGGCAGGGTACCGTCTACCATGTCATCCAGATCTGACTTTAAGCTGGCGACATCGAGTCTCTTGGCCTTTATCTCAGCTCGCAATATGTCTTTCGAAGGGGTTTCACAAGTTTCTCTCCCATCCCAACTCCGGGCCCTACGTTTGGGTTCGGGAGAGTTAAGGAGTGTTCTCCCTTGCTCCCATCTCTCCAGGTCCCATGCTCGGCCATCCGATCTTGGAAGGTGATGGAACACGGGCCTGTTACCCCCAATCTTACTCTGCCCATTCTCTCTTCCTTCTCTCTTTTCACAGTAGGACTCTCTGCTATTCTCCCTCCGGTCGCCATCCTCTCTCTGTCTAGTATCACTCAGTATCTGATATGATCCTTCTTGGTTGCCCATATTCCCTGGACTGCGCTCATGTCCGTCATCACAGGGACCGTGGCGCGGCCTCTCACAACTCCCATTCTGTTCTCTGGTGCCGGGCACACAGTGAGTACACTTAAAGCTGTCTCTGTATTCTTGCGTTCTCCTCTCTCCTTCACTGGGTATTGGGCGGGACACCCCTCCACTCTCGGGGCCCCCGTTTTCCAGGTCTGATCTACCTCCACTCCGGGCCCAGTGGGTGACTCCCCTACTGCCCTTCCCCCTCCCGTCCCACTCCGGACTGCTCTCTCCAGCCCCGCAGTGAGTCCGGGTTCCGCTATCTTGACTTTCCCTTTCAGCTTCCGCAGCTATGATGCTCTTGTGAGCCTCTACTGCCTCATCCCACTTCTTCATGTACTCGTTTAGCTCCTGAAAGGATTTCCGTCCAGATCCCCTCATATCCACTGGCCATCTATGGCCCCCAGGATCCCCCACTGGATCCTCTGCTGTGTGTACCGGGGTGCTCCACTCTCTTGGTATCGGCATCTGACTTGGGGAATTGATCGTATCGTTCCTCCTTGCCATTTCTGCTCTTTCTCTGTCCCTCCGTACCCGTTCCTCCCCTCTAGCTCTTTCTGGGTCATAAATCAATACTATAGGACCTATGGTAACAGGTACTTGTAGGGCATCGGGCAGTGCGTAGGATGTGGCACACTCCGTTTCCGGCACTCTTTGTACCACAAACCTCCCAACTACCTGCTGCATCGGACTAGGCTGTGACAATTCTTTCTTTGCAGCGGGATCCCAATCTGAACTGGGAAGCAGTCCATTCTCTCCTACGTTGCCCCCCTCCCTTTCACTATGCTCGCCTTCTCCCCCTGCTCTGTTATACGGGGGTGGCCTGTCTGTCAATAATCTGTTTATCAGGCTGTCCTCTGTTTCGCTCTCATCATCTTCTTCTAGGGGGCTTTTGTTTCCGGGCACCTCTAACACTGGGTATAATTTGTTTACTTCCATGTTATGCACTCTCCATCTTTTAGCATCTGCATCCCACTTGGCATCCTGCACTGCTCTTACCGATCTTTTCGCTCTTTCCTGTCGTCTATTCAAGTTCTTCTCGTGCGCTGCCCTAATCCATGCATTGAGAGCTTCAAACTGGGTTGGTCTAGGCAAGGGTCTCGTTGCGGTCATAACTGCTTTTAATCGGTGTAGCACCTCTAATCTGAACGTCCCGTACTTCTGGAACGTCAGTTCCTCATTTCCTTCTGTAATCTTACTCCACTCTGTAATCCACAAAATCGTATGCAACCCAACATTTTCCGCCATATAACGAGCTGGCGTACCCTCCGGCGGGGCTTCTTCCCCTTCATAAGATCCCCGCCTCTCTTTCTTAAAAGCCGCTCTTAACCATTTAAAACACTTCATGATTATACGCACAAATTCCAGCCTCAATACTCTGTTTACTTCCTGATGACAATCCACCAATCCTAGCGCGGCTTTGCTAGCTGGCCTATCGCAGCGCGGTCTTTTCCCGGCCGGCCAATCCCAGCGCGGCACTTTGTGACGTCACTCGTCTCCGCTTCGCAGCAGCACTTCTCCTTCCTCCGCTCTTCTCCCGGTCATGCATGCGTCCCATTCATACTCCGAAAAATGACTACTTCCGACCAAGCGGTCACTTCCCTCGACTGTACGTCCACAGTCTATCTGTAATTGCCAACGCAACTGACGAAATGTCTATCGTCTCTCTGATAGGTTGCTTATACACACAGTAACTTCCGACCAGCGTCCGTTACTCACGCACTCACTCTTTCGTTCCCCCTATCTCGGTCCTGCGGGCGATCAATGGTACCTCATGACCCCCTTCACTCTGGTTGACAATTACTCTGGATGTCCGATACACCCGAACCACTTAAGCTCTCTTTGAACTTAAGATTTCCACCGGTTGCGCGCGCTCACAACCTGTTCCACAGTCACTCTACAGGCATTCAACTCCGCCAGACATTACAACATAGATACAATACAAAAACACCGCAATCTAACACGCATGACCCTTTATACTCACTCTCGACCGATACTGCTGCTTTTCTGTCTCACGTCATCCGGACCTTCTTCGGCGGGCGGTTCTTCTGATCATCGGTCTCTAGGGGCCTTGGGGTAATCTAACCTGGCCTAGATCACCTTCCTCAAGAAGGCAACCATCCTCAATAGCTACCAACTGGAAGGGCGAGATTTTGATCGATACCTTATCACTATTGATCTAAACCCCGATCTGGTCGACTGAACCTTTGTTGCCTGTCATTGAGGGAAGAAAGTGCATCTCTTACCAAGTTAGTTCACCCAATAAAGGACTCCGCTCCGAAAGATCACAGACAACTTCTAGCTTTCAAAGATTTATTATATAGTCAGAATAAGCTGCAAGTACAGGCATCTCAGAATGAGATTCACAAGATGCACGGGCCCAACTACATACATGTGCTCTCTGGAAACCCTCAGACGAGCAAAGAAAACTACCAATACAAGTTCTAAGAATAATAAAGCTATCAGCATTGACACGTACTGAGATCTCTCCGTCATTTAAGTTGGAGGAAAAACACAGGTTAGGCTGTCCCTACCCTGCTCTGGATGGTATCCCTACTTAACAAAGTCCCAACCTATCAAAAGGTGTCAGCGGTGAGTGACTTCCTAGGGAGGTCACCCACTCTTAGTCTCTTGGTGAAAGCCTACAGTTCTCCAGTCAAGGCCCCTCTCTGCCTACCCATCCGCTCTCTAAAGGGTCCTCAGGCATCTGCTCTAACTCCACCCAGGGGTGCTGTCCCTAATACAAAACAGTCAACAACATTTGAGACGCCCCTCGTGAGACGCCCCTCACGTGGTGTAGCTTCTGGCTTTTTCCATGCTGCTTTGTGTTGGGCCTCGTGCGTTAGAGTTGACCTTGCTTCTCAGACTCTTCTCCGGCCCGCTGATACCCCTTAAAACATTCCGGAACCCTCCTCCATGTCTGTGCCGGCTCCTGAACAACCCTCTATTCATTTCATTTATAATTGAATCCCCCCTTTCTCTTGCAGACAGACACCTGCAGCCAAGATCCCAATTCTCATAGACTTCCAGCCAAAGTTGCAACATTATGCTCAGCACAGACTAAATACGTGTAAATCAGTGTCTTTTAAACATTTCAGGCCTACTACATTTCTTATAGTGATTATATTCTTCAAATCCTTCATTGATTAATGGCATGTTAATACTCTACTCTATAATTAGGTAATCACATCTATAAAACATCCCTATTATTAATTACTAAATGACATTAGTGCAATCCACGTCGTGAAATCGAACACCTCTCTCGTTCCTTTCGGCTCTGACCCTGAGGCCTACCGCGTTCTATGTTTAACCACATTTTGTCCTTACATTTTAGCAGCTACACGACATGGATTCGAGATTAATCCCGCCTAATAAGGTTATACATCTCACACATTTCTGCATTAGTTCCATTTCTACATAAGTCTCTAGATTAGCTACACATTTCAGAATACAGATGCATATAATATCAGCACTCATGGCATTTCTCTTCATGACTTGTGCTTACTACGTGTAAGTGTGATATACTCATACATTTAGGTCAGTTTGCGCTCTCTCACCCTTTAAATCAGGCCTTTTTTAAGCCCAGATGGGCGTTTAAATAATAAAAAACCCTCACTGCCTGAAGGTTTCTGCTTGGGTCTGAATGCAGACTCATAGGGGTGCTGCTGAATTCTGTCCTGGTGTTGGAAAATGACATTAGGACAAAGTCAGCATGTTTCCCTAGAAAATAACTGCCGGAACTAGGATATGGTGGGTTCCCCCTACTTTCCAGCAGTGGCTATTTTACATAAACTTAGTATAGTTTCAAAAACATCAAAACAAATCAATTAGCTTATTGTCCCCGCTTCAGAGTATTTTGGAAAAATAATTGTCCAAGCCAATAGATTTAACTTGTGTATTCTGCTTGCACACTTCCACCGACATGCTCCAGCCCAAATATACTATAGCGTAGCGTCCGCACTCACTTAATTCTAAACTTTGGTGTGTGACATAAAGGGGCGCAAATGTCAGTGATAATCAACTTATATGTGCAAAACAGCTTAGGGGTAAAAGTTGATGGAGTTGTAGTGCCAAAATGCCTTGCATTGATTGTTATCAAACCACTTGCTAAGGGTGCATGGGGGAAGGCAGAGGGATTCCAGGACAAACAAGCCTAGGTTTTGACACAAAGCTACCAAAATAACATGATCTGCTATTGTGTGAAATACCAAATCCCAAATTAAAATATTCTCAAACAATGTAAAAGCGTAATATCACGTAATAATCCCAAGCATGCCAGGTTTATTTTATTGGAGTAATTACTAACTTTGGGTTCCAGAGTTGTGTGCTACTCGCCATTAAGTGCTTCAATGCCTTAAGTGTAGTAAGCACTATAAAAATGCAGTTACGAAATCTAATATTTTATTTAATGTGTGAACCGTATCGGATATTATTTTATCTCTTACACTTCTGTCTCAACACTCTTCTAATGAATTTGGAGTCAGTTGCCACTCAATGTTTTATTGTCATTCACAACTCACTGTTTTCAAGGGGTATCCAGTAATTCTGCCCTTCATAGCACTATATGATTTAAGTATATTGGGAATGTAATACCATTCTTACAAAAATACAATTCTGATTTCCCTTTTGTGTCCTTTTTGTTAGAACTATGAGCAGAAACGTAGGTAACATAACAACAAAGGTTTCATTTGTAGCAGCACAAATGCGAATCCCCTATTGAAGCATGCTTAATGGGGGATATTTCATGTTCTACACATAAAGGTAGCCTTCAAGCTTACTATGAGCTCACCTTTACTGTCCTTCACTATCTACGACTGATGTACAGTTAAGGATACGGCCAGAGTAGACTAGGTATAACACAATCAGTTTTTCTATCATGTCCTCGCTTGTAGTTTGGTGATGTTGCTGTGGAAATTCAGTTTGGTTCTGATGTTGCCGGGCATGATTGAGAGGAATTCTTTATGATCCTCATCTGCCAAAAATAGATCCTAGTGCCAGGGACAAGCTCCTTCACGTTGGTGGAGGAGGGTCACCCCATTGCTTTCTCGCAGTATGAGAAGCTGAAACATAAAATGGTTTTATAAATACCATTTTACGTTTCTGCTTCTCGCACTGCGAGAAAGCAGAAGGGTTTGGTTGGGGGCGGGTGGGTGGGCAGTCCTGCTGTAGGGCAGGGGAGGAGTGGCTTGCCCACTCTGAGCGCCCTGACTGTGTGGTCGGCCCCAGGGCGGACCAAACCAGTCATACACCCTCTGCATTTCATGCAGCCTACATGGATAAAATGGCCTCCCCATAGCCTGTGTGGTCGGCCTCTCAGCCAATCCTAACGCTGCCATTGAAGCATTGTGATTGGCTCAGGGGAGGGGAGGGAGGCTGCCTGCTTCCTATCAGGAGCAGAGACACGCAGGACGGCGCAACGCGGGACCGGACTGGGCCGACGAAGGTAAGTTAAGTTTATTTATTTTTTATTTAAAATTACATCCCCCTCTTGACCCCACGACCCCCTCCACGCGCAGCCAACTGACCCCCCCACCTGAGAGTCATGCCAACCGGAACTGCCTAGTGCCCAGTGTCAAGCACGCTACCTGGGGTGGAAGAGGTTTTGTGCTTAATGAAACAAAAGCCTGGATTGATCTTCCACTATTTTTAAAAGTGATGCCCAGTCTCCTGCTCTTCAGGAAAACTCTGAAAACATGTTTGTTTTCCACTAATTAGCGATTCTTTGCGGGGTTTTTTTGTTTTTCAGTTAGCGCCAAGATGCCTATGGGCATTCGAACGCTCTAAAAGAATAAATAACAAAACTTAGCATTCGACTCGAGGAAGGAACCTGTTACAGTAGGACTGGTGCTGTTCAGGACACACCAGCCTATGCTCAGCTCTTGAAGGGCCTGGCTGGCTTCAACAAGATGCAAAGAGCTTAGTTTGACAGTGGGTGGAAGTTGCTCTCTAGACTCAATGGGAAAAACAGAATACTGATCCTGTCAAAGTTCATATAGTGAGGGAAGTTTTGGGAACCAGATCTTTTCATGCCAGTGAAGAGGTTTATTGCATGGAACTGTCAACAATAACATATGTATGGCAGAAAAAGGAACATCTTGCTATGGGAACTCGCATAGCTGTTCTTCTGATTAACTTTTTGGTAGGAAATTATCACATCACTCCATGTGCTTTGAGTGCAAAAAAGCTGTCTTATTTAAAACTGGCAAGCAGAGTACCCAGTTCTTTGGCACAGTTGCACAATCTACTCTGTCAAGTGGGCTAACACAAGGTTCGAACCAGCCCAACTCTAGTAAGTAACTCCCATCCCCAATTTCCTACCCCACAAACAGTTCTGAACTGCACACAACATTTGAAGTGTCATTAGTCCTTGTGGTCCCCGCACTGGGACTCACACTAATCGCCTTGTGATTCTCCCACCAGAACCCACATTAACCATCATGTCGTGCGTGCCTGCTCATTAGACCAAGCTCTCATCCTTGTGCTAAATCTTGGCTCCATTGTACTTGCTCAGTCTTACCCCCCTCTTTCCCCCAATTAGCTGAATGGCTTGCCTTCCTGTGCTTTCCCTTCAGTGACATCAATGCACAACAATAACAGTCCCGAGTTGCTAGCTGTAACCCATATGAACCACTTTGTGGTCCTCGCACCAGAAGCTACATTACCACCTTGTGGTCATCACTCTGGGGGCCATATTAACTATTTTGTTGAGCCTGCTCACTTATTGGAGCAGACCCTCGATTTTGCCTCTTGCTTGTTCTTAACCCACCCCTTCCTCCAATCAGTTAAACAGTTTGTCTTCCTCCACCACCAGAAAGACTCTTTCCAGAGATGTTATTTCTGTCCTCCACAACTCAGAGCTTCTTTTTTCATTCATCCACTCTTCCAAGGTCTTCGTCTACATTATTGGCTGTTTTTACAATATGCATGTGAAGATTAAAGAACATTTTGGATTCATACTAATTGGATGGACTAAATCATTTTGGAACTTATTTATTGTGGTGCACTTCACATTTTTGATTAATACTATGTTATTGCCTTGCTTGAACAAATGCATTCCATCATGCCTGAACAGGTACTGTGACTCAAACAGAATGCTCTGGTGTGCTATCCTCCAAACCCATCTCACTTTGCTGAAGCCCGTCATCTCCCTAGTCAGTTCCTTTCTGATTCTGTTTATCTCAGCTGTTGGCTAAACACACATCCCTCCTAGGCAACAGCCTAGTCCAAAACACCTGTGTGGACCCCCAGGAGACCTTCAGCATTTCCAAGCACTGATCCATGGGACAATTCTAGCCCAGTGGATTGCACCAAGTCATTCTCCTCAAGGTCAATGACTACCACATCAGCCTTTCCCCACTTTGCCTTGTCCTTGAACAAGACCGGTACCAGTTGCCCCCAATGCATCCTACCAAGCCCAAACCAATGGACCGTGGCACCATCTTTTTTCAGCCCCCGCTTGTTTCCTCAAAATTGCCTCTTGGCCTGCACTCCAGCCCACTTCACCAAGGAGTACATGCATATCCATATATTCCACCAGTGAGTCTCTGGACAAGTGGTACCTGCCAATAAAGCAAACAATCCATTAATTCTTGCTGAACATACCTCCACATACAAATTCTCCACTACCTCTCCAAACCCTAAAGTCTGTCTGCCCACGCCCCTACCCAGTAGCCCTCTGTCACTGCCCCTATCCAAAACAATTGCATGTCTAAGTCCAATGCCAGCAAGCCAACTCCCGTAAGCACATTTTTCTAACTCCCAGCATGTGCCCTGAGCTTACTGTAGCACAGGCAAATGGAGTCATCACCCCAGCCCCTTGACTTCCAAATCCCTGTAACTGCACCCAAGGCCATACCTATGCCTCACCTGAGTGGTGTAGGCACATCACTGCCTCCTTCCCTTTTGTTCAATCTTAGACCTCCTCAAAAGTACATCCAACCTCTTTGCCCTCCACACCAGGTTGGCCACCACCATCCTTATACTGCCTTTCCCACTATGCCTCCCAGGAGGACAAGCATATGACTCTCACCTGCTCCACTTTTGTCCTCAGGACCCCAATCGATAATAGGCACCTTGCCATGCAGTCAGGACCCACCGTCTAACATGCTCTGACCCAGATTCAACCGCATGGGTCATACCCCCATCATATCTTCCCACAAAATTCAATACATGCCAGTTTGCCTCTACGGTAATCACAAATAACCCCTTCTCTTTTTGATTCAGATGAATTCCAGTATATCCTTGTATTTCAACCATAACCCCATCCTGTGGTTGAGGCACTGTCTGCTATATGCTCCCTTCAACCTTGTTGGTAAGTCCTCCTCGTTGACACTGCTAGTGAATATTCTACAAGTATGTACAATTTCACAGCCCAATGTACAATATGTCTTCAGGAACCCAAAGCCCTTCCTTCATTCCATAGAGGGCCAAACCACTAAAACTCTCCCACTGTGAATAAGAAAGCATATCAGCACTCCATTGTCCAGACCCACATTGTGCTTAGCTTTAAACCAGATTTTCATCTCCAAGTATAGCAAGACCATTCAATCAAAATCTTCAAAACCCAAGCATCTAAAGCAGACATTTTCAAGCCTCATTATCACTCCACTATACATCGCAAGATCCACTTCCAGACCAACAAGACATCCTTCACTTGGCTGGGTAAGTAAGTCTAATGATATGGCTTCACAGCCCCTGCATCGCGAATGTAATGCTCCTGCATAAAGAGGGCCCCAGGTCCACTGCCTTACATGGAGAATTCAGATTATCCAACACCTTTTTATGCCAGACGTTGCTTATACTTCCTTCTCTGCAGCAGCTCATCAATTAGCCCATTCAGCACATTCAACTTGTCACCTGACATTGCAACTGAGTCCAACTCCATCTCTAAAAATTTCAGTGTGGTTGCTGGCCCCTCCGTCTTTCCAGCTGCCTGTGGTACGCCACCTATGTCTGCTACTACCCTCCGCAGCAAGGGGGGTACCCACCAGAAGCCTCACATAAGACATACTGTGTGATGTCACCGATTGTTGGATTTATCCGTGACCCACACCAAGGTAGTCTAGGTACCTTCTGTAACCTCCTTCCAACTGGGCCCTGGTTACTCCAGAGCTCCTCGTTCAATACCTACCCGTCCCTCAACTAGCATTGCTGTCTCTCCACTGAGCACCAGAGGGGGGCAACGCAGCACCCCACCCTACCTCTGACTCTGGTTCAACTGCACTTCTCCCATGCCCACTTGTCGCACCACAGGTCAAAGTTGCTGCCACAAACTCTGTGGAGGCAGCTCAACTTGGGCGGCCATGGACCACTTGACCTCACCCTAAGTGGTCAATACCACGGGTAAGTTGCTACACAGCTTCCAAAAGTGCAAATGTGTGCTGAATTTCAAGTTCTGTCAAAGCAATAGTAGCCATCTTATCATCTGCAGTGAAAAGAATTAAAGTCAACCTAGCGTAATAATCAGTGATGGAGCCAAAAGAGTAAAATTCTCCCACTAGCCCCCAAATTAGGCCTTTGGATAACTGCGTCACAAAATTGGGGCACAAGAAGCAGAAAGTGCTCCTGCAACTGCACACACTGACAGCCACCACGTCACAGTGTTGGTCTCCCCCTTCCTCATAAACCTCCCAGAGTGTGGATCGCACAGCACTGCCCCCATTCTGGCCCAGATTGAGAAGCATCTAAATGTCATACCTCATAACTGACACTGAAATTGCGAGTCTCCTATTACCATGACCAGAGAATCTGGATTTCATTAAAGACACGGAGGCTAACATTATGCATTATTCTTTTAATGCAACTTCAAGCAGACATTTTAAAGGTATATCATAAAGCAAAGCTCTAGAATGTATCAATGTCACAATAGCAACAGGAACACACAGACATGCCTCTTTTAAATGCAATGAGAAAAAAACATAAAGTGCTTCTAAAGGAAATGAAATCCAAGAGACGGAATCGTGATGGCGAAGATTTCTCCATAAAGCAATGAAGAAGGAAGGCATGATGTTGAGACTTGCTTGAATAATATCTTGATGAGGAGCCAATCAAGTTAAAATATCTGAAAAAGGACAAAGTAGTAGGAGTTGAACTAAACGGCCTAAGAAAAGGGGAAAAGAGAATTGGTGATAACATTGCATAAAAAGGCAAAATACAATGAAAACTGAGTTAAGTTCTTAACAAGAAACATTAACATATTATAAAACTCAAGGACAATACAAATGCAATAAATTGATAGATGTTAATATCCACTCCCAGGAGGGAGGGTTGGGATAATATTAGCCTCCGTGGCTTTAATGAAATCCATATTCTCTGGATATGGAAATAGGAGAATCGCAATTTCATTACAAGACCAGAGGCTACCAATATGCATGTTGGTAGTCTAGTACAACTATGTCAGACATGTGTTCGGCGGGTTTGCAATAATGTTTTGCAAAGGTATAAGAACTGGACCAATCTAATGCCTTAAGAATGTCATCTAACTTACCTCCTTTCCAAAAGGAATGGCTAGCCATTGCGCCTCTTAAAGAGTGTGCCTGAAATCTTTGGAGATCAATGCCTGCCAATTGACTAGCCAGTTTAACCCATCTAGCTATGGAAGAAGAAGAGACAGGTTTGACGGGTTTAGCAAAGGATATAAGAAGTTGGTCTACACCAGCAGAGCGATGTTGGTTCATCCTTGAATCGTATTCCTTCATACAATCCACCACACACAATTTTCTACAAGCATCGAACCTTTGTTAGAAAATCATATCAGTCATTGTTTTGGTTCTTTTGATAATTTCAAATCTGACGCCAAAGGCGTCATAAGATCTGTTAGATATTTCCAGTGCTTTAACATCCGAAACCCTACGGCAGGATATTAGGCATAGGAGAGAAGCTAGCTTAATAGACAGTCTTTTGCTTATCTAGCAAGTTATTATTGGGCCAGTTACAAAAAGGTCAAGTAATAATTTAACAACCCATAGGGTTTCATATTTAGATTTAGGAGGTCTTTTGAGGCCTGATACTTTTCATAAATCTGCATATTATTGTTGAATTCTTGCAGATAGTTCTATCATTTAGAAGGGAGTGACCTGCAGAAATGGCTGATCTATAACAGTTAATTGACCTATAGGATAGACCTCTTTCAAATTGTTCAACATGAAGATTGGCTACATGCACAATAGGGGCCTCCACGGAATCCAGGTTCCTTTCCAAACACCAACCAAACCATTTTTTCCAGATGCCGTTGTATCTATAGTGTGTACCAGGGGCCCATGATTCTTGGAGGAGAGATGAAGCCTGCACCAAAAGACCAGAGATTTCATTGGCTTGCCTGACACTTTTCAGACAAGAAGGTTCCAAGTCCTGTTCTGAAGAAGAGGATGATTCAAACCATCTATGTCTCTTAGGAGGCCTGGGGAAGCTGGAAGTAGAAAGGGAATTTCATAAGTTAATTCCAAGGTTGTTGGAAACCAGGCTTGGGATGGCCCAAAAGAGTGTTATTAGGACTATTGAAGATTATTCCATCCTCAACTTCGGAAGGACACGCTGGATCATTGCAAAGGATGGAAAAGCGTAACCCCAAATTCCTAACCAAGGTTGAAGAAAGGCGTTCACAGCCAGAGCACCCGGGTCTGGCATCCAGCTGAAGTGTCTGGGAAGTTGGAGTGTAAGTCTGGTTGCAAAGAGGTCTACTTCCAAGGGGCCCCAAAGATAGTTTAGACTCTTGAATGAGTTTGTGTTTAATTTCCAATCAGTGTGATCTATGAGGAACCTTGAATTCCAATCCGCACAAACATTGTTTTGACCCGGAAGGTATTCTGCTCTTAGCAAAATATTGTGTCCCAAGCTGACCATCCAAAGTTTTTTTTGGCTAGGTTGGAGAGGTCTGGTGACCTTGTGCCCCCTAGATAATTTATGTAGGCAAAGGTAGACATATTGTCCATTTTGAGAATGACTGACCCCCCTGAAGTGAATGTTTGAAACTCATTAGTAACAATATCCCAACTGGTATTATTTATGGACAATTAAAAAGGATATCCGTACAGTATTATCCAAACAGAAACAAGGAGGCCCAATATTGTACAAGGTGCACGAGTGCAAAGTAGGTGGCACTACGGCGACGCAAGAGACAGTGAAAAGCAGCGTGGTCGGCGCAAAGTGAAAAGTGAGTAAATATATACAGTGCGTAAAAACAATTTAGTATTCAAACAATTCAGTTTTGCATATATCATTTTATGACAACCACTAAGTAAAGGGCGCCTAGGAGTTCGCTGGGAAGTCGACGGCATTTCGATCCATGGTACTTAGGATCATCATCAGGACAGGAGGGCAAGAGGCAGTGCGTCAGGCAGATGTAGTGGGTGGATCACTGGTCACGAGACTGGTGCACAGACAAAATATCGATTCCAAAATATCGACTGGACATAATATCGACTTTTAAATATAGACTGGACAAAATATCGACTGGACAGAATATCGACTACAAAAATATTGTTTTTAAGGTAAGTGAAGTAATATCGACTGTATAAAATATAGACAGCAAAAATATCGAATTTTTAATAATATATAATATTTTATAGTGTATTTTTATGTAATAATATGTGTGAAAAGTGTGTATTAATGTTATAAATAATTTTATTAAATGAATTTTGTTTTTATAATAATTGCGTAATGTAATTCTGTAGCGGGTTGTGGGTTTATAGGGGAATAGGGTGGGAAGTAATTTAATTATAATGAATTAAATATGTAAATTAATTAATTGATATTAATTTAAAATTAATTGTAAATTAATTTATATGTGTTAATTAATTTAATAGTAATTGCAAATTAATTAATAATAATTGATTAATTGTTAAATATGTAAATTTTACTAATTTAATGCAGTAGCGGGTTGTGGGATTATAGGGGAATAGGGTGGGAAGTAATTTAATTAATAATAATTAAATATGTTAATATATTTATTGCTAGTAATTAGTAAATAATTAATTTATATGTGTTAATTAATTAAACAGTAATTGTTAATAATTTTATATTAATTGATTAATTTGTTAATATGTGATTTTTACAAATTTAATTATTACAACTACGCTTTCCAACGCTTTCCCTACTGTTGCACCCACTGGAGTGGGAATAGTAATTTTAACCCCTACGCTATCCAACACTTTCCCTACTGTTGCACCCACTGGAGTGGGAATAGTAATTTTAACCCCTACGCTATCCAACGCTTTCCCTACTGTTGCACCCACTGGAGTTGGAATAGTAATTTTAACCCCTACGCTATCCAACGCTTTCCCCACTGTTGCACCCACTGGAGTGGGAATAGTAATTTTAACCCCTACGCTATCCAACGCTTTCCCTACTGTTGAACCCACTGGAGTTGGAATAGTAATTTTAACCCCGACGCTATCCAACGCTTTCCCTACTGTTGCACCCACTGGAGTTGGAATAGTAATTTTAACCCGTACGCTATCCAACGCTTTCCCTACTGTTGCACCCACTGGAGTTGGAATAGTAATTTTAACCCCTACGCTATCCAACGCTTTCCCTACTGATGCACCCACTGGAGTGGGAATAGTAATTTTAACCCCTACGCTATCCAATGCTTTCCCTACGCTTGCAGTCTTTGGAGTGGGAATAGTATTTTTTACACTTCTGGTATCGTACGGTAATATAATAGTATCTTATTTAATTATAGTATGTTACTATATATATATGTTTTAACAAATATGATTGTAAAAAATTATTTTTATTAATTTTATTTATTATTTAATTATTATAAGTTAATTTAAGTATTTTTAAGTATATTTTAGTAATTAAAATTTAATATTAATTTAATTTAACACTGTTTTTAATAAAGTCGATATTTTTTACAACTATATTATTTTAAACGATATTTTGTACTCAATATTTTTGTACTTACCTGTTTGTAGATACAAACTCGATATTTTGACTGTCGATATTTTGTCCACGATATTTTTGCAAGTCGATATTTTGTCCCTCGATATTATTTCAGTGATCCCACGAGACTAGGTGCTTGTCCCTGTTTCTAAAGGGCAGGACAGGGGTACAAGCGAGTCTGGAATAGCATCCTCGGTAGAGTAGATGCCGAGGGTAGTTGAGAGGTAATCTGGGACCGGGTGGTCCCAGTGAACTCCTAGGTGCCCTTTACTTAGTGGTTGTCATAAAATGATATATGCAAAACTGAATTGTTTGAATACTAAATAGTTTTTACGCACTGTATATATTTACTCACTTTTCACTTTGCGCCGACCACGCTGCTTTTCACTGTCACTTGCGTCGCCGTAGTGCCACCCACTTTGCCCTCGTGCACCTTGTACAATATTGGGCTATCATTGGTTATCTATTAATTGCAGTGCTGACACTAACTGTAATTGATACTGTCCTGCGGAATTTTTTCTAATATTGATATAAATGATGCTTTGAGCACATATGAAATTCATATTGAGTGTCCTTGTTTCTGTTTGGATAATACTGTACGGATATCCTTTTTAATTGTCCATAAATAATACCAGTTGGGATGTTGTTTCTTATACACATCCTTTTACCCCAATCCCAACAAGGTTGATGGGTTTTTACTCCTGTTTTCTTACACATGAAACTCATTAGGGCATAAAGCCCGGCGGTTAACTCTAGAAAGTTTATGTGGTGCAAACTCTCCGAATAGGATCATAAACCTCCTGTGTTCTGATTCTGAAAGCAAGCACCCCAGCCATGAAGGCAGGCATCTGATTCCAGAACAAATTCCGGGAAATTCCAAAAATGGCTTTGCCATTCCATGCGTCCAGATTTTCTAATCACCAAGTCAGTTCTGTCTTGGCTTCTGTGTCTATGTGAATTTTGTCTCCGCACCAAAGGCCAGATCGGAGGGCTCTTCCCTTCAGCCTTTGAAGTGCCCGATAGTGTAAAGGACCCAGGATGGAAAATAGCTTGGATTGAAGATGATAGGAGCCCCAGGAGTCTTGCTACTTCCCTTAAGGTTACAAGGTTGAGTTTCAGAACATAACGTATTTCTTTCAGAATCTTGGAAATCTTTTTCTTGGGAAGTTAGAGCATAGACTTCACGGTGTCTACTGTGAAGCCCAGGAACTCTAGAGACCTTGAGAGAGTCATGAAGGATTCTCCCTGGTTATAATGAAGCCTATACTCTCTAATAAATCTACTGTTGAATTTAAATCTTTCAGAATTTGAGAGTGGTCTTGAGACATGATGAGTATGTTATCTAAGTAGATTATAAGGCGGACACCGCTTTCTCTCAGGACTGTGGTAATGGCCTTCATAACTTGGGTGAAGCACCAGGGGGCAGATGATAGACCAAAGGGGAGAGCTTGGAACTGATAAAGGTGGTTGTTCCACTCAAATTGAAGAAAGGATTGGGATTTTTCTGCCATTGGAATTGTAAAGTAGGAGTCTTTTAAACCTAGTTTCACTAACCAGTCTTTTTCTAAAAGCATGTCCCTGAGGAGATGGATACCTTCCATCTAGAAATGATTGTAAGTGAGAGATTTTTCAGTTCTCTTAGGTTTATTACTGTTCTCCACCCTTTGTTCTTCTTTTCCACCAGAAAAGTATTGCTCATAAAATTCTTGCGTTCCCAAGGGACTTCTACAATCGCTCCCTTCATTATCATAGAATGTACTTCCTCTGCCACTATAGACTGTTGCTCTAGAGTCAGATTTAGCACTTTGAGTTAAAACTTGATTGGTTTTTTTTCTAAAATCTATTTTGAACCCCTGAGCAATTTCTAGTACAATGATTGTGTGTAATTTGTTTCCAGGTGTGTAGGAAATTTTTAGGTGACCCCCTACTTTCCCCGTTAAAGAGGAAGGATAAGGAGGAAAGGTACTGAAGCCTCTTGAGCGGAGGATTGTCCTTGTTGAGGGTAGAAGGAAGGGTTGGTCTGGAAGGGGTGACCGAAAACCTCTTTGCCTGAAGAAGGGTCTTTGGTAAGGGTGGCCAGCAGAGCGACCCCTTCTGCCGGTCGTAACAAAAACACTAGGATTAAATACTCTGCGCATGTTAGCTTGGTTTTGTCCAAAGCCATGAAGGTTGCCATGTATTTACCCAATCCCTTAATCATATCCTCACCAAAGAGGAGCCTATTGGGATTGGACGATGATTCCTTCTCAGCCATATCACAGAGCTTGGGGTCCATTCTTGATAAAACCCCTTTCCTTCTCTTGGTATTAATCGCAGCATTTGCGTTACCAAGGAGGATTAGTGTTCTCTGGCTCCATCTTATTAATAAAATAATGTTGGGTGGAGATTCATTGATGTAGCTCTCCTCAAGGAAGTCGATCATATGGCATAAGGGGCAGAGCATGTCTAACATACAATCCTGACAGTTTTAAAGGAAGCGCTCTATACCTTTCCTAGGGTCCCTGCCCATTTTGAATAGAAACTTAATAAGTTCAGGGTCCAAGTTAGGGGTGAGGCAGAATTTATCTTGGACAATAGGTCTTGGGCATTCTGCCATCAGGATATTCCTAGTCTCTCTTTCAATGGGGTTCTTGATAAACTTGGCCACATGTTTTTGGGGCCATCATTGGGAACTCCTAGGGTGTTGAATATTGTCAGGGGAGAACATTTCCCTGCCTAAGGGATCAAAAGTAATCTCTTTTGAGGAGGAGGGAAGTTCCTCTTCCGAAAAATCAAAATCATCAGTGTTATCAATCTGGTCTAAATCAAAAATATATTTATCTAAGGATTCATTTGCAATATGATCGTCATCAGTTAAGAGGGGATCTGTTAGAGCACTTGGATAGCGTGAGCCGCTTAGGGCATCCGAATGAGTTGTGCCGTCATGGACACATGGTCTTTTTGGGGCACGTAGGCCTCCCTTAGTACTTGAGGAGCTCAGTTCTCCTTCAGTTCATGAGGTGCGTAAACATCCGCTTGCAGGGTGCCAGTATCAGTTGGTGCAAGACCCTTCTTTTTCGCCTCACATATCATTGAGGCGACTCTATAGGAACATTATCATGCTCTTTTTATAATTCCTTTATTCGAATGAGGAAAATATTTAACTTGTGCCGAGTCCGTATTGACTACTTCATCTTGCCATCTATTTCTGGTATTCTATTACGCGTGACTCATATGGATACTTTGGATTTTTGCTATTCATTTGAATTCATATTGACAACCTCACCTTGAGATCTACCCAGCTTTCGTACTACGCTTGACCCATTCGGATAATTTGGACTTTTTGCCATTTACTTTGGAGCCTTATGATCATAGCTACATTCGTATGATTTGATGATACATGCGCCGCTTATTTCAGCTTTATTAGCCTTGAAAAAGTCCTAGTACTTATTGAGAGTACGGACGAAACACGTGTCGGCTATCCTTTTATCAACTGGAAAATAACTTTTATGGATCAATAAAGAAAAAAATATGACATAAATATGAACTTTATCCACTGATTTGTTCTGTTCTACATTACAAGCTGCAGATTGTATTTGGATGTAATACTGTCTGTTACGACTATAAAACACATTAGTCTCATATGTATTTGTATCTGAGGATTGTGCTCTATTTGACCTTTCTTGTCTAGATATATATTTGTCAATCCTTTTGTTTTGACAATGTTGATCCTTCCTGGTAGTGGGGGATATAGGTCTATGCAGCACTCCGCCTTTGACATTTAGAAAGATTGTATTGACTGTTCCAGTATTGTTTTTCAGTATACTGTTTCGTGTATGTGCGATTTTTTCCAATTCTTTGGATACACCACTACCGATTCTTGTATGCAAACATCCCAATAGGTTCAACGTGTTTGGACCTCCCAGTGTGCTCTCTTGTTGTAAATTGTTGCTTTTTATTAATCTTTTACCCCCACATTTATTAAGTTGATCAATGTGCCCTCCGTTGAGAGCAGAGGCGTTAATAGGGTCGGAAAGAGATCTCTTACAGGCAACAATTCTAAAAGTCTCCTTCATACAAGATTGCATCTCCTTTTGGATGATTTTCTTAATGAGTTCCTCATTAGTATTAGGAGCGGGGGCCTGGGTTTGAGACTCATCGGATTCAGGGTCAGACATAATAGGATAGAGGCCTAGAAAAAACCCACTAAATAGGCTCATTCAATGCAAAATAAGGACACAAGCTTAATATATATGAGATTAAAGGTAGTTTAGGATATATATGGGATTAAAAGGTAGGTACCCTATTTTTTTTATATCTTTTATGGTCAAAGGAAACAGTTGAATCGGAAATGGAGCCAGGAATCAGTTGATTTGGAAAAAGAACCAGAAAAACTGGGCCAGGAGGAAGGGAAATGTATCGTCGTGTCAACCGTCAGAGCAACATCTGTTAGTGAGCCATGTTGCTAAGCAACATCATGAGCAGGGAATGTAGCTTTTAAAAATGCTTGCCAATGGTCTCTCCTCTAATATGGGAGAGGCCTTGGTGTAACGCCCTCTTTTCTTTTTTTTTTTAACTGTACGATGGTAGAGATGTGGCGAACAACGGAGCACGAAGGAAACACGATGTGATGGGAGCACGCTTGGAGAGCGACGCGGCCTGCACTCCGTAAATTGGAGATGCAAGCTAAGGGCCGCATTGCACCGCGCTTTTCAATTCTGAAACGAGCCGATGAAGAGAGGCTACAGTGCGGAAGAGGAACGGAAGGATGAGGAGATTAGCGTCTCTCCTCCGAAAAGTAGGAGAGCTCAGTAGAGCCAACGGTGAGCCAAGAAAATTTGAGTGCAGAAGTAAACTTCTGCAAATCTTTGGTGAATGGGGCAGGAGGGTGAAGATAATCGGGACATTCAGGAACCCATGGCAATAAAATCAGAAACAAAAAGTAAGCCTCAAGGACTAGAATTTAACAAACAGAGCTACTTGGCATAATAGAAACCAAAAAAAACATGTTTCCAGATTAGAAGTTAAGGAAAGATCAACATAGTAAAGGAAGATTAGCATAAGAGCAATCACAAACAGAGATATGTTAAGGCGAATTAAAGACAAACTCAGTACATGTGACAAGAGCAATGACAAAACACAACTTAGCTGCTTGCAGCCGCATTTAAAAGAGGCAGATCTGTGTGTTCCTGTTGCCATAGTTACATTAATACAATCTAGAGCTTTGCTTTATGATGTAACTTTGAAATAGCTGCTTGAAGTTGCATTAAAAGAATAATGCATAATGGTAGCCTCCGGTCTTGTAATTAAATCTTGCAATGACTGATGAAAGTAGTGGGCCAATATGTGACTAGGTGACATGCCTCATTCCATACTGTCTGGATAATCACTCTACCTTTTGTAGTTCCTGTGATATTGAGATTTAAAGTTGGTACTGAATCCAGGTTTCTCTATTAGTGGGAATAGACAGCCTATGTCCCATGGGCAACCATCCAGATAACAAGTTATGACAGTGAACAGCCATTTATGAAAAACAGACTTTAATGTGTGCTATTTCACAGGTGACTTATTGTGGGTGATTGCTCATTCTCATCACTAAATATACCACTGTTGCAACATTTTTCTCAATGTCCAAAAGGAGCAGTAACTGTTCTGATCTTGCACAGTGGTCAGTGTTTCTGTCGCTGATCAATAAAGTCCTAATGGCTGTGTTTGTTGGCATTAGATTTGTCTTTAGAAACCAGTTTATTGTCACTCTGAAATCCTTGTTTGTATGTGAGTGAGAATTCCATTTCATAGTTAGGTAATTGTGGGTGGATGACAGCCGTACAAGCTGATTATGTCAGGCTTACTGCCCAGCCTCTGGTAACATCGACCTGCAACTTTCTTCGCAATATCATTTTCGCTCCACACCTAGCTTTCAGAGAAACCTGAAAATGAACAGGAAGAGGATGAGATGTGACTTCTGTGTTGTGATTCATTTTAAGCAGTTCACTGTAAACGCTGTGGGACATGTAATAAGAATTGATATGGAGTGTAAGAGAGGGGAATGTTGAGAAAGCAGAAAAGAGAGAGAGTAGAGCTGAGGACACTGGAGCAGAGGATGAGGATGCAAGAGAGGAGAGAGCAAAGTAGGTCGGAGGACATCTGAGGAGACTAAGATTATAAGAGAGAGGAGAGAGTGGCACAGTGGATATTGAAGGAGATGAGGAGGGCAGTGGAAAGGAGCGAGAGTGGAGTGAAAACAGTGAACTTCACAAGAGATGAGGAGGATAGCATAGAAGAAACAAAAAGAGGTAGAACAGAGGACAGTGCAAGAGGGTAGGATGATGGTGAAGAGGATAAAAGGAGAGGAACAAAGTGTATTGGGGTAGACAGCAACAGTGATATCCTTAGTCAGCCACTTCAATTGTCTAAACCCAGGTGCTTGAACACAATGGGCCTTGAGACCCTGAATGGCCCATTCATGAACTAAAGCAAGTATGGTGAAGGCGGTGGGAAAAATATAAAGTAGGGGAAGATGCACCACTCCAATTTCTTACACATTTATAAAGAATCATTTGCATGTATTTTGCATAACAGCACTCTAAGAGGAATGAGGGAAAAAGGTAGTAATAACTTCTTATCAAAGCATTAGATCTGTAGGAAAACTGTTGAACAAGAAAACATATCACCTACATTCTACATCAATTTACAGTTACCTGCTCCTTTCTACCAAACTTCTATATTATCCTTAAGGTAACTTAGAGGCTAGTTAGGAGTAAGTCATTGATAACAACTGATATTTGCCCTCCTTGTCTAGGAGGAGGAAGAGTCACCCATGGATCACGTTGTCACTAGGGAAAGATAATATTCTACTGTAAGATTACAGATATCAACTTTTTGGTCTTGCTAACCTTTAACCCATTACGTACATTCAAACATGGAATTTAATATTTTACAGTTGTACTCAAATATTACAGAAAAGTGACCAGTGTGTCCTATACAGATTAATTGATTGCTGGCTGTTTATAACATTTTTGGACTTTACAATATGTTCAGTAGCCCATGTTCTACCCCAATGAATTGTCCACCTTTATGATCGAGAGACTCGGAAACCGGGTTAAAACTCAGACATATAGCATACTTGATATGTTGTAGCATTCTGCCTGACACCTTTGTTCCTTTGACTTGAGAGTCTAAACAAAATCTTTGTAAGAGATAGAATGACAACTATTTCCAGGTATACACAAGAACTCACATACTTGCCCCCGTTGAATAACATGGTTCATGAATTTTTATAATAGTGCCTTACAGCGTAAAAAGTATTGTCGAGCATTAGTATTTGAAACTCTGGAGTACCAATGATAAAATACAGTGCCAAACATAAAAAATGCAAAGTAACCACTGAGTTTCCAATACTTAGCAACATAACCTTGCATGAGATGACTGATAAGATTTTGCTACAATTTTGCTAGGCCTTGAGAGCTAAATTGCATTCCAAGTGCAGGAAATTCAGTTTTTAATGACTTGGGATCTGTTTCTGAAAGAAAATCTTTTTATGTTTAAATCTGCAACATTTGCAGTGCTGAAGAAAGAAACGGGTTGTAGTAGACAGGAAGTATTGGCGCTCAAGCACTATTAACGTTATGATCAGTAATTAGTAATCAGTATTCAATATTAGCAATGGTGCTGACAGGAAGGGGAGACCCTCAAACCCCTCAATTTGTGTGGAGTACGCCACACAATCACAAATGAACTAAAGTCCTGCGCAATCAAAACAGAAAAATACCAATGTGTTAAGTAAAAGTTCTGGAGATGAAGAAAACCATCCAACGTCGGTAGTATAATCTGGAGTTTTTGTTCTCCCTTTTTAACCCTTTGCATGCTGATGACGGAACCGCTCCGTCATCAGCTGCGGGTGCGCTGTGCTGATGACGGAGCGGTTCCGTCATGGCCCAGCCGCCGCGCCTGCGCGGCGCTGATTTCGCGCCTGCGCGGGCGTTCTAAAGAGCGGGGCGGGTCATGACGGAACCGCTCCGTCACCAGCATAGCTCAACCGCGGCTGGTGACGGAGCGGCTCTGTCACCAGCATGCGGCCGCCGCGCGGCCGCCCCGCCCCTTTAGCGCTGCGGCGGAATAGCCGCCGCAGCGAAGGGGTTAATAGGTCACCAGGTAGAGGTTATACACAGCCAGCTGACACGTGTTTCGTTGTAGACACAACAAATTTCTACAACTCCTCAGGGCTAAGTGGCTGGATCTAAAGTAAGGTAGGCCCAGTTCCGGTGATAATTCCAACCCGGAAGGGTAACCGAAATCAGTATGATCAAGGGTAGGTGAGGTCGCAGATGATACTGCCTGTTGGCAGTATCATCTGCAGTCAATAGGGAGCCAGTTCGCAAGAGTCATACATAACAAAAAACGTATCAAGTCCTGCACTTATAATGTTGGGTGTCCGGGTTAGGACGCCAGATTATCGAGAACGAAGCATCAATTCTAACCGTGACACGCACGTACCCGTGCCTCACCGGATACCAAGCCGGTTCGCCATTCATGATACCTTGCCAATTTGCTAATTTAAAGTAACTTAATTAAACACAATACTTTCAGTCATTTTAATGCATAATAAATAAATACATACTTTTTATTTTGGGTGGGAGTTTTTAAATAAAGATATAAATAAAGATATAAAATCTATAAAATATAATTGTATATAATTGTATTTAATATATTCAATTAGAATAATATTACATTAATAATGCTTTTTTATTTTGTTCTACATGTAAAATTACCATACAATTATGTTTGAGATATATATATATATATATATATATATATATATATATATATATATATATATATATATATATATATATATATATATATATATATATATATATATATATACATATATATATATATATAACCTACTGGCAGTCACCAGTAGGTAGTTATAGTTAGGATCTACTTTCCATAGGAAATCCGCGACATTCTTTTAGGAATAACTTTGGCGCCGATGGACGAATCTTTGCGAATTTCTCCAAGAAAATGGCCCGCTCCTTCCCTGAAAGTTTGGGAGGGATTCGTCAAGTGGGGGCCGAGATAAAAGGGGGGTCCCAAAACATGTTTTCCCCATGTTAATTTCCATAGGGCGGTCGGTTTCACTTTTAGCCCGAACGGCTGAATGCATTTCCACGAAACTTGGCAAAATTGTAGGGACTGGTAGCCCGATGTGCCTTTGCTATGTCTCAAGATATGTGCTTCAGTGGATTTTGAGTAATTTAGGTTCAAAAATATATATATATCTATGGCAGCGCCCCGGTACAAGCTCCGGGGAGCGCTCCGGGCGCGCCACGCGACTTGCGCACAGAAAGCTGATTGGCTCTCGGGTGTCTGTAAACATTCGAAACAGTCCGGAGCGGCCGCCATCTTGTGTCTCGGTAAATTCGAGACATAAGAGGTGGAAAAATCAAAGGGGGAAATGACCATAAGGGGGCAGGGATAGACCCCCCCCTGACCTCCTAGGTTTGATGTGGGGGCCATAAAAGGGCCCAGCGGGGCAAAAAAACATTTTTTTTATTTGCGCGGGGGGAGCGCCCGGTATGTGCACCGGGGAGCGTCCGATGGGGAAAAATGAATATTAGAGTTTTTTTTAAATGTAGCCTTTTTTTATAAATTGGAGGTAGTTCTAAAAAGAACTGTTTTTTTCTTCTTTTTGTTGTTTTATGTTTTTTAATTGTTTTTTTGAACATTTTGTACTTTTTTTGGGTTTTCTGAACAGTTTTATATTTTTTTGTATTTTTCATGGGGAGAAACGAAAAAACAGGGAATTGAAAATGGCTCAACTGGAGCAAAAAAAAAAGAAAAGAAATAATTAGGGTTTATTGGGGCATTTGTGGTTGTCCCCAGCAAGGACGATGAGCTTTACGCTCTGTTCTCCGTAGGAGATGGTCTTCCCACAATATTTACAGATAATTCGGAAATCTGCAAATCGTGGCTGAATGCACGGCATCATCTCACTTTCCTCTGGTGCCGACGGAGTGGGTTGCTTCCTTTTTGATGTGGTGCTTGTGGATTGGGGAGGGTTACTGGCCAGTTCCCTCATCTCTGCAGCAGAATAATTTATTGGATGCTTGCACTGCATGTGGCGTATCATCGTGTTGTTTCCAAATGAATATTTCTTATTCAGGTTTCCCCTGGAAAGTTCCACGCCACAGATTTTGCAAGTCACCTTGGCTGCATTTACTTTTTTCTTCCCCTGTGGGATGGAAAAAACCTCCCATATAATGTGTGGTCTTGGCTGGTATGGGGTATTTTGTTCATCAAGCCATCTTCTCCCTTCTTCCTCCTCCTCCTCCTCTTCCTCCTCTTGTAGACTACCAATGATATCTTCTGGTGGTCCTCTTGGTGGTTGTGGTGGTGGTGGTGGTGGTGCAGATGAACCAGCTGCTGCTGCTACTGAAGCCATTATAAAGATCAAAAAGGTACAGAGAGGTACAAACAGGTCTTCCTAAGTCAAAGGACAAAGTCAGAATAAGGAAAAAAGGTGGGGTCTTTCATCCTTTTGAAAAAAAAAATGTATTGAACCAATGAAAAGTGTTATTTTCAAGTCACATGACCAGGGGCTTCATCATTATGAAACCAAAACTGTTATGAACCAATAAAAAGTGTTATTTTCAGGTCACATGACCCGACGCGCTTACGCTACGCGCCCCGGGGCGCGCCGCGTAAGCGCGTCGGACGCCTACGTTGCGCGATTGTATTCGCTCGATTGCTTCCGGGTGCATTTACGCCGTGCGTATCACGCGGTCGCGGCTACGCGATACGTCACGATCATGTTTTCGTTCGCGATATTGGCGCTTACGGGACGCTCCCAGGTGCGTGCCCCAGGGCGCTTCATAAAACTACGCTTTCCGGGGCGCGCACCGGGAGCGCACCAAGGCCAACATTTTTTTATAAAAAACCCAATATAAAAAAAAAATTGGCAAAATTGTAGGGACTGGTAGCCTGATGTGCTTTTGCTATGTCTCAAGATATATGCTCAAGTGGTTTTTACGAAAATTAACTTAAATATATATATTGGGCTACATTGGGCTATATATATGTTAGAGCCCAAAGGTAGCCCAATGTAGCCCAATGTAGCCCAAAGATGGCCACCAGAGACAAAAAAAACCAAATGTAGCCCAAATATCAGCCAGATGTAGCCCAAATATAGCCCAATGACAGAATGTCACAGAGTGTTCTAAAGAACAACTAGAGCGCTAACAGTCTTACTTATAAACTGAGACTTATAGTTAGGAATTAACATTTAAAAAACCTTTGAAACTCACTGAAAAAACCATAGGTTTCACACCAGTTACAGTTAGGAATTAGCATTTAAAAAAACCTATTAAATTCACTGAAAAAACCATAGGTTTCACACCAGTTATAGTTAGCTGGAAATTTTACTGACATAGAACCATTGAAATTCCCACGTTACAGTTAGTTGGACTCACTATAACTTGCGCGCCTGCAATGCACTGCTGATGACGTCACATATTACATCACTCATGACATGGTCAGTGACATCACTCATGACATCACTGATGACACCATCCTTGTGACAGAGTGACAGACCTCCTTTCACTGTAATGTAACCCTTGAAACACATATTTAAAAATAGAAACAAAAATTTATAAAAAAATGGAGATAACCATATCAGTTTCAACAACCAATTCAGTAATTCCACCATCTATATACACATCCACTCATTCACAAACAGTTCAATATACTCACTCATACATATATACTCACTCATCATATGTAGTGATACACCTATACATCCTGTTACACACCGACAGTCATCCAAAAGTTACTCACACACATACTCACACATGCAAATAAACTATTGAACATCCATTTATTTGCATATAGAGCTATACACACACTACCACCTTACTTCTATTGAAATTTAAACATATTTATTCTCTTAAACAATCCCTTATAGAAACACATACTTATTTAAACAGGAACTCTTACAATCTCTTACTGTCACATATACTCACTTATATACATCAATATTTACATATACTAGATTAAAACATATGTAGTTACTGATAAAGACACTAGTGAAACAGTCATTCACACAGTAACACACACATATACACACTCATTCACTCATACAGTCCTGCTCATATGCTGTCTTCAAAACACATACAAACAGAGAGTCAGTCAATCATGCATCTATGTGCTAAGTAATACCCCCACTAACCCATATAGACACTCATACTGATACTAAGAAAAACATCTAATATCCCATGTACATACACATGTAGCTACTCACCAACCCATACAGCCACTTATACACAAAGTGAAACACTAAAACATATATTTAAAAATTTAAACATTACTCACTAATATTTATTTTTCAGAAAGACACACATTCACTGGATGGTGTCATCAGTGATGTCATGAGTGATGTCACTGACCATGTCATGAGTGATGTAATATGTGACGTCATCAGCAGTGCATTGCAGGCGCGCAAGTTATAGTGAGTCCAACGTACTATAACGTGGGAATTTCAATGGTTTTATGTCAGTAAAATTTCCAGCTAACTATAACTGGTGTGAAACCTATGGTTTTTTCAGTGAATTTAATAGGTTTTTTAAATGCTAGTTCCTAACTATAACTGGTGTGAAACCTATGGTTTTTTCAGTGAATATATATATATATATATATATATATATATATATATATATATATATATATATATATATATATATATATATATATATATATATATATATATATATATATATATATATATATATATATATATTTTCTTTTTTTTTTTCTTTCAAACAAAGCCCTGGCGCTCAGGCGGGCACACGACGTTGTCCTGCACTTTACAGTGTTCTCTGCGTCGTCGCTGCTCGCTCTCAATCCTCCTTCATTTTGCACCTGCTCAACGCGTTTCGAGGCAATCGCGCCTCTTCTTCATGAGCCATACATCCAGGCACTTAGTTAACATCACCTATGTATCCATTTTCGCTTCAATTGAGTTGGAACCGCCTTTGGTGGGCGTGACTTGGTTGTTTCTTGTTGTGTTGCATGCTGGTTTATGCAGTCTTTTTAGTTGAGTTATTAGTGATATACCTTTGTAGGTTCAGTGTCTTTCAGTTGATTTGCGGCTAGTCATTCTCCTTAGTAGGACGGAGTTCATTGATTCACGGGCTTCTTGGCGAAAGGGCAACGTGCTGGAAACGAAGGAATTGTAGGCCCGCGCCGCGGTAACAGGCTGAGCACCATTTCTGATATGAAAGGCTGAGAAGGACCACAATTCCTTCGTTTCCAGCACGTTGCCCTTTCGACAAGAAGCCCGTGAATTAATGAACTCCGTCCTACTAAGGAGAATGACTAGCCGCAAATCGACTGAAAGACACTGAACCTACAAAGGTATATCACTAATAACTCACCTAAAAAGACTGCATAAACCAGCATGCAACACAACAAGAAACAACCAAGTCACTCCCACCAAAGGCGGTTCCAACTTAATTGAAGCGAAAATGGATACATAGGTGATGTTAACTCAGTGCCTGGATGTATGGCTCATGAAGAAGAGGCGCGATTGCCTCGAAACGCGCCGAGCAGGTGCAAAATGAAGGAGGATTGAGAGCGAGCAGCGACGAGGCAGAGAACACTGTAAAGTGCAGGACAACGTCGTGTGCCCGCCTGAGCGCCAGGGCTTTGTTTGAAAATATATATATATATATATATCAGTACTCCGGACCCTACCAAGGAAGCAAAAAAATTCTTTATATACGCAGATGTTTCCATGGAACCTATCAAAGGTTTGATTTCTTGCTGTTTCAGGACTACAAGTCCCAGCATGCAGAAAAGGACTAACAAGCATGAAGCGAGACCCACTGGGGGTCGGCATGCCGGAAATGGATAAGAAAGAGCCCTCCATGATTCATCTGTGACTGAAGCAGCCTATGAGAAAGAGGCGTTGGCCTCGAAATGCGTCAAGCAAATAAAGAAAGTAACTTCTAGAGTGCTGTAGTGGGTTGTTGCAGGAATAAACCAGATGGTGGCTTACTGTCGAGTGCATCCTCAATGCTTTCGGGCGTTTGGTGAATATATATATATTTTAATAAATTCAAGGCGATACTTACTTCCTTGTCTGCGGCTCCCTCATCACAGGCAAACTTTGTTTGGAGGTAAATGCGGCCCCGCCTGAGCCGCAAGAGGAGCCCTGCGGCATGGTGTGCCTTCCGACTGCAGCGCCACATGTCGAGGCAGTGACGGAACGAGGATGCCATTAAAAGAAATTAACGGAAGTGAGCAGGCGGCGATGGTTTACTTTGCAACCCACTTGGGTTTTATTTGGACTATTATTGATTGCGGCATGATAACTCACTGGAGTAGGATGTAAGCACTACCTTTACCAGCAGGCCTCGAGGGTGGCCACGCCCACTGTGGCGGGGTCTTAATCTACAGACCGGTGCATACAACAAATGCTGTGCCTACTTTCAACCAAGCGAGAAGCCCATGATGAAGTGCCTGGATGCACGAAACGCGTCGGGCTGAGCAGAGCTGTGATACTTGCTAAAGTACCGCGCTACTGATTTCGCTGCATCTTTTAATAAATTCAAGGGGATACTTACTTCCTTATCTGCGGCTCCCTCATTACAGGCAAACTTTGTTTGGTGTCATGTGATCAAGCTCTCTGTGTAGCACGAAACGTGTCATGATGGCTGGGAGCACCAACTTCGAATAAATCACTTTGCACTGAACTTGGGTCCGTGTCTGTGTATTCAGGAAAAGTGAAGCCTGCCTTGCTGCCGGATTATCCTTTGAATATATATATATAGTTTTTTCAAGTTTAATAAACCTTTTACTTTTCCCTTTACTTTACTATAGGTAGATCTCTCCCACAGGTGAAAAGTTACTAGTTGTAGGCAAATAGCCAAAAGTAGGAAATTTGCTACAAAGTGTAAGAGTAAATTTACATTTGTAGATTTACCCATGTGTAAATTTACCTTTGTGAATAGCACTCTTTAACTACTCAACAACCTGATGTCTGGCAAACCTCTTCAGTGGGTATAAAACTAGTTCCACTTTCTACTTTTAATATTAAGGCTAAACTATTTCCACAGGCCCTCATAAATACATGTTTTTCAATTATAAATACTACCTATTTAAATGCATGGGATATTATGAATGGGTTGCAGTTCCTAGGATCAAGCCATATGTTTGCCACTTTAACCAAATTACTGTTGCTTGACTTTAAAAATCACTGCAAAACTAGGTGTGTGAAAAATAGAGTGGACTGACAATTTAACAGCTTGAAATAGACTCTCCTTGGTGCCACTCCCCACACAAAGCATGAATATTTTATTATTTTTTATTTTATTTATTTATTTTTAAGGTTTTATTTAGCGCGGACAAGATCTTAGCAGATATCAGAGCGCTTTACAGAAACAGGAGGTAGGGTGGACAAACTCTTGAACACAATATAATATTCGGTAGTGAGTGAGTTGCAAGGTAGGATAGCAATCGAATAAGAGTATACACACTAATAAACAATCAGGAAACCAATAATATAGAAGCCGTGCAATGTCTTTGATCCAGTAGCAATCGAATAAGATTATAGCACCCAAGGGGGTGAGTAAACAAACTGTTGAAAACAATATTTTAGTCAGTAATAAGTGAGTTGCAAGTTAGGAGAGCAATCAAATCAGAGTATAAACCCTAATAAACAATCTGGAATCCAATAATATAGAATCTGTGCAATGACTTTGATCCAGTAGCAATCAAAAAAGAGTATAGCACAGATAAACACTCAGGTAGCCGATAATATAGGAGCCGTGCAATGTCATTGTTCCAGTAACAATAGGGTTCAGGTGAACTTAGCCTTAAGGATGGCTTTTACCTCTTTCTTGAAGAGTGCAGTGAAGGAGATAAGCCTGGTTTCAGTCGGGAGTGCATTCCAGATCCTGGGTGCCATTCCTGAGAAGGAGCGTTTGTATGTTTTTTCCTTCCGGAATCTACGAGGTTTCAGGAGGAGGTTTTTTGTGCTTCTGTTGGATCTTGAGCCTCCTGATATAGTCAGCTTGTGAGTGAGGTAGTTGGGTGACTTGTGGTGTACGGCCGAGTGTGTCATACAGGCAATTTTCAGCTGAACTCTGGCTTCAAAAGGCAGCCAGTTCAGGGCTTTTAAGTCAGGGGATATATGCGAGTGTTTTCTTGAGCCAGTGATGAGTCTCGCGGCCGCGTTCAGGGAGGCTCTTAGTGGTGCCGTTGTTGTTAGGGGGAGCCTGCTGAAAGCCACAATTCCGTAGTCTATGCGAGGAATGACTAGGGCTTGTACAACAGTTTGGAAGTCCTTTGGTGGTAGGAAGGGTTTGAGTTTTCTCAGAGTGTTGATTTGGAAATTGGCTCCTTTAGTTGCTTTGCTAATATGCTGCTGCATGTTGAGATTGGAGCCAAGTATAATGCCAAGGGATTTCGCAGAGTCCACGATGGTGGGCTGGACCAGACAGTGGATTTCTTGCTTTCACTACAGCTCAAGAGGGAAAGGAGTGCTTTCAAAATGAACTGTGTGTATTCCCCACCTTGTCCTGCTAAAAAGTGACATTATATATTTCTGCAAAGCAACCCTTGCTAGTCTCACCCAACAGCACTGTACATACGACAAAAGGAAACTAGGAAATAAGCACATATACAATATAGTTTGAAGATCAACCATTTTAAAACTGGCTTCCTGAATCTATTAAAAGATTTAGGGATGGGGCTGGTGGCATTTTAGATGTGCCCTTCTCCCTGGCTTCAAGTAACTCACTGGAATCTTTTCCCTCTGATTTGTTCCAGTTATCAGAAAGAATGTTTACTTTAATTATCACATCATGATAAAAACACATTGGATATCAATTGCAATTAGAATTTCAAATTAGCCAGGATTTTTTCTTATTTTTTAATAATTTACATCCAGATATGTCATCAAATATTTCTAGTCCTGAGCTTGAGACCAAAATTAGCAGGATTGGCTGCATATTTCAAGGTTATCCAAAAGCACTGCCGGAACAACTGTGTTATAAGTATCAATTGAGAATACTCTACATACAGGTGCTGGAATCTCAGAATAACTTTCTAAGTATGTTTTACACAGGAATCCAGAATATTTAATAGAATAAAATGATCTCTCTTCATATTGCACCAATGAAATTTCAGCAGTCGCCACCAAGGAGCTTAAAAGGTTGTCAACACATGAACTATGTCAAGCTCACCTAGTTAAGAGTGCCAACCAACTCACTGTATGTCATTTAATGATCTAATCAATGCCTCTGTTGAGGTGGGTCTCATACACCTGAATATGAAACAGATGTTGGTCATCCACTTCATAAGAAATTTGTGACTAGTGCAGGGAATAAGAACAATTACAAACTGACTGCAAATTGACAATTCCTGCAGCATTAATGGTCCAACGGTAACACTGATTCATCGGACAATCTGCAACATCTGGTTTGAGACAATCCTAGCACAGAACCTACTTATATCTAACAAGCCCACATTGTCAATATCCTTTTACCCTGTGCATCTTAGAAAAGTAGAATATTTCAGAATCTATGTCCTGTGTATTTTTTTCAACAGACAATCAAAAAATCAACCCCGAAATGTCCTACGTATTGCCTCATAATGGTGTACGTCTTTGAGTTTTCTTTCAGATCATTGTTTAAATCTAAATGAATTGAAGGTATCATCTAAGGTAGGAGTTGGAGATGGTCATCGCAGAAATCTGTGTAAGCTGACTAACCCTTTTTCGTCATAAATCTACTGTACACATCCTGAGTCACTTAGACCAATAAGCATTGACTACAATTGACCTAAATAAAATGTTATCCCATTTAAGCACTTACTTCCATTAGGATCTGAAATCAAATTGCACTTGCTCTGGTTTTTGCACAGGCATTTAACATTTGCAGCTGGTGGTAGCTTCCAAAAGAAATAGAGTGCTCATGGTAATTACAGATGCAAGGTGACAACAAAACTTCTTTGATAATGTTATTCCCCATTACTTACCCCATGCTCAACATAGTCCTATACAAAACGACTAAATAAATAAATAAATATCACATTGTACAACAGCGTAAAAGAACAAAATATTGGTTTAGTCGTTAAACCATGGCAAATAACAAAAAATGAATAATGCCATACAACATGAGCCTCTCTCCTGAGATATACATGAGGTCTACCACTCCTTGTTGCATCAGTCCATCTATGTTTTTATTCATCCAGCGATTAAGTTAAACAAAATTTGTGTTTGGTTAAGGCTGGCTGTGGAAAGGCAGGTTCCCATAGAAATCCTTGCGTGTTTACCCATGCAGGGCCTTCATAAGTGGTTACTGCCCACAAGGGCAATCACTTGTGAAGTACTATTCCCACTTCAGTGCTCCACCAGAATAAGGCACATTAGTCATTTTCGGCCAATTCTTTCAAGAAGAAGTCACTGGAAATTCGTATTCGCCTTGCTACAGACCCATCATTAAATTCATTTCATTTAGTCAGACATTTTACAGTGTTTACCTTCTATCACTTCAGGATGCTTGAATTCAAGCCCCATGCCGGTTGCTTTCGAGACAATAGAGAAAGTAAGCTTCCTGCTTTGGATTTTCGCTTTGCCGGTCAAATTAACGAATTACTTCACCTGACCTCGGGGGTCTGCATTTCAAAGACAGTCTAGAGACAGGCTTAGGCCTGCTGCAAAGAAGAATTCCAAAATACCCAATTACGGACCTCAGAAGGAGTCAACATTTTTTGAGATTAGAGTCAGAGGGAGTTTGCTTCACAACCTCGCGTCTAATCATATGCTGTGCTACACACACTTTTAACCTGCTTGTTTCGGTTAGCAGACAAATCATGGCTGGAGGCAAAATGGCGCCCATCCGTCAGTGAACGGAATTATACCTTTAATTGGAAACAGCATCATTCTGCAGAGAAAAGAAAATACACGGATTTAAGAACTGCAAACGTATAATAAATAATAGTGGTGAAATAGAGAGGAACTTTTAGCATGCTATGAGATCACGGCTACAGACACGAGGGCACTGGTGATTCTGACGAGCAATAGAGCCTTTTCAGGGCCAGGACTGCCACAGATGGTAAATGTTAGCAGACGTCAATTCATAATGTTGGCTTAAAGCCCGGATACTGGCTGTGGCTGGAGATCATATTTATCGTGAGGTCGATTTAAATTGTGGGGCCGAGTGATAATAGTCCAATTAAGGTCGAAGTCACATTTCGCATTTATTAATGTTGATATATTGTTTAACTACTTTTGCTTCCTCACCCGAGGTTATGAAACATGCCAACATTTTAGAACAGGAAAGTTCGAGATTTTGAAAACAAAATCGGGGAATGTATTTACCTATTGACATTTGTGCTGCAATGGTCGGGAGTCTCCCGCTGGAACCGGGTCTGTTGGCCTTCCGTCACTCAGCACACTCTGTATTGGGGCCCAGAGATGTTCGAGGTGGCGGGCTAATTTGGAATTAATTGTCTGTAAAGGAAATAGCGATTTTTCAAAGAAAGTTTGTAATAAATACACGCTAGAAGATCAGAATAAAAGGGAGCCAAGATGGCGGTTGTGTGAAACCGCAGTGCACACGCTGACCATAGCTCTCAAGAAAAATGTGCCGGTAATGCTGGGCTAAGAGCCAATGCGGCCCGACCGACTCGTCGCTGCAGGGGACCCTCATAAGAGGGCGGACCCCTTAGTGCCACAAGATGGCAAGCATGGCAGCCCTTCAAATCGTCAGCTCCTCAGCCGAAGGCGCGTCACTTCCGGCCAGGTGGGGGGGTGGGTCCGGAGTATTTAGGCTTCCCCCTCCCTCTAGGTGGCCTCTTTGTCCTCCTCTCCCACGATGTTGGGTCCTGCCCAGGAATCGCAGGAAACAAGGTGAGCGCTTTTCCCACTTTGTGCCCGCTCCCCCCAATATGGGGTTGGAGCTGGGCCGGGCGGCCTGCATAGCGATGGTCCGCTGAAGCTGGAGCGTGCTATTGTTGTATATTATGTGCTTTTGTACATTGCAGGTGATTGGGGCTGTCTGGGCATGGGGTGGTGGCTCTCTGCGGCACTGACCACAGTGATGACTTGCTGGGTAATCGATTCTCTTTGTTACCACTTTTATTGTGCTTATGTAGTGTCATGCCTTTAGGATAGGCGCAATGTTTGTTGTGCATGTCCTCAACTCTCCTTTCCTACGGACTGTGATTGTTGCTGCGGGGGTTCCCGGAGTTGGGGCGGCGCATCTGGCGGCGAGCGTCAGGGTACAAGGGTCCGATGTACGTTTAGGATTCTTTTCTTTCCTTTCTGCAAGCCTGTTGTGCTGCGCACTCCCCCTGGGTACTTTGCCGGTCCCCCCGCCTAGGGCCTAGGACGCTCGCTAAGACGGCACGAGGGAAGAGTTGTACGTGTGGTGGCCGACTTGGGAGAGTCCACGCATTTGTGTTGACGCAGAGGCCCCCTCTCTTTCACTGGGGAATGAGGGTTGCATTTTCTTTGGACTTAGTAGCGATTTCTGTGACATATCCGGCCTGGGTTGATTGGTGGCTTTCTCTTTGGGACCACGCGACTAATGGCGCCAGGGAGCGGCCATCTTGGCGACCAGGGCAGCAATCATTTCTGCCTACATGGGCATGGGCGACAGGGAGCGGCCATCTTGGCGACCAGGGCAGCTTTCGGTTTTTGCCTACGTGGGCAAGGGCGCCAGGGTTCGGCCATCATGGCAACCAGTGCAGCTTTCGGTTTCTGCCTAAGCGGGCAAGGGCGCCAGGGTTCGGCCATCTTGCCTTCAGTGCGATCTTTGGGTTCTGGGCGCGCGCCAAGGCATGGGTGCCTGGGTGCTGCCAATTGGCTTCCCTTTCCTGTTCGGGGGGTTTTCTGAATCATTCTTTTCATTCTATGTGTATTGTGAGGATGGCATGACCACAACCATCATGCTTACTCCTTTATGCTGGGTTGGCGGACTTTGGCTAGTGCTTCATGTTTGTTCCGTCATCCGGAGACTCGCCTTCCTTTTCCCCTTCCCCCGACTGCTCCTCCTTGCGCTGCTGCCCTTTGTCACAGGCCTCGTGGCTCGAGGCTGCTGTGAGTACTGATCGTTAGGAGTCTACGCGGCACCAGGTATTTGCTGGGGGTGGGCGCCTGACGCTCATCGGATCGGTGGAGCGAAGCTGCGGTTGCCCCTTCATAGTTCCGCATGCCCTTGCAGCCCGCTGACTCATGCGGATGGGGTTTTGTTTTTTCTTCGCGCCTCTCGGGCCCGGGGGGTCGCGCTTCATCCCCATTGTCCGCTCCACCCCCTCCCTGTGTGTCCGGTGAGGTCACGTGGCTTGTTCCCGGGTGGCTGATGGGAGTAAGTCTAGGGACTGGTTCCAGGCTCCCCAGTAGGGGCAGCCACCCCTGCGCGCTCTTTCCAGGGGGCCCGCCTCGTCCAGCAGTGGGTAGTTGTTCTCCTTGGGGAGTGTGTTTCACGTGCGCGGGCCTGTACGGGGTGTGTGTGGTTCCTGAGCCAATGGTCAGCGCTGCCTGGAGCAGAGCCAGATGGTACGGCGTCCTCTGTTCTCCATGTTGCTTCCTGGAATTCTCATTAGCGCAAGCCCGGGTCTCCGGGCACAGTTTACCAACCCTGCGCTACCCTGGGAGGGCAGCGTAGTAGTATTCTATTTACTGGAACTGTCCTCGCCCTTTTTAAGCCTCGTGAATGTTGTGGGGTCTGGCACACTCGCCCGCAGGCTATCCTTGAGGCGGTATCTGTGTCAATGAGGGATAGGGTCCCTCTTTGCAGTTTGGCTCCAGATTTTAGGGGGATAAGGTTCACATGCAGAAAAGAAATAAACATTGGTTATGCGGGACTAACATGTGTCTACTTACAGGAATGGAGTTCCTCGTGTGCAATAATGTATAGACTACCCGGAAGGAAGCTGGGCCGGGGATCGATGACGCCAAAACAAAGGACGAGGAACAAAGCAGAAAAATGAAGCAGCGGAAAGGATGCAAAGAACGTTATGACAATTGTGTTTTATATTACAGGAGACAAAGCAAAACAGTCGGTGCAACGGACCAGCAGAGTCGGGGGACAGCTTTGTCCTTTCAGCAAAGAGTTGACGATAACAGAAGCAGGTAGTTAGCCGTCATCGTGTATGGATGGAGACTAAAAGGGGGGGTGTTTGCCACGCTACTGGGACGATAGAGCTGGGAAGAGCGTCACGTCCAGGGGATCCAACTAACGTTTTTCTTTCCCTCCTAGCCCACTTTCATCCTCATTCGCAGAGTCTCTACCGCATCGAGCGCACTCTTCGTTCAGGCCCCTTCACTAACAGTGGTTATGTAAGTATTGAGGGGTCTGGGACTTGATCACCCCGGTAGCGCTGGCCGGACAGAACTCTACTGTCGTTATTTTCATGTGGCTGATCCTACTTTTTATCCCCAGATCCCGTGCGGGCGAGCGGCAGTGAGAATGGACAGCCAAAGTTCACCCCCCCTCTTTCCGTAGACTACCCAAGTGGAGGACTCCTTGCCGGGTACCTCCCAAGACGCTCAATGGGCAGACTTTTTGGAATTTGCAAAGCTTAAAGGCCTTGCGTCGGCGCAGAGTTTGCTGCTTGCTGCTTGCCCCTGAACTAGAGGATTCAGGATACACGGGCGAATCGCCAAGTCCTGAGCCAACTGTTAGGGATTTCCCGCAGGAACCAACACCACAAAGCAATACTGTATCGACCCCCTGGGAGGTCCCTTCGCAGGTGTCCATTGTCCCACTGCCTGCTCCGGTCCTCACAAACGACAGCCAGGGCGCCCAAGGTTACTTTGCAACCAGGGACGACCTGGCTAAATTGATGTACACTTTGAACAATTTTATGGGACATTTTCAAGGCGGGTCTCCTGTTGCAGGCCCAGCTCAAAGGGGGGGAAGTATTGTTGATAACGTGAGTCCTGCCACAGCAGCCTCCATTGTGTGGTCCTCTGATAAGACTAACAGTCAAGGCGGAGCTAAGCAGGGTGTGACCACTCCAATTGTGCAGGGGCTGGGGTGCAGAGCGCTGTGCTTCCCCCGGTTTCCCCTACCCCGGTCGCTCCCCTGGTTCCCAGCCTGCCTTTGGGTACGACTAGCAGTAGCGCGGGGGTCCCGTCTGCTGCTAGCCCGTTGCCCATTTCCCTGCCATCCTCAGTTCCTGCTATCTCCATCGCCCGCACCTTTCTGGACGTTGCTCCTTGGCTTGGCAAGTGCCACAAGCCGCAAAAGAAGGGATCTGGAAAAGGGAGTTCCTAGATATTTTCACGCTTCTTATGTTGGGACAGGAAGGTATGGACACCAGAAAAATAGGGGCAAAGGAAGACGACAAAAAGGTTAAGTACCAGCTATGGCCTGAAAAGAACATTGCTAATTGGTTAGAAGCTTTCTTCATACTAGCGTCAGTCACTATGGAGAAATTCCCTGAGCAGGGCCCTGGCTTGGTCCAGTACTCCAGGATTATTCACAATGAGGCGTTGAAGTGGGGAGGCAATGGCTGGATCAATTATGACAGGGAATTTAGGAGGAAAATGTCACAGTGCCCAGAGATGAAATGGGATCAGAAGGAAGTACAGCTCTGGATGGAACACATGGGGGCGCGTGGGCAGACTTCTGCTAGCACGCAAGGTAGTCTCCCTGGCGGGCAGTCTGCAGCTGGGGGGTCTTTTCAGTTTCCGGGCAGGGGCAAGCACGCCTTTCGTGGAGGCCGCAGAGGAGGTGGGCAGAGAGGGCTTCAAGCGTTCCCCCCCCGGGGACATGCCGTCTTTTCAACAACGGGTCTGGCTCCTGGGGTAAGACTTGCAAATTCCTTCATGCGTGTAACTCCTGTGGGAATCCCCACCCGCAACCTCTTTCCACACTATGCAAACCCCGCAGCCAGCAGGAAGAGGGGGGCAGCAAAGTTGAGACGTGCTGCAAGCACCCAGATCTCTCTCACCTGCCCATTTTTTCTCATTCAGCCACAGTGGAGCACCTGGGCAGTAGTGTGGGTTCCTTTTCTCCAGTTTTCCCTCCTCAACCCCCCCTATCTCATCCGCAAGCTCCCATAGGTGTGTCCCCAGTGTCCCCAGTTATTCTAGACAACATCACTCCCTTGCTCAGACGCTACCCGTTAGTGGCAGACAGCCGTTTGCAGTTGTTTGGTTTTCATGAAGGTTTTAAGATCCCTTTTACAGGTCCACTAGAGAGCAAGGACGCAGACAACCTAAAATCTGCTAAAGAACACCCAGAAGTGGTTAGGGCAAAAGTCGAAAAGGAGAGAGCGTTGGGCAGAGTAGGGGGACCCTTTTTGCTTCCTCCACTGGAGAACATTGTCGTGTCACCACTGGGGGTATTACCCAAGAAGGAACCAGGTGCCTTCAGACTCATTCACCACCTCTCTTACCCTAAAGGGTCCTCAGTTAATGATGGTTTGGAAGAGGGAGCATGCTCTGTGTCATACTGTACACTGGACATGGCTTTGGATCTGGTCAGGAGGGTAGGCAGAGGGGCCTGGTTAGCCAAAGCAGACATTGAATCAGCTTTTAGGTTACTACCAGTCCATCCGAGTAGCTATCACTTAGTAGGTTTCAAGCTGGATGGTAAGTTTTACTTTGACAAATGCATGCCCATGGGTTGCGCTGTGTCCTGTGCGTATTTCGAAGCTTTCAGTTGTTTTCTTCAATGGGCACTCCAAGACACGTACGGTGTAAAAGGGGTGACTCATTACTTGGATGACTTTTTGTTCATCGGGAGTGACGGGACACAGCTCTGCTCACAGGCTTTGTCAGACTTTCTACTTCTCACCAACCATCTGATGGTTCCCCTAGCACCTGGCAAGACAGTAGGGCCAGCTCAGATTTTGACTTTCCTGGGAATAGAGATTGTGATTACCAGCAGACAAAGTGCGCGACCTGGTGATCAAACTTCAAGCCCTAGCTGGGCTGGATAGGGCTTCCCTTGGGTGCATCCAGCGCATCTTAGGTCTCCTTAACTTTGCTGCTAGAATTATCCCAGCGGGGAGGGTCTTTGCCAGGAGACTTGCGATGGCAACTGCTAATATCTCTAAAAAACACCACATGGTGAAGCTGAGCAAAGGCATTCAGCAGGACCTGCTCATGTGGGCTGAGTTCCTGGTCAATTTCAATGGGGCAGTAATTTGGAGGGCTCCCTGCCCTGTTCACGGATGCTTCTGGCAGGCACGGTTTTCGCACCATCTTAGACAGGGATTGGTGCGCTCAGAAATGGCCCAACGCCTGGCTTAAGAAAAAGGTTACAGCAAAGATCACTGTCCTAGAGCTTTTTGCCATTGTGGTGGCTTTCCACTTATGGCCTGCAGTACTGTCAGCAAAAAGGGTCCTACTCTGGTCAGACAACCTGGCAGTGGTGCAAGCCATAAACTCTCATTCTGCCAGTTGCCCCATGGTGCTATGCTTATTGCGAGAGCTGGTACAAGCTTGCCTGTACAACAATGTTGAAAGCAGGGCGCGCCACATTCAGGGTACCAAAAACATTGCGGCTGACGCTCTCTCTCGTTTTCAGTGGCAGCGGTTTCGAGACGCATGGCTGAGAGCGAGAGAGGAAGCCACCCCCTTCCCGGCACATCTCTGGTACCTTTTGAAGTGGTAAATCGAATGAGGGCACTGGGGGAGCTGTCGCTGGCACTTAACACCATCAGGAGATACAAAGCATGCGTGGAGAAATTTTGTGCCACAGTGGGGGCGTGGGAAGACTCTAGGGCTGCCGTTGAGATGAGAGTACAGGCTTTCATCCTGTGGGCTAAAGACAACAAGAAGAGCCACTCCTGGATATTGGGCCACCTAGCAGCCATCAGCCACCATGCCAAGATAAAGGGACAGGCTGATCCGACTCAGGCATTTGTAATCAGGGCAGCTTTAAAAGGGTGGGCTAGATGCGAACCTAAGGCACCAGACAGCAGACTACCAGACACTGCAATGCATGATCACTTGGCTGCCCCAGGTTTCCACCTCAGAGTTCGAGACGGCACTGTTTACATCCACTTTCAGCTTGGCTTTCTTTGGTGCTTTTAGGATCTCCGAGGTGGCCAAATCTAAGAAGGACACGTCTGTGGTAGCATTGCAGTGGCAAGACGTGTCAGTGATGGGGGATGCACTTAAGATAATGCTGCGACAATCTAAAACTGACCAACGGGGTAGAGGGAAGGTGTTTTGGTTCCCGGAGCCCCAGCCACCCGAGGGCCGCCAAGCCCGCTCCAGCTTTTCCCGCCGCCCCAGCCCCTGGCCCCGCCCCCGCCAGCCGATTGGCTCTCGCTCCCGCCTCCCCGCAGACCCTCCCAACCGGCTCCCTTCTTAAGGGGAGCCTGACCAGAACCAGGGAGTGACCACTGCGCCTTCCAGCCTGGTCACCCCCATGCTCCAGTGCCTGTGCCTGCTCCCGCAGCCCCAGCCACCCGAGGGCCGCCGAGCCCACACCAGCCTCCCGCAGCCCCAGCCACCCGAGGGCCGCCGAGCCCACACCAGCCTCCCGCAGCCCCAGCCACCCGAGGGCCGCCAAGCCCGCTCCAGCTTTTCCCGCCGCCCCAGCCCGTAGCCCGCCCCCCCGCCAGCCGATTGGCTCTCGCTCCCGCCTCTCCGCAGACCCTCCCGACCGGCTCCCTTCTTACGACGTCCCCAGAGCGACGGCGCAGCGGACGCGCGCAGCGGGAGCACCGATTGAGCGCCGAAGGTGCGCAAAAGGTAAGCCCGTCTACGCCCGTCCGCGCCTGGACCGTGCCCAGGACCCCTGGCCCCCGCAGACCCCAGCCCACCCTTCTGCTGCAACTCCTGCAAGTTCACCTGCATCCGGACCTGCACTACTCCAGCACCAACCAAGACCAAGACGAGCAACAACAGTAGCCACCTGAAATGCATCCTGCTCAACACCCGCTCTGTCCACAGACACGCCGTCGAGCTCTGGAACCTGCTCGATACCACAGCCCCTGGCGTCGCCTTCCTCACGGAAACCTGGATGAACGCCTCTTCAGCGCCAGACATCGCCATCGCCATCCCAGACGGCTACAAGATCATCCGAAGGGACCGCATCAACCACACCGGAGGAGGCATCGCCATCATCCACAGGAACACCATCCGCATCACGACCAACACCAACGACACCCGAACACCCGCCGAGCACCTGCACTTCCAGGTCCACATCAACCCCAAGACCACCCTCAGAGGCACCCTCATCTACAGACCCCCGGGACCACGCACACAATTCAGCGAAGACATCGCTGACTTCATCAGCCCGCACGCCCTCCCCTCCGCTGACTACATCCTCCTCGGGGACCTCAACTTCCACCTGGAGAACAACAACGACCGCAACACCACCACCCTGCTGGACAACCTCGCCAACCTTGGACTCAAGCAGCTGGTCACCACCCCCACTCACTACGCCGGACACACACTCGACCCCGTCTTCTCATCCAGCAAGGACATCGCCTTCAGCCATGCCACCGGACTCCACTGGAGGACCACAGCTGCGTCCACTTCAGCTTCAGAAGGACCACGATCCACCAGCAACAGGTTGCACGCAGAAGCTGGAACAAGATCACAGCCGACCAGCTCGCGACCGCCCTGAGCAAGAACCCACCCACCAGCGCAACAAACCCCAGCCAAGCGGCCACCAACCTCACGAAGTGGATCAGCGACTGCGCAGACGACCTCGTCCCTCTGAAGACCCCGCCTAGCAGACCCGGTAGCAAGAAAGCCCCATGGTTCACCGACGAACTCAAGAGCTCCAAGAAGATCTGCCGAGCCCTCGAGAGAACCTGGCGCGGAGACCCAACACCGGACAACATGACTGCCCTCAAGTTCGCCACCAGAAAACACCACCAACTCATCCACGCCACCAAGAAAACCGCATTGAAGGAACGACTAGACAACAACGCACACAACAGCAAGGAACTCTTCAACATCGTCAAAGAGCTCTCCAACCCCAACGCCGAAAACAACGACATCACCCCTTCACAAGACCTCTGCAACTCCCTCGCCTCCTACTTCCACAACAAGATCGCGGACATACACAACAGCTTCAGCACTCAATCGACGCACGCCACGACCGAACCACTGCCCCCCACCACCACCCTCCGCGCCTGGACCCCGATCAGTACCGAAGACACCGTCCGCACGATAAACTCCATCCACTCCGGATCTCCTACCGACCCCTGCCCTCGCCACGTCTTCAACAAGGCCGACGCTGTCATCGCACCCCACCTGCGGGACATCATCAACACCTCCTTTGACACCGCTACCTTCCCGGAGAGCTGGAAGCACGCCGAACTCAGCGCTCTACTAAAGAAGCCATCAGCCGACCCCACCGACCTCAAGAACTACCGCCCCATCTCGCTGCTCCCGTTTCCTGCAAAAGTCATCGAGAAGACCGTCAACAAGCAGCTGGCCGCCTTCCTCGAGACGAACGGATCCCTCGACCTCTCGCAGTCTGGCTTCCGGGCCAACCACAGCACCGAGACCGCCCTGATCGCAGCCACCAATGACATCCGAGCTCTGCTTGACAACGGAGAAACAGCGGCCCTCATCCTCCTAGACCTCTCCGCGGCCTTCGACACTGTCTGCCACCGTACACTAGTGCAGCGACTCAGCAACGTCGGAATCCAGGAGAAGGCACTGGAGTGGATCATCTCCTTCCTCGCCGGAAGGACACAGAGAGTCCGACTCCCCCCGTTCAGATCTGAAGCCACCGAAGTCATCTGCGGCGTTCCTCAAGGCTCCTCGCTCAGTCCAACCACTGGTCAATTACTGGTTCCAGCACAAGGACGCTGGTCCTCACGCCTCCGAACTGTTCGAAGCTCTTTCGAGCTTGAACTTCACTCAATTAGTTAGGTCCGCCACTCATAGTGGTGGCCACATTCTTGACCACATCTGGGTCCACGGGGTCAAGTCCTCCTGTCCGCTCACAACACCTTGTGTGTGGTCTGATCATTTTCTGATTGACACCACAATTTCGGCTGTCGGCCAGATCAGGATCCCCCCGCGGAAGGGCGGTACCGTTCGTAAGTGGAGGGCCGCTGACCCCTCTAAATTGCTATCTCACCTGTCACAAACCCGCCCCCTTTTTCCCAATGACATCGGTACCAAACGAGCTAGATGGTTATATCTCTGACTGGCTTATGACAGCTAGCGATATCTTTGCCCCCTTAACTAAGTTCCCTCGATCCCGACACAGCAACTCCCACAAATGGTTCACCCCCCAACTTAAAGCCCTACAATTGGAACTCCGCCAATTAGAGCGCAAGTGGAGGAGAGACTACTGCTCGTCAAGCAGAGATGTCTATGTGGCCGCCCACAACAAGTACAAAATAGCCATCTCTGCAGCCAAAAAGCTTACGCCTCAGAGAGAATCTTATTAGCCCCTTGCAAGTCGAAAGAGATTTTTAAAGTTCTCAACGAATTCACCTCTGACCCCAGGACGCTCCTGACTCAGGCCCCCACACAGGAATCTTGTAATGCGCTCAGTACATTTTTTATTCAGAAAATTGTTTTGATTAAGGACACTATCCCGGTCACCCCCCCTGGCGCTGATTCTGTCTCTCCCCCTCACAATGCCCTTTCTTTCACACAGTTCCCTACTCTAGATCCTGCATCCTTGGCTACACTGGCCGTCCGCATCAAGTCTGGATCTCCAGACGACTGCTGTCCCCCTTCCATACTCCGGGACATCTGCCATTCTTTACCCGACTGCATCCTTCCCATGCTGAACTCCTCTCTTTCCTCCGGTACGGTGCCCAGCTCCTTCAAGGAAGCCGTTTTGGTGCCTCTATTGAAGAAGCCTGGAGCTGACCCCGCTGTTCCGGCGAACTATCGTCCCATCTCCCTCTTGCCCTTTTTCTCTAAAATCTTGGAAGCTCACGTCACCGCCTGTCTCTCACAGTTCATCGAGAGCTCCAACTTTCTCGAGGCCAACCAGGCCGGCTTTAGACCCGGCCACTCTACGGAGACTGTGATCTTGGCCGTGTTGGATGCCTTGAGAGACGGCGCTGACAAGGGTACCCCCCAGGCCCTGGTATTATTAGATCTGTCAGCCGCTTTCGACACGGTGGACCACAACATCTTCCTCCACCGTGTCGAGCAGGCTGGCATCCAGGGCCTGGCGCTGGCATGGGTCAAATCCTTCCTGACCGGGAGGTCTCAGACCCTCAGCCTGGGCACTTTCAGGGCTCCTAGGGAGCACTCGCCCTGTGGGGTCCCCCAGGGCTCCTCCTTATCCCCTCTTCTCTTTAACCTCTATCTTCGACCACTTCTTTCTTCTCTGAGGCAGTGGGACGTCACCGTCTTCAACTACGCGGACGACCTGCAACTCATCTTTCCTCTCAACTCCCCTTCTGCTATCCCCAATTTCCAGGCAGCCATGTCCCACATCCTCCAGTGGATGTGTCAAAACCAACTTAAATTGAACCCCGGAAAAACGGAGCTCCTTCTCCCTGGCATGAGCTCTGCCCACTGGGGTCCGCACTTTTGGCCGGCAGAACTTGGCCCCCCTCCCACCCCCGTGGCCACGGTGAAAAGTCTCGGGGTCACTATCGACTCCGGCCTATCTCTTGGGCCCCAGGTGGGGACGGAGGTCTCCTCCTGCATGTACCAGCTGCGCAGGATCAGGAAGGTGGCTTATCTCCTCACTCCTGAAGCCCTGCTGCAAGTCATCATGGCCCTTGTCCTCTCCCGCTTGGATTTTTCGAACTCTATATACCACGGTCTGCCTAAATCATCTCTCTTCAGACTGCAAACTGTTCAAAACCAAGCGTCGAGATTGGCCTTCGGGATCCCGAAATGGCAATCTGCCAAACCCCTCCTTTTCAAACTGCACTGGCTCCCTGTCATTCCGAGGGCAGCCTTTAAGATCGGCTGCCTCACTTTCAAATCTTTATTTGGTTCCTGCCCCGCCTTTCTGAAATCCCTCATCAGGCCCTACTGTCCATCACGTAATCTGAGATCTTCTCACCTTCACCTCCTGGTCGTCCCCCCTATCAAACTCTGCAGATCTGGAGGCCGGAGATTTGCATACCTGGCCCCTAAACTCTGGAACTCCTTTCCTCCCTCTGTCAAAACCTCTAACTCTCTTATCCTTTTTCGTAAATCCTTAAAAACATGGCTCTTCCCACAATCCAGCTAAGTTCCTCTGTCCCCTCTGCATCCGACCAGCGCCAGGAAACCCATGGTGACAGTGCGCTTTACAAGCACCCCTTAACACAACATAACATAACTTAACATAACCCTCTTCAATGTGTACATGAGCCCCCTCGCAGACATCGCACGCCAGCACAACCTCAACATCATCTCCTATGCCGACGACACCCAGCTGATTCTCTCCCTCACCAACGACCCCGCCACCGCCAGAGCCAACCTCCACGAAGGGATGAAAGAGGTAGCCGAATGGATGAAGAACAGCCGCCTGAAACTGAACTCGGACAAGACGGAAGTCCTCATCCTGGGATCCTCACCCTCCGCCTGGGACGACTCCTGGTGGCCCCCCGCCCTAGGCAGCGCACCCAAACCAACAGACCACGCACGTAACCTGGGCTTCATCCTGGACTCCACCCTCTCCATGACCACACAAGTCAACGCCGTCTCCTCGTCGTGCTTCAACATCCTGCGCATGCTACGAAAGATCTTCCGGTGGATCCCCACCGAGACCAGGAAGACGGTCACCCAGGCCCTCGTCACCAGCCGTTTGGACTACGGCAACTCCCTCTATGCCGGAACCACCGCCAAACTCCAGAAAAGACTTCAGCGGATCCAGAACGCCTCAGCACGACTCATCCTGGACATCCCCCGTCGCAGCCACATCCCGGACACCTGAGAGACCTGCACTGGCTCCCGGTCACCAAGAGAATCACCTTCCGTCTCCTCACCCACGCACACAAAGCCCTACACAACCAAGGCCCAGGATACCTCAACAGCCGCCTCAACTTCTACGCTCCCAAACGCCAGCTTCGATCGACCGGCCACGCCCTCGCCACCATCCCCCGCATCCGAAGAGCCACCACAGGGGGACGGTCCTTCTCCTACCTCGCCGCCAAGACATGGAACTCCCTCCCGACCCACCTCCGCCTGACCCAGGACCACCTCGCCTTCAGGAAGCAACTCAAGACCTGGCTGTTCGAGCAGTAGCGGACCCCCCTCCCCTAGCGCCTTGAGACCCTCTGGGTGAGTAGTGCGCTATATAAATGCTTTGATTGATTGATTGATTAGGACTGCCCAATTACTGCCCAGATAGTCTACTGGTGGCATATTTAGCCATACGCCCGGATAAAGATGGGTATCTCCTCAAACACGCAGATGGCACCCCTCTGTCCATATATCAAGTGGAACATGTTATGCAAGCATGTCTTGTTTCATCAGGTGTTTCGACACCGGGCAGACGCTTCTCCAAGCATTCTTTCCGCATAGGCGCTGCCACCACAGCTTTCTCCGAGGGTGTACAGATAGAAGGAATCAAGCAGGTGGGGAGATGGCAATCTAATTGCTACAAGAGGTACATTAGACCAGAAAACAATTTTAAGTGTCAGTTCTTATTCAGACTGTTAGGAGTGTTTTGTGGCACCAAATTCCAGAATTGTGAAGCTGCCCGGCCACTAGCCATATAATCTCGGAGTGGCCAAGTAAATGCACGGTCCCGCAACAATTTTCTGGTTATGTATCATTTGCAGTGTGGTTTAACGTGTGTTTAATATCGTTTAGCAGTGTGGTTTTATTGTGTGTTTAATAAAAGTAGTTTCATACCCCACTTCTCTTTATTTACCAGGAACAATGGTCTGGGTGTTGTGCCACGAGGGTGTCTCCCAGTTGGCTCTGTGGGCCGAAAGCAGGAAGTGGAAACACGGGTTTAGAAACATGTAAATTATTTGGTGCAGAGTCAATGGCCTGCGTTGGAATGGGGTCCTGGCAATTTTGAAACAGGAATTACAGGGGAGCCCCCAAACCCCTGGCGTGCTAGTACTTCACCTGTGAGGGAACGACCTGCCTATTCTGGGTAAAAGATTCCTGCTGAGGGACATGAAGGTGAACATTACCAAAATAGGTAACTTACTAGGGTCCTGCGAGCTGTGGTGGTCGGAGATCACACCACGCCTGGTCTGGCTTGGGGCACGCTCTGGTCAAGCATTAGAGGTTGCGCGCAGGAGAGTTAACTGCTCCATGCGTAGATTCGCCGAGCTGATGGGTTTTGGCTTCATTAGACATGGGGAACTCCACGCCAAAGCCACTGGATGCTTCGATGAGGAAGGAGTTCACCTCTCCAGAGTAGGCATGGACTTATTCCTGTTGGACCTTCAGGAAGCCTTGGTATCAGCGGGATGTGTGTAAGAAAGCGAGCTCAGTTGGGGGGCCCTGGCTGCGACGGTCGCCACATCCAGGGCTGTGGCGGAGTTACAGGATGATCCAGAGGCGAAAGGTACTCAGGAGTACCCTATTCAGAAGCACAAAGGGTGCTGAGGCCCAATATCCCCGGGAGATCTGTGCGGTGGACCCTGGGGTGCGACGGCGCCCCGTTATCCTACGGGCGGTTAGAAACCTGGACAACCGGGGGTTGCTTGAACGCTCCGCCCCTCGTAGGGGGGGTGTGAGCAAGAGGGTGGACCAATGGCTTTCCTCTCACCACAACCGCTAAGCGCCGTCTGGCCAAGGCCGCGGTACTACTTTGCCTATCCAGTGGCAAGCTGCGAGGGGCGGCTTGCCTTTGGATCGTCTGTAAGATAACCCACCATGTTTGGCATAAGATATGCTAATAAACCTGCAGCTACCTTTTTCCATCTACAAGTTGTCTGTCTATTTATTTATGGGATATACAATGTGTGATGGGGGCTGGTGTGCGGGCCGATATTTGCACTAAGAGCCATACCGAAGGAGGAGAACGGAAGACATGTTAACAGAAACCTGCCTTGAAGAAACAAAGCCTGCCATAAATCAGTTACTGACATTAGGCACAGTAATTGGGCTCGCAGTTTTGCGCTATTTGTGGAAGGAGTATACCAAAGAAAAAGCCGGAATCAAAGCTTACCCTTTCTTCTGTGCTGGTGTTGATGCTGACGATGTCAGGGCTCCTAAGGTCGCAGCCGCATCGGCAGCTTCCGAGGCTAGGGCAGCGAGGCTGGGGGGGGACCGCGGCGGATGGAAAGACCGTCCACCGCTTTTCCGCCGCGGTCGCAAGGCGACCGCGGTGGAAAAAGTCTAATATGGTGGCGGTGTCTATCAGACACCGCCAACCATATTAGGATGGGCTTCGGGGTATGCCTTTCCGTGGCGGCAATGCCGCCACGGAAAGGCATACAGCCCGTTGCGGGCTCCCAGGGTGAAGGCACGGTGGGGGGTGCACATGGGGGGTACCTATGGTACCCCCCAGCATTTCAATGTACAACAAGACAGGCACCACCCGCCACAATGTTAAAAATTCTGGATGCGCCCGCCACTGTGCGGGCGCATCATAATTGCTATGGTGGGACCGCCTCACACGTGGCGGACGGTCCCGTTTCCACCGAGATGGCGGACAGACAAAGTCGTCCGCCATCCTAATGGACCCCAATGTTTGGTACCAACACCTGATTTGAGCGCGAGGGGCCTGTTTGAAACTGATATCCGCGGAGACAAAGGTATGCTTTCACCGTTACCCCACTTGATGATAGATACTGACGCCGGCGGGGCTGATGCTGGTGGCGCGGTATGCTCCGATATTGCGACTAAATCCGGGGGGCTGCTCAGTCGTCTCAGTCAGATAATATAGACAATCCAGCTCACGAACCCCAAACACCTCAAATAGCGGTTAATTACCCTAATAGGGTATTAAACAAAGGCAATGTTAACGGGCATAACGAAAATAGAATTGACCCGGAGCTAGAGAGGGACTTCTTTTCCTTCTCAGGTGAAGGTGAGTGGTCCGATGATACTGGCTCCTGAATTGCCTGATGAGAGCAGAAGTGGGGAAAAAACTAAAAACTGTTTTGAAAAAGAAAAAGAGTCGCCACGGAGCAAAGGATTTGGCCTGGGACTATACCCCAACCAACAAACTTACTAATTCCTCTTGCATGTCAAATCCTGCACAGCAACCTGATCATCTGGTATATTCAGATGCAGCTGCTCCAACTCTGGGCACTATTCTTCAGGCCATCGCGTCGCATCGCGAGGAGACATCCCAGGATGGACGCAAAGATCAGCCGCCCTACGTAAGGTGCAAGGGGTGTGTGCGCAAATTAACCAGGACCTGTAGTACATTTGGGGACCGACTGACTGAACTAGAATCAAGAATTGTTTCTAACAAATCAAAGATCGCTGTGAACCAGGAACGGGTTGACTCTCATGAAGCCGAGCTGGCAGATCATAGATGGAAGCTGGAGGTGTTTGAAAACCACCAGCGAAGGAACAATTTGCGCATTTTAGGGGTCCCCATGTGGGTGGAGGGTGAAGATATTTGCTCCTACGTGGTGGACCTTTTGCGTGCCTCTCTGCCAGAACTTTCTGGGTGTAATTGGGCTGTAGAAGTCCAACGTGCCCACCGTGTGCCCTTCACTCTAAAACAACCAGCGAAACCCGGGGCATAGCCCCGTGCCATTCTTGTGTTTTTTGGCAATTTTTTGCTCCGCCAGGCGATCTTCGAGAAAGCTAGACCTGAGTCTAAGCGAACCAAAAACGGGGTCTCCTACTTTGTGCGTCCAGATTTTTGTCACTCCACCTTCGAAAGGTGCTGGAGGCTGCGCCAATTAATTAAGCCGTTTCAAGACAAGAAAGCACGGGCCTACCTTAACAACCCTGCTCGGCTTAAAGTGATTTGGGGGGGTCAAACTCAATTTTTTCTCTCCGAAATTAAGGCCAAAGAATATCTTGATGGGTTAAGTTAGGTTAGTTAGGCTTTCTGACTCAGATATTCCCAAACTGAGAACAATATAGCATGTGAAAAAAAAGAAAGCAAGAAAAGGCGGAAAACCAAAAAAAAGATATATATATATATACGGTTGAATTTGGAGCTCAGCATGTATGTTATATATGAAAAGATGGATTGATTTGAGCTCTGGTCATGTGTTGCATGCTCATCACTAACTGAATCTAGTGGAGTCTGTATGCCTCACATTGTATGCTGGGGGGCAGTTGGGGATGGTGGGGGAATGATGGTGGGGGGGCAGGGGATTAAAACAGAAAAAAGCAACTCCAATAATAATACTGATATAGTAATTGATACAATTAAATTGGTATTATTGATAAAAGATACACAAAAGGCACTAGACATTTTGAAAGCTTGTCAGGGCTTTGAGATTAGGGTGGTAGGCTCCTCGAAATGAACTAACAAACTGTAATGGGGTAGATAACAATTTGCTCGTGGAACGTGGCGGGTCTAAATGATAGGAGTAAGAGGGCTCGCTTATGTGAAATAATTAAACAAAAATCTTCCGATATAATCTGTCTTCAGGAGAAACATTTGCCCTGGAATAAAAAAGATTTTTTAAGGGTTGGAGGCTAGAATATTCTTGCCTGTACCACACAAACGTAAAATACTCATGGGGTAGCTATTCTAGCCACAGTATCCTTAGGACTAGCTATGTGTAAAGCAGTGGATACCCTTGGGAGGTGGGTTATTATAGAATTGGCATCGGGTATAACTATTTGTTCAGTTTACGGTCCGAACCAAGATGACCCACAAATATTTGAGGATCTTGAATTGGAGCTTGCCTCTGGGTCAAGATCGCTGGTCTTCTGCGGCGATTTTAATATTTCCGTGGGGTCTGCGTTTAGGAATCAAACTCAGGATAGATACTCGGGCCGCAAACCAAAGGTATTTAGAGATATCAGCCAACTTAGAGACAGTTACGATCTGGTGGATATCTGGGATGTTAAAAATCAACCTGATTCTGGGTATATATATTTTTCATACCCTCATAATGAATATGTCAGAATAGACTATATATTAGTGACAAGGGATCTAGCTGACCAAGCAGAAGTTATAAAATGTTCCAAAATAATCTCGGACCATAACTCCCTAATTCTGACAATTAAGTAACCAACTTTACCAGACACCGCTCTAAATGTACATTTGATAGGAAGCTTTTGGTAAATAGAGATTATATAAAAATGTTAACTGTTTGGGCTCAAAGCTATTTCGATATGAATCGGTACAGTGCTTCTAGGGGGGTTGTCTGGGACTGTTTTAAAGCTGCCCTTAGAGGGGAGACAATCAGCTATGTGGCTAGGATAAAAAAAACAGTATGATAGTGAAAATTACCTATTGATGCAAGATTTGGCCAGAGCTGAAGAAGAACATGTTGCATCAATAGCTCGGGGGGAAGATGGGAAACATAAAATGGGCTGCATACTGGTTCTAAAAACAGAACTAAACAGCTGGCTGGCCCAGAAAGCAGCAGAGACTTTTCAGTCACACCAAAACAGTATTTATGAAAATGGAGAGAGGGTGGGTAAGCAGCTGGCTTTACGCATTCGGCAGAAGATTTCATATAATACAATAACCTCTATTAAAGCAGATGGCCAGGAATATACAAATCCAGGGGATATTGCCGAAATATTTCAACAATATTATCAAAAGCTATATCAAAGTGATACCATAGCTGATTCAGATGAAATTAGAAAAATTTTAAGGGAATTTACAGTAGATACTGGGTGGAGTAAGGCCCTAGGTACCACAACCAGAGAGGACCTCGAAAAAGAGATTAATATTACAGAGCTGCAATTAGCCCTGTTTGGCTTGGCTTCTGGGAAAGCTGCTGGCCCCGACAAAATCCCCTTAAAACTCTATAAAATACTATATACTAGAGTACAAATATTACCTCTCTTATTGGATTTGCTTATTGGAATAAAGCTGAGCGGCACCCCACTAGAGTCTTGGAAAGAGACCAATATATTAATTTTTCCTAAAAAGGGGAAACCAGTCGAGAATCCATCATCATACCGACCTACTTTCCGGATTAACTCTGACTCTATGCTCTACGCAAAAATCTTGTCCTATCGGCTCGGGAGGGTCGTTGAACATCTGGTCTCCCCCAGGCAACATGTTTTCATGCCTGGTAAGGGTACACGGATCATACCCGTAGAGTCATCTCGCTCTATTAATATCATGTCCGGGACAGGGTGCCAGATGTCGATGATCCTCCTAGATGCCGAAAAAGCTTTTGATCGGGCGCATGGGAGTTTCTTTGGGGTGTGCTTGAATTAAACAATTTTGGGCCTGGTCTTATTAAATTGATCAGAGCCATGTATCAACAACCAAGAGCTAGGCTCCAAGTAATGGGTATAGAATCTTGTGCAATTATTATATCGAGAAGAACGAGACAGGGATGTCCCTGCTCCCCGGTACTATTTGCTTTGTACATCAATCCTCTGATTATTAAGCTGTTACAGACCCAGAAAATAAAACCAATTACTGTCAGTGCGTATGAAAACAAAATACTAGCTTACACCGATGATGTGGCAGTATTAACACCGAACCCTGCTGAGGCAATTCCAGAAATAGAGATAATTACCCAGCTATTTGGTCAATACTCTGGATACTCTCTCAATAGGGATACAATGATTATTTTATGCACCGACAATATTGATTATGATGACCCTAGGAAAACAGAAAAAGCTACTTACCTAGGCTTAAGCCCAAAGATTGAAAATATTAGCAAATTGAACTATGAACAGCTAATGAAGAACATAAGAAAAGATCTTACGAGAATTAATAGTCTGCATCTATCAATCGTTGGCAGGGGCAATTTTTAAAACATGAATGTACTCCCTAGGGTACCATATTTGTTTCGAGCTGTTCCCTTAATTGTAGAAGATAGTATTATAAAAATACTTGAATCACAAATGTCTAACTTTGGCAATATGGGAAGATAAGGAGGTCTCTGAAAAATCTATCCTTACCAAAAATAGGGGTGGTTTAGCAATCCCTAATATGATGGTATGCTACTGGGCTGCTCTTCTCCATCAAATGGTACCTCTTTTTAATACCAAGGCCGCAACCTAGAATACACAGGTTACAGAAATACCTTCCGTTTATGAATTATCAATTGGAAAGAAAGCTCAAGGGCTCTTGCTGAGACAACTAGAACCAAGCTACTATAAAAAAGTTAAATTCAAAGTCATCATTAATACTTGGAAAGTTTGGAGGAAGTTTTCTAGTTACATGGCAATTCCAAAGTTTAATAGATATACCCCTCTTTGGCATTTTTCTTTATTACCCCTACAGGCTAATGACGACATGGCTAAAAAATGGGAAAGCGCGAGGGTTAGAACAGTATGGGATTTTTTTGGGGGGGAGCAAATACCAGGTTTTTTGAGCCTACAGAGAGCTTTTGAAATTCCTAATAGTGATTATTTTAAATGTATTCAGGTTAATACTATTCCTAGCTTAAAAACTCCAAGGATCACATTGGAAAATATCCCATTTTTTGATATCATATGCAAGAATTCAACTAAAATTGGAACAATATATTGCTTGCTCCTTAAAAAACTTCAAGACGACCTGGAACACACAGAGTCATCCTGGGCTGGCAAACAATATAATCCCAATATTGACATTGACATGAGCTTAATTTTAACATCACGACTACGCTTATCCTCTAACTTAAAAGCCCTGCTTTATAAAACCATCTTTAATTTATACTACACCCCTGCCAAGTTGTTTGCATGGGGTAAAAGAATAAACAATTGTCGCCCCAGGTGTGGATCAGGGCCAGCTACCCTGCCACATATGTTTTATGACTGTGTCAAATTAACATCACTTAAAAGGATGCTGTTAGGATTTTGGGAGGAGGTATTTGGGCATAGTGTGGCGGAATCACCATTACTTCTTATTCTTGGCTATGATAGCACTCTGGGGCTAAGCTCGGAGGAGGAATTATGTCTTTTTGTGGGGACAGCAGTTTATAAAATATTACTGGCAGCTCACTGGAAGGATGCAGATCCCCCATGCTTTCAAATGTGGTTAGCCAGGTTTTTGGGGATGTATAACCAGGAAAAAGCCATCTACTTTACCAGAGGTAGACACTCTAGAATGCGTGGCAGTAAGATCTGGTTACCAATTCGGGCCTAGACTAGGGATGTAAGAAGGCTGTAGGAAAGTCACACTCGCTATAATATGAGTCTTATTGATATCTCTTAATGAATTATGTATTTTTAAACTACTGTTGTCTCGGCTAACGGTGATTGCTGCTGTAATGGTCCTAGAATTAGTGCCTTTTTTTCTATTTCTATTAATCATGAAGGCATTTATATATTTATTTACTGACATGTATTTCTATTTTTCTATGTGTATTAACTGGAGTTGCTTAGATAAAAAAAATATTTAAAATAGATCAGAATAAATTTGTTACCACAATCTTGCAAAAAATTGTGGAAAAAAAACTTAGAACTGGAAGCCTAACAATTGTACAGATCAAGTAAACAAATGTGTCACCTGACACATGGCTTGATGTTAGCAAAACATGACTCATAGATTATCTTTCCTATTTTTAGGTCCTACCCACAAACAGATTTTAGCTGTCTGTTGTTGAAGTCTCATTGTGGATGGTACCAATACTTACAGTGGGCGTCGCGTCAGCCCATCACTTACTATTGGTTGGTTTTCTTGTGAATATCATTTGCTTTCATCTTATTCAATGGTTTTCCTTTCTCTTCTTGTATTTTTACCTATTTAGGGGTAACGCTTCTTTACCATCCTTTTGACAGAATGACTTGAACCTTGCACAGCTCCACATCAAAGAACGAGTTATTAGGTCGCAGTCTACCAGATAGTGCAGCTCCCTAGTTTGATAAAGACATCTTGGAGACACTGTAAGTGTCTCGTCCTTTAGCCTGCTCCTGTTCTGCTTTTGTGCCATTTTGTTTGCTAATGTTGCTTTGCTAATTTTGTTGCCCATTAGTACTCCCTTTAACCAAGTCAGTCAGTCTTATTTTTTGTATTAGTGAGCCCCCATGTCACGTCTGTTTTCCCACCATTTTTGCCGCTCTGCCGCTGGCCCACCTCCTGTCACTCAGGTCCCCTCCCTCCCCCACGATCTACTAATTGGAATCCACAGCGTGGTTGTGCAACCAGTGTGCCAAAAGTAAGCCGGTCTGCGCCAGTCTTAGACTGGACCACATCCAGCGCCAGGAGCCCTGGAAGCTCAGCCCCACTCTCTTCACATCCTACAATATGCCGCTGGCCAACATCATCCACACACATGTACTCAACATCATATCCTAGGCTGACAACATCAAACTCATCCTCTCCCTCACCGATGACCACGCCACCACCAGATCCAACTTAAGGAACGCCATGACCAGTGTCACCGACTGCCTGAAGTTGAACAAGGACAAGACAGAAGTGCTCATCTCCGTAAACAACACCTCACCAAGGGACGACACCTGGTGACCGGATCACTGACATAATATCGATGACACAAATATAGACTTACCAAAATATCGAGGAAAAAATATAGAATGCAAAAATATCGAATCCCTATCGCCAAACAGGTAAGTACAAAAATATTGAATCAAAAATATTGTTGTAAAAAATATAGTAAGTCAAAATATCTAATTTTTTTTAATGTCTTAAAAGTAATTGAAAATTAATGAAATAATAAATATACTTAACTTAAACATACTTAAAATACTTAAATAACCTTAAAATTAAGAAATAATTATTGTAAGTAAAAAAAAACATACAATTAAATTTTTAATACATATATATATATATGAAAATAATATTAATAAAAAAATATACAATATTTTTACCGTAGGATAGCCGGAGGGTAAAATTTACTATTACCACTTCAGTGAGTGCAACAGTAGAGAAAGCGTTGGATAGCGTAGGGGTAAAAATTACTATTCCCACTCCAGTGAGTGCAACCATAGGGAAAGCATTGGATAGTGGGAGGGTAAAAATTACTATTCCCACTCCAGAGAGTGCAACAGTAGGGAAAGCGTTGGATAGGGTAGGGGTAAAAATTACTATTCCCACTCCAGAGAGTGCAACAGTAGAGAAATCGATGGATAGCGTAGGAGTAAAAATTACTATTCCCACTCTAGTGAGTGCAACAGTAGGGAAAGTAAATACTTCATATATGAATAAAAATAAATGAAATATTAATACCAATTACAAATTATTTTAAAGTAATTAACAATTTAATATAATATAATAATTAATCAATTAAAAAAACAAATAAAAGTAATTATTAAAAATAATTACCTATTAATACAAATTATTTACCAATTAAAAAATTGAATAATAATTTAAAAATAATTCAAAATAAATAGCAATAAATACATTTTAAAATTTAATTAATTACAATTAAATTACTTCCCACCCTACTCCCCCATAAACCCACAACCCGCAACAGAAAATAAATTAATAAAATTAACATAATTATCAATTAATCAATTAATAACAATTAATTACCAATTATATTTTAATTAATTACCAATTAAAAATTAATTAACAATTAATTCAAAATAAATACCAATACATAAATAAAAATATTTAATTAATTATAATTAAATTACTTCCCACCCTATTCCCCTATAAACCCACAACCCGTTACAGAAAATAAATTAATACAATTAATATAATTATCAATTAATCAATTAATAAAAATTAACTACCAATTATATTTTAATTAATTACCAATTAAAAATTAATTAACAATTAATTCAAAATAAATACAAATAAATAAATTAAAATTGATTATAATTAAATTACTTCCCACCCTATTCCCCTATAAACTCACAACCCACTACAGAATTATATTACGCAAAAATTAAATACCATAAAATGAATTACTTAAAATAAATGTACACTTTTCACACATATACTAACATAAAAAATTCGATATTATTAAAAAATCGATATTAACTTACTTACTTCAAATTCGATATTTTTATGTCTATATTCTGTCCATTCGACATTTTGTCCATTCTATATTTTGAATTTGATATTACTGATATTCTATTCAATATTTTTGTTGACTATATTCTGTCCATTCGATATTGTGTCCATTCTATATTTTTAATTCAATATTACTGCAATTCTATATTTTTTACTCAATATTTTGACTGTATACCCTGGTGACCCACCGCACTTGGGTCAACTCCTGCCCCAGCAGGTCATGCCAGCAAACTCGGAATCATCATCGACAGCCAACTCACCATGAAGTGGCATATCACCATAGTGTCCTCTTCCTGCATCCACATGCAGGCTTTGAAATATTTTCAATTGGATCCTCGTCAATGTGATTTTATGTTATGAAATTTTTAATGCGCAACTGTTACCCTAGGGTATCCTGATGCTTGCTACCGTCCTCCTAATATTACATACTTCATACTTTGCACCCAGTTATAGATCAAACAGCCATGTTTTTAAGGCCTTCCTGAAGACCAATAAATCATTAGAATTCCTCAGATGAAGAGGGAGGTTATTCCAAGACTTTGCAGCACTAGCAGCAAAACTTCTGCCTCCCCACCTAGCTTTGTTTGTAGGTGGTACTATCACTAGTTTTGCTCCTAAGGAGCGAAGTGATTTTTTAGGCATGTACAACTGGAATTGTTGTTGCAGATGATCAGCACCTGTACCTTGTAGGGCTCTAAAGACTAAACAGAGGGATTTGAACTGCACCCGTTTCCTAACGGGCAACCAGTGTAGTCTTTTGATTTCACTCGAGATCAGTGCACATTTTGGGGTACCGGTAAGCAGTCTAGCGGCCACATTCTGAAACATTTGTAATTTATGAAGAAAGCGTTCCTGCATATTTAGGTATAAACTATTACAATAGTCCAGCCTCAACATAGTTAATGCTGTAACCACTGTAAGCTGATTATGTTTTGGCAGGAAATGCACATGAGAAGTGAGGCTAGAGGGTCTCTAGTCTCATCCCTTAGCAGGCACACATATTATTGTCTTTGTGAGGACAAAAGACTTCCACTCAATAAGCTTGATTTACATTATTTTGTATTTCATGTAAATTATACTTTCAATTTCTTCAATTTTTCAAAGTTCATTTATGCATCTTCGAGATCGTTGTGAACAATTTCTAGTTCAGGCAATGTCTTTATCATACATCCAATGCATTTCGGGCATTTCTCTATGCCCTTCATCAGGGATTTGACACTGTAAATAATAGTATGAGCAACCATTAGTATGGTTTCTAAAACAGTAAATAAACATGTGGATAAACACAGTTATATAAAACATGCATTTAAAACTAACGTGCTGTAGACTTTGAAACATGTGTATAAATATGGTGTGGTTTAAGAAAAGCGTTCAGAACTGGTTAAAGTAAAAAACGCTGGATAGAAATGTGATGTCGGCGTGTCACTTACATGCCTGTCAAAAAAGTGGGCTGGATTCTGCAAAAAAACGAGGAGAGTGCAATCAGGGTAAATAGCTTGCTCGCTTTGTGAAAGCGATTACACTTGAAATCCGTCAGATGACAGAAACTAACCTGGGATAAGGTTGGGATATGTTCCGATGCGGTGTTCGTCTTCAAAAATGCCAGCAAGAAACAGCTTGCCGCGTTTGGCTATTTTGAAAGTTGCCGATCACGTGACGCGGTCCCGTGACGCGTCACGTGTGGGGAAATGGTAGAAAGATTAGACTTGCATTACATCGGGTGGATAAGTAGAATGATGCCGTCGAGGGAAAAACGTTCAAGAATGAACTGAGTGACAATTATATTATATGGGGCCACCTGGTGTAAAAATGAAAAATGAAAAGAAAAAACTGAGTTAAGAAAAAGTGACGAAAAAGAAGGGTCCGCGATCAAACTCGTGAGGTTGGGGGTGGAAATGAACATCACGTTAGCATTGAGGCAACTGCTAGATGGGTGAAAACTGTGAAAAATGTGTTAATGTGAAGTGTCATTGTCTGAGGCATACATGAACAAACACAGTAATAACACAGTTGGTCTGTTGAGCAAATATTTACAAATAGCAAGAAAGTTCGATTCTGTCATTTAAACCCATCGGTTTCTGGGTTGACAATTTCTGAATCCAGTAGTTCTCTCTTTTAAGGAGGTGTTCGTTGTTATCCCTTCCCTCCAACTTATCAACAGTTTCAAGAATGATGAATTTAATTTGTGACACATTATGATGTTCTTCAACGAAATGTGAGGATAGTGCTGATTTCAGATTTTTCAGTCGGATGTTAGACTTGTGTTCCGTGAGACGCACCTTGATGCGTCGTTCAGTCTTACCCACATAGATCTTGCCACATGGGCATTTTATTCCGTAGATCAAATTACTTGTATCACAAGTTGCGTTAACCCTATGTATGATAGGATTGCCTTGTCGGGGGTGGTTGATGGTATTTCCTCTTATTATGCAATTGCAGTTACCGCAGTTGAGGCACGGTTTTGTTCCAGAGAATGTTATATCTTTGGTAGGTTTGTGCTGAAGACTTTCCCCCAAGTTTTTGGCCCTAGTGAAAGCAAATAAAGGTGGTTGACTGAATGACTCTTTGAAGTCTGATTCAATGTTCAGTATTGGCCAATGTTTCAGAATAACTTGTTTATATTTTTTGCTCACTGTTGAGTATTTGGAAACCACCACTGTACGTGTTTGTTCGGTTTTTTCTTTGGGTGTTAAAAGTTTAGTTCTATTAATGTGGTCGATTCTCTCTTTAGTTTCTTTTAGTAGGGTTTGGGGGTAACCTCTATTGGAGAATTTGTTAGTCATCTCATCAAGTCTTATGTTGAGTGTGTCTTCTTCAGAAGTAATCCGTTTGACTCTAGCCATCTGGGAAAATGGAAGGTTCCGTATCAAATTGGGTTCATGAAAGCTCGAGTGTAGCAGCATGTTATTTCTGTCTGTCGGTTTAACATGGAGATCCGTTGTGTACCCATGTGGGGTAATCGATACTTTCACATCCAAAAAGTTGACTGAGCTGTCTGAGATGGCAGGAAATGCAACATTTTCTTGATTGTTCTGAAAATATATGTTGTGGCTGAGACTACTGTATTGGCTTGATTGCCCAGGTCAAGCCGGTCATCTATTAGCACTCCCAAATGTTTCACTTTCCTTGTAGGAATCGGGAGAGGCCCCATAGTGTTTGGCCACCAACTTGGGGCCCAAAAGATGGCATCATTCCCAAACAAAATGACCTCAGTTTTGCTCAAATTGAGCTTTTTTACAGTTTTGTGACATCCATCGTCCAACTGCCTTCATACAATCAAGGAACCGCTTTCTGGTTGCCTTTTCCTGCCCAGGTCGCAGTGACACCATAATTTGCGTGTCATCTGCATAGGAGGTATAGCAGAAGCCAAAATACTCGATAAGAGGAGCCAATGTAGACACATATACATTAAAAACCGTAGGGCTCAGAAATGACCCCTGCAGAACTCCACAGGACAATGGAAATGGTCTAGAGTGGAATTCACCTAATGAGACTATATGTAGCCTATCCGAGAGGAAAGATTTCAAGAGGATCCATGCTTTATCCTGCACTCCGCAGGCCAGCAAACGGTCCATCAGTAATCTATGATGGACCCTATTGTAGGCCGCGGAAAGGTCGAGCATGATCATAGCAGCCTTTCCTCCCTGGTCCAAAGCTACCCTGATCTCTTCAGTAGATTTTAGGAGTGCAGTTTCCGTGCTATGTCACTCTCTGAACCCGAATTGAGTAGGATCCAGAACTTTGGCATCACGTAAATAAGCACTCAATTGTGAATTCATTCTTCTCTCAACCATTTTAGGTGGAAGTGGGAGGCTTGAAATAGGTCGAAAACTATTGGGATCCTTGGAGTCCAAACTCGACTTCTTTAAAAGTGGCACAATTGACGCAGTTTTCCATGATTTAGGGAAATGCCCTTCTGCAATTATTGCATTATGTAGGGAGGTGAGTGACATGGCAGTCGGTTCTGGAGCCAATTATACCACTGCCACTTGGCATGAGTCATAAGGGAAACTTGGTTTAGCTGACATGAGAAGCTTATGGGTATCAGTAATGGATATTGGTGCAAACTTATCCATGGTAGGCTGTGATCCTAAAGCTAACTTGTGACCCTCTGTTAGACCCACTATCCCATAAGCAAGTGGATCCTTAAAAGTTGCAAAAATAGTCTTCATCTTTACCAGGAAAAACTTGGCAATTTCCTCACATAATTCCTGGCTCTTTTGAATACTTGCTGGTTGTGGATGTGCCAAACTAGTTACTGTTTTAAAAAGCTCATTGGGCACGTGTTTGGCTTAATTCATTTGACCAACAAAGAACTCTTGCTTTATCTTAAAAAGTAACTGTTTATAGGTCAAAAGGCTTAGTTTATATCTGTTTCTCTCTATTATTTTATACTCTTTCCACCAAGTACGTTCTAAATGTTTACAGATCATTTTTTGATCCTTAATTTCCTGAGAGTACCATGGGGAAGAGGGTTGTGACCTTTTAGGAAAAAGTAATTTCTTTGGCACTAGTTCATTGCAAGCAGCCTCCAGCCAGGTTGTGTATATGGAGGAAGCCTCCTCCACATCTAGGGGCATTTGGCCCGAAGTTGACGCCAGCAGCTCTTTTACATTTTTTCCTCCAACTTTATTCTATGCTCTAATTTCCATCTGTTTCTTAGGGGGTTTTCCGCTGCCTGATAGTCTGAGATGGCCAGCTCAAATAGAACAGCCGTGTGATCTCACCACACTAGTCGCATCAGGCCTATAAACGAAAGATGTGGGTAGTTTGAAAAAATCCCATCAAACGTGTGCTCTGCAACGTGAGTGGGCCCGATTACTTGCTGCCTAAGCTCAGCACTGCTCATCAAATCTATAAGAATCACCGTATCTGGTTCTGTATCTGCCTCCAGATGAAAATTAAGATCTCCCAGTATAGTGTTGGAGTCAGCGCTCAAGCCATCTTCCAGCAATGCCAGAAGAACAGTAACCCAAGCCCTCGTCTCCAGCTGACTCGACTACGGAAACTCACTCTATGTCAGAACCACCACACAGCTCCTCAGACCTCTACAAACTATGAGGAACACCGCAGTCAGACTCATGCTCGACCTTCCCAAAGAGGCCAGCATCACCTCAGAAACCCTCACTGGCGCCCAGTCCAGATGAGATGCCAGTTCAAGGTAATGACCCTCACGTACAAAGCCCTCCACAACATCGAACCCAACTACATCAACCACTGCCTGACTTTTCACAAACCTGCCAGATAACTCTGCTCCACCTTCCTCATCTTCACACACGTCCCACGCATCCCCAAAAGCTGCTGTGGAGGTTGTTTCTTCTCCTACCTCACCTCATAGTCCTGGAACAACCTCTCCCTCTACCTGCGAACCGCACCCACCTTCTCTGAATTCGGGTAAGGACTAAATACCTGACTCTTTGGCTGAAGACCATCAGAATCTCAGTGCCTGGTTAGCCCCGAGGCGATAAGCTGTGCTTTACAAATACCTGATTGATTTATTCAGAAAGTTGACCTAGGAATGCATTCCCCCTGTTGCTTACCATTGGCTTTGTAACTCACATTTTCTGACTTTCTATTCTTATTTGCTTTAGGCTGTCCACCTCAAGTTCATCCCTCTCGTTGCCCATAGCTTGTTTAATGTATTCTTCCACTAACTCGATTTCAGTAAACAGGCCTAAATCTTGTTCTTATCTTGTCATATTTGCTATGCATTTAAAGGCAGAGGTCAAATGTCAGGCTATGTCTTGCAGGGAGCTTGGTGTTTATTTTTCTTTCTCTGACTTCAAAGTGAGAGGATTTATGTGACAAGCATGCTGCCTTGTGGGGCCCAGCTTAAGTAACGTTCTGCAAATGTTTTTTTTTCTATCACACAACAAAAGTTATATGTCTTTAAATTAACTGTGCTAACAATCAAATCAATATATTGGGTGATGACATTTCCACACATTATCATTTGTGCACTGCATACTTGTATCAGTAAAACTGTATGTGAGTGCAAATGTAATGGTCTTTTCATTTGAAGACGTGTTGTCTATAATGGCAGTACGCTACCATGGTAAACAACAAAGGGGACAATGAGGGCTTGATGAAGGTCCACCGTACTTGCCCTGGGTAGAACTAGAGGACAAAAGAGGTATGGTGTTTCAGGGTGGCAAGTTGGCCACCTAGTAAGTACTCAGAGTGGTGGAGAAGTGGGGAATACCTCCTTTCGGAACTAGGACCCTCACACACCCAGCAAGCTAGGTGTCATGCTTCATCATATGGGTCTGCTCCTCGTCGAGCCGGCGCTGCAAAGCTCGACGGGTACCCATAGAGGGGCTGTCTATCGGAGATCTTTTGTTCCTTCCGTAAAGGTGCCATGGGTGTGAGGGGCCTGGTAAGATGTAGAAGTGGTGTGTGGGTTAAAACAGGTAAGGGAATCCTCTATTATAATTTTTATTCTGGAGAGGTCACAACCTGATTTAAAAGTAAAAATGAAGAAGGAGGGCGATTATTTTGATGCAGCGGAGTGGGTAGGTGAGCCAGACTGCTCTGAGCGGGAGCGGGAACAGCGACACTATGTTGAGTGTCCATATACTACGCTGCGGTCTGATGAAACAGCACTTGAATCCTTAAGAGGTTGGCTCCTTTTCTCCGGGGCATCGTCCTACCGAGAGAAGAAGTGGTATGTAGAACCACACCACACACTGTAGATAGTTTTAATTTAGTCACTGGGTCCTGAAGAATCGTCAACTGATCTATTAGAGACATTTTACAGGTGAGGAACATGTTGACCACTAAGGGGTAGAGCGTAATTTTTGTCAGATTAAAACAAAATAGTCGCCCTCCTTCTTCTTTTTACTTTGCAATCAGGTTGTGGCCTCTCCAGAATAAAAATGGGTGCCCGTCGAGCATTCCAGCGCTGGCTCGACGAGGAGCAGACCCATATGATGAAGCATGACACCTAGCTTGCTGGGTGTGTGAGGGTCCTAGTTCCGAAAGGAGGTATTCCCCACCTCCCCACCACTCTGAGTAGTTACCAGGTGGCCAACTTGCCATCCAGGAACACCGTACCTCTTTTGTCTTCTAGTACGCTACCATACCAAGCAAACTCATATTACCCCTCTCCAGCCTACTCTGCACCACTCCACATTCCTTCACTCTACTCTGGAGTACTCCACACTGCGCCACACCACTCCACACTGCGTCACTGCACTCTTCTCTGCACCACTCCACTTTACGCCTCGCTACTCTACACCACTCCACTCTACTCTATGCCAATGCACTTTATCCCATACTACTCTACTATGCATCACTGTATCTTTGCCACTGCACTCTTACCACTCCACCCTGTACCACCCCACTCTGCATCACAACACCCTATGTCACTGCACTCTACACCAATGCACGCTACACAACTTTACCCTAAACCAATTCCCTCTATGCCAATCTACTCTGCAGTAAATCACTCCACATCACTATACTCTATGCTGCTGCACTCTATGCCACTATAGTCTACTGTGCATCACTGCACTTTATGCCACTCTATTCTACTCTACACCACTGTGCTCTATGCCACTGCTCTCAATACCACTTCTCTCTACGCCACTCTACTCTAAGCCAATGCACTCAACTCAACTATACACCACTGCACTTGAAGACAGCATAATCTGCAACACTGCACTCTCTGCCACATCATAAAAAAAGCGGGCTTCTCCCTGGTCTCATACGACGATGATACCCAAATTGTGGTATCATTGAGCAATGCGGAAACCAATTTGGGGGCGGACTTCAGCACTTGTATGAGTCAGGTGAGCCTCTGGATGGATTGTAACTGTCTCAATCTGAATGCCAATAAAACAGAGGTCATTATATTTGGTAAGAACCCTTCCCTCTGGAAACCAGACAGGTGGCCTCCCGAGATAAACTCTCTACCCGAACCTGCAAACAAAGTCAGAAATGCAGGATTCATGATAGACAGGGAACTAAAGTTTAGGGACCAAGTAAATAAAATAACCTTGGCAGCCTTTTGCTCCCTAAGGTTAATTAAAAAAATAGAAACATTTTTGCTCCCTGAACTGCTCAAAATGGTAATAATGGCACTAATTCTAACGAGGATTGATTAATGCAATAGTATGTACCTCGCGCTTGCAGTAGGACTCGTTAAGCGGCTTCAGGTATTGCAAAACATGGCAGCTCGAATACTTTGCAAAATTCCGAAGCATGAGTCAGCAAGAGGAGCAATTAGGAAACTGCATTGCAAGCCAATCAAACAAAGATGCAGCTTCAAGGCTCTCTGCTTGGTGTATAAATCTTTGCATGGACTTAGGCCAGACCATTTAAAAAATAAACCAAAATGGTATGTTCCAGCAAGGACGCTCCGATCAAACCATGCAAGGAACCTGATCGGCCCCACTTTTCGAAAAGCTACTTGGGGTTGAAAAAGCTTTTTTAGGGTCACTGCTATACTTTGGAACAATCCCCCATCAGCATTAAAAACTGCTCCCTCCTTACTCTCCTTTAGAAAAGCCTTAAAACCTGGCTTTTCAATCAGGAGTAGAAGTCTTTTTCTCTGCGTTTCTGCCTTATTCCAACTAAATTACCTTCTTAGCCTAATCAGATTTTCGATAGTGCCAAGACGCCCCAAGGCAGGAGACTGTGCTTTATAAGTATATTACATTATATTACATTACTCTACGGTATGCCACTCTACACCACTGAACTCTTTGCCACTGAACTCTATGCCACTGAACTCTACACCACTAAACTATGTCACAATACTCTATGCCACAGCACTCTACGCCACTCTTATCTACTCTGTGCCACTGCACTCTATGACACTCTACTCTATACCATTGCACTATACAGCTCTTAAGTCTTCGCTGAAAAAAAGCCACTGCAGTCTATGCCACTCAACTCTACCCTGCACCACTACACATCATGCCACTCCACTCCACACCATGCCACTCCACACCTCACCACTGGACTGTAGGCCAATGCAATCTACACCACTGTACTCAAAACTAATGCAATCTACACCACTGTACTCAAAACCAATGCCCTCTACGCCACTGCACTCTATGCCAATCTGTTGTACGCCACTCTTCTCTACCCCAATGCCCTCTATGCCACTTTACTCTGCACCAATGTGTGCCACTGTACTCTACACCAATGCACTCTATGCCACTCTTCTCAACTTCCCTGCACTCTCTGCCGCTGAACTCTCTGCCACTCTACTCTGCGCCATTCACTCTACTGCACCACTCTACTCTATGCCCCTGCAATGTACTCTGCACCACTCTACATCATTCTTTTGCATACTACGCCAATGCACTCTACGTCACTCTAATATACTGTGTACCACTGCACTCTGACACTGATCTCTACACCACTTCACTCTATGCCTCTCTGCTCTACTCTGCACCCGTATGCTCTATGCCAGAGCACTCTACCCCGCTCTACCATGCACCACTGCATTCTACAACACTGCACACCATTCCCCTTGGCAACACTGCACTCTATGCCAATGCCACTACTTTATACCACTCAACTCTACCCTGCACCACTCCACTCTACACCACTTTAGTCTTGTCTAAAACAATCTACTCTATGCCACTGCACTTTATGCCACTTTACTCCACTCGAGCCACTCCACTCTATGCCACTGCAATTAACTCTGTGCCACTCTAATTGTCTCCACTGGACACCACTGCGCTCAATGCCACTACTCTACGCCACTGCACCCTACTCTGCACCACTGTACTCTACCCTGCAACACTTCACTTCATGTCACAAAACTTTATGCCACTTTACTCCACTCTGAGTAACTCCACTCTATGCCACTACAATTAACTCTGTGTCAATCTACTTGACTCCACTGAACACCACTGCGCTCAACGCCACTACTCTACGCCACTGCACCCTACTCTGCACCACGATTCTCTACCCTGCAACACTTCACTTGGCAAACAGTCAAAATATCAAGTACAAAATATCGAATGGACATAATATCGAGTTTAAAATAAAATGGACAGAATATAGACATCAAAAATATCGTTTTTAAGGTAAGTAATGTAATATCGAATGTTAAAAATATAGAAAGTTAAAATATCAAAGTATATAATATAAGTTATTAAAATTATCGAATTTTTAATAATATCGAATTTTTTATAGTGTTTTTTATGTCATTATATGTGTGAAAAGTGTGTATTTATGTTATAATTTATTTTAATTAATGAATTTTGTTTTTTAAATGTTTGCGTAATTTAATTCTGTAGCGGGTTGTGGGTTTATAGGGGAATAGGGTGGGAAGTAATTTAATTGTAATTAATTAAATATGTAAATTCATTTATTGGTATTAATTATTTATTAATTATTAATTAATTTATATTTGGTAATTAATTAAATTTTAATTGGCAATTAATTTTTATTAATTGATTAATTGCTAATTATGTTAATTTTACTAATTTATTTTCTGTAGCGGGTTGTGGGTTTACAGGGGAATTGGGTGGGAAGTAATTTAATTATAATTAATTAAATATGTAAAATTACTTATTGGTATTTATTTAGAATTAACTGTTAGTTACGTTTTTATGGGTAATTAATAACATTTTAATTGCCAATTAATTTAATTTGATTGATTCATTGCTAATTATGTTAATTTTACTAATTTATTTTCTGTAGCGGGTTGTGGGTTTATAGGGGAATAGGGTGGGAAGTAATTTATTTATAATTAATTAAATATTAAAATGTATTTATTTGTATTTAATTTGAATTAATTGTTTAATTAATTAATTGATAGTTTGTAATTAATTTGTATTAATAGGTAACTAATTGTAATAATTAATGTTAATTAGTAATTTTAAGAGATTAATTATTATATTATATTAAATTGGTAATTGCTTTTAATTATGTTTTTATAGATATTAATTTATATTTTTTTAATTAATATATGAAGTATTTACTTTCCCTACTGTTGCACTCTCTGGAGTGGGAATAGTAATTTTAACCCCTACGCTATCCAATGCTTTCCCTATTGTTGCACTCTTTGGAGTGGGAATAGTAATTTTGACCCCTACGCTATCCAACGCTTTCCCTACTGTTGCACTCTTTGGAGTGGGAATAGTAATTTTTACCCCTACGCTATCCAACCCTTTCCCTACTGTTGCACTCTTTGGAGTGGGACTACTAATTTTTACCCCTACGCTATCCAACGCTTTCCCTACTGTTGCACTCACTGGAGTGGGGATAATACTTTTTACCCCTACGCTATCCAACGCTTTCCCTACTGTTGCACCCGCTGGAGTGTGAATAGTAATTTTTACCTCTACGCTATCCAACGCTTTCCCTACTTTTGCACCCACTGGAGTGGGAATAGTAATTTTTACCCCTACGCTATCCAGCGCTTTCCCTACTGTTGCACTCTTTGGAGTGGGAATAGTAATTTTAACCCCTACGCTATCCAACGCTTTCCCTACTTTTGCACTATTTGGAGTGGGAATAGTAATTTTTACCCCTACGCTATTCAACGCTTTCCCTACTGTTGCACTCTTTGGAGTTGGAATAGTAATTTTTACCCCTACGCTATCCAACGCTTTCCCTACTGTTGCACCCACTGGAGTGGGAATAGTAATTTTTACCCCTACCCTATCCAACGCTTTCCCTACTGTTGCATCCACTGGAGTGGGAATATTAATTTTAACCCCTACGCTATCCAACGCTTTCCCTACTGTTGCACTCTTTGGAGTGGGAATAGTAATTTTTACCCCTACGCTATCCAACGCTTTCCCTACTGTTGCACCCACTGGAGTGGGAATAATAATTTTAACCCCTACGCTATCCAATGCTTTCCCTACTGTTGCACTCCTTGGAGTGGGAATAGTAATTTTTACCCCTACGCTATCCAACGCTTTCCCTACTGTTGCACCCACTGGAGTGGGAATAGTAATTTTTAGCCCTACGCTATCCAACTCTTTTCCTACTGTTGTACTCAATGGAGTGGGAATAGTAATTTTTATTCCTACGCTATCCAACGCTTTCCCTACTGTTGCACTCTCTGGAGTGGGAATAGTGATTTTTACACTTCCGCTATTGTACGGTAATAATATTGGATATTATTTAATTATATTATGTTACTATATATATATGTTTTAACAAATATGATAAAAAACATTTTTTATAACTTTCATTAATTATTTAATTATTATAAGTTAATGTAAGTATTTTTAAGTATATTTTAGTAATTAATTTTTAATTTTAATTTAACATTGTTTTTAATAAAGTCGATATTTTTATAAACTATATTTTTGTAAACGATATTTTTTACTCAATATTTTTGTACTTACCTGTTTGTAGATACAAACTCGATATTCTGTCTGTCGATATTTTGTCAATTATATTTTTGATAGTTGAAATTATGTCCCTCGATATTATGTCAGTGATCCCTTCACTTCAATCTAGTCTGAAACAATCTACTCTATGTCACTGCACTCTATGCCACTGCATTCTGCCCCACTCTGTGACTGTGCCACTCTGTGCCACTGCACTCTACTCTAAACTGCTGCACTCTACAGCAATTCACTCTACACTATTTTACTCAAAACAATGCACCCTATGCCACTGTGCCTATGTCAACCACTTGGCACCACTGCACTTTACCCCACTATACTCTACAACATTCTACTTTATGCCACCGCACTCTATGTCGCTGCACGTTACATCACTCTACACCATTGCTCTGTTTGGTCACTGTATTCTATGAAACTCTGTTGTACTCTGCACCACTGTACTTGACATCACTGCTCTCTGCACCACTGTACGCCACTGCACTCTACGACACTGCACTCTACGACACTCTACTCTTCATGGCTGCACTCTCCACCACTGTACTCTGTGGCAATGCACTCCACACCATTCTACCACACTCTACACAACTGCACTTTCTGCAACTCTACTGCACTCTACGCCACTCCACTCTATGCCACTGCACCACTCTACTCTATGCCAATGCACTCTACACCACTCTACACTGCATCATTCCACTCTTATGCCACTGCACTCTACCCTGTACCATTCCACTCTCCTCTGCATCACTCGACTCTATGTCACTTCACTCTACGTCAATCTACCCTGTAACACTGCTCTCTCTGCCACTGAGCTCTATGCCAATCTACTCCGCACCACTGCACTGTATACCACTGTTCTCTACTCTATGCCACTGCACTCTATGCCACTTTACTCTACACAATTGCACTCACCGTCACTTTACTGTGCTCCACTGTGTGCCGCTGCACTCTACACCAATGTACTCTATGCCACTCTTCTCTACTCCACAGCATACTACACCATACTACTCTGCAGCACTGCACTCCCTGCCACTGTATTCTCTGCCACCTAACTCTCTGCCACCCTATTCTGTATTGGAAGCCACTCTAATCTTCTCTGCACCACTGCACTCTACAACACTCTACTCTATACCACTGAACTCTATGCCACTACACTCTACTCTGAAACAATTTACTCTATGCTACTGCAGTCTATGCCACTCTATTCCACTCTGCGCCAGTCCACTGTAAGCCACTCCACACTGCACCACTTAATTTTTTACTGCTGCACTTTATGACATTGCACTTTACACCACTTTACTCAAAACCAATTCACTCTATGCCACTGCACTCTGTACCCGTCTACTCTGCACCACTGTACTGTATGCCACTTTACTCTATGACACTGCACTCTATGCCACTCTACACCATTGCACTCTGCCACTTTACTCTGAACCACTCTATACCACTGCACTCTACACCAATACACTCTATGTCACTCTACTCTATTTCACTGCACTCTACAACACTCTACTCTGCAGCACTGCACTCCCTGCCACTGAATGCTATGCCAGTCTACTCTGCACCACTTCATTCTAATCTGCACCACTCTATGCAGCTCTACTCCACTCTACATCAATGCACTCCACACTACTCTAATAATCTACTGTGCACCCCTGCACTCTATGACACTGCACAATCCACCACTCCAGTCTAAGCCACTCCACTCTGCACCACTCCATACCACTCCATTCTGAAACACTGCACTCTATGCCACTATTCTGTACCACTCCACTCTACCCTGCATCACTTTATTTGAATTTTGCGTTTTTAGTTCCGTAACGGCTTGTGGGTTTATCAGGGAATTGGGTGGGAAGTAATTTAAGTATGTTATATTTATCAATTATTTCGTATTTATTAACATTTGTTTAATTGAGATGTTATAGATTTAAATGTTAAAGTTAAAGTTAAAGGTTTATAAAGCGCTCGTAGACCAGGCGGTTTCTTGGCGCTGAGGACGGAAGTACGTGTGAGGAGGGGGTGCAGCCTACTCGGCAAAAGCTTGCAAGAAGAGCCGGGTCTTCAAAGCCCTATGGAAGTCCATGTAAGAGGCAGTAGTCCTGATGCTAGGGGGTAAAGAGTTCCAAAAGGAGGGGGGCAGAAAGGAGAAGCTCATGCCACCATGTTTCTTCCTTCTGCAACGAGGAATGCACAAGAGGTGCTTAGAGGAAGACCGAAGGTCACGGGTAGGGACGTAAGCCTTAAGTTTAGCAGCTATGAATGCGGGCGCTGTGCCGGTAAGAGCCTTAAAGATCAGACATCCAACTTTGAAAAAGGAGCGTTCAAAGAGCGGTAACCAATGTAATGTTTTCAACAGAGGGGTGACATGGTAATGTTTAGGGAGTTTGTAGACTAACCTGGCAGCCTGGTTCTGGATTACTTGGAGATGGCGGAGCTCGTATGCCGGAATACCGACATACAAAGCATTTCCGTAATCCAGCCGGGATATGACCATGGCTAACAGGGTTAGTTTCAGTGCCGCAGTAGGAAAAAATGAGAGATTTTCCGTATGATACGTAAATTCAGAAAGCAAGATGAGACCACCGCACTGATTTGAGAGTGCATGGAGAGATCACTGTAGACTTTGATACCAAGACTTTTGACAGAAGCAGAGGGAGAGGGTGGGGGACCAAGAGAAGAGGACCAGAAAGATGAAGACCAAGGACTGGAGGCACCACCAATAAGCACTAGCTTGGTCTTATCGGGGTTGTGCTTAAGGTGGTTCGAATTCCTCCAGTCGCTGATGAAAATCATAACTGATTGAAAATTAAGAATATAGGAGGAGAGAGAAGAAACATTAAAGATAAGTTGGAGGTCATCGGCGTAATTAAACACCGTGATGTCCAATTTTTGAAGAGCAGAGATGAGAGGAAAGATGTAGAGATTGAAAATAAGGGGAGAAAGAGAAGAACCTTGCGGGACACCATAGGAAATACAGCGAGGAGCAGCAGAGAAGCCAGCCAGCTGTAAAGTAACTTATTATTAATTAATTAATAATTGGTTGTTAATTTTAATTAATTAACTGGTGGTAATTAATTATGGTAATTGTATAAATAAGTTTAGGTGTGTGTTGTGGTGTTTATAGGTGTAAGGGGTGGGAAGTCATTTATTTTTAATTGATGAATCAATAATTGGATGTTAATTAACTTAAATAGTAATTAATTATGATAATTGTGTGATTAATTTTAGGTGTGCGTTGTGGTGTTTATAGGAGTAAAGGGTGGGAAGTAACTTGTATTTAATTAATTAATATATAGTTGTTAATTAATGTTAATTATTTGATATTTATTTTGGGTAATTATTTATTTTTATGTGTGTGGTTTTTTATTTTTAAAGGGGTAAAGGGTAGGTATTAAATACATTTTAATTATTTTATTATTAGTTGTTAATAGTAACAGTTTTTAATCTAAAACTAAGTTTTAATTGTGTTTTTAATAGTTTATTTTAGGTGTGTATTGTGGATATTATAGTGTTAAAGTGTGTGTACTCAATTAATGTTTATTAGTCTTTTTTTTATAATATTTTTTTGATTGATTATTAATTATGTTAACTATGGAAGTACATTTAATTAAACATGTTAAAGCATTTTGTTATTGGTGTGGTGTTATAGGGTAGGAAATAAAAGAAATACATTTATGTATTAAATCATTTTTTTGTTTGTAAATATTTTCTAGTTTAAAAGATTTATTTTTTATAAATGTATTTATTATTTTATTTGATATATTATTTGGAGGTTTTTGGTATATGAAACAATATTATCAAATGTTTTCTTTTTATATATTTAATATATTACATTTTTCATTTTTAGGTCTCGTGCCTAGCGTTACACTGCGCAGCAGTGTCCACGCAGTGACAGACCTTTTGTCCGGGTTTCTGAAATGGACCTTGGAAATTAACACGCTCATTTATTTTATTTATTTATTTTATTTAATGTGATTTTATATAGTGCAAACATTACCCGAAGGTGTCAGAGCACTTTACAAAAGAACCACTTGCGTTACATAAGAACTTTGGATTATATGAATTACATTAAAAAAAATATTGTAAATGTACAAGTGGAGCGAAAGGAGGAAAAAATTGCAAATGTACAAGTTGTAATGTCACTCAAGGAAGAGAGTACATGAGTTACACAAAAGATACAGACAGAACAACACTAAAATCGCTAAAGAACAGTAGTCAGTACATACACCTACTACAGATATGTGTGTTTTTTTACTTCTGCGGCCTGCTATTGGCCTTTGCCTGTGTGTTTATTTGAAAGAGAGCACACAATAGGTCAGAGGCGGGCGCAAAGCTCCGCCCCTGGCCTATTGGTGTTCCATTACGCGCATTTCTGGCATATGGTTTCAATTATCGGGCCCATACACAGACACAATAATTGAAAGCATATGGCGAGTGCTCGCACACCACTCGTGGCTTTGTTTTCCCAAAAGCGATCGCTGTCGGTTTCGCGATTGCCTTCGCCACGCTCACTCCTGCCCCCACCCCCCCCCCTTGTTTTTTTAAGCTGTGCTTTTAGTTTCATGGAGTCTGTGCGCCTTTGTTTACATGTGGCTAACCAAATTTACTTTAACTGTTCTAAGAAACAGATGGCAGCTGAGCAGTAGACTTAGAAACCAGGTGTCCTGGGAAAGTGGGCAAATCTGCAACATCCCTGTGCCAAAAATTTTTAATATGCAAAATACCTTTGTAAATATGTGCTCACTAGTACAATCGTGTGAAGCTATAGATTCACCACTTGATGCACGCTGTCTTGTTTCCTTTCCCGTAATGTGCAGATAAACTCCATTACTATTTTTTTTAAACCTGTGACCTTCTTAGAGCATGAATGCACAGGTGAATTATTCTCGGCACACATATTAATATTTAATCAGAGTGAAGCCGCGCTGGGCTGGGAGGCTGGCAGCAGCTACGCGGGAGAGGCATGTTCTAGAGTAGCATGGCTGTCGGTATGCGTGCAGATTGACAGCAGAGGGTGCTAAGCGACCGCACAGACCAACAAGGTCACCAGCCTGCCACAGAGGAAAGCAAGTGTGCACAGCTCACAAGAGGCGGTAGGATGCACACTGTCTGCCACACTGCTAACACAGTCTCGAAAGCTGTGCTCTCGTACGCCTACGGTGCTGTCCTGCCTCTTGGTAAAGACCCAAGGCACTTTCCAGACGTTCCCGTGATAAGCACTATTTCTAAAGTGCATGGAAGAGTGAAGGGAGTTGGTCGTAAGCCCTTCTATTGGTGTTGAGTCTCAGTGCTGTGTGAAGGTAAAATTAATGACCAACGTCGATGTGCACAACACGGTGCACTGAGCTCCTGACATCAATAACAGAGGCACAGATGTGGCCCGCTCTGTACACTCAGTGACACAAGTGTGCACAGCACTGTACACTCAGCTCCCGACATCAATAACAGGGCCACAGGTGTGCACAACACTGAGTACACTGCTCCTGACGTCAATGACCAGGACACAGGTGTCCACAGCACTGTGGACTCGGCTCCCGACATCAATAACACGTACACGGGTGTGCACAGCACCGTGCACACATCTTCTGACATCAATAAGCAGGACACAAGTGTGCACAGCACGGTGCACACAACGTCTGACATCAATAAGCGGGACACTTGTGTGCACTGCACTGTACACACAACTCCTGTCATCAATAGCAAGGACACAGGTGTGCACACAACGTCTGACATCAATAAACAGGACACAGGTGTGCACAGCACTGTGCACACACAAGCCCAGTTCTAGTTTTTTTTTAACTGTGCTTTTAGTTTCATGGCGTCCTTGCGCCTTTGTTTACATGTGGCTGACTTTACTTTAACAAAGTATTTTTTTTGGTGAATGCTCGCTCCCTGGGCTGTAGCTGCAGCCTCCTCCCTCCTGCTTCTTTCAGTTACAGTCCAACTTTCTGCATCAGGCCACTGTTCCCCCTCACTCCTTCATCTAGGCCCTTCGTGTCCTGTGCTTTGTTGTTTTTTTTTTACCAGGTGCTGTGTCCGCTTCATGGTGTTCACATTTTTTTCGATATTAGGGGAGCCCTCACCCTCCCTTAATCTGTCCTCCGCCTCTGTAGTACACACGCCTATACCGCAATGCCGATTGCAGTAGTAGGGTTTTCCAATCTTGTGCAACTAGGAACGAAAGGGAGCGGCCTCCAGTTGTCGTAACATCCTGTATCTCATTTACACACTTGTTCTCCTTCTGGTTATTTGCTGGGCGGCCCTTCCACCCGGTGTCTAAGGGTATCCGCCTGTTTGATACATGCTGTTCGTTCTTTGTCTTTGACCCCGCAGTTATGCCATTTTCACACTTACCAGTTGTTTATATGGTGTCCGGCTGGTGGTCTGCGGTCCTTTTCTCTGGCTGGGTTTGCTGTGAGGATTTTGGGGTTGGGACGCCAAGCCGGAGTCCTGCTGTGCTTCCCTCTGGCTGGGGTGGGCGTAGCTTCATGCCATGAATTACCTGGTTAGAGGTCTGTGCTGCTTTCTCTTCGGCCGGTGTATACTTTGCTTTTTTGGTAGTCTGCTTTGCGCCAGACTGCCTTACCAGAGGTTGCTGGCGGGGGTCGCCATTGCTTGTGCTTCTCGCTTTTCCTCACCTGTCTTGCGGGTGCCTGTTGGGCTCTGCTGTGGCCACTTTTGGCATTTGTTGGTGGGGGTCGATGTGGAGGGCTGAAATCCCTGGTTTGTCCTGCACGACTGCCTGTTGCTGTGCTGAGCGCTTGTGGTACACGACCACAAGCACACACACAACCACACACACAAATAACCACACACAACCACACACACAACCACGAACATAACACACACAACCACACACACACAACCATACACACACAACCACACAAACAACCACACACACACAAAACCACACACACAACCACATACACACACAACCACACACACACACACAACCACACACACAACCACACACACACACAACCACAAATACAACCACACACACAACCATACATACAACCACACACAACCACACACACACAACCACACAGACACAACTGCACACAACCACACACACACACACACAACCACACACACAACCACACACAACCACACACACAGAACCACACACACACAACCACACCGTCAGTGCACATTTTCACCAGGCACAGACACCATCAGTCCTCAGTGCACGCTTTCACTGGGCACAAACACCACCAGCCGTCAGTGCATGCTTTCATCGGACACAAACACCATCAGCCATCAGTGCATGCTTCCACCAGGCACACACCACCAGACGTCAGTTCACGCTTTCACCAAGCACACACACACCACCAGCCGTCAGTGCACGCTTTCACCAGGCACACACACAGCACCAGCCGTCAGTGCAGGCTTTCACCAGGCACACACCGCCAGCCATCAGTGCATGCTTTCATCAGGCACCCACCACTAGCCGTCAGTGCACGCTCTCACCAGGCACACACACCACCAGCCATCAGTGCACGCTTCCACCACGCACACACACCACCAGCCATCAGTGCACAATTTCTACAGGCACACACACCACCAGCCATCAGTGCACACATCAATTGTTAACGCATCCACAATTAACTATTGTAGCAATCGCAGTATGGCGCACTTTACTATTAAGCATATTCATCTAAAGCGCAGCATGCCACCATTGCTACAAAAATAAAAACAAATTTTTTTGGCCTACAATTTATAGACTTTTGTTGCAATTGGTGTTGGAATATTTAGCAATTCCAATAACTCAAACTTAATTAATGTGAGACCTATTGCATTGCAAATGCTTGTTTTAATATTGTTTGTTTATTTTTATGATTTTTTAAAATGTTTAATATTTTTTTATTTTTGTTTTAACTGTTTGAGTAGGAATAGTAATTTTTACTAGGGGTGGGCGGAATTTGCGTAATCGCGTTACGCAAATCTCTGCGAAATGGTAAAAAATCCCCGCGAACATGCCGAAATTCTGCGAACACGCGGAATTGCTTGTTCGCGATGCTTTTTCAACGTTCGCAATCGCTGTTTGCGTGCTCGAGGGGAAATATCTTGCAAACACGCATTTTGAGAATACGAACAAGCAAAAAATTTCGCAGTCGCGGAATGCTGAATTTTGGGCAATTTGGCATTCTCCGTAGAACGCAAAATTACCCAAATTCCGCTAGCAGAACGGAATTCACAGCCCAGGCCTAATTTATACCTCTCCGTTATCCAGCACTTTCCCTACTGTTGCACTCACTGGAGTGGGAATACTAATTTTTACCCCTCACCTATTCAACACTTTCCCTCCTGTTGCACTCACTGGAGTTGGAATAGTAATTTTTACCCCTCCCCTATCTAACACTTTCCCTACCGTTGAACTCACCGGAGTGGGAATAGTAATTTTTACCCCTCAGCCATCCAACACTTTCCCTACTGTTGCACTTCCTGGAGTTGGAATAGTAATGTTTACCCCTTCGCTATCCAACACTTTCTCTACTGTTGCACTCACAGGAGTGGGAATAGTAATTTTTACCCCTTCGCTATCCAACACTTTCCCTACTGTTGCACTCACTGGAGTGGGAATACACATTTTCACCCATCAGCTATCCAACACTTATCCTGCTGTTGCATTCAGTGGTGTGGGAATAGAAATTTTTTCCCCTCCCCTATCCAGCACTTTCCATACTTTTGCACTTTTTGGAGTGGGAATAATAAGTTTTGCCCCTCCGCTATCCAACACTTTTTCTAATGTTGCTCTCACTGGAGAGGGAACAGTACATTTTACCCCTTTCCTATCCAAAACTTCCCCTATGGTTGCACTCACTGGAGTGGGAATAGTAATTTTTACCCCTCCACAATCCAGCACTTCCCCTACTGCTGCGCTCACTGGCACGGGTATAGAAATGTTTGCCCCTTCGCTATACATCACTTTCCCTACTGTTGCACTCTTTGGAGTGGGAATAGTCATTTTTACCCCTCCGCTATCCTAAATTGTTCCTACAGTTGCACTCTTTAGAGTGGGAATAGTAATTTTTACCCCTCCGCTATCCAATACTTTCCCTACTGTTGTTCTCACTAGAGTTGGAATAGTAGATTTAATTCCTCAGCTATTTATCACTTTCTCTACTGTTGCACTCACTGGAGTGTGAATAGTAATTTATACCCCTTCGCTATCCAACACTTTCCCTACTGTTGCACTCACTGGAGTGAGAAAGCACATTTTTACCCATCCGCTATCCATCACTTAGCCTACTGTTGCATTCAGTGGAGTGGGCATTGTCATTTTTACCCTTCCACTACCTAGCACTTTCCCTACTGTTGCACTCTTTGGAGTGGGAATAGTAAGTTTTGCCCCTCCGCTATCCAACACTTTTTCATTGTTGCTCTCACTGGAGTGGGAACAGTACATTTTACCCCTTTCCTATCCAACACTTTCCCTAATGTTGCACTCACTGGAGTTGGAATAGTAATTTTTACTCCTACGCTATCCAACACTTTCCCTACTGTTGCACTCACCGGAGTGGGAATAGTAATTTTTACCCCTCCGCAATCCAGCACTTTCCCTACTGTTGCACTCTTTGGAGTGGGAATAGTCATTTTTTCCCCTCCGCTATCCTAAATTGTTCTTACAGTTGCACTCTTAAGAGTGGGAATAGTATTTTCCCCCTCCGCTATCCAACACTTTCCCTACTGTTACTCTCAATGGAGTGGGAATAGTCATTTTTACCCCTCTGCTATCCAACACTTCCCTACTGTTGCACTAACTGGAGTTGGAATAGTAGATCTAATTCCTCCGCTATCCAACACTTACCCTACTTTTGCACTTACTAGAGTGGGAATAGTTATTTTTACCCCTTTGCTATCGAAACTTTCACCACTGTTACACTATTTATATTGTGAAATGTAAGTTAAAATATTTTTTAATAGTTTAATGTTTAATGTTTTTTAGATTTTTGTTTTTTATATTTTAAATCATTAAAATATATTGTTATTTTTTATATTATTTTAAACTTTTAACATAAATTAAAAATAATAGTTTACCTTTAACCCAAACAGAGTACCCCCTCATAATCCTGGAGTCATCAGTAAAGACAACCTCACGAGAGTGAACTTCATCCAGACTCCGTCCCCCCTTAACGCGGTATGACTTAAATGTGTACTACTCAATTGCAGGTCAGCCAGTAAACACACCTCCGATATCTTTGACCTCATCCAAGACAATGATTTAGACATCATAATCCTCACTGAAACTTGGCTAAATCCCGCCTCCACTCATCCTAGACATCCAAGTTCTTCCTACACTTGACATAATTAGGCTAGACAGAGCTGGGTGGTGGCCTAGTTTGTATTCATAGGAACTCACTCTCTATTTCTCTCATGAAGTACTCTACGCCTTCATCCTGTAAATACCTTGGTCTCAGCATTTCAAGTAATAACCTGCCGGTTTGTAAACTTCGCACTTTTTATCAATCTTCCCTTCATCGAGCAACTAATGGAACTCATCTCTGGCAATGTCGACTCAGCAGTGTCCCAAATCTTCCTTGGCAACTTCAACCTTCATTGGTCTAACCCCAGTGACCATGCTGTAACCTGCCTTCAATCATTTTTAAATGATCAAGAATTGATTCAGCACAGTGACCAGCCAACTCATAATAAAGGAGAAATTCTAGACCTCATCATCGCGAAAGAAAAGACCATCACATTGGACTCCATTACCCCCTGCGACTGGTCCAACTACAATAGCATCCTCTTTCATATTAACAGGAAGGTTTCTTTGAGGAAGGCTCAACCAACTAAACCAAAGATATGGAAAAGGGTCCTCCCATCAATTAATCCAGATGAACTAGCAGCCCCCTGTAAATCTGCCCTCTCCTCCCAAGCAGACCTGGTCGAGGTACAGTCACTGATTCCTACAACTCTACCATCTCCAACATCATGGATGACATTGCACCACTCCAACAAAAAAATGCCTCTTAAAAAATATCTAAACTGTGGTACAACAGCAACTTAAATATGGAACGCTGCAACCTTTTTTTTTTTTTTTTTAGGGGGGTGATTTTTAACATATATAACATCATCCACAGCCCAATATCATCGCCATTCTGCAGTATACATTCCGTATACATTACACTTCTGCCTCACAGTTATGTTATTATTGTACAATATAACATTGACATAGAATAATCATTTTATATCTGCCTGGTATACACATCATGCAGCTATTATCCTTTAACAGAGCAGGATGTTAACGCAAATAATCAATGAGAGGTTTCCAGAAATTATTGGGTTTAGCAGCTGTGGGTAATTCCTCTGCATACATCAGGAAATTAACTTTACAGTATATTGAGTCTAGAACCCATTGAGTCATGTTAGGAGTCTTTTTGCTGTCTCAATGTATAGCTACTCTCCTCTTTGCCAGCAGCAGCAATATCGCAGCTAACTTTTCCTTTGCAGACTTTAACTGTGCCAAGTGTCCCAGCAGACATAGTTGTAACGTACAGGCCAGTTTACAGTTCAGAATTGCATTTAATAGTTGCACTACTTGCTCCCAGAACAGTTTTACTTTCGCACATTGCCATACCAGATGCTCAAAGTCAGCTGCGTCTGCCTTACATCGCTTGCATCTTGCATCATCGCGCAGACCGTGTTTATGTAGATGCGCAGGGTTGAGGTACACTCGGTGTATATATTTAAAATGTATTATGCGTAGGTTACCATTTGGTGTTAAAAGTGTAGTCAGCCCACAGCAGGTCTGCCATTCGTCCATTGACAGTGGGACATCCAATCTCTTATTCCATCTATTAAACGCTTTTTGAGTGTTAAAAACGATTTCTTTTTTCAAGGCTTTATAGAGCCGAGCCACCATATGTTTGTTATCTTTGGCAGTTATTAGTAATTGTAACGTGTCTAGGGAAGGAGGCTCATCCGGGAATGTAGGGTATAATACCTGGATCGCCGCTCTCAGTCTATGATAAGTAAATGTAAACAATAGAGTCTAATTGTTTACATAAGCCAAGTCATTTGGAGTCAGAAATTGACCATTTGGGTAAAGATCCCCCATGATTGTGATACAAATCTGTTCAAGGAGCCCCATATTATTCTTCTCTTGCGTCACCGATAAGGCAGGGTGTTGTGCTATTGGCATATTTGGTGAGTAGAGTGGAATTTTACTTGTAAGTTGGCCAATTCTCTGCCACGCTAGGGACGTCGTGCAAACTGTATTCATCAGATGATGCCTCGTATGTGGCAATATATGTGCGAGAGAAATGGGGTGAGCGCCCCCATCTTCCACTGCAAGGTGTGGAAGATACTGCACCGGATGTACCAAAAATAGGCATATTGCGCCTGCGCACACAGATTGTACAGATAGAGAATCAGGGACTGTAAAACCTCCCCCAGTGTAATCTAATGTCATTGTATGTAAGCTGATTCTGACTTGCTTACTGTCCATATTACTCGATTCACAAGCGAGCGTAGTCGGTTAAAAACTGGAATTGGGGGGTATGGGATATTAGTGAATAAATGTAACAGTTTAGGAAGTATAACCATTTTAACTAATGAGATTCTATCCGCTAATGACAATGGCAGGGTGATTCAACATTCTTTTTGCGTTTCTAATTTATCTTTTGTTGTACCATAGTTATGTCGAATCACTAAGTCAGAGTCCCGATGTATCCAAATACTAAGATATTTTATAGGGTCTTCTTGCCAGATCAATGGGAACTCCATTGGGGGAGCATGGGCATTAGCTGTTAAAGGTATCACGCTGACTTAGACCAGTTTATGTGAAGACCCGAGTGTCTTCCAAATTTTATGTATTCCCGAAGTAATTGGGAGAGGTTAGTACCAGGGTCTCTAACGTAGAGCACCATGTCGTCCGCATAGAGCGATATAGCAATTGGCCGCAGATTAAACTGTACAGCTGTAGTTGAACGCTGCAACCTTCAATCAATCAAATCATTTACAAAGCGCACTACTTACCCGCGAGGGTCTCAAGACGCTGGGGGTTGGGGAATGTTGCTACTGCTCGAAAAGCCAGGTCTTGAGGAGTCTTCTGAAGGTCAGTAGATCTTGGGTCTGCCATAGGTGGATGGGAAGGGTGTTCCAGGTCTTGGCGGCGAGGTGTAAAAACGATCTGCCGCCGGAGGTCGCTCTTTGGATGCGGGGGACTGTGGTGAGAGCGAGGTCGGCGGAGCAGAGCCGATGGGTGGGGGTATAGAAGCTGAGTCGTCTGTTGAGGTATGCTGGTCCGGTGTTGTGGAGTGCCTTGTGTGCGTGGGTGAGGCTCTTGAAGGTTATCCTCTTGGTGACGGGGAGTCAGTTCAGGTCTCTCTGGCGGGGTGTGACGTGGCTGCGGCGAGGGATGTCAAGGATCAGGTGTGCAGAGGTGTTCTGGATGTTGAAGCTGTCTCAGGAGTTTGGCCGAGGCTCCTGCGTAGAGGGTGTTTCTGTAGTCCAACCTGCTGCTGACGAGGGCCTGGGTGACCGTTCTTCTCGTTTCGGTTGAGATCCACTTGTAGATCCTGCAGAGCATGTGGAGGGTGTTGAAACAGGAGGAAGAGATGGCGTTGACCTGCTTAGTCATGGAGAGGGTGAAGTCAAGGATGATCCCTAGGTTGCGTGCGTGGGTGGTGGGTGTTGGAGCTGTTCCCAGTGAGGTCGGCCACCAGGAAACGTCCCAGGCCGAGTGGGTGGAGCCGAGGATGAGGACCTCCGTCTTGTCTGAGGTCAGCTTCAGTCGGCTGTTCCTCATTCATTCGGCGACGGCCTTCATTCCTGCCTGGAGGTTGGTTTTGGCAGTGTGGAGGTCCTTGGTGAGGCAAAGGATCAGCTGGGTGTCATCGGCGTAGGAGATGATGTTGAGGTTGTGCAGTCGGGTGACGTGGGCGAGCTGTGCCATGTAGATGTTAAACAGCATAGGGCTGAGGGATAAACCCTGGGGTACGCAGCGGATGATCTCGGTGGATTCGGAGTGGAATGGGGATGGCGGACGCTCTGTGTTCTGCTTGAGAGGAAGGAGGTGGTCCAGTGCAGGGTCTTCTCTTGGATCCCGGCGTTGTGGAGGCGTGTTCGTAGTGTGCGGTGGCAGACCGTGTCAAAGGTGGTTGACAGGTCCAGGAGGATGAGTGCAGCTGTTTCTCCATTGTCTAACAGGGTCCTGATGTTATTGGTGGTGGCGATGAGGGCAGTTTCGGTGCTGTGGTTGCTGCAGAACCCAGACTGGTAAGGGTCCAGGATGCTGTTCTCCTCGAGGTAGAGGGACAGTTGTTTGTTGACGGTCTTCTCGATGACTTTCGCCAGGAGCAGGGAGATGGGCCGGAAGTCCTTGAGGACCCTGGGGTCCGCCTTGGGTTTCTTGAGTAAGGCGTTGATCTCAGCATGCTTCTATCTCTCCGGAAAGGTTGCGGTCTTGTAGAAGATGTTGATGACTTTCCGGAGATGGGGTGCAATGGTTGTGCTGGCTTTGTTGAAGATGTGGTGTGGGCATGGGTCTGATGGAGATCCGGAGTGGATGGTGTTCATGATCTTGATGGTGTTGTCGTTGTTGATGTTGGTCCAGGAGAGTAGGCGGTTGGTGTGGGTGGGGGTCATGGGGGCGGAGGTCTTAGTGGTTCGGGCAGTCGTGGCATTGAAGCTGTCGTGGATGTCTGCGATCTTGCGGTGGAAGAATGTGGCCAGCGAGTCGCACAGGTCTTGCGAGGGTGGGATGACGTTGGTGTTGGAGTTGGGGTTGGAGAGTTCCTTTACAATGTTGAAGAGCTCTTTGCTGTTGTGTGCATTGTTGTCTAGGCGGTCTTTAAGGAGGCTCTTTTGGAGGATCTCATGAGGTGATGGTGTCTGCAGGTGGCGTTCTTGTGGGCTGCGTAGCTGTCCGGTGTTCGTTCGCAGAGGCAGTTCTTCTCCAGTTTTCAGCAGGTTTGCTAGGAGGTCTGGAGGTACTCAGTGAACCAGCCTGCTTTCTTCCTGGCGAGACTGTTGGAAGGTTTCTTGAATGGGGCAAGGGTGTTGGTGCAGTCGTCGATCCACTATCTTAGGTTGCGGGCGGCGGTGTTGGGGTCGGTGGGGTCGGCGGGTGGGCCCTGGGCGAGGGTGGTGGTTAGCTGGTCTTCGGTGACTTTGCTCCAGCAGCGGCGAGGCATCTGTTGGGTGTGGTGGTGTGTGGTGGGCTTCTTGAAGGTGAAGTGGGTGCCGCGGTGGTCGGTCCAGTGGAGTTCGGTGGTGTGGCTGAAGGAGACGTTGGGGCTTGCGAAGAAGATGGGGTCAAGCATATGGCCGGCTGCTGAACGAGCCTGGAGAGTGGTCTGCCAGCAAATGGCACTGTTGGGGACCTCACAAAAACATAAACTTAAAATAACGTTTTTAAAGGACTGTGAGTGTTGGAGTAGCAATGGAGGAACAGGCAGGGAGGATCGAGTGGAGGAAGCAACAAAGGTGCTTGAGGCTGGGGGAGAAATAAAAAAAAGCCATGGAGGGGTGGAGGAAGCAAAGGAAGAGCTTTGGGGTTAGAGGGAGCAACACGGAACATGTACAGGGGACGGGTATTTGAAAGGGGAAAGTAGCACACGAGGGGAAGAGCTAGAAAAAAAGTTGTTCTCTACATGCAAGCAATAGAAGGAAATAAGTCAGCCAATCAAAAGAATGGAATAGAGGGTATGCTCCAGGGAGGTACAAGAAAAGGAAGGCAAGTGTACTGAATAAGAAGCACTCAAGTGAGAGTAACAATAAAGCCAACCAACGGTAAGCAATGAGTGAGCTCCAAGCTCACTTTAAGTTTTCAGTATGGTCCACAAGAGGTATTTTGCAATCAGACAGCTAAAACCTGTTTAGTAGGCAACAGGGGCGGTGCGTCCATTAGGGTGCTGGAGCGTTGCCCCACCAGACGCTATGCCCGCAGCTCCCTCTGCATCTCTGAACTTAAGTAAACTCTCAGTTTACTTAAGTTCAGAGACTCAAGGGAGAACTGACAATCATGTTGGTCAGCATGAGTCTGAAGGAGGTAAGCGGTCTGACATCATGTTGAATGACATGCATGCATTGTCAGACCAGGGGTAGGCAGCAGCACAAGTGCGCATGACTGGTGAAGGTCGGCGAATTTTCCTGACCAGCCCAGTCATGCGCACTAGTGTCTGCTCCGGCTGCGCATTAAGAGAGCTGCTGGCGCTGCTGGAGCAGCCCCAGGATTGGCTGAGAGGGTTTGCCAGCAGTGACTCAGCTGTTTTTAAGCGCCAACCAACAGGACCCCGAAGCAGAGGCGACGCAGACCCGGTAAGGTAAGTTTTTTTATTTTATTTTAAAGCTCCCCCGGCCCCCACCCCTGCATGACCCCCCCCACCACCACCACCTCGTGAGTAATGCGAGCCGTGACTGGTAGGCAAGGCCTAAAAAAACAATGTACTGTCCTGTGTGGGCCTGCCCTTCCCCACAAGCCTTCTCAGGGTAAAAAATAGACGACAGTCATTGCCTTTCCTTCAGGTTTTCACAATGAAAACAACTATGGTCAGCAGGAGACTGCACTGATATGCAGGGCATCAAAACAAAAGTAAAGGTACTTTACTGTACATAACCTATACCACTGTTCCGCGTGCCCCACCAACTTTGAACCAGTGCTTAATTTGTAAAAAAAGTGCCAGGGCTCTCATCAGGACACTACTGCAAAATGAAACAAAACTAGTGATACATTTATTGATGGATTTATTTTGATGATTTTCGAAATCGGTAATAGTTAAGAAAAAGCATTGAAACATATGCAGACCTGCTCATGAGCAGCACAGACTTCAGAAATGTAAGAGACAAGTTTTGACATTCTACAGTTCTGCCGGGTGGGAGTGGAGCATATTTGATTTCCATGGGCAGCTGGTGATGTCTAGCAGTAGACCACGTGGGCAAATCTGTTCGGAGACTTGTCAGATTCTAATCACACGGAGACCCTTTGTGTAAATTAATAAAAGTTTCATTTTGAACAGTCCGTTCAGAACAAGCTTAACGACTTTCAGGAGTAGTTTCACCTATGGTCTTTGTTGAAGAGCTGCCAATTTGTCTTTTTTAATTTTTCAGCGTGCTTCTTTGTGTCTCGTGTCTGAGTCTTAGAGTGACCCTTAACCGCATCGCCGCAGCGGTTATTTTTCCGCTGCACGGCTTTTTTCTAAAAGCCGCGTAACATGACGAGCTCAGCTCGTCATCCGCACACTGACCACCGTGGCTGATGACGCGCTGAGCTCGTCATCAGCATCGAAGGGGTTAATGGCAACACGACAGAGGGACAAGAAATACGGACGAAGGGCAGGGAGTCGCAATAAACAGCAACATGTACATGATGGGGGAGAGAAGAAACTGAAAAAAAAAACAATTAGAGCGCGAGTGCTTGGGCCTTGCTCCACAAAATGGAATTGAAGTAACATTTGAACGGCGCTGACTGATTAGGAGGCAACAAAGAATAGTGGCACTGACTGCAACAAATGGTAAGCAACGTGTGACAAATAAAAAGCGTGTGCGTTTAGGCAGGGCCAGGCAAAACCAGGACAGTGATGCCTATCGAGTGTTGTTGCTGCCATCAGCCACTCTTATACACGGAAAATCGGGTAAACATTATCACGTGAAGCGGGATCAAATTACGATCAGCTGTGAGTTTTGGGGGTGTTTTGAGATTCCTGCCGAACTGTGCAATGTACGTTGAAATCTTTCCTGCCACTGAAAATACCATGTGCTCAGTTGGCTTGCCCTATTTTTCAAAGTTAGGAATCCAAACTGCTTACGCTCTATTCTTTCAAAATGTTCACCGCTCTGTGTGTACTGTAAAACAAAGCATTAAAAAGCAGTAACAACGCATGTTTGAAAACACCCACACATGTATTGAAATGAGCTTATCTAATCACATGTATTGTTCAGTGTAATTTTGGAGTAGTTGAAAATCTTTTGAATGAATGGCTGCGGCTATTATACTCAAATCTTGTTTATTACAGCCCGGTGCCACACACATACAGTGCTTTATTTTAATCGGAGGCCAGGTGGATGCAATGTCCTGCTAAAATTACTTCAATCGTTAAACAGGACTATTTTCTTACATAGCACAGTTACAGATTCACATATCTACCTTCAAAGAATGAGCCTTTCCATGACAATAAGAAAGTGCACTCTTCACACACGGTAAAATAGGAAAGGATGTTTTCTTGATCATAGGCTATTGATCATGGTAGTACTCACAGTGGGTTTACCATTTCAATGCTTTCAGTGTTTAAAGAAAATGAGCGAATAATGTGCGGGTGAGGGGGAAAGGGGGTACTCCTTAGCATCAGGTGGCACTACTATGCTTTTAAAACCTGTATTGCCAACATATCCAGGAATATCGTGTAATGCCCCAAAAGGAAATGCCAGATTTTACCCAGAGCCTGGGAAAGAAAAGAGGGGTGCCTCTAGGGTTATCAAATATTACCATACTCTCTACCCCTAGTAGTGTGACCCCAGGCAGTCTCTGGCTCAGTGAGACAGGCAGGCACTGCCAATGAACTGTTTTGTCCGCCTGTCTAGTTGCATTTAATATGAAGGACCGGTGCCTTTTAATGAAATAATTGGAGGCATTGTACAAGTGTGTATTTGGTGTATATTGCAATTCACAGTATTGATTTTGTGTATAATGTATATTCATGTTTTAATGTCTGTATGTGTTTATTATTGTTTGATGACTGTTCCTTTGGTGACATACGAAATTCAATGTACAAACTTTTTTTAGAAAAAGATAAAAAGACTAAAATAAAATAGTCGTACCACCTAGAACTTTTTAGCTAGGTGTGATAAAAAATTCAAAAAAACTAAACCTGTCTGGCCATTTCTTCTGTTTAATATATTTGAGTGGTCTAGGCCAGTCAGAGATAGGACCCAAGCCTTTCTGTTTCCCAGATTTTACCCAGTAACATATGTATAGATTCCCTCCTGCTGGTAATGAAACAGAATCCACAGGTTGAAATATATAATTTTGTAAATCTGGACACCACATTCCCTTGGTTGGATAAAAAATAGATTGCCATTGTGCTATAAAAAACAACCCAAAGAGTACTTGGAGTGACAGAGCTGCGCAGAGACTGCGTCAGTAAAGGCAAGAGTGAGTAGGTCTTCTAACCTTGACTTGCGAACGGAAAGGTTAACTGAAAAAAGCTGCTAGTCTCTACAGGTGTCACGCAGTTATCCCAGAAAACATACCCTAAGGTCAACACTGCAGAAGACACCAGACCGATTTTCTTCATTTCACTTATCTTATCTTCCTCTGATTATACATTGAAGTAGTGTGGCTCACTGGTTAGAGGCGGCAGACCTGAGAGCAGAGGACGGCCCGGGACCAGGGTTTGATTCCCGGCGCGGCAGGTTTCTGGACCAGGGTCAGCGGACTCGATAATTCTCTCGCCTCGGTGCCCACTCTGATCAGCGATCACACTCGGCAACTCTGGGCATTAGCTTGCCTCATCTTCACTAACAGCCCCACCAGACCGCCGGGGATGCCTGGTCTCACCCTGGAGATACCCATTAAGGGACCATCTCTCAGGGAAGCCAGGAAGGGTTTCGCAGCGGTCGAAGCGCCTTGGGACCCTACGGGTAAGTAGTGCGCTATATAAATGCCTATACATTTACATACATTTACATACATTAGTTCACCTTACAATTTACGTCAACTGTATGCGTTTGCCCACAACACCAGTAAGCCTCCAGGCCAAAAGTAGCCATGTGACACACCATTTTCTCATTTATTACATCTGTAAATGTAAAGGTACTTGTATAGCGCACAACTACCCGGAGGCCTCTCGGCGCTTGTACGAATACCGCTGAGGAACCCTTCCTGGCCTTTCCCTGTGAAGTGCCCACTCCTGGGCACCCCCAAGGTGAAGCCAGGCATCCTAGCGTTGTTGGGGCCGTTGTGGAGATTAAGCAAGCTATTGCCCAGAGTTGCAGAGTGGGACTAGAATAGGCAGCAAGTCGAGAATTATCAGGTCCGAGGAAATTGATCCCAAGACCCACCGAGGTGGGAACTGAACCCTTGTCCCGGGCCAGACTTCTGCATCAGGGTCTGCCGCTCTTACCATTGAGCCACACTTCTCCACATCTTCTTAATCACTGTACATTCCAGCACCTGTGGTCGGGCTTACATCACCTCACCCCAAAAAAATTTGACATGATGGGGAGCCGAGGCCAACGACCAATTATGTCAAGGGAGCCACAGGTCAAAAAAGTTTGGGAACCACTGCTGTTAACAATAGCCTTGCAAGCGAGAGTGCAGGCAGCGCATGCGTTCTCACAGGCTCGACCTAAAAAAAGCATGCTTCTCAGGTAGTTTTCAAAACCACGACCCAATATATCAGTGTGGGTTATTTGCAAAGGCACTTCCTGTCAGTGAGAGACATGGATTTGAATCTTTCTTTCAGCAATTTGTACACCCTGTGTATTTAGAGCTGAATTATGGGAAATGCTGTTAAAATAACAGAAATGTTAGGACTACATCTATGAGCGCGATTATTCTTTCTGGTGAAAAGTATGATGTTTCAACATAAGGGTTCACTGGGTGGCTTTTGCAGTTTCAGCGTCTAATTGCGTGTGCGTGTTCTTTGGAAGAAATTCAACCCACAATCCCAAGAGAAATTGTGGCCTTGTGGTTTAACAGGTGCTTTGCAAACTTGAGGTCAAATTCCACTACTTCCACTATAAACACCGCGGTGATTTTAAAGAAATATATAATTTAGAATTGTTATTTAAATAAAATCGGATGACTAACGTTAGAATTATACACGTTCTGGGAAATTGCAATATGCTTCAAGGATTAGGGGTTATTCATACATAACTTTATGAGGAAGTTAAAAAGCACAAGTTTAAAAATGTGTATAATTTTGAAAAAGGCAGTCTTACAAAACAAAGGATATTGGAATTTATGACGACATGCAACTTAATTTCAACACTTTTGCCTTTAAATATGACATCACACAGTGCAGTCATTAGTGAAAGGGGATCCTACAGCGAAGTAATGGGCCGGACAGACAATGGAGAAAGGAGGTAAACAGAATCGGGCTGAGGGCTGTGAAAAAGGGTAGTAACCTGAGCTCTAGTCCGGGGAAGGTGTTGATGCCAATCCCAACTTTCCCAGAGTAATGCTGCTACTACAATAACTTTTTCAGTTCAAGCTTTGGGACTGACTTCCGGTTGAATGTAATAATGTTACAGAAACGTAGAAATCACAAGTCTTGAGTCCAGCCGCGACCCGTGCAGGTAAGAGCGGTGGCGCCAGACAATGACGAGGGCAAATTAAATAAATTATACATTTTCCCTCGTCATCTTCCGTCGAAATCTCCCCCCCCACCCAGCCCCACCCGGCCCCACCGCTCTTACCTGCAAAGGTCGTGGCTGCTTGAATCTGGTAAACTGCTTTAATTATTCTTTGATAGCAGAAAGTAGGCAGGATCTCCATGAGATTGCCTTCCACCTCAGCTTGGTTACCAGCCATCAGAAGACTGGAGGCGAAAAGACAGCTTTGCGCCTGGATTTCTAGGGTTACTTCTAGACCCGTGGGTGGGGGGTGGGTAAATTCCTCGACATCTGTGCGGTATTAGAAGTAGCAAGAACTAAAATCTTGTTACACACCGTAACTCCTGAGGCGGAAGCCAGGAGCGCTGACAATTTCAGTTGTTTAAACTGCTGTCGTGCTTTTAAAAATAATCACTTGTGTGTCACTTAAATCTTGCTGTTTTTAACCTGAAAGCCTCGCGCGCTGCGGAGCATAGCGCAGACACGAGACACTTGATCAGCTGCGGAGGCCACGCCCCCTCGAGGCCACGCCCCCCTCCCACGCTATATAGAGGCGCTGAACTCTAGCGTCCTCCCACACCGTAACTCCTGAGGCGGAAGCCGGGAGCGCTGACAATTTCTGTTGTTTAAACTGCTGTTGTGCTTTTAAAAATAATCACTTGTGTGTCACTTAAATCTTGCTGTTTTTAACCTGAAAGCCTCGCGCGCTGCGGAGCATAGCGCAGACACGAGACACTTGATCAGTTACAGCTGACGACATCAGCTGCGGAGGCCACGCCCCCTCGAGGCCGTGCCCCCCTACCACCCTCGCCCCCCTACAAAGTATGTGCATTTGGAGGAAGCGCAGCGGACGAGCACATCGGGAGCGCCGTTTGCGCGCCGAAGGGCGCGCCTAAGGCAAGCCCGTCTGCGCCCGTCATCGCCAGACCATCGCCTCTCGCCAGTCCCCCTGCTCAATTCGTACAACACAAAATACAGTACGATAGAAAGTCCCTTCTCGCACTCAAGCCGGACTCAAGATGCGATAAGCTCGAAGGCTGTCTTGGCCAAACAGGTCTGTATTGCAAGCCCTGCAGTTTTCTGACACCCACACCTGGTCTAGCTAGCCACAATACTACTGCATATAAGCACTTCTCCCTTACCATCCTTCAACTTAATGTCAGATCCCTTGTGAAACATCACGCCGAAGTGTTCACCCTTATAACAGATGAACGTCCAGACATTATGTTTATATGTGAAACCTGGCTCTACGACGATCAAACCAGCATCCAAAATCTCTCGTTGCCCGAGGGCTTCTCTATAAAAACCATCAATAGAGACTCTAGGGGTGGGGGGATAGCTGTCATCTACAGATCGTCATACAACTGCACCTTTGAAAAGGAAGCCATCTGGGGTTGCGAAAGCGCACGGTTTAAGATCTCTACTAGTCCCCAGTTCACCCTATCTGGACTTTATATCTACCGGCCCCCCGGCCCTACCGCCAGGTTCATTGAAGAACTCTTAGACGTCGCCCACACTCTAGTGATATCCTCTCCCAACTTTACCATCTTGGGAGACCTTAACTTACACTTCGACTCCATGACCGATCCAACCATTAAGAACCTACAGGCAGACCTCTCTGCCCTTCAGCTAAACCCACTCATCCAAACCTCTACTCCCTCTGCCGGGCATCTATTGGACCCTGTCTTCTCCAACCTCTCAGACGCCACGGCCGACTCCCCCAAACCCATGGGCTGGACTGACCACTCTCTTATTAAATTCTCCCTGAAGGTCAGAGACTTGATTATGAAAAACACCTCCAGTTCCCGCTACAGGAGGCCTTGGCATAAACTGGCACCTAGTGATCTTACTAACAAACTAGGCAACTTCCACCTCAACCCCACTAACGGAGACATTAATTCAGCCTATGCGGCCTTTCAAGAATGGAACAACTCAGGACTTGACTCCCTAATTCCAGCAAAGTGGACCAAAACTCGTAGTACCCCATCTAACCCATGGTACAATGAGAATCTTCTAACCATGCGGAAAGACTGCAAAATAGCTGAACGCCAGTGGAGGAAAGAATATAAGGAGACAGATAAAGCCGCTTACCTGTTAAAACTGAGGTCGTACCACAAGGCGGTTCGTACCACCCGTGCTTCCTTTTATGCGGAAGAAATCAGCTCTAGTACTAACCCCTCAAAAACTATTTTTAAACTTGTACAAAAACTCAAAGATAGCTCTAATCCAGCTCCATGTATTACCTCCTCACAACAATGTGACGAACTTGCCACTTTCTTTACCGAAAAAGTAAAGAAAATCTACACCACCTTTCCTCAGGACCCACTGGAAACCTCCAAACCACGCAAGCCTGTGCCGGACAATCCCAGTTTGTCACTTATCCCCAGCATAACCCATGACGAGCTTGCTAAGCTATGCACTAAAGTTAAATCTGGTTCTCCTACGGACGCCATGAGACCCGCCAAATTCCTAGAATCCCTAGAGTTCTTCCTCCCACCTTTGACTACCCTACTCAACCTATCATTCTCCTCGGCGGTGGTTCCCACATGTTGGAAGCAGGCTTGGGTCTCTCCAATCATTAAAAAGCCTACCCTAGACCCATCAAAACCAGAAAATTTCAGACCAATTTCGTTGCTTCCATGGGCTTCAAAACTGGCAGAAGCCCACGTGAACAAGGTTCTAGCCAACTACATGACGCAAAATCAAATCCTAGACCCCTCACAGAACGGTTTCAGGCCAGGATTCAGTACCGAATCCGCCCTGCTGACCACTACTGAACACCTACGGAACATCCTGGACGCCGGTCAAAGTGCTGCGCTGATTTTACTCGACCTCAGCGCAGCCTTTGATACGGTCTCCCACTCTCTTCTGCTAAAACGCCTCGAAGCCATAGGTATCAGAGACCTTGCCCTTGAGTGGTTCCCGTCTTTCCTGACGGACAGATCCTTCCGGGTCTCAGCCCCCCCATTTATCTCCCAGCCTCACCCCATAGAGCAAGGAGTCCCGCAGGGATCGGCGCTCTGCCCGTCCCTATACAATCTTTATGTCCAGCCTCTTGCTGAAATAGCAAAAGAATGGGACCTTACGCTGGTGTCGTACGCCAACGACACCCAGCTGGTTATCTCCCTAACTGAAGGCCCCTCGATCTCAGCTGCGAAATTCAAGAACGGATTAGAGGCAGTCGCACGCTGGATGTCACACAACTGCCTACAGCTGAACGCTGGTAAAACAGAGGTGTTGCTCCTAGGAAAAAATCCCGGCTATTGGACTGAGCACTGGTGGCCGTCCGTATTGGGCCCCATCCCCCCCCCCCAAAAATGTGGTGAAAAACCTAGGTGTCTGGGTGGACGCCTCTCTTAACTTCCAGACCCACACTAAGAAACTGGCTGCTACCTGCGTGGGCCTGCTGAGGAGCCTTCATCCGATTCTTGGCTTTTTTGACCACTACACGCGCCAACTTATAGTCCAGTCTACCATCCTGGCTCAACTGGACTACGCCAATGTTCTATTCCTAGGCATCAACAAAGCTGAGATGGCGCGGCTACAACGGATACAAAACTCTGCTGCCAGAGCCGTTGTAGGCCTCCCTCGCAGATGCTCTGCCAGAAATACCATCCAGAAGCTACACTGGCTGCGTATTGAAGCCCGAGTTCAATTCAAGGCTCTCACTTGAGGTAATATAAATTTTATGGTCAAGTTGTGTTCCCTAGCGAGTACCCCACCGACTCCATGTACGAGTTAAAGTGCATGTAACTTCCCTCCTGTGTCAGCTATGAAGACGCAAATATATTTGCGTCCAACGTTAACTTGTCCTCTTTCAGACCCACCATGAATGGGTTGGATGGTCCGTTCCTAAGTATGCTATGCCAACGTCTTTTTGTAGTGTACTCCTACGTTTTTCAGCCCTGGCTGAAGTAGGCCCTGAATCTCTGCCACCGAACCTCTTTTCTGGCTTCTGACTCTAAGAAATCTCTGCCCAGGCAGCCCCCGTATCCGTGAACTCTGACTTACTTCTAGCGCGGCCCTCCGTGCTCAGCTCAGCCTGCTGCCTGCCAAGATTGACTATAACCTTCGAGTTATCTGTTTCCCTCCCCGAAAATACATTCCAGCCTGCTAGCTTCAGTAAACATCCTTCCTCAGCTACAGGGCTAAAGGGCCGACCTGTCTCTGTGCAAGTAATTCATAGCTCCGTTGCCATGCTTTCATGGAAGGCCCCTTGCCCCACGCTTCTCATACAGACACCCAGGCGCTTATACACGCACTCACAGCAAGTATAGAATAGCTTCTGCTCTAGAGACCTTTCTGCCCAGATAGCTTAGTTCCCAAACATCAGATATCAGATATGATAGAAGCACAAGTTGATCTGACATGCCAGACTTCTGTCTCTTTCCGTCAGTGTAAATGTCAAGTCCCCTGCACCCCTCCAGTTACACGTCATGCAGCTGCGCGCGCATCCAAGCTTCCGATTTCTGCTGACATTGCCACATATTCTGTTAGTGCCACCCCTTTGTGACACCTATCAGTGACGTTTCCAGAACACACCTCTAGTTCACGCCTCTTGATTACGTACATGTACCACGTGTAATATTGTTATCTTGTCTTCTCTCAGCTGTTACGCCTCTTGCACTGTTACTTATGGAATGAAATAAGTATATAAGCTATGTACTGTTAATAAAATGTAGCGCTCTATCCCTTCTGACACCCTGTGTGGTGGTCAGAACATGATATCCTGATTCCTTTATGAGGAATAAAACCCTTAGAAACTCTTACACCACGGACTCTGTTTTCCTTCATTCTGATTGAGTTATTATTGATTAAGTACTTACCTGCATAGAAATTAAGAGAGTAAATTAATTATTTACGTCATTTTGGCGCCCGAACAGGGACCCCTCCCCCACCTCATGCGCCGGTTGGCGCGTTGCATACTGTGTCCCCTGCCATCAGTTAGATGGAACACACGTGTACTGGCAGGATTTCCTGCATCTCCCTCTGACCCACGGAGGTGACGAAGACTGCAATCAGTGCCCAGACGAGGCGGTGAGGAGTGCGGAGGATCCCGACCAGAGCCCAGCCGAAAGAAGCATGGTCCGAGGTGTGAAGAGGCCCACCAGTTTTCCGAAGTTTTCCGAAGTTTTCCGAAGTTTTTCCGAAGTTTTCCGAAGTTCCGAGTCGAGTCCAGTCGAGTTTTTCAGAGGCCTTCTGTTTTCCGTGCTTCCGTGCTTCCCGGTGAGTACCATTGCTGGGTCGTATCTAGACGGGTTTGGGTACGCAAGTCCGGTCTGCACTGTTTTTAGGCAGTGTATCTGTACTGTTTAGCAGTATATCTAGTATTCCGAATTTCTGAAATTCTGCACTGTTACAACAGTGTATCTGTACTGTTGAGCAGTACATCTAGTATAGAGGGGTAGTCATCTATGTTTTAAATGTTTTTGTAATAAATGTCGTGGCATGAATGTGATTGTTTTTGTGCATTATTGTATTTTCTTGTATAAATAGTTACAGTCGAAATTAAGTATCAAGGATCGAGCATTTCAGTATCAAGTAGGCACAATGCCGTTTTTCAACAAATTAAAGCAGATAGGAACTAGGAAAGGGATGTTAGAGGAAGAGATTCCAATCCCCCCTAGGGACACTCCAGGTAATTTCATGTATAATAAGCATGGCATAGACGCCATCCTGTACCTAGAATTATGGACCGATTATACAAAGCACCTAGAGGAAAGATACCGATGGCCAGTTAACGGAACATGGGATGCCGAGTGCATCATAAAGGTAGAAGAAGTATTACGGAAAAAGAAAGCCAGACAATCTCAGAAAGACGCCATAGAATTTTGGCGTAAGGAATCACATAAACGTGCTGAAAGAGCACTCCGTAGAGAAGACAGACTTATAGAATCAGAAAAGGCTCAAGAAAACGAATTAGTTACTGAAGGAATTCGAGTAAAAACAGAACAAATAGATCGCATCCGAAATAGCCAAGTGAACAACATGTATCTTTTGGCCGAAGGTACCCCTGACGCCATTTCAGAAATACCGAAAAATTTGCCGTCACCATTAGTTCCAACTAAAGTAATGCATAAGACTACTAAAGACATATTCCTAAATTCATACTTAGACGATGTAGCACCAGCTTACACCAATCTGCCTGTTCGTGCCCTGCCTACAGACAGGGACGGGGGTGGCACTCCACCCCCAGGTCACGTTCCGCCGGTACCGCAACAGACTTCCCCTGTTCCGCCAGCCCCGCCACTTCCCGTACTCAAAACTGACCTACCGAAACTACGTTTGCCTGATCCACCTAAACGACAAGTTCATGTTCAGATACAGACTCCCCAGGGAGGTAATGTACAAGCTTCCGCTTCAGGAGGTGTGACCGCGGGTCCTCAGACCCCGCCACCAACTCACAGATTCAATCTCAAAGATATGCAGAGTCCTCTCACGTACAGGTCTCCCCATTCCTCTAATTCATCCCGCCTTGACACATTAAAGGAAAACATGTCAGTTTGCAGATATGATCCAGTACCCGGAAAAGACGATTTAATGATATTGGCATCATTACGGTTAAGATCTGCTACTGATAGTTTGTTATGCTATGCAGGAATGAAGGATCGTCTAGACAGAATATATGAGTTTGTTCAAACAGGAAAGGACTCTGACAGTATTAAGGATGCCATGGAGAAACAGAAAGTTGGCATGCAAGCACTGATACTACGATTTTTCATAAATTGTCTAATAAGAGAACGAGACAGGCCCGGAACAGATCAGAGTGAATTAGACGCATTGAACAAGTGGGGTCAAAATATAGCTGATGGAAAACATGACAGACAAAATTGCATAGAGTCTATGTATAAGAAGATTAAGAAAGCAGTGATAGCAGTACACCAGAAAGAGAAAGAAAAGGCTTCCTCCGAGGAGGAAGAAGTACAGGAAGAATCCGAAAAAGATATAGGAACAATAGCATATGTAGGTAAGGGAACTTACCTTAGGAAGGGTATCCGTCCGGAGAGCAAGAGAGTTTTCTTCTCTGCCTTAACAAATCCGAATTCTGCTGAGCATCAGTTCCAGGAAACTGATAAACGGCTTCGAGATCGAGTTGGGTACCATGTACTCAATTCTATGGATGAACAAGAGCTAGCCCGATCAGCTGTATCATGGGCCGAAAATGCAGACATATATAATGATGACAAAGTGGCGCAGACATTTCTGAACCTCTCCCCCGACAAACAGAAATTAGCAGGTGTATACATGATTCAGCACCTTCTCATTAAATACAGAAAACATTATTCCGATCCAGGTCCCTTACACGAGACACTAGAAGCACTACTGATGGATAGATGGAGAGGTCTAAGCACTAAATTAATTCAAATAATTCTAGAACAACGACACAGATATGATACCTTTGTAAGCTCTGAATATGTTCCCGCCCCACCTCCAGAGAGGAAAATGTACCATATGCAGTGCGGGGGTGGCATTGAAAGTCAGAACCCCTTACGAGAAGTGCACCCTGTTATGGGTGAGGATAAAACTTTGAAACGCGTGTATGTACACACGCCTTTGACTAAATTAGAATTATTAGAAATGAAGAAACTAGTACCATGCCATGATAAAGACCCTGCAGGTTTCCATAGAGAGCTTAAAGACATGTTATTAATGGGGGACTACACATATGATGATATCATGAAAATGTTGAAAGTATTATTGCCCACGGGTATATTCGAGAAATTAAAGGAAAAAGAATGGGAGGTGGGAGACACAAAGATTGCCTGGGCAGAAATAGAGGAAGAAGAAAAGAAACGGGTCCCAGGGTTAGGCCTTGGGGACAAAACTAAAGCATTACCAGGTTTGATAGTACAGGTCCTGCCCAGATTATTGACAACTAGAAAGGAGGATTGGGATGCAATCTCGTCCTGTAAACAGAAACATGATGAAGATACTAGTGACTTCTATTCAAGATTCGAGAAATGTTTTATTATTAATAGTGGCCTCCAGCCAAGTAGCGAGTCGTACCCACATCTTTTTGTATCAAAGTTAGTAGAGAATTCCCTACCGTTAGTTAAAAATAGAGTATATAAAGTCGAGAGTACATGGCAAGCAAATACGCCATCTCAGATGTTACAAATGTTACAATATCACCAGAACAGAATTAGAGAAGAACAAGATCAGGAACAGAAACGTATGAAAGACACAAAGATGAAAATGTTAGTAGCTCAGACAGTCCCATCCGACGGACACAGAAAGGGTACGACCCAGACAAGTCACACTGCAGCTCCTGTTAAAGGGACATGCAATTATTGCAAGCAGCCAGGTCACTACGTACACGAATGCCCAGTTCTGAAACATAACATAGCGACAGGTAAAACTAAAGAAAGACCGCATCCGCCTAGACAAGACCATAACCAGCATCAGTCTACACAGAATACACAGCCTATGCATGCTTCCTCGACTCCAGCACAGACCGTAGCAGTACCACAGCCACAGCCCATTGCTGCAACTCAGCAGGTTTCACAGCAGATGTACCAGTATGCCCAGTCCGCTTACCCCGAATATTCCCGATATACATGAAACAGCCTAGAGAGGGAAGGTGGCTTGCCTCTTATTGAGATTCCCGTAGATCAAGAAGGTCCTTATGTACACAGTCAAGTATTGGGAAAAGACAGAAAGTTTTTAATTGACACAGGGGCAAGTCGCACTACAATAAGTCATGATGAAGTTCCAGGGGCACCCCTCTCAGGCTCACAGAATGTTTCCCTGGGTTTTTCAGGACAGCCTATTGTAAATGAAGTATCAGAACCAGTTCCCTTGGCTGTGGGTCCATTATCACGCGTTACAGACCTGTTACTCACGAAATCATGTCCAGAAAATCTGTTAGGAATTAAAACATTGAAGGCTCTAGGAGCTATAATCTGCTGTTCCCCGGAGGGAGTTAGACTCTTTCTGCGGGATTTCAAGGGCCATTATGTTTTACGTGAGTTTGATATCAGATTAAAAAATGTACCAGATTACTTGTGGGCAAAAGGCCCAACTGATGTAGGATGCATGCACATTACACCATACCGTGTTACACTCAAGGCAGGTGTTGTATTACCCAGAATAAGACAATATAAGTTACCACCCGATGCTGTAGTGGCTTTACTGAAAATCATTGAAGAGCTCATTGCCCAAGGAGTGGTCGTCGAAACCGACTCCAATATCTGTAACTCACCCATCATTCCGATTCTTAAACGTACAGATCCCAATGCACCGCCAGTATATCGGCTGGTGATTGATCTTCGAGAATTGAATAAATGCATTATCCCACAGTATCCTGTGGTCCCCGATATCTCATCCTTATTGACTGCTATTGATTCAGAAGCAACGTTCTTTACTGTAATTGATCTCAAGAACGCCTTCTTCAGCGTGCCTATTGATCCAGAGAGCCAATATCTCTTCGGATTCTGTTTAAATGGACGCAGTTTCAAATTTTCACGCGCACCTCAAGGATTCACAGAAAGCCCCAGCATCTATAGTCAAGCACTGAAAAGACAACTAGATTGTATTCAAATGCCAGTTAACACCGCTTTACTGCAATACGTCGATGATCTGCTGATCACCGCACGAAGTGAGCCCGAATGTGAAAAAGCATCACTGACAGTTCTACACTTTCTGGCCGACAAGGGACACAAGGTGTCTCCTTCGAAGCTACAGTTCTGTGTTCAGCAAGTTGTGTACTTGGGTCACTTGCTGTCCAAAGTGGGGAGACAGCTCACTCCCGATCGCATTCAGTTAATTACAAATATGCCGCAACCCCAGACACAAAAGGAAGTGCGGGCCTTCATAGGCCTCACCTCGTACTGCAGACAATGGATTCCCCAGTATGCATTTCTAGCCAAGCCACTCATCCAGTTAACGACACAGGAGGCAGCGATTTCGACTGCCCTCCCTTGGACTCAGGAACACACACAAGCTTTTGAAGACTTAAAGAAAGCCTTATGTCAAGCACCAGTTTTAGCGACACCATGTTACAGCAAACCGTTTACACTTTTTGTTACAGAACGTGATGGTACAGCATTGTCTGTCCTCACCCAAGATCAAGCAGGTTCACATAAGCCTTGTGCTTATTTTTCTAGTACATTGGATTCAGTAGCCCAAGCACTCCCTGCGTGCTTAAAGTCAGTAGCAGCAACAGCGTTAGCAATAAGACAAAGCGATTCAATTGTTTTAGGTCATCAGTTAACAGTTCAAGTTCCACATTCTGTAGAGGTTTTGTTAAACAGAACCCAGACTCAACACTTGACTATAGCACGACTGACAGGTTATGAATTAACACTATTCCAGCCACACATAGAAATCAGACGCTGCAGTATCTTGAACCCAGCAACATTGTTACCTACAGTTATGACAGATCCAGCTCCACATGATTGTATAGAAATAATTAATGCAGTAACAAAGCCACGACGAGACTTAACGGATGTTCCATTGAAAAATCCAGACCTGACACTTTATGTGGACGGTTCATGCATGAGAACAAGTACAGGAGAACTAGTGGCCGCGTATGCCGTGACCACTGAAACTGAAATTAAAGAAACACATCGTATTGACACACTGTCTGCTCAAGCAGCAGAGCTCATCGCTCTGACCCGAGCTTGTATTCTAGCCAAGAACAGAAATGTTAACATATATACTGATTCCCGTTATGCCTTCGGAGTTGTACACGATTTCGGAGTCCTCTGGCAAGAACGAGGTTTTCTGACTTCCCATGGGGCCAAGATACAACATGGCCCCCTCATTCAAGCACTGTTAGAAGCAATACATTTGCCCTCGGGCATATCAGTCATGAAGTGTAAGGCACACACTAAAATTACAGATTCTGTTTCTCAGGGTAACGACCTGGCAGACCAGACAGCAAAACATACAGCACTGACTCACACCCAGATTACTGACATGACAAAGACAATAGTACCGACACCGTGTATGGTAGTTAGAGATCCCGCCCTAGACGTAATTGACATTCAGACACATGCTACTCCAGATGAGATAAAGAAATGGACTGAACTAGGAGGGATTCAGACAGATCAAGGTTGGGTGACGAAGGGAAAATCTATATGGTTTCTCCCCGACTCGATGGTTCAAGTCATGATAAATACAGCACATAGCCCGGCACATCTAGGAGAGAAGGCGATGTTAGACAGTTTACAGAATCTCTGGTACAATAAACACTTACGAGCAGCAGCAAAACAGAAAGTGCGTACTTGCATGATCTGTTGTCAGTTCAATCCAGGTAAAAGCGTCCCTGTAGAGCAAGGAGGATTTCATCCTCCCGATCACCCTTTTGAAGTCCTCCAGATGGATTATATCCAGATGAATAGTTGTCGAGGTTTTAAATATGTCCTTGTAATTGTTTGTGCTCTGTCCCGTTGGACCGAAGCATACCCAGTCCCAGACTACACTGCTCCGACCACTGCCAGACAGTTGGTTCGTGAATTCTTCCCACGGTACGGTTTGCCCCGTGTCGTGTATTCAGATAACGGACAGCCGTTCTCGTCCGAGTTGATGAGACAGGTTTCCCTTTTGCTAGGATATCAGTGGAGGTTCCACTGTGTCCGACATCCCGAAGCAGCAGGCCTTGTAGAAAGGCATAATCAGACACTAAAAATCCGCCTTGCCAAGATCTGTCAGGAAAAAGGGGTCGACTGGATAGTCGCCCTGCCCGTGGCACTATTCTACATGAGAATGGTCGCCCACTCAAGATCAGGGCTATCCCCGTACGAAGTGGTCTTTGGCAGACCACCGAATATGTGGGGGACGCCCATTCCGAAGAAAATCACAGATGTTGATTGTAATATGTTGACAGATTACCTTGCCTCCTTGATGTCTGCACTCCAATCATGTCGTTCACAGGTTGCCGCAGCCTTCCCTGACAACACCGATGTAAAGGCGCATGAGGTCCGTCCTGGGGACCTGGTACTCGTCCGGAATTTCGACCGGAAAAGTCCGCTGGAGCCCCGTTGGAAGTCTCCGAAGACCGTCCTCCTTACAACCAGGACCGCAGTGAAGATCGAGGGGAGAAAGGGGTGGGTCCATACGAGTCACATCAAACTTTGCAATGAACTAAAAAACGGACTGAAACAGGACTCTGACTCGTCCACCCCCACCAAAGACTGTGTTGAAACGAAAGACTTTACCGTTAGCGAACGAGAAAAGACTCCCCAAGAACTATATCGAATGAAACTCAGATCTAGCAAGTCAGACAGTTTAATTGTTTAAGTCCTCCCCTAGGTGAATCGGTTAAATAGTTTCTGACATGTATCCCCTAGATCGAGATAGAGAGAGAGAGAGAGAAGCAAAGAAACGTACATACTGCAAATCACTGCGTAGTCACTGCATAGTGACGTTGTTAATAATGTTTTTTCTAAGTATTCTAATTATTATTGCCAGCATTCTGCTACCTATATATTGGCCTATTTTCAGGCGTGAACAATCTGCTTACAATGTCTCTGCTGAACACACTTTTAGTGAACTTCCTGCACATGAACTCTCTTACAGACTTGCGCTGCGCAACAATACATTCATTAGTATGTTACAACACTCCCATCAGACAAATAATGCTACTGACTGTTGGATATGTGGCCGACTCCCTCCCTACCAGAATTACAAGGGAGCTCTGCCCCTCTTTCCGTACCCGTTCACTCACAATGGCTCCTGTGGAGCATGGTTCAAAATAATTAATTCCTTAGATCCTGATATTGCTGTTTTCGATGGGGGCTGGGTTTGGGGAAACTTGAACTTAGTCCTGCTCAACGTCTGTTACCCTGATAAAGAGGGACTTCCCACTCGAATAGGAACTGATCTAGAAAATGAAGTATATGGATTAGGTAATTACACAATTAGCCTTATGATCCTTACTGTTGAATCCGAAGCTGCTCCAGTTCTGCCCCATATGTTAGTATTACCAGTCACAGGTGAATTATGTGTTAGCAAGAAAGGTTCAGTACACGTAGGACATAGTAAATGCACTACTGTGGTCGAGTTCAGTGACCATGGTAAATCGTCCTTTAAAGCTACCAGTCATTCCTACTTTGTTTGTGGTCATACCGCATACCTTCGTCTACCTCCCGATTGGGATGGTACCTGTTACATTGCATTCCTTCTGCCACCTGTTTTTCTAGCTCCCCCTGATTACCATAGAAATACGAATCTAGCACCGAATAGACCCAAAAGAGATATTCCCCTTGTCGACTACACAGAAACGGCATGGGAACAGTACACTGATTTTAATAAAGGATTCTTTTTCTTCCTAGGACCTGTCCAAAACAGTAAATTGATACGCAGATTAACTAGAACACTTGAAGCAGTAGTACATGAAACTGCCTCCGCCTTAGGTAACTTAACAGAGGAGCAATCTGCTATGCGGGTTGTTGTCCTTCAAAATCGTCTTGTAATTGACGTCATCTTGGCAGATAGAGGTGGAGCCTGTAAGGTCATCGGGTCAAGTTGCTGTGTTTTCATTCCACAAAATGCACCATCTGTCTATCAAGCTATTACCCGTCTGCATAAAATTGCAAATCAGATACATCAGAATCCAGGTACCTGGACTTGGTCCGGTTGGTTCTGGACTACGTTAACAGCTTGGGGATGGAAGATCTTATCCTTCCTAGGCATTGGCCTTGTTATAGTATTCAGCTGCTGCCTGTGCCTGCAGTGTGGGCCAGCGATTTGTGGACTGTGTGCCACATCGTGCATTGAACATTCCAGTTGTCTCTCAAACAGTCAAAGAAAGAAAGATGAACATATAATGTTACAAGAACAGACTGATCGATTTATGAGGATCGATATATCATGAAGGGTCCGTAGGGAACAAGGAGGGAATGAGGTAATATAAATTTTATGGTCAAGTTGTGTTCCCTAGCGAGTACCCCACCGACTCCATGTACGAGTTAAAGTGCATGTAACTTCCCTCCTGTGTCAGCTATGAAGACGCAAATATATTTGCGTCCAACGTTAACTTGTCCTCTTTCAGACCCACCATGAATGGGTTGGATGGTCCGTTCCTAAGTATGCTATGCCAACGTCTTTTTGTAGTGTACTCCTACGTTTTTCAGCCCTGGCTGAAGTAGGCCCTGAATCTCTGCCACCGAACCTCTTTTCTGGCTTCTGACTCTAAGAAATCTCTGCCCAGGCAGCCCCCGTATCCGTGAACTCTGACTTACTTCTAGCGCGGCCCTCCGTGCTCAGCTCAGCCTGCTGCCTGCCAAGATTGACTATAACCTTCGAGTTATCTGTTTCCCTCCCCGAAAATACATTCCAGCCTGCTAGCTTCAGTAAACATCCTTCCTCAGCTACAGGGCTAAAGGGCCGACCTGTCTCTGTGCAAGTAATTCATAGCTCCGTTGCCATGCTTTCATGGAAGGCCCCTTGCCCCACGCTTCTCATACAGACACCCAGGCGCTTATACACGCACTCACAGCAAGTATAGAATAGCTTCTGCTCTAGAGACCTTTCTGCCCAGATAGCTTAGTTCCCAAACATCAGATATCAGATATGATAGAAGCACAAGTTGATCTGACATGCCAGACTTCTGTCTCTTTCCGTCAGTGTAAATGTCAAGTCCCCTGCACCCCTCCAGTTACACGTCATGCAGCTGCGCGCGCATCCAAGCTTCCGATTTCTGCTGACATTGCCACATATTCTGTTAGTGCCACCCCTTTGTGACACCTATCAGTGACGTTTCCAGAACACACCTCTAGTTCACGCCTCTTGATTACGTACATGTACCACGTGTAATATTGTTATCTTGTCTTCTCTCAGCTGTTACGCCTCTTGCACTGTTACTTATGGAATGAAATAAGTATATAAGCTATGTACTGTTAATAAAATGTAGCGCTCTATCCCTTCTGACACCCTGTGTGGTGGTCAGAACATGATATCCTGATTCCTTTATGAGGAATAAAACCCTTAGAAACTCTTACACCACGGACTCTGTTTTCCTTCATTCTGATTGAGTTATTATTGATTAAGTACTTACCTGCATAGAAATTAAGAGAGTAAATTAATTATTTACGTCACACTACTGTTTTTAAAATTCTTAAAACTGACTGTCCCGGACTCTTACGTCCACTCCTAGAGCCTTACACCCCCCAGCGTGCCCTACGCTCCTCAGGTCAACATCTGGTAGTAACCCCCCGCATAAGACTAAGCAGAATAGGTGGCCGTTCTTTCAGAGTTTTGGGGGCAAAGCTTTGGAATTCCCTGCCTCCCCACATTCGCTCCATGACCAACCTGTTGGCCTTTCGCAAGGCGATTAAAACTCTTCTATTCTCCTCATCATAATCTTCCCTAGTCCTTCTTCTTCCTCCCCCTCCCTTCAGATTTCTGTTATGGTTCAGCGCCGGGACACCTCGTTGCTGGGGCAGCTGTTCGCGCTCAATAAAATATAATAACATAACATAACATAACATAACTTGAACCAAAAGACCTGCTAGCAGCCTCTACTGAGGATATAGGTTCAGTCACAGGACGTTGTCTAAGGGGTTAGGTAGGGTCCCTGGAAATACATTGCGCAATGAAACAAATATCCTATTTAATCTTCTTGCTCAATGAATTTTACTGACATTATATGACACAGAGGTTGTGTACTACCTGGGTCAAAGGTGGCCATCTTACTGGTGGTTAGTCCTGCCTGTCACACCCGGTGTGCATTTTCACATTTGAAGGGCATTTTATTAAAGAGACCATTGAATAAACGATGTCACATTAGATCTCAAAACCACAGCTGACATCATGAAACAAACATTCTAGAATGCCAGTTGTTGTTAATTGTTTGCGATGCAAGACTAGGCAAAGAGAACTTTTTAATTTTATCTACACTGGATGGCCTCTTGAAGGAGGATTTGGATGAATGGTGTGTGGATGGAAGGCTGACTACAAATAAAACCTTTTACACAGGGATGCCTAGTTTGATTTTAGAAACGGCCAAACATTGATTAAATGTATAATTTACTTTCATGAACTATCTCATTCTTATACTTCTCATAATCCAACAGGCTTACAGTTTCATGCATTTTCATTAACTATAATTCTTGCCAGCCTAACCTTATGACTTTCCTTCTCCAAGATACATCTCGTCTGTTTCAAAATTGAAACAGAAACTTGATTAGATTCCCACTAAAATATTCACCTGCTCTTGCTCAAAGATAAGAGATCTATCCAGGCCCCTCGCTAGCTGCACGATTCTACAATTCTCAAAGTCCTCACTGAGCTTACAACGTTCTTGATCGATGTCCCAGTAAGCTTGTTTGGTTGCAAATTTCACTTATTGGCTAGCAAAGAGACATTGGTATGGTTCCAGTTTAAAGGACTACACCTATAATGAGTGGCTAAATTTTGTGACCATCCCAAATTCCTCTGGAGTTCGCAAGCACTCATGTGAACACCCTCAAGCAACACAGTCTTACGGTGATTCCATGTCAAGTAAAATGGGTTAATAAAATGAGAAGAACGTATAATTTTGAGAGAGCCTATGCAGGTAGAGTGGGTGTGATTGCAAGATTTGAAAAGAATTGGAAACATTTTGAGAAGCTTGAATTGATAAAAGGAAGGTGATTGTTATATTTTAGTTAATTTCAAGATGGTACTGCATTTGCATTTTAAGAACTACAAGTATCCATTTGCTGTGTTATATCAACCGTTTGTGCACTTTATCATATATATTAGCCAAATTTTGCACAATATTGCATTTGCACTTTAAGAAATGTATTAATATTTGTGCTGCTATACATCGGCAGTTACAGCACTTTATTGCGCTAGTCACTTTATATAAGTCAATTTTGCACGCAATCACACTAGCACTTTTAGAATTACATTAATATTTTTGCTGCTTTAAATCGCCGGTTCTCCCACTTTATTGCACTAGCACTTTATGAACCGTATAGTAATCTTGATGCTGCTTATTATCAGTCGTTTATATATTGGCCAATTTAGTAATATTTTTGTATATTCTTATTGTATTATATCTGTAGGTTTAAAATTTCGATGTATAATATCAGTTGTTTCTTTTCCACTAGCATTTTTATACCGATATGGTCAGTCGTATGCTATTGCAGTTTTTGTATTTTCGCTGTGGTACTCTATTGTCTAGGGTTGTCTCTTGCATATTGTAAATTTTTGTCTAATTATGAAGAATTTAATGTACCAATGTATTTTTTTTTCCTACGGCTTGTTTAATAAAAAATTTTTTTTTTAAAAAGCAACAGAGTCTTTCATTCCATTACCCTGGTAGTGGACTCAACCTAATTTCCAGCAAAATCTTTTAGATAGCCTCATAAGAGCAGTGCACCATGACAGCGGTACTTCTCTGAGTTCAACCTGTGTTGCCAAAAATACATCATCTAAAGGGACTACTGTGGGCCATCCCACCGAGTCATTGACCAAGGAGAAGGAGACGGTTGTTAGGGGCAGAATTACATCAACTGAAATGACGCTGTAGAGAGGAGCTGCTGCGACTGCTGCTGATTTCCGTCTATGGGCTGGGTTCAGCAAGGCCCTCTACTATTACCCGGGCATTCCGGGCCATATGGTAGGCTGCTCTCCAATGTGAATCCTTCAAACTGCAGGCTAATGATTGAGTTCTGCATCACTGTTCTGAGGAGAGTTACTCCAAAAAATCCAGAAGCACACGTGAAGTCAATGTGTCCTTCCCCTCCCTTTTGAGCCGCTGCCTCATAATCCATACGGTCCTGTTTTAAAGATGATTATGGTCTTGTTGATGTGGTGATAGAGAAAGTAGAAATGTTCAACACCAATCATAAAGAATAACTGAAACCTCAAATTTCTTAACGCTAAAAGATCAGTAAAAAGACTTGGTGATGAGAACATGGACAGTTCTCCTCACAAGAACAGCATAGAAAAAGAGCTCTTGCCAGTGCTTAGTTTGAACCAGTGGTTGCCGGTAGGAGCCACAGGCACTCATTTTTGGGGACCATCAGTTATTTTTCCTTATCAGACATTTCCCAAGAGCACAAGATGGAAAAATGCACAAATTAACAGCAGGAGGGAGAAAAGACAGAAAAAACATTAACAAGCGAGGAGGCAGGAACCTGCAAGGGTGAAATAAAGGGTCAGGGAGTATCTGGCAGTGGATTAAAGAGAGGCTTGAGGTGGATTCAAGAGTATGCAGCCTGGTATTCTGCACCGTGACATTTAATAATGCCGGCTCGGCTTCTGAAGAGCCTTGGGCACAGACATTCCTTATTTTACAAATTAAGCACTGACTCTGGCACACCACGAAAAATGGGTGTTTTCATCATTGAGACAGAGTTCAAATTGCACTCCGCTCTACGCCAATCCAGATGGGAAAAAAGTGTTTTTAAAATGTTTAACCCCTTTGACGTTATCTAAGTAGTAAGGAGTACTTCTGCTGCTATACTACAGGCACAGTCACATTGTATTGTGGTTATTTAAGTGTAAATGCTATTTCATGTAAACTGTATCTATGCATAGGAACAGGAAACCGATTAACTTGATAGACACCTTGGGTCTGATTCACACATCCCTAGGATAAAAAATCTAAACTTTGCTCATATAGGACGGCCCCTAAGTTTGTAAAAAATGTCAGACTTTTTAAGAGACACATAACGAATGATAGGAGACGAGCACTACAGGAAAAGTGCCACCATCATAGATTGCTTGGAGAAAATGCACAATGTTCACATTCAGTCTCTCTGTGTAGGACATAGTTCCTATGTCTGACACACAAATCTGCCCCTTTCCTTCCAAATAGCACATTCAGTCTCTCTGTGTAAGATAGGCACGTGTATTATTCCTTTCAATTTTTCAGTTTTTGTTTAAATAAGGGTGAGTTTCTACCTAAGAAACGATCTTCCACCTTTATTTGAAAGGAGAAAATGTACCTCTGTTTCCTATGACGATGGTCTCAATTACAAGTTGAAAGGGCAGCATCCGTGGCGGGATACAGGAGGCACATGATTTGCCAGGTGTTCCCACACCAGGATTTCTGAAACGTGGGAACACTGGGTGTGACTTTATGGGTCAGAAAAACCAGCCAGTAGAACCACGTGCAGAATGAGCTACACCTGCAGCTTGTCCCTGGCACCAATATCCCATAGGAGAGCACGGGACGCAAGGAATGCTCACTTTGCCTGCCCATCGACACCCTGCTCACCAGCAGCCAACCCTGCTTCTATTTATCACCTGCAGTAAGCACTTGCCAATTGGTACCAGTCATCGACATGGGATTGAGAATTCCATACACAATTTGACCTCGAAAATCATATCTGCATGGTTATTCCCCATTCCTCTTGGGGTTAACTCACAAGCACACGATACTGGAGGAGTGTTTTCTCGTGGTACTGGCGTTTAAAAGAGCAGAGTCCCCCTGCTGGTTCCTTCACTAATACGGACGAGTCCTAATCGGCAGCCCGGTTTTCACCTACCTAGCCGGGTCCTCCGCCGAGGCACATGCACAATCTTGGCCGAAGCATACATTTATGAAGATACCATTTCTGCCATGCTGGTTACTGCACGCCTTATAAAGTGCACCTTCCAAATGTAAAATTCCACCAGCCCAGGTTCTTTGAACGTCAAGGTTGAATTTCCGTTTATATGGTGATTTTTTTCCCCACCTAAGATCCACTTAGCTGTGCAAAGTCATTCTGTGAATCAGCCCGAGACTCTTTCTCTCACTCTCACCTTCGAATACAGCACTTGCAATGACGTTTTTTTCAACTGCGTTTCCCCTCCTAAGGTAAGAAAATAACCTCTGAAGTAACAAAGGGCTTCCCTCATCAGCACAAATCCCTCTTTTCATGAACTGAAGTACGCTACACACAGGGACAGAGGTGTTTGTAGCAGAGAAAGAGCTCAAATAATGCTGAGCGCTTCAACTACCCCTCTCCCCTCCGCGCGTGGATCCGTCTAACCGAGGCCTCGAGCGGGCGGGGTCACGCGCACTGCTGACAGACCGCCTCACCGAGGCAAAGCAAACACTGCTGCCAACAACGACGGCTGCGCAAACAAAGGATTAGACCGAGTGGAGGGGAAGGGAAGGCCCAGGACGTCGCTCAGCACCGGATTTTCCTAAAATCACAGCGCAGGTTTACCTTGCTCAAAGCTATACTTGTTAAAATGTAACCAAGCTGATTAGAAAGGATTAGGTTTTTCTTATTACAGGAGCAGCATTGCATTCAAGTGCTAAGAAATGGCATTTATGAGTGCAGAGTGGGAAACCACAATAAGCAAAGCACAGTGTGATTTCATGAATTCCATCCTCATCTTCTTTCAATAACCTGGAAACGCGCAGTGAAAGAGAAAATAAACCCTAACATAAAAGAAAAGTATGGATTCGTGTCAGGCATATGAATGAATGGATATTGCACTACCAAGGCCAAGTTGAAAAGTATATTGGTTATATTGTAATGACAATTCCAACTTCTTGGTGCCATTAGGGACACTATGTTGCTCTGGATGGAGCAGTGTGGGTTTACAGAGAATCTTATGTGGAAAGTTTTAGTTTTGAGCGTGATGATGAGAGTTGTAAGCTTATTGTACCTGATTCACAAAGGGGCTCCGCACTTGGGGTGTAGGTCCCACAGTGTGGGGGAGTCTGCGCACTCAGGTTGGAATCTCCTTAGTGAGAATTCTCATTGCAGAGATTCCATCCCGAGTGTGGAGACTCCCCCATGAATGCAAGGTCTCTGCCACAAGTGCATAGGACCTTTGAGAATCCAGTTTACAGTGTTTGTGTCTTGCTGTGTGGTGAAGGAAATGTGGGTAAACATCGTTTACCACGAAGTTTTTACAACGCGGTACCTTTACCACGCATCCCTTACAACGCAAGTCGTTACCACGACTTGCGCTGGAGGGCGCTAAAGGATTAAAAATAGTTCATTTACTATCCCAACACCTTCCCTAGGGTCCACGGGGACTGGTGTTTGAATAGTAAATTATACTATTCAAAATCCGCACCCCCAACGCAAGTCGTGGTAACGACTTGCGTTGTAAGGGATGCGTGGTAAAGGGATGCTTTGTGACGGTACGCGTTGTACCGGCATACATCCGAAATGTGAGATGTGATGAATAAGCTTATTACCTGATAGAGCATAAATTGAAAAGACTGAGAAAGCGATTTGTCCAATTTTGTTTGTGTATAGCAGTGGTGTTTCATATTGCCTCGTTGCAAAGGTATAGAGGTGCTCATGTGTGGAGTGGGCTAAAAGAGAATGAGCAATAGCTCATATGTGGTTGTTTCGAACATCATTGACAGTGATTTGTTCCAGTTATGGGTGGGTATGGTCAATAGTTCTATTTCATCTTCTAGGGATGGTGATGTGAACGGTTTTTAAATGTTGGTTGTGTAACGTCTGTGTTATATATTTTTATCTATCACCAGTTTATTTCCTTATTATAATATTCTTCCCGCAAGTATTGGAACTGTCCTTGTATTCCTTCTCCCTTCTCACCCCTCCTCCCTGTCCCCTTTTGGTACAGCCCTACTGTTGGCCGTGAGGCTACCTTAGAATGTTGGCAAACTGTAAGAATGATGGCAGAGCGCTGATCTGCAGCTGCTGGTTGTGGAACTGTGGAGGTGAAAATAAAGAGTTCACTTACCTCCACCTGGTGTCTTCTTCTTCGTAACACTGGTTATAACAGTCTCCTCATCAGTTTTGGTACAACCAAGTCTTCACTATTCCCAGAGTTCCACATAGTCTTGTATGTATCTCATCTGTGCCTGGTGGAGCTTCAAAGTCTTTTTTCTATAGTATAGTGAAGAAAGGACAACTGATGTGTTTCTTCTTTTATGGAAGGGTTGTCAGCTCAGGTTCCAAGAGTGTAGGGTTCTTTTCTGCAAGTATCTTTGTATCTTGAGACTTGAGACCTTGACATAGATCACTCTTCTAGCCATTTAAACAGTCCACAATGTTAAGCCACTTGTCATAGGTAACCTGCAAAGCATTTAGAGGACAGATAAAAAGTGGACCATAGATAAAGCTGTAACAGCTGCCTTGCTGCTTCATTTTGGATTCATCGCTGTCTTCAGAGTGCTAATCGTGGGGCCTCCCAGATCGAGTGCTTTTGTGTAATTAATGTAAGGCATGATGAGATAGGTGGCAGCCTAGAGCTTCAGAGGAAAACCTATAGAGGGAGCATTAATTAAAACGTTTGTGAGGTATGGAAGGTACTTCTTGTCACCTTGGAGGTGGGGAGGCAGAGATAAGAGATAGGAGGGAGTCCATGATTGCTTCCAGGTTTCTCACTTCCTAGTTCACTAAGTAGATGGTCATCGTTAGTAGCTCTTCTATGCACGGCAGGTTTGTATCTTTGTTTTGGATAAGTTAAGTTTAAGGCAATCTCTCAGTGTCCATTGAAGGATGGCTTGAGGCAGTGGTCTATTCCTGAGATGTCTAAGTTCTATGGATTTTCCAACTTTAGGAAGAGTTGAGTGCAATGGAATAGTTGGAGCATATTAGGCTGAGGCAGGTGCTGAAGATGAGTGTTGATACGATCAAACGAGTTGATGCAAACGGAGGGAGTGAGATCATGACGGATCTATAGAATAGGTAGGAGAATATCCAAGTAAGGATAGTTCTTTCAATAAAAAGTTCCTCTAGTCTCAGTAGAATGTTGCATTGGTATACAGTGTTGCTAGTCAACTAAAATGTATAACACCTACCAGTACCAATCTAAAGCCAGGTCTACTAAATGTTTTTCCAAAAGCAAAATGTCTGATTCACTGTTTACAATCTCAAATAAATTTTTGCAATGTATTATTGCAATTTTATTAGATTTTTTATCGACACCTACAAGTGGCTTGCCACCTCACACCAAATCACTATTTGGAAGGGGTTTGTTGTAGGTGCCCTTCCCTTCCAAATAGCAATTTGGTTTGAGATGTATCAATGTTTTGCAAACAAAATCGGGTCACAAAGCATTGAAAAATGACTGACTTCTCATTTGGGGTGGCAAGCCATTCACAAAAAATTCCCTTTAAGTCTCGTAACTATATTGGTGGCTATTGAAACAGATCCTTTCTGGATCAGTCTGTGAGTCTTACTTTATCGGGTACTCTCACCTTTTTGAGTAATAAGAATAAGAATTATCAGAAAGGCCCTACACGGGAGACTTAATGACCAGTGTTGTAGGGGATTTGTGATTTGGTACCCAGTTTAAATGTAGGGTTTTCCTGGGTGACTTTGAGATAAGGAGAGTTTGGTTGAGAGCACGGACCAGAATTACAAATATGGAACCTGCAACACTGCAGAAAAGGCAAATATCATCAATCTTTATGAATATTTCAGCTGCATTCTTTGGGTCGATGGGGATACTTTTTTGATTTGTTTCCTATGCAGTTGCTTTGCAATAGCTTAGTTAAAAAAATAAGGCGTGCCCAAAGAAATGAATTCTTTTTCTCTGTTTGTCTATCGCTTTCATTACTTTGGCCCTGATTTTGACTGCAGCGGGTGGCCCGACGGCCATCAGCTGGTAGAGGTTATCTCCTCCACCTCCCTTGCACTCACCTCTGGCCCTGTGGTGATGTCTGTGACTTTACAGGAGCCTTCACCGTGGCAGTTCCTCTGAAGGAATTGAAAGTTTGGCGCACATCAGCCATCTTTTTAAGTAGATGAGCTACAAATCTGTTTGTTTTTCACAAGCAAACTCCTCAAATTGAAATTTGTTTCTGAAAACTAACAACCACCCCCCAACCTGAAAGCTTTCACCCAGGGGGGAGGAGTTATTATTTTCTTTTTCTGCCCATGACTACCTATTTTTTTGAAGGTGGTGACCAACAGAAAAAAAGACATCAGACAAGGCTCTCTTAATAGGTAGAGAGGTCAGATGTCCTTACTATGTCTGTCCCTGCTCCGTCCGTCTGTTGGATTACGTTTTATGATGGCAGAGCCAGCAGGGGCACCACCGTCAGAAAACTGATTGTCCTTCCGACTCATAATAGAATGGGAAGACCAAGGATTTAGAGGACAGGGTACTCTCACATTTATGACAAAGTAACCTGCCTGGCAAACTCAGGCCCTCTGTGTTTCCATTAGCCTGCAAGTATGAATGGCTCCATATATAAAATGTGTTATAGGAACTTTGAGCAATACAAGAGCCACTGAGTTCTCATGAAACTGATACCTCACTCCAATCATACACTATAATGACATGCACACCTGCTATTACAGCAAACGCTTAGGACCAACATGGATACTTTGAAGAAAGGACTTTCTTCTAAACACACAACCAATAAAAATAGCAGATTCCTCATTAAGATGAGCTAACGTCTAAACTCCAATAATCCTTCATGACCCAAGCACTCCTCTCCTGCTGCATCAATCAGAAAGTCCACAATTCCACATTAAACCGGAGTCCTTTCATCATACGTCTCTAAAAGATTTGGCATGAACGCAAGATGTATTAAGCAAAACCTCAAAATCAAAGTACCAACTTATTTCAAGTGTATTGTAGACCATAGAAGGGGGAAAGTATGAGTAGCTAGCCACTAGCTAAAATACTGCAAGTGTCGGAGACAGAGAGAGAATAAGGAAAAATATTGAATGGAAGAGCAGGAGAGAGGGATTGCATGGAGAAAGTGGGTGGGGTGCAAGAGGAAGAGCAACAAAGGTGAAGAGTGTGAGAAAGGGAGCATGCATGAAACACCCTGTGTGCATGTAACATACTCACGCAATGGTAACACTGCCCTGGGTTACTCATTCCTCTCTCTTTAACTGTACAGGGTGCTTAAATCGCTCAAAAAAGAAGACTATACCAACTGGAATATCTTGCTTAATTGATTTAAAAGATGTCTCTTGATCAAAAATGTAAATAAGTTGAATGCCCCTCACGCCCTCTGCATGATGTAGACATATTTGTCTTTTCCCACATTCTTGCTGTGTAAGGTGCTGTAATATCCTCTAGGATAATGTGCGGCCTGTAGAAAAACCAAACTAAATAAGAAAGGTAGTTCTATAAAGGATGGGGCAGGAAGGTGGGATAAGGTAGCTACAGAAGGACACATTCTGTGACAAAGTTAAAGAGATGTGTAAAGAACGTGCTGGAAACAGTGGAAGAGAGAGTGGGTGAATGACAATGACAACGAGAAAACAGGGATATGCGGTTAGAGGACTAGGATAGTTGGACATAGCAACAGAGATGGAGAGAGAAAAGGGAGACATTGAGTGGTGGTATTACCTCCTTGTCCGTCTTCCCGTACCATTCCTTAACAATGAGCAGTGTGTCTGCTCTACTGAAACCTATTAGCAAAGTCGAATACTTCCCCCAATATGGTGCCACCTGCCTGGCCCGGCATGCATAAAGGAAGAAGTGCATCACCCACAAATCCTGAGAATACCAAAGAAACCCAAGAAGAATAAAAACACACACCAATCATCATAAACAGAAACAGGAAGGGAGGGACGGGACCAGGAATGGAACAAGAAGACAAGGACTTGAAGTAATGAGGATTACAGGTGAGTAAACGGGCATGAGCGATAGGCTGAGGGTAAAGGAGCAAATAGGAGAGAGACAGAGGGCAAGTGAATGGTAGGAGCAACAGGATGAGAAAAGCATGACCTACCACAAACCCAGGAAGCCCGTGAGGGTCAACAGTACCCGAACCGTCAGAGGTCACCCCTTTCACCGTAAGGTCTATGAATGTCTGTGCCATATGAGGGAATAAGGCCCCCCTTATAAGAATCTGCATGGTGGCATTATTTTGTGTTACACCTACTGGAGGAAGAAGAAAGAACTATAAAGAGACAGAGAGAGCAAGTGAATAAGACAGTTACAGATACAGTCTCGAGACGGGGCAGAACAAGAAAGAGCGGCAGACAAGGTGTAAAGAGACGAAATGAGGTGAGTGAATGACAGAAAAAAAGAAAGCGCCAGATTGGAATCGAGGAAGGGTAATAAAATAAAAAAGTGAAGGGCTGTTGGTTGAGATGGGAGTAGGGGGCAGTGAACAGCAGAGACCAAAAGCGAGAGGTAGCAAAATCACACGAGTGAAATACTGGTACTCAGAGGCAGGTCGTGGAAACGTGTTTTTAATTTCCTGTGAGGGAATGACAGCATTATTCCGAAGTGGCAACATTTTGCATGGTCACCCTTAATAAATGAAACTTTGTGCTCTACACGGCTTTGAAAAAGTCGGCTGCGCCAGGTGCCAATTTCCCGAAAATAAATCTCGCTCTTTTCCCTGCACTCGTTCTCACACAAAACAGGACTCATATAATAAGGTTAGACTTGCAGCCTGGCTGGCTTTATTTCATTTGCAAAGAGCAGGACTCGAGCATCGGCCCTCTCAAGGCAGCATAAAGACATGGGCCGGAGGAGGCTGCTCTCTCCTCTCAGACATTACCACAGGACAGTGGGAACCGGCTGACTTACAGCCTGTCAGCGGGGCTTGGCTCCAAGATCCAGCGGATCAGCGCCGCTTTAATTACCAAGACAAATAAACCGAGAGGAAGGAAAAGAAAACTCCAAGCAGAATGCTTTGTTTTCATTGTGTTACTTTTCATTTTCTTAGATCTTTTTTTATAAACAAACAACCTAAAGGGCGAATAATTGAGTGGTTTAATGGCTGAATCCTACGGGTGTTAGAGTGCTTAGCAAGCATTAGCTACTCTTGCATCCAAGAGCTTGTTTTCTTTGACAGATAAGCAGTTGTCAGCTGAGGCAGAGCAGCTGATGTCGAGCCCTTCGTTCATTTATTTGGATTTGTTGCCTAGAAAAACCAGATTAGGCCAAGGACCTTCGATCTGAGGGTTACTCCGCTCTCATTCAATGCAGCAGAAGAGCAGTAAAATATGTAACAAGTAAACAAACTAAAAAAAAGTTGTGAATTGTTTAATATCTACACAAAATAAATAAAAAAGACAACCCGGTTGTTTCACAGCTACGGCTGCAGACAAAACTCAGAGGCACATCTGATGATTTTAAATTAACCACAAAACCAGGAAGTAAATCCGCATGGTGGGGATAATATTACAGCAAACTTTCTTTCAGGAACAAAATACGAAAAAACCCTGTAGTGGCACTATCGCCATACACTGTCATGCATTTTTATTAGGTCTCGCCTACCAGACAGTGCAAGCTGTTTAGTTGCTAAAAACCTATTGTGAATTTACAGGGGACATACATTCCACCCATTTCTTACCATTGATTGGCTTTGTTGTTACTCACAAATGCTTGCTTCTTATTCAATGGCTTGACTTCCACTGTTTGTGTGTGTCCCTCCTATGGAGCATATCCTCTTTAGGTTTCGCCTGGGGCACGGAGCGTAAGCTCCGCCCCCAGGAGAAATCTCTAGTCTTCAGTAAGGGACTCTTGAATACGCCCCTCTGTTCCATTGTCTAGCTCCATAAATGGAGGCTAGCCATTGGAACAGAGATCTGTCCGTCAAGGCCGGACCAGATTCGGGGGCGTTCCCGAGATTTTTTCCATGGGCGGAGTTTCGTTTTTTCCCGTTCCCTCCCCTTTCACTGAAAGTGATTTGTTTCTGGAGCTCGGGTCAGATGCGCTGTCCATTCCCGCCCCCCTCCGTGTGCCTCCCCGCCCCCTCCCGCTGTCCGTGTGCTTTCCCGCCCCCTCCCGCCCCCCCTCCCGCTGTCCGTGTCCTCGTAGGTGCTTGTTAAGATTTATCGTTTAAATGTTCATTTACATAATCATTCTTTCAATGGCTCAACCTATGTTTTGGTTTCCCACCTCAAGCGTCTCATGGCTGTCCCGGACGTCTTTATGAGTGACAGTTGCCCTGGCCGAGGAGCGTACTGAAAATCTCTGCGCACACTAATCATGGAAAGGGAAGTAGCTGCTGGGAGGGGCTCGCGTGCGTCATGGGTTGCTGTTACAGCTTGTCGGCATTGAGGGTTGTTGCCTTTGAAATGATAAATCAACCTGAAAGGTTCATTGAAAAGAATTGTTCTGGATGAATATATCGGAAAATATGGCTTGTCCGGTACAAGTTTGGTTCGAAGGAAAGTAAATCAGGTTTAAAACTTTTAAGGCACCCCACAAGTTTGCACCCTTGCCCGCCACGCCCACACACTCACAGGAAGATAAACAAACTGCTTGTACAAATATGAGTGTACTCACAAAGTCACTAGTGTTTGTACATCTTTTAAACTGTTCTTTACAGGCAATGGCTGTGGGAAGGAAAGGGGGCCGGGAAATGACAATGGATGGGGGCACGTCAGCGGTGCAGTCAGTTCCTGCACATTTCCTCTCTTTCTGCTGCCGCTGGGAGGAGGGGAGGAGGGGAGGGGGCGGGGTGCGGCATCTGGGATGGGGCTGGCAAGTTTACTGTTCTCTCGGAGCCCCGGTGTAGTGCCTAGGGTGCAGCAAAGGAGAGCAGCTTGCACGAGGCACCCTCCCTGGATATTGTCTCTGCCGGCAGAGAGCGGGAGCATGGGCTGAGGGTCCCGGGAGATTGATCCACCCTGCGGGCCCCCCTGCCACCCCTGGGCTGGCGGGGATGCGGCATGTGTGGAAGCAGAGGCGGTAGATGCCTGGAGAAGGAGCGGCGGCGGCTCAGGGAGCTGTCACGGGGGGAGCAGCCTCCTCTCCCGCCTGGATTCCTTCCAGTTCTCCTGCTGACCTGTCTGTGGACTGAGCCGGTGTCACGAGGACACTTCCGGCTCCTGGAGCCGCCCGCGGTCGCAGGATGGAGCTCTCGCAGCTGCTAACCCTCACGAGGATCCGAGGAGGTAAGGTTGGGAGGGGACCTCGCAGTGCATTGTGGGGCACTTCTTTGCCAGCCTCTCTGGTCTCAGAAATTGGACCACAGCCGGTCCCTCTGACACCTTAACGGGATCTATTGAGTTTAATCAACAAGACTCAAACCTGGGATGTGTACTTGTTTATGGAAATGTAAACTTTTGCTGTAAGACCCTTGCATCTCACTTTTGTGAGGCGAGGCGGCCTTATGTGTCGCTGAGAAATGTCTCAGGGGTCTGTAACTCTGAACAAGCAGCAGGACCTTGGAAGACCACTCACATGTCACGAGCTATAGTGAAATCCAGAATTTTCCCAACGCGTGAGTTGCCCTGGCCTTTCCTGTGAGTGACGCTGCCTCAACCCACCTGGCCTGTCAGAGGCAGTCGTCTAGTATCAGAAAATCCTTATGACAACCCAGAGAGATGTCGGCCACAGGTGTGATCAGTGCAGAAAGTTGAAATAGATATGAAACACACATGGAGAGGATATGACACATCTGTTCACCTGGCACAGCTCGTTGACATAGGGTATGGAACTTGTTCCTGCTAAATCAGGCACGACTGTGACCCTTTATTCAGTCCTCCAAACCATTCAGGTATTGGTTTCTGGCACAGGAATGAGCTTTACCCACTGGATTTGCCCAGGACAACAACCCTCTTTTAATTGTTAATCATTGGTGCCTTGTTGGTTTGTGGTTGATGGAGACTTAAGTTAAATATCCAGTGTTGTTTCCATGGAATGACTTGTGAACAATACAAACCGTCTTAGATTGTGAGTTTTCTTTAATTGGTGTGTTGTGAAGGCATGTTTAGTGTTAAGTGATTGCTGCATTGTGGGCTGCGAGAGCTGTGTGGGCTGTGAGAGCTGTGTGGACTGTGACAGCTGTGTGGACTGTGAGAGCTGTGTGGCAGTGAGAGCTGTTTGGGCTGTGAGAGCTGTGTGGGATGTGAGAGCTGTGTGGACTGTGAGAGCTGTGTGGGCTGTGAGAGCTGTGTGGCTGTGAGAGCTGTGTGGGCTGTGAGAGCTGTGTGGGCTGTGAGAGCTGTGTGGGCTGTGAGAGCTGTGTGGACTGTGAGAGCTGTGTGGGCTGTGAGAGCTGTGTGGGCTGTGTGGGCTGTGAGAGCTGTGTGGGCTGTGAGAGCTGTGTGGGCTGTGAGAACTGTGTGGGCTGTGAGAGCTGTGTGAGCTGTGAGAGCTGTTTGGGCTGTGAGAGCTGTGTGGGCTGTGTGGGATGTGTGGGCTGTGAGAGCTGAGCGAGCTGTGTGGGCTGAGAGAGCTGTTGGCAATGTAAATAACAATGCCATTTATTTATAAGTAAACAAAAAAAAAAGAAATGTCATGAGCAATGCCAATAGCTCTAACTTTTCCAAAGGCGAAACCATTGCATTGTAAATGCTTGTTTTTTGACTGTTTGCTTGTAACCTTCCACTGCTCACCTTGTTCTGTCGCACCCTCGAGAAAGCCTGGAGAAAAAACCCAACCACTGATAACCTGGCCACCTTCAAGAACGCCACCCGCAAACACCACCAACTGATCCGATCCACCAAGAAATCAGCATTCAAGGATCGACTTGACAACAACGCCCACAACAGCAAGGAACTATTCAACATCGTCAAAGAATTTACCAACCCCACCGCCGGCACCAACAACATCACTCCATCCGAAGAACTTGGCGACTCCCTCGCCTCATTCTTCCACAACAAAATCGCCGACATACATAACAGCTTTGAAAACCAGTCCGGAGACCAGTCCACTCCACCCACCTCCGAACCAAAACCCACCTCTTACAACCTTTGCACCTGGAACCCAATCACCACTGAAGACACCATCCGCCTGATGAACTCCATCCACTCAGGATCACCAACCGACCCATGTTCCCACCACATTTTCAACAAAGCAGACTCCATTATCGCACCCCATCTCCGAGACGTCATCAACTGCTCCCTCAACTCCGCTACCTTCCCGAAAAGCTGGAAAAATGCCGAACTCAGCGCCCTTCTGAAGAAACCCACAGCAGACCCCACTGAACTTAAGAACTACCGCCCCATCTCGCTCCTCCCATTCCCTGCCAAAGTCATTGAAAAAGCCGTCATCAGACAGCTCGCCGCCTTCCTCGAATCCAACAAATCTCTCGACCCCTCACGGTCTGGCTTCCGAGCCAAACACAGCACCGAAACCGCCCTCATCGCAGCAACAGACGACATTCGAACACTACTGGACAACGGAGAAACAGTTGCCCTCATCCTACTTGACCTCTCCGCAGCCTTCGACACAGTCTGTCATAGCACCCTCATACAACGCCTCGGCAACATGGAAATACAAGGAAAGGCATTGGACTGGATCATCTCGTTCCTCGCCGGAAGAACCCAGAGAGTCCGCCTCCCCCCTTTTTGGATCAGAGGCCACCGAAGTCATCTGCGGTGTACCACAAGGATCATCACTCAGTTCCACCCTCTTCAACATGTACATGAGTCCCCTCGCATCCATCGCGCGCCAACACAACCTCAACATCATCTCCTACGCAGACGACACCCAGCTAATCCTCTCCCTCACCAAAGACCCAAACACCGCCAAAACCACCTTACGCGAAGGAATGAAAGAAGTAGCCGAGTGGATGAAGAACAGCCGTTTAAAACTGAACTCGGACAAAACGGAAGTCCTCATCTTAGGTTCATCCCACTCTGCCTGGGACGACTCATGGTGGCCACCGGCCCTGGGAACCGCACCCATACCTACGGACCACGCACGTAACCTGGGCTTCATCCTGGACTCCTCCCTCTCGATGACCAGACAAGTCAACGCCGTCTCATTATCATGCTTCAACATCCTACGCATGCTCAAAAAAATCTTCGGTTGGATCCCCACCAAAACAAGAAAGACAGTCACCCACGCACTGGTCACAAGCCGACTGGATTACGGAAATACCCTTTACGCCGGAACCACAGCCAAACTACAGAAAAAACTCCGACGCATCCAAAACGCCTCAGCCAGACTCATACTCAACATCCCCCGCCAAGCTCACATTTCCGGTCACCTGAAAGACCTCCACTGGCTCCCCGTCAACAAGAGAATAACGTTCCGTCTCCTCACCCACGCACACAAAGCCCTCTACGACCTAGGACCCGAATGCCTCAACACGCGCCTGTCCTTTTACACCCCCACCCGCCAACTACGATCGTCCAATCAAGCCCTCGCCGCAATTCCGCACATCCATAGATCCACCATGGAGGGAAGATCCTTCTCCTACGTAGCGGCCAAAACCTGAAATTCTCTCCCCACCCACCTCCGCCTTACACAGAACCACCTCTCCTTCAGAAAACAACTAGAAACCTGGATATTCAATAAGTAAAGTACCACCCTCCCTCAAGCGCCTTGAGACCCTCTGGGTGAGTAGTGCGCTATACAAATATTGAACTTGAACTTGAACTCTCACTTGGGCGATCGTTCCCCTCTGAAATACCCCCTGCGCTGTTTTGTTCTCCACCACTTTCAGCTTGTATAAGAGCACTGCAAAATGGATATTTTTGCTGGGGCATGACTGAAGAGCAGATTTGAAGTGTTTTTGTTTTATCTCCTGCATTCCACATACTGCATGAAAACACAAGCGTTGGCATATATTATATGGCTTTTATGGCGTAGGGGGAGGGGCAACAGCTCGGCACTCATTTTATAAAGGTGAGGCATATTGACTTTGCCAATGCTTGTTTCCACTACAGTTACTGCCTACCATTTGCTAGTTTTATTGAGACATGTTTTTTCCATTCTGTAATATGGTTACATAACGGTAAAAAGGCATCTCTGATGTGTTTTGACCTCATTACATATGCACGCATGTTCTCATCACACATAGGACTTTTTAGGTATGGCTTACTTTTGAATTTCTAGGAGTAAGGCATGCTTACTCACTGAAATAATCTTTTTTATGAGTAAGCACATTTTACTCGTAGAAATTCATGAGAAAGTGAATACCACACGTGATTCACCAATTTAAAAGAGATAGAGAAAGAATTGGATTTCTATATCTCTGTTTGTCTATTAATCAACTTATGTATTGAAAAAAAAGGAATCATGGAAGTACAGTGAGAGCATCCAGATGGGCACCTTCTGACCTTTCACCCCTACACCAAGGACACTTAACTTCAATTATATTGGACATAGTGTCTCACTATTTTATATCAAGTATAGTCGCTTCTACAACATGATAGGTACAACAAAAATATTGTGATACTAAATATCGTCCAACAATAAGGAGGACACCAATATCAATTTTTTTATAGTTAGAATGTTAAGTACAAAAATATCAACTACAAAAACTTAGTGGACCAAAACATCATCATAACATAGGTAACTATATAGACTTTAAACTATTTATTATTATGTTAATTTTAAAAGCTATCTTTACTTAAAAAAACGAAATTTAATAATAAAATATACATTTAATATAGGAAATATAGAAATACATATAATATAAAAAGAAAAATATATAATTGCAAAATATTTTTTAAATATACATATATAGTAAAATACAAGATACTAATACTAATTAAAAGTAATTAAAACCGTTGCATATTAAAACCTGATAAAAAAAGAAATGATACAATAAAATGAGTAAATAATTCATTAAAACAATAATAAAAATTAATTAATCAATTATTTAAAAATGGTAAGAACATTCAACAAACAAACTAATATTAACACAAAAATAAATTTTAAAACGAAGTCTCAAAATGGTATGTTAAAAAAGAAAGCAAATAAAAAAATTCAAATAAAAAATAATTACACAACAATAAAAATAAAACATTAAAAAACGATACTTTTATTAAAATCGAAATAAAAAAAGATGTGAAAACGATACCTTTATTAAAATAGAAATAAAAAAAGATGTGAATACAAAAAATAACATTGGTGGAGCATTTTTACTATTTCCACTTCAACCCAAGAAACAATATGGTCAATTGTTGACTTTGGTGTGGGAATAGTAAATGTGACCCCTCCAAAGTAAGCAATAGTTGGGATAGTGTTGAACTTTGGGTGTGTGGGGGGAGGGGGGAAATTACTATTCCTGCTGCAACATAATCAAAGTATTGACTTTGGAGTGGTCAGATTTACTATTCTCGCTCTAATCTAAGCAACGGTATGGAAAGGAGTCAGAGTTTCTATTCCCACCCCTACATTTGAAAAAAGCCAACTAACTAAATATATATTAAAAAATTTACATAAAATGTATTTCAACAAATACATGAATAAACATAAAATCTTTGAAACAATATGTAATAGTGAACAATAATTATTAAACATTATGATTATAGGATTGCATCATTTTTAGATTATAAACAAAATGTTTAAAAAAGTACCTATAGTTTCTATTACTATTAATCTAATTAACCAATTAAGAGTTAAAAACTACATATTTTAAAATATCTGTTAAATAATTTACAAATGCAATTATTTACAAGATAAATGATCAAATTAACACATTAGATTTTGTAACATTAAACAAAATCTATAAATAAATATAGAATCGCTATCCGAATGCACCACTCTGAACAACATTCAGACCTGTTTATGACGGAAATGTGCTAAATATTCTTAAACTATTGAAGTTTACAAACATTAAATATAAATCATTTTTGGCCACAGAATTCCCATGCGGAACCATAACCATACTTACCATTAGAAATACCTCTCTCACAAGAGAAGTTTCCCAGTTCAGCTAAAAGGGATGCTACCTTGCCACTACTGACAAAAGCATGCTATGTACCAGAATAAGACTGGTGCCAATGATACTGGCATGGGAGTCACTTGGCAGCAGTCAGGGGTCGCAGCTGTGACCTCTAGCTTGCTCCCTGTGCTACCACTGGCACTTCCTTTGCGACCACTAGCCTCAGAGGAGGCAAAAGTATTAACCCCCTCTGAGTCCAGGAGTCTCAAAGGACGTGCCAGGAGTAGCAGGGAACAAGTTAGAGATCATAGATGTGACCTCTGACTACTCCCAAATGCCATGGTTACTGGGGAAAATACTGGAGAAATTGTCAAACAGTCAAGTACAGGAACACCTCAGAGATCAGTCTTCCTGGAAATGATCAATCAGACTTCCAAAGATGAAGTACATTATCAACGACCATCCAGATTTTATATGAGGCACTTCAGGTGCCGAATATGGAGATGTTTGCTGCTTACACCACATCCTCTCAGCTAGGTCACAAGATCGTATGGTTCTGTCTTGAAATAATTCACATCCTTCTAAAAAACAGATCCCAGATTGTACAAATTGAATCTTCCAGACCCAGAGGCTTCTATTGAATAAAAAATCCCAGCAGAAGGAACAGTGCCATCAACTGCCATAGTCAACCTCAAGGTGCAGCTAATAATATCACATTTGGCAAAAGACAGGAGCAAAACTTTACATAAATAAGCAAATGGCACATAGCTATACATGAAGGTGCCCTGTCAGGATGGTATGAAACAAGTGTTGTGCATTTTACGAAGTGGAACAATTCGTTTTAGTCATCTTGTAAAAGATAAACACTGACAAAGCAGAATTATTTTTTGGGTATGCTGAAAAGAAGTAAATGTTCAGGATTAGTTGGAAAAATACAAATCCAGGGTTCAACTCATAAACAAGTGTTCTCTACCAAATCCCTTTGCTTTTTAATGAATAGCAGACTTGCCTTGAGATCCCAGGAGGCTTTTCCTTATCTTGAGGATCTAATTCCAGCTCACTACCACTTGCCTCAGGGCTGCTACTGTCTGTAACTTCATCAGACCACTCTCCTCCATCCGAGAGAGAGTAAAAATCCAGCTCCTTCTCAGAGTCTTTCTCTGGCTTTCCCTCAGCGCATGCCTCACTCTCCTCTAACACAGTCTCTGACACAGACCCAGCATATGATATTACAGCTTTTGAGGCCTCCATACCCGTACCATTGTCATTATCGTCAAGAGTCTCTTCTGCGTCGAAACTTTCTAAACCATTAGGGTTACTCGCATTGGTTTCTTTAACGCCAGCAGACTCATCCTCTCTCAGCAGTACTTCGGAATCGCGTCCCCCAGCACTTTTAGTGCTTTTAGTATCAAACACATGCTCCTTTGTACGCTCATTATTTATATCAGAGTCAGAGTGAGAGACCCTTGGAATTTCAAGTGGCTGTGTTAATGCATCAGGTACCTGTATATGCGCTTGCTTAGGGTTCTTCTCCTCACCGGACCCTTTGGCTTCTGCCGCTCCGCCTATCGCAGGTACTACTGCTGTTAATGCTGGCTCTTTTGTCTTGCTTCAATGTGGAGGATAGTTTGACGGAAAAGGCGGCTGGGTGGATTTTAAATGGTTATAGCAGTGACCCCTGAAGAAGGCCACATAGATACCCGAAATGCATTGGGTTTTTTAATAAAAACACTGCTTTGGATGAAAAGTTGCATTAGTCGTGTTTCTTTTTGAGGTCCGGATGGTCACGATTGGAACATATGAAGTTTGGAAAATGGCAAACAAATCCACATGTGGTTTTGAAAAGTGAATAGAATCCTTGAAAGAACTTTTGAGGAAATGGTTAACTATGATTAAGATGATGAAAATTGATTCAAGAAAATACAGCCAAGATGGCGCTTCGAGCTGTGCAACTGTCCGGGACGCAGAGGACGCCTCACCCCTCATAATCTTTTGTCTTGCTGGCATTACCTCTGAGGAGGTCCACCACGGTAGGACCCGCTGGTTTAATTACTACTCCCCTCCTTTTTTCAGGGAGGGGTCTAGCCTCTGTTCTTTGTGCCGGTGTTGGTTTTTCTTCTGCAGTAGGTACTGGTACTGGTACTGGTGGAGATACTGCCACCAGAGGGGGCTTTACAGCATTCCTTGTTTTGGCTTTTACTACTGCCGCTGTTTTGGGGGCCATCTCCTTACTTGGGGCACTTTCAGCACCTACAGCCACAGCCACAGCAGACTCTGCTTCAGTAGTGTCAAGCAATGTTTTGCCTATTGACTACATCCATCTCTTTTTGGGTGTTGACTTTCTTGAGGAAACTGTGCATCTAACAACTTTGGGTGTCAAACAGTTTCTGAGGGAGAAATGACACATTCTTAGGCTCCTTTTTGGCCACACCAGTGGATTCCCTCTTCTCTCAGTTTGATAGTGCCCACTTCACACCAGTCATGAGCAGAGATTGTTTTTTGCTTTTGCAGGATATGCTGCATTTCAGTGATATTTCTGCTGCATTGCCCAGGGACCATCGAGACCATGACTGATTGTTGAAAATTCGGAAAGTCATGGAACATTTGCCTGCCACGTTCTTGAGATTTATACACCAGGAAAGAACATAGCCAATGCTGAGTTCTTGATCATGTACAAAGGGCCTCTTATGTTCAAGCAGTGCATAGTGAGCAAAAGAGCTTTTTTTATGGATTCAAAATGTATATGCTGTGTGAGAGCTTTACTGATTACGTATACAGCCTAAGAATGTATACAGGGAAAGTCTCTGCTCTAAATCATGTAGGTTGCCCTTCTGCGCTAGATTTCACTGCAAAGATTGTATGGGAACTTGTCCAACCACTCCTTCATAAAGGTTATAAACTTATGTGAAAAATTTCTATGCAAGAGTAGAGCTGTTCAGCGAGATTTACAAAGCTGGTACTGTTGCATGTGGTACAGTTCGATGTTGCCACAAAGGATTCCCACAGGAGCTTGTTTGTAAGAAGTTCCTAATCCAGGAGCACTATGTTGCATTCCAACGAACAGCTTGGAGTCAAATTTTCTGATAGGTGGGATGTGTATGTGCTCACTACAACCCTTGATGGGAGCACTTCTCCAGTCATGGTATGGGGTCAGTTGGCTGAAGTTCACAAACTCACCTGTATACTTGATTAGATTACAAATACATAGGAGGCATAGGTAAGATTGACCAGATACTTCAGCCATACAATGCGAGTCATAAAACTTGCACATGATATAAGAAGCTATTTACCCCCCAGATTCAGTTGGTAACATACAATGCGTATGTTGTTTACCGGTAGACTACAACAGGAAGTCCAATGTCTTTCCTTCACTTTCAGTTGGCCGTCATTGAAAGTCTTGCTGCTGAAGAAGCAGTAGACTTCACTTCATTTACTTTAGAGGATGCTGTAGACCTGCAGGATCGTCTCTTTTTCAACTGCAGTCCCGCAACAGCAAGAAAGACTTGACCATCTCATTGGTGCAAAATCTGCTCTATTCAAGGAAAGAGACAGAAGACTCGTCTTTACTGTCCCCAATGCCCTTTTCAGACAGGCATGTTTTTCAACTTGCTTTACATTTTTCCATGAAACGTGAATCACTGGAAAATGGAAAGAGGTGGTGCTGTCCTAGTATATATCTTTCAATGGCTGTACATGGATACAAGCCTTCCATGGACCACCACTTCACTAGGCAAGCAGCCTTTCAAATTTCTTCCTCTAGCTGGGAAAATCTTTGACTTGCTTACGGTCAGTCTTACACTTTTATCCATTGTCAGCATGAGGTAGTTCTGTTTGCCATGCGACAAGTGCATTACAGTCACCGCTGCGCACATAACAGTGGACAGAACATAGCCCATCTTGTCACAGAGTACTCTGTGCAGAAAAACTTAAAGCCTTTAGTTATTTTTTAAGTGAACTTAGGTCAGTCTACCCCAGTATGTCTGCCTTAGTTTCAAAGGTGGGTATGCTCATTATGTTCAGAGAATCTAATCCTCAAGGCATCCTTGGACAACCTCAACTCACATCCACAAACAAGGAGTTGGATTTAGCACAGAGAGTGAGCTAAATGTTGAGTCCACTCATCTGAAATTCCAGGTTCTGTAGGAGCATAGATTCCATCCAATTTGCTTGAGGTTAACCCTCAACATTCTACTCACCAAGGACAACTTTGATTTAATACCCCATGGGGGTCAGTGGGTTTGGGATTTGGAGAGAAGGAAAGGTTGAGGATCTCAGATATTTCAACCACTGGTTCAGCTCGGATCTCGGGTTTCTGGGTTCTCCCTCTACTCTCTGATTCTTGCACTTCTCTTGGGTAGACACACAACAAGGCTTAAAGAATATTAAAGAACAGCTAGATCTTCTCACACAACATTCTACACAGTGTTATCTACAATTTGTAGCTTCATTGTGAACTCACATAAATAAATTGAAGTTGCTAGAGTCTACTAGTCTTTTTTCATATTGAACTATAAGAGGTGGGAAAGTTGTTCTCCAACATAAGTTCTGTTTTCAAGTTCACAAATCTCCTTCAGTTCCAAGGATTGTTCAACAGTTTCTATGTCTTTTTCCTACTTTAAAGGCTCAGTGCATAGATCTTTATGATGTTGCAGATGAAGTGTTTCTCAGTATTACTGTACATTCACTTGTTCTTTCTTTCTTTTCCTTTTCCAGGGTTCTGCTGCGCTGAGAGGAGATCTATAGTCGAACACCCACTGAGAGAGGTTCAGCTGAACTGGAAACATGAAGCTGAAGCATCGACTGCTCCAGGTAAGTTCCAGCGTGAGTGTAGAACCATTCTCTCAGACAGCCCTGAAGCTTAGCAAAGGCTTGGGAGAAGGGGGGTGGTTGTTTATAGACTGTGCCCCAACATGTCCCCCAGTCTTTTCTAGACCACGAGATTTCGCAAGATTTTGAGTCCGACCTGGAAACAGGCTGGGAGAGAAGTAGACAGGAAGGTAGCCTTCTCACAAGGATGGAGGAGGTAAAGGCCAAAGTGCCATTTAAGGAACACATAGTAGGGCATGGGTATCCAGCACATGCAAGATGTTCATTCTCAAGGATGTGTTGGGCACAGGCCAGGGGGTCATTTAATGTAGCACAGTGTTGCATGCAACTTGTACTTCACCAGAGAAGTGATGGGAACCGGCTCAGGTGGTAAGAGGGCATGAATTGGGGCAACAGAGGGAAATTGGATGGGTTTACCCTTGCAAAGGGCACAGAAAGAGTGGGGCATGACACTAAAGGCACACGAAAGACACATATTCTTAAGCTTCAGGTAGCTGCCACGGAAGGAGTTAGTAAAGGGTTACTTGGCAGGTATACAGTGTGAGTCAGGACTTTGTAGGAGACAAGGACATGAGCAGGTAGGGAAAGCTTAGGCTAGGTGTGCTTTCCTAGGGATATCCCATATGTAGAAGCCAGATAAACAAGGGAGAGATACACATGCCATCAATTCATCTTCACCAAAGGACTCAAACCCGTAAGTGCTGCACTCACACCGATACTCAATTAATCCCACACTCAACTAGCCAGATGACTCCAACCCATGTAGAATGCAGCAGCCAGATGAATCCTCAACCTCCAATCACACACATACACTGCACCTCAAAGACCTTCAATGGCTCACCATCCACAAGCAAGCTGCCTTCAAATTCCTCACCCACATATTTATAGCCTTACACAACACTGACCCAGCATACTTCAAAAACCTCCCCAGATTTCAGTAACCTTACAAGCACCTCTGCTCGCACATATCCTATGCAAACGCAGCACTAGAGCAGGTAGTAGTGCCTTCTCCTACATTGTTCCGAAATTCTGGAACATCCTGCCCTTAGAAGCTGAAGACTAGACTCTTCAACTAGGCAGATCCATGGATCAGCCCAGACTTCATCTGCATCAGCAGCAGGATACCTGCTTGGTGAAGTGTTCTTTACAAATACATATAATACTCACTTAACTCTGTGCCCCATACTGCACATATGGGTCATATTTGTGGTCTACTTGCCATGTTCATCCTCTGTCCGAATGTGGTAGATGTTAAGTTCACCATATGACAAGTGCATTACAGTCACAACACTGCACATAACGATGGATGGGACATATGCCATGTTGTCAGTGATTCCCCTATGTGCCAAAAACAAACGTGCTTATTAGTTTGGAGCCTAGGAAGGTCTTCCTCAGCATTTTTACCTTGGCTTCAAATATAGATATGCTCACTTAGTTTGAGGAATCTCAGCCTTGAGGCATCCTCAGAGACCCCCCAACTCACATCCACAAATTGGAAGAACTTGGATTTATCACAGCAAGTGCGCTAACGTTGCACAAAAGGCCTTAGGTGGCTCTCATGGGAGCTGTTATTAAAGATTCACTAGGCACACTTTCAGTAATGCTCAGAACGTTGACAGAGGCAGATACTTGACAGGTAGTAAAAACGTGGTAAAACTTTTTTTTTCATTTGTGAAGCTTGTTGAGGCACCACCTGCTCATTTCTGAAATGTAGAAAAACCAGGGGGGTCCATGGTGGTGTGGCTTGCTTTTGCTCTCACATGGTGTTCTTACCCAAAAGCCCTTCAAACATAAAACTAATAACACATTTTCCTCACATTTCTGCACGAGAAAGTTTCAGAATCTGTGTAAACCTAATGAGAACCACACAAGGCCCACCACCACCCTGTAATTCCCTGAGTGCCTAGTTTTCAAAAATGTCTGTGGTTGGTAGGTTTCCATGGGTGGCCCCAGATATCACAAGTACCCCTATCACTGATCTCTCCAAGTTGCACTTTAGGGGTACCGTTGTTATCAGGAGATGTGGGGTAACTCAGGGCAGTGGGAAGTTTGTGGTTCACCACAGATTCCGGAACATTCCTGTACAGAAATGTGAGGAAAATGTGTGTTTTTAGCTAAAGTTTGAAGTTTACATTTATGAAACTAGCACAGGGGATGGTCTCCTCCTATTGTATATAATACAAACATTTCTACACCCTGCAGTGAAACTTCACAGTTTGTGGATGGTCCTTGTGTAGGTAGCTAGGAAATGTTCTTCCTTATTCACCGGCCACACCTCTCCAGGGCCTGCCTGGTATTTTAGGATGCTTTCTCCTGACCAGTTGGCTAGCTAGCATGAACAATTTATGTAAAAATGAAAAAACAAAGGAAGTCCACCTTTCATTTATGGAAAACCTTCTCTCAGGAAAGAACTGTCCTTCCAGTGATTGCCATAAGTATTACCAAGGAAAAAATGGTATGCTTGCTTAGGGAAAACAATGGGTTTTCTTAAAATAACCCTCACCCACCAAAAGGTCCCATGGTGGCTTGCTACCATCATCTGGTTCTTCCAGCCCTGCTGCAATACAAAGATATTACACCTGTGGAACAAGTGGTGTCTGCTGCCTCCTAGGAGCTCTCCTTGTAAAACCACTCTTTTATACCATTCATTCATGTCATTGACCTGGCAAAGACACTCTTATACTACTGCTTGAGATGGGTGACAAACATAGTTTAGAGAGACCATTAATCATTCGGATGAGCGACACTCTTGATGTGCCCAATTTATCCCACATCCTGACCATTGCTCTTCTTGGTGGTTGATGAGAAGCTTAGCTCATGTTAAAGCTTAGCCTGTATTCGGATTAGCACCCTGCCCGCTATTCCCTCCTTTCTGCTCACCTGCCTGCCATTTTGGGTTATAAGCTTTTGCACTCCTCTTACTTTATATGGGAGTCTGAAAGATTGAAGATGTAACATATTTATCACCTGTAGTACACTTGTGATGTATTTATATGACAAAGATGATTGCATGTTCGTTGTGTGGTGACGCTTTATTTTGAACAGGGTAACAGTGTAAAACAGTTCATAATTTTTTTTAAACCCAATAGAAATTATTAGAAATCAAGAAACCCTGGTGAAACCCATGCACATCATGCACCCCTGAACTCTGCCAGGTCCCTGGTTTTCAGAAATGTATAGGTTTAGTAGGGTTCTCTAGGGGCCGACTGAGTTAGGGCCCAAAATCCACAGCTAACTAAATTACTAAAAAAGGTTGGCTATTAGTGGAAAACGGGGTAACTCCACCCATACAAGTGAGGTACGATTTTTATCAGGAGACTTGAGAGAATGCTGGGTGGTAGACGATTTGTGGCTCTCCATAGATTCCATAGCTTTCCATCACAGAAATGTGAGACAATGTGTTTTTAGGCAAAGTTTGAGGTTTGAAAGAGGTTCTAGGTAAAATAACCTGGTGAGATCCATGCGAATCAGGATAGCTTGGACTCTCCTGGTTGTTTAGTTTTCAGAAATGTGCAGTTTTGGTAGGTTTCCCTATGGTAGTGCCTATAGAGCTTGGTTGCCGAAACCGGAGTCAACCATAAATGTGTTTCCTGATACCCTCTTCCTATGGGTCTACAGGTAGGCGCTCACCTGGGGGCTGTAGGGTCCTGTTCATAGTTGGATGATCACTGGTCAACATGTCCTGATGAAGTTGCCAGCAAATTGTCAGATGGCAATGAAACACATTGGCCGTTCACATTAAAATGGTCTGAACATGGGACTTGTTTTTAATCATGAGTGTGTGAATGAAATATAAACACTTGCTAGATGCCACACATAACTTAATTTAAGCTTTTGTTTGAGGAAGACAAACAATGTTTCCTTCCTTTATGAGGATCTAGGGAGGCTAAGATAATGTTTGACACATTTGATAGGGATACACACAAGCAACACTTTTTGATTAATCCAGGTGTTGGTTCCTCCGATTTACAGTAAAGATGCCAATGATGAGAAAGTAACCAAATTGGTGAGTAACAGCCAAGAAGCTCATGGTGGATACTTGCGTTAGGTCCTTCCTATACATTTATAGATTTTTTTCACTCAGTCTGGGAACAGGATTGATGTGAATGGCCTTGTTTATCTGACCTGGCAAAAACATCACCCATAAGCACAGGGGTTGTGTTCACACAGGCACTAGGATGCGATACTCCCCTAAAAGGAAAACATTGCCACTAGAGGTGCCTTACAAGTGAGATGCACAGTGTAATTTGTCTGTCAAGGGCTTTGCTATTAATATAGTTTTTTGAGTGGAGGCTCCCTTGATATAGACTCCCTCTTTAGCTTCTGTTATAATGGAAGGTTTCCCTAGGTACCAGCTGAGCTAGGGCCCAAAATCCACGCCTAACCAAATTGCAACAAAAGGGTTGGTTTTCAGTGGAAAAGTTGAGTTAAGCATTTCTTACTCATGGAGATGTACAATAAGGACCTCATTTAAAGTTTGGTGGATGAAATACTTCATCAATACATATTGGATAACCTGTCCACTATATTTAGAGGGTGATTAAAAATAATGAACTCGTTAATAAGTCGAACGGGACATTTACCAGTTTCTTGGTGGAGTATCTGTCCACAAAGCTAAATAAGAGCCTACGTCACACCTACTTCAGGAAAGAGACAGCAACTTACAGAAAATTCGTTTTTAATCAGACCTGGAAACCTCAAAGAAAATCACTCTTAAGATAGTAATATGACACAAGTCATAAAAAGAAAGGATTTGTTACTCTCACCCTAAAATATTAAATTCATGAGAATAAAAGAAAAGATAAGCTAAAACTGGTCTATCTTTACAAAAACAGCCATGGATTTAAAGATGGGGATGCACAGAACAAAATAAGGAAAACTGAAAACTGAGAAAAAGGTTTAGAAAAGCTCAATTAAAATAAGTGAAGAACGAATGGACAAAGAGCTTGAGACAATTTTCAGGTTGAAACACAGCAAAGGAGAAAGTTAACAATAACAAATATGATGATAGACAGAAAGAAAGAGTAAGACAAATGTATTTGTATGACGAAGAGTGAAAGTATAAATTTGGAAAACGGTAACATGAGAAAAAGAGGATCAAAGTATGAGTTGTGTAAAACTAAAATAAGGTAAAAATGCTCAATTTATTAATATATTCACATCACATCTGTCTGAAGCCTGTAGGTCACAGGTTTTGAAACATGACAACTACTTCATGAGTCCAAAGTTGATAAGTATGTTTCATTATCATTAGGATGAAAAAGTATGACCAATTAGCAGAGTGTTTGAAAAGCACAAGCACAATCTGTGAAAAAGCTGAGCAATTATTTCCATTAGTACTTTAAAAAATGTGCATGTCTTTTTGGCCGGCCGTCTTGCGATGGCCAGCCACAGGTGCACTTTAGAGCTCTCGACTCAGCTGTCTTCAGACAGCTGGGTTGAGAGACATTGCAGGCCTCCAGAGTGCTGTGGAGTGCAAAGTGAGGGTGCTTCCACCGATCCTAGCGCTGCTCGCATGCTGCATTTGAGCAGAGCCACGATTGGGCAAGGGAGCAGGGCCGGCCTTAGGCATGTGCAAGCTGTGCACCTGCACAGGGCCACCAAACCCCAGGGGCCACCACGCCAATATATATCCTTAATATAATAATCCTCTGAGGATGGATACATATTTGCGTGGCGGCCCCTTGCAGGGATTTGGAAGCCTCTGGCTCTGTTCCACTTCCAAACACCCTGACCCCCCCTCTTCACTGGCCTCCGTGCTCCGTCCTGCCTGGACCCCCTCTTCCGGGGCCCCCTACCTGCACTCCCTGCCCAGGGCCACCATGAGCCTAGAGCCGCCCCTGAAGGGAGATCCAGCATCCGGTTCCAGTTCCGAGTCAAGAATAGGATCTGAGCGAGGACATCATGTCAGGTAAGTTTTATCTATTTTTCTCTGTGCATGCCCCAACCCCCCAGTAGATGCCAGCCACCACTAAGTTGTATATATTTACTAAGAATGTTTGTATCACCCACAGACTCACCTTGTTCACATCATGTAGCCCTGGGGAGGCAGCAGGAATTAAGGTAGCTGAACAGGAGGCTAACAGGCTATCAGGTAATGTGCCATAACTGACTGCAGCCATCACTATGGGCCAGATGTACCACCGTTTTTTGTGGGTGCAAAGGGGTTTTAGGACAGTTTGCAACCGCAAAAAATGTGTGGCCCATGTAACAACCCTATTTTGTCAGTCGCAAACAATTTGCGACTCGTAAAATAGGATTAGCGTCTAACTATTAGGAAGGCGCCCCTTCCTAATTGCGACTCCAAAAAGCTATGTATGAATATTTTGCAACCACAATTGCGGTCGCAAAACACTCGCAGATTACCATCCTACTCAGAAGGGTAGTAAAGCACTCGCAAACGGGAATGGGTCCCCAGGGGATGCCTTCCCCTTCTGGGAATGCATGCGCATACATTTTTTAAGGGTAGGCAGTGGCCTGAGGGACCACTGCCTGCCCTGAAAAAATGAAACGGAAATGTTTCATTTTTATTTCTTTAATGCATCCCGTTTTCCTTTAAGAAAAACAGACTGCATTTTAAAAAAATGCTTTATGTAAAAGCAGCTCCAGATATGTTGGTCTGCTGACCCCAGCAGGCCACCATCCCTGGGAGTACTAGCCATTCACCATGGGTTCGCAAATTGCGACAGCCTCATTAATATTCATGAGGCATGCAATTTGCAATCCCATTGGAAATCGCAAACAGTGTCTCAGACACTGTTCTACATGTCATTTTGTGACTCGCAAATGGCGACTCACAATTTGGTGCTATTTTTGAGTCGCAAAATGCTATGGTCGTAAATCTGGCCCCTACGTGTTTACATGCTTTGCTGATGGTATGCACCCTGTTACTGGTATTATACTGATGATAACAATAATCATTTGTCTTTCTTATAGCGCTATTTATTCCTCTTTGGCAATTTCTAAGCGCTGTAAATAACAGTTGTTAGTATTACCTAATTTATGGTACTCAGTTTTCCCACCTCGGACAGATCAAGGCTATATTCACAGTCCGGGCTTTGTGGGTGGCATTAAGATGAGCATGTGATACATACTGAATTTTTGGTAAACATTTCTGTTGGCAGTGTTACCTGGGAAGACTAACAGTCTTGATTATGCAACCAAACCTTCCTGCTTTCTCAATTCCGCGGTGTTTTCTGGTGTTTTACTTCTGATTAGTGAGAAGCCAAAAAAGAAACAGACACTTTGCGGTCTACTTATGTTTCCACTGTATAATGTAAAACAGAGTAAAATGAAGACGGCAGCACAAATTGTTTTTTTTTTGCTCTTTCTTCAAACCTCCTCTTAAGTAAGCCCAATGAACCACAATAGAGGAAACAGTGTGTTTGCCAGCCTGTTTAACTCATTCCACGGTAGACCCTACCCTCTTACTCAGAGGCTTAGGTATGCTGTTTGATACAATTATGTATGTGGTGTTAGCTACTAACCCCGCGCCTAGTCTGTAAACATGTTTGCATTAGATTACACAAGGATTTGTACAACGAATAAAGTGCTTATTTGTAAAAAATCAAATAAAATCAGTGCCAAGGCCCTTCGCGAAAGGCCCCTGCAGCCTGCACCACCTATACTGCCAATGGCATCGCACTCCTACAAGTGTGACAATTCAGACCATTTCAGGCTATAGAAAGCTATAAGGGCATGAGAGGCTGGTATTATTGATTTTCAATGTATATTGACTTAATAAACACAATTGTCGTGCTCACTTCAAAATGAAAAGGGCAGTGCACCATGTGGTGGACTGTCACTAGAGCCGGTGCTGACAATGAAGTGCCGGTGCCATTGGAAACTCACTGCATAAATTAAGCACTAAACAAATGTCCTATAGGCTCATGAATTTACTATATCATTTTATAAACCACTCGTCTGTCAAGTTTCAGCCATAAACAACAGGTGGCAAGTGACTTGGGGTAGCCATGTAGTATACAGATTGGTCCATCCAAGAGGCTCATGACTGCATAATTAAAGTCATATAAGGTAACTCCAGAACTATGCCGTCACGTACTGCATGCCACATTTATCACTGTTAACATGTTTTTTTCTCTATTCACAGCCCGTGGTTTCAAATGTACCTGACAAATTAGTTGATAGGAAATGTCCATTGAGCACGTATGGTACAGTGTTGTAATAGATATCACATTAGACAAGATTACATTAGTGGTCACTCTATACAATGATACCAGAATTGAAGACTGATTTGCATATGGCTGGAACCAAACTCGGGGGTTGTGGTGGGAAAAAGAACAATAGATTAAACCCAGGTCCTTGTGACTGGGGGTGAATGTTTGCATTGTTCAGCATTCCGCCCATCATTTGTTCCTTTTGCTTTTGTCGCCCTAAGTGGGTAGGGGATGCCCAGACGTGAGTCCTGTGCTCGCTGCACCAGTGGATTCAAGCTAGCCTGGTTGATGAGAGGTGATGCCCTGGATCAGTGCCCAGGATGCTTGTTTCTCGTCCAGTGAGGACCTGGCTTGCAGTTCGGGCTGGACTGCTCCCTTTAAGGACAAAGTTAAGACAGATTTGCATATGATTGGGTCCAAACCGGGGTGGCGTGGTGAGCAAAAGAATGATCGATTAAACCCAGATCCTTATGACTGGGGGTGAATGTTTGCATCATTCAGCATTTCGTCCATCATGTGTTCCTTTTGCTTTGCTATTAAGGATATGGGCATGAAGCGCCGACCACTTTCCGCTCATCTTTTTAATTGGCTCCTATCCCTGTCCTTTGTTAACGGTGGCTTTTTAATGGTCAAAAGGCTTAGTAGTCCCTCCTTAGTACAGCCTTTTCCCTTCTTTTGACTTCCAAACAAGACACCCCATGTTACATGTGTTGTTACTCTGTAGGTTTTAATTACTGCCTTATAGCACTGTTTTCTTAAATAGCTTTCTCCTGCCTGCTGTGGACATGCTCTCCCATAACGCTTTTTAAAAAAATGTAACCAGCGCGGCACACCTCGGCTAAAATAATGGCAGCCGCACCTTTCTTTTGTTAGTTGCGACTGCATGCCTTTTTTCTGATTATTTACTTTGGTTACATTAGCAGCACCTGCGCTTTAGCTTTACACATCTTAAGCTAAAGCACGGGTGCCAGGATTGCTTCAAAAGTAAAGAAATAGAAAAAAACATTTTTTTTCTCTTACTTTACTTTGAAGTAATGGTGGCACCCGCGTTTTAGCTTAAGATGTTTAAAGTGAAAGCGCGGGTGCTGCATGGTAACAAAAGTAAAAAATAGAAAAAAAGCATGCAGTCACCATTTTTTCTATTTCTTTACTTTTGTAACAATCACAGTGTCGTAATTTGACAATGATCGGGTTAGCGTTTAGCTCAGCTACACAAACTTCTTCTTATCTTGACCACGTTTGCGGAGGCCATTTTGTATTGCTGGCTTCCATTTTCATGAACATGCTGCCTCGTGGTCAGCATGCCCTTTTGTCCTTCCTCTGTACCAATGACCATCTAACTTGCCCAGCAACAGGCTATTTTTAGTACTGGTCAAGCTTGGACATGCGTAGTCAAACCCTCTGTATTAGTGGACGGTCATCGCTTAGGAATGTTCCCCAAACTGACCGGTGGTACTAAAACTCCCCCCATAAGTTGGCTGTGTTCCAGAAATGTCCTTATATGTACCTAAACTGAGCAAATGTATTCCACCTACTCTTTTTATTACTGTAAAATTGTATAAAAGAGGTCGTGCACTGATGTTCGGTGTGATACTTCTTGCATTGCCGAAGGGTGCTGTAGGATTGTACCACCACCCCATGGGGTCTTAATAAACTTGTCTTTTGCATTTCCAGTTTCCGTGCCAACTTCTATGTTACGGTGTCATGGAGTTTTTGCAGAGTATGTAGATCTGAGGAAACCCAATACCACAAATTGGCGACCACGAAGGGACTCATCGGCGACTCGGATGCCCGAAGGAGAGGTCGTGACGAAGGATTGGAAACTCGCCATGGACGCGTACGCTGCCACTGAGTGACCCGAGTCTTGGCACCCACGGTGTTTTCTTCCTTTCCTTCTGACCTGACCTTCCAGGTGGTGCCGGTCCTCGACTGAGATCCTGATCGGTTGGGTTGTCGTACAGTGCCTGTTTGGCTGATTCGATTAAAGAACTTGGCAGCTGGAACCTGGATATTTGAGAACTTGGTAAGCTTTTTATTGGTAAGATAGTCTACTGACACTTACTGTGGCTTTTTGGATTTGTTTGAGTTAGCTAACATTTGGATCTATGATTTGAGTTATATGTGGAGTGCACCTCACATAGGCAGGCAGTGTAGAGCTATTTCTCTGACTTTGTATTTGTTTGAACGGCACACCATGTGTAAAACATATTAAGTGCCATTTGTATGTTATATCGCGTTTTCGTGATATTTTGACATGCCTGTTTTAAGCACACTTTGAGGAATGTGCTGTCTTGGAAAGGGTACCAATTATCAATTAAATGAATCTCAGCCGGCTCCCCCAGAGGGGACACCTAATCGTGAAATGTATATCAAATTTGGCCTTCCCCCTATTATGTATAGTACATTGTGGCACAAATATACAAAGGCTGATCATGAATTGCAATGGCCACTACATGGGTCGTTTGATTTACGAAAGGTTCAATATGTGGAGCAATGTTTGTTTCAGCGTAGGTCTAGACAGGATATGTTTGATTGTGTACGTATGTGGGAGAAAGCGGTGCATGAGCGAATGAAGCGTGAACAAGCCTTGGCGGACAAAGAGCAGCGAAAGGCTGCTCGTGATAAAGCTTTACAGCTGCAGGAAAAAGAGTTGTAGGAAAAGAAAGAGAGGGAGACACTGGAACGTAATTTGCAAGTTAATGGTCAATTTCCTATTCGACGCCCTCTTTATCCTGTCCTTACTAATGAATCTGATGATTTTTCATTGCTAGACCGTTGCCCGCCTCCGTATGTTTCACCTACGGCTCCGAATGAGGAATTGGATGAAGACGATCAAGGGGATAGTCGTACCAGGCTAAGTGTTGATCGGGCTGCGGAATTGCGTGGGTTTGCTCGAAAACTTAATATTAAATCTATAACTATTTCAGAGGTTGATGACCATATGCGTAAGTGGTCCGAGAAAGAACGATTGTATTTCCTGAGCCATTTTGGAGACGAAGTTGTAGAACAGTTTAGAAAATATTCATCTGAATTGGAGCCAAAGGATGTATCAGTTGGTCGTGAGAATTTGCGTAAAGGTATTTTTGTTCTTACAGATGCGGATTCGTTTTTCCAACGGTTGGTCCATCCCCGGGATGAGGCGTTACAATTGCGGGTGGCGAAAAAGGCATCAGACTCGGCTGAGCCTGGATCGACAGAGATATCCAAAGAGTGTCCTATCTTTGGAGCAGATAAGAGTTCTACAGTTCATATTATGCCTATGCGAGAAGCTGCACCTTTATATGTCCCTCCTAAAGGGCAAGGTACAGATGATGATACATCGTCTGTGAATGCAAAGGGTTGTTTTATATATAATTGGGTTTACACGCCGTGGAATAGAACTGATGTTATGGCACTTAAGACTGCTCTGCCTGACCCTCGTAAAAATCCGGCAGCTTTCTATGAAGGAGTGGAAGGGGCTATTTCTTCGTGTGTTATGACATTAGTGGATATTGATCTTTTCTTTGGGTTAATATTGCCTCCTGATATGTAGAGGGCGATTCGTAAGTTCGATGATCGAGCGATTCTGGGTGCAGATTGGAAAGACCTAGCACAAGCTGATTTGGATAGGGAGCCCGCGTGTAAGCCATGCCAACTAATTTTAGATCTTCCGGGGGCTATTTTGAATAAATTAAAAACGCTTGTTCCCCCTAAGAAGATTGATTGGACTATGTTAGCTTCTTGCAAGCAGAAACCGGATGAATCGGTTTCTGACTTCTTTTCACGTTTTTAGGAAGCATTCCATGACTACAGTGGGCAATTATTAACAGAGGACACGGGCAGGCATTTGTTCGTTGACAAGTACGTGGCTAATCTCCTACCGGAGATTGCAAAACGTTTAAAGACTAGTGAAAGTTCCTGGACCACGGCGACCCCTGCTTCTTTATTGACCATGGCTCAGTATTATGAACGACAGGAATTGGAGGCTAAGGAAAGTAGTGATAAGAACGCAAAGGAGTTAAAGACGAAGGTGATGTTGGCTCAGGTTTACGCTACACAGCCGAGAGGGAATGATAGGGGTAGACGTGGATCGGATGGTACGTCTTCCGTTCGTTCCGATATTTCTGAGGACAAGTGTGCATAATGTAAACAGTTTGAACATTGGGCTTCAGACTGTCCGGTGCTTCGAGAACAGCGTAATCAGCGTGGTCGAGGAAGTGGAAGGACGCGGAATAGTTATTCAGGGTCAAGGGGTGGAGCGAATGATCGTGGTAGGTTTGAAGCAAGGGGTCGTGGTCAGGCTGATCATAATACTTTTGATCGACGGAATCAGTATCAGATAGCTGAGGGTGAGTTTACTGAGTCCCAGGATTATGTACATGCATAGGAATGCGTAGGATGGGGTGTGGAATCGGTTGAAGTACCAGTAGATCAAAGGGGTCCATATGTATCAGCGCATGTTTTGGGTTCTACTGATCAGACCTAACGGGTGAGCTATGCGCGATACAAAAACAAATACAAATACAAATACAAATACTCGCAGTGCTCTGTCCAAACACTTGGTTCCAAGGGCTCCCCTGTCTGGCGAAATAATTACATCAATAGGGTTCGATGGAACACCCTCCCTTAGCCCATTGTCACAACCCCTTACATTTCACATTGACAAATTTACTGCCCCATGTCCGTTTTTGTTGTCACCAAACACTCCAGATAATATTATGGGACTGGATATGCTTAAATATTTTCGAGCAACTATACGTTGTGCTCCTGAAGGGGTGCGGATTATTTTGAATGAGAATTACCCAGATGTAGAGAGATTGTGCCTCATGCAAGAGACTGAGGCGTTAGCCTCTCTTCCAAAAACGTTATGGGCTACTTCGGATACAGATGTGGGACAGATGATTATCCCTCCCATACGTATCACTGTAAAGGAGGGGGCATCTTTGCCTCGTGTACCGCAGTATAAAATTTCCAGGGAAGGTGAAGTTGCTTTAATGCATATTGTACATGACTTGATTATTGCAGGCGTGGTGGAAGAAGTCCCCTATAATGTCTGTAACAGCCCTATTCTTCCGATTTTAAAGAAAGATACAGACACTAAAATCTATCGTTTCATTATTGATTTGAGGGAAATTAATAAGATAGTAGTGCCGCAGTACCCAATGGTGTCTGATATTACCATCTTACTTACTTTGATTCCGCCCACAGCCACTACCTTCACTGTTATCGATTTGAAGAATGCTTTCTTTTCGATCCCCATCCATCCTGATAGCCGATATTTGTTTGGCTTCACATTAAATAACAAATCATCTGGATTTTGTCGAGTTCCTCAAGGTTACACTGAAAGCCCTAGCATTTATAGCCAGGCTTTGAAAAGACAGCTTGATTCTTTTGATTTACAGCCTGGAGTGGCTCTCATTCAATATGTTGATGATATTTTACTTGCAGCAGACACGCAGGAACAATGTGAAGAGAGTAGTCTTTCCCTGCTTTCTTTTCTTGCCCAGAATAATCACAAGGTCTCTAGGAAAAAGTAACAATATTGTAGACCAAAGGTGACCTACCTCGGTCATCTTTTTTCTAAGGAGGGACGTGCATTGACATCTGATCGAATCTAAGCAATCTTAGACACACCAGTCCCTCGCACTCAGAAAGATGTTCGTGCTTTCATAGGTTTATGTCTTTTTGTAGACAGTGGATAATGGGGTTCTCACACATTATAAAGTCTTTGTTAGCATTGTTGTCTAAAACTACACCGATCCCCCTTGAATGGACAGATGAATGTCAGAATGCTTTTGAGCAATTGAGACAAGCCCTTTGTTCTGCACCAGTGCTAGGTACACCAGATTATACAAAGATCTTTACATTATATGTACACGAGAAAGATGGGTGTGCATTGTCAGTCTTAGCGCAGACACACGGGGATAAAGAGAGACCTTGTGCGTACTTCTCAGCAGTACTTTATCCTGTAGCACAAGGATTACCTGGGTGTTTTCGAGCAGTTGCAGCAACAGCAGTGGCTATACGACAGAGTGAGGGAATAGTTTTGTCACACAAATTGTTGGTGTTAGTTCCCCATGCGGTAGACGCTTTGCTAAACCAAACAAAAACCCAGTATCTAACTAGTGGACGTTTAACAGGATATGAGTTAACACTGTTGGCGCCACATATTACATTGAAAAGATGTGCCACTTTGAATCCTGCTACTTTATTGCTGTATCCAGTTGCTGAGACCCTGGAGGAAGAACACCATGATTGTGTTTTCCTGACTGAAGAACAAACAAAGGGTCGTATCGACTTACAGGATACGCCACTTCCAGATGTAGATGGGGAACTGTGGGTTGATGGATCGTGTTTAAGGTTGCCAGATGGTACAACTTCTGCAGCCTATGCGATCACGACACTTAAGACAGTGGTAGAAACAGCACGAATACCGCAAAAATCGGCCCAAGCAGCTGAATTGATAGCCTTAACGAAAGCATGTGAATTAAGTGCTGGTTTATGTGTGAATACCTACACGGATAGCCGGTATGCCTTTGGAGTAGTGCACGATTTTGGCCTACTCTGGAGGGAACGAGGGCTTTTTACTTCACACGGAGTGCACATTATGCATGGAGAATTAGTACGTGATCTCCTGAATGCGCTATTGTACCCAAAGAAAGTAGCGATAATCAAATGCAGTGCACATAAGAAAGTGACAGACAAAGTAGGACAAGGAAACTCTTTTGCAGATCGCATAGCGAGGGAAACTGCTATGTTACAAAATGTCTCGCCTATGTACGTGGTGAAATCACAGGCTGAGCGATGGCATGATGCCAGAGAGGAGATATTAGATATTCAGAAATCAGCGTCTGAAGCAGAACTGGCAACCTGGGCAATGGAGGGAGTGTTGGATGATGAGGGTTGCTGGAGGAGCAAAGATATGGAGAGATGGAAATTGCCTGCCGCTTACTTGCAAGCAATGGTTCAAATGACACATGGATTGGCACATGTTGGAGCTCTTGCAATTACTAAATTGCTTACATGAGTTTGGGAGCATCCTGAGATTGCCAATACGGCCAAAAGAGTAGTGCAGACCTGTCTGATATGCTTACAGTACAATCCTGCTAAAGGGCCTTATACTCCGAAAGGAGGGTTTGTTCCACTTACTGCACCATTCGGAGTACTACAAATGGATTACATCCAGCTTGAGCGTTGCAACAATCTTAAAGTATGTCTTAGTGGTGGTGTGTGCTTTCAGTAAATGGATTGAAGCCTTCCCCGCGAAGGATAATACAGCATTAACAACAGCTAAGGTACTGCTCAAAGAGTACTTCCCACGCTATGGTGTTTGTAAATTTTTGTGGAATGATAATGGTCCTCATTTTGTTGGGAAAATAGTGGAGTATGTCCTGAAAGGATTGGGGATTCAGCAAAAGTTTCACGCTGTATTCCACCCGCAGTCAGCGGGTCTGGTAGAAAGGTATAATGCTGCTCTGAAGTTGAAGCTAGCAAAGATTGTGGCATCTACGTCTTTGAAATGGCCGGATGCCCTGCCTCTAGCATTGTTATCTATTAGATCAGTACCACATTCCTGAACTGGCCTCACACCTTATTAAGTGGTGTTTGGAAGGCCTATGAATATATGGGGAGTTCCTAAGCCTCGTTTGCTACATGATGTGCCTTGTATAATGATGAACGATTATTTGGCACGATTAACAAATGATTTACTCTCTATTCATCAACAGGTTCGAGAAGCGCTCCCCGACAATTCCATTGGAGAGGCTCACAATCTTCGTCCTGGGGACTATGTCATGATTCGATCGTTTGAGAGATCCAGCAGCTTGGAGCCGAGGTGGCGTGGCCCTGAGCAGGTGTTGTTGGCAACTCGAACGGCCGTGCGAGTCACGAACAAGAAGCGGTGGGTGCATTCTACTCATTGTCGTCGTGTCTCTCCGGATCTGGTGAACCTCACTGTGCTGTCTGATTATCGAGACATCTTGGACGCAGAGAAAAGCCCAGCTACTATGTCTACTGAATTGGAGGGTGCCTTCCCGGACCACACTGTTTCTGGTGGAGAAAGATACAATCTACGGCCAAGGAGAGCAGTTGTTTTGTGCGAGACTGGTTGAGTTACCGCTCTGAGGTTTGTGAAAACGGAAGCCGAAATATCAAGGGGGGGATCAGATCTGCCCAGTGTAGCGACACCCGTCTTGAATCTCGCAGAAGAAACCAGCGGCTACCTCGGAGCTCAGCACTCATTTTTTTTATTAGTTTTGTTTTGAGACTTTTGTGCTTTGAACTATGGCACCTACTATGATGAGAAACAAGAGAATTCTTGGTGCCGTGCTTTTTGTTAGGACCATAGTGGTAATAGCAGTAATAGCTTGGGTTGTAGAACGATTGGTTCCGGCAAGAGAATATTTATTGCCTACTACCCCAATCCCATCTGAACATTTTCACTTTGCCTTATCATGAAGAAAGACATAGACAGACTTATTTAAATAACAGTTTTATTCAAATTCTACATCACACCCATAATATGACGAACACCTCGAACTGTTGGGTATGTGGAATGTTGCCTGGACATCAAAAGAAAGGAGGCACCCCACTTATTCCTCTTCCGTTCTCTCATAATGGTTCTTGTAACGCTTGGTACACTCTTCTGTTTACTTTGAGATGGCAAACCAAAGGTGGACTGCTTTTCCGGCTTAATAAAGTTTGTTATAATGGCAGAGATGGTTACCCGCAAGCAGAAGGAACTAAATTCGAGTGGGAAGAATATCGACCACATAATGTGTTGTTGCCTCGTGTTTACACTAATCAAAGATGTACAAATATGTCTAGTTTACATGTGATTACAGTTATTGACACCAAAGCTGATTTATGTGTCCGAAATAAAGGTACTATCCCGGTAGGGAGAAGTGAATGTAATACTACTCTCACCTTTGACACGCCAAATGGTATTGCCTTTGTAGCTTCACGAAATACTTACTTCATTTGTGGAAATAAAGGTTACCACCGTCTTCCTATTGGATGGTTAGGAACATGTTACATATCCTTTGTATTACCCCCTGTATTTATTGCCCCACCCATGTATCATAATGACTTTGTATTATATCATGATTTTATATTAAACAGAGTGAAGAGAACATTAACAATTGATGAGATTGACCAAACAGACACCTCCCTGCAGCAATATGTCGATTTTAATTTAGGCCTCTTTTCATTTGTTGGTGCTGCCCTAAATAGCAGAAAAATAAGACGGCTAACACGTGTTGTAGAAGCTGTTGCTAATGAAACAGTTTTTGCCTTAGGGAATTTGACTGAGGAACTTCAAATTACTAGAATTGTAACGCTCCAGAACCGTATGGTTCTAGATGTAGTGTTAGCTAATCGTGGGGGTGCATGCCGCATTATCGGTAGTAGTTGCTGTGTATATGTCCCTGATAATTCACCTTCCGTGTATGATGCTATTTCTAAATTGCATAAAATAGCTGCTGAAATACATCCCAAAAACGGTACATGGGCATTCTCAAACTGGTTCTGGACTTTGCTCAGTACTTGGGGTTGGAAACTGTTAACTATTCTATGTATAATAATTGGAATACTCTTCCTCCTTTGCCTATGTATTCAAAGTAGCTCTATGTTATGTTCTATGTGTATTACTGCTGGCATTCCATCCAAACGAGCCATTGCTAAGAATGAGCAAATGATTAATCGAGAAATAGCGAATATTATGTTGATTAATATTGATGATGAGTATCCTGATTACTTCCATTATGAGGTAGCTTCAGCTAAATGCTAAAAGAGTCGTCTGTCGTAATTTGACAATGATCGGGTTAGCGTTTAGCTCAGCTACACGAACTTCTTCTTATCTTGACCACGTTTGCGGAGGCCATTTTGTATTGCTGGCTTCCATTTTCATGAACATGCTGCCTCGTGGTCAGCATGCCCTTTTGTCCTTCCTCTGTACCAATGACCATCTAACTTGCCCAGCAACAGGCTATTTTTAGTACTGGTCAAGCTTGCACATGCGTAGTCAAACCCTCTGTATTAGTGGACGGTCATCGCTTAGGAATGTTCCCCAAACTGACCGGTGGTACTAAAACTCCTCCCATAAGTTGGCTGTGTTCCAGAAATGTCCTTATATGTACCTAAAATGAGCAAATGTATTCCGCCTACTCTTTTTATTACTGTAAAATTGTATAAAAGAGGTCGTGCACCGATGTTCGGTGTGATACTTCTTGTATTGCCGAAGGGTGCTGTAGGATTGTACCACCACCCCATGAGGTCTTAATAAACTTGTCTTTTGCATTTCCAGTTTCCGTGCCAACTTCTATGTTACGGTGTCATGGAGTTTTTGCAGAGTATGTAGATCTGAGGAAACCCAATACCACAACAGCACCATGCTTTAACTTTAAGCATCTTAAGCGTAGCTTAATTATTTGTTTTTAAATTAATTGTTAAATGCTGGGCAGGGTATTTAATTCAATATTTAGAATGAGTTTTATATATATATATATAAACACATTCTAAATATTGAATTAAATACCCTGCCCAGCTACTTAACAATTAATTTAAAAACAGATAATTAATATAACATCAATATATATATATATAGAGAGATAGATAGATAGATAGATAGATAGATAGATAGATAGATAGATAGATAGATAGATAGATAGATAGATAGAAGATAGATAGATAGATAGATAGATAGAAAGATAGATAGATAGCTAGATAGATAGATAGATAGATAGATAGATAGATAGATAGATAGATAGATAGATAGATAGATAGATAGATAGATAGATAGATTTCAAAGCGATCTCCGCCTCTGTAGGAGGAATTCAGATTTAGTAGAAATATTTTAGATTTGTAGATTAGGGTGGGAAATGATATTTATATATATGTATATATATATATATATATAAAACACAATCTAAATATTGAATTAAATACCCTGCCTAGCCATTTAACAATTAATTTAAAATTTAAAAACAAATAATTAATATAACAACAATGATTCTATTAAATACTTTGTATACTAAATTATCAACTAATATCTTAGTTAACCTAAAAAAATAATTATGACATTATGAATACAAAACAATCATTTATATCATCTATAATTTCCCACCCTAATCGACAAATCTGAAATCCTTCTACTAGAATTGAAAATTACTAATTACATTTTAGAAAATTTAAATTACAAATGAAAAACCACAAACTATAATAAAATAATAATGACTCAAAGAAATAATCATTTAATTAACATAAACAAATCTAATAAAAATAGGAAACAATAATTTGTACTTAAAATACCCTCACACCCTAAACATCTAAAACCCCAAAAACCAAATCTTACAAAATTGCAAGCTATACTAAAATATTATAAACAACAACTAATCTGCTAAATAATCTGCATAATTATTTCCAATAAATTATTTAACATCAAATATTATTTAAAAATAATAAATAGTAATTTATATTCCCTCCTGACACACTATACTCAACAGGACATTCTGACCTATGATATTTTTGACGACAATATTTTTCACACATTATTCCTGTAGCACACAATGTTTTCAATGATGTTCAGATAATTCACCACCTTATTACTAGAAAAGGGGGAGCCTCACAACTGGTAAGTAGCAGAAAGGCTAAATCACCTCATAAAATGCAAATGTTTCTCTTTCCAAATTTCAGAAGTCATTACAAAGAAGGATCTATTTTCACTTCTGACAACTTCCTAATGATAGAATCCATAATTGAGCACTTTAGGAATACTTAAGTAATCTAATAGGGCAGTAGTAGTGACATCTGTGATGCGAATGTCCTGTGTTAGAAATTATAGAGTTACTTTACAGTAATATGCTTGTCCACTATCTGGAAGGAGTGAGGTTTGTAGAGGTGGCAGATCTGTCAGGTGGGGCTTTATTTATTAGAAGATGTGCATCGCCTCTACTCACACCTTTCTCTGCACATTTTGCTTTTACTGTGAAGCCTACTCTGCATTATTCTAGTGACATAGATTGGAGCTCACTCCCCTTCTGCTAGCTTCTCTCCTCAGTGCAAATGGCTTATTTATTTGATTTTAGCATGTGTCCTATAAATGCATATACTCACTAACTCAATGACGTCCTCATTTTAACATCAATACAATTTGTTGCTAATTTTCACTCAATAGTTCAGGTTTTTCTGTCTTTATTAATTAAAAATAACAAGTGCTACAGCCCCTTAATGTTATTGCACAACATCCACCAACCTGCAATGTTGGAAGATTCATTTGTCCCTTCTGAGATTCAAACTCATAACTTTGTATGGGACAAAGGTGAATTTTGAACTTGCTGAGCCGTGTTAGTGGTGCTGCATGATTTTTATTGCTATAAGTCACTCTTATTACAGAAAAGGTTGGGGACCCCTGATCTATGGTGCAGAGTGGTCTGGTTGAAAATGATAAGTTGACTGGCTAAGGTCTGGAGCAAGCCCAGATAACCAGTAGCGGCTCCTGGTGGGAGTGCTACCGGGTGGTGACGTGGGGTGGGTGAAGGGCAGGGTGGGGTGTAGTAAACACTGGAATACGGATGAATCGCCAAATGCGGTGCACCGGACGCAATTAAATTCATTTTATTGATTTAATTGTTAATTTTCCTGCATTCATCCATATTACGGTGTTTACTACCCTCCACCCTGCCCCTTTTTCCACCCCACGTCACCGCCCGGTAGCACCAGGAGCTGCTACTTCAGATAACGTATAGAAGATGTGTGCAAAAGGATGGTGCTATTGAGCTGGTGTTATATGATGGATGATGTTTATTCCCTACTGATATAATTTCAATGTTGTGTCTAATCCATTTAGGAATTACACTGCAAGTCTGAGTTTCAAAAATGGATACAATATTGTGGTATGGTATGATAATTTATTTGAATAGCTGACAAATAGCAAATGAAAGCTAATAAAAAATATGAGAGTACCCCATGCCGCTTCCTCCAGTCGGGTGGGGGGGGGGAAAGTGTTGGACGCGAAGACTGAGTTTACAGCTGAGGTGTATTCACTTACTATTGACTTGCATGTTGCTGGAGTAATGCATCGAATGTGCTATCCCCCCCTTCCCCTCCTCTTTCTCCCTTTCCTAGTTGCCACGCGGCCGGCCCCCTGGGGTTGTAGGAGGCATGCAGTGTTTAACATTTCCTATTCCTTCAGTACTTTGATATGGCCTGCACGGAAGTACGTTGTTAAGCCGGGCCGATGGGTTGTAGGCGGTTCTTGTTCTATTCCTTTTCTAATGCTAATAAACAGATTTAATACTAAAAATATGAGAGAAAAGATAGATCGAGGTTGAAAAAATGTAAATCAACAACCTTATTTTCTATAAATCGGGGTGCCAAATGATGGATGCAATTTCATAACCTGGATCATTTGCAACCAATAGTTGTGTGCCCGTCTCTACATCGGAACTGAGGGCCTCATTTATGAGGTTTTGACATAGGGCAGCGCCACAAGGAGTCTTGTAGTACTGCCCTACATCCAAACAAAATGGCAGGAATGTGCCGTATCTATGAGATACAGTAAATTGCTGTCCTTTTCCCCTGCACTGGTGCACAATGAGCTGACATGAGCCAATGCAGGCATCCTTGCACCATGATGCAAGGGTGCCTGCACTGCGGGGCTGATTGATTTTGTGCAGGAAGGGACACCTGCTTGCACAAAATCAATAAATTCAGGCAATGTCACGTTTTATTCTGTCCCAACCTTCGCGCTCGTGTGCTTGTGTTTACAGTCTCTTTTTTATGTCGCGTTTCACTTGGTCCGTTTTCTATGCACCCTTGGTCCGTTTTCTATAAACACACTATCTCCCCGCTCACCGACGCTATTTCGCCAGTATGTGTTCTTTGAGTGTGAGAATCTGAAGAGCTCGGTAAGCACCATGCCTTTGAACTTTGTTGTTTTATTTTTTAATTATCTGAGTAATACGGGAGGCGCTAGGGGGCGCACGGCGACATGGCTGCCTGAGAAGCGGCTCCGCCGGGCGATCGCCAACTATGGTGAATGTCGCCGATCTCACCCAAGCCACCGACCCCTCGATCGCCTAAAAAGGTGTGTGAAATGGTGGAGCACATAACGCGTTGAGGAACAGCCCCCGGCGGACAGCGATTACCCTGAAATTTGCAGATGACCGTGGCGAGAGGTCCGGACGCCTGACAAGATGGCCGCCGCGTTGGGACATGCACACAGCAACCGGGCGGAGGACAGTCACCACTCTACTGTCCAGTAGCGAAGAAACGTGGCGGAGGTAGGATTCTGAGGACTGGCCTCCCCACTGCCCCTGCATCAACAATTGTCGCGCTGCGGTGCACCAGAGACCCACGTTCAGGCGCTGGAGGCACTGCCTGACAAGATGGCGGCCGCGACTCGAAAAACGCGGGCATAATCGAATAATCCCCAACTCCGGTGGCAGTGCCGGGACACTGGCGGTAGCCTGACACAGCGGAGGGGAGACCAGCAAGCTGAGGAGCGCCCAGCGTGGAGAACGGTGCGGAGCGCTAGAGGAGAGGGAGGCATACACACGCTCCTGCAGGGTGGGTGGTGTTGGCTACTGGCGGTGAGCGTTATGAGCAGCGGACAGTCTGAGATTGTCGGTGCTGCCTGAAGATCTGCGTGGGTGCGCCCATACCTCGGAGACCTATGGCCGCCGCTGCCCGACCCCATCAGCCCATGAGAGCAGGCATCTTCATGTTGTTGCGCCAGGGTTGGTGACTGCTGTGAATAACGTGTCCTTACTGGCGACCACGTGCGAGACGGCCCCTCTTGGTCGGACGCTAGCAGACCCCGGAATTGCAGGCCCGCGTAGGCTGTACGGAGAGACAACGACCTGGCATGCGTTAGGCCTGCGGAAACGACTCACCTGCGGTGATGGCTGCCTGCCTAAAACACTGAGTGGAGAGGGAGTGTGCTGGCCATATTGCGACGACACGCCACCTGTGGGGTCAGAGAGGCCTGGGATATCCTCTGCCCAGCGAGCTGCCACACTGGGACACTTTCACTGCACGATTGAGGGGACACCAGTCAACTAAGTGGAGGGGGCCTGTTAGACGGCGGTGCGATCAGCAAACAGCCGGCATTCGGTCACGTTGCCTCACGACCGGGGGAGTGTCACCCTCGCCCGGTGCTTTCAGCGCTGTGACGATCTTTTAGGCGGCGATCGCCCCAAGAGTGGGGTTCAACACGGCGTCAGCGACCAGACAGACGAGGGCATCGGGGTCCACGTGCAGGAAAGCGACCTCCCCACCCGCAAGCATGGGCAAGCCAGACAAACACCAACAGAAGCTGCCCTTTGAGATGAAAAAAACGCAGAAATCCACTGATGGGGTGCTGGAGGAAGAGGCAGGTCAGGCGCCCAATAACAACATTGAAAAGATCCTGCTAGCGATACAATCGAACCTACAGGATATTAATGGCAAGTTGGACAACTTAACTTGCAGAATGGACACCATGGCAGCGCGACAGGAAAAGCATGGAGAGAGACTGGATGAGGCCGAAACACGAATATCCGCGGTTGAAGATGAGGCGCGGGCCTCCACCTCAAAATGCGCAGATATGGAAAGGCTCCTGGAGGTTATCAGGGCGAAGGAGGAGGATTTAGAAGCGCGCTCGAGGCGCAACAACGTACGGATCATGGGCCTGCCGGAGTCCACCAACACAGGCCGCATGGAAACCTACGTGGAAACACTGTGCAAGGATCTGTTCGGAGCCGAGGCCCTGTCGCCCCTCTTCATCGTGGAGCGTGCTCATAGGTCGCTGGCCCCGAAACCACCGCCCGGTACCACGCCGAGACCGATTATTGCGCGTATCCTCAACTACCGCGACAGGGACACGATCCTTCGGCTAGCAAGAGAGAAAGGGAAGATCCAGCATCAAGGGAACACCTTGGAATTTTACCCGGACCACACAGTTGCGGTCCAGCAGGCCCGGAAAGAATATACTGCAGTGAAGACCAAATTGCGTGAGTTGAACATTGTCTACTCCATGATGTATCCAGCACGCCTCAGGGTGGTGTGGAAGGAGAAAGCGACAGTACTACCGACACCGAAAGCAGCACAAGAATTTGTCAAAAGGGTTCAACGAGAGATCAGGGACAATTCGCAAAATGAACCACGACGAGACTCGGACTAACAATGAGGGGTTGTTCCATGGTATGCCACTGGTGAGTGTACAGTTCAGTTACCGATCATGCGTTTTAGCATGGACTTTAATATCAGCACTTGCTAGCCTGCTTGAACTTGTTTTCCAGTTGACCGGTAGTGGGGTTGATTCAACATGCACGGGGAGTCTGGGTGAAGAGGTCCTGTTGGGGCTAAGAGGCCTCTGATCGGAGATGCGGCTCACTACTAACTTTGTACTGTGAATGCATCACGACACATGCACCTTACATAAGGCAATCTTGGCGTACACAACTGAGAGACACTAATACCCTGTGGCGATTACTCAATGCAGGCTAGTGCGCGAGTGGCGAGAACTCCCCCCTTGTCTGCTGTGCTCTGCTCAATATGTTTTGACTATGGGACGCCTCCGTCACTGACTGTGAGAGATCCCCAATGCACTCTGAGCGGCGAGCATTGCGGGTGGGAGGAGAGGGATTCTGTGCCTTGATGATTAACTGTTGTAATTGCACTGGAGACGCACTGTTCCAGACATGTTGCTAAGCCAGTGCTCTGTTGTTGGTTGTTCGGGGGGTGGGGGGGGGACGGCGAGTATTCACCTGAACTGCGTTTCATACAGCTTCTTTAGCATCGCCCACACCTGTACACCAGGTGGTGAGTTGTGCCCCTGGCGGACCTCTACAAGGGTATTACCCAGTAAGAGTTTGGTTCTGGGCACTGTATTACTGGTTATGGGAGTTCTGGATTGGTGCACTGGATGGGACTGGCTTCGGCAGGTTGGGGTTGCTGGAGTGGGTGGGTTCAGGGGGGGTGGGATGTACGATTGTACTGTTAGACCGACAGAATGTGTAATGTCTTTTTGTGCTAGTTCCAAGTTAGTCCCGGCTGCTGCTGGGTCGACTGGAGCAACTAAAAGGGGGATACTACCAATCCCTATGCAATTGATTTGTGATGAGCGCTCATGCATTATGTCATTGGCCTTTGATGGGGACCAGGGAGGCGGGTAGACACAGTTTAAACGTTCTAACCTGGAACATTAGAGGGTTCTCACAGCCACGTAAAATACGGCAGATTTTTGCAAGTCTGACAAGGTGGAATGTGGATATAGCGTTCCTACAGGAGTCTCACCTGGCCCCGCACTCGCATGCACAGCTGGGGGCAAGATGGGCGGAGGAGGTTTTCAGGGCCTTGTACTCTTCTTACTCTAGAGGGGTGATCATTTTGGTGAAACGAGGGGTGGGCTTCGTGAATCACACAGTAACACAGGACCCGTCAGGCAGGTTTCTACTGGTATCAGGTACATTGAGGGGGCAGAGGGTGACATTTCTGAATGTATACGGTCCTAACACAGACGCCCCGGATTTCTTCAGGGAGGTATGGGGACACCTACAGAAACACAATAGCGCACATATATTGTGTGGTGGTGATTGGAACGTGACACTACGTGACGGTTTGGACCGTTCAGCTAACTCGGTGGAACAGCACAAACACTCACGCACAATGGTGGGTCACATGATGAAGGATCTGGGTCTAGAGGATCTTTGGAGGTTGAGGAACACCGACGCGCCTGGGGCCACGCATATTAACGCTTCCCACAACAGCTGGTCCAGGCTGGATTACTGGCTGGGCTCCTCTGACCTGGCACTATGGGTGCGACACCTACAGGTGCTCCCTCGCACGCTATCTGATCACAATCCTGTCCTCCTGCAGCTGGACATTCCACGATACGCGCCTCCCCCCTTCCAGTGGCGCTTTAACGCACGTGCTCTAACTGATGCAATTTATGCAGACACGATTAAGAAGGCGATTAAAGATTACTTTGACCTTAATGCCCCATCGACAGATGACCCTGGCATCCTCTGGGAGGCATTCAAGGCCACGATTAGAGGGGTCTGTATTAGCACCACAGTGGGGGTTCTGAAGGATATTAGAACTCAGATACGCAGGTGTGAACAGCAAATGAGAGACCTGGAAACCCTATATGAGTCCACTCAGGATATCATACACCTGGCCAAACTCCGCGAAATACACACAGTACACGAGACCTTTCTAGACTCTGAAATGAAATATTTAAACCGCACACATGTGGCTAGAGCCTTTGGGGAAGGAGGTAGACCGGGGGCTGTCTTAGCTCGGAAGATCTGTACAGGTCGCGGCCCGACTGCAATCCTTAGGGTGAAGAACGGGGAGGGTGACACACAAACCCATGCTAATGACATCCTGAAATGCTTTGTTAATTCATTCGGATCCCTGTACAAATCCCAACCCACTGCTCCGGCAGATGACACCTATGAATACCTGCACGATGTGGCGATAGGGTGGCTGTCAGATGCGCACAGGGAGTACTTAGCAAGGCCTATCACGGCAGATGAGGTTACAGAAATCATAGGCTCACTTCCGAATGGCAAGGCACCTGGCCCGGATGGGTTCACCCCGGAATTTTACAAACAATATACAGACATCCTGGCGCCGCACTTAGTAGATATGTATGGCACCTCCTTTGAGAAAGGCATGCTCCCCCCCACGTTACGCGAAGCCATGATTATTGCTCTCCTGAAACCATCTAAAGATCCGGAGGAATGTGACTCGTACCGACCACTATCCTTAATAAACGTAGACTCGAAAATTCTTGCGAAGCTTATAGCCAAGAGGCTGTCACCACTGATGACCAGTCTGGTGCTGCCAGACCAGTCCGGCTTTGTACCCTCAAGATCGACAGCACATAACACCCGGACTCTATTTGCACTATCGCACTATCTGCAACCTTCAGTCAAAGCTGTAGCGGTCATGTTAGACGCAGCGAAGGCATTTGACTCCATTGAATGGAGGTATATGATCACTGTCCTCAATAGAATGGGGTTCCCTAAACGTTTTGTGCAATGGGTCACCCTGCTTTACACGCAACCAAATGCCAGGGTCAGAATCAATGGGTATATTTCGGATCAATTTGCGATTGAGCGAGGGACGCGGCAAGGCTGCCCACTCTCGCCGCTATTATTTGCGTTAGCACTAGAACCTTTGGCATGTCTGATACGGCAGAACTACAAGGAATCGGCACTGAACTTCATAGCCAGGCCGCTTCACATATCCTTATATGCGGACGACATGTTGCTATACGTCCGGGACCCGGAGACTCACTTGAACGCCATACTCAGGGAATACATAAGGTTCGGGGGGCATTCGGGTCTGGCCATAAATTGGTCCAAATCATCTATAATACCCCTCACGGACACCACTTCTACGTTTGTGGTGGACTTTCCGCTGGGATGGCAACAGGACCCTATCAGATATCTAGGGGTCATGTACCACAGGGATCCGGATGAGGTGCTTAGGGCAAACTACGGAGCGGTGCTGTCGAAACTGGAGGACAGTGTAAAACGTTGGATACATCTGCCCCTTTCATTGGCAGACAGGATAGCGATTGTCAAAATGAACATACTGCCCAAGCTACTATACCTGTTTAACAACATACCAATCACTCCGCCGCAGGCTGTCTTCCGACACATAAACTCCCTGGTGCGGACCCTGATTTGGGCGGGTAAACAGGCCCGTGTGGATTTGCGGACTCTGACACTTCCACTTGCACGGGGCGGCTTCGGAGTACCTGACTTCCTCCTGTACTACCTGTGCGCACAGGCACAGTATGCGGCGTATTGGTATCACGCAGTTCCATACCTCACTCACACCGCTATAGAGGAGAGCGACGCACACCCTATTCCACTCACAGCAATAATCTCACACACCCGCCCCCGCTGCATGCTAGAGATATCAACACGGTGGATGCTACGGTCAAAGCCTGGCATAGATTAGGGCACCTAGCACACAAGACCCCACTATATGCACCAGCCATGATGCTACATCATCACCAGGAGCTCTCGGTAACTGGGGAAAGCGTCGGAATGTCTCTACTGGCCAAAGCTGGTATTGATAGGATGGGGGACGTGTTCCAAGATGGCGAGTTCGTGGGCTTAGACAAACTGGGTTATGTTCATAACCAAACATCCATGTTTCGCTTCACATATTTCAGACTCACTAGAGCCCTGAGGGAGCACTACCCTACGTTCCCTTCGGAGCCGGAATGCCTTGCACCACTGCAACTGTTAATCACAACTAATGATTTGTCACACCTGGTGTCTAGGCTGTATTCAGCCGCACAATCGGAACTAGACGGACAAGTGTTGAAGGCGAAGGGGCGGTGGGATGCACTACTGGACACACCATTGTCTGATGAAGAATGGGCTAGCGCATGCGCTCTGACACAGATACTTACACCAAATGGTAATCTGAGGTTAATTCACTTTAAATTCCTCCATCAAGTGTATTACACACCAGAGAAATTGTTCAAATTTGGGCTTCAGGAGGAGGACAGATGTAAAAGGTGTAACCAGGAAGGTGCGGGCTTTGCACATTTGGCGTGGGACTGCGCCAAGGTGGAAGGATACTGGGGGGAGGTAACTGCCACTTTATCTGTTATGCTGGAGGAGGAGGTACACTGTACACCCAAAGTCTGCTTACTGGGGATAGTACCGCAGTTCAGGGCCTTGAAGAGGAAGTTCTGTGCGATAGCACTCTTATTGGCTAAGAGACAAGTGGCACAATGCTGGCATAGTCGCAAAGTGCCGAAGTTAAAAACATGGTTGCATGACATGTCCACCTGTCGTGACAAGTTACAAACTTATGAAGAACTGTTGCCAGTTAAGTCGCGACCAAAAAATATGTGGGTTTATCTGGAGGATTATCTAACCTCCCTGCAGGATGATGAGGAACTTCCACCCATGGACTGAACGGGTTGCAGGAATGCATGAGTGCTGATGGGACGGGTGTGAGATGACGGCGGGAAGAGGGGGAACCTAAGTATGTCAACACTACTGCTAGGTAGTACATTAAGATTACACTGTACGGTCTGAATTGGGGTATGTTGTTTTATTGTTCTTGTTATTAAAAGAGAAAAAGTGAGACTCAGTTCTAATGCCAGCTATTAACCATACATACGATACCCTGCAATATTCTGCGACATATGTAACATTCGACCACAATGATGGTTAATGGAATAAACGTAGCGAGCCGGCCTCAGGGTTGTAGGCTCATGCTGTGTCAAATGCTTGATTTTCAATAAAGGTCTTGCGCAAAAAAAAAAAAAAAAATTATCTGAGTAATACGCACTAATCGGGTGTCGTCTAATGGGCATTCACACTTGTATGTCTAATCGTTTATTCTTCTGGTCTACTCACATTCTTTGAAGATTAGTTCTTGCCAGCACTCGTGGTGTATCTTTTGTCACTCGACTCCTTCCGTACGAGTTTGCACGACGTTCTGTCACTCACGATTTTTCCCGCACCAGCTTACACGACGTTTTGGTTTCTGTGTTTCTTATTGTATTTACTTTAAAGGATAATGTCTGCTTCCTGACACAGTGTTTGGTTTCCTTACAGACAAACGTTATTCCCCTGACGAAGGGACTCCCAGTCCCGAAATGCATTGGGATTTTGGCATTTTGAATCGTTTTGGTGATGAATAATATACTGAGTATTATCTGAACATTACCTGAGTCTATATGAAAAACAATATATGACCTTTGGATTAAAGAATATTCGGATGAACTTTTTGGTCTGTTGAACTTGATGAAATTTTGAAAAATCAGAGGCAGCCATCCTCCACAGGAGCACCACAGGATTCAGTGTGGGAATCTCCTACACTCCCCCGATATTAGTACAGTCATTAACATAGCCTACCATTAGAATACTTAAATAGGAGATGATGCTTTAGATTCAGATGGTATTAACACTCTTCCCTATTGCTAGGAAGGAAAACACTTAGGTTTGACCATTGAAGTGAAAGAACTCATCTAAATTCGACTTTTAACTCTGGGTGATTCCGAATCGCTACCTCAATCCAACATCTCACTTGGATGCCGCCTACAACATAAGAACTTTCCAAAACAAAGGAAGAAATAATTAGGTATATCTCTCGCAGGGACTCAAATGAAAATATCAAGGGAAGTAAATGCTTTAAAAATGTTGTCAAAAGGGGAGTAGCTGACTAAGGCACCCCACCAACTTCAGGAAGGTTCACCAAGAAACAAACATCGCAAACTAGTGGCCCAAGGATCACTAGGAGAAGGCACATTCATCAGTACAGAATCTCCTCCAAAATACCCAAAGGAGCAATATCACAACACTAGAAGGGAGGGCACTAAAGGCAAGCACCTACCTGTAGTGCTAGTTTAAAAAGCCATACTTTCCATAATGCCGAATGATAACCGGAAGTGATCTCACTTCCTATTTACCTGCAATATGTGTCTCATGCATATATCTGCCAGTGCCTGACTTCGGGTTAATCCAATATTTGAATTAAACGATGGTGCAGACTAAATTCCATGGTCAAGTCAGTCTCTTTCTTACTACATTGGTAGTTTTAACTGGGTCCTGTGTCCAGAAGCTGAATGGGATTGTGGTGACATGGATGCCAGCTGTCTTAGTCAGGTGGAAGTCTTCAGAGCCAGGCGTAAGAAGGTTATATTCCCCAGCATGGTGAAAGCAGGCTTTAAAAAGTGACAGCTCTCCCAGCTTCCTTGGCCTCCGTCGCCTCCCTTTGCCTTTCCATGGCAAGCAAGCTTATTAGAAAGCAGCCCAGATGCCTTCATAACCTGGAACCGATTGAAATCAGAAAATATGTAGAAAAGATGCTGCAGCCAATAAGATTAGGAGAGTAGATAGGAAGCTCGCCTATGTTTAAGCTAATGTTCCCGATCTACAGACCTATAACAACATTCTATAAGGACACCCAGGTAATGTTCTCTCCCCCTTGATCCTTTTCCTCCACTTCGATAATCCTCTTGTTCCTTTCTCTTTCTAACTCCATCTCTGTCTCCCTTCATTCTCTGCTTCCGCCCCCTTCTCTATATCAGAATTCATCACATCCTGTTCTCTTCTGCACCCCATGTCAGTCCCCATGCCTCATCTTTTTTCCATATCGCTTATTCACTATCTCTCCTCTGCTCTCTTTCCTTTGATCACTCTGCTTCATCACCTTTTATCATTCTGCTTTCTCTCTTCCTCTGCCTCCTCTCTCACTTCATCCTGCTCCAATTCTGTCTCTCTTTTTGTCTCCGTGTTCTCTACATTGCTCAACTTCTACTCCATCCTCTTCCCTTGCAGCCTTTTCCTCCTCTCTTACTTCTTCTCATGGTTCTTATTTCTTGCTGTCCCTTCTTCTTTTCCTTCTGTTTTTCAAGAACTTGTATTAATTATTATTTGCGTTTTCTGCACTTTTCTGGTATTTAAATAAATCACCATGGGTCTCAGGAGGGGGGTGGCAGCGTATTCGGCACACCGCCCTTCATTTTCAGGGTCCAGTCCGAGGGCGATGCAGGTAGACTGAGGGTGAAAAGCATCAAGGGCGGTGTGCCGAATATGCTCCCACCCCCCTACTGAGACCCATGGTGATTTATTTAAATACCAGAAAAGTGCAGAAACCGCAAAGTTGAAGCCTCCTAAACCAGGAGTTATTAGGAAGACATTTATTCTTCCTAATTTTATGCACTTTTTCACTTTTTTGTTCATTTTCACTTTCACGCCCCAGGTAAGGGTGGGCCTTAGCGCGTCCATACCGCCAGGATATAGAACACTTATAGTCCTGAAGAATTGCCGGGTAAAATTACACCGTTTCTATGGCAAGAAACATGTCGACTGATACATAGGAATCTACCACTCAACTTAATGTGGACTGCATCCATACACATAACATTTTAAATACTGTCTTTAGTGATCATAGAATAAAAATTAACTTTTGATACACTACTGACAATTTTAATACCCTCACCACTCGTTAGTTTATTTTTGCACAACACGTCCTGAACTCACTATCCCGCTCCGCAGTAGATCTGGCGTTGTAGCACACCAAAGAGACACTCTGTCTCTTTGGTGGAGCCCGATGATGAAGCATGTCATCACTAGGTGGTGAGTGAGGGCTTTCTTTAACGTCCCAGTGAGGTCGTTCCTGTACCTTAAGTTTGTTGCTCCCTACTGTGATCAAGCCTACTCCTTAAGACACTTTTTTTTTGTTTATTGATGAATAACCAGGGAATAAGAGTGTCATACTACTCTCCCTACCTCTCTTCTTGTTGAAGTATTCATCTGAATATTATCCACATTAACCTAAAGGTACACCTTCCCAGTAGGTGTACTCATTTGAAAATCAATTTGTTGCCAAACACCCCCATGAAGTATTATACTCTTATTTTGACAAATGATAGGTTTGATGTTGCCCTGTATATTTTTTTTACAACAGACCACTCTCTATAAAAAATCTTCCTAAGTATGATTGTTATAGCTGCTCCGGAGTTCCACATACACTCTATATGGCTATTCTAGCATGTAGCATCGTCCTCGACAAAGTGAAGAAAGAAGTGGCAAAGGGGCCAAATAGTGGCACTTTTTTCAGAATGGCCACTGTCTGATCTCATCATATCCCCATTGGGAGTAGTTCCCAAAAAACAAGCAAGTAAATTTTGCTTGATCCATCACTTGTCATGGCCTGAGGGTTTGTTGGTGAATTACTTTATTGCCGCCGAGGATTCCAGAGTTGAGTATGCGCCAGTTGATGATGCGATCCTTCTTATCCAGGTTTGTGGCAGTCGGTCGGAATTGGTGAAGTGCGACATCAAGTTGTCTTTCCTGCTTCTGCCCATTCACCTACAATTTTCTTTTGCCGGGACTGCAGGCCTATGGGGACATTTATGTGGACAGGGTGTTACCCATGAGTTGGGAGATCTCCTGTGCTCTCTGTGCAAGGGTACTTTGGGGCAGGAGAGTGGGGGGGTGGGAAGTCAGATGCAGGACTACCCACTTCTTGTGGGGGAGGGCGTGTGTGCAGGAGAACAATGGCAGTGTGCAGGAGGCCCTGGGATAGGGCAATCATGTTTTCATTGGGAGGATGCTTGGGGAGAAGAAGAGAGTCAGGGATGGAAGGGGCTCATGCATGGGTGTAGTAGATGATGAGGAGTGATGCAACTGGATGAGGGAAAGTTGGGGGGAAGTATGAATGGGGTGAGGGAGATGCATTGACGTTGATTAAGATGTTTGTGCTGTTTTTAACTGTTTTGAATTATCAGCAATCCTGTCTTAAATAAATGGCCTTTTTCACTTCCACAGAGTGTTGCGTTGTGATTGCCTCACGAAGACTGCATGGCCTACAGTGACGTTTTCCACCGTCATCTGCAACCCGAATAAGCTCTCACTTACACCTTAGCCTGGTGCTGCTGCCGGAATTTAGTGCTCAAAGGGGATGTACGTCATGTCACGGAAAGACAAGGAAACAAGGGATACCAAGACGCTTACCTGTGCGCCTGGTATGTTAGCGAGCAAGAATACACAATCTGCAAATAGTGGAGACGGACATTACTGCAAGAGTTCACAACAAACGTATGTCTTTCAATCTCAGACTTGCTGAGGACTGTCTTGCAATTATCAATGTCAGTATGGTGTTACCGCAGTACAATGCGGTACATATGAACAGCAAAACAAAACCCGTTTTGTAGTCTCAAAGTCAGTATTTTCATGTGACTGCACACACAAAGAAGACTATGGGGAAGGACAAATTCCATGCACATATAGCTATTTTGTGAGCAACAACATGTAATGGTAAACAGATACAAGAGACACAAGTTCTACACAAACAAGTTCTACACTTACTACCAATAAATGTCGAAGTCTATAGAAGTATATTGTTGCATTGCACATACAAGTGGTAAGCTGCAATTAAGAGAATTTCGTGTATCAAATCATACATGACAAAATTAATAAATACAGTCAAAGCAAAAAAAAAAAAAAAAGGATCCCTCATATGTAAAATCCAAACAGGCAGGCACCATGGTCTAGAGTTTACAGTGATGCATGGATTCATCTATATTATAGAAGCACCGGACAGGGTTCCCGAAACCAAGTACCTAACAGTAGAGCATGTCTGACATGAAACACAGTATGCCAAAATTGTTGAAGGGCGGGATATTTCACATACATGTACTAGATTAATAGAAGAAGTATATACAAAGTGGAGAATGTTCAAGAGATAGACCAGAATGTGGGTAACTTAGCGCAGGCACTAAATAATGTAAGTTGAGCTTAGCAAATCTATACATTCACTACACAGAATAGCCATGTAAATGCCAGAGTGGCAGTATGAAAAACGGTAATGGGGGTGTGAGGAGCACACCTGGTTTATCTATTTATCACTCTAATCTATTGGTGCTGCAACTGTTAAGTTTTGTCACGCCTGTAGTAAATGCCAAGTTATGATGGGTTGAAAACTCATCTAGTTGCGCACTGTGCACATGGTGTTATCCTACACCTTAAATGTTTTTACTCGTTCACAATTATATACAGTTGTTCATCAGTTATTTATTTTCATAATCTGATTACTTCAAATTGTCATCATACAATACATTATATATTCATTTTACACTTTCAATCACAATATATTCACAATACATTGTTTGGTGATTTCAAAATTTGCACTATGTAACCATTAATCACATTTCACATTTTTCACTCCTTGCCCAATACATTTCGGTACCAACTGGTACCTTCATCAGGCGCTGATCTGAAAAAATAAATAAAAACAAACTATGTAAATGTTATATATTTGATGCGTGCCATGGGAGTAATCGTTTATAAATTGTACCGTATCGTACCTGTTGGTTTTATATCTGTATTCAGTCAGCTGAAATAAAGACCACAAGACCTAATGTTACATCTAAGACATGGAAATTGCGGTGTTAAGTCTAAGACATATGATCCATTTCATTGTGCTTATCTACTGTTTTATATTGCCTGTAGGTCGACAGATAATAACTCAGCAAGTATGTCCATAAAACTCCACAGCTAGGACACATCTAACAATGTGATCCTATGCTAAAATTAAAAGCGTCCCATTATGCATTTACAGGTCACCACAACCATTGAAGATCAGGTAGGACCTAACCGTTTTTTAAAACCGTTTTTTCTGTCCTCACATAATGATATCCTTTGGTATAAAGGAGCGAATAGAATTAACCATAGGGCTTTCATGTATTTTTCCTGGCAGAGCAACAAGCCCCAGGCAATATAAAACATTAGGTAAGCACAATGAAATGGATCATATGGCTTAGACTTAACACCGCAATTTCCATGTCTTAGATGTAACATTAGGTCTTGTGGTCTTTATTTCAGCTGACTGAATACAGATATAAAACCAACAGGTACGATACGGTACAATTTATAAACGATTACTCCCATGACACACATCAAATATATAACATTTACATAGTTTGTTTTTATTTATTTTTTCAGATCAGCCCCTGATGAAGGTACCAGTTGGTACCGAAATGCATTGGGCAAGGAGTGAAAAATGTGAAATGTGATCAATGGTTACATAGTGCAAATTTTGAAATCACCAAACAATGTATTGTGAATATATTGTGACTGAAAGTGTAAAATGAATATATAATGTATTGTATGATGACAATTTGAAGTAATCAGATTATGAAAATAAATAACTGATGAACAACTGTATATAATTGTGAACGAGTAAAAACATTTAAGGTGTAGGATAACACCATGTGCACAGTGCGCAACTAGATGAGTTTTCAACCCATCATAACTTGGCATTTACTACAAGAGTGGCAGTATGGCCAGTCCAGTCCTGGAAATTAGAATTAATAGATCAATAGATACATCAAGCACCCTAAACATCCAGGGCCATATTTACAAGCCCCTTGCGCCCCTTTTGCGCCGCCGTTGCATCACTTTTGTGAGGCAGCGGCAGCGCAAAAGATGCGCCATTGTGCGGGGTACTTACAATGTGACGCATCTGGGAGATGAGTCACGTTGTAAAGCCCTGCGCCAGAAGGAGGCGTTCCTGCGCAGGAGGGGGCGTTCCGGCGCAGGAACGCCTCCTAAAAGTGGCTGAGTGAAATGTACAAGATTTCACTCAGTCACTTTGGGGCCCATGCTGCGTCTAAACCCTGCGCCTGTTTGAAACAGGCGTAAGGATTGACGCAGCATTAACAAGATAGGGCCCCCCAGAGCCTTGCTGGAGCTGCGTCACGCTTGCGACGCAACTCCAGCAATGCGCCGCCTTTACGGCACAGATGCGTCACGCATCTGTGCCGTTTTTGCCCATTGGTGCGCCGCATTGTAAATGCGGCGCATCAATGGTGGCGGAGGCATGGCGCACAATAAGTGGGGCATCCCTGCAAATATGCAGGGATGCGCCACTTATTGTAAATCTGCCCCCCAAAGTAAATATACATGCATTCAAGTCAAAACCGTGTAGTTCATTGGTACATCTCACTTAATTCTGAAGTACGGTTTCAATCTGCATGATCCCAGAGTCTGCTGGACAGAGGTTCAAACATCATCAGTTCTTGAATAGACAATGATCAGCCACTCAAAAAGCATTGGACTTTGGATACTTACGTCAACTGTGAGAAGTGTACTAATCATACTTGCTAAGAATACATGAGAAGACGGTCTTCTTTAAATGACGCCGAGGGTTTGTAATTGTGCTCCCTTGTTTACTTAAAGGAAGGAGAAGGTGTTAAAGCTGTAATGCAATTACAAGAGAAATAGCCTTTGTTCAGTGTTTCCCCATGCCCCGGACAGTTCCCTCATCAAAGCACTCCAGAGTTTGCTGCATAGAGTGCATAAGTACATCCGAACATTGCACAGTTGTAGAACTGGTCGCTGGATGGCCATCTCAATGTGCTTCAGCTCTGGTTTACTGTGTTTTGAGAGTAGATGGGAATATAAAAGGAAAAATGCAGAAATCATTCTCCAGGGGGTCACAGAAATATATAATTAAACTGGGAGGGACAGATAATAATTCCAGTAATCCGCACATTATGAGTTGAAATATTCCTTCAGGGTGTCTCCCACTGAAGTAAAACACATTCTCACACAGGTTAAGGCAAGCAGATTGCAACATTTTGCGATGACAGTTTTGAAAGCACAAACTTGCACAAGAGTAGCTATTATCTCTGTTAGCAACTCCCCAGAGGGAAAATACTAACATGTTAGGAGGTATCAATGCAAGCAAAACTTAAACTGCAGTTCTGCTAAGAGAAACAAATATTGCTGTAGAGAAAAAAAACACAACCCCCACACGCAATGAAGTGTCCATTGGTAATACTGTTTATGAACATAGCAACACTTTCTATAATGTATCACAATGGGTTACTGAGCTGTATCGCCTGTATCGCCTAATTAACATAATTATACTCTAACTCTTGAATACAATAAGATGCATTGCATGGTCATTATTTACCTTCACTCTGCTTATGGTTCCATGAGTCCCCTTAACGATTGATAAACTGGGCTCTTGCTTAAAAAATATGAGAAGGGAAGAAAGAAAGAAAGAAAGAAAGAAAGAAAGAAAGAATGAAAGAAAGAAAGAAAGAAAGAAAGAAAGAAAGAAAGAAAGAAAGAAAGAAAGAAAGAAAGAAAGAAAGAAAGAAAGAAAGAAAGAAAGATACCTTCAGAATTGCTGCATGTAGTCCATCTGACTGCTGGGAGCAATGGATGGAAATATCCACAGATGATTGATTCTCTTCCGCCTAATGGCGGGCCTGAGCAAACGTCATAGTGAAGTCCTGAACTTAGGAAGCTCTGTGAGAACATATTAATGCAGGTCTCTGATTACCTAATGAGTGATTACAAATGGCAAATGCTAAAAGAATATTATGCAGTGCTGGGCCATAATGTAAGTTTTGCACTCAATGACAATGTTGTGCTATTGTTTAAGAAAAAAGTTATTCTAATAAAGAGTCAACAAAGGCTACACCCCATGAGACACTGCAGTAGAAAAGCTCAATGCTCTTTCTTTGTTCAACAGTACAATTAAGAGCCTGATTTACAAAGGTTTTTATGGTCCACTGCACCCAAGCAAATATACTTAGGTGAGCAAAAAAAGGTGCTTCCTATTGTAAATTCCTCATCCTGTTTCATAGAATCAGGATAAATAAAATTTCAGGATTCCAATTGACGTATGGTGGTGTAAAATATGCCACATTGTGGATTTTTAGGACTGAGCAGACCACAGAACTCAGGGAAAACCCTTGGTCGACTAAAACCTGGTGGGCTGGTTTTAGGGATAGATAAAGACAGTGTTCAAGCTGCAAAGTACAGCCATAGAACCAACCACAAAGAAACTCTGCACTCCAACTGGAGAGTATAGATCAGTAGTTAGGAGTGCTTTAAACATAGGATAAGCTCTCTATGGATTTACTGATCCTTATGATGAGATTTTCAGTTTGTATTAATGTTTCTGGGGGGCTGCTGCACTTCCCTTAGCCCCCCACAACACAAAAAGGCTTGATGGTGCCCCTGTCTCTTCCTGTCTCCAAAAGACATATTTAAAAAGCCCTTGCAGAGTCATTATGGGGTACTACTCCAAAGAAGAAGTGAATAAGAAATGCCCACCCAGGAAATCCACATGTTAAGAAGTTGTTGGAGCCGATGGGGGAGCCCTTGGGTCCCTGTGCGCCCCCTGCTCCCTACAAGCAACTCCATAGGACATGCAGGAGCTGGAAAACCTTTTGAATTGTTTATGTTTGGGGCCTCTGCATCCTTCATCAGCTTCCCTGGCGCGAGCCAGCCTCTTTTTAATTTCTTTCTGTCTTTGTTCAGGGCTGCAGGGAGAGTGCCAAAGCCCCAACCAGCTTCCCAGCCAGCTCCAAAGCTGGCACAATTCTTTTGCGACTGCCCGGTCAGGGGAAGGATTTTTTACTGCACCTGCTAAGAGGGAACAAACTTCCCTTCACTGCCTGGCAGAATGCTGGCAGTGTATGCACGCGCTGTCCTCGGAAAGGAACCACAGTGTACCGGGATTGGACTCCTCAGGACATTGCAAAGTGTCAGGCCAGAGGGATGGGGTTCTCTGAAGCCAGTGTCAGCTCAGGGAGGGGGATACTACACCCCCTCTCCATTTGAAAATGCACAGGTAATGTGCCTATTCCACGCTGCACATGGCCGAAGACCGTGTACAGTGGGAGGATGCGCACAAGCAGAGGTTCAAGCGCAGGCCAGGCAATGTGCCCAACCCCATGACGTGCACCGCTGTCGGCTGAGTTCAGCTGGAGGGTGGATGCTAGTGCACAGTTGGGGACAAGGCCTGGTCAAAGGCCAGCACTGTGCACAGACAAAGGCCATGTGCAGCCGGGCATTTGCAGGGGTTGTGTTCAGGGCCTGGCCTCAGACAATGCCCTGCACCCACCTTCAGAGACTGTGCATGTTAATGGACTTTTTCCTTTATGTAAAAAAAAATAGAAATTCACTGAAAAAAACAAAGGTTAAAGTGACGTTATGGTGAGGAATTGTTTATTATATTTTAATTTCAATAAAAAATCTTAGATAATAATTGATAAAAACTAAGTTTAAAGGGACGTTACAGTTAGGTGAACATGTCACTTAAACAAAACCACAGAAATTTACTAGTTATAGTTAGTGACTATAACTCATGACCTAAATTCTCTAAAACTCACTCTCTAAATTGACTAAAACTCAAGCCCTTGTCATGCACTGCTAATTCCATCTCATATTACAACACTCATGACATGTTCTGTGACATCATTGATTACATTACTGCAACATCTGAAATTATATCATTGATAACAACACTATGGGCCAGATTCCGATGCGGTTAGGAAAGCATTCCCAACATGGGCTCGATTACGATGTGGTTAGGAAGGCCTCCTAACTGCATTTGCTCCTTCCAGTTCAGATCTGGAATGTGTCTTCTCAACCAAGGGCCAGATTATGATGCGGTTAGGAACATAGGCTCCCATAGAAGTCTATGGGAGTGCAACCAAATCGTATTTGGAAGCATCCGGATGCATCATACTTGGTCGGTCGGACTCTCCCGAACCAAGTCGGTTGGAAACCATTTCCAAACTGATTTGATCAGGAAGATTTCCTAACTGCATCAGAATCAAGCTCCATGTTGTAAAGTGACTTTAGTTAGGTATAGTAATAATATCTTAGCTTACGTTAAAAAACAATAGAAAATCACTTAACAAACTAAGTCTAAAGTAACCTTATAGTTAAACCTAAAAGGTAAATGTGTGAGTGGCTGTATGGGGTGAGTGACTGGGTGTGTAAATGGCTGTATGGGTGAGTGAGTGGCTGTTTGGTTAACTTAGTGAGTGTATGATTGGCTGTATTGGAGAGTGAGTATCTGTGTGAGTGGCTGTATGGGTGAGTGAGGGGACGTGTAAGTGCTTATGTGGATGTGTAAATGGGTATGTAAGTGTTTGTGTGGCTGTGTGGGTGGGTGTGTGAGTGGTTGTATGGGTGAATAAGTGGGTGTGAGTAGCTGGAAGAGTGACTGGATGGGTGAGTGGCTGAGTGAGTAGGTCTATGTGTAAGTGAGTGACTGTATGGGTGAGTTAGTGGGTATATAAGTAGCTCTATGGATCTGTGAGTGTGTGTGTGAGTGGTTCTGTGGATGATGTCATCAGTGATGTCAACAGTAATATCATTTGAGATGTCATCAGTGTTGTCACTGACCATGTCATGATTGAAGTAATATGTGAGGTCATAAATAATGCATTGCAGGAGCGTAAGTTATAGTTAGCTCAGGCACATCAAATATAACAGCTGCATTTCTATGGTTTTGAAAGTATGAAATCTAAGCCTAATTATAATCTTCCTGTAACCTTTGTTTTTTTAAGTAATTTTCGTTTTTTTAATTCTATTTCCTAACTATAATGTCCCTGTAACATTTGTTTTATTAGTGAATTTCAATTTTTTTATAATCAATTTCCTAACTATAATGTCCTTGTAACCTTTGGTTCTTTCTGTGAATTTCTACAATTTGTAATGTTATTTCCTAACTATAACTTTCCTGTAACCTTTGTTTTTTTTATGTTTAAAAAAAGATTATTTCCTACCTGTAACCTTAACCTGTGAAAGTGGATGTGTAAGTGGCTGCATAGGTCAGTGACTGGTTGCTTCAGTCTGTGAGTGGGTAGGTGAGAGGCTGTATGGGTGTGTGACTGGATGTATGAGTATCTGTGAGGGTAAGTGAGTCAGTGTGTGAGTTGCAGTATGGGAGTGTAAGTGGGTGTGGGTCTGCGTGTTGGTCTATGAGTGCCTTTGTGGGTCTGTAAGTGGGGGTGTGACTGCCTATATGAATCTATGACGGAGTCTTTGAGTGCCTTTGTGGGTCTCCGAGTGGATTTGTAAGTGCCAGCATGGATATGTAAGTGGATGTATGAGTGCCTGCATGGTTCTCTCAATAGGTCTGTGAATGCATGTGTGCTTCTGTGAGTGGGTGTGAGAGTGCATGTGTGGGTCTATGAGTGGGAGTATGTTAGGGAGGCTCTGAGTGGGTATCTAATTGTTTATGTGAGTCCATGAGCGGGAGTATAAGTGAGAAGTGGGTCTCTAGGTGGATGTGTGACTGTCTGGGTGGGTCTGGGAGTATGTGTATAAGTATCTGGGTCTGTGAGTGCTTTTGTTGGTCTGTGAGGTTCTGTGTGGCTCTGTGAGTAGGTCTGTTAGTGGCTGCATAGCTCTTTGATTGGGTGTGTGGGTGCCTGTGTGGGCCTGTACACGGATGTGTAAGTGGATGTATGGGTCTCTGAGTAGGTGAGTGAGTATCTGTATGGGTATGAGTATCTCAATGAGTGCCTGAATAGGTCAGTGAGTGAATGAGTGTGTCTGTGAGTGGATCTGTGGGTGTCTGTGTGTGTATGAGGGTGAGTGTCTGATTGGTTGAGTGGGTGTGTGACTGCCTGTATTGCCCTCTGAGTGGATGTGAAAGTGCCAGTATAGCACTGTGTGGCTCTGTACCTGTGTTGGTATGTGACTAAGTCTGTCAGTTCCTGTATGGATTTCTAAGTGGAGGTGTGAGTGCCTGCATGGCTCTGTCAGTGGGACTGTGAGTGCCTGTGTGGTTTTTCAATGGGTATGAGAGTGCATGTATGTGTCTGTGAGTGAGTGTGTGAGTGGTTGTGTGGGTTTGTAAGTGGGTGTGTGGCTGCTAATGTGGGTGTTTGAATGGGTCTTTAAGTGCCGGTATGAATCTGTGAATGGGTGTGTGAGTACATGCATGGGTCTGTAAGTGCCTGTATAGGTCTGTGAATGGGTCTGTCAGTGTCAGCATGGGTCTGTGAGTGGGTATGAGATTGCCTGTGTGGGAATGTGAGTGGGTGTGTGAGTGGCTGTGTAGGTCTATGAGCAGGTGGGTATAAGAGTACCTGTGGGGGTCTGTGAGTGGTTGTGTGAGTTCCTGAGTGAGTCTGTAAATGTGTGTTTGAGTGCATGCATGGGTCTTTGAGTGGGTCTATGAGTGGGTGTGTGACGGCAAGTGTGGAACTTACCATGGGTGTTAAAATGTCTGCATAGGTCTGTGAGTGGATGTGTGAGTTCCTGTGCAGGTCTGTGAGTGGATGTGTGATGCTTGAATGGCTCTGTGAGTGGGGGTGTATGTGTTTGTGTGGATCTGTGAGTAGATGTGTGAGGTCCTCAATGTATCTGTGAGTGGTTGTGTGAGTGTGTTGGTCTTTGAGTGGGTCTGTGAGTATGTGAGAGATGGCCTGTGAGTGGATGGGTGTGTGCCTGTGTGTATCTGTGAGTGTCTCGATGACTGCCTGTGTGTATCGATAAGTGGGTCTGTGAGTGTATGAGAGGGCCTGTGATTAGATGTGTGATTGTCTGAATGGGTCTGTGAGTGGGTAACTGAGTGCCTGTGTGGGTCAGTGAGTAGGTGTGTGAGTGTCTGTGTGGATCTGTAAGTGGGTGCAAGAGTGTCCGACTGGGTCTGTGAGTGGGTGTTTGAGTGCCTGATTAGGCGTGCGGCTGGATGTAAAAGTTTGTAAATTGGTCTGTGGGTGGTTGTAAGATGTTCTAAGTGTATCTAACAGTGGGTGTGTCAGTGTCTGAATTGTTCTGTTAGTAAGTATGTGAGTGTCTGAGTGGGTTAGTGACAGGGTGTGTGAGTATCTGAGTAGAACTCTGAGTTGGTGTGTAAGTGTCTGAGTAGGTTAGTAAGTGGGTGTAAGAATGTCTGAGTTGGTCTGTGAGTAGGTGTGTAAGTGTGTGAGTAGGTATAAGAGTGTCCCAGTTGGTGTGAGAGGCTAATTGAGTCTACCAGTGGGTGTGTCAGTGTCTGAGTGGATCTGAGGGTGGGTGGAAGAGTGTCTGAGATGGTGTGCAAGTCGGGGTTTGAGTGGGTCTGTGAGTGGCTGGGACAGTGTGTGAGTGGGTCTGTGAGTAGGTGCATGAGTATCTGAGTACATCAGTGAGTGGATATGAGAGTACCTCAGTGGGTCTGTGAATGGGTGTATGAGTGAGGAGTAACAGAGAGTGTGTTTATTTTTTAGCAGAATTTACAAATCTGTGTTTTTACACGAGGGCTGAGCTAAGCATTGCAGCTAATTCACGAATCCTTGTACCTAATACAAAACATGTTGGGGTGCTTTCTAACCCATCAGGGGGTCCCTCAGAGACCTCAATGTTATATCCATGGGGTCAGGGTACCTCTACCCTGACCCCTTGCATTTCATTACATCAGAATTTGTCCAACCACAGACAGTTCCCCAATATCTGAAATGGTGGCTGCAAGTTTCTAATCAGGTTGTGGCCAGCCAATCACGGCGTTGCTGGTTTTGTTTGGGCTGTGGATCCTCCATGGTCCACATCCTTAGATGTCTATATTTCTTTCTTCGTTAATATCTAAGAAACTATTGAACGGATTCACACCAAATCACAAAAAGCAAGCTATCTGGAGCAATTAGTAGCTTTCTGCCAAATTTGGTGTACTTCCATTCAGCAGTTCGCGCTGTAGTTGTGCTTAAATCTCAATGGGAATTAAAATGAGAAACACACTTCTTTTTTACTCTCCTTTTTCTCAGCCACCGATTAACAGATCACCCCAAAATATCCCAAGCACAACTACACAAAGTGTGGCACTTTTTGGTAAAAATTAATATGTGAGGTCTTAAGCAGTGCATTGCAGGGGTGCGAGTTATAGTTAGCTTAGCTAACCAGAACTGCTGAATTACTCTGGTTTTGTACGAGTGAAATATCACCCTAACTATAATATCCCTGTAACATTTGTTTTCTTCCATAAATTTCTAAAGTTTTTTAAATGCTAAATCCTAACTATAACGTCCCTGTAACCTTTGGTTTTTTCAGTGAATTTCTAAGCTTTTTCAAATTCCATTTGCCAACTATAACGTCCATGCAACCAATGAATTATTAATTGACTTTTTCTCTCTAAAATGGCTCTATAAGGTGTATTTTTATAAGCTTGTATTTTCTTCAGTGGATTAATAAGCGTCTTTTCTTTAAATTTTTTTATATCCTTGAGGATGTTGCGATCCCCGCGGACACATTGTAAAAACGGAAAACAAAATCAGACATTCAATGACCACCAACACATCCCAAAAATAATATGTAAAAAAATCCATTCTGAACATTGCCCTACACATATTACTATACATATACTTCCTTCAAAACATGTTTAAACTCAAATTTTTGTACTAAGTTTCTTTAAAAGCCTTCTTTCAGACCTATTTTCAGTTTTCGCTGTTATTCTAAACATCGCAATGACGCCTTTAACCTCGACAAGTGCGCTTTTTCCACAAAGTGAAAAACACATATATGCACACATATTATGGTATTTTACACACTAGGGGTTTATTACTGTACACTTCAAACTCATGTTTTTCTAGATTATTTCTATAACAGCCTAAAAGCTATTTTACGTTTTCACAATGAAGCCGGAGATTGCGATGATGTCGGTAATCGTGATCATTGCGGTTACGTCGCAAAAATAGAAAGAAAAAGCAGGAATTCAATAGCCACCACTACATAAATAAATTATCACTATATAATTAACTCTAGCCATCACAGTAGATACCTCGCTATATAAATAACTCTATAAAAATATTTATCAATATCTCCATAACAAAGCAAATTAATGATTCACTGATATATATTTTTATTTTACCACCAATATTCATGACAACGTTGATAGTCGCGATGTTCCTGTAATGGTACAAGGGGCATCGGCATTGGGGGTCACGGGGTCACGGCGAATATTGTGCGTGATCCAAAATTTCAATTTTAGACATATAACTTGTGTCACTAACACTCCCATTTCTCAACCATGTGGTCAGAGTAACTCCATCCTGACCCCTATGTGGACTTTCACACAGAATTTCAACCCCAGGAACCGTTCACAATATATAAAATGGTGGCAACAACTGTCTATTCTGATTGCGTCCAGCCAATCAGAACATTCCCAAAGGCACCTGCATTCGTGATTCATCACAAAACCTTCGCAAAATATCCACAGCCAGTGATATCAATATAATTTTTAAACTTAATTTCCCCAACAACTACTGAACAGATTCACACCAAATAAGCAAAAGGTACTTCCTTAAATCAACATCTACCTCCCTGCTAAATTTGGTGTAAGTCCATACAAGGGTTTGGGCTGTAGGTGTGGCTAAAAGTTTCAATGGGAATTAACATTACAAACAGAACCTTATTTACACCCTAAATTCTCAGTCCTCACTGCACAGATCACCCTCAAACTTTCCATAACAATAATACCCACAGGTGACTCTTTTCTGAAAAAGTTTCATGCAGATTGGTCAAACAAGGTCAAAGTTATAGCCAAGTCAAAAAAAGGTGTTCCTATATATATTGGAAGCAGCCTTTACAACGTGGCCTTAAGCATGCATGCTGTTTTCCCGCAAGCTGAACAAACCTTGCCTTTACCATGCATATGCATGGTTAATGCAGTCAGCGTTCTAGTTGTTAAAGCAGGCAGAGAGAGGAACTGAAAGGATCGTTGCAGGAAGGGCCAAGATGCGGTGAGGAAAGTTGGGCTTGGGCTGCAAGAGTAGGTTTTAGCGGAGGGGCCTGGTTTTGACGCTCAGGGTGGGGAATTGGGGTCAGAGTAGGTTCTAGGGCAGGGGGCTGAGTTTTAGGGGTCAGGGCAAGGGAAGAAAAGGCAGTTTTCTGGACAGGGAGCAGTTTTTAGGGCTCAGAGCAGGGGAGTTGGGGTAATTTATTTAATGATTGGCATGGTTTTAGGCCTCGGGCAGTGAAAGGTGTAGGGATAGTTTTAAGATCAGCTCGGGGGCTAGATTCAGGGCTCAGGGTGGGGCAGGGATTGGGGTAGGTTTTGGTAGGGTGCAGGGCTTTAGGCCTCAGAAGGGGGGGAAGGGGTAGTTTTAAGGTCAGGGCTGGGTAAGTTTTAGGCCGCAGCGGAGGGGGGTGAGGTAGGGGGATAGGATTCTAGGGCTTAGGTCGGGGAGGGGGTTTGGGATAGTGGTAATCTTTACCACGTATAACCCTTTACCAATCATGCCTTTACCACGAATTTGCATGGCCTAGGCATGCGCAGTAAAGGAATACGTGGTTTTGATGCATTTGTGGTTAGGGCGGTATTGTAGAGCCATGTGTGTTTCAGCCATGCGTGCCTCTGTCATACAACTATATATATGAAGCCAATCCTGGCTCAACACCACCATCCACAGGTGTAAAACAGGTGCAGACCACTCAATGGAAAAGTTAAAAATGCAGTACTTTATTGAATGCAGAATACACAGCAACCAGTCAGTCCTTGCCAGTGCCCAGCATGACGCGTTTCGACCGAAGCAACTAGGTCTTGATGACGCGCTACTTTGTGTAACTCATTTAAATAGTGAAAAAAATTAGACACTCACGCCTGAGAACAATTAAGCTCATGCTACGTGTCAATAAACACAGACAACAGACTCATGACAGTATGCTCGTAAAAGTACATCATGATGTAAATAAAAAGCTAAAAAAAACATAAAAAAATAAGTACAATGAAATTTTATAAATATTCAGCTAAAAGACATAATTTCATGGGTTTAATAAACACATAAAGTATATACATAGTGCATTATAATACTTTCAGAGTACCTCAAAGGTAAACAAAGAACACTTCCTGCTAGAAAGAAAGTGCAATTAAAAAATGTAAACTTACTGAAGTGCAAATCAATTCAATGTTGTCTGTATAATATCGCACAGAACTCATAGGGGAATATTCTCAAGAGCGTGTGACAAGTACCGCAAACTGAGCTTAACGCAACTCTTCATATCGCAGTCTATTGTGGGAAAATAACGCTGTGTTAACTTTCATTAGGCTAATATAAATTAGCGAATGTCTGCCATTATTGCAGTTTCATACCTCCACTTGCTTTTAATGCACCGATAGTTAGCTCATATAGCACCCTAAGAAATGGCCTTTTTAGACTATTATTAATTAACGAGTGTCTGCCTTTTATTGCAGTATTATACTTCTACTTGTTTTTAATGCACCGATCGTTAGCTCATATTGCACCCTATGCATGATTTACTTGATTGTACTGTTTGCTCCTTCTGATTTACCTGTCTGACGATGTACTGTTTGCTCATCTGATTTACCTGTCTGACTATGCTCCCTCATGTACCCCTTCTGTGTAAAGCGCTCTGATATCCGCAAGGATCTTGTCCGCGCTATATAAAACTTTCAAAATAAATAACTAAATAAGTATTCACAACACGGCGATACGATGCGATAGGCGCACAATAACACGTCAAATGTCTGTGATAAAGTCAATGCGACGTCGCAAAAATGCAAAACACGAACACAAAAAAAGTTGCGATGAGGCCAATCGTGATACAAAAATCAGTGAAAACCAGCGACAGGCCTGCAATTCACACAGGTCAGGCGGAAATAATCACCATAAAAGAAGAAAAAAATCAGAGAAACAAATGCCAAACAACAGAGAAGCACAATGGATGTTGCCGGAGCAAGTACGGAGGACAACCAGAACCCCACAAGCCCCCAGAGGACAACCCCTGGACCTCGGGATTAGGGAAGGGCAAGGCGAAGAAGAGTAGGAAGAAGCAGTTCAGTCCGCAGGAAAACAAGATCCTGATAACGGAGGTGGTAGAACACCATCAACAACTGTTCGTCACATCCACTGTGTCATTGGCAAAAAAATTGGACTATGGCAGTTCATCATGGACAAGGTGAAGGGCTGAAGAGGACAATGGAAGAGGTCAAGAGGGGCTGGAATGATGTCAATCACAAAACCAAGCTGAAACTTGTCAACAACTGAAAGGCAGCAATGCAGACTGGAGGTGGGAGTCCTGCGCCACAGGAGGAGCTGTACAAGATGGAGGAAATGGTGTCCACAATCATCAGTGGGGAGGCGGTGGCAGGAGTAGGGGGACCGGCCACTGCTCAACATGACCGGACACAACAGCACCAGGGTGAGTAACGACCAGGGACTGGGAGGACATGGGCGATGAGCACAATGGCACACATGTACAATTAAGTAGAGCAAATCTGCTGACAAACCATGCCCGAGCCCCAACATCCCACCAAGAGACCAATGTACCCAAGTATGCAACATCTCAGCACTGTAGAAGCACAGAGGTCTAAGGCACACTGCATGAAAGGATAAGGGGCAGCAAAATAAGAGCTGCAGGGGCAACTCCCCCGAAATCTAGATCACACACACACATAACAAGCAGAGCACATTAACATTGATAACAACGTGGTACAAACCTCACCACGTCCACAAGAGAACACAGGACAAAACTGGTGCCACTTGTGTGTAGAAACTGGCCAATCACATTTGGCATTGCAGGGAAATGTGAGTTGATAATGTACAAGTACAGAAACACATCCACCATATTGCCGAAATGTCCACGGTCCCCCATCAAATAGGCAGCTCCTCCCAAACAGCCACAATGTACAGTCATGCAGTCTGTATGAAAACATGTATAATGCGACTGCATCTTCCCTTTACATTGCAGAGGGAGAACCAACACCTCCTCCAGAGCAGCCTGAACCTCTTCTCTGGTGACAAAGAGGATCAGCACAGCTTCGACTCGGATGCCCTCCAACAGCTCGTGGAGAGCCTCCACAACCCACCTCCAGAAGCAGGCAGCCAGCTGCCATGAGGAGACCCCATCCCCTACACAAACCACTCAGCAGGTAGCACCCACCACCACAGCTACCTCACAGGACCCCCACGAAGAACACATGACCTTCCAACACCGTGTGTTAGGGTGCCAGGAGAATCTGACTGAACAGGTGCGGGTGGGCTTCAACCGCATGGAAGCCAAACTAGATGCCATACGTGGGTGTCTAAGTCCCATCAGGGACCACTCACAGTCCCTAATGGACACCAACCATCTGCTCCATGCTCTCCAATGGACCATGGCTGACATTGCTGGAGCCCTGACTCAGAGAATAGAACAACTGTCCATTCAGAGTGGCATTAGCGATGTCACACGTGTTGAAACACATGCGAAGGTCAATGGAGACCATGGAGCGGATGCAGGAGGAAAGAGTGGCTGCCACGGCTGCATACCCCCGAGAGGTAGCTGAGTTCCTCAGTGACCTCAGGACCACCCTCCTGGCATTGCTGCCACAAGGCCTGGCGCTGATGCATCCTGCTGCTACCACTACATTCACTTCTCCACCCCCTGAAGTGTCATTGCCACATAGTGCAGCAGACATTCCACCTCCGTCCACTGATGTGTCATTGCCACACAATGCTGAAGACAGAACACCACCACCCACACGTGACGCGCATGAAACAGCAGAGGACGAAGAAGCAGATGAAACGGCCGTACTGGTAAGAAGAAAACTGTAGCATCCAACTCCGCCTTAGAGCCTGTTTCTGCTTTGTTCTGCCCTCTGCATCAACACCTTCACTGTCCCCCAATGCTCTCTGCAACACTCACCTTGGACCTCGACATGGACTGCCTTATTCTGTTTGATCACCAATGACACAGCAATCAGACTCTTCCTTTGGACTTGTTATTCCCTGAAGGACTCTGGCTGGCCCTCCATGGGCCAACATTGTAATGTGGGATTTGCAAGGCCCTGTACTGCTCCAGATGCAACACTCCACTGAATGTGCATTAAACATTCATAATCACACAGATGCGTCATGTCTATCGTCTTTCAATGAATGTAGTCTCAGTGATTCCCCCTTACGTCCATGTAGCTCATGTCGTTGAACTTGGGTCACAGGGTGACATATTGCCGAATGAGGTCCGGGTGGCGTCGCACTACAACAGGAACACACGCATTAGTTACTTCCTTGTCCAGCCCAGTACGGAACTACGCCTGTAGTGAAGGCATGGCCTTACTTACGCACATTGCTATGTTAGCGTAGGCTTATTAGAAGTTTAAACGCCATTTTACTTTTTTGCTGCTTTTGCACACAACACTTTATGTAACTGTGGTTGTAAGTTAGGCTGCTTGAATCGCTTCACATGAGAAGGGCTTGTTTTCAACGTTCCTAGACTTACAGCTCGACCTTAGTCTGCACTGTGAGTGCTGAAGCCTCCAAGGTTATCATAGCAATATTAGGTGTTGTTCGGGCTGATCGGCTCATGCGCTAGACATAACTTGCACGCAGCTGCAGCTAGCTGAAATCCTGGCGCGTTTAATATTGCACTGCATACATGATTTTAAACACTCTAAAGAAAGCCCGTTTCCAGAGAGACAGAGAGCTATTGCAGATCATGATGGGATTCACTTCTACTGATCTTGGAGGCATGGGGTCCCCTATTCAAGCCTAAGAGACCTTCTATATTATATAAAACATAGCTCCAAGCTAGGAAGGGTGGCATACAAGACACTATAATGTCTTTTTCCACAATCATTATAATATGATTTCTCCTTTTGTGTTTTATGGTATTGTAACAATGCTGATCGTATTATTTTTAATCATATGCCTACTTATGCTCACAAAAATACTGCATCTTAGAGCGCGTCGTTAAAATACATATTTAAAACTTTATTGTGTCTCATTTTTACCCATGTTGTGGACTGGTATGAGAATATAATGAAAGAGTGTTCTTGATTCCCACCACTCCTGAGAGTAACCTAAGTTGCATGTTCTGGGTTGTCTAATCATTGGTACCTTTGCTATAGGAGGAAGAGGTAATGTGACACTGATGCTAGTCGGTTAGGGGTTCTAGGTACTGAGGTGAGTTTTTTGGTCCACCACAATTCACTGATGTCCTGGGTCTCTGTGCACAGTTCTGTGTCTGAGCAGAATACCTGCAACATGCCCAAAGCCCCGGGGTCATTGTTCAGACCCTTACACTGGACTGGCATACGCCAGGCCAGCCCACTCTGCTTACGATCACAGGGGGGGGGACAACGCTACATGTCCCAGTTCTTCCCTGTAGTGAGCTGCTGGTCACAGGTCTATTTGTCAGCATGCCACAGCCACTCCCTCATGACTGGTCTACACCCACACCAAACCCATCCAGCACACGTGTCACAGGACATTTGACCCTGCCAATAAAAAGGGCCGGGCGCACGTGCTCGACGCCATTTCCATTCTCCATCTGGTTGTATCCATATGGTGTTCATGTATCATGAGGGCCTATGGCCCTGCAACATCACATTCCCTCGGCCCGGAGGTAACATGCTGTCGTCCGCACCACGATACTCAATCATACAGGGTCCATGACTTGTGGGGCACAGACTTGGTGGCACCGGATACACTGTCGCCGGCACTGGCACACAGCAACGGGATGGTGACTTTCAGTGCACTGAGGTAGGGGCACCATAAGTGCTGAGCGGGTGTGCAGCCTGCTATGATGCCCCGTCCTGGTGGTCCGGACTGCTCATGATTTATGTGCCCTGCTGGACTGCAGTGTAGGCCAGAGCCAGCGGACAGCACGGGCCTACCACCACGTGGCGTCACCACCTGGATCACAGAGTTGGTGGCACCTATAGGGCTGAGCAGGTGTGCCTCTGTTTCAGATGTGGGACCTGGGAACTGCACTACATACCGGCACGTGGTTGGAGAAACACCAGTGGCAGCAGATGAGCAGTGAGGTCTGGGTGCGCAGTGTCTGCACTCTCTCTCCTCTCTCTTCTTTTCTCTGAGTCTCTCTCTCCCTCTCTTTTCATCTTCCTCTCACTCTCCGTCTCTTTCTGTCTTCCTCTCTCTCTCCCTCTCTTTCCATCTTCCTCTCTCTTTCACTCTCTTCCCATCTTCCTCTCTCTCCCTCTCTTTCCGTCTTCCTCTCTCCCTCCCTCTCTTTCTCTCTCTCTCTATCTCTCTCTCTCCTTCACTCTCTGTCCTTTGATGGCCGCATGACACACCTTCTCCTCTGGATTTTTGTCTTGCAGGCTATTACCTACAGATTGTCCTGAGGAGAGCCACCATGTGTTCTTTTGAGGTATTTAGAATACATTTTCTTATGGTAATTCGAAGGTGAATGGGTGATGCTCATTGTTGTGACGACACATGCATGTTACATGCGATTGCGCAGCATCAGTTGAATTTTTTGGACATGATTTTGTGAAGTTGATATGACATGTCTTTGCCCGGGGGGGAGGGGGGATTTCCCGGGGGGGTGTCCTGGGGGTGGTGGTGGTGGGTGTTGTGTCCCTGTTGAGGCTCTGAGCTGTATGATCAGTGGGACCATGGCATCTGTTGCCCTTCAGATGTGGCTCTGGCCTGGGCTCCCGTTTGTGGTGCAGGCTATCGTCCGACTTTACACCAGGTCAGAGTAGGTGTTAATTTCATGGTGCTAATGCGCCTTATCTCATGTTTTGTGATCTTATAGACGATTTGGATGGTCGTTGAGAATGTTGCGGAGTGGTATTGTCACAGCTTTTTGCACGGGATTGCCTACTCTGCATCTCATTAGCTATAGTTGCGGGGGTCATCTATGGCAATGTTTTTTACGGCTGCTATCGCAGGTGAACTGATGATATGGGCTGTTAGCACCAGCTTGTAAATGGGGCAATGCATTTATTGCGACTTTGACTGCGATAAAGTACAGTTAACTCGGCAAACGTTCCTTGAGAATATGCCCCATAAGGGCTAAATTGTCTGGTATGAAAGTGCAAAACATGCTAGTGCAAAAAATCATAAAACAATCACTACTATGAAAAATGAATAAGCCTCCGGCACCCCGTGGAAGCCCTCTATTGTAAAAACAAAGATAATAGAGGAAACATCGTCCTGGGCAAGTGCCCAAATCAACATGTGAAGCCGAACTTAGCAGTAGAGAAGATCCACAATTACAACCTGTGGATACCATGCGATGTATATGGCAAAGCATGCTGTTTGAAAGGCAACGTATGGTATAGTATCATTGAGTATTGAAGAACAGGCAGATAATATCAGTGTGGAATAAAACCCATAGTGCTACACAGCAAAAAACGCAGAAATGGATACAGTCCTAAAGTGATAATAGCAACAAAGACAATTATTCAGGACATCAGATCAGTCACAATCAAATTAAGAAATAGTAATAGCTAAATGTGCTTGGAGATATGATTGCAAGTAGCTAGATCCTACACTCCCCCGTATTAAGACCATTAGGCATTTTGGTATCAAGTTGTAATATAAACCCAGATTCAAGTTGTCTCAACTGATGCTCTGTGTTACCCCCCCCCCGGATTGACTTAGGAACAGCCCCTATTACAAAGTACTGTAAATCACTTAAATTATTGTGATGTACTAATTTAAGGTGTCTGGCTACTGGATAATTGGATCGAAGTTGACTGCAGCTCTAAGGTGTTGAAGTATGCAAATATACACCTGGAGCTTAGTGCTCCCAACATACTTTAGGACACACTTGCACCGAGCACATAAACAGCAAAGTCAGTGCATCATGTGTAATATCCTTACATTTTCACAGGTGTGGTGTTGATTCCAAATTTGCTCGCCTGGCAAGAGCGTCATTTAAAAGAAACCAGACCTGGGTGACAACCATGTATTGGTAGAGCTGACTTCGGGACTGTTCCTAAATAAAGTATCCCTCATGGATGGTGCACGTCTAAAAGCCAATGAAGGCAAAAGAGGTCAAATCTGGGATAAAGTGAAGTCCGTAAGGACAATAGGCCAATCTTTATATACGATTCTTCTAATCTGTTTTTCTTGCCTGCAATAAGCAGTGATTAATCTCACTTCTTGGGGGGAATAATTGATGATTCTCTGGGTCGTCACTTCCTCACCCGCCACCCTTGCGAGGACACCGAGGCAAAGGTCGTGGGAAAAAGCATTGGCTTTGTTGATAGCTAAGATTAAGTCCTTACTTTTATAGCCTTGTGTTAGAAATCTTTGTGCCTCATTCCTACAGATTTCGAATTCATGATCAGTGCTGCAAATGCAGCGACTACTCAGTAAGTACCCATACGGGATACTGCGGACTAAGTGTTTAGGGTGGGAACTCTTGCCGTATAGAACAGAGTTCCCCGCGTAATTTTTATGTGCAATCGGTCTGCAAATGTCCTTGCTCAATGTAAGCTGATACATCTAAAAATTCCACACTGGTAGTGCTTATGGTTGCAGTAAATTTCAGATTGAGAGCATTTAAATTGATTGTGTCTACGAATTCTATAGCTGATGTTCTAGAACCCTTCCATATCAGGCACATATCATCTATAAATCTCCACCAATGCTGGACATGGATGTCATACATGGATTTGAATTGGCCCCTGAGGACATGCTCCTCCCACCAGCCCACATGTAAACAAGCGTAGCTGGGGGAGAAGCATGCCCCCATAGCCACTCCTCGTAACTGGTGGTAAACCTGTTTATTTAAGAGAAAGAAATTGTTCCTAAGACATATCTCAATCATGGTGATGATCATTTTGTTGTGTTCAAGGAATTGTATGTCACGCTGCCATAAGAAATATGTGACTGCAGTGATAACATCACTATGGTGAATGCTTGTGTACAAAGAAGTTATATCCATAACTATCACTAGACAATCACTGTCCCAAGTAATGTTTTTTTAATTTATTGAGAAAGTCCCCAGTGTCTTTGATGAATGATGGTAGGCTTAGAACAAATTCTTGTAAAAAGAATATAACAAATGTAGATATAGGTTCCAATAGATTCCTCTGTGCTGAGATAATCAGTCTCCATGGAGTAGGGGTGATGTTCTTGTGGACTTTGGGAATAAAATACAGTATTGGTGTTATATGATGTACAATCTTAAAAAATAGAAATTCATTTTCTTTTTGTGTGTGTATATATATATATATATATATGTATGTATATATATATATATATATATATATATATATATATATATATATATATATATATATATATATATATATATATATTGCGCTCGAACAACCTTGAAGTCCCAAAGAAGAAATGACAGCACTCGGGGGGTACCTTCACTCACACGGTAGTTTATTTACTACAAGCGCGCCACAGACGCGTTTCGGCTCTTGGCCTTCGTCAGTGTGTGATTTACACATGAACAACCGGTACATGATATAGATTGCAAAGTAAACAGGTTACACCTCTCAGTCGACATCGACAGAGGACCACAGCTCTCCCAGCCACCGCGGGCGCCATCTTGTAACGGCAAAAGTTATACAAACATTTATATTCACAATGAATGTACTGCACGTAATCATACCTACAGATAGGTAAGTATGCGTAGATGGGAGATGTTATTCGCAATACTAGTGAATTATTATACACTGTTTGATATAGCCGTGGATTGGCAATGGTCCCCTAAAAACAAAGAGAGATTACTCTATGTGCAACCTGTAATGCAAAATTATATAACTCAATAAGTAAACCAATGAACGTATCATACAAAGTGCAAAGGGTGAGGGGTACCAGGGAAAACCGTGAGGAAATGCCAGTGGTGTATTAAAATCAAGTTACTGTTGACTAAACAAGTAACATAGGAAACAAAGAGCCCTTCGAATCCTATTAAAGTGCCACTTATCAAGAGCGGTATATATAAGCAAGATGAAAAAGATGAAAAAGATCAGTATAACTTCTCCATTCTGTAGATTACATGTGAGCACAAGAGGCAGTTTGTCAATTCATCTTAATAACCTCCCCCACATGTTTATACAGAAATATACAATATATATACACGCACCCACGCAGTAATAGAATATACACTGTCTGGCCCATTATTTTAGCAGAAATAGAATACTATCAATTGTAGGAACAGCCATGTTGTTATTTGCCTAAATGGACGACCATTTCTTCTCCACTATTCATCCCCTTGGGCCACTTAGTGGAGAGATCTATGATGTAGCGTGACTCAAGTCTGCGTAATCGTCGCAGACGGTCACCTCCTCTAGCATTGCTTTTTATGATGTCAAGACCAAAATACTGGAGCTGATTACGATCCCTGTTGTGTTTTTCGGCAAAATGCCGGGCAACTGGGTATGCCTGATCTGCTTTGTCGATGGCTCTTAGGTGTTCTAAAATCCGCAATTTCAGCATGTTGATGGTGCTCCCTATGTAGCGGAGGCCGCAGGGACACACCAAACAATAGACAGCCAGGGGAGTGCTGCAAGTGATGAACTATATATATATGTTTCCCAAAGGCCCACAAGCAATTTTGAGCGCACACGCTGTCTTTGAAAACACAAGTTTTATTAATGGCAAACAGTGGTTCTTGAATCCGGTGAAGCGTTTAACGGCCGACGCGTTTCGAGGACCACCTCTTCTTCCAGGGCCTGCTTCATGACTGTTAAACAGAGTTCTCTCTTAGTGGGACCTTAATGTACTGCATGCCGATTCACCCCGCCCTTGGTAGGTATGTGCTTGAAAGCTAATTACTTCGTTACAATGGTGCATGCTGGGTTGCATAGTCCGTTCACAAGTGAAAATTAACCCTTAGTAGGTTCTGTTAAGAGTCATTTTCCACATATTAATTATCCTTAGTAGGACCTCCGAATTCGTGCCACTGTTCGTTTGAAGCCCAAAAACAGCACTGACAGCCGAAAAAAAGTTTCTTCCTCACAGCCTCCTTTGCAGGTGAAGGGTGGTGCAGCTCAGCGCGGCATGGGCGCCGCGTATGTAATTTGTTTCCCAAAGGCCCACGAGCAATTTTGAGCGCACACGCTGTCTTTGAAAACACAAGTTTTATTACTGGCAAACAGTGGTCCTTGAATCCGGTGAAGCGTTTAACGGCCAACGCGTTTCGAGGACCACCTCTTCTTCCTGGGCCTGCTTCATGACTGTTAAACAGAGTTCTCTCTTAGTGGGACCTTAATGTACTGCATGCCGATTCACCCCGCTCACAAGAGATAATTAATCCTTAGTAGGTTCTGTTAAGAGTCAGCCGTTAAATGGCCGTAAAACGCTTCACCGGATTCAACATTCTATTTGGAATAACTTTGGCACCGGTTGACGAATCTTCGTGAAATTTTCAAAACTAATGGCCAGGTCTGCCCCGCTCCTATCCTAAAAGTCTCAGGATGAAACGTGAAGTGGAGTCCGAGAAAAAAGGTGGTCCCAAAACGTGTTTTCCCCATGCAATTTTCCATAGGAACCTTTAGCCGCAGCTACAGTCTGGACTGCTGAACGGAATTACACCAAACTTGGCAAAGAGGTAGTCCTTAGTTCAGACTTGTGCCTTTTGCTTAAATGGTGTAAATCTGTTTAGTAGTTTTTTAGATATTAAAGAAAAATATACATATATATCTGGGCGAAGCCTAACGACACATCTCATTGTGAGATCTGATTGGCTGTCAGCACTTCATCCAAGAAGGGTTGGCAGCCATCTTGGGACCAAAATACACGATAACACCTCATTAAAAAACATTGCAGGTAATAGAGGGTTTTAAGACTTTAGTTACATTATAAATCATTTGTTGATGGTACCATACTCATTTTAGGAATTGTGGTGTGTTCTAAGGTGATTTTACCATGTGAAAAAGCCTTCTGCTGGGATATCATGAATCATGTTTGAGAGAAAACTATTTTCTCATGTTTGTCCCTTAGACGTTTGGAAGGTGCTCCAGAAGCTAAAATGAGAGCATATTTTCTGTAAATTCACATTATCTTTCTCAGTCAAGTGATAACGAAGTCTGACATTCTCAGTAAAACATGTACATCCAACAAGGGCAGAGACTGTCAGTTGATTCCTTTGTGTTCTACTGCAGCTTCCCAGAGTGTTCTAAAGAACAACTAGAGCACTAACAGCCTTACTATTGACAAAATTATGGCACGCCTGAAGCCATCTTGATTGGAATAAACTGGTTACGTTAAAACATTTAATTTCAAAAGGAACACAATAAGGGGGTTTATTTTGTCATAGAATTATGGTTAGTGCTGTAGAAAGAAAAATTAGGACATGTTTTAAGTGAGATCTCAAATATCTTCCTGTTATATTTCAACAGGAGCAGCCTGTCAGTTGATTGCTTTGTGTTCTACTGCATTTTCCCAGAGTGTTCTAAAGAACAACTAGAGCGCTAACAGCCTTACTAATGACAAAAGTATGGCACACCTGAAGCCATCTTGATTGGAATAAACTGGTAACACTTAACACATTTAATTTAAAAAGGAATAAAACGAGGGGGTTCATTTTGTCCTAGAAATTATGGTTAGTGCTGTAGAAAGAAAAATTAGGACATGTTTTAATTGAGATCTCAAATATTTTCCTGTTATATTTTAACAGAAGCAGCCTGGCAGTTGATTCTATGTCAGGACCAGAGGCTCTGATTATGCTTCTCATTTCTTTGCTTTATTATTACAGCATCCAATAAAAAACAATCTTTTTTATTCAACACATTACCAATGAACTACAAATCCCATGAACACACTGAACTTTCTAACCATAGAGGCTGTTCCTATATAATATCCATCTGAGGCACCAACGTCCTCTTTCTTTGCTGCTGCTGCAGCCAGTTAAGTGCCTTCTTCCTTACTGCTTTTCTTAGTGATTAGTGGCGTATGGTTTGGGGGCACTGCTTTATCTGTTAGACATTGTGTAATACTCTAATGTGTTATTGCTGGTCTTACGCTCGCTTTGCAGCTGGTTTTAAAGCACGCCGCACTCTGGCGGGCTCGCTGCTACCGCATATCTAAGGCAGTGGTACTCACGGCTCGGAGCCCACCCGACTCCTTTGCAATTGCGACTGCAATCTCGGCGTCCTAAAGGTAGCGCGCCAGCCTCCCCGGCCGGCGCAGGGTGCCCGAGCCCTGCATCAGTGGAGCGGGAGTTAGGGGGTGTGAGGACCACGCGGTTAGATTGCCCTAGGTCCTCTTTCTGTGTTTCACGGGCGGCCGTTACCGTGCATGCGCGGTGAACATTTTAAGTCAATTTCCTCGTCAGTTTCACCGCGATTGGGATCGGAGCGGGAAATCTCTGGAATTTAAAAAGGGCAGCCCGTGTCTCTTTGCCCCCGCTGACGCCCAACGCTTTATTGTGCTGCGGGCCATATAATCAGCTCATAGGCACTGCCTAGAGTGGTTTTGTGTAGGCAAGCCCTCCCTTCAGTCCTGAATTTACTTGGCCATATAGCCTGGCTTGCCTGGGAATTGTGCCTCTCCCCCATTTCTCCTCTGTTTGTCTTCTTAAGTATCTGGTAGCTCTCACCCTACCATGGCAGAGTACGAATACGAGGATGACTACTATGGAGAGGAGCCGTCATGCTCCCTAGAGCAGGACCTTGTGGAGCCCTTGGATGCTGGTGTGCAGCATTCGGTAAATTCTGCCCTGGTGCGGGCTATTGCACACCTTAAGTGTCATCTGAAGAAATACTCTATTCAACAGGGTTGGATCCCAGCATCCTCCAGTTGGTCAAAAGCTAAGGCATGCAACAGTCCAATCCTCATGCTGAGGACTTTGCCCGTCTTTCTAAGGCCCTAGCCAACGATCACACGTATGTCACACGATCGGCTCTGGCAGAGTCTTCCCAGGGTGCCTAAGGAGATACCTCCTCCACCATGACAATGAGTCAGATGATGAGGTGAGCCCTCAGCCGGCAAAAAAGCTCAGGAAGGAACACCATACCGAGCCTGCTACCCCCAAGGTCTTAAACTTTGACCCAGCAGACATCGTCCACCCGAACTCCACGGCATGGCTCCCGCTGCCAGAGGTGGCGGACTACGTGCAGTCCCATCTCCGTCGACCATTTGATAAAGATGTCCATGCCCGACTGTGGTCGTAGTGTCCCAGACCGGATTTGGCGGCACGGGTATCGGAGACGCCGGAAGTAGATCCGACAATTCTGACTTACTTGAAAAAATACGCAAAGGACCCCAAGAAAGGCATAGACCGCGCTTGGCGGTCATGCCAAGATAAATTGCTTGATCTGACGGGGCCCCTGACAAAAATCTTAGAAATGGGATACCACGCTAAGGAGTCTGGAACACCCATCAGTCCTGATGCCCTCATTGGTTGGGCGCAGAGAGAAGTGTGCCAATTAGGCAATGCTAATTTCGCCATGTCCAGCGAGAGGAGGCGGTCCATTCTCCTCAAGCTGGACCCTAAGCTGGCCGAGTTATCTTCATCAGAGGCAGGACCTGTGGCTCAAGGTCTCCTCTTCGGCCAACCGTTCTTGAAAGAGCTCACGAAATTCGTGGCCACTTTCAGTGGCCTGGACAAAGCGCAGGAGTAGCTTCACTGGGTCTTCAAGCCGGTTTTCACCAGGGCCGGACGAAGCCGAGGGCATTCATTCGGTCGAGGAAATAGTCAAGGCGCCCCAGGTGGTCAACAACACCACAGAGGTGGATATCAAGACGAGTCCTTGTGCAACCCGAACTTCTACCCTTCAAGGCGAGCGAGGAACCGCTTCCGCAGGGGACGCTTCGGGGACAACCATGGAAATCACCAAGACACCGGATCTACAGGTGAGGTTAATTCCATATTCAAAAGTGGTTTTGGGGGGACGCATTCAACTATTTCTGCATCAATGGCACTCCCTCTCGCAAGATCCTTGGATCTTGGAGACGGTGCAGGGATACAAGCTGAAGATGTACGAAACTCTGTCCCAAACTCTGCAACCTTTTTCCCAATTTTTTTCCCAACAAGATCAGACCTTTATCTCGGAAGAGATAAGCTCCCTCCTGCAGAAAGGGGCGATTGCGGTTACTTAATGACATCCCCAGGGTTTCCTCAGCAATGTATTCCTGGTGGAGGAAAAAGGGGGAGGGTCCAGGTTGGTCCTAAATCTCAAGGAGTTCAATGGGTGGATTGTCCATCGCTACTTCAAAATTTAGGGCATCCACCAGCTTCGTGATCTTCTGCAAGAAGGGGATTGGATGGTCCGGTTGGACCTGAAGGACGCATATCTGTCAGTTCCCATCGATGCCCTGCATCGTCGTTTTCTTCAGTTTCTCTGGCACGGTGTCTATTACGAATACAGCGTCCTTCCCTTCGGACTTTCGTCAGCACCCTGGTGCTTCACGAAACTCCTCCATCCGGTGGTAGAGTCTTTGCACGTGTGAGGGGTGCATTTGATCGTCTATCTAAACAACATCATTATCATGCTGCAGTCTCCTCAGCTGGCGATTACTCATCTGGAGTGGTCCATCCAGCTCCTTCAAAGCCTAGGATTCGTAGTGAACTCACAGAAATCGATCCTGACCCCTGCGCAATCCATAGAGTTCCTGGGCTTTCAGGTGGATTCCCGCAGCTGTCAGCTTCTTCTACCCTTCCACAAGATCAGAGAGAACAAGAGAGAATTGAAGTTGACTGTGAGCAGGCAGATTGTGTCCTTGAGGTCTATTGCCCGAGTAGTGGGGCTACTGGCCTCGTCGATCCAGGCGATCTTCCCAGGACCCCTTCATTATCACGCACTCCAACGTCTGAAGATCCAGCATCTCTGCAAAGGCCTCGGTTATGCCGAACAGATTCCTCTTTCAGAGGACGCGAGGTGGGAGATGTTGTGGTGGTTAGAGCACATGGAGTCGTGGAATGGGAGAGTAATCTTCGGCTTGAAAAACCCGAGGTAGTGATTGAATCAGATGCCAGCCGCTGGGGCTGGGGTGCCCATTGCGGTCCGATCTCAACTGGGGGCCGATGGACTCCGGAGGAGCTTTCCCTCCATATCAACTGCCTGGAGTTACTGGCAGGTTCGTTCGCCATCCACAGTCTTTCCCCACAGAAAACAGACTGCTGCATCCTATTGTGAATGGACAATGTATCGGCGGTGCGGTACGTGAACAAGCTTGGGGGGACGAGGTCCCGTATTCTGGCGGAAATTGCCAAGGATTTTTGGCATTACTCTCCACAACACAGACTGTCGGTGGTGGCGGAAGACCTTCCGGGACGCAAGAACGAGGTTGCCTATTGGCACTCCCGTTATCTACAGGATTACAGCGACTGGCGGTTACACCCGTGAGTTTTCCGGATGCTGAACATCTTATGGGGTCCATGTCATGTGGATCTATTTGCATCACGTCTGAACAAACAGCTCCCGGAGTTTTACAGCTGCCGTCCAGACCCGGAGGCTCTGGCCTCAGCTACGTTTCTTCAGACGTGGCCCCGAGCCCTTTGTTATGCCTTCCCGCCCTTCGTCATAATCACCAGGGTCCTGGCCCAGGCCAGGCGACAGAGGGCGGAACTGGTGTTAGTAACCCCTCTGTGGAGAGTGCAGGCATGATTCCCGATGGTGTTGGGCATGTCTTGTGCTGTACCAGTACTCCTCCCCCAGAGATGGAATCTGTTGCTGGACCCTCGCAAGACACCTCACTCTTGAATAGATGCGGGTCAATTACCGCTCGTGGCATGGCGAGTATCAGGGACAAATGGCACATCCCAGGCCTTTCGGCGGTCGCTTCTGAGTTCATCAACCAGGCATGGTCAGATAAGAGCCACAAGCCATATTCATCAGCATGGAACAAGTGGTGTGGCTGGTGTGTTCGACGGGACGTGGATCCTGCTACAGCTGATGTCTCCATGGTCATGAATTTCCTGGCTTCCTTGGCTTCCTCAGGTTTGGCTTAGAGGACAGTGAATAATTTTCAGTCTGCGATTTCAGCAGGACATACTCAACTTCATGGCAGACCAGTTGGGGAGCATCCCTTGGTTTGTAAACTGCTAAGAGGCATTAGGATGGTCAGGCAACCATGCCCCAAATATTCTTTCCTGTGGCATGTGTCAATAGTTCTCCAGTTCTTAGAAGCTTGGCCGGTGAACAAGTATTTATATCGGAAGCAACTTTCAGCCAAGCTCGCTATGCCTTTATGCTTAGTTTCTTGCAGGCGAGTTTCCGACATCAGGGCTTTAGATCTGGCTGGTCGTCGGTTCTCCCCGGAAGGGGTCACTTTTGTTATTTCTAGACGCACCAAGTGCAATTCTACTTCGCTGTCTTATCCGATGTTCCCGGATAACCCCAAGTTATGTGTGGTATAATGTTTGAAGGCGTACGAGGTAAGTACCTCTGAGTTTCGCTCTAATTTGCAAGGTCCATTGTTTATTGCATTACAGAGACCTTTCAGGCCGGTGACTCTAGCTATCTTAGCAAGGTGGGTACGCTGGCTCATGAGTGAAGCAGGCATTGATATATTTAAATTTGGAGCACGTTCTGTTTGAGGTGCAATGGCGTCTAAATCCTTTTCATTGGGAGGAAGCCTTGCTGACATCATGAATACGGCTGATTGGTCCACGGAATCTACATTTAAATCTTTCAATTACAAGCCTATTGGGGATGTTGCATCAGTGGTGGTATATTTTACAGAGCAATGGTCCCTACTTATGAGCAGAATGAATTTCAAGCAGATAATTAAAACACCTAATAAGTGTAGTGTTTACTGTCCAGCCGTACCAAAAGCTTTTAATTAAGCGTATTAATTCGGTAATACAAAAAATGTAAGAACACACAGTAACAAGTGGGCACAGCCGTGACCCACAACATATAAGAGAAAACAACGAAAGCAATGGCCAAAGGGCAAAGCTACAATAGGTCTGTGAACTTGTAATCAGTTTTTACAGACATGGAGTTATGGTCTGCCCGGGGCATGATAGCCCGTTTCAGGAAACTGGTGGCTCAGTGGCGGGTGCGGCAGTCCGGTGCTCGACCATAACTCCAGATGAGCTGTTCTCTAACTAGATTGCTCCTTGATACCACCACGAGTTACTTGCCATCCTTAATTCTAATTTTTCGGACTCTCAATATCATTTAGCTTACAGAAAGGCTTAGTGATAACAAATAATAAGGCAACAATGATTATTCCCTTGTCCTGATGATGATGCCCAGAATATAATAAGGCATCGAAACGTCGTTGACTTTTAGAAATAACCTCTTATGCAATATGACACAGGAATATTGTAAAAATGCAAAGTTTTGGTTTTCTGAAAATCCATGTCTGTAAAAACTGATTACAAGTTCACAGACCTATTGTAGCTTTGCCCTTTGGCCATTGCTTTCTTTGTTTTCTCTTATATGTTGTGGGTCACGGCTGTGCCCACTTGTTACTGTGTGTTCTTACATTTTTTGTATTACCGAATTAATACGCTTAATTAAAAGCTTTTTATCCGGCTGGACAGTAAACACTACACTTATTAGGTGTTTTGATTATCTGCTTGAAATTCATTCTGCTCATAAGTAGGGACCATTGTTCTGTAAAATATGTAAACTACCCAAGGTCCCTGCAAACATACCTTTAGGGTTCCCTTGTCTGTTTTAACGCATCAGTGGTGGTGGCTCAGCTTTGAACAAGCATAATTGCAGCCTCCGGTCCTGACATAGAATTAAAAATGTGCAAACTTTTGTGACAAGAATTTTCAATTCTATTAAGGACAACGGAGGCGAGGATTATCCCACCCGGCAGTTAGGTCTTGATATAAAGAAAGTATGGTTTCGGTCTGTATGACATTCTGATGGCATTAAATTGCATGATTCTTGTTGTTTCCCCCCTTGTTGTATGATTTGCTGTTGGCATATATTGTGGGACGGTTGTTATTATGCAATTTTCTCTCTTGGTTCCAGATTCAAATGGCAAGTGAGAATCACATTTGTGGGTTTCCTGTTCCGTGGAGATGGATCTCCCTCTACGACGTTGGTGTTTTTCTTCACCTGGTTGGCCAAGCACGGGCTGGTCCTGCAAGTCTGAAGTTTTTCCTGTTGGTTTTTCGGATTATCTGGTCCTTCTGAATGTTTCGCATCACGGACGGCGTGGAAGAAAATATTAAGTTGAAGATGTTGGACTTATCTGTTACAGTTTCGCAAAGAAAGAGGACGTTGGTGCCTCAGATGAATATTATATAGGCACAGTCTCTATGGTTGGAGAGTGCAGTATGTTCATGGGATTTGTAGTTCATTGGTAATGTGTTGAATAAAAAAGATCATTTTTTTATTGGCTGCTGTGATAATAAAGCAAAGAAATGAGAAGCATAATCCTCGCCTCCGTTGTCCTTAATAGAATTGAAAATTCTTGTCACGAATGTTCGCAAATTTTTAATTCCTTTGTGTTCTACTGCAGCTACCTAGAGTGTTCTAAAGAACAACTAGAGCGCTAACAGTCTTACTTATGACAAAATTATGGCACACCTGAAGCCATCTTGATTGGAATAAACTAATAACACTTAAAAATGTAAATTAAAAAGGAACACAATAAGGAGGTTTATTTTGTCATAGAAATTATGGTTAGTGCTGTAGAAAGAAAAACTAGGACATGTTTTAAGTGAGATCTCAAATATCTTCCTGTTACATTTCAACAGGAGCAGCCTGGCAGTTGATTCCTTTGTGTTCTACTACAGCTACCCAGAGTGTTCTAAAAAAAACAGCTAGAGCGCTAACAGTCTTACTTATGACAAATTTATGATACACCTGAAGCCATCTTGATTGGAATAAACTGGTAACACTTAAAACTTTTAATTTAAAAGGGAACAAAATGAGGGGGTTCATTTTGTCATAGAAATTATGGTTAGTGTTGTAGAAAGACAAATTAGGGCATGTTTTAAGAGAGATCTCAATTCCTCTTCTATTTAATTTGAAAATTCTGACATGCAGACTGAACAATCACTTTCAATACCAGCAGTAGACTTCCAGTTAACTCCTTGGTGAGCACTACCCCCTAAAACCTAAAACACTACCCCCAGCACGAGCCCCTACACTACACAAACACCACCGCACTACCCTAAACCCTAAAATACTACCCCCTACAGTACACAAACATCACTGCACTTCCCTCAACCCTAAAACACTATCCCCAGCTTGACCCCCTATACTACCCAAACACCACTGTGCTACCCTAAACAGTAAAACACTACCCCAGCATGAACCCCTACACTACCCAAACACATCTGTACTGCCCTAAACCCTAATACACTACCACAGCACGACCCCCTACACTACCCAAACACCACTGCACTACCCTAAACCCTAACTCTACCCCCAGTACGACCCCCAACACTACCCAAACAACACTGCACTCCCCTTTACCACCAGGTTTCAGGGGTGTTATAGTTAACTGGACATTTCACTCATACAAAACCATAGACATTCCTCTGTTATAGTTAGTTCTGCTAACTATAACTTGCGCCCCTGCAATGCACTGCTGATGACGTCACATATTACATCACTCATGACATGGTCAGTGACATCACTGATGACATCACTGATGACATCTTAAATAACATCACTGATGACATCACTGATGACATCTCAAATTACATCACTGATGACATCACTGATGACATCATCCTTGTGATAAATAAATGCATCTTCTCACACCCTAATATAACCTTTGATACACCGACCTCTAAATTACAGACTGCCATTCTCAAAACCATGGACACTCCAACAGCAATAACTACATACACACTCACTGATTCTTAGGTTTACACACAAATCCACTCACTCACCTGAACAGTCACTAGTATTTATGGCCACTCAGTACAGGACTATCATATGCACTCATACACCTATATAAATACTCATACACCACCACTCATCCATAAAGGTACTCACACACCTAGTCAGTCATGCAAATAATTTATCACACTGCCATTTAATCACCTATACAGTTATACACACACCAGCACAAATACTCATACAAATACTAGCACGTTCTTACGCTCTTATACAATCACTGATACAAGCACACACCCATCCATACAGCCACTCTCAGAATCACACACTCTCACTTATAGCCATTTATATACTCCAACACACATATATATACTGCCTTTCACATATGTAGTTACTCACACATGTACCACTGAGATATACATTCACTCACTAACATGGCCATACGCAGTCACCCACCCATAAAGTCCATCACAGATGCACTCTTGAAACCATGCACCCAGTGAATCACCCACTCGCACATCTATGCACAGAGTCACACACACCCCACCAACATAAACACTCAGGCACCCATACAGATACTCAGACAACCAATCAATAACACATATAGACACTCATGTAACTATTCAGAAACCCATGTAGCTGGTTACACACCAACAGACAGACGGATACAGACATTCACACAGTTTAGTCACTAACCCATGCATTCAGTAGGATATGTGTAATCGCCCACTTATAGTCAGTCAGCACCTACTAAATCATTCATTCAGACACATATACACCCACTCATTCTTCAATATGCCTTGCCCTATACATAGTAAACATATTTAAACTTTACAGAAACACACAGTCACTGCATGTAATCAGTGATGCCATCAGTGATGTCATCAGTGATGTCATCAGTGATGTCACTGACCATGTCATGAGTGATGTAATATGTGACATCATCAGCAGTGCATTGCAGTGGCGCGAGTTATAGTTATCAGAATTAACTATAACAGAGGAATGTCGATGGTTTTGTATGAGTGAAATGTCCAGCTAACTATAACATCCCTGAAACCTATGGTTTTTTCAGTGAATATGTCATGTGATCAAGGGTACTGGTAACCCGAAACGTGTCATGCTAAGTAGAGACAAGGGAGAAATAAATCTTTCTACTCACACTTTGTTTGGTGGTCCGGTGTTTCTGTTTTGCCGCTGGAGGAGAGGACAGAAGGTTTCTGCATATAGATAGATAGATAGATAGATAAATAGATAGATAGATAGATGGATGAATGGATGAATGGATGGATGGATGGATGGATGGATGGATGGATGGATGGATGGATGGATAGATAGATAGATAGATAGATAGATAGATAGATAGATAGATAGATAGATAGATAGATAGATAGATAGATAGATAGATAGATAGATAGATAGATAGATAGATAGATAGATAGATAGATAGATAGATAGATACTTAACGGTTGACACATTTTCGTTGCAATGGCATGCATGGTAAAGGCACATGCATGGTAAAAGAATTACGTGGTAATAGTATTTGTGTGGTAATTGATGCATGCTAATAGTATTGCATGGTAAAGCCCTCGTAATTGCTGTTTCCCGTAAGAAATAGATAAAACTACATAACTATATACATTGCTTATAATAACTTTAGTATTAAAAATGTACTAAGACAATACTCCCGAAGGTTTCCATCAAATTCTTCTAATATCTACACTTTTTTGCATGTAAACATCACTGCATCACCACTATTTGTTTGATGACCTATTCTGCATTTTCTCAATAGCACTTCTGAACGGTCTCAGGGCACGAATTCATAGCTTTTTCCACCATCATTTTAGTTCTCCATCATCACACTTGATGAAACGTGTATACCATCTTGAATTTGATAACCATAAAGCCCAAGATATTTACATGCCCTCGGTATGCATTTGAAGACCTCTTCTACACCTCCTCATATCACACTCAATTCTTGAGCACAAAAATACTGGTACTTTTTCCGTCTTTCATTTTGGAGCCTAGTATCTATTGTCATTTTGCTCATGTTCTTCTTTATATAACACAACATCTCCTCAACAAAATATTTTCTCAAGCTGTTAACGTACAATGTCTCTTGTGTTATCATCATTAATTTCCAGCCTTGAGAAAGTCTTTTAAGATGAAACACGTCAGCTCTATTCAATGTAACTCATATTGTGACCCATCATAGATCTATTTGAATCATAAACAAATAACTCAAGTCCAAGAACCTTCTTTAATGATTATGTATATTGATAACAGAATTACATTCGCAAACTTAGAACATTGTTCCGGTAGTAAACATTAAAAGTATAGCATCAACGGTGGCCTTAGCAGCCCTTGCACAGATTATGGAATCAGAATAGGTTTCAAGCAGAGTAGTGTCTACAAAGTTAGTCAACAACCTAAAACATGGAAAGCATACAGCAGTGAGGTTAGCCCCAGTTATAACACAAAAATATGACCTACCTACATTATGTGATGGGGAGACCCTGAGTCCCCTGTATGTCCCAGATATTCACTGAACTTGGGCTGGGCGGCCTTCTCTAGAGCTTGGGGCTTTTTTTTTTTTTTGCATATTTATATAGCGCAAACTCTACCTGAAGGTATTGAAGCACTTTACATGAGCACCGTATTTACATTACACATTCAGGCACAGGGAGATTACGTGATTTGCCCAGAATCACAGGTTGTGAATGCGAACCTGAGGCTCGGACCCTAGTTTCCAGCACCAAAGTCAGCATGAGTTGAAGGGGACCATGTTATGCCCCTGTGGGTGGCAAGTCAACCTTCCTTGGCCCAGAGAGACAAAAGAGCCTCACAAACCATATTGCTGTTTGGCAGTGAACTGGCTAGCACCAAACCAGCCGTCTGCTATCACCTGACGTAGCACAGGTTAGTGAAGAAAGTAGTTTTATGCGAGCATACTGCATGTGTCAACCACACGAAACATAGTGGCAGCCCAGATAACGGGGATGTTAATTGTGTCCAATGATTTGAGGGTTTACATGTTTGGTCTCAGTGTGCTGAAGCTCATGACTAGACTGAGGAAGTTAATTGGATAGGTTCAAAGGAAGACACGACAGAGCAAAAGCATTCACCTCAGATCTCGAGGGTCCAAACTGCAAAAATCGGAAACAAAAAAATTGTCACTAGGAATCATGGGCACGTCCAGAATTAAAATTGGAAGAAAGTTGAAAAATTTTAGACAGTGAAAATGCACAAACGTAAAATATCACAAAATTAAAACAAGCATTTGCAATGCAATAGGTCTTGCATTTGCAAGAGTTTGAGCTATTGGCATTGTAAATGACAATGCTTTTTATTTATGCGTTTTGAATACTTTGTACTTAACACATTATCACAATCTAACCCATTAATACTTTCTTAAAAAGTTAACCCATAAGCACCCACGTTACCTGCCTTATGTGAAGGCAGGCCCCTTTCTGCCCTCACTCCTTCTTGCAGGACTAACATGCCAAATGTCCAACGATGTCACTACCAAAACATTTGGTTTACAACATACAAATCTACCTTCTGGTAGCTCTGAATAATTCACTCGGCCATGTCAGGGACGGATATTTTTCAATTTAAATCAAAATGCCAATTCACCTTGTTCATCTCCTTGTGGGTGCTTGCGGTTCATAAGTAATTAGCAGTTGCACATGCTTGGGCACCGGACAAAAAGCATTTATCAAATAGGCTTGCAAAAATATACATGGGAGGGGCATGGAGGAGGTTGTAGGGTACATATTATTTGGAGGTGAATCCGGAGTGGTTATAGTACAGAACAATGATTAGCTTTTGAGGTTATTTCCTGACTCTACTAAGGGTACCATGAGGATTTCAATATGAGGTGTCATTACATGGGGAGATCAGTTAGAGCCATGTCAAAGGAGGTACTGAAGTGGGTTCAGGAGAGCTGCCTGACAACAAATTGTCGGAAACATGTTCTTTGTCTTTGTGTGGCTCACTGGTTAGAGGAGGCAGACCTGGAAGCAGTGGTCAGCCTGGGACCAGGGTTCAATTCCCGGCTTGGTGGGGTCTTGAGTCCTAAAATGTCCATGGACTCGACAATTCTCGCTCCAGTGCCTATTCGATTCACAGGTTCACACTCTGCAACTCTGGGCAATAGCTTGCTTAATCTCCACAACGGCCCTCGCGGCGGGATGCCTGGCTTTCACCTTGCGGATACCCTGCCGGGGTTATCTCACAGGGGAATACCAGGACGGGTTCCCTAAGCAAGCGCTTAGAGACCAATTGGTGATTTGCGCTATATAAATTCCTGTACATTTACATTTACATCTATGTAAAAGGAGTGTTTAGTAACTTCATACATTATCCTGAATGGAGAAACAATTTAATCAACTATGGAGGTTGTTTTATTCTCGTTTCCAGCTTCCTGTTAAGTTGAATATGGTTGCTAATTGTCTTTTATATTTTACTGTACTTCTTTGATGTTTTGTATTGTACACAAGTTGGACTTTAAGCTTTCCGACTTGTGTGTGGGTTTTTTTTTAACAGAAAGTTGTCAAAATTGTAACATTGGTTCAAAATGGGTGTTTAAGGAGGGACATAATGAAGAAAAGTGAGAGAGGGGTATGTCTGTAGTAAGGATGGGTAAGGCCACCAGATTAGTCCATATGACCGGAACACTACATTTCCCCACTTAAAATGAATCTAAGGGTCCGATGTAGGTGGCCCAATACCGATCGGTAACGGCCGAAAATACCGATTTTCGGCCCTTACCGAGCGGTATCCAGCCATTGGGATGTAGGAGCCTGAAATCCGGCCGAATCGGTATTTTTACAGAATCGGTATAGATACCGAATCGGTAAAAAACCGAATCGGAAATACACCGAATCGGTAAATGAACGAATCGCTAACATACCGAATCGGTAAATATACCGAATCGGACCATTTACCGAATCGGTAGAGTTACCGAATCGGTAAATAGTCCGAATCGGACCATCTACTGATTCGGTAGAGTTACCGAATCGGTAAATTACCGAATCGGACAGGCCAAAACGCTGATAGAGATGTAGGGAAGCACAGAAATACAGATTTTGACTCAAAATCGGTATTTCAAAATCGGTATTTACCATGGATTGGAATCAGGTGGTAACCAACTGTAACCTATAAAATGAGACCCAAAATGCAATGCAACTTGCAGAATGGCGGCATTTTATGTCATTGCAAGGCGGCTACGGCTACAGCAGGAAGGAAAGAGGGAATGGCAAAGAGAGGAGCAGGTCTACAGACAGAGGATCACCCTGTTCATGCTCATAGAGGCAGAGATCCTACAGAGGTACAGGCTGGACTCAGACACCATTCTGGAGCTCATCAGGGACCTAAAACCACTGTTGGACCACCCCACCCCTAGGGCACACGCCATCCCTACACACATGTAGGTGCTATGCAGCCTACACCTGCTTGCGTCTGGCAGCTATCAAAGTGCAGTTGCTGCAGTAGGAGGGGTGACCCAGAGCAGCCTGTCAAGGTTTTTCAACAAATTCCTTGACGCCATGATACAGAGGATGGACCAATAAATTTCTTTCCCTGCAACCCATGCGGAACTGGTACAAACAAAAGCAGACTTTTACCAGATGACACGATTTCCCCACATCATCGGCTGCATTGATGGCACGCACATTCCGATTTGCCCCCCTGCTGACACAAAATACATATACCGCAATAGGAAGTCTACGCACACCATCAATGTGCAGGTGATTTGCAATGCTAAGTGCACCATCACAGACCTGGTTGCAAAATTCCCAGGGAGTACCCATGACTCCTACATTTTCCAAAACAGCGGCATCTATGCACGGCTGACGGCTGGGGAATTTGGTGAAGGATACCTCCTAGGTGAGACACATCATCAGACCCCCATAACAAAATGTAGCACTGTGAAGTACATGTATGCATGTGAGTAATGTTACCCCTTTTCCTTCTAGGCGACAGTGCATATGCCCTCCACTCATTCATACTCACCCCCTACCTCAACCCCTCTACACCCAGCCAAAGGAGGTATAACCGGGCCCACAAAAGCACAAGGAATGTAGTAGAACGGACCTGGCATCTGGAAAAGCAGGTTCAGATGCTTGCACAAGAGTGGAGGTGCAAGGCAGTATACACCCATCACCTGCTGCAAGATCATAGCTGTCTGTGCAATGTTGCACAACCTTGCGGTGAAGAAGGGCACTAAGGTGGAGTTGTCAGACTACGAGGACCATGACGACGACGTTGCTGTGCCACAAACACAACCTGCTGGGGTGTCTACACCAAGTGATGGCAGATACAGATGTGAGGAGATAACAGAAAACTATTTCTGAGTGAGTACAGATGCACAGACAGGTTATGGATGTGAAATTTTTTTTTTATAATGTTGGCACAACGCTACAGCACTGATGTGCAACAAATGAAATAATTACAGAAAAGGTGGGGAATGGAAATGGGCCGGGTTGCCTCACCCACACTGGCAGTGTCATTTCCTGCTGCGCTTTGCTGAACCACTGGGATGTGGCTCCCCCCCTTCTGCATGGCCGGCTGCCTCAGCGGAGCGCCTGGTGCTCCGGCGTGGCGCGGACACAGCGCTGGCTGGGCTGCTGCGGCTGCTGCTGTCCCCACCTCGGCCATGTCCAGGGCAGGATTCACCACTGTGTTGGAAATGATGAGGGCCTCCATGGCAGTGGTGATGCGGGCCATGCCCCTGGTCACCTCCGCAGTGTTTTGAGTGAGGCAGTCTTCCATATTTGCCCCTCGGCGGCATAGCAGGGCCGTTGCTGTGGCAAGCCGGTTGATTGCCCGGTTTTGTACACGGGCATCCCTGCGCCTAGTGTGCTCATTCTCTTCCATCTTGGCACACAGCTGTGTTATGGCAGTTGTCATGCGACCCAGTCCTGTTGCAATTTGCCTGTCACTTGCCACAAAATCAACAAATCCCTTTGACATTTCCACCATCTGCAGGTTGTGTTCCCGCAATTGGCGCTGGCAAGCCAGGATGGACTTGGCCTGCATCCGCTGGATTCGCACCATGCTCCCCTCAAGCCCTTGGAAGACGGTGCCCTCCCATGCTGGAAAAGCACTGCTGGAAGTGCGTGGGCGGCGGCGATTGATGCTGCCCTGCTGGGTGGCCTGCTGTGCCACAGGTGTCGCAGGTGTGGGTGCTGGTGCCTGACCCGCAGCTCCCTCCATGATGGTCAATGGGGCCACAATAATCCTCCTGGCTAGAGATGTGGCAGGTGCTGGCTGGGACCGTGTGGGTGAGTTCTCTGGTGAGAACTGCAATGGGGGGGATTGTGACAGTAGGGGGAGTGGGTAAATGAGAGGGCATGTCCTGGGTCATCCTCATTGGCCATGGCACTGCTGTCCTCCTCCTCCTCCTGCGAAGGAACCATGCTGCTTGGCCCTGCCACCGCACTGTCCGCTGTTGCTGGAGCTGTCGCTTGTGGAGCTGCTGCTCCACTGCCTGATGGCGCCCCTAGGTATAAAGAAGCATTTGTGAACTGAGTGCAAATGTCTTACAGTCACTACAATAAAAGCATTGCACATGTCATTTTCATTACTCTGAATCTTTTTTTAAGAGCATTGCAGTTTAATGTGCACTGACATTTGTTCCTACATTAGCTGACTACATTTCCCGTGATGCATTGCTCATGTATGTTGCTAGCAGTACTGGACTGGGGTTTGGCTGTACATTGAGGCTAAAGGGGAGGTGTCTGGTAGGGTGTGTCATGCTGCGCATGCTTCTTACCTTTTGCTATAGCTCTGGCTGAGCTTCCATGTCCCCAACTCCCACCACACTCTCGGTCTCGATCGTTGTGGATACCAGTTCCTCCAGTTCAGTGAGGGGGGGGCGTGGGGTTCCTGCCTCCACCGGTCAGACCTGCCTGCTTGTGGAGCTCCGCCAATTTCCTCTTGGTGAGGCTCCGGATATCATAAAACCTCTTCATGAGGTCCTCCAGGCTCCTGGGGGTCACACCAACTGCATTGACCCTCTCACTGATGGCACTCCACAGTTTCCTCTTGGTGGACTCAGGGACTGTGGGGGACAGCCTCCCAAACAGCTGCCTGTGGACCCTCACCACCTCCTCCACCAATACTTGCAGCTCCATGCTGCTGAACTTGACTTTGCGCTTTCTCTCAGCCTTCTGGCTCTCAGAGCTGCTTGCCATTTCCACTGTGTTCACAAATCAGCTACCACTCTCTCTGCTGCTCACTCTGACTGCTCAGCTCTGGCTGCCTCTCCAGAAAGTTCTAATGAGTTGCACCTACCTGGGTAGCCACTCCCTGCTAGGGTGGGGGAGGGTGGTTCCACCTCATTGGCTGTTTTCATTAGTTTCACTTTTACTTGCTTGCCGATTCGGTATTTACCGATTCGGTATTTTCCGATTCGGTATTTACCGAATCGGTATTTGCCGAATCGGTATTTGCCGAATCGGTAAATACCGATTTGGTATTTACAATGCATTCCTATGGGCCTTTTGGCCCATAGGGTTGTATTGCCATTACCGATTCGGTATCTACCGATTCGGTGATTACCGAATCGGTAAGTATCGAAACACGATACCGATTGTTTCCGAATCGGTATTTTACCGATTTTTTTTCTCTAGATCTCATTTTCCGATTTCAGAATACCGATTCGGTAAAAATCGGTATTTTAAAATCGGTAAATTACTTTTACCTACATCGGGCCCTATGTCTCTTTCTGTGTCTCTTCTTCCACGGTGTGTCCAGTATGCTGTGACTGTTGGTCTGCTGTGTTATTAGTGTGGTCTTGTTACTCTGACCACATCCACCAACATTAAACACTTCAAGTGCCCTGCAGATGGTTGGTGGAAGCCGGTCAAATCCAGCACAACCCCACAAAATGATTATTTTTGAAGTGAAACAGTGAGGCTGAGGAGCAAAACCCCTGCAGGTCTATTGGACTGATTGGCCTGCGCGTGGAGCGGTGCAGCGTGTGCTTCACTCCAGAGGTGGCATTCTTACATTTTGATAGAGAGGGCTGCCTACTATTCATATGTTCTGAACTAGAATCTTCTGCCTTCATGCAGTAGTGACCATGGTATGCAGGGGCATTATTTACGAATCTCCTGGACTATTCTTTCTGTCAATAACATCAAAGTGAGTTAAAACACAAGCTAATTATGGTAACAATTATTATCTTAGCAGGATTCGTTGTAATCATGCTAGGAGCTAACCCGACCGCATGCCGTGCCAATTGTATTAAGGATGAACCTGTGTAGGTGTTCTAATCACAGAGTTTTGACCCTGGAAATTAACAGGCTTTCTTTAGGCTACTTCCTTCCTTGCAGCTGCACTGTTTTCACCAGTGTTGTCCGCAAAGAATAAAGTGTGTATTTTCTTTTCCATTTCATTCTAGTTTCCTATCATCAACTCTTCAGATTTTCCTTATAGCTGACTGTCTGATGTCTGGTATAATTAAGTCCTAACACTTGCACATAGTTTCAGAAACTTATATTGCACAACTATTCACCATGCACCAACTTATAATAAAAACAGCTTATTGTCTACTAATCAAATTGGCGAAACCTAATGCATTTACCAATATATTTTTTTATTTTTTATAATGCACTCTCCCTGCAGCACAGGAGGTGCTCGAGAACTCCCACAGCCCTGGCTGCAGCGAAACCAAAGCAGCCTTGGAGTAGAACGCTCACCTGAATGAATGAAAAAATGAAATACTACTTCTGTGGGAGCCCGGGAGCCACTGCACCCCAAAATCTAATTGTGCCCGGATTTACCTTAATTGAACCCACTCCACAATCCTTGATCTGGGTATAGAATACTGCAGCCTCATCCCAATACAAAGGTGCCCCAAACAATATGAGTAGATCATGAGTCGGTCATGACAATTTATAACTGAGATTTAGTATAGGAGAAATTTTTAAAACTTCTTTACATACATATAAAATGTGGTTAGGAAATATTATTTTGCCACGAAGACAATAATGCAGCATGAAATATCAAATCAGAATAGTTCCAAAATCCCATTAATACACATTTCTAGAGCATTGTTGAGATGGGTATAAATCAGCAAGGAGAAAATCAGGTGTTCCAAAAAGGAGCCATTAAAATTGTGTCGAAAGAGAAGGGTGAGTCTGGAAACAATCTGAGAACATCAGCGTGATCTCAGGAAGTCTTTCTTCAAATGGACAGGCTCGGGAGGCAATCAAAGGTTCTGACTCACTCAGAAAAGCAGGGGTTTTATACATATGCGCATAGTTAATGAGCAAAATAACAATTTACAGCGGCAAAGCTCATATTTTATAAATTATAATCGTCCACGTGATTGTAACTTTCTGAAGCAGTGTCCCCTTAGGCCCTCTGCAGCTAGCAGCGAATACGTCATATTAATCCGATGATCACAGCCCGAAAGGGACTTTCTATTACAATAACCTTCGGCACAGCCGTTGACAACAAGTCAAAAGTCAAGTTTCCCCTATGGAAGCCCAAAGAACAAAAGACATTTGTTTTAAACAGAGAACATGAGAAAGCCCGTTCATTCACGGCTGCCCGAGGAAGCAAAATAAAACTTTCACATTACCCCCTACTCTTCTACAGAGCTTTACAAAACGATAAAATGATCATTAGTATACATTAATTACTGTTAGACTCTATAAGGATATCACTACATTTCAAATATTTTATTTATCATCAAACTGAGCACTCGAGATAAAGAGTTTACACTTCTATAGTGCCAAGAGGTGCTTCCAAGAAACACCAGGCACTAACCTGCACGATAATAACTGAGAAGGGAGTAACCCAGGTACCCAGTGGGGGGAGGGGCGGAGGGGCACTGGTATGCCGAGCCAAACAGAAGCGGATGGCTACCACATTTATGCATGGACGGGATGGGGAGATAATGAGCTCCGCCTTGCAGCACGGTTGAGCCCTGTTGTTAAAACAAGAAACCATTGCACAAGAATGGGAGAGAGGCCGGGTGAAACTAAGCCATCTGCCACCCTGCACATCAGGGGTCCTCGATCTGCACAACGGCTACGTCTGTGTCTCTTACGTCTGTGTCTCTTATTGAGCCGTACACAGATCTGTTTTAGCTATCCTTGCCTTCTATTAATGCCCCCTGACAGTGCACCACAAATCCAAGGAGAAGAAAAAAGAGCATTCAAATCCCGAAGACTCCTACGAAGTAACTCTGTGTACTCAGAGTGAGAGCTGGGAGATTTAGTGAACTGTGAGCGCTCTGTAAACAAGGAAGCAGTGGGGGCGGGGAGGGGTGAGTCCGGGACTGCGTTCGGCAGCCGGGATGCGCGCGCATGTTAATAGTTACACAGGCAGGCTATAGCTGAAAAACAGATGGCACACTGCAGGCAATTAAAAGAAGTGCTAGCAGAGCGGACTAAAGCTGTAGTTAGGCGCTGCTGAATAGGGACTACACGGAAGTTAGCAAATGACCAACAGCCAACAGAAAGGGAGATAACAACAGCAATACCACAAGTAAGCCAATAGCAAGCGGAAAAACAGATTACCTGAAGTTTAATCCAACATACAGATTACTTTAGGTCTCGCTGAAACAGCGCATGCAGCGCATTCGCTGCCAAGGCGAGACCTAAAAATATAAAGTGGCAGCGGTTCCAAAAGCTACTGGAAGAACTAGCAGGGCTTGTTGGAGTCAGGCGATTTTATTTGTGTGTATTTTGGAAATTAATATTACTATGTCATTTCTGTCCAAACTTGTATAGTATTATTTTTTCAGTACTTTGTTTCTTTTTAGTTTTTGATATATAGCGCAGACCTACTCTCCCAAGAGACATGAAGCGCTTTAAAGACAACATTTTTCTGGAATGTAGAAGGATCATCTGGGGCGTGATCTAGAGGCTGGATTGAAATGACAATAATCAGCAAGGCCAGATTACAGAAACTAAAAGGTGATTGTGTGGCTTGATAGAGTAAGGCACAGGCATGTCGGACAGTGCACTTTGTTTTTAGGTCGAGCCTGAACCAGCACGCATGCGCTGCTCTGCGAGGTTTCTTGTAAGCACTCTAAACTACTCTGGGTGGGTCTGACTCCCCCACGCATTGGGTTGGTTGTTGCCTGTGTCATTTTGTCAACGTAGCCTGAAAATGGCTAAAGGTGGGTGCATGTCCCACCTCTTTTGCAAAGGTTCACTCCCACAGCCTTTTGCTTGTGGGAGCAAGCAGCGGCGCACAGGGCGGCAGCTGCAGTGCCTGCTTGTCTCCGTGTGCCCGCCCCCACCACTCCTCGTTAAATGAGCCAATTGAGTGCAAAGTGCGACTTATAAGTACTCGTGTTTTTTCATTTAGTGTTGGTGAGCTGTCCTTGCTGATCGCACGTCTTTAGTATTTTAAATGTTACTGCTCGTATTCTTAAGCCTCTGTGTACCGGGAGCTGGGGGGGACGGCAGGGCTTATCTGAAGCAGCTGGAAGCATGCCCAGGGTGGGGGGGGTTTGGTGCACAACCAGGCTTGGGGTGCACCCCCGCCTCCTTTAGTGCACTTCTGTGTGTTTACAACAGCCAAAGAGCAGCGACTGTGGACTCAGCGAGGCGCCATGCCTGGCTGGCACATTCTGTCTGGGCTGTGGGGGTCCCCAGCGATGCTTCAGTGAAAGCAGGTGTTTTTCTTGTGGGCAGTGAAACTGGACCCCGGCTTGCCTTGCTTCTCCTTTCAGGAACATGACTGAAGACTGTAAACTGTGTCCTTTTCTGTAAGGATGCTAGTGCTTAGAAGTCTGCCACGGTTCTTCAGTCGTAATGTCGGTGCAGGGCCACTTAGGGCAGCATCATGCGGATACAGACAATAGCACGCACAAGGGAAAGGTTTCTTTGTATGTGCTTAAAAGCAAGTTCTGCACCCGGGACCTTTTTAACTTTGTTTCTTCCAGCATTTGCCATTTTACAAATTGTATCCGCTTTTTGTAACAATGGCAACTCATATTATTCATCCGCTCTATCAAATTAATCAGGTTGCAACACAAAATGTAGACAATGTCTTCAAGCAGCAGTTCCAAAAGTATTTGCAAGTATCTACAATAGACAGGCTGCAAGGGGGCCTGGCACCCTCCGAGATAAGGGTGCTACTGCAGGTCTGGAGTCCTGGGCCCTGGGCAGAGGCCCCTGCGGAGGCCGCTATTTGCACCCATACACCCAGCTGCTCTCTCCACTCCACCTTTACTGCTGCCCTTCCGGTCTTCAGCGTACACTAATGTGTACGCTGAAGACCGTGGCTTATAGGAAGCGAGAAGACAGCAGAAATGGGCAGCGTGGATTCTTGGTGCTGGCAACCGGCTGCTGGACATTCTGCCTCTCGGTGGAACATCTGCCCCCAAAGTCCCGCCCCCCCAAGTGGAGCCCCACTTTCTGGCTGAAACGGATCGGGCCTGTTCTGCAGTGCTGCTGGGAAAGGAGGAACCTCCTGATTAAGTCTCACCTGCTCTTCCCACCCGCAGTGGAATACTGCCCCCATTCTCCACCCTGTGGTGGTGGTTGGGGTGGGATGTGGAGCTGTGCAATTTGTAGCTACAAGGAGCCACTTCCGTGCTCCAGCCCAGGTGTACAGCATGTGCAGAGGCCAGAGGGGATGCAGGCAAGGGGCGCAAGGCCTTCCACCAAGTGAATGCTTTACTGTGGGGGCATCTCTTCAGCCCCGAGTGATTGTCCCAGGTGGTCACAGCCCAGGTTGTGTCCAACCCCCAGGGGTCTCTGCTTGTTAGGTCTCGCTATTCGATGCGCAAGCATCGAGCTTGCGAGGATATAGGGCTTTAACCAGAGTTTAACCAAAAAGCCGATTTGATACAGTGCACATGGCTTTTAGGCGTGGCCTAAAGCGCGTGCACAGCATCAAATCGGCTTTTTGTGTAAACATCTGTTACTTAGCTCCGCCAGCAGCTCTTCCCGCTCCGCCCCTTGCTCTCCGCCCCCTGCCTCCCCAGCCGCCAGCACCTCCCCTCATCAGTTCCCCAGCAGCATCTGTTCCCCAGCCTGCCGAGAGCAGCTCTTCCTGATCCGCCCTCTCCCCACTCTCTCTCCCCTCACGACACTCCTCCTGCTCCGCCCCCTCCCCACTCTCTCTCCCAGCACTCTAGCATACAGCACGGAATTCAGGCAGCTGTCCCAATCTCTCTCTCCGTGTGACTGCCTCAGTGCTAGATGTCTCTTCTGCCTCTGCGGCTGTCTCAGCCCCTCTGTCTCCATGAGCATGTCTCAGTGCCTAGATGTCTCTTCTCTTCTGCCTCTGCAGCTGTCCCAATCTCTCTCTCCGTGTGACTGCCTCAGTGCTGGATGTCTCTTCTGCCTCTGCGGCTGTCTCAGCCCCTCTGTCTCCATGTGTATGTCTCAGTGCCAGATGTCTCCACTGCTTCTGCAGCTGTCTCAGTCTCTCTCGTTCCATGTGACTGTCTCAGTGCCCAGATGTCTCTTCTGCCTCTGCGGCTGTCCCAGTCTGTTTCCTTCTGTAACCACAAAATCCGGTGAAGTTTGGAGAAAGTGGAACATAAGTTTGGAAAGGCAGAGTGACTCATTTCATCCTAAATTTAGCTCCGGCCTCGTAGGCTCGGAAGCAGTGGCCCACGCCCTGCCCTGTCCAGCTTCCCTCTCACTTTATATCCGCATCGTGTCCATCCCACATCCAGTATCAAAATACGGTGAAGTTTGGAGAAAGTGGAACATAAGTTTGGAAAGGCAGAGTGACTCATTTCATCCTAAATTTAGCTCCGGCCTCGTAGGCTCGGAAGCGGTGGCCCACGCCCTGCCCTGTCCAGCTTCCCTCTCACTTTATATCCGCATCGTGTCCATCCCACATCCAGTATCACCCCCTCCTCTCAGCACCCACCCATCACCCATTGGCTCTGAGGCCCCAGCACCAGCACTGCTGCTTCTCTCCCCCACCCGAGGCCGGCGTTTCCCCTTTTAACCTCCCCCCTCCGTCCTACCCCTTTAATAATTCAGAATGCTTTTTTAGGTCTCGCTATTCGATGCGCACGCATCGAGCTTGTTTATTCATGTGTTCACGATGCCGCATCCTTTCACCTCAAACCCTCGTCTTAAATAATGTGCTAGGGCCCCGCGCTCCCTAGCATGGCGCCTGGTTTCATGTATTTCTTTTTTTTAATGATTGTGCTCGGGCATCACGCTGCCTACCACGATGCCCGCTATCATGGGTTTTATTTTCATTAATTTGCTCCTGCTCCACGCTGCCTAGCTAGCACTGTGCCCAGTTTTCTTTTTTTTGTAAATCTTGCCTGCCTCTCGCGTCCTTTTGCCACTTTGCCTTTTCCTTCTAACTCAGTAGTTACTTTCTACCTGCTGATGCTTAGTCGGCCTGTTTCCTTTTCTAGCCTCCTATTACGACCTGCCTCTTCAATTACCTGCATGCCTCTCTGATTACCCTCTTCCCCTGCACGCCTCCTCTTCCTCACTGGTGCCTTTGTATCCGCCCCACCCACCTCCCCCCTGCTATCATGTTCTCTCCTCTCCTTCTCTCTCTACAGATCGCACCTTCATCCTTAATGACGCTCCCTCTTCGCCTCCACCACCCTCCCGTGTCCTCATTATCACTCATCATCCCAACTCGCCAAGCTTTCCAGTTCACAATCAGTCATCACCACATCTCACAAAGGGTTTCAAGTTCACTATCAATCATTATCACTTCTCCTCAGGTTTTCCATTTTCATTTCCACAATCAATCACTTATTCGAGCCACTTTAAGCATTATTTTTGAATTATTGTGAGCTTTGTGTTAGCACGTCACCCGTTTTTTTATATTTACAACACGGGCGGATCGCTTTAGATATGGTCACGCCCCCTGCTTTTATGTTTGAAAAAAAAGATAGCTTTAAGTCTCGCAAATGCAACAGGTTTTGCATTTGCCAGAGCTTGAGCTATTGCGTCTGACTGGGGGAGAAGGGCGATAAACGAAGAAAAAGTCGCGTTTTATGATCCGGATAAGAGGTATTTTATTTGCATGTTTTCCGCGTTCAACTACATCCCAGAAACCCAAGAGAAAGCATTACATCAAACAAATGTGCTTGTATTTGTAAACAAGAGGAACGTGCAAGGATAGGTAAGTGCACAGGGGCAAAATACAAGGAATGATGTAAACGTTTCTCAACTTTGTCATGTAGACAATTCCCTTTTGGTGAAGCTGGAGTAGACTTGTTTTTTGTTGGCTTAGCTTGTGCCGCTTTTACAGTGCGGGTTACAGCTGCTTTTATGAAGCTTAATTTGTGGCGGGATAGGTGCCGGGGCTCAGATTACGTGGCAGCTTTTATTGAAATATGTTTCTGTTAGCGTGCCTAAGAAACCGCACAGAAATCATATTATTCAGGAGGACATGTTGTTTAGAGGGGAAAAAGCGGAGACTTTTAGCACTCGTGTTTATTTCACTTTGGTGGGAGCTACAGACGCTTTCACCAGTTCTGGCCTAAAAGTATTTCTCAGGCGGCCTTTGGAATCCGTGCGCGTCCTTTTCAGGCCATAAAGGCCTTTTTTACCCGCATAGAAGCCTTATCATATGTGCCCAGCCAGCTGCAGTCACGTGCCGTGTTTTGTCTGTGTGTTAATGTACATAAAAAGGTTAGACAATAAACACCTTATCACCCAATGCACGTGCATGCATCTCCATGTCGCCACCCCAGTCTCCACTGCCCTCTCTTCCCTCCGCCCCCCACGGTCGTCTGCTCGCCTTCTCTACCCCAGCTCCCATCACCCCTGCAGAGCACCCTCGTCTCCCCTCCCTCGCCCCCGCCTGTTGCACCATGCCTGCAAACGCTGCGCAGTTCCACGCATGGACTTGTATGGAAACCATGGAGTGTAACAACAGCATGTTTGTTGTGCGGATTATTTTCCTTTCGAGAATGACGTCATATGCAAAGCCACAAGGTAACACAACTGCATGACTTGTAATTGAACGTCACTAATGCAATACTTTGAATAGTAAAGGTATGAAGCGGATTTCAAACTCATTCGTTCTTTATTATGATTGCAAATCAGACACAGCGTGTCTCGTGGCGCATGCGGAGTTCAGCTGTAATGAAAACATAGAGATGATTAATGTAATACAATTTTGCAATGGTTCGCATCACTTCATGGTTTGGTTTATTTTGATATCGATTGTTGGCAAAGATTGAATCCACATAATGTGTTCAATGTTTATCCTTTCGTAGTTACATGCCAGAATCTAGTTCAGGACGTCCCTTCAGACATCATAGGCTGGTTAAACTAAAACATCTGTGATTATTTATTACATGTATGGCCTTCATGAACGCTCCCCCCCCCCGCCCCTCTCCCTCTATCTTTTCTCTGTGGTCTTGTACTTTAAGGGTGTTGGTGATTACATCAGCGGCACCACCATCATTTGTCTTCAAAGGCTTGAAGGCAATCTGCTTCCCCGCCCCCCTGGTGTTTATGGCTTTTCACGCTCGCTGATGCGCTTTTTCCCCTCCCACCCTTCCTTTGATGTCCTCCACATGTGGCCTCTGCCTGTCGCCTCTCCGTCCTTCACAGCCCCTCTCATGGAGTCTCAAATTTGGGGACTACATCTTCAAAACAAGCCTGTTCATGCTGACACTTGCAATTAGAATCCTTTCTTTCTTTCCTTCCTTTCCTTCCTTCCTTCCTTTCATTCTTTCCTTCCTACCTTCTTCCTTCTTTCTTTCATTCTTTCTTTCTTCCCTTCCCTTCCCTTCCACATTATCACTCAGCACCACCACGGCATCACTCAGCGCCACCCATCACTCAGCGCCACTCCAGCATCACTCAGCACCACCACAGCACCACTCAGCACCACCACGGCATCACTCAGCGCCACCCATCACTCAGCGCCACTCCAGCATCACTCAGCACCACCACATCATCACTCAGCGCTACCCCAGCATCACTCAGCACAACCCCAGCATCACTCAGCACCACCACATCACCACCACATCACCACTCAGCACCACCACAGCATCACTCAGCGCTACCCCAGCATCACTCAGCGCTATCCCAGCATCACTCAGCACCACCACATCATCACTCAGCGCTACCCCAGCATCACTCAGCGCTACCCCAGCATCACTCAGCACCACCACATCACCACCACATCACTACTCAGCACCACCACAGCACCACTCAGCACCACCACAGCACCACTCAGCACCACCACAGCACCACCACAGCACCACTCAGCGCCACCACAGAACCACCACTCAGCACCACCACAGCATCGCTCAGCACCACCACAGCACCACTCAGCACCACCACAGCACCACTCAGCGCCACCACAGAACCACCACAGAACCACCACATCACCACTCAGCGCCACCACAGAACCACCACAGAACCACCACAGCACCACCACAGCACCACTCAGCACCACCACAGCATCACTCAGCAACACCACAGCATCACTCAGCACCACCCCAGCATCACTCAGCACCACTCACCATCACCACATCATCACTCAGCATCACTCAGCACCACCACAGCACCACTCAGCATTACCACATCATCACTCAGCGCTACCCCAGCATCACTCAGCACCACCACATTATCACTCAGCACCACCACATTATCACTCAGCGCCACCACATTATCACTCAGCACCACCACAGCATCACTCAGCGCAACCACAGCATCACTCAGCGCAAACACAGCATCACTCAGCGCCACCCCATCATCACTCAGCACCACCACAGCATCACTCAGCGCAACCACAGCATCACTCAGCGCAACCAGAGCATCACTCAGCGCAACCACAGCATCACTCAGCGCCATCACTGCATCACTGGTTCAAATATGTTCTTTCAATGTTTCAAGCTGTTTTCAAGCTTTCAAGCTTTATTACAAAACACAAAAAGATGTTAATATTTCACTTCTGTTCTTGTATTTTCGTCACAATAAAAAACACTGAATATAATCTTCACAAAAGTTATTTACAAAAGTTTAAGCTATTGCCATTACAAATTAAATACATTATTTAACAATTAATTAAAAAAAAAGCCATTGTAATTTGTAATATCAATACATCTAAGTCACGTAAATAAAAAACATGTTGCATTACAAATGCTATAGGTGTCACATTTGCGAAAGTTATAACTATTGGCATTGTAAATGACAAAGCTATTCATTTAGCTATTTTAACAAACACATAAATAATAAAAAATGTCATTTATAAGACCAATAGCTCAAACTTTCCTAATGCGAGACCTATTGCATTTCCAATGCTTGTTTTTAGTTGTGTGACCCATCCCTCCCCCTGGCTTCACACCTCAGCGTGTTTGTTGTCTGAGGTTGGGTGACTTGCAATAAAACTTGGCATGTGTTTTTTGAAAAGCAAAGAAATAATTGGAAATGAGTATAATGGATTGAAGAAAATCAAAGATATAAAGAATATTATCGGTTAAAATTGTCGAGCAAATTAATGGTTGAATACGAATTTAATTCATTAAATTCATTTAAATAGGCTGTGCAGCCTGACGGGTACCAGAATGCGGTTCCCTCGTGTTCTTACTAGTTTGCAGCGCAAATGGGTGGAGCGCGGCCGACAAAGTTGAATTTGGAAGAGTACACAATACAACGAGTAACGTGAACATAAACAAAGGAGTACATAGAAGGGCATCTCTCCACTACAGATGTGTTATTGAATGAACTTTCCGCCCTTTCGGAGAGAGTGCACCCAGTATGAAGCGTTAAGTGTTAAGAGCATATGGGACAGTGTTACAAACATCGTGAACGCAGGAGTTATGTTTCCTGCCACACTTGATTGTGTTTATATACAAAATGAACTTTGAAATGCAACTTTGATTACTGAGCAAAAAGCATTAAATTGTATAATATATACATGAAATATTTGGTGGACGATTTTAACTGTGTAAATTGTATTTAAATAGCTTCAGGGCTTACATATTTTAGCCTTTGAAACTGCTTGGGTGGGGAGCTCGGACTTCAGTTTTATTGTGACATAGTTCACAGAGGCATTCTGGGCAATAGAGTTTAAGAGAGGAGCAGCATCAGAGTGAGAGGCCGCGTAGCTCCAGTAGTCCGTTGTCGAGTTTAGCATGAGTTAATGTCACGTGATAGTGCAGCTGATGGTATTTGGAGGTGAATAAATGCGACTGTTCGCCATCGTTGATTCAGTGAAGCTTTTTTGGACAAGAAGAGTGGGAGCAGAATGCAGTTTTGTCCGTGAGGTGGATCCCAAAAAAATGAATTATGACAGAACATTATTCACAACTGTTGAAATGGAGGTTGAAATAACATGTGCCACGGTAAGCGCCCTACAGTCTACAGGGTATTGTCTCACTGAGATCACTAATGGGCTTCAGAGGAGAACAGAAAGTTTAGAAACTGATTAGTATGTATAGATGTTTGGATCCTATATATGAGAAGTGATTGGGAGATTAGACATTAAGCATGGGGAGTGCTCGAAGCTATGAAATAATCACAGATAATGAAAGCAATCTTTCAAGTATAAATTGAACTACTGAGAAAAATGGTTTATGGGAGTTTGCTTATTGTATAATGATTACTATAGAACTGATCAAGATAAATTTTCTTTGTACTTTAGAAACCCCCGAAGAAGGGATCTTTCCCGAAATACATTGGGTGACTTGCAATAAAACGTGGCATGTGGAACTGTGGAATTTTAGTTTACGAACTGAACATCATCTGCGCCAGCTTGTCACCTATGTACAACGTGCACGACAAACCACTTTAGGTATCACGGTCTCCCTGTCCACGATCGGTTGCCAGCGCGCCCCTCTGACCCAGCAAGCATCCTCCGCGCACCCTGGCTCCCCCTCCCTCCCTCTCATGAGCATGACCCTTCCTCATGGCCCTGTCCCTGGGAGTCACGCCAGCGCCTGACCAGCACCTCCTCTCCTCCCATGAATGCCCCTCTGTCAATAACCCTTCCCTCCGCACTGGATTGTCCACGCGGCATGAATACCACTCCTTTGACTGACCCCTCACCCCGTGTCCAGCTGTCCACACAGGTCCGAGGCCATTGCCTAAGCCGGGAGATATCATTTACTGCCCCTTATTGTATGGAATCGCCCCTCTTCAAAGGACACACTGTTGATCAGGGCCTCCCCACCCCCTGGGATATGATCAGGCGCACACATCCTAAGACCTGGCGAAACACTCAGCTGCATGATGACCCCCCCTCCTCTTATCAGCAGGTCGAGGACCTCTATTGTGAAGGTATATGGGGGTGGGATTGACACGAGGATTACGGGGATGTGTCTTTCCTTGTTGTTCACAATGTTCCGATTGTAATAAAGAAAGGTCACATGCCATAAACCAGTGTATAAGAGGCCAGGCCTCCGAGAGGCTGTTAGAGCACCTCGAGACGATACCTTGTTGTCCGATCTGATGTGTTCTGCTCCGTCGGAATAAACTTCTGTTTCCTGCCTTCTGGTCTCTGGCGCCTGCCTCATTGCTTGGTAATTTGAATGGTACAAGGGCGGTTAGCGCCGGGCAAATCTTGAGAAAGGTCCTAGCCCTACCTTTTTCTACAATTGGCGTCCCAAAGCGTGGGGCCCATCAGCGACACGTGGATCCAGTGGGAGAGGTCCCGATGACAGAGTGAACGACTGCAACGATCGGGAAGAGCTTGTGTCCGATAGACCCTCGTCTGACAGCCGATCATCCGACCTTCACTAGTTCTGAACAGACCTCTCTCGAGTGATCTACGGTCCTGACTGGGAACCATCAGGAGTGCCACGGGCATCACGAAGGAGAGAGGACGATCGGGCGCTGGATCCAGAAGACAGGAAACCGTCCATGCGGTCCGGGTAAGGTCGTGTAAAACACGACAAATTGGAAAAAATATTGTTTTGTTTGGATAATACTAGTATTACGCTTTGGTGAAACCTCTGGAGATTCACTGTCTGCAAACGGGGAAAAACAAACAGGCTCTCTCTTTGCAAGCAGTGAAGGATAGGTAACGCAGACTTTTGTCCCCGTTGTAATCCGTCGTGCCTATCTTCCTCCCCCACTGTTTCCCGAACTGTCGTTCGTGGATTATTGTCTGGAGATTCTTTGTCCGCAAACAGGGAAGAACAAGGTCTCTCTTTGCAGGTAGAGAAAGAGTGGGTAACGATAACTTTTCGTGCCCACTTATTCTCCCCACTGGATTGTTTGATTGACCGATTATTTGGTATTGGTTCTTTTGAGGTATTCACGGCCTCCAAACAACGTAGAATAGAAATATTCTGTCTAGTCTTTGTCCGCCGTGATAAGATAGGTAGTGCAGACTTTTGTCCCCGTTGTAATCCGTCATGCCTGTCTTCTCCCCACTGGTTGGTAGCCTGTTTAGCCCGGACCGCTTATTAGAGATGAACCATCCAGCTCCACTGGAGGGCACCCCTAATAAGGACATGTTCACTAAGCATGGACTAGTCGCTATAGCTTATACTAAGTTATGGCATAAATATACAAAGAAGAACCCTGAAAGTCAGTGGCCACTGATAGGTTCCTTTGACGATCATAAAATAAAAGCATTAGAAATAGCGCTACAGGAAAATAAGACTACGCCCACTATGCTCGATAGTATCGGCATGTGGCGCAAAGAAACGGAACAACGAAAGAAAAGAGAAGAAGCAAAAATAGGGAAAGAATTACGAAAGGCAGCCCACCTAGCCGCAAAGCAACTAGAAGAAGAAATAAAAGAAAGAAAGGAAACCACGCGAAACCAAGAATCAGGGTCGACAGGCCAATGTCCTGTTAGGACCCCCTCTGCGCTCTACCCTGAATTGCCCTCCAAACAACGGGCGAACGATGAGTTACTGCTAGGTCCCCCAATCATCTACATGCCCCCTCCATATGCCCCCTGCCGGCAAAGCTTTCACGCTCCGAGTGTGAGCGAAAGCGATCTTAGTGCTAGTGCACCGGCCCTCACGGTCTCCGCACCAGTCGCATTAGCAACATCATCAGACACTCCCGAGGCTAGTCAGCAACCACCAGCCAGGCCAAATAGGTTGAGCAAAGATGAGCGGATGGGATCGACAAAATAGCAAAGACCTTAGTAGAACGAAGGGAGAGCGAAGAGTACACAATGAACATATATAATTCACATGCCGACAGCCACAGGCGGCATTTCATTTTGCGATTCAGCTACCACACCCTGAACGCATATGAAGATAGGTATCGAAGTAAGGGCCCCGCTAAACTAACAACACTGTATAGGAAGATTGATGTTGGAGATGGGACTGAATGTGAGGCGACGGAGCTCTTCATGCAGATGCTTGAGGTCTTCCGCCACCTCACGGAACAAAAGCCAGAAGCCAAGGATACAGTCCCTGAAACGACCTCAGTAGCAGTAGCCAATACTATGATGCCCATCAGAGAGGCGGCCCCTTACTGGATCCCGCCACGGGGCCAGGGAACAAGCGATGATATCAATAATGAAAATGCAAAAGGGAGGGTTGTGTACAATTGGGTTTACCAACCATGGGACCGACAAGATATCCTAACCTTTAAACAAACTCTGCCCGATTTAAGAAAGAACCCGACAGCATTCTATACCGAATTAGGCACAGCCTTGGGTTCGACGATAATGACTTTGGCAGACATTGACTTGTTCTTCGGGTTATGCCTGCCAGCTGACGTGTGGAAGCAAATCCGGAAGGCTGACCACACGGATCTGTTTGGACATACCTGGGACCAACTCGGTAAATTAGATAGACAACGAGAACCTGGAAGGAAACCAGTGAAAGACATACTAGAACTCCCAGACAAAATAGTTCAGAAATTAAAGACACTGATCTTGAAAGAAAGGTAGACTGGTCGATAGTCACGGCCTGTCGACAGAAACCACAGGAAGATGTGTCAGAATACTTCTCCCGATTCGAGACAGTGTTCTCCGACTACAGTGGCCAAGACATGACCACCGCAACCGGACAGCACCTGTTTGTACAAAATTACGTAAAAGGCCTAACACAAGAGGTCTCCCAAAAGCTGCAGACGAGTGAGAGTAGTTGGGGGGCCTCCAAACCCGCAGCTATCCTTCAGATGGCTCAGTATTACGAGCACCAAAAGAATGAGAATGATAGGGCGTCCGAGAAAAAGAAGAAAGATTTAAAAGAAAGGGTAATGATAGCCCAGATACAAGGTATAACGATAGGACGGGAACATCAAAGGGGGAACTACCAATCAGCCACCCCCAGAGATCTACCTCCTAAAGATCACACTCCCACACCCCACCCTGGACGTAGAGACATTAGCAATGACCAATGCGCCTTCTGCAAAGGGTTCGGCCATTGGAAATTCCAGTGCCCGGTTATGCTAGAGATGAATAGAAATAGGGACTCCAGGGGTGTGGCAGGTGGTCCGAAAAATAGAGGACGAGGGCACACCAACGACACCAACAACGACAGATCAGGGAGACTGAACACATTTGACCGTCCCCGACAGAACCAATATCAGCTGTCCGAAGGTGAAAATGCCCCCGACTTTGCATAGGACTGCCAGGGGCAAGGGAGGGATCCAGTCGAGCTCTGTGTTGACCAGCAAGGTCCTTATGTCACCGCTAAGGTCCTGGGTACAGAGTCTCCATTCTTGGTAGACACTGGGGCGACACGTAGTGTGTTATCAAAACGACTGATTCCAAGGGCACCCTTGTCTGGCTCACACATAACGTCGATAGGTTTCGATGGAACGCCTTCCACTAACCCCCTGTCCGTACCTATTTCCTTTGACCTAGAAAACAACACCACTGACGCGACATTCCTGCTTTCCTCCAACTCCCCTGACGCCATTATGGGCATTGACTTACTGAAACATTTCCGAGCTACCATTAGGTGTTCCCCAGATGGAATACGAGTCATCCTGTACGACAACCCAGACATGCCCAGATCCCGTCCCCCACGACACATGTACTCCATAACTGACGCTGACATGTCCTTGCTTGACACCCTGCCTCCGTACCTGTGGGCCAAAAACGACTCTGATGTGGGGCGAATGATGATTGATCCTATCCACATAACTGTACGACAGGACGCTATGCTCCCGAAACTCCCGCAATATCGGATATCCCCAGAGGGTGAGAAGGCACTGGTAGCGATCATTCAGTCTCTGGTAGATGCAGGAGTGGTTGAAGAGGTGGTTAGCAACGTCTGCAACAGCCCAATCCTACCTATTGTTAAGAAGCAAGGTGAAGGAGATGAGAAAGCGTACCGCTTCATCATCGACTTGCGAGAGATTAACAAAGTGGTTGTACCCCAATATCCTGTAGTCTCTGATATCACCACCATTCTGACCCTCATCCCGTCCACTGCCACCACCTTCACTGTTATCGACCTTAAGAACGCGTTTTTCTCTATCCCCATTCATCCAGACAGTCGTTATCTCTTCGGTTTCACTTTAAAATCCCGCTCGTACCGATTTTGTAGAGCTCCCCAGGGGTACACTGAAAGTCCCAGCATTTACAGCCAGGCCCTCAAAAGACAGCTGGATGCCTTCCAGCTACCAGAGGGAGTGGTGTTGATCCAATATGTCGATGATATCCTTTTGGCGGCCGACACCACCCCGCTTGCAACGACAGCCACCGTCCAACTCCTACACTTTCTTGCAGAAAATGGCCATAAAGTCTCCAAAAAGAAGTTACAGTTCTGCCAGCCACAAGTGACTTACCTAGGCCATCTTCTGTCCAAAGAAGGGAGGAAACTTACACCTGACCGAATCCAAACCATCCTAGACACCCCCATCCCAAAAACACAAAAACAGGTCCGCTCTTTGGTTGGCCTAACCTCTTTTTGCAGACAGTGGTTGCCTAATTACAGCCTCATTGTGAAACCATTACTTGCCCTGCTGACCAAAGATGTCCCCTCCCCGCTTCCTTGGACCACTGGGTGTCAAGCCTCCTTTAAGGAATTACGGGATGCACTCTGCTCCGCACCCGTCCTCGGAACGCCGGATTACTCCAAACCCTTCTCCCTCTTCACCCACGAAAGGGAGGGATGCGCATTGTCTGTCCTAACTCAATCGATTGGTCCTAAGCAGCGCCCTTGTGCCTACTTCTCCGCCACTCTTGATCCTGTAGCCAGAGCTTTACCTGCCTGCCTTCGAGCAGTAGCTGCCGCTGCTGTCTCTATCCGTCAGAGCGAGGGAATCGTGCTTTCCAACTCCCTCACTGTACTAGTACCCCATGCTGTCGACACCCTCCTGAACCAAACCAAGACCCAACACCTGACTAGCGCACGACTGACAGGGTACGAACTGACGCTACTTGCACCCCACATCACACTAAAGAGATGCACAACTTTGAATCCTGCCACATTGTTGCCCCTGCCTGAAAATGACCCGACGTTCCTCCCATCCACGACTGTGTGACCCTCACGGACGAACAAACTAGGAGTAGGGTTGACCTCCGAGACACTGCTTTTACTGACCCCGATGGAGAGCTATGGGTAGACGGCTCATGCATCAAACTCCCAGATGGCACCACTTCAGCTGCCTATGCCGTAACGACAGCCCGAACAGTAGTTGAGACAGCCCGCATCACACAACGATCTGCCCAGGCAGCAGAGCTGATAGCCCTCACACGAGCATGCATCATTGCCACGGGGACCACCGCGAACATATACACAGACAGCCAGTATGCTTTCGGGGTGGTCCACCATTTTGGACTCCTGTGGAGGGAGAGGGGATTCCTGACGTCCCACGGCACCCCAATCCTCCACGGAGATTTAGTATCCGCTCTGATTGAAGCAGTTCTCCTCCCCAAACGATTAGCGGTGATCAAATGTCAGGCACACAAAAGGGTGACAGACTTAGTTGGACAAGGGAATGCATTGGCCGACATCACTGCACGAACCACAGCCGAGAATAGGACGGTGACACGCATGTATGTGACCAGGTCACAAGCAGAAAAATGGAGTGACACAAGGGAAATGATCAGAGACATACAGTCGGCCAGCACCCCTCACGAGCTGACTAAGTGGGCAAGGGTGGGTTTGAAGGATGAAGAGGGCTGCTGGCGAACGATGGATGCAAACAAGTGGTTGCTACCTGACTCATATCTGATCCCCATACTAACGATGGCACATTCCCCCGCACACATAGGATCTGCACCCATGATCGAACTCATTTCCAAAGTCTGGCACAACGACAAAATCCCCGACTCGGCCAGACGCCTAGTTCAGCAGTGCCTCATCTGTCTGCATCACAACCCCGGGAAAGGAACTGTGGTACCCCGGGGAGGGTTTGGGACCCCCAATCACCCCTTTGAGGTCCTCCAGATGGACTACATCCAACTAGAGAGATGCCAAAGCCTGAAGTATGTACTAGTCATCGTATGTGCCTTCAGCAAATGGGTAGAGGCCTATCCAACCCGTGACAACACTGCCATGACTACTGCCAAAGTACTACTGAAGGAATTCTTCCCTCGCTATGGCCTTTGTCGAATTTTATGGAGCGACAATGGTCCCCACTTCATAGCTGAGGTTATCCAACTAATCCTAAAGGGGTTGGGGGTGAAGCAAAGGTTCCATGCGGTCTTCCACCCCCAAGCCGCCGGTCTGGTGGAACGCCATAATGCCACACTGAAGCTGAAATTGTCAAAAATAGTGGCCACCACTGGACTTAACTGGCCGGATGCCCTCCCACTGGCCTTGTTATCAATGCGCTCCACTCCCACCAAGCACCATTTGACACCCTATGAGGTCATATTTGGGCGACCGATGAACCTCTGGACTGCTCCCAAACCTACCTCCATTCATGACGTCCCAGACGTCCTACTATCTGATTATTTGTGCAAGTTAACTAAAACGTTGTCTGTCATTCATCAACAGGTGCAGCAGGCCATCCCCGATGCTTCCAGGGGCCCCGGCCATGACATCCAACCGGGAGATTTCGTGTTGATACGAAATTTCCAGCGGACCAAGAGTCTGGAACCGCGGTGGACGGGCCCCTGGCAAGTGCTGATTACCACCCGAACGGCGCTTCGAGTGGAGGGGAAGAAGCACTGGCTGCACGCGCATCATTGTCGGAAGGTCTCTGCGAACCTGGCCACGACAGAAAACGTCAGCACCCAAGAAGAGCTCCTGAGCAAAGACCGACCGATATTGGACTGTTATCCCGATACTGAGGCACTCGAACTTGCAAAATTCTCTGATCCCACTGTGCCATCCAGAGAAGGGTATTTCCTGCGTCGAAAGGAGGGAGTTTCGGCTAAGTAGGCCACGGACTAAGTTGAATCTCAGAACGGTGACCTAAGCACAATCAAGGGTTACCGGGAGAGAAGCTAAACGAAGTCTGTGGTTCTGCCCGCTACCGAGCCCCCTTGAAGGTGATGGAAGCGCCAGATAAGAAGATGATGGAAGCGCCAGATAAGAAGATGATGGAAGCAACAGGAAATACCCAGTATAGAAATCCCAAGACTGACAACTTGCACAAATCAAAGACAATCGCACTCTTCATCGTCTTCCTCTTCTGCCTCCTCCTCATGACCTCCTTCTGGATTCTAGAGGAAAGTACACCGGCTCATGAGGCATTACTCCCTACTGCACAGCCAACACCCCTGAAAGAGCATCACCTAATTTCTCTGTCACCTCAGCTCCGAGAGAGGCGCAGAGAATTCTGGAACAATTCCTTCGTGCAACTGTTGCACCAACACAACCTTGCTGCAAATGCTACAAACTGCTGGATCTGCGGGTTGCTCCCGCATGCCACTGGACACTCCATCCCCTTCATCCCTTCTCCTTTCTCAGTTCACGGCTCCTGCCTCGCCTGGTTGATCCTCATGCAAGAGAGCCACAAGGACAACGCCACCTCCAGCCAGACGGTGTCACACTTCTACTCTGGTTTCTGGCTGAACAAAACCGGAAAGACTTCTGCTGCCCTGTGTCCTGCACTAACGGGCGCCACCTTCCTTAAAGACATTCCAGCCAAAGAACGAGTCGAAGTACAGGTGCTCCACAATCCAGCCAGGACCACCTTCTCTCATCTGCAAAAACAAACTACCGCTACTCTGACTGTGGCCCTGTCTGTTATCAATGTCACAGGTCTTGTGTGTCTCGAAGGCCATGGAACGCAGCTGGTGGGTCACAGTGCCTGCCGAATCACCAGAACATTGGACTCAGTTGACCCCCCTTCCTTTGTTGCTTCTCCGAATATGTACTTTGTGTGTGGCACCAAAGCTTACACCTGGCTCCCGAGAGGTTGGAAGGGCGCCTGTTACATTGCCTTCGTTCTTCCACCCACATATGTAGCCCCTTGCCAACCATCACCGGCAGAGGCGTGCAGATGACATTGGACAAACCGACTCCACCGGAGCACAGTTCCTAGATGCAGCAAAAGGACTTGTTCCCCTGTGGGGCCCAATGGCAAACAGCTGCGCTATCCGACACCTGACCCAGGCAGTGGAAACAACGATCAACATCACGGCTGGCATCCTCGCCAACAACACGGCTGAGCTTCAGGCGGTCCGTCTTGTGACCCTTCAAAACCGCCTTGTCTTAGACGTGGTCCTAGCCGACCGAGGAGGAGCATGCCGCATCATCGGATCCAGCTGCTGCACATACGTGCCTGACAACTCGCCTTCAGTCTACAAAGCCATTGAACACCTCCACAGACTTTCCTCGGAGGTTCACCAAGAGCAGGAAGGATGGTCGCTTGGGAGCTGGTTTTGGGACACTTTGAAGAACTGGGGTTGGAGGTTGTTTTCCTTCGTGCTGATACCTGTTGTGATATTATGTGGGTGTTGCTTAGGTATCCAATGTCTGCCATCTTTGTGCGGCCTTGTTTCTAACTGTATGTGCCCAAAGACTTTGGACTTCCGAAATGAGCGCATGAGTCCCCTCTATGAAGTAGAAGTACGTGGCCTTATGGGGATAAATCCGAACTGACAAGTTGGCGATACATGTTAAAAGGGAGGACTGTGGAATTTTAGTTTACGAACTGAACATCATCTGCGCCAGCTTGTCACCTATGTACAACGTGCACGACAAACCACTTTAGGTATCACGGTCTCCCTGTCCACGATCGGTTGCCAGCGCGCCCCTCTGACCCAGCAAGCATCCTCCGCGCACCCTGGCTCCCCCTCCCTCCCTCTCATGAGCATGACCCTTCCTCATGGCCCTGTCCCTGGGAGTCACGCCAGCGCCTGACCAGCACCTCCTCTCCTCCCATGAATGCCCCTCTGTCAATAACCCTTCCCTCCGCACTGGATTGTCCACGCGGCATGAATACCACTCCTTTGACTGACCCCTCACCCCGTGTCCAGCTGTCCACACAGGTCCGAGGCCATTGCCTAAGCTGGGAGATATCATTTACTGCCCCTTATTGTATGGAATCGCCCCTCTTCAAAGGACACACTGTTGATCAGGGCCTCCCCACCCCCTGGGATATGATCAGGCGCACACATCCTAAGACCTGGCGAAACACTCAGCTGCATGATGACCCCCCCATCTCTTATCAGCAGGTCGAGGACCTCTATTGTGAAGGTATATGGGGGTGGGATTGACACGAGGATTACGGGGATGTGTCTTTCCTTGTTGTTCACAATGTTCCGATTGTAATAAAGAAAGGTCACATGCCATAAACCAGTGTATAAGAGGCCAGGCCTCCGAGAGGCTGTTAGAGCACCTCGAGACGATACCTTGTTGTCCGATCTGATGTGTTCTGCTCCGTCGGAATAAACTTCTGTTTCCTGCCTTCTGGTCTCTGGCGCCTGCCTCATTGCTTGGTAATTTGAATGGTACAAGGGCGGTTAGCGCCGGGCAAATCTTGAGAAAGGTCCTAGCCCTACCTTTTTCTACAGAAACAGTGATTCCCCTGTGTTTTTTGAAAAGCAAAGAAATAATTGGAAATGAGTATAATGGATTGAAGAAAAGCAAAGAAATAAAAGGAAGAATATTATTGGTTAAAATTGTGGAACAAGTTAATGGTTGAATACGAATTTAATTCATTAAATTCATTTAAATAGGCTGTGCAGCCTGATGGGGACCGGAATGCTGTTCCCTCGTGTTCTTACTTTTGTCTGAGGTAGCCATGGTAGGCCTTCCCTTTCTGGCTAGCCGTATAACACTTAATTATGTTAACAGATCCATCGCTTAAGGTGCTTTGTCGACGCCTGTCTACAACAAATAATGCACCAGGCCTTTTACCATTAGCCCGCGTTATCCTGTTAAGTACATAAAAAATGTTGCCTGGTAAATTGGCAGCTGGCGTATGCTGCTATGACGAGGTCAGATTGGGATCACAATTTGGCCCGGGCACTGACGAAATAAGTGGCCCACATTTGCGGGGCTTGGCCCACACATTCGCTGGCGTGGCCCAAATTCACAGGCGTGCCCTTTCATGAAACACACAAGGAGTGTAAGTGGGAGGATATTGTTCTTATGAAGGACACAGGGCCAATGTGACAATGTCCTACAAGCTGAGCAACTGAAAAACAGCGAGGCCCCTTTCTATTACCAAATTATTCCCAGCCCTCCCCCTCCAGAGCAGGAACACCTGAAAACAGCGAGGCCCCTTTCTATTAAAAAATTATTCCCAGCCCTCCAGCGCAGGAGCATATGAAAACAGCGAGGCCACTTTCTCTTAAAAAATTATTCCCCAGCTCTCCAGCGCACGAGCATCGGAAAACAGCGAGGCCCCTTTCTCTTAAAGAATTATTCCCCAGCCCTCCAGCGCAGGAGCACCTGAAAACAGCGAGACCCCTTTCTCTTAAAAAATGATTCCCCAACCCTCCAGCGCAGGAGCACCTGAAAACAGCGAGGACCCTTTATCTTAAAAAATTATTCCCCAGTCTCGCTGCGCAGGAACACTTGAAAACAGCGAGGTCCCTTCCTACTAAAAAATTAGTCCCCAGCCCTCCAGCGCAGGAGCACCTGAAAACAGTGACGCCCCAGCTTTTTGTAAATTACTCAGCCCTTCACTACCTCAGGGTAATGCCGTGGCAGGAGAGGGGCTAAAGCAAAAACACAGCTTCTGGGCCATCCTTGGGGGTGGGGCCAAGGTGAAGACGGTGCGTGTTCCCCACATCACCCGGCCCCCATAGTGAGAACCATTCTTCCTCGCCCCGTATGCCCTGAATGAGAAGGGCTGTTGTCGAGGACTAATGCAAGCACTGTTACTGGGCTGCGTGGGCCCCAGGGTAGCCAAGGTGAAAATGGCTCATAGGACTGAGCAACACCTGGCCCCCTGGGAGGCGGATTCTGGCGCACAATCACCCCTCCCCAGCCCACCATCAGCATGATTGCTTGGCAGGGCAGGGGGTCAAAGAGAGGCCACAGCTGATCATCGCTGTACGGCCAGCCGCACAGCGAAGCTGCTTTCTTCTCCTTGTCAGTGCTCTCTGTGGACTGGTAAAGGGGGAAAAAACTGGCCCACAGAGTGCACTGAGACACCGGCCCTTCGGTCCATGCCCTAGTGCCCGCAGTACCAATCCGCCCCTGGCTATGATCCACCTTTATGCGAGCCTTGCTGTTTACATTCCTCCCCGGGTTATTGTACTATTCAAGTTTCCCTTGTAATGCATCTACATGTTTGTTTGCAGCAATCAGTTTTTTTTAACTGCTCAAGCCTTTCAACGTGCGTTTTTGCTTTACTTGTATTTCACAGTGATTTTAAAATGGCGTAATTCGTTTGTTAATGTAACGACAACCAATTTTATACTGTGTAATAAAATACTAATTTTATAATTTTTACACCTGCAGCTCCGGGATGATGTCTTGCCAAAGACAGCCGGTAGTATTTTTTCCAAGCACGTCATGCCTACCTCGTTTTCCTTTATATCCAATGCGGTCACACTCCGTTATTGGTATATCACTAAGCTCCGAAGATTGAGTTCAAGCCTGTTCATTTTCTGCAGGGCCTCTAAAGTACCCAGGTGGGCTGGTGACTCTTGCCTGCTGTCTGCCCTAGTTCTGTAGGAATGGTGCTGTGTGCAAACCGCGCACACATGAACAGAACTGCTTCTAGGCGCTGCAGTAGACTGGTATGTCATTATACAAGGATATTGTATCTATTTTCCTGAATGCCCGACCCAACTCCAGAAACTGGGGTTGTACCTTTTCCAAACAATGTTTTAGTATATAAGGAAGCTGCAGCAATTTCCGTCAGGCAGCTTCCCTTGGCTTCCAACCATCCACGTGGGAGATAGTTTTGATTGCTCAGACTTTTCAGAGTTAAAATCTGTGTTTTTTTAAAACTATTTATTGCCTAGCACGCCTCTGTTTTATTATATAGAGGAAAAGGGGCCCCTGGTTTTTATACTTCGCTACGCGTCTGCTGGGGGAAGGGGCAGTGGAGTTCAGATAGAACGGGGAAAATGGGTGTAAGAATGACAAAGGTGTGTGGTGTTTTATTATTATGTATATTTCAGCAGTGCCCTCTATCAGGCCTTCCCACATGCACCATCGCAGATCTCGTATCCCGCTACTGCAGGCCTTCTTTCTTGCCATACTTTATAAATGAAGGTTTATTGTCTCTATAATGTGCTGCACGGCTAAACACTTATGCAGTCCCATAGGCAAGACCTATTGGCTATGCCAATGCTTGCTGTTTTTTTTACATTGACTATAGTCTCAGACTGAGTCGCACAATCATATGATTTTTCGTCGATACCAAGATTTTTAGGGGGAACCCAGGTGTCTTGGTAATCAATTTATCCAATACACCCCTTTCCACTCCCTTCTCTGCATTTTAAGCAACATGCAGTCCCTTATGGTACAGATATTATAATCACTCCCTCTCTTATGTATTCTGAGCGTGGTTCTTCCATGTTGTACTGTAAAATCCTTGTTGTTTTTTAGTGTTGGCCAAATTCACAAATGGGTTTTAGAAAAGGAAAATGTGTACTCAGGCGCAAAACATTCCCCACCTCTGATGGAAGTTCTTTTTTGCAGTTCATAAATGGGTTTACATTGTGCACGTGAAAAATAGTTGTTTTTTTGTTGCCTTGTTAACGGGATTTAAATCTTGCATTAACTCTGAGTAATATCTTAAAACTGTAAGCCTCTTACATTCTAAACCTAATTCACTTTTAAACCTCTAAATATTACTCAGATTATGAAACTGATGCGCACAGACCTTTGCATTGGTTGATGATTTAATTTGAATTGTATCTTTGACTATTAAAACAACTTAATTTTTAAATCTAAATTCAATATTTGTCTGACTTCTGTTTCTACCTAAAACTAAGGTAAATAGATAAACTCCTAAATTTCACAGTTCCTGAAACTTCCACAAGTCAGTTGAATAAAGGAAGCTAACAGCCAGTTCCAGATGGACCAGTTGGGAAGCCGGGCACTATCACAGAAGACTGTGGGCATAAGAGCTCTTCTGAGCAACCCCACAGCATGGGCTGATAGTATGGGGATGTTGAGGCAGCATCCTTCCCGCTATGCTAAAGTGCACATAAAATGACCTGTGGGATCTCCTACAGAGTATCTTTCATTTGAGTCAGTGGTATTGCTATGCTCTGCTCCAACTCCTGGAGAAAGGGGGCATGTGGCAAAAGGCATGCTACCTCCATATAGGCATGGTAGCGATTCGGGGTTAGAGGAGATTTTGCACTGACTGCAATGCTACTGCTGTACCAACAGACAGCAGCAATTTGTGCTGTGTGTGGACATCATGCATGTCCAGAGAAGTCAGATGTCACAGTCAGCTTGTTGGTCTGCAGTGTTGCTCTACAGAGCCATTGTGTTCACCCATTGCACAATGTTTGGAATGCTATTGCAACACCTAACGAACCAACTGACAATATACACTGCTGGTATAAGGTTATCGTAGCACAGGGGTCTCCAACCTTTTCTGTAGTGAGAGCTACTTCTGATCAGTGAAAATCATTGTGAGCTAGTGAAGGCTAAGCAACTCGCACAGTGCTACCAGACTCCCCCACACCCAGCTTAATTACCTTTAAGACTAATGACCATAGATCTAGATGCTATGGTTTGAACAAAATACTTTGACTAGCGGCACTATTACAGGGCTGCCACATGTGTCAGTGGGAGCTTGGTCTTTATGGATGTAGGAACATGTGTGCATATGAATGGTATATATGTGAACAAGTGACAGAGAGACCCTGTCATATATACTTGCGGCAGAGGACATACCTTTGCCCATATGTGGCACAGTTACATGTATCAAAGAAATTGTGAGAGTAGCGCACTCCTTGTTTTACATTGATATATCTTGTGTTTAAAAAAACGATTCACAACTTCTGCGTACTCCACCTGGCCAGAGAGCTGCATGTCTCCCGTTTGTGTTATCTCAAAATATGTTTCAAGTAAATGTGTACCTTAATCCCTGTACACACTGCAAGATGTATTTGACATTACATTTCTGACAATATATACACATGCAACTTGCAAAGTTTTTCAAAAATAATTTGTCATTCTTCTGATATGAAATTCCCAAATGTTTGGTGCATATTAAAAAAACAATGTTCACATCAATAACAGATTGGGTCATAACAAAATTATATCATGTATAATGATTCTTCATCTGTAGATTCTACTTTGTTTTTGCATCACCCTTTGCATTTCAAGACAATGATCTCTTCCTCAGGGTCCTGATGAAGTGGAATTTTCAATTCTTTCAACAAGAGAAAAGACCGTCCAGTCCTTCTTAGTTTGTAAATTCGGTATCAAAACCTTGGTCTGTGCAAAACCTGTTTCCTAACGATATTCACTGTTGTTTCTCCAGTGAGAGCCTGTTCTTTAAGGATGTAAGTATGACTTGGGGTGAATGCTTTGATTTGTTCTGCAGTCCGTCCATCAATTGTCTGCCTTTCGCTATCTCGTACTAAGTGTGCCAGGTATGCCCAGACGTGGGTCCCGGGCTCACTGTGCCACTGGATTCAAGCTATCATGGCGGAAGAGGGGTGAAACTCAGAAACCGGTCCTAAGATGGGTGTTTCCAGGCCAGGGAGGACATGGCTTGCCAGTTCGGGCTGACTGTTCCCATAAGCGCTAGAGTCAAGACTGATTTGGATATGGTCAGGTCTAAACTGGGTTGGCATGGTGAGCAAAAGAATGATAGATTTAAACCAGATCTCTTAACTGAGGTGGATGTTTTGATTTGTTCTGCATTCCATCATTTGTGTGTCTTTTGCTTTCTCACCCTAAGTGCTCCAAGTATGTCCATACGTGGGTTCCTGGGCCCACTGTGCCACTGGACGCAAGCTATCCTGGCTAATGAGGGGGTGAAACCCAGAAACTGGTCCTAGGATGCTTGTTTCGGTTGAGGGAGGACATTGCTTGGCAGTCCAGGCTGGACTGTTCCTATGAGGCACAGGGTCAAGACTGATTTGCATATGGCCAGGTCTAAACTGGGGTGGCAAGGTGAGCAAAAGAGTGATCGATTTAACCCAGATCTCTTGGCAGGGGGTGAATGTTTTGATTTGTTCTGCATTCTGTCCATCAAGTATGTGTCTTTTGCTTTAGGGATATATGAACATGTGTACCTATGAATAGGATATGTGTGTACAGATAATTGAGAGACTGCGTCATGTGTGCTTGTGGCACGGAGATACCTTTCACCAAATGTGACACCGTTACATATGTAACGCAAATGGGAGACATTAAAGTGCAGAAAAAAGTTCAGCAAAAATGTTCAGAGTATAGAAAATGTTTCTGCAATTTAAATTTCTCCCACTTAAAATGATGGCTGTATTTCTCACTAAACTTTGTTTAGGTGGATTCCATGAAGTTCATCATTTACATTTTCTCCCATTTCTACATGTCCCATTTCCAAACACCAAGCATCTTGTTCCCAGTGCCTTGTAGACATGGTGCCATATTTTATAACAGAAAAATACATTTGTTTAAATGGGAGAAATTTTAAGTGAATAGACATGCTTCATGAAACATTAAGAGATATTTGGCTTATTTGAAAGTGGAGAAAGATGTTAATACTTAATTTTTCATAGAAATAGTTTTCTTCACTTTAAGTTTCCCTCATTTGAAAAAAAATACTATTTTTCAGTTATACATATGACACAGTGTCAACTGCCCACTGGGAACAAAAGGCTTGCTGCCTGTAAATGCGACTCTTTAAAATGGGGTAACATTAAAATGAAGAGTTAATCATTAAGGTAACTTTTAATTTTAAATTTCTCCCACTGAAAAGCAGTCAGAAACATCATTTTGTTCTTATGCTCCAATATTGAGTCGACGAGGACTTTGCAATCGACTGGTTAGTGACACCTGTTGTAGCAGAAATTAGAGCGAATAAGGGATCCGCTGTCGGACCCGGACATTTTGAAACAGGTGAGGCTCAGACTGGCAGAGATTACAGAGTGTTACATGGAGTAAGTAGATGGAAAATGAGGCACAGTCCCATGGTTCTCAGGTACTAGAAAAAGGGGATACGAGGAAAAGGAAATTATACTATTTTCAAGAGGTGTTGGAGGGAATATGAGGCACATTGGCATAACAGAGGGCAGAAAGACAACAGGATTGGGTCATTTCTGGTGCTCTGAGGTCGATAATAATGTATAGGCAGCTTGTGGGGGGCATATCTGTGCATAGGGCTCTGGGGGTGCAATGCAAACGTTCCCAGAGAGCAGCTTAGCAGGTCCTTATTTTATCTTTGATTTCTGATAAGTGTACTTTACCTATCACATTTCAAATGCAGTGCTGTACGTAACTAAAAGAAAATTACGAAAATTGATCGGTTACGTATATCTGACGTGGCATCATGCAGTCTCCGTATGGAGTGCCCTATAGAGGTGGTGGGAGATGGCAAGTTTTGTCCGAGGTTAAGACACCATCCACAGAGTGCTAAGGCACTTATGAGTACATGCATTCTTTGAGTAGAGCTCTCTGCATATGGTGCTGGGAACCGGGCACATTCCCAGTTTGTGGATTACTGCTCAGTGTCCATAAGGCAGATAGAGTGCCAGGGTGAAGGCCTCTTATCTGCGAGTTAGCTCAGGGACAAGGGCATGCATAAGGACAGGTTCCCTGCAGAAAATGGGAGGGATGATACAAGCAGTGCTGGTTGCAGCATAATGTATAGGATGCTGTTGACAGCACTAAAAGCAGTGTGCCCCTGCACTAGATGCTGCACGGGAAGGAACTGTCCAATACTAAAGGAAGATGTGGCCACATTCAGCTTAGTGCTCACAGTCAGCTTAGTGTTCACAGTCATGGTCCCGACAGGCAGAGAGGGGCATCATCTGCACATTGGTGAATGATGATGTCTTTGTCTGTCATCAGGAAGACCCCGTGCAACTTTAAACACAGGTGTCCATGCCACTGAAGCCCATTCACAGTGTGAGGGTGTCAATCAGGGATTGATGGTAGATGCTCTTGAGGACTGTGGAGAAAGTCAAGAAGGCCTGGTTGGCCAATGCCTCTGATATCGAGAGTGACAGCAACCACTTATATGGTCGCTGTCTAGGTGCTGCAATGTGACCTGAGTCATACTCATTGTCCTATAAAAGCGACTGGTGTCTGATCTTTTCATGGACCTTGTTTGTCCCACCCTAGCTGATGATCTCCCTCAGAAAAGCCAGGTAAAAAACTGGATTGTAGTTTGTGAGGTTATCAGGAACCAAATTTAACTTGTTGCTTAAAATCAACATCTGTCTGGTTTTGAGAGCATCTGTGAAGATGCCTTGCAGAAGTGGCACATTGTTGTTCCACAGTGGAGTGGTGTGCTGTTGACAGATCTTGCCTGTCATGTCCTTGAAAAAGGTGCTGATAGTTGATCCTGTATCATTGAAGAAGAGGACTCACGTGTGCATTTTGGATCTTATACTCTGATTTATAACCTTGAAGTGCATCCGCAGGTTGTTGAAGGATAATCATGAATAAAGAAACTTTAGCATCTGTGCAAATCCTTCTGTATGTAGCATAAAGGGGTTTGAGAGTGGTCAGGTCACCATTTAGCTGCCCCTTATATGTACTTACTCCACGTTGCAGCGAAGCAACATCTTCCAAAACCATTGCACATTTCTAAAAGGACTTAATGATGTTCCAGCATATGAAAGCTCATAGGGAAATCTTCTGAACGTTTATCCTCGCAACCCAGTTTCCAATGCCCCTACGAAGTCATACACTTAGATGGTCATGATTTCATGCACCAGACTGCTGTTGCTTGTATGACCTCTGTGAAATGCAATGCTAGTTTTAGCCATTTGTCTACAACAACAAAGTCTAGCAACCTGAAGAATTTTGTGAAAATAACAACCTGTGCAGACTTCCAACACTGGACATGCAGAGGCTTGCAGGAATAGAGCGTGGTTTAGATATGGAGTCTCCAATATGTGCTGTGGCGGTGACAGGAGGTGTTATAATAGGAAGGGCATGGAGGAGCTAACGAAATACTCTCTGATCCTTCTGATATGTGTGTGACATAATTGTGATGTTACACATATATCAATGAGGTATCACAGGAGTGTGTATTGATTCATTCAGGAATTTGTTAGTAACCTAATCCCGAAAAGAAGATTCTTCCCCATTGAAGATACAAATATGTTATGGGTCTGGGGTTCCAAGATTTTAGCTGATGTATATGTACATCCTAGAGGCATCCTAATGAGACCCTTACATTGCGTACCTATGCATCACTATGACATACCTATACATAATTACGGCAGCAAAAGGGATAAGGGAAGTCAATAAAGGAGCTGTTCATTATATTTATAATTTTCCTTGGCCGTAGGGTTTTTGGAGCTTTTGTGAAGGTCAAGGCAGATGGTGGCATGGTCGGTCCACTTGCCAGAGATTGCCTTGATTCTTTCACACAGAGTAACACAGCAACGTACCTTGCTGCATTGCGTGAAAGGGAAATGGCAGGAATGTGCCATTTTTAACACTATACGGCACATTCCTGTCCTTTCCTAGCACTGGCACACTATTGGCTGCCTACCACTAACACAAGCACCCTTGTCTCATGGTGCAAGGGTGCCTGCATTGTAGGTCGCATTGTTTTTATGCAGGAAAGGACACCTTTCTACACAAAGCAATCCTGAGAGGCATTTTTCTCTTTTTATGTGTGCTGCAGAATGCAGAAAGAGGAAAAAACGAGGAAATATTTCCCCTTGTTACGCCTCACTTGGGGAGGCATGGCATTTTGATGCATTTTAGGATCTACTACTAATGGTAACTCCCACGCTCCACTCATGGAACGCCTCCCTGCTGCAGAGTAACTCAAGGCAGACATTTGGTCTGTCTTGCGTTATGCTAGATTTCTCAAGCCATGCAGGTCCACGCAAGGTGGCCTTGAGTAGATAGATAAATTTCACTTAGGTTTTGCATCGTGCTTGTACCCCCTTGTATGGACAAGGGTGATGCAAAACCTTGATAAATCTGGCTGTGAGTATCAAAACATATTGTGGTGACAAGAATATCGTAGTGCAGAATATTGCAGATAATGATAAAGGTTTAATGTCGTTTTTTATTACAGTTGTATATATTGCAGATTTTGCAATATTTTGTAATATTTTATGATTTATTCTGTGTCTTAAGTTATTAATTTGCTATTTGTAGTTGTTTTTTTTCAGTAGTTGTTTTATTGTTTTTGGTAATCATTTTAGAGTGTTTTTGAGTTTTTTTTTAATTTATTATAATTATTGCTGAATTGTTAGGTTTGTAGGGGGAGTAAGGTGGGATGATATTTAAATATTTATTTTACTTTATTTATATATTTCCTACACATTTTCTACAATTTGCAAAATGTATTTAGTTAACTAGATTTATAGTTATGTAACTTACTTGTTACATTAATTAACTTGTATTATTACTAAAAAAAATTTACATTTTTTAAATTGGTTAATTATATTATTAGTTATGTTGTTTAAATTAATTATGAATGCTTTTAACTGTCAAATATTTTGCTTTTAATTGGGATATTACATTATTAATTATTTGAAGCATGTGATTGATCAAATTAATTTACTTAATTTTTTAATGAGTTATACATTTTCTTATAGATTAACTATTTTTTGTTCAAAAAAATTGTTGGGATTTATTTAATTTGATTTAGTATCATTTCAAATTTTGGTGGGTTGGTTGTAGGGGAATAGGGTGGGAAGAGTTTGTATTGGTAAGTTTTTTAGTGTTTCTTAATTGGTAAATAATGTTTCATTTTTAAGTAATGTAGTTGTTTATAGAAATTATAATTTTTTTAAAAACGTAAATGTTAAGATTTTTTAAATATATTTTTTAAAATGTTTCTTACCATTGTTGAGATTGGAGTGGGAATAGTAAATCTGGCTCACATCTGTTGGTTACTGAAAAAAAGCAGTGCACTGCCAGGACTCACGCCGGCAAGTGCTTTCAGCGATGGAGTATCTAACTCGTCACAACCACAATCAGCCAAAGAACCATCCAATTTGCGCTACCAGGACTCACGCCGGCAAGTGCTCTTTACGACAGAGTTTTGGACCTGTCACAACCGTTTTCAGCTTTAGAATCTACACACTGGCGATCCTCAAGAACACCGGTTGCTCCACCTCTCTTCACACCCATTTAAGCCCGGGATCCACTTCACAATCCCGGCTGGATTAGACTCGGATTGAACTTTATAAGGCTGTAACAGTTGTACAGACCAACACCCAACTTGCTAACCAATCAGGACACATTCTGGTTACTGTTAGGCTGTCAACCTCCTCTCCCCCAGTCCTGTTGAAGACGCGCATTGACCTTTCCATAACGCATATATTGGGTTTAGACGTCGACGGCACCTCTTGGCCCAGATCAAGACTCTGCATACAAAGACATTAATGTGGCTACAGCAGCAGAGCCATTGTTTTTACGCTTGACACTGTGGCCTTTAACCCCTTGCGTGCTGCTATCGGCAAACGGCCGATGGGAGCACTATCTCGCTAGTGCTGCCGTCGGCCAACGGCCAACGCAGCTCGCCCACCTAATAGAATGCCCGCACTGTGGTGGAAAAAACGCCTGCGGTTAAGGCATAAATGTATATATTTGTTATCACTTTGTATATAATGTTCACCATACTGCTTCACTGAGCACATTATGTTACATATTGACGGAGCACTTTTAGTGTTACCTCCTGTTGACAGCCTCTCTAACAACTCATGAGTATATCTAAATCATGCAATTTATATAAAACCATCTAGTACTCATCATGCAGCATTCCCCTGGTGTTTTTTTCTCTGTGTTCCGCATTATTTGAATTGTTTTAAATTAGAGAGCTGGATATATTTAACCTCTCTAGAATTGTATTTTGAAGGGAACGTAACAGGGTAAGAAATAATTGTTTGCACCCGACAGAACCATTATTTTATGTATACTACAACTTGGAAAAACACTGGACTACTGGGGGTCGATTATAACATGATAGTCGAAGTAATCGCGCTGTTGAAATTGCATACCAAGGTGCTGTAGGTGGCACCAAAACTAATCAAGGCGGCTCGTCTCCTGGGTGACGCACACCCACCAACACTTGGACTTAACAAGACGACCTCGGGCATGTCGTGCAATCTGGAAGTGATCAAAGGGGATCGCTTAGCAAGGCTGTGCTTGAGCCCATGAGAGGTAAACAAGTAGGCAGCACATCCTCCTGCTGCAGGGAGTGCTCAGGATACACAGCCTGTCACACATCAAGACGATACCAAGGGGCCTAGCGATGCATTGTAATGGAGAGATCGACACTGACTGACCTAGCGTCACCACAGTGTTTCTGTATTCAGACATACGCATGTCTTATTTTTGCATCGTAGTGGCCCCTTGTTAACGTTCTGCGGTCATCGAAACCTACAATTTCTTGTCGCGCGAGCAAGCTTAAGTTTTCTTGGTTGCTTAAAAAGAACTTCACAGTTTTATGTAGTGCAACCTACATAGCACATCCTTCATCCTCAAAATACTGTTGCCGCATGCCAAGCCAAAAAAAAAGTCCAATATCGTCGCCACATGCCGAGCCCAAAAAACAAAGTTCCCAGTGTGTCACGCCGCCAGTGAAGCATCCAGTCCCCGCGTTCACATCTTCTGTCCGTCCGTGTGCACGCTTTGGAATCCGTATCAATTCCAAAAGGCCCTCGCATGGCGAGAGCAATGCATCTGTACTGCTAACGCCAGGCGAGACATAAAAACATGTAATATAACCATGCAATGGTAAACAAGGTACTGGTAATATAGAGATTTGTTTTGACATAATCATCAGTAGTGGTATTGTTGGCGAGGTAATGGTATGTACTGGTTAGATATTTGGCTGACAACTATCACAAGCTTGTTATGTACAAAGTTTTGTTGTACCTTGTGTAGTATTTTGGTGAAAAATTTGTGTAGCAGGTTAATAAGATCTGTTGGTTCAAATGCAGCATATACATATCTATATATAGGCTTTCAGTCAGCTTTTTCATCCACTGGAGTACTTTAGTGTGATTCATATTTTTCTTCTGCCAACTAGAGCATAAAGTTTGGGGCAATGGGTCAGCCAGCTTGTTAACTTAACTGTAAGTATATGTATGGGGCAGTGGGTCAGCCATTGCCTAACTTGTTGTCAGTGATGGCATTCTGTCTTTTCACAAAGAAAACATCTTCACTCAAATTTCTCTTCAGTACCAGGGACTAACATAACAATGGGTACTTTTTCGAATTCTAAAAATATATTTGTTTTTAGCCAATAATTTTTAATACAGATATTAATGAGGGCCTACCAACTCACTCCATCGCAAAATAAAATAACAATTGACAAAGCCAACACCAGATCTATTGGATTTGCCAATGCTTGTGTATCAATGGAATCCCAGTTACCCATTGAGGAGAAGTGGTAGCGTGTTGTATCTCAAGGGGCTACTGAGCAGACTGAGTAGTAAGGGAAGTTATAATAGTAATCCCTAGTAAAGGAAGTCTGACATACATCAAGGTAATGTGGGGTGAAATCCATGGTAGTGGCTAGGAGAATGCTTTCTTGACTGTTTTGCCCTGATTTTTTAGCCAACAGCTCCGTGCATAGAGGATTTGTATGTTTATATCTTTTAAAGGCAAAAGTTATGCCAATAGTCCCAGAATGCAAAGTGCTCTCGCCTAGAAAATTAGGATTGATTGACCTTGTCAAACACGAGTTTGGGCCACTTCACATGCATAAATATTAAGGCCCAGCTTTATGTAGTCTTTGCTTTGTCCTTGTGTCACGCACAACTCAAAAGATTCAGTAATATTTACAAAGCCACACAAGGGTCGATTTGCTCACCCTTGCATGGCTTTGTAAAGAAGTGTAGCTCAACACAGCTGCTTGCGCTGCATTACGTTACATTTCAAGCTGAGAGGCATTCCATGGGTGGAGCATGGGTGTTCCCATGCTTCCACCCATGAACTGTGGACATTCCCGGATTTACTAAAGCTAGTATACCTAGGAATTTGTCAAAATGCTGCGCCTTCCGAAGCGAGGCATAACAAAGGAGAAATAGCTTTATTTCTTCTTGTTATTCCCTCTTTCTTACATACTGCAGCACACTCGGAAAGAGGAAAATGCCTCTAACGATTGTTTTTGTTCTAGAGATTGTCCCTTCCTGCACAAAAACAATCCTGCCTGTAACACAGGCACCCCTGCACTATGACGAAAATGTGCCTGCTTTGGCACTAGGCTGCACAGCACAAGGAGACAGCAGAAATACTCCATCTTTGTAAATATGGAGCATTACTGCTATCTTTCCCTTTCACACACCGCAGCACATCAACTGTGCTTGCTGCCCTGCCTCGCGTGAAAGATTAGTAGGTTTGCCCCCGAGTGCAGACAGCGCCTTCTATGCAAGTACTTTTGTGCATTCTGCCTCTTGTTTTTCTCTGGTAGAGCTAAAACGTGCAGTGAAATTGTTCGGTCCACACGTGAGTTGTTATCTACCCATGTATCATTGAGTCTCAGATTGCCAGTGCACCACAGGCCTCTCACGTGAGTGCAGTTTCTAACTTCATTGTGCTTTCATATGTTTCCTGTGGGAATACGAAAGACACGGTTTCATATGAAAATGAAAAACAGATGTGCTTATTTAATTACTTAGAGGAAAAGTGTGGCTATTTATGTTATTGCATCTTTAAACGGCGGTTGGTGAGTGGTTGGTGCCCCGCGCGTTATGAGGAGGCAACCTCTGTCTTAAATGCAGACTTCCGCATTTGCTTAGTTTTAGCAAAGCAGGTATAACTAGCTTTGGAGAGGCCATAAATCCCTACAACGGTCAAAGGTCACTTAGCCCATTTTTCTTGCTCCACAGCTAATGAGTTCCTCACTTTCAGTTACTGTACCGGGCTGCCTCCTGCAGTGCTTCATCCACTCTGTCAGAAGCAGCGTGACGTAGGACCTGAGCTATACCCCAGGGTTCCCGCTGCAAGAGCTCTTGGAGCTAATGTGTTCCACACGCTGGATATAGCAACCCAGCCTGAAGGGGGAAATATTCTCAGAGCAAAATTAAAGTTGCTGTTAGTGGAATGCGCCCGATATTAGGTAAAGTTAGCCGCGAGGGTGATTTAGGAGTAAGGCACCCTAATGCTCTCTCCAGAAAGGATGACCTATAAACCTCAAGGTCAACACATGCTATATTCCAGTCCGAATAGCCAGCCAGCAGTGCAGAAGGCAGCCATTAAGGATTTAGATTTAGCAGTGAACAATGGTCCACGTGCAATGTTACAGTGATAAGTATCATATTGACCATATTTCTGATATATTCCTAAAATGGCAAGATCTTATTTTGGAAGACTCGAAGGATACTATTAAAACCTCTCTATGATTTTCTTTAATTTAAGTTTCAATCAGTGGATAATCACAGTTTCCTCTCAATTTATCAGTGAAGTTGGCCGGAAGCAAAATACAGTGGCAACAATGGAACCTCGTTTAATCAGCTGTTCCTGGCACTGCCTGTTTTTGGAGAATGGGAAGACAGTGAAGAATTGAATCATTACTACACTTTCATGCATCAGAACTAATGAACCGGGCGGAAGGAACCGGTGCTATTTCATCTACACAGGTTGGTTTCCACAGGGGGATTTCTGTCTTCCACAATATCAGGGCATAGGCAGTAATTGCAAGTTTATCCCTCGGTTTGGTGAACCCTCACTCTATTACACATTCACAGGTTTCACTTGTGCCCTTGATGGCATTGGTTTAACCCTCAACAGAATTAAAATGCCACAAATTGGAGCTCCTTCAAGCCTACTAGCAAATTATTACCATCATCTATACTAACCCTGATTGACATTTAGCCCCTGGTGTAGAAGCCACAACAAATCTGATGTCAAGTAAAACTGTATTCTTGTCCACAAAAGGACTGCTGCATGCTGCTTTCCCTGCTTCCATAGATAAATATACACATACCAAGACCCCAGGTTGCTCTATTTGGCCTTACTACTTGTATGTATAATAGAGACAAAATATTCTCTTTGGTCATAGATCACTGTCAGAGTGCATATGTTTCTCTTAAGTCATAACCTTTACTGTATTCACTTCTAATATCTCGAAATGGGTTACTGTTTAGCTCCTGTTCTGTTTGATTAATTATTTAACATTCCTATAAACATATTGTTAGAAAGTGAGTAACTTCAGAAGAGGGCCACCATCTCGTTAGGTTACAATACACTTCACTGAGAAAAATCTGCTCAATCCCTGGTAGCTATAGAAATGCAGCAGTCTGTTCACCAGATAACTAAATGAAAGGTTCAAGTAGTACCAAATAACATTAAACATCATTAAGGTAAGAAACACAATTCAATTCCTAAACCAATTTAGAAAAATCAAGAAAAATATAATAAGCATAATGCCAAAAAATGATAACAAGGTACTTAATTACCTTTCCGTGTGTAAGAGAATTCACAACCATTTGGCGAATGTCAATCAGCTGCCACCTGAGGGGCCGCTAAAAGGATGGCAATAGAAATGAAAGAGCAAATAGTGGAATTTGGTTTAATTAGTATATGGTGAACAAGACATCTTCGAGAAAAAGACCATACAATGTACTCTCGATACATCAAACATAGTCTAGAATTGACATGATACTTCTGTTGAGCAAAGCAACAAGTACAAGGCAGTGAGAAAGGCACAGATAGAAACCATATCAGTATCAAATCATGCACTGGTGTCAGTCACATTGAATGATTTAGCAAAACCTATCGGGAAAGGATTTGCAAACTGAGTAAATCTTTAATCCAGGATGTAGCAAAGCAAGCGAGCAAGCTAGCTAAAGCCATAAACAAGTATAGGGTGAATACCAATATAGAAAATATAACCATGGCAATGTATTGGGGTGCTTTTAAACATGTCACTACTGGGTGCCAAGTGATCACCTGATATCAATAGTGGCAGTTCCTAAACAAGAGAGTGTACATGTATATGTAAATGTACAGGAATTTATATAGCGCAAATCACCACTGGTTTCTAAGCGCTTGCTTAGGGAACCCGTCCTGGTATTCCCCTGTGAGATAACCCCGGCAGGGTATCCGCAAGGTGAAAGCCAGGCATCCCGCCGCGAGGGGCCGTTGTACAAGCACTACTCTACAGAAAAATGAAGCGAGCACAGCAGAAACATAATGTTCACCGGCTAAGGCTGACTTGAGAGTGGTCACTACAATTAGCGGTCAACAAAGAGTTAACAGCGTAGAGGCCACTCTCTGCGCTAAAAAGAAAGGGTTATGAAACAGGAAATAAGACACACAAATCCCTAGCTCATAAACTAAAGACAAAAATCAATTGATAAGGGATATTATGCCTGAAGAATTCTTAATTATTAATTAACATATGCGAATGAGAGAAAGTCCAACATGTTAAGCTCCTTCTGTGCCAAACTCTATGCAAAGGAGCAAGATATGGACAGATCTAAACAAGCCTCCATTTTACTGCATTTCGGAGGATAAAGCTTGGGCTGGGAGCACCACTGTGGGGCCAACAGATAAGAACTGCCATCTAAAGTCCTTGAACCATAAGAGAGTGTTTAACCCCATCCGAAAAGGGAGGAGTTAAATGCCATCAATGGAGGATTCCAAAATTGTAGCGCTCCCTAAAACAGGGAACAACCATTCAAAATCCTTAGCCTACATGTGGATCACTTTACAAAACCTGGATATAAACATTTATATGAAGGGCTTCGTGTACTGTCTTGCACATTTTTCTACCCTCTCCTATACATGAGGAGCAGGCAGGATTCGTGGCGGGCTGGCAGACATTTGAAAATGTCTAAAGGCGAGCTCACCGTGTTGAAAAGGTGAAGGGAAAAAGATTGACCTTAGCATTAATAGCACTAGATGCAAAAAAGATGCTAATGGGTTCAATGGTCCTTCATGGGGGTGATGCTAGAGCGGCGGAGTGCCCCCAAGTTGCTTCAACCTAGACGAGGGACACTAGACAGGGGAGGCCCCCATCCCCTTTAAAAAAAAAAAATCTTTTTATTAAAGGATAAGCATCAGCATTAACAAATACAGTACTGAGAAAGCAAGAGGTCAAATAACATGAGGACCATAGGTAGAATGCAAGCAATACACATCGTCAATGGAAGGGTCTAGGTTGAAGGGGGAATGTCACAGATGCTAGTGAGGGGGGTTGACATATGTCCCCACGGTAGGAGTTCCACAGGCCCCACACCCGAGTCCATTTCTTGGGGCAACCCCTGGCCACATATACCGCCTTTTCTCTAAACATTGACCAGTCCAAGTCTTTCTTCCATTCGCCCACTGTAGGAGGTTGGGCCGCTCCCCACCTTAGTGCAATATTTCTTTTAGCGAGCATGAGCCCCAAAGTGACCCATTGCGTTGAGCAAGCTTTCAAATCAGTTGGCGCCCATACATTCAAGAGACACCTACGGACTTCCAGGCTAAGTTGTGTGGATAACACTGTGTTAATAATGTCATGCACTATGCGCCAGTAGCATTGAATGATGTCGCATTCCCAGATTATGTGCATAAAGGTGCCCTCCAAACCACATCCCCACTGGCAGTCCCCGCCCGTCCATGCTGCCCATCCGTACCAATTGGGGCCCTGTCACATAAATTTTATGAAGTACCTTTAGTTGGACTAGGCGGAGGCAAGTTGGGATAGCCACGTCTCTGGGCGAGGAAACGGCCTCTTGCCATTCCTCGTCGTCCATTTCAAGTCAGTCTCTGGACCATTTTTCCCTCAGCAACTGGAGAGGCTCTGGCATGTTATTAATCAACTTTGTATAGATCAGTGAGATAGTGCTATCAGGGATGTGGCTGTCCAATATGCGGTCTTCTAGGGGAGAAGATTCGGGAAGAGTGGTGCTGTGCTGCAGATGGGAGCGCAGTGCATGTCTGATCTGTGTATAGCGGAAGAGCTCTGAGTCAGCTAAGCCAAATTGTTGTTGTAGGGTGGCAAATGACTTGATGTCTGATTTGTCCCGTAGGTCCCCTATACGTGAGAGACCTATAAGGTCCCATTTATCAAACCCTTTGCTTTTCCACAAACTACCCAGCTGCTCCGAGTCCCACAACGGGGTTGCAAGTGTGAGCCGGCGATCCCAGCAAAGACTTTTAGTGGCAGTGTGCCAGATGTGAACTGAGTGTTTGGTGGGGCCTGTGAGGTTGAAGCGTTGCATTTTAGAATAAAGTGCCCTAGCATAGTTCTCGCCAGAAAGTAACCACCTATCCATGTTGTAGCCCGGGATCCCCGGGACGGGTGTAGGTGCCGCGGTTGATGGCGACTAGGTGAGCTGCCCAAATGTACTTTTTGATATCCGGGAGACTAATGCCCCCTTCATACCAGTTCAAGGTGAGTTTACTAAAGGCAATGCGTGGTTTTCCATTCCATAACAAATCTCACTGAAGGCCCTTCACCTCTCTGAAATAGGACGTTGGGACCGGATCTAGGGAGTTCTGCAGGGCATATTAAAACTGGGGGAAGAGTCATCATTTTAAATAGGGCCGCCTTACCCAATAGGAAAAGGGGAAGGGACTTCCAATTAGTGATATCTTTGCGCAGTCTGGCCAAGGGGGGGAGAAGATTTTGGGAGTAGCGAAGTGATGGATCCAAGGAAAGAAAGATCCCTAGGTACCTGAAGCCCTCTGTGCGTATCTGTATTGGGCACCACTTCAGAGGGTTGGGCAGCTCACCAGCCAAAACAAACAAAAGAGATTTGCTCCAGGTAATAGAATACCCCGAGAACCTACCAAAAATGGCCAGGATATCTAGGATCACAATCAGAGACCGCCTCGGTGAAGCCAAATAGAGCAGGATATCGTCTGCATAGAGAGAAAAACGGTCCTCCGACTCTGGGGACCATCCCAAGCCCCGAATCATCGGGTCTCTGCGTATCCAGGCCGCTAGTGGTTCCAGAGCAAGAGCAAACAGGAGGGGAGACAGTGGACAGCCCTGACGGGTCCCTCGCCCCAGCTCAAATGTGGATGATTTTTGTTATTGACTACCACTTGAGCTAGCAGTTTAGCATACAGAAGCTGCACCCATTGAATGTATTGCGGGCTGAACCCAAACTTTTCCAGAAATGCCCACATATACCGCCATTTGATGGTGTCGAAGGCCATGGTACCATCTAGGGATACGATTACAGCGGGTTCCTCGATAGAGGACACTCTGCTTAAGACACCATGGACTCTGCGGAGGTTAAGCGCCCCATCCCCTTTGATGTACTTCATGGTCATAGAAACCTGACCCTGAAAATCCAGGTGAACACCGTCAAAATAATTAGCTTTGAAGCAATAGAACATACACTATCTTTAATTTGCAGATGATGTGATGCTGTCATTGTCAAGCCCAAGTGTGTCATTACCTCCATTGATTAAAATTTTGATGAGTGTGGGAGGGCGCTGCATATAAAATAAATGAACACAAGTTGTAAAACCTTCCTACAGACCTGTCGAGGTCCCCTTTAAGATGATTAAGGGGTTGATTCACAAATAGGGGGTGAACCTGACTGCCTCAATCGCTGAATGTTACTCAGCAAACATACCAGTACTATTTCAAGACATAAAAGGAGACCTCTGGAGTTGTAGGGATCTCCTATATATCATGCCTGGGATGCATTGCTGCACTTAAAATGAATGTAATACCAAGACTGCTACAAGTAGTCCATGCCATGCAAGTCAGAATAGACAAGAAAGCACTAGACGATCTTCAACAGGCCTTGATTTGCCTCCTGTGGCATGGGAGGGCTCGCAATGTGTTAGGGAACATTGTGAGGGATCAAAAAGATAAGGAGGACCTGGAATTCCCAAATAGTATTAATTACTATCAGGCAGTTCAGCTCTATTTTATGGGAGACTGGTCAATGAGAGAAGTGGACAAATATTGGCCTCTCGTGGACTAAGCAGTGGTTGGGAGATCCCTCTGTAATTGGTTACCCAGATACCATGGGACTCCAAAACATTCATTCCCGTGAAACAAATAGCAGAATACAAATAAATACTCTGTTAGGAGCGTGGAACAATGTAATATAGTGCAGATGCATCACTTCTTTCTAGTCCCAACTGACACCCATACAGGAAAATCTGTGCTTCATGGCGGGGATGTCCTTTCTGAACTGGGAAATGGGTGACCACCGCATAAAATTGGATATGTTTTTAGGCAGATAGATTAGATTATTTGAAGATTCCAAATGCGCTTTCGGGAGCCCTAAAATTGAGCGATTTCAACACCAACAGATCTATCATTTTTGATGCATTCAGAAATAAAAGAAGTGGTCATAAGACCAATGTCTCGGGGGGGGGGGGGAGCCTAGACATCTTACCAAGATACAAAGGGGTGAGCCTTTATAAACTGTTTAAATCTCCACAAGGAGATGAAACTATTAAATATATGGTCAAATGGGATAAGGGTTTAGTACCATTTGGAAAGATGGGAGGTCTATCTGTGCAGGATTGAGAATCTGCAGTGAAAGTGTGAAAATGGTCACAGCTGTCATATGGCCCATATCGACAGATATATGTGATATACAGGTTTATTGGATAATAAGAAACGCCAGCCAGCAGCACAGCTCCTTTCCAGCTCCAGTCCTTCCATCCTCTTCCTTCCGAAACAGACATTCTATTTTTTCATTCCATAATAGGGGATACACCAAGGAAGTGAACGGGGGGCAAACCAACTATATAATAACAAAGTACCACATACCCTACTCTCCAATTTAAAAGAAACAAGAAATATAAAACAATTCTACTAAAGCAAAATAGCAAACAAACAAGAATATTTGGTACACTAAAATATTGCACATAAAGAACAAAATGTTCACAATATGAGAAAATTAGAAAAATAGCAATTCAATGGATAACAACAACTCGGTTGAAGTTTTATATTTTTCCATTTTTCAGTTTCTCTGCTCCCGTGAATATTTTTGTTACACAATTTATTTGTCAGGTTTTATAAAGCGCAACACTCATCACACTCTTAGGCATTCTGATTTTCATCATATCACCAGCTTTGACCTGCAGATGCTTCATGGTCTTGCTGGATTCATACACATTTTTCCCCCTCTCCTGCAAATACATTTCTTTCTTTCTTCCATTATTAATGAGCTTCCCTACATCAAATTAATCAAAACAATACTGACCTGTCCAAGGCTTGCACATAGGTCCCAATTACGAATCTGGTAGTTCACAGACATCCAGACTTATGCGTCCCAACTGCCCTATTACGACTAGGGTGGTCGGACCGCCACAGCCCACCGCAGCCACCAGGGAACCGCCATTTCCTGGTAGTGTTGCAGGAGGTCTGGAGGCCGCAATATGGTTGATGGGACTACCGTGGTCCCACCAAACATATTATGAGTTTCCTCTCTGCCGGTGGTGTCATGGCAGTTCCTCTCCTTCATGAACACAGTGGTGGAGAGGAAACAAAGGAGGCCCTGCAAGTCCCCATGTGCCTCCTCCACATGTTGATGCACACAAGGGGGCACAGCATGTGCTCCCCTGTGTGAATGCACACCAGTTCCTGTACGGCATGGACTTTTCAGTCCATGCCGTTGTCAAGATGCCGAGGTAGACCACAGGAGCCGACGATGGTCCCAATGCCCCCACGCCCCAACCACCACTCGAATAAATCTAAGTGATGCCTGGAACGGAAGGGAAAGGGGAAGTGGATAAGAAAGAGAGACAGCCTCCGCTCTGAGCTTGGTAGCCTCTTTGCAGTGGTCTTGGGGTTCTGTATGGTTTCACCTGAAAGGAAGACATAATGTAACAACAACTACATGTTCTGTTTTCCTAATATTGCATTTCTGAATGTACCAGTAATTCTTACCCCGTAAAACCCAGGCTATAGCTTCTCTCTTAATGCATGGCTGTGCTTTGACAACTGAATCTGAAAATAAGCACAATCTGTCAATAACTGTGACTCTTGTAAAATGTTCTAAAATGCCCCAACTGTTACTCGTATTACCTGGTGCAGTTATCAAAGGTAACCAACAATGATTTCAACTGGAATCGTGAGTTGATTTCACTCCAATGCAAATAACACTAACTATGAGTAAACAAGAAAAATGGAAAACAAAAAATAGTCTGTACAGCAATTATTACTCCGCTCTTGAATTTAACCGCTTCTGGCAGATTAATGACTTCTCCAGCCGGAGAGAGAAAATAACAACGTTTAATGCTTCCGAGTTGTATTTCACTTGAAATAAAGTCTTACTGTCTCTGAATAGCGTGTCCCACGTGGCGCATGCGTTTTTTTCTTTCTTCCTAAACACTCTGGAGAATTCTGTGACGGCAAATTCCATGAAGTCCGAGAATGAAGAAACAACGCGTCTTCACTCGGAACGATTTCAGTTGAAGTGCGTAGTTCTCTGGTGGAACGCGCACCTAATTCGCTCAGCTGCTCTCGCGCTAGAGACACTAGAACAGCAACCTGACCCTGTCTGTGTCCACCCCGCTCCGCCATTTAACACACCTGGTCTCTTAAATACTGACATGCATTGTTTTAAACTTAAAAGAGAAACAATGTGCTTTCTCCTCCAACGAGGACATCTAGCCTTCTCCTTTAGGTGAGTTCTCACCTTCACTCTATTGTTTCTTTTATGTAATGTGGCCAGAGCAGACCTGACAGTACCTCCCTCCAAACAGGGGTCCCCCAATTTAGGTTTCCTTGGATAAGTCTTATGAAAAGAATTTACCAGTCTGGGTGTATGCACATTGGAGGAGGGTTCCCATGATCTTTCGTCCGGGCCAAACCCCTTCCAATCCACTAAATACAGTTTATTTCTAGTAATTCGAGAATCTAGGATCTTGCTAACCTCGAACTCCTCACCTGACTCAGCTTGTACTGACGGGGGAGTGTTCTTGAGCCTTGCATTCACTGGATTCTTCTGTAAGAGTGAGATATGAAATGTGGAATGAATCTTTAATGACTTAGGAGATGTAATTTCACCACCACTGGGTTAATGATCTTTAAAACCTTGAAGGGGCCAATGTACCCGGGTTGGAATTTTCTATTCCCTTTGAGCCTTAGATGTTTGGTGGACAACCACACCTGATCTCCTACTTCGAACCTGGTCCCCACCCTTCTCTTTTTATCTGCTTGTTTTTTGTAAAATTCTTTTGCCTTTAACAAGTTTCTCTGAGCCTTTTCATATGAACTTTTCAGCTCCGCCATTACGCTGATGATGGCGGGGACAGTTTCATCTTGTTTACCAATCATAAGGCTAGGGTGTCTGCCTGAATTCAAGTAGAAAGGTGAAAACCCTGTAGAATCGTGACATGCGTTATTGTAGGCAAACTCAGCTGTCCATAGCAATTCTGACCAGTTCCCCTCCTGTTCCAATAGATGGAGTCGCAAATGTTGCTCCAACTCCTGATTAACTCTCTCGGTTTGACCATCGGTTTCAGGATGATAACTGGTAGAATATCGTGTGTCTATGCCTAAATTGTGCATGAATTTCTTCCGGAATTTTGATAAAAATTGAGTCCCCCTATCTGATATGATTATCTGTGGAACTCCATGAGCTCAAATTATGTGCTGATTGAATAATTGTACAAGTTGAGTTGCATTTGATACCGATTTTAATGGAATGAAATGTCCCATTTTTGAGAGAGTCTACAAACACTAATATAGCAGTGTGACCCTGACTAGGGGGCAGGTCTACAATTAAATCTAAAGTTACTGTATGCCAGGGATGTGGTGCGTTAGGCAAGGGATGTAAAAGACCCTGTGGAGCTTGCCGATTAGGCTTTCCTTTGATACATATCTCACAAGTTGAGACATACTGTCCCACCCGAGCCGCCATGCCAGGCAACCAAAAATATCTCCTGATCAACTCCAAAGTTTTTTTACCACCTTTATGCCCAGCTAGCCGATCATCATGGCACCCACTCATGGCCTTTTCCTGCATTTCATGAGTTGGTAAGTACAATTTTCCCTCGTAGTATGGAAGACCATCTGAAACCGTTCTTTTGTCATCTTAATCAAACCACTCCTTTAATTTTTCATCGGAGAAAGTTTGTCGAATTTCATTTGTGAATTCCTCCAAGTGTATGACTCCAATGATCTTGTTTAATGAAATAATTGGGTCTTTTAATAGAGTTCTCTCATCATCAACTGTATTCATCCTGGACAAGGCATCAGCTTTTCCATTTTTTGCTCCTGGTTTGTACGTTATCACAAAGTTGAATTCTGAGAAATACAAAGACCATCTTAATTGCCTGGGTGTAACAGTCTTCGCTATGTGAGGTAGTGTGGCTCACTGGTTAGAGGCGGCAGACCCGAGAGCAGTGGACGGCCCGGGACCAGGGTTCGATTCCCGGCGCGGCAGGTTTCTGGACCAGGGTCAGCGGACTCGATAATTCTCTCGCCTCGGTGCCCACTCTGATCAGCGATCACACTCGGCAACTCTGGGCATTAGCTTGCCTCATCCTCACTAACGGCCCCACCAGACTGCCGGGGATGCCTGGTCTCACCCTGGAGATACCCATTAAGGGACCATGTCTCAGGGAAGCCAGGAAGGGTTTCGCAGCGGTCGAAGCGCCTTGGGACCCTCCGGGTAAGTAGTGCGCTATATAAATGCCTATACATTTACATTTTCATTTGCATTCGCGGATTTTAAAAACTATACATTCCTGTGATCCGTAAACACTGTTACTCAGTGTTTGGCCCCCAATAGATAATGGCGCCAGTCTTGGAATGCTTCTTTAACAGCTAACAGTTCTTTGTCGGCTATGGAATAATTGACTTCAGTATCTGACAGTTTCCTAGATCGGTAAGCCACAGGGTGGAGTTTTCCTGTTTGTTTATTCCTTTGAGACAGTATACCACCAGACGCGCGAAGTCTGAAGCGTCAGTTTCAACAAAGAAAGCTTGTTCCGTGTCTGGATGCATTAAAATTGGGGCTTGAAAAGCCATCTCTGCTTCCTTGGTCCAATCAAACTTCTTACCTTTTTTCAACAACTGGGTGACAGGAGAAACCATGGTAGAGAAATTTGAAATAAATCTCCGATAAAAATTGGCAAAGCCAATGAAGCTTTGTATTTCTTTTACACATCTCGGGGATGACCAATCTTGTATGACTTTAACCTTGGACATATCCATCTCCACTCCATCAGCTGACAAAACGAAACTAAGAAATTCCACTAGTTCCGCATGAAACTAGCACTTTTCGAGTTTTACATATAAATGATTTTCAAGCAGTCATTGCAAAATGGCCCTCACGTGGGCAACGTGATCCTCTACACAATCAGAGAAAATCAATATGTCGTCAATGTTAACCACCCCGACTCTATCCAGAAATTCTCGAAGGACATCGTTGACCAAGTGCTGAAATGCCGCTGTTGCGTTACATAAACCGTATGGCATGACCTGGTATTTGAAAAGGCCATACTTGGTCCTGAATGACGTTTTCCACTCATCTCCTTCCGCAACTCGTACCAAGTGATATGCTCCTCGTAAGTCAAGTTTTGTGTAGATCTTAGCACCTTTAACTTGATCCAGAAGTTGGGAAATGAGTGGCAGTGGGTATCGATTCTTGACAGTCACCTGATTTAAGGCTCTGTAGTCTATACAGGAGCGCAGCGTCCCATCCTTCTTGGGTCGAAAAAACAGAGGCGATGACACCGGTGATTGAGACGGTCGGATAAAGCCAATTTTCAAGTACTCATCCAAATATTGTTTACGGTGGAGGTTCTCGGCTTCAGTTAAAGCGTAGATTCGGCAGCACAGTAATGAAGCTCCAGGTTCAAGTACGATCTTGCAATCATATTCCCGATGGGGAGGAAGCCTTTCTGCGTTTCTTTTATCAAAGACACTGGCCAAATCTTGATATTCTTTAGGAATATCCTGAGTTTCCAAGACACAAATACTAGTAGTAAGTTGAGCCAATTCGCTGGCTGGAGTTCCTTCGAACTTTGATTTTCTTTGTGGAAAACAATTTCTTAAGCAATGTTTGGAGTTCATCTTCACAGTTCTTCTCTCCCAGTCAATAGTTGGATTGTGTTCAGTCAGCCACGGCAATCCCAAAATTAACTGAAATTGTGGCGCATCAATAAGATTAAATCTTATAAATTCTCGATGTCCCTGCAGACCCTCCAATTCCAGCGTTTCAGTCTCTTCGGTGATTGGGCCAGAGGTTAAGTTTATACCATCCATGGCCTTCACCACTTCGAAGTGTTTTTTCTTGATAGCCTTGACCCCAATTTCACAAGCATACCTTAAATCGCAAAAGTTCCCGGTAGCTCCGGAATCAATCATCACCGATACCGTTACTCCATTGATTTCTTGTGATCCGAATTTGACCGTAAATGTAACAGTTAAGTGAGGGGCCGCTGATTGCAAAGTGTTGATCAAAGTGTTGACCACCTGTTGCTGTTCAAGAGTTGACTGATCAATATTTCCCACCAGGGCAACTCCCTCTACTGATGGGATTTGTCTTTTAACCCCAAATTAACCTTGGGCTTTTTCGGACACTCTTTCACAAAGCGACCCGAGGCTCCGCAATACAAGCACAGGTTGTTTGAACGACGTTTCTCTTTTTCTTCCTTGCTCAGGGGACCTCTGATTGAACCTATCTGCATAGGTTCTTCCCCTGTGGTAACATCGGTCTTACTGACTTCAGACTTGATGCGATCCAACTGAGGTACCCATGTTCTGAAGTCTTTCTTCTTCTCAGATCGTCGCTCATAAAGTCAGTGATCTATCTGAAAAACTAGGTCTATTAACTCCGAGGTTTCCTGCGGCCTCTTGGGTATCTGTGCTAAAGCATCTTTTAATTCATCCTTCAGACCACGATAAAAATGGCTGAACGTTTACCTTCAGGCCAATCAGTTTCCACTATTAACTTGTTAAATTGAGCGATGTATGCTATGAAGTCGCGATTGCCTTGTTTTAGGTCTAGCAATTCGTTGTCGGTTGCTTGGTTAGTGGTTCGCCTATCAAAAATTCTTTCTTAAAGAGTTCAAAATTGTACAGAGCTGGGTCATTTCTGGAGATCAATGGCATAGACCAGGCGGCGGCATCACCACTCAAGTAGGACAGCATGAAAGCAACTTTTGCTGGATCCTCTTTAAACACTACTGCCCTGCAAAGGAAATGCAGGGAGCACTGGGTAAGGAATATTTGGGCCTTGTGGGGGTCTCCGCTAAATCTCTCTGAATTAGCCAATGGGACGATTGGGGCCACTGAATGTATAACTTGATTTGCCACTTCAGCAGCAGATTTACGAGTGGAGCCTATATCCAGTAAAGGAGTTGTTCCAGCAAGGAGTTCTTCCATTTTTTGTTTAATCTGGTGGGTTTCTTGTTGGGATCTTTTGACCTCATCTCTCAGGACTCTATTTACCTCTGAAGTACGGGTGAGTTGATTTTGAAGCCCCTCTAAAATTCCCGCTAAGGACTTTAGATCCAAACCTTCCGCCATGTTGACTCGGGTGGTCAAAAAAAGGCACTTCAATCTGTCAAGGTGCCGAGGTAGACCACAGGTCCCAGTGCCCCCACACCCCAACCACCACTCGAATAAATCTAAGTGATGTCTGGGACAGAAGGGAAAGGGGAAGTGGATAAGAAAGAGAGACAGCCTCCACTCTGAGCTTGGTAGCCTCTTCGCAGTGGTCTTGGGGTTCTGTATTGTTGCACCTAAAAGGAAAACATAATGTAACAACAACTACACGTTCTGTTATTTTCCTAATATTGCATTTCTGAATGTACCAGTAATTCTTACCCCGTAAAGCCCAGGCTATAGCTTCTCTCTTAAGGTATGGCTGTGTTTTGACAACTTAATCTGAAAATAATCACAATCTGTCAATAACTGTGACTATTGTAAAATGTTCCAAAATGCCCCAACTGTTACTCGTATTACCTGGTGCAGTTATCAAAGGTAACCAACGATGATTTCAACTGGAATCGTGAGTTGATTTCACTCCAATGCAAATAACCCTAACTATGAGTAAACTAGAAAAACGGAAAACGAAAAATAGTCTGTAGAGTAATTATTACTCCGCTCTTGAATTTAACCACTTCTGGCAGATTAATGACTTCTCCAGAAGGAGAGAGAAAATAACAACGTTTAATGCTTCCGAGTTTTATTTCACTCGAAATAAAGTCTTACTGTCTCTGAATAGCGAGCCCCACGTGGCGCATGCGTTTTTTTTTTCTTCCTAAACACTCTGGAGAATTCTGTGACGGCAAATTCCATGAAGTCCGAGAATGAAGAAACAACGCTAATTCGCTCAGCTGCTCTCGCGCTAGAGACACTAGGACAGCAACCTGACCCTGTCTGTGTCCACCCCGTCCGCCATTTAACACACCTGGTCTCTTAATTAGTGACATGCATTGTTGAAAACTTAAAAGTGAAACGATGTGCTTTCTCCTCCAACGAGGATATCTAGCCTTCTTCTTCAGTTGAGTTCTCACCTTCACTCTATTGTTTCTTTTATGTAATGTGGCCAGAGCAGACCTGACAGTCGTGCAGGAACTGTTTTTTCATTCCCATTGCGGTGCCCATTTTCAGGACACTGCAGTGGGAACGAAAAAAAAAAGCCAGACAGACAGAAGGAAACTCCTAATCTGGCAGGAGTTCTGACTACAGATTTGGCTGTGCAGCGTCATAATGAAGACCATACTGTGATATGGTTTAAGATTTTTGAAACACTCAAACTGAGAACATCCTGTTGTACTGTGGGGTGTAAATCTGTACTCCTCTACCCTCTTCTTCACAACCTCAATTCAATCCAGATTTCCAGCATTAGCAATTTGTATCACCTCTTTCAGGGTGCAGTTAAACCTTTCTATCATCCCATTATATTCAGGGTTATATAAAGAGCATTTCTTGTGTAGAATGCACCTGTCACTCACAAATTTTGCAAATTCCCTGCTAGTCAACTGCGCCACATTATCCATTAGGATTCTTTGGGGACACACTTCACTGGAAAATACCTCGGATGGAAATTTCACAACTGTAGAAGTAGTGACTTCTTGAACTATTCCAACCTCAGGCCATCTTGAAAAGAGGTTCATAAGAACTAAAAGATACTTGGAAGCTCCAGTATAATTCAAATGCCCAACAACATCAAAACCTACCTCCACCCACACTTCACTTGGACATCATGACATGTCAAGGGTGATGTTCTGATCTTTAGAGACTTGTCACTCTACTTGCACTGATAACACTCCCTCACTTTTCTCTCAATGCCTATATCCATCCCAGACCACCAGTATGTCCTTCTCAATCTTTCTTTTGCTTTGGATATGCCCATGTGGCCTTTATGAGCAAGATCAACCAGACATCTTCTCACTCCTCCTGATCAAATCAGTTTCTCACCTCTCTTGGCTGATAAATTGCTAACTGATAACTCTTCCTAAATTCTCTGGAAACCCTCAAGATTTAGATCAGTACTCAGTTCTTTCACAACTGCAACAATGGAATCCCTCACATGCTGGAGAACAGCATCTTCCTTAGTTTCACTCAACCATTCATCCTCTGAAACACAACCATCAGAAATAGCACACATGTAAATCACATCTTCAGTCCACCATGTATCATTTTCTTCTTTTACAGATCCACTGCCAGTAATCAGCCTAGACAGGCAGTCGACCACCTTATTGTCAACTCCTGGAATATACGAAACAACAAAATTATATTCTTGCAATGTAACCATCCACTTGTAAATTCTTCCTGAAACACAATCTAGCCCATTTTCTACCAAATACTTCCTGAAGTGGTTTGTGATCCGTGTGGACAAGCACATTTCACATCTCAGACGAATTGTTTAAACTTGCGGATAGCCTAGAACACAGTGAGGGACTCTTTCTCTATGATGGAGTATCACATTTCAGCACCCCTCAATGAGCTTGAAGCAAATAAAATAGAGACCTCCCCTTACTCCTGCTTCTGTTTTAGCACTGCTCCGAGCCCTTTGTCACTCGCACCACTGACAATATAACAGGGTAATCCAGGTATGAAACATTTTAAAAACTAGGCTGATCTGAGACAGGATTTGTTCCCTTCAGTCTCCTGTTGGAAACCAACATCCCATGTGAACTGCGCACCTTTCTTGAGTAAATCTTGTATAGAACACGTGTGTGCAGCAAAATCTGGGACACACCTACTATAAAATTCAGCCATTCCTAGAAATGACTGCACATCTTCTTTACAAGTGGGATGTGGTACCTTAACCAGAGCATCCACTAGATCCTCCTTGGGTTTAAATCCATTGGCTGTGATAGTGTGCCCCAAATAAGTAATCTCAGTTTGATTGAACTTGCATATTTTAAGTTTCAAAGTCAAGCCTTTTTAACTTAGGATTCTTAATACTAAGGTATTGGTAAAAATTAAGACATCGTCCTGAAAGAACTTTACGCCGGAGATCCTACCGAAGATCTCCGACATGAGCCTTTGAAAAACAGAAGCATCCAAACATAAGCCAAATGGCATTCTGTTAAAATGAAAAAAACCAAATGGCATCATGAAAGATGTAAGCTCCTTGGATTCCTCAGCCAATCTAACTTGATTGTGGAGCAAACTTTGACATCACCTTGCAAGCTTATAATTTCAGTAATGTTTGAAAGGGGAAACCTGTCCTCGACCACTTCCTTATTGAGGTTCCTAAGATCTACACACAATTGTACTCCTCCTGAGGCTTTAGTGGCTGCTACTACAGATGCCACCCACTCCAAAGCCTCAACAGTCTCAATGATACCTTCATTCAGCAGACAATCCAAATCCGCCTTCACTGACAGCTGCAAACTAAATGGTACATTACTCACTTTACAGGAAACAGTTATTGCACTGTCTTCAACTTAATGCAATGCGCGTAACTCTTTACACACCTCACTTTATCAGAGAATACTTCAGGAAGTTCATGTAGAAGTTCCTCAGTAAGTATGGGCGAATTTTGCAGACCTGCGGTCCACGAATTCACGTGAAATCACAAAACAATCAGTGAATTAGCGGATTTTCCCACAAAATCGCGGATTTTTTTGCGATTTACACTGGAGTACTTTCTACTGGCTAATCCAGTAAGTGCTATCTTGTTGGGTAAATGTATTGTGCTTTTCCTACACTGCAGCTGCGTAAAGGGCCAGAAGATTTGTCTCCACTGACCATGTGTGCCTGTAACTTTGCCACAGCGCCAAAAGGCGCCAAGGTCCCTTGAGTGAGCTGTCCATCATAGTTGGGAAAGGGTGGGAATACGGTTAATACCGCTAGTGTGTGGTGCGGGGCCAAATGAGCGGGGCTTCTATGCGTGTGAACATGCCTCTTGTGTATAAAGGGTCAGAGAGCGAGCAGGGCAGCAGGTGAGGAGAAAGCAGCCCCCTGGTCACAGGAACTACACGGGGTTGCGCTCGAGAAACTCAGGGATTCAAAGACCTCCCTAGAGTATTACAGCTAATTATCGACGGCAGAGATGGGGATAAAGCACACTTTCCCAGCCTCGACCGTGCTCTCTAATGTTTTGGGCTCATTAAAACGTTACTGAATTTGAGCTTCAACTCGGGCCCCTGCTATATCTGTAAGTGCTTCCTGTTGAGGTTTAATTTTTGTGACAGGAGCCTCGTGCCAGAATTAATCCTGCCCTGCATAGTTATCCACGAAGATGCCACCGTTTTGTACAATACCTCTACTCAACTGGAGTACTTTTACTGGCTAATCAGTAAGTGCTACCTCGTTGGGTAGATGTATAGAGCTTTTCCTACACTGCAGCTGCGTAAAGGGCCAGATGATTTGTCTCCACTGACCATGTTTGCCTGTAACTTTGCCACCGCACCAAAAGGCGCTGAGGTCCCTTAAGTAAGCTGTCCATCCTAGTTGGGAAAGGGCGGAAAGACGTTTGATACCGCTAGTGTGTGGTGCGGGGCTCCTATGCGTGTCAACATGCTTTTTGTGCATGAAAGGTCAGAGAGCGAGCAGGGCAGCAGGTGAGGAGAAAGCAGCCTCCTGGTCACAGGAACTACACGGGGGTTGCGCTCGAGAAACTCAGGGATTCAAAGACCTCCCTCGAGTATTACAGCTAATTTTCGATGGCAGATATGGGGTTAAAGCACACTTGCCCAGCCTCGACCGTGCTCACTAATGTTTTGGGCTGATTAAAACGTTACTGAATTTGAGCTTCAACTCGGGCACCTGCTTTATTTATATCTGTAAGTGCTTCCTGTTGAGGTTTAATTTTTGGCCCACAGGAAGCACTTACAGAGTTAAGGCAGGTGCCCGAGTTGAAGCTAACTTCGTAACCATTTTAGAATGGCGCCGGCAAGCTGCCAGAGTTGCTTACTTGCAAGTTTCAACTCTGGCAGCTTGCCGGCGCCATTCTAAAATGGTTACAAAGTTAGCTTTCTTCAACTCGAGCATCTGTCTTAACTGAAATCCGCCCGCAAGCGGATTTGTGGATTTTTCAGCAAATTCCGTGAGCGGAACGGATTTTCCGCCCATAGTTTTTCCTCAGGTGTTATGTCTCCTTTCCGTATCTGTACCTGTGGTAAAGTGTTGGGGTCAAGAATTATGCCTAGGAGTTTCTGGTGAGGCCAGCTCAGCAGCGTGTCACCTTTTACCGGGACATACATTTTACGGAATGTAAAATTCGATTGAAATTCATTTTGAGCATTGAAGTATCCTACCAGTTTTATAGGTTTAGCCCATACCTAACTGGCGTGAAATCTGAATTGTGCAGTTGTACTTTTTCCTTGAAAAGTTTAGTGTAATCGCTATTGGAGACAAGTGATAGCTTTGCCCCAGAGTCCATCATCATGAACATCTGTATGCCATTTAGGCTTACAATATCAGATGGGTCTTCACAATCTGGATTCAAGACATAACTCACATCATTTACAACTTGCAAAACAATGTCAGTATCATTGAGTTCCACCTCAAAAACGTTATCTTTTGGGTTGGTAGACTTGCAACATTTAGCAAAATTACCCCCACAGGCTTTTCACACATCTTTAGAAGCAGGATATTCTTGAGAGTTTGCTACGTGGTTGTAACTCCTACCCTAGAAACACAAAAGTTTCTATTTCTGAAAAACTGGGATTGTTTTCTCAGATACTGCCTTACTACTCGACCTCACTACCACAAATAGAGAGTGAGGTGCTATCTAACTTTACCTCTGCCTATCTTTGGGGTGCCTCTGGACTCTCCACACTATTCCTCACTTTGGTATAGTATATACAGAGCCAGCTTTCTACAGTGAGTTTTACCAGACTTTACTAGTCTCACAGAATGAGATTGGCTGTAATTCATCCGAAGCTCTTTCAGAGCCAGCCATCTTGTTTCCCTTTCATCTGCCTGCAAACATTAACATGTCAACATTTCAAAAGATGGAAAACAATGAATTGGGTTATTAGTGGTGCAGGATGTGAGGCCTGCGCAAGTAATAGGTCCATATTTATCGGAGGCATACAATAAAACACCCAAAAAATAATTGGCTAGTCAATGCGCTTTCATGAAAGAGTACATTTATGACACACACACTACTATATACTATTCATTTATTTACACACATATATATATATATATATAGCCTCACAAATTGTCCTGTCGCAGCGGGAGCACTGGTCAGTTGGTGCCAGCGATGGGACCAGGGCAGTGTCCCAAATTCATTCAATACCAAAGAAGAAATCACTGCACACTCCTTGATGCTTCAGCAGTTACTTTATTTTTCAAACGTGAAAAACACCCTACGTGTTTCGAATCGTAGTTCCTGTTCACGGTAGCTTAGGTGATTGGTCCCTCTGCTATTTCTATACATTAGCCTGTGAAAATACCCTATGTTTACCTGGGGCATGCTGGGACTTGTAGTATTATTGCATTCTGTACTGATGTATTTGTCTCTTCATTTGGGTAATATTTCACAGTCTATTTTTCTTTCCGCTGTCATTGTTATTAAATTAATGTTATTGAAAATGTAACCTTTTCTTTCAGGATTTCATTGCAAAGTTGAGTTATTTCTTTAGTTTTATTAATCATAGAGATCATGCTAGAAAATTAAAATATTGAGAAAATAAAAATTAGATTAATGAAGAATTAAGCTGGTCTTGATCCTTCTTATTGTCAACTTTACTAGCAGATCCAAATCTAAAATATGGATAGTGGGGTGATGTATTTTTCTTATTTTTAATTGAAGACCATGGTTCTTAGAAATAAAAACTGCAGTTGTAAATAATGTATAAAGTATAGTTTAGGCACTTCACTAAAGCACAGCGACTCCCTTATTGAACCCATACTGAATCTTCGGAACGGATAAATGCCCAAATGCATCAAGCATTTTTGGAGTCGCAAACGGTGCGATTCCTTAAAATCGGCCGTTTGCGATTCCAAAAATGCTTTTTGAGATGCATCATTTGTTTTTGTAGAAAATCGCTAATTTTGCGATTTTCTAAAATGCGTTTGCATTTAAGGAATAGCAATTTTGCGATTCCTTAAATGCAATGCATCATTTTTTTTAAATTTGCAAATTCACAAATTGCAAGTGCAAATTACCATGAGGTTGAACCTCGTGGTAATTTGCAAAATTGTTTAAAAATGCACAAAAATGCATTTTTTAAACTGTTAAGTTACAGACACACATGTCCTTAGGACATGTGTGTCTGTAACTTATAGGTAAAAGTGCATTTCATGGGTGCAGGGGGGGTCATTTAGACCCCCCTCTCCACCCTTGAAATGCATTGTTGAATTGCGATTTCAAATTGCGAATTCGCAATTCCCCTTCATTCCTATGGGCATTTCAGCCCATAGGAATGAATGGGAATTGCGAATTCGCAATTTGAAAATCGCATTTTGTATGCGATTCGGTAAAAATTGCGATTTTTCCCGAATCGCAAAACAAATGCGAGAAAAATGATGCATACCATTTTGCGATTCCTAATTTGCGATTCGGTAAATTTCGCAAATTAGGAATCGCAAAAAAGTAGTTTGATGCATCTGGGCATAAATGTGTATATGGATGGATGATTAGAGTGATGGGCCCAAATTGCAAGAAGTTGTAAGAGGTTCCGTGGGTTTCTTTGTGGTGGTTTATTTTGGAGCCACGCTGCACCACAGCTCCCTCCATCATTCCCAAAATCCTGTTGTTGGTACCCTTGCCCAGATTGAGGCACCACAGGCCACGGAAAAATAGGCACAGTAACCCCACATTATGGGGTGCTCCAAGCCAGAAAAAATGCATATTTATATGGCATCTCTGGCAGTTTGGGTTATGTGCACATCCTTGAGACTTGCATCTCATTTTAGTTTTTTCTTTTTTCTTTTTTTTCCCATGGGTGCCCTGGTCCCATCTGGGACACCTCCATGCAATGTTTACGCAGGGGGTAAAAGGAGAGCTCCAAAACCCACACACCCCCACTGGCTCCTTTCGCGCTGCTCCTATGCAGTAGGGTAGCCAGCAGTTCCTTTTCAGCTTCCCCGCCCACACTGGTCTCTTGGGGTTGGAGATAGCACAAGGTTCTTTCTGCCCCCAGCCCGCAGGCAGCTGTGGAATGAGGAGGTGGGATGGCATTTGGCTATCCCAGTCTTTTAATCACTGCCGCCAGAGTTCCGGAGATGAGGTCCTGGGACCCATTCATACCAGCTGGGGTAACCGGGCCATGAATGAGTCTATGGAGGAGTCCCAATGCACCTCCCTCCCCAGGGGAAAAAAATTATTAAATTAACCTTGCACCCACCTCCGAGCACTGGCCTACTCCAGTGGTATTTTCAGAAAGGGTGGCGTAGCCCCATGCACTATGTTTTTGAGCAGGTGTCAACAGTCAAAATCTTTAAATGTGTAAAACTCAGGTCCCAACAATCTTGGACTCATTTAGCTCTTGGTGTGCAAGCTCTAGCCACCAGGAGCATTTTAAACAGGACCCTTGGTCTCTAAATGGACACACCATTCATGGAGCCTATTTTCCTGGCTCCCTGCGTCAGCCTCCTCCTCCTCTGCTTCTCCTCGCAAGATCCCATGGCCTTCTGGCCCTCTTGCAGGGCACTCAGGTTAGCAGTGGAGTCCAGGTATTCACCCAACTGGTTATTCAGAGGTGCAAGGGGGGCAGAGTCTCTGAGCCTGGAGAGGCCCTTCTAGTACGGAGGATCACCTGCAGACAGAGTCCTTTGTCCATCAGGGTGCTTATGCTTCTAGCTGTCCATGGTGTTGCTACCATAGCATTCTAGGTCCAGTATCCTGCTTTCCTTCAGGTTCTGGGGATGCCATTTTTACGGCTAGCTGAGTCTGTGGACGGGGGGCACTCCCTTTCCCCTGGGTTTGGCTCCAGCCTGGGTATGAAATAAAGGAAGAGGCAGGCCTGCTTTCAGGTTACCTTGTGTGTGCTGTAAGCAGGTTCCGTTGAAGGGTAATAATGGCAGGGCACAACTCCTCTCCTCCAGTCAGACTTTCAGGTAGACCCACTCCCTCCACACCCAGGCACTTTTGGTTCACTGCCTGGCTCCAATGCACATTTGCCAGTGGGGAAGCCATCACCAGCGCAGGCAGTTGGCCACTCTCTGAAAGTGGATTTTCCAAAATAATAATTTAAAAATCTGACTTTACCACTAAAGATGATTTCAAATTACAATTAAAATGTGTGAAAGAAGCATTTTGTCCAGCTGCTACTAATCCTAATTTAGCATTTAATAAATGTAAATATGTAGCACAATGATTCCCTATGGCAGCAGCTTTCCTTAGTACAGATATTTCACTGTAAGGGCATGTTTAACATTAGGTTCTACATGTCCTATGTTTTTTTTCAAACATTCTGTTTAATAAACAAGTAAACGATGCACCGTCACAAACATCTATATACATTTTATTCGGCAATCTGATACATAGTACAATTAGCAATGCATTTCGGTCAGGCACACCTCCTGTCATGCTATATATGGCCTCCCTTTGTTGTAATCCCCCTTGAGTAATTTATCCAGTGTCCACCCTCTATATTGCCCAGGCCGACCATATCTTCTCCCACTTTGGTCGGACCCCTCTACTTTGATAGATAACAGGTATGACCATTCAATGCTATTGAATGCCATATGCGCATCTAGAGCCAGCACCGCTGCACCTCATCTTCTCTTGATGTTACTTTGTGGATTACTCCAAAGAGTCTCCTAAGGTTTAGCCTGGTATTTCTGTGTGGAATAAAACCTGACTGGTCCAGATGAATTATAGCGGAGATTACTGGGCGTACTCTATTTGCTAAGACTTTAGCTACTACCGTTGCCTCAAAATTAATCACAGATATGGGCCTGTATGAGCTGCATTACTCCATAGGCTTCCCTTGCTTAGGTATGACTACTATTGTGGCCACTCTGATATCTTCAGACAGTCTGCCACTAGAGCGCTGACTGGAACATAATTAGTATCAGTGTCACATTTGAATGAATCCGTGCGTAGCCTGTTTGGCCCTGCCGCCTTTCCAGACTGCAGATCTTGTATGGTACCTGTAATTTCTTCCACTGTCTGGTCCCTATCAATGTCTTCCCTGTCTTCTGTGGAGAGCTCAGTCAAATGGAGGTCTTTTCAGAAATTCTGCGCAGACCTTGGCCCTTCTAGTTGTTTGGGACTGATATACCGCTGCATAATAGGTGGCAAAGGCCTCTGCTATTTCTCAATTTGATTTACTAAGTAGGCCATCAGCTCTTTGAATTTCTAGCACCCAATTGTGAGCTTTATCTCTCCTCTCTAACCATACTATGAGTTTACTTGATTTATCTCCTATATCATAAACTCGCCGTTGTGTGGCTATTATATGCGCTCTGGCTGCTCTCTCCTCCAGGTCTTTAAGTTCCGACTGTCGTAGACCCAATTTGTGTTTCATGGTGGGTTCTACTGAGACCCCTCCCCCAGTTTGCTCCTCCAGCTTGAGTATCTCTAATTCCAGTTCCTCACAACTTGCTCAGCTTTCTTTCCTTTTGCCCCCTACGAGTGTCCGTGCATGACCCCTTGCTACTCCTTTATATGCCTCCCAGTGCACAGCTGGAGTGGTAACCATCCCAGTGTTTTCCTCAAAATATTGCTCTATTCATTCCCTATATTGGCCTATGAATTCTTTATCTCTAAAGAGCCAGAGTTGCACTCACGGCGGTAGTGGCCACTCCCTCATTGGACCTTGAAGCGTTACTTCTACCTTTGAGTGGACCAATATACCTCTGGCTTTATGTTGTGCTTCTCTAGAGAAACCCGCATATATACTTTTTGTGAAGATGTAATCTAGATGGGACCCGCTGACGTGCGCTGCAGAGATGTGTGTGTATTGTCTGGTACTTGGGTTGTGTGCTCTCCAGAGATCTGTAAAGCCCAGTGCTGTCGTGAATGGTTGAAGCAGGCCCAGTCGACACCTCTGATCTTGTGCTCCTATCTATCCGGGGAAATTACAGCATTCATGTCACCTCCTAGTATCAGAAGTCCCTGGGGCATTTTGGGTAGTGTTTTGTTAAGCTTTGGGAAGGTTTCTGAGTGAAGTCTTGGTGGCATATATAGGGAGCATATGTTAATGGCTCTGCCCTCCCACTTCCCAGATACCGCTACATAGTTACCCTCAGTGTCTCGCCAGATCTGACCTACCACAAAGGGGGTTGTGTTTTTGGTAAGTATTGCTGCTCCCCTTGAACATGTTGTGTATCCCGCAGGGGCTATGAGAGAGTAACAGTATTGATTCAGTGCCAAGTAGCAGTTGTCTTTCAGGTGGGTCTCCTGGATTAACGCCAAGTCTGGGGAGTGTCTACGTAGATATTGAAGGACCATTGTGCATTTGATTTTATTTCCGAGGCCTTTTACGCTCCAGGATAAAAACTTAAGGGCGTTAGTCATTTGTGTCGCCATATCTGTGTGTGATTCACTCCCACATTCTCGTCCTGACCCCACCCTTTTCCCCTGTGTTGGTGACTGATGTATCAAATTGCTAGGTTCCTGTAAATTCAACATGCACACAACATTTCGTTCCTGTTGCAAACAATTACTCCAGAAACTGAAAACATTACAATGTACCCCCTCCCTGCCACCCTGCACTGTAGGTGTAGAACTACCCACTGCCCCAATTTGCCGAGCACCAGTCGCCCATTCTGTAACATGTAACTTATTGAGGGTTGGTAGACACTGAGTCTCTTTATTGTCCTTTGCTGTTCCTTCCCACCGCCCGCCGTCGGTATATACCATGTACCTCTCCCTTAAATGTCCCAGTTGCCATCACCGCTTACAGTACCATTGCTTGGGGAGGCAGTTAGACTGCACTCCCCTTAGAGTCTTCTCAGCTCACACAATCGTTCTTTATTTCTTGGTTATCTCCTGCTCATCTATTCACACATTCACTCATTGTGTCCATTTATTTTGTGGTCGGGCACGGTTCCTGCTGTCCCTGATCATGCTTGGATCTGGCGCTCATAGTGGTTTCCGTCCTGGTCCCGGACTGCTCGTCCTCTTGCACCTTTTGTTGCTTCCTGTCTCGGTTTTGCCTCCTTCGCGCTATGTCTTTCTGCCTTCCTTCCAGCCAGGTCAATGCTTCCTCTAGCGCCGTGAAGTACCACGATTCACCTTCCTCCATTACTCTTAATTTGGCAGGAAGAGCATTGCTTTTCTTAATTTCTTTTTCCCTTAGCGCTCTCTTGACTTCGACGAAGGTCCGTCACTGGCGATGTACCTGCATGGTGAAATCGGGGGAAACCGTATCATCGCGTTTTCATGCTTCATGTCTCCCTTAATCCGGGCCACCTGCAGGATAGCATCCCGATCTTGGTAGTTTAGTATCCTTGCTATTATTGTTCTTGGTGGGGCGCCTGGTCTTGGTGGGGGTACAGGAGCTCTGTGTACCCTCTGGATCGTGAGGAACCTGGATATCCTTTTGGGTTTCAACTGGTTCAGGACTGGGTCCTCCAGAAAAAGGTCTATGGAAGGCCCCTCCATTCCCGCTGGCACACCGACCACCCTTATGTTATTGCGCCAGGCCCGCCCTTCCTGGTCTTCTAACCTTGCAGCCACAGTTTTCTGCTGTTGTTCCAGCCATTGCAACTTTTCTTCTAGCCGTCTGGTTAAAGTCTGAAGATCTCCTATGTTTGTCTCTGCTGCTTTGACCTTCTCCGATGTTTTGTGCATATCCGCTCGAAGGAGGTTAACATCTATATTGATTCTGTCAATCTTTGTTTCAAGGGTCTCCCCCAGAATGCAGATCACCTCCATTATAGCCCCTAGTGATGGTTCTTCCAGCTCTTGGCCCCCGGGTGGCTGACCTCACTCTGCCAAAGCACTACGGGGTACCGCATTCGTGTTCATTTTGTTACTCTGGTTTGCCGGTGTACCCTTGGGCTTCATTATGGCTGCCTTGTGTGCCGTCGCCTCGTTTGTTATTCCCTGACTAGGGGCGTCGCCTTCGAAGCTAGTTCCCCTCAGGGTAGTACCTTTCTTAAGGCTGTTGTCCGCTATGCCTCCAGGTGTTGTACCCTCACTTTCTTAGTGCCCCACTACGCCACTTGAGGGTGTACTGGTCCAAGCTTTTCTTTGCGTCTGTTTGCCAGCAAGTCCCTAGTGCCATGGGCTGTGTACAGTTTATTGCCCAGCATATTAGAGTCTTTTTTCCCAGCTTTGGCGCTCTATGTCATGCTTCCCTACAAGCTGCAACTGAGCCCTAACTGTGCTGACTTTTTCTTCCCGGGCTTACAGGCCTTCTGACGATGCGTGGGCCCCGGCCTGGATGTCTCCAGCCTGGACGGAGTCACCTACTCCCGCTCGATGATGAGGGCTGGGCGGCCGTTCCGTGTCCCAGTCCCGCATGCCACCAAATGGCCAAAGGGGGGAGGAAAGGGACTCTGCTCCAGTCGTGACCAGGGCTGTGGATCATCGGCGTGGGTAGTTCGGAATCTCCCCCAGCACTTCAGCTCCCGGCCAGCTCAGTGCTGGATCGCCAGAGACGACCCGTCTCCTTCCCACCTGTACCTTGGTCGTGCGATCTCCGTCTTCTGGTGTCGCATTCGCTCCGCGGTTGCAGAGCTGGGTATTACTCCAGGTTGGGGGCTTTCTGGTATGATTTCTGCATGGAATACTGGCGGATAAAAGACGGATTTCTGTCGGATATTCGATGAACGGCGTGGAGCTAGAGTCCTATGTGGTCATCTTGGCTGGCTCCAGACCACGCCCCTACATGTCCTATGTTTAAATATCATGCACCCTGCCTTTATGGGCGAAAATGCCTGAGTACGGGTGACTGTTTAATATTTAAAAAGAAGGTCTAGGCCTGTTAAAAGGGGTTACCTTAGTAGGCCAAATTTGCAGTTTTAATTTGCCACAGGTAAGTTACAGAGTACCTCCGTGCATCTACCAGGCTGTGCATGATTGTAGTTTCCCACGTTCAGCCGGCACCAATGCACACATGTGCATACGTGTTCACATGTAACCAGCCCAGTGCCCCTTACCATAGCTGCATCGTATAGGACTTATCTTAAAAGGTAGGCACTGGAGGTAAACACATGCAGTCTAATGACCATGAAACTACTTGAGGGGGTTCATGAAGTGAGACTCACTCACGGCAAAGGTCCAAAAACTGGGTGATCCAAAAGCAAAAAATCCTGGTGTATTAAATGGACGGGATCCATTTGCAACAAACACAAACAAGTTAATTACACCAAAAACAAATAGCAAATCTGGGGACCTTGGTGCCATGATGTAGCATGTGATGAAGCACTATGCTTATTGCATATTCTGCTGCAAATTCAAGTTCATGAAGTTCTCTGGGATGAATATTTAGTTCCAATTGAGGCTAACCTCAAAATTCAATACATTTCAATTACATGATAAACATTAGGCTCCACAAGGAAGACAGACAGTGGGTGAGTTTCAAAACCATGAAGGTTTATTAAAGGAATAGTAACTTTACAAATTCAAATCATTAAATTAGTTGTATATTGATAATCAGTACATGAATCTTAAAATCAATGTATAATTCATTTCAATTCAGTCATAAAGCAAAGACAAACTATAATAAAATGATCTCAAAATGAAAGGCAAGCAAGATCATTTCTCCCATTAAAAGAGCATTCTACTCTGCGAAGTCAAGGAAAGTTGGCTAATAAATCAATAAAGAATGATCCTGCCATAAAGGCAAGTGAAAAGGCTTCTGCTCTAAAGGCATCTGCCTATGGGTAAAACAAAGAAGTTTCTGGAGAATCTTTTACATTGCATTAGTTTAATTCACACAATCCTAAAAGTTTACTACAGTTACATATGATTCCCAGACGAGGGACGAATCCGGTTAAGGCACAAACTGACAACTAAATTAAATTATTTTCTCAAGTTACTGCACAACGAACTCACTCTAAATGTCCTTGGACTGACAGTTATCTGCAACATAATGAGATGCATTTGGTTCATGGAGTTCTCTACAGGTGCTTGATTGCGTAAGGGAAACATTTCACATGGAACAGAAAACAAAAGATACATTGTTTGAGACTGATGGTTGGATTTATCTCGAAATAAAGAAACATACAGCATGAAACAAAATGGCTACCAGGCGGTTAACCATTTTAAAATGCAGCCTTCATTAGCTACAATGTAAACATGAAAAATACACACTCAATACATTTGCGTGTTGTATGTTAATGTTGATATTAATGCAAAATAATTAATTATGAAAAAATCTCCATCACATGTTGTAGCATGAGGGTAAAACTACCTATTTGTAGAAAAAACACTCAATGTCTGCAAACATTAGGACAAAAAAAAGATTTAAAAAAAAGAAGTACCACAGTGGAAGAGCCAATGCAGCACTAGGCATAAATGGGCCTTTCAAACAGGTTGGGGATACATCAAACAAGAAAAGGCCCAACAACCAGAGCTACCACTTGGCCAGGATCAGGTTTTAGGCACACACACACTGGCCTAGCCACTGGGCTGTGGCATGAAAAATAATGCCACCAACATTTCCAAGTGCATGGGAGTAGTTTGTATACCATGCCACTGTTTACAAACTAACCTCGCCTTGCCCAAAGGTCTGGGAGAAATATTTAATCTTCACAAGGATAAGAAGCACCTGCATGTCTTTAAAAGAAGTAAACCGTTTCCTTCATCATAATTACAAAAATCTGTGTTTGTGTGCCTCTTCTGTGTGGAAAACTGCCTGCAAGCCGTATTCCAATACACACGATTCTATGCATTTGTGGTTGTATACCTATTTAGTAGGTAGATTCGCACAGCAATGTCCACAAGCCCACTCCAACTTTACCAATGAAGAAAATGTATTTTATTGGATCAATTTCCACTATCACAAATGCCCTTTGCAAGAGCGAAATTCCTCAGTTCCTAATGCTGTGAAACATAATTGGGAGGGTATGCACTCAGATTTTTTAGGTCTCTGCTGGCGTGGGCTTGCGCACATGCGCAGTCTTGCTGGCGAGATTTAATGATTCAGAGGGCTTTCAGTAACGGGCTTAAAGCCCCAACCCGCCCCGCTTTCCCATTGGCTGGCGTCACCGTTTATGCTAAACAGTGGCCAGCCATTGGGAAAGAGCTTTTAGTGACATGGACTTTTCTCTTTTACAGACGGCCCACTTGGACACGCTCGTCTGCCTTCCTTCTGCCGTAAAAGGTTTCTTATCTTTATGGGGCCATGTTTTTCAAACACATGGCCCCATAAAGACAAGAAATCGGCGGACCGTGCTTATTTATTTCTAATGCTGGGAATCTTGGAAAGTGCTTCAACCTTAATGGAAACACGTGTCGTTCTGCCTCTGCCGGGCTATGTGTTCATTTGGAAGGTGATTTTCTTGCGATTTTCTTGTTCTAGAAGCCTATGACCTCCTGACTGACAAGTTGCAGTATTTTGCTGAAAAACGCACAGATATATTCCCATACATACGCTCACAAATCTAACTACAATGCATGCTCTCATCTAGCTACATATCTATCTAGCTACACATCCCTGTCAACCTACCAACCTTCTACTTATCTCTTCAACCTACTGCCTATCTGGTACTATTCCAGCAAATCAATCTGTCTGCCTACCTACCTACTAACTAGGACAGACAAATCCACTAAGCGTTAGCTGTAGGTATGTAGATACATTCGGCTCCGTGAACAGTGCGTTCGTCGCATGAACCAAAATGAACAAGCTTCCATATGCAATAGTGAAAGACTAAGGCAGGACCTAATAATACCACGACATAAGCGCTGCTCTCATTCCCGCCACTGCCTCTTATCATGTTGTGGTGCCTTTCTGGCAATGGCTTGGTAGTGCAGTGGGTGTATACCTAGGTTCTCTGGTACCGGTGGCTATTTCCTGCAGTGCTGCCGCCAGTGCAGCCGGCCTGGAGTCTGATGTGAGACAGTGAAAGGCTACAGCATCGGTGCAAGGCTCTCGCGTAAGCTCTCATTGAGGCTCGGCGACGTGAACAAGCCTTTGCCCTCACCCGCCTACCCTCATGGTTGGAGGGTTGAGACCGGGTGGTGCTCGTAGCTGAGCTCTCTTGAGGGTGCCTCAGAGTAAGCAGTGTACCCTAAGCTCCCGCTTGTTTTCTCGTAGGTGGGGTGGCACGAACTGTGCCGAGCAAGTTGCCCTGAGATGTCTGCCATTTCACCCTTATCCTCCTCTGTCGTTTCTCCTTGGCAAAGTAACACAGCCAAAGTCAGGCTGCGTGGGGTCCTCCTCCTATACCCCTTGCCACGTCCTGTCTGTGTTCCCTGCGTAAAGGGGAGAGGTGGGCCTCCGCAAGATCTCCCATGTACCTCCTTGCCAAATCCTGTCTGTACTCCATGGGTAAAAGAGAGGAGCAGGAATCCCGCAAGATCTCCTGCTCCCCTTGCCATGCCCCGTCTGTACTCCGAGGGTAAAAGAGCGGAGAGGCCTCACCAGATCTCCTGCACGCCCTTGCCATGCATAGAGCAGGTTTTAGCTTTTCTTGTTTTATTGGGTGGCCCTCTGTTCTCCGGAGTCACCACGCTCGGGCTGAAGGGTTCTGCACCTTTATTTCAGAGCTGGTACAACAGAAAGGGTTAAAAAGCCCAGAATTCAGATTATGAGAAAAGCCTGGGAAGGAGCGGGACAGACCGCAGCGGGGATGGCAGGGCGTGGGAACCCCCTGCTCTCTTTTTATCTGCTCCTGCTGCTGCTGTTTGGCACCGGGACAGCCGGGCAAGGTAAGCACCTGCATGCCCATTATCCACCCCCCCTTCCCTGGGATCGTAGTTCCTGCTTTCATTTAGAAAGTGAATAGCTGCTGTGTGTGTTTAGCTGCCATCGCTATCACGCCATCTGCTTGCCCTTTTAACTGTGAAGCTAAATTGTGTTTAGCTGATGTGTGGGTGTGTGCACTTTTTTATCTCAAATTCGTGGAATTTCAGAGTCAGTGACTTGCGGGTTTTCATGGCAACCATGATTAGGACTGCTGAGGATGAAGGTGAATCTTGTGAGGGATGGCTCTGGGTTAAACCAACTGGGCATGTGGGATGGGGGAAAATGATTGCAAAATGTCGCTGCTTAAAGAAAGGGGGTCGCTTCTACCTGTAAGGTGCAGGTATACTAGCGATTGAGTGAAGACTATTTACTTGCCGAATGTGTTCCTCGCCTTGACAGGGAGGGTCTCACCAAATCTTTTTCGGATAAGCGGTTTTTATTGTGAAGAGTAAAAAGTTAGACCTAAAAATTCGGTGGTAAAACAAAGTACAAATGCTTGCAGGTGTTACTTCCAAGTGTTTTTTTGGTAGATCCTGTGTAGAGGGATTTGTTGGCATTCATGTGCACGAGGTAGTATTATGTGCTCCAATGGAGAGTAACAAGTGTGGGTTACCAGAAATCCTGGCAAGTTCTATGGCTCATTGTTTACTGTTCTCCACCGCCAGGTTCAAAACTCGCTCACAACTCTACTCTGCCGCTGAAGTTACTATTAGGTAGTGCTCAACACACCGCTTTGAAATGGTTAGTCAATAAGGATTAATGATGCCACACTATTTTTGTTTACTTTAAGTTAGTGATTCCTGTTGAGACTGGTTAGTTGACTTTAGGGCTAATACTATAAAACTAAAAACTAAACTAACAAGCATTAAAAATGCAATAAGTCTCGCCTTTTATTAAGTTAAAGCCATTTGCTTTGCTATATAATACCATTAGCAAAGCAAATGGCTTTAACTTAATCAAAGGTGATGTGAGAAGTTGGCCCGATATGCAGCGTTCGCTATTCTAGCGACCGCTATGTATCATTCCAAACGACCCTTATGGTGATTGGTTGTAGGTCAACCTATAGACCAGCTATCCTAGTAGCGTGGATACGAGCAGTCTAAGGCTAAAGACTCGAGAGGGCGTGTTAAGCCAGCTGTTTACCACACATGTACCCCTTGAACACCAAGTGAAAGGACACCACACAAGTGTTATGAAAATAAACAGTATATTTATTAAGAATCACAACAGCCCTGTACTCTTTATGAGGACAGGGTACTAAGCACAAACCAAATCTCTTAGGAAAATACTTCAAGTGCACAATTAAAACAAGTGTCCGAGGACACGGAAAGTTTAGAGGTCTCGGGCGGACCCGATAAGGCAAGTCGGAAGCGAGGGGCTCGGGACCCTAGAGTAAGGAGGCTATGCAGGCACCGAAATGCCGAGTTACCTAGCCACGAGGGCTGCGGCTGCACAAGTCTTACAGGCGTCGGAGTCTTCGCTGACGAGCCAGGAGCCGGAAGAAAAGGAGTTGCTGGCCGGCGACCAGTGATGAATAGTTCGTAGAGATCCAAGCCTGGATCAGAGATCGATGATACCTGAAAGCAGAGGGGACCAAGTTCGTACTACTAGCCAGTAGTCAGAGGGTACCAGGAAGGCACCGGTTGGCCGTCACCTCGACCAGGTGAGTGGGCGACGCTAGGCTCTGCAGTCTCACGGACCAGGAGGCGTTGTCGGCGACCAGGATGGAGGTGCGAGCTGTCCCACGAAGGATGATGCTGTCGGCGTCGCTGGGCCCAGGATGGGGCAACAAGCCTTGGCAGATCTCAGGGCCACGTGGTAGGCCTAAGATGGCGTCTTGAGTGGACCAGGAGGGTCCGGGGTGCTTCTCGCAAAGATGGAAGCAAGGGCCAGTCTGGAGCACCCAGACCAGCAGTGGTGGTTGTCGGATGTCGTCACAGAAGGGCACAAGCCTGCGGCTAGTGACCAGACGACGTGCTGAGCAGCGAGCAGAAGGGCCCCACGCAGATCGTGGAGATGCTGGGAGACTGCACTTCGGTGCTGGAGCGGCTCAGGGTCGGGGCTTCTCGGACCCCAGAGCACTCACCAGAGAATTGCTTCGATGGTCGTGCTGGTTAAGAGCGTGCAGGTTCTGATGATGGCCGGTCCCTCGAGGTCTCGTCGCACCCACAGATCACAGCTGAGCTGATGACGTGGGTAGAGGTCAGAGGTGCCAGGGACGCCGGTTCTCGTCGAGCTGGGTCGTCGGATCCTTGAGGAAGGACTTGCAGCAAACCGCAGAGTTCTTAGATGGTGCCCGCTGATGCAGGGTGACTACTCCTTAGTCACAAGGGAGAAATCTTGAGAAGAGTCTCGAAGTCCTTTCGTAGAAAGTATTCTTGATTCAAAGATGATCTAATTTGGAAGGGTCCCCGCTCCGGTCTTTATCCTAATGAAAGGGGTGGGTACATGACTAGGTCCTGCCCTAAGGGTGGGACCAGGAAGGGGGGTAGTTACACCCCTCTCCCCTGCCGGACTTTCCCCAGGCCAGGGCTGGCGCCCCTGGAACTGGTTCTGACCGGCAGATGCGTAGTGAGCACCAGGGTGCCACTCCGCAGTCACCTTCTCGCAAAAGCCCTACCTACCCAGAATACACAAACCCTGTCTGGGACGGTGCGAACACCGCCCTCGACAGGAAACCCTTTGTCCAAGCGCTCCCCGCTGGAAGGACTCCCAGCAGCAGGAGGTCAGACTCGTGTCTGTGGTGGCAGCATCCATTTTGTGGAGCTGAGGCTTTAGTTAACTTTAACCGGGGTTCACAGTTACGTACATGTCGTGTCCCTCTAGAAGGGCGGAATGCTAACCTCGTCGCCAGAGTCGGTGAGAGGGCAGCATCCCGATTCGTATGACACCTTACTCGACATGTCTTGATAACGCGGCACCGAAGTTACCGATATGGTACGCGTTATCATGGAACAGCCATTGGGTCTTGATTCCGCAAGCTGCAACCGGGCTTGGCTCGGGCCAGAACACAGTTCACACGAGCCCACGCACTCTGCCTTCAGGATTGTCAAGGCCTGCCATAGGAGTGACTGATAGGAACTCGGGTGTCCTTTGTAAGGTTAGATATAGGGCTACTATATCTAAAGCAAAGGGTGATTACACGACTTCGCCCCAGCTGTCATGCAGCCAGTTGTGTCAAATTTAGGAGGCCAGCCAGGGGTGGCATAATACATGCTGCAGCCCCTGGCGGCCCTGGGTACACCTATGCCCTGAGTTACAGGGTCTGATAAGGTGGCCCAGTACCAATTGGTAAATGCACCTAGGGTACATATCGTAATTTAGAAAGAGAACAGCCAGGCTGTGGGTCTGATTAGCAGGCCCACAGCCAGAGAAAGTCGTAAACCAGTGAAACAAAAGCAAAAAATCTGGGTGATCATAGGATTGCAGACCCTACTCTCCTACATGACCCCCCCCAAACGTCGGAACAATAAGCTAACCTTGACCAGGTGAGTCTTCTTGCTCTAAGTGGAAATATCTGGAGAGCCCATCGGCATTGCCATGATCAGTACCAGGTCTATGTTCCACTGTAAAGTCCATCCCCTGTAGGGAAATGGACCACCTAAGCAGTTTGGGGTTTTCACCCTTCATCTGATTTAGCCATAAGAGGGGCTTATGGTCGGTCTGAATCTTGAAGTGAGTGCCAAACAAGTATGGCCTCAGCTTCTTCAGGGCCCAAACCACAGCAAAGGCCTCCCTCTCAATAGCTGACCAATTCTTATCTCTAGGGGTCAGCCTTCTGCTTATAAAAGCAATGGGCTGGTCTTGACCATCAAAATTCAGTTGAGATAGAACAGCTCCCACACCCAACTCCGAAGCATCTGTTTGGACAATGAATGGTTTGGAGTAGTCTGGACTCTTAAGGATAGGCGCCGTGCACATGGCCTTTTTTAGGTCATCGAATGCTTTTTGACAGCTCGCTGTCCACTGAACCTTTTTTGGCATTTTTTTACTTGTCAGTTCGTTTAATGGTGTCACGATGGAACCATAGTTCCTGACAAACTTTCGGTAGTATCCAGTCAGGCCCAAGAAAGCTCGAACCTGAGTCTGGGTGGTTGGAGGAGCCCAGTCCCTGATTGACTGTATCTTGCTCTCCAGTGGCTGAACCTGGCCTCCACCTACAAGGTGGCCCAGGTATACAACCTGTGTCTGCCCTATCTGGCACTTGGTGGCCTTGATAGTGAGGCCTGCTGCTTGCAGAGCCTCTAACACTTTCCGCAGGTGGACCAGGTGATCCTCCCAGGTGGAGCTAAAGACAGCAATATCGTCAAGATACGCCGCACAGAAGTCATCCAGCCCAGTAAGGACTTGATTCACCAACCTTTGGAAGGTGGCAGGTGCATTTTTCAGACCAAAGGGCATCACCACGAACTGATAATGCCCACCAGGGGTTGAAAATGCGGTCTTAGGCTTGGCGTCCTCAGCTAACCTGATTTGCCAATACCCAGCTGTCAGGTCAAACGTACTTAAGTAGTTGGCCGAAGCCAATCTATCGATAAGCTCGTCTGCCCTTGGTATTGGGTGGGCGTCAGTCTTAGTGACTGCATTGAGACCCCTGTAGTCTACGCAGAACCTCATCTCTTTCTTACCGCCCGGGGTGTGAGGTTTCGGCACTAGAACTACGGGACTAGCCCAAGGGCTATCCGAGGGTTCAATGACTCCCAGCTCCAACATTTTCTGCACTTCACTCTTGATGCAGTCTCTAACGTGATCAGGCTGCCGGTAGATTTTACTCTTAACTGGCAAGCTGTCACCAGTGTCAACCTCATGGGTGCACCAATCGGTCTGACTGGGTGTTAGAGAGAACATATGCCTGAAAGACTGAAGAACCTGTTTACAGTCTTTCTGTTGATGTTCGGAGAGGCTGCCACAAAAGACAACACCATCTACCGATCCATCGTCAGGATTCTGAGTGAGCAGGTCGGGGAGAGGGTCACTCTCCTCTTCCTGTCCCTCATCTAGGGCCATGAGCAAACTCATGTCCTTCCTGTCGACATATGCCTTGAGCCTGTTGACATGAAGCACCCTGTGGGGGCTCCGGGGAGTTCCCAGGTCGACCAGGTAGGTGACCTCTCCCTTTTTCTCCCGGATGGTGTAGGGCCCGGACCATTTGTCCTTGAGTGCTGCTGGGGCCACTGGCTCCAACACCCACACCTTCTGTCCGGGCTGATAAACAGTCAAGACAGCCTTTTGGTCATGCCAAGCTTTTTGGAGTTCTTGGCTGGCCTTAAGGTTTTCAGATGCCTTCTCCATGTATTCAGCCATCCGCGAGCGGAGGCCAAGCACATAGTCCACTATGTTGGCTGCAGGCTTTTTGAGAGGTCTCTCCCATCCTTCCTTCACCAAACACAGGGGTCCTCTTACAGGATGTCCGTACAAAAGTTCAAAAGGGCTGTAGCCAACCCCCTTCTGTGGGACTTCTCTGTAGGCGAACAAGAGGCAGGGGATCAGGACGTCCCATCTACGCCGAAGCTTTTCCGGTAGTCCATGAATCATCCCTTTCAGGGTCCTGTTGAACCTCTCAACAAGCCCATTGCATTGTGGATGATAGGGTGTAGTGAACTTGTAGTTGACACCACATTCCTTCCACATAGCAGTTAAGTAGCTCGACATAAAGTTTGCACCTCTGTCGGAGACGACCTCCTTAGGGAAGCCCACTCTGGAGAATACTCCAACTAGGGCTCTTGCCACAACAGGTGCTGTAGTGGTCCTAAAGGGAATAGCTTCAGGATACCTGGTGGCATGATCCACTACCACCAGTATAAACTTGTGCCCTGATGCTGTTGGTGGTTCCATGGGACCGACGATGTCGATCCCCACCCGTTCAAAGGGCACCCCCACCACAGGCATTGGTATAAGGGGGGCCTTTGTCGTGCCACCTGACTTACCACTGGCTTGGCAAGTGACACAGGAGCGGCAAAACTCCTTGGTATCTTCGTTCATATGAGGCCAGTGAAAGTGTGAGACAAGCCTGTCCCACGTCTTCGTCTGGCCTAAGTGACCTGCTAAGGGAATCTCGTGGGCCAAGGTAAGTAGGAAACCTCGCTGAGACAAGGGTACAACCAGCCTCCTGGTCATGCCAGGCTTGGGGTCTCTTGACTCAGTGTACAGGAGTCCATCTTCCCAGTATACCTTGTGGGTACCTGTGGCGTTCCCAGCAGCCTCGGCAGCAGCCTGCTGTCTGAGGGGTTCAAGAGAAGGGCAGTCTAATTGGTCCTTCCCCAGGTCTTCCCTTGAGGGTCCCCCTGAACCCAAGAATTCAACTTGATCAAGTTCGAACTCTCTAGGCTCAGTTTCCCTCAATTCCTGTAGGTCAGCCTCCTCTGAGACTTGATCCACGACCTGGGGCAAGGGGGAAGGCGCAGCCTTAACCCTACCGCTCTTTTTCTTGGGAGGTGTCTGGTCCGTTGTTCCAGGATCCAGCACCTGTTCAGTGGGGCATTTCCTGACCTGTGACCTGGTCACAGCGAACACATGTGCTGGCAAGCCTAACATTTCCATGTGAGTCCGGTGCTCCACTTCTGACCATTGTGATGACTCCAAATCATTGCCCAACAAACAATCCACTGGGAGGTCTGAACTAACTACAACCTTCTTTTGGCCAGTTACCCCTCCCCAGGAGAAAGCTACAATTGCCATACTGTGATTGGTAGTGACATTGCTTGCATTGGTCACCAGGAATTCTGTACCTGGCATGATCTGTCCAGGGTCCACAAAGTTAGGCGTCACCATGGTGACGCTGGCACAAGTGTCCCTATAGGCCTGAGCCATCTTTCCATTTATGAAAGGCGTCTGTCTGTATTTGCCCAAAGTATTGGGACTTATGTCAGGGGACACGTCCACGTCCCCTGTACTGACAAGGACAGCCTGAGTGAGTGTGCCAACTAAGTTGTCACGCCCCTCAGAACCCAGGGTTAACCCTACTAAACCCTTGGGAGGCGCACTACCACTGCTGACTGTACTAGGGGGCACAGGTGCCTTAGGGGCTGCAGTGGCAGGAGTCTGCCCTCCTCCTTTCTTGGTGCACTCACTAAACCAGTGAGATTTACTTTTACAGTACTGGCACCATCTTTTGGATTGGCCTTCTTTCTTCTTTTGGGGAGCCTGACCCCCACCCTCTTTGGGTTGTTGGGGACCTGTCGAAGACTTCTGGTCGTTTTGTTCCCCCTTAGAATCTTTACCCTTCTGGTCTGCTTTCTTCTGACCACCTTGATTCTGGCCCTGGTTCTGTTTAACTCTCGTACGAACCCATCTGTCTGCCTTCTTTCCCAATTCTTGGGGAGAGGTCAGATCCGAGTCGACAAGATGCTGATGCAACAACTGGTTCTGACAACTGTTTAAAATTTGTTCTCTCATCATCAAATTATACAATCCTTTGTAATCAGTAACCTTACTGCCCAGCAACCAGCCCTCAAAAGCCTTAGTGGCACAATCGACAAAGTCAGACCAGTCTTGAACCTGCGTTTTCTGGGTATCCCTGAACAGCACCCTGTACTGCTCAGTGGTTAGGCCGAACCCTTCAACGAGTGTATTTTTCAAGACTTGGTAATCATTAGCATCCTCCACCCTTGTGGTGAGGAGCTTGTCTCTTCCTTTTCCTTCAAAGGAGAGCCACAAGATAGCTGCCCACTGACTCTGGGGAACACCTTGCACAGTGCAGGCCCTCTCCAAAGCAGTAATCCATTTGTGGATGTCGTCCCCTTGTTTAAAGGGGGGCACTATCTTCCCAAGGTGTTTCGTATCAAAACTCCTTTCCCTATTGCTAGGTACAATGCTGCCACCAGTGGGGACTACCCCACTTAACTGTTGCTCTCTAGCAAAGGCAAGCCTTTCTTTGGCCAGGGCAAGTTCTTCCCTTTCAATCCTCAGATTAGCTGCCCTTTCCTTAGCTTCGTACACTCTCCTCTGAGGGGACGTCATCCCTCTTTGAGAAGAGTTGTGAGAGCCATTGGTTTGAAGGGATCTGCCAGAGTCTCTTGACAGAGATCGGGCTCGTCCATTCCCAATGTTAAGCTGACCTGACAGTAGCGCGGGGGTCCCCCAGTACCACTATCATGTTTGCTTAAGTTGGACCGGGTTAGTCTGACGACTTCTACCTGTCCCTTATCTGCCTCATCCCCAGAGGGATCCTCATCCTCATCATCCTCCACATCTTCGTTCTCAGTTGCGAGGTGGATGAGGTCAGGATCGTCTCTGGTTCCCTCGAGGGGAGGCATGTCTCCTTCTGGATTAGAATGGCTAAGAAGCTTCTCAGCCATTCTGGCATCATAAGTCTCTAGGAGACCAATCAGAAAGGAGGTGGTGGGGTTAGCCCCTTGCTTAATCTTCCTAGAGTTACATACCTGTCGCAACTCGCGGAAGCTAAGCACAGTATATCTTGAAGGGATGACCTGTGGAGGGTCAACTGACACAAGGGGAGACTCAGAGTTTCCTCCTTTGTCCGACATACTGTTTCTAGTGTGGTGTAAGTGATGCACCTACCTACACTATGTGTTTCCCTACTGATCCCTTGCTAAGAGTTGCAGCCAAGGTGTGCTAAACCTTGAGGAGCTGCAACAGCTGGTTCAGTAGAACTCAGAGTATTCTAAGCTTTAGTTATATGTACTAACAGTACTTATGTGATCTTTCAACAAGATATTCTTAGGATACGTGTGGTAAAACAACAGCAAGCTCAAATCCCAACCGCTGCTCACCAATGTGAGAAGTTGGCCCGATATGCAGCGTTCGCTATTCTAGCGACCGCTATGTATCGTTCCAAACGACCCTTATGGTGATTGGTTGTAGGTCAACCTATAGACCAGCTATCCTAGTAGCGTGGATACGAGCAGTCTAAGGCTAAAGACTCGAGAGGGCGTGTTAAGCCAGCTGTTTACCACACATGTACCCCTTGAACACCAAGTGAAAGGACACCACACAAGTGTTATGAAAATAAACAGTATATTTATTAAGAATCACAACAGCCCTGTACTCTTTATGAGGACAGGGTACTAAGCAACAACCAAATCTCTTAGGAAAATACTTCAAGTGCACAATTAAAACAAGTGTCCGAGGACACCGAAAGTTTAGAGGTCTCGGGCGGACCCGATAAGGCAAGTCGGAAGCGAGGGGCTCGGGACCCTAGAGTAAGGAGGCTATGCAGGCACCGAAATGCCGAGTTACCTAGCCACGAGGGCTGCGGCTGCACAAGTCTTACAGGCGTCGGAGTCTTCGCTGACGAGCCAGGAGCCGGAAGAAAAGGAGTTGCTGGCCGGCGACCAGTGATGAATAGTTCGTAGAGATCCAAGCCTGGATCAGAGATCGATGATACCTGAAAGCAGAGGGGACCAAGTTCGTACTACTAGCCAGTAGTCAGAGGGTACCAGGAAGGCACCGGTTGGCCGTCACCTCGACCAGGTGAGTGGGCGACGCTAGGCTCTGCAGTCTCACGGACCAGGAGGCGTTGTCGGCGACCAGGATGGAGGTGCGAGCTGTCCCACGAAGGATGATGCTGTCGGCGTCGCTGGGCCCAGGATGGGGCAACAAGCCTTGGCAGATCTCAGGGCCAAGTGGTAGGCCTAAGATGGCGTCTTGAGTGGACCAGGAGGGTCCGGGGTGCTTCTCGCAAAGATGGAAGCAAGGGCCAGTCTGGAGCACCCAGACCAGCAGTGGTGGTTGTCGGATGTCGTCACAGAAGGGCACAAGCCTGCGGCTAGTGACCAGACGACGTGCTGAGCAGCGAGCAGAAGGGCCCCACGCAGATCGTGGAGATGCTGGGAGACTGCACTTCGGTGCTGGAGCGGCTCAGGGTCGGGGCTTCTCGGACCCCAGAGCACTCACCAGAGAATTGCTTCGATGGTCGTGCTGGTTAAGAGCGTGCAGGTTCTGATGATGGCCGGTCCCTCGAGGTCTCGTCGCACCCACAGATCACAGCTGAGCTGATGACGTGGGTAGAGGTCAGAGGTGCCAGGGAAGCCGGTTCTCGTCGAGCTGGGTCGTCGGATCCTTGAGGAAGGACTTGCAGCAAACCGCAGAGTTCTTAGATGGTGCCCGCTGATGCAGGGTGACTACTCCTTAGTCACAAGGGAGAAATCTTGAGAAGAGTCTCGAAGTCCTTTCGTAGAAAGTATTCTTGATTCAAAGATGATCTAATTTGGAAGGGTCCCCGCTCCGGTCTTTATCCTAAAGAAAGGGGTGGGTACATGACTAGGTCCTGCCCTAAGCGTGGGACCAGGAAGGGGGGTAGTTACACCCCTCTCCCCTGCCGGACTTTCCCCAGGCCAGGGCTGGCGCCCCTGGAACTGGTTCTGACCGGCAGATGCGTAGTGAGCACCGGGGTGCCACTCCGCAGTCACCTTCTCGCAAAAGCCCTACCTACCCAGAATATACCAACACTGTCTGGGACGGTGCGAACACCGCCCTCGACAGGAAACCCTTTGTCCAAGCGCTCCCCGCTGGAAGGACTCCCAGCAGCAGGAGGTCAGACTCGTGTCTGTGGTGGCAGCATCCATTTTGTGGAGCTGAGGCTTTAGTTAACTTTAACCGGGGTTCACAGTTACGTACATGTCGTGTCCCTCTAGAAGGGCGGAATGCTAACCTCGTCGCCAGAGTCGGTGAGAGGGCAGCATCCCGATTCGTATGACACCTTACTCGACATGTCTTGATAACGCGGCACCGAAGTTACCGATATGGTACGCGTTATCATGGAACAGCCATTGGGTCTTGATTCCGCAAGCTGCAACCGGGCTTGGCTCGGGCCAGAACACAGTTCACACGAGCCCACGCACTCTGCCTTCAGGATTGTCAAGGCCTGCCATAGGAGTGACTGATAGGAACTCGGGTGTCCTTTGTAAGGTTAGATATAGGGCTACTATATATAAAGCAAAGGGTGATTACACGACTTCGCCCCAGCTGTCATGCAGCCAGTTGTGTCAAATTTAGGAGGCCAGCCAGGGGTGGCATAATACATGCTGCAGCCCCTGGCGGCCCTGGGTACACCTATGCCCTGAGTTACAGGGTCTGATAAGGTGGCCCAGTACCAATTGGTAAATGCACCTAGGGTACATATCGTAATTTAGAAAGAGAACAGCCAGGCTGTGGGTCTGATTAGCAGGCCCACAGCCAGAGAAAGTCGTAAACCAGTGAAACAAAAGCAAAAAATCTGGGTGATCATAGGATTGCAGACCCTACTCTCCTACAGGTGAGACCTATTGCATTTTCAATGCTTGTTTTTGGCGACAACTTAGGTTCTCCTTCTGAGTCAACCAGGGTGGGATCAGTGGGTAAAGCCCACCCCGGCTGATTCTGGGTGGGATGTTTTCTCGAACATCAAATTGCTAGGTGTGGGGATATTGGTCCAATTTAACAGGTGTAGAAACAGGGTCTTGAGTTAGAGGCAGAGAGCACTGTAAGCCACTGCCCAGCCCCCTACGTGATCCCCTTTATAGCAACAGTCGAACAATGAAGGTTGGAACAGTGAAGGTTCCTCCAAGCAGTGTCCCACCTTGATCTGGCCCTCACACCCTCCAGCTTGTCTCACAGTATGTGGTAAATGTGAGCAGACTAGTCTAGGAATCCAAGAAAACATGTATAAATTGACCCTAAAATATAGGGTTCTGCAGGTTATATCGCTTGGTAATTCTGGTCCCTGTTTTTCACCCTCTTAAATCTGGCAGCTCCTAATGATGAACCAAGTAATATTTAGATAAGCAAAAAGGTTTGCAAATCGAGCCTTAGATGACTACACAATGTGCTATCTAGCGAAAGAGAAAACAGACTATTAGATTGTTGAAGGCCCCCTACCATTAAGCCAAAGGGAAGGCATCACATACTGTGATGTTACGTTCTGTGACGTCACTGTATTTGATCATTTGGCTCCAGACACTTGTTTTAGGAGCAGTGCCATGGCAATAAGGGTCTGTGTCAATGTGAGGAGACATCACAGACGTATTTTAAGTGCTACATAAATAACTGCAAGTGAACATATTTGTTTGCAGTGTGCAGTGAGTACATTTAGTGGCATGGAATCAGCTTAATTTATAGAGCAAGGGAATTTAGCACTCTGCTCTACATAGAAGTAAAACTGATGTAACACATCCACTCCCCTATTATAGAAGAAGCAGGCTCATATCACGTTTCTCCACAATGTCCTGAAATGCATTTACAAAGAAACTGACACAGTTCCTGATCGCGTTTGGAAATTAGTCTCTATTGTTTAGCTTGCCTCCCGAAAACGAAAAACCTTTCTTGCCAACCCTCCACAAGCTGAGGGGGATAAACAAAGGCAAAAAGGTTATGCTTAAAATGATTCTACCTAAAGTAAATGAAAAATTACATTGTCTTTGTTCGTTCATTTAACACGCCTGTTAAGCACTTGCTCAAGGCTTATGGTCAAACCGCAGTGTTTTGAATTTCAGTGTAAGGTCGATTCCGACCTGTAAAAAAAAAACCTGGGTAAAAAGGGGTTAAGCATTCAGTACTGCGGTGGTGTACTTTGCCTCTGCAGGCCGCCTCTGAAGTGAACCTGGGTGGTCTTTAACAAAGTCTAATGCTGCAGTCTATCAGGGGTATCTCGCAGTGATTTATGCAGCTGTCAGGCGGGCTTCATCATTACAAGTGAACAGTGGGCACCGCCAGCTAACGGCCCTGCACTCCCTCTTAAGATGCAAAGCAAACCCGGGCCCAAGCGAAAGAAAAACAGCTGACGTACCACCCACTCATCTTCTCGTTTCTTTTAATGACAAGTCTCCTTCACTGGGAAAACATACAGCTGCTCACAGGAGACCACACTTACAGAGACCCTACTGTCTGATGACAGCCAGCCAATGAACGTTAGCTTTGGGGGTCTCTGCTGAAGCGAGGTGAACAGGAAGGCTTGGCATTGGTCCACCAATAACTGATGGGGGTCGAAGTCAAATGCTGGCCGAACACTGGTCTATTAGTTTTCAAGGGAAATAGTCTGGAGATATTTTGTCTAAAAATAATTCATATGTGTGGTGATCTGTATTGCTGTGATGTCACTGATTAGATTCCTATGTACTGAACATTCCTCCCCGGTGTTCCCTGTTTCGGCAGTTGCTGCTGCTCTGCCTTTCCCTCAAGCTGGACGGCTCTTTTATCCTGAATAAACCTCCTGCTGCTGTAACCTGCTTCCGCCTCATCTTTACACTGGCGACGGAGGATGGGATCCGGTTCTTCAGCTGCGGTTCCTAAACAACTACGTTAAGAAAATTCAGGATATTTTTTTTTTTCTCTTTCTCGACTTTCACGGCCATGTGAGTACTCTTACAATTACCTATGCAAGAGCCGTCGCAGCGTTTGAACCTTTTCTGCCTTACAATCTCTACCATTTGAACCTATTTGCGCATTTTCAAACAGAACCTACTTGCGCATTTTCCAACGGCGCTTCACCCGGCTCTGCTCTATCTACTCTGCTCCCTGCGCCAGCCCGTACTGCTCCTACATAACTCCCGCAAGACCTTTATGCCACGTTTTGCTACCATTTGGAGACTCTCCTACCTCCTACTTCGTCCTCTCCACGCTGTGTATTTCCCTTCCGCTGATTCTTCCGTTGATCTTTCCTCCTCGGGCTGCGCCTCTGAATGATGACGTGGTAGAACCTCCACGTCGAACGACGTCAAACAATCCAGCGTCTTCACGCTGCTTGTCACCATGGATACTTAGACGCTCTTCTCTGCTTGTCCTCGACGTCCCACGTCTCTACGTCACAGAGCCTTCAATTTCCTCATTCTAGCAACCTTCATTATCTTTGCCGGGTTTCTTGTTTCAACACGTCACAAAGGGTTCTCCGTGTACAGCGGATCAACTATTAAGCCTCATTCTCCTGCAACTTTATCTATTCACGCTGATGTGCACAGCTTGAGCACACAGCGGTCTCCTGCAACTTTATTCATTCACACTGATGTGCACAGTTTGAGCACACAGTGGTCTGTACAGCGTATTTTACAGTATGCTAATGTGCTAATGTGCTAATATGCTCAGTTCTTTTACATGAATAAAACCTCAACTTCGCGCTGATGCGCACAGCATTCAATGCGCACAGCCTTTATTCCTCCTACCAACGTTTTCACGCTGATGCGTACAGCATTCAATGCGCACAGCCTTTATTCCTCCTACCAACGTTTTCACGCTGATGTGCACAGCATCTGCACACTGACGTGCACAGTATCCACAACACCTGCACGCTGATGTGCACAGCATCTGCACGCTGATGTGCACAGCATCTACACACCACCTTTGCATAATAGTGTGCACATCATCGTTGTCTTACTAAAGTGCACTGTTCCTGCACTCCATTGTTTTTTTTGTGGATTCAAATTTTTCAATTTCAAGGGGAAAATAGAAGACATCACAATGCAAAGTGTTTCTCCTCCAGCTCCATTCCTTCAGACTCCCGGAGATCCTCCTCTTGAGTGGAAACTTTGGTTGAGATCTTTCATGGCCTACTTAGGTGCAATTGACGGCCTTAGGTACCGTGCAGAAAGAAAAAAGAGCTTAATGTATTACCATCTTGGTGTAGAAGGCCAGAACGTTTTCGATCATCTTCCCCCTTACGTTCCACCCACTGGTGAAGCTCCTGATGAGTTCGACATCGCTATAGCTAAATTGGACAAATACTTTGTCAAAACTAAAAATATGGTTGTACACCGTTACAAATTCTTCACCAGGGCTCAGAAACCTGAAGAAAGTATTGATACGTTTGTCACTGCTTTAAAAATACTTGCTTCTAAATGTGAATTTGACAATTTCACTTCCCAACTTATTAGGGATCAACTTGTTGCTCGTTGTTCTTGTAAACAAATTCAAGGGAAACTTCTATCCTGCAAAGATCCTTCTCTTGATAAGGCTATTGACATAGCCAAAAGTATTGAAACATCTTTGGAGGATTCCAAACAATTAGAAGTTTCTCTCTCTAATACTTCTATTTCCAGTGCTGTTTCCACTAAAACTCCTACTCCTCTCAAGACTTCCAATTTTGTTCCTCGTGATTCACGTGGTTATTTTAGAAGAATGGGAAATCCCAGTACTAGAAGACCTTTCATGCCCAATAGACAATTCAGTCAAAGTACTTTTTGCTTTAGATGTGGTTCTTCTTACCATGTTTGGTGATCTGTATTGCTGTGATGTCACTGATTAGATTCCTATGTACTGAACATTCCTCCCCGGTGTTCCCTGTTTCGGCAGTTGCTGCTGCTCTGCCTTTCCCTCAAGCTGGACGGCTCTTTTATCCTGAATAAACCTCCTGCTGCTGCTCTGCCTTTCCCTCAAGCTGGACGGCTCTTTTATCCTGAATAAACCTCCTGCTGCTGTAACCTGCTTCCGCCTCATCTTTACAATATGCTCTGATGATATTATAATATACTCGGCTTAGATACATTTGTTTTTACTTTCAAGCGTAAAATTATATTTTGCAAATACATGTTTCCATGTATACTTGTATACACACATCTACATTTGATTACATCTGAATATGTGTATATATACATATTTATACGCACATATAAATGTACACATACACATTTGACTACATATGTATATATGTATATCTAAACGGTCCCCATGCGGGATCAATTTGTTTGTCGAAATCATCAACCATGAAAGATATGCTGTATGTTGTAAAGGAAAAATGACAATAAAAATGTTTTACAAAAAAAAAATTTAGATATGTATATCTACATATTTATACGCACATATACATGTATACATACATATATGTGTATATATGTATGTATACATTTATATGTGCGAATAAATATGTATATATACATATATACATAGAACCAATCCCACTCACCAGAAGAATGGGCCGACACATGCTCAGGGGCAAACCTGGTATTTATTCAAAAAGATCTTGCAGTTTAGCGCACAGAAGTTAAAATCTCCAGTCCGTGAAACGCTCAGGCAGACGCGTTTCAGCCAACTCGGCTTTCATCAGTGCCGGTTTCATTAGTGCAAGATGGTACTCCCTGGTAGCCTATTCGAAAGTTCAGGTGTCCACTCCCATTGGATGACATACTAGGCTCCTCCTTCGCTTTGGATTCACTCCATACGTGATCCCAAACATCACTCCGCACCGGTCTGTCTTTAATTGCGGGTGCCCTTTAAGTAATAAGGCACTCGTGCACCAAGTGGTACCCCAATCCTGTTGGCCATTAAAAACAAATGCGCTGCGGCTGCCTGCATGGGTGAATGTGATGGTAAGTACCCTTGTTTGCCCCTTCACGCAGTGAAGACTGCATACTCTCTCCCCAGTAGAAACAACAAACACACAGTGGCAGTGTCTCTGACTGGGGGCTACGCTCTCGGTTTCTCACACCGTCGTCCAAAATGTGCAGGTAGGCGCGTTGCTCCATATCGAGAGTGCGTGCCGGTTGCCAGTGCCTGCGTACTGGCTACACACGGAACCAATCCCACTCACCAGAAGAATGGGCCGACACATGCTCAGGGGCAAATGAGATGTTTATTTAAAAAGATCTTGCCATTTAGAGCACAGAAGTAAAAATCTCCAGTCCGTGAAACGCTCAGGCTCACGCATTTCAGCCAACTCGGCTTTCGTCAGTGCCGGTTTCACTAGTGCAAGATGGTACTCCTGGTAGCCTGTCCGAAAGTTCAGGTGTCCATTTAGATTGACTCCATACGCGATCCCAAACATTACTCCGCACCGGTCTGTCTTCAATTGCGGGTGCTCTTTAAGTAATAAGGCACTCGTGCACCAAGTGGTACCCCAATCCTGTTGGCCATCAAAAACAAATCCGCTGCGGCTGCCTGCATGGGTGAATGTGATGGTAAGTACCCTTGTTTGCCCCTTCACGCAGTGAAGACTCCATACTCTCTCCCCAGTGGAAACAAACATATATATATGTATATGTAATCAAATGTGCGTGTGTGTTTTTTCAGTGAATTGTATTATATATATATTCACTAAAAAACCTAAAGGTAATTTACGTTGCGCATTGCATGATGTATGGACTGTATTGAACGCATTGCTACCAGTGCCGCGTGTGAGTAGTCCCTGTAGGATTAACAATGTTGTCTATTCAGTGTTACCCCTGTCTGATCTCCTACACACAGTGTGTTGTGTGACATTGTATGAGCAAAAGTGTCCAACGCCGCACCGAGTGTGTGTGTCATGGCTTGAAAGGTATGTAGTTTTTCATCAGTGTATAAGTCTTCCATCAATGTTACCCCCACATCTCTCCAGGCCTGTACGTCGTCAAGGGCGTAGCTACCATTGGTTTAGTAGGTGCAGTGCACCAGGCCCAAGAGCCCTGAGGGGCCCATTGAACCCTGATGATTGTGGTATTTTATGACCCCAACAAAAGTCAAAAGGGCCATTTTCCTAGCTTGCACCAGGGTCCCTGGCATTCAAACTATGTTACTATGTGATGTGTCTCGCTAAGACTCTGCATTTCTGGTAGTGCGCACATCAGTAATCGCAGAACATACAATGAGGGTTGACCGCTCCTATGGACATATCAGTGCTACTGTTATCAGTTCGGTGTCATCTCATTGCAATCTGGAGTGGTTTAGGATCCAGGGAAGGAAAGATACCCTTCCAAGGACCCTCTTCAGTTCAGATATCTCTATGCCGAATCCGTCTCACAGTCAGAGGATTGGCCAATGTAATTGCATCCCTGCATAGTACATTTCATAATTCAGGGCCCGCCACCCTCCATCAGTGCTCACTGCAGTAGGTGGAGTGCAACTCTCTTCCTACCAGTGTCTCATATGAGGTTCAACAGTAGGCCATGGAGGGTCTTAAAGAAGGATCAAGGAAGGAGTACCTGTAATGCTGTAAATAAGCAAAGTAATTTGGTAAAATCAACATTTTAGCTATCACTACAAGTCCCGGTGGGGATAGCGGGAGGGAGGTCCAGAATGGGACGGATCTGTGGATCGATGCAAGGGCCTTGTTACAATTGCAGTCAATAATGTCTGTGGCTGTGTGGTATATTTGCACCACTAACTATTTAAGAGGGTCAAATGCCATTCTAGCCTGGTCTGTATGTGATTATCTGGTACTGGGTTTAATGGGAACAGACACAACTTGGTACAGTTTATTTTGAATCCCAATGTATCTCCTAATTTCACTAACAACTTCTTGAGCCCATGGAGAGACTCACAGGCATCTAAGAGGTAAATCAAGGCATCATCAGCATAAATGGGTTTCATGTTCAACCTGCTGGATGCATTTATTCCCCAAGTCATGTGCTTTTGTCCATAACAGGCAGGTCAGTGGTTCTATGGCCCTCTCAAAGATTAAGGGGGAGGGGGCATCTCTGCTGGGTTCCTCTACATCTGTTGAAGTGTCCTGTTTTAGCCCGGACATTTGGCGACTGTACAGCATACATACTCAGCTGAGACACACCGGGCCCATACCCATTACCTAGGTACTGCCAGAAGGCATGGTCAGCCGACGTTATCATCAAATGCCGTTTCAATATCTAGGGAGACCGGTTGACTGCTCCAGCACTGTGAGCTCCCATAAGGCTCATACACTGCTTAATATTAAGGAAGGTGTTCCTTTCTGTTATTGATGCATTTTGGTCTGAGTGGATCAAAGACCTCAGTATAGGTAGTATTCTATTTGCTAATACTTTTCCAAAGATTTTGTAGTCCCTGTTAAGCAAGTACAGGGGGCTGTAGGAGCAAACTTCCAAGGGATTACGTATCCATTCAGGGAGCACCACTATCAGCACCTCCCTCAATGATTCCGGGAGCAGTTCCACTGCTCTTGCATTTATTTATTTATTTATTTTGAATTTTGTAGAGCGCGCAGCTACCTCCGACGGAGGTGTCCCGGCGCTGAAGACATAGTCTCAGGAGGGTCGGGGGGAAGTACAGAGGGGTCTTAGATCTGTGAAAATAACCAGGTCTTTAGTTTTTTTCTAAATAGGGGTTCGGACGTCAGGAATCTTAGTTCAGTGGGTAGCTGATTCCATAGTTTGGCGGTTGTTACTGCCAGGGCCCTTCCCCCTGTACGTGTGAGGCGAAAGCGGGGGCAGATCATGAGGCGAAGATGATTAGATCTCAGGTTTCTTGGTGCTTGTGAAAACCTCATTCTGTGACGTAGGTAGGATGGGCCTCTGTCATTGAGCGCTCTGAAGGCCAGTGTTAAGGCCTTGAATTGGATACGGAGTTTTATTGGTAGCCAGTGAAGTTTGATTAGATGGGGTGTGATGGAATGGCGATAGGGGACATTGCAGACAAGCCTGGCCGCCGCATTCTGGACTTTTTGAAGTTGGTGGATGAGGTAAGTGGTGGCGCCTACGTATAGGCTGTTGGCATAGTCCAGATGAACGGTAATCAGGGCATGGACCACCGTTTTGCGGGACTCCAGTGGGAGGTATGGGATGATTTTTTTTATCATTCGGAGTTTGCCGAAGCAGGCTGAGGTGACTTTGTTGACTTGAGTTTTGCAGGAGAGGGAGGTGTTGAATTGAAAGCCAAGGTTGCGTGCGGTTTGGACTGGTTCTGGGGGGGGTTGAGTTCAGACGGCCACCAGAGGTTGGAGGGTATAAGCGATTTTTGATTGAAGAACAGTACCTCGGTTTTGTCTGTATTGAGTTTCAGGTTGTTGGCGGACATCCAGGCTGCGATGTTGAGCATACAGAGGCGGAAGTTGGTAAAAGATTTTTCAGTGTGTTCTTTGAAGGAGAACACCAGTTGGGTGCGTCAGCGTAGAAGGTTACTTTGACGCCCCAGGATTCTACAACTTTGGCCAAAGGTTTGCGGTATACATTGAAAAGGAGCGGGCTGAGGGCAGAGCCCTGTGGGACGCCCCAGATCAACTGTTTTTTGGAGGAGAGAAAAGGTCCTAGCATCACTTGCTGTATTCTGTTTGTGAGAAAGGATTTTATCCATGCAAGTGGGGGTCCGCTAATACCAACTTCTTGTAGGCGGGTCAGGAGTTTTTCGTGCGAGATGGTATCGAACGCTGCGGATAGGTCGAGGAGGACTAGCATGGCCTCCTCTCCCTTGTCCGTGCATTCGCGATCGATTCAGATACCTCGAATAGCGCCGACTCTGTACTGTAGTCTGGTCTGAAACCTGACTGGGTGTCGTGGAATAGGGAGTTGGATTCCAAGTAGTGTGACAGTTGTTTTTGGACAGCTTTTTCCAGAACTTTTGCGTGTTTGGGTAGAAGTGATATTGGCCTGTAGTTATTTAGACAGGAAGGGTCGACGCCGGTTTTTTTTTGGAGAGGGATCAGCATGGCGTGTTTCCAGGCTGCGGGAACAACCCCAGTGAGTAGTGAGGAGTTCCAGATGTCAAGTAGGGGGTTAATGATGATGGGGGCAATTTCGTTCATGATAAGAGCTGGGGTTGGGTCCAGAGGTGAGCCAGATTTACATTCCAGAAATAGTTTTAGAGCAAGTTCTTTGCTAAGTGGTTGGAATGAGGTAAACGCATGAGTGCTATTGGGGATTGGTCTTTGGTGGTATCGGAATCTTTCTGCAGGATTGCTGCCGCTATGTTGGCAATTTTTTCTTCGAAAAAGTTGGATAAGTTTTCACATAGTGTCTGTGACATGGGCACAGGGGTCGAGAGTGCGCTGGGGTGAGTGAATTCTTTCACTATATTGAATAGGGCTTTTGCATCGTAATACATCTGTAACACTCTAGGGATTGTGTGTGCACTGTATGTGAGATAGAATTAAATTGGGAGGCAGTCTATGCCTGAGGTGTTTTGTCTAGCTATTTGTGCAATAGTTGTGTGTATGTTGTCCACTTGTGGCAGCAGCTCTAAGTCGCTGAGTTGCTACAGTGGTTTATCTGTGATATAGGTATCCTTAGGACATAGCTTTGTATTTGGTCCCTATCTGCTTTTGGATGTGAAATGTACGGAGCTCTATAATTATTGGCAAAGGCCATATTTATGCCCGCTTTAGCGTTAACCATCTCACCAGAGAGAGTTGAGATTGATCTTATAGGTTTATGGGTTGAGTCGTGGTTGAGAAGCTATGACAGCATTCTACCTGCTCTGTCGCCCCCTCCTACTGTCTGGCCACATATTGAATCAATCCTACCCATTTTATCATTCATCTCTGAGTGGTTCATTCCGTTACAGCGTTGCAAGTTGCAAAAAGGTTTCAGGTTGGGTCAGCTTAGTCATTTCGACTCATCGCATGTCCCTCTCCATGTCTGAAATCTTTGTAACCAGCAATTGTGTTGTGCCTGAAGATGAGTTTACACAGTGGCCTCTTACTACCACTATAAATTCCTCCCATTGCCCTGGTGTCAGTTGAGTCTTCGTTCTCAGTGAAATAATGAGATATTTGTGATCCTATGGATTTATGAAAAGAGGTATTGTATAGTGCCTCTGGGCGAACCCCCCAAGTTGGTCTTGTCACACTGGATTTATTCCTTTTGATTGTCATTTCTGATACTGTATGAGCCATGTATTCGAAGATTATTATCTGTGTGCATAACATTGCACCGCAGAGAAACAGCCCTATTCGTGTGCAGAGGTGATGCACCAGGGAATAAGATGAGTACTCCCTCTTTGTGGTGTACAGCTGTATAAACACATTGTATACCGGCGCATTAGACATTAACACCTTCGCTGTGGTGGCTATTCCGCTGCAGCGCTCTGGCGGCGGGGGGCCGCGCGGCGCTCACACGCTGGTGACGGAACCGCTCCGTCACCAGCCTCGGGTAAGCTGTGCTGATGACGGAGCGGTTCCGTCATGGCCCTGCCCGCTCAATAGAACGCCCAGCGCAGGCGCGGAATCCGCACCGTGCAGGCGCGTCGTGCGGGCCATGACGGAACCGATCCGTCATCAGCACAGCACCACCGCGGCTGATGACGGAGCGGTTCCATCATCAGCATTGAAGAGGTTAAAGGAATGATTACCATATCTTCGGAAAGGCTCCAAATCAGATTCGACTTTGCCAAAACCAATCCGGAGCCCGTGTTTCCGACTGACTCGATCCCAGTTCCGAACGACCAAGTACGATGCCTGGAAACCGTTAGGGCTGAAAGAATCGGTTCCGGAAGGCATTCAGACAGGACAAGCCTTTCCGGAGCTGCTTCGTACAGCTCTCTGGACTTAGTTTCCCAACGAGTGAGGCCGATGACCGATTCTGGCAGCCTTTCCGATTTTGTTTGCCCGGAACGAAAGAGCTGCCGGAATCAGTCTTTCGGGGCCATAGTAGGCACCCCTTCACCCGGGTTCTTCCAAATCAGACCCCTGGGGGTATCCATGGGTCCCCCCTTTCCAACCATGCACAGTGTGGGTGCCTGCCACATGGTGCAACGTTTACCGCTACTGCCCCTTTCTTCAATGGGAGCCTGTGTTCACGTTCGGAACACAGGTTCCCATTAAAGTCAATTGTAACCTGACCGAATCGGATACGGATACATCATACTCATTCAGTCGGACTACCCCAATCCGAGTCGTACGGAAAGCATTCCGGAACCAAGTCATTAGGTATGCTTTCCGAACGAGATCGTAGTTGGCCCTTTAGCAATGAAAGTGCTGATACGCTTTCCAGCAACCAGCACTCAGCAGCTGGGGTAGATCTAACCAAGTTTACATTAAACCGCACCCCTATATTGACAGCACCTTTGGATTGTGCATCAGTGCTGGTCGCAGGCAGTCCACAAAACCTGAGTGATCGGTGTTTGTTGCATATATCTCTACCAGGGCTAAGAGATCCTCATCCAATTGTCCCTCCACAGCCACGTACCTACCCTCTGAGTTCACCCTGCATTTTTCCACTACAAAGGGTGTCCTTGGTACCATTCATGGGGGTTCCTTCATTTTCCTGGGGGCTTGCCCCAAGCAAATGAGGGAATCCATTTGCCTCTGCACCTGTTCCGTATTACAGACGCAGGTGCAGATGCAAAGAAGCTCTCAAGAGGTGCACTGACAGTGTGCCACCTATAAGGTGGCACACTGTCCCGCCCCCCGAGAGCCACCCTTTGGCAGAGGGAAAAGGGGGTCCCATGGAGCACCCAGAAATCCCCTTCAGAAGTGCAAGCAGGTTGCTGCCTGCACTATGTAAATATGGAGCTGCTTCGTAGCAGCTTCTCCATTTTTCACAGGAATGCACTGCCCACAGGGCAGCACGAGATCGTACCTGTCCTGGCGGCAGCTCATTCATCATAATATGGCGCATTTTCCTTCATTGCACCAAGCGCAACTTTTAAATGTCCGCCCAGCGCAATGAAGGAAAATGCGCCGCAGAGATAATAAGGCAGCTTGCATTCTTAACAGCAGAGCAGAAATGGACACTGTATGCCCCACTACATAAAGAGGAGTTGGTAGCCTCCCTGGACAATATGAAACAAGGGAAGACTCCTGGACTGGATGCTCTCCAGCGGAATTCTATCAGATGAATGCCACAGTATTGCTTATTAAACACCTTGAATACTAGTGTAGGGTATAGTGGAGTGGAGTGGCATGGAGAGGGATGGTGTAGAGTGGCGTGGACTGCAGTGTTGTAGAGTAGAGTGGCATAGCTTGGATTTATGTAGAGTGGAGCAGCATAGAGAAGAATGGCATGGAGTAGAGTGGCGTACAGAGGAGTGGAGAGGCTTATAGTGGCATTGAGTAGAGTGAAATGGAGTAGAGTGGATTAGAGATGTGTAGAGTGGAGTGGCATGGACTAGAGTGCCGTGGAGTGGAGTGGCGTTGAGTAGACTGGAGTGGTGCAGATTGCCATAGAGTGGCATCATGTGGAGTGGAGTGGAGTGGAGTATCGTAAAGTAGAGCAGAGTGGCATAGAGTAAAATGGAGTGGTATAGAGTGGAGTAGAGTGGCATAGAGTGGAGGGGCATAGAGTAGAGTGGCATAGCGCGGAGTAGAGTGGTGTAGAGTCGCGTAGAGTGAAGTGAAGTGGCATAGAGTGGAGGAGGCTAGAGCAGAGTGACGTGGAATAGTACAGTTGTGGGTCTAAAAAACTAAAGCGTGAATAGATAGGGTGAAAGAAACATAAATAAGAAGTTAAAAGTAGGAAAGCACAAGAACGTTCAAAAATAATAATTAACCACTCAATAAAATTAAGTGTATTTCAAAAATACGAGGAAGAACACATTTACTGGATCCATGCTCCAGGGTGGAACTAACACAAGAAAGGTAGGGAAGTGTTAGACTTGGCATCTTTTGGCATGTTACCCCCAAGTTTTTGTTTTCTGCCCTCCAGGTTTGGACTCTGTTTTTGCTGGTATAATGTTTCTGCGCGCTTTTCGCACTGTTGATCAGTGGTAAAGCGCTGGTGCTCCTGTGGTAAATTGTGTTATGATTGAATGTATGACTTACTTGTCAGTCACCAATAAAGGGCACTGTGGGTGCCGGGGCTTGTGAGTCAACCGCTACTCGTGGGCCTGCAACATGGATTGTGCCACCCATGTACGTAACCCCAAAAAGGTATAAGTGAATTAATTTTGGTATGCCTGAACTCAGCGTCTAAAGAAGCAGCCTGTAGCGAAGGTGCCCGTTTCATTCTGAGTTCATAGAGGCCACTTTTAGAAAGTGGATATTATTTAGCTCGGTCATCCTGTGTGCCTCTGCTGGAATTTGGATTGCGTGTCTGGTTTGTAGACGACAGATGGCTAGGAAGCAGGGTGGCTCCTGATAGTCTAGGTAGGTCAGGAAAGGGCTAAATAGACCTGGGTTAGGACGGGGGGAAGAGGGAGGAGATTACCTTGCAACTCTGAGGGCCTGGTCTGCCTTTGATAAAGCTGTCTCCACCTCCTACTAGGAGTTCACGCCAGAGAAGGCCCAATTGGTTCTGGCCGGACACCGACGCCCTCTCCCTGGAAGATCAAAGGATTTTTGTGTACAAATACTGGGTCCCAGACCCCTGAACTTTAGAACTCATCTGGACCAAGAAGACTGCACAGACGAAGAGCCGGAGAAGCTGCTAAAAGGAACGACCGCTTTGCTGCGTGGTTTGCTGGGCTGACCTGCAGTGGCTGCTTCTGTCTTGGGCAGTGAAAGGCCTGGACTGGACTTTTTGCAACCAAATTGGTGAGACTTTCCAAGTGCTTGAGGTATCTTGCCCCCTGTTCATGAAGTCTCAGGAACAGCAAAGACTTCAGGTTCTTTGACCCGCAGCACTGGGGCCTGTATGTTTTGTGCGGCAGAACCCCACTCGACGACACCTACGACGACCCTGCCGAACCCGTGTCCTGAAGGCACCGCAGAGGGCACCGCCGCCCGCAACTCCGCACCGTGGCCCTGATATCACCGATGACGCCTGCAGACGTCATCCCGAGCCCCTGCTCACACCGCGACCTGTGTGCACCGCACTCCGCACCGCCTTGCTTCACGCCGAAGCTTTGGCACAGCAGAGGGCATCGGCGCTATGCCACACTTCAACCCTGGTCTCACTGACGACCCCTGCTGACGCCATCCCCAAGCCGCTGCTTGCACCGTGACCTGTGGGCCCGCTCTCTGCACCGCCTAGCTACACGACGACGCCGTGACCTTCCGGATTCCGCCACTTCCCGCCAAAATCAACGCCGCTGCTTGCACCATGGTTCGGGGGCACCGCTCGTAAGTTACACGACACACCGACCATGTCTCACACTGCAGCCTTGGGCCACCGACACCGTTGTCATCGACTCTAGTTCGTCAGCCAACGACAGCGCTTCAGCAATAACAGCGCCACTTCTTGCACCGTGACCTGCTAGCACCGTGACTAGCACCGCCTCCATCTCGCAGTGCGACCCGGGTCTCACCGATGATGCCATCTGACAATGCCAAAAAGCCGCTGCTCACACCGCAACCTGAGGCACCGCACGCCACACCGCTGCGCTTCACACCACAGTACCCGACGACTGTTGGACCCAGCGCCCCGCATCCCGTCAGAAAGGAGCTCGACCTGCAACGCGAGTGACTTCAAGGGCCCCATCGCCATCCATCTCTGAAAGGTACTGTTTGCGGGTCTTCCAGACATCATAGTTGGCCTGCGACCTCGCGGTCAGCTAGAACTGTTTTTGGATTTGTGTGCTCACGACGCTGTGGAAGCATGGACGGAGCTATCTACACAAGGAACTCTTTTTAATCAAAATATTTTTGGAACTGTGAACTTTTAAGTATAGTATTGTGGATTTTCATCGTTTTTGGTCTTGTTTTAATTATATAAAAATATTGGATTTTTTTCTAAACAGGTCTGGTGTCTTTTGGTGATGCGTACACTATCTTACTATTGGTTATGTGCAAATGCTTTACACACTGCCTTTATGATAAGCCTGGCTGCTCGAGCCAAGCTACTAAGGGGGTGAGCATGGGGTTATTTTAGATGTGTAACTCCCTTATCCTGACTAAAGTGGTGGTTATTGCTTGGCTTTGGCCCGCGCCCTAGCCTACCAAAAATCCCATTTCTAACAGTAAGCCTAAAGGGGCTTAGCATGGAAAGATTGCAAACGAGAGGGACAATGAAAACAACTAATGGTATGCTATGGGAGGATTGTAAGCCCACTGAATTCTAAATATTATGTCTTGCATCACAGTGCATGTGCTGTGTAAGCGAGTCCTAAAAGGAAGAAAATAAAGGAAAAAAAGAATTAAGTAAGCCAATATTAGGATCGCATCGAAAACCTAAAGAAAATCCTAAACTATAGTGTATCAGCAGGACAAATACGTGGAGCAAATAGTCCGGACGGCACATTAAAGAAAAATAAACAAAAATATAGAATATATAATTCACCCATGCACACAGGTTCTCCAGCCCTCTGTGATTACTTTACTACTTATTACAAATTTTAATTCTCTGTTAGTCCTTTGAACTCTATCATGTTTGAACACTCTTCTCCAGTTGTTCGAAGCTTCTGTAGATTCTAAATTCTCAAATACAAGCAGTCATTCAGTTTTGGTTTGCTCAGCTCTACCTCCTCTGCGGGACTCCACTCCAGCCTCGACTTACTTTAGAATTGGTTGGCTGTGGTAACCTTAACATTTTTATGGCACCACAGTCCATCAGCACTCTAGCACTGGCCCTTTCCTAGAAATACCTGTTCGTTACCCAGAGCATTCTGGTTTCTGTAGTCTTCATATCAATATTCCACAGGTCAATACTGTTCAAGCTCTCTCACATAGTCATTGTGCAATCCTTCTACATTTTCAATGTTCTCAGAGTAAGTACTGCTCAGAAATTTCTGGAGAAGATCTCCATCTCTTTGCACATTTTATTCTCATTGGACTTCTTCAGGAAAAGTGGAGTCCCTACCTTTTCTTCGCTGAGTGTTCTGATCATGCTGCTCCTATAGCCAATTTTGGTGCAAATGCCAGCCAGGAGTTGCTTAGGGTCTCCAACTTTCCCCTGATGGTGTGATGAGCCATGTGGCAAGGCGACCGTAAACACCTGCAAAAATACCTACTGAGGGTGTTTTCCTAATTAACACATAAATAAAAGGCCTTCTCATTAACAATGCCAATAGCTCAAACTCTTGTAAATGCAAGACCTATTCAAAGAAGCGGCCTCCCTTGTCCCGGGCTGCTTGGTAAGTTAAAGCACGCATGACTGAATATTGCAGAAAAGCATGTCATGCCTGCAGTAGGAGAAACTATTTAAAGAAAATAGGGGCATATTATCAAGGAACGGCGTTAAAATTATCGCTGCTTTAGCGGCAGGAAACTGTCGCTAAAACGGCGATAATCGGCTTAATAATATGCCCTTGAGAATTCCAATAGAAGCCCATGTTCTGGTGTTTACACAGGCTTCTATTGGAATTCTCTATAGCATATTATCAAGCCCATTATCGCCATTTTAGCAGCAGTTACCTGCCGCTAAAGCTGCGGTAATTTTAACACTGTTCCTTGATAATATTCCCCATACATGCTTACAGATTAAAAACGACATACTGTGTAACAACCAAAGTAAAAGGGCCAGTCCTCATGGGAGATTACAAATGAAGACTAGGGGGTACTAAGGAGGGACTAACAAGCCTATTAACGAATCAGAAACCAGCATTTACGAAGGGCAATGACACAAGCCAATGACAAATATGGGCGGAGAGTGGGCAGGCTTTAATTCTATACTCCAATACAGCATGCCGCAGCACATGCGAGAAGTGTGGCTCAATGGTTAGAGCGGCAGACCCTGATGCAGAGGTCTAGCCCGGGACCAGGGTTCAATTCCCCGCCTCAGCGGGTCTTGGCCTCAAATTTCCAAGGACCTGGTAATTCTTGCCGCGGTGCCTATTCCAATCATGGAGTCCCACTCTGCAACTCTGGGCAATAGGTTGCTTAATCTCCACAACGGCCCCCACAACGCTAAGGATGCCTGGCCTTCACCCTGTGGGTGCCCAGGAGTGGTTGCCTCACAGGGAAAGCCAGGACGGGTTCCACAGTGGTATTCGTACAAGCGCCTTGAGACCCTTGAGGGTGAGTAGTGCGCTATACAAGTATCAATTTACAATTTACATGCGCTGCTTAGGCTTGACCTAAAAAAGGTTCCCCATATACTCTGACATGCAGACTGGTGCTCCGATATACACACTGAATGCATCGGACCCCCTCAAACTAAAAATCTGACTAATTTCCACTGTATTCCTGCGCCAGTTATAATGGGATAAGCCAAGGGTTCAAATAAAAGGTCTAATGGTGAAAACAAGACATTTTGATAAACAGGAAGCGTCAACGCCTGCTCACCTGTAAGACTCCTGGATGAGTTTTAAAAGCAGTCACCCTGCAGGGAAGATATAAAGACAACATTAATTCAAGTGCACTTTAAAGAATACATTCATGTATTGAAACAATTTAGTTGTGCTCATTATTGAACATTTCCTCATTTCAATCATAATGATACTGAATGGATCATTGCCTGAAAGTACACATTCTGGGCTGTTCTCGGCGTGCAGCCATTGATTCTGCCTTTCAAAGCACCAGGCACTAGGGCTGATGTGTTATCTTAACTATGTAGATGTTTGTGATTTTTCTGCCACATTAGGTATTAAGCTACAAAATGTTAAAAATACCCTTTCTTGGTCTTGACTCCGAGCATATATGGAAGCACAATCTTTAGTTAAAAAAAGAATTCATGAAATACTGCAAAGCCCTAAAATAGCTCTCGGGGTCCATCTGGCTCTGATTTCGCACCATTTCAGCTTCACTGTAAAGAATACCGCAAGGCTTTCTCACGTACTTTAAGTTTGTTATCAAATTTGCAATGCTTTACTGAGGGTATCTGGTATGGTTTCCTGTGTGGTGAGTGGAGTTGAGGCTGGGAACTCCTCCCAACATGAGCATGTAGAAGTGCATGATTTTGACTGAAACAAATTTACACGCAAAGACTTTGAACATTAACAAGAAATAATAGCATAAGTAAACATTCGTTTTTGATCACTTTGATTGAAGTGGTGTGAGCCTGTTTCAGTTAGATAGTATGGGAAAATCTGGATGTGATGTATTGTATTGTATGGTAATTGCATTTATATAGCACTGACGAGGCGTTGAAGCGCTTTTTGGCGAGTAGATGTGATGTAATGGGAACATAACAAGAAATCTTCATGCGCCAAGAAGCTAAGTAATTTAGGACACTGTGATATACAAATATCCAGTGATGTAATATAACACATATTACGTTTTCACACTACTGTTATTAAACTCAGCAGTGTGGGAGTACATATAATAAGATATATACTCAAATACAATCCCTTCCTTCTCGGAGTCGAGCCAAGTGTGATCCTCACTATGGGCACTTGTAGCAGCCATTGCACATGCTGTTGCTGGTACACTCCTGTTTGAGGATGCAAACATTAGGCATGGTCAGTTCTTATTGTGCTTCCCCGAACAAGGGCTTGAAAAGGAGAAGAAATCAGACAGAAAAGAAAAGTTGTATCATCTGCATATTTTAACAAGTACCACAAGTAGTAGTGTCTCCGGCCCTGATTCACAAAGTAGCAAGGTCACACTTTTGTGTACGTTTACTATTTTTGGGTATTCACAAAGTACAAGTTTAATTTTACTAATAGTAGGTTTACAACTGCGGACACCCTGTGGAACTCTGCACATAAAAAGATAGAAAGATAGAAGAGGCCTACCTATTTATGTGGGAGTCTCCCCCGAGTGAGGAGTCTCTGCAGTCCTTTAATACTACCAGTAAAATTAAAGTCTTAGAGGCAGATTTACAATTACTGGCGCATCTCTGCATATCGGCAGGAATGCGCCAGTAATTGTGCGCTGCAGCTCCGCCACCCTTGATGCACCGCATTTACAATGCGGCGCACCATGGGGCAAAAACGGCACAGATGCGTCACGCATCTGTGCCGTAAAAGTGGCGCATTGCTGGAGTTGCGTCGCAAGCGTGACGCAGCACCAGCAATGATCAGCGGGGCCCTATGTGCACAATGCTGCGTCAATCCTTACGCCTGCTTCAAGCAGGTGCAGGGTTTTGACGCAGTATGGGCCCAAAAGTGACTGAGTGAAATTTTGTAGATTTCACTCAGCCACTTTTGGGTGGCATTCCTGCGCCGGAACGCCTCTTCAGGCGCAGGTTTTTACAACGCCTCTTCTGGCGCAGGTCTTTACAACGTGACGCATCTGGGAGATGCTTCACGGGTTAAATACCCGCACCATGGCTCATCTTTTGCGGCGCCGCTGCATCACAAAAGTGACGCAACGGCGGCCTAAAAGCGGTGCAAAGGGCTTGTAAATCTGCCCCATAGTTTGTGAATACCAAAAGAAATAGTAAACTTGCACAAAAGTGTAAGCTTACCTTTTTGAATCGGGCCCTCTGTGCTTGCTGTGGGTTACGAGCTGAAAGCATGGGCTCTTTCTAGAGCAGACAATATTCTGTAGATCTGGTCTTGCATTATTGGTATTTTAGCGCACCAACTGCTCTGGTTAGTTTTTCAGACAGCCTGGCCATACCAGTCTATGGGTGCCTCTGTACTAGCTATCCCAATTTACGAAGCTTGCCTCTGAGTAGACGTATCTGAATCCTGTCATGGTGTAAATTGTTCTGAATTTCCAGGCCTGAATCACAAAGCTTTCTCTGTGAGTGCTTACGTCATACCGTAGGTTTAGATGTAACTTGTTCATAATTTCCGAGAAGTAGACTAGCTGACTTTAAGTCACGAAATAGTTTTTTCTCGAGTAAGAATGTCTTACTCCTAGCAACAACAAAAAACGAAAAAAGACTAGGGGGCTTATTTACAAGCCCTTTGCGCTTCTGGTGCGTCACTTTTTATACGGGAACTAGTGACTTACTGGTGGCGCAAGGGGCTTGTAAATAAGCCCCTAGATGTGTAGAAGACAATTGCTTATGCTGCAGGAGCATCAGTGTTTGAAACACTGGGAAACAGAAGAAAAATAATGCCTGTCATAAATGCAATGCCACATTAAACAACACAGCTTCAAATACTGTGTCTGGAGAGAAACTGCCTTCACAGTTAATGTGTTAGTGAATAGCTCTCCAGAATATCTTTAGCAGAAATTAAACTCCCGCGAGATTACTACTGTTACATGCCAGGAACTTGTCCTCGTGTGCTAGTGTGCTCCCAATAGATATCTGGATCGCACTTTAATGATCCAATATGACATGCTGCTGCTTATTAATGCATTTAGTACGATTCTATTATGCCCTGTGGCGCAGGCCAATGATGGCAATTGTGGTCTCCAGAAGTGGGCACAAACTCCTGGTCGTGGCTGAATGATAATATGTACATTGGCACCTCAGACCTGGACATATTGCCCACAGTAAAGTGCAATGTGGTGCCTTCATATTACGACATATTACTATGGATGAATTGCCTGAACTGGAGTAAATGCTTATACTATAAGACTAAGACCTCATAGAACTTAAGACAAAGCTTAAGTGGAGGCACCAGGAATCGACACCGTGCTTAAAATAAGGCTTCTAGAATTGTACACAACACTCCAGATGAGAGCATCAGAACTGTACACAGCTGTAGCTGAGGCGTCCAGACCAAGACATAATAATAAACCCGTTTAGGCCTTCAGAGAAGGGCAGTAAGGTTTCCATAAATGGCACAGTACTACACAAAAGGGTGTATGTCACAGTATCGAGTGAGGAAATGTCATCCTGTCGCAATATCATTACCTAAATATCGACTGCGATAATATTGTGTAGGTATGAATATGTATAAGTAAGCATAGATCTACTTCTCTTAACTCCAGAAGCAGGTACATGGAAGATAAATATTGACAGAGCACAAATAGGTGAAGTTATGGATAGTAAATCTACACTTACCTCTATATACTTACCTTTACAACGTTGCAATAGTCAATATTCTGGTCACGATACTCTGGCCAGACAATGTTTAAAACTCAGTACAAAGGGAAATACAATTCAGGAGGCCTTTAAAGTTGGAGGCTTCATGTGAGGGTACCAGAATTAGGCAAACTAGGTCTACACACCCAATGAAGCCACTACACCAGTAGACATTCTTTCACATGAAGGAGAGAAAGCTCAAAACAGGATACAAAGCTTGATTTCAGGCTAACAGAGTTCGACACAATACTCTAGAGAAGGTCCCAAAGCTTGACAAAAAGCTGCAACTGAGTGCCAGAAAAATGGACCCAGAAATAAAGACATAAATGAGCTTCTGAGATAGGAGGCATGCAGAGCACTTTCTATGAAGTGCTTGAAAACCATGCTGCTCTTTCAAAATCATCACCAAGAAAGTTTGCAAAATTAGCCTTGGCATGCAGCATTTTAGAGGGAAGATGTGGATTGATGACTGGCAGTAGACACTTGAGTGATATGTCTGTGGCTTGCCAAGGAAGAGGGAGAAGTTCTCTGAGTGAACCTTGCATCTGTTGGTCAGAGAAACCTTTTGTCTTAGCTGGGAAGTTGGCCTCCTTGTCAGGCATCATCTGTGTTGCACAGATGTCCCCTGACACCTCCCAGAAGACCCTGGGAGGAAGATCACAGGAGTCAGCTGTTTTCTTGTGCTCCTTCTCAGGCACAGGCCTTCCTTTTGCATGCACCTTTCCAACTGCAAGTATCCTGGAAGCTCTCTCCCAAAGAAGTGTGCTGCCAGATGTTCATCTTGCACCTGCCCAAACCCCTCAGAAGATGTTCCAGCCCCTGGCTTGTGACTGACGCGCTGGCTGCACGGGGCCCTGATTACTTGTCTTAAGGCTGCTCATTTAAAAGCTAGAAGGATATTCTCAGGGGATTGCCTAAAGATGAAGGAAACCCAAGGAAAAGGATGCACTAGCGGGAATAACATTCGGCCCAGGTGCAATCAGGCAAAACCAAGGAGGTGTATAAACCCTGGATCCACAGGTTGTCAATACACTGTTTTTCAATGATTTACTGTTTTTGCGGCTCTTGTTTGGCCTAAGGATGAAGACTGATTGGAACCAAATTGCACCCAGTTGGGTGTGATCTGAAGGTCAAGTGCCCTTACATAAGGGGCATGCAGATTAGAACCAATGTATTTTGCCCTCACCTCTTAGCCCTTCCCCCCACACAGGGTAGAGTTCCCTTACCTGTTGCCCCTTGCACCTATAGCCAATGTCCCCACGAAGCTGGAATAATTGACACCGGTCTTTATGGCCTAACCATGGGCTATATCACGGGGACATGTCACTATGAAGACTACTCCAAACCTCTCACCACTCCCGGCAGGGTGATTTCTTCAGTCGGGCCATACACATGGTCCTGAGTAGCCAATGAATACAGCAGTGCCTTGGTTACAAATCTTAATTATGCACTAATTTAGAGTCTAGAAATAGCTATGATAGTAATAATAAATGGCACTTTTGCAAAGACAATTAATTTGACATTTACTGGAACGAATATATCTAACACATTATAAACAAGCTAGTAGGATCCTTCATTGTGTTTGCTGCTTATCTGTTTAAATATACCCAAAGCCCTACATGCCTTTCTTCCGGCTAGCCTAAGACGAATACAGCCCTCTGTTTGTCAGGCATCCAAGTCCACCAGCATATTGCATGCTGTCATTTAGAGTGGGAGTGTCTCCCACAGCGTCTCTCTACCTCATGGGTAAAACAAAGGTTTTTTATACAGTCTTTTTCTGAATAAAAAAAATATTTTCTTGTTTTTCATTGTGCATGGGAATGCAGCAAATGAAAGGTGCTTGTGAAAGACAGTACAAAATATGGTCCTGGCGCGGTTGTGCCCGCCTTGTCTTTTACGGGGTCAGAGTGCTGTAATGACTGCCACAACATATTCTCAATATTGTGACTAGCCAAACAGGACCCACCCATCCACTATGAATGGGCCAATCAGAGCATATCTGGAAATAGACAATCTAGATATTTCTATCTTTTTACCAGCATTAACCCCTTCATGCCCACCACAAGCACCTTTTTAGAGGCAAATTTCTTGAAAACTGCTGAATGAATTTAAACCAAGTGACAAAAAGTACATTTTCTGACTGAAGTTATATCTTTTTGCCAAATGTGGTCTAATTCCATTCAGCACTTTCTTTCTGTATCAGAGAGCAAGCTTTCATTTGGGAATTAACATAGGAAAATCATACTTTTGGAAACCTAATTAACTGGGCCACGCTTCCCGGATCGGCAAAAAACTTTCCATGAATGAGCCAATGTGAATAAACTTTTTTCCAAAGTATTTGTGCAGATTTGTCAAATGGCTTCAAACGTATTACAAAAACAAAAAAACACCTTTCCTATGAAGACTCTGACCTACAACTACACACCATTGAATGAGTCATGATGACCATCCCCTTCCTCAATTATGGTAATATTACACTCAGCACATCTGCATACATGGTTTATGACATGGCATTATTCATGTGTTTGTGTGTGTTTTAATAAAATATATTTACCCAAAATTTGGATGGAAGGGGTTAAGTGTGTGTGGTAAGGACACATTGAAGTGAATCCCTATTTGGAAAGTTGTTTCCCTGTGTAAATTAATAGCTACATGTAATCTGTGTGACAGTAAAAAGTGTTTTTCTCATGTCCATTTTTCTGTACTTTGGTAATAAACGCACATTTGCCATTTCACTGTGGTAATAAACATGTGAGTGTGTGTTTATTAATACATTTAATAAGAATGGTTATTGTGTCATATTTAGTTTCACAGCCATGGCACAAATAAACACACACACACAAATGCATTAGTCTTGTTATAAACTAATCATGCATTATTTCTCAGTTTAGAAAAGTACAAGTCAGTGAGTTTGTGAGAGATGGGTGAAGAACACCTCATTGAGGTATTTTATCCATGTGTTTTAAGAATTCTCCCAGGAGTTTGCTCCATATAATACATGCACTTTGGTGGTCTATCATGGTTCTCACTCCCTCCAGGAGTGGGCACTCAGTCGCTACCCTCATGCATAAATCAGACAGTAGCTATGCCACTTTATACTTTTCCATGCCATACATATTCTGCTTTTGATAAACAATAAGGTCAGGTCAATGATTCTATGAAACTGCTTTCTCCAGTCACATTGGGAAGTAACCTCAATACACATGGTTGTATTTATGTACAGTTTATCCATGGTCGTTATACATAAAACTTCATTTGTAATTCAACCCCAACGTGGGAGTCCGATATTTCATGTTCTCATATTTATATTTCATATATTCAAAGCAGGCACACCTTGAGACCAGTCTGAAATAGCCGCAAAAACAACAGTTGATGGACAGAATGCAGAACAATGTCATAAATTCACCCCAGTCTGAAATAGCCGCCAGGCACAGAAGAGCTCATGTGTTTTAACCAATACCTTATAATCTTTGCTGAGGACATATCTAAAGAGAATACCCACTTCTCAAGGGTACTGATGGGCAAATTCTCTTGCACTCTCAAAGTGACACCCATGCTGCGACACAACATGAAGGTCAACATGGTTTCGCCCTAAACCTGTGAGATTGATGACGTCACAAAGCAAACCTTTAACAGCAGCGCAGCTCTTAAATATATCACGTGACTGACAGCCACTGCCAGTGCAGGTAAGAGCGGTAGGGCGGTGGGGCCGGGTTGGGGGGATTCGACAGATTTACTAGATTGTAAATAAATTATTTGCCCCACCGCTCTTACCTGCATGGGCTGCGGTTTGTGACTGACCTACACCAACAAAAGATTACAGGCTGATTTTCATTATGTAGATGGGAAAAAGGCACATGTAATTTGACCCCATTCTTGTTAGCTGTGGTGGTGTCTGTCCAGAAAGAGTTCCATTGGAACAAAGACTCCAACGTCTCCCAGTGGGGAATTCAAGATGGCAACTGCCCGAAGGCGAACTGTATTGCTACCAAGCCCCAGGGAGAGTGGCGGTGATACGTGAAGAATCTCTTTCAGTGGCGTGGACCTGTAACAACATGTTGTGAGCTGCTCCTTTCTAAACCAGGAACCTTGTGGGACAAGGAGACCCCATTCCATGCCGGGAGCAAAGTATCAGAGATCTAATCCACCAAAGCAAGATGTCGGCACTGGATGCTGATTTTGGTGAGGCTTCTTGGGACTTCTTCATCCATCTTCCTGCAGTGAGAAGGTACAGCACTTCATGAAGAGATATGGGGCACCTATAGGAACCTATAACAGAAGTGTAAACAAAGGGGATTCTTGTCATGTCCAAAAAGAACCACAAATTTCTTTCTTTCAGATTTCTTCCAAAGTTCTTTCAGACTATAGCTGGGATCCAATTTGGTTCGGAGTACTTTGATAACGCTAACGAAGGGGCCTCAAAGAGGCGAAGAAGTCCTTATGGCTTTACTGGAAGCTCTCCAGAAGAAACAGGTAATACTAAAAATAGGCCGGTGCCGTAGAATCTTGTTTGGGGGCCTTGTGGTCATGAACATAACCAAACTAAATGGAAACAATTTAAACGGTTACCGGTATTCCTGACAATCCGACTTGGATCCGGCCTAAATTGACCCATGTCAACTTCAGAAATTTGCTTATAGAAACATTTATGAAAAATTATGCTTCAATGAATAATTGCATTCAGAATGACTGAATAAAAACTGTATACCCTGGGGTGCAACTGAGACACATTCTGCTAATATTTTAATGCTATGGTATTTTTCCTGTCAAAACGATTCATGAGCAATCTTTTTTCTGTAAACATTTGCGAAATTACAGTTAATAATCTATCATTTTAGACGCTGAAACAAATGTCTGTTTTACAGTGGAAAATTTAAGTGCAGGTCATAATCTGGAAGCAGAACCTGGTCGACATTATGAAACGTAATGACTTCCTGGTAGTTGAGAAATAGTTTGCTGCAGTACAGTTGGCAGGCCAGAGGAAAAATGATAAAGTAATAATATTTGTGCTTTTTACAGTGCCAAACATTCAAGCAAGACGCCAGGAATGAAATGCAAGCTATCCTCCAGATGACTGTGCACCTTCACTAAAGATGCTGATACTGGAGCCAGATATGATCCCGTCCCAGAATATTTATGAATATTCCGGCATAGGCGGTTCTGCTATTCTAACTCTAGTCTTAGCTAGGGTGACCAAATGGCATGTTTGCAAATTCAGCACGGTTAGTGTAAAAATTCAGGACAAAGGATCAAAATTCAGGACAAATATTCAGGACAGGAGGTCAAAATTCAAGACAAAAAGCAAGTTTTACAGACTCATCAGAAGAGATCGCGCAATAGTATATACATAAGGAAATAGACAACCACTTAAGTACAAGTAAAAAGAAGTCAATATTAGGTTGAGACAATTGTGCACTTCATGGTTTTTCAGTATGCACGCAGCTTTGAGCAAATGTGCAGGTCTTCTTGTGGTAACAACTCCCCCCCCCCCAACTTTCCAGCCTCCTAGGATAACGCCTGATGTCAGGTCCGGCCAGTCCGGCCTTGCTACCACCCTCCAGTGGTGACAGTCCTCTTCACACAGACTTTCTCTCATGTGTATTTAATTTCTTTTATAGTGCTACTCATCCAAAGTAAGTAGGACAGGGTGTCGGAGTCCGTTACATCACAAACATATTATATAGAGACAATGGCTCATAAATGTAAAAGTCAATCTATAGGAAATGTACTTAAGATAATGGAGGTTACAAGGTGTAATCATTCTTTCACCATCATTCAGTCTTTCACCATTCATTCTGTCCTTCCATCTCTGTGCCCATCCATCTCAATATTCAACCAATTGCAAACCTATCCATCATCTATCCTTTCATCCATCCATCATTCCACTCATCCATCCCTCCATCCACCCTTTCACTCATCCATCCCTCCATTCATCCTTTCACCGTTTCCATCCATACACTCATCCATCCACTCTTCCTCACATCCATCCATTCGCTCATCCATCCAGCCATCTACCCTTTCACCCATCGAGCCATCCTTTCACTTACTCATTCATCCACCTAGTCACTCATCCTTCCACCCTTTCGGGCATTCATCCATCCACCCTCCCTTTCTCTCTCCATCTCTCTTTCATTTAGCCACCCTTCCACCCACTCATCCATCTACTCATCCATTCATGAATCCATCCATTGACCCTATCACTCATCCATCCTTTCACTCATCCATCCATCCTTTCTCTCATCCATCCACCCTTTTACTCCTTCACTCGTCCATCCATCCATTCTCTCATCCATCCACCCTTTCACTCACTCATCCATCCTTACATACACCCTTTCACTTATCAATTCATCAATCCATTCATTTGTTCGCTCATCCATCCACCCATTCACTCACCTGTCATCCATCCTTTTTCCCGTCCGTCTACCCTTCCACCCACATATCCATCTATTTTTACTCTTTTTCTCATTTATTCTTCCACTCACTCATCCGTCCATCCTTTATCTCATTATCCATCCACTCACCCTTTCATTCATCCATTCACCCTTTCACTAATCCATCCATTCAGCCATCCAGCCATCCCTTCACTTGCACACCTTTTCACATTAATTATGAGCTGAGCCTTTGTCTGCTGAGTTGCACTTCACCTCTGCTGTAGTTCCTAAAGCAAGGGGTGGTGCGGGGCAAGGCTCACTATGCCCCTGCACATAGGCAATCCGGAAAAGTGGAAGTCATGCATGATGCACAGTGCCACTGTGACATGGTGTTGTTTCCAGGGCTTTAAGTGGGATGACAAAATTGGAGGGTCTCTCTAAAGGGGGTGTTTGATGTAATTAAGGGCATGGCTTAAAACACCTAAGCTAATTATCTGTGCTTAGCATAGTGTGTCGCCAGACCGGTAATTTGTTGCTTCTGTCACTGCATCCAGGTATATAACACAACAAGTAGTGTTACACCTACAAACCAGAACTATTTTCTTTGTCAATGGTTGCTATTTGCATTAAAAAAGCAGCAACCATGGCTTTGTTGAATATAACATTGAAAATGCATCAGTTTTAAAATGGTGAGACAGTGACAGACCAATAACCTTTTTTTTTAGGTTTCGCCTAGCGAACTCAGCGCATGTGCTGCTTCGCCTTGGCGAGACTTATGGGTTTGGTGTGCGAAGGGAGACAAACCATTTGCGCATACGGACAGGCGATGTGCACGCACATGGCATCTCCTCTCTGCAAGCAGATAAGAAATATGTTCACAAAGCAGATGAGCCGCAGCGCACAGGCCTTCCAAGGGTGCCCGTTCTGAGCAATTCCCTTTTCTCTTATCTGATGGGCCTTCACATGCGTCTTCTGTTTCCTCCCTCCCCTCGCTACTCTACCCCCACCCCACTCGCTCTGCTGTTCCTCCCCCTTCCTCCAATTCCTTGTGGGGCGCAACGGCGACAGCTTATTTAAAGATTTATAGTATGCAAGCTCTGCCTGATGGCTTTGGAGCGCTTTATTGAGCACCAGATCATGTTACTTTAAGTCTGATTTATTTATTTCTGTTAAGGCACAGGGAGATTACATCATTTAAACAGTATTTATTTTTAAGAATGACCTGACTTCTACGTATTAGTTCATTCAAGCTACGCCATGATGACATCTAAATATGCTTTTCTTTTGTGTGGTGTTATTTCATATCCAAGAGTTGTATTAAAAAACAAAGGTGTGGCATTTGCACTCTCTCTGCCATATTCGGTGACTAATTAGAATGTGGTGAGAAAACCCAACACAACTGGTGAAGCTTTAAAGGAAACATGTTCCCCGTTGTGTTCTCCGCTGGCAGTTTACATGACCCCTGAACCAGTGCCTCTCAAGCGTGGCTCGAAGGGCAGGAAAAGGGATGTCTAGCTTCACAGCGCTCATTGTTCTTACACGTAAAAATGCAAATGGGAGTACTCCATGTTTGTATAACTTGTGCTTGACACGCACACTAACCCATCATGATGAACTGTTTACTGGTTCCACCAAACTGGTTGCCATATGTACAATCTCAGGAGAGCATCAGTTCATTACATAAGTTTATACACTGCAGCAATGGTGTAAAGGGCTCTAAAGCAAGGAGGCAATCTGCCTCCTCCCATCCCCTTTTTTTTGGAAGAAAGAGACAGCTATTAGTGGAATGGACTCTTCAAAGCTATCAGCTCAGTGCCACTGTACCTGCTGTACTCTCCACAGCAACACCCTTTCAATTGTCCAGACGTGGAGCTACAAGCCTCCATACATGATTATTAGCCAAACACCACATACTAGTTTGAAAGGTGTCAAAAGACATGTTTTAAACAAATGTGGATCATGACCATGTGGAGTTGGCAGACACGTAAAACCATGAACATCTGGAGTTAACCGAAATGGAATAAATTAACCTGTGTTTGTTTTTATTGTGTATAGGAGTGTGAACAGGTCTGTAGTTATTAACCGCTCTTCACCATGTTGTAATTGGGAATTGCCACGGATAAAAAGAGGGGGGAGCCTGCACTGATGTGTGTTTCATGTACACAATTACTCACGTTTGGAGGGAAGTGTGCTTCCTGTTAGCACAAGTGATGTCAGCTTTTCCGCGCAGCATGGATTCAGCATGCATTTGTTTTTTGGACTGCTGATATTGACTCATCCAATCTGAGTGCTAACATTTCTGTATCTGACCACTGTCATTTACTTACTAGGTTCAGTAGCTGGTGGATGAAGCAGACAGAGGGAGTGGCCATGTTTAATTTCCTGTGTTGGGTGGCATGGCTATGAGGTATTAATAGCCACATGTTGTTGGTCACTAACAGCTGTTATTTGCTCTCTTCTCAGTTCAATTCCTCACATCTAGCACATAGCAGTGGGCCGATAACTACGATTTAAAGCTCAGTGCAGTGCGCTGATGTTTAATTATTAATCTGGTGACACTGATATGCCTCAGAGCTAATCTGGCCACTGGATAACTATTCTTTCAGTATGTATATCATTAGTAGGCAAGGAAATTAGCATCTAGGTAACTGCTGTTGATTGGGTAGTCTCCAACAACAAGGAAATGCTGGACAAAGTGATGGACAGAAATGCTTGAATTATTCTGAACCTCTGGTAATTACTCTGTGTGCACTACTTTCCACACTTTTTTAGCTTCCGTGTACTAATCCCTACAAAGCCCAACCACCTGCACATTTTTCTTGAGCCAACATCCCCTAGCCTCTGTGTTTTTAGTCCGGTTCAAATTGATAACCCATTTTAATCAAAACACAAGCAACCCTTAATGCTATTGGCCTGAGCTAGACAACATTATCTAAACTGCTGCCTGTGACCAGGTTTTCTTGATAAAATGTAGACGGTTAAGAATATCCTTTTATAGGGGTGTTATTAACCCCACACCTACTTACTGGTCCAGCAGAGATGCTTGTTTGCCTAGTATGTTTAAAAGATGCAGGTCTCATGCTTTGTATGTAAGTGTGGTTACATGATAGGTTCATGTGACAATGCTGGACATACGCTGTTCACACACAGACCTACTTGTCCTAGAGAGGCCGTTTGACCAGTTCTTACTTACACTTGCTCTATGAGCTTGCAGCCTTACTTAGTGAAGCTACCAGTACCGGAAGAATTACAAAGGAACTCCTTTTAACACCTAGTCTGCTTTAAAGTATTGCCCACCACATAGTACATGGGACCTCGAATTTTTCTTTTTAGTTCTATAAATTAAATTTGACTCCAATTTTGGACTCTGCTACTACTAGATTATGAAGTTTCGCACTTCCTGCTCGTCAAATTTCACCAAGTTCCTTACCGAGCAACAATAATAACTTAGCCTTAAAAAAAAGTTGGGCTGCACCCCATTATATAGGGTGAAACACATGTTGGGTGACAATTGGAATAGTAAATAACCAAAAATTTTAGATCTAAGGGATCGTTTTGTTACTCTGAGTACAGCTCACAAATCGTATGTTCGAATGGTTCACAAAGACATTAATAATATTACCAGAAGCATCCAATAATAACTGTCTTGCTCTCTGTATATGAACCTTTATACCTTTGAGTGAATAAAGCTTAAACCAGTAAGATTTTGGTAGAAGCATCTGCCTTAGGATCAAATAATATATTTGTGCTGACCTGCAAGAATGCACATTTTAAAAACGTGATCAAAAGGACAAATGCTCAAAGGGATCTTAAAATAATAATATTGATCATTTGGACACAAATTATCATTATTGGACATTAACATAGGACACTATCTCTGTACAAGATAATAAACAAGCATCTGCAATTGCAGAGGTCTCACATTTGAATAGAGTTTGAGCTATTGGCATTGTAAATGACAACACCTTTTATTTATGTGTTTTAAAAACCTGCAAGCAGTGCATAAACTTGCACTTGGTACTTATAGTCCTTGCTTATGAGAAGCAAGGCTGGCAGTCAAAGAAGTGTAGTTACTGACAGCCTTGCTTATCATAAGCAACAACCGTGAGGACAAAGTACATGTTTACGTATTGCTTGCAGGTTTTAAAAACACATAAATAAAAAGCATTGTCATTTACAATGCCACTAGCTCAAACTCTAACAAATGCGAGACCTATTGCATTGCAAATGCTTGTTTAAACTTGTTTCACCGCCTTTTCATGAACTGGATTGTCATCTAGAAGCATGGGTGTTTTTGTTCATGTCTTCCACCTGACTGAATGCCCTGTCTTAGACCTCGCAGGAGGAGGCCCACCACATGCAGGAAGAACACAGACTGACCCACTTTATGTGGCAAGCAGCCGCAGACAGAATTACAATGGGCGAGGTGGGGCTGCTGTTGTCCTCAGAGGAGTGCGAGGTTGCCCCATCAGGGAGCTGAGGCTACTGACAGGGGAACAGTGATGGTACCCAATGCCCATAATTACGGACAAAAGGCGTTCGTAAAAGGGATCGTCACGGACAACGGATGTGAGATCCAAATTACAGACGGTCTGTGAAATTTACGGACGGTTGTTCACCCTAGTCTTAGCGTATTGGATGCAGTTGATCATTAAGTAAGGCCACATGGTCACTCAGGGCGCTGGGTACAGCCTTTCATGACTTCTTCCTGAAAAACGTAAACGCCCCATGCCAGAGAAAGTCTTACCGAATAGTCTTTCTTAAACTAATCTTCTTCACCCACAGAATGATTTCTATTACAATCCTGCATCTGGGCCTTTCAATGCCCTGTATATGTACAAGTTCGGCACGGAGAAAAAGAGCAAACATTGGAGCTGAATTAGAATGTGGCGGAGAGGGTACTCCATCACAATGGCTATGGAATACCCTCTCCACCAAACTGAAGGTCCGCCTCCACTACTGACATACTCCTCAGACATGTAAACAACAAAGAGGGACTTAAAAAGGACAATATTTAGGGGGGTCCAGTGTACCTGTCCTAAGAGCATACAACCAAGAAATGTACAAAGTTCCCCAAGCGGTCTTGTTAGTGTGGCAAAAATAGTCTCTCTCTCTACGGATAAATGTGAAATCAATCGTCAGGGAACCAAGGGGGTCCCTTGTCGGAACTAGGAAGCCTCACACAACTAAATAGCTGGATGACTTATTTCATCCCGCACGATGGTTGTCTTGTCTCATCACCGGGATCCTGCTCCAACGTCAAGCCGGCGCTGCAATGCCTGACGGGTAACACTAAGTGCTACACTTTTATGGAGATCTTTTACAATTAGACACCCGTAGACTTAATGATTCTGTCCCCTGGCACCTATTAGCCAGATAACTTGAATTACTGTCGTATATAGTCCCCTCCGATGTGAGGGCGGGTTTTGGCGCACTACAGCATCAGGAGCATAACAGACATTATGGGGTCTTATGTGTCTGCTAGCCCTGAGAACATAACCCCTTTCCAACATGGCGCGCCCCGATGACACTAAATCACATAGATCCACCTTCCTGCCTACTCCATACACATCAGGCATCCGATTGGCTGCGTTGCCGGTGACGTCAACTGGGACACGCCCCCACAATACGTACTCGAGGATTGTACTCTCCGTATTTAATGGCGGCGGTCATCCCCGAATGCCACCAGCTGTTCTGCGTGTCTTGACACGCCGGATTGTGGGGGTAGGTTCCTAGAGGCATTGGCCTCGCGCTGAACAGGTAAGCCTCCGTGTGTGTGGCCTTGCATTTGTGTTTCCCGGTCCACGGACCTTCTGGCGAATCCTTTCGAGTCTCGGTGCGCCGCCACTCTGCGGTTACTGAGGACTGCCCTCACCAGGGTTAGCGGCGCTGGTGTGTACTCCGCGGTGCCGTTGGGTCACAGCCACCCGCTGGCCATGTTGGGATGTTGTTAAGCGGACAACCAATCCTGTCCCCTTGGGTTTCTGCCTGCCAGGCCCGGAGGCACCACTGAGGTTTGAGGCTGGACCACCCCTCATCCCGATGGACCCCAGTGGAGTGAGCTTGTGTCTCGGGCGTCCCCCGCGGCGTTGTTGTCGGCGCCGCCCCTTGTTTTGAGAGGTATGTCTAACGGGCACCCGCTGGTTGGTGGGACGATACTTCATGCGGGTTGCTAGTCGGTTCTGGACCCGTAGCTGCCCCATGACTGGGTTAACTAACCCCGTCTTTTTCCTCGATCCACCTTGTAGGCAATTTACCTAGAAGCAGAGGTCCCACAAGAACAGTCTGCGGGGACTTTCCCATGGTTTATTAGGGTAAGATCCTAGTTCTAACACTCTACACTTGGGATGCTAACTCTAAACCCAAACCTCCCCACCCCCCCCTTGTTTTGGCTTTAATGGCCCCTCACCTTCGCATAACTAACTGACTGAGTTTGTCATATGAAAAGGATGTAGACTATCAGTCCTAGTTACTAACAAGATGTTGATACACTAGTTTTATACCAATGCGATGAGCTGCTTGAGTCTCTCTCTCACGTTCACACCACATTACCTCACTGGGCGATCATCGACGCTCGGTGGATGTGTCTAGATTTTATATGGTGTTTTCATGCAACAACTAGCATGGATTCTTCTGTATATAATACCTTCTTTTCCTTCCTCTAGGTCTGAATTTGACGCAGTACCATCGGCCTGCTTTGGTTACTGACCCACCAGGTTGTATATTACATACACTGTAGCCCATCCTGGGCCCCCTTTAAGTTTATAAGCACAATTAGGTCCTGAAGAATTGCCTATAGGGCATGAAACATGTTGACCACAGGCGAGGGTTGAACGAGACCAAGCTACATTGACTTTGGGTCCCGATACCCCTCCTTTCACTTTTTTTAATAAGGCAGTTAGCCACATGAATAAAGTTGACTTAGTGGACTTAACTAACCTTTTTTAACACACTTTCCCTAGCTCACTACTTCACCTTCCTGGGCCCCTCACACGCACTCAACAACGGCAAGGAACAAAAGATCTCCATAAAAGTGTAGCACTTAGTGTTACCCGTCAGGCATTGCAGCGCCGGCTTGACGTTGGAGCAGGATGCCGGTGATGAGACAAGACAACCATCGTGCGGGATGAAATAAGGGAGGGGGGCAGTGACTGCAATCAAATCACCCCGGGCAAAGTCCCTAAAAAGGCATTAAATCAAATGAACTAGGGCACTAGAAAAATAAATAAAGGCACAAAATACTGGATCTCTAGTAAAATCAATAAGAGAAATAAGGGCACAAAATAAGGGGACTGGCGGAAGGGGCCCAGGGGACGTCGGAGGGTGTCAAGCAAACAAGACGGCAAATAGACGTCCCTGGGACCAAAACGAAGTCTTATGGCTCAGGAGAAGTGCAGGAAACAAGGTTGCCAAGGCTGGTGGCAGGAGAGGAAGGAGAGCGGCGAACGGGACCAGACCACTAAGAGATTTAGTAATTCTCCTTTCACTGCTGGTTTATCTTTACAGGAAATGGACATCAGAGAATCATACAGGTCCATCCTACTAATTGCTTACAGATGCAGTCTAATGTGCAAAAGCCATCTAATTTTGTGGGCCCCTGCTAAGTTGATACAGTCGGTAATCACAGTATGTGTTAAGGATGTCTCGGGTCTGGACCACATGGATAACCATAATATTGTGTGTGCCATCCTCAATTGGTCCCTCCAAAATTGCAGGCCTAGTTCTTTATGTGCAATGATAACAGGGACACTAGCGGGATGTGACAACAGTCTGCGAAGGAATCTATTTTCACTATAGTTGTGAGTTGTCAAAATCGCCCCACATTCCCGCGCCATATGAAACAACTGGGACAGGTCTCGATTTGTAAATTGTCACAGCAGCATCCACAGGCATAGACACAAACGTGGAGGATAATTTAAACAGAGAGGCAGTGGCAAATATGCGTTTAATGATGGGACAATTATGATTTATCAGTTGGTAATATTAAAGTTGATATATGAGTATTGCTGTTCTAGGCTCTGCCAAGTTATGTGCTTGCGGTTTTAACTCATAGACCCTATAGCACTTATAAGGTTCGCAAGTTTGTAAATATAATGAATGCTTTATTTGTTCAGAGGATAGAACAGTCCTATATGTTTGTCAGTAATATATGATACTAGTCTGTCATGTACTGTTGGTCTTTTTAAGAGAGAAATGTTTCAATAGTCTTATATATGTGAGTCTTTGTACATTGTGTCACAGCCAGAATCCATCACCTCTTGTGTAAATTGGTTTACTCTTCTTTTGGACCAGGCTGGTGCCCTTGAGGAATACAGCCCCCAGCAGGCCTCTGTCACATTCAATGCGACCTCAACTGCACCACACTTAGAATACCAGAATACACACCAATTCTTTAATACACTTAGGGCTGAAATAGGGAACATGAGATGTATGATTGGGGGTCTCACAACCATAGTTAAGTCCTTAGTGCAGATGATCTTACCACCCACCCCCCACCCCAATTGCTTGTTACATCTGTATCAGAAGCTCAAACACTCCCCGGGTAATCTATGCATACCGCACCAGGCTAATACTTTGTGTAAGGAATCCAGCCTTTTACGGGCACAACCAGTCTAACTCAACTATCGGCCTACACACACAAGTATCATCAGAACCCACTTTCAAATGACTTACTTATTCTTCTAACCCAGTGGCTGTGCAGAGTTCTCTTAGTCGCCATGGGACTAACAACACCCTTCTACCACAGAGTCAATTACTGCCATGCAATGCCTGGATTCAACCAACTTCCTCACACTTGCCAGCCACCCAGGTTTCATATGCTTTTGTTTACCAGCAATAACAATAGGGAGAGGGCACCCGGCAGGAGGCTTGATTACTTGGGTGAGCATCGCTCTGGGTTGTCGCATTACCCAGATATTATGGGGCTAGGCATTAAGGGACCAAAGGGGGGGAGATCATATTGACTTGTTCAATGTTTATGTGAGAGGGACCAAAGGTGGTAGAACTTACCGACTATCACCCTGCTGGAAGAAAGCTTAGCTAGATGCTCACCTCATTACAGAGTGATAGTAGCGGGTGATTTTAACAGCACTTTCGAACCACTTGACAAAGAAGACCTGGTATGCACTGAGGCTGATGACACCAAATGGTATGTCCCCTGCTTAAACTTATCTCCAGGGGCAAAATGGATACAGATGCTGCTTCACCTTAATGCCCTTAGTGTCGAGTTCGGCCTAAGGGCAGTAAATGGCAGAACTTACATGGACAGGCAGGACGCCAACACATACAACAGAGCCAGCTGCCTATCTTGCATTGAGTACATTCTTCTCGATGTCAGGCTTTGGGGAGACCTAGTTAATATGAGCGTGGGCCACACCACAGAGAGTGACCATAATCCTCTCTGTTTAACCCCTTCGATGCTGATGACGAGCTCAGCTCGTCATCAGCCACGGGTGGCGTGTGCTGATGACGAGCTGAGCTCGTCATGTAACGCGGCTGTTTAAAAAAAGCCGCACAGCGCAAAAATTGCCGCAGCAGCGATGCGGTTAAGTATGAACCTTCGGTGGAAAGCTCCATATTATCTGAAGAGCAACCCACCTCCGACACTCACCAGGGAAATTCTCCCCTCAAATAATAGCAGATCCCTAAACTGGCGGAATGTGGCTCTGCAAGACAGTAAGATCCTAGGCATACAGCATGACCTGGCAGTAGGCATATTAGAGCTCCAGTCTGTGGTTGCCAGTGAAAGTAGATTGGCTGGTGCAACTACGGGTAACTCCTGTACCTTTGACCGAATCAATGTTCACTTTACAGCCCCTAGATTGGACTATAAGTCCAATAAGTTGTCAAGAGGAGGACACTCATGGTATACTAAGGATTGCAGATGTGAGTGAACCCTCCTGGCTGCAGCAATCAGGGATAAGAACTGCCCCCTGATCAGAAGGAAGCACTATAAGGCCACCTTACTCTCATCAAAGACAGCATGGGATGAATCCCGTTGGCCGCAACTTAGGGAAGCAAGCGTAGCAAAGGATGCCAACTTAGTTTGGTCTTTCGTCACCTGGGGCAGTAAATCAGAAGCGCTGACGCCACCTAATCACATTTCTGCCCAAGTTTGGCATGTTCACTTCTGGAAGCTGTACCCCGGAGGGTTTGACCATGGTGGAGATGGCTGAGTCTGTTGGACACCACTCAGATGATGCGCTTTTTTCCTTTGGAGAAATTGAGGCCCCAATAGGCAGAATAGTAAAAGGCTGCAGGACCAGACGGCATACCGGGTGATCTAATTCTATCCGATATTTAAAATTGGGCCCACTACGTTCTTCTCCTGGCACATGCAATAGCTAAAGATGCCCCAGTCCCCAGGGTCTTGGAAAGGAGCAGAGGTGGTCCTAATTTATCAAAAGGGAGCCAAAGATGATCCCTCAAACTACAGGCCCATAAGCCTGATCACTGCCCACCAGACGTTCTTCAGCAGAGTTTTGCTACAGAGGGTCCAGCTGTGGGCATACGATAATGCCATTTTATTACAGTTCCAGGAAGGTTTCAGGACTAGGACGGGGACCATCGATCAGGCATTTCAGCTCCAACTAATTTACTGGAAAAAGGTAGTGATTGGCAAGGGCTAACCTTTATCGATTTAAAAACTTCCTTTGATCTAGTCCCTAGGAGCAAATTATGGTTGGCACTTAAAGATACAGTTTATCTTTGACTTTGAAGTTAGGTTGCATGAAGAGACCTAGGCACAGATCAGGTGGGGATCGGAGGGACAGTTGACTGACTGTATTCCTGTCAATAGGGGAGTTCGACAGGGTTGTGTCTTGGCTCCCACCCTATTCTCCCTCTACATGAATGGAGTGGTTCATTTCCTGCAAAAAGATCTAGCAGATGCACCAATCCTGGGCTGCGACAAGGCCGCTTGTTCGCAGATGACACCCTGTTGGTGTCAAAGAGCCCAAAGGGCTGAAGTGACTTTTGAATAGGTTCCAAAGTTTCTGCAATACCAAGGGCTGGTAATTAACACCTTAAAAACTAATTTTATGGCCCTTAACCCCCACAGGTCTTATAGAGGCAGCCCTTGCTCGCTGGAACCCACTTAGAAAGAGTTGGTACCTTTGATTATCTTGGTAGTCGTCTCTCAGACAATATGTCTTGGAAGCACCACCTAGCAAAGATGCTAATGAGCCAGAGAAGGGTAGCGGGAACACTTGGTCGCATAGTAGACTGGTAGCTCCAGTCCTTCAGGTCTACGAAGCGAAGGCAGTTAGCACAGCATTGTACAGTGCAGAGTTGTGGGAATTTGAGAAGGCCCACAATCTCTGCATATCTGAGCACAAATTCCTTAGGGATCTAGTGATGCTGCCCTAATATGTTCCCCTCAAACCCCTTATGCTTGATATGGGCAGACAATCTATTGGTGATGTAGCAAGGCTTCGGCCACTGCTCTTCTGGGTTCGCATTAGGCAAACTCCTGAGCTTCTGCCTTATGCGGAAGCCCTATCTAAGATAATCAGGCTAGACACAAGTAGTGGTGAAATGGATTTCTAACGCTAGGAAAATGATATCAGTGGGCTACGAGCTCACTGGGACAAGCAGGACCTACTGAGGAAAGAAGAGCTTAAATGTCTTTACTGGGAATGGGTAGACCAATAAGAATCTAGAAAATCAAATTTGGGGAGACTAACTGCAGAATTTTATCTCCACAAGCAGGATAGATATTTAGAGCCCTTTATAGATATAATCCAGGTCCCACGGGACCAGACTTTATATATCCATTTCATGTTTGGGACACTCCCGGTCTGTGAAACTACAGCTAACTCGCATACACGTAATCCATCTCCAAAGAACTGTCCATGCCTCAAGGCCCTGGTAGAAAGTGCTGCTCATGTTATCTTCACGTGCCAGGCATACTCCACGCCGAGGCCGAAGTGGCTAAAACCGATTTGCCGGCAACTGGGTACACGGGACCATCACTTTGCCCTGCATATTCTTAGACCAGACTCCAGACCGCTCTTTGCCTGTAGTGTGGCCAAGTTCCTAAGCCATGCATGGCTTATAAGATGAAAGATCTAGACAGGAAAGCAGCAGTCCCCAGTAGCATGAGGACCACATGTAGCTGATGTAGGGCTCTTAAGATGGTAACCCATATCTTATTTACAGAACTTGCACATGCACTTTATTGTTTTTAGTCTCCCCATAATGCTTCCCTGAGGGGGGATTGTAAATTGGGTCCAACTGAAGCTGCACGGTAACTGGATGCATCCTATAGCTTCTCCCTACTCATTTTAATATGTAATTTATGTATATTTTCATCCTACCATGTTGTATTATCGCTAGCCCTGTTTTTGACTTGCTGAACAGCACAATTTATCCTGTTTCCAACAGGGTGTTAGGATGGATTGGTTGTATATACTTGTCTGTAATATGCTTTTGTATGAACTGACTAATTTTATATTCTTTTATTTAAAATTGTGTTTTTATAACTTTTATGTTGTGAGCTGTCGTAATAAAGCTTATACAACAACAACATTATGTATATGTGTTTATATATGTATATGTATATTTATTTTTGCTTTTTGTGCATTACTTACAGCCCTGAGGAAGTTCAATAGAACTTGAACGAAATGTGTTGGCTAGATGTTTTTGATCTTTTGATCTCATAGTTTCAAAAACTGGATTTGAATAAAGCAATAATTTTTCTAATGGACTTGAAGACTCATTGTTCTATATGTTTATGGGTGCACCATTCCACCTTTTTGTCAAGAGAGGCAATGGCTGCTGCATTATGGGCTGTTCTAATCGCCCTCTGGTGCTTCCAAGTGGACCTCCTGTCGAACGGGAACCCCAGGAAGGTAAAAGTAGGGACGCATCTAAGGACCGTGAAAAGGAGTAATCCTACTCTGGGACGAGCCAGAAACCATAGTGGAAGACTTCGTTATATTTGTACGGAGGCTTAAGTCAGACATAAAAGATACAAAATTCTCTAACAGTTTCTGAAGGCCCCGGCCTGTCCTAGCCATGAGGACACAGTCGTCCAAATACTTCAGAAACCGGTAGTGGATGATTCCCATTCTTCGATGGATCAGCTGTGGTGGCAATAAGTTCTCATATCGATCATTAATATATAAGCTAAATTAAAAAGGTGCCAACACACAGCCATGCCTAACACCTTTTCTGTTCTTTATTAAAGAGATGCAATACCCACTAGGGCCAAATCTGATGCTACCCTCGACAGCGTCATGCAACTGAGCAAGAAGGTGGATGATATCTGTGGGTTAGCACTCTTGGTTAGTAACATATTCCACAACTTTGTCCTGACTAAATTGTCGAATGCTGCGCTGAATTCCATGAAGGCCGGGTTAACACAAACGTCTTTAACTAGGACATAGTTGGTCATAATTAAGTGGAGGTTCAGGCACTGGTTGGGAGTACCCAGTCCAGGCCCGAAGCCGTATTGAACTGGAGTTAAGATGTGCTTCTCAAGATCCCAACCTTCTAACTTATCCAACAATACCCTGCCCAAAATCATATTTGTGGCATCTATTAAAGATATGGGCTGGTAGCAATAAGGAATGCCCCCTTCTTAGAAATAGGCCTGAACCAGAATTTAGGGGACCAGCCAGGGACGCTCTAGTAATTAATCTCACCAGTAAGGAGGCCCAGAATATCAGATTGGAGATTGCTCTTGAACAAATCGGCGGGAACACCGTCTGGCCAGGCGGCTTGTTACACGGACAACTGCTTATCACCAAAGTGACATCCTTGACAGTAAAAGTTAAATTCTCTATACAGCCCAGACTAGTTATTGCAACCTCACTAACGCTCTCAGAAGGGGTCCAGTCATGAAGGTCATATAGCTTGGCAAAATGACTAACCCAGACATAGTTGGGGATGTTTGCATCAGTACTCAAAAATGGACGAGTGAAGGAAAATTGTCCCTTGACTGTCCTCCAGAAAAGAGCAGAGACATTGCAAGCAAATGCAGTATTCAGCTGCTCCCAGGCCTCACTCCAAATCACATTTTTTCTTTCCTTTATCACATCTTTATAAAGTTTCCTACGACTTCTGATTCCACCCTGATCTCTCAGGGAAGTTTTTATTGTGTTGATGAGGCTGCTCTGGGCTTGAGTGCAGGATTTATCAAACCACTCATTTAAGTTTGGAGTTTTCAGGTGCTTGGGAGCCATTAACTAAAAAGATATCTGTTTGCAGATCTCAGCGAATGCTCCTAAAATGGAGTCCGGGTCAGATTCATAATTCGGGCAGATAGCGAACTGCTCATTCTTTGTTTCCTGAAGCTGGCTAAAGTGAGCATTTGGCTCCACATCCAGCCACCTCCTCCGCACCCCTCCCCCCCTTTATTGGTATATTTAATCTGTCAGGACATTTTTATATTCTGTTACAGACAAACCTACACTGAGGCTGAAGGCCAGGGGGTTGTGATCGCTCAAAAAAGTGGGCAAAACTTGAAACCCGCAAACCTTCATCGCTCAGCTCTTTGTGAGTGAAATAAAATGGATCACCAGCACTTATTTCATGCATCAGACATTTACTGAGAGCAAGACAGAGAAAAGCAAACAAAGTAGAAAGACAGTGAAGAGAAAGATGGAAAAACACATCATAAATGGAGAAAGTAGGTGCTTGCATGAATCAAATAAAGGGGCAGGGAGTATCTGATAGTTCATTAAAGAGGCATGAGGTAGATCCAAGAATGTGCAGCCTTGGAATTGGGCCTGTCAAAAATAAAATGCACCAGCACTAGGCTTCTTAGCAGAGCTTTGAACACCGGCACCCATGCTTTTTTTTTTTTTTACAAATTAAGCACATGAATACTTGGTACTGTTAGGATTCTGCCATATGAAGGGACAGATGCTTGTGGGCAGTGCTTAATCTGTAAAAGTATAAGTGCATGCCCAAAGCTTTGCTCAGAAGCCTGTGGCTGGTGCTATTGAAGGTTGGTGTGCCAAATACCAAGGTTTAGTAGTCTTGATACCACCTCATGCCTCTTTCAGTCACCACCAAACATTTGCTGACTCTTTATGTTACTTTTTCTGGTTCTTTTTCATCCCTGCTTTCTTCATTTGTCACTGTTTTTTCATCTTTCACTTCCTTCACCTTTCGTATTTTTCTCTCTCTTGCTCTAGGTCCAAGCCTGATGAGGAAAAAAATAAGTGCGGTCCCCAACAGTGAGTGCTAATAAGCCTCACATGGAACAACCAGCTCAAATTTATGTGGTGCACTATTGGCACACAATTGACTGCCTGCACAGGCACTCCTTCGTCATGTTGCAAAAGTGCCTGTGTTGCAGGGATGATTGTTTTTGTTCAGGAAGGGACACCTTCCTGCACAAAAACAATAATTGATGGCATTTTCCTCACTCTTTGTGTGCTGCAGAATGCAGTACGTATGGAAAGAGGATAAAACAAGGAGAAATAAAAGTATTTCTCCTCGTTGATTCCATAGATGTGCGGGAACACTCACAGCAACACCCATGCAACACCACTTTCAGGCAGAGTAATGCATGAATGGGGCAGATATTTACAAGGCCATGAAAAATCATGCATGGTGACTTAATAAATATGACCAGGCACACTGCACCACCGGTGCATCAAAAAAGTGAGTGATGCACCAGTGGTGCAATGGCCTTGTAAATGAGGCCCTAAGTAGGCTCAGGCAGATCATTACCAACTTTGGCCACTACTCAGGCTACACCATAAATTGGAAAACAAAAAACGAATTCATCTCCTGTGAGGCCAAATGCCATGACTGCCTCAAGACTGCAAGGCAACAATAGTAATAGAAGGGTTTTGTTACCTGGGCATATATATCACCATAGATCACAAGTTATTCTACAACAAAAATCTCTCACTACCGCTGGATAGATTGAGGCAAGATATCACCCACTGGAGGTCCCTACCCTTGTCTCTTCTTGGCAGAGCCGCTCTTTTTAAAATGATGCCCTTACCCCATCTTATTTAAGTTCTACAAAACACACCTTACCCAGTGCAAACCTCCTATTTTAAAGCCATAGAAAAGAAACTTAGGACATTGCACTGGGATGAGGGCCCGGACAGATTTGCATTACATAAACTCACCAGTGGATGGTATGGGGGGATAGCCCTGCCTAATATCCAGAAGTACTACTGGGCAGTACAACTTACTACCATTAATAATTGGATTTTTCTCCCCCTGACGGACCCACATTCTGGATGGACAAGCTCATTATGCAGCCGTCGGGTTACCTTAGGGCTATCTATGGCACACCTAGGGATATTGCCCTATCTGGCCCAATGGCAACTGTGGTTAGTCTCTGGCATACATCTTCTAAGACCCTGGGATGGAGCGGTAAAATCACACAAGCTAATCCTTATGGAATTCTGCGGAATTAGGCACCCTGGGAGCGCGGCCTTGATTTGATAAGTGGGACTTAATTGGATTTTACAGAGTAGGGGACCTCTGGGTCACTGAGATGTCCTCCCTTGGACGGACCTCGAGCACAACTGTAAACTAGCCCTTGCAGAGGTTTACCGATAACTTCAGGCGCATAATGCACTTAAGGCTGTGTTGGTGAAAGGAGCAGCGCTCCCCAAGTCATTGCCTCTGGAAGATCATCTATTAGACATCCATCTGCCACAGGAGGCGACATCCCAGACATATAAAAAGTTGCTCAACAACACATCTGATGCCTTGCAGCACTTGATGGAGCAATATGTTCAAGACCTTGAGGAGTTACAAATGATGAACTCTGGCGTCCCAGAGGGAGGTGGCCATAAGGGTAGGGTTCTGATTGGTTCGATTAAATCTACTACATCGATCCTACTATGCCCAGACTGCACTAGTTAAGAAGGGGACGGACAGGGAGTTTTTAGCATGGTTGTGGGCAAATAGGCATGTTTTACCATATTGTTAGGAATGCCCGCACTACAAAGTTTTTGGACAGCAGTGGTGGCATGTATGTGTGATTTGACTGGGGGCAGGATGACCAATTCTACGAAATGGTGTCTACTCAATATCTGTAGAGCAATGGACCCGAATCGCATGGAACAAATATGGTAGGCCTTGGGACTAATGGATGCTAAACGTAATACTGCAAGATTGTGGAAGGCGGCACCGCAACCCAGTTGGTGGTCTGGAAATGTTATATGGATTGGTGTATTCTGGCTGAGAGGATAGTATTTGAAGGATGGGGTTGCCCCTGAAAGTGGACATACATCTGGGGGGGGAAACATCACTTACAACGCATTTATTACAACGCACTACCATTACAACGCAACCATTACAACGCAAACCATTACAACGCATTGCGCTGGGGGGGGCGCTCTAGGATAGGGAATATATTTAATTTACTATCCAACACCTTCCCTACTATCCACGGGGACTGGAGTTGGAATAGTAAATTAAATAAATCACTATCCAGCGCTTAAAAGCACTATGCGTTGTAGTGGTATGCGATGTAAAAACCGCGTTGTAACAGCAGGCGTTGTAACAGCCTGCGTTGTAACGACACCAATCCATCTGGGGGACATGGAATGCTTACAGGGACAATATCTGCAATGATTTAACTTCTTCTGGTCTGATGGGTACGCTGTCAGGTCCATCTGTGTCCCTCACAAATGCGACTGAGATGATGGGTGGGGAAGGGTTCTGCCGGGTATATTGAGTGTTGTGATTTTTATTCTATCTATCGAAATGTCTGTGTAACATTATGCTATGCATCTGTCTTTTACTGAACTGTCAATAAACATAGTTGGTAAAAAATATATCAAGCAATTGAATCACAAGCACAAGAGAATCAATTCCCTAGAAACATACAAAGGAACCCCATTGCATTTTTGGATGTGGACATAATACTCAGAAAAGAGCTCCAGCAACTATACAAACCAACGTACGGGAACAACATATTGCACTATAACAGTTTCCAGAACTATCCTCTAATAGCAATTTCAATACTCTCTCTACTTCCACAAGTAAAAATAATTATCTTAAATTATTCAGAGTCTTGGAAACAAGAAGTGAAAGGTGTGCTAAGCTTAAAGAACAAGGGTATCTGAAGAAGAATTGCTTACAGACAAAAAGCTAGCAGCTACAAAATCATGAAAGACCTACTCAACAACAACAACAAGAGCAAAACTGAACTTATGGCATGCAATACAAAGAAGAAATATCCAGTCCATTGGTCCATTCTCCAAAAACAGTGTGTCTTCAAAAACATGTTTGAATTACCACCATCGTTGGCATGCCAGAAGAGCAAAAATATTAGAGATATGCTATCAAGAAATATAGAAAGAACACACAACGGTCATTAGCCAAATCCAAAAATGGGACATTGCTATGTTTAACCTGTTTCAATTAGATAACAAAAGAAAAGAATTCAACTAACATACCCAGATCGGTCATAATATTTCTAAAAAGCTACACAATATTCAAAATGGGCAATTGCCATTGTACACAGGAGAAATGTCAGAAAATTAAAACAAACATTGGCAAAGCTTAGCCTAGCCGCTCGTCTAGCAAGAGATATTGGCTTTGTCTATATGCTTTAGCAATGTTGTACCCCAGAGTGGATACTGTTCAGCATGCTTAAAAGTTACTGTGGTAAAGGAAGAGTGACATAGAGTGGAGTGTTGTAAAGTGGAGTAGAGTGGAGTGTTATGAAGTGATGTAGAGTGGCGTGGAGTGGTGTACAGTAGAGTTGAGTGAGGTGGAGAGGAGTGGAGTGTCATTTTCATTTCATTTCATGAAGCTTTATTCAGATCATATAAAAAATGACCATAAAAGCGCATAATACAAATCGTCATTAAACAGATTATAAAATATGTAAAAGAATACCTAGCAAAACGGGCAGGGAATTTAAAATAACATGCCTTTGCATACACTAATCGATTGATTTAAAAACATAGCAGTATAAAAGCAGATGTCAGCAGATCTCAGGTTAAATATAAGATTCATAGCCTCATCAACTGTACGTACACCATATTTAACAAACAGCGGTTTCAAATAAGTGATACGAAAATTCATGTACAGTTTGCATATCAATAAAAAGTGCAAGGTGCTCTGTTTTGAGATGCCATCACACAAACACAGGCCGTTAGGATGTTTTTTATGATTTCGTAATGCAACTAAATGGTGTGCTACTCCAAACCTAAATCTAGTTAAGACAAATTACCACTGGTAACCCTGCAGGTAAGGGCGCTCAAAGTATCACCAGGGATTCACAGTAAACTCTCAAGTTAATGGTGCAGCTAGGTGAAAAACGGGTGGTTACCAGACTACCCTCAAGGACCACACAAAAGTGTGGGAAATAACATTACACAATGGGAGTTCTCACCTGCGCTCCAATGTATCTAAATTCGACAGTAAACCTAGTATAGGTTAAACGAAAATAAAAATGTACATAACACAGTTATGACACATAGCAAAGTTATAACACCAATATTGTGACCAAAGGTTGCTGGTCACAGAAGGACAGTATCTATTCCTTAAATCCTGGTTCAAAAGTTCCAATACATCCAAAATAGTCCAAAATTATTGTCCACAAACTGTATATTTGATCGCAGAATTCTTCTTTATTCTTAGTTTCTTTTGCTTGATGTATCAAACTTCTATACATTCAGTCTACAGCCAACACGTGTTTCGTCTGGCTTTTCACATTAGCCAATGACTTCATCAGGGCTATGTTGTAAACATCAAATAAATATGTATCAGTATTTGTTATTACTCCAAAGTTATTCTTAGTAACTGAAAGATAAGTGAAGAATGTAAAGAATCACATAAGTAAACTCCAGTGATTTGTGAGTAATATAAAAAGAAAGTCTACTACGCCACCAAGGTCATCAGGTCACCATTGTGCACACCTAATTACCCGAGATCTAGTACAAATATGACCATAGTCACCTTGCAACGCAAAACAGAATAACGTCACAAAAGATTCAACTGATCCTCTTGACTGAAAACGATCTTCTTGTCCTCTACATAATACAAATGTATCAGGTCAATGATTGTTCCGACTAGACTACAATACCCTGTCCTTTTATCCACGCCACATTCTGATCAAGTCTTCAAGTCATCACTATCCCATATTAGGTAATAACAGTCAATAACACTTCCCTCTAGACTCACCGATTCTATATATCACCATCACCTCCCATAGGTTATAAGGGATGAAGTATAAATCGACTCCTGGTTGCACACGGGATTGGTATATATCTGTAGTGAAGATTGTGACAAGTGTCAATCAAATTTGAATGTAACCATTAGAGTTACAGTCATTTTATTCTCACTGCCACTCGACTTTGCCGAGTTACTTACTTAAGTACTGGTTGATATCACGTAAGTATAAATAGTGAATTGAAGTAATTCAAGAATCCTCAGGTATCTATATGAGGAAATATAGACCTAATTTAACAACTACTCTAAGATAGATGATTATGTGTCCACTATTCCAATAACGAACTACATATGTAGGTAACACTTACCTCAGGCTCAAAATGCATCATTAGAGGCCTGAGGGTTAATAAATATAAAATAATAAATATAAAAAAGAACATCAGTTTGATCCCCCAAGAGGTGCAATTTCTTCATATACATGCAGTACCCGAGGGCGGGACTCACCCACTATTTCCGTATCTGTAGTGGACCTGTCATATAGATCGCCACATAACAAGAAAAGAGACGAGAAAACAGTGTGTATTACTACATGAACAATAACAGAGTTAGCCCACAATGTAATTAGAGTAACAGTTCTCGCTTACCCAATATCAACAAGGCATCGTCTATTTCAAAGCCGGCGTGCAACACGGTCGCCATGTTTGTGTGTCTTTATATACTAAAAATAAATGGGCGCCATATTGTAGTGTGCAATTATCACGAAATGTTAAAGTATTTGACTTTCCTAGTTCTTAATTATATAGTATTGATTCTTAGGATCTGCTGTGTTAGTAATCCGGTACATACGTAGAAGATTCTGAGTGTAAATCCCTCTTCTAATATCAGAAGTACGGTGTATGCATTCGCGATTGACTCAATCTACGATACCCTATGTTCCACTATTTCCTTTCTTCTTAAGTAAACGTTAGCCAGCCGTTAATATTCCTAATACCCCCTTTCTTTAAAGGTGTGTAAACTGTACCAGTTGTCATAACTATAAGTCACCAGTCCCACAATTTTTTTAAAGTTTTTGGAATATACCAGTCTCGAACCATGTATCAGGGCATATGTCTTACAGCCCCCTATACTTAGTACTACCGATAATTCTGTTATTCGGATGCGAAAATATAGATACATATTGCCCTCAGTGTTCATGTTTTACACCTATTGAACAAGACAAGTGGCATGGGATAGGATTTGGTAGAGTCAAGTATAGAACGAAATATAGAGGAACAAGATATATAGTGTTACTGAAAGTCAGAAAATTATATTATATCGAGTGCCAAATATCAAACCACAGGACCAGACACTAAGGAAAACAGTGCCAAAGAGAAAATATACCCTACGTAAAAGAAACTGTACCTTTCCCTAATTATATACAATAAATACAATATTTACATTTCGATAACAGGAAATTCGTCAGTATTCTGAAACAGTCACTCTTAAAGTGTACATTACACATATGTTCTGTTAGTCTTCCCCTATGGGACCACAAAGACCATACAGTAGGGGCCTAGAGGATATACATTTTAAACAATTGTCACATGTATACGTCAACATCATGGTATAATGTATAGTGCATCATAATCAATGACCTAAATAATATTGTAGTTCAGAATCTATATTAAGGCCATCTTCGACGGCCCTAAGTTTCATGATCCACATGCACTCCCTGCGTCGTAACCGGAGGGTTATGTCCCCGCCTCTTTTATCTGCATGTACTACATCAATACCATGATAATGGAATTGATGTTTAATCCTGTCATTTTGGGTCCTAATATAATGTGCAGCTATGGGATATCTAGTGTCACCATTTTTAAGTGCTCTAAAATGTTCTATCATCCTGTCGCGTAGTCTCATCGTGGTGCTACCGACATAGATCTTTGCACATGAACACACAATTACATAGACCACATGTGTAGTCTCACAAGTAATAAAGGAGTTAATTTTAAAAGTTCCCATTTAATTGTAACTAAACTCCTTAATCCTCCTAACGGCCCATCTGCAGGAGCTGCAGTTACCACAATGAAAAAAAACTTGCGGTTGGTATCTAAGCCAGTTTGGCTTATCTGGCACACTATGATAACTTGGGCGAAGTTTATTAGACAGGGTTGTTCCCTTTCTGTATGTGATATTTGGTCTATCATTCAACATTTCCTTAATATCAGAGTCACTCAATAATAAATGCCAGTATTTCTTGAGAATCACAAATAAATGATGACTCCCTTCCCCATAGTTGGTCACCAGTCTCACCAATTCTTTGGTATCTGTTGCATTATTAGGACTCGGTTTTGGTCTCAGTGTATCTAGTCTTGAAATATTCCTGGCTCTTTTCGTAGATGAATTAATGACCTTATTAAGAGTATCCTCGAGCTTTGAACCTCTTGTTCATGTCAATCAAATTAGTCTCAAAATCTACATCCTCTGAGCAGTTTCTGCGTGCTCTTAACATTTCTCCATATGGAATAGAGTTAATCTGACATGATGGGTGGCAACTTTCCGCTGACAATATTGCATTACAACTTGTAGCTTTACGGAACATCCTACTACACAATGTGTCATATTTGATAAATAATTCTACATCAAGAAAAGTCAGCCTTTCATAACTATACTCTGTTGTAAATGTCATATGTACCTGGTTATTGTTTAAATGATCAAATAATTCATTCAGTTCTTCTACAGTGCCTCTCCAGGTCATTAAGCAGTCGTCTATGAATCGACCCCAATAGTACAGGTGGTCGATCCATTTACTGCCCTTGGGACCCCAGATCCACTCCGCCTCAAACCAACCCATAAAAAGGTTGGCAAAAGACGGAGCGAATCTGGATCCCATCGCAGTTCCATGTCTCTATTTGTACCATTTATCTTTAAAAAGGAAATAGTTATTCTCAAGAACCAATCTGGTCATTTCTAGTAACATCATGGTGTAATCGTATTGTTCAGCTGATCGTTTTCTCCAAAAAGTTTCTATAGCCGCTTTCCCCAAATCATGATCGATAATGCTATATAGAGCGACAACATCTAGTGTTACCAGAATCATACCACATTCCCACGTGACATCATTCATAAGATTGAGAACATGTCTAGTGTGTTCAATGTGTGATGGTAAATTGTGAACAAATGGACGTAAGTAAATATCTATATATTGTGATAATTTTTCCGTTGGTCCATCGATGCCCGAGATAATAGGCCTCCTAGGTGGTTTTTCTCTATTCTTATGAATTTTTGGTAGGCAGTATAAACAAGGGGAGCGTGGTGATGTGATTTTCAGGTACATATATTCATCAAAATCCAACAAGGATCTATCATGCCTGGTTTTCAATTTATCATTAATCAGAGGTATTATTACTAGTAGCGGATTTGAGGCCACCTTCTCATAGTACTGAGTGTTATTAAGTTGAGAAAACACTTCACTTTCATAATCTAAAGTATTCTGAATAACTATGTTTCCTCCTTTGTCCGCCATTTTGATGACTATATTAGGATTTGAAGTTAAAGTTTTCAAAGCTATACTTTCTTTAGTAGTCAAATTATTATGTTTAGGATATTTTTTGTTATGTCTGATATCTTTATTAATCAACCTGTCAATATCCAGATTAACTGCCTTAAAGAAGGCATCGATCACATTGCCCGAGGATAACTGCGGGGTCCAACGTGACTTGTTTTTCAAGCCGCTCTCTATAGTAGTTTGGTTAATCTCTAAGTCAATAAGTAGTTTCGACATGGTCAGTGGGTCTTCTTCGCTCTCCGTAAGGGACAATAATAGTTTTGTATCTTGTACTTCTTGAATTGAAAGGTTACTCAGATCTGGTCTAGTAACAGTACTAGGTAGCTTTAAGTGGTTTGCAAAATGCTTCTTTATTTTCAACATCCTTGTAAATCTATACAGATCGATTTTTGTTAAGTTCCAATCAATTTTGTTAGATGGACAGAAACTCAAACCTTTTTTTAGCAAAGAAACCATGTCTACAGTCAAAGTAAGTGAGGAAAGATTAACAATCTCAATTGCATTCATATCATGTACATTCTCTACTGATTCTTCCAGGACCGAGTCCTCATGCCCTGTCTTATTTTTGTTTCTCCCTTTGCCTCTGGTTCCTCTCCTAGTCTTACGTTCCCTGGATCTCGTCTGTTTCCAATCCTTATCCGACGTACCTCTTCTAAAAAACTATTACTCCTTGCTGTTGCACCTGTAGTATCCACTGTATCTTCATTTTCACTCGTAGAGATATTGCTAGAAGAGGAATAGGGGTCACTAGTACTCGAGGTCTCTCCATTTTTCTTAGGTGGTAAAGATGTATTCATTAGATGGTCAAATCGCCGTGCAAAGGTAAATATATGGCCTGTACGGTAATCATTCTCATCCCTTTTTAGTTTTTTTAGCTTTCCTTCTCTTAATGTCAGTTTGTAATTCAACCAGAATTTCATCTAGAATTGCATAATTCTTCATAGTAGCTTCTGGGGTATTAAGTACTTTTATCTCATCCTCTATAGTTTCTATTTCCATGAGTAATTTCTTAATTTTCCTTTCTGCATTTTCTATTAAGATGTTGATGAGATTCCTCGAGCTGCTTGTTAACTCCTTTTCCCATGTATCAAGTAGGTCTGGCTCGAAATCCTCATAGGTAGGCATAATTTGTGACAGTAGACCCCTGGGGATTCTGTTCAAGACCAGATACTGTTTAAGTGTGGCGGCATCCCACCATTTTTTAATTCAGCTTTCTTGAGCCGTTCAAATTTAATGAACTTGGCTCTCAGACCTTCCTGTTTCTGCTCCTTACTTGCACCCACAGCTGTAACTATGAAGGAGCCTGCGTTAAGATTGGAAAATAAATCCTGTGCTTCCTTGTCCCTACTCATAATGATCCCTGTGGCTGCCCCTAAGCTAGACTAGTTAATAAAATTACCACTGGTAACCTCGCAGGTAAGGGCGCTCAAAGTATCACCAGGGATTCACAATAAACTCTCAAGTTAATGGTGCAGCTAGGTGAAAAAAGGGTGGTTACCAGACTACCCTCAAGGACCACACAAAAGTGTGGGAAATAACATTACACAATGGGAGTTCTCACCTGCGCTCCAATGTATCTAAATTCGACAGTAAACCTAGTATAGGTTAAACGAAAATAAAAATGTACATAACACAGTTATGACACATAGCAAAGTTATAACACCAATATTGTGACCAAAGGTTGCTGGTCACAGAAGGACAGTATCTATTCCTTAAATCCTGGTTCAAAAGTTCCAACACATCCAAAATAGTCCAAAATTATTGTCCACAAACTGTATATTTGATCGCAGAATTCTTCTTTATTCTTAGTTTCTTTTGCTTGATGTATCAAACTTCTATACATTCAGTCTACAGCCAACACGTGTTTCGTCTGGCTTTTCACATTAGCCAATGACTTCATCAGGGCTATGTTGTAAACATCAAATAAATATGTATCAGTATTTGTTATTACTCCAAAGTTATTCTTAGTAACTGAAAGATAAGTGAAGAATGTAAAGAATCACATAAGTAAACTCCAGTGATTTGTGAGTTATATAAAAAGAAAGTCTACTACGCCACCAAGGTCATCAGGTCACCATTGTGCACACCTAATTACCCAAGATCTAGTACAAATATGACCATAGTCACCTTTCAACGCAAAACAGAATAACGTCACAAAAGATTCAACTGATCCTCTTGACTGAAAACGATCTTCTTGTCCTCTACATAATACAAATGTATCCGTCAATGATTGTTCCGACTAGACTACAATACCCTGTCCTATTATCCACGCCACCTTCTGAACAAGTCTTCAAGTCATCACTATCCCATATTAGGTAATAACAGTCAATAACACTTCCCTCTAGACTCACTGATTCTATATATCACCATCACCTCCCATAGGTTATAGGGGATGAAGTATAAATCGACTCCTGGTTGCACACGGGATTGGTATATATCTGTAGTGAAGATTGTGACAAGTGTCAATCAAATTCGAATGTAACCATCAGAGTTACAGTCATTATATTCTCACTGACACTCGACTTTGCCGAGTTACTTACTTAAGTACTGGTTGATATCACGTAAGTATAAATAGTGAATTGAAGTAATTCAAGAATCCTCAGGTATCTATATGAGGAAATGTAGACATAAAAGACAAAAAAATGTACATAACACAGTTATAACACATAGCAAAGTTATTACACCAATATTGTGACCAAAGGTTGCTGGTCAGAGAAGGACAGTATCCATTCCTCAAATCCTGGTTCAAAAGTTCTCGGGCACTGCATGTATATGAAGAAATTGCACCTCTTGGGGGATCAAACTAATGTTCTTTTTTATATTTATTAACCCTCAGGCCTCTAATGACGCATTTTGAGCCTGAGGTAAGGTAAGTATTACCTACATATGTAGTTCGTTATTGGAATATTGGACACATAATCCTCTATCTTAGAGTAGTTGTTAAATTATGTCTATATTTCCTCATATAGATACCTGAGGATTCTTGAATTACTTCAATTCACTATTTATACTTACGTGATATCAACCAGTACTTAAGTAAGTAACTCGGCAAAGTCTAGTGGCAGTGAGAATATAATGACTGTAACTCTGATGGTTACATTGGAATTTGATTGACACTTGTCAAAATCTTCACTACAGATATATACCAATCCTGTGTGCAACCAAGAGTCGATTTATACTTCATCCCCTATAACCTATGGGAGGTGATGGTGATATATAGAATCGGTGAGTCTAGAGGAAAGTGTTATTGACTGTTATTACCTAAGATGGGATAGTGATGACTTGAAGACTTGATCAGAATGTGGCGTGGATAATAGGACAGGGTATTGTAGTCTAGTCGGAACAATCATTGACCTGATACATTTGTATTATGTAGAGGACAAGAAGATAGTTTTCAGTCAAGAGGATCAGATTAATCTTCTCTGACGGTATTCTGTTTTGCGTTGAAAGGTGACTATGGTCATATTTGTACTAGATCGTGGGTAATTAGGTGTGCACAATGGTGACCTGATGACCTTGGTGGCGTATTAGACTTTCTTTTTATATTCCTCACAAATCACTGGGGTTTACTAGTGTGATTCTTTACATTCTTCACTTATCTTTCAGTTACTAAGAATAACTTTGGAGTAATAACAAATACTGATACATATTTATTTGATGTTTACAACACAGCCCTGATGAAGTCATTGGCTAATGTGAAAAGCCAGACAAAACACGTGTTGGCTGTAGACTGAATGTATAGAAGTTTGATACATCAAGCAAAAGAAACTAAGAATAAAGAAGAATTCTGCGATCAAATATAGAGTTTGTGGACAAAAATGTTGGACTATTTTGGATGTATTGGAACTTTTGAACCAGGATTTGAGGAATGTATACTGTCCTTCTGTGACCAGCAACCTTTGGTCACAATATTGGTGTTATAACTTTGCTATGTGTTATAACTGTGTTATGTACATTTTTATTTTCGTTTAACCTATACTAGGTTTACTGTCGAATTTAGATACATTGGAGCGCAGGTGAGAACTCCCATTGTGTAATATCAATCTAGTTAATACATACATGTGGGATGGCCTGGTCACCATGGCTAAATATAATGGAAAGCCTTCAGTAGAGGAATATCTATTAAAAAGCTTAACGGTTGACATAGACCCACTGCCTAAAGCTCGCTTACTTGCCTTATAAGCCAGAAATTTTGCTTTCAGCTCACTTTTAGGTAACATGGAGGCAGCCTTTGGATTAGTCAAAACATTTAGATTAAATATTTCCAGAAAAGAATTGACGGACATATTTTATCCAGGGAATTTTCCTGTACCTATCCAAAGAAAGGCAATCTTCAATAATGAGTCTATTAAAAGACTTTTCGTCCTGGAGCCAAATGGAACGCCATAACATAAGGGGTCTCAAGGAAATTAAATCAGTCAAGAAATCAGTGTCTAGTTCTCGGTGAATCAGCTCGGTGGGGACGGACTGAGGTAAACACAGAAGTTTTTTAAAAAGGTGTTTTCCTCCAGCTGTAGATCATGAATACAACTGTGACCCCAGACAGCCGCTTCGTACAGTGCGATTGAGACACATCTTGCTTGACAGATTTGCCACATGTCCCTAGTTCTTCTATCCCCCACTTTGGCCGCAAATCTGAAAACACCATGGACGCTTTTCGCCATTTTATGTCTGATATTTTTAAATTCAGTGGACCATTTACCGTCATGTGAAATGGTAATGCCAAGGTAACAAAATGTATCTACTGACTGCACCTTGTCAGAATCAATAAAAAAGGCATTCAGTTTTCTTTTAGCTCCACCGGTCATAACATGCGTTTTCCCCTTATTAATGGTCAGTTTTCTATCCTTAATAAAGGTAGAAAATCTGTCGATTAGACGTTGAAGACCAAGGCGAGTTCTAGAGAGAAGCACTGCGTCATCGGCGTATAATAACACCGGCACAGAGACGCCCTTGATCCGGGGGGCATCGGATTTGACACTCTTTAAAATTGCATCTATTTCATTAATGAATAAAATGAACAATAACGGGGCCAAAACACAGCCCTGCCTAATACCTCGTTGGACGCCAGAAGCGGGGTGTCATAAAGCAGTGCACAGTGTTGTGGAGTGTCATAGAGTGGAAGGGCCTAGAGTTCAGTGGCATAGAGTGGAGTACAGTGGCGTATACGGTGTTGCATAAAGTAGAGTGTTGTAGAGTTGAGTGGTGTAGAGTGGAGTAGATTGTCATAGAGTGGAGTGGCTTAGAGTGGAGTAGTGTGTCATAGACTGGAGTGGTACAGAGTGCAGTGGCAAAGAGTGCAGAGGTGCATGGTAGAGTGGGGTAGAGTGCACTGGTATAGGGTAGAGTAGTGGGGTGTAGAGTGAAGTGGTGTACAGTGCACTGGCATAGATTAAAGTGGTGTAGAGTAGAGTAGCATATAGTTCAGTGTCAGAGAGTGCAATGATTCAGGGTAGAGGGTCATAGAGTGCAGTGGTTTAGAATAGAGTGGTGCAGAGTAAAGTGACAGAGTGCAATGGTGTGGTGTGGCGTAGAGTGTAGTGGTGTAGAGTATAGTGGCATACAGTGCAGTGGTGGAGAGTAGATTGCCATAGAGTTAAATTACATAGAGTGTATTGGTTTTGAGCAAAGTTGTGTTGAGTACATTGTTGTAAATTGCAGTGGCATAATGTGCAGCCGTGTAGAACAGAGCCACGTAGTGTGGAGTGGTGCTGAGTGGAATATAATGGCATAGACTGCAGAGGCATAGAGCAGATTGTTTCAGAGTAGAGTGGAGTGGCGTAAATTGCAGTGGTATTGAGTGGAGTGTCATAGAGTGCAATTGTGCTGTGTAGATTAGAGTGGCTTAGAGTGGATTGACGTAGAGTGTAGTGGCGTAGAGGGGAGCGATGCAGAGTGGCGGAAGAGTTTAGTGGCAGAAAGAGCAGTGTTGCAGAGTAGAGTAATGTAGAGTGACATGGCATAGAGTAGAGTGGTGGAGAGTAGAGTGCAGTGGCATAGAGTGCAGTGGCAGACAGTAGAGTGCGGTTGCAACACATTCACACTTTACCAATTAAAAGTTGGTGGTAACCCGTTTGCAAATGCGAAGGAGTCCCCTTGGGAGACCATTCCTTTTGAGAATGTCCATGGATACACCACCTACTCCTAAAAAATTAAAATGAAACATTTCATTTTTCTTTTGAAAACATTAAGGAAAACAGGCTGCGTTGTGAAAAAAAATATTGCTATATTTAAAAGCAGTCACAGACATGGTGGTCGGCTGACAACTGCAGACTACCATCCCTGTGATGGCAACAAATCCTAGTGGGTCAAAAATTGTGACCTACCTCCTTAATATTTATGAGTTAGGTCTAGTTCAAACCCACTAGGAATCGCTAATTTGGAAATCAGAGCTTGGTTTTGCTTTAGTAAAAAAGTAATAACGATTACCAAATAGCAAATGCCAAAAAATCCCTATTTAGTAATCGCCTTTATTAATGTTCGTATATCTAGCCCATAGTGTGGTACAGTGAAGGGGCACAGACTGTTGTTGAGTGGAGTATAGTGTTGTTGAGAGGAGCACCGTGGATTGGCATGGAGGGAACTTGAAAGAGTGGATTGGTATAGAATGGAGTAGCACACAGTGGAGTGGTGTAGACTGGAGTGACATAGAGTTAGTGACATAGAGTGGAGTGGCGCAGAGTGGAGTGGGGTAAAGTTGAGTGGTGTAGAGTGGAGTGGCGTACAGTGGAGTGGCATACAATGAAATAGCATATAGTAGAGTGGCGTACAGTGTAGAGGTGTACAGTGGAGTGGAATAGAGTGGAATTGCATAGAGAGGAGTGCTGTACAGTGGAGTTGCGTACAGTGGAATAGTGTAGAGTGGATTAGCATAGAGTGTAGTGGCGTAGAGTAGAGTGGCTTAAGCTAATGTGTCGTACAGTGGAGCGGCATACGGTGAAATAGCGTACAGTGGATTGGTGTACAGTGCAGTAGCATAGAGTGGAGAATGGTAGAGTGGAGTGGCGTACAATGGAATAGTGTAGAGTCGAGTGACATAGAGGGGAGTTGGCTACAGTGGAGTGGTGTAGAGTGGGGTGATGTACAATATAGTGGTGTACAGTTGAATAGTGTGAAGTGGAGTGGGGTACAGTGGAATAGCATACACTGGAGTGGAGTAGAACAGAGTGGCATATAGTGGAGTGGTGTAGAGTGGAGTGGTATAGAGGGGAATAGTGTAGAGTGGAGTTGGATACAGTGGAATCACATTCAGTGCAGCGGCATAGGGTGGAGTGAGGTACAGTGTAGTGTGTGCAGTAAAATAGTGTAGACTGGAGTGGCGTACAGTGGAGTGGCTTAGAGTGGATTGTTCTGGAGTGCAGCAGAGTGGTGTAGAGTGCAGTGACATAGAGTGCAGTAGAGTGGTGTAGAGTGTAGTGGAGTAGATTGCAGTAGAGCAGCTTAAAGTGCAGAACGCAGTCATGTAGAGCAGAGTATCAGAGTGTAGTGTTGTAGAGTGCAGTGTCATAGAGTGCAATGGCATAGAATGCAGTGGCATAGATTGGTGAAGAGCAGAGTGATGCAGAGAGCAGTGAGGTTGAGTACAGTGGTGCTGAGTAGAATAGAGTAGAATAGAGTGGCGTGCAGTGCAGTGACGTAGAGCTGTAAAGTGATGTAGCATGTACCAAATCTCCAAGGTCAAAATTTAACACTGCACTAAAGATGTTCCATAATCAATCTAATATATCTCAGAGTGCCAATTACATGATAACAGAGATCACAAGTATGTATTCCAGAACCTCATTAACATATGATAACTTAATGCAAATAATTCAAACTTTGAGAAATATTTTCTTGCATACAATTATTTCACCTACAATGATATCTATGTTCAAGTTACATTAAAAATAGAGCAATACATTGAACATTTTCCATATTACACCAAGACTTATCTTATAGTTCCAAATGGGTAGTGAAAAACAGAAATCACGTTTATTACTCAAAAAAGTGCACCTCATACAGTAAAACATCCACCCCATATACAACACTTAAATCTTCTAGGTGTCAGGTCCCAGGAAGACTGCCAAGCCTGTGGTGACGGGGAAACATGGCGGCAGCAGGTTGAGCTGCCGCAGTGCTCCGATTCCGTGCTCCCGCTGTTAGCTGTCACCGAGTGTTATGCGGTCCTGTGAGGATCGATATGATATGGCACAACCTTGAAAAGATTTGTGCGATCTATTGAAGACCTATTAAACGCTTTGCTCACTCAGTGGTTTATTTACTATTTCGATCCCCCAAGGCTTACCGGCGTCTTGTTCAGGCGGCTTCGACGTCCTTCACTTCCTATGTGTTTGGAGGCATGTTACCTCCCTCCCCTTCCTCCTGGGTCCGGAGTGAGTGTTTCGCCGCTTTCGAGTCTCTCTGCCCACCTGCCCTTAACTCGTCCGGGTCTGAGAGTTTGGTCCTGGGCCGCCCTGGAGCTCAGGAGAGGGCAGCGGCTCCGGAGCCTATTGCACGCGTATCGCGTGGCAAACAGCGGCTCCTGCAGTACTGGCCCCGGCACTATTGGTGAGGAGACACTGGCTGACACTGACGCTGAGACAGGAACGGATTTACTACAAGAGCCTAAGGTGTTTCTGTGAGGTCCAGGGGGCCCTGCTGGTAAGAGTTACGGTGAGGCTGTGGTGTGCCCCGAGACTGATATCAATCCCTCTAGTGGTGCACCAGTATTAATACCAAAAGAGGTAAGCGTGGTTGCAAGTAAAAGGGCACTGGGGATAAGAGTGCTAATGTCAGCCTTGGTGAGAGTGATTCAAATTTAACATCTGCTTTACCTGTTAATCCACTCTTTAAGCCTCTTTCTCTGAGGTTAAATGTATCTACTAGCCCGGATTCTCGAACAATAAAAACAAAGAAGACCTCTTCATACTTGAGTGCAGAAATTAAAGCTAAGCGGGCAAAAAACTGTAAAACAATAAAGGGCCATAACCTAGCTATAAGTGCCGGGTCCAAAATCACCCCATCATTGCGTTCTTACTTTAAAGCAATTCCACAGGTATTGCACCTCACAGAAGATCAGGCTCTGGCTCAGCCTGCATCTTTGGAGTGTCAATCGCTGGACTTAAGCGGGGCTGGTAGGGCTAGTATTATGGAGGTACCCCCTTCCCCTACTCCTGAGGTTGGTCCTAAGACGGATGCAGTGGTCACAGAGAGTGGCCCGCCCTCTCAGGCAGTTGATAAAGCACCTTTGCACTTCACGTTGTTAGAAGGGACATGTACAGAATCATAGAGAACAGAGGCAGAGAAAGTACAAATGGCGGATGCCTTGCAGGAAGAGCCTTCGCGGAGAGATAGTGATGACTCTATGACTACCTCTTTGCAGTCTATGTTCTTAGCTCTGTCTGCAGACATTAAGAACGGGTTTGATGCATCCAAAGCAAATCAATTGGAGATAAGAAATTTCTATGAATCTCTAGATAATAAGATCGATGGCCTTAATTCTAGAACAACAGAACTTGAAGAGACAGTTGCGGGACTATCGCTACATCTAGATCAGGCCAAAGGCGATATCACTAAGCTTAAGAGAGAAGATCTTCTAATGGCCGAAAGAATGGAAACTCTGGAAAACAACGCAAGGCGCAGTAATATCCGTATTTTAAATGTTCCAGAGGGAAGCGAGGGGTCCGACAATAAACAGTATGTGGTTTTCCTTTTAAGGGAGTCACTAAGTTTGGCGGAGCTACCTGAAGACCTGGCTAAGGACATTCAACGCATCCACAGGGACCCTTTTAGGAGAAACCCTCAAAGAGATAAGCCCCGTAAAATCCTTGTAAATTTCCACACTTGCACACTTAAGGAAAGTATCCTTAATTCAACTTTGAAGCATAGTTCATTGGAAGGGAAAGGGTTCAACTTTCAAATCAGATCAGACCTATCTAGGGCTACCCTTGAGAAGCAGTGGGAGCTTGGCAGGCGTTTGGAGGCATTTAGAAGCGCAGGCGCATCGGCTCAACTTAAGTTCCCTGCCTCATTGAGAATAATGCACAACAATAAAATGTTCATCAGGTCTGTGCAGGAGGCAGATGAGCTATTACTCACCTTAGGGGGGGCTAAGGAAGGTGCTAAGGGTTCCTTTGGCTGAGAGCACAGTTTTTACCGTCCTTAACAGCATTTTAGTATCCCTCCCTCTTTTTTTTTTTCTTGGTTATTAAGGGAAGTGGGGATGATAGTAAAAATGAAGAAGAAAAGGTTTGAATAAAGATGAAAGTGATAAAATAAAATAACATAAAAAAAAAATTAAAAATTACATTTTTAAAAGGGGGAAAAAAAGAGAGATAAAGGGAATATGAGACGATAGAGAAAGGAATGGAAATTAAGGATGTACTTCCTCCTTACACTAGGGTCTGGCTAGGTATAGGCCTAGCAATCTAGTCTCTTGTAATGTTCCTCACTTTTAATCTTTTTGTTTGTAGATAGCACAGTGGGAGTATTGGGTTGGGGCACTATCTTCTGGACTACTTCCGGATAGATAGGGCAAGGGTTTCCCGTGGGGGTGGGGGGGGGGGGGGTAGTTCAGGGCACAGGGGGGAGGGGGGGCTGGGGAGAAGTAATAAAAAAAACTCATTTTCTGCTTGGAGCAGGTTTACTTTTGGTTCAAGGTTATTAATTGTAGCAAGGCAACATTACGATTAGGGCAGAGTTTGAGGTATTTAGCCGTTAGTGGTTTGTGGACGGTGGTTCAATTAAGCCCTTATGAGTAGTGTGAAAATTGTCTTCTGGAACATGAATGGCCTCCGCACCAGACCCAGGGCGGATAAGATCATGCAGTATCTACGGGATTCTAATGCGCAGGTCATCATTCTCCAGGAGACTCACTTAATGGAGGCTGAAGTACTTCATTAGTAAAGAAGAATAGATGGATTGATTTCTCCATATCAACTTCGCAATCCACTAACACCAGAGGCGTGACAATTATTTTTAAAAGACCACTCAAAGCAAGGTTAGTTTCGAAAATAGTGGACCCAGGTGGCAGATAGGTCATCGCTACAGTACTAATTGCCGGAGCACAAACTACGATATTGGGCTACTACGGGCCTAACATAGATGATCCCTCTGTATTAAAATCTATATTTTTGCATCTTTTGTCTTTCCCGGAACCGACGATTCTGGCGGTGACTTTAATATAGTTTTGGACCTGGCTTTGGATAAAACTCCTAACAGTCGGCCTTTAGTTCTTTCTAAGACTAGGGTTTTTTTACTTAGATCTATGAAGCAGTATGGGCTTGTTGATATTTGGAGGGATAGGGCCGGCAAGAAGCAGGGGGTTTCTTATCGTAATCAGAAATATCATCACCAGTCTAGAATTGACTTTGTTTTAATTAATCATAGATTGGTAGAGTTTGTAAAAAATATTTGTTACCTCCATCCCTTCTATCAGATTATTCGGCAGTATTTATGGAACTCGAGGGGTTCCCTAAGGTTTCTAGATCCTGGACATTTGACCGCTCGTTCTTATCAGCAGCAGATGACATATCTTTTCTAATCACGGAAACCCAGCACTTTTCACAGACCAATCTGGGGTCAGCTGCTTCTGGGATTGTGTGGGACTCCTTTAAGGCCTTTTTAAGAGGCCTTATTACCAACAATGTCTCATTAATAAGGAAGCGATATAGGGAGGAAGTAGCTTCCATAGAAGCTGAGATGTTGGAAACCCAAGGCGAGATTGATCAAGCTTTACCTGGGAATCCTACACAAGCACTTTGTAATAAACTAGTATCCTTAAAAGGTCAGTTATGTTCGGTGCTTAACCCCTTCCGTGCTCATGACGAGCTCAGCTCGTCATGAGGCACAGTGCTCGTGTGCTCATGACGAGCTGAGCTCGTAATGACCACACCCATTTCTATCAGGGCCCAGCACAGGCGAGGAATATCTTAAGCAGCCAAGGTGTTAATCAACGTCTGCAGGAGAGATGGGAGGTTAGCAAGATAGCCCATTTCCAATTTGGCGAGGGAGCTGGAAAACTTTTGGCCTGGAAAGCTAAAACCTACCAAGTCCGTAATAACATTGAGTCTATAGTTCATAATAATGTACCTTACTCGTCAGATGGTGACATCAGGAGAATCTTTAGAGATTTCTTCCAAACAATTTATCAGGAAGATAAAATCTTGGACCAGGAACACATGGACAGCTGGCTGGAAAAGGTGTCTCTCCCTTCCTTATCAGTGGAGCAACGGGCCTCCCTGGATAATACTATTACGGAAGAGGAGGTTAGAGCAGCTATCCTGAACAGTAAGAAGAGGAAGGCGGCCGGTCCAGACGGCCTCCCAGCCAAGATCTATAGGGCCTTGGAACAAGCAATCGTACCCTTTCTACCCATGCTATTCTACCAAATCCTGCAGGATGGATTATCTCCTCCTGTTTCCTGGGATAGCACTTCAATTACCTTAATTTTAAAGCCTGGGAAGTCAGCACTGTCCTGTGGATCATACAGGCCCATATCCATCTTGAACGAGGATTATAAGATCTTTGCCACGGTTCTGGCAAAGAGGTTAAGTATGGTAGCACCAGACATTTTACATTGTGATCAAAAGGGGTTTGTGAAAGGCCGTCAACTCTATGAACTGACCTATGACTTGATAGGGGCCATAGATATGGCAACAACTGATTCACTCCCACTGGCAGTCCTGACGTTCGATGCTACCAAGGCCTTCGACAGGGTGAATTGGGCATACCTGTCGGGGGTCTTGGAGAAGTTTAATATTGGGGAAAGTTTCCGTCGAGCTGTCAGACTTTTATATTCAAATTCATCGGCCAGTGTGCTAGTGAATGGCGAATTATCTGACCCCTTTCCTATCACAAGGGGAACGCGTCAGGGCTGCCCCCTTTCCCCTTTATTATTCGATCTATATATAGAGCCCTTCGCCCAGTTGTTAAGGGAAGAGGAGTCTATTAAGCCATTTGTATACGAAGGATGGGAAAGAAAAGTGGCTTTATATGCCAATGATATTTTGTTATTTTCTTCAGACATACGTACAGCTTTTCCAGCGGCTATTAAACTGGCTCTAGAGTTTGTGGAAATATCTAGATACAAGGCCAATGCCTCAAAGACCGAGGTAATGGTTTGGAATGATAGAGATTGTGGTATGGAGTTTCAGCTCTCTCCAAGTCTGTGTTACTTGGGTCTGAACATCATTAAAGACATTAATAAAATTGCCATAACCATTTTGCTGTTGTCGCAAGGGAATGCCGTAAACTCATGCAATCTTAGTCACATCTCCCTTTATCGTTGTTGGGGCGAGTTCATTTAGTCAAGATGACTATCCTGCCAAAGGTTTCATTCCTTTTTAATACTATTCCCCTTTTTTTTTACTCGTTAGCTATATCTAAGTTACAGGGGGATATAACGTCTTTTATTTGGGATAAACATATTCCAAGGATTGCATGAAAGAAGCTCAGGCGTCGCAGGGAGAAGGGAGGCTTAGCAGCTCCTGATCTACAAATGTATGCGTGGGCGTTCCAACTATGTCATACTCGAATGTTGTTAAAGATGACTGTAGATTATGGGGCTGGTAGCATGTTTTCAGCCATGCTCAAGGGTGAAGCGGCAGCGCAGTCAGGTTTTTTGTTTAAATTTGGAGTCCCAAAGTTTTTTAAGAAAATCAAATTGAAGGTATTACAGGGGATGGCAAAAATGTGGTCTAAGGTGAGGAATTCAATAAAGCTTGCATACTTCTCTAGTAGGGCCCCACTGTGGGGATCTCCTGGAAACACTGAGTGGTTAGAAGATAGTCTAGCTGCTCCTCTGTGGGATGGTGGGCTGGAGATATGGGGAGATATCTTTGTGGAAGGAAGCCTGTTGCCATGGGAAGTCTTAAAAGAGAAGATAGGATTACATCTTTCCAAATTCAAGTACATTCAGATTGTTAGTTGGGCACATGCCTATACCTCTCAGGCCTCTGCTCGAAGTAGAGCTCCAGTTGGGGGTGACAACCAGCTTGAAACTCTACTTTTGGACAAACCAACTGGCAAAAAAGAGGTATCTTTGTGGTACAATTTGATACAAGAGGAGTCTGACGGGGAAATCCAGCTGCCCGAGTTGTTGTGGGGCTCTTCTCTTGCCTGTTGTAACCTAAAAGATCGGTGTTCTACATCATTTAAGGTCCTGTGGGATATTGTGAAACCCGCTTGGTTGCGTAGGAACCACCTTTATACACTTCACAGAGCATATTACTAGCCACAAAGATTGTCAAAATTTGTCCAAGGTTCCTCGGTAGCCTGTGCCAGATGTGATTTAATAGATGCCACCGATGCCCATATGTTTTTGGAATGCCCCTCTGTTTCGGCCTTCTGGGACTCCATCAGCAACTTACTTACGACATCTTTGGGCCTTCAAATATCGATTGATCTCCCTCTTGCAAACTTGGGAGTGACTGATGGAGTGCGGAGTCCGGCGAAAAATCTTCTCTTTTACTGCATCTTATTAGCTTGAAGGTATATCTGTAAAAAGTGGAAAGACCATCATCCACCTACACTTTTAGACTGGTGAGCTTCGGTCCTACAAGTGTCTAAACTTGACTTGGCAAGATCTGGGAACCATAACAAAAGATCCTTTTGGCATTTGCTTAAATGGAATTGACCGTCCGGGGTTATTTTTTTTTTTCCCGGTCCAATGATTATGCTGCTGTGGTTTACTTCCCTTTGTCTGCCTGTCTCAAGGTTGGATCCCCAGGTATGATGACGGTATTGTCCACGTCTACATGGTTTCGATTCGCATGTTTTTGAATGGACCTTTCCTTGCTGAAGGGTGACGGAATAGGAATATCATATAACCCTTGCCAGTTATTTACTGAGACAGCTCAAAGGACTTAATCAACCTTGAAGGACTGGGTTCTTTTGGACCCAGCGGTGCCAGGGCACAACACCTGAAACCTTCGTGGGTAACCTGTTCCGGCGTACAAGTCACAGAGACACGGGACACTTCCTTCGGCGTCAAAGAGTCAAGGTTTATTTACTGCAGGGAACACAGAAGTCACAGGAAGTACATCGAGTGTAGTTCGGGGAGACTGCTTCAAATTGGTTATGTGGATCGCTCCTTTTATACAGTTTTTACCCATAGGCTAACATTGAACACAAAGGTTTACAACTCAGTTCCCACATCTAGCTCCCAGAGGGGTCGCTTTGGTCGCTTTGAAACATACGAGGTCCGGAACATAAGTGCGGAAGCATTTGGCGGTTCCCAACTGTAAAAACCCATCTTCCCACCATTAGCAAATTCCAATCAGCAATCAAGTAGATCGAAACAGGAACGAAGACAGGTGCAGAGGAAGACGGAAACAGTGGGGAGATCGGAAAGGGTGTAAAAGGGGAGGTGTCGGGAAGCACGAGATACAGGCATCAAAGGGATGTGCCTAATGAGATGCACGGCTGAGACAATAAGTCCGTGCGGCAAGATGAGCCTCGAGCGGCGCCACCTGCCTTACAGTAGCAACCCCCTCGTCATAAAGACACTTTCAAAGGACATGTGTCTTCCGCAAATATCTTGGGAGTCCCAGGGTCGCAAAGCGGACAGCGTCCGTTCGCTGACTACTTGAGGGCAAGAGACAAAATGGATGCCGTATCTAAGATGGAACCCGTGGGTACAGATGAAAAGCCCACGTTACAAACGAACGGTTTAAGTTAGCACAGCGAAACTGCGCACACTTGCTAAACTCGTCATTTGCGGTTCGTAGATACCAGACTCGACCATATTCGTGCGAGTCGAAAACACCACTTACAATTGTCACGGAACCTCAGACGCTCCTTTTGCCCTCATGTAGGCAAGCACTAGTCGGAATCATATTCGATATTCATCAGACCATCAAGATGTCGCTGTAGCATAGCCTTGTCCGACCGAGTCCCCTTGGTAACAGGTGGTTGTCTCATACACGTTGTAGCACAGAGGCCACAAAAGGCAGGACCACACTGCACACAAAGGCAACACGTGAACAGGAACACTACCACAACTCCGATGATCATCAGAATCTTCCAACCCCATGTCGACATCAGGCCCCAAAACCAACCAAGTAGCGTCCAATCCCCTACATCCACGTGTATGGATTCGGAGATCTTATGCAACTTCGAGATGGCTTGATAGACAGTAGGAGCATTATCAGGTATGAAAATGCAACAGCTCGAATGGATCACTTTACATACCCCACCGCGATCTGCTAAGACGACATCTAAAACCATACGGTTTTGTAACGTCATAAGTCTCTCCGCCTGAAGTTCTGTGGTGATATTACCAAGGGCACTGGCAGTAACATTAGCTGTCGATTCTACCACTCGAGTCAAATGTCTCAGGTTCCTACTATTAACCATAGGTCCCCAAAACGGGAGGAAACCCTTGAAAAAGTCTCCTGCCTCTTGACCGGCAGTATCCTCTTCGCTAATTACGCCTCGTACAACTCTAGTCTTATGATAATCGGCATCTACAGTGAACGTCGGAGGCAACAGATTTGCAACAAAACATGAGCCCATAAAGTCTGAGGGCAACCATGTATATGCACGATCATGACAGATGAAGTACGTACCCTTGGCAGCCAGAAACACAGGGGTCGGGGACATTGGCAGAACGTAACTTTCAATGCAAGCACTTACTCCAAGTGAGGCTTGCGAACCACGACCCACAAGACAAAGATTACCAGTGTGGGGTACGACCCATATTGGAGGCGAGCTTTTAAGCTGCTTTTCATTAGCGAACATACTATATTCCCCTCTACTCAGGACCCTATAGGCTTGTACCTCTTCCTTAGGGATGAGAAAAGCATCATGGATCTCATCTTCCAAATCCTGTATTGCCATCGATAACACCCACTGGTATGAGGTAGGACCAGGTTTGGGGGAACGTTGTTCTGGTGTGGGGTGGAAACCTAGTGCGCTTCGAAGCATTGTTTGGAATGCTCGAGCTGACCCTTGGGAACTATACGGTAACACCAGATATGGAATTCCCTTACCCGTAGTATGTGGCATCAACCCACACACCCAACAATTAGTAGTGTTAACCACTAACTGATGCTGATGGAGGAGCTGGATAAAGGAATTGTTGCGGAATTCTACACGTCTAGCCTGTTCGTGTTCCGGTAAAATGTGAAAGGAATGGGGAGAAGCAGTAGTAGCAGTAAAGGTAAGATTAGGGTAAGGAGTAGGAGTAGGGGTAGGAAGTAAAAAGTAAGACATAGCGTAATACACCCCACCCGCCAAGAATGCAGAAGTAGTTAAAAACAATACAAACAATTGGAATACAAAACATTTAGTACGACTAAGTTTCTGCAGTTTGACTCTATATGCCTGAGCTCCTTCCAAATCGTTCAGCTTCGAAAATGCCATTTCCCTACGACCGTCCGCAACGTTTCTTGACGCACTTCGTTCTGTGCAGCAATAGTCAATCCCCAGGAGTTCCTAGGAACCGACGGCCTTAAACCTAGCGTCAAGACCTACTGTCCAGAAGGAAGTACGCGCGCGGCCCTACGGCCCTCAATACACAATATGTATTTATTTAGCACAGTAATTCAGCTGTGGAAGGAAAAAGATACAAGGAAGAAGCTTAATATATATACAAACAAGTTTCAATGATACGAAATGTTCAAGGTTGATCAGGGGAAACGAAGATATTGCAGGTATCAATTTCAGCAAAGCAAGAAAAACTTTATTTGTCCTTAGTGTGAGAACGCAAAGAATATCGATGTTTCCCGGGACGTGTCTGCTCGTCGAACAAAGGATCCGTTGAAGAGACAGCGTCCTGCTGATCAGTTTGTTGATTTGGTCTTGAGTCTTTTGCTGACAATGTTTCAACAGTGGCTTTCTGCTGCGCTGAGTGTTCACCAACAAGCTGTGCGTCGCTAAAAGGTACAAACACCGGCAATGTCTCTGCTTCTGTTGACGCAATGCCTTTCCTTACCCACGGATCTGCCGGCAAAGGAATAGGGACTCGTTTGCAATGGGTAGCATGTACCCAATTCTTCCGCCCCTCAAGACGAACGGCAGTCCTCGTGGCCAGGAGCACCTGGAAAGGTCCAACAAAACGGGGGTCCAGATTCTTCTTGCGTGAGAAGTTGCGGGTAACTACCCAATCACCGGGTTGGAGCTGGTGGCCTGGACCCTCCGTCTGCGTCGGCAAGGCGTCGTAAACCTGTTGATGAATTAACCTCAGTTTAGCAGTCAAGTCATGTAAGTAATCAATCAACATCGGATACTCAAGATCAACGAATATACCTGGCCTAGGAACCCCCCACACATTCGCAGGACGGCCGAACACTATTTCATAGGGACTAAGCCCTATTCGGGAGTGTACAGTCGCCCTAGTTGACAGTAATGCTAGAGGCAAAGCGTCGGGCCAAGACAGTCCAGTCGTAGCCTGAATCTTCGCTAATTTCAGTTTAAGGGTACCATTGTACCCTTCAACCAATCCAGCTGACTGGGGATGATTGGCGCTATGGAATTTTTGATTAATTCCAAGGCCCTTACACACATTCTTCATCATACTTCCAACAAACTCACTTCCATTATCTGACCACACGACTCTAGGCATTCCATACCGAGGGAAGTATTCCTTCAGTAGGATTTTCGCAGTAGACAAAGCAGTATTATCTTTGAGGGGATAGGCCTCGATCCATCGGGAGAATGCGCAAACCACAACCAAAACATACTTCAAGTTATTGCATCGCTCCATATGGATGAAGTCCAATTGGATCACCTCAAAGGGATACGAAGGGGGAGCAAAACTGCCAGGGGGAGTTGGGGTTCCTTTGCCAGGATTGTACATTATACACACCATACAATTCTTCACCAGACGTTCAGCACACTTTGTAATGCCATCATTCTTCCACACAGGCGACAACAACTTGCAAATGCCTTTCGCGCTGATATGTGCTAACCCATGTGCCATTGTCACAACGGCCAGCACATACGCATCAGGCAACATCCATCTTTTCTGATCCGACAAATCAATCCAACAACCATTCACATCCAACTTTCCCGTACTTTCTTCCCACTTCATCTTTTCAGTCTCGGTGGCCTCATTCTGAATTGCTTTCACACTCTCTATGGTATTTTCACACATACTTGATTCTGTAGGCCACCTAACCGAACTCGTCACATACATTCGAGTGCTAAGGTTCCGGGCAGTCTCCTTAGCAATCTCATCTGCAAACGCGTTACCACGACCAGCATCATCCGTCACTTTACGATGCGCACTACACTTAACAATCGCAACTTGAGCAGGCAAAGTCAATGCATCCAAAAGATCATTCACAAGCTGGCCATGCTGTATTTTCGTACCGTGTGACGTGAAGAAACCACGCTCTCGCCACAATCGTCCAAAGCTATGCGCTACACCGAAAGCGTACTGGCTATCGGTGTACACATTCACACGTTTCCCTTTCGCTAATACACATGCTCTAGTAAGAGCAATCAGCTCTGCAGCTTGGGCAGAATTCTGATTCAATCTCGCAGTCTCAACAACAGTATTCAACGTCACAACAGCATAAGCAGTAGTCACATCACCATTCGGCAATTTAAAACATGACCCATCCACATACAGGGTGCCGTCAGGGTCTTCCAATGGGGTGTTTTTAAGGTCCACTCGACCTTTTGTTTCCTCTTCTGTACGCAAGTAGCAGTCATGTTCTGTTACTTGATCTGACTCTGCACTAATCGGTAACAAAGTTGCCGGATTTAGGACATTACAACGTTTTATTTGAATGTGGCTTGCCAAGAGCGTCAATTCGTACCCAGACAACCTCGCACTCGTCAAGTGCTGAGTTTTCGTTCGATTCAAAAGAGTATCGACTGCATGCGGAACCATCACCGTAAGCATATTATCCATGACCAATCCTGCTGATTGTCGGATGGAGACCGCAGCTGCCGCAGTTGCTCTCAAACAACTCGGCAATGCTCTAGCTACCGGGTCTAAGGTCGAGGAAAAATATGCACATGGACGTTGCTTACCACCAAAAGGTTGCGTTAAGACACTCAACGCACAGCCTTCTCTCTCGTGAACATATAACGTGAACGGTTTGCTGTAATCAGGGGTACCTAACACAGGAGCCGAACACAATGAATCTCGTAATTCAGAAAAACTTTGCTGACATTCTTCCGTCCATGGAAAAGGAGTTGAAACATCCTTGCACGTAAGAGCCACCAATGGTTTCGCTAGCAATGAAAAATTCGGAATCCACTGCCTACAGTACGACGTGATACCTAGAAAGGCACGCACATCTCTTTGGGTTTTTGGCACAGCCATTCGCGCAATCGCTGCAATTCTCTCTGGGGTCAATCTCCTTCCCTCCTTTGACAATAAGTGACCTAGATAGGTTACTTCTTGACAACAATATTGGAGTTTAGAAGGTGACACCTTGTGATTCAACTCACAGAGATGTTGCAGCAACGACACCGTAGCAATTTTGCAAATGTCCTGAGTATCAGCAGCCACCAATAAGTCGTCGACGTATTGGATTAAGGCCGCACCAACCGGCAACCTAAACGCATCCAGTTGTCCCTTCAAGGCTTGACTGTAAATCGACGGACTTTCACAGTAGCCTTGAGGAGCGCGTTTGAACCGGAAGCTACGTCCACCAAGAGAGAAACCAAAAAGGTCCCTGCTCTCCTCGGCGATCGGGATGCTGAAAAAGGCGTTTTTCAAATCAATCACCGAAAACCATGATGCAGTAGCTGGAATCAGAGTCAGTAGCGCCGTGATGTCAGGCACAACAGGGAATTGAGGAACCACAATTTTATTCACCTCCCGTAAATCGATAACAAAACGATAAACAGGCGGTTTGGTAGGATCAGTACGTTTAAGAATGGGCAGTACAGGGCTATTGCACACGTTTCCCCGAGTCACCTCAATAACATCTTTCTCGATCAAATCATAGATGATCGCTAACAAAGCTCGCTCACCATCAAGGGAGATACGATATTGGGGAATACGCGGCAATCGCACATTCGATTTCAACTGAACAACATAAGGGGAAATATCAAGTAGGCCCACATCGTTTGGACCCGTCGCCCACAAAGACGCAGGAAGAGAATCCAATTCCGGTGGAAGCTTATCGAGGGACAAATACATGGGAGAGACTACTTTCTCCCCAAACGTAAGCTTTACACCCACAGGAGAACAATACAAAGTTGCATACAAACGTTTAAGCAAATCCAGACCCAAAAGATTTTCACCACAACCAGTGGTTAAAATCAACGGAGCTTCGAGCTCACGAGGCCCAATTTTAAGGGGCAAAGGGCGCGAAACTGGATTGCTAACGGGGGCGCCAGAGAATCCAACGGATACATTTGTTAAGCCAGACAAAGGTGCGCCAGGGAGTTTCGAATACATAATGGAACTTTTCGCTGCACCAGTGTCCAACAGAAAAGGCTCAACGACGCCCGATGTAGCAACTGCGACGTAAGGCCCTCTCTGATCAACCGGAACTGATACCATCCCTCTCCTTGTCTTTGGCTGTCCTAGTAATTACTGTCGTCAGTTCCCTGATCGACGTAATAATCGTCTACATTGTACTGCGCAGATCGTCCTTGCGATGATCCACGTTGGTCGAAACAGTTATTAGAATTTGACGAGTTGTCAGAGCGGTCGTTCTGAGCACCACGACCTCTACCACGTGATGCATTCTGTGAACCACCACGGCCTCCTCTAGACGAATTACCACTATTACGATCAGTTAAAGCAGGACAATCAAATTTAATGTGTCCCTCCTGTCTACAATAAGCACATTGATTGTACCCCAACGAAGATCTGTTGAAAGAGGAATCATTACGCGACTGCGATCGATTCGATTGCGACTGTGATCTATTCTGCTGAGACGCATTCTGATTAGAACGCGGCGGATATGCTTGTTGTAACAACACTTTAGTTTTCAGCTCTTTTGTCTTTTTATCAGCTCGGTCATTTTCTTCTTTCTCTCTATTTTCATAGTATTGTGCCGTAGCCAGAATCTGAGCTGAGGTAGAAACGGCCCACGCACTCTCTGAATTCTTCAATTTATTGCACAAATCGGGCAATAAGTTCGATACAAATTTATCCACAAACAACCGTTGTCCACCCTCAGTACCCATATCCTGTCCACTATGATCAACAAATGTTTCCTCAAACCTCGTAAAGAAGTCTGAAACACTCTCATCTTTCTTTTGCTTACAGGCTGACAACTTGTCCCAATTTACCTTCATAGCTGGCATAAGCGTTTTCATTAATGTAATGATTCGCTGGGGAAGAAGTGCAATCAACTGATCGGGTTTAGTAGCAGCCGCTTGTCCAGCGTCTGCCGCTGTAATGGCAGCCCAATCACCACCTAATTCATTTGTGTGATCTTGATGACGAATCTTGGCCCATACCGGTTGCGGTACAACATTGCCAAACAACATGTCAATATCGGCAAGATTCATTACCGTAGCATCCACAAGCTGCGATAATTCCTTGTAATACCCCGCAGGATTTTTGCGAGGATCAGGCAAAGTTTGTTTCACCTGAAGCACTTCCGATCGTTTCCATGGGAGATGTATCCATACTCTCTGGAAATGTGCCGCTATTATGTTATTAACATCAGTATTATCAGCAGGTACCCAAACCGGCGGAACTTCACGCATAGGGTATTGGCCAGACTCAGCTTGTTGGCGTTCAAGATCCTCAACAAACAGTGCGTGAGGAATAGGAGCAAGGCGATAAGACAGCAACTGCTCAATAGCTCGTCGGACATTAGTATCGACTATCAGTCCAGTTGCGAACTGAAGCCGAAGATTAGACAGGGCGGTTAGCACCTCGTCAGGCGCAACAGCCGCTATCTGATCATGTAGGAGTTTACACATTTCGTCAAACACATATCTCTGAGTCGGTATGTTGAATTGACTAAATGTTTCAAGAACGACTCGGGGTGGATTTCTTTGCGGATTTTCCATCCAACCCATCGCCATATTGTATAGCGCAGCGCGTTCCCTATTACCGGGAAGCTGACTACGTCTCTGTGGTGGACCATCAGAACCAGCGGACCCAAAAACAGGTCCGAGCGACTGGAAAAAATTTGTCGCAATGGGAGAACTACGGTTACGAGTAGAGGGACAAGAGTAAGACACAGGACTAACAAGAGGAGGAGTAGAAACGTTAGCAACAACAGGGGTTAACAACACAGGAGCAGTAGCGTGAGTTGGAGTATGTGGAAGCGGAGGAGCAGTAGGAATAGAAACAGGCACAGGAGCAGGAACAGTCGGAAGAGCGGGTGCAGGTTGAGGAACGGGTGGAGGAATAACAGGTGGAAGAACAGGTACGGCAGGGACCACAGGAGCTGCGGTACCCTGTACGTACGGAGGTGGCGACTTCATAAGATAGGACATTAAAGGATCCTCAACTGCCTCTTCCTTCTTATCCGACTCCGTAGGCAAAGCAGGATAACATTTATCTATGGTCATACGTTGCAACCTCTCAAACACTTCCTTATCCTTATCCTCCTTATCACGCTGAAACTGCTCAGCTTTCTTCACAATGGTAGCAACATTATCTCGCTCACTACGTTTATTCTGTCTGATCTCTTTCTGTCGGGCTTCCTTGCGCCACAACCGAAAGGCATCAAACATGGCCGGCCTAGATTTGCGTTCGAACAACTTTATTTCTAAATTATCTAAGATCGACGCTTCGAAGCTACCGTGAGGTGGCCAACGAAGATCGCCGTCTTTCTTTGTATATTTTATCCAGTAATCGTTAAAAGCAATCGGGCCTAGCCCATGTTTGCTATATAAGTCATAAGTAGGAGTTCCAACCGGAGGTATCGGACACGAGTCCTCCAGCAGGGAATCCGCACCACAAGGTCTACAACAACTGAACAAAGTACTGCGACCAGGCATCTTGCACACTAGCCGAGTTTCACAAACTTCAAGGGTTACGGGATTTACCAAGTCCCAGCAAGAACAAAACCCTCGGTCTTTGGCGGCTGCAGTCGTCAAACAAGTACAACAACAAAGTACGCTAGCAAAGTGTCACCGACAAAAACACTCACACAGCGTGTACAACAAAAGCCACTAGTGTTTACAACAAAGACACTCGCTGAAGTGTCTACAACAAAAACACTCGCTAAAGTGTTTACAACGAAGGATTCTGGGAGCGACCCACAAATACTTAACTCAAAGATCAATGGCGTCCTCAGGAAGGCCCGTCTATCGTCTCGCTATACCAAGGTCTACGCCAGGCGCCAAAACAGGTCTACAGTCAGGGCAGCAGTCCATCGCAGCCGTCAGGAGGCGGGAATCTTCGCGGGAAAAGTCTTCGGGCCACTTATTTCGACAACAGGATCGATGAAGCGGGGTGCACCTTCCCTCGGAGATTTCACACGAAGTTCCTCACGATCGTCGGGCTTGGACCGGTACCACTGATGCAGCCCCACGTTGGGCGCCAACTGAAGGACTGGGTTCTTTTGGACCCAGCGGTGCCAGGGCACAACACCTGAAACCTTCGTGGGTAACCTGTTCCGGCGTACAAGTCACAGAGACACGGGACACTTCCTTCGGCGTCAAAGAGTCAAGGTTTATTTACTGCAGGGAACACAGAAGTCACAGGAAGTACATCGAGTGTAGTTCGGGGAGACTGCTTCAAATTGGTTATGTGGATCGCTCCTTTTATACAGTTTTTACCCATAGGCTAACATTGAACACAAAGGTTTACAACTCAGTTCCCACATCTAGCTCCCAGAGGGGTCGCTTTGGTCGCTTTGAAACATACGAGGTCCGGAACATAAGTGCGGAAGCATTTGGCGGTTCCCAACTGTAAAAACCCATCTTCCCACCATTAGCAAATTCCAATCAGCAATCAAGTAGATCGAAACAGGAACGAAGACAGGTGCAGAGGAAGACGGAAACAGTGGGGAGATCGGAAAGGGTGTAAAAGGGGAGGTGTCGGGAAGCACGAGATACAGGCATCAAAGGGATGTGCCTAATGAGATGCACGGCTGAGACAATAAGTCCGTGCGGCAAGATGAGCCTCGAGCGGCGCCACCTGCCTTACAGTAGCAACCCCCTCGTCATAAAGACACTTTCAAAGGACATGTGTCTTCCGCAAATATCTTGGGAGTCCCAGGGTCGCAAAGCGGACAGCGTCCGTTCGCTGACTACTTGAGGGCAAGAGACAAAATGGATGCCGTATCTAAGATGGAACCCGTGGGTACAGATGAAAAGCCCACGTTACAAACGAACGGTTTAAGTTAGCACAGCGAAACTGCGCACACTTGCTAAACTCGTCATTTGCGGTTCGTAGATACCAGACTCGACCATATTCGTGCGAGTCGAAAACACCACTTACAATTGTCACGGAACCTCAACCTGTTATATATGAAACCATGGTGGAAAATGAGGACAAAAAAAACACCTACATTTTCAATTGTAAAGCATCCTTACTACATTTGGACATCCAAGCAAATACTCCAAAGTTGCATTGCATCATACTTAACTCACCTAAAATATTTAAATGTTTCAAATCAGTGCTTCCAAAACCATTGTGTTAAAGATCTCCCTCAAAATAATGGAATCTACATAAAATAATGAAAACAATTTAAAAAAGAAAATTCTTCTTAACTCATTCTCAAATATATCAACTTTTCTTGCACCCAAGGTTTACACCAAACTTCATTGTTCGCTTAACAGGTGAAGCATCACTGACTCTTTATGATTTATCTGTCTCAAAAGATACAGTGCCATTTTGTCTGACCTTTTTTACTCACCCAATCTCCCGCCAATATACATGGTCAAATCAGGAAACCAGAAGAGTCGCAGAGACGAAATGAGAAAGAAAGAATACCCCAGAAAATACGGCCACCCTGCATGTAATCATATGAATCAAATTAGGATTGTTACCACTTATTCTAATAACAGAAGAACATTTTTACTTTAAAAGATCAAATTCTGATTAGTAAAAAAGAAGAGAAAAAGTAAAAATGCTCATTATGCTTACATTTCTAAAAATATACTTTCCATATCATATACTTTTCCTGCTTTATTTGTACCATGCCAGTTCTAAATCATACAAACTTACCACCATTATGGTGTGTCATTGTTTCAAACCCATGCAAAGCAAACTACTTCCATAACCCACTACAAAACACTACTATTCTATATACCAATAAACACCTCTCCAAGTAAAAGTTTGTTACATTGAAATTCTTAAATTGATTCAAGCCTTTTAAATAATGACAGACATTAGGATTAGTAAACTATATTAATGAACAGCAAACTCAATGTTCAGCTTCCCAATTTATATATATATATACTCTTACTGCTAATTCAAATGGTTGGCTCATGACAAACAACTCAATAGTGTGTAACAAATTTCATAAAAGCAAAATTTAAAATACCTGGAAATATTTCAGCAGTCTTTCAGACTTACAAAAGTGTACATCGTTCCTGATCTATTCTTAAACCCTTTTTAACAGTGTTCAACTAATCCATACAAAAGGTTTCCCTAGACCTTAATATGTGCTCTAAGTCACCACCTCTTATATTACTTTTAGGTTGGTCAATACCTAGAAATTTAATAGGTATATCAGTTGGCATAGTGTGTTTCTCCTTAAGGTGAGTTACAATAAGGTATCATTTGTCTACAATTTGTATTGCCCTTAAATGTTCTCTCAATCTTGTTTTGAGTATTCTAGTTTTAGAATCCACATACTGTAACTCGCTGCTGAATATAATAAGATATACTTACTTTTACTTTTATTAATCTTTATTTCGGCGGTTTGCCATAAAAGATGCACATAAAATTGATACAAGAAAGAACAGACATCAATGTTACATCAAATCGTCATAACACATAAGTACAGAAAAAGAAAGCGTCACCTGTTCTATATAACAATCCAATGAGCCACTAGTGATTCCTTAAAACAATCTAAAATGTTACTAATTTTCAATTAAAAACAATGTATGAAGTAAAACTAAAATCTTACATATAGTGACATAACACAGAATCTTTAAGGCAAAATTGCAGGAACAGGGGCTCAGGAATGCGGTACCCTAGGAATTAGGAGCAATCTCTTGCGCCATGCTGCTTCTAGAAATTTGGCCATTACAAACACAGTAGGTTTGATAGGTCAGTTTTAAGAATTCTAAAGGCCTCAGAGCAGTTGCGAAACCCTAGATTTTTACATAAGGGAATAACCCAAAACCTTCTGGCCGCAGTGTAGGCAGGGCAGAAGAAGACTAGATGCAGTTCATCTTCAAGCCTACAATTGCAACCAGGCAGTTTTCCAGGGACTGCTGCTTCCATTTACTTGTAAATGCTCTTAGCGGAAGAGTACTATACCGCCATTGGAGGTATAACTTCCTGGCCAGATTTGGAAAGATGTCATCGAAAACTGACTCAAACTTATAAGAATCTTTCACCTCAAGAAAGATGTTAGCCAGAGAATCTGGACGTGTACCCTGTGTATGGAATGCCAGGTTACATGCATAGAAGGTTACCACCAGATGTGCATAGAAGGTTGCCACCATAAGATATACACAATATTTAGAATTACAATTAATTTACAGTTAATAGTAAAGTTGATGTGGTAACTCCTCTTAATGTCACAATCTGTTAATGTTTTTGGCTTATCAGTAACACATTTACAGCAAATAGAAAGGGACACATTTGTAACAATCTATGGTAGCGATGGGAGCCATTGATCACCCTCCTGATTTGCTTTACTCAGAATCACATACTTAGATGTGTCACTAGGGCTTAAAAGTGACTTGAGGCTCAGGAATATGAATACATGATTTATCCGTTAGATATTTTTAAGTCATTATCTAAAGTTAGTAAGGACCAATATTAAGCTAAACATTTAAACAAAAACTCGTTAGCCATGATGTACAGGGTGATAAAACTGATTTCATCTGTCTGTTGTTCATTCAATCTTCATTCGTAACAAATTAAATCTTGGTACTTTAGCAATTCTTTCCTTAGCCAATTCCACTGTGTTTCTCCTGTACCCTCTGTCTAAAAATCATGCATCTATAATATCTTTCTCCTGCCCGTATTCTGTCACTGAGTTGCAACTTTTATTAGCATGGAGAAATTCTCCATAGGGAATGTTATTCTTTTGCTTTCGGACATGTGCTGATTCAGCATGTAATAACTTATTTTCAGCAGTGGGCTTCCTAATCACATGTGTCAGTAACACAGTATCCTCTACATACAACTCAATGTCTAAGAGCACAATTCACTTCACATCTGCCTCCAGACTCAGAATCACATTAAAATCATTCTTACTGAGGTTCCTATGTTATATATCAAAAGGTCCTCATGTGTCCCTTTCCAAATCATAAAAATATCATCGATGTATCTCCCCATTACACTACTTACTCAAGGAGATACAAAGGACCAGACCAGGCATGCTCCCTCTCATACCAACGCGTGAATAGGTTCGCATAAGAGGAAGAAAACCTGGATCCCATTGCTGTTCCTAGCCTCTGATGAAATAAGTTCTCAACATTAAGGAAAAAGTTATTTTCCAGAACAAATTTAGTAAGGTCCAGAAGCATCTTAAAATGTTGTAAATAACAGCAGATTTAGTATATTAGAAGGGCCTCACAGCTTCCAATCCCTTTCTATGGTTAATGCTTGTGCATAAGCTGGACACATCCATGTTAACCAAATAAAATAGTTCTTCCCATAGAATCTTTGCAATCTGGTTTAACAAGTCCTTAGTATCTCAAACATAAGAGGATGATATTGTAACCGAAGGAGCCAAGTAGACATCAATACATTCAGCGATCCTTTCAGTGTGTGACCCAAATTCTGTTTGTGAATTTTGGGGAGAAACAGAATAATGGGCGTTCTGGAATGCTCTATGTTTAGATATTAATACTCTTCAACTGTTAATAGGCGAGCTTCATAGTAACATTTTAATGTTTTAGATGTCATAGACTTTGATAGTGTGAGTACTCCTTGTTCCATAGGTATATCATTTTCTATTACACTAAGCTGTCTAATCACTTCCCTATCATAATCCTCAAAATTCATGATGACCACATTACCAACCTAATCTGTCTAATAGTGATTGAAGAATCATTAAAGAATCATTACACAGACTTTCAATTGCTTGGAATACATATTTTTTTTATTATAATTAGATTCCATTCTCTTAAACAAATCAAAATAATTAAGTATTAACTTATAGAAAACATCCATTACATTATCACCGCCCTGATCTGGATGAATTTGGAAACTGGTTTGCGTCCAATTATTGGGGGGGTTATTTTTGTTATACCCAAATAATTTGCTAGATCCTCAATGTCTAAAATGCTACCATCTTACAAACTCAACAGCATTGTAACATCTTCTAAGTCCTCAATGATTCTCAAACTAGTATCTTCCTTTATGGTGATTTGGGGTCTTTCGGGGGAATTTTCTCAAAATATTTATTAAATTTAATCTTCTTGTGAATCTCAATACATCTACTTTGACTTACAACTCAACCATATGTCTCAAAGGAGTGAAACTCAATCTTTTACTCAATACTTGTATCTCTACTGTCGTAAGTGTTCAATGTGAAACATTTGTTACTATTTTCTAAAGAGAAACCAGATATTTTAATAATCTTTGGGTAATAAACTTGGATCATGTTTTTCACTACCCTATTGGTACTATAAGATATGTCTTGGTCGACTTTGAAACATTAATAATGCACTGCTCTATTTTGAATGTAGACTTTTGACAAATGTTACTTGAACAAAGATATGATTGAATGTGAAATAATCATATGCAACAAAAAAAATTCAAAGGTGGTTTGATTGCATTAAGGTATCATACATTAGTGAGTTTCTAGAAGACATACTTGTGGTCTCTGTTATCATGTAATTGGCACAATGTGATATGTTGGGTCAATTATGGAACATCTTTAGTGCATTGCTAGAATTTGACTGTGAACAGTTGGTACATGTCATCATGAACAAAGATTGGATTGCCTGTGAACGAGTCAGACATAAGAAAGTATTTTTCAGCCTTTTAAATCAATTGTATAAAAATAGCATACATTAATGGGCATTTAGTATATTTAATTGGGATATCTCATGGTCTATTCCAACATTGGTGTGGGTTAGAGATAATTCTATGTTGTTAGAATATCACGAAGATTGTATTGAATAACCTACCAGTGATTAAGACTTCAAGCAGACTCATTTTCCACTCTTATTATAATGAGAATTTTTAGATCCTTGTCTGTTTTTTTTGTGTTGATGAGGAACTGTAATATATATCTGTGTTAGTATTTTATCTTTACATTTGTAACCTCTATTTTTACAATAGTGTGTATCAATGGTCTGTGGGTTCTCTGCATTGTTCCGGAAACAAATTATTTCAGTGGTATGAAATTGTGGGTATGCCCTACTGGATGAGTTTGGGTGGGTCACTAGCTGTCCAGCCTGGCAGCTTTTCTTCTGATGGGTAAAAATTGGCTAAGGGCTGATTGGCAGACTACACAGACTTCTACTCCTGTTCTTTGTCATTGGACTCTGCAAAGTCCTTTGCATCCTCCCCTCAGGTTCCTTTGGTTAAGTTCAGTCACTGGGCCCAACCTCAACCACCAACTCCATTGTCAGTGGTTGGTCCAGCACAAGAGGTGGCTGTATGCACTTGCAATGGTGGTAAGTTTTGGGGGTATGCTGCTGGTAAAAGCTCAAGACCCCTCTTGGAAGTTGGTGTGTCTAGATGGGCAGAAGGGGTGACACAAGACAAGATATGTTTTAGAAAGAGCTTATTTGTGTTATCAGAAAGGTTGGCGTTTACTCAGACTGGTAATCTAGCATTATCCTTTTCTCTTTTTTTTCTTTTTTTCTTTGGTATGTTCCTTTTGGCAGCCCTGCAGTTCATTTAACATCAAGAATACCCATATGACCAGGCACGATGGGGAACAGTAGCTGTTGGATAATGCTTCCTGTCATCATGAACACATGTAACCCAGATCCCTGTTTTTTTCATCTTAGTTAATTTCTACAACATCTTCTTTTATTACTGTTCATTTGCACCCAGCATCCATAGAAGCATGTACTTTCCGTCCACTGGCTATGCTGTATTTTTTTTTATTAGGTATTCTTTCCATCTGGATACATTGCCAGTACCCCTAGGAAACCTATTTCCACTGGATCATGAGCAGCCCTTTTTTGTACCCAATTCCCCACACTTGATTGATGCCAGGAACCCACTCTTGGACTTGATGAAAGGCACAAGAAATATTAACAGCTTCTTACAATCCTACATTATGATGCAGTCAAACCCATCTAAGAGTATGTATGTATATTTGTGGTCTTTATTTAGGACAAACCTAACCAAAAGGCACCAGATCACTATACAGGGTATTGCCTGATGGTAATGACTCAATACATTGTTCTAAGTAAATGTTCTCATTGTATAGCCTCGTTAGTGGAAATCTCAGAATGAACCAATGTATATTCTTGATATTTTATTGTACATTACAAAGCTTGTGGAATCCAATATTTCCAATACAGCATTTTTAGGCCCACATATGGACTTGTACTGGAAGGACTAACAGTCTGTTAGGGAGCTTGTAACTCCTCAGTCAACAGAGGAGCTCTCCTCTCCAAGGGCCATGCCACCCTGTGAGTCAATTCTTCCAGGTATGTGACAAGATAAGTAGGGTCTTCCCCTGGGATAAATTTCTATAATATAGATGCAGGGGCTTAACAATGTACCTTTGCATTGGCTACAGTATCTGCAGAATCCTAAACCATGGCATTATGGGTCTATCTGTTTGTGCTTGAATAGCTTGTTGGTATACATTTTGTTCCTATTGAGAGGTGTGAGCAAATTCTTCCAAAACAATCCAAAAATGTTGCGGTCAATCTGCCAACTGTTGAATTATGGCATTCAAGACAGAACAGATTCCACTTCTGATACCATCTGTCGGTGGTCAAAGGGGTTCACAGTAGACCAAGATGATTATTGGAAAAAGTTTATTTATATTACATCCAATATATTTAGTACAATTCAGAAAGTTTGGTATTTGCTCAATCTGGTTATCAGATATTAACCTTTTTGCATTTCCTATTTTTCTTTTTGTATATGTTTCTCCTGGCAACCCTCCAGTTTACTGAACAGCAAGAATCACAAGATAACCAGCTGCGGTGGGCCCAGCCGTGCCATCATACCTCAAGAACACCAGATAAGTACGTTGATATTTGGGTAACCAGCAATACCATCTTTTTCTCTAATTAGAGTAGAACTCAGGAGCTATTGAAATTCATTACCAAAACACATTTTTTCATCTAGATTATCGAAAACTATGAATTCTCAAAGTTCCTTTGCCAAAACATAAGCAGATCTTTCACCATACTTTCTTTTCTATAGTTGCATACATGTTCTTGACTCTCATAAATCACTTTTGCGAAGACTAAAAGAAATCTTAATCTGACAGAGTTTAAAGTAGGCTGGCACTCTCTTCGTCTGTTGCATTCAAAAGAATATTATCACCAAGAACGTCCTTTGTATGAGAAGTTTATCATGCTGATCTTTTAAAATCACCTATTCCCTTTACAGCTAATAGACTGGCACGTGGTCCATCCTTGAACCACAGTCTCCGAGGATGGTACACGTATGCTGGGTGTATCTGGTTTGTTGGTAGAGCTCTTTTTACTCATCTTTCAACTTTTTTTTATCATTTTGAGACATCTTCATCTTCTCCCTAGCTCCTCAGTCTACAAGGGCCTCCTCCTTGGTCCTCACCAGCATCAGCACAAAGAGCTTTATAGGCAGCATTGGGAAGTGTTGACCTCGGAAGCAGGTGAACTCTTCTTTTCTTTTAGCGACTTTCACATCTCTGTTGGCATCAGGGTTTCCTCTTTCTCTGCTCGTCCCCCTGAAAAAGACCATGGCGACCTCTCTGTAGACTGTGCACGGTTTTCTTTCAGTGTTCAGGTCTAGTTTCCTTCCGTTATTTCATCCTGATTTGACAACTGATGTTTTTCTCCTTCTGAATCATTTGTATACCTGAGTTGAGGTTTCCTGTTATAGTCAGCATGCTACAGCTGGCTTTTCCATCTCTATGGTTCCACCTTGCTGGTTGCTTTCCACCCAAAACCCAGCCTTCACTCAGGGGCTCCCATCAGACTATATGGGACCAGGAAGTACTGTTTAAAATGGGTATACTAAATTTGTGGAGCGATCCTGGCCTCTGTGATACATCCTTTAGCGCACACTTATAGTGCGATGTTGTGTGGGTTATATGCTTACTGGAATGTACAGAAAATTCAAAACATTCTAACTATTATAAGTGCATTCCTCCACTCCTTCCGGTTAACAGCAAACAATTCACCGCTGATCGGCCTGAGTTCTGCTGATCTCGTTGCTGATTTGGACACACACACACACTAGCTACAAGTGGATAGGCTGCCACACCCATCGGCTTCTAAGTTGGCAGATAAAAATAGTGACACAATTGGCTACAATTGCAACAATACTCTATGGGATAACACTTATTGCACAAAGAAAAATCATGGAATGCGGCTCATAGTGAAAAAGCATTACTGTAGTAAAGGAAAGTGCAGATGTGTAAATTTCTTGTATACCCAGCTCCTGATCATACTTCCTTTTCTGTACACTGACTGATTTCAGTACCCTCTAGGTTTCTCAACAGAGTCTGAGTGTCCTCTCAGTTCTTCAACACTAGCTTTCAGTACACCAACTAACACAACAGTTGGCTCCACTGTGTAGGTCTTTTTCCTTGTCTAGGAGGCCCCAACCTCCCTAGACAGTGTGTCGGTTTGTGTATTAACTTGTACAGGAGGATCAATATATTCTTCTGCACAGTGTAAATGGGAACATTTCCAGGATTCTTTTTAAATCCTGTCCTTCCCCTATACCTGCCCACCCTGTAAAAATGGTCTGCAAACCAATCTGTGCTCCGAAAATTGGAGCTAGCTTTGTGCCAAACTGCTCACACCTTGGGTATCTAAGTGTTCTCCCCACTCTATACTTGACCTCAGCAATGAGGCTTTCATTCTTGCATGCAGGGTATGGTAGGCCGATGATCCATAGGGCAGGCCAGCTGGCAGCACAGCTGCAGGCACTCTGTTATGAAGGGCTCGTGTCCATGGACCTCGCACCCTCGAAGTCTCGTGGTCACTAACAATTGGAATGCAGGGTTTGAACGGGGAGCGGAGAGACGGTTGGGGACTAACGGCATTGCGGTAACCTGCCAAGTGTTGGTTCGCTGTCTTCTGTGTTTCCTGCTACTAAAGTAGCCACTTACTACTTTCAACGGCCTATGTATTATTCCCATGCATAACAATTTTGGTGATGATATTGGCTTGTCACCCTCACGACGTGCAGCTTCTTCTTGAGACACAGCAGCGGTGACTTTTACAGTGAACTAATGGACCCTGTCTGGTCATGTTCTTGGCTTAAAGGACAACTTCCTTGTGAATAGGAGCATCAAAATTGCGAGCTCCCATCCTGAGCTCATCAGTGGAGTCAATTATTGGTGGGTGTATTCCTGCAGCTTCACAACACAGAGAAACGACGTGTCATTGGCAGGGAGTGCTTGTAGAGGTGGTTCCTGTTAACCCTCTGCATCCTGTAAACCTGACACCAATATGTTCTGATTTACTAGAGCTGCAAGACAAGGGGTATCAGCAGCAGGAAAACAAAGTCTGCCATATCATTTCCTGCCTGCTGAGAAGTATTGTTTTCTTCCTTCACAGCCTTGCTCAATGGTGGATCGATGTGATATCCTCACACTTCTTACGGTGATATGCACACCTGGTAGGATTGTTCCTAGTGCATACATCAGCTCTTACAGTGATATGCACCCCTTGTTTCCCTTAAATTCTTTGTGCACACATTAACTCATACTGTGATTTGCAGACCTTTAAAACGTTTGTGCGTTTTTTTTTGTTAGGAGACATTTTACAGTGAACTCAAGTCTCATTTTGGGAATATCTCTGTACTACCACTGTGAGGTGAATTTATCATAGCTTATTTGCTTATCCTATTTTTTACCGATGTTGCAACTTGAGGTGCAGATTGCTTTACTCTCAACGCTTATTTTCTCACCTTTGTTTTTATCTTTTGCCACTTCATTGTACGCTCACTTGATTACACCCTTAAATGTATTGCTGTTAGTTATGGAAGCTTCTGGTGATAATGTGGTACAAGTACCCGCTGCTTCACCCCATGTTTCTGTTACCCCACCACCCTGTTTCTTGAGGCAACCTGGCACACCACGAATATCTTGGGATAATTGAACTATTTAGAAGCACTGGACGGAGGTGAGTTTAAGCCATCTTGTGAAAAAGCCTTACTGTTGAGTGCTGTTGGTAAGGAGGCTCAGAGAGTTTTTAGATATCGCCCTCAAGCATCTGGTACTAATGGAGAAATTATTCAAGATGTGAATGTAGAGGGTAGACGCAGACTTGAATTACGTTATGCCAAGGAAGAAACCTTAGTTATGTCTAGATACAAGTTTTACACACAACATCAGAAGGTAGAAGAGAGTATTGATGAACTTGTGCCTAGACTTCATGAATTATCCACAAAGTGCAAGTTTGGAGCAATGACAGAGGAACTTATTAGGGATCAACTTATTGTTCAATGTGCAAATAAGAAAATCCAAGAAAGGTTATGGGCTGCTAAAAAACCTAATCTCAGTGATGCTATAGGTATAGCCAAAGTTTTGGAACAGTCCAATTTGTGTATGAAGGAATTAGAAAAGACTGATCAGAAAGTGGATGTTTCGGAGGTTGGTGCTGTGAATAAATTCCCTCAACCCAGTACTTCTTGAGGTAAATATTTTGTTCAAAGAGGTAGGTCCTTACTCCCCACTGTTTCCAACAAATTTTGCAATTGTTGTGGCAGTCTCAGTCGTAGTTCTGATTCTAAGTTTTGTTTTGCTTAGAATAAAGAAAGTTTGAGGTGTGGTTGTTTTGGTCAATTTGCAAAGATGTGTAGGTTGGCTCAAAGGGGCAAAGTTGTTTGTGTCACTGAAGGTGATACTCAACTGGTTGAAACTTCTGACAGGCGTTTACGTGTTGATGGGGGCGTGCCTGGAGAGGGTGAGGATGATTGACGCAGACGCAATAGACCCAAAGCATTGTTTAAAGTGAATGGCAAAGAGGTGTCACTCATGGTAGACGCTGGTTCCAAATACACTATTGTCCCTAAAACCTTATTCACACACTTGTGGGGAGGTACAGTTTTGGAACCCAAGGATATCACACCTTCTGGATATCAAGGGGAAACTATAGACATCTTGGGGTTCATGGTATCTCAGATTGAGTTTGGAGGGGGATCAACTTCTGGGAAAGTTTAGGTCATTCTGCCATTCTGGGTTGGGTTCACCAATTCGATTTACACATTAAAATTGACCCAAGGGCTCCCATGCAAGTCATGATTGTTGATGATGATTCTCTTGAGGATATTTTGAATTCCTTTAAGCACATGTTTAATGAGAAACTTGGTCTCCTTAAAGGTTACGTTCACAAGAATATTTGAAAGAAAAACTCTAACCATGTACAGCACAAACTCAGAAGGTTTCCTGTTGTTGTGAGAGAAGGTGTTAAAGCTTTATTGGAGGATATGCTTCAGGAGGGGATTATTGAACCAGTCAAAGCCTCTGATTGGGTTGCACCTGTCGTGATCACACGCAAGGCAGACGGCCGCCTGAGATTTTGTGGGGACTTGAGATCGCTCAATCAGAATAATGTGAATGACACCAGCCCACTGCCAAATATCAATGAATTTGTCATGTTACTAAAAGGTGGCAATTTTTTTCTCCAAAGTAACCTCAAGAGCGCATACCACCAAATAAAGCACCACCCGGACTCTAAACCACTCACAGCTTTCATCACTTTAGAAGGGACTTTTCAGTTTACCCACATGCCTTTTGGTCTCTCGTATGCGGCCAAGGTGTTTCAATGCCTGATGTCCCACATTTTTAAAGGTGTACCCAACGTCTTGTATTTCCAAGATGACATCCTGGTATTTGGTGCAACAGTCCAAGAACACAGTTCCATATTAAATCAGACTCTACAGAGAATCGCTGATGTCGGAATAACTTTGCGCAAGGATAAGTGTTCTTTTCTCACTGAAAGTGTTGAATATCTAGGCTATACGCTGTCATCTGAAGGTTTTAAAACCAAACTTAGTCTTCTTGGAGCCATTGAGCAAGCCCCAAGACCCAGTGACAAAGATCAGCTAAGATCCTTTATGGGTCTCATTGAATATTACAACAAGTTTGTTAAATCTTTTACTGGTAAGACTGAGAGTCTCAAAGCCTTTTTGAGAAAAGGTCAAAGTTTTGCGTGGGGAACTGAACAACAAGAATGCTTTATGACATTAAGAATGAGATTTGCAATGCTGGCATTTTATCGCCTTTTGATGTCAAACTACAGTCAATAATAAATGTTGATGCGAGTGCTACAGGTTTGGGTGCTGTCCTCTACCAACCACATTGTGGTAGGGAGAGAACAGTAGCGTTTACTTCCAGGACACTCTCCAAGTCAGAAAGGAAATACTCAGTTATTGAGAGGGAGGCTTTGGGTGCTGCTTGGGGGATGGAATACTTCTGGAACTTTGTCTGGGGTGCTGAACTCTCATTACATTCTGATCACAAACCTCTCCTCACCATACTTTCTCCTGGAGGGACTGGCAAAGGATCAGCATTATTAGGCAGGTTAGTGGCCAGGCTGCAAGAGTATCATTATTTCCTTGAGTACATTCCTGGTTGGCAGAATAAGCAAGCTGACTGTTTATCTAGGTTGTGTCTCTACATCTGTGCGACCTTTTCTTAGAGTGTTGGATGAATTGTCCACTTGTGGGAGAAAAATACTCATGAGAGGTGACAGGTGTGTTCCTCCATCTGGTGTGAGAAATAAAAGTATTCAAATGGGGCATGAGGGTCACCTTGGCCAGGGTTTGACTCAACGCCATGTTAAGACTCAATTTTGGTGGGCTGGCAGGGATAGTCAATTTACTGATTCTGTTGTCAATTGTAAAGTTTGCAAGGAAAGTGAGAAGAGACTCAAGGTAGGAAAGCAGGTGGTCATGGGTGACATCTCCAATCCTGGCAAACCCTGGCATAGTGTGCATAACTTCATCAGCCCGATGTCTGCCATGGATGAAGATTGTAGATTTGCCCTTGTTTGGGTGGATGTGTTTTCCAATTTGCTTACTGTTGTGTTTTTGAGGAGAATCTCTACTATTTCCACCATTGTAAGTCTTAACAAAAATGTTCAGGAGGAAGGTACTCCTTCTCTCCTCATTACTGACAATGGTACCCAGTTAGTCTCCTAGGATATGGAAATCTTTCTAAAGAAGCATGGCATCACTCACCATCGCACCTCTTTATACAATCCCCAGGGAAATGGCATGGTCGAGAGGGCCAACAGAACAGTGAAGGGTGCCAATCAAATGGCAGTTTCTTTTGGTTTGGGAGTGGGCCCATTGCACAATTATACAGGAAGCTGCTTCCAAATCCCCTTTTGAGATTATGAGAGGCAGGTCTCCTGGGAACAAGATGGTGCCTTCCTGGTTGAAAGAGTTGGTACATAGAGATGGCTCTCTCATTCCAGATGATTTAAGGGGTACACTCTCCAAGGCATGTGTGATAGAAGGTGATTGGGTCAAGATCAAATCTGGGCGCACTGCGAGGGGTCTGTCCAAATTCAAAGGACCCTACAAAGTTCTACGTGCTTTTGTCATTCTTGAAAATGGTGAACGCTGGAATCGACGCAGAGTAGCTTTGTTCTAAAGAGGTGGTGTTTGTCCAAGAAAGGAAGAGAGAGAGAGTTGAGGTGGCTACTTGTTCATGGATGATGTGGATTTTGGCCAAAATGGACAAAGTCAACAAGTCCCTGCTGCGTCAGGGGAGTCTGTCTTTCCTAGTTGTAGCAGTGAAAGGATCACCACTGGTGTGTAATTCGAGAATGATACAACCTCTAGGGTTGGTTGAGTTTATTGACAACCCAAGTATTGAAAGGACTATATACAATCTATCTTTTTCTTGCATCCTTTCACCCTAGTTTTCCCCATCCCTTTGTTTCAGTCTTTCTCTTCTCCTTGGTCTTCTTGCTCTTCCTTTTCTCTTTATTATAGCTTCTCCATCGTTTCTTCTCTTTTTCTGTTCTTTTATTGAACAGAAGGGGATGTGTTATGAAGGGCTCATGTCCACAGGAGCTCAAGGACGCCTCGCGCCCTCGAGGTCTCATGGTCAATGACAATTGGAATGCGGGGTTTGAACGGGGAGTGGAGAGACGGTTGGAGGCTAACGGCGGTGCGGTCACCTGCCAAGTGTTGGTTCGCTGTCTCCTGTGCTTTCTGCTAATAAAGTAGCCACTTACTACTTTCAACGGTCCATGTATTATTCCCATGCATAACACTCTCCCACTCCAAGCTGATGCCTAACTGAAAGCTTCTGGTAAACTCTGTCTTCTCTTTTCATACTTAAGCACTCAAAATCACGTGCCTGCACCCACTGTCACTCATCTAGATGAGCCAAGATTTAAATGGTGGCTTCATCTTTACTTCTGTCAAAGAACAAACAATGCACCTTTACAGTTTCCAAGGTGTAATACCCGTCTCAGCTCATACATGAACCTACAAATGTACGGCATTACGGTGCAAACACACCCACCCATGCATGAGGTCTAGCCTCCGTGCATACTCTATACACACTCTTTAGAACTATCAGAAGGTCCCAGATGGTGCTCTTGTTTGCCTTGGCATTGTCATTGAGTAATAGGTATTCCTTTATGGCTTCCTCTATTTCTGTTACGTTGCCTGGGTATTGTGGGATGTCGTTGTTGAGCCTCCATCTGCGGCTGGGTGTCTCATTGTGTTTCCCGCTCAGTGAGAGCATGATGTGTGCGTGATCTGAGAAAGTGATTGGGGCTATGTCCGTTTGGTCAATCAGGTGTGTGTGTGTGTGGCTGACATTAAGACGTAGTCTATTCTGCTGTATGAGTTGTGTGGATGTGAATAGAACGTGTATTCTCTCGCATCCGGGTGCTGAAGCCTCCATGGGTCTCTGAGGTGGAGTTTGGTGCACATGTCTTTGAGGATGTTTTGGTTTTGGGAGTCGTGGCTCGGTCTGTACGGGTGCCTGTCTGTGGGCTGGTCTAGGACTTGGTTCATATCCCCCGCTAGGAGGAGGAGATCTCCCTGTGGTAAGTCCGATAGCTTCTTTTCTATGCTATGCCAAAAGGCTCTGTCATCCATATTTGGCCTGTATACGTTGGCTACATGTATGATTTCTTCCCCTCTTTTAAGGCTCGTCAGCAGTAGTCTACCCTCCTCGTCTGTGTGGCTGCTTTCTAGGGACATGTTAGCTTTCTTGCTTACTATGGTGATGACCCCTCGCTTCTTGTGTTTAGCTGGTGAGCAAAAGACTTCACCTATCCACCTGGCCTTGAGGCGACTAGCATCTTCTTGCGAAAGCCTGGTTTCTTGTAGTACGTACACATCCCCATTTAGTTTCGCTAGGTAGTCTAGGGTTTTCCTGCGCTTGACGGGATGGTTGTGGCCTTTCACGTTGAGGGATACTACCTTGAGGTTTGTGCTAATGTTAGCCTGTGTTAGTGTAGTCATGGTGGCTTCCTGTTATCGCTTCCTTTTGCTGGTTCTGCTGAGTGTGCTACTCTTGGTGGTGCTGGTCTGTGTGCGACACCTGAGGTGTTCCCCCCTGGGTCATAGATGGGTGTGGATAGAGATTTGGAGATAGTAAAGACATAGAGAAAAGGTGATGCATACTTCTGTACTGGAGTTTGTGGTGGCTCCCTCCCCTCCCCTCCACCCTCCCCTCCCTCCCCCCGCACTTAGAACTGTGAGCGCGCGACAGCAAGGGCCCTCCCTCCCCCTACCCCCCCCCCGAGTTGTGACACTATTAGCCCTTTGTCACAGTTGCATTAGTGTCCTGTTGCATATTATATTGCTTCAAAATTATCAAATATAAAGGATAGAAAAAGGGCACTGCACAAACCTAACCGACAGGAACACACTGACATCACTTACAAAGAAAAAATACGAGCTCAACAAGATCCTGAGCGAAAGAGCAGGTACATGGATCAACAAGTTCAAAGCCATAAACCTATGCACCGCCAACAAAGCAGGGAAACAACTAGCGACATACCTGAAAGCGAAACAAAGGCAACACTCGATTGCAGCAATAACCGACAAGACAAACAAATCGCAAACTACCAACAAAGAGATCCTAGAGGTCTTCAAACAATTCTACCAGGAGCTATACAGCGCGGACAGAAACCTAGCTGCGGACGGTGGGGCAGAACTACTGAGCAAAATTGCCCTACCAACACTAACAGTGCAACAGAGGGAAACACTAGAAGGAGACATCACAGACGCAGAGATAGTAACTGCTATAACGAAACTCAAACCAAACAAGGCACCAGGACCCGACGGATACACGGCGGCGTTCTACAAGAAGTTCCTTGAACATCTAAGACCCATCCTGGCGAAGGCCTTCACACACTGCATCCGCGAGGGTCGCATGACGGACTCCATGGCAGAAGCCAATATTATCGTAATCCCCAAAGAAGGGAAAGACCTCAATACCCGCAGAGCTACCACCCAATATCACTCATCAATGTAGACTGTAAAATATACGCAAAAATCCTAGCAAACAGACTAAACACGGTCCGGCCCTACCTCATCCACAACTCACAAGTAGGGTACCTCAAGAACAGACTGTCCCAAGACAACACAAGACTACTATGCCACCTCATCAACCAAACAACACACAGCGCAGACCAGGCGGTGATGAAAGCACTGGACGCGGAGAAGGCGTTCGACAGAGTCTCCTGGCCATTCCTCGATCTCTGCATGTAGAAATTTGGCCTGGGCACCACATACAGAGGCATGGTTATGGCACTACACAACAGGCCAAAAGCCAGGGTTGTAGTAAATGGAGGCACATCAGAGGCGCTAACTCTGGAAAGAGGGACGAGGCAGGGCTGCCCCCTGTCTCCGGGCCTCTTCCTACTAGCGCTTGAACCACTACTGACAATGATAAGGATGAACCCAGACATAGCAAGAGTCCAGGTCAAGGACAAAACAGTGAAACGCGCAGTGTACGCAGACGATATGCTAATAACGACAACGAAACCAACTACATCCATACCAGCACTTATGAACTCCATTGAAGAGTATGCAAAGGCCTCAGGCTACAAACTAAACAGGGAAAATTGGAGTGTAAACCTATGAACGTGCATACAACCAGAGCGGTACTGGGCAACTCAGGCCTAGCCTGGCAAACAAAACCTCTTAAATATTTGGGGCTACTTTTTGGCAGGGACCTTAAAGCAACCCTAGAACACAACGAAGAATCCACCCTGAGGAAAATAAAGGAGAGACTAGACTTGTGGTCCCCCAAATACATCAGCTGGTGGGGTAGAGTAGAGACGATAAATATGATGGTAACACCAGCTATTATTATTATTATCAATTTGTTGAGCGCGATTGCTGCCCAGAGGCGTCCAAGCGCTGAGATTAAACAGAGATCTGACAGGGCCGAGGGTGCAGGAACTTAGAGGGATTTGGCAAATAAGGCTGTTTTCAGCTTCTTACGGAATGAGAGCAGGTCGGGTGTAGATCGAAGAGTGAGGGGGAGGGCATTCCAGAGCTTGGCGGCGTTCAGCGAGAACAGCCTGCCCCCCGACCTAGCTCTCTTCACTCTAGGAACAACTGCCAGAAAGGCACCCGTGGACCGCAGATTCCTGTTAGGGTGGTAGGGGGTGACCAGGCTGTTGTTAATTGCTGAACCGGTCTTCCAAAAGGCCCGGTGCGTAATGCACAGTGCCTTGAAGGCCACTCTCTGCCTTACTGGCAACCAGTGTAAGCTTTTCAGGCCATGTCTGGCCGACTGGGATCGTGGAATCTGGAGTATGGTACGTGCCGCGCAATTTTGTACCACCTGAAGCTTCCGAAGAGTCATCTCGGGTGCCCCTAGGTAAAGAGCATTATTTGAGTCCAGACGGGCCTGAATGAGGCCTTGTACTGCCACCTTCTTGGCATCAAGGGGCAGAAGTGGAAGAACCTTCCTTAGTGATCTAAGTAAGCCAAAACAGGTGGCAGACAGCCTGGTGGCCTGAGTGGAGAAAGAGAGCTTGTTGTCCAGCCATACTCCCAGGCTCTTCACACTATCCTTGGGAATAGGCGGTGTGCCTAGACCATCGGGCCACAAGGAGGTAAAAGGTACTGGTGAAGCTGGACCTAGGAGCATGAGCTCTGTTTTTCCTCCATTCAGTTTGAGGGAGGAGTTGGTCATCCATTCCCTCACGTTCTCCAAACAGTTCAGCAGGCCAGCCGAGGGATGTCTGTTGTTCTCTTGGGCCAATGAAACCACTAGCTGGGTATCGTCGGCGTACGACACGATCTTAATGCCGTACGGTTCGACTACCCCAGCCAGAGGCTTCATGTAAACATTAAATAATACAGGGCTCAAAGACGAGCCCTGCGGTACTCCACAGCTAAGCGGCCTGCTGGTAGATGTTGTGTCGCCATCAAAGATCTGAAAAGATCTGTCAGCTAGAAAGGAACTGAACTAACCATGACAGAAGACTTCCACAAAAAACTTGACAAGCTAATAAACAAGTTCTTATGGAAAGATAAGAAACCGAGAATCAGCCTACAGAAACTGAGACTCAATAAAGATCTGGGTGGACTGAACTTTATGAACTTTAAAAACTTCCAGACAGCCTGCCTAGCTAAACAAGGGATCTTCTGGATAACCAACACACACGACTACGAACCTGAGTGGCTAAAACTCGAAAAGAATATCCTGGGGGGTTTAAACCCAATAGCAATGCTCACAGCAAACAAGCACCCGGCCAGGCACGACCCCATCATCAAACACACCATAACAGCCCTGCTTAGAGTAGACAAACAAATGGGACAACGGATCAGAGGCACCAGCTGGGAATCAATCTGGTTTAATACGAGAATACAATACAAAGGGGGGACGATGTGCAACAAAACCTGGATCAAGAAGGGTATCACCACCCCAGCGCAGCTGGAAAAAGACGACTCTCCACTCATGTTCCAAAACCTCAAAGAAGTGCACAATCTTCCGGATGTAGAGCTCTACACCTTCCTCAAAATCAAGAAAGCCATCACCAAAGCGAGTCTACACAAGGGGAAACCCACCATCATACAATACATGAGCAACCTCAATAGGACAGGACACCAAACAGCGCAAATATACAAACTCCTGAGCCCCAAATCATCCGCACTGAACGCAAAAGCAACTAAATTCTGGGAAACACTGTACATGAGACACCTCAGTGAGGAAGAAAAGGGTAGACTATGGAGGTCAGCCACAACAAATAAAATTACACCACAACTTACACAGACTAAATACTGGCTCTTACATAGGGTCTTCTGGACTCCTGCCAAACTTGCAAAGGCAGGCATAAGGGACAGTAATACGTGCTGGAACTGCCATAGGGGGACAGGGGACCTACAACATCTCATCTTCGAATGTCCATAAGTCAAGACGTTCTGGATGAGAGTGAGTGACCTCATCAACACAACCATAGGGAAGAACATAAAGCCAGGCTTCATAGGGCTAGCCACAGCATTCATGGCACCAGACCTAGAGAACAAAGAGGAGAGAGACCTAGTAGACATCCTACTCACAGCAGCAGTCAAAACCATATTAGTAAACTGGAAAGACACAGCCAAGGCAACATTCAAGAGCTGGGTAAACTGGGTCACCTTTCTCAGAGGAGCAGACAACATCAGTGGGAAATTCTCACCTTGCCACAACGCTAAGAATGAAATGTGGGCGGCCCTGGATGAACACCTGGAGGTACACAAACCCCTGTAAACACACACACTGCACACTCCACTAGCAAGCAGCCACAGCTAAGAGCTAAGAAGGCAACACCGAGGCACCCCCCCCCTCTTTCTTTTCCCCTCTCTCACTCTCTGGGGGTTTACAGACCTACAACCCAAACAGCCTATACCATGTATGCTTTATGTACCCATGTAACCATAAAATGCATAATATCTCCCAGCTGTAAAAAAAAAAAGAACTATCAGAAGGTCTCTATTCAAAATGTCCGTTCATAGCCAGGGAACATTTACATATCTGGTGACCTGTGATTGACCTAAGAGTAAGGTCAAAAAGCAGATTCTTAAAGTGTGTAGATTACTCTGCAGTTTGGAATGCTTTTCTGCCGTTCGAGTTTTCTGGTTGCTTTACTTTCTTCTAAAAATGGGAATGAAGCACAACAGAAAAACTGCCAGTGTGAGGCCCTCGACAGGGTACCAGCTGGGTTTTGAGTGGCAATTGGTAGCTTTATGGAGATTCCAAGTTGCTCTAAAATCACCCAGTCACTCGAGTCACTGCTAACCAGAGAACGGAGAGGTGGACTCTTGTTGGGGTAAGGGGAGCACAAAACTTCAGAGTGAACAAACCGGCACGCTGAGATGACCAGATGGAGAATATTTTTCAGGAGGGTAAATTTAAAATTGCTGGTAGAACCTCCTAATCATTAAACTAGTTGTTAACGATTGACACATGACTGCCTATCACCAGCACACCTTGAAAGTACCGGTCTTTCATCATCAACTGAACCAATGCAACTACAGTCTGTGAAACAATGATTTGTTAAAGGGAGTTGTGAAGTCTGGAAATGTAGGCTTTCGGTGACATTTCAACTCTAGTTTATCGATAAGCCTCACCTCCTGCTTATCTAAGTCCACACATCTCGTATGAATACACTTTTTTGCATATGTCGTTTAATAATGCTGATCTCAGGTGTGCGGATGCTTTCTGACATCTCGCCAAGAATCATAGTCGGAGACCCATCTCAACGACAGTACAGGTATTTAATGGAAGATATTCGCCTCAAGGATGTCTGTGTGTAAGAGCTTGTTTGGCAATGCTCTGCTCATGAGCCCTGCTCTTTCCCACAGTGAAACCTGACTGGGCGTTTCTCCTCCAGAACGCCCTGCCTCTGCTGAGGAGTTTGAACTTGCAGGGCCAAGGGGGGGCTGCTGCAGTCTAATTAACAACTCAAGAGCGATGGCTTTAATGCGCACGAACCAGTCTCATTCTACACGCCCACCAAGTGCGCATCAAATGCTCTAAACTGTGGAAAATTGGCTCTGACGTTCACTTTGACTGCACCATTTACTGTCTCCTCAAATAACCCAGAGATGTCATGTTTCACGCTAATTAATTGAACGCCAGAGACAACCGTGACACGTGAAAGATTCGTTTGTATTGTGCAGACATATGGCCTGCAAGGAAACATCAAAGGTTCTCCCTCTTCATCTCTTTAGCAGTAACTGCAATCACCACGCTGGCCACACTGTCTCGGTTGTTGATATCAGGATTGACAGAATTCGAAGCTCGAGAGCACTGAGTATGAAACGCACAAACTCAACAATTTTTTAAACTTTATGTTTCGCCAAATATAATATCCAAAAACCAGGGGCGGAACTGGTTCTCCTGCAGCCCCTGCAGTGCAGGGGAGCCCCCAACCCTCCAATGGGCCCCCCATTCAGCCCAAGGCCCAAACATATCTGTGAGACTTAGCCTCTGCCAAGGACAGAATGTTACTTTTCTAGTGATTCTGTAGGCAGGGGCCCAGCTTCAAGGGGGGTATTTGGGGTTTTACAATCACCCGCCACGCCCCCCCCCAGATGTGTTGTCTTACTATTACTTATGGAACAGGGACTTTAAGTCGGTTTTGGTGGGGTGTCTGTGGAATTTCACCGGGGAATGTTGTATACAAACATTGACAAAAACACACACACTCTCTTCTCTGTTTTGGAGACCCTAAAACATTTTTGTTTTACAAAATATTGTGTTTCTCTCATTTAGTGCTCTTATTAATCTGTATTCCTCTTGCTTTCCACTGCCTCTGAAGCCTCTCTCACGCGCCCTGCTTGCCCTATAATGTATTTTAACATCAAATACCAGCGTGATGTTTCGGATATCTGATGTTCACACCCCCTCAATCTTACTGACAGCCACGGCCCGTGGAGGGAATTGCGGTGGGCCAGACAGGCGAGGCAGGGGATGGGCAGGGTGGGGGGTGCTAAAAACTGGAATATGGATAATTGGAGGTAAGTAAACAATTTAATAAATAAAACAAATTTTGTAGAGCGCCCTGCATTGCAAAATGTGACGCAGCGCATGCTACCAAATTTCTTACTTCTTGTCAAAGAGCAACATTTGACAGGAATGTACAATTGGCTTGACACTTCTTGTTCTCTCAGCCCTACACAGATGATCACTGGAGCCACTCAGGTAGCTTGCGGCATGATACATTTAATTTTTACATCTTCTAAGCTGATCTATTTTGGCTCTGCCCAACCTCTCCAATGGGCAGATCATTTTGCCCTTCTTTTTCCTTGGACTCGATCATCTAATTAAACACCCAAAACCACCCATCATGAGTTTGGTCCAAAATAATACTGGGCCATGTGTTTACAGCTTCTCTAACACGTGTCTCCAGCATTCTCAGGATGCTCTAATACCAAAATTCAGCATTACATCATCTGGATTAACACTCTTTCCAATATCGTGGCCACTATAACATCTTCTACCAACGTTTGCCCTCGCCAAAATATTCCTTGGTATATCTGCCACTTTACAGACATAAACAGAACTGAACGTATCTGGCACAAGAATTATTCAGAAGTAAAGGCATCTGTAAGACTAGCTTGAAAATCTCTAAAGCTGTTCTCAAAAACGCTACAGCAGAAGTTCCTTGCATTTGCATTTCCGAAGCCAAAAAAGCACCATTGGAGAGCTTTAAAGTTGTCAAATATCTATTTCCTATTGCACCCAAAGCATCATCTAGTCCTCACAGACCCTTTTTGATAGCTGTTCTGACAAAGTTGACACAAAATATAAAATGTTAGAGCTTCTTTCCTCATTTCATATTATGTTTCAAAATTGCTGGTGGAGTCTGTGGTATCGCTTCCTGCTGTCCCTCCATTTGGCCCTTGCTTGGAAACCTTTTCCTCCCATCTGACAACAACAAGAAAAGATGACATGATATTAAAATTGGATCCCAAGAAGTTCCTGGTCCCAACAAGACTAGTTCCATCAGTCGTAGCCTCGGCCATCATTGAACTCTGTAATGCTTTATTATCATCTTCTGGGCTTCCAGACTTTTGGAAACAAGCTATTGTCCGCCCTAAGTAAAAAAAATGTAATGATTCTTCCATTCTGGTTAATTCTCACACTGTGTCAATGCTGCTGCTGGTTTCTAAGATTTTTAAAGATTCCACCAATTATGAACTTCATGTCTTCACTAAATAAAATGCTTATCCGGACCCTGCACAAGCTGGCTTTCGCTCTTGCCGCCACACTGAATTTGTTCTATATATTGCATTACATAACCATATACTTATTCTGGGTAATGGTGGAAGTGCTGTTGCAAATCCTCCTGAATCTCTTCAACGCTTTTGGTACTGTCTTCCACCACACACTTAAGAATTGCATTCTCAAGTTGGGGGTGAGATGCAGTGCCCTTGACTGTCAGGTTTCATTCATCTCTAGCCATTCATAGGCCATCTAGCTTTTCTGATTTCAATCTAACTTCACAACTCTTTCTTGAGTAGTCAACCAGGGGGCCTCTTTGATACCTACCCAATTTAACATTTATCTTTGCGCTCTCGCCACACAGCTAAGGCACTTCAAATGTAAACTTTTCATTATGCCAATGACACAAAGCTACTTGTACAGCTCAATTCTATCACTGTTCTTTCTTTCACACAAAAGATCAGTAAACTTAGATCTGAAAGTTTTTTCTCTCCCCATACTTTGAGGAAAATCCACTATTCTCCCTTTACATGATCGTAGATCTACTACTCAAACTCTGGTAAACACACAGTTGTACTATGGTAACTGTCTATTTGGACTGGTCAATTACTATAGCCTTATTGCCCGCTGCCGAGAGCTATACCGGTTATTAAAGATATGAGGGTCTTTAACGAGGTAGAGGGTGTTTAACAACAACCGATATAGCCAGAAGCAAAATGCTTATAAGGTTATTAGAACATTTCATCAACCTAGGGCAGAATGTTCTAAATAAAAAGGGAGAGATAGAAAGACAATCATTTGAATGTTGGAGTAGAAGGCTTATACCAACCATTATAAGCCATGAGCCACTTCATTAACCTCGATGGAGCCTTAAACGTTCTAATGTTTTAATCTCTGGTAAGGCTTCAAATTAATTAAAATGCTCCGCCAGGCTTTAGTTTGAACTGCCTCACAGAGTCTCCCTATGGAAGCAACAATTCAATCTTAATTGGCTACCTGTAGTGAACAGAATTTCCTTCAGTTTAGGGGTTTGTCAACAGATAATTCTTGGCCTGGGCTCTTTCTTGGCACTTTGTAAGCTACCAGTGCACACAGACTCTCTGCTCTTAATCCTCACACCTGCCAAAAATGCCATTGATTCCCCATTCCAGGCTGGGTGTGAAAACGTATCCCTGCCTTACAGCTAAGGCACTCCATAAGTCCAGAACATGGTCCGATTGAGAAAGTTGGAATGGCGCACCTAACATCACATGTACTGCCAGGACCACAACAAAACTAACAACACACTGACAGCTAACCCTAAAATATGAGTAGAACACTACACAGCATTGATCTCCCTCCCTCCCTTTTGTTCTAATGCAGGTCCAACAGACTGCCCATAGGAGAAGTGTGGCTCACGGTGTAGAGCAGGCAGACCCGGAAGCTGAGGTCAGACCCGGGACCAGGGTTCAATTCCCAACGCGGCAGGGTCTTGAGCTCAAATGTCCACGGACTCGATAATTCTCGCTTCGGTGCCTGCTCTGATCATGGGTTCTCACTCTGCAACTCTGGGCATTAAGCTTGCTTAATCTCCACAACGGCCCCCCTGCGGCGGGATGCCTGGCTTTCACCTTGGGGATGCCCTGTAGGGGCTATCTCACAGGGAAAAGCCAGGACGGGTTCCCAAGGCAAGCGCCGGGAAACCTCCGGGTAGCTGTGCGCTCAATAAATGCAATAATAATAATAATAATAATAATAATACAAACCCCACAGCCCCATGAACCCAGCAGGGCACACACAACAAGACAGGACCCAACGAGAGGAACACTCCTACAATGTGGCTCCCATCAAATACCATTAGTAAGGAGAACCCTTACAAATCTGGAAACTGGTATGTCATTGAATCGAAATCTGATGTATAAATCAGATTGCACCATACATTGAGTGAAAATGAAAGAATGGAAAAGTATATCTCCTTTAACACACCCACAGTGTCTTATGAAAATACCCGACCTGAAGAAGGCCTTCCTCCAAACATCAAAATAGGCCCACTCCAGAAGGTCGAAACGCATTGGCGCAAAGCATCTTCGAGGCCAAGAGCTACCATTCACTGTAACATATAAGTGTACAGCTGCAATGTACCATGGGAGAAGAAAGTTGGGAATATACCCTGAGATAGCATTAAAGCTCTGACCTCCTTAGGGCCATAGAGATATGGGGATATATAAGCAATAGAGAGGATCAAAAGGTAACCAGGTCTCCATCAAAATCACCTTAAGGACACCAGTCAGGTTACATCAACAGATGGTTGTGATATTTTGGATCTATCCTCAGAAACAATGAGGTGACGTTTTGTAGGTAAAAAATGTAAAACTATAATGTTAGGCATTCTGTGTTCCTTTGATTGTACAATTTGTCTAACTAATTGTTTTTTTTCATATGAGATAAAGTTTATTATGTTGTGTAAAACACAGTCAAGCACTGATCGCCCTTGGTCTTGATGGTGCTATTTGTAAATTAACACGTGTACGTGTGTGTAAAAATAGTGTATTTAACTTTAAAAAGTAAAAATACACAAATGCAATTGGTAACAAGATTGTAAAAATCTTTTTTTAAATCAAAATTAATCACGGGGTAGCAATATTCATTTGTAAATATTAATGGGAGTAAAATCCATTTATGGACGCCAATAGGAACACTTTGGAGGGTTAGTTATGGGAAATGTAGTTGAATTCATGGTCTTTTGAGGCACCCTTATGCTAGCAACAGCTAAACCTCAGCACCTGCGGACTTTTTTTCTTTGCTGTCAATCTAATCACTACTTCTTCCAGACACTTTGAAAGATATGGCTTCCCTCAAAATCCAGCACCTTCTATTTTTTTAAGTTTAATAAGCTTTATTGACATACAGGTTCACTATAAAACATAGGGCGATATGATAATGATACTTCAAAATAATCAACAAAGTGTTACAGAAAATTCCATAAAACATAGTAAAAAGATGTTTACAATTTTAGGGTTTATAAGGAAATAAAAGGGGGGAGGGGAAAGAAAGGGGGAAAATAAGGTAAACTCTGCAACTGAGGATCATATGGCAATAACTATACATTAAAATAGAATAGGATACAATTTATATATTTATATACATCTTTATAATGTTGAATATTTAAAAAAAGAAGAAAAAAGGCAAAGAAAGGAACTAGAGAAATTATGGAGGTAAGACATTTTCAGAACAATTACAAGATACTTGAGTAATTGAAATGTTATTGAAATGAATTATTAGTGGTAACCAAAACATATCTCTATTTATTTGTGGATTACAATAAAAACCAAAAGCAGTATCCAGTCTATGATAGTGGCATACATTATTCCACCAAGATTTAACTGAGAGCTTATTTGAACATTTCCAATTAAGTGTAATCTGTTGAAAGACTAAGGCTACCATGAGGTCAAACAACCCTCGTTCATGAGGCAATAACCTAAGTGAATCTGATAAACTTCCCGTAAAGAGAAGGATATTTGATAAACAAGTGTGTCGATCAAAAATAAATAGATTTATAGATTTATAAATTATAGATTTTAGATTTATAAATAGATTTGTTACCAAAAAGAAATTGCTGGGTTACATGAAAAAAGGAGGTGACATAGATCAGCCGATGGGTGATCGCAAGACCAACAGGTCTTTTTTATCAGAGTGAGTAAAGTTGGCAATGGAAATGGGAGTTAAAAAAAGGCTGTGATGTAGAAAAAACATAGATTGAGTAGTAGATGCAGATCTAGAAATTTTTAATGATCTGAACCAGATCTTGCTCCAGAAGTCAGTGCTCCATACACAGCCCAAATCAGACTCCCATGCAAGCTCCACGTTAGTTTTAGTGCGCTCCGGATCAGCTGAGTTGGAAAATCTATAAATGAGAGAGGCCTTTGGAGACAATTATAAGATTCTAGTAAGCGGATCCTGCATAGATAAGGAGTCGTCAGAGGGGTGAGAATAAAAAACTTCCAGAATAGTTTCCATTGATATGCAAAAACGAACAATAAAATTGAAATGTAGCTTGGAATTGGGGAAAGGAACAAGGGGAGAGGCCATCAAACATGTCCTCTACACAAATGATACCCTTAGATCTCCAAGAGCTCCAAAACAAGGATCTGTTGTTAATAGTAAGGAGACGTTTGTGCCAAAGAGGAGAGCATAAAATATGTCTCTACAAATGATCTTTCATTGTCAATGACGTCTAAACAATGAGCAAGTGTGTTTGGCCGTAAAAGCTAAGTTTTCTGGGAAAGAGAAAGGGGAAAGCAAGCTACGTTCAACATTAACTCATAGAGGGGTGAGAGAAGAAATGCTTGTATGGAGCCAATGAGAGGCCTGTTTAAGACAAAAGGCTTTAGGATAAAATCTAAAATTTAGGAAATTCAAACCTCCAATAGATTTAAATTTTCTGAGGTGAGATGAAGAAATTCAGGATTTTTCACCATTCCATAGAAATTTGGAGAGAACAGAGTCCAATGTTTTAAAATAAAAAGAGGGAATATGAGCTGGATTCATGGAAAGAACATATAGTAAGATAGGAGTGACCATTATCTTAATAGAATTCAGGCAACCCCACCAAGAGAAAAAAAAAGAATTCCAGGAGGAGAGTAATTTGGAGACCCGATTGAGAATTATTTTCATATTTATTGTGATTGAGTCCGGAATGGAGTTGGTAAACCATAAGCCTAGGTATTCTAGAGCTATACCAAAGAAATTCAGTCAGGTCGAAGTGATGTTCGGAGCGAAATTTGGCTATGGGAAGGATTTTTGTTTTGTCAGAGTTCATTTTGTAACCCGATACAGCCGAAAAGTCTGAAATTTCTTGTAATAACGGGGGGATAGAAGATTCTGGATTTGATATAAAAAGTAAGATATTGTCTGCGTAAGCAGAAAGCTTCAAATGATGATCTCCATATAGAAACCCAGAAACAAAAGCGTTATGACGAATGTGAGATAGAAAGTGTTCAAGGGATAAGATTAAAAGAAGAGCAGATAAAGGGCAACCTTGTCTGACACGGAAGTGGAATGAAAAACAATTAGAAACAAGACCATTAACTATAATGGAGGCAGTGGGTGCGGTGTAGAGTAATGAGACCAAAGAAATTAATTTAAGTCCAAAACCATGCCATCGGAGTGTTTTAAATAAAAAAGACCAGTCGGCTCTATCAAAGGCCTTTTCAGCATCGATAGATATCGCAGCTAAGGAATAAGATAGAGTAGACGCTTTGTTCAAAACATTAAAGATTAATCAAAAGTTATAGAAAGTTAATCTACCCTTGACAAAACCACACTGTTTTGGGCCAATTAAATAGGGTAAAAGTTATTCAAGGCGAAGAGCTAATAGTTTAGCGAAGATTTTATAATCTACATTTTTCAAGGATGTAGGACAATAATTTTTACAGAATTTAGGATCCCTACCCTCTTTATCAACTAGACAAATAGATGCTTCAAGGAATGTACCACTTGCTTTCCCAGTAGTGCAAAAATACTGAAAGAGGTTGAATCGTTTTGAAAGTAAAAGATTAGAAAATTTTAAATAAAATTCCACTAAAAAACCATCTGGACCAGCGGATTTCTTTTTCTTTAATGAACCTAGAGAGCCAGCGATCTCCTCAAGCGATATGTCTGAGTCCAGAGATTTTAAATAATGATCTGAGGAAGAAGAGGGAGAAGTATTGCTGAGATAAGAATCGATAAGGGGGTCTGATGGTGGTGATTCCGGAGTATATACATTTTTGTAAAAAGAAGTACATTCATCCAGAATATCATGATCTTTAAAAAGGTGTTTCCAATCCGCTGATTGAATAGAATCAAACAGAGAATTTTCTTTTCTGGAATTAAGATAGTTAGCCAGGAGTGATCCCACCCTATCACGGGCTTCATAGTAATGGGCGATGCTACGAAGCAAAATAGAAGAGGCGTTATCTGTAGAGATTTTGTTAAATTCCAGCTTTGCATGGACATACTTCTGTAGAGTGAAATCCAATGAAGAGGTATAAAATTGATGTTCCAAGCATTTAATATTTGCTAGCGAGGCTTTATGTTGAGTAAGGGCATGTTTCTTTTTGTGAGATACAAAATCAATGATGAAACCTCGGGCAGCAGCTTTAAAAGTGTCCCATACCAAGGCAGGAGAAATAGATGCATACTCATTAAGAGAAAAGAATTCCTCCACAAAAGAAGTAAAGGAGGAGGAAAACACTGAATCTTGTAGAAGAAAGTTATTAAATCTCCATCTAGAAGACTTGGGCTGTTGACGGAGCAAATCAAAATCAGCAATCACTGAAGCATGGTCAGAAATCAGAATAGGTTCAATTGAAGATGAGATGAGAGTTTGAGCTAATGGTTTGGATAGGAATAGATAACCTAATCGAAAAAGGGAGCCATGTGGAGGGAAGAAAAATGAAAAGTGTGCTTAGTCTGGGTTACATAGTATCCAAGCATCTAGTAAATGTGTCTGTGTAATTGTACTGTAAAATTGTTAGTGGGTTTTGTGAGGGACAAAACGTGCTTGGGATCTGCGGTCAATACAGGGGTCTGGTTGCAATCGCCGCCAAGGATAAAGAATTCATCTTTGTGTTGCAAGCATTTATTTGTAATAGTGGGCCTGAAGGCACAATCTGGTTGAGTTGGACCATAAATATTGAAGACAGTTAAAGGAATGTTGTTATTAATGAGCAATTTAAATAAAATCCATCTACCATCAATATCTATTTCTTGTGAAACAACAGAACATTTAAACTTTTTATGACATAAAATAATGACTTTGTTTTTCTTTGTAGAAGTAGGCAAAACAAGAACAGAGCCAACCCAATTATGTTTAAGTTTAAGAGCCTCAGCTTCTGACAAGTGACTTTCTTGTAATAAAACTAAATCAGGATTATAGGAGGCTAAATGTGAGATCATTCTTTGCCTCTTTATAGGGTTAATAAATCCTTTTACATTCCAAGTAACAACTCTGAATGGAAGAAAATAACAGTATACATGGAATAATAGAGCCAACAACAGTGAAGGAGTATAGGAAAAATAAGCAGAGCAAGAAAGAAAGAAAAGGGTAAATAAAACAGATGTACCAGGACGAAAATAGTGATATACATGCTAGAGGAAAGGAGAGAAGAAGGATAGAAGAGTGTAGGAAAAAGAAGGAACAAAAGACACAACCAGAAGGGACAGTGCATGTCAAAATGACAACTGTGGTACATACCGTTTACGGGAAGAAGAAGACAACAAGGAGGAGTGGCGACAACAATGAAGATGACACAGCTGACAAGGGAGAAGGCACCACACCAGGACGCCAACATAACAGTTACGGAATAAACAAACCGAATATCAAATTACCTGCAAGGAAGGAAGAAAGATGAAGAAAAAAGTCAACCCACTTCAAATGAAAAATACATACATCGAGAAGCGATTTGTAAAGGAAGCAATCATTAGTGTAACTGAGAAAAATAATTCTGCAGAACTATAAAAGTCAAGTGACAGAAGATGGGCCTGGAATTTCCATTGATGTTGTAGAATGTGAATGAATGAATTTCCTTAAGTCCGCAGGATCTTCAAATGTGGACGTATTATTCTGAAATGTCACTTTGAAGATGCATGCATGGAAAAGGCCATATCGAGCTCAGAGGGTGCGTAAAGCAGGTCTTAGATCAAGGATGTCTTTTCGCCTTTTGGCCATTGCTGTAGAGACATCTTGGGAAATAAACAAGTTAATTCCAGACCAGACAAGATGTTTCTTAGCCTTGGCTCCATTTAACACTTGAAGAAGATCTGAAAATTGTAAGAAAAGAAGAAACACTTCCCAAGGTTTTGATGGAGCAGACGTAGAAGACAGACGAGGACCCAGTCTGTGAGCATGCTGGATATTCAAATTGGTCGAAGGAGGAAGGTCCAGAAGCTTTGGAAAGAAGGATGTGAAGAAAGCAACAGGATCATTCCCTTCGAGGCCCTCCGGAAGGCCATATAATCATAGATTATTATGTCTGCTCCTGTTTTCGAGGTCTTCAGCAGATTTTTTTAGAAGTGAAATATCCTTCTCCAACGTTGCTATCTTCACAGCAGTATCCGGGGTATCGCCAACACGTTGTTCCACTAAGGAAAGTCAGGAATCCATAGAGGACCACATGTTATCCAACACTTGTAGGCGAGTATTAGTCTTTTCAATAAAGGAGCGCAAAGCGCGTATCTCTTCCACAATAGTGTCTAAAAATACACGAACAGAAAGTTTAGGAGGGGAAGGCAGATCTTGCTTAAGACGCTTGTTGGTCATGGGGGTTGCCTGCGTCTTAGAATTCGGCAAAAGGAGTGGTATTGAGCAAGAGGTAGAAGTAGATGACTGAGCCAAATCTGCTGTAGAGAACCAACAGTTCATGGAAGACTCAGTACATGAAGAATCAGCTCTGGATATCCTGGAAATGCCACCCTTATTTGAACCTAATAGGTTTTTGCTTCTGCCCATAAATAACCTTGAGATGTGCAGTCAAGAGATGAGTAGTCTAGAAAAGGGCACAGGCAACAATAGGCATGTATTTCCCTCCAGTAGACTCCCAGAGCCAGAGAAACAGATAGTCTGCTATTTGCGCAGATCCCACCAGACCAAAAAGGCTCCAGGAAAGTCAAAGCGTGGCAAAACCAATATAGGGCCAATAAAATACCAAATATCGTGAGGAAATAAGCCTCAAAAATAGTGAGAAACAAGCGACTGGAAAACAAAATGGCTGCACAATATTGAGGTGCATTTTAAAGTCCCAAAATAAGTGCGAAGAAAGCCAGCAAAAAGAATGAAAAGACTTTCCTTCAATGCAGGGTTTGTTCCGAAGTCGTTTTTGGTCTGTTCCTCATGTCTTCAAGAATGCAGGAACTGCATGATAATCACGGCACTCCCGCCGCAGTGCGGAGCTCCTATATCAGGTGGCCATCTTGGGCGCTGCCACGCACGTTCCCCAAATCCAGCACTTTCTAATCTGCGACAATTTAATTTTGTCACTGCATAAACATCTGATGGTCTGAAAGTGCAGGGATGAATCTTGGGCTGTACAAATTACCACAGAAAAACGTCCTCATTTATTTACACAAAGCATAAAAGTTTTGGAAGAGTAAGTGATATCATGACCAGAGCTTATTGTACATATAAAGACAAGTGACACTGTGGTTACAAGATTAGAGGAAAGCTGTGACAAACCTGCAAAGCCTTCACCCCATGCCTGAACATCCACCTCCAAAACTGCCTGCAAATCTCGGGCAGGAAGGACTCTTAAACTGCATAATCCTCTATGAAGATCTTGATCTACACCAAGCCCGGAAAGAAAGAAAAAAATAGAACAAATAAAAAATAGATAAAAGTCCTCTGACAAGGGTTCAGCAAGCATCTGTCCCCAAACCAGACACAAATTAAGAGTAGTGGAGATGTTATTTTGCTATTTTAGGGGCCTTTGGCTCGCTACAGAGCCCTTCTGTTGCGCAAACTAAATCTTCTTTGAAACAGGTGGGCAGTAGAGTGATAAGGCCTCATTCAAAAAGGTAAAGGTACACTTTTGTATAAGATTTCTATTGTTTTGGTACTCTCAAACTACTAGTTTAAATTTACTAATAGTAATTGTACGATTGCTCAGACTCCGCAGTCGGGGCAGAGAACTCCACTCATAAAAAAGATAGGACTGTTCTGTCTGGTTATGTGTGGAGACTATGCAGTTGTAAATATACTACTAATATAATACTTTTGTGAATAGCAAACAATCGTAAAGTGTAGAGTTCGAATGAGGAACTGGTTCTGAGACCGCGATTATCAACATGGATAAGGAATATTGGCTGTTACCCCTGGCCTTTGGATTCTTCTATAATTTGAATTATAAGTTAAAGTTATTACGAAGGACCTGGGTTTTACTGTCCAGACGAATCGATCAACTTGGAAAACTGTGGAATACTGAGCATACTTACAATTCTTTTTAGAACCTGGGCCCTTACGGAATATGTTCCAATTTTGAAACCACTTGATTGTTAGACCAAGGTAAAGACATATTTGCCCTGACGAAGTTCCATTTGGAACAAAACGACTTGGCTGATGTCCAAGTTTTTAATTAAAAATTCAATAAAGAGTCTATTTTGGAATATACACTGAATTTTTTTACTTCATCCTGGTGCACCGTCCCTCTTCTTTTGAATCCTAAAGTGTAAGTTTATCTTTGTGAAACAGGCCCAATATTTGTGAACACCAAAAAAATTGTAAACTTACACAAAAGTGTAAGTTTACCTTTGTGAATTCAGCCCGTAAACTGGGAGGTGCACACACCTAATGCCAAGTGGGGACATAATGAAGACTTTAAAGATAATACCACTGATTTACAAAGGTAACTTAGTCTTTTGATTAAGTTTACACTTTAGAGTAAGTATAATACTTTCAGTATTCACAAACTGCACTTTTGTAGAAACTCTGCAGGAGGGGTCCTCTGCAATACATGCAAAAAGCAGGCGTCCTAAAACGCCATACTGATGCATAAGTATAATCTGAGTAGAGCGAGGCCTAGGGGATATGACCATGATAAAGAAGATTGTCTAATGAGAGAACAAAGATTTTGAGAATTCTAACAAAGTAAAAGACTTTTACAGAAATGAGAAATTTGAACAAAAATATAAATAAAATCATAGCATGTTTTATCCCTACACATGTGTAAGTTGTATAGTGCTAATGATTATGGATTAACATGATTAAAGAAGTACTTTAAATTATCTTTATTCCTAATTATCATACATTTCGATATGCTTCAGGCATTAAGCAGGAATGCTCAGTCAATATACGGAGAATGTTTTGCAAACAAACAAAAAGCTGTAACATACTCACATGCAGAGGTGTAACTCAATTAGTACAGTACAAATTTTTCTAGGAACTTTTTGGTATGTGGCTCATAATATCACATCACCGTAAACATAGTTTAAAAATCTTGTTTATGCTAAGACAATGATAGATGTTTGAGATCAGACAGAGAAAACCACAAATTCTCATGATTTCATCCTGCCCCTCTCTGAAGAAAACAGCAAGACTGGAGACCAAATAATTATAGTTACTCACTTACACTAAGGTAAGATGACGGACAGTTTAACATAGCGCACTAGGATTTGGAATTCTATTCACCTCACAAAGCTGCTACTCACTTACTATAGCAATAGTATACAAAGAGTTATCCTTATAAGGAAACAAAAATACAAAAAATATTGATGGCCTGACACACAAATGTTTTTCATACATGTGCAACTTGCACTTGGAACAAACATTTGCAATGCAATACGTCTCGCATTAGGAAAGTTTGAGCTGTTGGTATTGTAAATGACAATTTTTTTATTTATGTTTTGGTTTTGAAAATAGCGAAATTAATAGCTTTGTCATTTACAATGCCAATAGTTATAACTTTCGCAAATGTGACACCTATAGCATTTGTAATGCAATATGTGTTGTATTTACGTGACTTAGATGTATTGATATTATAAATAACAATGGCTTTTAATTTTTTTTAATAATTAATACTTAAATAAGTTATTGTAATTTATAATGGCAATAGCTTAAACTTTTGTAAATAATTTTTGTGAAGATTATGTTCAGTGTATTTTATTGTGACAAAAATCCAAGAACAGAAGTTAAATATTAACATCTTTCTGTGACATTTGTAATAAAGCTTAAAACATTGAGAGAACATATTTGAACAAGTTGTTGTTGAATGGTTGCACAGATTGATGCTGTTGTGGCGCTGAGTGATTTTGTGGTGGCGACGAGTGATGCTGTGGCAGTCAGTGATGCTGTGATAGCGCATAGTGATGTTTTGGTGCCCCTGAGTGATGCTGTGGTAGTTCTGAGTGATGCTGTGGTGATGCGAAAGATAAAGTGAAGGTGATAGATAGATAGATAGATAGATAGATAGATAGATAGATAGATAGATAGATAGATAGATAGATAGATAGATAGATAGATAGATAGATAGATAGATAGATAGATAGATAGATAGATAGATAGAGTGCAATAGATAGATAGATAGATAGATAGATAGATAGATAGATAGATAGATAGATAGATAGATAGATAGATAGATAGATAGATAGATAGATAGATAGATAGATAGATAGATAGATAGATAGTTAGATGTGGGTGGTTGTGGTTGTGGTTGTAGTTGTGTGTGGTTGTGTGTGGTTGTGTGTGTGTGGAGATGTGTGTGTTGGGTTGTGTGTGTGGTTGTGTGTGTTGTGTTTGGGGTTGTGTGTATGGTTGTGTGTGTTGTGTTTGGGGTTTTGTGTGTGGTTGTGTGTGTTGTGTTTGGGCTTGTGTGTGTGGGGTTGTGTGTGCGGTTGTGTGGTTGGTTGAGTGGTTGTGTGGGTGCTTGTGGTTGTGTGTTTGTGGTTGTGTGTGTGTGGTGTGTGTGTGTGGTTGTGTGTGGTTGTGTGTGTGTGGTTGTGTGTGTGTGGGGGGGGTTGTGTGTGTGTGGAGTTGTGTGTGTGCGGAGGTTGTGTGTGTGTGGGGTTGTGTGTCGGGGGGTTGTGTGTGGGGTTGTATGGGTGTGGGGTTGTGTGTGGATGGCTGTGTTTGTGTGGGGTTGTGTGTGTGGGGGTTGTCTGTCTGGGGTTGTGTGTTTGTGGGGTTGTGTGTGTGGGTTCTGTTTGCGTGTGGGGTTGTGTGTCCATCCAAGTGAATCTGGACATAGAAATGTTTTTCAGTAAAGCGAGAGCGTTTGGTTCACACTCGCCAGCAGAGAGAGCCAAGTGAAGGCCTCAGAGAAAAGATGTTCACATTCAGGTCAAAGAGCACAAATTGCAATGTATTTATATGGCTTGGTTTTGGTATTTTTGCAGTTTGTGTGCGATCTAATGAAATTGTTCCTTATCTCTGTTACTGACACTAGATTACAATCAGTGCTTTATTCGAGGGTATGCATATAGCAATAATGCATGATTAATGCTGAAACCGACGGAGATGATCTTTGGTAAAGACTCTCTAATTCGTAATTTTATGATCAATCGGGAAGAAAATTATACTTTGAAGTCACAGTTTAAAGGCTGTCCAATATGCTGCCTGTCCATCTGAGACAAAACATAAGCTTGCACCTTTCCGTAAACTTCTATTCACTTGTTCAGATCAGATATGTTCGGAAAAACTGTTATGGCAGTATTATATTCCACTAAGTCCCACCTAGCTCTTTTTTATGGCACAGAGAAACCCTGCGTGCATTTCGTTGTATACCTAACAGTTTCGCTGGCTTTAAATCACATGGTCACAGCAACTTGGAATGATGCCAGGAATCTAAAAGCAACTGGTAGGGTGATTGTGCAGGGAGAGCAAATTAAATAAACAAGTTTAGCCTTCTTTTACTTGGGAAATCTAAACGTTTACCCTGCTGCAACCAAACAACTAATGGTGATGCATTTTACTATTAACTCCAAAGTAAAATCAATCTAACTTTTGCCCAGCAGGTGGCGCTTGTGCCTTATCAATTGCACTCAAACTCTAAAAGTTGCTAAAACACTGTAATCTTCGCTGTTTAAACTGCACAGAGCACCGTATTATCTAAAGCCAATAAAAGCATAGGAGTTTGGCTACAAAAATAAACGCTTAGGAGCTGCAGTCACCTTAATTAATGAAAAAATGACATCAGCTTTTATCTGAGTGACGAGAACCCTAGTGGGGCCTGCGGCACTTCAAAGCATCATAGATATGTTACTCAGCCTGTAAACAACAAGTAACAAGCAGGAAGTGGGATGAGGGAGGGGTGGCAAATGGTGAGCACTTTCGCAGCCACTTTGATGTTCTCAGTGGCCATGCGGCTCACAGAGAACATCAAAGCGGCCGCGAAAATGCTCCCAAAGGCTGTAGGCAGAGAAACGGTGCGCACGACCGCCGCACATGCACTGTGCCCGATCCGCCTGCAGACTTTGGGAGCATTTTTGAAAGCCCCTTACTATACTCTTGCAGAACAACGCATGCGTGTTGGTTCAGCGAGACCTAAAAAGGTGACAACACTACACCTACCTTCCAGATCCTAATTCACAAAGTCAGGATCCTCAGGTTTTTGCATTGTTAGTATAATATCAGTTATCAACAAGATGAGTGAGTTTATTTACATTCATAAGCAATACTTGGGATGTATTGAAATGGATCAGAGGTGTGGGCAATAGCAATTGTACCAACATTTACAAAGCCAGTGTAAAGGGTGGCTGGTACTCCCTAGATATTGGTTAAACTGGAGTATCTGCCCCACTCTTCAGTGGAAGGGAGTGTCTAGTGTAAGATTGGTGTCCTGAGCGTATTTGTAAAAATTAATATATGGACAAGAAAGCAGGCATGAGAGGTTCTGGCACATGAGCTCCGAACAGCTGGTTCCTTGATGTAATCAGGAGACCAGTAATTCTCCCCCCAATCATTTCACGATATTCAGCACCCACTATATAGATCATTTGGTGGACCATGCAACATGCAAGCATGGTGAGGCAGTTAAATGTTATATGGCTACTGCTTTATAGAAACATTGCTGATCCAATCATCAACCAGTGCTATCATTGGCCCCTCTGCACGATTAACAGTGTTTGCCAGGGGATAAGCTTTTGGTGGCTCTGAGTACTCCAACTCTATTGCTTGGATTTGATTGAGATAGTAATGCTGAAGTTGACAGCTCACAGAAACCAAGCTTGCCCTTAGAAGTGTGTTAGATTTTTTCTCCCGTTTAGTATCCATAGAGCCCTGGTTCTAAAGGGAGGGGCGAGGCTATGCTGACATTCTGAGAAGCATAATCTTGATTCTGTAAACCCCTAAGTCTAAATAAAAATAATAATGGTTGCAAGGGTAAGTATTTTTAAAATGTTTTTTAAAACAATTATATCCATAAATGTATTAACTGTAATTCAATTATGTTATTATTTAATCCACATGCGAGGAGTTAATATACTGTATAATGTTGTTTACTATTTTAATGTCAATAATTATTATTTTGGATTAATTTACATTTAAATTATAAATTAAAATAATTTTACTTATTCATTTTTTTAAAAACTTTATTCAGTTTCCCTTTAGTTTCTCATAAAAAGACTTCTACCCAAGGTGGAACATGTCCACAATCTAGGTGAAACGTAAAATATAGTCTTAAAGATACTTGAAATAGCTTTGCGGTTGTAAATAGAAACACAGGAAACTTCACTCCCTCACTGGAGTGAGATGAGACTTGTAAGTCTGCACCTAGTTATAAATCTCCACTCGTAAATAGTGAATAACAAAAAAGTGGAGACTTATACTTAAATGTAAGGATGAATATACACGTGAGTTAATATACACATATACATTTACCTTTGTGTTTTGGTCCCGTGGAGATATTATTTGAAACTTACTGGGGCTCATTGATGTTTGGAATGTGAGAATTATTCTACAGGTGGGATCAAATTTTTTCCATACCTACTCCCAATATAGATAATTGCTTTCTATTTGCCAAGTTAGATCCTCAGCCTAGGTTCCGGATTCATTTCATGGTAATCTCAGAACACTCTTCCATTTCCTTGACTATCTTATGTCATCTGGGTCACCAGCCTGTGCAATTTGGAATGTTGCAGAGCACTTACATCATGTTGGCTTCCATCAAACGGCCCGTCAATTTATCTGCCCTAATGAGGGCTTATCTTATCTAAATATAGTGTGGGAGGCTCTGAAATCACAATGACCCCCACTACCATGTAGCCAGACATTTCCATTAGGTACCCTTTGGGGATAGATCCAAATCAACATATTGGCAGTTGAACCATGAAATCACAGGGAAGGTAATAGAACTCCAAAAAAGAGTTAAAGTACCTTATCAACATTGAAACCAAAAGTCTCAGAGGTTTTAATTCAGAAGTGGAACTCAGGGTGCACAAATTTTTACACAAATTTTATTTATTATGATAACGGAACTCAAAAGAGATCCACATAAGAATTCATAAAGTCATACAACAAAATTCCATAAAAAGTACAAAGGAAATATACATAGTATTAAGTAATCAATATAATGTTAAAAAGCATTTAAAGAAATAAAATAATTTAAAACAAAACATTTCATCGGGGGGATTAAGCATTGCTTCAATGAAATCATAAGCAGTACGAATGCCCAGTTGGAGGCACATAGGTCTTAGCCATTTACGTCTAAATGCCATAAGGGCCGGACAAACGAAAACAACATGGTACATATCCTGGGTATTAAGGTTACAATGATTACAGATATCTGAACTACCATACCATTTGGACAGAAGGAAATTTAACGGGAGCAAATTATACCTTAACAGCAGCATAAATCGCCTAATTCCATGAGGAAGATTCCAGCATATGTATGGTTGGGGAGTTTTTATTTTACAAAATTTACCAATAGGGAACATTCCACTCACCGCTTTACTGGTCCCACTATCAACTCTAAAGCTCAGCTCCCAAGAGGCAGATTTTAAAGATAACTTCAGTTGGGTGTCAGATAATGTGAAAAGACTTTGTTCGTCTAGCTGTAGTAGCGCAACAGCCTGTCGGAAATTCCTCACAATGGAGGAATGAGCATTAAAGGAACCCAACAGCTCATTTTTTATTAGATATCTCAATGTACCAGGCATTCCTCTTGCAATGTTATAGACCCAACGCACCACACTCGCAGATGCCTGAGCCCGAGAGCTGCGCAATCCAAAATCTCGTCTCAAAGAGGAGGTAGAATTTGCGGTACTGACAGAGGCTAAATTGCGTAATATTTTTCCTTCAGTAGAATCTAAAAAATTCCAGCATGCCATGTCCACTATTTCTAATCCATAGATTAGGGATGCAGGGATTTTTGCTCGGAAAACCTCGAGCAATATGGAAAAATGCCTTCTGCCAGTCGCTTTGTAGAGGGAAATAAGACTCTTCCCTTGAACGAGGGCTTTTCTGCTGTTATTCTCCGTGTGGGCTTTTTCACTAAGATTGTTCATGACAATCTTACCAAGGAAGGGATAAGATTTCACTACTTCCAATCTTTCACCCCCAATGGACCAGTAGTAGTTTTCATATTTGGAATTTCTCTTTCGCTGAAAGCACATTATTTTACTCTTTGAGATATTGATTTTTAAAAAGTGAGCCTTAGCGTAGGAGGACAGGGCTTGTAAGCGGTTATTCAAACCTTTTGGGGTGAGGTCCAAGATTAAGATATCATCTGCGTACATTAAGCACGCTATTGGAGCTCTCCCCAAAAGTGGAGCAATACCATTACTGGTTGATAAAATAGCTTTGGGGAGGTCAGCGATATATAGGGAGAATAACAGGGGAGCCAATAGACAGCCCTGTTTCAGACCATTATCTGTGGGTATAACCCTAGACAGTCCTCGCTCGCCACCCATTAAAACTCTGCACCAAGTATCTGTATGTAGTGCGATAACTAATTTTAATAAACTAGATGGTATCTCTAATTTGGTTAACTTACTCCACAGCAGGGACCTATCCACTTTATCAAAAGCCGTAGAGAAGTCAATGAAAGCCCCAAATACACCCCCTCTACGAACTGAAACATATTTTTCCACCAGGATTTGAAGAGCAGTAAGATTATCCAAAGTACCATGCTGTTTCCTAAATCCAGTCTGTTCCAACGGGAGTATTGCAGATTTCGTTACCCAATCATTAGACTATTCAATAAACATTTAGAAAAAACTTTGCCTATGGCATCTCAGGGTGCATTTGGGAGGGAAATGAGGGGGGGGCAACCTTTATAACGCAACTTTTAGCACGCAGTTCTATAACAACGCAGACTTTAAAACGAAAACCATTATAACGCATGACACTGGTGGCGCTCTAAGATAGGGAATAGTTTTAATTTACTATCCACCACCTTCCTTAGTGTCCACGGGGACTGGTGTTGGAATATTAAATTAGACTATTCACTATCTAGCACCCCCCAGTGTAATGCGTTGTAATGGAATGCATTTTAAAACGTGCGTTGTTACAGCATGCGTGGTAAAACATGCATTGTAACAACGTACATCCGAAGTGAGGTGGTCGGTTAGGTGACTCTGGATATTTGTACCGGTTTTCTATTTTTTTTCAATCTCTTATATGTTGATTTTATTATAGGAAAAAAGAAAGGGGGGCTTCAAGAATCATGACGCATCACTTTAGTGCGTTCCCCTCCCCTTTCTTCTGACTCACAAGTGGATGTCAACACTTCACAACACAGATAAGTATATCTTTCAGCTTTGCCCCTTTTTTGTTTGTGTTTTCTTAACTGCATCTTTTTTTGCAAGTTTGGTCAGTCTACAGTTTCATTTTACCGTCACTTATATGCAATTTTGCATCACTGAACTTCTTGCAACAGTTACATTTGCTCCTTTGTAGTCCATCACGAACCATGTATTTGTCCACTTGGGCTGTATACAGTATGTTGACAGTGATGTTTGATACTGGTTAGGATTTATCTGGATTTTTTTGTTTAAAAGAAATTACTCTTACTAGACATTATGAATATACGCCCAGAGCTGTGGAATGCCACTGTTCTATTTTGCTGCATTTGTGTGACCACTATATTGTGTTGTGTTTTGGTGACATGATATCTAAACTAATCAATGTTATAATTGTATTGTAAGCCATCAATGGAACCTACAATTGTATTTCATAACATTTTATAGCTGCCAACTAGGGTCCTGAATATCTATTTTACGTCACAGTAGTATGCGACTTTATGTGTACACATGATGTGGCGAGTTATAGTTAGTGTTGTGTGGTTAGCGAGTTGAAAAGAGTGTGAAACGAGGTCAGCTACTTAAAATATTTTAAAGGTGGTGGATAAATTGTAAATGAAAGTTAAAACTATAACTTTAACATTTTTAAAGTTTGTATAGTTTAAACTTGGTTTGTATAGGAAAAGTATGTTTTATCCTTTGTTTTTTCATTGAATTTCAATCTATTTAATTTTTTTAAATAAATCTTTCAAATCGTAGAGTCTAGTTTCGCAAGAGGAAGTGTGTTGTCATAGACTGGACTATTGTAGATTTGAATTTAGTAGAGTGTAGTAGCGTATTGTACAGTGTAGTAAAGTGTTATATTGTGTAGAGGCATGGTGTATCATATAGTGGAGTGAAGTATTGTAGACTGGAGCTTCAAGTTGTACAATGGACTGGCATGTCGATCAGTAGATTAGGATGTCGTACACTGTCATAGGTTGAAGTAGAGTGTTTCAGAGTGTAGTAGGGTGAATTAGAGTCTTAGTGTGGAGTATCATCAAGTGGAGTGTTGTACAGTGGTGCAGAGTGTCGTAGGGTTAAGTGCCATATCATACAGTTGGCGTCCAATCATATAGAGAAGTTAAGTGGCTTGCCATTAAGTGTCATACAGTGTAGTACAGTGGCTTAGAGTGGATGAGCATAGAGCAGAGTAGAGTGTCAGAGTGGCATGGAGTGTAGTACAGTGTTGTAGAGTGGAGTTGCATACAGTGGAGTAGAGTGTCTGACAGTGGAGTGGCATAGAGCAGAGTATAATACAGTGGCATGGAGTGGAATAAAGTGTAATAGAGTGGAGTGGAGTGAAGTTCACTGGAGTAGGGTAGTGAAGAGTGGAGTAAGGTGTCATAGAATGGAGTGGATTATAGTGGCATGGAATGCAGTTCAGTGGATTGGCATAGCATACAGTTGAGTAAATTGTCATAAATTGGAGTACCGTATTGTACTGCAGAGCAAAGTGGGGTGTTGTACAGCTTTGAAATGTGAAGTTGAGTAGAGTGGCATACAGTCTAGTTGATTTTTGTAGAGTGGAGTGGTGTATAGTGCAGTACAGTGTTGTAGAATGTGGTACAGTGGATTGGCATACAATGGTATTTAGAGGCGTACAGTGGAGTAGTGGAGTGCTGTGTCAGAGTAGAGGGGAGTAAATTGGGGTGCAGTGGCATATAAAGAGTTGCATAAAGTGTTGTATAGTGGACTAGCATATCATAGAGTAGAGTGGAGTAGAGCGTTGTACAGTGGCATACAGTATAGTACAGTGTTGTACAGTGAAGTGTAGGAGTATTGACAGGAGAAAATTGTTGGAGAGTGGAATTCAGTGTAGTAGAGTGTTGTAGAGTGGAGTTACATAGAGTGCAGTAGTGTGTGAAGCAGTGGAGCTGCGTAGAGTGGATTGTTGTACAGTATTGTAGAGAGAGGTAAAGCTCGTACAGTGGAGTAGAATCGAGTGGATTGGTGTAACGTAGTGTGGAGTATAGTACAATAAAGAATATTGGTGTATTGTAGAGTAGAGCCGCATGGAGGGTACATGATAGCATAAGTAGCAAATTGGTACACATTGTGCAGTACAGTTGAGTAGGGTACAGTGGATGAGCGTAGATTGGGGTGGCATACATTGAAGTGGCGTAGTATAGGGTCGAGGAAATTGTTATAAATTGGAGTGCCATTTCAAACAGTAGAATAGAGTGCTGTGTTGTACAGTGTTGGAAACTGTCATAGAGTAGAGTGTTGTACAATAGAGTGTACGGGCATGGAGTCAAGTGCAAATTTGGACAGTGGAGTGTATGAGGACAGAGTGGAGTAGAGTCCAGTAGAGTTGCCTAGAGTGTAGTAGAGTTTTGTAGAGTGGAGTTACATAGAACAGAAGAGAGTACACTGAAGTGTTGTAGAGTGAAGTAGCGTTCAAATATAGTGGCATAAAGTGGAACAGTGTAGAGTGGAGTAGCATTGATTGACGTGGTGCCCTCATTTTAAGTTAAACTCTCTGATTACCTTGCAAACTATACAATGCCCTAACTGTTTGTATAAACTCACACTTCCAGTTCCTCTACAAACACAACATTTGCCCCTACCAAACCCCAAGGCCAAATTTATACAGTGTGCGCTTATTAATGCTCGTTCCCTCATAAAACATAAAGAGGATATCAATGACTTTATACAAACTCAGAACCTAGATCTCCTCTTTCTTACTGAAACCTGAAACCTGGGCGGATCAATCATCCAGTCCTGATTTTCGTATTGCCGTTCCTGATGGTTATTTTGTGGTTAGGCAGGATAGACCCCCAGGGAAAAGAGGAGGCGGCATCGCCATTGTATACAGAGATAATCTGGTAACAAGGACAGAATCAACTAACCTTGAGTCAGCGGAAGCACTAACCTTCTGCATTAAACTCTCCCCCATACAATCCTTTAATGGCACTCTTATCTACCGCCCACCTTCCCCTCGAACCCCCTTCTTAACATCCCTCAATACATTATTAGAGCTTATAGCAGCTAAACCGGACCACACCATACTAGGTGATTTTAATTTTCATCTTGAAAATCTTAATGATAGAGCTTCATCCATCTTATTGTCTGACCTCTCTTCTGTAGGTCTTAAATTATTGAATGCCGCGCCTACCCATCAGGCCGGGCACACTTTGGACGGTATTTTCTCCAACAATCCATATATCACCTTACTTTCTTCACAACCACTAACATGGACAGACCATGCTGCATTAATGTTCACCATCACAACCAGAAATGATAAAAATACAACTCTGTCAAACCGCTCCACACAATTTAGAGATTGGAAAAATTTGGACGATTTAACTTTACATTCTACTTTGTTCGTTACCCAACCAGAGGAAATAAAGGATGCACATATTGCCTCAGAAAACTACACGGCCTGGCTTAATAATGCCTTTAAAGTATTGGCCCCTGTAAAATCTATACAGCCAAATCGCAACTCACCTTCAGCCCCTTGGTTCTCCGAAACTCTCAGACGGGAAAGGCAACGCTGCCGAAACTTAGAAAGACGTTGGCGAAAACACTATCACAACAATGATATAGAGGTATACAAAAAAACTCTAGCCTCCTACAGAAAGCTGTTAACTATAGAAAAACAAAAATACTACACGGATCAAATAGAGTTAGCAAAAAGCTCCACTAAACAACTCTATCAAGTGGTCTTAAATCTGTCCACTCCACCCATGTGCACCACCATTGAACCAACTCAAAATCTCTGCAATGAATTGGCAGACTTTTTTAAACTTAAGGTCAATGACATTTATGCTAATTTCTCCTCAAAATTTACCTCGGAACCCCCTAGCCCCAACACAAATCATGCCCCCACTTCACCAGTTTTGTCTGAATTTATCCAAACCACTTCTTCTCAGATAAAGGAAATTATGGCCACTATCAAGTCAGGATCACCACTGGACCCATGTCCTCCCATGGTAATAAAACCAGTTACGGACTTGATAGCTCCCATCCTAACAAACATTTGTAATGCAATGTTTTGTTCAGGTTCCTACCCCTCGGTTTGGAAGAAAGTAATTATTAAACCTCTATTAAAAAAACCAAGCCTGGACCCTGCAGAATCCAAAAGTTACCGACCTATTGCTTCCCTTCCTTTTCCGTCAAAAATATTTGAAAAAATCATGAACCATCAGCTGGCCAATTATATCGACCAGAATAATCTCCTTGATGAGACCCAATTCGGATTCAGGAAGGGTCACGGAACTGAAACCGCCCTAATAAAGGCGGCAGAGGAGATCAGAGTCATCATGGATCAAGGCGGTGCAGCAGTCCTAATACTATTGGACTTATCTGCGGCCTTCGACACGGTCGATCACAATATTCTGATCGACCGTGTCGGAAAGATTGGCATTCAGAACAAAGCCAAATCACTGCTGTCATCGTTCCTCTCGGGCCGTGAGCAGTCAGTTAAACTGGGTGACTTCTTCTCCCCTGTTTTCACCTTACCCTGTGGTGTTCCCCAGGGATCCTCGCTAAGTCCGACGCTATTTAACATCTATGTGTCGGACTTGGCGAGGGTCATCAAATCATACGGCATTGGGTTAACATCCTATGCCAATGACACCCAGCTGGTACTGGCTGTTCATAATAACGGAGGAACAGTAGCGGCCAACTTTCCGGAGGGTATGATAGCAATCAGTTCCTGGATGGACCATAACTGTTTAAAATTGAACTCCGACAAGACGGAGGTCATGATATTGGGTAGTCTGACCCCGTCTTGGTCCCCAATATGGTGGCCTTCTGACTTAGGCCTTCCCCCTACCCCGGTCTATAAAGTCAGGAATCTAGGAGTTCTATTTGACAACAAGTTGTCATTTGTAAGCCATGCTAATGCGGTAGTCTCGGCATCTTTTTATATTTTAAAGATGATCAAGAAATTACTACCGTTTTTGCCACCCAGTGCAGGTAAAACCCTGATGTCAACCTTGGTTCTTTCTAAGGTTGACTACTGTAATGGATTACTTCTAAATGCCCAAGAACAAGTTTTGAACAAGCTTCAGCTTGTCCAAAACGCCGCCGCCAGAATTCTGACTAACACTCCAAAATTTCTTTCCATTTCCCCCACTATCCGACAACTGCATTGGCTTCCAATCAGGAGTCGCATCAAATTCAAGGCGTTATGTATCACCTACAAGGCCAAGAATAGCATGGGGCCAGAATTTTTAAAAAAAAGCCTTGTCAGTTAAAACGCCCAAAAGAGCTTTGCGCTCCGCTACAGCCAATCTACTACAAATTCCGCGCACTAAAAAAGTGAATTGGGGTGACAGACGCTTTACGGTCGCGGCCCCCAGGCTATGGAACACTCTTCCCCTCCAAATAAAATCTTGTCCTTCTTTGATGAGTTTCCGGAAACAATTAAAAACATGGCTTTTTATTCAATAGGATCTGATCTCCCCTTGCACTTGATCTGTACAGCGCCGAGACACCTCAGGGTATTTGTGCGCTAAATAAATTGCATAAATAAATAAATAAATAAATAGAGTGTAATAGCGTACAGTGGAGTGGTGTAAAGTGTAATAGCGTATAGTGGGGTAGCGCACAGTCGAGTAGCGTACAGTGAAGTGGTTTAGACTTGAGTAGTGTATTGTGGGTTGGAGTTGAGTGTAAAAGCATACAGTGCAGTGGTGTACAGTGGAGTGGGGTAGAGAGAAATACCATATAGCAGAAGGGCAAAGGTTGAAGTTGTATACAGGGAAATAGTATAGAATGGAGTTGGGTATTGTGAAATAGCATATAGTGGAGTACAGTGGAGTGGCATAGAGTAGAATAGCGTAGATTGGAATAGCGTACAGTAGAATAGCGTAGATTGGAGTGACGTACAGTGCAGTGTGTAGACTGGAGTAGTGTACAGTGGAGTAGGGTAGAGTGAAATAGCATATAGAGGAGTGGTGTAGAGTAGAATGGGGTCAAATGGACTAGTGCAAAATGCAGTGGCATAGAGTGGAGTGATGTACACTGGAGTGGTGTAGAGCAGAGCAGCGTATAGTGGAGTTGGATACAGTGGAGTAGCATAGAGCGGAGTGGTGTAGAGTAGAGTGGCATAGACTGGAATAGCATATGGTGGAGTAGCATACAGAGCAGTGGCATACAGTGAAATGATGTAGACTGGAGTGGCGTAGAGTGGAGTTGCATACAATGTGATAGCATAGAGTGTGGTAGCGTACAGTCGAGTAGCATACAGTGAAGTGGTTTAGACTGGAGTAGTGTATTGTGGGTTGGAATTGAGTGTAATAGCACACAGAGGAGTGGTGTACAGTGGAGTGGGGTAGAGAGAATTACCATTTAGTAGAAGGGCAAAGATTGAAGTTGTTTACAGGGAAATAGTATAGAATGGAGTTGGGTATTATGAAATAGCGTATAGTGGAGTATAGTGGAGTGGCATTGAGTAGAATAGCATAGATTGGAATTACGTACAGTAGAATAGAGTGTAGTGACGTACAGTGCTGTGGTGTAGACTGGAGTAGTGTACAGTAGGGTGGGGTAGAGTGAAATACCATATAGTGGAGTGGTGTAGAGTGGATTGGGGTCCAATGGACTAGCGTAGAATGCAGTGGCATAAAGTGGAGTGATGTACACTGGAGTGGTGTAGCGTAGCGTATAGTGGAGTGGAATACAGTGGAGTAGCATAGTGCATAGTGATGAAGAGTAGAGTGGCACAGACTGGAATAGAGTATGGTGGAGTAGCATACACTGCAGTGGCATATAGTGAAATGATGTAGACTGGAGTGCCATAGAGTGGAGTTGCACACAAAGTGATAGTGTAGAGTGGACTGGCATAGGCTTGAGTTGTGTAAAATGTAATAGCGTAGAGTGGAGTGGCATAGAGTGGAGTGTTGTACAGTGGATTGGCACAGAGTATAATAGTGTATAGTAGAGTAGCATAGAGTGGAGTGGCATATAATGGAGTGGTGTAGACTGGAGTGGCGTCCAGTAGTGTGGAGTAAGTGCAAAAGCATACAGAAGAGTGGCATACATTAGAGTAGAGTCCAATTGAATAGAGTAGAAGGAAGTGGCATACAGTGGAGTGCCATACACTGAAGTGGCGTAGAGTGGAGTAGCGTACAGTGGGTGGCATACAGTGGAATAGCATAGAGTGGAATGGCATACCGTGGAATGGCGTAGAGTGGAATAGCATATACCGGAGTATCATATAACTGAGTGGCATACAGTGGAGTGACGTACACTGAAGAGGTATAGAGTGGAGCTGCATTCAGTGTAATAGTGTAGAGTGGACTGACGTACAGTGTAGTTGTGTAAGGTATAATAGCATAAAGTGCTGTGGCGTAGAGTGGAGTGTTGTATAATGGAGTGTCGTAGAGTGTAATAGTGTATAGTGGAGTAGCATACAGTGGGGTGGCATACAATGGAGTAGTATAGACTGGAGTGGTGTACAGTGGTATGGGGTAGAGTGTAATAGCATACAGTGGTGTGGCATACATTGGAGTGGGGTCCAATTGAATAGCGTAGAATTAAGTGGTGTAGCATGGATTGCCATATACTGGAGTGGCTTAGAGTGTAGAAGGGTACAGGGGAGAGGCATACAAAGGAATAGCATAGAGTAGAATGGCATACCATGGAACGGCGAATAGTGGAATAGCATATACTGGAGTATCGTATAACTGAGTGGCATACAGAAGAGGTATAGAGTGGAGCTGCATTCAGTGTAATGGAATAGAGTAGACTGGCATATAGTGTAGTTGTGTAAAGTATAATAGCATAAAGTGCTGTGGCGTAGAGTGGAATGTTGTATAAAGGAGTGTCTTAGAGTGTAATAATGTATAGTGGAGTAGCATACAGTGGGGTGGCACACAATGGAGTGGTATGGACTGAAGTGGTGTATCGTGGTATTGGGTAGAGTGTAGTAGCACACAGTGGTGCGGCATACATTGGAGTGGGGTCAAATTGAATAGTGTAGTATTAAGTGGTGTAGCCATATACTGGAGTGGCATAGAGTGTAGTAGAGTACAATGGAGTGGCATTCAAAGGAATATCATAGAGTGGAATGGCATACCGTGGAATGGCATAGAGTGGAATAGCATAAACTGGAGTATTATATAGCTGAGTGACATACAGTGGAGTGGAGTACACTGAAGAGGTATAGAGTGGAGTTGCATGCAGTGTAATAGTGTAGAGTGGACCTGCGTATAGAGTAGTTGTGAATGGTATAATAGCATTGTAGAGTGGAAATGAAAAGGCATACAGTGGATTACTGTACAGTAGAGTGTTGTAGAGTGCAGTGACATACAGTGGAGTAGAGTAGAGTGGAGCGGCGTACAGTAGAATGGCATAGAGTGGAATAAAGTATAGTAGTATAGCCTCCAGTGGAGTGGAGTATAGTGGAGTGACATAGACTGGAGTGGTGTACAGTGGTGCTGCGTACATTGTAATAGTGGAGAGTGGAGTCTCGCATGCTGGAGAGACGTAGAGTGGAATAACATATAATGGAGTTGCTACAGTGGCATGGCATATGGATGTATGTGAAATTTAGAGGCAATGTAGAGTATGGTGAGCACAGTAATACAGAACAGCAAATTGCGCTGCCTTGCGTTCTCCAGATTTACCAATCAACGCAGTGCCACAAATGGTGGACTTGCATTCCTTTGTAAATCTGACTTAAGAATTGCATTGCCCAATCAACACCATGAGTGACACAAGGGAACCGCAATCCAATAAAACAGCTAGGGCTTTGTTATATTTTGGGCCATGGTATACCGTGATAACTTGGCAGTATACAGTGGTACACGTCGATGACAAACCAGTAAATAATTGGGCAATGGCTGTTTTTAGAGAACAAAAAGGCAGCCAAATTATTTTTACTACACTTTGGCGTGTTCAGTGTTAGGGCCTTAGAAATAGGTAAGTAGTAGGTCTCTGCCTATTACCCCTATATTAAAGGTAGTGCCATATATATATTTTTATATATTTTTAAATACATTGATGGACATGTATTGTGAAATTTTGCAAAAGTACCGCAGTGACGGATATCACTAAGTTTAAATGCCTTATAACTTAAAAAGTGTGTGCCCTATTTAACTGCAGTACCCAAAAAGCATCATCTCTGCACCACAGTGTATAATCCTGCGGAATTTCATGTAAATCCATTCAGCCGTTTTCACGCTAAATACAATAGTCTATGGAAAATGTATTGATGGAAAAATGTGTTTTGAGACTCCCATTTATCTTTGCACTTCGTTAACGATTCACCACAAAAATGTACATAATCTAAAAATTTGGAAAATGCTATAAGTCTGGAAAGTTTTAAGGTGGTTCATCAAATGGGGGGAAAGTTGTTAGGGAGATGATATACGATCAATCCCTATCTTTGGGAACACTAACTATAACTATATAGTGGCAATCAAATTTAATGTGATTTCCTTATTTTTATCTATTGTATTTGTTATGTATTTTGTGTATTGATTTACATTATCATGTGACCATAAATGTGTCTATTAGTTGTTCATGTAGTAATTCAGAAACTTTACATATACAGTCTGATTTTTTTTTCGCGCTTCCTTGCCACTTTTAGCAGCATTGTGTTACATATGAAGCCCAAAGTGAATAAAAGGCAATCATTATTATTATGAAAATTAAGATTATTTTATTTTCCTAGTGGCCAATTATCATCTCCTCCAAACTATAGTTTTTGTGGTTCACTGCTAGGGCAAATTTTCATTCTGTTAAACAGAGATACATAGGACAGATGGTTTTTGTTCGGCTAGTTGGGCGACTTTTATTTTGTGACCCATCTAGCATCAAGCATCCTAGGACCGGTTTCCGGTCCAGGGAAGACATGGCTTGGCAGTTCGGGCAGGACTGTTTCCATGAGGCACAGGGTCAAGACTGATTTGCATATAGCTATGTCTGAACTGGGGTGGCTTGGTGAGCAAAATAACAATGGATTAAACACAGATCTGTGGCTGGGGGTGAATTTTTTGCCATTGTGCAACATTCCGTCCATCATCTTGTGTGTTTTACCAAAAACCCAGGAGCGCCCAGTGCAACACCAAGTCGTTTTGTGATAGGTCATTTTGAGGTGCCCTTGCCTGTCGCGAGTACTTGACCCACCCACACAAGTGAAGTACCATTCTCATCGGAAGACCTGGGGAAACGCTGGGTGGTAGGAAATGTGTGGCGGCCTAGTGATCCAACAATTTTCTCATGCGGAAAAGTGAGTAAAATGTGATTTTATTTTAGCTAAATTTGACATTTGCATGGGCTTCTAGGTAGAAAAATGTTGGGAGATCCACACAAGCTACACCTCCGTGGACTTTCCTGGGTGTCTAGTTTTCAGAAATGTCTGGGTTTGGTTGGTTTTCCTAGATAGCCTCTAAGTCTGTGACCAAAAACACAGATGACCTCTTGAAAAACCAGGTTGTTTTGTGATAGATAGGTGGGCACCTGAGTTTTTGGGGTTGCAGACATCTAGGGGCACCTAAAAAACCCAGACATTTTCAAAAACTAGACATCATTGGGAGTCCAGGGAGGTGTGGCTTGCATTGATCCCCTAACATTTTCCTTCCAAGAATCCACTGCAAACCTCACATTTAGCTAAACAGTCACATTTTCCTCTAATATCTGTGTGGGAAAGTTGTGGGATCACCGTACGGCACATATTTCCTATCACTCAGTGTTCCTCTCGGTCTCCCGATAAAAATGATACCTTACTTGTGGATGAGTTAAGTGCCTATGAAATGGAAGGGCCAAAAACGTGTAGAGATTAAGGGGGACCCAGAGAGGGTCCAAAACGGCGGAAAATGTGACTTTGTAAGTAAATTTGAGGTTTATAGGGGATTCTGGGTAAGAAAATGCTGGGGATTCATGCAAGCCACACCTTCAGCCATGAGTCAGTGCACGCACACCACCAGCCAAGCGCCATTCACGCACTACACCAGCCAAGCGCCATTCACGCACTACACCAGCCATGCACCATCATGCATACCACCAGCCAAGCGTCATCAACGTACATCGTCAGCCAAATGCTATCCATTCACACAGTCAGTCAAGCAATATCCATGCACACCGCCAGCCAAGAGCCACCCAAGCTCTCCACCAGCAAAGCGCAATCCCTGCACACCACCAGTCAAGCAGAGCTGGACTGGGAACACCAACCAGCCCTGGCAGAATGCTGCTTGACCGGCCCTGGGAGGGGGGAGGGTGTGCTAGTAAAAAGGACCACTCCCTCTTTTGTTACTGGGGCCCGATATTGCAGCACTGCTGCAAAACCGGCCCCCAGTGCCAAACGGCCACCCACGGCCAGAAAACCGGCCACCACCCCTCCGGCCCAACAGGGAAAAACCTGTGCCTACTACGACCAGTCCGGCCCTGCAGCCAAGCACCATTCATGCACACCTCCAGCCAAGTGCCACTCCACGCACACCATCAGGCAAGCGCCAATCTACACACACTGTCATCAAGCGCGAGTCCACCCTTACCAATAGCCAACTGCAGGTCCTCACACACATCCAGCAAAATGCAAGCCAAAGGTCAGTACATGCAGACTGTCAGCCAAACTCCAGTTTACACACACACAAACTCTCTCTAGTGGTTTTCTATCCCGCTGGGGTGCAGATGAGACTAATAATATCACTGAAACAGCCTAAATGTGTGCCTAAAAAAAAGGGAGTGGCCCTTGACTATGGGGCTTTCCACGGACATGCCCATAAACATATCCCTGGTGCCTAGTGGACTTTCTGCCCCCCTGGGGGACAGATACGGGGCTATTGCCCTGATCTGTCTTCTGGGAGGCAGAAAGAGTTTTTGAGGAGAGTGGGCATTGGCATGCCCATTTAGGGCAACCCCCACCCCTACATACATAAAAAAATCCCTGGTGCCCTGGTGCCTAGTGTGCTTTCTTCCCGGGGGGGGGGCAGATCAGGGGCTATTACCCCCATATGCCTCCCGGGGGGCAGAAAGACTGTGGAACTTTTCAGGGGGGGAGGCATTGGCATGTCCATATCAGGCAGCCCCTACCCCTAAATACAATGATAAAAACAATCCAAGGCATCTAGGGGGCTTTCTGCCCCCCTGGGAATCAGATTGGGGGCTACTGCACCATCTGCCCCCAGGGGGGTTAGAAAGACTGAATATCCCCACGATGAATTGGTGGGAGCAAAAGCCATTGCCCAAGGGGCTGCTCCCCCCTCCCTGGTGTCCAGTGGGTGGTCCCTGCTTGGGGTTCACCCTTCTGAGGTGATCACCAAGCAGGGATCCACAAGGGAGGGGTACTATTGGAAAGGGGATATCCCCCCCCCCCTTCCAATGATACCTCTGCTGTCTTTCTACGTGCTTGAAGCGCTGAGATTGCCCTTTGAGCACGTAGAAAGTGAAACTGAAATGAGCCTATTGGTTTCAGACAAATGAAGTCAGCGCCACGTGCGCACTGATCGTCATTTCCCCGAAACCAGCCGAACAGCCTCAGGAGTTAGGGAAGCCAATCCCCAGCTCCCGAGGGTGTTTAGGGCTCAAAGAAATCCCTCTGGTGCCCTCACCAGAGGAATTACAAGTGCCATGTGCATTGGCGGCCGGGAGCCTTCCGACGCACATGAGCACTGGTGCATCAGACGGCTCCCAGTCGTCCGACATACCGATGGTTGAGAAAAGACACTTTTTGAATTTTGTTTAGACACAATATTTTTACACTTTTGCACCATCATGACTTTAAAAATCAAGTTGTTTCTAAAGCTGAGTGGTGCAGGACTCCCAAGTTATTTCCTTTCTTTAACTTCAATTAACCTTTAAATACACGCTTACCTGTTTATTTAACATCTTTTTAATGAAGTTGAGTAAACAGATGCCCAGTGCTGCTGTTGACCAGTGGGCCACATGTAAAGGTCAGGAGGGCCGCATGTGGCCCCCGAGCCATACTTTGAGTATCACAGCCTCAGTACATCAGGGAGTATTGCCAACAGTATTGTAAAAAAGGCTTTATACATTTTGAATGCCTCAACTTTCGTATTACGTAGCAGCAACAGCTGCAATGCCCCTGCCAAGGCCACATTATGTATCACTCAAATATGAGCACTATATATGTTTTGAAAATTATGCCTTTTTTCTCAAAACATCAGTGGAATTCTGAAAATTCACACATTTTCACCTCAAGTACAGACCCTTCATTTTGGCATTCATATATTAATTCAATCAAGCTGGGCTGCACACAGGATCTACTCACAGATAGATAGGTGGAGAGCTACCAGCAGCTCATGAGCTACTCATTGGAGAAGCCTGATATAAATATATATATATATAGTATATACAGTAGGTAGTTATAGTTAGGATGCAGTTTCTATAGGAAGAGCGTTTTTTGATTTGACAATAACTTGGTGTTGTTCGATGACTCTTCGTGAAATTTTCAAAACTATCGGTGCAGTCACTTCAGCTGCTGGCTTGGACATTTCCAGGTGATTCATCAAGTGGGGTCTGAGAAAAAAGGGGGTCTCAAAACGCTTTTTCTCCATATTAGTTTCCATAGGAAACTTTAGACACAGCTGCAGAACAAACTGCTGAACGGAATTACACCACATTAGGCAGAAAGGTAGCTCTTTGTCCAGAAAGCACTCTTTTTGTTAAATAGTGTAAATCCGTTCAGTAGCTGCTAAGAAATTCAAAGATTTCTCCAACATACAACTAAAGCCGCGGTGGATCCACAACCCATCCCGATCTTGTGCCTGAGTCTTGGTACGATGCAGGATCAAAGGTCATATCAGGATCAAATGGTAAATGATGTCACTTCCACTACCCCTGGCATTTTAGTGAATCGACGCCCATGCACAGAGGTCATCTTTTGTTTTCAAGTATGCACCCCTGCTTAGAAAAAAATCCCAGGTTTTGCTACATGTTTCAAAAAGAGAGCAAGGGAAGCGGACCAACTGGAACAACACCCTTAGTATAGACACGAAATTCTCAGCTGAGCGCAGCACAAGAGAAATCTTATTTCAGGAAGGTCTGCCAGACCCCCCTCCTTCGGAAACATCTTTCCTGGGACCAAGAAGAATGTGCCTGTTCAAGTGAGTGGAATAGGACAAACATTTAACATTGCTCAGATTTTTTTTCTTGTTTTTTGCTTTGACTTTGGTAAGCTTATCTGCAGTATCTGGTTTTAATTGTTTTGTTAAGGAGCTTTGTTCGGTATGTTTGGCTTTGATTTAAATACAGTAACAGGCAGTAGCGGCCTTTATAAAACAAAGCATTTCACTTGAATTACGAATGCTCCTTGTCTTTGCTGAGAGTTGGGGCAAGTGTAATCAAATGAGCTTAAAATGATTCCAGTCCACGAGTTGTTGTTTTCTGTACACTTGGAGCCAGACCTGCATCAGACAGAAGTGATACTCTTCATCATGAGGCAGTGCATTCAAGCTTTAAAAAAATGTACAGTAGGCCTTTGTAGCGATAGTCATTTTTAGTTTCACGTGATTTGTGCAGTTATGTGAGTGATAGTGCAGCGTGGTTCCAAGCTCACATTACGTGATGTTGCACTACAGCAAAAATGGCGCAAAGGCTCTCTCGCACCTTTATTGTGGTTTACCTAACAGGAAATGGGCAAGTAACTTCATAAGAATGCTTGCACTGATAGGTAATACTACCAGAGCAATCCGAGGTTGCTCTATTTTTCTTGGTTTACTTAAAAAGGAACTGTGTAAAAGATGAGATTTTCCACTTATATAATGAAAAAGACAAATCTAAGTTTGAGGTAGAACCACTTTGATTTATTAGTGCAATGTCTGTTTCCATTTCATAACTGAGCAAACAGCAAAAAAGGTACCGCGATGTGTGCGTGTTCTTTTTTAGTTCAGCGCTAAATAAAATGCATATAGTGGCATATCTATAAGAAAGTGCCACAGCACAGCACCGCAAGCCCTTTCCCTACACCACGCTGCAGCACTTTCAGAGCACAGCAATGCGACATATCTACAATGATATGTCGTATTCCGGTGCTCTCCCCAGCGCTGGCGCAGAAACAGCTGCCATGCGCCGGTGCAGGCACCTTTGCACCATGGTGCAAGGATGCCTGCGCCATGGGAGATTGCTTTTTTGAAGGAAGGGGCCTCTTCCTGCACAAAAGCAATCACTGCAGGCATTTTCCTCCTTCAATGTGTGCTGTAGAAGGCAGCACGCATTGAAAGAGGAAAAAACGAGGTGAAATGAAAACATTTCTCCTCGTTTTGCTTGGCTACGCCACCCCTCTGGTTGCGCAGCAAACTGACGCATTTCCAGGTTTACGATTTCTTCTAAATCTGGAAATGCATCAGTGGACATGGGTGTTGCGTGGGGACACCCTCAGCAACACCCATCTCACGCCCCTAACACGCAAGGTGCTGCGTGAACAGGGGCGATATTTACAAGCACAGGTTAAGTCACGCAGGGTGACTTTACCTGTGCTTGTAAATATCCCTTAGTAGGCTGCGTCACCAGTGCGTCACGCCACGTGATGCACCTGTGGCGCATGGGGCTTGTAAATCTGCCCCAAAGTGTATCCTTTTCGTGTGCATCTAAGTTACGTTAGATGGCAGGTCAAACACTCTATTTAGAAAGCAGTCATTAATTACAGGACCACAACTACTAATTTTTCGAGCAGTGAAAAGTGCACCTTTCGAGCGTAAAACACCCTTTGCGTTGGATATTAGCATGCGCTGCTTTGCGTCGTTTTCGAGTCCGCATTAAGCTTTAGTAATTCTCACCACAGTGCTCTTACCAGAAGAGAAAGCGTGCTTGTATTTTTCCAGCCACTCAGTACATCCAGATTTACACATTTTTTAGCTATGCCTGATAAACTGAGAAACACGTGGATTGTCTGCCACCTAGTGGCAAAACAAACATTGTAAAATCCTTTCCTATCTGTAGTGGTTGGTAGACGATCTGTAGTCGTTGGTAGACGTCTTCTTGACATTATTTCTGAATCCATTATTCTAATTTAGCATGATTTAAACACAGAAACCTAGCTTCATGGGAGGTGTGTGGGATGTGACACCCTCCAAATATATGTATTCTTGACTTGGTAGTTGAATCTGGGGGCCGTAAGTCCGATATGATATGTCCGGGTTAGTTTTTCTGCCTAGAATAAAAGACAAAACAGTGAGTGACCCTTGATGTAAAACAGGAGAGAGCGAGAGACAGAGAAACACATCTGGTGGCTGAATTTCAAAATATGAAACCAGATAACCTGGAATCAATACCAGCTTTCCCTGCATGTCTAAATTATGTGATCTAATCATTTTGTTTCACAGAACCTTTTTGTCTTCATTACTACATTATCTGATTTAAGGATGCGCGCCTATACTGCGATGTTGCTCTGTATTATTATTTTTTTAATTATTTTTAAATTAAGTTTATAGGGCGCACAGCTACCCGGAGGTTTCCCGGCACAATAGGAATCGAGTCAGCATTTACAACTTACATGACTGCTTACTTATCTCTTAGTTCGCTAATGGCATTGTGTTGGGAGGCAAGCAATTAATGTTTCTAAGTTCATGTTTAAAAAGTTTGCACTTTTAATAAATGTCTCTGATGTACTAAGGTTAAGGTGTTCTAAGGTGAAACACTTCAACATGTCAAAGAAATAGCCTTTTATGAATGTTGCAGAGACTATCATATTTTTACACTATCTTAATGTCCCAATATACATGTCTTTCATTGCTTTCTCGTGCATGGACTCTTTAAGCCCAGCCAACCCCTAGGCTCAGTTCCGTCTTAGCTCACAATATTAATTTGATGGCGTGCCCATCTCTATTTGCAACTTGGGCTTAGTACATGATGACATCGGTCACTTGGTAAAATTATTTATGAAAGGAGCGAATGGAAACATGGACTGCTCACTACATGCCCCAATTTGACTACTCCACCAGCTTCTAGTAGAAGAGCCAAAGAAGACAGAATGAAGTGAAAGTACATTTAAAACAAATGATCTCAGGGTGTAGACTCCAGGCCGCTCGCTGTGTTGTATAAGACTGTATTCATGAGTTCCTAAGAAGATTTACCATGGCTAGGTGGGAAGGGCAGAAGTGTAGCTTCACAGTGGGGGGGGGGGGGTTTAGAGTGGGACCCCTTCATGCATTTTTCACTTGATAGGTTGGTCTGTGGGCCATGATTCATGTCTGCTTTGTCTGTATCAGTTTTTCATGTAATTTTCATTTTACCAAGAGCTTTTAACTTGTTAATTTTGTGGAGCAGAAACTTAAATATATATTTAGTGACTAGCATATCAAAAAATTGTAAATCTGCACCCATATAAGAACTTTTCGAATGAGTGTACATTTACTAAATTTTGGAATTCACAAACATTGGCAGGAGTAGGCTTGGAAAATTGCTCCAGTCCCAGGTTCCCTGGGATACTAATACCAATCAAACAACTAAAAAGGTGATAGGAAGGATCCCTAAAAATTGTTTAACTAGTGGCAATCTCTAGGGGTAGCATTCCAACCCATTGTTTTTTGCCCACTGTGCCCCCCTAGACAGAAGCCCATCCAATGCAAATCATTACTGACCCCGTTCCTTGTGGAAACAATCCATCACAAACCTTGGTTGTCTGATCCTTCCACCCTGCAGTCCACAGCTTTTTTGGTTGGTAAATTTGAGGTTTGCACTGCTCGAATCTTATTAAATAAGCTATGGTCCTGTTTAAATATGTTTAGGCTATCCTGTTTTAGGTTCAAACCTATATTAAATGATAGCACCCCACTGAAAAAGAAATAGCCCTCACAAGTGTAAACACCTGCACAACCACAAACTAAATGCTATTCAAACAAAAGAAAAGGGAAGTGAAAGAGTCATTTTTATTTCTTCCTGAAGGGGCTAATAAATGTAACTTTGTTATACAAGGTATCAGAAAGAAAGACTAGGCTGACATTATTGTGCTTGTGTTTTGTTGTTTGGGAATGTCACTAAAATATTGTTTCTTCTTCCTTTTGCTTTTTTTCAGTTTTGTGGTCTTTGGTCTAAAGATGCAGGGTTTAGAAGCACGTTTTTGGCCCTTTTTAATTATTTCATAAACTATAGAGAATCAGAAAATATCAAAATCATATCATTTTGGCTATGTTTGATTCTTTCACTGATAGATAAAATGACTCGTTTCATAAAAATCTTTCCCAGTATGTACCATCACATTTACCTACAGACAGAGAATGGGTAAACCCTTTGATACATCAGCCCCCTTTTCTAGTGAGTCAGTATTGATAGTAGGTGAATTGCCAAACACCCCTGGCTTTCAACATTCAATACAAGGGAGAGTGACAGGTATATGTGAAAAAAGTGCTGACACCAAGCATCTTGGATAGTGGTGAAAACTGACACCAGACTTTTGGAAAACATAGAACGCAGTGTCACTTGGAATGATGCTGCAAAAAGTTCTTACCAAGTTCAAAAAAGATTGCAGTGATATTGTTTCTATTAGCAGTGATTCAGCTACGCAGATGAAAAAGTTGTGTGACGACCTGTCAAAATCGATACCTAAGCTGAAGTACTTTCCTGTAAGAGATCCTTGTCACTTGTTAGAGGGTATTGTCAGATTCTACTAATGTTTCCACAGGAACGTCATGCAAAAGATGAAAGGTCCTCATCCTCTCCTGGCTACCTATTATACTCAACTTAGTCCAAGTACCAACACTAACCTGGGGAAGAAGGGAAAAGCAAGGAGGAAAACAAAAGGTCCCATGACGCTCCCCACTCTGGGACAGAACCAGTCAGCCAAGAAAGATCTCTGTTAAATAAAAGGACAGAAAAATTCTAATCCTAAGGTTTGGACTGTTCTATGCATGTTTGCTATTCTACCTGAATAATTCCCTTCTTCCGTGAATTCTGATAACTGGTGTGGGTGAAGGGGTGTTTATGTCTAAAAAGGGGAAAAGAAAGAATGAGAAATAAAGTTTTCAGAGTAGGGAGTAATGAACAGAAAAACGTAGAAGGCAGACTGTACTGAAACCTATCTATGAGCATGTATTGACTGAATAAAGGAATTCCAAATTAAATATCATAAGGTTTTTGTGATGCTGTAAGGTACACTGTATAACATCCACTTTAACTTCAGGCAGACCTAACAATATTCCTTATCTTTCAGGAATACTCTTGTGCTAATCAGTAGCTGGAGCAGACCAGATCTCCACAGACACAGAGTCTGCATTAGATAAGTAACATATAAGATTCAAAATATAATCATCAATTCAGTGCTAAAAGCTTTGTTACCGTGAAAGTGTAATGCAGCTTTTTCTTTCTCTCTTTCGTCTTCAGTGCAGGAAAAAGTTCCTGGGTAAATGAAGAATGCAGGCGGGGTAAAGAGGTTCAGGAGAGCTGCCAGGAACTAACAGGAAAGGAAATACAGAGGCTGAGGCACCAACTCGTGGAGGGAGGAGGCTGATGCAGGACAGGCGACAACCCAGAAGAGATGGTAGGAGAACCAGAAGAGGAACACTCTATCCCGAAGTTGGAACGCAAAGCGCCTCCGCTCGGGATCAGAGAAAATTTGAACACTCCTGTTGGTTCCCACGCAGGTGTGCTAGCGCGGACCGGCCATCCTTGTTGTTCGCCGAGCGTGCGTGTGACCCGCAGTCATGACAGGTATTCTGAAAGCATCTTTGCAATCATCAGAGTTAATAAAGTCCATTGTGGTGCACTGTTTCGTTATGCACGGTAACTAAAAAGCAAATATTTCCCATTTTGCGCTTTGTGTTTAATCAAAGAAAGAGTCATCCCAACTGGGTCATGCAGCCGGTGGTTCTCAATCCTAGACAATGTGAATGCTATATTATCCGTGTGGCGACCGTTCACAAAATGTTTGCTTAGTGGTGATGCTAAAGACAAGAAATTTGAGGCTCTTTGGTCACATATTGATAGTGATGTAAAAAAGTACAGTCTACTGCATTCCTAGATTATTACAGGAAAACATGATTGCTGTAGAGGACATCATAAAAAAAACTAGAACCTGAAAACACACTTGTCTCCCAAGTGTTCAGCGTAATTGGTGTGGATGTGGAACATCTCCTTGAGAGTAGGCTGGGCAAAATGTCTAGTGACTTTGGCACGCTGTTCCCTGTTAGAATGCTTGACATGAGTGAGTGTGTGAGTCCCTCCTGAGGCGGAAGCCGGGAGGTTGTTGTGCACTGTGACTCTGACCATTTTATATATTTTAATGCCTCTATTTTCGCCGCATTTTAAATAAAGCGCTTGATTTCTTTGCACATTGCACATCGTTTTTATCTGCTCATAATTACCATCTCGACGTGGTATCCTACCTAAATTGTTTTCCCCGCACTGCCTTGCTCCCTGAGCCTACCTCGGTCGATTTTGGGGCTGGGAGGCTCTCCCTCGAATCGGCAGAAGCGCGGCGGCCATTTTGGGTAGGGGAAGCGTCCAGTCACCAGCATAAAAGGCAACGGTCATGTCTCCGCGTGCCGGAGTCGTGCCAGAGTCCTGCCCGTCTGCGCCCGTCCGCGATCAGGATGCAGCCGAGGCTAGGTACTCTGTGGAAACCCCAACATCTTGCTTTAAAACATATAGTAAGGAGTCTCTTCTTTCGATACAACACAAATGCTGTGCTCTCACTGTCTCTCTTCAAAGGGACTTAGCCCTATATCCAGAGTTGGGCATACCTTGCAATATGCTGAATGACCCATTGGTCCAGTGCCCCTTTGATCAGCTGCCGCTTCAGGCCCCTAAAGACACCAGCAATTTCTCTATTAAGGCTGGCCTAATTAATTGTCGCTCCCTGCCTAAACATTCTCTCGATATTGCCCAGTCTCTGATGGACAATCACTGGGATTTACTTTTTCTAACAGAAACATGGCTGGAGTATGAATCTAATCCGTCTTTATGCCTGGCCATTCCCCCAGAATATAATATCCTATGCGCCAATAGAGCGGGTCGCAATCGGGGAGGTGGGGTAGCTATTATTTATAGATCCCAATGGACGATCTCTTCCTTCCCTTACACACAAATTGAACTGATTGAAGCCCTTCCCTTCTGTATTAAATTAGCTGAACATACCACACTGACAGGGCTACTGGTCTATCGCCCTCCTAAATCTAAGGCTTCCGACTTGGCTACATTTTTGGACTATGTCCTTCAAGCTAGCTTACGCTATGCCAATTTTACCTTACTAGGAGACCTAAATTTACACGCAGAGGACTCTTCTGACAAGCTTTGCCTTAACTTTCTTTCTACTTTAAAAGATGCTGGATTAAGCCAATTGGTTTCTCAACCTACGCACAAAGCTGGTCATACTCTTGATCTTGTTTGCTCGAATTTGTCAAACATCCTGATTGAGGATCCCTATCCGGTGATTTGGTCGGACCACTTTTTTATCCCTTTTGCTATTCATTTTTGCCAGCATGTGAGACCTAGAATTCCCCCTAAGGCGGTAGGACGTAACTGGAGTAAGATCTCTCCTGACAGTGTTGCCCTACATCTTGTAAATACCACTCCCAAAGACGCCCCTGATTTAGATTCACGCCTGACTAACCTCAACTGCTGGGTCACCTCTGCTATTGACTCGCTCGCTCCTATGCGACCGATTAAAACCTTTCGAGCAGCTCCCTCCACCCCATGGTACTCCGACGAGCTTCGGAAATATAAATCTTCTTGTAAGCTGTTGGAGCGCCGGTGGAGGTCATCCTATTCTATTGACACAAAACTTAAATATAAACTGGCCCTCAAAGAATACCGTAGGAAAATAATTGAGCATAAAAAATGTTACCTGGAGGAGAAAATTAATAGAGCGCATGGCTCGGCCAGGGAAATATTTAACACAGTGAAGACTTTCACAGATCCCTTGGCTCTTAAACAGTGTCTTCCAGTCTCTCAGGCCCTTTGCTCCCGCCTCTCTGACTTCTTTGAAGACAAGATCGCGAAGATCTATGACACCTTCCCCAAGAATAATGATCTTGGGAGTGCTACGCCTTTACCTGACTGCATCGAGTCTTTTTCCATCTTTTCAGACTTTGAGGCAATCTCACTGGAACACTCACTGATGGAACTGTCTAGATGCCGCTCCGGCTCACCACTTGACCCTTGGCCAGCCAAGCAATATAAATCATTGGCCTCTTTTCTTAATCCCTTCCTCAACTACATCTGGAATGACTCGCTCAAAACCGGAATTTTCCCGGAGTCTTGGAAACATGCCCTACTAGTCCCGATTTTAAAGAAAGCTAATACAGATCCTAATGAGCCGGTGAACTATCGACCCATTTCTCTGCTCCCAGCCCCTGCCAAGGTCCTTGAAAAGCTAGTGCAGCAACAACTGGCAGGTTTTCTTGAAACCCACGGCCTACTTCATAAATCCCAACATGGTTTTAGAAAGTGCCATAGCACTGAGTCTGCCCTTATAGAAATGGCCGACTCTGTGCGGTGGAAACTGGATGGGGGTTCCAGAGCGGTGCTGGTGCTGCTCGACTTGTCGGCAGCATTCGACACTGTCTCTCACCCCATCTTGATTGACCGTCTTCGGTCGAAGGGTATTCAGGGGAAGGCCCTGGAGTGGCTGACCTCTTTTTTGTCTAATCGCACCCAGGCAGTCTATACTCACCCTTTTACCTCTGTTAGCCGTACCCTGAAATGGGGTGTCCCTCAAGGCTCGGCTTTGAGCCCACTATTGTTCAATGTTTATTTTTCTCCTCTGGCTGAACTCATTGCAAGGTCGGGCATCATAGCTACTTCCTATGCAGATGACATTCAGCTGCTTTTCTCCTATGAGAGTGCCACGCAAACTACTTTTGATCCTTTGAAGGATTGTCTGCGGGACATTTCAAAATGGATGGACCATAACTTCCTCCGGATGAATGCGGCGAAAACGGAGGTTCTCTTTTTCCATCAACCCTCCCCTCTTAATTCAACTCTCTGGTGGCCACAGGAACTCAGCCTTCCCCCTGTCCCTAAGGACTCTCTAAAAAATCTAGGGGTCAAGTGGGACTCTAATCTTTCTTTTAGCAACCAAATACAGACCGTTTCAGCCGCTTGTTTTTCCAAGATCAGGATGATTAGGAAATTCATCACCTATCTCCCTAGTGATACCAGGAAAACCATAGTCCAGGCATTGATTACATCTCACCTGGACTATGCGAACGGCCTGTATTTAGGGTTGCCCGCGGGCCTCCTACATCGGCTCCAGACAGTCCAGAATGCGGCTGTTCGGCTGGTCTGCGGGGTTTCCCTACGCACCCATATTTCGCCACATCGCAGAGCATTACATTGGCTTCCAATCCATCAAAGAGCTGCATTCAAAGCCATGACCTTAGCCCATCGAGCAACTAGGGGTAGGGGATCGGCCTACCTCTCTGTTAGTATCCGTCCTTATTGTAACTCTCGGAACCTCCGTTCCAACTCCCAACATCTGCTTTCCATACCAAGATTCAGGAAAGCACGTTCTGGAGGTAAAACCTTCCAGGTCTGTGCCACAACTCTCTGGAACAAACTCCCGATCGCAATTAGGATGATCCAGGAAGAATTACCCTTTCGTAAGGCACTAAAAACTTTTCTCTTTTGTTAATTCCCCCAGGACTATCACTCTGCTTTCACTCAGAAGCGCCGGGACACCCCGTTGGGGTAGCTGCGCGCTATATAAATTACACAAATAAATAAATTTGGTAAGAAAAGAAATGTTGAGGAGCAATTTAGGAAATTTTATTTTACAAATGCATGAAAAATGGCTTGCAGTTATGCATAAAAATTATCCTTCACCAACCATGGCATTTGAAGTAAATGAAGCTCACTGTAGTACTCTGCACAGGTTCTAGATCCCTTTCGTGAAGGTGGATTTTCTCCGGACTTTGAAAAGTACTGCTTCATTTTTGACGGCTTCAATATCTTTGAGGGCTTATGTGAGTTAAATGCATATGTTGCAGAACCTATCCCAGAGAATCGTAATTTTCAGGTGCACCAGTATTGGTATGGAAAGCTATGTCAGGCTATGTCAGTGGCCAGAGTTAGCAAATTGTGTACTGGCTGTTTTGGTGTTTGCCGTCTCAAGTGCCAATGTTATGAGGGCCTTTTGACAGATAAAAGTTAGCAAGGGAAGGAAAGAACGAATGCGCATGAACAAAGACTCACTGAAGAAGTAATTATGGTATACTACAATAAGCAATAATAAAAGCAAAATGTTCCATAAACACAGGAAAAAACACTATTTCTGTTGTTTTTACAGGCATGAAAATGTGAAACTATTTATAAGCACTGTTTTTGTAAGGTATTAACATCACTGGAAAACAATGAAAAACCCCCACCAGAATTTACCAAAAATAGAAACTAAAAAAACAAAAAAGCCTAAATCTGTTTCACTGCCAATGGAAATAAAATATAGCATTATTGTATATGTACCGTACTACAAGGGGGAGAGGATGTGGGGTGACAACCACAGCTGATGACTTTGGAACTGGGGAAGCTAGTCTTGAGTCCTGGCATCGGTTTAACAACCTGTGATTCTGGGCAAATTACCTAATTAATCTCCTTGCCTAAAGATTGAAAGAAAGAAATGAAGCTTGTGCAGTATAATGGATGCTCTTGTAAAGCACTCCAATGCCCTTAGGCCAAGTTTGCGCTATATAAAACTGCAAAAATAAAAATAAAATACAATACTTTGTAGGCGTTTGCATGGATGGGTGTTCATAAAGCATAAAACGTAGCTGCAAAGAGACAGAGCCCTATTTGGAGTAGGCATATTAGAGATGCAGGTTGCATGAGTCTTCAGGTTAATCTGGAAGTGAAGGATGAGTTGATGCCTGCAGCTTCTGGTCAGGAAAGAATTCCAGAATACTTGGGGGCAATAGTATGGCAATAATTTACTTCTGACAAAACCTGTGCAGTGCTTTGCAATTACCAATCATACAGGGTCGACTAAATGAGAAAACAGGCCTGGGCTGCAAAATTAATATGGCCCTCATTATTGAATCAGACAGCTAAATAAAAGGGCCAGACATTTGCATATCAGGGTTGTTTTGAACTTGTAAAGACACTTTGTATAAGTGTTTTATAAGGTATGGAAGACAGCATGGATTTGAGCTTGCCATGCTTGTATTAATATCAGGGAAATCAACAGTAAACATCCAGCTCACCAGGTTATAAAACAGACCCAAAAACTGTCAAAAAAGGCCCCTACACTACCTGTCAGACCACCCCTTCTGGCACTGCTAGACTGCGCTTTGTGTTAGTCCGACCCTGCAATCACAGAACCATTCTAACTACTAATAGTTATTGAAATGCATTTCATTTTTGCCATTTCAATAGTCGGTTCTTTTTGGCCGTAACCAATTGCTACTTATTAACCTGCTGTAATCTTCAGTTTTTAATCGACGTCTTGTAAAAGTAAATACATTAAGAGTCCTCATAGCAATCATTTGTTGCCTTCAGCCTCTACATGGAGCCCATTGCAGCTTTACTCACTAATACCACGAAACTTCACAAATATACAGATAACACATGACTCTGCTTGAATGTCTTCTCCACTCCAAATGTTACCTCAAAACACTGCCCCCTTCTCATCCAGACCTCGATGACCCACAACTACCCAAATCTCAACCCCAAAGGAACATAATACCTATTTCCTAAAACCAACAGGCAAGAAATAGTACACACCTGGATCAATACCATGAAGCATAATGGCTTCAAACCCTAACTTTCACCTCATGCCAAGTTACTTGAATTCACCCTGGACACCAACCTCAACCTCAACCTCAAGGAACCCAGTGCCAAGAAAATGGTGTGGAGTGCAAAAAAACGATGGATTTAGGCCCAGATCTTGGTACTGGGGTGAATGTAAGACATTGTTCTGCATTCTGTCCATCAACTGTGTTTTTTGCAAGAAAATAAAGTTGGCCTTGTATCAGCTCTCTCTACTGAAGAATGTGAAAACGTGAAACCATACCTCCTAGAAAGCGACTTTAGAACTTCTGTTCCAGCCCTCATACTCTTGCATCTGAGACTTGAAATACTCTGTTTTATGGCCTGCTAAATTCCATACTGGGAGGGGGGCATAAGGGAATTCAACACACTGCAGCACGTCTTGCCAATGCCCTGCAGAATTAGGATCAAATGACACCCATCCTGATCGAACTACACAACTTCCCTTGCTGGCAAGTACCATCATCATGACCAGCTGAATCATTTACAAAGCCATTACGTCTTTCACCCCAGTTTATCAGACTGACAAAATCACCTTTAGTGATTCTTAGAACACCAGCAGCCAGCACACCATCAGAATCGAGACACGCAAGTGTTAAGAAAGAAACTACAAGGCAGCAGGCTTTTTTATCTATGAGCCCAGGATCTACAGCAACATCCCTGTATCAAATGGGACTGCCCCAACTGTGCAACAATGCCAGAAAGAGTTGAAAACTTACCTCTTTAAAGAACACTACATCATGACGCAATAACAGCCCACACATCAGCTATGTCTCCAATCACTTGTTTCCTAGTGACTAAGCCTAGCACCACCACACACTTACCTGAGACTGGTCCTCTGACCAGTCTAACCCCTTTCGGACGCAGCTTTTACCATTTGAGGTTCCTGCCTCACCCCTTTCTTCTGCTGTTCTTCTCGCTCTTCTACCCCTTTCATCTCTCACATCTCTCCTACTGCCTGCGTCCGTTTTTCTCAGCCTCTGCTTTTTTCACCTCTCTTTGTGCTTTTGAGCCTCTTTTCTTCACTTTTTATGTCTTGCTTTTGAGTCTTTTAGGCTTTTTTCACCACTTTCACCACCTTCTGTGGCTTGCATTTAAGCCTATTTTCATCCAATTTTGTGCCTTGCTTTCAAGACCTTTGAAACTTTTGAGACTTTTTTTGCCACTTTTACTACCCTCTGTGCCTTGCTGCTGAGCCTCTTTAAAACCATCTTTCAGGCTCTGAGCCAATACGCTCTTTCTACTTGTGTGCCCTTTCCCCCAGTCAGGCCTCAGTTGCACTCCCCAGGGAGCCCCTCAGGTGCATTTTCCATCTCCCCATGCTTCTATTCCTTACCTACTCCAGCCGCATCCAGATTCTGCTGCTGTGGCACACCTATCACCATGGTAGGAGCCTTTAACTGTACCCACTGCCGGTTCTCCTGCAGACACCCATTCATAAACAACATGCAAACACCAATGCCTCTGCCACCCCTGACCACGCGCCATATAAAACCCACACATCAACAGCCAATTGCATGCATGCTTCTTAATACATGATCATGCAACTAAAATATGGGACCTATTGAACAGCAACGTACCAGACATCCTCTTTATCATCTGGCTCAAATCCACATCGGCTCCCAACATCACCATAGCTATGCCTTCAAAGAATCCATTAGATGCACCACCTCCACACAGAACGACACCCTTTTCATGGAACACCTTCATTTCATCCTGCAAATCTCAGAAAATATCACCCTGAACAAAACTCTCGCCTACTGAGCACCCAGGCCGTGAGCCACCTTCATCAACCTCATCACTGAATTTGTTGCCCCCTCACCATTGACTCCTAGCCTACATACTCCTCAGTGACCTCACCTTCGACATGAAAGACAGAATCGACCCCTGCTTCACCGCACCCCGTGAAAGCCTGAGTAACATTGGTCTTACCCAGTTTGTCTCGGAACCAAAACACACCATTGAACACACACGGGATTCCATATTCACCAGCATCTAGTCAAATGGAGTGACCACTCCATCATTCACTTCCAAATCAACACACCTCAAGTCAAAACCATAACCAGTATCAGCATCCCAAGTGTTAGCAGCAGGAAAAACACAGAAGCAGAATTGTTCAGTCCACTCAGCATAAATCAGCCCAGACCCGCAGTCAACCTCGATAAAGAGATCAACAACTTCCATAACTGGATCTAGAACTGTGCGGACTCCCTGGCACTCATCAAAATCAATAGGCAAAGCAGTTCAAAGAAGCAAGCCAGCTGATACATTGCAGAACTCAGAGACTCCAAAAGACACTGCAAACTGCTTGAAAGGAAGTGGAGAACCATCTACGACTCCTCTGACAGAACCACCTACAAAGCAGCACTTACATGCTATCACCAGCAAATAAGAGACACCAAGAAAAAAGTACTAGTGGACCATATTGAAGTAGGCCTTAGCATGAAATTCCACTCTGCTCACTGAGTTTTTCCCACTCCACTTTCTTTTTAGTTCTGAAAAGCTCCTCTCCAAGGAGCTGAGTTTTTTCTCGCTTGCACTCGCCAACGTCAAGTTGGCAAGCGAGGAACATCTCACTCCAGAACACCTCAAAGCGAGATCAAAGCGAGATTATTCAACATGGACGCTCACATTGACAAACCTTCCATTAGCGTTGAGGAAGCTGGTGCTCGAGTAGAGCGGCAGAAATAAACATCGCCCTTTTGCGCTGTGCATGGTGCCATTCACGCTTTTCATGCACAGGACAAACACCTGGTGCTAAAAATTAATGTGAACAGCGCGACTTAACACACTCCGCCACTTGCAGAACTATGAGTAATGCGACTGAGTTTTTTGGTCACTTCGCAGAGTCCAACATAGCGGAACTCCGCGGACTCCACCCAGGCCTATATTGAAGGAAGCTCCAAGGGAATTTTCTCGATCATCAAAGACTTCACCTCGCCCACTGCCGCTGTCAACAGCATCACTACCTCCCAACAACTCTGTAACAACCTATCTGACTTCTTCCACAGCAAAATCACAAACATCTAACAGTAACAATTTATTTTTTTTGTCCTCATCATGCAAAGCTTCAAATAGTAGAGTGTTATAGCAATTTAACCGCAAAAGGAGAGACTTTCTGTCTAACTGTACCTTCCATGCCCTTCCCCGACACTAGGATCACTCATTAATCCTCGTGGGGGTATCCTTCCGGCTTGTTAGGCCTCTCTTAAGCAGCATGCCAACTCTGTTTATTGACTATACTCTCAGCCCACTACTCAAAACAGATAATGCGCTTAATCATTGGACCTCATAGTCTGCCGAATCGTAGTTCTCTATACTCTTTCCTCCTAGTACTGTTCCCAATTATTCAAAAACGCCAGCCTTTTACTATGTAGCCCCGCTTTATCCAATTTATTTATTCTAATAACTGAGTTTGACCATTCTTCTACTGTGGGGGGGGAGGGGGTTAACCCATTTTATACAAATTTCACGTCTAGCTGCTAACACCATCATGAATAGCAAATTCCTAAGCCTTTTATTAAGGCTAGAAACCCCTGTATCATCTAGTTTCACCCCAAAAAGTATCAAATGGGCGTTTTCCTGTATTTCTTGTTTGAGGACCTCAGAGAGGATCTTACCTACATTATCCCAATAAGACAGGAGGTGCGGGCACTTTCTGAACATGTCGTCCACTCTTGCTTCACTGCATTTGGGGCAACTCCTTATTTTCCCGTTGTTCATTTTCGATAGCCGCTTGGGTGTCCAATACGCTCTATGCATAGTAAACAAGAAATTCTTTTTCAAGGGTGCAGATTTTATCACTTCCCCGCATGCAGCCACAGATACTTGCCACAATGCTTTAACATCCTGCGACGGCAGTTCCTTCCCCCATATCTCGGTTGGTAAGGTATAATCCTCTCGTCCCTCATTGATAAGCGCCCAGTACCAGTAGGCTACTTCTTTCTTCTCAAATCTTTGATGGATCTTGGCCTCTAACGCAAAATTTCCTGGCCCGTGTTTCCCTAAAGTGTTAGCCCAGCTTATTATCTGGTAGTACTTAAATGTTGACAGGCTTCCATTTGTTAAGTCTACCCGTTTTTCCCAATCAATAATATTAGGTCCGGTTAATACTTGTCCCCATTCCACTACTCCATTTTCTTTCAGTGGAGATGATAACGCATCTTTTAAGCATTCGGGTGTGCCAGGTGAATCCCAGATTGGGGCGTAATAGCTATAATAGGGGATCTTCCATAGGCGTCTTAACTGTACCCATAGTCTAATAGCTGTTCCCAAAATTTTCAATTTAATCTTTTTGAAGTATTTTGCGTGACCAAATTTGTACAAAAAATAGTCCCCTTCTGGGCCTGTTATTGCTTGCAAATAAGCTGGGAAACAAATTAAGGTTTTAAACAGCACTCTGATATTCTTAAACTGGAACGCCCTATAATATTGAAGAAGGTCTGGGCTAGCTATTCCTCCATGCTCCAGTTTCCTTCTCAACTTCTTCCATGAGATTCTGGCTCCCTTGGAGGCCCAAAGAAAGCTATTAATTTTGCTCTGTATTTTGACTATCAGATCTTTTTTAAACTCTAATGGTAATGAGTTGAAGAGGTAAGTAAATTTGGGTAAAATCATAATTTTAACCAAATTGGAGCAACAAATAAATGACAAAGGGAACGAGCTCCAAGCATTAAATAATTTTTTAACCTCGGACTGCACCTTGTTTAGATTTATCTTGCCAATCTTGTTAATCTCCTTTACAATTAAAATCCCTAGGTATCTAATTTGCGATTTTTCTAAAGGGTAATTAGCCTGCGTGTTCCAACACATTATTTGGTCACCTGATAGATTCCCAAACTGCTGTAAAGTATCTGTTATTTCAGGTAGAGAGTCTGTCAGGTTATTTGTATAAATCATTAAATCGTCTGCGTAAAGCGCGTCTTTTTTCCCAGTTCCTGCAGATGAAAAGGAGATATGTGTGGGTTTGATCTTAAGGCACAAGCTAAGGGCTCGATATAAAGATTAAATAGTATAGGTGATAACGGGCACCCCTGCCTAGTGCCTCTTTCTATATGTATTATCTCCGTCAGAGACCTGTTAACCAACACACAAGAGGTTGGAGAGCTATATATAGCTCTGACTGTTCTTGAGAATTTTTTGCCCAGATTGTAAGCTTCTAACGTGTTGTGTAAAAAACTCCAATTAACCCTATCAAAGGCCTTAGCAGCATCGAAGGTAACAACCGATAGGGGGAGTTTTTCCTTGTTAGCTAGATCGATAGCTCCTATTAGCTCATGTGTGAGTTCCTGAATCTGTCTGCCCCTAATAAACCCTTTCTGGCCAGTGTGGATTAAATGACCTACGCATGTTCCTAGTCTCTTTGCCAACAACTGTGTGAAGATCTTATAGTCACAGTTTAACATAGAAATCGGCCTATAAGACTCACAGCGTGTAGGATCTTTCCATGGATTCAATATTATACAGATGTTAGCTTCGCTCCATGATTTAGGAGGTATTTGTCCTCTTATAAAAATATCATTAAACAGATTGGTGAGTTCTGGAACCAACACCCCACGCAGTGCTTTATAGAACTCATTAGGCAAGGCGTCCGGGCCGGCTGCCTTAGCGCTTTTCAGACCTTTAATCACGTCACTGACTTCAGATTCCGTAAATTCTGCATTTAGTTTCTTGTTTTGATCTACTGACAGAGTTTGTCTAACCCAGTGCCTAAGATATTCTTGAGTTATGGCCTCGCTACTCTTTATATCCTCCTTATATAGTCCTGAAAAAGATTCAAAAAAGGCATTTTTAATATCTGATTCTTCCACCAATGGATGAGTACTATTTACCTCTTGAATGCTTGTGATTTAGTTTTTTGTTAGATCAGTCTTTTTTTTCCAAGCTAAAAGCTTGCCACACCCCTCCCCGTATTGATAGTGTGCTAACTTGCTCACTTCCCACCTTTTCTTAATTCTAGAGTCTAAAATGTTTATTAGGTTGTTTTTAGCCTTTGTCAATTCCTTCCTATATGTTTCTATTCTCTCAGTTGATGTTTCCTCATTAATCTTCTTTTCCCACCTTTGTATTTCATCCTCCAACCTCTCTATTTCCTTCTTATTTATTTTATTTCTGTAAGCTGCTATGCCGTTCATTTTACCTCTGAGTACTGCCTTATAGGCCTCCCATCTAATCTGACTCGAGGTCTGTTCCTGATTTAATTGAAAATATGATAAAGTTTCAACCCTCAGAACCTCTACTATTTTGTCCTCTAGAAGTATTACTTTATCTGGAGTCCACCTTAGCTGAGTTCGAAGTTTGTCGAACTCAATTTCCAATATTACCGCAGAGTGGTCTGAGAGGTGCTCAGGCAAATGTTTGACCTTTTTAACTTCTCCTAGTAGTGCTTTATCTATTAAAAAGTAATCGATTCTAGAAGAATGCCCTAATTTTTTATTTTTGAAAGTGAAAGGTTGGGTTGTTATTTCTCCATTAACTCTCCATATATCCATTAACCCTAGATCATCTTGATAAGTCCTAAGCCACCTCCTCATTTTAGGCAAAGTATGTCTATTTTTTTAGGGGCTCCTATCTAATACAGGGTCTAACAATAATAGGCCCTGGAGCATCTAACAGGTGTGCATAAAGCTCCCGCAGAGCCAAGGGGTCATCATAATTGGGACCATAATATCCTCCAATTTCTAGTGTTCTGCAGGCTATACGTATATTTCCGACAACCCATCTCCCTTTTACATCGGCTTTGTGAGACTCCATAATTGCTTTTGCTGATTTTTTAAAAATAATGATTACACCCTTAACACAGCATGTTTGTTCTGTACAAATATAAAAATCTACCCAGCGGTGGCCTTTCATTATTCCATCCCATTCAGATAACAAGAGATGTGTTTCTTGTAAAATAATTACGTCCCAATCTTTATTTTTGAGGTATTCTAAGATCCTCTGCCTTCTTGTTCTAACCCTCAAGCCATTCACGTTCCATGAAAGAATTTTAAATCCCATGAATTAAGGTGGAAGGGCACTTTCCCTCTTAGCTTCGCGTGATTCGGACAGAATGTTTTAAAAAAAAATCCCCATTATGCTCCCACACCCAGTGCACCATATTTTATACAGCAACCGTGTCCCCCCTCTCCTCTACAGTTTATCCCTCCCCTGGAGAACCCTCCCTTTACTCTTTGGCAGGTCTTTCCTGCCTATCCTAAAGCCCTACCCCATGGGCAGATATATTTATTTACATGTTTGTGGTCCGGCTTTTCGCACCTTAATTGTATCAATCAGCGCTTCTACCACTTGTGTCTCTTTCAGGTTATACATGTGATTATCCCACATGATCCTTAGCATTGCAGGGAATTTAATTTGCACGTTAGACCCCAGAGATCTAACAGTAACATTGTATACCAACCCGATCTCAGAGAACTCATTGCCAACATACCCACCACCAACCAACATGGCAACCTGACCAATTGGACAATCCTCACCAGCAACAATACAGCGGCTATCATGCAGACCATACTTTCCAGGGCCCCAACAGACCCTTACCACTGCAACATCAACAATCTGGGAGCATCACCAATCAGCTCCACCCTGACCCACATCACCATACATCCATCATGACTGCTACCTTCCTGAAGGAATGGAAATTTGCAGGAATCAACGCCTTAATCAAGAAGCCAACATCCGACCTGAACCAACTAAGCAACTTCTGACCCATCTCCTAACTGCCCTACTCAGCCAAAGTGATCAAGAAGGCCACCAACAAGCAACTAACATCCCAATTCAAGCTTCACCAGCTGCTAGTCAAAACCCAGTCAGGATTCAACAAGAACCAGAGCACCAGAGCACTGAAAAAGCACTAATTGCTTAACTCACAAATTGGTTTTGGATTTAATTTGAACAGTGTTGGAATCATATATGTGTATACAGTTGATGTAAATGATAATATGTGTGTGTTACGATTCATTATGGTATAGGAAAACATGAAATAGAATCAAAAGTTTTAACCATTAGTATCCCCCTAAAACTATGAAACAAACTCTTTTTCTTCTAAACTTTGCTAACAAAAGATGAAATAAATCAACTCTTTCCAATCACCTTGAGTGTCACGTGTGGTTTGAGCAAGTAAATTGTAGATTTTTGAATCAGTTTGGGCATGTATGTTGTTGATAGCTTATAGTTTGGCCCAACTTTACTGATTACAGGCCAGAACCGTCTATTGTTGATCCCCACATACATGTAAGCACCTGGGAAACAGTCGGTCTCCAAGGGGAAAGGGGAGTGCTATCCGAGAGAAAAGAAGTCTTCCTCCCGGTTGCCTCAAATTTGCATGGGCTGCTCGAGGTTGAGTGTTCTCCTCGTTGCTGAGTTTGGTCAAATGGGCTGCCAATTTCGTCAACTGCAGGGAATCAAATGCACTTTAGACATATGGTTATGACCTAAATCTCTTCGCTAACCCATCCTCCAAATTGCTAGTAAAGTAGACTGCTCACCACTCCATTCCACCTGTCCCACAAGTTATTTAGTACCTAACGTGGCACAAGAACAGGCTTCTAAGAGTAAAAGGAAGTGAGAGTGATACCTTGATACTCTGGGAATCCTGACTCCTCTAGTGGTTCCTCCCCCCATCTGGCTCCTTGTGCTGCAAAAGCTGGACCATGTGTTGGGAACAGACCACTAGGCTCTCATACTTAGGCAAAGAAATCGCTGTGTGTATTCTACGATTTGTGCTCAGGTTTCCCAAACCATTAGTAATGTCTGATGTATGTATGCCCTGTTAAAAGACAGTGTGAAAAGCTTTCACATAGTTCGTTATTTGTGATTTCTTGAATATACTGTTGGTTCACAGTAGGTTTACTTGTTCATGGTACGCTGCTGAAATCACAGGGCAGTAGGCACAATGCTCGAGTAACTGTCTCTTTTTCTTTTTTAGGGTTTACTGGGAATCATCCATGGAATGCACATCATGGAATCTACAATGGGAGAGTCCTCCCCAAGAATGGTAAGTTTAGGGTTTGACTGTGCACTCACATTCGCATGTTAACATAATGCAGGAACAGTTGACTGTTGATTTCTCTTCTTTGTCATTCAGGTCTCAATGGTGAGCGTCGGAAGGATGAGAATCTGGAGACGAGCGGCATCGAAGGAACCAGCGAAAACACTGACACAGAGTCACATCTGCAGGTAAGCTAGGCACTGGTTACTGGCGGGGGGCTTTATGTCAAAACACTGCAAACCTTACCTTGAGCTGACAGTTTGGCCATGCACAGATGATGTGAATCAACTCCAATGTCTCTTTCCCCTAAATTGTTTATTTGCATGAACTGTACAATGAAGAAAGCTGTGGCATGGGAGAGGAGGTCCTAGATATGTCAGACGTGGTGTTCCTTCTAGGTGTACGAGGCTGAACCCTAAATAGAGAAGAATGAGTTCAGTAATCATGGAAATATATTTCTACCCTTTATACTCCGACCCGCCCCTCGTTCCTAATAGTTACCTGTAATATAGGAAGAATACGCATGTGTGTGTTGATTGGAGGTTGGATGCAGGCTGAGGTGTTTTTGCCACTGTACAAATGAAGCACTATTGTGCTTCATGCATGTATCATATCCAGCATTTAGAAAATCAACAGTGGGCTCCATGCGCGTGTCACAACAACAAAAGAACCCCAAGTGTGTTCCTTGCTCTTGATTAATCAAACAAAGCCCAGTTGCTACGATTGCGCTCCAAGCGTGTGTGTTATGCCGGGCCCCGGGGGAAGCAGAGTCGCAGACTAGTCTTCCCCCGGGGTCATTTGCGCATTGATAGGCCAGGTAGGGGAAGGGGAGGAGTTAGGGGGTGGGAATTTAGGCGCAGGGGAGGAAGGGAACTTCCTCTTCCTGCGCCTGGCACCATCGAGAGGGAACTGAAAAGGGAGGTTAGTTTAGCGAGTTGTTCAGAGGTCTAGTGTAGCTTGTGGTTTCCTTAGTTTTCAAATAGCGGCGGGGGGCTGTTTTGCACGGCAGCCGTTTTCTTTTGTTAACGCCGAAAGCGTGGCATTTTGCACGATGTCGGGCGTGTCTGCGGAGGAGGTCTGGGAGGCCTTGCTGCTGCTTGCGCGGGCCGGGCGGTAGGATCTGATCTAGCCAGGAGTTTTAGGGCAAGCGTGGGTGGGGGCCACCAGGGGCACACGCGCTGCCTCGGCGGGGGTGAAAGCTGCTGTGGTGGCCTGTTTGGACGACGAGGCCGACGCGCAGGGGCTTGACAGTGGTCGGAGGGGGGGCGGAGCACCCAGAGACCCGGCGAAGGGCGGGAAACGTAAGAGCCTGCCCCCGCGGGCCTTCCCTCAGATCGAGTTTTTGCCTGGGGCCTCGGGGGCTTCTGTGAGGACCGCGCCTCCACTCCAGGGGCCTGTCCAGGCGCCGGCTAGCACAGGACAGGGGGAGGGGCAGGCAGTCAGCCTTTCTGGGCCTGCTTTAGAGCCTAAGGGAGCCCCGGGTGGGCAGGTGGTCATTGAGTTCGACGGGAGGGCTGCTCTCTCCACCCCTGGGGCTGGCTTGGTTGGGGACCCTTCGAGGGAGGTTGGAGGGCAGCAAGAGGAGGCCCCCATCGACCTGTCTATTAGCTCCAGGGCAGGCACCCCTGCCCCGGTGAGGCAGGCGGCGGTGGGGGACCTGGGGGGCCGGGGTGGGCCTTACGCCCTGGTACCCATGGGAGGGGGGCCTGGTTGGGTTCCTGGTTTGCCGCAGGTGGGTTTTTCCCCCCGGGGGCTGAATTCTTTGGCTACTGCCCGCCCCCTCCCCCCCCAGATCTGGGGCACCACCTCCTGGGAGGACAGGGCCCGGAGTGAGAGGATTTTGGCGCAGATTCAGGAGGTCAGGTGGGCAGAGGAGACCAGAGCCAGGGTAGGTGCTGTGTGGGGCCATGAGGTTGAGGGCCCTTGTTGGACAGGCCACATGAAGGGCCCGCTCCCCCTCTGCACGACCGGGCCCGAGCCCGGCTCCTCAAGTGTTACCCGCCACCACTCCACGTTTTCCGTCCCCTCTGGGACCCCTGCCTCTGAACATCTCGACCTCGTGGGCCCGATCCCCTACCGGCCCTCTCGCCCGGCCTGGGCGCCATCTTGGACACTGCACCACGAGGCCCCGTGGCCCTAACCCTGGGCCTGGCCAGGCCTCCGACATCCCGGCACCACCATCCACCCAGGAGGTGAGCGGACCACTTGGCAGGTCAATGGGAGAAAGAGGTGTCGATGGCTCTCCCCCGCCAGGTGCCGATCGCCCCCAGCCTCCCCGGGCGCTGGCTCCACCCCCCTGCTGGGTGTCTGGACTCCCTCATCCCGGACCTCCCGACCTCCAAGTGCGAGGGTCCGGACATCAAAGGGCGCCAGACCTATAACTGGGGCAGCTCCAGAGCAGGAAGGCAGTTGTATCCTGGAGTCGAGAGACGCAGAGAAGAACTCATCCTTGACGGACTACTGGCGCTGCCGTAGCTCTGCCTTGCGAACTATCGTCCTGCCTGCTGGCGCTGCCGCAACCTTCCTAAACCTTCATCGTCGTCGGGACCTGCTGGCGTGGCCGCGGACCGTTTGTAACTACCACCTTCATCGGGACCTGCTGGCTCCGCCGCGGACCGATCATCTAGAACGCCGAGCTCGAGGATTGAGAGCTATTTCATCTATTCATTTGGTAACAAGACTGTCCCGCTACCCTTTTCCCAATCCAGAGACCAGAACCGAGGGGACCCCTGAGTCCAGACCTCCTTGTATCAATCTACCGTACTTGAAGAATTGCTTATAAAGTATCGTTGAACCTTATCCTTGTGTGGTGTACGTCTGTGGGGGGGAAGTTACTTGTCTGTACGATCGCTGGAGACGGCTCTCCCCGGAGACCTCTCCCCTTATCCTCGGCCGACCCGTCCGGTCCGTCTAACATTGGTGGCCAGCGGCGCGATCCGAATCACCGCATAAACGTACAGAGAGTAGCTCACCCCACGACGAAATCACAATGACAACCAAAGAAAGCGGATCCACCGAGAAATTCCAGATGGAGAAATTGGAAGAATACAGCCATCGTGAGTTAAAACAATTCTGCATCGAACTAGGTATCGCTACTACCGGTCTAAGTACCAAAGACGATTTCAAGCATGCCCTGGAGTCCTGGGCAGAAACCGGGGCCGTCAGACCCCCGGACCAAAATGTCGCAGCAGTAGAAAAAGACACCACGGCTCCCGAGGAGCGAAGGACGGGTCTCTCGCAAGACGAGATCCAGGAACGAGAAAGAACACGACTACATGAACTAGAAATGGCCCGGCTCAAAATGGATGGTGAACTCAAGTTGGCCGAACAGAAACTGAACTTAGAACATCTGCGGCTCCGAGAAGAAAGAGAGGAAAAGCAGAGACAAAGAGAGCTCGAGGAAAAAAGACTGGCATATGAACATGAGCGCAAATTAGCTGAGATAGACTTACGCAAGCAGAACAAAGAATTAGGGGTGCCCGAGCAACCCCGCACCCCAGGGGCAACAGATAAGAAGGTACACATCCCCAAGGATGTCGTTCGAGAATACTTCCGAGAGGACGACATCCAGCAATGGTTCAAGGCCTACGAAATCGCTATGACCTCCCACCGGATCGATCGAAGCAACTGGGGAGCCGGTCTATGGGGGAGATTCCTCAATGAGGGCCGCGATGCCCTGCTACAGCTCCCGGACCATCTGATGACCTCCTATGACCACATGAAAGCTGCCCTCCTCACCCGCTATGGGCTCACACCCGAGATGTACCGTCAGAGGTTCCGAGACTGCACCCGCATCCCGGGTACAACTTGGGTGGAATACGTGAACTATTTCAGCCGAGCCTTCGAGGGTTGGATCAAAGGAAGCAATGTCACAACTTACGAACAACTCTTCAATCTCATGGTGTGGGAGCATCTATCAAACAATTGCTTCATCGAGCTCCGGCAGCACCTCCTCGACAGCAAATTGACTGATCCACGGCAGCTCGCCGCCGAGGCTGACCGGTGGGAAATCACCAGAGTGGGCCGAAATGGGTCCTATGAACAGAACCGGAACCACCACGGTCAGCACCGTCCCCGAGGAGGAGGAGGAGGGGGCCAAGGACGAGGAAGAGACAACGCTCCGGCCGCCCCCGCTACCAGCACCACCCCCCCGGCCAACCGGGGCAGCACCCCGGCACGACCGGGATATAGAGCCAATGTCACGTGTCACCGATGCCAGCGAGTCGGCCACTACGCAAACGATCCAAATTGCCCGCAGAACCAGACCCCGAGACCCCGCCAGGTGGCTGCTGCTGCCCTGGGGGAAGAACAAATCTCCGAGGAACACGAAGAATATGAGCAAGAACACCAAGAATGGGAGCCAGCCGCCATGGCTCTAGCATGCTTAGGGGGGAAAGACATGGTCCCGCGGGTCCCCCTACCCGCTAACACCCGGAAGTACAGTCAATGGGTGAGCATCAATGGACGCCGGGCCGAAGCCCTACGTGACACCGGGGCCAGTGTAACAGCCGTCCGCTGTCACCTGGTGACCCCAGAACAGATCCTACCAAACATTCTCTGCCCTGTCCGTTCAGCCGATAATTCGGAGAGTCTATGTCGGATGGCCTGCGTCCCCTTCGAGTGGGGAGGAGTCTCCGGCATGTTGAAGGTGACGGTCCGAGATGACGCCCCCGTAGACTGTCTCCTGGGGAATGACCTTGAAAGCTCTCCGTGGGCCGCCGTAGAACGAAGAGAACACCTGGGGATGTTGGGCATCCCGGACTGGGCGTGCGTCACCACCCGGTCCATGGCCGCCCGTGCCAATCCCCGACCCGAAGAACCTGAATGGCCGGCACCTCCTCCCCCGGTCGCTCCAGTAGAAGACATCGACCGTGCCGTCCCCCCAGAACAAGCTCCCGAGGGGCTCGCTCAACCTCCGGACCTTTCCGGCCTGGATCAGTGGCATCAAGAGGGGGGGCCCACCCAGGAGCAGTTTCGCCAAGAACAGAAGACCTGTCCCTCCCTCGAGGGACTCCGCCAACAAGCCCTCGCTCAGAGCGCAGGGGATACTTCCGGAACACATTGGGTCTATTGGGACAATGACCTACTATACAGTGAGCAGAGAATCGCGGAGTTAGGGGCCAGTCGAGTGCTAGTGGTGCCCCTCCGTTTTAGAGACTTCTTGCTAAACCTGGCCCACGATGTCCCCCTGGCTGGCCACCTGGGTCAGGATAAAACCTACAGCCGCCTGGTGACCCACTTTTTCTGGCCTAAAATGAGGAACGACGTACTCCAGCACTGCCGATCTTGCCCCACGTGCCAAGCCAGTGGGAAGAGCGGCCGCAAACTGAAAGCCCCCCTACAACCATTTCCCGTGGTCACCACCCCGTTCGAGAGGGTGGGCATAGACATTGTGGGGCCCCTCGACCCCCGTACAGCACAAGGACATCGGTTCATCCTGGTACTGGTGGACCACGCCACCCGCTACCCTGAGGCTGTTCCCCTGCGAACTGTGACAGCCCAGGTAGTCGGCCGGGCCCTGATGGGGATCTTCTCCCGTGTGGGCTTCCCCCGGGAAGTCGTCAGTGACCGGGGCACAAACTTTATTTCAAAATACATGAAGTCGCTCTGGCAACAGTGTGGGGTCACCTACCGATTCACGACCCCCTATCACCCTCAAGGGAACGGACTCGTTGAGCGGTTCAACCGCACGCTCAAAGGGATGATTGGGGGGTTGGAAGAGCCCCTCCGTCGCCAGTGGGATGTGCTACTACCGTGCCTTCTCTTTGCCTACCGAGAAGTCCCCCAGAAATCCCTCGGCTTCAGCCCGTTTGAACTCTTGTATGGACACCCGGTGCGAGGGCCGCTCAGCCTAGTCAAGGAAGGCTGGGAAATGCCCCCTCTAAAGAACCCTCCAGATGTCTTCAAATACCTTCTAACCCTCCGCAACCAGACCCGACGATTCAGAGAGATGGCAAAAGCAAACTTGGAGGCCAGTCAAGAGGACATGAAAAGGTGGTACGACCAAAATGCCTCCTCCATCGAATTTGAACCCGGCCAACAAGTATGGGTAATGTCCCCCACCGAACCATGCGCCCTGCAAGATAAATGGACGGGGCCCTTCAAGGTAATCGAGCGCAAGGGTCCTGTCACCTATCTCATCGATATGGAATCTTCACGGAACCCCCTCCGGGTTCTCCACGCTAATAGACTGAAACCCCATTTCGTGCGTTCAGAACTCAGCCTCCTGATGGCCACAGACAATGGAGCCGAGGAGGACTCCGAACCCCTCCCTGACCTCCTACGGACTCGGGAGAAAGACGGCTCTATGGACGGGGTCCGACTCTCGGAGGCCCTCACCCTGGAACAACGCCAAGAATGTCGAGACCTCCTGCTGCGGTTCGCCAGCCTGTTCTCCCTCACCCCAGGGGTCACCTCCTGGTGCGTACACGACGTGGACACGGGGGACAGTCCCCCTATCCGCCACCGGGCCTACTGCGTACCAGATCGGGTACGGGCCTGCATCCAAGAGGAGGTGGCCAAGATGCTCACGATCGGGGTTATTGAGCCCTCCGACAGCCCCTGGGCCAGCCCAGTAGTACTGGTCCCCAAAGCAGCCGCCCCCGGCACCACACCGGAACTCCGGTTCTGCGTCGACTACCGGGGCTTGAATGCGGTCACCAGAACAGACGCACATCCCATCCCCCGGGCAGATGAACTAATCGACCGCATGGGAGCTGCCCGCTACCTCAGTATCTTCGACCTGACGGCGGGCTACTGGCAGATCGGCCTCACACCCCGGGCCCAAGAACGATCTGCGTTTTCCACTCCTGATGGCCATTATCATTTCAAGGTCATGCCCTTCGGCATGAAGAATGCCCCAGCAACGTTTCAGCGGCTAGTTAATCAGGTCCTGGCAGGACTTGAAGGATTCAGCGCCGCCTACCTAGACGACATCGCTGTATACAGCCACCACTGGCCCGACCACCTCCACCACCTCCGAGAGGTGCTACAGGCCCTTCAGCGAGCTGGCCTCACGATCAAGGCCAGCAAATGCCAAATTGGTCAGGGGTCCGTGACCTACCTCGGACACCAGGTGGGAAGCGGTCTGGTGGCCCCTCTGCAGCTCAAGATCGCCGCCATCCAGTCTTGGCAGCCCCCCATCACCCAGACCGAGGTACGCGCCTTTTTGGGACTCACAGGCTATTACCGGCGGTTCGTGAAGGACTATGGTAGCATAGTGGGGCCCCTCACGGAGCTCACCTCCAAAAACCAACCAAAGAAGGTCAACTGGACCCCAGACTGTCAAGCAGCCTTCGAGCAACTGAAGGCCGCCATGTGCTCCGCCCCTGTGCTCCAGGCCCCCGACTACAGCCGGGAATTCATCGTCCAGACGGATGCCTCCGACCATGGCATTGGGGCAGTCCTGTCTCAATTGAACCCCGAAGGCCTTGACCAGCCAGTGGCTTTCATCAGCAGGCGACTCCTGGCCCGAGAACAACGCTGGAGCACCATCGAGAGGGAGGCCTTCGCCGTGGTATGGGCCCTCAAAAAGCTCCGGCCCTATCTCTTCGGCACACACTTTCGGGTACAGACCGATCATCGACCCCTGCAGTGGCTGATGCAGATGCGGGGGGAAAACCCGAAACTACTACGTTGGTCCATCTCCCTGCAGGGGATGGACTTCACTGTGGAACATCGACCTGGGCAAGACCACGCCAACGCGGATGGCCTGTCACGCTTTTTCCGCCTCGACGAGGAGAGTCCCCAAGAGGATGGGTGACTCTCCCCGCCTTCAGCTGGGGGGGACGCATGTTGGACAGGCCACATGAAGGGCCCGCTCCCCCTCTGCACGACCGGGCCCGAGCCCGGCTCCTCAAGTGTTACCCGCCACCACTCCACGTTTTCCGTCCCCTCTGGGACCCCTGCCTCTGAACATCTCGACCTCGTGGGCCCGATCCCCTACCGGCCCTCTCGCCCGGCCTGGGCGCCATCTTGGACACTGCACCACGAGGCCCCGTGGCCTCCGATCGACCCTAACCCTGGGCCTGGCCAGGCCTCCGACATCCCGGCACCACCATCCACCCAGGAGGTGAGCGGACCACTTGGCAGGTCAATGGGAGAAAGAGGTGTCGATGGCTCTCCCCCGCCAGGTGCCGATCGCCCCCAGCCTCCCCGGGCGCTGGCTCCACCCCCCTGCTGGGTGTCTGGACTCCCTCATCCCGGACCTCCCGACCTCCAAGTGCGAGGGTCCGGACATCAAAGGGCGCCAGACCTATAACTGGGGCAGCTCCAGAGCAGGAAGGCAGTTGTATCCTGGAGTCGAGAGACGCAGAGAAGAACTCATCCTTGACGGACTACTGGCGCTGCCGTAGCTCTGCCTTGCGAACTATCGTCCTGCCTGCTGGCGCTGCCGCAACCTTCCTAAACCTTCATCGTCGTCGGGACCTGCTGGCGTGGCCGCGGACCGTTTGTAACTACCACCTTCATCTGGACCTGCTGGCTCCGCCGCGGACCGTCGCTTCCTTCAACCATCTCGGGACCTGCTGGCTCCGCCGCGGCCCGATCATCTAGAACGCCGAGCTCGAGGATTGAGAGCTATTTCATCTATTCATTTGGTAACAAGACTGTCCCGCTACCCTTTTCCCAATCCAGAGACCAGAACCGAGGGGACCCCTGAGTCCAGACCTCCTTGTATCAATCTACCGTACTTGAAGAATTGCTTATAAAGTATCGTTGAACCTTATCCTTGTGTGGTGTACGTCTGTGGGGGGGAAGTTACTTGTCTGTACGATCGCTGGAGACGGCTCTCCCCGGAGACCTCTCCCCTTATCCTCGGCCGACCCGTCCGGTCCGTCTAACAGCCCTCCCACCCTGACCTCTGAGGAGGAAAGGGAAGCGGAGTTGGAGGAAGAGCTCAGGAGAGTCAGGGCCAGAAAGGCAGTGCAGGACCACCCCCCCAAGCGGAGCATGGCAGGTGTAGGGACGGCCAGGACGGCTTTGAGGCCCGATGGTGCTGGGGCCCGCTCAGGTTGTAGCGACCTGAGGGGTGGGAGGGGATCCAAGCCGGCGGCTGTCGGCAGAGCCCGGGGGTGCCTGGCGGGGCACAAGACGGCTCCAAGACGCAGGACGGAAGCAGTAGGGAAGTCCGCGGCGGCTGTCCCTCCACCGAGGGCTCGGGCTCCTGCAGCACGTGTGGAGACTGGCATGCGTGGGCGGGGAGGTGTGCAGAAAGGTGTGAAGAGAGCTGTGAAGGAGGTGGATAAATTGCATGTGGATCTGGAACCGGTGCTTGAGTTGGATTATGGTGCGGAGAGTGATGAGCTGGAAGACGGGGAGGTGCGGGATGACTTGGAAGGCGTAGGGGGCGCTGCGGACAACAGCGACCTTGGTGTTTTGCAGGCCACGGTGGCGACAAAGACCAAGGCCAGGACGGCGGCGGTCCAGGTGACAGCGTCTAGAGGAAGGCCCCGGGAGCTGAGCTCGGCACTCACTGGTGAGGGTGCCTGGTGGTCTGCTTGGGAGGAGGTTCCCGGGGGGGGGGGAAGGGCATAAGAGGACTTGTAGGTCGGTGGGTGTGGGTGATGGTTCGGTGCGGGAGGCGGAGAAGCCATCGGGCGATCCACCCGAGGATGGTAAGAAGGTGGACGGTAAGTCGGTGACTTTGGGGGTGCAGACGGACAAAGGGGAGGGTAAGGAGGAGAAGGGAGTGAAGGTGCCTAAGAAGCTGCCGTATATGGGGCTGGCCATGCCATTGGGGTCGCATCTCTCAGAGAAGCTCAAGGATCGGATCTGGAAACATGAGTTTGTGGATGTCTTTAAGTTGCTACACAGGGAGGTGCAGGCCAAGGAGGGGTCTAAGGAGGAGGAGTGGGAGCTGACGAGGCGCCCTAGAGTGCCGTGACAATGGAAAACTGGACTTTGGCGTTCTTGATCTACGCCAGTGTTTATTGCCAGAAGTATTTGGACAGGGAGATTGCGCTTTTCAAATACATGGACATCATTCGCAAGGCCCAGATGCAGTTCGGGGGTTTTGCTTGACTAAGCTATGATGAAGAGTTTAGGGCCAGGGTTAGCGCGAATCCCGAGAAGAGTTGGGGGGAAGTGGATCAGGAACTCTGGGTTCAGTGGATGGCGTCTTCGCACTCCACTGCGTCCACACACACGGCCAGTGGCCTACCGGTTGTATATCGGTCTTTTCCGCCGCGTCCCGCCCAAGGTGGGGCGGGGGGTGGAACAGTGCCCAGCACCATTGTCTCGTGGGCAGCAGTCCAAGCCAGGGGGTTATTCCACGGGGGCCTGTTGGAGCTACAATAAGGGGTATTGTCCCGGTATCCCTGTAAATTCAAACAGGAGTGCTCGAAGTGTGGCGGGAAACATGCCCTTACGCAGTGTCTTACGCTCACCACACCCTCGGAGCATTGGAGGAACGCCAGAGGGCGGGGCCACCCTGGACCGAAGGGCGCCTACACCGGTTAGGTTGGAGGCGATGGCCCCATGGCTCTCGTGCTACCTGGATCAGGAGGCGGCAGCGCGTCTTTTCTGGGGTTTCACTGAGGGTTTTAGGGTGGGCTACCAAGGTCCCAGGGAGCGACGTTGGGCCGACAATTTGAGATCTGCCAAAGAACTGCCGTGTGTTGTGTCTGCTAAGTTGAGGAAGGAGGTGGAAGAAGGAAGGGTGGCGGGCCCGTTTACTGACTGGCCTTTGCAGGACCTGATCCTCTCCCCATTGGGGGTGGTACCGAAGAAAGAGGAGGGGGAGTTCAGGATGATACACCATCTGTCATGGCCGGAGGGACAGTCAGTGAATGACTTTATTGCAGAGGAGGATTCTAGAGTGCTCTACGCGTCGGTGGACGATGCGATCCGCCTGGTGAGGGTGTGTGGGACGGGTGCGGAATTGGCAAAGTGTGAGATCAAGTTTGCTTTCCGTTTACTGCCTATTCACCCGGCGGATTTTTCGCTCTTAGGCATGCAGTTTGGAGGGGCCATCTACGTGGACAAGGTTTTGCCCATGGGATGTGCCATCTCCTGCGCTCTTATCGAGCTCTTCAGCACTTTTCTGCAGTGGGTCATGGTGCGAGTTAGTGGGTACCGTGAGGTCACTCACTACTTGGATGATTTCCTTTTCCCGGGGAGGTCGGATACCGGGGATTGCGGCAGGGCCCTGTCGCGATTCCAGGAGATGGCCTTTCAGTTTGGGGTGCCTCTGGCACCCGAGAAGACGGCTGGTCCCAGCTGTTGCCTCACCTTCCTGGGTATCGAACTCAGTGCAGTGGCTGGCGCGCCTTCCTGCGGCCAAAGTGATGGAGATCCTGGCATGTCTGGAGTGGGCTGTGGGGGAGAGGCGGATTCCTTTGCGGGCAGTGCAGAAACTTCTGGGTTTCCTTAACTTTGCGTGTAGGGTGGTGCGGGCAGGGCAGACATTCTGCAGGAGGCTCGGCATGGCCATGTCAGGGGCAGTGCTTCCACATCACAGGGTCAGGATTTCCATGGGAGTGAGGTCGGACTTGAGGACATGGATTACTTTCTTGCAGGACTTCAACGGTGTGTCTCTGGAATTTGACGAGGAAAGGGCGGTCTGGCAATGGGTCAGCAGGGTTTGGTGTCTTCTGGGATGGCAGATGGTGTGCGGAGAGCTGGCCGGCCTCCTGGATCAAACAGGGCAGGAGCATTGCCTTCTTGGAATTCTTCCCTTTGCTGGTGGCACTGGAGGTGTGGGGGGAGGAATTTCGGAACAGGTCTGTGCTCTTCCACGTGGACAATATGACGGTGGTGGAGCTGGTGAATCATTAGAGGGCAAGGGACCTGAGAGTGTTGCGGCTGTTGCGGAGGTTCATGTTGGCATGTCTGCGGTTGAATGTGGTGTTTCGGGCTAAGCATGTCCCTGGGGAGAATAATGACATTGCGGATGCTTTGTCTCGTTCACAGTGGCAGCGGTTTCGACACCTGGCGCCGGGAGCGGATACATGCAAGACCGAGCTGCCGGCCGGCATCTGGGCCTTGGGGGAGTGAGGATGATTGGACTGGTGGAGGGTTCACTGGCTGAGACCACGAGGAGGACTTATCGTTTGGCATGGTCTGAATTTAGTGCTTTCATGGGCTGGACGGTGAATGGCATTGTGGGTGTGAGTCGGCTGTGGAACAAGGGCTAAGCGGTTATGTGTTGGATTGCATGGATCGGGGTTTGACTGCGGCTACGATATCTGGTAAATTGGCGAGGATATCTTTCTACTGTGTTTTGTTTCTGGGCTTTGACCCGACCAAGGATGTGATACTGAGCAGAATGTTGCGGGGCTGGGACAGGGAGCGAGGGAGTGGGGGGGCAGGCTCAGGGAGGCGGTGATGTTTGAGTTGTTAGTCCGGCTGGTTGGGGTGTTGCCGGAATGTTGTTATGACCTGGTTGAGGTGGGTCTTTTTCGCTTGTGTATGGTGTGGATGTTTATCGGGGCATTTCGGGTGTCTGAGCTTTTGGGTACGAGGAGAGGGGCTGGCAGGTTGTTTGAGGAGGTTCGAGTGGATGGGGGGCGCTTGGGTATTTGGCTACGGTGCTCCAAGACTGATCAGTTGGGCAGGGGCAAGTGGGTGTGGTTGAATGAGACAGGCGGGCGGTTTGCCCAGTGTTGGAATGGCGGACTTTCCTGGGGACTGGGGTGTGTGTTGTGGGGAGATGTTTTGTCATGCGTCTGGAGCGAGAGTGACGGCGGGCCAGTTGTTGGCTGTGTTGCGCAAGGCTTTGAGGAGGTTGGGCATGGATGAGGCTGGTTTCGGGACCCACTCTTTCCGTATCGGGGCTGCGACAGCGGCGGCCAGGTTGGGTTGGTCCTGGGATAGGATTAGGAGACTCGGGCGGTGGAAGTCGCGCTGTTGCGAGAGGTATGTGAGGAAATAGGGAGGTCCCAGGCAGGGTGTTGGTTGATTCCGCCTGTTTTTTCTTGTTCTAACATCTTTTTCTTCATAGGTTGCATGGGTGGGCCGGGCGGTAAGACGGTGACATGGATTGTTGGGCACTCCTTCGTGCATTGGGCATCCAAATATGCGGAGCAGCAGGTTTACGGCCGTAACCTGGGACTGAAAGGACATTTGCACGAGGTACAATGGTGGGGCAAAAGTGGCATGCGATGGGGGGCACTACTGCCCTGGCTCGCGAAGATGATCCCACAGAGGGGATGTCCTGATTTGTTGATCATTCATCTGGGGGAAAATTACCTAGTGCAGCTGTCCGGATTGGCACTTTTACAACTCATGCAACGGGACCTGGAGGTGTTAAAGGCGAGGCTGGCAGGGACCTGCATAGCCTGGACTGAGTTGGTCCCCAGGAAAGTGTGGAGAGGGGCTATGAAGCATGGGGCTATCGAAAAGGCACGAAGGAAGCTCAATAGGGCGATGAGACTTTACTGTGGTGACAAAGACATTAAGGTTATTGCACATGGCGGGATTTGACTGGAGGAGCCTTAAGTTTTCAGGGACGACGGGGTGCACTTGTCCCAGCTGGGCAATGCGTATTACATGATGGAGATGAGAGATGTGGTGAGCAAGTTGTGGAATGAGGCTATCTGGTGTCGCAGGGAGTGAATGCGGGAGTGTGTGTTGCGGACTGGCGGACATGGAAGGGGGGTGGGGCAGTGAACCGCCCTACAGGGGGTTCACTGGTTGGCAGGATTTGAAGGGACAGGGGGGTCAAGAGCGGGCACACCCATCCCTTGGGGGGGGAGTTCGTAGGGCGGATAGAAGCATGAATGGCAGGACGCAAGGAGTGGGCTGGATGACAAGTGATTGAGGGGCAAGAATAAAGCATGGTTGGAGCTTCTAGGGCTTTGTGATGAAGCAGAACGAGTGAAACGAATGAGAGGGGAGTGTGAGTGGGGGTTTGTTGTTATTATTATGTTTATGTTACTGTTATGTACAGATTACGCAGTTCTGGTCTAATAAAATGGCCTTTTACGCTGACACTGCATGGTCTGTTTATTGCGCGATGCCGGGCCCCGGGGGAAGCAGAGTCGCAGACTAGTCTTCCCCCGGGGTCATTCGCGCATTGATAGGCCAGGTAGGGGAAGGGGAGGAGTTAGGGGGTGAGTATTTAGGCGCAGGGGAGGAAGGGAACTTCCTCTTCCTGCGCCTCGCACCATCGGGAGGGAACTGAAAAGGCCACCCACCCACCCGGCAGCTGGAGGTGTGTTTGGGTCGGTCTATAGCGTTGCCAGTTTAGGCCAGAGCTGCTTTAGGCAGGATTTGAAGGGACAGGGGAGTCAAGAGCGGGCACACCCATCCCTTGGGGGGGGAGTTCGTAGGGCGGATAGAAGCATGAATGGCAGGACGCAAGGAGTGGGCTGGATGACAAGTGATTGAGGGGCAAGAATAAAGAATGGTTGGAGCTTCTAGGGCTTTGTGATGAAGCGGAATGAGTGAAATGAATGAGAGGGGAATGTGAGTGGGGGTTTGTTGTTATTATTATGTTTATGTTACTGGTATGTACAGATTACGCAGTTCTGGTCTAATAAAATGGCCTTTTACGCTGACACTGCGTGGTCTGTTTATTGCGCGATGCAAATAAATGTCAGTTCATCTGCGGTCCATGCACCGTGTACTCACAGAGCAGGAGAAGGCTGTAGAAGGCACACGCTTCCTAGCGCATTCTCCAAATTCAGGTCAGGAGGCAAAGGGTTACGGCTCAGAATAGCCACCAATAAGTCCTCCCCAGGAAGGCAAGCGCTACAGGGAGGAACAAAGTTGAGGGAAAACTCATTTTTTTGGGAAATGAATACAGAGCTTCACGAGACAGCGTCTGTAGACGAAGGAGCATCGGGTCACATAGACGCGGGTAAAGATACGATCCGCATGTCATAACTCAGAAGTTCAAGTAATCCTGTCGTGACTGCATCTCTAACCTCATAGCAGGTAATGAATGCAAGTACTTTGTGCATGCGGCCACAGAGTAGGTTGTGTATGTCGGGTCTGCTCTGTAAAGGCCCACATATACCGGTGAGCGGAGTTATCCCAGAATAAAAAGGACAGGCACAAATGGAAGAGCCCTTCACATTCTAGTCTATGCATGCACTCCTCCGTGCTATTTGACTCACCTGATTACTTCCGGTTCCCGTCGGCAGTCGTTTGGTGGCGTCGGGCTTCTCCTCAGTGAATTCCTGGTTCTTCCACACCGCTGGCCTCGCTATCTTTTCTGGAACTCGTTATCCTGCTAAAGAAAGAACAATGACATAACCTTAAAAGAATCCTCACATTTAATCTCTGGTGGTATTGTGGAACTCTTTCCAAAATGTATTCTATACTTATCTGAGGTATCTCTTTGGTTGTATGACTGAACAACTACCTACAAAGTCACGAGTGCCTGAACCACAAAGGCTAAACAACAACTAAAGCCAAACCACTAACTATTTTACCCTGACTTACTGAACCACGAACTCCATGATCAACCACTACATTCAAATCAACCTCATCCCACCCCCTAAAACCTACCCCTTAATACTACCCCTTGAAACTCCACCAAATTCCCTCACCCCCTAATAACTACCCCGAACCCCCACCCCTAAAAACTAACTCTAAACCCTCCCATCCCCTAAATACTAACCCATACCCCACCCCTAAAAAATAACCTGCACCCGTCCCACTCCATAAAACTAACTCAAACCCCTCCCACCAACTAAAAACTTACCCTAACCCTCCCACCCTCTTAAAACTTACATGAACCCAGCCCCTAAAAACGAACTTGAACCCTCCACCCCCTGAAAATTAACTTGAACCCCAACCACCCCCTAAAAACTTACACAAACCCTCCCATCCCCTTAAAACTTACACAAACCCTCCCAGCCCCTAAAATCTAACTTGAACCCCACCCCAAAATCTAACTCGATCCCCTCCTACCCTCTATAAACTAACGCAAACCCTCCAAGCCCCAAACACAAAGTCCCCCACCCCCTTAAAACCAACCGGATCCCCCCACCATCTTAAAACTAACATGAACCCTCCCTCCACCCAGTAACCCCTCTTACCTGTTCCTGTCCGACGCTCCTCTGAATTCCGCCATGCACGAACACTAGACCATCTTAGCCTGAACCACGCACATTCGTTGGTCCTGGAAGTCGTTGATCGGCTTGCGTGACTCTGGAACTCGTTGTTCGGAGTCGTTGTTGAGGATGTTTCCCATCTCCTCAGTTGTTGGAGATTCTGTTTCTTTTTACACTGCTGTTAGCTCCTAAGAGAAAGTAAAGAACATTACTACAAGCTATCCTGAAGGTAAGGAATGCTTATTTGTATCATATAAGCCCTTCCTATTTGTGGGTATACATTTCTGTTCTCCTTACTACACTTGATTCCCTCCATCCTATTGGAAAATATGTTTTTTGTTTTCTTCCATTAAGACTAATATTTTTAAGGGCTATTCTAAATGTGCTGACTCCTTCTGAAGGTTGGATAATTGGTTACCTTATCCTCCATTATTGGTCTATGTCCTTTGCCCTTACCACAAAACGTAATCCTCATATTCTTACATACATAGAAGGAAAGTGCATACTCTGCCTCTACATACCTAAAGACCTTAACAGAAGAGGGTAAATTCACAGGTAGATATGTACAGAACTTAAAGCACTAACTTGTAGAAGTATAAATGGAATTGTTAATATCAGTTTATGTAGTTACACATTCCTTGTTCTCTTTTATGCAGGCCTTCTCAGTGATTCAGAAGATTCCTATTCCACCCCGTATATATCAGAGGTGTGCCTCTTGTTCCCTCTTTTTCCCCTCTTCCCCGTCTCACCATTATATGCTTTGACTTTGTTGGGCTTTTGTGGTGACTGGGGAAAGTTGGGATCTAGTTACTGACCTCCATCTCGCCCCTTTGGAAATATCAAAGGTGAGAATTTCAATGTACAAGTAAAAGATATTGTAAGGGAATTGTGAAAGACAGCAATGCTGCTTTTGGGACATATACACTATCATACTGTTCATGGCCCAAAATGAGAGTGACCATGAGCCCTGGAACCATGACAATTTTATAGCTGGTCATTCCTTGGCAGTTCCCAATGTCTTGGGCAGTTCCATTCTCGTGAGAAAGGGAACAAGGTTTTAGGCAATGAGCGAGCATACACACAGCTTAGCTTCAAGAACTAAGCACTGCAGAGGCGTAGCTAGAGCTTCTGCCGCCCGGGGCTATCCCCCAGATTGCCGCCCATGGCAGGTAGTGGGGGAGGGTGGATCTGGGGAAAGATTTTGGCGGGCAGCAGGGGTGGATTGGCAGGGTTTAAGTTACAACGCCACTCTCTACTCCACTGCATAAGAAAGGGTGTAAAACTGCGGCGTAAGCCTAGAGCAAACCTCGAAGGTCAAGTCTCAGTTGATGAAGGCCCCCCAGCACTAAAATGGTAGCTAAATGCATAAGTAAATGTATCCCTTCCTCCCCTTACACCTCTCCATACTGAACTGATGCTAAAAGACCACAGCAGTAAAACCACAGCTAGACATCAAGCACAACACCAAAACAACTCCCACATAGGTCACACTCTACACCCACACTCTACCAAACAACGACAGTATTTAGAAACATAAGCAAAGCTATAGCAATAGAACAGCTTCCTTATCTCTTCCATCCTTGCATATATCTATTCATTCTTTCACCCTTCCATCCACCTACTGGCATCCACTATTTCACCTTTAGATTGTCACCCATTCATTCTTTCATTCATCATTCAATATTTCCCCATTCTATCCATTTATCTATCTATCCATCCATCCAATTTGCCATCCATCTATTATGCCATCCATCTGCCCATCCATACAGTCTAAAAACCAACCACCCACTCTGCCACCCATTGATCTATTCACTCTGCCATCCATTCTCTTTGCATCCATCCTCCACTCTTTTATCTTACCATCACCTCTGCCATTCATCGATCAACTGACATCCTTTCATCAATTCATTAACTATTCCATTCATCCACTCAGCCATCCATCAGCCTACTCTGCCATCCATCCATCCTCCTATCCTCTCTTCCATCCATCAATCCAATCTGTCATTCACCCTCTCTGCCATCCATTCACCATCCATCCACTCTGCCACCCATCCATTCATCAACTCCTCTATCTATTCATTCAACCACCCATCCACTCTGCCATTCATTCATCCATCAATCCACCCACTCTGCTATTCAACCACCCATTCATCCATTCTGCCATGCATCAATCCCCTCCACCATCCATCCATTCTGCCATCCATCTGCGCATCCATCCATCCACTCTGCCATCCATCCTGCCATTCATTCATCAAGCCATCCACTCTGCTACCCAATCATGCATTCAGTCACTTAGCTTTTAATCCATTCACGCTGCCACGCATCCATTCATTTACTTTGCCATCCATCCAATCTGCCATCCATCCATACATTCATTCACTTTGCCACCCATCTATTCACCCTGCCAGCCATTCATCATCCATCCACTACGACTTCCATTCACAGATCTTTCGCCCACTCATCCAGCACTTTACTCTATCCTCCTCTCAGCTGTCCCTCCACCTATTCATTCACTCAACTATTCATTCACTTGTTCTGCCATCCTTTCACTTGTCCATCCACCTATCCATTCACACACTCACCCATCCACCCATCCCTTTACTATACTTTCATGTGTCCATCCATCATCATTCACTTCTTCTTTCACCCACTCATTTATCCACATATCCATTCATCCTCCTACTCCATCATCCCTACTTCCTTTTTTTCACCCTTTTCTTCCAACATTCCTTCTTTCTTTCCCTGTTCTTTTTACCCAGCAGTCCGTTTTCCTCTGTGGCTGTGGGAGTGCTTCCGGTTTCCATGTGAGACATGTTTGGGGTCCTTCTTGCTAGTCCACAAAATGTAATAAACTGAATGTTTGCTTATTGCGGCGCTGGGAGTGTGCCTCGCATACCAGAGCACACGAGGACGGAGACGAGAGCAGAGAGACGGGCGGGGCGAACATATGAGGATATTTGACTTTTTGGGAGCACTGCAGTCAACGTCGAGCTTCGGAATGCTTAAGAGAATCTGAACCAGTGCAGTCCTATCCTAACTTGCACAGTGCACTTACATACTCGTGACGTGTACAGTGCTGCTCGACTATGTGCCTAAGTAAATCCTGGGCTGGCCACCAGTACCACGCAGCTGCCGCCCCCAAAATAGTGCCGCCTGGGGCAGACCTCCCCCACCGCACCCCCCTAGCTACGCCAGTGAAGCACTGTTATACTTATGTTGATTTATTACTGTCTTCTACCTGGCTCTTAATCTCCTGAACTCCCCATGTATTTTTACTTGTTGCTGTGTCACACTTGGTCCATACTTCTGTACTGCCCAAGGGCGTGAGTTGCTCTGGGGAGTTTTGTGTGCTGTGAATGCATGTCATTATGCTTGCTGAGGTGCGATTGCGGACAGTGGTTTTCGGCAGTCTGAGCAGTCTTAACATAACCCAAAGGGTCAGGCTGCTACCTTTCACCTCAGAGACCAAGAAACTGGCATGCGGAGTTCCACAGGGGGCCTCCCACAGCCCCACCTTAGTTAACATATTCATGACACCACTCGTCAACAACCTCTCATAGGACATCACAGTCATCTTCTACTCAGATGACACCCATCTTAACCTCTATCTGATGAACAACCACCAACATCAGAACCAAATTCAACAACTACATGACTATGGTAGCAGGCTGAATGCTACTGCCTAAAACTCAACTCTGACAAAACGAAATTCTGGGCTTTGGCAACAAGTCCTCCCCAGGGGACTTTACCTGGTGGCCAGGGGAACTAGGATCACTTCCCACACTCACAGACCACACAAGAAACATAGGAATCATTCTGGCCAAATAGCTCAACATGATGGCACAAATCAATGCAGTGAGCATCTCCCGCTTTCACATCCTACGCATGTTGCGAAAGATCTTCAAATGGCTGCCATGGAACACCAAACGGACCATTATAAGAGCATTCATAACCAGCAGGCTAGACTATTGCAACACTCTCTACACTAGAATCTCCAAACAATTCCTACTGTCAAGAATGGAACAGTATAACTCATACTCAACCTATCTTGCTGCACCCACATCACACCACAACTTTAGAAGCTTCACTGAATACCTATTCATAGGCATGGCCAATTCAAACTCCTCACACATACATACAAAGCCCTGCACAACACAGGACCAGAACTCCTAAACAACCACATACACTTTCATCAACCCACCAGACACCTACACTCTGCTTCACTCTCACTCCCCACATCTGGAAAAGCATAGCAGTAGGTCACTCTTTCTCCGACATCATACCCAAAATATGGAGCGACCTCCCTGAACACATCAGTGTCTCCTTCGCATTTCTAGAATTCTGAAAGAAGCTGAAGAACTGGCTCTTTGAATATTCCAAGGGACCCATTCATCTACACACCTGACAAAGTGCCTGGAAACTCTCACGGGTGAGTAGTGTGCAATAGAAATTGACATAACATAACATGATGTAACATAACATAATATAACACAACATAGGAAAACCTATTCTTCTACCCTATGATTCACTCTCCCACCCTTTGGCTAGCTGCACAATATAAAATAACACAGACATATATTTTTACATTTGTTCAAATAAGTCGATTCTTTTAGCCCAATAACCTTAATCAATCAACCTTTCATCAAATGTTTCATGTTCTTTCTGTTTGTACTTAACTCTTAAAACATCATTCATTTGTAAATTTCCACTGATTAGTTTGCATTCATCAAATCTAGAATCAAATTCCATATGCGCATTTCACTCGCATTTGGCATCTGCAATGATCCATACTCTCTCCGATGTATGTCGTTACTACGCATGCTTTTAAAACGCATGCCTTTACCACGCAGGTTTTACAATGCAAGTCGTTACAACGACTTGCGTTGGGGGCGCTGGATGGTGAATAGTTTAATTTACTATTCTAACTCCAGTCCCCGTGGATAGTAGGGAAGGTTTTGGATAGTAAATTAAACTATTCCCTATCCTACAGCGCCCCCCAGAGCAAGTCATTGTAACGACTTGCGTTGTAAAAGTTGCGTGGTAAAGGTACTGCGTGGTAAAAGTTGCGTTGTAAACGCAGTTCCCCTACTCTCTCTAACACTCTTCTAATTGTGTATGGAAAAAATATAATGGCAAGTATATTGTGATGTGAAAAATATGGTGGAAAGAAATAAAAGAAGGTAAGAATATAGTTTTAAGTGTTGTTTTTCCTATCGTTGTTAACCTTCTGGGTGATTTCTTATCAAGAATGCCTCTGGAGATTCGAGAACATGGTGAGCGTGAGTGGGAAGATTATCGAATTGCATTAGTTCGTGATCATAGTGTGCCTGTGATAGATGAAAAAGAAATTGGAGACGGAGATTCCCAAGTACAAGCCATATTATTGGTGAATAAAATGTTGTTGATTTCCAGAACTGGGCTTTGACAACTTTCTTCGTGGAATTTGTACTTGGGAACTTGGGAATCTCCGTCCCCAGTTTAAGACAAGGCTGCCCTGCAAGGCCATGGGCCCCTCATGATGGAGGAACTTCGAGGGAATCAAATTGCAAAAGGGGGGTTTGGCCTGCTTACATCCAGAGGAATAAAAGGATTTACCTGATATTTTCACTTCGGAGAAGAGAAAGGGAAACAAGTGAGGTTCTCCTCACTTGGGAAGCTCTGGATTCCATGCATGCCATCAATTAATCACGGCAGCAGCAGTGAGTTTATTTGCCCTTGAACTGAATATTTTATGCACATGTAACAAATTGGTATTTAAAACTGCAAAAAAGGATGCTATGCAGCAAGATATACATTTGATAGCAGTACCAAATACATTATGGGACATGTAGTATTCACTAAAAAACATGGGACTATAACCTTATAAAAAGCGCCAGTGGTTTGTGAAGTGTACTTACCAGCGATCAAGGCGGCAATGCTGAAACGCATCAGAGTTCAATACAACCTGCATGTAGCCATATTATCAGTGAATAAAATGTTGTTGGTTTCCAGAACTGGGCTTTGACAACCTTCTTCGTTGAATATATATATATATATATATATATATTTGGAGCATCCCCTATGGGAGTTTCTAAGAATAAAAAGAAACTGCCCAAATGAAGATTCATTTCTGAAACACAGTGAAAATGCTAGCAAACGATTTATTATAAATCGAAAATACCCCAAAAAAGTTGTTTCAAAATGCCTAACCAAAGTTATGAATCAAAATCGAAATGAAATCCTACAAAACAAAAAGGAGAAAGAAGAAAATAACAAAATCAGACTCATAACAACGTGTAGTGCAGAAAATAAGAAACTCAATAACATCATCAGGAAGCACTGGGGCAACAATGGCTGACATCATAGGACATCATCCAGAAATTACATATAGACGAGCCAGATTTATAGGAGACCAAATCGTCCACCAGGCTTGAAAGGACCAAGAAGGATAATGAAATGTATGGATTGTCTCACCACTCACTCTATATATTGTCTAATCTGTCTGTGCGGACTGAAATATGTTGGTAGTATGATCCACACAACCAAGCAGCGTATTTTGGAACACATGAGGGCAATCAGTGATAGAGACTTGACTTATCCGGTGGCCAGGCATTTTGAGCTATACCATCAGAGCAACAAAAATGTATTCAAATTCTTTTGCCTTGACCAAGTACCACAAGAAGTGACAGGCGGTAATAGAGAGCTGAAGTTAAGAAGGTTAGAATGACGCTATATTATTGACTTGCAGACAAAAGCACAAATGGATCTGAATCGCAGTGAAGAACTGTGGGTTCACCTATAGTGAATAATATTGCCACCAATATTGTCCATTGGAAGGCCATCCAGGGTGAGATATTGAACACAGGAAAGCATACAAACATATCTGATTCTGTTAGATTGAGTTTGGAGTTTGATGAGAGGATTAGGTAAATAGCAAATACAGGGCAGGATGTTTAAATAAATAGAATTACACTTCTGTAAGGAAACAAATGAATTTTGAGAAATTTGATCATATCAAATTTTAATAATGGGCATATGAATGGATTATATGCGGGGGCGTGGCCGGACCTGCCAAGAAGGTGGACATCTCTTAGTGAGGCTCCCGCTGCCGGCCGGTGATCGCAGCCTCTAGTGCCTTTACTAGGTGTCCTACCACGATACGGGGCCCATCGCTGGTTCCCGGAGCCGGTGGGGAACATGCCGGTGTGCTTCGGTTGCAGCGGAGCAGAGCAGCGGAGACAAGATCAACACGTCCGCTGCCTCGGCGAGCGCAGTACCTAAGATGGCGGACGGGTGCGGAGACATCATGAACGACGTAAGATCAGCTACCCCCGGAGCCGCTCCAGCGAAGTGAGCAGGGCTGAGAGGAGAGCGGCTGCGGGACAGGCCTGGCCGGTCCCAGCACCAACGGACCCTGCAGAGTGCCGAGTCGCGACCCTGCATTAACGGGGCGGGAGGCCCCTTCCCCCTCCTCCACCGACCTGGCCTGCGGACGCAGATCCCACATCGGCACCTTTGGGACAGCGCGGAGAGGCGGTTCCTGGCGAGCGGAGCGAGGGGAGTCTGGACCGGCACCACCTAGGATGCGTGCCCTGCAGATATGAGGTGAGGCGGCAGCGGCCCAGGCCCAGTGATCCAGTGACGGCGCACAACTCACCCGGCGCTCAGGGTTCACCCTCTAGAATCCCGCGGAATCCCAGCGGGGGTAAACGAGAGACAATAGCCTGGGGGGGCAGCACGACCCGGGCGTCATGCCCACAGGGCCTCTGAAGCACTCCAGCGGGCCCCCCTGACAAGACACGAGGCCTTGTCGGTCTGCTGCCTGAATGCTCTGCAAGTGACTGGGGGACCCGGAGGATGTGGGGCCCGGGGCGGCAGACACACCATTGGCAGCACTGCTGGGGGAGCTCCGTCCCTCCTTTCCCCCCCCATACCGTGACCAGAGCTGACCGCAGCGATCAGCGCCTGAAGGCGAAGACCACATCGGCGGCGCACCGGAGGGCAGGGAGCGCGCTGGGGCCCGCCTTCCCCTCCCAACAAATAGGTCGCAGCAGAGCGGGTCAGACCGGGGGGGTGTGCCCGAGCTGAATAACATCGCGCACACTGAAGCAGGGAGCGGGCGTGCGCCGATGGGGGCAACAGCAATGGCGTAACGACTGGAGAGGAGGTGACCGGGGACCCCCCATACTCGCGGCCTGTGAGAGACCACAGGAGATAAGTGGGAGACCGCAGTGACCAGCACCTGACGCAGAGTACTATCCGCGGCCCCGTTTATGCCCTCCCACTTGCAACCGGTGGGACAATTCACAAAATCAGCGCGAGTGCACAGCGACCAGCACCCGCCGTGAGGAGACCGCCCGAACACTTCCCGCGATGCAGGCACTGTCTGTCGCCTCCATCACCGCCTGGCACCACAGGAGAGTGACGCCCGGGGGCTTCCCCGACCTGACTTGCCACAAGAGACCGCCCCAGCTCCTCACCACAACCACAGCCGCGGCTGCCCCTCACACGACCAGACCAGAGTAGCCTACCGACAACCGCCGCACTTGGAGGGACACACCGGCCAGCCGCCCCCCTCACCATGGGCCGCCCACAGAAGACACCCGCCCGGACGTCAGCCATCACCAGGTCCCGGGACGACCCTCCTGGAGATAGCACTATGTCCAGAAAACTCGATCAAGTATTAGCAGCCATAGAACAATCCAGAGTGGCGATGGAACACAAATTTGACACCCTGGCCACGGACCTTAACATCTTACGGGACGATCACAGGAAGCTCGCCGACAGGGTGACCCAGGGCGCAACAACAATGCAAACAATAGAACCACAAGTACTACAACACCACCAAACCTTAAAGGAGCTTCAAACCCGGATTCAGGCTCTTGAGCAAAAAACGGATGACTTGGAGGGGCGCTCCCGCAGGAGCAACATCCGCGTTATGAATCTGCCGGAAGGGGCGGAAGGGGCCGACCCGGTCAAATACTAAGCATGGGCTGAAAATTCGTTCCGCTCGTGGAATTTGCGGATTGTCCGCGATTTCGCGATCCGCGAATCTCGCGAAATCGCGGTAAAATCCGCGAATCAGCGGGGACGAATTTTCAGCCAAGCACTTACAGGGTTACAACAGCAGGTGCAAAAGTTTAAGCTAATTTTTTGTAACCTTTTACAAAAGGGTTACAGAGAAATTAACTTCAACTTGGGCACCTGCTGCTGTAAGCCTGTAAGTGCTTCCTGGCGCCTCGTTGCCTACTTGCAACTATTCTCTGACCCTTGAAGCAGGGTCAGAGAATAGTTACAAATAGGCAATGAGGCGCCTGTCACGAAAAATAAACCTCAACAGGAAGCAATGACAGATATAAAAACAAGCATTTTTCAATGCAATAGGTCTCGCATTAGGAAAGTTTGACCTATTGGTCTTGTAAATGACAATTTTTTTTATTTATGTGTTGGTTTTGAAAATAGCTAAATTAATAGCTTTGTCATTTACAATGCCAATAGTTATAACTTTCTCAAATGTGACACCTATAGCATTTGTAATGCAACATGTTTTGTATTTACGTGACTTAGTTGTATTGATATTACAAATTACAATGGCTTTTAATTTTTTTAAATAATTAATACTTCAATAAAAGTGATTTTAATTTATAATGGCAATAGCTTAAACTTTTGTAAATAACTTTTGTGAAGATTATGTTCAGTGTATTTTATTGTGACGAAAATCCAAGTACAGAAGTGAAACATCTTTTTGTGACATTTGTAATAAAGTTTGAAACATTGAGAGAACATATTTGAACCAGTTGTTATTGAATAGTTGTGCAGATTGATGCTGGGGTGGCGCTGAGTGGTGCTGTGGTGGTGCTTAGTGATACTGGGATGGTGCTGAGTGATGCTGGGGTGGTGCTGAGTGGTGCTGTGGTGGTGCTGAGTGATGCTGTGGTGGTGCCGAGTGATGTTGTGGTGGTGCTGAGTGGTGCTGTGGTGGTGCTGAGTGATAATGTGGTGGTGCTGAGTGATGCTGTGGTGGTGCTGAGTGATGCTGTGGTGGCGCTGAGTGGTGCTGTGGAGGTGCTGATTGGTGATGTGGTGGTGCTGAGTGATGCTGTGGTGGTGCTGGGTGGTGCTGTGGTGGTGCTGAGTGATAATGTGGTGGCACTGAGTGATGCTATGGTGGCGGTGAGTGATGCTGTGGTGGCGCTGAGTGGTGCTGTGGTGGTGCTGAGTGATAATGTGGTGGTGCTGAGTGATAATGTGGTGGTGCTGAGTGATGCTGGGGTAGCGCTGAGTGATGATGTGGTGATGCAGAGGGCAGAAAGGCACAAAAAGCAATCTAACAAAGGGCAGAAAAACAAGGGAAAAACGAGTCTAACAGAGGGCAGAGGGGCACAAAAAAACAGTCTAACAGAGGACAGAAGGGCAGAAAAACAAGGGAAAAACGAGTCTAACAGAGGGCAGAAGGGCACAAAAACTAGTCTAACGAGGAAGAAAGGCACAAAAACAAGTCTAACAGAGGGCAGAAGGGCACAAAAAAGAGTCTAACAGAGGGCAGAAGGGCACAAAAACAAGGGAATAACAGAGGGCAGAAGGGCACAAACAATGAGTCTAACAGAGGGGAGAAGTGCAGAAAAACAAGGGAAAAATTAGTCTAACAGAGGGCAGAAGGGCACAAAAAACAAGTCTAACAGGGGGCAGAAGAGCAGAAAAACAAGGGAAAAACGAGTCTAACAGAGGGCATAAGGGCAGAAAAACAAAGGAAAAACGAGTCTAACAGAGGGCAGAAGGGCACAAAAAACTAATCTAACAGGGGGCAGAAAGAATCCCGCCCTGCGTGTTTGTCCACGAATATGCCACCTTTTTGTGCAATACCTCTACTCAACTGGAGTACTTTCTACTGTCTAATCAGTAAGTGCTCCCTCATTGGCTAAATGTATAGGGGCAGATTTACAATAACTGGCGCATCCCCAGGGATGCGCCAGTTATTGTGCGCCGCAACTCCGCCACCCATGGTGCGCCACATTTACAATGTGGCGCACCATGTGGCAAAAACGGCACAGATGCGTGACGCATCTGTGCCATAAAAGCAGCGCATTGCTGGAGCTGCGTCGCGCTTGCGACGCAGCTCAAGCAATGCTCTGGGTGGCCCTATCACCCCAATACTGCATCAAGCCTTGCGCCTGCTTCAAGCAGGCGCAGGGCTTTGACGCAGCATTGGCCTAAAAGTGACTGAGTGAATTCTTGTAGATTTCACTCAGCCACTTTTAGGAGGCGTTCCTGCGCAGGAACGCCCTCCCCTGTGCCGGAACGCCTCCTGATGGCGCAGGGCTTTACAATGTGACGCATCTCTCAGATGCGTCACGTTGTTAATAACCAGCAACATGGCGCATCTTTAGTGCTACCGCTGCGTCACAAAAGGCCTCGGTAGAGGGTGGGAGTGGTGAACCAGAGGGTGGCAGTGATGAACCAGAGGGTGACAGTGATGAACCAGAGGGTGGCAGGGGTGAATCAGAGGGTGACAGTGCTGAACCAGAGAGTGGCAGTACTGAACCAGAGGGTGGCAGGGGTGAACCAGAGGGTGGCAGTGATAAACCAGATGGTGGCAGGGGTGAACCAGAGGGTGGCAGTGGTGAACCAGAGGGTGGCATGGGTGAATCAGAGGATGGCAGTGGTGAACCAGAGAGTCGCAGTGGTGAACCAGAGGATGGCAGTGCTGAACCAGAGGGTGACAGTGGTTAACCAGAGGGTGGCAGTGGTGAACCAGAGGTGCTGTGATGAACCAGATGGTGGCAGTCGTGAACCAGAGGGTAGCAGTGGTGAACCAGAGGGTGAAAGTGCTGTACCAGAGGGTGGCAGGGGTGGACCAGAGGGTGCTGTGATGAACCAGAGGGTGGCAGTGGTGAACCAGAGGGTGGCAGGGGTGAACCAGAGGGTGGCAGTGGTGAACCAGAGGGTGGCAGGGGTGAACCAGAGGGTGGCAGTGGTGAACCAGAGGGTGGCAGGGGTGAACCAGAGGGTGGCAGTGGTGAACCAGAGGGTGGCAGGGGTGAACCAGAGGGTGGCAGTGGTGAACCAGAGGGTGGCAGTGGTGAACCAGAGGGTGACAGTGCTGTACCAGAGGGTGGCAGGGGTGAACCAAAGGTGCTGTGATGAACCAGAGGGTGGCAGTCGTGAACCAGAGGGTGGCAGTGGTGAACCAGAGGGTGACAGTGCTGTACCCGAGGGTAGCAGGGGTGAACCAGAGGGTGCTGTGATGAACCAGAGGGTGGCAGTGGTGAACCAGAGGGTGGCAGTGCTGAACCAGAGGGTGGCAGTGCTGAACCAGAGGGTGACAGTGCTGAACCAGAGGGTGACAGTGGTTAACCAGAGGGTGGCAGTGGTGAACCAGAGGTGACAGTGGTGAACCAGAAGGTGGCAGGGGTGAACCAGAGAGAGGCAGTGATGAACCAGAGGGTGGCAGTGGTGAACCAGAGGGTGGCAGGGGTGAACCAGAGGGTGGCAGGGGTGAACTAGAGGGTAGCAGTGGTGAACCAGAGGGTGGCAGTGATGAGCCAGAGGGTGGCAGTGGTGAACCAGATGGTGCTGTGCCCATACACAACCGCATGGGTAACTTTGCCATGCAAGCGGCACGCGAACACGCCAAAAGCCCTGCGAACACGCAAAAAACCCAGCAAACACGCAAAAAAACCCTGCGAACACGCAAAAAAACAAAAATCCGCAAATTCGCACAAATTGGAGGATTTTGCGTATTGCGAATTCGATTTCACACGAATTCGCGGAACGCGAATTCGCAAATTTCGGCCCTACTTATCAAATACATCCCAGACTGGATTACATCATTCACGCCTGCTGACGAACTAACCCCCCACTTCTCCATCGAACGGGTGCACTGTGTACCAGCGCGGAAGCCGAAGCTGGGCCTCCCCCCCCAGACCCTTCCTAATGGAACTGCTGCACTTCTGGGACTGAGACGCCATCCTCCGTGCGGCCAGAGCACAGGGTCGCCTGCAGGTGGAGGACAAGCAAGTGGTGTTATTCCCTGATTATTCCCAGGCAGTGCAGCGTCAAAGAGCCACCTTTCAAGCGGTCAAGCGCACCCTGCGTCTTCAGCATGTCCAGTACGCTCTCCTGTTTCCAGCTCGCCTCAGGATTGTCCATGACGGGGGCACACACTTCTTCTCCGACCCAAGGGAAGCGAACTCATGGATAAAACAACACCTTCCACGCCGAGCTAACACCTCACCCACACGAAACACCTCTGGTGCGCAAAGGGGAGGGCGGCGGCTCAGGAAACTCACCCTAACACAACTGGAGGTGCGGTCCAGCCCCTCGGGAACGGGCTCCCCGGACCTGACACAAATCATTGCTGAACGCCAGAAAGCACTACGGGCGGTGGCCGCCTTAGACACTGAGAGGAGGAACTCGGACATGGAGGAGGGCCCCCACCTATTCCGTTTGGACGACGAGGGCAGTGATGCACCTGAATTCAGGGAGGGCTCTGTGACACCTCCCGCAGTGACCCCCCAAACAGCGGACACATTGCTCTAACAAGACTGCGGCAAACACAAGATTCTTGGATACACCTATGGCGCCTGGAGCTGGATTGAGGCTGGAGGCAGCCCTGCGACACTGGTGGAGCTCAGAGACCTACTGACTGTTGGCCTTAATCGGGGGGAGCACCGGGAGCTGGGCCCCCCACCCCAGCTGACCCCGGAATCGAGCCGCCTTTGGTGGACACCCCATCACAGCCTTCAATGACCGCGGAGCCGAGCCGGCATTGGCCGGAGAGATGTCCTTCCATGACCCCATGACAACGAACTAAAGCTTTATGCGAACTAGTTTGGACGCGTTGCCTCGTGCAACGGGTCCCCGATGTTGGGACTGTTCCCCAAAGTTACAGTTTTTTATCCCCTTATACATTTCATTCCACTATGTCGTCCCCGAGAGAATGAGAGGCACACAGAGCGGACAACTTAACCTCATAGAGAGCGGGGGGAGGCGGGGGGCAGGGGGGGGGAGTACTGGACGTGGGACACGCCCTGGACAGGTGCTCAAATCATGCAGACACCACATGACACATAAAAAATGGCGAGGAATACTGTGTGCCACTGGGTACTCGGCCTTCGCTAGAGGCACACTCATATGTATTCAACCGGGGGTCCCCTTTAAAGAACACGCCAGGATCATTGACAGAGAGGATCAATATGCAATACTGATAGGTCTGCTAGAAGGTCAGTCAATCCTTATAGGATGTGTGTATGCCCCCAAAGCAGATCAGGAAGAATACTGGAACACCCTAATTGGTGTCCTGGCCCACAATGCGGACATACCTTGGCTCCTGGGAGGGGATTACAATTGTGCTCTTGACCTGCACCTTGACAGGTCGCATCCCCGCCACTCCATTCACCAGCACACAAACAAACTGAACGCTTCCGCCGGTGGTTGGATCACTGGTCCCTAATAGATGCATGGAGAACATTACACCCAGCCGAGCGACTTTACTCTTTCCATTCTATCCCGCACGATCTGAGGGTAAGACTAGATAGATTCCTGTGCACTACAAACATGCTACCCAAGATAGAACACGCAGAATACATGGGGAGAATACTGTCTGATCACAACGAGCATGCACTGGTCTTCGCTGGTGCCCCCGCACCCCCCGGCACCGACGTGGAAACTCCCCCAGGAATGTCTTACTGATCAAGCCTTTCATCAAGCGCACGGCGAATTCATCAGAGACCACTTTCTATGTAACACGGGCACAGCCTCCTCCAGGGCCATTGAATGGGATGCTTACAAAGTAAGTGCTAGGGGTCACTGCATTCAACAGGTGGTGGGGGTTCGGCGCACACTAGAGCAAGCACTGGGTGAAGCGGAGAAATCGCTGGCGGATCTTTCCCGAGACGCTGATCAAGGGGTAGCCACACTTGTACAACTCACTGCGGCGAAACTTGCGCATGCGGAGGTCATGAGAGACTTACGTAAATATAACTTCCGCGCATATGCGACCTGAGCACACAGAGAGGGTAACAGAATGGGCGTGGTTTTTAGCCTGGCTGACCAAACAAGACTCGATGGCGCAACCCATCATGGAACTTATAGTTATGCATGGCCAGTTAAAGCACTCCCAACTCAACATCCTACACATATTCCGAGACTACTACACCACGAGATGCATGAATCACCCCAATTCTTGGGCCTGTCGAGCATGCCGGCCATATCCCCCACTGATAGGAAAGACCTAGATAGCACAATCACACCCCACGACATAAAGCGTGCCATAAACTCACTAGCAAAAAAGAAAGAACCTGGCCTGGACGGCTTTCCCCTAGAATACCTCAAAACCTTTGCGACCGACCTAACATCCCACCTGGCGTCCATATATGGGGAAGCCCTAACTAATGGTGTTCTGCCAGCCTCATTTCGAGAGTCGATGGTCGTAACATTTCCAAAACCACACAGGGACCCCAAACTGCCGGCCTCTTATAGGCCTATCAACTGCTGAATGCAGATTGTAAACTATTAGGGAAGCTGTTAGCCGACCGCTACAGTCAAATCCTCTCAGAGCTAGTACACCCCAATCAATGCGGCTTCGTCCCCCGCCGTAACACCTCCCACAACCTGCACCGACTGTTCATGAAAGTGCAGACCGTTTTCCAAGCGCGGCCTGTCTGATCTTCGACCTAGAAACGGCATTCAACACCCTGACCTGGCCCCACCTGTTTGCTGTCCTACGGGCCCTCCAGATAGGTCCCACTCTGATGGCATACACCCAGCTTCTGTATAGAGGTCTGACCTCTAGTTTAAGAGTCGGTAAGCTGATCTCGACCCCGTTCCCGGTGGAGAGAGGAATCAGACAAGGGTGCCCTCTCTCCCCTCTTCTGTTCCCACTGGCTGTGGATCCCCTGGCCATTCGTTTGAGGCAGGAGCGAGAGAGCTGGGGTATCCCGATCGCGGGGGTGTTTCACTGTGTTTCACTGTGTCTCACTCTACGCGGACGACCTACTGGTCTATGTCCGAGACGTAACGGGCGATCTCACCCCCATTTGGCACACCCTGCAGGAGTTTGGAGACATGTCAGGTCTCAAAGTCAACTGGGATAAGTCAGCGATATACCCGCTTAGCCCGGACCTAACACCTCACGATCTACAGATTCTGGAAGACTCTCCCTCTGGCGCCAATTGGGATAATAGCCATAGCCAAGATGATAATGGTACCCAGATTACTGTACCATTTCTCCAACCTCCCTGTGATACTGCCCGGTCCTTTTTCCGAGAGCGGGACACGCTCCTCACAACATTGATATGGGGGGACGGGTGCCACAGAGTAGCTCTACGCACTTTGCAGCTCCCCACTACGAGCGGTGGCCTGGGAGCCCCATCCTTCGAATCATACTTCTTAGCTGCGCAGCTCCAGTGGCTGTCCTATTGGATGGCGGAGAGGCAGATGGGAGAGACAATCACTGACAACAGGGAGCTACCTCTACTGTAGTGTAGTTCCTATATTCCCAATAGGCTCTGCGCATTGGACTAATATATTCAGTAGTGTAGACGTAGGACTGAGGTCGACTAGGTCTCTACTGACTATATTAGACTTAAGGTTTGCCAGCTAGTTTAGAGGTCACTAGAAACTTTCTCGAATAAACGAGGAGTTTAACCTCCCTGGATAGACAAGAAGGGATTAGCTTCCGACAACCATATCCATATAACATGACAACTTTGCTCCCTCAGAATAAGAGTGTATCTCTAGAGTCGTGTGAAAACAATAGACAGCTATTTCACTCAGTCATTGTGCGTTCTTAGTTTCACCAGAGTGCAGAGAAGAGAGAGACGGGCGTTTTTCAATAAAAGGTATAATTTATTGAGCAGTCTTCCTTCTCATGCAAGAGAAATGAATTGCCACAATTGCAATACTTAATGTAAAGTAAAGTGCGCACAGTAAAAGGAGTATTGTGAAATAATACTGTAAAAGCATTGATATGGTTTCTTAGCCATAAGACACTTTAAAATGGATAAAATATATACATACATATATACATTGGCTAACGAACTCAACTGGTGCTTCTAAGATACGCCTACCCCGGTGTACCTGACCTAAGCCTAATACGTGGGAAGGAGTAAGTAAGTAGCAGTTTAAGTTAAGTTGGTTTTGCCAAGAATCTGACTCAAGAATTCTCTTTAAGGGTTTAGTCAGCACCGTACCTTGGGAATAGAATGTAGGAGGTCTAGTATCTCTTTCCTTAGGACTCTATATTCCAGCAACCCACAAGGGTAGACTGGAAACGCCGGAGCTGGATTTTCTCGGCTGGAGAAAAAGACAGCGTCTTTCTCAGCGCGTCAAAGAGGTGGGGCAGCGTCCGTGGGCTCTCACAACAGCTGGGCTCTCGGGAAAGTAGATAGCTGCTCTGCTCCAAAATCACCACCGTGTGTTTGCTTAAGGCAACGTTGGTATATTTATACCTGAAAGGTGCCGAGTTTGACGTAAGGTTTGGACATAAGACGTCAATAAAGATGTCACTAAGAACTGACTGTTCCTGTAGTGTTCGCAGGAGTTTTAATGACAAATCAAAACAAAAGCAAATGGGGATTTCCCAGGTTGCTGGAGGTTTGGTGTGGCGAAAGAACTCGTTGTACTTTCTAGGAATCCAAGCAAGTAGCTTCTTCCTGTAGTGTTCGCAGGAGTTTTAATGACAAATCAAAACAAAAGCAAATGGGGATTTCCCAGGTTGCTGGAGGTTTGGTGTGTCGAAAGAACTCGTTGTACTTTCTAGGAATCCAAGGAAGTAGCTTCTGCCGTGCTTTGGACTGCAAGGGCTATTTACTTAAATGACAAGCGTGGAGAATCACGACACGCGCACATAGGACCCAGCCTCTCCGGACCCCGCCTGCTCCTGGTCTCTGGTGGTTGGTCGGGCAGACGGCCCAATCGGCGTCCGGCCGACCTATTTCCGCTCTGGCGATATCGCGTGACCCGAGGGTCAGGGGGTGGAGTCTCTGGGCCTATTTAGGGTCAACTCCCTGTGACTGGGGTCTCTGTTCCCGCTATCACTCCTGGATACCTGACTGCTCACGCCGGCTCCTGGCCATTCTCGAGATCCAGGCCGGCTTTCCGAAATTCCCACCCACCCGTCCCTTAGATTAATGGTTTGAGGGGCGTTCTGCGGCGAAGAGACCTGCGATCAGTAAATAGTGGCTAAACAAGATGGATGGGAGCCCGCTTGCCGGGCTCCATAGGCCAGCTCTGAGGGGGGATATGGCAAGCTCTCCACTGGGAGGAAGTGACCACCGGCTGGGGAGGCTAGGGCGACAGATTTCGATCCTCCCGGGCGACCCTGGGCAGCCTGGTGGTCGAGAGGTGGGCCCCGGTAATGGCGGACAAGGATAGAAGGGCGGGACCCACCACTCTAAGGGGCAGGTGCACGGCACTTGGCGTAGAATACCCAGTTGCGAGATGCGAACCAGATGGTGTTCCTCCCTTAGGGTTGGGAAGGTGAAGGAGCTGATATGCTCATGGAGCTGATATGCTCATAAATGTAGTTATGTTATAACTTGTGATTTTGATATGCATGTTATTGCTTGTCATGTTTAATACAATGTGTGAATAAACATGGCCTTTTTAACCCCACCTGAATATCTGGTGATTTCAAATGTGGGGATCTTGCATGTCTAGGGTAGTTGGGCGGCGGGGGCATATCTGGAGGGTACGGGTCCTATATGGATCTGATTCATTATGCCATTATAGGGATATTATTGATTATAGCTGTACAAGGGCATAAAATAGCAATATTGATTCGGGTTCCTAGATAAAACACATCACTACCCCTCCTTAGACTGATCCTGATGCCAGACTATCCAAAGAACGGCCGCTATACTCCCCGCTGCTCCCCCTAGTAGGCTTCCCCCGGAAGGAGGGATACTACACCGACAGAGATCTGCAAACGTGGACGGACAGTGGGGTGTCAGAAATGGAAACCCTGTTCCAGGAGGGACAATTGAAGACATTCAAACAACTGATCGAATGGCACAACCTTCGTCCCGGGCAATTCCTAACGCATAGACAATTGATAGACAGCAGCAGAGCATACTGGGACTCGCGGGCGGGAGAACCCCCAATACACCCTGTGTTCCACACAATACTGCGCATGGGCACGGGCAGACATCTGGTGACGTGGCACTATAAGGCCATTCGGGAACTCATTGAAACTCCTCTAGATAGGCTACGACAATCCTTGGAAGACGACATAGGACGTGTTCTTCACGATACGGAGTGGACTCGGGTACTTGAGTACCCAAAAAAAGTTTCCCGGAACTCCCGCTTCAAAATTATTCAATGCAACATTCTACACCGAGCTTACCTGACACCCGACAAGTTGCATAAATACTACCCCGACACGGAATTCCGCTGCCCCGTTGTCAGACGCTAAATGCAACCTTTCACCATATGTTCTGGGACTGCCCGTCCCTGCAAACATACTGGAAAAGGGTATGCCAAACGCTGCGCGCGCTAGTACACCTGCAACACATCACCAACTGGGAGGCCTGCGCCCTGGGTTTCTATAAAAGGAAGAAATCCGAGAAGCTGCAGTGGCGATTCGCATCCTTGGCCATTCTCCTGGCCAAACGTAATATAGCCATGCACTGGAGGGATCCGACAGGGCCGCCAGAAGCGGCCTGGGTAGGAGCCGTAAATAAATGGGGTGCAGCGGAAGAGGAGATCCTGAGAGATGAAGAGGTGGAAGGGACGCGCAAACACCCTATCTCTATGGAGTGGGCACACCTGCTGATACAGTTTAAACACGAAACGACAGTTCAAAACACCCCAGAGCCGACGCAGACCCAGCCTGATGACCCCCCCCCCCGGGACCCGAGCCCAAGAACACACCACTACCGCACACATAGTGCCCCTGTAGGGTAGCCGACGCGTCACTATGACCCACCCAGAGGCGGTGATCCATGCCCGCGGCCGCGGTCCCTCCCCCCCCACCAACGTGCTAGCCCCCCCCAGTGACACGCACTACCAGTTCTCACCGGGCGATGCCCACTGGGGTGTCGTCCTATAGTGCTGCGCCTCCTATGCTCGCCGCTGTCCCTCCCTCCCGTTACCCTCCTCTCCCTCCTTCCCTTACACCCCGTGGGGGAAGCCCCCCCGCAGATCCCAGTTCAGCCTCAGTCGGCAAGTTCGAGTCCGACGAGTTACACGCACACATCACTGTTGCCATAAGTTGAATAGGGTTGAACGCTGTCAGTGGGTAACAGCGCCTCACAACCCCATGATCATACCGGCCACAGGATCAGGTACACTAAGACATGGCATCCTCTCTTACGATAGCCTACTGACGAACTCAGGGACTCCATACATGACGGACACACCCTGGAGCCATAAGCCAACCTGTTGTCATCCTACCACAATTGTAATGTCATGTAATGATTGCATTCATGTTGATTGTATTGCAACCTATCCTGGAAATGCAGAAAACCCTAATAAAAAAATGTAAACAAAAAAAAATGAATGGATTATATGCAGAATGAATTATAAAACACTTAAAACCTGTGTATATATATGCATATTATAAGTTGGCACTGACTTTTAACTGGAATATTTGTCTTTCTTCTCTGTTGCCAGCATGATGAAATATAATGGTATAACAAAGTGAAAAATATGGCGACCTCCATCATCAAAAATTGGTGCTCTGCCGAAACGCATCTGAGTGGCAGTGCACAAAGAATCCAATAAAAATATTTTCTTTCCCGAGATTGCGGATCTTAATTTTCTGAAGCTACGTATAATTGCGAGTGCACCCTTGCAGGACCCGGCATCCGCCCGCGAGTGCAGTGGTTTAGGTGCGATTGGAGTTGAACGATATATGTATAAATAAATATAAATATATCTATACATATATATATTACCTACTGGCATTCGCTAGTAAATACTTATAATAAAGACCATGTTCCTAGAAAAATTGTTTATTGACTTGCCTATATCTTTGGTACCGTTTGACAAATCTTCATGCAATTTTCCAAAAAGATTGTACCGGCGAATGTTGTTGTACATGGAGTGTTTCGGGCCGTCAAGTAGGGGCCAAGAAAAAGGGGGGTCCAAAACAGTGTCCAAAACAGTGTTTTTCAATGTTCATTTCCAAATAATGTTCATTTCCTAGATAAGACTACAGCCCGAACCGCTGGACGGAATTACACCAAATTTGGCAGAAAGTTAGTTCTTGGTCTAGAAAGAACTCTTTTTTTAAGTCAAGCCTAGGCAGCATGCATGCTCTGTCTGCAAGACCTGTTGTTATCTCCTCTATCTGCTCTTGGCATGCCCATGAATAGCCAGTTGTTCGGTGTTTTGGCATTTAGAAATGCAGGGTTTTTATTGGTGCATTGGGTCTGATTCTCCCCCTTTGCGTGCTTGAGTCACGCCCAGGCGATTTCACTCATTGTTTGCTTGCCTTGGTCATCCCAATACTTCCCGGTTCCTCCTGGTCATCCTGATCTGCCTTTTTATTTTGTAGACTATCAACATCGTTTTAGGCTTTCAGGCTGTTTGATGGAGCAATGCTTTGTTCAGCACCTGCAAAGTGGCAATTTCGGTCCGGGAGCTGTTGAGCTATGCCAATAGATCGAACTCAAAAAAATGCAAAACCTATTGCCTTTCTAATGCTTGTTATTATTTGGTGTAAATCCATTCAGTAATTCTTAAATTATGAGAAGAAATCCTAATTTGTATATATAGGATTTGTATCCTTTGTGACCCCTACACCGAGCATTGCATATACATGCACCAGAAGCAATGCTGTTATTGGATGGTCCCAACCTGAATAGAAAGTTGTGGCCACCATTTTGTAGAGTGGGATCATGTCCTGGGGGAAGATGTGTGATGCCAAATAGTATAGAAGGGTCTGGGTAGTGGTACTCTGACCCCATGGATGCATTGTAGGGGTGTGTAAGTGACCGTTTAGTATTATTGAAATGCCGTAAACTGTTTTTTTTTTCCATATGTGGGGAGTTGCGACTCCATCGCAGTACTTAACGCGGCCCTTAGTGAAATGTTGAGGCAGAGAAGCAAACCATGCTGAATTTTTTTAAGCATATACATTCACACACTCACTTATACAATAGTATAAACACTCACAGACCCAATTAGGCACTTATACACCCACTTACTCACCCACTCAGAAGCTTATGACCCCACTCAAACCCCACTCACACACCCACTCACAGACCAACTCAGATACTCATGTACCCACTCACTCACCCACTCAGAGACTCAGGCACCCACATCTGAATTAAACAGAATACTCGTACCCAGTCAACAGATCAGGGCTTGATCCATCACCGTTTTTTAGCTCTCTGCACCATCCCAGCTCAGAACCTGGCTACATGCAAATTAGTCTGTCCCTGGCCCAGTGCATCATGGGAACAGGGCAGACCAAACTACCAAGCCAATTCTTTTACTGGAAAGGAAACAAGCTTCTGGGGACCGGTTTCTGGCATTACAGCCGTCTTTGGCCCGGCTTGCTTGAATCCTGATGGTGCAGTGAGCAAGGACTCACATCTGAGCATACCCTTCCACGCTTATGGTGGACAAAACGATTCAGAAAAGGGGGTGGTGATGGACAGAGCATCTGAATTAAACAGAATACTCGTACCCAGTCAACAGATCAGGGCTTGATCCATCACCGTTTTTTAGCTCACTGCACCATCCCAGCTCAGAACCTGGCTACATGCAAATTAGTCTGTCCCTGGCCCCGTGCATCATGGGAACAGGGCAGACCAAACTACCAAGCCAATTCTTTTACTGGAAAGGAAACAAGCTTCCGGGGACCGGTTTCTGGCATTACAGCCGTCTTTGGCCCGGCTTGCTTGAATCCTGATGGTGCAGTGAGCAAGGGACTCACATCTGAGCATACCCTTCCACGCTTATGGTGGACAAAACGATTCAGAAAAGGGGGTGGTGATGGACAGCAATGGAATTAAACAGAATACTCGTACCCAGTCAAAAGATCAGGGCTTGATCCATCACCATTTTTTAGCTCACTGCACCATCCCAGCTCAGAACCTGGCTACATGCAAATTAGTCTGTCCCTGGCCCAGTGCATCATGGGAACAGGGCAGACCAAACTACCAAGCCAATTCTTTTACTGGAAAGGAAACAAGCTTCCGGGGACCGGTTTCTGGCATTACAGCCGTCTTCGGCCTGGCTTGCTTGAATCCTGATGGTGCAGTGAGCAAGGGACTCACATCTGAGCATACCCTTCCACGCTTATGGTGGACAAAACGATTCAGAAAAGGGGGTGGGGATGGACAGAGCATCTGAATTAGACAGAATACTCGTACCCAGTCAACAGATTAGGGCTTGATCCATCACCGTTTTTTAGCTCACTGCACCATCCCAGCTCAGAACCTGGCTACATGCAAATTAGTCTGTCCCTGGCCCAGTGCATCATGGGAACAGGGCAGACCAAACTACCATGCCAATTCTTTTACTGGAAAGGAAACAAGCTTCCAGGGACCAGTTTCTGGCATTACAGCCGTCTTCGGCCCGGCTTGCTTGAATCCTGATGGTGCAGTGAGCAAGGGACTCACATCTGAGCATACCCTTCCACGCTTATGGTGGACAAAATGATTCAGAAAAGGGGGTGGTGATGGACAGAGCATCTGAATTAAACAGAATACTCGTACCCAGTCAACAGATCAGGGCTTGATCCATCACGGTTTTTTTAGCTCACTGCACCATCCCAGCTCAGAACCTAGCTACATGCAAATTAGTCTGTCCCTGGCCCAGTGCATCATGGGAACAGGGCAGACCAAACTACCAAGCCAAGTCTTTTACTGGAAAGGAAACAAGCTTCCGTGGATCGGTTTCTGGCACTACAGCCGTCTTCGGCCCGGCTTGCTTGAATCCTGATGGTGCAGTGAGCAAGGAACTCACATCTGAGCATACCCTTCCACGCTTATGGTGGACAAAACGATTCAGAAAAGGGGGTGGTGATGGACAGAGCATCTGAATTAAACAGAATACTCGTACCCAGTCAACAGATTAGGGCTTGATCCATCACCGTTTTTTAGCTCACTGCACCATCCCAGCTCAGAACCTGGCTACATGCAAATTAGTCTGTCCCTGGCCCAGTGCATCATGGGAACAGGGCAGACCAAACTACCAAGCCAATTCTTTTACTGGAAAGGAAACAAGCTTCCGGAGACCGTTTTCTGGCATTACAGCCGTCTTCGGCCCGGCTTGCTTGAATCCTGATGGTGCAGTGAGCAAGGGACTCACATCTGAGCATACCCTTCCACGCTTATGGTGGACAAAACGATTCAGAAAAGGGGGTGGTGATGGACAGAGCATCTGAATTAAACAGAATACTCGTACCCAGTCAACAGATTAGGGCTTGATCGATCACCGTTTTTTAGCTCACTGCACCATCCCAGCTCAGAACCTGGCTACATGCAAATTAGTCTGTCCCTGGTCCAGTGCATCATGGGAACAGGGCAGACCAAACTACCAAGCCAATTCTTTTACTGTAAAGGAAACAAGCTTCTGGGGACCGGTTTCTGGCATTACAGCCGTCTTTGGCCCGGCTTGCTTGAATCCTGATGGTGCAGTGAGCAAGGACTCACATCTGAGCATACCCTTCCACGCTTATGGTGGACAAAACGATTCAGAAAAGGGGGTGGTGATGGACAGAGCATCTGAATTAAACAGAATACTCGTACCCAGTCAACAGATCAGAGCTTGATCCATCACCGTTTTTTAGCTCACTGCACCATCCCAGCTCAAAACCTGGCTACATGCAAATTAGTCTGTCCCTGGCCCCGGGCATCATGGGAACAGGGCAGACCAAACTACCAAGCCAATTCTTTTACTGGAAAGGAAACAAGCTTCCGGGGACCGGTTTCTGGCATTACAGCCGTCTTTGGCCCGGCTTGCTTGAATCCTGATGGTGCAGTGAGCAAGGGACTCACCCTTCCACGCTTATGGTGGACAAAACGATTCAGAAAAGGGGGTGGTGATGGACAGCAATGGAATTAAACAGAATACTCGTACCCAGTCAACAGATCAGGGCTTGATCCATCACCATTTTTTAGCTCACTGCACCATCCCAGCTCAGAACCTGGCTACATGCAAATTAGTCTGTCCCTGGCCCAGTGCATCATGGGAACAGGGCAGACCAAACTACCAAGCCAATTCTTTTACTGGAAAGGAAACAAGCTTCCGGGGACCGGTTTCTGGCATTACAGCCGTCTTCGGCCCGGCTTGCTTGAATCCTGATGGTGCAGTGAGCAAGGGACTCACATCTGAGCATACCCTTCCACGCTTATGGTGGACAAAACGATTCAGAAAAGGGGGTGGGGATGGACAGAGCATCTGAATTAAATAGAATACTCGTACCCAGTCAACAGATCAGGGCTTGATCCATCACCGTTTTTTTAGCTCACTGCACCATCCCAGCTCAGAACCTGGCTACATGCAAATTAGTCTGTCCCTGGCCCAGTGCATCATGGGAACAGGACAAACCAAACTACCAAGCCAATTCTTTTACTGGAAAGGAAACAAGCTTCCGGGGACCGGTTTCTGGCATTACAGCTGTCTTCGGCCCGGCTTGCTTGAATCCTGATGGTGCAGTGAGCAAGGGACTCACATCTGAGCATACCCTTCCACGCTTATGGTGGACAAAACGATTCAGAAAAGGGGGTGGGGATGGACAGAGCATCTGAATTAAATAGAATACTCGTACCCAGTCAACAGATCAGGGCTTGATCCATCACCGTTTTTTAGCTCACTGCACCATCCCAGCTCAGATCCTGGCTACATGCAAATTAGTCTGTCCCTGGCCCAGTGCATCATGGGAACAGGGCAGACCAAACTACCAAGCCAATTCTTTTACTGGAACGGAAACAAGCTTCCGGGGACCGGTTTCTGGCATTACAGCCGTCTTTGGCCCGAATTGCTTGAATCCTGATGGTGCTTTGAGCAAGGGACTCACATCTGAGCATACTCTTCCACGCATATGGTGGACAAAACGATTCAGAAAAGGGGGTGGTGATGGACAGAGCATCTGAATTAAACAGAATACTCGTACCCAGTCAACAGATCAGGGCTTGATCCATCACCGTTTTTTTAGCTCACTGCACCATCCCAGCTCAGAACCTGGCTACATGCAAATTAGTCTGTCCCTGGCCCAGTGCATCATGGGAACAGGACAAACCAAACTACCAAGCCAATTCTTTTACTGGAAAGGAAACAAGCTTCCGGGGACCGGTTTCTGGCATTACAGCTGTCTTCGGCCCGGCTTGCTTGAATCCTGATGGTGCAGTGAGCAAGGGACTCACATCTGAGCATACCCTTCCACGCTTATGGTGGACAAAATGATTCAGAAAAGGGGGTGGTGATGGACAGAGCATCTGAATTAAACAGAGTACTCGTACCCAGTCAACAGATCGGGGCTTGATCCATCACCGTTTTTTTAGCTCACTGCACCATCCCAGCTCAGAGCCTAGCTACATGCAAATTAGTCTGTCCCTGGCCCAGTGCATCATGGGAACAGGGCAGACCAAACTACCAAGCCAAGTCTTTTACTGGAAAGGAAACAAGCTTCCGTGGATCGGTTTCTGGCACTACAGCCGTCTTCGGCCCGGCTTGCTTGAATCCTGATGGTGCAGTGAGCAAGGAACTCACATCTGAGCATACCCTTCCACGCTTATGGTGGACAAAACGATTCAGAAAAGAGGGTGGTGATGGACAGAGCATCTGAATTAAACAGAATACTCGTACCCAGTCAACAGATTAGGGCTTGATCCATCACCGTTTTTTAGCTCACTGCACCATCCCAGCTCAGAACCTGGCTACATGCAAATTAGTCTGTCCCTGGCCCAGTGCATCATGGGAACAGGGCAGACCAAACTACCAAGCCAATTCTTTTACTGGAAAGGAAACAAGCTTCCGGAGACCGTTTTCTGGCATTACAGCCGTCTTCGGCCCGGCTTGCTTGAATCCTGATGGTGCAGTGAGCAAGGGACTCACATCTGAGCATACACTTCCACGCTTATGGTGGACAAAACGATTCAGAAAAGGGGGTGGTGATGGACAGAGCATCTGAATTAAACAGAATACTCGTACCCAGTCAACAGATTAGGGCTTGATCCATCACCGTTTTTTAGCTCACTGCACCATCCCAGCTCAGAACCTGGCTACATGCAAATTAGTCTGTCCCTGGTCCAGTGCATCATGGGAACAGGGCAGACCAAACTACCAAGCAAATTCTTTTACTGGAAAGGAAACAAGCTTCCGTGGTCCGGTTTCTGGCATTACAGCCGTCTTCGGCCCGGCTTGCTTGAATCCTGATGGTGCAGTGAGCAAGGGACTCACATCTGAGCATACCCTTCCACGCTTATGGTGGACAAAACGATTCAGAAAAGGGGGTGGTGATGGACAGAGCATCTGAATTAAACAGAATACTTGTACCCAGTCAACAGATCAGGGCTTGATCCATCACCGTTTTTTAGCTCACTGCACCATCCCAGCTCAGAACCTGGCTACATGCAAATTAGTCTGTCCCTGGCCCAGTGCATCATGGGAACAGGGCAGACCAAACTACCAAGCCAATTCTTTTACTGGAAAGGAAACAAGCTTCCGGGGCCCGGTTTCTGGCATTACAGCCGTCTTCGGCCCGGCTTGCTTGAATCCTGATGGTGCAGTGAGCAAGGGACTCACATCTGAGCATACCCTTCCACGCTTATGGTGGACAAAATGATTCAGAAAAGGGGGTGGTGATGGACAGAGCCTCTGAATTAAACAGAATACTCGTACCCAGTCAACAGATCAGGGCTTGATCCATCACCGTTTTTTTAGCTCACTGCACCATCCCAGCTCAGAACCTAGCTACATGCAAATTAGTCTGTCCCTGGCCCAGTGCATCATGGGAACAGGGCAGACCAAACTACCAAGCCAAGTCTTTTACTGGAAAGGAAACAAGCTTCCGTGGACCGGTTTCTGGCATTACAGCCATCTTCGGCCCGGCTTGCTTGAATCCTGATGGTGCAGTGAGCAAGGTACTCACATCTGAGCATACCCTTCCACGCTTATGGTGGACAAAACGATTCAGAAAAGGGGGTGGTGATGGACAGAGCATCTGAATTAAACAGAATACTCGTACCCAGTCAACAGATTAGGGCTTGATCCATCACCGTTTTTTAGCTCACTGCACCATCCCAGCTCAGAACCTGGCTACATGCAAATTAGTCTGTCCCTGGCCCAGTGCATCATGGGAACAGGGCAGACCAAACTACCAAGCCAATTCTTTTACTGGAAAGGAAACAAGCTTCCGGGGACCGTTTTCTGGCATTACAGCCGTCTTCCGCCTGGCTTGCTTGAATCCTGATGGTGCAGTGAGCAAGGGACTCACATCTGAGCATACCCTTCCACGCTTATGGTGGACAAAACGATTCAGAAAAGGGGGTGGTGATGGACATCGGTCTGGACATCAATCCCATAGTTTATGTTGTCTAAATGTGCATATCCTATATAGATTTGTAAGAAATATACAACTTGGCGGCCAACGTGGGACTGGTTCTTATTTAACGGTCAAATTTGAATAGTTGAGTCATGCTTTCTCAGAGACCCTTACTCACATTTACCCAGAGATATTTGGAGTTGGGAGCAAAAAATCTGCTACAACTGAGTAGGTATAACATATGTATGGGCTGTAGGTTTATTCAAGTTTCAAGGATTATAGTTCCCCACATTGTGCAAAGCTTTATTTCTTTTAACCATAGAGCTTCCATCCATAATGTCTCAAAGGGCAGACACATGGGGATAGTGGTACTAGTGGTGCTTGTGGCACACGTAGGGAGTAAGCAGAGCAAGAAGGTGCAATAAAAATTGCAGAAATGCACTTGCTTTAAAGTTAAAAAATGTTGGTCTCTCAGCATTAGCCAAGACCATTACCTTTGTGATTGTCAGGACCGTTAGACCTTCAACACACGTGGCAGACACAGTGTGTACCTTACTAGATTCAAGTCGGAACCATAAGAAAACTCCATGAAAAGCCACACTTGGAGTGCTTTGTGGCAAAAAAAGGAATTCCAATATGGCTGCCGCGGGACAAGAACTGTAGTGGTCTCGATGTCTTTTCCACACGTGTGTGAAACCTTTGGTGAAGCGGGCTCTCCCTAACGAGTGCGCACTTCACTGATGTGTTTCTCGAGTGAAAACCTGTTTTCCTCTCGCTCCTAAGAACATCTAGAAATTGCCTGTTAAAATTATTCCTAGCGCTTTTACCCCGATACCTTTGCTTGTAAGAAGTGTTTGTCTTCTCGTTCTTCGCCTGAAGCATTTTCCCGAGTCAGGAGTTTTGAAGACGTCATCTGGGTGGTTCTTCGCATCATAGCTCCTCCAGCCTCAGAGTTCCCGACAGCAGTTAACCTTTAGAGGACAAGGAAAGAGAATACGAAAACAAGACATAATTCAGCTAAGTTACAGACGCTTGTTTTTTTAATTAAACGAAAAAAAGACTGTTTGTATAAAGTTATATTATGAAGTCACAGTTACAATCTGTATTTGCTAAGAAAAGAACAAGAACAAATATTGTTAGTGAATTTTCTTCAAAAACTAAGAAGCCTAAAGATTTACTAGAAAACTTCAGGTAACAAATAAAAAAAAGAAGACATCTTCATTAATAAAAACTTGTAGGTGAGTTCACTATAGAATAATAATTAGGGTAATGCTTAAATTGAGTAGTTTATTAAATGTTAATATAACTCATAGGTTAACCTGCACTGAAGAAATTAAGAAAATACAAAGACCACCAGGATTCAACCATTAAGAAGAGAGGCTAGTTCAAAAGGATTTAGGGGTATGTAATACCAAAGTTTACATATATAAATACATAGGTAGGTGTAGAGTAGATTAGGGTGCTAAGTAATTGTGCTGTGTTAGTTTACTCAGGGTTCTTCAGACAGCTAGTCTGTTGATCTGACTGATAAGAAGAGCGCAGCCAGGAAAATCCGAAAGTCCAGAACCAGTCTCTTCTGTTGTTTATTATTTTATCCACTTCCCCTTCCCCCTTTGGGGTTAATTGGAGACATGATTGTAATCGGTCTCTGAGGAATCCTAGAGAGGAAGTTGGCAACTAGCAACTTCTGTTCCTATGCAGGTAACTGGTAAGGTTCTCTGTTTCTCAGTCTCTGACAGTGATTGAGGTACATGAGGCATACAGAACAGAGGTGTTGTATTCGTGGGTCAAATTACCACCCGCAGATGCACGCACAAATACATTTCATTCATACATCCCAGATGAAATACCAGATGAATACAATCCATAAGAGGGCATAGAAGTCCTGTTAATGTACCAGGAACATATCATCTGGTTTAAAGGTGCCCACCCACATTCCAAAGACAAAGTGAGACTCGGTCTGCTCAGCTGAGACGAAGCGAATTAGCCGGTTCTAGCTGCTTATACACTGCACCCTGAAATTGACACATTGCCAGCTGCAGACTTACGTCCACTTCACAAAGAAATAATACAATTATACAGAAGTCTTACACAGTTCGTAATGTAAACCACACACTTCAACCTACAAGGGTTACTCAAACAGGTCAACTACAAGGGACCGCAACTAAAATCACTGCACAAACGCTGAATGCAATTATGGGAAGAATGCCCACTAAACGCAAGCAAATGCCATTCTGGATAGCTCAGAAAATAGCGCAGCTTGAGGCAGTTTTTCCACACACTGCCCCACAAGAAAAACACAGAATACTGACAATCTGCTTGCCAATCGAGATAGCTCCCCCGATAGAGGATTCTACCACTTGGGGTACAGTCTTAGCTGCCGTCTATACTAGGATTCATGGTACCCCCTCACTTGCAGTCATACCAGAAGTGTTAAAACAAATACTGAACGTGTACGGGGCAGAACCTGCCATGGACTTAGGGATGAAATTGAAAGGCAATTTTTCCCAGGTATCCCAATATTGTTAGCAGACATAAAAAGGGGGGCCACAGTGATATCTATACGCCAATGCCTAAGGGAATGAACTCCTGCACAACAGGAGCAGAATTACCTCAAATAATTGAAGAGACCTATGCTTCGCTGGGTCGAAATAATTTAGGAGCTAGACCTGTGAAACCACAATTAATGGGTAATCCTGAAAAGGAAAACTCAAATCAAGCACCTGTTTCTTCTAAAAAGAAATGGAATAATGAACAATAAAAAAAACATAATACATCACAATCACGGAATGGGTCTCTTCAATAGGAGCCCTCTGACAGGAAATATAACCTTAGAAACCGTGACAATATTAAGTAACCTGACAGGTATCAGGACACTGATACACGTTCCTTTCATCCAGAAAGAAAAGGTCAAAGAGAGCACAATCCTGAAACACACGTACATGTAAGACTAGTCGGTCATATAGTCATAACAATACTGTAACTGTATAATCTGTAATTTTCAATTTTTAGAACAGAACAGGGCAACAGATAAAGTACATGTTCATATCATCTTTTTTCTTTATTTGAAGATCCATAAAATTTGAAGTAGATAAAAGACAGCCGACACGTGTTTCGGCAGTACTAAACAATAAGTACTCAAACTTTTTCAAGGCTATAAAGGCGGGATGTCATGGTGCGTATGTCTTCTTGTCGTACAATAATAACAGTATATAAAAGGCTCAGGAATCAATGTAAAAAGCAAGGGTCCATAACATCCAATGGAATGGTCTGTAGTATAGTAATATAGATTATGGCAGAACTGGTAGACAACTCCAGCAGTGAAATTTAAATACTCCCCTCCTCGTATTTATTTATTTATTTATTTTTACAATTTATACAGCGCGAACAAATGCCCGTAGGCGTCTCGGCGCTAGAAACAGTGCGTAGAGTTCCCACAGAGGCTAAATCGGCAACTATTCTTGACCAAACAGCCAGGTCTTTATTTTTCTGCGAAATTGCATCAGGGACGGGCTTTCTCTGATGGCTACTGGCAGAGAATTCCACAATCTGGGAGCGGCCACCAAGAAGCGCCTATCGCCCCAAGTGACCGTGTTTTGGTTCGCGGTACCAGCAGAAGATTGAGGTTGTTAGATTGGAGCGATCTTGTGGATAAGTGGAACCTAAGATGGGCTTTCAGGAAATGCGGGCCATGATTATGCAGTGCTTTGTATACTATGCAAAGGGTTTTGAACTTAATCCTATTCCGGATCTTAAGCCAATGAAGATCTTTTATGGTCTCCGAAATTGGCATAAACTTCTGGGTTCCAGACAGGAGACGGGCTGCAGCGTTCTGGATTGTCTGCAGTTTATTGGTCACTCTGGTCTGGGCATTGATAAATAAGCCATTGCAGTAGTCAAGGGAAGACAACACCAGGGAACTTACCAGTGTCTTTCCTGCTGCAACTGGCAAGAACGGCATAATTTTCTTAATCAGCCTGAGTTTATGGTGGGCAGTGGCTGCTGTTTTGTTTGCATGGGCCATAAAATTCAAGTTCTCGTCAAAAGTCACTCCAAGATTTCTGACAGTAGGGACCGGTTTAGGGGGGTCCCATACATAGGCGGCCACCAAGTAGTAGACCAACTGGGTGAGAGATGTCCGAAAATGACCACCTCAGTTTTTTCGGAATTTAGTTTTAGGCAATTGGAGTCCATCCACTCTCCAATCGCCCGCATGCCCCCTTGAAAATTTTCTGCTACCTTCTCTCCATCCCCATTAATGGCCAACACAAGCTGCGTGTCATCTGCGTAAGAGGTGAGGCTCATCCCATGGGCCTTGATGACAGAGGCCAGGTCCGACACATAGATATTAAATAGTGTCGGACTTAGGGATGAGCCTTGGGGTACCCCACACGGCAGTGACAGCTTGTCTGATTGAAAATGCCCCAATGTGACCACCTGCGTTCTCCCAGCCAGAAAGGAAGAAAGCAAGTTCTTTGCCAGGTGGCAAATGCCCATCTTTCTGACACGGTCAACCAAAATCTTGTGGTCGACCATGTCGAAGGCTGCGGATAAATCGAGCAATACCAGTATCGCTGTTCCTTCCTGGTCCCGGATCACTCGTATATCCTCAGTCGCTTTGATTAGGGCAGTCTCCGTACCATGGTACTTGCGAAAGCCGAATTGGGTGTTGTCCAGTAATTGGTGCTTCTCTACAAACTCTGAAAGTTGTGTATTCATAGCTTTCTCAACTACCTTGGCTAAAAAAGGTAGGCTAGCTATGGGGCGGTAATTTTTTCATTGCTCCTTGTCCAGGTTGGCTTTCTTCAGAAGAGGCTTAACCAGTGTATTCTTTAGTGAATCCGGGTAATTTCCAGTTCTGAACATTGCATTACAGATTGAGGCGATGTCAGGGGCCAAACAATCCATAACCGGACGGATGACCTTGAGAGGACAGGGATCTAATGCAGATCCAGATTTAATGGTAGCAATGATGTCCTTAATTTGTGTCTCTGCGAGGTCTGTGAACTGGAGCAGTTCGGTATCCTGAGTCATGCTGTCAGGCATGGGTGAGTGGATTACCGTTTTAACGAAGAATGCTTGATATATATCATTCACCTTGGTAAAAAAGAAGTTGGCCAATGAATCACAGAAACCTTGAGATAGTAGCGGGGCTAGGTCCGGAATGTTTCCCGCTAAGATCTTGGTGATCTCATAAAGTTTTTTACTGGAGTTTTTAGCGTTATCGATCTGTTCTGTAAAGAACTTATTCTTAGTTTCGACAATGAGGGCTTTATACTGCCCTAGTGCTTCCTTGTAGCTAGCCGTGCTTTCTGAACTGTAGGATCTACGCCAATGCCTTTCCCTATTTCTGCAGAGTTGTTTCTGGGTGCGCAGTTCCTTTGTGAACCATGGGGCCGATGGCGTTGTTCTATTTCTCTAAGGCTGTTTAGTCGGGGCTAAGGTGTCTGTAGCAGTGCCCAGCCACTCCTGAAATTGACGTGTGGCAGTGTTGGGGTCAGTGGACAGACAAGGCCGAGTCCTATCCAGAAGAGCAGTTAGCTCCGTCTGATCGATATTTTTCCAGACCTTAAAAGCTTCTGGTCTCCATACGGGTTCTCTTCTAGTCCTATTCGCCTTGACTGATATTCTCATTAAGATGGCATAGTGATCAGTCCAAGGCATGGGCAAGGTGTCTGTTATTTTTAGGCCTTCCATATTGGAAAAGATGCCATCCAGAATATGGCCAGCCTTGTGGGTGGGGGTAGTCACCAATTGCCGAAGACTCAGGGTATCTATATCTGCTATCAAGGTACAGGTGTCGTTATCAGAGGACTTCTCAAGATGGAAGTTCATATCACCCATAACTGTGAATGAGTCTTCCATCGCCAATGCTTCGAGTATTGAGCCTAGGTTGGCGAGGAAGCCAGTACGGGCGCCTGGGGGTCGATATAAGAGCATTCCTTTAAAATGAGACGACGGAGTAAGCTTAAGATCAAATTGGAGGGCTTCACGAGAGGTGGAAGGGATATGTGACATTCTCACACTTACGTGATCGTGAGCTATAATGGCTAGCGCCCCTCCACGCTTCCCTACTCTATCTAGACGGTAGACTTTATAGGCTGGGGGGGTCGCGACTGCCATATCTGGATCGGACGCCTCATCCGTCCATGTCTCTGTTATAAAGAGACAATCTAAGTAGTTATCCAGGATGAGGTCGGATATCATGGGAGTGACCCATGTTAAACTCCACGAAGGAAATGTGTGGGAGGAATTCCACAGTCGATAAATGAGCCCGGTTCTCAGTCGAGTGATATCTAACAAGAAAAGTACTGCACAAGGTATACTGAAATGTGGCCTCGCTAGGAAAGAGGCAGTGGGATAGCCGGTGGCACCACCTGATAATGACACCTAGAGAGACTCTTCCTTCGTAGAGTTTAACACGGGTCACTCTCACTGATAACAAAATTTTTCTTAAGAGGAGGGGAGTATTTAAATTTCACTGCTGGAGTTGTCTACCAGTTCTGCCATAATCTGTATTACTATACTACAGACCATTCCATTGGATGTTATGGACCCTTGCTTTTTACATTGATTCCTGAGCCTTTTATATACTGTTATTATTGTACGACAAGAAGACATACGCACCATGACATCCCGCCTTTATAGCCCTGAAAAAGTCTGAGTACTTATTGTTAGTACTGACGAAACACGTGTCGGCTGTCTTTCATCTACTTCAAATTTTATGGATCTTCAAATAAAGAAAAAAGATGATATGAACATGTACTTTATCTGTTGCCCTGTTCTGTTCTAAAAATTGGAAATTACAGATTATAAACAGTTACAATATTGTTATGACTATATGACCGACTAATCTTACATGTACGTGTGTTTCAGGATTGTGCTCTCTTTGACCTTTTCTTTCTGGTTGTACATTTGTGAATCTTTTGATTGACAATTGATCCCTCTTGGTAGTGGGGGATAGCGGTCTATGTAGCACTCCGTCTTTAACAACTAAAGATTTTGTTTATTTATCCAGCATTATTGTCCATCATATTATTGTTTGTGTATGTGCGGTTCATCCAGTTTTGGATACACCACTGCCGATCTCCTTATACACACGTTCCTTCCTAGATATGTGCACTGATCCACTAGTCAAAATGGCCGCGGGAACCCCAAGCTCCACAATCTCAGCAAATTAACAAGGATTTCTCGCATAAGTCATCTGCAGCTACACCACCGAACAGCCGTGATCAAAAATCGGAATTCCACAGCTACGAGACAATGCCACTCGGACCCCCCTTGTCCCCCGATACCCGAAGATACCGGGGCTAATCTGCTGAAGACCCTCCAGAAAGAGCAGAAACACCTCAATCGACCTCCTCAATCCAAGGAACACTCCGAACAAAGCGGCAATATACCATCGTGCTCCCAATAATTCCGAATAAATAAAAACTCACCGGAAACTCGGAGAAATACAGCCTGACCCGTACGAGGACAAGGAGCATCGCCACGTCTACTACAGATGTTCGGCACCCCCTGCAGTCCCACACGACATCAGGACATCCAACCCGGAGCCAGTGGAGAAAAATGCTACGAAGCGGTCTGGGCAAAAAAACGGTGAAAAACACTGCTGAGAAATAACGGATCATAACGAGCTCCCCACAGCCTGTCTCCAAAATGGCGCTCTGAAAGGACAAACACAGATGTTCGGCACCCCCCTGCAGCCCCACACGACATCAGGACATCCAATCCCGGAGCCAGTGGAGGAAAAACGCCACGGAACCGAAGCGGTCTGGACATGATAAAAACGGCAAAAAACACTGCTGAGAAATAACGGCAGACCACGACGAGCTCCCCACAGCCTGTCTCCAAAATGGCGCTCTGAAAGGACAAAGCACAATATAATCCCTGACAATCCCGATAGAGCTCCAAGGAACTCAAGGAAGAAGATTGGGCGATCGACTTTCCCCAAACTCTCACCGGATCTAGAGGAGGCCAAGCGCTGCCCAACTGTAACAGCAGCTTCACCGACCAACAACGGAAGAAGAAGAAAAGGCAGATCACAGAGGTCTCCCCCCCCCCTGCCTGTCCTCAAAATGGCGCGCCTTTTTGGACTTCGCGCAAACTCCCCTAAGTAATCATCACCAATCAGCGAAACAGCAGAGGTATAGCACACCCTATTGGTCTCCCCAGCCCAGCAAACCCTAACCCAAATGCAGGCAAAAAGCTCCAGAACGGAGTAATCTTGGTCCATGCACGATCCAGCCCCGCCTGACCCTAAGATGGCGCCGAGAACGGGACACCCTGAAGGAACAGCCCCAACACCACTGTAATCGGGACTAGAGCAAGGAACCTTAGCGCTGCAACCCGGCAACAAGAACCTCAAGGGCAAAAAGAACTCGCTATTGCCGCCCACCCACTAGTCCACCCTCCCCCTGTTAAAAAAACTCACGATATCAGAGGAATCTCAACTTCCCCCTGCCTGACCCCCAAGACAGCAAGGAGACTGAGACAGGACACGGGAACAAGCCAGTTACCACCGTGAGCGGCATTAGCAGTCTCAACAACTTCTCTCTTACACCCAAGTTCAACCCTTCTCACTACTCTTGATGTAATCTACACCACCTTACTTCCAAGAACTGCTCCGCACCGTTCAGGTAACAACCACAGCTCTCAACCCATAGTCACCTCCACTACCCTTACCCCTAAAAGCAGACCGTCCAACGCCCACACGCCCCCCGTCACTATGTCTATCGACTCCAACCCCTTGTCCTCCCCCCTCATTAAACGTCACGGGCCAAACTCCTTCTCCATCACCCCCCCTCACAACATCTCACCCAATGCAAAAAAAGCCCTCAAGCACAAACTAATCAGGCAATTCCCAGAATCCCTCTCCGCAGATATATACCACTCCCCCTCAAAAGGTCAAATAAAAATGGACCTTATCTTTCATACTACCAGACCAGGCTACTGGATCTCCAACCTAGGAGAAAAGCACCTAATCACAAAGACAACGAAGACGACCCACAGCTGCAAGCTCTCCTTCCGCACCCCTAACCTAGGGATCACATCTATGACCATATACTCAAACGGCACAGTCCTGATCCAAGCAAACAACGCCAACCTGGAGGCTTTTGACCGCCTATTCCCCTCTCTCCTTGCAATCCCTAGCACTCCCAACCCATACCAGGCTCAACAACCCAGCATGATGTTCAACCACCCCTCACCACCCCCCATGCACCCCTTACCCCTCCTAAAGGACCAAAAAAACACGGGCACAGTCCTGCCTAACAGCACGACCCACTCTCCAGAAACACCCTCGATGCAGAATACCATCCCAACAGCCCCAGCGTGCAATAAGTCTAGACCAAAGCCCCCCAACTCCCAATCCACACCCTCCCCCTTCCTGAATAACCGCCCTGCAAAACCCAACCACCGCACCCGCCCACCCCAGCCCTGGACCCAAACAGGCATCCCGGCACAATCAGACATCCTTAATGACCACAAAACCGAACACAACCACAACATCTCCGTTAAACAACTCCCCCCCCCCCCCGCAGGAGGTCCCTCTCGACCGCCTCACCCGCGTCGAAAACCAAATAAACACTATAATTCACGGTATGAACCTTATCCTCACCAACCTCGAAACTACCCGCAACCCCCACCCTATGCCCCAACCAGCCCCCCCAGTCACGCACAACCGCAGCCTCTTCCCCTCTCCCCTTGCAAACCCCATCACACCCATCCCACGTCAGACACAACAGCTCAGCATGATGCTCAACCAACCCTCACCACCCCCCTTGCATCCCTTACCCCTCCCAAAGGCCCAAAAGAACACAGACACAGTCCTGTCTAACAGCACAACCCACTCTCCACTCTCCACTAAGTCCCATCCAGCCCCCCCCAGTCACACACAACCCCGCAGGAACAAGGAACTCAACAGCCCACTCCAACTCAATCCCCCTCCCTCCGGCCAAGGCTTGGAGACCCAGCAGAACGGCGAAAGCCATAACCTGGGGAGAGGCGCTAGAACTGGCCGCCGCTTACACAACACCCACCACCCCCCCACCCAGTCCGCTATACAGGTGGTCACCAGTCTCAGAAACGAACATCCCATACGCAAACCTCCTAGACCCCCGATCGCCCTCATCACCATTCCCACCGAACCCACGAAAATAGAAGCTCCCCGGACCAACTGCTTGCTCATAAATTGTAGATCCGCCACTAAACACTCGACTGAACTAGCTGAGACCATCCTCAACCACAGCATAGACCTAGCATTCATCACTGAGACCTGTCTAGACGACTCCTCCCACCTATCCTAGATATGCTGGTCCCTCCAGGTTATTCCATCATCAACAAAGATAGGAAGGACCAAAAAAAAGGTGGAGGTGTGGCAATTATCCACAACAACAACCTTTCAGTCATCGAATGCGACGCCTTCAACTACAACACCTTCGAATGCCTTACAACCAACATCAGAACCACGGACAACAACCTACTGCAATGCCACCTAATATACCATCCCCCAGGCAACAACACTATATTCACAGAACAACTCTCAAACCTAATCGCCAACTGCTCCCTCAAAGAGTCCAACACCATCATTTTAGGGGATCTTAATCTGCATTGGAACAACGAGAACAATGCCATTATAAAATCACTAAACGAACTTCTACTCGCAAACAACCTCTCCCAACACTGCTCAAAAGAGACCCACAACAAAGGGGCAACACTGGACGCCATCATCGCCAGGAACGATACAATCTCTATTGAACACATCCTCCCGGTAGACTGGTCTGACCACCACCTAATCCTATTCCACCTCAATCAACCGGTCCAATCCCACCCCACAAGCACAGCCCCCAGCACATGGTCCAGGAGTCTTTCACAAATCAACCCAAAAGAACTAGAAGAAAAAATAGCCTCCTCCCTGCTGAGTCACACAGAAGGCCTCTCAACTACCGAACTCATCTCTCACTACAACTCCACCACTACCGCCAGCCTAGACCAACTGCCACCTCTAAAACAAAAAAGACCCAGGAACATTCCATCGAGAACCTGGTTCAACAAAGACATCAACGAAGAAAGGAGACTTCTCAGAGCCACAGAACGACAGTGGAGAAAATACCCCTCCTGCAGCCGGCGCGAGGAACTCAGAGCAGTAAGAAGAAGGTACAAAAACCACATCATCAATGAAAAAACAAACTTCTTCTGCAATGCGCTAGAAAAGGCAAAAAATAGACCTAGAGAACTCTTTGAGATCATCAAAAAACAAACCTCCAAGCCATCCACCGTCCATGCTCAACCCTCCAAAACGCTATGTGACAACTTCGTCTCCTTCTTCAATGAAAAAATTGCCAAGATCGAACTATCCCTAGACATCAGCCCTACCCCGACCATCAACATCAACCTAACTACAACATTCACCACCGCTGGAGACACAACCTCTACTGCCTGGTCCTCTTTCGACCTCGTCCAAGAAGCAGAGATCCTCAACCTAATCTCATCCTCCAAACCCTCCTCCCATAACTCTGATCCCATCCCCGCCCAAATGGCCAAAGACCTCAAACTCACCCTTGCCCCTCTCTGGTGTAAAATCATCAACAGCTCCCTAAAATCTGGCATCATCCCGGATTGCCTTAAAGTTGGCCAGGTCACTCCCCTCCTGAAGAAACCAGGCCTGGATTCCAACGACCTCAACAATTTCAGACCAGTCTCAAATCTACCCTTCCTAGCCAAAATCCTAGAAAAATGCATACTACGCCAACTCAACAACCAGCTCGACAGCATCAACTTGCTTGATCAAAACCAATCTGGCTTCAGAAAAGGCTACAGCACCGAAACCGCAATCCTGAACATAGTAGATGACATCCGCAACTCCCTTGACTCGGATCAATGCTGCCTACTCATCCTTCTTGACCTGTCAGCGGCGTTTGACACAGTTGACCACAAGCTCCTCATCAAAGCCCTCAAAGAACGAGTAGGTGCGGAGGACATGGTCCTGAAATGGTTCGACTCCTTCTTTAAGAACCGCTCTCAAAGAGTAAAAATCAAATCCTTCACATCAGACGCTCTACCCGTGACCAGAGGGGTCCCCCAAGGATCCGTCCTTTCCCCTCAACTGTTCAACATATACATGGTTCCCATCACCATCATACTGAAGAAAGCTAATATCCCTTTCCATCTATATGCGGACGACACTCAGATCTACATAGAAGCCACTTCCTATAACGACATTCTAAGACTCAACAACACTCTAAATGAAATCCAAGAATGGCTAGGGACGAATCACCTCAAATTAAACCAAGGGAAAACTGAGATCCTCCTCATCTCCAACAAAGATGACAACCCCAAATTGACTGAATGGGTGAAAGCCATTGACGCTCTCAAAGGAAATCTCACCCCAACCAACACAGTAAAATCACTGGGAATCACCCTGGATAACAAACTAACTATGTCAAACCACATCAAGAACTCCGCGAAAAGCGCCTTCCTCAATCTGAAGCTCCTCAATAAAATCAAACCACACATCCCACAAAAAGATCTCCAACAAGCCACCCAAGCATTGGTCCTATCCAGACTGGACTATGGGATCGCAACACTATCCGGCACAGCCATATCCCACCTAGCGCCACTGAAAACCACCCTTAATGCAGCAGCCAGAATGGTCTCAGGTGCAAGGAAATTTGACCACATATCCCCCGCACTCAAAGATCTTAAATGGCTTCCAGTGGAAATGCGCGCAAACTTCAGAACGGCTTGCCTCACACACAAAGCCCTACACACAGGAAAACCGGAATATCTAGCATCCAAGCTCAAGAAAGCGGGTCAATCCAGAAACCTCAGAAGTTCAAACTCTCTACTACTCATCCCCCTGAAAACCAGGAAACAAAAAACCGCCAGCCGCTCCTTTGCCGGCAACGCACCGAAAATCTGGAACTGCATCCCAGTGGACATCAGAACCACTCCTTCCTTTCCCGAATTCAAGAGACAACTAAAAATCCTCTACCTCAACCGCGCATTCCCGAACTCTACCTCAATAGCGCATCCTGGAACTCGGACTACCTCAACAACTCTACCTCAAAACCGCCACCCAGGCGGAAGACCACAGAGCTAATTGCTGACCTTGTATGTACCCTGTTTACAGTATGCGGCACTATTTTTCGCACCTGTTTCTTCCTGACTGAATGTAAAGCGCTCCGATACCCTCGGGTCTGGCCAGCGCTATAGAAAACTCCAAAAATAAATAAATAAAATAAATAAATAAAGAGCGAGCCAATCTAAGAGACACACATTGCACGCATTAGTATATTATCAAACAAGACGATAAACCAAAATCAAAATTTTAAAAGAAGAAGGTAGCTGGCCTTAAAACAAGAAATGCCCAGGCTCCTGAGGACTCAACTTCTGAATGGAGAATGGGCTCTGACAATGCTGGACAGTGCAGCAGAAGTAACAATAGCTCGCCAGAACATGATGGAATTTCTGGTAACTGCAGTGTTGAATGAACATATCATGGTGGAAACACCTGATACAAGGGTAAGCGTACTGCTTCAGTTACATGAAATAACACTCCATATGGAGGGGGACATACCAAGGAAAGTGAAAGGTCTGAAGGACTGGGCTATTCTAAGGCCCAGCGGTGCCAGGGGACAACACCTGAAACCTTCGTGGGTTACCTGTTCCGGCGTACAAATGACAGAGACACGGGACACTTCCTTCGGCGTCAAAGATCGAGGTTTATTTACTGCAGGGAACACAGAAGTCACAAGAAGTACAACGCATGTAGGTTCTAGGAGACTGCTTCAAATTGCAACTGTGGATCGCTCCTTTTATACATATTCCTGTCATAACACAACATGGCAAACAAAAGGTTACAACTCAGTTCCCACAGTAAACTTCAAGAGGGTTGCTTTCATGTATTCAGGGTCCCGGAACATAATTACAGTAGCATCGCCGGTTCCCAACTGTAAAAGTACGTTATCCCACCATTAAGTACATTCCACTCCGGCTGTAAACGAGTTAAGGAAAGAGTCAGAAACAGGTGCAAGGGAAGACGAAGATAGTCAACAGATTGAAAAGAGTGTAAGGGGGTGATATCGGAAACACGATTGCAGGATCAAAGGAGATATGCCTAATGAATGCACGGCTGAAACAATAGACCGGCACGGCAAGATGAGCCTTGAGCGGGGCCATCTGCCTTTGCAGTGTCATCCCCCTCGTAATAAAGACACCCTCAAAGGAACACGTGTCTTCCGCAAGAGCTTGGGAATCCCAGGGTCACGAAGCGGACAGTGTCCATTCGCTGGCTACTTGAGGGCAAGAGACAAAATGGCTGCTGTATCTAAAATGGAACCCGTGGGTTCAGATGAAGAAACCCACGAACAAGACGAACGGTTCAGGCCAGCGTAGCGAAAACACGTACACCCACTAAACTCGTCATTTGCGGTTCATAGATACCAAACTCGTCCATATTTGAACGAGTTAAAAACACCACTTTAATTGTCACGGAACCTCAGACGCTCCTTTTGCCCTCATGTAGGCAAGCACTAGTCGATATCAGAATCGATCTCAGTTCAGTTCAGTTCAGTTAGTCTTTATTTCGAATAAAAAGATTCATAAAAGACAACAGGTAAAAAGCATTTCCAGTAAACAACATTATACAATAAAACCCCCATTACATTAAATATGATATGAAACATTAAAATTAATAAAACAATTTACAGATTCTTTACACGGATAAGCCACATCCAACCCAAAAATTTTGCTACACAAATCACAGATTTAGCAGTGCGTAGATCTCTTAATTTAAGAAGGGCTGTGTGGCTACCCCCACAATTTAAAGAATCGATCTCGATATTCATCAGATCATGCAGATGTTGCTGCAACATCATTCTATCCATCAATGCTTCCTTGGTAACAGATGGCCGTCTTATACACGTCGTAGCAGAGAGGCCACATAAGGCAGGACCACACTGCACACAAAGGCAACACGTGAACAGAAATGCGACAACAACCCCAATGATCATCAGAATCTTCCAACCCCACGTCGACATCAGACCCCAAAACCATCCTAGTAGCGTCCAATCACCTACGTCCACGTGTATGGACTCGGAGATCTTATGCAACTTCGAGATGGCTTGATAGACAGTTGGAGCGTTATCAGGGATGAAAATGCAGCAACTTGAATGGATCACCTTACATACACCACCTCTGTCTGCAAGGACAACGTCTAAAACCATACGGTTTTGCAACGTCATAAGCCTGTCCGCCTGAAGCTCTGCTGTCAGATTACCAAGGGCACTTGCAGTTATATTAGCAGTGGATTCCACCACTCGAGTCAACTGTCTCAGGTTCCTACTATTGATCATAGGTCCCCAAAACGGTAAGAAACCCTTAAAGAAGTCTCCTGCTTCTTGACCGGCAGTGTCTTCTTCGCTAATAACACCTCTCACAACTCTAGTCTTGTGATAGTCTGACCCGACTGTAAAGGTAGGTGGCAACAGATTCGCAATATAACAGGTGCCCGAGAAGTCACGAGGCAACCATGTATATGCACGGTCGTAACATACAAAGTATGTACCCTTGGCAGTCAAAAGGACAGGGGAAGAGGACGTTGGTAAAACATACGTTTCAGTACAAGCACTCCTCCCAAGCTGAGCTCGCGGGCTTCGGCCAAGACCTTTCAGACAGAAATTACCGAGATGGGGCACGATCCAGATTGGAGACGAGCTTTTAAGCTGCCTATCACCCACTGATATGCTATACTCAGCCTCACTCAGATCTCTGTATGCTCGCACCTCTTCCTCTGGGATAAGCGATGCGTCAAAAATATCTCTATCTAAGTCAGCAATCAAACTTGCCAAAGGCTTGTGGTACGGGCCAGGACCATGATCTGCAGTGCGTGGCTCTCGATGGGGGTAGGAATCTAGTGCGCTACGAAACATAGTTTGGAATGCTCGAGCTGACCCCTGGGAACTGTAAGGAAGAACCAAATACGGAATTCCCCTATCCATGGTATGTGGCATTAACCCACACACCCAACAGTTGGTAGTATTCATCACCAACTGATGTTGATGAAGAAGCTGAACAAAGGAGTTATTCATGAATTCTGCACGTCTAACCTGTTCGTGTTGGGGTAGAGGATGAAAGGAATGCGGGGAAACAGTGGGAGTAGATTTTGGTTCAGAAGAAGAAGAAGTAGGTAGAGCAGAAGGCAATAACGACTGTATTCCGAAATATACTCCACCCACCAATAACATGGAAACAGTCAAGAACAGCAGGAACACCTGAAACAGAAAGCATTTAGTTCGCACAACCCTGTGTAGTGTTGATCTTTGAGCTAGAGTCTTCTCCACTTCCGACAACTTTGAGAATTCCATCCTCTAAAAACCGTCCGCAACGTTTTTGACGTACTTCGTTCTGAGTAGCGATTGTCAATACCCAGGAGTTCCTAGGAATCGACAAAAGTACCGACCTAGAGTCAGGAACCTGCTAAACAGAAGGAAGTACCCGCACGGCCCTACGGTCAACCCAGATGTAAGGTTCTTTAATCAAGCGTTCAAATGTAATACAAAATCTCCTAGCTGTAGTCTTGGAAAAGAACTCAAAAATTAATAGAGGCCACAATTGTTCATAATGTTCAAAATGACAATAAGGGGTAATGTGAATTTCAAAAAAAGGAAAAAAAGGCAAAAAGTGTTTTATTAGTCTTTGTTGTGAGAACGAAGAAAATATCTGCTTCTTCCCGGACGAGTCTGCTCTTCGAATAATTGTTCAGATTGCGGAACAGAGTCCTGTTGATCAGATGATAGTTCAAGTCTTGAATTTTCCAATGATGAAGGTTCAACAAATGTATCTGACTGCAATGAAGTGTCTCCTACAGGTTGAGCATCACTGAACGGCACAAATTTTACTGGAGTTTCTGTTTCCGTTGCGGCGATTCCTGTCCTCACCCACGAATCCGCTGGTAAAGGTATAGGCACCTTTTTGGTGTGGGTGGCATGCACCCAATTTTTCTGACCTTCCAAACGAACTGCAGTTCTTGTGGCAAGGAGGACCTGAAACGGGCCCAAGAACCTCGGCTCCAAATTGCGTTTCCTGCCAAAATTACGGGTAACCACCCAGTCACCCGGTTGGAGCCGATGTCCAGGACCCTCTGTCTGTGCCGGCAGTGCTTCAAAGACCTGTTGATGAATTAACCTCAGTTTAGCAGTCAGATCATGAAGATAATCAATTAACATTGGGTATTCAAGACTATTGAAGGCCTTAGGCCTAGGGACTCCCCAAACATTCGCAGGACGGCCGAACACAATCTCATATGGGCAAAGCCCTACTCGAGAGTGTACAGTCGCCCTGGTCGACAAGAGAGCCAGAGGCAAGGCATCAGGCCATGACAAGCCAGTCGTAGCTTGGATTTGAGCAAGTTTCAGTTTCAGAGTACCATTGTACCCTTCAACCAAACCTGCTGACTGGGGATGGTTGGCACTATGGAATTTTTGTCTAATTCCAAGGCCCTTACACACACTCTTCATCACACTCCCCACAAACTCACTTCCGTTATCTGACCATACAATCCGTGGCATTCCATACCGAGGAAAGTATTCCTTCAGTAGGACTTTTGCTGTGGACAGAGCGGTATTATCTTTGAGAGGATAGGCTTCGATCCATCTGGAGAACGCACAAACCACAACTAAAACGTACTTCAGGTTATTACATCTCTCCATATGGATGAAGTCCAGTTGAATAACCTCAAAGGGACATGTAGGAGGAGCAAAATGGCCAGGTGGAGTAGGGGTGCCCTTGCCGGGATTGTACATCATGCATACCATACAATTCTTAACCACTCTCTCAGCACACTTAGCGATACCATCATTCTTCCATACAGGGGACAGTAACTTGCATATACCTTTCGCGCTAATATGTGACAAGCCGTGCGCCATAGTCACAACAGCTAGCACATATGCATCCGGCAACATCCACTTCTGACTTTCCGACAAATCAATCCAACATCCGTGCGCATCTAACTTTCCTGTGCTCTCCTTCCACTTAGTCTTTTCAGTTTCAGTGGCCTCATTCTGAATCGCTTTCACGCTCTCAACAGTGTCCTCACGGTATTGCACCGTTACAACGCAACTTTTACAACGCACTACCATTACATCGCAACTTTTACAACGCAAATACCATTACAATGCATGCCATTACAACGCATGTCATTACATAGCAGATACTATTACAACGCATGCCATTACATCGTAAGTATAGGTAAGTATATTATTTTTATTTTATTTTATTTTACATTATTTTTTTATTTTAATTAATATTAAAAATATTAATTTATGTATTTTCATAAAATTAATTATATATATTATTTTAAGTAATTTTGGGGTATTTTTAGGTTTTAGGGCTGGGTTTGGTTTTTGGGGTACAGGGGTATTTTTAGGTTTTAGGGCTGGGTTTGGTTTTTGGGGTCAGGGGTATTTTTAGGTTTTAGGGCTAGGTTTGGTTTTTGGGGTACAGGGGTATTTTTAGGTTTTAGGGCTGGGTTTGGTTTTTGGGGTACAGGGGTATTTTTAGGTTTTAGGGCTGGGTTTGGTTTTTGGGGTACAGGGGTATTTTTAGGTTCTAGGGCTGGGTTTGGTTTTTGGGGTACAGGGGTATTTTTAGGTTTTAGGGCTGGGTTTGGTTTTTGGGGTACAGGGGTATTTTTAGGTTTTAGGGCTGGGTTTGGTTTTTGGGGTACAGGGGTATTTTTAGGTTTTAGGGCATCGTTTCCTACGCCGATGACACCCAGCTCCTCTTTACCTGTGAGAGTGGTGCGGATTTCGATGGAGAGAGTATCCGGGGTTGCCTTGAGGCTGTTTTTCATTGGTTCCAACATAACAGCCTCAAGTGCAACTCGGATAAATCCGAGGTCCTCTTCTTTGGGTGCAGCTCAGATCCGGACTGGAAGGTGTGGTGGCCAGAGAACATGTTTCCACCAGCAAGTTCGTCCCAGGTGGCTAAAAACCTAGGGATTAAGATTGACAACGGCCTAACACTGCGATCTCAGATAATCAGTCTTACTGGCACCTGTTTTGGCCTGCTCCGGATGTTGCGCAAGTTTCTCCCCTTACTATCGGAGGAGCATAGGAAGATTACAGTGCAGGCGATAATTGGTTCGAGAATTGATTATTCGAACATTCTTTATCTCGGCCTGCCAGAATATCTGCTTCAACGGCTGCAGATGGTCCAGAACTCGGCAGCACGGGCAATCTTTGGACTATCTCGCCGTGTCAGAGCCTCGGGCCTCCTGCAGTCACTGCACTGGCTTCCCGTCCGGAAGCGGATAATTTTCAAGGCCTTGACTCTGGCGCATAAAGCTTTGCATGCCTCAGGAGCGAAATACCTTCAAAAAAGGCTTGCCTTTTACCATCCAGCCAGGCCCTTGAGGTCAGGATCCTTGTTCCTCGCCTCGGTTCCGCGTGTAAAAAGGGCTCGTATTGGGGGCCGTTCTTTTAGACTGCTGGCCCCCCAGCTATGGAATACGCTTCCAGTGGCATTGCGCAGTACATCAAACTTACTGGCTTTTAGGAAGGGTCTCAAAACCTGGCTTTTTACTTCTTAGCTGTTCCCTGGGGTTGTTTCTCTGGATCCTCTTTTTTTTCTGTCTTTTACTTGTTATGTTATGAGATAGGTGTGCAAACCAAAGCGCCGGGACACTCTTTGAGTAGCCGTGCGCTATATAAAATCAAGTATAACATAACATAACATAACATAACGTTTGTTTTTTGCGGTACAGGGGTATTTTTAGGTTTTAGGGCTGGGTTTGGTTTTTGGGGTACAGGCGTATTTTTAGGTTTTAGGGCTAGGTTTGGTTTATGGGGTACAGGGGTATTTTTAGGTTTTAGGGCTGGGTTTCGTTTTTGGGGTACAGGGGTATTTTTAGGTTTTAGGGCTGGGTTTGGTTTTCGAGGTACAGGGGTATTTTTAGGTTTTAGGGCTAGGTTTGGTTTTTGGGGTACAGGGGTATTTTTAGGTTTTAGGGCTGGGTTTGGTTTTTGGGGTACAGGGGTATTTTTAGGTTTTAGGGCTGGGTTTGGTTTTTGGGGTACAGGGGTATTTTTAGGTTTTAGGGCATCGTTTCCTACGCCGATGACACCCAGCTCCTCTTTACCTGTGAGAGTGGTGCGGATTTCGATGGAGAGAGTATCCGGGGTTGCCTTGAGGCTGTTTTTCATTGGTTCCAACATAACAGCCTCAAGTGCAACTCGGATAAATCCGAGGTCCTCTTCTTTGGGTGCAGCTCAGATCCGGACTGGAAGGTGTGGTGGCCAGAGAACATGTTTCCACCAGCAAGTTCGTCCCAGGTGGCTAAAAACCTAGGGATTAAGATTGACAACGGCCTAACACTGCGATCTCAGATAATCAGTCTTACTGGCACCTGTTTTGGCCTGCTCCGGATGTTGCGCAAGTTTCTCCCCTTACTATCGGAGGAGCATAGGAAGATTACAGTGCAGGCGATAATTGGTTCGAGAATTGATTATTCGAACATTCTTTATCTCGGCCTGCCAGAATATCTGCTTCAACGGCTGCAGATGGTCCAGAACTCGGCAGCACGGGCAATCTTTGGACTATCTCGCCGTGTCAGAGCCTCGGGCCTCCTGCAGTCACTGCACTGGCTTCCCGTCCGGAAGCGGATAATTTTCAAGGCCTTGACTCTGGCGCATAAAGCTTTGCATGCCTCAGGAGCGAAATACCTTCAAAAAAGGCTTGCCTTTTACCATCCAGCCAGGCCCTTGAGGTCAGGATCCTTGTTCCTCGCCTCGGTTCCGCGTGTAAAAAGGGCTCGTATTGGGGGCCGTTCTTTTAGACTGCTGGCCCCCCAGCTATGGAATACGCTTCCAGTGGCATTGCGCAGTACATCAAACTTACTGGCTTTTAGGAAGGGTCTCAAAACCTGGCTTTTTACTTCTTAGCTGTTCCCTGGGGTTGTTTCTCTGGATCCTCTTTTTTTTCTGTCTTTTACTTGTTATGTTATGAGATAGGTGTGCAAACCAAAGCGCCGGGACACTCTTTGAGTAGCCGTGCGCTATATAAAATCAAGTATAACATAACATAACATAACATAACGTTTGTTTTTTGCGGTACAGGGGTATTTTTAGGTTTTAGGGCTGGGTTTGGTTTTTGGGGTACAGGCGTATTTTTAGGTTTTAGGGCTAGGTTTGGTTTATGGGGTACAGGGGTATTTTTAGGTTTTAGGGCTGGGTTTCGTTTTTGGGGTACAGGGGTATTTTTAGGTTTTAGGGCTGGGTTTGGTTTTTGAGGTACAGGGGTATTTTTAGGTTTTAGGGCTAGGTTTGGTTTTTGGGGTACAGGGGTATTTTTAGGTTTTAGGGCTGGGTTTGGTTTTTGGGGTACAGAGGTATTTTTAGGTTTTAGGGCTGGGTTTGGTTTTTGGGGTACAGGGGTATTTTTAGGTTTTAGGGCTGGGTTTGGTTTTTGGGGTACAGGGGTATTTTTAGGTTTTAGGGCTAGGTTTGTTTTTTGGGGTACAGGGGTATTACGACTTTAAATAAATTAAATTAATTAAATTAATTTTATTAATTTTAATTAAATTAATTACAATATTTACAATTATAAAATTAATTGAATTACATTACTTATATTAAAATAATTAAATTAATTTTATTACATTTTTAAAAAAAAGATATACTTACCTATACTTACGATGTAATGGCATGCGTTGTAATAGTATCTGCTATGTAATGACATGCGTTGTAATGGCATGCATTGTAATGGTACCTGCGTTGTAAAAATTGCGTTGTAACGGTCTGCGTTGTAAAATAACGCGTTGTAACGTCATATATCCGTCCTCACACACACCAGTCTCTGCCGGCCACCTCACTGAACTCGTAACATACATTCGGGTTGCAAGGTTTCTAGCTGTCTCTTTAGCAATCTCATCCGCAAATGCATTACCACGACCAACATCATCCGTAACTTTTCGGTGCGCGCTGCATTTAATAATCGCCACCTGCTTAGGCAATGTAAGTGTGTCCAAAAGATCGTTCACGAGCTGTCCGTGTTGGATCTTCGTACCATGCGATGTCATAAAGCCTCTTTCTCTCCACAATCGACCAAAGCTATGTGCAACGCCAAATGCGTACTGGCTATCAGTAAACACATTCACTCGCTTTCCCTTCGACAAAACACACGCTCTCGTCAACGCAATCAACTCTGCCGCCTGCGCGGAATTCTGATTCAATCTTGCAGTTTCCACAACCGTACTCAACGTCACCACAGCATACGCAGTCGTCACATCACCATTCGGCAACTTAAAACACGAACCATCAACATACAAGGTACCATCGGGATCTGCCAATGGAGTGTTTTTTAGGTCAACACGACCCTTCGTTTCTTCCTCAGTTCGCAAATAACAATCATGTGGTGGTACATCATCTGATTCAATATTAGTTGGCAACAACGTCGCCGGGTTTAAGACATTACAGCGCTTTATTTGTATATGACTCGCCAAAAGCGTCAACTCGTAACCGGACAACCTTGCGCTCGTCAAGTGTTGAGTCTTTGTACGATTTAAGAGAGTGTCAACTGCATGCGGAACCATTACCGTAAGCATATTATCCATGACCAATCCTGCAGATTGTCGAATGGACACCGCAGCCGCCGCTGTCGCTCTTAGACAACTCGGCAACGCTCTAGCTACTGGGTCCAAGGTTGAGGAAAAATACGCACATGGACACTGTTTACCACCAAATTGCTGCGTCAAAACACTCAACGCACAACCCTCTCTCTCGTGAACGTATAGTGTAAACGGCTTACTGTAGTCAAGAGTACCTAATACAAGAGCCGAACACAACGCATCACGCAATTCAGAAAAACTTTTCTGACACTCTTCAGTCCATGGCAAAGGAGTTGGAACATCCTTGCACGTGAGGGCTACCAATGGTTTCGCTAGCAATGAAAAATTTGGAATCCATTGCATGCAGTATGACGTGATACCTAAGAAGGCACGCACATCTCTCTGAGTTGTTGGCACAGTCATTCGAGCGATCGCTGCAATTCTCTCTGGGGTCAACCTTCTTCCCTCCTTTGACAATAAGTGACCTAGATAGGTTACTTCTTGACAACAATATTGCAGTTTAGAAGGTGACACCTTGTGATGTAAGTCACAGAGATGCTGTAACAGCGATACCGTAGCAGTTTTGCAGATCTCTTTTGTGTCAGCAGCCACCAGCAAGTCATCAACATATTGGATCAAGGCCGCACCAGCCGGTAACACAAACGCATCGAGTTGACTCTTCAGGGCTTGGCTGTATATGGATGGACTCTCACAGTAGCCCTGAGGAGCACGTTTAAACCTAAAGCTGCGACCACCTAATGAGAAACCGAATAAATCTCTGCTTTCCTCAGCAATCGGAATGCTAAAGAAAGCATTCTTCAAATCGATCACTGAGAACCAAGAAGCAGAGGCTGGAATCAGAGTCAGTAAGGCCGTAATGTCAGGCACCACAGGAAATTTTGGAATCACAATTTTGTTCACCTCCCGTAAATCAATAACAAAACGGTAAACAGGAGGCTTGGATGGATCAGTGCGTTTCAAGATAGGTAACACAGGACTATTACACACGTTTCCCCGAGTTTCCTCAATAACATCTTTCTTGATCAAATCATAGATGATCGCTAACAACGCTCGTTCACCATCAAGGGAGATACGATACTGGGGAATACGCGGTAATCGCACATTCGATTTCAGTTGAACAACATAAGGTGAGATGTCAAGCAGGCCCACGTCATTCGGACCTGTTGCCCACAAAGATGTAGGAAGAGAATTCAATTCCGGTGGGAGCTTATCAGTTGACAAGTACATAGGAGAGATCACTCTCTGACCCAAAGTAAGCTCCACTCCCGCAGGAGAACAATACAGGGTCGCATATAACCGTTTCAGCAAATCCAGGCCCAAAAGATTTTCACCACAACCAGTAGTCAAAATCAAAGGAGCTTCCAGCTCACGAGGCCCAATAGTAAGGGGCAAAGGGCTAGAAACCGGATTGCTAACGGGGGCGCCAGAGAATCCAACGGAAACATTTGTTAAGCCAGACAAAGGTGCGCCAGGGAGTTTCGAATGCATGATGGAACTTTTCGCTGCACCAGTGTCCAACAGAAAAGGCTCAACTACGCCCGATGTGGCAACTGCGACGTAAGGCCCTCTCTGATCAACCGGAACTGATACTACTCCCTCTCTTTGTCTGTGGCTGTCCTAGTAATTACCGTCATCAATATCATGCTTGACGTAACAGTCGTCCACATGATACTGTGCAGTTCTACCTGACGATGAACCACGCTGATCAAAGCAATTATTAGAATCAGACGAATTATTAGAACGCTCATTGTGATTCTGAGTAACACCACGACCTCTACCTCGCGAAGCCTGTTGAGGACCACTACGACCTCCTCTAGCCGAACCACCACTATTTCGGTCGCGCAAAACCGGACAATCAAACTTCAAATGGCCCTCACCTCTACAATATGCGCATTGATTATATCCGAGCATAGATCTCGACGTGGAAGAGTCATTACGCGTCTGCGACCTAAAAGATTGCGATTGCGATCTATTCTGTTGTTGAGAGGCATTTTGATTTGAGCGCGGAGGATACGCTTGCTGTAACAGAACTTTTGTTTTGAGATCCTTCGTTTTCTTATCCGCACGATCTATTTCCTCCTTCTCCCTATTTTCGTAATATTGAGCCGTGGCTAATATCTGAGCAGAGGTAGAAACAGCCCACAAACTCTCCGAATTTTTTAATTTGTTGCTAAGATCAGGCAACAAATTCGATACAAATTTATCTACGAACAACCGCTGACCTCCCTCGGTGCTCATATCCTGACCACTGTGATCGATGAATGCCTCCTCAAATCTCGTAAAGAAATCGGAGACACTCTCATCCTTCTTTTGCTTGCGCGCAGACAGTTTATCCCAATTAACTCTCATTGCTGGCATAAGTGTCTTCATTAGCGTAATAATTCTTTGAGGCAGGGCTGTAATTAACTGCTCAGGCTTAGCCCCACCAACCTGTAATGCGTCAGCCGCTACAAGTGCAGCCCAATCACCGCCTAACTCAGCTGCGTGATTCTCTTGACGTATTTTCGCCCAAACCGGTTGCGGAACCACGTTACCAAACAACATGTCAATGTCGGCAAGGTTCATAATAGTAGCATCCACAAGTTGGGATAACTCCTTATAGTATCCTGCAGGATTTTTGCGGGGGTCAGGCAAAGTTTGTTTCACCTGTAAAACTTCCGACCGCTTCCATGGGAGGTGTATCCAAACTCTCTGGAAGTGTGGCAAAATAGCAGGATTGACAGTCGCATCACCTGGCATCCACACTGGGGGAACTTCCCGCATGGGATACTGACCAGGTGTTGCCATCCACTCTTCAGTTTCATCTTTAAACAATGCTCGAGGTATTACAGTAGGCCGAAAAGATAGAAGATGTTCTACAGCACGTCGAACATTACTACCCACGATCATACCACTCGAAAACTGATGCTGAAGTTCAGTCACTTCGGGCGGCACACTATCTACCTCATCATTATCTATCACTTCTCGTAAACATTTACACATTTCCTCAAACACAAATCTCTGTGTGGGCTCATTGAATTGAGAGAACGTCTCAAAAATCATGCGCGGGGTGTTTTTAACGGGATACCTAATCCAATTACGCACCATTTTAATTAACGTATCACTCTTCCTACCACCAGGAATCTGACTTCGTCATTGAGGGACATCAGAAACATCGGACCCAAGGATCGGTCCAAAAGGAGAGTAGAAATTAGCAACAGCATTAGGAATGCGACTACGAACAGACGGAGAAGAGGAGAGAAGTACAGGAGCAACAACATGGGGACTAAACACAGGAGCAGCAGGAGCAGTAGGAGTAGCCACAAGAGCAGAAGTAGTGGGAACAGCAGACTGAGAAGGTATAGGCAGTGGAGCAGTAGGGACAGGAGCAGGCAAAACAATAGGGACGACTTGAGGAACAAGGGGATTTGGAAGGACAGGACCAGCGACAGGCTGACCAGCAGCTGCCGGAACAACAGGTTGAGGAACAGGAGGAGCCACAGGAGCTGTAGTATCCTGTGCGCATGGAGGTGGTGACTTCAGTAGGTAGGACAACAAAGGGTCCTCTACTGCTTCCTCTCCCTTCTTATCAGTACTCGACGGTAAAACGGGATAACATTTATCCACCGCCATACGTTGTAATCTATCAAAAACTTCCGTTTCCTTCTCTTCTTTGTCTCGCTGAAACTGCTCAGCGTTTCTCATCGTCGTAACGATACCTTCCCTCTTATTTCGTTTAAGCTGTTTGATTTCTTTCTGCTTGGCCTCTTTACGCCATAACCGAAAGGAATCAAACATGGACAGCCTAGATTTCTTTTTGAACAATTTTGCTTCAAGATTATCCAAAATTGCTGTCTCGAAACTACCATGAGGTGGCCAACTAAGGACACCATCATCTTTGGTGTAGCGGATCCAGCAATCATTATATGCGATAGGACCCACTCCATGACGACTATATAGCTCATAGACCGGAGTTCCAACTGGAGGTATCGGACATGAGTCCTCCAATCGGGAATCTGCACCGCAACTTTTAAAGCAACTAAACAAAGTACTACGGCCAGGCATCGTGCACACTGACCGAGTTTCACAAACTTCAAGGGTTATCGAATTACGATATCCTCGCAAAAAGCAAGACCCTTGGTTTTTGGCAATTGCTATCGTCAAATAAAACCCAACAACTAAGAACCAAATACTAAGAACCACAAATGCAATGGAACCATGCAAACAACCAAGTTTCAACAACAACCAAGGACTCTGGGAGCGACCCACAAATACTTAACTGAAAGAGCAATGGCGTCACCAGGAAGGCCCGTCAATCGTCTCGCTGTACAAAGGACTACGCCAGGCGCCAAAACAGGTCGACAGTCAGGGCATCAGTCCGTGGCAGCCGTCAGGAGGCGGGGGCTTCGCGGAAAAAGTCTTCGGGCCACTTGTTTCGACAACAGGATCGATGAAGCGGGGCGCCAACTGAAGGACTGGGCTATTCTAAGGCCCAGTGGTGCCAGGGGACAACACCTGAAACCTTCGTGGGTTACCTGTTCCGGCGTACAAATGACAGAGACACGGGACACTTCCTTCGGCGTCAAAGATCGAGGTTTATTTACTGCAGGGAACACAGAAGTCACAAGAAGTACAACTCATGTAGGTTCTAGGAGACTGCTTCAAATTACAACTGTGGATCGCTCCTTTTATACATATTCCTGTCATAACACAACATGGCAAACAAAAGGTTACAACTCAGTTCCCACAGTAAACTTCAAGAGGGTTGCTTTCATGTATTCAGGGTCCCGGAACATAATTACAGTAGCATCGCCGGTTCCCAACTGTAAAAGTACGTTATCCCACCATTAAGTACACTACACTCCGGCTGTAAACGAGTTAAGGAAAGAGTCAGAAACAGGTGCAAGGGAAGGCGAAGATAGTCAACAGATTGAAAAGAGTGTAAGGGGGTGATATCGGAAACACGATTGCAGGATCAAAGGAGATATGCCTAATGAATGCACGGCTGAAACAATAGACCGGCACGGCAAGATGAGCCTTGAGCGGGGCCATCTGCCTTTGCAGTGTCATCCCCCTCGTAATAAAGACAAACTCAAAGGAACACGTGTCTTCCGCAAGAGCTTGGGAATCCCAGGGTCACGAAGCGGACAGTGTCCGTTCACTGGCTACTTGAGGGCAAGAGACAAAATGGCTGCTGTATCTAAAATGGAACCCGTGGGTTCAGATGAAGAAACCCACGAACAAGACGAACGGTTCAGGCCAGCGTAGCAAAAACGCGTACACCCACTAAACTCGTCATTTGCGGTTCATAGATACCAAACTCGTCCATATTCGAACGAGTTAAAAACCCCACTTTAATTGTCACGGAACCTCAGGTCTCTTTTGGGAGAACCTGACTTTTGGATACGATATCCTTTAGGATGAAAAAGATTGACCACCTGAGTTGATTATGGACTGCCTGAAAGGAGAGTCAGTAATTTTACCGGCTTTCTCCGACCTCGTTCCAGAATCATTAAAACATTCATATGCGTAGGAGTGTGCGGTAGCAGTGGCTCCTGCATTATACCACAATCATGTATGGTGGAATGCAGAGTCACGTCACCATGAAATCTGAATAAAAACAACTACAACTCCACAGAGGCAGTACCCGATAAAACATGACAGGAAAAAAACAAGTCAGGGTGATCTTAGATCAACTTGAATATCAAGGTGTGATTGAGAATTGCAACTCCTTCATGAATAATCCTTTGTTTCCCGTAATGAAAGCAGACATTCATACTGTCTAGTTTTAGACTACAGGATTTTGAACACATGCACGAAGACATTCACAGTACAAAATGCACATTGTGCTGCATTAATGAATAACATTGGGCAGAAGAAATACAAAACAACACCAGATATCTCAAATGGATTCTTTTGCCAAAATATGCCAAAAAATAGCCCCTGAGAGCAGATAGTTAACCACATTTTTTGGCCCTAGGTTCACAGCGTCAATTCTATAGACAGCCCCAATGGTATAAGAATAGCCCTGGTTGTTTTCAGCAAGAGTATCAGAATTACTTCAACATTTTGGTGATGAGGCATTGTCCTATGTAAATGATATTTATCTGATGGAAGATGAACAACATAATTCTGGGATTCGTATCTGAGAGCTACAAATTTTACTTTAAAAAATCAAAAATTGCCCACCTCTGTGTCCTATTTTTAGGATATGATCTCTCAAGTGAAGAGAAACGCCTAGCAGCTAATTTTTTGGAAACATCACTGATGACATCTCAAATGACATCACTGATCGCATCACTGATGAGATCATCCATGTGACAATCTGATAAATTTTATCATTCACTAGTATAACTTTTTAACACTCATTATAAAATATGAAGTACCATACTTTAAAGCATTGACACACTAATACAAGTTTCTAAAAAGCCACTTAGTGATTCCTAGATCTACATATACATCTAATTACTTACCTATAGATTCACTCATACATGGTAACAAAGATCAATACACCACTATTAAATATATTTATACACCTACATCAACATTACACACCAGCTTATATCATAACCAGTTATTCAGTCATGCTACTCACTTATGGAAACAGTTGATCATACTTATATTTACTAAGGTACACACTTACACAAAGACTACTTTATTTATTCATGTAGATAGTAACTCATACTTAGTGTGTTATAAAATCACTATTACACGTATACAGTTATGCATATGACACTCATACAATCACTGAGTCTTATGTATACTTATTTATATACAACTGTCACATACAGTGCCTTTTCTATTTCTAATTTGTTGGACATGTATTATTGAGAAATATATTTACTCATCATCACACCCATAAAGAGATTCACTCACCCAAACAACTGTTTCAACATACCGTCTTAATCTCATATACCTATTAAATCAATTATTTACACATCTTTGGACAGTCACACACCTCCCACCCAACCACACACACATTCATTCACTATTACATACAAATAATCGCTTAACTAATTAATAACTAATATACACTTTCACATAGCTAGTAACCACCTTATGTAGTACTTTACACATCAAGAGATAGGGTGATACAGTTATTCACAAATTTTAATCAGTATCTCATATATTTAGTGAGACACTTTAAATTAATTACTTAGATAGTCATTCACTCTGCTACTAAATTCTCCATTCAGACACTTATACATAAATTCAGACTTCAAGGTAGATTGCTATATATACATATATAATACTTATTTAAATATTGAAGCAAACCACATTCACTGGATGATGTCATCAGTGATGTCAATTGAGATGTCATCAGTGATGTCATCAGTGATGTCACTGACCATGTCATGAATGATGTAATAAGTGACATCATCAGCAGTGGATTACGGGCGCGTGAGTTATAGTTAGTACAACTAACTACAACAGGGGAATTTAATTGGTTTTGTACGAGTGAAATGTCCAACCAAATATAACACCCCTGAAACCTGTGGTTTATTCGGTGAAAAAAAGAAAATATATATATATCTTTATATATATATATATATATATATATATTCCTCCAATCCTGCTTTCAGTTAAAACAGGTCTGACACATGCTCGGGTTGCCAAACTGAATTTTATTGCCACCGGTGCACTTTTGCCAACGTCGCGATGTCCACTATTACAGCGTCTGGCAGACACGTTTCGGCGTGTGCCTCGTCAGTGCCAGGTAAGTGCTGAATGTGTCATGGTGATTTATTTCGCGGGGCTGCTGTTTGAATACACCGAGTGTTCTCATTGGCTGGGACTCATAGATGTAGAAAGCAGACAGGGAAAGTTCCTCCGATGATCAATGTCGCTGTAATCCCAACCACGAGACCTCGGGCACAGTACACCAAGTCCTGCAATGTGGAACAAACAAACCAAGCAGTCAGATTGTGGTACAGTGACCCATCTTCACACATGATAATGCATTTGTTGCTTCGCCTGCTCCTTTGAAATTGCAGGAACTAACGGGTGGAATATTATCACAGCCGGGCATTCCTTTAAGCACACAGCCTGCCTGCTCCCTCTCCCCAGTACCTCCAAGACACTTCAGGCTGGGGGGGGGGGTGCCGCAATGTGCCTTCTAAGCACTCAAAGTCAAAGGTATATATAAACACCTCTATTTTAACTGCTTTTCATTTGGAAAAATATCTCATTCAGCTCCAGCCATCTCCTGACTGCAATTGCTCCTTTACTTCAAAATGCTCAGAGTATGGATTGCGCCCACAGCTATAGCTATTGGGCTAAAGAGGCTGCAAAAAAGAGATGTATTGACAGGGACTTGGGTTTGCCAAATTTGCAGATAACTTGGATTGGCACAAGAGGGTTAAAGTTTCATCAGTTGCTGGCTTTGGTTAAATTCAGTGTGGATTCTCAAGCTCCTCACCTCATGATTGTGTGCTGTGGTGGCAATAATCTAGGCACATTGACTGGGGTAGGGCTGGAAATCCTAATAAAAGAAATCTTTGCCGAACTGATGTCGCTTTTCTCTCACACTGTCTTGGTGTACTATAATATATGCCAAAGACAGTAATGGGAGTGGTCAAATCAATTCTGTCCACAGATTGACAAGGCCAGGAAAAATTTTATTAAAACAGTTTCTGCATTCCTCAGAGACTGTTGCATGGGCTGTATCTATAACAAAAATCTGCGTTTTGACATGCATGGAATTTATTGAAATGATGGGGTGCTTTATATGTGAAGGCTATAGAACAAAACAATTGCCAATACTGAGAATAACTCCTATAAATTCTTTTCAGACAAATTTATGAATCAAACATAATAGTCTGCTTTTTAAATTGCATCATCCAATGATTTATTGAAATTTTTTGTCTTCATTATTTTTGCAAAAGACGTGATTTTTTGTGCATAGAAATATTAACAATACTTAAAATAGACTATATACAAACATTATATACATTACAAATCCAGCTTCCTACAATCATCACACCAACACAACTCTCCCCTTCAACAAATTTGGCCAAAAGAATCCAATCCTGATTCATACATCAAGCAATCATACTACATACAGGTCCCAATGTCAACATAACAAAAGAGTGAAACATAATTTCAAAAACAACAAATTTCTCCGATTTGTATATCTTACAACATAATCAAAATCAAAGATTTGCCCTCCTATTTACAAAATTATTCAATGTGACCTGGGACCAGGTCGACACGTTTCCAACCGGAGAATTATTGGGGTTCTCCTCAGGACCAAAACGACTCTACAGAAAAACAAAACAAACAAAACAAGGTTTTATGCTTTTCTAATCGTTTTAGACCTACGACCAAATAAATCAGCGTCCCTCCGTATCGCTATCCCTACCTTAAGTCTTCAGGGTCAGCGACCCTCTTGCATGACTGAAAGGTGTCAGTGTCCAAATGCACACAAACAACAAGGAGACAGAAACCAACAAAAATCACACCTTAGCATTACATTGTCATTAGTGGTGTCTGACCAAATGTCCACATCGGGGTTCAAGACTTACCCTTAGTTTTCTTGTATTTTTATCTGAGTGAGAAGCAGGGTATCCTGAAATTAATAATGCGTCTTATGAAACTTTGTCCCTTTCACAGTCAATCTGTGGACCCCTGAAAGTAGAAGGTAGTTGCCGCTTAGCCGAATGTTTCCTACTACTCCCGAGCTTACGTTGCCCGTTTTATCGATGTCGGCGCTTGAAAAACTCTGAGGAGGGAAGGAGAGGGAAGTTAACTGCAACTCCTTATGCCCCTTGCGCCGAAACTGGCGGTTCTTTTTATGGGGCTTTATGAAGAGAAATTTGTGTATAATGACAACCCTTGAGTCCATTGCATTTCAAAGTATATGCGGTACATTGATGATGTCTTCCTAATTTGGACTGGACAACAGGAGCAGCTAAATTAATTAGTTTTATGGCTAAACTCGAGAACTGGGGATATCAAGTTTAGTTTTATGGCCTCAAACAAAGTTATTACTTTCTTGGATGTTAAAGTATATGCCTCGGAGGGAGGGTTAGCGACCACACTGTTCCGTAAAACAACAGACAGGAATAAACCCTTGCATTATACTAGCAATCACCCCAGAAGTTTAAAACAGGATTTACCCTTCGGACAATTCCACAAATTTTGGACACATAACTTTTGTCACTAACACATCCATTTCTCAACCATGTGTTCAGAGTATCTCCACCCTGACCCCTCATGTGGGCTTTCACTCTGATTTTCTGAACCAGGAGCCATTCTTGATAGATAAAATGGCTGGCGCAACTTTCTATTCTGCTTGCATCCACCCAATCAGAGCATTCCCGTTGGCGCGTGCATCTGCGATTCATAGCGAAACCACTGCAAAATATCTGCGCCCGATATATCATTATCATTGTAAACGTAAATTCCTCAGCAACTACTGAATGGATTTACATCAAATAAGCCAAAGGCACTTCTTTGAACCAACATCTACCTCGCTACCAAATTTTATGTAAGTCCGTTCAGCGGTTCAGGCTCTAGGTGTGGCTAAAGGTTACTTCAGATATTAACATTACAAACGCAGCTTTATTTGGTACTCCAAATTCTTGGGCTGCCCTGCATGGATAACCCCCAAACTTTCCATAACCATAGTACCCACAGTAACACATTTTTGGCAAAATTTCATGCAGATTGGTCAAACGACGTGAAAATTATAATCAGATCAAAGTAGGTCCTAACTAGAACCACAAACTTTATATATATTTATTTTTTTTCACTGAAAAAAACATAGGTTTCAGGCACATTATAGGAATTAGCATTTAAAAAACCTTAGAAATTAATTGAAAAAACCATAGGTTTCTGGGGGCGTTATAGTTATCTGGACATTTCAATCGTACAAAACCATTGAAATTCCCCATTATAGTTAGTTCAGCTAACTAAAACTCGCGCACCCACGATGCACTGCTGATGACGTCACATATTACATCACTCATGACATGGTCAGTGACATCACTCATGACATCACTGATGACATCTCAAATGACATGTAAATGTAAAGGTAAATGTACCGGCATTTATAGAGCGCACATCTACTTCTCTGAGGTAGTGTCCCGGCGCTGTACGTATACCACTTAGGAACCCTTCCTGGTTTTCCCTGTGAGTGTCCACTCCTGGGCACCCCCAGGGTGAAACCAGGCATCCCAGCACTTTTGGGGCTGTTGTGGAGATTAAGCAAGTTATTGCCCAGAGTCACAGAGTGGGACCCATGATTAGAATAGGCACAGAGGCGAGAATTATCAGGTCCAAGGAAATTGAGCCCAAGACCCACCAAGGAGGGTATTGAACCCTGGTCCCAGGTCAGACCTCTGCATCATGGTCTGCCGCTCTAACCATTTGAGCCACACTTCCCCATATCACTGATCACATCATCCAGTGAATGTGTATCTTTCTGAAAATTAAATATTTTTATATATGTATATCTCAAGGTCGATTGAAGAATAAATGGGTCAATAAGTGTCTAAATGGATGGGGTTTTTTGTAAAATTAATTGTATAACTGGCTGAATAAGTATATCTTAGTGAATACATGGGTTAGCGAGTAATGTTTAAATATGTAAATATCTGTATCAGTCTCTCACTTTGTGTATAAGTGGCTGCATGGGTTGGTGAGTAGCTACATGAGTGTCTATATGGGTTATTAGTTGGATTTTTGAGTATCAGTATACGTGTCTGAGTGTCTGTATGGTTTGGTGGGGGATATTACTTAGCGCATAGATGCATAAATGAGTGACTCACTGTTTGTATGTGTTTTGAAGACAGCATGTGTGCAGGACTGTATGGGTGGATGAGTGTGTGTATGGTTGTGTTAATGAGTGAATGACTGTCTCAATAGTGTCTTTATGAGTAACTACATATGTTTTAAACTAGTATATGTGAGTATTGGTGTATATAAGTGAGTATATGTGAGAGTGAGAGATTGGAAGAGTTCCTGTAAAAATAAGTATGTGTTTCTATAAGTGATTGTTTAAGAGAGTATGTATGTGTACGTTTCTGTAAAAGTAAGTGTAGTGGTGTGTGTATAACTGTATATGCAAGTAAATGGGTGTTTGTTTCTTTATTAGCATGAGTGACTATGTGTGTAAGAAACTCTTTGACTGAGTGGCGTGTGTAACAGGATGTATAGGTGTATGAGTACATATGAGGAGTGAGTACCTGTATGAGTGACTATATAGGACTGTTGGTGAATGATTGGATGTATATGTAGATCTTGGAATTACTGAATAGGTTGTTATAACTGGTATTGGTATGTCCATTTTTTTGAAAATTTTAGTTTCTATTTTTTGAATGTGTGTATCAAAGGTTATATTAGGTTGAGAGGAGGTCTGCGACACTATCACAAGGATGATGTCATCAGTGATGTCATGAGTGATGTCATGAGTGATGTGACTGACCATGTCAGGAGTGATGTAATATGTGACGTCATCAGCAGTGTATTGCGGGCACGCGAGTTATAGTTAGCTGAAATAACTACAACGGGGAATTTCAATGGTTTTGTACAAGTGAAATGTCCAGCTAACTATAACGCCCCTGAAACCTATGGTTTTTTCAGTGAATTTCTAAGGTTTTTTAAATGCTAATTCCTAACTATAACGTGCCTGAAACCTATGGATTTTTCAGTGAATATATATATATATATATATATATACCAGTCGAAAAGCTCCCAATTGAAGACTCCACACTTGGCGTGTGTTGATTTCTTTATTCGCAAGGCAGCATTTCAAATCAACCTTAATGACACAAGAGTCAGTGTTCAGTCTGCCATTAATTCCAATGCGTTTCAGGCGTCCTCTCACCCTTGATCACAGGAATGGCTAAGTGGAGTGCAGCGGTGAAAAGTGACTCGCACTTGCGATCTTTAAGGGTTCCGCCCTGTGGGCGTGTCTGCTCAGTGCATTGTGGTATCAGAGGTCTTGGACGTTCAATGGTTCCATAGTGAATACCGCCTCTCAATCTCCTTTGTGCAGTTTAAAACCCATAGTGGTACTGTGTGACTTGGGTTGTTCCTCCTGCTATTTTTCGCCTCTCAAACCAATACCAATAAGGTACTTTTCTCAAATGAAAAGGGAAAATACAGTAGCATCCAAACGGAAAATATCATCTATACTACAAAGTCCATGGTGCACCTAGTGAACACGCCCACTAAAGACGGGACTGACAATAAAATCGAGAGTGTGATTTCACTTGAGAGCAGCTGTTTCCCCCGATGCCAGGCCAGTGAACAAGGGAACTCAGACCTGAACAGCTTTTGGCGTATTGGCGAAGGACTTGATGCTGGGAGGACGCTGCAGGTTTTTGCTGCTGTCCTTCTAATAAAGAAAGGTGTTACGTTGTGTGTGGCCCTCAAGTTCTCGATCTTCTTCAAATGGAATATATATATATATATATATATATATATATATATATATATATATATATATATTATTGCTCCAAAAGACACCAGTAACACAAGTCACTCTAGCAGCGGGTGCTGTTTCCGTGGTGGTGTCCCGCCAATACACACATATATATATATATATATATATATATATATATATATATATATATATATTACCTACTGGCGTTCGCCAGTAGGTATATATAGTTAGGATTATTTGTCTATGGGATTTTTGAAAATTCTATGTCTAATAACTTTGGCGTTTGTGGACGGAATCGGCTGAAATTTTCAGGAAAATGGCACATTTTGTTTCTGAGCAGCCCCTGAAAATTTGGTGGGGTTTTGTCAAGGGGGGGCTGAGAAAAAAGGGGGGTCCCAAAACGCGTTTTTTACATTGAGTTTTCCATAGGGCGGTTGGACTCACTTTTAGCTCGAACGGCTGAATGGATTTGCACGAAACTTGGCAAAATTGTAGGGACTGTTAGCCCGATGTGCCTTTGCTAGGTCTCAATATATGTGCTTCAGTGGATTTTGAGAAATTAACGTTCAAAACAAGATATATATCTGTAACAGCGCTCTGGGCAGCGATCCGGTCCGCTTACTTTTCGCGAAACGGAACTTTGCGCGCAGAAAGCTGATTGGCTCTCCGGTGTCTGTCAACATTCTAAACAGTCCGGATCGGCCGCCATCTTGTCTCTCGGTAGGATCGAGAGAGAAGAAGAGGTGAAAAACGAAAGGGGAATTTAATGAAAGGGGGCAAGGTATCCCCCGCTTGACCCCCTAGGAATGTTGTTGGGGTTATTAAAGGGTCCCGTGGGGAAAAGAAAAAATAAATGATTTTTCACGGTAGAAGCGCTTCACGGGCCGCGAACTGGGCCGCAAACTGGTAGCGAAACGGGAATTCGCCATTTTGTGCTTCGTTAATTAAATTATTAGGTATAAGGGGGTGCGGGAGACGTATCCTAATCCCCTATGTTTCCTGAGGGTGGCTGAGGAGGCTGATATATGTTGATACATCTCTTCCAGCGGCTGTGCGTGAGCTTTTTTTTTTTTTTGCTGCGTGACAGTCCAGAGCGGCCGCCATCTTGTCTCTCGGTAGGATCGAGAGAGAAGAAGAGGTGAAAAACGAAAGGGGAATTTAATGAAAGGGGGCAAGGTATCCCCCTCTTGACCCCCTAGGAATGTTGTTGGGGTTATTAAAGGGTCCCGTGGGGAAAAGAAAAAAAAAATGATTTTTCACGGTAGAAGCGCTTCACGGGCCGCGAACTGGGCCGCAAACTGGTAGCGAAACGGGAATTCGCCATTTTGTGCTTCGTTTTAATTGTTTAGAGACAAAAATTATCGCCGCACATCGGCCACAATGCATGAGTATCGCTGAAAAGTCAGCGATATTCATGCATTATCCAGCAAATGCTCTTAGCCGTGTTATCCACCTTCCATTGGATAACATGGTTAAAAACTGCTCTGTGCGTGAGCTTTTTTTTTTTTTTTTTTTTTTTTGCTGCGTGACGTTTGTTAACGTTCGATTCGATGGAAATCAGGAAGTGTTGACCACCATTTTGTCACTGCGAGTAAATATTTTGTTATAAATGAATCCTTATTGAAAAACATTGTCTGCGCCATCTTGCCTTTTTGTCCAATGCCACAATTTTGTCGTGCACGGCAGCCATTTTAGATGCCTTGACCAGGCCCACTCTCTGCACGCCGCCGATCCTCAGCATGGCTTCCCACCCTCGCAAGCATCTCCCCCACGCACTGGTCATCCCCGCTCTCTCTCTCATGCATGGGCCATATACTTCCCCCCATCTGCGCTGCTCTTCTCTGAGAATCACACCCTGTGCCCTCCCGACACCTCTCTTTCACCCTATTCACTACCGCACCCTCTGACACTCCTCTTCCTCTGTGTCCGATTGTCCAGGCCGGACCTAGGCTATCACCTACCCCTGCGGATGTAGTTTATGGCCCCAGCTGTAGAGAATTCAGACATGCCAACCCTCCCGATTCAGGCGTGTGACTACTGATTTCAGTGCTAGTCTCCCGCCTCCCGATTTCTGCAAGCAAAAACCCGGGGGCATATTACGAACAACTAGCGATAATTTTTGTCTCTAACTTGTTTAGAGACAAAAATTATCGCCGCACATCGGCGATTTTTATCGCAGATAAACCTTGCTATTTTCGCAGAAAAGTCAGCGATATTCATGTATTATCGAGCAAATGCTCTTAGCCATGTTATCCACCTCCCATTGGATAACATGGCTAAGAACTGCTCAGGGCAGGTGTTAGATTTTGGAGATATTCGCGCTTAGCGCGAATATCTCCAAAAGTTGGTAATAGGAGATAGCGATGTTAGGGACTGTTTCCAGTCGCTAACATCTTGGCACGCCCGCTTTGCATGTCATTAGTGATAAGTATCACTGACATGCAAAGCGGGGCCCAAGATGGTCGCTATCTCCTTTTAGCTGTCACTAACTGGTGTTAGCGACAGCTTGGTAATAGGGAGATATTTTTATCTCCGCTTTCTTGGCTTTTAAAGCCAAAAAAGCGGAGATAAACCCCCTTGATAATATGCCCCACGATTCCTTGGGGGTTTCAGCTGACAGGGCTTGGTATTGTGTTACATGGTAATTTTTCCAGGAAACGTCAGAGGGTCGATGCAGGGGTTCTAGAAGAGGTGATAAACCATTTAAGCCTCATGAACAAGCGCATGGTCTTTTAAAGATTTGTGAAGTACTCGGGGCGGCGGTGTGTGTGTGTCCTCTTTCAGGAGCGGGCGGGGGGGGGGGGGCACTGCCAGCAACTTGCCAGGTCAGGTAGTGTTCAACACGTGCATCACCCTTTCTCTGCCTGCTATTGCGCTCCATGCTTCGGAAAGGTAAGAAAAAGAACGTGCATTTGAGTTTGAAATGTCCGATCCTGCAGCAGCACACTTCCAAAGCCCACACATGACAATAACCCGATTCAAGGCCCCATTCACCCGTTTTAAAAAAAATAGATAACACTCCAACAAAGTAAGATTATAAAACTTTATTAACTATTAACTATAACGAACGGAACAAAAACTAAAAACATTTAAACATTTTTCAACACAAAAAGCAACAATGGTTAGAAGCTGTCTTTTGTGCGAATAGTCCCAAGGCAGCACAACGTGCAGAGTTCTGGACGGCACCCAGGTGATGTCGCCTGGGTGCCGCACTGGTTTTGGGATCCTACAATGCAGCACAGAAAAACAGCGTGGGGCGTCCCGGGTGGTGCGGGGGGAGGCCTCGTCAGTAGCGGTCTGTTGTGCGAATAGTCCCAAGGCAGCAGAACGCGTTGAGATGTTGATGGGACTGTGTCCAGTGTCACATGGCTGACACAACATGTACGACAGGCACCCAGGTGATGTCCAGTAAACTGCCGCACTGGTTTTGGTATCCTACAATGCTGCTCCGAAAATTGGCGTGCGGCGGCCCGGGGGTGGGGGAGGCGGCGTGAACGGGCCTCCCCAGGTGGCGGCCATCTAGCTGAGTTGCGCTCGCTTTTGCGGCTACAGCGTCTCGCTCACCATGTTGTTGAGTTGCTTCCTCTCTTGCAGTGCAGCGATAGGCGGCTGCCACATGGCTCTTAAAATGGCGGACGGCTCCTCGGTTTTGGGCCTGGTGTGGTGTATGTCTCCCATTTCCATTGTAGTTTCCCTTATTCAGTTTTGTAGTTCTTCTCCCTTGTTAGACTCTAAGCTATGTAATATGGAATTCTGTCATTGTGTTCTGGTGATCCAGATTCTACTTCAGTGAAGCGGTTGGAGCTGAACTGAAGAGATGCCTGGACTCTAGCACCAGTGGGTCTATTTGCTACATTTAGAATAAATAAGTTTAAAACCTATTTCTGCCTCCTTCCGCTCTTTACAATGGCGACGAGGTTAATTAATTAATTACTGACCCACTGTGTAGCCATGCTGAGAAATCTCCAGATCCTGGATCTGTCCTTTCCAGTGATAATCTTGAGAACTCTCCTATTCCTGTTCCTGACACTGCTTGCTTACCTCCCTCTGATTCGGTGGGCACTAATCTAGGAAATGACATTTCTTTGAATTCCTCTGTTCTGGATGCTCCTATTCTATCTAAAAGAAGTGTGAATTTGCCTAAGAAATTCTGTGATTATGTGCTAGATTGATTTTGTTTTCTTTATTTTGTTTGTTTCATTTTGTTTAGAAAGGAACATGTGGTGTATGTCTCCCATTTCCATTGTAGTTTCCCTTATTCAGTTTTGTAGTTCTTCTCCCTTGTTAGACTCTTAGCTATGTAATATGGAATTCTGTCATTGTGTTCTGGTGATCCAGATTCTACTTCAGTGAAGCGGTTGGAGCTGAACTGAAGAGATGCCTGGACTCTAGCACCAGTGGGTCTATTTGCTACATTTAGAATAAATAAGTTTAAAACCTATTTCTGCCTCCTTCCGCTCTTTACACCTGGTCCACTGAAATGGCCCTGGGACACCTTGGAACTCGGACGCTTGCCTGCTAGGGCTTGGGCTCCATTCTCGAAAAGCGTCCCCTCAGCCGTGAAGATTGTACAAAAGTCTTGGGGGCCCCCGACTCCCGCAGGCTTCCGGTGGGGAGCGGCTGCCATGATTGCTCGCGGAATGACCACGACGGAGCCACGAGATGGTGGTGCTCTCATGCTGACGCCAGCTTCAGTCTGAATGATCCAGAAACAAGGTGGGGCTTTCATCGTTTGGGAAAAAAAAATGTTCTAAACCAATGAAAAGTGTTATTTTTAGGTCATATGACCAAGCCTTCCATCTTTAGGAAACCAAAAGTAAAATGAACCAATGAAAAGTTTTATAAACAAGTCACATGACCTGTTATGCGGCATAGGGCTACAAAAAGCGTAGAAAATCCGTTGGCACGTGAGGCGGCGTCAGTAGCGGACCGATGTGCGAATAGGCCGAAGGCAGCACAACGCGCCGAGATCCGGATGGCACCGAGGTGGTGTCCAGAAAATTGCCGCACTGGTGTGGCCATCCTACAATGCTGCGCCGAAAGACGGCGTGTCCAGCTGAGTTGCGGTCACTGTTGCTGTACAGTGACTCGAACGCGCCGAGATCCGGATGGCACCGAGGTGGTGTCCAGCAAATTGCCGCACTGGTGTGGCCATCCTACAATGCTGCGCCGAAAGACGGCGTGTCCAGCTGAATTGCGGTCACTGTTGCGGTACAGTGACTCGAACGCGCCGAGATCCGGATGGCACCGAGGTGGTGTCCAGCAAATTGCCGCACTGGTGTGGCCATCCTACAATGCTGCGCCGAAAGACGGCGTGTCCAGCTGAGTTGCGGTCACTGTTGCGGTACAGTGAGTCGAACGCGCCGAGATCTGGATGGCCCCGATGTTGTGTCCAGCAAGTTGCCGCACTGGTGTGGCCATCCTACAATGCTGCGCCGAAAGTCGGCGTGGGGTGCCCCGTTGGCTTATGAGGTGATGTCAGTAGTGGACCGATGTGTGAATAGGTCGGAACCAGCACAAGGCGCCAAGATCCGAATGGCAAGTCCTGGATGTTGAGTGCCTCAGTTGAGAGTTCTGAGCAGTGCTTGTAAGACTATCTGAAGTTTATTATAAGAATCAGAGTAAGTTGAAGACTGTCTGAAGCTTATTTGCACCTTTTGCAGCTTCACTATTGCCCAAGGTGGTGTCCAGCGGAACTTTTTTCCTTTTCCTTTCTGCTTCTTTTCCTACAATCCGTTTCATCTGAAGACACGACCAGGTCCCTGAATGTGTGTAGGGGGACGCTATTGAGTGAATGAAAATGGCGGCTTGTCCAGCTGAATTGCGGTCACTGTTGCGGTACAGTGAGTCGAACGCGCCGAGATCCAGGACCGATGTGTGAATAGGTCGGAACCAGCACAAGGCGCCAAGATTCGAATGGCAAGTCCTGGATGTTGAGTGCCTCAGTTGAGATTTCTGAGCAGTGCTTGTAAGATTGTCTGAAGCTTATTTGCATCTGCTGCAGCTTCACTATTGCCCTTGTGTGGCCAAAGGTCGCACATGACATAGGCGGCCGGCTCCCGAGGTCCGGCGGAACTTTTTGCCTTTTCCTTTCTGCTTCTTTTCCTACAATCCGTTTCATCTGAAGACACGACCAGGTCCCTGAATGTGTGCAGGGGGACGCTATTGATTGAATGAAAATGGCGGCTTGACACAAAGCTGACTCAAGCGTTACTGTTGATGCTATACAGACAAAAATTGGTTTTCAGTTTGTACATTCTTCAGGTTTTTTTTTTCCATCCAAGTCTGATTGAGAGTTTGTAGAAAAATGGCTTCAGATTTTCCACATACTACTCTTCAACATTCTTCCTAAATGTAACAATGTGAAACTCACTAGGAGAACGGCTGTTTCTGTTTCCTTTCAAAATGCTGCCAACAATATTTTCTGAATGGAAGACACCATCTTGTAGCATAAAGGGCCGAAAGGGGTTCTGGTCTGGCCGATGGTTGGTGGAGACATTTTGACTATATCTTGGACCTGCCCGGCCTCGCCCAAAATGGCGCCGGTATAAATGGGACTCGTAACTCCTTGCCCGCAAATGTATATCTAGAAAATGTTATTGTAAGTGGCCCTGTCCTATTTTAATTACAAAATGTATGTCCACCGATTCCGCAACTGTTAGACACCTTAGTTCTTGCAACCTAATGGCCCGCTCGTTACGTTCCTCTACAGTGTAAATGTCTCCTCATCATATACGATTTCAGTTTGCTCCGTGGCCGGCCCACGTGGTTATAGGCCCGTATTTGTATACTGACATTTTCACAATAAAGGTTTTTAAAACAAAACACAGTAGTAGTATTTACATTGGTAAAGTTTTTACTTTTAGTCACTGTTTTCGAATCAGTAAAAGGCAAGTGAAATAAAGCAGTCCAATTACATGACGGATAAAAGGTATAATATGTAGGAACGCAGTAAAGATAAATGGTCAAGGGCAGTTGTGTTTTTCATGTCTGCAACATAAAGTGATCGATAAGAATCTGATAATCAGGCGTATCGGCGACTAAGACAGCAGGCCGAATCTCTTTTACTCAACGGTTCCGTCATGGAAGGAAGAAACGCCCTTTTTCTCGAAAAAGGAATATATTTTACTTGCAAGACAGTTGTAAATTTTCCGGGAAAGTACATTAGCCTGGAATATTATAACATATGTTTGAAAAAAAAATATTGTTCGAAAACAATAAAAAGCGTAATTTTTAGGTCATATGACCAAGCTTTTCATCATTAAATTAACAAAAGTAAAATGAACCAATGAAAAGTTTTATTAACAAGTCACATGACCTGTTATGCTTACGTTACGCGCTGCGCGCCGCGCCTCGGATCACTTCCGGGTGCGCTCACGCGGCGTGTCATATAACGCATTACGCGACAACGTAGGTCAAGAATATAGTCAAAATGTCTCCACCAACCAGCGTTCAGAACACAACCCCTTTCAGCAGTCCAAAAAGTTCTGTTAAATGACAACAGAGGGGACAGGCAACAAGAACCATCAGTCAAAGAGGGGAGGGCAAGTTCTTCTCTTCCGGGTCATGTTGGGGCGCTACCGGAACTGATCGAATTGGTAGTCTACAGTGTTTCTGGATGTTTCAGACTAAAGCTGGCGTCAGCATGAGACCACTACCATCTCGTAGCTCCGTCGTGGCCATTCCACGAGCAATCATGGCAGCCGCTCCCCACCAGAAGCCTGCGGGAGTCGGAGGCCCCCAAGACTTTTGTAGAATCTTCACGGCTGAGGGGACGCTTTTCGAGAATGGGACCCAAGCCCTATCAGGGAAGCGTCCGAGTTCCAAGGTGTCCCAGGGCCATTTTAGTGGACCAGGCCCAAAACCGAAGAGCCGGCCGCCATTTTGAGAGTCCTGTGGCAGCCGCCTATCGCTGCACCGCAAGAGCGGGAGCAACTCAACTACATGATGAGCGAGACTCTGTAGTCGCAAGAGCGGGCGGTAAACAGCTGAATGGCGGAAGAGGCACAGTGTAGCAAAAGCGGGCGGAATGGCAACTAAAACGGTAAAGGGGCGCCCCACTACAGCTTGTCTTCAGGTGAAACGGATTGTGGGACAAGGTCCAGAATTGAAGAGTCATCAAAAGGCAAAAAGTTCCGCCGGACCCCGGGAGCCGGCCGCCTATGTCGGGGGCGATCTCAGGCTACACCAGTGCTATAAGACTTGGGGAGGGTGTCGGAGCCAAGCGTCTTCTCCGAGTCCATGGCCATCACACCGCCCAAGTTTTCTAATGCAGTCAGGTCCACAAACGACACTCACTTACTTTGAGAATAGTGAAGCTGCAGTAGGTGGAAATAAGCTTCAGACAGTGTTACAAGCGCTGCTCAGAACTCTGAACTATGGCACCCAACATCCAGAACTTATGCTATTTGAGAATGGCAGTGACATCTCAGGGACCAAAACCATTAACGTACTTTCACGTATGAAAATCTTACTTGGGGAGGGGGCAGGAGCGAAGCGCCCCCTCCCAGTCAGCGCCACCACACCGTATGTTGAAAATTTGAAGCCATCGTTCTACAAAGTCAACCAAACTTGGATTGAAAAATCTAGAAAAATGTACAAACTGAAAACCAGTTTTGGTCTGCATAGCATCAGTAGCAACGCTTGAGTCAGCTTTGTGTCAAGCCGCCATTTTGATTCAACAAAGCACAGGCATTGAAAAAGGCTCAAATTCAGAACTCTAAACTATGGCACCCAACATCCAGGAGCTTGCCATCCGGATCTTGGAGCCTTGTGCTGCTTTCGATCTATTCACACATCGGTCCACTACTGATATCATCTTATAAACCAACGTTATGTCAATAGTTTTTTAATAAAATGTTTTACCCTGTTTCTTTGCTGGTGTGTTGTCTATATTTTTAATATTTGCATAGGGTTTGTCGTTATTTTGTGCGGGATGGGTGATGGAGCCGAGCTGTCTTGCAGCCCTCATGGTGTGGAGCTCAGTTCATCTCACTATTTTCGTATTTCTCATGAAGGGTTGTTCCTAATATTTCTATTTTAGCGAGGTCAAAAAGAGATCCAATTAGTGGCCTACTGATTTTGCTCGATTACTTTTATTTTTTTTACACGATTTTTCACTATCTGCAAAGACTAAACAGAGTATTGCGACTTTGTGCTTGTTTGTAAATAGAGAATGATCCAAAGAGAACCATGAATGAATGATGTAATATGTGACATCATCAGCAGTGGATTGCGGGTGCGCGATATATAGTTAGCGCTTATAACTATATATGGAATTTCAATGGTTTTATGCGAGTAAAATAAGGTTTTGTAAATGCAAATCCCTAACTATATATGGCCTAAAACCAATGGTTTTTTCATTGAATTTTCAAGGTTTTGTAAATGCAAATTCCTAACTATATATCCACTATAACCTATGGTTTTTTCTGTGAATATATATATATATATATATATATATATATATATATATATATAAATAGCTCCGCTCGTGAATTCCCTGGTTGTGGGTGAGCTGGCCTTGATATCACACTTTTTAATTTATATATTTATTCAAGAAACTTTTGGCGTATTTCTCCAAAGTCGAATAGGGAAAGCACACAGGTATCCATATACAAAGTGCTTTATTGCAGACTCCTCAACCCCCCAACAGACGCATTTTGCCTTGCGGCTTTGTCAATGTTAGGCTTCTGTGCAAACAATGAGACAATTTCATACAATGAAGCCTCTTGGGATCAATGTAATCAGTAATGATGGACTAAAATTCATTTCACAGTTATCGCGGCCATCTTAAAACATGTTACATTAAATACAGATCATTGAAATGTCGATAGAAAAAAGTGCTTGCGCTTGTGTAATGAAAACCAAGGTTGGGGGAAACCTTTATATTATTTTCTTATTTTCTTGGTGCAAGTACGTCATCTATAACAACATGTTTTATACATATATACTGCATATGTTGCGTGCATTCACTCTAATTTGTATATTAATACATTTATATTAGGCGACCCCCGCCATGTTGATTTCCCCAACATTAATATCTGGCCCTGTATGGGCTAACGTATCGATACCTCATAGAAAGTTGATGGATAAGTTGTTTTCCTATATACCTTTATCTATATATTTATCATTTGGACAAGCCAGTGTTGTACTCTGTTTCTGGTGTTAGTTTCCTTACTGTATATTAATTGCTAGTATATGTTAGTACTATGCCCCTAGAGTGTTTCCCCATTACAGATGTACCCATAACTCTTCATCGTTATTCAGTCCTACATGGGTGCAACTCCCAGATCCAGTGGGGTACACACTACATTGTAAGGACGAACATACGTTCCTGAAGAAATATAAGGGCAAGGGCATCCCCCTTTACGGTAATACTCCTATATACATTTTGAGCTACTGATACGCTTCGATATCTGTATTTAAAGACCATTATACAGGATACATCCAGGACTAATTAACACATTACGATGTGTCCTTTCAGACCACGTATACTCTGAAGGCAAAACCTAAGATCCAGCATATCGCAAATGTGGTTTCTATTCCACCCTAAAAGAAACAGAACCTTAATTCTAAGGTCAGTGTAAACATGAGTGAATGGTTGTTTGGGTGAATTTAGAATCAACTGGTCATTAACTAGGTTATAACGGAGGGTTGAAGATATGAATGATGTAGTAGGGTAGGTGTAATGAAATGTGAATAGCAGATATGTTCGCTATGTTATATGAAAGATGTTTTTATATAGTGTTTATAGAACTATAGTTGTATGTACAGCATAAAGGTTTAGAGAGGGATATGTCCTTGACTTTGAATCAGAAAACGTCTTGGCTATGCATTGAATCAATCCTTTTCTAACACACAGGAAGGACACATGAGTCCAACCCCAAACGACTTCGATATTGTCCTGAAGAAGGTGTGCCAACATCCTAAGGCAGTCACACCGAAACGCGTCGACGCTCTTTTTGTTTTTTAGAATTCAAGCCCAGTAAATCTCCGTTAATAGGTTTATTATGAAATGGGATTTGTTTTTGCAACACTGTAAGGGCTTTTTGAATCTAGGAATCAGTATCATCTAGAGGTGCTTTTTACTCTTTGGGGGTTTTTGCTTTTCATTATAGGTATTCTGTGTCTTACCCTAGATTAATTTGTGATCTACTCTGATAATTTCTGATTATTTCTGCTGACACTCTAAAAATGTATATTTTCCTTCTCTGCTGTACCTTTATACATTGTTGAATTATTTTTATGATTGTTTTTATTAAATGTCTGTTGTTTTTATGAATCTCAAAAATTATTATGTAAGGAATTCTGTTTTATCTACATGTATGTTTTTTTTAATAAAGTCTGTGAATGGTATAAATTAGTTTGTGACCAGTGATTACAAATAATACTCAGAAAATTTAGTGTGAGTGAGTGAATTACCTTTTCCAGGGATTCCCCTTAGACTTTTTGTCTGTAGTACCCTGTTCCCTGGAACTTGTGGGGTCTTCTCTCTTCTTTTTGACTACATGGGCCTTCGTCTGGAGATCAATAATGTATTTCGATTCTAATATCCTAAATGTCTTCACTCGGTCTCCTCCCCTTTCTTTTCTGTCCACCTGGTCTAGACAGTAGAAGGTCAGAAGGTCCCTGTTACTTTGGTGAGGTTGTTCAAAGTGTTGCGGGACCGGGTACGTTTTCATATGTTCAATGATGCGCATATGTTCAATGATGTGTTTTATTGTGGGGTGAATTGTGCTGCCGATGTAATGTTTTGCACATGGACACTTCAAGCAGTACACCGTTACAATTTAAACATTTACTAATCTGTCCTGTGGGTCTTGGGCCCTCTGGTCTCTCTCTATATGTTAACATCTTTTTACTGTTCTTACAAGCCTTACAGCGAAGGCATGGATAAAAAACCCTGACTTTCATCATGTTGGCGGATTTTGGCGAGATGTCAAAATGACTATGTACAAGTTGATCACCAACTGATTGGCAGCATCTATACGTGATAGAAGGTTGTTCAGGAAGATGATTTCTTAAAACATTATCGGTCTTTAGGATGTGCCAGTTATTTTAAAAATGTGCACTACTTTTCCCGATTTGATATTAAAATCGATCATTCTGGCTAGTTCATCTTTCTTAATTTTGGTCTTTACCGCCAGTAGGTTTTTCCTGTCTACCTTTTCCACGTTTTCTGCAGCTTCCTTTAAGATGGTACTTGAATAACCTCTGTTCTCAAATCTCGCCTCTGCCTCACTCTTTGCTGTTATGTAGTCTGCCTCCTCTGAACAGTTTACTTTAAGACGAAGGAGCTCTCCAAATGAGATTTCCGCACAAGTAAAAAAAAAAATATTTATATATGTGTGTCTGTGTGCTATGCACATACACACATATGTATGTATACATATATTGCTTATTTTAGGAATTAGCCCCCAAAGACAGCCTTGTACTCGAAAACAATACTCATACCTGGGTCACAAAAGCTTTTTGCTACCACTATCCTCTACCTAATCATGACCACTAAAAGCTCTATATCACCTCTATTCTCCACCCAGCCCTAAACCCTAAATAATCCTTACTATCACTATTCTCTACTCATCCATAAACCCTAAAAACTCCTTACTACCTTTATTTAATACCTATCCCTGAATTTTAAAAACAAATTATAAAAATGGAAAAAACACCCACCCTTAGTTCTAAAAACAAATTAGTAACTCGGTGCAAAACTCATTCTTTTGCCCTAAAACTAATCAGTAACACAAGGCAACACCCAATCCTGCACCCAAAATGTAATCTGTAAACCAATACAATACCAATCACTACACCCTAAAAACTAATCCGTATCCCAGTGCAATACCATGCGGGTGGCTTAAACGTGAATCACTAATCCACTACACCACCCATCTCTGTAACCTAAAAATGAATTAATAACCAGCTGTAACACCCATCCTCTGCCCTATAAACAAATTAGTATCCCAGTGCAATACCCATCACTATGCCTTAAAAAATAATCAGCAACCCTCTGCAACACCAATTCCTGTTTCCTAAAACGAATCAGTAACCATGTGCATTCCCAATCCCTGCTCCCTTAGAACTAATCAGTATCCTATTGCCATACTCGTCCCTTAACCTTAAAAAATAATTATTAAAACAATGCAAAATCCATCAATAAAAAAGTATAAAACATAAAAAATAATATATTCAAATTTTAAAAATTTGAAATATACATTTCATGTATTAAAAATCCTCTTAAGTACACTAGCCAAAAGAATGTAAAGCCCAACAACCCAACGAAAAAAGTAACATAAATAACATAAATATTTTTTTAAATCATAAACTAAAAAAATGTAAAAAAACAATATTGTAAACTTTAAATACAATTGTGTAACACTACCCACACAAAACTATATAAAACCCAAATACCTAAATGATAAATAATATTATTTCATTATTAAATGTTTAAATATAACATTTAAAAATACAGTTTAAGAAATCACCACCCAAAACACCAATAAATAATTAATTCAACAAAAAATGTGCGCTTTCTAAAATACTATTTAAAAAACTAACAATTTAATACAGTTCTCACCCAAACCCATACCTAAATCAAAAACCAGATACATATACTATAAAATTAAAATTTCCACTGCAACAATATTACTAAACAATAAATAACAATATAAAAATATAATTAAATAAACTACCCACCCACACCCCTTAAAAAACCACAACCTGAATAATACATAACAAACAAATATTAAACAATTAAAACAGCAAACAATTTAACTATTAAAAAATTATATAATTATATGTAATACATTGCTCATTCCAGTCCCCTACCATAGCCAACACTCTGAAACAAAAAACAATTCTTTTAAAGAACAACATAACAATATATATATGTATATATATATATATATATATATATATATATATATATATATATATACCGACACAAGTTGCCTGCAGTTGAAAAAGGCCCAAACACCAGGTATGTATCAGCCAACACTCTTTAATGGAGGAAGTGATGCGGCGAGTCAGCCCAGTCCACCAAACATTAAACAGCCCAACGCGTTTCGTGTGATGAACACTTCTTCTGGGGCTCTCAGCTTTAAAATGAACAGAGCGGCAATTTACTTGACGCTATAGTTCCTCCTGTCAAAATAACCCCTTTTGACAGGCCTAAACATTGCTTTTAAATCATCTTTACAACTAATCCTTAGGGAGGCCTTAATGCCCATAAGGTAGGGTGAATGGTACTTAAAAGAGAAAAAAAAGTAAAATTTTAATGTTGCACATGTCTGTACAGTAAAAAGGTCCCCAAAAGCTATTTTCACTGCAGCATGGCTGGTGGTTCCATAGGAAAACACCGAAATGCAATTTTAAATAATATTAGAACATTGGAATGTTGGGAGCTCCATTGAAAACAATGGAGTGCTCCGGGCTTATAATGGCTGGTATAAGCCTGGAGCTCCAACATTCCAATGTTTCTTTGTTCACAGCTCTGGCTGTGAACAAAGGCTTTAGGGAGCCTGAGGGGATTTCAATCCCCTCACGCTTCCAAAAGGCTTTGTTTTTTTGTTAGAACATTCTGTCCTCTAATGTCAGAATGTTCTAATAGTTATTAAAATCCAATTCAATGATGAAGTTAGAATTATGCTAAATTTTAAGGGAAAATACCTTTCATATAAATACCTTTTCCCCGCCGGAAGTTCCTGGGCACTAATCTGCATTTGACTCTCACACCACGGCTGTCAGCAATTGGCATTTGAATAGGTGTGAGTGAGTGTGAATTGCCTCCCAAGAAGCAAACAATAAGCTGATCTCAATGGGCAGAGGTGAGCCATTTGACTCTGGCAGAATATGCATGGTGAGCATGTAAGCATCCTATTTGACATTAGAGTGTCAAATCCTTCCTCCTTGACAGGTCTGCTGGGTTTATCATATAACACATGGTGCTCACTACAAAGAGTCCTTCTCTGTCACCGGAAAATGTTAGATGATACCTGGATAGGGCCCTTCCTTTGTTCTCCTAGCAAGACAGGGTCCAATTATAGTGGGCCTCTTTTTGAAATGACAGTGTCAAAGCAGACTTGACAGATCTCCTGGGTTTAAAAATAACACTTGGGGCTAACTTCAAATGAGGGAACCATGATACCAGAAAATTCTTCTGTATTCACTGCCTGGTTGCTGAAAACCCTATGTTTGTTCTACCACAATAGTGGGTTTATTGAGGGTACTATGGATGTCTCAAACTGGATGTTCATGTTAGATGTGGGAGGACACCAGGATTATCATAGTACACCTCTTATACACGCTCTCAGAGTCTAAATTTAGTGTTGCTAAAGACTTTCACCATTTAAAAATGCCCAACATGGCTGGGTTTAGAGCCAGAAACCTTTGCCCAATTGCTTAGGGTGTCACCAGGAGTCAATCCCACACACTAGCTTGTGCTAAGCAAAAATATAACATCTCCAGGAGCCCACTTGAGAACACTCCTGGACCTGCTGAAGAACTGAAGATGATGAACCTCCTATCTGAGATCTGAGAAGAGCCTAGAATACTGGACCTACTCACCCTCTTGTAGCCAAGAGAAAGACATGGACTCCAACGGTCAAAAGGCTGAACTGCTGTTAAGACTACAGGGACATAAAAAGCTGCAAGAGGTATTTTTCTGTACCTGGCCAGTTTACTAGTGGCAACTGGACTTGGTCTGGAATTCTGCTGTTTGGCCAGCCTGCCACCTTGTGAGTCTCTATGTGCCTTCCCTGCAGTCCTGAAGGGCTTTAGAAGTCCTCCTGTGGGGGATTGGGACCTAAATGACTACGGGCCTGATTTATATCTTGGCGGTAAGGTTACTCCATTGCAACGTTCAGCGTCAAAAATGCACATAGGCCCTGTTCTACCATGACCATTGACAGTCATTGGCACTTTGTGATTCTTAGCACTAATTCTACTTTAATACTTAAACATTTTTAAATTCATATCTCTGGTTCCCTTTATTGGAATCTTTTCATTTTTGTGTCATTTTGTTTATTACACTTTACTCTAGTTTTCTAATTCAATTTGGGGTTTTTATTGTTTTGAATTTCAACGTATTTACTTCTTTAATACCCCATAAGTTCTTTACACATTGCCTTTAAACTAAGCCTGTATGCTCTGTGCCATAGCTATGAAGGTGTTTAGCTCAGGTTAACTTAGTGACTAAATAGTTCACCCTGGCAAGGACTGTGATCATTACTTGATGTGGGCACTTGCCCAATGTTTAGATTTTGAGTCTTGGCAATGACGAATTGATTAATAAATAGCCCAACTTATTGAAACTGCATCCTAGAATGCAGTCTTTCTCTCAGTGAAGAAAGGGGTTGTGGATTTTTTGAGGCAGACATGGTACCAAAGAGCACTGGCACCGATCCGGTGCATGGCGACACATGTCAAAAGCAGCAATATGTGATCAAGGCTAGGACCAGCCGAAACGTTATGGCGACGAAATAAGGAATAAATGATTTTTGCACAATTACCTGGTCCGTGTCCGTTTTGGAACAGGCGAAGACGGTGTTGGATATATATATATATATATATATATATATATATATATATATATATATATATACATATATATATATTTTTTTTTTTTAAAATGTTGCTCGCTCCAGCCACCAACTCCAGCAGGGTTAGTAAAGAAAACGAGGCAGACCCAAATCGGTGCAGTTTTAGTTTATTTTCACCAGTCCTCACGACGCGTTTCGGCAGATCCCTGCCTTGATCACATGACATATGACATGACATATATATATACACACACACATGTGATCAAGGCGGAGATGTTTTGGTGTGAATAAACTCAAAATCAGCCCTGAATCTGGGTCCACTCTCGAATTGTTCCGGAGGAGGGGAATTGCGAAGAACGAGGATTTTGCATATATATATTTTGAAAAAACAAAAGGTAAAGTGGACTTATACATAGGTCTTTTAATAAGAAAAAAACGACTGTTTAAAAATAAAAAACACTGACATTTACCAGTTATATCCAGCTGACCTAAGTATGACTTGCACTGCCACATATTTAGCTTTTTTTAAAAACACTTTTATGCTGGTCCAGCGTACAATTGGGCCCATTTGCTCATGGCAGAGCACCACTGGAGTGCGGCTACTCCCCCATTTTTTTTAATATTTGCCCCAGCAACCACACAAGGCCATGGAATTCATGGTAATTATTTTTGAGGACACAGGGTCCACGGCCTGTAAAGGCAGGCAATCAGAATGCTTGAATTACATTTTTCATATGCAGTGCTGTAAGATATTTGTATTTTTTACACCTTTCGGATGCCATAAAAATTGAGCTGAAATATCAAGAGATGTGACTTAATCACAAAAGGATTGACCACCACCAAAGAATGGGGCAATTTATCTCTTTAATGAATGAGAAATCCATTAAAGTTGGATTCTGATTGCATGTGTTAACTCTATTTCTATGCCAGCGCAAACTGGTCATTACATAGTCCAAGTGTTGTGGTCTACCACCTTATGTTAGTGGCAAAAATGTGTAATGGATTGCAAATAAGTATAACATTTTCCTAATTGACCATGTTTACACTGTTTTGCCTTAATTATTCCATTGAGCATCACTGTGATTAATTATTATATAACACACAACAATGAGCATGGATGTGAGTTGTCTATTGTGAACAAACAATTGTTTCTCATCACTGTTTCAATTGTTTTTGTGTTGTGGTTTTTGTTTGTTCACTGGGGACACATTGCACTTCTCACTGTTATATGTTTAAGAATATTACTGTCAAAATCTTCATCAAATCGAGTAAAAACTTTCAATAACGAATATATGATGCCCATTTATTACAGTCAAAGCATTTATTTGCGAACAGTAAATGTTTACTGATATCATTATATATTTGTTTAAATGATACTAATGGCATTGTTTTCCTATAATAATGAAATGCGTCACCGACAGCAAGCGTAGGTTTGATTTCTGAGTGCTGCTACTGATGATGAGGTTAAAATCACCGTTGAGTGGACAGCTTAATCTGCCCCATGCCTGCCTTTGCCTGATATGATCACCATGAGAAGATTTAGGACCTGATTATGAGTTTGGTGGTAAGGGAACAGCCGTCAGAATGGCATTGGATTGGGCGCCGTGCAGTTGGCGGTCCTCCAGAGTCCTGTCAACGCTGCAAACCATTCGCAGACCACAGGCACTGTAGTTGGGGGAAAGCAGGTGTCAGAGTGCAGTACAGACAAGTTCACTGCCGTCTGCTTACGAGTTGGCTTTCTGTCAAGCCGAACATGGCAGAAAGACCGCCTGCTTTGATACGAGGAAACTAAGAAATTGAGGTGCATACTCACCCATTTCCTTTTCTTCCATTCAGTCCCCAAAGTGGATCCCTTCCTCCAGGGACACCCTTCACAGCAGCACTTTGACCCTAGAGAAAATGACCATGTGTGCCTTGATATCCAGGTAAGTCCATATTGCATTACTTACCCATTGACTGGACTGTACACATATGGTCCAGACTCCAGCAATGGGGAAGTACTCGTAGAAGGTATTTTGACACATGCGTCATGCATATGTGTACATTTAACACTTGTGCAGTCAAAATATACACACCTGCATCAACACATGAAAAAATATTCGCCTCCATCAGAAACACCGCCGCTGGCCTACCGGTGACATCGTAATACAGTGGCAGGAGACTGGCACTGCAGCAGTCTTCTTGGGGCCACCACAGTATGGAGGTAAGACCGCAGAACTTGTAATCAGGCCCTTAGCCTGCAGGCTGAAACAGCCTTTACCTGAATGGTTGTCCTGGGTCCCCCAAGAAAGCCGTCATTATGCAGATGTGCACCATTGTGAATTCCCACCTCCCTGAAACCTTCTGGCTTTGTCTTCTGGGCATACTCTTACAGCAGTCCTACATCAAGGAATCCATGTTGTGAAGGAAGAGGGCACAATTGCATCCACTACCTCCCCAGGACTGCTGAAAGCAACATCTAGGTACACCACAGGGCTTAGCTTACTCCCAGGGTCAAGTAGTGTAAAGGTACGGGCCGGGCCACCACGTCCACTGAGACCTTTGAATTAAGACTAATGAATGATAATCTATTGAAGTAGCTTCATATTAAAAACAATGAGAATGTTGATGGAGAACTACACCTGCAACTCTTCTGAATTAAACCCATAAATGGATGTGGAAAGTAATATCTAGAGACACAACTGTAGCGAGGAAACTATTTACCAGGATTGGAAGGGTAAAAGGGTGATGGAGCAAGGACTTGTGAAAAAGGAGACTTGCTTAAATACAATCCTCTCTGGTAACTGCTAAACCCGTATTATAATTTGTATTGTGGAAATAACATGCATTTACACTGTATTTGAGTATAAGTTTGAAGCTTGCCTATGTATCTTACTAACCAGGAACTCGGGAGTGATGTTAAAATGGCCGCTAACCGAAATTCTTTAGTGTGCATGCGTCTACTGCATCTATGTAGTATGACATATCTATGCTTGGAAAGAAATGTTCTGAACTTGCGCAGTAGATAATAAAATGGCCGCTTGAAACTCACATGCTTGCCACCTGCTTGCTGAAAAACTAAACCCAGCTGTTATACTAATGCTAATGCAGGAATAATAATAATAAGTAAATGGGATTAGAGTAGAGATAGGTGGTATACATTGAAATAATTTATTTTTGATCTTAACATTTGTCTTTTTGACTCTTTCAATAGTGCTTGTTCTGGGCCTAGAGTTGGGCCTGGAGTCCTGAACCACAGTCTGTTCCCTCTCGTTCTACTGAACATGCGCACTGAACCCAAACTGAAAGACACAATGTCAACTTGAACATTGGCCAAGGCTGCAAGTTGGTACTTTTATGGGAACCAGAATGACAGTCTACTGAAATGCATGAGAACTACTGATTTTTTCTTCTAATATGTTGACAATTACATTGTGAATACGGGTGGGAATAAAGAGTGATGTATAAAACTTAAGGGGTGGAATTTTAACCAAAGAGCTGAAAGAAAATATTAGAAAATAGGCTTGGTGTGATGATCACCTCGCCTTGCCTGTCCAATCAGAGTTAGGAGTTTTATCAATTTGAATCATTAATGGGGGGTAGTAGCATACAGAAAGGTATAATTGAGGTAGCATTAGTTAGCTAGTTAGCTCGAGAGACCCTATGCTGTCCGAGAGCACGGAGAAGTACCAGACAGAGGTGCTGAATTGCTGAACCAATTATGTTGAGAAAATTAATTTAGAAGAAGATCTCAGAAGAATCTCGAGGAGGAAGAGAGTGTCAAAGAGGGGTGCTACACAAGCGTCAGTGATAGAGAGGTTGTCTGTTCTGTCCAGATTCCTGTCCTGAAGCCTTTGTTCGCCAGATCTTTCCTGGGGGACCCCTTCCAATTCCTAGACCTGGGAGTTGGTTTCCAAACCATACTTCATAATTATATCTATATCTGTATATGCGCTATGTACTTTTCTCTCTATCCTCTTTCTCTTTCATGCAGTGTCATTGCAAAGTATACTTGAATTCTAATTTTTATTGATTATTTGAATCTTCCTTCCTGTCTGAGAGTTTGTTTGGTACTGTGTAAGTGTTTCAGATGAATTTAATCTAAGATAAAAATGTAAAAGACATCCCAACTCTGTGATAATTTCTAAATGTGGTGTAAGTATACTGAAATCTTATGTAATTTCACCATCAACTAGTTCCAACTAATGGTCCATTGACCAGAGGAAAGAATTTATGATTAGTGAAAGATTAGTTGGGGATTAAAGATAGCTAATCTAGATAATTATAAAAACATGACTCCTGTTGTTATTGCCAGTGTGTTGTGAATGAATTTATGGGCCCAGGTTAGTATGTGGTGTTAGATTACCTGTTGCTGGTAACCCGCTGGATCAAGGGCCTCATTGATAGAACACAGAATTCGGAGATTCTGTTGTCGTGCATATTAAACTATACAGTATGCAGTTTTTCTGTTAGATTACAAGGTACTTTCTTTTCACGTTAAATGGGTAATAAGCAATTGGTACAGTGTGGACATGTTTCAATTGGCTCAATGCATTCACATATATGAGGGGAACAAGGTTGCCTGTTTCAGAACCAACTGCATGTGGATCACTTTAAAATTAAATGAGCTTTAGGTATTAATAATTATGTAAATAAACATTTACAGATTGCAAATATAGTATATTATGGTGTCTGCTTACTGCAGATACCTGTTGTGTTATGTTTATGAAAACTTGTAACGGGAGCCTTATATGTACCTTTTAAGTTTGTCATGTCTGTTAGACTAATTGAATTACATGTTATCTCAACCTTACCTATTGACCTCTTTTTCATATTTGCCTGCTGTGAAACATTTTCTTTCCAGTGTTATTTTGTTATGTTAGGCTGGGCTAGTTTATCTTTTGCTGCTATATTATGTTATGGTATGCTCGGTTATATGACATGTGGTGCATCATTTGTGTGTGCCTGATTCGTTTGTCTTTTATGTTAGATTTTCCTGATGTTTTGAGCTAGGATATGTTTTGTGAGTGGGTTGCTCTAAACTGTTACACAACACCAAATGGCCGCCGCTTGCTTCTAAAAATGTATAAGAAAAAAGTAAGGATGCAAAAACTAAAATAAACACAAAGTAGATGATATGTTTAAGTCGGAGAAAACGTGGCTTTTTTTACTCAGCAGATCCAGTGATTTAAAGCAGATAATGTTCATATCCCTTATATATCTCACCACTAAGGATATTGAATTAGTTCTGTGTGTAAAAGTAGTAACACTTCTCTGACCTCATTTCCCATAGTACGTTGATGCTTGTTTCTGATTTATGGCACCAAGGCTCTGGGTTTTATTCATTTCTTCAGCTTGCAGGCCTGGAGGTTTTCCCTATCCTCTGCTTGGTTGTCTCCTCATAAATGCACTTAGTGTACAGTAAAAAAAAATTGCAATTCTTAATCGATTATCATCCGCATATAAAGTTATCGATAATTCAAAACGTTATAAACAAAATGTGCACTTTTTCATACGGGGATCAAACAATGCGCCAACCTCCACTTGCCCTAATAGATTTTGCGTTTGACTGGCATAAAAAACACTCTGGGGAAAGCCACATGCATAACGATCAATCACATCCATTCAGTGCTTTGCAACTCAAGATTCACTTACATTCAGACTGACATGTTTTAACTGGATACCGTGATAACCGTCAACCTGTCTTTCTGTGCTTCAATCAAAAAAGTAAATAATTGCCTAATTGCACACCAACACGGTCATTTTCCATGATTCACTGACTGTAACATAATGGCCATCGGGGGTGCAAATCCCAGCATGCTCACCACTGCAGCAGCGCACTCGGAGAGACGTGTCTGGCACATGTCAATATGATTCTTTCTAAGCAGGAGTAATATGACTACACCTATGAGAAGGCAAAAACAAGAGATTAAGAAAATGTTCTGCTGGATAACCTTACTAAAGTGGAACAAATTCCACCTCCAAGCAGTATATTCAGCAAACCGTATGCTTATTTTTTTGTTCATGGATAAGCATAAAAAGGATTGAATGTTGCACAAAATACCTTAGGGTAGATAGCACAGCTGTCTGAGACGCAGCCTTCATTCATTACAGAAAGTGGCGTGAGCAGAATTCGGGCAAGGCCCAGCTCTGTCAGTCAGGCAGGTCTCAGTGGACATCATGGGTATGCTGCTTTTTTAACTGCACCTGAGCCTAGCGGAGGCATCAAACCCTGGGTGGAATGTTTTCACAAACTTATAGTGGGTTGCCCCCACCTCCCCATCAGCAGCTTGTCACAGAAAAATAGTCACAACAAGCCCTTTTTACAGTTCAGTTGTAATGACTTGGGGTGGGAAACGACATCCTCTAGTGTGGGAAACAATATGCAAATCCATACAAACTCCGTGGTTTGAATAAAAGCCTACATCAGGAGTCATCCAAACATTCAAGAGTCACCAAAGCATACATATATCAGCTTAGGTTGCTGAAACAATGGTCACATACACTAGCAGTGTATTTCTTTCAATCGTATTCCCCAAATGCTGAACACTCCCATCCATGCGCTCCACGGCTGCCAGACTACCCAGGACAACTGCTCATCAACAACTCACTCTCTCTACCATCCTAAGAAGTCTACTGATGAGACACATTCCACAGTTGTTATGTAACGCATCTTGGGGAAATGCAACATGCTCTCACCAACGCACATTCTCCCTAATGTCATCATCGGATTCGCACATCCTACCCACCACACAGTGTCCTGTACTGAATAATGGAATGTGAGCATCTCTAGGACCCTGAAGCATAGCTATCTACTTCACTCATACAACATCACTTCTTGCTCTGAGGTATGGGCAGGAGTTCAGAGAGACACATTGAATGCATTGTAGTATAGTACAGCAATAGCACGATTGGAGATACGCTCCCTCAGAAATAACAAACAGAAGAGGTGTCAGACTTTTAATAAATAAAAATATTATACAATTACCTGTGTTCACAACCATTTTTCCAGGAGGCCAACAGACTAAATAACTGGATATAACGGTGGCATGTGGAAAACATAGTGTGTGGCGAAGCACTCTGTGGCAAGTAGCATGCTACTCTAGAACCCAAGGTTAGTGGCTAATCTGATGTTTATTTGCTATTGGCATTTGTCTTGAGCTTACAAGAAAACAATTATGTGCAATTACTCCAGTTTATATGATAGATTTAATTAATAAAAGTTAAGTTTGATCACACATGGGAGGTGTGTGAATTCTTGCAATTACTCCAGTTTGTATAGTAGATTAAATTAATAGGAGTTACATGTGATGATCATTCATGGAAGTTGTGTGAACTTATGCAATGGCTCCAGTTTGCATGATAGCTTAAAAAATAGGAGTTAGGTGTGATCATTCGTGGGAGGTAAGTGAGTTCATGCAGATGGTTGGTGGGTGAATAGATTATGTAGTGGAGATCAAGAATTGTTAGGTTGCAGGAATATGATTTCAAAGAAGTAGATGTATTCTCTGAAATTAGATGTAGGCAATTTGCAAAAGTACAATAATTGATAAAAAAGTTGTCGGAAGATGGCGGCCGACTAGAAGGTCCGGTCGGGAGCTCCATGAATCATCCTCATGACCGAAGGCAAAATTTAAACCTATCTGTTCGCTCCGTTTAATGGAAACCGTAGCGGATACCTGCAGGGCTTAGCGGCTCTCACCTTGACATTGCGGGGGAAATCTCTGTAGAATCTGAACAGGAGAGGTAGCTGCGAGTGGCATCGGCATCGGCTTTGTTACTTCTGGCCCCGTCTCTGATAGCGGCGTGGCCCCTGACCTCGGAACGTCTGGAGGTACGGGGGATGAGAGACCGTGACCCGCTGGCGTCCAGAGACTCCGAGGTGGTTGGAAGCCTCACAACGGTCGTTCGACACAGATGGGCAGCAGCTTCCGACGCACACCGAGACTGCCGGAGAGCGCAAAGCAGAGTGTGCTTCTACTTCCGGGGCAAGAGTGGCAGCAGCATAGGAGACGGTAGTGGCTGGTCGAGGGCTCGAGGCTTCCAGCAGGTTCAGGAGTGGCAGTGGCACGGACAGAGCGGGTCCCGGGTGAAACTGGGAAGCGTGCAGAGAGACGGGGAGCCCCAAAGGAGAAGTGCAGAACAACATCTGCCCAGCACTCGGCGTTTTTGGCATTTTTGCTCAGAAATAAGGCAGACTGAATCGTGGAGTCTGGGCAACACGAGGATCATTGGTGACAGAGTTTTAAGCCCACACTGCAACCTCATGAGCCAGGTACGAGGGGAAGGAAAAAACCAGGGGGGAATTGCCCTCGATTTAATTGAAGGGTGCAAAGAGGGGGAACAGGGGGACGCTCAAATAGCAGAAATTGGAAAAGATGGCTGCATAAGGGAGGGTGGATCAGAAGCATTGTTTTTTTCAAACAAGACAAGAAACAAGGTTGAGGGGGAGAATCAAACAGAAAATGAGGAAAAGGGGAGAGTAAGGTCGAGTTATTGCCTTAGAAATAGGCAATTCCCTAAACAAAGCTTCTCACAGACATCTAAACAAGTGACCCTGCCAGTACAAAAAACCCCAAAAAAAGGTACCACTAATCGGGAGCGTCAGCCCAAACCAAGATCAGACAAGGCAGCAATACCCCCTGAACATAAGCTCAAAATTACACCCTCGCTAAGATCTTTTTTTAAAGTGCAACAACCCCAGCGGGTAGCAGAAAGAAGTTCCCTCACCCTAGTACCCGGTTCCAAAGAAACTCCTGAAAGTCAGGCCAATAAATCTCTGAAAATGAGCACAGAAATACCAAGTAACATGAGCCAGCTGAGTGAAAGTTCAGAGGCTCCTGAGGCTCCTGAGGTTTCACCACTTCAATCCGTAAGTGAACCAGGTACAAGTGCCGCTAACTGCCCTTCTCAACAGACCGCCCTCGAGCAGACGGGAAAACTCATGGAAAGTCTAATGGAGAAGGTTATGGGAGAGATGAGAGAGAAATTTCTGATATCGGAGTCCAACCAGGCCAAGATTCAAGAAGTCTGTGAGACCCTAGACCAAAAGCTGAGTGCTTTAGGGGACAGAGTGTCTGCAGTAGAGTCAGAGGTGGTGTCCCTCAACAAAAAAGTAGACTCTAACCAATCCGAAATCAGGAAATTAAGAGCCGCGGACAAAGTTACCAGGGAAAAATTAGAGTCGCTTGAAAATCAAGCAAGAAAAAACAACCTTAGGATTCTAAATGTGCCAGAAAATCTGGAAGGGCAAGACATAAGGAAATTTACCATATCTCTGCTTGAGGAATACTTTCCATGGACCAAAGACATAAATTTGAGTGATGACATCCAAAGGGTACACCGAGATCCATTCAGAAAGAGCAGAGATAGGAAGACGCCAAGAAAGATTTTAATAAATTTCAAAACGTACACACTAAAAGAAAGAATTCTAAGTGAGGGATTAAAGAGCAGCTCACTAAAGAAAGATAATTGGACCTTCAGGATTCGTTCAGATATGTCTAAAGCCACCCAGGACAGACAGTGGGAATTAGGGCAATATATGACTGAACTAAAAACCTTAGGTGCCACGGTTCAGATGAGATTTCCCGCTGCTCTGAGAATCATGTGGCAGAACAAAATGCACAATATCAGAGAGCCTAGCGAAGTGGAAAATTTTATACAACTGATAAAGGAACAGCTACGGACAAAAACATAAATTTAAGATAGGAAACGCAATAAAAAGATGAATTATGGAGCTCGAAAGGGCGAACAATACCGCCCAAAAGAGTGAAAGGAGGCTTCCTCGGGGAGGGGATAGATAAGCACAGAAAAAATACAAAACCAAATAAAAAAGACACCGTGGACGTGGGGCAAATTAGGGAAAAAATTGAAAAAAATATCCTCAAAAGTGAAGCAACAAGGAGTGCAAGAGAACGACAAGGAAAAATGGAAAGGGAACTAAACCTACAAAACCTACAAAAAAAGAAAAAAGCATGACTAAAATAGCGAAGGAATTTAAAATCCTATCATGGAACGTAAATGGTCTCAGAACATCTAGCAGGCGTAGGAGGATCTTTGAATATTTAAAGTCAGCAGATAACGAAGTTATCATTCTTCAAGAAACTCATCTCCTAAACAATGAATGGGAACAAATAATAAAATCTCTGAACTGGGTGGATATCTGCGTTTGCACAAATCAAAATTGCAATGTTAAGGGTATCGCAATACTTTTTAAAAAATCGCTCAATGTAAAAGTCATACATAAAGTAGTAGACAACAAGGGCAGATGGGCCGTAGCAAGAGTAAAAATATATGACAACAACTTTATTATAGCGGGATACTACGGACCAAATACGGATGATCCAAATCCCTTACAGAAATTATATACAGAACTGTTGACTACATCTGATCCAATAATTTTGGGAGGCGACTTTAACATTATGATAGATCCTAATCTAGATAGATCCCCCCCAGGAAGATATTCTAACTTGCCAAAAATGAGAGAAGGGCTAAGCATTTACAAAAACGACCTAGAACTGATTGACATGTGGAGAGAGAAAGGAAACAAGGAACACCCATTTACTCTACACAACAAAAAACTAGGTCATAAGTCTAGAATAGACTATTTTCTGATTAGTAAAATTCTTTACAAGAACATCAAAGTGCTGGACCATCTGCCAGAGCATCTGTCCGACCACTCGGCGGTACAATTAACCATACAATCGGAAATAAATAAACCTCAGCCTAGATGGACAGTTGACCGCACTCTTTTTTTGGACCCAAAAATAAGGGAAGATCTGAGTATAACCTCAGCTAATTTCTTTGAAGATAATAAAATAGGCACCTCAGACCAAATAACCTGGGATACCTATAAGGCAGTCATCAGAGGTAAACTCATAAACCTGGGGGCTTACAAATCAAAACTCACTAAACAAGAGATCAGAGATAAGGAAGAAAGTAAAAGTCAACTAGATGTGCAGATTAATACAGAACAAAACTTGGAAATAAGAAATACGCTGGAGATGGAGAGGAAAGATCTAAAAGGAAAACTGGCAGATTATCTTGAAGATAGAGTGAAAATGAAGTGGGAAGCAAGTAAACTAGCCGTCCATGAGTATGGAGAGGGTTGCGGGAAACTTCTGGCCTGGAAAACCAAAACGGAACAGACCAGGAACAAAATAGCCAGTATTCAATTTAGCAATCAAACAGGTGTAACCGCTGATGAATCTGAAATCAAGCAGGAATTTGAAAACTTCTTCTCTAAACTGTATATGGAAGACTCCTCCCCCCCGCTGAGCAATTAGGAAAGTATCTTGAATCTTTAAATTTACCGAAATTGTCGGACCTGGAGAACGAAGAGCTGAACGCAGAAATAACAACGGAAGAAGTAGAAACGGCCTTGAAATCCTTGAAAAAAGGGAAAGCAGCCGGACCTGATGCCTTACCAAATGAACTTTATTTAGCCCTAAGGGAAATTATAGCCCCTCCACTAACGAGATTACTAAACAAAATCTACTGGGAAAAGGATAAAATCCCAGACTCCTGGAACGACGCTATTATCAGCATTATTTTAAAACCAGGAAAAAATCCCACAGTTTGTGAGTCATATAGACCCATATCTCTGCTAAATTGTGACTACAACATTTTCACACAAATAATAGCAGGGAGATTGGCTTTGGTAATGCCAAATCTGATACACTCGGACCAAAAGGGGTTCATAAAAGGGAGGCAAATATCAGAAATCACTCACGAACTTTTTGCAACAGTTGATATAGCAACTAGTGAAAAAATCCCCCTTACAATAGTAACATTTGATGCTGCCAAAGCATTTGACCGGGTCAATTGGTTCTTTTTAAATAGAGTTATTAGCAAATATAACCTCGGTCTAAATTTTAGTCATCTGATAACAGAGACTTACAGAAACCCAAGAGCTAAGATCTTAATTAACGGGAGTCTCACCAATAACTTTGCGATACAAAGAGGAACGAGACAAGGGTGTCCGCTGTCTCCCTTGCTTTTTAATCTGTACATAGAACCGTTGGCAGACACAATAAGAAATAACGAATCAATAACTCCCTTTAAACATCAGGAGTGGGTCAAAAAGGTGGCGCTTTATGCAGATGACCTAATGATCTTTACAGAAAATTATCAAAGTTCCTCTCCAGCAATAAACAAGGCAATCACAGGGTTCGGGAAAGTATCCGGTTACTTGACCAATGAAGCAAAAACTGAGTCAATGAGTTGGAATACACAACAGAACAACCCATACACAAAAGATAAAATAAAATATTTGGGTATAATAATAGTGAAAGATCTCGAGAAAATACCCCAAATAAATCTCAACAGGATTTCACTGGAGACAAAAAAACTTCTCAAGGTATGGGACAAGCTACCTCTTAACATGATTGGAAGAACAAATCTGGTAAAAATGTCGATCCTCCCTAAATTTACCTACCTTTTTAATGTTATACCTTTGGAGTTTAAAAGAGACTTCCTGAAGAAAATTCAGGGAGACATAACGAACTTCATTTGGGCTTCAAAAGGTTCAAGGATTGCCTGGAGTAAAATACGAAGAAAAAAACAACAAGGAGGAATAGCTAGCCCAGATATTCTGGAATATTGTAAAGCTTTCCAATTCAAGAATGTGAGATCACTTGTGAAAACCTACGAACTTTACCCCCAATTCCTCCAAATATTAACAAACAAAACTGACCACTTCCTGTTTAAATTTGGACACCCCAAATTCTTTAAAAAGATAAAACTAAAGATACTAAAAAATTCGGCGAAACTCTGGTATCAAGTAAGAAGCTCATTAAACATCCCTTATTACAGCTCCCTGGCACCTATATGGGATTCTCCAGGCACCCCTGAGTGCTTAAAAGATGCCCTAGCAACCCCTTTAAGAATGGCGGGAATTGACAAATGGGGTCAACTGATGACAAAGAACTCTATAATGCCCTGGGAACAACTTACAGAAATAACTAACGGAACTTTGTCAAAATTTAAATATTACCAACTCACAAGCTGGGCAGGTTCTCTGACGGAGAAAAAAACAGGAAATATGGAAATAGAGAAAGAGATTATCAAAATATCCCCAATAAAAAAGGACATTTCAAAATGGTACTGGGCTATAATCGCTGCAGGAGACGAGAATACCTCAATATCGGAATCTATTTGGAGTAAAAACATCACAGAGCCGGAACTTGAAAACTTATGGCAGAAATCATGGGAAAAATGTTGGACTTTTATTAAACCAGCACGTCTAAAGAGAAATCACTTGTTTACACTGCATAGGGCATACTGGACACCTAAAACATTGTCTAAATTCAAAGGAGCAAGCACAAAATCCTGCCCTAAGTGTGGGCTTGAAAATGCAGACGATATACACATGTTTCATAGATGCCCACAATTGGATCTCTTCTGGCAGGAAGTAGGTAACACTCTATGTCGGATACTGGGAACAAACCTAAAAGTGAGTACAACTTTAATTATTTTTGGGATATGTACCAAATTTAATGTAAGTAATGTGAGGTTAACTAGAAAACAAGAAAATTTGTTATTTGTTTTGATACTTCTTGCTAGAAGAGAGATATGCCTGAATTGGATTAAAACAGTACCACCTTTACCTGAGGGCTGGCTAAACTCCATTATAACAACTCATAAACTTGACAGGAAGGGAAAACCCTCCAAAAGGTTTAACTTCTGGGAAATTTGGGAAAATTACTGTACGAGCAATATGTAAGGGAAATCTGACAACATTAATAAGTCCAATGATTAATGCGGTGACAATAATTCAAACGGGAATAATTCCCCGCCGAGTGGCCATGATGGCTAGCTCTCACCCCCTCCGCTATGAATTATTGAATATGGCAAAGGACAAGGAGGACTAAATACGACAGATCCACCAAAGGGGTACTCTATGTAATCGGCAAAGTAAAGAATAAGAGTGAAGGAACAAAAGTGGAAGTCCTAAAGTTCTCCGCTGCATTTCCTTATACATTTCATGCGCAAATGAGGACAAAAAAAAAAAATAAAAAAAAATAAATAAAAATAATTGATAAAAAGGTAAAGTCATGTGGCTTAAAGTAGGTTATACCCAGAGGGAGAAGGCATGATGGGGGTGAAAGGTTAAAAATAGGGTCCTTTGAGAGAAAGTAAGGAGATGAAAACAATATTTTTAAGTCAAGGGCAATTTTTCATGCAGGATCTCATATACATGTAAGACAGTGCAGGCACTGAAAGCTCTCCCTTGCAATAACAAACCAAACCCTGACCCCCCGTAGCTCTCTGCTGATTTTGTTTGCACCAGGAGCAAGAGGAGGAGGACAGAACCAGGGTTCGTGAACTACAACCAATGACAAGATGCACCAGTATGCTGAGGTCTGGGGGAATTTCAGTGTGGGCAGCTATTGGTATGGCTGGTGGGGTTGAGGCGTGGGGGGTCGGGGTGTGCTCTACATGGAATGGACACTGAGACCAATAAATCAACCCATTAAATTCCAACTATTTACCTTCTCTTTGGGGCAATCAGATTGTCAACAATTATTTTGTCTGTGAAATATGAAATTGCTACATTTCTCAAAACAATTCCTGAATTCACTCTACATATTCACACAAATCACGTCTAGGTTGTAAATCTGTAGTGTGATAGAAAATACTAATTAAACACGAGCCCTTTTTTATTTTCACTTGATGTTTATTAAAGGCCATGGTTATTCATGGTGTGACAGGATAATGTTAAGATAATAGCCTGTCTTTCATCTTTCATAGAACTACATTTAAATAAATAGTGACACAGTGCCCAAACTTATTAGGAAAACCATAGGTACCAATTATAGCATATTTAATCCTTATTATTTACCAAAAGGATTATAAATCACGAAAGGCAACTTTCAGACAGCTGGGAAAGGGTGAACCTTATTTTAAAATGTGTAAATAATTTTGCATTTCCAATTATGTCAATCAAAACTGGAACTCCTGTCAACCTTTCAATATATATTTCGGGTAAACTTCTCACCCACATACACATGTACGGCTTACAGCATTGTGATTTTAATTTCAATACTCTATTTTTCTGTACAAAAATGTATTATTTTTTTAATCATCTTTCTTTTGTAAAGTATTCTTATTGTCTAACTCGACAGTACATCCCCACTGTCTGCAACACAGGTTTTAATGAAAACAGAAATATAGGATTAGAATTAATAAAATAACATAACATGTCCTCTCATCCACAACCTTACACACTACTGATAGGGCGGAAATCTCGTGGTAATCTCTCTTTGGAAATATTAGTAAATATGGCACAATTACCTTTAATTACCATTACCCTTTTTTCTCTCCAAATTCTATTCTCAAGCTAATAAATCTTTTCCACCTTATTTTGACCAAAAGAGCTCCTTTGTAAACACAGGCAAGTAATCAATTATGAGAGTTATTAGTAGTTTTAAAGGGTTGGATTCTCTAATTTAGGTATAAGATTCTCTGACTCTTCATGCATTAGTTAGATATCAATCAGGTTACAGAATTGAAAATAGAAAAATAAAGTTAGTGCAGAGCATATCATAATCTGCATACAGCGCGTTCCATAAAGGAAAGAATCCCTAGTCTAAGAAAATGTGGTGCAAATGAAGTCAGTCAGAACTCATGAAGAATTTAAAATAAAGCAAGAGTGAGATTAGCATGAAGCTAAATTAATCATAATTAATTGCGGAATCTCCCATAAAGAGAAATAAAGCATAGAGAAAATAAGCCTTGGCAAAAAATAAAGCTTGGGGCTTTTTGATAAAAGTCAGAAAGACACACATAGCAGACATCTAAACTGCTTTCATCCCAGCGGAATCTGCCCCCCCCTGTTCAGCTTTGTCTGAATCTGTTGTGCTCAGGTTCCACTTTCTCCTCCTCTGCTGGTCTCCATCTCTCAGTCCAAGTCCAAATCTGCAACTTTATAAATCAGAAAGGAAATGTTGCAAAGCATGTGGCATGAGCTTTGTTCTTCATTCCATTGGAATACAGCATTCTCCAGAAGGACATCTCCACCTCTCTGCTGTCTGCACACGTCATCCATCAGGCAGGCAAAATCCTTTCCACCACTCATTCTGAATCTTATTAAATATAGCTTCATCTCCTAACCTTCTTTTAAAGAAACATTTTATTTTAAATAAACATATGACATTAGCTGCAGAAGAACTCTTATTTAAGCAGGAATCATTAAAACATAACATGGAAATATATTTTAAAATGGATGTGTTTTTTATTCTTTCTAAAATAGAGAACTACATGAGACTTTGTTTGAAAGACCTTCCAGTGCCTAAATATAATAAGGTAGGTTACATGCAGGAAATTATGTAAATGTCCTTCTTTCACATGAGAAGAAACATTCCTCTGTTATCTCGAAGGTCAAGCTGGAGCTCTCAGAGCAAGCTAAATCATGAGCTGCTTTCAGTGTTTGACACTTTAAAATGTCGTGTTAATTTAATACAAATTATGTTCTAGTGCTGCACACATTTAAAAAAAAATTGTAAGTTAAAATTACATTCTATAGTGAGGACAACATGTAAACTAGTCATATTAATGTCAAAATATGTATTAATTGTGCATGTTTCCCATGATTTATTAAGGGGAAATCATCTGATTAAAGGCCTCATGGTTTTCATTTTCCAGCACCAAATGTCTGTGTGTCACTTTTTTAAATGCATTTTTGTGTCTGAAACCCAAGGCAGGTTTATCATTAGTAGCGCTTGCATTCTAGTGTCACTTTTTAAAATGCATTTATGTGTCTGAAGCCCAAGGCAGGTTTGTCATTAGTAGCACTTGCATTCTATTGGAAATGTTCACGCTCTTCACTACATACAACTCCTATCCATCATACATACATACAATTGTTAAAAAGTCCTTTCCTATAACAGGTCATTAGGATTCTTTAGTGCAGGTCTCATTAGCTTGAGTTCAACATCTGTTTCACATATTTACATTTCTTTATAGATAATTTATTTCTGTTATTTTACAGATCATTTGTCTTGGGCATGGACCCTACGGACATTGCGGCCAGCTATGATACACCCGGCAGTTTTCCCAGAAATTGTTACGTTCCGAAAGAACAGTGATTACCTTCTGTCAAACAAATGGAGAAACCTCCAAAAATCAAAGGCCTTATTTAGATTTGGCGGTCTTGGGACCGGCTTACCGGTGGATGGTGGTCCTTCCACTGCCATCGCGTAGGTCCTGCTGCCCGTTCACAATGGTGGCGTTGGGACCGCCACAAGATCGCCACCGCCGCCAGGATTCCGAGGCAGTGAGGAGGGCATGGGATAATCGCGGCGGCACCAATGTTGGCAGCATTCAGCTGTCCTGTAGATCCTAAGGAAAATTCACAGGTTCTGCGCATTTAGACAACATACACTGTAGGATTGGTGTCAGATGAACTCTGATCACCCCCACCGGGCATGTTGGTCCTTTTTGGACCAACTAGCTCACAGGCCTCTAGAATCTCCTCTTACCAAGGAGAGAATAGTTCTTGGCAACCATCAAACATGACAACCCTGATCCCTCAGGACCGTGGAAACAATATACTACCTTTCGCTCAGTCACTCGTGCTTTCTTAGTTTCTCTCAGAAAGATACACTGAATGAAAAAAGCTGGGCGTTTTAAATAATCTTTTATTGAACAGTTGTTATGCTGGTATGAAATAGATGTGTTGCAACAACCGCTAGACAGTATAAGATATAAATGATGAACAGTACTATAAAGGCAAAAGGATGGTACAGCTCTACCATTTTACTAGAATCATGAATACATTCAAGTATATAGAACACACGATAAAGATGCGTACTCCTACGATGCCTCACTGACTAAATGTACCTATGTGTACCTGACATGGGTGTAGGTGTTAAGCCAAGAATTCCTCTGTCTCTGGTCAGTGTGTCAGCTGGGAAGTCTCACTTTCCTCTATCTATCTTAGCAAGATGTGATGTGTATATATACCCATAGGTCTCCCCAGGGGTCCTACCTTGCTGTATTACTATGTTGGCCTAAGGATAACATTGGGCATGAACTTTATACATAAATTTTATACAGGAGATGGTGGTCCTGCGGTGCTTCCAAGAATCCTCATGCATAATGTATGAGATTATAGGTGAAGGGTAACGAGTTTACCAAGTCCTATATATGGTACCTATATGGAATATAACACCCGTTCCTCTCCCAAATGGACGACATAGTAAACTTCTAACCGCACTACTAGGTGGAGTAGATACTTGTACCCAAATATATAAATTATTACTTTCTTATTGTGTTAAAAACATTTGTTTAAACACGCTAAAAATGTTTTAAAATTTGAAGAAAAAATATTAGAAATTGACACTAAAGCTCTAATATGTACGCAAGTATATACTGAACTACTACAAGCATTTTGAAAGACATACATGCTCAGACTGAGATCCAACATGCATCCTTCTCCCCAAAACAGGCATCGGAGGACAGGTAAGATGCAGTCCATCCAGATTGGTCTAATTGACAAGAACCAAAAAGCACCATTGCATAGCAGAAAAACGACAATCAGGATACCTGCTATTAGAAACAGGATCATCAGCAGCCCTCCAAATATGCTTTTATATGATTGTATAAAGTTTGGTATAACTCCGAGGCACTTCTGAAAGGACTTAACAGTCCAGAACCTATGGTCTTAAATAGGTGGACAATGCCAGTCGTATCAGACATGTTAAAGATACGATTTACCATTCCATCAAAATGAAAAGGGCAATTTGTACGTATAAGTGCATGTATCTCTGCAGTAGACCTTGCTACTTAAAGATCAAAAGTCTCTCGAGCCGAGGTTAAGGGCACAGACTTCTGTGTAAGCATGGCTTTCATTCTGCTCAAATTATCAAACCGTATTAGTGAAATATTTAATGAAAGCCATAGCGGTGCCTTCCTGACTGTATGTGTTTTGTGGAAACAATGCTTGCATACAGCAAGTAACCCTGGGACTCACAGTTACATGATATGCACTGCCCGGAAGCATCCCTCAGCAACCTTGCTCGTTCAGCATCAAATAACTCCCATTTGAAAGTAGTCTGAATACTGGAGTGATCAAGGCAGCTGGGGCACATTCTAAGTTGCAAGACAAGTTTGCTAGTGAACCTTTATAGGCCCCATGAAGCATTATATCCTGGCAAAGAAGTGATCCACTTAAGGTATTCTCGCTGTTAGTACAGCTTAGAAACATTTATTTTTCCCCACTCCAGCATCGAAATCTGTACAGCAGTTTCCGAGACTCCTTGATGAATTCCCTACCCATTTCTTCATTTCTGCCTGCCTGCACTGGTTCTAGGCAATATTGGAATTGAAAGGTTGTGACCGGAAGAGTTATGTGGCCATGGATTAACCATTCTGTGGATGGTGATTCTGCCACTGTGAAGGCTAATCCGTTCAGTTTTTCACTGTGCAGCATTGTATACTTTGCTCCCCTCTGTGCCATTTCCATCAGTTTTTCTGTCAGATTGTATGAGGAAAACAGAGACGTGCTGTTTATGAAACACCATGGCACATAGCCTGCGCACAAAGATTGCAGCATCCAGTTTAACAACATAATAGAACGTAATTGCGATTGCACGTGTTGTAATATGGACACTTCTTGTTCTAGTACATCGATAGCAGATGATACAATATTGCCCAGTGAGTATATCTTGAATGATAATGTTGTTAACCCATTATCAACCACTGCTAGAGCTTTCTCAAGATTGATACAATCTATTTCTCGTATTCTTTCTGCGGCCTCTTGTTGTAAAATCTTCCAAATATTATTGCAGACAGCATAATAGGAATGTTTGTTACGTGGTTTCCTAGGACCTAATAAAAAATCCTGTAGGTCCACATCCCCTATAAGTAAGGATAAGTGTTGTTTCACCTGTGTGATTATTGAGGTTTTTAGCCAATTGAGGCATAACTTCCCAACATTGTATGATGTCACTAAACCTGGTTGTTGTCTCTGTGCATAGCTTGGATCTGGCCTATTGATACTAAATCCTTTAGTTTTACCCAAGAATCTTTCTTGACAGTTATTGGTGTCTAAGGGTCAAACTACCCATCCCTTCTAATCGGGGTCTAATTGATTCTTTTGCATGATGTCATCAAGTGTGACCTTTTTTTGTGAGATTATGTTACCCTCAGTGTGTCATGGTTCAGGCAACCGAGGTATATTCAAATCTTTATTTCTTGCTAATCCACGACAGGTTGTTTGCTGCACTATTTCGTTCAAAAATATTATTTGTTGAGGAATAAGGCCTGCTCTAAATAGCACCTCTGTTCCCTGCACCTGCCAGTCACTAGTACCCCAGACCGATTTTAAGTCTATAGTGCCTATCCATAGGTCAAACCCTTGTTCAGACAACTGGGCAATAAGCAGAGTAAATCTGTTTGGTGTTAGTCAACATATTTTTCTGTGCTGCTGTTGTTGCAACCTTATAATAATATGAGGCTAGGTCTGATGTGTTAAACCCTGAAAAATATGGAAATGTTTGTGCAAATGTTTTAGAACTGCTTTTCGGTGGTCTCGGGCAATGTTCCCATTGGTGATATGTGAAAACGTTTCTAGGATTAGCAGATTTATGTAGAAAGTGATGGCCATAATGTTGATAGCAATAAATTTTTTCAAAGTCTGATGTGTCTTCTAACATTTCATTATTTATTTACTTGAGTTTTATATGGCGCTGGCTAGACCCCGAGGTATCAGAGCGCTTTACATGAGGAGAGTTACATAGGTTACAAGTTACACATTGTTACAGAAGGTACATCAACTACAAGCCACATAGAAAAACCAGCAGATTTCTCTAAATCCGACACCATATTATTTACAGTTTCATAATCCCAATAATCAGAAAATGTACTTGAGGTAATGATATCACTCAATGATATTTTAAAAAGATGTAGTACTTTTAAAAGTTCAGTCGGGCCAAATATTTCATAATCAACCTTGTATAATCAACCATCAGGTAAGTGTTGTAATGTTCACTGATGATAGGTCTCTTCTTTCACGATGTGATGATAGATGCGGTTTCAGAATCACATTTACTTTTTGTGCCGCAGAGCTTTCTCGAAGATAAGTTCCAATAATAAGCATACTAAAAATAGTTACTAGGCCTATCCAGAAAAGAAAGAAAAGTATTCCAGAAAAGAAAGAAAAGTATTCATGTAGATACCCAGAGTTCCACCCAAGGTAATACCAGGTAAGTCTTTTTAAGAAAGTTCAGAAAATCTTTAAATCGCTGTAGATGAGTTTTTAGGGCAGGCGTCGTTTCAGGTTCGCTTGGATCTAATGAAAAGGTGTCAATGAAATAGCCAGATGCAGTTCAAACAATTTTTGGTAGTGGTGCGGGTTTTGTGGAAACGGTAGCTTGCCCTTGTGGGGGCATGTTGATGTAGATATCCGTGTTTGGTCTAATTGAAATTTGTCTTTCAGTGGAGTTGTGATTTTGAACTTAAGTGTCAAGAGGAACAAGTTCCATTGCATTGTTCTTAGTCCTTCATTCCCTGTAAGTGATTCTTCAAACGTGATGAGTCTTTCTGTTTGAACTTCTTCTATAGTTGTGAGAGGAGGGTGTCTGTTACTTCGGAGTCCACGTGGTCTACTACTCAGTATCGGCCACATAGTGTGGTTTGATTATGTCAATTGAGACAAATCTTTTCTTCTTTTTACCAGCAAGAGGTGGCAGATGTACTGTTCTTGTTCCTTCAACTGCCAGCACAGGTACAGGCTTGCTGTATAACGGCCCAAATTATTTTTTGTCTGCTATTTTCTCTCTGACCAGATCCCTGACTTTAGGGATCCTAACAGGTCTTGCTGTGACACTTTTTACTTCCCCAGTGGCGTTCTTTTTTATATTGACATTACTCTGTAATGCCCTGGTTTTGTTCAGGTCCTGTAAAACAGCAAAACGTTTATGGATGTCAAAAAGTTTTTCATCCGCCACTGCGCCTTCACAATCAAGATCAGGTAACCACATTTTCATTCCAAATAGGACCTCATAAGGAGTACCACCCCAGAGAGCTTCTTGGCTGAGTGTTTAATGCCCTTTGGACTCCATACAGATGTTTTACCCAATTTCCACCCAAGCCTAATACACCAGCTGTTAAAGATTGCTTTAAGTCCTGTTTTTTCTTATCCACAACCAAATTTCCCTCAGGATGGTATGGAGAGGAGTACCGCAATGCTACACCCAGACTACCCATAGCCTCCTTGTTAGCCCTAGAGCTAAACTCGGTGCCTACAGTCAGAATGTAGTGTGCCGATTGTGTATGTCCCTATAAAGACTCGCAAATCTTTTATAACAGTTCGAGTGTCAGTCGAGCGCTGGGGCCACACCCATAGGAACCTAGATATGGAATCCATTGCAACCATGATATTCTTGTAAGCCCCATCAGATTGTATGGGGCCGCTGTGGTCCAAATAAACAGACACAAGTGGTTTGTTTGATATTAGTGATGGTGTCTGCACTGGACATGTTACTGTGGAGCCTTTTAATGGCTGGCAGATGACGCATTTCAAGACATAGTCCTTAGTCTGCCTTCTTAGTCCTGGCCACCAATAGAGAAACAGTAGCAGAAACTCCTGAGTGTGCAGAACCTATACCCTTGTGTGCCTCTAGAATTAATACTAACCTTCCATCCATATTTGGTATTACTCTATCCCCCACTCCTGGAATGTGAGCAAATGCAACATTGTTTGCATCTGTCGTGATCACCCTACGGGAACAGGAAGGAAATGCAGGTAAAGTCTATCGTCTCTCAGGGCACTACATGTCCTAGAAACCTTTGGGACGCATCCAGAGAAGAAAACGGTTCCGCCCCCTATAAAGCACCTCCTCTTCCTGAAGGAGGTGCCTGACAATCCTTACCCATTTCCTAGCTGACGAAGAAGGTTAATGGTATTCCCCGCGGGAGTTCCAGTCTTCTCCGCGATTGTTTGGCTGTTCCTCGAGACTCGGTGAGAACAGCGTTGCTCCTTCTTTACTTACCGACGTGAGCCTGGTGAGGCTGGCGAACCCGCCAGTGTGTGCTGACGTGAGCACAGGCCTGCTCCTTGGTTGTTACCTGCTTCATCCTACCGTTCTCGGAGAATCAGGTATTTGCCGGTAAATGCAGGAGAAAAGGCGCCGGAGCGCTTTTCCTTGCAACGCGACTTTCTTTTATTAGCTGGATTGTGTGCCTGCAACAATGTTTTGCCAGTTTCCTGGATTGCGCTGCACTTCACTGTTGGGATTACAATGACTGGTGCGCGCTTGGCATATATCTGGTATTGGCTCTCGACAAAAGGGAGAGACAGAGGTTATAGTGCGCTTCAAGTTCAAGTTCAAAAAGCTTTATTCGAAATGTTAAAACAATTCATAAAAGCATACAATACAATCACAAACAAAAAAAAAATTCATTCTAATTACATTATAAAAAGGGAGCCAATATTAAAATCCATATATACAATATTGTTAAAACAAGTGAGATTTAAGGATTCAATAATGGATTAAGCCTAACAGTAGCAAACCATTAATTCATCGAAAATATGTAACTTATTCTAGGGTAATAGCCCGTCTTAATTTCATTATTGCTCTTAAATACATCGTTACAGTATTAATCGTATAGTAATCTTCCAAGGATCGCAATTTATTATACGCTTCTTTCGATTTTCTTATGCCCCATTTTAACAAAAGGGGCCTTAATATTTGTTGCCTTGGATATGAATATAAAGTGCAATATAAGGTGCAGTGAATGTTGGATTGAAATGACAACTTGTCACAGGGGCAAATTAGTTTATCCTTGGACCAATCGTTACACCTTGGGAGAGTTATAAATCTGAAAAATATTTTGAGTCGAAAACATGTTAATATTCTACGATAAAAAAAGGGTTGATCAACAACAAGATACAGCTGGATGTTTCTATGCAGTGTCACTTCATCGTGATTTCTGACTGATATCTTGGCCCTTTGGCTTTTCCACCTAATCGATTCCAAATACTCAGTCAAAGTTCTTTTTAGACTGGATCTGGAGACAAAGTCCATAGTAGCTGGATTAGAGAAATATTCTGGGCAACCAATACCAGAGCAAAAGTTCTTAACGTAGGTGAGCCACGTGATGTTTTTTACCCCGCTGCATTGCAAACAATCCTCTGCTATCGCTCTGTTCAAAATTGTTGCAGGATTAGTCCAGATGTTATGCCACAATAAAATTGGTGCCATCTTAATAATATCAGAGATATGTTGCATGGCATGAAGTACGTATATTGATGTACTGGGGGGCATTGCCAGAACATACCTTAAGAATGTATTCTCTATTCGTTGAATAGTTTCCACAGACTGTGTCCCCCATAGCCCTGCACCATAAGTGCCAATGGAGACACATTTAGATTTATAAATTTGTGAAAGCTCCCTAGGTGGCCTTGATCCAATCTTCTTCGCAAAGTTTGATAGGGCTCCTGTTGCTTTAGTAAATGCCAACGCTCTTGTTTTCACTGCAGGTTTCCAATTACCTTGTCTGTCCATATGTACCCCCAAATAACACAAAATGTCTGCTAAGTCAACAGATTTGTTGTCCAAAATTATATTACATGGTGCTCTGATTTTCCTTGGGCCACAGGACACAGTGAAGGTCTTAGAAACATTTATAGATAATCCCCTGTTGGTCATATATTCGGAGAATGTATTTACTGGGTTTTGCAGGCCTCTCTTAGTCTGTGACAAAATAGCCGCATCGTCAGCGTAGAGGAGTATGGGTATGGGTTTTCCTTTGATCACTGGGTAATGATTATAATTTTCTGTTAGCAAGATTCCCACATCGTTTATATACAGGTTGAAAAGCAGGGGTGCAAGGATGCACCCCTGTCTTACCCCTCTGCGGATAGGGAAAAAATTTGAACATTCACCTTTTTTGCCGAATCTCACACGCGCACCAGCCCCCGAATAAAGTTCTTTCTTTAATAAAAGTTCTAATCCTGATATCTAAACCAATATCTTCTAAAATTTGCCACAGGGTATCATGCCTCACGCAATCAAAAGCAGAACTAAGATCTACATATGTTACGTATAAATTGACCTTTTTGGCATGAATATACTTTGACATAATGAGGGCAAGATTTAAACCTTGTTCAATTGTTCCCTTTCCTCTAGTAAAGCCATATTGCATTGTGGATAAAATATCTTTTTCTTCAAGCCATTCCTGCAACCTGGTGAGAATGATCCTGCCCGCTGTTTTCATGAGGCCATCTAAAAGCGAAATAGGCCTGTAGCAGGCAGGATCATTTCTATCCCCTTTTTTATATATAGGGACCAGGATGGCCTCTTGCCAAGTCTTAATGAATCCAACTTTATTAAAGGAATTGAGGACATTTGTAAGGATTGGGGCCCAGAGGTCAGGGAGGTTTTTAAAAACATCTATTGGGGCTTTTGCAGCTGAACTTTCTTTTAAAGCTATTTGAACTTCTTCTAAAGTAAAAGAGATATCTATTGGGTAGCTAGAACCCTCTTTTTCATTTATAAATTTTGTAGGGATGTGATCATCACATGTAGGGACAGTACTACTATAAAGTCCCTGGAAATGTTGGACCCACTCCTGTGCAGAGATTGCATTGTCTATTTATATATAGTGCGCTTTCTGGCCTTGCACTGTGAAGGTAACAGAGGCTTGGAGCACCAAATATCCCCATGCTCACGCTGTGAAGGTAACATCGGCTGGGTGTACTAACCTTACAAATCTACACCGCATTCACGCTGTGGACCTTAACGGCGGCTGGGTGCTTTAAAAATCATGTCCACACACTCCTTGCCTTTGAATTCTGTGTTGTGTATGAATAGCGACATTTACTTCCCTGAAGATACTAAGCTTTTCAATATTGGTGCCTAATGTTCCTTTGAGGCTATTTTCTACAAGTTGCGCTCTTCTGTACTATTGCAGAGTCCGGTTATAGCTTCAGTCCACAGAAGAGATGTGTTCTTCATATAGCTTACTTAGCTACAGGGCTTTGGGTAAGTGTATACGTAGCTACATACCCAAATACATGTATAGGTATATGTTTGTCTGTGCTGCTTCTCACATCCTTTTCTTTCTTCCGATTTTATGCAGTCATCTTCGGAAGTATGAAGTTGTGAAGAACTCCCAAACCCTAGACCAGGCGTAGGAAGATAAGAAGCCATACCTGTAGCTGTGTTTGTTATTTTTTCCACTTCCCTTTTCCCTGGGGTGCTCCTTTTCATAGCAGTGTTGTTTTCACTCTGTGGGAGTTTGCGTTTGGGGAATAGAGAGGCTACGCAACAAGTCATCGTCCCTGCTGGCCAAATTTTGAGGTTAATGGCATTTTCATTCTTGAGCTGCTGACACATCCTGACAGCATCTAACTTGTAGGAGTATTTGAATGGAAATCTTTTTGGTACTGCTGTGTTATTGCATGTGGCAACAGTTGCAACCATTATCTCACCGTCTTACTTGTTTTTGCGCGAGTGATTACAGCTACGGAAGCCATGCGTACAGCCCCCTTTGCGGGTTCATCAGCCAATTAATTCCCTTTAACGTGAACGACATCAAGTTGATGCCTCAGTGTGTGTATCTCGTGAGCCCTTGGTAGATTGTTTTTCAACTCCACTACCTATTCCCATTTGCTTTTTGCGCTTACTTGTGCCACCTTTACATCTTTAAACCCATTATTTTCCCGGTGATGTAAATATTCATTGTATGACTTTACACAGTAAAAGGAATCACACACTATTAGTGTGGGGAATTCTCAATCCGTATTTACCAGTGCCAGTATTAGTGCTTTTAGTTCTGCCAGCTGCCCCATGCAGTCTCCAGGATATTGTGTTTTTGTGCAATTCAGATGACATTTTCCATCCTGCATACGTCCTTTAATGATAGCACATGCAGCGCAGTATTGCTGTTTACTTACAATGGCCGGTTGCGCAGAACCATCAGTGTAAATTATATATTCGTACTGATCTAGAGGCATTATTTCATTTGAGAGTATGTTCTTGTTTGTATTGCAGAAATGCTTGTGTTTTTATATTCAGGTCGTACTTATATTCTATATCTGCTGCAGTGAGAGAATTACCCCATTGTATCCATCTTGGATGTAAGGATTTAGCGTTGGGGACGCTTGCCTTTCTCGTGGCCTCTAAGGCTGGAACCGGGGTAAGCATTATTATGCGTTTCCTTCGAGCCAGGGCTCTTTCTCTATCTACAGCAGTCTGCACTGCTGTTAGAATGTTTTTTGTAGATGCAAAACTCATCTCAGCATTTGTGTATAATTGTGATTCATATGCTATTGGTACTGTTTCACCTTCATTGTATGTTAGATAGGTGTACCCAGATTGACCCGCAACTATTCGGATCACCAGGTTGCGTACATGTACATGTGTCTGCAAGTATTTTGAAGCTATCATGTCAGCTTGTAAGGAACAAAAAGTATCTGTGTGTTCCTGTGTCAAGTGTCTAACCGAAAAATCAGGTTTTATTAAACCATAGAAAGGTTTTACTCTTTCTGCGTAATGCAAAATGTATGTTCTGCCAAAATTCAAGAATCCCAAGATTGATTGTAAGTTTTTTAATGATTTTGGAGGTTGGAGCACCGCACACTCTTCTAACAATTTAGCTGCCAGTCTTTTCCCTTCACTTGAAAGCTCATACCATAAAAAAAAGAAGTTAAGGTGGGCTACTTTTGATTTCTTAAAGTTGAATTTGGAACCCTCAGAGGCAAATCTGATATGTATTCACTCTGTTCCTCCAGGTCAGTGTCCATTAGATAAATATCATCCACATAGGACAATGCCTCTTCATCCAGATTCTGAAGTAATTTAGTTACTCTTGGGGGAGTAGACAAAATTGCCGCTGGAATTGCCGCTGGAACCCTAGTGCTAAGAATGCTGTCAAATATCTGCTCTCAGGTACCATATTTTGGCAAAAGAATCCATTTGAGATATCTATTGTTGTTTAGTATTTTTTCCACACAATGTTATTCATTAATGCAACACTATGTGCATTTTGAACTGCAAACGCCTTAGTGCAAGTGTTTAAATGTCTATAATCTAAAACTAAATTATATGAATTGTCTCGTTTTGATACTGGAAACAAAGGGTTATTCATTTGAATCACATTGATCTAAGATATCCCTGACATGTTCTTTAGCTTCTTGCTTTATAGGATACTGCCTTTGTGCAGTTGGAGTATTTTTTAGTGGAATAATGTGGTGGGCTGAATCTTCATCCCATCCAACATGGTGTTTGTATAATGCTGGAGCTTGGGCTACCGCCCACTCCTGTGCATATTTATATTTCAAATATTTTGGAACAAGGTCAGAAAATGCTGGTAAAATTACTGTTTCTCCCCTAGGGCAATCCATGATGAATGCTGGCAACCAATCTTGTTCAGCTAACAAAATGTTGTAGCCAAACGTTATGTTCTCCCAAAAAGACCTCTAACTGTCCTGCACTAGTCCCCTTCCATTTGGAGTGTTATTTCATACAATTTATGTGGGACACTTACCCTAGTATCCGGTGTAAAAAGGTCAGTCCCTGTAAACCGTGACAAGCGTAATGTAGGGAGAGAATATAGGTGAAAGGTAACGAGTTTACCGAGGCCTATATATGGTACCTATATGAAATATAACAGAGCAGATTCCGAGCTGCCTTTCCTCCAAGCATTTCATTGTGGGGACCCCGCAATAGAATGTTTTGTGGAAAAGCGAGTAAAGGGACCCCAGCAGGGCCCCAGGGCACATCTGCCCATGGAGGGCATGCCGGGGGCACATGATGTGCCCCCCAAAAAGTGCACAGTCATGCACACATTGTGTGGCATGCAAAACATGGTGCATGCCACACCGTGCACAGATGTGCTGGAGGCGCTGTCATGGCGGGGTGATGCTCTATAGGCACTCCTATGAGCCAAGCATTCCCGCCGCAGTGACATCGCCACCGCCACACCACCCGCCCGGGACTACTATTGTAATCTGGTGAGCAGGACTGCAGAAGACTTGGTGGTCTTCCTCAGACCACCACTACAGCAGTACAGCAGCAAGACCGGCAACATCTAAATCAGGACCCAAGTCTTTTAAATACAACCAAGGAAATGATTTTCCCTCCTCTATCTATTTGGAGTGCGAGCTTGGTCCCATCATCTTCAGGATTATATACAGACCTATTTGCATTTTTCCTGATTCCATTTCCCAGTTCTCAACATTTTGGGGTCTCGAAAAATGTGGCCTCCCTTAGGAAGGCATTTTATGCCAAAACGCATATTGAAAACATAACACGCCTTCCACTGTTTTTAATAAAAAAGACAAATGATCTGTAAAATTACATATTTGAATTAAGTATAAAGAAATGTAAATATGTGACACTGATGTTGAACTTAAACGAATGAGAGATACCCTTCAGAATCTTAAAGACCTGTGTTGCTATAGAAAATAACTTTTGAACAATTATTTGTATATATGATGGATAAGATTTGTATGTTTTGTGTATGGTTGTGAACGAGAGGACATGTTATGTTTGTTTATTAATTCTAATCCAATATTTCTGGGGAAACAACCTTTGCAACGCAGTCAATACATCGCACTACATTTACAAAGCAGTCATTAAATCGCAATATCCTTTACAATGCATGTCACTACAATGCAGCCTTTACATTGCATGTCACTACAACACATGACACTACAACGCATGGCACTACAACGCAGGCATTACATCATATGTCATTACAATGCATACCATTACAACGCATAGTACCCCTACACTATCCAAAACCTACCCTACTGCTACACCCCCTGGAGTTAGAATAGTAATTTTTACACCTACAATGTCCAACACTTACCTTAAATGCAATGTAATGGCATGCGTTGTGATGGTATGCTTTGTCAAGGTATTATCAACCCTGGGCGTAGTTCGTGAAGTAGCGCTATACGTAGCTACGCAAACTGCGTAGTACCATGTTTGCAATGATTGCACAGTGCCGGATGCTTGTCCACACTGTGCATTCATTGAAAATGGCATCTTGCACAGTGCGAGCTGTCTTTTACTGCCGCTCGAGTAGATTTTTACTCAAGCGGCAGTTTTCTCATCGCAGACTGGTAGTTTCTCATTGCGAGCAGTCGCGAGCATACGCGACCACTCGCAATGAGAAACCTGACCTCCCCGCGTTGAGAATCTCGCCTGGAGGTTTATTTTCCACACTCACGATTGGCAACTTGATGTTGCTGATCACGAACGAGGAAAAAGTCTCGCCGGGATGTCATTTTGCTTGCTCGCGGTCGCCAACTTGACATTGAGGACCGCGAGCAAGCATAAAATGACCGCTGCACTATGCCAAGCGTGTTTGCACTGTGCTACGTGCAGTTTGCGTAGTGCGAAGTAGCATAAACTTCGCAAACTATGCAAGCGTAGCTTAGTGCTTTGTCCAGGGTTAGGTATAATGTGATGTTATGGAATGCGTTGTAAATTTAGTTTTCAAAAAATTTGTTGTAATGGCATGCAGTGTAAAGGTATGCGTTGTAAAGTATGTTGCGATGCAAAAACTGCGTTGTAAAGGCATGAGTTGTAAATGTATGCGTTCTAACGTCATACATTCTATTTCTGTTTTCATTGAAACCAGTGTTGAAGACAGTGAGGATGTAATATTGAGTTAGACCATAAGAATATTTAGCAAAGGAAAGATGACACATAGAAGAAAAGATTTTTTTAACAGAACAATAAAGAATTGAAATGAAAATTACAATCCTCTGAGCCGTACATGTTCCTGTGTATTTGTGTGAGAAGTTTCCACGAAATTTAAATTGAATAACAGAGGTGATATTTAAATATAAATTCAAATGAAAGGTTGACGGTGTTCCAATTTCTATTGATGGTTTTTCCCTGCCCCAGTATCCTTATTGAAGCAGGGAGTCACGTGTTTTTTGAATGGCAGTTTCAGTTATATTCAGACAAAGTTAAATTACATACATGCCTGATCGTCCTGTGCTCTTTTTTGTTTTAATATCGTCATATGGAGGCAAAGGTTTTAAAATCCATGCCCTGAAGGCTTAAATGTAAATACATTGGTGAAAGGTATGACGTAAGAACATGGAATAAAAAAAGAGGTCTTAAGTGATAGCTGATGTGTTAGGGCTAAATACGAATAGTCCATAAGAGATAGGCAATTAATTCAGGAATGTTGTCTAGATAAATAGGAATTTGCCTGTATTGAGGATTTCTAAAGGCGCACGTTTACACATGCTATGGGTGATGATCGATCACTTAAAGGTCAAAGTGAAGATTTAAAAAAAAAAGGATATTTGATTTGGTAGAAAAATGGTCATTATTAGTGCTCTGTGGGGAGGAGATAGGGAAAGGAGGGGGTATTACATGAGATAATTATTGCAGCTATTGAAATCCGATGTCGTGGGGTTCATAATCCAATGGGTGTCATATATACATCCAATCACAATTTAGCCATACAAAATGAACTTAACATATGGATTTTGGTGCGTTTTGAATCAAAATCTGCATATTCCTTAATTTCCTACAGTGTACAGCAGCAGGTGTGACTTGCTGTTATGTACCTGGGTAAAATTGCAGGGGTGCGACTTTATCATACCTAGTAATTACCAGATGTGGTAAACTTTGCACAATTCATAATTCTGATCTTTGCTCAAACAAGTGTTTGAATTATTTAACCCACTTCCAGTCAGGACCTAGCTGTTTTGTTGCAAACTGGGTTGGATTCTGATATGGGTTGAAGAATAAAGGAAGATTTATGTTCCAATTGCTCACAATTGTGTTTAAGCAACCTCTTCATATCATATTTCCCAGTTGTAAACCCTGTAAATAACAGCTGTTAACCAATTTATAGACTTCGAAAAAAAAGCTGAGTTTAGCTCGCTAGGATCTGAATTTATGGCATTTGGATCGCTGCAAAAAATAGCATAAAGCAATAACTTACTGTGCCATCTTGCTGCACTATTGAGAGTGGTAACAATAATTCAGGGATTCCAAAAGTTGGGCTTCTATACGGTGTGGCACTGTTAATAGCTGTTTCTCCCCTATAATTTAATATTTCTAGTGAAGGAAGTCTCTTTTCATTCAGCAGAATGTTTACTGTTTTGTGTTCTGTAAAGGGCAGGGAAGCCGTTGATATGTCTATGTTTCTCACTGGACCTTCTCCTCACCTTAGCCTTTTTTTAGCAGGAACACCTGAATTGTGGTTGGAGGTACTATTTCTGCTGTTCAGGTCAGCAGTGTCATACGTTTTAATATTATGGTGGCCTGCGTAACTTGAGACCTTTTGAGTCCCTTGTCTTTTTACCTTTAATTTCCTACATACGCATTGGTATATTCTTTTTTTGAGCAAACGCGTTCTCTGTGTAATCCTCCACTTGAGAATTTTTTTCAGCCTCTAATTGCTTAGTCTATATTACCTTCATGTAGTTCTCATCCTTGTATTAAAAGGGGTTTCATCTTCTCTGTTGTGAGTTTTCATCTCAACTCAGCTTCTAAGGCCATAACTCATGTATGTGAACCTACAGGATCAAAATCTGACTTGTTACCTGAGGTTTCCTATCTAATATTGAATTGGTAGGGATGCTGGGAGAAGCAGATAGCGGAGGAAATCGCCCTAACAGAAACACTAAAAAATAGAACCCACAACAACAACAACAGGGTTCTTTTTTAGGAAGAGGACAGTGCAAACCAAAGGGACGGGTCAGATACAACAACAAGCCGTGGGAGATGACCACGAGAAGTCAACACTACAAAAATGAGAAACATCTTCTTTTTTCAATTCATCAAACAAGATCTTGACAAAAGCTGAGGAAAGTGTCCTGTCCAAGGGCCTTTCTTTCGTTCCAACTAAAAAAACTGAATTTGTTAAATTAAAAACGGAGTTTATTGAATTCTGTCGAAAAATACGCCAAAAGATGTTTTTTCTTGGTAAGGAGTTACCAACAGTGATGGAGCAAACAGGACTACGTAAAAAAATCTATTTTTTGCCCTTCGGGAAGCCAGATACCAAAGGAAGTGATCCTTTTTGAAAAAACTGTCCTATCCGCAATTTCTGAAATGGAGAAAAGATCAAATTATGTCAACCATAACATCTCAAAAGACAAAAGAGACGCATTAATCGCCCTAAAAAATGACAACGAGGTTACGATAAAACAGGCAGATCAATCGTAGTCTGAGACACTGTGAATAAACCAAGGAAGTTTTGAAACAGTTGAACAATCCATACTGTTACAAAAAAATCACAAAGGACCCGACAAAAGAATTACAAGGAAATCCTTTTGCCATCTTAAAGGGAGGCTATGATCAAGGCTTCTTAGGCCCAAAGGAGTATGATTATTTACAGAATAAATATCCACGCATTCCAGTATTCTACATACTCCCTAAAATTCATAAAAATGAGAAACAACCGCCTGGGAGGCCTATTGTCTCCGGGTGCGATTTCCTGCTCGAGCCAATCTCGAAATATGTTGATTTATTTTTAAAAGATTTTCTGCCTCTGGTCAAGTCATATCTTCAAGATACTACTGACTTTATCAATAAGCTAGAAAAAGTCCAATTCACAAATTACAAAGATCTATTGGTGACGCTAGACGTCACTTCATTATATACACAAATTCCCCAGGAGGAAGAAGTGGCAGTGCTAACTCATTTTTTGGAAAAGAGGATTGAGGGAGCTTTTTAAAGTAAGTTCAATTGACGTGACAACGTAGTATCATAATGTTATGAGCTAACGCAAAGGACATACATGACAGCTATCAGTTGTGTGTTATTTCTATCATTTCTTGTTCTTTTTCTTCCTTCTTGTGGTGTTGTTGATTAGATTTTTTCCATTACACTGAAAAAGGAAGCCGATGATGTGAGGCTAATGGAATAAAGGTAAGCGTGTTGTGGCAAGTTTGGCGGCATAGAGATGTTAATAGAGGCATTAAGGTAGATTTTGACTGGTTCTTTTTGCTGGTTTTACAGTGAGGTTGGTCCTGATGAGAACCCAGAATTAAAAGGGGTTTCAAACGCGTAGACCGTGACCGTGGAACTACCAAACACTTGCTCTGAACAATTTGTTCTAAAACAATTGTGCTTTGTTGTATTCAAATGAACGAAACTGTACAATACGATTTAGTAATAGGTAATTATTGTATGGGACATAAAAGAAATTTGTGATTTAGTCCAAGATTGTTTGGTATGGTAATTTTGAGTATGAATGGTTAAGAACTTTTTCTTTTGATAGTGAGACTGATGTGAGTGTGGAATGGCAAGAGAACTGTGGCTTGTTGAATGGGATTTTTTCATTTTTTGTGTAATGTGTATATAAAAACGTGTATTAGATGTATGTGTAATGTTCAAATGAAAATCTTTTGAAATTTTGATAATTGAATAAAAGCGACTAATGAGCTTGAAGATGGTTTGATGGTATGTCCACACATTTTTGGTTAAAATTAATTTCCAAATAGCAAGCAGTATTGGCATTTTGGTTGGTTGTTTATATATGAGTGCTCAGCCTTACTGCTCATGAGCCATACCCTTTTGTGTTATATAGCATAGGGAGGCCTAAGGGGCATGTTAGAAAGTTACTCTAATGTCAACCAGATATACTTCCAAATAGACTATCTCCAAATCAGCTCACTTATCAAACACTATTGAGATTAAAGCAGGGATTCAAGTCCTTTCCATAAATACTCCAGTTATTAGGCTCCTAGAAAACAGGCCTGAATGTACCAGAGGAACACGCCAAGGGAAGATTAGCAAGACAGGATTTTAGGACCCTGTCATAAGGGATAGCGTTGAAGATATGTTCCCCCACTACATCAATGAGGGAATAATTTTTTGTACCAAATGGGACACTGCTAAAGTATCGATCAGAGAAGAATTCATAGCCAGCACATCATTTGTTAGAGCCTCTAAACAGAAGAGTGTAGACACTAAGAGACAGATTTCAATGTTACTAATATAAAGCCTTGAGCTCTCTAAGGAAGAGGCGTATACCAAAATTATAGAAATGTAGGGTAATAAGGCACTAGATACCTTTATGACCTTCTGTTATGAAAAATCAATATATGAATTCTCTAAGGTGATGTTTGTACCTTGAAAACATTTTTAATTCACTTCCTATGTGTGTAGTTATCACTGAGCTTTCAAGTAATTAAATATCACCGCTGTTATTCAATGTACATTCTATAAGGTTTCGAGTTTTCTTGAAATTCATAACGATTCACATTTATAAAGACAGGCAAGCTCAGAGAGTAAGGGCTAGATTGAGTACAGAAGGACACGTGCCAACTGGAAAGTACAAAGATGAGGACTGCCAAATAGAAACACCAGTCCAAATTCCTGTCATGCAATTATTGAGCAAGAAGCCAGATAACAAAGTCTATGCAAAGGTCAAAAAAATACTGTGTTCCAGTAAGTCAATGTCATACGTATCAACATACCTCAAAAACTTCAGCAGCTCTTGTTTATACAATGTTTTATCCACGCCCACCTGTAGTCTCAAGCCATAAACAAGTAAAAGTGTACTCCTGATAAATATAGAAAACACCTGCAGTCATCCCACTGAACAGCAACAATTTTAAACTACATCACACCTACAAGCCTACACAAATACATTCCATACATGGATCCTGGTATGAAACACCAAGTAATTATTGACGGCACAGTTGCAGTGAGAGATCTGTGCTTTTCTACTCATGATGCTGAGGTCCCATCTGAGAGCAAGACAGCAAACAGCCTCTTTCCTGCATTTTCCACAGTCATCCCTTGCAAATAGGAGGAGAGGGTAGAAGTGCGGGTGGAGTTTACTCATACCCAATTGTAATCCTCTCAATTGTAAAAAAATAAATAAATAAATGGAACAATAATTGGCAAAAAGGGAGAACATGGCGGCCTCAACACTGGCAGGCCGCTAGAGCGCTGACGGTGCCCACCACCAACACAGCGAAGCAGAAGAACTCATGAATCAGCATGGTACACACTGGTCCATTGCCGCCCCTGAGCCAAGGAGCAGGGCAGCAGCGCCGGGTCTCCTCTGGGTCGCAGGGGGCAGTGTTAGCACAAGCGCGGCCCGTGCTGCACGTAGTGTGCAGTGGGTGAACTTGAGGGCGTTCCTGGAGTGGAGAAAAAGCAAGGAGGTGGCCGGTGGTGAGAAGGAGGAGGAGGAGGAGGAGCGAGTAACTCTGGAGCAACATAAAGGTAGGGGGACAAGTTTAGACAAGGAACAGCAGGATCAGGGTAGGTTCTCAGGGAGAAACAATAAACGGTGTTCCCACAAGACATTTTCAGACATACCCCCTATCAGGGGCAGCCTTCAAAAGATTGAAGGCTGTGAGCCCCCCCGGCCCCAGGTGTGTAGACCTAAAGACAGCCCTCTGGGGGAGCCTCGTAGGGCTGGTAAAGTCAAGAAGAAGCCTGAGGGTGTACAGTGAACATTAAGAATAACACCCTTGTTAAGGATTTTCTTTAAGGTGTTACCCCCCTTGGTGGATATCAGAGAAATGGCAAAAGAGCATGCAAGGCGGACAGAAGGGCAGGCAGATTCTGCATCGATGATAGCAGAGGGAAGCACGTCTAAGCCGGAGGTTGGGGTCAACCAGGAGGTGGCTTTAATAAGTATGAGTGCAAAACAGGACACAATGGTGATGGAGCAAAGACTCGTAAAAAAGAGACTTGCTCCAAGATAATCCTCTCATTTAACTTCTAATATTGTATTAACCATGTATTGTGTAAATTAATATGCATAACATTGAACATACAAGAAATAGAAGCTTGCCTACATGCATTACTAACAAGTACCTCAAGTGAAATCCTAAAATGGCCACTAACAGGAAATCTTTATTGCTCATGTGTCAGCTGCATCTACGTAGTATGACGAGCTGTCGCTTGGAGGGAATTTCTTGCCCAAGCGTAGACGCTATTAAAGTGGCTGCTTAAAAGCTCACATGCTTTGCATCTGCTTTTCCGAAACTAAAAGAGGCTATTTTAATAATGCTAATGCGTGGAAAGCATTAATAAATTAATGGGATTAGAGTAGAGGTAGGTGGTATACAATGAAACCATTTATTGTCTAAATTAACATATGCCTTTTTGACTCTTTTATCAGTGTGTATTTTGGGCCTTTCGTATGAGTCTAAAGTCTGTTAACCACCTTATCTTCGCACATGGGTGGTGTGACTGAGCCAGAAATGGTGTGACACTTGAACACAGTCCAAGGACGAAAGAGATACATACCCTGGGAACCAGTACTCAAGTGACCTGAATGAAATGAAATACATGAGAATTTATACACTTGTTTCAAATATGATGCGAATACGGATGGGAAAATAAAAGTTTATTAATAAAAATTAAGAAGTGAGATTTTTAACAATGGACTGAAAGACTAACTTGCTAAATAAGCATGATGTGCTGATCATCTCCCCTTGCCTGTCCAGTCAGAGTTAGTAGTTTCATGATATTGAAACATTACTGGGAGGTCCATGAATATTGTAGGGTATCATTGAGGTAGTTCTTAGTTAGTTAGCTAGAGAGAGACGGAGAGAGACGGAGAGAGACAAAGAGAGACGTCGATGCTGAGGAGCATGAGATCGGAATGCTGTCCGAGTAAACCAGAGAAGGAGATTTGCTGAATGCTGCAGAGCTCAGGATACTGATGAAGAATCGAATGCAGAGCCACTTTATCTTAAATTAATTTACTTAGAAGAAATTTGCAGAAGAATCTCGAGGAGGAAGAGAGTGTCAGAAAGGGGTGCCACACAAGCGTGGGTGATAGAGAGGTCATCTACCCTGTCCTGAAGCCTTTGTCACCTGATCTTTCCCGGGGGATTCTTCCCAGCTCCTTAGCCAGGGGATTGGTTTTCACACCATCCTAGGTAATATTCACTCTAATTATAGCCCCTAATTTGATAAATCTGATCAATGCCTCCCTGACCACCGGAATAGTTCCTACCAAGTGGAAAGAGGCGAGGGTTAAAGCTCTACTTAAAAAGCCCAATCTGGATCCAGTAGAATTGGGCAACTATCGCCCAATATCCCTTCTACCAGCCCTAAGCAAGGTAACAGAGAAACACGTTAACCTAACTCTCTGGGTTTCTCAAAAGTCATAGCCTGCTCCATTCTTCTCAAACCGGGTTTCGACCACGCCAAAGCCCTGAAACTGCTTTATTGGCCGTGGTAGAGGAAAGTAGGAAAATCCTGGACTCAGGAGGTTTGGCTGCCATTCTACTCCTGGACCTGAGCACCGCATTTGATATGGTGAATCAATTGATACTGATCCGGCAAATCAGGAATATAGGAGTGGATGGTACAGCACTCCAATGGTTTTCCTCCTTTCTGGAGGGGAGAACCTTTCAGGTTTTTGAAGAAAACATTGTGTTGTATGGCGTTTAAATATCCGACCGAAATGTCCCAATTCATGCCCTTTTATGAGTACAATTCACATTGCCCTAATATAGGCATAGAAATCATACCCATATTTAGACATAGCCCATGCAGTCCAGATACAGGCATGGATACTTCCACCAGTACCAGAAAACCACAATGATTTCTTGGAAAATCGGCTTAAGCAGTCAGGGACATCCCCTTGCTTGAATATTGATTTGTCCAAGAACTCATGGAGTTTACAAAAAACTACCATTCCCTTTGGGTTCTTTTCTGCCGTTATTATGCCCAACTTTACATCAAACTAGGCGCCTTCAAGGTATAAATATGCCTTCACTTGCTCTATAAAACACACGGTGGTTCGGAGCAGCTCAACTATCTACTTGCCCCACGAAGCTCGCTACAGCAAGTGCCGAAGGAAGCCGACCCTCCATCTGACGCACTGATCTAGAGGCTGCATTTCTCTTGGATAGAATCCAGCTCCAGTGTTTCCAAGCTCCCCTCGCGGGGTGTTGGGAAATCGAGTCCCAAGACAGAGATACCAGACCTCCTTCATTTTAAACTAAGGTATGGAGCTGATTAGACCCTAAAGAAAAATTTGGGATAGATTCTTGGCAAAGTAACTAAACCTATGCTACACCACACTTCCCATGTACTAGACTTAGGTTAGGTACATCGGGGTAGGCGTATTTTAGAAGCACCAGTTGAGTACTATTAGCCTTTGTTATTTATGTATGTATTTATCTATGGTTTAGAAACCATACAATGCTTTTACAGTATTATTTTATAATACTCTTCACGTTGTACGCATTATACTTTGCAGCCTGTATTACGATTGTAGCAGTTCACTTTACTTGCATGAGAAAGAAGACTGTTCAATAAATCCCTTTCATTGAAAACGCCCGTCTCTCTATTTATCTGCACCTCTGATGAAACGAAGCATGCATGATTGACTGAGTACAATATCTATCAATTGACTCTAAAGATACGTTTATTCTTGGGGAAATAAAGTTGTCATGTTTATGCGGTTGTCAGAAACTAATCCCTTCTTTTGTATTCAAGAACGTTATTAGTGACCTCTGAGCTAGCTGACACTCACAATTATGTCTAATATATATTTGATAGAGACCTAGTAGACCTAAGTCCTACGTCAAATCTATAGGATATATTATTCCAATGCGCAGAACCTATTGGGAATATAGGAACTATACTACAATTGTATCTAAGCCCATTCATCTGCTGAGCGGGGTGCCACAGGGCTTCTCACTCAGCCCAACTCTTTTTAATATTTATGTGTCCCCTCTAGCAGCCAGAGTAGCTCGCCATGGAATCCAGATAATCACCTACGCCGATGACACACAACTGGTGGTCGGGCTCAATGAAGCAGACCATAAAATCCATACCCTCTACTCCTGTCTAAACGACATCTCAAACTGGATGGATGATTCCCAGTGTAGGCTTAATGGAGGAAAAACTGAGATAATGATTTTAGGCAACACTCTCAGCTTCAATCCCAACTCGATGTAGCCCTTTCTCATGGGTCCAGCCCTAGTCCCGAAAGAAGAAACTAAGAGCCTTGGTGTATGGCTGGACCAGGACCTGAGTCTTAGGACCCAAGCCAGAAAAACAGCAGCTCTCTGCTACGGTCTACTTAGAATGGCCCGAAAGATCCTGCCTCTCCTTCCCTTTGAGGCCAGGAAAGTACTAGTCCAATCATTAATACTCTTGAGACTGGACTATGGGAACGCCCTGTACTTGGGTGCCCCCATCTTCGCAGTCACAAAACTTCAAACAGTACAAAATAGTGCCGCAAGAATCCTGATGTGAACGTCCAATAGACTATCAGCTAAACCTGCCCTCCGTTCCCTTCACTGGCTTCCGGTTCAGGATCGGATTAGGTTCAAGGCCTTGTGCTTAGTTCATAAGTCAATGCAAGGACTTGGCCCACCTATGATCTCCACCTTGATTTGCCCATATAAAGCCAAGCAGAATCTTTGATCAGACGATCTGTACCTAGCAGAGAGCCCTAGGATCAAAAGGTCCAGAAGTGGTGGTAGGCTCTTTTCTTACAATGTCTCCAAACTCTGGAATTCCTACCCTTTTCACCTTCGCACAATCCCTAACCATCTGGCTTTCCGGAAGCAATTAAAGACCATGCTCTTCCCTCACCCCTTTTTGTTCCCCCCGTGTCAGTTATTTGCGCTGGGATGCTTCCGGGTAGCCATGGGCTCTATAAATGTCTTTCCATTCCATATATTTTCTGTATGTGTGCTAATGTTCTTTTCTCTCCATCCTCTCTTTTCTGAGCATAAGTCATTGCTAAATTCAAAAATATGTGTTTGATGATTGATTATTGAAATCTTCCTTCCTATGAGTGACGGAGAATGTACTGTACTTTGTAAGTGGTTCACATGAAATTAATCTAGATAAAGTTTTAAAATATTTTCAGAGTCTGGTAATTTCATCAAATGTACGAAGATTATTTTATGTCATTTCACTATCAGTTCAGTTCAGTTCAATAAACTTTATTCGGTTAAAAACAAGTAACCATAAAAGTTACAGACATAAAACGAAATACATTGATTACAATAGTTACAATAATTACATCTCATGATTATTGGTGCAGTGAGGTAGATCAGTAGGAGGTCTAAGCTATTTCAATTAGCATTTGTTTCCTAAATTTAAAAACACTTTTTAAATAATTTAAAATCACAGTAACAGTTAAAATCGTGTCCATTTTCTGTACTTCTAGAAAAGCTGGGCGACACCTGGTTAAATTCATGTTTTTAAAAAAAGGGACAATGATTTTCCTACGTATGGCACTATAAAATTTGCAGAAAAAAAGGATATGAATATCAGATTGTTGTGACGTACCATCACACAAACAGGTGGGCAAAATGTGGTTCCATGAGTTCATGCATGGAAAAGACACTAATCTAAAAAATATACAAAATCTAAAACGAATTAAAAGAAAACGATCATAGTTAGTCATGGACAGGGATAAATATGGCTGTACAGTGTTAGTCTCACAGAGAGTAGGAAGATGAGAGTGTACTGTGGGTTTCAAAATTTCCCCTCTCTTCCTCTTATCCACCAGGTGGTCCAGACAGATGGTTTTTAGTGTCTTCCTGGAAATGGTATCCATTGAGGTTGGGTCCGAAAAATATGAATGTAATCCAATCTCGGTTAGAAAGTGCTTTACATAACCCAGCCATTCCATTCTGTCCACGTGGTCCAAACTGAGGGTGTCACGTATCAGGGCCCGGTTCATAACGCATTCATTAGTAGTCCATACCCTATGCCACAGTAGGATAGGTTGAATTCTGATAATGTCCGTTATGTAAGGTTGGCCAAGTTCAGCGTGACAATTGAATGTGGCTGCACACTGTGGAACTGCTAGAACTCCCCTCAAGAATTTGTTCTCTACCAGCTGGATTTGATCAACATTTGCATATCCCCACAAACCTGAGCCATACATAGCCACAGACAAGCATGTAGCTTTATAGATGGTTAACATTTCTTTTATCGGTTTCCTGCCCAGTTTTCTAACGAAGTTCTGTAAGGCCATGATCGTTTTCATAAATAAAAGAGTTCCAGCCTTAATTGCACTTGTCCAGGAACCTGACTCATGGAATAAAATGCCCAAATAAGAAAAGGTTGAGGTGTTATCTAGTGGCACATTGTTTAAAAACATACGCTTCATCAGTTTACCTGGCTTAGGGCCACAATTCATTGTAAGGGTCTTACTACAGTTTACTAGTAGGTCCAGGTTCAGCATAAATTTCTCGAAACTGACTACTAGTTTTTGCAGAGCGCGAGGAGTGCGTGCCATGAGTACTGCGTCATCCGCATACATGAGCGCAGGGATTTCCCTCCTCCCCACCCTGGGCATATCCCTACACTCTTGCAGCATGTGACGCTCGAGCCCATTTATATAAAGAAGAAATAAAAAAGGTGCCAATACGCAACCTTGCCGCACTCCGCGACCTACACTAAATTGTCTGGAGCATTCTCCTCCCCTGCCATAACGAACAGAAGCTGTGGCTCCACTGTAGAGTTCCCTCAAGAAACAGATGATGTTATTATCCACTCCCAAACTTTTCATTATGCCCCACAGTTTAGAGTGTGATACACAGTCGAACGCTGATGAAAGGTCGCAAAAGTAAAATATAAGCGTTCAGATTTTATCCTTATATATTTATGCTGCAAAAGCATTAGGTTTAAACCTTGCTCAATTGTGCCAATCCCTTTTTGAAAACCAAATTGCAAATCACTAATAATGTCGTTTTCCTCTGCCCAGCTTTGAAGTCTTGCCAGCACAACACGTCCTAAAATTTTTACTGATGAGTCAAGAAGGGAGATTGGTCTATAACAGGCACAACTGTTCCTATCCCCCTTCTTGTAAATCGGGACAATGACTGAGGTGAACCAGGATTCTTTCAGACCCATTGAGAGAGCTGCATTAAAAAGTTGTACCAACATAGGCCCCCAGATTTCAGTGTTAGCTTTAAATAGGTCTGCCGGAATCCCATCAGGTCCGGCAGCCTTACCGCCTTTGGTAGATCTCAAGGCTAGAAGTACTTCAACTAGTTCAACTAATGGTCCATTGACCAGAGGAAAGAAATTTTTGATCATTGAAAGATTAGTTGAGAATAAGAAGTGAATTATCTTGAAATGGTAAAGAATCATAAATAATTGACCCCAGGGGTTTATTACCAAGTTGTGTGAGAATGTGTGTTTATGGGCCCAGGTGAGTATATGATATTAGAGTACCTGTTGCTGGCTAGCCGATGGATCAATGGGAGAAGGAGCTATCCCCCATATTCATGAAACCCCAATTCTGCGATTTCTAAATTGCGAGAAATACCGAATCGCAATTTAGATTTCGCAGAATGGGATTCATGAAAGAATGCGATTAAAAAATGCGAATCGCAATTGGCCGCAATTGCCGATTGCGATTTTGCCAAAATCGCAGAAAAATCGCAGAATCGGTTATTTCCCATGTTGAAATTGCGATCTCGCTATTACCGAAATCGCAAATTGCGATCTCGCTAATAGCGAGATCGCAAAAACGGAAAGTCGCATTTCGAGCACAGTGATGACATCACAACTAGGAAGCAGGCAGTTCCCTCCCTCATTCTGCATACTGAACCTGATTTGGAAGCAGCACTGGCCAGAGCTCCACTCCAGACCACCTCCAGCTCACAATCAGGAGACACCCCACTGCAGAAAATGTCCCAGGAAGCAGCAGCCAGCAGTTCCTCAGGAAGGAAACGTAAAATAAAGTTTTCAGTACAAGAACTGGAATACCTTATTGAGGGAGTGAGTAAGGACCACGACCTCAAAGGGCGTGCCAAGGAGAGGATTGCTGAGAGGCTGGAGGAGCGTGTCGCAACAGGAGGAGGAGAGCCCACAGTCCCAGCCAACACCCCATTGGAGGACCTTGTGGAGGACACCTTGAATCCCCAGGCATGCGGGGGGTAACCCGGCTGGACTCCTCCCGACCCACCAAAGAAACCCAAGGTAAGTGCCATGCGACTGCGACCCTGTCCCCTAACAATGGCCATGACCCCAGAGCTACCCATCAGAAACCCCAGTCATGCAGCCCATGCACACCAGAAAAGCCCTATTGCATTGTGGGACATGTAGTCTGACCACAATTTCCATTCAGCCCCATACAGCCAGACATGTCCTGTGAGAGTCAATCCAACAGCCAGTCAGGGAATGCTAGCCTGCATGCATGTAGCAACCTTCCATGTGTAAGATACATGTCATTAATCAACGTCCACTTTATATCACAGGTGGCGCTGAAGAACCCAGCAGTGACAGTGAGGGCCTGCAAATAGATGAGAATCCAGAGGATTCTGAGGGAGACGTTCATCCATCCCCTCAACCTGGACCATCAGGGCAAGCACCTGCACCAGCAGCATTACCACCACCTGTCACCTCAGCAACAACAGGCGCACCACAGCCGCCACCTGTGGCATTGGCAACACCAGCTGCAGCAAGGAAAACAACACCGCGCACAGCCACTGTGACAACACAGTCCAGCGGATTGGTTAGGGAGCCGCGCAATACTACACCACGCGCCGGCAGGAGGGGGGTGAATGTGCGTGTACCTGGCCTGTCTATAGAGCGCCGCATGCAGCGCATTCTCCAGAAGTAGGCATGTCATCTTGCAGCCATTCACCTGCAGCTGCACAAGACAGCGAGGAATGTGGGCCAGTTTTCTGACAGGATGGAGAAGATGACCACTGCAGTGGAGGAAAACACACAGGCCATGTTGACAGAGCGGGACGCCAAACGGCGCCGCCACCGCCAGCTGCTGACACGCCTCTCTGCGTACACACACTCCAACCATATCATAGGCAACGCCACATCACAACTTTCACGACGCTCGTTGGCCATGCAGATCCAAATGGTCCAATGCTGCCAGGATGTCGCTAGGGCACTGGAGCAGGTCACCACTGCAGTGCAGGGTCTGCAGGCAACTGGCCACCGCCAGGCAGGTGGGGGATGACGCTAGTGAGGGAAACTCACAGCAGCCTTTCATTGCCACTGGTGACAGTTCCCCGACGCAGCACCAGGCCAACTGCAGCCTCACAGGAAAATGCTGAGGAAGAGGTGGAGAGGCAACTTGGAGCATTGGCCCTGAGGCGCCACTGACAATTTTTCTCACCATGCAGGGCCATGCTGATGAGACAAGCACGCCCTCCTAAAAAAAAGGGGATGTATGACTCAATACACCTCTAATCTAACTGTTGTAAATAATGCAATATTATTGTGAATGCAACAATAATATTTATTCAGTACCAGTACATCTGACTCATGTCATTATTTCAATTGTCATGCATGCATGAGTGAAGTGTTGGGTGAGGGGAGTGGGTGCACTAGAAACAGTTATTTGTGATTTGGTTGCGGCGTCTGTGTCCGTCAGCTGGATTCTCCCCGCGTGCATGACGCGCATGTGCAGGGGGGCGGTTGTCCCCTTCCAACTCACTGCCAGATATCTCTACAGGTAACCTGCGCTTGGTAGCAATGTTGTGGAGTATTGCACACACGGCCACGATGCGGCAGCAGACCTCAGGCTCGTATTTGAGGGCCCCACCAGTCTTGTGCAGTATGCGGAAGCTGCTCTTCAAAAGCCCAAATGTCCTCTCAATGCAATTTCTAGTGCGGATGTGTGCAGCATTGTAACACCGTTGCTGTGGTGTGGCAGGGTTGAGGTATGGGGTGAGGAGGTACTCACGGAGACCGTAGGCGCTGTCACCTGAATGAAAGGAGCAGTGGGTGAGTGCCTGTTATGCGCAGCTACATGGTGACAATGTACTATTTTGTGGCATGTGTACTTACCTAGAAGGTGTCCTTCGCCAAAGTCTTCCCTGGCCAGTCGTGTGTGCATGCCGCTGTGCCGGAATATGAAGGAGTCATGTGTGCTCCCCGGATATTGTGCCACTATGTCCGTGATGATTGTCTTAGCGTTGCACACCATCTGGATATTCAGGGAGTGGTAGGACTTGCGGTTCCGGTACATGTATTCTGTTTGTGCAGGTGGGCAGATGTGGATGTGGGTACAGTCAATGCATCCAATTACATGGGGGAATTGTGCAATGTTGTAGAAATCAAACTTGGTTTGATTCAAGTCCTGTTGGGTGGTTGGGAATGTGATGTAATGGTTTAGGCGGGTCAGCATTGCCTCCAGGAAACTCCTTAGGCAGCGGGACATGGTGCTCTGGAAGATCCCCCCTGCAACGGCAACCACCCCCTGGAAGCTTCCGGAGGCCAGGAGGTGCAGGCTGCACAAGACCTGTACATGGGTAGGCACAGCATTGGTCCTCCCTGTTGGGTGCTGCATCAGGGGGTCTAGGTCCCGGATCAGCTTAGTGATCATTGCCCCATTCAGGCGGTACTTGGAGTAGATTTGCTCCGCAGTTTTGCCCAGTAGGGTGATCCGCTGGGGGAATATTCGCTCCTGTATCCTGCGTCGGTTCCTTGCTGCAGCCTGGAGCCTTCGCCACCTGACCACCATGTAGAGTCCTGGCATTGTGAGAGTCCTCATGCTCCAGCTGAGTATCCTTAAGTGTGCTTGGTCAGGCCTGCACCTGTGGCTAGTTTAATTTTTTTTTTTTTTTATTCCTTCATGGTTACCACCTGCTTTGGGTTCTCCCTAAATTGCGCGTCGCTAATAGCGATTTTCGGGGTTTTTGCAATTTGCGATTTTTCATGAATTGCGTTTGCGATTATTTAGCAAGTTCGCAAAATGTTTTGCAGAATCCATGGATTCTCACAATTTCCGATTCGTTAAAGGGGTTCTTCCAAGGTTCTGCGAAATATTTTGCGATTTCGCTATTTTTATGTTGCGATTTCGCAATTTTTGACTTTTCCCAATGATGAATTGCTTTTCTTGAAATTGCAATCGCAATAGCTGATTCGCAGCTATTGCGATCGCAATCTTGGTTGATGAATCGGGCCGTAAGTCCCCAGTTGGTGTCCTTACCCAAAACCCTAATCAGGACAAATCCCCGTTAGACTTGTCCCCAACACTAATAAGTGAAAATGACGTAACCCCAGAGACTTACTTTAGCTCCCTTGAAGGCATGTTCTTGTCACTTTCCGGGGATATCAGAAAAGACTTCGCAGTTTCAGAAGCAAACCAGGGTGAAAAAAGTAGCTTTTGTGAGGCCCCGGAGAAAAAAATAGATCTTCTATATATAATAATGCAGACTTTGGCGAACACTGTCGGGGAGTTGAAGGAAGACTTGAGCAATAGTAAAGCGGAAATGCAGGCATTAAGACGTGAGTAGCTAGAAATCCATGAAAACTGGAACAGTTTTAGAACAATTCAAGGAATTCACCAGAAACAAAACAGTCCTTAGTATTGAAATTTAAGCATAAAAAAGGTTACAAATACCTCTCAGAAGATCAAGGAGGAGGGAATAGCCAAAGAACTGCATGAAAAAACTGGCACCAACTCCTCAAAATATTGATAGTAGAACTTCAATCATGGCAGACAGGGGCTCAATACTGTTGAAGAACTGAGGATAAAAAACATGGCAGACAGGAGCTCAATACTAATGAAGCACTGAGGAGAAAACTGCCATCGCAGTAGAAATCAAAACGGTGGCCGCAACAACAAAGGTGCCGCTGACCGCATTTAGAAGAGCCCAGCTGCCATGAGGAAACATGGAAATCCCCAAAAGTAAGACTGGCAAGGTTTCCCAGTGCAGTCAGTCCGTTCAAGAGTCAGCATCAAAGGAACCATTATTAAAGAATATTGGCAGTTCTGATGTGGCATGGAGCTCCAAAGCTAAGCAGCCATCTTGAATGTCATCCAAGTGACACCGCCTAAGCCCTGTATTTTTACCACATACTCACACATTTAAATGCACAATGCACGATAACATAAAACCATGATTTATTTGTATGTAATATTGGAAAGTACATATATTGCCTTAACACAATACACCCTTGTCATCTATTCCTGATGTGAGGAGTTATGGGAAGGTGGAATTGCAGGTAGGGTTATGATGGCTTGTGTAGCTGAGCATCAACTCACCTAGTAGGAAAACACTACTATATGGGTCTCTGCATTATTGTTAAGGCTATATTGGTATGGAAGTTAGCTGCTTAATGCCAAGTACCCAGTAAGCATTTGGATTATGTTCTATGGCATATATGTGCATCACATAAGAAATGTATGCTGAAGCTAGTATATTCCTTTTGTGGAATATTTTGATAGTGAGGAGTGTGTAACTGATGTTGTCTATGGTGAAGAGAAAGCTATTGGTTCTTGCCAATTCTGCAGTGTATCTACAGGAAGTTTTCATGCTATGCCACATGGGTTTGAACGCCATTACTTCCCTTATTGCCTTCCAGATTGTTGTGAAATGCCAATTGGGTTTCTGGTTAGGTAACCAGTGGGTAATTATTGCGGTAGGCTCGGCAGCTTTACATGAATATCTGTGCCAGTTGGAGTTGCATGTCAGTGGCATTGAGTACTGGTTCTGAAAACTGGCATACCATATAAAGTTAACCTGTATGCTACCTTCGGATGGGTGTTAGTGATTCTGTGGTTTTATGCTGATTGTACAGTCGTAGCAATTATTTTGCTCAGTTTCTTGCATTTTTTAACTCAGTCCCTTGCTCAAAAATAAGCTTATTCATTACCTCCTTGTCCTGTCTGCTGCTTCTAATTTTTCTGTCCGGGCGACTGCATTTTCGGTTTTTATGGTTCAGTCGCTCCTTGAGGTTTATTTATTTGTAGAAATGAAATTTTATTTGTAGAGCGCATGGCTGCCCGAAAGCGTCCCAGCGCTTGCTTAGGGAACCCGTCCTGGTATTCCCCTGCGAGATAACCCATTACTGGGCATCCCCAAGGTGAAAGCCAGGCATCCCGCTGCGAGGGGCCGTTGTGGAGATTAAGCAGGCTATTGCCCAGAGTTACAGAGTGGGACTCCATGATTGGAATAGGCACCGAGGCGAGAATTGTCAGGTCCGGGGAAATTTTGAGCCCAAGACCCGCCGAGGCGGGGAATTGAGCCCTGGTCTGGTCCAGACCTCTGCATCAGGGTCTGCCTCTCCAACCACTTGAGCCACACTTCTCCAGGTTTTCCGTTCCCTCTCGGTTCTGCTGTACGACGGCGAGGTTGCCTCGCCTCTTTGTCTCTGATGGGTTGATTTTGGGGGCGGCGGCAGCTGCTCCTGGTGCTTTCATTGCTGCCCGTCGTCGTCTTTGGATGCGTTCCTGGATAGCAGACTCTTCCCGGGAATCGGTCCTCCTTAAAGTTGCCCTTTGATGGTTCCGCGGTGTTCGGTCCTCTGCTGGGGGTATGGTCAAGCAGGGGCCCCTGGAAGTGCCAAGCCCCGGGCCTCTGCCGGTGTTGCCAACCCCACTTCCTCCTCTTCCCAGTGGCTGTCTGACTTTGCCGGTTGGTGGTCTCCTCCAGTCCTTCCGCGCCCAGTGGTTGTCGATTCCGAATGCCTGGCCAGTTCAGACTGTTTCAGTCCTCCGGGTTTTGTTCGGACTCCCCTGCCCCGTCTTCCTCTATGACGAGATGCTTTCTTGTCAGGTGTGCGGCTCCTGTTGGAGATGAGGGCTGTTGTGGTGGTTCCTCCTCTGGAGTGGGGCAGGGGTTGCTGTTCAATTCTCTCTCTAGTCTCCATGGAAGACTCTTTGGATCTTCGTCCTGTTTTGGATCTGAAGCGGGTCGATCGCTTCGTTGTCCACCGTCCGTTCAGGATGGTGGCGCTCCAGTCCATCCTGCCTCTGGTCCTGTCGGGGCGCTTCCTGGCATCCCTGGATCTGATGGATGCGTGTTTGTGCGTTCCTGTCCACCCGGAAGTCCGGCGTTTTCTCCGATTTGCTGTGGGGTCCCTACACTGTCAAGTCTGGGTGCTCCTTTTCGGCCTTTCTTCATCGCCTGGGGTGTTCACCGGGCTCTTGGCCCCTCTGGTGGGTTTTCTTCATTTCAGGGGTTTGCTGGTATTTCCATGCCTGGACAGCTGGTTGTTTGTCTCTCCTTCTTTTTCACTGGCTCTGTCTGATGTAGATCGGGTGTGTCTTCTGCTGGGTTCCTTCTCTACCGCATAATGTCCTTCCTGGTGCCCTCCCAGTCCCTGTAGTTCCTGGGGGCTATCTTTCGCGTGGACATGGCCATGGTTTTTCTCTCGCAGGGGTGCTAGTTGTCTTTGTTTTGTCACCTTTCCTGGCTTCTGTCCCAGTCCCGGGTGTATGCCCGTCTCTGGTTACGGAGTCGGAGGGAGTTGGCGTCCACTTTGCGTCTCCTTCCTTGGGCCAGGCTACGTCTGTACCCCCTGTGGCATCATGTCCTGTCGCATTGGGTTCCTGCCTCCTTGGTCTGCGAGACTCTGATCCCTGTCACTCCGGGGATTCGGGTGGATCTCTGGTGGTGGTTGTCCCCTCTCTCTCTTTCCCGGGGGTTCGGTCTCCTTCCTCCTCAGTCTGTGTGGTCGTGTTGTCCACGGATGCCTGTGCTTTGGGGTGGGGTGCCGTTCTGGGTGCCTCCGTGGCTCGGGGTCGGTGGTCCTGTTTCGAGTCCCTCCGGTCCTCGGCTGGGAGGAGTTGGGGCGGTTTGGTTGGCTCCTCTTTGGTTCGCTCCTCTCCTTCGGGGTCGGGAGGTCTCTGTGCAGACGGACATTCAGGTGGTTCGTTCTTATGTGAATCACCAGGGGGGCATGTGTCGAGCTCTGTTTCTCCTGTCCAGGTAGATCGGCCTTTGGGCCGAGTCGGGTCCCTTGTCTCTGATGGCGGTCTATCTTCCTGGGACGGAGAATGGGCCTGTGGGTTCTTTGAGCTGGGTGTTCCCCTCCTCGGTGTCCCCCGGATCTGTTCGACCTGATTGTCCTCCGGTTCCGTGTTCCTTGGCTGGATCTGTTTGCTTCGGATGAGTCCGCCCTTCTTCCTCAGTTTTGCGGCATGGTTCCCTCTCCGTTGGCGTGGGCTACCGATGCTTTCTCGATTCCTTGGTCGAGGGGTCTGCAGTTTGCCTTCCCTCCGTTTGCCTTAATTCCGAGGGTCCTCCGGATGATTCGTTGGGATCGGGCGGAGGTTCTCCTGGTGGTTCCGGTATGGTCTCAGCTGTCTTGGTTTCCCCTTCTGCTGACCTTCTCGGTTTGCCCTCATTGGAGGTTTTCCCTGTCTCCCTCCCCGCTGCGGGCTCCTCTTCTCCGGGTTACCTCCCTGCGTCGCCTCCGGCTGGGGGTTTGCCACTTGAAAGGTTAAGTTTGCTGGGTCTGGGTTGCTCGGTTGAGGTTGCCTGTTGTCTCCAGCTTTCTGGGCGTTCTTCCACCTAGAAGTCGTATGGCCGTCACTGGAAGGATTTCTCCTCCTGGTGTCTTGTGAGGGGTCTCTCTTCTGCCTCCTGTGAGGCCGTGAAGGTTTTGGACTTCTTGCAGGATGGTTTCGTCTGGGGGCTTGCGGTTTCTTCCCTTCGGGCCCAGTGGGCTCCCATTCTTGCTTTCCGGGGTTCTTCTGTTTCCTCTGTATCCCCGTTGGAGGCTCGCCTTCTGCGGAGTTTCTTGCTTCAGCGCCCTGTCTCTCGTTCTCCTGTGCCTCCTTGGGATCTTCCCTTGGTTCTCCGGGCTTTGACGGGTCCTCCTTTCGAGCCTTTGGATTCCGTGGCCCTGAAATTCCTTTCTGCTAAGGTTATTTTCCTGGTGGCCATTACTTCTGGGCAAAGGGTTGGTGAGATTGGGGCGCTGATGGCTTCCCCTCCCTTCTTGCGCTTTTGCAAAGATGAGGTCATTCTCCGTCCGAGTCAGTTCTTTCTTCCTAAGGTGGTGTCTTCCTTTCGCTGTCAGGAGGATATTGTTCTCCCGGTGTTTTTTCCGGCTCCTGCCTCTCCTGAGGAGGTGCTCCTCCATTCATTGGATGTGCTGCGAGCTCTCGGCATCTGCTTGGAGCGTACGACTGGCTTCAGGAAGGTTGATTCCCTGTTCATCGCCTGTGGCCTCTCGCGGCTGGGGCTTCGTCCTTCCTTGTCCACTTTGTCTCGGTGGGTCAGGGGTGCTGTGGTTTCTGCTTATGACTCGGCCCACTGTCCTCTGCCTTCTTCTGTTCAGGGTCGGTCGACTCGGAGCGTGTCGTCCTCCTGGGCCTTGTTCATGGGGGCCTTGTTGAGGGTCTTTTGCGATGCTGCCTCGTGGGCTTCTCCCCGTTCTTTTGTTTCCCATTGTCGACTTCAGTTGGGGATGGCGGCCTCTGCTGCCTTTGGGGCTCGTGTCCTGTCTGCGGTGCATGTTTTGTGATATGTACTGTTTTCTGTTTGATTCAAATGGACCTGTTTTCTCGCATTTTTTGGTCTGTTTTTTTCTTACAATCACCGTGTGCTTGGGTATGGGCTCACTTGTAAGGAATGGGATGGGGAGACAGGACGAGGAGGTAATGCCCGGTTACTCACCGGTAATATCCATTACTCCGAGTCCTGGTCTCCCCGTCCCATTCCTTGGCCCTTACCTCCCTCCCTCGTTTGGGTTTTCTTTGGGTGATTGTCTGTTTCGTTCTGGTTTTCTTTGGTATTCTCAGGATGTTCTGTGACGCACTTCCCCCTTTATCCTCACCGGATTGGTGACGCCATATTGGGGGAAGTACAAACAGCTCAGCTAGGCTAGGGGTTCTGTGGAGCAGACTAGCTGCTCACTTGTAAGGAATGGGACGGGGAGACCAGGACTCGGAGTAATGGATATTACCGGTGAGTAACCAGGGATTTGTTGGCATGATTTCACATTTGAATGCCTGCACTCGCCTTTTGAAGTTCACCTACTACTTTAAACGTGCCCAAAAATATGTTTGACTGATATAATCAATTAAATCAAACTTCACTGTCTTTATCTGTAAAAATGCTTAGATTTTGCTGGGGTTTCTGCTAATGCAACAAAAATGCAAATTAAACATAACTAATTAAGGGAAATATTATCAAGGACAGCGTCAAAATTATTGCCGGTTTAGCGGCAGAAAACTGCTGCTAAAGCGGCGATAATAGGTTTGATAATATGCCCTGCAGAATTCTAATAGAAGCCCATGTTTACACCAGAACATGGACTTTTATTGGAATTCTCGAAGGGCATATTATCAAGCCCATTATCGCCGCTGTAGCTGCAGTTTTCTGCCGCTAAACTAGCGATCATTTTTAACACCGTCCTCGATAATATGCCCCCAAGTTAAGACCAGCGGCTCCTAATATGCATTTTTGTCTTTGCTTTAATCTGTACAGCATCAGCTAGCATGAGTAATGAAAACAAACAATGGACTGAAAAACAGAAATTTTAATTAAAAAAACTATAGTACCCAGCAGTTTCTGGGATAGTACTACCAATTCGGGTATCTCATTCATGCATTATAAATGTCCCTATCAACGTGAGCCCCTCCTCTTTCGTGTGGCTGCAGTAACATAAGCCTAACTCTGTTGTTATTATTCATTATGCATTTTATAGACTGCATTTATTTCTGCTATACAGTTTCACACTGCTTTCAGAAATGCGTTCACATTTCCCTTTACTGCGTCCTCCACAGCATGCTAAAATTGATACTCACACACTACTGGAATGATAACATTCACACCTAGTGCCTCATTAAATGAGCTTTGCCTTGGTAACTTGAAATTGCAGATGAAGTTTCCCATGAATAATGTTCGGGTTGGCGCTTGGGCTTGCTGGGGCCGCCATAGTCGTTGACGATTCTGGAGCCTTCCACATGCTGTTGCTGAGCTCCACTTTACAGAGAAACTTCAATGTTGGATTGCTTAGTTCTCCTTCATCATGTAGTTTGCCACTGTCTTATGTCTGGTGGCAAAATGAAATAAATCTCCTGTCTACCCTGTCCTAGAACCTGTGTCTGACACAGAACCGCCAGAAACAGGAGAGACATTACACTGGGAACAACTTACTGTTGGATGATCACACCGGTCAGTATGACGAGAGCAGAATATAGGCCCAAATGCTTTGGAGAAAAAAATGGGACACACACACCAGTAGCACATTGGGGTGGGGCCGAACTAACTCCATCTGGTTCCAGCTGCCACTTTTATTCGGCATCCAACATCCGGCCCCTCCTTTACGTGGGCACTACCATCATGCAAAACAGCCTGTGTCCAAGCTGCAAAATACACCCACTGGGGGGGCCTGGCTTGGTGAACCAGCATGGCTGACGTGGTCTAGACACGCTCTGTCGGGCCCCACGATTATCCTCCACATATCCTGACTCCCGCAATACTTTAGCGGCTCCCGGGGCTCTCACATAACCTTTGCACTTGGTAAAACTGTCCCTGCGTTGTTTTTAGTGTCCGGAGGTCCTGGGACCGGAGCTCGGAGATCCCGGTGTTGTGCGACCCAGACACAGCGGGTGGAGCCGGGGCCTCGAGTTTGGGGACTGCACCGGAAGGGTGGATTCGCGGCAGCGGTGATACCTGGTGGGCCCATGTGATAGAGGGCCTAGCGTACGGCGTTCGGGGGGGCACATCGACCCCCGGGGAATTGCTGGAGCCGGTTCAGATGGCGTGTGAAGTTCCCTAGACTGGATGTGGAAGCGGAACAAGCGATCGGCGGAGGCCTAGGCGGCGGGAGCGGAGCGACGAGCCCGGGGAGGCGGACCCGATGACCAGGAGTGGCGCGTGTCCCGGGTTGCTGCTGGGGCCCCTTCTACGGCCCCCGCTTCAGACGTAGACATGCCTGCGTGGGGGCCCTGTTACGTGAGTGATCACCCGGCCAGCCTGCTGACCAATGTGTGAGGCCTCCTGTGCGCACAGAAGCCGGGGGCCAAGGTTAAGACGTGCCCTGCGTCAGTGGGCGGCTGCTGCGGTTGGATTGTACACCCGCCTGAGGACTTGGTGGCGAGTGGCTTGAACTGGTTGGTGCCCTGGGGTCCTTTCGGGGAGAGCGGAGTGGTGTGTGGGCCTGGGCACGTGGCCTAATCCAGCAGCCTAGGTGGTAGGCTGGAAGTAGCCGACATCATGGTCAGGGGCCCTGAGGAGATGGAGGCCCCCTTGTGGTGTCGGGCCCCCCTGCCGAGCGCCTCCTGGTAGCGGGGCTTGGTGGTGCCGACGGCCGTGGACGTCAGTGGCGGCATTGTGAACTAGCTGGGCCTCTGGGACGCCCGCGGAGCCTGCAGCAGTGACAGAGGGCCCACAGGAGATCGTGGGGAGGTCTCCTTGGCAGAACCGGACTTGATTTGGACCCGCAGTAACGGGCTTACACCCCACCGGTGAGGAGAGTGGGTGGGGGCAGTGTGGTATCTGGCGGTCCCCTCCTGGCGCGGAAGGAACTCTTGCGGAGGGCCAGGTGAGCGGACTGCATAAGGTGGAGGTGTGGGGAGCAGCGGGCGAACTGCGGACCCTGACTGGGGGAGCCTGCTGGCAGATAACGGCCAGCGTTGACTTTGGGGGCCCTCTTCATAACGTGTGATTTAGTGGAGGCGGTGCTTGGGACTTGGACCGGTCTGGTGGGTACCCGGAGACAGGTGGCCATGACAAGGGGCAGGGGCGGTGGTGATACCACAACTCATGGGCCCATTGATAAATTTACCGGGCCTAGTGGAGGGGCTGGAGCAGCTGGGGGACAGCAGGAACCCGGGCCGGATAATGCGGCATTGATGGCGGCTTTCACGCAGTCCCGGGACATTTTAAACGCTGAAATTGGCGCAGTAGGTGTGGACGTCACGCTCCTGCAACAGGACTTGCGGAACGCTGTGTCTCACATCACGGAGGCAGAGACTAGGATTTCGGGTATGGAAGACTATGTCGCAGCCCTGAAGTGTCAAGTAGCCAAGATGGAAAGCGTCCAAAATGGTCTGGCGCTGCGGGCTGAAGATGCAGAGGGACGAGTGCGACGCAATAATCTGCGCTTTGTTGGATTTCTGGAAGGTTGCAAGAAGGGTGATATGGAGAAGTTCCTGACTCAACGGCTGGAGAGCTGGCGCTCTGTCCCGCTGCTTTGTGCTTTGTGGTAGAGCGGGCCCACCGGCCCTGATCCAGAAACCTCCAGTGGGGGCCCGGCCACGGGCAGTAATTACGAAATTGCTGAACTATCACGATCGCAACATAATCCTGAAACAGGCCAGGGCTAAAGAACCTCTGTTGTATGAGAACAGTCGCATTATGATTTTTCCAGACTACACACGCCTGGTGCAGCAGCAGCGTCAGTTGTTCCGGGACCGCAAACTTCCATATGCCCTTCTGTTTCCTGCCTAGCTAAGGGTGGTTTTCCAAACGCGCACACACTTCTTCGATACCCCGGAGGAGGTCTTTAAGTGGACCGATGAGACGGTGAGGGTGCGACCGCACACGCCGCCGGGGCTGGACTTGGACTTTGCTGTGAGCGAGGCCCATTCAAAGTCTTCCAGGGGGTCTCGCCGGGAGGGGAACTGGCAATCCCGATCTAGGCAGCATTCTGCTTCGGGTGGGGCCATGGCCCGGGGACCCCCGGCTTATGGACAACAAGCTGCAGACCTATGACTTGTGCATTGTATGTTTTGACTAATGTCTGCTGGCTCCTTGTAGGGGGCCTATAAATGTGTTTTGACATCTTTTTGCAGGAGGGAGATGTGATACGGGCCGTTCCCCCCTCTTCTTTGGTCTGGTTCTGGGTGGGGACGGGCTATGATGATATGGGTTGTTGGTTGGGGATTCATTGACATGGGGGACTTTGGTGTCCACGTTTGGGGTCGGAAGCCCATCTTGCCGCAACAGGTACTTCAACTGTTTTGAGGTATGGGGGTGGGGGCCAGTTCTTTGGGGAGGGGTTTGTTCTGGGTGGGGTTGGGTCGCACAGCCACAGGGAGTCCTATACATTTAGTCTATGCATGCCCTTATGTCCCGGTATCCGTGAGATGAACAGAGCAGCTCCTGGATGACGCATTGCGCTGACAAAGCCCCGGGGCCTTCGCATACTTAACTGGAATGTACGTGGGGTTTTAGACAAGATTAAGAGGGGAGCGGTACTGCGCAAAGCAAAACTAGCTGGGGCTAACATACTCCTACTACAAGAAACTCATTTACTGGGTACTAAAGCCCTGTGCTTGCAGCGATACGGCTTCCAGCAGGTCTTTCATGCAGGACTTGTGAGGGGATCCAGGGGTGTGGCTATCCTCATACACCGTAGAATCCCCTTCATCCACGCGAAACTATGGGCAGACGCACAAGGGAGGTACCTGTTTGTTAGGGGCATGGTGGGGTGGGACCCCCTAGTATTGGGTTGTGTTTATGCCCCGTCGCCATTGCAGTGGTCACTGGTCGAGAAACTGTTCACGATCTGGGCGGACATCTCGGATGTGCTCGCAGCGGTTGGGGGCCACTGGAACGATGTCCTAGATGTTACCAAGGATAGGTTTAGGCCGGGGGGGCGCCCAAGGGTAGGTCATTCAACGAAACTGCAGGTTATGGTGGTGGGACTGGACTGGGTGGACTCATGGAGGCACCTTCATGGGGAAAAACGGGAGTACACATTTCTTTCTGCTGTTCACAAATCCTTCTCCAGGTTGGATTATATGTTTGTTCCTAGAATAGCGGCTGGACGAGTGGAATCAGCGGCGATTCTCCCAAGGGGCCTCTCAGATCACTCGCCAGTTTACGTGGAGCTTGGGCTGGGCTAGGGGAGGCAGCCATTCCGCTGGCGCTTATCGGTGTGGCACCTTCAACAGGAGGACTATAGAAGGCATACGCGTGAGGCGATTTCTGATTATTTTGCCGGGAATGTTGGTTCGGTCTCCAGCGCCGGGACGCTATGGGAAGCATTGAAACCTATGTTGCGGGGGTGGATATTGCCCGGTGTGCGGCGGAGGGCGGCCCTGGTGCGCGCAGAGGCGGAGATGGAGGAGTTGGAGCATCAGGGATCATCGACCAGGGAGACTTGGGAGGTGAGCCAGCTCCTACTGGCGTAACAGTCCTATGCGGCTCGCCACGTGGATGAGGTGAGGCAGACGTGGTTAGCTATGAGCAGTAGAATCTGCCAGTGGGAGATAAGTCAAGCAAAATTCTGCATCGGCTCTGTCAGGGGACCTTTCATGCGCAGAAGTTGCCGGGGATCCTGGATGGAGCAGGAGATCCATTGACGGACCCAGGGAATTGGCGGAGAGCTTTGCCGCGTACTATGCGGATTTATACGCCCCACGGGAGTGCCTGCCGGAATATGTGGTTGATAAATTCATAGCTGACTTGCCCCCTAAAGCAGTGTCGGATGAGGTGCGAGATAGGTTAGAACTCCCCCTGACAGAAGAGGAACTGGGCACGCCCCTGGGTGAACAGAATTTGGGGAAAGCCCCCGGTCCGAATGGTTTCCCCAGTGAGTTTTTCAAGAAATACAACACGCAATTAGCCCCTCACTACCGGGCGGCGTTGGAGGAGGCCAGGGCCCAGGGCAGGCTCTCTCCGGATTGGTGGCATGCTGAGGTGGTAGTGTTCCACAAGCCGGGCTGACCCCCAGAAACATGCCTCCTATCTCCCGATTTCGCTCCTCAACGTAGAGGCCAAGGCATTGGCCAATCAGCTTCTCCCTCATATTTCGGAGCTTATCCACCAGGACCAGGCCGGCTACATGCCTCAAAGGGCGACCAGACACAATATCCGACGGGCACACTTGGCAATGGAGCCTGTTAGGGGCACTGGGCAGCAGGCTGCGTTTCTCCTTGCTGACATGGACAGAGCATTTGATTCATTAAGTTGGGTGTATCTGTTCTCGTTACTGCCGCGGCTTAATCTTGGACCTCGCTTCCTGTCCTATCTGTGCCCTCTATATACCGACCTAACGGCCTCGATTCGAGTTGCAGGAGTGATCTCGTCTAGATTTCAGATTCAGCGTGGTACCCGGCAGGGGCACCCCCTGTCGCCCTACTTATTTGCTTTAGCTATGGAGCCCTTAGCGGCGTGGGTGCGCATGGATGCGCAGCGGAGTAGGTTTGAATGGGCGCAGGGCCCGTCCAAAAGAATTGCGTTATATGCAGATGATGTCCTCTTCTTTCTTACGTACCTTAATAGATCAGGGCCGCACCTCCTGTGGATAATACAGATCTTCGGTGAGACATCGGGGCTCGATATGAACCCCCACAAGTCCACATTGTGAGTGCTGGGGGAGCGGGCACATGCAGTAGGTGATTGGGCCTCTTCACTCCAGGTAGCGATGGGAGGCCTTAAGTATTTGGGGGTCTTCCTGTCAGAGGTCCCGGCCGTGTCCTGGGAGCGGAATCTGGTGCCAACCTGGGACCGTGTGCGAGCCAACCTCAATACCTGGTCGCGTATGCCGCTTACCATATATGGCAGGTCGGCGATATTTAAAATGGTGGCACTCCCCTGCCTGCTCTATCAACTGCAAAATCACCCATATCCGATATCGCCGGGCTGGTTTTGTCAAGTGAACTCCGCCTTGGGGCAGTTCCTATGGGGGGGGTGCGGTACGCGTGGCATTACGCACATGTTTCCTTTCCACTTATTGTGGGGGTGTAGTGACCTCGGATATCCTCTCCTACTATCAAGCCTCGCACCTATTGGTATTAAATGGGTGGTGGTATGGGGACAGGAGTGACCCTGCATATGCCATGGAACGTTATTTGATGGGCTCTCATACGCTACACACAAACCTGTACTCAGCATCACTGCGGAGTGTGCTGCCGGCGGCCACTCAGGTGGTGTTCCACATCTGGCGGCAGGCTTTGCGCTGGATGGGGTGGTGGAATACCCTGACAGCGGAGACCCCTCTGTGGCATAATGGGCGGTTTCCTGCCCTGGCATCACTACAGGGCTTTAGGGGATGGGACAGCATCAGCATTTCGACACTAGGGGATGTGATGCAGGGTACGACATTTAAGTCCTTCCAGGATCTTAGGGAGGAATTTGAGATGCCCATATCCCAGTTTTTTAGCTACCTAAAATTTCGCCACGCCTTGTCCCCCAGCCTGGAGGGGTTGGAGATCCTCCCCGAACTTAGCCCGCTAGAGGCGAAAGTGTTGATGGGAGATCTGGAGACTAAGAAAATATCCTGCATTTACCAGATGCTGGTTACACACAGTTCCCCCACACTACAGAGGCTCAGGGAGCATTTGGAGGAAGACGTGGGCGAGCTGGAGGAGGAAGACTGGAGGGAGGCTCTGGCGGCTCCCTGGGGTGCCGCCATTGCTATGTGTCTTCGCCTTATCCAATTCAAATACTTGCATACAGTCTACTTTACCAGGGTTCGCCTCTGGCGGGTGGGACTATTTGCCTCACCAGACTGTCTCAGTTGTAGCAGGGAGGAGGGGACATTCCTGCACACAGTCTGGAGCTGTGGAGCTCTTGATCGATTCTGGAGTGGGCTCTTGGCCTGTCTGTCTGAGGTGTTGGGTTGGGTGCTTCCTCGTACACCACAGTTTGCCCTATTACATGTAATGGACGGGGTTAGGGGTAACCTATATAAAAGACACCTGATGTTGCTGGGCCACACGACGGCCAAAAGAGACATAGCTAAAGGGTGGAAGGACCTGTGAGCCCTGTCGGTGGCTGTCTGGAAGAGGGGACTAGACTTTTACATGGGGCTGGAGCAACCGATATTTGTGGCCAAGGAATGCCTGCGGAAACATTATAAAATTTGGAAGCGTTGGGCGGATTATAGGGGTGCCTGGCTGGAACCCCCTATGGAGCAGCAGGATCTTCCCCAGGAGGGGTGATGGGGAGAGTGCATTGGAGCGGTGGGGCATGGAGCTAGGGAGATGGGTGAGCTTATACATGTTTTACCTTTTGCGCTGTATATTGCTTGATGTGACTGGGTTGGGCCTGGTGTTGGTTGTGGGGGGGGGTGGGGCTTGGGATGGGAGGAATGGAGGACGGGAGGTTGGTTAGGAGGGTTTGTTTATTTAATCGGTAATTCATGCGTGTACATTGAAAAGTCGATTGCCGTTGATGCTGTCATATTTATGTTTGCAGTCGTCCCTTGGGTACAGGGCCCTGCATTATTTGTGCAATCTGACAATAAAATCTGTTTTAAAAAAAATAAAATACACCCACTGGCGGACCATCAAATGGTATGGTCCGCCAAACATAAAATTCCTCCTTTGTTCAGAATAAAACAACTACAAACAGTTAAACAGTGATTCGAAACTTCCTGTGGAAACTACTATTGAAAACAGATGCTTAAATGGGATAGGGATAGGGATAGGGAGAGCAAGATGGAGAGGGATAGGGAGAGAGAGAGAGAGAGAGAGAGAGAGAGAGAGAGAGAGAGAGAGAGAGAGAGAGAGAGAGAAGACCATAGTTTCAGTAAAACTGTCATTATACAAGTACATAATCCTTCAGACGGGAATATGCTGCTGGCCTTGGTCTGAGGTGGTACCTCCCACTCCCTCGACAGCCTTCACAGTCCGGATCATCTGCTCTACCACTCACTCTGGCCTGCTGACAGTCTGCATGACCACACAGGATTCCAGCTCGACCAGGTGACTTGGCACAGCTCTTGGGCTCCTGGCAGCTGCCAGGTTTTCCGTGGCTGAAGAGCAAAAAACCCCTTCACAGGGCACTGATGGTAGCACAACATCAGCTAACTCAGAGTCAATGTCTTCTACCTCAGCTGATGCCCAAGCGTCCAAACTTGCTTGAGTTCGACATCTTTTTTACCAAGAGACATTCCTCGTGACAGTCTCTTTAGATCTCCCAGCAGTTATCATAGTTCCTTTGATTCCTTGAACAGTCCAAGTGTCTAATTCAAATGGAAGTGTGAATTTCCCTAATGGATTTCGAATCATTAATCATCACCAGATCTCCTATTGCTAATTGTCTTTCCTTGGCTCTGCGGGCTCTGGACATTCGTTCGTTCGGAATTCGTCGCTGGTCTAACCTTTTCGATGCTTGCTGTTAAAGATCCATCGGTTGAGTCACCTGAGGAAACATATCTCCTACCGCTCTCCGGATGCAGAGTGATCCAGGGTTGACTTGAGTAGAATAGTGAGGAGTAAGTCAGTACTCTCGTAGAAAAGTGTATAGAGCACCCTCCAAGGTTTGGCCACGAGCCACAGTGATCCAAAGCACTTTGTTAAGTATGCGCATGAAACGCTCAGCTTCTCCATTGGTATGAGGCCATATTGGTGTGATTTTACGATGCTGCACTCCCCTTGACTGTAGTTATTCTGCCATTTCATGACTAGAAAAAGGGGGACCATTGTCTGTCCGTATGTTCTTTTAGGAGTCCATCAGGGGCCATGGTTTTGTTCCAACAAAGGTATGGATTTACTCGCAGTGGTTGATTCTAGGACCTCCACCTCTGGATATTTTGAGAAGTCGTCTATCACCACCAGCATGTGTCTCCCATCCAGAAGAGTCCCGAAATCCAAACTTGCTCAGAGCCACGGATGTGGTGGTATGTCTTCAGTGACAATCGGCACTGGGGGTCCAGCCGGGCCAGTGGCTTGACAGAAAACGCAGCCATGAATAGTTTGCTCTACGAGGTCACCCAGGCGGGGAAACTATACTTTACAGCGCAGATGGGACTTTGTCTTCAGGATTCCTTGATGCGCTATGAGTGCAAATCGTCCACTGGTTGCTGCAGCATCCTGGGAATTACCAAACGGGATCCTCTCATAAGGCATTCTTCAGCAGACATGGCCAGGTCTTCTCAAACCTTGTGTAGTACACTCAGCGTGGTGGTAGCTTCCTCAGTCCTACTGGGTAGCTTGTCAAATAGAAAATGCCTTTTTCTTGACATCACTACAGCGAAGGCCAACTGAAGACACTCATCTTCTTTTGTAGCTCTCACGATCTCCTTGAGTGAAATGGGCTGGGGCCGCTCCACTATGAACCTGACATACTCTTCCACCTCCTCCGCCACTGATTATACTTCTTCTGTGGCTGGTCTCGCGTGTCTTGACAGGAAATCAGCAGGATTCTCGGCACCAGGGTGATACACTACTTGGAAGTGATATTCCTGTAACTGGAGGATCCACTTTTCTGTCCATGGTGGAGGTTTTGAGGAGGCGCCCATGAATAATGGAATCAATGGCTTATGATCCGTGTGTACTATGAATGATCAGCCATAGAGATATAAATGGAAATGTTGGCATCCTCATTGACCAGAAATCGCTTCCTTTTCTATGCGCAAGTATCTTTGCTCGGTATCAGTAAGAGCACGACTTGCATAGGCGACTGGTGCCCACTCCCCATCATCTTGTTTTTGCGACAGCACTGCCCCTAAGCCAATGGGACTGGCATCAACTGACAGTTCTGATTCTTTGGCTGGGTCAAAGTACACTAGCGTAGTGTTGGCGAATAAAGTGTTGTTTGTGTCCTGAATAGCCTTTTCCTGGCAAGACCCCCATTACCATGTGGTGTTGGGCTTCGTGAGTTCTCTCAGAAGACCGGTGAGCTCAGTCAGGTTTTGGATAAACCACCAACAGTATGTCACCATACCAAGGAAACTTCTCACTCTGGTTACAGAGGTGGGGGCTGGAGCCATCTGGATGTCATAAACTTTTGTAGGATCAGGGGATACTCTGTGTTGAGAAAAACGATATCCGAAAAAGGCTCTCTCTTTCTGAAGAAAAGCACATTTCTCTTGATGAAGGGTGAGACCACTGTCTTGCAGTCGCTGGAACACTTCTCTCATCGGTCTAGGTCTAAGTGCTCTTCCAGGGTGGGGGCATGCACAAGAATGTCATTGCTGATGTTAAGAATCCCACAGATGCCAGCGAGAACTCCTCAAATTGTATTTTGAAAAATGTCAGCAGCGTTGGAAACCCCAAATCTCAGTCGCTTGTATCTTCGAAGTTTCACGTGTTTTGAAAACGTGGTTATGGCTCTTGACTATGGATCCAGCAGAAGTTGGTAGTATCCAGCACGGAGGTCCATTTTAGAGAACCAATGAGACCTGCTCACCTCAGTCACAATGTCATCAATGGTAGGGGTCAGATGAAGCTCTCTCTTAATCGCATGGTTGGGTAACCTCATGTCAATGCAAATTCTAACCTCGCCTGGTTGTTTAGGTTTCCTGGCTTTGACAATTGGTGACACCCAGTGAGTCGGCCGTCGACTTGTTCAATGATATCCACCTCTTCTAGCTTCCTCACTCTTGTTCCACTTTTGGCCTTAAGTGAAACGCGACTCGTCTATGCTTGAGGGCCATGGGTTGAATGATGGTGTCTACATGTAGCTTTAGACATCCGATTCCTTTGAACAGGATCTTGAAATCATCCACCAATTATTCCACACTATCTTGGTGAATTGCGAATGTGAAGGCTACCAGTTGTAGGTGCTCGGCGGTGTGGCATCTTAGCAGCATCCCAGAGCCTTCCTGGCTCACATAAACTTTAGTTCCAGTGGCGCGAGAGTCATGAGAGATGTCTGCAGTTAAAACTCTAGCCAAAGGAAGAGGGGTGGTTGACCCGTAAGTGAATACTTGGGTCGATGTAGGTCTAAAAAATGGTGTGATGGGGAGAGACTGTAGCAGGGAACTCACCATGATGTTGATGGATGCCTCAGTATCTATGAGTGCCTGAATGGGATGTCCCGCCACCAGAATGCTGCACTCCAGGATTCTCCGCTTTGGACATCATATGGATTACATGTATCGCTCCCTCCACATCATCGTCATCCATGTCCTCTTTGCCTTCCATGATTGGAGGCGTATCCATGACATTTACTTGGCTGGGTCACGGTCTCCTCCGTGACGTGGAACGGCATACTTTTGCGAAATGGTGGAGTTTGTTGCATGCTGAACACTTCTTTCTTTGAGCTGGGCATGGCCCCTGTTGGGGAAACCATCCTCGAAATGCGCCGTCAGTGCTACCTCTAACGTAGCATAAGTGTGAGGAGGGCCTGCTTCTGTCACCGACCGTCACAGCTTGTGGATCGCTGTACCGCCAAGATTCAGTAGCATGGGACACCGCGCCGCTCAGCCTCCAGACCCACTGCCAAAAAGTATGTTTCCAGTCAGTCTACCCAATCTTTCCACTTGGCCGCTAGCGCTGACTGCGGACCTTCCATTAAGAACGGTTCAATGGGCTGTATGGTGGCCATTTTGCAGGTGACGTGCAGGTCCTGGGGGCTGTAGCCACTTAGGCAAAATGGAGAACAGTATGGCTGGGGAGCAGAAGGCATGAGAGTAATTGGCCATCCGATGCTTCTCTGCTGGCGCTATATGCCCTGTGTGCTTCCAGATTCTCCCTCTGTATGTTCCTCCAGTTGGTTAAATTTGCCCTCTGAGAAAAATGGTCAAGAGAATGCTCCTTTAGTGGAGGCAGGATTACCACTTGAGCAGGCAAGGAGCACAGTCTTAACAAGCAAAGGACAGGTGCAGGAAGTCCACAATAGGGCTCAGGTGCAGGGAGCATAACCCATAAGACCTCCACCAGATCACTGTCCTAGCAGGCATTGGACAGGTGAAAGGACTTGCCTGGAGTTATTTCCTAACAGTGGCGGTAGCACGCCAACCCAGGACAGGCAGAAATCCGGGCTAAGCTCTCCGCGCGTCGGAATGGGGGCATGGCCTCGAACGAGGGATGTCGCACACAAGTACGTGCCCCTGCGTAAAGAGCTGAAACCAATTTGGGCGAGGAAAACACTGCTGCGGCGGGCCGAGCTGAAGTAAACTGCTGAGCACGGAGGCGGAGGTCTCACCTTCCCAAATGTGCAGAAAACATCCACAATGACACCACTGACGGCCACACAGGGCGAGTACTGGCACCGTCGAAGGCAGAGACTGCATAAGGCAGGCACAGGGCACAGCACCTCAGGTAAGAGTGGGGATGAAACACTCCCTCGTCGCCAGTTGTTGGATGCTCACACCGGTCAGTATGACGTGAGCAGAATGTAGGCCCAAATGTTTTGGGTAAAAGATTGGGACACACACACCAGTAGCATGTTGGGGTGGTGCCGAAATAACTCCATCCGGTTCCGGCTGCCCCTTTTATTAGGCATATAATATCCAGCCCTTTCTTTACATGGGCACTACCATCAAGCAAAATAGCCTGTGTCCCAAGCTGCAAAATACACCCACCGGCGGACCATCAAATGGTATGGTCCGCCAAACATAACACGTACCTTCTGTTGTATGGGAGCACAAGTCTACAGGTCAGAGACACAATTGCTGGAAGGTAACTTGTGGGTGGCAACAAGCCCAGTTCCAGAAATGTTTATCTGGATGGGCCAAGGGTGTGTTTGGATGGGCCAATGCGGGCCTAATTTATAACAATTCTGAAGGTACACACCCTAGAGTTACACATGGACATCAATTCACCAAAATGCCAGGGGTAGCGGAAATTATATCACACATCCTTAACCTTAATGACATCACAAGAAGTACATCATATGACCTTTGACCCTAAATCTTCCTGCGAAGTGATGTACTATGCCCTTAACCCGTATAACATCACAATAATTGACATCGCTGAAGTTGTAATAAAAGCCATAATAAAACATGACTAATCCAATAACATAATGTTGAAAAATGTCTGTTATAGATATCACTTGTATTAGGGTGCTGAAGTCATATGAAAGGAGTTCATTATTCGTTTTTCTGAGTTTAACATGAATTAATATTTATTTTTTTAATTGTTTTAATTCTGGTCAGCAGTAAGAAAATACAGAGTTACACATCACAGATATTGTTGATTATTTTGACATACCTCTGAGTGGTACAAAGTTTTTGCATTCGTTGACATGTTATAGCCTATGTGATACTTTTTCTATCGCACTCTCCCAGGTGCTGTTTCCTACTTAGTACAATATATCCGAGTTACACATTGTTTACCCCTGCTTCCCACCTCCTCGCTCATGTTACTGTGTGTTCACCTTCCCAGCCTGTCTGGAGAGTCCCGACTATTCAGACGCTATGTGGGAGGGCTATATTATGTGTTCAGTCCTCGTTTTGTGCAGACCTAAGGTGTTGTACAAGGGGTTCCCAGAAATCCCTGGGTCTAAAGGCCTGTGGTAACTCCTCTGCATATTTCTCCAGTGTCTCTTTGCAATAGGTCATATCCGCAATCCAGTCCTTGTGTTGTGGCGGGTTCTTGTTACCCCATCTTACAGCTATGCGTCTCTTTGCCAGCACTAGTGCCACAGCTAGAAGCTTTCGTCTCTTAGCCAGCCGGATCTTATAAGATACCCAGCATGCACACCAGTGGAGCGTTAGGTACATGCTCTGCCAGCATTAGTGTGAGGGTAATTGTGACGTCTTGCCAATATTATCAGAGTTGGGAGCATGCCCATGCCATATGCGGAAAATCCGCTCCAGAAGCGCTACATCTGTGGCACTTGTGTTCCAGTTGCAGTTCATATTTGTGCAATTTCGCCACAGTGTAATATGTTTGGTGTATGAATTTAAAATGTATGATGCACAAGTTGCAGTTTGTTGTAAGCAACTGTGCACAACTGTAATCCCAGTCTCCTTCAGTTACAGAGCCCCCTACTGCTTCCTCCCATCTTTGTAGTGATTTATTTAGAGCACAACTCTGTTCTCCCTGGCTGGCGTCATACAATCATGTCACCATGCGTTCTTGTGTGGGTGACGTTAGCATTATTTGCAATGCATTCAGTTGTGGTGGTTCATCTGGGAATGTGGCATATAATTCCCTAACTGCCATAGGCAGGCGCAAATATGCAAATACTTTTAGTGGCGTGCGATGCACACTGAGGGACTGGTCGTCTTGTGGTATTAATTGGCTATGTGGAAATATGTTACCCATGTCTCTCAGTAGAGTTAACATGTTCTTTTCTTGTGCTACTGTTATTCTCACGTGATAGGATATGGGCAGCGCCGGGGCATATATTGGAAGTTTCTGTGCGCATTTTGCTACCATGTGCCACGCTTGCGATGTGCAAGTTACTGGATGTATAGTATCTCTCGGTGCATTCCGCCTTGGATCAGAAATATAAGTAATCAACGGCGTCAGTTGCACGCTGTCATATTCCACCGCTATGTGTGGTATGTGATCGTGTGGATGCAACCAGTAATGAGCATGTTGCGCCTCTGTGCAGAAGAAGTATAGTTGAAGCTCTGGCGCACCAAAGCCCCCTTGATGATAGGGCCAAGTCAGGACTTTCCATCCTGCTCTTGCCTGCTTCCCTCCCTATGCCAATCTCAGCCATTGGAGTTTGGCAAATAGCGCTTGTGTGAGCCAGATCGGGATATTCATGAATAAGTATAAAAATGTTGGCAGTACAACCATCTTTTGTCCAACAATCCTATCGGCCAGTAAAAGCGGTAGCTTGATCTTATCTTATCTTATCTTAACCAGAATTTATACAGCGCACGTACACCCGAAGGTTTCATGGCGCTAACCGGCAGTTCTAGAAACTAAGCCCAAGAAGGAAAAGGAGAATTACGCCAGCGTCTGTTCAAAAAGCCACGTTTCAAGTTGCCGCCTAAACTGGAGAAGGGTAGTGGCAGAACGGATCTCCAAGGTGAGGGCGTTCCACAGCTTGGTGGCAAGCGTGGCGAACTTACGTCCTCCCTTATGTTGAAACTTAAAGCGGGGGACAATCAAAAGGATTTGAGAAGCAGACCGAAGATTGCGTGAAGGGGTGTATTTAGGCAAAAGTTCCTGAATGAACCTGGGACTGTGAATATAAAGGGCTTTGAACGTCATGCAGGCAACTTTAAAGAGAGTGCGCTGTATAACTGGGAGCCAATGGAGTTGCTTAAGCAGCGGTCTAGCAGATTGCCAGCGAGGGAGACGGTAGATGAGTCTAGCTGCTTGATTTTGAGCTAACTGCAGACGCTTGCTAAGGGCAACCGGGAGACCTAGGTAAATGGCGTTGGCATAGTCTAAATGCGACAACACCAGGGCCATTACAACCTGAGTCAGGGCGGATTGGATGAGCAATCGGCTGATCTTCTTTATTTTCCGGAGATGGAAAAAGCACGATGACACCACAGCATTAACTTGAGGCCTCAATGAAAGCTCATCATCGATAAGTACCCCTAGGCTTTTCACCGATTCGGATGGATTAGGAGGTGGGCCAAGTTTGGGAGGCCAGTGATGTGGTCCCCAGAAAAGCTTACTTTTGTCGAAAAGAACCAATTCTGTCTTTTCAGGATTCAACTTGAGATGGTTACTGTCCATCCATTGACCTATAAAGAGCATGGTGGACTGAAATTGAAGGACAGATTCTGGGGAGTCGTCGATGGTAAAGGTGAGTTGCAGGTCGTCTGCATAATTAAAGGTGGTAACTTTAAAGGATTTTAATGAGTTCAACAGAGGAAACATATAACTATTGAACAAGATCGGAGATAAGGGGGAACCCTGAGGAACCCCACAGGTAGTGAGCAATTTAGGCGAGGAGAAGGGAGGAAGACCTACTGATTGGGAGCGGGCACTAAGAAAGGACCTAACCCAATCGTGGGCGAGGCCACGTATGCCGGCTAGTTTGACACAGTCGAGAAGGATGTCATGGTCGACCGTGTCAAACGCAGCCGACAAATCAAGCAAAATCAGGGCCTGGGGGGTGCCTAGATCTGCTTTATGGCGTAGGGAGTCCAGGACTGCTGTAATAACTGCTTCGGTAGAATGGGCTGGACGGAATCCCGCTTGAGCAGGGTCCAGAAAATCCGACTGCTCGATGAAATTAGAGAGGTGAGTGGTAACGTGACCTTCCAAAACTTTGGCCAAATAAGGTAACAAAGAGATAGGCCTATAATTCGATAATATAGTAGGATCCAGGCCTGGTTTCTTTTGTAAAGGTACCACTACAGCCTCTTTAAAGGAACTTGGTACCATGCCCGAAGCTAGAGAGCTGTTAAGAAGACTCAATATAGGCAGGGGGAAGGCAGTAATAACCTTTTTTAAGATCTGAGGTGGGCAACAGTCATGAGGGGAGCCTGACTTGACCCTAGCCGTCAGGGCGAGCAAGGTCGGGGAAACCAATAGAGGGAAAGTGGTCAAGGGAAGATTCGTTGGAGGGGAAGGTGGCATCATGGGGAATGGAAAGGGTAGCTGGGATACTGGACTTAATGAGCCTAATCTTTTCTTGAAAATATTTATTGAGGGTATTACAGAATTCTTGTGTAGCTTTAGGTTTGTGCTGGGTTCTTGCCGGATTGGTGAACTTATCTACAATAGAGAAAATGTTCTTCGACTTATTGAGAGAATTTTCAATAACGTTGGAGAAGAATTCTGCTTTAGCTGAGAGAATGGCCTTCATATAGGCAGAGCGAGCAGCCAAATATTGGGTCTTCCCAGAGGGATCGTAGTTCCTTCTCCACTCGCGTTCCTTCTGGCGGACAATAAGTTTCTTAGCCCTGAGGTCTGGGGAAAACCATTTATGAGCGTCAAATTGACGCAAAGTTTTCGACGTTTTTAGAGGGACGTGTATATTGCTGGCTTTAACAAGCCAGTCGGAGATGTCAGCTGCAGATTGATCGAGGTTGTCATTATTGACAGGGATTGAATTCTGCAGACTGTTAAGAAAAGCTGGAGTGTCCGAAGAGCCCCACTTCCTAATCATGCCTTTTTAATATCTGTGTTGATAAGAGGCTTAGAGATGGGAATATAAAATTGAATCAAAAAATGGTCAGACCATATACACGGCGAAATCGTGGGCGATAAAACGCTCAGGTTGGAACTCCCGATCTGATCCAGCATGTGCCCTTTGATGTGAGTGGCAGCGTCAATATGGTGGCTGAAATTAAGCCCTGTGAGGAGATCCCCAAGTTCGCTTGCTGCCGGGTCTCCAGACTTATTATCCAACCAATAATTGAAATCGCCAACCATCAAGATCCTAGTGTAATCGGTGACCAACATAGCCAACTGGTCACACAGAGAGAATGGAAAAGAGGGCATACTTTGGGGGGGTCTGTACATCAGTACACATATAAAAGTACCTGGCCCAGAGTCAAACCTGATCATCATATTGTCGGCTGCTAGGAGGTCAAGTGACATCAATTTGGTGAATGCTTAGTGTTTGTTAATGATGGCAGCCACTCCGCCGCCCATTTTACCTGGGACGCGGACTACCTGTAAAATATAATAGTTCTCAGGAAGTGCTCCTAAGATGTCTGGTGAAGAGTCCGCATTAAGCCACGTCTCTGTAAGAAAAAGAATATCGGGTTTTTGATCAGCCAGGAAGAGAAAAATATCCAGTTGATGTTTTACTAACGATCTCGTGTTGAGATATCAGATATGTAATTGTTGAGTATCAGCTTTAATTTGGCTGGGTGGAGAATGCCTATAAGGCATAGGAGAAGGGGATTGGTGAATGCTTAATTGAGTAAGATGTCTGATCATAGAAGGACTGAGGGGTCCAGCAGTGCTACGAATATTCAACAGGTCCTTCGAGGGGTAAATCAAGGAGGAGGTTAGGGGAGTGGCCCCTGGTCCCGGCATGTCGCAGACGGGCGCAGACGGGCTTGCCTTTGGCGCGCCCGCTGCGCGGTGGGAGGGGATGCACATTTATATTGTGCTAAGGGTCGTGCGCGAAGGAGCTGCAACGCCAACCCGGGGCTATCCCCAAGATGGCGGACCCCCTTTCAGTCCCGGAGACAGCACCTAGTCGGCTGTTCGGGATAAACAGGCAAAGACAGTGCGACGAAAAAGGTAAAAGCCAAACTGCAAAATGCAATCTTTAAAAGCAGTAGCAAATTAAAAGAACAATAGTAAATTTTAAAATAACATGCGTTGCTCCCGGCTTTCCGCCTCTGGAGTTAGGTAGCAGACTGTCGGTTATGCGCGCGAAGTAAAGAGCGCGACTTATAAACTGTGCTGGGAATGAAATCAGCTGTGCTAAGGGTCGTGCGCGAGGGAGCTGCAACGCCAACCCTGGGCTATCCCCAAGATGGAGGACCCCCTGTCAGTCCCAGAGACAGCACCTAGTTGGCTGTTCATGATAAACAGACAAAGACAGTGCGGCAAAAAAAGGTAAAAGCCAAAGTGCAAAATGCAATCTTTAAAAGCAGTAGCAAATTAAAAGAACAATAGTAATTTTTAAAATAGCATGCGTTGCTCCCGGCTTTCCACCTCAGGAGTTAGGTAGCAGACTGTCGGTTATGCGCGCAAAGTAAAGAGCGCGACTTATAAACTGTGCTGGGAATGAAATCAGCTGTGCTAAGGGTCGTGCACGAGGGAGCTGCAACGCCAACCCTGGGCTATCCCCAAGATGGCGGACCCCCTATCAGTCTCGGAGACAGCACCTGTTCGGGATAAACAGGCAAAGACAGTGCGGCGAAAAAGGTAAAAGCCAAAGTGCAAAATGCAATCTTTAAAAGCAGTAGCAAATTAAAAGAACAATAGTAATTTTAAAAATAACATGCATTGCTCCCGGCTTTCCGCCATCGGAGTTAGGTAGCAGACTGTCGGTGATTCACCTGTCTATCTGTTCCTCTAGTTTGGTTATTGCTCTGCCATAGTTCTTTCTGATTACCACTTCTGGGTTTCGGTGTATCCATATGCCCAAGTATTTGACCGGCTCAGTTTGCCATTTCAGTGGGAATTCCAGATTGGGATGTGTCGTGGCTGGCGTGAGGGGTATTACTACTGATTTGTTCCAGTTAATGCTGAGTCCTGAATAGGGCTTGAATCTAATATATTTCCAAATGAGAGGGTTCAGATTGATATCTGGATGTCTCGTATAAAGTACCATGTCATCAGCATACAGTGAGATGCTGACTGGGTGAAGTTGGAATTGTAGAGCGGATTCTGCATGCTTTTGCCGTATTTTACATGCCAGTGGCTCTAAAGCTAGTGTAAAGAGAAGTGGCGAAAGTGGGCATCCCTGCCTTGTTCCACGTCTGCTGTTAATCGTGTCTGACTTATTCCCGTTAATTCTGAGACGCACGCTGGAAGTGTACAGGAGCGTATTCCAGCACAGGACTGGTTCCGGAAAACCGATTCTGCGCAGTACTGTATATATCAATGGCCATTCTACCAAATCAAAAGCCTTTGCCGCGTCCAGTAGGGCTGCGGCTGCTGGCAGGTCGGGATCTAAGTGGTGGAACATTGCAAATTCAGTCCTCAAGTTTTGCATTGTGGATCGTGTGGGTACAAATCCAGCCTGATCTGGCAGGGCTGTATTCGTGTTGCAATAATTGTAGCTAGGATTTTAGTGTCTATGGGGCATATTACCAAGGGCCAATATCGCCGCATTAGCGGGACTTTTTCCCGCTAATGCGGCGATAATTTCATCGCCTTATTACCAAGCTGTCGCTAACACCAGTTAGCGTCAGCTTGTAGGTTATAGCGGGCATTTAGGGGCCCACTTTGCATGTCAGCGATAATTATCGCTAATGACATGCAAAGTGGGCATGCCAAGATGTTAGCGACTGCAAACTGTCGCTAACATCGCGATCTCCGATTACCAACTTTTGGAAATATTCGCGCTAAGCGCGAATATCTCCAAAAGCTAACGCCTGCCCTGAGCAGTTCTTAGCCATGTTATCCAATGGTAGGTGGATAACATGGCTAAGAGCATTAGCTCGGTAATGCATGAATATCGTGGACTTTTCAGCGATATTCATGCATTTCGGCCGATTTTTATCGCTTAGGAGATAAACCTTGATAATAGCAAGGCTCCTAAGCGATAAAAATAGGCGAAGCACGGCGATAAAATTATTGCCGCTAACCAAGCATAGCGATAATTATCGCTTATGCTTGGTAATATGCCCCTATATTTATTAAAGACATTGGGCGGTAGGAGTCACACATTACTAGGTCTTTGTCTGGCTTGGGGAGGGTGATCAGCAATGCCTCTCTCATCGAGGTTGGTAGCATGCCATCAGCATAGGCCTCTTCATACAATTCGGCTAAATGTGGTATTAATATGTCTCGAAACTCTTTATAGAACTCAGCTCGGAGTCCATCCATGCCAGGAGCTTTATTATTTGGGAGGGCGTTAATCGCCTCGATGATCTCATCTTCTGTTATGTGGTGGCTAAAATATTCACAATGTGTGTCTGATAGCCAGGCCAGAGTGATGTTGTTTAGATAGTGCTCTATCTTGGGTGGGGACAGAGTTGTTTGTGTGATGTAGAGGCGGATGTAATATTCAGAGAAGCAGTCTAAAATTGCTGGGGTGTCATACTGAAGTTGACCTTGCATGTCCATAATCTGAGTTATATAAGCTGGCGTATGTGCAGGGTGAATTCTGTGTTAGAGCGCCCGCCCCGGTCTGCCACCCTCTCCGTAGTTGCGTGCGGTGTTTCTGTGTGAGAGATATTTAATCTCATCATCTGCAAATTCGTGGTAAGTATCAACCTTCATCCTAATGTTTGCAAGTAATCTGAGGTCTTGTGTGGTCGCGTAATCTGCCTCAAGTTGTTTAATATTCCTTTCTACCATAGAGAGCTGCTGTTGGATGTCTTTCAATATGCCTGCGTGCTTGCCAATACAGTGGCCCCATATAGTCACTTTAAAAGCCTCCCATAGTGTTTTGGCGCTACTTACAGATCCCTCGTCGTGATAGAAGTACTCTACTATTTCCTGATGCAATTAAGACCTGAATACCTGGTCTAGTAATGCGCCCTGTTGTAGCCACCAGGTGAACTGCCGTGGGGTGTGTGTGGGTATGGCAAGCCCTAGATGGACAGGCGCATGGTCTGACAGTGTCTTAGGCAGATGTTCCATCAATGTTGTCCAAGTACAGATATCTTGTGTTGCTAGCCCATAGTCTATTCTCGACCATGTTTTGTGCGCTGTTGATGTGTAAGTGCCTTCCCTGTGGTTCAGGTGTCTCAATAACCATATATCTATCATAGCACATTCAACCATACCTTCTCTAAGAGCTTTCACCGCTTGCTTTCCATATCTTTCATTACCTGTGGACCTATCCAGTGCTGGATCAATAGATGTGTTGAAGTCACCTCCCCATATGACAGCTGCAGGAGGTAATGTGCGCAGTTTTGCCCATACCTGTGTGTAGAAATGCTGGTCATCGTTGTATGGACCGTATGTCGTGACTATTGTTAAGGCCGCTCCACCGAAGTTGCCCTGTACTATTACATATCGCCCCTGGTCATCTTTAATGGATCTAATAAATGTGAGGGGAGTGCTTTGTTGCACAAGGAACATTACTCCTCTTGTATAGGTAGAGTATGAAGATGTCATTCTGTAGGACACCCACCTAATTCCTATTCTCCCTTCCGACAAGTCAGTCAGGTGTGTCTCTTGAAGACAGGCCACATCCACCTTGTGTCGGTATAGGTATGCTATGACCTTGTGAATTTTCTGCGGGTTGTGAAGCCCCCGTACATTCCACGTCATGAATGTTAGTGGTGTGGTGTGCTTCAATCTGTTATCCATAAGCAGTATCGTACTTGGGCAGGGCGTGCCTGCATATGGTGTGTGTGTTTCTGCTGTGAGAGATGTTGTCTGCTATTCACATGCCAACCAGGGTTTTCAAATGAACAACCTGCCCCCCTCCCACTCCACTCATCTCATTAAAGCAAATATAGTCCCCCAAGAACTTATAACTACCCCAACTAGCCTCCTCCCACCCCCTGTCTAAAACATAATTAAGTGTGGTGGACACAGGTGTGCGGGAGCTGACACTCCTTTTACCCTGTGAGGTGGTTCACATGGGTGGTCGCTGTGTAATCGTGGTGACCTATACGCCCCTAAGTTTGCCCCCAAAAGTCAAACAGTGGGATTATCTGTTCTATTCAGTGGTCATCTTAACTCTTGGATGTATAATACAAATTCATAATTGAACATTCTAATGGTATTACATTAGCCTCCCCTCAAACCCCCTGCTAACACTTATCTGTGCCCTATGGATACGACGTAATCACTTGATGCCAGGTACAGTGTGAATTCTATGCTGATGCTGTATTGCTGAAACGCAAAGCCCTATAGCGATATTTTAGAAAGCTTGATTTTAAAGTTGACAGAACTGTGTATTTTAAACGGTGCCACAATATTCTCATTCAGGGCTTAGACGCTTATCTTAGGCATTGACAGGGGTTAAAAACTTACGTGTACACTCAGCGCTCTGTGTTACAGCCTGCCCGCCCTGGTCCGACTCGGTATCCAATACCGTTGAGCGGAGGGCAGGACAGGTACGAGCCTGAGTGACACACTTCCGCTTTCCCGCTGCAGCACTGAGCGGGTAGCGCTCTAGTCTTGCTGCTACTGGGGCTATTTAGCCACTCGTCGGGATCAAGCGCGCAGCGATTGCGCGCAGGGAGGCGCCTCTAGACGCGCCTAAGACAAGCCAAAGACCTGCCCGTCTGCGCCCGTCCGCGCCAGGACGGTGCCAGGGGCCATGGCGGTCACACCTATCTCCCCACTTGTCCCGCTTCCTGCCAGGATTACCTACTCAGCCCAGGTACTTAAGGATCTACAGATTGTTGATTGTCATGGAGACCTTAAACTAATTGTAGAAGGGCCTTTTACATGCTTACATTGTAAATCCCAGTTCACTACTCTGAAGGGAGAAAGCCCTGATAGATGTGTGAACAGCCATACACCATCTTACAAAACATCTAAAATTGCTGGTCATAAAAACATTCTTTGCAATGTACGCTCTTTACCTAAGCACACCTCTGAAGTATGGGACCTAATCTCTACAAATGAGCCTGACTACTGTTTCATGACTGAAACGTGGCTTAAATCCCATTCCACTCCTTCCATTACATTGGCCATTCCTTCGGGATATAAAATGATCAGGTTAGACAGACCTAAGAAAATAGGTGGAGGAATTGCTATTGCTCATAAAAATCACATCAATTGCTCTGTTTTGGCTGAACTCTGCACTCCGGACATTGAATTGCTGATTTTTAAAACAACTCATTCCACCAAACAAACCAGACTAGGAGCCCTGGTTTATCGTCCCCCTGGACCTAGCTCTAACTTTGTCAACATATTACTGGAAAATCTTGCGCCATATGTTCAAAAAGACAAAGAATTTTTGTTAATAGGTGACTTCAACCTTCACAGTGAACTTATAAATTGTAAAGAAGCACAGGCTTTTCTTAATGATCTCTCATTGCTAGGTCTCCAACCACACAATGTGGGCCCAACTCACGTGGCCGGACACACTCTAGACCTGATTATAACCAATTTCCCTAGTGTCACATGCCTTCCCCCTACACAGGTCAGCTGGACTGACCATTTTATCCTTGAGTTTTATACTCCCTATCCTGCAACCACTACCCTCAAAACCACCAATATCCCTGAAATACGGCGGCAATGGCATAAAGTTAATGAGGCCTCCTTTGCTGAGAAATTTGTCCAACCCTACCATGTGATTCCTGATGATATCAATAAAGCTATTGATATGTTTAGCAAAGACATTAAAACAGCCATAGATAAGATAGCTCCATTAAAACAATTTAGACCCCGACCAGCCAAAAAACAAGAGATCTGGTTCTCTGAAGAGCTCAGGAATCTCAAGAAAGCAGCCAGGAAATTAGAAAAGATTTGGAGATCTACCCATCTGGTAACAGATAGGAAACATTATTGGGACGCTCTAAGTATATATCATAAAGCTATCAGAACGGCGCGAAAAACCCATATTACCACTCTTATCACGGCTGCAGACAACTCCCCCAGAGTATTATACCAGGTCCTTCATTCTTTCACCAATCCTACAGCATGCGAGAGTGCAGACACTTCGTCACAACTACTTTGCGACAAAATATCGCAATTTTTCTGCAACAAAATCGATCTCATCTATGCTAAAATAGTCAACTCGAACAACAATTTGACTATAAATACAGTCCCTATCTTTCAGGATTCAGAACTTGATAGTGGCCCTCATACTTTAGACCTCTTCCCCCCTATCACTCCTAAAGAGGTGTCCCTGCTCATGACGCAGATTAAAAGTGGAAGTCCTGATGATATCATCCCGGCAAGACTCATGCCCACCTTACTTGGAATCCTATCTCCCACCATCGAAAAACTTGTTAACTTATCCCTCTGTACAGGATCTGTCCCCAAGCAGTGGAAACAGGCCTTAGTCAGGCCAATCAGGAAGAACACCACAACTCCATGGACTGACTTGTCAAATCTCAGACCTATTTCGTTGCTGCCATTTTTGGGAAAGCTCACTGAGAAGTATGTTAATCGTCAGTTATCCAGCTACATTGAGAAAGCTGGCGGCCTAGACTACTCTCAATCTGGGTTTAGGCCGAAACACAGTACAGAGTCCACCCTCCTGTCTGTCACTGACGATCTGCATATGTTTCAGGACAAAGGCTACTCGGTAGGCGTGGGCGGAAAATCCGTTCCGCTCGCGGATTTTGCGGATTTTCGGGAAATCCGCAATCCGCGAGATTTGCGAATTTCCCGCAAAATCCGCAAATCCGCGAGCAGCGGATTTTGCTCGCACTGCTCGCACTGTTCGCGTGAGTTCGCGCCCCGCGAATAAGTGCAAAATTGCAGAAATACGATTTTAGCAAAACTGAAAGTAACTACTTACCAGGTTCAAAAGTTCAGGCTCATCATTAGTAGCCATTTCCTGGAGTGCTTCCTGAGGGGCCCCTCCAGAGTTCAGTTGCCAGTTGAAACTAGTATGTGACCCTGCTCTGAACCTCAGAATAGTTACACATATGCCACAAAGGTCCTGAATTACAGCTAAGGGAGACAAGCAGGAGCCAGGCTGGAAGTTAAAATCCATTAATCAGCCCCTAATTCATTATTGTCAGTTGGGGCAGGGCAGGTGTTGTAACTAATTTTGCAACAATGAAAGCACTTAGCAAGTGCAAAAGATCACTAATCAGGGCGCACTAAGGAAGCAGGTGCCAGCTAAAAAAATATTCTGTGACACATGAATCAGCCCCAAATTAATTCAGGTCACTTGAGGCAGGGAAGGTGTGCTTTGCTTTGCCGAAAATAATGTACACTGGACAACCAGAGGGTGTGGTGATGAAACAGAGGGTGGCATGGGTGGGCCAGAGGGTGGCATGAGTAGTCAGAGAGTGGCAGTGGTGACAGAGAGTGGCAGTGATGAAGAAGAGTGTCCCAAACAGGCTGGACACGTAGAAACAACAAGTTCGCGAAACTTGCGACCCGACAGGTAAGTTCGCAATTTGCGAAAGTGTACAAAACCCTCGCGAACTGGCAGAAACACGGGCGAACACAAAAAAAAAAAAAATCCGCAAATTCGCGGGAATTCGCGGATTTTGCGGATTGCGAATCCGCAAATCCGCAAAATTCGCGAACGCGAGATCCGCAAAATTCGCTCATGCTTACTACTCGGTAATTTTGGTGTTATTAGACCTTTCAGCCGCGTTCGACACCGTGTCACATAACATCCTCATTGACCGGTTGTCGAACGTAGGGGTTAAGAACAAGGCCCTTGCTTGGCTAAGGAGTTTTCTTACGGATCGGACCCAGACTGTCACCATGGGTAAATATAGATCAACTGAGGTAGAGATTACGAAAGGGGTGCCACAGGGCTCCTGTTTGAGCCCAACACTCTTTAACATCTACGTGGCACCCCTGGCAAGAGTGATGCGCAAATTTGGTTTCATCCCCGTGTCATATGCGGATGACACGCAGCTCCTCTTTCCCTTTCAAAATCTCACCACAGAAATAAGAAACTCCTTCTCCGCTGGCATGAAAGCCGTCGCACAGTGGATGTCCACCAACTTCCTACAGTGCAATGTCAACAAAACGGAAGTAATGCTGTTTGGAGATGCCAAATTACTGTGGACCCCTGACTGGTGGCCATCTGATCTTGGTACTGTTCCGGAGCCCAAACAGATTGTCAAAAATCTGGGGATACGCCTTGATCACGACCTTTCCCTCAAACAGCACAGTAACATGGTAGCTGGCTCATGCTTCCACATCATCAGCATGATGCGCAGAATATTTCCACTGCTACCGGATTCCTTCAGAAAAACTTTGGTGCAAGCCCTTATATTGAGTCGTATTGACTACTGTAATGGACTGCTCCTTTCTGCTAATGAAGGAGTTCTGGATAGGCTCCAGGTGGTCCAGAATACGGCAGCTCGCCTTGTCCTAAATGCTCCCCCCAGAACAGCATCAAAACCTCTATTACAGAAACTACACTGGTTGAGCATTCGACAAAGAGCCAAGTTTAAGATATGTTGCATTATCCATAAATGCTTAAACGGAAATGGCCCTACATACCTGGAGCAGAAATTTACCCCCTACACTCCCTCCAGATCGTTGAGATCTAGTGAGAACTTTCTGTTGGCAGTACCTCGTGCAAAAAAAAACAGACATGGAGGGAAAGCTCTATCTGTTGCAGGGCCCACACTGTGGAACAAACTGCCTCTGGCCCTCCGGCTCTGCACAGACCATTTAAAATTCAGGAAGCAACTGAAAACTCTGCTGTTTACTGATAAAATGTAGACCTTACCCCTCATCTGCATATTTATTTAGACTCTATTTGGTATCACAGCGCAGAGATACTCCGGTTGGAGTCGATTCCAGCGCTATAGAAACCCATAAATAAATAAATAAATAAAATCATGCACCGACCCTCCTGTGGCCTCAGGAGCTGGTGACCTTGTATGGAGAGTGGCTGTGCGCCACCCGAGGCGATACCTCAGCCTCGCACTATCTGTCACACCTTCTCAGATGTGGACAAAAGTTCCTTTTCATCACCCTTTTGTGTCCCTTATAAGTCTTCCACTTCTATCCTTGTTGTTTTAGCACTTTGTATTTGAAGAGTTCTATAGGTGTTGCCTCACTATTCAATGTCCGATGCACTGGCCTGTTCCTCCGGTCCTCCTCTTGGTGATCTCCTGCGTGTGCTCTGGGATCCTTTCTGCTGCAAGTACTTTAGCACGTCTGACTGTTCGTTGTATATCTTAGTCTTCTCACCGTCAGTTACTCTCAATCTGGCAGGATATAGCACCGCATAGGAGATGTTTTGGCCACTGAGCTTTTGATTCACAGGCGCAAACTTCTTCCTCGCCTCTTGGACCAGAGGCGTGAAGTCTGGGTAAATAGAGATGTCCATTCCCTCATGCTTCAAACCACCCAGTTCCCGGGCCTTATGGAGAGCCGCATCCCTGTCCAGGTACTTTAATAATCTAGCTATTATGGGCCGCAGTCTTGCCCTGGGCGGTGGTGGCGGAGCTAGGGACCTGTGCCCCCTTTCAACAATGAAAACCTCTGAAAAAGTTTCCCTGCCTAGAAGGGTTATAAGCAGTTGTTTGATGTAGCGTTCCATGCGTCCCGTGTTTGTGGTCCCCGCAATTCCCATAAAATGTAGATTATTGCGGCGGAATCAAGCCTCATTATCTTCAGCCTTCGCCATTAGTGCTGTCAAGGTCTTATCCATTTTCCCTTTTCTAGTTTCTATTTGCTGATGTGCATCTTCGGCGTTGCAGAGCTCCGCCTTGTCTATCCGTTCGGTGTGCTTATCTAAACGTTCAGACATGCAGTCCACTCTGTATGTTAGAGAGTCTATCTTGCCGTCTATATTGGACAGGGTAGCCTGTATCGTCGTGAACATGGCCTGCACATCACTGTTGGTGACTCCGTTCGGAGTCGTGGCGGCCTGATGCGAATTCTGCTGTTCATCCTGGCTGTTTTCGGCCGCTTTCTTTGATTGCTCTAAGGTGAATTTAAGTTGATTCTTGTCAGGTTTGCCCATGACATATCTTGGGGTATCACTAGAGACTCGTTCACTGGTTGACGTTGCAGTATGGATACTCTGCGCAGGTCACAGGAGGTGGCACCCAGTCCCTGTGCGCGTTTCATTATCAGTTGGCTGTTGCCTTGCAGGCTGTGGTTGTCGAAGCATTCGTATCAGATCTGTAACAGGGGCCGCCGATGCCTTCAGACGGGGTGGTTCACAGATATGGTTGTGCCCTCCCTCTTTCTGGAGCCAGTTCCAGTGGCTGAGTTGTCGGGCTATTCGCCTACCGCAGGCAGAGGCCAAATCCTATAGATGACAGTGTTGTGTAGAACTGTGGTCATGGGGAGAGTGCCCTATGGAATTTCCGCCAGATAATGCTCTTCCTGGCTCAGGATTTAGGCCCTTTCCTCACTATGTTATAAAGTTCTCACCGGGATGTTGTGGTACTCTCACCCTGTTTTGTCCCTTTTCGCGGTCTCTTTATGTTTTTTCCAGCCCCTTCCTCGGTATGGAGCAGCTCACAGTCAGGCGGCCCCGGCACACTCGGGGCTCCCCTTCAATCAGGCCTTGGGCCACCCCAGCGGCGCACAGTGAAACACTACCCAGCAGCAATGCAGGTCTTCTGTGCTTGCCGGCCCCCCTCCAAGTTACATGCTGAACGTTGTGATTTCTCCGCTCTCATGCACAGGGACCGCAGCGTCTGGACGTATCTGCCCCTGCCCCCGCATTTGTGTGTTGTTCGCCCGGACTTGCCTGTTTTGTGGGGTTTATCGCCTTGGCTAGATATGCCCCAGCGGGTCCCTCCATTCACTTGTCCTCCACGTCCATGCAATCTGGGCCCTTCGGAAGGTTTTTCCAGCGTTAGAGGTGTGCCCAGAGAGATTCAGCTGGTAATGTGCATGTTTCAGAGGGTGGTTGCCCCCCAGCCAGCAGTCACTTTTTTTTCCAGCGGCGAGTCGTCACACGGGCACAGCAGGGCGGCCAGCATGGGCATGCGCGTTGTATGCATCCGACTTCCTCCCTGCGCGAGCCGGCTGCTCCAGTTAACGTTCCGCCCTCACAGGTCGCTACACCTATTTTCGGCAGCCCTACTACAACAGCAGTTCTGGGCAAGTGCAATCCGCCGTAAAGGGTTCGATAGAGAGCCACGTTCCCCTGAATTTAGAATTTCATGTTGTTGGGTTACTACGGGCCGTTTGGGTACAGGATAACTTTAGGATATTTCAGCGGCAGAAGGAGCTCACTTACGAAGTAGCCATCTTCGAGAGTGGCTAGCTCCGCCCCCCCTAGCATGAAAAATGATGTGTTCATCTGAAGACGATAATTCCATATTTGTTCCTAGATAATGATTGGACATTTATAATTCCCTTGTGGCTGCTTATGCAATGAGCAAAAACAACAGTTGATGGACAGAATGTAGAACAATGTCACACATTCACCCCAGTACAGAGATCTGGGCCTAAATCCATTGTTTTTTTGCGCTCCACACCACCCCAGTTCAGACATGGCCATATGCAAATCAGCCTTGACCCTGTGCCTCATGGGAACAGTCTAGCCCGAACTTCCAAGCCATGACTTTCCTGGACCGGAATCAAGCATCCTAGGACCGGTTTCTGGCTATCAGCCGTCATCAGCCAGGATAGCTTGACTCCAGTGGTGTGGAGAGCATGGGACTCACGTCTGAGCATACCCATCCCACTCGGGTGACCAATGCAAAAACAACAGTTGATGGACAGAATGCAGAACAATGTCTTACATTCACCCCAGTACAGAGATCTGGGCCTAAATCCATCGTTTTTTTGCACTCCACACCACCCCAGTTCAGACATGGCCATATGCAAATCAGCCTTGACCCATGGCACAGGGTCAAGGCTGATTTGCATATGGCCATGTCTGAACAGGGGTGGTGCGGAGTGCAAAAAAACAATGGATTTAGGCCCAGATCTCTGTACTGGGGTGAATGTATGACATTGTTCTGCATTCTGTCCATCAACTGTTGTTTTTGCATTTGCTTATGCAATGAGGCATGCCCTGCCACTATGGGAATAATATAATGTATGCCACATCCTGCAGTATATTACATAGTGCATCATACACAGACTAAAATACATAGACAACTTTAGAATCCACATACAGAAACTAGTGGACTAATGCGTCTACTGTAGGGGCCTGTATTCGACCTCATGGTCACAGGTTCATATCCTGGTGGTTCCATTCAGTCTTTCATCCTTCTGAAGTCAATACAATGAGTACCATTGAGTTGGGTAGGAATAAACATATGTTATTCAGTGCCAAGTTCCCCTTCAGTGAATCTGAATTTTACAAATACACATGTTATGTTATGTTATATAATTGAGGTGCAAAAGGGCGCTCACAGCTCTGGGCTCTGGTGCCACTGCACCTGCTACATCATTGGTAGGTAACACCCTTTCCCCACTCCCTCATACACACCACCTAACTGCAGCTTGCTTCCGACATGAGGTACGTTTGCCACATTGCTGTTTTCTTCCGACATTAATATTTTAATATCTCAGCCAGTGATTCGATTTGATAATGCTTTATTCGATTTTGTATTAAAATCATAAAAGCGTACATATAAAAACAGTCTTAAAATGAATACATACATACAATGACAATATGACTACAAGTTAAAAGGACATATTCCCAACCTCAGGGTTCCATAATAAGACATGTTATTCATACAGTTTATCACTATCGACTGTGGTAATACATAGAGCACTCAAAAGTTATGACAGTTGTATAATGGTACTAATCTATTGGGAGCGGATAAACTAATTCCACTGGATACACGAACCCCCCTTCCCAGCGGATGGTGATGCTCTACTGTTGGTCTAAGCAGGGGGATGTTTGGCGTGCATGGATAAAAATCGAGTAGATCCCAAGTGCATATGGGGCCATCTCCTTCTTGGGGCGGGCAAGATCTTAGGTACGGGACGATGTTCCTGTTCCTGAATTTAACCAGTACCAAGTTGTTTGGGAATGTTTTTTGGTAATGAGCCCAGCCATCCCACCCTTCTAACGCTAAGGATTCCACCATCTTGGTCCTGTGGTAGGGGTCTATATTTCCTCAACCAGAATATGACCTTATTTAATAGGTCCTGCTGTCTTTCGGCTTTCCCGAGAGCAATTGCTGGTACTCCTGAAAGAACGGACACATATGGCACGGCTTCTGGAGGAAGGTGTATACAAGGTGGTTTGTTTGATTCTGTTCTAACCCCTGGGAACCCTGATGGAGTAGGTTTGAAGGGGGCTTTGGGTGCAATTGGGGCTGGGATTTTGAGTGATTGTGATGTGAGTTGGGCGTCTATACGTTTAGGAGTCGGCTTAGATGTTTCCAAGGTTGTAAGTGGCTGGGAGCGGTTAGATGTTACCATATTATTGATAGGTGTCAGAATGGTTGTGATTATATTCTCTAGTCCTGAGAGCCTTTACCCTGTGGAATTGATTTTTTCAACTAGTGGAAAAATGATGGCTTTGACAAGATGCTCGATCTGGGTCAGTAGAGTCAAATGGGGGTAGAGTATTGTATCGTCTGATTTGTCTGCAGACTCCATGGTAGTAGGGAGGTTGTTGGCAGCTAATGTAGGACTTACGGATAGTTTTTGTAATTTGAAATTATTCCCTTCGGGATTGTCCTCGTAATGCTTCCTTTTAGTGGTTAAAGGCCGAGGGAGGGCTAGATCTTGGATATTGTCTTTCTTAGGTGAAAAGGGAGGATCCGGTAAACTGCCGTTAGTACTTGAGGAGCTGGTGCATTTAACAGGAGAAGGTGATTCCACTACGGCGTACTTGGTATTGCATAGGATGTTTAATTCGTCCCACAAAGACAGGTTTTGCACTCTTACTGGAGTTTGTAAGGGAGATTGCATACTGATTAAAGAGTGGCAAGGAGAGTTATAGTCTATCTCATGAAAAGTAGGCAGTGTGCTGATACTAATCATGTGATGCTCTTGTGGCCCTTGGCACGGGCCCCTCTCAGAAGCAATGTTTGTTCCCCCCTTGCGTGACATTATTAGAGTAGGATTAATGAAACCACAAAAATAGCCTATTAGTAATTAGAATCACTCTACCTCCTCACACAGTAGGGTCAAAGGAGGGGGCCCGTCCCGATCCCTTCAGTCCACGGAGGGCCACAGAGGGCCCGCCCTTTGCCCGGGCTTAGCCCCGGGCGCCGATCTGCGCGCGATCCCGCGACGCGGGGGCTGGTGTCCTTTTGTTGCGCCTCCTTGGGCGGAAATCCGGTGTTGCGCCGCTAGGGCGTCTGGGAAATGGAGTTTTTCCCCCCTCGCGGCCGCTGGTGTTGGTTTGCGGCGTCGGAGGGTAGCTGTGCAGGAAGATTGGCCCCCTGGACGGGTAAGCGCGAGCAGCAAGGTGTGCCCCCGAGTGATTGAAGAGCCCCCCGCTTCCCCGGGGCTGGTGTCCTTTTGTTGCGCCTCCTTGGGCGGAAATCCGGTGTTGCGCCGCTAGGGCGTCTGGGAAATGGAGTTTTTCCCCCCTCGCGGCCGCTGGTGTTGGTTTGCGGCGTGGGAGGGTAGCTGTGCAGGATGATTGGCACCCTGGACGGGTAAGCGCGAGCAGCAAGGTGTGCCCCCGAGTGATTGCAGAGCCAGTGTAAAAATAGAGAAAGTCACCCAAAGTCAGCATGTTTCCCCTTTCAGTGCAGACGTAGAACAGTATTTATATAAACAATGCACTTTAAAATGTGTTCTAGAGGTTCCTTAATTACACCTGACTAGGGTTGTCACCTGGCCGATTTTTTACTGGTACCACTGTGTATTTTAATGTCCCAGCAGGTACAAAAATTTGTAAAACCACCTAAAGCAAAAATATTTAGCCCTTTCCTGTACCTAATTCAAAAAGCAAATATAAATTGAAAACACTTTTAAATGGATTCTAGAGCTGCAAATATTCTTGACTTTCAAATATAGTAAAACCAGACGGAAAGTTATGGTACAAATGTATGCATACAATTGTATTCATAGTTCTATTTAGTATCATGTCCATACCTGTGCACACTCTTAAAACTAAAACAAATAGCCAGTATTTTCTTTTGGAAAGGGGACAACGCTACCCCACATTGATAATTAATGTAAACATAGTGAAAAAAGCATTACAAAGTTTGGCCAACCTCATGGCTTCTTCTGCCGACTGGGAGCGGCGAAGGTTATGTATTGGTGAGCCTGGCCCACCCGCTAGAACCGGGCCTGGGTGACAATAGCCGCTCTGTGCCAGGCCATAGCCATAGCCTTTTGGCACATTTTACTCTTATCAGTCTTGGGTCGCGCTGTCCTGGCCAAGGTGGTGATGCTATCACGCTAACTACATTTCTTCTGCAGTTTACAAGGAAAATAAAGACCTGGCTCTACCCCAGAGCGTCAGGCTAACTTTCTCCGTTGTCACAGGCCTCCCATCTCACAGCGCCAAGATACCCGCTGGGTCGCAGTGCGCTATATAAGAAATGTTTACATTACATTACATTCTCTATCCTCCCTATCGGAGTACCCCATATCATTTTGTGGGCAATTGGCAAGTTACTATTCACGTTGCTTTGTGGCACACAACAGCATATTTTCCCTACCAAACCTTTGCCTTCCTGTGACTGAGGGCAGCCCTGACTACGAACTATATTTATTGGCGGCACAACTGACCTGGGCGACTAGGTGAAGAGAAGCTCGCTGGAGCCCCCTGGGAGAATTGAGTGTAGGCACCCCCAAATTCACCACATGGTTGCAGGTAATCTTTCATCCGCTAAGTAAAACACAAGCATCCACACCCAATATCCTGGTTTACCCCCGTGATCCAGAGCACTCCCGAGGATGCTCTCTCAATGCCCCTATGCCCAAGATCTTCAGTTATCAGCCTTATCTGTTTTGTATCCTGTGGGAGGCTGGACGGGACCGGACTCCAAACTTGGGGAGGCTTTTTTTTTTATAGATAATAGATTCTGGGCTTTTCCGGATAACGTCAATACTTTTGAGATCTCTCTTCACCAATTCCTAATTTACGGGGCAGTAAGGGCCACAATTCAGACACATTGGTAAGTGAACCACTGTCCCAGGAAGCCTTACAGGTTATTTGGAACCATGACGGACAAGGTCAAAGCCCTCAGACTGCTGTAAAGGGCACTCCTGCGGCAAGCTAAGGAGAATCCGGGGACCTACGAGGCCGACGGCCAAAAGACATGGAACTCCCGATTTTGGATAACTATTGGAACTCGATATCGAAACACACCCCACGCAACTCGAGGAATGCCAGAGTCTAGCTCATTCAATATTTTTTTTTGCACTGTATGCATATCACATCTAAAAGTATAAATCCTATGTTGCCTACAGCTCATATATAGCATGGTGGATGCAGATTTTTATCACATGGTAAGGGCTTGTCCTGCCCTTGCCCAATACTTGAAACAGTGTCACAGAGCGCCAGATCCTGAAAAGACCACCAAGACAAAAGCTATTACTTCCGGACTTTTTGACCTGGAACTAATACTGGTCTCATGGAAGGAATGAATCTGTTACTCAGGAGCGAAGAAGTCCTGAAATAGGTGAATTGTGAAGAGGCAGCCCTTCAGAGGGAGGTGCCACGCGGTACTAGGGGTGTGGACCATGCACAGGCCTGGCACGCCATAATGCAGGATTGCCTCGAGATGGATGATGCGGGCAGGATCCTTTCTCCCCCTGAAAACAAGGCAGACAGTGGGGGCGAGACAGGATCCTTCCCTGCCAGATCGTAGTTGACACCTAACCCGTCCACCTTTGGACTTATATTATGATCTCCAGAAACGTACTCTTACCCTCCTACCGGTGCCTACACAGCCCTAGCTACCCATGTTGTGCCACTCATTTGAACTTTTGGCATCACTCCAGCAGAGCATGACAGTTTCAGACGTGTTTGTATTACTATTGTAACTTGTTAAAGTATTGGTTGTTTTGGATATGACTGCAGCCTACAAAGTGTCTATTTGCCCCGCAGACTGTAACCTAAACCACCTCTTGGTTCTCCTTGCCTATCAAACCAGTTATTGGGGCAATTTCATAAATGTTGACAGGGAATCGGTGTCATTAAGATACTTACTATTGTTACCATGTAAAACAATAAAGATTACGTTTATAAAACAAATAACTGTCAAGGCAATTAGTAATAAACACTGTCAATGTCTTTTGAACTCTAATTGATAAAATTACAATGACATGCAAAAATCTTTACTAGAACGTGAGCAGAGATGGGTTTACAGGCTTGGCACACATTAAATGGGGAAACATCCACTGCAACACAGTCATTACATCGCACTGCTTTTACAACGCAGCTGTTACAACGCAACTGCCTTTACATCGCATGCCATTACAAAGCATGTCACTACAACGAATGCCATTACAACGCATACCAATACAACGCATTATAAGGTAAGTAATAGATTTTTTTTACTTTTAGGGTGAGTATGGGTTTTGGGGTAGATGGGAATAGTAATTTTTACCCCTACACTATCCATCACTTTCCCTACTGTTGTACTCACTGGAGTGGGAATGGTAATTTTTACTTCTACACTATCCAACACTTACTCTACTGTTGCGCTCACTGGAGTGGGAATTGTAATTTTTACCCCTACACCATCCAACAATTACCCTACTGTGCCCGAAAAGTATTATGCGTTGTAATGGTATGCGTTGAAATGGTATTCTTTGTGTTGGAATGCGTTGTAATGATTTTTTTTTAAAATGAGTTGTAATGGCATGCGTTGTAAAATCAAGCAATGTAATGGTAGTTGCGATGCAAAACCTGTGTTGTAAAAGCATGCGTTGTAATTGTTTCCGTTGTATCGTCATATATTCCTTAACCGGGTCTAAATTACGACATACCATGGAATCAGCTTAATTCTTTACAATTCCATAAATAATTTCCTTTTCTTTACAGCATTGACTATCTCTCCTTTCTTTTTCTGCACCAAAATTGTACAATCACTGATAATCATGGGTCATTTGCCAACTCCATTCGATATCTCTTTAATCTTAATGCCTAGCCACTATGATTAAGTGAGGCTAAACACATGCTGCATTTCTAAATTTATAGAATAAGGTTGATCTTCCATTTACCTATGACAGACTTTGCAGAAAAAAATTCAACATTTTGAAAAGAATAAGACTTTTTTCAGGCGGACCAATTACGGTATACCAATTGCATACCATCATTATTAACACCCTGCCACTACAATCATCCAATGATCAGAATAAGTTACACCTGTCTGTAGCTAGTCCTGATTTTCTTGATGAATTCACTCCGTTGAGATTAAAGGTTTTTTTGGGAAAAAAACTTTACTTAGTATGACAATGTGCTTATCAGTGTTGGCCAATTTTCGCCCATAGAATTCACCGATCATGCTCTGCACACCGCAGCTTTAGTCTGTTTCAGTGTTGCCAGATTTTGAGGCCATCCCAAGTCCAAAGACACTCAAGTAAGCCCAAATTTAGCCAAACACAGACTATGTAGAATTAACACCACACAATGATCTAAATATTAAGACACAGCCCCTTATATTAAAGTAATTGCAACACAACTTGTTTGGCATGGCTTACATTCTATGTACTTGTCTGAAGATATTCAACAAAAAAACCTCCTTTTCTGTGACAATATGAGACGACAGCAGAAATAAACATTGCAGCAGACAAATCTGAAATGCAGTTTTTGTGCAAAACAAGTGTACGTAAATGTGAAGCAACAGCGTGAAAACGGAGGGTTGCTACAGTAAAACAAGAGTTCCATACTTTTACCGTTAAAATATAAGGAGAGGCCAGAAAAGAGACAGTCACCTACTCTGACCGATTCCATGCCCTCCATTCAAAAGTCCTTCACCTTGACCACTTACTCTGGCACTAAAAAGTATAGAGGACATTGTTGTTTCCGTTGTGTTGCAGCAAGCGCTCCTAGTCTTGGAAAGCAGTAGATGGGTTTGTTTGGGGCAATGCTGGTGGAGCACAACAGAAAATGACCCAATTTCCCAGAACCGCTGGTGACACCCTCAACACTGACACTCCCTTAACTCTGTTGATACTGTCCTACTGTTCGTGTTCCGTCCCACTCCATTCCCCTTCATCATTAGCACTGTCCCTCTTCCATACCACCATTGGCCTAGGCTCTCTCATGAGGCTCCTTTACTCCAATCAAATAGAAAGGGCTTTTATAATTCATGCTCTTAACTTTAAATTCTCAGCAATGACTGTAAACACCCTAAGGTAATCCATGCCAGCAAAGCAGTCCATGTTTACATACCATGTGTTTTACTTCATGCAATGTTCCCTAAGAGCCTTTCCTTTATCCAGATGATGTGTTTCTCTAGTTTCATTTTCATAAAACATACTTTTATAGTTCAAATTGTGAAATGAGTCACCTTCTGGTCTGGGTGAGTTCAGATTGAAAGTAGACATTTATGATTTGCACGATTGAGAGTCCAGAGGCTGAAGGCAGTACTGCTTTCTCACCGTGACTGCCACTGGGTTATTAATGTGTTCAGACTAAATGCATATCAAATCTTTGGCCTCTTAGGAGAGCGCATAAAGCAATGGCTATATAAATGCCAATTGTAAATTAAAGCACTACTTTGCATGTGCACAATGAGGGCTGCAATGTGTATGAGTCATATCATGCACCCTGGTAGGCATTATATATGAAGAGCACTTGGTCTGCAGATACACACAATCCAGTTTAAAACGCTATGCAGCTGTTGAGTTTGCTAAAAAGTCTTTATTGTCCAAAGTAACCCTTTTTAACAACCTTAGAATTACAAAAGATTGAGAATAAAAACAAGGTTCTAAAGTAATGCCTTTCAGTTTGCATACAGTTCCTTGATTTCGGGTCATACCTCTCTGTGCTATATTAGAAGGATTGTGACATATTAGCTACAAATTACAAAAGGATCTTTTGGTTAAAATCAGTGTGCGCCGGTAATTTTATTAGGCAGCGGGGTGACCACACATGCACACATACACCTCACTTACACCCCTGTGCATTCACCCATGCACACACACACACACATTCACAACACTAACAAATGTATTCATTTATTTGAGAGTTTTATATAGCGCTATCTAGATACACATACATGAAACATAAAAAAACGCGTACAACCTAAACTGTAGCTCTCCGAAAGGGAAGCCTCAGGGGAGGGTCTCTAGGCCCTTTTGACAGGCGGAGGAGGTCATGCCCACAGGGCTGTGAAATCTTCAGCCTGGCAAATTTCAGCTCAGGCAGCCAGGACACTGTGCGTTTAGCACATGTCCATCTCCTGTCTGCCTGCCTGACCTGAACAAGAAGAGTGTCAGACGGGCTGGCCTTTGTTCTGCAACATCAGCCATTGATTTTGGTGCTGTCACCTATTTATAAGGGTGGCGTGAATAGAAGGCAGCACTAAAGTTAAGATCAAAACAATCATTCCCTCAACGGAGGCACACTTGCACTATGGTGCGAGGGTGCCTGCATTGGCACTCTGAAGCTGAGTTTAGCCCCAGCTCTAGTGAAGACGCAGGGATGTGCCATATCATTTTAAATACAGCGCTTACCTACATTTTCAGAATGGTGCAGCATGGCATTAGCAATGTTTGCTTAACATCATGTTTTGCCATTCCCTAGTAAATATGCCCCTTAGTTTGGTGTGCGTGCAAATCCTAAATGCCGATCCCATGTGAGTTGCACTACTCCTGCTGAAACAAGGCCAATGGAGGTACTAATGGGTGAGACGGACTGGCCTCAAGGGTCCTGTGACCTAATTGACAGTCACTGTTGCTCTCGGTGTGCTGCTTCGTTGGCCTGCCCGCAAGTCTAGAGGTGAACTTCCGTATGGATTGTGGTGGACAGGCCTTCAAGGTGCTAAAACACCAGGGGTTCAAAGGTCTAGTGGGGCCTTCTAAGGTCTAGCATGGGAATGTGTTCTCTCAGGAGAGTGGCCTGGTGGAATGGTCATGAAGGCTGAACCTGGTTCCCCAGTACCAAATTTGACAGCTCTGGCTATAGTGCCAAATCCTCTCCCCGACTGAGCACCACACTGTCCCCCTGAGAGAAACTCACCCTGCCTTCAGCAACAACCCACTTGTGCCCCGCTATGATGGAGCAAGGACTCGTGAAAAAGAAACTTGCTCTGACGTAATCCTCTCATATAATCCCGTAACGAAGTATTAATAATGTCTGTAATACTAATTTTGCACAACATTCCATATTTTCTAGAACTCGTGCTAAGCATCTGCTTTGCTGAAACTAAACCGTGTTATATACTAAGTGCTAATGCATAAATAGTCTTTATAAGTAAATGGGATTAGAGTAGAGATAGGTGGTATACAGTGAAATAATTTTATTTGAATGTAATACTTTATCTTTTTGACCTCTCTATTAGTTCAAGTGGACAACTCGGTAGCAAAGAGCTCAAGTCTTGGGACTCGTCCAAGGACATTCTCCACACATGTACTGGGAACCAGCTGAAAATCCTGAAGATTCAATGAACAACTGTGAAATTGTATACATTGTTGTAGATAAAGTTTACAAATATGGGTGGGAAATAAAGCTTGGGAGAACAAATTAATGGGTGGGAACTTAAAACAATGATTTTCAAGAAAAGTATTAAATCTTAGCATGGTGTGATGATCATCCCCTCAGCTTGTCCAATCAGAATTAGGAGTTTCATAAGGTTGAAACCTTTAGGGGTGGTACATGCCATTAAAAAGTATAATTGGGGTAGTTAGTTAGAGCAGTTGCAGCCAGAACGGTGAGAGACAGAGATGCTGTCCGAATACTGATCGAATACCTGAAGAAGCAGACTTAGAATTTTCATTTTTTAACAAAACCGTCCATATATTGTTTATGTTGTCTGGAAATTCCCAGGAAATGTATAGCCGGTGGTGAATGGAAACCACGCTGTAGTGAGGTTACTCATCTGTTTTAGTAATTGAGTTCTGTGAGAAAGTGAGAGTTATTGTTGGCAAAGAGTTCGCTGGTGAAAGCTTTGAGTTATATCACCTAGAAAGGGTAACACTAAAGGAGTAGCAGGTTCTTCTGAGCTTAAGTGAAGAGTAAACAGAAGGTTTTCACTCATAATGTATGAAGAGTAAACAGAAGGTTTTACTTGTAGTAAAAGAAATCAACCATTCTTTTAGCTTTGTGAAACAGACAGAGTAGCGAATGTTTTTATGTTGTTATTAATAACAATTTTGGTGAAAAGGAGTGTCAGCTGCCGGAGTTGCACTAACGTCACAAAGTGCCGCACTGGGGTTGGTTGAGTCAGCGGGTGTGTGTGACAAGACAGGGAATTGTAAAGGAGGGGTCAGTTGTCGCACTGACATCACAGAGTACCGCGCTGGGATTGGTCAAAACAGCGAGTGTGTAAATTTCAGAGGTTTTTATAAAGGAGGGGTCAGTAGTGAGGAGTGATACTGTCATCACAATCGAGCCGCGCTAGTATTGGTTAAACACATTTTGTGAAATTAAGCTTGATTAGATAAAAGAATAAGAGCGACAATAGGATTGGAGAACCAGAGTGTAAACAAAAGGACTAATTGGTTGACAAAATAGAAGCGGTAATAGTAATAGATAGCGGAGTTTGTATGTGGAAATACGATCCAACCTTAATAGGGAATCGCCCAGACAGAAGATATTTAGGTTTTGCAAGACAAGAATATATAATCATAATATGTACGGAGAGAAAAGAAAAACGTCATTTATGCAGAGAATCAAGAATTATTTTAAGAAAGATAAACCCATTAAGACTAGAGAAGGAATTTTTATCCCACCACCAAATACTCCTGCTTCATTTATGATTAGGGAAAAAGGTTATCATACCTGTGTATGGTTAGGAAATTGGATTGAGTATACAAAAGGTGACGGAATACTAGCTTTCCCAGAAAATTGTACATTTATTGGGAGAATTCTTCAGAATTTAAGGACAAGAATGAATGAATTAGAGCCAAGACCTAGATTAACCCAGTATGAAGCTTTGGAAGACTGGGAAATGGAGGCATTTGATTGTGACAGATCTATAAGTACTAGGGGTTATAGAGGATTTTATCCTAAAAAGATGCAAGTATCACGTGAAGATCAGATGAAACAATAGAGACAAGCAATGGTCACAGAAGGACTGTATCCTGTATTAATGTTAGAGGAACAGTTGGGAGGCAAGTGTACAAGAATAACTAAGCATTTAACAATGACAGGTTGTGGAGAATCAGAAGATGAGTTTGCGGAAGATATCCTAACAAAGAATCCTCCACCATATCATGAGGGACCCAGTAGACATACTCCAAGTGCCCCTGCTTTAGAAACACCATTAATTCCCTAGATTATGCATGACTCATTCAATTAAAGGATACTACAGTAAAAAGAAAGAGAAACAATAAATAAACTTAGAGAGAAATTAATACAGAAAATAACACAATTAAGTGCACACGCTGAAGCTTAGACTATACCAGTGACTATAGGTCCGGTTATCCCATTTTATGGGGATAAAGGAAGTTGTCCAAAGCAACCAGTCATGGCAACTCCTATAATAGAACCTAGAAAAGAGAACATAATAGTTGAAGATCAAGCTAGTGAATGTGAATCAGTAATGTCACTAATGGATTTGCCAATAAGAGAACAGATAAATGAAACCCCAAGAAGAGGCACACCTAGTTGTTCAAAAGAAATGCGATTAGAGACCTCCACAGGAGCTAAAAGTGCCACAATAATGTCGCCAGATGAATTAGAAAGGTCGGCACAGGGAATGGACAAACTGAATCCACAGCCAAAGAATTTGGATATATATAAATTAAAGGTAGAATTGGAAGCAATGGTAGCTGGAAATGTGGGAATAGACAGGCTGAATACGTACAGTGAAAAAGAATTGTTGTTCATATGTAGGAGCATAACCAGAAATGTAAAAATATTTCATGAAAAATTGACAGAGCTTGCTTCCGAAATGGGAATTGAAATAGGAAGATCAGAAGTATTGCAGAAACTCTACAGAGCAGATTTTACAGATAAAGATTTAGAAAATATGAATGTGTCAGGAAGAAAATTACAGAATTAAGAATTAATGACAATTTTACTGAAATGGGGAGAATTAGACAGGTGGAAAACAAGGTGGACAAAGAAAAAGTAGGGAGCACAGGCCAACAGGACTGCATCAGAATATTTATTAAGAGAACCTTAAAAGGCAGAAATATTGTTTCCCAGTAGAGAGGTATCAGGAGGAGGATATGTACATGTTCCATGGACTCGGGCAGGATATTTTGTCATTTACTAATGATTTCCTGAAATTACGAGAGAAGCCAGTTGAATGGTATAGACTGGTTGAAAGATTTGTGAAAGTTTCTAAAGTTTTGTTAAAGGATTTGGATGGTCTGTTTGATATAGTAGTACCTGCGGATTTAGGGACAGAATGTAAAATCACAGTTGATTGGCCTAGTGATGAGTACCCAAGAGATGAGAAAACAGGAGCACCTTCAGAGGAAGTAATGAAGAAATATCACCAAGTGATCACTTTCTTGAAAGGGAAAATTCCCCCAAAAGAGACAGATTGTATAAAAATAGATAGAACAACACAAGAAATAAATGAGACTGTACATGTTTACTATGAACATCTGCTACAGGTGTTCAAACAGTATACTTGATTTGAGAATATTGGTGACAAAGGTATGGGACATTTTGTGTATCGGTTTGATTCTGGTCTGAGACCTGAGATTTGTCAGATGATTCCAAATCATATGTTGTGTTGGCAAGGAAAACCAATAGATGAAGTTTTAAAGTTTGCAAATACTGCGGAGATGACATAAATAGACATATAAAGTTAGAAGAAAAAGTATTGTGGGCACAAGTAAAATTGGCAGAAAAGCAAGAGCTTAAATTAAATAGTCAGAATAATGATCAAAATAGAGGATCTGGTCATAATAAAAATAGTGGGGGAAAACCAAAAGGGAAAATGAGCAGAGAGGAAGCGAAAAAGAAATTTCCTTGTCATGGGTGCGGAAAATGGAGCATTCGAAAAACAAGTGTAAAAATATTCATAATGGCCCAAATCAAAATTTACATCCACAGACGCAGAATGAGATGATATTGAGTCAACCGCGACCGGTTGTTAATCCACAGAGTCAGTTACCACCTGCCCCTGTGCCAAATTTTGTGAACAGAGCAAAGTACAGTGTGAACGCCGTATTTCCAGGAGAAAGTGGTAAGCTAAATTCAGTAACTTCACAATTTCTTTTGCAGAACAGTTGTTCTTCTGAAGATGAACAATGACGGCACCTGAGGGGGGAGGAAGAGGAGTGCGTACTTGGCGCATCCTTACCGGTAGATCAGTCAGGTCCATATATTGATGGCAAGGTAGAAGGATAAGACATTAACTTTTTATTGGATTCTGGTGCTACCCGTTTTACTGTGAGAACAGCAGATACCCTCTCAGGTGAAGCAATCCATGTAGTTGGCATTTTAAATAAACAGAACAGTACTCCAGTTACAGAACCCATGGAGGTATGAATTGGCAATTTTAGAGAAATGCACAAATTTCTAGTATGCGATTCCAGTCCCATAAATTTGTTAGGAAGGAATTTACAATGCAAGATGAACTGTAAAATTTCTGGTACACCGGATGGTGTTGCAATTCAGACCCCTGATGAAGATGGTATTTACAAAATAATGTTGGCAAAGCAAGGTACTGAGGTAGATGAAATGTATTCAATGATGACGAAGGATGACTTACCTGATGAATTAAAATTTACAGTGAATCCGGAAGTCTGAAATTTCACTGGAAAAGAAGTAGGATTAATGGCAAATGTAGATCCACTAAAGTTGACTGTGAAAGAAGGTGCTGTCTACTCAAACACTAGACAATATAGAATGAGTCCAGAAATCAAAGCAGGTGTCATAGCAGAAATAGAACAAATGATTCAACAAGGCATTTTTAAAGAAATAATGAGCAGTCCTTGTAATTCACCTATAATTGGCATTAAGAAACCTAACGGGAAATATAGGATAGTGCAGGATCTGAGAAAACTAAATAAAATAGTAGTGCCTTGTTGTCCTGTAGTGCCAAACCCAGCAGTAATCATGTATCAAATACCATGGAATGTAGGATGGTTTACAGTAATTGATTTGTGTCATGCATTTCTCTCCATCCCGTTACACCCAGATAGAAGTATCTCTTTTCATTCAAATTTGAAAATCGAGTTCCTCAAGGGTACACGGAAAGCCCTTCAATTTTTAATCAGATTCTGAAGAAGTGTTTAGCAACACTAGTGATGCCCAGGAATTCAGTTTTGGTCCAATATATCGATGTCTTGCTTGTTGCATCAAAGTCACGAGATGATTGTGTCCTTGATTCTATTGCTTTGTTAAATCATTTGGCTGACGGAGGACACAAGGTTGTTGTGTGTCGATTTAGATACCGTATATAGGTTTCCCGATTTACGCCCTTATATAGGTACAATTCGCATTGCCCTTGCATAGGCACAGAAATCCTACCTTGATTTAGGCATTATCCATGCTAACCAAATACAGGCATGGCCACCTACATCCGTCCATCCACGTCAAAACGAGTTCTTGGAAAACCAGACTCTTAAGCCTTTAGGACTTCCCCTTGCTTGGATTATTGATTTCTCCAAGAACTCATTTATTATGCATGAACATCTATTCCTTAGGGGTTCATTCATGATGTTCCTCTGCCCGACTTTTAGTCAATACTGCTATTCCTAAACACCTTCAAGGTATAAATATACCTTCACTTGCCATGGCAAACCATGAATCAGCTACACAGCTCAACACGGCTCGCCAAGGCAAGTTCAGAAGGAAATCGAGGCCCCGCCTGATGCACTGACCAGACGCTGCCATCCTCCTCGCAGAGAATCTAGCTCCAGTGTTTCTGACTCCCCTTGCGGGGTGTTAGAGATCGAGACCCGGAAAGAGATTTCAACCTCTCTCATTCTATGGTATGGAGCAGATTAGCACCTAGAGGGACTCTTGGCAACACCATTCCTAACTATAGCTAAACTGGACAATAGAAAAACATCACCTACTTCTTACCTCGTACTACACTTAGGTTAGGTACACTGGGGCAGAACTAGCTAGAAGTACCAGATGAGTATTCACATTTTAGCCTGTGTTATTTATGCATGTATTTTTATGAATATATGTCATAGCTACAAACAATGCTATTGCAGTATTATTTGATCTTCCTACTAACGCTGTACGCATTCTGTCTTACGATTGTAGCAATACATGTCTCTTGCATGAGAAATAAGACAGTTCAATAAACCCTTTTTATTGAAACGCCCATCTACATATTTCTGTGTAACCTCTGTAGAAACTAAGCATGCGCGATTGACTGAGTGAAACTGTTAGCTGGCACACACAAGTAATTAAGTTTAATGTACTCGATAGAGGCATACTGACCTCAGTCCTATGCCAAAACTATAGTATATATTATTCCACCAACGGTCCTGAACCACAGCAAATACTCCGCAGCAAACTCAGGAACAGACCACAACAGCGCGATATTTTCCAATTTAGTGCTTTATTTCTCCGTTAGTCTTCAGCATAACGCGTTTCGGCTGCGTCACTGCAGCCTTGTCTATTATTCCAATGCGCAGAGCCTATCAGGGATATAAGAACTACACTACATGGCACCCAGTGGTTTGGTAAGGCACTAATTTAACGCTAGATACTGAAGTAACTCAGTTGTGCTTTTCTCAGAGACCCCTACTCATAAAACTCCATAAGATGTCTGGAGTAGGTAGGGATAATATCCGTCATAGCTGAGTAGGACAGGAATCCTATGTATTAGCTGTTTTGTTTGTTCAACTCTGAAGGATACAGTGTTCCAAAATATTGTGCACCTTATCTTTGTTTCCTTGAAACTTGCTCTGCAGTTTTCATTAAACAATGTCCCAAAATCATACAGGTTTTAATGAAACTGATGCGGATGCGATTCCTATCCATCCAAATTTAAGGAAAACCATCACTCTAAAACGTATAAAATATGGCCTAACAGCAAGAGGTGGTAGAGCAGTTTTTCTGATAGAGGCACATGAATCTCACCAGACAGAGGTATTCTACTCATGGATAGTATTCCCTGAATCGCATCCAGTAACTAAAATGTTTCACTTCTACAAAGAAGATGATCGACCTGCAGAATATATTCCTTTCGAGGATTTTGAAATTGCACTCACATACCAGGAGCATCAGCTCTGGTTTAAAGGCGCCCTTAAATATTCAAATCACATTACCAGGCTTGGTCCACTAGGTAGAGCAGGAGCAACATGGCCGATTTTAGCCGGCTACACACCTCATCCTGACATCAAAGTAATGTCAGACGAGGAATTACTCACTCAACTCAAAGAGTTAATAAAAATTTACCGACAATTAGTTCAATATGTCATGCGAACTTTCACAGTCCAACCACCATTAACCATTCCAAATCAAACCCCTCAACAGGGGAATACACAAAAAATTACTCCACAGGCGTTACACGCAGTCATGGGTAAAATGCCCAAAAAACGTGAACAAATTCCATTCTGGATAGCAAAAAATTACTCAAATCGAAGCGGTATTTCCTAATACCATCCCTTATGAGAAACACAGAATTCTAACAATCTGTTTGCCAGTGGGGATAACACCACATCTGGAAGACTGCACCTCTTGGAGCAGTCTTTGCTGCCATCTATACTAAAACAAATGGTGTTCTGTCTATTGCGGTAATACCTAATGTCCTGAAACAAATTAAAAACGAATACAGGGATTCAGAGCCTGCTCTAAATTTAGGTATGAAGTTACTGAAAAATTTCAACCAGGTCTCAACAATAATATTGTCTAATATTAAAGAAGAAGCAGCATCAGTGGCAATTGCCAGAAATTAAGGGAATTTGATGTAGCAGATCATCTACATGAACTACCCAGAATAATTGAAAAATCCTATGAAGAATTAGGCAGCAACAGTTTGGGTGGGAAACTAGTTAAACCACAACTTTCTGGAGGTCCTGAAAAGGACTCTATTAAACAAAATCCTACATCTTCTAAAAAGAAGTAGGAACATAACAAACAACATTCAAAAGAGAAACATTCTCAATCCCAAGGTAGGTCTCCTCAAAAGGAGCCCTCTGAAAGGAGGTTTAACCTCAGGAATAGGGATAATTTGAGAAAACCTGATAGGTATCAAAATACTGGCACACGTTCCTCTCGTACCTTTCAGATATCGTCATAGACATCTGAAAGAAGAGGACAGTCAGATAAAAAAGAAGAACGTGTGAAGTCCATTGACGATCAACACGTTCAGAAAAACAAACCAAAACCTGAATTCTCCAAAAAGAAGGTAGCAGGTCTGAAGATCAGACATGCTGAGAATTCTGAGAACACAACTCAAGAACTGAGAATGGGCTCAGACAATGTTGGGCAGTGCAGCAGAAGTAACTTGAATGAGTACATACAAGTTGATACTGTAGACACCAGGGTTAGTTCTTCACAAAGGTTATACGAATTAACACTCCGGATGGAGGGAGACACACCAAGAAAAGTGAAAGCACTCTTTTGGAGAGACTTTCAAAGGGTTACAATATACTTCTAGCAGAACAGGATTGGCCACCAGAATTTGTCAGGGAGTGCCCACATGGCGAAGACACCATTGTGCCAGCCTTTTCCAACCCTGTTCCAATACATTTAAAGTATACTTATGCCAAGAAATGGGCTGTGGCCCAAGCCCCAGCATTATACAAAAATCATGTAGGATGGGATGAGGACTCACCTCATCATAAGATCCAGTGAAAAAATCAACCAACTGCGCAAAGGCAGCATCCAATTAAGCAAGAAGCTAAAAAAACAGGTCAGGGTGATCTTAGATCAACTTGAATACCAAGGGGTGATTGAAACATGCACCTCATCAATGAATAATCCTTTGTTTCCTGTTTCCAAAACAGACATTACATCTCGTCCAGTTTTGGATTACAGACACCTAAACTCTTGTTGAAAATATTTGCAGTGCAAAATTCACACAGTACAGCATTATTGAATAACATTGTGCTTAAAAAGTATAAAACCACATTAGATATTCCTAACGGTTTCTTTTATCAAAAGCAGGTATTTGACAGCTTTCTCAATAATGGGAAACCATCGTCACTTCCGTCGACTCCCACAAGGGTTCAAGAACAACCCGGGGTTATTCTCAGCAAGGGTAACAGAGTTACTACAAATTTATGATGACGAGGCATTGTCATATGTCGATGATATCTATCTGACAGACGATGACCTGGATACGCACTTGAACAGGGTGAACACCATTATACTGGGCTTCGCTTCTGAGAGTTATAAATTCAATTTAAAAAAATCAAGAATTTCCCATCTAAATGGCAGAAAAGTGTGCGCTGCTCCAACCTCCAAAAACGCGGAAAAACTTACAGTCAATTCTAGGTATCCTGAATTTTGGAAGAACATACATTCTAAACTATGCAGAAAAGGTTAAACCTCTCTACGAATTAATCAAACCTGATTTTTAAATCACACTTTGGACACAGGAACACACAGATATCCTGCGTTCACCTCAAGATGACATGTTAGCAACAAAACAATTACAAACACGCGTAAACATACACAACTTAGTGATCCGAATCATTCTGTGTCAATACGGATTCACCTACTTAACTTTTAACAAAGGTGAAAAAGTACCAATTGCATACAAATCACATTTGTATACACAAGCAGAAATGAAATTTACATCAACAAAAAAAATTCTGACAGCAGTTCAAACTGCTGTAGCAAAAGAAAGAGCCCTAGCGCAGGGGAAACGCATTATGGTAGTAACCCCTGTACCAGCCTTAAAGGCACTTACAAAAGCTAGTGTTTCAAATGCAAAAGCTTTACATCCAAGATGGATACAATGGGTTAAATCACTTGCTGCAAATGATGTTGAATATGTTTTTGATCCTTATTTGAAAACACAAGCATTCCTGCAATACGAGACGAATGTCCTCTGCCTACTGAAATTCTCCCTCTTCATCAGTACAAATTTATAATTTATACTGACGGATCTGCACAACCCGCTACGAGGAGTAAGCAAGATTTTAGTGCAGCATGCGCGATCGTTGAAGGTCGTATGCGCAATGGCAAATTCAGACTAATAGTCACAAAAACACAAGCTCTAGGAGATTGTACATCTCAGCGAGCTGAACTGCAAGCATTCAAAATGGCACTTGAAAATACGTATCGCGAATTCCCCACACTCATAGTGTGTGATTCCTTTTACTGTGTTCAATCGTATAATGAATATTTGCAGAATTGGCTTCAAAATGATTCCAAATATGCAAAAGGTGGCACAATCAAGCACAAATTCCTTTGGGAACAAGCAGTTCAGTTGTGAAACGGACTACAAAACAGTGATGTGATACACACGCTGAGTAATCAACGTGATGGCTGTCACGTTGAAGGGAATTCATTGGCTGATGAAGCCGCGAAGAGGGCTCTGCAAACGGCTTCTGTAGCTGCAATCACTCGTTCGAAAACAAAAATAGACAGTGAAATAATACTGGCTGTCAATTCTTCAAGCAAAGGCAGCGATGCAGCGTTACCTAAAAGGTTTCCACTCAAATACTCATATACAATTGATGCGAACAATATTCAGTTTGCTCGAATCCCTGGAGTGGGGGATAGGGTAATACCAAACATGCAACATAGATTATGCCTAATCCTAGCAGCACATGAAGGGATCGCCTCTGCTCAGCAGGTGTTTCCGCCACAGTATCATTATTAAAACAGAGATACTGGTGGCCAGGAATTAGGAAACAGACCAGAAATTATGTTTTGGACTGTAAAATATGCCAGAAGATGAAAGTGTCTACTGTGAAACGTCCTGCGCTGATGCCTCTGTTAATCTCAGATATACCATTAGCGTGTGTTTACCTGGACCACTGCAGTCCCTTACAAAGAGATGGTAACTATAAATATATCATGGTCGCATTGGATTCGTGTTCAAGGTTCCGATGGATGTGGCCTTAGCACTCGGCTGATGCTCGAACTGTTATAAACGAATTGCGAGTCTTTATCAGCAAAACGCAATTGGCACACTACACTCTGAACAAGGCCCTGCATTTAGCTCTTGAGCTTGCAAAGAAGCCATGGCCAGTTTGGGCCTAGCATTGCTGTATTCTTCTCCATTCCATCCTGAGGTAAATTCTGATGTGGAAAGAAAAACCGAGACATAAAGCAGTCTATAACAGCTAGGGTATTAGGTTCAGGTGATGGGTGGGTAAAACATCTTTATGGGGTCCAACGCTCATTAAACAATTTACCAAGAAGTTCTCTAGGGGGTGGCACTCCATATGAGGTCCTATTTGGGACTAGAATGTTGGCACCGGACCTTTACTTGAATGGCACAGTGGTGGAAAATAAAGAATCTGATATCAAAGATCGTTTGGCTGTATTATATGCAAGAAGACAGGTAGCTATCAGGTGGGGAAGGAAAAAGATACCTGGTTTCAGAGATTGGCTGTCTGATGTGACGCATGGTCACACTCAACTTGGAGTATTCTGGGAATTGATGGCCCCTACCTCAAGGCCTCAAGATATATGGGAACCGCTCTTAAGTTAGGCGCGCAATAGATCTGACTCCCCTACTTCCAATCCCATCGCGTCTGCCTAGTGCTATGGTACCTCTTGCTGCTGTGTTGGTGTAACTTGTGATTGCAGACTCTCCCACACGAGGGACTTTGCTAGGACGTGTTTGGCTGTTTCCCGCTGTTTGGTCACTCCCAATACTGTACATGATATTGCATTATGTGTCCAATTATGCTAAAGATTGTGGTTTTATGTATGAACTTATTGATACCTCGACTGTGCATGCTACTTATTGGATTTATGTTAGTATGTATACGACATTCCTATGTTATGTACTATGACGATTCCTGTACACTTATGCTGATGTGCTGGCTGGGTATTGGTTGGAACCTCAGTTCCTATGGTTTGTATTTGTAACTTGAAAATCTTAAAAAAAAAAAAAGATTGTTTGGCTGTTTTACAGGACTTAAATGAACTAAGATTGAAACAAAGCAACATGTTCCTGAAGCCAACCACCACTGGGGGAAAACCAGCCGTCCCAGCAAAGCCTGTCTGGATCCCAAAGCTTGGTGATTTAGTCAGAGAAAAGATTGCGGACAAGAAGGAATTTGGGCCTTCTTGCAGACAATCAGTACCTGTCCTAGCAATCCACAGATCAAGAACAGTACTTTTGCTGCCCCTTGCTGTTAAAAAGGAGAAAAGATTTGTGTCCATCGACCTGATCAAACCACACTATGTGGCCGATACTAGGGAGTAGGCCAAGTGGACTCCGACAATGTAGCAGACGCACTCCTCTTGCTATAATCCAAGAGGTTCAAACTGAGAGATTCATAACCTTTGAAGATTCTACAGTGAGAAATGAAGGACTAAGCAAAAAAGCGAAGGAACTCGTCCCTCTTGAAACCCAAAAAGTGATCATGTAGTTCCAGCGATTTCAATGAATCCTGAAGTAATTCCAAACTTTGACAGAACTGCCTCTGGCTATTTCATTAACTTTGATACGTTTTCTGAGGATCCCAGCGAACCTGAAACGACGCCAGCACAAAGAACTTTCAAAGAACAAGCAACAGATTTTTTTCATCTCCTGAAAAAGACTTATCTGGTTTCACCATGGATAGAACTATGGATTGTTTTGGGAATATTCTTCTTTCTACTTTGGTTCGCTCTGGTAATAACTCTGGGTATGCTGATAAATGGAAGATATATTCAAATGGACACAGCAAGTAAAAGAGTGAACTTACTTCTCCAGCCACACAAATCATTCCATAGTGAAGCAAGAGATTTGTCAGCAGTGAGCATCACAGCCATTCCTATACCAGATGGTATAGTTTGGGACAAGACTGATTATGACATTTTATGCCCGTCTGAACTTTTGAAGATTCCACACTTATTTGAAATTTCATTAAGTGACTTTATTACCTCTAGTACCTTTTCTGATGATTGGGACTTCAAGACTGTTAATAACATGATGTCTGATCTTGAAATGTCTGCTGTATTCACAAATCATGAATATTTGGAGGGTTCATCAGACTATGAACAAATGTATTGTTATAACCACTATGGTCATCATTTCTTGCATAGAACTGCATCACCTAGAAATGTATTTATGTATAACCAATGGGAGCATTGTCCTACACCTCCAAAGGGTAGCTTAAAAACGTTTGCGAAGAAATTTCCACATTTTTCAGAGTTTAACTTGTCAAATCCAGAAATGTTTTTCTTTAAAAATATGAACAAGACAGGAACGAAAAATATTTGAACCAATAAAAAACAGATTTATTATGCAGCCTTTATTACCCAACTGTCTAGACAAGGTTTTGACTTTTGGAAAGACAATATTGAGACAAAATCTGTCTGGGGTACAAAAGAATGGAAAGTGCAGGAGGTAGAAGCTTTGTTTAGAGCCTGTATCATCCCTGAGCAAATTATGTTTTTGAATGACACTGTCCATCAAACGTCCATACCTGCACCTGCAAGTAATAGCACTACACAGGGGGAGGTCGACGTACATACTATTTTGCATCACAACAGATCAGATTGGAACAAATGGTTGCTCTGGCCAACAGACACAAACAACTGTCAAGATCGATTCCTGAACAAAATACAGGGTTTCACTATCAATAGGCCAGACCCACGCTATGTTCAAAGACAGCATCCAGGGGTAGTAACAACATACAGGGAAACTTTGCCTTGATTGGACACAGAAAGCTACACTAGAGGATGTGAAACAACACTTAACTTTACTTCAAGAAGGCGCAGACCTTAGGGAATTCTTGCTAGGCCCAAGAAGGTTGCGTCAAAAATGTTTCATATATGCCGGTATCTACACTGCTTATAATGAAATATGGAAGGTGACCCAAGCAGAAACTGCAGAAAGAAAACGAGAAATTGATCGTATTAATTTAGAGAAATCTCTCGCTGGGTTAACGACTCTGTCGTCCAGGATATATTCATTGGACAGCATTGTGTCTTCTGCCATAGACATCATGGAACAAGACTTGGTCATTTTGCAACATGGTCAGTCTCAATTCCGTTCTATCATGCTATTAGGCTGGACGCTACAAAACTTGCATGCAGGCTATGTGCCTTGATGTTTAATCAATACTACGTCACTGTTTTCAGAATTCAATCTCACTGATAAACAGATCAAACTGGCACAAAGGGGAGCAGACTATACGGTGCTGAGCATTGAAAAACTGGAAAAATGACCATTCATGGTATCAGAAAAACCAGCTACTGAGTGGATCATACATGGTGAAATTACTCTGCCTGTTACAACTTTCGATTTTCAGCATTGCCTAAAACATATACCAGCAGGAAAATATGAAAGGTTGGGTAAAGGATACATCAATACATTCTGGTATTTACCTTACCCACACAGATGTTAGAGTGGGGGGCATGAAGTGGTTCTTAGTGGTACAAACTGTAAAAACGCACTAAGCGGTTCTCTCCTATGCCAGGGTATTAATTTACACAGGGCCTGTGATGGTTCCACTACAAACTTATCCTGCCACCTGCAAGGCTCACCAGCTGCAGTGATGAATCCAATTTTGGGGCAAAATTTCGAATGGAAGTTACCTTATGTTGAATGATCACAGTTGCTGTGGCATGTTGCCAGGTATCCCATAACTAGTAATGGTTACACTCAAGGTCACTTGCTGTATGCAAGTCTTGTTCCCTCAAATAGAGACAGCCAGGGAGTCGCCTTTATGGCCTTCACTGAACATCTCTTCTATAAGAATTGATACTATAAGCAGAATGAAAGCCATTCTTTTACAACAAATAGTGCCTCTGACCTCGGCCAAAGAAACCTATGATCTACAAGTCGCAAGGACTTCAGCCGAAATACAAGCCCTTTTGACTACAAACTGCCCTATACATTTCTCAGAAATGTTGGAACGTATCTTAAACATGTCTGGTACAAGTGATATTGTACATGTATTTAAGAATGTGTGTTCAGGACTGTTAGCACCTTTTCAAGTAGTCCTCGGAATAATTCCCAACTTCGTGCACTCTGTGTTTGGCAGACTGCCACTACTTTTAGCACTCGTTGCAGGGATCCTATTTTTTCTCTTACTGCTACGATATGGCAAGCCAAATCACCAGCGTCACTCCAAGCACCATAGAGAGAGCTCTATTGGAGCAGAAGTGTCATGAGCGCATCATCCAAATTTCAGGATTACCTCGTCTTCGAGAATTAAATACCACATGGTTTCTGTCATTCAGACCAATCTGGTAAAAAGTGCATCTTACCTGTTCTACGCTGCCTGCTTTGCGGTGAAGAATGTGTGCTAGGCATCTGTGAAACATTCCCATCAGTCATGCCTATGGATATCGATACTCTGCTGGACCGAGTAACAGACCATGCTGTGTGTTGTCCCCAGCGGCTGCCAATGCTGATGACGGCATTCATTGATATCTCACAGATGCAAATTGCTACTGCTGAGGTACGAGAGGAAACAAAAGGCACGCAGGTAACATCTGATACGAATATTGCTGACGCGACCAATGCTGAAGGCGATGCTTCTCATCTATGTGCAGTTAGTCTTCTAAACGAGGTAACCCAACTTTCACCTACAACGGTACATTTTTGTCAACAGGATTAGAAGATTTCATGGTTTCTCCATCCCCATAAACTGACTTTTGATTCAGCACACAGTGTACCGGGAAGACTCTGAATTTGGCCTTCATTTTTCAAAACAAAGACTAAACTTGGAACTTTTTCCTATGATTACTTATTTATTCCAAATTTGTATTTTTCTTTTTTTGGCGAAGTAATCTGCTTAGAGTAGAACTATTCATAGAGAACAGAATTATTTGAATCACTTTTCAAAGACAATATGTCACCTTGTCAATAACGATTGTTTTATGTAACTTGATATGAAATGGTTTCGGCTTTTTTCTTCCGTATTTACGAGCCATTTCATCATGTGTATATATATATGTATGTATGTTCATTCATTTAACATGCGATGCCAACTTATGCTTAGAATGACACATTGTTTTAATATGTACAGCACCATTGCATTTTTATGCATAGCAACAGTTTTAATGCATTTTTTACAATTTATTTTAGACAAGTTTTTAGCAATTCATGTGTTTCTATATTTTAGATATGTTTAGCATGTTTAGAATTTAGTAATGTCATTCATACGAAACTGGAGTGGGTGTTGTGTGTGGATTTAGATACCGTATATAGGTTTCCCGGTTTACGCCCTTGTATAGGCACAATTCGCATTGCCCTTATATAGGCATAGAAATCCTACCCTTATTTAGGCTTTATCCATGCTAACCAAATACAGGCATGGCCACCTACATCCGTAAAATCCACGTCACAACGAGTTCTTGGAAAACCAGACTCTTAAGCCTTTAGGACAGGGGTCTCCAAACCGGTCCTGGAGGGCCGGATCCATGCCAGATTTTTAAAATTACTACATGTATCTCAATGGGGATATCCAAAAAATCTGGCATGGATCCGGCCCTCCAGGACCGGTTTGGAGACCCCTGCTTTAGGACTTCCCCTTGCTTGGATTATTGATTTCTCCAAGAACTCATTTATCATGCATGAACAACATCAATTCCTTAGGGGTTCATTCATGACGTTCCTCTGCCCGACTTTTACGTCAATACTGGCATTCTCAAACACCTCCAAGGTATAAATATACCTTCACTTGCCATGGCAAACCACGGCTCGGCTACATAGCCCAACACGGCGCGCCACAGCAAGTTCGGAAGGAATTCGTGTCCCCGCCTGACGCACTGACCAGACCCTGCCATTCTCCTTGCAGATAATCCAGCTCCAGTGTTTCTGACTCCCCTTGTGGGATGTTAGAGATCAAGACCCGGAAAGAGATTCCAACCTCTCTCATTCTAAGGTATGGAGCAGACTAGCACCTAGAGGGACTTTTGGCAAATCTTGGCAACACCAATCCTAACTATAGCTGAACTAGACTATAGAAAAACAGCACCTACTTCTTACCTCGTACTACACTTAGGTTAGGTACACTGGGGTAGAACTAGCTAGAAGCACCAGATGAGTATTCACATTTTAGCCTGTGTTATTTATGTATGTATTTTTATGAATATATGTCATAGCTAAAAAACCATGATATTGCAGTATTATTTGACACTACTGCTAACCCTGTACGTATTATACTTCGCATTCTGTCTTGCAATTGTAGCAATTCATATCTCTTGCACAGAAATAAGAATGTTCAATAAACCCATTTTTATAGAAATGCCCATGTACATATTTCTGTTTAAACTCTGTAGAAACTAAGCATGCACGATTGACTGAGTGAAACTGTTATCTATTGTTTCCACGATTCTGAGATTGTTACGATTCTAAGAGAAACAAAGTTGTAATGTTTATGCGGTTGTCAGAAACTAATCCCTTCTTGTTTATTCGAGAAGTTTCTAGTGACCTCTGAGTTAGCTGGCACACACAAGTAATTAAGTTTAATGTACTCGATAGAGGCATACTGACCTCAGTCCTATGCCAAAACTATAGTGTATATTATTCCAATGCACAGAGCCTATCAGGGATATAGGAACTACACTACAAGGTGTCACCAGAGAAATTGCAATTCCGTCAATCCAGGGTTAAATATGTGGGACACCAATTAGAAAGAGGAGTGAGGAGAGTGACAGCTGAAAGAATAAAAATAATAAAACAAATGCAGTTACAACAGACCCAGAAATAAATCACAATGTTTATTGGTGTAGTAGGGCAATGGATTGTGGGTTTTTCCTTACTGGTAAAACCACTAATACAAATGACAAGAAATAGAGGAAAAAGACCCTATAGATTGGGATGATGAAAGCATGGAGGCTTTTGTGAAATTAAGAAATTGTCTGTGCGAAGCCCCTGCTCTTGGAATGCCAGATTATACAAAAGAATTTGCATTATTTCGTTGTGAATGAGATAATTGAGCTTTATTAGGATTAACTCACCGACATAGATTAATGCGACGTCGAGTGCCATATTTTTCTGCTACTTTGGACCTAGTAGCTTCAGCGTCACCTGGTTGTTTGAAAGCAGTGACTTCTGCTTGCACAAGTCTTGAACAGACTGGATCTATTGTAATGGGACACCCAGTAAAGGTCTATGTCCCTCATTCAGTGGAAATTCTTTTAACTAGAACACAAACTGAATACCTTACTCCAAGTCGAATGACCAAATATGAAAAAATTATTTTAGGAGCAGAAAATGTAACAGTAATCAGGTGTACTATCCTAAACCCAGCTACTCTATTACCTGATGTGCATGGAGAAGAAGTGAGGGATGATGTTGAACATGACAGCCTAGATGTTACTGATTATTGTACCAAACCTAGCCCAGACATACAGGAAGAGCCCCGGAAAGAATGTGAAAATTAGCTATTTGTAGACGGCTCATGCATGAGGCATGAGGAAGGAGGATTAAGTGGTGCTTATGCTGTCTGTACATTGGCTGGAATAGTTGAAGCATCCTATTTACCAGGAGTCAAGTCTGCACAAATAGCTGAATTGATTGCTTTAATTAAAGCATGCAAAATTGGGAAGAATTGGAGAGTAACCATTTACACAGATAGCCAGTATGGTTATGGGGTTGTGCATTTTGGCCAACTTTGGATGCAGAGGGATTGCATGACTTCTTCAGGAACCCCTATGAAAATGGAAAATATGTAAAAGAGCTTTTAGAAGAAATATAATTACCAAAAGAAGTAGCTGTGGTCCAATGTGCTGCACATCAGTCAGGAAATTACTATGTGGCTGCTGGTAATCGCTATGCTGACCAAGTTGATCAGTACTGTGCCAAAACCAAAATGGCAGTAAACAAGAGAATTGAAATAACTGGAATCAGATGCAAACTTATGCTTATCTCAGCCATAGAAACATGGGATGAAGTAAGACACTTACAGGATGAGGTGGAAGTAAGTTAAAAGGAAGGGCGGATAAAAACAGGATGTCAAAGGAGAGAAGAAGATGGTGTCTGGATTTATCCAGATGGTAGACCGGTCATGCCAGACTGCTTACTCTCTGGCCAGAATGTACCCTGGAGATACACACATAGGTAGTGATGCCATGATCAGACTCTTTAGACAAGACTGGTACAATCCGAGGTTTAGGACTGTCGCAGAGAGTCTATGCCAGAGATGTTTAATTTTTCAACAGAATAACCCAGGTAGGAATACAGTGGTCAGTTGGGGAAGAATTGGAAAGGCAGAAGGACAATTTGTGAGGCTACAGGTTGATTTCATTCAGTTACCACAATGTAGGGAAGTGAAGTACATCCTTGTCATAATATGTTTGTTTACACGATGGGTGGAGGCCTAACCCACCAGTAGAAATTGCAGTATAACGGTTGCTAAATTATTGTTGAGGGAACTGATACCTCATTTTGGTTTTCCAGTAGCTATGGAATCAGATAGAGGATCTCACTTTAATAATGAAATAATTCGATTGATCTGTGAAGCATTTAAAATAGAACAAAAATTGCACTGTGCTTACCATCCAGAGGCTTCTGGGGTGGTAGAACAATTGAATGGCACAACAAAATCAAGATTGGCAAAGGTGTGTGCATCCACATCACTGTGTTGACCAGATGCATTACCTCTTGTTCTGATGGGACTCAGAAACAATCCTGACAGAAAAACAGGGTTTAGTCCCCATGAAAGACTCATGGGAAGAACAATGAGATTAGCCATTATACCAGGACACAGGCTGTTGAGTATAACTGATGATCTGGTATTAGACTATTGTAAAAGATTGGCTGACCTAGTGCCTTCTGTCTCTCACCAGTTTGGAAAAGACGCAGTTGCCAGGCATCCGGACCAAGCACATTATCTAAATCCTGGAGACCGGGTGGTGGGGAAGAATCACACCCGAGAGACATGTCTAGTGCCCAGGTGGAGTACTCCAAAACAGGTCATACTGGTTACAACAACAGCAGTGAAATGTGCAGGTTTGCCTAACTGGATTCATGCTAGTCATACCAAGAGAGTACCAGCTCCTGATCAGGAAAATCCTCAACAAATACCTGCAGCTGAGGGTGCAGAAGGTTGTGCAGCTGAAGAGTAAAGAATAACAGACTCTGGAGTGGCGGATCAAGAACAACCTAGCACAAGTCAGGAAGATTGGATATCAGTGGTTGGCATACATGATGTAAATATAAGAACAAGAAGTAGAACAAAATTTGAAAAGCAAGACACTAGTGAGGACCCGACAAGTATAGAAGAACAAGCTCAGGAAATTGATTTTGAAATTGTCGAAGTTCCTGAGCAGGAAAAGATAAGGAAAGAAAAATAAAATCAGACAGAGGTGAACCAAGATATCCAAAGATCTGAAGAGGGACAGATAGGTGTAGAAGAACACGTTCAGGCTGCAAATCAGTCTAGTGCAATAAGACCTGAGCAGGACCAGTTAGGAAAAAAATAACAAGTTCAGGAAGAAGACAAGCAAACTAGAATAAAACCTGAACAGAACCAGATAGAAGAATCAGAACTCCTTCAGGAAAATGGTGTCACAATAAGAAGATCTGAACTAGTTCGGTTAGAGAGGGATTCAGAAGATGAGGTAAATCAAATAGTGCCACAACATAATGTAAATAAAAGAACACTCTAGAGTGGCGAGGAAAGTGAAAGTACAGTGCAACCCAAAAGGGGTAGGAAAGGTGACAATTGGCCTAGATATGTCAAAAGATTAAGATATCATCTAAAGACAATAAATGAAGAACCTGACCAGGTGAATGAAGTCACTAGTCAGTCAGGACAGGCAAATGAGAACCCCAGACGAAGGAGTCAAAGATTAAAAATACTGAATAACAAATTCAAAGGCCCTGAGTGGACCCATGTGATTCTTGAAGAACTTGAGAACTTAGATGTAAACGAAGAAAGTAATGAAGAAATAATTGCAGCTCAGATTGATGAAGGAGAAGTGAGGCCCCCATGAAATAATACCAGAAGTTTAAAATGTTCCGAAAGTAAAGAAAGAAGCGAAATCTTCTTAAAATGGTTAAGGATAGAGTTGCTGAAAGACCAAAACGAAATTGTTTAAAGAAATGCTGTAGAATATGTATATGTAGCATTTTAATAGTGATTGTAGTATGGTTAGTCTTAACTATAGCGATACCATATTTGAGGAGCATAGAAAAGAGAAATAGTGCAGATACAAAAGGAAAATTAGCAAACTTAAAGGAAGATAGAGTAGAACTAGAAGCATCAGATGAGTCAGAAATACGTCGCACGGTAACAGATAATTACACATATTTAAATGTTTTCACCAAGTTATTGTTTCAATACGTAGGCACATTGGAAATTAGTGATTGGTATGTATGTATGTATGAAATTACCAGCTTCAGTAGCAGAAGGTGTCACATATCACCATTTACCACTAACATGTTATTTCATGTAATGTATTAACAAGTCTATAAAACAGGCAAAATTGCAGTATTATTATTCAAACTTAGATGCAATATTTTCAGAGGTTCCTGTTCGAAATTAATATGAATCCAGTACTTAGTAGCCTAGCAGCGCAGTTTATGGGTGAGTTTTTCTTAGCACAAAATGCAATAGATATAGCAGAAGCTCACAAGCATAATTTAACATGTTCACTAAAAGAAGAAGAAAGATATTTTTGGATTTAGTAGAAGAAAGGAGACAGGATTTCCAGAAGAAGGCCAGCGAGCAGAAAAGTCATATTCCACCATGGGCAGAGAAGCAAAGAACGTATACATCTGGCAAGACTCAGGCTGCGATGGCCCTAGATTTCGAAAAGAAGGAGAAAATCTGTCTCCTTAAGTTAAAGGCTGATTATAACAATGTATTTCATGGTTCTAGTGAATGTGAACATAATTTCTTGGTTATTGGAGGATGGGGACTAAAAGGGGGAACTGATCTGGTTTTTCTTGGAATTTATTACATGTGTGGAAATAAAGCTTATTTCAAGCTACCTGGAAGATGGTATGGAATTTGCTATTTTGGAATAGTATTCCCTAAAGTCTATCATGTGAAAAGAATCACTGGAAGCAATGAAAACAATAATGAACCAATCAGTAATAAGAGAGCTATTTTTGCAGAAATAGTAGGGGACATATTTAGTGCATTGATACCTTCAGTGGGAGTAATTCTGAATTCATGAAGAATTTGTCAATTGTCCACAGTAGTTGACCATTTATCGACTGATACTGCTGGAGGCTTCCTGTTGATCAATACCGAAATGGCTGCAATCAGATCAATGGTTTTGTAGAATCGACTTGCCCTTAACATTTTATTGGCAAAAGAGGGTGGAGTCTGTAAAATGATGAAAGCGCAACATTTTTGCACTTATATCCCTGACAAAGTGTAGAAATTGGAAAATACATTTAAAATATTACAAAGTTGGAAGGGGACTTGAAACCACTGGAAGTTGACAGTGTATAGAAGAAATTAACAAATAGTCTAACATCAATAGGATCATGGTTTGCTAATTTTGGTAAAGGAGTTGTAGCTCAAGTGATACTACCTATACTCGGAATAACTATGATAGGTTTGATAATAATGATTTTGGTGCAAATGTTCTAGAAAGAGAAGAAGTCATGAGGTCATGAGGTAAATAAACAGGGAAAGAAAAGAAAGTACGAAGAGATTAAGCTTGAAGAATTAAAAGGAGAATTATACAAGAAGATGAAAAACATGAAAGAGAAAGATGAAGTGGAAAGTAAAAAGACAGAGAAGGGAATCGAGATGTGCTTAAGTTGGCATTTGATTTGGGTTTGGGTGGTTATTGATAGCACAAATGCCATCAGAGAGGGGATTGATGTGGCAAGTACTTATAAAAAAGAGACTTGCTCGGACATAATCCTCTAATATAATCCTGTAACGAAGTATTAATAATGTCTATAATATTAATTTAGCACAACATTCCATATTTTCTAGAAAGGGGGAAGCTTGCCTAAGTGTTTTACTAACAAGTAACCAGAGTGTAATTAAAGATGGCTGCTAATGCAGGAAAATGAACTGCGCATGCGTCAGCTGCATGACGTCTGCGCAATAGCATTTAATATGGCCACTTGAGAACTCACGTGCTAAGCATCTGCTTTGCTGAAACTAAACTGTGTTATATACTAAGGGCTAAGGCATAAATAATCTTTATAAGTAAATGGGATTAGAGTAGCGATGGGTGGTATACAGCAAAATCATTTTATTTGAATTTAATACTTTGTCCTTTTGACCTCTCTAGTGCGCATTTGGGCCTCTAAAATATGCTAAAGTCTGACACCCAAGTGGGTTTGCCGCATGCGCAAGAGGGACAACTCCGGAGCAATGAGCTCAAACCTTGGGACTCGTCCAAGGACATTCACAACACATGCCCTGGGAACCAGATTAACATCCTGTGAAATTGTATACATTGTTGTGGATAAAGTTTACAAATATGGGTGGCAAATAAAGCTAGGGAGAACAAATTAATGGGCTTGAAATTAAAACAATGATCTTTAAGAAAAGTATTAAAACTTAGCATGGTGTGATGATCATCCCCTCAGCTTCTCCAATCAGAATTAGGAGTTTTATAGGGTTGAATCATTTAGGGGTGGTAAATGCCATTAAAAACCATAATTAGGGTAGTTAGTTAGATTAGTTAGAGCCAGAACGCTGAGAAACAGAGATGCTGTCCGAAATGCTAATCGAATAACTGAAGAAGCAGACTTAGAATTATCGTCCAAATAGAATTAGAAGAAGATCGCGGAAGAATCGAGGAGGTAATAGAATTAGAAGATCGCGGAAGAATCGAGGAAGAAGTTAGCATCAGAGAGGGGTGAGACACAGGCGTCAAATCCAGAAGAGGTCATCTGTCCTGTCCTGTCCTATCCTGTCCTGAAGTACCTTTCACCTGAACTTTCTAAGGGGCCCATAACTCTTGTCCAGAGGGGTCTAATTTTTGCACCATCCTAGGTAAATATAATTCTGTGTATAGTGTCAATGTGCCTTTCTCTCTCTATCCTCTCTTTCCTGAGGGACTTGTTATTGTGAAATCGTATTTAATTGGATAGATTGATCTTACCTTCTATGAAAGATGGAGTTAACACTGTCAATTGTTTTACTCTTTTGATTAATTTAGATAAACATTTCAAACTTACCTGAGTCTGTGGTTATTCAATGAGGAAATGAGGTAAATGCGTCCTTTGTCATAATCATCAAACCAAATCAAGTAAAATAGATCCAATAGCCAAAAAAGGGCTTCATATTATTAATAGATTTAAGAACTGATAAGCAACGAATATACAATTTTAGCCCTAAAAATTGATCCCCAGCAGTGGTCACCGGCCAATATGAGTGAGTGTGTTAATGGGCCCAGATGAGTATTTAGTGATAAATGTCCGCAGGTTGGTAGCCCGTTGGATCAGCTATAAACACCTGAATGCTGCTCAATTCAAATTATGCGCTAGACAAGAGTAATATGCTGCCCAAAAAAAGTAACATCCTCAAAAAAGAAAACCCTCATAGGGAATGCAAGATTTAGTAAAGCATGCAAAATGTAAGCAGAACAACATGGTTACATTAACACTTTTACACTCATTATTCAGAAATCAGTTAGTGATGTTGCCTAAAAAGTTAAGAACATGACTACAGGGCACAGAAGGGACCCGTTTCAATGTCCATTGCTTATATCTTTACAAAACGTGAGCAGGAGGGTTTAAAAAGACCACATCCCTGAACATATAGCTGCAGTACACATTTTATAAACTAAAATAAGGAAAACAGCTGATAAGGTTCACATTAAACGTGTTCCACTCCATTCATCAGCCAGGTATTGCAGTACCACCAGGAATGGTGATGTTCCCCAACCCAGGGAAAACAAGGCTGTTCAAAGAAAGACGAGAAAAACGAAAGTAGTGCTTCACTGGCAAACAAAAGTGGAGCTAATGTGTTTGAGTGTGAAAAAATAATCTGCCCATTTTGCAACCACTCTGTCATGCTTTAATTATTTATTTATTTATTCGTATTTTGAACCTTTGCTTTCTTTTGCTGGAGGCTACATTTTGGAACACAAAATGTCAAAAAAGACATTTCCAGCAAAAGTGTTTCGTTCTTTTTTGGATCCATTTCACAGGGGAACGAATGAAGGAAAGTAGAGGAAACAGAGGGTAAGAGACGTTATTGAAGTCACGGTTTTCATCAAGTGAGGAGGAGCCAGAGAAAGACAGAGAGAGAGGAAGAAACAGAAAGAGAGGGGGCAACTGACAGCGGCGGAGCAAAAGAAGTGGACTCTTCGACCACTAATCTTACCTTAATAAGCCTGCTGGGCACCTAGGGACTCTGACGCACAACAGAATCAGGCAGGCTGCAGGGTAGGCCAACCAGCCATTGCCTTGACACTCTTGACGCCTCCTCTCTCAAACTCCACAGCACTACTAGTCCACCCGCCAAGGTGCAATGATTCAAAACGAAAAAGGCAGACAGCAACAGGAAGCAGGGCTGTCATAAGTAACGCACTTGCGCTATGAATGAGTGACGCCCTTGATTTGAAACTGTGATTACAGAGCATATGCGGGTGCCGCCGATACCACTAATATTGCACACACAAGGGCAAATGTCACCCAACTTTACACAACCTGCCATGGTTAGTTTTTACCTGCACAACTTTGAAAAATGTTGCTAATTTGTGCGGAAAACAGCACAGTCTGGCAACAGTGGTTCAAATAGAATTTCAGTTCACATGGTTCTCAGGGGCACACTTTCCCAAGTTGACGTAATCACATGGAGTTGTGCCTGCCATCTCATAGGAAGATAGCTTCAAAAGCAGAGGCCTCTTGGCTTTCATTCGCGACGGACAGCAAGAGTGTGGGCTAAGACATGTATTAGGTGATACGGAACCCTTCATAATGTAAGCACATTTGTTAATTTACGAGTTTTCGATCGTTTTGGTGATTTCCTTTGATTTTACTCATTTTTCTATCATGCTGATATTTTATCTCCTATATATTGTGACGACTTACTCACAGTGTTTGACTATAGGGCGTTTGTCCCCCTTCGCTTCCAATGCTGCCTTGAAAGATTCCAGAACAGAGTAAGAATTTTTTTTGTGGTGTTGTGTTTTTTGTGTCATTTTACTAATATGTATTATGTGTCTTCATGTCTCATTTACATAGATGTTCTTAGCCTTGACACAATTCTATGTTCTTGCTCACAGCATGAAACCATGTGCTACAATTGAGATATTAATCAAGCATAATTTCATTCGAGGCATGATATGGGTGTGCTGTAATTAAAGAGAACCACATGTACCTGCAAGATCACAAAAGAAAAAAACATCAGTTTCACTACGGATCATGAGTTCACAAAGATGTATGTATACACTGAATACAATATGTTGTGCCTTTTACACTTACAGGAATCAGGTGTAAAAATTCCTATTGTAAAGCAGGCTAGTAAGCCATAATATGCATGTATTTATGTATTGTATGTGTGTTTGTCCCCCGAAGTTAGTGAGTTTGGATGGTTAATAATAATACAGAACTTTTTCTGGTGCACTTATTTTTTTGATGAAAGACCTGGACCTTCAGAGCCCCTGTTTTTGGGTGGAATATGGGCCAGCCCATCCTGGTTTTTAGCCGCTTCCATGCGTCAGACGGTCCCGGCCATCTGACGTCATGGTGAGAGTGTGCAGAGGACGGCCGGGGGCCGTCCAAACCGCACACGCGTGGAATTCTTACGCACCGCAGGGGAATTCCGGCCGCATTGAAGCGGTTAAGGATTAGGATGAGACCCGATATTGAAGCATGCCACTACTAGAGTGGTAGGGCCTAACAAAAAAAAAACAAATTCCATTGCACATTGCATAGGGTGACACTCACTATTTTCAAAACCGGTGTAACTTCAAAATAGGGTGGGATACTGCAAGGTGATTGTGGTTTGAGATCAAGTATCAATTCCATCATGGCAAATGTCTCATTAGTGGCAAATTACTTGTCATTTGGTTTCTTCAGGTAACAGAATGGTCATCACTCATAGGTTAGCTACTTCCTTGAATCATGCTTACATCGATGAATATCCAGTTGATGAACACCTTCTGATCCACATAATTCTAAAGGGAACAAGAATGAGTATTCCACAAGTTATAAAGTATCATTAATTTGGGGATGTTAATGTAGCTGTGAATTGGTTGAACTCTCTGCCTGATAATGCTTTCCTCAGCTTGCAATGTCTTTTACATAGTTGACTATGTTATTTTGTTTTATTTAATTTAAAAGAGCATCTGAAAAGCTTTGGTGTAATCCTTCTGGAGCAATTATTTTTATTTACAATACTAAAACATTTTCTTCTTGAGTGGAACCTCTTCCACACAACTCCTTCAAGCTCTAGGGAGTTAGATTTACTACCCCTACACCAATGTAAGCAATTCAGGGAAAGGGTTGAACTTTAGAGCGGTACATTTACTATTCCCACCCCAATCTAAATAAAAGTAGCGAAAGTGTTGAACCTTGAAGAGTAAGATTTACTAATCCCACTTCAATCTAAGCAACAGTAGGGAAAGTGTTGGACTTCGAAGAGGTTAAATTTACTATTTCCACTTCAACAGAAGCAAACTCAGGGAAAGTTGTGTAGTTAGGAAGGGTTATATATAGCATCCCAAATACTAATCATATTTAAGCCCTGCGATGAGGGGGATATTCCCCCGCTGTGCTGGGGGGGCGCGCACAGCGCTCACATGCTCATAACGAGCTGAGCTCGTCATGAGGCACGGCGCTCCTGTGCTCATGACGAGCTCAGCTCGTCACGGCCACACCCGTTCCCGTGGAACGCTTAGCACAGCAGGGGAATTATCCCCGCATGCGAGCGTTCCACGGCTCATGACGAGCTGAGCTCGTCATAAGCACCGGAGCGCCGTGGCTCATGACGAGCTCAGCTCGTCATGAGCATTCAAGGGGTTAAACATGCATTTAAATACCAAACAACATGAAAATTATTAAAATATATAAAATATATATCATAAATGGATTATTGTGATCTGTACCTGTTCCTTGTGCATGCCCCCTGTGTACAGTACTGCCTTGAGTACCTCTGGGGACCCAGCACACACAGAAAAGCATAACCAGCTCAACACTACTCTCAGGGACAAGATGAGGCCTTTTGCTCATGACACTTCCAACCTTTCTTGTTGAGGATACAACTTAGCAAAGGTGCACGGGAATCTTGCAAGATCGGAATAAGGCTTCCCTGAGTCTTGTGACCTGGCAGACAGAAAAGTATTTAAGTCACGCTCCACCCAAATGAAGGCATTTGGCTTTTCAAGCTTGAGAAGAGAAGGACTTCAGTGCTTAGCCTGATGTTTTTTACCCGGAGAAAGCTGATCTAAGTGACACATGTCCCCAGGAATTCCCTGCTTAGGTTTACAGAGTGGCTACATCGACCACAGCTGTTCCTGAAAAAGAAAAGACAAACGTTAGTCACATCTTCAACTTAAACAAAAAGGCATTAAAGAACAATTTGTTTCTTCTAAAAACAAGTATCATTGCAACATTTTTATAAGGAGCACTTTGAAGTGAAATACTGAAAATGTCTTGTGAAAGATTGTACCACAAGTTTGTAGATCTCCAACCAGCGCCCATACTCACATGCTTTCCAGAAGTTAAAGGACAGAGAATGCAAGAAGCCAAGACTAGAGACACTGAAGAGACTTTTCCTCAGATGAGGTTATAGGAGGAAACCAAAAATTAAGGGACATTGTTATTTCTCACAAATGATGGACTCCTGTGCTAACGCCCTTTTCGAGGAACTGTAGTAAGTTTTTGTTTACAAGTTCATAACTCACAATTGAGGACATTTAAGTTTGAAAAAGAAAAATGTGTTTTGGTTTAAAAGATAGGTGCCCAATTATGATGAGGGTCGGAAAACCTCCTACCACAGGTCGCAGGCTCTCCAAGCCTCATCGCGGTTTCAGTTTTGACTGCCGCATTACAATACAGGCACTCGAAACAGAAACCAGCCGGTCATTCTAGTTGGATTTTGACAGGCTTAAGGAGCCCATCGGTCCAGTTGTAGACTGGCACTAAACCCCAATGGACGGCGTTTTCCGCCGTAGGGATTAAGATGTCGGTTTCCGACATGCTTTCCATGTCGGGCTTTCCGACATGGAAAGCCTGTTTGAAACTGACTTTGGGCGCCCCTAGCAGGATCCACCTTCATCCTGCGGCCTTCGGTTGGGGGCCGAGGGGGCACCTATGGTGACCCCCTGTTAATCCCTGCACTTGGTGGCAGGCATCGTGAGGTGCCTGCCAAGCGATGCAGGGATGAACAGATTGTCCAATTTCTCTATGGGAGCTTGTGCTACGGCCGGTTTACAGCCGCAGCACAAGCTCCGAAAGGGAAAAGGGAGTATGCGACCGCACCATACGAGGTTGCATTGTCATAAGGGATGGGAAATCACCGGTCCATGGTTGGGTGGTTCCCACACCAACATGGTGTTGGTCGGACGCAAGTCCACCCGACATCGTAAAAAGGCTCAAATTGTTGTTTTGTATTGTAGCCTGAGGGAGAGAGAAGTCAGTTAATACCACGGGCCAGTAAAGCATGTTTACTGAAGGAACTAAGAGAGATTCCCTGGAGAAAACAAGAGCTAGCATAATCTCTTTTCATCCCAAAACCCCCACCTTCTGCCAATCTGGTGCGCCGAGCTATTGTGATTTTCAATTGGTAAACCAACCAGGGACAAGAATTGTTCCGAATCTTGTTGCTCCTGCAACTCCAGGAACAGATCAGGTAGTGGTCTTATCAGTAGTAAATAAAATTAAATGTAAAAAACAAATAATAATACAAGAAGAATTGCGCATACAAAATATATTAAGAAATGCACTTCTCGTTCTACAAGCTAAACAGCCACACGCCCCAAAAAATATAATATATTATAAATTGAACTATAACATTAAAAAAGTAATTAAATTAAATAAAGAATATATATCAAATAGATTTTTCTAATTTTATTATTAAATACATTAAATAGTCTGTATTAAAGAAAACAATATTATGTACAACAATATTTGTAAAAACGACATTACATACATAAAAAAGTTACCTTCTATATTTTGTCACAGTACTTTTGTAGGGTCCCGGCCCTAATATATGCTCCCACAGGGAAATGGGAAGTGCTGTTCATCTCTTCACCCCGTGGCAGGTGCCTGCCACAAGTTGCAGGAATCAACAGGGGACCCTCTTGGCCCCCAACTGGAGGCCGCACACACAAAGGGGCCCAGCTGGGGGCCCTCAACACGCTTTCTGACATGGTTTCCATGTTAGACAGGCTTGCATGGAAACCATGCCGGAAACTGAGCATTGTAAACCCAAGGGCAGAAAAACCCGCCCTTTGGGACTACGAGCGGGTTCTGAATGGCCGACGGGTTCCTTGAGCCCATCGGAATCCAGCCGGAATGCCCGGCCAGTTTCAATTCAGACCGGCTGATACATAATCAGCCGACGATGGGGCTTTCCGACCTCCATCAATCAGCCTCATTATGTTTAATCATATTTCTGTCATTCCTCAACTGGCACAGAATGATTTCTTCTCTTAAATTCATGATACCAAAATATTCAAACCATCGACCCCAGAGATTTCTGTGCTTATTTGCCACTGGCAAGATGGCCCTGTATCTTAGCGCATCTGTCTGTTGCCATTCCTTTAGTGGTGGACACACAGTTCATTTCCAATAATTTGCAATGTCTCTTTTGGCCACCAGGGTGCAGACGCCCACCAATATTCTCCCTCCCCGGCCACCCGATAGGTCGCCCAAGATCCCCAGTAAACCAAATCTTGGCAATGGCTCAACTGGTGTATCCAGCAATTTCGAAAGAGTAGACAATAGTGGTCCTCAATAAACCTTGATCACGGGGCATTCCCTAACCATATGGAAGAGGGATCCTCTCACCTTCTCTCATCTAAAACACATTGGGCAAAAGATCCTATCACATTCCACCACCATCCACGCCCTTAGATGGGAAAGTAAGTACACAGTGGCCAGGCTCCATTATTATGAATATGAAGAGGATATAATGAGAATGGTACTGTCAAATTCAAAGTTTAGTTTCCCCAAATAGCTTTCTTTTTTAAATGTTTTCAGCAGTTACAATCAAAAAACAGCAAAGCCTTAAACATGTGGATTACATTTTGAGAAAAGAAGAAAATAAACATATTTTACAATCTTAGTTTTAAATGAGGAAAAGAAGCAATCAGTGAAATGTGTGCCTGGGTGTCTGATGATCACCATAGTTGGTGGAAGGTCTGTGGGCTTGAGCGACCTCTCTCTAGTGGTCTCTGTGCTTCGGTGTCTTTAAGTGTTGTTGGTCTGTGTCTGCAGGGATGTCTGCATATATATTTCTGTTATATTCTATGGGTAATCTATGTCAACGTGTGCACAGGTGCAGGACATGCTGATTCGTGCATGCACTGTGCAAGTGTCACATCTGCTCACTTTGACAATGCTTGCTGTGTGCTGCTGTTTCATCCTTCCTTTTTATGGAATTGCCTTGTACGGTGCTTGCAAAGTGTATGCATATGAAATGCTGTCTTTTTTCCACTGCCTCGTGATGTCCTGTCTCGGTAGTTCTGATGTCACCGTCTGCACGCGCTCACTTGGGCTGTGGATGAATGCCTCCCCACAGTGTGAGTCTAATGGGCAGGGACAGATGGCAAGTTTAGAAAAAGAAAGGGCGGAGCAGAAGAAATTAAATTTCCAACACTATAATTCACCCAAAATTGTATAAATCTTTCCTTTCATTCATGTTAAATCATTTGTAGCATTCACATCATCTTATAATGAACATGATGAAACACATTACTCGAGCGCACCACTAATGAATAACAGCTGTTACATGACACACACTTGTGTTGCTAGAAACACGCGGCAGTCTCTTTTTTTTAGAAGGATGCATGGAAGGAACACGTTAATTAAATTCTGTGCTTAGAGAATGAAATCCGTGTGATTACTCAAGTAAATAAATCCATGAATAAGTGTTTTATCTTATGAGAGTATAAGGTGCTTGTGAAGACACAGACGCACTAGAGAACGTAGGAAGGTCACGAGACCTGAAAAGCAGTGTAAAATTAGACAACCGCGGTCAAGCATAGTTTTTCCCTGGACATTTTGAACTATTGGTTTGACCGGGACATTAAGTGACAAATGCTGGAGCAGTGCAAGAACCTCAAGTGAAGGTTGGGCTCCGAGGCCAAAAAGGATGGGATGATACAACACCATGATCACAGCACACCAGTTGGAGTCTAATGGGTGTATGAGATGGAGCAGTGTGTGAGGAGTCCCACACGGTAAGAAACGGTACACTTACTAGGTAGGATCTTTGGTGAGGAGTGAAGGGACTCACAATCAACCTCACCATCAACCTCTCCTGCCTACTTGACCTGCCTTGGGACTACCACATCTGTACAGCAGCTGCAGCATGGCAGAACAGAAAATATTAGCAGGGTTTGTAATTCAGTTTTAGGCTTGAGGAGGTGAGCATCTCACAGCTCTAATAGTAAGGAAGCACCTAGGGAAGGTCAGTGCAGGTCAAGTCTCAATGCAACTCTTCACTAAGCTTTTAGGCACCTCAGACCTATTTATATTCACAGTCACGCACTTTTGGAGCAGAGTTTGCAGGACACATCAGTCTTGTACAGCACCAGTCTTACATTCAGGGCCTAGTGGCGATATGCCACTAATCAGGTAACTTAGACGACTTTGGCATCTTTGCACGAAGTGTCGTTTGTGGCTTTTAATGGAAAACCCTAAAACAGATACTGGCAGTCAACACAATGACTTCTTGTCCACGCTCTTTCTGCTGTTTGTTTTCAACGTAACTTCTGCTCCGAGTTATTCTAATGCTCACAATTATTCTACAGGGAAAAAGTAGTGTGAAGTGGGGGGTGTCTATAGATTTTACAATTGAGGGCCAATATATAATATGTTTCTACCCCGAATTCCAACAGCACTGCATGATCAAAAACTATAGAACTAACGCCAACTAGGATCTCGCAGACTTAAGGTCAAAGCAGGCAAACCTTTGAGAATTCCATGGTGGGGAGACTTCTTAAGTATCCCTTGTATCAAAGTTGAAACGAAGAGCATACCTGGAGTCAAGAAATTTAAATAATAAATAGTGAAATCTGAGAGCGAATGAAAAACAGAGGGGTGGGACAGCCTTGTGGTATAACTCTTTTATTCTTACATGCAGTAAATTGGCTCCTACTGGGAGAGGCCATTTTAAAATCCTGTGCCTCACACACAAGATCCTGTATGACACCCGCCCTAGATATCTAGCCAAGAAACTCCAATGGTACAAGCCTCGCAGATCCTTAAGATCTAGCACCAAATTCCACCTTGTCTCACCACGCATCCCAACCTCCCGAAACGGGGTTCGAGCATTTTCTTATTTGGCCCCCAAGCTTTGGAATAGGCTACCTTCTCATCTTCCATCCATAGCTGATCACAGATGCTTTTGAAGTGAATTAAAGACTTAGCTCTTTCCCCAGTAAACATGTTATCACAAAGTTTTCTTGCTGAAGTCTTGCCTAGTGCCATAAGACCTCCCCGGTGATATGTGCGCTCAACAAGAACATTTGACATTTGACATTTGACATTCAGAATGGAGCCTTAGTGGATTCTTGGAGACTGTCTAACCCAACTTCTCGAGAATATATTTTTTACTCTGCTTCTCATGGTTTGCTCTCAAAACTGGATCATATATTTCTTTCTAAGTCCCTGGCACAGTTTATTATACAAAGCGATACAAAAGGGGATGATGGACGGAGCGTTTGAGCAAATACACTCACCCCCAGTCAACTGATCTGGGTTTAATCCATCACCATTCTTTAGCTCACTCCGCCACCCCAGTTCCGACATGGCCATATGCAAATCAGTCTGACCCTGTGCCTCATGGGAACAGTCCAGCCCGAACTGCCAAGCCATGTTTTCCCTGGACCGGAAACAAGCATCCTGGGACCGGTTTCTGGTTCATAACCCTCATCAGCCAGGCTATGAATCCGAAACAGGTCCCAGGATGCTTGTTTACGTCTTGATCGTTCAGTGTCATTCACCAGTTCCAGGAGACCCAGGTGCGGGGATGGATCACCAGACCTCCCAACTATTTGATTAACCGCATCAAAGATTTCATGCCAATAAACAGTGAGCAGGGGACAATTCCAGGCTACATGCAGGAAGGTAGCATCATCAAAGCCACATTTCCAGCATCTAGCATCTTCTCTCAGATGCATGCGGTGGAGACTAATAGGGGTGCGGTAATATCTATGTAGGAATTTAAAATGTATGAGGTGTAGTTTATAGTTAGGGGTTGGTGTAGAGCAGTCGCACCTGATCAATAAACATCGGACTGAATCCCATGCGCTCTAGTATGCGGAACAGGTATGGTCACTCGAGGGAATCGAACGCCTTCATGGCGTCCAGGAAGACGGCCGCAGCATGCACAGTAGGGTGGAGATAATGCAGCACTGAGAATATGGTTCTAAGATTATGGGATGTAGAGCGGCCAGGTATGAATCCCGATTGGTCCGGTAGGGCCACCATCGGGAGGAGGGGCTGTAGTCGGTCAGCTATGAGTTTAGCGTAGATTTTTACGTCCACATTTATTAGGGAAAGGGGCCTGTAAGAGTCCAATGTTTTTTCATCTTTATCTGGCTTCAGTAGCATCATAATCAAAGCTTCCCTCATTGAATCCGGAAGAACCCCAACTTCTAGCGATTCAGCATATACAGCATGTCATCTTGGTGCTAGCTCCTCGACATACGTTTTATAAAATGCTGTGGTAAGGCCATCTGGGCCAGGTGCCTTATTTAATGGTAGTCCCTTTATCACCTTGGCGATATCTTCTATTGTTACTGGGAAATCCATGTATTTGCGGTGTGTGTCATTAAACCAAACCAGCCCGATTGAGTCTAAGAAGTCCTGAAGGTGCTCTGGTACAGTAGATCGTGTGGTAGTGTATAATTTTGAATTGAAATCGCAAAACTCTTGTAAAATCTCAGTTTGCCCTACAACAGCTTGGCCCATCGGATTATTTATTGTGTGAATTTAAGTGGTCGCTTTGGTATTTTTAATAAGTCTGGCTAGGGTACGACTTGGCCTATCACCCTCTCCATATTGTCTGGCTTCAGTCTGCTTACCTAGGAATTTAAGCTCCTGTTGGGCCTCTTCTGCAAAGTCTAACAATTTCGCTTTTAATTCTGCTGCTATCTCAGGTCTGGGGTCGATGCAGAACAGGTTTTCGAGTTCTTTTATTCTACCCTCCAGGGTATCGATAGTGCCCCAGATGGCCTTGAGGACTCCCGCCTGTCTCGCTATACACTTTCCCCGGATGACTGCTTTGAATGCGTCCCATAGCACTGACTCGGTGGACACTGAGCCTGAGTTTAAAGTAAAATAGTCAGTGATGTCGTTCCTAATCTCCTCTTTAAAGGCTTCATCTAGTAAGGCGTGTGGGGGGAGTCACCAACTAAAGGCGCGTCAGGGTGCGTCTGGGATTGCCAACTCTAGTAGGCACGGAGCATGGTCAGAGAGTGAGCGAGCCAGGCGGCCACAAACCTCCACCGTCCATGTGGCTACATCAGGGGAGACAAACCAGAAGTCTAACCTTGACCATGCTGCGTGTTGACTGGATATACAGGTACCCTCGCGGGCGTTCGGGTGTCGCACTCTCCAGATTTCAATCAAATCTCCCTCAAGCATTATATCTCGAAGAGCCTGGCATGCATGTGGGTGTAGTGGTCTAGATGCACCTTTGCGATCATTTAAAACCACGTTAAAATCGCCTCCCCAAATAATGGTGGAAACAATCCATCACATTAATTCTGGCCCAAACATCTCTAAAAAAGTCTGGCGCATCAGTATTCGGACCATACACTGCTGCTAGCACTACCGGTTTACCATTCAACAACCCATGCAGCACAATATACCTTCCTTCCGGATCAATATGTGTCTGGCGCTCCCTCCAGTTCAGTCCCGACGCACAAGCAGTGCCACCCCTCTAGCATAGTTTGAATATATAGCAGAGTAAGTAGTCCCCCATCTGCCATATTTTAGCTATGTAGAAGGTTGTGAATTTAAATGCGTTTCTTGTAAAAAACAGACATCTATGCCATGCCTTTGTAAATATGCATGCATTAACCTCGCCTTTCTGCCATCATTCAAGCCCCGGATGTTCCATGTCAGAATTTTAAGTACTTCTTTGGTCACTCCCATCGATATTTTGCCGTCTTAATGTGCCCGCCCTTCAGACGACAATTAAAAAACCTTTCTGGTATGGTGATAGGGAACCTATGCACAGATGACCGATATCTTACCAAACACCCAACTAACCCCAACCACCCTCCACCCACTCCAACCCCCCAATCAGGTTGTGTCACGTGGAACGTAGTAGAAAAACTAAACATTGGGAGTCACCCCTCGGAGGCGCGGCAGCACACGCATACACCCCCATTTTCACTGGGTGACTGAGGAAATATGGAAACGCTTCCACAAGACCCCAACAGTGCAACATCAATCTATCAATGGTGCTCAGTTACAAGAAAAGGTCTAACTGTACTGAAAGTTAGCACAGCAGCAAGAGGAGGCCACATCTCTCTAGGTACTTATTCAATAGCATAAGAACAATAACTAGTTTTCACATACAGAGATTATGCAACACACGTAGAAGGTTCAACCAACCCAGACGCCTTGTGTCAATCATTGTCGCTCAAGTTGCCTTCTCTACTGACTACCACAGCGCCCGCCGCTTTTGCTTTTGGGCCACAGACGTGTTTGGTGAACTTAAGGGCGGATTTAGTGTCGGTAAAGAAATGTGCAGTACCATCATGGGATATCTTAAGTTTAGCAGGATACAGCAATGAGTATGGAATTTCAGCTTGGAGTAGGAGACGTTTCTCCGGGAGGAATTCTCTGCGGGCTGCCTATACTAAAGGTGTAAAATCAGGGTAAAAGGATATGACGTTACCTTTGTGTGTGATTCGCCCTTTCTCTCTCGCTAACCACAATATTAAGTCTCTGTCCTGATAGTTTAGTAGTTTAGCCAGTATGAGTCTTGGTGTGCCCCCCACCAGGGGTTTCTGGCCAAGCGCTCTGTGTGCACGTTCCACCGCGAACACAGGAGACAGGTGTGGATCAAAGAATTCGTGCAGGAGGTCCGATACAAACACTTCCATTTTCACAATGGCAGTCGTCTCCGGAATTCCGGTGATCCGGACGTTGCTTCTACGGGAGCGCGCTTCCAAATCGTCCGTCTTCGCCCGTATTACTTCTAGTAGTTTATCAATGCTTGAAATCTATTCCTTCGCTTCTTGTTGGAATTCCCGATCCTCGGTTTGACGGTTTTCCAGGCAATCCAGTCGTGTTTCGTGAGTGGAGACCTGGGATCGGACTGATTCGAGCTGAGATGTCAGGGCGTCCAATTTAGAATCAATGTTCTTAAGACTGGTGCGCATTTCCAGCATCAGAGACCTAATGTCTTCCTCTTGGCTTGCACCAGTTGTATCGCTCCCCGCCGCTTCTTGATCTGGGCCATTTTGTTTTGTTAGACGTTTGTATTTAAAAGTGATTTTTGGTTGGCGAGTCTCAACTTTGCCCTTGGTGACCTAGCAGCAGACTACCGCCTGTGTGGCTTAGGATAGTGTAGAGCTGTGTTGTATGAGGTCCTTACCTCGAAGCAGGGCAGGGAATTTTAAGCCAGCAGCAATGCAGTGTGAAATAGGGGGGACCACCACCTTCTCAGACGGTCCGAATCACCGCCAGCAAGGATTCACAGTTCACTTGGCAGCTGCGTCAATCGTACCCTGTCTTCGCAATAGAACAGCGCCACTGTGGGCACTTAGGGGCTCCAGTGCTCCGCGGCATCAGGGTCAGAGTTCAGTGGGGGCTTCCAGTTATATGCTAAAAGCCTCTTTGTGGCCGTGCCTTTTAGATAAGGACGTACCTTCTTATAAATCGGGACCTCCGCAGTCCGGCTCCTCTCGGCACTCCCCGCTTCAGCCGGCGTAGTTGTAGCAGTCTGGGCAGGTGTACTAGCCAACTCTTCCTTCGCAATGGCAGTGCCCTGGTTTGTCTGCATCTCTCCTCAGGAAGTGGAATTCCCGCCCGCAATTTGTAGAGCTCTCCGGTTGTGTGCTCTAAGTTCAATTCAGGGGGGAAGGGGGGCATATGGTACCCCCGTCCGACGCCTTTCTCCGCTTCGTGCAGGCAGTGCAGGCACAGCCAGTGGTGTCCTTCCGTCTCAGGGCGGAACTCAGCAGGTGTGTGGTGGCTCTATTCTTCTTCCCCGCTATCGGTGTCCGCTTCTCTACAGCCTCAAAATGGTGCCTCGCCGGTCCGGTGCCGATGTGCCTCACAACGGAGCTGAGGGTCTACTAGCCTTCAAATAGCAGGTATTGCGGCGTAGGATCAGATCGCCCTCTCCGTAACCTGTGCCAGTTTCATTGTCTTCGCAGCTTACTTGATGTATGCCGCTGGGATTTCGTCTGGGCCACCATCGGCCTGCGCAGTACCGGGCTCAATTTAGTAGGCGCATCCGGGAAGGGGCCCCTCTCCACCCCGAGCTTCACAGCAGCCACACTCGAGTGTTACCTCGGACAGTCACATGGCGCCACTCGTTACTGCTAAAGCCCTGTAGCTCCTGTAGCAGGTACCTCCTGTTGTCCGTTACGAATATTATAGAGTTTGGCTCTCGCAGTCACTGAATAATAAGGATTAATTCAGGATAATTGCCTCAGCCGGCGGAGCTCGCTCAAAAGGCGGCCATTTCACTGCCCGGCTAGCCACGCCTCATCTTCGATCCACTCTTGATCCACCCGGACACTTTTCCTCTGGTCGCCTGCAGCACTTCTTTGTAGATCTCCATTGAAATCGACGACGAAACCCGACACCAAAAGACACCTATGCACCCGACTTTTGTGGGTGAGGTAACACAAGTACTCTGGTAGTCTCAAGGGTATTGGCCCTCCTAGTGTCTAAGTCTAAAAGAGTTCCATCGTAGTTCATTCGGAAGTATCCTTAAATTGTAAAATTGTACCTTGTTCGTTTCCCATAGAAAGTCAATGGTAACCCGCGACTGTGTTTAAAGACTGCACGCGTCTCCCGTGGGCCTCCTACTTCCTAACCTTTGGTTGGTTAGAGTAGCCCCAGCGATTCCACAGGCCCCAGGCCTGCTTTCCAACTCTCACCTGGTTCCTATACCACTATTTTAGTATATGGTTTGTGAGGCCCCTAGGGCAAAACGTATACTGTGCAACTTATCGTATGCTAATTGAATAACTTGTATTGTACTTTTACCTCTGACCTCATAAAGAGTGCAGAGGGGTTGTGTTTAGAATAAATACATATATATTTGATATATACTTTGTGTGGTGTCCTTTCATTTGGTACTCAAGGGATTATAATTGGTAAAACAACTTGCTTAAGACGCTCTCTGACGTCTTAGCCTGATGACTGCTAGTCCATGCTACCACTAGGATAGCTTTCTATAAGGTTGACTTTACAACCACCATCAATAATGGTCGATTAGACTGGTACAAGGTGCCCACTAGAACTAGTGGACATCATATGCCAGGCTAACTGCTCACAATACGCCTGAATCAACTCCTCCTCCCGCTGCCATTGCAGATTATTTACATCGCACCTCTCATGCAGTTGCTCCTGATTTGGATTTGGATTCTTTAGAGAATTACCCCTCTACTGAATAAATTGCCACAGCCTTACGAGTAATTAAATTAGGAAAAACACCTAGTCCAGATGTTTTCACAGTAGAATTGTATTTAATTTCTCCAACATCCTTCTTCCTTATCTATACCACCCCTTGGGTGTGGCCGCGATTCTGCACCTGTGCAGCACATTCCAATTGCGGGTGCAGTCATGACGGCCGGGAGCCGTCATCAGCACACGAGCACTGTGTGCCATGACGGCTCCCAGCCGTCATCAGCATGGAAGGGGTTAATCATCTTATTGCATCCTCTTCTACTTCCAGCACTTTCCAGGAAGCTATAATATGTCTAATGTATAAGGACGGAAAGACCCTCGGGAATATAAAAACTGTAGGCCTATTTCATTATTAAACGTTGAATATGAAATCTTTGGCAAGCTCTTAGCTCTTTGTGTAGAATCCTTTCTTTCCCATCCTATAGGTAAAGAACAATCAGGGTTTATTAGGGGAAGGTAAATTTCGGATATTACGAGACTGCTTCTGAATGTTCTCAGTAAAGCTCCCTCTTTTAAATCTTCTCTCGCGACCATTAGAATTGATGTGGAGAAAGCATTTGATAGAATAAATTGGGACTTTTTATTTCATTCTTTAAAATGGCATGGGTTTGGATTTAAAATTATAGCTCTCATCTCCCTGCTATATCATGCACCCCGGGCATCAGTAATGGTTAATGGCATGATTTCTTCTTATTTTCCTTTAAATAGGGGGGTCAGGCAAGGTTGCCCACTCTGTCCTCTATTATTTGTTTTAGCTCTTGAAACCTTTCTTTCTCAGACTCATCTCAACCCTTCAATCATGGAGTTTCCGTATGGTGACCAACATCTAAAATTTTCTGCTCACATGCAATGATATTCTTTTCTTTATTTCCTCTTCTGAGGGCTCGCTACCTTCTCTATTACAGGAAATTTCTCTATTTTCTACTGTCCCAGGATAAACAATGAATAAGGATAAAATAGAAATTCTCCCCCTTACTAAATACACATTCAGTAATTCTTATTCTCTTACTGGTTATCAGTGGTCCACTTCTGCGGAAATTAAATAATTGGGGGTATGGTTTACAAACTCCATCCTGCACATGGTTAAAATTAATTTTACGGAACTAAGTGTTAAAATTGCTAAGATTCTCTCCTCTTGGAATCCTCTATTTTTATCATGGTAGGGTTTGTTAGACTCCTTAAAATGATGATTTATCCCTTACTGTTACATGTTTCTCCTGAAATTTCTGTGGCGTGATGAACTTGGGGGGCAGAGCAGCCCTGATCCTGCTTGATCTGTCTGCGGCCTTCGATACGGTCCACCATACGATCTTGGCGGACCGTCTGGAGGCCTGCAGGATTCAGGGGAAAGCCCTGAAGATCCTGAAATGCTTCCTTACTGATAGGATTCAGGTAGTGGCTCTGGGGGAATTCGAGTCCAGTCCCTTTGTGCTGCCCTGTGGGGTCCCGGAGGGTTCTTCCCTGAGTCCAACCCTGTTTAATGTTTATGTCTCCTCCCTGGCCCCTGTCATCCGATCCTATGGATTCGATCTTACATCATACGCGGATGACACTCAGATAGTGGTCTCCTTGCTACCTGGCATAGAGGAAGGTATTGCTAATAAATTTCAGGAGTGTATGTCAGCAGTCTGTGATTGGATGGCCAGAAACTGTTTGAAGTTGAACTCGGCGAAAACCGAGGTTCTCCTTTTTGGCTCCAGGGTCAATTTCTGGAGTCCAACCTGGTGGCCGGATGGGTTGGGCACACCCCCGTTCCAGTCAGCAAGGTAAAGAACCTGGGGGTTCTGTTTGATGATAATCTTACCTTTGGGCCCCAGGTTAATGCCATGACGTCGGCCATTCATTTCACGTTGAAACCAATCAGGAAGATTCTTCCGTTTATTCCTGACGACTGTAGGAAAACTGTGGTGACGGCTTTGGTTCTATCCCGACTTGATTATTGCAACAGCTTGCTGCTTAATGCACAACAGGGCCTTCTTAACAAACTGCAGGTCCTGCAAAACGCAGAGGCTCGCCTGATCTCAGGCGTTCCTAAGTTTGCTGCAATCTCCCATGAGCTGGTGAAGCTGCACTGGCTTCCAGTGCGGAAGCGGATCTTATTTAAAGCTGTCTGCATGGTCTTCAAGGCCCTTTGTGGGCTGGGCCCTGCTTTTTTGAGACAACACTTTCAATGGTATCTGCCGGGTCGACATCTGAGGTCCGCAAAGCTGGGGCTGGTCACCATCCCGCGGATACGAAACATGCGATGTGGCGGCAGAAGTTTCATTCTGGGTGCCGCTAAGGCCTGGAATGCTTTGCCTCTGGCACTCAGACACAGTACAGACCTAATGACCTTTCGCAAACAGTTGAAAACGTGGCTCTTTGTTCAGTAAGCACAGTTTAGGCCAGGGAGCTTTCATTTAGCGCCAGGACACCGATTGGTAACAGTGCGCTCTATAAGTGATATAGATAAATAAATAAACATTAAAAGTCACGAGTAGCATTAGCCACTTTACAAAAGCTGAAATTGGCAACGGGGTTAATTTTCCTCACTTTTTTGGTTATCATAAAGCTTTTGCTTCATGACAGGCTGCTCTTTGGATACACGATTTATCCTTGTCTTTTTCTCTTCTATGGTTAGATATCGAGCGTACTTCTCTTCTTCCCTTTAGCTTTAAAGAGATCCTATCTCTTACTGCTAGAACGTCTTTTCTTTACTCCCATATATTACGCTATACGATTTCGCAGCTCGAAATCCAGCTTTCTTCCACTTACTGTAGATATGACTCTGTTTTTAAAAATGCTGTTAGGGCATAACTCCTTACTTAAGATTAATAATAGGCCATTCTTTTGGCGTACTTGGAAGGACAAAGGCTTAATGTGGATATCTCTGCTTTTTAGGTCTCGCGACCTATCAATGCGGAGCGAGAATTCAAGTGCTCAAAATACTCGTGAAACCAAGGGTTTCGTTCGTGCGGTTTTCTTTGAGTTCACGTGAATCACGTGACCAAACAAGCACGCGCATCAGCCTCCCTCCCTCCCTCCTAATTGCATTTTTTCACGGCCGCACAGCACATCAAAGGGCTTCTCCCAGCGTGTGCTGTGCGGCTTCTCCTCCCCTAATTATTCATGGCTGGCTGGTGGCCGGCCGTACTTTCAGTTTCCCTGCCGCTCTTCTTTTACATTACGTGCCACCAGTAATTTTTTGCAAATGCTCGTTTTTTTACTTGCTCTTTTCAAGGTGGTAGATTTAATTCTAGTGTTGGTGCGGAGTTACTTTCAGTTTCCCTGCCGCTCTTCTTTTACATTACGTGCCACCAGTAATTTTTTGCAAATGCTCGTTTTTTTACTTGCTCTTTTCAAGGTGGTAGATTTAATTCTAGTGTTGGTGCGGAGTGCATGCTGTTTATGTAGATTCAGATTCCCTCCGGGTGCTTAACTGCAGGCTTGGTAATGATGGCGGAAAAGCAACCGCCCTGAAAGTCACTGTTGACGGTTATGAGTTTTTAATGAATTGTGATTAACGCGAGGCAGCAGAACAGACATTATTGCATTATTTTTATTAACACCATAGCCTGCCCCAGTACTTTCGATTTATGCTCGATTTCAGTTCATACTTTATTTGTTGAAAGGCAGTGAAAAGTTCGAATGTTAAAGCATTTAGATATGTTTTTACTTCTAATACAGGCTACGACTATAACCACATGCAACCATCGCAGTTTGATGAAATGTGTTCTATTTTCCAGTCACGCGCATGGCATACTGTTCACCCAGAGCTGCAGCTCCTAGTGTTTGTGGCAGTTCTTGGCACATCAACTTGATTTTTGCGAGGCTCGTACCAGAGCAAGTTCCTCTTGGGCAGGAAGCTTGTGTCTTGATTGCCTGACCCAAGCTTCCTGTGTAGCAGTTTCAAGTCTCAACACCACTCAGATTCAGCTTTCAGAGCGAAGTACAAGCTTCGATCCAGTGCTCATTCATTAACAGCATATCACAGAAGAAAACTAACAAGCAGGGCATGGTCAGTCTTTTTCTTTGTTTCCATCTGTAGTTGTCAAATGTTAAATTATGGGCTTTTGTGTGGTGCTTATTTTGCCATTTCTTTGGTCTTGCTCGTTTTTCGGCAGTCCGGTGACTTTACATAGGGCCCTTTAATACTGTAGCAGACCGGAGACTCGTTCTGCTGAAGATATTGTATGGATTTCATGTTCTGGTTACTTTCTTTGGTGGTACAGTCTTTTACATTGAGATATGTGTATGTGATGTTTGTATCGCCTGTGCTGGCAGGGTGGACTGTCGTTTTCATTTACCTGGTTTCTGAATCCACTTGTTAGAGATGCCTCTTGGGCTGTCTAACCTTTGCAGTTAGTTTCTAAAAGACTTTCTCTCACTAAATATCTGTGGAGAATGTGTTGAAAGTTCCTAAGACTAGCCCAATGGAGCTGACGCAGCCCATCGTTACTAACCGGTTGGCATGATAACTATCTTGTTTTTTTAAATTATTTTATTCCGAAGTATTTTGGCTGCCTTGAAGACCTTAACATGATCATGTGCTGTAGACCCAGTGAAAGTATTGATTTCAAAAGACTCCTTTTATTTCCACCCTTCCTGATCCAATCGCTTGTCTAGAGTACAGAGTACATAACTGAAGTAGTCTGTGGGTTAGCAGAGTACTGATGTCTCTATTTCCCTCTCCATTACGTTAATGGGGATGTCCAAAATTAATTTCCTGTGAAGAATGCTTGACTTTGAAGTTTGTTTGGGTGGAAATCATAAACGTTACTGTGAAACTTAAATGTGCTCTTTGTTGCCTTTCAAACTCTTCAGTGTTATAAGAAATAGATTAGAAGTTTGACATGGCAGCAGGAAAGGTAGTTGTTATTCAGTTGTTTCGAAAGTAGAAAGGGGTAACATATGGTGCCTTTTAAAATAAAAACCATTATAACCTGCTTTATATGTGCATGCTCCTGCAGAGGTTGCCCATTTCTATTGATCTAAGCGATTACCCATATATAGTGATAAGTTATTACCCAATTCAGTGGTAATAATTATATTTACTTCATTGGGATGAACGGGTAGGCTTAACTTTCTGGGGTTCAAACCTATGATTTTGATAGTGTTTCCTGGGTGTTCGTTTGTTCTGTTAGCGAGTTTTGTGTTATTTGTTAGCATGTCCCGCTTGTAGTTTGCCACATTTTTTATCCGATTTCGGGCCGGCTCCGCTGGCTCAGTAATCAAGCATTGAAAATGCAATAGGTCTCGCCTTAACTTTACTTCTTCCATGCCATTCTTACCTCTCCCTTACTGCCGTTCTGCCCATAGCGCTTTCTTCTGATCTCCATCTCTTCTAGCCACACTATGAATTCGACTTCACTCTGCCTTCTCCCTAAGCAAACATTTGTAATGCAATACGTCTCGCCTCTACGCATGTTTAACCTATTGGCATTATAAATGACAATGCCTTTCTATTTATTTTTTTAAAACCAAATCATAAATAAATGGCATTCTCATTTACAATGCCAATAGCTCATTTTTTAGTGGAACCGATTTCCAGCTTGCAAGCCTGCCTTAAAGCACCATCTAATTTTAGTTCAGCATCTCAATATGCAACTATATGGTAATGACGCTTCGTCGCATTTCTTTGCCTATAACCAGTGATTTTATTCTAAGGAACTTTTTACCCCTGTTTCATTGGTTGCCTCTGCCATCATAGACACTAACTCCTATAGCACCATCAAGGGTCAAGTGATGTGCTCCCCGACACTACAGGAAAGGCTTGTTATACCCTAGATTTTACAAAGGTATTTTGTAGTGGTATGGCATGCTGAAATGTATTGTGATAACAATAATATTCATTATCTTTTAAGTACTCACTAATGCTATGGTGCACAGGACAAACAAAGCAGGCATTAAAACAAAAAACAAACAAGCATTTGCAATGCAATAGGTCTCGCATTCACAAGAGTTTGAGCTATTACTATTGCAAAAAACAATGCCTTTTATTTTTGTTTTCATTTTAAAAACATAAAGGGCTTTGTCATTTACAAAACCAATAGCTCCAACTTTCCTACTGCGAGACCTATTGGCAACGCCAGTGCTTGTTTATAATGATTCTCCTATCTCTTTTCCTCAGTTAGGTCTTATTTATCATTGTCCTAAGTCCTTATACCATTTTTTATCATTGATGAATGCGGTTCTTGATGTTTAATATTTATTTTTTACAGAACTCTTCGATGAAGGTCCCCTTCTCTTCTGAAATCACTGAATTTTTGAAAACGGGCAAGAGGGCTTCGGCCATTTATAAGTATTTCTCCCTTCCTGACCCTTACAGTACCAAATCCAAATCTGAACTTATTTGGGAAAAAGATCTAGGAATCACTTGGATAATCCCTTTTTGAAACAGGATATGGGCACAGTCTCTATTGTTAATACATCATCGCCTACGTTTTACTCCCCTGCAGTGCTCTAAATTCTCCACTGATACACCTGATAACTGTTGTTCTTGCAACTCTTCTAATGCAGATATAATGCATACCTTATTCAACTGTCCCAATACCCATATTTATGGTACACAATTTGGGCTCAGATCAAGAAGATGTTTAATTTTTTACAGCCCCTTCAATATTATTTATCTTTTTTTGGGAACGCAAGTCTAATTTGCTTACTCCATCCTTCCCCGATAGTAAATTATTAGATATACTGTTAGCGATAGCTTTTCACCAGATCACTTTAAATTGGAAACCATTATATAAATTATCCTATAAAGTATCATGGGATTCGGTGTGTTCTCATCATAAATTAGATACTTTGTATGCTATACAATGTATGTCTTCTCATAATACACAATTGTTATGGCTACCTCTTACTTCATACCTTAGTCAAGTTCATAGGGATGTAGCAGGTATTGTTTCTGTACTTTCTGAAAATGTCCACCCTCCATGAATTTCTCTCTCTGTCCTTCTTTTATATGCTAGCGTAACTTTATTGATATAATGTTTATATTATAAGATCAACCTAGAGGCAATCTCTTGTTAATGTTATTTATTATTAGCACTCAAGATTCGTTATACGATGTACATTTCATCCTCCCTCCCCTTCTTCTCTTTCTTCCCCTCCCTCTTAAAATATAAAGACTTTTACGGTTTTCTCGATAGTGCTTAAAATGAATATGTACTTTAGATTATCTTTGTTGATCTTAGTGTGCTGTTCGTTTGCAGTATAAAATGAACTCAATAAAGTCTTTTAAACACCAACATAGTTATGTCTCTTACACCAAATTGTGCGCTCTCAAAATTAAAGGCCAGACCAAGTTCTCTTCACATATGACGCTAATTGGTGTAATCCTGATTTTAGCCCAAGAAGCAGGATTCGGGATTCAGTGAAAAGTGATCAAGTGATCCACCCATATTTGACAGTGCATCATGCCTCCAATCTATTTACCTCTCCCAGAGAGGTGAATTCCCACTCAATCAGTTACTGCACTGGTCAAACTCAACAGTTCTAAAAGAAAGCTGAGTCATGTAAAAACTCCATTGCTACATCTCTATTTGTAATGCTGCCCAAAGAAGGGGATCTCTGGCCGACCTATCCCATGCATAGTTGCCTATCATGGGGGGGAAGAAGATTTGCATAAAGAACAGACCAAAGAACCGTAGACACACAACTGGAAAAGGGAAGAGTGTAGCTCAATGGTTAGAGCGGCAGACCCTGATGCAGAGTTCTGACCCGGGACCAGGGTTCAATTCCTGCCTCGGTGGGTCTTGGGCTCAATTTCCTCGGACCTGATAATTCTCGCCTCGGTGCCTATTCTAATCATGGGCCCCACGCTGCAACTCTGGGCAATTACTTGCTTAACCTCCACACTGGCCCCAACAGTGCTAGGATGCCTGGCTTTACCCTGGGGGTGCCCCGGAGTGGGCACTTCACAGGGAAAGCCATGAAGGGTTCCACAGCGGTATGAGTAATAGCGCCAGGAAACTGCTTGGTGACAGTGCGCTCTACAAATACCTTGACATTTACATCTATCTGCTCTCAGACCAAGACTAACGCTTTTAGAGTGCTTACTAGGTCGTACTTTGTTCCTGTCAGAATGAAGGCACTGTTCAGTAGCTCAGACCTCTGCTAGAAGGGCTATGGTATGCAGGTCTCTTATTTCCTTTTGGGTGGTCATGAATACCCATACATGCTTTTTGGAAGGACTTCTAATCACATGTTAGAGCAATCCCAAACGAAACCATGAATCGCCGCTCACACCGGTGGTCTTGTTTTTGGGGACATATATGTGTGTAAGGTTCCTGCCATCACCTCCAACCCTCCCCCCTCATGTCCTCTTGTTGGAGCACAGTCTAGAACATTTAGGCTGCGCAAAGAATATCAGCGCTGGTGCTGGACAATGACAGACTGTACACGTTTGCCAAGTCCTGGCTACCTTTCAAAACGATTGTTAAAAGAGAATGTTTAAGGACCAAATATGTATTACCTATGCCTATAGTCTTGAAGATACCGTCGATGGTTGGGGTATCGTCTGATATATAGAATGCTCTTGGTGCGATTATTTTGCATTGTGAATCGCTAAGGGTTGTTAAGTTGTCTCTTTTACAGTGAGAAATATACCAGTTATGATTTTTCTTTTTTCTTTTCTGTATTTGGATGTGTGATCTGCTTCCAAAACATCTCTGTATGCTATGCAGTATGATGATATGCTGTACCTTGTTCCTGCAAAAATAAATTAAATTAAATGTTTAAAAAAAGAAAGAAACCCCTTGAACGGCACATGTACATTGTTTACTGTCGACATCTATGTTCCAAACAATGAAATAGACGAATATGGCACCAAACTTGAAACTGTCCATTATGTTAAACTTTGGAAATATTGCATATGTGAATCAGATTGACTTAAAATGAATACAAATGTGCACTCTCTTTCTCTCTCTTTCTCTATCTGTATCAGTGCTAATTAAGGAATCATATAGGGATATTACATTTTTTATACCAAGAATTTTGAATAGAAGTGTTGCATAAAAGGAATTTGAATGATAGAGTTAGTACTATTAAAAAGAATCTTAATTTGGTTGTTGCGAGAAATAAAGTAAGATTGAGCCCACACCCACCAAGTTGCTCACATCGATGCCAGCCTCCCACTGGCTTCAGTTTCTGCAGCCCTCCATAAATCTATTGGGTTGTGTTCACTTGGAGAATGGCCAAATCGCACATCGCCACAGGCTTCTAAATCCAGGAAAGGAGTGGTATTTACAGCTGTTGCCAAATATCTTTTGGCAGCAGTCGATGAATGACTGGGAGCGTGAATTACCCTACACCAGAATCTTCTCTTTAACATAATACACTAAAACCATCGACATTCTTGCACTGCCTACACAGTGGGCTCCATGCACATCCATATCCTTCCTTTGTCGAACATATGGCATCTAACCTACAGGTTTTCAATGACTCTCCCTCTTAAATGTGGTGAAGGATTATTCTAAATCATTAGTGTGGAATTACTATTTGCTGTAAACATTGCATTTTAAGTAATTGTGATGCCTGCACAAGCAAGCATTTGTACAAGGATTGTTAAATGCTGAAGTACTCATTCCTGTCCTATGTGAAGTGAGCTTTTTCTCCTCTTTTGACTATCTGACGCTGATTATGTGAGTGAGTGGTTGCAATTCGAAACACATAGATTGGTAGTGGAACTATCCAATAGCAGGCATCCACAAAAAACAAAGCAAAATATTGAATCCAATTCACGAAGTAAATCTAGATTCGGGAGTGTTTCACATTGTTTCTTGATTTATCTTTATTTTGGAATCCACACACTCGTCCTATTACTGACTTATTCTTGTGAAAGATCCATTAACGAGGCAGATTTGTCCACATACATATGAGTATTTCCGCACAAAAACCCTGTACATCATGATATCCTAAATACATATAAAAATCTTGGGCTCAACTTAGAGTTTTGCAGACCAGGTACTCTGTGACTAATGTGGCAGAGTAACATGTCTGTGAAAATGACAGTTCGCCTGTTCTATTATATTCAAGTAGACCACCATGAAAGTGGTCCACTTCAGTCTACTATGTTTCCACTAGCTGCACCTCTGATCAATCAATCAATCAAAGCATTTGTATAGCGCGCTACTCACCCGGAGGGTCTCAAGGCGCTTAGGGGAGAGGGGTCCGCTACTGTTCGAACAGCCAGGTCTTGAGTTGCTTCCTGAAGGAGAGGTGGTCTTGGGTCAGGCGGAGGTGGATGGGGAGGGAGTTCCACGTCTTGGCAGCCAGGTAGGAGAAGGATCTTCCTCCCGTTATGGCTCTTCGGATGCGGGGGACGACGGCGAGGGAGTGGCTGGTCGATCGAAGCTGGCGGGTGGGAGTGTACAAGGTCAGGCGGTTGTTGAGGTATCTTGGGCCTTGGTTGTGGAGAGCTTTGTGTGCGTGGGTGAGGAGTCGGAACGTAATTCTCTTGCTGACGGGGAGCCAGTGCAGGTTTCTCAGGTGTACGGAGATGTGGCTGTGTCTGGAAATGTCCAGGATGAGGCGTGCTGAGGCGTTCTGAATGCGCTGGAGTCTTTTCTGGAGTTTGGCTGTGGTTCCGGCGTAGAGGGAGTTGCCGTAGTCCAGTCGGCTGGTGACGAGGGCCTGGGTGACTGTCTTCCTGGTTTTGGTGGGGATCCACCGGAAAATCTTAGGTAGCATGCATAGGATGTTGAAGCATGACGAGGAGACGGCGTTGACTTGTCTGGTCATGGAGAGGGAGGAGTCCAGGATGAAGCCCAGGTTGCGTGCGTGGTCTGTTGGTTTGGGTGCGCTGCCCAGGGCAGGGGGCCACCAGGAGTCGTCCCAGGCGGAGGGCGAGGATCCCAGGATGAGGACTTCCATCTTATCTGAGTTCAGTTTCAGGCGGCTGTTCATCATCCACTCGGCTACGCCTTTCATCCCTTCGTGTAGGTTGGTTCTGGCGGTGGCGGGGTCGTTGGTGAGGGAGAGGATCAGCTGGGTGTCGTCGGCGTAGGAGATGATGTTGAGGTTGTGTTGGCGTGCGATGGCCGCAAGGGGGATCATGTAGATGTTGAACAGCGTGGGGCTGAGCTTGTGGTACGCCGCAGATGACTTCGGTGGCCTCCGATCTGAACGGGGGGAGGCGAACTCTCTGTGTTCTTCCGGTGAGGAAGGAGATGATCCATTCCAGTGCCTTCTCCTGGATTCCGATGTTGTTGAGGCGCTGCACTAGGGTGCGGTGGCAGACTGTGTCGAACGCCGCGGAGAGGTCCAGGAGGATGAGGGCCGCTGTTTCCCCGTTGTCGAGCAGGGTTCGGATGCCGTTGGTGGCTGCAATGAGGGCGGTCTCGGTGCTGTGGTTGGCCTGGAAGCCGGACTGCGAGTGGTCGAGGGATCCATTCGTCTCGAGGAAGGCGGCCAGCTGTCTGTTGACAGTCTTCGCGATGACTTTGGCAGGAAAAGGAAGGAGCGAGATGGGGCGGTAGTTCTTGAGGTTGGTGGGGTCCGCTGATGGTTTCTTCAGTAGGGCGCTGAGTTCGGCGTGCTTCCAACTCTCTGGGAATGTGGCGGTGTCGAAGGAGGCGTTGATGATGTCCCGTAGATGGGGTGCGATGACGGAGTCGGCCTTGTTGAAGACGTGGTGAGGGCAGCGGTTGGTTGGTGATCCGGTGTGGATGGAGTTCATCGTGCGGATGGTGTCTTCGGTGTTGACCGGGGTCCAGGCACGTAGGGTGGTGGGGGGGGGGCGATGGTACGGTCATGGGGTGCTTTGGCTGTGTGCTGAAACTGTTGTGTATGTCTGCGATCTTGCTGTGGAAGAACGAGGCGAGTTAGTTGCAGAGGTCTTGCGAGGGAGTGATGTTGTTGCTTCCGGCGCTAGGGTTCGAGAGCTCTTTGACGATGTTGAAGAGTTCCTTGCTGTTGTGGGCGTTGTTGTCCAGTTGTTCCTTGAATGCGGTTTTCTTGGTGGCATGGATCAGCTGGTGATGCTTTCGAGTGGCGAGCTTGAGGGTGGCCATGTTGTCTGTAGTTAGGTATCTGCACCAGGCTTTCTCGAGGTGCGGTGGGGGCTGGCATCTTCGGGGGCCAGGGGGTCTGGCGCTGGGCGTGGTCCAGGCACGGACGGGCGCAGACGGGCTTACCTGTGGCGCGGCCGCTGCGCGTACGTATGCACTCTGCCAAAAATGGAGAGTGGGGAGGGGAGGGGCGAGGGAGGAGCAGCTGGGAAGCGGAGGAATACTTGAACCAGTGTACCGATTTACTTGGAGTTCTGTCTGCTCTCTTTTGCACATTCTCTGGACCTAATTGCCAAGGATCTCCTAAAATAGCCAAAGAGGCGGCAAACATAATAGCCACATGTTGCAAGCTTTGGCACAGTAGCGGCTCTTCCGTAATGGCAGAGGAGCGTCGCCCCACTGCCTGGCGCAGAGCCAGCAAAGAAAAATTAAACGATGCCCCACTGCCTGGCACAGAGCCAGCAAAGAAAAATAAAACAATGCTTTAGCATGTGTAAGGAGGGGCGGGATATGGGCGGGTGGAGGAGGAGTGCTTGTGCACTCCCTAAGTGCTCATGTGTGTTTGTCCGGCTGCCTCAGGCCAACCAAAACACACATGCGTACTTAGGTTTCTCCAGCCCTTCTGCAGTCAGCAGTCGCACTGCAGAACCCCCCACAGGCACCCTGTTCTGAGCAGGGCGTTTTTTAGCCTGCTCAGACCAATCCCTGCACTGCTCTGCAGCACAGTGATTGGCTGAGAGTCTGTCCAAGGGGCTTCTAGGACCCAGCAAGAGGCCAGAAGGAGCGACGCGATGTGGGTGTCAGGTAAATTTTTTTAATTATTATTAACCCACCCCCGCTCACTTTCCCACCCCTCCCCCGCGCTCCTCATACTTGCCCCCCCCCCACTCTTTGTTAATAGTGGCCGCCACTGCTTTGGCATTTCATCAATTCCTTTAAAACCCAAAAGCTGTTATGTGGCTGCAAACATCTAGCAGGCTTCCTCAGCATTTCTTCAAACAGAAGGACATACCTATATGGGATTCAAGTCTGTACAAGAATCTACACATGTGGGATAGCCATGACTCCTCGGCAGTAGGAGCTTGTGAATTCAATGATTCAGAGTCTTATGCTATTTGAATATACAAAACGGCATTCAGCTCTGACATTCCTACGATGGATCTTCTCATCCATCTGGTTAATTTCTACAAAACATAGAGGATGATATTGCAAAACAGAAGTGGTAAATGCTGAAAAATATTGTGGTGCGTGAGACATTCTCTACCTCCTCACAAAGCTGTGAAAGCATTTACAGCAATATCAACACACACCCAGCATAACATCAATCAGTACATTGCCCGCACACAGAGCACAATTCATGCTGGCCCTTGTTTAGGAAGGCAGCATCAGCAAATTCATCAAAAGCACCCCTGTTTGCAAATGATTTTCTAAATTTTAACTCCTGGAAAGGTGTGGTACCAGAATACTGTTGCCAAAATTTGATGATGATGAATACAACCAATATTGCGCATGGTTACTCCGCAGAGTGTCCCGGCGCATTTGCACAAGTCAGAAAAAAAAGAAAGACCTGTTCCGTTGTTTAATCCTGCTTAAAAAGCCAGGTTTTTTAAAATTCTGCTGGGTGACTAATAGCACAAAGGTCCAGAGGGAGCTTGTTCCAAGCTGTGTCATGCAGATGAGTCAAAGATCTGCCTCTGGATCTGACCTTTCGAATTCTGGGTGTCACTGCCAGTAGTTTGTTGGCTGTCCTTGGGTTTCTAGCTGGGATATGAAAACTAAACCTTGCTCTAAGATATTTTGCACTTGATGAGTACAATCCTCCATGCACTAACGCTACAGCCTTGAACCGAATTCTCTTCCTAATTGGAAATCAGTGTAAAGTTCTCAAATGAGGTGTTATAAGCACTCTTACAGGCAATTTCAAGAGGAGACATGCTGCAGCATTTTGGACCACCTGCAGTTTCTCCAGCAGGTTCTCTGGCAAACCTAGATAGAGTGCATTGGCATAATCCAGCCGTGACATGACCAGGGCCTGTATGACTGTTTTCGATCAAAAAAAGAAAGGAAATGTAGAAACGTTTTCAGTGAGCGCAATACACCAGGACAGATGCCAACCCCTGATTAAATTTGTGGCTTAAAGGACAGGCAGTCATCGAATTTTACTCCTAAGATCTTAACAATGCCTTCCTGAAGACCCAGATGTGGGGCATTCTTGAGTCAGAAACCCTGTCAGCTATCTGAAGAGCTATTGCCAAAGAAAATAATGCCTGCTTTTTCCGCATTAAATGTAAGCTATGTATAGCCCTCCAATAAAAACAGTCATCAGACAGGTTTTAATCAGACTCCATGTAAGTTCTTCTTCCTTGCCACATAAGAGTATCATCGGCATAAGATATAACTTTGGCGCTCAGGGACTCCGCTACCTGAGCAACAAAGGTGAGATATACATTAAATAATGTGGGGCTCAAAGCAAAGCCCAGGGACACTACCATTGTCAACTCACAGGGCTCCCCTGCGAAAGGCGGGATCCATACCCGTTGACTTCTTCCTTGCAGAAAGGAGGAGAGCCAGTCCAGAGTAAGACACGCTATTCAAATTGATTGCAGATGCCCGAGAAGGCTGGAATGGAGGACCGTATCAAAGTGGCGTTTAATATAAAAGTGGGGCATAATAATCATTTAAGAATGTATTGCAAATATTGATACCATCTCTCAGGAACTAGCAGACTTTGTAATGGTCATGACATAGTCAACCACTGCATGGCCTAAAATATCCACATTAACAAATCAGCTGGGATCCGCAGGACACCTCTTGCCTTTCTTGCCCTGGCCCAAGATTTCATCTCGATGGATCAGGCAGTGCTGTGTTCAAACTCAGTCATACACAGGAAATAGTATTTCCAAAGGAGAGCACTCTATAACACGGAATGAATTGTCCAGACTGAACTGTGTGCAGCAATATTTGCTACTTACATAGAATTGATCCAACACTCCATTATAAATTATAAATGTGAGTTGAGAAAACAAAATCTTCCAAATGGTGAACCCATTAAATCAGATACATTTTTAGAAGAGCCTATAAATTGTATCGTTCATGTATTCAACACATAGAACCTTTCAATAATATATCAATCAACATCAATTATTCTGGCGACAAAGATGCAAACATGGGATTTTGACCATGGATATGTATCTCCGGGAGGTGAACATTTATTTACATGAGAAAGTGTTTAAAGCTAAAAATGAATTGCTAACATTAAATGTTCTGGACCAGATCGTTACCTCAACACGATCATGGCTAGTTATGATTGTTTTTACAAATGTCATTTAATGATCTAATCATAGCTCTGAGCATTGTAATCTATACAAACTATAAAAATTAAAATCAAAAACCACAAATAATACTTATTGTAGGGATGTGGGTTCTACCAATGACAACGTTAGATTTGTTTCATTTTTGGACACCTGACATTTGACCTCTGCAATGGTGTTAGACTCCAAAATGGAGTCTCACTCTTTATAATGGTCCATGAACGTTGGGTTATGAGCTGCAACTTGCAGTGCCCACCTCTTAATAAAAGTCACTGCCTACAGAGAGCAAGGATAAGAGGCTGTGGGCAGGTTGTGTGTGACACATGTAGACTGACTTAGGAAGACGGTCGCCACACAGGTTAGCTTGTTGGTAGATGGACCCAGAATCAGTTGTAGCCTGGCAAATAGTGGCACCAACACTTTGTAATTCATTTGGGTACCAAAAGGGAGTATACCATTTTTTGGGTACAGTGCTTTAAATTGTGCACCTTGTGGCTAAAATGAAAAGTGTAACTTTTGACTGGTACCTGTTACAAATTGCTTGTATGCATTTGTTTGGGTTTAGATTGCAGATCTAAGGTCAGTTTTACGCTACCTAGATTATTTCATATACTTGTGTGTAAAGTATGTTATATTAAAACTCCAATGAATTAAATTTGCTTTTGAACTGCCTAGCTGGGTGGAGATAAGTGTTGTGCTTCCCAGCTGACAGATTAGGGGTCTGAAAACAATGTGCCCCATTCAATATGGATTAAATCTTATCTCGGAGGAAGTGAATGGGAGTGTACATTTCAAAGGCTAATTACTGCTCTCCCCTGTTAATTAAGTATAGGGAAGTTCGCAACCAAACAATAAAGAGAGGGCAGACTCACATCTCCGTGCGCGCCAATACGCACCTTTGACGTTTAGGAAAGAAAGGCAAGGCCTGAGGGATTGAGGAAGGGGTTGAGGAAGCACACAAAAAAGCGAATCTGACCATAGGTCAGAATGTTTTCCCATCCTGAAAGAAAATCCATTATGATGTGCAGGGTTGGGGCAATCACTGGGTTGACCACTATTCGTGTAAATTATAGCTGGAGGGATTCTGTGGCAATGCTAGATTTTGTGGGAGTCCAGCCAATCACAAAATTCTCCACCTCCCTTTATAATCACCTCCACAGAGAGGATAAGCTAAGAACGAAGCTTTGGAGAGGCTTAGGAAGAAAAATAAAGTGCCGTTTTTTGTGTGACCCCTGTCTAAAGCACTTGTGGCTTCTGCTATGTATCTTTGACTTTCATCTGGACTCTCTCCAGGCCTGGTGGGGCTAGCTCCCTGAATCTCTTAAAGAATGAGTGTGAAGTAGACCTGTGTGCTATTGGTCTAGCCTTATTAGACTTTCCCCCCAAAGAAGTAAGCACTGTGTGCTCCTGTTGGTGTTCTCTGTCACCGTGGAAGCATCTGCAGGCCTGGGTGGTGCTAGTGCTGAGTGTGGCCTGCTATTGAAGACCTCTGGGGTACCCCTGTGTAGCTGGCCTTGCTCCTTGTCAGGAGATGACCAAGGCTTAGAAGGAAAGCATGCTCAGAGACCTCACAGAGAAGTTTATGTTGTCAGGAGGAGGAAGCATTAGCCTAGAAGCTGTGCAGTCCTGAAGATTTCCTACAAATGAGGGACTGAGCGGAAGGTGAGCTGTTTGCTCTGGTGAGGGCATTCAAGGACCTGGTGTGGTGAGAACCCAGGCACAGTCTAGTGCTGCTTCTGCTACATCACCAGAGCTGCTAAAAAGTTCCCAAAGGCTCTTTGGAAGGCTGTCGTCAATATTTGCTTGCAACCCACCAGAAAAGCTTCACTGTCAGAAAGCAAAGGAGCACCTGGTCACTAGGCCCAACCAAACAGCATGGCTGCTGCTTGCTTTCCAGAGTGCACACACGTGCCCCTTGCAGGAAATGGTGGTGCTGGAATAGTGGTCGCGTGTCCACAGATGGTGGCACTCCATGGTAGGACACCAAAGCCAGTTATTATTAAGAACAGGAATTGAAAGAAATGGCAAGCATGTTATGAATAAAATGAGTGCTAGGAAGACCTTGTGGCTCCATCAAAAGTAATTGAACCTGGACGAATTTTTTATTTCAGCTCACTAATAAGAGCCTTCATGTTAAAATTGGGTCTGGCAAGCTTTTTCTCCTTAGCGAGAGACTTCACGTTCTGAAAGGTATGATCAATGTTTTACTTTGTCCCTTTAGTAAGAGACTTGTCAATTTTGTGCCTACCTGAAATGTCTCTTAGGAGAGACCCCATGTTATCACAAAGTCTTTAGGCCTGGTTTTGATTACAGTGAAATGCATACATGTAATGAAGTGGGTCTGCATTTCTTGATTGTTAATACCCTAGCATTTTGTATCTTGGAATCTTACGGATTACCACTGTGTTCAAAGAAGCTGGTGTTGGTAACCACTCTGAAAAGCACTCGAGATTTTCACTGTGTTATTTCTTGTTAGACCACTTGTCATTCTGCCACCTGTAACTTTGTACGTACTTGTACATTTGTGTATAGTATTTAGCTATGTATGCCTTACAGTACTTCACAACATGGACTTTCTACTACATATATGTTAAGCATACATCCCTATTTAGAGGGGTAGTGGAAAGGGAGTTCATAAGTAGCAGAAAGGTTACTCCAGCCTCAATTGTTCCGTTTGCTTTGCTGCTAAATAACATAGGTGCCAACCATGAATGCCTTTTTACTTGAACTAGACATGATTGCTAAGTGATAACTTATTAAGACTAAAATACAGGAATGCCATCCCATCTAGTACTCCCAAAATGCACCTGGGCCCACTTCAAGAGTGCTTAAATGCTGCAACTCACCTGATCTTAGCAGTTGACGCTTTGATCACATCACCCTATCCTGAGCTTCATGAGCTGGCTGCCAGATCAAGAGAGAACCACATTCAAACTTGCCTACATAATTCATAAACTCATCCACTTAGTTCAGGCACTTTACCTGGCTACAAACAAAGTTCTCTCTTGGCTCCAGTCAACTTCGCAGTACGGGCTTGCTTTTGCACAAAATTCCAGGGGGTGTGCACCGAGTACGGAACTAAACCCCACAACCCCCGCGCCCCACCCCAGAAAGATGGACGCTCATCACCTTATTAGCTTTCAAAAACAACTTAAGGACTTTCTCCTCAGTCAATACTTTTTCAACTCCTACATCAAATATACGGCTTACAGTGGGGTGCCTGACAAATGCCTTTTTGGGTACCATAACTGTGCTTGAACTCACAATCTCAGTTACTCCAGAAGTGTCCATATTTGATAGTCCAGCATCACTAGAATCCTTGTTGGATTAAATCAATGTTGCTCTCCGAAGGTCACGCCACCAAACTGTTGGAAAATCACATTAGTACTTAATTAATTGTATATGTAGATTTCATGGACAACCTGCAATCTACGTGCGGTCCAAGAGCTCTTTGCTCTTGAGATCTTTAGTATATAGTATATGGATAGGCTAGTCTTGGACCCAGCAGGTCTGGACTGTTGAATTGAAACTGCATTGCAGTTGTATTTTTACAGCGCTTACTATGCCTGACGAGACGTTGAAGCGCTTTAGTTAGTTATTTGAATTTGTGAATGTTTTTGCTACCTCTCCTATCATTCTGGCATATTCTACGTTTACACTCTTTTGCAGAATGTTGTATACCTATACAGCTCAGAGCCCTCTGGTGCTCTAGGGTACATTCTATATAAAAACCTCAATAAGTAAATGAAAACCCAATAATGCCTAAAGCCAGTAATGCTTCAAAACAAAGGTGATATTGGACAAAATATGTGGAAGACACCAATATCCAAAGAAAAACTTTTCTCTGAAGTAAAGAAATAATGCCATTATTTGAAGAAATGTAACTTTGGTTGAGGCAATACGTAGTCTCGCTTGAAAATGTGCAGGGTAAAAAAAAGTCTGCCATTCAATGCATTCAGATTGGCACTTCTTGGATTGACCATTGCTTCCTCTTTGATTGTCTTGAAATGATCACTCACGTTGTGTTTTATTTACTGAACCATTGTACCATCTGAGAATGTACACAGATAGTAGGACAATGCAGTGGCATCCTTTTCTGGATTTCCCGAATACTCTTCCTTGCATAGAAACTGCAGGGGCAATTGATCTCATTCTGTACACACAATTGGTGAGACATTTCAGAACATAATTCATTGTGCTAAATGAAGTACTTTTTGAGTTTTTTTTGTGAAATCACACGCCATACCTTTTCCACAGTTATAGCGGTCACTAAACGATGGATGACGGAGGGCTCCTATTTTCAGAATTCTTACTGCTTGTCCTTTCTGAACTATTTTTAACAGATGTAAATTTCTCCATATGGATGCCAGTATTTGTTGATACACGACAGTTAGACAAATTATACTTTTTAAAGATATTTCTTTCTGTTCTAAAGCTCTTGACACAAACAAAATGATCGTGCTTCAATAAGGTTTTAGAATTTATCTGGTTTTTACTACTTAAAGATGCATGTTGATCTGCATTTAGAAAAAGAAGCATAGTTTTGTGCCGTGACGTTTATTCTTTTTAACAATGTCAACCTATATTTTGTTATTATCATCAAAAGAAATATTTTGCTCAAACTCATTTCTCATCTCATTGTTCAAAATCTGCCCTCCTTTTCATTGGATGCAGTCGTTCAGGACAGCTATACATCTTTTGGTTGTTTTCACTAGGAAGAGGGCCAGAATAATTGCCAGAGGCTCCAAAATCCAGGGGAGGTATGGAAATTTTTTATATGGCAAAATGTCATTTGGCAGATTTGGATCCCATTCCATATTAGGATAGATAGACAGACAGACAGACAGACCGACAGACAGACAGACAGACAGACAGACAGACAGACAGACAGACAGACAGACAGACAGACAGACAGACAGACAGACAGACAGACAGACCGACAGACAGACAGACAGACAGACAGACAGATAGACAGACAGACAGACAGACAGACAGACAGACAGACAGACAGACAGACAGAGAGACAGATAGATAGATAGATAGATAGATAGATAGATAGATAGATAGATAGATAGATAGATAGATAGATAGATAGATAGATAGATAGATAGATAGATAGATAGATAGATAGATAGATAGATAGATAGATAGATAGATAGATAGATAGATAGATAGATAGATAGATAGATAGATAGATAGATAGATAGATAGATAGATAGATAGATAGATAGATAGATAGACAAAACATTTTTAGGTCGAAGCCTACAACACAGCACAGCTGTCTGGTTTCCTAAAGACATTTTGGGACATTATGAAAGTTGACCTAAGAATGCATCCGCCCATTGCTTACCATTGGCTTTGTGATTTTTAACTCACTTTGGCTTGCTTTCTAGTTTCTGGCTATATTTGCTTTAGGCTGTCCACCATGTCTATGGGCCAGATGTATCAAAAGGTTTTAACCATTCTGTGTCTATGGGAAAATATGTTCATACATATGGCCCTATATTCCTCCCATGCAACATAGCCAGTATCGCTGGAATTATGCGATTGTGTGTCCGCATTGTTTTTCGCATAATTATAGATTGGCTACATTTGCCAGATAATTCATCATCTGCCGCATAATTTGCAGATTTTAACAAAAAAATAGTTTCCATCTCATATGGTTCAAACATTACAAAAATGCAGCTTCATGTGTTGCAGTGCAGTGGAAGACCCTTTGCAAAGATTGACTGTTCGTCTTTCTGTTGTTTATTGCTCTATTTGGGTGTTCAACTGGTACTAATGAGGTGCAACCAATTGCCAGACAGTGTTAGCAACTGTAAAAATGACAAAATAATGTAGTAATACAATCACAAAAAGTGCAGCATTATGTCGCATAATTTGGCCTTCCCTGCTGCATAATTCCAGTGGCCCTGAGCATAGCCTATTTACTGCATTCTTCCACAAGTGCTCACTTTCTGTAAACAGGCCTTTGCATTTTGTTCTTTACTAGTCACATTTGATGTGCAATCAAAGACAGAGGTCAAATGTGAGACTCCGTCTCACAAGGGAGCTTGGTGTTTACTTTTCTTTCTATTGCTTCAAAGTGAGATGTTTTATCTGACAATCTGGTGGTATGAAAGGAAACACTTTTTTTCTAGCACAAAACAAAATTTACATGTCACATTTCAGAATATATCAGAATTAGGGAAGCACAAATTAAGCACTTTTTTTGTAATTCTGAAGTGGGCTGTAAGCAAATATTTTAATACGATCAAAACAAATTATTAAAGTAGGTGATGCAATTTCCACACATTATCTTTTATGTACTGTATAGTTTTATTAGGAAAATTGTATGTATGTGAAAATGTAATGGTAATTTCAATTGAAAATGTGTTGTCTGTAATGGCAGTACACTACCACACCATGCATATTCCACTCTATGCCACTCCACTGTACAACACTCAACTGTGTGCCACTCTACACCACTCAACATCACTCTACTCCACCTGCTCCAATCTATGCCACTTCACACTACAATCTGCAACACAACTGTACTCTGCTCTATGACACTTCACCCTATGACACTTCACTCTACTCCACTCTACTCTATTCCACTCCACTCTACACCAGTGTAGGCCACACTACTACACTATACGACACTCCACTCTATGGCACTCCACTCCACTCTACTCATTTGCACTCTATGGCACTCAATTCCACTCTACGTCACACTATGCTACTCCATTCAACTCTACTCCATTCCACTTTGCTCCACTACACGACACTGCACGCTACGCCACTCCACTCTATGACACTTTACTCGACTCAACTCAACTCCATTCCACAGCATGAACCTTTGCTGCACTCTATGCTATGCCACTCCCCTCTACACCCCACCATTTTACTTCACTCAACTTTAAGACTCTACCCCACTTCACTCTACGACACTCTACACCACTGTATGGCACTCTATGCCACTTAACTTTAAGCCACTCTACTCAAGTTCAAATTCATATTAATTTAGACCATAGGTCTTTTAACTTTACACCAATTCATAACGTTACTCACAATATAAATATATATATATATAATATATATATTACCTAATGGCAGTCGCCAGTAGGTAGTTATAGTTAGAACTAGTTTCCAGATAAAAAGCATTTTTTGATTTGCTAATACCTTTGGCGTTGTTTGACGAATGTTCGCAAAATTCTCCACAAAAAAGGTCTATCCAGGTCAGCTCCTATCCTGAAAGTTTGGGGGTACTTAGTAAAGCGGGAGCTGAGAAAAAAGGGGGGTCCTGGGTCCTAAAAAGTGTTTTCTCCACGTTAATTATCATAGGAAATGTTATTACTGGCTACAGCCCGAACTGCTGAACGGAATTACACCAAATTTGGCAGAAAGGTAGAGCTTGGTTTAGAAAGTGATCTTTTTTTTAAATGGTGTAAATCTGTTCAGTAGTTGTTGAGAAATTAAAAAAATAAAAGTCAAAAAATAATTTTTTCATAGGAAACTTTAGCCAAGGCTGCAGCCCGAACTGGGGGGCGCTAGGTGGTGCACGACCAAGATGGCCACACACCTGTGAGGCTCTGGACACTTGGCTTTATAATTTGCCTTTTATTCTGGGTTAAACTGCCGTAACAGCCTCCCACTGCATCAGGCAGGTCTTCTGACGATAGCCGCTGCCTGCCACTGAAATCTCAGCCCCTGAAAGTGCCAACCGGTACAAATATATGCTGGAGAGACCTGTCGGGGACAGCGGTGGAGCCTTGAGCGACTTACGGGTGGCTGGGCTGGCTGGGTGAGCCACGTGGTGTAGAGGCCGCGCAGCCTACATTAACGCTCTCCCCTGGCCCCCCTCGCCGTTCGGAGCCCTACACCGTGGACGCTCACCAGTACTTTCAGATATTATTGCTGACATTGCGGACCCTGCAATGGAATGACCGAGACCTGCAGCCTCGATATAAGGCATCTCTTACGGTCAGCAACCTTGGTCTATGCATGCGGCTCAGTGCGGAAATTCTTCAGGTGCCCCGGCGCTCTTAACTCCAGCTTCCCAGCAACTCCGGCGAGCGCTGCAACTACAGACATTTTCTCTCCCCCCCATCTGCACGCTCGCCTGCCCGTTTACACTTTATCTGCTTCAAACAGCTGAGAATTGTGGGGCAAGCCTTGCGCTCACACCGCGAGGCGATCCATCTTCCCCCACTGAGACCCGCGACACTGCCCGATACCTTCTGCTGCGGGGGCCCCCAGCATTCATACACTGTGCTACGAGGAGGCAGCTCCCCTTGCCTTGCTGGCCGAAGCCCTGATGCAGACTAGGGGCACGTCTTCAATGCCATCCTCCCTAATCAGGGACATTTGAGTGGTCCCAAGGACCCTTCATCGGACTCCACTGCTTCTTCGTCTGCACAGCCCTCGCGGCGCATGGGAGTGGGGCAGTGACCGCATCCTTCCCCGGAGCGAGCTACACCGCACTTTCTTGCGAAGCGCTGCCTTTGCTGACTCGCTGGGGTGCCTGCAATTGTGCTGTTCAATGTTCTGGGTCCTGATCTCCTCCTGATTGCTGACTTGCTGGGTTGCTGCGACTGGGACCTCTTGCTCGCCCCTTCTAACGGCCTCTGCTGCTTCTGGCCCCCCACACCTTTTTGCTCTGCTCCGCGCTATTAACTGCTTCTACCTGAATGGAGTCACAGTAGAATTCTCCTTCAGCACTGTTCTATTGGTACTGACATTGCAGTGGAAGTGCATAATTACTTTACCCCTCGCCAATTCACTCTCTTCAGAGCGCTTTCAACATGGGCAAACCGGAGGACCCCCAAACGAAACTCCCTTTTGACACTAAGAGAGCTGTCACCACTCCAATGCTGAGGAAGAAGACCCGCCAACCGACATGTCATCCTCTCATCTTCCACTCGCCCCAACAGACAAGGTCAAATCTCTCTTATTGGCAATGCAACATAGCATGACTGAACTCTCTAACAAAATGGACTCCGTGAGCAATCGCATGGACTACATCGTCTTGAAGGTGGAGAAGCATGATAAACAACTTAAAGAGGCGGAGAGGCATATTTCTGACACAGAGGATGCCACTTCACAGATGACCCATCAAGTTGCTCAGATGGATAAGCTCCTTAAGATAATCGCAGCGAAAAATGAAGATTTAGAATCCAGGAGCCGGCGCAGCAACATCTGCGTTACCGGAATTCCTGAAAGCGCGAACACAGGTTGAATGGAGGACTTCATTGAATGTCTCTTGCGCACTACCTTCGGAGCAGACGCTTTCTCTTCTCAATTCATTGTGGAACGTGCCCATAGAATCCTCGGACCCCTTCCGGCCCCCGGGGCTCCTCCCCGGCCAATAGTCACACGCCTTCTGAATTACAGGGATCGAGATGCTGCATTGAAGCTAGCCAGAGATCACCAGAACTTACAATTTGGAGGCGCCAATTTTTCAATTTACCCTGACTTCACGATGGCGGTGCAGGAGGACCGGCGTAAGTTTCTTCCAGCCAAGCAGAAACTCTGCAAGCTACAGATTGAATAAGCCCTACTATATCCTGCTCGTCTGAGAGTCACCTACCTAGACAAACATCACTTCTTCACTAACGGCCAGCAAGAGGATGACTTTCTCCGGACTGTCAAAAAGAACACCCAGACAAGGGATTCTCCAGATCACCTGTCCCAATCTCCATCACTGAGTGCTGAATGAACACCCCTCTTTATGGCCACTGATGTCCGTTCCCACCTGGATCAACTAACTATGTTGGAATCTCTCCCCAGTACTAACCCAACTTGTTGAATCCCTGGATTCCTTAGCTGGAAGCTCTGGACGTGATGCCAAACTCTTTGTAATCTCTACATAACTTGCTTCTGCCGAGCCAGACATACTCACACCCTGCTCTTTGATCACAGATAAGTGCTGAAGCTGCATGTATATTGCATATATAATTCCTCTGGTGAATATTGTGACCTAGTTATTTTTTACTCTGGCACGATAAGTCTCCTAACTGAGGCTACCATTTGATATATACCACTTCACTGTTGCAGGCTTATTTTACCCCACAAGCCATGTTCGCCAAGTAACCCTCCCCCTTCGAGAAACTGTATCGGGGGAGGTTCTCGTAGCTCACTGGCATACCCCCACACGGGAGATCCCCTAGATCACTCTTTTGAGTAATGATTCTTTCTTTATTGCACTGTTGCAATATGTTCGTGGTGTTGGGTGAAGGTTGTACTGCTGGCACATTTGGGGTGCCACTGTCGGTGGGGGGTAGGGGGGTTTATGCTAACTGTTTGAATTGTTTTTATCTCAACTGATAAAAGCAGACTGCGTACTATAAAACGCATTGTATAACACCTTGTTCAGGTCATGTCCCATCCTCCTTCCTTAAACTTACCATGCCACGACACACTGATCCTTTACATCTTAATTTTATCACTTGGAACGTTAGAGGCCTTTGCGATCCTCGAAAATGCAGGCAAATCCTCTCTTACCTTCACAGGCAAAATGTACACATAGCGGTACTGCAAGAAACTCACCTAGTTCCTTCCTGCTCCCCATCATTCGTTAGAAAAGGTCCCAAGACACGCATTCTTTCTTCCTACTCCACGTCTTCTAGGGGTGTGGCTATTCTGATAAAGCAGAACACACCTTTCATCCTGGGGGCACACAACAAGATCACATGGGGCGCAGCTGTTTGCTATGGGGCACATTGTGAAGTTAGTCAGTCACAATAGTGTGTTGCTATTGTCCGAACACTGATGGCCCGTAAATCTACACTACACTATGGGGTCGCATCCTAATGGTAGGATCAACTCATATTATATGGGGGAGGGATTTTAATTCTGCCTTCAACCCGTCACCAGACAGATCTAACCCTCTCCCCATACATTATACTAAAACGCAAACAACCATACAGGGAATACTAGAGACTCACAAGCTCACTGATGCATGGCGACACATTCATCCTGAAAAAAGAGGAGGCACCCACTACACCACTCTACATGCCTCCTGGGCTTACCTAGATTACTGTGTGGTTTCCCGGGGCGCTGTCTCCTGGACTAAGCAGGCTACTCACCTAGATAGGGCTTATTCAGATCACTCACCGGTGCTCATAACAATTGCCCCACCTAACTTGCGGCCCACTCCTCGATTATGGCGTCTAGTACCGGAGGCTTTGCTTGACACAGTGTTTAGGGCTGAGATCGGAGAGGAAATAACCTCCTTCTTTCAAGCCAATATGGGCTTGGTCTCTTTGGTAGGTGTAGTGTGTGAGGCCTTTAAGGTCACGATACCCGGGAGCTGCATAGCCAAAAGCTTTGGGGTTTTGCGAGATCTGCGCGGCACCCTGCATAAACTGGATAGCAAACTCAAACACCTAGAGGCTGGACTCTGGGGGTCTAACTCGGGCCAGTCTCTCTCGTCATTTAATGAAAAAGTCACGGAATATACAGAAACAGCTGACTCTGAGGCATGCTTTTGTGGAAAATACTATACCGCACGTAAATATCGTGAGGGCAAACGCCTCTGTAGGCAGCTAGCGCAATCGATTCGACTCCCTAGATTCTCCAACTATGTCCTTGAGATTAAAGATTTTGACGGTGTCCTGCATAGAGACAGCCAAGACATTCTACGCACCTTTACTGAATTCTATGCCGCCCTGTATGGCACTTGCAGAGGTGAATCCCCAGATTTTGCCTCCTTTTTGCAGGATATTATTTTAGGTTGGCTTGGCGATACACAACGTGAGTTCCTTGCTGCCCCCTTTGTGAAGGATGAAATACACAAGCTGATCATGCAAATGCAGTCTGGTAAGGCTCCGGGCTCTGACGGTCTTCCAGTTGATTTTTATAAAGTGTATATTGCCCAACTACTCCCCGTTCTTAAATTGGTTTTTAATGAAGCGCAGGAGCTCAGTTTTCTACCCCCCTCCATTAGATTGGCATTGATTTTGCCTCTTCTTAAGCCTGGTAAGGCAGCGGACAGTTGCAACTCTTACAGACCTTTGTCTTTAATTAATACCAATACAAAAATCCTTGCAAAAATCCTAGCTAATTGCCTCAGCCTATTAATGGACAAACTAGTACTATCGGACCAGGCGGGCTTCATTCCTGGCTGAGCGACCTCCCATAACCTCGGCACGCTCTTTTCCACTCTTCGTACGGTAGACCCAATGATACCCATAGCTGCTGTATTTCTTGACGCCACAATGGCATTTGATTCGGTGAATGAGACTACCAATTTGTAATTTTGCAAAACATGGGCATGCCTCTGGGGTTTATATCTTGGGTTCACCTGCTTTACACCAACCCTGAAGCCAAAGTCCTTATTAATGGCCATTCTTACCCACCATCCTCATATCCCGTGGAACCCGGCAGGGATGTCAACTTTCGCCGCTCCTATATGCCCTCGCGTTCGAACCAATCACTGCTAAAATCAGACAGTTCCATCAGGACAAAGCCCTTTGCTGCCCACTCTGACATATTCTGATTTCTTTATATGCGGACGATATTACGTCATACGTCAGAGATCCCCAGACCAACCTCAATCCGTTGCTTCGCGAGTTTGTACGAATCAGGGGGCTATCCGGGATCCATATAAATTGGTCTAAATCTCGAATCTTCCCCCTTACCTCTGCAGTTACGGAATTTACTCTGGATGTCCCAATTGAGTGGTGCCCTGACGAAGTTAAATATCTCGGCATCTGGATCTCCGAAAACCATGATGAATTGATGCGGCTCAGTTACGGCTGTGCCCTAGATGGGATACGGGACAATGTAACACATTGGATCGTCCTCCCAATTTCCATTGCAGGTCACATATCCTTGATCAAAATGGTTATTCTCCCTAAACTTCTTTATTTATTTATGAATATACCCTATTACCTAAGTAGAACTTTTTTCACAATGCTCCGGACAGAATTTATTCGACTTACTTGGGGTGGTAAACAACCCAGAGTAAAATAAGACATCCTCACATGGCCCTACTCGCAAGGGTGGTTTGACATACCAAATTTTGAACTCTACTACACCTGTGCGCAGGCCCATTACGCACACTACTGGTTCCACCCCCCCAGATATATGCCTCAAGTGGCCCCTGAGCACTGGCTGTCAGATCCCATTCCATTATACGGTGCTATATTCACTGTCACTGCTTTGCGTGCGGAGGTTCCATCCCCAATAACCAGTACTGTGAAGTCATGGCAACACATAGCTACAGGGACTCAGGCCCCTATGCTCTACTCACCATTGCTCCCCCTAGCATATCACCCGAAAATGCCTGTCCTCCAGGAGGGGGTAGTTAAGAAAACCCAAGCCAAATGTGGGATTAAGACTTGGGGGGACCTCTACCTCCATGGTAAATTCTGAACCTCGCAACAACTCTTCTCCACACAACCTCCTTCACCTATGGACATTTTTTTATATATATCCGGTTGCGCCAGGGATTGAAGGAGCATACTCCCTCCTTCTCCTGGGAGCCTACGGAGGTTCCCACTTTGCGCCTAATGTTGGCCAGTAAAGCAGAACCTCGTTTGGTTTCTTCCCTCTACCATACCCTGTACACCACTCAGAACACCTTACAGAATACTCCTAGGGACAAATGGTCAGCAGAATTGGGTCTGGTTATTACTGATGAGCATTGGACCTACTGTTGTTAGGCAAACAGGGTAGAACACGTCTAGTTACCGCCTCAGGATTCTTCATTACAAATTCCATAAATACACAAGCTAGACTCCATTGTTTCAAGCTGCGGGACAATGATAGATGTGACCGGTGTGGGGCTGTTTGAGCTGACTTCCTTCACTTGCCCTGGTAATGTACCGCAGTGCAGAAATACTGGCTTCTGATATTTGAAGCTCTGAAACAAATGACACTGTTACACCTTCCACACACTCCCCTCTTCGGTCTAATAGGTTACACCGAAACCATAGCAGTGAAACACAGAAAATGTGTTTCATTCAGTCTCCTCCTCGCCAAACGCTGTATAGCATGCTGGTGGGGTCGGGGAAGAGCACCCAAATTTAAGGAGTGGATTCGGGACCTGGTATTCTGGCAGGATCAAATGTATGCATTTGCCGAATTGCTCCCCCTAACCTCCTGTCCTCAAGACAACTGGGACCGCTAACAACATACTTGCTCTCACACCCCGTTGTTGGACCCGATAACACACAGACTGATAATGTGGCACCCACCTAGCTCCTCCTGCATTTTGCAAGCTCCTATATGACCTCACTCTCCCCCCTCCCATGACTTTGCCTTAGGACTATATACTACCATTATATATAATCCCTTGTTCCCTTCCCTCAATTGTGTCTGATGTTGTTTTTTTATGTACTGATCACTTGCTCACTGTGCTTCATTGGCCTGAAGACCTACCACTCCAATGTATTGTATTTGTGTCAGATTGCCAAACAACAAGTCTTACCGATTACTTGCACAGGAACAGAAGATGCTAGCTCCCAACTCCCTCTCCAGGATTCCTCAGAGACAAAACTTAATCGTGTCTCTAATTAACCCCAAATGGGGAAGGGGGAATGGATAAAATAATAAAGAATACAGAAGAGACTGGTTCTGGACCTTCGGGTTTTCTATCTGGCTCTTCGTGTCAATCAACCTGGTTACCAGCTTGCAGAAGTTACCTACGGAAACTAATACAAACGGCAAGATGGCCGCTGAAGCGCTGTGGGAGTAAGTCGCACTCAGACCCCTCTCCTGCCGATGAATAAACTCAGGCCCTAATGGAGATAAGCGAGCAGTATGCAACCCGCATCTTGGATTCAGCAAGCAGGAATTCTTCACGGAGGAATCACTAGCCTTACACGCATTCTTGGGAAGGCGAAATCATGGTACATCAAGCTCCTCAAAGTATTTATGGCAAACATGGGTACTCGCGGCAAAGAGAAAGTGCAGCAACAAATACCCATACCCGGCGGAATAAACAAAGAGGCAATACAGAAGGAAGCGGGAAGAACGGGTACTATCCCGAAAACAAAAGTGCCACCTATTAACAAAAAGACAACCCCCACAGTCTCCACCTTAACAAAAACACAATTGTGCAAACTGGAGAGAGCCAGCGAGAAGGAGAAGGGGCTCAGCCAAAACAAAGACACGCGAGGCGCCAATATTACACCAGCGGCGCGGGACGCAGTGGAAAAGAAGAGAAACGATACCGTATATCGGCAACCCTCAGTATCAGAGGTCTTCAGCGCCAAAACTCAAGCAGAGGCACCAAGAACATCAGGAACAGCAGGAGCTTCCACGGCAACCCTGCTAAACACGGCAATCATGCCGCCCGTAGGAGCTGGTCAGAGCGTCCTCGAGGACGCAAGCGGAGGCATTGCTAAGCAACCAGGGATCACGGAGCTCACGCTTCCAGCGGAGCTTCCAGCGGAGCGTTGTGCAACGGTTCAGGCAGACGGCACTGAACAGGAACAAGAACAGGCACAGGGGATGCAAGACGAAGATCAGGACTTGGCAATAGAGGTGAGAGAGGCTGCTGGTGGGGCAGGGATGTCAAATACAGGGCAAATGCTAGAAGCCCTTATAGAGGTGGAGGCCGAAATACGAGAAGAGAAGGCTCAAGCTAAAAATAAAGATAGCATTTTGATGGGGGCAGACAATGCGTGTATTAGACTACATAATGATCTGGCAGAGGTGGACTGTACAGAAGGGGCTGATGGGGATAGGTTCTTTTCTGTCCCTGAAGAATCGGAATCGACACTGGCAAGCAGCGATGAAGAGAGAGACTTTTCAGACTCACCCTCTAGTTCTGAGGTTAGTGATAGCTCTAGGGGGAGAGGCACGCAAAAAAGGCGTAAAACAACATCTAGAAGGGCAGGCTCCCCCCTGAGCACACATAAGGGAACATATAAGAAGCTTGCATGGGACTACTCCGCTACCTCCAATATCTATAAAGAAGATGAGAAAGAGATACAAAATGATGGAGGGAAATTGGATTTAATGTTTGCCACACTAAAACAGATACAAATGGAGGCGAGGGCTGAAAGTCAGAGGGCCAGGCATGATACTAAAAAAATCCAAGCCTCAATCAGGAAAATAAATAAAAAGTTTGAAGAAGTGGAGGAAAGAGTCATCGGAGTTGAAGAAAGAACTGGCAGATTAGAGGACGAGGTAACTGATTGGCAATCATCTAGAGAGGAACAGACTAAGATATTGGAGGACTTACAGTGGAAGGTGGAGGACTTGGAGAATCGCCAGAGGCGTAATAATGCCAGGCTCCTTGGAATAGAGGAAGGGATCGAGGGGCAGGATCCCAGAGGCTTTGTCATCAAGTTACTAAAGGGAGCCTTCCCAGAGGTGCCATGGAACTGGGAACAAGAAGTGCAGAGAGCCCATAGAAACCCACTTTTTGTAAGGAAAACTCACAAAGAAGGCTCAGGAGCTCTCCCCAGGGCTATGTTAGTATTTTTTGGCAACTTCCTGGCAAGGCAAGAACTAATGGAAAAAGCCAGGCCTGATGCCAAAAAATCGGTGGAAGGAATAACTTTCTTTGCTAGACCTGACTTTTGTCACGTAACAGTGGAAAGACGTTGGAGGCTCAGACAGCTGATCAATGCATTCCAGTCTCAAGGAGCAGAGGCCTATCTAATGTTTCCAGCAAAGCTGAAGGTTATCGCAGCGGGCCGCACAAGAATGTTTTTTTCCGAGATTAAAGCGGGGGAATTTCTGACAGAGCTAAAAGAGCAAGGGGGTGCCAGAAGGAAATAGGCAGGAAAGGGAGCAGAAGAAGCTCAAAATCATGTAGATACAAATGTTGGATAACTTACTGAGCCTGACAGATAGAAGTGGTCTTAGATAAGAGGGGAGGAGAGGGGGAGCGACTCTACAATGCTAAGCGGACACGCATAGGTCAGGGATGACCTATTTGCCTGTCACAGGGGGGGAGGGGCAGCAGTTGGGGTGGGGGGGCTTAAAGGGGGGGGAGGAGGGAGGGAAGAAGTCACTGGTGGAAGGTGGAGGTGTATAATGATACAGATTTGTAAAGTCTGCAAGGAAGCAGAAAGAAAACACACAGAAAAAGATAAAAAAGTAGTTGTGGTGTTGGCAAAAGCAAAACTAAAATCATGGCAGTTAGGATAATGACGATTAATATCTGTGGACTAAACAATAAGGAGAAAAGACAGAAGCTTTCTGCACTGTTGCGATTCTGGAGAATTGATATAACTTGCCTACAGGAAACACACGTAGCAGTTGAAGATAAATTCTTGCTTGATCAGATGGGCCTTGAGGTTCTTGCTAGCACAGGACAAGAGGGGAGAAACAAGGGGGTGGCAGTTCTGGCTAGAAAAGGTGCTGTTAAAATTAAAAAGAAAAAAGAGGATTCTGAAGGGAGATGGGTGATGCTAGACATAGAAACAGCCGCAGGAAGATGTACACTGTCCTCAATGTATGGTCCAAATGAAGATGAACCCGAACTATTTGATTTTATTGACAGTGAGTTAGCATTGTGGCCGGAGCCTGTGATCTGCTCTGGGGATTTTAATATTAACTGATTGAACGGAGTAATAGGCACGAGTGGAGGCGGGTATCAAGGAAGGAAAAAAAAGGTGCATAAAGCAGTACAAAATCTTGCTCGACATAACGCGCTGGTGGACACGTGGCTGGAATTTAACCCTCTAGGTGTAGGCAGCACTTTCTACTCAGCACCACACCAAACAGTAGCCCGACTGGACTATTTCTTTATCTCTAGTTCATTAGTTAGCAGGGCTAAAATAGAATGTCTCCCCAGAATAATGTCAGATCACAATCCGCTGGTTTTAAGCATAGCAGTATCACAAAAAGCAGAAAGAATAAACTCGACATGGACGTTTGAGAGAGGATTACTGAAGGAGGAGGAGTACATTATAAGGATGCAAGAATGGATAACCCAATTTTGGGATATAAATAGGTACTCAGCTTCAGCAGACATGGTGTGGGACAGTTTTAAAGCAGGAGTAAGGGGGGAGACACTAAGCTACACCCTGGTAAGAAGTAAAAAGGAAAAGGAGAAGGTGGAAGAGGAGATCAGAACTCTGATGGGCTTGGAAAAAAATGCTAGTAGATGCAATAGAAAGGCAAGACCCTATTGAACAGATCTTAGTGGATATGGAGGTGCAGAAGTCAGAAACGGGGATCACTTTGGCACAGAAAACAGCAAGGAAATACCTAGCAAATAAAGAGAAATGCTACGAATGTAATGAGAGGGTGGGACATTTGCTCGCAGTTAGAACTAGGCAAACGCTAGCAGCGGGCGAGATAAAAGAAATTAAGGACTGTACTGGGGTAATTGTCAATAAAGTGGAGGAGGTGCAGGAGGTGTTCAGAAGGTTCTATGAGAGGCTATATGAACAAGATAAAAACAACGAAGAGATAGAGGCAAAAAGCATGGAATACTTAAGGCAAGGACTACAGGAGGGGCTGAGTATTGAAGAAAGGGATAAACTAGACACGCAGCTAATGGTCCAGGAGATAAGAGATGCGACATTTAGCCTACCATCTGGTAAAGCAACTGGACAAGACCAGATCCCGGTAGAATTCTACAAAACTTTCTGGGATGTGCTAGCTAAAGATATTTGGATAATTTGTTGTTTGGCACAGGGGGGCAGAATAGTTCCTCAATCTTGGGCGGGCGCAGATATAATAGTGATCCTGAAAAAAGATAAACCCCCCACCGAACCAGGCTCCTATAGGCCGATTACACTGCTTAATGCCGATGCAAAGATATTCTCCAAAGCACTGGCCAACAGACTGAGTAAGGTGATAGAAAGAGTGGTCTCCCCTACACAACATGGCTTCATACCTGGCAAAGGAACTACTGAACACACCAGACAGCTGATCACCATTCTGGATGCTGCAGCGGCCTCAGGTGACCATGTCGCGGCTATCTTTTTGGATGCCGAGAAGGCTTTTGACAGGGTCTCTTGGGTGTACTTATGGAAGGCTATGGAGTGGGCTGGTATAGGTCGCGGATATATAACCGCAATCCAGGCACTTTACAAACACCCTAGTGGTAGGATACGTATTAATAGATCCTATTCCAATGCAGTACAGATTAGACGGGGGACCAGGCAGGGATGCCCAGCTTCACCTTTACTATTTGCGATATATTTAGATCCCTATCTAAGAAGGCTTACACAAAATAGTTGGATTACTCCAGTTATACTACACGAGAAAGAGTATAAATTATTTGCCTATGCAGATGATGTGGCTGTTATAACGCCGACACCAGAGGAATCATTGATCGAAATAGAACAGGAGGCAAGGAAATTCTGGGAGGTGTCTGGATACTTAATAAACAGGGGAAAAACACAAGTAGTTCAGAACAAACACACTATATTTGCAGATGCAAGAGTTGTCTCAGACACAAAGTATTTGGGGGTTAGGGTGACCGCAGACTTAGAAAAATTAGTAGAGATAAATATGGAACCATTGCTAGGTAAGGTCAAAAGCAACCTGGAGAGGGTCAACAACTTACACCTGACTCTTATGGGGCGAATTAACTTTATTAAAATGGTTACTTTCCCGAAATTTCTATACTTGTTCAGGGCAATTCCACTATTTATTGAAGGTATATGGTTTAATAAAATAGAATCAATAGTAAATAAATTAATTTGGGCACAGGGGAGGACACGTAGAGCGTATCGTTTTTTGACATTATCACGAGAGAGGGGAGGTTGGGGAGCACCTGATTTTAGATTCTACTATTGGGCAACAGCTCTACAATACTCCAAAGGTTTATTAGGTGGAAGTGCTCAGCAGGAAGAGAGAAAATGCCCGGCGAATGTATATGAAGCACTTTTAGGAAAGGCGGCAGAAAACGCCTTAGTAACAACTGTGGACTACGCATACTTTAAACACACAAGATTTAAGACTCTGAGCGCGATATATAAAGTCTGGGGAGCAATAAAGAAAAAATTGGGACTGGGAAGATATAACAGATATCTAAGGCTCTATATGAACAATGATCTTCCTCTGGAAATTTTTAGAGACACAGCTATGAAAGAATGGGACGAAAAAGGGATCAAGAAACTGGGGGACTTAATGGACGCAGGAGGAGTATTCTTAACGTTTCAAAACATACAGCACAGGTATAAAATAGCTGGGAATAGTTTTTTTAAATATCTACAAGTGAGGAGCTACTTTCATACAAAAGTGGGGGGAGCAGGAGGGATGACAAGCTGTAGGATAATGGATTACCTGGGAAGCAGCCTTTTGTGTTCAATAAGACAGTTGTATGCAGAGTTACAGGTCTACAAAACAGATGACATAGAGAAATATAGTAATAAATGGAGAGAACTAGTAAGTGCACGTCCGGAAGATCTACAAAATTCCCTAGACTTTGGTCGAACTATTTTGTGCTCAGCCACACTTCAAACCCAACATTATAAAACAGTTTATTCATTATACCACACACCTGCTAGAATTGCCCAATGGGGGGGCTCCACCGGAATAACCTGCCCACGATGCAATTCAACACATGCTAATATCACACATATGTTCGCACAATGTCCGCAACTATACACCTTAAAATTGGCAATAGAGGAGTTTCTGGAAAAAACGTTGGGAATAAAAACTAAACTAACTGAGGAATTTATAATTTTGGGCGTAAGTTTAGAAGAAAATACAAATTATCCAGAATTCCTATTTATGGTTACAGCAGTATACAGGATAGTTGTTGCAAAAGCGTGGAAGGAGAAATCAGCACCGTCGTTTCAGATCTGGATAGCAAGATTACTATCTACATATAATTTAGAGAGGGCTATATATGACAGAAAATGAAGAAAGGCAAAAGCTCTGGGGGGTAAGATATGGTTCCCCATTGATCAATGGAAAAGTAGGAAAAGCTAAAAGAATTTGCTTTCTTTGCTACTTCTGGTATCAGTTGTGAAATTTGCACGGACTATAAGATTATTATATATGACGTATGATGTACCATATTCATGTTTAGTGCGAGAATCTGCATATAATTGTTTAAAAACACAAATCTGTATTTGGTTTAAAAAACTTTATGTAACGATAAAATTGTACTGGTTGTAACAGAAAAAAAGGGGGGGGGAAATTTGAATAAAGATATTTAAAAAAAAAAAAAAAGGAAACTAATACAAACAATTACTTAGCAACCTATAAACTCTACACTAACTCTTAGTTATTATCCTTCTATTTTTTTACCATACCCCTAGTCTTTTCTTGAACCTGCCTCTCTTCTCTTTCCTGATGTCTTGTTTGAGTTTTTCCTTAATCTGGAAATGCTACATCTGTAAAAGATTTAACACCTTAATTATTTTTCTACGTGATATTTACCTATTTAATATTTAATGTTCAATAACTCACCTACCAGTTTAGCTTTTTAAAGATGCCTTCTAATTATTCCTCTTAAATCCTTTTTTTTATTTTGAATTCTGTATTCCTGCTTGTCTTTAAACCTGTCTGATGTAGATTGTCTTTTTCTTCAGTTTTAGAATATAAGTTCACAACTTAAACGTTTTTTCTTTCTTCTCTTTCCTCAGAACAAGTCAAAGTATATACTGAATTGCTATTGAGCTGCTCAAATAAGGTAAGTTTTGTCAACAAGAAATAATTTGCTTCTTTCTTTAACTTATTCACAGTCTTTCATTTAGTACATTCAAGTAATGTCTTTCACTTAGCTATAAATTCGTCTTTCTCTTGCTTTCTGACGGTTTTCTGTTACTCAGGGGTTAACTGGAGCTGAGGAGCCTAAAGTGGGAGGAGTCATGGAGCCCCGACGTCAAACAGTCGACAAGAAACTCCTCGCATCCACACTCCTTGTAGCCTGCACCTCGACCTCGACTCTAACTTGGGTAACAGTTATTTATGCCTCTTTGTTTCTCTTCAAGATAAACTATTTTCCAAATTCTATCTGGCTCAGAACACCAAATTTAACGGAGCTACAGGACCAACGGACCTTCCTGCAGTTTTTCTTTTAGTGAAGTGCGCACTCGCTAAGGAGCGCCTGTCCCACCACAATCCTGCACAGGTGCTTCTTCAATCAATAGACCGCTAACACAACAAACAAGCGGCGGCCATCCTAGAATTCCGAACTTGCCACAACTCGGCCCACAAGTGATTTTTCTCGAGATTTCCACTTCCCTTTGCCCAGCGGGAGATCGCCAAGGAACAAACTGATCCTGCCACACGTGTGGGGTGACCAGCAGTCCTGGCAATTTGTTCCACCTGTATATTCGTCATGATATATTATTTGTACTTATGTCTGCTTATTTTTTTCTCGAAAATGTATAAATAAATTGAGAAAAATTCAAAAGGCTACAGCCCGAACTGCTGAATGGAATGACACCAAATTTGACAAAAAGGTAGTGCTTGATTCAGAGAACGACTTTCTTTTAAATGGTGTAAATCCGTTCAGTAGTTGCTGAGAAATTTAAAAAATAAAAGTTTCGATATCTGGGGCAGGGGTGGGTTTGCGAATCCTCCCGACCATAAGCTTCACTGTGATTGGCTGCCACGACCACGAGCTTCACTGTGATTGGGATTGGTTGCCAACACTCCAAACCAGGAAGTGTTGGCAGCCATCTTGTGACTCAGTAGAACCGAGTCAGAAGAAAACAGTTGAAAAAAGATTAAAAAAGAAGAAAGGGGGCAGGGTATTAACACACCGACCCCCTATGCTGGTCAGGGGGTCCCACAAGGACCCCCAGGCCCAAATGTTTTAATTATAAAAAAAAAACGTCCAAAGGTGCGCTGGGTGCGCGAATCTGGATGAAAAAATTAAAAAACAAATGAAGCGGGGGCTCCCCCACTTCATTTAAATGAGCATCCGGGTGGGCCAGGTTCCCGGGGCAATCGAATAATTATATTGCTGGGGCCTGCGGGGCCTCCACAGCCCCGGGGACTGCCACCGCTCCGGGCTATGTATATTAGGTGCGGGAGAGCACATGGCCCTCCCGCAGCCTCGGGGACCGCCACCTCCAAGGGGTTTGTTTTGTAATTAGTGGAGGGCCTCGGAGATCCTCCTAAGCCCCGGGGACCGCCACCCCTAGGCTTTAATTAAATATGCAGGATGGGCCTCGTGGGGCCCCCCAAAGCACCGGGGACCACCACCTCCCAGGTTTTGAAAATAGAGGGAGGGGGCTGTTCTGCCCCCCTCCTGGAGCCTTTGATGGCTGGGGACCGCCAACCCCCAGGGCTGGCTCATGGCTCCTGCCCTGTCATAGCAAACGCTGCTTTGCTACGTTGAAGTGAGAGTAGGAAAACCTGCTCTGGCTTCAATGAAGCAAAGCATAATTGCTTTTGGGCAAGGGGAGCTGCATGTTAGCTCTCCCCACAGTAACCAACGAAGAGGCCAGGCCCCGAGGGTTGGGGTCCCCGGGGCCAGGAGTGGACAAGGGAAGGGTGACCACGCGGCCACCCCTTCCTTATGATTAATAAAAAACATTCCGGTACTGGGCATGCCCCGGGGCATGGGGTTCTCGGGGCGAATATAAATTAATGGTAGTGAACCTTTTTTTTAAAAAACGTTTGGAGTGGCGATCCTAACATGGCGCTCAGCACAGCCGCCTAGTGTGAATGCGCTGGGTGCACGGCTCTCAGCGCGACCCCCTGGTGTGAACGCGCTAGGTGCGCGGCTCTCAACGTGGCACCCGAGTACTTCACAGGTCTTTAAAAGACCATTTACCTGTTAATGAGGCTTTGTTGTGTTTTCACCCCTTCTTAGAGCCCCTGCATCTCCACTCTGCCTATGACTGGAAGAATTAGCCCCCCCCCCCCAGAAATTTTTATCAGCCTACCTCAAAATTTGGCTCTAGTTGTGCCCCTGACTGGCGTACACTGGCTCTGCCGACTACGCTTACGCTTACAGAATGCTGTAGATTCTATCTGTCGTATGTCAATGACCCAGCTATGGGGCTTGGAATATCTTGCAGACAGGATTCTGGGCCTTTTATTACTGGTGCTCCATGGACCCAGCAGCTCGCTTTAGGGGATCCCGTGGAAGGGACTCTGGGGATCCAACAGTCAGAATTCCTTGATCCAGAGATCAACGACCTGGGACGGTATCTACTGCATAAGAATGCAGTCTACCACATTGAGAATTCCAAGCTCCTGGGCTCGGTTTTCCAGGCATCTGTGAGGTATTCCCGCTAGCCAGTGGCCCAGATTTTAGTGGGTGGGAACCCAGGGTACTAGAGCAATGGCTGTGGGGATCCCGTAGCAAAGAAGGCGGTGTCTCAGGAACCGACGCAGTTCCTATTCACTCTCCGTTCATAGCGTCGGCTTTCCTGAGGCTTGATTTGCAATCCTGACTATCCTCAGGGGTTGCCACTCGTTGGCAGCCAATTATAGCCAAGCTTGTGCGCATCGTTAGGCTCCGCCAGCATATGTACTTATTTAATTACTCCGCCAATCCCCAAGGACTTATAACCATACACTCTCCTTGCAGTACTCTAATCACCCAGTCTCTACCCATGTACTCATAGAATGACCCAGACAAAGTTACATAACCAAGGTCTTCCCCACTGCCTGAGGTAACATGGTTGCGTTCGCAGTCAAAAGCACAATGTAATGTGGTAAGGCCCAGGGCCATCATGCCTACATAATGAACACACAGACATAGTTAAATAGATAGTGGAACTGGCTACGGGCATGTGCGCCCGGTCCCTTTTTATTACCAGGGTCATGTGTCCAATGATGCCTGTGCTGGATGCGTGTGGGGTGAGTGTAAGCCAGCCCTCAGGGAATGGTTGGTGCTGACAACAACTACAACAGTGATCATCGGATCACACACAGAGATTCAATCATAAAGGGTCCATGACTTGTGGTGCACTTAGGTAGGGGCACCAGATCTTAAATCACACACAAAAGATTGTATCGTAAAAGGTCCATGACGTGTGGTGCACTGAGGGAGGGACCCCAGAGATGATCGTACTCATGTGAAGAAATTGATAATGTCCCTTCAGGATATTGCTGCTGCCTGAGGTGGCATTGTTGCATCTGGTGTCTACAGATCGAAAGCCAATCATAAAGGGTCCATGAGTTGTGATGCACAGAGTTAGTGGCACCTGAAGAGCTCAGCGTGTGCGCAGCCAGCGATAATGGCGTGTCCTTGCAGGTCAGGATTGGATTGGATATGTGTGAGACCTGCTGACCGAGTGTAGGCTGGAGGCAGTGGTCAGCAAAGGCCCACAACAACGTGGAGTTAACTTGTGGTGCACTGAGTTAGTGGCAACAGTGGCGCTCAGCGTGTACGCAGCCAGCGATGAGAAGTGGTTTGGGCGGGCCACACTGGGGAATGTCTTTTGACTAATGAATTCTGCCTCAATAAGGCCACATGGCGATGACTTGTGGAGCACTGAGTTATGGGCATCAAGAGCATCCAGCGTGTGCATAGCCAGAGATGATGCGTGGTGCCGGCGGGCCGCACTGGGAGTAGTTAGCAAGGGCCCACAGGCACGTGGCATTGAGTTGAGCTACACAGTCAGTGGTAACAGTGGCGTTCAGCATGTGCACAGCCAGCGATGATACGTCGTCTGGGCGGGCCGCACTGGGAGCAATGTCTGTTGCCTACTGGACTCTGAAATTAATGAATCAAGACTGAATTTGAATTGTGAGCCTTGCTAACCGCAGTGCAGGCCGGAGGCAGCGGTCATGAAGGGCCAACAGTCACGTGGCGCTCGCTTAAGCTGCACAGAGTTAGTGGCACCTGAAGCACTCAGCGTGTGCGCTGTGGGCTTTTTGTGGGATACCCTGAGCAGGCCTAGGGGGTCAGGGTGTTTTTACCCTGTCCACTTTTCTTGTTTTTTCATCTTTTTTCTTGTGATTCGTATGTAGCTACAACAAAGTCATAATAAACACAAGGGCTTGTTTTAGAGTCACCTATAACACAACAGTGGGGACTTATTGTCGAGTCATCAGCCCCTTTAGCGCAGCAAAAGAATTATCACCCCATTCTCAAGTTGGTGTACACTGCCACATTGCCCACAGGCTAACGGTACCAACACAGCGGACAATCAACATCCTTCCATAGACAAAGCTGCTAGCTGTGCTGCACCTGTTGGCCTCTGGTACCTTCCAACTGACAACTGCGAGAGTTGGAGGAGTCTCACAGCCAGCCCTATTAAACTTCCTCACACGTCTTGGATGCATGTCTACAAAAGCAATGACAGGCCCCTCTATCCGCACCACCCGCTCGTCTCAATTCTTAGTATTCCTGCACAACCAACCCCAACCCTAGCCGTTGCTTGATGCCTCTGTGCTCCAAATCCAAGATTGTAGTCACTGAAATGAGGGTGCACCAGGTCATGAAGTCTAGTAGTCAACAGTAGTGGAAAAACAGTACTTTATTAGAAAAACATAAATGAATAACACAAAAACATCAAATAACGAGTGACATTTGCAACAGGGAACATCAACTTGTGAATCAAAATAACTGTAGATCATCCTGGAAATGCCAAAACTCCGTATTCGGAAACCTGTTGGATAAATGAAGACAATGGTCAAGCGTTAGTATGGTCACAAACGTTATATGGTACAATGAATTGCACTTGGACAAACCGGAATGCTTACAGGTATGAAAAATCCTGAATAAAATTACAGAAGTTTGTGTGTTCGTAACCTTCGTAGGAAAGAAAAGGAAAGTTACAACCACACATACTTCTGTTACGATCTCTTTATGCAGGATTTATCATACCTGTAAGCATCACAATTCGTTTCAGCTTGATACACCTGCATGTTCACTTCACCCACACTGTGCAGGAACAGCTGAAGATCAAGCAAGAGAACTACGCCAAAGCAAGCTTCCTGCACGTGTTGAGGGCAATTGACAGCACACATGTACTACTTGTGACCCCTGCCGACACTGCACACAATCACCACCACAGAAATCACACTCATTCAAACAATGTGCATGCCCAACTGGACCACCGGGGCCTGTACACTAATGTCGTCGCAAACTTCTCAGGCAGTGTGCATGATTCCTACATCTTTCGCAAGCATCCCAGCTCTGGTCCCCAGACCAGTCCGCCGCCCAGCGATGAGTGCCCGACCCTGCGCACCCAGACCTCAATGCTCACCTGCCGCCACCGGCGTGTCTCCAAGAGGGCTTACCACGTGCCGGAGCAACCTCCTCAGCTGTCGCTGGAGTCAGTGGCACAGGCCCGAGTGCATTCTGCTGCACCGCGCCGAGGAATCATGTCTGTACAGCCAGCTGCCTTTGGCATTCATGTGGTCCAGCCGAGCTTACAATTCATATCAGGTCTTGATTGCCAGGATGGTGTATCGAGGCCTACGCATCATCGCAGGCTGCACACCTGCTCAGATCTGGTGGCACTAACTCAGTGCAGCTCAAGTCATCGCCACGTGGCGGGAGGCCCGTGTCGGCCAAAATGCCTCAGCTGCCACCAACTCTGTGCACCTCGAGTCATCGCCACATGGCAGGAGGCCAGTGTCCAGCAAAGTGCTTCGGCTGCCACCAACTCTGTGCACCTCAAGTCATCACCACGTTGCGGGAGGCCCGTGTCGGCCAAAGTGCCTAAGGTGACACAAACATAATAAGCACACGGAAACACCCAGATAGAGAGTGGAAATGGCATTGAGCATGTGCGCCCAGCCCTTTTTATTGGCAGGGTCACATGTCCTGTTACCCCTGTCCTGCATGGGTGTGGTGTGGGTGTAAAGCAGTCGTGCGAGACTGGCTGTGGCATGCTGACAACTAGACCTGTGATCAGCAGATCACTTCAGGGAAGACTTGGGACATGTAGCGTTGTAGTGCCCTCCCTGTAAGCGTAAGCGGAGGGGGCTGGCTGAAACGTGCATCCATCACGACTTTACCAATATGGCAGTTTGAATCTGCACAACCACTGAGATAGGTACACGATGGGTGCGCAACTTCACTTTTTCTCAACAACAAAAAAAAGTATATAATAATATTTAAGAAAACAGAAGACATTATATCATTTTAATAATAAACAAAAAAATTACAAAAACTATTTTTAGGATATTAAAGTGACAAAATATCACCCAAAACAATTTCAAAATTACTGAAAAAAACATAGGTTTCAGTCACGTTATAGTTAGAAATTAGCATTTAACAAACCTTAGAAATTCACTGAGAAAACAAAGGTTTCAGGGACGTTATGGTTAGTTGAACATTTCTCTCATACAAAACCATAGAAATTCCCCTGTTATAGTTAGTTCAGCTAACTATAACTCGCGCCCCCGCAATGCACTGCTGATGACGTCACATATTACATCATTCATGGCATGGTCAGTGACATCACTGATGACATCTCAAATGACATCACTGATGACATCATCCACTGACTGTGTTTTTCTTTAAACTTTAAATTTAAAAGAAAAATGGGTCCCGAAAGTCCACTTTGCAGGCCACTAGCCACGTGTATCTTACTTCTAGAGGTGTCACTTTCCTAGTATTTTGGTGGTAATCAAGGTAATCATCCCCACTGCAGGGCGTTCCTGCTGACTCCTCAAAGCACACTTTTTAAACATGAAGAACCACTTCGTTTATGGGGGTTTCATTGCAAGCCATGTTTCTTGCAGACACACAATCTCGTAGAGATCTATTAACTTCTTGAAACTTTCTAGTTTTGATATTTTACTAAACCAATAGAAATTCCATGAAAGAACTCCAAGGGTGTGCGATGACTCATCATCCTAATCTATTTCACTTAATCACACCTCTTCCTCCAAAGCTGGTATGGAAGGGTTCATATATCTAATTTCACAGTTCACGTCTCCCCAACCTTTAGCAGGCCCAGCACATGACACAGTAATTTCAATATCATTCTTTTCCTTAATTGCCTGATCAATTAGTCCAACTTGCCTTTGTCCAAGGTCCGCATGATGTATCAGGAATAATTTTTCATGATTGCCCAGTATGGTCACTTCGAATTCTGGGATTAACCTAATCCCTTCCTTTGACATCTCATTTTCTGCTTTTATTAATGTTGATTTTACCAACCTTGAATACATCAGAACGTACGTGACCGCATTGCTCTTTTTATTTAGCATTAATCCCATTTGCCTAAGGTATTTTGGCCCTATAACTTTTAGGCTAGCACATTTAGAGAAGGAAAGTGATAGATGGGACCAATTTTAAGGGGTGCCAATTTCTCGCTCTTTCCCCCCCTTTCTTATAATGGGATGGTTCAAAGTATAGCCACAAATTACTTCTATCATATTTTCTTCTTCTAGGGGTCCCTCTCTATCGTTGCCCATATCCCTACTACCCAGAACTTCCAATTTCCTAGTACTTGTCCCTTGTTCCCCTGAGTTTTACTTTCTAATCAGTCTACTCAATCCACCTATCTGTTTACCAGCACTACCCTCTTTCCTGCTCCAGGATTGTGGGACAACCTCCCTTGATCTACCTCGCAAACTCTTTCCTTCACCTTCGTATCTTCCCTTGCTTTCAGACTCCTTGGAGATACTTTTAATTTGTTTTTTTACAGATCTATTATTCTCTCTAACAATAACTACATCCTTTCTTTCCTGAAATTTAACTCTCTCCCCTTCTCTACACCCTTCACCACTCTCTTTGTTCGAGGTATATATTGTCTATATATCGCTGAATCACCAAGTTTCTTTATGAGCATAGGACACCTAGAGATAAACACACTCTGTGCTGCAGAAGACTGGGTGACTTCCTCTTTTGTCACCGGAGGAGCTTAGGTTTCCCTATATTGATAATTACTTCCCACAGGTCTGACATAGATTGCAGATGATTGCAGATTTGTTTAAGTTCACCTGCAATGATATGAAGCTGGTCTGTTTGGACTTTCGAAATATCGTTGTTTATCACGTATACTTGCAGTTTTTTTTGTCGAATCAGCCTTATATCCAGCATAGAGACTGATGGAGATGCGGAGATCTATACATTTAAATGGAGTTTTGTACTGAGCCTGTGAATACCTCGTATACTGTGGCCCGAGATTGCTCCATACACCTTCTCCCGCACCTCCTAATCTCTCTTATTATTACCAGAGGCCATGCTGCTGTACGCTATATTTCCCCCAGCATTCTCCTCCACCGTTTGTGATCTTCCATTAACCAGAGGGGAAAAGAGCTGAGGTGTTGAAGATAGACTTGGTTCAAAGGAAAATTAGATTTGGCTTGGGGGCACTTGATGACAAAAATAAACTTAAATCCTACGAACTCTGTCTAATGTTTCCAACATCGATTTTTTGCCCTTCTCCAATTAGATCGGGATCTGACAATAGTTCTTTCCTTTTAAGATGCTTGCCCACAAAATCTTTAATAGATTTGGTGGCTGAAGCTCCTCCCTTCTAACTTTGTATGTGTTGACTTCTTCACCTCTTCCCCAGGAACTGCCTCACTCTCTTCTGGAGGTCCATTACCCATTTTGATGTCCATCTGCAGATGTCTACCTTGCCCTTTACAAGGTTTGCCTCTCCCCAGTGCCAATCCACGACACTGGGGGGGGGGGCACAAGCATGGCAGAGGCACATGTATATGCATGGCGACGTGTCAGGCAGCAGCAGAGCCCTCTACTGTATGCCATTCCACTTTACGACTCTGTCCACTCTATGTCACTCCACTTTACAATAACTCACTCTATGAAACTCTACTCTACACGACTCCACTCTATGCCACTTTGCATCACTCTACACCACGTCGCTATACTCCACTCTGTGAAGCTTTACTCTACAACACTTTACTCCACTCTACATTATGCCCCTCCATGACACTTACTCTACTCTACGCCCCTCCACTCTAAGACCCTCTACTCTATGCCCCTTCTCTCTACGTCTCTCCTCTCTACATCCCTCCTCTATATGCCCCTCCACTCTATGTACCTCTGCCACTCTACACCCCTCCTCTCTACAACACTCTATTCCACTCTATGCCCCTCCACCGTATGACTTTACTTTACTCCACTGTGTCCTCCACTCTATGCCACTCACTCTATACCACTCCATTCAAATCTATGTGGCTCTACTTCGCTCCATGCCACTCTACTGTATGGCACTCTACGACACTCTAAGCCACTCTATAACCCTCAACTCTGTGACACCACACTCTTTGACACTCCACTCCATCCCACTCCACTCTATCCCACTCCACTCTACGATGTTCCACTCTATACTAGTCTACTCCACTTTACTCCACTCTAAGCCACAATACTCTATTCCACTTTACACCACTCCTCTAAGCGACTCTAGACCACTCCACTCTAATCCACTTTACACCACCATATACCACTCTATGACACACTACTACACACTATGTCACTCGACAACAATCTATGCCAGTCCACTCTATGGCACTCTCCTCCAATCTATGCCTCTCCCCTCTCTGTCCCGCTACTCCACTCTATGCCCCCCACTCTACACCTCTCCACTCCATAACAATATATTCCACTCTATGACACTCCCTCCCTCTTCGCCCCTACAAGCCCCTTTGCTCCACTCTACGCCACTCCAATCCATGACACACTACTCCATTCAACTCCACTACTTCACTCAATGCTCCTCTATGCCACCCTAGTCTACAATACTCTATGCCACTCCACTCTACTCCACTGTACGCTCCTCCACTGTACGCTCTTCCACTCTACTCCACCACACACCACTCAACTCTACTGCACTGTAATCCATGACACTCCACTCAACTACATGACAATGCACTCTATGGCACTCCACTATACAACACTCCACTCTACGACACTGCATGACACTCCTCTCCACTGTAAGCCACTCCACAACCCTCCACTTCACTCTACGCCACTCCACAACACTCTATCCCACTCCACTACCCTCCACTCCACAATCCACCACTGTACAATGTTAGACAGAAGTTAAGGCGATGTTAAAGTGGTAGAGGGGCAATAAATATTTATATGACCTACTGGCGGTTGACAGTAGATAGTTATAGTTAGAACCAAAGTTTCCATAAGAAAAGTGTTTTTTGCTTAGCCAATAACTTTGGCGCTACCTGATCAATCTCTGCAAAATCTTCACATCTCTTTTCCTTTTTGGTTCAGCTGCTGTGTTGAAAGTTGCGGGGTGATCAGTCAAACGAGGGGCCGAGAAAAAAGGGGGGTCCCAAAAAATGCTTTTTCCCTATGTTATGTCTATGGAGATTTTTAATTTTCTGAACACGACTACAGCCCGAACTGCTGAACAGAATGACACCAAATTTGGCAGAAAGTAGGATTTTGGCCCAGAAAATCGTGCTTATTGTGATTTGGTGTAAATCTGTTCAGTAGTTTCAGAGAATTTAAAGTTTACAAAATATAGATATTTGGGGACAGGAGTACTTACAGTGGACTGGCGGATCCTACAAAAGTTTTATTGGCTTGCAACATTTCAATCAAGAAGTGTTTGCAGCCATCTTGGGACTCAGCTTGAAGCTGAGTCCTAGAAAAAAAAGTAAAAAGTAAAGAATAAAGAAAAGGGGGCAGGGTAGGAAACTCTGGCCCCCCAGATATGGTTGGGGGACCCATATGGACCCCGCTGCATTTTCAAACCATTTTGAAAACTTTTTGCTGCTGACTCACTGGTGGATTTGCGAATTCGCAGGAAAATAAAAAGAAAAACCATAGCGGGCGCCCGCATGTCTTTTTTTAAAGCCTCCGGGTTCACCAAATCCAGAGGACATGAAGGAGGGGGCTCATGGGTCCCCCTCCTGGGCTTATGCAAAGCCCCAAACAGCCGTGGAGACTGACACCTCCCCGGGGCATTGTTGTATGCAAATACGGGAGGGTCTGCTTGGCCCCCTGCTGCCCCAGGGACCGCCATTTCCCAGGGGCACAAACATTAATTTATTCTAAAAAAAATGCGGGAGCGGCCCTATGACCCTCACCTCTCTGGAGCACAAATACAATAATAAAGGGGGTCTGATATGGACCACCACCTCCCAGGGGCTTATTTAACAAAGGAGGGGGCTGCTTGGCCCCCCTCATGGAGTCCAAATGGCCCCATGGACCGCCACCCTCAGGGCCAGCTCCAGAAATGTCCCCGGGTGTTCACCTTGGGACATTGCAGTTTGATATGGCTTGGCAGGAGCACCTGCACAAAATGTTCTTGCTTGCTGAAAGCAGAGCATATGTCTGTTTTCCTGCCTGCTGTGAAGCGAGCAGTGAAACAGACACATTGCTTTGGGATCCAGGAAGCTGTATATTAGCAGCTCCCTGGATCTCAAAGCAATGCCGGCTCCCGCAGGAGATGGAGAGCCTGCAGGGACTGCCGGGGCCTTGAGGATTCCCCACGGTTTCCTATGTTTTAAATGTGGGTGCTCTAGATGGGACCAGGGTACCCACACTACAAGCTGGAGCCTCTGGGATGTGGTCTCCGGGGTTGAAAATATCCATCCTGAGTGGGAAGAGGATTGCTGCCCCATCCCTTTTTTCTAAAAACTATTATTTTTAAAGGGACAGGCCTCGGGGATGGGGTCCCTGTGGCCCATAATGGTCCAGGGAGGGGGACCACGTGGTACCCCTTCATAAAAAATAGAAATACAACTAGAAAGCCTGCAATTCGTTGGAGGCCTAGCCCCTTTCTCCACCACTCTGCAAATGCACCTCCTGGCATGCTGCTGGTTGGAGGATAAAGTCCCCTTGGCTGCTAAGGGTGATTAGAGGCCAGCCAGTCTTCATGTCTCCTCCCATAAGCCACAAACAGTGGAATTGTTGAGAGGTGATTGGAGGCCATGCCCCATTTCTCCACCACTCTGTAAAAGCGCCTCTTCGTGCACTGCTGGTGGAGGGATGATGTCCCCTTGCCTTCTGAAGGCCTCAGGACTAAAGTAGACTTCTTCCCCCAGCAGCAGTGCACCAAAAGGAGCATTTGCAGAGTGGGGAGAAAGGGGGTGTTGCCTCTGACCAACTCTCAGCAATCCAGCTGTGTCAATCTTACTGGAGGTAACAGGATGACTAATTGGCCCCCAGGGAACCTCAGGAGTCAAGTCAAGGGGACATCATCCACCTACTAGCAGTGTGCCAGGAAGTGCATTCGCAGAGTGGTGGAGAAATGGGGCATGGCCTCCTACAAGATCTCAGCAATCCCTCTGTGTGGGACTTACTGGCAGTAACAGGAGGGGTAGCTGACCTTCAAGGATGTCCTTGTGGGACAACTACGCCTCCTCTTATCCCCAGGAAGTCCCACACAGCTGGATTGCTAAGAGGTCTTTATGCAAACATGTAGGGGTATGAAGTCCACTTTACTCCTGAGGAACCTTGGGGGCCAAGAAGCCCTCCTGGAAGTCTTACACAGTGGGATTCCTGAGATGTGGTCAGAGGCCCACCCCCTTCCTCCACCACTCTGCAAACACGACTGCTACTTAAAGAAATGTTGAAGTTCACTGGAAAAAACAAAGGTTACAGGGACGTTATAGTTAGGAATTAGCATTTTAAAAACCCTAGAAATTCACTGAAAAAATCAAAGGTTACAGGGATGTTATAGTAGGTTCAGGTTTCATCCGTACAAAACCAGTGAAATTCTGCAGTAATAGCTAGCTGAGCTAAATATAACTCATGCCCCCGCAATGCACTGCTTATGACCTCACATATCACATCACTCATGACATGGTCAGTGACATCACTGATGACATCCCCAATGACATCTCAAGTGACATCACTGATGATATCATCCACAGAATGTCTGGCACACCCACTCACACCCCATATAACCCACTCCAACTTCAACACTACCATTCTCAAACCCGTTCAGACACCCATAAAAGTACTTACACAGCCACTCACTGATTCATAGATCAATATACACAACCCCTTACTCACCCATACAGCCACTCCTACACCCACTCATTTACCAATACAGCCACTGACATATCCACTCATACACCCATACAGCTACTCACACACTGAGCCAGTCACTCATTGAGCTACTCACACATCTACTCACTCACCCATACAGTCAATCACACAGCCACTTACCCATACAGTTACAAACACATTCACTCACTCACCTATACAGTCACTCACATACCCAGTTGCTCAGCTATATACCACTGACACATGCGCTCACTCACTTACACAGCAAAACACAAACTCACTCACCCATGCAGCCCCTCACAGACTCACTAACCCATACAGCCACTGACTCACCCACACACTCATCCTTACAGGCAGTCACACACACCCTCACCCACCCACACCGATAGTCAGACACCCATAGAGGTACTCAGACAACCACTCACAAACCCATACAGCCACTTAGACACCAACTGAAAGACAGATACAGACATTCTCTCAACCAGTCACTCACCCATACATTCACTGAAAGACTTAATCACTCACTTATATAGTTAGTCACACATCCACTGAATCATTCTATCAGGCACTCATGCAACAACTAATTCACCAGTACACCTTGGTGTATATATATTTAACACTCATAAATGTTTTTAAAACACTCACAAACAATGGATAATGTTGTCCATAATGTCATCTGTGATGTCATTTAAGATGTCATCAGTGATGTCATCAGGGATGTCACTGACCATGTCATGAGTGATGTAATACGCAAGGTCAAAAGCAGTGCATTGAGGGGGTGCGAGATATGCTGATTTACACTGGTTTTATACGAGTGAAACCTGAGCCTAACTATAATAATCCTGTAACCTTCGTTTTTTTCAGTGATCTGTTTTTTATTCCATTTCCTAACTATAACATCCCTGTAACCTTTGTTTTTTCAGTGAATTTCTAAGATTTTTTACATGCTAAATCCTGACTACAATGTCCCTGTAACCTTTTGTATTTTCAGTGAAAAAAATATATATACATATATATTACAAAACAGCTCAACATCCAATACAATATCGAAGAAGGAAAGCACTCGGATCTCCGGTTTGCAAAAGTGTTTAATTGCGGACCTCCTACCCCTCCAACAAAAAAATAAATAAATAAATTATATATATATATATATATATATATATTTATATATATATATACATATATATATATATATATATATATATAGAGAGAGAGAGAGAGAGAGAGAGAGAGAGAGAGAGAGTGAGAGAGAGAGAGAGATGTATATACATGTATGATTGAGATATATATATATATATATATAATTATGGCGGCGGCAGGCTTGCTGGCAATAAATCACCTCGATTAAGCACCAAGAATTGGGTCTGTTCTTTCGTCTTTGTTGGAGTGTTGGGCTGAAGCGGCTGCTTTAGTCATTGGCGAATTTTCGTGCATATATATATATATATATATATATATATATATATATATATATATATATATATATATATATATATATATATATATATAATATATATATATATATATATTTATATATATATATATATATATATATATGCAGCAACAGCAGTTTTCAAAGGCTCCGCATTTCCATCGACCCAGGAAAACCACACAAATCCAAATGTAAATAAAGGCACAGAGTTTATTAAAAGTTTAAGTCCAACAGAATCTGACGCGTTTCGGGCATCCCTTAATCTCCCAACTTAAAACACGCCACAGGATGTGTTTGCACACATGTCACATCAGGCCCCACCCCCTCCCTTCACCACTGTGCAAACATGCCCCATGGTGCATTTTAAGTCAGGGGACTAAGTCCCCTTAAATCTTTAGGGTCCCTGGGGTCCAACTAGCCCACCAGGTACCTCCAGTGAGCGCCACAGAGCTGCGTTGCAGAGAGGTGTAAAAAGGGGCGTGGCCTCGGACCACCTCTCTGCAACCCAGCCCTGTGGCGCATACAGGAGATACCTGGTGGGCTAGTTGGACCCCAAGGACCCCCAGTATTCAAGGGGAATTAATTCCACAACTTAGAACATGCCACAGGGCACGTTTTCAGAGTTATGCACTAAGGGGCGGGGCTTCTGGGGTTGTTTAAAAAATATATATTATAATTTTGAAGGGGGGCTGTGTGGCCTCCCTTTTTCCTTTTTTTTGGGCCCTGGGGACCCCATCCCCCAGGGCCTAACCCCTATTGTTTTAATTTTTTTTAAATACTAGAAGGGGGCCACGTGGCCCAACTCCCAAGGCCATTTTTGGCCCCGGGGACACCATCCCCCAGGGCATGGCCAGTATTTAATTTAATTTTTAAAATATTTGGAGGGGGGCCGCGTGTCCCCCCTCTTCAGGCCATTTATAGCCCCGGGGACCCCATCCCCCAGGGCTTAGCTACTCCGCTGGGGACCGTGGGGGGAGCCCCAATGCCCCCACGTAATGGTCCCGCATCTGAAATCAGAGTGCCCCAGGGAGGTGGTGGTCCCCGGGGCAGTGTGGGGGGGGTTGAGCCCCCCACACTAATTATTACATACAGCCCCGGGGCAGTGGCGGTCCCCGGGGCATGTGGGGGCAGCGAGGCCCCCGCCCTTAATTAATAAAGCCCCAGAGAGGTGGCGGTCCCTGGGGCAGCGTGGGACCCCCCTGCTTTATTTATTTAAAAAGCCCCGGGGAGGTGCCGGTCCCCGGGGCAAGGGAGGGCCGCATGCCCCCCGCATTCGATTTAATAAGCCCTGGGGAGGTGACGGGCCGCAGGCCCCAACTATTCTTTTATGCATGCCCCCGGGACCTGGCCCACCCGGTGGCTCAATAATGACGAAGCGCAAAACACGAGCTTCGTGTTTTTTTAATTTTATCGGCAGGATTCGTGCTCCCAGCATGAATTCTGCCAACTTTAAAGAAATAGATGCTTTTTTGGGCTCTGAAGGTCCTTGTGGGACCCCCTGAGAAGGCCTAGAGGAGTCAGGGTGTTTCTACCCTGCCCTCTTTTCTTGTTATTCAACATTTATTTCACTGTTTTCTTGTGACTCGGTTCTACTGAGTCACAAGATGCTTGCCACCACTTCCTGGTTTGGAGTGTTGGCAGCAAATCACAGTGAAGCTCATGCTTGGGAGGGTTCACGAACCCACCGTTGCCCTAGATATCGAAACTTTTTCTTTTTCAAATTTCTCAGGAACTACTGGATGATTTACACCATTTAACAGAAAGGACTCTTTCTGAACCAAGGACTACCTTTTGCCAAATTTGGTGTAATTCCGGTCAGCAGTTTGGGCTGTAGCTTTGTCTAAGTTTCCTATGGAAAATAACATGGGGAAAACGCGTATTGGGACCCCCCTTTTTTCTCGGCCCCCACTTGATGAATCACCTCGACACTTTCAAGACCGGGTGCTGACCGGAGCACCCCACTAGTTTTGAAAATGTCAATAAGATTGGTCAAACGGCGCCAAAGTTATTGGGAAAATAAAAAACGCTTTTCCAATGGAAATTAGTTCCTAACTATAACTACCTACTGGCGACCACTGAAAAAACTATAGGTTTCAGGGATGTTAGTTCAACATTTCACTCGTAGAAAACCAGAGAAATTCGGCCGTTATAGTTAGTTTAGCTAACTATAACTCGTGCCCCGCAATTCACTGCTGATGATGTCACATATTACATCATTCATGAGATGGCCATTGACATCACTGATGACATCACTGATGACATCTCAAATGACATCACTGATGACATCATTGACTGTGTGTTTCTGTAAAGTATATATATATATATATATATATATATATATATATATATATATATATATATATATATATATATATATATTCCTGTGCGATACTCCTCCTATTCCCCTGAAGCAAAGATTCAGGCGCACTCAAGGGGTATTTTTCAAAGTTTAATGATCACAAATCAAAACTGCCCGACAGACGCGTTTCGGCTACACGCCTTTGTCAAAAAAAAAAATATATATATATATATATATATATATACATACATATATATATATATATATATATATATATATATATATATATATATATATATATATATATGTCTCAAAATTAAAAGGCAACTTGGAAAAAGAACGTTATGGGGGAGACACGAAATAAAGGAAACAAAACTCGAAACAACTCGGACTGTGACACAAAAGGACTGGGACAAATGCACAACCACAAGTCCCACAAGCCATTTCAAAACGGAAGTGATTCCATAAAAGAATGCCATTGGAGGCAAACGAAATGAATTTAAACATCGGACGGTGGTTGTGGACAGAGCAAGGCTTACCTTTGAAGAAGTTCCATGTTTGAATGAAACATGTTGGGATTATGCCACAAGCTGCTGTTTTTCCATCAATAAAGGAGCAGAAGCAAAGTTTTCAGGTGTGACCAAGTTTTTCCCTTTGGGAGTTAAACATTGTTGTTATATATATATATATATATATATATATATATATATATATATATATATATATATATATATATATATATATATATATATATATATATATATATATATATATCCCAAGGTGTATTGAAGTATGAGTGGGTGTATGAGTGTCTGAATTGATGATTTAGTAGGTGTGTGACTGACTGTATAAGTGAGTGATTAAATGTGTCTTAGTGAATGCATGGGTTAGTGAGTAAACTGTGTAGATGTCTGTATCAGTCTGTCAGTTGGTGTGTAAGTGGCTGCATGTGTTGGTGAGTAGCTACATGTGTGTCTATATGGGTTATTGCTTGGTTGTCTGAGTTTCTGTATGGGTGCCTGAGTGTCTGTGTGGGTGGGTGGGGGTGTGTGTGACTATGTGCATAGATGTATGAGTGGGGGATTCACTGGGTATATGGGTTCAAGAGTGCATCTATGAAGGGCTGTATGGGTGGGTGAGTGTGTGTATGGGTGTGTTGGTGAGTGAATGGATGTCTCAGTGGTACATGTGTGAGTAACTACATATGTGAAAGGCAGTATATGTGAGTGTTGGAGTATATAAATCACTGTATGTGAGAATGAGTGATTGTGAGAGTGGCTGTATGGATGAGTGTGTGCTTGTATCAGTGATTGTATAAGAGAGTAAATATGTGTTAGTATCTGTATGAATAAGTGAGGTGGTGTGTGTATAACTGTATAGGTCAGTAAATGGGCGGGTGAATGATTCTTTGCATGATTGACTAGGTGTGTGAATAACTCCATGGATGAGTGGTGATGTATAGGTGTATGAGTGCAAATGATAGTGCTGTATAGGTGTATGAGTGCAAATGATAGTGCTGTATTGATAAGTGACTGCATGTATGAGTGACTGTATGGGTGAATGAGTGGAGGTGTGTGTAGACCTAGGAATCAATGAGTGGGTATGTAGTAACTGGTACTGGTGTATCTATAATTTCATAAATGGTAGTCTGTATTTTAGAGTGGGTGTATCAAAGGTGATATTAGGGTTTGAGGAGGTGCATCAGATTATCACATGGATGATGTCATCAGTGATGTCATCAGTGATGTCACTGACCATGTCATGAATGATGTAATATTTGAAGTCATCAGCAGTGCATTGTGGGGGCGCGAGTTATAGTTAGTTCAACTAACTATAACGGCCACATTTTTCTGGTTTTGTACCAGTGAAATGTCCAACTAACTATAACGTCCCTGAAACTTATGGTTTTTCAGTGAATTTCAAAGATTTTTTAAATGATAATTTCTAACTACAACGTCCCTGAAACGTATGGCTTTTTTCAGTGAATTTCTAAGGTTTTTTAAATGTTCATTTCTAACTATAACGCCCCTGAAACCTGTGTTTTTTCAGTAAATTTCTAAGGTTTTTTAAATTATAGTTTCTAACTATGCCTATCGAGGTAGAACATGTGCAGAAAAAGGAAGAAAGGGGCGGAAAGAAGAAAGAGAAATGAAGAAAGAGGCATCAGAAGTCCAGAAAGATGAAGAAAAGTGCAAAAGAAGCAAAAGATATGCACAAAGAACCAACAGAGGTGCAAAAAGAGGCCTTGTTACAAAATGATCCTTTGCACCCAACATTTTGCTGACTGGTACTGGTGGTAACTGACTCTGACTAACCAGGCCCGGAGCCAGTGCTATACTGAAAGACACTTAGAATACAGTGAAAACACCTACATACACTAGGGAACACTATGGGTCGGGGTATCTCTGTGATTGGCATGACTTCCCCTGTAAGGCCCTAGTACATAAGAGGGCAAGGGGATTAAAACTACCTCTAACATAGAGGGGCAGAAAGAGCCAACAGAGGTGCATAAACAGGCAGGAAAGGTACAGAAACAGGGAACAGTGGTAAAGAATGAGGCAAATAAGGTGCAAAAACAAGAAAGAACAGTGCAGAAAGAACCAACAGAGGTGCAAAAACAAGCAAGAGGGGTGCAGAAAAAGGTACAAGGGGTGCTGAAAGAAGGAAGAGAAGTGCAGAAAGAGGCAAGAGAATTGCTGAAAGAAGCAACAGAGGCATAGAAAGAAGCAAGAGAAGTGCAGAAAGAGGCAAGTGAGGTGCAGAATAAAGCAAGAGCAGTGCAGAAAGAACCAACAAAGGTGCTGAAACAGGCGTGAAGGGTGCAGAAAGAGTAAGAGAAGTGCAGAAAGAAGCAAGAGGGGTACAAAAAACAGGCAGGAAAGGTGCAAAAACAGGGAACAGATGTGCAGAAAGAAGCAAGAGAGGTGCAGAAAGAGAAAAGGGACACAGAAAGAGGCAAGAGATCTGCAGAAAAAGGCAACAGAGGTGCAGAAGGAAGCAAGAAGGGTGCACAAAGAGGCAAGAGAGGTACAGAAGGAGACAAGAGAACTGTAGAAAGAGGCAAGAGAGTTGCAGAAATAGGCAAGAGGGGTGCAGAAAAGGGGAACAGGGGTACATAAAGAGGCAAGAGAGGTACAGTAAGAGGGAAGAAATGTACAGAAAGAGGCAAGAGGAGTGCAGAAAGAAACAACAGAAGTGCAGAAAGAAGCCAGAGAAGAGCAGAAAGGAGCAACAGAGGGGAAGAAAGAGGCAAGAGGGGTACAGAAAGAGTAAAGAGAAGTGCAGAAAGAAGCAATAGAGGTGTAGTAAGAGGAAAGAGGGGTACAGAAAGAGGCAAGAGAGATGCAGAAAGAAGCAAGAGAGGTGTAGAAAAAAGCAAGAGAGGTACAGAAAGAAGCAACAGAGGTGCAGAAAGAGGCAAGTGGGTGCAGAAAAAGGCAAGAGGGGCGCAGAAAGAAGCAACAGATGTGCAGAAGGAGCATGAGAATTGCATAAAGACTCAAGAGAGGTGCAGAAAGAGGCAAGAGGGGTGCAGAAATTTACAAGAGAGGTGCTGAAAGAAGCAACAGAGGTACAGAAGGAAACAAGAGAACTGCGGAAAGAGGCAAGCAAGTTGTAGAAACAGGCAAAAGGGTTGTAGAAAGAGGAAACAGGTGGGCATACTGAGGTAAGGGAGGTACAGAAAGAGGGAAGAGAAGTGCAAAAAGAGGCAAGCGGCATGGAAAAACTTAGAACAGAGGTGCAGAAAGAGGCAAGAGAGGTACCGAAATTATCAATCATCTGAGAGAATGGATCTATTCTGCCCTTACCCGGCAGGTGCGTTCACACTTCTTCACTTTATTCTCAGTCTGAGCTCAGGGGCCGCTCAGCTTTTGTCCGACTCAGACGTCGACGACCACCAAATGGCTGGGCTGTGCAGAGAGAGTGTACTCCACCAGTCCCACAAGTTAGTTACGCATGTGGAGAAGTCAAGCAGCAGGTTAGGTTGAGTCTGCGCGCTGCCGCAGATCACTCTATCCTGGCTTCCGGCGTCTGTGCCGGCCAGCCAGGTGACAGTCATGATGATTTGAAACACCCCGGCGCCCCTGCTGCTCAATCAGGAACGAGGTTGGTGCGGACTCGGAGCCAGAGGCCAGGGAAGTTAAAGGGAGGAGGGAGGGGGGGGGGGTGACGCACTGTGTCAGGGCTTGGAACTGTGACTGTCGGAACTAAGTATTGGAAGCCGGGGTCGGAGCCGGAGGCCGCCAAATCCTGCCAGGGGGCCGACAGTGCCACGATGTATCATTGATCCTTCTGATCCGATCCTCGTCGTGGCGGCCCCTGGGGTTTGGCGGCCCTGTGCAGGTGCACACTTTGCACATGCCTAGGGCCGGCCCTGCTCAGGTCCAAATCAAAGGCTAACCTCAGGTCTACAAATATTAAGTAGAGACTACTACCCAACAGTTGTAGTCTGAGTACTTGGTCCAGGGTGGACAATTTCTCCCTGAACCAAGCCTGTAAGGGGGAAAGTATCTTCTGTTCTTCCATCCACGTTTGTACCCTGAGCAGCAAAATACGCGCACTTTTTTTTGTGAAATGTCTATAAGGCTAATTGGCCTGTAGTTGGTTGGTAAGAGTGGCGAACCTTTTTTATAAATCGGGATTATTTCCGCACCAACCCAACTGGAGGGAATCTTCATACCCTGAAATAAGGCGTTAAATAGCACCCAGAAATAAGGGGCCCAGACAGATGGTTCGCTATGAAAAAGATCCCCAGGTATCTTATCTAAGCCTGGTGCTTTGCCTGTGGCTATTTTTGCTATAGCTCCCTTGATTTCATTTAGGCTTATGCTTGTACTAAAGCTGTCAACATCGGGGTCATTGGTTTCCCCAGGCTTTGGAAGGAGATCATTACCCAAAAGGCATCCTTTGAATGGTACGCCCTTCAGCGTTTCTTCCTTAGAATAAAGGGATTCAAAGTGATCCTATCAGACCTCTTCATCCAGATTCGGATCTACCAATATTTTGGGAACAGAGCTACCAGTATAGACAATACCCCAAAAAGTCCTCATATCCCTATCCCCTAGGGCAGTTCTCATAGTGTCCCACTTTTCCATTTCCCACCCTTATTTAGCTTCAGAGAGGGCCTCTTTATATGCCTTCCTTGCAATTTTAATTTGCGGGCGATCATTAGCATTGATAGACGCTACTAGTGATCTTTTAGCCATACGGCAAAGATCATCATACCAAGGGTGGGGGGGCATCCTACTTGACCGGCTAGTTTTTTTGGGATAGAAAAAGTTCAATGTGACTTCTCCTAGTCTTGCATGGTTCATCTCAACCAACTCTAGGTCTAAACTGTCCCCATTATGGGTATTTGAGTTGGAAGCCGTCAGAAGCACCGGGAGTAGGGCTTCATATAGAGTGCTCATTTTATCTTGTGATTGACTGAAATCAGTCCATTGCGCTCTTCGCCTACAGTTGGAAAGTATCAACCTGGAATCAACAGAATTATCCAAGATTAGGGCACTCCCTGAGTTAAACGATTTTAGTTCGAGTACTAGCGCATAATGGTCACTATCTAGCCGTGGGACAATTTTAAAATCAATCAACCTATCCTAGGATTTAGAGTCGATTATAATATAATCTAATAAGGAACCACAATCTTTTCTATGGAAGGTGTAACTATTTGATGTATCGGATGAGGTTCTCCCATTGCACGCTCTTAGAGAGTGTTTTAAGACAAGACAATTCATCTGGATCACCAGGGGGTACCATTTTTAAACTGGTGGACACCTAGACTCTGGAATTGTCCAGAAATTATCCTCATCATGTAAGCTATCCATGAGCATCCCCTCCAGAGGCTCAAACTGACAATTAAAGTCCCCTCCTAGGATCACCATATGGTTGTCAGCAATGGTACCTAAAAACATAGTTAATTCTACCAACGTGGAAGCTCTTTACCCAGGGTTGTGGAGAAGTGTGGCTTAGTGGTTAGAGGCGGCAGACCCGGAAGCTGGGATCGACCGTGGACCAGGGTTCAATTCCCCGTCTCAGCGGGTCTCGGGCTCAAAATTCCACGGCCTCGACAATTCTCGCTCCGGTGCCTACTCGACTCACGGGGTCTCACTCTGCAACTCTGGGCAATAGCTTGCTTAATCTCCACGACGGCCCCTCGCGGCGGGATGCCTGGCTTTCACCCTGTGGACACCCTGCCCGGGCCTCTCACAGGGGAATACCAGGACGGGTTCCCTAAGCAAGCGCCAGGATGCCCTTTGGGTGACAGGTTGCGCTATATAAGTACACCTACATTTACATTTACATTTACATTTACATTTGTGGGTCTAGAATATACATTTGTTTCATCAACTTTTATTCGATTAAAAAATTGTATAATCATAAAAAGTACAGTTTTATAAAGATCATGAATTAATACAGTAAGACACATGTAATGTTAAAAAACGATTTCACGACGAGTTTTTGTTACTGATTTTAAAAAGGTCACTATCAATTTTGCTTCATGCGGGTTTTTCGGTAACTGAAGATAGGCGAGTGCTGGATATGTATGTCTGAGTCCGCTTAAACGAAGGAGGGGCAAAATCCATTTTTTCCTTGCTGGTCTATAGTATTTACAGAACAAGATGACGTGGACCGTTGATTGGTTGGAAACCCCATCACAGGGACAGCATGTCAAGTTCCGAGACCAGTTATTCAGTTCAGGAAATGAGACCATGCGGAAGAAAAGGTCGAACCGTAGTCTTGTCAATAGGAATTTTTCATAGTTCGAAAGAAAGAACGTCAGGTAGGGCTGTAACAATTTCTCTGACTGCAATATGCGGATTTTTTCATTTTGTGTTTTAACAATCTCGGCTTGATTGCGAAGTTCTCTTAAGTGGCCCATGCATAGTTCTTTCAGCTGTTTCTTTGAGATATCTTCTATTGAAGGTGGTTCAAGAAAGTATTGCTCCCGATCTAGGTCTTGAAGGAATTTGTGGATGTAGTTGAGCCATGGTATTTTTCTCCAGTGTGCTAGGCCAAGGCATTCAGTAATAAGGGAACGTGTTATGTGGCTTTCGGGGTTACACCATATACGGTGCCAGAGTATGAGGGGCTGGCATCGTATGGTGTCTGTCACATATTCCATGCCCAGCTCCCGATGTGAGGCTAAAATCGGGGAGCTTTGAGGAAGAGCTAGGATATATTTAATGAAGGCGTTCTCCGTTACCTGAAGTTGGTCAATGCATCCGTGGCCCCAAATGCCTGCTCCATACGTGGCCACACTGTGGCATTTTGCATAATATATCGTTAGCAGTTCCGCTGGAGCTGGTTTGCCAAGTTTCCTGGAGAAAGCACTTAGTGCTGATATTGCTCGGCGAAAGTTGAGGTTTCTGGCTTCGATTGCCTTATGCCAGGTCATTGTGTCATCCACAAGTATACCCAGGTAGGGGTATACCGATGTTTTTTCCAGCCTGTTTTTATTAATGAATATGGATTTTGAGACTCCACGTTTTGGTCCGATGGTCATTGTGAATGTTTTTTTGATGTTTACTTTTAGAACCAGGGAGTCCATGAATGCCACGTATTTATTCAACTGTCGCTGGAGTTGGTTAGCTGTCCGGGCCAGGATGACCGAGTCGTCGGCATACAGGAGGATGGGTATCGGGCGGCGTGCTATCTGTGGAAGGTCCTGGCTCCCTTCCAACATAGCCTGTTCAATCCCATTGGTGTATAGATTGAACAGGAAGGAAGCCAGTACACACCCTTGCCTTACTCCTCGTGATATTTTGAAGGGGCGTGATAGTTCGCCGCCGATGCCATAGCGAACTCGGCCTTCCGCGTTGGTATATAGTTCCCTAAGGAAGGCTAGTATGGATGGATCCACTCCAAGGTTAGTCATGGTCTGCCACAGCTTTGCATGCTGAACGCAGTCGAATGCCGCGCTCAGGTCTACATAGACCAAATAGATTTTGCCTCCTTTCGCGCGTGCATATTTTCCGGCCAGGAGGATCAGGTTTAGGGCCTGTTCCACCGTCCCGAGCCCCTTCTGGAAGCCATATTGCAGGTCTGTGATGGTGTTATTTTCCTGGGCCCAAGATTGTAATCGGTCCAGGAGTAGTCGACCTGCAATCTTGCCCGTGGAGTCCAGAAGGGAGATCGGTCGGTAGCACGCGGGATCGTTACGGTCCCCTTTCTTAAATATTGGCAGAAGGGTAGATGTTGACCATGATGGAAGAAGTCCGATTTCGGTGACTGCAGTCATTACCCGGGTGATTATTAGTGACCAATACTCGCTGTTGTGTAAAAACAAGTCCATAGGTACCCCGTCTGGGCCGGGAGCCTTGCCGGTTTTTGACGCTTTAATGGCCTTTCTAACCTCGTTAACAGTGAAACGTAGATTAATGGGGTGAAAGTTATTCTCTACTTGTTCCTGGTCTTTTGTTTGGGGAAAGTCAGTTAGCGAGCCAAAGATTTTTGTGAAATGATGGACCCAGTCATTCTCGGTTATTGCCACGTCTAGGTGATGTGGGTCAGTGATGTTGTCTAGAAAGGGTGATCTAATAGTCTGCCAGAATGTAATGCTGTCTTTATTTAGTGCACTCTCATGTAGTTGACGCCATAGGTCTTGCTTTATCTGTCGCCTGCGGTTTTTACGGGCGTTATTGTACTTTTTCCTCCAGGATGAAATTATTTGGGCATCTCTTGGTTTCTGTCGAAGAGCTTCTTTGAGGGACGTGAGGGCCTTTCGACAGTCAGAGTCGAACCATCTCGTCGTGGAAGGTTTTGGTTTATTTGCTGTGTTTTTGAATAGCTCATCCCTTATTGCTCCTTGAATGTTGTTAAAGGAGATGATGATTAATTCGGGGGATGCCTCTGCAGACAGACAATCCATTAACCATGGGTGCGTTTTTGCGAGTATCCTTTGTGTGGTCACTTCAGGGTCGATCTTTGACCATTTGATGGCGTAGCCATTCTTCTTCTTTATAGCCAGTGATTGTTGGTCGAGAGAACTGGCTTTTATTGAAGATGGACCCACTTTTCCCATAAGGAGTTCCACACTCAGGGGGTAGTGGTCGCTAATCGGACTGGACCCTACTTTGTAGTTTTTTAGTGATCCTTTACAGGTGTTTGAGGCTAGGATAAAGTCAATGGTTGTCATGCAACCTCGCCCATGGAAGGTGGGTAAAAATTCCTGCACCGGGTTAACTAGTTCGTTGGCAAAGTCTAGGTCCAAGGTGAAGAGGATTTCGTTGAGCTTATTTCCACCCGGGGTATGTACAAAATGAGGGATGGGATTTCCAGATTCGTTCTGTAGTCCGCAGATCCCGCTTTTATGGTTTGGACATAATGTTTGATTAAAATCGCCTCCCCATAAGTAATTGAGTGTCGTATTGAGGTTTGCGTTTTGTAATGAAGATATATGTGCCACCATTTCGTCTAAATGTGAGCAGCATTCCAGGGTGCCTGTGTTGTTGTAATAGTTTATGAGTATAAATAAATTTCTCGTTGCTGCCGTCTGGTGAGTAATTTGAATGATTTGAAAGATAGATGTTTCCTTTATTAATTTCACTGTAAGTGGAACGGTGTTAGAGAAATAGATCATGAGTCCACCTTTTGGCCTTCCCATTGTGCTTGGCGTTGCTTTGGTAAAGAATGTCTTATAGCCCACTAGATGGAGAGGGGTTGTACGCCAGGTCTCTTGTAGGCACAGGATTTGGTGGCTCCTTGCTGTATTCAGCCATAAAGGGCATGTTATTTTTGTGGTTAGGCCTGCGACGTTCCAATAGGCTATACCTATACTCATGACCTCTTTATCTTTCGTGATAGCAGATATTGTCAAGTTGTTGATATTGACTTCATTAGCTGTATCTAGCTCGGTGTTTAATCTTTGGCTGATATCTGCTTCTACAGAGGGAGTGCTAATCAGGAGATTGTTTGGATGAGTCGATGGTATCTCAGGTATATGGGGTAACTCTGGTAATGCTGTAAGCTGTTTATCAGACACAGAGTGTTGTGTGGTGTCAGCTTTGTAGTGGCTAGATTTATTCAGAAATGGTCAGTCGACCATTTCGAGGCAATCGAAACGATTTTGGGTTGGGAAGTCCTGCCATCCTTCATATGCTTGATAAGGTCTGTCCTGCCAGTAAGGTATTTGACGTTCAACGTACCTTTCTCTTGGTTTACCCCTGTCTATGTAATCATGTGGGTATTCCCTCTGATTCCATGGTGCTTGGTGCCATGGGTCCTGGTTTCGTGGATCTTTGGGATGATGGTGCCATACCCAAGGTGGAAGGTTGCGATGTTGTTTCGCTGGGGGGTAGAAGAAGGAAAGGTGACGGGCGTCTATTCCCCCTTTTTTATCGAGTTGAGGCCAAGCACAAATGTGGTCTACGGTTGCGGGATCTCTACATGTTACGATGATACAGTCACCGCGTATTGTTTTTTTCGTTTTGCCTATCCAGGCTACCCTTCGGGCTGCAGTGATCCCTCCCGAGAGATGGGATTCGAGGGGTCTGTTTATGCTAAGCCACTGCATGGCCTTGTTTTTAAGTGACCATGCAGTTTCTGGTGTATCATCTGTTAACTCGGGTACTCCTGTTAAAACTATTGTATAGGGAGTAGCTTCCGGGGGCATATGGGCAGGGCGTCTAACTGTAGGAGGTTTTTTTGGTGTGATTTTAGGTGTGTTTTTAGGTGTTTTTTGAGGGGGCAATGGTTTCGATGGATGAAATTCAGATTTTTCTGAGCAGATTCTGCTGGAATCTATATTTGCTGCTGGACATGGGGTGCCTACCGTGACTTTGCCTGTGGTTACTGTTTGCTGTGCTATTTTAGGGGGTGGTTTCTCCTTCTGGGGATGAGGCGTGTTCGCAGTGGATTTGGGTATAGTAGTCGTTTGTTTTGGATTCTTCTGTGCTAAAGATGTTGGGTTTGAGTGATTAGCTGTTTTCTGTGTATGTGGTTGGTTTTGCTTTTTTGGTGGATGCTAGATGTTACGCTGCCCCCATTTAAAAGAACTATTGAAGTCTTTTATGGAAACTGCAGTGTGACACATAATATATATTGTTTGAACCTGTATCAATCTGCTCAGCCGTGCATCCTAGATGCACTCCCACCCAGGTACTAAAGCCAAAACATGGTCTCCCTTTACCTCCGCATTTTGCGGGAATGCTAAAAGAGGCAAAGCCTGACTTAAGAACCTCCCCTCTTGCCCACGTTTCCTGAAACATGCAGATCTCAAAATGGCTAACAAAGGAATCCCAATCAGGGTGTCAGGAATGTTGTAAGTGTAATTACATGTGGTCAAAGAAAAGGTGGTGGCAAGAAAAGGCCCAGAATCCTTGTCAAACCCTGCATGGTAAATCTTTGGGAAGATCTGCGGCAGGGAAGTTGCACATTCTGAGATGGCCGCCACGCTTGCTGTATAGTGGGGGCTAATCTTCTGAACGCCTGTTTACCCGCTAATTGTTAAAACGTGCGCGTGCGTTTATCGCAGCGCACTTCAACTGAAGTAATTTCCGAGTCAGTTCGTTATTCCAAACCTCCTTGTAATTCTACGAGGTTAGGTGCGGAATATCTTAGTTAGTTCATAGAGGTATTCAGAGTAAGTTTCGGCATATTTACTGTGAGCGAATATTGCCAAGAGGTACAGTTTCAAGAAGAGTTCTCGAGCGTTTTGGGAAGTTGCTTCACGAAGCGGTTTCGTCCTTCAGACCCAAGTAGGAGTTCCCATAGTACGAGAGTTCGAGACTGAGTGAAAAAGACATTTCAAGTAAGATTATTTTCCGCATTCTTCTGGCAGCAGTTGCGAACTATAGCAAGTAACTCCTTCAACTCCTGGAAAACGAAGTTCCCTCCTGCGCCTTTCCTATTCCTTTCCTTCCTCTTGTTCCTTCCTGGTCCCTCTTTGCGCGTTTTCAACACCTTTCCCCTCACGAGCAAGTTGAAGGAAATTATCAGAAGTTTGCAAGCGACGAAGGCAAGTCAGGAGACTTGAAAACTTAAGTTCGTATTTTTGGAATTACAATTCGTTAGACTCTCTGCCTCATGTACAGGTACAATATCTTAAAGTGAAGTTAAACATTCTGTCATAGAGTAGTAGCATAATCTCACTACAGTGTTTATTTAGTTTCAGGTACATGTGCAGGGAGACAGCTTGTTACTTCTAATCATCACACGAAGAGGGGCAAATACTACTTTTACGACTGGTAGGAAGATTTCGCTGGTTCATTGTTATAACTGAATATATTTGGGAGGTGTTGTTTATCTTTGATTCTCTGTGCATTAGGTGTCCTCCACTACACGGGAATAATAGAAGAATACCGAAGAGCAGTGAAGGAAGCAGTCATAGAAAGAGTGTTGTCTCTTCTTAATTCCAATTCCCCTTTCCCCCCGTTGGTGCACCGGCTTTTGTATTATACAGAGCGGGGGTACTGATAGATGGGCATTGGGAGCATTCGCCAGTTCTGCCTCTGTGAAGAGTGGTACTAGACACAGGGTCATCTATCTTATTGATCAGACCCACAAGGTTCCAAGATAGAACCCTTGTATTTGGAGGGTTAAGGGGATTCTGTTTTTGAGGCACTAAAGGGGGTGGATGCAGTAAAACCTTTGTTTTTCCATTATCACCCTTAAAATTTGGCCCTGTGGGTAAGCAGTGTTTGAAATTATCAATCAGAACCGAGTCGCCGTCATTGAGGGTACAGCCAGGGAAGCCGCTCATGCTCCCACCGGCTGGACCCTCCCAATGCGGAAGACAAGGCCCTGTAACGTTAACCTGGGTCAAATATTTTATTTGTGGAATGCATGTTTGTGCCTTAGTATTTGAGGAGTTTTCCTTTAGTTAGTCTACTCCATCTAGGCAGCTATACCTGTTCCCAGTGGGAATGTTAAAAGTAGATTGCTTGTGCCAATGCCGACCTGGACGGGGCAACACACAATTATTGGAGTCAGGTCTCCAATCCTGCTCCAGGTGCCAGGTGTCATGTTGAGGCCTATTGGGGGGGGGTAGAAATAACCTAATGGAAGTGATAAAATACCACCATTATTCCTCCCATCCTCTCTAGCTAAAACTCTTTGGGTCATCCAATTAATTACTATGTAGTCTCCATGTATGTCCTTGTGTCGTCTGCCTATCCAACCCACCCTGCGTGTGGTTAAAATCTCTTCCACGTGCTCGTAACTAAAGTGACTATGATTTACAAGCCAGTGGATACATTTGTTCTTTAATTCTTGGTGGGATTCAGATTGACCCCTTCTAAGTTCAGGGATACCTGCAAGAATCAGAACATATGGGGTTGCTGCAGGAGGTATATTTATAACTGGAGGGGGTAAAGATAATTAGAGGCTTCTGGGTTTGTGGGAGCACCACCGCCCACATGCCTGGTATTTAGTTGTAAATTCCCTATGGAGTTAGGCAATATGGGTGGACAGGTTGATGAATTAACAGTGACCGGAAAAGACCTTACCACACTATCTCTATTGGACTCAGTAGCCTGTATCTCCCCATCTAGTATTGATGGCGGAGCTTGTTCAGTGGAGGTTGGGCGAGGGTTGTCCAATATATTGCTTGTTATGGTCTGAACTCGTGTCCTGCTATCAGGACCCGCAGTACCCTCAATTGTCCCCCTAGTTCTTACCCAGTCATTAAAAATTACAGTCAACCCATCTATCCTCTCTTGTAGAGGTCTAAGTTCATCCTTGACTATATCCCTCATTTGAGTCTGAAGATCCACCATCAACTTTGTAACCCATGCTGGTTGATCACTTGTGATTGCTATGCTCTCTTCTGGATCCCCCCCCCCCCCTCCAAATTCCCATTATCGGGAGTTGAACCCTGAGACATTTTCCTACTTACAATTGCTTTCACTTTAGGTTTGGGTTTGGTTTGCCTTTTCTGCCCGATTGCTTTGGTATGTTAGCCCTCGGTGATTCGGTATTGGCTACTTAAGTAATTGAAGGTTGGTCACTAGAGAACTCTGTTACTAAAACCCATGTAGTTTGTGTAGGGCTAAGGTCCGTCGATACTATTTCTAGATTTGGGGTCAGGGACAGTCGTCTCTCAGTACCCTCTATTTCGGTAGCCACTGCTCCCAGAGCTTTTTCCAACATCCTATCTATAGAGGTAGGTTTGGTGTTTGCTTTGGGCAAAACTAGGGTCTGTTTCTTCTCAACACATGCCCGTTTCCCCATTTTACAATCTCTTGGGATGTACTCTCACGTTAGATGATAGGTTTGGGTTTTGAGAGGGCAGAAAGAGTAATTGGGATGAGACCACCACTGCCAGGCTCAGTAAGGTATACACTTCTACATATAAGCCTGATAGGTGGACCAATACTAGAGAACACTATCTCAAGCAACCAGCAAAAAAAGGTTCTGCGCACAAAAAATTCCTCATTGATCTTGATGCAAAGTCATTTATGTTACACAGTGCTCCAACTAAATGCTAGATAAAAGCGACAGTTCTGAATATTTATCAGTCTTATTGACACATCACCAGTACCTTGATATCAGGTCCCAGTGAATAGGTGTTAGAGAACTAGCCCAGCCCAGCCTCTTCCGGCCTCTGACGGGCGCAGATGGGCCCGCCCTTGGCCCAGGCTTCGCCCAGGCATCGCCCGTGTGCGTCCCGCGCTGTGGGAGGGCCAGGCCGGTTTAGAGGGCCTAGCGTCACGAGCCTGCGAATCGCAAGGCCCCCTGGGCAATGTAGTCTGAGGCCGAGCCATTCACCTCACAGCTGTTCCAGGTGGTGGCAGGAGTTCACAGTGGCCCTGTGAAGAATGAGGACAAGGCTAGGTGGGGCAAGTGCAGGTAAGCGGTGGCCGTTCCCCTCACGGCAGGCTCTGTCACTGCTGGCACGCGTCTCGCGCTGCAGGAGAGACGGGCCGGGCCGGGCTGGTTAAGAGGGCCTCTGGCGCGCTACAACAGCGTCACAAGCCTGCGCCTTGCAAGGCCCCATGGGCAATGTAGTCTGGGGCGAGCCGTTCACCTCACGGCTGTTCCAGGTGGCGACAGGAGTTCACTGTGGCCCCTTGAAGAATGTGGACAAGGCGAGGTGGGGCAAGTGCAGGTAAGCAGTGGCCGTTCCCCTCAAAGCGGCTATGTCACTGCTGGCACACGTCCCATGCTGCGGGAGGACCAGGTTGGTTAAGAGGGCCTATGGGGCCCTCCAACAGCGTCACAAGCCTGCGCCTTCCAAGGTCCCCTGGGCAATGTAGTCTGGGGCCGAGCGAGTCACCTCAAGGCTGTTCCGGGTGGCGGCAGGAGTTCACAGTGGCCCCGTGAAGAATGAGGACGAGGCGAGGTGGGGCAAGTACAGGTAAGCAGTGGCCGTTCCTCTCACAGCGGGCTCTGTCACTGCTGGCACGGGTCCCGCACTGCGGGAGGGCCGGGCCAGTTAAGAGGACCTCTGGCATCCTCCAACAGCGGCATGAGCCTGCGCCTCGCAAGGCCCCCTGGGCAATGTAGTCTGGGGCCGAGCCGTTCACCTCACGGCTGTTCCGGGTGGCGGCAGGAGTTCATAGTGGCCCTGTGAAGAATAAGGACAAGGGGTGCTTGGGCGGGCGGCTGGCCACCGGGAGGCTCCCCCCCCGGGCTGTTTGGGAGGGGCGGGGGGAGGAGATTAGGGACCCCGGCGGCCATTTTAAGATTTGGGCTGTAATCCGGTATAGCCCAAAAGTAGCCCAAAGGCAACTCAGCGCTTAAATGCGCTGGGCGCCCACTCCCAGCCACCATTTTGTCATTGGTGACCTGGTGGTTGGGAGTGTAGCGAAGTTAGTTTTTGTCAGTTAGTTTGGGCCGTTGGTCGGTTAGGTAGCGCTTTTGTAGTGTCAGGGCAGGTGTTTTGTCGCGGTACCCAGAGAGGTTTGTGCAGGTGTTCTGTTTTGTGTCAGCGGTGTGTGTGGTGCGTGGGGAAGATGTCGGAGGACGACGTGAGGGTCCTGGAAGCGATTCGCCTGCTCAGCGAGGCGGGCAGGCTTGACCTGGTGCTGGGGGACTTGCCCGGGCCATCGCGCCCGGCTCGGCAAGCATCGGTCGGTGTAGCCGCGGCAGTGGCGGCTTGTATGTCGCCAAAGCGACGGAAGCTGGTGGCGGCTGTGGAGCGGGGCCGCCCGCGTGGGCGGAAGACGGCCCCCCTGCGGCGTGGTGCGGCGAGTCGTGGTGCGGCGTTCCCACCGCTGTCTTTTGTCGAGGTGAGTCGGGGGGAAGGGTTGGTGGGCGCTGGAAGGGGGAGGCGGGTGGTGGGTTGAAGCGGCGGACTTTGCGCCTGGCGAGCGGTGGGCAGACTCCGGGCCCGGTGAGCGACGAGCCGTGTCAGCGCCGGGGGAGGTGGGGAAGGCGGGCGGGGCACGGGGAGGGAAGCGATCGGCTCCTGCGGCGCGGTCATCGGCTTCGAGTGTTCGGGGCGGGGAGGGCGGAGGGCCTGGGCTGCTGTCAGGGGCCCCGGAGTGTGATGCGGAGGGCTGGCAGGAGCGGCAGGGGGAGGAGAGGCCTTGCACAGTGGCAGATCGGGTACGGAGCGATGCGCAGGGGGGGGCCCGTTTTGGTGGCAGAGGCCCCAGCTTTGGAGGTCGTGGGATGGCAGGGGGGGAGGGGCCGGGGGCTGTGATCACGGAGGAGGACATGGAGGCGATTCAGCAGGTGGGCAGGCGGGCGAGTGGGGCCCTGGATGCACAAGAGATGGAATTGGTAGGGGGGGCAGGAGAGTGGGCGGAGGATGTCGGTGCTTTCTGGGAGGGGGGGAGAGGTCACTGGTCCAGGAGGAAGGGGCGAGAGCGGACAGGTTGGTGGGGGAGGCTTTGGAGGGGAGGGGGGGGTCGGTTAGCCCCCTGTTGATTTCTTCGCCATCCCCGCACAGGCAGCAGTGGGGGTCCTTGGGGGGCAGTTCTCTGGAGGAGGGGGATTGGGCACAGATGGGGGGGTGGGGGGGTTTCAGTCCCCAGTTAGGGTACAGGGTCAGGGTGTGTGCGTTTTGCCTGAGGGGGAGCTGGATCCGGCGGGGGGTGGGCAGGTCTGGGAGGGTTTGGATGTGTTCCCAGCGTGGGCGGAGGGGGTGCGGGTGGTGGGGGGGCGGGGAGGGCAGATAGGGGGTGCGTGGGGCCCAGCTCCGAGTTGGGGGGATGGGGTGTGCATGGTCACAGAAGGGGGGGCCTGGAGAAGGGCAGGGTGCGGGGGAGGCGGGGGGAGGTAGGAGCGGGCGGTTGGTGGTTCTGTTAGGGCAGGTGGGGTAGGGGGGCGATGAGGATGGGCAGGGAGGGGTCCCCCTCCCTCCATTCCCAGCGCAGGGGCGTGTGGTGCATTTTGGGGGGGCAGATGCCGGCCGGGGGGGGCGGAGATGGGGTGGGGTGCGGGGTGTTAGGGGCAGCAGGTCAGCTAGCGGTGGTCGTACTCCCAGCACTCCAGTCCAATGTTTTTCCTTTTAGGATAGGGTCCATGGCGCGTCGGCAGACTCAGTAGGGCGGTGTACGGCCCAACAAGGCTGAGGAGAAGGGAGGGCGGAGCCTGGCACGGCACGACCCGTACCGGTGGGGGATCCCGACGCGGCCAGTGCACGGAAGTCCGGCGTGACTTCACTGGCCCCAACAACCGGCACGGCCCGACGGTCGGCTGGCACCGTGGATGTTTCTCTTCCCTTCAGGCAGCGCGAGGGGGAGTATCAGCGGGCACAGCTGGCACCCCCAGTGGCAGTGTTTACTGCTGGTTGTAGCAATGTGGGGTTGAGTAAGGCCCGGAATGTGAATTACGTGCAGGAGCCTCTAGAGTTGGAGGAAGTGGTGGTGTTGGATTACGATGAGGACAGCCCCGAGGAAGGGGAATGGAGGGGGGATGAAGAGGGTGGGCCTTCTCATCTGTCTTCTAATGTGTTACAGGCCACGCAGGTCAGTCAGCCGGCGGCGGCGTTGGGCTCCAGGAGAGAATACGGCCCGCAGCAGGGGCTCCTCGGACGGAGGACCCGCCCGGACGGTCGGCTTGGAGAATGGCGCCAGGGCGAGCGCCTGTACTTGAGCCAGGTGAGCGTGCTGTTACAAAGGCCAGGCCAAAGATGGTGTCAAAGGGGTCTGAAGGGGATGGTGCCGGGGAGGAGCTGGGTGGTAGGCTCCACTGAGGACACGGGGTGCGCGAGGCAGGTGAGCAGGTGATCCCACGGGCCAGACCAATGATGGTGTCGGTGGGAATTGGAGGTGATTGTGTTGTTGGGGATGAGCTGGGTGGTAAGCTCCACAAGGGGAAGTATGTCAAGGATCAGGCAGTGGGGACAGGGGGTCAGACACTGCCGGGATCGAAGGTTGAAACGGGGGTGAATACGGATCCAGAGGTGGCAGGTAAAGAGCCGGTGCCGAGTAAGGAGCTGAAGTTTAAAAAGGCTTCCGGTGACCAAACCGCTGGGGGCTCACCTGATGCTGGCCACAAAGCAGAGGATTTGGAAGGGGGAGTATGTGGAGATCTTAAAGTTGTTGCACAGGGAGGTAAGGTCCAAGGAGGGGGCAAAGGAGGAAGAGTATGAACTGTCAAAAAGACCGAAAGTGCCGCTTACTATTGAGAACTGGACGGCAGCATTTTTAATATATGCTAGTGTCTATTGCGAGAAGTTTCCCGAGCGTAGTGTGTCCATATTTAAATATATGGACGTAATCAGGAAAGCGCAGATCACAGGGGGGGGTATGCCTGGGCCCATCTTGACGAGGAGTTTAGAGCCAGGATAGCTTTGGACGAGGATGCAAAGTGGGGTGAGCTGGATGCGGATTTGTGGCAGCATACCATGGGGGCGTCTGCTGGGGGTAAGATGTTATTCACAGCCAGTGGCTTGCCCTTAGTCTATCGGCCCTTTCCAGGGAAGCCCACCCGGGGAGGGGTGGGGTCTGCAGCTGCCATGCCGGGGGGATCAGGTCCTTGCTGGGAGTTCAATAAGGGAGTGTGCACGCAAGAGTATTGTAGATTTAGGCACGAATGCTCGCAGTGCGGGAGGAAACACCCTCTGGTCAGATGTTGGGGACTCAGGCCGCAGGGAGGCCAGCAGTGGCACCAGGCAGGTGGTAATGCAGCAGGACCCCCTCAGCAAGCACAGGGAAATAGAGGGGGTAAGGGACCTCAAGGGGCTGGGCCAAAAGGCTCCTATGCCGGTTAATCTGGCATCCTTGAGGGCTGCTTTGCGGGACTATGACGATCTGGAAGTGAAGCAGGTATTGTTGGAGGGGGTTGCAGAAGGTTTCCATTTGGGGTATGAGAGGCCTAGGGAGAGGAGATGGGCCAAAAATTTGAAGTCAGCATTTGAGCACAAGACAGTGGTACAGGACAAGTTGGATAAAGAAGTTCGTGAAGGCAGGATGGCGGGCCCATTCCAGGATTGGCCGTTGCAGGACTTGATTGTCTCGACAATTGGGGTGGTGCCCAAGAAGGAGGTCGGTCAGTATAGGCTCATTATGCACCTATCGTGGCCTGAGAGGTTTTCTGTCAATGATTTTATTGATGGGGAAGCAGCCTCAGTGTCTTATTCCTCAGTTGACGTTGTAATGTCACTAGTGGTGACCGCGGGAGCAACTGCGGAGATGGCAAAATGCGACATAAATCCGCATTTTGCTTGCTTCCCGTACATCCGGACGACTGGAGTCTGTTGGGCATACAGTTTGAGGGTCAATGGTACGTGGATAAGGCTTTGCCGATGGGCTGTTCAATGTCTTGTGCGTTGTTTGAGTGTTTCAGTACCTTTTTACAGTGGCATTTTACCCATTAGACTGGTTTGGGGCTGATTACACACTACTTGGACGACTTCTTTTTTGTGGGTTCACCGGGCACTGTGGAATGTCGGTGGGCCTTGGACAAATTTCAGGCATTAATGAAGGAGTTGGGGGTGCCTTTAGCTCCGGAGAAGAAGATGGGGCCTTGTACTACAATGTCATTCCTGGGCATTGAGCTTGATTCTGTCAGGATGCAGGCGCGCTTGCCGCCGGAAAAGAAAGAGGCCATGCTGCTGTTGCTGGGGGTCATGCTGTCTAAGGACAAGGTGACGGTGAGGGACATCCAGGTCTTGCTAGGACATCTCAATTTTGCTTGCCGGGTGGTTAGAGCAGGGAGGACTTTCTGCAGACGTCTGGGGAGGGCGCTGTCAGGTCACCAGTTGCCTCACCACCATGTACGTTTGTCGGTGGGTGTGAAGGAAGACATGAGAATGTGGAGCACATTTTTGCGCTCGTTCAATGGTATTCCACTGGTCAGGGAGGAGGAGTTGCCATGGGTGTAGGAAGGTGGATACCTGACTATGGTTGCCCCCAACTTTTTTCCTGGTGTTTTGCTGGTTTTCCGACTTAGTTGACCTGGGGCCCTGCCAATCAGGACCCCAGGCCTACTGCTCTCTCTCTAAAATGGATTCCATGTACCTTAGGTACATTTCCAATTGGTACTGGGCCACCTTATCAGACCCTGTAACTCAGGGCATAGGTGTACCCAGGGCCTACCAGGGGCTGAAGCATGTATTATGCCACCCCTGGATGGCCATCTAAATCTGACACAACTGGCTGCACGACAGCTGGGGCAAGGTGGTGTAATCACCCTTTGCTGTAGATATAGTATACCTATATCTAACCCTAAAAATGGACACACAGATTCCTATCAGTCACTCCTATGGCAGGCCTTGACAATCCTGAAGGCAGAGTGCTTGGAATCGTGTGAGATGGTGCTCTGGCATGAGCTGAGCCCGTTTGCAGCTTGCGGAACCAAGTCCTAATAGCTGTTCCATGATAACGCATACCATATACTCTTAAGTGCATTATAATCCTCGCGGTTATATGCTATCTTTGGTATCGCTTTATCAAAACATGTCGAGTAAGGTGTCATACGAATTGGAATACTAACCCCTCGCCAATTCTGGCGACGGGGTTAGCATTCCACCCTTCTAGAGGGACACGACATGCATGTAACTGTGAACCCCAGTTAAAGTTAAACGAAGCCTCAGCTCCACAAAATGGATGCTGCCACCACAGACACAAGTCTGACCTCCTGCTGCTGGGAGTCCTTCCAGCGAGGGGAGCTTGGACAAAGGGTTTCCTGTCAGGGGCGGTGCTAGCACCATCCCAGACAGGGTTTTGTGTATCCTGGGTAGGCAGGGCTTTACAGGAAGGTGACTGCTGAGTGGCACCCCGGTGCTCACTACGCATCTGCCGGCTAGAACCAGTTCCAGGGGCACACCAGCCCCTGGCCTGGGGAAAGTCCGGCATGGGAGAGGGGTGTAACCACCCCCCTTCCTGGTCCCACCCCTAGGGCAGGACCTAGTCGCGTACCCACCCCTTTCTTTAGGATAAAGGCAGGAGCGGGGACCCTTCCAAATTAGATCATCTTTGAATCAAGAACTACTTTCTACGAAAGGAAACTCAAGACTCTTCTCAAGATTTCTCCCTTGTGACTAAGGAGTAGTCACCCTGCATCTGCAGGCACCATCTTAAGAACACTGCGGTCTGCTGCAAGTCCTTCCTCCGGAATCCGACTGCCCAGCTCGACGAGACCCGGCTTCCCTGGCACCTCTGACCTCTACCCACCTCTACAGCTAAGCTGAGAACCGTGGGTGTGACGAGACCTCGAGGGACCGGCCATCTTCAAGACTGCACGACTTCTTTCCAGCACGACCGCCGAGGGATCCTCTGGTGAGTGCTTTGGGGTCCGAGAAGCCCCGACCCTGAGCAGCTCCAGCACCGAAGTCCAGCCTCCTAGCATCTCCACGATCTGCGTGGGGCCATTCTGCTTTTTGCTGCTCACCGCGTTGTTTGACTACTAGCCCGCTGGCTTGTGGCCTTCTTAACGACGCCCGACGACATCACTGCTGCTGGTCTGGTTGCTCCATACTGGCCCTTGCTCCCTTCCAAAAGAGGAGCACCCCGGACCCTCCTGGTCCACCCCAGACGCCATTTTGAGTCCACCGCGTGGGCTTGAATTTGCCAAGACTTGTTGCCCCAATCCTGGGTCCAGCGACGTCGACAGCTTCATCCATTGTGGGACAGCTCGCTCCTCCATCCTGGTCGCCGACAACGCCTCCTGGTCCGTGAGGTCTGCAGAGCACAGCGTCGCCCACTCACCTAGTCGAAGTGACTACCATCCGGTGCCCTCCTGGTGCCACCTGACTACTGGCTAGTAGTCACGAACTTGGTCCCCTCTGCTTTCAGGTGTCATCCATCTTCGATCCAGGCTTGGATCACTCGAACTATCTTCACTGGTCGCCTGCTAGCAACTTCTTTCTTCAGGCTCCTGGTTCGTCAACGAGGATTCCCGACGTCTTTTGAGACATATGCAGCTGCAGCCCCTGGGCTAGGTAACTTCGGCATTTCTGTGCCCCAGCATAGCCTCACTATCCAAGGGTCAGGATCCACTGTCGTTTTTCTCCTACCAGGTCGGGTTCGCCCGAGAACACTAACTTTGCCTTTACTAGCTCCCATAGACTTTGTCCCGCATCCCGCGTGAGAGTGCACACTCTGCACCCGAGTCCCCTAGGCTTCCTATTAGTAATCTGAAGGTTCAGTAGTCAAGTCCTAGCGATTCCAAAGCCTATTAGTACAGTACTTACCTGCTAGTAATTTCGCATTCCACTTTTAGAGTATATGGTTTTTCGTGCCCCTCGGGCATTTGTGTAAATTGTGCAACTAAAAGTATTTTCATAGGAGTTTTGTTGTGTGCTTAGTACCCTGTCCTCATAAAGAGTACAGGGCTGTTGTGATCTAAATAAATACACTGTTTATTTTCATAACACTTGTGTGGTGTCCTTTCACTTGGTGTTCAAGGGGTATATGTGATGGTATAACAGCTGGCTTAACACGCCCTCTAGAGTTTAGCCCGAAGACTGCTCGTATCCACTCCACTAGGATAGCTGGTCTATAAGGTTGACTTACAACCAATCACCATAAGGGTTGTTTGGACTGATACAAAGTGCTCACTAGAATAGTGAACATTATATATCAGGCCAACTTCTCACAATGGGATGTTCAGATTTTCTCGGATGCGGAAGGCAGCGATGGTTTTGGGGTCTATTGACAGGGGAAGTGGTGTGCGCAGAGCTGGCCGGAGCAATGGAAGAATGGTGGTCGGAGCATCGCCTTTTTGGAGTTGTTTCCAGTTTTGGTGGCTGTTAGAACTGGCTAATTCTGGTAGGCTAAGGCTGACGCCAAAGCCAGGCAGAAACCATCATTCTAGTCAGGGCAAGGAAATCACACGCCAAGATAACCCCTGCTCACCCCCTTGGTAGCTTGGCACAAGCAGTAAGGCTAAACTCGGAGGCAATGTGTAAAGCATTTGCGCCAGCGCACAACAGCAACAACATACTAGGCACACCACAAAAGAGACTCCACACAAGGTTATTATAAAAATTGCTTTTGTATTGTAAAAACACATCAGATAAACTCACACATATACATGGTGCCAACTGGCACGGGTAATATTCACAAGGGATTATTTACAAGACAGGGCCACATGGGCCACTGTCAGATCAGATATAGTACTTCTAGAATAAGAAATAATAAACATAAAATGGTAATCACAAAGATCACAACCAGTATCCACTGGTAACAGGAACCAGGACCTTACTAGGACCACCTATACTAAAAAGAACAACCACCTAAGCATAAAATACATTTAGGGGTATACCAGAACACATTACCCATGATGCATGAACCACATTCAGAGGAGTAATAAAGAGAAACATATGATGCCTAAAACATTCAGAGGTGTTAAGAATAAAGCACATGATGCAATAAAATACATTCAGGGGTGCAGCGCAAGAAGACACATGATGACTAAACATTCAGAGGTGCAGCGCATGTAAAGAAAGACACATGATGCCTAAAAACATTCAGAGGTGCCAGAACAACACAATAGCGCAAAAATCACATGAGGCCTAAAAACCTTCAGAGGTGCAGGAATAACACATGATGCAAGAAAACACATTCAGAGGTGCAATAACCTTACCATTGCGCAAAACTCACATTCCAGCCCCCATCTAACATAAGGACTAGAAGCCCTGTGTCCAGAATGTCAGGGCGCGCTGCCATGCAGCGCCAGTCAGGGTTGCGCCACTGGCGCAAGACCTAAACGTAGCAGGTGCCCACTACTTGCTGGGCACCTGAGGACAATCACAAACCTAAACGGTGCAGCTGCCCACTAATTGCTGGGCAGCTGGGATGCAGAACTGCGGCAGGGCTCTCACTAGCCCTCAGGCGCAAACTGTGCCACGCTGGAGCCACACAGGATCTGGACACCACATGTCCCCAAATGGTGGAGCTCTCAGGCTCTAAACAAAGCCTTTCGCAGGCAGGAGGGGGCGAGCACCGGCAATGTGCCCCGATGCCCCCTCTATCTACTATGGCCCTCGAGCCTTGCTGGGCTCGTAAATTATGTATGTCCCCTAGAGCCTCCGTGGCTCTAAACACAAAAATGGCCCTCTGAGCCACCCAGGCTCTCTAGACAAGTCTGCCCCCACGTTGGAGCGGCCCTCTGCCATCGGGACACTCTGAAAACGGGCGCAGGGGGAGGGGGCGGGCACCGACAACGTTCCCCGGCACCACCCTCCCCTTAAAGGGCAAAGCGTGGGCCCCTCCAGGCCCGTGCACCCATCCGCCTCGTTGGAGCGGCCCACTGCCACACGGGGCCGCTCTTAACACTGTGCCTCCACCGGCACCACAAAACTCCATCTGCTCCCTCACGGAGCAGCAACAGCACTGCCCCCGTCTCACCCGGCCCAGCCCTAACTTACTGGGCCTCGGGCGGGGCTTCTCCACATCGCGGGAGTCCTCGGGGCAGCAGGCGGGCTCCTCTTCCTTCCCAGGAGCCTCGCTGGGACATCGCCGCATTGCCTCTTCTTCTCTCCCGCTGCAGGGCTCCCTCGGCACACAGGGGCCCTGCTCACCGGCCGCCATGCTTCCTCTTCTCTCTGCCTCCCAGGCTGCGGGGCGGGACTTCCGGCCGGTCGCGCTGTGATTGGCGGGCCGGCCAAGCACTTCCGGGTCGCCACGGACAGCGCGGCGGCCCTCGCTAGGCAGGCAGGCAGGCAGGCAATCAAAATATCGGCGTGGGCAGCCGAAGATAAAGTAAAGTTAAAAATAAGCGAGGTGGGCACTCGCAAAGTAAATAATCAAATAAGCGGGGTGGCACCCGCCAATCCTCACGCAAAATGCGTGCAACGAAACCCTCGAAATGCAGCCAGGAGCACTCTCAAGCGCTAGGATCACAGCACAGCGCTCCCAGGCGCCAAAGTTCCCCAGAGCAGACCCCTATAGTAAGAAGGGTCCACAGAAAGCGCTCTCTGCAGGAAAATCCATCAGCCCTCTAGGAAATGCAGCAGGCAGGGGGACAGCCAGGAAGAGTCCCCCAGCAGTCCATCAAATGTCCAGGAGCTGGGCAGGGCCCAGGGATTCCCCTGAGCCCCAGCAGCAGCATGCCCCTGGCAGATTCAAGTTAGAAACAAGAACATTTTGGAAGGGGACACAACCCCTTCTTATACACAGAAAAGTCTTTGAAGTCATTTGAAGTCCTTTGAAGCAGGCAGTGTGAGAACCAGCTAGAACTGGTTATAGGGAAGTCCCTTCAGTATCAGGGACAGAGGTGACAGTCGCCCAGCGGGAGGTGGAGCCAGCTTTGTAGTTAGGCAGGCACAGCCCTTCACTATCAGGTGCCATCTCCTCCCACTTCCCTGGCAGCAGATGCTGCCTTTCATCCATGGGCTGACTTCAGACAACCTCCTGGGCTCTCCAGCCCCTGTCATCCTCAAACCAGTCAGTCAATCCACAAGCAGGCCCAGGCACTCTGGGCCAGGCTCACCAGCCAATCACACGCCAGCAACAACTTACACAAATATGCCAACTTCCAAAAGTAGTACTTCTAGACTAGACACAGTCATGCCGCATATATCATTTTGCAGCATTCATTCTCACGAGTTCATACATACCAAACTCGCCCCTGCACTCCCCACACATCAGGAACTACCATGGGCATACATATTCCCCATTCATTCCTATGGGAGGGCAGGTCACTCACCATACATACAAAGAGAGCTCCAGCACTTTACACTGTACCACAGTGAAAAAGTGCACAGAGGCCTAAAATCACCAACACCAGGTTCCATAAACAGGCTAGGAAAAAGCAAAAAGTCTAGCGGTGAACCTGCCCAACGGGCCGGGTCCAACACAACCCCCTTCCAGCCAAAACGCAGGGTAGACCAATCACTCCACTGATGGGCTTCCTTGCTTTGGGCGACAAAACACGGACACGGACCCGCACGGCAGGGACACCCTCCGGTTTTTCGCCACTCTGAACCTACATGGTTTCCTCCAAACAATAACTCTCTGACACAACTAGGATACCCCACTGGTACTCCCTAGTCATCCACAGCCAAGACCAGTCCATAGGCCATCCAAATGACAGGTCCTAACTAATCCACAGAGTGGGGGGTAGTAACCCCGGGCACACAATAGCTATTCTCCACTCTCTCTCTCAGTGTAGCTACAACTACCACTGATTCAACAACCTAGGGTCCACACCCCCAGGCTGACCAGAGGTCACGGGCAAGAATGCCCCACCCTACCTCTACTTCTGGGTTTCCGCACCCTCACAGAAAAGCACTCCACCAGAACACAATCCTCCTACCAGATCAGGACCTCACTCCATCACTGGTCTACCACCTGGAAACTATTCCACTTCTGAGGTACAAAGCACACAGCACAGTCCCTCTTCAAGCAGGTGGGGGGACACAGCACACAGCAAAGTCCCCTTTCCTCTACCTTAGTGAAAACAACAAACTGCAGGTGAGCCCCACATCACACAGCAAGGGCAGCCCCCTCAGTCTCTTCAGCTGATCCACTTTGGTAGAGATTCCTCTTGACCTAGAAGTTTCCTAATCTCCCAACCTAAGATCTAAACCCTCAGGTTACACCGGGGTCAGAAGTAAGGACACCGTCCCTCTGCACCCCCTTCCAGTATGTCTCAGGCTAGACAGAGCACACGCCAGCGGCGTATCAGTGACACACTCTCCTTCAGTACTCCCTATTACAGGGTAATTCTCAGTATGTCCTAGGCTAGACAGAGCACACGCCAGCGGCGTATTAGTGACACACTTTCCTCCAGTACTCCTTCCAGGTCAGGCCACAACCCCAACCCGGCTTTCCCCCCTCCTCGGGGACCGACCTCCAGAGGCCCCACAAATGGTCAAGCACTCTAGGCGGTCAAATGCTCAGCGAGCCAGGACTTCTGCACCCTCCACTTAGGAGCGGTACTGCCCAACACTAGGACCGCCGGAGGTCTGGTTACAGACACTCCCCGTCCTCTAGACACAGGAAGATCCTCCTCAAATGACCTATGTACAGCTTAGGCCCCTGACCTGGCGCTCCCTTAGGGAACCCTCCAGGCCTTGAGATAGGGTTTCAGGCCAACGTGGGACACACCGTCCCACACTCACTCCGCCTCCACTGAGACAGGGCGTGAGCCCCTACACCCCTACCATAATACTGGGACCTAGCTGGGTTACACATGAACCTCTTCCCCTTCACAGGATCATCAGATACACAAGCCACTCCTTTTAGAATCACTCCCTAATGCCTCTGCAAGACATCTAGCACACCGCCAGACATCCACCTTCCTGTCCAGTTCCTCTGCAGGACCTCCTGCACACCACCAGAGGTACACCTCACTTACAAGCTCCTTAAAAAAAAAAACTCATACCAACTCCTCCAGTTCAACACACCACTCATTCACACACAACCCCCCCCCCCCCTCGGACTGGTAAGGCAGTTTCTACCACCCCTGAATCCTCAACCTGACCAAAACTCTGGGAGCGGGGCAGGGAACAAATGTACTGGACACTATTAAGCTGCCACCACTGGATCCTACCACACTGGGGAATCCAGACACACACACTACACTCAGGGAACAACCACCCTCCTGAGCTAGTCATTTCTCCTCACACTCCCTCTCTTCCATCTACCCACACAGGGTCAGGATTTGGGATTGAACTCTGGACCCAGCAAGGGATTCCTAATCTATGGGAACCTCTCCCTCTACTGGCGTCCCGCCCTGTCACTTTCTCTCATCTGCCACTAAACATAAAGCGCAGGAACACATTTGAAAATGACACTCTTGAGGAAACAAATCAAAAACAATAATCCCAAACATGTGACTATATGAAAAAAAAATTGCAGACTTTTGTAATGTAGCCAGTTGTCGCTATGGCACTGCGCAAACACAAGTCCAAATCCGCACCGCTGACCAACAATGTTAGAACTGGCTATTTCTGGTAGGCTAAGGCTGACGCCAAAGCCAGGCAGAAACCACCATTCTAGTCAGGGCAAGGAAGTCACACGCCAAGATAACCCCTGCTCACCCCCTTGGTAGCTTGGCACAAGCAGTAAGGCTAAACTCGGAGGCAATGTGTAAAGCATTTGCGCCAGCGCACAACAGCAACAACATACTAGGCACACCACAAAAGAGACTCCACACAAGGTTATTATAAAAATTGCTTTTGTATTGTAAAAACACATCAGATAAAATCACACATATACATGGTGCCAACTGGCACGGGTAATATTCACATGGGATTATTTACAAGACAGGGCCACATGGGCCACTGTCAGATCAGATATAGTACTTCTAGAATAAGAAATAATAAACATAAAATGGTAATCACAAAGATCACAACCAGTATCCACTGGTAACAGGAACCAGGACCTTACTAGGACCACCTGTACTAAAAAGAACAACCACCTAAGCATAAAATACATTTAGGGGTATACCAGAACACATTACCCATGATGCATGAACCACATTCAGAGGAGTAATAAAGAGAAACACATGATGCCTAAAACATTCAGAGGTGTTAAGAATAAAGCACATGATGCAATAAAATACATTCAGGGGTGCAGCGCAAGAAGACACATGATGACTAAACATTCAGAGGTGCAGCGCATGGAAAGAAAGACACATGATGCCTAAAAACATTCAGAGGTGCCAGAACAACACAATAGCGCAAAAATCACATGAGGCCTAAAAACCTTCAGAGGTGCAGGAATAACACATGATGCAAGAAAACACATTCAGAGGTGCAATAACCATACCATTGCGCAAAACTCACATTCCAGCCCCCATCTAACATAAGGACTAGAAGCCCTGTGTCCAAATGTCAGGGCGCGCTGCCATGCAGCGCCAGTCGGGTTGCGCCACTGGCGCAAGACCTAAACGTAGCAGGTGCCCACTACTTGCTGGGCACCTGAGGACAATCACAAACCTAAACGGTGCAGCTGCCCACTAATTGCTGGGCAGCTGGGATGTAGAACTGCGGCAGGGCTCTCACTAGCCCTCAGGCGCAAACTGCGCCACGCTGGAGCCACACAGGCTCTGGACACCACATGTCCCCAAACGGTGGAGCTCTCAGGCTCTAAACAAAGCCTTTCACAGGCAGGAGGGGGCGAGCACCGGCAATGTGCCCCGATGCCCCTTCTATCTACTATGGCCCTCGAGCCTCGCTGGGCTCGTAAATTATGTATGTCCCCTAGAGCCTCCGTGGCTCTAAACACAAAAATGGCCCTCTGAGCCACCCAGGCTCTCTAGACAAGTCTGCCCCCACGTTGGAGCGGCCCTCTGCCATCGGGGACGCTCTGAAGACGGGCGCAGGGGGAGGGGGCGGGCACCGACAACGTGCCCCGGCACCACCCTCCCCTTAAAGGGCAAAGCGTGGGCCCCTCCAGGCCCGTGCACCCATCCGCCTCGTTGGAGCGGCCCACTGCCACACGGGGCCGCTCTCAACACCGTGCCTCCACCGGCACCACAAAACTCCATCTGCTCCCTCATGGAGCAGCAACAGCACTGCTCCCGTCTCACCCGGCCCAGCCCTAACTTACTGGGCCTCGGGCGGGGCTTCTCCACATCGCGGGCCTCCTCGGGGGCAGCAGGCGGGGCTCCTCTTCCTTCCCAGGAGCCTCGCTGGGACATCGCCGCACTGCCTCTTCTTCTCTCCCGCTGCAGGGCTCCCTCGGCACACGGGGGCCCTGCTCACCGGCCGCCATGCTTCCTCTTCTCTCCGCCTCCCAGGCTGCGGGGCGGGACTTCCGGCCGGCCGCGCTGTGATTGGCCGGCCGGCCAAGCACTTCCGGGTCGCAGCGGGCAGCGCGGCGGCCCTCGCTAGGCAGGCAGGCGGGCAGGCAATCAAAATATCGGCGTGGGCAGCCGAAGATAAAGTAAAGTTAAAAATAAGCGAGGTGGGCACTCGCAAAGTAAATAATCAAATAAGCGGGGTGGCACCCGCCAATCCTCACGCAAAATGCGTGCAACGAAACGCTCGAAATGCAGCCAGGAGCGCTCTCAAGCGCTAGGATCACAGCACAGCGCTCCCAGGCGCCAAAGGTCCCCAGAGCAGACCCCTACTGCAAGAAGGGTCCACAGAAAGCGCTCTCTGCAGGAAAATCCATCAGCCCTCTAGGAAATGCAGCAGGCAGGGGGACAGCCAGGAAGAGTCCCCCAGCAGTCCATCAAATGTCCAGGAGCTGGGCAGGGCCCAGGGATTCCCCTGAGCCCCAGCAGCAGCATGCCCCTGGCAGATTCAAGTTAGAAACAAGAACATTTTGGAAGGGGACACAGCCCCTTCTTATACACAGAAAAGTATTTGAAGTCCTTTGAAGTCCTTTGAAGCAGGCAGTGTGAGAACCAGCTAGAACTGGTTATAGGGAAGTCCCTTCAGTATCAGGGACAGAGGTGACCGTCGCCCAGCGGGAGGTGGAGCCAGCTTTGTAGTTAGGCAGGCACAGCCCTTCACTATCAGGTGCCATCTCCTCCCACTTCCCTGGCAGCAGATGCTGCGTTTCATCCATGGGCTGACTTCAGACAACCTCCTGGGCTCTCCAGCCCCTGTCATCCTCAAACCAGACAGTCAATCCACAAGCAGGCCCAGGTACTCTGGGCCAGGCTCACCAGCCAATCACACGCCAGCAACAACTTACACAAATATGCCAACTTCCAAAAGTAGTACTTCTAGAGTAGACACAGTCATGCCGCATATATCATTTTGCAGCATTCATTCTCACGAGTTCATACATACCAAACTCACCCCTGCCCTCCCCACACATCAGGAACTACCATGGGCATACATATTCCCCATTCATTCCTATGGGAGGGCAGGTCACTCACCATACATGCACAGAGAGCTCCAGCACTTTACACTGTACCACAGTGAAAAAGTGCACAGAGGCCTAAAATCACCAACACCGGGTTCCATAAACAGGCTAGGAAAAAGCAAAAAGTCTAGGGGTGAACCTGCCCAACGGGCCGGGTCCAACAGTGGCTTTGACTTTGTGGGGCGAGGATCTGGCACACAATAGAGTGTTGTTTCGGATTGATAACATGGCGGTGGTGCAGATCATCAACAGGCAGTCGGCCAGGGACGAACAGGTGCTGAAGCTGCTGCGGGTGTTTGTGCTTGGTTGTTTGAGGCATGACGTTGCTTTAAAGGCCCTGCATATTCCTGGTGTGGACAATGACATTGCGGATGCTTTGTCTCGCACACAGTGGGAGAGATTCCGTGGGCTGGCCAAAGAGGCAGACAAGGCACCAACACCAATGCCGGAACATCTGTGGTATGTAGGCAACGTAGGGTTGTACAACTGGTGGTAGGTTCGTTGTCTGTTTCTACTCGAGAGGTGAATGCTTTGGCTTGGGAGGACTTTTTGGCGTCAGTCGCGCGTAGGAGGGTGGAGGAGTGGAGACGCTCGGAGATGTGTTGCAGTTTCTGCTGGCATTGATGGACAAGGGCCTTTCGAAGGTGACGTTGGCGGGTATTGCATTTATGGGCAAGTTGTTGTGGGGTTATGCCCCATCGGCGGGAGAACTGGAAAGAAGGATGTTGAAAGGTTGGGACAGGGAACGGAGCAGGTCGGCTCTGATGCGCAGGCCGGTGTTGTGGCAGTTGTTGGCGCGGTTGCTCGCGGTTCTTCCGGCGGTGGGCAGGGACGGTTTTGAGGTTTGCCTGTTTTCCACACTTATGGTTTGGATGTTTTTTGGGGTGTTCAGGGTGTCGGAGTTGTTGGGTTCCAGAGCCAAGGAGGGTTTGCTGTGGCAGGATGTTTTCTTAGCGGAGCAGGGGGTTCACATTTGGCTGACAGGTGCAAAAACCGATCAGAGGTGTCAGGGCAAAGGGATTTGGTTGGAGGCAGTTTCTGTGGGATGCACGTGCCCTTTATGGTGGGCGAGGCGTTGGAAGAGTGTGTCTGGTGGTATGGCGAGCGCACTGGTGTTTTTGCACGCGGATGGGAGCGGTGTGACGGATTACCAGCTTCGCATGGTGATGCGAAAGGCATTAAGGGAGTTGGGTTTGGATGGGGGTCAGTTTGGGACTCATTCTTTCAGGATTGGGGCGGCGACGGAAGCCTGTAACCGAGGGTGGTCCAGGGGTGAGATTATGCGGCTGGGGCGATGGTCTTCTAACTGTTTCCAGCGCTACGTTCGGAGCAATGCAGATGATGCCCTTGCGACTTCCTCCTCTCCATGATGTTCATATTGTTTTTCTTGTTTCAGGTTCGGTTGCGGGCCCCCTGTCCCCGGCTTTGAACATATGGATCGTTGGGCATTCCTTCGTGAAGTGAACTCAGGTGCAGGCTTGGGAGTGCTATTTCGGACAGATGCTGAGTTTCAATGCTCGCTTTTTTAACATTGTGTGGAGAGGAAAATGGGGTATGTTGTGGAGGGACTTGGTTCAGTCCTTGAATTCCTACTTGGTTCGCGGGCAATGTCCGGATGTCTTGCTATTACACCTAGGCGAGAATGACCTGTGTGGGGTAAAGGGGGTGGTGTTGCTGAGAGCTATTAAGAGGGACCTGGCTATGTTGAAGGAGCAGTGGGCGGGTTGCCATGTGTTTTGGACGGAGTTGGTCCCCCGGAGAGTTTGGAGGGGGGCGCGCAATCCTAGAGCGATTGATCGGGCGCGCAAGAAGATCAACCTGGAGGTTTCTCACTGTTGCAGGGAGCTTGGTTTTGGTAGTGTTTGTAATGTAAATGTAAATGTAAATTGATACTTGTATAGCGCACTACTCACCCGCAAGGGTCTCAAGGCGCTTGTACGAATACCGCTGTGGAACCCATCCTGGCTTTCCCTGTGAGGCGTCCACTCCTGGGCACCCCCAAGATGGAGGCCAGGCATCCTTAGCGTTGTGAGGGCCGTTGTGGAGATTAAGCAAGCTATTGCCCAGAGTTGCAGAGTGGGACTTCATGATTGGAATAGGCACCAAGGCGAGAATTGTCAGGTCCGTGGAATTTTGAGCCCAAGACCCGCTGAGGTGGGGAATTGAACCCTGGTCCTGGGCTAGACCTCTGCATCAGGGTCTGCCGCTCTAACCATTGAGCCACACATCTCCCTGTGGACATCAAATTTGAGGCGGTGGAATTCTTCAGGGGCGATGGGGTTCATCTGTCACGGTTGGGGATGTAGCTTTACTTGCTCGAGTTGAGAGAGGTGCTGTCACAATGCTTGGTGGTGCGGGATCACCACAGGGTGGCCTGAGGTGGGGGGACGGTTCCGGGTTGCCCTCTTTTAAGATGTTAAGGTTGTTTCCGGTTTTGGGGGGCAGAAAGAGGGGGTTAGGTACCTCCCCCCCGTCTTTCTGGGTGGCGGAGTTTGGCGGAAGTTTGGCCAGGGTTGGCAGAGTTTTTGATGGGATGGTTGTCCGGGGGTCTTTGACAGGGATTGTTGAGCGGTTTATGGTTGGGGCATTTACTGTGTATGGGGGTTAGTAAATGATGAAAAGGCAGGCAGGGGTGTTTGCGTTAATAAAGATGTTGGTTTTATAAGCATATGTATTGTGTTGAATACGATATTGTATGTTATTAATGTTGTAATGCTGGGGCGGGGGGGTGCTTAAAAGACCAGTTAGGGGCGGGGTTAGTACGTTAAAGTTAGTGAGGCTTAGTTTTGTAAGGTATTGCTGAGGTCTATTTATTGTAATGTGCACCTGTTCCAAATAAAGCGGCCTTTTTCACACCTAGAAGTCGTTGGTGGTCTTCTTTCCCCCCCACCCTTCCCTCCCAAGGGGGGTTGGGGGGGCAGCTGACCACCGGGAGGCTCCCCCCCCCTCCGGCTGTTTGGGAGGGGCGGGGGGAGGAGATTAGGGACCCCGGCGGCCATTTTAAGATTTGGGCTGTAATCCGGTATAGCCCAAAAGTAGCCCAAAGGCAGCCCAGCGCTTAAATGCGCTGGGCGCCCACTCCCAGCCACCATTTTGTCATTGGTGACCTGGTGGCTGGGAGTGTAGCGAAGTTAGTTTTTGTCCCCTCCCTCTTTTTTCCCGTTTTGGGGTTTTTTCCCCCCTCCTGCGAGGTGGGTTTTCCCCCTTTGGTTTCTCTGGTGGGGGGGGGGGGGGGGGGGGGTTGGTAGCGTCAGGGATTTTTATTTTTGCCCCTTTCCTTCGGGCCGTTTTTGTTGGTTCTGGTGCACAGGGGGGGGGGGGGTTCTGTATTGTCGCTTGGAGCAGGTGCCTCGTTGTGGGATATGCGGAGTTTGGCGGAAGTTTGGCCAGGGTTGGCAGAGTTTTTGATGGGATGGTTGTCAGGGGGTCTTTGACAAGGATTGTTGAGCGGTTTATGGTTGGGGCATTTACAGTTTTTGGGGGTTAGTAAATGATGAAAATGCAGGCAGGGGTGTTTGCGTTAATAAAGATGTTGGTTTTATAAGCATATGTATTGTGTTGAATATGATATTGTATGTTGTCAATGTTGTAATGCTGGGGCGGGGGCGGGGCTCAAAAGACCAGTTAGGGGCGAGGAGGGGGGCGGGGTTAGTACTTTAAAGTTAGTGAGGCTTAGTTTTGTAAGGCATTGCTGAGGTCTATTTATTGTAATGTGCACCTGTTCCAAATAAAGCGGCCTTTTTCACACCTAGAAGTCGTCGGTGATCTTCTTCCCCCCCACCCCTCCCTCCCAAGGCGAGGTGGGGCAAGTGCAGGTAAGCGGTGGCCGTTCCGCTCACAGCGGGCTCTGTCACTGCTGGCACGTGTCTGGCAAGTTGCTTCTCGGTTCGAGAAAATGCACAACAAATACACCTGTTACGTTTCTCGAACCATCGCTAGCTCACTTTCCTCACAAAGTCTATCTTTGTGGATCGCTCTTCGTTTTACTGAATTTCTTTCTACCCGAGCTCTGCCCCTACCCCAGTTTCTCACCAGTGCCCGGTATCTCAACTGGAGGTCCCAACACAGCCTCCGTGGGCCCAGGCTGACTATGGTTACGGCATGCTAGGCAGTGAGCCGATTTCCCCTTACATTTCATTTACCTTTCCTAGAGCATCCTCTCGGTGGAGAAGCAAACTGACAGGGCTGGTTGCTGGTCTCAGTCCGGCCCTGCCAGTGTGTCCCTCTACGGGCCCCCTTACCTCAGTTATAGTGCCCCGGGGTGTCCTTCGCGGTGTACCCCTTCTACACCAGTTTCATTATCTTGAGTCAGAAACAAAATTTTCATGAAATCTCTAAAAGTTGAAAATTATGTAGTAAATATTGTAAATACATAGTTATGCTTTAAACACTGCTGCCACAAATTCACTTAAATCCAGCGACACTCCCCATTACCAAGTGTTTAATGAACAGTTACTCAAGCAAGGTAAAAAAAGTAAACATTTTAGCTCCAGTCAGTCCCCATTGTTAGCTGTACTTTGAATAAAGTCCCCCAAAATAAATATGTTGTATAAAAAATACATAAAGGGTACCATGTCTAATATGGGCAAATATTGCCAACTCTGGGTTCTAGTGACATTCACACATCTCTGAGCCTACACACACAAATATATATTTAGTTCCTGAAAAAACACAGTTAAAGTGCAGCTATGATTAGAAAACATATCTCAAAAATCTACAAAAAACAGGAAACTCGCCCGTTATAATTATGTAAACTTTTCATAACTCATCCCCATCATGCCCTGATTCTGATCTTACATATGAAATCACCCATGACATTTTAAATGGCATCATTTGGTAACATCACTGAAAGGCACTTTCTAGAGGAAATTTGTACTTTCATGCCAACTTTGGTGTAATTCACTTCATCTGTTTTCACTGAGTCAAGGAGAAAAGAAATGCATGGGAGTTCAAATGGGAAATGTCACGTTTGAGAGCCCCCCTTTTGTGCCACCCTCTAGGTGCCAAATACACTATGAGCAACCCAAGGTAGATGTACTTTTTTGGGGCAAGTCTAGTGCAGATTCTTCAGACAGAGCCAATGTTGTCAGCCAATTTGATCTAACCGAGCGAGAGAGAGAGAAAGAGAAAGAAAAAGAGAGTGTGTGTGTGTATTTTCTTCTTTGAAAGAGGCAGTGATAAAGCCTGTGTAGTAATGATCAGCGATGCCCCTATATCCCATCTCCCACCAGCCATACTTTACAGGCTGAGAGGAATCTTCGAAAAGACAAGCTGGTAGGTAAAGGTCGGCCTGAGAACCCCACCACCATCCATATTCCCAGATAGGTCACTGCTAAAAATAGAGTCCAGCCTGGAGGTAGAACTTTGACGGAGCAAGTTAACTGCTCTACCAAGATTAAAATAGAAACCAATATGTCAACAAGTAAGCCTCTATAAAGAATCTAGATGCATTATATCCAGTGAGGATATAATGGCAACAGTAACATTTCTATATGTGATCCTTGATGAATACTTTAGTTCCCAGGTTTAGACTATATTTGCTTCTAATAACTCTTCTTCTCCCCTTTCTCAAATTCCACGTCCTGCTTTGCCGGAAGTGGACAACAATTTGCACTAAAAAGAAAAAAATTCCTTCTGATGCAATTTCTCAAGTTAGTGGGGAATGTATCACAACTGTAGAAACCACCTCCTCAGTACACGAGATAGGAATGGTAGAATAAGCACATCGGAAACCCAAATAATAAGTTATGTGTGACACATAAACTAGTACACACAATTTCAAGTGCAGTATTGCCAAACGTTGGTGCTACCACTGAGAAGGAGGCCCTGCCATTGAGTGATTAGCTGGGTGTCTCTATAGCCTGAGTTTTCTATCTACATTTTATACAAAAGTGTGTTAAGTGTGGTCAGTGCTCCTTGGCCACACACCATGATCACAAGGCACACTTAATTAACCAAAAGCATATGAGCTGTCTTCTCTTTGTATTATTTAGTGCACATTTAGAAAGACTCCACTCCAAGCCAAACAACAAATATGGGTTAAAAAGTTTAGGAAGTACAGAGAATGATTCTTCTGGTCATAACAAACAAACTCAAAATCTTGACTGGCGCATCAAATAAAATGACCACTAACCAAAAGAAATACAATTGTTCTTATACATGAAAACAAATATGGCCTTTTTGTTTCTTACTACAAAATCCGTTCCACTAAAGCCTTTTACTGTATATCGGGATTTGGATACATTTGAAGAATTTTCTTGGGAGGACTTACAGGAAAATTAAAGTATTGTTTAAGGTAAGTATGCAAGTTGGCTTTGGGTTGATTTGTTTTGTACAACATGCCCCTGTGATTCTCATTTCGTTTGCACGCCCACTATTTGTTGGCAGGGCGGGAGTTGCAGCAGCGATATAAACGCCTCATATTAGGTAATGAGCCCCTCCTTACAGTGCAGCGCAGATTTATGAGACGCTTCAAGCATTTCATTACATTCACGTTAGATTTATGCTAACATCTCAGCCCATTTGCAGCTGCCAGTTTGTTTAATTGCACACAAATTATGGTAAATTAGACATGCCTCATGCTGAAGCCATTCCACACTGCTATGACAGACTCCCTCAGGATAAATAAACCTAGGTGCCACTCTCTCTTAAAAAGAAGGCCTCTCCCAACACCTGGTTGATACTTCAGGCTTGTATGTTGCTGTAAGAATTTTTTGTAGCATGTTGTTATGTTCCTTCTCTCTTACATTAGCATGTGGCAGGATGTGGCTTCTGCTGCCTTGATCTCAGCATTATAATCAGGTAAACTGTTCAGAGATGTGGTATATGTTTTTTTGTATTTTATTGACTCATTTCGAGTAGAAAATATTGTTTTTGTGACTAAGTCATAAAGTAACTTATTTAAAAAATATTGTTTGTTCCTTTAGAATCGGAAAACGGAAAACGGGTGTTGAAATGTTCCCACCAGTCAATTATGTATAGTTAGCGTTCACTGATGATGGCCAGATGCAGTTTACTTGTGCTTTGGGAAGTCGAGTCCAGAAAATGTCTCCTAAGGGTGTATGGGGGAAGAAACTGCAAACACAGCCAAGAATAGATGTTGCCGATTATAGACTAATACTGTACATTCCTCTTGGGAAATATGTTCTCTGGGAGGTAGGATTGGGTTAGTTTGGCTCAGAACTAGGTTTGTCAGCTAAAAAGATAAAATAGGGAACATGTAGGAAAAACCGGACATATTTATCCAAATTTAGAAACTTCAACTATTTTGTGTTACTGTTTATAAACATGTATGAAAATATAGTTGTCGTATGAAAATATATTTGTCCCTGTAGACAGTTAGAAGAGCATAATCACACTAAAACCTAATATGCTTGCATGGCTCCTAAGGGTAAGTTCTTTGTACATTGGGTGTTTTAGCCTCTGTCTTGGGGCACAATCCTTCATAAGTACTATCATATTTAGTACCTATTTAAATGTTACTAAGATGTTTGGTTTGCATTGAAGTCATCTCACATTTAAAATGTGCAGTTTACTCAGCACAGGCAAACAAATAAATGAAATATAAAACAATATAATCGGTGGTCAAAATCGGGAATCCAAGGGCAACATAAAAGCATACGGGTGTCACGTTACGAGCAGAGAAATTGCTTTTTGCTAATGCTTGTTTACTTTGTCATCTCTCTCTCTCTCTTACACACATACATACACACTTTCGTTTTATTTTTGTGATCAAAAGTTTTATAATGGGAAGGGAATAATTAAATATTTGAAAACATCCAAAATGGTCGCTGGTGACCCAGGACTAATTCACGTGCATACTCATGCGTAGACAGCCAAGCAGCGGCGGCTTCTCCATTAAGGTGGATGAGCATCACCCCACAGAAAAAATAAAATGATAATACCACCAAGTTATTATCATTTTATTTTTCAGAAGGCTCTGAAGGTACAGGCCGGGGCTGCCCCAGAGCAGAGGGAGGCGTGGGGAGAATTTTCCAAGTGCACATGATGGTTTGGCCAGCTGTCTTGGGCCACCTAAACAGTCATGCGCACTTCGCATGTACTCCACCAGGCTGTAACACAGCTTGGGGGGAGAACATGTACAGGCCCCCACTGCCTGTCTGAGCGCCGAACCATGGCGCTCAGACCAATCACAATGCTGCTGTCTTGCTGGTTACAACAGCATCGTGATTGGCTAGGGCGGTCGGCTTTGTGCTCGACCGAAGAGGACGGAGGAGAAGCGGCAGCCGGCAAGTAAGTGATTTTTTCTTTTCTTAATAAGCCCCGTCTGCCTCCACCCCACCCCACCACTAGCGCAGTCGCTACTGCAGCCAAGTGTTAATGCTTCTTGCTCGATTTTATGAGACAAACTATTCCAAGATGGAAAGCACTTGCGTGAACATGCATGTGCAAGAAAGTGGGGAGCAGAAAGGTGGGGTACGGGAAGAAAGGGACCAGACCGGGGAGAAATAAGGCAAAAAAGAAAGGAGCGGAAGTGGGCTGGGCGATAGAGCACTGTTCAAGGAACAGAATTTAGCTCATGCACGTTTACATGATGAAAAGTCCTAGTAAAGGCAGACTTTAATCTCAGAGGTCTGCTCTCACCAAGCAACAAAACAAAAACAAAAAATCAGAGTACAAATGTGTTTCAATAAAAAGAGTTGTTAAAGGAAGAACTGTACTCTCGGCGGAAAGTGATGCATTCCCATGGAGTGCTAAAGCTGAAATAAAAAATAGCCATCTCATATCAACAACGGAAGGATTGAGCTCATGCAATTAAAAATTATCTAAAGCAGCAATGGTCATGGAGTGGGAAAACACAAGTAATGGGGGGATATATTGAATATGAAGAATAGAATTGAGAAAGACAAGAAAGCGATCTAATCAAGAGCAAGAGGTGGAACGAAAGCACACTATGTATATTGTATTTTACAAAATATGGCTTAAGCCTAAAAATCGAAGTAGTAAACGTGTTATTTGGAAGTGCAGCACTAGCAAGCCATATGTTGCTATTTGCCGCCGTTATGGGCTGTTTTGAACCCAATACTGATTATTAAAAATGTAGCATTTACATTTCGCTAGATTTAGTAGTTGTTCGGCTCTCCCTGCTACCTACCACTGTTTATCAGCCTGCAAGCTCAAGGGTTGAACGATGCTCTCTGAAGATACTGACAGGTCAAATTGAGTTTGATGTTAAGTATGCAACTCGTATGATTTTTGTAAAATTAAATTGCTGCAAAAGGGTAAGGGATTTTTTTTCTCAAGAAATCGTCAATAGCTTACAGGCATCAGGGACCGATGACACGTGCTAATGGTAATAACACCTCTATTCCCCAAGGAGTCTCACTAGGTCAAACTAAGGACAAAGGGCCAGATTCAAAATTAAGCATTGAAAAGTGAGAAAACTGCGACAAGACCAAATGTCACAAATTAAAGATGTCCTGGTGACTTACAATTTTTTTATTTTGAGCCTGGAGCAAATTGCACATGGCACAGAGTGCACAAGCAATTGCTTACATATCGTGAAAATCGCGCTTAGAGTACAACCAGCAAGGGTCCCAAGTCCCAAGCTTGATACTTTGAAAGTCCTTTGAAAAAACAAAATGTAACATATTCCTGCTGCTACTGAAGTGCACAAGATCTGTGAAGCAAGCGTTCCTCTATATTGCAACGTTATTTAGTATGAACTTCTCTATATTTGCCTTTAAAGAATACCACACTTATATTGCAACGAAAACGTCAACTGTTTAACAGGATAAACTTTTGTTTCCATTTGTAACGCGCGCGCAGATACTACAAGTTGTCCCGGCGCGAAAATCAATTGCATTTCTTTTGTAAATCATTTTCAGTTCATCTTACCCACTTTGCTCCGTCCACAATACTCCAATTTTGAAAATATAATTTTCATTTATTTTCTGTACCTGCTCATTTTAGTTTACTTTTTGCACCCACATATAATAGGTGCATTCGCAAGTTACAAATGTGCAGTGCAAATTGCAAATATTTGACTCGATTCTTAAAACAATTCCTAGATCTGTATTGCAGGTTTAATACCGGGCACGGTTGCAGCTTTACAAACGGTTGAAATTCTCTAAAGAGGACTCCTGAAAGTCTGCGACAGTGACTATTTTTCAGGAGAAAGGTTTTGTGATTTCTAATCATGTGAAGAGTTATTCGCATGTGTAATTGTAATTAAGGTACATTAGTTGCTGGAAGAATGTCTTCCTACATGTGCCATGAAATTTTTTTACACTGGTAAAATATTTTTCTCATGGGGGAACTCCCTCTCGTCAGCATTTACCAAAGTCAAACCTTTCGTCTGTCTAGGTTCAACAATGCAGATGACACACAGAGCGACTTGAAGTTCAGGGCCCTTAATGACACCATAACATTAATTTGATTGATTTTAAATTTTATACAGTTTGCAAATACCTTAAAGGTATCCTTGTGATCAGCACAACTGAACACTACAGTAAGGGTGGGCGGAACTCGCGGAGTTTAACTCCACACAGTTACCCAAAAAACTCTGTGAGACTCCGCGGAATTCCGCGAACAGCAGGGTTGCGGTACTTTACGCTGCTTGTGCTGATTTTCAGCACGGGGAGCTTGTCATTCACTGTAAAATCAGCTCAAACAGCACCTTGTGGTGCGCTAGAGGGCACTGTTTATTTCTGCAGCTCGAGTAGATTTTCTACACACATTTTCTATTCACACCGCAAGCGGCATCATTCTCAACAAGAGTGGTAGTGCCCTGCCGCAACCACCCACGTTGTGGAATCTCGCTGGGAGATTGTCAAGCACTTAATTTCTCACTCATGCTTAGTGTGGCAGACCCTGATGCAGAAGTCTAGCCCGGGACCAGGGTTCAATTCCCCGCCTCGGCGGGTCTTGGGCTCAAAAATTCCACTGACCTGATAATTCTCGCCTCGGTGCCTATTCCAATCATGGAGTCCCACTCTGCAACTCTGCGCAATAGCTTGCTTAATCTCTACAACAGCCCCCACAACGCTAAGGATGCCTGGCCTCCACCTTGGGGGTGCCCAGGAGTGGACGCCTCACAGGGAAAGCCAGGATGGGTTCCACAGCGGTATTCGTATAAGCGCCTTGAGACCCTTGCGGTGAGTAGTGCGCTATACAAGTATCAATTTAATTAACCGTTGGTGAGCAACACACAACAAAAACTCAGCCAAGTGGCAGTTGGCAGAGTTTTTCTGAAAATTCCATGCTCCAAGTGGAGCGTGGAGTGGACAAAACTCTGTGAACTCTGCTGGAGGAGCGGAGTTTACCGACCACCCCTAAAGAGGGGCAACGGAGGAGAGGTGGCCACTAGCTTGCAAAGAGCAAAGTCATTAAATGATCAGAAGCTCTTAGATGGAGAGGGGGCAGATTCCAATGTTGAGTGGCTAAAACTGAAAAAGTTTGCCCTCCTAGCCGAACATACCAATACATAGGTATCGCTAACAGGTAAGCCTTAATGGACCTCAGTGCCGAAGGGGAGAATAACAAATAACTGTGTGTCTTAAATCAACAGTGCCCGGGGAGTAGTAAGCTTTAAATGTAATTGTGGCCATCCCAAATATAAACACCTGGGTCAACAAATGCTCTGACATAGTCGCACCCCTGAAAAACATACAAGACAGACCCTCCAAACACACCAGCTTGTTCACTCCTGAACGAAAAGCCTTCAAGCGCAATTGCAAACCATTAGAATGAATCTGGATCACCAAAAAAATAACCAGCGACCAAGCAAACTTCGAAGAGGCTCTCAATAAATATCACAGACACCTGAAAACACCAAATAGGAAGCCATATCACCTACCTCAAAGCTAGCTCCAACCATACCAAGGAACTCTTCAGCATCATCAAGGAGTTTACCAACCCCTCAGCAACCGAGAACATTGTAACCCCCTCGCAGGAGCTTTGCGACACCCTCACAGACTTCTACAGCAAAATCACCACTATCTACCAACATTTCAACCCATAACCAACCAGCGAAAACTTGGGCAAACTCCTCAACAGCAGCGATCGCACACTGTATTAACTGTGTGGGATCAACTAAACCTGCAAACCGTCGCTACCATCATGAGCTCCATCCACTCAAGAGCACTCAGAGGCCCCTACCCCACCACATGTTCAACCTGGAGAGCAACACCATCAGTAAGGAACTCATCACCATCCTCAACTCATCCACTCCCTTTGCCTCCTTCCCAGAAGGATGGAAACACACAGAAGTAAAACCTCTGCTAACAAAAACTACAACTGACCCAGAAGAACTCAAGAACTACGGCTCATCTCCCTGGTCCCGTTACCGGCTAAAGTCCTTGAGAAAGCAATAAACAGCCAAGTCTTCAACCACCTAGAGATCAATACCTCCTGGATCCATCGCAATCAGGATTCTGCACTAATCACAGCATAGAAACTGCCGTAATCGCAGCCACAGATGACGTCCAATCTTTACTAGACCAGGAAAAGACCACAGCCATGAACCTCCTCTGCCTCTCTTCAGCCTTTCACACCGTGTCACACTACACCCTCCTACATGGACTCCATCAGATAGGGATCCAAGGAAATGCTCTTAAATGGATTGCTTCCTTCCTCTCCAGAAGAACCCAGAGCATCTGCCTCCCGCCTTACACCTCAGGCCCAAAGTACATCATCTGCGGTGTTTCCCAAGGGTTCTCACTGAGCCCAACCCTGTTCAACACATACATGGCTCCGGTGGCCACGCTGGTCAACTCCTATGTTATAAACATCATGTCATACGCTGACAACACTCAGGTCATCCTCTCCCTATCCTCAAATCCAACTAACATTAAAAACAATTTCCACAGATGCATGACCAGCATAGCCAGCTGGATGCAAAACAAACGTCTCAAATTCAATACCAACAAAACAGAAGTACTCATCTTCGGGAGCAACACCTCCCCATGGGACGACTCCTGGTGGCCAGTGGAACTGGCCCCAATGCCTACTCTCACAGACCAACCCAGAAACCTCAGCATCATACTCGACAACAAGGTCACCATGAAGAACAGATAAACGCTGTCTCCTCCTCCTGCTTCTTCACCCTCCACACACTCAAGAAAATATTCAACTGGCTCCTTAACAACACCAGACGCATCCTTACCCAAGCTCTCATCACCAGCCGCCTGGACTACGGAAACTCCTTCAAGGTGGGCATCACCCCACAGCAACTGAGCAGACTGAAAACCATCCAAAACTCTGCAGCCAGACTCATCCTCAACCCTTAGAGAAGAGACCACATAACCCCCTACCTTCAGAGTGCTCCACTGGCACTCCACCCAAACAAGGTGCCAGTTCAAACTGCTGACCCACACCTCCAAGGCCCTGCCCAATAAAGGACCAGCCTACCTCAACCACATACTGAACTTCCACCAACCCGGCAGACAACTACACTTCACCTCCCTCTCTCAAGCCCACATGCCCCGATTCCACAAAAGCAGAAACAAAAGCCACACCTTCTCCTACCTAGCTGGCAACACCTGGAATATCCTCCCACTCCACCTCCAGACTGCACCCACCCTACAGAAGTTGAGAGATGGCCTAAAAACCTGGATGTGCGACTGACAACTCTCAGCAGCAGACCCCCAAACAGCACCTGGATACCCTCACTGGTGATAAGCAGCACTCTACACATCATTGATTAATTGATTGATTGTTGAGAGGTGAATCAAGAGACCAGGAGATTCCAAATGCCAAACAAGGTGAGTTTTATTTCTGAAAATACATAAAGTAGGCACAAATAAAGGACCAAGTGTACCATTACATCATCTTCCCCCTTATAAACAAACTTGCAAAAGCAAGCTTTATTGCATATACAATTCTTTGTACCACACAGGCATGGAAACTTTGTGAGAAGTTCTAACATCTCTGGCAGGTCCAGTTGAACTAACACTCTCAAGTGCAGATGCTTCAGTACCACATTCTTCAAAGTTACCTGTCACTGTTGGCTCAGAGACAGATAGACAAAACAGAGGTAGAATATTGAGTAGCACTTGAAGAAGAGATATTTCTCCCCAATACAAACAAATCACCATGGGCCTGACCTCCTTCTCCACCAATGAGACCTTTGTGTGTGCGAATGTTGCAGGCTTACTCGAGTGTTAATTTCACAAGGGCCCTCTAGCTCCACCAAACTCTCTCATTAAGCAAAACTGAGCCTTTAGCAACTTTAACAATTTGTACAGGTCCAGAAAAAAACTCTAGTGGGATGTTTGATCAACACCCAATCAGAAACCTTGAAATCAATACTTTTTACATCATGCACTTTGTCATAGTGAATTTTATGTGCTAATTGGGGCACAGTCACTCTCTTTCTGACCTTCTAAGAGATTTTACATTGATAATCTTTATCCTTTGGAGCAATTGCCTTAACCCAATCAGGACTCACTTGAGATATCGGGTTTCTCTATCTCAACATACAAAAAAGGGGTACACCCGTAGTAGAGTTTGTAGTTAGATGGTACGCCCAGATCTTTTTCCTCAGAAAATCCTCCACTAGAACTCTGTTCGCCAAAGCAGATTGTAGACCTACCTGCAAAAACCTGTTCAGTCTTTCCACCAGACCATTTGAGGTAGGTGACTATAAAGCCACCCTCAAATGTCTGATGTAATGGTTCTGAACAAATTCCTTAATCTTTGGAGAAACAAAATGTGTCCCATTATTAGTGACCAACTCCTTTGGTGGCCCTCAGTTTCAACGATCTTGTTAAATAGATTTATGACAATAGAGGTCCCAGTGGTGGGAACAAATTATAAGAAAATCTTTTTTGAGAAATAATCAACTAAGACCAATAAAAAATCTTTTGTCTGTGGCCAATACTTCAACAGGTCCTGCAAATTCTTAGGCAACTTTAGACCAAACCTCGTCAGGAAGCAGAACAGTGTGAAGGGGTGTTTGGTGAGTGTTCCAGTGCGTATCTTACAGTTAACAACTACTGCAATCAGTTATCCATTTTGCAACTAGTCGCTCTAATGAAGGTCACCAAAATTATTGTTTACATTTTTACATGTGGCTCCCACCCCTAAATGGCCTTGGTGAGCTGCCTCAATGAGTTTGGTCCTGACAACTGAGGGAGGAACAGTGACATTGTTGCGTAAGAAGATACCCTCTACAATGGAATGTTAACTTTCCAACAGCAAGAAAGGTCTGAGAGGAACAGGTAACGATCTTTCCATGGGTCATCCTTTCTTGACAAAGTCTATAACAGCAGATAACACATTTACACATTTGAGAGCAGACAGCCATTGTTCATGAGACCAAACCAGAAGAGCTCGAAATGTCACCCAAAGTGGCCATCACAGACACAACCTCCTAATGTTCTTCCATTTAATTAACCCCCTGAAGTGGTATTCTAGACATGAACTCAGCTATAGAGTTCTTCCCACCAGGAATGTAGTTTATTTTACAATTGTATTCCTGCTAGTGAGAAATAAGTCTGACAAGCCTTGGCAAAGCCTTCCTTGAACCATTTCCATTCCGCAAATGTATCAGGGGTTTGTGATCTGTATATAAATCAAAACTCATGCCCCAAAGAAAAGTTTTATATTTTTCAATGGCCCATGATCATGCAAGTGCCTCTCTCTCATTTGTGCTGTAGTGTGACTCTGGAGTCTTCAATGAGCTAAAGGCAACGGCTACAGTGTGTTCTCTATTATAATAAAATTGTGAGAGAACAGCTCATATTCCTACTTGGCTTGCATCCACCGTAAGCACACAATGAAAGAGGACAAAGCCGGTGCATTAATGAGCAATGACTTAATTTAGGAAAAGGCTTGGTTAGCTGCATCATAACAAATGAACTGTACATCTTTCTGCAAAAGTTTCCAAATTGGTTGTAAAAGCAGAGCATACCCCCGAATGAACCTGGAATAGTACTCACTCATCCCAAGGAATGATCTCAAGGTGTCCCTGTATGTCTTTTGGTGGAGAAACATCATGTATTGCCTGTACCAGTGAATATTTGGGTGTTATGCCAGAGCAGGAAATATGGTGACCCAAGTAGTTGAACTCTGTCTCAAAAAATCTAGGGGCATATTATCAAGGGGGTTTATCTCTGCTTTTTTGGCTTTAAAAGCCAAGAAAGCGGAGATAAAATGATGTCCCTATTATCTAGCTGTCGCTAACACCAGTTAGCGACAGCTAGTAGGAGATAGCGACTATCTTGGGCCCCACTTTGCATGTCAGTGATATTTATCACTAATGACATGCAAAGTGGGCGTGCCAAGATGTTAGCGACTGAAAACAGTCGCTAACATCGCTATCTCCTATTACCAACTTTTGGAGATATTCGCGCTAAGCGCGAATATCTCCAAAAGCTAACACCTGCCTGAGCAGTTCTTAGCCATGTTATCCAATGGGAGGTGAATAACATGGCTAATAGCATTAGCTCGGTAATGCATGAATATCGCTGACTTTTCAGCGATATTCATGCTTTGCGGCGATTTTTATCGCATTTGCGATAAACCTTGGTAATACCAAGGTTTATTTGCGGTAAAAATCACCGCAGCTCAGCGGTAATTTTTTGTCTCTAACCAAGCAATAGCGATAATTATCGCTATTGCTTGGTAATATGCCCCAAACTTTCTCTGGTTTTAGCATGAAACCCATCTCTTTAAACACCTAAAACACATTGTTAAATATGGTCTTATGTTCTGCAACAGCACTGGAAAACACCAATACAATACATCATCCTGGTAAGCTTGGGCACCTGTTCGGTTTGACAAAATGGAATCCATTAACTTCTTGAAAACACTCACAGCAGATGCAAGACCAAATGGCAACTGAACAAATGTGTAAGCCCCAAAGGGAGTGACAAGGGTAGTAAGATCTTGCCAACCTGAAGCGAGTCGAATCTGGTGATATGCAAAGCGTAAATCCAAGCTTGCACCACTTATGTTCACCAATAACTCATTTATCTTCGTTAAGGGATGACAGTCGACAACCAAGTTCTTATTTAGAGTGCGTAAGTCCACACACAGCCTAATGTATTCATCTTTCTTGCATATCACAATAATGGGACTTACCCACTCTGAGGAGTGTGCAAGGAAAACTTCCTTAAGCAGTTTGTCAAGCAGGTTTTTAAAGTTCTGACCGCAACCATAGCATACAAGGCCATTAACAACTCTGGTCCTCTGTTCCTGAAACACGCCTTTAGAAGCATCTAGAACACTCCGTTCCTCATCAGCCCACCTCCTCCACATGCCACAAACAAAAAAGGTCACTTGGGGTGACAGAAGCTTCACAGTTGCCACTGCCAAACTGTGGAACTCACTCCCCCTCAGTATCAAGACATGCCCTACACTGCTCAGCTTCAGAAAACAACTCAAAACGTGGCTGTTTGCACAATAATTGCCTTGCCTGTTCAGTTTGATCATCAAAGCGCCGAGACACCCCTGGGTATTTGCGCGCTGTAAAAATCCCAAAAATAAATAAATAAACCAAAACGGTACTGGCCTAACCTTAGGACACACTGGTATGGCATCCTTCCTCATCTTTATCTTGTGTTCAAATTTGTGGATGTTTCCAATCGTATCAGTAAAAACTTCTGGAAACTTCTTAATTATCTCTGACCACACACTGTCAGCACAGTCACTAACTGACACCACCAGCGTATTATTCACCATGATGGGATTGGGTACCAGGGATAAGCATTAAACCCAATTTGCCAGTTCCTGCCAGCCCACAGTATGTTTCCTTCTTCAGCCACATATATCTTGGTTTGTGTCTGCTTGCCCAAACACTCTAAATCATCTATAAATAAACAACACAATTGTCCTAGGTGTGGGGCGCAGAAAGCGGGTTTTCTCCACCTAGCGTGGGAATGTCCTCTGGTTAATACCTTCTGGAGGGAAGTAGTGGACCATATTGGTCGTGCCACAAAACTCAGAATTGTGCTAGATCCGCTCCATGTCTCCTGGCTCTAGTGCCCAAGCCTAGAAAGAAGAAGCTGTCTTATAAAATCTTACAACTACTGCTAGTCTTGGCAAGGAGGCGCATGGCTATCACCTGGATGGGTCAAAGGGCTCCCGAGATCTCCCTCTGGCTGAGGGATGCCAGAGAATGGGCCCTAGCTGAAGAGAAGCACATGCAGCGCACTCGCAGGGATGGGAAACTGCAAGATGGTCTGCTTGCTTGGAGGATGTTGTGCATAGAGGGGTTGACAGATGATGATTCAGATGCCACCAGCGCTGAATTATTCACCCCGGATGAGTCTGAGTCCGAGTGTGCTGGGGGGGAGCCGAATTGGAGGGTTTGAGTCCGGTGTAGTACCCCACCGAATGCACGCTAATATTCCTGGGTACGTATAACTGTAATTTGCTGTGATCCCTACAGGTCTTTACTGCATAATAATGACTGTGCCTTTGCTGGGCCTCACATAGATAGCCTGATTCATTAAATACTTTACTAATAATGCCATGCTCGGGGGTTTGTTTCTTGTTTTATGTTAAACAGAATGAAAAAAGAAAAACAAAAAATTAGCGAATACAAAGATAGTTCCGTGTCCTTAACGCACAGCTGAGTTTTTCCTTTCTACATGCTCTAATTCTACGCCGCCCAGCCTCCGGGATGTGGGCCTATATTATATGGCTGTGTATTGTCCTGGGAACTGCATGTTAATAATCTTGCATATGAGTGGTTTGGATGACCATGTAAACCTGTGCCTTCCTATGATTTCGCAATAAAAATATTTTTCAAAAAAAAAATCATCTATAAATAAACCAATCATGGTAATATCCTGATCACCATATGCCTTAGTAGAAACCTCAGGAGCAATTACAGGTCTGGAATTAGCACAAGTTTGATGATAGAATGTATGTGAAACAATCATAATGGGTGCTCCTGATTCTGCCATCATTTTGCACATCACATAGTGGGTCTATCATGTGCTTTACTTCCTTCGAATTTACCTCAAGCATAAAGACAACCCTTGACAAATCCTGCTAACATTCATCCAGGACCGATGCAATATCCACAGGATTCTCCAGAGAACCACTCAGCACTCCTGCAGCCCCCCTGTATATGTCCCACTTTATGGCATTTACTGCATTATTTTCCTAAAGCCAGACACAAGGCATAGTTGCTAAGATTATTTTAAGAACCACATCTACAGTAATATGACCCGCTCCTTTTATGTAAAGACTTGCATAGGTATCTTTACCAGACAATACATTTAAGGTATCAGGAACTTGCACCCAGTTTAACGCATGCACAACAGGTTCCAGTGCAATACATTTGCTAGAAATAACTGAACGTTCTATGGCTTTGATCATATCTAATACTTTAATTAAAGTGGGATCATGAAAACGAAGTAAACCAAAAATAAGCTGATTCCTGATGAAAGTGTCTAACATAGCTCCAAAATTACATTTTGCTAAAAGAATCCTGAGAGCAGAAAAGAGCTCCTAACTAGACTCCTCCTGAGTCTGCTTCCTGTTATTAAAATTAAATCTTTCAAGCAGTAAACTTGGTTGCTCTGTAAAATTATCTCTAAGCATTGTAGTCACCTCACATATCCACTCCATCGATCATCCCCAGGAGGTGATAAAGCAGGTAACTTGTCACAAATTTGCTGACCCTCAGAGCCTACATTGCTGTAAAGTAAAGCTTTCTTCTTTTTTGGGGTAAGCCTGTCTGCATCAATAGCCACTAAAAAAAATCAAAGCAGTTGAATCACTTTTTCCATGTCAGAGTAGGTTTTCCTGGAGTTGGGAGAAATGTTTGAACCTGAACAAACTTTTACATATTAGCCATTAAAACTGCTGCAATTAATGAACAGATGCTCTTAAACACAAGTAGAAATGTCACAAAAAATACCTTGAAGCCGACCCTTTATCATCAAACCAACGCTCCCAAAACCGTAAGACAGTGACTGTTATAGCGAGATGACCTCAAACGAAGAAACAGCTCAACAATCAGTTTAGTCAGAGACTGTGAGCATAAGCGGTGAAAATGCCCTGAATGAAGTTACCATGCTACAATACTATTGAAATAGATGAATACAAACCCTTTCAAATATTGGGGCCACGTCATGGTGACGCTTCACAATTAACAAATGCTGTGCATCTGTGAATAATAATGTATGTCAAATTACAGCGCGTCAGCAATAGCTCTGCTGCAGTCAAACATGCCTGCTGAAACAATGCGCCGGCACACAACCAAGCATCCGAAATGTGCGAGACAGCGCCGACTCAACTTCTAAGGAGGCGCTGAACTTCCAACAGCAAAAGGAAGCCATGCGGCAATCACAACAAAATTGAGAAATACTGCGCAGGTGACGTTAGGTCATTGAAACAATTGTCACTCGTCACCAAATATGTTGAGAGGTGAATCAAGAGACCCGGAGACTCCAAATGCCAAACGAGGTACGTTTTATCCCTGAAAATACAGGCGCCCACACCCTGCATGTACTGCCTCCAACGAATCCCATGTACAACTGACTTTACTGCCGCTGGGTGCCATAGAGAAGGAATGCTGGGCATGAGCCATTACAAATGTCAACACAATACAAATATAAATACAGTGTGAGATGGCGAATGAACAAGAGCTGCCATGAAATATAAACATAAAGGAAGGACTACATAAAGTAAGTACAAATAAAGGAAAAAGGGGAATTTTTACAAGCCCCTTGCGCCACCGGTTTGTCGCTTTTTATGACGCACTGGCGGCGCTGTGTAGTTCTCCATTTTTACAAGACCAAGTGAAGTCACCCTGCATGGCTTTTCGTCGCCTTGTAAATATGGCCCCTTTTGACGCAGTACTCTGCATGAAAGGGCGGGCCATGGGGGTTGCTGAAGGTGTTCGCACGCAGCACCAATAGATTCTGCCGTATTCCCAGAATTACACCATTTCATTAACCTGGGACTACGTCAGAATCCTATGCCTCTCCATGGAAGGCGTAAGGAGGCGCAACAAGGAGAAATACTTATATTTCTCCTAGTTTTTTCCTCTTTCTATGCATGCTACATTCTGCTGCACATATAGAAAGAAGAAAACACATCATGTGGTTGTTTTTGTGCAGAAATGTGTCCCTTCCTTCACAAAAAGAATCTCCCCAAAAACGCAGACACCCTTGCACCATGGCGGAAGGGTGCCTGCATTGACAGCTGTGCGCCAGCTTATGGGAATGCACAGGGATGTGACATATTGTTGTAAATATGACGCATCCCTGTGCTTTGAAAGTGACGCAGCACGGCGCAACCAAATGGCTTGCGATGCCGCGCTGCATCACTTTCTTGGAAATGTGTGCCAAAGTGTATTGTTACATCAGTAATGTGCAATTAAATGGATCCTTTTACAGATGGGCAACCAGTGTAGCATTTTCAAACACTTTGATACAGAGGTAGTAGGTGCAGTGTCAAGTACCAACCTGGCAGCAAAATTCTGAATTTTTCGAAGTCTTGATAGTAAGTAAAGGGTGAACCCAGAAGCAACACATTTGCAGTAATCTAGACAACGATATCTGGAGTGCTAAGCAGCGTGACTCAGAGGTACAAAAAGAAGAATGCTGTGCAAGACTGCTAGCTGAAAGAAGCTGGAAGAAGAAAGTTACAGAGCCAAAGAAAGGTCACGATTAAAAAAAACTCCCAGATTTCTGACCACCGAAGAAAGAATGGGAGGCCAAGCTAGGTAGGCCAAAGACCGGTATGGAGACTTTGGGGTCTGTGTTTGCCTACGAAATGGTAATCTTGGTTTTCTGAGTATTCATTTTCAGGCAGTTTTTCCTCATCCAGTCACCACAACAAGCATACAACAATGAAATGCAGTATTGTCAGTTTGCACCTGGTCATCAAAAGAGACAAGGATTTTGTGTTGCCAACATAGTTAATCAATCTGACACCAGCTGAACAGATCAATGTAACGAGAGGATGAACCTTTAGAATAAAAAGGGTCGGGCTAATCTTGAGGAACACCATGAGTAACAGCCATGAACATGAAATCAGATTGATAAGGTCTAATACTACAGGCAGTTATACATTGTGAGATCGTGTATTGACAATTGACTACATTTTACTCTAATTTAATTTTGTGAGCCCAGTTTCATCTTGTGTCTGTCTGACCCTGCCTTTCAGCTGTGAACGCAGGCAGGACCAGGCTACTTGAACTCACAGGTTGTTTATGTTTCTCACTTCACCAAGAGAGAGATAATCCGCTAGAACAGAAAGTGTGAGATGCATACAGTGTCCAAGGAAGAGAATTTGAAGGATTCTGCCTCTGCTCTCATCCGAGCCTGGCCTGCTCTGTTGAGTCACCTTGACGCAGAGAGTGTAGCCAGCACCTAGAGTGCATATGAAGGGAGGGGGGCTTCTAGAAATCTCTCTCCGTGTTAGTAAAGAGTATAACATTAGAGACCTCTTGGTGCTTTGACAGGAGCTCTCATGGGATTGGACACGCTGCACAGGGTTTTAGTGCCTGGTTGAGACCTCCTGCCTGAGACCGCCAACGTGTTCCCCAGTCGCGCAGGCAAGGATGATGCTAAGCAGACACTCAGTGAAGTATTTCATATTCCATTTACTTATTCTTGTGTACATACAGTTACTTTTCTATACATTTATTCTTGTTTATTATTGCCATTTGATATATGGGAACTTGCTGCAATACATATTCCCCTCTACTTGGCAAATGAGTGTTGAGCTTTGTTCATGTTGTGTTTTGAGTATTTTGATATTCTAAAGTGTGTAGAGTCCTATTTTGAAGAATGTTCATGTTGTGTACTGGTATTTTGAAGTTTTGCCCAGGTGCTCTGGAGAGAAAAGCAAGACATAAGGGGAAAGGCAAACTGCTTAGCAGTAGTTGGACAAGTAGAACTTAATCCAGGTCAAATCTGTACTTTTAATGCCTGCTTCTAAAAGACTTTTAATAAAAAATATCTTGGGCCACTGTATCAAAAGTACACCTGAAGCAGAAGGATTGAAGAATTGCCCTAGTCTGCCAACATGCACAAAACATTAATTATCAAGACCAGTGTAGTCTCAGTGATATGAGAAGGCTTGAAACCAGATTGCACAGCGTCCAAATGGAATTTATTTAAATAAAAAGAGGACATCTGTTTGTTCACCACTTTTTCTAGAACCTTGATGGAGAAAGTAATGGTGAGACTGGACAAAAATTGCTAAAAAGCGTTAGGTTAGCAGAAGATTTCTTAAGTATTAGCCTTACCAAAGCCTTCTTCCAAGCTTGATACCAACAGTCATTTTGGTACCATGCTTAGTCACTGTTGAAGACTGAATGACCGGCAACCATCTTAACCTCAACCATAACCAAAACAGAACTTGCAGATATGGAAACTGGCAACAAAAGATCACAGCCTGTCCCACAGACCTAGGACCCCCCCCCCCCCCCAAAGAACACAGCAAAAAGCCTATGAATCATCCTAGTCAATGGTTTTACTTCTGAACCACAAATAGATGAAGTAGTGAAATTGCAGATTTCAAGTTACAACCACGCTTGCACTCTGTCATTATAGGCTATGTTAACAATCTATACCATGGAGCCTAGAAATTCTCCTTCAGTAAACTACAAAAGGTGTAAAACACAGTGAAAAGGCTAATCCGACTTTTGAAATCCTCAATCACATTACCCCAGCCCTTATAAGCTTGCTTTGACTTCCAGTGTATTGATGTATTGTGTTTAAGACACTGTAGATAACACGCCAAGCTCTCCATGGAATAGGACACACATTCCTACGCGAATTCCTGAATCCAACACACTCCTGTTACTCAAAATGCCACTTTTTAACGAAAGTATGCATTCATGTTTTATGACAGAATTCTGTTTGCAATACATACATTTTTTACCGACTACTGAAAGGTAGTGGTGTGGGATTCGCAAACAGGAATAACCACTGTCTATTCTTTCAAAAATGTGAGTTATGGTGGGGTTTTTTCCAAGTGCAATCTTTTTTCTTTGAAGAAAAAAAGAAAATGCGTTGTATTTCCTCCCAAAAAGTTGCTTTATTTAAAAATAGTCACAAACGTGGTGGTCTGCCGACCTCAGCAGGCCACCACCCCTGTGATGGCAGCAATTCCTAGTTGGTCACAATTTGCGACCCACTTCATTAATATACATGAGGTATGTCGAATCGTGACCCACTACAAATCATCATTTTGTGAACCAACTGCATAGATCGGTTCCAACAAAAAACACTGGATGCAAAAATACTTATTGTAAATTATGCCCTCTGGTCCTATGTTTTACATTCCGCTGGATAAGGAATTGATTTTCTAATTTAAATATCTGGATACAAATGGAAGTCCAAAGTTTACTTCCTTGTAATAAGGAGCAAGTCAGCTACTGACAATCGTGACATGAAAGAGATGCCCTAAATACGCCTCTTCCAAATACCAATTTGGTATGTAGTCACAAACCCAATTGCAATTCGGTAACGTATTACCAAATCGCAATTTTGTTTCATACCTTTTTTGTGGTCACAAACAGCCTGATTCTGCGAATCGCCCATTTGCAAACCCAAAAGGCTTCACACTTCTGGCCCCTAGCTCTTTGTGTTGTCAGACTGTTAAATGGTCCTGAATTACTTCACAGGATAACGCCTATCAATTACTGAACTGCTGAACCCCTGTAAAAAGGACGTTAATGCACCTTCATGGTAAGGACTCAACAATGCAATATTCAATTCATATCTTGGAACCTGAATGGCCTGAGATGCACCAGGAGGCAAAGATTAATATTTAAATACTTAGAGTTGTCCCCTGCGCATGTGTGTCTGTTACAACAGACGCATTTGAATAGGACAGAGTCTGAATCAGTTTTTTCGAAAATACCTTGGCTTCAAAGTTTTTGTTATTCCCAGCAAACATTGAGTATCCGTGGGGTTGCCATCTTGGTAAAAAAGGGAATCACTTGCACAATAAGATTGGTTCAGACAGATCAAACAGGCAGATGGATCATTTGCACTGTTGGATTTTGAGGAAGACAAGTTGATTTGCTCTTCGTATTATGGTCCTAATACGGATGACTTTTCCTTTCTAGTTAAGTTAAGTTGCAGGACAAGTTAATTATGGTAAATCCCCCATTTATTATAGGGGGGATTTCAATGTCCTGTTTGACCCAGTGAAGGAGAGATCCAATGTTAGTTCGTGCTATTGGGACCCCGAGATCTCACAGGGTAATGAAAAATTTACTATCTAACATCAACCTAGTCAATTTATGGAGAGCAAAGATGGGGGATGCGGATGGATTCACATTCTATTGTAAAAAGAACCATCACTCCACTAGAATTTATTATGTCCTCGTAAATAGAGCGAATACAGAGAATTTTATTAATATATCTGTATCTCCAAGTCCTCTATCTGACCATGCACCTCTAGTTTTTCTATATTCCTCAAAGATAATACCTCAACAAGTTAGATGGACCCTAAATAGGTCAACGCTTTCGGACCCCGGAATTATCCAGGCAATTAAAGAATCCACCTTGGAGTTTTTCCTTTTTAATCTTGGGTCTGCCTCGGAAGAGGTTGTCTGGGACGCCTACAAGGCAAATTTAAGGGGGTCCCTACGTAGCTTGATAAGTTCAAGGAACAAGCACAATGTTTTAGAACTAAAGATCCTGGAGGGAAGAATCTCTTCTTTTAAAGAAGAAAGAAGTCACATTGGCCAGGATAGGGCTAGAGACCTGGTGTAGATAGAAGAAAAACTCGAGGTGGCAAGACGAGATCTACGGTCCTATTTGGATCAGAAATGTAAGGCACAGTGGAAGGTTCGCAATATGGAAATCTTCGAATACGGGGAGAGAGCAGGTGCCTTATTGGCATGGAAGGCAAGGATTGATAGGGCAAAGAACAATATTAGGGAACTTATAATTTATAATGCAGGAACTTAATCTAGTGAGCCCGCAACTATGCAGAACTGTCTTCTATCTCGCTATGCGAATCTTTATAAGGAAGAAATTGATCCCTCACATGATGCAATAATATCGTGGCTGATGGGTAAAACGATGCCTGTCCTTACAGATACAACTAGGGATTTTTTAGATTCACCTATCTCTATGGAGGAGATTAAGGAACAAATAAAGAGGGCAAAAACCAAGAAGGCAGCGGGTCTCGATGCTCTTCCTAGCGAAATCTATAACGACTTGGTGGATGAGCTTCTGCCTGTACTCCATACGTTATTTAATAAGGTATATAGTTCCACAGGGAAGGTCCCTAGCTCATGGAAAGAGGCCACAATAGTTTTGTTTTTAAAGCTTGGGAAGGATCCCCTGCTGCCTGACTCTTACCGCCCAATCTCCCTGCTGAATGCTGATTATAAGATCTTTATTAGCATATTAGCAGGGAGATTGGGTAAACTTACACCCAATCTGATCAATCCCGACCAGAAGGGCTTTATGCCCGGGAGAGTCATCCAGGAGCAAATCCAACTGTTAATCGGCAACATCGACCTAGCAGAAAATGGGGGGGATCTTTTGGCAGTAGGGACATAAGATGCCGCTAAGGCCTTTGCCCGGGTCTGTTGGAAATACCTATGGGCGGTGTAAAAGGGCATGGGTATGGGTCCGACCTTTGTCCAGACCTTAAAAAACTGCTATAATGGAGCCTCTGCAAAAATCGTATCAAACGGCTCTTTGACCTCTTGCTTCAAAATCCAGAGAGGAACAAGACAGGTGTGTCCCCTATCTCCCATTCTGTTCAATATCTATATTGAGCCCCTTGCGCAGGTGATCAGGCAGGATAATATAATAAGCCCTTTTAAATCAGGAAACTATCAGTTTAAAATTGCTTTATACGTGGATGATATTATAAATTATACTGTAGATCCTGATATCCCTATCCCACATTTAGAAAATGTGTTGGAGTTTGGCGTGATCTCAGGGTATCTGGCCAATTCAGATAAAACCGAGATCATGTGTCGGAATTCGGTGTACAGTTACGGCCCCGTAAGCAATGAGTTTAGGTATGTAGGAGTAAAAATAGTAAAGGATTTAAATAAAATACCTTTGATTTATTTGAAAATAATCAAAAAAGATAAAGACTTTCTCTTCGCCAGGTGGAAAAACCTCCCTTTATTGATCTATGGGAGAGTTAACCTGGTGAAGATGTCGGTATTGCCTAAACTGACCTTCCTTTTAAGGTTGTTCCCTCTTATCTTTCCACAGGATAGTATTAACAAAATTCAAGGGAAGATAGGCAGCTTTATTTGGGGGCAGAAAAACGCCAGGCTATCCTGGAAGAAACTACGAAGGAAGTTGTTGAAAGGTGGCCCGGCAATTCCTGACATAAATTTATACCTGTTGACTTTCCTTTTTTTTTTTTTTTTTTTTTTTATAAATTTTTATTGATGTTGACAGGGTGACAGAAAAAAAAAGAAAAAAAGCAAGAAAGCAAAGAATCAGCAAACATTCGTAAGACAATCATAAATTGTTTACAAAAAAGGAGCTAGCGAATAAACAGATTAGTTATGGTGTGTGGTCATCTTAATTAAAGTTGCATTTACATTTTTAATACATGAGGGTTTCACATTTCAACAGTATAAAAACAAGTTCCTGATTTTAATCTATGAAGCTACCCCAGATTCTATCAAATTTTTTTAAAGATCGTGCCCCCCTGAGATTAGCTAGAGCCAGTTCCATAGCATGTACCTCTGTTACCAATGTCCACCACTTCCAGACCGTCGGAGTATCTAAATCTATCCAAGCCCTAGCTAAGGTTAATTTAGCACATGAAAACAATATAGTCGTTAAAGGAGATAATGGAGATGTAGATAAATTAAAATCTATCAGAACCGAAGCGGCCGTGATTGTGGGCAGTGGGATATTTTTTATTCTTAAAACCCTCAGTATATCGTCCCAAAAGCTCTTAAGTTTGGGGCATGAGTACAAGATATGAACTAGATTAGCTGCTACAGCCGAACATTTGGGACATTTGGTACGGCTACTAAAAGTAGGGTTCGAAGACCATCTAGCGATCCTTTCAGGTGTGTAGTAGAGCATACAGGTCGTTCGATATTGTTGGAGCCTAAGGCTAGATGAGCGTACCAGTTTATTGATGTTAGTAAGAGAATTCTCTATCTGCTTGGGCGTAACATTTAGATTTAATTGTGTGCTCCATTTCAAAGCCAGTTTGTCGTTGTCATTTGTTTTGAATGTACTGAATATTCGATAAGCTTCACTGATAGTGGATTTGTTCCTATTTGAATAAAGACATGCCCATATATCGCATTCAGACAGAGTTTGTATCTTTTTTTTATTAATCAAATAATCGTGGATTTGCATATATTTAAATCTTGAGGTTTCAGGTAAATCATATATTTGTTTAAGCATGTTAAAATCTAGAAACCCTTGCCCGCCGTATAAGTCAAGTAAAATATTAATCCCTGAAGAAGCCCAGCTGTTGGTGGTAGAATCTGTAAATATAGCCGGGAGACCTGGGTTGCCCCACAACGGTAATTTTGGGTGAAAAAAAGTTGTTTTACAAAATTTTAATATGTTTTCCCATATTTTAATGATATCTCTAGCAGTCTTAAATCTTACCCTTTTGTAATAATTTGGGTCGTTGATTCTGAACAAAAAGGATAATGAGTCTTGTTTTAGCATAAAATAATGAAAAAAAAGTGTACTACCCCCATGCAATAAAGAGCGTATGCGTATAATAAATGAAGACCAAAAATATAGTTTGAAGTCTGGGGCATTCAACCCCCCCTTATTTATATTATTTTTCAGCATTTTTAGTGACCTTCTGACTTTTTTGTAGCCCCAAATAAAACTACTAAGAATCCCATCTAAGTGTTGGAAGAATTTATTATTTAATGCCAGTGGAATCGATCGGAATAAATAAACATATTTAGGGAGTATTTTCATTTTTATAAGGTTTATCCTGCTAATCATATTCAAAGGGAGTTTGTTCCATTTTTTCAATATGAGAGTAGTCTTTTTAGTCAAATCATTGTAGTTTATCTTATTGATGTCTTGTATTCTGGCTGTTAGTTTCACCCCTAAATAAGTGGCCTCTTTACATATCTCAGGAATAGGTGCGGTAGGAGAATAATTGGCTATAACTTGCGTCTTCTGCTGGTTAAGCTTATAGCCTGACACCTTCCCAAATTTCTCAGCCTCGGTATATATCCCCTTCAATGCCTTGGCCACATCTGTGGTGTATACTGCAATGTCGTCAGCGTAAGCTGTCATTTTCAGTTCCTGTGAACTGGAGCTAAATGGAGCAATCAATATTTGGGAGTTAAGGGCAGATAAAAAAGGTTCCAGCGTAAGAGCAAATAATAGGGGAGAAAGAGGGCACCCCTGCCGGGTCCCCCGCTTTATTGGGAATTCTGATGAGGTCAGACCCCCATAACTAATACAGGCGGTAGGTTTATCATAGAGCGCTTTTATACCCTTTAAGAAGCTGCCTCCAAAGCCCATTTTAGACAGTACGCACCAGAGATAAGTCCACCCCACCCGGTCGAAAGCCTTTTCAGCATCTAATAGTATCATACCGAGTGGGGTGGATTCAATCTCCGCAATATCGAATGCCGTTATTGCCATATTTACGTGTATCGTTGTGTCTCTCCCTGAGATAAAGCCGTGTTGTTGCGGATTTACAATTCTAGGCATGTGTGGGGCAAGTCTGTGTGCGATGATCTTGGCGAATATTTTGGCATCCGTATTTATTAGAGAGATGGGTCGATATGACCCTCTCTCCTCTTTAGGCTTCCCCTTTTTAAAAAAAAAAATTATTTTGGTCCGATTCCAGGATTTAGGGGTTGTTCCATTTATTCCGATTGATTGAATTACTTCTAAAAGAAGTGGTTCTAGTTCTAGTCTACAGATTTTATACAGTTCTAGAGGTATCGAATCTTCCCCTGCCGCTTTTCCTGCTGGTAATGTATTGATAGCCTGTTGAAGTTCGATCAGTTGTATGTCGTTGGAGAGCGCATCCAAACCTGATAAATTCTCTGTGTTTACTGTGTAGTCGTTCAAATATTCCTTAATTTGATCTGTGTTTACGGGGCTGTCCGGGGTATATAAGTTTTCGTAATATGATGCAAATTGGTCTAGTATGTCTTGTGGTCGGTTATATAACTTGTTCCCCAGTCCCCGAATGTTAGGAATTAGTGTGTCAGCTCTTTTTTCCGCCACCTTGTAGGCTAAAATTCTACCAATCTTGTCTCCGCCCTCATATTGGGCAAATTTAAATTTCTGGATCCTTGCACTGTTTTTGCGAATAAGATTGGCTTTTATATCATTTTTCAGCGCACTAAGTTTTATGTTAATTTCCATTGCCGATGGAGAATTGATCTGTAAAGCTTTAGCTAATAAGTCTTCTTGGTTGGTTATGTTCTCTAGTACTGTAATCTTATGTTGTTTTTGTTCTGCGTTTTGCCTAAAAACGTACGCCTGGGTAAAGCCCCTAATGCTTGCCTTGCAAGCATCCCAAACCATACAACACCCGGTTGAATTCCTATTGATGTTGATAAATTCATTTATATGAGTCTTGAGTTGTATCACATAAGTAGTGTCTGAAATTAGATATCTTGGAAAAGAAAATGGCCTAGGTGGTGTCCTGGTACTTTGTGTATTGAATGTCAGTATTAGCGCGTTATGGTCAGATGTGATCCGGGGACAGAGGATCAAATAACCTGTCCGTAATAAATTATCGCTCACTAGAGCCATGTCTAGTCTGCTACACATCTTATGGGGAGCAGAATAGTACGTATATCCTGGTAGGGTTGGATATAAATACCTCCAAGCGTCTTTAATGTTATGTATCTGACATAAATCTAATATTGATGATCTAGTCCTATGCATCCTTTGATGTACGTGAGGTTTAGTTGTATCAATTTTGTAGTCTAGGATGCAATTAAAATCTCCCATTACAATTATCTCCCCCGCCCAATCCAGAAGTTTCACGTTTAGTTGGTCAAAATACTTTGGTTCGTCTATATTTGAGCCATAAACAGCACATAGGACATATTTAACGTTTGCATAGCTGATTTGCACTATAGCCCATCTGCCATCCTTATCGTGTGCGGTTTGGAGTACCTCTACCCTAAAACGTTTATCCTTGAGTATAGCCACTCCTCTCGTAGAATTCACAAAAGTGGAACAAACCAAAACATCATACCCTAATTGGTTTAGGATTTTCCTATCTTTCCAAATAATATGAGTTTCTGTTAATAAACAAAAATGGGGGTTATGTAGTTTCAACTCTTCTGCTACTAAGGATCTTTTATTTTTGCTATTCAGCCCTGCCACGTTCCAAGCTAAACATTTTATAAAATGCATTTTAATGCCAGTGAAAATACTACGCTCCTCTTCAAATAACCATGTATAAAAGCTAATTCTCTAGAGCCTCTATAGCACAAAATGATACCGTCTGAAATCAGTAAAAGGTTGCAAACTTTATCGAATTGGTTCCCCCTGTCATCCTGCCAACAGTTTTTATTATAACCCTCCCCCTTCCCTTCCCCTTGCCCCCAACCTGCGGAGAAGGGGCCCCACCCCCCTCCCATCCCCCTCCCCCTGGCTCTCTCCCCAGCCGGGGAAGAACCGCCCTCCAGTAACTGCTGCCGTTGGTGAGGCAGCACGTATGGTGACACACCCATGAGTCTTCCCGCCCCCCCCACTTCCATAAGCAAACTTCATGATACAAACTGTAAAAATTTGCATGAGTTTTTTTGTTTCCCCCCCCCCCCCACACCTTTTTTTTTTTTTTTTTTTTTATTTTTTATTTTTTTTTTTTTTGTTGGTTTTTTTTCCCCCTCCCCTTTTTTCCCCCCCACGTGTGTATACCGTGTGTTTAACCCCCCTCGGTCACCCTCATGTGCCCTCATATACCCAATTCATCAATAGTGACAATGCTGTTATATTACGTTTTTAGCTCTGATTAGAGCTAATACTAGAGAGATAGTTCTCTGCCTCTTTTACATCGTTAAAGGAATACGTATGTCCGTTTCTTATAACCTTGAGGCGTGCGGGCTCTTGAAGAAATACCTGCCCTCCGTGATCTTTAATTGGGTCCATGAGTTTACGGAGTTGCCACCTCCTTTCCATAGTATCCCTGCTAAGATCTGAGCGTGCAAAAATCGATAGCTCTCCTACCGCAATCGGGGAGTTAGGGCGAGCTCTCTGCCAAACCGCTTGTCGTAGAAGGAAATTGCCAAAATATATGAGAAAAGGGCGAGGGAATTGGTTTCCTTTATTCCTCTGGAACAGGGGCAAACGATGGGCTCTCTGGATTTGCGAGTCCCAGTCCCAGTCCGCTAGGTCTGGGAAGGCCTTCTGAAGTACCCCCACTATGTAAGCTCTGGGGTCCGTGCCCTCTGATCTCTCCGGGATACCAAAAAGTCGTAGATTGGATCGTCTTTGTCTATTCTCCAAATCTTCGACCTTTAGCTGCAGTGCCTTCAGCTGGTCATCGTGTTTTCCTACTGCTCCTTCAAGTTTGATATTTATCTCCTCCACCTGCACCACACGTTCCTGCAGTTCTATGGTTTCTTGGGAAACCCCCCCGATTTTGGTGGTAAGGTCCTGTAAGGAAGATTGCATCTTGTTGTTATCCTCCCTAAGCTGAAGGTAGTGTTCCTGTGCCTCTGCCCGCTGGTTGCTCAATTGTTTGCTCAGCGTGATAAGCATTTCGTCTAGAGAGGATGTACCAGCTCCGGCTCTTTCTCTGGTTGGATCGGTAGTTTGGGGAGTCGAGGGAGAATCCCCACATATCTCAGTTGTAGGAGAGGGATTACCTGCTGCCTGGTTGTGCAGCTGGGTAGATAAATGAGTAGATAAATAAGTTGTTGAATGTAGAGCGGTGGGGTCAATGTTCAGGTAGTTAGTGCTTGCCTCATCCGATAAGCTCGATTCTAACCCATTATAAGGCTCCTTCACCGGCTCTTGATCTTGGTCTTGGTCTTGGTCTTGATCTTGTTCCTGTACTTGTCCTTGAGGTTGTTGCCCTTCGGTCTGTTCCGCCATGGGTAAATTATCTAGATCAATTGGAGGGCTATCCCCCGGGGGTATCGTTACTGAAAGAGTGTCTGTAGGGCTCCCGCCAGATAGCCGCAGTGTCATAGTTTTAACCAGACCCTTTGTAACAATCCAGCTTCTTAACGGGCTTTTTTCCAATGTGTGTTTTCTCAAGGGTGGGTTACTACCAGTCTTTAATTTTGATCGTTTAGAGATAGCACCACCCCTGTTGCTTTTCTTAACCTTCTGCTTGCCCTTTCCTTTATTTTTTGGGGTCTTGTCCTCTTCAGCTTCAGACTCTGCCTCCAAATCCTCGTAAGAATCAATCTCGTTATCTACGGGTAGGTTATCTACAGGTAGCAGAATATGTGTTGAGTTCTCCCCCGTCTCTTCAGGCGCCTCAGGCACCTCAAGGGCTTCTGTTAAATCCACCAGATTACTTGGGTTAATGTCATTAGGGGGGGGTATCTTTTGTATTATCTTAGAAGGTGACTTGGGGCAGATTTTGTTTATTTTACTAACATCGGGCTCCATGATCAAATTCTGTACCCTTAAGGAGTCGCTAGAGTCTGTGTCCCTATTTATTTCAGGGCTTAAATTTGACTCCGCACCTTGGTAGCATAGGGGCATTGTAATTCCTTCTGTCTGTTGTGTCGGATTGATGGAAGTATTTTTTAAGGCTTGTGGGGGTTGTAGGATTATCTCCCCCGGTGCCCCCCTCAAAGCTGCTGCTGCTGATGCTTTAGCCCCCTTTCTGTCTGCCTTGTTCTGCGGCCCAGCTGGAAAAACAGAAGGTCTCAGTACCTGTTTCGATGCGACGGTGCTGGTGCTGGTGCTGGTAATCTTCCTCTCCCCCGCAGGAGCTGAAACAGGAGCTGAAGCAGGCGCTTGAGTAAGGGTGCACACGATCGCCTCATTGCTCCCATTGTTCTCTGACAATTCCAAAATCTGTGGGGGAGTGGCCGCTGCCGTCGCTATGGTTGGCGCCATAACTTGGGGTGCATCAGCAATAGCAGCAGCGGTAGGAACAGAGACGGGAAAGAGAGTTACCGGGTGTGCTGGCGCTGCCGCTGCCGCTGCTGTCATCGTGGCCGCCGCTGCTGTGGCCACCGCCTGTTTGCTGTTCCGGGTCTGTCTCGGCGGCAACGGGTTAGGATTTTTGGGAGACATCCTCCGTAGCCAAAGGACACCAGCGCTCAGGCGCTGACTGACTGCAAGACCCAACCAACCGATCCCGGAGCTGCCGACCCGTCCTCGTAGCAGCCGCTGCAGTAGTCGGGTGGTTACCGGGATAGAAAGCGCCGGCATCAGTTTGTCTCAAAATGTCAAAATCGGTCTTCTTCGGAGGGGGTCTCGAAGGGGGGTCTCAAAGCGAAAATTAATCCATAAAGGTCGCTCTTTCCGCCAAGTTTAGTGAGGTAGAGCGGAGCTCACGGGTGTGTCCACCAACGCGGATCCTCACTCCGCCATCTTGGACTTTCCAATGTAAGGGCATAAGGATGCTCCTCTCTATTCCAATAGAAACCCCTTGGGGCAGACTTTTAGGGGAACATGTGTTAGTGGAGGGTGGTAGTGGGCAGGTGGGGCTTTTATATAAGTTTGGGGCTCCTAGATTTTTCAAGAGGGTACACTTTAAGGTTTTAAAAGTGGCCTTGCAGACATGGTACAAACTAAGGCATATCTGGGGTGTTGGTTATTTTTCCCCTGCACCAATCTGGGATTCACTGGGAACTCCAACTTGTTTGGGGGATAGCTTAGCAATCCCAATTAAAAGAGCGGGTGTGGAGAGGTGGCTGGATCTTGTCGAATCGGAAGGGGTTCTCCCCTGGGAGATACTGTCAGACAAGATTGGTCCTGAGTTATCAAGATTTAAGTACCTTCAGTTAAGGTCATGGTTTGAGGTGGAGGCTGGAGGCTGGAGATACAGTAGGAAATTGGGAGCTAGAGCAGCTATTCCAAAATGTACTACCTAGGAAAAAAGAGGTATCATTGTGGTGCAAAAGCCTTTTAGAAGCAGTAGATCATGAGGTCCCCCCACAGTCAGCTGTTTTGAGCTCCATCCCACTTCTCCAAGATACTGAAAACCTTTTTGATTTTTCTATAAAGTTAATGTATAGATATATTAAGCCTGCGAGCTTAAAGAAAAATCACTTCTTTGAACTAAATAGGTTATACTATACCCCGGCTAAGATCGCCAAATTTGTAGCCCACACTGCTCCAGTCCCAGCCTGCCGAGGTGTTCTATCAATAAAGTGTACGATATTCATATGTTTTTCGAATGTGCAGAACTGGGCCAAGTCTGGAAAGACGTGGGAGACACTTTGGCAGACATTTTACAAATACGTATAGTGGTGGATCTCTCTTTGGTGTTTTTTGGCCTGAATAAACATGGTATTACGACATCTTTACAGCCCCAGATAGGCTTACTTCTTTACCTGGTGATTTTGGCTAGAAGAGAGATTTGCATCAGATGGAGGACCCTGCACCCCCAACCAGAGAAAGCTGGATTAAAACCGCCCTACGTATGGCAAATTTAAACCAAGAAGAATTGCCTGTTAACATCTGGTCCGCTTTGTAAATTTGGGGACTCCGCCTGCACATGATAAACAGTTAAGATCTTGAAATTGTTATGCTTGTCCAGTGATTACACCCAGTCCTCGGGATAAAGAGGAAGGCCTTGGATGGCTAGACGAAAGCAGTGAGTCGAGTGGAGCACAGTTAGTATAAAGTGACTTGTCAAAACTGCTGAGTCTGTGGGGAGATGAGGACAAAAAAAATTAAATTTAAAAAAAGACTCAACAATGCAGGTATGTTTTTGATTAAAACTGCATGAAGTGCAATACATCACGTCTCACAAAACCTATAAATATGAGCAAATATGACAACAGCATCAAGCATCAAGTTTACCACCACGTAAGCAGACTCCATACCAGTACCTCACAAACTCGTCCACTAAGGTCAAGTTCTAACCACAACCAAACACATACGTCTACCTGCAATAGCTCTGGACAATTAGGGTACCCTGACGTGACACTACTGATAGCTGCTTGCTTTACATTTGACAAATTTACAAGGACCTCCGCCGTACTGGCACAAGAATAAGTATTTACAAACCCTGGAGTACAAATTATCCCTGCATGATATTTGATCACCCATAGGGTAACAACTCCCGTGCTTTGGAACTCACTTCCTTTGCACATTAAAACTGATCCCACCCTTATTAATTTCCGCAAATCACTGAAGACTTGGCTTTTCAATCAATGAGAACGTGCTCTGATTGGTGTTGTAATTCTGAGTATTTGCTGCGCCTAGACACCTTAGGGTATTAGTTGCGCACTAAAAATCCCATAAATAAATAAATAAATAAATATGGTAATCTTACGTTTTGATAAATCCATTTACAAGTGCAAGTTCACTTTTATGACTATATTTCACTCGTAAATCAAGCCATTTGTATGTAGGTTGAGCTCAGACACCCAGATCCCATTCTGTAAAATTCAGAAAGTCCATCGCCTTTATTTTGAGAATCATTTTCAGTTTTACCAGCAAACATCTTTATATCAAGAAAAACATCTTTATATCAGGAGAAAAATTGTACGTGAATCTGTTTTGAGTAGCATGATTTTGAACAATACTGTCTAATGTTAGTATGAATTTGTGTTGACTTTAGTTTCATCTACCTGAAGAAGGCTTAAACTCTGAAACACGCGTTGTGTTTTTTCATCGACTGCCAGCCTTTGAATTGTTTGACAACTTAACAACTCCTTCTCTTGGTTTTTAAACGGAAAAAATCGTTTTATGTATAGCACTGTAAAGTTGTGTTTGTGAAAAATGATTTGTGGCATTTTACTATTTATGTATAAAAACAATCAAAAGATTTAAAAAGAAGTATATATCTAATAAGTATAAAGAAAATATAAAGAAAATATGAAGTGAAAAAAATGATACATTAAAATAAAGAAACACAATACTGTATCAAAAAGGAATTGTTTGCAGTTTTATATACATGATTAATTAATGTGCACTGTTTTCACACAGATCAAGGCCTGATGCTTTACATTAACTAATTATTATATATCTTGTGAATGGCTTTTTCTTTTACCTCAAATGCTATTGTTCCCTGCAGCTAGCAAGATTCATTGTTTTCAGTAGGGGTCCCCTTTTTTCAAAATTGCAATTACTTGTATATCATGAAGAGCTCTTAAGGTATATTATGTATTATATTTCGTTTATAAAATATTCTAAAGTGCTATTCTTGTCTGACTTGGAAGAAAAATTAACCTGATTGCCTGTGCAGTGCCCAGGGACGTAAACTTCAGTACTTAACATCTTTATTGTATGATTAATTAAAATCCTTTACAAAAGCGGCAGAAAGTGCAAGTTTAGAAAAGGTAATAATAAAATGCATAACATCTAGTAAACTAACCACAAACTATTTTAGTTCAAGTGCAAAAATGCAGATCATTTCCTTGTGCATGTTCCTCCCCCAAAAATGGAACAAAAATGCAGCTCATTTGCTTCTGCATGTTCCTTCCCCAAAAATGGAACTATGACGCTTATGTCTTAACATATTAATTCTGATTAGCTGACTTTCTGTTAAACATATATTGTTAATGCTGATAAAAGTTCATATACAGAGGGCCTAGCTAGCAATGCTGAGGCCTGGTAGTTCTCAAATGAACTTACTGCTGTCAGAAATATTTCCAATTGATTTATGTGCTGAGCCTTACATTTGGCAACACAGACAGACTTTGGTTGAATCAAATTGATAAAAAAAAACAGTCATGATGATCTTGGCTTACTTCAGAGCCTTCGATACCCTCCGCTGAGAGACAGCACTAGCTATTTGCTTACCTGTTAAAAATGATTAATGGTTTTGAATATTATTGTGAAACAGAACTATTTAGAGTACTTTGGATGATAAAAAAAATAAAGAGAAAACAGTGCTCAGACTGGCTTCTGCCCCATGGTGAATTTTACATTAACTGAAAAGTAAGTGGCCCATTTTGGGGAAATTCCTTGTTTTCCAGTGGCATCTTGGCCTCCATTGTAAATGTATTGGAAATCGAATGATGCACAAGGAAATAAGAAGTGGTATTTTGCGAAGCATCATAGGCAACCAAGTTATTCCTGCACATATTCTGTGAATTAATTGTTACTTCAGTCAGTCTTCAACCACTGTGCTAGATGTGGCAGATGGAGAGTTACGGATTGTGATGTAGGTAGGGTGTGAGTTTCTACTTGTGGGTGTACTAGGGGTCTATGGAGCCAGATATAAGTAAGCATACAGAAGAGTAAGTCACTGTTTACCTCATCAGGAATGGGGACCCTAGTCAGTAAGTAATTTTTATTATGCATGATTAATTAAAATATTTGCATACACACATCAATAAAAGATTTCTTGTTCACAGTTAAAATAAAATAAAAACTGTTTTAAAAAACCATTGATAAACATGTTTCCGGTTATACAATTGGCCATTATTGTTGTCGGTAAGTCTAAAGTGCTTGTGCATCTGAAAAAGCTGGACTAACAGTAGTTTCCCTGAGTTGACCAACCATCCTATTGCAGCGTAATAGAGTGTATTATTTTGAGCATATAGTTATCGTTTATTTAAAGTGCTGGTGCGGCTGTAAGGTGCTGTTACTTGCTTTTTGTACCTCATTTCAAGGGGTGCCTAGGGGACTCCTAGTCAGGGTGTTGTACTTGGAGACAGGCCTGGCATATAGCTATAACAGAAGCCTGGCATCTTGGGAAAAGTCAAAGAGTTGTCTAGTGATTCTAGCGTACTACTTCTTCCCATCGCTTCTGTTTAGGCAATATCACTTCTGGGTATTAAGCGGAGGCGGCCATGCTTAGGGTCTTATTCAGACGTTGATGAAAGGGGAAGCCTCCTGTAAATTGGGGGTGTTTCCCTCCACCAAACTGGTGGTTCCCCTGCTCTACTTTAAGTCAGGAGAAGTGACAAAATTTCACCGGCAGAGCCGCAATTCACTGGATCCACTATTGTAAACTTCTGACCTGGCAGCCCATCCCTTAAGGGCCACCAGGTCACAGTGAAAGTTGGCCCGCTTATTGGTGGTGGGTTGACTGTCACTGATTTTCCCTGCCCATGTTCACAAAGCGAGGAACAGCAGACACAGGAAGTGAAGATGGAGCATGGAGGCTGGCCCCCAAGCACAGTGAAAAAACTCACTGCACACTAGGGACATTTATTTTTTATACCAAGATAAATCTCACACTTTGGACATTTGTTTTCTCAATACAAAAGAGTTTTCCAAGCTGCGGGTTTGGCAAGCTTTGAAATGTTCCCCAGTAGTAGCTGTTTCTCCCAACAGGCAAAAATGAACTTCGGCTGTCCTATTATGGCATAGACTCCCAATTAGATTGAAAATGGTAAGCAATACCAGCAAAAGAGACACGCAGAGCTTTTTCTACCCATAATCGCCGCGCTGGAAGACACAGACAAAGGAAAAATTAAGGAAGATAAATGTGATAAAACTGCATCTGGAGATTTTGAGTAGAGTCGGAAAGAAACAATAGTGGCGTTAGACACCATAATGAAAACGCTGGAATTGCCAAAGAATGCTGTAGAAGCTGAATTGTAGGGGGCAGAATCATGGATACCAATTTTATAAGGAATGTCCACATGTTTCAGGTGTCAATGAGGGGTGATGAGGTGCTACTGGTGCTTGATCACAGAATGTAGTCATTGCAAGATTCATATTGAGCGAAGAATGTTTGGATATTGGGATATCCCTCCCCATCAAGTGAAAAACCTAGCAAGCAAGGTTTAAATATATTTCTGCTTAAGTCAGGAAAAAATGGGGCTAAACACTAGAGGAACAAGACTGGCTATTTAAGAGTCATAAAAGTAATCTCTTTGTGCGACTCACAGATGTTTTGCAGATAAATCTATAGATTGGGCGCACAAACACGGATGAACTAACAAAATGTTGAGGACATATGTTACCATGGTTGGAGAGGGGAGGGGAAAAAACATATACTTAATCATTATTCATGGAGGTTTTCTCTGTGGATACAGAACAAAATTAATTCAGTGCAAATGCACTGTTTTGCACAATTTTAGAACCAGAAAACTGTGTACCCAAAGACAATCTATCTAGTATAGAGATATGGAAAAAGGCAATCACCTAGAGAACTACAAGACTGGTACTTTGTTAGCATAATTATTTGGTGCAAATTTGCAAAAAAAGAATGTATTAAAAAGTACCTACATAAATCTGCATTTTTGTGTTTAGGTTTTGTTTGTGATTCAGACAGATGACCTTATGGGTGAGTAGTGGTTGTAGGAAATTGGGTTACTGGTTGAGGGGGGTGAAACCTTACTCAAGCACCAACCACAATATCTGTCAGGGTGAACACAAGCAACCCCCACATTAACTTCTGGTAGCTTGGCAATGGGTAAAGTATTTATTTAGAACTTCAAACAGTAATAAAGTGGAAACACAACAGAAGAAAAATCTCACACTGATTGGAAAGATAGAGTAAAATGTAATAAATGATTTGAGACCAAAAGGACAAAAACCCAATCAGTAGAACTGGAGATACGCAATTTTAAAGATTTAAGTGAAAATAGTGTCAAGAAGCACTAAGCGCCAACTGTGGTCATTGGTTGTGCCAGACCAGGACAGAGTCACAAGTTCAGGTTGACCGCGATGGAGCACAGGCCGGATACAGAGCCAAGTTAGGCCCCCCGGTAAAGTACCTTAAATCTAGGTTGCAGAGTGTTGCAATATACAGTACAGAGGATACATCTCACAGCGGCAGCTCCGATGGACTGTGGGGCTGCAATGCAAGGTCCGGATGGAGATGCATCATGCAGCGGCTGTTCTGATGTGCTGCGGGGCTCTGATAAGAGGTCCTACATAGAGAAGTGTTGCACAGCGGCCGTTCCGAGGAGCTGTGGGTTATGATGCAATGTCCTCTGTGGAGATGTGTCACACAGCAACAGTTCCAGGGTGCTGCTGGGCTGTGATGCTAAATCCTGCATTGAGATAGGTTGTGCAGTGTTGGTTCCATGGTGCTGCTGGATGATGTGTAGGGCTGCATTGGTTCTGCAGTGTCTTTGGCTGGGCTGGTAGAGCACCTTCAGGCCCCACTTCCATAGGTCCAGGACTGGGGCGGCACCACTTTGGGGGCAAGACTCACAGCAAGCAGAGTCTCTGTGTTGGTTCAAGGTAGTTGGAGCCTTTTCTGTCCCTGTGGCTCTGATCTGAAGGCCAGCCAACTAGCCCTTGGGGTCACACTGGTGGTCCTGGACTCAAGATGCAGGCCAAGTCCTATCACTTAAGCAGCAAGGCAGCAGTGCAACAGAGTAGCAAGCCTTCTTGCAGAGCAGCACTGCAGTCCTTCTGAGTCTCCCACAGGTCCAGAGGTGTACTTAAGAGTTGGGTCTGAGGGTTCATTATTTATACATTCTTGTCCACAGACACAGCGTGTATATTGCTTCACTGAATATCCAACTTATCATCTTTCGCCGACAGAGCGAGGGTGAGTCTGATTAGCTTCAATGTAATGTCCAAGTTTTGTCCCTGTTAAGTCTATGTCTTGTATGTGTAAATCACATTGGAAGAAACACAGCACTAATGGCAATATGTTTCTTGTTTTCCTCCAGTACTCGAGAGCACGTTTGATCGGCTCTCTTTTAACGAATTGACCAGTTGGCAAATAGGCGCACCACTAACAGGGTGAGTGCTTTTGGAGTACCTACCGTAAACCTTCATGCTGTTGGTTTTTTTACAAAAACTTAGCCCATACATTTGTGTTACAGGTGTCCGCCTACACTTCTGGGGTTACATGAATGCAATGTAACTATGCTCCTTCCCTTCACCGTCCCGTCCTGATGAAGACCCGCCTATGAGGATACAAATTGCCCTTTTTATCCTTGGGTCGAAACGTCGACATCTTTCCATACAGTGAGCCTGCATCTCCTATGCCCCTGCCCACTCACCCCTTCTGAAGACCAAAAACCATCTGAGCGAAGTGATCGCTGTAAAGACAATTACAACTCCTTTACAGACTAACTTTTGAGGGCAGGCTCTGTCTAGAATCAAAGCCAACAGATTCTTCAATGACCATACTATTCAATATCCCCTGACCGCTTGGTCCTTTCTTTCCTTTGCACGAGCACAAGAATTTCTCACTCTATGCACTTTATTCTCTCTCGGTAACCCCTTCTGTTCCGAATTGTAGATATTGTATATTTGTGTACTGCCCTATGAGGAGATTTTTATTATGAATAAATAGTAGAGTTTTCTCCTCTACTTTAAAAAACGTTAAAACAAACCTGTTTTTGTGTTTGTATTGGACACCGTGTGTATTTTTGGGCTATTATGTTTCTTGTTTTTTTCACTTTAGGAATTAATTTCTCATATGAAAAATAATTGAGCGGAGTAATTTTGGATTAATTGTGTGTGGAATTCTATGTCTAGGACCACCATATCTGCAACACTTGATACCCAGGTCCTAGGACTCTTCTCGGGTTACCCCATATATAACAGCAAAATCTTTAGGCATAACACTCGACACCAATCTCAGCATGCAGCAACATATCAGCCAGGCAACAAAGGGAGCGAACTTCCAGATCAATACTCTGAGGAAACTTAAACCCTACCTCCCAGCCAAAGACTTCCAAACTGCGGTACAAGCACTAGTCATCCCACGAATTGAATACGGCAGCACCGCCCTCTGCGGACTCCCACTAACTACAACCGCACCACTAAAAGCGTCTCTAAATGCTGCAGCGAGACTCATCACTGGGTCAAAAAAGCACTCCCACATTACCCCTGACTTGAAGTCCCTGAATTGGCTGCCTTTTGAAGCCAGAATACATCTGAAAATCGCTTGCATGACACACAAGGCGGTACAGCTAAACTCACCCGGCTACCTTGCTCAGAAATTGACAATCTCTGGGGGAATAAGAAACACGAGAGGCACAAACAATCTTCTGCTGAAACCTCGAAGATTCCGGAAGGAAAAAACATACAAGCGCTCCTTCTCAGGAATGGCGCCAAGGATTTGGAACTCACTCCCTCCCGAAACCAGGCTTATCTCCTCCACCACACTCTTTAAAAAAGAAGTAAAAGCTATCCTTATGGCTAAATACACTTGATCTACTATCTCGAACCCTATTAACACCCTGCACTGATCTGTATTACTTGCTTGACCCCTTTACTTATTTGTATGAGTTGTCTTATCACTTACATGATTGGCTTTGCAGCCACCTATTTGTATTATTTGTACTGTATGATCTACTGATTTACCTATTTGACTTTGTTCCCTCATGTACCCTTCTGTACTGTATGATCTATTGATTTACCTATTTGACTTTGTTCCCTCATGTACTCTTCTATGTAAAGCGCTCTGATATCTGCGAAGATCTTGTTCGCGCTATATAAAACTTTGAAATAAATAAATAATAAATAAATAAATAAATAATAAATACTCACTTTGAACTAGGTGAAGGTTTCGTAGGTGTCCACCCCCAGAGGTTTTTGGAATTTTCTACCTCCCTGCCCTGGCCCCAGCTTGTCTGTGTTCACAAAAGACTAGTGCCAAACCATTTGTGAGTATGCTAAGGCAGAGGCTTTGATATGTACAAGCTTGGTAGGTGACACCCCCTCATCAAGTCAGAGATAGCCCATCATGGGGGCGCTAGAGGGCGCACAAGCGGAATGGCTGCTTAGACACGTAGCTCCCGCTCCTTGGACAGTCATCCTTCCTTTATCCTTCTCCACAGGGTGCCTAATCATCAGATTTCCCCCTCACCTGCTGCTATAAGCTACGATCTACACTCGTCCCAAGTCTGAGGCCGCTACGAGGTCTGGGACCGGAGTTATCGGCCCTTGAAGATCCACCGGTGAATGCCATGGAGCCGGTGAGCGGAGAGGGCCGGCTGCAACAACCTAGGAGACACAGAGGACGGCCACGAGGACGTAGGCCGCGAGATCGGGTAGCCACCCGGAGTCGGACCGTCTACTGCACAGAGGCTCGGAGCGGGGGCTGGTGGCTGTCGCCCCCCTCCCAAGTGCGGATCCCCCCTCGCTGCTGGTTGCTCCTGGACACCAGTACCGCAGGTGAGCCGGCACTTATACCCGGAGACGCGCCGTGGAGCAGGACGACCCCAGAGCGCCCAGAGACGCCCTCATCACGCCGATACTCTGGGCGGGGGGGGCACGAGCCGAGAGGTGTCCGGACCTGAGAGCGGGTGACGCGCCTGTATCCTGCCGTGGGGGGGGGCCGATGCACCAGGCTCTACCCCTGTGTTAATTAGACATTGTGCTTGCTGCCGAAGGTGTCTCTGCTGGCTTGTGCACTCCCAAGATTGCTGAGAACAGGGCCGTGTCCCCCAAACTGATTGGCCCTGCTCTCCCTCCTACTACCAAACTGCGTGGAAAGGCCTTGGGCAGTGCCTGATCTCGGAGGGATCTCTCATGGCACCTTACATATGCTGGGCTTTGCCTTCCCCTCGGCCTGGTACTCGGGGTCTTCACACCTAATACAACACTGCGTGCCTGCATCTACGACCTGCCTACCCTGAGAGGGACAGCTGTAGCGCCACTGACGACTGGGCGTTATCTCCCCCTGTCACAAGAGCACCAGGGGGGCACGGGAAGTGCCGGGTCCCTCTCACTGGACACCTGCTGATCTGCAATGGCGTCATCTTGTCCGGCAATTGCCACGTCGCAAATCACCCGCGCGGGCTGCACATACGGCCTGTTTTAGTGTTCGCCCACTTCACCTCTGGGCTCATAGCGCTGGTACGCTGCGCGGCATCCAAGCGCCGCGACCTGTTGCCACCATGGTGCGGCCTGAGAACCGCCAAACGAAGCTCAGTTTCGATGGCGCCAAGAAAGGTGCAAAATCGATGCCGGTGGATCCTGGGCCTAGCGCGGCCTCCCCGAAGGCCATCACGCCCCCCGCCAAAGACATTGACCTGCACAACCTATTTCAGGAGATGAGGCAAGGGTTTGCCACTGTCGTCGAAAAGGTCGATGGAATCACTGCTCGACTGGATGCCTTGGTACATAAGGTGGATCGCCACGAGGAGCGGCTAACGGCTGCGGAACAACGCATTTCCGACAACACAGATGCCACCTCGACTCACACGACGCAACTGGCTAGGATGGACAATCTGCTCAGGATCATAGCGGCTAAAAACGAGGACTTGGAAGCCCGCAGCCGCTGGAACAACATACGAGTCACTAATGTGCCAGAATCCACAGACACGGGCAGGATGGAGCTATATATTGAAAAACTGCTTAAAGGCTCGATCGGAGAGGATGCCTTCTCCCCCCAGTTCATCGTGGAGAGAGCGCATCGTTCCTTGGCACCTATGCCTAAACCTGGTCCCCCACCGCGGCCAATTATTGCCAAACTATTGAACTATCGAGAACGAGACACTGCGTTGAGGGCGGCCCGGTCTCAAAGGTCATTGCAGTACAATGGCATCACTTTCTCCATATACCCGGACTTCACACCGCTGGTGCAGGAAGAACGGCATAAATTTCTCCCAGTAAAGAAGAAGCTGCGAGAGGCCCAAGTGGACTATGCGCTCCTATACCCGGCGAAGCTGCGGGTTACACACCAGGGAAAGCAACGATTTTTCACGAACCCACAGAAAGTGGAGGATTTTCGGAAAACACTCCGGAAAGTACGCAGGGAGGATCGCGATGCCAAAGAGGACCGAGAGGATGAAGACCTGTCTCCGGAGCTACACAGCCAATGACTGCTTGTATCTACTGCCTTAGGCATATCCCCTGCACTGTTTGAACCCTCGCTATTGCTAAGAGCGCAGACACTGGGATAACTACGAATGCTGGATCTGCACGGACTTGACACTCCTGTGGTAATGTAAACCAAGGACCACTCTCCTGGCCCTAGTCTCCACCGAGGGCGGTACAGTGCTGGAGCTATGGACCGGGAAGTGGCTGTGCGTACTCTATGCTACACCCCTATTGGGTGTTCCCCTTAAGAATGCTGATGTTTTTGTTGTTGTTGCTAAGGTTGGGGGGGTCGGTGGGGGGAGGGGTGCTGGGTGGGGCTCAATGGCTGCTGGCATGATTGGGATGCTGGGGTGGGTGGGGGGGTGGGATGTTCTATGAAGAGGCATTCATTGACTGGACTATTTGCGCTGACTCTATTCTGGTGTGTGCACCGATGTTGGAAGGGCGGGGCGGGCCCTATACCATTGCCTTGGTTGGCATTGTTGCGATCACTGTTGAACTGTCTATGGCTGCTCTGACTGCTAATGCACAATTGACTTGTTTGTCCTGGAATATACAGGGTTTGAATGATGCTAAAAAATGCCGCAATGTCATTGCCTATCTCGACAGACATCACGTCCAGGTTGCTATGCTGCAGGAAACCCACTTACCGCCACAGGGTAGGGCCACTTTTGCGAGCAGATGGGCCGGGGATCGCATCTTCTCTTCCTACTCCACTTATGCGAGGGTGGTTGCCATTCTTGTAGCCCGCAGTGTACCGTTTCAGAGATATGGAGAACTGATTGATAAGGAGGGACGCTATGCATTGTTGTGGGGTAGGCTGGGCCGCGACACATACACTTTTGTTGTTACATATGCACCGAATATCGACGCACCTACATTCTTCACTACTCTGTGGGGCAAGATTATGACTGCTGGGTCACGACACGTTATATGGGGTGGGGATTTCAACCTTGCGCTGGCACCTCAGCTAGATAGGGTAGACGGAGTCTGCTCCTATAAGCCTAGAGCACGAGAGGCGCTGGAGGGAGTGATCGCGGAGGGCGCGCTGCTGGATGCCTGGAGACATTTGCACCCACAGGGGAGGGAGGGCACACATTTCACCTCCTACACGGGGACATGAGCGTGCTTGGACTACTTTCTGATCACCAGAGGTGTAGCTGAGGAGTTGGTGGGAGTAGTACACCTGCCGAGAACAAACTCTGATCACAGCCCCGTCCTGCTTCACTTCCGCACACCTGGGTGGGACAGCCCGAGGCCACACTGGAGACTCCGCCCTGACATACTGTTGGACAATTTGTTTCATACTGAACTAGGGGAGGAGATAGCGGCCTTCTGTCCCAGAAATAAGGGGTCAGTGGACTCGGTTGAGCACATATGGGAGGCATTCAAGGTGACTGTTAGGGGATATTGCATTTCCAAGAGCCATGGTGTGTTGTGTGACATCCTCCACACGATCAGCACATTAGAGAAGGAGCTGCGGACTCTGGAACTCCGTATGGTGACTGAGTCCGGACCCGAGCTGCATGCAGCTTTCAGAGAGACATTGTCGAGGTATGAGGAAGAGGCTGCCAGGGAGGTCAGGTTCCGTGGTAAATACTGGCAGGCCCGGAAATATTGCGAGGGAGATAGGCCTGGGAAGGTACTCGCCGCACTCACACAAACTTCACGTGCACATAATGTCATACATGAACTCACGGACATTCACGGTACCACAATCAGGGACTCGGATGAGCTACTCGATATATTCATGGCACATTACCACTCGCTATACACTTCCACCGCGGGGTCCGATACGTCCTATGCTGATTTCCTAAAAGATGTGGCGCTGTGTTGGCTCAGCGATGGTGATAGGGCGTTCCTAGCGGCACCTTTCGAACTGGACGAGGTCCGCGAGGCCATCATGTCCCTCAAGAACGGCAAAGCCCCGGGGCTCGACGGCATTCCTGCCGAATTTTACAAAGCCTACATTGATATCATGGCCCCTGTTCTTCGTGAGGTATATTCGGAATCGCTCTGTGACGGGGCACTCCCCTGCTCTATGCGTGAGGTGGTGATCACCTCTCTCCTGAAGCCCGACAAAGATCCCAGCTCCTGCAATTCTTACCGCCCACTCTCCCTCTTGAATTGCGATGTTAAAATACTTGCTAAAATACTGGCCACTCGTTTGTCGCTGCTGATGACCAGAATTGTGTTGCCCGACCAGTCTGGTTTTGTGGCCGGCCGGTCTACTTCCCACAACCTCCGTACTCTGTTCTCTCTGCTCCGCACAGTTCATCCTGATATGCCTGTTGCAGCCGTCTTCCTTGACGCGTCTAAGGCTTTCGACTCAGTCGAGTGGCCCTACCTATTCTCGGTTCTGGCTAGCATGGGATTCCCCAAATTGTTTATATCCTGGGTCCGCCCACTCTATACTCGCCCCACGGCAAGGGTGTTGATTAATGGTCGCCTGTCACAACCTATTGCAATTACCAGAGGCACACGCTAGGGCTGCCCACTTTCTCCCCTGTTGTTTGTCATAGCGGTTGAACCTCTTGCCTGTCGCCTACGTCAACTTCACCGAGACGGGGCGGTGCAATGCCTACAACGTCAAATAGATGTATCTCTATATGCGGATGACATCACGCTATATGTTAAGCACCCTGAGACACACCTCAATCCCTTACTCAGGGAATTTGTTACTTTCGGCGGGATGTCAGGTGTGCTTATTAACTGGTCCAAGTCGCAATTCTTCCCTTTAACGGAGGCGGTAACTGACTTCCCTCTCGACTATCCATTGGAGTGGTGCAGGACCGATCTCAGGTACCTGGGGATACGCATCTCCCGGGATAGGGACGAGACATTGCGGTCCAATTATGGAGTGGCGATAACCAAGTTGACCGCATCTGTGGATCGCTGGATCACCCTACCACTTTCCATGGCTGGAAGGGCATCCCTCATTAAAATGATAATCCTCCCCCGTTTTCTTTATCTCTTCCTCAACATTCCCTATTTCCCCGGCGCTTTCTTTTTTAAAACCCTGAAGATGGAATTGCGCAGGCTATTCTGGGGCGGCAGGAGCCCCTGGCTCAAATGGTCCACGCTTACTCTCCCCTACGATAAGGGAGGTTTCGATGTCCCTGATTTTGAGGCATAGTATCAGTGTGCGCAGGCACACTTTGCCTACCACTGGATGGCTCCTACGCCTTTCATGCCACATATCGCGGTGGAGGACTGGATAGTGCACCCTCTCCCGCTCAATGGGCTGCTCCACTGCCCTGAATCATCCATACTCACGCCGAATACTTCGGTCTCATGCACATTGGACTTGTGGCGCCGTATCGCCAAAAGCTTGTCATGTCCCCTACCCTACTCGCCTAGATTGCTGCTCACCTATCATCCTAATCTCACCTTACTGTGGGAACAAGGAATCCGCAATCTTTGTGCAAGAATCCGTATCACCTGCTGGGGCGACTTGTTTTCTAACGGTCATTTTAAATCGTTTTTCGCGACGCATAGCTACACCCCTCTTGAGCTTTTTTACTATATACGCTTACGAGCGGGAATGAGAGACATCTTGCCCGACTTTCCCGACGAACCTGAGATTCTACCTCCACTACATTTCCTGTTGTGCTCACAAGACGGGGCCCATCTGGTCTCCGGCCTTCACCGCCAGCTCAGGGGCGCAGCCCCGACGCCGGACTCTGATGCTCGGGCGCGCTGGACTACTGAATTGGCCACTGACCTCACCGACGAGCAATGGCACTATTGCTGTGCGCTTACCTCCAGCATCTCTGCTAGTTGCAGATTGAAAATCATACATTATAAATTCCTACAGCGGGTGTATTACACACCGACAAGGGAACGCAGATTCGGCCTGGCAGATGATGATCGCTGCGAGCGTTGCCGCGCCGAACACGCAGACTTTCTACGTTTGGCATGGGGGTGCCCCCGGGTGGCGTGCTCCTGGCAACAGGTGACGGATGCCCTTGCGGAGATGACAGGGGAAGCGGTGCCCATGGATCCATTGGTGACACTTCTCGGGTATACTTTGCAGATCCCTAAACCTTGCCGGAAATTTGTCGATATCGCACTGCTTTTGGCCAAGAGGCGTGTGGCATGCCGCTGGGGTCGAGGCAGGGCGCCCAAATTCAAGGACTGGCTGGCGGGCCTGACCTACTGTCAAGATCAACATACTACGTTCGCTGAGTTACTACCCATCTCTAGTCGGCCCAGCGACATCTGGGATCCACTGGTGAGCTATCTGCTCGCACGCTCCGATGACGCAGAACCGCCAGAAGACCACCCTGTTACAGTTTAAAGCTCTGGCTTGACCTTTGGACCCGACCATTGATCCCACTCATGCGCCCGCATCCCCTTTTTGGACGGTCCTCGCCAGGACCTTTCATCCTCTGGCCATGGTGCTTAGACTTACGCTCTCCGGCCCCACGCATTCCCCGGCGCCGTGGACCTCCCTCCTTATGTTTGCTTATCACTCCCCTCTGTCCCTCAGGGACTACTTACGCCACATCCGACACATACTGGCACTCTCTCTATTGCTTACCATTCCGTGACACCACACACAACGTTATCCATGGTGTAGATAGTTAGTTGGTGGAATTGATGTGATGCGGCTAATACGCCATGCCCGTCCTTGCCTGCCTGGGATGCCACACCAGCACATTACCTATTCTTTTTTCCGAGCGGACGTGAACTGCCTCTTAGATTCTGTACTGTTGGGGGTTTCTGTTAACTGTTCCAAATATGAACAAAACATTTAAAAAACACTGTTCTGCTGCTGTCTATCCTTCATTGCCCCACAACACCGGCTGTGTTAACATCCTTACTCACAGATGTGCTGCGCCGTCTGGCCTCAGGGATGCCGGCCACAAGGCTGTGTAATGGTTGCCTTATTATGCTGCCGGCCTCCGGGTTGTTGGTGCAAAAAGCTGTGTATTATGAATCTACTTACACAATAAAGCAGTTTTGAACTCCAAAAAAAAAAAAAAAAAAAAGAGATAGCCCATCATACCAACATCTATTCTCCCTTTGTCTCACTGTCTGGGAGCAATACACAAACTCCAACTGCCAGCTACTCCCAGTCATGTGGCCCACACAACAGGCTACAGACACTACATGGTTGGGACAAGAAATTGCCAACTGTCTAGACCTATGAACCTAAAACAACACTAGGTGGCTACTTGATTTTAACACATTTTTACTATTGTGTAAAGATCATCTTATTCAATAAACATGGCCTCTGATTCTTTTTAACACATGATTATAACACTTTTCAAAGCTTCAATCTCCTTTCAAAGAAGGGAGTGATACCAACTATCAATTCTGAGATATGCAAATTCTAAAGGGAGAGTGTGCTCTATCAAAAAATAACAAACACAAAATGAAATATGTACAAATGACCAATTAAAGCATGTGGTAATTAGTGTTCGACCAGTCCTTCAATTGGAGAGCCAGAGCGTTATATCAACAGAAGCTCTTAGAACACAGTATGGGGTTCCAGATATTTCTAATATGGACTTTAAGAAATTCTCTTTCGTTTCAACTTAATTATATTGATCCATAATGATGTGCGTTGTACAAGGATATTTCATTGTTCCTGGTCTACGCGTTTCAAACCACATTTTATTTATCAGTTCTCCTCAGGGCAAGGGCTGTGTGATTTCTTAAACACCAACACTGGAAGTATATTTGGTGGTTTCTCAGCTGTGTTTAAACCCAATTTTAATTAGTGAGGCCTTGTTATATGCCTTTGTAATTTGTGGCTGAAGCAACAATCCTCTTAACTGGCTTGCAATCAAATCTTTTGAAGTCTAAAATAAGGAAGTCCTCTTCTGTGGCTTGTTATTTTTACAGATGCTTGCAAACACGGTGTCACTCGGACAGGGGTCCTTCAGGCTTTCGCGTCCCAACTTTCTAGAAGTGTCATTTTCAGAATTGTGACTTTCAATCCTAATTTACCATTAAAGAGGGTTTAAAATTACAATTCTTTAGACCTCAAACTGTACATTCCTATCTGCCCCTAATTGAAAGTTACCACTTAATAAATATAATAAAGGAACCCAATGTTATCGTATGGGAGAAATAGGCCTTGGAGTACTGAACAACAAATGGAAGGGTTTCTCACTACCAGGACATGTAAAACTTCAAAGTACATATCCATCTTTTTAAATACACTGCAATCTGCCCTATGGGCTATTTAGGGCCTACCCTAGGGGTGACTTATATGTATTTAAAATGAAGGTTTAGGCCTGGCAAAAGGTTTATTTGGCCAGGTCGAAATCGCAGTTTAAAACTGCACACAAGGCTGCAATGGCAGACCAAAGACATGTTTAAAAAGGCTACTTAAGTGGGTGGAACAATGAGTGTGGCAGGCCTACTAGTAGGATTTCATTTACAGGACCTGGGTGTATGTAGTACCACTTTACTAGGGACTAACAACTAAATTAAATGTGACAATTGGTGTGAGTCAATTTCACCATGTTTAAAGGGGAGAGAGTAAGCCCTCTAGCACTGGTTAGCAGTGGTAAAGTGTGCAGAATCCTAAAGGCAGCATAAAACGAAGTCAGCAAAAACAGGATGATGGAAGGCAAAAAGTTGGGGAAATACCACGCCAAAAATCTCAGGTCCAACATAGGTCATATCTTTAGGGGAAGTCATGTAGCCACTGCATTTCAAGCCTTCTTCACATACATTATTGATATCTAGATGGTTATGGCATTTTAATTTAGATGCCGTATTAATGGATTGTGGCAGCTATACTGAACACATTCAGAGTTATGTTATGTTATGCCTGGGTTTTGCTGATTTTATTTATGATTCTTGCAGAATTCATTATCTCACAAGCAAATTTTAAATCACGTAATGTTGAATATTCATATTATTATTATCATAAAATATTTGAAGAGCGCACAGCTACAGATATGGGTCTTCCCACCGCTGACAAATATAATTGTGAATACACAATTGTATATAATGTCTTCAAGGACTCCAAAGAATTTCATTGCACTGAAGAAAGCCTACAACAGCTCTAGTTGTTTTGCATACGTTTTTAAAACATAGTTCAAAGTGCTGTTCTGTGTTAACCATATTGTTTAGCCAGAGAGTTGCAGTTAGTTTATGTGTCTCCGCAAAGGATAATGAATGTTAGTTGTGAGCAGCTTGGTAATCGCGGTTTTGTTTCCTTGCAGGTCATTGCGGTGTTCTCTTTTTGTTGTCCTCTTAGTGGGTGCATGTCTAACAGACTCTCTTGTCTGCGGGGTTTCCCCTTCGCAAATCAGGGTGCTAATATCTTCTCTAGAAATCGAAATCCAATGTGAAACCCTCAGTGTACCAGGATCGACGCGACGATTTGTGCTATCAAGCAATAGTACTGACAGCAATTCATAGGGATATGTTAAATTAACTCCATAAATGAGACTGAGATTGGGTCAGCCAAAGAGAACATACGCAAAAGTATATATAACTCCAGGTGGAGATTTCTCCCCGTTCAATTGTATGCAGAATATATAGAGTGTTTGGTGCCCCGGTTGATATATACATCCAGTCTTTCAGTTCACGTACTCTTGCAAGATTGCTGAGGAAGCCAGGATTTAGGCTGTTTGCCAAGCAGTGGAAAGATTAAAGAGGAAACAGAAACGACAGACCTATTTCATAAAAAAATGTTCACATGAGAGTCATATGTAAAATCCTCGTGGGTAGCCTGGTTAAAACTGTACCCAATAATATGACTGAGGATCGGGCCAATCTACTCACCAGAGGGACATAAGGCCAGTCATGTGGAGATTATGTTTTGTTGTTTTATTTCACAGATGCTGATAAGCGAGGTCAGTGGCTAGTCTGGGTGTGCATACATGAGGGATTGGCTTTATATGTTGCCCATTGAAAAGAGCTTTGATCTGGAGAATAAGTTTAATTGTTGGGGTTCCTGTTAGATACGAAATTGCAAGAGTGGAACTGTAATGGAATGGGTCATTCCAGTGCGACGGCTCATCAGAAGTGTTAGGCAAGGTGGGCTGCTCTGGCCATTAGTATTGCGTTAACCATGTAATGTCAAGATAGTAATCTCGTACATGGGAGCAGCATTAAGACCCCGCTAATTAGTACAATCCCTTCCTGACCCATAAGCTAACCCTATGATAGGGTGGCCAGGCGTCCTGGGGTTGTGGGGACATTCCCTGGTTTTGAGCAGCTGTTCCCGAAGATTTTGTCAAATTTAGCTCATGTCTCGGTTTTTAGGAAGGATTGACTGAAAACAAGGAAAGCCAGGTTTTTATGAGCTCAAGGGCAGGACGGGTAAGAAGTTCTTATTAGAACACAAATTAATTAACACCACCCATGAAGCTGAGTTTAAAAGTTGGTTTGCATTTAGTTCCTTAGGGCTTCCTTGTTGTGTTTCTATGTTGATGCGCGCTGTCATTTAAGTCATTTTGTGCCGTGCGCATCAGCTGATGCTAAATTGTAGTCCTTCTTCTATGTTTGCTAAATGTCCTGGTTTTTGGTTTTCTTAATCTGGTCACTCTATCCTGTGACAAAGTAACAAAGCCATCTGTGGCAGATACCAGGGTGATGGGTTCAGGAAGAGGACGTTAATTCATTGCAGCAATAAAAAAAATTATGATAACGAACTTAACAGTACTTTTAGGAATATTTATCCCCACACAGATAATGTCTCTCTTTCATAGGGTTACAGTATGTAATGTGTAACGGATTTATGGTTTGAGAACACAATAGGAACAACCATGCATACCTTGCATGGGTGTATTCGAACTCCTTCTCCAAATACCCTCACCAATGTTTGCAAGTACCTTGAACTCTGGAGTGGCACCTCCCTTAATGCATGTGCCTCGTGCCCATGATGAACATACACCTCATAAGGGTGCACTGTGTACATCCTGTTATGAGGTATATTGTCATCGAACGAGCAGTCAAGAAGCCAATATGTATTTTCCGAATTACATCCCCTTACAGCAAGGTCGGCTCTAGTTTCATAGAGGTTAGATGTAGTATATGATAACAAAAACTGAAATTCATTAAAAAAGAAGGCTAAAGAGAAGTTACGATCAGCTTTGATTAAGAGACCTTAATAGATGTTTTAGAAACATAAGAAATTCACTCAACAACCCAATTAATGTTCAGTTGTGTTCACAAATTAAAAAAGAGAAGAAAAAACATTGAAATGCGCAAGATATTGTTAGTTCTGCAATTCATTCTGGCACAATGGCAGCTCAAAACATAACTTTCACACCTCACCCTGTTAGATTTCTGTAACTTGAGGGTCTATTGCCAAAATCTGTGAATTATGTGTAAAGTGAGGGTCAACTTTCCTGCATTATGCTAGAGTCTGTATTAAGGGGCTCATTAGGATTGCGTTTTTTCCGCATCCTCGGGGCCGGCGGAAGCCACCGCCGGCCCAGAGGATGCGGATAAACCGCAGCGGACTGACCAAAGACCCACCGCCACATTAGGATGGCTGGTGGGTCCTGGTTTCCGACCGCAGCTTTTCCGCCGCGGCTGGCTTACAACCGCAGCGGAAAAGCTCTAATCTGGTGACGGTGTCTCTCAGACACCGTCAGGTAGATTAGGATGGGATGTAAAACATGCTTTTCCGCTGCAGCTTTTCCGCCGTGGAAAAGCATGTGTAACTTCACTGCGGGGCCCGTTGTGGGCCCCCTAGGTGAAGGGGGGGTGGGGGTGCACATGGGGGGTACCTATGGTACCCCCCTGCATTTGTATGCAGAAAGCGGCAGGCACCGCGAGGTGCCTGCCTCTTTCTGCATGCAAATTCAATGACTGCATTTTTAACATTGCCGCGGGTGCAGCTTGAAGCCACACCCGCCGCAATGTTATAAATAGAGGATGTGACCGCCAGGGAGGCGATCACATCCTAATCGCACAGGAGGGGACTCCGCAGCCCATGCGGACGTCCCCTCCTCCTCAGTGATCGCGGACGGACGCAAGTCCGTCCGCGATCATAATCTGCCCCTTAGTTCTGTGTAAAAGGAGAAACGTCTATTTTGTCTACTGCTTGAATAGTAGGATTTGTGTAACCTGGGTTCAGTTCTCTAAAATAAAAGCCTAAAATATATTTGCTAGCTGCACCCATCTCTAATAGTAACCCCATCCTCCATTGAAGAGGTGAAGACAACGCTGTAGGCCATTATTGCAGCTTCCACGTTCAAGGACCGTCCAATGTCTTGCCTGTATATCTGCCCTGCCATCACTATACAAATTGCAATGCAAAATCTGAATAATGTTTGACACTATGTGTATTTGTAAATGCAGTGGCAATGTACAAGGTGTGTCATTGCCACCTCCCACATCCTTTACGTTTGACTGTAAGAAGCCTCCATTTCTGTAGCACCGAGTTCTGTCTGCTATTCTTTGCAATAAAGGGAAACAACTTTACTTCAAAAACTTTCAACTAGTTTGCATGTCCATAAAAAGCATAACATAAATACCCTTGCATATCTGAAATATTCCCCACATTGTGATGAAATGAATCAAATTAAACAAGACTCTTCTGCAAAAAATTCCATATTGTGTTCCGTGTCGTTGTAGGTTTTAATACTTATTGAGTTGGAATTTTCAAAAATGTGATGGTAAAATACGCATGTGATCACAACCACATAGAAACCTAATATTGTTCTTTACCTAATGGTGAGGTAACTTATCAGCTTCTTTACAATCAAAGAAGTCACAAAGAACTAATACTGATAGTTGTATCACCACACCCATCTTTTTTAAATTCCAAATCGATGGAAGCAAGGGATAATTTTTATGGGTGAAACTGGTGGATCATAAGGAAAATATAACAGCCAACAATTACAAAAAGTGAACTGTACTCTTGTCTCAGTGAATCTCAGGATTATGAGTAATCACCCATCAATTCCCAAAAATAAGCATCAAATGGAGAGATGAAATATTATCATAGGTTTTTAGAGTGATCCATTACAAACAACCTAAAACAGTTTGTATGGGCATTACCTGAGGTACAGGATGTTAGGTTTTAGGTTGTTTATTAAATGCAACAGTCACACAGGCTTCTTGGCAATATAGAATAAAGCAACATAACCAGTAAGAACGTGAATAAAATACCTTAAATTAGCGAGGCTACGAAAGAGCAACCAACTATCTCAAGAAATACCACATATTTAAGAATATTTTCAGTTGCCTAGAGTTGAAGGGCACAGAGAGAGAATAGCCATGACAGTAACAGTTTTCTGATCGTGCTGAAACAGCTGTATGTTCAAAGATACGCAGAACTAGAATTCCAGATTTTAGCTTCTAATATGGTGAAGGAAACAACTGGTCAACCGTAACAGTCATTTGGGGAATAACCATTTACATTTTAATGCAATGAGATCTGGTGAATTCTGGTGTATTGCTTGTGGATTATGGCCATGCTTTTGAATGGGATTGGTGACGGTACAACGCGTACCGGTACAACGCGTACCGTCACAACGCGTGCTGTTACAACGCGTCCCTTACAATGCAAGTCGTTACCACGACTTGCGTTGGGGGCGCGGATATCGAATAGTATAATTTACTATTCTAACACCAGTCCCCGTGGACACTAGGGAAGGTGTTGGAATAGTAAATTTACTATTTTTAATCTTCTAGCGCCCTCCAGCGCAAGTCGTGGTAACGACTTGCGTTGTTACGGACGCGCCGTAACAGCACCGCGTTGAAACATCCGCGTTGTAACGGATGTTTCCCTTTTGAATGCAATTTGCTTGCAAACTGAAAACAAATAAGGAATCTGAAAATTGGAGAAGTGTGACCTGTCCTTGAGAGTCCCATAGTACAAATGACAGCATTTTTGTCCAATTGATGTGACACAGATGATGTTCTGATGTTGCAAGAGAATATACCTCTCTACATTATTGTTCCCCACAGGGAATTACAACACGGTCGTTCTAACGACCGTGTTGTAACCAAGCATACCATTACCCCACAAGTCGTAACAATGACTTGCGGAGGTGGGGCGCTGGACGTTGGAATAGTATAATTTACTATTACAACTCCAATCTGTGCGGACAGTAGGGAAGGTGTTGGATTTTAAATCCGACACCTTCTGCCCCCTCTGCACGTCGTTGTTCCAACTTGCAGGGTAATGGTATGCATTGTTACAACGTGGTCGTTATATCGACCGCGATGTAGTTCCCTGTGGGGAAAACCTTTCGTGGTAAAGATTGTTTACCGTTTCAAGACAAACTGCATTGCCATAGCCAGGGCGAGTTTAAACTAGGGCATTTACTACTGAGATATGCAGATAATGTCTCACAAAAAGCCATATTCATTTTAAAAGCTTAAGCTGGAATACAAAAGTGGCTTCTACTTTGGTAGTATCAGCATGAAAGAGAAGGGTTTGATCAATATGAATACCCAGATTGTCCATTGTTTTGGCCAGCATGGAGCATTGGCTCACGGCAGTGTGCCATATGTTCTTGTCCCAGATGAAAGGGGCTCTGGATGTAAGTAGGATCTGTTTGTGCCAGATTTAACTTCAAGAAATTATTGGCCATCCTATATTTAATAAGGAACTTGGATAGAGAGTAGTATTTATGTTGACAGTATAATGCTTTCAGGTCACACGAGTTGCTGATTCAACTCTATGTCATCAACATGCATGTAAAAGCCAACATCTGTTCGATATTACAAACGAGTGATGGGCTGAATGTAGATGTAGATGCTGAATAGAAAAGGTGATAATAGTGAGCCTTGTCAGACCCCAAAGCTGTTTTTATGTTGGGCCTTCCCCAGACCATGGGCCAACTACTTGTGTCCATCTGCTGCTCTCCTTTTTGGAGCATTTTTTATTTGTGTGCTAGCACTCCACATGACTGCTTGTATTTTCACCTCTTCCCCAGTCCGTTTCTTGTCCACCCCTTTCCACCCACTCCCTGTTTCATAAACGACCCCCACACTTTCTAAAGTCCTAACCACCCACCCACCATAGTTTTTTAGGTCTTGCAGACCTAGCCTTGCAGCGCGCATGTGCTGCTCGCTCTGAGGGGCATATTGTATTATGGTATGTTTTAGAAGTGGGATGGAAGCCCCACCCCTATTTTTCATTGGCTGGCGTCATCGTCTATGGTAAACGATTGCCTCCGATTGAAAATGAGGCTTCTTAGTCCCTCCTTGTTACCGCCCTGTCTCCTTTTGGGACAGCCCATCAGGACTGGATCGTTTACTTGCGGAGTTACACCCACTCTATTTTGTTATTTGCAGTGCGGTCCTCTTTTACTATAGGACCGCGCTTGTTTATTTAAGTAATTTGCCACACGGGCCGCTTTCACTTTTGTGGCCGCGCTTGATAATAGTATTCCATCTTCCTTGCATTTTATACTCTCTCTCTTGTGGTTGAAGGTGGCTTTACAGCAAGAGGTACTGTAGCATGGTAACCGAAGATAGTAGATATGATGGGCTCTGGCCTGGTGGCTGAATTGCTGCTTCTGGAGTCCTCAAATTTGGATTCTGCTCAGAGATCTGGCATTTGAAATGGAACACATCGTGTTATCGCATTTTCCTGCAACTTTTAAAACAATGGCATAGTGGGCCAGGCATGTTTGAGGCACTAAATAAAACACTTTAGAGGTCAGAGACAGACAATTGAATTCTCTGCTTAATTCAGGGGCAGAGATGGTCACTTTGCGTTTGTTTTTTTATTCGGGAAACAAGTCAACTCGTATTATTTTGGCCTCTGCAATTTTACCTGTGTACAGTTAGATAAACGGAGGCACAGTCAGTTACAATACTAATGTTTAACTGGGATCCAGAGACACAGAGTAACCGCAGAAGCATGTTGTTCTTTAGGTAGAACATGTTTGTGGCGCACAGAGACCGTCGCACGTCACACACTGCAGCCAAACGGAGTCATCACCAAGAGCTTCCTATAACAGTACATTTCCGTCACTGTGTGAGGAAGGCTTCTCAGAATCTAGCTGCTGTCTTGTGACCTCTCAACCCTCTTCTTATGGAGGGGCTTATAGTCCCATTATAGGCACCACACCTCACCCACCACAACAGAGTAGGCATGTATGAATAAATACACAACAACTTTTTGTTTGGAGAAAATATTGCTGCAGGTTTATTCCATACAAAAGTATGCAAATATGGTGGGTTATATTACGGGCGATCCAAGGGCAGGCAGCTGAACCAACCTATGCTGCCCTGCCCGCCTGATGAGCCAAGCACTGTGGAGAACCCAATCAGCGCTACCCTTATGTGGGTGATCCCCTTTGGATCACGTGACACATTGGTCCCTTATTACTCATGCCCCTTTCAGGGCAGAGCATAGCAAGGCAAACCCCCGGTTGTTCAGGCCCACAACCGCCCGAAGGATTAACAGGGCACCCAAGTAGTTGTTCCAGAACCCTCCGACGAGGTTCCTGTGATTTGGCTCTGGCACCCCTATTGTGCTCTTGCTGAGGTACCCTTCTGTGCCCATCATGCTTCCAGATCGCCCTGTAACTCCGCCTGCAACGACATAGAAAACATTACAACGTCCTCTGTACTTCCCCTGCCAAACCCCATGCCGGGTAAGTGGTCCGGTGGGAGACGGTGTGCCAGGCAACCAAGAGGACCCAAAATGGCGGGGGGAAGCCTAAATACCCTCTCCACCCCACAGCGCACCGGAAGTGACATGCCTGGCGTGCCAGGTAAGGGGACTCCTCCTGGAGTCCCGCTGTAGCAAAGTGGGAGTGGGGTAGTGCCCAAATGCTACTAAAGGGGCCGCCCTTTTTGGGTGGTCCGCTGGGGGGCCGTGGGCAGCCGTATAGTCCCATTATAGTCACAACATCCCCCCCCACCACAACAGAATAGGCATGCATGAATAAATACACAACAACTTTTTGTTTGGAGCAAATATTGCTGCAGGTTTATTCCATACAAAAGTATGCAAATATGGTGGGTTATCTTACGGCAATCCAAGGGCAGGCAACTGACCCAACCTATGCTGCTCTGCCCGCCTGATGAGCCAAGCACTGTGGAGAAACCAATCAGTGCTACCCTTATGGGGGTGATCCCGTTTCTGGAACACGTGACACATTGGTCCCTTATTACTCACGCCCCTTTCAGGGCAGAGCGTAGCAAGGCAAACCCCCAGTTGTTCAGGCCAACCGCCCGAAGGACTAGCGGGGCGCCGACGTAGTAGTTCCAGGACCCTCCCACGAGGTTCCTGTGATTTGGTTCTGGCACCCCTATTGTGCTCTTGCTGAGGTAACCTTCTGTACCCATCATGCTTCCAGATCGCCCTGTAACTCTGCCACAGCTCTGGAGGCAGCCCCCGTCGCCTAAAGAGCCCCCCAACAACCAAACAGCACTTTCTTCACTTGCAACCAGCACTTTTCAGTGTCTCTTGTATGTCCAAGAGGAACAGGTCCATTCCAACCTGTGACAAGAGACCCTCATCAGAATCAAAATAGTCTCTCACCTTCATTTGGATCAGCTCACGTCTGATAAACCCCAAATCTCTTTGGTCTGTGAACTTGTGCATAGCACTATTTACCATTTTCTGCGAATGTTCCACTGCTTCATTAGACTTGGCCCAGTGCCAACCCAGGTGCGGCACTATTTCATACCAGAAGAGCTCGCCTTGCACCATGTACTTGCTAATCTCCCCCAAGTCAGTCTTCATTGCCTGTAGGAGAGCACCCCTGCCCATGGTAGTGAGATCGCTGCCTCCCAAGTCGATTATCAAGATGTTGGGGAAACCTTTCTGCCCAGCCATGCCCTGCTCCAGCCTGTTCAGTAGGCTGGTCCATCTCATGCCGGGGAAACCCCACCAGACAAACTTACTGTGTGAGAACCCTTGCATCCACTTCCTGCGTGCCGCCCACTGAGCCAGTCTGGCGACGAACAAGTGGCCGATCACCCACACTTGGAATCATGGCAAAAATAAACGGATGCCATTTTTACACACTTATTTTAATATTCTTTGTGCTTGCACAATGCACTACATGTTATGCTGCTCAGATTCACTGCACACATAATATACAAATGATGCCTCGATATGCTACTGCAATTCACTGCACACATAATATATAATTGACCCTTGTCACAGTGGGGGACGGGGGCACAGGCCCAGCTTACATTTACCTGTCCCACTCAAAGATGAATGTAGCGCTCAAAGCAACAAGACTCCCAGCGTCCCACTTTCTTTATGCTTTCCTGCCCCATGTCCGCCTTAAATGCTGCAGTGGCTGCCCCAATCCTAAATGAGTGACTAGAATACTTCTTGTCAGGACGGGCGAGGCCTTCCCGCTCGAGGCAAGCACACATGACCTTGTCTATTTGGAATTTTGAGAGTGGCACCTGATCCACATGTATTAGAAAGTAACCAGGGACATTGGGGCGAATTGCCAAGTAATCTTTGACTCTACAAACTGGGCAGTACCTGTGATCCACCAGCGACATCAGTACTATGTTCGCCCCCTCCCAGTTTGGTCAGTTTTGGACCTCCTGAGATGGATCACCAACCTATCTGACACTCTTACATCGTGGCTGCATAATGCATCTCCTGACTGGTCGGTTTTTGCCCTAGCCACCACTTCGCTAATTCGGAATGCCCCAAAGAACGCAAGGCAGAATGCAGCCGCAAAGAGTCGGGCCTCAAACTGCGAAAGGGTAACCTGTTCTACTACATCCAGCATGCCCTGGAGTGTGTGGAAATCAATGGGTGCCCTGTTATCAGCGACTCTGACTTCTTCCCTGGCCCACCCTTTTAAAGCCGCCCTGATCAAGAAAGACTTTGTTGGATCTTGCTCTCATCTTAGCTTGGCGTCATGGGTTACTGCCGCCACATGTTTGCAAGTAGCCCGGTGGCAGAGGGCTGGCTTGCGGACGCTGAGTGAGCTCTTTTGATAAATATCCTGCACTTCGCCCGCTGATTGCGAGCGGCGGCGCTTTTATGCTGCACACTGATTTTAACTGTAATCTTACTGTACTTTTCGCTATGCAGGTTACTAACCTGAGTCTTAAGTTTCAGAGGTGAGCTGCTGGCTGGGGGCTGATCGTGGTCGCGGGTTCCCAGCGGTAGCGGGCGCCAACTTTGCTTGGGCTGACCTCCACCATACTCTATCCCTGACACTCCACCGACGCTCCGCCCCTATTTAGGAGCGCGACTTTCCCCTCTCCTAGTGTTTGCAAGTAGCCCGGTGGCAGAGGTCTGGCTTGCGGACGCTGAGTGAGCTCTTTTGATAAATATCCTGCACTTCGCCCCGCTGATTGCGAGCGGCGGCGCTTTTATGCTGCGCACTGATTTTAACTGTAATCTTACTGTACTTTTCGTTATGCAGGTTACTAACCTGAGTCTTGAGTTTCAGAGGTGAGCTGCTGGCTGGGGGCTGATCGTGGTCGCGGGTTCCCAGCGGTAGCGGGCGCCATCTTTGCTTGGGCTGACCTCCACCATACTCTATCCCTGACACTCCACCGACGCTCCGCCCCTATTTATACGGGCAGTATGTGTCAGCGCAGCGGACGAGCGCAGCGGGCGCGACGAAGGCGTGCCGGAGTTGCGACTCAGTTAAGCCCGTCTGCGCCCGTCCGCGGCCGGCCGGGGCAAGGGGCATGTCACTCTGCCTCTTTCCTCACTTATTCCCGCTCCTCCCTTGTTTTATGTCACGACCTCGCACTCCCCCCTCCTGAGTCATCCCCCAGGCTCGCATTACTCGGCCTGTTCACAGCCAGAAAATCCTTTCCAGAGATCTTTCTCCCCCCGCTAATCGCCAGGCTACCAGCCCAGGGGCCCAGGTCCTGTACTCCTCCATCGGCAAGAGCCTTCAAATCCTCTCTGTCAGTGATGTACCTCAACACCCGGTCCCTGGTTAGCCACCAGTCAGATATCTTTTATCTCCTGGGATCGGAACAGCCTGACATTTTGTTTCTGACCGAGACCTGGCTCACAGATGACTCTTCCCCTGATATCCTGGCAGCCATCCCCTCGGGATATTATATACTGCATGTCAACCGTTCCTCTGGTAAAGCTGGTGGATGGGTTGCAGCCATTATTAGGCACCCTATTCGTTTCTCCCCAGTGCCCACCACCAGTATTCCCATGACTGATTGCCTCGTACTCAGATTGGAGCAGCCAGGGTCATCTCTCATATGCGTCCCCCCCCCCCCCCCAATCCATGCCCAGCTTTTCGGTCCAGTTTGGTGATCTTATCTCCCAGCTCACCATCAACAACGCTAACGTTTTGGTCCTGGGAGATTTCAATTACTGGCCGTCGGATGCTCATGAAACCCCAGGCTCTCTGGCCTTCTCAGACCTCATGTTAGGTTTAAATTGCACTCAACATATACATTCACCCACTCATGTCAAGGGCCATACTTTAGACCAGGTTTGGACCTCCTGCCTGGACATCTCTGCACCCCTCATTCTTCCCTGCCTTTGGTCAGACCATTTTTTAATTACTTTCACTCTAGCTATGCCCTCCCCTGTTACCAAGGTCTGAGAAACCAACTTCTTGGCACGCAATTGGAACAGGGCTGACTTAAATAAATTCACCTCTTTCCTTAGCTCATCTGCCCCACCCATCACTGGATCTCCTGTCTCTATCGACTCTCAGACACAGGGTCTTACTCACTGGCTTACCTCTGCTGCTGACTTGGTGGCACCCTTAAAACTAGTCAGAGCGAGGCGTAGTCATGACGCCCAGAGGTGGTTTACCGAGGACCTCAGAGCCCAAAAACTTGGTCTTCGTCAGGCAGAACGACGCTGGCACCGGGGGTACTCCCCCGAGACTAAAGAGATATTCTCCTCTCTGCTTAGAGAGTATAAGTCAGCCATAGCTTTGGCTAAATCTCTCTACTTTTCCAATAGAATTTTGGACTCCTCAAACAAGTCCAAGGATATATTCTCAATTGTTGAGGAATTGTCTAATCCGGTGAGAGTCACTATTGCGCCCCTCCCCTCCCAGTCCCTATGTGACTCCCTGAACCAATTTTTTGTGGAAAAAATTGTCAAGATTAAAACCATCATCTCCGCCCAAGCCCCGCCAGTCCCCTCTCCACCTATTGCTTCCTGCCATCATCTCAACACCCATATTTTAACTCAGATTCCCCCTATCTCGAAAGTCAACTTTCTTTCACTCTTGCACAAAGTCTCTTCTGGTTCCCCTGGCGATTGCTGCCCCCCCTCGGCCCTTCGGGAAGCCTTTACTCCCTGCCCGAACCCCCCCTGGCCCTTTTAAACAACTCTTTGACCAATGGGGAGGTTCCTTGTTCTTTCAAAAAGGCCGAAGTGGTAGCCATCCTGAAAAAACCCTCGGCAGACCCCTCCATCATGAGCAACTATATCTCTTCTCCCCTTCCTCAGTAAAGTTCTGGAGTCGCATGTAACCCAAACCCTCAGCATTTTTATTGAGGACTCGTGCGTCTTGGACCCCCAGCAGGCCGGGTTTAGACCTGCGCATTCCACAGAAGCAGTCATCCTCTCCATCATGGAGGAATTGCGCAGAGGGGCCGATGCTAACATCTGTCAGGCCCTGGTCCTCTTGGATTTGTCGGCCGCCTTTGACACGGTCGACCATGATATCTTGGTCGACCGTGTCAGAGAGGCTGGCATCCAGGGTACCGCCCTGGACTGGGTTCAGTCTTTCTTGACTAAACGTCAACAAGCCATCAGGCTGTCCCAGTTCTCCGCTACTCAGGTCGAGCTGACCTGCGGCGTTCCGCAGGGCTCCTCTTTGTCCCCCCTCCTTTTCAATTTGTACCTGGCTCCTTTAATACGTTCCCTTCGTGGGTTGAGTGTCACCGCGTTTAATTACGCGGATGACATTCAACTTGTTTTTACCATTGATTCCTCTGACGAATCAATCACTACTTTTCAAAATACGCTCTGCTTCATTAGCAATTGGATGAGCTCAAACCACCTGAAGCTCAACCCCGACAAGACCGAGCTGGTTCTTGTCGGGGGATCCTCCAATCCTTGGCAACCCTCCTTCTGGCCGGCAAGTCTGGGCAGCCCCCCTTGCCCTGTCAACTCAGCCAAAAGCCTGGGAGTCGTCATTAGCAAAGATCTTTCTATGACGCCCCAGATCAGCGCAGTAGTGTCCTCCAGCCATTTCCAACTCAGGAAAATTCGTAAAATCTCTCGCCTACTCACGACCGAGGCCCTTACTTTGGCCTTGCTTGCGTTAGTCATTTCCAGGCTTGACTACGCAAACGCATTGTATGTAGGCATTCCTGACTACCAACTCAAGAGACTTCAGTTGATCCAAAATCATCGCTTGATTTACCACCAACCTAGAGATCAACACGTTCGTCCCCTTTTAAAAAGTCTCCATTGGCTCTCGGTAACTGCTCGCTGTAAATTCAAGTTAGGCTGCATTATCTCAAAATCTCCTGCAGGCCACGGTCCCCTTTTTATTTCTTCCCTTCTCCACCCGTATGTTCCTCCCCGCAATCTTCGGTCATCCCAGAGGGCCTTGCTATCAGTACCCAGATTTAAGAGGAAGAAACACGGTGGCCTCAGGTTTTCATTTCTAGCTCCATCTTTTTGGAATTCCCTTCCCCTTCCTCTTAGGTTGCCTTCTCCATACTCTGGTTCAGATCTCTCCTTAAAACCTTCCCCTTCACCGAGTCCTATAATTAGTTGTCACTTTCACGCTCTCCTCTTTGCTCCCTCAGCACAAGCGCCAAGAAACCTAATGGTGTTAGTCGCGCTCAATAAATTTCTTTAACATAACATAACATAACATAACATGATCCCGCACCCACGAATGACTCTTCTCCTGCCTTTTTGCCCAGAGTACGAAGCCCTGTACCCATTGCTCTAAGGGATGCGATGCTTGGCCCAGTGCCATTGAAATATTCTGGAAGGTGGTGAGCTGAGGTCTGTATCTTTTCCTGGTCCCTGGTGCGATAGAAAGTTCGCCCATCGCTCTTAGTTGCTGTTCCATTGCAGAAGTTGCCATAGCTGCGCAGGGAAAGGGGTCATTGTTGCTCTCGCTAGTGGCCAGGCCTCCCGGAAACGGAGGCACTGAAATCGAGAGAGAGCGTCAGCCGATACATCCTTGACCCCCTCAATGTGTCTTGCCCTAAACTCGACATTGCAGCACATGCACACCCTGATTAGTTTCCTCAACAGACACAGCACCAGGGGGCATTTGGCAGTCTGCCCGTTGAAGGCTTGCACCACTGCATGTTGTCAGACCAGAATACCACCCTTCTGTGTGACAGCGCTTCCGGCCACAGATGTATGGCAACGACGATGGGGAACAGTTCTAGTACCGTTATTTTAGCTGTTATGCCTCAAAAAGGAATGCCAGAAAACTGAACATCGATGGAGACAAACCAAAGATTCAGAAACCAGAGCAAACTATGTCATCAAGCGGAAACAATACATCCTTGCCATTCGAGATGCGAAAAAAGTTTTCTTCACGCAACGAATCCATGAAAACCACAACTCCGCAAAAGAACTGTTCAAAATTGTAAAGGAGCTTAGTAATCCATCCAGCACCTCACAAACCCTCACCCCCTCAACTGAGGCCTGCGAACGTATTAGCACCTTCTTTGTCGAGAAGATTAATAAAATTTACTCTACCTTTACCCCTTCACATTCCCCTTCCCTGCCCGACAACCCTGACGAAAATTCGCCAACATCAGACAAAGATAATGTCCATCCACACGCAGGCAATCTCCCACGTCTAACCAATTTTCAACCACTCTCCGAAAATGAGGTATTATCGGTTCTAAAGACAATCAAATCAGGCTCTCCTGCAGACCCATGTCCTCATTTCGTGTTCTCTGAAATTGCACCGACACTCTGCCCTTTCATTACCAAACTTTTCAACCAGTCCCTTAACACTGCGTCTTTTCCAGAAACTTGGAAGCACGCATCTGTAACCCCCCTCCTGAAGAAAGCCGGATCCGACATCCTCAACCCGGAGAATTACAGGCCAATTTCCCAGCTACCTTACCTCTCCAAGGCTTTGGAGAAAATGGTTAACATACAACTATCCAAATACCTGGAAGACAATTCACTTCTGGACCCCACCCAGACCGGCTTTAGAGCCAACAATAGCACCGAGGCAACGTTGCTGGCAGTGTCGGACAGTGTCAGATGCATCACAGACCAAGGGGGATCTGTGGCTCTGATACTGCTAGACCTGTCAGCAGCGTTTGACACGGTATCACACGACTGCCTAATAAACATCCTCTTGAGCAAAGGAGTGCAATCTACAGCGTTAAGATGGATTAAATCATTCCTTAGCAATCGCACCCAAGCTGTGCGCATGGGCCAATTTCACTCAAAACCCTGTCCCATCGGCTGTGGGGTCCCACAAGGGGCCTCACTAAGCCCCACTCTCTTTAATGTCTATGTTTCATCTCTGGCCGACATTGGAAGAAAGTGGGGCATCGGCATATGTTCCTATGCCGATGACACACAGCTGATGGTGACAATGGATGAAGGGTCGGAAACAACTAAGAAAAAACTACACAGCTGCCTCTCCGAAATGGCAGAATGGATGCGCAACCACTGCCTAAAACTAAATGCCGGAAAATCGGAGATACTACTGTTCGGAGGAGCCAAACTCTCATGGAACGACACGTGGTGGCCACCGTCTCTGGGATTAGCCCCCGTACCGAAACAGTACGCCAGAAACCTTGGCATCATGATGGATGACGCCCTGTCCATGAAAGACCACATACGCATACTCTGGGGCAAAGGTTTTGCAATTCTCAAACTCTTGGCAAAAATTTTCTCCTGGATACCTCTGGACTGTCGACGCACAATCACCCAGGCCCTCCTGGTTAGCCGACTAGATTACGGCAATGCCCTGTTCGAAGGGATGAACGAGCAACTGTTCTCCCGCCTACAGATCCTACAAAACCAGGCGGCTAAATTGGTCTGTAACAAAGGCAAGCGAGATTCGGCCTCTGCATGCCTAAAAAAGCTTCACTGGCTGCCAATGCGTCAGAGGGCTACCTTCAAACTACTTTGCCACGCGCACAGAGCCCTTCATAAAACGGGCCCCACCATCCTTCAAGGGAAAATCGAATTCTATATCCCCAACAGGAATCTAAGATCCAACAACTCAGCTCTGGCGAAATCCAAGCGCATTTACAGAGCAAGGACTGGCGGACGCGCCTTCTCATACTTGGCGGCTAAAAGATGGAATGAGTTACCTGTGGACCTTAGACACACCACTAACTACCTCCAATTCCGCCAAAAATTAAAAACTCACCTCTTTCCCAAAAACTAACCCCCCAGCACAGTTTCAGTAGTCTTCTTTTCTTATAGCGCCGTGATATCCCATGGGATGAGTGTTGCGCTCTACAAATACCAAAATAAATAAATAAATAAATAAATAAATAAATGTTCCTTTTACGCCAAGCATTAGGCCACTTTAGCGTGCACCATTTACAGTCCATTATAGCTCCAAGGCCCTCCCTGCCTGACGCATCTGTGAAGAGACAGATATCTGGGCTACCAGCCATGGGGAATCTCCAAATGACTGTACCATTAAACCTCAGCAGAAACTCATGCCTCCTTCAAACCCTTCGCTATTCACGTTCCATCCTCCTGCCAGTGATTGACTAAATTGCCCTCTGGGTAAGACAAGTGATGTATGAGGTGGAAAGACCCGGAGTTGTTTTTTGGGGACCCCCCCCAGGAGAGACACCAGAAAATGCTCCATGGGTGTGGAGTCAAATGGCAGTAGTGGCTGATGATGGGATGGGAACTGGGCCACTGGTACCGGGAGGGGATGGAGACGGTCGGGTGGGAAGGGAGGGGTCCGCTCTTTTAGTCCTGTTACTTGTCTGGCTTACTGGCAGTTGGCTTGATGCAGCATGACACTGCCGGGTGACCGGCCCCGCACTTGCTGCAAATGTGCCCAAACTTGCAAGCCTTTCCGCATGAGCAGGACCCTCCGTTGTACAATCTGCAAGAGTTAGAGTTAAATCGCTTACCCCCTTTTCCCTGATGGCCGCCTCCCTGGCCTCCACGAAAGAACTGCTTGAAAGGACGCTTCGCTGCTTGCTTCTGTCCCCTGTAATTGCCCTGCCCCCTCTGATATTTTGTGGTCCCCTTGATGCCTGCAGTAAACTTCCCCATGTGCTCTACCCAAAGTTGGATTTCCTTTTGGTCCCAACTCAGGTCTGGACACATTGCCATTGTCTTGTGGAAGTTGCGATCGTAGTTATCCCACCCAATACCCCCTGTTTTTCCCCCTCGTCATGGATCAAGCAAGGATCAAGCAAGATTACTGCCACATTGCGGGACTTTGTTCTGGAAATTTCTCGGACACCACTGCTGCCAATATAGAGAAGGCATCACTCCAGTTCTTAATAGTCTTCTCTGGCCAGGTCTGGAATTTTACCTTTTTATCCTCGTCCTTCCACCCCATTTTCCTAGTGTCTTGTCCGTCGACCCTGTGCATCAGCAAGGTAAAGATGTATACAAATTCCTGTCTCCAGATAACTTCCTTAGCCGCCAACGGCACTTCACAAGCCAGAGAGCAGCGACCCGATGATAGTGGTGCTACCGTGACGAGCGGCACTGCTGTCGCTGTGCCTACCTTGGCTGCCTCTGCCGGTGCAGCGGGCTTGGGAGCATCTAAGGAGTTACACGATGGCGGGGCAGTTTTGTCCGCCAGACTGGGACGGGGCAACTGCTGGTAGCTGTGAGATGGGTGTAGCCAGTGGTCAAGCATCCCTTTGGCCCAGGAGACTCCTCTAGCCTTGATTGCCTCCTGCGACGTGCCGGGCTGAGACTCTTCCACTGTGGTGATTTGGGAGAACAGGAGGGGTGGGGATCCCTGGCTATCCATGCCTCTGGCTCGTAGTGCAGAAACCTGTACGCGGGTCCTGCAGAGACAAAGGATCATGAATACCTGACCCCCTGGGCATTACTGCTGACCTGCGGGCTCAACTCCCCCCGTTCTGCTTTGCCAGAGTCCATACCCCCTGCGTTCGCCCATACTTACTTCTGTCTTTGCTTCCTAGCTCACCCTAGCCTGCCAAGTATTTACGTTGATTTCAGACGTCCATTAAAGGTTGACCTTGTGGGGGGGTGCAGTGTCCGTGTTTGTAGGTAGGTGAAAAGAAGGGGGGGCACTCTTTGCTGTAAATAAAAAAACAGGGTTACGCACGTGATCACTTTATGGTTCACCCACTAGCTTTGATGGGATTGTGGAGGGCCATGATGACCAGGGAATGGAGGGGGTTAGAAGGGGGTGGTTTTGTGCTTTTGTTTACCTCAACTGGTTCCGCCGTGGCTTGCTCCTGCCTGAAGCGACTGTCTAATAATCGTCTGATCCCCTTTCCTGGAAAGAGCAACGATTAGCGCGGATTTTTCAAAGCGGCTTGGTACCACCTCAAACCCCCCCTCAACAACTCACTGATTCCGACGTCTGTATGGCCCGGTGGCCTTCGTCAGTCCTCCTGGTCGGCGGGTGAGCGAACTGTCCGTAAACCGTGGTGATACAATTTGACAACTGTTATTTTCCCCTAGGGTTTCCGCCTCGAGGCGCTCCCGCCCGTATGGTGCATCCTTGCATGAACTTCTGCTGTGTGTTTCACCTCAACCTCGGTGCCCCCAAAACCCCCACTGTAGCCCCCTCCAGTAAGCTTGCCCCACCAAAAAATACATCTGTGGGTCTGCCGCCCTGTCCTGCTTTCTGGCTGAACAGGCCACACCCGGAGCCTCCACTCGCCGAAACTAACGATAATCTCTGGGGGTGGAAAGACAGCATATATAGCTAGGCATTGCAATCCTGGAATCCATACAGGTTCACTGCAACAAGGTGACACCCCAGCACAAGCACATGTTTTAAAATTACTTTAAAGGGGGGGGGGGTGAGAGCAAGCAAACGTCAACAACTGGGCCACCATGGGCAAGCACCTATTCAGCGGGAGGAGGGGTACAAACTCATTATGGCCAGACACCCAAAAAAAAAATTTACAAGCCCCTTACGCCGCCTGTATTTTTTTGGGGTAGAGAGTTGAGAATTCACAGGGCAGCAGCTGGAATCTGAGAACGCCTTCCTCAACCAGTGACGGAAATACATCTATTGGTATAAACACAAGAGAAATATTTCCATTGCGCTGTGTGGGCAAACTCTTCAAAAGTGTCCAGTGGCTGGCCTGATAGATGTGTCACTGCAGGTATGAACTGGAGAGGTCACAACAGCGCCTAGACTCCCATGACAACTTTTGAACCAGGTGATAGAAAATTGCAGAGATTCCGGGGCTTATTTACAAGCCCCTTGCACCTCAGCACTTCCAGTAACGGGCTCAATACTTCTAGCGAATCCCTTCCCCCAAACACTGTTTCTGAGCACAACTACCCCTCCGACACCTCTGTCGAGGCAGCAATGGGGTTTTCTTACAAATGGTAGCGTTTTTGTCATGTTTTGTGCAGGACTGTAACATGCGCGTTGTCAGTGTTAAGAAGAGGGAAAGGTGGGGCAGTCAGCGGAAGAGGCCATGAAACTAGAAGAAAAGGTAAGGGATAATGTGGTGAGGATGAGAGGCACTGCGGTTCAAATCCAAGCATGTGGTCCAAATAGTTTAAAATATAATTATGAAGTGTCTCTCATAAAGAGGCTTTCTCTAAGTGGTCTCATACAACCCTTCCTGTATAATAGTGAAAGGGTTGGTGAGGTGAGCCCTAGATGTGCACGAGGTACCTACAGTGCCTATGGGCTCACTACAGACAGTTCTCAGTGCAGTTGAAAGAAGGAAAAAAATCCTGCAGAGAGAGGAGAGTAGGAAATTGTAGAGATCTTAGAGGGGTCTTAAGGACATGAAAGGATGGTGATCGCTGTGAGAGAGGTTGGGACCTCACCTACTTTGTAGTGGTACTGTGGTACTGAAAATCCTTGACCCGTGTTATAAACATCGTCGTATCATGACGATTTTGGTATCAGCAGACCGAGAATGATTAGAATACTATGCACAAGCATTTCCGTCATATTCGGGTGACGAAATCACCCTGCAATCAGAGTTTCCGTCCTGAACCCTCGGGTTCCATTTTGTGAACGGCAGCCATTTTGTGATTGCCCTCACACAGGCCAATGACTAAGGCCAAAAACGAGTCTGAAGGACACATACACCTTTGCTGACTCCTCTGCGACCTGGGCAAGCTGACTCCACTGCCTGAAGCCAAACCTGTTCGGCCAGTTCCTTTCCCAGTGGCCGAATGAGATTAGTATCAAGGCACAACATATCATAAACCTTTCATCGCACACAAACCATGCCTAATCTTACACACACCTGTCCCTGTTTCTTTCTTTATGACTTGCCTTACGAGGAGGAGGTGCCCGTTTTTATTGGGGGTCCGTCGATATCTGATGAAAATACTGAGCCTTGCCGGGTAATTGATTGAGGGCTGGACAAACTGAAATATGGGCTTGTCATCATGACTCTGCTTTTCCTTTGTAGTGAAAATATGTGAATGGTCAACTGTAAAATAAGGAATCTTTGCCTAAAGCATAATATTTTGTATAAAAAGAGAAGGCTGGGTTTGTAAGATTGAGCAGTCTCCTGAGAATATACACCGTGTTGTACTTCTAGGATACCTGTTACTGGCTGCAGCCAATAAATACGATCTTTGACTTCACCAAGAAGACTCTGTGTTTCTGTAGTCTGAAACAGGAAGGACTCGAAGTCTTAGGGTGTGTTCCCTGGCACCGCTGGGTTCTAAAAACCCAGTACTTCAGTTGGCGCCCAAGTGGGGCGATTTCAGCGGTACCGGTCCAAGCCAGAGGTTCGTGAGGAGCTTTGTGTGAAAATTCTGGAGGAAGTCCGCCACTTCATCGACCCCTGTATGTTGACGTGGTCCGAAAGTCTTTGCTGCGAGGTTCCCCGCCTCCCGACGGCTACGAAGGACTGCTGCCCTGACTATCGCCCTGTTTTGGACCCTTGATGATTGGTAGAGCGAAACGATAGACGAGTCTTCTGGTGACGTCATCGATACCTCAGTTAAGTATAAGTGGAGCGTCTCCCAGTCCTTAGTTTGGTTCTTAGTTTGGTATCCACTTGGGATCGCTTTGATTTGGAACTTGCAAGTACCAAAGCCGAGGGACACGTGTATTCACGAGACTATCGTATTCGATAATCCTTTGAAGTTTGAAGCTAGACTAGAGAGCGAAGATGCCTGGTCTTAGCAGACTTGGAAATATGTGAATGGTCAACTGTAAAATAAGGAATCTTTGCCTAAAGCATAATATTTTGTATAAAAAGAGAAGGCTGGCTTTGTAAGGTTGAGCAGTCTCCTGAGAATATACACCGTGTTGTACTTCTAGGATACCTATTACTGGCTGCAGCCAATAAATACAATCTTTGACTTCACCAAGAAGACTCTGTGTTTCTGTAGTCTGAAACAGGAAGGACTCGAAGTCTTAGGGTGTGTTCCCTGGCACCGCTGGGTTCTAAAAACCCAGTACTTCAGTTGGCGCCCAAGTGGGGCGATTTCAGCGGTACCGGTCCAAGCCAGAGGTTCGTGAGGAGCTTCGTGTGAAAATTCTGGAGGAAGTCCGCCACTTCATCGACCCCTGTATGTTGACGTGGTCCGAAAGTCTTTGCTGCGAGGTTCCCCGCCTCCCGACGGCTACGAAGGACTGCTGCCCTGACTATCGCCCTGTTTTGGACCCTTGATGATTGGTAGAGCGAAACGATAGACGAGTCTTCTGGTGGCGTCATCGATACCTCAGTTAAGTATAAGTGGAGCGTCTCCCAGTCCTTAGTTTGGTTCTTAGTTTGGTATCCACTTGGGATCGCTTTGATTTGGAACTTGCAAGTACCAAAGCCGAGGGACACGTGTATTCACGAGACTATCGTATTCGATAATCCTTTGAAGTTTGAAGCTAGACTAGAGAGCGAAGATGCCTGGTCTTAGCAGACTTGGAAATATGTGAATGGTCAACTGTAAAATAAGGAATCTTTGCCTAAAGCATAATATTTTGTATAAAAAGAGAAGGCTGGCTTTGTAAGATTGAGCAGTCTCCTGAGAATATACACCGTGTTGTACTTCTAGGATACCTGTTACTGGCTGCAGCCAATAAATACGATCTTTAACTTCACCAAGAAGACTCTGTGTTTCTGTAGTCTGAAACAGGAAGGACTCGAAGTCTTAGGGTGTGTTCCCTGGCACCGCTGGGTTCTAAAAACCCAGTACTTCAGTTGGCGCCCAAGTGGGGCGATTTCAGCGGTACCGGTCCAAGCCAGAGGTTCGTGAGGAGCTTCGTGTGAAAATTCTGGAGGAAGTCCGCCACTTCATCGACCCCTGTATGTTGACGTGGTCCGAAAGTCTTTGCTGCGAGGTTCCCCGCCTCCCGACGGCTACGAAGGACTGCTGCCCTGACTATCGCCCTGTTTTGGACCCTTGATGATTGGTAGAGCGAAACGATAGACGAGTCTTCTGGTGACGTCATCGATACCTCAGTTAAGTATAAGTGGAGCGTCTCCCAGTCCTTAGTTTGGTTCTTAGTTTGGTATCCACTTGGGATCGCTTTGATTTGGAACTTGCAAGTACCAAAGCCGAGGGACACGTGTATTCACGAGACTATCGTATTCGATAATCCTTTGAAGTTTGAAGCTAGACTAGAGAGCGAAGATGCCTGGTCTTAGCAGACTTGGAAATTTGTTTTGTCTTGGTTGTAATAGGGATTCCCGATTGGAGGACTCGTGTCCGGTTCCTCCGATTGGAACTCCAACTTATGAACTTTATGTGAAACATGGCGTAGGCCCCATCACATATAATGAAGTATGGATCCGATACACCAGGAAAGATGGTGTTTTAAAATGGCCCCAATACGGTAGTTTTGACACAGAGATTTTGGATAATCTGGAGGTTAAACTTTTTAAGAAGAAAGCCCGGCCGGCAATGTTTGACTCTTTTCGCATATGGCGCAAAGAAGCCAAACAGAGAGAAATGAAATTAGCGAAGAAAAATAAACGAGAACGAGGTATGTCAATGGTACAAGCTGCTGTTGCGTTTAGGGATAATGAGGAAGAGCAAGAAAGCAAACAGATGCTTAGGGTGAAGAAGTTAGCGGTAGATAGATGCTACCCAGTTTTGCCGCGTAAAGAACAGGAAGAAAAGAAAGATCTTGAGAAAGATCCTTTAATGTTGCATCTCTTGAGTTCGCCACCTCCTTATGCACAAAATGCGACGGCACCACCGCCACCAGCTGTGGTTGCACAAAACCCAGTTGTTGTGCCACCTGTGATTCCACCACAGCCAGCTCCCTTTCCGTTGGCTACTATTCCTTTGGCGCAGCCTCCTCAGGGGCCGCCACCTTAGCGTCCTTCTTCGTCTGCTACTCCTACGCCTGTTTTTAATGCTCCCTCCATTCCGACTTTGGATTCTTCTGCTATTGTTCCGTCTTCTCTTATTCTTTCACCTTCTTCTTCTGCTAGACAACGAATGACTACTGCAGTTACTGGCTTCTTTTCTCCTTTGTTGGGACAATTGGGTATGTCCCCTGTTACTGAGCGAAGACAGTCACATAGTCAGTTGCCGAATATGGATGAGCGTACGATTTTGGACCACATGGCACGTAAATGGATTATGTACGATACACAGTACGATCTTGAGGGTGTTATGCATGTTTTCCTCCAATGGGAAGCACCGAAGCAACGGTACGTTTTCAATACGATGTGTGCCTTTCTTGTTGAAAAATGGGATGAGGAAGTGGGACAAGCTCCTGACGAGTTGTATAGCATACGTTCCGAATTTGGGAAAGGAACTATTGTAAGTCCATCTGATGTTGGGAAAGTGGTCGCGATGTTGTTGTCATTTAGGAGTGAGTCTGTTCGGGCCTGATTCTTCAGTTGGGAGAAAGGCACGACAATATCCAATGAGAGAGGTTCCTCCGGTGTGGAAAGAAGCAGTGGTTGCTGGTGCAGGTAATAATCCGCCAGCTGTACCGGCTCATTTTCAGTGTGTCTGGATGAATGTTCCATGGAAACGTGCTGAAGTTTTAGCTATTAAGCAGTCTTTGCCTGATCCACGCAAAAATCCAGCAGGGTACTATAAAGAGTTGACTCAGACTGTGGGTTCATGTATCATGAATTTGGCGGACATCGACATGTTGTTTGGCAATGTTGTTCCACAACCTATTTGGAGTAAGATTCGTCATACGGATCATGCGGTTGAATTGGGTGATACATGGGTTAATCTTAGAGATGCCGACAATAGACAAGTAGGCGGTGCTAAGCCTGAGGATTTGATTACTGAACTTCCTGATAGGATTATTACGTATATGAAGACTTTAATGCCAGAATTGCGTGTCAATTGGGACAAATTGTCTGCATGTAAGCAGAAGAAAGACGAAACGGTGTCTGACTTTTTCACGAGGTTCGAAGAGACCTTCGTCGACCATAGTGGTCAAGATATGGCTACCGAGGGTGGCCAGAGATTGTTCGTTGACAAGTTTGTACATAATTTGCTTCCCGAGTTGTGCACTAAGTTGAAGGATTCCGAGAGTGCTTGGCCAGTCTCTACGTCAGCGCAGATTTTAGCTACGGCTCAGTACTATGAAAATAGGCGCAAAGACGAGTTAGAGAAAGCGGATAAGAAGACTAAGGAATTGAAGACTAAAGTTCTTCTACAACAAGCTTATCCACCCCGTACTAATAGTCAGCGTGATTACCAGCATCCTCAGCAATATTCGGGAAACTCGCAAAGGAACGAGTCTTCTCAACAGTGTTTCCCGTATGGGCCTAATCAGTGTGCATATTGTAAAGAAGAGGGCCATTACAAGAATAGTTTTCCGGTTTTGTTGCAGCGCACGAATGGTGCTTCTGGTGTGCGTGGTAGAGGTGCTCAACAAGTGCCTAGAGGTAGAGGTCACGGAAAGAACGTACGTCCTTTGCCTCCACAGAACTCGATGAATAGTTTTGATTAGTAGCAAAGTTCATCTGGTAGGATAGCACAGTACTATGTAGATGATTACTATGTTGAAGGTGACGAAGCGGAAGGTAATGATTGTTAGGACAGCCATGGACAAAGAGAGGGAGTTGTTTCAGTTCCAGTAGATCAGAGTGGACCTTACGTTGAGGTGATTACATCAGGTGTGTCAGAGCCTTTTCTGTTGGATACTGGTGCTACAAAGAGTTCTATTATGCACTCAAAACTCCCAGGCGCACCTTTGTCTGGGGAAATGAATGTTTCAGTAGGTTTTTCTGGCGCCCCGGTTAGGAACCCGATTTCTAGTCCTATGTCTCTTTCTGTTGGACCTTATGACTTTGAAGCACCCCTTATTCTGACGACAGGTTGTGGGGAGAACCTTTTAGGATTGGATCTGTTGAAAAGACTATATGCAACATTATATTGTTCTCCTTCGGGAGTACAACTTACACTGGGTAGGAAAGTGATCTCTCCAATGTATTTGTTGAAGGAAAAACTTCAGACCGAATTGTCGTTTCTTCCTGATATTCTTTGGGCTACTGGTCATAATGATGTGGGTCTTTTGGAAATACCGCCATATGTTGTGACATTGAAAGCCAATGTTAAATTGCCGCGCATTCCCCAATACAAGATCTCTAGTGAAGGTGAAAAGGCGTTGTTAGCAATCATTTATGATTTGATTGAAAAAGATGTAATTGAAGAGACAAGAGGCAACGTTTGTAATAGTCCTGTTCTGCCTGTTTTGAAACGTACTGACCCTTCTCAGCCACCTGTTTACAGGTTTGTGATTGATCTTAGAGAGGTTAATAAAATAGTGTGCCACAGTTTCCAGTTGTTCCTGATATCACTGTCCTATTGACTATGATTCCATATTCCGCCACCTGGTTCTCGGTGATTGACTTGAAGAATGCTTTCTTCAGCATCCCGAATGCCGAGGAGAGCAGGGATATTTTTGGCTTCAGTTTAGGAGGCCGAAGTTTCCGCTTCAAACACGCTCCTCAAGGCTATTGTGAAAGTCCATCGATATACAGTCAGGCTTTAAAAACACAGCTTGATACGATTGTTTTACCTGATGGCGCTACCCTTATTCAGTACGTCGACGATTTGCTTGTCGCTGCAGATACTGAGGAGATTTGTAAAGAAGCCACGTTGTCGTTGTTGCGTCATTTGTCTGAATTACATCACAAAGTGTCTCTTTCAAAACTGCAATATTGTCGACAAGAAGTGACCTACTTAGGTCATCTCTTATCGAAGGAGGGAAGGAAACTGACCCCAGAAAGAATAAAAGCTCTTGCGAAAATGAGTGTGCCTATGACACAGAGAGAGGTACGTGCTTTCTTGGGCATTACATCATATTGCAGACAATGGATACCGAATTTTTCTTTGTTGGCCAAACCTTTGGTAGCATTAACCTGTAAAGATACACCGAATCCCATTCCGTGGTCTGAAGATTGTCAGAAAAGTTTTTCCGAATTGCGTAATGCATTGTGTTCGGCTCCTGTGTTGGGTACCCCCGACTACAGTAAGCCCTTTACACTGTATGTCCATGAGAAAGAGGGTTGTGCATTGTCAGTGCTGACACAGTCTTTCGGAGACAAGCAGCGTCCATGTGCGTATTTTTCGTCGAATTTGGATACGGTATCTAAAGCATTGCCAAGTTACTTGAGAGCCACAGCGGCAGCAGCTGTTTCTATTCGACAGTCTGCTGGATTAGTGATGAATAATATGTTGATTGTGATGGTTCCACATGCAGTGGACATGTTGTTAAACAGGACCAAGACACAGCACTTAACTAGTGCTCGATTGTCAGGTTATGAGTTGACACTGTTAGCAAGTCATGTACACATAAAGAGATGCAACACGTTGAATCCAGCCACGTTGTTGCCAATTACAGTTGAGACAGATAGTGAAGAACAGTATGACTGTTTTCTGAGAACTGAAGAAGAGACGAAAGGGAGAGTAGACCTTAGGGACACTCCTCTTCCTGAGTGTGATGGTACTTTGTGGGTTGATGGTTCGTGCTTCAAGCTTCCGAATGGTGATACGACTGCAGCATATGCTGTTACGACTTTGCATACGATTGTTGAAACTGCACGTATCCCACATAATTCAGCTCAAGCAGCAGAGTTGATTGCACTTACGAGAGCGTGCGTGTTGTCGAAAGGAATGAGAGTGACCATATATACTGACAGCCAGTATGCATTTGGCGTGGCTCATAGTTTTGGACGATTGTGGAAAGAACGTGGGTTCCTGACTTCGCATGGAGCTAAGATTCAGCATGGACAGTTGGTGAATGAACTTCTTGAATCTCTTACTTTGCCATTGCAAGTAGCGATTGTGAAATGCAGTGCACACAAAAAGGTTACTGATGATGTTGGTCGTGGAAATGCATTTGCTGACGAAATCGCAAAAGAAACAGCAAAAGATGTGATGAATCGAATGTATGTTGCAGGCCCTGCACGATGGGTTGGTGATGTTGGAATGTGTGAAGATACGATAGAGAGTGTGAAGTCTATACAAGCTGAAGCTTCAGAGAAAGAGTTGAGTGTGGGAGAGAGAGTACGGGTAAATTGGATACACATGGTTGTTGGGTTGACTTGTCAGAACATCAGCGATGGTTGTTACCCGATGCGTATGTGCTTGCAGTGGTGACAATGGCCCATGGAAGGGCTCATTTCAGTGTGAAAGGGATTTGTAAGTTGTTGGCTCCAGTATGGCAAAATTCTGGAATTCCTAAGTGTGCAGAGAATGTGGTCAAGAATTGCATGGTGTGTCTGAAATACAATCCTGGTAGGGGAACCCCAACTCCAGCTGGTCATTTTGCGCCTCCAACGTATCCGTTCGAGGTTTTGCAGCTAGATTTCATCCACATGGAAAGGTGCAACAATTTGAAATACGTACTCGTTGTTGTTTGTGCCTTTTCAAGATGGGTAGAAGCATATCCCTTGAAAGACAACACTGCCTTATCCACAGCTAAAGCCCTTGTCAAATAATTCTTCCCTAGGTTTGGAATGCTGAGAATGGTCTGGAGTGATAATGGGAGTGAATTTGTGGGTCGAGTGATGAAGAAAGTATGTGAAGGGCTAGGTATCCAACAAAAATTCCACGCTGCAAATCACCCCCAATCAGCTGGACTAGTAGAGTGCTATAATGGCACGCTAAAACTGAAATTGGCCAAGATACAAGCGAGCTCTGGTCTTAAATGGCCTGACGCTCTGCCTTTAGCACTCCTATCAACAAGAATGGCTGTGCATTCGCGAGTGGGACTTAGTCCTTATGAAATTGTGTTCGGCCGCCCGGCCAACATATGGGGAGTGCCAAGACCGACAAAATTCAGTGAGATCGAACACCCTGTACTGCTTGATTATTTGTATGAATTGACGGCTAAATTGCGTGTTTTACACCAACAGGTTCACGATACCCTGCCTCAGGTCTCTGAAGCTCCAGGACATCCTATCGATCCTGGATCATGGGTGCTGATCAAGAACTTCCAGCGGACAAAGAATGACCAGCCCCGTTGGACCGGCCCCCACCTCGTCCTTCTCTCAACAAGATCAGCTGTTCGAGTGGAAGGGAAAAAGAACTGGATCCACAGCGTACACTGCAAGAGGATCCATTTGCCTCTACCGTACGACCGGTGGGTCCAGGAGGGGATCGCTGACTCTGAGACTGAGACTGTGCCTCGTTTTCTGCCTTTTAGCGATGCACGTGTAAAAGGAACAATTTCTGAACGAGAAAGTGACGATATTCTGCAAGAAGCTGTGCCACCGTCAATTCGATTGAACACTATAGAGCAGAGGTCTTCAATCTGTGGGGCGCGACCCCCAGGGGGGTCGTGGAGTCCTGGGAAGGGGGTCGCAGATTCTGCCAGAGTGCAGTTCCTGGCGTCGGGCTGATCGAGGGTGCTCAAGGCGGAGGCCGCCTAATTCACACCGAGGTGTGAAAACCATCAAAGCCTCGTTAACAAGTAAAGGTCTTTTAAAGACCCGTGATAGTACTTTGGTGTGCCTTTGTGTGTGTCCAAGCTGTTTCAGCCAGGCTGACATACAGGAGCTTGGGGGGGGGGGGGGAGTGAGGAGGAGGAAGCTGTAGCCCTTTGAGTTCAATGGACTTAGCTGTGGGTTTATTTTTACTTTTAACGTTTTATATAGCGCTAGTTTAACCCGTAGGTATCAGAGCGCTTTACAAATACACAGTAAACAGCAGAAGGACAGCAGAAGGACATTACAATCATATCATTGTTTCAAGTCCCACGAGCCCTCATACCTGGCGCCTGTGCAGGAGAAATGTGGCTGAGAGTCTGTTGTTCATGGTGAGATGTTTTCACAGCCGGCGCCCCCCCCCCCCCCCCAAGCAGGGAGGCACAGAGATGCCCTCCCATGAGAGAGGAAGACGAAGCAGAGAGATACTGACCCCCCCATGAGAGAGGCACAGACAAGGTGGGTGAATGAATGATGGGTGGATGGATGGATGAAAGGGTGGACGGATGAAGGATGTATGGATGAAAGGGTGGATGGCTGTATGGATGGACGGATGGAAGGATGAAAGGGTGGACGGATGTGTGAAAAGGTGGGTGGATGAATGATGAGTGGATGGATGTAAAGATGAAAGGGTGGATAGATGGATGAAGGATGGATGGATGTGGGAAAAGGTGGGTGGATGGAGGATGGATGGATGAAAGGGTGGATGGAAGGATGAAAGGGAAGATGGATGAGGGATGGATGTATGGATGGATAAAAGGTTGCATGGATGAATGATGGATGGATTTGTGAAAAGGTGGGTGGATGAGTGATGGGTGAATGGATGGATGTAAGGGTGGATGGATGAAGGATGGATGGAAGGATGAAAGTGTGGATGGATGAATGAAGGATGGATGTATGGATGGATAAAAGATTGCATGGATGAATGATGGATGCATGGATGGATGTGTGAAAAGGTGGGGATGAATGATGGATGGGTGGGTGGATGGATGGATGAAAGGGTGGACGGATGAAGGATGTATGGATGGATGGATGAAAGGGTGGATGGCTGTATGGATGGACGGATGGAAGGATGAAAGGGTGGACGGATGTGTGAAAAGGTGGGTGGATGAATGATGAGTGGATGGATGTAAAGATGAAAGGGTGGATGGATGGATGAAGGATGGGTGGATGTGGGAAAAGGTGGGTGGATGGAGGATGGATGGATGAAAGGGTGGATGGAAGGATGAAAGGGAAGATGGATGAGGGATGGATGTATGGATGGATAAAAGGTTGCATGGATGAATGATGGATGGATTTGTGAAAAGGTGGGTGGATGAGTGATGGGTGAATGGATGGATGTAAGGGTGGATGGATGAAGGATGGATGGAAGGATGGAAGGATGAAAGTGTGGATGGATGAATGAAGGATGGATGTATGGATGGATAAAAGATTGCAAGGATGAATGATGGATGCATGGATGGATGTGTGAAAAGGTGGGGATGAATGATGGATGGGTGGGTGGATGGATGGATGAAAGGGTGGGTGGATGAAGGATGGATGTATAGATGAAAGGGTGGATGGATATATGGATGGAATAATGAAAGGGTGGATGGATTAATGAAAGGTTGGATGGATGAAGGATGTATGGATGGATAAAAGGTTGCATGGATGAATGATGGATGGATGGATGTGTGAAAAGGTGGGGGATGAATGATGGATGCGTGGATGGATGGATGAAAGGGTGGGTGGATGAAGGATGGATGTATGGATGAAAGGGTGGATGGATATATGGATGGAATAATGAAAGGGAGGATGGATGAAGGATGGATGTATGGATGAAAGGGTGGATGGATGAAGGATGGATGTATGGGTGGATGGATAAAAGGTTGCATGGATGAATGATGGATGGATGTGTGAAAAGGTGGGTGGAAGAATGATGGATGGATGGATGGACGGGTGGATAGGTAAAGGATGGATGTATGTATGGATGGAAGGATGAAAGGGTGGATGGATGATGGATGTATGGATGGATAAAAGGTTGCATGGATGAATGATGGATGGATGGATGGATGGATGTGTGAAAAGGTGGGTGTGTGGATGGACGGGTGGATAGGTAAAGGATGGATGTATGGATGGAACGATGAAAGGGTGGATGGATGAAGGATGGATGGATGTGTGGAAGTGTGGGTGGATGAATGATGGATGGATGGATGTGATGAGGTCTAACAGGCGCATTTATGGTTGTCGATAGTTGTTTATGATGAGGAGTACCAGTTTCTATAATCTTTTGTCGGAAGGGGGTCCTTACGCCTAAAAAGGTTTTACAAGGGGGTCTCGGCATCAAAAAGTTTGAAGACCTCTGCTATAGAGCCTGAACTCTTGTTCCAGAAACAGACAGTACCTGGAAAAAGCCGTTATAATTTGAGGCCGAGAACTATGGACAAATAAAAAATTATTTTTCTTTGCTATTTTTGAAAGTGCAGCTCTCTCATCTGAGAAACTTTCTTAGTTTTGTTTTTCGAACCGCCATCCGGGTTCAGCTGCTAGGGTCGCGGTTGGCCAAGTCTTTGGAGTGCAGCTGAAGACGTTATGTCGACAGTTCTGGTCGGTCTAAGGGAGTTGCCCTGGACTGGCAGAAGCATTCCTTAGCATAGAACACCCTACCGCCGCGGGCAGCAATTAGAGAGGATGGAGTTTTTCGAGATGGAGAGACCTGCCAAACAGATGAACTTTAAAGCCAGAATGTGTATATTGATGACAAAGAAACGATTTTTGATATTATGTATTTTCATGTTGCTTAGTGTAATGACGTTTTTAATAGGATATGTTTTATTCTCTTTTCAAGTGACCTTTGCACCCACTACACAGCCCACACTTCCTTCTACTGTTTCCTCGCATTCTTTTCACCCTCTGCCGGAGCATGAGTCCACTAGAAGATTAGAGTTTATCAATAACTCCTTCATTCAGCTCTTACACCAACACCAATTAGTAGTGAACACAACTAATTGTTGGGTGTGTGGTCTTATGCCACATACAACAGATAAGGGTATCCCATACTTGGTCTTACCATTTAGTTACAATGGTTCTTTGTGGGCGTTTCAGACGATGTTCATATATGCCATCGAACCATATCCCCCACGTTCCACGAGAAGTAACTCGAGCAACAAGGCATTGGTAGTGGGAATCACGAATATGAGCAGAAACATTGACTCGTATAGAACGATTCCCAGAGATGAGTTACAAGCTTACGCTAGATGGAATGTAACAGGATATGGAGTTACTCTGAGTGAGAACCAGCGAGCAAAGAGATCCTCCCCGATTTGGATTGTGCCCCATCAAGGTCACCTATGTCAGCAAGGTAATGGCAAGAATCCCAGAGCTCAGTTAGGGAAAAGTATCTGCACTGAAACATATGTTTTTGCATCTCGGACTTCCCCTTCGTTCTTAGCAGCTAAGGGTACCTATTTCATCTGCCATGATAGAGACATGGTTGCCCCCTGACTTCTCGGGCACATGTTTTGTTTCGTTCCTGTTGCCTCCCACCTACACGGCCGCGGCAGAGTACCATAAGACACGGATAGTTAGAGGTGTCATCAGTAAAGAAGACACTGCAGGACAAGAATTTGGGGATTTTGTAAAGGGTTTTCTGCCGTTTTGGGGACCTATGGTTAACAGCAGGAACATAAGGCAATTGACAAGGGTGGTTGAATCCACTGTAGTTGAAACCGCCGGTGCCCTTAGTAATTGGACGGCTGAGCTCCAGTCGGATCGACTTATGACTCTTCAGAACAGGGTCGCATTAGACGTCATACTTGCAGACCGAGGTGGGGTATGTAAAGTGATCCAATCAAGTTGCTGTGTTTTCATCCCAGATAACGCTCCAACAATCTACCAGGCCATTTCCAAACTGCATAAGATCTCCGAATCTATTCACGTGGATAAAGGAGATTGGTCATTGATGGGGTGGTTCTGGGAACTGATATCCGCCTGGGGATGGAAGATTCTGATAGTCATTGGGATGATCTTAGCCATTCTTTTCCTGTTCTGTCTATGTATACAGTGTGCTCCTGCAATATGTGGCCTCTCTGCTACATCGTGTGTAAGGAAACCTGTATCATGAAACGAGCTAAGTAATAGGATGATGCTACAGCAACATCTCAATGACTTTATGAATATAGACCTGGACTCAGATTAGCGTGAGTATAGGTTATTGCCTATGTAAGGGCAAAAGGAGGGTCTGTGGTACTGAAAATTCTGGACCCGTGTTATAAACATCGTCGTATCATGACGATTTTGGTATCAGCAGACCGAGAATGATTAGAATACTATGCACAAGCATTTCCGTCATATTCGGGTGACGAAATCACCCTGAAATCAGAGTTTCCGTCCTGAACCCTCGGGTTCCATTTTGTGAACGGCAGCCATTTTGCGATTGCCCTCACACAGGACAATGACTAAGGCCAAAAACGAGTCTGAAGGACACGTACACCTTTGCTGACTCCTCTGAGACCTGGGCAAGCTGACTCCACTGCCTGAAGCCAAACCTGTTCGGCCAGTTCCTTTCCCAGGGGCCGAATGAGATTAGTATCAAGGCACAACATATCATAAACCTTTCATCGCACACAAACCATGCCTAATCTTACACACACCTGTCCCTGTTTCTTTCTTTATGACTTGCTTTACGAGGAGGAGGTGCCCGTTTTTATTGGGGGTCCGTCGATATCTGATGAAAATACTGAGCCTTGCTGGGTAATTGATTGAGGGCTGGACAAACTGAAATATGGGCTTGTCATCATGACTCTGCTTTTCCTTTGTAGTGAAAATATGTGAATGGTCAACTGTAAAATAAGGAATGTTTGCCTAAAGCATAATATTTTGTATAAAAAGAGAAGGTTGGCTTTGTAAGATTGAGCAGTCTTCTGAGAATATACACCGTGTTGTACTTCTAGGATACCTGTTATTGGCTGCAGCCAATAAATACGATCTTTGACTTCACCAAGAAGACTCTGTGTTTCTGTAGTCTGAAACAGGAAGGACTCGAAGTCTTAGGGTGTGTTCCCTGGCACCGCTGGGTTCTAAAAACCCAGTACTTCAGTACTGATGACGTTAGTGCCTGATTGTCTCAGCCCAACCAGCCTTTCAGATACACAGGTTATGGTGGGTGATTCTGACCCAGCTTCGCCAGCCTTTAAAGGAAGCGCCAGCCTAACCTGTCCTCTGTTAAAAGGTCCATCTGATACGACACGTGTTTTAGTCTGCTCCAGCCATACCGCGATTCCAGAACCACATGAATTATATATCAGTGACACTGCCTCAGCCTTTCAGAGGCACATATCCGTTGTGTCACTTAAGCGATGCTCAACCAGCCTATCACAAACAAGAGCTTTTATGAGACCTAAATATGCTCAGGTTCCCCATGGCCTTTCATAGGTTCGACCTCACGAGAGACCAAAGAGGCTTTACATGAGTGAGCCTGCTATAGCTTGACAGGATTTTCTGAGACATCAGTCTGCATTGTGACTGGGTTATCTCCAGCGCTACCAGCGGCAAGGGTGTTATGTCATGCAAATTTATAGTGATCACTGTCACCTACGAGGGTATCCCAGTGCTGAACAGGTGTGAGTCTAGGCACACTTAGAGCCTAGTGGAACTATTAGTAAAGGAGAGGTTTTTCTGTGTGGCGGCACATCATTCCATGCTTTAGCAACAATGTGTTTTCATTATGCGTGGGATTTGTGCAAGCTGACTGGATTAGTTGTGTCTTTTCATTGCTTGCATTCAGGGACCTTCTTTTTAATATTTAGGTGGAGGCTACCAAGAAGCACGATATGTCTGGTTGGAAAACACCTATTGCCGGCTTACCAAGAACTTACATTAGGCTTAAAGGCTACCCATTGCTTACAATTGGTTGATTTAAGTGTCACTTTAACTTGCTTGCTTCTAATTTGATGGATTGCCTTGTCTATCTTGTGTTTGTCCCTCCTGTGGAGCATAACCTCTTAACTTGTGTTCTTCCACTGCTCACTTTTAGAGCACTACTTTTTTAAGCACTCCATGAGAAAGGATGTTTCTTCCAGATATCTCCCAGTGTACTTCTTCCCCCTTGTGCTCCATGTTGCTTTTTCTTGCCACTATGCTCTTCTTTCCCACCGTACTCTTTTGCTCTCTCTGACCTATGTGCTTCATCCCCCGCACTCTGTATTGCCCTCATGTTTGTACTTTTCCCTTTCTCTATGTGCTGTTCTCTCATTTCTGGTGTGTCTCCCTCCGTCTCCTTTTTGCTCACTTCCTGCACGTATCTTTTCCAGTCCTCAACCCTTGTTGTCCACTTCTAACAACCCCACACACCCTTCCCCACAGGCCTGTTTTTTTTTTATTTTGAGTTTTTTGTTTGGATGGCCAGTCAGCGTGCTTCTTCATTTCGATATATAGTCACATTTCTTTTAATGATCTACCTTCGATTCGTAAATAAAAACAAGCATTTGCAATTGTAATAGGTCTCGCATTTGCGAGAGTTTAAGCTATTAGCATAACAAATTAATTTTATTTGTTTTAATAACCAAAACATAAATACAAGGCATTGTCATTTACAATGCCAATAGCTCAAACTCGTGTAAATGCGAGACCTATTGTATTGCAAATGCTTGTTGTTTCTTTGTGTGCACTTGCAGCAGACACCGAATTAGTGAGAGCATCTCAGGGCTCTGAATGAAGACATCAGACACAGCGGTGTTCAGAGCTGGGCACAGACAGTCGAATGTGGAGTTAAGACTACAGTACACTTTCTTATTTTGTGACCCTCTGAAGCCTGATGAAGAAAGTTCCATTACTTATTTATTTTGCACACTGATAAACTTTCATTGTTATGATTTCCTCACCCTGTAAGCTGCACGTCTGTTCCTGTGGCTACCTTGTGTTAGCTCTAAATTCCTTTTAGTTTCAGTTATTACTTTGTTATCAGGCCTACACGTTTCTGCCCCGAACGCACGTTTAGTTCGGGGAAAAGAGTGTAAGGAGTGCTGGTTGCGTGATGCCTCCTTTGTTTACAGAAGTGAGCAGCACGTCCAAAATTGCTTTTGTTTTTCGGCCTACTGCCTACCTGCCTCTACCCAGGGTGTGCCATTACAATCAGAGCTTCCAATGTCTGTGAAACTGGAGAACCAGGTTCAAGTCTTTGGGTAAAATCAACATCCTGATATTCTGGGCACATCATTTATCATGTAACTAATGCTCATGTAAAGAACTCACCTTCAGTCGCAAGAAAAATATATACTTATTTCCTGGTTGACTTCTACAATGCGAGACCAGGAAACGTGAATACATTGTAGCTTCCTCCTTACGTTGTGTGCTCTGGGCTACATGGCGAAAGCCATTACCAATGACAAAGCAAATAGCTCTTGCATTACCGCTTTGCCAATGCTTGTTGTTGTTTACCGATATCAGATATTACTGTAAATTAAAAATAAAAGATACAGAAGGCTGGCAGCAATTGGCTAAATTAAAAAGTAAACATAAATGGAAAAAAGCCCACATGGGGCAGTGGGTAGCAATAAGGGAGCCGGATGGGGCTATAAGATGAGCTGGCAGGTGTGAGAGGGCGAGAGCAACAAAAGAGGAGTGGGGGAGAAGCAAATGTACGAGAGAGAGCAACGCAAAGCGAAGCAGAGGGGGATCGAAAAACACACAAGAAAGACAGCTGGAAAACATGTGCTCTTATGGTGTGCTCAACCGCAAAGAAAGGGCAGTGCCTGGAAGGACACCTGTAATGCTGTTTTGTTCTCACACTTAGTACTCCTATCAATCTGCAGTCCTTCCATTTTCCACTGCCCCTTTAGTCCCTCCCCTGCTGCCGCCTGCTTGTCGTTTACTGTATTTTAACATTATATGCCTGCGTAATTGTTGAGAAATCTGAAGCTCATCCCCCCTTAACCTTACTGACCAAGCTTTGCCCCTGCTAACACGACATAAATAACTTACCTCATACCTGAGTCACTCCAAACTCTTGTATAAAGACTCTGCCGTCGAACCACAAGAAGCTTATGCTGAGCTTTGTGCAGGGTTAGGGACTAGTGTTAATGATTTATGGGCAGTTCCAATCGACACAAAAGGGAGAGGCAGATCTCTATAGCGAAATGGGAAGCAGATTTAAGAAGAGTTATAACTCGACAGGAATGAGAGAACGTGCATAACATTATGTTCCTTAGCATGGTGTGTGTGCAGGATACATCAGCAAACATAAACCAAATGTTGAGGAAAGTGTGGGGAATGAGGCTTGGGGAGGAGGGCGTTATTCCACATACACTGGGATATCAGAGATAAAATCCATCTGGAAAACAAGCTGACAAATCCAAGCAGTGGATATTTGGGCCTGAAGTTTCCTGACAAGCTATCTAGTATATGATTATTTGGAGGGGATGGCGAGGAGACATGTGGCCGAAACTGGAGGCGAATGTAGTGCATGCAAATGTTAACCGCAGCTGAATTAGTTTGTGAAAGACAAACCAGACCCGGTCTGTGATGACGTAGGCTGTGAAGATATAGAACATGCTACGAGGTGCAACTTCTTCTACTCCCTAGACTAGAGGAAACAAACGGAATTTTGTTTGCAAATGTGATCGTACCTCACGATTCGCCATATTGTTTATCTCCCTCCACTTTAGGACACTGCAAGTACCTGTCCCCCTTCTGTGCTCGAGAAGGTAGGTAGCTAAATACAGAGCTGAACCCCGGAGGGAATTCCCTGTTCTGGGCCTGTAACTCCGTACTTTCACCAAGCCCACCGGTGTTCTACACAGTTATGAGCTCTGTGGGAGGTACGATTTATAACATCATGCACTGACCATTGAGATCCCGTGAATTGCGATGGGCTGCTCAATTTCTTCACTAGCATGCTTCTATCCCAAACTGTGTACCATGTGGAACTCTGAGCTATAGAAGCCTCTGCCATAACATATGTAACAAATATTAGTTTTAACTAATAAAACAAAGAAACTGTTTCGAAAAGCCGCTAGACCCTAAATGTCTCTTTGTAATCATAATGTGCAGTTCTATTTTTGCTTCCACAATCTGTACATTTCCAACATAATCACAATAAGTAATCGTGCTCGAATAAATACAATTTATGATTCTGTACGACCAATATACGTTTGGCTCCAAAATATACAGCTGGTTATTCTAACACAACCTTTAATTGCTCATTTAAGCCACCAGATGGCAGCAAATCCTTTCTTGTGTTATAACATTTGACTGAAATTCCAGACGGTGCGCGATTAGAAACTGAACCCGACTCACTAAACACAACATTTTCTCTTGGCAAAGAGTAATTAATAATAAACATTCATTCTGAAGAAAATCCAGATAACAGCTAATTGAAAAGAACATCACCAGCAAGCACTTTCAACTTCCAGTTTTTAAACTGAGGTGTTTGAATATCTGAGTTTATAATGCTGGAAATAAGGGTGCGAAATGGGGAGCCACAACACCCCGAATAAACTCCCTGGAATTCAGAAGATGAATGAGCAATGAAGATGACTCTCAAGTTAAACTTGTCATAATTAACATGAAGATTGGAGTTATTAGATTTTCTTCCCCTGACAGCACAGTGAGAGTTTTTGTAATGTGAGTTATGTGACTACCTTACTGAGTGTTAAAACAGATGTAGTTATTTTACTTTTTCTAAAACACAAAACTTGAACTGGACAAATATTTCACAATATGCCAGCTGTTAGGAAAAGTCAAACGAAGCACGTTCTTTTATAATTCTGAAATGTGATCAAAACAAATATTTGAATAGGATCGAAACAAATCTAGACCGTTCATTTATTGATATGCAAATTATAAATATGCACTAAAACCCTACTTCCACACATTATCATTTCAGCGCTACATAGCGTTATCGTTAAAACTACGTTTCTGTGCAAATTTAGAGGCCATTTCAATGGAAATGTGTTTTGTGTAAATTACAATGTGCTACCACACCATGTTTTAGTAATATGTTTGTGGAAGTGCGCTTCAAAATGCAACTTTGGCTACATACCACTCCCTCGTCACTCTCCTTCTGAATGGGTGTGGTTCATTTGCTACACTTGTTCTTTATGTGATACTTGCATTTTTCATGATCCCTATAACTTCTCGGAAGTAACGCTAATGGTAGCAACCTATTTGTGAAAATTGTTCTAGTACTCTTTTTTTTATTGAGAAATTATAGTGCAATTGAGTAAAAATCATGTACATTTATAAAATTCATAATTCCTTCTAAAATAGAGACATCATTATACATATTAAATAATTTAAAAGCAAATTAATCAATAGTATATACATAGTCAATGCTCAGACCTTAGGGAAACACATACACAGAGTGGGGGAGGTTAAACCATCGGGCATAAATCATGGAAAATTAAAAAGGTTAGCGTTTTGAATCCCTCCATTTTTTGAGTGGTGCCCAGATATTCCTGCCCTTCTCCTGAGATTTTATGCCCTTGAGTTCATATAGGCATCCCTCTATAGTATGCATCCCCAATAGTCTGACAAGCCACATCTGAAAGGTGGGGGCAGTGGTATCCTTCCATCCAGCAGAGATGAGAATCCGTAATACAGCTACTGCAATAAAAACCAAAGCTTCAGCGTCTCTCCCTAGCTTCAACTTATTATCCGTTCCTAATAACACCAAAGAAGGGGATAGATTGATTTTCTGATCTAGCAGCCCCTCCCAAAAAAACAGTTATTTCCCCGCGGATCGGGACAAGTTTAACACAATGGAAAAAAAACAGATGCCCCAGGTGCAATACTGGCCCGGCGGATTTAGTACATATGTTTTTTCATTGTGTTAAACTTGTCCCGATCCGCGGGGAAATAACTGAAAATTGTTCTAGTACCAGTACAGTAGTTTCTTATTAGTATGGCCGCTTGAATTATGTGGCAGGGGAGGGCAAAATTATGTGGTAAGGGTTAGTAAACTGTGATGTAAGAAAGGGTAAATTATTCAGCATTATGTGGCACATTTTGTGATAGTATTATTTTGTGATTTTTAAACTTATTAACACTCTCTGGGAATTAGTTGCACCTCAATTGTAACAGATTAACCCCCACATGAAGCAATAAGCTACAGAAAGGTGATTAGTCAACTTTTGCAAAGGGCCTTCCACTGCGTGGTAACACATGTTGCTGCATTTTTAGTAACGTTTGAAATGTTTGATGTAGAAACAAACTTTTTGTTTTGTTAAAATCTACAAATTAGGAAATAGAAGAATTGTGTGGCAAATGCAGCAAATCAACAATTACACGAAAATCACCAAGGCAGCACAATCGCGGATTTCCATTGGCCCTGCTTATTAATATTTCTTATTAGCCCTGAAGAATGTGTGTCTGTCATGATGCCAGAGACAAGGATGTGCCTAATTGACTTGAAGAAATATGTTCGGACCGACTTGAAGGCTATGATGGCACACAATATTGTGTGAAGTGCAATGGGGGTTTCGTCCTTAGCAAACCAGGTATGGACGATTTTGCAGTAATGTGTAACAAAAGAGAGCACCTGGTTTGTATGTCTCACCGCTATTTATTTTATGCGGAGAAGAAACAAAGACCTTAGGTTCATGTGTTCAGTGTATATAATTTACATTTTTTACACATCATTTACTAAAAGTAAACATTCATTTCAAGTCTGAGATACATTACAACCCATATCCACCAGAAAACTATCATGGTCAGGTTATATATGGGAGTCAGGTTATATATCCCCCCTACACTCCATCATGCTGCCTTTGAGGATCTGGGGAAATTCTTAATGGGACTTCCGGAGGGAGAGATGATCATGGGTGGCAATTTTAACGCGGTGATAGACACTACCATAGACCGCAAACCGCCCAGAGATACAACTGAATCTAGTCAGGCACTGAGGGATTTTGTTGGTACAATGGGACTCACTGACATATGGCGGGTTAGACACCCTACTGAACATCAATACACATTCCACTCCGGGGTGCATAATAGTCTCTCGAGGATTGATTATATCATGACGCTGGCGATAAACCCAGATGGAATAAATGGCATACTATATTTACAGAGAGGCATCTCGGACCACTCCCCCATACAGTTCATATATAACGCACAGATCCCTGGCCGGAAACAAATTTTCCTGCTCTTCTTGGAAGATCACAAAGGCCCTTGTAAAATCCACTGGCCAATACTTCACAGAGAACATCCAGTCGGTAGAGTCACCAAGCGTCTTGTGGGAGGCGTACAAATCGGTAATTAGGGGCCAAGCCACATCGGTTATCGCCAGACACAAGAAAGAAAACAGGCAGCAACTAGACACCCTAGAGGAAGCAGTACAGAGGGCAGAGTTGGCACACACTGCAAACACTGATGGAACTGCAGCGCAAACCCTGACGTTGGCAACCCAGAAGTATAGAACTTATGCCTGGGAGGTCGCAAAAGTCAGATACTCAGATACACTACATAGAATATATGAATTAGGGGATAAGACAGGGAGATTGCTGGCATGGCTGGAAAGGAAGGAGAAGGTAAACAGATGGATTGCCCAGCAGACGCTGGAAGATGAGACCATAACATCAGATCCGCAACTTATAGTAGAGGAACTGGCTACACACTATGAAAAGATCTACACGCCGCAAGCCTCAGCCTCTGTGGAGGAAAACGCACAGTTTATCCGAGACATTAAAATGCCTACATTATCACAAGAGGCAATGCTAGAGCTAGAAGCAGACTTTACTGTGGAGGAATTGGGGGTGGCGCTCTCAGCACTACATACGGGGAAAGCGATGGGGCCTAATGGCCTGCCAGTAGAACGATACAAAAAAGTGGCGGGATCAGTCTTGCCCCGCCCACTCAGTATGTACAATGAAAGTCTAGAGAAAGGGATATTACCAAAGGACCAGAGACTGTCCAGAATCGTAGCAATACATAAACCAGGTAAACCCACACAGATTGGCTCTTCATACTGCCCAATATCCCTGATAAATGCGGATGCCAAGATATTGGCCAAAGCATTGGCACTCTGTTTGCAGAAACACCTTACGACATTGATCCATCCGGATCAGTCCGAATTTATGCCAGGACCCAATACCTCCCTCAACCTAAGATGCCTACACGCAGTATTGGCCCTGGCGCCAACGATCCAGCAAGATGAGGCCATCCTCTCATTAGACGACATGATGGCGTTCGACCTCGTGGAATGGCCGTTTATGTTTGCAGGTCTTCAAAAGATGGGGTTCGGACCGAAATACTGTGATTGGATTAAACTTCTGTACACAGCGCCCCTAGCGCAAGTGGTAGCAAACGGCCGTGTATCACGGGAGTTCGCATTGGGAAGGGGTACGAGGCAGGGATCACCACTCCTCTTTGCGCTCATACTGGAACCACTCGCAGCATGGATAAGACTGGATCTGTCGATCAGAGGGCTAAAGTGGGAGGCGGGATGGAAAGACCGAATCTCGCTCTACGCGGATGATGTATTAATATATTTAACGTCCCCGGCAAGGTCACTGTTATTCTTGCTGGATATCTGTACTATATTCTGGAGACAGTCCGGCTATACTATAAACTACAAATCACGAACAGAGGATTTAAATATTTAGGAATATATGCTACACCACAGGAGACGCTATTTGCAGATAAAAACCTGATGCGGCCGCTTGCAAAATTCCGAGCTGATGTCAAACACTGGAGATCGCTTCCGCTATCGCTGTTGGGGAGGCCAGCACTTTTTAAAATGGTTGCCCTACCTCGGTTTTTATACGCTCTCCAAAATACCCAATTTCCAGTCCCCCCCTCTTATTTTAAAGCAATTGACGCTGAAATCTCCACATTGTTGAGGGACGGAAAACCGGAACGCATAGCGCAACACAAATTAGTCCACAGCTGGTGTGATGGGGCATAGTACTGCCTAATATACAATTGTAATATTGGGGGGCGCTGGAGGACACACAAGCAGAACGGCCGCCATCTGGTGAGGCTCCTGCTACCTGGAACTTATATCCGTCAATTATCCTGAGTAACTGGAATAACTTATGCTGTCAAGACGCCTCCGTACGGCTAACCCTGTTTCCTAACCTCGGTGCAAAATTGAAAGCGATCCGACGCTGTATGTCCGAGAGCCAAGGCGCCGAATTTCGGCCCAATCAATCAATCAATCAAGAAATTTGTATAGCGCACTACTCACCCAGAGGGTCTCAAGGCGCTTGGGGGGGGGGGGGTCCGTTATTGCTCGAATAGCCAGGTCTTGAGTTGCTTCCTGAAGGAGAGGTAGTCTTGAGTAAGACGGAGATCGATGGGGAGGGAGTTCCAGGTCTGGTAGGAGAAGGATCTTCCTCCCATGGTGGCTTTTCGGATGAGTGGCACGGAGGCGAGAGCGTGGCTGGTCGATCGTAGTTGGCGGGTGGGAGGGTAGAAGGTCAGGCGGTCGTTGAGGTACCTGGGGCCTAGGTCGTGGAGGGCTTTGTGTGCGTGGGTGAGGAGGCGGAACGTGATTCTTTTGCTGACGGGGAGCCAGTGCAGGTCTTTCAGGTGTCCGGAGGTGTGGCTGTGGCGGGGGATGTCCAGGATGAGTCGTGCGGAGGCGTTCTGGATGCGTTGGAGTTTTTTCTGCAGTTTGGCGGTGGTTCCGGTGTAGAGGGTGTTTCCGTAGTCCAGCCGGCTGGTGACAAGTGCCTGGGTGACCGTCTTCCTGGTTTCGGTGGGGATCCAATGGAAGATCTTTCAGGGCATGCGTAGGATGTTGAAACACGAGGACGAGACGGCGTTGACTTGTCTGGTCATCGACAGGGAGGAGTCCAGGATGAAGCCCAGGTTGAGTGCGTGGTCCGTTGGTTTGGGTGCGCTGCCTAGGGCCGGGGGCCACCAGGAGTTGTCCCAGGCAGATGGTGATGGTCCAAGGATGAGGACTTCCGTCTTGTCTGAGTTCAGTTTCAGACGGCTGTTCTTCATCCACTCTGCTACTTCTTTCATCCCTTCGTGCAGGTTGGTTCTGGTGGTGGCGGGGTCGTTGGTGAGGGAGAGGATCAGCTGGGTGTCGTCGGCGTAGGAGATGATGTTGAGGCTGTGTTGGCTTGCGATGGCTGCGAGCGGGCTCATGTACACATTCGAGAGGGTGGGGCTGAGTGATGATCCTTGTGGTACGCCGCAGATGACTTCGGTGGCCTCTGATCTGAACGGGGGGAGGCGGACTCTCTGGGTTCTTCCGGCGAGGAACGAAATGATCCACTCCAGTGCCTTCTCTTGGATTCCGACGTTGCTGAGGCGTTGTACTAGGGTGCGGTGGCAGACAGTATAGAACGCTGCGGAGAGGTCCAGGAGGATGAGGGCCGCTGTTTCCCCGTTGTCGAGCAGGGTTCGGATGTCGTCGGTGGCTGCGATGAGGGCGGTCTCCGTGCTGTGATTGGCTCGGAAGCCGGACTGTGAGTGGTCGAGGGATCCGTTAGTCTCGAGGAAGGCGGCCAGCTGTTTGTTGACCGTCTTCTCAATGACTTTGGCAGGAAACGGGAGGAGCGAGATGGGGAGGTAGTTCTTGAGGTCGGTGGGGTCTGCTGATGGTGTCTTCAGAAGGGCACTGAGTTTGGCGTGTTTCCAGCTCTCCGGGAAGGTGGCGGTGTTGAAGGAGCAGTTGATGATGTCCTGGAGTTGGGGTGCGATGACGGAGTCGGCCTTGTTGAAGACGTGGTGGGGGCATGGGTCGGTTGGTGATCCGGAGTGGATGGTGTTCATCGTGCGGGTGGTGTCTTCGGTGCTGACCGGGGTCCAGTCGTGGAGGGTGGTGGTGGGGGGCGTCGGTTCTGTGGTGGGGTGCGTGGTCTGTTCGCCGAAGCTGTTGTGTATGTCTGCGAGCTTGCAGAGGTCTTGTGAGGGAGTTATGTCGTTTTTTCCGGCACTGGGGTTGGAGAGCTCTTTGACGATGCTGAAGAGCTCCTTGCTGTTGTGTGCGTTGTTGTCTAGTCGTTCCTTGAATGCTGTCTTCTTGGTGGTGTGGATCAGCTGGTGGTGTTTGCGGGTGGCGTGCTTGAGGACGGTCATGTTGTCTGTGGTCGGGTTCTTTCGCCAGGCATTCTCAAAGGTGCGGCAGTTCTTCTTGGAGTTTTTCAGGTCGTCGTTGAACCACGGGCTTTCTTGCTTCCGGGCCTGCTGGGATGGGTTTTCAGGGGTGCGAGGTCGTCGGCGCAGTTGGTGATCCACTGTGCGAGGTTGAGGGCTGCTTGGTTGGGGTCCGTTGATCTGGTGGGAGGGTTCTGATTCAGTGATGCAGTGAGCTGCTCGGTGGTGATCTTGTTCCAGTTCCTGCGGGGAACCTGTTACTGGAGGTGGTGACTTGTGGTCTTTCTGAAGCTGAAGTGGACGCAGCTGTGGTCTGTCCAGTGGAGTCCGGTGGAATGGCTGAAGGAGATGTGCTTGCTGCAGGAGAAGATTGGGTCAAGCGTGTGTTCGGCGTAGTGGGTTGGGGTGTTCACCAGTTGCTTGAGTCCGAGGTTGGCGAGATTGTACAGAAGGGTGGTGGTGTTGTTGTCATTGTTGTTCTCCAGGTGGTAGTTGAGGTCCCCTAGGAGGATGTAGTCAGCGGAGGGGAGGGCGTGTGGGCTGATGAAGTCTGCAATGTCTTCGCTGAATTATATGCGGGGGTCTGTAGATGAGGGGGCCTCAGAGTGTGGTCTTGGGGTCCGTGTGTATCTGGAAATGGAGATGTTTGGCGGCTGTGGGGGTGACGTCGGAGTTGGTCGTGATCCGGATGGTGTTCTTGTGGACGATGGCGATGCCTCCTCTGGTCTGGTTGACGCGGTCCCTCCGGATGATCTTGTAGCCGTCCGGTATGGCTATGGCGATGTCAGGTGCCGAGGAGGCATTCATCCAGGAGCTGCACTGGAACTGCAAAGCTCACTGTGGCCGGCAGCGGGTGGCAGGCAAGACCGGGGATCGCCACGCGGAAAGTAGGCCACAGTAAATGAGGCGGACATTGCAGGCACTGCGCCCGACGACTCCGCACGGTGAGAGCGCTTTAAGCACCTGAATCAGAGGAAGGGGGAACCGCACTCATGAATAATCGTGCTGGCGCGTTACGGCTGCGTCATACTTAATAGAGCTGGCTGGATTAATTGTTTTTACGGACTAACTGAGCCTAACAGTCGGCACCCTGCAATGGCACAGAAGCGGGAAGGCCATCCTCCTGATCCCCCACAAGACGTTGATCTGTAGTGACTGCAAATAAAGCTGGAAGGCACAACTCGACACCAGGCATACCAGATGCAGATGCGGAGGTCACAGGGGTAGATTCACGCAAATGGCGTATCCCTGTTAGGGGCAAAGACCTTTGGCACATTCTGTATATTCCGCCTCGCGCTGAATCTATAGCTGGCCATACAAGGAGCATCAGGCCTGGGAGTGGTGCGAAACGTTATACTGCTGAGTGGCGAATGGGGCAGACTGTACAGGAGTAAGAGAGAGGATATTTACAAGGCCACAGTACGGAAGGCCTCACGAGACCGGGACTGTGCGAATAGAACTCTGCTACACGTGGAGGTGTCACCTGGAGTTGCTAATACAAGGCCACGTGGAGCGAATTGGACCTCGGACCACGCACAGTACATGAACCCAACAGTTGAGGCTGTTTTTTGTTAACCTTGCTACAGACCGGGGATGGCGGCGAAGGACTGTGTGGTACCTAAAGGTAGCTAACCCTGCCTGAATAAATTTAACGCCTGCACTCTTGGTGTTGGCGGCAACATGGGGAAACCAGACACACGCCAGCCCAAACTCAACTTCGAGGCTGCGGTGAAAAAGGGGCCTAAGCCGAACTCAACTCATGCTGACTTGGACAGCACTGAAAGGCCGGGCAATGGAGAGGCATCTTCGGATCTAGATATGCGGCAGATATTACAGGAAATGCGACAAGGATTCGCCAATGTCGTTGACAAAGTGGACCGCATGTCCTCCAGAATGGACGCAATCGTACATAAAGTGGACCAGCACGAGGAATGGATTAAGGAGACTGAACGGCGGATCTCTGATAATGACGATACCACTGCAAGTCATGCGGCACAATTGGCGAGAATGGACAAGCTGCTGCCCGTTATTGCAGCGAAGAACGAAGATTTGGAAGCCCGTAGTAGGCGTAACAACATCCGCGTGACGAGCGTACCAGAATCCACGGATGCATGGAGGACTACATAGAAAAACTGCTCCGGGATTCCATTGCGGCTGAAGCATTTTCCACACAGCTCATTGTAGAACGAGCACACCAGTCCCTCGGACCCAGGTCGAAACCTGGAGCACCTCCAAGGCCCATTATTGCGCGCCTATTAAATTACCGGGACCGCGATGTGGCCCTACGTGCAGCACACACCAAGCAAAACCTGGTGTACAATGGAGTATCCTTCATCAAGGTGAAAAAGAAACTGCGCGCAGCACAGATTGACTATGCCTCACTGTATCAAGTGGGCCTACGTGTGACACACCAAGGGAAGCAACGCTTCTTCACAGATCCACAACACGTGGAGGAGTACCTACGATCGCAGAAGAGGTCGCAACGAGGTGGGAATGGTCGAGATGCAGGACAAAGAGATAATGCTCAAGCCGCAGAAGACGAGGACTGATTTGTGGAGCAGCCGATTGACTTGATCCACTAGACAATGCTAATGTTTGTTGGTATACCCCTGCGATGTGCTGGGACTGAGATCACTTACTAGACGTATAATCAGAGAATGCTGATACTCATCCAGTGGTAACGTATTTCAGGACCCACTAACCTCCCTCAGATGGAGCCTAGAGGTCGTACAGATCCAGTGGCTTGAGGAGAGGAGAGTGGTGGTGTAGTTCTCTAGAATGCCCCCTACGAGTATTCCCCAATATTGCCATGTGTTACTTGGGGGGTGATTGTTTTGCTGTTTGGGAATATGGGAGGTGGACGGGTAGAATATTCTGGCAAGTTGGGGTTGCTTCAGTGGGAGGGGGTAAGACAGAGGGGAATAGGATGTTCTATAGTTGCATAGTATGAATGTTTGTTATAGGGACAGGGAAGGTAACAGGGAGGAGAATGGGGAAGGGCTGTGGGAAAGGGATAGTTAATATGGTGCACGTAGGGAACACACACTTGAGATCCGGCTACTACTGCAGCAGGGTAGCCTCATGTTCGCCGAGACAGGGTATGACATTTGACATGCTAATGGCTACTACTCATATACCACGACATAACCCAACTGTTTTCCGGTTCTGCCAGACAAGCAGGCAACAACACAATTGTGAAGTAAGCTATACATGACAGGGACTGATTTGAACCTTATCACATGGAATGTACAAGGGCTGGGGGACCCGCGGAAAAGGGGACAAGTATTGTAATATTTGGACCGACATGCTATACACATTGCTTTTTTACAAGAAACACATTTCAAGCCCCAACCCGGTAGCATCTTTGCCTGTAGATGGGCGGTTCATGCGGTGTTCTCCTCTTATTCGACATATGCTAGGGGCACCGCAATTCTTATAAAAAAAGGCACACCGTTTACCTTGTTTGGTGACAACCGCGACACACAGGGACGGTATTGTATAATGTGGGGGAGGTTAGGGCACATGTTGGTTACTCTGGTGTGTTGTTATGGACCTAATACTGATGACCCTCAATTTTTTACCGAGCTCCTGGGCCACCGTAATGGGCACAGGTCCTGATCACATAATATGGGGCGGGGATTTCAACATAGCACATGATCCGGCTATGGACAGGTCGCAACCGGCCCCCCATCATTACACTAAAGCGTGGGCTGAATTACATACAACACTCAATGAATATAACTTGATCGATACTTGGAAACACCTTCACCCTACCACACTTGAGGGCACCCACTTCACAGCGCATGCGGGGTCCTGGGCGTGGCTAGATTACATGTTTATATCCCCGCAGCTTTGTCCTACGCTTTCAGCGGCGCAACACTTGGCTAGGATCTATTCGGACCACTCACCAGTACGACTCACCTTGAGGGCAGAGGACTTAGGCCCACCAAAATATGCATGGCGTCTGCAACCTACAATGATACTGGACACCGTCTTTCAGGAGGAATTGAGGGGAGAAGCTTTAGACTTCTTCGAGCGTAAAAAGGACTCGGTTAAGAATGTAGAAACTATCTGGGATGCCTTCAAACTCACCCTAATGGGGATCTGCATAGCAAAAGGCTCTGGGGTGCTTAGGAGTATATTGGCTACACTAACCAACCTCGAAACTGAGCTCAAATCACTTGAAAGATCCCTGGCCGAATGCCCAGATGGAATAACTCAATCAAAAATTCGGGAGAAACTCACAGAATATAATGAGGAAGCTTGTAGAGAGACTAAATTTAGAGGCCGGCACTGGACAGCTCACCGTTATGGCGAGGGTGAGAGACCGGGCAAAGCGCTCGCTGCAACGATCAAATTGATGCGACAACCGAATGTTATACTGGAAATTGAGGGGGCTGACGGGGTAGTATATAGAGATACGGCAAATGTACTGAATGCCTTTGGTGCGCACTACACCACACTGTACACTACCACGAGAACTGATAAGCTTAACTTACAAGAATATTTGGAGGATGTCTCTCTAGGTTGGCTGAGTGACACTCAAAGAAAGTTTTTGAGCGCCCCGTTTGAATTAGACGAAGTGCGAAACGCTATAATGCATATGCAGTCAGGTGAAGCCACCGGATTAGACGGGATTCCGGTTGAATTCTACAAAATTTATATTGATTTCATGGCCCCCGTATTGAGGGAAGTCTACGAGGACGCTGGAAGGTGGGACATCTCCCCCCTCCATGCACACTGCCCTCATCACGTCACTATTAAAACCAGGGAGGCCGCCAAACAATTGAGACTCGTACAGGCCTTTGTCGCTACTAAATTGTGACGTTAAGATCCTTGCTAAACTTATTGCTACGCGCCTTAATCTCCTTCTGACTAATCTAATTTTGCCTGATCAATCGGGGTTTGGCCCTGGTAGAGCAACATCCCACAATTTACGGACGTTCTTTACCATTATGAATAATGTCTCTGAGGAGTTACCAATGGCGGCCATATTTTTAGATGCCACCAAGGCATTCGACTCCCTAGAGTGGGACTATGTGTTCGGAGTAATGGAACGTATGGGATTTCCTGCTATTTTTATTTCTTGGATTAAAATGCTCTATGAAACACCAGTGACTAAGGTGACCATTAATGGGAGGTTGTCTCAAGAAATACCCATCACGAGGGGCACGAGACAAGGCTGCCCATTGTCGCTTCTACTATTCGCGATTGCCACTGAGCCTTTGGCGGCGAAACTGCGGCAACATCATAAGGAAAAAGCCCTGCAATGTAATATGGGGCAAATTTTGATATCACTGTACGCAGATGATATCCCTTTGTATATTCCCGATCCCAGCCAAAACTTGAATCCCATTCTCAGAGAGTTTATCCGATTTGGCAAACTTTCTGGCATCCAAATCAACTGGGACAAATCGTGCTTATTTCCCCTCACGGCTCCAACGACTAAATTCCCTTTAGACTATCCTATCACCTGGTGTGAGGATGAGTTCAAATACTTGGGGATTCGCATATCAAAGGATAGAGATGAACTAATGTGGATCAACTATGGCACGACCATGGTCCGTCTTACTGACAACATCACACGATAGATTACTTTGCCACTGTCAATGGCAGGCAGAGCATCTTTAATTAAAATGGTGATTCTACCACAATTGCTTTACCTATTCCTGAACATCCTATTCTATCCCGGAAGGTATTTCTTCCAACAGCTGCGATCAGAGCTAACCCGGCTGGTGTGGGGTGGTAAGACCCCCCGACTCAAATGGGAGACCCTCACTAGGACCTACATTCAGGGAGGATTCGGAATTCCCGATTTTGAACTGTATTATTAAAGCGCCCAGGCACACTATGCTTTTTTTTAAATACCCCAGCCTCGAGTCGATATATGCCCCAGATAGCGGCAGAACACTGGCTAGCTCAACCAGTCCCAATTGAAGGGGCACTATATATCCCTTCCCTTGGCAGAGATAAGACACCGTCGACAATGAAGCACTGTCAATAACTGGGCCTGACTAGGAGCAATGTTAGGCACACTTATGATATATGCACCGACTTTGCCGCTAACGTACCATCCGGATATGCCCCTGCTGCAGGAGGCTATCTTCCAGAAGCTAGCAGAACGCTCACATATCAAAACTTGGGGGGACTTGTACCATGCAGGAACATTTCGCACTTTGGAACATTTGTTTTCTGGCGTGCACCCGTCTCCTCTTGACACTTTCCTATACATTCGCCTGCGCCAGGGGCTTAGGTCAATTACACCTGACTTTCCTAATGAACCCCAAGCTTTTGCACCACTACAGCGAATCCTGCAGGATGAAACACCCAAAAAGCTGGTATCGCCGATTTACAGGACAGTATATACGCTAAGAGAGTGGCCGGCTTTGGCTGCCAGAGCAAGGTGGGATCAGGAGCTGGGCATAGTGCTCACGGATAAGCAATGGGATTTCTGCTTACAGCAAACTGAACGAGTTTCATCAAGCAGTAGATTCAGAATAATACATTACAAATGTATACATAGGCTATATTACACTCCTGTCCGCATGCACAGGTTCCACTTGCGTGAAACTGATACCTGCGACAGATGCCACGCTCCAGGGGCCGATTTCTTACATCTGGCATGGTCATGCAATGGAGTCCAAGCCTACTGGCAACAGGTGTTTACTGCTGTGTCTAAGATGATAAATACTGAGGTGAAACCCTCCCCAGTGCTTGCTTTATTGGGGTATGTAGAACCGATACAAGCGGTGCACCGTAAATTTATCGCGATGGCATTGCTTGTGGCTAAACGGAGAGTGGCATGTCGATGGGGAAGAAGCAGAGCCTCCAAATTTAAAGAATGGTTACACGATCTTACATATTGTCAGGAACAGATAGCTACATATGCTGAGCTATTACCGGTTGCCTCTAGGCCGACTGATATATGGGCCCCATTGCAGTGCTATTTACTAGAGCAGGATAGGCCCGACACCAAAGAGACAGCACAATCCTCGCACATAAACTGACTTATTAGTGGTATAAGCCTACGATCATCTACACAAATGGAAAGTTATGTGGGATACGGGAGAAGAATACGAAAATAGATAATGGCTGATCTATGATATCCTACAGACTGCACCTGCCTGACCCGAGAGACATGGATCTCGGAGATTGTTTGTTATTTGTCAATTGCCCTTTTATGCATATGCTGCTAGACAGTCCTGTACTAGATGTGTACCAAAGCGAGAAAATGTATTGCTGATTCTATATTGGTGACCAGTGGAGTTTGAATTCGCAAGATTCAAGGGAACATAGATGGACTACTGTTCAAGCCGCTTTGTAAGACTGTATTGCTATGTAGGTCATACCTTGATGTCATGTCCGGTAACATGTACGCGCCGATTTTTTATTGCTGCAAGTGTGTGGACACAAATGCACCCTTTTCGTTGTATCAATAACAAAACATGAAAATAAAGTTTTTAAAAAATGGTTAAAAAATTGTATTATTGGGCATCACAACTCGCTGTGATAAACGAGTGGTTGCATGTCTCGCAGGATGAACCGGCATTCAGACTAGACAGATATGTGTTGCCGGCGGACAGTTTGATGAAAGCCCTCTATACTAATAAGAGACGGAACGCACTCACAGGACCAATTGCACACACAATTAAAATATGTCATACAGCACAAAGGGCATTGGGATGGGATGGGAGTACTGACCCAGGCCACCCCCCTCTGGTAGACCCGACGCTTGGGCACATAGGCCAATAGTAAGGGTTTTAAACAATGGGACCTCATTGGCATCTCCAAAATAGGAGATTTATGGGTAAAAGGAGAGATCCTGCCCTTCGCAAAACTGAGGGGAAAATACGGGATGGCAGCGACGGAACTCTACCGATATATACAAATCAGACATGCACTCCAAAGTGCAATCCCCCCAGACACTCAGTTAGCAGAGACCTTGCCTCTGGAGGACAGAATCCTCACGGAACATATGGAAAGAAAGGCCATTTCCCAGACATATCGTAAATTGATAAACAACCAACTAGACCCCATGGTAACACTGAGGGAGCGGTGGCAAGCGGAAATTGGGGACATGGAAGACTCAGAGTGGATGGACGCGTTGGCGTCGGCCCGGGAAGAAGAGATCCCATCTAGGCTTAAACTAATACAACTCAAGGTGCTTCACCGGATATATTACTCACGCACTACACTACAGAAACTTGGTCACGCACCTGACTCACTGTGCCTTAGAAACTGCTGTCACATAGGTACATTTTACCATATAATATGGGAATGCCCGCACATACAATCTTACTGGGAACGGGTGCTGAATACAATGTCGGAGGTGGGGGTGGGGGCTGAAATTCCGCTAGATCCCAAAAAATGCATCCTGAATGCTTGGGAGCCTACAGATTTGAACTTGGCACTACAGACCTGGGCTATGTTAGGGATGACGATCGCCAAAAGGAACATAGCCAGGAATTTTGGTTCTGGAGTGCTCCCTACACTCCAATAATGGGAAAGGGATATGGATGTCGCGATGGTGGCTGAGAGGGCGGTATACATCCATAGAGGATGTCCTAAAAAATGGTCCAAAATATGGGGAAGATGGAATGAATTTAGGGGGAATGTATGCGAACCTCCACAGAGTGATGTGACCCCTGGGACTAGCCCGTGAACACTGCTGAGATGAGATCAGAGTGAGGTGGGGACAAGATATCGGCAGAGGGAGGGAGGATAAAGTGATTACTGTCAAGTGATGTATCTCTACTGTAATTAGCCATGATGAGATTGAGGTGTTTACTGTAATATGTGATGTGTACAAGCAAACACTGATGGAGAGATTGACTGTACTGTTTATAAAGATATCAATGTAGGAAATGTAATAAAAACAAATAAAAAAAATAAAAAAACATTGTGAAGGAACTCTCCAACCCCAGCGCCAGCACTGACATCCCGCCCTCGCAGGATGTGTGCGACTCTCTGGCCACCTTCTTACATCGCAAGATCGCCGACATACACAACAGCTTCAACTCCCCTCCCGCCCCAACCGCAACAGACCCCACCCCGAACGACACCTGCACCAACCAGCTGACCTCCTGGTCCAACGTCAACAATGAAGAGACACGCAAGGTCATGAACTCCATCCACTCAGTATCTCCGTCAGACCACTGCCTACACCACATTTTCAACAAAGCTGACGCAACCATCGCACCCCATCTACGGAAGGTCATCAACATCTCCTTCGACACAGCGACATTCCCGGAAAGCTGTAAGCATACTAAAATAAACGCCCTTCTCAAGAAGCCCAAGTCGGACCCCAAAGACCTCAAGAACTTCCGGCCCATCTCCCTGCTCCCCTTCCCGGCGAAGGTCATCGAGAAAATCGCCAACATGCAGCTGACCCGCCACCTCGAGGACAACAACATCCTAGACCCATCCCAATCCGGATTCAGACGCAACCACAGCACCGAGACTGCCCTCACTGCCGCCACAGATGACATCAGGTGCCAGCTAGACAACGGCGAAACCTCAGCCCTCATCCTCCTGGACCTGCATTCCACACGGTCTGCCACTGCACAATAAAAACACGCCTCCAAGAAGCCGGAATCCAGCAGAAGGCCCTGGACTGGACCATGTCCTTCCTCTCCGGCAGAACCCAGAGAGTCCGCCTCCCACCCTTCCGATCCGAAGCCTCCGACATCATCTGCGGCGTCCCCCAGGGCTCATCCCTCAGCCCGACCCTGTTCAACGTCTACATGGCCCCCTCGCACAAGTGGCCCTCCAGCACGACCTGAACATCATCTCATACGCCGACGACACCCAGCTCATCCTCTCCCTCACCAAGGACCCACTCACCGCCAAAACCAAACTCCACGAGGGAATGAAGGCCGTCACCGAGTGGATGAGGAGCAGCCGTATGAAACTGAACTCGGACAAGACGTAGGTCCTCATCAGAGGTCTCACCCCATCTATGTGGGACGATTCCTGGTGGCCGACCACACTGGGAGCAGCTCCAACACCCACGAACCACGCACGCAACCTAGGATTCATCCTCGACTCCTCCCTCTCCATGTCAAAGAAGGTCAACGCCATCTCCTCCTCCTGATTCAACACCCTCCGCATGCTTCGCAGTATTTACAAGTGGATCCCGACCGAAACTAGAAGAACAGGGACCCAAGCCCTTGTCAGAAGCAGACTGGACTACGGCAATGCACTCTACGCAGGGATCCCGGCAAAACACCTGCGACGACTACAGTGCATCCAAAACGCCTCCGCCCGACTGATCCTCAACGTCCCCCGCCACAGCCACATCACCTCCCACCTAAGAGACCTGCACTTGCTCCCCGTCAACAAGAGGATCACCTTCAAGCTCCTCACCCACGCAGACAAAGCACTCCACAACACCGGACCAGCCTACCTGAACAACAGACTCAACTTCTACATCCCCGCCCGCCAGCTCCGCTCCACCAGCCTCGCCCTTGCCGCTGTCCCACGCATCCAACGTACAATCTCTGGCTGCAGATCCTTCTCCTTCCTCGCCGCCAAGACCTGGAATATCCTCCCCACCCATCTGCGGCAGACCCAAGACCTGCTCACCTTCAGGAGGCTCCTCAAGACCTGGCTCTTCGAGTAGTAGCAGGACCCCTCCCCCTTCGCCCCCCCAGCGCCTTGAGATCCTCACAAGTAAGTAGCTCGCTTTACAAAATCTCTGATTAATTGATTGATTGTAGGGGACAGGGTTGATCCTTGGGGATCTCCAACCGTGATCAGAGAGGGAGCGGACAAGGTACTGTTGATTAGGAATCTCTGTGAGCGGTTCAGGAAGAAGGACCTAAACCATTCAAGTACGGGGCCATCCAGTCCCATCCTGATTTTGAGGCGTTCAAGGAGGTTTTCGTGGTTGCCCGTATCGAAAGCCGAGGATAGATCTAGGAGGATTAGGAGACATGTTTTGCCTTGGTCAAGGGCTTGGACGGCATCATCCACGATGTGGAGGAGGATGGTTTCAGTGCTGTGCCCAGGTCTGAACCCAGATTGGAAGTTGTCTAGTAGGTGGAAGTTGGTGATGTGTTGGCTCAGCTGCTGTTGCACACATTTCTCCAGAACTTTAGCTAGAAGTGGGATATTAGATATAGGTCTGTAGTTATCGGGGGAAGCAGTATCCAGAATAGTTTTTTTAAAGATGGGGATGACTTGGCGGCTTTAAGAGAGTCCGGTATCGATTCCGGTAGGAGGGAGGCGTTGATTATTGCAGTCCAACTAGGGGTGATTGGCTGAGAGGCAGCGGCTAAGCAGTTAGAGGGGAGAGGGTCATTAAAGTGGTTGTTCGGGTTTAAGGAGGATAGAATTTCCGAGAAGGCATGTTCGTCATAAACGTTGAAGTTGGACCAGTGCGCTTGGTTTTTGGGTGATGTCTGGGGGGCAGCCCGGAGAGATGAGGCAGAGCCAGAGGGGTTTGTGAGTAAGTGGCAGATCTAAGATCGTTTCCTAGGGCAGTGATTTTGTCGGAGAAGAAGGAAGAAAATTCCTCGCATGAAATTAGAGATTTGGGGGTTTCTTTAGCGGTCTTTGCCAGTTTGTTGGATTGGTGTATGACCATTTCGAATAGCTGTCTGTTCATGGCGTTTTCCAGTTCTGTTCAGAAGAATTCTTTTTTTGAGTGGAGGACTTTCCTAATATAGGCCTTTCTGGTCTGGCGGAGAAGTTTTAGATGGGATGCTGGTGGGTGCTGTTTCCAGTTTCATTCTGTCTGCTGGAGGGATCTCCTCTCATTGTTGAGGAATCTGTTGAACCAGGAGTACCTGTCTTTGATTTGGGTTCATTTTAGTTTTAGCAGATCAAGAAACTTAAATTAGAAATACAAACTCATAGAAAGCAAAACTCATTAACGCAGAAAAAAATCCCTATCTGCGTGTATGTGGTACCTCGCAAAACACAACACTACCTTTAACACTACCTTAAATGGAAACGAGTTCAACAACAATAATTAGAGATCTAGGATTTAGACAAATCCGATGACCAAACCAACCAATAATAAAATCAAAACTTCAACACAAATCACAAATAAGAGAAGTTCATCAAAATCACAGTGATCAAACTAGCAATTGAACCCTGAATCAACATTTCATAGCCAATAATCTCACATGAAGCATAACAATCATCCCGCAACACAAATCTCGATTCTTCAATAACCCACCAAAGCACTCATGATAATCAAAATCATTTCACCCCAATTCATACTGACAATCTGTTTTGCTCAGAAGCAGCACCACAAGACATGAAGTCAGCAAAATCCACCAGGAAAATCTGCACTAAAAAATCTGCTAAAATGAAGGACAGGGTATCACTACAGCAGAAAGGAGGTGCTCTTAACTCGCAACATCCTCTGCTACCCAAAACATTTACACTGCCAAGCCTCAAAAAATCATAAAAATGTTACGAGACCTGCAGTTCTAGTGACTTAAATAATCTACTTGAACTAATCGAAAAGCTATTAACACATAAACTGGTTTCGAACTATGTGATCCTGGGCAAAAATTGTAATTCACTGAGTCGCCATTTTCTTCTATATCACATATAAGAGCAACTTCAAATGTGCGAGTTAAGCATGTCTGCTGTACAAAAAACACTATTGTTTGATTTAATAGACTAAAAATTTGCTCCATATATAATACAAATCTAGCCACATCTAGGATACACATGACCACAGACTTACCTCTTAGTTCATTAGCCACTCTGTCAACAGGGTAGGAGTGTTACTCAAATCATGTTTAAAAACGATCACTTTTAATACATACCTGAAGCATGAAGTGGTAGCACTTATTTACATTCAGCAGAGTTTCCATTGAAATGGCCACAACATTTCCCACTGACATGTGGTTTTACTGATAAGACTATTTAGTGCATAATGATTGGAAATCGAGTTTCTGCAAATATTTGTAATTTGCACATCAACAATTAAAGTGTTCTGATTTGTTTTGCGCCTATTTAAATATTTGCTTGCATCACACTTCTGAATTAAAAAAAAATTATTTTGTAATTCCCGATATATTTTTAAATACTTACACTGTTCATTTACAAGAATATTGTGTTAGGAAAAAAACTGACATCTTACAGCCTTTTGTTTCATAATGATTGCCAGACAGTCACTTGACAAACACCTCTAACTTTAATAGGAGAAACAAAAGTAAACACCATTTTGCAGGATGAGATAGAAACAATTAGTAAAATGACAAACTGCATTTGACCTCTGTCCTTGAAGAGACAACAAATGTGTAAAGATAAAAACAAGAGCTAAAGGCGTCTTTATTGAAGTCACACGAGAGGGTTTTCTGTATGTAGGAAATTGTGGCTCAGCTATATTTGCGTGTGTGAATACAATTGTGAATGACATTATAGGTGGGTGTGGTGCTGGCCAGGTATGGGAGACCCCTGTAACCCCTATATATGTGTAGGCAAATCCCACAACAAAAAACGTATAAGCAAGTCCCGGGCACTCACAAATGAGAGTAATTAGAACAATTCACTCAATGTAAGTCCGTAATAAATGTCCATTAAAGAAGTGCGCAAAAAAGTTGTCTCCAGTTTCTTTTAATATTCCTTAAGTTGATAATCATGGAGCAACTATCCAACAAATGTTTCGTCAGGGTTGGATGGATCCCTGACTCTTCAGGGCTGGGCTAGTGTGGGTCACGTGATGTATTCGAAATGCCGGTCATAATTGCAACCCGGCACATCAGTAATGACGGGATACGTATGGCAACGCCAAATCTGTAGGGAAATCTGTGCTGGTGTGAGCAAGGTGGTGTATTTGAAATGCTGGTGATAATTCCAACCCGGCACGTCTTAGATACGGGTATAAATGGTGATTCCAAGTCAGTAGTGGTATCTTGATCCGCAGTTGCAACATACGTATATGGCCACGGTAACACACACATACGCGTATTCAAAGTTAAGGGTTTGGGTAAAAAGTCAAAGGAATCCCCGGCAATCACGTCCAATCCACGTGAGCGAGGGAAGTGTAATGGCGTCGACACGGATATGTGTCTACGTGTATTGGTGAAAACGTGTAACCTCTACCGTGGCTCGGCTCCAGAGAATAGTAATGGCGTCTTTATTACTCATTCACTTTCTGAATGAACAGAACTCCTGTTCCTTCCAGCTTAAGTTCACTAAAGGATGAGTAGGTGCTGAAAATTGCTCAACCTGATCAAATCTGACTCGCCATAGCGAGTGATCGAGTAGATTTTTCGAGGCCTGACCCCAAGTCTTTTCCTCAACAGCTGGTGTGAAACCTCATTTTCATGAGGCAATGTGTCCCAGAGTTAAGGCACCTACCAACACATCAAAACTGCAATAATTAAAGCAAGGGCCCACTCAATATTGGATTTCTAGATCAGTGGAATAAGTTTAAAAGATGTATTACAATATTCAAAAGGGTTGCGTTACAGAGTCAGCATACGGTCTTTGCCATGAAGTTTCTCAGCAAATAGAACATACAAGAGTAAAGCAAAAGCTAAAATATTCTAAACCGCAAGTGGGCAGCAAAATCAATAGAGAAATGGACAGCATCCTTTGGTAGAATTGGAAAGTTTTCTGGCTCACCCCCAAAATCAAGGGTTTGTATAGGAAATTTTTCATAGAACAGAATAGAAAGTGGAGATTCACCATGGTGTGAGCAAATGTATTCCAATTAGAGCACAGTTTTTATTAAACGTAATATTGCCTTAGCACCTAAGCACCATCACACTACATGAATATTGATTCTGCCCACTCTATGCTAATGTCATCTCGAGATGGTAGGACTAACTAGATACATAAACAACACCAAACTACTATTATGAATTAATACACTCCAGCGAGATAGCAGAAGATCCTTCAAATGTTGCATTATTGTAATAATGCAGAAAATTTCTCAAGAACAATGTCAATAAACTGACTGTGTTCTGAGAAATAACGAAGAGTGAAATGTGCAGTGGAAGACATCCATTTTGAAAAAGATGGCTACCAGGCTTACAGTGTTTTATGTAGCGCAAACTTGACCCAAAGGTATCAGAGCAATTTACATGAGCACCAGTTGCGTTACACAAGGACACCTTTATTTGACACATTCATAGTTAACAAGTGTCATGAAAGCACACTTCTAAATGTCATAGGAAATGTGTTTCTAAGGCAATATCACAAAATTAGTGTCTACAAGTATAATCAAGAGTACACCTACATTTTCACATGCTTAATGAGGCACAGAAATTTAAAGCACAAAGGGCCAGATGTAGGAAGCCTAATACCGGTCGGTAACGGCCGGAATTACTGAATTTTGGCCGTTACCGACCGGTATTAGGCTTTTTAGATGTAGGAAGCCTAAATGAAGGATTCGGTAATTTAAGGAATCGTTAAATTACCGAAGTCTTAGAATACCGATTCGGTAAATTACTGAATCCTTAATGTAGGGAGCACTGAAATGAGTGTTTTTCCCATTTCAGGATTCGTTATTTACCACCAATTACAAGTTGGTGGTAAATATCGAAAACCTTATAAAAAGCAATTTATTGCAATTTATGACAGTGCCATGTGGCAGACATACTTGCCCTTAGGGCATGTATTTGTGCCACATGTGCACCCACGCACTATTCAGGGGTGCAACAGGGTGTCAAAGTGACACCCTGCCACCCTTGAATGTGTTCCCCCTTTTACCGAATCGGTATTTACCGATTCGGTAATTCCCATTCATTCCTATGGGCCTGGAGGCCCATCGGGATGAATGGGAAATACTGAACCGGTAAATACCGATTCGGTATTTACCGAATCTTACCGATTCGGTAAAAAATACCGAATGAATACCTACATCCCATTTACCGATTCTAAAATACCGAATCGGTAAAATTCTGTACTTTAGAATTGGTAAATCTGGATTACCTACATCTGGCCCAAAATCTTTAATACTATTATGAACATAAAGAATGCACTTTGTAAAGCACAACATTCACACCTGTGCCTTTTGCTATTAACACAACTGTTCCTGTGGACAATTACTCAAAAGATATGGTAATATTAATGCACGATGGCAATGTGGGTGATTTGGAATAAGACGAAAGGCAAGGAAGTGGTATATGCACTGGAAGAGTATATTTTAGATACCAGCAAAAATAAATACTGATTTTACATATATAAACAATTTACACATCTATATACACTTAAACAAATTGAAAACAGTGAAGTTGTGTCCCAAGTGAATAGTTACCAGCAAAAAAACATATTTACAGAAAATCATAATGAAAAAGAAGAATGACATAGGTTTTCTGATGTGAATTCGTTTTTTGCGAAAGAAAAGAGGCGACCTATAAGTTAATTACAAATTAAATTTTCAAGTTTGTCTAATAATGACAACTTAAAAAGAACGGTCTGCTTCTTTGCGTGTGGTCGACGACGTTTCGACCTTATGTGGGTAAAAGGTCTCTTCAGGACTGACTGTATGTGGGGCACCTGCTCAATAATGGTAAGGTATGCATCCAATAGCCGTGACCCCGTGAAGTGAGTGAATGAAAGCCACTTACAGAGATCCCAGCCGGGACCCCAGTAGTGGCTAGATACGGTGTGCTCGTAATAAAACGATTCTCTAGCGATTCCTGGAGCTTGTCTGAGGTTCAAAAATACCTCTGAGCACTTGATGGTGCGACAATTCAAAAAGCTGACGATGCAGCCAAAGTATGAGGGCTCAGATGATGCTGGCTCTTCGGTTTAGCTTGCGCATTCCGGACAATCCCGAGAATATTAGCGGCGTCTGCACAATGGCAGGACGAATCGAACGATAATGAAGCTCACCACATTATCGTTCGGCACGTCCTGCCATTGTGCAGACGCCGCTAATATTCTCGGGATTGTCCGGAAAGCGCAAGCTAAACCGAAGAGCCAGCATCATCTGAGCCCTCATACTTTGGCTGCATCGTCGGCTTTTTGAATTGTCGCACCATGAAGTGCTCAGAGGTATTTTTGAACCTCAGACAAGCTCCAGGAATCGCTAGAGAATCGTTTTATTACGAGCAAACCATTTCTAGCCACTACATGGGTCCCGGCTGGGATCTCTGTAAGTTGCTTTCATTCACTCACTTCACGGTGTCACGGCTATTGGATGCATACCTTACCATTATTGAGCAGGTGCCCCACATACAGTCAGTCCTGAAGAGACCTTTTACCCACATTAGGTCGAAACGTCGTCGACAACACGCAAAGAAGCAGACCGTTCTTTTTAAGTTGTCATTATTAGACAAACTTGAAAATTTAATTTGTAATTAACTAATAGGTCGCCTCTTTTCTTTCGCAAAAAACGAATTCACATCAGAAAACCTACGTCATTCTTCTTTTTCATTATGATTTTCTGTAAATATGTTTTTTTGCTGGTAACTATTCACTTGGGACACAACTTCACTGTTTTCAATTTGTTTAAGTGTATATAGATGTGTAAATTGTTTATATATGTAAAATCAGTATTTATTTTTGCTGGTATCTAAAATATACTCTTCCAGTGCATATACCACTTCCTTGCCTTTCGTCTTATTCCAAATCACCCACATTGCCATCGTGCATTAATATAACCATATCTTTTGAGTAATTGTCCACAGGAGCCATTGTTTTTGCATAAATACTTTACCCAGGCTCCCAGTGAGTAGGGTTCCCCTGTTATTTGTCCTAATTAACACAACTGTGCCAGCAATGTCATATTATTGGAAATGTAGGTAAGACTAGTGGCATGGCACCCTTGGCGTGAGGTTGACTATAGGAAAGTGTAACCATTAACCCGTATATGGTGTGAATATACATCTTTTAGGGCATTACCTCATGCCCTACATATCAGAAGACAGGTACGTAGGCCTGCTTCTAGAATATTTTTGCACGCTGAATGCAATCCAAAGTGTGATTCAGACCTAGGGGAATAACGGAGACAACTCTGACAATAGAATAAGGCACATTAATTCCAGGGCACTGCGAATAAAGTCCTGATGAATTCCCGGGACCCATAGAGCCAGTCTGAAAAGTCTGAAACATAATGACAAATTATTATGCTGCAGGTATAGTAACCGAATAGTGAGTTTTTAACCATACCAAAGGCAGCCAAGAATAAAGGGAAACTAAAATGTAGAGGTATTTTTATTTACATTTTAAGATCCTGTCTGAAAAAATATTCAAGGGGTGCATGGGATTTGGTTGAATCCACACGGTTTATAGGGACTAGAGTGAGTCCCGAAGTTGAAGGATGACACCAATAGGGTATGTGAGAGTCCCTAAAATACACTTTGGGTCTCTTTTTCTAAAGGACTTGGGTTCAGTTGGGCTTCGCCTAGTTCCAAGAGTTGCAGGATACCTTTCGTGATTTGTTAAACTGAACAATTATCGTGCCAAAGAACGGGCATGTATGTTGAAAAAAGAGATTAAGATTATGTTGTGGTCTTACAAAACTAAGAATTAGCTACAGGTTGCAACTTCTAGGGTGATAAAAGGAGGAGTTCCGTTTTCAAAAATACCTCATGGATGGATGCAACAATCAAACATTGTGGAGTGGCTAGCAGATGAAATGCAGGAAAAATCACATAAGGAACACAGAAAATGAACCATGCTGGTAGCACCAGTGCATGTGATGTTGCAGTAATTCTAAGGCAAGAAGGAAGGGAGTTATAGTGGTTAAAAGGAACCTGTTTTCTGAAGTGAAAAAAGTAAAGAGCATAAAATATAATTCAGTGAGTGTGGAGGATGTAAAAGGTGAAAAATTAGTTGGCCCTCTTGAAAGAATACATTAAAATGAACCATAGTTTATATTAATTTATGTCTGACATCTGCCTGTAAATGATATGAGCCACTCATAATGGAAGGTAGCTCCATGCTGCACAAATGGTTAAAATTAAGTTGTCTGAAATTCAGCTGAAACCAGAAAGAATGGCAAGTGAACGTGTACGTGCCCATTCTGCTGTAACTCCAACTTTTTTAATGATTCACTAGCTTTCACCTGTGTATAGAGCCAGTTCAGCGAGCCAATTCCTAGAAAGGGTTCGCTGACCTAGGACGTGCCAAGTTTGCTCTGCCCTTGCCCGGTTAAGTGAAAGGGTAAAGTGTTTGCTCAGCACAGATAGCAAGTGCGTCATTTGTATGGGGAAAGCAGAAAACACGGGCCTCTGCTGATAAGAGCAAACAGTGCACATTGACATTTCAAAGATAACCGACCAAAGGCTGTGGGTCAGGAGGTAGTGGTGCAAAGATTAACCAGCATCTACATGGTCAGATCCGTCAGGAATAATGTAAAGTGTGAACGTAGACATATTTCTGAAATGCACCATGATGTTGTATTGTACACGTGGCTGAGATGGTCACACCACAATGTAGTAGTTAATGAATAATGTGTCAGGGGTCTGTGAAAACATATATAAAGACTGATTTCCTCACTGAAAAACCAGATCACTTTGCAGTCCTGCAAATTGTCTCAGCTGCAGCTTATTGGCAATAAAGCCACTTGCTTTTGAAACCTTGTATGTGCCCTTCTTCTTGTCCTTATTCACAATTTTGTGCTTTTACAGATGGTGCCAGTGACTCGCTGGGAACTGATGGTCTCTAAAGGGGGTAAAGAACTGCGGTCTCGGGACTCTTCAGGGGCCTTCCAGTCTCGGTGTATGCTGCGCAGCTGCTGATCGGACATAGTTTCCTGCAAGGCCCAGACAAGAAGGCTCCCGTTGATAAGCCTTTGACAATAGACACCACCAGCTTCCTTTGAGCCATCAGGTGATTTTGCCACAGCAAAGAAGGACGCATACAACGGCATTACTGGTCTGAAGATCAGGTAGGCAGTGCTTAACTGCACTGAACTCAATTTTCTCAATTGAATGTTGTTTTTCTAAATACATCAGAGGGTACACACTGAGATTCATTAGGGGTCTCTAGGGGAGGTCTGAGGGCGCCTTTAAGATAGGTCCCTGAGGAGGACTTTCCAACCTGTGAAAGATCATAAGGATCCCAAGGACAGGAGAGGGACCGTGAGAGGTTGCCTCGGAGGGACCGTGGGAGGTTGCCTCAAGACAGAGCATGCTTCTAAAAAGACGTCTAAAAAATATGCATATTGTTGAAGTAAGGTGTACAACAGTATATTTCTAGAAAAGAAATAAAAAGTGACAAAGGAAGAAAAATAATTAAATTAGTAACTAAATAAAATTAAAAATGCTTAGCAAATTATTTCTGAGCACTGCTAAAGGCTGCAGGGCAGCCTTAGATGTCACCCAACCGACACCTCCTCGTGGCACACCAGCATGGTACGTGTCACGGAAAAAAGGGTACCATACAGCTGTTCATCTAGATCAATGGACTCATTATACCAGGAAAAATCCTGATTTACAATGGCCAGAATATGGCACGTTTGATAGAGCTAAAATGCTTTATTTAGAAGATTGTTTAAGGGAACGTGAAAAGAAAGGGAAGAAAGTACGTTTATTACAATGGGATGCATTTCATGCATGGCGGTCATACGCCGCTAATAGATGCTCAGGGGAACCTAGGACAACGAAAGGAAAAGCTATGGCACATGATAGGGAGAAGGCAAAAGAAAGATGTGTAACAAGTTGTAGGGAAAAAGAAATGGAAATAGACAAATGCCTTACAGTTCACAAGCCAATACCAGATGTTTACCCCACTCTACCTAATGCTCCCTTAGAACAGGAACATACTGAAGATCATCAGACAAAGAACAGAAAGTGATACACAAGTGGGTGATGGAGGTTATGAAAAATGGTACTTCTACATGGCGTAATGCAAAAAGCCACTTCCCGACTGATTTCACGCCTGCACTTCAACGCAGTGCTTTGGAAAAGTTGGACAAGAAAAGTTACAGCTGGTTTAAAGACTGGGACAAACATTGGCCTGAGGAAGACAGCTACCCCCAACCTGACAGGTTGTCTTGTGTTCATAACGGTACAATATCAGCAGTAATAGACGATGTAGGGGCAACAAGCAGAGAAATATTAGATGCTGTCCAGATATTAGCTGAATGGATAGATACACTACTGATATTAGAATTTTTTTTACAAAAGTTAAAAAAAGTAAGGAGGAGGAAGCTAGTACTCTTTCTCCTACTCACACCTTGCCTTTGAGAGAAGTACCAGGAAGTCAACCAGGACACACTACTATTAAGGTGCACACACCATGGTCTAACGTTGAGTTACATAGATTTGCGCTTCAGTTTCCAGATATTAGACAAGACAGAGAAGAATGGTATAGACAGACAGAAATAATACTAAGAGTTGGCACTCTCACACTGGATGACATAGAACAAATGTTTTCTATAATATTGCCACCAGACATTTGGGGAAAAATAAGGAGAGAGGATGATGAATTTTTAAAAATAAAATGGGAAGGTATAACTTCAGAAAAAAGGAAACAAGGAGAGGATATATTGGATGATATTAGAGACTTACCAGCAAAAATAATGGCTAAAGTAAATACACTGGTACCCAGAAAACAAATAGACTGGTCAAAATTAAATGCATGCATTCAAGATACTGAAGAAACAGTATCTGGGTTTTTCGCTAGAATACAGAAAGTCTTCACAGCTTCAAGTGGTTTAGATACTGAAAAAGAAGCAACACAAAGCGCACTTGTCTCCTGTTTTGTAAATAATTTAAAACCTGCAATTAAAAGAGGGATTCTAGAGTACAACCCTACTTGGTCATGCAAACCTCTGACAGAAATTTTACAATTAGCACAGTATTACGAAATGCTAGGGAAAAACGATTTGGAAAGTAAAATAACAAAATAAAGGATTTAAAAACAAAAGTTTTGATTCAGCAAGCAAACCAGTATATCGGCAGAGGACAAAGAAGCAGGGGGAGAGGAAGAGGCCGTGGAGGCCCACAAAGGTTATTTTCGGCTCCCCCTACACAGCATACCACCACAAATGAACACACACACACACAGGGATGCTTTAATTGTGGGGAACATGATCACTGGAGAGCTCAATGCCCACACCCTGTCAAACAGTCACAAAGAGGGGGTGGGATGGGGAGATCAAGAGGCCGGGGAAGGAGCATGGGAAGAGCTGGATATCAACAGCAAGGACGTGACTCACAAGATGGCCCAGCAGGGTATCCCCCCCAACACAAATTTCTATGATAATGAACAAATACCAAAAATGCAGGTGCATCACCCTTATGATGGAATATATCAGGAAGGGCCCCAAGGGGAATGGGACTATTATGCACCATAGGGAGGCCCGAGAGAGTTAATACAGAGGATGGTAATCCCTGTAGATCCCACTGGACCATATGTGAGGGGTAAGATTTATTTATTTATTTATGTCATTTCTAAAGCGCGCTGCAACCCTACGGGCATCCTGGCGCTGAAAAAAGTGCAACTAACGAAACTGAACAGCAAAGGGACAAGTGAGTGGAACAGCTCTAGGGAAGTGTAATTTTGGGGAAGAGATTGAAGGTACACATGTGGAATTACTAATAGATACAGGGGCCACCAATTCCTCCTTAACAAAGAAAAAGTTTCCAGATGTTCCTCTCTCGGGAAAAATAAATAAGTCAGTGGGATTCACCAACATACTTGTAACAAGCCCAATTTCAGCACTCTTGAAATACAGTATAGGCCCAATTCAGGACACGCATTCATTCCTTATATCAGACAAATGTGCATTTAATTTGTTGGGATTGGACTTGCTAAAAAAGATGAATGCCACAATTAAGTGCACTGCAGACGGAGTTTTCTTGGAAGTAGATTGACCAATGACAGAGGAAATGGGCAACTGTTTCCTATCAATAGGAATACAAAACATTACAGCACAAATAATGGATCAGATAGATTCAAGGATATGGGCAAAACACAAAAATGACACAGGGAAAATGAACATCACACCTGTAACAATTACAGTCAAACAGAATGTGAAATTACCAAGAATACCACAGTACAAAATAGCTCCAGAGGGTCTAAAGGGATTGCAGGATATAGTAGCTGACTTACTAAAAGAAGGGATTGTTAAAGAAATATCAGGAAGTCTTTGTAACAGCCCTATTCTTCCGGTCTTAAATAAAAAGCGATGGAAATACTAATGAAAAAAGTTACAGATTCATAGTTGATCTCAGAGAAATTAATAAAATAGTGGTGCCACAGTTCCCGGTTGTCCCAAATGTAGTATCAATATTGTCAACATTGTCACCAGAAATGGCATATTTTTCTGTAGTGGATTTAAAAAATGCCTTCTTCTCAATTCCAGTAGATGAGGGTAGCATGTACCTCTTTTCATTCTCTGTAAGCGGGAGAACCTTCTGCTTCTGTAGAATCCCTCAAGGGTTCACAGAAAGCCCGAGCATTTACAACCAGGCCTTGAAAAGAGAACTAGATACATTCAATTTATCACCTAATTCTGTGCTAATACAATATATAGATGACCTGCTGCTTGGTAGCATCTCTGAGACACAATGTACAACTGACACCATTAATTTGTTAAATTTCTTAGCTGAACGTGGTCACAAAGTTTCACCAGAAAAGATACAATTTGTTCAACAGGAAGTATCCTACCTAGGACACATCCTGTCGAAAGGGCAGAGAAGATTGGATGATAAGCGCATTAAATTGATTCTACAGACACCAGTGCCACGCACCCAAAAACAGGTGCGAGCCTTTTTAGGTATGGCCAGTTATTGTCGACATTGGATTGCTAACTTCTCCTTGATTTCAAAACCCTTATTGGCCCTGACCCACAAGGACACGCCCGAACCCCTTCAGTGGTTGCCAGAACATTAACAAAGCTTCCTTACCATTCGGCAAGCTCTCTGCTCTGCTCCTGCTTTAGGCCTACCAGACTATTCTAAGTCTTTCCAACTCTATGTTCATGAGTCTGACGGGAGTGCTCTTGGGGTTCTATGCCAGCAGTTTGGTGACCACAAAAGACCATGCGCATATTTCTCTGCCACCTTGGATACTGTAGCCAAGGCTTTACCTTCCTGTATACGTTCTGTTGCAGCAACTGCCTTAGCACTACAACGTGCAGAAAGCATAATAATGGGACATGAAGTTGATGTCTATGTTCCACATATCGTAGAGCTGATACTGAATAAGACACGTACGCAGCACCTTACAAATGCCAGGCTCACGCAGTATGAGATCTGTTTATTTGCAGCACATGTAACACTTCGCAAGTGTAATGTGCTTAACCCTGCCACTCTGTTACCTATTCCCACTGATGATCTAGTGGACTCAGACCATGATTGTATTTTGTTAACTGAGGAGCAAACAAAAGGGAGAATAGATATGACTGATACACCCTATGCAGATGCTGAAGGAGAATTGTGGGTGGATGGTTCCTGCCTTAGAACAGAGGATGGAAATACATCAGCAGCCTATGCAGTTGTAACAAATAAAACTGTAGTTGAGTCCTGTAAGATACCTGAGTTGTCTGCACAAGCAGCAGAACTTGTGGCACTCACACGAGCTTGTGAATTATCTGAAGGAAGGTGTGTTAACATATATACAGACAGCCAATATGCCTTTAATGTGGCACATTCCTTTGGAAGACTCTGGAAGGAAAGAGGTTTTATTACCTCACAAGGCACAAAGATACAGCACGGAGTGCTTATCACCAAATTACTTAACTCCCTGGCACTTCCAAAGAAATTGGCCATAGTTAAATGCAGTGCTCACAAGAAGGTTACAGACAAGGTAGGCCAGGGAAATGCATTTGCTGACATAACAGCAAAACAGACTTCAAGAAATAATTCAGCACTAGTACTAACGGCCCAAGAATTACCTGATGAAGTGAAGTCACTAGATCTATCAACTGAAGGTATAAGACTAATGCAACAAGGCGCAACAGCAGAAGAACAGATGGGTTGGTCAAAGGACGGGTCATTTGTTCAAGGATGTTGGATGAATGACACCAAGGAGAAATATATGTTACCAGACAGGATGGTCTACTCCATGTGTTTGGCCATGCATGGCCCGGCACACATATGCAGGGATGCCATAATAAACTGTATGGACAAATTCTGGGTGAACAAGAACATCAGAAAAATAGCACAGGAGATATGTCAAACATGTATGGTATGTGCACAGTACAATGTGGGTAAGACTGCTCCAGTACCCAAAGGCCACTTTCAAAAACCAACAATGCCATTTGAAGCCCTGCAAATAGACTATGTGGAGATGCCCCCTACAAATAAGTATAGGTATATCCTGGTGGTGGTGTGCATGTATTCAAAATGGATAGAGGCATACCCGGTAAAAGACAATGATGCCATCTCAACAGCCAAGTGCCTGATAAAGGAGTTGATCCCACGTTTTGGGGTCCCAAAAACAATATTTTCAGACAATGTCAGTCACTTCTGTAATGAAATAACAAGATTGACATGCAAAGCCTTGGGAATACAGCAGTAGCTACACTGCGCCTATCATCCAGAGGCCGCTGGTGCAGTAGAAAGAAAAAATGGCGTGCTCAAGGCCAAAATAGCAAAAATATGTGCTGACACAAAATTGACCTGGATGGATGCCTTACCTATTGCCCTAATGAGCATGAGGAGCACACCAGATGCCAAGACCAAACTCAGTGCACACGAAATTGTCACTGGGTTGCCAATGGTAGCTTGGGGAGTTCAGGACAAAAATGCTCTGCCTATGATGACGAATGAACTGTTGAATGATTACTGCATGTCACTTACACGCACTCTTGCTTCTATCAACCAGCACGTGAAGGGGGCCCTTCCAGAGCCACTGCAGGTCGAGGGGCACAAGTTCAAGCCCGGTGATTGGGTGCTCATCAAAGCATTCCAGAGGTCCAACTGTCTCCAAGCTCGCTGGAAGAGTCCGCAGCAAGTCCTGCTCGCCACAAAGACAGCAGTGAAGTGCACCAACAACAAATCTTGGATACACGCCAGCCATATAAAGAGTTTTAACACTGGAGGGGTTTTGTCCTACGGGTCCTGGCTGGACAATATACGTTATATCAAAAAACAGGGGTGCCAGGGCTCGGGTTCAGTTCACAACAGCTTTTTATTTAGTAGCTGTGTACCTTCTTTTTATAGATTCCGAAGGTTTGTATTTTCATTCAAACATTTTTAAAATTTCAAGAATATTTACATTTTGTACAAACAACAGAGGATTAAACATTCCTTAAACAGTTGAAACAATACAAACATAAGTCATAAATGCGATACTTTGTAAAAAGACAAATTATAACATTCATTTGTAGCTACACTTGAACTATTTAAACTGGAAAACAAACTCAATTTGGTACACCTAAACTTGTTTTGGTACTAGTCCTTACGACCGAGCGTGCATGGTTAATGGGACTAGACACATTGGGCCTTGTGACTTTGATGAAATCGCCCTATGTTCGTGTGCAAACCCTTAAAATTTAGGTTGCCTTTGAAACAGCCGAACAGCCGACGCGTTTCCAAACCCTTTGTTCAGTTTATGGGGTTCTTCCTCAGGGCTGAGCTGTGTACCTATGGTGTAAGATTGGGGGACATTTAGTATCTCCTTTTCTCAGGTTTGTTTGACCAACATATTGCATGAATAAAACATGGGGGTAGAGTTTTACCTCTTCTCACGTTGATGTTCTCTGTGGTTTTTGGACACAGGGCATCTGATTATCCTTCGTTATCACCATTGCCTAAACGATGAATTAAAGGATGGTGTTCTTGTAAGTTTTTTATCTTAAGACGCATGTTTTCACATTTTGAATCCTTATTTAAACTATGCCAGCACTTACTTGTTATGTGTTTCAGATTGCTCACTAGGTTGAGTTATCCGTTTGTGGAAATCTTTTTAAGTTCTGCGATGCTTAGTTCTGTTGGAATGAAGATTTGAATAAGTCCGTTTGTAACAATGAGTAAATGTTTGTTACGTAGTCTAAAGCAGTGGGGCTTACTTATGTGTGACGTGGTAAAGGTCTCGTTTGCGGCTCCACTTTCTTTTGTTTGCTACAAGTTGTCCTCCTACCGGTTGAAGATTCTGTGAATTTAAAACACAAAGAGGGCGACCATTCAGTATATTTCTGGGTGCGGTCGTGGCGTTACTTAACTATAGTCCGGTACGTTTGTTCCGAACTTCTTACCTCTGTCGCTAGTTCTCTAGTGAGTATCAGAAATCTCCGTGTGGCCGCATTACAGTCGTTCAGTTCGCTGCGAGTCGAATGTGATTTCCAACGTCCCAGCGGAACTCGTTTTCCTTTTAAATACTCTGCTAAGCATCATGGGACTTATAGTGTTCTATGTCTTACGGTGTTTAGCGCTGTGTGGAGCTTAGATTCCACAAAGCTGAATGGAGTTATGTTTGAAGCAGTGACTGGCACTATATCTTACAGGAAAGTGTATATTCACACAGGGTGGTTTAGCACAGGGCTCAGTAATTCGATCGTTGTAATTCAGACATTTCGTTCAACCCGTCCACCACACAGTTAAAGTTGAGAATTAGGTAGGCTTCTTTTTTCAACAACATGGCATCTATGTTTCCTCCTCTGGGAGGAACTTTCATTGCTGACAGTACTGTCCATTTAAAATCTGTCTCAGTGTGTTGTTGTTCAACAAAGTGTTGTACCATAGGGGCAGTCAACACTTTGTGTCTGATTCTGGATCTGTGTTGTGCTACTCGCTGGTTTACTCTTTGGGTAGTTTTCCCAATGTACAGCTTGGGACACGGGCACATAATTGCATATATTACATTGCTTGTTTTGCAATTAAAGAATTCTTTGTGTGTCCATTTCATTGTGTTGAATTGAAATTCCTCCCCTTCCATTGTATTGGGGCAGGACACGCACGAGCCACATTTGTAGTGACCTCTTATTGGTGGTAACTTCCATAGCGTGCGCAAGTCAGCTTTGGCTTGGCTGGCTCCCAGGTCAGCTCTTACAATGTATTGTGCAATACTTTTGTTTTTCTTTAGAGCAAACAATGGTTTCTCCATTGGGACTTCCGAATTAGTGATCAAGTGCCAATTCTTTAAGATTATTGACTTCAGTTTGTTTGTGTATGGCCCGAATGTTGTGACACAGACTGGCCTTTCAAGGGGTTTGGTCTCTTTCTTTCTCAATAGTTCTTCTCGTGGCGTGTACCAAGCCCGTGTGGTTGAATGTTTCAATAATTTCGAGGGATAACCTCTTTTACTTAATTAGTCACTGAGTATTTGGGAGTGTGTTATGAAGTCTTCCTTTCGAGAACAGTTACGTCGAATTCTCAACATTTGTCCATACTGTAAATTAGATTTTAAACTTTTGGGGTGGTAACTTGCGTAATGCAAGATTGTATTTTTGTCCGTGTTTTTGCGATGTAAGGTAGTCGTCAATTTGTTTTCATTGGGAAAAACTACTACGTCAAGGAAGGTGAGAGATGTTCTGCTGTGTGTCATTGTGAATTTTATGTCTGGGTGTCTGGTGTTAAGCCACTGATGGAATTGGGCAAGCATTTCTTCAGACCCTTTCCATTGACACCAGATATCATCTATGAAACGATACATGTTGTTATGTTTTGTTTGAATGGATTATTGTGGTAGATGAAGCGCTCCTCATACAGGGCCATGAAGAGGACCGCCATTTCCGGGGCATAAGGACACCCCATGGCGGTCCCCTTCACCTGCACGTAGAACGCACCCATGAACCGGAAATAGTTTCTTTTGAGGGCTATCCTCGCTAAGTCAATGATAAAGTCCGTAGGGACTCTTTGTGGTCGGGGGCATGTGTCCAAGTAGTACTCCATTGCTTCTAATCCCTCCTCCTGAGGGATTTGGGTGTATAGAGAGGTGACATCGAAGGATACCATCAGATCTTGAGTTTCATCAAATGGGACACTTTCAACCTTGTTAATAAAGTCCGTGGTATCTTTGAGGTACGATGTCACTTCAGGCAAGAAAGGTTTTAGGAACACATCCACATACTTGGCCAGTGGTTCTAATAATGAATCACACCCGGAGACAATGGGTCTTCCGGGTGGTTCAGTCAAGTTCTTATGTATTTTCGGTAGAAAATAAATGACTGGAATGCGTGGGCTTTTTTTGTCAAGATATTCAAATTCCTTTATTCCTAGTATCCCCTTGTCACGACCCTCTATGAGTTTTGTCTGAATCTCAGCTTTTATTTGTGAAGTTGGATCTTCTTTTACTTCTCTGTACCACTCAGTGTTCTTGATTTGACTATTGGCTTCTGCGATGTATTTATCCCTAGCCCAGACCACCAGTGTGCTCCCCTTGTCAGCGGGTTTTACCACTATCGAATCATCATTGCGAAGATTGTTCAATGCTGTTTGTTGCTCTCTAGTGATGTTCCTCTTCAGAAACATCTTTTGTTGACCCAACTGTGTGATGGAGGATAGAACGATCTGGAACGACTCCTGGTGGCCGGAAGCCCTTGGAAAAGCACCCATCCCGACAGACCACGCACGGAACCTAGGCATCATCCTGGATTCTTCACTCTCAATGAACAGACAAGTCAGCGCCGTATCCTCCTCCTGCTTCAACATTCTTCGCATGCTCAGAAAAACATTTCGCTGGATCCCCACCGAAACAAGGAAAACAGTCACCCATGCTCTGGTCACGAGCCGACTGGACTACGGAAACACCCTCTACGCAGGCACTACCGCTAAACTCCAGAAGAAACTCCAACGAATCCAAAACGCCTCAGCCAGGATCATACTAGACATTCCACGCAACGAACACATCTCTGGTCACCTTAAAGACCTCCACTGGCTACCCGTCAATAAGAGGATCACCTTCCGTCTGCTAACCCACGCACACAAATCACTCTACGACATCGGACCAGATTGCCTCAACTCTCGACTGTCCTTCTACACCCCCTCCCGCCAACTACGTTCTTCCAACCAAGCCCTCGCCACTGTACCTCGCATCAACAAGACCACCATGGGAGGCAGATCTTTCTCATACCTGGCTGCTAAAACATGGAACTCACTCCCCGCTTACCTTCGCCTTACCCAGAACCACCTAGCATTCAGAAAGCAACTTAAAACGTGGATATTTGACAAGTAATCCTCCTCCCCTTCTAAGCGCCTTGAGACCCTCTGGGTATGTAGTGCGCTATATAAATTCTCTGACTTGACTTGACTTGACTTGGTATTGTGTACGTTGGGGGAACGAATGTAGATTTATTGGAAAGATTCGAGGGTTCTGCTACTCTAGTGTCCTCTCTATTGTGGAAAAATGCCTTTAGTCTCAGTTTACAACAGAATTCTAGTGCTTCTATTTTCAGATTCGTTAAGTCAGTGTTGGTTGTTGGCACAAACTTTAGACCTAATTCTAGAACAGATTTTTCATGTACGGTTAGTTCTTTGTTCGATATGTTTACAATGGAGGTGAGGTTTACGTCTTGTACTGGGTTCTTCGTGTTCTCATTTCCCATGGTTGGGGCTGTGGTTTGAATCTGACTCTGCCTCTGCCTTCGCCCTTCTCTAAAAAAGGATTGTTACGTTTGGATGGGCCCTCCCTTGGGTCTGAGTCACTCGCAGATTCTGATGATGAACTCTCAGAAAAAGTTACAAATCTGTTTTTGGACCTCCCTTGGTATTGTGATAATGCTCGTCGGGATTCTATTTGGGTGTAGTAGTCCTCTTTTAAGTAGGGGTAAACTGACTCAATTTTAAAGGCCTTAACGTCTTTGTCAAATTTGTTGGACCTAAAGTTGATGGTGTTATCTCTGAATGTTGCGATTTCCTTATCAATTTTTTCGAGTAGAGCTTTTGCTTCTGTCACTGTGTGGTTGTCTTCTATCGCCTTGATTAGTGCCTCGATTTCTTCCTGTTCTTTTTGGCAAATTCTCTTAGCCGTTTCTACTGTGTGGACCATAAGGTCTCTACTACATTTTGTCGCTATATAGCTAAAACCCTTTTTGTATACTGGGTCCTCTGTGAACACCACCGGTACGTTTTTCACTTGAAGGCCCCAAGGAATGGTACCTGCCTTGAGGTGTTCAAATAAGAAATGCCCGTGTAATTCTGTGCGTGTATGTTTTTTATGCAATCTTAGTAGCTTGTCACTTTCATTTTGTTGTTGGGCGTTTGTGCTAAGTTTGATTGAGGAGAATGGAGAAGGTCCCGAAATCAATAATAGCCTTTGAACAGATCGTTCTATCCTCCATCACACAGTTGGGTCAACAAAAAATGTTTCTGAAGAGGAACATCACTAGAGAGCAACAAACAGCATTGAACAATCTTCGCAATGATGATTCGATAGTGGTAAAACCCGCTGACAAGGGGGGCGCACTGGTGGTCTGGGCTAGGGATAAATACATCGCAGAGGCCAATAGTCAGATCAAGAACACTGAGTGGTACAGAGAAGTAAAAGAAGATCCAACTTCACAAATAAAAGCTGAGATTCAGACAAAACTCATAAAGGGTCGTGACAAGGGGATACTAGGAATAAAGGAATTTGAATATCTTGACAAAAAAAGCCCACGCATTCCAGTCATTTATTTTCTACCAAAAATACATAACAACTTGACTGAACCACCCGGAAGACCCATTGTCTCCGGGTGTGATTCATTATTAGAACCACTGGCCAAGTATGTGGATGTGTTCCTAAAACCTTTCTTGCCTGAAGTGACATCGTACCTCAAAGATACCACAGACTTTATTAACAAGGTTGAAGGGGTCCCATTCGATGAAACTCAAGAACTGATGGTATCCTTCGATGTCACCTCTCTATACACCCAAATCCCTCAGGAGGAGGGATTAGAAGCAATGGAGTACTACTTGGACACACGCCCCCGACCACAAAGTGTCCCTACGGACTTTATCATTGACTTAGCGAGGATAGCCCTCGAAAGGAACTATTTCCGGTTCATGGATGCGTTCTACGTGCAGGTGAAGGGGACCGCCATGGGGTGTCCTTATGCCCCGGAAATGGCGGTCATCTTCATGGCCCTGTATGAGGAGCGCTTCATCTACCACAATAATCCATTCAAACAAAACATAACAACATGGTATCGTTTCATAGATGATATCTGGTGTCAATGGAAAGGGTCTGAAGAAATGCTTGCCCAATTCCATCAGTGGCTTAACACCAGACACCCAGACATAAAATTCACAATGACACACAGCAGAAAATCTCTCACCTTCCTTGACGTAGTAGTTTTTCCCAATGAAAACAAATTGACGACTACCTTACATCGCAAAAACACGGACAAAAATACAATCTTGCATTACGCAAGTTACCACCCCAAAAGTTTAAAATCTAATTTACCGTATGGACAAATGTTGAGAATTCGACGTAACTGTTCTCGAAAGGAAGACTTCATAACACACTCCCAAATACTCAGTGACCAATTAAGTAACAGAGGTTATCCCTCGAAATTATTGAAACATTCAACCACACGGGCTTGGTACACGCCACGAGAAGAACTATTGAGAAAGAAAGAGACCAAACCCCTTGAAAGGCCAGTCTGTGTCACAACATTCGGGCCATACACAAACAAACTGAAGTCAATAATCTTAAAGAATTGGCACTTGATCACGAATTCGGAAGTCCCAATGGAGAAACCATTGTTTGCTCTAAAGAAAAACAAAAGTATTGCACAATACATTGTAAGAGCTGACCTGGGAGCCAGCCAAGCCAAAGCTGACTTGCGCACGCTATGGAAGTTACCACCAATAAGAGGTCACCACAAATGTGGCTCGTGCGTGTCCTGCCCCAATACAATGGAAGGGGAGGAATTTCAATTCAACGCAATGAAATGGACACACAAAGAATTCTCTAATTGCAAAACAAGCAATGTAATATATGCAATTATGTGCCCGTGTCCCAAGCTGTACATTGGGAAAACTACCCAAAGAGTAAACCAGCGAGTAGCACAACACAGATCCAGAATCAGACACAAAGTGTTGACTGCCCCTATGGTACAACACTTTGTTGAACAACAACACACTGAGACAGATTTTAAATGGACAGTACTGTCAGCAATGAAAGTTCCTCCCAGAGGAGGAAACATAGATGCCATGTTGTTGAAAAAAGAAGCCTACCTAATTCTCAAATTTAACTGTGTGGTGGACGGGTTGAACGAAATGTCTGAATTACAACTATCGAATTACTGAGCCCTCTGCTAAACCACCCTGCGTGAATATACACTTTCCTGTAAGATATAGTGCCAGTCACTGCTTCAAACATAACTCCATTCAGCTTTGTGGAATCTAAGCTCCACAGAGTGTTAAACACCGTAAGACATAGAACACTATAAGTCCCATGATGCTTAGCAGAGTATTTAAAAGGAAAACGAGTTCCGCTGGGACGTTGGAAATCACATTCGACTCGCAGCGAACTGAACGACTGTCATGCGGCCACACAGAGATTTCTGATACTCACTAGAGAACTAGCGACAGAGGTAAGAAGTTCGGAACAAACGTACCAGACTATAGTTAAGTAACACCACGACCGCACCCAGAAATATACTGAATGGTCGCCCTCTCTGTGTTTTAAATTCACAGAATCTTCAACCGGTAGGAGGACAACTTGTAGCAAACAAAAGAAAGTGGAGCCGCAAACGAGACCTTTACCACGTCACACATAAGTAAGTCCCACTGCTTTAGACTACGTAACAAACATTTACTCATTGTTACCCACGGACTGATTCAAATCTTCATTCCAACAGAACTAAGCATCGCAGAACTTAAAAAGATTTCCACAAACGGATAACTCAACCTAGTGAGCAATCTGAAACACACAACAAGTAAGTGCTGGCATAGTTTAAATAAGGATTCAAAATGTGAAAACATGCGTCTTAAGATAAAAAACTTACAAGAACACCATCCTTTGATTCATCGTTTAGGCAATGGTGATAACGAAGGATAATCAGATGCCCTGTGTCCAAAAACCACAGTGAACATCAACGTGAGAAGAGGTAAAACTCTACCCCCATGTTTTATTCATGCAATATGTTGGTCAAACAAACCTGAGAAAAGGAGATACTAAATGTCCCCCAATCTTACACCATAGGTACACAGCTCAGCCCTGAGGAAGAACCCCATAAACTGAACAAAGGGTTTGGGAACGCGTCGGCTGTTCGGCTGTTTCAAAGGCAACCTAAATTTTAAGGGTTTGTATACGAACATAGGGCGATTTCATCAAAGTCACAAGGCCCAATGTGTCTAGTCCCATTAACCATGCACGCTCGGTCGTAAGGACTAGTACCAAAACAAGTTTAGGTGTACCAAATTGAGTTTGTTTTCCAGTTTAAATAGTTAAAGTGTAACTACAAATGAATGTTATAATTTGTCTTTTTACAAAGTATCGCATTTATGACTTCTGTTTGTATTGTTTCAACTGTTTAAGGAATGTTTAATCCTCTGTTGTTTGTACAAAATGTAAATATTCTTGAAATTTTGAAAATGTTTGAATGAAAATACAAACCTTCGGAATCTATAAAAAGAAGGTACACAGCTGCTAAATAAAAAGCTGTTGTGAACTGAACCAGAGCCCTGGCACCCTTGTTTTTTTATATAAGCCATATAAAGAGGGCACCTCCTGAGACTGCATCCAGCCAAGACCCAGGTCAGCAGCACATGCCAACACCAGAACTGATCAAAGAGGAAAAAAGGTACAATTTGAGGTCTACAAAGAAGAAGGAGATGAAATGTCAGTAATTCTGGTAACTGATCTTCTGCAGGAAATAGATGAAGTACTACTATTAGATATTATCCTAACAGATATTTTGACAACAATTTTTGACTTTGAGAATAGCAGTGAAGAAGACAACGAAGACGCACTCATTTACCTTGAGGAAGTATTTGATCAGCTAGAATACCAACTAATACGAGATTTAAATAGTATAGCATTACAAGAAGCCTTGAGTAGAGTACTTTCTGACTAAGAAAATTCAACTAAGGTATATTGCACACTACCACCAGGAGAAATAGCTCAGTTGCAGAACAGGAAATGTTTAGCACACTTCATCAGGGAATTCTTAGTAAAAAAAAAGTGGGCCAGTACAACGTTGAGTAGATGAACTGATCCAGGAGGTATTTGCGAGTCCTCCTGTAACTGCATAGTGCCCTGTGCCACTGCAGCAATTAGTAGATGAACTGATCCGGGAGGTATTTGCGTGTCCTCCTGTCACTGCGAGCACCCGTGCTGCTGCAGCAACCAGCAAATACCTTTTTCACAGGTTGGCAAGACAGCCTGCTTCAAAAAGCTCCTTTAGGGTGAGGTACAGTGGACAATATTGTAAAAAAATTAAGTAAGGCTGCACTAAGGGTTAATATACATGACCAAAGGGTCGTGCATTACAAGAATTACATGCATATCTTTGGGAGGCGAGAAGTACAAAGAAATTCTCAGAGGCCATCTGAAATATTAACGAATAGCTGTTCGCAATATAATCTGTACTACAGCCTCACCTTATATGTGTATATGCTTTTTGTGTGTTTAGCTTATATTATAGTAAAGATTCACAGTGATAATTCACAACATAGTGTCATCAATAGCACTACATCCAATTAAAGAAAGTATAAGATTAGATAGGTATGGATAGGGAAAATACAGCTCTAAGAATGAAGAAAAAATGGTATAAGTCTAAAATGTGCATACCTGGGGTGATATTCTGTCTGTTATTGCTAGCATTAATTACTGTATATCTTTTGGGTGTGTTCTATCCCATGGAACAGTTGATCCCAACACCAACAACACCTGCTACAATACCTGCATACACTTTGTCACCTGAAGAAATAGCCCACAGAGAAGACATGCACCACAATTCCTTTGTAACTTTGTTGCATCATACAAATAAGATATTACCAAGGGGAAATTGCTGGATATGTTTGCAATTCCCAGCTTCATTGGACCAAAGTTTGCCCCTGGTTCAAGTCCCACTGCCTTTTGCAGCATCCTGTTATGCCATTTACATAACAATAGTAAAAATAGAACTAATAGCTGTTTTGCAGAATTTAAAGAAAAGTACTGCTGGTGCAGGGACAACTAGGGCTCCACCTGCAATAACATTATATAACAAATATATGGCAGATATTCTGACTCTGGGGAACTGCACGGAGGTAATAGAACAGAATGCAACATTCCCCCTGTCTGACATCTTTACTCCGCTCTTTCCAACTCAGAATACAAGCACTGGGATAGCAGGCCCATCAAAAGAGGCAAATAAGAATATACCATTTTTGAAGTTAAAATTAAGAAAACACAACGCAATAGGGAGTATTTGTATTAAGAGTAATGGGACCTATCAGGTGGGCAATAGTACAAATTGTAACATGACATTTAAAATGACGTCCGGAAATATTAGCATTCCACTTTACGTAGGTGACTCAATTTATTTCATTTGTGGAGAGAAGGCTTATACATGGCTTCCAACAAGTTGGAGTGGTTGTTGTCACCTAGGGTTTGTATTACCTGCTATAGCAATAAAGGACACAAAGGAAGTACGAAGGAACATGCAAAGACATGCACCACGGCGAGGCAGGAGAAGTGTGGATCAAAGAGATACAGCATCACAGATATCGGGTGATATATTTAAAGGGGTGATACCATGGATTGGTCCATCTATCAACTCAGGGGATATACGTAGATTGTCCAGGCTACTAGAAGCAACAATAAATGAAACGACGAGTATACTTGAAAATATTACAGTAGAGCTTCAAGCTGTGAGATTAGTTTCGTTACAAAATAGAATGATTCTTGACATGATGCTAGCAGAAAGGGGAGGAGTCTGTTCAATTATAGGGGCGTCCTGTTGCACCTATGTCCCTGACTCCTCTGTTACTGTCAGGGAAGCAATAAAAAGATTGCATCATATAGGTGTAGAAGCACATCAGGATTCTGGTACATGGGATATAGGAGGTTCACTTTGGAGTTGGTTGAGCGCATGGGGTTGGAAGATAGGAATGGTGTTCATAACAATTTTCCTACTAATAATAGGCTGTTGTCTATTAATTAATTGCCTGCCAATGTGCTGTCAACTAATGGGACAGCTGACAAAATGCCAAGTGAGGAAATTAGAGGAAAAAGAAAGAATGCTGATGCAAACAGTCACTACTGAGTTCATGAACATAGACATTTCTGACAATGATAAGAATGGACAATATAATTATTAAAGTGTGATATGCTTTGTGATGAAATTATTTTAAACTAAGGTTCAAAGGGTCGTTTTGTAAAAGATGAAATATTAGTTGGCCCTCTTGAAAGAATACATTAAAATGAACCTTAGTTTATATTAATTTATGTCTGACATCTGCCTGTAAATGATATGAGCCACTCATAATGGAAGGTAGCTCCATGCTGCACAAATGGTTAAAATTAAGTTGTCTGAAATTCAGCTGAAACCAGAAAGAATGGCAAGTGAACGTGTACGTGCCCATTCTGCTGTAACTCCAACTTGTTTAATGATTCACTAGCTTTCACCTGTGTATAGAGCCAGTTCAGCGAGCCAATTCCTAGAAAGGGTTCGCTGACCTAGGACGTGCCAAGTTTGCTCTGCCCTTGCCCGGTTAAGTGAAAGGGTAAAGTGTTTGCTCAGCACAGATATCAAGTGCGTCATTTGTATGGGAAAAGCAGAAAACACGGGCCTCTGCTGATAAGAGCAAACAGTGCACATTGACATTTCAAAGATAACCGACCAAAGGCTGTGGGTCAGGAGGTAGTGGTGTAAAGATTAACCAGCATCTGCATGGTCAGATCCGTCAGGAATAATGTAAAGTGTGAACGTAGACATATTTCTGAAATGCACCATGATGTTGTAATGTACACGTGGCTGAGATGGTCACACCACAATGTAGTAGTTAATGAATAATGTGTCAGGGGTCTATGAAAACATATATAAAGACTGTTTTCCTCACTGAAAAACCAGATCACTTTGCATTCCTGCAAATTCTCTCAGCTGCAGCTTATTGGCAATAAAGCCACTTGCTTTTGAAACCTTGTATGTGCCCTTCTTCTTGTCCCTATTCACAATTTTGTGCTTTTACAAGGATGGAAAAGCATGAGATTTAGGTTGGATTGCAGTTGGAACCAGGCGGGAAAATTGAGGAACAGATGTCATTTCCAGGGCAGCAGGATACTGAGAACTGTTTTGTAGAAGGAAGAAATGCCATACAATGTGGAGAGCTGACGTGCATAATGGAGATGAGTAAATGCATAAAACAGAAATGTTTTGTGCAAGCGTGCATTGGTCAGACAATGAGAAAGTAATGTTGGGGCAAGTTGTAATGGAACCGGTACAAGAGTGGCTAAATAAATGTGTAGCTCAAGGTACTGGCGTAGGAACTCAGGATGAACAGTATGATTGGGCAGTCAAGTGGCCACTGGCCATTGCTCCGAGGATGAGATACTGTGTAGAGGGGGACTGGCAGAATACAGTTAGCTTCTGTTAAAGCTAATTTCTAACTTAAATAATTTTTGTATATTAACATGAATCTTTTGCAATTGCAATAATGCTGTGTACAGAACTATGTTATTCTGGTCTATGCCGAACTAGACCTCAAATGGGTCTCGACTCAGATCAGATTACACTTTTTTTCGGCAGGAAAACACATACATAAAGGCACATTGCAAATATTAAAACGCCACTAAAATATTGATCCAGAGGAAAGCTTAAATGCCACCTCACAATACCAAACCTAAATCTGGTTAGAAGGACTATCACCCAGATTCATCAATGTCCCGATTTGCGAGTCCTTAATAGCGATTATTAAGGAATCGCTATTAAGGACTTGCAAATCGGGATTCATGTAGAAATCGCAAAATAAATTGCGATTCCTACAGCCTCCTTATTTGCGATTAGCAAATTGCTAATTGCAAATAAGGATTGACTCCCCATTCATACCTATGGGCCAAAGGCCCATAGGAATGAATGGGGAGTCAATCCTTATTTGTGATTAGCAATTTGCTAATCGCAAATTAGGATGCGATTTCAAGGGTGCCAGGGGTGTCCAAAGGATACCCTGTAGCACCCCTGAAATGTCCATGTAGACTGATGTTGCGCACACACATGTCCAAAGGACATGTGTGTGTGTGTAACATACCACTTAGAAAAATGCACTAATGTGCATTTTTCTAAGTTTTCGCTATTTACCACGAAGTCAGACTTCGCGGTAAATAGCAGTAATAAATAGCGAATTCGCAATTTTTTAGAGGTTCATGAATAGCATTTAAGGAATCTCTAATTGAGATTCCTTAAATGCAATCGCAATTTGAGAAATCGCAATTATTTGCGATTTTTCAAATTGCGAGTTCATGACCCATTGATGCATTCCAAATGCCATTTTTGCGGGCGCAAACGGCCGATTTTTGCGATTCGCACCGTTTGCGCTCGCAAAAATGCTTGATGAATCTAGCTGTATGTCCCAGGTAACGCCCATGCATGACAGATACGGTTCAATGTTATGGGTAGTTTGAAAATTAGCATACTCCCTTACAGCAGCAGAGGAGCATCGCCCCACTGCTGAAAGGCAGCGCATGAAAATAAAATGATTATAAAATATTTTGTTTTACTTACTCAGCCTATTCCGAGTCTAAGGAGGGGTGGTGCCATGCTCTGCATCGGTGGAAGATGCACAATAAGTGCGCATGCCGGTTTGGCTGGCCGTCTCAGGACGCCCAAACCCACATGCGCACTTGCATTTCTCCAACCCATCTGTCTTGCACAGCAGGGTGGGAGAAGAGGCACAGGCTACCTATCCCTAACTGAGCGGCATTTCAGTCTGCTCAGACCAATCCTGGTGCTTCTGTCAAGCTGGGTAATAGCATGAGAGCAGCGTCTGGATAGGGTGGGGAGGGCAGCAGAGGAGCACTGAGGTGACTCAAGCAGAGGAGCACCGAGGCGGCGTTTGGAAGCAGCAGGTGTTATTTTTTTTTTATTATAATTACCCTGTGCTGCCTCACCAGGTTTTAGTGGCAGCAACCACCACTTCTCCCTTATAGAAATTATAACTAGTTCACCTTCCTCTCTAATATGCCTTTTCGTGGTTTGAAACACCTTTCTAACCCAAGTTAGATCAGCCTTGGATTGAGTGGAAGGGGTAGAAAAGAGTTCTGGTCTCTCTAGGTCAGAAGTCTCATGCTTGATGTATTGCAACCAGGGTATGGCCAAGTCTCTATTTTTTACACCTACTGCACAAGGCCTCTTTATACACAGCTCTGAGCTCTTGAATCTTCCGGTTGTCTCTAGGTTTCTCCCTCAGAGCCCTATGCAAGTTAGCAGAGGCCTTTCTGCTGCAGGATCAAAACACTTAGCCCCTGGGGTAGCCAGTCTAATTAGCTTCATAAGGAAGTTACAAATAACTTGGCCCACAAGTCATCCAGGGGGGTTAAGCAATTGAGCAGTATTTCAAGATGGTTAGTGCCCACATTTTTCAACACAAATTCCCAGGTCAGCATTCCTCCATACTAGACGAAGCTCCTGTGACTTAACAGTTAGGGACGAAGCAGGGGTGGCACTAACCCTACTTTCCCCCTTGTGGATACTAAAACCCAGCCACAGAGGGGTATGGTCACTCAATGCTGTTACATTGGTGCCACCCCTTGTGCCCCTCCTCATACAAGATACAAAAAAAAATAATCAATGATTGCCCCTTATTCCCCCCTAACATAGGTAGCATTCATGAGATAGACGGGGTCAACGGCGTCACAAGCATTAATAAGATTAAACATATTAACCACGGTTAAAAGGACCCTAGCCTTCGGATACTCCTGCCGGAGGAATACCCCTTGTACAGGCTTTTCCCAGGATTGCCAGTTTGTTAACCTGAGACATGTGGCCAAGTCTGATGATAAAATCGCCACCAACCACAATGTGGAACCCTGAATTCAGGTGAGCTAGTTCAGTGTCGAGACCCAGTATAAAACTAAACAAATTGTTAATATGAGTGCACGCATCCACACCAAAAAGCCCATTCTAAAAATGAACAAAAACAACAAGTATGCCATAGGGCCAAGTCAGCAGGAAATCTTGAATTGCAGAACTACCAGTACATAACCGGCATACTTTGTACTCCAAGGTGACTCAAACGTAGGCCATTAGTCCTCCCTTAGCGCAATCAGAAGGGAATGGGGTTGTCGAGTTCATATGGGCAACATACCCATCTACGCTTACAGTTTCCGTATCCCAAGTCTCATTCAAAAATATAATGTTTGAAACGAGCATGGCCCAGTTATCATAGTCCTTTTTGCTAGGTAGCCTAGTGACAATGCCAAAAGAGTATTTTTACCTGGTAGGTAGTGTCAAGTGGGCTGATGGAACTAACATGGACATTATCAGCCACGGGGGAGGGGAGGGTACCATGAGCTTACAGGGCCTTTTCCCAGGAAAGATCTGTCAATTTCAAGAGGGGGATGAAAGAAGGGTGGCAGACTTGTAAAATCTACTCTCATACCATGTCCTTCAGTGTGCCTGCCTGGGCCGTGGTCGACCTCCTGCACTATACACACAGACTTATTTAGACCGTTCCTGTGTCAGTCCACATCGGTCAGGTTCCATAAAGGTCCAAAGCGATACTGCACCCGAATGTTGTAACTGGGCATGTTCAGCGCCCGTGCACCTCTGAGTTGTCTGAATTAGGAGGGTGAGTGACCAAGGGCCTATAAAAGTTGCCAATGGTTGAGATCTTGTCTTTGCTGGGTTTAGGCTGGCCTTGGCAGAAGGCCCAAATCAAATTCTCTGCTACTCTCGGACTTCGAAAAGAAATGATAGCACAGTTACCCAAAAATACCTTTTCGACTTCCCTACCCAGCTCATCCTTCTGACCATAAGCACTTCGATGAATAGCTTGTCTCAGCACCAGATGTTGTCATGTATCCAGTGGGTAGATTTAAGGATTACATTCTCAGTTGACTCCACTACACCAGGTCAGAAGGTTGGCACATCTGCAAGCACAATGACATAGGGGAAGGCTGCAGGTGGAAGGGTGCCCCTAGAAGTGGAGCTCGCAGCCAGACCTAATTGACTAGTAGTAGCAAGTGTATTATTGCGAGTGGGGGCTTCTTGGTATCCCTGCACCTGGCAAGCCAATATAGCATGAGACGTCGCATGGGATGCAGCTGAGCTGACTATTCTTTGCTTACACCCTCATCAGGGACTAAGAGCTTACTCGGGCTCGCAAGCTCAGGCAGGGGGGATATCTTGCTGCACACAGGATGTAATATTGTTAGCATGCTTGTAGGCCGATCCAGTGCACCCTGGGTCTTGCTTTAAGTACTGCCGGTTAATTTCACCTTAATGGACTCCAGGCAATCAAACAGTCCTTTCAATTTGGCATCCAGGATCGCTTTAATCATTTTGCCCAAACACTCAAGCTTGCCCTCAGTACTGTCTACCAGAGGTCCAAGTCTCTTTGTAAACTAGCTCCTCTTGAGGCCCGGGTGAGAGAATTAAATTACTTGATTTCTGCTTCGTCAGTAGTGCCAGTTGGAGAAAGGGAAAGCCATCTTTTTACGTTCAAGTTTCTTTATTTTTACATTCAAGATTTTTTTATTAATTTTGCCCATTTCCTTTTTGATGTATCCGTCGAGCGTGCTGGCCTTTCTTTTGGCCAATGAGCCCCCTTCTGGATTCTAACATACCTGTGGACATCCTTCCATCACAAGATTGCACACTACATTAGGCAAAACATACTTGCTTGTTACCATTGTTTCTCATAGTACAATGGTAACCGGGGAGATGACTCCCACTCCCAGGACAAACAACCATTGGGCAAAATACAGCAGTAAAAAGGCAATCGATACCCCAAAAGGCTGATACTAGGAGGAGGCCCAGCTCAGCCTCGTCTGGCAGCACTGTTGGGGATCAGCTGCTCCTTGCAATTGCACATAGTCACATTATAGGCACAACACCCCACCCACACCACCACAGAGTAGGCATGCATGAATAAATACACAACACAACTTTTGTTTGGAGAAAATATTGCTGCGGGTTTATTCCATACAAAAGTATGCAAATATGGTGGGTTATCTTAAGGGCGATCCAAGGGAAGTCAGCTGAACCAACCTATGCTGCCCTGCCTGCTTAATGAGCAAAGCACTGTGGAGAACCCAATCACCGCTACCCTTATGGGGGTGATCCCCTTACTGGATCACGTGACACATTGATCCCTTCTTACTCACGCCCCTTTCAGGGCGGAGCGTAGCAAGGCAAACCCCCAGTTGTTCAGGCCCACAACCGCCAGAAGGACTAACGGGGTGCCAACGTAATTGTTCCAGGACCCTCCCACAAGGTTCCTGTGATTTGGCTTTGGCACCCCTATTTTGCTCTTGCAGAGTTACCCTTCTGTACCCATCTTGCTTCTAGATCGCCCTGTAACTCCGCCTGCAACGACAAAGAAAAACATTACAAAGTCCTCTGTACTTCGCCTGCCAACCCCAAGCTGGGTAAGTGGTCGGGTGGGAGACTGCGCGCCAGGCATCCAAGAGGATCCAAAATGGCGGGGGAGGCCTAAATTCCCTCCCCAGCCCACAGCGCGCCGGAAATGACGTGCATGGCGCGCCAGGCAAGGGGACTCCTCCTGGAGTCCCGCTGTAGCAAGGGGGGTGAGGGGAGTGCCCAAATGCTACTAAAGGGGCTGCCCTTTTAGGGTGGCCCCCTGCGGGAACCGCGGGCAGCCGCAAAGCAAGTCCTGCTCTGTGGGAAGGCCGGGATGTGCTTTGAGTGCATTGAAGGTGTGCAGCCCCGCCCCCTCTGATCTGATGCAGTGCTTCCGGGCACTGAAGGTTGTGGTGACAGGAGTCCCCTTCCTAGGGCAGCAGCGCTGATGAGGATCAGCTCCCCCTTGCAGTTTCACAAAGTAAGTCTAGCGGTGTGGGAAGGCCAGGGCCCGCTTTAAGCAAGTTGGAGGTCTACGTCCCCCACCCGCTTCTGCTCTGATGCAGCGCCTCCAGGAGCTGAGTCTTGTGGTGACAGAAGTCCCCTTCCTAGGGGCTGGCAGCGCTCTTGGGGATCAGCTCCCCCTTGCTGTTGCACAAAGTAAGTCCCATGCTGTGGGAAGACCAGGGAACACTTTAAATGTGTTGGAGGTGTGTTGTGTTTCAAAGAATGTGATATCGTTTCATAAAGCGTTGCGCCACAAAGCTCTAATTTGAGATGTTGCCCTGCTGCGAGTTGAGCTTTCTATTCTTGATTTGTACCCTAAACACTTTACTTATACCAGCCTGCATATATTGTGCATCAATTTTATTTATGAAATTAAAGTATGTTCCTTACCGAGTCCTTCATAGGCATTCCTTCAGTTCAAAGCAAAAATGGTATACCATTGTGAGAAGTGATTTTCTGTTAATAAAGTGCATTACAAGCTCAGTTTATGCTAACATTAGATCGACATCACAATGTACCATGTGATGATTAATTAATACTATCTTCTGCGCTAAAAAAAGTATTGTTAGTGTTTACGTGACTGAGCAGACACTGTTCTCAGAAAAGTGTTCTCACTGTACCGAATCAAGGACGCTTCTCATCGTACCAGGTTCATGCTAAAACAATGTATTGGCTCAACTGTGCACCTAAGGCTGTGAGAATGAACAGGCGCCCCCGTGACTAGGGAAGGGGCACCCTTAGTTGCGCCGCGGGGCTGAGCCTCCTCCGTGGATCTGAGAAGGAGGTGGGGCTGGCTGGATAATGAAGGGCTGGCGGTGTGGGAAACAAAACCTATCAGAAACTAAACTTAGCAGAGGTATTTAAGGCTGTGCTCCAGGGGTTTCGTCCTCTTTGTCTCCTCGGACCACAGCCGGGCTACAGGAGCGGCATCGACATGTAGAAAGGTTTCCTATCGGCGCGGGTGGTGGTGGCAGGCTGAGTGGGAGGGGGCCGCGGCGTAGTGGATCTACTAGTTAAGTTTAATTAATATATTATTTAGTTGGTACAGATCGCATTTATAAATTTTATTTTCTAATGATATAATATCTGACATAGATTATCATGCGTTTTGCATACATATTTGAGTCGTCACCGAAAGTCAACGACTATGTTAATTTTTGGAGGGCGTTCATTAAGGATGAAAGCATAAAAGAGAGGAAGGCGCGCCCGTATAGTGGCAATAAAAATGTTTCTTCTAGCCTGTTTCTTTTGGGTCCAAACCCTGAGAACTAGGTATCGCGCAATAAACAGACCACGCAGTGTCAGCGTAAAAGGCCATTTTATTAGACCAGAACTGCGAATCTGTACATAACAATAAATCAACAATAACAGTAACAGCAAACCCCCACTCACACTTCCCCCCCCATTCGTTTCATTCACTCCGCGTCATCACTAAGCCCTAGTGGCTCCAAACACCCTTCTCTTGTCCGTCAATCACCGTCTTCCAGCCCCCAGTCCTTGCAAACTTCCATTCAAACTTCGGTCCGTCCTGTGCCAACTCCCCCCCCAAGGGATGGGTATGCCCGCTCTTGACCCCCTGTCCCTTCGAATCCTGCCTACAGCAGCTCTGGCCTAAACTGGCAACGCTATCGACCAACCCAGAAACCACCGCTAACTGCCGGGTGGGTGGGCGGCCTTTCGAGCTCCTTCCCGATGGTGCCAGGCGCAGAAAAGAGGAAGTTCCCTTCCTCCCCCGCGCTTAAGTACCCACCCCCTAACTCCTCCCCTTCCCCTACCTGGCCTATCCCCTGCGCGAAAGACCCCGGGGAAAGACTAGTCTGCGACTCTGCTTTCCCTGGGGCCCGGCATCGCGCAATAAACAGACCACGCAGTGTCAGCGTAAAAGGCCATTTTATTAGACCAGAACTGCGAATCTGTACATAACAATAAATCAACAATAACAGTAACAGCAAACCCCCACTCACACTTCCCCCCCCCATTCGTTTCATTCACTCCGCGTCATCACTAAGCCCTAGCGGCTCCAAACACCCTTCTCTTGTCCGTCAATCACCATCTTCCAGCCCCCAGTCCATGCAAACTTCCATTCAAACTTCGGTCCATCCTGTGCCAACTCCCCCCCCAAGGGATGGGTATGCCCGCTCTTGACCCCCTGTCCCTTCGAATCCTGCCAACCAGTGGACCCCCTGTAGGGCGGTCCACTGCCCCCCCCCCACAGGGCCGTCCGTCCGTCACTGCACAGTTACTCCCGCCGTCACCATATAGACTCGTTCCACAACCTGCTCACCACATCCCGAAAATCCATCATGTACCACGCATTGCCCAGCCGAGACAAGTGCACACCGTCCTCCCTAAAAGCTAAAGGCTCCTCCAGTCGAATCCCAGGATGCGCAATGACCTTAACGTCCCTGTCCGCACAGTAGAGTCTCATTGCCCGATTAAGTTTCCTCCGGGCCTTCTCAATGGCCCCATGTTTCATAGCTCCCCTCCACACTTTCCTGGGGACCAGCTCCGTCCAGGCAATGCAGGCCCCCGCCATCCTTGATTTCAACACTTCCAAGTCCCTTTGCATATGTTGTAACAATGCCAAGCCAGACAGTTGCACCAGGTCGTTCTCCCCCAAATGAATGATTAACAAATCCGGGCATCCCCTCTGTGGGACCATCTTCGCGAGCCAGGGCAGTAGGGCCCCCCCATCGCATTCCGCTCTTTCCCCACCATTTCACCTTGTGCAATTGTCCTTTCAGTCCCAGGTTACGGCCGTAAACCTGCTGGTCCGCATATTTGGAAGCCCAGTGCACGAAGGAGTGCCCAACGATCCAAGTCACCGTCCTACCGCCCGGGCCACCCACGCAACCTACGAAGAAAAAGATGTTAGAACAGGCAAACAAAAACAGTGCAACACCAACAACCTGCCTGGGACCCGACTACTTCCTCACATACCTCTCGCAACAGCGCGACTTCCAACGCCCAATCCTCCTAATCCTGTCCCAGGATCAACCCAGGCGAGCAGCCGCAGTCGCAGCCCCAATGCGAAAGGAATGAGTACCGTAACCAGTTCCATCAATCCCCAATCGTCCCAAAGCCATACGCAGCACCGCCAACAACTGGCCAGCCGTCACTCTCGCACCAGAGGCATGGCAGAAAATCTCGCCACCCCGGGCCCCAGCCGACCCCAAGAAAGACCTCCACTCCAGAACCGGGCAAACCGCCCCGCCAGACACATTCAACCACACCTATTTGCCCCTGCCTACCTGATCCGTCTTCGAGCGACCCAGCCAGATCCCCAGACGCCCCGCATCCACACGCACATCCTCAACCAACCTGCCCGCCCCCCGTCTCGTGCCCAACAGCTCAGACACCCGAAACGCCCCAAAGAACATCCATACCATGCACAAACGAAACAGGCCCACTTCAAACTGATCATAACAGCAATCCGGCAACACCCCAACTAGCCAAACCAACAAATCAAACGTCACTGCCTCCCGCAGTCGGCCCCCCCCGGCCCCCCTCTCCCGGCCCCACCCCCCGGAACATGCGAGCCAGCACCACATCCTTGGTGGGGTCAAAACCCAAAAACAAAACACAGTAAAAGGAAATTCCAGCCAATTTCCCAGAGATCGTAGCAGCAGTCAAACCCTGTCCATACAAGCCAACACATAACCCCTCAAACCTCCCAGCACAGCCGACTCCCCACTCACGACACCATCCACCGTCCAGCCCATAAAAGTACAAAATTCAGACCATGCCAGACGATAAGTCCTCCTCGTGGACGGAGCCAAAGAACGCTCCACCAGACCAATCATCCTCACTCCCCCAAGGCCCAGATGCCGGCCGGCAGCTCGGTCTTGCAGGCGTCCGCTCCCGGCGCCAGGTGTCGGAACCGCTGCCACTGCGAACGAGACAAAGCATCCGCAATGTCATTATTCGCCCCAGGGACATGCTTGGCCCGAAACACCACATTCAACTGCAGGCACACCAACATGAATCTGCGCAACAGCCGCAGCACTCGCAGGTCCCTCGCCCTCTGATGATTAACCAGGTCCACCACCGTCATGTTGTCAACGTGAAAGAGCACAGTCCTGTTCCGAAAGTCCTCCCCCATACCACCAGTGCCACCAGCAATGGGAAGAACTCCAAAAAGGCAATGCTCCTGCCCTGCTTGATCCAGGAGGCCGGCCAGCTCTCCGCACACCACCGTCCATCCCAGAAAACACCAAACCCCGCTGACCCAGCCACGTCAGAGAAAATTTGGCATTGCCAGACCGCCCTTTCCTTGTCAAAATCCAAAGACACTCCGTTGAATTCCTGCAGGAACGTAATCCAAGTCCTCAAATCCGTCCTCACCCCCAGGGAAATCCTCACTCTGTGATGTGGAAGCACCGCCCCCGACATGGCCATGCCGAGCCGTCTGCAGAACGTCCGCCCTGCCCGCACCACCCTGCACGCAAAGTTAAGGAAACCCAGAAGCTTCTGCACCGCCCGCAAAGGGATCCGCCGTTCCCCCACAGCCCACTCCAGACATGCAAGAATCTCCTTCACCTTAGTCGCAGGCAGGCGCGCCAACCACTCCACCGAGTCCAGTTCAATCCCCAGAAATGTGAGGCAACAGCTGGGACCAGCCGTCTTCTCGGGCGCCAAAGGCACCCCAAACTGCACGGCCAAGGCCTGGAAACGCGACAGGGCCCTGCCACAATCCCCCGACCCCGCCCTGCCCAGGAAGAGGAAGTCGTCCAAGTAGTGAGTGACTTCACGGCACCCACTCACCCGCACCAGGACCCACTGCAGAAAAGTGCTAAAAAGCTCAAACAGCGCACAGGAGATGGCACACCCCATGGGCAGGACCTTGTCCACGTAGATGGCACCCCCGAACTGCATGCCCGAAAGCGCAAAATCAGCCGGGTGAATAGGCAGGAGACGGAAAGCCGACTTAATGTTACACTTCGCCAACTCCGTACCGGGACCACACGACCTCACCATCCGGACCGCATCGTCCACCGACGCATACAGCACCCTCGAGTCCTCCTCTGCAATGAAGTCATTCACCGACCGCCCCTCTGGCCACGACAAATGGTGAATCATCCTGAACTCCCCCTCCTCTTTCTTGGGCACCACCCCCAACAGAGAAATGATCAGATCCGGCAATGGCCAGTCAGCAAACGGGCCAGCCACTCTCCCTTCCGCCACCTCCCTGTCCAACTTCGCAGCAACCACTCCCGGCAACTCCTTCGCCGACTTCAAATTCTCAGCCCAACGACGCTCCCTGGGACCCTGGTAGCCCACCGAAAACCCTCAGTGAAACCCCAGAAGAGCCGCGCCGCGGCCTCGCGATCAGGATAGCACGCGAGCCACGGGGCCATCGCCTCCACCCTAACCGGAGTAGGCGCCCTTCGGGCCAGGCTGGCCCCGACCCCTCGCGTTCCTCCACTGCTCGGAGGGGGTGGTGAGCGTGAGGCACTGCATAAGGGCGTGTTTCCCGCCGCACTTCGAGCACTCGTGCTTGAACTTACATGGGTACCGAGAGCAGAAACCCCGATTGTAGCTCCAACATGCCCCCATGGTGGGCCCCCCGGGTTTGGACGGCGGACCTGACACAATGGTGCTGGGCACTGTTCCGCCCCCCGCCCCGCCCTGGGCGGGACGCGTCGGAAAAGACCGATACAACACCGGTAAACCACTGGCTGTGTGGGTTGAGGCCGACGAGTGCGAAGACGCCATCCACTGCATCCAAAGCTCCTGGTCCACCTCACCCCAACTCTTCTCCGGATCCGCGCTAACCCGGGCCCGAAACTCCTCGTCGTAGCTCAACCATGCAAACCCTCCAAACTGCATCTGGGCCTTGCGAATGATATCCATATACTTAAACAGCGCAATCGCCCGGTCCAGATACCTCTGGCAATACACACTGACATAAATCAAAAGGGCCGACGTCCAGTTCTCCATAGTTATCGGCACCCTAGGCCGCCTCGTCAACTCCCACTCCTCCTCCTTGGAGCCCTCCTTAGCCTGGACCTCCCGATGAAGCAACTTAAAAACATCCACAAACTCGTGTTTCCATATTTTCTCTTTCAGTTTCTCCGACAAGTGCGACCCCAAAGGCATCGCCAACCCCATGTAAGGCATTTTCTTAGGAACCTTCACCCCCTTTTCATCCTTGCCATCACCCTTGTCCGTTTGTACCCCCAAAGTCACCGACTTACCATCCACCTTCTTACCCTCCTCAGGTGGACCGCCGGACGGCGTCTCCCCCTCCCTCACAGACCCATGCCCCACACCCACCGACCGGCAGGTGCGTTTCCGGCCCTCCCCTCCCCGAGGAGCGTCATCCCAAGCCGCCCACCAGGCTCCCTCACCTGTCAGTGCCGGCGTCCGCTCCCGGGGCCTTCCACTGGACTCCTTCCCCCGGACCGTCAGCGATCCGCCCTTCTTCCTCGTCCCGGGCTCGACCTGCAACACACCAAGGTCGTTGTCTCCCGCTGCGCCACCTACGCCTTCCAAGTCATCCCGCACCTCCCCTTCTTCCAATTCTTCACTCTCATCACTGTAATCCAGCTCAAGCACCGGTTCCAGATCCACACCTTCGCAGGCCACCTCTTTCACAGCACGCTTCACACCTTTCTGCACACATCCGCGGCAACGCATTCCGGAGGCGCCACGTGCCGAAGTCGCCCGATCCCGCGGGGGAGGGACAGCCGCCGCGGACTGCCCTACTTCTTCTGGCCTGCGTCTCGGAGCCGTGTTGCGCCCCGCAAGGCCCCCCTTTGCTCTGCCGACAACCGCCGACTTGGATCCCCTCCCGCCCCCCAGGTCGCTCGAACCTGGCAGGGCCCCGGCACCATCGGGCCTCAAAGCCGTGCTGGCCGTCCCTGCTCAGGCCGCACCCCTGGGAAGGTGGGCGGCCGGCCCTGTCTTCTTTAACTTGGCTTTCCTGGCCTCCTCCTCTTGCCTCTCCGCCTCCCTCTCCTCCTCAGAGGTGGGGGTGGGAGGACCCTCAACCTCATGGCCCCAAACTGCACCCACTCTGGCCCTCGTCTCCTCAGCCCATCTAACCTCCTGAATCTGCTCCAAAATCCGCTCCCCACGTGACCTCTCCTCCCAGGAAACGGAACCCCAAATCGGAGGGGGGGGGGGGGGCGGGCCGTAGCCAAAGAAATCACTCCCTCGGGGGAAGAAACCCACTTGCTGGAAACCCTGCACCCAACCCGGGCCGCTAATGGGGACCAGACCGGGCAAAGCGCTCCGGCCCGCCGGAACCCCAGGCGCCACCGGCCTCACAACGGCCGGGGTGCCTGCCCTGGAACCCCTGGACAAGTCAATGGGGGCCTCCCCCAACACCTCGCCCGACTCCCGCAGCACAAGCCCAGACCCATCCCCCTGAACAGAGTCATCCACCAGGCGGACCAAAGGCCCAGAGGTCCTACTGCCACCCGGTGACCCCACCAGGGCCACAGCAGGCCCGGCCGAGGCACCCGCCTGCCCCTCCCCCTGCAAGGCGCCGGCCGGCACCGACAGATGCCCGCGGAGCGGAAGCGCGGAAGGCGCGGCCATCACGGCCGCACCCGAGGCTCCAGGCAAAAATTCCAGCGGGGGGAAAGGCCGCGCGGAGGTTGTCCTGCGCTTCCCGCCCCGCGCCGTATCCTTGGGAACACCGCCCCCCCTCCGGACCCCAGACCCCCCCTCCTGGTCCGGCTCGTCCTCCAAGCAGGCGAACACCGCCGCCTGAATCCCGGCCGAGGCAGCCCGCGTGCCCCTGGTGACCCCCACACAGGGTTGATCCATGACCCCAGGCCTAATAAGGTCGTCGCGGCCGGCCCTAGCAAGCAGCAACAAGGCCTCACGGACCTGTTCCGCAGACACACCAGACATCTTACCCAAGCAAGAGAACAAACAAGTGAAAAAAGATAAAACCCAGCTGCCGCGGAACAGCTCCGAGCAAAATCTCCCAAAATTAGCACAAGGCCTCACAGAAACTAACCACTAACTAACTCCTTTCGAGCTCCCTCCCGATGGTGCCAGGCGCAGAAAAGAGGAAGTTCCCTTCCTCCCCCGCGCATAAGTACCCACCCCCTAACTCCTCCCCTTCCCCTACCTGGCCTATCCCCTGCGCGAAAGACCCCGGGGAAAGACTAGTCTGCGACTCTGCTTTCCCCGGGGCCCGGCATTCCCACAGAAATTATGCAAGTCTTTCTAAAGCCCTATTAAAAGTATGTGGATTTCTTTGACTAGAGACTCCCTTTTTCCCAACCTTAGAATGTGAATCTATCCCGGATTTAATTTAGAACTGTACTAGGTCTTTTTACTTAAGATATATACGCTGTGCTACTAAACTTACTTATGACATATTTATTGTAATCACCCTATTCTTTATATAAAGCCTTGAAACAAAAATCCTTGTCTGTCATTCTTAAGAGAATGTTTTAACCTTGTTATATGGATTCCACTAACAAGAAAGAGTGGCGGTACCAGTCAGGGAGTCCTTGCCGTCGTCACGCCCCATGAATTAGAATATAAAACAGATTTGTGTGCCAACAGATCTGGCAGCAAAAGTGATGGTTCTGATTGAAGCTGAGCTGTAAATTGATAAATTAATTGCTATAGAACTGAGCATGCTACCTTTATTGTCTAGACGGTTTACCCTGAGATTTAAATTGACCCAATCCCAAACTGATCCTGGTTCAGGTGAAATGGGGTCGCTAAAGAAGAACAATGGCATGAGTATCAATAGGAACTGCATGCTAAATGAGGGAATGACGTAGGTACAAAGTAGTGCATGTTGGGAGCTATAGTCAGCACAGAGTGAGGAGATGCAGTGGACGACACCTGAGAACAAATATTATGTGGCTCTGATTGTCAGATTTGTTGGAGTGATAATTATTGTAGTTCTAGTGATGTTTTTGAACTTTTAAAGAGCTTTACCTCAAGCTGAGTATAGAACAGGTAAACTTGCCTGCTAGGTTTGGTGTACTGTAAGGTACTATCAGTTATATCAAAGTAGAAATATAATCCGTTCCTGTGTGAATGTACTAATTGAGCTTGTTGCAGTTCGCTCCTAGTGCACAGGAGGTGGACCCACTGAGAGTAGTGACTTTCACAAAGTTGAGGCTTCACTGTAGTACGGAAGCAGGTAGCATTCTTATTGTTATAAGCAACTTTGAGTAGTTGAAGCAGGCAGCGGAGACAAAAATTGAAAAAGGACTTAGAAGCGATTGGGGCGTTAAATCATAAAGGCGCCTTGCAGTGATTGGCTGGTGGATGGCAAAACAGCGTTGTGGTAGGGTTACCCTTGACAGAGACGGGCTGGGATTGGTGGACAGATTAACCTGATTATTGGTGCGAGAAAAGTGAGAGTCTGAAGTGGGATTGATTGCAAATGTTATTATAAAGGGTAGTAGAGCTCCTTAGTGTCAGACCACCTTCACATTATGCAGCAGCAGATGCACCAAGTGCTACTGCACCAGTGTTGCGTGAAACCCGAGGCGCCGCGGTATCCTCAATAGAGGCTTGTACACTCCAAAGTTATACAGAGACACCAGTTACATCCTTTACTGAAGCCCCGTGTCCGTTGCATTAGAACCTTACTTTTGCCAAATATCGTTCATTTGCCCTGGTTGAGACCTCTGCTAGTTCTGTCTGAGGGCAACTTGTCCCACGTTTACCTCAGGATTCAGCACCAAGTGCAGGAAGCATGGCCATAGTTCCTTACCACGGAGGGAATGTAGTCACCAGAGATATTATGGGCGAGACAACTAGCATGGACTTGGAGGTTAACTGACCAGGTACAGGTCAAATGACCCCTTGGATAAATCTATCACAGTTAAAGGAACTGGTGTAAGAAAATGTGGGTGTGGATTACTTAGGATACTATGGGGAAACCGAGTTGCTTCAGATTTGTAAGGAAGCAGCTAGAATGGTAAAGGTGGCCCATACCAAGATGGAAAAGGTGGTTGATGAATGTGGTGTTGACATAACTCAGCACAAGAAGCTGCAGAGTAAAGCTAGAATGGATACGAGGGTGAAGGAACAGCGGTTTCTGAAACTGAGAGGCCTGCGATTGCATGAGAGGGATTTGATCAAAAACATTAAAGGATGGAATGACGCTGAAAAGCTCAGGGAGTTGTGGCACAAAAAAGACAGGGTTAAAATAAAACAAAAGGGAAAGGAAGGCGAGGAAGGAGTGTTTGGGAGAGAGCAACAAGCATTCCCCTTGCAAGAGGTAAAAGGAGGAGGGTGAACCAATGCTCCATGGTCGCGATCAGATATTGTCCACCTTACCAGTTCCTTTCCAAAGCTTAGAAAAATCCTGATAAGTGGTATACCCAGATGGAGAAAATTGTGACCATGTCAAAAGTACTGTGGGAGAAATTGGACATGTTATTTGAGTTAGAGGGGAGATGCAGCGCGGAGTGCTTAGGGCGTGTGGGGGCTTGGAGGACTATCGGCCCCAGAAGCCAGTGGGGGAAGCCAGCGTCAGCCTCAGCCCTCCCTTTCCGCCTACACCAGCACAAGAAGACCTCGCGCCTCCCGCTCCGCGGGAGACGCAGCGCGGAGTGCTTACGGCGTGTGGGGGCTTGGAGGACTACCGGCCCCAGAAGCCAGTGGAGGAAGCCAGCGACAGTCTCAGCCCTCCCTTTCCGCCCGTAGAACGTCATCTCAGTCCCGCGGGACGCGCGCGGACGTGCGCCGGGCTAAGCCAGGGCAAAGGGCGGGCCGTCTGTGGCCGTCAGGGGCCAGAAGAGGCCGGGCCGGGCCACCCCTCTTCAACGTGATTTCCATCATGGGTAAGCGGAAACTACGTACCTCACAAGACCAGGGGGGGGTTAAAGCCAAAGTCCCTAGGAAATGAGCATCTATCATTTCCTATCTAACCTCGGCGGTGGGCGTTCTGACCACAGAAATCGCCAATGCAGAGAGGGAACTCGGGTTGGATCTGACCGTTGTTCAAGTAGCAGGAATCCCTCCCCCCCCCCTGGATATCACTCCGAAAAACCCGGTCGTCATAGAGCCCCTTGTAATTATTAACCCCCCATCTTGTGCCCAGGAGACACCACATGCTGTTTCAGAGGAGAGGGTTTTGATACCTGTAAGTAACATCCACAGTAAATCTCCCAGTCAGGCTCCAGTCACTAAAGGGCTGTCTAAGAAACAGAGCACTGTGTCAAAGAGAGTCTCGAAGAAATCAATTAATGCGGGATAAAGACACAAAAAGTACCGCTTTGAAACAAGGGCCTGTCACAACTAATTTAATAGAGACAACTGTACGGGACATGGTGTAGGAAATTTTTACTTCTCGGCTGGAGTTGGCTTAACCGGTATTGCCAAGGACATTATTGATACTTTGAACATTCGTGTCGCTGGTTTACTAGAAAAATGTGAACGTATCAACTCGTTTTTAAATTTGCCTAATCGTGTACCTGGTCCGGTTCAGATATCTGTGCTCCCTAAATGTAACCCCAAATCAGGCACTGGGAAAAATACGGGGCAAGGTGAAGGCAATAGGTTTTTGAGCCCCCTAATGGATGAGAATCCCGTGCCTGGATCCGCCTTATCAAGCGATTGCTATGATCACATTGGGTTTAGGGAATCACAGAGGAGCCCAGTAAGGAATCCAGAGATACGAAGTAATTTAGCTCTACCTTGGAGCAGGGGGAAACACATGGTTCAACAGCCTAGGAGCAAAATTGTCACCGACCTAATATGAATCTCCCTCCTGAAGCAGCTCCCCTGGTGGTAGTCCTTGTAAGGGTCCCTCCATTGGTGGAGGGAGAGGTAGAATCATCAGATGCCCTATTATCAGTAATTAAAAAATGGTGTGACCTCAATTGCTCTGGCGATACCGAAATTTCCTCCAGTATTATAATGGCCAGGCGGGTCGGATGGTTAGGGAGTTCCCAAAAGGCAGTAAAAGGGAATTGTGTCATTGTCAATTTTGTTAATCCCCACGTTGTTCCCCGTCTGTTGTAGGATGCCTCAGACCTGAAGAGGGAGGAAGGAAGCATCAGGGCTCTATCATTGTTTTTTTTACACCCCCCCCTCCCAGATGCCTAAAAGCAGATATAAGACCATGACTAGATCAGACCCGTGGGAGTTTAGACCGGATCCCCTATAACTCCGTAAACATTTCTCTGACAGGGGTAGTCCTAGAGTCCCATTTTCACCAAAAGTACCCTGTAGTCAGGTAACCAAGAGTAAGGAGACATTAGTCCTATCTAACAGGTTTTCCCCTTTGTCTCGGTTAAATGAAAACGATTGACTAAGGCCCGTAGTCACTACTCCTCGTCTCCCTACCCCTGAGTATGACCCCATTGCAGAGGTGGGTGTTAAATTTAGGTTAATGAGTTGGAACATTGCAGGGCTCCAGTCTAAAAGGGGTGATCAGAATTGGTTAAAGTTTATCAGAGATTGTGATATTATAGCCCTGCAAGAGACCTGGGACAAGGACAATAACTTCTGGGTGGACTGCTTTAAATCTTACTTTCAGCAGCCCGCCCAACGCCAGCGGGTAGAGCTAAGGGAGGTTTGATGCTCCTTTTCTCTGTAAGATTAAAGGGCTCAGTAATGATTTTAGACTCAGCTTCCCCCAATTGTCTAATAGCCGAGCTCACTACCTTGAATTACTCCAAAACATTGATAATTAATTTTTATAATTCTGGGGAAAGTGAGTACAGCAATGAGCATCTCTGTTACTTGACACGATTTTTAGAAAGATATAAAGCACAGCAAACCGCTTATGTTTATATTATTCTTTTGGGTGATTTTAATATTCATTTGTGTAATTTTAATTGTCGAATTAATGAAATTCATGGTCCATCTTATTCATCGCCACCTCACTTTGAACATACCCCTAAGGGGGAGGCTCTCGAAGAACTTCTTTCATTTGCTGACCTTTATGAGCCAGATTTTTTTGACATCAGTGAGAGGGTTGTAATGTTTAAAGCTAGGGAAAGTGAGACGATTATCGATTATATATTTATATCCCCTCCACTGTTAGGGCACGTACTTTTTTAGAATGCCATAAGTTCTTCTTTCAGTGATCACAATCCGCTCATCTTAGATTTGAATAAAGGCTTTTGCCTTATAGATGCCACAGCCAACACGAAGGGGCCTAGCACTGTGATAACCCAAGATCAAGGGAGGAGATTAAAATGGACAAAAGTAGTCCCTGATCACTTTCTTGATAGCCTGAGTATGAAGGTTAAAGAAGATATCACAAAATGTGGTGATTGCTCTACCCCGGAGGGGTAAAATATCATAGCCTCTGAAGCCATATGTAAACTGGTCGCTACAGATCTAACCATTACCTCTAGGCCTAAACCAAAACAAGAAAAAAGATAGTTTGATTCTAAATGCTCTAGAGCCCACCAAAACCTAATAAAATCACTGAAAGTTAAACCCAGGGATAAGGTCCTTATAGCCAGCCTCAGAAAAGAATATAAACTGAATATACAGAATCATAAAAATGAAATTAAAACAGAGGCATGGGACGCTCTAATGTCTGAAGAAGTCTTAAAGGATAGCTCGAAGTTCTGGTCTTTTGTTAACAGCCCGCTGCTCTCGGGTGAGGAGAATGGTTTACTGGAAATCAACATCCCAGAAGCTGATTGGCTGACTCACTTCGAAGGTATTTATGCGAGTAATGAGGCGTTCGATCCTTTTATTGCTCCCGCCAGTTGTTCTCCTTTGCCCGCATTAGTGTTTAATGAGGAGGATGTGGAGAGGGCAATAAATGAATCTGCAAGTAATAAGACTCCTGGCCCAGACGGCGTCCCCGCCAATCTTTATAAGGGCAATGTTAAACTATGGGCTAAAATTTTAACTAATGTTTTTAATTCTACTGTTTCCCTTGGGTTTCCTGCTTCATGGTTCCACTCCATTATTATCCCTATCTTCAAAAAAGGGCAGAGAGGGGACCCTAGGTGTTATAGGCCGAGACACCCAAGGGTATTCGTTTGCGCTCTATAAATGCCAGTAAATAAATAAATAAATAAATAGGCCAATTTCTTTAATAGATTCCTCTGTTAAAATCCTGGGAAAAGTTATCTTGACTAAGATGTCAGAGTGGGTGACAGAAAATGGGATCCTGTCCAATCTCCAATATGGATTCAGATCAGGTAGAAGCACCCTGGACCAGTGCCTTAATTTGTATTTATTAACAAATAAGTACACTGTAGCCTCCAAGGGGTCTATTTATTTAGGCTTTATGGATTTATCCAAAGCCTTTGATCTGGTGAACAGATCGAGGCTGTGGGCCATTCTGCTCGAATTAGGCATTGACCCTTGTTTGGTATTTTTTTTAGCGGATCTTCACCGGGACTTGCTTGCGTCCGTTAGGGTGACTCAGGAGGGCACTTGCACAAGACACTTTAAATTTGGCAGAGGGGTCAGACAAGGGTGCATTCTGGCCCCTTTATTTTTTACACTTTATTTTAACGCCATAGACAAAACCCTGGATATTGCTAGTTTGGACGTTCTGCGTATAGGGAACAGTACCATCCCGGTTCTCCGATACGTGGACGATGCCGTCCTACTAGCTCGTACCCCGTTAGGTCTACAGAGATTACTGAACTCCTTCTGGGAGTTCATGAACTCTCTGGATCTGGTAGTTAACATTGCTAAATCGCATGTTCTGACCATGGGATTACGTAAGAACAAAGTTAGGACCTTTTATTGCAAAGGGGCCACAAGGGTGAAGGTCTTTACATATCTGGGGGTCTTGTTTGATGATAGATGTTCCTGGGCCCCCCAGCTTTTAGAAAAAAAGAATGCCATAGTAAGATCGTCATCAGCCCTATTAAGCTTTGCCCAGCGATTAGGAGGAAAGTCCTACAAGGCGATTCTCTCTATCTACAAGGCAAAATGCTTGGCAATAGCGTTATATGGTGCGGCAATATGGGGGTATAAGCAGGCGGAAGAGATTCAGAAGATCGAAAATAAATGTTTTCGCTCCCTCTTGTCTATCCCCCAATCGACTCCAACTTTTGCCACCCATCAGGAGCTGGGAATGGGGCATGTATCCGACTTGATGAGCATGGCTCCCCTAATCTGTTGGCTGAAAACATGGTTGAAACCAGAACTTACGTTAAATCGCCAGATTTTAAAAGACTGCGTCACTTAGATAGAGTTAATGAAATTCAGTGGCTTTCTTATATTAAGTCAATGTTTTTAAAACTTAGGCGCCCAGAAATTTTTTAAACACCAGAAGGTATTGTTAAAGGTGATATTAGATGGGTTAAAGAGCATTTCCTGAGTTTAAGGGCCCAGGAACGGGAGGGTGAGGAATTAAAAAAAACTCTGGTTAGGGCCCATTTTCTATTAGTTATATCACCATCTATTGAGCCATACCTAAGGTTAGTAACAAGGCCCTATCATCCCTGGTTACTGACCAGATTCCGTTTCAATCTGATTCACTTTTTATTGGGGAACTTTCAAGGATGGAGCAAACCAGAGGATGCAGCACTTTGTAACTGTGACCGCAGCTCAATTCAAGATGTAACTATTGGGGGCCAAGTTGTGGAACTCCCTCCCTCTCCACATCCGTTGCATGGATAATCTGCTAGCTTTCCGCAGATCGATCAAAACCCATCTCTTTCCCTCCCCGTAGGTCTCTCTTTCGTTGCCAGCGGATTGTGTTACGGTTCTAGCGCCGGGACGCCCCGTCGCTGGGGCAGCTGTTTGCGCTCTACAAAACAGGTAACATAACAACATAACATATGCACTTTACATTTTTTTGTAATTAGTATTCTGATGTTAGAAATACGTTTATAATTCCACTGCTAAGAGGCAAGGGATTTCTACAGGTTAAACCTGCCCTATTACATCTGAAATTATTGGATAACCCCTGGAATATTTGTAATATCGCAAACTACTTTGTAGCTGCTGTTCGGATGAGAAAACTAAGATGCCCAGCAATGATTGAAACATGAATTTCTTTGATTTTTTTTAATAAGCATGAAATTGTTTTAACTGAGATTGTTCTGTGTTTTTTAATATTTTTGTATCACCCTAATGTATTTTATGATATGTGATTTGTATGTGTACTTTTATGATTTTAATTAATGGAATAAAGTGGTTTTGATTGATTGAGTTAGAGTTCTCAAAGGATCTGTGGGCAGAATGCAAGAGAGCTGCTAAATGGCCTACACAAGAACTTCCATGGGTGCCAGGGACAAATGCCCCTTCGTTCATTGTTAGGGCAAGTCTGTGGAAGTATTAAGACACCTGAAGACAAAGGTTCCCAAAGAGAAATTAATCTGCCTTACTTTTATTGAACATCTCAAGAGTCCAAGGAATCAGTGAACGCTTCCTTTGAGAGATTGATGCAACTGTATAGTTAGCATAGTTGAATGAATGACCCATTGGGAGAGAACATTCCTAGCTTCTTTGTCCATGTGTTGAGACCATAAATCAGCAATCAAATAATCCAAGGTGTCTTCTGTTGGCAGAACAAATCCGTCTACGAGATTCTGCAGTATGCAAAATATTGTAGTGCGACATGAGGCAAAGCGGAAGGGGCTGAAGGAGAAATTAATGATAGCTCAAACCCAGTTTGCACAGAACGCAGGGTCAGAGGAACTTAACATCCCGCTTCAAGGGTCTGAATTGGATCCCAATTGTGGAAAGGCAATGCAAGGTTTTTTTTTCACAATTTCGTAAGCCTCTGGAACAGGACAAACCTAATAGGGCAAACATAAGTCCCAAAAAAGGTTACCCGGTGCAACATTTGTAACAGAGTAGCGCATTGGAAGAGGGATGCAAGTACAAGCCAGACTGAATTGTGACAGATAACAAGAGACAATTTCGGCAGGACAGGGAGAGTTTCCTCTTGTACCTAGATCCCCAATGGCCGCCACAAGGTCCCAAAATCTTGAGTTTCACCTAACACCTTTAACCCAATACAGATGCAAGGAGGTATTAAACCTCTTCAGCCAAATCACAGGGTCCCCAAAATTCTATGATAATACAAAGAAACCTAGTTCCCATGAGGTTTGAAACTTCCATATAGCAGGATCAGTGATGGTGCATGAGGGGGAAGGAGGAGTGCGTGATTGGTACAGTTCTAGAAATGCATCAAAGTGGACCGTATGTAGATGGGGAGGTTAAAGGACTTCCTGTGTCTTTCTTAATAGGCACAGGAGCCACACGTTGTAGGCATTACAAATCAGCAGGGTACTATCCAAGTTACTGACCTAGTGCTAGTAAAAACACCAGACAATAGAGAGCAACACCTCCTAGGCCGAGACCTTCTCTGCAAACTTAATTGCGTTATATATTGCACACAGCATGGGTTTGGAACGTAATCTGTAATTCCAGACTGGTATACCTCCTAGGCCTAGACCTTCTCTGCAAACTCAATTGCGTTAAATATTTCACACAGCATGGGTTTGGAATTAAAACAACAAGCAGAGGATTCCAAGTTCTAAATAAAGTCACTGGAGAGTGTCGTCAGGCTATATCTAGTCTCTACTGAGGACTTGACAATAGACTTGAGAGAGACAGTCAAGGAAGAGGTCTGGGATTTTACAGGTAAAGATATTGGATTGATCAACTATGCCAAGTCTCAAAAGATTACCCTCTGACCCAGTGTTTTTTACCCCAGACTCACCCATACAAAATTACACCAGAGGCCACTGCAGTAATCACCCCTGTCATTGAGAGTATGATAGAGCAAGGGATCCAGAAGTTAGTTTTCCAAATAACTCCCCGATTATGGCCTTACAGAAATCAAATAAAAAGTGGAGTACTGTTCAAGACCTCTGAAAAATTAACCAAATTGTCGTTCCATGCTATCCTGTGGTACTGAACCCTGCCATGATACTATTCCAAATCTCTCCAGAATCAGAGTAGTTCACAGTCATTAATCTTCATCAGGCATTCTGCTATGTCCCGTTACACGAACAAAGCCAGTTTCTCTTGGGGTTTGAGTTCCAAGCTGAGTACCCTTGTGTGGTGCCGCATCACACAAGGGGCCCAGAAAGAGCCAATCCGATTTCAACCAGATTCTTAACTTTATCCATGGGTCCCTGCAGTTGCCATGAGGTTCAACACTAACTGAATATATAGATGGACTTCCGATCACCTCAATGACTAAAGAAGCCTGCAAACAGGATACTATTGCTTTACTCAACCATTAGGCTGAAAACGGGCATAGGCTCTCACCTGAGAAACTGCAATACTGCCGAACGGAAGCCATGTATCGGGGATATCAAATAGCAAAGGGAGTGAGGCAAATGTCTCATGAACGTATAGAGACAGTTCCCTACTACTAAGAGAGAGGTGAGGATGTTTTTGGGCATGGTTGGCTACTGCCGACAATAAATCTCAAACTTTTCCTTGGTGGCAAAGCCTTTGATAAGGCTGGCACATCATCCCGATGTCAATGACCTATTACCAAAGGATGATGAAAGCAAGGAAGCCTTTAAAGAGCTAAAAAATTTGCTTTACAGTGCACCCACTCTTGGAATGTCAGACTATACGAAATACTTTGTGCTGTGTTGTCACAAAAGAGATGGGTGTGCCCAAAAGAGATGGATGTGCCCTGTCTGTGTTAACACAAGCCGATGGAAACACTATACATCCCATTGGTTATTTTTTAGCTACTCCTGATCCGGTGACTGTAGAGTTGCCTGGTTGTCTCAAAGCGGTTGCAGCGGTTAGCCTTAGCAGACATCAAACTGAGAGGACCGTGATGGCTATCTTTGATTGTGATGATTCCGCAATCTATTGATATCCTCTTGACTCATACCAGAACTCAGTATTTGACAAATAGCAGGCTAACCCGCAATGAGAGAATCAGATTGGCAGGTCATAGTGTCTCCATTTGGAGACGTAGCACACTAAAGCCTGCTTCTCTATTGCCAACCTCAGAGGGAGATGATGAGGGCAACTTTGACCATGACTGTGTTCGCATAACTAGGTTGTGCACAAAATCAAGGCCTGACATACTGGATGTTCCCCTTTCTGAATATGACTATACCCCCTTTGTTGATGGATCCTGAGAGACCGGTGCAGCATCCTAAGAGCTGCTTATGCCGTATGTATGCTAAGTGGGGTAATGGAGGCTTCTTACTTGTGCCACGTAACCTGTGCACACGTAGCTGAATTGATAGCCCTTACCAGAGCTTGCTGTACCTCAGAAGGCTCACCGGTCACCATTTATACTGACAGCCAGTATGGATTTGGAGCTGTGCATGACTTAGACCAGTTATGGTTGCAGGAGGGATTTCTGACTTCGGCTGGCAGCCCTATAAAAAAAAACAGGTTGAATGTTTCAAATTTGCTAAATGCTCTCCAGTTGCAAAGGAAAATTGCGGTGGTGAAGTGTGCTGCACTCAAGCGCATCAGTTACTTTGTCACCAGAGGCAATCACTATGCAGACGAAGTAGCCCGATACTGCACTTTTGAGTCCAGCACCTTCCATCTAGATAAGCTGTGCAACATAAAATGAGAAACTGCGACAAACATGTTACCGAAGTACCATATATACATTCAATGAGTTGCAGGAATTACAAAATGCTGCCCCAGAGATAGAAAAGGTTAAGTAGGAAAGAATGGGATGTTTGAAAGATGCCAAAGACATTTCGATTTCCAATGAGGGAAAACCAGTTCCTCCTAATTCCCTTCTGCCTGCAATTGAGAGACACATGCATGGTCCAACTCATGTGAGAAGAGAATGAATGGTAACTACCTTCTGTTCTCACTGGTTTAATCCTTGTTTCAGAAGATTTGTGCCAACGATGCATGATCTGCCAAAAGCAAAATGTGGGCAAAGGATTGCAGTGACTATGGGACACATTGGGAAATCCAATGGTCCATTTAATCGCATTCAGATTGATTTTGTGGCAATGCCATGATGCAATCAGCTGAGGAACATTCTCATCATTGTGTGTCTATTTTCACGATGGGTCGAGGCCTAATCCACCCTGATATTTGATAGCCTAATAGTCGCCAAATTGTTGTTGCAGATGTTAATACCATGATTCCGGGTGCCAGTTCATCTTGAATGGGATCAAGGGACTCACTTTAAGAGTGAGATCATGCCTTTGACTTGTACAGATTTGGCGATTGACCAAAGGTTCCACTGTAGCTACAGACCAGAAACATCGGGAATTGTTGAAAGACTGAATGGGAAAATCAAAGCTAAACTGGCTAAAGCTGGCACCAATACATCACTTAAATGGGCTGATGCCCTTCCTTCAGGGCTCATGAGTATCTGAAGCACCACTTGTAAAAGAACTGAATTATCGCCACATGTAGTTTTGATAGGGAAAGCCATGAGAATAGCCTCTTTTCCAGCAGCTACCCTTGTAAATTTCACAGATGGCATGGTCCTCAAGTGATGCAAAGGATTAGCTGATGTGATGCGTTCTCTCTTTCATTAGGTCAACCTTCAGCTGTCCTAGAGTTCCCAGGGAATGACTTTAACCCTGGTGACTGGGCCCACATAAAAAACATGTCTGGAAATCTTGTGTGGAAGAAAGGTGGCACAGAAACTATCCAGGTGATCCTGGTCACCAACACCGCCGTCAAGTGTGCTGTTCTCCCAAACTGGATACATGCCTCTCATACCAAGAGGGCAAGGGATGAAGGGGAAGAACCAGAGATAACATCTGCCAATTCTTCGAGGCACCCTAGGTTTCGGAAGAAAGCGAGGAGGATCAGAACGGAGATTAGCCACCCCGATTAGATGAGCAACATTTAAAATCAGAGACTGATGGGAAAGCTGCCGTTTTGACAACCACTGTGACACCAACAACTGGGTGAGGATACGCATCCACCGGGACAGTGGAATTTCATGGAAGGCCAATGCTAATCTACCACAGCAACTTTCCCAAGGAGTGGAACCTGGCACAGAACCAGGAGGCTCCACTTCAGAGAGTGAATCAGCCCCATCAGAACCAGAAATCTCGAGCACCTATAAGGAAAGTTTACCAAGAGCTACTACCATTAAAAAGGGACTGCTGATGCCCAACATGAGACTAGAGATGTTTAGAGAAGACAGTGACTTAGAAGAACAGGAAAAATTGGACCAGATTGATATTACTGGTGCAGACTTGGAGTCGAGCAATACTAAACGAACTAAAAGCGAGAGTAAAGTAAAATCAAAAATACTCCAGTCCAGACTGGACATAACTTACAAAAATCAAGTTTGATACAGATGACTGCCTGACTGGGTTCAACAAGCTTCCCCGAGATTTAGGACTTGTGGAGATGAGGATCTTTTCAGATTGACAACTGACAAACACCAAAAGGATGAATAGAAAGTTATGGTAACAAGTCAGAGGACGATAGCTTCTTTAGGCCTCCAGTTAACACTGAATAAAAAACGGTAGATTTCAAGATAGGATAGTGACAATAGGATACAACTAGAGGACTAACACTTTCTCAGAGATTTCCTCTGATCTGATTTAAGTTAAACATGGTGCAGTTACACTGCAAAATTATAATTGGTGAGTTTGGCCGCTGCAATTTCTGTTTCTGTGTTTGGATAGCTGTTGGATATTTACTTGCTGGGAGAGCATAATTTTCACATTTTAAACAATTTTACCTTCACCCCTGTAGTCCGCCTTTCCTAGCCTGAGAGTAAGTTTCACACCAACCGCAGCTTGAGAGCATGGACAGTTATGTTTATTACCAGATGTTGTCTGAATATGTAAAATTCATGGAGGTGGAGGACTGCTTTGTTTGCTCTAATTTTCCTGCTTCTCAGCTGAAGTAGCATCTTACTTTCACCTACCACTGTCCTATTCATTTTCTTGCTCAGCTTTCTTAAATGTATGTAACCAACAAAACTCTATCAAACTGTTGCATTCTGACATTGATGATTCTTTAAAAAATATACCGATTGTTAGTAGAGAAAATCCATTTGTGGGCTACTAACCACATTTCTCACTAGCTTAAAGGGTCATAATCAGCGGATCAGTATGAGTATGTGATGAAATTTGTAACTAACATGAGCATTACTAATCATAGCTTGCATGATGTAGCCTGCAAGGTTAACCAAGATGAGATTGTGTTTGCATATGAATTGAGTGAAAGGACACAGTCTCCCACCGCACCCTAATACGCCGACTCTACGACTGGATCTGCTCCTTCCTCTCCGGCAGGACGCAACGGGTCAGACTCCCCCCTTTCCTCTCAGACCCCATACCTACCACCTGCGGAGTCCCCCAGGGCTCCTCCCTCAGCCCGACGCTCTTCAACGTCTACATGGCTCCACTTGCCCCCATCGTCAGAACCTACGGACTCAACATTGTGTCATACGCAGACGACACCCAGCTCATCCTCTCCCTATCCAACGAGCCCAACACCGCCAGACGAAACTTTCGAGAAGGCATGGAAGCCGTCGCCAAATGGATGAAAAACAGCTGCCTACAACTAAACACCAACAAAACAGAAGTACTCATCATGGGCCCAAACCCCAACGCCTGGAGCGACACCTGGTGGCCCACCGCCCTCGGAAACCCGCCAACCCCCACAGACCACGCACGCAACCTGGGAATCATCCTGGACTCCGAGCTCAAAATGGACCGCCAGATCAACTCTGTCTCATCTTCCTGCTTCCACACCCTCCGCCTCCTTCGTAAGACCTTCAAATGGATCCCCCTCAAACACCGAAAGACAGTCACTCATGCCCTGGTCACCAGCAGACTCGACTACTGCAACGCACTCTACGCCCGAATAAACAAAAACTTCATCCGCAAGCTACAGAACATCCAGAACGCCGCCGCAAGACTGGTCCTCAACCTGCCAAAACACTGCCACATCTCCCAGCACCTGCGCACACTCCACTGGCTCCCCGTCGAGGCGAGAATCACCTTTAAGATGCTCACCCACGCACGCAAGGCTCTCCACGGCACCGGACCAGCATACCTGAACAGCCGGCTCAAATTCCACGCACCCCAAAGGACCCTACGATCAGCCCAGTTCTCCTACGCCGAGGTCCCCCGCACCAGAAAGACCAGATCGGGAGGCCACTCCTTCTCCTTCCTCGCGGCCAAAGCATGGAACGCCCTTCCGCTCCACCTCAGACAGACAACATCGATCCCCATCTTCGCAAGAAACCTCAAAACCTGGTTCTTCGACAGACCCCCTCCTTGATGGAATGGAACCTGCAACCCCCCCACCCCTAGCGCCTTGAGACCCTTACGGGTGAGTAGTTGAGCTTTAACAAACTCCTGATTGATTGATTGGAAAGGATAAGAATAAATTAACAATAAGGCAAAAGCAAGGCAAGTGCAAAGCACGTTATTGGAAAGGGTAAGGAGATCTTAAAGGAACTGCCCCCCAGATTAAGCATTGATGTTGCCAAGAAAGGGTCAATGCATAAAACAGCAGCCAGAGAGAAATGAGACAGTTAAGAAGTTGGAAAGGAGTTTGAGCACAAATACTTAGTTAAAGAGAAAACCATCTTGAATCTAGAAGTTAGCATCAAGGGCATGTATTAGGTGTGTGGTAAATCTGCCTAATTCCAGTTAATGCACATTTGGGCAGTAACTTGTTATGTTGCTTTAATATTTCCTAGAATCTATCATACTAACGAGGTAGATCTTCCACTTTCTTGAGAAATATATTAGGCGAAGTAAGCAAAGCTTTAAACAGATTCTTAGTGAAATTTTTGGTGCACTCTTATCGTCCATAGGGATAGCCCTGAACAAAGTAAAGCTTAGGAAAGTGTCCACTTTAGGAGACTGACTTGCAGCTAATACCGTGAGCTAACTGACAGTGATGATCAATAAAGATCTGCTAGCAATGAGGTGCTATGATTTTGCAAAATCACCTTTCGTTGGACTTGCTCCTCGCAAAGTCAAGTCAAGTCAAGTTTAAATTTATATAGCGCACTACTCACCCAGAGGGTCTCAAGGCGCTTGGGGGAGGGGGGGAGCTTTACTTGTCAAATATCCAAGTTTTTAGTTGTTTTCTAAAGGAGAGGTGGTTCTGTGTGAGGCGGAGGTGGGTGGGGAGGGAATTCTAGGTCTTGGCCGCTAAGTAGGAGAAGGATCTTCCTCCCATGGTGGATCTTTGGATGCGTGGAATTGCGGCGAGGGCTTGATTGGACGATCGAAGTTGGCGGGTGGGGGTGTATAAGGACAGGGGCGTGTTGAGGTATTCGGGTCCTAGGTCGTAGAGGGCTTTGTGTGCGTGGGTGAGGAGGCGGAACGTTATTCTCTTGTTGACGGGGAGCCAGTGGAGGTCTTTCAGGTGACCGGAAATGTGAGCTTGGCGGGGGATGTCTAGGATGAGTCTGGCTGAGGCGTTTTGGATGCGTTGGAGTTTTTTCTGTAGTTTGGCTGTGGTTCCGGCGTAAAGGGTGTTTCCGTACTCTAGTCGGCTTGTGACCAGTGCATGGGTGACCGTCTTTCTTGTTTCTGTGGGGATCCAACGGAAGATTTTGTTGAGCATACGTAAGATGTTGAAGCATGATGATGAGACGGCGTTGACTTGTCTGGTCATCGAGAGGGAGGAGTCCAGGATGAAGCCCAGGTTACGTGCGTGGTCCGTTGGAATGGGAGCGGTTCCCAGGGCCGGTGGCCACTATGAGTCGTCCCAGGCGGAGGGGGATGATCCTAAGATGAGGACTTCCGTTTTGTCCGAGTTTAGTTGTAAACGGCTGTTCTTCATCCACTCGGCTACTTCTTTCATCCCTTCGTGTAGGTTGGTTATGGCGGTGTTTGGGTCTTTGGTGAGGGATAGGATCAGCTGAGTGTCGTCTGCGTAGGAGATAATGTTGAGGTTGTGTTGGCGCGTAATGGATGCGATGGGACTCATGTATACGTTAAAGAGGGTGGGGCTGAGTGAAGATACTTGGGGTACGCCGCAGATGACTTCGGTGGCCTCTGATCTAAAAGGGGGGAGGCGGACTCTCAGGGTTCTACCGGCGAGGAATGAGATTATCCAGTCCAATGCTTTTTGTATTCCGACGTTGCTGAGGCGTTGTATAAGGGTGTTATGACAGACTGTGTCGAAGGCTGCGGAGAGGTCGAGTAGGATGAGGGCAGCAGTTTCTCCGTTGTCCAGTAGAGTTCGAATGTCATCTGTTGCTGCGATGAGGGCGGTCTCGGTGCTGTGTTTGGCTCGGAAGCCGGACTGCGAAGGCTTGAGGGATTTGTTGGATTCGAGGAAGGCGGCGAGTTGACTGTTGACGGCTTTCTCAATGACTTTGGCAGGGAATGGGAGGAGCGAAATGGGGCGGTAGTTCTTAAGTTCAGTGGGGTCTGCTGTAGGTTTCTTCAAGAGGACGCTGAGTTCGGCATGTTTCCAGCTTTCCGGGAAGGTGGCGGAGTTGAGGGAGCAGTTGATGACGTCTCGGAGATGGGGTGCGATAATGGAGTCTGCTTTGTTGAAAATGTGGTGGGGACATGGGTCGGTTGGCGATCCTGAGTGAATGGTGTTCATCAGGCGGATGGTGTCTTCAGTGGTGATTGGGTTCCAGGCGCAGAGGTTGTTGGAGGGGGGTTTTAGTTCGGAGGTAGGTGGGGTGGGCTGGTCTCCAAAGCTGTTATGTATGTCAGCGATTTTGTTGTGGAAGAACGAGGCTAGAGAGTCGCAGAAGTCTTGGGATGGAGTGATGTCGTTGGTGCCGGCAGTGGGGTTGGTGAGCTCTTTGACGATGTTGAATAGTTCTTTGCTGTTGTGGGCATTGTTGTTGAGTCGATCCTTGAATGCTGATTTCTTGGTGGATCGGATCAGTTGGTGGTGTTTGCGGGTGGCGTTCTTGAAGGTGGTCAGGTTGACAGTGGTTGGGTTTTTTCGCCAAACTTTCTCGAGGGTGCGACAGATCTTCTTGGATTTCTTAAGGTCATCATTAAACCAGGAAGATTTTTTGCTGCCTTGCTTGATTTGATGGTTTTTCAAGGGTGCTAATTCGTCAGCGCTGTGGGTGATCCATTGTGTGAGGTTGGTGGCTGCTTGGTTTGGGTCCGATAATTTTGCAGGAGGGTTTTGGTGAAGCGATGTGTAGAGCTGGTCGGTGGTAATTTTATTCCAGTTTCTCCGGGGAATTGGTTGTGGGTGATTGTGGGTCGTAGTCTTTTTGTAGTTGAAGTGAATGCAGCTGTGGTCCGTCCAATGGAGAGCTGTGGTGTGATTAAAGGAGATGTGCTTGCTGGGGGTGAAGATTGGGTCGAGCATGTGCCCGGCAAAGTGGGTGGGGGTGTCAACAAGTTGTTTGAGTCCGAGATTGGTGAGGTTGTCCAAAATGGTGGTGGTGTTGCTGTTGTTGTTCTTTTCCAGGTGGAAGTTGAGGTCTCCCAGTAGGATGTAGTCCTCGGAGGAGAGGGCGTGAGGGCTGATGAAGTCAGTGATGTCTTCGCTGAATTGTGTGCGGGGTCCGGGTGGTCTATAGATGAGGGTGCCTTAGGGTCAGTGTGAATCTGGAAGTGAAGGTGTTCGGCGGTTGTGAGGTTGTCATCGGAACTGGTCATGATGCGGATGGTGTTTTTATGAACGAAGGCGATTCCTCCTCCTGTTTTAGATGTATCAGGTTCCAGGGAAGGATTATGGCCAGTGTTTGGATCAATCGGTAAGGGATTTCCTAAAATAGGAGAATAGCTTGGTAGCATAGGAGGAGGTAGTTTATGTTTAAAGTATTTTATTAGAAAGGTACAGCTGCATAGCAGAACAAACAAATAGATATGCAATATTCACGGCAGGAAGCGTCCCAGGATTAGAGTTCTAATGTCCCAGCCCCGAGGCTGCCTCAATATCCTGCGTCTAGCATGGAGAAATGCAAAAGGAGAGAAGAAACATCTCCCCAAAGTCCTGTACCCCTCCTGAAATAAACAACACCTCCAAACGAACCTCCCCCCCCCCACCGCCCTCCCTGTCCAGTGCTGCGTATTATGGAAGTAAACCATCAACCTTGTCATCCATCCTGGATCCCTTCCCGCCTGAGGGGCTGCGATCCCCCCCACCTCAGTGGAGCAGTGTTTCACAATGGGGGCGTAAGCCTCAGTAATCTCAGGTATCTAGGGCATGTAATTTCCGTAAAATTCTGTGGCCAGTAGCGAGTGAAAGGGCTGCCACAGCTCCCCAAAACAAGTCACATCTCCCGCTAATGTGAGAGACAGCTTTTCCATCCCCAGAACATGCCACAACCTGTGCAGCCAACCTGTGTGTGATGGAATGGTAGGTGTGCGCCAGTGTATTAGTATGTTTTGAACCGCCGAACCCAGCATAATAGCAATCTGCCGTCCTCTCCTAGATTTCAGCGGGTACATCAAGCCATTTGGGAGACCCAGCAGGGTATACGCTGGAAATCGGGGCAGTTCAATCTCAAAGCATGCATCGATCTCATCTATCACCGCTGACCAGTAGGCTTGCAGCACGGGGCAGTCCCAGAGGATGTGTGTTAGTGTACCAATCTGCCCACACTCTCGCCAGCATTTGTCACTAAGGAGCCTGTTCATTTCATGCAATCGTTCCGGGGTGTGATACCAATAGGTGGAAACCTTTGTATAGGTTTCCGTGAGGCCCACGTGATAGGCCGAGTGTCTCGCCCTGTACGAAATCTGGTCCCACTCCTTAAGGCTAAGTGTCCTCCCTAGTTCCCTGTTCCAACGCTCCCGACCAGGAATGTGGAAATGGGAAGACGGGAGCTGGAGCATCCTGTATAGGTCAGATATGAGTTTGGCATCCGAGGTGCGGGTAATTAGCCACCTTTTATACGGCAGCAGCTTCCTGTCCGCTGACTCTCTAACGCCCGGCTGTAAGGCCCAGTGTCGTACCTGCCAGTATCGCATGCGGTCTGTTTCGGCCATCTGATATTCATCTTTAAAGTCCTGGAAGGGAATAACCCCCTCTGCAGCATACATGTGGAAGAGCGCCCTGCAGCCCCTGTCCCTCCAATGTGAGAAGGCCCCCTGCTCCGTCCCCGGTGCGAAGTCGGGATTATCCACAATCGGTGTGAATGGCGAGGGAAACGTGGTGAGCTCGAATGCGCGATAAGTGGCGTCCCACACTCTCAGCGGCACGAAGCCAGCTTGATCTGGTTCAATCAGGCTGGGAAGGTATTGTGCCAATCTCGTCGCCAGGATCCCCGTGTAGATCTTCAGATCTACGTTTAGTAAGGAGATCGGTCTATATGAGCCGCATTGTCTCCTGTCTTTCCCTGGCTTGGGAATTACCGACACTGTCGCCTGTAGGAGGTCTGGAGGGATAGCCCCTGGTTCAGAGAAGGAGTTAAACAGCCTGGTCAAGACCGGGGCTAGCCTCGTACTGAACGTTCTGTAGAAGAGGGCGGTGTATCCGTCCGGGCCCGGGGCCTTCCCTAATTTAAGCCTAGAAATCGCAGCTATCACCTCCTCAATCCTAATCTCTCTCTCTAGGTAGCCAGCTTGCTCGGGGGTTAGGGATGACAGGGCCACCGTATCAAGGTAGTCTTCCGGGTCCTCCATTTGTGCGGCTTCCGCCGCATACAAATCGGCATAGAATCGGCGGAAGGCCTTGGCAATGTCCGCGTCGCCTGAAATCCCCTGTCCCGCGTTCCCCGCCAATTCCTTCACCTGACGACTCTGATGTGCTACTCTCAGTTTGGCTGCTAGGAGGCGGCCACAGCGATCCCCTCCCGTGTAATAGGCGTGTTTTAGGCGCAGCGCAGCATATTCAGCCCTATCTAAGTCTAATGAGGACAAGAGTTTCCTAGCCACCTTCAACTGCTTCCAAACCCTCGGAGCCCCAGTGCGACGGTGTACGTGCTCCAGCTCCCTGACCTTCTGGGTGAGCTCGTCTCGCTTTATCTGCCTATCTCGATTGTCCGCGGTCGAAATCGCAATGAACTCTCCCCGTATTACCGCCTTGAGAGCCCCCCATTGAGTTGATAGCGAAGTATCAGGGTTAGAGTTGTGTTGCTGAAACTCCTTAATCGAGTCTATAATACTCTGCACTACCGCTTTTTTATGTAGAAGCGTGTCTCGGAGCCGCCAGACCCCCCTCGGGCAGGGCTCGGCGGGAGAAGGAAGGTCCCCGAGACCGGTGCATGGTCCGAAAGAGAAATGACTCTCATTTCTGAGGCGGTGGCCAAAGTACGGATCGGTCCGGATACCAGCAGATGATCTAGTCTGGCGTATGTCTTGTGTGCGTGTGAGTAATAGGAATAGTCCCTGTCGGTCGGGTGGAGCTCGCGCCAGAGATCGTGCAGGTCGGAATCAACTAACTGCGCCTTCACCGTTTGCGTGAGTTCCCCAGTCTGCGGGTGTCGCTGCGCCGATCTATCTTTTAAGGAATCGAAGACCAAATTAATGTCCCCTCCCAATATTATATGTGTATCCGGTGATGCTGTGATATCCTCCAGTGCCTTACGTAAAAATCTATCTTGCTGTTCGTTCGGGCCATAAACTGTGCCCACCGTAAGTACCAGGTGCCCCAGTTTAAGTCTGTAGGCTAGTAGTCTCCCCTTTTGTTCTACAAATTTGTAGCTTGTCTCCTTTCTGGTGAAGAATTGGCTTGGTAGTTTAGTCTGCCCTGTTCCCATGGGCACTGGGCCAGGGACAGACTGATTTGCATATAGCCAGGTTCTGAGCTGGGATGGGGCAGTGAGATAAATAACGGTGATGGATGAAGCCCTGATCTTTGGACTGGGTAAGAGTGGTCTGTTTAACTCAGACACTCTGTTCATCACCACCCCCTTTTCTAAATCGTTTTTGGCCACTATAGGTGTGGCAGGGTATACTCAGACATGAGTCCCTTTCTCACTGCTCCATCAGGATTCAAGCAAGCCGGAATAGTAGCTTGTCTCCTTTCTGGTGAAGAATTGGCTTGGTAGTTTAGTCTGCCCTGTTCCCATGATGCACTGGGCCAGGGACAGACTGATTTGCATATAGCCAGGTTCTGAGCTGGGATGGGGCAGTGAGATAAATAACGGTGATGGATGAAGCCCTGATCTTTGGACTGGGTAAGAGTGGTCTGTTTAACTCAGACACTCTGTTCATCACCACCCCCTTTTCTACAAATTTGTGCAGCACTTCCCCCCTGAATGATTTAGACAGTAAAATGGCCACCCCAGCCGTTTTGGTCGTGTTGGAGGAAAAGAACTGTGCAGGGAAATGGCCACTTAAAGATAATTCGGAAGGGGTGCCCCCAGGAGTAGGGCGTGTCGTGCTGCTTGAGGAAGTCTGTCACAATCTTAAATGTTTTACGCTTCTGAAGCGTGAGAGTAGACAGGTCCTGATATAGCGCCACCGGGTGATCACGGAAGGTGAGCGAGCGTGCTTTTCGCGCCTCCGCCATGATCCTTTCCTTCAGCGGGAAGTCTGGGAGGAACGCAAGGATGTCCGAGGGGGCCATTAGCTCTTCTGCGGGGTCCCACCCTGTGTGCTCTGTCGATTCTGATGAGGAAATCATCCTCTTCTCCCAGGATCATGCGAAAGAGTTCCTGCAGGTACTTGACTATATCCGGGTTTTCTTCCGACGATGGCACACCCCGGACCCTAATGTTAGTCCTTCGTGACCTATTCTCCAAATCTTCGTTGTGCAATTGAAGGTCTAAGTGCTGTTCCCTGAGAGTCAACATTTCCTGCTGCAAAAGAGTGATCTCTTCATCTTGTCTGTGCGTGGAGTTCTCCACAGTGTCCACTCTCTCACCTAAGCCTTCCACCTCCCTGCGGATTTCTCTCACCTCTCCTGCAACTTCCTGTTTCAGGGCCTGGAAGTCTTCCCTCAGCGTACCAAAGAGGGACTCTAGAAAGGATCTGGTGACCGGAGGTTCCGCTGCCACACCAGAGTGCGAACCTCCAGCGGCTCCAGGCGAGGAAGAGTTCTTGTCCCCCTTGTTTTGCTGTCTGTTGAGCATCTCCGGAAGCGTGCGATCATTGCGTTTACCCCCTCGCTGAGCCGCCATGATGTAGGCCTCTTCCCCAGTCCGTGTGCCTGTCTACACCTTTCCTCACGTCCACTCCCGTACCCCGGGAGTCCGCCTTCAGGCCAGGGCAGGCGTTGGTCTACTTTAACTCCAAAGACCGCGGCCGGTCAGAGTCAGTCACCACACCCCAGGCCGAGGCGGGGGAAGGTATGTTCGCTGTCCCCAGGGTGTCTCCGGTGCTGCGTTGCTGGGGCAAACAGTGGCGCAGGGGCTCCGATGTTATCACCTATGTCCAGCCAGCACTTGGGGTCGGGGGACGCACCCCGTCAGCATGGTGTCCCGTAGTGTTCCGTGCCCCCTCCTTCACAGCTCTCTGGTCGCACCCCCTTGCTTGCTTGGGTTCAACGCAAGTCGCGGCTTCCGATAGCAAAGGTTACTACCCAGATCTTCAGTGTCTCCTCCCTGTGCACTTCTGGGGCATCCGCGGGGGAGATAGCTCTGCCAAGGGTGTGTCCGCTGCCCACCCGTCAGCCTCGTGTCTCGATGTGCGCGGCCGGCCTGCCGCGGGCCTCGCTGGTGGCTCTGCACACAAGTGGGTAGGCGCCGGAGGCGCAGGGGTGCCACAGGCTCGCAAGTGCCCGTGTCTAGTTGTCCTCAATCAGCGCTCGTCAGGGCCGCCGCCCCGCTGAACTCCGCATCCGGTTTCCCGCACTGCCCGGGAAGGCCTCCGAGCCGGGCACTTGCGTAAGTCCCACCCCGGTCACACCTACACCTCGGGGCGGGGAGACCTTCAGGCCTCGGCCAACGGGCCCGCTGTTTCCGGACCTCCACCTGCGTCGCCGCCCGGGAATCCCGCCTAGCAGCGGGGAGCAACCGCTCTAGTCAGCGCACTCACTGTTCGTTCTTAGAGCCGTCCTCAGGTCCGGCCGGAGATCCCAGGTCTCGGCGCGTCGCCATCTTGGAACGCCGGGATGAGAATGGGGACGCCCCGGACACCGCGCAGCCCCACACCGCTATGATCGGCTCCACGGATCGCTGCAATCGGGGGGCTCCGCACACTCCAGGCGATCAGCCCCGCGCCTCACTGCTGTCTCGTGGTCCACTGTCCTGTCGGGACTATGGCGCCGCGCCAGCCCCGGTCGGCACCGGTCAGCAACTCGGCACCGCCAATTCGGTGATTTCTGGCTCTGCGGGGCGCCGGCAGCGGCTTCCAGGCGGTGATCAACTCCCCCGATGGCTCAGCTATTCAGTGTGGCTCCGGGGGGGAGATTTAGCCGAAATCAGGGCTTGGGGCCTCAGATGGGGTCAGGAGCTCCGGCAGACACGTCTTTCTACCCCGCCATCTTGGCCACGCCCCCGGAGGAGGTAGTTTAAAACTGCTACTAATTCCTCTTTTGATCATACTAATTGGAATTGAATGTGTGCTCATTTTCTCAAAGTTATGCAAAGGAATTTTATAACAGAAGAGGCTGTGAGAGGTGTTTTTGTGTTAATAAAGAGCATTACAAACTTACCTTATGCTAGTATTAGATTGTGCTTACACTGTTGTCCTTCTTGTCAAGACGTACCAATATTCCACATGATGATTATTACTGTCTTTTGCACTAAAGAATTGTTAGTGTTTACATGACTGAGCAGACAGTGTTCTCAGAAAAGTTTTCTCATTGTACCAAATCAAGGACACTTATCAGTGTACCAGGCTCATGCTAAAACAATGTATCACCTTCACTATGCAGCTAAGAATGCGAAAATGACTGAATCTCAATGTATTACTATCCTGAAAGAATACTCAAATGTATTCTGTAGTAAAATGTTTCTATTAGCCTGTTTTCTATTGGTCCAAACCACGAGAACTACGTGTTCCCACAGAATGCATGAAAGCCTTTGTGTAAAGTCCTACAAAAGGATATGGATTGCTATGACTAGAGAGACCCCTTTCCCCCACCCCACCGTAGAAGGTGAATCTATGCCAGATTTGATTTAGAACTGTACTGTATTCTTTGTACTTATGATTTGTATGCTCTGCTGCAAAACTTACTTAAGGCATTTTTGATTGTAATCTGCCTATACGTTCTTTATATAAAGCCTTGAAACAACAATCCTCGTCTGTTGTTACATGGATACCCTTTCAAGAGTGACAGTTCCAGTCAGCCCCATGAGTTAGAATACAAGACAGATTTGTGAGGACACGCCCATACATCTACATTTAAGAAATCCAAATATAGAGATTGTCGGAAAAAGAAAATCAGGTAAATGTATTTTCCACATTCAATTATAATGAAGCAGAGCCAATTTTAGGAGAGACAGCTAAATAAATCAATTTTCAGCCCCCAAAATTGTGATTCTTCTGCCTGAATCCACTCTGTTTGCACGAATGTACCACTATCTAGTAACGTGTTCAACAATAAGATGGCCACCTGTTAAGGAACTCCCGCTGGGAGCTCCGCTAGGGATCGACATATGCTGTAAATCCTGAGAAATAAAAGAACCCCCCCATCGAGATCGGAAGGAAAAGATACCCTGACCATGGAAAGACTGTGGAGAAGCCCATGCAGAGAGAAACTAATGTGAAGCTACCGGTCCAAATGCAACAAGATGGCAGTTCGTGAAGAAGCCCCTGAGAGCCTGGGGTCGCCTGCAGCGTAAATCCCTGGAATCCAGCAGAACCCCTTCATTGAGCCTTTAGATCTCGTTTCCTGGCTCCATGAAAGAAGACCTTGCTCAAACTCTCGAGGAAGTCTCCAAGCTCCACCACAGAGCATATTAACCATCCAAACACTCTGGGATGCCCCAGCTTCACCTGCCTCACACCGTCCAGGACCGGAGGGCGGAAGCCAGAGACCCTTTCCAGCTGATGGTGCAAGATTTCATAAAAGAGACTTGCTCGGATGCAATCCTCTCAAATAATGTGTAATATTGTAATCAACCTGTTCTTAAATACTAATAATTGTATTACCCATTTTACATTGAATCTAGAGGAAGCTTGCCTACGTGTTTTACTAATAAGTAACCCGAGTGTCTAAAAATGGCTTCCGCAGACGCGGGAACTTTCTGCACATGTGTCTACTGCATCTACGTGGTATGACGTCTTTTGCTTCGGGGGGAAAACTTTGCAGCTGCGTAATAGCTATTAAAATGGCCACTTGAAACTCACATGTAGATGCGCATGCTATGCTTAAACTAAACCCTGCACGTCTTATTAAACTGCTAATGCAAAAGTAAAAATAAATTAAAGGGATTAGAGTAGGAATAAGTGGTATACAGTGCATTCATTTATGTTCCTATTCTAACATGTTTTTCTCTAACTTTATTATTAGTTCGTATTTGGGCCTTGAGGGTGACTGAAATCACTATCCCACCTGACTGGTGTGCAAGCGTACCCAAACCCATCCAGATCCATGATATGTCATTTGAAACTCAACCAAGGTCGCTCTAGCAATGAAGCACTTGGGAACCTCACCTCTCGACCCGAAAAAGGGAAGGAGAAGAAGTCAAAATTCGTATACATTGTATTTGTTCCTTATGTGAAATGCGGGTGGGAATAAAGCTTGGGAAATAAAAGTATGGGGTGGGAATATTGAACAATGAACTTCAGAAAAAGCATTACATTAGTATGGTGTGATGACCTCTCCCCATCTCCTTGTCCAATCAGAAATAGGGGTTTTCACAAATATTGAAACATTGGGGGTAGTAGTCAGTTAGATGTCACAGACCCATCACCGATACAGATGACGGTGGATGCCATAGAGGTCAGAGACACTGTTCGAGCATTCTGATAGAAGAATCGAGAGAGAAAAGACGGGGAGAGAGACGAGTCGGAGAATTGCTGAAGAAGAATCTGTCCATCCAGAGGGGGAAGAATCGAAGAGAGCAGTACCAGAAAGGGGTGCAACGCTGGCGTTGCACTTAGAAGTTCAGGACTCCTGTCCTGAACCTGTCCTGAACTGTCGACTCCTGACTACTTGGGAGACCCCTTTCAAGCTCCTTGGCCAGGGGTTGGTCCTCACACCATTCGAGGTAAATATAATTCCTTCAAGGCTGTCCTTATACAGTTCTTTGATTCCACCCTTTCTAGGTACCATCGTTACGAGATTTTACTAAGTCATTGTGTCTTATTCTTGATCATTATTTCCCTAAAGAAACTGGTGTATGATATGTATTGGTATCTGACTCACAAGATTATTAGATAGCGAGAGGTTATCATACTTATATATGGCTAGAAAATTGGATAGAATATACAAAAGATGATGGAGTATTCGCTTTTCCTGAGTACGGAACAATTAATGGGAGAATTTTACACAATTTACAAACTTGCATGAATGAGTTAGAACCAAGACCTAGATTGACCCAGTACGAAGCTTTAGAAGAATGGGAGACTGAGGCCTTTGAGCGAAATAGGTCACGAAGTAACAGTAACATGAGTAACTTTTATCATAAGTTTCCTTCGAGAAACTCGAGATAGCCAGAAGAAACAATGGAGACAATCCATAGTGGTGGAAGGATTATATCCTGCACTGACAACAGAAGAACCAACAGGAAGTAAATGTACAGAGAAAACAAAATAGCGGAGATTACGAAAATGATTATTTTGAAGATATTTTAATGAAAAATCCTCCACCATACCAAGAAGAATCAAATAGAATTACCCCAAGTGCCCCGATTCTTAAAACACCTTTCGTTCCGCAGGTTGTACATGAGACTACAATAGAACTGGTACTTCAAGAAAAAGGAAGAGAAGCAATAAATAAAAATAGAAGCGAGTTAATTCAGAAAATAACCCAGCTGAACACAAATCCTGAAGCTCTAACGATACCAGTGACTATATGTCCCGTTGTTCCCTTATATGGGGATAAGCAAAATTGTCCTAAACCACTTGTTCTGACCACACCGATCATACAACTCAGAAAAGAAAATATAGTAATTGATGATGAGGCAAGTGAGTGTGAATCGATCATTTCCTTAATGGATTTGCCAATAAGAGAGCCAATAAACGATTCATTCAGAAAAGTTACACCAGGTTGTTCAAAAGAGGTACAAATTGAAACGTCCACAGGGACGAAAAGTGCAACTGTAGTAACCCCCAGAAGAAATAGAAAGATGAACACGAGAAATAGAAAGACCAAAACCCCAACCAAACATATTGGATATATTTAAATTAAGAGTAGAATTGGAGGAAATGATAGCTGGAAATGTAGGAGTAGAATGATTAAACACCTTTAGTGAAGAAGAGTTGCTAATAATATGCAGAAGCATCACCAATATTTCATGAGAAATTGATGAATCTGGTTTCAGAAATGGGAATCGACATAGGGAAATCCAATGTTCTACAGAAACCATATAGAGCAGAGTTTTCTGATAAAGATTTAGAGAACATGAACATGTCAGGAAGGAAATTATAGACAAACGAATTGTTAACACTATTGCAATAATGGGGAAATTTGGATAGATGGAAAACTAGGTGGACAAAGAAAAAGGAAGAAGCACTGGAAAATCGAACAACATCTGAGTATTTAATGAAAGAAACAGAAAAGGTTGAAAGGCTGTGCCCAATGAGAGAAGTTCCAGGAGGAGGTTATGCACATGTCCCATGGAGCCGACAGGATGTTTTATCTTTTACTAATGATTTCCCAAAGCTTAGATAAAAACCAGTAGAACGGTACAGGCAAGTTGAAAGGTTTGTGAAGCTTTCAAAAGTTTTGTTGCAAGATTTAGATGGTCTATTTGATATGGTGGTACCTGCCGAATTATGGACAGAATGTGAAATTACAATAGATTGGGCTAATGAGAAGTACCCGAGGGATGAAAAGACAGGAGCCCCGTCAGCAAAAGTGATGAAAAAATATAATCAGGTAATTACTTTCTTGAAAGGGAAGATTCCTCCAAAAGAAACAGATTGGATAAAAATAGACAGAGCAACCCAATAAAAGGATGAGTCAGTACATGTCTATTGTGAACGCCTCTTACAGGTGTTCAAGCAATACAGTAGGTTCGAGAATATTGGAGACAAAGACAAGACACATTTCGTGTATCGATTTGTGTATGGGTTAAGGTTGGAAATATCGCAAATGATTAAACAGCACATGTTATGCTGGCAAGCAAAGACCATGGATGAAATCCTCAAGTATGCAAAGTATTGTGGGGATGAAATCGATAACAGACGAAAGAATTTAGAGGAAAAAGTAATGTGGGCCAAAGTTAAATTAGCAGAACAGCTGGAACTCCAGCTACATAATCAGGCAGAAAATCAAGGAAAAGGGCAAGGCCAAGGCGAAAATAGTGGGGGTAAACCAAGAGGGCGATTGAGCAGATAAGAGGCAAAGAAAAAGGTTTCCCTGACACGGGTGCGGAAAATTGGGGCATTGGAAAAACGAGTGTAAACTTATACAGAATAATACTTCCCAAAATCAAAATTTAAATCCACAGACGCAGAATAAGGTGTTAATGAGACAACCGCAGCAGGTTGTAAATCTACAGAGTCAATTACCACCTGTCCCTATGCCAAATTTTGTGAGTCAAGCCAAGTACAGTGTGGACACCGGATTCCAGGAGGGAAGTGGTAAGAAAAATTTTGTAACACCACAATTTATTTTGCAAGATTCTTATTTCGATAATGATATACAGTGACGGTGCCTGTGAAGGGAGGAAGAGGAGTGCGTACTTGGCGCATCCTTGCCGGTAGATCAGTAAGGTCCATATGTAGATGGTAAGGTTGAAGGAAATGACATCACCTTCCTATTGGATACTGGTGCTACCCGCTCTACTGTGAGAACAGCAGACATCCCAAACCTACCCCTCTCGGGAGAAGCGATCCAAGTAGTGGGCGTTTCTAATAAGCAAATTAGGACCCCAATTACAAAACCAATGGAGGTGTGTATTGGCAATTTTAGAGAGATGCACAAGTTTGTGGTGTGTGACTCAAGTCATGTAAACTTGCTAGGAAGGGATCTATTGTGCAAAATTAACTGTACGATATTTTGCACACCGGATTGTGTTGCAATTCAGACCCCTGATGAAGACTGAATCTATAAAATCATGTTAGCTAAGCAGGGAACAGAAGTGAATGAAATGTATTCCATGATGACAGCAAATGAGCTACCAGAAGAGGTCAAAACTACTGTAAATCCTGAAGTGTGGGATTTTACAGGAAGAGAAGTAGGATTAATGACAAATGTAGATCCAGTAAAAGTACATGTAAAAGAAGGTGCAGTTTTCCTAAATACCCGACAATACAAAATGAGCCCGGAAATTAAAGCTGGTATTGCAGCAGAAATTGATCGTTTAGAGCATGGCATTCTGAAAGAAAAAATGAGTAGTCCTTGTAATTCACCCATAATTGGTATAAAGAAACCTAAGGGGAAATATAGGTTGGTACAAGATCTGAGGAAAATTAATAAGATTGTCATAACATGTTGTCCCATTGTGCCAAATCCAGCAGTAATTTTATACCAGATACCATAGACAGCAGGATGGTTTACTGTAATTGATTCATGCCATGCCTTTTTCTCCATCCCATTACATCCTGATAGCCAATTTTTATTTTCTTCCAAATTTGAGGAGGGTGTTTATGTTTGGAATCGTGTTTTTCAAGGGTACACGGAAGTCCTTCCATTTTTAACCAAATTCTGAAAAGATGTCTCGAATCTCTGATGTTGCCCAGACGACCAGTTTTAGTGCAATACATTGACGACTTATTAGTCGCATCGAAAACTAGAAGTGACTATGTTACTGATTCAATTGCATTACTGAATCATCTGGCTAAAGGTAGACATAAAGTGTCACCAGAAAAATTACAATTTTGCAGAAATTCAGTCAGATATTTGGGACACCAAATAGAAACAGGAGTTAGAAAAGTGACCACAGAAATAATAACATTTATGAAACAAATGCAGTTACCACAGACCCAAAAAGAAATAAGGATGTTTCTTGGAGTCGTAGGTTATTGTAGGCAGTGGATTGTGGGATTTGCAGTACTAGCCAAACCTTTGATACAGATGACCAAGAAACGAGCAAAAGATCCAGTAGAATGGGATGATGAAAGCATGACGGCTTTCATAGAAATACGAGACTGTTTGTGTGAAGCACCTGCCCTTGGTATGCCAGATTATTCAAAAGAATTTGCATTATTCTGCTTCGAGAGAGATAATTGTGCGCTCTCAATCCTAACAGAGACATGACCTGATGCAACGTCCTGTGGCATATTTTTCTGCTACTTTGGACCCCGCGGCATCTGCATTGCCAGGTTTTCTGAAAGCTGTGTCTGCAACATGCATGAGTTTGGAACAATGCAAATCAATTGTAATGGTGTAAGTCCCACATTCAGTTGTAATTCTGTTGATAAGAACCCGCACTCAGTATCTTACTCCTAGTCGACTGACAAAATATGAGCGAGTTATACTAGGGGCTAAGAATGTAACGATAGTCAGGTGTACTATGCTAAACCCAGCTACCTTGTTGCCAGATCCATATCATGAAGAAGTGAAAGATGAAGTCGATCATGAATGTTTCAACATCACTGAACTTAGTACCAAACCCCGTCCAGACATACAGGAAGAACCCTTAATGAATGTAGAACATGAGCTTTTTGTAGATGGCTCGTGTATGCGCCATGAAGAAGGAAGATTGAGTGCTGCTTACGCTGTGTGTACATTGGCTGGAATAGTCGAAGCATTCTATTTACCAGGAGTCAAGTCTGCACAAGTAGCTGAATTGATAGCTTTAATTAAAGCTTGTAAAATTGGGGAAAATTGGAAAGGAACCAATTACACTGACAGTCAGTATGGTTACAGGGTTGTGCACGACTTTGGCCAGCTCTGGATACAGAGGGATTTCCTGACTTCTTCAGGATCCCCCATTAAAAATGGAAATTTTGTAAAAGAATTGATTGAAGCAATTAAATTGCCAAAAGAAGTGGCAGTGGTCAAATGTGCTGCTCACCAATCAGGAAATGACCAGGTGACAGCTGGTAATCGATATGCTGACCAGGTTGCCCAACATTGTGCTAAATACAAAATAGCAGTAAACAAGAACATTGAAACATGTGGAATCAGCTGCCAACTTATGCTACTTGGGGGGCATAGGGACATGGGAAGAAGTAAAATGCCTACAAGATGAAGTAGACATAAAGGAAAAGGAGGAGTGGGAGAAAATGGGTTGTCAGAGAAGGGCTGAAGATGGTGTGTGGGTTTATCTGGATGGAAGACCAGTGATGCCAGACTGCATGCTTGCATCCATGGCTAGAATGTATCATGGCGACACCCACATAGGCAGAGATGCTAGGATTAGACTTTTCAAACAGGATTGGTTCAATGTAAGGTTCAGGAATGTTGCAGAGAGTCTTTGCCAGAGGTGCTTAAGATGTCAACAAATGAATCCAGGCAGAAAAACAGTAGTCAGCACAGGAAGAATTGAAAAGCAGAGGGTTCATTTATAGCACTTCAAATTGATTTCATTCAGTTACCTGTGTGTCGAGGACTGAAATATGTATCTGTCATAGTTTGTTTATTTTCTAAATGGGTGGAAGCATACCCGACCAGAAGGAATTACATGCCCAACATTGTGCTAAATACAAAATAGCAGTAAACAAGAAAATTGAAACATGTGGAATCAGCTGCCAACTTATGCTACTTGGGGGGCATAGGGACATGGGAAGAAGTAAAAGACCTACAAGATGAAGTAGACATAAAGGAAAAGGAGGAGTGGCAGAAAATGGGTTGTCAGAGAAGGGCTGAAGATGGTGTGTGGGTTTATCTGGATGGAAGACCAGTGATGCCAGACTGCAAGCTTGCACCCATGGCTAGAATGTATCATGGCGACACCCACATAGGCAGAGATGCTAGGATTAGACTTTTCAAACAGGATTGGTTCGATGCAAGGTTTTGGAATGTTGCAGAGAGTCTTTGCCAGAGGTGCTTAACATGTCAACAAATGAATCCAGGCAGAAAAACAGTAGTCAGCACAGGAAGAATTGAAAAGCAGAGGGTTCATTTATAGGACTTCAAATTGATTTCATTCAGTTACCTGTTTGTCGAGGACTGAAATATGTACTTGTCATAGTTTGTTTATTTTCTAAATGGGTGGAAGCATACCCAACCAGAAGGAATGACAGCTTTACAGTGGCCAAACTCCTATTGAGGGAACTCATTCCTCGATTCGGTTTTCCAGTAACTATTGAATCAGACAGAGGGACTCATTTTAATAATGAAATACTTTGATTGATTTGTGAAGCATTTAAAATTTAACAAAAGCTGCACTGTGCTTACCCCCCAGAGACTACTGGAGTGGTAGAACAATTGAATGGCACAATCAAGTCAAGACTGGGAAAGGTGTGTGCATCCACCCTACTGGAGTGGCCTGATGCTTTACCTCTTGTCCTGATGGGACTCAGAAGTATCCCAGATAAAAATACTGGTCCGAGTCCCCATGAAATACTCATGGAAAGGGCAATGAGGCAATCATGTACACCAGAACACAAGCTGTTGAATATATCTAATGATTTGGTACTAGAGTATTGCAAAGAGTTGGCTGACCAAGTGCGTTCTATGTCTCACCAGGTTGGGGAAGACGCTGTTGCCAGGCAGCCGAACCAAGCGCATGATTCGGTTTTCCAGTAACTATTGAATCAGACAGAGGGACTCATTTTAATAATGAAATACTTTGATTGATTTGTGAAGCATTTAAAATTTAACAAAAGCTGCACTGTGCATACCCCTCAGAGACTACTGGAGTGGTAGAACAATTGAATGGCACAATCAAGTCAAGACTGGGAAAGGTGTGTGCATCCACCCTACTGGAGTGGCCTGATGCTTTACCTCTTGTCCTGATGGGACTCAGAAGTATCCCAGATAAAAATACTGGTCCGAGTCCCCATGAAATACTCATGGAAAGGGCAATGAGGCAAGCATGTACACCAGAACACAAGCTGTTGAATATATCTAATGATTTGGTACTAGAGTATTGCAAAGAGTTGGCTGACCAAGTGCGTTCTATGTCTCACCAGGTTGGGGAAGACGCTGTTGCCAGGCAGCCGAACCAAGCGCATGATCTGAATCCCGGTGACTGATTAGTTGTGAAAAATCACACTCAAGAATCATGCCTAGCACCAAAGTGGGAAAAAACACAACAGGTTATATTGGTTACAACAACAGCTGTAAAATGTGCAGGCTTGCCTAATTGGTTTCATGCAAGCCATAGAAAGAGAGTGCCAACACCTGACGAAGTAGATCCTCAACTAACCAAAGCTATTGAGGCAGCTGATGGTTGTACAGCTTAAGGATCACGAATAACAGATTCTGACGTAGCTGAGCAGGAAAAACCTATCACTAGTCAGGATGACTGGATCCCAGAAGTGGATATACCTGAAGTGATTGGGAGAACAAGAAGTCAAACTTGATTAGAAAGACAGGACGAGAATGAGGACGAGATAGGAATAGAAGAACGCGCTCAGATAACAGAAAATAAAGTTAAAAGAGAATCTGAGCAGAACCAGATAAGGAAAGAACAATTTACTCAGACAGAAGAAAATAAAACCCACACCCACAAGTCTGAGGAGGGACAGATAGGTCTTAGAGAAAACGCCCAGGCGAGAAGAAAATCAAGAAACTAAAAGACCTGAGCAGGACCAGTTAGTAAAAGAAAAACAAGTTCAGGAAGAAGAAGAAAACAAAATCACAACAAATCCTGAACAGGGTCAGATTAGAAAAAAAGAATACATCCAGGCAGAAACGGCTGAGCTGATAAGCCCTGGACAAGGTCAGATAGAGAGGAATTCAGAAGATGGAAATAATCAAGTTGTGCCATAATCAATGAAAATAAAAGAACTCTCGAAGAAGCTGAAAGCACAGTGCAAGCTAAAAGAGTCAGGAAAGGTGATAATTGGCCTAGTATTATTAAGAGACTGAAATACCACCATAAAACTATAAATGAAGAACCTGACCAAGTAAATGAAGTAGCGAGCCAATCTGGACCGTCCACTGAAAAGCCAAGAAGGAGAAGTCCACGATTGAAAAGACTGAATAATAAATTCAAAGGTCCTGAATGGACATATGTAATTCTCGAAGATTTTGAGAATCTTATAATAAGTGGAGATAGTGATGAAGAATTAAATGCTGATCGAATTGACAAAGAAGTAAGACCAACTTGAAGAAAACAAATCCTCAGGTTGTATTCTGTACAAAATTTGAAAAGAGGGAACACATCTTCTTAGTCTAAAATGGCTGACAATAGAGCTGCTTGAAAACCGAAACGAAACTGTGTAAAAAGATGCTGTCGAATATGTCTATGTAGCGTATTTTTAGTACCTATAATATGGTTAGTACTGACAATAGCCATCCCCTATCTAATGACTGCGAACAAACAGAATGACACTAATGCACACATAAAGGTAGCTAACATTATGCAAGGCAGAGTAGATTTAGAAGCACAAGATGAGACAGACTTACATTACCTTGGGTATAAAAATGATACAGATTTAAATGTTTTTGCAAACCTATTTGTACACTATGTAGAAACCATGGAAGTTAGCGATTGTTATGTATGTATGAAATAACATTGACATATGGTATGTCATGTAATGTTTTAACTAGTTTATTTTATAGAACTGGAAAGTTACAATATTTTTATTCTAACGTAAATGTGATTTTCTCTGAAGTTCCTCTGCGAAAGAGCATGAACCCAGTCCTTAGTAGTAGAGACTCACAATTCATGGGTGAATATTTTCTAACAATGAAAATACTAGATATAGCTGAGGCACGTAAGCACAATTTAACATATAAGTTACATGCAGAAGAAAATATTTTTTTATTTAGTTGAGCTAAGGAGACAGGAATTTCATAGAAAGGCCTCGGAACCGAAACCTCAGATACCTAAGTGGGCTGGGAAAGAAGACCTAATTGCAACTGGCAAGACTCATACTGCTATGTCCCTGGGCCTTGAAAAGAAATGGAAAATCTGTCTCCATAGGTTAAAAACAGAGAATAACAATACATTTATTGGTTCCAGTGAATGTGAACACAATTTCCTAGTAATAGGGGGATGGGGACTAAAAGGCGGAACAGATCCAGCATTTCCTGGAATTTGTTATGTATGTGGAAATAAAGCTTATTTTAAACTGCCTGGGCATTGGTATGGGAGTTGCTATTTTGGAATAGTATGCCCTAAGGTATATCATGTAAAAAGAATCACTGGCCGCAATGAAGAAAATAATGGACTAACACTGAAGAAAAGGGCTAGTTTTTCAGAAAAAGTAGGAGACATACTTAGTGCATTGATACCTTCAGTGGGAGTAATTCTGAATACACAAAGAATTTGTAAATTATCCAGTGGTCGACTGAGACTGCTAGAGGATTTTTATTGATCAATACCAAATTGGTTGCGGTCACATCTATGGTTTTACAAAATCGACTTGCCCTTGATATATTATTGGCTAAAAAGGGCGGAGTCTGTAAAATGTTGAAGGCGCAACATTGTTGCACATATATTCCGGACAGAAGTGTTGAAATTGGAGGTTATATCAAAAATATCACAAATTTAGAAGATTTAACTCAACTGGAAGTTGACAGTGTATGGAAGAAACTAACAAATAGTATTTCCTCTATAGGAAGTTGGTTTTCTAACATTGGGAAAAGTATTATAGGTCAAATACTGATGCCAATAATGGGAATAACTTTATTAATTTTAGCAATGATGTTTTGGTGCAAATGCTGCAGGAAAAGAAAATGGTATGGAGTGAATGACAAAGGAGGGAAAAGAAAATATGAAGACATTCAACTTGAAGAGATAAGAGGAGATATTTACAAAAGAATGAAAGGTTTACAAAATAAGAAAGGAAAGAGAAAACCTAAAAGAATTGAAGAGATTGAAATGGGAAATAGCTAAAGTTGGCATCTGTTTTAGTGGTTGAAATTATTGATGGCATAAAATGCCATCAGAGAGGGGATTGATGGGGGCGTGGCTACGAAGCCAATGATGGCGGACGCGTGAGCTGAGACATCCACGCCGGCTGATTCAATTCTCCTGCTTAACGGTGTCCCTGCCCGGGCCCAGGGGCTCCTTCCTGTGCCTTCCCCGAGGGGACCCATTTATGCACCCAATGCTGTCTTGGAGGCTGGGATATCGGTGGGGAGCCAAGAGCTCCGAGCGGCGCGATGAGCACAGAGGCGACTGATGGCAGCCTGCGCGTCGAACACGTACTGTGTCACAGCTGAACCTGCCCGCCGGGACGGGCTGAGCGGACACCTTGGTAGCGCTAACACCGATTGCACCCCTAAAAGACTTCCCCTGGGACTGGTGAGATCGGGTCCCGCATATGGTAGGCACCAGAACGAGTGCTGGGGCCTTTGCGGGGGTGTGGAGTGGCAACTCTTGGAAGTGCAGGACGCTGTGCGCAGTTCGGCGCTTGGTCGGAGCGTGGACATCGGAAGAGGCGCTTGCTTTCCCGGGATTGTATGGGACACAAAAGCCAGGATTGTAAACGGGAGGCGTCGCCGGTGCGCACTTTCCAGTATCACGGACACCCCAGTGGGGAAAACAATAGACTTAAGGTGTGTGCATGAACAGGCGGTCACTCTGGCCACCCACGACTCCACTGAGGCACCGCGTGAATCTCTTGGACCACCACTGTTCCTCCACTTTTTGAGGTGTTCTGCCAGTGACTGCGGGGGTGATTGGCAGCGAGATGGGGCCTGCCTGCACTTCTAGTGCTGGGTAAGCCTTCCTGACGGCACAGACCCCTCGATTCACTGCGCACAAGGGAGCTGAGTCACTGATGTAGCTCCCCCCCGAGAACTGAAAGTGGCATAGATAGACAGTGCCCTGCCCTGACCTGGTGTGGCCTGGTGCCTTTTTGTTTTTTGGAGCCTACTGTGAAGATGAGGGATTACAGTGATTGGGCCTGCATGCCTGGGGAACGAGGTACCTGTGCAGTGAACCACCCTTGGCTACAATTGGTCGGAACTTGAGTGCTCCAATTGCGCTAGGGGGAGCGGTGCTGCAGCCGGGGGCGGAGGTGGGGCCCCACTGGAACTTTATAGAGGAGGAGAAGAACACTGTGGATGACCAATCCTTGACTCGGCCTATGGTTCACAACACACCCTCTGCATAGCCCACTGCCATCCTCTTGCGGGGGCTTTCTCTTGAATGGGGCTGGCACCTTAGTGTGGACTTGGGCAAGATCAGAGTCATAATACTATGAGAGCCATCAAGCTTTTTTTGCCTAATCTGAAACCTGGATAGGCACGTAGCTGAAACATCTGGGGGACTTCAGACAGTGTGCCGCACGAGATCAGAGGTCGTAGAGCATGCTGCACTAGTTATGGGGAAACCTAGGGGAAGCTGGTGGTTCCCCCCAACAGCAAGACAATAGTGCTGTGTACCCAGTGATTAAGGACACTGGAAGTGACCCCATTGAGATACCAGTCCACCAGGAATATGCAAAGATCCTGTAGGCTATCGCCGATACCAAGGCAACACTGCATCAGGACATCAGCACGGTTGCAGTGGGCCTGGGCCTATTATGGGCCGAGCACAGTAAACTGTCTGATCGAGTGAAGCATACTGAGTTGGTGCTTGAAGAACTGGCCCCCACGCAAAATATCCTGGCCGCGGAGGTGGAAGACCTCTCGGACTGAATGGGGGTGCTGGAACGCAGCGCAGAGGACGCAGAAGGTCGCAATCGGTGAAACAACGTGCGGGTCCTGGGGCTGTCGGAGGGCATTGAAGGACAGGACATGGTAAACTTCTTGGAGACCTGGCTGAGAGACATGCTGGCACCGGAGGGCCTTTCACAGTTTTACACCTTGGAGAGGGCCCATCGTGTGCCCAACACGCCGCCAACCCCAGGGAGACCTCCAAGACCAGTGGGGGCCAGGTTGCTCCATTACCGTGACAGAGACCTGCTGCTCCGGAAAACAAGATCGGATGGTCCTTTCATGGTGGAAAACTGCAGAGTTTCTCTATTCCCAGACTTCACATTGGAGGTGCAATGGTGTTGTGCATCCTTCCTAGAGGTCAAGCGAGCGCTACACGAGGAAGGGATTCTGTATTCATTGATGTTCCCGGCCCGGCTGCGAATCATGTTGGACGGGAAAACACATTTCTGCGATGATCCTAAATCTGCCTGGGAGTGGATTGAAACCTATAAGACGGAGGGCCGAGCTCAGCTTCGGCCTCAACGATCGGAGGCAGGAGCATGGGAAACGACCTTGTAGGCGACAGCGACAGAAAGCCACAAAGAAACCTAGTCCGTCGCGGGCGGCGGAGGAAAGGGTAAACGCACTGCAAGTAGTAGCGGAGATGTTGCAAGATGGAGACTCCACACTTGGGAGAGGATCGGACTCAAGCCATGGAACCGAGGACTCAGGATCGGACACTTCACGAAGTGGACAGAAAAGCATGCCGGATGCTACCCCGCAGACGGCTGATGAGTTCTTCAGATAAGTGGCAGTATAATTTTCACCTCTCCTCCCCCCACTTTCTTCTTTTCCCCCTTTTTTGTTCCTGCTCTCCCCTTTCCCCTTTGTCGCTTCCCTCTCTCCCCCCTGGTGTCCTGTTGACCTGAGGAAACCGTATAGCCTGCGTAGGTTTACATCATACGCAGGGCCCTGTTTCTGTTGGATGGGGGGGGGTGGAGGGGGGCTGGGGTGCCTCTGGGCACGGGCCGGGACAACCTGCATAGGCTGAGACGCCATGGGTATTAAACTGATTTGCTACTAAACTTTAGAAGCTTTGGTCACGCTCCCCTCGTAGGCCCTTGGCTACATGCCTGGGACCTTTTTGTCTTTTCATAAGATTGTGCTATGCACTGTTTTGGTACATTTGGGCAGCTGGTCATTGTCAGTCCGCTCACGGGCGTTTGAGTTACTTGTTTAGAGTTGATGTTACTTACCAGGTGGTCAATTATACTTTATGGGGCTGCTGAGATGGGGAGGGAGCCGGGTGGAGAGTATTCTTTTGACAGATGGTGAATCAGATAATTAGACCTGAAGGGTTCAAGCTCCTTACATGGAATATACGTGGTATGGGCACCCCTGCTAAGCGGTACTGTATACTGAATTATTTACGCCAGAGAGGTGTACATATGGCGCTCCTGCAGAGGCTCATCTCACGGAAACTAAGGTGGGGCGATTGAAACGTAGATGGAGGGGACAGCTGTATGCGACCACTTACCGTGCATTTGCGAGGGGGCCCTTGTGTGGATTCGACCAGGGGTACCTTTCCAACTCTCCCGTAGCATGGTGGATACAGAAGGGCGGTACATGGTGATACAGGGGAAGTTGGCAGGGAGAGAGATCACACTGGGAAGTGTATATGCCCCCAATCAAGAACAGATTCCTCTTTTAGAAAAGCTCTCGGGTGCCCTAGTGGGTGTGGATGCTGACAATTTGATACTCGTTGACGATTTTAACTGTGTGTGCGATGTAGACTGGGATAGATCTACCCCCCATTTAGGGGCACGCTGGCATCCAATAGGGCACAGGGGCTTAGGCGATGGGCTGCGAGGTGGAGATTAGTGGACATGTGGAGACTTCAAAACGACCAACAAAGAGTATATTCATATTATTCTCACCTGTATGACCTCCACACACGATTAGATATGTTGTTTTGCTCTACTACACTGACCCACATGCTCTCCAAGGCTGAATATTTGCGGAGAGCCATCTCTGATCACAGTCCCCCGATTCTGCAGTTTGCTCCTACCTCTGAGAGAACTCTAATTCCTTCTTAGAGATTTGACTCCGCTTTGCTGGAAGATGACAGATTCCGACAGATATTAGCAGCGGGACTGTCCACCTATTTCTCTGAAAATCGAGGTACAGCTAGTTCCTTGTTGGTTGAATGACAGGCGTTGAAGGTGGTCACCTGGGATCAATGCTTAGGACAGACGGTGGGCCTCCGAAGAGAAATAGCAAGGGAACTGGAAGTGCTGGAGCAACAACTACAAGATTTAGATAGGGACTTAGCGAATGGTTTAGCGGTGTTTGATAAGCTGGCAGAGCTTAGGAGTCGCTATAATATTACATGGGCAGATTGTTAGCCTGGCTGGTTAGACCTGAAAGTCGGGGGGATGCCCATCCAGAGTATCACTGATGATATGGGGCGAGTGCTTTGTTCTCCTAGCAAGATCAATGGGGCGTTTCGCAGATACCATGAGAACCTGTATCAGCAGCCGGGTTTAGAGGCCGCCATCGGTGACTCTCTTGCTTCGGATTTTTCAGTGGGTGAAATTAGGGGAGCAATTAAGGGGATGGCGAAACGGAAGACACCCGGGCCAGACAGCTTACCTGCAGACTTTTATTTAACATTCATTGATATCCTGGCCCCACAATTGCAACATCTATATGCGACTGAGCTTGAGAAAGCTGGCTTCCATCCTCCATTAGGGAGGCTCTGGTGGTCCCCTTACCTAAAACTAAGACTGATCAACCGAGAGTGATGGACATCCGGCCCCTGTCCATGTTAAATACTGATTCTAAAATTCTCAGCAAGGCATTGGCTACTAGGCTACTGCCTTATATGCAGCAGCTGATCCACACACATCAGAACGATTTTATACCCACGCGGTCCACGTCTAATAATTTGTTCAGACTGTATAATGTAATGTTCCATAAGGATTTAGGTGACTACCCAGATAACCTAGTGATGTCAATTGACCTTGAGAAGGCTTTTGACTCCAAGTTGGGACTTCTCACTGGCAACAATGGAGAGGATGAAGATGGGCGAGGGCTGGCTAAATGGGTACGGCTGCTGTATAAGGAACCTAGTGCACGGGTCCACACAGGCGCTATTATATCCACATCATATAATATTTATAGGGGGACTCGACAGGGTTGCCCCCTATTGCCACTATTGTTCGCTCTAGCTAAGGAGCCCTTGGCAGAACGTATTCGGCAGGAAGGTGAGCGTTTGGGGATCAAATTTGATGGGGCCATACATATAATTTCACTGTACGCCGACAATGCGTTGGTCTATTTAAGAGACCGAGCAGTGGGGGTACCAGAACTACTGCGACTTCTGGGAGAATTTGCAGAGATATCGGGCTTACGCCTCAATAGACAGAAGACTCATATCTTCCCATTATGTCCTTTACCGAGACCACCAACTTTCCCGTTGGACTTAGATTGGCCCCCGATTGTCTTTAAATATCTGGGTATCAGAGTTTATCATGCACAGGCTAACCTGCCGGAGGGTAATCTTCGAGATGCCTTAAGGGGGCTTCAGAAGAATGTCACCTTTTGGCGCTCCTTGAAACTTCCAGTTATGGCATGGGTGGCGCTGTCTAAGATGGTGATGCTGCCCCACCTTTTATATTACTTTGTCAACCTACCAATAGTAATACCCCGCAGTTGGTTTAAGAAGGTAGATTCCTTACTAAGAGACTTGGTGTGGGATGGTGGCCGCAATAGAGTATCTCTACAGACTCTGCGGCTCCCGCTTATTAGCGGTGGCCCCGGATTTCGAGGCCTAGTACCTGGCGGACGAATTGCAGTGGTTGGCCCGGTGGCTTGATGGGAGAGGGCTGGATACCTTACCCATTACCCCGGCTCGGTGAAAGCGACCCTCCTGCCTAGAATGCTTGATAGGCGTAGGAAGGTTAAAACCATGGGAGTGCTACTTTCTGTGGCCATGGCGTGTTGGGATAGATGTGTGGCGAGGTCTAGAGACACAAGACTTTACTCTCCTTGCCTTTCCCTGGGGGGTTTGCCTAAACCGGGGGGTGGCCCGCCCCTCACATGCCACCAATTGCAGGGTTGGGACGATGCAGGGGTCCAGACAGTGGGAGACTATTACAGAGATGGGGAGTTGCTACCACTCACAGACTTCTTGGAATATCAGCAGTTGTCGCCTGGCCAATTCTTGAATTATCATAGAATTAGTGGAGCCCTAGCAGAGATATGGGGAAGAGAGATGGTGGAGCCAGGTACCCACCCGGTCATGCACGCAATGGTGACACTGGGCTCGTCCGGACACCTAGTGAAATGGCTCTACCAGGCTGTCATGGAGATCTCGAACCACACACTACATCGGTTAAGGGCGAGGTGGGAGGAGTTGCTTGCCAAGCAGTTTACCGACAAAGAATGGGAAAGGGACTTGGGAGGCCCCAAGAACGTGTCTCGAAACGCTGCCTTTAAATACTTACAATTTAACTGGTTACATAGAACTTATCTCACACCACACCGGCTGAACGTGGTGTTTGGGGGTACCGACCAAGCATGTCCACGCTGTACTCTTAGTGACGCAGACTTTGACCACATGGTCTGGTCCCGCCTTAAGCTCCGTGACTACTGGACGAAAGTGGTGGAGCTGATAAACAAAGTGATGTCACTGGGTATTGCGTGCGCACCAGCTGCTTGTCTCCTGGGCATATTCCAGAGGCCCAAAGCCAAAGGGCTGCAGTTTCGCTTCATAGACTTGGCCTTGCTCTTGGCCCGAAGGTGCATAGCACTCGGGTGAAAAGCAAAACAGGCACTATTAATGACCAAATGGGAGGATGATTTGACGTGTTGGGCAAGAGCCGAGGAACGGGCTCTGCTCCAAGAAGACAGAGTGACTAAACAACGCAAACCACTTACGGAACCTTGATCTAGTAAAAGCTTGGAATAAGCGTCATGCCCCACTACAGTCTTCCTATATAGATCTGACTGATTCGGACACCCAGAACTAGACATAGTTCTGTCTTGGCATGTGAGACACCCAAACCTACTAGACATGAGTATTTTTTTAAATTTTATTTATAAAGGTTAAGTACATAACAACGCTTCAGCACACATTTGCCATGTGGCACACTTTCGCAATCCCTCATATAAAACATTCCCATGAATCTCTTGGTTACACAGCTTTTAGGCCAACAACCCATCTTGGGCAGGCAGCGACTTCCACCATTTACAATACAGTCCAGTCCAAGTGACCATGATTTCTCACTTCCATCGTACGCGCTTTCCGCGGCTGATGTTCCCTTTTCCTAATGTAGGGTGTCCTGTCTCAACGTCCATCGTCCTAACCCTCTACCATCTCACCATCACTCGTACCTGCCTCTCCTGTGTGTGCCTCCATGACTTCACTCGCCTCCCCGGCTTCCCCCTGTTTATATGTCCAGTACAATCCCCAAAAATTCTTAGGTCTGCTACTTGGAGGGAGCAATTCACTATAATTCTCTGTCTGTGTACAGCAGTACAGCATATCATGTGACCATCTTTTCACTGTTGGTACCGGGCCCTTCATCCAACACAGCGCCACTACCCTTTTCGCTAGTAGCAGTCCCATATCTACAAGTCTGCGAATCGCCATGGGCTGTGTTTTGGAGTATCCTAATAAAGCTATTGTGGGATCCGGGGCCAGTTCCACCTCCACTATCCTCCCCAATTCCCTATATACATCTTCCCAGTATGCAAGTATACCGGGGAAGTTCCAAGCTAGGTGTATGAAATCCGCAGTCTATGCTCGGCACCGCTCACACGTCGCCTCTTCCCTAAGTCCATACCTACATAGCCGTTCTGGCGTGTAGTAGACTCTGTTAAGCAATTTTAAATGAATAAGCCTATGCTTTCCATAAAGTGAGACACGCCGTGTGTTCGAGCAGCAGTACTGCCACATCATGTCATCTATTGTTGTTTGTAAGTCCCTTTGCCAGGCCAGCCGGGCTGACGTGTATTTGTGTGCTCTGTGCGTCATCGCTATTCTATAGATGTTGGTGACTATCTTACGGGGGGAGTTGGATTTAATGACATATGTTAGTTCAGGGATTGCTGGAGGCTCCTGCATATCCTCTCCGAACTGCTCTAGCATTGCCCACCGCACCTGGTAAAACTGGAATCGCTTTAACTGTGTGGCCACCTCAGCCCCCTCCTCTACTTGTTCCTAGGTTTTTGCTACCCCATCGTGAAAGAGGTCTCCCGCAACCTTAATGTTCAGCGCTTGCAGAGCTCTGATGACTCCTCTGTCCCTGCACAGAGTCAGCCAGTGAGCCCACTCTATAGGCATAATCGGCGTGTATAGTAATGCTCCTGCCTGTTGCTGTAGTAAGCAGTGCCATGCATGTCTGGTAGCGTTCATTGAGTCAAGGAAGCCGGTTCTGCAGTCAGGCTCTTCAAAAATTGGCGCTGGTGGTGAGTGTGGAGCGGCGAACAGCGTTTCCATACGCAGGAATGGTATACCTGCTTCACCGTGAATTCAGGTGTGTAAGTGTGCGCACTGCGCCACCCTATAGGAGAGCTCAAAATCTGGCGCCCCTAGGCCTCCCATACTATAAGACGTGAGTATTTATGACACTTCAGAGCGCAGGGGAAGGTCAATTTCCTCTGTGTTAGCCTAACATGGTGGGGAGGTTGGTAGACCTTAACCGCCCAGGTCTCCATCATTGCCTCACGGATGTCATTAGCCCAAGTAAAATAATTCATACAAAGTATACTGAGCACGACCCCTGGTAGTTAGTTTTATTTTTTTTTAAACTCTTTTTTTATTAACAAAAGGACAAAAGAAAATACATTACAGAAAGAAAAATGAAACGTAAGTATACATCAGGTGATGCCATACATTCTTCATCACATGGGTCATTATTCACAGATACAGAATCACATGCAACAATATTTGTATATGGATCATAGGGATTCCTGCGCTTCCAATTCCAGCCGTGGCGTCGGTGGTTCACAAATCTCTCCTCTGTGACTATTCCACGCCCCCCAGACCTTCCCCCATTTCTCCGGGCAACCCCTGGCCACATACACTGATTTCTCCCTAAACATACACCAGTCCAGATCTTCAGCCCACCTAGAGACTCGAGGCGGCTGACTTGCACCCCAAAGCTGAGCAATGTTCCGTTTAGCCACCATATACGCAAGCGTCACCCATTGCTTCCGATACGCATTCAAGTTCGTAGGTTCCCACACATTCAATAGACACCTTCGGGCTTCTGGTCGTATTTCCTCTCCTAATACCTCTTTTAGCTCATCATGGATCTTCGTCCAAAATGTCTGTATCGCCACATAGTGCCAGAGAATATGCATAAAGGTGTCAGGTTCTCCACATTCTCTTCTACACTCTCCACTCCCCCCTTGCCTCATTCGCACCAGCCGAGGCCCGTTTACATATGATCTATGCAGTATCTTTAATTGTACAAGTCGGAGCCTCATCTGAATTGCCACAAGCTTCGGGGCGGAAACTGCCGCCACCCACTCATCGTCATCTAATTCCAAACCATCTGCGCTCCACTGGGCTCTAATTTGACCCAGCAGGCTCTCCATATTGTTAACCAGCTTCCTCTATATCAAAGAAATAGTTTTCTCTGGAATGTATCCATCTAGCACCCGGTCTTCAAGAGGTGACGCCTCCGGGAGCACCGTGTCTCTGGGAATGTGGGTGAGGAGAGCATGTCGCACTTGCCGATATCGATAGTGTTCATTATCGTGTAGACTATACTGTTCTTTAAGAGACTTGAATGTGTGTACTGTGTCCCTTCCCCAAACATATTTTATCTGGGTGATCCCAATAAGATCCCACTTATCGAACCCCTTAGATTTCCACAGGCTCCCCAGTTTCTCCGAATTCAGCAGGACAGTGGCCAACATCAGTTTACCTTCCTAACCTAAATATCAATTAGACGCGTGCCACACCCGTATAGCATGCGTGGTTGGGCCAAATAGTGCACACTTCCCTGGTTTGGCATATAGAGCTCTATCTATCATTCCACCCGGAGCCAGCCCACGGTCCATAGCATAACCCGGATCTCCCGGGGGTCCGTAGACGATATGGTTCACAGCAGCCAGCTGGGAAGCCCAATAGTACTTCCTTAAATCCGGTAGCCCGATTCCGCCATCATACCACGGGAGAGTTAATTTAATAAACGCTATTTTGGGTCTGCCGTCCCACAGAAGCTGCCTCTGAAGAGACTCAATTTCCCTAAAATAGGAGGCCGGTACCGGGTCCATCGAATTCTGCAGGGCATATAGGAATCGGGGCGAAGCCATCATCTTAAAGAGAGCGGCCCTTCCAAGCAATGACAGTGAAAGAGCTCTCCAGTGCTCCACATCCTTCTTACATCTACTCAATGGGGAAGCCAAATTATTGGCATACCATAACTGTGAATCAAGCGTTATATATATACCTAAATACTTAAATCCCACTGTCTCAATCTGAATAGGGCAACATTGCGGCACCTCGGCGGGTCGCCTACAAGGACAAAAAGCACCGGCTTTGACCAGTTTATAGCTAATCCTGAGTACCTACCAAAAATGGCTAGCACATCTAGGAAATTGCCCAAGGACTCACTGGGTTTAGTCAGATAGAGCAAAACGTCATCTGCATATAGTGAGATTTTATCTTCCCATTCTGGTGTCCATCTCAAGCCACGTATCGATCTATCCCATCTGACCTAGGCCGCCAAAGGCTCCATTGCAAGAGAAAAGAGCAACGGGGACAACGGGCATCCCTGCCATGTGCCCCTCTCCAAAGAAAAATCATTCGATCTACATTTATTGACGACCACCCTGGCCAGGGGGTTTGCATATAATAGCCGCACCCATCTAATAAACTCACTTCCAAAACCCAGCTTCGCCAACACTGCAAACAGATAATTCCATTCAACCCTATCAAACGCCATAGTGGCGTCTAGGGACACCAAGACCGTCGGTTCATGTACCTTCGCAGAGCCCCCAAAGACACCGTGCAACCTCCACAAATTCAGCGCCGTATTACGGCGCGGCATGAAACCAGATTGATCCGGGTGGATCAAAGTCGAGATTACCTTTACTAACCAACCGAGTGGCAAGCATTTTTGCCAACATTTTAGGCTCTGCATTAAGGAGCTAAATAGGCCTATATGAGGAACAATGTTTCTTGGGCTTACCCCTTTGTGTATGACTACTATATTTGCCACTCGCTGGTCGTATGGAAGTTGACCCTTCTCCTTACTCTCCAAGAACATGGCTCGGACATGCGGGCGAGCCTATGGGCATTTAATTTATATAACTCAATCGGTATCCCTTTAGGGCAGGTCGCCTTACTGGATTTTATCTGTCTTATAGCCTGCGCAACCTCATTGTCTGAGAAAGGAGAGTCCAGGTAGCATCTATCTTCCTCCGACAACCTCGGCATAATAATATCCCCGATCATTTCGCTATTCTCAGCCTCGGTAAACCCACTACCGGCAGTATATACCTTCTTGTAATACTCCTAAAATACGTCAGAAACAGCTTGTGGTTCTGTAACTTTATCTGACTCCGATCCTTCTAACTCAGGTACCAGCCTAGATGCCCATTCCCCATGCTCTAGCCACGCAATCAATTTACTGGCTTTATCACCATGTTCATATATGCGGCTCTGTACAGTATTATTTTGGGCAGTCGCTCCATCTCTCGCTAGGCCTTTGTATTCCTCCTGCCGGAGTCTCAGTAAGTGAAGGTCTGCCGGCGCATGTGATCTAGCAACTCTCTCCTCCAAAATTATGACCTCTGCCTCTTTCTGAATTACCTCCGCCTGACTTTTCTTCTTCCCGGCAACAAGAGATAGGACCTCACCTCTTGCTACTGCTTTGTAGGCTTCCCAGAGGGACTGCGCAGAGTCAACTGTCCCCACATTTTCTTGGAAATAACGTTCCGACATTTGGAGTACCTCCTTTTTAAATGCCGGGTCTTTTAAGTGCCAAGCGCTGATAGAAGCTATCCTACCAACCAAGGGCTAAACGATGCTCCTTTAAGCTAGGCTGCACCCTATTCAAATCTTTGCATGACCAGGCCCCAGTTTTCATTTCCTCCAAACTTAAGCGTTACTCTCCAATCCGCAATTTACGGTCCTCTGCCAACAATCTCCTTTGCATTCCATCTTTCCGCCGTAAAAAACATGGAGGATAATGCTTTTCTTTCTTAGGCCCCTCCTACTGGAATTCCCTCCCTTCTTCCTTTCGCCATCTTACCTCATATGAGCTGTTTCGCAAAACCCTCAAAACACACTTTTTCAAGGCGGCTTCTGAGTAACTCTCCTGCCCTGGCTAGCTATGTTTGTTATGAGCGCCAAGAAACCGTCTCGGTGTACGTGCGCGGTATAAATTTTTTTAACATAACATTTAACATAACATACCAACCGCCGGTCGTCCGAGCGTGAGATGTAACCACAGTGGAGAATGATCAGAGATACCTCTGCCAAGATATCGCACATCATGAATCATGGCAGCCATTGCTGCCAGCAGCAATATATAATCCAACCTGGACAAACTACAGTGTGCTGCTGATATGTGAGTGAAATGTGTCTGTGTTGGGTTACGTACTCGCCAGCTATCAACCAATCCCAGCATCTCCAGGAAGTCTGAGAGCCATCTCTGCGATTGCCTAAGCATTCCTGGTGGGCTGCGGTCAACCTCTCCATCCAATACGGCATTGAAGTCACTCCCCAAAACTAAACTGCCTAGGGGCAACGTAAGAAAACAGAGCTCAGGTCTCGGAACGTATCAGACTGAAGGCCCGGTGGCACATATATAGATAGAAAGGTAACTGTCTTACCCCCCAGTAGCCCCGAAACCCCGCGTATCTGCCCCTCTAATGCAGCCACATAGCCTGCACTGACATTGGAAAGGAATTTTTAACCAAAATCCCAACCCCCCTGGATCCGGTTGTAAACCCGGCATGCGCCACCAATTTATACCCCCCTTTATGGAGGGCCATGCATCTTTTGCCCACCAGGTGCGTCTCCTGCAGCAGTACCACGTCTGGGGAGTGTAGCCTAATAAGCTGACTAACCATCCCTCTCTTGATCTTGTCGCCCAAACCATTCACATTCCAACTCAGCACTTTCATCCCCGATCCTCGACTATCCTGTGCCATCCGACCCACGCAAAAGGCATATAGCTACATCATTATCACCTGGCGAGGTGCCCAATGAAGGGCGAGGGTGAAGTGGAATGATCTGTGGAGGAAGGGGGTGGCAGGAAATATTCACAGAGTGCGCGAAAGGAGGAAGAAGGCGCTGCGAGGGGATAAAGAGAAAAAGAGGGGAAGGGAAACAAGAAAAAGTCAAAAGGGATAGTTAAGAGGGGAGAGGGTGGGAGGAGACACACAAGTAGAAAGAGGGAATATGGAGATACACGTGAATGAGAGAATTAAAGAAGTGGGGACTGGTTGAAAGAGAGAAAGTCGTGGCAGACACGTCGAATGAGGGGTGCGGAGAGGCAGGTGAGTGCGTGTCGGGGGGAGAGAAAATGAAGAGCGGTTTATGGAAAGAGGGAAAGGGCAGAGCGCGAGGTGCTGTGAGAATGAGGGACAGAAGAAAATAAAAGGCTGCAAGAGAGATAAAAAAAAAGGGAGACACAAGAAAGGGAGCGCAAAGAACGCAGTGGCAAGTATCAGGAATGGGTTTTAAGAAAGGTAGAGACGGGCCAACGTGATAAAATGGACGACATATTGTAGAAAGGATCTGGTAGAGGGAGAAAGATGGTCCTGGGAGAGAGAAAGGAAGGAGAAGGAGAGGGAGAGATGACCAGGAGCCGGTCAGATGAGAGAAATAAAACGGACAGTGGGAATATTTAGACTAATAAAGGATCGAATGGATGGGTGGAAGAGACGACAGCGACTTCAAGAGGAGGAAAAAGTGGAAAAAGAAAGAGAGGGCTGAGGCAGGAAGAGGCGAGCAGAGGGCTAGCTTTCAGTGCACAGCTGATGCAGTGACACTCGGATTAAAGCTATTATTACTACGTCACTTGGGGCTGGGGGGCAAATAACCCACGACTACATTATGACCCATAGCACTCTGGATACGAAACAGCAGGGAAAGTGGCGATAGGTGTGGTGGGGGAGGGGGGGGGGTGGAGGGGAGACATGGGAACCAAGAAGGGTGGGCGAATGGGATAAGAAATGGCGTGAAGGAGAGAACAAAAAAAGCGTGCACCAGGTGGAAAGTGAGAGAGAGATAGAGAATTTAAGATGAGGGAAGCGGAGACACTGTGGGGGGAAAGAAACAAGGCCGTAAGAAGGGGCTACTGGGTCAAATGCTAGAATAAAAGAGGAAACGTACCGGGCTAAGGGGTGCGAAGGAGAGACTAGCAAAGACAGAGAAGGGGGGTAGGCAGAGGCAGGAAGGGAGAGCGAGAGACCCTGACATTTATAGGACTAGAAGCTCGGGCATAGAGGGGTCCAGCGGGCATAGAGGGGCCCAGCGAGGCTACCAAAGAGCAGAGGCATGCCGTCAAGAATGGTATACACAGGCCGGCAGAGAGTGACTGACGAGAGCACAAGCAGTGGCCCGGAAAGTGAAGGGTGCGGGGCGTCGGAGAACCTCGAGGAGGGAAGGCAGATAAGGGGAGGGGGGAGGAGAAATGCGACACGGCGGGCAGGGGAGGGGGTGAGGGGGGAGGAGAAATGCGACGTGCGGATGAGGGAACTGGAAGGGGGGTAGGCAGAGGCAGGAAGGGAGAGCGAGAGACCCTGACATTTATAGGACTAGAAGCTCGGGCATAGAGGGGTCCAGCGGGCATAGAGGGGCCCAGCGAGGCTACCAAAGAGCAGAGGCATGCCGACAAGAATGGCATACACAGGCCGGCAGAGAGTGACTGACGAGAGCACAAGCAGTGGCCCGGAAAGTGAAGGGTGCGGGACGTCGGAGAACCTCGAGGAGGGAAGGCAGTTAAGGGGAGGGGGGAGGAGAAATGCGACACGGCGGGCAGGGGAGGGGGCGAGGGGGGAGGAGAAATGCGACGTGCGGATGAGGGAACTGATGTGCACGCGCTTTTAAGCTCAATGCGCATGCGCATTGAGCTTAAAAGTCACGGGCACTCCAAGGAATCGCCACGATTCCTTGCAAGTTAGTTAAAGAGTGGTTAAGCCCCCATAGTCTCGCAAGCTCGATGCGCATGCGCATCGACAGGCGTGACCTAAAAAATCAGTAAAATACCGAATCGGTAAAAATCGGTATCGTGTTTCGATACTTACCGAATCGGTAATCCGATTCGGTAGATACCGAATCGGTAATGGCAATACAACCCTATGGGCCAAAAGGCCCATAGGAATGCATTGGAAAAACCGATTCGGTATTTACCGATTCGGCAAATACCGAATCGGAAAATACCAAATCGGTAAATACCGATTCGGTAAATGCCGATTCTGTAAATACGGAATCGGCAAGCAAGTAAAAGTGAAACCAATGAAAACAGCCAATGAGGTTGAACCACCCTCCCCCACCCTAGCAGGGAGTGGCTACCCTGGCAGGTGCAACTCATTAGAACTTTCTGGAGAGGCAGCTAGAGCTGAGCAGTGAAAGGGAGCAGCAGAGAGAGTGGTAGCTGATTCCTGAACACAGTGGAAATGGCAAGCAGCTCAGAGAGCCAGAAGGCTGAGAGAAAGCGCAAGGTGAAGTTCAGCAGCAATGAGCTGCAAGTCCTGGTGGAGGAGGTGGTGAGGGTCCACAGGCAGCTGTTTGGGAGGCTGTCCCTCACAGTCCCTGAGTCCACCAAGAGGAAACTGTGGAGTGCCATCAGTGAGAGGGTCAATGCTGTTGGTGTGACCCCCAGGAGCCTGGAGGACCTCAAGAAGAGGTTTTATGATATCCGGAGCCTCACCAAGAGGAAATTGTCTGATCTCCACAAGCAGGCAGGTCTGACCGGTGGAGGCAGGAACCCTGCGCCCCCCCTCACTGAACTGGAGGAACTGGTGTCCACAACGATAGAGACGGAGAGTGTGGTGGGAGTAGGGGTCATGGACAGCTAAGCCAGAGCTACAGCAAAGGGTAAGAAGCATGGGCAGCATGACACACCCTACCAGACAGCTCCCCTTTAGCCTCAATGTACAGCCAAACCCCAGTCCAGAACTGCTAGCAACATACATGAGCAATGCATTATGGGAAATGTAGTCAGCTAATGTAGGAACAAATGTCAGTGCACATTAAACTGCAATGCACTTCAAAAAATAATCAGAGTAATGAAAGTGACATGTGCAATGCTTTTATTGTAGTGACTGTAAGACATTTGCACTCAGTTCACAAATGCTTCTTTATACCTAGGGGCGCCATCAGGCAGTGGAGCAGCAGCTGCACAAGCGACAGCTCCAGCAACAGCGGACAGTGCGGTGGCAGGGCCAAGCAGCATGGATGCCTCGCAGGAGGAGGAGGACAGCAGTGCCATGGCCAATGAGGATGACCCAGGACATGCCCTCTTATTTCCCCACTCCCCCCTGCTGTCACAATCCCCCCCATTGCAGTTCTCACCAGAGAACTCACCCACACGGTCCCAGCCAGCACCTGCCACATCTCCAGCCAGGAGGAGTATTGTGGCCCCAATTACCATCATGGAGGGAGCTGCGGGTCAGGCACCAGCACCCACACCTGCAACACCTGTGGCACAGCAGTCCACCCAGCAGGCCAGCACCAATCGCCGCCGCGCCCGCACTCCCAGCAGTGCATGTCCATCACGGGAGGGCACCGTCTTCCAAGGGCTTGAGGGGAGCATGGTGCGAATCCAGCGGATGCAGGCCAAATCCATCCGGGCTTGCCACCGCCAAATGCGTGAACACAACCTGCAGATGGTGGAAATGGCAAAGGGATTTGGTGAGTTTGTGGCTAGTAACAAGGAGGTGGCACAAACCAACAGGGAAATTGCCACAGGACTGGGTCGCATGACAACTGCCATTACACAGCTGTGTGCCAAGATGGAACATAATGAGCACACAAGGCGCAGGGATGCCCGTGTACAAAACCGGGCAATTAACCGGCTTGCCGCTGCGACGTCCCTGCTATGCCGCCGAGGGGCAAATATGGAAGAGTGCCTCACTCAAAACACTGCGGAGGTGACCAGGGGTATGGCCCGCATCACCAGTGCCATGGAAGCCCTCATCATTTCCAACACAGTGGTGAATCCTGCCCTGGACGTGGCCGAGGCTGTGGACAGCAGCAGCCGCAGCAGCCCGGCCAGCGCAGTGTCAGAGCTGCGTGGGAGCACCAGGCGCTCCGCAGAGGCAGCCGGCCATGCAGAAGGGGGGGAGCTGCATCCCAGTGGTTCTGCAAAGCGCAGCAGGAAATGACACTGCCAGTGTGGGTGAGGCAACCCGGTCCATTTCCAGTCCCCACCTTTTATTTAATTATTTCATTTGTTGCACATCAGTGCTGTAACGTTGTGTCAACATTATAAAATTTATTTTTCACATCCATAACCTGTCTGTGCATCTGTACTCACTCAGAAATAGTTTTCGGTTATCTCCTCACGTCTGTATCTGCCATCACTTGGTGTAGACACCCCAGCAGGTTGTGTTTGTGGCACAGCAACGTCGTCGTCATGGTCCTCGTAGTCTGACAACTCCACCTCAGTGCCCTTCTTCACCGCAAGGTTGTGCAACATTGCACAGACAGCTATTATCTTACAGCAGGTGATGGGGGTATACTGCCTTGCACCTCCACTCCTGTGCAAGCATCTGAACCTGCTTTTCCAGATGCCAAAGGTCCGTTCTACTACATTCCTTGTGCTTTTGTGGGCCCGGTTATACCTCCTTTGGCTGGGTGTAGAGGGGTTGAGGTAGGGGGTGAGTATGAATGAGCGGAGGGCATATGCGCTGTCGCCTAGAAGGAAAAGGGAATACATCACTCACATGCATACATGTACTTCACAGTGCTATTTTTGTAATGGGGGTCTGATGATGTGTCTCACCTAGGAGGTATCCTTCACCAAATTCCCCTGCCGTCAGCCGTGCATAGATGCAGCTGTTTTGGAAAATGTAGGAGTCGTGGGTACTCCCTGGGAATTTTGCAACCAGGTCTGTGATGGCGCACTTAGCATTGCAAATCACTTGCACATTGATGGTGTGTGTAGACTTCCTATTGCGGAATATGTATTCTGTGTCAGCAGGGGGGCAAATCGGAATGTGCGTGCCATCAATGCAGCCAATGATGTGGGGAAATCGTGCCATCTGGTAAAAGTCTGCTTTTGTTTGTACCAGTTCCACATGGGTTGCAGGGAAAGAAATGTATTGGTCCACCCTCTGTATCATGGCGTCAAGGAATTTGTGGAAAAACCTTGACAGGCTGCTCTGGGTCACCCCTCCTACCGCAGCAACTGCACTTTGATAGCTGCCAGACGCAAGCAGGTGTAGGCTGCATCGCACCTGCACGTGCGTTGGGATGGCGTGTGCCCTTGGGGTGGGGTGGTCCAACAGTGGTTTTAGGTCCCTGATGAGCTCCAGTATGGTGTCTGAGTCCAGCCTGTACCTCTGTAGGATCTCTGCCTCTGTGAGCATGAACAGGGTGATCCTCTGTCTGTAGACCTGCTCCTCTCTTTGCCATTCCCTCTCTCCTTCCTGCTGTAGCTGTAGCCGCCTTGCAATGACATAAAATGCCGCCATCCTGCAAGTTGCATTGCATTTTGGGTCTCTTTTTATAGGTTGCAGTTGGTAACCACCTGATTCCAATCCATGGTAAATACCGATTTTGAAATACCGATTTTGAGCCAAAATCGGTATTTCTGTGCTTCCCTACATCTCTATCTGAGTTTTAATGAATGAATGAAATGAATGAATGAAATGAAATGAAATGAAATTTCATTTGTAGAGCGCATGGCTGCCCGAAAGCGTCCCAGCGCTTGCTTAGGGAACCCGTCCTGGTATTCCCCTGCGAGATAACGCATTACTGGGCATCCTCAAGGTGAAAGCCAGGCATGCCGCTGCGAGGGGCCGTTGTGGAGATTAAGCAAGTTATTGCCCAGAGTTACAGAGTGGGACTCCATGATTGGAATAGGCACCGAGGCGAGAATTGTCAGGTCCGGGGAACTTTTGAGCCCAAGACCCGCCGAGGCGGGGAATTGAACCCTGGTCCGGGCCAGACCTCTGCATCAGGGTTTGCCGCTCCAACCACTTGTGCCACACTTCTCCACTTTTAGCCTGTCCGATTCAGTAATTTACCGAATCAGTAACTCTCCCGAATCGGTAGATGGTCCGATTCGATATATTTACCGATTCGGAAACTCTACCGATTCGGTAGATGGTCCGATTCGGTATATTTACCGATTCGGTATGTTCGGGATTCGGTAAATTACCGATTCGGTGTATTTCCGATTCGGTTTTTTACCGATTCGGTATCTATACCGATTCAGTAAAAATACCGATTCGGCCGGTTTTCTGGCTCCTACATCCCGATGGCTGGATACCGCTCGGTAAGGGCCGAAAATCGGTATTTTCGGCTGTTACCGATCGGTATTGGGCCACCTACATCGGGCCCTAAGAGTAGTAACAGGGAGTTAACCTTAGCCCTGTTCCTCCCCCCGCCTCCAATATAGCCTCATTTGCCCTGTGCTTATACATTTCCTGAGTCGGATCTATTCGGCCCCCCAAAGGTATGTTGCTTGGTTGTCCCAACATTCTAGTCTCACCACCTGTGTCAGAGGATCCCCAACCACGGTCTTACTGTTCAAGTCCCTCTTCTCCAGATCTGGATTCACGTTCCTCTGCCCCAACCACGGGCAAACCATCGATCCAGTCTGCTGCCACTTCCGGGTTGTCGAAGAACCAGGCCTTTCCCTCCACTTCCACACGCAGACGAGCCGGGTACATCATAGCATATCGCATCCCCTTATCCCTTAAACTCCTCTTCACTGGAAGGAAACTTTGTCTTAATTACTGGACAGTCTGGGTGGAGTCTGGGAAGAAGAAGAGCATCGCAGTGGGGACCCTGTTCTTGCCGCCTGCAGTATGGCATCTCGGTCTCGAAAGTTAAGCACTCTGGTGATCATCGGGCGGGGGGGCTCCCCAAGTCTGGGTCTCCCCCCTGGCACTCTGTGGGCCCGTTCTATTGTAAAAAAGTTGCTGAGACCTTTCGGCTTGAGATGGTTCATAACAATGTCTTCAACAAATAGATCCAGTGCCTGACCTTCCGACCGCTCGGGCACTCCGAGAATGCGCATGTTGTTGCGCCTAGCCCTCCCCTCATAGTCGTCCAGCATCCAATCCGTGGTGTCCCGAGAGGCTTTGAGGGCGCGCACCTCCTGCTGTAACTCTGCAACATCCTCAATCAGGCTCGCCGTCTTCATATCTAGTAACTTCACCTTTTCGTTGGCTTTTGTAAGATCTGCACGTTTAAAGTTCACCTCTATAGTGACTGTATCTAATTTATTGTCCAAGGACTCCATCTTGGCACCCAGTGAAAACTGAACTCTATTAATTGCCGCAATGACGTCTGTCAACGTTGCTTCGGTTGGAGCGTCTAGAGCACCATCCCCCACCGACTGGGTCTTCCTGGGTTCCACCAGTGATCCCTTGGGCAATGCATAGCGATCTAATTTGTTAGATTGCACTTGCCTCGCCCCCTTCAAGGACCTAGACATTGGCTTGTCATAGTCAGGCTTCGTCGCCATCGCCTCACCTTAACTTCCGTGCGGAGAGCCACCAGGTCCGGCCGGGCACCGCACAGCGGATGGCAGCGACAGTCTCTACGGCCGGCAACACGGCACTCCAACCCCAGTGGGGCACGTCCTTCAGGCTGAGATCAATATCTCCACCAGCGATGTGTCTTACTTTCTCCTGGGTCTGCCAGAGTTGCCCGACCGCTGACTCACACGTTGTTGCCACAGGAGTGTGGTTATCTGCCAACTGTAACTATAGACCCGAGTTCGGCTCCCGGTCACCCTCTACGCTGTCGGCCGCCGCCTATCCGGCTTCGGTCATCTGTTTATTAAACCGCTGGTATCACCAACCTGCGGCGTCAAGTGCGAGGGGTCGACTCCCTTCAAGGCCGGTCAGCGGCTCTCAGTCGCTGGCGTAGATCATGTGGCTGCGTGACATTGAACTCAGGATAATCCACCCAATCTCCCAGTTTCCTGCGGCGGCAGTGAAAAGCAATATTAACCGCAGGCAAAGCACCCATGACCTCCCCACAGGCCTGTCTGTGCCTCCAGCCGCATACGTCCCCAGCTAGAACCTTCAGCACCGGCCAGCTCTATATCGATGATGTCACCCGCTTATCATTCTTCCGTCTCCGCATCTGGTCCCACTGTCCACATGCTGGTAAGGCTGTCGTGCCCCTAACGCAGTTGCCCAGATCCCCAGCGACACTCCACCACGCGGGTCTCCCCAAATGTCTCAGCCTGGTCTCAGTCGCTCTTCCTATCGCACCGATGTGCCACATATAGTCTAAATGGCAAGGTCCTCACGATCGAGGGCTGCTCTTTTCCGCCCCCGCTGCTATTGTGCAATTTAAGAGTCTCCGGGCTGTACACTCAGCACACCGGCCCCCGGACGTAACGCCACATTCAGCAGTTTGCCGCTTCCGACTCACCGCCGATATTTGCCCCGTTTCACAGCAATGATCCTGAGTGCGCTTCTCATCGGAGGCACCAGTAGGTGTCTCCATCACCGGTCCGGGAGATCTGTGCAGCAGTAGGGCCACAGCGGGGCAACGAAGACCCGGACCACTCGCGGGACCGGACCGGATACTTCCGGTTGCCGGCCCCGCTGTTATTCCACTACCGCCGGGGTCGGAAACAACTCGAGACCCAGGCTCGCCAGCTCACAGGCCACAAACTTGCAGGCGGTGTTTCTCTGGTTTTATACGCCAAAACGGGAAGCGGAATCCAGCGTCCGGAGTCGTTTTCTCTCCGCCGCCAGATTCACAGCACAGGGTACAGGATTTCAGACAGGATATCACAGGAGGCGGCCATCTTGGACTCGCGTGTGGCTCCTCCCTCAACACCTCTGGTAGTTAGTTTTAATGTTGAGTTTATTAAAATAGGAAGAGACACAGGGCATACACTATGGTGTTTCATTATTTACATGCTGGATTACTTTGGCGTTAGTTATCCTCCACAATCAGACTGTATTTTTTTTGTATACCAAATGCAATTGGGAATTGAGGGATTAACGGTATAGCACCCGCTGGAAGTCTGGACTGGTTATACTGCTACTCCCACATGGACAGCGAGCCCATACGAATGGAACTGCTGGGTCTTCCTTACTGTTTGATGTCTCAACTATCTTTCCCTTTGTACTGTGGTAGAGGTGATTGTATAACTAGAGACTCTACAAGATGTTATGGTATACCCTTTAAGCTTCAGACTTCTAAAGTAGAGATGATCCTCTGCCATGGTATCTACCTTCAATGCTTATGATTTCCACTGTTAAACCCAGAGATACCTATTGTAAAAGGTTTACCACATGCATGACTGTATATGGATTGTTTGTTTTGCAAACTAACAAATGCCAATAAAAAGATATTTAAGGGGGCGTGGCTTGCCACCGACAAAGATGGCAGCAGCCTAGGAGAGCTCCAGAGGCCACGGAGCGTGCCCCGATAATCCTGGCATTTATCCTGATATCTGCACCACCAAAATAGAAGGCGGAGGTGTCGCAGCACCTCCGCCGGCCACTGCCGAAGTTGGGAAAGAAAAGAGAGCGGCCGGAGCCGCCGGAGACCGATGGGAGGAGCTGCGGCCTAGACACTGCAGTGAAGCCGGGGACTGAAGTGATCACTGCAGCCGCCCACGAAAGAAGGTATTCAACGGCTCGTGCGCCGGTCCTGGGCGAAATATGGACGCAAAATCCAGACGGCACCAAGATTAAAAGCGGGACCGACCAGACCACCAATAGAGCAAGGGTGAGACGCAGGCGAGGGCCCAAGTCAATATAGGCCTGTGATGAATACTGTGGCGCAGAAGAATCGTGGGAGGGCCCTGAGTGGGCCTACCTTCCTGCCACGAAGAGGCGCATAGAGGAGAACAGCGGAGGGAAGCAGCCTAATATAGCTCGCACTACAAGCGGTGGGGACTAAAGTGATCATTGCAGCCGCCCACCGAAAGAACGTAGTCGGAGGCTTGTGCGCCGGTCCAGGGTGAAACATAGACGCTTAATCCAGACGGCACCAGGAACAAAAGCGGGACCGACCGGACCGCCAACGGAGCAAAGGTGAGACGCGGGCGAGGGCCCAAGTCACTACAGGCCCGTGACAAGAACTGTTGCTCAGCAGCATCGCAGGAGTGCCCTAAGAGGGCCTACCTTCCTGCCACACAGTGGGGCATAGCGCAGAATAGTGCAGGGAAGCAGCCTATAATAGCTCACACTCCACGCGGGATAGAAGACCGGGGGGGATCAAGCTGACTGGGGAAAATTAACGTATAGTGCCGCAACGGCGCTGCATAGGCGGTGAAGTGGAGCAGAAGTGGAAGCGTGACACAACAGAGGTGCGGCGTAGACACCACGGCTGCGCAGCAATCGCCTAAGGAGCAGCGGTGGGGCCAGCAGTGGCCGCAAAATACGATCACCGGTGGTCAGTGACAACCGCCTGGCTAGGAAGAAATTAGAGGCAAAGCCACAGAGACGCTGTGATGCCACTAGGAAAAGCTACCCAGCGCCAATGCGCCTAAAACTAATAACCCCTTTTGGCCCCTGCGGACGGCTCCCCTGCAAGAAAGAAGCAAACTCTGGATTGTGGAACAATACACTTTATAGCCGCCATCTCCAAATCCCATTTATCCAGGACCACAGCCAGGTACCCACGATGAGGAGCTACAGACACCTACCCCCAATACTGGTCCAGTACTAACTGTACGTGACCGGCCCCGCCTGCCTACACCGTCTGAACGAGATCCACTCTCCTCAAACTTGAAGCGTCATGAGCGGAAGGGGACCAAGGTCGGTACAAAGCAATCGCATAGACAAATATGCAATCACTAAAGAACAACAAGACGCGCCCAACACGCTGCCGAGCGCTACCAACAGTCAACAGGCAGAACAACCAAAAGAGATTACCCTACATGATGTGATGACTACTTTGCAGTAAATGCAAACTTCCATTGGTACTATCTCTTGTGACATAACGCTGCTTAGAGCGGACTTTTCCAAAATGAGCAGGAGAATGGCAGAGGTTAAAGCCACCACGACAGCCCTCTCAACAGACTCGGCGACCCTGCAGCAGCAGGTACGCCACCTAGAACTTACGACCAAGCAGATGGCGGAGAAACTGGACGATCAAGAAGGGCGCTCACGGTGCCACAACGTCAGCTTGGTAGGTATGCCGGAAAGTTTCAAGGGGCCAGTGCTAGATCTATTTGTGGAAGACCTGGTCCAAACACAATTACAACCCCGTGGACTCTCCAAATTCTTTTCGGTGGAATTAGCCCACCGAGTGCCGGGCAGACAACCCAAACCGGGAGCCCCCACCCCCGCTACCTATCCTGGTACGAATATCTAACTTTAGAGATAAAGATGCAATCCTGCATGCGGCACGATTCTGACCACCTCTCCGAATTGATAACAGCGAGGTAACCCTCTACCCGGACTACACAGGGGGAGTCACTAAACAACAGCGGAATTTTACAGAGGTCAATGGAGAGCTCCGCAACAGAGAACTTACATATGCAATGCTTTATCTGGAAAAGTTGAGAGTCGCAGCAGAAGGCAGAAGCTGGTTCTTCGCGCCGCCGGAAGAGGCGCAAGATTGGCTGGAGGGCTTGCACCTAGCTAAAGGTAGCAACAGGCAGGAGGCAAGATGGCAGCGGCAACCCTCGCAAACTGCCCAGCACGTGGGGATGGAAGAAAAGCCAGGACTGAACGCTGGTGCAGGAAATGGGAGTGACGTAGAATGACAAAGTGAAAGAACTACCTCAAGGCCATGAGACGTGACCTGAGCAATGTTGCCCTCTTGGATACACCCCTACATCACATCAGGGCCCAATTACTGACCTAAAGACAGACTGCTAAGCGGTGGAAGGGTCGCCACGCTTACAGGCTGCAAGACAAAGACTGCAATAGACTTTGTGAGGTGACACATAAACACTGCGCCCCAGATGGGACGGAAGTTTTTGCGGATCGCACATCACAGACTGCAAAGACGCTTTTGGGAGTGCGCGGAGGTCATGGAGCGACTCTCCCCCCTTCACACAAGTACACAGTTATGGGACTTAAGCACTCTACTGAGTTGGGGAGGCAGGTAGTTTTAAATCCGCGAGGTAGGGAGGGGGTGGAGGGATGGGATCAGTTAATGATAGGTTTCTTAGTTCTGAATGAAGCCTTTGTTTGCAAAGTTACAGCAAGGTTCATCATAAAACACTGCAAGGCAGACAGATTTAGAGCAGGCCAGGGCTGATTGACCATTAAAGATAACTATGACAGACACAGACCAAGACAATAAGAATTATGTCTCACAGTCACAAGACACCCAGCGGCAAGGCCCCCCACTGACTGAGATCTTGTGGAACGTGAATGGGTTAGGGGATAAAATTAAACGTGGGTTGGTGTTACACTACCTTAGATGGAAAAACCCGGCAGTGGCGCACCTCCAGGAGTCACACCTACAGGGGACGACTGTCAAGGCCTTGGACCGATGGGGCTTTCGAATGGTTGTCCACTCCGAATTTACCTCCAGGTCTCGAAGGGTCAGGATCCTTATAAACAAGCGCTTTCCTTCGATAGTAACCAGGACACACCGAGACGATCAGGGGAGATTGGTGGCAATCACAGGCCAATGGTATGGCAGACTATACAATATTATGTCGGTGTACATACCTCCAACGTGACCTCGGGAAATTCTTACTCGCACTTCCCTGTGGAGAGCTAATTATTTGTGGCGACTTCAATGCCACTATGAATGCAGTTGTCGACCGACAGCCCCCTAGAGACCCTGGCGGACCTACCCATAGGTTGCAAGAATTTATAGACGCGCTTGGACTGGTAGATGTGTGGAGGACCAGATATCCGGACGAAAGACAGTACACATTCAATTCTGGCGCACATAATAGCCTCTCCAGGCTCGACTACATCTTTACCTTAGCCACAGGGATGCTAGGCATGACAGAGATTAGACATCTGCCCAGAGGTATATCGGACCACTCCCCAGTCCTCGTTGCTTATGCACCATTTACCCCACAAAATCAAAGAATGTTTCCTATCCGACCAGGGTATCTTAAGAATCGCAAAATAAGAAAAGACCTCATTAAGGTGACAAAATGCTATTTCGAAGAAAATCAACACTCAGTTCCCTCTTCAACAACCCCCTGGGAGGCATATAAGACAGTACTCTGTGGGCACGCCATCTCCCTAATTGTGGGACAGAAGAGAGAACGCCAAAAACATATTGAAGGTCTAGAATTAGAGATCGCATTAGCGGAGGCGGCCCAGGCAGGGACCCTACTGAAGAGAAGACACACAGACTACACTTGACATAGCAGGAATTTAGAGCATTCACGCGTGAAGAGGCCTCTAGTAGACTGACCAAGACACAACACAATATATATGAACTGGGAGATAAAGCAGGCCGATTATTGGCCTGGTTGGGAAAGACAGAAAGAGGGAATAATTGGATAACTCAGATAAGGTAAAATGACGGCGACTTAGTCTGTACGCCGCAGCAAATCACTGAAGCACTAGAGCAACATTACGAGGCCATATATACACCAGTTGCCACTGCAACGGTGTAAGAGAACCTCACATTCATACACGATATACACATGCCTACAACTGGCGAAGATGCCATAACTGCCCTAGATGAGGACATCACACCAGAGGAACTATGCAAGCAATTAGGACGCTGGACAGAGGAAAGGCGTTAGGGCCCAATGGGATTCTGGTGTAATTTTATAAACAAGCAGCCCCTCAACTAGTACCACACCTCTTGGCCATGTACGGCGAGAGTCTAGACAAAGGGATCCTACCTAGAGACCAACGTCTTGCCACAATAGTTGCAATACATAAGCCCGGTAAGCCGACACAAGAATGTACATCCTACAGACCGATCTCCCACCTCAATGCGGAGGCAAAAATACTCGCCAAGACGCTAGCAACTAGGCTGCAACCACACTTATCAACAGGAATCCATCTGGAGCAGTCCAGATTTATGCCCCACCGTAACGCAGCACTTAATCTTAGAAGACTGCATGGCGTAATGGAGCGTGGATCGACTATAGCAGAGGACGCAGCCATACTTGGTGGAGCTGACCTCCCTCGGTCCAGTCACGAAGGAGGAAGTCTTGTCGGTGCTGAGATCTATGAAGAGCGGCTCCCCGAAAGACCCAGCACCTATTAAATATCTTAAACAGGTGTCATCCACTATCGTCGGCCCTGCGACGGACTTGATAAACCTGTCTCTCGCCCATGGGGTGGTCCCACCCAGTTGGAAAGAGGCGGTGGTTAAGGCTCTTTTGAAAAAACCCAACCTCGATCCCGCCGATCTCGCCAACTTTCGGCCTATCTCTTTGCTGCCGGGTATCAGTAAGGTGGCTGAGAAGCTGGTGAATGGCCGCCTTTCCAACTTCTTGGAAGCCAATTCCCTCCTGGGCGACTCACAAACGGGTTTTCGCCCCGGTCAGGGGACCGACACCGCCCTGCTGGCGGTCGTGGAGAATGCGAGGAGCATGCTGGATTCGGGGGGATCAGTGGCAGTGATCCTCCTGGACCTCAGCGCTGCTTTTGACACCGTGGACCATCAGGTGCTTCTCCAACGGCTGTCGGGGGTGGGGGTCACGGGTTTGGCCCTCAAATGGTTCGCCTCCTTCCTGGAAGGTCGTACATTTGAGGTGTGGGAAGGCCAGGAAAAATCATCCTCTACCCCTCTCCAGTGTGGTGTGCCACAGGGCTCTTCATTGAGCCCTACCTTATTCAACGTTTACATGGCCCCCCTGGAGAGTGTGGTACGGCCGCTGGGTATCAAAATCATCAGTTACGCTGATGATCCTCAGCTGGTGGTAGGCCTTTCCCAGTCGGCGCACCATCCCGACCGGCTGCACACGTGTCTTGAAAAGATCTACACGTGGATGTGCAGCTCAGCCCTAAAGTTAAATGGCTCCAAAACGGAACTGATGCTGCTGGGGAACTCCTCTCCATCTTTGTCCCCCAGCAGCTGGCCAGACTGTCTGGGACCGATGCCTCCCCCCAAGCAGGAGATCAAGAGCTTGGGGGTATGGCTGGAGCAGGACCTATCGTTTAAAACCCACGCCAAAAAGACTGCTGGCGTGTGCTTTGGCCTGCTCCGTTCAGCCCAGAAGATTCTGCCCTTGCTCCCAGTGGCCACCCGAAGGCTTCTCATCCAGGGACTTATCATCTCGCGGCTGGATTTCAGCAATGCGCTATTCCTGGGCGCACCCGAATCTTCCCTGAACCGACTGCAGCAAGTGCAGAACGCGGCTGCCAGGCTTTTGACGGGTCTCCCTAGGCGTCAATCTGCCCGCCCAGCGTTGAGGGCACTGCACTGGCTCCCTGTGAGGGACAGGGTGAAATTCAAGTCACTCTGTATCGCCCACAAAGTTCTGCACGGGGTAGGTCCACCTATTCTGGAGGAGATGGTCCAGCCCTACAAGGCCTCCCGCTCTCTTCGCTCTGACCACCAACATCTCCTACAGGTTGGCAGGGTGAAAAAGGCAAGAACTGGTGGCAGAAGGTTTTCAATAAATGTGGCCTCCTTGTGGAACTCATTGCCCCTACAACTGCGCTCGGAAGCCAGCCTTCTCAGGTTCCGTAAACTTTTAAAAACCTTTTTGTTCTCCGCTTAATCCCTGCATTCTTTTAGTAGTGTTATGTTCTGATAAGCGCTGGGATGCCTATTGGTAACCAGGCGCTATACAAAACTCAGAATAATAATAATAATAATAATACTCTCTCTAGGTGCGCGAATGGCGTTCGACTTAGTAGAGTGGCCTTTCCTTTTCGCAGTCTTTAAACATGGAGAAGTGTGGCTCAATGGTTAGAGCGGCAGACCCTGATGCAGAGGTCTAGCCCGGGACCAGGGTTCAATTCCCTGCCACGGCGGGTCTTGGGCTCAAAATTCCACGGACCTGATCATTCTCTCCTCGGTGCCTATTCCAATCATGGAGTCCCACTCTGCAACTCTGGGCAATAGCTTGCTTAATCTCCACAACGGCCCCCACCACGCTAAGGATGCCTGGCCTCCACCTAGGCGGTGCCCAGGAGTGGACGTCTCACAGGGAAAGCCAGGACGGGTTCCATAGCGGTATTCGTACAAGCGCCTTGAGACCCTTGCGGGTGAGTAGTGCGCTATACAAGTATCAATTTACATTTACAAACATATGAGATATGGACCAAAATTCTGCGCATGGATTCAACTGCTGTATACACGACCGCTGGCGCAGGTAGGAGTGAACGGCCATTTATCGGCTGAATTCCCGTTGGGTAGAGAGACAAGACAAGGCTGTCCGTTATCGCCACTTCTATTTGCCATAGTGCTTGAGCCTCTGGCAGCATGGATTAGGCAAGGCCTTACGATACGGAGGCTGAGATTGATGGGATATAAATACGATGAATACATGTTATTGGCCTAATATATACAATATAACTTTATAACCGTACGTTAGCATTGCATTAATCTCATTGTATCATTGATGTTAGGAATGGTTCATTTTAGTATCGCTTAAACCAGAGTTCTTCGATCTGTGGGGCGCGCCCCCCCATGGGGGCGCACACCATCCCAGGGGGCGCGCACTCAACCCTAAAATCTTACCTTTGTTGTCCTAGGCAGCGCAAGTCTTCACCCATTTCAAATGGGAATTTCTTTATTTAGAAAACTCCTGGTGACAGAGGGTTGGAGGGGTGAGGGAGGGGAAATCATTGGGCACGACGCGCCCATGCTTTTGTCAGCTAAGTGCTAACAGTTCACCGTCCCAGGAGGGGGTTAATTCGCGCTGAAATGCTTCAGCTGCAGTGGGAGGCAGTGTCTCCTCTGCTGAAACCGAAAGCAAAGGAATAGACAGTCCTGTTCCTTTGCGTTCGATTTCAGTGTACCCAGCGCTCCTTTCTGTGTGGTCAGATCACTGGCTTCTCGTCGGATAGTTAGACCAGCCTGCTTGGTGGTCCCCTACCGTGTGTGACACGTTCATCCAGCTATATCGTACCTCGAAAAAGTGTAGTTCTAGGACCTGCAGTTTCATTTGTTACTTTGCGGTTGGACTTAAAATCCCATCATGCACATTACAGCACTTACAGTTGAGTTGGGCATTTTGCTGATTGCATCAGGTTGTTTTTTCTGTGAACTCCCTCCTATTGCAGGACATGTTTTACGTTACCATCGACGGAATCTGTCCAAGTCCCATCACGCACATGGCGGAAAGACTAGGATGAGCAGATAATGCAACATAGTTGGGTTGGATCAGTGGAGAAACAAAGCTTGGGTTGGGGGCATCCCTGCAGCGTGGACAATAACACTCATTTGTGTGCAGGATGTTTTTATAGGCATCTGCAGCATATCTGGGTATTGCCCCCCTCCCCTGTCACCAGGGCTATTTTGAATCCCAAAACACGAAGCATACTAGCACTTGCAGTTTCCCTTTCCCACTATAAAGATGGCTTAGTGGTGTTTGCTAAAAATCAAATCTAGGTGATAGTAACCCCTGACGAGATACTGCAGCTCCCACTTGCTACCTACCTACCTACCTTTAGTTCAGCAGGAGTAGTGGCACCGCGCCCTGGGCGTAAAGGACACTTTGCTGCCCAAATTTTGCTATATTTGACTCCCTATCTTTGGGTGGGTGGGGACGGGGGTTAGTTCTATCCTACATTGCTACTACCGATGACGGCCGCAATCCATATTGCACAATGGGAGGCAGTTAGTTTGGTGTACATCACGGACAGTGCAGCTTTTCTGAGTCCTTCAGCAAAAAACACACATAAGCTTTACAAAAACACAGCCATGGGATGACAAAAAAAAGAAAATCACGTTAAAAATTTTACAAATACCAAAGAGAGGAAAAACTGGCCTAGACTGGCAATGCAAAGAGTGAGAATAACGAGTGTCTGATATATGACAAAGCTTGATTGTGAAAGCAGGAATAGCCAAGCACAAGCAGATTAAGACTTCCTTTTAGCTTCCTTTTTATATGCTTCAAAAGTACCTTTAAGTGTTTTTTATATTGTTAAATGATCGAAAACCTAATTTACTTTATGATTTTGATAATGATATTTCTTTATATTTTTTCAGAATGTGTGTTTTACGTTCTTTGTACCATTATAACAGTAGCTGAGCCCGGCTGCGGCCCGGTAGGCTTGGTCCCTCCCAGTTGCCTGATAAATTACCGCCACCGATGTGCCATCAGTCATGCTGCAACCAATGAGCACAGCAGCTTGCTGCACCCACTCTCACTGAGACTGCCCACCCCCCCACCCTTTCCCCCGGCGCTGCACGGTGACCCTGACTCATGAGCCAGCCAGCCAGCCTCTCTAGCCCTGACTTTGGATGACTGGTGCAGGTGGGATCTGATACCACATTGGAACCATCCATGAGCTATCTTTACCGCAGACGGTTGACGGTGTCCTGCATTGACAACGGTGAAAATCAGCCGCAGCTGGCATTAGTTACTGTTGGAAATACCACAGTCATCTGCGGTCAGAGCGGCGAGTTCAGGAGGAGCAGGAGCTGCGCATTTTAAGTTAAGAAACGCAGGCAGCAGCAGGAGGACCATCGGTAGTGACGCACATAGCCTAGTATTGTGAGTCTGCCGGAAATGGCCCGTGATATGTACGCGGCGGTCAATTATGTAGTGTACCAGATTCCAGAAATTTCTGGCAGGTGGCGGGGGGGGCCCAACATCTAAAAAAATTCAGCTGGGAGGGGCTCAACCTACAAAAGTTTGAAGACCTCTGGCTTAAACCTAAGCGTGTGACCGGAGCCATCTTGTTTCGTTTCCCTGTCTCTAGTACTGTTTTCCTGAAATCACGTGATTAAGCTTTCTGCATGAAACTACGATGGCAGACTTAGCTGTCTACTCCACTCTTTAGTTTCATGCTCAGGGAAACCCAAGGTCACACCTGCCCTTCTTGTGGGATGCGCACATTCTAGCAGATCCCGTTCCTGCACTCCCCGAGCTACAGATAGAAAGGGAGGCCCCTTACTGACCTACCCCCGGAATAGCTTAGGCCCAGTTACTAGCAATCAATTGTGCCTTATATGGGTCTTCCTGCTGGCTCACTGACAAATTGTATCTTTCCTAGTAAGGTGACATTGTGCTATGTGTGAAACGTATATATGCTTTGCCCTGTTTTTATGTAGTCAGTCTCCTCTGCGCACCTCCGAGGGTCGTGTAGACTGAGGCTCCCCTGTCAGGGCTTGTATCTGCAGAATAAACGATTGAACCTTCTCCATTGCCGACTGACTTGTTATTCATGAATAAGGTATATGGGCTATTGGTGAGTATAGTCCATTAGTATAATTTTGGTTCCTTCAGTTGGCGACTCCGCCGGGACTCCGTGATAGGGTCGTCCCCTCCTGTAAACAGGAGTAGAAGGGGCAGGGAGGAGTTCTGGCCGAGTGGGTGGACGGAAAGAGAATCCTGATTTGAAAGACCTGTTTTGTGGTACGAAAACAAGAAATTCCACTCTCGAGCCCAGTATCCCTCCCAGCTGCTGAAGACCCTACGCCGGAGTCCTACTGGCTTAACCCGAGAGAAGAATAGACTGTGCCGGTCTGTCTAGGAGTCGGCAGTGGAGAATTCGCAATCAACCTGAGTGCACCAGGTGAGTGAATCTTTGATTGTATTGGATGAGAAACACTTGGAAGAAGTGTCTCCTTGGTAGCGGTTTACTGCATACTGAAAGTGGCCGGGGAAGCCGGACCCCAAGGGAATCTGAGGGTCTGACGTTGCGGCGAAGTGGCTGCGGGGGTAGATACCTCACGGACTTGTTTGGTGAAAACTTGAGACAACACCTGGTGCCTTAGCGGTGTACTGAGTTACTCGCTCGGCCGAATCCTCTTTGGGAAAGCCCTGGGAGCAACTGGGTAAGCTAGGGTTCTGGAGCTACGCGCCCAGACGCCCGGCCCAACCAGAACAGGACCATGGGATGGCCTGTAAGAGGGTTCGTGGTTCGCCTACCAGGTGATCTCAGAACAGTCTAGCGACTGTTCCTTTTGTTTTTGAATTTTGTTGGTCTGGAATTCTGTTGAATCGGTTCCCCGAACAGGAGTCGACGGGCTCTGTTCGTTCTGAAGACATGTCATTTGTATAGAACAAGTAACCAGTACTGAAAAAGTTATTGCCTTGCGACGCTTTACAGCACTTTATTGCGAGAAAATACAAGAATATGAGAGTGTGAGTGGTGGGAAGGATGCGTCCAAATGTGAATGGTTTTTTGAGTATATGAGTAGAATTGTGTGAACATTACAATAATGTCTTGTTTTAGTAAAATATGTTTTGGGTGCTGCTGTCGGCGAAATAAACGGCTGGAAGAAAGACAGCCTGGCCCTCCCGAGGGCAGCCCCAGTTTTGATATAAATGTAAAACACGGTCTTACACCGATTTTGCTTAATACAATTTGGAATAAGTATACCGAAGATAATTCCGATTTGCAATGGCCTCTAAAGGGGTCGTTTGACGAGAAAAAGATTAATTACATCCAAAACAAACTGTTTATGAAGAAAAGCCGCCAATCGATGTTTGATTCCTTGAACTTATGGTTGAAGGAGGCAAAACGACGACGGATAAGAGAAGAGAAATTGGGAAAGCTTAAATCTGGACAGACAGTCACCCAGAAAGCTATAGCTTATGATAAAGGGAAGGTGGAAGAAAATATCGCACAAATGGATAGGCAGTTCCGTTTAGAGACGGACAAAAGTTATATGACTCGACCGGAGACAGGAGACGAAATAGAGGATTTATTAGAAGCCCGACCACCCCCTCCTTATGCCCCACAGGTATTGTACCCAGCTGTGCCTTTGTTACGGGCGGGCCAAATTGGAGCAGCATCGGAAGCGGGAGCACCGGTAACGGCTGCCACGCCCCTACTGACGGATCAGTACGAAGTGCGTTACTTCCCTCTCCCACTCTCCGAACAACTACCTCACATTTGATATCCCTACAGCCGGGCGCGGCTGTCCCTTCCCCTTCGCACCCTGTATTTCTCTCCCCTCCAACTCAAGCCGCTATAGATCCCCGATACACAGCTTGTCTAGATACCACACCCAAACGCCTTAGACCGGACTTGAGTGATCAGCAAGTCTATACTAGGTCGTCATTGGGTACGGAAGAAAGGAAGGCCATAGTGATTCAGGCATGCCAGTGGATGCGGAACGCCATTTACACCTTGGAGGACATTTGGAGCACCATGAAAGATTTTGAACCAGTTGCGCAGCAACTAGCTTTAGAGAACATGGCAATCCGATTTCACTATGGGAGCAGTGTTTTGAGGAAGGAATACCTCCTCAAATACTGCGTGATATAAGAGATCGAGCTTTTAAATTCTAATTACAGGCTGATGAAGTATATCAGAACGTAGCTACTCTGGTGCATTATCGCGAACGAATGCACCGAAAGTGCACCGATTGGGGAGCACAGCACCACATGAGAGAGGTGCATCCCCTCTTTTATCCTGAATTACCTGAATTAAGGGATGGCGGTGGCCAAGTAACTAGGGCTCGCGTGGACGCTAGGCTTCAGGAACAATGGGTTTATACCCCTTGGAAACGAAGCAAGGTCCTCACTCTAAAAGCCCAGCTCCCCGACCTACGTAAAAATCCCACTGCTTACTATAAGGAATTGACTGAGGCCGCCAATTCCGCTATCATGACAATACGCGATATTGAACTGTTCTTTGGCCTTTGGATCCCGGTAGACATTTGGAGACAAATACATGACACAGATTATGCCCCCGAATTGGGAGGGACATGGGACCAATTAAAAACGTGGGACAAGGAACGAAAGCCTGGAGAAAAACCTAGAGACGAGGTACTAAAAGTATCAGCTAAGATTATTACTTATATGCAGACTCTCCTCCCTCCTAGAAAAGTTGACTGGGACAAATTGACAGCCTGTAGACAGAAGAAAGATGAAAGTGTGTCAGATTTCTTTACCAGGTTTGAGAAAGTCTTCAAAAACTTTAGTGGGCAAGACCTATCCACGGAGGGCGGGATACGGTTGTTTGTGAATAGGTTTGTTACAAATTTGCTCCCCGAAGTTATGTCCCGTCTCCAAGCAGCCGAAAGCACGTGGACTACGGCTGCCCCGTCAGTGATTCTCAGTGTGGCCCAATATTATGAACATCGAGAGAATGAAAGTAAAGAAAAGTCAGAAAAGAAGACTAAGGACTTGAAGACTAGGGTTCTGTTGCAGCAGGTTAGCAGAGGACAGAACGCAGGACGGGGAGGGCGTGGCTCATTCCAGAGGGGTGCAATGGCAGGAAGAGGTAGAGGAGGTCCCCCGAACATTGGTATAAATCAATGTTCCTATTGCAAACAGGAAGGGCACTGGAAGGCAGATTGCCCTCTGTGGCTGGCAAAGTATGGGGGTAATAGAGGACGAGAAAAGATGCAACATGAGGATTCCCGGAAAAATTATTTTGACAATCCCCAAACCAGACAGTACTACAACGAAAATTATAGGGATGATGGGTACGACGGACAGGATTATGCATGAGACAGCCAAGGACAGAGCAGTGGCCACTTTACAGTACCAGTTGACCAGGAGGGACTTTATGTACAAGGGGAACTGTTGGGAACATCGGGAACATTTCTAGTGGATACTGGGGCAATGAGTAGCTCAGTTGCCCATACACTGGTCCCAGGGGCTGCTCTGTCTGGCCAAAATAACGTATCAGTGGGATTCTCCGGTATACCGGTGGTAAGCCCCGTTTCCAAACCTTTGCCTTTCACTGTAGGCTCCATTTCTATACATGCACCTTTCTTTTTAACTTCAAACTGTGGGGAGAATCTTTTAGGACTAGTCATTTTGAAAAAATTACATGCACGGATTTATTGTTCCCCCGATGGTGTCTATTTGACAATGCAGAAACCAACCCTCGAATGCAGCCCAATATTTTGCTAAGAATGAAAGCCTTCCCCCAGAATTTTCTACGATTCCTCAGACACTGTGGGCCACAGGAGACACCGATGTTGGTTGTTAAGAATAGCCCCTGTGTCAGTAACCTTGAAACCTAATGTCCAGCTGCCCCGCATTCCGCAGTATAAAATTTCACCAGAAGGAGAACAGGCCTTGTTGCATATTATTCGTGACCTCATTCAGAAGGGGGTGGTGGAAGAGATAGCTGCTAATGTTTGTAACAGTCCGATTTGACCGATTTTGAAGAAAACACCCATTGACGGTGCCCCGGATTATAAGAACACATATCGTTTTGTGATTGACCTTAGAGAGGTCAATAACATTGTAGTTCCGCAATATCCGGTGGTACCTGATATAACTGCTATTCTGACAATGATCCCCCCTACAGCTCAGTATTTTTCAGTAATCGATTTAAAGAATGCTTTCTTTAGCATCCCGATTCATCCTGATAGCAGACATATCTTCGGATTCTCATTAGCTGGCCGAAGCTTTAGATTTACGCGCGCCCCTCAAGGCTATATTTATTTATTTATTATTTAAACTTGTAGCATTTATAGCCAAGCTTTGAAAGCAGTCCTCGATGAATTAATTTTGCCAGCTGGGAATACGATCATCCAGTATGTGGATGATATTTTGGTGGCCTCCGATACGAAGGAGGGCTGCAAAGAGGCCACGGTTAAATTGTTACAACATTTGGCTAAAAAGGGTAATAAAGTGTCCCTTTCTAAATTTCAGTATTGTCGACAGGAAGTGACCTACCTTGGCAACTTACTGTTGAAAGCGGGGAGACGATTGACTCCAGAGCGAATATCTGTAATAACTAACATGTCTGTCCCTCGTACTCAACGTGATGTTCGTGCTTTTCTTGGCATAACCTCTTACTGTCGCCAGTGGATTCCTAACTATTCACTTCTCTCTAAACCCTTGTTGCATTTGACAACCAAAGATGTGCATGAACCCTTACCCTGGACGGATGAATGTCAAGAAGCCTTTGATTCTTTAAAGTCTGCTCTTTGTTCTGCACCTGTCTTGGGTACTCCAGATTACCGAAAGCCTTTTTCACTTTATGTGCACGAGGTGGATGGTTGTTCACTTTCAGTGTTAACACATGGTTTTGGTGGAAAGCAGAGACCCTGTGCATTCTTTTCATCAGTCTTGGATAGTGTTGCACGAGAACTCCCGAGTTGCCTGAGGGCCACGGCTGCAGTAGCGGTGGCCATCCGGCAATCAGAGGGAATAGTTTTGAATACAGACCTCACAGTCATGGTACCGCATGCTGTGGATATTCTTTAACAGAACTAAGACCCAGCACCTTATGAGTGCTAGATTGACTGGGTACGAGCTAACATTGTTTGCACCCCATATCACGATCAAAAGATGTGCCACTCTAAACCCAGCCACACTACTACCCCTCCCTTCAAACGATGAAAAGGACGACGTCCATGATTGTATATTTAGAACAGAAAAAGAAACGAATGGACGCGTAGATCTTACTGACATCCCTTTATCTGAACCTCAAGGGGAGTTGTATGTGGATGGCTCTTGTTTTAAGTTACCAGATGGCACTGCGAAAGCTGCTTATGCTGTCACGACATTAAAAACGGTGGTGGAAACCGCAAGGATTTCCCATCACTCAGCCCAGGCAGCTGAACTAATAGCCTTGTTAAGAGCATGTGAATTGAGTGAATGGCTGAGGGTGAATATTTTTACGGACAGCCAGTACGCCTTTGGCGTGGCCCATAGTTTTGGGAGGCTGTGGAGGGAGAGGGGTTTCTTTACCACACATGGCCAGAAAATTCAACATGGCCCCTTAATTGACCGATTGTTATTTGCTTTGACATTACCAGAAAAAGTGGCCATCATCAAGTGCAGTGCCCATAAAAAAGTTATTGATTCCACTGGAAAGGGAAACGCGTTTGCTGATTCAGTAGCGAAAGAAACAGCTCAGACTAGAATGAACCCCATGTTCCCTAGCACATCGGCCCGGTGGGTAGCGGAAACATCCATGTTTGACAACACTATTGAAAGTGTGAGAGAACTACAGAAGGAGGCAACAATAGATGAAGTACAGAGATGGGAACAGGAAGTAGGAAATCTAGATAAAAATGATTGTTGGATAGATCTATCTGAGAAACAACGATGGTTACTGCCCAATGCATTAGTCTATGCTGTAGTGACAATGGCCCATGGTCCAGCCCATATAGGCGCGAAAGGTATTTGTGCCGTGTTAGATCCAGTATGGAACAACCCTAACGTTTCCAAAACTGCAGCACATATAGTGAAATACTGCCCAGTGTGTTTACGCCACAATCCTGGAGGTAGAGAATCTGTTCTGAGTGGAAATTTTGCCCCACCGTCCTTGCCTTTTGAGGTAATACAAATTGATTACTTTCAGATGGAAAGAGTGAATAATTTAAAATATGTATTAGTGGTGGTATGTGCTTTTAGCAAATGGGTTGAAGCCTACCCTACTAAAGAAGCTGCTGCAGTTGCAACTGCTAAAGCCCTGGTTAAAGAATACCTGCCCCGATATTGTTTGCCCCGTGTCATCTGGTCCGACAACGGGCCTCATTTTAATGCTCAGCTAGTACAGAGCGTTTGTAAAGGATTGCAGATAAAACAGAAGTTCCATGCCGCCAGACATCCCCAGTCGGCTGGACTAGTTGAAAAATATAATGGCACCCTGAAATTAAAAATGGCTAAAATCTGTGAGAGTACTGGATTGAATTGGCCTGATGCACTCCCATTGGCCCTGCTGTCTCTACGAACAACCCCTCACACTAGAACTGGATTGTCTCCTTACGAGGTGATCTTTGGCAGACCCGCTAATGTGTGGGGAGTCCCCAGACCCCGATCCTTTAGGGATATTGATTACCCTTTGATGACAGACTACCTGTACGCCTTGACTAAAGATTTGCGTTCTAATCATCAACAGGTATCGGACACATTGCAGCCACTACCGGAGGGTCCTGGACATCGATTGGAACCTGGCCAGTGGGTACTGGTGAAGAACTACCAACGGAAATCGAGTTTGGAGCCCAGGTGGTTGGAGCCCTATCAGATCCTTCTGGCAATGAGAACGGCGGTGAAAGTGCATGGAAGAAAGCACTGGATCCACGTTACTCATCTAAAACGCCTGCCGCTGCCTTTACCGTTTGATCTAAAAAACCGAGAAGGAATTCCGAGGCAGGAAGGAGAGCTGATTCAAAGCTTTGTGCCTTTTTCAGACGCCGAAGAAGTAGGGCAACCGAGTGAGGAGTTGCCCACAGTTGAAAGTGAGACAGCTCAATCAGCGGAGGCTGTCGTTTCTAAGGCACCACAAGTTTTGAACACATCAGATGCCTGTGCAGCAGAATTGTTTTCTGACCAGGAGCAACCTGGCCATTGTAAATACGACCTGCGGCCCCGAAAACAGCGCGGTGCCCCAGTTTCCAATGGTAGGAGCTAGACAGAGACTTGAGTTGAAAAACACCGGATAGAATTACTGGGGTGCTGAGCGAGACACTGGACTGAACTCGTTGAGAGCTTGGAACATTGTGTTAAATAGCTCTGTTCAGAAAGAAAGACTGAGTTAAGGGCTGCGGTCGTACTGCTGGAATCCAAAGGTTTGTTCTTTTTGATGAACGATAGGAGTCTGCCTGTGAGACTCTAACGGACACAGGGAGAAGATCCCTCAGTGGAGAGAAGAACCCTCTGGTGGTGTGCGTGCTTTGTGGATACAAAGATTAGATTTGGACTTTTAGAGAGGATCCGAGTTAGAATTTGGACTTATAGAGAGCATGTTTCCTTTTGCCCGATTTGTCATGGAGGATGAACGACCAATTGCCCCTCGATGGTATATTGATAATACGCACTCATTTTCCGGATGGACCACCAGAGTGAAGGTGGCATTCGTTGCTTTTATTGTTGTAATCACGGTAATTTTAATATGTGTATTTGTGTATCTAGAAATTCATTACCCTGTACAGAAATTGCTAGGAACTACCCCTGCTCCTGAGGAACATCTCTTTTATTCCTTACCTCCACATAAGGCTAGACACAGAGAAACTTATGCGAAAAATGTTTTTATTGAAATGTTACATCAGACCCATAGCACTACCAACCAGACGAATTGTTGGGTCTGTGGGCTACTCCCATCAGTAATGCATCAGCATGAATTATTTATCTCCCTGCCCTTGTCCCACCTAGCTAGCTGTGAAGCCTGGTTCCAAATATTGTCATTAATGTATTCCCACTATGTAGCTGAACCTAAGATATATACGGAGAAGGACTCTGAGGCCATTCTGAAATATATAGAGCGGCACCAAGGATTTGATGCTGAAGGGAATGGAGGAGAGGGATCCTTAGACCCAAATGCTTGTATGAATGTATACACTGAATATGAAAATGCTACCTGGTTACAAGAGGAAATGCAAGATTTTGAACTTTTCAACTCCACTATGTATTTTCAGCATTTTAAAGAACGAAATGTCACCAATGACAAAGCTTTGCCAATTCCCATTATAAATAGCACTTCCCCCTTTTGCATACAGGGACGAGGTCATATTAAGGTAGGACGCAGTAGATGTAATTACACTTACACCTTGCAGACATTCAGTACTCCTCCTGTGATTACTCCTCCTAACGTATATTTTGTATGCGGTGAAAACGCATATACCTGGCTTCCCCGGGGATGGGCAGGGCGGTGTTACCTCTCATTCCTTTACCCCCCCGTTTATATTGCCCCATCTGATTATCATAAGACACATCAATTAGTTAGGCGAGAGATAGAATCCAATAGAAGCATTAGGAGTTTTGATACTGATAGTACTGATCAGACTGACACCTCCTTGCAACAGTTTGAAGATATTTCCAAAGGTCTCACTCCTTTTTGGGGACCGATTTTCAATAGCCGTAGTATAAGACGCCTGTCAAGAATAGTGGAAAATGTGGTTCAGACCACAACTTGTATTCTGACCAACATTACTGTTGAGCTTCAGGCTACGAGGCTTGTTTCGCTCCAAAACCGAATAGTTCTTGACGTCATCCTAGCAGATAGGGGTGGAGCCTGTTGCGTGATCGGCAGCTCTTGTTGTGTTTTCATTCCTGATTCGGCCCCTACCATACACCTTGCAATCCAGAAACTTCACCGGTTAGCTAGTGAAGCACATGTCGACAATGGTACATGGTCCCTTAGTGGATGGTTCTGGGGTCTTTTATCTACCTGGGGTTGGAAGATATTCATGATACTTGCTGGAGACTTTGGAGTCATATTTACTTGCTGCCTATGTCTCCATTGTGGCCCAGCCTGTTGTTTCTTCTGTGCAGCTAGGATAACGTCTGCGTTGACTGTCTGCCGACAGGCCAAAGTCGACAAGCAAATGATTCAAAAGGAGGTCTCAGACCTTATGCAGATCGATGAGGGTGTGTTTGTAGAATAGAACTAGTTATATTGGCTATAGTAGGCCAAAAGGGCCGTCTGATGGGATATAAAATTATGGCACTCCCCAAGTTTCTATACGCGTTACAGAACACACCGTTCCCTGTCCTCTCTGCATACTTCACAGCGGTCAATGCAGAAGTGACAACGCTGCTTTGGGATGGAAAAACGCACCGTATAGCACTGCATAAACTCACTAGAAGCTGGTATGATAGCGGGATTGCTCTTCCCGATATCAAAGTATACTATTGGGCTCCCCAGCTAGTGGCTATTAACCAATGGCTTCATCTCCCCCAAGAGGACCCTGCATACCGGTTGGATAGGCACCTTCTAGCCCCAACAGGGATCATGGGTGCCCTGTACAATAAAAAGAAACAGTACAATATTACAGGTCCAATGCTACACACAATACGCATCTGGTTTGTGGCGCAACGAACACTAGGCTGGGAAGGGGTGGTCACGCAAGCAATGCCGTTATGGGATACAAAGTAACTCGGGATGCTGGGCAATACTAAGAGCTTTCACAGTTGGGACTTAATAGGCGTATTAAAAGTTGGGGATCTGTGGCAGAAGGGAGGAGTGGTTACCTTTGCCCATCTACAGGCCACTTATGGCCTAGCCCAGACAGAACTATTTCAGTACATGATCAGACTTGCACTTCAGTCACTATTACCACCAGATACAAGAACCGAAAAATCCTCCCTGTTGGGAGGATAGGCTCTTAACAAACCACCTACACAAAAAGGCAATCTCACTGACCTACTGAAAAATAGTCAATAATCGCTCTGACCCCACAGTGACACTGAAGGCCACGTGGCAGCGTGAGTTGGGAGACATAGATGAGGCTGACTGGCAGGAGGCACTCGCTTCCCCCAGAGAGGCTGCAATTCCATCAAGACTTAGATTAGTGCAATTAAAAATTTTGCACCGCAGGTACTACACTAGGACACTCCTGCATAAGATACATCGCGCAGACACGCCGCTCTGTCTCAGAAAATGCGGGGAGACAGGCACATTCTACCATACTATTTGGCTGTGTCCTAAGATAATATACTACTGGACCGCTGTGATGCGAACACTCTCCCAGGTCACACATGTTACCATACTGCCAGAACAAAGGTGCTGCCTACTCAATATCTGGGAGCCGACAGATTTAAATATGATTGCTCAGGACTGGGTAACCTTAGGTATGACGGTAGCAAAAAGAAACATTGCACAGCACTGGGGATCCAGGGTTAGCCCCACTCTCAATCAATGGTGAAATAACATGGACATAGCGATGATGGCGGAAAAGTCAGTATATATCCATTGAGGGTGTCCGAGTAAATGGGGGAAGGTCTGGGGAGGCTGGAACACCTATCGGGGCAATATATGTGAACCCTCCCCCCACTAGAAGAATCAGAATCTGATACTAGTGCATGAACAATTGATGAGGAATGGTTCCTTAAGATCAGTATTTTTAAGAAGCGCATGGGTGCAGGGGATGGGACTGCGGGGTCTGTAATCTGAGACACGAAAGAATGAATATATATATTTAACACTGGATGTGTGTCTGTATGCCATGCAAAATACACTCTCACTGGAATATTATGCAAAATGTTCAATAAAAATTGTTTAAAAAAAAAAAGTATTTAAAAAAAAAAGAGAGGAGATTGATGGAGCAAGGTTTCATAAAAGAGACTTGCTCTGATGCAATCCTCTTAAATAATGTGTAATATTGTAATCAACCTGTTCTTAAATACTAATAATTGTATTACCCATTTTACATTGAATCTAGGGGAAGCTTGCCTATGTGTTTTACTAATAAGTAACCCAAGTGTCTAAAAATGGCTGAAGAGACGCGGGAACGTTCACATGCATGCGTCTACTGCCTCTACGTAGTGTGACGTCTTTTGCTTTGGGGGAAAAACTTTGCCGCTGCGCAGTAGCTATTAAGTGGCCCCTTGAAACTCACATGTTAATACACATGCTCTGCTTAAACTAAACCCTGCATGTCTTATTAAACTGCTAATCCAAAAGTAAAAATAAATTAAAGTGATTAGAGTAGGAATAAGTGGTATACAGTGCATTAATTTATTTTCGTATTCTAACATGTTTTTCTCTAACTTTATCATTAGTTCGTATTTGGGCCTGGAGGGCGACTGAAATCCCTATCCCACCTGACTGGTGCGCAAGCGCACCCAAACCAGTCCGGATCCATGATGTGTCATTTGAAACTCAGCCAAGGTCGCTCTAGCAATGAAGCGCTTGGGAACCTCATCTCTCGACCCGGAGAAGGGAAGGAGAAGAAGTCAAAATTTGTATACATTGTATTTGTTCCTAATGTGAAATGTGGGTGGGAATAAAGCTTTGGAAAATAAAACTAAGGGGTGGGAATATTGAACAATGAACTAAAGAAAAAGCATTACATTAGTATGGTGTGATGACCTCTCCCTATCTCCTTGTCCAATCCGAAATAGGGGTTTTCACGAATATTGAAACATTGGGGACGGTACATACACATAGAATAGTATAACTAAGGTAGGTTTAGTCAGTTAGATGTCACAGACCCATCACCGATGCAGATGACGGCGGAGGCCACAGAGGTCAGAGACGCTGTTCGAGCACTCTGATAGAAGAATCGAGAGAGAAGAGACGGGGAGAGAGAAGAGTCTAAGAATTACTGAAGAAGAATCTGTCCATCCAGAGGGGGAACAATCGAAGAGAGCAGTACCAGAGAGGGTTGCAATGCTGGGGTTGCACTTAGAAGAGGTCACCTATCCTGTCCTGAACTGGCGACTCCTGACTACTCAGGAGTTCCCTTTCCAGCTCCTTGGCCAGGGGTTGGTCCTCACACCATTCTAGGTAAATATAATTCCTTGTAGTATGTCCTTGTACGGTTCTTTGATTCCACCCTTTCCAGGTGCCACTGTCATGAGATTTTACTAAGTTATTGTGTCTTATTCTTGATCATTATTTCCTTAACGAAACTGGTGTATGACATGTATTGGCATCTGACTCACAGAATTATTAACTAGATAAAACTTTTTAAAACTCTCTCGAGTCTGTGGTCATTTTAAAAATAAAGGTTAAATGTCATTTCTACCTATTCTGCTACTGACCAGAGGAAATTAAGATCCAAGGTGATAGGGTTGGTAAGAATTGGCGTAAAGGTAAAATCATCACAAAAAATATAAAATTGATTGCAGCAGTGATTATCGGCTTTTGTGTGACTGTTTATGGGCCCAGGTGAGTATGGTAGTTTATTAAAAACCCAAGCTGGTAATCTCGCTGGATCACAGCCACTGATGGATAAGGGAGGCTGTGACATGTAGATCCTCGGAGGCTGTAGCAGCACCCCCCTGGAGTTCACCCCAGCCCCCTCATATCCACTGCTGGTCTCCTTGACACTCCGGGCCCCGCTGAACGAGTGCTGCCCTAGGTGGGATGGGAGAGAGGCCATCTAGCTGCTCTAGAAGTCCATCTCATGGCTGGCACAGTAAGGAAAGGGGACCGTCAACACCAAAATACCAGCCCACTGCCGCCAAGACCAGTGGGTGCCTGGTCGCCACCCTGCTCGCCCCAGGCTGGGGGTTAGAAATCATCCTATTGCGCTTGAAGCAAACTATAATTCCTGAATGCTCCCCTGGTGCCGCAGGCTGCTAAAGCACAGCGCCGGACAAGAAGTCACACTTTGGAGAGTACAAAAAATATCAAAAAGAACAAAAACAGAAGGTAAGCCCGCAATTGCCCCCTGCTTGCAAAGCCCGGTGGTTCGATACCGCTGATGTGCTGTCTCCCCATCCACTCACATGCTTCCCTCTCTCCTCCCTCAAGAGTACACCTCACCAGATGCAGGACTGATGAGAAGTCCTCCATTCCTTCCTGCCTGCTGACTCAAGGAATGCCACCTGTTTCCCTCAATCTCGTGACTCGCCAGACACAGGAACGGTGAATAGGTCTCCATCCCAGCAATGGCGAGAAGATCATACTTTGTAAATGTGTATTTTTCATTTGTCCAACCCTAACCGCTTCAACTTTTATTAAAAATGTAACCTTGAGCGAATCTGCAACTTGTATAGTATATATGTGACTCTAACCACTTGCATTTGTTGTAGACCTGTTTACTATCATTCTTATGTGAATTTTGAGTCTTTCTGTTTGTATAGTTTATGTAACTCATGTACTCTGAAGTCATTTTGTAATGTAACTGGTCCTTCTGTAAAGCGCTCTGACACCTTCGGGTAAAGCTCGCGCAATTTAAAATCGCATTAAATAAAAAAAATTAAAAAAAGATGAGACCTAGGTTTGAGTTTACCAAAGCGGCATTCTCTGCCCGGAAGCACGTGTGCTGTGTTTATCTTGGACTTCTGCAAGGCGCCGAGGCATTTGGCAGGATACTTTGTGAAGCGTACCGAACCAATGGTTCTGAACCACACTCACAGAGCCCTCGCTGTATTTGAATCCACGGTTGAGTCCAGGCTGTTGGATTCTCTCGTGTCACCGTGACGGTAGTAATGGGTCAGCACACCCGTCATTCCAAAGGGGATCCGCACCCACATAATAGTGCAACCACCTTCACGTGCCCCAGGCCGGCCGGTAAAAGTTTTCTCGCGCCCTGACGTCAATCCGCCTAGCTCTCCGGGTCACGTGGCGATACGTCGTTGCAGCAAGCCGGTACGCGGTGGTGAGCAGGCGTCATTTCCGTCACGAACACAGAGGGGACTCAGGAAATGGATGTACAGAATACCAACAGCTCGGCCCCGCTTCCCGTTTGTCCACCAGGGGACAGCGGCACCAGCGAGCCCGGTCCCGATGCCCCTCTCAGCCACGGTAGGAAATGTATTATAGTCTTTAGGATCATTTAAGCCCTGTGTCCGTTTCCTGGATTGCGGGGAGCTCTGACCCCTGTCCGAACTGTGCCCAGCCAGACCCTTGCTCTTTTCCGTGGTTTCAGTGCACAGATGACAAACGCCGTGGTTACCCCCGCCCGTATAGAGTTCACATCTTGGATATGTGTCTGGGAAGAGTGCAGAAAGATCAGCGCGTTAGCACTAAATAGACGGTCCTGAATGTGCCACGACAGTCACGCTTTTTCAGTGTCTGTACCTGCAAATTTCTTTAAATACACCACATGTGCTGGTTTTCAAAGAGGTGGAACTCCACACAAATGGAGACAAGTCTTATTGTGTACCCTTGCATAATTATCTAAGCATGCCTCAAACCGCAATATAAGTTTTACATATACAGTTAATCAGTGCCATTTAAACTACATACCTAACTTAGAACAGTAATGTCCTTTGTCATCTTTTTTCTGAGCGCTTTCACTTAAGTTATTCAGTGTCCCACAGCAGCAGCAACGTTTTAGTCCTACCTTTGTGTCAGTGGCATTCGATGTTTGGTTTTGTTTTCACAATCTTGTCCCTATACTGCTGCACTTACTTGCACACTCGGACCCAAAAGCCTTTCTTCAAGCACATTACTCCTGCACCTGGGTGTAGGAACCGTGGGGGACAGGAGGGAATATACCCCCGGCCCCCAATATTTTAGAGATTTGGGGGGTGGTGTGGGTAATGCAGTGGACATTACCCACCTCAGATATTTAAGTGGAAACTGAAGTAGCAGAGAACACCTTTTACTGAAACCATGTTGCACATGTACTCCCCCTGAAGAGCTGCAATCTGAGGAACCTATTTGTTTTGTTATTTAAATGCAGTCATTGAGGTGTTGAACTCCTAAAATCCTTTTGTTGGCACACCAGCAGAGTAAAGGAAGGCATTAGATGCTATTTTATGTTAATGTCCTTGCTGGCTTGACTGACTTGATGAAACAAGCATTTGTAATGCAATATGTCTCGCAGTTACATGAGTTTGAGCTATTGGCATTGTAAATGACAATGCCTTTTATTTATGTATTGGTTTTTAGAGCCTAAGTCATTGTCATTTACAATGCCAATAGCTTAAACTGTTGGTAATGCGAGACCTATTGCATTCCAAATGCTTGTTTTGTTTAGGAAGTTTTATATAGTACGAACTAGACCCGAAGGTATTGGAGCGCTTTATATGAGCATCAGTTGCGTTTCAACCAGACAGATTCAATTGCAAAATGGTAGCTGCGCACATAAAGTTGAAAAAAAAGTGAAAGTACAAATTTATTGTACTGTTGGAAAAAAGAAACGATAAATCGCTACTGGAGGCTTGTAGGTGCAGTTCTGCATGTCAGTCATATCTTTTGTGGTGGCTGCAGTCTGTGTGCTGAACTACAGTACGCGCGGTGGGGAGAAATAAATCGATGCTGCTTTAGATGCACTCTAGGTGTTGGAAACGGATGATACTACAAACTCTTTTTCGGGCAGAGTCGACGTCTGGTGAAGCAGCGTCGCTGCAGAGCTTTTGATTACCTCTTGGCGCTCCTATGGAAGACTAGGAAGTACTACAAACTCCTGACCAGTGGCACAACTGTCTCTAAAACTGTCACGAAGTGAACGACTATGCTGGTCCTCACAGCCAATCGCAAACCCACACTTTGACTCCGCGTACACTGACCCAATGAACAAAAAACAATTCTGTCCCTAGTTGTAGTTACACAGCCTCTCTACAGTGACCTCGTTTTGCCACAACCAATACATTGTTTCTTTATACCTTACTGTGGCACCTCTACTTCTGGCTTCTGCTGCCGAGTAGTGGGGACGGGTCAGGGGGTATCATGTGAGGCCGGGGACGCAGCTGTGCTGGAAGGCACAGAGCGCGTTCGATTCAAAGAAAGTGAAAGTACGGTATGCTGCGCTGTTAAAAAGTACGAAATCAATGTTTGTAAGTTCTTTTTGGTGATGTGCGCATAAGAAAACAAAAGTGCGGCCACCACTTTACATATTTAGCATGGTGTGCACGCTAATATTAAAGTGAAAGCAGGCCTGACCCGCTGTCAACGATTAAAAACAATAAACAAAAGAAAAGCACATCCTCCATTATCTCATTTGAGGCGGCTGTTTAAATAAAACCAGACCTAACAAAAAAAAGTACTGGCACAGACGACAGAACACGGTTGGAACAGGTAGAGTAGAGAGGGTAGTGTACTGTTAGGGTGGGTGGGCTAGGAGCCAGGTGTCCAGAGGGAGGAAACAGGTTATGATTGGACGCAGCGGCAGAGCCTTGGGTGCAAGGAAGGTAAGAGGCTGCAACAGCAAAGCCGAGTGGGTGGAGGGAGTAAAGTGATTGAAACTATGGACGCAAAGCCTAGCGCGTGCGTCTGTGTGTGTGTGTGTGTGCGCGCACGGTGGGGGGGTTCAGGGTTACAGGCATCAGGTATGCACAGATATACAGTGCAAGGCTACAAAGCAGACTGGTGAAGCCGATAAGACGTGTGGCGCTGGGGAAGCTGGAGTGGTGAGCGAGCACGGTGCTGTTTTAAAACAAGCCCGTTAGAGGTCCGTGAACTCTGCAGCGTCCGTCTTGTTTCTGCTGCACAATAAACATTGAGGAGTGAGGCTGCGACTGAAAAAAGAATGTTGCTGCCGTATGCTGCCTGTGTAGGCATGAAGGCACAGTGAAAACGTGCAGAGAACAAACAGCGAGTTAAGTAGCAAACAGTGAGCTAACTAACCTCTACAATACCGGCGTGGTCTTTCGCGCACTCCCTCGCGAAAGTGAAAGCGTGGGAGAGCGCAAGATCAGACGTGCGCGTTCACCGCCCATGTCTGCTAAAGCGCGCGTTCACACCCATTGTCTGCAATGGGTTTTTAAGCTTGTGCACATCTACTGTCCCACTTCGCAGCCTACACAGCGTCAATAAGACTTGCTTCGCGAGCAGCGCTATGCGCTGCATCGCGAGGCGAGACCTAAAAATCGAGCTAGGAGTGGCCTAGCACCTCAGCCACCATAATTAAATAATTAGCAAAAAAAAAAGAATGTTTGGAGTCCACTCTGCTTTTGTGCTTTGGGTTACTGTTCTTCAAGGAGACGCAATGCAGCATAATTTTAGACATGCATGTTCTGCATTTGATCTTCAGTGCCTATGGGAATACTGTAACTAAAAAGCACACCGTTAAATCATGTATATATGCTTATATGTATTGTCAGTTGGGTTTAAGTGTGATAAGTGTATTTATTGAATTCTAGCACTCAGGCTTTGCGCCGGGCCCAAGCACACGTCTGCGCCATCGCGGACACAGGTTCCCGGCCTCCGCCTAGACGTCCTCTAATGCTGTAGCTCTGCGCAGGCCACTACTCGGTGGTGAGTGTGACCCCCACTTTGGGTCACAGGGCTCTGCTGTGACTACTGGTCGTGGGGAGGCTGGACCCTCAATGCTGTCCAGACCTGCATGTCCCAGAATGGTGCTACAGATCGGGAGGGCTGGCTGGAAGTGTGACCCAGTGTTACCCCTAAGGGGCCCATTACTTGTACTGTGACCACCAACACTCCATGTCATCACATGCACTGCCCACCCCTGGGCTGTCTTTTGATAACCTGGTACATTATGGTCTTTTTAGTCTTGTTATGTTTCTATTGACATGATTAGTGCGAATTGCAGGTAAATTTCCAGCTCCGTGTTTTGTATTTGACTTGCAAGTTCTGCCTGTTTTTCAGCCCTGACCACTTTGCAAGTATGGGGCTGAAAGCCCCAGTACCTCATTTTTTAGGATAATTCGAAAATGCTTTACAGGTGGCTATAGAAAGGAAGGCCAGTTCTGACTTCGTTATGCTGTGCTGCTTGTTGACTATATCGTGCTTAAAACATGCAGCAGTGCTTGCTTTTTGGGCAACAGTACTTTCCATGCTGGGATATTTCAGCCTTCGTTAATCTAAAATCAACAAGTTTTTAGAACACCACTTGCTTTTGGATAAACAGCTGCTACTGGCTCACAGTGGTAAACGTGGGATGTATGACGTTACAACGCAGGCTATTACAACGCCTGCCTTTACAACGCGGTTTTTACATCGCATACCTTTACAACGCATAGCGCTTAGAGGTGCTGGATAGTGACAAATTTAATTTTCTATTCCAACTCTAGTCCCCGTGGACACTAGGGAAGGTTTTGGATAGAAAATTAAACTTATTCCCTATCCTAGAGCGCCCCCCAGCGCAATGTGTTGTAATGGTTTGCGTTGTAATGACCGCGTTGTAATGGTAGTGCGTTGTAAAAGTTTTGTTGTAAAGCTTGTTCACCGTAAAGGTGACATTGGGGCCACTCTGCACCAGCAGGCAAGGAAATGTTAACTGCCAGGGCTTTAAGTGGGTTGTAAAATGTTGGGAGTCTATGTATGGGGCATGGTCTATGTAATTAAGAGCGTGTCTTTGAAATGTAAACAATTTCTGCAATTCCCATTGCGTACCACTCAACTGGTATTTGGTGCCTCTCTGAGCTATTGGTTATTGCATCCAGATATATTACACAACAAATGACATACATCTCTGCCCTGGATATGGAGCGCAATGTCGAACGTGGTTTCTGTTTTTTACAGCTTACATTCTCCTATTGCTTGCTAACTCAGAAAGCCATCTCTCACTATACTCCTGAATCCTGCATTGAAAAGGAACCCTAACTTACTCCCACTTGATTCTTCTCCTTTCTTCAGTGACCCTCATTTTACCAGTCTTTCTCTGTATAACATCTATGAATGAAGAAAGTTCTTAATAAAGCGCACTGCGACCAAGCGGCTTCCTGGCGCTAAGGAATTTTCTGAGAATAGACTCTGCACAGCCTCATTCCTGAATGCCTCAATCCTTCTTATTGAAAATTCTGCATTTGTATGATACCTCATTTATTCGATCACAACCTCTCCTCTTAAAAGAACCCTGTCCCTGTAATCTAACGTTGCCTAATCTCCACCAGCCTATCAATCTTCCTAACCGCTCACCTGAAACCAATAGCCTCCACTAATGAGTTTACCTGAGAAAATAGCAGCAGCTAGGTTAGATAACTTACTGCACCACCTACTTTAGTCACTCATGACATTCCTTTATATCAGTGGTTGCCCGCTGCCACATGGCCATAAATCAAATACGAATAATCCAAAAGGATGAGAGGCAACATAATTCCAAATCGTAGCTGTTTTAGTAGCCGTCCAACATTCATGTAATATGAGTTTAGTTCATAATTCTCAGTTTTGATATACAAATTGTAACTTCATTGTTGTGTTTTTTTTTTCTTTTCACATTTGATTATTCACATGTGATGCCGCCAACGTGTTTCGCCCTTACAAAAGGGCTTCTTCAGGGCACCACAAATCTTGTATCAAAATCCAATTCCATGTACAAGGGAAATTAGGGAACTAATGACGTTCTTAACGTTTTGTTGCATGTTTCCATGTGTCCTCGATCCACTTATACGTTTTTAGTAATTGTTAGTAACTTGAAGAATAATGTTCATTTTCACCCAAAGGCTCTGCGCATCCATTTAAGAACTATGATCACATAGGCAAGAGTACGTACTTTGGCAGCACCATCCTGGTGTCCCGTGGCCTAATTTGCGCTGAATGTGTATACATACCTGTATACAATTTATCCTAAAGTAACTGGAGAAAATGCATTCAATCTATCCCGAGAACACACAATTAATCTCAATAACCACTAGATTACCCAGTAACCTTGGGTTTCGGAGTTTTGTGCTACTCCACGTGAAACTCTTCGCCTTGTATTGTGTAGTAACTGCTATATAAATCCAAATACAATACCAACCCAACTTGAATAGCAATAATTGAATGACTAAGCACAAAGCATTGACCTTTGGTGTTAAACGGAAGAGAGAAAGATGTACCCCTACATTCTCGGAGCTGCACAATCTGCATTGAATTGAATTGAATTTGGATTTGTATAGCCCCAGCTACCCAGAGGCCTCCTAGCGCTTGCGGAGCGGAGAGACAGAGGTGCGAGTGATGCTAGTGTGCGATGTTGAAAAGATAGGCTTTGAGACGTTTACGGAATGCTAACAGATTGGGTTCCTCTCGAAGAGTGAGGGGGAGGGAGTTCCAGAGGTTGGAAGCGTTCAAGGAGAAAGCACGTCCACCCCACCTGGATCTGCGAACTTTCACGGAGGTGGCCCGGAACGCTGAGCTGGAGCGAAGACTCCTAGGGGGTTGATAGGGGGTGAAGGATGCATGGGCCTGATTTCCACATAGCTTTGTGGGCTATGCGCATGGCCCTAAACTGTATCCTGAAACGGATAGGAAGCCAGTGGAGGTTACTCAAGGCGGGTTTCGCAGATTGTCTCCGGGGAATCTGGCGCAGAAGGCGAGCAGCACAGTTCTGAATGACTTGTAGCCTCTGGGTATTGGACTGGGGGGCACCCAAGTACAGAGCGTTTCCGTAGTCGAGGCGGGACAGCATGAGAGTCTGGACCATAATCCTCCTGGCCTGGAAGGGGAGCAGGGGGAGAATCTTTCTCAGCATTCTCATTAGACCAAAGCAAGTGGCCGACAGCTTAGAAGCTTGGTGGTTGAAACCGAAGGAGCCGTCAAGCCATATGCCCAGGCTCTTGATCTGCTGCTTTGGGATGGGCATGGGGCCAATACAAGTTGGCCAGATATGGGTTGAGGTGGGAGATGGAGATTTACCCAGAAACATCAATTCGGTCTTGTCCCCGTTCAACTTGAGGTGGGAGCGGTCCATCCATTCGTCTACTGCCTCTAGGCAGGCACCAAGAGCACCAGATGATCCCTCAGGGTGGTTGAGTGCCACCACCAATTGGGTATCATCTGCGTAGGTGATGATTTTGATCCCGGATGAAAGGACTATTTCTGCCAGTGGGGCCATATAGGTGTTAAAAAGCGTGGGGCTTAGGGGCGAACCCTGGGAAACCCCACAGCTAAGAGGCCACCGATTGGATGTGGCAGTTCCCTCAAAGACTTGGAGAGACCTGTCCTTTAGGAAGGAGTGGAACCAGGGGAAAGCTTTGTTTCACACTCCCATATCTTTTAGCCGCTCTAGCAGGATGTTATGATCCACAGTGTCGAAAGCGGCACTGAGAGCTAATAGAATGATAGCTGCTAAGCTGCCCTGATCCAGGAGTCTCCTAGCGTCCTCAGTTACCACCAATAAGGCAGTCTCGGTCCCATGTTGTGGGCGGAATCCGGTTTGGGTGATGTGGAGTAATCCAGTCTGCACAAGATTATACTCCTTACCACCAGGGGCCTGGCCTCATCGGGTAGAAGAGGGAGAATCTGTCTGAGTGCTTTTAGCAAACCAAAGCAGACGCTGATGGTTTTGTTAGTTTGCGATACCATTTGAAGATTTTCATCAAACAGTTCTCCCAGGTTACGCACTGTCTTAACTGGGACACAGAGATCGGCCCCCGGGGAGAACCTAAGCTCACACTGTGGCTGCTGATTCAATTTCGAAGCCGAGCAATAGACTACCTCCGTTTTCCCCTCGTTAAATTGTAGGGAGTGTGCATTAAGCCAACCAGAGACCCGACACATGCATTCTTGGAATGTGTCCATAGACACTGCATGTTTCCCTTCAAGGGAAAAAAACAGTTGGGTGTCGTCAGCGTAATTGATCAGGTCGATCCCATAAGATTTTATAATGGGGATCAAAGGCCGCAGATATATATTAACAAGCATTTACAATGCAATGGTCTTGGCATCATTAAAGGTAGAGCTATTGGCATTGCTCATGACATCTTTTTTTTTTTTTTAAATCATCAATGGTATTGTCATTTAGATTGCCATTTATTTAAATATTAAGCTATTGGCATTGTCATTTACAATGCCAATAGCTACACTTGTTGATTTCAAAGGCAGAACTATTTGGTGGGAATGTTCACACTGCTTCTACCGTGTTTGTGAAAAACACTTTGATGGGGTCTCACACCGCAAGCGTGCACATGCTGCCAGAGGACACATGCACACAGAGGCTTATCTGAAAAGCAGCAATAGCAGCAGCTCCCTTTACACGGAGATAATAGTGGCAGCAAAAGTGAAATAGTGCACATGTCGCCAGTGGGAGCGCGCACACAGAGGCTGATCTGAAAAGCAGCAATAGCAGCAGCTCCCTTTACACGGAGATAATAGCGGCGGCAAAAGTGAAAGAGTGCACATGCCACCGGAGGACGTATGCACACGGAGGCTTATCTGCAGGCAAAACAGCTCTTTTCAAGCAAAGCGGAGGGAGGGGGGTGGGAGCAGGACGAAGGAGAGCTGCGGGCGGAGGGAGGGGGGACGAGCGGTTTTAAAATGTTATAGAAAAGGAGGAAATAACATTAGAACTAAGCAGTCCTGACTGCTTTTACTTCCCACTGCTAATGGGTTTAGTCTGAAATAAATATTTCAAGTCCTGGAACTGTGGTATGTCCAAAAGAAAAAAACTACAATACACTGTAAAGTTTTTTCAATTGCTTAGTTTCTTATTCTAAATTATGGTGACCCTACGGCGTGCCTCTCTCTCGCCCTCATTTGGTGACAATCCGAGCGGCTTGTTTACACTACGTGATGAAAACCACAGAAGTGCAGCTATTTTTTGTACATTTCTGAGATTGCACAGGAAACTGCTGCTAATGACTTCTCTGTCAGACCAAGAGGACAAACCACCTGACAACAGCACACCATCACTTTGCAATATCCCGGACAGACCTCGGCAAACAGCCACAGCTGAGAAACATATCGATGCACAAACAGAGGAGCACTTCCCGTTCACTGAGAGAGAGCCAAGCAGAGCAGCTGGGAAAGAGCCCTCGCACGCACTCCATGCAAACCACCTCTGCCGTCCAGCACAGCCTCCCCGGCGGACAGCGAGCAAGAGGCCTCCAGGCACTGCTTCCCATCTTACAACCGGCTGTAATAACAAACCCAAAACCGTCTCACACCGCAAGCGTGCACATGCTGCCAGAGGACTCATGCACACAGAGGCTTATCTGAAAAGCAGCAATAGCAGCAGCTCCCTTTACACGGAGATCATAGCGGCGGCAAAAGTGAAAGAGTGCACATGCCGCCGGAGGATGTATGCACACGGAGGCTTATCTGCAGGCAAAACAGCTCTTTTCAAGCAAAGCGGAGGGAGGGGGTGGGAGCAGGACGAAGGAGAGCTGAGGGAGGGGGGACGAGCGGAGCAGCTCTGGAAACCACCACCGTCTTTCTCCGAGGCAAAGCAGAAATGCCTCGGAGAAAGCATGGTAATTTTCGCATTCGGGGGCGTGTTTTGCTGTTCTGAGTGACGGGTGACGTCACTGTCTAAAGAACAGCAAAACTTACACCCCCGAATCCGAAAAAGACGGGGCTAAATCGGAGTGACGGCTCTCTCCTCCAATGCCTGGCCTCCGTTTAGGAAGCCAGCCAATGGAGGAGAGACGAAAACAGAGGCGGGATAAAGCAGCCTACTAAGTAACAATAAATCTCAGACTTTTATATTACCGAGACCTAAAAAGGATAGGGCTGATCGACGAGCCCTGCGGCACTCCGTGGTGAACCAGGGACTTGGAAGAAACATACGGAGTCAAGGTCACTACCTATTGTCTACCTGACAGGTACGATTGTAGCCATTTCGGAGGTTTGCCTTTCACCCCCAGTTTCTCCAGTCTGCTTAACAGGACTGCGTGGCTTACCGTGTCGAATGCGGCCGACATATCCAACAGCACTAGTACTGATGAATTACCATTGTTGGCTCGCATTCGCAGTCTGTCCAGCATGGTAGCCAGCGCAGTTTCGGTCCCATGGCCTGGGCGGATCCCAAACTGATCCCTATCCAGTAAGCGGTTATCTTCAAGATAGCTCGACAAAGATCTGCTAACAGCCTTTTCCAGGATTTTTATAGGGTAGGGCAGGAGAGATATAGGCTTAAAATGAGCTGGGATAGTTGGGTCCAGCGAGGGTTTCTTGAGTAGGGGAGTTACCATTGCCTGCTTCCATACCTCCGGCACTACTCCTTCCTCCAGGGACTGGCAACAGATCAGTCGCATCCAGGAAAATAGCTCTGGCCCATACTGCTTCCAGATCTTATGAGGAAGGGGGTCTAAAGGGGAGCCAGAAGAAACACTGAGAGCAAGGCTGTTAAAAAGCTCTTTTGTGAGAGGTTGAAAACTCTCAATGGATGATACTGCCCATGGTTCCTCCTCGGCAGTCTGAAGGAGTGCGTTCTGACTGCTGGCCTTACCCTGAGCAAGCCCCCCACAATTTTGGCAATCTTTTCTTCAAAGAAGATTGCGATTCCGTCACAGAGCTTTTCTGTTGCAACCACCCTGTTGCTCGTGCAGTCCGGGTTGGAAAGGTCCCTTATAATATTAAAGAGAGTTTTTGTGCTGTTCGGTGATTGAAGTATAGAGGTGGCATAAAAAAGAGCCTTTGATTTAACGATGGTCCCTTTATATTTAGTCTGCACTATCTTTAGCAGTCTCTTATCAGACTCTAAATAGAGTCTCCGCCACTTCCTTTCTGCCTGTCTACACTGATTACGTAATAATTTCAGCTCCTCACTAAAGCAGGGGGCTGACGGTTTCCTTCTGTTCCTTATCTTTTTCAAGGGGACAATTTTTATCAAGGGTATCAGTGATATAATTACAATAGGCAAGATAATTCTGAACCACCGAATTACCCGGAGCAAAAGGTGTCTGATTGGTGAAGGTTGGATCTGTTTTATCTTTTGATAATTTAGACCAGTCCCTTCCCTTTCGGTAAGTTGCCGGACAGGCATTTTTATTCACATGGGTGGATCTAGTGATTCTTAAAGTGAATCAGGGAGTGGTCAGTCCAACATTGGGGTAGTATGCCAGTCACTTCTGTCTCAGTCTGATTAGCAAACACAAGATCCAGTACATGTCCACCTGAGTGGGTTGGTTCCAATATCAGCTGATCAAGGCCGCAATTCTCACATATATGTTGTAGGTCCTTCAGGTGACTCCCTAAGGACCCATTGTCCCATAGGTTGAAATCCCCTAAGAGCAACAGTCTGGAGTGAGTCAAGGCTAGGGCGGCGATAGTGTCAAACAACGCCTGGTACTGCGTATCTAGGCCTGGAGGCCTATAACAAACCATACCGGTTGGCATCCTTCCTTTAGTTTCTTGCAGGGTGAAGCCCAGCAGTTCATTCTATCCCTACGCCCTCATCGATCTGAAGGGGAGCAAAGTTCCACCTCTCCCTAAATATGACCCTGACCCCTCCACCTCTTCCCTGGGACCTGGGTTTATGAAATATCTTATACCCTTCAGGGCAGGCAAAGCCCAGCTCAACAGAGGAATCAGCACTGGTCCAGGTCTCTGTGATAAAGAGAGCATTCAGGTCCATGTCTTCCAACAATCCCGACACCTCCTGATGGTGTTTGACCAGGGATCTACTGTTGATCAGCGGGTTCGGGATATTCAGGCTATGATTCCGATCTTTCAGCCTTTATCCCGAGTCTCGGTCAGGTTGACGCTGAGGCTTCTGGGGCTGATGGCCTCCTACATCCTTCTGGTGTATCACGCCTGGTGGCGGATGCGGGCTCTGCAGTGGGACCTGAAGTTTCAGTGGGCCCAGCATCAGGGGAACTTGTCCGACCATGTCTTGATCTCGGAGGGCACTGCAAGACAGTTGCAGTGGTGGCTCAAGGACCGCGATTGGGTTAGTGGCAGATCCCTCTCCCTACCCCACCCAGAGCACGTAGTTGTGACGGACGCGTCCCTCCTGGCCTGGAGGGGCCACATGAGAGAGGCGGAGATTAGAGGCCTCTGGTCTCCGGCGGAGTCCTAGCTCCACATCAACCTTCTGGAGCTGCGGGCGATCCGACTTGCACTGAAGGCATTCCTCCCCTCTGTCGGGGGGAGTGTAGTGCGGGTGTTCACGGACTATACAACCGCCATGTGGTACTGCAACAAACAGGGCGGGGAGGGGTCATGGACCCTATGCCAGGAGGCTCTGCGCCTCTGGCAGTGGCTGGAACATCAGGGCGTGACCCTGGTGGTTCAACACCTGGCAGGTTTCCTGAACGCCAGGGCGGACAAACTCAGCCGCCGGTGCATGATGGATCACGAATGGCGTCTGAACTCGGACGTGGCACAAGGCCTCTTTCAGCAGTGGGGAGAGCCTTGGTTAGATCTATTCGCCACAGAAGAGAACGCGCAATGTCATCAGTTCTGCGCGTTGGAGTTTTCCAAGGCGGCGCTCGCTCGGAGACACTTTTCGTCGCGAGTGGAGTTGCGGTCTATTGTACGCCTTTCCGCCTATACCACTTCTGCCCAGAGTGCTGAAGATCAGACTCGATCGGGCCCAGGTTATCCTTGTGGCTCCGGACTGGGCACGAAGATACTGGTATCCCGAGCTACTCAGCCTGTCAGTCGATCCCCCGATTCGTCTGCCTCTTCGGAGGACCTTCTGTCGCAGCAGCAGGGGACGGTCCTCCACCCGAACCTGTCCAGTCTCCACCTACGAACTTGGAGATTGAGCAGCAACAGTTGAGGCCATTTGACTTGCCTCCCGAAGTCTGTAATGTCATTCTGGCAGCCAGGCGTCCCTCCACAAAGTCGGCATAACGCCTGCAGGTGGAACAGATTTGTGGCATGGTGCACAGCAAAGGCTGTGGATCCACTCTCTGCCCCCCTTTCTGAGGTTCTCCTCTTCCTTCTTTCTCTTGCCCAGCAGGGCTCTGCTCTGGGCACTATCAAGGCCTACCTTTCTGCCCTTTCCGCCTTCTTAAGGCTACCTGATCAGCCTTCCTTGTTCAAGTCCCCGATTGTAAGGAGGTTTTTGAAGGGCATCACACACATGTTTCCTCCTGTTCCTTTCGTGATCCCCCAGTGGGACTTGAATCTTGTGCTTACCTACCTAATGTGTGCTCCCTTTGAGCCGCTCCATAACTGTCCTCTCCGTCTTCTTACCTTGAAGACTGCTTTCCTGGTTGCCATCACCTCTGCCAGGAGAGTGAGTGAGCACCAGGCTCTTTCTTCTACACCCCCTTTCCTCTCTGTTCATCCGGACAAGGTTGTGTTGCGGACGAGACCCTCTTTCCTGCCCAAGGTTGTCACGGCCTTCCACATCGGGCAGTCCATTACCTTGCCCACCTTCTTTCCGCCTCCGCATCCCTCGAAAGAGGAAGAGAGGCTCCACCGTCTGGACCCAAAACGTGTGCTCTCTTACTATCTGGATCGCACACGCCAGTTCCGGGTGATGACCAACTCTTTGTTGGTTACGTGGGCGCTAAGAAGGGAAAGGTGGTGCACAAGCGGACCATCTCGCGGTAGATCATCTTGTGTATCCAGGCGTGTTACTCCACTCGGGCCATGGCGACTACCACTGCCCTGGGCCGAGGAGTGCCCTTGCAAGACATTTGTCAGGCAGCTACGTGGGCCTCGCTGCACACGTTCGCAAGACATTACTGCCTGGACAGCCAAGTCCGGAGGGATGGCTTCTTTGGCTGTTCCGTCCTCCAGGACTTTCTGGTGTGATTATTGGTTCGCAGACCCACCACCGGGGTTGGTATTGCTGGGGTATCTATTCTAAGGTAAGGAATCCATCACTAACGTGTCTCTTTCAGATGCACAAGTTACTACTTGTGTAACGATATATCTGTAAGAGACATTAGTTAGTGATAGATTCCTTACCGACCCGCCCATCCTCCCCGTTCTGCGAACCGATATCTAGGGTTAAGGTCCTCCCCTTTCAGGGCCCTAGTTTCATGGCACCAGTGTTGGTTCTATCATGGCTCTGCGTATCTGGCGCGGAAAAGCTGTGTATCAGAACTGACGTCAGCGCGCATGGGCGGCGTCTAAGTACTCCGACGTCATCACGGCACTAACTACGCCAACGACTGACGCGGAGCCGCGGACGACGCCTGCCGGCACGCAGGGGTATTACTACGCAAAATTTTCCGGATCCAATCTGACGCCTGGGGATATTCGAAGGTAAGGAATCTATCACTAACTAATGTCTCTTACAGATATATCGTTACACAAGTAGTAACTTGTGCATTAGTCATATACGCAGGGTATTTCGTATTAAAAGGCAGCACGCTAATAAAATATTCCTAGTTACACTTCTTTGCCAATGCCTTTTTTAGAGTACCCTTTCAAATCTTATTTTTTAGCCCACTTACAGTGCTAGATAGCACCCCAATGCATGAAGGCCCCAATGCCAAACTGTTTCTGCTCTTTAACCCCTTCAGCGCTGATGACAAGGCCAGCTCGTCATGGGTGTTACCTGCCCTGCGCTTATGACGAGCTGACCTTGTCATGAACAATGGGAAATAAGAGTAATCAGCGCCCAGCGGGAAAACCCTTAGCAGCCAAGGTGTTAAGAATATTTGCTTGCACTTCCATTTCTACCCATGTCATACGTGCTAACACACCTGCCTCAGCAGAGTGACTCATGATTTTCTAAACCATCTGCAACTTTATTTTCGCTATCTCCTTCCTAACATTGCCTTCAAATTAATGCAAGTAAATTCCTCTGATTTTGTTTTTTAATGTCCCTCTTTCTTTCTTCTAAATGTTGGCATTATGCCGTATATAGTTTATTACTTCCCTATGCCTAAGGAGAGAACAGGCCTGTCTGGAAATGTGTGTACTGAAAGAAATGTGTACTGGAAGTACCTATGATTCAAGTTCAAATGTCGAGACTTAATAATGCTTAGTTAGGGGCTGATTACGATGTCGGTCGGAAAGGTTCCAAACGGGATTTGGATTCTCTGAATCTGATTCGGAGCCTATGTTTCCAACCGAATCGGATACATTTCCGACCGACCCACTACAATGCAGGGAAACCGTTCAGGCTGTCTGATTTAGTTCCGATCGGCATTCGGACAGCCCGAGTTGTTCGGAAATGAATCGTACAGCTCTATGGACAGTTTCCAACCAAGCGATTCCGATGGGCGATTTTGACAGCCGTTCCAAATCTATTTGCCTGACACAAAATGGCTGTCGAAATCTGACCTTGCGGCCCCCATAGCAGGCCACCTTCGCCCACAGGCCTCTGGTTGGGCCCCCTGGGGGTACCCATGGATCCCCTCTTTGCAACTGTGCACAGTGTAGCAGGCACCATGAGGTGCCTACCACAGGATGTAAGGTTTTCCCCAACCACCCCTTTTTTCAGTGGGAGCCTGTGTTCTCTTTCGGAACACAGGCGCCCATTGAAGTCAATGGAGTGTGACCGAACGATGTTGTGAAGCATGGTAATTGTTCGGTTGGCATACAAATTCATAAAGCAACGAGAGGAAAGTAGCTTATATATTTCATAATGAGTCAAATAAAGATAAGGCTTGATAAAGTCGTATCAGGTCATATTAGGTTGAGCAACAAGTTCCCCATTTTCTTTCAAATTTGACCAGAGAGCGTCCACCCCTTGTGTTTGCTAAGGCAAGTTCCATTGAGTATATTTCCATTACTAGAGCCCACCAGTCCCAAACAGTTGGTGGGTCCGTAGCAATCCAAGCTCTTGCAATAGTTAGTTTGGCGCATGAAATTAGTATTGTTACCAGGGGAGATTGAGGGATTAGGGAGGTATTGAAATCTAACAAAATTAAAGAAGCAGAAAGCGTAGGCAGCCCTATCTTCTTGATTCTGCATGTATCTTGAACCTTATCCCAAAAAGGCTTGAGCTTGGGGCAAGAGAATAGCATATGTACTAGATTAGCAGCTACTTCAAGGCATTTAGGGCATTTTGTGCGATCTGTGAAGTCAGAATTAGGGGACCACCTAGAGATTCTTGCCGGTGTGTAATAAAGCATACAAGTTGTTCTAAACTGCTGTAGCCTAAGGCTAGAAGATCTAACTAACTTATTAATATTAGACAGCGAGTTCTCTATTTGCTTCATTGTGACATTTAAACCAAGTAGGAGCCCCCATTTTTCCATTATTTTAGACAGATCATTTGTTTTATATTTTACGAGTAGCTTATACGCCCCACTAATGATTGATTTGGTTTTTTTAGAATACAAACTAGTCCATATGTCACATTCCGTAATATTTCGAATCTTTTTTTTATTAATTAAAAAATCATGAATCTGTAAATACTTGTATCTGGAATAATATCTGAATTTGTATGTAAACCTGGTATTTTATTAATGATAACCCTAGTACTTCTTATTTCTTATGTATTTGATCTGTATATTATAATTATTTTTTCTTAATATCTTCCATGTCTTGGACATTTATATGTATTGTCTTTTTTTTTGTTGTCTCTTCTTTGTCAGCCTGTTTACAATAAAAAAAAAATAAAAAAAAAAAAAAAAGGTAATTGTTCGGTTGGACTCGCAGAACCCATTCGGTTGGAAACCATTCAGAAACCGATTAGGTCGGAAGACTTTCCGACTGACATCGTAATCTGTCCCATAATGTGTTTAATAGACAGGACAACTGTACTTTCCTGATAACCTACATTGGTGTAAAATGCGTTTGGAAAAAAAACAAAACTATTAACGAGTCTAACCAAATAAATCAGCCATCTTCTGCTTACTTTGAGAGTGGTGGAACATGGGGATCCAGTGAAATATGGAGGTTCTCTCCCTCGACATGCCATCAATTAAGCACTACGTTTACAGCTTTAGGCATGTCACTTACAAATCATCGACATCATGCGTTTGTCTAATTAGTCTAATTACCTTAACTGAAGCCAACAGACCCTTCAACATTAAATGCATTAAAGTGCTTGGTGCGCGGCCCCCCTGGCTAGGTTTGACGGCTCCCCAGGGAGCCACGACACACAGTTTGGGAATCACTGGATTAAGTAGATCCTGTGCTACCATATCGCAGAATATATCAATGTTGTCTTTGGCAGTGGAGGGTGTGCATTTGGACACTGCTCTAAATCTTGTAGCATTTGAGCCCCCAGTCTGTAACCAAAATAGCTGTGGGAGTTTGACCAAGTATGTTGGATCGAATGGGTCCTCGTGTTCACTTACAGTGGTTGATTGGCTATGACGGCTAAGTTCATTGATAGCACATAGTGTGGAATATTCCAATCGCTAAGGTATCTTCAACTATAGTTGACCTAGTTGAACCTAACTCATTACATAGTGCATGTACTTTAAATAATTTCAATTTGCGTACAAATTTGTAAATATCGACTCTGTGCATAATCTAATGATGTTTCTGGATAAAAGTACAGACCTAGTTTCAAAAATGTTCTTCATCTTTGGTTATTACTCTATCTGAAATAATAATTACAGTTAGTTGTTGTTCTGTCTCTGCCATTATGTGCCCCCTGGCCACGTATTCCCATGCCAGTTGTCTTTTGTCGTTCTCATCGTTTCCAGGTTTACCTTTAATTCCTCACCTTTTTCCTTTGGGTCTCCCTCTGATTGTTTTTTGTTTCTCTGGAGGAGGTGGAATTCCTTGGAAAAAGACATCCATTCTGCTGTGCCAGATGACATGCTGTCTACAGATTCCTGGTCCAAGATTATATCTTTAGTAGATTCCTCTCTATTCAGTTCCATACCTCCAAGCTCTTTATCTCTTGCTTATTCTGATCTTGCTCTATCGAACTTTTTAGCAAATGTTAGAATTTGACCAGTGGCATAGTCTTGTTCGCCCTGTATGAATTTGCTTTGTTTTCGTGCAATGAATTCTTTTTCATACACTTTGATTCTGTCATCAACTTGTTTAAGAATTTTATTTGTATCCACTTGATGGTCTTCTTTCTTGAAATCATCCATTACCTGTTGTATTTGTAACATCAGATCCTTGTGTTCATCCCAGGCATTCGTGATCAGAATCTGCAGCATTCATTTAGAGCATGCATTGGTGTTTTCAGTCCAATCGTTCAAAACCTGTGGTTTTGGGATGCTAAAGTTGGTATTATGAAGATTCTTAGTCCTCTTGGTATGTGATTCACCTCAATATAGTGTATGTGAGTATCTGACCTACGAGTGCATGATCTTGCTCCTAGTCCTTTCCGAAATTGCGCTGGCTTATCATTCTGATTTAGCTCTTTTAAATGTAACTTGCCACTTTTATTTAATCCGCTAGTGTAATATTTTTAAAATCTTAGCGCTGACATAGTGTGAGCATTTTCTTTACTTACATTGTTAGGATTTCAGGGATGTGCTCTTAGCGTTCGGCCCCAGCGGTCACCGGATGTGAGGCGGGGCCGCATTGCATCGGGGTTGACGCTCTAGCCTTTTGCTCGCCCGCCCGTATTAATTTGGAGCTGGGAGGCGAGCGCAGGTATGTGAGTATCTGACCTACGAGTGCATGATCTTGCTCCTAGTCCTTTCCGAAATTGCGCTGGCTTATCATTCTGATTTAGCTCTTTTAAATGTAACTTGCCGCTTTTATTTAATCCGCTAGTGTAATATTTTTAAAATCTTAGCGCTGACATAGTGTGAGCATTTTCTTTACTTACATTGTTAGGATTTCAGGGATGTGCTCTTAGCGTTCGGCCCCAGCGGTCACCGGATGTGAGGCGGGGCCGCATTGCACCGGGGTTGACGCTCTAGCCTTTTGCTCGCCCGCCCATATTAAACGCCGTAATGAGACGTGCGCGCAGCGGACGCGCCGTCTGCGTGCCGTCTGCGCGCCGAAGGAGCGCCAAAGGAGGGCCCGTCTGTGCCCGTCCGTGCTCTGGCCGGGCACAGGGCCACGACTCCTGGCCGTTTCTCTTCCACTTCTGTCCCTTCTGTAGCACTTCGGTATACATCGGCAGATCTTAGGACTCTAAATGTCCCCTCTTGTGATGCTGCGCATTCCTGGGTGGTCACTGACAGTCTGTTTAGATCTTGCCCCTTCTGTAATTATCAACTTAATAGTCCTGCCCCCCCGCCTACCCAACCCTGTAATGAAATTAAGATCATTCAGGCGGGCCTGATCAACGCCAGATCTCTGGTGGGCCACACGGCCGAGGTCTTTGACCTATTAGCAGAAAATGACTTTGATCTACTCTTTGTCATTGAGACCTGGATGACCGACTCCTGTTCACCGGTAGTCGAGTTAGCTATCCCCGTGGTTTCAGGATCTGCAGAGTAGATCGCAGAGCAGATGAGGGAAGAGGTGGAGGGGTTGCCGTGATCTATCGGGATCACTGGACCCTCACCTGCGAACATCTGGATGAAATAAAAGAGGCAGAACTTCTCCATTTTTGTTTGGAGCTCAGTCCGCATTTTACCTTAGGTGGCACGCTAGTGTACCGTCCCCCAGGCTATGTTGGGAACTTTATTGGATCTCTGGAGGAGGTTATCGTGCCTCGAGCTTTACGGTTTTCCCGTTATCTACTGCTGGGCGATTTTAACATTCATGTGGATTCTGAGAATACCACTGAAGCTACTCGTCTCAGTGAGACTTTTAGCATGGCTCACCTTTCTCAATGGGTTGATGCCCCCACTCATGCGGGAGGTCATGTTCTTGACTTGGTATGTACCAACTTTGACATCAGTCTGTCCCCCCCGATGCCTATGATGTGGTCTGACCACTGCCTGATTAAGTTTGCCTGGCAGTTAGATGAGGATAATTCCTACTTTGGTACACCGCCCACGGATTAATCTGATGTCCCTATCTGAGTCCCTTTCCGACACCCGTCCGGTTCCAATGGGGGAGCTGGAAGCGACTGTTGACGCATTCAATCTGTGGATAGCGAATGGTGTCGCTGCTTCCACTAATGTGGGGGGTGTCCGTCGGATGCGATCGAGACCCTCACAACCATGGTTCACGCATGCTCTGCGCGAACAGAAGTTGGTCTGTAAGAAATTAGAGCGAGCCTGGAGACAAGCTTACCTGCCAGCTGAAAAGAAGTCCTTACGTGCAGCCCAAAAGGACTATTACGCTGCGATTAAGACAGCTAAAAGCAGGTACTATTCGGACAGAATCGAGAAGGCGGATAACAACAGTAAAGAGATCTTCTCAATCGTCCAAAATTTTCTATCTCCATGTGCTGCCCAACCCCGGCTCCCTTCTTCCACTCAATGGTGTGAAGAATTGTCTTGTTACTTTACGGACAAAATTGCAAAAATCCAATTGGACTTAGAAGTGGCTCAAAAGTCCTCTATGACCCCACCTGCCCTTTTAGTATCGGATCGACGATGTTTAGAGGATCAGTTTGTTGCTTTCCTCTCGGAATCGGACATACGACAAATCCTGGCAGCGTTAAAGTCCGGATCTCCTTCAGACCCCTGCCCAGCCAGGATTTTGGGAGGGATAGCGGATATTATTAATCAAGAGGTGACGTATATCATTAACCTCTCCCTTTCCATGGCCTTGATTCCGAGAAGTTTGAAGGAGGCAAAGCTGCTCCCTCTGTTAAAAAAGGCTGGTCTAGACCAAGCTATGCCATCGAGCTATCGGCCCATCTCACTGTTGCCAGCTCTGGCGAAGGTGTGCGAGAAGGTGGCTTTCAAACAGCTGGATAGCTTCGAGTCCTCCCACGCCCTACACCCTGCCCAGTCAGGGTTCAGAGCGGCTTACAGTACCGAGACAGCTCTAGTCGAGGTCTCGGAGGCAGTTCGAGAGTGCTTGGACGGGGGGTGGCAGAGCGGTCCTGATTTTATTGGACCTCTCTCCCGCCTTCGATACGGTGCCCCATGCCTTGCTTATTGCTAGACTGCGAGCCGTCGGCATTTCAGGGTTGGCCCTTGACTGGTTGTCATCGTTTTTGAGCGATAGATCTCAGCAGGTCTGGATGCCTCCCTACTCTTCGGCCCCGAAGAGACTGACAACTGGAGTTCCGCAGGGTTCTACGTTAAGCCCTTTATTGTTTAACGTCTACATGACCCCTTTACTATATCTGGCGGAACAGCTGGGAGCCAAGATAATAGCTTACGCAGACGACACACAGCTGTTATTCACCTGGCCTAAGGGTGTGTCTGATCCATCAGCAGTCCAGCATTGTTTGTAGGAAGTAATCCGGTGGCTTGCACAAGTCCAACTTAAGTGCAACGAAGATAAGTCCGAGGTCCTATTCTTCGGCTCTTTTCCTGATAACTTCAAGGATCAGATTTGGCCCCCGGACCTGCCCTGCCCCAGTGCGACGGGAGGCCCAGCTAAGAACTTGGGGTCTGGTTCGGTCAGGATCTGAAGTTCTCGGATCACATAAAAAAATTGACCGGCATCTGCTTTGGTACCTTGCGAGCCCTGAGAAGATTTTTCGCTCTTCTGCCCAGGGCAGCTAAGGAGACTGTTCTTCGAGCCCTGATTTTATCTCGGCTCGACTATGCTAATGCCTTATTTAGTGGCCTACCTGCGTACATGGTTCATCGCCTTCAGGTGATACAAAATGCTGCAGTACGTCTGCTTTTCTCTCTCCCTAGGAGGTCGAGCGTGCGGAGCCACCTACGAAGTTTGCATTGGCTACCAGTACCACATCGAATCTTGTTCAAAATTCTTGTGTTGGCATTCAGAGCAGCTCATGGCCAGGGACCGATGTATTTGCAGAAACGGTTTTCATTCTATACTCCTAACCGTGCCCTATGATCGGCCAATCAATGCTTATTGGCCATTCCCAAATACAAATACGCCCGTTTGGGAGGCCAATCAATCTCAGTTAAGGCAGCTTCTGCTTGGAATGCCCTCCCCTTGTTCCTTAGAGCCTCGCCAACCCTTACTGTTTTTAAGAAGAAACTTAAGACCCATCTGTTCAATGCCCCTCTTTAACAGATCGTTCTGGTTTTGATCCATCACTCCTGTTGTCAAATCACTCACCGCGCCAGGATACCCCGTGGTAATAGAGCGCGCTATAAAAGCTTTAAAAAAAAAAATATATATATATATATATATAGTTCTGTAAAGAGGTTGTTTCCCACCAGCTACTGATTTCTTTTTATCTTAATCGTTCAAGTAAATTGCCCTTTTGTCTGGTTCCAATCGAATTAACATTCGACACTGAAGTCCCTGAGGATTCATTCTGAGTAGTCGTTTTCTTAAAGATTGGTATGGCAGCGCCTCCCAGCCCTTTAAGAACTCTTCTGCCATTGTTGCAGGTATCTTTAGGGTGCCCGGATAGCAACATGTCAAGGGACCAACACTGTTTCAGCCATGGCCTTTCCTTTTTAGGTGGCATTATTATCACGTTTGTTAATCTTATTGGTTCCTTTCAACCAAGGAAAGACTTGATCTCCCAGAATGCACTGATAAGTTAGATCATACGCATACAGGAAGCATGCTGTCAAGGTGACAGTCACCCATGGAGCGTTCTTGTTTAGTCTTTTTTGTGATGTTTTCGCAGACTATAGGATGCCAGGTGCAGCAGGAAGATTTTTCAATGGGGTTTAAGGGTTCTGATAACACAGTAACAATATTGTCGAAAATGAACATTTAAAAACTTTCTTGCCTCCATACGACTCTCCACCCACGTCCAAAACGTCAGATAATTTGTGGAAAATGGCAACACGGAATGCATAGGTTTGGGTCTGAGACTCAATCCCTTCAGATCCCTACAGTCCGGGATCGTACAGCAGAGCTACCCGCAAAGTCACAAACACCTTACAGGCACTGGCCTCCCACAGCAGAGACATTCCAGAAATGTCTCCGCTCTTACAGGCGTTAACCTATAAACAGCATTGCAGTGCCCCGGGAAGCCTTGAATGTACAGTAAGGCATCTCACAGCAGAGCTACCTCCAAAGCAACAGAAACGTTACAACCACTGGCCTCCGAAAACAGGGCATTCCTTAAATTTCACAAATCTCACAGGCGTTATCCTGTATAAAGCAGAGCAGAGTCTCGGAAAACCTAGAATGTATAGACTAGTACCCGCACAGCAGAGCTACTCCCAAAGTGACAAAAACTTTATAGGCACAGAACTCTCACAGCAGAGACATTCCTCTGAGTTTAGACCTCCTACAGGCGCCAACCGTAAGCAACAGAGCAACGCCTCAGGAACCTAGGATGCACAGAGACAAGCACCCACACAGAAGTCAAGTCAAGTCATAAAATTTATATAGCGCACTACATACCCAGAGGGTTTCAAGGCGCTTAGGAAGGGGAGGAGGATTATTTGTCAAATATCCACGTTTTAAGCTGCTTTCTGAACGCTAGGTGATTCTGGGTGAGGCGAAGGTAAGCGGGGAGTGAGTTCCATGTTTTGGCAGCCAGGTATGAGAAGGATCTGCCTCCCATGGTGGTCTTGTTGATGCGAGGTACAGTGGCGAAGGCTTGGCTGGAAGAGCGAAGTTGGCAGGAGGGGGTGTAGAAGGACAGTCGAGAGTTGAGGCAATCTGGTCCGATGTCGTAGAGTGATTTGTGTGCGTGGGTAAGCAGTCGGAAAGTAATCCTCTTATTGACGGGTAGCCAGTGGAGGTCTTTAAGGTGACCAGAGATGTGTTTGTTGCGTGGGATGTCTAATATGAGCCTGGCTGAGGCGTTTTGGATTCGTTGTAGTTTCTTCTGGAGTTTAGCGGTGGTACCTGCGTAGAGGGTGTTTCCGTAGTCCAGTCGGCTCGTGACTAGAGCGTGGGTGACTGTTTTCCTTGTTTCGGTGGGGATCCAGCGAAATGTTTTTCTGAGCATGCGAAGAATGTTAAAGCAGGAAGAGGATACGGCGCTGACTTGTCTGTTCATTGAGAGTGAAGAATCCAGGATGACGCCAAGGTTCCGTGCGTGGTCTGTCGGGATGGGTGCATTTCCGAGGGCTTCCGGCCACCAGGAGTCGTCCCATGCAGAGGGGGATTTACCTAAGATGAGGACTTCTGTTTTGTCTGAGTTCAGTTTCAGACGTCTTTGTTTCATCCATTCGGCGACTTCTTTCATTCCTTCGTGTAGGTTAGTTTTGGCGGTGCTGGGGTCCTTGGTGAGAGATAGGATCAGTTGAGTGTCATCCGCGTAAGAGATGATGTTGAGGTTGTGTTGGCGGGCGATGGCCGCGAGGGGGCTCATGTATACGTTGAAGAGGGTGGGACTGAGTGAGGATCCTTGTGGTACGCCGCAGATGATTTCAGAGGCCTCGGACTTGAATGGTGGGAGGCGGACTCTCTGGGTTCTTCCGGTGAGGAACGAGGTGACCCATTCCAGTGCCTTTCCTTGGATTCCGATGTTTCTGAGGCGTTGTAAAAGGGTACTGTGGCAGACTGTGTCGAAGGCTGCAGAGAGGTCGAGGAGGATGAGGGCGACTGTGTCTCCATTGTCCAGTAGAGTTCGAATGTCGTCTGTTGCTGCGATGAGGGCGGTCTCAGTGCTGTGTTTGGCTCGGAATCCAGATTGTGAGGGGTCGAGTGATTTGTTGGCTTCGAGGAAGGCGGCGAGCTGGTTGTTGACAGCTTTCTCGATGACTTTGGCCGGGAATGGAAGAAGCGAGATGGGGCGGTAGTTTTTGAGTTCGGTGGGGTCTGCTGTTGGTTTTTAGGTCTCGCCTGTCGATGCGCATGCGCATCGAGCAAGCGAGACTATAGGGGCTCATCCACTCTTTATCTAACTGCAAGGAATCGTGGCGATTCCTTGCAGTGCCCGTGACTTTTAAGGTCAATGCGCATGCGCATTAAGCTTATGCGCATGCGCATTGACCTTAAAAGTCACGGGCGCGTGCACGTCCGTGTTTGTTTACCCTTGCCTACTCTCTCTCTCCCCTCTCCGCCCCCGTTCCGCCCCCTCCCCTTCCCGCCATGTCGCATTTCTCCTCCCCCCTCCCCTCTCTTCCCTCCGGCTTTTTTTTTTGTTTTGTTTATTTTACCCGCCGTGTCTCCGATCCTTTCGCTCTCCTCCCCCCTCCTCCTCTGCCTGCAGACAGTCACATTGACCAGGACACCAGAAGATTACGATGTGACTGTGGCAAACATTCAAACAGCAGCACAGGCGGTCCGCCAGCAATCTCCTCGTAGGCTGCACCGCATGGTCCACCGGCGTGTGAGTACTCTGTCAAAGACCGAGGATATGCACCGCAGTAGTTTCCGCGCCTCTCTCACGTGGCCACAGTGTTTGCCACTGTATCAACCGTTTGTGCAATTAGAGGCACGCAGCCCCAGACACTCTCACTCTCTCCGTATGCCGACAGAAGCCAGGCTGCAGCAGTACGCCAATCACCTCTAATGGGCCCTCAGGGCATGCAGCCTCTCGGTACTCTGCCTACCGGTGCCCAGGTAAGCGCTGGTTTTCAGCTCCGGTACCGGCGCCGAGGATATCTGCTCCGCTGTTGAATCCACTATACTCACACGATTTTGGTGCACTCGGCTGGATCGTCCGGCACTCTCCCACGCGGGTCACAGACCCTGACCTGCTCGCTGTCTTGTCTCGCCAGATGAGCACAGGCCGCCGTAACGCTCCACGTTGTTTCGCGCAGCCCAGCAATCTACACGGCTATCAGGGGTGTATAGTGGCTACTCTTTAAGACCGCCAAACCGAGGCCAGCAGCGTCTACCCCGTATGCGCCGTTACAGCTCTCCGCAGCTTTGCCCTGGGTAATCCTCGGCTGCGCAGCAATCTAGCGCGGGGGTGTTAGGCGTTCCTCAGCGAGCAGGAAGAAATCATCTGGCAGCACGGGCGCGGAGCCTTCACCACAGCAGCGATCGCGGAGTCACCACAATTGCCCCGCTTCAATTCTCACTCCAGAGCCCTGCAGCCATGAGTCACCGCCATCATGTCAAAACCCACCCTTAAAAATCGAAGCTTGGTCCAAACCATGTACAAAACTGGCAGCACTAATGGTGACCAATGACACACTCCGCACCTTTTAAAAAAAGCCACTGACGTCATTTTTTTATTAGACCTAACTGCCATGTTAAACATCATCACCGGCCACCAAATTCTTCTGGACACTCTTAAAAACAGGATGCGCAAGTAGGAAAGCATTGTGAAATGGTACCAATCCTACCTCTCAGAACACTCCCAAATAGTGAAAACTGACAATTCCCTTTCGGACCCCACTTTAATTTCCGTCCGCACCCCACACAGTTGGATCCTAGAACAAATCCTTGACAATGTGCAAGTCAAAGAATCACAGAGGGGGGACTACTTAAAGATCTTGGCATCTTATCTCACCAATACACTGAAGACACGCAACTCGATCTCAAAATGGATGGATTTCCTCAAACGTATCTCCAAGAATTAATCTGTCCTGCACAGCAGCCACAAATGGATGGATCAAAAAAAAATTAAATATAATGCCTTCAAGACTGATTTTCTTCTCTTCCCCTCCAAATCTGACCCAACAGTCATAGTCTCTAGTTTGAAACTAAGAGATGTTGACTTCAGAATGGTCACTACTGGGCGTCATGCTCGACGAAAATCCGGATCTCAAAGGGCACATCAAAGCTGTAACAGATTCTGCTTCCAAGGTCTCCTCCCCCCTCCTCCTCTCCTAGCACCCCCAGCCCGAGGCAGCTTCCCCTGCACAGACCCGCTCCGCCCCCTCCCCTTCCCGCCGTCTCGCATTTCCCCTGTCGCACTTCTCCTCCCCCCTCCCCTCTCTTCCCTCCAGCTTGTTTTTTGTTTATTTGACCCGCTCCGCCCCCTCCCCTTCCCGCCGTGTCGCATTTCTCCTCCCCCCCTCCCCTCTCTTCCCTCCGGCTTTTTTTTTGTTTATTTTACCCGCCGTGTCTCCGATCCTTTCGCTCTCCTCCCCCCTCCCCTCTCTTCCCTCCGGCTGCTCTCCCCCGGCCAGTCCATGGACGAAGAGCCCTCTCACATGCCTCGTCTCTCCACCCCGGGCACGCCAACCATGATAACCTCCTTGTCCACCTTAACTGCTCCATGGCCTTCAGTGAGAGTCCTCTCCTACAGTCACCACCTCCAAATGCCGCTGCTGACCACTTCATAGATTCTCAAACATGCTCAGTCCCCACGCTGTGGTCCCCCATGTCTCCACCCCATGCAGCACTGGTTTCATAAATGCGACTGCTCAGATCCAGCAGCATCGACATACCCCGGTGAGGACTTCCTCTTATGCCGCTAGGGTTCCAACCTCACTCCATTTCAGCAAGAATCCATGTTCCATCCCTGGTCTTGGCTCTTAAAAACTACACGTATCATTTCAAGGCGTGCAGTGCAATTGGTTGAATATCTAAGTAAACCCAGACTACAACTCCCAGAGTGCAATAGGTTTACAGATAAACCACAGAACTGGACATGAAACAAGGTAGTAACTAAATTATCAAATCCCTCCAGCTAGTGCCAACGATCTTGCTCGAATTCTTCGTCCACTTGGTTAGCTCTCAGCAAATTTTCCTTTAAAAATGATGTCCCACCTACTAGCTTAAAACCACACAAGCAGAAGGGAATATCTTGTGGGATTTCACAAACGGAGGTCCCACTTCCTAATTTAGGAGAAAAAAAAAGCCCTGAAGAACCCCTCACCCTCACTCACCCTCAACCCCTCACCCTCACCCTCACTCACCCTCACTCAACCTCAACCCCTCACCCTCAATACCTCACCCTCACTCACCCTCACCCAACCCCTCACCCTCAATACCTCACCCTCACCCTCACTCACCCTCAACCCCTCACCCTCACTCACCCTCACTCACCCTCAACCCCTCACTCACTCACCCTCAACCCCTCACTCACTCACCCTCAACCCCTCACTCACTCACTCTCACTCACCCTCACTCACCCTCAACCCCTCACTCACCCTCACTCACCCTCCCTCACCCTCACTCACCCTCAACCCCTCACCTCACTCACCCTCACTCACCCGCACTCACCCTCACTCACCCTCAACCCCTCACCTCACTCACCCTCACTCACCCTCACTCACCCTCACTCACCCACCCTCACTCACCCACCCTCACCCACCCTCACCCACCCTCACCCACCCTCACTCACCCTCACCCACCCTCACCCTCACCCACCCTCACTCACCCTCACTCACCCTCAACCCCTCACTCACTCACCCTCAACCCCTCACTCACTCACCCTCAACCCCTCACTCACTCACTCTCACTCACCCTCACTCACCATCACCCTCACTCACCATCACCCTCACTCACCCTCAACCCCTCACTCACCCTCACTCACCCTCAACCCCTCACCTCACCCTCACTCACCCTCACTCACCCTCAACCCCTCACCTCACTCACCCTCACTCACCCTCAACCCCTCACCTCACTCACCTCACTCACCTCACTCACCTCACTCACCCTCACTCACCCTCACTCACTCACCCTCACTCACCCTCACTCACCCTCAACCCCTCACCCTCACTCACCCTCACTCACCCTCACCCTCACTCACCCTCAACCCCTCACCTCACTCACCCTCAACCCCTCACCCACCCTCACCCTCACTCACCCTCACTCACCCTCACTCACCCTCACTCACCCTCACTCACCCTCAACCCCTCACCCTCACTCACCCTCACTCTCACTCACCCTCAACCCCTCACCTCACTCACCCTCAACCCCTCACCCACCCTCAACCCCTCACCCACCCTCAACCCCTCACCCTCACTCACCCTCAACCCCTCACTCACCCTCACCACCTCAGCCTCACCCTCACTCACCCTCAACCCCTCACCCTCACTCACCCTCACTCACCCTCAACCCCTCACCCTCACTCACCCTCACTCACCCTCAACCTCATGCTAAAGATTTACAAAAAAACCCATAAACAATTCTAAAAGCACTAACTCTAATGCTGCGAGACCTATTGCATTTCTAATGCTTGTTTCAGAAGGGCGGTGAGTTCAGCGTGTTTCCAGTCTTCTGGGAAGGTAGCGGAGTTGAAGGAGCAGTTGATGACGTCTCGGAGGTGCGGAGCTATGACGGAGTCTGCTTTGTTGAAGATGTGGTGAGGGCATGGGTCTGTGGGGGATCCAGAGTGGATGGAATTCATCAGGCAGATGGTGTCCTCAGTGGAGATTGGGTTCCAGGCGTTAAGGGTGTTAACGGGGGGAAGATGGTCAGCTGATGGTAGGGTGGGTTGGCTTCCGGGTTGGTTGTCAAAGCTGTTGTGGATGTCAGCAATCTTGTTGTGGAAAAAAGAGGCTAGGGAATCGCAGAGGGTTTGAGAGGGGGTGATGTCGTTGGAGTTGGCCGAGGGGTTGGAAAATTCCTTGACGATGTTGAAAAGTTCCTTGCTGTTGTGGGCGTTGTTGTCAAGTCGATCCTTGAATGCTGTTTTCTTGGCTTTTCGGATCAGTTGGTGGTGAGTACGGATGGCGCTTTTGAAGGCGTCCTTGTTGCTGGTGGATGGGTCTTTTTTCCAGGCCTTTTCAAGGGAGCGGCACAGTTTCTTGGACTTCTTGAGGTCATCGTTGAATCATGAGGCCTTCTTGATGCCAAGTTTGTGTTGACGTTTTTTCAGTGGTGCTAAGGTGTCGGCGGTGTTGGATAGCCAAAGGGTGAGGTTGGAGGCGGCTTCGTTGGCGTTAGAAGAGAGGGCTGGGGAGGTTTGAAGGAGCGATGTGGAGATCTGCTCCGTGGTGATTTTGTTCCAGTTTCTTTGTAGAGTTGGTTGGAGGTGGATGATGGGTTTCGGCTTGTTGTAGGTGAAGTGAACGCAGCTGTGGTCAGTCCAGAGGAGATCCGTAGTGTGGCTGAAGGAGACATGGTTGCTGGAGGTGAAGATGGGGTCGAGTGTGTGACCTGCGATGTGGGTGGGGGAAGTGACCAGTTGTTTAAGTCCGAGGTTGGCTAGGTTGTCCAAGAGGGTGGCGGTGTTGCGGTCGTTGATCTTTTCAAGGTGGAAGTTGAGGTCTCCCAGAAGGATGTAGTCTTTGGAGGGGAGCGCGTGTGGGGTGATGAAGTCCGTGATGTCTTCACTGAATTTTGCGCGGGGTCCTGGTGGTCTGTAGAGGAGGGTGCCTCTGAGAGTGGTCTTGGGGTCGATGTGGATCTGGAAGTGAAGGTGTTCGGAGTTAGCGAGGTTGGCGTCAGAGCTGGTTGAGATGCGGATTGATTTCTTATGGACGATAGCGATTCCACCTCCTGTATGGTCGGTGCGGTCCTTGCGTGTGATCTTATAGTCATCAGGGATAGCGATGGCGATGTCAGGGGCGGAGGAAGCGTTCATCCATGTTTCCGTTAGGAAGGCGACGTCAGGAGAGATGGTGTCTAGTAGGTTCCAAAGGTCAATGGCGTGCCTGTGGACCGAGCGGGTGTTGAGAAGGATGCATTCTAGGTGGTTGGGGTCGGGAATCTGTGTTGTGGTCGTAGCAGAGATGTTGTCGGTGCCGCTACATTTGCAGGAGAGGCAGGAGAACGGTCCATGGGTGCGTCCAGGAGCGGCTTGGACGCAGTTGGGGGCGCGACCGGGGTTAAGGGCTAGGAGGGTGGCAGCATCGTAGGTAACGCGGGGGGGCTGGGCAGCGCGAGGGGCAGGGGGTCTGGCGCTGGGCGCGGTCCAGGCGCGGACGGGCGTAGACGGGCTTACCTTTGGCGCACCTTCGGCGCGACTGGGGCGCGATCGCTGCGCGTGGACGCTGCGCGCAAGGATACCTGTCATATATGTATGGAGGAAGGGGAGGGGCGAGGGCGTCTCAGCTGGGAGGCGGGGCGGGCCAAAGACGAGCACAACAATAAACAAAATGGAGGCGGGGGGGGTGCACTGCAAACGCGCAAACCGAGTGGAATTGCACTTTAAAAATACAATCGAAATGCAGGCAAGCTCAGCGGCGACCAGGTAGGCAGCAGGCACAGACAGCAATGCAGCCGTGGGAGCAGAGCGGCACAGCGCGCAGACAGGCTCGAGTTAGCCGAGTACAAATCAATTACAGAGCAAGTTTGCTCAATGGCGATCAGCAGGCACAGGCACTAAAAGCAGTTCCAGTTACACTCGCAGCAGGGCTCCATAAGAAGTCCTGCAATTACTGTCACATCAAGACAAAACTATCTCTCAAATCAGCGCTGTCACCAGAGGCCTGTGAGAAACTAGAACATCACCAGCTTTCAGTGTGGATTTTTATTTGTGAAAACCGAGGACGCTGTGAAGAGACAGGAACGTGAAAGTGGTGTGTGCTAGAGATTAGGGGTTATTCTGCAATCCTGTGCCATCAAAGTGGTCTTAGTGGTGATTGCTGCATTGTCTATGGAAAAAGTCCAGGTTATGCTACTAAAGGCAAAGTATAGATTGCTCTGTGTAAACAAGCTTTTTTAGGTCTCGCCTGTCGATGCGCATGCGCATCGAGCAAGCGAGACTATAGGGGCTCATCCACTCTTTATCTAACTGCAAGGAATCGTGGCGATTCCTTGCAGTGCCCGTGACTTTTAAGGTCAATGCGCATGCGCATTAAGCTTATGCGCATGCGCATTGACCTTAAAAGTCACGGGCGCGTGCACGTCCGTGTTTGTTTACCCTTGCCTACTCTCTCTCTCCCCTCTCCGCCCCCGTTCCGCCCCCTCCCCTTCCTGCCATGTCGCATTTCTCCTCCCCCCTCCCCTCTCTTCCCTCCGGCTTTTTTTTTTTGTTTTGTTTATTTTACCCGCCGTGTCTCCGATCCTTTCGCTCTCCTCCCCCCTCCTCCTCTGCCTGCAGACAGTCACATTGACCAGGACACCAGAAGATTACGATGTGACTGTGGCAAACATTCAAACAGCAGCACAGGCGGTCCGCCAGCAATCTCCTCGTAGGCTGCACCGCATGGTCCACCGGCGTGTGAGTACTCTGTCAAAGACCGAGGATATGCACCGCAGTAGTTTCCGCGCCTCTCTCACGTGGCCACAGTGTTTGCCACTGTATCAACCGTTTGTGCAATTAGAGGCACGCAGCCCCAGACACTCTCACTCTCTCCGTATGCCGACAGAAGCCAGGCTGCAGCAGTACGCCAATCACCTCTAATGGGCCCTCAGGGCATGCAGCCTCTCGGTACTCTGCCTACCGGTGCCCAGGTAAGCGCTGGTTTTCAGCTCCGGTACCGGCGCCGAGGATATCTGCTCCGCTGTTGAATCCACTATACTCACACGATTTTGGTGCACTCGGCTGGATCGTCCGGCACTCTCCCACGCGGGTCACAGACCCTGACCTGCTCGCTGTCTTGTCTCGCCAGATGAGCACAGGCCGCCGTAACGCTCCACGTTGTTTCGCGCAGCCCAGCAATCTACACGGCTATCAGGGGTGTATAGTGGCTACTCTTTAAGACCGCCAAACCGAGGCCAGCAGCGTCTACCCCGTATGCGCCGTTACAGCTCTCCGCAGCTTTGCCCTGGGTAATCCTCGGCGGCGCAGCAATCTAGCGCGGGGGTGTTAGGTGTTCCTCAGCGAGCAGGAAGAAATCATCTGGCAGCACGGGCGCGGAGCCTTCACCACAGCAGCGATCGCCACAATTGCCCCGCTTCAATTCTCACTCCAGAGCCCTGCAGCCATGAGTCACCGCCATCATGTCAAAACCCACCCTTAAAAATCGAAGCTTGGTCCAAACCATGTACAAAACTGGCAGCACTAATGGTGACCAATGACACACTCCGCACCTTTTAAAAAAAGCCACTGACGTCATTTTTTTTTTAGACCTAACTGCCATGTTAAACATCATCACCGGCCACCAAATTCTTCTGGACACTCTTAAAAACAGGATGCGCAAGTAGGAAAGCATTGTGAAATGGTACCAATCCTACCTCTCAGAACACTCCCAAATAGTGAAAACTGACAATTCCCTTTCGGACCCCACTTTAATTTCCGTCCGCACCCCACACAGTTGGATCCTAGAACAAATCCTTGACAATGTGCAAGTCAAAGAATCACAGAGGGGGGACTACTTAAAGATCTTGGCATCTTATCTCACCAATACACTGAAGACACGCAACTCGATCTCAAAATGGATGGATTTCCTCAAACGTATCTCCAAGAATTAATCTGTCCTGCACAGCAGCCACAAATGGATGGATCAAAAAAAAATTAAATATAATGCCTTCAAGACTGATTTTCTTCTCTTCCCCTCCAAATCTGACCCAACAGTCATAGTCTCTAGTTTGAAACTAAGAGATGTTGACTTCAGAATGGTCACTACTGGGCGTCATGCTCGACGAAAATCCGGATCTCAAAGGGCACATCAAAGCTGTAACAGATTCTGCTTCCAAGGTCTCCTCCCCCCTCCTCCTCTCCTAGCACCCCCAGCCCGAGGCAGCTTCCCCTGCACAGACCCGCTCCGCCCCCTCCCCTTCCCGCCGTCTCGCATTTCCCCTGTCGCACTTCTCCTCCCCCCTCCCCTCTCTTCCCTCCAGCTTGTTTTTTTTGTTTATTTGACCCGCTCCGCCCCCTCCCCTTCCCGCCGTGTCGCATTTCTCCTCCCCCCCTCCCCTCTCTTCCCTCCGGCTTTTTTTTTGTTTATTTTACCCGCCGTGTCTCCGATCCTTTCGCTCTCCTCCCCCCTCCCCTCTCTTCCCTCCGGCTGCTCTCCCCCGGCCAGTCCATGGACGAAGAGCCCTCTCACATGCCTCGTCTCTCCACCCCGGGCACGCCAACCATGATAACCTCCTTGTCCACCTTAACTGCTCCATGGCCTTCAGTGAGAGTCCTCTCCTACAGTCACCACCTCCAAATGCCGCTGCTGACCACTTCATAGATTCTCAAACATGCTCAGTCCCCACGCTGTGGTCCCCCATGTCTCCACCCCATGCAGCACTGGTTTCATAAATGCGACTGCTCAGATCCAGCAGCATCGACATACCCCGGTGAGGACTTCCTCTTATGCCGCTAGGGTTCCAACCTCACTCCATTTCAGCAAGAATCCATGTTCCATCCCTGGTCTTGGCTCTTAAAAACTACACGTATCATTTCAAGGCGTGCAGTGCAATTGGTTGAATATCTAAGTAAACCCAGACTACAACTCCCAGAGTGCAATAGGTTTTCAATGCAATAGGTCTCGCATTAGCGAAATTTAAAGCTATTGGCCTTGCAAATGACAATGCCTTTTATGTATCTGTTTTCAAAACCAACACATAGATAAAAGTTTTTTCATTTTATAATGCCAGTAGCTCAAATACTCACAATTCCGAGACCTATTGCATTGCAAATTGTTTTTTTTTTTGCAAAGTTCCTGGCTCTAGATTTGGGACCCTACAGGGGTGTGGAATTTAATAAAGTATCTACATGTCCATGGGGCAGGTTGCTTCATAAATCTACTTGTCCTGTAACAAAATCCACATGTCCCTTTGGTTCCATGTAGTGCAGCGACAAATTATGGCATTATATAAGAGCTCTGATATAGTCTCTCTTGATTATGCCAGGGCTCCTACCATAGTAGTGTTTGAATACTTGCAGTCCCCTTATGTTGCCACGTTTCTGCAGATCTACATACTGGGGCTGAAGGTAGTGGTAAGTAATAGTTCCAGGGTTAGAAAGCCCTTTTGAGTCTGTGCAAACCTGCTAACGTGCATGTTTTAAGGGTTTTCAACAAATCCTCTCTATTCTTTTCCCATACTGACAAATGTTGGAAATTTACTTCTGACAATGACAGATGTAAACCTTCTTCCAGAGTTAGGAAAAAAGTGGTTGGAGAGAAAGTGAACTTCAAAAACTTAGATTTTCACATGAGCAAATTTACACATGCAGATTTGCTCATGCTAAAATGTTGTTTACAAATATTTTCTAGGAGTACTATTTCTTGACCTACTTCTGTAAATTTTTGGGAATTCACGAAAGCCATATAGCTGCATTTAATGCAAGGACATATACCATGGATGCCCTTTTGAGACTTTCTTTAATAATGGGGCCCCTAATTTGGTCTGGTTTTGACCAAGACCTTTTGCATTTATTAAAAGTCTGTCTCTCTCTTTGTATTGGCTGGCTTCACTGTGAGTGACAGCATTTTGCTTTTTCAGATGGAGCATATTGGCACACAAAGTAATTGTTTTCAGTGCGAGTAACTACTGTGGCAGTGTGTGCTTTTTGAGACCAAAAACAATTTTTGCTTTTGCCAATGTTTGTTATAATGGTGAGGGCCCGGCAGCTCCCACATCAATAAAGGTTTTCAAAAACCATGCCAAAACAAGTCACACATTGACAAAACTAAAAAGCTGCCCACCAATTTCAGACCTACTGGCTTTGCCAATGCTTGTTTATTTTTGTTTCCCATAATCTTATTGGAACAGGTTACACTGATTCTCCATTATGAATATTTTTGGGAAATACTAGCATGCATCAAAAACATGTTACTAAATGATGCTGCAAAGAAATGGTACCAGAGATTTTACAGTAGTTTAGCGAAAGTTTTTTTTTTCCTGCTTTCATTTTTTTAATGAACATTTTATTTTGAAAGCAAAGTATCATCAATCTTGCTTTCAAGCTTCTTCAAATATTTGCATCAAATCAGAGAGCATTCTGGGAGGATTGTACATAGCCTAATATTGCTAAACCTTAAAAACGTGTCTGCACGTTTTTATACTGAAAGCACTGTCAGTAGTGCAGTTAGTGCTTACAAGATTTACTTTGAAAGTTCACCCTAATGATAAAGGTTTTCAATTAATGAATCATAAATACAAGTTTGAATAGCATAAACATATGAGCAAAAAGATTACCTTAACTTCAGACTGTGCCCTTCCCTGATCCATAATATGGTACTGCAAACTGGCAGCTAAAGTGTTTGCGCTGCAGGGGTGGGCCTACTTGTCCCAAGGACAAAGTACACATGAACACTTGTTGCCCTTGACCCCAAACAATATGTCCTGGGCGTCGGGCTATAGGAATTCCATGTCTGGAATCACCATGACGGCACAAATGTCCTACTTCACAGCGTTCCCTTCAGTCTACAGAGTAAAATGATACCTCACTTATGTGGGTGGGGCAAGGGCCCTGTGACTGGTAAGAGCCAAAAACATAGGGATTAAGGATATAGCACCGCAAATTCTAAGCGCTACATTAAAAAAAATGTTTTTAGCCAATTCTACTGGTGTAGGGCGGGGGGGGGGGCAACATGAAGAGCGGCCCACAGGGGGAGCACCAGCGCTCCCCCCCCCCCCCCGTAGGTGGGTGCTAGGAAGGGCTGGAGCCATCCGACGCACACACCCACTGTGACGCCTGACTGCTCCCGGCCGTCCGACACACGCTAAGGGTTAAAAAAGAAAAATGACAATCCGGATCCAGTTTGGCGCATGGGTACAATGTTAAAATAAGGAATCTGCAGCTAGATGTCTCTATTAGATACATTGGTTTCCCAAGAATACCCAACATTTCTTTTTTTTTTCTCTGACGTAATTGGAGTAAATAAGCTAGGGAATTTTTTTTCAGTTAACATGTGGAGTTTATTGGACAAAAACCCTGTGACATTTTCAGTGCCAGGCACAACAGCCCCGTCTGCCACCAATGATCCCAAAGGAAAACGTTATAAATAAATAAACAAATCCATAACTTAATGACCACATTCATTAGAATCTCATTCAATGGCAAACGTTCTCTGAATTAAAGTTCTAAATCCTCTCCATTTCTTTACATAACCAGAATAACCAAGCGTGCCCACACAGACACGCGCACGCACACGCACACCCTCACACACACCCTCACACACCCTTCTCCTTCTTCCTTCTCCTCCTCTTCGTCCTCCTTCTTCCTTCCTCCTCCTCTTCGTCCTCCTTCTTCCTTCCTCCTCCTTCTTCCTTCCTCCTCCTCTTCGTCCTCCTTCTTCCTTCCTCCTCCTCTTCGTCGTCCTTCTTCCTTCCTCCTCCTTCTTCCTTCCTCCTCCTTCTTCCTTCCTCCTCCTTCTTCCTTCCTCCTCCTTCTTCCTTCCTCCTCCTCTTCGTCCTCCTTCTTCCTTCCTCCTCCTTCCACCTAACTTTTACTCAACGTTGGAGGAGAGGGAAAAATGATAGTAGACCTTTAACTACACAAAACTCACATAACGAAACAGTTAAAACAGGATCTGCCAAGCCTTATGGAGGAAAACATTACCCACACACAATATCCTTCAGCCTCCCCAGTAGTCTGCGAGAGAGGCATCCCCTGCAGCCCTACCAGTATCCCTTTCCAAATGTATTGGCCACTTTCAGATCTTCCCCCATTGTCCTGAAAATTCAAGTCCATCATGAAGAAACATCCACTGCTAATAGGTTTATAAGAGGACTATCGTATTGATTTTCTTTTTAAATTATTTTTTATTGCAGATACACAAGGGGCCACTATATAAGGATCTCTGTGTACAACAGCTGTTATTACCTCACACTCTGAAGGATACACTGCCATTTAGCCCACCCCCGGAGGTCGGGCGGCGTGCGTTGTCTGTATAGTAGTTACATCCATGATTGCCAACCATGATCCGTTACAGGCTTCCCATGTTTCTGCTTTTTTCTTTTTTGTTGTAAGTAATTAAACCTTCCCCCTCCCTCATCCCAAGGTGGTCAAACATTAGAAAACTCAAGTTAGGATTCCGTAATACACTAGGAGATTTTAAAAATGTGTCATTATCGCATACATTCCCGTCCCTCCTCCCTCCCACTCTCAGCCAGGTATGTACATTTGGTCAGAGCCTGCCGCAACCAGTGGCCCTCCCTTCCTCGTGTGATCGTAGGCATGACCTTTCAGACCCTCCTACTCCCCACCCGATCAAAAGCGGTGACGCAGTCCCTCCACCTTCCACTTCACACTACAGCCCCCCATCCAATCCATGGTAGTGTCTCCATTTAGACCAGACCTTCCTAAATTTTCGGGGACAGCCTCTCGCCTTGTATGTGACCCTTTCGGCTGCCATATACAGGTCCAAACCTCTCCTCCACTCCTCTAGGGCTGGGGGTTCTGGCGCTCCCCAATGTTTCACAATATCCCGTTTGGCGACCACCAGCGCCAGGACCAGGAAAATGAGTAGTGGGCGGGTCAAGTCCACCTTGGTCGTCATACCAAGCAGCGCCAGCTTGGGGCCCAGAGGGATGGGGGCCCCTGAGGATCTCTTCGAGTTCCCGAAAGATCTGCGACCAGTACTTCTGTATTACAGTGCAGGTCCATACAGTATGAAAGAAGTCCCCCTCCCCCTGCCGGCACCTAAGGCATCTTGGTTCCTCTATTTTCAGCATTTTGTAAAGACGTACCCTGTCAAAGTATGTTCTGTGGAGAAAGTTAAATTGGATCAGTCGCAACCTGGACTTGATGGCCACCTCCCGGGGATGTCATACCGATCTCCCAGTCCAGGTCCTCCATTTCCCCTACCTCCCCTTCCCATACATGCCTAAGTTTTGTTAGGTCTCCCAGCATATGGTTCGTCAATGTCTTATATGTGAGGGACACCGCCTGTCCAACCATATGCTCCTGAAGCAGCCTCCCCTCAATCGGTGCATACTCAGGGATGTCAAGCAGCGAGATATTTTGGGCCCTCCATGCATGGCGCAGCTGGAGGTATTTGAAGTGTTGTGTGTTGTGTAACCCGAACTCCATTTGATGAGCTCTAAATGACTTTAGTTCCCCCTTCTCCACTACGTCCCCAATGGTGGAAATGCCAATGTCGTCCCATCTCTGGAATCCGCGCAGTTTATGTAGTTCACGTAACCAGCAACAGTGCCATAGTGGTGTCTGCCGTGTAGGTTTCTGTTCCCATCCCATGCGTTTCGTAGCTTTCGTCCAAGCCCTTAGCGTTATGATTGTAGCAGGGAGAAGGTGAGCCCCTCTCGCGTCCCCGTAGAGATACCGCAATATGTGTCTAGGCGCCAGCTTGGCTCTTTCCAGGGAATATGTCGGGTGATCTGCCGCCGCATGGAGCCAATCATTGATTGGAGTCAGGTGTTCCGCCCAGTAGTAGGCCTCCAAATTGGGAAGCGAGATTCCTCCGCTGTACTGGTGTCGTTGCAGTGTGGCCAAAGCCACCCTCGCCTGTTTGCCGAGCCAGAGGAAAGATCGCAAATCTGCATGGATCTTAGTGAAGACCACAGTAGGTAGCGGATAGTACTCGTTTTGGAGGGTGTATAGGAATTTCGGTAGTATAACCATTTTATACATGGCAGCCCTGCCCAGGATTGTTAAAGGGAGCTGCCTCCAACGGTCCATATCCGCCACCGCGCTCGCGACGATTCGCTCCACGTTTTTTGAAAGCGAGAGAGGGATATTCGTCGTTATATAGACTCCCAGGTATTGGAACCCTTCGGTTGTTGTCAGCAGTTCCCCCGGTAGACTCTCCCATTGGTTTCTCCCCTTCGGATCGTACATTATTGATTTGTGCCAATTCATTTTGTGTCCCGCCATCTCCCCGTAATGTTCCAATTCTCTGAAGAGCTCTGGCACTGTCGTCTCAGGCTCTGTTATATAGAGCAGGACGTCGTCCGCGTACAGCGAAATCTTTCGGGAGATAGCGTCCCCGCCCCGTCCATGAAACCATGGATATTTGTGTTATGCCGGATTTTGGCCGCCAGTACTTCTATAACGAGTGTAAAGAGAAGTGGGGACAGGGGGCAGCCCTGCCTAGTACCTCTCTGAATAGGAAATTCACTGGAAAGCGTTCCATTAACCCTCACCCTTGCCCTTGGGCCAGTATATAATAGTCTGATCCACGCCGAAAACTTTGATCCGAACCCAAACCTCTGGAGCACTGCCATCAGGAAGGGCCAATGTACCGCATCGAACGCTTTTTCAGTGTCCAGGGAGAGGAACCAGTGTGGATCGTCTCTCTCCTTTACCTCCTGGAGCCAGTTGTGCGTTCTTCTGAGGTTTAGCTTCATCGCCCTGTCGGGTAAGAAACCAGATTGGTCCATATGAGCCAAACCCGTTATGACCACCCTTAAGCGCACCGCCAGGATGGTCGCCAGCACTTTTACTTCCGTATTAAGTAAAGATATCGGTCGGTAGGAGGCACATTCATTCCGTGGCTTGCCCTCCTTGTATATTGGTATTATTGTAGCCATAGTTAGATCTGGTGGGAGTTCTCCCACTTCAATGGCGTCCACTAGGAGGCCCCGGAGGTGGGGGGTCAACAGGTCCGATGTGCGTTTAAAGAGTTCAGCGGGGAATCCATTTGGGCCTGGCGTTTTACCCGGGCAGAGCCTGGCTATAGCATTAGTGATGTCATCTAACGATATGTCTGCGTCTAGTGTAGCCGCGTCTTCCGGAGGGAGGATCGGCAGGGTGGTATCGTCTAAATATAGAAGGGCCTCCTCGTAAGTCGCCAGGTCACGCGCTGCGTAGAAGGCTTCATAGTGAGCAGCAAAAGCGTCTGCTATCTCTGTGTCCGTTTTGACCGTTGTACCTCCTGTTGTGTCTGCTATCTATCCATCTCTCAGCTCGCTCTTTCTTGCTGAGCCAAGCCAGTAGTTTCCCTGACTTATCCCCTACGTCATACAATCTGTGCAGGGTAGCTAGTGATTGTGTCTTGGCTTCGTTAGCCACCAATTCCCGATATAGTTTTTGAGCATCAAGTAGCCGCCGCAGGGAGTCTTCGGACCTGTGGGCTAAGTATTCGCCTTCACACTTTAGGATAGACTGTTCCAGGGCTGCTACCTCCGCCTGAAGTCTGTCTGTCTTCCCCCAATCTAAGTCGAATCCTATCACGCATGACTGGTTTCAGGGCCTCCCACAAAGTGATTTTCGAGGCAACTGACCCTACATTGTCCTCAAAATAAATCTTTGTCTGTCCTCACATCTTTTAATATCTTTGTGTTCTGAAGGTCCCAGGCCGCGAGCCGCCAGCACCCCGTGTCCCTAGCTCTGTCGCGCCCAACTCGTATATGCAAAGGTGAGTGATCAGAAATACCCCTGGCTCCGTATTCAGCTACATCTCCTACTGCCAGCCATTGTCTGGGCATGAAAACATAGTCAAGACGCGAGAATGTCCGATGCGCCCAGGAATAATAGGAGTAGGCGCGTTGTGTTGGGTGAAGCCACCGCCATGTGTCCGTCGGCCCCAATGAAGACATCATGTCATGTAGTGTAGTTCCTAGTTTCCCACTAGGCCCTGCGCATTGGAATAACATAAACAGTAGTATCGACGTAGAAGTGCAGATCTTCCAGGCCTCTACTGACTATGCTAAACTTAATTGGGTTTGTTACCAATTAGCTCAGAGGTCACTGGAAACTTTCTTGACTGAATAGGAAGTGATCAGCTTCCCTGGCACAGACAAGAAGGGATTCAGTTTTCCAAAAACCGTGCAACATGACAACTTTGCTCCTCAGATCAAGAGTCAATCTCTAGGGTCGTGTGAAACAATAGACAGTTATTTTACTCAGTCAGGTTGGTGCAGTTTACTTTCACAATATGTAGAGAATAGAGAGACGGGCGTTTGTCAATAAAGGGTTAACATTTATTCAACACTTTCTTCTCGTACAAGAGAAATGTATTGCCACAATTGCAAGACTTGTTATGATAAAAAGTACGGACTAACGATATCAAATGTGTCACCATAAGAGGCAAAAGCGTTGATACGTCATCCTGTCCTTTGTTGTGTTATATCACTATTTTTTTATTTATGTTTAATATACGAATGACGGTCACCTGACGAAGGCCTCTGGCCGAAACGCGCGTAGTTCCACTCAACCGCATTGCCTTCATCAATTTACCAACAACTGAATATTTCGTATATCACGGGGTTAATGTGTACATGTATTTGTGTTTATGTAAATTTTTCTGTTCTCACTTACTAATTCTATACACCTTTAAGTGTAAATAATTAACTGTTTGCCTATGTTTTTTGATATCATGCGATACACATCAAGTTTCTTTTTAAATGTAAACAATGAATTAAAAAAGTAAATGAATTTTGCATAAAGGATATGAACAACAAACAAAATATACTAAAAACAAAAAATAAATAAATTAAAGGATTTTTGTATAAATTTTCGTTTCAGCACACATTTATTTTGATTGCTCTAGAGGGTCTATTATTCTGTTTTGGATTTTGATTCAGGGAATATTTACGCCCTTAGAGTTTAGCTACACTGCCTTTCTCTACAGAGTTTACCTTCCCTACGAGTAGCTAACTGTTTACATTGTAGGGGCCCCTTCTTTCCCATAGAAAATATGATAAAAAGTACGTACAGTAAGATAAGTATTGCGAAATAATACTGTAAAAGCATTGATATGGTTTCTTAGCCATACAATGGTTTAAAAGTAATAAAACATATATACATTCATATATACATTAGGCTAAAATACTCAACTGGTGCTTCTTACTACGCCTACCCCAGTGTACCTGACCTAAGCCTAATACGTGGGAGGGGAGTAAGTAAGTAGCTTTAAGTTAAGTTGGTTTTGCCAAGGTTTGCTTCAAGAATTCTCACTAAGGGTTTAGTCAACACCATACCTCTGAATAGAATGATGGAGGTCTGGTATCTCCTTCAGGGGAAACTCGGTATCCCAGTCACCCGCAAGGGTAGACCAGAAACGCTGGAGCTGGATTTCTCAGCAGGAGAAAGACAGCGTCTCTCTTCAGCGCGTCGAGGAGGAGGAGGGGGGACAGCGTCCGCGGGCAGCTGGCATCTGCTGGGCTCTTTGCAGAGGGACGGCTGTTCAGCTCCTAGTTTCACCACACCATCGTTCGCGCTTTAGCAGCGATAATGGTATCAGCAGCTTCAGGCGACGGGCAGCAGGCTGCAGCAACAGGGGGCTACAGCTAACAACGTCAGCAGCAACACAGCAACACAGCATTTGCTTAAGGCAACGTTGGTAATATTTATACCTGAAAGGTGCCATGTTTGACGTAAGTTTGCTGGACATAAGACGTCAATTAAAGATGTCACTAGGAAGTGATGGCTATCAGTTGCTCATTAGAGTTCCATTACTAATCAAAACACAGCAAGCGGGGATTTCCAGGTTTGCTGAGTTTTTATCTTGTTGAAGAACTCGGAGTGTTAATCTAGGAATCTCAGATAGTGACTTCTGCTCTGTCATTGCACTAATTGGTTGCAAAGGAAGTGGCAGAGAAAACTATTCTGGAATGTGGCTCTGTTCGTGTGAGGCCAGAGATGACTTTCTGAATATCGCACTTGAACGGTTATGACAATATAGGGAATAAATGGATTTATAGCCGAATAGGGGCATAAGGTCACAGTATCGATCAGGATCCTAGATAAGCACGCAACACCCACTCCACGGGTTCATGTCCATCAAAATACTAAAACTAGAGCAATAAGATGCATGTGTAACATTGCCCACCCCAAAATACATAAATGCATTTGAAATAGGCGTATATTGTAATACGTGAAAATTATAGGTACTGTACGTTTTTGAAGCATAGAAATCATTCAAAAATTATAGCATATGAAATCAATGAACGATTATGCAAAAAGAATTACACATGAAATATCTCTGAAACAGAAGAAGGGCAAGATAAATCAGCACATATAAATGCATTGCAATAAATGTGCTAGAGGCTGGTGTAATGTTGTTATGTCTCTAGATGTGTTTAGAAATAGAAGTGTGAAGCTTCTGTTCTCTAAGAATAGTTTTTACTTTAAGCAAAGAATTGTTCGTGCCAATAAAGGGTCAATATTAAAAAGTGTTCAATTCAAAAGAATTATTGCTTGATCGGGGAAATAGAGTTCCAACGCTTTTAGCAGTTTTTGTTGATCAAAACTGAAGGCCGAATTCAGAGTTCATGGGAACGCTGTGTGTCGGAAAGCTTCTCCAAAGTTACTATTTCTGTTCGGGTGAGAACATCATATCAGACAGGCTCCCAAAGAATTGGTCTACAAAATCAGGTGACAGTTCAACCAAATTCGATAGTGCTGTAACTTGGCAGGTGTGAGAATGATTGCTGTCATCATAGTCTGGATCAGCAATGCTCACAGAAGGTCGTACCTGGGTGATGCTGCTTTTGTCACTCGCTCCACTGTTACCACCTAGTCGTAGCACAGGAGTCTCAACGAATGCCGTCATCAGGATTGGTAGCCGCTGGGAACAACACAATGCGTGAGCCGTTATCGGACTGAGCAAAGTATCGACGTCCATTGGTACTGCTGATGGAAGTGAAAGACAGATGTCCAACACGCACTCATCTCCGCATAGCATACATCGTAGTACCGGTAAGATACAGTTCTGCCATAAAGGTCTGAATGAAAGGAACCAGGTCATGTTTAGATCTCTCAGCCTGGCCAATCCAAGGACGTTAGTTATCCTGTCCCGGTAGCGCATTGCTAGGATTGTCTCTTCCATTCCCATGGGAGCTATGTCTGAGCTTTGGCTTGCCATAACGAAGCAGGACGGTCAAAAAAAAATCCCTGCTACAAGTCCCAAAAATAAGGGTATGCCGCCAAAAACAGAGTGGACAAAATTAGGAACGATTCCCAAAATTGCTTGAAAAGGTGTTAGCAGTCCCGTAAAAATCGTCTTAAATATGCCTGGGATGCCTGTGGCACTAGACATGTTAAGGAGTTGGCTAAGCATTTCTATGAAATGCACGGGGCAATTTGTTGATAAAAGTTCATGAACTTCAGTAGCTGTCCTTGCAACTAGGAGATCATACGTCTCTTTTGATGACGTTATGGGCACTGTTGTCTCAAAAGCACAGACTTCATTTTGCTTAAAGTATCAATTCGTATAGAATAGAGATTCAGACGAGGCCAGATGGGAGTCACTGTGTCTGCAGGCCCACTCGGGAACAATGCCTGCATACAGCATTTGACCATGGATGTTAATCTTACAAGATAACTTTTCCCTGGCACTAGGCCACAACGTCTGTGATCCGTTCTAAGAATGTAATTCCCGTTTGCAAGTTGCATAAAGAAGGGCTCTATCTGAGTTGCAGGTGTGACAAGCTGGTGGCATGAAAGGTTGTTAGAATTTCCATCACAAGCTCCGTGTAAATTAATACCCTGGCACAAAAGTATACCGCTTAGTGAATGTTTACAATTTTCACCACTAAGAAATACATTTTTGTCGCTGTCACTATAGCAAGAATGTGTGTATGGTAATTTCCATTCTGATTTTACATATCCTTTACCCAATCGTTCATACTGGCCAGTAGGTATGTATTCAAGGCATTTTTTAAATCGGAAAGTTGTTATCGGAATAGTGATAATTCCGTGTATTATCCATTCAATGACAGGACTCTCTGACATGGTCAATGGTAATCTCTCAAGTTTTTCGATGCTCAGGATTGTATAGTCTGCTCCTTTCTGTGCCAAACTGATTTGTTTATCAGTAAGGTTAAAAATGGAAAATAATGACGTTGTGTTTATTAAACGCCAAGGCACATAGCCTGAACGAAGATTTTGCAGCGTCCAGCCCAATTGTACAATAGAACGTAATTGAGATTGGCTATGCTGTAATATTAGCAAGTCTCTGTCTATTATGTCAAAGGCAGAAGATACAATATTGTCCAACGAATATATTCTGGAGGACAGAGTCATTAACCCATTGTCCACTACAGAAAGTGATTTTTCCAAATTAATACGATCAATTTCTCGTATTTTCTCTGCTGTTTCAATTTGTGTGACTTTCCAAGCCTCGTTGTACGCAGCATAGATACTGGTCGCTATGAAACGCTTTTGACGCTGTTTGCGTGGTCCAAGAATGAAATCGCGCAAATCAGCACCATCTTTTAGTAAAGACAAGTGTTGCTTAATTTCAGCCAGTGTGGATGATGTTAGCCATTCAAGGCAGAGTTTCCCTACACTGTATGTTGTTACTATCCCTGGATGTTGTCTCTGGGAGTATCTAGGGTCTTGTCTGGTCATTTTTAACCCCTGTGTTTTATTCAGGAATCTATCTTGACAGCTGTTTGTGTCAGTAGGCCAGATTAACCACTTTTTCCAATCAGGATGTGTTCTGTTAAAATGTAAAATTTGTGAGACGTCTAACTCAATATCTGCAGTTGTATTCTCAGGTATTGGCTTTGGAATAGACGGTTTTTTAAGGTCTTTGATCTTAGCTAGGCCAAGACAGGATGTTTGGTGTATTGTGTCATTTAAAAACATCATTTGTTCTGGTATCATGCAGGTTCTAAATAGTGCTTCAAGGCGTTGTACCTGCCAATCTTTTGTACCCCAAATTGTTTTCGTTTCAATGTTATTTTTCCAATAATCAAAACCAAATGTCATCATTTTGTCATAAAATGCTTCTGAATATATTAATTTAGTGTTTGTCAGCATTGTTTTCATTCCTGTTTTATCTAACAGTTTGTAATAAAACGTTTCTGCATTACTGGTGTTAAACCCTGAGAAGTATTTGAATTTCTCAAAAAATGCTTTAGAACTGCTTTTAGGTGGTGTAGCACAATGTTCCCATTGATTATACATAAAAACATTTCTAGGCTGTGCAGATTTATGTAAGTAATGATCACCATAATGTGTGTAGCAGAATAATTGCTCATAACTAGACGAACCTTGCAAATAATCATGTTCTGTAAATCTAGCTGACATTACTAAATCAGACATCATGTCATTAATACTGTTAAAGTCCCAATCATCTGAGAATGTACTAGGTTTTACAAAGTCACTTAAGGAAACCTTCAGTTGATGAGGATACTTCAGGATTTCGACCGGACCATAGATCTCATAGTCAGTTTTCTCCCATACTACCCCACCAGTTATTGGAATTGCTGTGACATTTACTGTTGACAGTTCTCTTTTCTTCACGTGGGATGATCTGTGTGGTTTCAGGACTAGGTTGATGTTCTGACTTGCTGTGTCCATTCAATGGTAATAAACTTTCCTAAAATTGAAACTAAAATTAGGCATAGTAGGAGTATGAATACCCCTGAAATAATCCAATGCTCAATCAACGGTGAATCCAGATATAATTCTTTGATTTGTTGAAGGAGTCCTGTTGTATTTTCTTTAGAATACTTTTTGGTTTCTGGCATCACTTCGGGGTCGTTTTGATCTTCAGAGAAGTTGTCGAAGTTGATGAAATAACCAGAGGCAGTTCTGTCAATTGTTGGGATTGTTCTTTCAATCTGTCTTTCGGTAGCATTTTCTGATGCCACATTATTGTAGACTGGTGTTTCTTGACGAACTGTTTCAATCTGTGTCTCAAGAGGCACGAGTTCCATGGCATTATTGCATAGTCCTTCTCTGTGCACTGCAGGCTGATCGAATTTGATTAGTCTTTCAGTTTGAACCTCTTGGATTATTGCAAGTTTGGGTATTCTGTTGTTTCTTGGGAGTCCACTGGGCCTACTGTTGATTATAGGCCACATGCTTGTGGTTTTACCAGGTCGATAGACACAACTCTGTTCTCCTTTTTACCAGCAAGGGGCGGTAGTACTACTGATCTTGTTCCGGTGACTGCCAAGACAGGTACTGCTTTTCTGTAAGAAGGCCCAAATTCCTTCTTCACCGCTATTTTTTCTCTGACTAGATCCCCAATCTTTGGAATCCAGACAGGCCTTGCTGGGGCTGTTGCTTGTGGTGCCTCGTCAGTGGTAGATGGCTGTTGCTTTAACTTTATGTTGCTTAAGGATTTTCTTGTTTCATTCAGTTCCTGTAAAACAGCCAAACGATCTTTGATGACAGTCTGTTGTTTTTTCTTGTACCACTGATATCTGACTATCGAGGTCCTGAATGTTCATTCTAATTCCGAACAATAGTTCGTATGGGCTGAAACCTTTTAGAGATTTTCTTGGCAAATTGTTAAGACTGGACTGGACACTTATTAGATGTTTGACCCACCCAGCGCCTGAACCTAATACCTTCGCTGTTATAGATCGCTTTATGTCCAGTTTTTTTCTTTCTACCACACTATTCCCTTCGGGGTGCGACGGACAAGAATACCGCAACCCAATTCCCATGCTGGCCATGGCCTTCCTATAAGCTCGAGAGCTGAAAGCAGGACCCTGGTCAGAATGGAACGTGGTAATTGCGTATGTGCCGATAACTCGCAGATCTTTCTTATAACCGTTCTAGCGTCAGCCGAGCGCTGGAGGCCACATTATTTAAGTGTGTTTAGCCTTAAGGATGTACAATGGGACGCGCTTCTCTTCTTTGATTGCGCAGATAGACCGCCTTATGCTGTCTATCAGGGTTCCTGAAACTACACTGGCCTGTTCATTACTGCGATCTCTGTTGCAGTCTTCACAATTTTGAGCAAAACATTGAATATCTATGCTCATTCCTGGCCACCAGTACTCTGATTGTAATTCTTTCAGAGAATCCTTAATTGTTTTATGTCTCAGACCCAACCCCATGTGTGCTTCCAGTAAGAGGAAGCCCCTCCTGCTCCTGTTTGGAATTACTCTGTCCCCCACTCCAGGGATTCGAGCAAAAGGAACGGAGTTTGCATCGATTACGTATGCATAATTGAGTGGATAGTTTACGGGTAGTGCTGCACAGTCGCCTTTTACGGTCGTTTTTACTGCCAGCATGGTTTCCCCGTCTATGTATTTTTCTGTACGCTTTTTTGTGGCTACGGAAGCCGGTTTAGTTGCTTCCGCTGTGGCTGTATTAGCCAATGAATTCCCTGCAACGTGAACGCCATCACATTGAAGACTCTGTGCGTGAATCACGTGAGTCTTTTGTAGTTCTTTGTGTAAAAGAGCTACCTGTTTCCAGAGCAATTTATGCTTTATTGTGGCACCTGTGTCATCTTTGTAATCGTTTTTAATCCAGCTCTGCAGTTTATTATTGTAAGAGTTGACGCAAAAATGAGAATCGCACACGATAAGTGTCGGGAATTCACGTTCTGCATTTTCAAGCGCCATCTTTAAACATCTGATTTCAGTTCTTTGAACGGAACAGTTTCTTACAGATTCCGTTTTTGTTACTTTCGGTCTGAATTTACCGCACAGCCAACGACCTTTAACAATCGCACAGGCTGCATCGTAGGATTTGCTCTCTACGTTGAAATGCTGTACAAATCTATCTGTATAGATTATACAGGCGTATTGTGGGAGAGGCAGAAGTTCGATTGGCAGAGGATATTCTTCTTCATATTCTAAATCATTCAGTTCTTCGAATTGCGGGGCGAAATAGTATTTCACATCTTCCGCTCCTAGAGAATCTACACACTGTATCCATTTCGGATCCAGTGACACTGTAGGCAGGTTTACTGGGCTGAATAGTGCCTCGAAGGCGGATTCCGCTGTGAGGATATTAATCCTTTTGCCATGTGCTAGTTCTCTTTCATTTGCTAATGCAATTTGCACTGCTTTCACAGTTCTTTCTGTGTTACTGAATGTTTTTTCTGCTTGTGTGTACAAGTGAGATTTGATTGAAATTGGTACCTTTTCTCCCTCATTAGAGGTTAGGTACGTGAATCCGCATCTTCCTGGGATGACTCGGATTACAAGATCGCGTGTATTGTCACGTGTATCTAATTTTGTTTTTGCTAACATGTCTGTTTGCAGTGATCTCAAAATTTCTGTGTGTTTTTGAGTCCAATTGATTTGTTTAAAATCAGGTTTATTTAGTTCGTAGAGAGGTTTAACCCTCTCTGCGTAATTTAGAATGTAAGTTCTTCCGAAATTCAGAAAACCTAGAATGGATTGTAAATTCTTCAGCGTTTTTGGAGCTTGGTGTACAGCGCACTTCTCTAAGAAGTTGTCCGCTAGGCTTTTCCCTTCACTTGATAATTCGTACCCTAAGAATAGTACTGTCAGATGGGCAATTCGGGACTTTTTAAAGTTGAATTTGTAACCCTCTGCAGCGAACCCAAGTATAATGGTGTTCACTCTTTTCAAGTGAGTATCCAAGTCGTCGTCTGTGAGATAAATATCATCTACGTAAGACAATGCCTCATCATCATATATTTGTAGTAACTCTGTTACTCTAGCTGAGAATAGTCCTGGGCTGTTCTTGAACCCCTGTGGGAGTCGACAGAATTTTTCCTGCGACCCAAATGCTGAGAAAGCGGTCAAATATCTGCTTTCTGGTGCAATGTTTTGACGAAAGAAACCATTAGATATGTCTAATGTCGTTTTATATTTTTTCCTAACTATGTTATTCATTAGGGCTGCACTATGCGAGTTTTGTACTGCAAATGTTTTACAACATGTATTAAGGTGTCTGTAGTCCAAAACTAGACGATATGAATTATCTGGCTTGGAGACAGGAAACAAAGGATTGTTCATTTGAGAGGTGCATGTTTCAATCACCCCCTGGTATTCAAGTTGATCTAAGATCTCCCTGACTTGTTTTTTAGCTTCTTGCTTAATGGGATACTGCCGTTGGGCAGTTGGTTCACTTTTTAACTGGATTTTGTGAGGAGGTGAGTCCTCATCCCATCCTACATGATTTTTATATAATGCCGGTGCCTGGGCTACTGCCCATTTCCTTGCATATGTATATTTTTTGGGAATCGGAATGTGATTCGAGAAGGCAGGCATAATCACTTCTTCGCCACGAGGGCACTCCCTGACAATCTCTGGGGGCCAATCTTTTTCAGCTAACAGAATATCATAGCCTTTTGAGAGTTTATCCCAAAATAGACCTCTTATTTTCCTAGTCTTATCACCCTCTATACGCAATGTTATTTCGTATATTTTATGGGGCTCGCTAAGTCTGGTGTCGGCAGTTTCAACCTGAATGTATTCATTCGTGTCCACTGTCTCCAGATGACTCATCAAGATCTTGCGCGCTATATTGATTTCTGCTGCACTGTCCAACATTGTCAATGCCCACTCCCCGTTTTTCAACTGTGTCCTCAGTATTCTCGGCATGGTTGATTACTCTAATACTGGCTACCTTCTTTTTCTGAAATTGAGATTTTTTACTCTGAGCAGGTTCCTTGTCTTTGGACTTGGTGTGCTCTCCTGGGTCTGACCGTCCTCTTCTTTCCTATTTCTGCGAAAAAGATCGAGAGGGACGTGTGTCAATACTTTGATATCTATCAGGTTTTTTCAGATTATCCCTATTTCTAAGGTTATATCTTTTCTCAGAGGGCTCCCTCTGGGGAGACTGGTGTTCTCGAGTCGGAGTTCTTTCCCTCCGTCGAGGAGACCTTCCTCTGGACTGGAAAACTTTTTCCTTGGGAGTGGATTGTTTATTTTCATCCCAGCTCTTTTTAGGAGTGTTTAAATTATTTTTAATAAATAATTTTTCAGGATTTTCGAGCAGTTGGGGCTTTACCGGTTTTCCACCCAAGCTGTCTCTACCTAATTCCTCATAGCATTTTTCTATGATTTTGGCAAGCTCAACTGGATCTTTTATATCTGTTTCCTTCAACTTCTGGCGGATCGCCACAGATGCTGCTTCTCCTTTAATGTTGGCTAGTAATATAGCTGAGACCTGCTTGAAGTCTTTCAGTAATTTCATACCAAGAGTTAAAGCGGGCTCTGGACCGTATTCATTTTGAATCTGTTTTAGCACTTCTGGTATTACCGCCATAGACGGAACACCGTGTGTTTTTGTGTAAATGGAAGCAAAGACTGTACCCCAAGTGTCGCAGTCCTCCACGTGTGGTGCGATTCCCATAGGAAGGCAGATTGTCAAGATTCTGTGTTTCTCTATAGGGGTAGTATCAGGAAATACTGCCTCTATTTGAGTGATTTTCTGTGCTAACCAGAAAGAAATTTGTTCCCGTTTTATGGGTGTTTTACCAAGACATGACTGTATGTTCTGTGGTGTAATTTTATTAGTGTTCCCCTGATGAGGGGTCAGCTGTGGTACATTAACAGCTGGTTGGACTGTTGCAGTCCGCATTACATATTGGACTAATTGCCTATGTATTTTTCTAAGTGTTTTTAGCTGTACTAACAGCTCTTCTCTAGACATTTTTGCAATGTCCGTATGTGGTGTGTAGCTGGCTAGAACCGGCCACGTTGCTCCTGGTCTACCTAGTGGACCGAGCCTGGTAATATGATCATTGTGTTTTAGGGCGCCATTAAACCAGAGCAGGTGCTCTTGGAATTTTAGTGGGATTTCAGTCTCCTCGAAAGGAGCGTACTCTTCCGGAGGTTCCTCTATTTTGTAATAGTGAAACTCTTTTGTTGTAGCGTTTGCCGCTGGAAAGTTTATCCATGAATAGAATACCTCTGTCTGCCGATATTCGTGTGCCTCTATCACGAAAATTACTGTACCACCTTGTGGTGTCAGTCCGTTTTCTATAAGTTTTAAAGTTATAGATTTTCTTAAGTGGACCGGGATGATAATTGCATCCGGGTCTGTGTGTTCGGGACCCTGCTGAGTCGCATCTGCTGCTGGCATTGTATAAATGCAAGGTTTGCAGAGTAGGTCTCCAAGGAGACAAAGATTAGGTGCACAATATTTTGGAACACTGTATCCTTCAACGTTGAATAAACCAGAGCTTTACATAGGAATCTCTTCCTACTGAGTTCGGGCGGATTTTAACCTTTCACCCACTCCAGACGTCTATTGGAGTATTTACGGGAGAAAGGGGTCTGTGTGAAAAATGCACGACTGAGTTACTCTAACGTCTAGCGTTAGTTTATCGCCTTACCAAACGTTTGGGCGCCATGTAGTGTAGTTCCTAGTTTCCCACTAGGCCCTGCGCATTGGAATAACATAAACAGTAGTATCGACGTAGAAGTGCGGATCTTCCAGGCCTCCACTGACTATGCTAAACTTAATTGGGTTTGTTACCAACTAGCTCAGAGGTCACTGGAAACTTTCTTGACTGAATAGGAAGTGATCAGCTTCCCTGGCACAGACAAGAAGGGATTCAGTTTTCCAACAACCGTGCAACATGACAACTTTGCTCCTCAGATCAAGAGTCAATCTCTAGGGCCGTGTGAAACAATAGACAGTTATTTTACTCAGTCAGGTTGGTGCAGTTTACTTTCACAATATGTAGAGAATAGAGAGACGGGCGTTTGTCAATAAAGGGTTAACATTTATTGAACAGTCTTTCTTCTCATACAAGAGAAATGTATTGCCACAATTGCAAGACTTGTTATGATAAAAAGTACGTACAGTAAGATAAGTATTGCGAGATAATACTGTAAAAGCATTGATATGGTTTCTTAGCCATACAATGGTTTAAAAGTAATAAAACATATATACATTCATATATACATTAGACTAAAATACTCAACTGGTGCTTCTAACTGCGCCTACCCCAGTGTACCTGACCTAAGCCTAATACTTGGGAGGGGAGTAAGTAAGTAGCTTTAAGTTAAGTTGGTTTTGCCAAGGTTTGCTTCAAGAATTCCCTCTCAAGGGTTTAGTCAACACCATACCTCTGAATAGAATGATGGAGGTCTGGTATCTCCTTCAGGGGAAACTTGGTATCCCAGTCACCCGCAAGGGTAGACCAGAAACGCTGGAGCTGGATTTCTCAGCAGGAGAAAGACAGCGTCTCTCTTCAGCGCGTCGAGGAGGAGGAGGGGGGACAGCGTCCGCGGGCAGCTGGCATCTGCTGGGCTCTTTGCAGAGGGACGGCTGTTCAGCTCCTAGTTTCACCACACCATCGTTCGCGCTTTAGCAGCGATAATGGTATCAGCAGCTTCAGGCGACGGGCAGCAGGCTGCAGCAACAGGGGGCTACAGCTAACAACGTCAGCAGCTACACAGCAACACAGCATTTGCTTAAGGCAACGTTGGTAATATTTATACCTGAAAGGTGCCATGTTTGACGTAAGTTTGCTGGACATAAGACGTCAATTAAAGATGTCACTAGGAAGTGATGGCTATCAGTTGCTCATTAGAGTTCCATTACTAATGAAAACACAGCAAGCGGGGATTTCCAGGTTTGCTGAGTTTTTATCTTGTTGAAGAACTCGGAGTGTTAATCTAGGAATCTCAGATAGTGACTTCTGCTCTGTCATTGCACTAATTGGTTGCAAAGGAAGTGGCAGAGAAAACTATTCTGGAATGTGGCTCTGTTCGTGTGAGGCCAGAGATGACTTTCTGAATATCGCACTTGAACGGTTATGCCAATATAGGGAATAAATGGATTTATAGCCGAATAGGGGCATAAGGTCACAGTATTGATCAGGATCCTAGATAAGCACGCAACAGTCAAATAAAGCAGTCCTATGTACGCCGTCAACTGCGGTGCTGGATCTATCAAGAGTAACGTCCATCACATCATTGAAGTCCCCCCCTACCACCTGTGTTGTGTCTGCTGTGTCCAGGAGGATGTTCGCCACCGCAGCATTCGTGCGTGACTGCAGCTTAGGTGGCGCATATACAGAGATCAAGGTATATGTGTGCCTATTCCAATTGCCCTGAACTCCCGCATATGTGCCCTGTGGGTCGAGCCACGTGCGTGTGATGGCGAAGGGTTGGGATCTTTTAATTATGATTGTCACTCCCCTGGAATCAGAACTATGGACCAATACCCTGTATTTGCCCCTAGCAATGAAGGCACACTGAGTACACCTTAGATGCGTTTCTTGCAGAAAAATGATATCGGGGTCCGTCTTTTTGATGTATGCGTTTACCAACCCTCTCTTGATTTTTGAACCGCGCCCGTTAACCTTCCACGTCAGTATGTCCAGCCTCTTGCCTGCCACCTGCAGTGTTGCTACGGTACCTGCCATGGGAAAGTGCATTCACCATGAGTGACCCAACACTTACAGTTGGCGGTGTTGCAAAGACACAACTTGCTACAGTGTTCCCTTACCCGAGTCTTCAGTTGTCCCACCCGATTCCATTCCCGAATCCTGCCCCAACAAATTTGAAGTCACCCCCCTCCCCCACCCCACCTCCCTCCCCTTCCAGTTGTGTCCGATTGACAGACCTAGCTTTCCGAAGTAGTAGGCCTGTCGCCCACCCACCACATCCACCCTAGTAAGCACCAAACAACCCTATAAACAAGGCAAACAAAACACTGTTAAGGGGGGGGTGTCAACTTGCGTGCTTCCCTGCTGCAGGCTGCCGCTCCATTCCTGCAAGTCCATCGAGTCCTCGATTCACCATCTACTTCACCGTGTCATTGTACGCCCGGTGTATTGTGCATGAGTGTCCGACTCTGGAGCACTGTGCTGTCCTGACATGTCCCCTCCATCACTCTGATCTCTTTCACCAACGGGTGATCCGATAGCCCCACGTCAGGCGGAGAAGGAGAGGAGGAAGAGGGGCAATCGAGCATCTCTTCCTCTTCTCCTTCCGACCTTGCCGTGCTGCGCAGTACTGCGCAGTACTGTAAATCCCGATCCCTGTGCTGTTGCACCTCCTGGAGAGGCAGAACGCCCTTTCCGTGTCCTCCCGGTATCACGTCCTCTGTATGGCGTTGCTGGGGCTGGCCTTCTTGAGCGTCTGGATTTGAGTCTTTGGGGTTTCGGGAGTTCCCAGCGTGTCGTGTTTCTCAGTGACTTATCCAGCGCATCACGCCTTGCTGTCTCCCTGCTGTTAAGGATGGGGCGCTCCTCCAGCCATTGCCAAGCGTCTTCCGGATGAGTGAAAAAAAGTGTCTGTTCGTTGAAGATCACTTTAAGTTTTGCCGGGAAAAATAGCATGTACGATATTTTTAGGTCTCTAAGTTTAGCTTTCACCGAATCAAAGGATCGTCTCTGCTTTTGCACCTCTTGGCTGTAATCTGGAAAGATCATGATCTGGGAGTTTTCCAGAAGAATCTCGCCCAACTTCCTCACCTCTCTCAGTATGAGATCTCTGTCTGCAAAGTTCAAGAAACGAGCGATGACCGGTCGTGGTCTTGCCCCCTCAGGTGGTTTCGCAAGGAGAGCCCTGTGCGCCCTTTCTATTATGAAACACGGTAAAAATTGTGCCTGTGTGAACGTTTCTCTGAGCCACGCGTGGAGGAAGGATACCATGTCATTCTTTTCAATTCCCTCCCTAAATCCAACAAAGCGCAGGTTATTACGCCTGGCTCTATTTTCGGCATCGTCCACTTTCCAAGCCAGTTGGCGGTGGGAGGCTTGCAGCTCCGCCATGTCTCTTCGGAGGGTCGTGATCGAGTCCTCGGCCTCGCCCATGCGTGTTTCCGCCGAGGCGACCCTGTCTGACAAATTTCGGAAGTCCTGTCTCAAGAGTGTCACTTCTGACCCCATCTCGCCGATTTTGACCTCCAGCGCTGCCCTGGACTCCTGGATATCGGTGCGGGAGGCCTGGATCGCCGCCATCAGCAGTTCTGTGTCGGAGCGCCCGGTTGGGGCCGCCGGGAGGCCCTCCGCCACTGGACGTGGCGCAGCAGAGTTGTCCATTGGGCCTTGTTTGGAACCTTTCGCCGGGTTCTCCTTTTTCCCCATTGTTTCCCTTGAGCAGCCGCCTCCGGGTAGTGATTAGTGGATGCTGGCCCTGGCGGAGGCCTCCGGGCGTTCCCCCCAAGACCTGGGCTCTCGTAGTCCTCCGCTGCTGCCCGCTCAGTCCCCACCTGTTGTGGCTCCCCTTCTGATTTCCTTCTGTCCCCGAACCGGAGCCCGGGCCCTCTCGACGTGGCCTTGACCAGGTGTGTCCTTGCCCGCGTCTCCCACTCCTTCCGGCCTCTGTGGCCTACCTCAGGCGCTGGGTCTGTCTCTCCGTCCCGCCAAGGAACAGTCCCCCCTCCGCCGTCCGCCAGGTATGGCCTCCCGATGCCTCACACCGCCTCCCGTACTGGTGCCTCTAGCCGCCGTGAGCGCGCCCCCAAAGCGTGTCCTCCTGGCGTACTCACTATGAGGCGGTGTGGCCCGTGGAGTTCTTCACTGCTCCGAGTTGCGGCGTCCGTGGGAGTGTGAGGCCGTGGACCCTCGCGGCTCAGGGAGCTCCTTGGTCTAATGCAGCCGCCCCTCACCACCGACGCGTGGTCGTCCCACCGTCACTCCTGTCCCTCTCTCTTTGCCGTGTCGGTGTTCAGGGTCACGAGGGGGTGGCAACCAGGAGGTGTCAGCCCGGCCCAGGCTCCTCCAGGCCGCCTCTCTCGCTAGAGGCAGGTCAACAGTGATCCCCTGCTGCCCGGCAGAACGTACGGAGGCAGGCCTGCAGCAAGGCTCGGTAGCGGCTCCCGCCCCCAGTGGTGTGGTCCGGACAGGTGGGAGCCGCGCCTGCAGCGTGTCTCACCCGGGGCAGTAAAGGCCTTCCGTCAGCCGGTGTTGCCTGCCTCGGGGCCTCGCTCCGGCCGCCGCTCTTGTCAGGTACTCCGCACCAGGCCTCCGGAGCTTCGGATCAGGGTCAATGCATGTGGGCGGGTCCTGGTCCTCACCGCAACGGAGCTTCGCTCGCCGGGCGGGTAGATCTCCTCTCACCCGCGTCGGAGCTCCGCTCTGTCCTCAACGCACACCAGCCTCCTCCGCTAAGCCGCCTGCCGGTCAGGTAGCGCCCCTCGGAGCCGACAGCTCACTCTCTTCGCTCCGGGCGCCATTTTGGTGTAGGTCTCCCTCCGGCCCGAGCCTCCAGTTGGACGGGGGAGGGCGAGGGGAATTCGGAGTCGGGGGTCACTCCGGGTGTTTTCGTCCTCTTTCGCACCTCCCCCCTTGGCACACCTGAGTGGGGCCGGGCTGGGAGCCAAGCTCACAGCGCTCCGAGCACTCTGGGTCCGACGGCCGCCATGTTACTGTGGTCGGGCGCGCGGGGAAGGGACTCCGGAGCGTTTCCTCAGTCCGTGTCACCGGAATCTCCGCTTTTCTCTCCTCGTACCGGCTCAGGACACCTTCAGCTCCAGATCAGTAGTGTTTTGTGGCTGCAGGACGGGTTTTGACGACGGATCAGGAGGCAGCCTTTGAGGAGCTCCGCTACTGCACGTATTAACCGGCCATGTTGCTGGCCACGCCCCCTATCGTATTGATTTTCAAACAAAAAATATAGCCCAATTATTTTTGCCCCTCCTGATGCAGAGGTAAACCTTTCTTGAGTTAGGAATTTTCGTAAGAGATTTTTAATTTCACTTCACAAAGGTATGGCACTTCTCTCTCAAATGCTATTACATTGTAGTTTTGTGAAACCCGATAGTGATCCTACCAAGACCTTGAAATCCATATCACATTGTGCTGCATACTGTCTGAGTGGGTGGGAGAGGCACATGTGTTGTAGATTTAGGTTGCTGAGATAATGTGTGAATAAAATAGACCTGAAAGTGAATTGTATTAATCACTAAGACTCATGTAGATACAATGATTTTTCAGGCCTGTTTTGCCTGGATACACAATGAATCTTCCTTTCGTCATACTCGCTGTGGCTCTTTAAATAAATACTTCACGAATAATCTCTACTTTTCTGATCTTTTAACGCTTAAGTGTACCCATTCTTCATTTAAAACAGACCTGCATTCTTTTTGTTGATCTTTATGAGCCTTACCCTGCACTGTATGGTCGTAGCTCTTTCTCCTCCATCCTTCCCATGGGTACATTGATCACTGTGTCAGGTCTGTATTTTAGTTTCTGTGTGTACTTTCCTGTTTCCATGTCCATTTTGCATAAAGGGGTCATGCATTGTACAGAAAAAAAATAGTGCTGCATCTGTACCAGTTGCCAGCAGTCTGCATTCCAGAATGTTCCATATTTTGCTTTTGTCTGCTTGGGTTTGTAGGCCTTTTGTGGTGTAATTAATCAGACATCCCTTTTAAATGGTCTATAGATTCCATGAAAAAAAAGGCCAGAAGATCCAGGAGAAAAAGGAAGGACGAACGGGGTCTTGATCAGGACATGGATAATTCCATAACAGAAGAGTCTATGTCAAAACAAGAGTTGCAGGAGTTGCAGCAGGCTGAGGACTCTTTGAAGAGGGACTATATTTACAGGTTAAAGAAGGTATGTTTTCCTCACAAAACCTCGAAGATTCTATAAGCCAAATTATTGTAATCCAAGACATGACACAGAAGATGAGGTAAGTCCAATATTTATTCATGACCGGTTCATGAAGCTACAGGGTCTCCATTCTCTTCCTCTCTGACAGCCAGTTCCTCATCAACAGTCTAAGTTGAACTCCCAAGCAAGATTCCAAAGGTGATAACAAGTGGGGAGGAGAGGAAGGAGAAACACTGGCAGAGACAATGGGAAGGGAAAGAGGTTTAGGCCCTAGGTCAGGGTAAAATTACAACACAATTTTTTTGGTAAACTTTGTATAAAAGTGGCTGCATTAAGCTGCTCTACATGGAATATTATTTAAAATATTTTCCTCTGCCAGTGTAACGCTAAACATCCAGTTTTTTTTTTGTTGATGTTCAAACTGTTTTATTGCATCTTTCACACAGTACACCGCTTTTTGTGCCTACAACCCTGAGGCCGGCAGCATGATATTCATGTCAATATGGAGGTACCAACTTGTGTTACACAGCCTTTTTTTACCGGCATCCCGGAGGCCCGGTGGCGTTTTGTATTAACAGTTATTACTTGTTCTGCATGTTAGGCAAATTCTATTCTGATATGTCGTCACAGTAGAACTTTTTGTAAATTTTTCTACGTTTTAACATCCTTAATTTTCTCATAACTTAACAAAGCGCTCTGCATCACAACATTCTCACTCCTGTCGTGTTCGTTGTATTCTGCTATTGATTTCTGACATGGTGTCCCCATGTTACCACGGGCCTTACCAACAGAGGAAACAAACAAAACAAAAGAAACTACTGTTTACTCATCAGCTGGTGTTGACCTCCCCTTCAGATATTCAATTAGGTACATCCAGTAGTCTTTGGGTCTAGCACCTGCAGATAGTTCCTCCTCATACGTGTTTAACGTGTCTTTACAATATGTGAGATCCGCCAGCCAGTTTTTCATCTTAGGGTGCTTTTTGCTGTTCCAGAGGAGTGAGACTCTACGCTTAGCCATTAGCAATGCTATTACACAGAACTTGCGCTTTCTTGCTCGTATATTCGGAACCAGGCCCAACAGGCACACCTTTACTGAACATTCTATATGCGTGTCTAGCATTACGCCTAGTGCTTCTGTCACTTCTCCCCAATAGTCCGCTATCCCGGGGCAACTCCAAGCCAGATGTATAAAATCTGCGTCTTCCATTTTACACCTCTTACATCTTGAGTCTGCACTTAAACCGTAGCTATGCAATTTGTGTGGTGTGTAGTACATTTGATGTAAGTATTTGTAGTGAAATATTCTTAGGTTGCCATTTGGGGTAAGCATGTCAGTTAACATACATGTTACAAACCATTCCTCTGTAGATAGTGGTTCATCTATAACGCTATTCCATTTAGGCCTCATTTTGTCTGTGTTGTTCGCAATGTCTTCCTGTAACCAGGCATATAACCTGGAAACTAAATGCGCTGCTGTGGGCGTTGTCAACAGGTATTGTAAGGAGAGCAGTTGCTGAGGCTCTTCAGGGTATACAGTGTACAGCTCCTTCATTGCCCTCTGCAATCGGTAATAAGTGAAAGTGAACAGTAAAGTTGGGTTACTAATATAACTCAATGTGTCTAGTGTTTTAAAACGCCCTTCCTCGTAAAGATCGCCCATTTTATCAATTCCTGCACGTTGTAACAGTTCCATGCCTACTGTTTCTTGTGTCACCGATAGCTCCGGATGATGTGCTATAGGTAAGTCAGGTGCATATAGCGGGAGCTTTTTTGCTTTTTTTGCCATCAGTTGCCATGCTGTGTTGGTGGCATCTATCGTATTTGTCTTTTGTATGCAGTGGGGGACGCTTGTGTGGCAGTATTGCCGACAAAGGAATGGGGTGGGCATCTCCTGTCTCAATAGCTACGTGCGACATGAAGGGTATCTCGTGGTACCAGTAGAAAGCGAATTGCGCTTGCGCGCACAGGTAATAGAGATAAAGATCTGGCACCTTAAAACCGCCCTGCGCATATGGTAGAGTTGATGTTTGGAGTTCAAGTCTAGCCTGTTTTCCTGCCCAGATAATATTTAGGACCAATCTATTTATGTTTTGGAAGACTGCTGCCGGTGGTTTGATAGGAATGTTGTTAAACAAGTAGAGAAACTTGGGTAGAAGCACCATTTTTACTATGGCAGTTCTGTCTGCTAACGAAAGTGGTAATTTATTCCATCTGTTTATTCTCTCCTCCATGTCGGAAATGACCCTCCCATAGTTCGTACGAATGACCAGTTCAGGGTCCCGGTGATACCAGATGCCTAAGTATCTTTTGGGTTCGTCCTGCCATTCCATTGGGTAATCCAATGCAAATGGGGGTGGTGCTGTCAGTTAGCGCTAATATTAGGGATTTGGCTCAGTTGATCTGCAGACCAGAGTGTTGACCAAATTTAATGTATTCCCTCAACAATGGGTTGAGGTTTTGGGCAGGGTCTTTCACATATAGCACCATATCGTCAGCATATAAGGATATATGTAAGGGTCGCGTTGGGAACTATAGTGCCGAATAGTGGTGGTGGTGCCTGATTTTGCATGCTAGAGGTTCCAGCATCAGCGCGAACAGCAGGGGGGACAAGGGGCAACCCTGTCTAGTCCCCCTACCGACCACCTCCGGGTCCGAAACGTAACCATTGACCCTTATTCTAGCCGACAGATCCGTGTACAGCATAGTAATCCATTGTGTAAACATTATCGGAAAGCCCATTCGTCTCAATACTGCATGCAGGTATTCCCATTCAATTGTATCGAAAGCTTTTGCTGCGTCCAGAAGGATCGCCGCAGCTTTGGTGTCTGGCATTAGGTAATGGGAAAGGGCAAATAATGTCCTTGTGTTATGTGTAGTTGCTCTTTCAGGTATAAAACCTGATTGATCTGGTCTAATCAGCAATGGCATTAATGGCTTCAGGCGTGAGGCCAGCAATGATGTTAGGATTTTTGCATCCACATTTATAAGTGATAGGGGCCTATACGAGTCACAAAGCTCTGGATCTTTCCCGGGCTTCAGCAGGGTGATTAACATCGCCTCTCGAAGAGATGCCGGGGAATTTGTTTCTCGTGCGCTTCCCCATACATCCCTACCAAGTGCGGGGCCAGCTGATCAACAAACGCTTTATAGAACTCTCCAGTAAACCCATCAGGCCCTGGCGCCTTACTGTTAGGGAGAGCTTTAATAATCTCGGTTACTTCTTCTACCGTGATCGGGCTGGACAGATATGCCCTATGACCATCCGATAGCCAGGCGATTTCAACATCCTCCATGTAGTCTAAGATGGTGTCAGGTGAGACGCACAAAGTAGATTTATAAAGTTGGCCATAAGTCTTACAGAATTCCTCCAGTATCCCTTTCATGTCATATCTATTGTTTCCAGCGGTGTCCCTTACCGTATGAATGTGCTGTGGGGCACGGTCTGTACATATCTTCTGAGCGAGTGCCCTTCCCGGTCTGCCACCTTTCCCATATGCCCTGGCTATACCCCGCTTTGTGGTGTACTTAATTTCTGCATTTGCATATTCCTGATGTTCAGACAGGACTTGTTTGATATCTCCCAGTATGGAAATATCTTGTGTGTGTTAAAATCGACGCTCCAGTGCACTCAATTTGTCTTCCCTAGTCCGTATCTGCTGTCTAATATCTTTCAGTATCCCCGCTGTTGTGCTAATACATTTTCCCCTTATCGTCGCTTTGAAAGCTTCCCACAAGAACCCCTTGTCTTCCGTCGACGGAGCTTTGAGGTCAAAGTATTCTGCTATGGCTTTGTGTATGGTTTCTGTGTATACTGTGTCTAGAAGGGCCGTTGCATTAAATCGCCAGGTGAAAGGCGGGGGCACATAATTAGGTAGCTGCAATGACAGTAGTACTGGGCTGTGGTCAGAGAGTGTGCGTGGTAAGTGTTTAACATCTACTGTCCATAAAGATACATCGCTTGACCCCAACCAATAGTCTATCCTCGACCAGCTGTGATGCGCTGCCGAGACGTGTGTGGCTTCCGCGTAGCCTGGGTTTCATGTCCTCCAAATGTCACTTAGATGTATCTCTTCTATAGCATCTTGTAATTCTGCGCGTGCTCGTTTGTGTGTTTCTACTGTGGTAGGTGACCTGTCTAACCCATCATGTAATGCTATATTAAAGTCGCCTCCCCACACCAAATGCGGAACATTTAAATCTGATATAACATGCCATAATTTCGTGAAAAAACCTGGGTCATCCGTGTTTGGTCCGTACATGTTTACTAAAGCTACTGTGTGGTGTCTGAGTAAGCCAAGGACTATAACATATCTACCTTCCGGATCTTCTAGTACCTTTGATACTCGGAAATTAATACCATTTCTGATTAGTATGCTTACACCTCGTGCGTACGATGAGTAGTTGGAACTATGCACAGACTCCGCCCACCTCCTTCCTATGGTATTCGTTGTATGTGCTGCAATGTGTGTCTCCTGGAGGAAGGCAATGTCTATCTTGTGTCTTGTGAGGTATGCAAATATCAGTCGCACTTTTTTGTGATGATTCATACCCCTTACATTCAAAGTAAGAAAGTTCAGGTTAGTGCCCTTTAGGATTTCAGCGTGTGACTTGGTTACCACTCATGGTCTCGACGCTATTCACCTTTTGTAATTTGCTATTTGGCCCGTTGGCTACTACAAGGAAATCTACCATCTCATACAGAAAAAGTGATTTGGAGTTTGCAATGCTTCTCAGATACAGTGATTTGCAACAAACATCCCCAACTGTTCCTTCCCCCCCCCCCCCCCGCCCCACACACTTCAGCAACCCAATTCTGCCAAAGCCAGAACCCCAAACAGGTTAAACTATGAAACCAACATGTATTGGGGAACCCCCATGTAGGGGGTCCACCAGGTTCACACATCTTCACCCACATTGTGGGTGTGGACGGATAAACCGTCACAGTCAATTAACGCAATCATGGCGCTATAAAGCTACAGTCTTTTCCTATACTGTCGTAATTCTATGCAGTGTGTCGGGGCTACAAAGCCCCCAATCCAAGACCTTGTCCCCTACTCTGTAGGAGCGTCAAATCATTATCATGTTAGTGCCTCACCGTTGTCAGTAAGGTCTCTTTCTGCCACTATGCAGATCACCGACAGTGCATTTCCTGCCAAAACCAAATGTCAGCTCAGTGTCCATGGGAAATTTTAACGTAACTGGGTCACGCAATTTACCCCTTCTTTCAGAGTTTCCAAGTAGTTAGTTTCCTGTGCATCAATATGGTCTTCACCATTCAACAGCATGTTGATGCCATCATTTTGCTATAGACTGTGTCGAATCGGTACATTCATCTCATATCTCCTGTGTCCTTGCACAATGTAATTGCAGTGTATAAGCGATCCACAATCATCATTAACTCGCTAATTATGGCAAAAATTAGTCTTGGGTTTGTGTTTCACGGCCCGTGGAGCGTGCAGGGTATCCCACCCACCATCAAACAAAGATCATGTCTGTCTTATTGTTTATGTGGACATTGTTCAGTGTGTGCAAGAAAAGTGATAGGAAAGCACACCTTGTCTCAGTCCACTTCAGTCTATTTTCCTGGCGCTATACATCGGCAGTACTTTATATCATAAGTTTACACTGGTACAATATTACCTTGTTGGTATCTCTCAGCTCTCGTCGTCCTGCCGTTCTTCACGTTCTGGCGTGCGTATCCGCCTGTCTAATTTTTTGATAAATTCATGAGCTGCCTGTGGTGTAGTGAAAACCATTGATTTTCCTTTGTGGTTTACTTTGAGTTTTGCGGGATAAAGCATGGAATATTCCACCCCTAAGTCCCTGAGCTTCTTTTTCGCTGAGTTATATTCCTTGCGGGCCAACTGGACCGCTATAGTGTGATCTGGATAGAAGTCGAGTTTGTTACCTTGGTGAGTAATGTCGCCTTTTTCTCGTGCCCGTCTGAGGACCATGTCCCTGTCCCTGTAGTTCAACAGTCGTGCTATTATGATGCGGGGGGGTGCTCCAGGCTTCGGACGTGGTGCCAAGGATCGGTGGGCCCTCTCCACCAGGAATACCGTAGAGACCTCTTCTGCTCCAAATAGATCTTTAAGGAGGTTTTCCACATACACTTCCATCTTGCCAGTGTTTGTTGACTCCGGAAGACCCGCTATGTGAATATTATTGCGGCGGGACCGCGCTTCCAAATCCTCCGCCTTACTGCGTAGAGCTTCCATCGTCTTTTCCATGGCGGCACAGGCTGTAGCGTTGGTATTTGCGACGTCTTCTACTGCCGATATCCTTGTTTCCGCCTCCACCAACCTTTCCCCATGCTTGTCGATTTTGGAAGCCATGTGGTCCACTCTCTGTGTGAGAGTATCCAATTTACCGTTCATTTCTTGTAGGATGCGCTGTATAGCGCGTAGTACTCCCTCCATTCCGGATCCCTCCTCTAACTCATGGTCTCCCTCCGCCTCCGACCCACCAGTCGCACCTTTAGTTTGCTTTTTTGCCTCAAATTGCAGCTTTGTTTGTTGTTTTTCCGGCTTACCCATGGCACTGGTCACGTTGGGTCCTCCGCGATTTTTGCGCGGCAGATTTTGAATGACGTGCGCCCTTCTCGTCACTGTGTTCATCCGGTGTTTGTGACACTGGCTGGCCTTCAGCGGCGATGTAGGTTAGGGTCCGTGTCCATGCCAACACCTCACCAGTGGCCCACGGGGACTCGGGCATCCATCCTCTCTCGAAAGCTGCATACTCATACTTCTTCTCCCATGTGCATTCTTTCCTCCAGGCACATAGGTACTTGTTGCAGATCACACGCAGCTCGCCAGATGCAGGCAGCTCACAATGTCATACAGGGCCTCCCTCTTTTATCGTACAACGTCGATATAGTGTGGCTGCTTCTACGGAACCATCTTAGCGCACCACTGCGTGTGTAAGGCTCTCACGCCTATCTCCGATCGACGAACATGAGACCGCTGCGCGCACCTTATGTCTCAAGGGGCCCGACACTCCAAGGTCATGTGCTAGTTATTGCCAGTTTCCCCACATTAACTTGTTGGCTCCGACTCCTCCGGCTCCGTTGCTCTCCCGCCAGAAGGGCCACTTCCAGAGCCTCCAGCTCCCCACATGTACGCTCCCACAAACAGACGCAAAATGCCCAGCTGTGGCGCAGACGATATTGCGGGGTATGCGGGCAGGGAGAGGCCGGCACGCTTATTTGGTGGACGTATCGAGAAACATCGCTGTGGCGTATGTTATTCTTCAAAAGGCGCGCAGTAGTCTTGTGCGTTTCATTGCGGCCGCCATCTTGTGCTTCCTGGAACGCATGGCTTAATGTACTCACAGTCCGTGCCTGCCTCTGTCAGTTAGCAATTCTTCCGTTCCGGATGATTTGCCGATCTCCACGCTGTGTTAAGGATGCACTTAGGGTCAGTTCCGCGGTCTCTTCACGTTCTTTTTTCGCCGTCCCCTCACATCGCGGTTTCCGCCATTTTGAAAGTCTGTCCGAGGTTCTCGCTGTTTCGCCCCACCGGTCCTGATTTAGGCAGTTTTGGACCTCAGAAACCCCTGCCTGGCATTCCGCAGATGTTCCGACTGCCCGTCCAGCAATGCCCGCTCATTTTCGTAGCCTCTGCACCGCAGTTTATGCATTAAACGGTCTCCTGTCCGGTGGAGCCGACTCAAGAGCCAGCCATCCCGCAGTGCGCCCTCTAGCGCCCCAACGCTAAACATCCAGTTAACTCCAGCTTTCTCAACACTCGAGAGTATGTGTACTCTATAGGCTGATTCCAGTCTTTAAAACGTAACAACCCGTGACTGTGAGAATGGTAATTAATGGCACTTCCAAAGAGGTGATTACCAATGCCCTTTCCCATATGCATCTGTTGGAGTAGTGTCTAGCGTTTCTATGGGCACAGACATCTGAGAATTGAGAATAATTTCAACACCTCACATCCATGTTTCCATATAACCAGTGCCTAGTGAATACCCTATGGATAGCCCACAGAAATGACTAGAGACCTGGGGCATCATGGTCCCTAATAATCAATAAAATTATGTCAAAATGGTGTTTTAATCCAAATACAAAAAAATAAAAGCAGCATTAATACCAGAGATGCAGTGGATGCTTAGTACATAAAACGTGCTATCCGTAGTTGGCCGGTGCTCGCCCTGTCTCACCGGGAACATGTTTTCCGCCAGTTTACTCTCAATCCCGATATATCTCCAAAGGCCGACAGCAGGGCATCTGCTCTCGTCAGCACTCTACCTGCGTCTTCTAGAAATAACAAGTAATCAGCGTATAAAGATATAAACTGTCTATCTCCTCTACACTGCAGCCCATCATAGTGACCGCCCAGTCTAATCTTTGCCGCCAGCGGTTCTACGGCTAGTGCGAACAATAAAGGTGAAAGCGAACAACCCTGTCTGGTACCACGGGCTACCTGGTATTGTGTGAATATTAGTGTTCTCACTCGCACCCTGGCCACTGCAGATGCATACAGCACTGTTGTCCCCTGCACAAAGTCTGACCCCAGGCCAAATCGACCCATCGTCCCATAGAGGTACCGCCATTCCAAGCTGTCGAAAGCCTTCTCTATATCCACTGACCAGATCATAGGTTGCTGGGCTTCCCGCTGATCCTCTTCAAGCAATCTCACTAACCTCCTAACGTTTCCGGACGTATTCCTCGTTGGTATAAAACCAGCCTGGTCTGCATGGATCAGTGTGGTCATATGGTTTAAGAGACGGGTCCCCAGGATGCCTCTCAGTATCTTGTAGTCTGTAGTCCGCATTGACAACGGGCGGTACGAGGCCGGGCTCGTCCCCTCCTGACCTGGCTTCAAAAGTGGGATCACCAATGCCTCCCGCATGGAGGTGGGTAATTGACCTAGAGCTTTTGCTTCCGTGTAGACTTCCAGTAGTCTTGGCGCCAACAGGTCTATACACTGCGCATAGAATTCTATCGGCAATCCGTCTACTCCCGGAGTCTTATTCTTGGCCATATGCTTAATGGCGCTCTTAATTTCGCCTAGCTCTATCGCCCGGCCCAAACACAATGCTTGCTCGTGCTCTAACTCTGGCAGTGGGATGTCCTCCAAGAAGGAACCGATTTCTGGGTCACCTGCCTCCAGCGAGCTCTCATATAGCCCTTCCTAATATCTCAAAAAACTGTGTAAGATCTCGTTTTGGGTAAACATAGTCTCCCCATCTTCCGATTCTAGAGCCAAGATTGCAGACCCTCTCTTCTCCGGGTTGGCCAACCAGGCTAGCAAGGACCCTGCTTTGTCTCCCTCTGCATGAGACCTCACTGTGTATGCCTTATAATCGAAACATCGTAATCGTTCCACCTCTGCTGCTACCCTTTCCTTTGCTGCCAGGAGTTCAGTCTGAAGCTCAGGGTGATTAGGTCTAGCTAATTCCGCCTTACGTAGGTCTTCCTCAGCTCTGTTCAAGTCTTGTAGGAGCACCTTTCGCACTTCCACATATTTACTTATACATAGCCCTCTGATTACCACTTTGAAAGCATCCCATTCTACTGCCCTCGTTGAGGCTGAGCCCGCGTTCTCCGCAAAGTAATGAGCGATTCCTTCGCCCACCGCCTCCCGGAAGATCGGGTCTTCTAATGTGTCAGGGCGCAGTCTCCATGTGGGGATGCTAGACACCCCAGGCATCCAGTGTAAGGTGAAACGCAACTGGTTACGATCGGAGATCGTCCTAGTAAGGTACTCCGTCTGTATTATCAAAAGTATTACACCAGTGCACATCCAAGATAGTCACTTTTATCCCTTGTGCAATTTAGCACTTTCTTGTCCATCCAAATTCCTTATAAGAATCGACTTCCAGTAGCCATATGATGTTGGTAGTTCAATTTTATTATTCATTCGACTGTATTATGGCGGGCAGCATTATTGGCGAGCACGCCACTGTGTCCTGCCTGACATGCAGGTCGTGCATTCCGGAGAAGTAGGAGTAATCGCGATCTCGCGGATGTTGAATGCGCCACACGTCTACCAGGCCCCAGCTATTCTGCCATGCGAGTCTGCCTTTAGTCAGCCTGTGCACCGGGGAATCAGCCGGCGGGGGGTGAGATCTGGTGAGCGATATGTCCGTCACAGAGTTAAAATCTCCTCCCATCACCAATGAGCTTGCGAGATAATGTGCTAGCGACCCAGAGAGCTGCGTCAGAAAGCCCACCTGGTCTATGTTAGGCGCATACACACTACAGAAGGCTATATCTCTGCCTCTCAGCCTACCTTCTATGGCCACATATCGGCCAGCTGGGTCTATCATCTGCCTCGTGACCTGAAAGGGGACCCCCGCTCTAATCCATATCCAGGTTCCCCGCGGAAACGCCGAATAAGTAGTATTGAAAACTTGCCCCCGCCAGCGTCTTTGCAGAGCCAAACCCTCCGCCTTGGTTAAATGCGTCTCCTAGAGCAACGCAATGTGCACACCCCTGCGGACCAAGTGTGCGTTTTCCTTATGTCGTTGTGTCATGGTGTGTAGGCCCCTCACATTCCAGGTAATGCAACATAAATCAGCGGTATCTCCCATTCCCCCTGAGTAAAACCTGCATGCCCCATCCTGCTTTCGCTAATACACCGGTGTGGCCCCCCCCGCAAATTCCCCAACTAACCCCCAAGCCCACCCCCCCAAAGAACAGGACCTAGTGACTCACCGCTAGTCCCCATCCAAGCCAAAATACACTCACAAACTCTACTAATCCCAACAGCAGTCGCTGAGGGCATGCCTTAAGGGCGATGAGGGGGGATTGGGTGCTAACGGATCTCCTCCCAACTTCTGCGTGCCTGGCATGTCAAACTGAGCCCTGGATAAATGTCAAAAATATTTGAAACGATTCCCCCTCCCCACTCCTATTTCAAAAACCTGTAACAGTGAGTCCATCAAGTCCGTTATATCTCGCCATGATCAACTCAACAGCTGCCTCAACCTTCGTCGAGCATCCCCTCTGCCGTCGCCGGCATGACCTTCGGCAGGAGGGTACTGTCCGCTTCCGAATGTTCAGTGTCAGTTTCATCCTTGTCGGAATCTGTTGCTCCCAAAGACGATCGTCCCTGCGCTCTTGACAGAGCTGCTACCGCATCTAGTACATCCCGCCGTTCTGCCTCCGTCTGCTGCGATAATGGCCTCCTCAGCCTTCTCTGCCTACGTCGAAGTCTCTTTGACTTCCTCTGTAGCAGAAGGTCCGCAGGAACCCTCGCTCTTTGCCCCGTGCCATCTTTCCCTGCTCTGTACAATTCCAACCAAGCACAGACGTCCTCTGGGGTGTCATGAAAGTTCGATGTGCCATCCACAATGACTCGCAGCCTGGCTGGAAACAACAGCGAGTACTGGAGTCCCTCCTCCCTCAGTTCTCTCTTGATAGCCAAGAAGGAGGTCCGGCGCCGTTGGGTTTCGTAAGTGTAATCCGGGAATAGGTTCACCTTACTGTTCCCCACCTGATAGGGGCCGTCCATGCCCGCTCTCTGGAGCAGGAGGTCTCTGTCGCGATAGTGTAACAACCGCGCTACCACCGGTCTCGGGGGTCATCCTTGTTGTGGCGGTCTGGCGGGCACCCTGTGTGCTCTCACCAACGTGTAGGTCTATAGCCCTCAGGGGCCACCGCCGTCTTGAGCCATGACTCCAGATACTGCACCATATCATTTCCCTTCGTTTTTTCCGGTAATCCCACTATGCAAATGTTGTTCCGGCGATTGCGCCCTTCCGCCTTCTCCGCCCTTCTCTCCAGTGCTCCAACGCGATCCAAGACATCAGTCACTGTGGCCTTGAGGTCATTTTGAAGCGGGTCAATGGTTTGCAGTGCTCCCTCCACTACTTTAACTCTGTCCACCAGTTTACCATGGTCCGCTCACAAGTGACCCAGGCCCGTGGCTACCTGCGCTATATCCTGCTGCAGCGCTGCCCTGGAGTCCGCTATCGCCGCCAAGATTTTGTCCAGCTGGAGCTGCAGGGGGGATCACGTGTTTGTTCCAACTCTTCCTGCTCGCCTTGGCCTGGCAGCTCAGTGTCTGATTGCTGCTGAGCTCCTTCTTTCTTGCCTTTAGGTTTCCCCATGGCGAGACGCCGCAGGGAGAAGAGCCCCCCGTATTCCCACCACGAAGTCTCCCAGAGTTCCGCGCCGGTAGGGTCACACCCAGTCTCACCGCAGCAACCAGGTCGGGTCTCAGCTCACCTCTCAGTGGACCGTGAGCAAGCCTGGACCAAGTAGGGCAGCTGTAAGGGTCCTGCCCCGGGAGTGCTCTCTTGACCCCCTAGGCGCCACCGTAGTCTCCACGCCAGTACTAGCAAGCTCCTCCGGCCGTTTCTCAGTGCCTCCTACCCATTGCCCCTTGTAGACCATCAAGCGTTTTCTCTATTGGTGCCTCCTTCCACTCCAATCCCCAAAGTAGCGGCCTTATGTACTACGATACCTGGGGCGTCACAAAGCGCATTGGTCAGTCACTCAGAGGGGCATCTGCTGGCTCATTCACGCTTCCCTGTCACCCCTCCCCTTCCCCCCCCCCCCCCCCCCCCCCGCCCCAAGAGCCAAGGGAACTTCATACCCCAACTAATAGTGTGCCAGGAAGGGCATTTGCAGATTGGTAAAGAAAGAGGGATGGCCTTCTACCAGTACTCGACATTCCTGTTGTGTGGGACTTACTGGAGGTAACAGGAGGGGTAGTTGGCCCCCAAGGACGTCCTTGGAGGGCAGCTACCCCTCATTTTATCTCCAGTAAGTCCCACAGAGCAGGAGTGCTAAGAGGTCTTCGGAGGCCACGCCCCCTTTCTCCACCAATCTGCAAAAGCAGCTTGTGGGGTACCACTGGTTGGGGTATGAAGTCCACTTTACTCCTGAGGGACCTTGGGGGTCAAGAATCCGTCCTGGTACCTCTTGTAAGTCCTACACAGCGGGATTCATGAGAACTGGTTGGAGGCGCAGTCCCATTTCTTCACCACTCTGCAAACATGACTACTAGTTATAAAACCATAAAAATTCCCTGAAAAAAACCCCCAAAGGTTGCACGGACGTTATAGTCCGGAATTAGAATTTCCAAAAAGCTTAGAAATTCACTGAAATGAGGGTGCCTGCGTAGTTTATTAATCCCGGCTGACCCATATGTAGTAGCTTTTTGTTACCAGCCAGCGCTAGGGGCTGAGTTTTTAGGCTTTTCCTCTAGGCTAGGAGACTCTAATTACTATAAGAGGATCTGGTTTAAGAATGTGAAGGATGCCATCCATATCGGGCAGGAAATCTGTAATAAATTCTCTAACATTTTTAAATACAGAAACACAGCTATTGGATAATCCTGCCTTCCCATCAGTATTTCAGGACTCTATAGGTAGGGCCTTGGCATGATATGGAGTTCAGACTATCAGGCAGCTGTAGGATCTGAATGGTTTCTGCTAATTTGCCGGTTTGCAGGCTATCCATGGGCTTCTTAACCACTATTGTTTCAAGTATTTGCAAGTGGGGGATTGCGTTTTGTCAGGGTGTAACTGCCTGGCGGATCTTGAAGGTAAATAGCTAACTTTATACATAAACGCACAGGTGCACAACACAAATTTAGGCAATAGAATTAATTTTGACTCGAATAAGGCACAGGAGTGCTGTTCCTTGGTTTTGATTCTTTTTATTCCAAAAAACGTGCTAGGCAAGGGTTGAACAGCCGACGCGTTTCGTCCACTAGGGACTTCTTCAGGGCGATTTCTAGGTTTGAAATAGTCGTGGTGTTGTATCCTAATTCTGGAGATGTCAGTCTCAGAAAAAGGTCCTGGTACTGGATACTTAATATCTTGAGAGTATCCAAGAAAAAGTCTTCTCAGAGACAACAGGAAGACCACAGGTGAGGACCACAGTCAGTAAGGAAATCAAAGCTTCAGTATGCACGTCTGGGTATATACCTCCCAAAATTCTAATATAGAAGTATGCAACATGGAGGTCGGTAACGATAATTGGAATGGTTGTAACCAGTGTCTGGAAGAGACACCAAGAGGGTCATAGGAGTCGAGGGCTAATCAGCTGTCTGTGATTGTTAATGAGATGCAGTAAGTCACTTTTAAAATTGCTTCGTAATTGATCCTACTAACTGTAGCGTCCCTCTTGGCCCAAGAAATAAAAGGAAAGGTTCCCATCCGTTGTCAATAATTTGGCTCGCGATTCATTCGTTGCGGCCCGACACGACCTCCTTCAGAGATAACGGCGGTGATAACCGTATCCGTGCAGCATCAAGCTTGAGGGACGCTACAGTTTGTAGGATCAATTATGAAGCAATTTTAAAAGTGACTTACTGCATCTAATTAACAATCACAGACAACTTATTAGCCCTCGACTCATATGGCCCTCTTGGTGGCTCTTCCAGACACTGGTTACAACCATTCCAATTCTCGTTACCAACCTCCATGTTGCATACTTCTATATTAGAATTTTGGGAGGTATATACCCCGACGTGCATACTGAAGCTTTGATTTCCTGACTGACTGTGGTCCTCACATGTGGTCTTCCTGTTGTCTCTGAGAAGACTTTTTCTTGGATACTCTAAAGTTATTAAGTATCCAGTACCAGGACCTCTTTCTGAGACTGACATCTCCAGAATTAGGATACAACACCACAACTATTTCAAACCTAGAAACCGCCCTGAAGAAGTCCCTAGTGAACGAAACGTGTCGGCTGTTCAACCCTTGCCTAGCACGTTTTTTGGAATAAAAAGAATCAAAACCAAGGAACACCACTCCTGTGCCTTATTAGTGTCAAAATTCATTCTGTTGCCAAAATTTGTGTTGTGCACCTGTGCGTTTATGGAAACTTTTCAAGTTCTTTTGTGAACTAGCATTGTGATGGTGGGTGCCGATCAGTGTGCACACAAATCCAACTACCAACATTAAAGGGAATGTTATAATGAGGAGTTATTGAGATTAGGTGCTGCAATTAGGAAGGCTCCACTATCTTTCTTGTTTCAAGCTAAATAGCTAACTTTATCTAAATTAGATAAGAAACCATTGATAAGTGCGATATATCCAGATTTTGTCTCAGTATGCCACTGGTGATAATGAGGTATTGGCAACAAAATGGAAACCGCTTCTATCCTCTGATATCCTTGCTTCAGAGATTCTGAGGGCACTGGAGATCATTGATTGTTTGGTACACTCCATTAATCTCAAATTACAACAGTTTAAGACTATTTGTCTTTTATACTAAACTCCTCAGAGACTGCAGTTCATTCACTTTCCAATTGAGACTTAGTCGCCAACCGGACACGGATACACCATGCCACACTGCGCTACTATACAATTTATCGTTCTGATTTGACATTACCTGGCTGTTTTCTACGCCTTCATCCTGAAATTGTCCAACCAAAGACATGCGGACGGCTATTCGAGCCTTAGCCCTGAAGAAGCCCCTGTGTGGGCAAAATGTGTTGGCTGTCTAAACTGATGCAAATTGGGCACACTTGAAATACAGAATCCAAGACTGCAATCAACGACTCTTGTTTATCTACTTGTATATCTTAAATCGTATTGCAAGCTTATATTGCCTCTCATCCTTACTTGTTTGCATATCTTATATATGGTTAAGTGGCAGCTGACCATTTGAGGTGGGCAATATCTACACTAACGTGACCAAGCCTAGGTAGTGCAGTTCTCTATAACCCTGCTGACTTTTGTCTACGTTGCAACTCCTGAGAGGCTCTCCAAATGAGGTGCCAATATATTTAGGCATAAAGTCAGGTACCCCAAATGTACTTCCCTAGCCACCGACATTGTACATATGTTTGCCATATGCCCAGCCCTGCGCGGTTTTTGGGACGAGGAAACCAGGCTCATGTCATCTGGCCTAGGATTCCAAGTCTCACTATCCCCTAAAGAGATGCTGATGGGGGTCAGGTCTGAGTACCATGGGGGAAATAAGAGCTCATTGACAATAATGATTGTCTATGCTCAGTTATGTATAGCCAGAGCATGGATGTGTACTATTCTCCCAAAGGCAGTTGAATGGTGGGCCCTCCTGAGACATGTGTATGACTCTGAGGTGTCCTTGGCTAGAGGTAGAGGTCCCTCTTTGTTTAAATTTGATCAAATCTGGAATTTATACACAATCTCAGAAAGAAATCGAAGCTCTTCAAACAAAACTGGGTAATATGTCACAGGACATTTTAAACTCATTACAAACTCTGGAAAAATACTGGAAATCACTGAAAGCACCCACACCAAAGTCGAATACGCCCATAAATTAGTGCATAGCTCTCAAGAAAAGAGTAGAGAGACATTCATACCATTATCAAATAGACATAACCGACCAGACAGAAATCTTAAATACCTATCAGACGATGAAACCTTAACCATAATACGATCATATGAGCCAGAAACTAGCAGCATAGGGGAGGAAATTAAGTCAGTCCCGATCAATGCCAACAGAAAACCCTGGCCTAAGAATAGGAAACCCAACCATAACAACCTACAACAAATCCAGCTTAACCACCAGTACTCGAAAAATGAACTCTACTAGTGCAGGGACACCACTACTATGCCTACTGCTCAACTGTCGGTCCGCAGCAAAACATGCCTCTGACATCGCTGCCCTCATCGTTAGTCCGGAAATAGATGTAACAATCCTAACAGAAACATGGCTTACAGAATCATCTTCCCTGTTCATGGATCTTTTGGTGCCCCCTCATTATAACATTATGTGATTAGACAGACGAAAAAAGACAGGTGGCGGTATAGCATGCATACACCGATCTGATATAGAGATCAACCAAATGCAGTCTGACCCTCTCGAATCCTGTGAATACCTAGGCCCCAATGTAAGAACAGCAGGCAATCAAAGATGCAACCTGCATGCGCTTCACCACCCACCAGGAAATAATGCTACTTTCATAGAACAGTTAATGGAGATCATCACGGCTAACTCTAACAGTCACACTAATAACATATTCCTAGGCGACTTCAATTTACACTGGGATGACAATAATGACAAACAGATCAACGCACTTAAAGACTTTCTAACCGATCTAAACCTCACTCAAGCCTGCACACAGCCAACCCACTCGAAAGGGGCAACCTTAGATTGGGTAATTTCAAGGAGTAAAGATGTTACAGTCCAATCAATTGTTCCTTGTGATTGGTCACGTCACCATGCCATAACCTTCCTGATACCCACAATATAAAAGAGCCAAACCTCGCAGCCTGTCAAACTGACAAAGTGGACCCGGGACATCAAAGATCCTAATATTGAGCTACTAATAGCAAGATGTGAGAAGGAACTAAATCCACTAACAACTTGCTGAACGCTAACGAACTCACTGAGCACTAAACTAAGTCAATGATAAATATAGTCAACTCCACCACCATGCCACTAAAACTAAAAAGAGTATCTGAGAAGGGTAAAAGTCCATGGTTTAATGAGACACTAAATGAAGATAGGCGTAAACTGAGACTTGCAGAAAGAAAATGGAGACCGCACCCATCATCCCCCCCAGCTTAAAACACTCAGAAAGATCAGAAACGAGTACAACAAAAAAGTACTCAACTCCAAGAAGGAATTCATTAGATCAGAACTAGACCGCGCCAAAACATTTTGAAATGTTAAAGCAACAATCAAATAAGTTGGCCAAATCTGCGCAAGAGTATACTAAAACTCAACTGAGCTGCAAAGAATTCTCTACACTTCACTGACAAAGCCAACATGCTAGAAAGAGAGCTCAGGTTGGCAGCCGGCAACCTTTCTAGACAACTACCAACACAAAACAATGATACCTCGACAAACGATCATGATAGATTGAAAAACAATCCACAGTGGGCAACCTTCAAGCTATATGACCAGAATACCATTGACAACTCTCTCGGATATCAAACCTATCAACCACTACAATGACCCCCTCCCCTCTAAATGCTTAAAAAGAATCCATCATATTGTCGTCCCAGAATTGACAAAGATAATAAATGCCTCACTATCTCAAGGGATCCTACCAGAATGCCTAAAAACAGGTCAAGTCCTCCCCATCATCCAAAAACCTACAGCGGACCCGGCAGAGCCAAATAACTTTCGCCCAGTAACCAATATTCCAATACTTGCTAAACTAATCGAGAAATGTGTACAAAATCAACTGAGCAACCACATCACCAATTTCAAGCTGCTGGACGATTGCCAATCTGGATTCAGACCAGGCTACAGTACGGAATCGGCAATCTTACACATAGTGGATGATGCGCTGCAGGCCCTAGATCACAATCAAACATGCCTACTAGTACTTCTTGACCTGTTGTCTGCCTTTGACACGGTAAACCATGAAAAATTGCTAGCCAGGCTTCAAGACAGGATGGGAGTATCTGGAATTATTCTGAAATGGTTTGAATCCTTCCTCCAGAACAGAAATCAAAGATTCCTAGTCAACCAGACGCTTTCTCCATCATGCTCAAATTCGATTGGAGTCCCTCAAGGATCAACAGTATCCCCATCACTCTTCAACCTATATGTGGAACGCCTCACAGAAATTCTCCGAGACGCGTGCATATCTTATCACATGTACTCAGATGACACTCAGATCTGCATCAAGATAACGTCAAAAAAACAGAATTCACATTAATATCACCACCAAAGAAACCTACAGAAGTGAAAGAATGTACCAAACTGATCACAGCGCTAAACTTCACCACTACACTAGTTGAATCTTCATAATCACTGGGAATCATGCTTGATAAGAACCTAGACATGAAAACCCACATCAAGTGAATGATAAAAAGGGCCCGGTTTCACCTGAACTATATTAGAAAAATGAAACCACTCATCTCTACGGTGGACCTCAAACTGGCAGTCCAGTCCTTAGTTATTTCAAGGATTGAATATGGATGCACAACTCTAGCAGGTCTATCAAAAATTTCCACAGCTCCACTAAAAGCATGTCTATATGCGGCAGCAAGACTCATTATTGGATCCAGAAAATACGACCATATCTCCCCTCACCTGAAGGCATTAAACTGGTTACCATAGGAAGCCAGAATTCAATTCAAACTGGCATGTACTACACACAAAGCGCTCCACTTCAAAACTCCAAGGTACCTAGCTCCGAAAATAGAGCTTTCAGGGGGAAGCAGACCAGCTAGGAGGGCCAGAGAACTGCTGCTGAAACCACCCATCTTTTGGAAGAAGAAAAAGTGTGACCGCTTTCTCCGGAGCAGCTCCCAGAATCTGGAACTCACTCCCTCCAAACATTAGAAAAATTCCAAACATAGCAACATTCAAGAAGGAAGCAAAGAGCTTCCTAATGAGCAAGTTCCATCCATAAGGCTAGACTGTTCTTTAGCATTGTGACTAATACCCCAACGTTGATCGTGAACCGGTTCTGTTGTCGAACTTACGGAAAGCACATCAGAACCATGTGTATAGAAATACTGTTAAACCTTGTAAAAATTGTTTTTGCTGAAAACGATAGTCATGTACAGGAATATTATATATAGTAATGCTGCTAGTCGCACTGTATCACAAATGTTCCAAATGTAACTGTGAAGCGTTCTTTTTTTTTTTTCCTCTCACTTTCATGTGGAAGAATAGAACTGGCTCTGTTTCTCTTTAGATTATAGGTAATTATTGTTATTAACTTGGTAGTTTCTGTGATCTCAATGCTCCAGACCATATTATTCTACACATATACTATGAAATATTCTGCATGTGAATTTACTTCAATTAACTATCTGTATTGAACATTTCTGACTTGGAACAACATAAATAAATCCATTCACTGAAAAAACCGAAGGTTACAAGGACGTTCTAATTAGGGAAAGGAATAAAATAAACCTTAGAAAATCATTGAAAATACCAAAGGTTACAGAGACCTTATAGTTAGGCTCAGTTTTCACTCGTACAAAACCAGAGAAATTCAGCAGTTATAGTTAGCTGAGATAACTATAACTCGTGCCCCTGCAAGGCACTGCTTATGACCTCACATAATACATCACTCATGACATGGTCAGTGACATCACTGATGACATCTCATATGACCTCACTGATTACATCATTCACAGAACCAATCACACACCCACTCACACCCCAATATAATTTTCCATACACCCACACCAACTTCTACACTACCATTCTCAAAACCATTGACACACCTATTCCAGTACTTACACACCCACTCACTGATTTATAGGTCTACACACACATCCACTCAGTCACCCATACACCTACTCACTCACTAATGCAGCCACTGGTATATCTACACATACACCCACTCACACCTTGTCAGTCACCCATAGAGCTACTCACTCACCCATAGGGTGACTCACACAGCCACTTACCTATACAGTTATACACACACCCACTTACTTATTCATACAGGTACTACCACATACTCACTGACATATAACATCACTGACACAAGCACTCGCTCACCCATACAGCCACTCTCACAATCACTCATACACACAGTCACTCATAAACTTCAACACTCACAGATACTGCCTTTCACGTATGCAGCTACTCATCCATATACCACTGACACATCCATTCTCTCAACGACATAGCCATACCCAAACTCAGTCACTCATACAGCCCCTTACAGATGCACTCAGTAACCCATACAGCCACTGACTCACCCATTAACTCATCCATTCAGGCAGTCACACACACACACACCCCCATCCACCCACACACTTGGGCACTCAAACACCCATACGGGTACTCAGGCAACCAATCAATCATACAGCCATTCACGTACCCATTTACCAACCAATAGAGCCACTTAGACACCAACTGACAGACTGATACAGACATTCACACATCCTAGTCACTCGCTCACTCGTTCAGTCAGTCAAGCACCCACTGAATCATCCGTACAGGCACTCGTACACCCACTGATTCATCAATACACCTTGGTGTGTGTGTGTGTGTATGGATGTATGTATATATATATAATATTTAACACTCATAAACTTTTAAAAAACTCTCATTCACTTGATGGTCATCAGTGATGTCATTAGTGTTAGAAATGGGTTATGGGTTTTCTAGTTGGCTAGGGTATGAACCTAAGCCAGGCAGAACCCAATGCTCTAGTCAGGGTAAGGGAAGTTCCACACCCAAGATAATCCCTGCTCACCCGCTTGGTAGCTTGGCAGAGCAGTCGGGCTTATTCCAGAGGCAATGTGTAAAGCATTTGCGCAACACACACACACACCAGTGACCCACTAGGCACACCACAAAAAAAGACTCCACACATGGTTATATAAAAATAGCCTTTGTATTGCACATAAAACACATTCGACCATAATCACATAAATCACTGTGCTCCTAGGCACTTGTCATGACGCCACATAGATCATAAAATCACTTTAGACCATAATCACGTATATCAGTGTGCCACTAGGCACTTGTCATGAAGTCACATAGATCATAAAATCACTTTGCCATAGGACACTTGTCATAAACAACAATTGGTGCACTAAGGCACACACTCATAAGCTGCCGCTGTTACATTGGCAGGCATAACATCAAATTAGTACGGAAATGTACTACCTGAAATAACAAGTCCCGTCTAAAAATGCAGGAACTGAGTCAGGAGTGACACTATTTATTCAAACAATTTAGACACAAATGTCAAAGACACATCATTAATCAAAAATAACACTATGCAATCTAGTAAGTTTAAAATCACAGCAATGCAAAGAAAGAGAGAGGGAAAACATGAATATCAAAGGACAAGAAGCTTTATAACCTTAATCAAAATTCTAAATAAAACGGTTAACTGGGAGCACCATTGTCGTGAAAAAATACACTGCACGAGGTGGTCAACGAATGGGCAGATAAGTAGCCCTTTTATACATTCAAAATGAGGACCTGCACAATCTAATTTTGGCAGGTGCTTGACTGCAGAACATAAAAAAAGTTTGAACTTTTTTATCAAAAACACCTTTTGTCTCCTCTTGGAAGCTTTAAGGTGGAAGCTCCTTAGAAGGCTATTGTTTATTTTATGCGCTGTCGCTATTTTTGTTTCCAACGCTGCGGAAAGTCCCAGTTTGCTCCCCACTCTTACTCTTAGCCAATCTTGTTCTTCTAGAGGACAGATGCATCCTGTTATTGCTACATCTTCTTGATGTTCAGAAAGATGTACACGCAGAGTACAGGTGCTCGGAGACTCGTTCATCAAAAAGACAGTGACCGGAGGTTATTAGCCTTCATAGGAGAGATACATTTTAGGTTACAGCAGGGTGTGAGGCCTACTGCCTCTGTAGACGCTCAAGGCAGTGTGGACGATTTTAGCACAACCCCGTCTATGGGCTGGCAGGGACATTTGAGACTCTCATGCTTCAGATGTGGACAGAATGGGCCTAGGGCACTATATGGTAAAACTAGACCCTGTCCAGGGGCAATCACCAGGGAATCATGATGCCCCAAAGCACCCCCAGGGGTGTGGAATTTATTAAAATATCTACTTGTCCATGAGACAGGTTGCTTCATAAATCTACTTGTCCTGTAACAAAGTCCACTTGTCCCTTTGGTGCATGTTGTGCGGCGCATATTTATGGCAGCAATCTCATTATATAAGAGCTCTTAAATAGCCTCTCTGATTATGCCAGGGCACTTACCATAGTAGTGTTTGAATACTAGCAATCCCTTTATGTTGCTACGTTTCCGCAGATCTAAATACTGGGACTGAAGGTAGTGGTAAACAATAGTTCCAGGGTTGGAGTGTCCTTTTGAGTCTATGCAAACCTACTAACTTGCATGTTTTAAGGGTTTTCAAAAACTCTTCTCTAATCTTATCCAATACTGAGAAATGTTGGAAATTTACTCCTGACAATGGCAGATGTAAACCTTCTTACAGAGTTGGGAATAAAGTGGTTGGAGGGAAAATAAACTTGCAAACTCTCAGGTTATTGCAAGAGCAAATCTACACATGCACATTTTCTCATGCTAAAATGCAGTTCACAAATATTTTCTAGGAGTACTATTTCTTGCCCGACTGCTGTAAATTCTTGAGAATTCACGAAAGCCATATAGCTGCCCTTACTGCAAGGACATATACTAAGGGTGCACTTTTGAGACTTTCTTTAAAAAGTGGGCCCCTAATTAGGTCTTGCGTTAACCATGACTTTTTGTGTTTATTAAAATTCTCTCTCTGTATCGGCTGGCTTCACGGTGAGTGACAGCATTCTGCTCTTTCACAAGGAGCCTATCGGCACACAAAGTAGTTTTGTTCAGTGCCAGTAACTAATGTGGCAGTGCATGCTTTTTTGAGACCAAAAACAATTTTTGCTTTTGCCAATGTTTGTTATAATGGTGAGGATCTGGCAGCTCTCCCATCAATAAGGTTTTACAAAAACCATGCCAAAATAAGTCATGCATTGCCAAAACTAAAAAGCTGACCACCATTACAGACCTACTGGCTTCGCCATTGCTTGTTTATTTTTGTTTCCCAAAATCGTATTGAAACAGCTTACACTTAATTTCTAATGTGAATATCTTGGGGAAACCCTACCATGCATCAACAGATTTTACTAAATGATGCTGCAAAGAAAGGGTACCTGAAATTTTACAGTAGTTTAGCAAAAAAAAGTTTTCCTACTTTCATTTTTTAGGAACATTTTATAGTGAAAGCAAATAATCATTAATCTTGCTTTCAAGCTTCTGCAAATATTTGCATCTAATTATAGAGCATTCTGGGAGCATTAGGCATAGCCTCATATTGCTAAACTTTGAAACCGCGTGTCCACATTTTTATACTGGAACCACTGTCAGTAGTGCTGTTAGAACTTACATTTACTGAGAGCGCTCAGCCTAATAATAAAGGCTCTCAATTAATGAACCATAAATACAAGTTTGAACAGCATTAACATATGCACACAAATATTAACTTAACTGCAGGCAGTGCCCTTCCCTGATCCTTAATGTGGTACTGCAAACTGGCAGCCAAAGGGTTTGTGCTGCAGGGGGTTGGGCCTGCTTGTCCCAAGGACAAAATGCACATTAAAACTTGTTGCCCTTGACCCCAAACAAAATGTCCTGGGCGTCGGGCTATAGGAATTCCACATCCCTGACCCCTTTGCACTTAACTGTGCAACCCTAGCGCTTCTGTGCTGCTCTTACGGGATGCACAGTATTTTGGTGTCCTCTGTAGGGGACAAGGGGATGCCTGCGCTCCTCACACATGCTTCGGGCCACAGCGGGTGAGCCGCAGGAATGGGGCCTCCGTCGAGCGTTGCCAATCTGTCCTGCGATCTCGTTTTCTGCATCCACAATAGGGCCCCCAACAGTGAGTGGCAGCTGCCCGTGACACGTGGCGCAGCTGGCGAGAAAAATGTGAAGGGGCCCGGCCACTCTGCTTGGCCAATGAGAGCAAGCGTTCTCCTGTAATGCCCATGCAGCCAAAAACAATGTCCCCCAATGGTCCGCAACAGGCTGCGGCCCGCAGTCACGGGCTCAGCCTCTGTTACAGATGCGGTGGGGGCGACCAGGCCACTCAGGTGGAGGGGTGCAGCTGTTCCCACCTCAGTATGCCCCAACTCCCCAGGACCACTCTCGGCCCCGCCCTGAACTCCTCGACGAGACCCAAAACTGACTGGTGCTCTCCCATGGCCCTATCCAGCTAGGAAGCTGCAGATTGGAGCCCGCAAGGCTACGTTCCCTCCGGGTGGGGCTGGTGGGATCCAGCTAAGCTCTGGCTTGCTCTTGTGGTTGGACCCCGCCTCCCTCTGTCATTGGCGTTGCCCCAGCAACTCAGAGGAACTCCCGGCCGGGATTCATCACTGCCTGGGCGCCACAATAGTCTGCAGTCCGGTGCCATTTAGCAGAGCCCCGGCTTCTGATCAGGAAAAAGAATGCCAGAAAACAGGCCGCTAGAGAGAGGGAGAGCGCTTCCTTCACTTCGCTGTCCCCTCCTGCGGCTCTAATACCAAGACAAAAGTGTAACAATGCACGCACTTCTTCAAAAAAAAAATCACAAGGGACAATCCATCATAGCTCCTTGTCAGTCTGCTGCTGATCCTAGGAAAGCGCTCACCACCAGCTGCTACTTCTGGAAGTAGACATAGTATTGAAACTGGGAAAGGGGGGACACCAACTAGTCCCTGGAGAACACTGGGGCATAGAATGAGGCAAAGGCAGGCCAGAACACTGGGTCACTTGGCAGAGTGGCCGTCCCTTTAGCCACCCATCAGGCAGCAGGTTAGTCCCACAAGCAAGTAGTCCAAATGGTGGTTCTTTCTGAGGCATAGCAGTCCTCTGGTGTAAAATGCAGCGTCTAGGTACAAGTTCCATGCAGTTTCTAAAACTATGGGGTCACAGCCCTTGTACTTATACTTATACTCCACACGTCTTTGTTCTGGGAGCACTTCAATCATTTTTTAGAAGTGTATAACACCTCTATTCACATCGCAAGCACTAGCCCCAGACACACTACAGGTGGGTGGAGACGGCATTGTGAAAGTCAGGCACAGCCCTATTCAGGTTCAGATGAAACTCATCCCACCACTCTAAATGCAGCCAAGGTCTATTCAGCCCAGCGCTGAATCACCCAGGAAAAGCAGGAGACACCCAACCCCCCCTTGTGACTGTCTCAACCAGATGTTAAATACACATACAGGCAGGGCACAAATAGTCACTTGCACACAGAAATGCCTACTTCTAAAAGTATAACCCCCCTATTCAGATCGCAAGCACTAGCCCCAGACACACTACAGGTGGGTGGAGACGGCATTATGAAAGTCAGGCACAGCCCTATTCAGGTTCAGATGAAACTCATCCCACCAGATGTTAAATACACATACAGGCAGGGCACAAATAGTCACATGCACACAGAAATGCCTACCTCTAAAAGTAGCATTTCTAAATTAGTAACAACAAATCCACTTTCCGCAATAAGCAGCATTTATTATTACTATTCCAAACATACCAAACATGGCAACGTTACCCCTTTCATACCAGAAATTACCACTGAAGCACATATCTGGGAATTCCCAATGCAAACCTATGAGAGGGCAGCCTCACCACAGTGAGAAATCAAATAAGCTGTTTTCACTACCAGGACATGCCACACAGTTAAGGCACATGTCCTACTTTTTTGTTTATTGAACAAAAGCAAATATAAAACAATACATGCCACAGGAAGCGAGGGAGAGGGGGCGAGGGGATATCAAATAAACATCAAGGAAAGTGAGGACCCCAATTTGAGGTTCCAGCATATGGGAGGAGGGATAGGAAAATCAAAAGGTGACATCACATAAGGAATTGGGACAAAGCAAGAGTCCAGGACTTAAACGTCAGTCTTATGGGGGAGGGTTCTCCTTCAGTTCTCAGGGAGAAGCCATTGAGGGGATCAAGGTCCAGTATGAATGAGTTTGACTATCCTGGAAGGGTCCCGGCTGTACGTAGGAAAGCAAATAAGGACTCAAAATTAACATTGGCAAAACAGGGCCCCGCCCGCTCATAAGGCAAAGGTCACATTGCAGCATCACTATTACAGTTTGTGGCAAGCAACATACAAGCCATTATCAAACTGAAAATAGAAAGAAAAATAAGGGACGGACGAAGAAGAAACAGAAAAGAAAAAGGAAAGACAAAGAGGAAAAAAGACAAAAAGGTGACAAGAATAAGAAAGCGAGGAGTGAAGGGGAGCGGATGCGCCAGGAGGGGCAAGGGAGGGACCAAGGCTAAGTCATAGAGTGGAGGACCGGGATTCCAAGGGTCAGGCGGTCCGTACAGCAGGCGTCGCAGATTACTCCAAGGGGTCCGGCTGTCTCCCTCTAGAATAAGATTCCAAAGGATCATCAAACAATTGTAGAGCCTGCAGTCTAGGGGGCATCAGCCGGGAGTTTTCAATTTTAGTAAGGTGGTGCACGAGGGGACGCCATATGCGGACAAAGCGTGTGTCAGTATGGGCAAGGAGGGCAGTAAGCAACTCTAGGGAGAGGAAATCCCATAGACTGAGAAACCATGCAGCAATAGGTGGGGTGGGGCCGCTTCCAGCAGGAGGCAATGGTCTGTTGTGCTGCGCCCAATTCGTGAAGCATGAGGTGCCAGGAGGCCCAGGTCATGGCTTTTAGCGTGTTGGGCCGAATGCCCAGGAGCACCAGGGATGGAGAAGCAGGGATCGGGAAACCCATCACCTCCTTAATATGGCTGAGGACCTCCTTCTAGAACGCAGTGAGCTCCGAGCAAGACCACCAAATATACAAAAAATCCCCTCTATCAATCTGACTTCACCAACAGATCGGAGAAGTGCCAGGGAACATCTGATGAAGGGGAGTAGGAGTATAATACCACTGCGTCATTAGTTTATAGGCAGATTCGCGTTGGGGAATGCTACGGTACACCTTAGGAATGTCCGTCCACAAGGGTTCCCATTCCTCCGGAGGAACATCAGCAGCCAAATCAGCAGTCCAGCGAGTTTGATAACCATGGAGCAGTAGATGCCCAGAGTGCTGAAGAACCGACTAGGTTTTGGAAATGAGGCCTTTGGATCCATCGAATCTACGGACCAGGGATTCAAAGAGGGTGAGTTGCTGAGTCACTTCCCGAGAATATTCGGGAGACGACAGCCAGTGACGTACTTGGCAATACTGCAAGCGGTCCTTGTCAGTTAAGCTGAAGAACTGTTTACATTGATCAAAAGATCGAAGAGCAGAGCCCTGAAAGAAGTCCTGGAGAACACGGCGACCCTCTACAGTCCAAGCCTCAAAGGATCGGGGCTGAAGAGCAGGAGGAAACGCAGGATTACTCGTGAACGGGGTGTTAGGGGAGGGAAAAGTTGTGAGACCTCTGGAGAGTGCCAACCTATCCCATATCTCTAAGACCGTTCTCGTTGACGTCGCCAAGTATGCGCTACGTGGGCACGCTTCACGCGGGAACCAGGCAAGGACCCAGAGCGGTCTAAAAGTCACAGCACAGTCTATATGGAATCAATGCTTTTCACTTTCAGGGACTATCTACTCCGAAATAAACCGGAGGTGGCAGGCCCAATAGTATTCCAGCAGATTGGGACAGGCCAGGCCCCCCCTTGATCTGGAGAGTAGGAGTATCCTGTGGGAGAAGTGGGGACGCGATTTCCCCCAAATGAACGTAGTAAATTCACGTTGCAGGGCTTGAATATCCGCATGCGGGAGAGGGGTGGGGAGAGACTGGAAAAAATAAAGTATTTTAGGGAGAAAGGACATCTTAACAGCATGAAGGTGGCACAACCATGCCAAAGGGAGGCCGTCCCACCGTCGCATTTCCCCGTGAACATAGTTGTGGAATCGAGGCCAATTCGAGGAGGTCCAAGAAGAGAGAGTAGGGGTTAAGTCTAATCCCAGGTACCGAATCGACCCATCAGTCCACTGCACGGGGAGCAGGCCCCTTTAAGCGCTGGACATCCGGTGCTGAAAGCGTAAGCGTAAGATTAAGAGCATGGGATTTCTTCAGATTGATATGATCGCCCGAAGCAGCCTCAAAGGAGTCCAAGAGCTCGGCCACTGCAGGCAGGGAAGACGACTGAGAGGATAGAGATAGCAGCAAGTCGTCAGCAAAAAAAGAAGCCTTATGTTCCAACCCCCCCCCACCCCACCCCCCACCACCACCATACGAATGCCTTGAATATCTTGATGACTTCGGATGGCGATAGCCAGGGGCTCAACCGCGAGTGCAAAAAGAAGGGGAGAGAGCAGGCACCCCTGTTGTGTGCCCCGGTGAATAGAAATAGGGGCAGTGGTACAGCCGTTAAACCATATACGAGTAGTAGGCTTGGCATAAGAGGCCATCGATTTAGAAATAAAGCTCGGTCCCCGTCCGGGAAACAACCTTTACAACGCAACTTTTACAACAAACTGCCATTACAATGAAACTTTTACAACGCAACATCCATTACAACGCATGTCATTACAACGCATGTCATTACAACGCATGTCATTACAACGCATGTCATTACAACGCATGTCATTACAACGCATGTCATTACAACGCATGTCATTACAACGCATGCCATTACAACGCATACCATTACAACACATAGTACCCTTACACTATCCAACACTTACCCTACTGTTGCACTCCCTGGAGTTGGAATAGTAACTTTTACCCCTACACTATCCAACACTTACCCTACTATTGCACCCCCTGGAGTTAGAATAGTAATTTTTACCCCTACACTATCCAACACTTACCCTACTGTTGCACCCCCCTGGAGTTAGAATAGTAATTTTTACCCCTACACTATCCAATACTTACCATACATGCAATGTAATGTTATGCGTTGTAATGGTATGCGTTGTAAAGGTAGTATGTGTTGTTATGGAATGCGTTGTTAAGGTAGTTTTTAAAAATTCGTTGTAATGGCATGCGTTGTAATGGATGTTGCGTTGTAATGGATGTTGCGTTGTAAAAAATGCGTTGTAAAGGTATGCGTTGTAACGTCATACATCCCCCAGGCCTATCTTCCGAAGAAACGCTTGAAGGAAGCCCCAGTCCACGCGGTCGAGTGCCTTCTCGGCGTCAAGGGAGACCAAACGCGACTTCCCCACTAGGTGGGCAATGCGCCGGATATTGTCAGCGACTTGACGGTGCCGAATAAACCCCACCTGGTCAGGGTTACTAAGCCCCGGAAGATGGGGTTCCAACCGGTTCGCTAAAATCTTTGTGAAGAGTTTGGCATCAGTATTTAACAAGGCAATGGGGCGGAAGGAAGCCGCCAGGGTCAGCTCCTTTCCAGGCTTAGGGACCAAGACAATCTCCGCTTCATTCATCGTAGGAGAAAGGCCCGTACTATCCGTAAAATTATTAGAGATGGAGTACATGTTCCCGTAGTTGCGGGTAAAAGACCCGGTAAAAAGTAAGCGGAAGACCGCCAGAACCCAGAGTCTTGCCCGTCGGGAGCTGCTTCAGAGCTTTGGAAAGCTCCCCATGAGATGAGTGATAGGTTCATCAAGTAACCCCTTAAAGTAAGGGTCAATAAGGTCCCAGGGGCAAGCATCAAGAAACCTCTCAACCGCCTCTGGGGGGGCAAGGAACATGAGCATACAGATCCTTATAGAAGGCCATGAGAGTGCATTCCTTGCCCTTCTCTGTGGTGGCCCAAGTGCCATCAGGACGCTTGAGTTTGGAGATGTGAGAGCGAGCAACCTGGGCTCGAAGCGGCGCGCTAAACACGCTCCAACTTTATCGCCCCGACCTAGAATTTCTGTTTAAGATTGACAAGTAGCCGTTCCGCCTTATTAGAACGGTGCAAGCGAAGTTAGCTGTGCAGGGCAGCCAGTCAGCATTTATTAGCAAGATAAGGAGAGGCATGCTCCACACGTTCCAGATCTTTAATATCGCGGGGAAAGAGTGGTTTCAACCAAACGGGCCTCGCGGGTCCGGGCAATAGATATAGAGGTGATGACCCCCCGTACAGTAGCCTTGAAGGCATCCCAGCGAACAACCGCAGGCGTTTCATCAAGAGTATTAGTCGCAAAGAAAGATTCGATCTCCTTACGGCTATCCGCCACGTCCACTGGGTCACGGAGAGCTTGGGGAGGCAATCGCCACCGTGGGAGGAGGTCATCTCGAAGTGTGGGAAGTTAAAGCGTAAGCAAGACATGCGCATGGTCAGAGATAGAGATGTCTGAGATATCCGCAGTGCAAAGGTCCCGCACTAGGGGAAGTGAGAGGAAGAAGTGATCAATCCGCGAATATGAACGATAAACATGGGGATAGAAGGAGTAATCCGTGTGTAGATACCTCCAGGCATCAACCAAGCCAAGGTCAGTAATGGCGGTTTTTAGTTGCGCTGACATTGCCCCTGAGGTATGCTGCTCCCGTGCTGTGCGGTCCCACTCAGGATCTCAGACTTTAAAATCGCCTCCAAGGACAATGGGGTAGAGACCGAACGTAATGACGTCTCCAGCTGCTGTCGCAAATATACATTTTGTTTCTGATTGGGGGCATATATATTAACAAAAGTGGAAACCTCCTGGGCCGCCCGTGCCTGCAATGTTGCGCCCCCCGTACCGTTACCTCCTACCTCAGAGCAGTGCAGCGGCATCTCCTCGACCCGTCTGGCTCAGCGATAGCGCCACTTCTCTTTGTAGCAAGGCTCAGCAGGCCCCGGTTGTCGTCCTTGCCGTTTCCAGCAAGCGTCTGGCACAGATGGGGAGAGTCGGCTACATACGGCTACATACAGGCTCCCAGACGTTGTGGGGATATAGTCTGGAGCGTCCGAATCCCTCCAGAGCCCAAGTACCACACCAGGGCAGCGAGGAAAGGCATCCAATATCGCCTGAGGCTCCACCGCGGCTTGCGGTGGAGCAGGGCGGATCAACGCCGATCAAGATCACCGCCAAACAGGGTCCCTGGGCAGCCACTACAGTGGCAAATGCTGATAGCAAAGGCCCCCAGAGGTTTCGGGGCTCCACAGTAGACATGGCGGTCCCAATGGCCGGACAAACAGTGTATTCGGGAAGGGCCGGAGCGGAGACTCGATGGCACACATGTTCACTCCATGCGCACCCAAGCCACACCCCGCCATGTCCTACCTGTTACCTACACAGCACCCTGCCCATAGTGCTAGCTAGGGCCTACCTTAGGGGTGACTTATATGTAGTAAAAGTGGAATTTCAGACGTGCAAACCACTTTAAATGCCATGTCATTGCAGCAATAAACTGCATGCGCAGGCCCTGTAGTGGCGTGAGACCGGTATGAAAGGCTACTTCGGTGGGTGGCGCAAGCAGCGCTGCAAGCCCACTCGTAGCATTTAATTTACAGGCCCTGGGTATATAGGATACACTGTACAAGGGACTTACAGGTAAATCAAATATGTAGACCAGTCTTACCAATTTTACAAGAGAGCACATGCACTTTAGCACTGATCAGCAGCGGTAAAGTGCCCAGAGTCATACAACCAACAAAAACATGTCAGAAAAAATACAGGAGGAAGGCAAAAAGTTGAGGGATCACCCTGCAAAAAGGGCCAGTTCCAACAATCAGTGATGTCATTTGAAATGTCATCAGTGATGCTACTGACCATATCATGAGTGATGTAATATGTGAGGTCATAAGCAGTGCATTGTGGGGGCGCGAATTATAGTTAGCTGAGCTAACTATAACTGTTGAATTTCTCTTGTTTTTTTATATATATGTATATATGTGTGTGTGTGTGTATATATATAGGTATGTGTGTGTGTGTGTGTATATATATATATATATATATATATATATATATATCTTACTGGCGGTCGCCAGTAGGTATATATAGTTAGGACCTAGTTACCATAGGAAATTCCGAACATTCTATTGGGAATAACTTTGGCGCCGATTGAGGGATCTGCCTGTAATTTTCCTTAAATTCGCCTTGCTGCGCTCCGCTCCTTCCCTGAAAGTTTCGGGGGGATTCGTCAAGCGGGGGCCGAGAAAAAAGGGGGATCCCAAAACGTGTTTTCCCCATGTTAATTTCCATAGGGACATTCTGACAAGGCTACAGCTCGAACGGCTGAACGGATTTACACCAGATTTGGCAAAATGGTAGGGACTGGTATGCAGCAGTGCCTTTTGTATGTTTGGTGTAAATCCCTCCAGTAGTTCTTGAGAAAATTGAATTTGAAATTTTTCAAATGGCATTTTCTATGGGATCTTTAGACACAGCTACGGCCCGAACGGCTGAACGGAATTACACCAAACTTGACAAAATGGTAGGGACAGGTATGCAGTAGTGCCTTTTCTTTATTTGGTGAAAATCCCTCCAGTAGTTGTTGAGAAAATTGAATTTGAGCAAATTATATATCTATATGCGCTCAACATTCTATTGGGAATAACTTTGGCGCCAATTGAGGAATCTGCGTGTAATTTTCCAGAATTTTGGCCAGCTCCGCTCCGCTCCTGTCCTGAAAGTTTCGGGGGGATTCGTCAAGCGGGGGCCGAAAGGGGAGGTCCCAAAGAGTGTTTTTCCCCATGTTAATTTCCATAGGGACATTTAGACACGTCTACAGCCCGAACGGCTGAATGGAATTACACCAAACTTGGCAAAATGGTAGGGCCTGGTATGCACATGTGCCTTTGCTATGTTTGGTGAAAATCCCTCCAGTAGTTCTTGAGAAAATTGAATTTGACATTTTTCAAATGGCATTTTCTATGGGATCTTTAGACACGGCTACGGCCCGAAAGGCTGAACGGAATTACACCAAACTTGACAAAATGGTAGGGACAGGTATGCAGTAGTGCCTTTTCTATATTTGGTGAAAATCCCTCCAGTAGTTGTTGAGAAAATTGAATTTGAGCAAATTATATATGTATATGCGCTCACAGTACGTGCACCGTACGCGTACGGTACGTGTACCGTATGCGTATGTGCGCGTACCCTTACGTGAGCGATAGAGTTTCTGATTGGCTGGCAGTCGACTGTCAACATTCCAAACTGTCCAAACCAGGAAGTGTTGGCCACCATCTTGTTTTTCAGGAGAACTGAGGCACTAGAGAGCCCAAAACAAGAGTGGAAAACACGAAAAGGGGGCAGGGTAGAGACCCCCCAACCCTCTAGCCCTTCTCAGAGGGTCCCAGAAGGACCCCCAAGGGCACAAAAAAAAAATCGAGGGTTACGCACACCGTACGGTACGCATACCGTGCGCGTACCCCGCGATTTAAAAAAATATATATATTTTTTTTTTGCACTTGGTGGTCCTTCTGGGACCCCCTGAGAAGGGCTAGGGGGTCAGGGGGTCTCTACCCTGCCCCCTTTTCACGTTTTCCACTCTTGTTTTGTGCTCTCTTGTGCCTCACTTCTCCTGAGAAACAAGATGGCTGCTCAGGTGGTCCCAGAAGGATAATAACATATATAAACGTTATCCGCTAATAGAATTAGCATTTACAAAACCTTTGAAATTTATTGAAAAAAAAATAGGTTTCACGCCTGATATAGTTAGGAATTAGCATTTAAAAAACCTTGCAAATTCACTTTAAAAAACCATAGGTTTCAGGCCTTATATAGTTAGGAATTAGCATTTTAAAAACCTTGCAAATTCACTTAAAAAACCATAGGTTTCAGGCCTTATATAGTTAGGAATTGGCATTTAAAAAACCATTGAAATTGCTCCTATATAGTTAGTTGTACTAACTATATTTTGCGCACCCGCAATCCACTGCTGATGTCACATATTACATCATTCATGACATGGTCAGTGACATCACTCATGACATCACTGATGACATCTCATTTGACATCACTGATCACATCACTGATGATATCATTCATTTGATAATACGATGCACCTCCTCACACTCTAATATAACCTTTGATACACCCAGTGTTAAATAAAGACTACCATTCTTGAAACCATTGACACACCAATACCAGTTACTACATATGCACTCACTGATTCCTAGGTCTACACACACATTCACTCATTCACCCATAGAATCACTCATACATACAGTCACAACACTATCATATGCACTCATACACCTATACAGATACTCACACACTGCCACTCCTCCATGGAGTTACTCACACACCTAGTCAGTCATGCAAAGAGTCAATCACACTTCCATTTCCTCAACTATACAGTTATACACACAACACCTTACTTATTCAAACATATACTAACACATACTTACTCTCTTATACAATCACTGATACAAGTACACAATGATTCATACAGCCACTCGCACATTCACTGGCTCTCATGTATAATCCTTTATATATGCCAACTCTCACATGCACTGTGTTTTACATATGTACTTACTTGGACATGTAGCACGAAGAGATCCATTCACTCACCAACACACCCATGCACACAGTCAACCGCCCCTATAGCTGTTTCCACATGCACTCTTGAACTCATACACCTAGTGAATCAACTGCTCACACATTATGCACAGTCACACACCTCCAAGCCACCCACACACACACACTCAGTCTCCCATTCAAATACTTGGGCAACCAATCAATAACCCATATAGCCACTCATATAGCTACTGATCAACACATGCAGCAGCTTACACAACAACAGACATACTGATGCACACATTCAGACAGTTTAGTCACTAACCCATGCATTTAGTAAGACACATTTATTCACTCACTCATACAGTCAGTCACGCACCTACTAAATCCTTCATCCTGACACTTATACATCCACTCATTCTTCAATATGTAAAACATATTTAAACTTTACAGAAACACACAGTCACTGGATGATGTCATCAGTGATGTCATCAGTGATGTCATTTGAGATGTCATCAGTGATGTCACTGACCATGTCATGAATGATGTAATATGTGACATCATCAGCAGTGGATTGTGGATGTGCGAAATATAGTTAGTGCAACTAACTATATAGGAGCAATTTCAATGGTTTTTTAAATGCTAATTCCTAACTATAAAAGGCCTGAAACCTATGGTTTTTTAGGTGAATACATATATATATATATTAAACGCAATTTAAACACAGACCCTGGAGTGCGAGTCGTTTGTGTGGTTCTGGGGAGAAGAAACTCTGGTCGGGAGCCGTTTCAACTATATATATATATATATATATATATATATATGTGTGTACTAATAAATTATCTTGTCTGCAAATCGTTCCTCTTTGTGTCCATTGCTCCCCTGGCTATACCTTTGTCCATTGACTCGCTGTGAGCCGTGCTATCCAACTTTTAACTGCATCAGGTTCATATGGCTTTTTCTTCTCCCACCCACCCCCTGTCTGAGTTCCTTTTTCCCTTCCCATCTCATCTCCCTTCTACCCTTCCCATCCCATCTTCTGTCCGTGTTGCGTCAATTAAATGGATGACTAATCAACAGTATTATTAGCATCTCTATAACAGACCAGATCTCTGGTGCTTATCGTTATACAGATGATGACAAACTAGAGATTCATAGGTTTCCTGTTAAAAGCAGCGACTTTAAATCGCAACCGCAAACTTATAAATTCACATTTTGTTCACATTTTCCTTTTCTTGTCACACTCTGGTTACACTCATTTTTTATACGCCCTATAAATCATGTGTGCTTTTAATGCTGACAAAAAGCACTATGAACAGCCAGTAAGTGGGGCTTCTTCTCCTGCCACCTTCCCTCTGTGTTACTTAAAGGAAAAAAAGTGTTATAAAGCACCCAGCGCTGGCCGCTTCATAGTACTTTAAAATCCTTACTATCCCACAGATTCTAGTTGTGCACATATCCAATTGCCAAAGCCAGTAGCTCACCCAAAGGTGAGACCTATTGGGTTGGCCAATGCTTGTTCTTTTTTCTTGTTTTTCTTTTGCCCTCTCTCCCTATACATCCTTTTTAAATACTTATTTAGTTTAATATTTTTAAGTTTTTTGAGGGAGGAACTGTCTCTTTTGAAGTGTTGAATTTCAAACAAACAATTTCTATGTTACTGTACTACCTAACATACAGCAGCGCTTAATAAGAAAGGCAAGGTCATGGGCAAAACACTTACCTGTATCCAGGTGGATACAACCCCCAATTTTCTTTCAGACCACCAAGCCCTATAATTTTTTTAAGGCAATAGTCCCCTTCCTAGCCTTCGGTCTGCACATCATCAACCTTGGCCTTATAGTCAAAGATGAGATGTTTGAGGGTGTAAACCCAAAACCACCTCAGAAGCACCAACCGAGCAAACACGCCTCAATGACTTCAATGTTTCCAGAAGGTTCCCAATTCTTCAACTATGGGCACATTCCACGCCAGCCAGAAGAGGTCTTTTCCTCCACTACCACAACTTGACCTAGTTGAACAATTAATTGTTCGTGCTGTTGGGGCCATGTCTGCAATTTCAGCAGTCCCCACCTTTAAGGTCCCTGCTACCTCATTTACTGTCCCAGGAGCACGTGGAGGCATTGCAGAGGGTCGTCTTGGGGACGATCGAACCTGCCAAAGTCCATTAAAAGTTGAGACACATGCGCACACTACTTCCTTGTGAAAAGAAAACCATATGATTATCATCCTATAGTTGATTTATAAGCTAAAACAGTTCTTCTCTTTGCCAATAATGCCCTTCAGAAGTTCCAAACGCTGACTTGGACAACAATTCAGAACCATATCTTCTATGTTCTCTTGATTTGCTGGATGCATATGTTCATGTGCCTAACCATCAGAATTACAATAATATTTACAAATGTCCAAGCTCATGTAACTGTTTATGTGGCTGCTAAAATTCCATTGCTTTCCCTACCTGATGACTGCCCAGTAACAGCATCCTCCAAGGAGCATGCTGCCTCCGGCTGACCCTAATTCTCTGGGCTCTTTGTTTTTGGGCTCACTTATTCTGATGCCTCGCAAGAATATGCTCAAAATGAGTCTGGTGAGTGTGGCATCTGTAAAGGGGACTGTGGCTCTCTTCCTAGAGCCCTTATCCATTGTAACACTGTTGGTCCAGGCCTTGCTATTGAAGTCTTCATGCATACGGGTAGCCCCATATGTGAAACTGCTTTTGACTCCTCCCACAGTTTTGCTTGATGAAGCACTGGTATCAGTTTCTGAACACTAACTCCAAATGATCCCTCTCCATCTATCTCTGATGCACTCTCTGTTATGTGGGGTGTGTTCTTTGAGTACTGGGAAAATCATTGCTTACTGGGCAGTATTTGTTGTGGCTGTTGCTTTTTAATTATTCATGTCCCGTGGACACCAGCAGTGTTGAGCTAAAATATGATAACTACATTTTTCCATTTGGGTGCTCGACTCTCTAGTGTTGGCAAAGTTGTGCAGTTCAGGCTTTGTAAGGAATGCTGTCGCGTTTAAAAGGAAAGACATTATAAATGGCACAAACTACATGTTCAGCCAGTTATACAAATTCTTAGAACAATAGAACTTTATTTTTAGTGGGTAATTATAACATGATGCACACGAAAAACTAGAAGGTACCAGCACTTTCAGAGGCTAAAATACAAACCTAAATGCATTTATAGAAGCGAGGGAGTAGAGATTCTAGAACACTTCAAAGTTTACATGCGGAGAAGTGTCAAGATATTCTCAGGAATCTTTGGTATAGTTTGCACTTACTACAATGTGTTTGCTTTTAAGCAGGCAATGGACACAGATAGTGCATATTGTAAAACAATGAATCCAATTGGATATATTGTAATGTCCCTGACCTAAGGTAACAACTACTATAACTATCAGAATATCCATCTAGTAGTTTTGTGCATAGTTCTACCAGAGGGTTAAGTTAGTTGTTTCATGGTGAGTGTACTAGTGACTGTCCAACACTGTTGCGCCATAGAATGAAATAATATTTTAAACTTTTGTGGATCTCGATAAACTGAAGGGCAACACAATGAATTGTGTTGATTTTTGTTTTTATTCCACTGCCTTGATGGCTCTATAGATCTGGTTGCAAAGCTGGCAGTGCAGTAGGTTCGGAGACCCTGCAACTGAGCTCTCGGCAAAAGCAGTTAAAAAAAAAAAAGCCTAAATACCAACCACCCAAAACTGGAATAGGGTTCACACTTAAGTCAAACGGTGTTGTGGATAGCAAAAAGCAATTTGTTTCTAAACTCTGTAGTCTTGGTAGTGGGACAACCTTGGTCTCCAGGACAGGAGGATGGCAGTTGCAGACCCAAATGGTCCCCAGTCTTGGTAATAGTGGGCAGGCCTCGTATCTCAAAATGGGCTGGGCACCGTCCAGATTTTCAGTTGGCAGGGACAGCACCCACAGCTAGACCCAAAAGCCTGACCCGTTCCTTCCACTAACAACTGAAATTATGCATTGGATCGCAAGTTCATCCACACCTAAATACTAAATATCTCCAGAGTCATATGAACTAAATAAAGAGAGAAACCAAACAATTCAGGAATCGGATTGGCAGCTGCAGCCAAAGGTGTGCAATCTGAAGACCTTGGGTAAAGGAAAGTCTTTTGTGTCCCTCTGGGACTTTGCAGGTGGCATTTATTTTCCTGTTTTATAATAATTATAGTTGCTGTTTAAGGCACCCTACCATTAAAAAGCAGGAATCCCAGTGAACTGACTACTTGAACAAACAGCTAGGTCTACTTACATACATTCATGGGCTCCCCAATGTACTGCAAATTCCGGGGGTGTACAGGTGTTTGATGCCCTAGAGAACCTGAAGGATGAGATTGTCGTCTTGTGACTCATAGATAAGATATGTAGTTTTTTTTTTAATTAAAAAGTCTCACGGTGTGTACATATATTCAACTTTGCCCAGAGATTTTTGGGCCGTCTGTATTGCTTCTCAACAGTAAAGCCTAAAAGTCATATTTGCTGTGTTTCTCCGCGTCTCCATTGTGTTGAATGAACACTGGCATTACTCTCACTGTGCCCAACAAAGAAGGAATTTAAAATGCATCATGAAAGTTCAGAAGACTGCCAACAAATTTTACTGCAGCACCATCTATTTTTCTTTTCTTGCTTTGACAGCTAGGTTTTGAATGTCTAAATAGGCTGGGTTCAGTTTGCCCATAATTGTAGTGTAGTTATAAACTTCTGTACTTTTTCTATATTATCTTCAATCCCATTTTCGCTGATTAGGGAGGTGCCTGCAGTGGGGGTGTGTATGTGTGGTTTTTTTCTTCTCCTATTTCTTAAAAAAAAAATGTAATCCGCCTGTTGCAGACAGTTAAAGTCCTTATTTATCCCACTAAGCTCTCACACATGGTCTGAAATGTGCAGACTAGCTTACTATCCGTCAATCTGAAACGATTTGGCGCCTCTTAAGGGGTATGAAACAGTACATCAGTGTTATTGCAGTTCACTGCAGTTGCAGTTTTGCCACCTTGCTTTTCCATTTTGAAGTTGATGTTTGCTCATTTTCTCATGAGGTTTTGGACCGAGTCTTGTTCTTGAGATTGGCTTTGGCTCGAGTTTGTGCCGCTCCTCATCAAATTATGCTTCTTATATTAAAGTCAGATTATTTTTTTGTGATGCATGACAGTCTTGTATTGTCTGTTTTTCCTTCTGCTAGAATGAGGGCGGAATTCGGCCCCAGCGCATAACCCTTTATGATTGCAGGCCCATGTTCGACTGGCCTGTCTGGCAGTCTACCGCTGCCATATGAACCAGCTTGTGGGACCAGGGCGTGGGCTTAATTTTTTAGTCACGTTACGGCCAACAGTTCCCAAAAAACTGCCCGCCCACTCATTGGCCCATCTGGCAATGCAAGACTACTGGACATGCCAGTAAAAACACTCCTGCGGGAACAGTATCATTTGCAGACGTTCAGTGCATTTTACATACAGTCTAGTGCTAATTAAGGTCTCAAGGTATCTGGTATTATGACAATGACATTGTGGGTGGATATTTTGATATTCGCAATACCAATGTAATGCACAACTCCTTAACGCTGCTTCAGTGGAATCCCTCGTCAGAGAATTATTCAGGGATAATGATGTTGGGTTGTTTTGCATGACATCATGTGTTTTCTTTGGTGTCTTTCTGAGAAGTAGAGACCTTGTAGTCACTTTTTTACTCAGATATAGCAATCAATTGTATTTCCTTTTACTAGAGTAATTCTGAATCAGGTTGAAAGAGATAGCTTGGTAGAAGATTAGAACATGTCTAGCACTCGAACAGCTGAGCTACCTCCTGAGAGATGCCAACCCTCTACTCCATCCAATTAACACAAACCGCAGCAAAATGTGTTTGGAATTTATTTAGCAAAACTGTTGTTGCCTTCTGAATGAACATCTTTCGTCCACAACAATACAATCTTTCTTTTTTCTGATGTTCTGAAAGTGCACTCAATCCCATGTTCCATTCAATGTCTTGTCCCGATTATATTTTTAATTAACATTTTTCACTTATTCTCAGGCCATGTGCCAATAGGCACTAATGGCCTTCATCAATCTCTAAGGTGAGCCACTGGTGTATAACAATTTTATAGCCATGTTCACTTGGGCCTATGCCACTTGCCCCGTGATTCTACACCAGGGCACAGCAAACGGAAGTATCCTGAGAGAGGTATTTTTCATGGTTCTGGTAAAGATTTTAGTTCTCCCAGTCTCACACCACACTGCAGCCATAGACCAAAGTGACAACCGTGCTCTGCTCAAATGTGGTGCATTTTGCAGGAGCGGATAATTTTCATAGAGCTAGCGTGGGAGGCAGTTGAAACGTGGTATACCTTTAAAGCATACTTTGGCAATCTGATAGAGACGTCTAGCCGCAGATTCCTTAACTTAGAATATCCCCAGGCGTCAGACTGGACCCGGAATATTTTGCGCAGCAGCACCTCCAACATCAGTTTTCTTCTTTTCCGCGACACAATGCTGATCCTGTTAACCAGCACTTCCTAGCCTAGTTTTGGGCCTTCTCTGCACCATTGGTGTCGTACCGGAACAGTGTGCAATGCCCTCCGGGTTCAAAGCCTGTGAGGCCTGTGCGTGTCGGATGTCGGGCACTGACCCGCACCTTATTTGCATGTGGTGCCTTGGTGTGCACCACGTCTCCAAACAATGTGGCCAGCCCAGCCTCTTGTTGTCGCCACTCTCACTCTCCAGAGGGGGCCCGTTCCCGAGGCCCCTCCAGCTACCGGCGCCTTAAAAAAGGTAAGCGGAGCCACAAGCGTCCACTGAGGTCCACCTCCTGTAGGCGTGCTGCTGGCACCCACTCCTCTCGTAAGGGGTCAGCTAAGGGCTCCCGGAGGTCACCTCCTCCATACGGTCCTTTTCCAGGAGTTGGAGCGACGCACACCAAAATGGAGGCCTACTCACGGGCTCTTCAGGCCTACTTAGAGTCCCCCTCTCTCCCTGGCGCGCCTTCAGGCCCCACTGAGGCGTAGGGTACTCAAGCAGGGCCCTCGTTGGCGGATCGATCCCCGACCAGGGCTGTGCGCACCGACTCCGGAGCCGAGGAGACGACATTGGGCAGTCGCCCTGACTGTCCTGGTCGCTCTAGCACACACTGCCAGTCAATGCATAGCCCTGTGCGGCTTCCTGCGTGGACGGCGGAAGCAGCGTCGGCGACGCCGGGCTCGCAGCCGGCCTCCACGACGGACCTGAAGACGGGCTCGACGCCCAAAACCATACTCTGCCCTAAGCCTGATCCCACGTCTGGGGCAACGCTTGATCCGACGCCAGTCGATGTAGAGGTAGTGCCTCCAGTGGAAGCCGTCGACGTTGAGTCGACTCCGACACGACGCCCACCAATGCCGCTGTGGATGCATCCATTGCCACTGGTGTCCATATGTTCATTGACACCGGCATCCATGCCTGAGAATGACCTCCTTCCGGATTCCTCGCTTCTGACTCCTCAGTGGTTTCAGGCGACACCAGTATCCTTTGCTTCCCCTGGCAGGGGCCACTAGTGCAGGTCCCTAGTGTTGCATGGCCTTTGGGTCGTTCCCCGGCCTGCTCTTTATGGCGACTGGGAGGATTAGCCTTCAACTGTCTCCTACGGATGCCCTCTTGTCCCCGCCTAGGTTGATTACTGAGTTAGGGGCGCCTATGCGCGGACTATCAACAGGGCAGCTGCTATCCTCTGCTTTCAGCCTCCTGTGGTACCCCTCATTTCCGATCCCTTAATAGATCTGCTTCATCTCGAGCCCATTACGGTGGAGCCCTTCCTACCCCTTGGGGGTGCTTAATTAGAAGTCCTGCGTGGCACATGGGTATGGCCCTATTCCGGAGCCCCGGTTGATCGTGCCATTGCCGGTAGGCACCATCCTGCCCCGGGGGGGATCTACTTTACCTGTCCCTCCACCCTACTGCTCAGGGCCTGGTAATTCAGGCGGCTTTTGGGTTACAAGACTCCTCCAATTTGCCTTTGTTTCCTCCCACCCGGGAATCCCGAGGGCTGGATGCATGTGGAAGACAGGTTTTTGCTTCTTCTAGCGCGGTCATCTGCGCTTTAAACACTACATGTGTGTTTGCGCGTACGTCCTCTGCACTTTAGGACTCCGTGGCTAACCTTCTCCCTTCCCTCCCGGAGGACTTGTGCCCGGAGTTACTCCGTCTTGTCCTTCACGGCAAGGAGATGGCACATTTTTCAATACATTCCTTCCTGGATACCACAGACTCTGTGGGCCGTGCTCTAGCACGGTCGGTGGCTTTTCGCCGCCATGCCTGGATGCGTGACAGTCACTTCCCTGATACTATTCAGGTGAACCTCCAAGACATGCCATTTAATCGAATAGACCTTTTTGGATCCCCCGCGGTGCTACTTATAGCCTGGACTAGTGTCACTTTCTGTAAAACTGCGGGTACTTTTGAGCGTACCCTAGTCCCTGGGTTTGGCCGGGTTTCAGCATCCTCTTGAGGCTATTTCTGCGTCATGTTCTTCCTAGTGGCTTGTGCGGGCTTTCCTGCCTTGGTATTGGCCCTGTCCTCTTACATCACCAGAACTTCTCTGGTGTTTATGGCCGTTGCTTTCTTGCTATTGTGCGCATCTCAGCTGTTCCTGCTGTCTTGCTTCCTGGTGTTCCTTCTGGCCGCATATAAGCATCCTTCTGGCTGTGTATGGGCATCCTTTCAATGCTCACACAAGTCTGGCTGGCGAGGGTCTCCTCAGTACTCTTCCTACGTGGTACATGTGGGAGAGTACGCGTTCTCTCCACCATACCACTTACCAGTCTTTTGGGTTGGCTTTGTCGACTGCCGCATCCTGTGGTTCTTTCACGCCATAGGTTCAGTTCTACTCCTTGCGAGGTGCTGAACTCCCTCTTCACGCCAGTTTCTTTACTAGGTGTGTTTTTGTTCCATGTCGGCCCATGCTGGGCAAGGGTCAGTATCCTGCTGCATTCGTATTTTTACAGGAGCAAGTTCAATAGTGTTTTACGCTGTTTGGGTTATTTAGCTCGGGCTAGCTCTGGCTTCTTGTCAACACCTTTGATTCTGTGGATTCTTCATGCCTCTTTGTCTTCTTTCGAAGTTCTGCATTTTTATTTCACTCAGGCACAAGCGTTCTGGCTTGGTGTTTTCCTTCTCTCATCCCCTCTACATATGGGGGTTTTCGTGTTATTCTGGATCAGCTGTGGTGCCCTAGCCTCCCCCTGTTTCCCGCTCTCTTCAGGATATAAGGTTCTGGTGGTTGGCAGCGCTGTCATTTCTGTCCCCACTGTGTTTCATCCTTTGGTTGGCGACACTCTTTTGGTCATGTTATTGACAACTAGGTTCTCTCTGGACCTTGGTGGGGCTTAGTCGCAGTCCCGCCTCCTCTATCGGTATTATTATAAACAGAGGGGTCCCCAACAGATATGGAGTAGGTGAAGAACAAGGAAAATCAAGAAATTTTTCAAAAAAATCAAAAGGAAAAAATCAAAATTGTTCTAGAAATGCAGTGTTTTATTCACCATGCATTCATGTCATCGTAGTCGAGTTATTCAATAAATCTATGGACGACGTCAGGGTAGAGCCGTACGGCGCCACTCCCCGGCGCGCAGAGGTGTTGCTGTACAAACTTTCCTGGGTCCAGTCTGACGCCTGGGGATATTCTAAGTTAAGTAATTTGCGGCTAGTCTATGTCTCTACCAGATACATCTTTACCGAAGGTAAGTAATTTGTTCGTCGTGCACGTTTGACCCAATGTTCAATGTTGATACCACAGCTGCCCTGTTTCAAGTTGTCTAGGTTTTGTTTATTTGGGGATGGGTTGATTACCAGCAACTATCTTCCTAGGCTGACGGTCTCTCCCCAACCCACAACAGTTATCTTAAATCCTGCTCATGCTGTTGTGTATTCCCATGTGTCGCTGTCTCACCTGTGTGTGACTTCGAAATGCGCAAGGAATCAATTTATTAGGTGTTGTGGTAAGGTTTGTGTCAGTCTACTCAATAGTTTTTACGTGGGTCTTTTCGTGCAACCAGGGTCTTGAATTTTTACCTCAAACAGGAGAAATTCAAGATTTTGACCCTGGCTCAGGTTCTTCTGGCGCTGCAGAAAGAAGACTAGATGGTGTTGATCGATTTACAGGATGCATATTTTCACATTCCCATCCTGAAGTCGCATTGGAGGTATCTTCGTTTTACGGTGGGGTCTCACCACTACCAGTTTGCGGGTCTTTCATTCGGTCTTTCTTGCGCACCTCGTGTCTTCACAAAGGTGATGGTGGTTGTGGCAGCACATCCCAGAAGGTCAGGATTCCAGTTTTCCCCTGGATGACTGGCTGCTCAAAGCAAAGACGACAGAGATGATCTGTTGTTCGACTTGGGTTATTCGATAAATGTTTGCAAACCTCACTTGGTGCCCTCTCAGCGCAACCTGTTCATAGGGGCAGTACTGGGCACTACTGCGAGTCATGCTTTCCAGCCTCCTCAGAGGATTCTAGACTTCTGTAGTAGGGGATCTCTGTGTATAGTCTAATCATGTGAATAGTCCCCCTCCCCCCCCCTACTGAAAAGGATAGCCAGAAATATAAAAATGTAAGATTTTGGTAAGTTTCACACCTAGAGGAACTCCCCTTCACAAAAATCCTTTGTCATGATAGAGAGGAAGGGTTGAACAGACAAGCACCCATAGGCTGCCATTTTTTGTCTGTAAATGGGTACCGTGCCTTTAAGTAACTCTCCAAAGACCCTCGGTATCCCATGATGCACAGCCAAAGACGAGTTACTTTCAGTTCTTTTTTCCGGCTCCTGCTAGTAGGACCCTGGAGCATTGAGCTCTACTTTTATTGGTATTTCTTCAAATATTTGAGCTTTTTTGTAAGTTTAAGAGTTGTATTCAACGTCTAGGGCCTTTCTCTTCCTTGCGCTGTCTTTTCTGGGCAGTTAGGCCACTGCTTTCTTGTCAAAATGCCAGCTTTATTTGACAAGTGCCCTCAATGTGGCAGGAAGAAGGCCAAATCGGATTCTCACAGGGTGTGCATACTCTGTCTTCCATCTTCTCTTGTTCCTAACTCCTGTGTCATCTGAAAGTCATTCTCCAGGAGGACCCTGCGTGACAGGGAGAATATCTGTCTTCAAGGCCTGGAGCAGAGGAGACAACATGTTGCAGGTGGGACCTCTGGGCATGGAGAGAGTTTTTCCTCTACCACAACCCATGCATCTGCCTCCGGGGGGCTCCCCAGTCAGAAGAAGGCCCAGAAATGGCACCTGTTCCGGTCGACGTCGATGGCTACGACATCAAAACCAGGTATGACGACAATATGCTCCCCGTCGACCCAGGGCTCTGGGTCTAAACGAGGTCGAGACCTCTGACGAGGTCGAGGACATCACAGTCGACGTCGACACATCGTCGTCGATCTGGGTCCCGAAGACATCACGCTCACCGTCCAGGCCTTCAACGTCAACGCGCAATTTGCCGTCTATGAGGAGATCGTCAATGCCACGGAGAAAGTCGACGTTGAGAGGGGATACGACATCTAGAAAGTAGACGTCAAGAAGGAAGTCGACGTCGAGAAGGAAGTAGACTTTGAAACGCCATCGGAGCTCATCTTTAAGAGGCTCTTCACCCTCTGTCATCAGCATACCCACGTCTGACAGCTCTAGGTCACGGCGGCACTGACGTTCGCCGTCGCGGGACACTGCCGCGGGGCACTGCCTCCAGAGCTCCCTCTTGGAGGCCTGCGCACAAAAGGAGGAGAGTGATTCCTACATTGGACTCTGAGTACTCAAGGACCTATTCACCATCTAGGTCGCCAGACCAGCCCGTGGCTCCTCCTAGGACGCCTACGGCTCCTCCTCATCCTACTCCACCACCACTCCCTCCTCCTCCACCACCCCCTCCTCCTCCACCTCCACGCTTGCCGGAGCCTCCGCGGCCTCAGCCTATGCCGCTGGTCCCGGACGTGCCCAGAAGGCCGAGATCTCGGTCCCGACCGAGACCTCTCTCGCAGCCGGCCCAGATCCTCTACCAGGTCTCACCGTCGTCATCGCCACGAGAGGTCACGGTCCAGGTACACTAGGGACACAGATTCCTCGAGTGGTGGAAGGAACTCACGGACCTTGTCAGATTCTCCGTTTACGAGGGTGTTCCCTATCGATGACGTTACCATGTTCCAGGAGGTGCTGTTAAGGGGTGCAGCGAAGCTGGGTATCGTGCTGTCTGTGCCTACCCCTTCCACGTCTGTTATTTTTGAGATGCTGCAACGGAAGCAACTCTCTTGTCCAATGATTCCTTTAGTACCTGCTTTGGAGGAACCAGTTATGGAACTGTTTGTGGCACCTGCCACAGTGAAGTCGGCTCCATCGAGACTTCAAAAGAAGTACAGACCACTGGACTCGGACTCTGCATACCTGAGGGTGGATCCTCCTCTGGATTCGGTCATCGTGATGGCAGCGAAGAAGCAACACTCAACGGCCCCATCGTCCACCGTTCCACCGGACAAAGAGCAGCAGACTGGATTCTGCAGGGAGAAAAGTCTGCAGCACTGCAGCCACTTCAATGAAGGCAGCAAGCTCAACTGCTCTCTTGTGCTGATATGACCTCTCCTTGTGGGAGTCTCTCCAACAGTTTGTTGAACTCCCCCCTAGGGACAAGCGTTAAGACTTTCAGGAGGTCCTCAATGAGGGGATGATGGTTTCAAACCAGATCATCAGTGCGGCTGTGGACACCTCCCTCCTGGCAGCCCATGAGTATTGTCATGGTGTGACTCTGAGGCGTCACTCATGGTTGCGACTTACCTCCCTGAAGTCGGAGGCCCAGCAGAGGAATGCTAACCTGCCCTTTTCGGCTTCCACTCTCTTTGGGGCACATGCAAACGAGGAAATGGCTCGCATGAAGGCGGAAGTGGAGACACTCAGGGCTATTGGCTTGGAGAAGCCTAAAGAACAGCGCAAGACTTTCCGTCCCTACCAACGACGCTATTCTTCACAGCGTTTCCAATGAGGGCAGGGTTGTCCGGCTTGACAGCAGCAGTTTCAGCGGCAGCCCTTTCAGAGGCCTCAAAGGGCCGGAGGCAACCAACAGTCCACATTAGGGAATAAGGGCCCGGCTGGATCTAAGCCCTGAGGCAGTACTTCCCCCTCGTCTGTTACCCACTCCGGTGGGGGTAAGCATTCAGAACTACCTGGCAGAGTGGAAAAAAATAACTCCGGACAAGTGAGTGCTGAATATTATTTGCAATGGATACAGTTTACATTTTGTCAGCCCTCCTCCAGCTATTCCACCAGTTTGTTCACAATACCTGTTGCACGAACTTCAAGTGGAGACCGTTACCCTGTTAAGAAAAAGGGAGATAGAACTGGTCCCTCCCCTCAAAGGGGAAAAGGACTGTACTCCAGGTTCTTTCTTGTGCGCAAAAAAGACAAAAACGAGTTCAGGCCCATTCTGGATTTGCGGCAACCGAACAAATGGATTCGCAGAGAAAAGTTCTGCATGCTGTACCTGCACCAGATTTATCCTCCGGTACACCAAGGGGACTTGCTATGCGCCATTGATCTGCAGGACGCGTACTTCCATGTACCCATTGCAAGGAAACATCGGAAATTCCTGCAGGTCCTTGTCGGCACAAACCATTACCAGTATACAGTACTGACATTGGGACTGAAGTCTGCGCCACTGACTTTTTCAAAGTGCATGGTGGTTGTTGCGGCACACCTGAGGAAGAACAAGGTGTTCGTCTATCCATACCTGGACGACTGGTTATTCAAAGCAGGAAGCGCAGCTCCATTTGAACAGGACGGCCGTTCTGTTGTGCCAGTTGAGTCTCCACATCAACATGTCCAAATCTGTACTGACACCTGTTCAGTGTCTGCAGTACCTGGGAGCCTCCATCGATACGCTCAGGGCAAGCGTGTGTCCTTCGGAGGAGAGGCGCTTATCGATCCTTCGGAAGGCTCAGGCTCTGATGTCCATTCCTTCGGCAACAGTGAGGACGGAGTCCTCTCTCCTGGGGTCGATGGCCTCGTGTATCTTTCTCACTCCGCACGCACGCCTACATATGAGGCCGCTGCAGGAATGTCCGGAGGATCAGTGGGACTAGAAACAAGGGAGCTGGGAGGACAGGATCCAACTGTCGCAACATGCTGCCCAGTCCCTGAAGTGGTGGTGTTCACCAGTCAATCTCCTCAAAGGGATTCCGTTCCACAAGGAGATACCGACTCAGACCATTGTGACGGATGCGTCTCTCCATGGCTGGGGAGCGCATTCGGTCCGTCTCCAGATACAAGGCACGTGGTCTCAGACGGAGTCCACGTATCACATCAATTTTCTGGAACTTAGAGCTGTTCATCTAGCGCTGAAGGCCTTCCACCCGTCCTTTCGGACCAGTTCCCTGCTTGGACAGATGGACAACACAGCAACAATGTATTACCTCAACAAGCAAGGGGGCTTGAGATCACGCACACTGTCTCAGGAAGCACAAGTGATTTGGTACTGGCTGTTGGCCAGGGGGCTGACGATAACGGCGACCCATCTGCCAGGTGTGCAGAATGCGCAGGCAGACACGCTCAGCAGGCTTGTTCAAGAAAATCACGAATAGGTCTTAAACAACGAGGTGTTAAGAGATCTCTTCGCAAGTAGGGCACTCCAGACATCGACCTGTTTGCCACCGCAGAAAACAGCAAATGCCGAGAATTGGCTTCCAGGTTTTACTAACCTGGGACGCTGGGGAATGCACTGTGGATCAACTGGTCGAACCACTTTCTCTACGCTTTTCCGCCCATTCCCCTGATCCCAACAGTGTTGCTCAAGCTGTCCCAGTCCAGGGCCAGGATGATCCTCATTGCTCCGGAACGGCCTCGGCAGTGGTGGTTGACCGATCTCCTACACCGGTCTCTCCTGCCCTATCTTCGACTACCGTGTCGGCAGGACCTTCTCACGAAGTTCGGAGGGCAGATGGTGCACCCCAACCTCTTGTCACTGAGTTTGGCAGCATGGCTCCTGAGCTAGAGCAGAATGGACATTTATATCTTCCTCAGAACTGCATGGAGATCTTAAAGGAAGCTAAGAGGCCGTCTACAAGGACTTCCTACACATACAAATGAAAGATATTTTGCATTTGGTCTGCCTCTAAAGAGGCAGACCCTACATCCTGCAAGGAGGATGTCATTCTACCAAATTTACTGCATTTAGCTCAATCTGGCCTTAATTTTCATTCTATTAAGGTTCACTTAGCAGCTTTAACTGCATATAGGAAATGCCCCTCACAAACTTCCTTTTTCCAAATCCCAGTCATCAAAGATTTTCTGGAAGGTTTGAAGAAGGAGTTTCCTCCCATCAGGCGTCCTTCGCCTCTGAGGGAGCTGGATGTGGTGCTGTCCAGACTAATGAAGGAGCCTTTTGAACCTATTCATAAGGCTTCTCTCCAGCATCTATCCTGGAAGGCGGCTTTCCTTGTGGCCATAACATCGGCTCGCAGGGTGAATGAGATCCAGGCTCTCTGTTGCTAACAGCCTTATACTGTGTTTCATGCGTCTAAAGTGGTCATGAGAACTCACCCTAAGTTCCTACCTAAGGTAGTGTCAGATTTCCATGTGAACCAAACATGGTTCTGTCCTCTACTGTGAGCCCCAGTAACTTGGGCAAGTACAGACAGACTCCTTTAATTAATAACAAAGTGGCTCAGGCCTACAGGGACACATGTGCTAATGTCACAATGGTGACACCCAGCGTTGTGGACCCTGGACAGATAATACTAGGTGACAATTACCTAGTGACCAATGCAAGCAATGTCACTACCACCCATAGTATGGCAATTGTTAATTTCTCCTGGGGAGGGGTAACTGGCCTCAAAAGAGGAGTTGTTAGTTCAGACCTCCCGGTAGATTGTTTGCTTGGCAATGGCCTAGAATCTTCAGTCTGGTCTGAAGTGGAGTATAGGACTCATGCAGAGATGTTAGGTATATCAGCACATGTCCTTGCTGTGACCAGGTCACAGGTCAAAAATTGCAACACTGAACAGTCCCTGGATCCTGAAATAATGGACCAGTTGCCTACCAGGAGGAGAAGCAGTAGAGTTGAGGCAGTGCCTTCCCCTTGCCTCAGAAAAAGGATCAGCCTTCTCAGGAAACTGATTGTGAGACCCAGGAGGAAACTGTCCTAGAAGAGCTTGAGCCTGATCAGGTTGAGTTTCTAGGGACAGGGGGACCCTCCAGGGCAGATCTGAGGCAGGCGCAGTTGGACTGCCCTTCTCTTGAACCCCTCAGACAGCAAGCTGCTGCTGAGAATGCTAGTGGGACCCACAAAGTCTATTGGGATGATGGGCCCCTGTATTCAGAGGCTAGAGACCCCAAGCCCGGTGCTTCCAGGAGGTTGGTCATACCTTTGGCATTCCGGGTCTTCCTTCTCACGCTAGCCCATGATATTCCCCTTGCAGGACATCTTGGCCAGAACAAGACTTGGGACAGGCTTGTCCCTTACTTTCACTGGCCTCATATTGCAGAGGATACCAAGGAGTTTTGTCGCTCCTGTGTCACCTGCCAAGCCAGTGGCCAATCAGGTTGCACCACAAAGGCCCACCTAATACCACTACCTGTGGTGGGGTTTCCCTTTGAAAGAGTAGGGATTGACATTGTTGGACAAATGGATCCCCAAACAGCCTCTGGGCACAGGTTTATTCTGGTGGTAGTGGATCATGCCACCAAATACCCAGACACTATTCCCCCTAAGGACCACAACAGCACCTCTTGTGGCAAGAGCCCTCCTGGGAGTTTTCTCAAGAGTGGGTTTTCCAAAGGAGGTTGTCTCAGACAGAGGTGCAAACTTTATGTATGGATATTTGACTGCTATGTGGAAGGAGTGTGGAGTGAACTACAAGTTCACCACACCCTATCATCCACAGTGCAATGGTCTGGTGCAGAGATTCAACAAGACCTTAACCCTTTCGATGCTGATGACGAGCTCAGCTCGTCATCACCCACGGGTGTCGTGTGCTGATGACGAGCTGAGCTCGTCATGGTGCCACTAAAATGGCATTTTCCAGCACAGGGGGGGGGGGAAACGCCCAGCAGCCATGTGGTTAAAGCCTGAAAAGCTTAGGCGAAGATGGAACATCCTGCTGCCCTGCCTTTTGTTTGCTTACAGAGAGGTCCCACAGAAGGGGGTTGGCTACAGCCCTTTTGAACTTCTGTTTGGGCATCCTGTAAGAGGACCCCTTTGTCTGGTGAAGGAGGGATGGAAGTTACCTCTCAAGCCTCCCAAACAAGACATTGTGGACTATGTACTTGGTCTCCGCTCCAGGATGGCTGAGTATATGAAAAAGGCATCCAAAAACCTTGAGGCTAGTCAGGAATTGCAAAAGGCCTGGCATGACTAAAAGGCTGTGCTGACTGTTTACCAGCCAGGACAGAAAGTGTGGGTGTTGGAGCCAGTGGCCTCAGCAGCTCTCCAAGACAAATGGTCTGAACCCCACACAATTGTTTAGCAAAAGGGAGAGGTAACCTATTTGGTTGATCTTGGAACTCCCAGGGACCCCCACAGGGTGCTTCATGTCAACAGATTGAAACCATATGTTGACATGGCAGACATGTGCTTGCTCATTACCTACAGATGAGGGACAGGAGGAGGAGAGTGACCCTCTCCCAGACCTGCTTTCTCAGAACCCTGATGATGGTTCAGTTGATGGTGTAGCCTTGGCAGGCAGCCTCACTGACCACCAGCAGCGGGACTGCAGACAAGTTCTACAGTCCTACAGACATATGTTTTCTCTGACTACAAGTCAGACTACCTGGTGCACTCATGAAGTGGACACTGGGGACAGTCTGCCCGTTAAAAGTAAGATTTACAGGCAACCTGATCATGTCCGGGACTGTATCAGGACAGAGGTCCAAAAGATGTTGGAGTTGGGAGTCATTGAGCCCTCAGAGAGCCCTTGGGCCAGTCCAGTAGTCCTGGTGCCTAAACCTCACACCCAAGATGGTAAGAGAGAGATAAGGTTTTGCGTGGATTACAGAGATCTCAATGCTGTTACTAGGATAGATGCCCACCCAATACCAGGGGCAGATGAACTCATTGACAGATTGGCATCTGCCAAGTTTTTGAGTACATTTGACTTGACAGCTGGCTACTGGCAGATCAGACTAGCTGATGATGCAAAAGCCAATACAGCATTTTCAACCCCAGGAGGACATTATCAATTTGTGGTATTGCCCTTTGGTCTGAAAAATGCACCTGCCACATTCCAAAGGTTGGTGAACCAAGTCCTCTCAGGTCTGGATGACTACTGTGCAGCTTATCTAGATGATATTGCTGTCTTTAGCTCCACTTGGGAAGATCACCTGATCCACCTGAAGAATGTTTTAGAGGCCCTGCAAAAGGCAGGCCTAACTATCAAGGCTACCAAGTGCCAGATAGGGCAGAGCAAGGTTGTATACCTGGGCCACCTTGTAGATGGAGGTCAGGTTCAACCATTGGAGAGCAAGATCCAGACCATAAAGGACTGGACTGCTCCCACCACCCAGACGCAGGTCAGATCGTTCTTGGGCCTGACTGGGTACTACAGGAAATTTGTCAAGGGGTATGGTTCCATAGTGACACCCCTTAATGACTTAACTTCCAAGAAAATGCCAAAGAAAGTTCAGTGAACAGTAAGCTGTCAAAGGGCATTTGATGACCTGAAGCAGGCCATGTGCACTGCTCCTATTCTGCAAAGTCCAGACTACTCCAAAGAATTCATTGTTCAAACAGATGCTTCTGAGTTGGGGGTAGGTGCTGTTCTTTCACAACTGAATAAAGATGGTCAAGACCAGCCAGTAGCTTTTATTATCAGAAGGCTGACCCCTATAGAGAAACGTTGGTCCGCTATTGAGAGGGAGGCCTTTGCTGTGGTTTGGGCCCTGAAGAAGAATGAGTGCCATACTTGTTTGGCACTCATTTCAAGATTCAGACAGACCATAAGCCCCTCTTGTGGCTAAAGCAGATAAAGGGTGAAAATCCTAAACTGCTTAGGTGGTCCATTTCCCTACAGGGGATGGACTTTACAGTGGAACATAGACCTGGGACTGACCATGCCAATGCAGATGGACTCTCCAGATATTTCCACTTAGAACATGAAGACTCAACTGGTCAAGGTTAGTTTAATGTCCCTACGTTTGGGAGGGGGGGTTGTGTAGGAGAGTAGAGTAGGGTCTGCTTTCTATGGTCACCCCCACTTTTTGGTTTAAAGCATTTTATTGAAACATTTACAAAAGGAAATAGAGACAGTCGTCGCTAAGAATCAGTGCAATGGTACAACCATACAGGAGCGCAACCAGCGCGTAAAGGTTCTGCAATTGTACTGTCCATCTAAGCGTGGTGCTTGGTGCGTATGCAGCAACAACAACCTCAAGAATAAACAACCCCTTCCAGAACTCCCCCTCCCTTCCCATCCTCTCAAACCCCTCACGCCCTACCCCCGTACAGTACTAAATTCGCCCTCCCGCGTCGCCTCCCTCAGGCCACCCTCCCTTCCCAGCTGACCGTAACCCTAGACTCACTGGTTAGCTGGATCCGTTGGTTACGTTAATCTCAATAAGCGGAGATATCGGGGGCATGTGAGTTCTCTAAATTCCGTTACAAGTAGTGAGTGAAACGGCTGCCACAGGTCATTAAACTGCTCCACCTCTCCTGCCACCATGAGCGATAACTTCCCCATCCCCAGGACATCCCACAATCTATGCAGCCAACCCGTAGTGAAGGCGAGTGTGGTGGTACGCCAGTGAATGAGTATGTTTTGAACAGCAGAACCCAGTGCAATCGCTATTTGCCTGCCCCTACGAGACTTCAGAGGGTACATCAACCCGTTGGGCAAGCCCAACAGGACATACGCGGGGAAGCGAGGCAGTTCAATGTCAAAACGTAAATCAATCTCATCTAAGACTTCTTTCCAATAGGGGCACAGCAGGGGGCAGTCCCATAAAATGTGTGTAAGTGTGCCTATCTGCCCACAAGCCCGCCAAAAAGTGTTCTCAATGTTACGGTTCATTTCATGCAGTCTCTCCGGTGTATAATACCAATATGTGGATACCTTAGTGAACGTTTCTGTGAGTCCCGTGTGGTACGCGGAATGTCGTGCTCGGTAAGAAATGTGGTCCCACTCTGTGTGACTTAGGACCCTCCCCAATTCCCTTTCCCAGCGTTCCCTACCCGGGTTATAAATAAGAGAGGAGGAAGGCTGCAAGAACTTATAGAGATCCAAAATAAGTTTTGTGTCCGAAGTGCGCGTCACCAGCCACTTCTCATAAGGCCGGAGCTTCCTGTCCGCCGATTCGCGCACTTGCGGCTGGAACGCCCAGTGGCGCACCTGCATATACTGCATCCTTTCCGTCTCGGGCAGTTGGTATTCTCGCCTGAAATCTTGAAACGGGATGACGCCGTCCGGGGTATACATATGAAACAGCGTTCTGCATCCTGCATCCCGCATCCCGCCAGTGCGCGAAAGCTCCGAGTTCCATCCCGGGATGAAAATCTGGGTTCCCAACCAAAGGCGTGAACGGCGAGGGGAAAGTAGTGAGATTATGTGTGACATTTGTAGCGTCCCACACTATCATCGGGACTCGCGTGACGAAGGACGCATACAAGTTGGGGGGATGGTGAGTCCTACGTAAGAAGGGCACCTCCTGCAAAGTCCGGCCTGCGACCGCTTGATCCTGAAAAAGCCAGTGCTTGTCTGACTCCCACCTGCTCCACTCCCCCAGATATCGCAGTTGTACCGCCTGGAAATACTTGCGTAAGTCCGGCACGCCCAGTCCCCCAGCCTCAGGGGCTAGTGTGGATAAGGCTCTCTTGAGTCTGGGTTTGCGACCCTGCCAGATGAAGCGTGCACTGTCTGCGTGAGTCTGCTGGATCCATCCTTTCGGGGGCTGGAGCGGCAGAGCCCGGAACTGGTATAGCACCTGCGGCAGGAGAGTCATCTTCACTGCGGCTATTCTGCCTAGCCAGGACATTGTTCCTCTGCTCCAGCGGCTCAGTTCCTCCTTAATTTTCTTACTCAAGGCTGCGTAATTGGCGGTCACCATAGTGGGTAGGGTGGGTGCCAATAGTATGCCCAGGTATGGCACCAAGTCTTTAGACCAGTGCATGGGGAAGAGGTCCTGTAAATCGGTTCTAGTGGCAGCAGTCAGTGAAACATCGAGGGCCGCCGACTTTCCCATATTCATCTTGAAGCCTGCGACAGCAGCGAAGTCCTCTAGCTCAGCGATACATGCAGGGAGCGCCCTCCTTGGATCTGCCAGCATTAGTATAATATCGTCTGCGTAGAGGCTAATGGTGTGTGTATATCTCCCCATCCTTATGCCAGTCGCGTTCGGGTTTTGGCGTATCCTTTGGGCAAGGGGCTCCATATAGAGTGCGAAAAGCAGCGGGGATAATGGGCACCCTTGTCTGGTGCCCCGCTCTATCGCGAACCTCTGAGAGCTACAGCCATTCACCCGTACCACCGCAGATGGGAATCGGTAGCAGTTGAATACTAGAGTGCGAAATTTCTCTCCTATGCCCACCTTCGATAGAACCTTCTCCAAGTAAGGCCAATGTACCCGGTCGAAGGCTTTCTCCGCGTTGACAGCCAGCAGCATTCTCTCCCCGGGGATCCGGGAGGCCTTCTCTAGGATATGAAACACTCTCTTGGTATTGTCCACCGTTTTTCTCCCGGGGACAAACCCCGCTTGATCCGGGTCCACCAGGCCCGGCAGATGAAGTGCCAGGCGGGCCGCCAGAATCCCGGTGTACAATTTGAGGTCGATGTTCAAAAGAGAGATACGAGTTGCATTGAGTCCGGTCCTTCCCCGGTTTGGGGATGACCGACACCGTCGCTTGGAGTAAATCCGGAGGGATAGCGCCAGGGGCGGAGAATGAATTAAAGAGGAGTGTAAGGATAGGCGCTAGCGCAGGGCAAAACGTTTTATAAAAAAGGGATGTGTAACCATCCGGGCCCGGAGCCTTCCTGTGTTTGAGCCTGGAAATGGCTGTAATCACCTCCTCAACCCGAATGTCTCTTTCCAGATGTTCCGCTTGTTCCGTGGTGAGGGAGGGAAGATCAACCGAGTCCGGATATTCTGCCTCCTCCTGCGCCGATGGGGGCTCGCCTGCGTACAGGTCGTCGTAGAACTGGCGGAAACCCTCTGCAATCTGGCTATCCTCCGTGGCGGTCTCTCCAGCGGAGATCGATAGCTCTTTCACTAAGTGTCTTTGATGCGCCACTCGGAGCTTGTTCGCTAGGAGCCGGCCGCACTTATCGCCTCCCGTGTAATACGCGTGTTTCAAGCGTAACGCAGCGTATTCCGCCCTGTCCATAATCAACGCTGACAGGAGTTTCCTCGCTGCCTTAAGTTGCTTCCAGACTCTGGGGGCTCCCGTTCTGTGATGTACCTGTTCCAGCTCACGAACCTTACGGGTGAGTTCGTCCCGCTTTTGCTGCCGCGCCCTTTTCTCTGCCGAGGAGATAGCAATGAATTCTCGGAGCACCGCCTTCAGTGCTGCCCACTGTGTCGCCTGGGTGGTATCAGCATTATCATTGTGCGTCTGCTAATCACGAATCGAGTCCTGTATGTGCTTCACCACCGCTGTCTTATGCAGAAGAGTGTCTCTGAGGCGCCATACCCCGCGTGAGGGAGACATCGGCGGTAGACGGAATATGCCCGTGACGGGGCGTGGTCAGACAGTGAGAGAACCCCTATTTCACAGTCCATGGCCAGGTCCCAGACCGGTCCCGTGACCAGAAGGTCATCCAGTCTCGCATAGGTTTTATGTGCGTGCGAGTAATAGGAGTAGTCACGGGCTGTGGGATGGAGGCGGCGCCAGAGATCGTGGAGATCTAGTTCGTCCACTTGGGACCTACCTATTTGCGAGATCTCCCCCGTCTGTGGGTGCCTCTGCGCCGATCTATCCAAAGACGAGTCGAAGACCATGTTCAGGTCTCCCCCTATGATTATGTGCCTATCCGGGGTGGCCGTGATGTCCACCAAGGCCGAGCGAAGGAACTGTTCCTGGTGTTCGTTGGGGCTATATATCGACCCAATGGTCAAGTCAAGTCAAGTCAGAAATTTATATAGCGCGCTACATACCCATAGGGTCTCAAGGCGCTAGAGGAAGGGGGGAAATTACTTGTCGAATATCCAAGTTTTAAGTTGCTTTCTGAATGCTAGGTGGTTCTGAGTAAGCCGAAGGTGAGTGGGAAGAGAGTTCCAGGTTTTGGCTGCCAGGTAGGAGAAGGATCTACCTCCCATGGTGGCTTTGTTGATGCGGGGAACAGTGGCCAGGGCCTGGTTGGAGGATCTTAGATGACGGGAGGGGGTGTAGAAGGACAATCGTGTGTTGAGGCATTCGGGTCCAAGTTCGTAAAGTGCTTTGTGTGCGTGGGTTAATAGGCGGAAGGTAATTCTTTTATCTACGGGGAGCCAGTGGAGGTTTTTCAGGTGACCAGAGATGTGTTCTTTACGCGGGATATCAAGTATGAGCCTGGCTGAGGCGTTCTGGATGCGTTGGAGTTTTTTCTGGAGTTTTGCGGTGGTACCGGCGTATAGGGTGTTTCCGTAGTCCAGGCGACTCGTGACAAGTGCGTGAGTGACCGTTTTTCTAGTTTCGGTGGGGATCCAGCGAAAAGTTTTTTTGAGCATGCGAAGAATGTTGAAGCAGGACGATGAGACAGCGTTGACTTGTTTGGTCATTGAGAGTGAGGAGTCCAGGATGACGCCCAGGTTCTGTGCGTGATCCGTCAGGATGGGTGCTTTTCCAAGGGCCTCTGGCCACCATGAGTCGTCCCAGGCGGAGGGGGATGTACCTAAGATTAGGACTTCTGTTTTGTCTGAATTCAGTTTCAGACGGCTGTGCTTCATCCAATCGGCTACTTCTTTCATTCCTTCGTGTAAGTTGTTTTTGGCGGTGTTTGGGTTCTTGGTGAGCGAGAGGATCAGTTGGGTGTCGTCAACGTAGGAGATGATGTTGAGATTGTGTTGGCGAACGATGGCTGCGAGGGGGCTCATGTATACGTTGAAGAGGGTGGGGCTGAGTGATGATCCTTGCGGCACGCCGCACATGACTTCAGAGGCCTCTGATTTGAATGGAGGGAGTCGGACTCTTTGAGTTCTTCCGGTGAGGCGACTTTACTCTATATGCTAGGAGCCTCCCTTTCTGTTCTGTCAGTTTATGTAGGACTTCTCCCTTGAATGTTCTGGACACTAGGATCGCTACCCCTGCCGTTTTGGTGGTGTTGGAGGAGAAAAACTGCGTTGGGAACTTTTGAGACCTCATCCTTTGACAATCTCGGGGCAGGAGGTGGGTCTCTTGCAAAAGACAAGTATCAGCTTGTGTGTTTTCAAGTAAGGATAAAACTGCTCTCCTCTTCACAGGGTTATTCAGCCCTTTCACATTAAGAGTAACGACCTTAAGGTCTGTCATCGATGTGGGTAGAAGTATAGCCCTATCAGTGGGTCACGGCCCAGGAGGGGCAGCCCCGGTGCAATTAGTGTGCAGGAGTAGTGTAAGAGCAGAGCGTATGCATCAGAAGTACTGTACGGTCTCCGCCCCTGCCTCCCCAACTTCCCATGAACATCCCTTGAACTGCCCTTCCCTCCCCACCCCCTTCCCTTCCCCCCTCTCCTCCCCAACAGTCCCTTCATGCAAACAACCAGCCTCCCTTCTCCCCCTCTCCACTTCCCCTTCTTCCTCCCCCCTCCCTCCACCCATCTCCCATCTCCTCCAAACCCGAAACTTCTCCAACTGCTCCCTCCCTCCCTCCCCTCCCCCTCAGCCAACTGTTCAAAAGCCCCCATTGTCCAAGTCCGGTCCCTAGTGGACAAGTCCGTGGAAAGTTATTCAAGTGGACGTCCAGCCACAACACACCCCCTCACCGCCCCCCCTCCCCGGAACCCCCGAACCTGCATTGATGAAGAAGCCATGTCGATCTCCCCCCGGAGTGCACTCAGGCCGTTAGGGCCACATCACCAGATGCCGTGTCTCTGGTCACCTCCCGCACTGCACTGTCCATCTCTGCCCTGATAGTAGGTGAGTCTGGTCGTATAGGCGTAGAAGGAGATCGCCGTCCCTGGAGCGTCTGCCAACCGTCTCTAGTGCCATGCCGACGGCGGGGGGGTAGGTGCATCCTCGTCCGTCGCCGTGATCCCCAGCACTCCACAGGTGTCCTGCAGGGACCGGAGTTGGTGCAAAGTCCCGTTCCACCGAAAGATGAGCCGGAAGGGATGGCCCCAGGAGTACTGCGTGTCGTGTTCCCTCGGGAAATCCGTAGCTATTTTAAACGCTTTGCGTTTTTGTAGCATGCTTGCTGATAAATCCTGAAAAAGGGCCACCTGATGACCCCGAAAACGCAGGGATTGCTGCTTCCGCGCCTCACGAAGAATCCGTTCCTTCAAAGGGAAGTCCGGTAGGAAGGCCAAGATATCAGGGGGCGGCGCCGAGGTCCGGCGCGGCAGGCCCACTCTGTGCGCTCTGTCAATTCTTATAGGGAAGTCCCCTGATTCGCCCAGTATCTCCCTGAACAGGTCCCTCAGGTACTCAGCGACGTCGCTGCCCTCCTCTTTAGATGGAATCCCCCGGACCCGAATGTTATTGCGCCGAGACCTATTCTCGAGATCCTCATTGTGCGCTTGGAGGTCAATCTGCTGATCCCGTAGTCGTATCACCTCCTGCTGTAGCTGCGCGATCTCTTCGTCTCGAGAGTGGCCGGCGTCCTCCACAGTAGCCACCCTTTCGCCAAGGGAGTCTACTTCTCTCCGCACCTCCCGAACCTCTCCAACCACCTCTTGCTTTAGTGTTTGGAAATCATCCCTGAGGGAGCTGAATAGCGACTCCAGGAAGGATCTGGTCACCGGGGGTTCCCCTCCTTCCGCTCCGCGGGAGCTGCTCGAGGGGCCCGGGGCCTGCTGATGTTTGTCCTGTCTCGGGGTACCCCTACCCAGCATTTCGGGCAATGTGCGATCCCCCTTACTCCCTCTGTTACCGGACATCATAGATGTGGGAAAGCGCGCCAGATGATGTATCTCTCGGGCGGGAGCTGTGCGACTTGGCACCAGGTCAAGGGTATCCACTGTCCGGCGGGTGAAGCTCCTTGTGGGACCCGGGTCTTATGGCACACCAACGGGTGTCGCAGCTAGCTCTCTCTCCTGCTTGCGGGCCCCCAGGACACACCAAGAGCCCCGTTCCAAGGGGGGCGATCGAGGTCCACCTCCAGCGCTGGTCTCAACAATAGTGCGGTGAGTCAAGGGGCAAGGCAGCGTGACCCCGGCGGTCAAGGCCCGCCACGACCGCGCAATGGGCCGCCCGAGGTGCAGCCGGCCCGCCACATGTCCCTCGAACTTGGCTGTGTGGCCCCTCCCGCCAACCTGATGGCGTCGCCCTCGCTGGGATTTAGGTCCCTCACCGGTTAGCCGGGACCGCGGCAAGAACTGCATCCCCTCGGCCAGGGAGCAAGGCGTATCACAGGCCGTGTGGCTCGACCACCGCAGTGTCGCGGCCCCTCCTCAGGTGTCCGCAAGTCTCGCTATCTCTGGGGCCTGCGATGGTAGACCCCGGGCTTCTCCGCGGCGTCGCAGGAGTCGTCGAGGGTGCCCCCGGCGCCGAGTGTCGGCGGGCTGCGGGGAGGACGTGCAGCTAGAGGCCCACTTCCGGCCACGTCCTCGGACTCGCGTAGCGACCCTACGCCGATCCGCCGCCTCAGCCCCCGGGCTCCGTGCACCCAGCCGCCGCGGGCTCCGGCCCGGATCTGCGCAATGTCCGGTAGCTGTGCCCCGTCAGCCTGCGCTGTGCGGAGGTTCACCGGAGCGGTCGTCCACTCACTCTCTCCTCCTGTGCTGGTCTCCGTTGGAACAAGGGAATATCGCGCAGCCTCAGGCCCACTGGTAGGCCTGGTCCCCGGTCTGGCGTAGCGACTCCACGCCGGTCCCCCACGCAGCAGAATCAGCTCCGGGTCCCAAGAGCGCAGCGCGCCTCTCCACCACCGGATCTCGTCGGGGGGCTGTGCAGGGGCCGCCAGTCACCTCCAGGCGGTCCGTGTTCCTCCGAGTCCGCCCCCTCGCGGCTTCGTTGTTTTGCGACTCTGGCCTCCTCAGCGTTCGACCGGCTCCCCTCCCGGGTTCACTCCAGAGCCCTGCCGCCGTAACCACCGGGCTACTCGGTGCTCCGAGCAGTGCTGCTGTGTGCTCTCTCTCTTCTGGCGCCGATCTCCGTGCAGTTGGGGAGAGATCAGCAAATTTCAGCGGTTCATGGGCCCCGGATTACGGGAGCTCACGGACTGTGCGTCCTCTCAGCCCGCCATCTTGGCCACGCCCCCCACCCCCACTTTTTGCTGTGATTTTCTGGTTTTTCGAATTTAGTGTGGCTGTGGGCCTGCTAATCAGACCCACAGCCCAGCTGTTCTCTCTCTAAATTGATACCATGTACTTTAGGTACATACCAGATTGGGTATTGAGTCACCTTTATGAGCCCCTGTATAGTGTACCATAGGTACCCAGGGCATAGGTGCATCCAAGGCCTACCAGGGGCTGCAGCATGTGTTATGCCACCCCTGGCTGGCCCTCCAAACTGACACCACAGGCTGATCACTCAGCTTGGGTAAGGTGGTGTAATCACCCCTTAATTAGATATAGTATACCTATATCTGCCTCATATATAGACACATATGCACCTATAAGTCACTCCTATGGGAGGCCTCGACAATCCTGGAGGCAGAGTGCTTGGTTTTATGTGAGACCTTGCCCATGTAGAGGGCAAGCCCAATTGACAGGCATTTACAAAGACATTATATAAAATCTTCAACCAGGTTTTTACATCAGATTTAAAAAGATCTGCCGGGACTCCATCCGGCCCTGGGGCCTTGTTACTCGTCATTTGCATAATCGCCTGTGTTACCTCTAACTCTGTAAAGGACAAAGAATATTTCTCCATATTTAAAACTGGGCTTTCCAGCATCCCATTTCCATCATAAACTTGTTTAAAATGACTGTGCCATTCTTTTTCCTGGATACCGCAATCGAGCTCACTATTGCTTTTATCCTGAAAAAAGGGCTTATTCACCACAGACCAGAATTTGGTACTGTTTTTGATTACATCTATTGATAAAAGTATGTCCCAGGCTTTTTCCCTAATGTCATTTCTTCGCTTTTTTTGAGCTTTTTTATAAGTGTTTCTAAGGGCAGCAATTTCCGCTTTGTCAGGCGGAACAGCTTTCAGTGCTACCATCAACTTGCGATGGGCTATTGAACAGTTGTGATCAAACCATTTTTCCCCGTTCATGGGTTGCCCCTTTACTGTTTTTTTGAGGCCACTATCAACCTGAGTGCATATTCTGCCGTAGGCTAATAGGACCTCGTCCCCTATGACATCGTCTTTCAAACAGGTGGTCATATCTTCCCCAACCTTTCCCATCAAATTTTCCCTGAAATCTATCAGCACCACTCGGCACCATTTCAGGCGTCGAGCTTGATCGATAGGTCTTATATCATGGATTCCAGCTGCCTGGTTGGAGTTAACTTTTTTCTTTAGATCATCTGTCAGAGACACCCTGACAGGGTTATGATCACCATAGGTGGACCAACTCACTTTATACTGGCTGACCCTACTTGCTATATTTGCACTCACAAAAATATAATCAATAGTTGAACCGGAACCTCTTCCTTTATAAGTTGGGATGTCTCCTGTAGACTTGGTAGGGTAAATCAAATCATTACTTGCCACCAAATCTTCCAAGTACAAACCCTGCGGGGTGTGTTCAAAATGAGTATGATCTTGGTTTGCTGGACCTAGACTATCCCATACAAAACAGTTACCATTACAACGGTGAACATTAAAATCTCCGAGCACAATAACCGAATAACAAATGGTACTGTTAACATTATACAGCTCCAAAAACTCGTATGGACTGACTAAGTGTTCATTTAAAATACACTTTTCTAATGAGTTATAAAAGTTGACAATGAGTCAATTCCCAGAGGATTCGGTAGAAATTTCCACAGCTAGACAGTGTGGTGTACCTGTCTCCACTTTAGTATAAGTCCCCTCAAGTTTAAGTGAAATAAGGGTGGGGACTGCTGCCGACCAGAAGGCCACATATCCATCCAAGAAAAAGGTGTTCCTTGTGTCCCAAGTTTCCTGTATCATATCACAGTCAGTCAAACACTCCCTCCACTTTACGTCATTTTCTTTGCTCTTCAACCCGGCGATGTTCCAGCTGAGGACCCTGGTTCCCAGTCGTGGCGCCCTCTCTACCACCATCCCATCAAAACAACCCGCTTGACCGACCCCTACAGTATTCATAACATTGAGGTTTCCACCCCCATAAATGCTTGCTGGAATTCCATTTGACCTACATTCCTCCTCCACAGCCAACGGAGAAGCTTCAACAACAGGTATGGAATGGTCCTGGCCATGTTCAAGTCAGTCATTTGAATCTAGATCACTCAGGGGCTGGTATCGATGATTAAATGTGGGAACCCCACGGCTGGTAAACCCTTCGGTGCCAGTTTCTCTGCCCCTACATAGATCGTTAACGGGCTGCTGAGTTAAGTGTCTATAAAAGTATCCCAGTGAGCGTAGTGTAATGCCCTGATCTAACTGTGGCAGCGAAGAAGCTCTTAGCAACACCTTTGTTAACAAGGAGTGGGTTACTGAAGTTTATAATGACACAATCGCCCCTGATGTTCTTTTGGGATCGTCCTATCCATGCTACTCTCCTGGTGGTTAATATCTTGTGTGATAAAGCTGCTGGAAACCCACACTCTCTGTTTAGCCACGAGTCAGTTTTATTCTTCAGAGAATCGTGGGATTCTTGCTTATTTAGGTGATCAACCTCTGTAAAGGGTGGTACATTTGTCAACACTGCGACAAACTGGGCACATTCAGGAGGTAGGTCTGGCTGTTCACTAACAGTGCGACCAGTCTTTCCTTCTGCCGTCCCTCTTCTGCTCCCTGGACATGTTACTGCTGGTATATTTTTGCATGCTGTTTCCAGGGGTACAGGGGCTGCTTTTTCTACTGTACATGGTCCCTCATTTAAGGGCTTTGTTGACTCTTTAATAACCCTAAGGTCCTTATCAACAGTTTTATCAGCTTTATCAATACGGGGTCCCAGGAGACTGCCTAATTTCACAATTTCTGCAGACAGAGTGTCAATTTTGGCCATTAGAGGTTTTATTAACTTGGTGATTTTCGCCTCCATGATGTCAATCAGGCAATCAAATTACTCTATATCTAATTTAATCGTGGCATTATTAGTTGCTACCTCATTTAGTTTTTCCACACTACCGAGTGGCGGGTCAGCTCTTTTGTTGACGGTTCGCCCCCCCTGTTAAATCTGCGTGTGCTTACGGGTCCTCAGCACTCTGTTACCGGTGCCGTAGAGCGCTCGACTTGAGCATCATTTAAATCACCTGTGTTCACGAAAATCTGCGATAAATCTGTGGGTGGGTGAGCAGAGTCAGCCATATTTACTGAATCATTTGGGGCAGCATCACTACTATCACACTGAGTTGTAAGAGATAACACCGTGGGCGAAATAGGCATTGTAAGGGGACTGTTTCCCTGGCCTAGTGATTTTCGCCGTTCACTGTTTATTTTAGTCACTACCTTCACTGGATAGTTATCTAGTGTCGCTACAGCAGGAGGTGTTTTGCCTATAGTGGACTTCTTCATCTTCAGAGGTTACAAATAAAAACCTTTAGGGGATCAGATGTTGTACAGAAGTAGTAGAGATTGGTACACAATACAGTAATTTGAAATATTTCCACTCATTGTCCTACGAGACCCACACAAAAACTATGAAAGAAATGACGCTCTCACTCAAACCGTAAGGACGAGGGTCAGCTATGCAATTCAGGGACCAAAATCCATGGCCCAGCCCAGCCTCTTTAGGCCTCTGAGGGCCACAGAGGGCCCTCCCTTGTCCCGGGCTTCTCCCGCGCGCTCCCTCGTTGCGGTGAGGACTGTGCTGTTATATATGGTGCTGGGATATAGGGGCGCGGCTTGCTCCCGGGCCCGGTGGTGGCAGGTGAAAGGATCCTGGGACTTGGAGTCCGCCTTGGTGTTCCGGCGGGACTGCAACAAGCCCAGGGTCACGGTGCTCTCCCCGCTTGCCTCCAACGACCTTTAGGCAATTCAAAGGTGGATCAGAGGATCCGCTGTCTCCCTCGTGGTCAGCTCCGCCAAAGCTTCCCACACGCTGCGGCTCCTGAACACAATTACTCCAACTATTGTATTTTTCACAATAGTGCAGAGATATATTAGCCAAGACCAGGGCTGAATCTATGAGCAAGTCCTATAAAGCCAAATTGGCTTGATTCTGCAATTGGTGTTCAACAACTGACTGTCATTCTTTTACTTCCACCTCAGTTCAGCTATTACCATAACATCTGAACCTAGTTGAATCTGGACTTTGAAATAATTCAATCAAAGTTCACCTTGCAGCAATTTCCAGGTTCAGAAGATCTTGGAACCATAATACTTTATGGTCAGACAGACAGATTGATAAAAGACTTCTTATGAGGGCTTGCGCTCCAGTTTAGGAATTGCTGAATACTTGGCAGTTTAAATACAGTTCTAGCCCAGCCTATGAAGGGACCCTGTGAACTAATCCACAAGGCTGAACTGAAGAATCTATCCTGGAAATTAGCTCTTTTGTTAGCCCCTATGTCTGTTAGAACAATTTCTGAAATGCAAGCTTTTTACATACCTACAATTTCATCTGACAGGGTTTTTTTTTTTTAGAACTAGTCCTCATTTATTTCCCAAGTTTCCAACAAACTTCTTAACAAATCTGTTATTCTGAATACCTGCGTCCAAAATCTGTCCAATCTGGTGGAAAGAGCACTTCATATTTTGGGTGTTAAAAGATGTCTCAAATGTTACATTGAAAGATCTAAATGCTTCAGAAAGTCTGATCAGCTTCTGGTGGTATTTGCAACTCTAAAAAAGGGAAAGCATTATCAAGAGGTAGTATAGCGAGATGGGTTTCAGCAGCTAATGCCTTTTGTCATGAGAAAGCTAGGTAGCAGCTAACCACCAAGGTACTCCCTCGTTCCACCAGGAGCAGGGCAACCTCTATGGCCCTCTTCTCCTGTGTTTTCATTACCTGCCATATGCAGGGGCGCAATATGAACAAACACTCATACATTTGCTAATCTGTCTAGATAATTATTCAAGTCAGGATACAGGATACAGCTGTGGGCCAAGCAGTGTTTCAGCATTTTATTCCAATAAGGTGAGACATTTTAGTTTGCACTATGTTTACAAGATTTACAATAAGTATGTTTAAAGTGTCCCTCCTCAACAAATTTATTTTATACTACATTCTATTCTATGAAACCATCCCCTTCCCCTTTTAAAGGGCTCATCTCATTGGATGCTTCTTATTTATATGTGTATACCTTTTACCCTCGTGCTTAGAAAATCTGAGTTATACTAACCCATGGGACTCACACCTCGTTGATGGGGAAGATTCACTCATGGGAATCTAAGAAAGATATCAATACTGGAGAACCACAGTTTCAGGTAAGTAACCTATGTTTTCTAGATATGATTTTTATTTTAATTATGTGGAATTTTGTATAGCGTGAACTTGACCTGAATGCCTCCAACTGCTTTACATGTTTGGCACAACAGAGGATTACACGAGTTGCATATGTATTAGATACACTTACGTGAAATAAATGCAAATTCATGGTCACAGTGAATACATAGTACGCACATGACACATTGGGATCAGTGCGCTCAACAGAGTAGAGGCTACATGAGTTACATATGGAATAAATACACTTACATTAAAATAGATACAAATACATAGTCACAGTGTTAAACAAAAGTATCAGCTAAACAGTGGGCAATGTAGATGATTCTGTTCTGAGGTTGTTATGGTTGAGTGTAGTGGGGGTGTGGATATTTGAGGCACAGTTTTCCCTAAGGTAGTCGGTACAAAAGTGGGGAAAGGAGCAACAGGCCAGTCCGATGGGTCGGGAGTGAGGGGAGGGGATGAGGTATTTGTTGAGAAATAAGAGTTTAAGTTTCTTCTTGAAGTGTTGGAATGATTAAATATCACGTCGATTCTGAGGCACTGAGTTCTATATTCTAGGATCGTTCTCGGAGAAGGAGCAGGCGTGAGATTTTTCTTTCTTCGGTTTAAGTGGTATCAAAAGTAGACTGGCAGAGCTATGAAGAGGTCTCTTTTGGCCCGCTTGGATAGTTTGTTAGCAAGGTTTAAAACATTTTCTATATAGAGAGATTTGTGCGTTATGCAGGCAGTTTTGAGTATACATCTTGCCTCAGTTGGTAGCCAGCTGAGCTTCTTGAGAGTGGAAGTGAAGTGGTTAAAACGACTCCCATCGATAGTAGTCTGGCTGGTGCATTGAGTGTAGCTTTCAAAGGGTCTAAGTGCTTTTTTGGAGTGCCTGTGATTATTGCTTTACTATAGTCTAGCCTGGAGAGGGGTCTAAGGACTGCCCCACCGACTTTAGGTCTTCACTGGGGATGAAGGATTTGACTTTTTTAAGGTGTTTCAGCATGTAGAAGGCTAAATGCTTAAGCTGAGGCATTGATATGCTCTTTTATGTTCAAGTTTGTGTCAAGTGTAATCCTCAGAGATTTAAACAGGTTGGAGATGGATAGGTTGCTATTTAGTGCAGTGAGGTTGTTGAGCCAGATATCTACGGGAAAGGACTTTTCTTTCGGTTGGATGAGGAGGAGTTCGGTTTTGTTGGGGTTGAGCTTAAAATGGTTTCTGGTTAGCTGGGATTGAGTTGTGGAGAGAGTACCTTTTAGTGCTGGATGTCTTCAATTGAGGAGATTTTGATGTAGAGTTGGGCGTCATCTCTATACAGATGATCGACAAGTCTGGATAGTTTTGAGACCATAGCGAGTGGTTCCATGTAGAGGTTGAATAGTGCAGGAGTTGCTCCTTGAGGGGAGTCCTTGTGAAAATGGTGTTCCTTTAGAGGTGGAATTGTCTAGCTTGATTAGCTGTGATGGCTGGTTCAGGAAAGAAGCAAACCACCCAAGGACAGTACCACTAATGCATGCATGCACGCTGAGCGAGGCTATTTAGGAGTATCTCATGGTTGACTGTATCCAAGGCCGCCAAGAGATCCAGGAGACTAGGAGGCAGGCCTGGCCATCATCCAGAAATCTGTGTAGGTCATCTGTAATGTTCAGCATTGCAGTCTCTGGGTTGCAGCCACCCAGATTGGAAGGTGTCATAGAGGTTGTATTTTTAAATGTAGTTGTTGAGTTTTGAAGTTCATAGTGTTTTAATTTTCCTTTTTTGTATTTTAGGGAAGAAAGCCACGGCGCTACCCAACTGCTGTGTACACATGCAAGCTATGTGATGCTTTCCTGGAGTCTATAGCATCTGCTAATAAACATATTAAAGAGAGAAGGCACAAGAAATATGTCATGGTGAGTGTATAGTATGTGCATGTTATTTTTTCCATCTGCAGTTACGCAGTGCATTAAATATGCAGCTGTTCATGGATTCCACGTCACAGAAAAGAAGAGGGGCCTTAAGATGGCTAGTGTAACAAAGTAAATGTAAAAGAAAAATGGGGGTGGGGGGAGGTTATTGAAGATTCTGCCCTAAAAATAGAAGTTGGGGTACCGTAACAGCAGATTGAAATGGGAAACCACATTTTGTGCTTGCCGCTATTGTGAGATGCTAAAGGATTGTGAATATTAACAGATGCCATGTTGCAGAAAAATAAAAAAATGTTGGGGGTTGGGTGTAAGTGAGTATCATACAACCCAAGTGAGCATGTGTGGGGACATAGAGAGCCAAATCCTGCACCCAAAATTAAACATAAACAAATGTTTAGTACTAAATGTTTACGCTGAGAACTGGGACCGAAGGAGCCAACAAATCATGACTGGCAAGTGCTATCTTTGATCTTCAGAGCTGTTTAGATCTGTACTTTAAAAAAACAAAAACAAAACAAACGGAACCTCACTTTGCTAAAACGAGAATTTACAACAGAGGGAGTGGACATACAGACAGTCACAGTGTATTCTCAGTTATAGGCGCTTGGCCTTATCAGGGGCTCTGCTTATGCTTATTGCCCTCTGTAAACATTTGAGGAGTCTGTGCAGGTGTGTAAGGAATGGCCTCTATTTGCATGCTCATTCCCACAATTTTAGACTGATTGTTCTGGTTTTGCGAGTCTGAGAGTGCACTCAGACCTCTGTGCCAGTGTTCTAACCCACTACAAAGTGTATGTCGCATTGACTATACACAATTGTCAGAGATTTGATTTTCTTATAAGTCCCTATTATATGGCACCCAGGGTACCAAGAACCTGTAAGGCAGAGTTTCCAACCAGGACTGCAGTACTGATTGTGCCACCTTGAGTATGAAAAGTACAACATGGTTCCCAGCCTGTCACTGCAGACTGTAAGGGCAGTTTAAAAACTGCTAGTTCGATTTTGCCATTTAAACCGTTGCTAAAGCCTCCACTTACCCTAACAATTAGAGGAAGTCTCCTCTAAGAAAGGCCTACTGAGCCTTAGCGCTGTATATTATTAGTTTGGACATGTATTTTTGTTTTTATGTCCCAACAGCAAAGCTTCCAAATAGTAATTTTTCCATGGAAGAGTCAGTAGCCCCACTGCCTAACGCAGAGTTACTACTGCCCACTCAGCCTGGCTAACTTCTGACTGGAAATGCTGAAATGGGTACTTCAGGGTATCAAATTAATTGTGTCAATCAATCTGACTTGATGCCCAAGTCGAATTTTATGTCACTTTCATGGAAACACAATTTGTTAGGAAGTTCCCACTCTGTGACTCAGTTTGTCCAGTGATCTTACACGTCACTGGCTTCTAGACCGCTTTCTGCCCTCCTGTGAAGTAGTGTGAACAACTTCCAGGAATAACAGCAGCCTGCTACCGGGAGCGGTGTTACCTCTCCTTGCAGGAAGCCACTCATGGTGTTGGCCCAAAAGGCGAGCTTCAAAGCTTTGGTAGGTAGGCTATCGCACTTCTGAATGGTTGCCCCTTTGTTCAGGTAAACAGGCTGTCAGTGGGAGCAGAGAAGGCAGCAAGTGCGCAAACCGGTTTTACCTTGGTTGTGTAGCCCGCAAGTAGCCACACCTGTCTGGTGATCTACCAAGCTCCTAGCATCTGAGGAAGGGTTCAAACATCTTGAGCGGGCAGAATAGTGTACTCTTGGATAGCTAGATGCCACACATAGTCGAAAGTCTTCACAGGGAGGTATTCTGGTAGTCCATTGGCCAGCAACTGCAACATCCACCCCCCCCACCCCCCTCCCCCCCCCACATGGCACTTTCTGGGAATAAATATTTGACCCCTGGCACCCTGAACCTCAGATCATGACGGAACTTGAGAATGGACTGCTCTGCTCACCCCTGGACTTGGCAAAGAGAGGTTGCACTGTCTTCTGGACTGCACCTGCCATATATTAGGCTGGCTTGAGGAAAAGTAGCTCCCAAACCTCCAAACAAATAAGTGGCTCCAAGGGTCAGTCTGCAGTCCCCCTTGGAACCAGCACCAGGGTCATCAGAGCTAAAGTAGACCCACCTGGCCAATTAGTAGCCACTTCTGTAGAATTGATGCTGATCGCTGCAGGGTGGCCCAAGAAACCGATCCTCAACAGCCCAAAGTTGCACCAGAGTATGCTGGACCTAGGAGAGTCGTCTGAGTCCAGATTGTTTGCACAAGAGGGACACCTGCCTTCACCAATAGATACCACTGGGACCGCTGTGGAGGGAGACCAGTAGCCCAGGAGCAGCTGACCGTCTACTGGATCAAAGAGGACTTTGAAGGACCATGACCTCTGTGGCCAAAGCCATCCCACCTGACCGTGGACCTAAGAGTAACCATAAGGACATCCCTCGTCGACCACACAGAGCGTTCTCCATTTCCTGCATCTACAGCATCAGGACCACTGTGTTAAAGTATATTGCAGTTGTGCTGTAAGGTTTAAAACTGGACTGGAGAAGGCGTTGGTGTCCAGATATCTGTCCACATACTCCATTGTGGTCCCCCCTGGCCTTTTCCCGGTCAGATTTGGTCACCCTATTTGGACTGGAATCGCTAAACACAACTCTTACAAACTTTTCAAAAGTTTACAAATGTAACTGTTACCAAAGCTTGTTTGCGGTTGAACTGAGATTTACGTTTTCTTTAAAAATCTAGATCTCCGGAAACCGCTGGTGGATTTGCTCATCTTGGTCTCTAACAATCCATAAACGGAGATTATATTTTTATGAATAGTTTTCAGATTTCTTTTGTGTTGTGTGACTTTATTTCATTGCTTGGTGCTGTTAAATGCTTTACACGAGTTCCTTTGTTTAAGCCTTCCTGCTCGAAGCTACAGCTACCCAGGGTTGATCTAAAGGTTTTGCAAATGAGCCTGACTGGACCCAAGACAGTTTTTGGCAGTGTATTACATGGTAAGGTCGCACAACCATACCATATAATACAACCCAATCCTCACAAGGTGGTTCTCTGGGTAAAGCGACTGGGCACAAGTTGCAAAATACCACTATGCACATCTAGAGGCTTTGCAGCGCATGCTTTGGGTGAAGACCTGGTCTCGTCAGCAACACCATTCATCAGTGGCGGCAGGTGAACTTTGAAAGTGGTGGTGAACTTTGAAAGTGGTGAGGCGTAGTTACCTGTTTCTTAATACGAGCATTTCAGCGGATCGGGTCTGCCTAGCTCCTACACAATGCAAACCATGCACGTATTCTGCTGTGGGTTTCTATGTTCTATGGGCGATGCATCATCCCCTTGTCCTGTGCTTGCCTTTGACTGCTTCTGATTATGTACAATGACATACTGAAGAACTACAGTGGTGCAGTATCTTAGATGACTATCCATGTTTCCAGGTGCATAAACCAATGAGCTGTCCAGCAACAGAGCCCTAGAAGCCTATAAGTGGGGTCCTCCCAATACTAAAAGTGCTAGATTATTGCAGGTGATATTGTGCTAACAAAATAAAGTACTTAAGATGAAGGCAACAAGGAGAGCTGTCTAAGCCTCTTAAACTTAGATGTAGATCTCGCTGAGATGCTTAATAGCAGATCCTACAGGTCTCTTTATGGTGGAACTAAACTGCTTTACCATTGGTAGAGCTGATAGGACTACAAAAGGCGCAGGCCTCTTGAAACTATTATGAACAGATCCTCCTTCATTTATGGTATGATTGTCTAAGATGGTGAACTACTCACAGCAGTCCTTTGGAGGGTGCACTACTCTTATATTATGTTGATTTGTAGATTGCCATCACCCAGGACGGTATCCTGGTGCTCAGCAGGTATGAGTGAGTACATTGGTTGGGTATGGAAGCAGGGATATAAGTTTGTAGTTAGAGAGTGAGGAGGAGTCAGCTGAGGGTTTCTGCAGCAAGGGTACGACTGTGGCATTGTTTCCAGGCATCTGGGAATGTTGCTGAGCAGATAAAGGAGTTCAAGATGGTTGTGAGCCTGGTGCTGATGGGTAGAAGTCCTCTGAAGTACAGCCGATGGGGCACCAGAGTAGATGGACTCATTGTGGTTGCGGTTTCCTCCGAGGTGATGACTGGCCAAGTGATTAGTGCAGATCCTTTGGACAAGGTTGGGATTTGATTGACAAGGTCTGATAGGTACAGTTATGGTTGAAGTTACTGCATATGGTCACTGTTACTGAAGAATAAGGGGAGTTCGTTGAAGAGGTTCTGAGAAGGGGTGGTTGAGTTTGAGTGTACTGCTGTTGAAGTTAAGTCCTTCTCTATGGCAACGATTTCTATGCTTCAGTTGGTACAGGCATCAATTCGATCTTTTGGGGTGCTTTGTGTGGTGTCCCGAATCAATTGTTGGTGCCCTGTCAGGGTAGACTTGAATAGGCTTCTATCCTTGTTGTTTTTGCTTAGTCTCCGTTTGCTCTCAAGTTGTTTGCAGTGGCATTCTGTTAACCTGAGCTCCTCTGTGTAAAAGCTGGCTTGGGATATTGATATCAACATGCTGTTTAGCCTGTGGGGTCCAGGTCATTGGTGCAGGAAGGGAGCCAGTAGTTTAACTTCTTGATGGCCTTGTGGTGTTTGTTGCTGTGTTTGGGTTGGTGAGTGTTGAGAGCGGAGGTCCATATGTTTTCCAGGACATTGTTCTAGTTGTGGTAGTTGTTTTGTCTGTGGTAAGTGTGGGCAGGGGCAGGACAGGAATGCTGATCTTGTTGAGGGCATGGTCAGTCCATGTGACAGGTGCGCTTTTGTCGACGCTGATCTTGTTGAGGGCATGGTCAGTCCATGTGACAGGTGCGCTTTTGTCGACGTGGACGTTGTCAAATGAGACAAAGTTGAGGTCCAGTAGGTGTCCTGCAAAGTGGGTAGTTTTAAAGTTGGGGTCTGAGTTGTCTTTTAGTTGGAAGTTCAGGTTTCCAAGGAGGATGTGTTATGTTGTTATGTTAAAAGTATTTATTAAGCGCGCGTACACCAAAAGGTTTCATGGCGCTAGGGTAACGGTTGAGGCAGTGGCAGAGAAATACCTTAGTCATCATATGCTTGGGCGAACAACCAGGTCTTAAGCTGTTTTCTAAACTGTATAAGAGAGGTCAGAGACCTCATCGCGACCGGGAGGGAGTTCCAGGATTGTGGGACCAAAACTGCAAACCTTAGTTCACCATACTTCTTACGTTTAGACGAGGTAGTTTCCAACAGGTTCAGGTGGGAGGACCTAAGGTCTCGAGAAGGAGTGTAGCGCTGAAGTCTAGCTGAAATAAAAACCGGACTATTGCCATGAAGAGCTTTAAAAATGGCGCATCCCAGCTTAAAAGCACAGCGCTTGATCACTGGAAGCCAGTGAAGGCTTTTCATAAGTGGACTAACATGATGCCACTTTGGTTGATGAAAAATCAACCTAGCAACTTGGTTCTGAACCAATTGGAGGCGTCTCAGTTGGTACGCAGGGATGCCAACATACAGTGAGTTGGCATAGTCCAGTCGGGAGATTACCAAGGCTAAAGTGACCAGGATCATGGCATCCCTAGTCAAGAATCCACTAATCTTCTTTATTCTCTGCATTTGAAAGAAACCGGCAGACCCATCTGACCTGAACTGATCTGGGCTTTCATGGACAAATCATTACTGATAATTATCCCCAGCCTTTTAGAGGAAGCAGCTGGCATGGGGGGGATTGCCCAGTAGGGGGGACCAAAAGTTGGAGTGCCATGGATTAGCTGACCCACCCGTAAGAATCAGCTCAGTTTTGTCAGGATTCAGCTTCAATTGGTTATTCTTCATCCAGTCACTTATAAAAATCATAGTGGCTTGGAAGTTAGACACTGATGATGCGGATGAGTTGATGTCAAACACCAATTGAAGATCGTTGGCATAGTTAAAAATTCCAACATTTCTTTCCCTCAGGGAACAGTTTAGAGGAAGAAGATACAGGTTAAAAAGAAGCGGAGAGAGAGAAGAGCCCTGGGGAACCCCACAGGTAATTTCCCTCTTGTTGGATGAAAAGTTGGCAAGATGCACCGCTTGCGACCGGTTGCTATGAAATGAGGGGAGCCACTTTAACGCCAGACCCTGAATTCCTGCATTGCTGACACGGTCAATCAAAATGTCATGATCCACCGATATAGTTGCTTGTATCATGGACGAGTGTCTTGATGAAGTCTGTGATGGTGTTGGAGAAGCTGGTGCACAGTCCCTGCGCTCTGTAGATGAGTGCCACTCTGGGTTCAGTTGGCTGTGATGTTTCAGCTTAAATGACTGGGGTTCCATGTTGATGGAAGGCATGCAGCTGAAGGAGTCCTTGTGGATGATGTTGATTCTGCTGCTGGGTTTGTGAAGTCTACCTTGCCTGGTGATCTTGTATCCAGGTTGGATTTCTGTTGTGATGTCTGCTGCTGTCTGGTTCAGGCAGTGTTCCGTGAGAAACTGTAGGTTCAGGACTTGGTCATGGAGCAGGTCCAAGATCTCCATGACTGATTTGGTGAGTGGACAGGTATTTGTGAGCATGCATGAGAGGTGGATTGCTGTGTCTGTGGCTTTTGGCCTGTGAGTGTGTGCTAGGAGCAGTGTTGTGTCTGTGGTCGGCAGGCGTGCAACACCCATTGGCCTCAAAGGGCTTCAGCCCCCCGTCTGTGTGGCAGCCCGGGATGAGACACTTCCCGGGCCTGCTCACAGCCGCATCCGAGCACTTCACAAGTCTTTAAAAGACCATGTGCATGTTAATGGGGCTTTGTTGTTGTTTCACCCCTTCTAAGAGCCCCTGCAGCTCGACTCTGCCGATTGCCTAAAGATTCAGCTCCCCCCCCCCCCCCCGAAATGTTTTCTTAGCCCCCCCCCCCCCCCCAAATTTGACTCTAGTTGCGCCGCTGGGGGTCGGTGTGGGTGTGGAGCAATGAGAGAGATGGAGTGTGTATGAGTATTTGCAGGCTGCCCAAGCGAAATCTCCTGGCATGTTGTGAGATGTGGTGCTGCACCTGAGTGGCTAGGGTCGTCCGGGGTAGAGCGAGGAGGCATGCAGCTGTGTAGCAAAGGTGGAAATAGGACTAGGGGTCCTGGAGCTGGGCACAGTCCACGGAGGTTCGGAGAGAGTGTAGGATGACAGGGGGTAATGGATGAGGCTCAGGGTGTGTGGGAAGTGGGAACTAGGTAAGGAACGCTGAAGGGGATGAAAGGGTGGAAAAGCAAAGGCGCAAAGTCACGGGCAAAGCACATAAAATGGAGCAATGAGGCACAAGCAAGCAAATCCGAGCCAAAAGAAAGTCACAAACCACAGCTTGTGACTCCACAGTAAGTAAGTAAATTTTATTATGTATAGTTAATTAAACCCAGTACAATCGCTGCAATTAAAACAATTTCTTAAAATATGATAAAAGAATGTAGTCTGTATAATCGTCCTTATCGAAGACCATGCGGTGAGAGACCGAGGGTAGTTGTCGAGCAGTATTCCCTGAACCGGGGCGGGCTAGGCTTTTGTAGCCCAAAGTTCGTCCGTTAGGTGCCAGAGCCAGAAGTTGCGGCCAGTTGTAGATTTTGCAGTCGTTGCTCTATCGTAGTCAGAAACATGACGTATCGACAGTTCAGTTTTGTATTCGCGGGGTTCAAGCATGCAAGCACAGCCTGCCTTCGCGTGCTGGTCCCTATCTGCTTGAAGTAGCTGTCGGCGGACTTGTCGAAGCTCTTCGCAGAGACAAGTCATGTGGAGTATGTCTCCCATTGCTAGGTTGCAGAGTGGACAGACTTCATGGCCATTGCTCCTAAGCCATGGTGGTAGATACTCTCTGCTAGGCAGGATCCCTAATCTATATTTCAAAAACTTCAGTTTTGTGATTTTTGGGTAGCCCTGGCTGAAATAAAGTTGTGGTGTCAGGGATTTATACGTATTTAGTGTCATCCACGCATGGTTTCTTTTTGCAAAAGCGGCCTTGTCCTCTATTAGGGAAAGAGTTTTACGTTTTTCCAAACCGCTTTTTTAAAGGGGTTGTGCCCCAGTTGCATGTCAAAGTGTGGTTGCCTTGACAGCCCCCAATGCTGCCTTCAAGTAGGAGCGTGCCTGAGATACATGCCTGCTTTGTATGTCTTGCCACAGCATCGCATTTAAGGTGTCATTGGAGGCAGAGTGGAGTTTGTGGCAGCAGATAATGAAGGCTCCTTGTCTTGCAAGGTCTTGTTTTTTTAGGCCAAACTCCAACCTTATTTGGGCAGGCGAGGTGTAAGACGGAAGTGAAAACAGAGTTCTATATGCTTTTACCTGAATGTTATCTAGGTTCCTGGAGTCTCTTCCTCGTAGTGCCTCGCTGCCGTAGGAAAACGAGGGGAGCAATTTAGCCTGGATGACTTTTAAATATGGTGTTGGGGTCGGCCCCGATAGTTGGTTTGCTAGATTTTTCAATGTGATGGCGATCGAGGCCCCTCCTCTTTTGGTTTCCTCCATCTGCCGGACGAATGATCCGTCGGTGTCAAAGATAAGTCCCAAGTATTTATATTCGCGTGAAGACTCTATTTTTTGGCCGCCCAGAGTCCAGGACTTCTGGTGTTTGTTCCTGGTATTGATCAACATCGTACGTGTTTTGCTTAGATTCATTTTTAAGTTATTTTCCGTTGCGTAACTGTGCATTTCGATCAGCAAATTCTGGAGGCCAATATGTGTGTGGCTAAGAAGTACCACGTCATCCGCGTATAATAGATTACTTAGGGTTTTTCCTCCCAACCTCGGAGAGTGGGAGTTGCATGTGTCTAGTCAGCCTGATAAATCTGCCATAAACAGGTTAAACAAAGTCTGGGCCAACACGCACCCTTGTTTTAGCCCTTTGGTCGAGCAAACTTTGGAAGACCGATGGGTCCCGCTTCCCAGCTTCACCTGCACCCAGGTGTCATGGTGAAGTAACTTCAGCATATTAAGAAGCGATTGAGGTATGCCCCATTGTGCAAGTTTCTGCCACAACATGCCTCTCTCGATGTTATCAAAGGCTGCGCTGAAGTAGATGTAGCACAAGTGCAGCGGCAGTTTTTTTGTTTTAGCTCCGTCAATAATCAGCGAGATTGCCAGGATGTTGGTGGTGGTTCCGGTTTTTTTCCGGAAACCCGTCTGGTTCCATGGTATAATCGGCTTTGTGTCCGCCCATGTCACGATCTCCTCTAAGATTATTCCAGCGAAGTATTTGGCCTCGTTGTCAAGAAGGGCTATGAAACGGTAGTTATCGGGGACCGTTTTGTCTCCCTTTTTAGGTTTTGACTAGCCAATGCTTACAAAGTAAGCATTCGCTAGAAAAAACCTAATGAGAATAGTATATGGCGCTTGGAATCCGCCCCGTCTTCGATTGGCTAGCTCCATAAATGGAGGCTAGCCATTGGAAGACACGTCTGTCTGTCAATGCAGGACCAGATTCGGGGGCGTTCCCGAGAATTTTTGGCTTTTGGCGACGTCAGCCGAAAGCCAGTTCTCTGGAACGCCCCCGAGTCTGTTCTGGCATTGACGGCACCCGCCCCCCGTCCCTTGCCGATTTTTTTGAGCCCCCTGGCAGGTGCCCACCCTGCCAGGGACATTGCCGCCTTTGAGCGAGTGCCACCTCGCTTTATATTTTAATTTAATTGAAGCCGGTGCCCACCCGGCATTGTCCTGTGATTGGCCGCGACCCGGAAGTCAGGCAGGCCGGGGGCGGGACAAGCGGAAGTGCCGGAGAAGAAGAGCTCCAGCGCAAGGAGAAGCTGCCGCCTGCCGTGTCCTTTCCTGGGCTCCCAAGTGAAGGGGGAGCCCCGGAGTTCTTGCCAGTCTCGAGGGAGGAGCGGGAGTCCTCCAGCCCCTGGCCGCCCTGTGTTGCGTAGGTCCCGCCCCCCCCAGCGCGGACAATGAGAAGCAGCTGCACCCACCGGCAGGGCTCCATGGTCGAAGAGGAGCCCCGCCGCCACCCGTGAGAGCACCCGGCCCCAAGGTGTCGGGGTTGATCAGAGGTTCACTGTTTCATTATGCTCTGCGCGTGGTGGTGGATTCTTTCAATGTGAGGATTGGGGGAGACTAAGGCCCGGGCGCAGTCTGATCTTTAGTTTGCGGCATGGGTGGGTAATAGTCACCCCCCCCCCCCATGCTAAGTTTGTTGAATCTGGCTCCAGCTGACTGCCCCTGACCCAACATTTTTCCGTATACTTGGGAATTCGTGGTGTTACTGCACCTGCGTCTGCTTTCCGTTGCGCCCGCTTCATTGCGAGGTGAATACGTCAATTATCGGGGTGTTTGTGATCTGAAGGTGGACTTGGGCGTTCCCAGCACTTACGGTGTTAAGCCGTGGTGGAATGTCGGACTCTCGCCCTTGCGCTTCCTGACTCGGGACCATTCTCCGTCACCGGCTCTTATTCACCCGGAATCCTGGTCTAAAGTGTGCGGACCGGTCCGGCCGGGCTATTGATTCACCCTCTGGCATGTCGAGAGGAGATGCGGGCTAATGGTTAAACTGCAGCGTGTGCAAATAACAAGATCCGATCCCGGCTTCCCCCACTTAAAAGCTCTATGGTCCTTGACAAATCGCTTTATAGCCCCGTGCCCAGGGGCGTAGCTAGAGCTTGTGGCGCCCGGGGCTACCCCTCAGATTGCCGCCCCCGGAGGGGGGGGGGGAAGGACGGTGAGCACTTGAAAGATGTCTTTAAGAAATCCATGACAATGCATGTGTTTTCCAGGTCTCCAAATCCCCACCCTCCCACGCTCTCTGTTTCTCTTAGCTCGCTTTCTGCTCTCTCCTGTATGCTTCTCTCCTATCAAATTCCCCCACGCCCAGTTTTGCGTGGAGTCCTTACAAGACCAAATCTTCTCCTCTTTAGACCATAACCTGGAACCCCAGATTAGTTAAAACACCTTAGATCATTCACCAAAACCTTCAAGAGACTAAAACAAGGCGGTTCCAGGGACAAAGCTGTGGAACATGTTTATCCTGATTGAAAACTGAGTTATTCTGAACAACCTTTGCCCAGCGCACAGAAATGCTGATCGCCAAAGGCATGTGTGTGTGTGTGTGTGTGTGTCTTACTTTTTATCCATCTAACAGTATGGCATCCTCATTTGCATATCCACTGTCCACTGCACCGGACCTTTGGTGAGGAGCCTACTATCATTATGTTTTACATTACCTGAGCATCTGTTCACTAGAAGCTAAACAGAGCCATCATCTAGTTTCACCATTCCGCTTCCAAGCAAGTACAAGTCAGAAACGTAATTCATCTAAATATAAATAATATCAAGCAACTATTTACATATCAATAGGTAGCCAGAGCGCATACACCACAGGAATAGAACACATGAAAAACTGCAATGGCTCTGCTGTGCCACAGCAAGCAATCATGCCAGTACATTCCCACCCAAACTGAATGTAATCTGTGGCTATTGCCACAAAGTAGAATGTAGTTCCATATGTGTGGTAGTAGGACATTAGTAGCAGTTTTATTCGAGAGCATAGAACATTGCCGCAATAAGTTCAGCTTCAAGGCGAACATAAAGGTCTGAACATACATTAAAAAAATCAAAAACAAAAAAATAATCGATATTCACGATTCGATAAAAATTACAAAAACTTTAAAAAAAAATGGTAATAAAAAAAACATACATACCAATCAAGTGCCAAAATTCAATAACTACAATTTCAATTTCTTTTTAAACCAATAAAAATATGTTGTGTGCCCCAGGTCAATGCGTAAAGCAATCCAAAGGTCGACACCTGTCACTCTCAGCATCCTTCCACCCAACGAAGAACATGCCTACTTGGAACAGATTAATTTAGGGCCTGTGGACGAACCCAAAGTTCTAACAGACTTGTGTAATTTCTGCCTTTCAATCTACTAAATGCTTTTCAGATGATACATATAATCTGAAAAATAACGTGATCCTTCATTAGGAGCCAGGCAAGGACACACAATAGTATGTCAGATAATCAAATTTCTTTAGTCCAAACTTAATTTGAATTTTGCAACTGTATACTGCCTAAAGGGTTTCTACATGTTATTAACAGCATATTTAAATATGCCATCGACAGATGGCTTGGATCAATAAGAGACAGCTTGAAATACTCAACAATGAGGCCACTTTCTGAAAATTAGTTCAAATAAAAGATTGTGCCCGCCCGCATTGGTGATGGTACGAAATCAAATTCTAGAGACCAAGTAAAGTCAAATAAAGGATCTTTGACACAACAGGCCTCAGGTTTTTCTTTTGATTGCATTAAGATGAAGTGGATTAATGGTCATTCGTAACATCACTCATCATAATAATTACACTGAAATTATGAAGTCACACATAGCGATTTGAAACCTTGGCAGCGAGCTATGCATCATAGCCCCACCACCCTGGTATGTCTGCCCCGGGCCCCCATCTGGCTGGACTCGACTCCGACCCGACTCTCTCCAGTCTCACCTCAATGAATTATTTTAGGTCTGTCTCTGTCGTCGCGCTGAGTGCCGGCCGCCCGCAGCCACAGCCCACACACAGAGAGACAGTACTGAGTACTGTAAAGCTGAGCAACACACATGGCAGCTGAGCAGGGCCAGGCCAGGCAAAAAGAATGGTGGTGGTCGTCTACTCTCCACACTCCTCGACACGACGGGAGGGGCAGTGAGGTGAGCGCGCAGCGTTGGCTGGTTTACGCGGCGGCGAGAGGGCTGTTACAGGGCCGTCATTGGTTGCGGCTGTGCGCACGCAGCGCACCGCGCACGCTACCACTGATTGACGGCCCTGCGAGCGAGGCTGGGAGGTGGGGGCCCCCAACATACACAGCTATGACGTAATTGACGTGATTTATTCAATTTCGGAAGTTCGGAACCCACCAACATGATGATTTGTTCATTCAATTGTACGCAGATAAAGCAGAGAAGAGCTGGCTGGATGGCTGTCACAATCACCGTGACTCAAACAGGTGTCAGTGTTGTTCTACATCCGCGACCGCGGCCGCAACGCACAGGCTTGCCTTCGGCCTTCGGCCGGGCCTCCTCAGTCCAGGAGTGAGTGCCGGCCGCCTCAAAAAAGGTGCCGCCTGGGGCGGACCGCCCCCCCCGCCCCCCCCTAGCTACGCGGCTGCCCGTGCCTCACTTCCTTTATCTAAAACAAATGAAGAGGTAATAACACCGCTCGCACCAGACACACGTGGGTAACACTCCTCCGGTGTTCTTAAAGGCAAGAGGGTGAACAATGTTCACAGATGCAGCCGCGTAGCTAGGGGGGGGCGGGGGGGGCGGTCCGCCCCAGGCGGCACCTTTTTTGAGGCGGCCGGCACTCACTCCTGGACTGAGGAGGCCCGGCCGAAGGCAAGCCTGTGCGTTGCGGCCGCGGTCGCGGATGTAGAACAACACTGACACCTGTTTGAGTCACGGTGATTGTGACAGCCATCCAGCCAGCTCTTCTCTGCTTTATCTGCGTACAATTGAATGAACAAATCATCATGTTGGTGGGTTCCGAACTTCCGAAATTGAATAAATCACGTCAATTACGTCATAGCTGTGTATGTTGGGGGCCCCCACCTCCCAGCCTCGCTCGCAGGGCCGTCAATCAGTGGTAGCGTGCGCGGTGCGCTGCGTGCGCACAGCCGCAACCAATGACGGCCCTGTAACAGCCCTCTCGCCGCCGCGTAAACCAGCCAACGCTGCGCGCTCACCTCACTGCCCCTCCCGTCGTGTCGAGGAGTGTGGAGAGTAGACGACCACCACCATTCTTTTTGCCTGGCCTGGCCCTGCTCAGCTGCCATGTGTGTTGCTCAGCTTTACAGTACTCAGTACTGTCTCTCTGTGTGTGGGCTGTGGCTGCGGGCGGCCGGCACTCAGCGCGACGACAGAGACAGACCTAAAATAATTCATTGAGGTGAGACTGGAGAGAGTCGGGTCGGAGTCGAGTCCAGCCAGATGGGGGCCCGGGGCAGACATACCAGGGTGGTGGGGCTATGATGCATAGCTCGCTGCCAAGGTTTCAAATCGCTATGTGTGACTTCATAATTTCAGTGTAATTATTATGATGAGTGATGTTACGAATGACCATTAATCCACTTCATCTTAATGCAATCAAAAGAAAAACCTGAGGCCTGTTGTGTCAAAGATCCTTTATTTGACTTTACTTGGTCTCTAGAATTTGATTTCGTACCATCACCAATGCGGGCGGGCACAATCTTTTATTTGAACTAATTTTCAGAAAGTGGCCTCATTGTTGAGTATTTCAAGCTGTCTCTTATTGATCCAAGCCATCTGTCGATGGCATATTTAAATATGCTGTTAATAACATGTAGAAACCCTTTAGGCAGTATACAGTTGCAAAATTCAAATTAAGTTTGGACTAAAGAAATTTGATTATCTGACATACTATTGTGTGTCCTTGCCTGGCTCCTAATGAAGGATCACGTTATTTTTCAGATTATATGTATCATCTGAAAAGCATTTAGTAGATTGAAAGGCAGAAATTACACAAGTCTGTTAGAACTTTGGGTTCGTCCACAGGCCCTAAATTAATCTGTTCCAAGTAGGCATGTTCTTCGTTGGGTGGAAGGATGCTGAGAGTGACAGGTGTCGACCTTTGGATTGCTTTACGCATTGACCTGGGGCACACAACATATTTTTATTGGTTTAAAAAGAAATTGAAATTGTAGTTATTGAATTTTGGCACTTGATTGGTATGTATGTTTTTTTTATTACCATTTTTTTTTAAAGTTTTTGTAATTTTTATCGAATCGTGAATATCGATTATTTTTTTGTTTTTGATTTTTTTAATGTATGTTCAGACCTTTATGTTCGCCTTGAAGCTGAACTTATTGCGGCAATGTTCTATGCTCTCGAATAAAACTGCTACTAATGTCCTACTACCACACATATGGAACTACATTCTACTTTGTGGCAATAGCCACAGATTACATTCAGTTTGGGTGGGAATGTACTGGCATGATTGCTTGCTGTGGCACAGCAGAGCCATTGCAGTTTTTCATGTGTTCTATTCCTGTGGTGTATGCGCTCTGGCTACCTATTGATATGTAAATAGTTGCTTGATATTATTTATATTTAGATGAATTACGTTTCTGACTTGTACTTGCTTGGAAGCGGAATGGTGAAACTAGATGATGGCTCTGTTTAGCTTCTAGTGAACAGATGCTCAGGTAATGTAAAACATAATGATAGTAGGCTCCTCACCAAAGGTCCGGTGCAGTGGACAGTGGATATGCAAATGAGGATGCCATACTGTTAGATGGATAAAAAGTAAGACACACACACACACACACACACATGCCTTTGGCGATCAGCATTTCTGTGCGCTGGGCAAAGGTTGTTCAGAATAACTCAGTTTTCAATCAGGATAAACATGTTCCACAGCTTTGTCCCTGGAACCGCCTTGTTTTAGTCTCTTGAAGGTTTTGGTGAATGATCTAAGGTGTTTTAACTAATCTGGGGTTCCAGGTTATGGTCTAAAGAGGAGAAGATTTGGTCTTGTAAGGACTCCACGCAAAACTGGGCGTGGGGGAATTTGATAGGAGAGAAGCATACAGGAGAGAGCAGAAAGCGAGCTAAGAGAAACAGAGAGCGTGGGAGGGTGGGGATTTGGAGACCTGGAAAACACATGCATTGTCATGGATTTCTTAAAGACATCTTTCAAGTGCTCACCGTCCTTCCCCCCCCCCCTCCGGGGGCGGCAATCTGAGGGGTAGCCCCGGGCGCCACAAGCTCTAGCTACGCCCCTGCACAGATGTATAGTGTATCCGCACCAATGCACAGCGTGTCACGTGGGCTGGTGCAAGGAAGCAAATGCTGCTTGAACTGTAAAATATGCCAACAATTAGGGTTCAGTGCACTCCTCGGGGCCCAGCGCGACTCCTGCACAAAGGGAGGCTGCGCTGCTGGCTGACACCCCGCACGGGAAAATCATATTCAGTCCGTCAAACCAGTCCGTAGCCCTAGAAAGTAGAGGGGTGGTCATCCAACGTTGTCACGTGTGACGAAATTTTGATAAAGTTTGATAAGCGTTGACTTATTGAATTGCTAGTTATGAATTCTCATGCTAATTTGAATGTTTATTGTAATACGCATGGCCTTTTTTCACCCACAACACTGGTTGTCGAATCACTGATTTGTGGGTCTGGATGGGAACGGGGGTGAGAGCAAACTGGGGGGCCCGGGTCCTATAATCTGATAAACTAATTGCTGATCTGTAGCATAACTGATGAGTACATTCAGGTAACGCATGACCTGGTAACCTAGTTACCTTTATTGAGGTAACTTGGGCGCATAGGCAATAAACCTTTTCGAGCAACCTGTAACCTGGCAACATCTTCATGTAGCCTGGTAACACAGCTAGCTTCCTAGTTCATGTGACCTGTAGTCTAAGTTATCAGACCAAGTATATCATGTAAACTCCATCCTGGTAACGTAGCTGGCACCTTCGTCAGACAACCTGTAGAGTGGTGACATAGCCGATTACTTTATGTAGGCAGCATATAGTCAGATGATATAACTGATGACCAGGTAACTTGTAGTCTCGTAATGTAGCTGGAGACCTGCTGAAGGTGGGAGCATTTTTCCTGGTAAGATAGCTGATCATGTTGAAGTAACCTTTGGCCGTAGAGCATAGTTGAGTGCCTTCTTCTGTCACATTTAGCTTGTAAAAAAAGCTCATGTTCAGCCTTTGATTACTTTAAGGTGAATATAGCATCTCTCAGTTCTTTGTAACCTATCTAGGCATAATTCGGTTGCTGTGCTGTAGAAGTATGCAGCAATGGGAGACCAGATTATATGGTAGAGTTGACTAAATTATGCATCAGAGAAAGCAAATTGTATGGCATGATGCAGCCCATCCTTTGGTAATAATATTCTGCCATATTTTGCCATTTTAAATCACATAGTCTTATTTTGCATCTTTGGTAACAATGTAACACCTAAATACAGCATTCAGTGGCAGAAAGGTGACCAGTTAACTTTTTAAAAGGGTATCCCAGTGTGCAGCACCACATGAGGCATTTTAAAAATGTTTTTTTATCCACATGAGCTACAAACAAAATAGGTTTCTTGTTAAAATATGCAAATTATGCAGCAGATGGCCGGTTATGTGGTAAACCCTTAGCTATGTTGATAAAACTGTGACCATAGAAACTCATAATCCCGGTGGGACTAGATATAAGAAACATACATGTTATTGATCCACTCTACAATTGATTCACTTCCTACAAATAGTTTTGATACTTGGCCACAGTGGCATTGGAGCTCAGCTGAAATGGGATTGTAGGTCAAATGGTATGTGCTGCTGAACAGCATGATGGCACCGCTGCATACGTTCAGCTCTTTGAAAGTGTGATCTATAGGGAGCTTTCAGGAGACTTCTGGACCTCCTACAGAGAAACAACCCACATCAGGACAACGTTCTTATTTATAGTTTTTATTAGGGGTAGAGAAGGTGGCCAAGGAGTGCTTCGGAAGGGAGGTTTGCATTTTAAGAGACTGCTTAAACACACATTTTGCCTCCGATTTCTTTATTCAGGTAACTTTTGTAGTTTCCAAAGAGCTATGAGTGAGGTGGATATTGTGTGTGTGCTCAGCCAAATTGAAGAAGTCTACCCATGTTATAAATGCACACATGCTTGTGTATGCACACGTATGGATTAGTTAATATCATGGTTTTGTTGTAAAGTGAATTTTGCGTAATTTGCATGAAAAATACTGAATGGCAAATGCTATAGTTTAAAAAGAGTTCAGTGTTGAACTACAAGGGTTAGATCCATGCCAGATTTCAGTACATCCATAGACTGTGATTGATTCCAATTTAGGCTTATTGAATTGACAATTATCCTAAATGGATATACCTAGAATCTGGTATGGTTCCAGTGCTCATGGACCAACATTGGACACCCGTGTTCTCGTCCTATGTAATTCATAATGCATGCATACATTAGTATGTTTTCTAGACCATTCACAACTAGGGGTACAAAGTGGTTGTACAATAAATACAGACTTAGCTCACCATTAGTAACCACACACTTCAAGCTTGGAGTGCTGTATACATTATCCAAAATGCATGCAGGGTGAATTTTGGGTAGAAAGCTGCTTTCCACCTAGAGGCAGGGTGATGTCCACATTTCGTTAACCAGTGTTTATAATATTGAAGTAAACTATTTAAAGTGTGAAAAAAATGCGTTGTGTGACATTAAAACTTGTTTTTTCCCCTCACATGGCCTTTGCAAATTATTGAAAAAGTCTTAGTAGAATCAGCCTAAGAAAGATGTAAGTCACTGTAAATGGAGATATATAGTCAACTTTATACAATGGAATAAATGACATTAACGATTAACGGATAGCTTGTTGACAGTTTAAACTATAACGGAGCTCTCATTGACCTGTTATTTGTCAAAGGTCAGAGGTTGTTGACTTAAAATGGAGAAGGCTAGTTGTTTTTAGGTTTTGACTAGCCAATGCTTACGAAGTAAGCATTCGCTAGAAAAAACCTAATGAGAATAGTATATGGAGCTTGGAATCCGCCCCGTCTTCGATTGGCTAGCTCCATAAATGGAGGTTAGCCATTGGAAGACACGTCTGTCTGTCAATGCAGGACCAGATTCGGGGGCGTTCCCGAGAATTTTTGGCTTTTGTCGACGTCAGCCGAAAGCCAGTTCTCGGGAACGCCCCCGAGTCTGTTCCGGCATTGACGGCACCCGCCCCCCGTCCCTTGCCGATTTTTTTTGAGCCCCCTGGCAGGTGCCCACCCTGCCAGGGACATTGCCGCCTTTGAGCGAGTGCCACCTCGCTTTATATTTTAATTTAATTGAAGCCGGTGCCCACCCGGCATTGTCCCGTGTTTACACCGCCGCTGTCCGGCCTCCCGACCCCAGGGCCGTGCTGCGATTGGCCGCGACCCGGAAGTCAGGCAGGCCGGGGGCGGGACAAGCGGAAGTGCCGGAGAAGAAGAGCTCCAGCGCAAGGAGAAGCTGCCGCCTGCCGTGTCCTTTCCAGGGCTCCCAAGTGAAGGGGGAGCCCCGGAGTTCTTGCCAGTCTCGAGGGAGGAGCGGGAGTCCTCCAGCCCCTGGCCGCCCTGTGTTGCGTAGGTCCCGCCCCCCCAGCGCGGACAAGGAGAAGCAGCTGCACCCACCGGCAGGGCTCCATGGTCGAAGAGGAGCCCCGCCGCCGCCCGTGAGAGCACCCGGCCCCAAGAAGCGGGACCGGGTGAGGAAGAGCTGCAGCAAAGTCCCACCCCCCCAGCGCGTACAAGGAGAAGCAGATGCACCCACCAGCAGGGCTCCATGGTCGAAGAGGAGCCCCGCCGCCGCCCTTGAGAGCACCCGGCCCCAAGAAGCGGGACCGGGTGTTGTGGTGTTGCCTCCCACGGGGCTCTGGGTCACACGCCCTTCCATGTGACCAGGTAAGCTTGCTGGCAGGAAATCCAATGTGCGTATGTGACGGCCTGACCCATCTGGTCCCACGTATTAGTTGCGCAAAGTCAAAACAATAAAGGACTACTATACTTCTGTGTGTACATACTTATGTGTGTATGTACTATGTGTATGCGCCTGTGTGTTTGTGCGGGTTTCTTCATGTGTGTACGTCTGTCTGCGCATTGTGTGGCTGAGTGAGTGTGCCTGTGCGTGTCAGCTCGTCCGTCTGCATGTCTCTCAGTCTCTGCATATGTGTCTACGTGTTGAGTATCAGTGTGAGAGTGTGCATTGTGTGTGTGTGTCCGCCTGAGTGTGAAAAAATGTGCGTGCAGTGGGGCGGGCACGTGACGCCGTCGTGCCCCGAGAGGAGTGCACTATCCCAGCTATTATTACTTCAAATCTTAGAAGGAGAAACCCTTAATCGAAAAGGGAGGGTTTTTTTTTAGAACAGACAAAAAAAGACAGATTCCCTTTTCGTGTAGTCTAGAGAGAGACGTTTGTCTCAGAAGGTTATATTTTAGAAGGGGTTCTGTGGTGAGCCAAAACTCGTATCAAAGATGTTCAGAGACCAGCAAATTTACAGTCAATGGAAACTTCAATTAGTACACAACATTTTGTCTACTCTTAGATTATAACCAATTAATAATGATGTAAACACTGTTATTTAAAAAAACAATTCTTTATTGTTCTCTATTTGTACTACATAATTCACAAAAAACTCAAAAGTTAAAAGGTTGTTTAGAACAACAGTTATTGTTGCATTATTATGCTCCACAGACATAAAACAATTTTTTACAGTTAAAAAATAGTAATCCTTTTCAAAAAACACATTTGTCAAGATAAAAACAAAAACTTTATCAATTTTATTACACAACACAAATAGTCGACGCGACGTTTCGGTGATTCTATGTCTTCACCTTCTTCAGGACAGTGTGTTAGTTAAAAATTCTAAAAGAGTTAAAAACACAGAAAGAAGCAAGTTACTATACTTGGTCTGTGGTGGAGCAGGATTTACCATTAGGCTATACAGTCTTTACATCATATCAGCTATGTTAGCACCAGCAATTACATTTCAAACATTCTAAGCGGTCTTAATATCTCCCCTTCTTTGCTAAATAAAGAGAAAACAGGCCTGAGTGTTATTTGCGGATCTCACAACTTTGGTTTGGTCACACCTTATTATTTAAATCCCTTCGTGCCTCTTGTTTTTGGGCGGCGAGTCAAGGTTCAATTATAACTCATTGGTCAACTTTGTTATATCAATAGCCTCATTCTTACCCATATCTAAGGACTTGGGTATGTATTTGGTTCATACATACCTCTAATTAAGCAGTTATTTGGTCAGTCGCTTTTTGAAGAAATTGGCGAGTTTTGACCTTGTCGGGTATCTCGACTTCTGTGTAGACAGTTGGAATTAAAGGGTCATTAAATCACCTCTATCTGCTTATTATATTATATTCAGATTTATTCTAATCTCAATTTACTATTACCTTGCTTTAGACGGATTTCCTCGTATGAAGCAGGGTTTTCGACAATAAATTTTGTCGAGGGCGTGTCTAGCAAGCAAAAACATTTTTTTGAGAACTATGGTAGTTTCTTTACTCAATTATTTATGCCTATCCTATGGTTATTCTAGACTTATCTAGTGGAATGGAGATTTCCATACCTGCAATTTTTCGCAGAGAAATCTGTGTCCCTGGAGGGTTTCAATTTTCCTCACCCGATTTACGGTTTGGGGGTTTATTCTCAAGGAGCTAGGGAAACATCAAAAAATAACAAAAATTATAAATAAATGTTACCACGGGGCTGCCTCCATCTTTATATAGTCTTTCTCTGAATTTTTACTGCCTCCTGTGACATATATGCTAATAGTACCTGAGATTTTTCAAAAAAGGCTCCTATGCAGAGGTCGGTTTCCTTGTCCTCGCCCGGTATTTATAAGGGTGGTAGTTTTAACCCTTTAAGAAACTGAAAAAAATGCATATGGAAGCTTAGTTTAAGGGGGAATTGGGTGATTTCTAATTTATAGTATTGGTCTCATACAAAAGACTTAAGTACATTACCTTGAGTTTTCTTTTTTAAGAGCTCGTATTTGTTTTAGTAGTGGAGCTCATCACAGAAGCGGGGGTTGATTCTTGCTTTGTCTGAAACATGAGCAGACAGACAAACTATTTTAAACTCTACAGTATTACTACAAAGTTAGTTTAGCTACTGGAACTCCTGGTGTGCTCTACTCTAGGATTTGGGCAGGGGCTGTACTTACTTGAATTCTTCCTCCTCGCGTTTTCCGGGCATACACCTCTTCCGACTTGCAGGTAGTGGTTACTGGCTACTAGTTGCTCTTGGGTTTTTATAGTTCTGTTGATTGATTAATTTCGCTTAACCACTCGCACCTGGGTTTTCATTCAAAGGTGCTTGGTTCTAGGGTCGAATATGGTGGCCATCTTGGCACTGTTAAACGTTCATTGGGCATACCTACAGTGTTATTTCCTTCTTGTTTACTCGAGTGTTTGTGCGTTCTCTTCCTTTATATTGTATTTATCAAATGTAGTCTCGTCAAACTAGAAGTGTTTTGTTTTACCTCATATTTGCTGAATTTCCCCGGTAAATGTTCGCCTTAGTCCGCACTTAATGCGCATGCGTGGCGGACATCTTGACGTGTGTTGGTACTTCACTTTTATCGTTTATGGGGTTTTATTCTTTGAGCTTTCAACTTCTTGTTTAGTTCCTAGCAGGGTGTTAATACTTCGCCCCTATTATTTGCGTGGTTTTAATCTGAAAACTTCCGATTTTCTACGTTTGCCAGGCATCACGCTATGTGTGCATTCGTGGCGGACATCTTGGAGTGTATAAACACTCCGCCGTTATTGCTTATAGGATTTCGATCTACATACTTTATATTCCCTTCTTTTGACTATTAATTATTTGTAACTCCTTGTAGATAGGTGGGCGACTCGGGGATTCCTCTTTGGTGCCTCAGAATCAAAGCGAATACTTGGCTTTTAGGTTCGATGTCATGTTCAAACGTTGTTTATTATGGCGGACATCTTGATGTTACCCCGTAGTCATTAGGTACATAACTATTGTATTGTTGTGCCGGGATTCTATTTAAATATGGATCTTTATTATGGACTTGTTGAATACTGTTCGTTTTTATCTTTTTTATCCCTATTATATAGACCCGGCACCTCGGGTATGCTCGTAATAATTCGCATCACGCATTACTTTTGATTAATTAAATACTGCTCTTTTTTGCCCCGGGGATTCATTGTTAGTCCTCATTAATTAAAAACGGGCATCTCGAATATACTTGTATCAACGGGCATCTCGGATGTTACTTGTATCAAATATACAAATAGAGAACAATAGAGAACAATAAAGAATTGTTTTTTTAAATAACAGTGTTTACATCATTATTAATTGGTTATAATCTAAGAGTAGACAAAATGTTGTGTACTAATTGAAGTTTCCATTGACTGTAAATTTGCTGGTCTCTGAACATCTTTGATACGAGTTTTGGCTCACCACAGAACCCCTTCTAAAATATAACCTTCTGAGACGAACGTCTCTCTCTAGACTGTGCACTATCCCAGGACACATTCTGTGTGTGTTTATAAGTTGCTGGCGATGCCATTGCAGATTAGATGAATGAGGGTGAAAACCCTTTGAAACTGTTCACAATTGCCCGGTACGTCTGAGAAGAAATGGTGGTTGTCCTTTGGTTAAAAAATTTCAAAGACTCTCAGTGTATAATGGCTAACATCATAGTCTGATAATGTGGTGCAAGATAACTTGCTGTTCATAGTTTAATTTGCCTGTGTTTTGTTTTATAGTGGAAGTGCCTAGCTTAGCCTCTTGCGTGGAAAGGCGTTTGTCTTGTCCCTCTGATCTCTTTGGGCTAAGATACTCTTTTGGTTCTCAGATTGACTTGTTGGGGGGAGATGTAAAGGTAGAGGTACCTCCCGCCCCCTCTGATAACCCAGGCAGCCTGGCATGTCGGGGTTGGGTGGGGAGGGGGTTGATGTAGTGACCCCTCCCCGCCCTCTGATAGCTCTGCAGGTCTGGCCTGGTGTTTGTTTGCCTGCCAGGTGTGTGGCTCACATTACAGCCTCAGTGACTCTTCTCCCGCGGGCAGGCTGGGAGCCTGTCTCACACCCAAGGCCTATTCTGGGGGCAGGGGTGGGGTGGACGCTAATACCGACTGCCACAGGTCCCTACCTATGCAGCACCAAGCCACCCCCATTCCATCCCGGCTGCCGCCACTCCCAGTCCTACTGCCCCACCCCCACTACCTTGTTTCCCCTGTCCCAATCTTATCTTACTGCCCACCCCCAGTCCTTCCCCCTTACTGCCCTGTCCTCTCGCAGCCTGCCCTCTCGCAGCCTGCCCTCTCGCAGCCTGCCCTCTCGCAGCCTGTCCTCTCGCAGCCTGTCCTCTCGCAGCCTGTCCTCTCGCAGCCTGTCCTCTCGCAGCCTGTCCTCTCGCAGCCTGTCCTCTCGCAGCCTGCCCTCTCGCAGCCTGCCCTCTCGCAGCCTGCCCTCTCGCAGCCTGCCCTCTCGCAGCCTGCCCTCTCGCAGCCTGTCCTCTCGCAGCCTGTCCTCTCGCAGCCTGTCCTCTCGCAGCCTGTCCTCTCGCAGCCTGTCCTCTCGCAGCCTGTCCTCTCGCAGCCTGTCCTCTCGCAGCCTGCCCTCTCGCAGCCTGCCCTCTCGCAGCCTGCCCTCTCGCAGCCTGCCCTCTCGCAGCCTGCCCTCTCGCAGCCTGCCCTCTCGCAGCCTGCCCTCTCGCAGCCTGCCCTCTCGCAGCCTGCCCTCTCGCAGCCTGCCCTCTCGCAGCCTGCCCTCTCGCAGCCTGCCCTCTCGCAGCCTGCCCTCTCGCAGCCTGCCCTCTCGCAGCCTGCCCTCTCGCAGCCTGCCCTCTCCCAGCCTGCCCTCTCCCAGCCTGTCCCCTCCCTGCCCTTTCCCAGCCTGTCCACTTCCAGCCTGTCCACTTCCAGCCTGTCCCCTCCATGACCTTTCCCAGCCTGTCCTCTCCCAGCTTGTCCACTTCCAGCCTGCCCTCTCCCAGCCTATCCCCTCCCTGCCCTCTCCCAGCCTGCCCTCTCCCTGCCTGTTGTCGTGTCCCGGCGGCAGCAGGCAGCAGGCAAGAGCGTGCACTGCGTCCCCGAAGTAACAGCCCTAAAGCAAGCAAGAAGTACGCCTCCCTCCCACCAATCCCTGTTAGGTAGTGGAAACTGTCCAAACTGGGGTGCAGACAGCCCCTCTCACCTTTCGGCCTGGTACTACTGCACCAGCCGCACTACTTCCCTACTGACCGTTCTCCACTTCAGCCCCGTCTAAATTACAATTCCTGCTTGTGACCCTTTTGCCTGCTTGTGCTTGTTTTCGTGACCCTGTTGCCTGCGCCTCCGTGTGCCCCTGTTGCCAGCTTGTGCCTCAGTGGGCCCCTGTTGCCTGCTTGCGCCTCCTTTTTCGTGCCCCTGTCGCCTGCTTGTGCCTCAGTTTTCGTGCCCCTGTCGCCTGCTTGTGCCTCAGTTTTCGTGCCCCTGTCGCCTGCTTGTGCCTCAGTTTTCGTGCCCCTGTCGCCTGCTTGTGCCTCCGTGTGCCCCTGTCGCCTGCTTGTGCCTCCGTGTGCCCCTGTTGCCTGCTTGTGCCTCCGTGTGCCCCTGTTGCCTGCTTGTGCCTCAGTGTGCCCCTGTTGCCTGTTTGTGCCTCCGTGTGCTCCTGTTGCCTGCTTGTGCCTCCGTGTGCCACTGTTGCCTGCTTGTGCCTCCGTGTGCCCCTGTGTCCTGCTTGTGCCTCAGTGTGCCCCTGTTGCCTGCTTGTGCCTCAGTGTGCCCCTGTTGCCTGCTTGTGCCTCAGTGTGCCCCTGTTGCCTGCTTGTGCCTCAGTGTGCCCCTGCTGCCTGCTTGTGCCTCAGTGTGCCCCTGTTGCCTGCTTGTGCCTCAGTGTGCCCCTGTTGCCTGCTTGTGCCTCAGTGTGCCCCTGTTGCCTGCTTGTGCCTCCGTGTGCCCCTGTTGCCTGCTTGTGCTGTGTGGGTGTGTGTGGAAGGCTCTGTGTGGGAGTGTGGAGGGCTCTGTGTGGCTGTGTGTGTGGGGGGCTTTTTGTGGCTGTGTGTGTGGGGGGCTCTGTGTGGCTCTGTGTGTGGGGGCTCTGTGTGGGGGGGCTCTGTGTGTGTTTGTGTGTGTCATTTGCGAGAGATACAGCTAGTGGCATTGTAAATGACAATGCCATTTATTTATGTTAAAAAAAAAAACATAAATAAAAATGTCAAGAGCAATGCCGATAGCTCTAACTTTAACAAAGGCAAAACCATTGCATTGTAAATGCTTGTTATGTATGGGGACAATCGTCGACCCTCTCCAAGAATCTGGGATTCTATTTAGGAGTCTGACTTCTGTTTGTAGTATGTAGTTGTAGTATGGTGGCCCATTCTGTGTCTTTCACCTTGAACAGGGCTGGCAGTATGCCATTAGGACCTGGAGCGCCTTCTTTCCTGCCCTTGCGAATCTGTTTTTTTTATTAGGGCTATTTGCTCGGCCGCTGATGGTGCCGGAGTAACACTGGGTTGGGGTTGGTCTCCCAAGATTGTCGGCGTTGACATGGTCGTTGCGAGTGCTTGCTCTGCGTTGGTGCTTCTTTGTGCCCCTGTCTGTCCCAAGGGATCGTTGAAGTGTCTGCCGAGGTAGTTAGTCCACTGATCTTCCCCAATGTGTGAACCGAGGTCCTTGTGGTCTGGGCGTAGGATCCTATATACTGTTCGCCAAAAACGGGCACTATTGTTGCTTTTGGAGTCATATAAGAGTTTTGCCCAACCTTCATTTTCTGCGGCTTTTTTTATTTCCCATTTTGTGTGTTTGAGCTCAGCCTTTTGTTTTTTCAATGTCGCTCGGAGTTGTTCATTTTGGGGCGCTGCTCTTAGCCTCCGTAAGGATAGATTTACAGCTCTTTTTTGTGAGCGTAGTTGTATTCTTTGTCCCTTCTTTAGGCTGGATCTACTGTGCTCTGTGTTGTGGTTGCCTTTGGGAGCGGTCTTTCTTGCCAGTTTGTTTACCAGTAAGTCTGTGTATTGCTCCCAGTGGGAAGTGGGCCCAGCTGCGTCTGATGTGTGTGTATTATATAGTTGAAGGGCAGTTTCAGCCAAGGTGGTTGTGTTGGTTGGCGAGCATTTGATTTTCCTTAGATTGAATGTATAAATCTCCCCCAGTGTGTTGTCTGGCCTGATTGCCATTTGCGTCTTTGCTGTCATCTGGCTTTCCTGAGGACAGTGGTCACTTTCCCCCTGATCCCCCATTCTGAATTCCCGGATGTATGGAAATAGTGCCACACTGGCGAAAGTGTAGTCCAAGATGGAGCTGGCTCTGTGAGAGTAGAAAGAAGCTACTGGGGGGGAGTCAGTCGGAAATCTGCCGTTTAGTGCCCGAAGATTTTGATGTTCTAAGTCTTGTAGTAGAGCGTTATTTTGGAGCTATCTCCGGTTTGGAGGAGAGCTTTGTGCTGGTATACTGTAGATTTTATTAAGAGCCAGAGCCTCGTCTTCTAGTGACGAGCCAAGTAGGTTTTGATTGAAGTCCCCCGACAAAAAGAGGAGTGGGTTCTCCAATTGGGTGACGTGCTCCGCCAGTTGACTCGAGATGTTCCTCGAGTCTTTGGCTCTGTTTTTGGGTTGAACATATACGTTGACAAAGCAGACTTCTTCCTCTTTAGTGCCCAACTGTAGCTTAATCTTTAAGGATAGGGTTGAGGATGTTGATGGAGCCAGTTGGACCGCCGAGGGTATTGATGTGGTGGATACATAAGTCGCCAAACCTCCTGACCGATGTCCAAATTTGTTGGTTCTGGCCGCCGCTGTTGAGAAGCAGGTGAAACCCGGGATGTGTTTTGTACTTGAGAGCCAGGTTTCCTGCAGCATTACAATATCGAATTGCGAGATGTACTTTATGAAGTCCGGGTCATTCATTTTGGAGGTTAGGCCATTTATGTTCCAAGAACAGATGCCAAAAACTGGCACCCTTCCTCTGATGTCTTCTCCCATTTGGTGAAGACGTCATACCTCTAAGGGACATGTGAAAATCGTTCGGGACAATGTTCCTCTTACTAATGCGTGGATTGAATGAAATGCCTTCTTTGTGCTTACTTCTGCCCATTCCCCCGGACTGTTTCCCTTGGAGTTGGCAGTGGTGAGTGTACGAGGCTGATGATTCCTTGTGGCTGAGTTGCGCCTCCCTGTTGTGAACACTGACTCCAAGCCAGTTGTCATTGTCAGCCTATCCAGTGGTTGCTGCCAAGTACTGTTCTCCCTTTTTGTTGGTGATCTTCCTAACGCACCCCTTAGTACGCTACAGGGGTTAGCCTGTTGCATCACTGATACAGAACTGTTTCTTCTGCGGAGTGGCGAGGGATAGGCTGGTCTTTGTAGAGGAACGAGCTCGATACCCCAGTTCTTGAATTGGGCTGCTTCTGATGCAATTAGGCCAACAACGTCGCTAGAGGACCAAGTCGTCCTAGTGGCCTCCTGGCTGCTTGAGTTCGGAGCGGGCAAGAATTCAACCGAAAGTAGGTCTTTGGAATTTATGCCCCCCAAGGTGGGGACGCATTTTGTCAATTTGAGAATGTTGCCTCTGTTCAGCACGTCTTGCTGCCCTTTTGATGTATATTCCGGATGGAAGGCAAGGATCTCAGTTAGATGTGTTTTGCTACCGTCTACCTTCCATTTTGCGTTTGCAGCATGGGCGTGAGCTGCTACGCCAAGAACGGACGGAGCTTTGTGCGTTACTGGATTTCTGCCGTCACCTGGCGTGTTAGAGCTCTGGGTTGGTGCTTTGGTAGGCGTTGGTTGCTTGAATGTTGTTTGCGTCTCTCGTGGCCAGATTGTCTTTGACTGCTCAGATTGGCTGTGGGCAGAGTGAATAGTCACGGTTGCCATAAGTGTGGCCCTAGTTTGATCGTCTTGCGATTGGCTTGATGTATGGCCTATGGGTCGTTCCCTTGCCCCCTCCTTTGTGATCAGTGGGATAGGTTTTTTGGTTGCTGCTGAGGTTTGATGGGCCTGGTTGGTGCACTCGGAGGGATTGGCCGTTCGATAAGAGGCTTCCCTGTTTGACGGTATCAGGGCTGCCAATTGGCATTCAGTAACCGGCACCTGCTTTGCGAAGGACTCAATGGACTGTATGTGCTGACTAGTGCTTGTCGCCGTTGTTATATATGTGTCTAAGTGGCCAAGTGAGTTAGCAGCCGGTTGGTCTTGGGGCCCTTGACCTTCCTGATGCAGCGGGCTGCTGGTTGTGTTTTGCGGCTGGGTTAGGCTGGTGACTACTGGAATTTCCACTTCTAATGGGTTGGCCGTGTTGGTGGTCTCCATGCGTTTTCCGATGATGCCAGAGAATATAGGGAAGAGTTTTGTTGTAGTTGTCGGCAGAATTTGCTTACGTCCTTTTCTTTTTTGTTGTCGTTGTTTTGCGTTATGTTTTTTTGGGGACTCCGATCTCTTCTGGGTAGGTTCCTCATTTGCGAGGGATTCCTGGCCGATTAAGTTTGTGTCATATGGATTGCTGCTGATGTTGCCTTCTGCAAAGTTAGTGGGGCCCGTTTCTTTGAGAGCTTTGCCTCTGTGCAGCGACTTTATGTCGACTATTAGATCTGTTAGCATTGAAGGCAGTGTAGCTAGTTTGTCTACTGCCTGATTGCAGTTGCAGCTTAAGTAGGTGTGTGTTTGTGCTCTTTGTATCAGGGTGTTCCGGTTACCTAGCTTGTCGTCAATCCCCGCAGTGAAAACTGCCAGTGTGTTGAGGAGGTTAAGTTGAAGATTCATTTTGTCTGATTGATATTGCATGGCTTCTACGGCTAACTGAATTGTGTTTAAAAGGGAGGTCCAGGCTCCGGTGTTGTAATCTTTTCCCTGCTCTCTCTCATTTGCTCCGGTGTTGTGATCTTTTCCCTGCTCTCTCTCGTTTGCAGATTGGAGATTCGCAGTTGGGACAATGTTGGTGATGTTGTTATCAACCAAAAGGGAGTTGAGGGAAAACAGGTTTTTGTGGTCTGGGTTGTTGGTTATTGACATGTCCTGTCGCCCTTGTGTATTCGGGTTAGACGGTGTAGCCCTGCATTCAGCTTCCCAGCTGGAATTGTGTTGACTGGAATTGTGTTGGCTGGATGCCGCGCTAAATACTGCGCTGCACGAGAAACTTGGTGCGGAGGCATAGTTGCCCGGTTCTGTGAGTGGTGAGGCGCCTGTGCCGGCCAGGTGGGCAGTGATGGAAATACTATGGTTGGGGCTCCTGAAATGTCCGCCCTGGTCTGGTTGGATATCCTTGGGAGTTGCCCGAGTTTGTATCTGTCGTTGTCGGAGGCTGTAGACCAGCCCCTGCTTCCCCCGCACTTGAACAACTGTCTAGGGGGTCCGGGTTATTGAGTTTGTCTGCTACTTTCGCCTCTGAAGTGGGTGTTGGGTTGGTTATGATCTCCTCCGATAGGTGACTTGGAGTGCAGCTGACTAAGTGGGCAGGTGGTAGCTTCTGTTTGCGGGTAAAGTCAGAGGACTTTCCTAATACAGGTAAGGACTCTAGGGGCTCGAGTGATGCGCTTGCACTTGAAGACCTGTGCTTTGGAGTGCCACTTTGATGAAAATCAGCCATGACCGTAAAGGTTCTCTGGACCGGGGTGCTTTTGATGCTTGTAATAGTGTCGCGCAGTGGTGCACATTTTCCTAGCAGCGGTAAGGGTGACAGCGGGGATTGCAGCCCCTGGAGGCGCTTGTTGCTTGAGAAAATGGTTGAGCCTGCGTCCCATAGGAACTCAAACTTTGTGTAGATTTTGGGTTGGTGAAGCTTTTTCCTTTTAAGAGACTCTTTAGCCGGTAACACTTGGAGCAGGGACTTTGAGTGCCCCTGTTTTGCTGTAGTACTGGCCAGACCCGATGGTGGCTCAGTTAAGGAGAGACGATTCTGCTCCACTCCGAGGGATGTTGGTCCATCGATGTCTGTTTTCTTGTTCCCCTTTTTCGTCTTTGCTTTATTGCTTGGGATTAGCTCCGGTGAGCCCCCTGATCTTTCCAGACCTCATTCCGCTCTACTCTCTTAGTCTCTCACCGTGGCTACCCGCACTTGCTTGTGTGATGAGATGATGGGTGATGATTGGTGATGATTGGTTGGTTAAATGATGATAGAGCAGTTCGAGAGCAGGGACCTTTCCCTGTTACTGTGTCCCTGCTTGTGCGCCCCCTCGAGCTGTTGCTCGTGCTAGGGAGAGGCTTCCGCGAGGTCAAGTTGGGTCAGGTGGAGGGTTGCGGAGATGTCGCTGGGGGGGTGCCCGGTTCGCTTGCGAGCGGAGCACGCCGGGGGAGGCCCTGGTCAGTCGGTCCTAGTCAGACTACCTGTCAGCCCAGCCCCGGGGCTCTTACTTCGCGACCGCCTCTATCAGGTGCCGCGCTCGCAGCTCTCCCCCCCCACTTCAGGTTCCTGCAGTGCTGTGTGAGCGTAGCGCTCAGTCAATTGCCTTGCCTTGCTTTGGCCTCGCCTCCCCTCGCCTCCTTTCTGCCAGGCAGTGATGGAATTTATTAACGGCTGAGAGTCCAAGGCAGATTGAAAGGGGGCCGACCTCACAGCCCGTCCGCAGCTTCAGCACTCTACACACTCTACGCAACTCTCCCGCTGCTCCAGTGCGGGTCTGATCCGGGTGCGGGTCCGTTCCCGGTCCCGGTCGGGTATAGGCGTAGGCGCGGGTTCAGGCAGACGCGGGTTACCTCCGCAGTGCCTCCCTGTCAGGCGAAGGAGCGGGTACGGGGGAGGTGCGCGGTTTACCTCCCCCGCGCTGGTTTATCACCGCAGACTCAGCAGCGCCGGTGGGAGGATTGCCGTGGTAATCCCAGTCCGACGGCTCGTAGCACCCTCGTAGCAACCCACTCCGGCGTCTGGACCGAATGGCGTTCTGGGCGTTTCTGGCCGGCGTCTCGGTCAGCTCTCTGGCGCTCTCTGGTGGTATCCAATAGGTGGTGCGCAAGATGCCTGTACTGGAGATCCACAGGGGTGCCCAAGCGACCTCCGATAGCAGTAGCAGCAGCCCGTCTGATCACCCACTCCTTGCCTGCTCCTACCTCCTTGCAGTCCTGCAATCCGGTTGTTCTACAATCCTGCAGTGCCACCTAGCGTTCCTGTGGCAACTATACAGGCGGCCGAACACACAGGTAGCTGTACACACTGCTCGACCCAAAGCAAGTCCGCAGCCCCAGCCACCCAAACTGGAGCAGCAACGGGAGCTGGACCGCAGCAAGTAGGCCAAGCAGCGCCGGGCAGGAGACAGAGGCGGCAGGAGACAGAGGCGGCAGGGGACCTGAGCCGCGAGGGTGACAAAGACGGCAACTCCAGGCTCCAAGACTGGGCAAAACCAAGCAAAACTCCAGCAGAACTCCGGCATAGCGGACCCTAAAAGGCACACGGGAGTACACACCGGAATGCCCGAAGGCCAACAGTCAAGCCGCGGACCACGAAGCAGCAGAGGCGGCAGCGGTGGCGGCAAGAACGGCAGCAACAAGCAGCTGCGATACGTGACTCCACAGAGCAGAAATGGAGCAGGAAGAGGCACAAATCAAAGCAATGGACAGAGCGCAGAGGCACAAAAATACAGGTTAAACTGAGCAGAAAAAGCTGCACAGACAAGTGCGAAGCAGAGCGTAAGCACAGCGAAAGTAGCATAAATCGGAGCGAAGGGCAATAAAGGGTGAAGCAGATAGGAAAATGGAGCAACAGAGCACAACATTTTCATGCCTGCTGGAGGCTGAAACGGTGAGCGACGCATAGCGCTGAAATACAGGTGGACGAGGCCCCACAAAATGGCGACGGAGGCGACCCCTGAAATATTGACTCCCTGGCCTGCACACTGACGGGGGCACAGAATGGACTGCTGTGGTTCCCTCTGAGAGCTGCTACAGGCTGAGCTGGTCGAGGGAGCGGACGGCGAGAAAACCCACTGCGGGAGCTCTACGCATTTACCGAGCGGGCACTGCTGGGACCGACGAGATGGCACATCTGTGACGACCCAACCTGAACACCAACCTGGAGGAGCTTGCCGGTGACTGGGAAGCCCTCCTGAAACAGGTTGCACACGGCTGATGCTTGCGGACTCGGACACGCTCTTTGGGAATGCAGACAGTGGATGAGAGCGCTGCACAGTGGGACCCTGTAGCCAGTGGGGCCCCGCCGGAGTGAGGAAGGAGGCAACCGAGATACTCGGTTGCAAGGAGCAACCGAGTATCTCAGGTATCGAATCTAACGAGCCAGAGAACCCATGAGTCCAACAATCAATCAGTGGGGAGAAGAGATAGGCACGACGGGTTACAACGGGGGACAAAGGTCCTCGTCACCTACCCTTCACTATCTGCAAAGGGAGACAGAATATTTCTATTCCTCCCCGTTTGTAGGTAGCGAATATCTCAAAGAGCGACAGAACAAAATACTAGTATTTCAATTAGTCAAACAATCAATCAATTCGTAATTCGTCGTGTTTCACGACCTTACCCGGACCGCATGGACAGTTTCTCGTCTTCCGTTTCCAGCGCCCGATCGTCCTCTATTTTCTGTTGTTACTGCGGCACTCCTGATGGTTCCCAGTCAGGACCGTAGATCACTCGAGAGAGGTCTGCTCGGAACCAGTGAAGTTCGAATGACCGGCTGCCAGACGAGGGTATATCGGGCAGGTGCACTTCCGATCGTTGCAGTCGTTCACTCTGTCGTCGGGACCTCTCCCACTGGATCCACGTGTCGCTGATGGGCCCCACGCTTGGGACGCCAATTGTTGAAAGTAAAAAAAATGGTCAGGCGGTTGAGTCGATGTCTCTCAAGAATTTGCCCGGCGTTAAACGCCTCTAATACCATGCAAGGGTTATCAAACAAAGAGGCAGGCGCTGGAGACAGGAAGACAGGAAACGAAGTTTTATTCCGACGGAGCAGAACACATCAGATCGGACAACAAGGTGTCGTTTCGAGGTGCTCTAACAGCCTCTCTGAGGCCTGGCCTCTTATACACTGGTTTATGGCATGTGACCATTCTTTATTACAATAAAGACACTGTGAAGTAAGGAAAAGACATCCCCGGAATCCCCGTTTCCGCCCATTCCCACACGCAGCTACAGTAGAGGTCCTCGCCCACATACAATAGGAGGGGGCTATCACGCAGCTGGATGTTCCGCCGATTCTTTAGAATGTGTGCGCCTGATCGGATCTCAGGGGGTGGGGAGGCCATGATCAATAGTAGCTCCTTTGAAGAGGGGCGACTTCATACAGTAGGGGGCAACAAACTGTATCCTCCGGCTAGGTGATGGCCTGGGATCCGTGCAGACAATCGGGCTCAGAGGAAGGGGTCATCAAAGGAGAGATATTCATGAAAGAAGGGTCGGCGTGGACAATCGAGCGTAGAGGAAGGGTTTATCAAAAGAGGGGTATTCATGAAAGGAAAGGAGGTGTTGGTCAGGCGCGGGGTGTGACTCCCAGGGACAGAGTCACGCGGAGGGAGAGGGTTTATGACTTGTGCATGTGAGAGCGGGGGCAGCCAGGGTGCGTGGGGGATGCTTGCAGGGTCAGGGGAGTGCGCTAGCGATCGATGGTGAACAGGGAGACCATGGTACCTAAAATGGCTGCCGTGCATATTCGTACGTGAGTCTGGGGAATGGGCAAGATGGCGCAGATGTTCAGTTCGCAAACTAAAATTCCACAAAACTGTTTTCACCAATTTTCCATTGAGTTTTTTAATTACTAGCATGCATCAATACATTTTACTAAATGATGCTTTTATGAAATGTAACCTACAATTTCATTTTTTTTTCTTCCTAGTTGCATTTTTTTGTGAACATTTTATTTTAATAGCAAAGGATCATCAATCCTGCTTTCAAACTCTTGCAGATATTTGCATCTAATTAGATAGCATTCTGGGAGTTTTGTGGGATCCTCATATTATTCAACTTTGTAAATGTGTGTACACATTTTTACACTGGATCCACTCTCAGTAGTGCAGTCTGAGCTTACATTTCCTTAGAGCACTCACCCGAATAAGAAAGGCTTTGTATTAATGAACCATAAATACAAGTTTGTCCAGCAGCACCATATGGACACAAACATTACATTAACTGTAGTTAACGCTCTTACCTGATCCATAATGTGGTTCTGTACACTGGCAACCAAAGGGTTTGTGCTGCAGGGGGTTGGGCCTACTTGTCCCAAGGACAACATAAACATGAAAACCTATTGTACGTGACCCCAAACAATATGTCCTGGGAGTCAGGCTATAGAAATTCCTCACCCCTGGGTCCTTGCCACGGTTTCTATAAGGAGATCATGCTCTTTTCCTTCTAATTTCTAGGAACGTGTGGTCTATTGTTAATTTCGACCGACTGGTTCTTTGAGAACTTTTGCAGGATTGGTTTGCAGACTCTCCTCCGGGTGGGTATAGCCATGGTGTTGAAGTCAAAAGTTAAGGAATCTGTGGCTAGATGTCTATCAGATGAACCAGTTACTTACCTTCGGTAACACATTATCTGGTACAGACATAGTCTAGAGCAGATTCCTTAACGCCCTACCTATCCTCGGCACTTTGCGAACGATTTGTAGTGTGAGAGGTATTCCTTTTACAACCCTGGTCTATACACTGTTGGTCAGTGTTTCAAGTAGCTATGTGTTTCATCGAACCATTTGTTCTTTCTTTATGGACGTTATCTGGGTGTAAGGGTTTTACTCTTTTTTTTTTTTTCAGCACTGGTTTTATCACCAGTTAGCGTTCTTTCATGCAGCTGTGTGATTCAAGAACGATTCGGTCTTACCTTGTAGATCTTGACTTAGTATTGCCTTACCTTTCATTTCTGTTTAATGGTTGTTTCAAAGATACATTGATCTTTTTTGGCACACTGTTTTCACAGCCAGTTTCTGTAGTGGCTCTGCGTTGTGGCACGGAAGGTTTCATAGAAGAAACTGACGTCTGCACGCCAGAGGGGACTTGTGACTCCACTGACAAAACAACCGAGTCAGCATCTTCACGGAGTTGAATGACTCAGTCTCCCGACATGCAGAGGTCCTGCTGAAAAATTTCCGGATCCAGACTGACGCCTGGGGAGAATAAAAAAATTAAGGAATCTGCGGCTAGACTATGTCTCTACCAGATAGTGTGTTACCCAAGGTGTCACTCCTGGAATGTAGCGGCCGTCTGGGAGAGGTGGTGATTAGAGGAATCTGTCTCCAGCATAATCTGGGCTCCACATCAACCTGCTGGAGCTCCGGGCATTCTGACTAGCATTGAAAGCATTTCATCTTTCTGTCAATGGGAAGTTAGTACAAGTGTTCACGGCAGGGTGGGGTTGTGGATACTTTGTCAACAGACCCTTTGTCTCTGGACTTTACTGGAACAGCAGGGCATAACTCTGGTAGTTCAACACCTGGCAGATTCTCTGGACACCAGGGCGGACAAGCTCAGCCATCGATGCCTAGCGGATCATGTGTGGTGGCTCCATTCAGATGTGGCACAAGGACTCTTTCAGCAGTGGGGAGAGCCTTGGTTAGATGTGTTCGCCTCTGAAGAGAATGCGCAATGTCAGCAGTATTGCACATTGGAGTTGCCAAGGTGGCTATCGCTCAGAGATTCTTTTCATCGCAAGTGGAGCTTAGGCCTCCTGTACGCTCCCCCCCCCCCCATATCGCTTCTGCCCAGAGGTCTCAAGAAGATCGAGAATGACAGAGCCCAAGTCATTCTTATGGCTCCAGAGTGGCACAAAGAGTTTGTATCCCGAGCTTTTTCAGATGAGCATCAATCCTCTGATCAGGCTTCCCCTCTGGGAGGATTTTCTGTCACGGCAGCAGGGGAGGGTCCTCCACCCGAACCCGTCAACTCTCCAGCTCGTTGCGTGGAGATTGAGCGGTGACAGTTGTTAGCTTTTGACCTTCCTCCCGAAGTCTGTAAAGTTATCTTGGCAGCCAGGCCTCCCTCCACCAAAATGGTATACCTCTGTCGTTGTCAAAATATTTGTAAAATATTGTACACAAAATTCCATTGATCCTCTTTCTGAAATATTTCTCTTCGTTCTTACCCTTGCCCAGGAGGGCTCGGCTCTGAGTGCTCTCAAGGGTTATCTCTCTGCTCTGTCCACTTTCCTGCTACTGCCTGACCAACCCTCTTTATTTGTCTCTATATATATATATATATATATATATATATATATATATATATATATATATATATATATATATATATATATATATATAATGTACATCCAGCCCTTCTTCACAGGTGCTTGCCGCACAGAAAGGCACACAGACAGCACAATCGGCTCGCCCAGGCGAGGTTAGATATCCAACTGCTTGTAATTATTGTGCATCGTGTGGGTAAAAAGCTGTCATCAGACGCGTTTCGGGCACGTCCGTGCCCTTGCTCACTGATAATCGACAGATAGCGTGAACACACTTTTAAAATCACATCAATTGCGCGTTTTCGTGCCATGGCAATCATAGACATAGTTGAAAGACTAGTAGTTTGCTTGCACTGTTTTTGGGCTACAAATATGGGCGCCATCTTATAACATATAATGTGCGGGAACTTGACATGAAATGTGCATATTCGTCCTCGTATTTATATACACCAAAAAAGAAACATGCAATAATATACAATGTTATCTAGTGACCGTGCAGGTCTATACTCTTATCTAGCACAAATGCCTGATTATTGCATGCATTCGATGATAATATGAACAATGTCAAGTTGCACCACAGCAATCAAATTAGTTTTAAAGATGCATGCCCATTAGGGCCCCCACAACTTGCGTATCAGCGTGTGAAACCAAGATATATTAATATTCAAATCATAATGATAAAAATAATGGACACATGATCCTATGTCCCCGTGATTTCAATAGAAGTATAGTTCATCGATGGGGAAAAAAAAACATTTTGTTATTTTAAAAGCAACAAATGCTATAAGTTATACTCTGTACAAATACGCTAATGTATAAAGCTTATTGTGTTATGCTTAGAAAATGAACATCTAACACAACGCATAGCAAACATGTTATCAACCCATCATTATATAATATACAAGCGGAGGCTCTCAAAGATCTCGCTTGAGATAGCAATGTGTGGAACATACTGGACCATTACACAGTGTCACTGCGCTGTCGACTAGTCTTCCTGCATCTATGTTAACAGACTTTGTGTGTGACTGAATGATACTATGCGTGTTCCGCTAATTTGGGTGCTCTCATGTAGTGTAGTCTCTATTTTCCCAATAGGCCCTGCGCATTGGAATAACATAAACAGTAGTATCGACGTAGAAGTGCGGATCTTCCAGGCCTCTACTGACTATGCTAAACTTAATTGGGTTTGTTACCAACCAGCTCAGAGGTCACTGGAAACTTTCTTCTCTGAAAGGAAGTGATCAGCTTCCCTGGTACAGACAAGAAGGGATTCAGTTTTCCAACAACCGTGCAACATGACAACTTTGCTCCTCAGATAAGAGTCAATCTCTAGAGTCGTGTGAACAATAGACAGTTATTTTACTCAGTCAGTGGTTGTGCAGTTTACTTTCACAATATGTAGAGAATAGAGAGACGGGCGTTTTCAATAAAGGGTAACATTTATTGAACAGTCTTTCTTCTCGTACAAGAGAAATGAATTGCCACAATTGCAAGACTTGTTATTATAAAAAGTACGTACAGTAAGATGAGTATTGCGAAATAATACTGTAAAAGCATTGATATGGTTTCTTAGCCATACAATGGTTTAAAATGAATAAAACATATATACATTCATATATACATTAGGCTAAAATACTCAACTGGCGCTTCTAACTACGCCTACCCCAGTGTACCTGACCTAAGCCTAATACTTGGGAGGGGAGTAAGTAAGTAGCTATAAGTTAAGTTGGCTTTGCCAAGGTTTGCTTCAAGAATTCTCTCTAAGGGTTTAGTCAACACCATACCTCTGGAATAGAATGATGGAGGTCTGGTATCTCCTTCAGGGAACTCGATATCCCAATCACTCGCAAGAGTGGCTTGGAAACGCCGGAGCTGGATTTCTCGGCAGGAGAGAAGACAGCGTCTCTCTCAGCGCGTCGAGGAAGAGGAGGAGGGGCAGCGTCCGCGGGCAGCTTGCATCTGCTGGGCTCTTGCAGGGGACGGCTGTTCAGCTCCTAAGTTCACCACACCATCGTTCGCTAGTTAGCAGCGATAGCAGTAGCGATAGCAGCTATGGTATCATCAGCATAACAGCAGCGATGGCATTGAGGCAGCTAGCGTTTGCTTAAGGCAACGTTAATAATATTTATACTTGAAAGGTGCCTTGTTTGACGTAAGTTTTTGGACATAAGACGTCAATAAAGATGTCACTAGGAAGTGATCGTCTATCAGTGCTCATTAGAGTTCTATTACTAATCAAAACATAGCAAGCGGGGATTTCCCAGGTTGCTGAATTTTTATCTTGTTGAAGAACTCGGAGTGTTAATCTAGGAATCTTAGATCGTAACTTCTGCTATGTCATTGCACTAATGGGCTGCAAAGGAAGTGGCAGAGGAAGCTATTCTGAAATGTGGCTCTGTTCGTGTGAGGCCAGAGACGAGTTTCTGAATATTGCATTTGATCGGTTATGCCAATATAGGGAATAAATTGATTTATAGCCGTATAGGGGCATAAGGTCACAGTATCGATCAGGGTCCTAGATTAGAACGCGACACTCATAGTGCATGGGCTTCCAATGAGGAAAATGATAAAAACTAAAGTGCAAAAAGTGCTTGTGAAATCAATGGTGAAAAAATTCATCATCTCGACTATGGGGTTTTTGGGTTCATCTCATATTTTCAATCTTGTGTGTACGTGAGCGCACTGCTAAAATGGCTCAAAGACTGATATCAGTACAATTAGAATGGTCTGCTTGCAGTAGTTCTCGATACTGGGATTAGCTCACAAAAAGTTGTGCAGGTCTTCCCCCATATTGAGACCTCCTGGGCTCTTGCTGTTACTGAGAACTATATAGCGTGATTCAAGTTGCCGCAGCTGTTTCTCGTAGTCTCCACCTCTTTTGTTAGTAGCTACAGCGTCTATGACGAAATATTTAAAATCCGCCAAGTTCTTATTATGAGCGGATTGAAAATGTCGGGCCACCGGATGGCTCTGATCTGCGTGCAAAATAGCACGCAGGTGCTGCAATATGCGTTGATGCACTGGGAGCTTGGTGCTGCCGACATATTGTAAATTGCAGCTGCAGGTGAGGACATAAACTGATAGTTCAGTGCGGCAAGTGAAATGATCGCGTAGGGGTATGGGGTTAACTTCATAAGGAGTTGTATATGTTCTTGTATTAACTCCAAATTTGCAAGCTCTGCACGAGCTGCAACGGTAGAAACCCCTGCGAGGGGACAGCCAATTGCTGGCCTTGATGGTCTCGGGACTGTTCTTTACCAAATCGTTTCTCATGGCATATGCTCGTCTAAATGTGACGGTTGGTGTTGTTGGCATAATATCTCTGAGAACTTGGTCTGTTAAAATGATAGGCCATTGTTGTTTGATGATCTTGGTCATCTGTTTGGATTGACGGCTGTAGCCTGTGATGAGTCTGAAGGCATTGATATCTCCTGGCTGTGTGGCAGTGGAGTTTTTCTCTCTATCAGGATTCAATAAATCATGTCTCCCTAGCTTCTTGCTGACATTTGTCTCTCAAAATAGGACAGCTACATGCTCTATGAATTCGTAGAAACTCCCCATAGGGGATGCTCCTAATAGTGTGCTGGGGGTGAAAACTTGACACATGAAGAAATGAGTTGCCGGAAGTTTCCTTCCTAAATAGACTGGTGACAATCTCATTCTCAATGATGTCAATTCTCACATCCAGGAAGCTAGCCTTGGTGCTGCTGATATTCGCTGTAAAATGGAGATTTAATTGATTCACATTGATAGCCTGTACAAACTGCCTTGCCAATGCCTCAGTCCCTCTCCAAATAATGAATATATCGTCGATATATCTCCAATATTGGATCACATTATTGGACCACATTTCTTTGTGTTCAACCATGAGGACCTGCTCCTCCCACCAGCCTACGTGGAGCCCCGCGTAGCTGGGGGAGAAACATGACCCCATGGCGACACCCCTTGTTTGTTTGAACACCTCATCATTGAACAGGAAAGTATTATTAATCAAACATTTCTCTGTCATTTGCATAAGCATCATGCTATGATTCAATAGTTCAACAGGGCGTCTGTCCAAATAATGCTTCATAGCACGTAGACCATCCGTGTGGACTATACTCGTGTATAAAGTCGATATATCCAACGTTATTAGCAAGAACTCATTTGACCAAAAACATTCCCAAACGATAGAGAGCAGGGGAGGGTCCTCCACCCGAACCTGTCAACTCTCCAGCTCGTTGCGTGGAGATTGAGCGGTGACAGTTGTTAGCTTTTGACCTTCCTCCCGAAGTCTGTAAAGTTATCTTGGCAGCCAGGCCTCCCTCCACCAAAATGGTATACCTCTGTCGTTGTCAAAATATTTGTAAAATATTGTACAGAAAATTCCATTGATCCTCTTTCTGAAATATTTCTCTTCGTTCTTACCCTTGCCCAGGAGGGCTCGGCTCTGAGTGCTCTCAAGGGTTATCTCTCTGCTCTGTCCACTTTCCTGCTACTGCCTGACCAACCCTCTTTATTTGTCTCTCTCTCTCTCTCTCTATATATATATATATATATATATATATATATATATATATATATATATATATATATATATATATATATATATATATATATATATATATATATATATATATATTTTCTTTCTGAAAAGGCTTGTACGTATGTTTCCCCCTTTGCGCTTCATTATGCCTCAATGGAATCTGAACTTGGTTCTCACTTAATCATGTATGCTCCCTTTTAAACTATATCCAATTGTCCCCACCGGCTGCTTACCATCAAGACAGCTTTTCTAGTATCTATAACATCTGCCCAGAGGGTGAGTGAGATGTAGGCTTTATCATCCAAGCCTCCTTATCCTATGATAGTCCAAGACAAGGTGGTGCTTCGCACCCGGGCCTCTTTCCTACCTAAGTTGGTGACCCCATTCCAATTGGGACAATCTGTCACCATGCCCGCTTGTTGTGCTCCTCTGCATCCCTCTAAAGGAGACGAAAGACTCCACCGTTTGAACCCAAAAAGAGCGTTTTCCTTCTACCTAGACAGACAAAAGAGTTCCAGGTGGACAACCAGTTCTTTGTGGGCTAAAAAAAGGTTGGACATTTCAGAAACAGACCATTTTGCACTGGGTCGTTCTCTGCATCAAGTTCTGCTACACCCTAGCTAAAAAGCAGCTTTTTCACCAGAGTAAAAGGTGCGACCACAACATTGGCACGTGAAGTTCCAATCCTGGACATCTGCTAGGCAGCAACGTGGGCATTCTTGCACACGTTTGCCTAACACTACTGCCTAGACAGTCCAGTTCACCGGGTCGGGCATTTCGCCTGTTCAGTCCTGCCGGACTTCCTAGTATAGTCCATTTGTCTGCAGCCCACCGCCAAGATGTTATGACTTGGGTATCTATTCAAAGGAAAGAAATCTGCTGCTAGAAGTCTCTATCAGATGAACAAGTTGCTTTGCTTCGGTAACACATTACCTGGTGGAGACAAAATCTTGCTGTTTTTTCCTTACATACCCACCCATACCTCACCGATTTTTGGACACATTTCTAGGGCTAGGGTTGCTCCCCTTTCAGGGCACTAGTTTTGACTAGCAGTAAAAGAACTAAGGCAGACCAAGGTCGAGCACATCCAATCCATATGTACATTGAAAAAGTAAAAAAGTGGTGCAATCACTTTCTGCACCCTCTGTCCGAAGGTGCCACTATTAGCCAAAATTTTCAAGAAAGCTGGAAGGTGCACTCGTTGTGGAGTCAATAAAGCAAGCAGAGATCTGTTCCAAAAGTGCTTCTTTGGGGCGTGGCTAGCAGCCAACCATGGCGGCTGCTTAAGAGACAGGCTCCGTAGTTGAAGCGGCCTCTCCTTAAATCCGGCAACTAATCCGATTACTTACCGATCTCTAACGGAGAGATCCGACGCCCAGGACCGGGCAGAACAGACGGCGGCAACTTTGACAAAAATCCGAAACCGGGTGGCGAAGCACGGACTACGCTCCTTTGTTGCCTGGGGCGGAGCAGAGAGCTCCTGCATGACCTAAAAACTCAGTGGTGCTATAACCTCCTTCCACGAGCGGCAGCTAACTGAGCCACGTACTCCCCTTCAATGACACTGGTGGGGGAATAAGGGACAATACCGGCATGACTGCTCTAACCACTCAGGAAGGTCACCTTTGTAATCACTGCCAGCCTCGCTAATACCCTACGGACTGGTGCCTACTGCAGACCCAATAGGTGCCAAATAGACCCATATAGAGGAGGTGGGGAAGGACCCTGCAGCTAGGTGAGAACGGCGCAACATGCTGCCGTAACAAATGATGGGACCTGGAATGGACACGCAGGCCAGATTTTACCACTAGCATATGCCCGTAGGAATACGCTGGACATTTCTCATTCTTTAGACCGGACGGGGTCTGACAGGAGAGGGTAAGGAGTGACACAGCTGACGAAGGTGCATAGATCGAAGTGGCCTATCAAGAAGGGGTGGTGGGCTACATCCTGCACAACGGCAAGACTGGATATATCCGGCGCCCCGGTATACGTTGTCATACGTGGGACGGGTCCGGACAGCGAGCGACGAAGACCGTAGCGGCCGTCGGAATGGCGGGCAAGGGCCCCAAGAGAGGTACGAAACAGACCCGCATAGATAAATTTACCTGCGACAAGGGCACCTCCTCCCCAGCTGGAAGCAAAACGACAGCCGAAAAATCCGCAGACGGAAATGGGGGAAAAAAGGCAACACTCGACGACGTCATGCGAGCGCTGACGCAAATGCAGGCAACAGTAGGCACAATCTCTACAGAAATTACTTTGATTAGGGTGGACTTTCACAAAATGTCAGAAAAGGTCAGCTCCATGGAGGTAGTCACAAAATCACTGGTGGAGGATGTGTCAGAGCTACAAACGGCTGTGGAGCGGATATCGGCAGAAAACAAGACGCTGAGGGAAAGGCTGGACGATCAGGAAGGACGCTCAAGGCGGAATAACATCTGAATAATTGGAGTTCCAGAATCTGAGGGCACCAGGGCGACAGACCTTTATGTGGAGGACCTAATTAAACAAGAGCTTAAACCCAAGGGACTGTCCACCTTCTTCTCTGTAGAGAGAGCACATCGTGTCCCAGGGGGTCGGCCAAAACCAGGTGCGGCCCAACGGCCTATCATCGCCCGCCTATTCAATTTTCGAGACAGGGACGTAATCCTGCAGGCAGCGCGAGTTTCCCCCCCAGTCAAGGTCCTGAATTCTACGCTATCCTTCTTCCCGGACTACACGGCGGAGGTCGCACGCAGAAGGACAACGTTCATCGAAGTGAAGAAAGAACTTAGGAAAAGGGTGATTCCGTATTCAATGCTCTTCCCGGCCAGGCTGCGAATTGTGACGGACAATAAGACCTGGTTCTTTGACACCCCATAGATCGCCGAGGACTGGCTGGAAGGCTGGAGGCCGGCTAGTCAACCTCGCAGATCAAACAGGACGCATGGGTCACAGGGCAATGATCTACACCAGCACTCTCAAGCATCAGGAGGAGTGGCGGAGGATGGATCGCTACCAAGAGATAATGTGGATGAGGAAGACAACGAAGAAGAATAAACACCCGGTAACTGTATAGTACCGTCATTCTATTTGACTGCCTGAAGAACTGCAGCTGGACACTGGGCGGAGGTCCTCCACGGAGGGGGAGAGAGGCCGCTGACTCCGGAGAGTCCTCTACCCCAGCGAGCAAGTATACTGTATTGGGGATGGGCTAAGCACTCTGCTAAGTTGGGGGGGCGGGCAGTTCAGGGTCCGTATAGCAGGGGGGCAGGGAGGGGGGGAGTTGGGGGTGGGGATGTTTCCATTTGTCTTCATTGTTTGACTCAGGGAGGTGGTGTGTAGAAATGGATAACCCAGCAGACATGCAGCTGACACAGCAGCAATGGCTCATACTGATCCCAGATCTTTCGCCACCCGAGGGTAGTGACACAGGGCACACGAGAAGGTCTGGGGGGTGGATATGGCATATAGAGGAAGACACATTGACCAACACTAACATGACACAGCAGGCTACATCCATGAAGCACTCCTACTATTCCCCACAAGAGAGACATGGCGCAGAGCTCACAGACTGATGCTGGGGATGGAGGACCACGCACAGGGCCAGTACCACCACTGCACCTGATGTCTTGGAATGTTAGAGGGTTGGGAGACGAGATTAAGCGAGGACTGGTTCTACAGAGCATTCGAAGGTTAGGCCCTGCCTTGGTCCTATTACAGGAAACCCACCTGGTGGGCACAGTTAGTCAGGCATTGGACAGACGGGGTTACCACATGATAGTGCATTCGGCCTTCACCTCAGGGTCACGCGGAACGGGCATTCTAATGCGGAGATCATCCCCCTTCATACTAAAAACCACTAAAACAGACGACCAGGGCCGCTTCGCGGCAGCGCATGGACATTGGGAGGGTAGACCGGTAAATATAGTGCCAGTGTACATTCCTCCAGCACTCCACATGATTGCCTTTCCGGATCTGGGGAAATTCTTACTTGAACTGCCAGAAGGCGACCTTCTTATAGGAGGGGATTTTAATGCAGTGGTACACAGCACACAGGATAGGTTCCCGGTACGGACACAACCCGTGGGCCCCTCCAGATTCACTGACTTTCTAGAGGCGCAAGGGCTAGTGGATATCTGGTGACAGTTACATCCAGAAGAACAGCAATACACATATTACTCCACAGTACATAATAGTCTCTTATTGACTACTTCCTCACCTTGGGAGAAGGCCTCCTTAACACATTCGACACAGACAACATTCAAATTAAACCCAGAGGCATATCTGATCATTCCCCGATTGTGCTGACGCTGTCCTGTTCAAAAAGGACTCGTAAGAGAGTGTACCCGATTTTTTCGGGCTATTTACAGATACCGCCCATAAGAAAAGACTTGAAGAAAACGACCCAGCACTACTTCGCCGAGAATACAACCTCGGTAACATCACCTACGATCGTGTGGGAAGCTTATAAAACCGTATTGAGAGGGCAGGCCATAGCAATCATAACGGGACACAAGCGGAAACAAAAAGAGGAATTGCTAGAGCTAGAAGCGCAACTAAACAGGGCAAATTTGGCCCATATGGCTGACCCAACGGTAGATACACTGCACTCGTTACAGCTTTCTCAGCGGCTTCACAATGACCACCTACGACGTAGGGTGGTCAGGAATATCGAAGAAACGGCACATAGAGTTTACAACATAGGGGATAAAGCGAGTAAGCTCCTGGCATGGCTGGATAAAAAGAAGACAGGAGGCAGACACATTTTACAACTGCGGGGCTCCGACGGAGAAATGCATACACGCCCGTCGGAAATAGTAGAAGCCTTAGCGGATCACTACCATAAGGTATATACGCCAGATGTCAAAATAACACCAGAGATGGCAACGGTGGCACTTCACAATGTACAGACCCAGACCCTAACACGAGAAGCCGCAGAAAAATGGGAAACTGACTTATCACTGGAAGAGATACAGTTAGCAATCAATGCGCTCTACTCCGGAAGGGCTCTGGGTTCCAATGGGATCCCCATTGAATGGTACAAAGCAATGTCTGAGATGTTGAGTGAGCCACTACTGGCTATGTATAATGATAGTCTAGAAAGAGAGATCCTGCCCCTCGACCAGAGGGTAGCGACTATTGTGGCGATTCCGAAACTGGACAAACCACTTGTAGAATGCACATCGTACCGCCCGATATCGCTCATTAATGCAGAGGCTAAAATTCTAGCAAAGCTGTTAGCCAACAGATTGATGCCCCACCTCGCCCATCTAATCCACCCGGATCAGTCCAGGTTCATGCCACATAGGAGCACGGCATTGAATCTCAGAAGGGTACACGGAGCGATAGCTCGATCCCCTTTGTTGACTGAACCAGCAGCCATCCTGTCATTAGACGCCAGGATGGCGTTTGACATGGTGGAATGGCAATATCTCTTTGCGGTGCTGGCACACATGGGTTTTGGCCCCAAGTTTATTTCATGGATAAGGCTCTTGTACGCTAGCCCGGTGGCACATTAACAGCGAACGGGCATATCTCCCGCGAGATACCACTAGCTAGAGGGACGAGACAGGGGTGCCCACTCTCACCTTTGTTATTCGCCTTAGTCCTGGAACCACTGGCCGCCACGATCCGGGCTTCCCCGCTTTTAAGGGGGATACCCTGGGGAGACAACTGGGAGGACAGAGTCTCCCTTTATGCTGATGACCTGCTAATTTATTTGTCGGACCCAGAGAGGAGTATACTGATACTCCAGTCGCTGTGTGATGAACATGGCCAAACATCCGGATATACTATTAACTGGTCGAAGTCCATTATCTACGAGCTAAGGGGTCCCTTACCGAATTTTCCAGCGGACTGCCCACTGACGGTAGCGGGCTCCTCCTTTAAATACCTGGGGATCCATGTCACCCGTGATGACCGGGTCTTTTATGAACTGAATTTGTTACCACCTATAGATCGACTGAAGGCTGACGTGAGACATTGGAAAGCGCTCCAGCTGACGATGCTAGGGAGGGCAGCGCTGTTTAAAATGATGGCGCTGCCACGGTTCCTCTATGTATTAGAAAATGCACCGGTTATGATATCGCCCGAATACTTCCGAAAGGTGACGGCTGAGATAACTGGATTGCTATGGGGTAATCGTCCAGCTCGCATAGCAAACGTGAAGCTCGTTCGGGACTGGTACGATGGCGGGATAGCCCTGCCCAATGTGCAAATGTATTATTGGGCGGCACAACTTAAAGTTATAAACCATTGGCTCCATGCCCCGCAAGACAAACCGGCTTATTTAGCGGATAGAGCGCAACTGGGCACTCAGTTTATTGGCCCCGCCGTATCATAAAGGTACTGCGGCAAAACTAATAGGCCCAACCAGACACACAGTAGCACTATGGCATAGAGCACAAACAAGACTCAAATGGGGGGGTGTTATAACTAAACTTACACCCTTGTGGGACACCAAGGCCTTAGGACAATTAAGGCATAGCAAAGGATTCACACAATGGGATACCATAGGAATCTCCACGGTAGGTGATATGTGGACAAAGGAAGGGGTGATCCCGTTCGAGCGCCTCCAACAACAATACCACCTGGGCCCTAACGAAACCTATCGCTATATACAAATACGACATGCACTAATGACGGCCATTGAGATAGGTACGGAGGTACCGGAATCGTCACCGCAGGAAGACCGCCTGTTAACTGATTACATGGAGACTAGTGCCACTTCCCTAACTTACCGGAAACTAATAAATAACTTACCAGACCCATTACTTAAATTGCAAGAAAAATGGGAGGGCGAACTGGGGGCAATGGACGACACAGATTGGAACGCAGCGCTGGCAACCCCCAAAGAGGCGGGTATTTCCTCAAGATTCCGACTGGTGCAATTTAAAATACTGCACCGAGTTTATTTTACAAGGACCGCGCTACACAAAATACATAGAGCTGACCACCCATATTGTCTCAGAAGCTGCGGAGTTGAGGGTACACTGCTACACACACTTTGGGAGTGTCCGATTATTGCTGACTACTGGCGACAAGTGCTGCGTACCATTTCCCAAACTCTAGAGGTCTCCCTTACACCCGACCCGCGCATATGTCTGTTAAACGTGTGGGGACCGAATGATTTGACACGCCAGGGGCAGCAATGGGCTACTGTGGGGATAATGGTAGCCAAACGGGATATAGCACAGAAATGGGGGGCGATCAAAACGCCGACTCTGGCGCAGTGGTGCAGACATATGGACATGCTTCTAGTGATTGAAAGAGCAGTTTATAAAATGAGAGCTAACCCTCGCAAATGGAATAAGATATGGATGCCTTGGAATAGTTACCGGAGGATATATGTGAGCCCTTACCGGAGGAGGACGTTGATAGCTCAGAGTGGCTGGTCATGCAGAAATGTTGTTACTGTGGGCTTAATAGATGAGCCAATTCCCTCACCTGTAAGACCCTGGGGATTAATGGACTTGGGTTGTGTGTATGGGTTGTTCTACCAATATGTAAGATAGGAAGGGGGTACGATGCAGAATATGTCGCTTGACGAACCTATAGAGTCACATGTTTGTTTATGGTTATAAAATATAAAAGAAAGACGCACACGGATCTCTTCGAGAATGAGAAATGGACTTTCTGCTACACTGTCATTAAAAGGTTACCGGCCGAGATTGTCAGATGGGAAAATTGTTTGCTTAATTTTGACAAAGTATTGAAGTATATGGCAGCGGCCTCAGGGTTGTAGGTAAATGCTGTGTATGTGATGCAGACCTCAATAAACGTCTTTACCAAAAAAAAAAACCCCAAAAAAACCCAAAAGTGCTTCTTTTATTCCATTGTTTCTTAAAAACTAGCACACGGTCAACGCGTTTCGTTCCCAATTTTGCCAGAGGGAACTTCGTCAGGGCTCCACAATAACCAGCTGGGCCAAAATTTTCAGAAGTATTTTGAGTAGGTCAGGGCCTCAGAGGCAGGGTATAGCCTCGAAATCGTATGAAATCACAAAAATTTAGCACCCCATCGAATGTATAGTATGTATCCCAGATACTGTATTGGAGATATAAGAAAATCCCAGTCACCACCGTCCAATCGGGTGACAAATTATCTGTGCTGTCTTGGTATAGATGCTATTAGAACAGCAAAGTCGTAAAGATTACGGCATGATAACCGGAAAGAACACTAGTTTTGACTAGTCGGTTTACTTCATGGCTCTGCGCTACTGCCATGGATAGTCGTGGAAAATAACTGACATCTGTGCACCTGGGTGTCTCCTATATAGGTGACCGTAATGTCACTTCCTGCGCCAACGACGCCACGTGGAACCCAACGGCACACAGGGGTACTGCTCATGCAAAAGTTTCCGGATCCAGTCTGACGCCTGAGAAATTCAAAGGTAAGGAATCTCCAGCTAAATATTGTATCTATCAGATAGTGCATTACCAAATGTAAGTAACTTGTTCAATTCAACCAAGCAAAAGCTTCTCATTTAGTAGACTGGGCTGCACATAGGAGAGCTACTTACTGGTAGCCGGAGAGCTACTTGTGGTTCACGAGGTACTCGCTGGAGAAGCTTGGTCCAGATTCTATGCTGGACTGAGCCTGAGCAGAGATCACTAAAGGAATAGCACCATTTCCTCCTCTTTCCACAACCGAGAGACCAACTGTGGACAAACAGACTTGTTTTTAGTGAATAAATGACATTAGCAGCAGAAATTCAGAAGATGAGCACTGCACTGACTTACTATCTGGCAGGCTTCTCTGACTCTTCACTGCTGGTGGCCTGCATGAGCCAATCCCTTACTGCATGAAGAACCTGCTAAGCCCTGAAAGCCTTATCAGAAGTCAGGATATGGATGCAGTGGCGACTCCTCCGCTATAGCGGAAGAGCGTCTCCCCCTCGCCAGCCTCAAAATCCGAAAAATAAAGTGATAATAAAGTGTTTATCATTTTATTTTTGTTCCATTGAATGAGGATTGGGTGGCGAGGCCATCGCGGAGCAAGGCAGGGGTGCGAGTGATTAACACTGTGATTCAGTGCGCATGATGGTTTGGCCGGCCGTCTCAGGCCGGCCAAAGCATCGTGCGCTGTGAAGCTCTCTCCAACCCCAGCTGCATTGCTGAGTTGAAGACTGCAGTCACAATCCTGATGCTGGTTTCATGAATGAGAGTAGCGTCAAGAATGGGCGCACGGGGGGCGTGGCTTCGAGGGCGAAGATGGCGGACGCGGCTCTGTAGAGCTCCTGCCGGCCCGATCTTTATCCGCTAACTTATCCTGGCCCTACCTCCTCTTCCCCCATCTCATCTAGTGCAGGAGTTTGCTGGAGTCCGGCGGATCCCAGTGGTATGCTTCTTTGAGCTCCGTACGCCCGCTGGCGTGACCATCGAGGGCCGTCCATCCTGGGCCTACTTGCCGCGTGGCGAGCCGGGGCCTCGATTTCTTGCCTGCCCGCTGGGGCGCCCTGAGGCCGGCCGGGCATCATCCATCTTAGCCCGCGCCGTCGGGGAGGAGTCACTGGCGCTGAGGACTGGGGCTCGTGACCGTGCACTGTGGAGTGGGGTCCTGGCACGTCGATGGTGTGGGCCAGAGGTGTACCCTGATCAACCCGCCCTGACTCTCTCGTGGGGCTGCGGCGTGTCCGGAGACAGAGGACCGGGTGGCGCCGGTCCAGCGATCCAACGTTGAGCCCTTGCCTGGTGGTCCCGGCCCCTTGGTGGTACAGGGGGCCCCCACTTCAGGGCCTGCACCATCTCCCGGCGAAGTGGGGCGAGCTACACCCGCATTCATTCCGCCTGCTGCTTGCTTCTGTGAGGTGACCCATAGCGGATACTTTCCACCGGACTGCCCCGCCGGCGGCCATGACGAGAGGCAGGGGCGGCCTAACCGCGGCCACAAAGGGACCCATCGACAAGTTCACCGGCCCAGGGAATGGTGCTGGGGCGGCCGGAGGGAGTCAGCGGACAGGCCCGGACAATGCAGCACTGCTCATGGCCATCACGCAATCCCGTGACATGTTGGACGCGAAGATCGGCGTGGTGGGCGCCGACGTGATGTTGCTGCGCCAAGACCTCTGCAATGCGGTAGCTCGCATCACAGAGACAGAATCCAGGGTCACGACGGTGGAGGGCGATGTAGATGCCCTGAAAAAGAGGGTCGCCGACCTGGAACAGACGCAGCGGGGCCTAGCGCACCGGGTGGAGGACGCTGAAGGGCGGGCACGGCGAAATAACCTACGCTTTGTGGGCTTTCCGGAGGGATGCGAGAAGGGGCCTATGGACGTATTCCTTTCCCGGTGGCTGGAGAGCTGGCTGCCCCCAGACGTCCTGTCAAGCTGTTTTGTGGTGGAACGAGCCCACCGGGCCCTGACACAGAAGCCTCCGGCTGGGGAGCGGCCTCGCCCGATCATAGCCCGGATCCTGAACTACCACGATAGAGATGTCATCCTTCGGGAGGCGAGGCTCAAGGACACCCTACTGTTCGATAATTGCAAAATTATGATCTTCCCGGACTATACAAAGTTGGTTCAACAGCAGCGGCACTCCTTTCTGGCGGCCAAGGCTAGGCTCCGGGGCCTCAAACTCCAATACTCGTTGCTGTATCCGGCCCGCCTCCGTGTCATTTATAACTCGAGGACCCACTTCTTCGACACCCCGGAGGCTGTCTTTGCCTGGACTGACGAGGCGGTTCGGCTTCGCCCACATGTTCAGCCGGGGCTTCACTCCGGCTCTTCCCGCAGTTCATCTCAGGAGCGGGGCGATCAACGGGCCAAGGGGGAGCGGCACCGCAAGTCCCGATCGAGGCGGAGATCCCTGTCTCGGGACCCTCTGTTGGGGGACACACAGCCAGAGACGGATCATTCTGGCGGGGGGTCGTGACTCCTATCCATTGTCCCTTGACATCCACATCTCTGTTGGGGCCACCTGCTGCGACGGCGGATTGCTGCACGACGGTCCGGTCCGGGTCTGGTGCAGTATTACCTGGCCTTTACGGGCTTAGCTGGGACTCCTGTGGACAAATGCACTGTATTTTGCGATGTTATTACTGATGCTTATTGATGGGGGGGGAGGGTGGGGCACGTTTTGTGGGCTGCCTCCTCCTGTTGGGGTTGGGGAGGTTTTTGGGTGTGTGCTCGGCGGGTACTGAGGGGTTAAGTGGGATCCATTGGCATGCCTAGCTTCTGGTGCTCTGTTTTGTGCCTGAACTACCGTATGCCGCGACAGGTACTTCATTGTTTCTTGAGGTATTGGGGTGGGGGTGGGGGGTCTGGGATGGTTTGGTGGCGTGTTGGGGGGGTTGGCATTGTGGGGGCTAGGGGTATTGGGGTACTGTTCGTTGGGGTGCACGTGATCTTTCTGACCTATGCTGCTGTGGGGTTTGGGGCGTGGGCCGGGGGCCGGGGAGTGTGGGGTTGGATGAGTCGTGATGATGGCTGACGTCCCTCGCTTGGCGCCTACTGGCGCCTCTATGCATATTCTTAGCTGGAATGTCCGGGGTCTCTTGGATAAGATAAAACGGGGGGCTGTACTTCGCTGGGCCAAAAGGGATCTTGCTGATGTGCTCATGCTCCAGGAAACGCACATGCTAGGTACGAAGGCCCTCAGTCTCCAGCGCTTTGGCTTCCACCAGGTGTTCTATGCCGGGTTTGCCAGGGGTTCCAGGGGGGTGGCCATTCTTATCCATAGGCGCCTGGCGTACACTCACGAACGTCAATGGCTCGACCCCCAGGGGCGCTTTGTGTTTATCCAAGGGAAGGTTGGTGTGGAGCCTGTGGTGTTTGGATGTGTGTATGCTCCCCCCCCCCTGCAATGGGCCTTGGCTGAGCGGTTATTTGCTTTATGGGCTGAACTCCCTGATTCCTTGGCGGTGATTGCCGGCGATTGGAACGATGTTGTGAATGTGGCTGTGGACCGGCAGCGGAGGCTGGGGGTGGCACCTGTCCCCCCTCCTACGCGGTTGGGCGCTATGTTGGATGTGCTGGGGTGGGCAGATGTGTGGAGGCATCTACATGCGGAGCGCCGCGAGTACACATACGTCTCTGCGGTTCATGGCTCCCTTTCGCGCCTGGACTATGTCTTCGTCCCGAGGGCCTACCTTGCCAGAGTGAAGGGGGCGACAATACGGCCTCGCGGGCTCTCCGACCATTCCCCGGTGGCGGTCCAGATAGACCTGCATAGACCGCGCCGGCCCTTCCGGTGGCGGATGTCCACGTGGCATCTGCAGCGACCTGACTATTCCCAGCATCTCCGTGGCGCTATTGCCCAGTACTGGCAGGATAATCTCGATGTAGGGGTGGACGCGGTGACTGTCTGGGAAGCCATGAAACCGACACTGCGGGGTATTGATCTGGCTGGGTGCGCGTCTGCTCGCCGGGCTCGGCTGGAGGGCATAGCCGCGGCGGCGGAGCGGGTGGAAGACCTGGAGGCTCGCCACAGAGATGCGGCGGATGACACCACCCTACGACAGCTCCTACAGGCGCAGCAAACGCACTCGTCGATCTTGTTAAATGAAGCTCGTCAGGCGTGGCTGGCCACCCGTAGCCGGGTATATCAGTGGGGCGACAAATCATGTAAGATGCTCCATCGGCTCTGTCAACAAACCCTGCAGCCCCTTACGCTCCCAGGCCTCGTGGATGCTGCGGGAGTGGCTATTACAGACCTGGCCACCCTTGCTGCGAGCTTTAAGCACTATTATAGATGTCAATATGCCTCCTGGGAAACTCTTGCCCCTGCTGCCATCGCAGACTATCTTACATCGGTCCCCCTGGCTGCTGTGTCTGATGAGGTGCATGATGCTCTGGACCTCCCCCTGACAGCTGAGGAACTTGGAGACGCACTGGGTCAGTTGAATGTGGGCAAAGCACCTGGACCAAGCGGCTTCCCTAGTGAATTCTATAGAAAATTCCATCTGCAGCTCGGGCCGCATTACCTACGCGCATTGGAGATGGCGCGCGAGCAGGGCCGCCTCCCACCGGACTGGCGGCATGCCGAGATCGTTGTGTTCCAGAAGCCGGGAAGGCCCCCAGACAGTCATGACTCCTACCGGCCTATCTCCCTTATTAACTTTGAGGCCAAGCTTTTGGCCAAGGCGCTCGCGAATCGCCTGCTTCCCCACGTCACTGCTCTTGTTCATCCTGATCAGGCTGGCTTTATGCCACGCCGGGCGACGCGGCACAACATACGGCGGGCGCAGGCAGCGATTGATGCTATCGGTGCTTCAGAGGATCAGGCGGCGTTGTTGCTGGCCGACATTGACAGCGCCTTCGATTCAGTCAGCTGGACCTTCCTCTTCACCCTTCTGCCGCTGCTGAACCTCGGCCCGGTCTTCATCTCATACGTTCGCTTGCTCTACACGGAGGTTACTGCCTCGGTGCGGATCTCGGGGGCGGCCTCGGCACGGTTCCCGGTGACCCGGGGCACACGTCAGGGGTGCCCGCTTTCCCCCTATCTGTTTGCGCTGGCCATGGAGCCGCTAGCTGCCAGGGTCCGCACTGATGCGCTGTATCGGGGCTTCGTCTGAAGCGTGGACCACACGGACCGCATTGCCTTATATGCGGACGATGTGCTGTTCTTTATGACAGACCTTCGAAATACGGGCCCTCGAGTTCTGGAGTTGATGCAGGGCTTTGGCCAAGCGTCGGGACTCTTTCTTAACCCGCGCAAGTCGACTCTTTGGGTGCTGGGCGGTGGTGCGGTGGACTTTCCATGGGCTGCGTCCCTTCGGATAGCAGTGGAAGGAGTGAAATACCTGGGAGTTTTCCTCTCTGCCTCGCCCACGGAGGCGTGGGGCCGGAACATTCAACCGGTCTGGGACCGGGTCCAGCTGGACATCAAAACGTGGACGCGTATGCCTCTTAACATTTACGGTCGGTCGGCCATTTTCAAAATGGTGGCCTTACCCCGTCTCCTTTACCAGCCGCAGAATCACCCCTATCCGATTGATCCGCAGTGGTTTCGCAGTGTTGATTCGGTGCTGGGCAGGTTCTTGTGGGCTGGAGGTGCCTCCAGAGTGGCGCTCCGTACCTGCTTCCTCTCTACTTACTGCGGCGGCTTGGCTACCGCGGATATGCTGTCCTACTATCAGGCCTCCCATCTCCTGGTGCTCAATGAATGGTGGTATGGGGACCGCTGTGACCCGGCCTATGCCCTAGAGCACTATCTGATGGGCGACGCCTCCCTTCACACACTGCTGTATTCGGCCAAGAGGAGACGGTTGCTCCCGCGTGTTACCCAGACAGTGTTTGCTGTCTGGCGGAGGGCCCTGCACCGCATGGGATGGTGGGGTAAACTTACGGCGGAGACTCCGCTGTGGCGTAATGGCCTACTGCCGGCGCTGGCGTCGCTGCAGGGCTTCGACGGCTGGGACGCAATAGGGGTTTCGTCCTTGGGGCATGTCCTCTCCGGCACCACTCTTAAATCCTTTCAGGAACTCAGCACTGAGTTTGGCATGCCCAGGTCCCAGTTCTTTCGCTACCTCCAATTTCGCCACGCTCTTACTCCTAGCCTGGTAGGGCTGGAGCAGCTCCCGGACTTCAGTCCCATAGAGGCGAAGCTGTTTATGGGTGACTTGGGTGCCAAAAAAGTCTCCCAGATCTACCGCTCCTTGGTTACACACTGCTCCCCCTCGCTCGCAACACTGAAGGCCTTATGGGAGGCCGATGTCGGCCCCTTGGACGAAGACGATTGGCGCGAGGCCCTTGAATCCCCCCGGGGGACTGCCATTGCAGTCCGCCTCCGCTTTATTCAATTCAAATATCTGCATCGTGCCTATTTCACGAGGGAGCGTCTGTGGCGGGCGGGTCTGATTGCATCCCCGGAATGCCTGAGGTGTGGGTCGGAGAGGGGCACCCTCCTTCATACTGTGTGGTCTTGTGAGCGGTTGACTCGGTTTTGGGCCGGGGTTTGGGATTGCCTGTCCGAGGTGCTGGGGTGGGATCTGCCCCGTACGCCTAGGTTGGGCCTTCTGCACGTTTTAGAAAATATTGGGGGCAACATCTACAAGCGCCACCTGTTACTACTGGGGCTGGTGGTGGCAAAGAGGGACCTGGCGCAGGCCTGGAAGAGCGAGCGAGCCCCTCCTCTCAGTGCCTGGAAGGCGGGCCTGGACTTCACCATGGGACTGGAACAGCCGGTTTTCGAGGCGCGGGGATGTCCCCGCAAGCATTTCAAAATATGGAAACGGTGGGCGGACTATAGGGGCTTGCCCCTCGACCCTCCTATGGACATGGACGATGCATTGCCTCAAGATGTGGACCCTGGACCCTGCACCCTAGGCCGTTGGCCGGCTCCACCTCTGTACATCTTCTCTTATGGTTGACTTACGATCACGTGCACAGGGTTAGGGTGGGATAAGGGGTGGGCGGTAGATGGGATTGGGGGAGTTTTTGGGGTAGTTGGGTGGGATTGTTTCCTTTGTTTCTTTTTATTTTTTGGAATTTCGCTACATACGTGGGGGTTCGATGCTATGCCATTAATGTGCCTTTCATGCTCACTGTTGACAGTCTCCTCCTGATTGTGGAGGACTGTGCTTACACTTGATTGAACCTCTAATAAAAATGGTTTTGAAAAAAAAAGAATGGGCGCACGGGAGGCTGGGAGCCTTAGCTGCAGGAGAAAGAAACAGAAGAACGGCGTTTCAGCAGGCACGATGAGGCAGGTAAGTTCTTTTTTGTTTTTACTTTATATTTTGTTTTCTTCGTCCCCCTCCTTCTTGCCCCTCCACTTTGACGGCACACCAGCGCTACTGTATAGAGGGAGGGTGACTTTCTCACCCTGGCTTTATTCTGACTTCAGATAGGGCAGGGGCTGACTTTGTATAATCGCCCTAGTATGTTCCTATATTTTGACATGCTGCACTGCATAGGGCATGGGAAATATGTCTGTGTGACTGACTGAAAGTGTGGGAAGGCTGCTTTGCACAACACCCTCATGTATGCACATAACTCTGCAGAAACTCCTTTGCCAGAGTGGCAAATATGTGTGCTTTTCACTGTCAACACACGGGGCTCAGGAAAGTAAACAGATGAACTGACTTATTTTTCAGTTTTTCTGTTAACATTTTCGAGCAGTTTTTCTGTTCAAAAAAGTAAACACGTCTCTTTCTGTCATTACTTGAGCTGGTAGATCTGCACCGTACAGCACCTATGCACCATCCAACCCTGCTCTACATCCTGATCTACTCTGTATGGCCTTCAGCAATGTGCGGTCTTCTCTTGATGCAACCAGGCTCCAAGGTTTTAAATAAACTTAAAAAATTGACCTAAACTGAATAATCTCCGCTTATGAAGTTATGGTTCTTTACTCAAGAGTTGGAAAACATTTCACAGAACCAAAATTCCCATCACCCTACCCCCACCCCCAGCAGCCAGATTGTAATGGCATTATTCAAAGGTTCAGAGAACTGTAGGGAATTGTTCTATGGCCTGCACCCAAAGATAACTAGGCTAGGCTAAACTGAATGTTTCTGTTGTGTGATGAGTGAAAAAGAATCTTATCTCTTGTACACCATTTGCATTGTGCCTTAATTGTAATTTTTATGATACTACATGCCTTATTAATTAACAGTGCTAATTTACATATTGTAACAAACAACGAGGAAATGGAAACAATGATTGACTTGATCTCCGGCACTAGCAGTTTCTCAGAGCTGCATTTCAGTTCATTACTTTTAATACACTGACTGTCTAGTCACTCAGAGACTGACCATCTATGTGTAAATCAGCTTTGGTCCTATATTCAAAGAGCAGTCCACACCGAACTTCCTAGTCTGGTTTCCTCCAGATCATGTTTCCTCCAGACGGTACACAACCAACCCCAGGCTGGTTTTGACTTACTTAGATCTTATCTTGGTAAAGCTAAAGTCTTGTAGCACAGTTAGCTCAAGACCCTCATTCGGACTGGCCTTTGCACTTGGGGCATCTACTGGAAAAAACAACTATGTGATGAACGGACTGATTTAATTAACCAGTCTGTAGTTGCTTGTGTTTAAGTCCTGGCCATTCCAGATGGGCTTTTCTTATTGGAGCAGGGCCAAGACTAATTTGCCTATGGCTGTTCTTTATCTAAAGTGGCATAGTGGGCCAATAATGTACTAGAATGCGGCGCAATGTGACTGCCAGAGGCTGAGATTGATTCAATCATTACTTACATTACTTTTTGTTGTGATGTGCAAGATGTAGGTTGTTTGGTAACAGACACATGAAGGAAAGACAGTTTTTGGTCTCTACTTTCATTGGATAAATCATATAAGATTGACTACCAAATTGTATCAACTTTTCAGTTATGGAGAAATGCAATTTAAGTGTTGAGAGAAGTGCCAACGCAATTCCAGTGGCTTTATATCTGTCATAAAGTGTGCAATAAGTGTTTTTGAGGACCATAGCATGCAAGGCTTATGCACATTTTCTAATCAAGTATGCACTTAATGGGTGTGGATTCGTGAGCAATGGCAGCAGACCGGCTAGGCTGAGCTCCTACTAACCAGTGCCCCCGGAGGCCGAAAATCCTGAGCCCTGTATGCCAGTATGAGCAGGATCGAGAGGTAAGAACCCCTCGAATACCGGGAGGCAGCTCTTCAACCCCCTACAATAAAGGCGCCCCCTTAGCAGTGTCAGCAAGGTGACTGTGGCAGAACGATGAAATCAAAATGGCAGTCAGAAAGCTGCACCTCTAGCTGAGTTGCTGATGATCCTAGAGGGGGCGCAAAGAACCCACCGGAACATTCCACTGTCCAATAAAACACAGGTGTACCGTTTGCAATGAGGCGTAAGATATTAGGAAATGATCTATTCATGTACATTTCCTGTGAACATAGATTGTGAAGGTATAGACCTATCTTAACAGTGTAGAAACCTCCATTTATCGATTAGGTAGTGGTCAGACATCACCTATGACAGGAGTCTTGTCTTCAACCGAAGTTCGGTCTACTTGATCTTTTAAAGACTGGGCCTGTAGTGAGGTTCCAGTCGCCACTCGATATTTTAACGCACATTTGGAACATACATTGATAACACCACTAAAGTTTTTTGGTGGGTATGGATTTTCTCCTTTAAGTATCTGCCTCTTGGGTCTCACCACATCTTTAGTTCCCTGTGAGTTCTCCACTATTATTTCAAGCATAAATAATCTTGCCCCCTCCCTTCCCTCAGTCTTGCCTAAATTTGTCTGCTTCCAATGGGGATAGATGTGTTTCTTGCACCAGTAAAATTGCAGAATGCTTTCTCTTAACTATTCAATTTTTCTCTCCTTTTTGTGCCATGCCATTAACGTTCATTGAAAGAATAAGTAGGTTTTTGTCCATTGTAAAGTTAAAGATGTGGTTAATTTTTTTTCTCCTCTGTCCTGAATGGATTGAGATGTGGGGGAGAGGATGTTGATCACAATAAGCAGTTTGATAGGAATCCTGATCCTCCTTGACCTCTCTGCAGCGTTCGACACTGTTTTCCCCACACCCTCATCAACAGACTCTACAACATTGTCATACAACACAACACCCTCAAATGGATCGCCTCATTCCTGATAGGTTGCACTTCGAACATCCTGCTGCCTCCCTTCACCGCTGAGCCTAAGGACATCATATACGGCGTACCCTAAGGATCATCCCTCTTCGACATCTATATGATACCCCCCTCGCAGAATTTGTCAGATTCCACTGCCTCAACATAATCTCATAAGCAGATGATAGTCAACGTATCCTCTTCCTCACTGAAGACCCCTCCACTGCCAGAACCAACTTCTGCAACGCCATGACCAACGTAGCCAACTGGATGTGGGACAACTGTCTTAATTTCAACTCCAATAAGACAGGAGTACTGTCTTGGGAAAGAACACTTGCATCTGGGACCACAGCTGATGGCTGACAGAACTTGGACCTACACCCACACCGACAAGACCAGGCATTTGATATAGGCATCATCCTAGACCGTGAACTGACCATGAAATGGCAAGTCAACACAGTCACTTCTGCCTGTTTCTGCACCCTCTGCACTCTCTGCAGAATCATTTGATGGATCCCAACGAACACCAGAAAAACCTGTCACTCAGTCCCTCGTCACCAGCCGCCTCGACTTTGGCAACACTCTCTACGGTGGCATCTCCACCCAGCTCCTCGGATGACTCCAGCCCATAGAGAACGCTTCCTGAAAAGTATCCACATCACCCCACCTCAGACACTTCCATTAGCTCCCCATCCAGAAGAGATGCCTGTTCAAGATCCTCACATACGCCTTCAAAACCCTACACTGCCTCGGACCAGCCTACATAGACCATTGACTGAATTTCCATCGTCCCGCAAGACACCTACGCTCCTTCAAGCTAGCCCCTGTGCATACCTTATGCATCCGCCACAGCAGGGGGCCACTCCTACATCCTACCAAGACCTGGCACAACCTGCCCCTCAATCTCCAAAGAGCACCCTCCCTGCAGGATTTTAGAAAGAATCTCAAGACCAGGCTTTTCAACTGATTTGTCGCAAACTCAGTGCCCTGATACCCCTAGGGATGACAATGCTGTGCTTTCAAAATGTACTTTGATTTTATTTGAATGTTTGTTGGTGCTAGAGATGGTGGAAGCCTAGGTGGAACTAACACTCTAACTGCTGTAAAGTACATGAATTTCAGTCACAAACAGTACTTATCCACCCTTACTCTTGCATCAGAGGGTGTTAACGGTACAAATATCCCTAGGTTTATCAGCTTTTAGGCGAGTTAGTCCTACCTAGCACCATCATATTCTTCTGTGAAGGGTCAAGACAAGGCAGACAGTGGAACCTGCTTTATAGATGCACCTAACCAGAATAACCCCAAGAGTAATTTCCCCTTATGGTCTAGACTGGGGCTTGTGTGCACACCGAATAACCACCCACCATCACAGTGATAGTTCTAAATAGAACTTAACATAATTTCATTCATAAGCACAGGTGCACCACAGATAGAAATTGTGAAATCTATATCACAAATTTATTACAAAGACAATGCGAGTAATGTCCAATTTTTTAGAAAAATCCACTTTATTGTTCCATTTGTAAGCAAGAACAGCCAACGCGTTTCGTCCCAGATGGGACTTCTTCAGGGCGTGATTTATCCTTGTGGGCAGTTCAGCCGGTAATGTCGTGGCGAATGGGTGTTGGGATAGCTGCTACTTGTTGCACTGTCCGTGTGAATCCCTATTAGTCCCAATAGTCGAGAGGCTTATGTAAGTAGAGAATGCACCTTCAAAATAATGTGCCACTTTGAACCCCTATTCGTCCCAACAGTCGAGAGGCTTATGTGAGCAGGAAGTGCACCTTCAAATTGATGTGCCACTTAAAACCTGGTCTCCAGAGTTATGTATCAGATCGGCGTTTCAAGATGTAAATGGGAACCTTCCCTCTGACCACGGCCGATTCGCGGGAGCACGAATGGAAATGCTCGATCAGTCTCCTTGGATGCCTGGTAGCATTCCTCCAGTCCGTATAGCACCTGGTGAAGGGTGTCTGTTCATAATTTGAAAATTACAATACTCCAATTTTTATTGTCAAATAGGATATGTGAGTCAGAATTAGAGGTGAAGGAGTGGGTAAAGAGAAATGAAGACATTGCATGAAGATTCAGATGAGCATAAATAGAACATAAGTGGGTAGAGCTAATAAGAGTGGAGTCAAAATAAGGAGTCTGTGGTGATTGGGGGGGGTGGGGTTAACATACTGAAAATAACACCAGAAAGGCGTAAATAAGCCTCACAGATTAAAAAGATGCAGTCCTTCCTGTTTCCGAAGAAGGGAGTTGTTGGTTCAAATTTGTCTTGAAAGTTATAATTTTGGCATCTCCCCAAAAATAACCTGTATTTAGTCTTCAAAGGTGTTCTCAATTCATCTCCATCTTGGATTATCCCAGCGGTCGGTCTACAATAATCTTAGAGCTGCCTCCATCCTTCGATCTCAGGACGTCTCTTCCACCCAGTCTATCATCACTGTTATGACTCGGAGCATTGTCTTTATCAGGATCCTCCAAAGAGTCCCAAAATCTAAGTCTTCTAGTTCCTCTGTTTGCTTGTTTTGACCATTGACTGTAATTAACTTGATAAAAGGTTCCAGTAGTCCATATTGTATATCTGTTTTTCTCAGTCTCTGATGAAGAGCCAGGGATCTACTGCATTTCACTGACCTGGCCACTGAGAAATCCAATGCAATTGAGATGTCTTGACGTTGAAACTTGAAAGGTCCATTTTGTTTTATCCAGCTCTATTACAATACGTGCCTGTTGGTGGCAGACAAAACAAGCATTTGCAATGCAATAGGTCTCGCATTAGGAAAGTTTGAGCTATTGGTATTGTAAATGACAATTATTTTTTTTATATATTGGTTTTGAAAATAGCGATATTAATAGCTTTGTCATTTACAATGCCAATAGTTTTAACTTTCGCAAATGTGACACTTATAGCATTTGTAATGCAATATGTGTTGTATTTACTGACTTAGATGTATTGATATTACAAATAGCAATGGCTTTTAATTTTTTAAAAATGATTAATACTTAAATAAACGCTATTGTAATTTATAATGGCAATAGCTTAAACTTTTGTAAATTTTGTGAAGATTATGTTCAGTGTATTTTATTGTGACGAAAATCCAAGAACAGAAGTGAAATATTAATATCTTTTTGTGACATTTGTAATGAAGCTTGAAACATTGAGAGAACATATTTGAACCAGTTGTTGTTGAATGGTTGCACAGATTGATGATGTGGTGGCGACGAATGATGCTGTGGCGTTCATTGATGCTGTGGTAGCACATAGTGATGTTGTAGTGCCCCTAAGTGATACTGTGGTGGTGCTGAGTGATGCTGTGGTGATGTGATAGATAGAGGGAGGGCGAAGATAAAGGGAGGGCGATAGATAAAGGGAGGGCGATAGATAAAGGGAGGGCGATAGATAAAGGGAGGGCGATAGATAGAGGGAGGGCGATAGATAGAGGGAGGGCGATAGATAGAGGGAGGGCGATAGATAGAGGGAGGGCGATAGATAGAGGGAGGGCGATAGATAGAGGGAGGGCGATAGATAGAGGGAGGGCGATAGATAGAGGGAGGGCGATAGATAGAGGGAGGGCGATAGATAGAGGGAGGGCGATAGATAGAGGGAGGGCGATAGATAGAGGGAGGGCGATAGATAGAGGGAGGGCGATAGATAGATAGAGGGAGGGCGATAGATAGATAGAGGGAGGGCGATAGATAGATAGAGGGAGGGCGATAGATAGATAGAGGGAGGGCGATAGATAGATAGAGGGAGGGCGATAGATAGATAGAGGGAGGGCGATAGATAGATAGAGGGAGGGCGATAGATAGATAGAGGGAGGGCGATAGATAGATAGAGGGAGGGCGATAGATAGATAGAGGGAGGGCGATAGATAGATAGAGGGAGGGCGATAGATAGAGGCAGGGCGATAGATAGATAGAGGGAGGGGGATAGATAGATAGAGGGCGATAGATAGATAGAGGGAGGGCGATAGATAGAGGGAGGGCGATAGATAGATAGAGGAGGACGATAGATAGAGGGAGGGCGATAGAGGGAGGGCGATAGATAGAGGGAGGGCGATAGATAGATAGTGGGAGGGCGATAGATAGATAGAGGGAGGGCGATAGATAGATAGAGGGAGGGCGATAGATAGATAGAGGGAGGGCGATAGATAGATAGAGGGAGGGCGATAGATAGATAGAGGGAGGGCGATAGATAGAGGGAGGGCGATAGATAGATAGAGGGAGGGCGATAGATAGATAGAGGGAGGGCGATAGATAGATAGAGGGAGGGCGATAGATAGAGGGAGGACGATAGATAGCTAGAGGGAGGGCGATAGAGTGAGGGTGATCAATAGAGTGGGGGTGATCGAGTGTTAGAGTGAGGTGGCCTCCTGGTGGACGTGGTGGTGGTGGATGTGGTGGTGGATGTGGTGGTGGATGTGGTGGACGTGGTGGTGGGTGTGGTGGACGTGGTGGTGGAGGTGGGTGTAGTGGACGTGGTGGTGGATGTGGTGAACATGGTGGTGGTGGAGGTGGGTTGTGGTGGTGGTGGACGTGGTGGTGGTGGACGTGGTGGTGGTGGACGTGGTGGTGGTGGGTGTGGTGGTGGTGTGGTGGTGGTGGTGGACGTAGTGGTGGTGGACGTAGTGGTGGTGGATGTGATGGATGTGGAGGTGGTGGATGTGATGGATGTGGTGGTGGTGGACGTGGTGGTGGATAGGGCGGTGGATGTGGTGGCAGTGGAGGTGGTGGCGGTGGATGTAGTGGCGGTGGATGCGGTGGCGGTGGTGGTGGACGCGGTGGTGGTGGACGCGGTGGTGGTGGACGCGGTGGTGGTGGACGCGGTGGTGGTGGACGCGGTGGTGGTGGACGCGGTGGTGGTGGACGCGGTGGTGGTGGACGCGGTGGTGGTGGACGCGGTGGTGGTGGACGCGGTGGTGGTGGACGCGGTGGTGGTGGACGCGGACATGGTGGACGCGGACATGGTGGACGCGGACATGGTGGACGCGGACATGGTGGACGCGGACATGGTGGACGTGGTGGTTGTGGACGTGGTGGTTGTGGACGTGGTGGTTGTGGACGTGGTGGTTGTGGACGTGGTGGTGATGGACGTGGTGGTGATGGACGTGGTGGTGATGGACGTGGTGGTGATGGACGTGGTGGTGATGGACGTGGTGGTGATGGACGTGGTGGTGATGGACGTGGTGGTGATGGACGTGGTGGGCATGGTGGTGGGCATGGTGGTGGTGGTAGTGGTGGACGCGGTGGTGGTGGACGCGGTGGTGGTGGACGCGGTGGTGGTGGACGCGGTGGTGGTGGACACGGTGGTGGTGGACACGGTGGTGGTGGACGTGGTGGTGGTGGACGTGGTGGTGGTGGACGTGGTGGTGGTGGACGTGGTGGTGGTGGACGTGGTGGTGGTGGACGTGGTGGTGGTGGACGTGGTGGTGGTGGACGTGGTGGTGGTGGACGTGGTGGTGGTGGACGTTGTTGTGGACGTGGTGGTGGGCGTGGTGGTGGTGGTGGGCGTGGTGGTGGTGGTGGGCGTGGTGGTGGTGGTGGGCGTGGTGGTGGTGGTGGTGGTGGTGGACGTGGTGGTGGTGGTGGGCATGGTGGTGGTGGACGTGGTGGTGGTGGTGGGCGTGGTGGTGGTGGTGGTGGACGTGGTGGTGGTGGTGGTGGACGTGGTGGTGGTGGTGGTGGACGTGGTGGTGGTGGTGGTGGACGTGGTGGTGGTGGTGGTGGACGTGGTGGTGGTGGTGGACGTGGTGGTGGTGGTGGTGGACGTGGTGGTGGTGGTGGACGTGGTGGTGGTGGTGGACGTGGTATTGGTGGTGGGCGTGGTATTGGTGGTGGACGTGGTATTGGTGGACGTGGTGGTGGTAGACGTGGTGGTGGTAGACGTGGTGGTGGTGGACGTGAAGGTGGACATGGTGGACGTGGTAGTGGTGGATGTAGTGGTGGTGGAGATAGACGTGGTGGTGGCGGACATGGTGGTGGCGGACGTGGTGGTGGCGGACGTGGTGGTGGCGGACGTGGTGGTGGCGGACGTGGTGGTGGCGGCGGACGTGGTGGTGGCGGACGTGGTGGTGGCGGACGTGGTGGTGGCGGACGTGGTGGTGGACGTGGTGGTGGACGTGGTGGTGGTGGTGGTGGACGTGGTGGTGGTGGACGTGGTGGTGGTGGTGGTGGTGGTGGTGGACGTGGTGGTGGTGGTGGACGTGGTGGTGGTGGTGGGCGTGGTGGACGTGGTGGTGGTGGTGGACGTGGTGGTGGACGTGGTGGTGGTGGTGGACGTGGTGGTGGACGTGGTGGTGGTGGTGGACGTGGTATTGGTGGTGGGCGTGGTGGTGGTGGTGGACGTGGTGGTGGTGGTGGGCGTGGTATTGGTGGTGGACGTGGTATTGGTGGTGGGCGTGGTATTGGTGGTGGACGTGGTATTGGTGGTGGACGTGGTGGTGGTGGACGTGGTGGTGGTGGACGTGAAGGTGGACATGGTGGACGTGGTGGTGGTGGATGTAGTGGTGGTGGAGATAGACGTGGTGGTGGCGGACGTGGTGGTGGCGGACGTGGTGGTGGCGGACGTGGTTGTGGTGATGGTGGACGTGGTGGTGGTGGTGGACGTGGTGGTGGAGGTGGGCGTGGTGGTGGTGGTGGGTGTGGTGGTGGTGGTGGAGGTCAGTGTGGTGGACATTGTGGTGGTGGACATTGTGGTGGTGGACATTGTGGTGGTGGACATTGTGGTGGTGGACATTGTGGTGGTGGACATTGTGGTGGTGGACATGGTGGTGGTGGACATGGTGTTGGGGAATGTGTCCCATGGCCCGGTGATTTGGCAGCCTGTGTGATTATCCTGTTTTAAGAGATCAAAAAGCTGTTGACTACAAAAGTGGACATGCTGTATTATAATTTAATATTGTTTTTTTGGGGGGTGTAACTTCACGATTAGTAATACACATATATGTATGTACATTATACATGTGTATCACGCTTTGCTTGAACAGGGAGCAACGGGAGGAAAATAAAAGGTGAAAAGCAAAAAAAGCAGAAAGGGAATTCACAGAAACTAAAGCCAGAGGTCAGCGGCAAGATGCGGATAAAAGGCGGGGAGGAGCTATAGGTAAACTACTTTGGAGGGGTGGGAAGTGGAGAAGATAGGATGAATATTCAGAGACTCATGTCTGAGTTTGCTTAAGAAACACATTGGAAAATATAATTTATTTCACTACTGTTATTTTTCACCTTTTGCCCACGTTTAAACTGCAGGAAAGCAAGGCTGAGGAAGGGGAGGGGGTTCGAGGGTTCTTATAACGTTAATGGCTGTGACTCATGGCTCGGAAATGTGCGGGAGGCTGCCAACTGCAATACACAGGCTTATGTGGTCAGTCTGACAGATGGAGCCCGCCCTGCCCTGTGAGGCTGAGCCCCATCCATATCCTGAGTTAACAAGCAGGAAGTGTGATAAGAGAGGGGGTGGCAAATTGTGAGCATTTTCGCGGCCGCTTTGATGTTCTCAGTGGCCATGCGGCTCACTGAGAACATCAAAGCGGCCGCGAAAGGGCCCCCAAAGGCTGCAGGCAGACAAATGGTGCGCGCGCCCGGCGCACATGCACTGTGCCCGATCCGCCTCCAGACTTTGGGTGCACTTTTGAAAGCTCCACTAAATATCTCGCCAAGCATCGCTAACGCGATTACTTAGACGAGACCTAAAAAGGCAATGATGGGCATAGGTACATTGTTGCTTCCGGGACCTCGAGTTAGGAGTCTGTGCGCTCTCTGAAATTCCGCCAGGAGTGGAAGTCACATTTCAATGTTTCTTGAAAAAATCATAAGTAAAAATGTCAGCATGTTTTGTTTTGTTTTCAAAGCCCTTATAGAGGCAGAAAAGCTCTTAGACCCAATCATGGCTGTTATTAATACAGTCCAATTGCTTTATGTGCACTAGCCTTTGATATGTTGTATCAGTATTCATGGTTTTAAACATGGTAGCTGTTTCTGCTGTGCTCTCTCTCACTTTACCCAGTTGCATTTTTAATCAATTTTAGCTCTCCAATCAGCACACTGAGAGTAAAGTCGGACTCTTCTGCTAATCCTTGTGTTTGCATTGTGGCCTTCTTACTCAAGCCAGCTAGTGCTTCAGAAAAGAACAATTGTTTCTTCGCTTTTAAAGATGATTTGGAAGGCATGTGCACATGGATCTAATGTCTGGGTTCTGGTTCAAATATATTGTGTGAATGAAATACAGAAAGTCTGTTAAATGCTCCAAATGACCACCCTATTCCAGGTGTCATTTGTACTTTTCAGCTACACTCTCACAGCGTAGCGGATCAGGAAATGCGCAATGATAGTTAAAACGTTAGAAAGTTTCATATAAGTGGCTTATATATTATGCGGTACAGTGACCTTCAACCGGATACATTTATCAGTAGTAACCACTATTTCTAGCAGTAACCCTCCATGTCTCTCATGCCGCTCATCATCGTCCTCCATCTCATCCACGCTGCACCAGGGTCATCAGGCCACCCCTTCCGTTTCAGATGCCTTTCCAAGCTTCGCAGTCTGACGTCTGACAGCCCAAGCCGCTTGCATCTCTCCCAGCCTCTTTCTCTACAGCTAACCATCTGCTTCTTGCATTAGCAATGGGGGCCCAGCCTATGCACCACTTGTTTGCAGCGGAAACACAGCCGCCATGCCATGCGTCACTGTTGTTGTTTTTGCGATCCATCCCGTCTGTGTCACAGCGCCCGCCTGTACAAATCCTCAGTCTCTGACTCCTCTAAGACGTTTATGGTGCGCTCCACCTACACACCCAATGTGTGTGTAGAGTGCGATATGTGACCCCCACGCCAGTCATCGGAGATGTAATCTGACAGTTTGTGTGGATCTTGCTTAACTAGTTTGCCTTCTCATGCTTAAGTAACTTACTTAAATATTATCTTGTTGGCTATGACGTGGATATGCAGCTCTGTCAGCACAATATCTGTTGCCTTGTTTTAACTTTTTATTGACTCGCCCAACCTCAGATCCCAACTGTTTCTCTGTGTTGTCTTCAACCCGCTCCCCCTATCAGCTCTTCCACTGCCATCATGGTCCTCAAAGCCCAGCAGCTGCCACTTGCAACTAGGCTGCGCACTTTTTAAAAACATGCGTTCGCTCCAAATTGAGCCTGCCATCTTGTTTCATTTACGTTAGGCACTCCGTGAGAGTGCGTGCGTTTTGCACCGATGGCTCTCCGATGCTAGTTCCCCACTGAAATCCCTGCCCCCATCGCACCGAATGCTTTTTTTTTTTAGGCATGTCTTTGTAAAAATACAATAATACCAATTTACCCTCGTGCCAATTTACCCAGGCCAGGCTGTTGCTGGTCTACGTGCGTTTTACTTCCCTATTCAATAGTCTGCTGCGGCTCAGTGCATGCAGCTCTGCAATAAAAGTCAATGTACAGCAGCAATTGCAGCAATTTAGAGACAGGCAAAGGCAATAGGGCTCAGATCTCACAGAGGGGCGGGAAGCACATTCACTCAGTAGTACCATAGCATCACTCAGCAGCACCACTCAGCACCAACGCAGCATCACTTGGCGCCACCCCAGCACCACCCAGCACCACCCCAGCATCACTCAGCGCCACCCCAGCACCACCCAGCACCACTCAGCACCACCCAGCACCACCACAGCACCACTCAGAACCACCACAGCACCACTCAGCACCACCACAGCACCACCACATTATCACTCAGTATCACCACATCACTCAGAACCACCACATCACTCAGCACCACCACATTATCACTCAACACCACCACAGCACCACCACAGCATCACCACATTATCACTCAGCAGCACCACTCAGCACCACCACAGCACCACTCAGCACCACCACAGCACCACTCAGCACCACCACATTATCACTCAGCACCACCACATTATCACTCAGCACCACCACAGCACCACTCAGCACCACCACAGCATCATTCAGCACCACCACACCACTCAGCACCACTCAGCACCACCACAATATCACTCAGCGCCACCACATTATCACTCAGCACCACCACATTATCACTCAGCACCACCACATTATCACTCAGCACCACCACATTATCACTCAGCACCACCACATTATCACTCAGCACCACCACAGCATCACTCAGCACCACCACAGCATCACTCAGCACCACCACAGCATCACTCAGCACCACCACAGCATCACTCAGCACCACCACAGCATCACTCAGCACCACTACAGCACCACTACAGCACCACTCAGCACCACCACAGCACCACTACATCACCACTCAGCACCACCACAGGACCACTCAGCACCACCACAGCACCACTCAGCACCACCACATTATCACTCAGCACCACCACAGCACCACCACATTATCACTCAGCACCACCACATTATCACTCAGCACCACCACATTATCACTCAGCACCACCACATTATCACTCAGCACCACCACATTATCACTCAGCACCACCACATTATCACTCAGGACCACCACAGCACCACCACTCCGCACCACCATTCAGCACCACCACAACACCACTCAGCAGCACCACTCAGCAGCACCACAGCACCACTCAGCACCACCACATTATCACTCAGCACCACCACATACAGCAGCAATTGCAGCAATTTAGAGACAGGCAAAGGCAATAGGGCTCAGATCTCACAGAGGGGCGGGAAGCACATTCACTCAGTAGTACCATAGCATCACTCAGCAGCACCACCCAGCACCACCCCAGCACCACCCCAGCACCACCCAGCACCACCACAGCACCACTCAGCACCACCAGAGCACCACTCCGCACCACCACTCAGCAGCACCACTCAGCACCACCACATTATCACTCAGCACCACCACAGCATCACTCAGCACCACCACAGCACCACCACAGCACCACCACATTATCACTCAGTATCACCACATCACTCAGAACCACCACATCACTCAGCACTACCACAGCACCACTCAGCACCACCACATTATCACTCAACACTACCACAGCACCACCACAGCATCACCACATTATCACTCAGCAGCACCACTCAGCACCACCACAGCACCACTCAGCACCACCGCATTATCACTCAGCACCACCACATTATCACTCAGCAGCACCACTCAGCACCACCACAGCATCATTCAGCACCACCACAACACCACTCGGCACCACTCAGCACCACCACAATATCACTCAGCGCCACCACATTATCACTCAGCGCCACCACATTATCACTCAGCACCACCACATTATCACTCGGCACCACCACATTATCACTCAGCACCACCACAGCATCACTCAGCACCACCACAGCATCACTCAGCACCACCACATTATCACTCAGCACCACCACATTATCACTCAGCACCACCACATTATCACTCAGCACCACCACATTATCACTCAGCACCACCACATTATCACTCAGCACCACCACATTATCACTCAGCACCACCACATTATCACTCAGCACCACCACATTATCACTCAGCACCACCACAGCACCACCACTCCGCACCACCATTCAGCACCACCACAACACCACTCAGCAGCACCACTCAGCAGCACCACTCAGCAGCACCACATTATCACTCAGCACCACCACAGCACCACCACAGCACCACCACATTATCACTCAGCACCACCACATTATCACTCAGCACCACCACATTATCACTCAGCACCACCACATTATCACTCAGCACCACCACATTATCACTCAGCACCACCACATTATCACTCAGCACCACCACATTATCACTCAGCACCACCACATTATCACTCAGCACCACCACATTATCACTCAGCACCACCACATTATCACTCAGCACCCCCACAGCACCACCACTCCGCACCACCATTCAGCACCACCTCAACACCACTCAGCAGCACCACTCAGCAGCACCACTCAGCACCACCACATTATCACTCAGCACCACCACATTATCACTCAGCACCACCACAGCACCACTCAGCAGCACCACTCAGCAGCACCACTCAGCAGCACCACTCAGCAGCACCACTCAGCAGCAGCACCACAGCACCACTCAGCACCACCACAGCACTACCACAGCACCACCCAGCACTACCACAGCACCACCCAGCACCACCACAGCACCCCCCAGCACCACCCAGCACCACCACAGCACCACTCAGCACCACCACTCGGCACCACTCAGCACCACCACTCGGCACCACTCGGCACCACCACTCGGCACCACTCGGCACCACCACAGCACCACCTCAGCACCACCACAGCACCACTCAGCACCACCACAGCACCACTCAGCACCACAGCATCCCTCACGGCCTCCACAGCATCCCTCACGGCCTCCACAGCATCCCTCACGGCCTCCACAGCATCCCTCACGGCCTCCACAGCATCCCTCACGGCCTCCACAGCATCCCTCACGGCCTCCACAGCATCCCTCACGGCCTCCACAGCATCCCTCACGGCCTCCACAGCATCCCTCACGGCCTCCACAGCATCCCTCACGGCCTCCACAGCATCCCTCACGGCCTCCACAGCATCCCTCACGGCCTCCACAGCATCCCTCACGGCCTCCACAGCATCCCTCACGGCCTCCACAGCATCCCTCACGGCCTCCACAGCATCCCTCACGGCCTCCACAGCATCCCTGAACGCCACAGCATCACTCGTCGCCACCACAACATCACTCCGCGCCACATTTCAACAACAACTGGGTCAAATATGTTCTCTCAATGTTTCAAGCTTTATTACAAATGTCACAAAAAGATGATAATATTTCACTTCTGTTCTTGGATTTTCGTCACAATAAAATACACTAAACATAATCTTCACAAAAGTTATTTACAAGTGTGTAAGCTATTGCCATTATAAATTACAATCACTTTTATTTAAGTATTAATTATTTTAAAAAATGAAAAGCCGTCGTTATGTGTAATATCAATACATCTAAGTCACGTAAATACAAAACATGTTGCATTACAAATGCTATAGGTGTCACATTTGCGAAAGTTATAACTATTGACATTGTAAATGACAAAGCTATTAATTTAGCTATTTTCAAAACCAACACATAAATAACAATATTGTCATTTACAAGACCAATAGCTCAAACTTTCCCAATGCTAGACCTATTGCATTGCAAATGCTTGTTTTTTTAGGTCTCGACCTGCCAATGCGCAAGCGCATTGCAGCTCGAGACATATTGAGTTGGATCACGAAAGCTAATCTAGGGGCTTTGGCAGGCGGATTACACAGAGTGCATGTGCCCGTCATCGCATCAGACCCGCCACAGCAATGCCCAGAGCTTCAGTGCTGCCAGCCTATCGCGTGCCCGCCGCATCAGACTTCAAAGAAAGGCTGCCGCTCCACCGCCCGCCGCATCAGTCTTCAAAGGAATGCTCCCCCGCCACAGCAAATGCCGAGAGCTTCTTTGGCTCTTTACGATCCTCGGCAGCGTCTAGTCACTTGTCTATTGTGTGTCTATCACCTATCCTTTTAACCTGTCTGATCTGTCTATATTTCTCCCACCTGTCACCGCATATTCTTTAGTCCCACTCGTCTGTCTCTCGATCTCTCCCGTCTCTCTGTGGTGTCGCATTCCTGCTCTTCCTTTCATTATTTTCATTCATCCTCTTTCCCCTCTACCACCTCTCCCTCGACCCCTACCCTTGGTTGTATTTCTTGTTGTTAATACCTTCTTCTCAGTGCACTGCTATAATATGCCCTCTTAATGCCAAAGCTTCTCCGTCTTAAATAAACACACTTTTTAAACTTTAAAGAGACTTTATCATGTCTTAGTGATGATTGTTCTGCGATTTACATAGCAAATATGTTCGGTGCTCGGCTCCTGCACAGACTTAAAGACCGAGCCAGACCCCTGGCTCAGCTCTCCTGTTAGATCCTTGGCTCACCCGCGCCCTTCCCCCCCCACCCCCGCCCGGGCACTCGCGCAGCGTGTGGTTAGTACCAGTAAACCAGTTTAGAGGGTCGAAACGCTCTGGGCGCCCCCAGATCACAGCCCTTGGGGTTTCTACCAATGTCACAAGCGTTGCTGTATTAAAGCGCCAAGGTGCAGTGCGGTTCGTGCTATATCTATTCTGCTCTTACAGTCCCTTTTTTTCATTTAATAATATCCTTTGATCATTTGTGTATTTCTCTTGGAGCCTAAGATACTAATTCTATGTACTATATCAGGATTAAAACAGGGCTGGGGTTAAGGAGAGCTTCGCATTTTGTTGTTGCAGCGTTTGTGCAATGCAGGCGCCTTAATTGACAGCGCCCTGAATCTGTAACTATGGTAACAAAGCGTCACTGAATAGGATTCATTAGCATCTATGTTTTAATGACCATCTGTGTAGGGAAGGGAAATGAGCCACGGGAGGGACGCTGCTGCTCCCCGGGGGTCTTACTCTTCCGGGTGTTTGGTGTATGGCCAGCGAGCACTCCCTTTTAGCTTTTTGGCACGATTAGTCAACAGGCACTTCTTTCTCGCCTTGGTCCATTTCATTTCGGGAAATCTTTAAAGTGCTACGTAGGGACGGTGTTTGTTTCTTGTACTGTTATTCTTAAACTGTGTTTGGTTTTTATTCTTGTACGATCTACGCATGTTTTCTGTCACAGCCTTAATTGCTCTTGTTTCTGGAATTGTCTTGGTTTGCAGTAGATGGATGGCAGGTTCGGTGATGCTTACCATGCCCTCTGCTTTCGATGCCACTTCGAACTGACCCTAATGCCGGGTAGAAGGAAGGGTGTTTGACCTCTTTCCAAAGTGTCTCAGTGAAACTCCTGCGCTTCCTTTGAACATACGGTGCAGATTCGGAAATAAAATGATGCAAGTGCAGTGCTCCCTACAAACATGACAAATAGGCTTAAAAAAAACGAAAACAAAGAGTGGAGCAGAAAAAACTCATCTGCATCGAGATTATGCAGCTCAGAGCTTATCTAAAAGTGGTCACAGTAGAAGGACAACATCCATGATGAATCACCCGAAGGTTAATACAACAGGGTCTTGAAAAGATATAATTACATGAGCAGTAAGAGAAGTCCACGAGGCACAGACAACCCACACTAGAAAAGCCAGTTTGCATGGAAGGCCAGAGTCGATGCAAGGAGGGTTTTTTTGTGTGCAATTTTTTATACAAAGCGCAAACTCGACCCGAAGGTATATTGGAGGCTTCACATGAGCACCAGTTACATTCCACAAGCACACGTCCATTTAATTGTAGGCGTGGGAACATTACATGATTTGCCCACAATTACAAGATGTTGAGGTGACACCGAGACTCGAACGTGGTTCCCCAGCTCTAAAGTGGGCAGCTCTGGCCGTTACGCCACATCCCTATTATCGGGTTCTACACAGTCTGTTGGATGCATTGAAGCATTGTGAGGGAGCTGTTTTGGGGATTAGCCTCAGTGGCTGATATCTGCATCAGCTGCACTAATTGAAATAGGTTTCTAAACAGTACACTACCTCCTCCTCTTTATGACCTTCTCGGCCACCGTGCTGTGTCTGACAGCGTTAGCTCAAATGGGGGCTCGTTACAACACGCCCACACCCGGTAAAAACTGATACTGCAGGTACGGGATTGTTTATACATCTTGGTTTAAGTGGGATTAGAAAGTGAGCGTCTCGAAGAGCTGGGGGGGTCGTAGAAGCTTTACTAGGAATTAATCTCAATCATTCAGTCTTTATCTTTATTCGGTTTCTTGCACAAAATAAAGGCACCCACAAATCCGTGCACGCTTTCACCAGGCATCCACACCATTGGCCGTCAGTGCACACTTTCACCGGGCACAGACACCATCAGTCGTCAGTCCATGCTTTCACCGGGCACAAACACCAACAGCCGTCATTGCACGCTTTCACCGGGCACAAACACCACCAGCCGTCAGTGCACGCTTTCACCAGGCACACACACACCACCAGCCATCAGTGCACGCTTTCACCAGGCACACACACACACCACCAGCCATAAATGCACGCTTTCACCAGGCACACACACCACCAGCCGTCAGTGTACGCTTTCGCCAGGCACACACACACCACCAGCCATCAGTGCACGCTTTCACCAGGCACACACACACACCACCAGCCATCAGTGCACGCTTTCACCAGGCACACACACACCACCAGCCATCAGTGCACGCTTTCTCCAGGCATACACACCACCGGCCGTCAGTGCACACTTTAACCGGGAACAGACACCATCAGTCATCGGTGCACGCTTTCACCGGACACAAACACCACCAGCCATCAGTGCACGCTTTCACCGGGCACAAACACCACCAGCCATCAGTGCACGCTTCCACCAGGCACACACCACCAGCCGTCAGTGCACGCTTTCACCAGGCACACACACACACACCACCAGCCATCAGTGCACGCTTTCAACAGGCACACACACGCCACCAGCCATCAGTGCACGCTTTCACCAGGCATACACACACACCACCAGCCATAAATGCACGCTTTCACCAGGCACACACACCACCAGCCGTCAGTGTACGCTTTCGCCAGGCACACACACACCACCAGCCATCAGTGCACGCTTTCACCAGGCACACACACACACCACCAGCCATCAGTGCACGCTTTCACCAGGCACACACACACCACCAGCCATCAGTGCACGCTTTCTCCAGGCATACACACCACCGGCCGTCAGTGCACACTTTAACCGGGAACAGACACCATCAGTCATCGGTGCACGCTTTCACCGGACACAAACACCACCAGCCATCAGTGCACGCTTTCACCGGGCACAAACACCACCAGCCATCAGTGCACGCTTCCACCAGGCACACACCACCAGCCGTCAGTGCACGCTTTCACCAGGCACACACACACACACCACCAGCCATCAGTGCACGCTTTCAACAGGCACACACACGCCACCAGCCATCAGTGCACGCTTTCACCAGGCATACACACCACAGGCCGTCCATGCACACTTTCACCGGGCACAGACACCACCAGCCATCAGTGCACGCTTTCACTGGGCACAAACACCACCAGCCATCAGTGCACGCTTTCACCGGGCACAAACACCACCAGCCATCAGTGCACGCTTTCACCAGGCACACACCACCAGCCGTCGGTGCACACTTCCACCAGGCACACACACCACCAGCCATCAGTGCACCATTTGTACAGGCACACACACCACCAGCCATCAGTGCACACATCAATTGTTACGCATCCACAATTAACTATTGTAGCAATCGCAGTATGGCACACTTTACTATTAAACATATTCATCTAAAGCGCAGCATGCCACCATTGCTACAAAAAAAATACACATTTTTTAGGCTTACAATTTATAGACTTTTGTTGCAATTGGTGTTGCAATATTTCGCAATGCCAATAGCTCAAACTTAATTAATGCGAGACCTATTGCATTGCAAATGCTTGTCCTTATAATATTTCTCTCTTGCCACTTTTTAGGGCTCGCCTGCTGATGCGCATGCGCATAGCTGGCGAGCTATATTGCAGCTTAAACAGACTTTAACTAACTCGGCGATTTCTTGCAGTGCCCGAAGCGCGTGCACATCAAAGCCACCAGCCTCCTCAGGCATCTCAAGCTTCCCCCAGCCGGCATTTCTCCTCCCCTAAGTAGTCATGCACGGCCGGCCGGCCAGCACATCAAAGGCTGCTGCTCCCGGCCCCTATTCTTCCCTTCTTGCCTCTCCCCGCCCCCCCCCCTTTTCACTACAGCAATGCCGAGGGATTGTTTATATTGCAGCCTAACCATCTCGCACGCTGCTCTTGAAACAATAACCGTTGCTGGTCATGATAGTATTAAACGCTCTAATTATTTTATGAGGGCCACACAGAATTGTAAAAAGTCTTTTGCTGGCATTTTCGTTTTATGCTGATTGCTATTTTACACCTTTCACATGCTGGCGATTTGCTTCAAAGGAATACATTCATCCTGCATCCCGTTACTAGAGCGTTCTCCTCTTCTGCTATATATGGGTTTTAGTTGAATTTCATTGATCTTTTACTAATGATTTATGAAAAGTGCCACCCACCACACAGATCCACCTACACAGCTCCACCGATGCACCCACCACCCAGCTCCACCGATGCACCCACCACACAGCTCCACCGATGCACCCACCACACCACACAGCTCCACCGATGCACCCACCACCCAGCTCCACCGATGCACCCACCACACAGCTCCACAGAGGCACCCACCACACAGCTCCACAGAGGCACCCACAACACAGCTACACAGAGGCACCCACCACACAGCTCCACCAAGGCACCCACACCACAGCTCCACTAAGGCACCCACACCACAGCTCCACCGAGGCACCCACCACACAGCTCCACTGAGGCACCCCCCCACCCAGCTCCACCGATGCCCCCACCTCACAGCTCCACCGACACAGCTCCATCGATGCACCCACCACACAGCTCCACTGATGCAACCACCACACAGCTCCACCGACACAGCTCCACCGATGCACCCACCACTCAGCTCCACAGATGCCCCCACCACACAGCTCCACCGATGCACCCACCACACAGCTCCACCGATGCACCCACCACACAGCACCACCGACACAGCTCCACCGATGCACCCACCACACAGCTCCACCTACACAGCTCCACCGATGCACCCACCACACAGCTCCACCGATGCAGCCACCACACAGCTCCACCGAGGCAGCCACCACACAGCTCCACCGATGCACCCACCACACAGCACCACCGACACAGCTCCACCGATGCACCCACCACACAGCTCCACCTACACAGCTCCACCGATGCACCCACCACCCAGATCCACCGATGCACCCACCACACAGCTCCACCGATGCACCCACCACACCACACAGCTCCACCGATGCACCCACCACCCAGCTCCACCGATGCACCCACCACACAGCTCCACCGATGCACCCACCACACAGTTCTACCGATGCACCCACCACACAGCTCCGCAGATGCACCCACCACACAGCTCCGCAGATGCACCCACCACACAGCTCCACTGATGCACCCACCACCCAGCTCCACCGATGCACCCACCACACAGCTCCACCGACACAGCTCCACCGACACAGCTCCACCGATGCACCCACCACACAGCTCAACCCATGCACCCACCACACAGCTCAACCCATGCACCCACCACACAGCTCCACAGAGGCACCCACCACACAGCTCCACAGAGGCATCCACCACACAGCTCCACAGAGGCATCCACCACACAGCTCCACAGAGGCATCCACCACACAGCTCCACAGAGGCACCCACCACACAGCTCCACAGAGGCACCCACCACACAGCTCCACAGAGGCACCCACAACACAGCTACACAGAGGCACCCACCACACAGCTCCAGCGATGCAGCCACCACACAGCTCCAGCGATGCAGCCACCACACAGCTCCACCGATGCACCCACCACACAGCTCCACCAAGGCACCCACACCACAGCTCCACTGAGGTACCCACCACACAGCTCCACCGAGGCACCCACACCACAGCTCCACCAAGGCACCCACACCACAGCTCCACCGAGGCACCCACCACACAGCTCCACCGAGGCACCCCCCCACCCAGCTCCACCGATGCCCCCACCTCACAGCTCCACCGACACAGCTCCACCGATGCACCCACCACACAGCTCCACTGATGCAACCACCACACAGCTCCACCGACACAGCTCCACCGTGCACCCACCACAGAGCTCCACAGAAGCCCTACCACACAGCTCCACCGACGCACCCACCACACAGCTCCACCGAGGCACCCACCACACAACTCCACCGAGGCACCCACCACACAGCTCCACCTATGCACCCACCACACAGCTCCACCGAGGCACCCACCACAGAGCTCCACAGAGGCACCCACCACACAGCTCCACAGAGGCACCCACCACACAGCTCCACAGAGGCACCCACCACACAGCTCCACAGAGGCACCCACCACACAGCTCCACCGAGGCACCCACCACACAGCTCCACCGAGGCACCCACCACACAGCTCCACCGAGGCACCCACCACACAGCTCCACCGAGGCACCCACCACACAGCTCCACCGATGCACCCACCACACAGCTCCACCGACACAGCTCCACAGATGCCCCCACCCCACAGGTCCACAGATGCCCCCACCACACAGGTCCACAGATGCCCCCACCACACAGCTCCACAGATGCCCCCACCACACAGCTCCACAGATGCCCCCACCACACAGCTCCACCGATGCACCCACCACACAGCTCCACCGATGCACCCACCACAAAGCACCACCAACACAGCTCCACCGATGCACCCACCACACAGCTCCACCTACACAGCTCCACCGATGCACCCACCACACAGCTCCACCGATGCACCCACCACACAGCTCCACCGATGCACCCACCACACAGCTCCACCGATGCACCCACCACACAGCTCCACCGAGGTACCCACCACACAGCTCCTCCGATGCAGCCACCACACAGCTCCACCGATGCAGCCACCACACAGCTCCACCGAGGCACCCACCACACAGCTCCACCGATGCACCCACCACACAGCATCACCGATGCACCCACCACACAGCATCACCGACACAGCTCCACTGATGCACCCACCACATAGCTCCACCGATGCACCCACCACACAGCACCACCGACACAGCTCCACAGAGGCACCCACCACACAGCTCCACCAATGCACCCACCACACAGCTCCACCGAGGCAGCCACCACACAGCTCCACCGAGGCAGCCACCACACAGCTCCACCGATGCACCCACCACACAGCATCACCGATGCACCCACCACACAGCATCACCGACACAGCTCCACCGATGCACCCACCACATAGCTCCACCTACACAGCTCCACCGATGCACCCACCACACAGCTCCACCGATGCACCCACCACACAGCTCCACCGATGTACCCACCACACAGCTCCACCGATGCACCCACCACACAGCTGCACCGATGCACACACCACACAGCTCCACCGATGCCCCCACCACACAGCTCCACCGATGCCCCCACCACACAGCTCCACCGATGCCCCCACCACACAGCTCCACCGATGCCCCCACCACACAGCTCCACCGATGCACCCACCACACAGCTCCACCGATGCACCCACCACACAGCTCCACCGACACAGCTCCACAGATGACCCCACCACACAGCTCCACAGATGCCCCCACCACACAGCTCCACAGATGCCCCCACCACACAGCTCCACAGATGCCCCCACCACACAGCTCCACAGATGCCCCCACCACACAGCTCCACCGATGCCCCCACCACACAGCTCCACCGATGCACCCACCACACAGCTCCACCGATGCACCCACCACACAGCACCACCGACACAGCTCCACCGATGCACCCACCACACAGCTGCACCTACACAGCTCCACTGATGCACCCACCACACAGCTCCACCGATGCCCCCACCTCACAGCTCCACCGATGCACCCACCACACAGCTCCACTGATGCAACCACCACACAGCTCCACAGAGGCACCCACCACACAGCTCCACCGAGGCACCCACCACACAGCTCCACCGATGCACCCACCACGCAGCTCCGCCGACACAGCTCCACAGATGCCCCCACCACACAGCTCCACAGATGCCCCCACCACACAGCTTCACAGATGCCCCCACCACACAGCTCCACCGATGCACCCACCACACAGCTCCACCGATGCACCCACCACACATCTCCACCGATGCCCCCACCACACAGCACCACCGACACAGCTCCACCGATGCACCCACCACACAGCTCCACCTACACAGCTCCACCGATGCACCCACCACACAGCTCCACCGATGCACCCACCACACAGCTCCACCGAGGTACCCACCACACAGCTCCACCGAGGTACCCACCACACAGCTCCACCGATGCAGCCACCACACAGCTCCACCGATGCAGCCACCACACAGCTCCACCGATGCAGCCACCACACAGCTCCACCGATGCAGCCACCACACAGCTCCACCGAGGCAGCCACCACACAGCTCCACCGAGGCAGCCACCACACAGCTCCACCGATGCACCCACCACACAGCACCACCGACACAGCTCCACTGATGCACCCACCACATAGCTCCACCTACACAGCTCCACCGATGCACCCACCACACAGCTCCACCGATGCACCCACCACACAGCTCCACCGATGCACCCACCACACAGCTCCACCGATGCACCCACCACACAGCTCCACCGATGCACCCACCACACAGCTCCACCGATGTACCCACCACACAGCTCCACCGATGCCCCCACCACACAGCTCCACCGATGCACCCACCACACAGCTCCACCGATGCACCCACCACACAGCTCCACCGATGCACCCACCACACAGCTCCACCGATGCACCCACCACACAGCTCCACCGATGCACCCACCACACAGCTCCACCGATGCACCCACCACACAGCTCCACCGATGTACCCACCACACAGCTCCACCGATGCACCCACCACACAGCTCCACAGATGCCCCCACCACACAGCTCCACCGATGCCCCAACCACACAGCTCCACCGATGCACCCACCACACAGCTCCACCGACACAGCTCCACAGATGCCCCCACCACACAGCTCCACTGATGCAACCACCACACAGCTCCACCGACACAGCTCCACCGTGCACCCACCACAGAGCTCCACAGAAGCCCCACCACACAGCTCCACCGACGCACCCACCACACAGATCCCCGGAGGCACCCACCACACAGCTCCACGGAGGCACCCACCACACAGCTCCACGGAGGCACCCACCACACAACTCCACTGAGGCACCCACCACACAGCTCCACCGATGCACCCACCACACAGCTCCACCTATGCACCCACCACACAGCTCCACCGAGGCAACCACCACAGAGCTCCACAGAGGAACCCACCACAGAGCTCCACAGAGGCACCCACCACACAGATCCACAGAGGCACCCACCACACAGCTCCACAGAGGCACCCACCACACAGCTCCACAGAGGCACCCACCACACAGCTCCAAAGAGGCACCCACCACACAGCTCCACGGAGGCACCCACCACACAGCTCCACCTATGCACCCACCACACAGCTCCACGGAGGCACCCACCTCAGAGCTCCACAGAGGCACCCACCACACAGCTCCACAGAGGCACCCACCACACAGCTCCACAGAGGCACCCACCACACAGCTCCACAGAGGCACCCACCACACAGCTCCACAGAGGCACCCACCACACAGCTCCACCGAGGCACCCACCACACAGCTCCACCGAGGCACCCACCACACAGCTCCACCGATGCACCCACCACACAGCTCCACCGACACAGCTCCACAGATGCCCCACCCACACAGCTCCACAGATGCCCCCACCACACAGCTCCACCGATGCACCCACCACACAGCTCCACCGATGCACCCACCACACAGCTCCACCGATGCACCCACCACACAGCTCCACCGATGCACCCACCACACAGCACCACCGACACAGCTCCACCGATGCACCCACCACACAGCTCCACCTACACAGCTCCACCGATGTACCCACCACACAGCTCCACCGATGCACCCACCACACAGCTCCACCGATGCACCCACCACACAGCTCCACCGATGCACCCACCACACAGCTCCACCGATGCAGCCACCACACAGCTCCACCGATGCAGCCACCACACAGCTCCACCGATGCAGCCACCACACAGCTCCACCGATGCAGCCACCACACAGCTCCACCGATGCAGCCACCACACAGCTCCACAGAGGCACCCACCACACAGCTCCACTGATGCAACCACCACACAGCTCCACAGAGGCACCCACCACACAGCTCCACCGAGGCACCCACCACACAGCTCCACCAATGCATCCACCACACAGCTCCACCGACACAGCTCCACAGATGCCCCCACCACACAGCTCCACCGATGCACCCACCACACAGCTCCACCGATGCACCCACCACACAGCTCCACCGATGCACCCACCACACAGCTCCACCGATGCACCCACCACACAGCTCCACCGATGCCCCCACCACACAGCACCACCGACACAGCTCCACCGATGCACCCACCACACAGCTCCACCTACACAGCTCCACCGATGCACCCACCACACAGCTCCACCGATGCACCCACCACACAGCTCCACCGATGCACCCACCACACAGCTCCACCGATGCACCCACCACACAGCTCCACCGAGGTACCCACCACACAGCTCCACCGATGCAGCCACCACACAGCTCCACCGATGCAGCCACCACACAGCTCCACCGATGCAGCCACCACACAGCTCCACCGATGCAGCCACCACACAGCTCCACCGATGCAGCCACCACACAGCTCCACCGATGCAGCCACCACACAGCTCCACCGAGGCAGCCACCACACAGCTCCACCGAGGCAGCCACCACACAGCTCCACCGATGCACCCACCACACAGCTCCACAGATGCCCCCACCACACAGCTCCACAGATGCCCCCACCACACAGCTCCACAGATGCCCCCACCACACAGCTCCACTGATGCAACCACCACACAGCTCCACCGACACAGCTCCACCGTGCACCCACCACAGAGCTCCACAGAAGCCCCACCACACAGCTCCACCGACGCACCCACCACACAGCTCCACGGAGGCACCCACCACACAGCTCCACGGAGGCACCCACCACACAACTCCACCGAGGCACCCACCACACAGCTCCACTGATGCACCCACCACACAGCTCCACCTATGCACCCACCACACAGCTCCACCGAGGCAACCACCACACAGCTCCACAGAGGCACCCACCACAGAGCTCCACAGAGGCACCCACCACAGAGCTCCACAGAGGCACCCACCACAGAGCTCCACAGAGGCACCCACCACAGAGCTCCACAGAGGCACCCACCACACAGCTCCACAGAGGCACCCACCACACAGCTCCACGGAGGCACCCACCACACAGCTCCACGCAGGCACCCACCACACAGCTCCACCGATGCACCCACCACACAGCTCCACCGATGCACCCACCACACAGCTCCACCTATGCACCCACCACACAGCTCCACCGAGGCAACCACCACAGAGCTCCACAGAGACACCCACCACACAGCTCCACAGAGGCACCCACCACACAGCTCCACAGAGGCACCCACCACACAGCTCCACAGAGGCACCCACCACACAGCTCCACAGAGGCACCCACCACACAGCTCCACAGAGGCACCCACCACACAGCTCCACAGAGGCACCCACCACACAGCTCCACTGATGCAGCCACCACACAGCTCCAGCGATGCAGCCACCACACAGCTCCACCGATGCAGCCACCATACAGCTCCACCGAGGCAGCCACCACACAGCTCCACCGATGCACCCACCACACAGCACCACCGACACAGCTCCACCGATGCACCCACCACATAGCTCCACCTACACAGCTCCACGGATGCACCCACCACACAGCTCCACCTACACAGCTCCACGGATGCACCCACCACTTAGCTCCACCGATGCACCCACCACACAGCTCCACAGATGCCCCCACCACACAGCTCCACCGATGCCCCCACAACACAGCTCCACCGATGCACCCACCACACAGCTCCACCGATGCACCCACCACACAGCTCCACTGATGCACCCACCACACAGCACCACCGACACAGCTCCACAGATGCCCCCACCACACAGCTCCACAGATGCCCCCACCACACTGCTCCACAGATGCCCCCACCACACTGCTCCACAGATGCCCCCACCACACAGCTCCACCGATGCACCCACCACACAGCTCCACCGATGCACCCACCACACAGCACCACCGACACAGCTCCACCGATGCACCCACCACACAGCTCCACCTACACAGCTCCACCGATGCACCCACCACACAGCTCCACCGATGCACCCACCACACAGCTCCACCGATGCACCCACCACACAGCTCCACCGAGGTACCCACCACACAGCTCCACCGAGGTACCCACCACACAGCTCCACCGATGCAGCCACCACACAGCTCCACCGATGCAGCCACCACACAGCTCCACCGAGGCAGCCACCACACAGCTCCACAGATGCACCCACCACACAGCTCCACCGATGCACCCACCACACAGCATCACCGATGCACCCACCACACAGCATCACCGACACAGCTCCACCGATGCACCCACCACATAGCTCCACCTACACAGCTCCACCGATGCACCCACCACACAGCTCCACCGATGCACCCACCACACAGCTCCACCGATGTACCCACCACACAGCTCCACCGATGCACCCACCACACAGCTCCACCGATGCACCCACCACACAGCTCCACCGATGCACCCACCACACAGCTGCACCGATGCCCCCACCACACAGCTGCACTGATGCCCCCACCACACAGCTGCACTGATGCCCCCACCACACAGCTCCACCGATGCCCCCACCACACAGCTCCACCGATGCCCCCACCACACAGCTCCACCGATGCACCCACCACACAGCTCCACCGATGCACCCACCACACAGCTCCACCGATGCACCCACCACACAGCTCCACCGATGCACCCACCACACAGCACCACCGACACAGCTCCACAGAGGCACCCACCACACAGCTCCACCGAAGCACCCACCACACAGCTCCACCGATGCACCCACCACACAGCTCCACCGACACAGCTCCACAGATGCCCCCACCACACAGCTCCACAGATGCCCCCACCACACAGCTCCACTGATGCACCCACCACACAGCTCCACCGATGCACCCACCACACAGCATCACCGACACAGCTCCACCGATGCACCCACCACACAGCTCCACCTACACAGCTCCACCGATGCCCCCACCACACAGCTCCACCGATGCCCCCACCTCACAGCTCCACCGATGCCCCCACCTCACAGCTCCACCGACACAGCTCCACCGATGCACCCACCACACAGCTCCACTGATGCAACCACCACACAGCTCCACAGAGGCACCCACCTCACAGCTCCACCGAGGCACCCACCACACAGCTCCACCAATGCACCCACCACACAGCTCCACCGACACAGCTCCACAGATGCCCCCACCACACAGCTCCACCGATGCACCCACCACACAGCTCCACCGATGCACCCACCACACAGCTCCACCGATGCCCCCACCACACAGCACCACCGACACAGCTCCACCGATGCACCCACCACACAGCTCCACCTACACAGCTCCACCTACACAGCTCCACCGATGCACCCACCACACAGCTCCACCGATGCACCCACCACACAGCTCCACCGAGGTACCCACCACACAGCTCCACCGATGCAGCCACCACACAGCTCCACCGATGCAGCCACCACACAGCTCCACCGATGCAGCCACCACACAGCTCCACCGATGCAGCCACCACACAGCTCCACCGATGCAGCCACCACACAGCTCCACCGATGCAGCCACCACACAGCTCCACCGATGCAGCCACCACACAGCTCCACCGAGGCAGCCACCACACAGCTCCACCGATGCACCCACCACACAGCACCACCGACACAGCTCTACCGATGCACCCACCACATAGCTCCACCTACACAGCTCCACCGATGCACCCACCACACAGCTCCACCGATGCACCCACCACACAGCTCCACCGATGCACCCACCACACAGCTCCACCGATGCACCCACCACACAGCTCCACCGATGCACCCACCACACAGCTCCACCGATGCACCCACCACACAGCTCCACCGATGTACCCACCACACAGCTCCACCGATGTACCCACCACACAGCTCCACCGATGCCCCCACCACACAGCTCCCCCGATGCCCCCACCACACAGCTCCACCGATGCACCCACCACACAGCTCCACCGATGCACCCACCACACAGCTCCACCGATGCACCCACCACACAGCTCCACCGACACAGCTCCACAGAGGCACCCACCACACAGCTCCACCGATGCACCCACCACACAGCTCCACCGATGCACCCACCACACAGCTCCACCGATGCACCCACCACACAGCTCCACCGATGTACCCACCACACAGCTCCACCGATGCACCCACCACACAGCTCCACAGATGCCCCCACCACACAGCTCCACCGATGCCCCCACCACACAGCTCCACCGATGCACCCACCACACAGCTCCACTGACACAGCTCCACAGATGCCCCCACCACACAGCTCCACTGATGCAACCACCACACAGCTCCACCGACACAGCTCCACCGTGCACCCACCACAGAGCTCCACAGAAGCCCCACCACACAGCTCCACCGACGCACCCACCACACAGCTCCACGGAGGCACCCACCACACAACTCCACCGAGGCACCCACCACACAGCTCCACTGATGCACCCACCACACAGCTCCACCTATGCACCCACCACACAGCTCCACCGAGGCAACCACCACACAGCTCCACAGAGGCACCCACCACACAGCTCCACAGAGGCACCCACCACACAGCTCCACAGAGGCACCCACCACACAGCTCCACAGAGGCACCCACCACAGAGCTCCACAGAGGCACCCACCACACAGCTCCACGGAGGCACCCACCACACAGCTCCACGGAGGCACCCACCACACAGCTCCACGGAGGCACCCACCACACAGCTCCACCGATGCACCCACCACACAGCTCCACCTATGCACCCACCACACAGCTCCACCGAGGCAACCACCACAGAGCTCCACAGAGACACCCACCACACAGCTCCACAGAGGCACCCACCACACAGCTCCACAGAGGCACCCACCACACAGCTCCACAGAGGCACCCACCACACAGCTCCACAGAGGCACCCACCACACAGCTCCACCGAGGCACCCACCACACAGCTCCACCGAGGCACCCACCACACAGCTCCACCGATGCACGCACCACACAGCTCCACCGACACAGCTCCACAGATGCCCCACCCACACAGCTCCACAGATGCCCCCACCACACAGCTCCACAGATGCCCCCACCACACAGCTCCACCGATGCCCCCACCACACAGCTCCACCGATGCACCCACCACACAGCTCCACCGATGCACCCACCACACAGATCCACCGATGCACCCACCACACAGCACCACCGACACAGCTCCACCGATGCACCCACCACACAGCTCCACCTACACAGCTCCACCGATGTACCCACCACACAGCTCCACCGATGCACCCACCACACAGCTCCACCGATGCACCCACCACACAGCTCCACCGATGCACCACCACACAGCTCCACCGAGGTACCCACCACACAGCTCCACCGATGCAGCCACCACACAGCTCCACCGATGCAGCCACCACACAGCTCCACCGATGCAGCCACCACACAGCTCCACCGATGCAGCCACCACACAGCTCCACCGATGAAGCCACCACACAGCTCCACCGAGGCAGCCACCACACAGCTCCACCGATGCACCCACCACACAGCACCACCGACACAGCTCCACCGATGCACCCACCACATAGCTCCACCTACACAGCTCCACGGATGCACCCACCACACAGCTCCACAAATGCACCCACCACACAGCTCCACGGATGCACCCACCACACAGCTCCACCGATGCACCCACCACACAGCTCCACCGATGTACCCACCACACAGCTCCACCGATGCACCCACCACACAGCTCCACCGATGCACCCACCACACAGCACCACCGACACAGCTCCACAGAGGCACCCACCACACAGCTCCACAGATGCCCCCACCACACAGCTCCACCGATGCCCCACCACACAGCTCCACCGATGCACCCACCACACAGCTCCACCGATGCACCCACCACACAGCTCCACCGATGCACCCACCACACAGCTCCACCGATGCACCCACCACACAGCACCACCGACACAGCTCCACAGAGGCACCCACCACACAGCTCCACCGAAGCACCCACTGCACAGCTCCACCGATGCACCAACCACACAGCTCCACCGACACAGCTCCACAGATGCCCCCACCACACAGCTCCACCGATGCCCCCACCACACAGCTCCACCGATGCACCCACCACACAGCTCCACCGATGCACCCACCACACAGCTCCACTGACACAGCTCCACCGATGCACCCACCACACAGCTCCACCTACACAGCTCCACCAATGCACCCACCACACAGCTCCACCAATGCACCCACCACACAGCTCCACCGATGCACCCACCACACAGCTCCACCGATGCACCCCTCACCCCAGCTCCACCAAGGCACCCACACCACAGCTCCACCAAGGTCCCCACACCACAGCTCCACCGAGGCACCCACCACACAGCTCCACCGAGGCACCCCCCCACCCAGCTCCACCGATGCCCCCACCTCACAGCTCCACCGACACAGCTCCACCGATGCCCCCACCACACAGCTCCACCGATGCCCCCACCACACAGCTCCACCGATGCCCCCACCACACAGCTCCACCGATGCACCCACCACACAGCTCCACCGATGCACCCACCACACAGCACCACCGACACAGCTCCACCGATGCACCCACCACACAGCTCCACCTACACAGCTCCACCGATGCACCCACCACACAGCTCCACCGATGCACCCACCACACAGCTTCACCGATGCACCAACCACACAACTCCACCGAGGTACCCACCACACAGCTCCACCGATGCAGCCACCACACAGCTCCACCGATGCAGCCACCACACAGCTCCACCGATGCAGCCACCACACAGCTCCACCGATGCAGCCACCACACAGCTCCACCGAGGCAGCCACCACACAGCTCCACCGATGCACCCACCACACAGCACCACCGACACAGCTCCACCGATGTACCCACCACACAGCTCCACCTACACAGCTCCACCGATGCACCCACCACACAGCTCCACCGATGCACCCAACACACAGCTCTACGGATGCACCCAACACACAGCTCCACCGATGCACCCACCACACAGCTCCACCGATTCACCCACCGCACAGCTCCACCGATGCACCCACCACACAGCTCCACCGACACAGCTCCACCGATGCACCCACCACACAGCTCCACAGATGCCCCCACCACACAGCTCCACCGATGCACCCACCACACAGCTCCACCGATGCACCCACCACACAGCACCACCGACACAGCTCCACCGATGCACCCACCACACAGCTCCACCTACACAGCTCCACCGATGCAGCCACCACACAGCTCCACCGAGGCAGCCACCACACAGCTCCACCGAGGCAGCCACCACGCCGCTTCACCGAGGCAGCCACCACGCCGCTTCACCGAGGCAGCCACCACACAGCTCCACCGATGCACCCACCACACAGCTCCACAGATGCACCCACCACACAGCTCCACAGATGCACCCACCACACAGCTCCACAGATGCACCCACCACACAGCTCCACAGATGCACCCACCACACAGCTCCACAGATGCACCTACCACACAGCACCACCGACACAGCTCCACCGATGCACCCACCACACAGCTCCACCTACACAGCTCCACCGATGCACCCACCACACAGCTCCACCCAGGTACCCACCACACAGCTCCACCGAGGTACCCACCACACAGCTCCACCGATGCAGCCACCACACAGCTCCACCGATGCAGCCACCACACAGCTCCACCGATGCAGCCACCACACAGCTCCACCGATGCAGCCACCACACAGCTCCACCGATGCAGCCACCACACAGCTCCACCGATGCAGCCACCACACAGCTCCACCGAGGCAGCCACCACACAGCTCCACCGATGCACCCACCACACAGCACCACCGACACAGCTCCACCGATGCAGCCACCACACAGCTCCACCGATGCAGCCACCGCACAGCTCCACCGATGCAGCCACCACACAGCTCCACCGAGGCAGCCACCACACAGCTCCACAGATGCACCCACCACACAGCACCACCGACACAGCTCCACCGATGCACCCACCACACAGCTCCACCGATGCACCCACCACACAGCTCCACCGATGTACCCACCACACAGCTCCACCGATGTACCCACCACACAGCTCCACCGACACAGCTCCACTGACGCACCCACCACACAGCTCCACTGATGCACCCACCACACAGCTCCACAGATGCCCCCACCACACAGCTCCACCGATGCCCCCACCACACAGCTCCACCGATGCCCCCACCACACAGCTCCACCGATGCCCCCACCACACAACTCCACCGATGCCCCCACCACACAGCTCCACCGATGCACCCACCACACAGCTCCACCGATGCACCCACCACACAGCTCCACCGATGCACCCACCACACAGCTCCACCGATGCAGCCACCACACAGCTCCACCGATGCAGCCACCACACAGCTCCACCGAGGCAGCCACCACACAGCTCCACCGATGCACCCACCACACAGCACCACCGACACAGCTCCACCGATGCAGCCACCACACAGCTCCACCGATGCAGCCACCGCACAGCTCCACCGATGCAGCCACCACACAGCTCCACCGAGGCAGCCACCACACAGCTCCACAGATGCACCCACCACACAGCACCACCGACACAGCTCCACCGATGCACCCACCACACAGCTCCACCGATGCACCCACCACACAGCTCCACCGATGTACCCACCACACAGCTCCACCGATGTACCCACCACACAGCTCCACCGACACAGCTCCACTGACGCACCCACCACACAGCTCCACTGATGCACCCACCACACAGCTCCACAGATGCCCCCACCACACAGCTCCACCGATGCCCCCACCACACAGCTCCACCGATGCCCCCACCACACAGCTCCACCGATGCCCCCACCACACAACTCCACCGATGCCCCCACCACACAGCTCCACCGATGCACCCACCACACAGCTCCACCGATGCACCCACCACACAGCTCCACCGATGCACCCACCACACAGCTCCACCGATGCACCCACCACACAGCACCACCGACACAGCTCCACAGAGGCACCCACCACACAGCTCCACCGAAGCACCCACCACACAGCTCCACTGATGCACCCACCACACAGCTCCACCGACACAGCTCCACAGATGCCCCCACCACACAGCTCCACAGATGCCCCCATAACACAGCTCCACAGATGTCCCCACCACACAGCTCCACCGATGCCCCCACCACACAGCTCCACCGATGCCCCCACCACACAGCTCCACCGATGCACCCACCACACAGCTCCACCGATGCACCCACCACACAGCACCACCGACACAGCTCTACTGATGCACCCACCACACAGCACCACCGATGCACCCACCACACAGCACCACCGACACAGCTCCACTGATGCACCCACCACTCAGCTCCACCTACACAGCTCCACCGATGCACCCACCACACAGCTCCACCAAGGTACCCACCACACAGCTCCACAGATGCCCCCACCACACAGCTCCACCGATGCCCCCACCACACAGCTCCACCGATGCACCCACCACACAGCTCCACCGATGCACCCACCACACAGCTCCACCGGTGCACCCACCACACAGCACCACCGACACAGCTCCACCGATGCACCCACCACACAGCTCCACCTACACAGCTCCACCGATGCACCCACCACACAGCTCCACCGATGCAGCCACCACGTAGCTCCACCGATGCACCCACCACACAGCTCCACCGAGGTACCCACCACACAGCTCCACCGATGCAGCCACCACACAGCTCCACCGATGCAGCCACCACACAGCTCCACCGATGCAGCCACCACACAGCTCCACCGATGCAGCCACCACACAGCTCCACCGATGCAGCCACCACACAGCTCCACCGATGCAGCCACCACACAGCTCCACCGATGCAGCCACCACACAGCTCCACCGATGCAGCCACCACACAGCTCCACCGATGCAGCCACCACACAGCTCCACCGAGGCAGCCACCACACAGCTCCACCGAGGCACCCACCACACAGCACCACCGACACAGCTCCACCGATGCACCCACCACACAGCTCCACCTACACAGCTCCACCGATGCAGCCACCACACAGCTCCACCGATGCACCCACCACACAGCTCCGCCGATGCCCCCACCACACAGCTCCGCCGATGCCCCCACCACACAGCTCCACCGATGCACCCACCACACAGCTCCACCGATGCACCCACCACACAGCACCACCGACACAGCTCCACCGATGCACCCACCACGTAGCTCCACCGATGCACCCACCACACAGCTCCACCGATGCAGCCACCACACAGCTCCACCGATGCAGCCACCACACAGCTCCACCGATGCAGCCACCACACAGCTCCACCGATGCAGCCACCACACAGCTCCACCGAGGCAGCCACCACACAGCTCCACAGAGGCAGCCACCACACAGCTCCACCGAGGCAGCCACCACACAGCTCCACCGAGGCAGCCACCACACAGCTCCACCGATGCACCCACCACACAGCACCACCGACACAGCTCCACCGATGCACCTACCACACAGCTCCACCTACACAGCTCCACCGATGCACCCACCACACAGTTCCACCGATGCACCCACCACACAGCTCCACCGATGCACCCACCACACAGCTCCACCGATGCACCCACCACACAGCTCCACCGATGCACCCACCACACAGCTCCACCGATGCACCCACCACACAGCTCCACAGATGCCCCCACCACACAGCTCCACCGATGCACCCACCACACAGCTCCACCGATGCACCCACCACACAGCACCGCCGACACAGCTCCACCGATGCACCCACCACACAGCTCCACCTACACAGCTCCACCGATGCAGCCACCACACAGCTCCACCGAGGCAGCCACCACACAGCTCCACCGAGGCAGCCACCACACAGCTCCACCGATACACCCACCACACAGCTCCACAGATGCACCCACCACACAGCTCCACAGATGCACCCACCACACAGCTCCACAGATGCACCCACCACACAGCTCCGCCGAGGCACCCACCACACAGCTCCGCCGAGGCACCCACCACACAGCTCCGCCGAGGCACCCACCACACAGCTCCGCCGAGGCACCCACCACACAGCTCCGCCGAGGCACCCACCACACAGCTCCACCGATGCACCCACCACACAGCTCCACCGATGCACCCACCACACAGCTCCACCACTGCACCCACCACACAGCTCCACCGATGCACCCACCACACAGCTCCACCGATGCACCCACCACACAGCACCACCGACACAGCTCCACCGATGCACCCACCACACAGCTCCACCGATGCACCCACCACACAGCTCCACCGATGCACCCACCACACAGCTCCACCGATGCACCCACCACACAGCTCCACCGATGCACCCACCACACAGCTCCACCGATGCACCCACCACACAGCTCCACCGACACAGCTCCACCGATGCACCCACCACACAGCTCCACAGATGCCCCCACCACACAGCTCCACAGATGCCCCCACCACACAGCTCCACAGATGACCCCACCACACAGCTCCACCGATGCACCCACCACACAGCTCCACCGATGCACCAACTAAGCTCCACCGATGCACCCACCACACATCTCCACCACTGCACCCACCACACAGCTCCACCGATGCACCCACCACACAGCTCCACCGATGCACCCACCACACAGCTCCACCGATGCACCCACCACACAGCACCACCGACACAGCTCCACCGATGCACCCACCACACAGCTCCACCGATGCACCCACCACACAGCTCCACCGATGCACCCACCACACAGCTCCACCGATGCACCCACCACACAGCTCCACCAATGCACCCACCACACAGCTCCACCGACACAGCTCCACCGATGCACCCACCACACAGCTCCACAGATGCCCCCACCACACAGCTCCACAGATGCCCCCACCACACAGCTCCACAGATGCCCCCACCACACAGCTCCACCGATGCACCCACCACACAGCTCCACTGATGCCCCCACCACATAGCTCCACCGATGCACCCACCACACAGCACCACCGACACAGCTCCACCGATGCACCCACCACACAGCTCCACCTACACAGCTCCACCGATGCACCCACCACACAGCTCCACCTACACAGCTCCACCGATGCAGCCACCACACAGCTCCACCGATACACCCACCACACAGCTCCACAGATGCACCCACCACACAGCTCCACCGATACACCCACCACACAGCTCCACAGATGCACCCACCACACAGCTCCACAGATGCACCCACCACACAGCTCCACAGATGCACCCACCACACAGCTCCACAGATGCACCCACCACACAGCTCCACCGATGCACCCACCACACAGCTCCACTGATGCACCCACCAGACAGCTCCACCAAGGTACCCACCACACAGCTCCACCAAGGCACCCACACCACAGCTCCACCAAGGCACCCACACCACAGCTCCACCGAGGCACCCACCACACAGCTCCACAGAGGCACCCCCCCACCCAGCTCCACCGATGCCCCCACCTCACAGCTCCACCGACACAGCTCCACAGATGCCCCCACCACACAGCTCAACAGATGCCCCCACCACACAGCTCCACAGGTGCCCCCACCACACAGCTCCACAGATGCCCCCACCACACAGCTCCACCGATGCCCCCACCTCACAGCTCCACCGACGCAGCTCCACAGATGCACCCACCACACAGCTCCACAGAGGCACCCACCACACAGCTCCACCGATGCACCCACCACACAGCACCACCGACACAGCTCCACCGATGCACCCACCACACAGCACCACCGACACAGCTCCACCGATGCACCCACCACACAGCTCCACCTACACAGCTCCACCGATGCAGCCACCACACACCTCCACCGATACACCCACCACACACCTCCACCGATACACCCACCACACAGCTCCACAGATGCACCCACCACACAGCTCCACAGATGCACCTACCACACAGCTCCGCCGAGGCACCCACCACACAGCTCCGCCGAGGCACCCACCACACAGCTCCGCCGAGTCACCCACCACACAGCTCCGCCGATGCACCCACCACACAGCTCCACCGATGTACCCACCATGCAGCTCCACCGATGCACCCACCACTTAGCTCCACCGATGCACCCACCATACAGCTCCACCGATGCACCCACCACACAGCTCCACAGATGCCCCCACCACACAGCTCCACCGATGCCCCCACCACACAGCTCCACCGATGCACCCACCACACAGCTCCACCGATGCACCCACCACACAGCTCCACCGATGCACCCACCACACAGCTCCACTGATGCACCCACCACACAGCACCACCGACACAGCTCCACAGAGGCACCCACCACACAGCTCCACCGAAGCACCCACCACACAGCTCCACCGATGCACCCACCACAAAGCTCCACCGACACAGCTCCACAGATGCCCCCACCACACAGCTCCACAGATGCCCCCACCACACAGCTCCACAGATGCCCCCACCACACAGCTCCACCGATGCCCCCACCACACAGCTCCACCGATGCACCCACCACACAGCTCCACCGATGCACCCACCACACAGCTCCACCGACACAGCTCCACCGATGCACCCACCACACAGCTCCACCTACACAGCTCCACCGATGCACCCACCACACAGCTCCACCGATGCACCCACCACACAGCTCCACCGATGCACCCACCACACAGCTCCACCGATGCACCCACCACACAGCTCCACCGATGCACCCACCACACAGCTCCACCAAGGTACCCACCACACAGCTCCACCAAGGCACCCACACCACAGCTCCACCAAGGCACCCACACCACAGCTCCACCGAGGCACCCACCACACAGCTCCACTGAGGCACCCCCCCACCCAGCTCCACCGATGCCCCCACCTCACAGCTCCACCGACACAGCTCCACAGATGCCCCCACCACACAGCTCCACCGATGCCCCCACCACACAGCTCCACCGATGCCCCCACCACACAGCTCCACCGATGCACCCACCACACAGCTCCACCAATGCACCCACCACACAGCACCACCGACACAGCTCCACCGATGCACCCACCACACAGCTCCACCTACACAGCTCCACCGATGCACCCACCACACAGCTCCACCGATGCACCCACCACACAGCTCCACCGATGCACCCACCACACAGCTCCACCGACACAGCTCCACAGAGGCACCCACCACACAGCTCCACCGATGCTCCCACCACACAGCTCCACCGATGCCCCCACCACACAGCTCCACCGATGCACCCACCACACAGCTCCCCTCATGCACCCACCACACAGCACCACCGACACAGCTCCACCGATGCACCCACCACACAGCACCACCGACACAGCTCCACCGATGCACCCACCACACAGCTCCACCTACACAGCTCCACCGATGCACCCACCACACAGCTCCACCAAGGTACCCACCACACAGCTCCACCAAGGCACCCACACCACAGCTCCACCGAGGCACCCACCACACAGCTCCACCGAGGCACCCACCACACAGCTCCACAGATGCCCCCACCACATAGCTCCACCGATGCACCCACCACACAGCTCCACCGATGCACCCACCACACAGCTCCACCGATGCACCCACCACACAGCTCCACCGACACAGCTCCACCATGCCCCCACCACACAGCTCCACCGATGCACCCACCACACAGCTCCACCGACACAGCTCCACCATGCCCCCACCACACAGCTCCACAGATGCCCCCACCACACAGCTCCACCGATGCCCCCACCACACAGCTCCACCGATGCCCCCACCACACAGCTCCACCGATGCCCCCACCACACAGCTCCACCGATGCACCCACCACACAGCTCCACCGATGCACCCACCACACAGCACCACCGACACAGCTCCACCGATGCACCCACCACACAGCTCCACCTACACAGCTCCACCGATGCACCCACCACACAGCTCCACCGATGCACCCACCACACAGCTCCACCGAGGTACCCACCACACAGCTCCACCGATGCAGCCACCACACAGCTCCACCGATGCAGCCACCACACAGCTCCACCGATGCAGCCACCACACAGCTCCACCGAGGCAGCCACCACACAGCTCCACCGATGCACCCACCACACAGCTCCACCGATGCACCCACCACACAGCACCACCGACACAGCTCCACCGATGCACCCACCACACAGCTCCACCTACACAGCTCCACCGATGCACCCACCACACAGCTCCACCGATGCACCCACCACACAGCTCCACCGATGCACCCACCACACAGCTCCACCGATGCACCCACCACACAGCTCCACCGATGCACCCACCACACAGCTCCACCGATGCACCCACCACACAGCTCCACCGATGCACCCACCACGTAGCTCCACCGATGCACCTACCACACAGCTCCACCGAGGTACCCACCACACAGCTCCACCGATGCAGCCACCACACAGCTCCACCGATGCAGCCACCACACAGCTCCACCGATGCAGCCACCACACAGCTCCACCGAGGCAGCCAACACACAGCTCCACCGATACACCCACCACACAGCACCACAGATGCCCCCACCACACAGCTCCACCGATGCACCCACCACACAGCTCCACCGATGCATCCACCACACAGCACCACCAACACAGCTCCACCGATGCACCCACCACACAGCTCCACCTACACAGCTCCACCGATGCACCCACCACACAGCTTCACCGATGCACCCACCACACAGCTCCACAGATGCACCCACCACACAGCTCCACAGATGCACCCACCACACAGCTCCACCGATGCACCCACCACACAGCTCCACCGATGCACCCACCACACAGCTCCACAGATGCACCCACCACACAGCTCCACAGAGGCACCCACCACACAGCTCCACCGATGCACCCACCACGTAGCTCCACCGATGCACCCACCACGTAGCTCCACCGATGCACCCACCACGTAGCTCCACCGATGCACCCACCACACAGCTCCACCGAGGTACCCACCACACAGCTCCACCGATGCAGCCACCACACAGCTCCACCGATGCAGCCACCACACAGCTCCACCGATGCAGCCACCACACAGCTCCACCGATGCAGCCACCACACAGCTCCACCGATGCACCCACCACACAGCACCACCGACACCGCTCCACCGATGCACCCACCACACAGCTCCACCTACACAGCTCCACCGATGCACCCACCACACAGCTCCACCGATGCACCCACCACACAGCTCCACCGATGCACCCACCACACAGCTCCACCGACACAGCTCCACCATGCCCCCACCACACAGCTCCACAGATGCCCCCACCACACAGCTCCACCGATGCCCCCACCACACAGCTCCACCGATGCCCCCACCACACAGCTCCACCGATGCCCCCACCACACAGCTCCACCGATGCCCCCACCACACAGCTCCACCGATGCACCCACCACACAGCTCCACCGATGCACCCACCACACAGCACCACCGACACAGCTCCACCGATGCACCCACCACACAGCTCCACCTACACAGCTCCACCGATGCACCCACCACACAGCTCCACCGATGCACCCACCACACAGCTCCACCGAGGTACCCACCACACAGCTCCACCGATGCAGCCACCACACAGCTCCACCGATGCAGCCACCACACAGCTCCACCGATGCAGCCACCACACAGCTCCACCGAGGCAGCCACCACACAGCTCCACCGATGCACCCACCACACAGCTCCACCGATGCACCCACCACACAGCACCACCGACACAGCTCCACCGATGCACCCACCACACAGCTCCACCTACACAGCTCCACCGTTGCACCCACCACACAGCTCCAGCGATGCACCCACCACACAGCTCCACCGATGCACCCACCACACAGCTCCACCGATGCACCCACCACACAGCTCCACCGATGCACCCACCACACAGCTCCACCGATGCACCCACCACACAGCTCCACCGATGCACCCACCACACAGCTCCACCGATGCACCCACCACGTAGCTCCACCGATGCACCTACCACACAGCTCCACCGAGGTACCCACCACACAGCTCCACCGATGCAGCCACCACACAGCTCCACCGATGCAGCCACCACACAGCTCCACCGATGCAGCAACCACACAGCTCCACCGAGGCAGCCAACACACAGCTCCACCGATGCACCCACCACACAGCACCACAGATGCCCCCACCACACAGCTCCACCGATGCACCCACCACACAGCTCCACCGATGCATCCACCACACAGCACCACCAACACAGCTCCACCGATGCACCCACCACACAGCTCCACCGATGCACCCACCACACAGCTCCACCGATGCACCCACCACACAGCTCCACCGATGCACCCACCACACAGCTCCACCGATGCACCCACCACACAGCTCCACAGATGCACCCACCACACAGCTCCACAGATGCACCCACCACACAGCTCCAAAGAGGCACCCACCACACAGCTCCACAGATGCACCCACCACACAGCTCCACAGAGGCACCCACCACACAGCTCCACCTACACAGCTCCACCGATGCACCCACCACACAGCTCCACCGATGCACCCACCACACAGCTCCACCGATGCACCCACCACACAGCTCCACCAAGGTACCCACCACACAGCTCTACCAAGGCACCCACACCACAGCTCCACCAAGGCACCCACACCACAGCTCGACCAAGGCACCCACACCACAGCTCCACCGAGGCACCCACCACACAGCTCTACAGAGGCACCCCCCCACCCAGCTCCACAGATGCCCCCACCACACAGCTCCACAGATGCCCCCACCACACAGCTCCACCGATGCCCCCACCACACAGCTCCACCGATGCCCCCACCTCACAGCTCCACCGACACAGCTCCACAGATGCCCCCACCACACAGCTCCACAGAGGCACCCACCACACAGCTCCACCGATGCACCCACCACACAGCTCCACCTACACAGCTCCACCGATGCAGCCACCACACAGCTCCACCGATACACCCACCACACAGCTCCACCGATGCACCCACCACACAGCTCCACAGATGCACCCACCACACAGCTCCACAGATGCACCCACCACACAGCTCCACAGATGCACCCACCACACAGCTCCACAGATGCACCCACCACACAGCTCCACAGAAGCACCCACCACACAGCTCTGCCGAGGCACCCACCACACAGCTCTGCCGAGGCACCCACCACACAGCTCTGCCGAGGCACCCACCACACAGCTCCGCCGAGGCACCCACCACACAGCTCCGCCGAGGCACCCACCACACAGCTCCGCCGAGGCACCCACCACACAGCTCCGCCGAGGCACCCACCACACAGCTCCGCCGAGGCACCCACCACACAGCTCCACCGAGGCACCCACCACACAGTTCCGCCGAGGCACCCACCACACAGCTCCGCCGAGGCACCCACCACACAGCTCCGCCGAGGCACCCACCACACAGCTCCACCGATGCACCAACTAAGCTCCACCGATGCACCCACCACACAGCTCCACCGATGCACACAGCTCCACCGATGCACCCACCACGTAGCTCCACCGATGCACCCACCACACAGCTCCACCGAGGTACCCACCACACAGCTCCACCGAGGTACCCACCACACAGCTCCACCGATGCAGCCACCACACAGCTCCACCGAAGCAGCCACCACACAGCTCCACCGATGCACCCACCACACAGCTCCACCTACACAGCTCCACCGATGCACCCACCACACAGCTCCACCGATGCACCCACCACACAGCTCCACTGATGCACCCACCACACAGCTCCACCGACACAGCTCCACCGATGCACCCACCACACAGCTCCACAGATGCCTCCACCACACAGCTCCACAGATGCCCCCACCACACAGCTCCACAGATGCCCCCACCACACAGCTCCACCGATGCACCCACCACACAGCTCCACCGATGCACCCACCACACAGCTCCACAGATGCACCCACCACACAGCTCCACAGATGCCCCCACCACACAGCTCCACAGATGCCCCCACCACACAGCTCCACCGATGCACCCACCACACAGCTCCACCGATGCACCCACCACACAGCACCACCGACACAGCTCCACCGATGCACCCACCACACAGCTCCACCTACACAGCTCCACCGATGCAGCCACCACATAGCTCCACCGAGGCAGCCACCACACAGCTCCACCGATACAGCCACCACACAGCTCCACAGATGCACCCACTACACAGCTCCACAGATGCACCCACCACACAGCTCCACAGAAGCACCCACCACACAGCTCCGCCGAGGCACCCACCACACAGCTCCGCCGAGGCACCCACCACACAGCTCCGCCGAGGCACCCACCACACAGCTCCGCCGAGGCACCCACCACACAGCTCCGCCGAGGCACCCACCACACAGCTCCGCCGAGGCACCCACCACACAGCTCCGCCGAGGCACCCACCACACAGCTCCGCCGAGGCACCCACCACACAGCTCCACCACTGCACCCACCACCCAGCTCCACCGATGCACCCACCACCCAGCTCCACCGATGCACCCACCACCCAGCTCCACCGATGCACCCACCACCCAGCTCCACCGAGGCACCGACCACACAGCTCCACCGAGGCACTGACCACACAGCTCCACTGATGCACCCACCACACAGCTCCGCCGTGGCACCCACCACACAGCTCCACCGATGCACCGACCACACAGCTCCACCGATGCTCCACCAGTGCACCCACCAAACAGCTACACCGATGCACACAACAGTCAGCGCAACCACAGCATCACTCAGCGCAACCACAGCATCACTCAGCGCAACCACAGCATCACTCAGCGCAACCACAGCATCACTCAGCGCAACCACAGCATCACTCAGCGCAACCACAGCATCACTCAGGGCAACCACAGCATCACTCAGGGCAACCACAGCATCACTCAGGGCAACCACAGCATCACTCAGGGCAACCACAGCATCACTCAGCGTAACCACAGCATCACTGGTTCAAATATGTTCTTTCAATGTTTCAAGCTGTTTTCAAGCTTTCACGCTTTATTACAAATCACAAAAAGATGTTAATATTTTACTTCTGTTCTTGGATTTTCGTCCCAATAAAAAACACTGAACATAATCTTCACAAATGTTATTTACAAAAGTTTAAGCTATTGCCATTACAAATTAAATAAATTATTTAAGTATTAATTATTTAAAAAATTATAAGCCATTGTTATTTGTAATATCAATACATCTAAGTCATGTAAATACAAAACATGTTGCATTACAAATGCTATAGGTGTCACAATTGAGAAAGTTATAACTATTGGCATTGTACATGACAAAGCTATTAATTTAGCTAAAAAAAAATCATTTATAACACCAATAGCTCAAACTTTCCTAATGCGAGCCCTATTGCATTTCCAATGCTTGTTGAATTTGTACTTCGTGGCCAAAAATGAGTTTACTTACTTACTTAGTGTTTTCCTATAGTGTATGCACAGCAGTTTTCACTGCAGTGAGGACTCTGCCGTTTAGGCACTTATTGCATTCCCTCTTTTACAGAATACGCTAGTTATTTCTTAATGTAAGATATAAAATAATTTAATTGTATCACTGTGGTGTTCGTCCCTCATAGCTGCATATGACGATAATCGCAGCATATTGCTAATGTGAATTCATGTGGGGAAATCATTTGTTGCTTTATAGTAAGACTTATCGCAGTCAAGCCCATTTGAACCCATCTTCTCTGAGTTTGTGATGTAGGCATGGTCCAACTCTTAGCTGCTTATACGGAGGCACTAGCAATGCTTTACTGCTTTTGCTCCCTCCCTCTTAGCCTTCAGCCTATTAGCATGTGCCTCTAATCTGGCTTTATTGGATTTTCTCCCCTGCCATGCCATATAAACCTATTGTAGAAGCTGCAGCTGACGCAAAGCTGAATATGATCCATGACTGACTAAGAACTAACTCCCTGCGAGTATTTGCCAATACTGAAATACTGCTTAGGCAGTCCTCATGTCCTTACTCCTTTGTAACCGTTCCAGTCTGGTTAAAAATCCGATTGTTTGTCCCCAGAATGGCGTAAGACGAATTGTGACTATTATTGATTTTAAAATGTCAGTTTTAGGCATTGCTTCCTTGCCTTGAGGTAGTGTTTAAATGGGCTGGCACTCTCAGGTACGGAGTACCTTCACTTCTTCAACCCGAACCATGCACAGATGGCTCTCCGACAGCGCCAACACCATAGCCCCCTCAAGAAAAACAACAACACCCACTCCAAGAAAGCTGGATGGTTTTCCACGAACTTCGAGAGTCCAGATGCACTTGGGGCCGCCTCGAAAAGGCCTGGAGGAACACCAAATCCACAGAAGCCCACAACAACTTCAGAGCTGCTACCAACGCCCACCACCAACTCATCAGAAAAACGAGGAAAAAAGCGATTCAAGACAAAATCTCCACTCATGCACGCAACAACAAAGAACTCTTCAACATCATCAAGGAGTTCGCCCAACCCACCAGCGAGTCCACCGACATCCCTCCCTCACAAGACCCATGCGACAAACTCAGCACCTTTTTCCACCACACAATCAAGAGCATCTACGACAACTTCGACGAAGACAACCAACACCCTGAACCCTCACCAACTACCCGACACCCTGATGCCAGCGACCAACAACTGGACAGCCATCACCACCAAAGACACAATAAAGAAGATGAAGTCCATCCTCTCCGGGGCCCCCACGGACCCCTGCCCCCACCACATTTTTAACAGAGCCGTCAACACAATTGCACCCATGCTCTGCCACACCATCAACCGCTCCCTGACAACCGCCTCGTTCCCTGACGACTGAAAACATGCTGAGATCAACCCCCTCCTGAAGAAGCCCTTGGCGGGCTCCACTGACCTCAAAACCTACAGACCCATCTCCCTGCTCCCGTGCCCAGCGAAAGTCCTCAAGAAAGCCATCAACAGCCAACTCGCCACGTTCATCGACGGTACATGGGGAGGAATCCCCATCGTCCACAGGAACACTCTGAGTCTCAACCAGCACCAACAACACTCTCAGCACTGCCGAACAGCTGCACTTCTAGATCCACACCGATCCCAACCCCACCCTCAGAGGAACCCTTGTCTACAGATCCCCCGGCCACAGTTCAACGACTCCATCGCCAACTTAGTCAGTACACATGCCCTAGCCTCCGCACATTCTCCTCGGGGACCTGAACTTCCACCTCAAGAACAACAACGACACCAACTCCACCACCTTGATTGACAACCTCGGACTCAGACAGCTCGTTACAACACCCACCCACTCTGCCGGCCACACGCTTGACCCCATCTTCTCCGCAAGCTCCCGCGTCTCCTTCAGCCACACCACCGAACTCCACTGGACCAACCACCGCTGCATCCACTTCACCTTCTGGAAACCCACCAAACCCCACCGCACCAAACTGATCCCCTTGCCGCTGCTGGAGCTAAGTCACCGAAGACCAGCTAACCACAACCCTAGCCCGCATATATATAGCATCTGCAGAGAGGGTTCGAACAATTCTAGAGCCACGGTCTCCAGGACTGACGTGTTCCAGACTGCATATTGTGAAGGGACGGCTATTTCATCCGCTTCCAGTCTCTTCCTGTACCAGAAACCAACCTTCTTTTTTATGAGGTGGGTATTCTGGCATTGAAGCTCAATTTCCCAATTTCCACCTATGTGTGATTTCTCTGCAATATACCATGAGGCTAGTTGTAGATATTTAAATCTTGAAAGGGAATCCCCTATTTTTAGCCTTAAGGCCTCCCAGGGATGCATCCCATTGGTGGATACAAGGTCAGACTGCTAGCCTATCCTTTAAACAATCTGGTAACACCGGTGAATCCCAAATAGGGGCAAAATCAGAATAGTAACCTATCCCTCATATTTTCCTAAGCCTGTACCACAGTTTCAATGAAGCTGTCAACCTTCAAACGGACCTTTTTAAAAAATCTGGGTGCACCAAACTTATACAAAAAGCCCTCTCCGCCTCCTTCAAAAGAAACCACCTGGTAAAAATTCTCCCCCAATTAGATCCCCCCGCCATAGAAAGAAATGCCCTAATATTTTTAAACTGAAAAGCATATGAATACCAAAGTATATCCGGAAGTGCCAGGCCCCCTTTCTGAAGCTTACACTTTAATTTTTTCCGTGAGAGCCGAGCCATTTTGTTAGACCAAATAAAACTTCCTATTTCACTTTGTATTCTGCTTATTTCTCTTTGTGGAAACTCTAGGGTAGTGGTACTAAAAAGGTAAGTTAATATTGGCAAAATTACAATTTTTACCAAATTTACCCTACCATAGATTGTAAGAGGTAGATTGGCCGATCTTAAAAACAAACAATCGATCTCCCTAGATGTCCTCTTAAGGTTAATCCTCGGGATATCTTCTAAGTTGTTCACTATCGTTATTTCTAAGTATCTGAATTCACTACTTATTTTACCAGTCCAATTGTCGACATTCCATATCATTACATCCATCTTGGAGGAGTTTGCAAGGTAGCCTGAATACGAGCCAAATTCCTTGAAGAGCCTCCACTCTTGGGAGGACCTCAGCTGGATTGTCAGTATACAGCAGCAAGTCGTCCGCGTAAAGAGCCAACTTGCTACTGTAGGAATGAGCGCTTAACGGAACAATTGATTCATCGAGTCTTATTGCTTGGGCGAGGGGTTATATATATATATATAGATCAAAAAGTAGGGGCGAGATAGGACAACCCTGCCTCGTTCCCCTCGCAATATTGAAACTCGATGTCACAATCCCCTTGAGCAGAATCACTGCTGATGCACCCCGATATCAGTTGATTAGTGTCGGTATAAAAACTGGGCCTAGACCTCCCACAGGAAGGCCCAACACACACGGTCGAATGCCTTCGCTGCGTCAAATGCTGCCACCGCCAGGGGGGTTGACCGTGCTACAGCGAGATCAATGCTACCAATCAGCTGTAGGGTCTGTTCCTGTATGTATCTGCCAGGAATGAATCCCTTTTGGACTGTATTTACCAGCTGCGGAACTAACTTGACCAATCTCCCTGCGAGGATGAACATAAAGACCTTATAGTCCGCAGGGAGATTGGCCTATATGAGTCACCCCTAAGTGGGTCTTTTCCTGGCTTTAGAATGAGGACTATTATGACTTCCTTCCAAGATTTAGGTACTCTCCCCTCCGCACTGTACACAAAATTGAATAATTCACATATTCTTGGAATCAGTTCTACCTGTAAGATTTTATACACTTCGCCTGGTAAAGCATCCTTCCCAGCAGCTTTATTGTTCTTAATCTTATTAATATGAGCCAGAACCTCGCTCTCCGTAATACGGGAATCCAGGGCAGCTTGGCTGCTTACAGTAAGACCTGGTAACTTTTTGAGTCTCAGCCAATCCTGAATGCTCTCCGAGCTGGGGGGCTCACTGCCACCATCCACACCGATCCCCTTCTCACCTGGACCAACATAAATAACGACGACGCCATCAAAATCATGAACACCATGGCGTGGCTTAGCCAGAGAAGATGGCGGTCATGGTTTGATCGCACTCCGACCAGCCCCGCATTATCCTGCACAAATATCCTGTTTATCCGACTGAATGTCGGCATAATTACTGATTGAGTGCCCTCGAGAAGCCGGGCGATCCTCCTGAGTGAGCCTGGGAGAGGAGGAGGGTGCTTGGACGACGGCCGGGGCACTGAGAGTGGCTGCGGCCTGGAGGAGAGACACGCTGGGGGAAGCTGGGGACTCTCCCGCCTAGACCGGTCGGAAACGAGGCCCGGGTGATGGAGCGTCTGGCAGGCGGGCCGCGGGACTGTTGGCGCCTGTGGGAAGTCAGTCGCTACAGTACCCCCCGCAGCCACAGCGCTAAGGAGAGCCCGGGTGCGACACCAGGGAGAGCATAGCGGAGGACGGCGGCGAAAGTCGGTGGCCGAATCAGGCCACGGAGGTAGGGTTCCTCGGTGGTGGTGGCGGAGGAGAACCGGCGTTTTTTTTGCACAGCCCCGGGGAGGCCCCATACAGGTCAGCAGCTTGGAGAGGGTGACTGCGGCACTAGAGGCACACACACACTGACTGGGGCTGATTTGGCAGTTGCTCCCCTGTGTTGCCTAATCTCCTTCTGGGTCGGCCGGCTCTAGTAGTCAGCGGCCCTGTCGGGCCATGTTGGGGGATGGGCAGTGTCCCAGAGCGAAGAGCTACCAGGGTGCCCGCCTTGGGACAACTCGGGCCCCTGGGACCAATTGGATGTAGCAGAGTGGTGGCGGGGACCTGTCGGGGGACTGAGCTTGGTACTGGTACTGCCCCCCCCCACCCCATCCTGGAACAGGCTTGATAGGACTGCTGCTGGTGTTCGCCCGTGCCAGAGGAGTGGACCGCCATTTTGGGCCGCGGCTGTGTAGTGAAGGGGAGTCCAACGACATTGTGCAGGAGAGAGACGCAAAACAGGCACTGCCCCCTCCGCTTCATTTCTTCTGCTCCCCCCAGATATCCCCTTGCTAGGGAGTGGGGCCAGTTGGAGGCACGGCGGCCGTGTCGGGCTGCAGGACGGGGGCAGGAGTGGGACCCCTCTGGAGGAGACTTGCGTAGCGGCGCTCCTCGGACGCGCCGGCCTGTTGGAGGAATTCGCACCCGACACCCTTGAGTGCCTGTATGGAGCATCTTGTGGACAATCATGACGCGAGATAAGGGCGGTGGGGGCCAGACCAAACAGGGACCAATTGATAAATTCACCGGAGCGGGTGCGGCGGCCGGGACAGCGGGCCAACAGGGGCAGGTGCCAGACAACGGGGCGCTCTTGGTGGCCATCACCCAGTCCAAGGATATGCTCGATGCCAAAATCGGTGCAGTTGGCTCCGATGTCACGCTGCTGCGACAAGATCTGCGCAATGCCGTGGCGCGCGTTACGGAGGCAGAGGCCCGCATTTCAGGGGTCGAAGATGATGTTACGGCCTTAAAGAAAAAAATAGGGCGATGGAAAATATCCAAAAAGGTCGGGCGATGCGGGCTGAGGACGCCGAGGGACGTGCTCGCCTCAACAACCTACATTTTGTGGGGTTCCCAAAGGGCTGGGAGGGGGACAGCGTGGAGCGTTTCTTGACTCGGTGGCTGGAGGGCTGACCCCCACACGATGTTCTCTTTCGCTGCTTAGTGGTGGAGCGGACTCGCAGGGCACTTATGCAGAAGCACCCGCAGGGGGCTCACACATGAACAATCATTGCAAGATTTTTGAATTACATGGATCAGGACGCTATCCTGAAGCAGGCCAGAGCCAAGGAACGCCTTATCTATAATAATGCACGCATCCTTATATTCCCGGACTACACGAGAATGGTGCAGCAGCTGCGGCAATCCTTTCTTGCGGCGAAGGCCCGTCTCAGAGATCACAAGCTCCCATATGCCCTGCTGTTCCCAGCCTGCCTGAGAGTGGTGTAACGCTCCAGTACGCATTTTTTTGACTCCCCGGAGGAGGTTTCCAAATTGACAGATGAAACTGTGCGGGTGCGAGTTCACACACCACCTGGTAGGGAATCAGACTCGTCCTCGAGTGAGGTGGCCCGGAGAGGACCTCGAGGACAGCTGAGGGGTAGCAGGAGATCAAGGTCCAGGCGTCGCTCTCAGTCCAGCACCACCCTCTCACGGGGGGTTCGGCTTCTGAAAGACAGGCATCGGTAGAATGATCCTTGGGCCCGTCAGGTGTTGTGAGACTTCGGAAAGTGAACTAATGGCCGGATAGGCATGGGTTTCGGGCTGGGGTCCCGGCCACACAGTGGTGGGCGGGGGGGGGGAAGGCCCGAGGGACATGGGTGGTCAGTTGGGGATCCATTGGGAGGTATGGTTCCTGTCCCCTGGTTGGGGACTTGGCTCCTATCCGACCGTGACAGATACTTCCATGTTTGCAAGGTATGAGGTGGGGGGGTTGTTAAGGGGTGAGGGCTTGTTCTGGTTTTTAGATTGCGCGTCCACAATAGTTTTTTGCAGCTCAACACACACGCTGGGTAACGCCTACACCGGTCACGATTGAACAAACCTTTTGGGATGTCTGATACGAAGAGTGGGATGTTCCCAGCGCATTGTTAGGTGGAACGTTTGCGGGGCCCTGGACAAGGTTAAACGGGGGGGCCATACTTCAATACGCCAAACGAGCGGGCCGATGTGCTCCTTCTACAGGAAACACACCTCTTGGGTACTAAAGCCCTGCCTGCAAAGATACGGGTACCAACATGTCTTTCTTCACGCGGGGTTCGAGGGGTGTGGCGATATTGATTCACCGCAGGGTTCCACATACTCATGAGAAACACTGGTCAGACACGCAGGGGCAATACATTTTTATTCAGGGCAAAGTTGGGGAAGACACTCTGACACTGGGCAGCGTATATGCTCCTCCGCCATTGCAATGGAACCTAGTGGTGCGACTCCTGAACATCTGAGGGGGTATGCCAGACACGCTCTCAGTCGTGGGCGGGGACTGGAATGACATGATGGAACAGGGCCAGGATAGATGGAGGAGTGGGGGTGCTGTGGTGAACGGTCCCCCTACAAAATTACACTCTCTAGTGATGGGACTTGATTGGGTGGACGTCTGGGCACACCTACATGGACCCAGCCGGGATTACACTTACTTCTCCACAACACATGATTCCTCTCGAGGCTTGATTATCTCTTTGTTCCCAGAGGGATAGTGCACAGAGTGGTGTCGGCTGACATCATGCCCAGGGGCTTCTTGGATCATTAACCGGTAGCCCTTACATTTCGGATCGGTCCGGGGCGGCAGCCACTCAGATGGCGCATGTCGGTGTGGCATTTGCAGAAAGAGGACTACAGGAACACCTGGCTGAAGGGATAGATCACTATCTACCGGTGAATGTGGGGTCAGTCACGTCCCCAGCGGTACTGTGGGAGGCATTAAAACCCACACTGAGAGGGGTGGATATTTCTTGGTGTGTAGCGGCGCGTGGGGAGCGAAAGAGGGAATTGTTGCGTCGGGAGGCGGAAGTGGAGGCACTGGAATGCAGGAGCCGGGAGGCGGAAGGCGGAAGGCGGCCCAGCCCGGCGGCAACTAATATTGGCTCAGCAAAACTATTCAGCCCTACTGATGGACGAGGCCCGCCAGGTTTGGCTGGCAACGCGTAGTAGGGTCTATCAATGGGGGACAAATCCAGCAAGATGCTGCATCGACTATGCCAGGGTGCCTTTCATTTCCAGGTTTGCCGAGAGGCCTGGGCCCCACGGGGGCGCCGCTTATTGAGCCCCCAGCTATTGCAGAAAGCTTTGCTGCGTATTATGAGGACCTCTACGCACCGAAAGAATGCCTCAGTGCCGCGGTTATAGCCAAATTTATAGATGACCTTCCACCTAAGGCCGTCTCGAATGAGGTGTGGGACCGCCTGGACAGGCCGCTGTCGGACAAGGAGTTGGGTACGGTACGGCCCTGGGGAACTGAATCCCGGGAAGGCCCCGGGACCGGACTGATTACCCAGTGAGTTTTTTAAATTTTTTTTTTTTTTTTTAAGTTTCAAAAACCTTTATTATATGCAATGACAGGTGGTACAGCACAACATAAATCATCACTGTAACAGGTGTATAGTAGAGCAGAAACAGTAGCAATACTAAAGCCTTACATTTCATCCCAAACCAGAACCCCCCCCCCCCCCCCCATCCTTGCAAGCAACCCTCCCTCCAAGCCCTCCCAATGATCACTGCAAAACTCAGACGCACGTACCGAACAATATGACCACAGGAAGTGTCTCAGAACATGAAAACAAAATATAGTCCAGTTGGCAGCGGGCGGGGACGGCCACGGTAAAACCAGTCCAGTGCCAACTCTTCCAGGCTTCGGAACCGCACCGTCCTTTTGTGCATTAACTGCCCGCTCATCCAGCAATACATACATACACACCCCCTTCAATGAATCCCCATTTCCCTCGGCACCCTCCTCCTCCGATTGCAGATTCAGTAGATAGGTTGTCAATGGCCCCCAGATATCCTTGGGGCGGGACCGCAGTGGTAATTGCTCCGCGTACGCGTGCAGATGTTCTTGCCAGATAGCCATGTCATGGATCCAATCCTTAAACGTAGGCACCCTGCCTCTCCCCCATCTACAGGCCACCTGCCTTCTTGCCAGAAGTACACCCATTGCCAGAAACTTCTTATGTAGTGTCATAACCTCCACGATCAGTCCCAGCAACGCCCTGAGAGGGGACAACTCAACCCGAGTTCCCATCATACAAGTTAAGCCCGGGAATACCTCCTCCCAGTAAGTGGCGACCTTCGGGCACTTCCATGCTAGATGCATGAAGTCAGCCACCCCCTGACCGCAGCGCATGCATTTATCATCTTCACGCAGCTGTAGCCTATGCAGCCGAGCAGGGGTATGATAAAGGCAATGCAAGAATTTGTAGTGCAACAGGCACAGTCTACTACTGCTGGTAACAGCCTCTGTTTGAGAACAACACTCTTCCCATTGTTCATCCGTTAGGGGACTTTCCAGGTCCTCATCCCATTCCCTCCTGGCTCTAACTAGATGGGCTGGCGGCGCGCTCCTAACTCTTTTGTACAGCAGTGATATGGTGTGTTTGGGGACGTCAGAGTGCAGCAGTAAATGCAGGGATTGGAATATATCCGGCTCATTTGGCAAATCAGGTGGCACAGCTTTAACTCTCTGCCGTAGTTTGGTTACATGAATAATTCCATGGTCATGGGTGTATGTTCCCCAAAGAATTACCCCTTTGTGCGGAATTGCCCCCCCACGTAGAGGTCCCCCCATGCATTGTACTGCTTGCTAACTAATCTTTTGTGGCATAACCGTTCAGTGGTGACTGGAAGCAGTGGGAAGTGTCGTAGCGGCATCTTGGGTGAGTACATCAGCTGCACCCCTCCGCCTACACCAGCCAGTGCCATGCTTTCACCGTGCAATCTACTGTGAATGGGTCCCTCCCCCTCTCTTTGACAGGCATAAATGGATACCCTTCAGGTGGCGTTGGAGCCATGTAGCCATCCTCCACCGCGAGGTGGGGCATGAATGGGGGCGGGTGGAACCAGTACACCGCAAAATGAGCTTGGGCACAGTGGTAGTATTGTTCGAAATTGGGAACATCAAACCCCCCTAAGTGATACGGTAGCATCAGTGTGTCCAGGGTCAACCGCGCTTGCTTGCCCCCCCATATGAGCCGCACCATTTGCATTTTGAGTGTTTTAAAGAAGAAGCTACCCTGGTAATAGGGAATATTTATAAACAAGTAGAGGAATTTCGGCAAGATGTTCATTTTAATTAAAGACATACGCCCTGCCATTGAGAGTGGCAGCTTTATCCACTTAGTAACGTTATCAGTAACCTTATTGATGGCCTGCCCTTATCAATGGGCTGCCCATAATTAACGCGCATTAAAGCATCTTTATCTCTGGTAACGTGAATTCCTTAGTACTTAAAATCTCCCATTTCCCATAATAATGGGTAATCCAGCTGATGCGGCGCCGTTTTATCCGTCAAGGGGAATATTGCGGATTTATTCCAATTTATCTGCACACCGAAATGTCCCCGTACTTAGTAATCTCCCGCATCACCGGATTAAGGTTATCCTGCGGTTTGTGGATATACAGCGTTATTTCATCCGCATAGAGGGAGACTAACAGCTGCCTGCATGGGTAGACGAGTGACCTGTGATTATGATGCTGGCGTAATTTCGTGGCTTAAGGCTCTATCGCTAGGGCAAATAGGACAGGGGAGAGCGGGCACCCCTGCCTTGTGCCCCTAGTGACTGCAAAGGATTCGGACCGTGAGCCGTTGAGCATGACCGAAGCCCGCGGGCCGGTGTACAGTAGTTTGATCCCATTCACAAAAGAGTCCGGCATACCCATGTTCTTCAATGTCCCCATCAAATAATCCCATTCCACTGAATAGAACGCTTTAGTGGCGTCTAAAAAGACCGCCACCGCAGCACTATTTGGATCTATATCCTGCAGGGCTCCCATAGGGGTTCAAAGAATATGGGAAGTGGCTCGATTTGGGACAAAACCCGCCTGATCGGGTAAAACCATGCGCTCCAGGAGGAGATTGAAATGTGTCGCGAGCACTTTTGCTAAGATTTTGGTGTCGCTATTCAGGAGTGAGAGGGGCCGATAAGATTCACAGTTGGCCGGGGCTTTACCAGGTTTCAACAGGGACAGTATTAGGGCCTCCCTCATGGTGGGTGGCAGCGCCTCTTCCTCAAGCGCTTCATAAAAAAAAACCTTCAGAATAGGTGCAAGAATGGACACATATGTTTTATAGAAGTTGTGAGAAGGTGGCCTGATATGCAGTGCTCACTATTCTAGTGAACACTATGTATCAGTCCAGCAACCCTTATTGATGATTGGTTGTAAGTCAACCTTATAGACCAGCTATCCTAGTAGCGTGGATACGAGCAGTCTAAGGCTAAAGACTCGAGAGGGCGTGTTAAGCCAGCTGTTATACCACACATATACCCCTTGAATACCAAGTGAAAGGACACCACACAAGTGTTATGAAAATAAACAGTGTATTTATTAAAATCACAACAGCCCTGTACTCTTTATGAGGACAGGGTACTAAGCACAAAACAAAACTCTTACGAAAATACTTAAGTTAGCACAGTATATACAAATGCCCGAGGGGCACGGAAAACCATATACTCTGAAAGTGGAATGTGAAATTACTAGCAGGTAAGTACAGTACTAATAGGCTTTGGAATCGCTAGGACTTGACTATAGAATCGTTAGATTACTTCTAGGAGACCCAGGGGACTCGGGTGCAGAGTGTGCACTCTCACGCGTGATGCGGGACAAAGTCTATGGTAGCTAGATTTCACAGAGTTAGTGTTCTCGGGCGAACCCGACCTGGTAGGAGGAAAACGAAAGTGGATTCTGACCCTTGGATAGTGAGGCTATGCTGGGGCACCGAAATGCCGAAGTTACCTAGCCCAGGGGCTGCAGCTGCATAGGTCTCAAAAGACGTCGGGAATCCTCGTAGACGGACCAGGCGCCTGGAAGAAAGATGCTGGCAGGCGACCAGTGAAGAGAGTTCGAAGTGATCCAAGCCTGGATCTGGAAGATAGATGACACGTGAAAGCAGAGGGGACCAAGTTCGAGACTACTAGCCAGTAGTCAGGTGGCACCAGGAGGGCACCGGATGGTAGTCACCTCGACTAGGTGAGTGGGTGACGCTGTGCTCGCAGATCTCACGGACCAGGAGGCGTTGTCGGCGACCAGGATGGAGGAGCGAGCTGTCCCACGATGGATGAAGCTGTCGGCGTCGCTGGACCCAGGATTGGGCAACAAAGCCTTGGCAAATTCAAGCCCACGCGGTGGACTCAAAATGGCGTCTGGAGTGGACCAGGAGGGTCCGGGGTGCTTCTCTGTTACAAGGAAGCAAGGGCCAGTCTGGAGCAACCAGACCAGCAGCAGTGATGTCGTCGGGCGTCGTGAAGAAGGCCACAAGCCAGCCGGCTAGTAGCCACACAGCGCGGTGAGCAGGCAAAAGCAGAAGGGCCCCACGCAGATCGTGGAGATGCTGGAGGGCTGATCTTCGGTGCTGGAGCTGCTCAGGGTTGGGGCTTCTCGGACCCCAAAGCACTCACCAGTGGAGCACACGGTGGGCTTGTTGCAAAGAAGTTGTGCAGTCTTGGCGATCGTCGGTCCCTCGAGGTCTCGTCGCACTCACGGTTCTCAGCTTGGCTGTAGAGGTGAGTAGAGGTCAGAGGTGCCAGGGAAGCCGGGTCTCGTCGAGCTGGGCAGTCGGATTCCGGAGGAAGGACTTGCAGCAGACCGCAGTGTTCTTAGGATAGTGCCCGCTTGATGCAGGGTGACTACTCCTTAGCCACAAGGGAGAATCTTGAAGAAGGAAATCTTGATGTCTTTCGCAGAAAGTCGTGTCTTGATTCCAAAGATGATCTAATTTGAACAGGGGGCCCGCTCCTATCTTTATACTAAAAAAGGGGGCTGACCCGGTGACTAGGTCCTGCCTATGGGTGGGACTAGGAGGGGGGTGGTTACACCCCTCACCCATGCCGGACTTCCCCCAGGCCAGGGGCTGGTGTGCCCCTGGAACTGGTTCTGACCGGCCTATGCGTAGTGAGCACCGGGGTGCCACTCAGCAGTCACCTTCCTGTAAAGCCCTGCGTACCCAGGATACACAAAACCCTGTCTGGGACGGTGCTAGCACCGCCCTCGACAGGAAACCCTTTGTCCAGGCTCCCCTCGCTGGAAGGACGCCCAGCTGCAGGGGGTCAGACTCGTGTCTGTGGTGGCAGCATCCATTTTGTGGAGCTGAGGCTTCGTTTAACTTTAACCGGGGTTCACAGTTACATACATGTCGTGTCCCTCTAGAAGGGTGGAATGCTAACCCCGTCGCCAGAATTGGCGAGGGGTTAGTATTCCAATTCGTATGACACCTTACTCGACATGTTTTGATAAAGCAATACCAAAGATAGCATTTAACCGCGAGGATTATAATGCACTTAAGAGTATATGGTATGCGTTATCATGGAACAGCTATTAGGACTTGGTTCCGCAAGCTGCAGACAGGCTCAGCTCATGCCAGAGCACCATCTCACACGATTCCAAGCACTCTGCCTTCAGGATTGTCAAGGCCTGCCATAGGAGTGACTGATAGGAATCTGTGTGTCCATTTTAGGGTTAGATATAGGTATACTATATCTACAGCAAAGGGTGATTACACGACTTTGCCCCAGCTGTCATGCAGCCAGTTGTGTCAAATTTAGGAGGCCAGCCAGGGGTGGCATAATACATGCTTCAGCCCCTGGTAGGCCCTGGGTACACCTATGCCCTGAGTTACAGGGTCTGATAAGGTGGCCCAGTACCAATTGGAAATGTACCTAAGGTACATGGAATCCATTTTACAGAGAGAGCAGTAGGCCTGGGGTCCTGATTGGCAGGGCCCCAGGTCGACTATGTCAAAAACCAGCTAAAACACAGGGCAAAAAGTTGGGGGCAACCATAGTCAGGAGGTACCTTCCTACAGAAGTCAATTGGGAGGCCATCTGACCCCGGTGCCTTCCCCGCCGGCATGTGCATGACTGCCTCCGTTATCTCGTCTACCTCCAGCTCATGATCAAGAAATTTGCGTTGCGTGTCCCCCAGCCATGCCAGCGCCGTGTCAGCGAAGTACCCCTGTAGGTCCAGAGGTTTGCCCCTCTGTGATGTGTAAAACTTTTTGTAGTATTCCCCCAGGGTGGTTAGCATTTCAGGGAGGTTCTTGTGCATCTGGCCCTGCTCGTCTTGCAGCTCAGTGATGTAGTTATTAAATTTAGGAGGCCGCACCGCATTCGCTAGCGCGCGCCCCCCTCACCATACACCCGAGCCCTAAAGGACTTACCACGAAACTTACACTCCCTATCTGCCGCCTCCTCATATTCCGTCATTTTACCCCTCAATTTGGACGTCAGAGTTCCTGTTACCACGCCTCCCGCTATATCTCTTTCCAAAGCCTTAAGCTCCCCTTCCAATCTGTGCAGTTTTTGACGTAGGTCCCTAAGAATACCCCCGCCCTTGGAGATGCACCATCCTCTCACCGTCACTTTAAACGCCTCTCAGACTGTCGTTAAACTAGACACCGAGGCAATGTTCCTAGCAAAGAACTCCTGAATCTCCTGTTTCACCTCCGCTTTAAACACTGTATCTTGTAAATGTAGGGGGTTCAGTCGCCAATTAAGATATGGGGTCGGGTTCAGCGGGGTGTGAAGTGTAACCAACACCGGGGAATGATCTGAGAATGTGTGCGCCAAATGGACCGCCCTGCCAATCCAATGAGCCATGCCCACTGACAGCAACAGGTAGTCCAGTCTGGCCCAACTGTAATGTACCGCCGAGTAGTGTGTTCCTTCCCTCTGCAATGGGTGGCAGTGGCGCCATGCGTCTAACAATTGATCCGAGCCTAGAATATCGTGTAGGGTACGCTGCGCAGTGGTGTAGTGCCCCGCTGTGGCATGTGATCTATCGTTTTGAGGGGGCGCCACCGTATTGAAGTCCCCCCACACCCTCCAGATGACGTATCTGGATCCCAGTGTTTGAATTTTGCCCCTTAACCGCTGCAGGGAATGGGCATCATCTGTATTGGAGCCATAGTAATTTGCAATAGTCACGTTGTGCGAATTAAGTTCACCCCAGAGCAAGCAATACCTTCCGTCAGCATCCATTTCCATCCTTCCTAGCACAAACCGAACCCCCCTCTTAATGAGGATGGCCACCCCCCTAGAGTAGCCCGAGTACGATGCAAAGCATCTATGGGATGCCCACTTCATTGCAAATTGAGGTGTGGTGCCGGGCTGCAAATGGGTCTCCTGTAACAGGGCGATATGGACACCGTGACGGTCTAAATACCCCAGTACCTGCCTTCGTTTCCGTGGGATATTCAACCCTCTCACATTCCAAGACATAACAAGTAAACTATTTCTATCTTCTGTGGCATCTTTCATGACAACTGATTAAACTATATCTGCGCCTGTGTGTGTCACGATGATTGGCCATGTTAACTTTTTCTCCCCCCCCCCTCCCGTCAGGCCCCCTCCCCCGCCCACACCGGCATCCCCAACTTGTCAAGAACATCCATCCCTCCCCCCCGCAACATCCTTCTCAATAAACTGCATTCTTCTCCCCTGAAGCTAAACAATACACGAGGCAAGGGGAATGCCCTCAGATGGGGACCACTAGGGGCCCTCGCCGTAAACTCTCTTCCTCCCTATTTCACCCGTCCGCTACCCCACTTAACAAGCGGGCCACTATGACGGGACGGAGGCGAGTGACCGGGCGGCAAAATTATTATAACAGTCTATAAACAACAGTGATACATCACCAACACAGTACAGTTCACAGGAGTCCCTTTGCCTCGATACTGCCGCTGCCCGCACCTCGCGGCGACATGGTTTCAGCCAGGGTCCGACAGTGGCGACTGGGACCGGTAGCACCTGCGAGTAGCCTCTTCCTGGGATGCTGTTCAGCAGGAGCGTTTAAGGTACTCCACCTGCTGAGGAGAGTTGAAGAGATGTTGTTTTCCCCGGTGGTGAATCTTTAATCTTGCAGGGTATAGCATGGCGTATGTGATTTCTTGTGCTTGCAGCTTTTTCTTCACAGCTGTGAACTTGCGGCGGGCTTCCTGCACGGCCTGGGTGAAGTCAGGGTGATATTCTCATAACGCACTTCACCCTTCTCACGTGCTAGGCGTAGGACAGTGTCCCTATCGCGATAATTCAAGAAGTGCACTATCACCGGGCGCGGCGGAGCTCCCGGGGGCGGACGCACCGACAAGGATCTGTGGGCCCGCTCGCTGGTCATGTGCACAGAAAAGGAGTCCTTACCAAACAGATCAGCCAGCAGCCGTTCCATGAAGTCTTCCATCCTACCGGTGTTTGTCGACTCCGCCAGGCCCAGTATTCGAACGTTGTTCCTCCGGGAGCGGGCCTCATTTTTGTCCGCGATGACCTTCAGCAGCTTGTCCATCTGGAGCATATGCTGTTTGTTGGCCGCCGCCCTGTCCTCCAATCCCAACACTCTGTGTTCTGCCTCCTTGAGCCTTTCGTCATGCTGGTCAATTTTTGCGACCACCACCTCTAGTCTGCTGTTCATGGCGTCCATCTTAGAGTCAATTGAAGTGAGGCTCTGTTGCATCCCCACTAGCAGGGCCTTCCAGCCCTCGTCCCTTGCCTCTGGTGGGTCCGGTTCAGTACGCTCTGTGGAGCTAGTGCCATGTGTCTTACGCGCGTCGAAGGACAGCTTCGCCTGTTTGACCTCGGATCTCCCCATGCTGAATGGCCACGAGTCGCAGGCGCGCTCCGCCCGGGGCTGGTATATGTGCCTCAGGATAACAGATTTGCTTTTTCGCCGCACTCACCACCACAGTGTGTGATCGCTCCCGACACCTCCGGCCTGTAATATGTCCCAAGGTGATGCAGCCTACCTGCCTGGATTGTATCAAAATGTATACTAGGGCTCCCGGGGGGAAAGCAAGTCCATAAGCCACAATGAGTGAGTGCCAGCAACCTGGGGCAAGAAGGGACAAGTGGCCTCTAAAATGTCAAGTGGCGTGCCCTCTGTACCTCTGCCAGCTCGCAGAGAGCAAGTGTTTGATGCCCCCTCATGCACCACACAAAATGGCAGCTCAGGGCCCTCTACGCGACACGGTCTTCACTCGTGTGTCCAGCCCCGACCTCAGGGCCTTAATGCAAATATTTGCTCCCCCTATGCCTCCAGAGTCCCCCGCTCCTCACTGCTTCTGCCGCTGGGCCGCGGGCCTCTCCGCTGATCTCTTCCCGCCACGCGCGGGCCCGAGTCCTCCCACGCAGCGGCCTCCCAGGTCCTCCCACGCAGCGGTCTCCCAGGTCCTCCCACGCAGCGGTCTCCCAGGTCCTCCCACGCAGCGGTCTCCCAGGTCCTCCTACACAGCGGTCTCCCAGGTCCACCGCGCGGCAGCCTCACCCGGACTCCACATGGCTTCTCCACAGGGCACCTTGCTATGAAATGGCCCGCCGCGTCCCGCGTTCTCCTTAGGCCGCACAGTGTCACAGGTGGCGTCGCAGCTGGGTATACACAGCCTCGGCCTCAGCCTCCCAAGTCCTCCGGGCCGCCCACTCCTCGGTCCGCTTCCAGGCCCCGCAGACTGTCACTCCGCGATGCAGCGGCTTACAGGCAGCAGACTCGGACCGCCGGCACCAGCACACTTTCCGCAGCCCGGTGGTGCGTTTTAAGGACCGCCATGGTTATAAGGATGAGGATTATGCTTAGATGTCCGCCCGGATCAGCGGGAGCCTCAACAGCGCGGCCATTACGGTCAAGCGCCACCCCGTGAGTTAAAAAAAAAATATTTGTACATCTGGCCCCACACTTTCGGCAGGTGGTGGAGTAAGCGCTGGAGCGTGGCTCACTTCCCCCCGGACTGGAGACACGGGGAGGTGGTGGTATTCCTCAAACCTGGCTGACCTCCGGAGCAGCATGCATCAGACCATCCCATCTCACTCCTGAATGTGGAAGCAAAGGTATTGGCCAAGGCACTGGCCAACCGGCTTCTACCACATATTCCCACCTTGGTACACCCCGACCAGGCTGGGTTCATGCCCCAGAGGGCGACCCGTAACAACATCAGACGCGCACACGTGGCAGTGGCTGCCAGCGGGCAGTTGGGGGGAGCCAGCGGCGCTCTTATTGGCCGACATGGATATAGGGCCTTTGATTCCCTGATCTGGGTATATTTATTCGCCCTTCTGCGGAAACTTAATCTCGGCCCCAGATTGCTGGCCGATCTAATGCTACTATACAGCGATCTGACGGCGTCGGTGCGTTGGGGGGGGAGCGATTTCTCTCTCTTTCTCCATTCAGCATGGTACGCGGCAGGGTTGCCCCCTCTCCTCGCATCTCTTTGTGTTAGCCACTAGCGTCATGGGTGTGCATTGATGCCCAGCGCCGGGGTTTTGAGTGGGCTCAGGGTCACTCTGACAGAATAGCACTGTAAGCAGACGATGTCCTGTTCTTTCTTACCGCTCTAGACAGGTCGGGCCGCGGTTGCTGCGTATACTACAGATATTTGGGGAAACCTCAGGATTGTATATGAACCCACGCAAATCTACACTGTGGGTCCTGGGGGGTCGACTGAGAATGGGCGCATGGGCTGCATCGATTCAATTTGTGGTGGGGGGTCTGAAGTATTTGGGGGTCTTCCTGTCTGATGTGCCGACGGTGTCCTGGGAACGCAATCTGATCCCAGTGTGGGACCGTACCCGGGAAGATCTTAAGGTGTGGTCCTGCATGCCCCTGTCCATATATGGTAGGTCGGCAATCTTTAAGATGTTGGCGCTTCCCCGCCTCCTCTATCAGTTGCAGAACCATCCATACCAAATCCCACCCAATGGTTCCGGCAAGTGAACGCAGCGCTGGGACCGTTTCTGTGGGAGGGGGCATGGTGAGGGTGGCTCTGCGCACTTGTTTCTTGTCTACCTATTCCGGGGGTTTCGCTTCATCAGATGTCCTCTCCTACTATCAAGCCTCGCATCTGCTGGTCCTTAATGATTGGTGGTATGGGGACAGGAGGGACCCGGCATATGCGGTTTTGCGGGAGCTTATGGGAAGCCATCCCCTACATACGCTATTACACTCCGTATCGCTTCGGAGGTCCTTGCCGTCGGCCACGCGGGTAGTATTCTTCATCTGGAGGAATGTTGATGTCTTGACCCGTGAGACCCCCCTTTGGAGCAACGGGCGCCTATCTCAGTTGGCAGCACTGCAGGGCTTCCGGGAATGGGATTCAATAGGCATCTCGGTCCTGGGGGATGTTATGAAGGATCTGATACTCATATCATTTCAGGACCTGCAGGAAGAATATGAGATGCTGCGATCCAAATTCTCCCGCTATTTACAATTTAGGCAAGGCCTTGCACCCAGCCTGGAGGGCCTGGAGTCTCTCTCCGACTTTAGCCCCATAGAAGCGAAGGTCTTCATGGGGGATCTACCGGACCAAAGATCTCCCGCATATAACAAACGTTGGTCATTCACTGTTCCCCAAGCCTGCAGAGGCTTAAGAATGCTTGGGAGGCGGATGTGGGTGAGCTGGAGGAGGAAGATTGGACTGACGCTCTAGCAAGCCGGCGAGTGGTGGCAATAGCAACGCGCCTGCGACTAGTGCAATTCAAATATCTACACAGTGTACCTCACCACTGAGCGCCTGTGGAGGTCAGGAATGATCGCATCTCTTGGGTGCCTCCGTTGTCAACGGGAGGAGGGTATGCTCCTACATACAGTCTGGAGCTGCCTCTCGCTACATAGCTTCTGGAGGGGGATATACTCCTGCCTTTCGGAGGTATTGGGTTGGGAGCTCCCCTGCATGCCACGTTTGGCCCTGCTGCATGTTATGGAGGGAGTGGGGGGGCTATCTTTATAAATGGCACCTCCTGCTATTAGGCCTCACGCTAGCGAAAAGGGATATCGACAAGGCCTGGAAGGCGCCCCGGGCTCCGTCGGTGGCCGCATGGATAAATGGGCTAGATTTCTGTATGGGGCTCGAACAACCTGTTTTCCTTGCCAGGGGGTGCCCGCACAAACATTACAAGATATGGAACAGGTGGGCGGACATCCGGGGTCTAGAACTGGACCCACCACGGGAGGTAGAGGCATGCTTGCCAGACTGATCCATATGCTGTTTCCATGTTTGAATGGTGGCGGTACGACCCGGAGGGACTGTGATTCCTGGGTGTGCAGTTACAAGTTGGATGGACTTATGTGACATGGGCGCAATCCGGGGGGTGGGGTAAGTTGGGGGTTTGTTATAATGCTGTTTGCTATTATTCATAAAAGTCAGTCATTATTACTGTGTATTTGATGTGTGCAGTAGCCTTTGGAGTGCAGAGCCCTGTAATTTATGTGAAACTAGACAAATAAAATTTGTTAAAAAAAAAGAAAATCATGAATACCATCCACTCCGGCTCTCTGTCAGACCCATGCCCACACCATTTCTTCAACAAAGGCAGCGCCAACATCACACCCCATCTCCACAAGGCCATCAACATCTCCTTCGAGACCGCCGCCTTCCTAGAGAGCTGGAAGCATGCCGAGATCAACGCCGTACTCAAAAAACTCAAGTCTGATCCAAAGAACTTCCGACCCATCTCCCTGCTCCCATTCCCGGCGAAGGTCATCGAGAAGACAGTCAACAGACAACTGACCCTCTACCTCGAGGAAAACAGCATCCTGGACCCGTCCCAGTCTGGGTTCCGCGGCAACCTCTGGACCGAAACTGCCCTCATCGCCGCCACCGATAACATCAGGGCCCTGCTGGACAGTGGCGAAACCACGGCCCTCATCCTCTTGGACCTTTCAGCCGCCTTCAACACTGTCTGCCACCGCATCCTACGGACACACCTCCACGACGCTGGGATGCTAGACAAACGCTTTGGAATGGACCACCTCCTTCCTCTCCAGCTGAACCCAGAGCGTCCGCCTCCCCCTTTCCGTTCCGAAGCCGCCGAGATCATCTGCGGTGTACCCCAGGGTTCATCCCTCAGCCTGACATTGTTCAACATCTACATGGCACTGCTCACCCACGTCGCCCGACTGCATGACCTCAACATAATCTCTTACGCCGACGACACCCAGCTGATCCTCTCCCTTACTAAGGACCCCCTCACCGCCAAAACCAACCTCCACGAAGGAATGAAAGCCGTCGCCGAGTGGATGAAGAACAGCTGTCTGAAGCTGAACTCGGACAAGACAGAAGTCCTCATCCTCTGGTCCACCCCCCGGACTGGGACGACTCCTGGTGGCCGACCACACTGGGAACTGCACCAACACCCACCCACCGACCACGCACGCAACCTGGGGTTCATCCTCAACTCTACTCTTTCCATGACAAAGCAGGCCAACGCCATCTCGTCCTCATGCTTCAACACCCTCTGCATGCTACCAAAGATCTACAGGTGAATCCCCACAGAAACAAGAAGAACAGTCACTCAGGCCCTCGTCAGCAGCAGGTTGGACTACGGAAATGCCCTCTACGCAGGAGCCTTGGCCAAACTCCTGAAATGACTTCAACGCATACAGAACACCTCTGCACGCTTGATCCTCGACATCCATCGCAGCAGCCACATCACACCCCACCTGAGTGACCTGCACTGGCTTCCCGAAAACAAGAGGATTATTATTATTATTATTATTGCATTTATTGAGCGCACAGCTACCCGGAGGTTTCCCGGCGCTTGCCTTGGGAACCCGTCCTGGCTTTTCCCTGTGAGATAGCCCCTACAGGGCATCCCCAAGGTGAAAGCCAGGCATCCCGCCGCAGGGGGGCCGTTGTGGAGATTAAGCAAGCTTAATGCCCAGAGTTGCAGAGTGAGAACCCATGATTAGAGCAGGCACCGAAGCGAGAATTATCGAGTCCGTGGACATTTGAGCTCAAGACCCTGCCGCGTCGGGAATTGAACCCTGGTCCCGGGTCTGACCTCAGCTTCCGGGTCTGCCTGCTCTACACCGTGAGCCACACTTCTCCACTTCACCTTCAAGCTCCTCACCCACGCACACAAGGCACTCCACAACACCGGACCAGTATACCTCAACAGACAAATAACCTTCTACACACCTAACCGCCAGCGCCGCTCCGCCGACATTGCCCTCGCCACAGTGCCCCGCATCCGAAGAGCGACCTCCGGCAGCAGATCTCTCTCCCACCTCACCGCCAAGACCTGGAACGCCCTCCCCATCCTCCTATGGCAGACCCAGGACCTGCTGACCTTCAGGGGCTTACTCAAGACCTGGCTGTTCGGGCGTTAGCAGCACCCCTCCCCCCCAGCGCCTTGAGACCCTCGTGGGTGAGTAGTGCGCTTTACAAATGTTCTGATTGATTGATTGATCGAAGAGCACAACATCCTTGACTCCTCCCAATCCGGATTCGGAAAAAACCACAGTACGGAAACCGCCCTCCTCGCCTCAACATCCGTACCTTACTGGACAAACGAGAAACCGCAGCCCTCATCCTCCTCGACCTCTCAGCATCGTTCGACACAGTCTCTCACCGCACCCTCATACACAGACTCCACGACGCAGGGATCCAAGACAAGGCCCTCGACTGGATCCGCTCCTTCCTCTCCGGCAGAACGCAACGGGTCAGACTCCCCCCCCCCCCCCCCCCCTTTCTTCTCGGACCCTACACCTACCACCTGCGGAGTCTCCCAGGGGTCCTCCCTCAGCTCAACGCTCTTCAATGGCTACATGGCTCCGCTCACCCCCATCGTCAGAACCTACGGACTCAACATTGTGTCATACGCAGATGACTCCCAACTCATCCTCTCCCTACCCAATGAACCCAACACCGCCAGACACAACTTTCGAGAAGGCATGGAAGCCGTCGCCAAATGGATGAAAAACAGCTGCCTACAACTAAACACCAACAAAACTGAAGTACTCATCATGGGCCCAAACCCAGATGCCTGGAACGACACCCGGTGGCCCCCGTCCTCTGAATCCCGCCGACGCCCACGGACCACGCATGCAACCTGGGGATCATCCTGGACTCAGAGCTCAAAATGGACCGCCAGATCAAATCTGTCTCGTCCTCTTGCTTCCACACCCTCCGCCTCCTACATAAGATCTGCAAATGGATCCCCCTCGAACACAGAAAGACCGTCACTCACGCCCTGGTCACCAGCAGGCTCTACTACAGCAAGGCACTTTATGGCGGAATAAACAAAAACCTCACCCGCAAGCTACAGAATATCCAAAACGCCACCACAAGACTGGTCCTCAACCTGCCAAGACACTGCCACATCTCCCAGCACCTGCGCACACTCCACTGGCTCACCATCGAAGCTAGAATCACCTTCAAGATGTTAACCCACGCTCATAAGGCCCTCCACGACACCGGACCAGCATACCTGAACAGCCGACTCAAATTCCACGCACCCCAAAGGACGCTACGATCAGCCCAGCTCTCCTACGCCGTGGTCCCCCGCACCAGAAAGACCAGATCGGGAAGCTGCTCCTTCTCCTTGCGCGCGGCCAGTGCCTGGAACGACCTTCCGCTCTTCCACAGACAGATAACATCACTTCCCATTTTCTCAAGAAACCTCATAACCTGACTCTTCGACAGACCACCTCCTTGATGGACTGGAACCTCCCCCACCCCCTCCCAGCGCCTTGAGACCCTCATGGGTGAGTATTCGTGCTTAACAAACACCTAATTTGATTTGGTTTTATTTGATACAAAAGTTCCTCGCCAGAAGGATACTTTCAGGCATGCTGCGACTACCGTGCATTTGCTCCGTTTTCCGATGCCTCATAATCCTTTTTTCGATGCAAACTTAGCAATACTCACTACTGCTGGAGTTTTCGTTCCCCAGACTGCTCAACTCAGCAGTCATTACTTTTTCTGAAAAGATTAAAGACAATTGTTGTCAATCGTTGGAAAAGCCAATAGGTGTTGCCTTTTGGAACTATAGGTTTTGCCAATGGTTTTTAGTGATGCGGTGCAACTTGGCTAGAGGGCAAACCAAAACAAGAGGAGCTAGGATGCAACAGCCGTGTCATTTTGTAGGTGCATTTTGTTTCTTATTATTTACTGATCTAAGTTACTTTTTATGTTGAGCCTGGGCAGTGCATTCGCTGCTCTGCAAGGATTGTGGAGGTGAAGCTCAGCCCACTCTCCACCCCTACTTTTCAGTGGCTTGTGTCATTGTCTTTGGTAAATGCCAGCTTCTGATTCATTAATAGGCTTAATACCGCCTTGTCTTCGTTTGTAACCTCCAATCGCGACACCCCCTGTTACCTGTGTTGCTCTGTAGGCTTTGATTACAGTCTCCACGCACTATTTTGGTTAATGTAGGACTTCATTTATTTTTCCTATAGCACGGCACGCCACAGTGGCAGCCACGCCTTTGGTTTATTTGCGGCACCGAACACGGCCACAAGATTTTCTTCTCTATAGTTTAACATTTCTTTGTAAAACCACTCCATTCGGCGCTTTCACGTTTATTGCTGCCACACCTCTTTCTTCAGACAAGCCGCGTCTAGGGAAAGGGGCATGGGTGCCATTAAAGTGACGGCGCTGCACGGGGTGCTTTTGTAAACAACAATCTGCAATGTAATAGGTCTCGCATTTTCGGGAGTTTAGTAAATATGAGACCTATTGCTTTGCAAATGCCTGTTTTAACTGTATCATAGTTTACTAGCATTGCTCTTTAAGACATGGTGTGCTTGAAGTTTGTGTTTTACTGTCCCAAACTCAAATGATACATCTTTGTTGACATGAACCTATTGTACCTTGCAAGTACACTAATACATTGAATGCAACAGCTGAGCAGGCCCGGCTCCAGGAATTTTTGTTTGGGTGGGCCAAGGGCGCATTTGGGTGGGCCACTGCGGGCTCAATGTGTCGCTTCTGGAGGTAGCCTACAAATAGAAAAAACTGTACTCCTGCGTGTGATAGAAGGGGATAACAGGAGATTCAGGGCCCTCCATTATTTCCCAAATCTCTTTCTAATCGTTAACACTCTCAAAAAGTGTTTTGATTCCCATGTAAGGTCCTTTTTTTTTTTTTTTTTAAATTTTTGAAAACCTTTATTTGTGCATCCAGAAAAGTACAAATAGTGGCCCACAACCTTCAGGCCGGCCACAAATACTGTTGAGCACAGGTGCATGCAATACGAAGACGCAACAGCACATCAATATCAGTTAGCAAATAGTCAGCAGTTACACTGTAAATCACGTGCCTTCGCGCCTCAGGAGTGATGAAGGTTAATTTTAAAGTTTCCATAGCTGCTAGTAAAGTCCAACCATTTCGGTTTAATAAATTGAAATACAGACGAAAAAAGAAAGAGAACAGGGTCCGCGTAGACGTGAGATAGCAATATCAACAGAGGCATACACAGCCCAGCACTTCAGAGGACAAAACCCATACCAGGCGGCATGTCGGCCAGGAAGTGTGCAACAAGGATAGTGGACCCGTGGTCCCAACAGTACCTACCGCCACCCGCCCGCCAGCAACGTCGACACGGACCCAAGATAGAGGAAGAAGAAATAAATTAAAAAGAAAAAACAAGGCACCATAGGAACATAAAAGAAATGAAACCCATCCCTCAACCCCCACCCTATACGCATGCGAAGGCTACGGCCTACCCCCCCCAGCAGCGCATCTGTCGCCCCATAAACCCGAAATATAGAATAGAAAGTAAGAGAGAGAGAAAGAAGATAATAGGACACCTTAGATACAGGGCGCAAGAAAGGAGAAACCCAATCTAAAACTCCCACGAAAACCTAACTCCGGAGGAGGGCCATTATGTTCGTGTCACGGACTCCACTACCCGCACCAGATTTACAACATAGCAACTATATCAAGCAAATACAAAAGTCATCGTCTCTAATGAGGAAGAAAGTCTCAGTCAGAGCCCCCGTGCGTGTCCAGATAGTGTATCAATCCGAGTCCCCCCCAACCGAACAGAAAACAGTGCAAGACCACCACCAGCAACTATTGTCCCCGGACCCCCAGCCCGCGAATACGTCCACCCCATTAAGAAGGGACAAAATCAGGTACATCTTCCCCGTCGGCCTATCAGGTATGAAGTCCGAAATCACCCATCAGCAACATTTACCCCCGGACCCCAGCCCGCAAAAGCATCCACCCCAGTAAGCAGGACCAAAAGAACTGACACATAGTTACAGCCTGTAATGGATGAGGACCGTTAAAATTAGCACATACAGAGGCACAGGATAGCGTCCCAGGTGGATCTTCGTCAGCCAAGTTGAGAAAGACAGCGCAAAAGCGGGCAGTTCAGGGGAACACAGTCAAGAGGAGAGTGCACCAATATGACGCAGGCAATCCGGCACACCATGCAAGTGCAGTTCCAATGGATGTAACAAGAAAAACAGTCCGAGTCGAGTCCCACCAGCCAGGGTATAAAAAGCATTGATAAAAATCCCTTCAGCCCTGGCCAGATCTTGACCGTCGCTTCAGAGATGGCCGGCGGGGAAGGTCCGGTCCAAACGATGCAGGAAGACAAAATGGCCACCACTGGTGAAGAAGAAGGAGGCAGAGACAAAATGGGCGCCTCCAGTCACTTTCGGTGCTGCAGACGCACAGGATAAACACCCCAAAACATAGAAATCGATATCCACTCCACCTCCTGGAAAAAAAATCTCTGCGAGGCTGCAGGTTCAAGGGGGACCGATGTAAGCGAAGGCAAAGTCCGATGCACTAACCTCTCAGTTGACAAACTTGCAATGTCCGACTGAAGGGGAAACATTGTAGCGCCACTGGATATGTTGACCTGCCGTTTAAAAGTAACTCTGGAGACAGGGAAAGGCAACTTCTCCCCGCACGTATTCTGCGCCCCGGTGCCCCCGCCGAGACCGACAGGGGCAAGCCAGCGCAGTCCTGATAGTTGGTCGGTCTCCCGGGACTCGAGAGAAGGACCTCGTCGAGTCGCTCACTCATCCTTTCAAAGGAGGCATGCCAGTCACGGCGGAGCTCGGTCAGTGCGGCCAGAACGGTCCCGTACGGCGGCTCCGAGTTTAGGCTCTCCAGTTCCGTGGCAGGGGATGGTGTAATTAGCGTAGCCTTCAGGTCATCGGTGGGCCGGGCGGCATGTTTGTAGCACAGGATAGCCCTCGCCATCTCGGGGAAGGCAGCCGCCATCGCTCCCTCCCCGGGATGTACACACGATGAAGGGGCTAAGCACGGTGTAAAGGCATCGCAAAGCGGGTCGCCATCGCGGACACAGCTCACGGTTCTGGAGCACCGCACAGGGGATGTCATTGCCGATCCACCGCTAGAAAGAGGCAATCACAGGGGTGACCAACAGGAAGGAGGCAGTTGCCGGTTCAGCGGCTATCGGCGGAGAGGAGGCAAACGGGGCGCAGATCCAAGGCTTCAGTGGCCATCTAGGCTTGCGACGATATCTCCGGCAGTACAGCTCGCAGGGATCTCGGAAGCACACGGGCGGACTCAGCGCGGACACAGCATCGCACTACTGTGGTCAAAAAGCAGGATAGAAGGCAGGATAGCAGCGCTGGATGTGCAGGCTCGCGGAGCCGAGACACGGCACGTCCGTTCAGGTCGCCATCTTGGCTCCTCCCCCCATGTAAGGTCCTTTTGATGGGCAGAGGAGGTTTCTGAGGTGGGAGTATCAGGCAAGTAACACTACTCAGCCTGCCTCGTTGCCAGCCTTCAGAGAGAATCTCTCTTCATTATTACCTCCATCTGACCCCAGACTCTGCAGTACACTCCCTTCCAGGCCTGATCATCAATTTTCTACAATCTCTCTACCGTGCACCTTAACTCACAGCTAACCTTGTTCCCCAGCCCCATATCAGGCACCACCTGGCTTCATTCTCCATAATCCCGCTAAAAATATTTGTAAAATCACCTTCAAACTGAAAACCCTGAATATAAGAGTAAATATAATTAGCACACACTTTAAAATATGTTACACAGTGGCCCTAATGACCCAACTGCTAATTAAATAAGCAAAAACATTACAGGGTCTATTATAGCGCCGGTGCAAAAGTATTTATTGGTGTCCCACCACTGACCTCTTACTCGATAGACAACTTTACTACCACCCTCCAACAGTGCACTTCATCTCTCCTTAGCCCCTTTCAGTCATGACCTCCTCATCAGACTCCCTCCCTACCTGCCCCCACCAGTGTCCCTCATCTCTCCAAAGCCCCTCCCCATGACCACCTCCTCAGACTCCCACACAAATACCCTCCACCAGTGCCCCTCATTGCTCCATAACCCCTCCCCATTGACCTCCTCCTGAGTCCCTCACTGCCACCCTCCACCAGTGTCCCTCATCGCTCCAAAGCACCTCCCCATGACCTCATCGGATTCCCTCATTGCCACCCTCCTCCCAGACTCCCCCACTACCACCCTCTACCAGTGCCCCTCATCTCTCCGTAGCTCCTCCCCATGACCTCCCCCTCCTCGGATTCCCTCATTGCCATCCTCCAACACTGGCCTTCATCTCTCCGTAGCCTCTTCCCCTCATGACCTCCTCCTCAGACTCCCTCCCTACTACCCTCCACCAGTGCCCCTCATCACTTCAAAGCCCCTCTGCCTCATGACCTCCTCCTCAGACTCCCTACCTACCACCCTCCACCAGTGCCCATCACTCCAAAGCAATCCCCTCATGACCGCCTCCTCAGACTCCCTCCCTACCACCCTCCACCAGTGCCCCTCATGCCCTCCTCCTCAGACTCCCTCCCTACCACCCTCCACCAGTGCCCATCCCTCAAAAGCAAACCCCTCATGACCGCCTCTTCAGAGTCCCTCCCTACCACCCTCCACCAGTGCCCATCATCACTCCAAGCAACACCCCCTCATGATCTCCTCCTCAGACTCCCTTCCTACCCAGGCCCGGTTCTAGAGGGTGGGCCGGGTGGGCCGGGCCCACCCAAACTTTGGCCTGGCCCACCCAAACATAACCCTTGGCCCTGGCAGTGACGTCAGCAAGGCCAGCAGAATATGGCCACTGCAAGTTAAAACGTTCTTCGAACGTTATCTTTCTTTAGGAGTTGCGTGATTGGGACTGGGCTCGCACCCCCAATCACGCATCTCCTATTAGGCAGGTGGGCTGTGTCCCCGCCGGCTCGTGCAGGTACATTAGGGGCACTGCGAAGGGGACAAAGCCTTTCTTTGGAACTGGATTTGTGGATAATTAATTCTTTTCTGCTGGTAAAGAGGAGTTCGTTTTGCCGTTTTCCTGACCTTCCTGACCCCTTGAGCTGTTTGTTTAACCGATCTGGCTGTGACAGAGTTCGTAAGGAGCAGGTAAGAGAATGTGTGGCTATTGTGTTTTTTAAATCTGTAAGAAAGACATACTTAGAACGCCGTGTTTATTTCATTTTCATTTACATCGTGTGTTTAAATCGGTGGTATCATTCATGAGTGGTTCTGCAAGGATGCACGACAACTAAATGTCCAAACAACCTTGGGGATTGTTGATCTTGCTGGAGAGCGTTGCTGGAGAGCGTTCTTTTTTTGGTTTGTAGTATTTAAATGCAATAGAACTGTAGTTAACGTGGATAGCTCAGTAGGTTACTGCCTTTGTCACAGAGATCCTTTGATACATAGGACAGCGTGATCAAAGACGTGTATACAAACCAGAATGGTATAATTAGATTTTTTTTTTGTATTGCTAGTTAGTTCGAATTTTCCCAGTATTTCATTATTCTAATGTTGCAATACAGAGTTTGGGCAGATATAATTTCTAATCAGTACAGCCAACCACTGGGGTATGCTTTAAATCCCGTGTTTGTGGTTCTCCAGACCCAACACTCTTAATACATATTGCCCAGCAGCATGGATGAGATGTGATTCCTACACCTGGTAATCTTCATTAGCTTATGTGACATTCCCTATAGGCTGATTTGGATACTTTTATGAATCATTGTGTCTGCATAATGTGTGTGTGATGTACAGTACTGTGATACCCTACACTACGAGTAGCGCTATACAAGAAATAAAATGCATATGAGAGGGGCTATGGAGTGATGATGGGCTCTGTTGGAGGGTGGCAATGAGGGAATCCGAGGGGGCATCATGAGGGGTGGAGATACAGAGAGATGGAAGGCACTGGTGGAGGTTGTTTGTGAGGGAGTCTGAAGAGGAGGTCATGGGGGAGGGGCTTTGGAGTGATGAGAGGCACTGGTGGAGGGTGGTAGGAAGGGATTCTGAGGAGGAGGTCATAAGGGGGAGTTGCTTTGGAGTGATGAGGGGCACTGGTGGAGGGGTAGGAACAGGCCCGGTTCTAGAGGGTGGGCCGGGTGGGCCGGGCCCACCCAAACTTTGGCCTGGCCCACCCAAACATAACCCTTGGCCCTGGCAGTGACGTCAGCAAGGCCAGCAGAATATGGCCACTGCAAGTTAAAACGTTCTTCGAACGTTATCTTTCTTTAGGAGTTGCGTGATTGGGACTGGGCTCGCACCCCCAATCACGCATCTCCTATTAGGCAGGTGGGCTCTGTCCCCGCCGGCTCGTGCAGGTACATTAGGGGCACTGCGAAGGGGACAAAGCCTTTCTTTGGAACTGGATTTGTGGATAATTAATTCTTTTCTGCTGGTAAAGAGGAGTTCGTTTTGCCGTTTTCCTGACCTTCCTGCTGAGTGAGAAAATAACTTCAAGCGCTGGTTAGGCAAGAGGTAATTTAAAAGAATAGCTCATGTCTGTTTTTGTCAGACTATCGGGGATTGTTTTACTAGCTGGTATGTGCTTCTTTAATATGGCTTCAAACTGCCGTTTGGTTCCCACCATGACTGCTGCGCGGACCTGTTCAGACTTTTTTCAGGGAGATATTTAAATTCTCGCATTGCTGTTTGAGTCACTGCCCCATGTTAGAATTTGTTCTGTCAGTTTCCTCCTTTGCAAGGAGATCTGGTGTAATGTTCAGCCTGGGGACCTTGAAGGCTGCAAAACGCAAATTTGTTTTAACTTGACTCATTTTTTTGCTCCGGAACAGCCTATGCCAACAACTGTCCTTCCTGCTGTGTATGGTGCCCAGTTACTCATGTATACTCCATTGACGGTGCTGCGTACTTAACAGGTCGAAATGTAGGTACAAAGTATTCGATAATGCTAGGGGTATTGTGGTGCATGTTTTGTAATGACAAACATTTTTCGAAAGACGATCCCATGTCTCTTTTGGCTTTTCTTTGCCCAGCTTCTCTAGTGATAGCAGGTGTTTTTCTGTAGAGGGCCGTCACCGTAGAACGTACACTGTTAGTTATACATGTTCTAATGCTGAGGTGCCCCATATTGTCATGTTCATGAAATGAAAGCTTTGTTTCCACTGCCCCAGCAGCTGACAGCGGGTATTTGGACATTGTGGCTTAACGGCCAGAGCAGTCTACTTTGAAGCTTGGGAACCATGTTCGAGTCTGGCTGAAGGCTCAAGCATCCTGTGATTCTGGGCTAATCACTTAATCTTCCGTTGCCTTATAGACATGGGAAGATGCATGTCCTTTCAATCTTGGAGGGAGGTTGGATGCAAAGTTCTTGGCGACCTTTTCCCCAACGAGACCTTCATCACTTACGAACAGGCAGAAGAGAACTTTTGGCTCGGACAGGGCCAATTCCTACACTGTCGGGGAGTTCAGGATGTGGTGAAGATCACCTGGCCACAGTACCCAGACATTCCACCTCCAACACAAACTATAGATATCCTACTCACGTGTGGTACAGGTCGCAAATACATTTCTCTCCTTTATAAAGCTATGAACCAGGCCTGATCAGCCTTCTCTATTCAGATCTCCTCTAGTGCAGAGGTTTTTGAAGGGGTTAAACCATTTGTACCCCTCTTCACCCTTCATCATGCGACAATGGGACCTTAATTTGGTGCTCACTTTCCTGATGTGTGCGCCATTTGAGACGCTGCGGTTGCTCACCATCAAGACAGCGTTTTTGGTGGCAATAACCTCTGCCAGGAGACTGTCCTCCCAGCCTCCTTACCAGACTATCTTTCCGGACAAGGTAGTGCTCTGGACTAGGGCATCCTTTCTTCCTAAGGTAGGACCACCCTTCCATTTGGGACGGTCGGTCACCCTTCCCATCTTATATGGATCCCGCATCCTTCCAAGAAAGAGGAAAATCTCTATCGTCTGGACCCAAAAAGAGCATCATCATTCTACCTTGATCAAACCAAAGAGTTTCAGGTGGAAGACCAACTCTTTATTGGATACGTGGGTGCAAACAAAGGCTGTGCTTGTCAGAAGAGGACTATATCCTGATGGGTCATCCTCTGTATTAGAATTTGTTATGCCTTAGCGAAGAAGTATCCTCCTGAAGGGCTTAGGGCTCATTCCACCAGGGCGAACACTGCCACCACGGCTCTCCACGTGGTGTTCCAGTCTCTGAAATATGCCAAGCTGCCACGTGGGCATCTCTGCACACGTTTGCTTGACACTACTGCCTGGATTCCCAGGTCCGCAGAGAAGGCCTGTTTGGTCGCTCTCTTTTACAGGACTTTCTGGTCTAAGCTGTTCCGCAGTCCCTCCTCCGGGAATTATATTGCTTGGGTATCTGTTCAAAGATTAGGAATCTGCGGCTTGATGTCTATCAGATGGGCAAGTTACTTACCTTCGGTAACACCTTATCTGGTCGAGATATGATCTAGCTTCAGATTCCTTACCGACTCACCCATCTTCCTCGCACTGCAGACTTGGTTTTCAGTGTCAGGGATATTCCCCTTCAGGGTCTTAGTTGTTCTTTTTTAACACACCATCGTCAGTCACTTCATGGCTTCGTGATTCTGGCGTGAAAAGTACTGACAGCGCACCAGAGTGGTGGTTCTAATGACGATGTGGACGTCTTGACGACAACAAACAGAACGCTGATGTCACACGGAGTTGAGCGACGCCACCTACCGGCACGCAGGGGTACTACTAAGAAAGATCTTCTCGATCCAGCCTGACGCCTGGAAGTTTAACGCCTTAAACGCGGCGGCAATTCTGCCACTAGGCGGTACGGTCTAAAGGGTGGGCGGGGCTGCGACGGCCAACGGTCGTTCGCAGCACCAGGAAGGGAGTGCTCCCGTCAGCCATTGGCTGATGAGAGCACGGAACTAGTTAAAGGTAAGAAATCTGCGGCTAGATCATGTCTCTACCACATAAGGAGTTACCAAAGGTCAGTAACTTGCCCTTCAGTGTCGTAGAGTGTAGTGGTGAAGAGTAGAGTGATGCATATAGCAGTGGTGCAGAGTAGAGTAGAGAGTAGTAACTTGCCCTTCAGTGTCGTAGAGTGTAGTGGTGAAGAGTAGAGTGATGCATATAGCAGTGGTGCAGAGTAGAATAGAGTGGCATAGAGTGCAATGGTGTCGAGTGGAGTAAAGTGCATTGGTTTTGTGTAGTGGTGTAGAGTGCATTGGTGTAGAGTGTAGTTGTTTAGAGTAGAGTGGAGTAGCACATCGTGGATTGCTGTGTCATACAGTGCAGTGCCGTAGAGGGCAGTGGCATAAACTACAATGTCAGAATGCAGTGGGGCAGAATAAGTTAGTGACATAGAATGCAGTGGCGTAGTGTGGTCAAGAGTAGAGCGGTGCAGCATAGATTGGAGTAGAGTAGCATGGAGTGCAGTGTCGTAAAGTAGATTGTTTCAAAGTAGAGTGAAGTGGCATTGAATGGAGTGGTGCAGGATAGAGTACAGTGGCGTAGATTAGAGTGGCATAGAGTTCAGTGACATGGAGTGATGCAGAGCAGATAGGCTTGGAGTGGTGCAGGTTAGAGTGCATTGGTGCAGAGTGGCATAGAGTGCAGTGATACAGAGTAGATTAGTGTAGAGTGTAGCGGTGTACCTTGCATTGATGTAGAGTGGGGTAGATTGGTTCAGAGTAGAGTGTGGTGACATTGGGTGCAGAATAAAGTTAAGTGGCGGAGATTACAGTGTTACAAAGTAGAATAGAGTGCAGTGGGCCAAAGTAGGTCGGCCTAGAGTGCATTGGTTTTCAGTAAGATGGTGTGAAGTGCAGAGGTTGGAGGAGATTGGCATAGACCTCTGTGGCATAGTGTGGAGTGGTGTAAAGTGGAGTGGCGCACAGTGGAGTAAAGTGCAGAGGCTTAGAGTGCAGTGGTGTAGAGTGGAATGAAGTGGAGTATAGTGGAGTGAGTGGCAAAACACAAATCTAACGGTAAATATTGGGTGGAATGCATTCTAAGGTCCGCTTTCAGAATGACCCTAATATGTCTTTGCAAACCGACAACTGCACTGTCTGTTAGGCTTAAACCTAAAAATGTAGAGCGTTTCTGTTCCCTCGCCCTTAATAATGTAGCTCTTGAGTATTTGCACTATTAAATCAGGGTCCTCCTTGCATCCCTTACCTCCCCTGTCCAATTGCACAAATGTCTTGAGAATGGTGTGCATATGATTTGGCTCACACTTAATTTTTCTATCTCATTTGTGGATGCAACTGGGTTTTCTCATACTCCCTCCAGAACGTGCTCATTCCTGTGCCTCTCCCCACTTTGCTGAGTTTTGCTGCATTGATGCTTGCCTGTTCATTGCCTTGCTATTTTGTTTTGATTGATTGGACCAATGGATTGTATTGCCGTCTTGGCAAAGGGCTATGTGATTGAGTCCAGAGACTTGGAACACGGAACTGGGGCAGTCAGGCGCATTAGATATTCCCGTGGGAGATGATGTGCCGGCCTCTGTTCTTGATTACACATAGTTTGATTCTGTGCAAATCACTTCACCTCCCTGTGCCAAAGAAAAGAAAAAATGTGAAGTGTAATGCATGAATTTTATTTGTGTAATCCCCACTTAATGTTCATGATCTTGTAGGTTGTCTCAATACTTTATGTAATGCACAGTGCACCGTTGCTTTCTAGCTATGTTTGCACTATAGAAATACCAATACATACAGATGTGTGGATGCTGAAAGTAGCAGTCTAGTGATGCTGCATTGCCTCCGGGGGTTGCAGGCATGCGTAACTGCGGAAATCGTGAAACAGATTGCTAAACTGTAGAAATGAGTCCGAGGATAATAAAAGATATGGCGAGGTCCTTTCTAATGTTACCAAGTATGCCCGCTAGGTAATGCCCCCAATGCTTAGTCCGCTGCGGGGCTCCTCATCATCTTTGGGAAGTCGGAGAACGGTCGGCACAAAGTCAGTGAGATGGTGTTTTCAGGGGCGTTTCGGAGAATGATCAGTCCACATAAAGAAGGAAGTAGGGATTTGCAGTAAATATCTGTTGAGGAAAGTAATAAACAGCTGCTGTGAATGTGATAATTGATGGTAAAGGCTAAAAAAGTTGTTTAGTAGCGAAGTTTTACAACATGTGGAGCACCTGCAGTAACTGAATTATCAAATTTGTACCGAAGTATGTGAAGCACATAATGTAGTTTTCAAACCATTGACAAAAGATTATGGAATAAAAATCAAATGGAAGTGGGACCGAGTCTCGTTGACAGTGCCAATGTTGGTGTAAAGGACAGAATAGGCAGCAGCCGGTGCAGTTTGCCACCTATCCTGGTACCCATTAATTAGGGATTTAGGCAACAAGGGCAAGGCAATTCATTAGGGGATTGGTATATTTTATAATTTTCATTTTTTTAATATTCCAAATTTACCCTGCACATGAATATTTGGTGTGTGTGGCACACATGCTACGAACATATATATGTTAATAAGTTACAATTAGAGGTGCTCCTTTCAAAAGGAGCCCTAAAGCCAGTTCCCCTGCAACACCAGGGAAAGGGTGTCTATTCCCTTCACTTCCTCATCCCCTAAAAGGACATATCCCGCAGGCCAATCCTCGATCTTCCCCATCTCAACATATACATCATGTTAGTGTATTTTCACATGGTCACACAACAGGATGTCATCCTTCTTCTGCAAGGCAACTTCATGGCCACCCTGGACTTGAAGTATGCCTTCTTTTACGTCCTGATTCACCCAGCTCTTCGATGTTTGCTTTGCTTCATGGTAAGCGGTCAACACGACCAGTTCAATGTGCTAGCCGTTGAAGTTACCTCGGCTCCAAGGATCATCACCAAATGTCTGGCTGTGGTGGCCGCTCACTTAAGGAGGAAAATAATCCACGTTTCCTTTTCCTTAACTACTCCCTGATCAAGAGTGCAAGCAGATTCGAATGTCTGGCTCAGACCCAGGCCACAGTCTCCCTGCTTCATAGCTCAGGGTTCACTGTAAATGCCACAAAGTCCCACTTGGAGCTTCTGACGGTCCAATCTTCAATCCCGTAGTGGGAAAATACTTCCCCAGCTCTCAGTGGGTGCAGGCGTTCAAACAACTGCTGCCTCACTTTCAGCCACTCAGTCACCTTTCAGTTTGCACTGGTATGCGCCACTTACGAATGATAACCTTATGCATTGCTATAGTGTCCCATGCTAGGGTATGCACCCGCTTCAGGAGTAACTCGCCAGCCAGTGTTCACAAGTAGAAGGTCACATGGTAGTTTTAGTGTTGGTAAGGGCCAGCACCAATCGCTTTCAGCAGTCGTGGAACAGCAACACTTTGTTACAAGACAGACCCTTTGCAGATCCTGTTCCCCAAATGTTACCTCACTTAAAAAGAAAGAAATAAAGTCCCCATCTTTTCTGTGAGCAGCGAAGAAAAAGGGAGAGTAGTTTGAGAAGCTGGGTTACCTGCAACCATTATGGACTTTGATAGTTCATTAGTTGTACTACTGTTTTCCCAGTGGTTTTTAGGTCTCGCGACCTATCAATGCGCGCAAGCGCATTGAGCGTAGCGAGAATTCATGTCCTCAAAACGCTCGTGAAACCAAGGGTTTCGTTCGTGTGGTTTTGTTTAAGTTCACGTGAATCACGTGACCAAACAAGCACACGCATTCACGGCCGCACAGCACATCAAAGGGCTTCGCCCAGCGTGCGCTCTGCGGCTTCTCCTCCCCTAATTAATCATGGCTGGCCGGCTGCTCTGCATTATCAGGTACGTGTTGGTGATTTTCACTTTGTCTCCGTGCGTGCGTTCCCCCACCACTCGTGTTGTTCTCTCCCTTGTTATAGGTATTTTATTTTAGTGCTGATTTAACCATCTTTTTGCTTTAACTCTAAACTTTGTGCAACTCTGAATGTTCATGTGTTCATCTTGCTGCAAAATGTACATTTCAGTGAGTAATTGCGATTGATCTTTTAAAAAAATTTACGAGGAAACGAAAAAGTTTAATACTGCTCGGTCGGATCCCGCCTTTGGTATTCAGAACAGTCTAGCATATCACCGGCATGTGAGGCAGGCTTGGCGCCAGGCGGTTAAACTGAGCATCGGATAATGAGGTGCCCTTTGCAGCCATTCTGCTGCTATCAAACACCCATCCTGCCCTTGTTTGTCGCCATTTCCGCGATGACAAAGGCCGGTGTGGGCTGTGCCTGTCCAGAACATTCTTGTGTTGCACCCCTTGCCGTTAAAAATTTAAACCGGGTTCGCATTACAAAGCCAAAGAACTCGCCTCACAACTTTTAAAGGTCAAGAATAAACCAACTAGCTTTCAGCCTACCTTCACGGCCAATGTTAACTTCGAGATAATAAGAAGGCAAATAGTATTTTAAACGCATATGCTAAACAAATGCATATTTTTGTCCGATGTTTACATACGAAACTGTGTTTTCAAAGTGGATTTTTTGTGTCGCTTGGTTTAAACGTGTCACAAAAAATTGCCAGACCTGTAGCAACAAGTTGGCTTTAGGAGAACTACTACTTATATATAATATGTCGACGCCATGTTGTTTTAGTGAATCAAGAGATTCTAGTCGCCGCACCTCTTATGAATTTTTTGCCAACTTTGTATGCAGCACGATCTCCCCCTAGATTTATTATACTCAGTGTTTGTATATACCATATGAATATATTTTACACTGGCGTGTGATTCATGGAGCTATTACGAAGGGTCAGTTGGTTGAGGTCCTGCTGCAGAGACCTGTACTTACTTTGCAAATTATAGATCAAACCAACCACAACACGACCAACGCGGTTTCACCCACAAGAGAAGAGTGAAATAAGTACCAGCAAGTTGGCTAGCAATAGGCCCTTAATGCATTAGAGCTTTGTGATAGTTTGTGAAAGGTTGATATTGCTATATGTTCTTTTGTATTCACTTGTTTTCCAATCACGGGGTCACCTCAGGTTGCAGAGAGTGCTTAAGCCTAATCACACATCTTCATACAAAGGGGTTCCAAGTTCTGAATGAATAATTTTTTTGTTTGAACTCTCATGTCAGTGAAATGCTCCCTTGCGAAAGCATACTATTATAGCCTTGCAGCCTGCTGCCAAGTGTATCGTTTATTAAAGGGCCTTCTGAATTCGCCTTTCTTCAGTTTGCATGCTTTCTAGAAAATCACACAGATTACACAGCTGCACCTACACTCACACTCACTCACCCTCACACACCCTCAGCCTCATAACACCTCACACACACACACACGGTCACCATAACACCCTCTACATCATACAAAGGCACACGCACACAGCTTCATCCTCACAACACCACACACCATTGGAATACACACACCCTCCCCCTCGCACCACCTCACACACACTCACCCTCACACACAATTACACTCAAAGACCCTTACACACCCTCAATAACATTCTCAAAAATCACACACACTAACACACTCACACACCCTATCAGCATCACACATATCACAATCAATCACCCTTTTCAAACTCACTCACACTCTCTCACATTACACAAATGTCACAAAAAGACGTTAATATTTCACTTCTGTTCTTTTATTTTCCTCACAATATAATACACTGAACATAATCTTCACAAAAGGTGTTTACAACAGTTTAAGCTATTGCCATTATACATTACAATAACTTTTATTTAAGTATTAATTATTTAAAAAAATTCATAACCATTGTTATTTGTAATATCAATACATCTAAGTCACGTAAATACAAAACATGACAAATGCATTACAAATACTATGAGTGTCACATTTGCAAAAGTTAAAAGTATTGGCATTGTAAATGACAAAACTATTAATTTCGCGATTTTCAAAACCAACACATAAATATAAAATGTGTCATTTACAAAGCCAATAGCTCCAACTTTCCTACTGCGAGACCTATTGGAAACGCCAGTGCTTGTTTGGAAATGAGCTTATTTTGGGCTGCTGTTAAATTAAGGTGAAGTAAAAAAAAAAAGCATAAAGTATCGTCCTTTCTCCTGTCTAGGCATAGAATAATGTGTGAGTCATACATACATGTACACATAGAGGATTACACAAACACTGACAGGTATACAAGTGCACAATCCAGCTGCTAAAAATAAGCATTGTCAAAGACAGTAGGTCTGGCTTTAATGTAGTAACGCATGGAGACATAGCCATGCATAAATGCTGTTTGCACGCATTAGCAGGACTATTTGCTTTTGTCATTGCTGTTTTTTAGGTTTTATTTTTAAAATATCGCTGCGTTGTAACGCAGACACTTGCTGTCTGTATTCACTGTGTTTGTTTCATACTTGCCTAGCAAGTTCTTATTTCATTACTTTGTCCGTTTAAAAATGTAGATATTTATGCATAATTTCCTGAAATGTGTATTGTTTTATGCAGGAAAAGGAAGAAGAAGAACTACTTATTACCTTGCCCCCACCAACTGCACCTCAAGCAAAAGTAATAGATCTCGCCATTGATAAAATCTTGCAGAGTGTTGGCTTAAGTAATAAAGACTTGGAAGAAAGACTTGAGATTAAAAACCTAATGGAAAAGCAAGTTCATCAGATTCTACCAGGTATGTACTTAATTTGTGATTTTTTGCATACCAATTTTCTACTCTTTTACCACTTCCATGTTATTTAAACCAACTGTTTTGTTTTAGAAATATTAGCTGTTGTGCAACACATAAGAGTAGGAAATGGTGCAAGGACATTTAAAATACATTATGTTCTAAGGCTTTACTCATACAGGATTCAATTGCATTTACAGAGGCCTGGCTGCCTGTACGGTGATCTCAAGTCCCCCTTATATGACCAAATGGAATTGGACTTGGCGTGCAGGATTTGGAGTGTGGGGTACTGGACAGCAATTAGCAAGAAATATGAGTCCCAGAAACGAAATCCTTTACTTGTACATATAAAGAAAGTGCATAAAAAGCACACTCTGTGTGGTACCTTACGTTGGCTATATGCCATGGTGCTGACCCAGAGTGCGAGTGGTGGTAAAGATGTGGGCATCATGCAGATCTGATCTGTATGCTCTGGACCTGTAGAATAGGGCTGACAGTACTGAAGGAAATTGTAGTGTCTACGATGGCGGAGATTCAGGTGACTTATCACCACCTCTCCTTATGGGATAACACTGGGCCCCAATATCCTCCCTGTGGCATTCTTTTCCAAAATATTAGCTGCAGGTATGACCTTCATCTCCCTAAATTACCGCATTGACCACAGAATGTACTGGTACCTTTCCGAGAGACATACAACTGGCCACCATAAAGACTATTCTTAAACATAATAAACTCTGGATAGCAGTGCATCTTACTAGCTCATGTCCCTGATCGGTGCTGAACCCAAAATGCTCACCAAGATCCCATTCTACAATCTGGCTCAGATGATCCATAAGCTGGTCCACGAGGACCAACATGGATTTATGCCTGATCAAATCTCAAGAAATTGCGTGCTCTGTGCCCAGTTGTCACTGGCTCATACAGCTGATTTCTCCCCTGCTTTTTCCATCATTATCATAGACTAAGGAAAAAGCCTTTTACATGATTCTTTATGCCTTTTTGATGCAGGTGCTCCTAAGGATGAACACTGATCCCTGTTTTGGCCTGTGTAGTTTCCTTGTATGTCTTTCCTAGGCTGCTGGTTAAGGTTACCAATTACTATTAGAACCTTTTTTTATAGAATGAGTAGCGTAACTGGTTGGGTTTTGATGGCCTAATGGTTCAGAGGATAGAGTATCCCGTTATGTTGATGATATCATGCTTTCTCATTCAGCAACTAGAGCTAATGTGAATGCGGAAGATGTTAGGGGAATATGGAGTTGAGAGTTCCTGACTTTTACCTCTATTTTTGGGCAACAGTGATGATCCCCATTGGAGACTGCCTGTTTGGGGTCAGTGCTGACCCAGCAATACACATTAAGACCGACAACCTGGGGTGCTATGGAACTGTGCACTTTTGTTGTGGTTAGTGAAACCCCAGTTTAATATCTATTTGAACAATGTGCTATAGCATGCTCCTTAATGTTGCACGTAGTTGCCGATTTTTATTTATTTTTATTTTTAAAGTTTTATATAGCGCTGGCTAGACCCGGAGGTATCAGAGCGCTTTACATGAGTTACAGCGAGTTACAGGTTACACATAGTAACATCACTTAAATCAAAGAATCACAGGGGGAGAAAAAGGTGGTGGGGAGGAATACACAACGGGAAAAACAAGGACAATAATGTCGGATATCCGGCTAGGTAGGTGACGGCCGAGGGGGTGAAACCAGGGCCAGACTCCGCTTTAGCTGCATATGGCAGCTCCATCGGCCAAGGTTGCTCGTGCATTGAGGTGAGTACACAGTTTTGGTAACTGCCCAGGGGGCGTAGTCAGAGATCCATCAGAACTTCAGAGGTTTGTTATTATGAGTTATATATAGTGCTGGCTAGACCCATAGGTATCAAAGCACTTTATATTAGGCTACACACTGTTACAGAGAATGAAAACAAATACACATTGCGTCAAAAACTAAGCAACAATTGGGAGAGGAAAGAAAGGTGAGACAAATAGGGAGGAGGGGTGAGGGGTAAGTGTGAAGGGGAGGATGAGGGAAAGATGGCAGGAGAGATGAAAGGAAGTCTATCCAAAGATCGACTGGGTAGGTGACGTCCGAGGAGGGAATCCACAGCCCGTCTCCCCAATAGCTAAACAGGTAGCTCCATCGGATATCAGTCAGATAGCTAGGTCTCAACTGATGAGGTAAAGTTCACAGAAGAAAGTCCAGTGGATAAACAGGGCTGGAACTATGAGCAAGGACTGGTGAGGGCAAAGGTCAATAGCTGGGAAGAGTAGAGAGGAGGCGGTAGGGGGTATGGAGAAGAGGAGAAGGGAGAAAAGCCCAGTAGAGAGACGCAGGAGAGTTTGCCCAAAGACCGGTTGGGTAGATGATGGTCAAGGAGGGAAATACATAGCCCATCTCCCCTTTAGCTCGCGAGGTAGCTCCACCGGGCGTCAGTCAAAATGTCAAGGTCTCAGCTGCCGATGGAAAGATCTCCGAGTCAAATGACATGGAAAGTGAGCAGGAGCAGGGTCTGTTTGGGAGTGCCCTGGTGCCTCAGGAGTCCCCCGCGGCGGTTGTCAGGACTGGCCCCAGTCGCCATCTTGGGGACAGGCACTACAGCAAACTCCACCTCCATCTGAGATGCAAGCATTGGTAAACGCAGATGGATGGGGGGGGCGAAGAAATAATGGTAGCCTTTCCAGCAGGAGACGTGGACCAAGGTCCAGCAGGTCGTTGAGCCAGGAATCCGAAGGTGTAACAGGTACTCACTGTGGACTGTGAAGGTTCAGATGAGCGTCTGGTGCTTCTCACAGCAGCAATGGCACAGGCCCAAGATTCAACAGCACAGGCATCAACCAGCTCCCCAGCCGCAGCGATGGTGTGCACTGAGAGTTGGGCGCCGTTACGGCGCTGATTAAAATAGCGCGGGTGGCGGTATCCATCATAGGGTCAGGCAGCAACCTTAATGACGTTTTCAAAATCAGTGTTCCATATCTCGGTCTACCTTTTGCTAGCTTGGCGTTCCGAATGGCAAATCACTACTTTGCAGCATCGCAATTCATTGTGAAGTGAGAAAGGTTTCTGCTTCATTTTATGTTGAAATATATAATAGACATGCATGTTAACCTTAAAGCTGATTGCATAAACTGGACCTTTGGTATCGACAATTTCAAAATTGATGTGGAGAAATTGATTCACATGTAGTGAGTACACCCGTGCATACTGTTATCTTTGTTTTGCTGATTCCACTAAGTTACTGATAGAGACTGAACCTGCAGCGACTTGAAAATAATTTTTATGTCCAATACGCCAAGATCGTTAAGTCCCTCTCCAAGGAGAGAAAAATCAAGAGGAAGACATGTTTGGCAGTTTTCAATGGACTTCTTTAACTAAGATATAAATTCTTAAGTAAAAAGGTTGGGAAGCAGTTCTTAAATAAGCATTCTACAATATCATGTCATAATTTTTTTCATGTAAATCAAGCTGCTCTTTCATCACCATTAGCTGTTATGTAATTACTCCAAAATGTTGTAATAAGTTCTCATATTTAATTACCACGATCTTCATTTATTTTCCTATCGAGACATTTTTCTTCTCTAAGGGGACAGTTTAAAAAAAGAAAAAAAGGTATGTATCATTTTGCTAAAACATTTTAACACCTTGGCTGCTAGAGGTTTCCCCCCCCGGTGCTGCAACTCAGGATTTACCATTGTTCATGACGAGCTCAGCTCGTCATAAGCACAGCTCCACTGTGCCTCATGACGAGCTGAGCTCGTCATGAGCAGCGAAGGGGTTAATGTCCAGACAATTCCTGTGTAAAAGTTGTTGGTGTGTACTGCAATATGAGGGGTTCATGAAGGTGGTTCTGAAAATGATGAATCTTTAGATAAATAGTTCGAGAATCATTTTTTTAATAGTAAATTGAATGTAGAGCACTGTTTTCAGCTTGTGTTTTCCTTTGAAGGTTCTTCACTACGGCTCTACGGATCCTCCAGTACAAGATTTGGCTTCAAACAATCTGACTTAAACATAGACATCCAAATTCCAGAGAGTGTAAGTAGTAGATGTTTGACTTTTCCACGTAAGTAATAGATGTTTGACTTCGTCACACAAGAGTTTGATATTGGAAAGCAATTTTTTACAAACCATTTTGCATTATCCTCTGTTGCCAACTGTAACCTATATATAGGAATGAGTGGGCATTACAACATTTAGAGCCAGGGCATATTTTACAGAGTAAGGAAAAGCTTTATTTGCTGCTCTTATGATATTCAATATACATTTTACTTAACTTTAAGTAATAAGACATTGAATGCTCCTTGCCGGTTCTTTAACCCCTTCGATGCTGATGACGAGCTCAGCTCGTCATCAGCCACGGGTGGCGTGTGCTGATGACGAGCTGAGCTCGTCATGTAAAGCGGAAAAGGGAAAACAGCCGCACAGCGCAAAAATCACCGCAGCAGCGATGCGGTTAACATAATGAGCATGACTTGATCTGTGAGTGAAATCTTCCATTTAAAGAGGGCAATACAGAGTCTGTTAATGTTTTTGTATGGTGATAATGTATTAAAATCCTTGAATCTTTCCTTTTTAGGTCTCGCCTGAGCCAGCTTATGCGCTGCGCTGGCGAGACTTTTAGTAAGTGGGCTAATGAAAATGCTACCACACGCTTTTGCTTGTGGCGGCCTAAAGCTTGCGGTTACGCGTGCGGGCGCGCGCTTACGAGCACAGGCGGCATCTCCCGGGCACCCTTACAGCCCACGATCACTTTCGCGGCCGCGTCACTTTCTCGGCCAAGCGTCCAATGTTTTTTTTTTTTTACTTTTAGCGCACCTGCCTGCAAGCATTGTGAGGTGTTCCTGACGAAGACTGGTTTTCAACCAGCAGAAAGAAGGTATTACAGGAGCGATTGAACAAAAACACAAGCACCTCCAAACTTCTATGCAAAGGCGTTCGTTAACACAGTGCGCAACACTTTGCTGAACTCTTTACATGCCGTACCTTCTCTTGCTGAGTAGTGTATTTCCACCAACCAAAACAAGTCAGCTGCAGCAGTGTGTTTTTCTTGGCTTGCTCTGCTGCCAAGTGGAATATGGAGCATTTACCCCCTACAGGCACCAACACTCCTCTTCTGCTCAGTAGCGTGTGTTTGAATAGTTGAAGCCTCATTACTATGCTTCGGCTGTTAGCTTTATGGACATTTCAGCTTTTCTTTTTTTTTTTTGCATTTCTCACTTTTCTTCTCCTGTCCCCTTTCTTCAGTGCCCCTCCCCTCCCCCCCCAAAAAACCCACCAGGTGACAAGTTTTACATTTGTGGCCAGATCGGATTAAAGATTAAACTTTTGCTGCAAAGTCACTCCTGCAATTAAGAGTTGGTAGTATTATGTTTTTTAAGGATGTACCCCACTGTGCTGGGTATTGGAGCCCACCTCCCTGTCAGGCCATTTCACAGTAGTATCATGGCGCCATGGAGAGGAGCTAATTGGATTTGTTGTCACCTCTCGAGGCTGCCAGGAGCACACGTCTTCTCTGGTTACAGATGAAGACATCACGGTGACAGGCTCAGAACTGACTCAGCTGGCATCACAGGCCCACTAATAGAGCCATGTTGATTTAATGTCCAAGCGGAGAGGGCAAGCTGGTCACGTTTTCCATTCCAAACAAAGCAGGGACGTGCGATGGCCTGTATTTTTTATTGTGGATGAGTAAATGCCCTACTGGGCCTCTCTGGTCTCACCAAATCAGGGTTTCATGGCCTTCAACAGTCTCACCCAAAGATGGCGCCTTTGACACAGGCCTGCCTCAGCTCTGCTCCTTCCCGTGAGCGAAAACAACCAATTGCTACAAGTATTCTTTTATCTTACCTGAGTACTTTTGGACGAATACTGTTTGAGTTAAATGGTGTTGCTCCAGTTTATTCTTTCGATTGATGTGGCACGTACTGCAACTCTCGTTTTATGATCCTTGGTGGATTAATTGAGAACGGCAATATTTTAATTAATTAGCCTTACATGGAGAAATTAGCATTATGATTAACATTTGGTAGGGGTTTGCTTCCTCACGCTCGCACCACTTCCGTCGCCCTTGTAGGCCTTTGCTCTCGCCCGAGTCTCGTGCCCAACTAAGGAAAAGAAAGAACTTGTTTGTGCGCAGCTCGCACTAATGAACAGCAGTTCAGGTGTTATACTGTTGGAGTAATAAATATCTTGCGGCTGCCAACGATGTTTCATAGAACTGTTTGGAAGAACAGTTCCGGAACAGTTTTGGGTGCGCGACAAAATACTTCCCCGAATGTTCATTGAGAAGTCCACCTAGGTGAAGCTGAGATTGTTCAATCTGTCCTCACTTTTGCGTTTGAAATTGTCCAATATCCCCAAATGAAATGAGTGGCTTTCGTCTCACCTCTTTTTCCAGTTAACAGCATTAAACATACTCCTAACTCTGCAAATGCTTAGGTGAAGAAACATTTGACCTTTAAAACACAAGACTAGCAGTCAGCAGAAATCCTAAGGTGTCCCAAACCATGAATTAGTAGATCACTCTCGCCTCGATGTTTAAAAAAGTTTTTGTGGAACTTATGGTTTTGCATTATAATGGTAAAATCCAAACTACATGAACCAGAATGACAAGACTAAAATAAGGTCTGAAAAAACATACTCACATCGGCCAAGGAAGTACTAAAGAGCCCTGTCTGAGCATGAAATGGGAAGTATAGGCCTAAGAAAACATCCATTCAAAACTATCATTTTTAGGTGCAGAGACCGCACCAACGGAGTCGGAGGAGGAATCGCCATAGTCTACAAGAACAGCATCAGGGTCTCGACTAGCACCGACGACGCGCTAAGCACCGCCGAACACATGCATTTCCAGATCCACACAGACCCTAATTCCACCCTCAGAGGCACCCTCGTCTATTGACCCCTCCGGACCCCGCCCCCGTTCAGCGACTCCATCGCCAACTTGATCAGCGCGTACGCCCTGACCACCACCGACTACATCCTCCTCGGAGACCTGAACTTTCACCTTGAGAACAAAAATGACAACAACTCCACAACCCTGATCGATAACCTCGCCAACCTCGGACTGAAGCAACTCGTCACAACGCCCACCCACTCCGCCGGCCACACGCTCGACACCGTCTTCTCCTCAAGCCTGTTCGTCTCCATCAGCCACACCACCTAACTCCTCTGGACTGACCACCGCTGCATCCACTTCGCCTTCCAGAAACCCACCACACACCACCTCACCAAACGGATCCCCCGCCGCTGCTGGAGCAAAATCACCGAAGACCAACTACACGCAAAACTCGCTCTCAGCCCACCCACCGAACCCTCCAACACCGACGACGCTGCCCACCTCCTCAGACGCTGGATCGAGGACTGCGCCAACACCCTCACCCGCTGAAGAACCACCCCCACAGAGACAACAACAAGAGGGCCAGCTGGTTCACCCCAGAACTCCTAGCCTCCAAGCAAGCCTGCCGGAAACTAGAGAATAAATGGCACAGTGAACAAACTCCGGACAGCAACGTAGCACACAAGGACGCCATCCGCAACCACCACCACCACCTCATCAGGGCGGCCAAGAGGACCTCCTGCAAAGACCGCCTCGACAACAACGCAAACAATAGCAAAGAGCTCTTCAACATCGTGAAGGAACTCTCCAACCCCAGCTCCAACACCAACGACATCCCGCCGTCGCAAGCCCTGTGCGACTCCCTCGCCACGTTCTACCACCGCAAAAATAGCAGACATCCACAACTGCTTCAACACCCAGACAGCCCCAACAGACAGCAATACAACAGACCCTCCGTACACCATCGACCACGACCCCCTGCTAGCCTGGGCCAGTGTGAGCATCGATGACACCAACAAGACCATGCGCTCAATCCACTCCGGCTCTCCGTCAGACCGATTCCCGCACCACGTCTTCAACAGAGCAAGCAGCTCCATCGCACCCGACCTGCGCAACGTCATCAATCTCTCCCTCGAGACCGCAACCTTCTCAGAGAGCTGGAAACACGCCAAGATCAAGGCCCTACGCAAAAAACCTAAGGCAGACCCAAGAGATCTCAAGAACTTCCGGCCCACCTCTCTGCTCCCCTTCCCGGCGAAGGTCATTGAGAAAACCGTCAACAGACAGCTAATCATATACCTTGAAGAAAACAGAATCCTGGACCCTCCCCAGTCAGGGTTCCGTAGCAACCACTGCACCAAGACTGCCCTCATCGCCGCCACCGACTAAATCAGGACCCTGCTGGACAATGGCGAGACTGCAGCACTCATCCTTCTTGACCTCTCTGCCGCCTTTGACACCGTCTGCCACTGAACACTACGCGCACGCCTCTACTCCGCAGGGATCCAAGACAAGGCTCTGGATTGGACCATCTACTTCCTCTCTGGCAGAACCCAGAGCGTCCGCCTCCCCCCATTCCGTTCCAAAGCCTCCAAGATCATCAGCGGCGTACCCCAGAGATCCTCCCTCAGACCGACGCTGTTCAACATTTACATGGCCCGCTCGCACACGTAGCCCGACAGCACGACCTCAACATAATGTCCCATGCCGACAATCAGCTGATCCTCTTCCTCACCAAGGACCCCTTCACCGCCAAAGCCAACCTCCACGAAGGAATGAAGGCTGTCGTCGACTGGATGAAGACCAGCCGCCTGAAGCTGAACTCTGACAAGACGGAGGTCCTCATCCTCGGCTCCAACCCTTCAGCCTGGGACAACTCCTGGTGACCGACGGCACTGGGGGCAGCCCCGACACCCACCTACCATGCACGCAACCTGGGAATCATCCTCGATTCAACGCTCTCAATGACCAAGCAAGTTAACGCCGTCTCCTCCTCCTGCTTCATCACCGTCAGCATGCTCCGCAAGATCTACAGATGGATCCCGACAGATACAAGAATGACAGTTACCCAGGCCCTCGTCAGCAGCAGACTCGACTACGGGAACGCCCTCTATGCAGGAGCCCCGACCAAGCTTATCAAACGACTACAACACATCCAAAACGCCTCTGCACAACTGATCCTCCACGCACAACGCCACGGCCACATCACCCCTCACCTGAGAAACCTGCACTGGCTCCCCGTCAACAGGATATCCTTCAAGCTCCTCACCCACACACACAAGGCACCCCACAAAACTGGCCCAGCCTACCTCAACAGACGGCTCTCCTTCTACATCCCCAAACACCAGCTACGCTCCGCCGACCTCTTACTCGCCACCGTCCCGCGCATCCGAAGAACAACCACAGGTCGGAGATCCTTCTCCCACCTAGACGCCAAGACATGGAACACCCTCCCACTGAGCCTGCGACAGACCCAAGATCTGCTGACCTTCAGGAGGATACTCGACCTGGCTGTTCGATCAGTAGTGGCCCCCCCTCCCCAGCGCCTTGAGACCCTCGCGGGTATGTAGTGCGCTTTACAAATGATTGATTGATTGATTGATTGAGGTCAAGCAAGACCTCTTGTATATACTTTAGTACATACTTATATGTGTAGGTAATTTGTAGGCTCTGGAGATTAGCCCTAGGACATGTCTACTTCCGCTTAGGGACTTTTTTTCTGTTAAACTGTCTGATAGAAAACGACCAGTAGAGGTCAGTAAAATACCAGAATCACTTTAGCATTCTCTAGATTCCAGTCCATAGAAATTGTCTTCCACGAGCACCCATAGACAATAATATTTTTTTCACTGAATCACTACTGGAAGTCGGGGACCCCGCCCGGCCAAAGCAATTTTTATGATTTGAACCTCAAAACAATACGCAACAAGCCTTGGCATAGCCAATAGGTCTCGCCTTTGGGACCTTATGATTGTTTTGCCAGAGCTATTGTCTTTGTTAATGTGTTTAAGCTATGTTGAGTATGAGTTATGTTGATGCTAAAGCAATAAATGGCCAATGCAAACCACTGAACGAATATACTAGCATAGTTAATTTTCCAGCCTTGGATAAGGCGGTCTGAAATGACCGGTAAGGTCATCAGTAGTAGTTTGACATAGTCATGGGGAAAGACATTTTATTCTCATTTTCCAAGGAGAAACAGCATTGTAAATAATAGGCAAAAACAGCTGGCAACAAAAACTTTATGCAATTCCCAAGACGTATTTTCTTTACTGCATAAACCTGCTACCCAACTGACAAGCACAGACATACATTGGTCAGCAAAACAAACATTTACAGAGTTCTTGAGTGAGATGTATGCAGTGGCAAGCCCTGAACAAGCATTGGCATAGCCAATAGATCTCGCTTTTGGGGCCTTAAGTATTTAGCCATGCAACAGTTGACGTTGTTGCACCAAGGATATTGTGTTGCATAACTAAATATTTATAAGGTCCCAAAGGCGAGACCTATTGGCTATGCCAATGCTTGTTAATTGTGCTGTCTTTACTTTCTCCAGCACTGGATCATTATCATTTGTTTATTTGGTTTTAACCTTTAACCGCTCCCATCCATTGCACCGGAGTCTGGTGAGGAAGCAATAAAGAGAAATAACCAGTTCTCCCCTAAATTACCCATTTCTCCCCCACAATAGGTTTAGTCAGGCCAACTGAATGTGTGGGCTTATCCCTTAAGAGGAGTTCAAACTCCATTATTGACCCCTGAATTGTGACCATTCTACTGAGACTATCTTTTGCTCTTTTAAGTATTGCAGGTAAGTGAGATCCTTATATTCGGTAGATATTCCAAGAAGGGGGCCCACTCTGTTTCAAAATCCTTGAGCATATTATCCAGGGACCTGGTTATTTATTCCATGGTGCGTAGTTTCTCTAGGTGTGCCTATCAGTCTCTTACTGTACTGGACATTTTTGTTCCACTATTCATCGGGATTGACTGCAAGATTGCACTGATCACCACGCAGATTTATCTTCTCTTGGTGTCACAGACTGGTCGTGCTTCGTGTTGAATTCCTATCAAAACGCCCAATGGACAGCAAAAATCTGTATTGCGAACATGTGTTCAGCTGTCTTCAAAGTGTCATCCTTGTATTAATCCATCTTAGGACAGTGTAATGAAAGCATCATAAGGGATCCCGTCAACACCTGAACTATTCCATTATTTGTCTGACCGTCTGTTGTCCTATGCGTGGAATTTCTCCTGTGTTAATTATCAATGCATGGTATTTTTATGTAGTGCTTCCATTCAGGATACATTTCTGAATGTTTTGGTGGATCTTTCAATAGCCTTTTCCCATTCCCTGTCGCTTAGTTCCTTCCTCAGCTCCTTCACCATTTAATTTTGACCTTGTGCCTTACCTGGAATAAAATCTTAGATAGTGGAGATAAGGTGCTTAGCAGCATCTTCCTACATAATTCATTTATTGAATGACAAACTGTTTTTATTTTGTCATGTAGAGCCCAGTACCTGTATTGTAAACAGTTTAGTTTATTATTATTATTACTATACATGATTAAGGCTCCCGGTGTTCCGTTTTAACGGATGTTTACAGATAAATACAGACAGAAAACAATGTGTGTTCTGCCTGTATTTATTTTTATAGGTGGATAAATACAGAAAACTGTGCTCCTTTAATGTGACTCTCCATGCTGTCTTTGATGGATTATAGTCCAGCAGCTCAGAATTTGAACAGCATGGGAAATTAAAAAACAGGATTAAATATATTTAAATAACGGCATATGTCAACATACATTTATGATATAATGCTAGTATTTATCAGTGGCTGTATTGTTATGTAATATTTGACAGCTTAAAAAGCTAAAACACGACAGACATCAAAGAATGAGTGCGTGTATCAGTTAAATATGGAAATGTACAGTTTTTCAACTTCATTTATACGCGAAACACAGAATAAATATGGATAAATACAGATAAAATGGCCAGAAAATAAATATGGATAAAAACAGACCGAATTGTTAAAAAAAAAAAATACCATAAAACCTGGAGCCCTATGCATGATTAATAAAAATTGTTGCATGCACGCGTCATTAACAAATTCATTTACATGATACAAAAAGTTAAAACCGTCATAAAATGCATCATAATAAAATTAAAGATGGGCCTTTTACAGTGCTCTAGGTTTAAGGTGCCTGTGCTTCAAGAGGTAGACTGACACCAGCATTGTCGAGTTAAGCTGCAAAAGAAAACAGTAAATTAACTGGCCCAACTATGTTATTAAGTGTCCACTTCTGATGGGCATTTAAGTCTCTCTGCTACTGAATCAAAGAATTTTGTAATACGGCAGTTTAGCTGTTTTTCTGCCGGATTAAAACACAGGTTTACTGCCTACCTGCTGGTCCTAATGCCACACTGATTGAACGTTGGTCGGAGTAAGGTGCATCTTATGTCATTTAGGTTAGGGCAGATACAAATGGCATGCGCAAGGTCCTCAACCCCTTTCCCGCAGAAGCGGCAAGTCTGCTTACCTGGTCTTATTTTCCAGGGCACCAGTTGCGGAAGGATTGTTAGGACGCCAAAGCTGAGCTTTAGGAACTTTTCTTTTGTTCTAATTTTAACTCCTATTTTTAAATGTAGTTGAGGTTTGAAGACTTTGTAGTCGCTGAGCACAGTCCAGCCATGAGCCCTTTTGGACAGTATTTCGTTCTCTTCTGTGGAAGATTCCATTTTTTTTGCTTTTGTTACAATCTTTTTAAAACTCTTATGATCTGTAGAGGTTGCCTAAAGGTTTTCAGTCCCAGTCGATTTAAAGAGTCAAACAAGTACTTCCTGGCTGGTGATTTTCCACGGCATGACAATTCATCCCAGAGGTGTGAGTTTAGGGAACCTATTTCTGCACCTCTGATCTTGTGCCAGCTTTTGATATAAGCACCCCTTCTTTCCACTGATTGTTTTTGTAGCCCAAATTCTAGATTTGTTTGAGCAGGCGATACATAGTTTGGTAGATGGAAGATTGCTCTATAGGTGTTGGTGTTTATTTTGTCCAGGGCCACTGCATCTTTCCCTTGCATTGATTCGCTCCCATACTTTAGTGCTGGTTGGACTTTTGCTCGAATCACCTGTAGTAAGGGATCAAGGGTTAAGTCTGGTAGCACGTTCCTCAGAGGTTTCATTGCTAAATAGATCATAGTGCCCTTCCTGCGCGGGGCCTCCAGTTGGGATTTATATGAGCCTCTACCATCCAACAAGACTGAGGTATTTGTAGGTTTTAACCTCATCTAAACGGTGCCCTTCCAAATACCAGTTGAACCTTTTCCTGTCTTGTAAACAGAGGAAAAGTTCCTTTTCGGTTAGCCTGAATTCAGTCTTACTTGATTTCTTCAAAGCTCTTAATCCGGTTGCTCTTAAATAGTGAGCCTAGTTTAAGGCAATTCATGTATTGTAAGGTTTCTCCCCTTCCCCCAGTCAACACCCAGTGGGAAATCAGGATTATAGCAAATAGTTACAAAAGAAGATGGGAAAGAAGTGAATTTTCTTACTATTTACTCCCTGTCCAAAGCACCCAAAATTCTCTGGTCACTGGGAATGAGTACAGCCGAAAGCTCCTATTTTTTTAAATCTCCATTGTGCTATCCATCCATGTACGAAATACCACTGCCTTGATGTGCATATTTTGCCCCACTCAACATATAGCTTATTTGTATCATTTGAAACTAGAACAGTAACCTAGGCAGTGCTAGTCCACACGTTTGTGCACACTGGTAGATAGAAAAACGTAACTGCAAATCAGAATTTTTTGCTTCCATTCAAAGGCTAGTTATCACAACTTGAAAAGTGTATGCCGTATGCCGTAAGGGTATAGTCTGAAATTGATATAGAACTCTAACTGGTCGGTTTTACTGCAATAATTTGGCCTAGGGTGGTGTGAGAATTCCTGGTTGCCATGTCTTCCCTTTTTCATGCAATAAAAGTGAGTAGTTAATTATCACTAGCTGTGTTGTGACAGGAACAGTCTATATCCCTAGATAGGTGATTGCCTTGAATACCTTGAATGCCCATTTTATCATTTGTTTTGCTCTTGCTTTGATCATTCCACCTGGAGACCACTTGACCGAGAGCGCTTTGAACTTCTGAAAATTGATCCTTATGCCTGAGACATTAGATAATCATTCCTATACAGATAACATTGGTGGTAGGGAAAGTGCTGGGTCTATTACAGGGACCACAATGCCATCTGTAAACAATATAAGTGTCAGTTGTTCATCCCCAAACTGCACATCTGTGTTCTCAGTCATTGTGGCATATATAGTTTGCCAAAAGTTCTAAGAACCAGACAAGAAAAACTGAAGAAATGCCATTCACCCTAATATTGTTCTTGTGATTCTGACAGTTCACCAAAATCCTCCTTGTAAATCTCGCTCCAAACCCTAATACTGCTAATGGATGCTTAAGATGCATTCATTTAACTTTGTCAACTGTCTTTTATGCATCCAGAGACAGGCAGCCATATACTTGATAGTGCATTTCCTACGATGTGTGAAATCTTTTTTAACTGTTTCTGCAGTATTGCCCCTGTATTGCTCCTGTCTGATTAGGGTCAACTGGATTGGCAGAAGAGGGTTCAGATGACATGCCACATTACTTTTGAAAAGTGTTGCATCCAAATTTATAATTAAAAGAGGCCTACATGAACCACATTATATATGTTCCTTTCCCATCATATGGATTACATCACCTCCTGCATAGAGTTATCTAACTCCCACGGTCTCAATGATGTGATTTAACAAAGATTGTTGTGGTGCCAGGACGGCTCAGAACGTATTGTAGAATATTACTGTGTATCCATTTCTAATAGGGTGGCTACTCTAGTTGCAGCTTATGTATGGTTCTATGACTTTGTTGTCAGTAGTCACTATTGGGTCTTCTAGTGAAGAATTGAATATTTTTCTGGAGTGTGGGTGCTGTCAATATTCAAAACCCACATTTCAGTGGTATAGTAGTGCAGTATTGAATTCACTGTCCAGGGATGGTTTCCAAATGTGTTTTCCTTTGCATATGTCTGCTTTGTACTGACAATTTAATTACAAATGTCAATTTTAGATCCATTCATTGCACTTTCCTTTTTAATAATGATTCTCTTTTAAATATTTGACTTTACTGTTATTCACAGTATCCTTTTAAAATTCTGCTTAAGTATATCTTGCACACACTTGCTTCCGAAAAAATATGTTTCACAGCAAGAACTGTGCAAATGATGAGAGCTACTGGGCGGGCATTGTGCAAAAACCCAGGCTTGAAGTAAATTGCTGCAATCTCCTAATTTCATGTATGTTTGTAATTCATTTATTATTCTCGTATTTAAGACGCATATCCAAAACAAGAACTACATGTTCACTTATGTTTTGGGTTAATAACATGCGGTCATTCATCCTTTTTAGGTTTTGGCCTAGCGAAACACTGCACAGCAGTGTTTGCGCAGCCGAAATGTAATGATTTGCAGTATGGGGGCTTAAACCCGCCCCTCTTCTCCATTGGCTGGCTTCCTAAACTGAGCCCAGCCATTGGAGCAGAGGGGCGTCACTCTATTTCAGCTCCGTCTTTTTCGGATTCGGGGGCGTGTTTTTTCGTTTCTTTGGCCGTCACTCAACTAAACACGCCCCCGATTCCGAAAAGGACAGGGCTGAAATGGTGGGTGTTTCGTGTTATAACGTTAAAGGCCTGCATCACCTCAGTCTAAACACCTCCCGAGGGGCCAGCGCTTCGAGGTGTTAGATTTTCTGCTGTTCACGCCCCATCTTCATCTAAAACACAGCACAGATAAGCTAGGAGCCACACTGCTCCGTCATGAAATGCATCTACTAAATCATTTTCAGGAGTTCAGTTTTGTTCTGCGACTGCCCAGTTGAACGCTGACCTGTGGCCACAGAGCTGAGTGGGCTGAGCCAGCTACAGTGAGCCATCGAGGTCCTAGGACATGGAACTAGTAGCCTGGTGGGTGTTTAGCCGACTGTGTTGGTGTCGGACACCCCCATTTGTGCTACAGCCGCCTATTGGGGGCTCTGAACACGAAAGTTTTATCGGTGCACAGGGCCCCCGCGCTGAATTCCAGTAGCGAAAATAGCAGAGGCTGTGTGCAGGGAGGAGCCCCTCCCTCATCCTGGCCGTCGCGATCCTGGAGTTGCCCTTGCTTAGAGGGTCCGATCTGTCTGGCGGCTCGCTTCATCCCATAGCTCTGCTGGTGATAAGCCCTGTGCTCTGTGGGGCTGCGTTAATGAGCTGCGGATGCAGATTTTGGCTCCCGAGCATCGGCGTTCCTGGGGCGGAGGGGACTTCAATAGGGCGTAGAAAGGAGCCCATCCATCACACCGCCCCCTTCAATGAGGCTGTGACACCGGAGTCCGAGATCAGATCCACCCTGCGGATGTCGATGTAAGTGCCTACCCCCGCATCACGATCTTCGGCCCGCAACTCCTGTGCTGACTCTTGAGGTGTTCCGGGAATGAAAGCCATACTCGTAGAGAGACAGGAGCACCGTAGGCGCCGTGATGCTACTTGCTTTTCTTAAGGCCAGCGATTCTGCCTCATCACTGGTGTCGGATGAGGGATGACGGAGGGACTGCTGGGGAGCCTTGGTAGAGGTGTTGAGTGCAGTGTGGGCTTGGGTGTTATCAACAGCCTTCGTACTATGCCCTATCATCCACGCCTCTCGAGAGGTGCTAGACGGTCCCAGGGGCTATTGGTTTCAAAGAACTCTCGCTGTAGCTGAGGAGAAACTGTCTTATGTTCGCTGCGATCCTGTTTAGTCTCGATGGAAAGTGCTATCATTGCACCCCAGAAAGGACCGAGAAATAGATAATTTAGATAATTATGTGAGGGCATATCAGCTGTTGTATCCTTGGCTTTCTGGTTGTCAGACTACATCAAACTGAAAATAAACTATCCTTCACAGTCCTTTATCACCCTGGGATTTGCCAACAGTCTTGCAGGGCTTGCAAAAATATCTGTTTGAGCCTTTGGAATCAGCCACTTTGCAGTGGTTAACAGCAAAGGTGCTCTTTTCTGTTCAATATAACCTGCGCAGGGATGTTAGGGGATCTAGTTTCTTTAGTAAGAACATTTCCTTACCAGAGGGTTTTCCTGTTAGTGTTTTTGAGATCAAACCCAAAGTTCAAACCGAAGGCTCAGTCACACTTCATTTAATTTCAAGAAGTGGTCTTATCAGTTTTTACAAAAATACAGATACTGATGTTCCATTGATTTGGATGTTATAAGAGCTCTTGGGGTTTATAGAGATAGAATAAAGACTCACCAGTGCGTTGCGAGGAGGCTCTGTACCTCCTGGTGTGTTGCTCGGATGCCCGCACTGATCTCACCAGTGCGTTGCCTCTGCCATTTTTCTTGTTCTTGCCTTCTGCCCCCTGATTGTGCCGTTTTACTTGCCTCTGCCACCCTCATTGTGCTGTTTTTTTCTTGCCTTCTGCCCCTTGTTTGTGCCGTTTTTCTTGCCTCTGCCCCCTTGATTGTGCCGTTTTACTTGCCTCTGCCCCCCTGATTGTGCCGTTTTTCTTGCCTCTGCCCCCCTGATTGTTATGTTATGTTATGTTATGTTACGGTGATTTATTGTGCGCACAGATACTCCAGCCAAGGAGCGTCCCGGCGCAGAGACAAGGTAGAACATAACACAACAGGAGAATAAAACAAAACAGCTAAAACAAGAAGGTTTTTATAGCCCTCCGGAAGGTCAAGAGGTCCTCCATCAGACGGATTTCAACAGGCAGGGAGTTCCATGCTGACGCGGCCATTACCCTAAACGAGCGGCCTCCCATGCGACTGAGCCTGAATCTGGGGACCACCGCAAGGGCCAAACCCTGGGAACGGAGGCTACGGGTGGGAACATAGAAGGAAAGACAGCTCGACAGGATTTCCGGGCCAATACCTCTCAAGATCTTAAAGGCAAGACACAGAACCTTAAAGAGGATGCGCTTCCTAACCGGAAGCCAATGTAGGGAGCGAAGGACACCTGCCACCGAGCTGAATCTGGGCAGGCCAACAATCGCCCTCGCCGCAGCATTCTGAACCCGTTGCAAGCGGGTTAGCTCGGCCTGGTTAGCCCCAGCCAGGAGAGAGCTGGCATAGTCCAGGCGAGAGATGATAGTAGCCTGGATCACCAGCTGCCTGGTTGGGGCGTCAAAGAACTTGAGAACAGGTCTCAAGCCCCTTAGGAGTCCAAAACAGCAGGCCGCAGTTTTTTTAGTGTGCCCTACAAAGGAGAGGCCCACATCCAGCCATACCCCCAGGTTTTTCACCTCCGATACCGGGATCGGAGTAGGTCCCAACTCTGAGGGCCACCAGTGGTCGCCCCACAGCTCCACTCCCTTACCGACGACCATCACCTCCGTCTTTGTGGCATTTAGCTGAAGGCAATTGCCTGTCAGCCAGCTAGCCACCGCCTTCAGTCCAGACTGAAACCTGGGGGCCTCAATTTCCGCATCCCCGCTGAGAGTAACCGCCAGCTGTGTGTCGTCGGCATATGAGACCAAAGTTAGGCCCCACTGCCTAGCGACATCAGCCAGCGGTCTCACGTAAAGGTTGAACAACGTGGGGCTCAGCGAGGACCCTTGCGGAACCCCCATGGCCAGCGGTTGGTAATTGGACTTGAAGGGAGGGATGGCAACACAGAAGGAGCGGTCATCTAAAAAGGAGCGGAACCATTGCAGCGCCTGACCGCCAATGCCAGTCTCCTCGAGCCGATGCAGGAGGATGCTGTGGTCCACCGTGTCAAAGGCGGCGCTAAGGTCTAACAAAATAAGCGCCGCCGTTTGACCAGCATCCAGCCTTGCCCGGAGATGTTCCACCATCACAAGTAACGCAGTTTCCGTACTGTGCCCAGCACGGAATCCGTTTTGTGTGGGATCGAGGGCATTGGTCCGTACCAGATGTCAGACAGGGCCAGATTGACATGGGCCTCAGTGATCTTGGCTGGCCAGGGTAGCAACGAAATGGGGCGATAACTTTCAGGCTTGGATGGGCCAGGGTGGGCTTTTTGATAATTGGGGACACCACGGCTTGTTTCCACTTAGCTGGAACAACTCCCGTTTTTCTTGCCTTCTGCCCCTTGATTGTGCTGTGTTTCTTGCCTCTGCCCCCTTGATTGTGCCGTTTTTCTTGCCTCTACCCCCCTGATTGTGCCGTTTTTCTTGCCTCTGCCCCCCTGATTGTGCTTTTTTTCTTGCCTCTGCCCCCGTGATTGTGCCGTTTTTCTTGCCTCGGCCCCCTGATTGTGCCGTTTTTCTTGCCTTATGTGTGTGTGGCTCTGTGTGTGTGTGTGTGGCTCTGTGTGTGTGGCTCTGTGTGTGTGTTGGGCTCTGTGTGTGTGTTGGGGTCTGTCTGCGTGGCTCTGTGTGTTGGGCTCTGTCTGTGTGTGTAGCTTTTTTTGGAGGTGGCTCTATGTGTGGGTGGCTCTGTGTGTGTGTGGATGGCTCTGTGTGTTTGGGGGTGGCTCTGTGTGAATGTGTGTGTGTGGGTGGCTCTACGTGAATTACTCTGTGTGGGTGGCTCTGTATGTGTGTGTGTGGGTGGCTTTGTGTGTGTGGCTCTATGTAGGTGCAAATGCAATAGGTCTCGAATTTGCGAGCCATTAAGCTGTTAGCATTGTAAATGACAATGCCATTTATTTATGTTTCAATAACAAAAACATAAATAAAAATGATGTCATGAGCAATGCCAATAGCTCTAACTTTAACAATGCCAAAACCATTGCATTGTAAATGCTTGTTGTATTTAAGCAAACAGTAGTGTTTTTAATGACACTCTGTTTCTAGTGCAAATCAAAAATATATCCGTAAATTGTTATATAGCTTTCAAATGTGGCTTACGCTCATCGTCTTCCAATTCATGTATGGTTTCAAATTGGACATAAATGTTGATTTATGATGGGGCCATAAAATAGCCCATAGTAGAGCCTGAACATTGCTGTGCCATCTACATTAATTGTCAAAATCTAAACTGCATTAGGGACTTCATTCAGATACATCATCCTTCAAGAACAGCTTCTGTACCTGTTCAAGGCCATCCTGTGGGATATTTTTATATAAAGACATGATATCAAAGATACATAATACTGGTGTTTTTTCTTGCATTTTATCTCTTCTGTCCTGCACATATACAGACATATTATTTTTTAATGAGTTGTTTTTGCAAATATTAACCAATGCTGATGCATTGAGTCAATTCCTGAAATGATTGATTTAAGTATTGTGTGTGTGTGTATATTATATATGTATATATGTGTATATGTGTACATATATATGTATGTATATGCATCGCTATCAAAGCAATACACTTTCTGGCTTAGAGTGCCAGATAAATAATGCAAAAAACTCTGGGTAATTCTCAAGTTTTAGGTTAATAGTAGCTCCTTTTTATTGATTACTCTTCAATGCCACGTACACTCTTAAACCGTTCCGCTCAATTTGTTTGTTTTCCCAACAACGTTTTTAAGCATTTTACTACTCCAGGCTAAGTATTACAGCTTTGGACTGGAAAACATTCCCTGTACTTGTTTGGGTCTTATTAGAGCTTGCTAGAGAGACATTACTATGTGCAGACACAAGGAAACACCCAGTATAAGTGAAAGCAATTCTCTGTCCTGCTTAGAGCGCCGCATAACTTATGCAAATATAAGGTAGACACTGCAGTTTAAGTCTTTCTTCTGTTTCATATTACCCTGTTCTGGCTTGTCCTGGTGAAAGAGAATCCTCTTTATCCGATTATGGTTTACATGCTGGAGGTCTAGCAGAGCATTCTGCTTCTGTGGTGTTGTCATATTTTCTAGCTAAGGTAAAAAACACTACTGTAGTGACTATTTGTGGGCTCTCTCTTTTGGTATAGTTCTTACTTTTCTATACTTTAGTTTCAAGTGCATCCCTTATGCGCCTAAGGCAAGCCCGTCTGAGCTCGTCTATGCCTGGACCGCGCCCAGCACCAAACCCCCTGGCCCACGTGAACGCCACTACGTCTGACGCCGCTACGATGCCAGCACCCTCCACACATTCAACTCTGGCCGCTCACGCACCTGCTTCCAGGCCACCCGAAGCGCACCCAAGGACCCTTCTCCTGCCAGAACTGCAGCAACACCAGCCTCCATGTCCCCACCACGCCCACCAGGGTAGGCCGCAACAACAACCTCAGATGCATACTACTCAAGACTCGCTCCGTCCGCAAGCACGCCATTGAACTCTGGGACCTCCTCGACTCTTCCTTCCCGGACGTCGCCTTCCTGGCGCAGACCTGGATGAATCCCTCCTCTGCACCAGACATCTCTATAGCCACCCCGGACGGCTACAAGATCACCCGCAGGGACCGCACTAACGGAGCAGGAGGAGGAATCGCCATCGTCCACAGAAATACCCTCAGGATCTCGACCAGCACCGACGACACCCTCAGTACCGCCTCAGACTAAGACAGCTCGTCAATACTCCCCCCCCCCCCCCCCCCCCCCCCCCACTCCGCCAGACACACCCTTGACCCTATCTTCTCCGCCAGCAACCACGTCGCCTTCAGCCACACCACGGAGCTCCACTGGACCAACCACCACTGTATTTATTTTAACGGACGTGAGACGCCGCCAGCCACCCCTCGGGTGAGCTTCTTTCCGCCAAACATCTAGCCTTTACCGCGACTCTTATATCTTGAGTCCCGTCATTCGTTAACTGAACGAGCAACACAGCATATTTCCGGCTTGTATCAGCAAGTTACCATGTCTCTGAACATCTATTTCGGAGTAAACGAATAACTCCTCCATTCTATTTGGATGTTATTTTTACAATTCTTTTGATAAAACCGCTGCAGCATTTTGATACATACCGTTCTTGGATACGTATAATTCTTTATTCTCTGACCGATTGCCTGGAGAAATCCCGCCTTTTTATCGATAACTGCAGTCCTCATTATTAAGGTGACTGTTCGAAAGAATATAGGATCACATTGAATTTCCCAGGATTATTCCGCATGGTTTTAAGTTCTTCTATACACATTTAAGGGACTTAGGATATGTTCCTTTCTCTTTTTTAAAAATGTATGTGGCTCCTGAAGAAGGCGTTTTGTTAAATGTCGAAACGCGCGTCGACTACATTAATTGTCACTTTTTTTATTATTAGTGTTTTTTAATTGATTGAATTTTTTGTTAATTAGTTTTTTATTACGGTCCTATTCCTTTTCTGTATTTCTTTGTGCATATATTATGTTGAATATGAATTTTGTTTGTATTTATATTTTAATATAATTGTTTATTAAACAGTATATGGTTTTATTATAGAGTATTTTCCTTATGTCCTCCAACCTTTACTTGTTCCCTTTGTTAATATTGTGATTGCCTAGGATTTGCTACACATATCTTGTTTTCCCTGTCCTAGGAATTGTACCATCTTCTATTCAGGGGGTCCTTGTTTTTCGCATATTTTTTCCAACCACCACTGCATCCACTTTAACTTCGAGAAGCCCACGAGCACCTCCCCACACTACGGGCCCCTCGCCGCTGCTGGAGCAAAATCACTGAAGACCCGCTGAACACCACCCTCGCCCGAAACCCACCTACTCACACAGCCGACACGGCCGCCCGCCACCTCATGCAATGGATCGACGACTGTGCCAACACTCTCGCCCCGATCAAGAAACCCTCTAACAGACCCACTGACAGGAAGGCCACCTGGTTCACCGCCGAACTCCAGGCATCCAAGCAGGCACCACGAACAGACACCAGACAGCAGTGCAGCCTACGAGAGCGCCATCCGCAGACACCACCAAAAGTACCTCCTTCAAAGAACGCATCAACAACGCACACAACAGCAAAGAGCTCTTCAACATCGTGAAGGACTCTCCGACCCCAGCGCCAACTCCAACGACATCCCGCATTTGCAAGACCTCTGCGACTCCCTAGCCACCTTCTTCCACTGCAAGATTGCAGACATCCACGACCGCTTCAACAACCAGGCTCTCCCAACAGATACCGACACTCTAGAATCATCGCCCCCCCAGCCGCACCGACCCCTGCTCTCCTGGACCCAACGACGGAGGCATCATCAAAATCATGAACACCATCCACTCTGGCTCACCATCAGACCCCTGCCCGCACCACATCTTCAACAAATCAAGCTCCACCATCTAACCCCATCTCCGCAAGGTCATCAACAACTCCTTTGAGACCGCCACCTTCCCGGAGAGCTGGAAGCACACAGAGATCAACGCCCTACTCAAGAAACCCAAGGCGGGCACCAAGGACATCAAGGACTTCTCCCTACTTCCGTTCCCGGCGAAATTTATCGAGAAAATTGTCAACAGGCAACTGACCTCCTTCTTCGAAGAGAACAACATCCTGGACCCATCCCAATTCGGATTCCGCAGCAACCACAGCACAGAAACAGCCCTCACAGCTGCCACAGACGACATCAGAGCACTGCTGGACAACGGAGAAACCGCGGCCCACATCCTTCTGGACCGCTCGGCCGCCTTCGACACCATCTGCCACCACACCCTACGCGCACGCCTCCACAATGAGGGGATCCGCGACAAAGCCCTGAACTAGACCTCCTCCTTCCTCACCGGCAGAACCCAGAAGTCTGCCTCCCTCCATTCCGATCTAAAGACAACAAGATCATCTGCGGTGTACCCCAAGGATCGTCCCTCAGTCTGACACTCTTCAACGTCCACATGGCACAGCTTGCCAAGATCATCCGATCCCACGACCTCAACATCATCTCATACTCCGACGATACTCAGCTCATCCTATCCCTCACCAAGGTCCCCACCACTGCCAAAATCAACCTCCATGAAGGCCAACGCAGAATGGATGAAGAACAGTTGCCTGAAACTGAACTCGGGCCAGAGAGAGGTCTCCTCATCATCAGATCCACCCCCTCCGCCTGGGACGACTCATGGTGGCCGGCCGCATTGGGAGCTGCACCGACGCCCACCGACCACGCAAGCTACCTGGGAGTCATCCTAGACTTGTCGCTGTCCATGACCCAGCAAGTCAACACGGTCTGCTGCTCCTGCTTCAACACCCTCTGCATGCTTCGCAAGATCTACAGATGGTTCCCCACCGAAACGAGAAGGACGGTCACCCAGGCTCTAGTCAGCAGCAGGCTGGACTACGGCAACACCCTCTACGCAAGAACCTCAGCAAAGCTCCAGAAACTACTACAAAGCATACAGAATGCCTCTGCACGCCTCATTCTCGACATCCCCTGCCACAGCCACATCACAGCCCACCTGAAAGGCTTACACTCGCTCCCAGTCAACAAGAGGATCACCTTCAAGCTCCTCGTCCACGCTCACAAAGCACTCCACAACGCCGGACCAGCGTACCTCAACTAACGACTCACCTTCTACACCCCGTACCTCCAGCTTCGCCCCTCTGACCTCGCTACCGTCCCCCGCATTCGATGCCAAGACTTAGAACACCCTCCGCCTACGACAGACCCAGGACCTGCTGACCTTAAGGACACTTCTCAAGACCTGGCTATTCTAGCTGTAGCAGCACCCCCTCTCCCCCCTCCCCAGCACCTTGAGACCCTCACGGGTGAGTAGTGCACTTTACAAATGGATTGATTGATTTATATCTCAACCCAATACTCTGATCCATTGCCCCATATTACGTACAAGAATACAAGATCCTATTGGGTTCTAGTTACAGAGCTGACACTTCAAGTTGTCCAGTCTACTAACTTATTTAGAATAGAGCTGGTGGCTGTGTGACTACAGGGTGTTGATTTGTCCTCTGACTTATGCTGCCAAGACACTCTTCTGGTTTCTGACATGCAGAACGTTTCAGAGACAGCTGCCTCCTTTGCTATGAACTTTAGACATTGGAAGTATCCTAGGGTGCATGGCTCAACCATAACTGCATCCCTCTTACTCATGTGTACTAAAATATTTGCCTACCGCTTGATACTCTTATACCCAGGTTTATAAACACTGGCCGTTCTTGGTTTATCAGTGGAAGAGAGCAGGGAAAAATATAAAGAAATTACATTGGCCACAACAAAATGTGGGAAATATGAGATTGTGCTACATTTTCTGGATGCTGAAAAAACATTTGGAAGAGTACATTACAATTATCTTGTGAAGAAACTACAATAGATGGGATCTGTAGTACTCTTCCCAGCATGAGTTATATACAGCTAATTTTTCCACAGCAATAATCATGAGTCAATGGACACAGATCATTGGTACCAACCATCCAAAGAGGCATGCAACAAAGTGTTACCCCAGTCCTTCTCCTATTTGCCCTCTACATGAAGCCTTTGGCTCAGAAAATCAGTAATTGCGACCAGACTTGTTTTAGGTTGTCTTGTTTGCTATCAACACATTAGTGTCACTGTCCGTCCCAGACACATCATTAGCATAGCTTATAATATAGTAGGAGACCAATCATTTGGTTTCTGGATTTAAATTAACCATGTATAAATCACAGGCTTTAAATCTAAACCTCACCCAGTAAAGTGTAAATATCATCTTAGAAAGACTGACTTGTAGATGTAATGCACAAGTGATTAATAGCCGGGGGTGAAGACTACCTTGCTGATCCAAGTAATTTTACCAAAAGTGCTTTGGAGTTGGGAAGTGAATCCAGTACAGTGTCCTGCTCTTTCTCATCCCAGTCCTTATCTATGAGGGATGCCCCCCCTTGGCCCCCCCAGAGAACGTCAGCCTAACAAAATCCAACCTTTATCTCTTCTTCTTGAAGAGGTGTAAGAGGACCATTTCTCCTCCCGCTGTCTTGCATACACTAAGCAAGAAAGAAGCATGTCCACCAATCTCAGAGTGTGAAGGTGGGAAACCGAAATGAAAGAAGGAATGGTAGGTATTGTTGTGTCGATTACCAGCATGTAATCAAATCATTACCAGTTTGTCCCACTCCTCATCCCAGTTCATATCCATAAGATAGCAAGAAGTGCAGTGGGCATGGAGACCAGATGCCGACCAACAGAAGTAATGCACCACATGTGAAACTGTAGTCAAGAGAACATTACACAGGAACCGTATTCAGTACACCTGTGCCAAATACAGCCCTAGAATGAAGAACCTGAAGCTTTTAGTAGTTGATAAGGGTGTCACATGATACTCAGTTGGCAGCTCATCACACATCAAGGAGAGAAACCCATAAGCCCCAATCCAGGAGGGTTCATAACCCTGATGAAATAACTGTGGTAATGGTATAGCGTGCACAAGTAAAAGGACAGCAGAATTGCTGTGGGCCAGGGAGGAAGCAGAATGCAATCATTATCCAAGATGGCCACAGAAGGCTTAAGGCTGAAGTGCCCCAAATCAAACGTGACGGTGATGGTGTAAGAAACCTGAAAAAGGAGTGCGGTCCAGATAAATGTGTACAGTTGTCACGCATTCAGGCAATGAAGAGCCAATTCATAAGCCAATGAAGGAAGATGACCCAAATAGGAAAGAGCAATCTCTTTGTGGAGATGGAAGCCAGATTGACCTTTTGGGACAAAGTCAAGACAAGGACGGAGGATCACATCCTTTGGCAAAAAAGAGGTAGAAGAAAGAAGAGCCCCAGTTACCTCAACCTGCAGACAATTGGGATGGCCAATACAGTTTTGAGTGGAAATCCACCGGAGGTTAGATAGGAGCATGCTGCAATGCCTGAAGGACAAGTGAAAGCTCTCAAGCTGGAACGGCAAAGGGAACCCTGGGAGGTGCCAGATAAAAGCTGCTGAGTCCCAAAGTCTGTCAACAGAGGAGGGCAGAAAAGGCTATCCAAAACTGGAAATCTGCTTTTACCAAATCCACATATAAGTGGTCACAAGTGTGGGGAGCCAAATCATGGGAAGTAACATTTTCCGACAAAGGAAACCCAGCAGCCTTTATTGGAGGAAAGGGTGGAATGTGTACAAAACCATAGAATAGGCGGTGCCACCTTTGGAAGAAGACACCGACCCACGTGCATAACCACTCAGATTCCTAACTGTTGAGTGGGGAAGGGGGAAGTTATAGCACTTTGGAAATAGGGGGGACAAAGACTTCCTCTTTCAGAAAGGGGCCAGCAGCTGTTTCTGGGCCTTTTCACAGTAATTCCTTAGAAGAACCTTCTCCAGTAGTAGAAAGTGAGGCAAGGCAAGCAGGAAAGGACAATGAGAGACTAGAGCACCTAACCCAAACTCCCTAGGATTACCTGTTCTCTCAAAATAAATGTAATGACTGGCATCGAAGGAGCTCAGAAAGAAGTTGCCAGAGCTCCTGCAAATCTCCGGGAACAGATCTATAACCAAGAAAAATCAAGGAAGCACATGAAGGCTCCACCCACACTTAATCCACTGCTAGGATGTAGCTGACTGACAATGAAATGAGATGAGATTAGGTATGGAGCAGATCCGGCAATCAATGGCAGAGTGGGAGAGCGCTTTCTGGCTGCCAATTCACATAATTCATTGCACCCTTATTCGTACCAAGAGGCAAAGGTGCAAATGCCCACAGAGCTTAGAAAATAGTCAGGTGCTCCCTCTGGTTCCAGCATCAACTGGGCTTTCCTAGAGACCAGAGTACGTAAGAAGAGGCCTTGCTTAAGGTTGCCCACCAGCTGTAAAGCTGTAATGGTCACTGGAGTTAGGTTAAACAGAGCCACACCATTGGATATTCCACTTGGAGGGATTCACCACTGGAGAGCTGCGGTTAAGCCAGAAAACTGGAATCAGCACCTCCAGATCGAAGCCGACCAGGATGCCATGGTGAAAAACATGTCCGACCAGAGGCTTCAGATGGAACTATGAAGACAGCGGTCACCATGTCTCCCTGAAGCTGTAATCTATGCTGTACAGAGGTGAGGGACCCTGCCAGCCGGTTAGTCCCGCAAAACAAGAAAGGAGGGAGTCTACCTACAAAACTTAAAGAACATCTATACCATAGTCCTGAAGAGCATAGCGCTTGAACCAGACGTTTCTTCTGTCTCGCAGCAGAACTTGGTGGATCTACTGTTGCGGAGGAAGACTAGGAGCCATAGCAGGCAGATAGTGTTCAACAATGTTAAAAAGACCAGCACCAGAGATAGAAAACGAAGATAAATCCAGGATTTTTTTTGTGCAACAAGTATATTCACAATTTCTGCCAACACCTTATATTTAACATGCTTTTCTGTAGATTCAATGTCAGGAGTATCCTCAGTCTCCAGGCAGGTGAAGAAGATGGCCGTGTCTCTCGAGTTTGCATCAGGAACATGTCAGGGACATCAAGGGCATTCATTCTAGGGAAGAGAGGCACCTCACTTCGTGGAGGAGCAGGAACTGGAAACCTTGTCCTAAAAACAGTATTGACAGTTCGCTCAGTCAGGGCTCACAGAGATAAACAATACAAAGGTGAATGAGACAAAGCTTTGGTAGCAGCAGAAAGAACAAGAGCCTGGCATTGAGGGAAGTCAGACCTATCATGTTTGTAACCCTTATGCCTGTGTCCCCATGGTCATGAGAAGGCACCTTGGATATAAATGGTGCCACTTTGAGAAGTGCTTCCTGGCGCCTGCCTTGCTTGCTAAGGAAAGGATGAACAAAACATCGAGTCCCAATATACACCACATAGCAAAACAAGGGGAGAAGAGACACTTCCCTACCATTCCACACTGCTTTCAAACTGCAGCATAGTCACAGTACAAAGAAGGCATGAACTGAAACACTACTGCCACCCTAGCAGTCGAACCTCTGGGCCCAGTATACAGCACTGCCCAGTAGGAAATGAAGAGAGTAAGCTCACACACTGCTGCTATCTACATGGTCCCAAATTATCCAGAGTAAGGCACTTATCACGTCGGCACCCCCTGCTGTGACCTTCATATTCACCAAAGGGTAGATAGGGAGGCTGTACCAGCCAATGCCATACAGTGGCCACCAAAGCCTCAGCTCAGGCACAATACCTGGGGTGAAGGATCAGACCATCTTTCACAATTTTTCACAACCTTGGATTGTTTTGACAAATGGCTAGCTGCGAGGTATAGTATATGAGGAAGAGGGACTAGGCAGGCCTTTGATAGATTGGACAGTTGTGGGTAGACCAAGGTGCTGAGGAACATATTGAACCTTTAGATATTAGATCGCTAGAGGGTAGTGCTAAGGGGTTTATTGTATAAGAGATCAAAAAAATATCATTATACAAATATACAAGGATTTCTGTTTTCAGGATGGGAATTTTGTAGAAATGTACTTGTATTTGAATGAGTGGACCAGCAGAGGGAAAGAAAGAAAGAGAGAGAGGGGAAAAAAGTATGACAGGGGATAAGGGACTGTCAGGAGATTGAAGGCAGTAGTTCTAATTTTGATGATCTTCCTTTGAACGTAAATGGCTAAATCCTGGCTGCCACTGAGGTGCATGAGTTAATGATGGTTCGAGGGGGTGTTGTGTTATAGGTACACTGAAAACCTAAATCTAAAGTTGTAATATTTATTTACAGTTTGGAATTCACTAGTTTATTCAACCAGAGAATCCTATTGATAAGTAGGGAATCTGGATTTAAATGAATGATAGATAAGGTGGAATCATATGCTAACATGAGATGTCACTTATGAGCTTAGAAAACTGCTTATCTGACAGATTTGCAACAAAAGATAGACAAAATGTGCCAAATATTTATAGCTACCATCCATAAAGAGTTCCGTGGAGGAGGCTGTGAAAAGCGTGAGTACTTATGTAGAGGCACCCTTTATTAATTGCCAAATCAAACAAGGACAAGCTATCAATAATAGTTGACATATGATCACTTACAACAACCAGAATAGCAAAACACAGCTCCTATCAATATTGCATGCTTTAGTGATCTGTTTGTTTGCAGCTTAATATTGATGTTGTTTTTACTTTGAAAATAATGTTACTTGATAGGAAATGCAAAAATAAATGGATTGACAATATTTCTATAATGTTTTATTGTTTTTAAAAAAAATCTTTTTTTTTGCAAACACAACAGCAGTTCATCAGTGATACCATTGTCTTGCATATAATCCGACCAGTGTGTTTACAGTTGTCATTCATCCATCTGAAAGAATACAACACCAATAAGTGACCTACATAAAATCTCTAATACTCCGCTCACAGCCCTCGGTAAGCTTGCCATTGCCCCCAGATCTTTTCCAATTTTTGCAGGCACCCTCTGCTTTGGTAAATAGTATGTTCTGCCAACCAACACCAATCTAGATCAGTCTGCAAATCTTCAACCTCTGGTAAAGCCTGGGCTCCCAAACACCTGGCTATATTGCGTTTGCCACCACTGCCGCCAATGGCAGCCAAATCTTAGTGTATCTGGGCCATGCTTCTTCCCCAGGAACCACTAACGGAAACCATTTTGGCTCCCAGGGGACCTCCACACCCGTCACCTGCGCCATAATTCTACTAATTTTACCCCAATATATATGTGTCTCTAGGCTTTCCCATATAAGATGGAAAAATGTCCCGTCCTGGCCACAACCCTTGTAACACTCTGATGTTTCCACCCTACCCAACGGATGCAGTAGCCTCCTAGAACAATGTGTGCGGTGGAAAACCTTCAACTGGATTAGACGGAAACGGGAGTTAATCGCCACCTTCCTCCGTCCGTGCAGGACCTCTATCCAGTATTCAGTCTCTATTGGACTGATATCTCCCGCCCACGTGGCCCTCAGCGGTTTCAGAGGGTCTGGTGTGTTGTTTCCCAACTTTTTATACATTAATGATCTTGCCTTCTCCTCCAAGGAGTCTGTCAGGAGTCTATCCTTCAGTGTGGAGGCCTCTGCCTGATCTTCGTCCTCGTAAATGTGACCCCGGAGGGCATGGCCTAGTGGCAGGAATTGCAGCCATTCCCATGGACCCAGTGTGTACTCTTGTTGGAAGGTCTCAAACTTCACGAATGCCTGGCTCCTCTAGACATCACCAAGTTTTTCAAGGCCCAGCAGTTCCCACTTACCAAAGTCCTTCAGCCTTCCCACTTTGTGTAGATCGTCGCTGGCCCACAAGGGGGTCATTGCCATCAATCTGCATCCAAAACCCAGGTATTTTGTTTTTGCCTACCAGGATTTAATTAAAACTTGATGATGTCTAGAGGAACCAGGCATTCGTGAAGTTTGAAACTCTCCTTCAGCCTACCTACTTTGTCTAGGTGGTTGCTGGCCCGCAGGGGGGTCGTTGCCATCAATCTGCATCCCCAACCCAGGTATTATGTTGCTGCCTGCCAGGATTTAAAAGTTCCATAGAGGAAGCTGTACAAAGCCCATATTAATTGCCAAATCAAACCAGGAAAAGCTATCAATAATATAACAATAATATAATAGTAATACATACTAATATCATCAACAAGGACAGAAAAGATCAAAGGGGTGGAGGTATAGCAATCATTCAAAAGAAGAACATTGCCATTATGGAAGTGAACACCTTCCACTACAGCACCATTGAATGTCTTACTGCCAACATCAAGACAAATGACAATAGAGCAATACTCTGCCACCTTCTATACCATCCCCCAGGCAACACCTCCGCATTCCGGGAACACCTCTCCGACCTGATTGCTCACTGCTCACTCGGTGATTCCAACAACCTAATTCTCGGAGAGCTCATCCAAAGGTGAAATGATGCGAACAACTCACTAATTCAAACCCTAAACAGTCTCCTCCAGGACAATAATCTTTCCCAACTCTGTTCGGTAGAAACGCACAATAAAGGAGCAACCTTAGATGCCATTATCGCTCATCGTGACGCAGTTACGATCAACCACATCCTCCCCGTGGACTGGTCCGACCATCACAACATCCTATTCCACTTCAACCAAAAGGTTATTTTCCAGCCCCCCTCGCAAGACCCCCCCAAATGGTCTAGAAATGTAACCCAGATTACCCAGCCGACCTAGGATATGCTTGATCCTCCCCATCGCCTCTGATCTCTTCACCACAACTGAACTCACCTCGCACAACAACTCGAATATGTTGTCCATTCTTGATCAAATAGCCCCTCTGAAATAAAAAAAAAACAGGAATATTCCATCAAGATCATGGTTTAACACTGACATCAACTCAGAAAGGAGACAACTAAGAGCCACAGAGAGACTTCTGCACCGCGCTAGACAATGCCAAAAACAGGCCCAGGGAGCACTTCAACATCATCAGGCAGCAAACCTCCAAGCCCACTACCTCCTCAATGAAGGCTTCCAAAGAGCTCTGCGACAACTTCGACAACTTCTTTGAGGAAAAGATCAACAAGATTGAGCTCTCAATGGACTTCAACATCATCCCCTCCCGCAAGAGCATCTTGCCTGAAACAATTGACAATGCATCCAAGCCCCCTACAAATCTTTCACCCCGATACATGAAGCAGAGATAATCAAACTAATCACCAAATCCAATCACTCCTCCCACGCACTAGATCCTCTACCCTCACAACTGACCAAAAAGCTGAAATTCTCCCTCGCTCCGCACTGGTGCAAGATCATAAACGGCTCCCTGAGAACCGGAGTTGTTCCTGATTGCCTCAAGTCGGTCAAGTCACGCCATTGCTCAAAAGACCTGAATAATTTCAGACCAGCTTCTAATTTACCTCTCCTATCCAAAACTCTGGAAAAATGTGTGCTCCTTCAACTAACTCGCAAACAAAACAGGTGATGGACCGAATGTGGATCAATGTCACACATTCATCCCAGTCAAAAGATCTGGGCCCAAATCCATCGTTTTTTTGCACTCCACACCACCCTGGGTTAGACAATGGCGATATGCAAATCAGCTCTGACCCTGTGCCCCATGGGACAGTCCAGTCCGAACTACAAAAGCCATGTCCTTCCCAGAACGGAATCAAGCATCCGAGGACCGGACCGGTTTCGAGGTAACACCTCATCAGCCCAGCTAGCTTGACTCCAGTGGTGTGGAGTGCCTGGGACCCACGTCTGAGCATCCCCAGCGCACCCATGGCGGTATTTGCAAACAAAACAGGTGATGGACCGAATGTGGATCAATGTCACACATTCATCCCAGTCAAAAGATCTGGGCCCAAATCCATCGTTTTTTTGCACTCCACACCACCCTGGGTTAGACAATGGCGATATGCAAATCAGCTCTGACCCTGTGCCCCATGGGAACAGTCCAGTCCGAACTACAAAAGCCATGTCCTTCCCAGAACGGAATCAAGCATCCGAGGACCGGACCGGTTTCGAGGTAACACCTCTCATCAGTCCGGCTAGCTTGACTCCAGAGCTGATTTGCATATCGCCATTGTCTAACCCAGGGTGGTGTGGAGTGCAAAAAACCATGGATTTGGGCCCAGATCTTTTGACTGGGGTGAATGTGTGACATTGATCCACATTCGGTCCATCACCTGTTTTGTTTGCAATACCTTCAACTAACTCAGCACTTCGATAGCATCAACCTCCTCGATTCCCACCAATTGGGTTTAAAAAACGACTGCAACACTGAAACTGTGATTCTCAAGGTCATTAATGATATCCACAAATCACTTGATGCGGACAAATGCTGCCTTCTCATTCTCTTAGACCTATTGGCAGCTTTTGACACGGTCGACCACAAACTGCTCATTAAGGTACTTTAAGAATGGGCAGGTCTTGAAGAGGTGGTCCTACACTGGTTCTCTTCCTTTCTCCATAACCGCACCCAAAGAATATAAATCAAAAACTTTGCGTCCGATCTACACCCTGTCAGCAGGGGAGTCCCCCAAGGCTCAGTGCTCTCCCCACAACTTTTCAACATTTACATGGAACCCCTCACAAACCTTCTCAAAAAAGCCAACATCCCCTTCCATCTATATGCTGACGAAACGCAGATCTACCTCGAAACCACCTCTATTGAAGACATCCAGAGACTCAATGACACACTCCGAGAAGTCCAACACTGGCTTTCAAGTAATCACCTAAAACTCAATCAGGACAAAACTGTAATACTCCTCAATTCTAACAAAGAAGAGAACCCCCATTTTAGGGAATGGCTAAAAGCGATCGATGCGCTCAACAGCAACCTCACCCTGGCGGACTCTGTAAAATCTCTAGGTATCACTCTAGACCCGAACCTGGACATGACCAAACATATTAAAAACTCCGCCAAGAGCGCCTTCCTTAACCTGAAGCTACTGAACAAAATAAAACCTTTCATCTCGCCCAATGACCTCAAACAAGCCACTCAAGCACTGGTGCTCTCTAGATTAGACTATGGAATAGTAGCCCTCACAGGTACATCAAAGTCTCACCTCGCTCCCCTCAAAATAACTCTCAACGCAGCAACCAGAATGGTCACAGGAGTGAAGAAATTCGGCCTCATCTCACCCGCACTCCGAAAACTAAAATGGTTACCAGTTGAAATGCGTGCTAGTTTCAGAACAGCCTGCCTCATGAATAAAGCCCTTCACACAGGCAAACCTGAGTACCTGGCCTCCAAACTCAAAAAAGCCAGCCAGACCAGGATCCTCAGGAGCTCGAACACACTACTACTCATCCCGCTGAAGGCTCTCAAACCAAAAACTGCGGCACGGTCCTTCGCGGGTCACGTGCACAAAATCTGGAACTCTATTAGTCCCCCCCCACATCAGAACTATCCGATCTTTTTGAAAATTCAAAGGTCAGCTCAAAAGACTTTTCCTAGATCGTTGCCTAGGGAAGGGACAGGAGCAGCAAAAGCGCTGATAACACTACTCCTTGGAAGAGGAGCTATGCCCAAGACTATGCCACTCTTTGAAGGCATTCCAAGTCCTCATTGCCCATTGGTTACACAATCCGCTAAAACTCTCCTTTTTTTTTTTTTAAACTATTTTTGTATTTTGTGATCCTTTGCAGAACAACTGTTGTAAAGCGCACCAATACCCTCGGGTCTGGCCAGTGCTATATAAAACTTTGGAATAAATGAATAAATAGTTGACATATTATCACTTATAACAACCAGAATAGCAAAACACAGCTCCTATCAATATTGCATGTTTTAGTGATCTGCTTGTTTGCAGCTTAATATTGATGTTTTGTGTTTATTTTGAAAATGATGTTTCTTGATAGTAAATGCAATATATAATTTTTATGAGACCTTCAATTAGATTTTCATTAACTTGAGCACTTTTTTTGTTCTTTTGTTTAATAGATGACTCAACCAGATGTTCTTTTACTCGTTCAAGAAAGCCTGAAGAACAGCAGTAAGTTATGAAATACCTGTATTTCTTTGCAAACATTTCTTCATCGATAAATTCATGTTACAGGGTGAATCAAGACCGGGAAAGCAAATGTCCCTTGAGCGTAGAACTAAATCACACAAGGCTAACCTTTACTATTAGAATATGGTATCAGTTGTATCTAAAGGTTAAATAAGGGGTAAAAAGCTACTAGGACGCATAGCTATCTAAATCGGATCGGGCGGGTAAAAGAAAGAAGTATAGGGTTCTGAGAGAAATGAATGACACAACAGTGAAGCGGTATATCGATTGAAAAGATTTATATAGGAAATCCACGTCACATGGGTATAATATTGTAGTGCTGCCACAGTTATGGAGAAACCGGTGTGTGGTAGGAGGATTTATCTTGGGATTGTTCAGAGTTCCCGGTCTTGTCCGGGTGGTGGGGGCCATATGTTTATACTCTGGTTGTCTCATGATAAGTGTGCCATAGTTCTTTATCACGAAGTACATGAGGGTTAATATGTCATGAAACACTAAAAGACAATAATGTCCATTACAGGGCACATCAACTATAAACACCAAAGCATGCAGTATAGTTAACATTGCATATACGAATCTTGACCCCAGATACAGTTAAAAAATCTGCATTTAATTGTGAAAAAATCAGACACTCCCAAAAGCTCCTAGAAGTCTAACACATGTTTAATGCAAAATAGCTAGCACACCTCAAATTTGTTCTATGTGTGATTGGCAATGTCAGCGGACCAGCATTTAACCTTCTAATCTGTTGGCGCACATATGCTAAAATTCTACTCATTTTATACTACCTTTATACATTCCTTTCAATACAATAAGCAGAGGAAAGAACACATGCTCAAATTATAGCTCAAGGTACACACTAACGTGCAGGTGCCTGGTTTTTCTCATGGGAAGAATTTGAGAAGGCCTTTAAGTAGATGCAGAGGGCTATGGTAGAAAGGCCGACTTCACTAAATCTGCAGTTCTCACTTGCCTATGCAAATTTTAAAAGGAGGCTGCACTTACTTGAACTGTGAAGCTAAATGTGCAGTGTACAACACTAAATTTCAAAATGCTAATGCGTTTAAAATGTGTGTCAGTGTGCAATGATGCAAATGCTTTAGTAATGCTTTAACTAGGTGTAAAAGTGGATCAGTGTTATTGCAAGAGGCTGTATGTATATGTAAAATAATTGTGCCATGAGGCCCCCATTTTACCAGCCCCAGGGGAAAACTATCAACAACTCCATAGCATACAGCCTATTCATTTTAGTTTCAAATTCAAAATTGTTACATTTATATTTTCTTCAAAATTGCCATCATTGGCAACATCAAGTGGGTTAGCATTGCCAATGCATTTATTTTTGCAAGCACATCCGATGATGCATAGGCTCAGTTTAATGAAAACGTAGATGGACAGTACAACAAGGATTACTGCTATAGCTATTTAAGCATGTTTTATTACCCATTTTGTAAACAAAGTAGATATCCAAGACAAGATGACACTCTTGTTCATCTCTAAGCCACTTTCAGTGTTGCGCATTTCCTAAATACTACTTTTGATGTGTTCTATCTATGTCTGCTGTGGGAGGCATTAGGAATGTGAGAGAAACATTTTTACTCTACTTTGACACAACCTTCGAACCCCCTCTTTTTTCCTGTGGCATTGCCCATTTCTTCTAGTATTTTGCCGTTGTCTAGTTTCTCTAATGGCTTTAATTTGTTAAAGTTGTCATTTTGATGACCACCTGTCTCACTTCCTCTCTTCCCCTCTTTTCTGAATTTTAATTATTCCGAAGTGGCATCTGCTTATTTAATTAGAATTGCTCTTAAGATTCATTGGATTGTGACACTTGGTTTTTGAGTCCATAAATATTAAAGACATATAGGGGAAGCTGTGGCCTTAATGCCACATGGCAGCAAGGTCAGACCCTGGAATAATACAAGTAGGTGATCACAGGAATCTGGATACTTATTCTGAGGCACACAGGTATCCGGATACTTATTTTGAGCCAAACAGTTATGCCTCATAAGTAGAATGTTTAGAAGTGGACCAAGTAAAACTATTTTTTGGGTCAAAATGGTTATCCCCATTTGTTCGGTACCGAAAGTGATCTTAATGGTCCCTAAAACAACTAAGCCTGTAATGCCTCAAACAAAAAACTTGCAGTGGGAAGTATTGTCACAGAAATATGATAAAGTGGTTTCGAAAAATCTTGAGGAGGAAAAACAATACACCAGGCATTACAGTATTTACCATGTCAAACTCAAAGGATACCAATAAGGTACATACGAGGTCTGACTCTGCTTCCAGGGCAATTGAGGTTGGCCCGAAAAGCTGAATATTACAGTACCTAGATCAACACTGGCCAATGTTGGAAAAAGAAAACAAAATGTCCGGAGGTTTCGGCAGTGCATATTTAAAGACAAAGAATTCACATATCTATTCATCTAGATATCTGGTTACTGAAGGGGACTGTTTCACCACTTCCATTACTGCATAGACTAGATGATTCAGCTTTTGTACTGATTGGGATTTGTAGTTAATTTGAAAACAAAACAAGCATTTGCAATGCAACGGGTCTCACATTTATGAAAGTTCAAGCTATTGGCATCGTAAATGACAATGCCTTTTATTTATGTTTTGGTTTTTGAAACATAAATAAAACGCATAGTCATTCACAATGCCAATAGCTTAAACTTTCATAAATGTGAGACCTATTGCATTGCAAATGCTTGTTATTTAATCTTCTTGGATATCAGATGCGTTACCATGACCTCAAACAAAGAGACCTAAAGATATGCAGATATTGACAGAACTCAAAATGAGTGACCTGATCCATTAATTCAACAGCCTTGAAGAAGTCTCAGGTCTGCACCCCAGAAGAAGGAAACCACGTGTTGACTGTCATCAATTGCGAAATGGATGATATATTTTTCTTGTATGTGTTTCTTTAATAATAAATATGCTATAAGTATGTTGAATCTAAGGGTGTAAAGCATTCAATTATAAGAACTCTCCCAGCCAGATGGTGTGCAGAGGAAAAGGTTGATATACAAGAAGGTGTATTAGACCTCTTGGTGGTGAAGAAACATTTGAAGCTGCAGAAGGATTTGGCTGACTCACAGATCACTGATGTAGAACTGCTAGATATGTCAGCAGATAAGTGGGGTAGGAGTCCCCTTGTAATCCATAAGCACACACGTGTGCATGCTCCCTCTCACAAGCACACAAACGCTAATTGTATGTCAGCATGTTTAATGACACAACCAACGCTTTTATTTTGACATGTCGATGAACCGACGACCATGCAGCGCTGTACTATCCCAGGTGTACATGATGCGCCGGCATGTGAGCCGTGTCCAGATGGTGGGTATAAACCCTCATCCTGGCTATCCCAGGTGATCCTCAGGTGCCTATACCCAGCACCCCTCTATCAGAGACGTGTACTCGTGCTCAGTGACGTGATCTCTGTACAGGTGGGTGTAAACCCTCGGCTTGGCTATCCCAGGGGACCCCAGCTGCCTATACCCAGTACCCCACTATCAGAGATGTGTACTCGTGCTCGGTGACGTGTTCTCTGTACAGGTGGGTGTAAACCCTTGGATTGGCTATCCCAAGTGTACACCATTCCCTCTCCGAAGGTGACCTGTACTCGAGCTCTGTATATGTGTAATATCTCGTACTGTGTCTGTCCCAGCCATGCACACCCTCCCACCCTGGCCTGGGGTGGCCATCCACAGTGCCCCACTCTCCTCCATGTGTATTTGCTGCTCATGTACGACAGCTCCAAGGGGCACCATAGGTTGAGATTGGAGCAAAACTGAACCCAAGTATACCAGGATCACACCGTGATATCTGAAACGTCAGGGTATCCATAGCTCTGCACATGGGGGTGTAACGTCCCGTGTAAGAGAGCTGTGCCCGGAACTCTGCACACGGGGACGTAACGTCCAGTGGAAGCAAGCTGTGCCCGGAGCTCTGCACGTCGTCGTGTAACGTCCTGTGCTGCATGCGAGCTGTGCTCAGAGCTCTCCACACCGGGGTGTAACGTCCTGTGGTGCAAGCAAGCTGTGCCCGTAGCTCTGCACACTGGGGTGTAAAAAGTGTGTAACGTCTCATGTAGGTGTGAGGTGCTTGGTGCATTGTACAGGTGTTTGTAACGTCCCATGCACCTGAGCGGTGCTCGGACCTCAGTACACAAAGGTTTACCGTCCCATGTAAGTGAGCGTCTCCCAGAGCACTGTACACGAGAGTGTAATGTCCCATGCAGATGAGGGGTGCTCGGAGCTCTGTACACCAGGGTGTAGCGTCTTATGTAGGTGAACTGTGCCCAGAGCTTTTTACATAAGGGTGTAACGTCCTATGTAAGTGAACAGTGACCAGATCTCTGCACGGGGAGGTATTGTAGCACCCGTGCAGCACACTCCCAATCTTCGAGATGGCCACAATGTATGTAGTTGTGTACGTACGAACGTGCATGGGTCATTTGTATAGCGCAAACCTTTTCAAGGCGGCAGAGGTATGTATGGTGCTATGTGTCCCTGTGACTCACACCTCCACACTGGGTGATGGCCGCCCCCAACCTTACCCCAGAGACATGTAAAAGTGATGAACGTATGATTTAATGCTCACTGTCTTATGTTTTATAAAACATGTGTAAAAAGGTACTTGTAAATATACACATTTTCGTATACTGCACACTTTCACCAAATCAATAATTAATTAAATGGATCAGTGAATATAAGAAGCCTTGATGCGCAACCGCGCCGGACAGGAGTGTCTCGCGTGTGTGCGTTATTATTAACATATTTGCTGCACACCCGACCCGAAGGGGTTGGGGCTGTACACACAGCCGTTCCTATACCGGGGCTGGCCTCAGTCCTCCGTATGAGCCTTGAGTGTACCCCGAAATGACGTACGTCCACTGGGTGTCAGGACTGCTCCCACTGGCATGTGGGTGGCATTGTGCTATCACACGGCACACACTTGCCAGCAACTTTGCCCCTGCTGCTGCCCTCGCAGCGCAGTCCTGTGTATATGGATGTGAGCATACCTCTTTGGGGGGCGAGGAGGGGTGTTCCCTGCCCTCGCCCGCTGCCACTCAGCCGCTAATGAGGCAGTTTTCTTTAGTGGGTACAGGGTACACCGTCTCCAAGTGCCCAGAGCTGTGTCCTGCCCTTGCATGCACTGCGGTCGCCATTGCCAAAGCCGAATGAAAAAAAATAGTGCTTACCGACTAATGAAGGAGACCGTGTAACGCCGCAAGTAAAAGATCCAGTCCTGATGGGTGGTCACAAAAGGAGACAGGGCGGTAACAAGGGGGGACTAAGAAGCCTCATATTGAATCGTAAGCCAGCATTTACCAAAGACCATGCCACCAGCCAATGAAAAATATGGGCGGAGAGTGGGCGAGGCTGCCACACCACTTCAAAATTATACCCTACTACAGCATGCCTCACAGAGCGAGCAGTTCATTCGCTGCAATGCTAGGCTCGACCTAAAAACTATTGTTCATTTTAGGTGTGTTACCCCGAAACCGGTCCCAGGATGCTTGTTACTGGTTCAGGGAAGACCTTGCTTGGGAGTTTGGGCTGGACTGTTCCCATGAGGAACAGGGTGAAGACTGATTTGCATGTGGCTTGGTCTGAACTGGGTTGGCGAAGTGAGCTAAAGAACGATGATGGATTCCACCCAGATCTGTGACTAGGAGTGAGTGTCTGAAAAGTTTCAGCGCTCATCTTTAAATCTCCTTGTGTTTGCTCCATTCCTACACCAGGCACAAACAATCAACAAATGTATGACATCTTACATAGCTCTCATGGTTGCACAACTATAGGCAAGACAACAATGATTCGCAAAATGTATCCCAATATCAGTAGCACAACATTCCATTTGAAACCGATTCCACAGTTGTCAAAAATGGAAGGAGAACATATTTAAAATCAGAAACAGAGGCTGAACTTTGCACGGATGAAGTTGTGATGTATGGACACTTTACGGGAAGCATATTGACCCGTTTTTCAAAATTGTTAATGTTGGAAAATGCAATGCTTTTGTGACTAATGCCGGGCTGTTGTCTAAATGAAAGTTCTGCACTGCCTCCGTCGCTACTAGTGACTGTAAGTCTTTGAAGACTGCTTGCACTGTAGCAGTCTTTTGTGGCTTCACCCATGAGAATTGAGAAAATGAACCACAACTTTGTGCTGATTGATGGGAGCAGATGCCAGATGTGATCGAGGTAGACGATATTAAAGAGGAGACTTGGGACTGTCAGAGTTGTAGGAATGGAACTTGCAGCAGTCAAAGTGTAATGTAAATATTGCAAATTATTTTAAAAAGTGAATACATAACCATATGAAGTAAAACATATATCATATTACATAAAACCTACACACCACATCTTTATGCAGTAATAAGCATGAATGCGATGAAAACATACAGAGAGGAAATGCATTTTTAATAAATGATCGAGCGCCTTGGGTACCAAACAGTGGTGGGCTTGTACATGATATAGTGAGTTCTTAGAATAACAGTGTGTGAATACCTGTCATCACTAGAGCCTCCCACTATGCCTTATGCCTTTTGTCTAAGGTCAGTCCTCACCCAATTGAGATCACCAGTCACAGCATCAGTTCGGGTCTTCAGCAAAGTCATACTTTTCCATATGAATCTCTGAGTATTCTCAATAGAGTGATATGACACAGTGGAACACTTTAACCCCTTCCATGCGGCCGCGATTCCCCTGGTGTGCTGTAAACAACACGAACAGGGGCGGGCCGTGACGAACCCTAGCCGTCATCAGCACACGAGCACCGTAGTGCATGACGGCTGGGGTTCGTCATCAGCATGGAAGGGGTTACTATATCTTTGTGTAAGGAAAGTGCGCCGAGCGCTGCCTTATATTTGGGCCAGGGTGAGTTCTCCCCTTATGGATCCACAGTCTCCTCTGTTCTTGCCTGTCCGTGAGTCTTGCAAATTACAGTTCTCTGTAGCTGGGAGTCTGGCATATGCAGCAAACCCTAAATTGCACTTCTGCCTTCTATGTCCTGCAAAAGAGAGACAGATGATGGACGGAATGCAGAGCAAATTAAACATTCTCCCCCAGTCAAGAGATCTTGGTTAAATCCATCCTTCTTTTGCTCAGCCTGCCACCTCAGCTTAGACCCAGCCATATGCAAATCAGTCTTGACCCAGTGCCTCATGGGAACAGTCCAGCCCGAGCTGCCAAGCCAGGGCCTCACTGGACCGGAAACAAGCATCCTGGGACCGGTTTCGGGGCATCACCCCTCATCTGCCAGGCTACCTTGAATCCAGTGTCCCAGTGAGCTGGGGACCCAAGCCTGGGCATACCTGGTGTGCTTAGGGCGAGGAAGAAAAAGACACACAGATGATGGACGTAATGCAGAGCAAATCAGACATTCACCTCCAGTCAAAAACGATGGATTTAGGCCCAGATCTCTGTACTAGGGTGAAAGTATGACATTGTTCGGCATACTATCCATCAGTTGTTCTTTTAGCACTTCTATTTCCTGCAGTCCTAATAATTCTCAGTTTATTTCAGTTGTGTGTCAGTTAGTCAGAAATCTTTATTCGGCTATTTTCCAAGCCACAAAAGAATACATCATAAAAGCATTTCTGATTAAATCACAATAAAGGTAATACAATATCAAATATCAGATCAAAATACCCTAGATAAAAAGAATAATTTGCAAATGTCCAAATCACATCTCTTTTCAGATAATTATCTCGAAGGCATATAGGCACAACAGTGTTTTAACTATAGATGGTAAGAGCAAAAAAGATCAACTACGTTCATATTACTTATTGGCAACAATTTCAAAATGTCAGAATTAGTCACTGTGGGAAACAATCCCACACTAAGCGGTCTTGAACCCTGTTCAAACATTATAGAAAAAAACATGGGAATCATTTCCCAACAATATTCTGTAACCGAACTGCGGAGGAGATATATTTATAAACCATTTAAGCAGATAAATTCATCTTTTAAAAGCAGAAGGTAGTGCAAAGCAGCCTGACATTTTCTTATATTTAGGAATTTTAAGAGAGGTGTTAAGGTGCGCCTTGGGTTCAGAATATACGTTCCGCGGGTATGAAACCAACAGATGGGAGGTTCCAAACTTGAACCTTATAAGATAGAACAATTTTACATGTCTAAAATAAAAAGAAAGCTAAGGCTCAGTACCTAAAGAACAAACTAGAAGTGAGTGATCAATAACCCATTTTTTTCCCATCTACCGAATATCTCTTTTCAAATAGGAGTGTGCGAAAAATTATTTCTTCAACTTGTCCCTTGATATTTTAGCAATATTTCCTGGGTTGTCGAAACAATCCGACCAGCCTAAATTGTTCAGCTAGGCTTTAACATAAGAAGTCCAACGGATTTTGTTCAACCCCTCTGATTTTAGGCAGTCTGTAATGACGGCGCTGTTCAAAGCGTTTTCTTCCTTTACCCAGATGTTATACCACAATAATAGAGGCACTAGTTGTATGTAGAAGGACAGCGGGATCACGCCAAGCTCGCTGTGACAAATAGTGACGGCAGTGCTTGTTGGGACAGTCCGAAAGCGCTTCAAAAACATGTTTTCAGCTCTCTGTAGGCAAAAGGTGTTGCAAAAGCCCCAGACTCCAGCTTCATACAGAGTAGCCGCACACGAACGTGACTTATAGATTTCTATAATTGCCCTTATCGGGCGGGAACCTAGTTTTTTTAGCAAATCTAAACATGCCCTCCAGATTTTGGTGAAGCCCCTAGTTCTTGCCTCTGTTAGATGAAACCAAGTGCTTTTTGAATCAAAAAGAATTCCTAAATAAGAAAAGGTAGATACATAAAGCAATTTCTCGCTACCTATAAAACATGTCTTTACAATTGTTGGTGATTTGCCCACCACCATGATCTAGGATTTGGCTACATTGGTCTTCAGGCCAAGGTCATTCATAAATGTATTAAAAGTAGTTAAAAGCCTTTACAACCCCCCCCCCCCCTTTTGGTTCTGGACATTAAAACACAATTGTCTGCATATAATGATGCCGGTAACAATCTTCGGCCTATCTGGGGAGCATCCACATTCCTGTTTATAATGTAGCTTTGTAAATCATTTATATACAGACCGAATAAAAAGGGTGCAAGTACGCAACCCTGGCGGACCCCGCAGCTCATGTTGATTTGAGCAGTAAGTTCACCACCTGCTCCATAGCGAACTCTCCCTGTGACATCCTGATGCATGTCTGCTATAAAATGCCCAATAGCTGGTTATATGCCCATTACCAGCATCTTCTCCCAAAGCTTCCCTCTCTGCACCCAGTCAAAGGCAGGCGCCAAGTCCGTAAACCCTAAATAAAGGTATCCCGGCTTGGTAAGGTGTATTTGCCTATGACCGAATGCATGTTGAGGCACTGTTCTACCATGCCCAGGCCTCTCCTGAAGCCATACTGGATATCCGAAAACTTCGTTTTCTGTTACCCAGGCCTCCCGCCTTTCTGAAATTACTTTGCCCATGATCTTACTGGTGCAGTCATTTTGAGATATTGGCTGGTAGCATTTGAAACTAATGTCACGGATCTCCAGGAGTCGGGGGGGGGGGGGTCCCTGAGCCACATAGCAGCTTAGAATGTTTGTTAGCAGCGGTAGCCACAGGGGTATGTTAGCTAAGAACAAGTCCCCAGGAATACCGTCCGGGCCAGAGGTCTTATTCTTCACAGTCTGGGTTAAGGCCCTATCCTCCTCATCTAATGTTGGAGGTGCCATAGTTATTGACCCATGTTTAATATTAGTGCTAAAAGTGGGGTCACTACCAATTTTATAGAGACCCAAAAAATGTTCAACCCAAGTCTCGGGCTTAATTGCTACATCAATTTTACCACTATTAGTACCATTAAAGTACTCCTGGTTAACAGTCTGCCCAAAAAAGTTTGGAGTCTCTGCTCTGGCAGTCTACATACAGTTGTTCCCAAGCTTCATGTCTAATTTCAAGCTTGTCTTTCTCCAACGCCTGCTTATATTCAAGGCGTGACTGTTTTACCGCAGAGTTTTGCTTTCAGTGTTTTAATTAATTTATTGTGGAGATAGGTGCAATCACCATTAAACCACCTTTTATCCCTCAGTGGCCCAGACCTGGTTTTCTTAATTAGTGCAGCGTTTATAGTCTCTATTATTGCATAGAAAGATGTTACCATGACTGTGCGATTTATGTTCTATTCCAAACAGTCTAGGACTTGGGTCAAACTTTGTTGATATTATTCGACGTAAAACCCGGTCAGGATTTATGGTAGACTACTTTCGCATTAAACCCTTGTTCTGGTCATATATTAATGGGCCTGATCTGGCAGATACAGTTTGATCATAGAGTTGGGTCACCAGCTCTAAAGATAAGGGGTAGTTATCACTGTAACAGATTTTATGAATGACAAAAACCAAGGTGTAGGGTTTAAAATACTCAGAAAGAGCAATAAAATCAATTAGAGTGCCTTGTCTTCTCCCAATGTATGTTACTAAGTCATTACCTGCTAAATTAATGAGATCCACAGTGAGGAAAAGAGAACATTTCGACAATATTGTATTGAAAATATTCCCTCAAGGGTTGTGGTTAAAGTGACAACTGCCGTCTATGACCCAGGCTACTAATTGGCAAGCGCCCTGTTTTGAAAGAGGACATAATTTGCTATTAAAATCGCCTCCCCAAAGCACTATAAAATCTGTATTTAACTCCTCTATGTGGGTTGACAAAGCATATTCCAGCTCTTGGGAAATACTTGTATTTGTAACATTGAAGTTATTGTGTTAAGAATTTACAAGTACCAGTGTCAAGTCTTGCCTGAGGGAAATATGAATAATCTGTAAATGCGATGAATCAATCTTAATCTTTCCTATTCTGCCATTCATTGACGTTGAAACAAGTGTCAATAATCCTCCTTTTGCATGACCGTCCCGAGAAAGTTGTATTTTTTTTTTTATTTCTGGAGGTTTTCAACACTTAAGTGTATTGTCCACTGCTCCTCTGTGATTCTTTCTACTAGCTTTATAATTATGCTTGCTTTACATTTTCGATTGAGTTTGTCAACAAAGCCAACATTCAGTCAAACGCTCAAGCCTGCCACTTCACCAGTCCTCTCAATTTTGCCAGCTCTAGTGGTTGAGGTGTGCTGGGGTTGGGACAAAGACTGGTACCATCACCTCTATCCATGTCTTCCATGCGCTATCTATGACTGTCGCTGCCCTGTTTTTCTGGCCATCTTCACACTACCCTGCTTCATAGTAAATATGACCTTGTCCTCCTATTATCTTAGCACACAAAGCTAAAGTTTCTCAAAGTTTGTGGCCCTAGGCTGCTTTACTTTCCTGCTGCTCGATATTCCATATCGCTTCCCAGAGGGACTCGGCAGCAATACTTTCTGTTGCCATCTGTGGAGTCTGTCAGCAGGGTTGCATGCACCCAGTTGTTGCTTGTAGACCGCAGGCTGCTTCCACAGTCTCTTCGTGCTGAAGTCAATTCCTCCGGGCCCTCACACAGCTTCTGGTCAACGGTCAGAACATCATCAGTTATTCGCATTGCAGATTATCAGGCTGGCAACCGCTAGCCTAGGTGTCTTGTCTGAACCCACATCCAGTTGTTGCCCTAATCTTCACAAGTCATCATCATTGCTGTCAGCTGAAGGCCGATCCTCATTGCACACAAGATGGCTGCTGATGATCAGTCCAAGAAGGAGTGGGATTTGGGTCGGAGTCCTCATTCTGACCACCAGCAGTTATGAAATATGCTCTTCCATGAGCTCCATCGTGCAGGGCTCTTTTCGAGTTGGAATATACACCAAATGGTGTAGCGTTTCAGCTGTTGAAGATGAAAAATTGCAGGACTTCTCACGGCAGAGAGAGAGTGAACAAAAATACACAACGCAGTGTTTACAGTTAGTTCTTGGGAATGAGGCACAAACTAACTTTGAGATAAACCAAAATTACTGAATGCTTATTTCGTACATATGTTTTTTTCTTTTTTCCTAGTTTTCTCTTTTTCTTTATATACAATGGGCATAATTGATGACATCACTGGTATATGACCTCACCATTGACATTTAAGAAACGCAAAATGTAGCCACTTGGAAGAATGAAAATACATAAATCTGTATACTCAAGAGTGGTGTTGGTGATCCATCCCCCAAAAACAGGAAAAAATGTTTTCTCTTGTTTGTATTCATACGAAAACCATTCACTAACAAAATAAGCTCTGGCAATGCCCAAAGGTTGCCAGACAACACTAGACCGGTTGGCTTTGCCAATGCTTGTTATATTTTGTTTCATAGCCCTGACATTACTTTTAACAGTAGATTTATCAATACATTTGTGAGGTTTCTTTAAACTTAAGTTAATGGCTGTACATATATGTGTACACTTCCTTTAGTGATATATTAAAAAGCAAGACGGGATAGGGTCCCCTAATGTAGTGGAAGTCAATGTAGTGGAAGTACAGCACAAATGGGAATGAAGGACTAGACTCGATTAGAGAATTAAACTTTCTTTGGGAAAACAGAATCCTTTTATAAAATTACATGTAATCAGAACCTCTTTGTGACGGTTGTTTGGTTGCTGAATGGCTCCAGGGAACCTTATGCAAAATATCGATTCTTTGTTCCAGTATATTCTGATTAATGTGATTCGATTTTACACTTTAGCAAAACTATTCGTCATCTTTCTATAATTGGGGGTTTCGAACAAGTTTAGAAAAGTGTAACCACAGCTAAGTCTTTCAGCGATGCCACAGCACACACCCTTGTCTTTAAGGCCCTCAGTCTGCACTTATGTTAAAGCATAGTGATCGAGCTATCCATTCATATCAAGACACTTTTTGTAGTCTAAAACAATAAGGGCTCAACTTTAGGTCGCTTCAGGTGATGTTGCCATTAAAAACATGCTGTGCTGGAAAATTCATTTCGTATGGGTCAGAGCATTTTCCTTATTTTTAGACATTCATAATCAAGACAATTGGATTTTGAACATTGTCATATTTGTCCAATGTTCCTGAGGTAACACTCAGCACCTTTCTGTATACAGCCTTGGGATGCTCACCCAACCATATCATCTGGGGAAGTTACTCAGCACTTTATCCCCGGTGCTGGGTTGACCCATGCTGCACCCCTCTAAACCTGCCTTTCTACATATCTTTGAAAACCATCATAACAAGCAATAGCTTAGGGCGTTCTCTGCCACTTCTGCATGTGGGCATAGTGCTTGAACAACGTGATATCGCGCAACAATGGAGGGCGACATACTGCTCACCCCACTCCACCGACCTTAGGTGGTTGTTGAGGGGAATACATACATTTAAGTTCATGGAGAAACCTATTCATGAGGCTTTAGGCTTTCTCGAGACATATAGCTAGATTTGGGATGGGTGGCAAGAACATTTTCAGCAGGGATAATTATTCTGTTTGATTTAAATCTGCTATTGAGCCTTCCTAAGACTGTCTGTCTCCTTTGCACATTTGTATGTAGTGTAGCCATGGACTAACTGAAATGTATCTTGATCTTTTTAGTAGGATGAAATTAATATTTCCTGAGGGCTGTTTTATTTTCCTCTTTGCTAAGTTTAATTCAAGATGAAAATAACGTTTTATTTATAAAGAAGCAACCTACTGTTATCTTCAGATTTTCAGTCATTATCAACTTTACATCAGAGTTTAATACGAGGTCGTCTCGCTATAAAATATATTTTATCTTGAGGGAAGACAAACTAGTTCTAGAAGGTCACAAGAAACAACATATTTTCTATTGCTGTTTCGTAGTGTAGAAAATAAAAGTAATGTCTTAAATTTATTTTGAATCTTTACATTTTTAACCACGATTTTTTTACATTATTGTTAATCTAATCCTAGCTGAGATACAACTGTGCTGTACGATGTGTTCATTAGCCCTACAACTGTATAAGTTGCCACTGATGTCTGGAAATCATTCACAAATTGACTTCTGAAAGGGGATTATGGTTTAAGGAAATCCTATTTTAATCTAATGTACTGAAGTACATTATATGGCGATAAAAATATACCGAATGGTCACTTGAGAGCTCTTTAACGCAAACACAATTGCACTTAGTTTGTGAGATCATATGAGAGTGGTAGGTTTTGTTCTGGCTAGACAGTGTCACTTCTGCGATAATAAGGGTGCTGGATTTAGATGCAGACAGTTTTTCTGAAGAGAAGGGTGCTAGTGCTGTGCCATTTCTTTGGTTAGTGCTGTAAACTGGGACAGACTGACCTTATGTGACACAGGAGAAGCACACTGTAGGTTTTTCAGGACAATACTGTGCTTGTAGATGATAAGTGTTTCTCAATTAAATAATTCTTTAGTTCTAAACATAAAGTGTAAAGTAACCAATACAAATATTACTGTCTAGAAACAATCAATGTATATTCAATACATTATTTTTCACTAGCTCATCCGCCTTTAATTTTGATTCACTCGTTTTATGCAAATTACTCTCCACATCTGTTGATAGATTGTAATATCTTCGTTTCTTTTTCTTTTTTCCAGAATGTTTTATTGGCGTAGACACGGATTTCCATGCCCGGGTGCCTGTAATAGTGTGCAGGGAAAAGCAAAGGTCTGATTAGACTCCTCAGTATGCTTTTACTCACTGTCCTGAATGATGTCCTAATGATGTTTTTCAAATAGTGATACACACCACTCATGCAGTTTCAAAGTATTGCAAATACAAGATGTCTGTCATGCGCCATTTAATAGCATTCAATTTACTGACCTAGGAGAGTTTGATAGCTCAGTCCTAATTACCAGGATTCGAATTTTTGAGCTGCAGAACACAGCTGATGTCAGCGGTTGGTGTTATATTCACTGAGTCACTTAACCAGCATATTCAAAAGCAAGAAGCTATAAGATGGCTTTAAAAAGGCTTGCTGTGTAATATATTGTTAGATTTTAACTTGAAAAGTATTTGATCAAGTAACCATTGCATTCTCTTGCTTTTTAGTCAATTGATATGATGTCCATAACTCTGTTTTCATTTTTTTGGAGCAGCACACATTGTGGTGTTTTGAAAACAGAGGATTATTGTGCAATCCCCAGTTGAATCAAAGTACATATATTGTAGATCAAACTCCGCTTCTACCCATAATATTTTTTTCTTTCAAATGTCTTCCAAACTTGGTTGCGCACACAAATTACCTTCATCTGTGGGTTTTTATTAAAGCATGTTACCAGCTTCTCTCCAAATGAATTGTGGTTATGCTCATTCTAAGGCACCCAGCACCTAGCATATGGGGTAACACCATTATGGTGTGTCTAGCATTCCAAAAGTGGTGAATTTCAAGGATTTTTAGCTATCTGATAAAGACTTCTAGCAATAGATTCCTTACCTTAGTTGTCCCCATTTATCAGATAGGATCTGGAAATGTTTTGGGAGCAGTACCCTTGCGAGCCAGTAGGTGGCACAATTCGGCTATGCCTGGCATTGTCGGTGTTGTCCCTGCCGGAAGTGACATGTGCGGTGCCTATTTAGGCACCACCCCAGGGCGCTGATGTCCGCTCTTTTCTTTCTGCCCCAGTCAGCGCAGATCTGGGATGAGCTACCCCTTAGTCTGTTTTGACAACCTTTTCTCAATGTTTCGTCAAGGCTTTTTTCCTCCTGATGTGGTAAGAATGTCATCGAAGAAGCCCTGCAGCGCCGGTCACCGCTTGATGTTAGTGACAAGCGCTCACCGTGTTTGGCTTTGGTGCTTCAAGTCCAACCATGACCAGAAGGCCTTCTCCAATTGCCATGCCATGCACCTGAAGACCTTAGAGAGCAATAGATCCAGATCCTGGTCGCTGGCACACTAGCTCATGTCCGATCTTCCCTCATCCCAGGGGGCTGGATGGTAGCGTTGGACTTTCAGGATGCATACTTTAATACCTGGGGTTTGTCGTGGCCCATGCACAATTTCAGTTTGGCATGCTTCCAATTGGCCTCACCAGCACACCTCGGTTGTTCACCAAGGTGATGGCAGTAGTAGCAACTCATCTGCAGAGTACAGGGGTGCTAGTTTTCCCCTACCTCAGCGACTGGCTGTTGAAGGCGGGCTCGGCCCAGGCTTTCGTCTCCCACCTTCAGACTACGGCAGACCTCCTGAATTGGCTGGGATTCAATGTCAATGTACTGAAGTCACACCTGACTCCCTCTCAGAGCTCCCTTTCATCGGAGCCAGTCTTGACACGGTGCAGTTTCAGGCTTATTCTCCTGAATGGCGAGTCCAGCATATTCAGGCTATGATAACAATGTTTCAGCCTCTAGCCTGTATTTCAGTTAGACTGATGTCCTGCTGGTGACACTGGCCCACTGGCATTTGCAGGCTCTGCAGTGGGACCTGAAGTTCCATTGGGCACAGCATGCAAATCAGTCTTGACCCTACGCCCAATGGGAACAGTCCAGCCCGAACTGCCAGGCATGGTCCTCCCTGGACTGGAAACTAGCATCCTAGGGCAGGTTTCGGGCTTTCAGCCCTCATTAGCCAGGATAGCTAGACTCCATTGGCATGGAGAGCATGGGACCCACGTCTGGGCATACCCGTTCCACTCGGGGTGACAAATGCAAAAAGAACAATTGATGGACAGAATGCAGAACAATGTCATGCATTCACCCCAGTACAGAGATCTGGGCCTAAATCAATCGTTTTTTGCTCACCATGCCATTCCAGTTTGGACCCAGCCATATGCAAATCGGTCTTGACCCTGCGCCCAATGGGAACAGTCCAGCCCAAACTGCCAGGCAAGTTCCTCCCTGGACTGGAAACAAGCATCCTAGGACCTAGCTGTGTCTGAACTGGGTTGGCAAAGTGACCTAAAGAATGTTGATGGATTCAACCCATATCTGTGACTGGGGGTGTATTTTTGAAAAGTTTCACACTCCATCCATCATCTCCTTCTGTTTGCTTTGTTCACCCTAATTTGGCAGGGTATGCCCAGACGTGGGTCCCTTTCTAACTTTACCACTGGATTCAAGCTAGTCTGGCTGATGAGGGTTGTTAGCTCTAAACTGGTCCCAGGATGCTTGTTTCCGGTCCAGGGAAGACATGGCTTGACAGTTCAGTCTGGACTGTTCCCATGAGGCACAGGGTCAGGACTGATTTGCATATAGCTGTGTCTGAACTGGGGTGGCAAAGTGAGCTAAAGAATGATGATGGATTCAACCCAGCGCTGTGACTGGGGGTGTGTTTTTGAAAAGTTTCAGCACTCCGTCCATTATCTCCTTCTGTTTGCTTTGTTCGCCCTAAGTTGGCAGGGTATGCCCAGACGTGGGTCCCTTGCTCACTTTGCCACTGGATTCATGCTAGCCTGACTGATGACAGCAGTTAGCTCGAAACCGGTCCCAGGATGCTTGTTTCCGGTCCAGGGAAGACATGGCTTGGCAGTTCAGTCTGGACTGTTCCCATGAGGCACAGGGTCCGGACTGATTTGCATATAGCTGTGCCTGAACTGGGGTGGCAAAGTAAGCTAAAGAATGATGATGGATTCAACCTAGATCTGTGACTGGGGGTGAGTGTTTGAAAAGTTTTAGCACTCCGTCCATCATCTCCTTCTGTTTGCTTTCTTCACTCCTAAGATGTGGCAGCCATCTGGGAGAGGTGGAGGTCAGAGAACTCTGGTCTCTGACCGAATCCGAGCTCCACATCTACCTGTTGGAACAATGAGCGATCCGATTGGCATTGGAAGCCTTTCTCCCCTCCATCAAGGAGATGCTAGTGCAAGTTTTCATCAAAATCACCACTGCCATGTGGTACTGCAACAAACAGGGTGGGGTGGGGTTGTGTACCCTTTGTCAAGGTCTCAGCTGTTCTGTTCACCACACTGAAAAGGGGCAGTGTCCGCAGTTCTGCTCGCTGAAGTTTCCAAGGAGACTCTTGCTCAGAGATGCTTTTTTCTCAAGTGGAGCTAAGGCCTCCAGTACACCTTTTTGCCTATACCACTTCTGCCCAGATCTCTCAAGAAAATCGGGAAAGACTGGGCCAAAGTCATGCTTGTGGCTCCGGACTGGGCAATGAGAGTCTGGTATCCCTAGCTGTTGAGCGTGTCCATCAGTCCTCCGATCAGTCTGCCCCTTTCGGGAGGATCATCTGTTTCAGAAGCAGACAAGGGTTCTTCACCTGAACCTGTCCACGCTCCGCCTTCATGTGTGGAGATTGAGCGGCAATAGTTGACCGCCTTCGGCTTTCCTACTGAAGTCTGTGTTATCTGGGCAGCCAGGCGTCCCTCCACCAAGATGGCATACGTCTGCTGCCTGGGAAAATGTGGGACATGGTGTACAGAAATACAGATCGGTCCCCTTTCTGCCCCGATTTCCCAGGTTCACCTTTTCATTCGCTCTCTTGCCTAAGAGGGCTCTGCTTTGGGCACTCTCAAAGGGTATCTCTCTGCTATCTCCGCTTTTCTGCGGTGACCTGACCAACCATCCCCTATTGTAAATAGGTTTCTGAAAGGTTTACATTTGTTTCCATTTTCTCCTTTCATTATGCCCCAGTTGGACCTCAGTCTCGTCCTCACTTATCTTATATGCACTCTCTTCTAACCCATGTACAGTTGTCCACTCAGGCTCCTTACCATCAAAATGTCTTTCTTGTGGCTAGAACATCTGCACGGAGGGTCAGGGAGCTTCAGGTGCTGTCTTCCAAGCCTCTTTACCTGTTCCTCTACCCAGACAAACTGGTCCTTCGTACAAGAGCTTCCTTTTTATCAAAATTGGTCACTCCCTTTCATGTATGCCAATCCATCTCTCTGCCTACTTTTTATGCTCAGCCTCTTCTTTCCAAGAAAGAGGAGGAACTACACCGTCTGGGGTAAAAAAGAGCATTGTTTTTCTACCTTGACCCTATACGAGCTATCCGGGTGGAAGACCAACTTTTTGTGGGGTATGTCCGAATGAAGAATGGATGGGCCGTACAGAAGAGGTTGGTATGATGTTTATTTTATAAAAATCATGGTGACTCAGTTGAGTTTTTTTCGATTAGGGGTGGCACCTGTTGGGTGTCTTTAGAAAGCCCTCACCCACCAACCTAGTTGGTGGCATGCTTCATCATCGGGCCCACCCAGTGACACCTAGCGTGTCCCGGGTGTGCTACGACGCCTGGTTACAGCGGAGCAGGTATGTCACTGTGTGTGCGGTGAAGGGTAGTGAGATAGTGAGTTTAAAACGGTTTGGCGGGGGTCCCAGTCCTGGAGAACTTTATTAGTTGGGCCTCCGTCAGCGGTTAAAAATAAGGCTGTTGGACATTGGGGGCGGGTTACGACCTCCCACGTCCTTTAAGGTGTCAACATGTTTCAGCCAGTGCCTTATCAATATGCTGGCTTTCTTCAGGACTAAAATGTGAGTGTGAAATAAGAATTAAAAAACTAGTGGGTGTGTAGTGTGGACTATGTGTCTACACGCCCTAAAGTGTATCTAACTGTGAGAGGGGGGGATTCCCTTCTCAAGATCACGCTAGTTTTAAGCAGTGTCCTCTTCAAGGTTTGTTGAGATGGCAAGGGGTTGACCAGGATTTCTGGTCAGCGCCGGCTTTGGACCTGTTGTGCCTCCTTCGGGAAACCGGTTTCCCGAAGGAGGCACAACAGGCACAACAGGTCCAAAGCCACAGTTAGATACACTTTAGGGCGTGTAGACACATAGTCCACACTACACACCCACTAGTTTTTTATTTCTTATTTCACACTCACATTTTAGTCCTGAAGAAAGCCAGCATATTGATAAGGCACTGGCTGAAACATGTTGACACCTTAAAGGATGTGGGAGGTCGTAACCCGCCCCCAACGTCCAACAGCCTTATTTTTAACCGCTGACGGAGGCCCAACTAATAAAGTTCTCCAGGACTGGGACCCCCGCCAAGCCGTTTTAAACTCACTATCTCACTACCCTTCACCGCACACACAGTGACATACCTGCTCCGCTGTAACCAGGCGTCGTAGCACACCCGGGACACGCTAGGTGTCACTGGGTGGGCCCGATGATGAAGCATGCCACCAACTAGGTTGGTGGGTGAGGGCTTTCTAAAGACACCCAACAGGTGCCACCCCTAATCGACAAAACTCAACTGAGTCACCATGATTTTTATAAAATAAACATCATACCAACCCCTTCCATAGCTAGTCTCTTTTTGATAACTTGACATGTAAACTGGGGATCTGGACTAGCTTTCTGGTCCTCTCTCTCCCTCTTGATACACGCACGTACAGAAGAGGACCATCACACGATGGATTGTGGTTTGTATCAAAATCTGCTATGCACTGGCGAAGTATGAAGCACCCCCCTGAGAGGGTTGCGTACTCATTCCACCCGAGCTAAAGCTGCAACCACTGTGTTAGCACTTGGGGTTCCGGTACTGCGCATCTGCCAGGCAGCAAGGTGGGCTTCCTTGCGCACATTTACCAAACACTACTGCCTGGACAGTCCGATCCGTAGAGATGGGCATTTTTCCTCTTCGGTCATGCAGGGCTTCCTCATGTGAAGTTGGTCCTCCGACCCATTTCTGGGGAGGTATTCCTTGGGTATCTAGTCTTAGGGAAGGCATTTGCAGCGAGCAGTCTCTATCAGACGAACAAGTTTCTTAACTTTGGTAATGCCTTATCTGGTAGAGACTTTATTTAGATGCAGATTTCTTTCCACTCTGCAAACTGATTTTTAGAGACAGGGCTTTCCCCTTTCAGGTCCCAAATTTTCCACTCCAGTGGTCACTGTGCTTTGTCGCTCCACGCTTCTGTCATGGAAAGACGGGAAAAGTAACTGACAGCGCACTGGTGTGGCTCCTATATAGGCACCGCATACGTCACTTCCGGCGCTGCCGGTGCCATGCAGAGTCTAACAACGCCACCTACTGGGGTACATGGCCACTTCTCGCGAAAAAAAATCCATCTCCAGTCTGACCTTTGGGGATAATACTAAGGTAAGGAATCTAAGGATAGATAGTCTCTAACAGATAAGGCATTACTAAAGCTAAGTAACTTGTTCTTTAGTTTAGAAACATAAAGTCACTTAAACTATATTTTTTCAGTGGATTTGTTTTTTTTAGGTTTTTCTACTACTTGAACACACATTTTAACTCGCTATATCTCTTTCTCTATCCATCTGTATATACATATACATACATGGTCAGTGACATCACTGATGACATCATCCACATACCCACTCACATACCCATGCAACCTCTCATGCTCCCACTCGCTCACCCACACAACCACTCACATACACATTCACTGACCCATACAAGTACTCACACAACCACTCACTCATTCATAGAGCCACTCACACCCACTTACCCACCCACACATCTACTCATACAACCAGCCACTCACCAATACAGCCACTCACATAGCCTCACACTCACTCATACAGCTGCTACACACCCACTTATTTACCTATTCAGCCTCACACACTAACTCACCCATGCAGCCTCTCAACACAGCCAGTCACTCAACCATCCAAGCACTTTCACATCCATTCACATATCCATACACACACACACACATCCGCTCACCCGTACAGCCATTCACACAGACAGTTACTCTCTAATACGGCCACTCACACACCAACTCACTTAACCCAACACCCACTCACCCATACAGCCACTTACACACCCAGTCACTCACTCATACAGCCATTCAGACGCCCACTCACTCATACAGTCACTCACTCATACAGTCACTCCCCCAGTCACTCCCCCATACAGCCACTGACATACCCACTCACACACCCATACAGCCACTCAGGCACCCACGCACACATAGATTCACACAGCCACTCACATAATATATGTTAAAAGTAGTATCACTCATAAGTAGCACGCCTAACATAATTAAACTTTTGTATATATGCACTCATAAACTCTTAGAAAACACACTCACTGGATGAGGTCATCAGTGATGTCATTAGTGATGTCATTTGAGATGTCATCAGTGAGGTCACTGACCATTTCATGAGTGATGTAAAATGTGAGGTCATACGCAGTGCATTACGGGGGCGTACGTTATAGTTAGCTCCGGTAATTATAACAATTGAATTTCTGTGGTTTTGTACGAATGAAATCTGAGCCTAAGTATAACATCTGTAACCTTTTTTTTTTTTATTAGTGAATTGCTAAGGTTTTTTTAAATTCTATTTCCTAACATTAACATCCATGTAACCTTTGATTTTTCACTGAATTGCTATCTAAATACTCTATAAAAACATGTGTGCCTTTGAATGTGTCTGTGACAGCGTGTATGAATGTTAGAGTGGGCTCTTTGACTGGGTGCATGAGCATGTCAGTGGGTCTCTGAGTGGGTGTAAGAGTGCCAGAGTGGGGCTGTTAGTGGTTGCACGAGTGTCTGAATGATTCTGTGAGTGAGAATGTATAAGCCTCTGAGTTGGTGAGTGAGTGCACAAATGTCTGAATCACTCCGAATGGCTGCATGAGCCACTCACTGGGACAGTGAGTGAGTGCACTAGTGTCTGAATGGGTCTGTGAGTGGGTGCCTGAGTGGGTGAGTGAGCCTCTAAATGGGTCTGTAATTGGGTGTGTCAATCTCTGAGTGGGTGCATGGGTGCCTGAGTGGTCTTGTGCGTTGGTGCGTGTGTCGGTACATGAGTGCCTGAGTGGTTTTGTGAGTGGGTGGTTGAGTCTCACAGTGGGTCTGTAATTGGGTGGGTAAGTGTGCAAGTGAGACTGACGGTGGGTTTATAAACATATTTTTTAATTTTACAGTGATATTTGCAACATCGTTGTGACTTGTGTTCACGAATTTGTCACAACGTTACACAGGGGCCGCGCTGATGGTCGCAACTAATTCACAAATATCATGAGTGGGGGGAAAACAAAACTTGTATTCGACATATGTTACTCATAAGAGGTTCCTCAAACACCCCTATATTCCTCTTATTAGTTCAGGGCACATACAACCTGACCTCTTATGCTTCATGTTGCCATTGGAAATCAGCCAGAGAGACTGTTGTGATTAGGTAAAATGGCGGCTGCAACTCTGTGCTCAGGTTGCGGTCAGCCAATGATGACGTTCCTCTTGGTACTTGCATTCGTGATTAATCGTGAAAATGTTACGAATTAGCCCTGAGCGCTGATAAACCGGATTTCTTTAAATTTCTTAAAAGCTACTGAACGGATTTACACCCGATAACGGAAAGTGTGCTCTGTAAATCAAAATCTACCTTCCTGCAAAATTTGGTGAAATTCCATTCAGCGGTTTGGGCTATAGTCATGTTCAAAGTTCTTATGGGAATTAACAATGGTAGAAAACGGGCGTCCTTCCATCCGAACAGCGCTTGGCTACTATAGTGGTCATCTACAAGGATGGCAAGCCTCGTGACCGATGCACCTCTTATCGCCCCATCTCGTTGCTCAACGCCGAGCCTAAAATTCTCGCCAAAGTCCTGGCTAATCGTCTATTGTCTGTGATCTGCGACTTGATCAATCCGGATCAGTCCGGTTTCATTCCCCATCGAAACACAGCCCTTAATCTCCGTAGACTCCATAGCGTTCTCGCGAGAGCTGCGGCTCTCACTGAGCCTGCAGTAGTGGCCTCCCTGGATGCTACAATGGCCTTCGATACTATTGAATGGCCATATTTGTGGGCGGCCCTTTCCAAGTTTGGTTTTGGTCCTAGCTTCATTGCATGGGTGAGACTCCTATATGAACAACCGCTAGCCCAAGTCGTGGTGAACGGCAGAGGCTCTGATTCATTTCCATTGGGACGTGGCACCCGCCAGGGTTGCCCGCTCTCCCCACTCCTCTTCGCATTGGCATTGGAACTCCTTGCAGCGTGGCTTCGCTGGGAGCCTTCGATTTAAAGGGATCCGGTGGACACCAGACCTGGAGGATCGCTTCTCGCTCTACGCTGACGATATCCTTCTCTATTTCACCTCACCTCAGAAGTCTGTAAACGTGCTCTTCGATGTTCTCACCTCGTTTGGTAAGAACTCCGGGCTTGTTATTAACTGGACCAAGTCGTGTGTCTATGTTATAGCGGGGGTGTTGCCTCCGCTACCTCGTAGGTTCCCGATCCAGGTGGCTGAGGATGGCTTTAAATATTTGGGAATTTTCATTTCCATGGCCTCCTCAGTGCGATACGATCGCAATCTTTATGCTCCTCTTCGTCGCCTTAAGCAAGATGTACGAAGGTGGCGTGATTTGCCCTTGTCTCCATTGGGACGAGCGGCACTTTTTAGGTTTTGCCTAGCGGAAGCTGCGCTCTGCGCAGCTTTTCCGCGCAGGCGAAATCCTGTTGAGAACTGTAGTGTGGCTTTTGTTCGGCCCTCGTCCTTGATTGGCTGGCTCCGTAAACGGAGCCTTGCCATTGGACGAGGGGCCTGTCCGTCAATGCCGGACCAGACACGGGGGCGTTCCCGACATTCTTTGGCTTTTGCCGACGTCACGGGACGCCGGGAACGCCCCCGTGTCTGGTCCGGCATTGCCGGCACTACTGCGTCTCTTTTCCCCCGTTTCCCGCCCCGTGACTGGCCGGCCGGCCAATCCTAGCGCGGCCGGCCGGAAGTGCCCGCCCCCGCAACAAGAAGGAAGACGGCAAGCAGTATGGCGGCGCCCGCGGGGCTCCCGTGGCCTGGAGGGAACCGCCGCCGTCGACGTTGCCGGTCTCCCAAGCCGAAGAGGGAGACCGGAGAAGTGCCGTCGCAAGGTGCAGGTGAGTCTCGGCGGTTTAGGGCATGCATGCTCCCTGCTCCCACTTTCTGCTCTGCTCGTTCGGATTTCATCTTCCCCCACACAGCGCTGCCGCCCACGGGTGCCCACAGTCCCTGTCTCATGCTGCTCCAGAGCCTGCCAATGCACAGTCTCCCCTCCGCCATGCACACGCTGCAGAAGGATACCACCTGGCCAAGTTCTTTGTTGGCGGCCTCCCCTACCACACTACCGAAGCCTCACTCAGGAAGTACTTCGAGGTGTTCGGGGACATCGAGGAGGCCGTAGTCATTACCGACTGTCAGATTGGCAAGTCCCAGGGTTATGGCTTTGTAAGTGTTGCCCGGATATAGCGCTCTTTGCTTTGGTGCACTGACAAGTGGTTTTATTTAGGCACTGCTGTTGGTGTACTAGTGCAGGGACTTTGTCCTGGACTTTATGTTTATGTTCTTATGTGAGGCGGCCTGGATATATAGCTCTCTTTGCACAAAAGTGGTCATATGTATATTGCAGATGGTAAGGTGGCCTGTGGCGGTCCATAGAGCGTTTTTGGGTTATTTCCTTACCCTTGGTCTGGATCAAGCGCTCCCTGACTGTAGCCTCACTCTCTTACATGTATGGATGTTGCAGATTTTCTTTTGGGTTTTTCTAAAGCGCCAAAACACCCAGGCCCCTAGAGTGCTCTGAGTTGGGAATACCAAAGCATGGGAGATTGCCGTGGATACAGAGTGGTGCACGAGCACTCCAAGGCAAGGCGCTGTATTTTCTTTACAAACACTTGAGGCTAATGCTGCGGCAACGCTCACATGGTGGAGTCCAGCTGTTGTGAGGCTGTAATAAGGGATGCTGTATGCCCCCCGTGGTGAACCCAGGTTATATGTTGGAGCATTCAGCTAGTGAAAGGGAAGTCATGTGCAATATGTGCTGGTTCTACGGAGTCTGTATTTAGGGGCTTTAACTCCCCACCCGCGTCTTTTCTCCTAGTGGTCTGTGAGATGCGAACTCTTGTCTCTGTATTCGCATCCCCAATTCCCGTGGGGTAGGTACCCTTGAGGAATTTTAATACCATTGATTTTTTTGGGAGGGGAGCCCTCCCACCCCCCCCCCTAACAAGTATCCCAAACATTCACGCCTCGTATGCTCCAGTTTCCCCCAAATGCCTAATTGTCTTTACCTCTCTGAGATGAGGCACCTGCCTGGCCTCCTTTGCTTTGCAGCTGCCTCGTTGTCAACTTCCTGTATAGTGTGGATCATCATTCATCAACACCCATCGCCATACCCTTGCCCGGGGTTGTGACTGTAAATGTATAGTAGATGGATAAAGTGATAGGTGTGGGTGAAATACTAATCCGCAAAGCTCCTGGTCCGCGCCTGACCTGCGCCTGCCCGCTCGAGGCGCTGTTTTCTTTGTGCCGCTTAGGCCCTTCCCGTTCTCACCTTCTGTTGTCATTTTAGTTTATTTGATGAGGAGCTAAGCATAGAAATGGTAAGCTGGAGCAGGGCTGAACTGAATCATTTCATTGACAAGTGGCGCTATATAACCAGCATTGGCATAGCCAATAGGTCTCGCCTTTGGGACCTTATAAGTATTTAATTATGCTGCATAATATCCTTGGTGCAACACCAACTGTTGCATGGCTAAATACTTATAATGTCCCAAAGGTGAGACCTATTGGCTATACCAATGCTTGTTTTTGTATTGCAAGCCTATGTATGCCGCTCTCAGGCAGTGGCATCTTTCCTTTTTTTTGCTCTTTTACTCTTTTAGTTATTGTTGTTGTGTATGCTTGTTGACTTATATATTTTTTGTGGCTGGGTAAGTGGGTGAATGCAAGAATGAATACGTGGATGGATGAATACATAGATGGTTGACAGTGCACTTGTGATGACTTATTGGGTGCTTAACTTCACCTGTGAATGAAGAGACACTTATTCATAAGTTAGACTATTTTGTGGGGCCAGGTCTTGTTTGCAGAAGTCTTCTCCACTATTTGTGGGTTAAAAGTTCATGAAGTTGCCATGCCTTGCAAACATTAAAACATGAAATTTAGCAAAGATGCATTGGAAATCATTCTTTTTTGCCTGCCCTCACTATATATTAAGGTGAACTGTTCTACACTCTCTATTGCTATATGTTTTGACTATTATTACCTTGTTGTATAGCTCTGCAGTGGGGCTCCTCGTCTAGTCATCAGATTTAACCATCTTCTACATTTTCCTGTGATTGTATTTAATATATTGTGATTTGTGGTTTGAGTTAATCAAAAGAATATGGAGTAGTTTTCTCAATCAATTTGACGCTCTCTCGCAGCACCTGCAATGTAATGATCAAGGTAGGGCCTACCCTTGGGGACTAGGTCAGAAATCTGGTAAGCAAACATATCTAAATCAGGGTGCCGTCACATTATGTGCCAAAGCACGGTCTGATTTAATTATCAATAAAAGCACACAGTCATTGAACAATATGCTAAATTTTGTGCCTACTTATAGCCAAAACGTACTCTCTATTAGATGTTTGTCTATCATAGATAGTGACCGTGTGCTTGGAGAAAAAGCTGTCTGTTACTAGTTAGTCAGTATGCAGTCAGTGACAAAACGGAAATGCAAAACAAAAAACACACTGCAGTCTGCCACCAACCATGTGATAACAAATATTATTGTCAGCGTGGTAGTATTTACAGTGGTGTATACAATATTTCATATGTTTTATGAAGAATGTGGGGATCAGTTGATGGGGATTTCAAGAGTGGTTCATTGGGATAGAAAAATATGCTAGTCACCATAAGTAGGGCACCCCATAGTCCTTGATCTTTGTTAGGTACTCAAAACAACATTGCGAAAAATGATTGCTTCCATTGCCTGGCCACCCATAGGGCAGTAAGATCAACCTATCAACCGCGAGCCTGTGTGGTCTGTGCATTGATCCTGAAGTATTTCAGAAACTTGATCTAATGGTAAAACGAGCTGGATGTGTTGCATGCACAAAAAACCGAGGCAAACAACCCACCTCCAAATATCTGTTTAAGGTAAAGTGGTGGACACCGAGAACAATAAGTAACTTAGCCACCTTCATATGAAGGGACAGAGGTAACAATTCCATTAGGGCAGTCATTACAAGGGCCTTACAATCCCATTTGATGAGTCCAGTAACTGCAGTTACCTGGCCCGTTTGGATTACAAGTCCCACAGAAACACCATGGATGGGGTGTGTTTGATAGCAGGTACACAGTCTTTGTAAAATTCTAATTGAAAATCTGGAATAATATGCTGAAATCAATGCAAACTCAGATTTCTGCTTCTTGTTCCCCATTGTCGTGTGATTTGAGGTAATACTGTTTTACTCCCTTAACTAACCCTTCGGCTTCCTGACAATTACATGTCTACTCAGGAGTGAGGAGGATCCATGCAGATTGCCTACCCACTTGTAAGGGGGCGCTTTTAAGTTGGCTAATAGTGATGTGTAGGAAGAAGAAGCACTTGCTTTAGTGCTGTTCTGAAGCAACTACCCAAGTCGAAATTTGGACACTGGAGAAGAGACTTATGCTCTACAATAACTGTGTGGAAATTCTCCAACAATTAGTCCCTCACATAATAATAATAATAATAATAATACATTTATAAAGCGCCTGGCTGCACAGAACTGTGTGTCCCCGCGCTAACTGCTAATACAATACAGAGATCCGGAGGAGCTGTAGAAAAAGAGTCTCGGGGGAGGTTTACATGTTGGGGAACAAGTAAGTTTACAGTTTTGCACAAAATATCAGTTCAGATGGCTCCATCTGCAAGTGGAGCGGGAGCGCATTCCAGTATTTAGAAGCTAAATACCTAAAGGATCTTCCTCCCATTTTGGCCCTGATGATTCGGGGAAGTTTGAATAGCATCATGCCAGATGATCTTAGGTTCCGGGTTGGACGGTGTATAGTAAGGAGATTTTTTAAGTATTCAGGACCTTTGTCCTGAGCGATGCAATGGGCATAGCAAAGGGTCTTAAACTTAATCCTCTCCTTAACCGGAGACTTTTTATTAATCCATTGATCACCTTCATAAAATGTATCTGGCAAATCTGTGATTCAGAGGAAACGGCTGAAGTTGATGCTCTGTCTGGAGATTGAAGTTATTCAAGTAACTGTATTTAAGTTGCCCTACTTTGCCAGTAAGAACATACCCATCGTGCATGGGTATTATTAGTTGTAAGTCCTTCGTTGGCTTTTTAAATTTGTATGACATTTTGGGAGAGTTTGAGACTTTGAATCATGGGATCAGAACTCTTTATTAAAAAAAAAACCCTGTCACCAAGCCTTCTGTCCCACAGGCCCCAGGAAGAAGGTTCTCCGTTTTTAATTGCAATTTTCCTTTGTGATTCCATCTCCATCTTTTGTAGTGCTCCACATTATGTGGATGAGATCTAAAGCCCTGTGACTCGCATTAAATGTAGCATACTTCTGCTCTGTGTGGGGGGGGGGGCTCTGTGTGGGTGTATGTGTGGAGGGCGCTGTGTGGTTGTGTGGGGGGGCGCTGTGTGTGTGTGTGGGGGGGCTCTCTGTGGGTGTTTGTGTGTGGCATTTGCGAGAGATTAAGCTATTGGCATTGTAAATGACAATGCCATTTATTTATGTTAAAAAAAACATAAATAAAAATAATGTCAAGAGCAATGCCAATAGCTCTAACTTTAACAAAGGCAAAACCATTGCATTGTAAATGCTTGTTAAAATGATGTCCCTCCCCCGGTTTTTGTATGCCTTACAGAACTTTTTCGATCCTGTTCCCGCTCGCTATTTCCGTGAGGTTGAAGGCCTTCAGAGGCAGTTGATTTGGGACGGACGAGCCCGTATCTCCCTATCAAAACTCACGCTCCCCTGGTACGATGGCGGTATCGCTCTGCCTGATATCAGACGTTATTACTGGGCCTCACAATTGAGTGCAATTAACCATGTGACGTACTCTCCAGGACCCGCTCCCGCTTTCGCTATGGATAAACTCCTGTTGCCGGGCGGCAACTTCAATAGAGCCTTATATTCGAAGTCACCACTCCGGCTCTTAACTGGTCCCACGAAGTGTGCCGTACGTGCCTGGAAGGATGCGACTGTGGCCACAGGTTGGGGCGATAGATTGACGCGTATGACCCCGCTGTAAGATTCTGAACGGCTGGGTAACCTGTGGCGGACGAAAGGGTTTGATAGATGGGATATGATTGGTATCAGCAAGGTGGAGGATCTTTGGGCCAGAGGAACGGTAAAATCCTTTGAGGCCCTGAAGGTAGAGTATCAACTGAATGACAAGGAGTGTTTTCGCTACCTTCAGGTGCGACACGCCCTGCTTTCTGCTTTTCCCCCCGGGATGGAAATCCCCCAGTTGTCCCCGCTGGAAGATCGTATTCTCGACGGCCATGTCCTGGATAGTACGATTTCCTTCATTTATAAAAAACTCATTAACACTAGGGCTGACCTTCTGGTGAAGCTTCGGGCCTCCTGGGTAGCAGATGGTCTCGAATTGGATGACGAAGACTGGCAAATGGCGATTTCCTCCCCTAAGGAGGTGGCTATTCCGGCTCGGCTCCGTTTTGTGCAATTGAAGATCCTCCATCGAGTCTAAGTGGCTGGTATGCGTCTGTTACGAATGGGGCTCGCAACTGATGGATTGTGTAGGCGTGGCTCTGGTGTGAATGGTACTTTTCTTCATATTTTGTGGGAATGCCCGGTTATTTCTGCTTACTGGTCTTGGATCCATGATGTGATGGGGCGTGTTACTGGGGTCCCCCTCCTTCCTGAGGTGAGGCGCTGCCTGCTTAATGTATGGGAGCCTACGGATTGTACGGCCGCTCAGACCTTTTGGATCACCCTGGGCAACATGGTTGCCAAGAGGGACATAGCGCAGCTTTGGGGCTCCCACAGACCGCCTGGACTTAGTGCCTGGAAAAATAACATGGATTGGTGCATGTTTCGGGAGAAAACGGTTTATGAGGCTCGGGGTCGTCCTAAGAAATGGGGTAAAATCTGGGCGCAATGGAATGAATACCGTGGTGACATTTGTACCCCGCCACTTGATTACACTGACACCATTCCCTCCTCCCCATAATTGACGTTCCCTTAATCAGAGTCCATTCTTAACACTCCTTTCATTGTTTTCCTCCCCTAGTAGATCTACTTCCATTCTTATATACAGATTTCCCGCTTTTCCTCCCCTCCCGTGAACTTGCCATTGCTTTACCATGTATTTGTTTTTGTTGTTTGTTTGACTTCGACAAAAATACAAAATTGAACCTTCAGTATCCTTCATATGATGTTTTATGCCACTACACCGTAATGGAGCGATAAACGGCCTTTTCCGCAATGTAATGTGGTGGATATTTGCTTTCTTGTCATAGCGGCCGGCCCGAATGGGTTGTAGGCAGACGCTGTGTATTGTGCATTTGATAAATAAAGGTTTTCCAAAAAAAAAAAAAAAAAAAATGGTAGAAAACACTTTTTTTTTTTTTAACCCCTCACCCCCTCCTTTTTTTACGGCCCCCGGTGCAATCACCCCAAAAATTTCCATGCACAACAAGACTCTTTATGACATTTTTTTTTAAGGAAATTTTTGTGAAGGTTCGTCAAATGGTCCGAAGATATAGGCAAGTCAAAAAATGTTTTTTATTTGGAAACATGATCCTAACTAGAACTACCTTACTGCCAGCCACCAGTAGTATGTGTATATATATGTGTGTGTGTGTATATATATATATATATATATATATATATATATATATATATATATATATATATATATATATATATATATATATATATATATTTTTTTTTTTTTGTCCACAAGGTTGCCCTTAAGGAGCCGCTACACACAGAGGGGTTACAGCACAAATCGCCACAGGTAGCTCCGTTCACAGCATGCCCCACAGCTCTTCATTCATGCCATACGCGTTTCGAGCGAATTAGCCGCTCTTGTTCACTGGCTAACAATGACGCAAGAAGCAGGCTCATTGAAACCAATTAATTTATTGGAATAGCGAGTCACGCTCATGTGGGCGTCTTGCAGGCATTCTGGTAGCAGTAGTCCAAAAATAATGCAGTGACTCCCAGTTTCTTCAAAACAAGTATGCTGCGGCCTTTCATCATTCAAATGTAACTGTCCTGGTTAGGTGAGGAGCGCTGTTTGCACCACTGTCCACAGCGCCAATATATGCCTGTGACTGAGGCCCCCTCTGTATCAGCAAGAGTCCATAAATCACGGCTCTCGGGATCCGCCCGACAGCGGCGGGGCAGCTCCGCGACCGAGCCAGCCGCTCAAAATTCTGTCCACAAGGTTGCCCTTAAGGAGCCGCCACACACAGAGGGGTTACAGCACAAATCGCCACAGGTAGCTCCGTTCACAGCATGCCCCACAGCTCTTCATTCATGCCATACGCGTTTCGAGCAAATTAGCCGCTCTTGTTCACTGGCTAACAATGACGGAAGAAGCAGGCTCATTGAAACCAATTAATTTATTGGAATAGCGAGTCACGCCCATGTGGGCGTCTTGCAGGCATTCTGGTAGCAGTAGTCCCAAAATAATGCCGTGACTCCCAGTTTCGTCAAAACAAGTATGCTGCTGCCTTTCATCATTCAAATGTAACTGTCCTGGTTAGGTGAGGAGCGATGTTTGCACCACTGTCCACAGCGCCAATATATGCCTGTGGCTGAGGCCCCCTCTGTATCAGCAAGAGTCAATAAATCACGGCTCTCGGGATCCGCCCGACAGCGGCGGGGCAGCTCCGGCATACAAAGACTACCATAACCATCATGCCTGTATTCACGACGCCCATTGGGGCGGGACTTACCAATGAATAAATGTGATGTTTGCATACTGCCTGCTTCTTCCGTCATCTTTGCCAGTGTACAAGAGCAACAACCTATGCTCGAAACGCGTATGGCTTAATTGGAAAGCTTGAGGCATGCTGTCAACCCTGCTACCTGTGGCCGTTTGTGTGTTACCCCTCCGAGTGCGGCAATTCCTTAAGGGCAACTTTTGTGGATAGAATATATAAATATATATATATATATATATATATATATATATATATATGTGTTTGTAATAATCGTAGCATGTGCATGCTCTATGTACTTTTGCAAAAAAAAGTGTTGGTCCCGGATGTTTGCAACTTCTCTAGTATTGTATCTTTTATAGATTTACATGCTTGAATGGGACTCCCACCATGACAAATGGGAAGATTCAAGCATGTGAATCTATTATTCTGTATTGAGAACTCACCTACTTTTTTTTGTGATTCACAATCCCACGAGAGTCCTGCAAGAATGTAATTATTTTTGTAAACCATATACATTTGTTTGATTACAGTAGTTATCCCTTCGAGACCTCCTCTCTAAATCTAGTGGGACAGCATGCATTTCTGCTGCCCCCTCATATAGCTTGTTTACTTAATTTCCACAACACCTGCAATTTTTCACAGTAAAAAGCAACGGTGGCCATTTCAGTCAAAAAATCCAACCACTAGCCAATCCGAGAACTTGCTCTTGCAGGACTCACGGAATCCTCTTGCTCCCCTGCAAAAAAGAGGCTCCTGCAAAAAACTAGCCTCTCTACCAATCGCAGGGCTCCAATTTTGATTTTATGATCTTGCTTGACACCTGCAAGACTCTCTCGAGCCCAACTGCCAAAATATTCAATAATTTTTTACACTTCATTTCTCAAAAACTGTTGAACAGCTTTACACCAAATCACGAAAAGTGCAATCTGCTTACCAACATATAGCTTCCTGCAAAAGTTGGTGTAATTCCGTTCAGCAGTTTTTGCTGTAGCCCATCTTAAAGAAGTCTATGGGAAATGCATAGGAATTTTGTGTTTTGGGACACTCCTTTTTTTTCTCAGCCCCTGCTTGACAGATCACCCTGAAACATTACATGCACAAACTACTCGAAAAGTAGCACCTTTTTGGAAAGTTTCGTAGAGATTCGTCAAATGGGGCCAAAGTTATTAGCAACACAAAAACACTTTTTGGTGACCACCACTAGGTAATACACACACGCAATATTTTAAGTGTAATTGTAATCTATATATTCTGAGCTATAGGTTGTCATGTAAAATGTCACATGTTACGTTTTTTTTTAGTGGTCTTGTCTGTAAAGTGAGCGCAGGAAATGACAGTGCGTGCCTTACCTCAAACTATTTAGCCGCCCTAGGAAGATTAGAGCCAAAACTCATTCCTTTGGTGATTGCCTTCAGATACTGGGGAAAGGTGAGTGCACACTCCTTATAATTTATTACATTCATGCATAATAAGTCTTCTTTTTAGTAATTCTTTTTTGATTAAAGAATTTTTGGGTGTGTGAGAAAAATCCGTATAAGAAATATGTTCCTTTTCATATGTAAAGTGTAATGTTCAGCCTGAATCGTATCATCAACAACCGCATACCATGCATTTTCTCTTGCTCTTGATGCAGGTCCCGCACACTACATCAGTTACTTAACCCACAATCGACTGGATAATATTTTGTGCCAGCTTTTTTTTTATATTTTGTTTTTTAATGCACACACTGGCCTATATAGTAACAATGGATGCTTCTGTCCAATTTGTAATCAAGAGCAGTTGTCATCTCGGAGTTCCATAACCCTGTAAAAGAGCTTGGCATTCAGCCTTGTCCCTCAGTGTGATCACGTAACTCTTTGGTGACTTGCAATATCCTTTCTTATGTACAGCAGGGGCACTTTATGGCTCAGCTGTGCATTATCTGATCATGATTGATAACATCGTTTCAAATACATGCAGAGTTACACCTTACTTTTTTTATGCTTGCACTTGGTTTGGTTTACGTCACTTTGCAACAAGAAATATCTGAAAGAGACACGTTAGTGATAGATTCCTTACCTTAGAATATCCCCAGGCGTCAGACTGGATTCGGAAACGTTTGCGTAGCAGTACCCTTGCTCGTCTGTAGGCGTCGTCTGCGGCTCCGCGTCCGTCGTGGGCGTCGTGGGCGCCGTGATGACGTCGTCGGAGTACTTAGACGCCGCCTCCGCGTGCTGACGTCAGTTCTTTTTTTCCGCGCCAGCCAGCGCAGATCTGGAAAGAGCAGTTACCCAGTCAATTTTTTACTATCTTTTTGATCATCCCTCGAAGTCTTACGACTCCGATCGGTGCCTTAGGGATGCCCGGATTTAAACACTGTGGGAGTGCGACCGCACGATGTCGGTGGTCACGGACCCTCACCACCTGTGTTTGACCTGTCTAGGCGTCGACCACGACGAAAAGGCCTGCTCTAACTGTCGGGCCCTATCTTCGAAAGCCAGACGGGAGCGGTCCCGCAGGCGACTCGAACTCCGGCAGTCGGGCCCGCGCCGCGTGAGGTCCCGGTCCCACAGGAGGTCCCGGTCCCACAGGAGGTCGAGGGACAGGTCGCGGGGACGGAGCCACCAGAGCTCCGGGAGTCGGCACCACTCCTCCGGGTCGAAATCGTTGACAGGTAAGAAGCACAAGAAGTCGAAGAGGCGTCATCGCTCTTCTGACTCCCCCTGACGCTCGCGCGATGCGGCCGGGGGTTCGGGCTACATCGCCCACGCGGCTCCTCTGGAGTCGCGGGCGTCGCGGCCTGCCCCACACCCTCCAGTCCCTGGGCTGAACGCGACGCCGGAGGAGATTGAGCGCTTACTCATGGCCATGAGGTCCCTTTCTCCTCCGACGGGCTCCGCGGCGCCTACGGGCCCAGCGGACTCGTCTGGGGGCCCTAGCGGGTCGGGGGCTTCGCCTCCGACGCTGTTGGGTGCTTCGGCCCCGGCGCCGCAGGGCCCCAGGGTCCCGACACGCCCGGCGCCGCAAGGTCTAGCGGCCCCCGGCGCCGCCGGCGCCTTCGGGCCCGGTGCCGCGGGACACCGCTGGACCTTCCTCGGGCTCTGGATCATCACCGGTGGACCTTACGACCCCCCCGGCGTCGGTCCGTCAGGTGTCGCCTCCGGCGCCGTCTTCGGGCGGCTCCGCCCCCGATTCCTCCTTTATTCCGGTTCCGACGTCGGAGCGGCGCCGCATCCGACGCCGTTTGGAGATTTCCACTTCTACGAACCGGCCCCATTGGATTACACCCCTGAGTTTCAGGAGATGGATGAGGAGGAGGATTGGGAAGGGTCTGAGGACCCTCTGACCAGGGAGTGTCAGTCTCAAGCGGACTGGGCAGGAGACCTTGAGGAGGCCAGTGGCCTGGACACCTCTCCAGACACTGGTTTTGTCTCCCCTCCTACCGTGGCTTCGGAGGAGGGGGCAACCTATAGCGTGGTGTTGACGACGGCTGCCAATGCCTTGGCCCTTGAGCTCCCCGTCGCGGCCGTAAGGACTAACCTCTTCACTGAGGTCCTTAAACCGCAGTCATGCTCGGCCGAGCCTCTGCTGCCCTTTAATGAGGCCTTGACCGATGTTCTTTTGGGCACCTGGTCCAAGCCTGCTACGGGTTCGCCCGTAGATAGGAACGTGGCCAGACACCACCGCCCGGCCCCGGACGACCCATGTTTCCTGTCCTCCCACCCCACCCCTGAGAGTCTGGTCATCCAGGCCTCAAATTCCCAGACCGCATTCCCGTCGGCTCCGCCGGACAGGGAATCCAAGAGGTATGAGAATTTTGGTAAGAAAATGTTCTCCTTAGTTTGGGACTGCGGTCTTCCAACACCGCATGCCTCTTGGGCCGCTACACCCACTCTCTGTGGGAGACGGTGGCGGAAGTGGTGCCAGAGTGTCCGTTGGAGGTAAGGGCCAAACTCGGCCAAGCCCTTGTGGAGGGCCGGGATGCAGCTAAGTATTCTATCCGGTGTGGACTGGATACCACCGACTCGCTGGGCAGAGCGATGGCAACGAGGGTGGCGGTGAGACGCCACGCCTGGCTGAGATCCGCCAATTTTTCAGCAGACGTCCAGAACACACTGATGGACATGCCATTCGATGGCCGTCGCCTTTTCGGCGACAAGGCAGACCACGCGCTTGAGCGCTTTAAGGACTCCAGGGCTACGGCCAAGTCCTTGGGCCTCTCGGCCCCGTGCCAGCAAACGGCTGCTTTTCGCTCCTTTCGTGGCACAGGAAGGGGCGACCCCACACGTGCCGCCAGCCACTCGCCGCAGACTAACATCCAGCGCGGTGGCAGCCGTGGAAACCGCTGTGGAGGCGGTCGGGGACAGAGGCGAGGTCAGTCCACACCTTCCCCCGCAGCATCTGCCTCTAAACCCTCCTAGTCTGTGCTTTTCGGCCCATGTGACGCCAGTGGAGGGCAGGGTTCGCCATCACCACTCTCACTGGCGCACTGTCACTTCGGACAGGTGGGTGCTGCAGATCGTCCGGAGGGGCTACTCCCTCCCCTTCGAGAAGACTTCTCAAGCCATGCCACCGCAAAACCACCACGTTTCGGGGGATCACTTGCGGCTTCTCCAGGAGGAAGTTTCGGCCCTCTTGGCCAAGAGAGCCATCGAGCGCGTTCCTGGGCCAGAAGTAGGACGTGGTTGCTACTCCCACTACTGTCTGGTACCCAAGAAGGGCAAAGGGGGCCTACGCCCTATCTTGGACCTAAGGAATGTCAACGGCTTCCTCCGGAAGGAGAAGTTCAAAATGCTGACTCTGGCTCAGGTGTTGGCTGCCCTAGACCCAGGAGACTGGATGGTAGCGTTGGACTTGCAGGACGCGAATTTCCACATCCCCGTCCTGCCGGCCCACCGGCGTTACCTGCGGTTCACGGTAGGCCACGAGCACTTTCAGTTTACCGTGCTCCCCTTCGGCCTTACCAGCGCCCCACGGGTGTTCACGAAGGTGATGGCGGTGGTCGCAGCTCATCTGCGCAGGTCAGGGGTCTCAGTCTTCCCCTACCTCGACGACTGGTTGTTGAAGGCGGGCTCGCCCCAGACAGTCGTCAGCCACCTCCAGACTACGGCGGATCTCCTGCATCAGCTGGGGTTCTCCATCAATGTGCCGAAGTCACACCTGTGTCCCTCTCAGAAGCTCCTTTTCATCGGAGCGGTTCTGGACTTGGCGCAGTTCCGGGTTTACCCACCCGAGCAGCGGGTTCGGGATATACAGGCTCTGATTCCAATCTTCGGGCCTTTATCCCGGGTTTCAGTCAGGTTGACGCTGCGGCTTCTGGGGCTGATGGCCTCCTGCATCCTTCTGGTGCATCACGCCCGGTGGCGGATGCGGGCTCTGCAGTGGGACCTGAAGTTTCAGTGGGCCCAGCATCAGGGCAACCTGTCCGACCATGTCCTAATCTCAGGGCACTGCGAGACAGCTGCAGTGTTGGCTCACGGACCGCGATTGGGTCAGCGGCAGATCCCTCTCCCTTCCCCAACCGGAGCACGTAGTTGTGACGGACGCGTCCCTCTAGGGCTGGGGAGGCCACATGGGAGAGGCGGAGATCAGAGGCCTCTGGTCTCCGGCGGAGTCCCGGCTCCATATCAACCTTCTGGAGCTGCGGGCGATTTGTCTAGCACTGAACGCATTCCTCCCCTCTGTCCGGGGGAGTGTAGTGCAGGTGTTCACGGACAACACCACCGCCATGTGGTACTGCAACAAACAGGGCGGGGTGGGGTTGTGGACCCTCTGCCAGGAGGCTCTGCGCCTCTGGCAATGGCTGGAACATTAGGGCGTGACTCTGGTGGTTCAACACCTGGCCGGTTCTTTGAACGCCAGGGCGGAGAAACTCAGCCGCCGGTGCATGATGGATCACGAATGGCGTCTGAACTCGGACGTGACGCAAGGTCTCTTTCTGCAGTGGGGAGAGCCTTGGTTAGATCTATTCGCCACCGAAGAGAACGCGCAATGTCATCAATTCTGCGCGTTGGAATTTCCAAGGCGGCACTCGCTCGAAGACGCTTTTCGTCGCGAGTGGAGTTGCGGTCTGTTGTACGCCTTTCCGTCTATACCACTTCTGCCCAGAGTGCTGAAGAAGATCAGGCGCGACCGGGCACAAGTCATCCTTGTGGCTCCGGACTGGGCACGAAGGTACTGGTATCCGAGCTACTCAGTATGTCAGTCGATCCCCCGGTTCGTCTGCCTCTTCAGGAGGACCTTCTGTCGCAGCAGCAGGGGACGTTCCTCCACCCGAGCCTGTCCAGTCTCCACCTCCATGCTTGGAGATTGAGCGGCGACAGTTGAGGCCTTTTGACTTACCTCCTAAAGTTTGCAACATCATTCTGGCAGCCAGGCGTCCCTCCACTAAGTCGGTATACGCCTGCAGGTGGAACAGATTTGTGGCATGGTGCACAGCAAAGGCTGTGGATCCCCTCAATGCCCCTCTTTCTGAGGTCCTCCTCTTTCTTCTTTCTCTTGCCCAGCAGGGCTTTGCTCTGGGCACTATCAAGGGCTATCTTTCGGCTCTTTCAGCCTTTCTAAGGCTGCCTGATCAACCTTCTTTGTTCAAGTCCCCCATCGTTAACCGATTCCTGAAGGGCATCCCACATACGTTCCCTCCTGTTCCCTTCGTGATGCCCCAGTGGGACTTGAACCTGGTTCTAACGTTTCTGATATGCGCTCCCTTTGAGCCACTTCACAACTGTCCTCTTCGCCTTCTCACTTTGAAGACTGCCTTCCTGGTAGCCATCACCTCTGCCAGGAGAGTGAGTGAGCTCCAGGCTCTATCTTGTAAACCTCCCTTCCTTTCAGTCCATCCGGACAAGGTTGTGTTACGGACAAGGCCTTCCTTCCTACCCAAGGTAGTCACGGCCTGCCACATTGGGCAATCTATCACCTTGCCCACTTTCTTTCCGCCTCCGCATCCCTCGAGAGAGGAAGAGAGGCTCCACCGTCTGGACCCAAAACGTGCGCTCTCATTCTATCTGGATCGCACACGCCAGTTCCGGGTGGATGACCAACTCTTTGTTGGTTACGTGGGCGATAAGAAAGGGAAAACGGTGCACAAGCGGACCATCTCGCGGTGGATCATCTTGTGTATCCAGGCGTGTTACTCCTTGGCTAAGAAGGAACCCCCTGTGGGGCTGAGGGCTCATTCCACTCGAGCCACAGCGACTACAACTGCTTTGGGCCGAGGTGTGCCCTTGCAGGACATTTGCCAGGCGGCTACGTGGGCCTCGCTGCACACGTTTGCAAGACATTATTGCCTGGACAGTCAAGTCCGGAGGGATGGCTTCTTTTGCCGTTCCGTCCTCCAGGACTTTCTGGTGTGATTATTGTTTTGCAGACCCACCACCACGGGGTTGGTATTGCTGGGGTATCTATTCTAAGGTAAGGAATCTATCACTAACGCGTCTCTTTCAGAGGCACAAGTTACTACTTGTGTAACGATATATCTGTAAGAGACATTAGTTAGTGATAGATTCCTTACCGACCCACCCATCCTCCCCGTTCTGCGAACCGATATCTAGGGTTAAGGTCATCCCCTTTCAGGGCCCTAGTTTCATGGCACCAGTGTTGGTTTTTGGCATAGCCCTGCGTTTCTGGCGCGAAAAAGCTGTGTCTAAGAACTGACGTCCGCACGCGGAGGCGGCGTCTAAGTACTCCGACGACGTCATCACGGCTCCCACGACACCGACGACGGACGTGGAGCCGCAGACGACGCCTACCGACGCGCAAGGGTACTGCTACGCAAAAGTTTCTGGATCCAGTCTGACGCCTGGGGATATTCTAAGGTAAGGAATCTATCACTAACTAATGTCTCTTACAGATATATCGTTTCACAAGTAGTAACTTGTGCATTAAGATGATGCCCTTGAGGCGAATTTGCAGATCCATATGATCTCAATTGGTTATTATTGACATTGTTGCATAGAAAACTAGATTTGAAACCTGCCTTGTGCCCCCTCGCATAAAACTTTCTTTTAAGAAGTTGGGCTGATTGAGCTGAAGCGATAGTTAATTTTTATTTTTTTATTGCAAGTATATGATGCCACAATAGAAAAAGACATCATGTCCGTGACTAAACATGGTGTCCAGATGCTTGTGATGAAAACTTTACATTTAAAAAAAAATTAAAAACTTGCGTATAATTTTGATAGAAAGATACCAGATGCCTCCTATTCCGAGAAAGTGTCATCAGGAGATGTATAAAAACCTTGTTTTAGCACATCACAGGAAAATATGATACTTACTGGTGCAAATAAAATGAAGAATTGACATTTAATTGCTGTGACCTGAAGACATAGGTTAAACACACAAGGCTGACTAAAAAGAACTAAAGAAAAGTATAAAGAATGGAAAGAAAACTGTATTAGCAGAGTAAAGTATTGGTCTATCAGCCCTGGCACGGAACTGAATTTCTTTTGTGGCAAATGTGCACGTGTGCAACATGTGTTCATGAAAGGTGCCATTGCAGTGAAGACAACCAGTGATGGACAAGAGCTGACCCATTGTTCCAAGATGTATGCTGTGGTGTGCAGAACAATAATGTAAATGAGAGGTGAACAGTCCAATGGCAGAAGGTAGCTGACTTGAAGTCTCCTATTTTTATATTTATGACGTTTTTCTGACTTTATGAGGCTAGCGAAACTGCTTAAGTTATCTCATTAGCACACCTGCAAAGCTAAATATAATATCCTGGTGCATGCAACATTTTCGCTTTTAATCTTTTCTTGAACGTCGGACTCCAGGACTATGACAATTGCACTTCTTTATTTGGAAAAAATCTATTTTATATTATTTAATATAACAGCTCTCTTCCTTTGTTAGCAAAACTATTTTTAAGATCAGTAAATTCAAACCGTTGTATCCCAATGCATTTCGAGCTGTGAGCGCTTCAGTGGGTTGCAATCAAATAAGATACTTCAGTTTCTAGTTTTTTATTGTGCTGGTCGTTTTGTTTACTGAAGCCATATCGCAGCCGAGGATAGCTACTCTTGGAACTGAATTCCGCTCTGAACCAGTTCAGAGGAAGACTTGCACACTGAGCTTGGCACAGAGTGAACTTCCATCAGTTATGAAGCTCCCAGTGGTACCCGATGTGAGGCAGCTCAGGATCTATATCCACTCGTCCTCGGGGACGATTCTTGCTCGCCTACGTCAACACTGACCACAGGCAGAACTCAAAAATAACAGGAAGCTTACTTTTTAGGAGGGAATATTAGAAGGAATATCATCCTAAAAAAGAGTATGTACCAGGCTGCCAGTCCTGTACACAGACTCCTCCACAGCCCCCTACCATGACAGCATACACAACCCACCAGCTGACTATCACAAGGTCAAACTTTGTGTGCTAGAAGAGGAAGATGGCTTCTTGTGGAAAAACTCTTGAAGACTGAGATTGATGCAATTTTTGCCAGTGCTCAAAAGCATGACAAAATGAGCTTGTGGAAGCTTCATGGAACTTGTTAGTCCGAGTGGGTACGATCCCCCCCCCCCTTTCCCCGAGGGTAAAAAGCAAAAGTGCAAACCAGTCCCAGATGACCCTCTATACATCAAGGGTAGTGGCTCAGCAGTCCGCATGGCCAGGAAGAGAGTATAAGCCCAAGCTGTTCCTGATGACCTTCCTACTGATAAGGAAAATATTGAGGACTGATCAAACACCTGCCTTTAGTGCACTGGAGGAGAGTTGGTTCGGGAAAGCAAAAAGAAAATCTGTGTTTCTCCATAAAGTCCAAAAGTATCTCATCGATGTTACATTCAATGAGCAACATGTCTTCGAATCTCATATAGACCATATTCTTGAGAAAATCAAAAATGATACACCATCCCCAAAGACATAGGCCACTGTTAACCCTGTCTCCCAAAAACTGGGTTTTGTAAACAGTAGACAAGAGGAGTTGCCAAGGCTACTACCACAACACAGCTTACAGATTCCTGCAGCAGCTATACTTTCTTAAAAATATGCACTTCCAAGGCATACAGTCAAGGTGGCTCCAGGAAGGATACCAACCTTTAAGCAATGACTTGTCATTCATTCTACGATCGCTCAACAATTGTCTACTTAATTCCTTCCACTGTGATAGGACATAACTTCGGACAAGCAAGCCCTATTGTTCTTCAACAGGTGTACTTCTTAGAGTTCCTCACCACCAAATAGAACACCTTGACATCACATAGTAACAACAGTGAGAGTCGCAAAAGGAAATCCGGGCACATCTAAGCAACGGTGCCATTGAGCTGGTGCTCCCACACCAGCGGGGTCTAACCCTTTTCTCCCTGTACGTTCTCATTCCTAGAAAAGATGGTACCCTACAACCTAGTCTCTATATGAGCCTCAGATTCAATACATCCTGGTCAAGCACTTCACAATGATAACTTTGCTGGAAGTCATCTGTTAGACCAGTCAGCCTTAGGGTTGTTTTCTCCAAACTTTTTGCCTTCACTTCTGTTTTAATTAATTTGTTTTTTTTGGCCTTAGGACTCAGCACACTTTACCACTGCTTACGAGTGCTAAAGGGCTTATGCTCTCTCCTTTAACCCCTTCCATGCTCATGACGAACCCCAGCCGTCATGCACTACGGTGCTCGTGTGCTGATGACGGCTGGGGTTCGTCAAGGCCCACCCCTGTTCGTGTTGTTTACAGCACACCAGGGGAATCGCGGCCGCATGGAAGGGGTTAAACATGGTGAAATTGGCTTACACTCAATTGACACATTTAATTTACTCGTAAGTCCCTAGTAAAGTGGTACTACAATGGTACCAAAGGCCTGGAAATTAAATGCTACGATAGGGCCTGCAGCACTGATTGTGCCACCCACTTAAGTAGCAGTTAAAACTTGTCTGGGGCTTGCCATTGCAGACTGTGTGTGCAGTTTTAAATTGCAGTTTCTACATGGCAAAATTAACTTTTTGCCTGGCCTAAATCCTCCTATTGAAAGGTGCGTTTTATTTAAAAGTTGGACATGCACTTTAAATTTTTTACATGTCCTGACAACGACAAACTCTCAAATATATTTTTTTATTATTGCAAGGCCTACTTTTTCCGTAGGATAACATTGGGGCACCTTATTGCATTTCGTAAGTGTGTGTGATATTTAGTTTATTAGTTGATAAAAACCATAAACATGAAATCAACTAAATAATGATATCCATATATATGAGTATAAAAACATAATACAGGCGCAGACTTAAAAAGCAAATATAAAATCAGACTGACCATAGGAGCAAATGAGAGGCGCATCGCTTAGACCTCACCAAGTTCAAGGCATTGTATGGTGACCTAAATACAACACTCAAGCTTTGAAGGATTCAGGGCTTCATATGGATACCTCACCCACCCCGGAATAGCAGCAGATTTAGAAACCTGGAACACTGCTACCTAGGTATTATACTATAAAGTGCGTAGTTCATAGCACAGTGCTAAGTGCAACCACTTCTCCTCCTGGCACTCATCTCCTTGTATCTGTTGGGGCCTATAACAGTGTTCGACCAAAATAGATTACTGATTTACAAAGGCATAAACATAATAAAAGAACACGGGTTAGGGCACATCCAACCAATCATAGCGGCAGATAATGTACAAAGGACGTGATCCTTATGCTAAAACCACAGAGGGATCACTCTCGCCCATCAAAACACAGCAGCGCAGTAATTAAACTAGAAAGAGAAAAGCGACTAGTTATAAAATGCGACCAGCATAAAGAGTATAAGAATGCCCACATGGATCTTTGCCACCTCTGACCGGGCAGAGAACAAAATTCCTCTCACTCACCAGCCTCGTATGCCTCCTAGTAGCCCATCGTTCTGGAGCTTGCTATGCCCAACTGCGCAAAGCTATTGCAACCCTTCCTGTATTAAAGCAGACTGGGGGGTCCCTGTTTGGAGAGGTCCTCTACACTGATCAGGTCTTTAAAAATGTGAAGAACCTGCACCAGCCAAATATTTAACTTGATGTTTCAGTGGTTTAAAGACTCCACCACTGCTGAGTTGCAGGCTCTTATTCATTAGTCTAGACATTTTTTACGTAACAGTGGCCTCTGATGCCCCAGTAGGCTATGGCAGAGGCAAAGGATATGCAAGAATGTCTCCTTTGTCAGGTGACATAAACAACACCTTTATCCTCTGAGCATCCCTCCTTCTGCCGCTTAGGAACAAAGTCCAGGAAAGGGAGCACCCCAAATCTCATTACCATACATTCCTCTTAATGGTCACAGAATGTCACTTCAAAATAGGGCTGTTCCTGTTGGGCATTGTAGGAGTTTAACACCAGCCACCTATGTGCTTGCTTGGCTAGTGCCATTTTATCCTCCAATCGACTTTTCTGACGGATACATTTGTTCACTGCTTGCTTAAATATTTGTTTACTTGTATCCATTTGCCATAGTTCACTAAGGTCGAGGTTCTCAATACTGTCTTGCAAATGCTGATTGATGCGTCTTTTCCTTTTTGTAAGTTAATTTCAGTTCAGACATAATGCGCCATTGAGTCATTAGGAGCATTCCTCGTTTTGTGACGGCGCCTTAAGGAGGCCCCTTGTCTGGCCGAGGATTGCTTTACCAGAGAAAATCAGTCTGACTTGCGCAGGCTTGGCCGACCTCAGCAATTGAAAGACTTGTTTTAGGTCAGTATTGTAAGCTTCTCCAAGAGGTTTGCATCTTCACCAAGCAATATACGATAAGTTCGGGATCAATTTTGCCTTTATTACGGTAATGAGAGATTTAAGGTTATTACCCCAGAGGCTTTTGGATAAGGTAAAAAAGGAAATGTTTAGTGCATTCGCTTTACTTCTAGTAGATTGCTTTTGTGCCTTATAGGAGGCCCTCGAGTCCAGTTTAAAGCCCACATATGTATATGTGGCTGTTCCTTCTTTCGAGACCCTTTAATTAGCCATTTTCTATGCTTAGTAATTCGCCGGTTTAGAAAGGCTACTTTTGTCTTTCTTAGGCTAATCTCTAGTCGATTGTTGTCCGAATACACCGCAAGTCGGTTGTTCAGTCTTTGTAACCCTACTCGTGTGTTACTTAGTAGGAGCAAATCATCTCCATTCTGTATGTTAGACATGGGCAGACCACCAAGCCCCACAGCATGATACACCTCTGGACAGGTGACTCCCATCCTAACTAATATCTTTGTATAAAGTAACATTATTGCCCCAGAAGCTTTTGCTGGATCTCCCAGCATGTAGCTTTTCCCACAGTTTGTCACGTGGAACATGGTCAAAAGCAGCCTTGAGATCGCAAAGCACATGAACAACGGTGTGCAGGTATCACTTCCTCTCTTCATGATCAGAACCATGGTCATCAGAATAGATAGGGTTCTTTGTGAACCCTGCCTGATTCATGGGCAATCTTCGAGCCTCTGATGAGCACTCAGATTTTGTAACAACATGGTTGAGAAGTATTTGAGGTCCACATCTGACAGTGCTGTCAGATTATATCTGCTTGGGGCAGAGGCTAACCCACCTTTGAAGATGGGATGATTAATTGAACTTTCCCAACGTTTTGGTATGCCTTTAGAGACTTGGTGTTAAACATCAGGGCCAAGAAGTTTGCCCACATTGGAATGTTTTGTTTTAAAAGCGCTTGAGTGATACCATTTGGACAAGGTGCACAGTTGGAACATGAGTCCTATATAATCTTGACTATGGACGAAGTAGAGAATTTCAGTGGATCTTAATCAACAAGGGTGTTGCAAGCATGTGGCATTCCCCTGAGGGGATTGGAATGTCTGTACACCCTGAAAAGTGTGATTTCACATAGTTCACCCACTCATCCTCACTTACGTTCTCATTATTTGTCGCCCATGGGCCACTTTATATCTCATTAATCAGCTCCCAAAATTTCTTTGGGTCATTTTTCTTTGAAGAATGTAAAAGCTTGACCCAAAAAGCTTCATTTCACAAATGGGAGTCTAGAGGGAAAGACAAACAGAACTAGGACGCCCTCCACTCTGAAAGCTCATACACAAAACAGTCCTAATTCTTATGGCAATATTCATTTGTTAGACTGTAAAACATTCATGGTCACAATTCGTTATCCACGGGATCCCTTTAGTCTAAAGAAAATCCTCAGATGTTCCAATCTATTGCCTCTCTAAAATGACAACCTCTCTGATTGCTACAAACAAGACAGCACAGACAAAAAATGTGTGAAAAAGCGAGATGGCACCTCACGGGCGCACCACCAATGGGGCCCCTGGTTGGTACTCACCAGGATGGCCCTGTTCTCATCATTGGTGCCATCAAGCTAAAACCAAAAGACGTGCCTCGACCCTTAAAAAATAAAAGGACAGTGAATGGTGCAGTGGACACAACTTATATGTGACAAAACTAACAACATATAACCCTCGAGGGTTGAGAGGACGCCGACCGCTACTTTCACACCGTACCTTTTTGAAACGGGGAGTAAGGACCAGGCTCACCTAAGGGAGCTGGATTCCGATTTTAACATAATCACAACACTGGTATGAGAGACAAATCTGCATGAAGGCACCCTAACTTCAGTGTCTCTTGCAGTGGCATTTAAAATGTATTGCCCTGAAGAAATTGCCATAAGTCAAAGGCAATGAAACATGTCGGCTGTAAGTAGAGAGTAAATCGATTGGTAGTATTTTCTCTCTTCTTTTTTAGTATATGTGTACTCACTGGTTTGCAACAGAGAAGGGAATGAGAATAAAAGTTTATGGCCCCAGTTGCTCAGTGACTTATATGTAATATGTTATATGTTGTTAGTTTTGTCACATATAAGTTGTGTCCACTGCACCATTCACTGTCCTTTTATTTTTTAAGGGTCGAGGCACGTCTTTTGGTTTTAGCTTGATGGCACCAATGATGAGAACAGGGCCATCCTGGTGAGTACCAACCAGGGGCCCCATTGGTGGTGCGCCCGTGAGGTGCCATCTCGCTTTTTCACACATTTTTTGTCTGTGCTGTCTTGTTTGTAGCAATCAGAGAGGTTGTCATTTTAGAGAGGCAATAGATTGGAACATCTGAGGATTTTCTTTAGACTAAAGGGATCCCGTGGATAACGAATTGTGACCATGAATGTTTTACAGTCTAACAAATGAATATTGCCATAAGAATTAGGACTGTTTTGTGTATGACCAAAAAGCTTCATGCCTGCTTTTCTTGAGAGGCCAGACCTCTTGTTTAAGCCTCCTCTGGTCATCGTGCAGTTTTTTTTAGCAGGGCGGATTTTTGCAGAAAACACTGCAGTTGCTGTAGAGATCTGCTGATCCAGGATCTTATCAGGAGAATTGGCCTTGGTGCACTGATAGCCCTTTTTTAATTGGTGCTTGCACATTTATGGAACCCGATAGCCGGATATTTTGCACCCCACCGCTCGGAGAGGTATTCCCAAACCTTTATTGGATTCAACTTACTGGTCAAAGCTACTTCCAGAATCTCTACTGGGTCAGCCGCCAAAGCATGGCTATTATCTGCATTCTACTTTAGACGTTTTCAGTGTGGGCATCTTCTTTTAAGATTCTAGTGTAACCAAGTCTATTCATGTTTACTCTAATCCAGATGGTTTACGGTTGATAATCATACTCAATGATGCCATGGAGTAGTCCAGGTATAAAACCATTTTATCCAAGGACCACGAAGGTCCACGTTCGGGGTTGTCTCCTAGGAGGCGACCATTCAGGACTACTAGTCCAGCCAATTTACAAGCTCTCGGGAGTTTTTTCCAGGTCTTATCTTGTCTCCTGTAGAGCGGATAGCTTTAGGTGGGAATGGTACCAAGCATGTCGTGATCCTTGTCTAGGGGCTGGAAAAGCTTTAGATAAAAAAAACTGTGATTAGAAGGTTGGCTACTACCCTTTTCAGCTCCACTAAGAAATTAATTTGCTTATCCACTGCTGTAGATCTTTTTCCTGGATTAATGTATACATGTCTCTTGCATCACTATTATGTCAAAGTTTTTCAGATATTCCAACAGGGAGGCATACTCAATTTTCCGTAAAAGTCCTCCCAGATTTCAGGAGCGTATGCTTAAAAATTACCCTCACTGTTTTACGTGTCATGGAAGGCGCTCCTTTCAATTCTTGTGATGATACGCTGACAGGGCTGATGGAAGCCAACTCCAGCTATCTACCTGGGTATCAGGTTTGACAGCAAACTGTCCTGGTTAAAACAGTAGGTTGACACTTAAACACAACTCTCTCCCTATTTTAAAAATCCATGGAGGGAGTACTTCAAAAGCCATAACCCCTGCGATTGAAGTGTTTAAAGCTAATGCACAATCTGCTGCCTTATATGGCGCCGAGATCTGGGACAGAACATTTGATACTGACGAGAACATGTTCTGTAGGCGTCTATTGAGATTACCAGCAAGAACACCCTTAGTCCCCGTTTTTCTAGATATCAACCTAAAACGTACAGACCATCTGTGTTGGTTGAGGCCATTGCTCTATTGGGTAAGATTATGGTCCACCCCGGAACTCGCGGAATTGGACACTTTCAATTCGATCAAGTGGCTGAGAGACATATCCATATGGCTTACAAAAATAGGTCTTTCACACTTCTGGAAAAATCCAACCACCTTGCAATCCAACTGTAAAGATCAGGTAAAAACCGGTTTTTGGTATTACATGAATAATAATGTATATGAACGTGCCACTGGTTCATTAACACTCAAGTTTTTGCTATTCAAGGACATTCCCATATTTGAACAATTTATGGATGAAGTTGAACCACCTTTGGCGAAAACTATATACCTTCAATATAGATATGGGGTTTTACAAATAAATGCAAATACTTGCCGGTGGGGAAACTCCAAATCCAACGGGAATGACCCATATTGCAAATTGTGTGATTTGAAACAAAATGAAGACGAGGCACATATCCTTTTCTTTTGCCCATTATATAAATCACAACGTACGAAATGGATTAAACCTCTTTGTAAAAATCTGGGCATACGTTCATACAAAGAGGCAGAAAGATTACTTAGATCTTCGACTATTCGGTTGATAACCTTTGGAGTCAGTCGGTACCTCCTTAGTGTCTGCTTGATTAGGAAAAAATATGGACTAAAAACATAGATTATAACATTTTTTAACTACTGGCATTTTAACTATTTAAATGATGTATATAGTTGTTTTTATCATTAGGTCTTGTAAACTAAATATAAACTGGAACAAACCCTGTCTACCATGAATGTTGAAAAAGTAATGTATCCCCACACAAATTGTAAATAACTTGTGATTTTGCCCGGAGACTTGACATATGTACATACTGTATCTTTTAAAGGTGTTATTTTGTTTTTAAAAATCATGTCATAAATGTACTTTTTATGTGTTGGCTTTATGGCAAAATGTCGAATAAAAGCTTTACAACAACAACTCCAGCTATCCCTTTTACTTTGCTTGGACACGTATCTTCTGTGGGCTGTGTCCATGGGCTCCATTGATGTTTGGATCATCAACCCGAGTAGCTTGGGGGTGGGTTGGGGGGAGGGGGGTATACCAGTCCACTTCGCCTATCAGTATTGAGGTTGTTGAGGTTATTGTTCCTTTTCCCTTTACAGACTGGTCTAGCTGTAAAAGAAGGGTAGGGTAGCGATCCTTCTGGAATGTTACTAACTCTTCAACAGGTCCTTGTTTGCTAGAATTGTTACTTTAAAACACAGGGAATTAAATGTGATCAGAGTGGTTTCTGATGTCTGCTTACCGCGAAGGGGTAAAATTGGATAGGAAAAAGGTCTTGAGACACCTTCACCAACCCGGTAGGTAGTTGATTAATTTAAGGAAGTTCACTTGGTTTAGGATATCGTGTGTTACCCTGGATTTAAATTCTGGAATCCACAGTATGCTTACCTTATGGCCATACTCTTCTATGGGAGCTTGCCTGTAGTCATTGCCTTTGTCGTTTCTGAGAATGCAAAAGAGGGAAATTTGACTGGCATCTGACTTGGACGGATTGCAGAGGAGATTCTCACGAATGCTCAATATCTTACTAACAAACAGAATTACTTGGATTGTTAGTTATTTCTTCGGAAGGTACTAACTCGCCTTGTGGCTGCTGAAATATATATTCCGATGGATACATCTGCCTGTGGATTCCTCACCTTTTGAATAACCATTGCGCCAGCATTCCACAGAAACCTTTTCCTTACCTTTCCCACGTCGATGAGGACATCACAATAGCATAACTAAGCTCGCGACGCTGTATGATGTCTTCGGAGCCATAAGAAGACCTTGTCGGCGTGTTGACGTCAGTTACCTTTTATCCGCGCCTTCGACTTGTAACAGTTTTTTCTAGTTCTCCTTTTCTGTGTAGTCTACTTTGTTTCAGTTTTCCAGTAACTATTTTTGCAAACCTGGCTGCTCAGAAGAAGCCTGGCTTTGGTGTTTGTCATCAGACCACACGTCAAAGAGTGTTCTTCCTGCCATCGGATGAATCTGAAGGCTCTAAAGGAAAGGCAGGATAAGCTGTTCATGGCCCGGGTGAAGAAGAGGGGTTGGAAAAGGACCAAGTTGAGGTCAAAGTCGCTGACTCCACACTCCTCGAAGTTTTCTAATAAGCTTAAGCAAAAGTAACGACACAGGTCCAAGCATCGTTCCACGAAGGAGAAGTCATCGAAGTCAAGGTCTCTGGTCCGACGCAGCCATTGGAAAGATATCTCTCCTTGTCCTACTCCACAGGTGTCGCTGGTGCGCACTTTGACACCGAGGGGTTCTCCGGCGCTGAGGGACTCTGACACCCATAAGAGTCACCTGTGCCTGTGGACGCTCCAATCCCGGATCGGGATTCTCCAGCGTCGCAAGCAGAGCCTGTTCCACAACTTTGATCTCCCTCAGGTCAGGCTTTTCCGGATCTGGATCCTTTTCCAACTCCAGGTGCGGATCCATCGCTTTTCCTAAATGCGATGTATGGCATGTTTGCCAGGGCGGCTAACCCATCCAGTGTGTGTGGGTCTGCTTTCTTTTAATTTGGGTGTTCCTCAATACTATGCTTAAGCTCCATTCCTTCCTTTCATGCCAATGACTCCGTCTTGGCCCTTCCCGACGCCGAGGTTCCTGACGCCAATACCTTTGCTTAAGGGAAGGTTGGACTATTCTCAGTCGTCGGGGTCTGCTCCAGCGCCTACTCTACTTCGATCGGCGCAGCTACCCACATCTGAAGGTCTTCCATAGACGCCGGTTCAGAGATCTCCAGTGCCGCTTTTGGCTCCACTGACACCGGCTCCAAAAATTCAGTCAAGGAGAGAGGCCCAGAGACTCATGGAAGAAGAGGAGTTTCAGGAGCAACAGCAGACTGAGGAGGGTGAGAATTTGGACTCCATGGATGATTTTGCCGGGCTGCAAGAGACCAGTGGGCTTGATACCTCCCCAGAGTGGGAGCTCCCGTCCCCAAAGGCTCTTCCTTCTCAGGATGTGGCCTCTTATCATTTAGTAATTAGAAAGGCTGCTGACGTCCTGGACTTGCTATCACTGACAGCGGAGAACAAATCTAATATTTTGACAGAGGTGCTGCTATCTCCTTTGTCAGTAGAGCCTTTGCTCCCCTTCAACAAGACCTTAACGGATCCTATTTTGGATTTTTGGCAGAAGCCAATGTCTGCCCCTGCTGTTTCTAGATCCGTGGCAAGACGCTATAAGGTGGCTCCTGGAGACTCTACATTTTTATCATCACACCCCTCACCTGAGAGCCTTGTGGTACAAGCGTCTTGTTCTTTTAAACAGGCTGCTGGTTCTTTCCCTTCTACTCCAGGGGATAGAAACTCAAAAAAGTTGGAGCAATCCGCAAAGAAAGTGTTTTCGTCGGCCAGCATGGCCTTAAAGTCAACCAATGCCAAGTGTTTAATGGGGTGTTATATCCAAGCTTTGATGGACTCTGCCAAAGAGGTGATTCCCAAGATGCCGGAGGATGTCCAGGGTCATTTTGCTGAGTTATTATCGGATACCCAGGCTGCTGCTCGTCAAGTCATCCAGTCCGACCTGGATACAGCTGACTCTATTGCCAGGGTGATGGGTTCTTCTGTTGCGACCAGGAGATATGACTGGTTGAGAGGGTCACGGTTCTCTCCTGACGTCCGGGCTACGTTGTTTGACCGTCCCTTCAACAGATCAAGGCTCTTAGGGACCAGGGCTGATTCTGCTTTACAGCGTTTTAAGGATAGCATGGCTACTGCTAGGTCCTTGGGCTTGCAGTTACAAACTAGGGGCTTTGGCTTTCGTAAGTTCCGGGGCTTTGGAAATGCGGCCCCTTTTCGTGGCCGACGGCAACAGCAGCAGCGGCAGAACTCTCTGTATCGTTCTTACAGAGGGAAAGGAAGAGGTCATGTGTGGGGGGCTGCTCACCAGCATGTCTATTCCTCTTCCTTGTCCTCCTCCCTGCTGCTGGCTATCCAGGGAAGCAGCTCTAGATCCCCCATCTTGGAGCATGTTGGTCCTGTGGGAGGTTGGGTGTCCCTTTTTCTACATGATTGGAAATCTTTTACGTCATATATTTTTAGGTTTTAAATCTTATAGAAAACTGGTATGCCCTTCCCGGCTTTTTCCCCTCCTTTCCTTCCTCGCTAGGGTTGGCGTTTGGAAGACCATCTGAGGTTTCTGCAACAAGAGGTCCACTCCCTATTATAGAAAGGTGCGATAGAGATTGTTCCGAAACAGAAAAGGGGTCAGGGATGCCACTCCCGGTATTTCCTGACCCCTAAAAAGGACGTAATTTGCGGCCTATCCTAGTCCTCCGGGTTTTGAATTTCTACCTCGAACAGTAGAAGTTCAAGATGTTGACCCTAGCTCATGTTCTTCTGGTGCTGCAGCAGGAAGACTGGGTGGTGTTGAGAGATTTACAGGATGTGTACTTCCACATTCCCATCCTGAAGTCGCATCGAAAGTATCTCCGTTTTTACTGTGGGATCTCAGCATTATCAGTTTGCGGACCTTCCCTTTGGTCTTACTTCCACACTTCTGGTCTTCACAAGGTGATGGTGGCAGCTCATCTCAGAAGGTCGGGGATTCCTGTATTCCCCTATTTGGACAACCGGCTGCTCAAATCAAAGTCGCCAGAGATGGTGCTGCATTATCTGCAGATAACAGCTCGGCTGTTGTTCGACTTGTGCCTTCAAAGCGCAACCTGTTCATAAGGGCAGTACTGGACACTACTCCGAGTCATGCTTTCCCATCCCCTCAGCGGATTTCAGACATTCAGGATATAATCCCAATGTTTCAGGATGGGGCGGCTGTTCCAGTCCTGAGGGTTTTAAGTCTGCTCAGTCTGTTTGCTTCCTGCATTCTGTTGGTCATCCATGCACACTGGTACATGAGGGGGCTCCAGTGGTGCCTCCGCTGGCAGTGGGTTCAACACAACAGATCTCATGGAGGTGATCTGAATTTCCAGAGACGCTGTAGCGGAGCTGTCTTAGTGGAGTGTTCCAGGCAACCTCTCTCAAGGGTGGCCACAGTGATAACGGATACATCCACTCTAGGGTGCTCATCTGGGGGATCTGGAGATCAAGGGGCTTTGGTCTCCAGAGGAAAGATTGCTTCATACCAATCTTCGGGAATTGCGGGTAATACGTTTGACTCTAAAGGCCTTTCTTCCCTATCAGGCCCTGACGGACAACACTACAGCAATGTTGTACATCAACAAGCAGAGAGGAGTAGGGTCGTATCGCCTCTGCAGAGAGGCTCTGCGACTCTGGTCCGGGGCTCATGACCACCGGATTTGTGTAATTGCATATCATCTGGCCGAGTGCTGAATGTGCATGCAGACTGTCTCAGTTGGCAATACTCGGCCGATCGCGAGTGGCGCCTTCATCCGGAGGTAGTCAGTCACATTTTCGGGATGTGGAGATTTACACTGTTGGACATGTTTGCCATTCATAAGAACGCACACTGCCTGTCGTTCTGCAGCCTCCAGTATCTGATGCGGGGTGCGCTGAGGGACACGTTTCAGTTGGATTGGGGCTTGCTGCTTCTTTACGCATTTCCTCCCATACCCTTGATTCCTCTGGTTCGGAGAAAGATTTGCCAAGACCGGGCCCAAGTCATATTGATTGCCCGTATTGGCCAAAAAGGGTGTGGTACACAGACCTTCATCTCACCCTCCGTTCCGTCTCCTTCTCAGGACAAACCTCCTCTCACAGTCGCTGGGGCAGGTTCTACACCCCCACCTCCAGAGCCTGCACCTTCATGCCTGGAGATTAAACAGGGCAACGTGAGTATTTTCTCTCTCCCTCCGGATGTGGTGAATGTTCTTTTATCACCCAGGAGGCACTCCACCAAATCTGTCTATTCCAGCAGGTGGTCCAGATTTGTTTGGTGGTGTGGGGAGAAATCACTGGATCTTTTGAAGGCTCATTTGTCTGATGTTGTCAGTTTTTCTTTCTTTTGCCCAGCAAGGTTGTGCTGTGGCGTCTGTTAAGGGCTATTTGTTGGCTTTAACAGCCTTCCTTTTGTGTGCCTGACAGCCCTCATTGTTTAAGTCTCTCATCGTTATGAGGTTCATTAAGGGTCTCACTAACACATTTCCTCCCACTCCTTTTATTTGATGGGGTCTCCGTTTGAGACCCTTCATTGTTGCCTGTTGAGGCTCCTCACTTTTAAAACAGTTTTCCTTATTGCTGTTACTTCTGCTAGGAGGGTAAGTGAGCTTCAGGCTCTTAGTTCTAAGCCTCCCTTTACCACCATCTATGCGGATAAGATGGTTCGCAGGATCAGCGCTGCTTTACTGCCTAAGGTGGTGACTCCCTTCCACTTGGGACAGTCTATCACCTTGCCTACTTTCTATCCTCCCCTCGCCCTTCCAAGGAAGAGGAGAGACTTCATCGCCTGGACCCCAGGTGGGAAGTCAGTTTTTACCTGGACAGAACCAATTACTTGAGACTGGATGACCTGCTCTTCATTGGTTACATGGGAAAAATGAAGGGGAAGGCTGTCAACATGTGAACCCTTTCCAGGTGCATCATCTTGCGCATTAAGATCTGCTATGCCTTGGATAAAAAGAAGCCACTGAAGGTATAAGACCTCATTCTACTAGAGCTCAGTCTTCTTCAGCTTTGGCTAGAGCTGTTCCTGTAGTAGTAGTAGACATCTGTAAGGCAGCAACTTGGGCCTCCCTCCACTCTTTCGCGAAGCAATATTGCTTGGATTTAGTGGTGAGGAGGGACAGCCATTTGGCTTGTTCTGTGCTGCCAGATTTTTTGGTATAGGTAGGCGGACACCCTCCTCCTGGAGCAGGACTGCTAGGGGATTCAGCTCAAAAGGTGAGGAATCCACAGGCAGATGTATTCATCAGAAGAACAAGTTACTTCCTTTCGGTAACGCTTTTTCTGGTGGATACAGTATCTGCCTGTGGATTCCTCACTGACCCACCCGCCTCCCTGTTGTCTGCCTTCCTATACCGAACAGAATTTTCAGTATAACATGACTTGTATTTCATTGTTCTTTGAAATGTTACGTAGCTTGTGGCTATATGTCTAGTATTTTCTGTCTCTTTTCTTCTTTGAAAGATATACTGGGGTTATGGTGCTTCTATTGTATACTGTGTATATTTGTGAAGTGTTGTTTGTTCACCCGTTCGTCTCAAAGACACGGGGGAAAAAAAAGAAAATAGTGGAACCGATGTCAGCACGCAGATGAGGTCTTCTTCTGGCTTTGATGACGTCAAGCTAAGTCGCGAGCAGGGTCATGCTATTGTGATGTTTTTGTCGACATAGGAGCGCTAAGGAAAATGTTTCTGTGGAATGCTGGTGCAAGGGTAATTCAAAAGGTGTGGAATCCACAGCAGATACTGTATCCACCAGAAAAAGCATTACCGAAGGTAAGGAACTTGTTTGTTTCTATTTTTGAAATGCACTTTTCCTGTCAGCAGGGGAGGCTGCGGAGTTTCAGCTCTACAAGGAAGTATAGGAAGGATATTGTGACTGCGTTGGTATCTTGTCTCAAGACCACCTTGGCAGAACCATAAAGGTGACTAAAGCAGAGTTGTGGCCACTATTGTATGGCAGGGGGGGGGGGGGGGCAGTACCTCGGGGGGAGCAGGCTTTGAAACTCTGACTCTGATAATGAACCGGAAGTGGGAAAAGAAGACAAAGAAAAAAATACTAGGAACGAAAGATAAAGAGGCCAGCATCCTAGCCTTGAGAGCAGACGAGCAAACAAAAGGCAGGGCAAAATAAGCTAGCGAAAATAACAAAGGGGTCCATAAGGGCATGCACTCCTCAGCCGTTCAGAGGATTATCAGCTATACAAGGAACTAAAAAGTTGATAAATTACCTATGTGGGAGGGGCGTGGCTTGGAAGCCGATGGGAGAGGCGGTGTGAGCTCTGGACTCCGCGCAAATCCCAGCTATTATCCTGATGTCCTCTGATAATTAAACCCACCTGTTGGCGTCGAGCGTGCTGGAAAGGGAGCACACCTGAACTGTCGTGTTATTAGAGTGATTAAAGGAGCCAGTCGGGAGCTGTGAGCGCTTTTTGCCGCCGAGACTGCCGTGAGCGAGGGAACTAAAATGGCGGCGGCACAGCGGCCTGGACTCTCGCATCCTGAAGGGTGAATAAATTAGCGCGACGGGCCAGAGGGCGCAAGTTCTGGCGGAGCGGTGGAACTGGCGCAGCGGGCATCTCCTCGCGACCTAGATCAAGGGAGCACACGAAGGGAGTCACTGATCGGAAGGGGGCCTACCGGCGGAAGCCAGGCCTGGCGGCTGCCAGGAACAGGAGCAGTGCAGCAGCGTAGACCGTGGTCCCGGAGGCGCTGTGGCACCGGCAGACGGCGTGCAGGCAGGCGGGAGCCAGGACGAGAGCGAAAGGCTAGCAGCACCTGCTCTGGCACCGGTGGGTGGGCATCCTGGGTCCCGAGCTGCGGAGGCGGGGCGCAGGGTAGGCCGCGGCCTGCGGGCTGGGGCTGGAGTGGGGGGACACATAGGGAGACAACAGAGGTGGCGGCGTGGCAATACTTGGGGTAGTCCTGAGACCCCTTGCGCAGCCCGAAACTGGTGACGGTGGGCGGATGGTCCTGGAGTCCCAGCATAACGAGAGGAGGAGGAGTGCGGCAGACCACAGGAGAGGACGACTGAGCAGGGGGCTGACCCTGGGCAGCAACAACAAAGTGTAGCCTTAGAGGATCACTGAACAGGGGCTGCCGGCAACGGTGCAGAAACGAAGGGAGGAGAGTTGCATGGCCTGGAGTCCGGAGGTGGAGAAGAGGTAACGGAGCCCCTAAGAAACAACAGTTAAAAGACTGTAGCGGATATAGGGAAGTGTATGCTCCGCTAGATGAGTACAGCGGTCATCTTGAATTAACTGGGAGCCGGAGAGGTACATGTCCTGTGGAGCGTCTTAGGAGTGGACTTGGAACCCTAGGGATTGGTTGAGGAGGAGGTGAGGGGCTCGGCTGGAAGCTAAAGAGGCCTGCGAGTTGGACTGCTAATGGATCAAGATCTCGGAGTGACTATGGAGCTGGGGAGACAATGCCGTGCTCATGTTCAGGCCTAATTGATGGAGTGCTGCGCCGCCAGAGCTGGAGTGAAGTCGGAAGGAGAATTTTTGGTTGGAAGTAGGCACGAGGGTGAATGAAAGGCTGGCAATAAATAGGAATAACCGGGACAAAGTCATTGATGTATAAGATCTGCAATTCCTAAAAACTGAAGGTGCACAACAAATTGGGTTGAGTGAACTTTACCTTCTGGGAGGTGCTGGGAAAAGGGGCAGCGGACTTTGGTGAACTATACCTGGGTTTTCCATAGGTCCCGAAAGCAAGGAGGAACGCTGGTGCATACAGAGGCGCGAATTGGAGGGTCCAATTATGGTGAAACCCAAAGGGAAGAAAGACGGAACGCCCCAGCTGTCGGACATGGAGCCTTTCGGCCTGACGGAGCAGGAAGCCGCAGAGACCCCTCAGGATCCTGGGATGCAGCAACAGTTTGACCACATCCTCGCGGCCATAGCGGACTCTCGCACCGCCTTGCAGCAAGACATCGCGCAGGTGGCGACGGGCCTGGGCCTTTTGCGAGCCGATCACTCTAAGCTTGTTGATAGGGTGAAGCAACTGAAAGGTCAAATTCAGGAGGTAGTACCAGCCCAAACAGCGTTTGAGAGCAAAGTGGCGGATGCATTGGACCGTATCCAGGTGCTAGAAAAAAGAACTGAGGATGCCAAAAGCAGGAATCGACGCAATAACATCCGCATAGAGGGCCTGCCTGAAAAAGAAGAGGGAGCGGATATGGTACAATATCTGGAGAACTGGCTGAAGACAGTGGTGGCCCCTGAGGGACTATCCTCCTTCTACATGTTGGAGCGTGTGCACAGGGTAACGCGAAACCACCACTCCTGGGTCGCCCACCCCGCCCGATGGCGGCCCGTTTGCTCCACTATAGGGACATAGATTTCCTGCTCCAAAAGGCGTGCACAGAGGGTCCGTATCAGGTTGGAAATGGAAGGGTGACACTATTCCCGGATTATACTTTGAAGACACAGCGTCGCCGTGCATCCTTCCTGTCAATGAAGAAGGAGCTCAGAGCGGAGGGGCTTCAGTATTCCTTGTTGTTCCCCGCCAAATTGAGAATAATCTTGGATGGTAAAACCCAGTTTTTTGATACCCGAATTGAGGCATGGCTAGAATCCTACAGGGCTGGTATGGATCGCACATGACTACATGTATCGGATCTGCCAAAAGCCCAACAACTTCGCAAATCACAACGGCTAGGCCGATGGCGTCGAGGATTGCGGAAACCATCGCTGTCACAGACTGAAGAAGAGCGACGAGGGGTGCTGGAATCGGTATCGGTTATGTCGGGAGACCAGCGGAGCCAATCAGCGGAAGGAACGGACTCGGAAGGAGAAAAGGCGCAATCAGACACTGAGATATCAGATGCGGACTGCACCAGGGGACCGGAGGTCACGCCGTCAACAGCGGATGGACTATTATATGAGTAATGGCATGTGCATTGGGGGCTCGCTGTTGAAGAGCTGGGAACCTGGCAAGCCTGGGGTCACTGTCGTGGATGTAGGATGCTGGGGTCGGGTGGCCTGGGGGGTGGGGGGGGACTCTGGGATAGATATGTGATGCAGAGCTTGTGTAACGACGGAGGTGTAGTGGGATCTGCATAGCGGTCAGGAAAGTAGGGTGGTCTTGATTTTTAATAGGGTATTCAAGCGGGATGGGGGTAGGAGTTTACGCGGTCGCCTGTTGGTACTGAGCACCCCCTACTGCCCATAAAGCATGCCCACAGTGACTACTGGTGGGCCTAGAAGTGTGTTGACTGTTGATATGGTTTGGACGGGGACTGGCAATTTTGTTCTAGGACCTGTTCTTGGGAGGGTGGGGGGATGGGGCAGTTGGGGTTCTGGCTGGGAGGTATGGGCCACTGGGAGGTGTAGACATGTGCAGGGTAAAGAATGGCACTTGTTCAACTGCAATGGGTACGTTACCTGAATTACGTTGCATAACATTGAATGTGAGGGGTCTGAATTCTATGACACAGCGCCACAAAGTCCATGCATATTTAGTCAGGAGGGGAGTGCACATAGCGCTGTTGCAGGAAACCCATCTTACCAAAACAGAAGGACAGGCACTGCAGCGCAGGTGGAGGGGTCAGATTTTTAGTACATTATATTCAGTGTATGCACGGGGAGCATTAATTGGGTGAGAGCGGGGGTTCCTTTTCAGGCCACGAAACACACAATTGGCACGGAGGGTAGATTTGTGGCAGTGGAGGGGCGACTATATGGTAAGGACATAGCGATATGCAGTGTATACGCACCAAATATAGAGCAGGCACACTTCCTTGACCGCATGTCGGGTGAACTAGTGCATTATTTTACGGGCCCAATTGATCTGGGGGGGACTTTAACTCTATAATGGATGTATCGCTAGACTGATCGCACCCTCCGTTGGTGGACTCACCAACCTGTAGATTAGCCAAAGGTAGGTTGGACTGGCAGACCAGATGGAACCTGATGGATGTATAGAGCAGCCATCACCAGCGAGATTGGGATTACTCCTTCTCGGCGTGCATGAACTCCATGTCAGGTTAGACGCCATCCTATGTTCAGCATCGATAGTGCCCAATATAGTACATTCGGAATATTTAACTAGGACATTGTCAGACCATAACTCGTTATTGATTACCTTAAACTGAGTGACAGTTCCCACTTGGCGACTGCGCCCGGAGACATTAGAGGACCCGGTCTTCCAGAGGGAACTTTAGGAAGGTATAGGGCACTATTTTACGGACAATGAAGGAACAGCTACTACTAGAGCGGTGGAATGGGATGCCTTTAAGGTGGTAATAAGGGGGCTCTGTATTAGCAAGCATGTAGGGGTACGTAAGGTGTTGCTGCAAGATGTAGAAAAGGCCAAAAATAGGTTGAGAGCTGCAGAGCAAGCCAGAGCGGAACATCCGGAAATGCAGGCGGAAGTGGTAGAAGCAAAGGAGGCAGTTGCAGGGGGAAATGGAAAGGCTGCAAAGCTTTGATTATAAGCCTTATGTCACGAAGGCTCATGCGGAAGGAGATAAAGCCGGGACATTGTTGGTATGGTTGGCTAATCCTAATGTGAGGGGGTCACCAATTATGGCGCTGGAAGAACAAAATGGTAACGTCATATATACTCAGCGCGAGATTCTGGGGCGATTCCTAGACTATTATAAGGCGTTATACGATAGTACATTGGTAGCAGGTGCACTGGATATCGTACCCTACCTAGAGAGTGTTCCACTTCCACAGTTGGATGAGGAACAAGCGGATTCATTGGGCCGGAAAATCACTCTGGAGGAGGTCCGTAGTGCGATTAAGAACATGGCTCGGAATAAAACTCCGGGTGTGGACGACCTACCCATAGAATTCTACTCCTGTTATGTGAACTTATTAGCTCTGCGGTTATTAACAGTCTACAACGAAGCACGAGATCTGGGTCAACTTCTTATGTCCATGAGAGAGGTGCTTGTTCTCCCTTTACTAAAACCAGGACGGGAGGGCACAGATGTGAAAGCGTACAGACCATTGTCGATGCTGACCACGGATTATAAAATCTTGAGTCGCAAATTGTCGTCCCGTCTCCTGCAGCATATGACTAATTTGATACATGGGGACCAGGCGGGGTTCATCCCAACTAGGAACACGGCTACAAATGTGCGACGTTTGCTGAGGATTATGGGGGAGGGCCAAGGGAGCTCATCTATGCCCACGATCCTATCAGTGGACATAGAAAAAGCCTTTGATAGTCTAGAATGGCCATACTTATATAAAATCTTGGAGCGGTTTGGAATGGGAGACGCGTTTGTAGGCTGGATTAGGGTGTTACATACATCAGCAGTGGCAAGAGTGCGAGTGGGTGCGTTGATTTCGGCTCAATACCAAGTAGCACGGGGAACGAGACAGGGCTGCTCGCTGTCCCCACTTTTGTTTGGACTGGCTATAGAGCCTTTGGCGGCTAGGGCTAGGCTGGGACAGAGTTTTGAGGGCCTGCAATTCAGAGGGGAGCAGCAATACATATCGCTGTACGCAGATGACTTATTGATGTTTTTAGTGGACACGGGGGTGCGTTGCAGGGAGCCGCAGACTTGCTATCGAGGTTTGGAGACATATCAGGGCTGAGAGTGAATTGGAATAGGACGTGCCTGTTCCCTCTGAAACCAGGCGGTATCATACCTGGGCTATCCTGTGAGGTGCGTTGGGAACCGACGTGCCTGACATACTTGGGGGTTCGTATTTATCACAAGACCGTAGATATGCTGGAAGGGAACATCAGGAGATGTTTGAGAGCATTGAAGGGGAGTATGGCGTTTTGGTCTACGTTACCATTGTCGGTGATGGGACAGATAGCATTTTTGAATATGGTGGCTCTATCTCGATTGTTATATCTCTTTAGGACATTGCCCATTTGGATCCCGGGATCGGTGTTCAAGCTACTGAAATCCATGATAGTGGGATTTCTCTGGGGCACCGGTAGGCGAAGAGTGGCCCAAGCAACCCTTATGAAGCAGAAAGTTGAAGGTGGACTAGCGGTCCCAGATTTTGAGCTCTACTACCTAGCAGCCCAACTCCAAGTCTTAACTCAAGAAATAGCGAGGGAGTTTCGAGGCCCGGACCACTTGAGAGGCAAGGGAATCCAAAGACATGTCCTGTCATTTATAGTTCTGCAGCAAAAGCTCAACCTTCGGGATCTCTCGTTAGAGGAGAAAACGCTGCGGTTATGTTGGAACCGTGCCCAGCGCAGGGCTGGGGTACTACACCCCTATGCCCCTGAAATTCCACTAGGGATGTCAACAGCATTACCCCATGGTGGAGATTGGACTCCTTTGTTGGAATGGGAACAGGTAGGAATTCAGGTATTGGGTGACCTATATGAAGACGGCGAGCTCCTGACTTACAGGGTGCTGGAGGAGAGGCATGATCTACCTGGAGTTTTTTTTTTACTACATGCGGCACTAGTAGCGGCAATTAGGAAACATTGGAAGTAGGGAACAGTGGAACCCAAAACAACAATGGCATGTCAGTATGCAGTGATGGCGGCAGGGGCCTTCAAAGCAGTTACATGCCTCTATTCCAGGATGCTAAAGGAAGGGCTTAAACCACTAGATACGCTACAGGCAAAATGGGAGACAGGAATTGGGAATCCCATACCAGAACCCGCATGGGGACATATCCTTCGCAGGGCCTGGAAAAGCACTAGGAATGCACGGGTCCAGCTGGTGCATTTCTTCATACTGCACAGAGCATATTTAACTCCGGGTAAGATTCGTAAATACTTTCAGGTAGAAGATGCAGCATGTCCTAGGTGTGCGGGAGAGGGGGTGGAATTGGAACACATGCTGTGGGTGTGTCCGAGGTTAGGAGGTTATTGGATGGAAGTGGGGGACCTGTTAAATGCGGTCACTGATCGGAGGTTAGACTTCGATATAGCCACGTGCTTGCTACATTGGTTTCTCCACACGCCCAAAACGTAGGTGACAAGCAAATTTGTGGACATGGGATTAATCCTAGCGAAACGAGAAATAACTATGCACTGGAAGTCGAAGGAGGGCCCGAACAGTAAAAAGTGGAAGGCGGAGCTAAGTAAATGGGCCAGTAGTTAGTGTTCTTCCATTCCAACAGGCACGACACTCGAACGAGAAAGCGTTAGAGACAGCAAGGGCATGGGAGATGCTGGTGCAGTCGCTGAATGATCAACTGACGGAGGAAGAATGAATGGGGAGTGTTGTTAAATTGGAAGACCTGGTATATTGATGGTATTAGTACGCTTGCATTGCAGTCGGGCCATGAGATGTGTTTTAAGACTGTTTCATGTACTACACACCATGGGCGGGGGTGGGAGACAGTTGGGGTTAGAGGTAGAGTAATATGTAGATAAGTCATGCGTAAAAAGGAGGATGGACACGAGTAGAGGGTAGTGCAATTGCCGAACTGGAGTTCTGGTACAATAAGTGGTCATTTCAATGTGATGTAATGTAACAGTTTTGGCATCGCTTTAAAGTGCCTTTGCATGACCTGTACTGTTTATTGCACTTTGTTTACAAACTACCAATAAAATATGTTTACAAAAAAAAAAGAATAATAAATTACCTATGTGCCTACAGTTAGTATAAATGAATTCAATGCAGTTACTATCCTACTATTGGCTTACTCCTATTCCCAAACACTGTGCAAAATTTCACAAGAGGTACAAGGACTAATTGAGTGCCCACAAATTTGAACTGTTTAAGTGGCATATGTCTTCATTTAAAAGCCAGTATTTTTTTTAAACCTCTAACGCGGTCCAGTGTCTGAATTGTATAAATGCCTTACCGCAGTTTATTTTACATTCTGAAATTGAATACCACTCCTGTGTTCTTCTTTACCTATCTTTAGGGGTCTCTACACATGTGGTTTGCCACACGAACATTTAAACAGATATATCACATAGTTCGAGGCATGTGGGCTGCTGAATTCATATCTGTGCATAGATCGCCGCCTAGTGTTGGGTCCGGATGATTGCACATTGTTGTCCTGGAAGAGTCTTCGAAGTATCACGAGATAGGTGGCTCCTCCCCTGGACTACAGTGCGCATGGGCATCGCCTCCATCCCCAGATTGTTTTTTTCCGCCATTGGGTTCGGATGTGTTTCGGTTCCCTCTGTCGGAACCGATAGTTGTTCAACTTTCTACTCGAGACCAAAAGGTCTTTAGGCTGAGCGTCGGTATAGTTGCGTTCGGGTTTCTTGTCTGACTCTCAGCTCCGAACTCTTGCTACCCTTCCGCGTGCTCTCGGCGCGGACGGGCCTACACTACACTTCTGCTATGGAGCGGACTCCGTTTAAGAAGTGCCCGGTGTGTAACTCCAAGTATCCACACCTCGACGTGCACCCCGTGTGCAATAAATGCTTGTCACCGGACCATGACGAAGACAGCTGCATGGCGTGTTCGAAATTCCGGTGCAAGAAAACTCTCAAGATTCGTCGGGCCGCTAGGCTCCAGGCCAAGTTCTCGGCTACCGCGGCGCCCCCACCAGACGACATATTCGAAGAATCTGTTGGAGACGAAGACGACGTACAAGGTTCGGAATCTAGTCCCGCGTCCGAAGGGGATGCCTACGACGCGGGTGATGAGGACTTTGACGAAGTCGCCGACGAGGTAGGGGACGACGATCGGGCTATTGCCACCGTAGGGGATAGCTCGGAGGAGGAGCATCCCCAACCAGACTCAGGGGTCAATCCCCTTCATACGGCCCAGGTCGAGGGATCGCCTTCGGGCCTTACCCAAGACCTCGTTATAAGTCCAACGTCCCCGCCTCCGGGCCCGGTCAGGGACATTTCTGAGGCACCACTCCCGTTGAAGAAAACGAAAGTGAAGCCATCTGGTCACGCTCCCTCGGTTTCGAAACCGAAAGTGAAAGTTGCGCTGGGGCAGAAGGTTCTGGAGGCGTCAACTTCCAAAAAATTCAAGATGGCCGACTTGAAGAGCCACGCCAAGATGGCCGACCCGAAGCCCTCGGGTCGGCGCCGAAGGCGAAGTCGACCGACGTGGCTGCGTCGGCGCCGAAGGGCGTCGAGGACCCGAAGACGGCTCCGAAGAAGCGTCAGGGCGACGACGCGACCCGGGCTCGGCCGGCGCCGGCCCTTGGGGACAAGGCGCGTGAGGTGTCGGCCCCGAAGAAGGTGCCTGCCATCGATCCGACTCCCGACTCGGGGAGATCGCTCGAGCCGGTCAAGCCCTCTCCTGCCTTAACAAAGAAGGTAGCGGAATCCCTGCAGCGGATACGGAAGGACAATGTGGTTCCTGATCAGGACACTGTGGCGCCTAAGCACACGCCGAAGCCTGCGAAGGCGCAAACGCCTATCCGTTTTACTCTGCCGCCAAAGTCGACGCCGAAGGCTTTCACGCCGAAACATAGCGGGCCCTCGAAGGAGGTGTTGACACCGAAAGCAGCCTTAGTGGTGTCGAAGCTTCGGCTCCAGCCGCTTGCTGAGGAGGAGCGTCGAGAGGTCATCATCGACGCCAATACTGGGAAACTGTCTCTCCTCAAGAGAAAAATCACCACTGAGCCAGTGTTGGAACATTTTCGGATCCCTCTCAAAAATAAGAGGGACTCTGCGGAAACTTCGGCCCCGATAGAACCTATGTCTCCACAAGCCCTAGGACACTCGCCAACGCATTCCGCCGCAGGCGATGCTGACGAGGAAGATGCCGAGTACAACTATCCGGCGTACTCGGATCCGGAGGAGGAGCATGAACCTTGGTCGGCCGGAGGCGACACGGAGGACCCGCAGTCGGGCCAGGACACGCAACTTTTTGTGGCCAAAACGTCACCGACGGAGGACTCGGCGGCCTTCAACGCTCTGATCGAGAGAGCTGCGGCTAAACACGATGTCGAGCTGCACTCGGACCCTGTGGATGTGGACTTTTTATTTGACACTTTCTCAGTGGCTGAAAAGTCAGTCAAAACACTGCCAATGCTTAAGGGGGTGCTTAAACACGCAACGGAGGTCTTCAAGGAGCCCACCCGGGCGCGTGTCGTCAACCCTCGCATTGACAAAAAATATAAGGCAGCGCCCTCAGATCCTACGTACATCAAGGGACACTTGCCACTGGACTCGTTGGTTGTATCCAACGCTCGGAAGAGGGCGAACTCGCAGACCACTGGTGACGCTCCTCCCCCAGACAAAGAGTCCAAAATCTTCGAGGCCTCAGGGAAACGAATTGCTGCACAGGCAGCTAATATTTGGAGAATCTCAAACACACAGGCCCTACTTGCACGCTATGATAGGGCTCATTATGACACCTTAGAATCACTACTGCAACACTTGCCTGACCAGTACAAGGAGGCAGGAGAAATGCTGATTCAGGAAGGAAAGCTCATCTCAAACGCATCCATAAAATGTGCGCTGGATGTGGCCGATACAGCCTCCAGGGCAATCAACACCAGTGTGTTGCTTAGACGGCATGCTTGGCTTAGAATTTCAGGGTTCAAACCCGATATTCAAACGACAATACTGAACCAAACAGTTAATCCTGACCACCTGTTTGGCCCTGAGGTGGATGCGACGCTGGAAAAAATGAAAAAAGATACAGACACTGCCAAGTCTATGGGGGCCCTCCAGTCTCAGCAGTTTCGGAGTGGTTCCTTTCGCCGCTCCAATTCCAGAGGCTCCTCAAGGGGTCAGGCATCGCAGTCCACACAGTATTACAAAAGTAACACCCAGACCTCATACAACAACAAGGGTAGAGGTGGTTACAGAGGCAATAACGTCAAGGGCAGGGGACGTGGAAACAACAGCTCCAGGTCCACCACCGCCAACAAGCAGTGACGTCTTGTCACTGCCCCCCGACCATACAACACTGGTCGGGGGAGACTCCAGCAGTTCCTGCCCGCGTGGAGATCCATCACCACGGACAGGTGGGTCAAGTCTCTTATCCAGTACGGTTACTGTCTGGAACTTACTTCCATTCCATCAAACATACCCCCAAGGAGCCGTCCTATGTCCGGCGAGCACTTGACCTTGTTGCAGCAGGAAGTTCTAGTCATGCTGCAAAAAGGGGCAATAGAGCTCGTTCCATTGCAGGAAAGGGGAACAGGGGTTTACCACCTGTATTTTCTAATCCCCAAAAAGGACGGATCCCTCAGGCCCATCCTGGACCTCAGGCCCCTCAACTGGTACATTCTCTCGGAGCACTTCCATATGCTCACGTTGCAGCAAGTACTCCCTCTGCTTCAGCAGGGGGACTTCCTGGCTACGCTGGATCTGAAAGATGCATATTTTCATATCCCCCTGCATCCTTCCCACAGGAAGTATCTCAGATTCACGATTCAAGACCAGCATTACCAGTTCAGGGTTCTGCCGTTCGGGGTCACCACGGCGCCAAGGGTATTTACAAAGTGCCTAGCGACTGTGGCGGCGCATCTCCGTCGCCAGAACGTCCACGTCTACCCCTACCTGGATGACTGGCTCATTCAAGCAAAGACAGAACAACAGTGCGTCGACCATGTGTCACGCACCATTCATCTCCTGCACGATCTGGGATTCTCTCTGAACTACCCAAAGTCCCATCTCCAGCCCGCCCACGTGCGACAGTATCTGGGCGCGACAATCAACACTCTGGCAGCCACTGCGCAGCCAAATTCTGTGAGAATCGCCAGTATCCAGGCGCTGATCCAACGATTCAGACCCCAGCACTCGCTTCAGGCGAAGGTGTTCATGCAGTTGATAGGCATGATGGCCTCCTGCATCTCCATTGTCCCGCACGCGAGACTACATATGCGTCCGCTTCAGGAGTGCCTAGCACGTCAGTGGACTCAGGCTCAGGGGCAACTGACAGACCTAGTGTTGGTGAGCGGTCGGGCATACAACTCTCTGCATTGGTGGAATCCACAAAACCTTTGCAAGGGCTGACCATTCCAAGAGCCTGTGCCACAGATTATCCTGACGACGGACGCCTCTCTCCTGGGATGGGGAGCGCATGTACTCCAGTACACAGTGCAGGGACTATGGACACTACAGCAAAGGAAGATGCACATCAATGTGTTGGAACTGATGGCAGTCTTCATGGCCTTAAAGGCGTTCAAAGTACATCTGTGCAACAAAGTCGTGTTGATCCGGACGGACAACATGACGGCCATGTACTACATTCAGAAGCAGGGAGGCACACACTCTCCACAGCTGTCTCATCTGGCTCAGAGCATGTGGAAGTGGGCCATTCAGAGGAACATCTTCCTCATGGCAGAGCATCTCCCGGGCAAGGACAATCAGATGGCGGATCTGCTCAGCAGGCACAGCCATCAAATGCACGAGTGGGAGATACATCGATCAGTACTCCAACCGTACTTCCAAAAGTGGGGTCATCCAGAGATAGACCTGTTCGCCACAAAGGAGAACGCAAAATGCCAAAGCTTCGCCGCCAGGTTCCCACACCCGCAATCACAGGGCAATGCGATGTGGATGAACTGGTCAGGCAGATTTGCGTACGCTTTTCCCCCAGCACCGCTGATACCGCTGGTGGCAAGCAAGCTCAGGCAGCACTCGATGACTCTCATCCTGGTTGCTCCAACGTGGGCTCGCCAACCATGGTACACCACGTTTCTGGAACTCTCCGTGGTACCGCATCAAAGGCTTCATCTCACTCCCAGCCTTTTGACGCAGAGCCATGGCGACATTCAGCACCCAGACCCGCAACAGCTCAACCTGGCGATCTGGCTCCTGAAGTCCTAGAGTTTGGCTACCTCAATCTTCCCCCCGATTGCATGGACATCATTCGGGAGGCAAGGAAGCCCACTACTAGAGCTTGTTATGCGGCTAAATGGAAGTGGTTTGTCATTTACTGTGTTAATCACAACATTGACCCGCTGGATGCTTCCATTCAAAACATCATTTGTTACCTGTTCCACCTGTATCAATGCAATTTGGCGTACTCTTCCATCCGCATTCACCTGTCTGCTATGGCAGCATACCTCCAGAATAGGCAACACCTGTCGCTCTTTAAGGTCCCTGCTATCAAGGCTTTTTTGGAAGGACTCAAGAGAGTCATTCCGCCAAGGACCCCACCAGCTCCAGAATGGAACCTCAATGTGGTTCTTACAAGACTGATGGGGTCCTCCCTTCGAGCCACTGCACTCTTGTGAGCTTCAGTTTCTAACTTGGAAGGTTGCGTTCTTAGTAGCAATAACATCGCTACGGAGGGTTAGCGAGTTGCAGGCGCTCACCATCCAAGAACCTTTCTTCCAGGTACATGCTAACAGGGTTGTACTCCGCACTAACCCTAAATTCTTACCCAAGGTTGTATCTCAATTCCATTTAAACCAGACAATTGAGTTGCCGGTGTTTTTCCAGAACCCAGAGACGCTGGCGGAGCGGATGCTCCACACCCTTGACGTTAAGAGCCTTGATGTACTATGTAGACAGGACAAAAGATTTTCGCAAAACCAAGCAGCTTTTCGTTGCTTTTGCCACACACCACAAGGGAAACGCTATCTCCAAAGCGGGGATCGCTAGGTGGATCGTGAAATGCATTCAAATCTGCTACGCTAAAGCTAAGCGCACTCTCACTATCCCACCAAGGGCCCACTCCACCAGGAAGTTGGGGGCCTCTATGGCTTTACTAGGTAACATTCCCTTAGAAGATATCTGTAGAGCAGCCACATGGTCTACCACACATACTTTCACTAAACACTACTGTGTAGACGTGCACTCCAAACAGCAGGCAGCTGTTGGTCAGGCTGTTCTCAAGACACTTTTTCAGACTGCTGCAGCTGGCACGGGCAGCCGCCGATAATGGAGGGACTGCTATGTATTCTATGCACAGATATGAATTCAGCAGCCCACATGCCTCGAACTGCAAATGCTACTTACCAGTATGCATCTGTTCTTGGCATGTAGGGCTGCTGACATTCATATCGCCCACCCTCCTCCCCGGCGCCTGTAGCAGCTGCAGTGTTCATTCATATATATATGCTCATAGCATGGTCATCACTCACATACTTCACTCCATCTCTGCCAATGGCTAAAAACAATCTGGGGATGGAGGTGATGCCCATGCGCACTGTAGTCCAGGGGAGGAGCCACCTATCTCGTGATACTTCGAAGACTCTTCCAGGACAACAATGTGCAATCATCCGGACCCAACACTAGGCGGCGATCTATGCACAGATATGAATGTCAGCAGCCCTACATGCCAAGAACAGATGCATACTGGTAAGTAGCATTTGCATTCTACGTCTCTTGTATGCACAAATTGATTTTCTTTTGGTGCACTGTGCAAATAAAGTCCATTGCTTCTCAATTATATGCCATATATGATAGCGTGTTGTCATCTATAGCGTGCCACAGTTATAAAAAAAATATAACATTTCAGAAAACTGTTTGTAGTCTTCCAAAATTTTAAATGTTTCTAGGGAGGGCTTTAGAAAGTTACAACATATATGAAAACTAGGGTCTGACGTAAAAGGACAAAACAATGTGTGCATTACATGGCAACAGTCACCAGTGAAGTTAAGTACTTGTCTTATAACCCGTTTTTCATATGAGTAATGACTTGGCATAAGACTTAAGTGTCACAAACGGCACATATTAATTCTCTTGCTTTTTTCTAATATATATAGCTCTGCCATATCGATAGTCCAGAAGAAGGAGGCTTGCCACCTTACGTGTTTGGTTTGATGGCCGTTTTCTTTCTACAGCAGAGAAAAAACCCTGTTCTTCCTGTTTATTTGGGATCATGGGTACGTATAAAAATGTTTGATCTGTTTTTGTTCTCATATATGAAACCGCTTTTGTTACTCCAGCGTGGTGGATGCAGAAACACATGGGTGAAGGCATCTAAAGTAGTAGTTGCGGAGCAGAGAAATGGCTGGTCTGAAGTGGAGAGTTTACATACCCAGATGGAAGCCGTGGGGAAGACACCACAGACAGAGGACATTTGGAAGTAGAAGGTGGCACATGTCTTAGCAGGCACTGGCGCACACCTCCTGGTCAGTGTTGAATTTGAGCCGATGATTTCTGGTGCTCGAGACTGGCACTTAATTGTCAACTCTGGTGCTTGTAACAGTCTGCCACAAGGTGGCACTAGCTGACTAAATAAGATGACCACAACAAGAGTTAATTATTAATTCAATTTACTACATTAAAAATGACTATTACCTGCCGCCCAAGCTATTCTTCTAATTGGGGGCTTGAAATATTCTGAATTGTTACACTTGTAGGAATGTGATGGTTAGTAGTTATGGTGTTACTGTCATTAGTAGCATGGCAGGTGCAATGTGTGGTGCAAGCTACAGTGTCCCCCTGGCACTTATTCTTTTTTTTACAAATTAAGCCCTGCTCCTGGTAAATTGCTTATGAGGCAGAGAGAGAATAAGAAAGAAAGCAAGTGAGGAATAAAAAGGCAACGTAAGGTAACCAGTAAAAGCTGCCATTACAGTTCACTGGGCACCTACTCTCTAGTTTATTATTGTCTTTTTGTGAAAGGCACAATTGTTCGTAAAGATGTTACATTGCAGACAGAACAAAAAGGCGTAGTTTGTAGCATTTCAAAATGGTAAATTTCCTTTGCAAACTGCAGAATCTTTAGTTTAGTTCTAGACCTTACCAAAAATACATAGGGCCTGATTATGAGCAGGCCTGTCGGATATAATCCGTTACCGAGGTGTTCTGAATTTCTCAGATGCGATAATTGTCGCATATTCCACATTTTAGGGGCTAAGATGCTGATTTTGAGGCTTACTGCACCACAGTCCGCATGTCCTAGTAACAGGTTTGACATGCCAAAAATGTACTAAGGGTGTGATCTGGATTGCACTTGGAAATTACTGAGTGACAGTGTTATAAGCATTGCATCACTTGTAGTTGCTTTCTATGGAAAAACAGGTGTTCTTTCACATGGTTCAAAATTTAACTGAATACCAAGGCACTTTTAGTCCAGTTTATAGTTTAGGAGAGCGTTAAAATTGACGGATATGCATTGTGCCAAAATGTATCAAGTGGCCAAAAGACACATAATACTTATTATAAGAATATTATAATATATCACGAGTTGAGAAGAGCAAGATGGTTATACCATTGAAACGCGTCGGAGCCTTCTGTTGAACAAAACTTGATGAAATTCTCCCCCACTATGTCGGTGCCTGGATACTGAACGGTAAAAGTAGGAGTGGAAGCTATATATATTACTTCGTTAAAAACAACTGAGAAACTGACAAACACGTTTCGGCCTCCTGGGCTTTGTCCATGTTAATCCATGACTTCAATTCAACCTTTAATCATGTAATGATTTCATTGGGCAGCGACTACGAATAAACACTATAAAACAGACTACAATTCATTTACCTGTTCATAATGAATAGTATTGGTGTCAGCCATTTTAACATGAATAGACCCTACATCGGGTCTTATACATATACCGTTTTTTGGATATAAAATTACCATCATGAATCAACTCCATATAATATTATAAAATGTAAGATATAAAATGGGAATTGGAATGCAATTATCCACTCGCAATTCTTCTCACTAATAAATGTTATCAATAATGCCCTGGATGGGCTGGCTCCATGATATATCTACCAGATGTAAGAAGTAAGAGTAACAATATATGCAACCAAATCAAATTCTATAAATCCACAATAAATGTACATTATAATTATACAGTTTGTTAATTAGTTCTTTTAATGCCCACTAGTGACTCTAACAAAATCATTCATTTATGAAGTGATATTGGAGTATCTGGCTCGTGTTTTGACCTAATTTTCATTTTATTTGTTACACTGAATTACCTCTGGATATTTTCATGAATAAATACAATGTGTAAAAAAGGGTTCAGATATCCTGATTACACATATTTAGCTGGAGGTGAAATACATAATCCAGCCATCTGAGAGAAATATAGTAAAGAGGAAGGGAGCAGGAAAAAGAGCAAGAGAGAAAAGTAAGGAAGGGAGGAAGAAAAAGAGGAGGCTAACTGGAATGTTTTTCGCTTTATCCTTCTCCGAGGTGTGTCCACCTCACTGCTGAGGCCCCAAGGAACTTGGTTCCTCAATTCTATTATGTATTCAGATTCAAGGTGTCTCAAACATTTAATCTGCCCCCCCCCCTTTCTTTGTGGGGGCACCTGATCTGTGCGGAAGTAACTTAACATGTCACTTCTACTTTGATGTGCCTCCATGAAGTGTTTCGCTACTGGATAAGCCACATCCTGATTGCTATTGCTAGAGTGTGTTCTAGTAGTCGTTCTTTTGCAGGATGGAGAGTGCTACCAATATACTTTTTTCCCCACGGGCATTCTAGACAATAAGTTATAAAATTGTAATTATAATTTAGTCTTTGTCTTTTGCCTGGTATTTCAAAATCCTTTACCTTCAAACCTGCGACCCCCTGTTTTTTTGGGGGTATGTTCAATGTAATAGCTGTGTACTAAGACGTCTTTGAAGGATACACTTTTCCTGTGTGCAATATCGGGTCTATTCAGTAACTTAGGTCCCAAAACGGTGTCTGACTGTAAGACAATCCAATGTTTTTGAAGCAGCCCTATGATCTGATTAGATTCAGGTGAAAAATTCACTATCAGTCTCACCACATCGCCATCCTCTCTTAGCTTCTGTCTCGGGGTAAGTAAATCCTGTCTGTCTTTAGCCCTCATCTTGTTAGCTGCTTCCATCAATGTTTTATTGGAATGTCCTCTCCCTCTGAATCGGATAAGTGCTTCCTTTTCTGCCATACTGTAATATTCTGATGGCGAGCAATTGCATTTAATCCTTAATAGGTCTCCAAAAGGAATGCTATGCATCCGATTGCGGGGATGCTGATTCTGAGTGTGCAGTGTGGCATTACCTGCCGTAGGTTTTCTGTATAATCTTGTACATAGATTGTCTTTGACATATGCTTGCAAGTCCAGAAAATATACTTCTATGCTACTAATATGACAGGTAAATTGCAGATTCAAATCATTGTTATTTAAACTTCTAGTGTACATTTCTGCTTCTTTTCAGGTGCCCTGCCATACAATAAAGAGGTCATCAATATATCTGACCCATAAGGCCACCTAATCAACACAACGCTCGTTTGATTCCGCCCAGGCCACATGCTTCTCCCACCAGCCCACAAAGAGATTTGCGTAACTGGGGGCGAAGCACGTGCTCATGGTGGTCCAATTGCCCTGAAAATAAGAAATTATTATTCATCTGAAAGAGACAGTTATAGATTCCTTACCTTAAAATTTCCCCAGGCGTCAGACTGGATATGGAGAATTTTTCTCTTAGCAGTACCCCTGTGCGTCTGTAGGTGGCGGTGGTGGACTCTGCGTCCTTCATCGGTGTCGTGGTAGCTGGTATGATGTCGCTGTGCTACTTAGACGCCACCCCTGCACGCTGACGCCAGTTCTTTCTTTTTCCGCCCAACCTAGTGTCGATCCGGAGAGAGCTTACCCCTTTAGTCAATCTTTGACTACGCTTTTTATGAATTTTTAAGATTTCTTCTTTCGAGTCATCGACTCCTGGTGCACGAGGGATGTTCCTTCATTAAACCGGCTTCAAGCCCTGCGAGGTCTGTCACAAACTGATGTCTGTGACGGACCCCAACCTTGTGTGCGTTTGGTGTCTGGAGCGCGACCACGACTCTAAGTGGTGCTCCAACCGCCGGGCCATGAATCCGAAGTCTTTTCGGAAGCGGTCCAAAACACTCTTGGAGGCCCGGAAGTCGGCTCCGCGTCGCTCCTGGTCTCTCTTAAGGGGAAGGTCCCAAGACTGTTTGCAGAGCCACCACACCCCGTCCTAGTCTTCGTACTCCTTGGGTAAGTTGAAGCACAAGAAGAAGGCGAAGAAGCACCGTCACTCTTCGCCTTCTCCCCCTCGGTCGGCTGACACAACGTGGGATCCGCAGCGTCGTCGCGCCAAGGCTCCATCTCCGGTGCCTAATACAGGGACGACTCCGTACCTCCCCCCGTTTCTGGGTGCCGTGGTATCCTCTGCCCAGCTTCGTACGTTCTACGAAGTCCTCCGTCATATCTTTGGGCAGCCCGACTCTGCTGTCGTGCCTTCAGGATCAGCGGAGTCGGTCGGGGGTCCTGGGCCTTCGATACTGGCAGCTCTGGCCCCAGCGCCAGAGGACCCCCTGTGGATCCAGGCCTGGATCCAGATCCGTGCCAGTCTGCCGTGCCCCCGGCTTACACTGTTCCCATCCTCACCCCCCGAGATGGACACAGAGCCGGACCGGCGTGGACTGACGTCGGAACCAACGCTGGAGGCTACTTTTGTTCCCTTGTTCATCCCATGTGTTCCCTATCGCCCTGAAGATGGTGAAGTGGACTGAGAGGCAGACCCTGTGGCAGACCAGCTGGAAGAACCAGACTGGAGAGAGGAATTGGGTGACGCCAGTGGCCTGGACACTTGCCCAGAGCGTGGCATGCTTTCTCCCCCAACGTGGCTACGGAGGAGGGAGCGTCCTATGCTGTGGTGGTGCATAGCAGTAACAGATCACAGGAGGTAGCCCATAAATCCTAAAGAGACCAGGACACTAATCTGTAACAAACAGTGTCTCAAAGGTATTATTTCAAAGGGCAAATATACATAAATGTGCGATGACACAGTTAATTACACAGGATTGAATCCTTATGGATTCAATCCTGTGTAATTAACTGGGTCATTGCACATTTATGTATATTTGTCCTTTGAAATAATACCCTTGAGACACTGTTGTTTGTTACAGTGGTGGTGTGTAGGACAGCCGAGGCCTTGGGCCTGGAGCTTCCTTCAGTGGCAGTCGGGACTAATCTCCTGACAGAGCTGTGGCAACTTCCTCAAAAACCCTCTTGCCCTTCAACAAATTCCTTACAGATGTCGTTCTGGGCACTTGGTCCAAGCCCAGCACAGGGGCTCCTGGGGAACAGATAATTGCCCAGCTCCGGGCGATTCCATTTTCCTCACCCAACACCCTTCCCCCCGAGAACTTGGTGGTCCAAGCTTCTTCTTATAAGGGCGCATTTCCTTCTCCTCCTCCAGTCAGGGAATCAAAGAAGCTGGATCATCTTGGGAAGCGCATGTTCTCTTCCTCCAGCTTGCCACTGCCGTCCGTGAATACCGTGTGTCTCTTGGGCCAACAATCCCATACAATCTGGGATACCGTTGCGCAAGTGCTGACTCAGTACCAAGAGGAGGCCTGGGCCGTTCTCTCCCATGCCACCGTCTTTCGATCGCATGTCAGAGGATCATTTGGTGCTTCTCTGCCAGGAATTTCTGCTCTTTTGGCCTAGGGAACTATTGAAAGGGTGCCTGCACCAGATGTAGGTTGTTGTTGCTATTCCCGCTATTTTCTGCTACCCAAGAAGGACAAGGGCCTGCGTCCTATCCTAGACCTCGGGACTCTCAACCGCTTCCTCCGCAAGAAGTTAAAAATGCTCATGTTGGCTCATGTTCTGTCTGCCCTCGACCCTGGAGACTGGATGGTGGCGTAGTACTTACAAGACGCCTATTTCCATTGTGCCAGCCCACAGATGCTACCTACGGTTCACAGTAAGCCACAAGTATTTTCATTTCACCGTGTATCCCTTAGGCCTTACCTGCACCCCTCGGGTGTTCACGAAAGTGATGACGTTGGTCGCAGTTCAGGGGTTCCAGTCTTTCCCTATCTCGACGACTGGCTGTTGAAGGCGGTCTCCCACCTCCAGACTATGGCGGACCTTCTTCATTTGTTGGGGTTCACTATCATCTGAAGTCACTCCTGAATCTCTCTGTCTCTCCTTTTCATTGGGGCTGTTCTGGACACAGTGCAGTTTCGGGGTTATCCCCCCGAAAAGCGAGTCTGGGATATTCGGGCTATGGCACAGATGTTTCAGCCTCTATCCCGTATTTCAGTGAGAATGACTAAGGCTGCTGGGCCTCATGGCCACCTTCATCCTGCTGGTGGATCATCAGATGGCATATGCGTGCTCAGCAGTGAGACCTGAAGCTCCAGTGGGCGCAGCATTAGGGGAATCTTTCCAGACATCCAGATCTCAGAGGGAACTGCATAACAACTGCAGTGGTGGGTAACAAACCAGAATTGGGTCAGAGACAGATCCCTCTCCCTTCCCCAACCATACCTCAAGGTGGTGAACGATGGATCACTCTTGGGATGGGGCGGCCACCTGGGCGAGGCAGAGATCAGAGGAGTCTGGTCTCTGGCGGAGTCCGGGCTCCATATCAACCTGTTGGAACTCCGGGCGAATCTCTTGGCATGGAAGGCATTCCTTTCTTCCCTCAAGGGAAGGCAGTGCAGGTGTTCACAAACAACCCCTCTGCCAAGTAGTACTGCAACAAACCGGGTAGGTGGGGTTGTGGACCCTTTGTCAGAAGGCTTCTCGCCTTTGGACATGGCTGGAACATCAGGGCATGAACTCCAAAATGGACAAACTCGGTCGTCGGTGCCTGGTCGATCACGAATGGCATCTACACTCAGAGGTGGTGCAAGGTCTCTTTCAGAAGTCAGGAGAGCCTTGGTTAGATCTGTTCGCCACCGAAGAGAACGCGCAATGTGAGTAGTTTTGCATGTTGGAGTTTCCGAGGTAGCACTCGCTCGAAGTGCGTCGTCCTGTACGCCTTTCTGCCTGTACCACTTCTGCTCCGAGTTCTAAAGAAGATCAAGCGCGGCCGGGTCCAAGTCATTCTTGTGGCCCCGGACTAGGCACGAAGAGTCTGGCACCCGAGCTCCAGAGCATGGCCATCGATCCTCTGATCAGACTGCCCCTTCGGGAGGATCAACTGTCGCAGCAGCAGGGGGCGGTGCTCCGCCCAAACCTGTCCAGCCTCCACCTCCTTGCCTGGAAATTGAGCTGCAACAGTTGACCGCTTTTAACCTTCCACCCGAAGTCTCTGTAATGTCATCTTGGCAGCCAGGTGTCCCTCCACTAAGCTGGTATACGCCTGTCGATGGAACAAGTTTGTGGCATTGTGCACAGCAAAGGTTGTGGATCCCCTCTCTGCCCCTTTTTCTGAGGTTCTTTTGTTCCTTCTTTCTTTGACCCAGCAGAGCTCTGCCCCGGGGACTCTTAAAGGCTATCTGGCAGCCATTTCTGCTTTTCTACGGCTACCAGATCAGCCCTCTTTGTTCAAGTCCCCCATTGTTAATAGGTTCTTTAAGGGCATTGTTCACCTCTTTCCTCCATCTCCTTTCATAACGCCTTAGTGGGACTTGAACCTTGTCTTGACTTACCTTATGTGTGCTCCCTTCGAGCCTCTTCACAACTGTCCTCTCAGGCTCCTTACTCTGAAGACTGCCTTTCTTGTTGCCGTCACCTCTGCTTGCAGAGTGAATGAGCCTCAGGCTCTTTCTTCTAAGCCCCCTTACTTCTCGGTGCATCTGTACAAAGTGGGGCTTAGGACGAGATACTTGTTCTTTCCTAAATTAGTTACTCCTATTTACATAGGACAAACTATCACTCTGCGCACCTTTTTCCTACCTCCACACCCTTCCAAGGAGGATAAATTACTCCACCGTCTGGACCCAAAATGTGCGTAGTCCTACCACCTTGACCACACTAAAGATTTCCGAGTGGATGATCAACTCTTCGTTGATTATGTGGGTGCCAAGAAAGGTCAGGCTGTCCAAAAGCGTACTATCTCAAGATGGGTTGTCATTTGTATAAAGATTTGATATGCTTTAGCGAAATAGGAACCTCCAGTGGGGCTGCGGGCTCCTTCCTCTAGAGCTACGGCAGAAACTACTGCTTTGTCATGTGGAGTCCCACCATAACCATAGGCAGTTATTATTTTAAACTGCGGGTGCTCTGGTTTCAATCCTGACACCAGGAACAAGCCAATAATCTCTGTATTGTTCGGTTACTTGGTTTTAACATCACTTCCTCACACCACTACCTCTTTAGTTTAGCACTGCGCCCGCCACTCACCATACCTATTAGTCTTCTCATCGAAAGGATTTACTGTATCCTATAAAGTGTAGCAATAAAAGCATCACTGAGCTCCTCCCTCACAGTGAGGGGGGTTCCCTTCCTTTTTTTTTTTTTTTTTTTTATATATATTTTTATTGCAGAGTTATAAACCACAGGATACAATTGTTCAGCCAGTACACTTGTGGGGTCCCCCCGTCCAATAAGAATTCCCAGTCATACACAGCCATTCAGCCCGCATCCCGGAGGCCGGGCGGCATATTTTATCGCTCGAGAGGAACACATCACAGTGCACGTCCCATAGGGACCCTGGTTGAAAGATCGTTTTGCGTATCTGCTTTTACCCCCCCACCCACAACAACATTCCCGTCAGCCATCCCAGTGATAGTCAGTGACGTCGCCCTTGTCGGGACCTGCCCTAGGCGCTATGGGTCGTCACACCTGGCTGCTCTACCCAGCCATTCTACCCTCCCCATAGTATCCACCGTCCCAGTAGATCCAAGACCCTAACAAGCGACCAACTAATGGCTTCCGGCCCTCCCCAAACACCCTACAACCAACCCCCCCAAAGCCCCCCCTCCCCTGGCAACTGCTAAGGTGTGTGCCTCGTTCTGTCGAATTGGATGGGACCACTACAGTGCGCGGTACCATACTTCTGTGTTCGCCCCGCGGTGTCCAGCGGCTTAGTTCTCGCCATCCTCATCCTCTACCAAAGAATCACGCAAAGCCTGTACCACTAACTCCCATGCACGCGCCGCATCCAATGCCTTCTCATTCCCCAACTTCACAGCTTGCTTCATCCGGAGCACACTCTCGCAGTCAGACCACCGCAACAGCTCATTCTTCCATCTACGCAGTGAGGGTCCCCCCCTGGACTTCCAATGCCATGATATTTCCCTCTGTGCCAATATCAGGCCCAGATCTATGAATTTGCTTGTCACCCTGGTGTGCTTAGTATGCGGGAACCAGAGCAATAGGCACGCCGCCATGTCGAATTCCACCTCCCTGTCAATCACTTCATTCAGAAGTTCCCCTACCTCCGCCCAATAGGTCCCCAGTTGTGGGCACCCCCAAAACAAGTGGTCCATGTCCGCTCCCGGGGACGAAAACCGCGGGCAACAGGCATCCGGCACCTGAAAGTACCGCTGTAATTTCTCAGGAGTTAAATAGGCCCTATGGAGCACATAGAAATGCACCTGCTGAAAACGCGCGTTTCTAGTGCCCTTCCACGTGCGTCGCAGGATGTGACCCCATGCCGTATCCGGTATGGGCCGGCCGACGCTCACCTCCCATTTAGCCTTGAGCCCTTGGAGTGGTTCCAGCCCCTCGTTCAGCATCCTATTATGGAGGCACGTCACAGCTTTGAACGTACCAGCCGCCATCACCACATATTGGCACGCCATAGTCGTCGTGGGTTCCAGGAGCCCCTCTTTCCAATGCTTTTGTATGGCAGCCACTACTGCCGCGTGTAGGAGGAAGCCCCCAGCAGGCAGCCCGAACTGGTCCCGGAGCACTTCGAACGGCGCCAAAGCCCCATCTATGTACAAGTCGCCCACCACCTGCAGTCCCGCCTCCTCCCAATCCAGCAACGGGGACCAATCTCCTCCGTGCGGCAATGCCGTCAACATCCCGATCGGGATCTCCGGGGCATAAGGCCGCGATGCCCTCGCCCTCCGAAGGCTCCTTTGCCAGCACAGCCGGAGCGTCCGCTCTTCCATGGTGAGGGCCCGTAACTCGAGCCGCTGCTGCATGATAATGTAGGACAGCACGTGGCGTTGTATTCCCCGATCCCTGTCCTCCTCCGGGCCCCGGAACACCCTGGCTACGTTCTGTGTAAGGACCTGTAACTGCGCTGCAAGATAATACAGCTCGAGATCGGGCACAGCCATGCCCCCTTCCAGCTTGGGGCGAAGTAGCGTGCTCAGGGCTACTCTACGGCGGCCGTGCCCCCATAGAAAGCCAATTATCATTGACCGCAGTTCTCTAAACACCCCCTGGGGAATCCAGACAGGCAGCGTTCGGAAATAATAGAGGAAGCGGGGGAGCGCCACCATTTTCAACAGTGCTATCCTGCCCAGGACTGTCAGCGGGAGGGTTGACCAGAAAGACAAGCTGCCCCGCAGCGCCCGGACACAGCGGCCAATGTTGCCCTCCAATAGGTCCGCAGCCGCGTGGTAAATGCGGACACCCAAATAGGTGATGCAAGAGGGTTCCCATACCACACCCAAATCGCTGCTAGGGGCTGGCGATCCCGCTCGCAGCGGGAACACACAAGTCTTCGCCCAATTGACCTTAAGGCCCGACAGCCGGCCGAACTCAGACAACAGATCCATCGCTCCAACCAATGCCCCCGAGGTGTCAGCTAGGTACAGGAGCAAGTCATCCGCGTATAGCGATATATAATGCCACTGCCCGCCACTAACTATCCCCGCGTATCGGTCACCTGACCTCGCATGGACCGCCAAGGGTTCCATCGCCAGGGCAAACAATAGGGGGGAGAGAGAACATCCCTGTCGTGTTCCCCTACCCACCGGGTACGCCGCAGACACCAGGCCGCCCAATCGCACTCTCGCCGTCGCCGAGGTATATAAGACCCTCGTCCACCTCCGAAACCCCTCGCCCATGCCAAACCTCTCTAGCACTCCATCCAAGAAAGGCCATTCCAAGCTATCGAAGGCCTTCTCGATGTCCACAGACAGAACCGCCGGTGCTCCCTCCCTGTCCAAGATGGCGTCCATTATTCCCACCAGGCGGCGGATATTCAGCGCCGTGCTCCTCGTGGGTATAAACCCGGCCTGGTCCCTGTGTACCAGGCCCGTCATATGCGGGGCCAGCCTGGTGGCCAGGATCCGGCTCAGGATCTTATAATCCACCGTCAACATGGACAGCGGGCGATAAGACCTCACATCCGCGGCATCCCGGCCAGGCTTGAGGAGCGGTACAATCAAGGCCTCCCGCATGGACCCAGGCAATGCCCCCGTCTCGAAGGATTCCGTGTACACCACCAGCAGCCTGGGCGCCAAGCTGTCCATATATTGTTGATAGAATTCAATTGGCAGTCCGTCCACCCCAGGCGTCTTGTTGCGGGCCATATGTTTGATGGCCACCCGTATTTCTGTGAGCGTGATCGGGCTACCCAGCTCCCTCACGTCGTCCTCGTCCAGGACCGGAAGCTGCCTCTCCCCCAGGTATTCCGCGATGTCCTGAACCCCTACTCCCAGCTGACTCCGGTATAGTTCCTCATAATACCCCCTAAATCGTTCCAATACCGCTGCCTGGGAGTACACCATCTCTCCCTGCGCGTTATTAATGCTGAGAATCGGGCAGCCCCTTAGTTCCGGGTTAGCTAGTCTGGCCAAGAGGGTACCCACCTTGTCCCTTTCTGCGTGTGCCCTGATGATGTACTGCCTATAGTCATAGCACCTCAAACGTTCCGTCTCGGTGGCAACCACTTCCTTCGCCTCCAACAACTGGGCCTGTAGACCTGGCCTAGCCGGCCTGCGGCGCTCCAAATCCCTCAAAGTTTCTTCCGCTTTCATTAGGTCATTCAGCACAGTCGTACGAGCATTTGAGAACCTACCCAAACACACCCCTCTCACAACCACTTTCATTGCGTCCCATTCAGTAGACCTACTCGCAGCCGTGCCCTCATTCACTCCGAAATAACTATCAATGCCTTGCCGAACCGCATCGCTGAACACAGAGTCCTCTAGCGTCTCCGGCCGAAGCCGCCATGTTGGTATCACTGAGCGCTCCCTCTGCCACTGAATGTGCACCAATAGGGGGTTATGATCGGATATAGTCCTAGCCAGGTACTCCGCATGGGTAATCAACGGGGCCAGGGATCCCCCGCAAAGCACCGAATCGATCCTGACATGTAGATCATGGAGAGCGGAATAAAAGGAATAATCCCTGGCTCTCCCGTGCCGCTCCCTCCAGGCATCCAGCAACCCCCATCGTTCCTGCCAGTCCTTCCTGTGCGCGGCCAGCCTGCGCACCGGAGAGTCTACTAGGGGGGGATGGGACCTATCCAGAGTAACATCCGTAATCGAGTTGAAGTCCCCCCCTAACACTATCGGACCCGCCAGGAAAGAGGCCAAGGACCCCGAGAGGCCATCAAAGTATCGGCCTTGGTCAGTGTTCGGTGCGTAGACACAGCAGAAAACCACATCCCGTCCATATAACCTCCCCTCCACCGCCACAAACCTGCCATCCGGATCTACTACTTGGTTCAGCACTTGAAAGGGTATCCCCGCCCTCACCCAGATCAACACCCCCCTGGCATACGCTGAGTAAGTGGTGCCAAACACCTGGCCCCGCCATCTTTTCTGCAAGGCAGCGCACTCTTTTTTGGTGAGATGAGTCTCCTGGAGCATAGCAATCTGAACCCCCCTGCGCACCAGATATGCGTGGACTTTGTGACGTTTCACCATGGTCCGCAGCCCCCGGACATTCCACGTTAGGCATTTCAAGTTAGGTAATGTCCCCATTCCAACTTCGTACAGTCCGAATCAAACAACAAAGGTCCATGGCCCCCCCATTGCAGTTGCCCCCCCCCCCGAACATTCCCAAAACTGAAACACTTCCCCAACCCCACTCCCCAGGACAGAGCACACGAACCCAATGGCCGCCCCCATCCAAACCTTGAACCAACTGCGCACACTCTTACCCTGTGGTCTCCACCACAGTCGACCTTAAGGGCCCAAGGGGGGTGAGTCGCCGCCGACCCCAGCTAGCGGAGCCCGCACCCCGCACCTACATCCCCTCCAAAGCATACAGCTCCCCCTCCCGGCAACCCGCCCTCCATCAGCAGGATATCACCCTACCATGAAGTCCCGATCTAGTCCCAGTTCTATCTCAGCCGCAGAAAATACCATCCGATGTCTGTGGGGTTACTATCGGCCCCTTCGAGCTTTCCGCCTCTGAAAGTTCCTCTCCTGTTCTGCTGCCTTCCCCTCCCGAGTCCGTTCCTGCTCGTTCACTGTCCTGTTGCGACCCTGTAATGGCCGCCGTCGCTGCGAGCGCATCCCTCTTCTCCGCCGCCATTTGTGCCTCCCGTTTCTCCCTCTGACGCCTGTTGCGGGATCTGATGCGTTGTGACTGCCGCACCCGGGGCTGCTTGGGTTGGTCTCGCCTACTTTGGTGTGATCTGTCCGTCCCCGCTCTATATGACTCGAGCCATTGCCAAACTTCGTCCGGAGTCTGGAAAAAGTGCGTAGTGCCGTCCATAATGATCCGCAGCTTGGCTGGGTAGAGCAAGGAGTACTGGATGCCTTCCTCCCTGAGCTCCTTCTTCACAGCGAGGAACGATGCCCTGTTCTTCTGGACCGCTTGAGTATAGTCCGGAAAGATAGTTACCTTACTGTTCTCCACCTCATACGGGCCCGACATCCTGGCCCGCTGGATGAGAAGATCCCGGTCCTTGTAGTGGAGGAGCCGCACCACCATCGGTCGGGGGGGGCGGCCAAGCCCCGGCGGGCGAGCAGGCACCCGGTGAGCTCGCTCCAGAGTGAAAAAAGGAGTGAGCCCCTCCGGTGCCACCACAGTGCGGAACCAGTTCTCCATGTAGGCCACCGCATCCTCCCCCTCAATCCGTTCCGGCAGGCCTACGACCCGCACGTTGTTCCTTCTATTGCGGCCTTCGGCATCCTCCGCCCTCCGCTCCAGTGAGTTCAGTCGGGCCAAAATGTCCGAGATCCTGTGCTCCGCGGTCACCACCGATGGCTTCAGGTCCAGCAACAGCTGGTCATGGTCCTTGACCCTGTCTGCCAGCTTCGCGTGATCCGCGCGTAGCAGCCCCAGGCCCGTGGCCACTTGGGCAATGTCATTGTGCAATGCTTCTTTAGTGGAGGTGATCGCATCAAGGATGGCATCCAAACGCCGGTTCAGCCGCTGTTCCTGATCAGGCTCCGGGGAGGGACTCTCACTCAGCCGAGTTGATGTCGCTGAGTCCCCCTCGCGACTCCCGGGTTTCGGCCCTCCGATCGCCGCCATGCCAGGGTGCTGCGTCACAAGTCCAGTCGCCCGTTTAGCGATTACGCCCGTGGTTCCGTGCCGGTCTCCGGGCACCGGGCAGCGCAATGTCCCCGCCGACGCTCTCAGAAACAATGGCCAGGTGGACGGCCTCCGTTCGGTCACCCCCCTCCGGCCTGAGGGGGGAAGGATGAGTCTCAGGGCGGTGGCCAGCGAGGGTCCCCGAACTCCTGGGTGAATCAGGCCAGCGTCCCCTGGTCTCAGGACACAGCACCGCCAATCCTAGTGCCTCGGGCAGCCGAGTACAGGATCTCTTGCCACTCGGCGACAACTTGGCTCAGGGCTGAAGTTCGGGACCGTCCGACCTCCTCGCCGCCATTTTCTTCTCACCCTCGGCAACACCTCGGCCTCCTCTGCTCTCGATCTTCTCGGGGCCAGCAGTCCCCCAGCGACTCTCCGATTGCGCCCAGCTGTCCCCTTACACTTCAGAGGGCAGGAACGTCGTCTTCGGGTCGCCTAGGGTCCCAAAAACAGGAGAATTAGCGGGATTCCGCGCGGAGCTGCGAGCTCACGCCGCCATCCCGATCGGCGTCCAAGCCACGCCCCGGGGGTTCTCTTCCTATCGTATATTTTGTATTGTTTAAATAAAATCTGTAGTATCCTGTATGTATGTACTCAGATCCTTCACTAACTGGGACAGAAATGAGTCAACATAAATATGTTTTTTCCAGTAGATTTCCCTTTGAGGAAACAATACGGCGCCCTGGAGGGCATCTCCGATTTTTGTTTATTTTCGGTATATGATCGAAAGTTGGTAAAACGGAATATTCCACATTAAGGAATTGATACAAATCCTCTTACAGTATGCCTTTGTCCCGCCAATTGCTTAACCAACTATGAAAAACGTTGATGCTATTATTATATTGCTCTCTCTTTCAGGGCATGCAGCTCAGTGTGTCACTTAATAGGCGTAATGCCGCCTCATGATACGCTCTTTAATCAAAAAGGACCACATTGCCTCCCTTATCTGAGGGCTTAATATCTAGAGAGGGATCGTTTTTAAGTGATACCACCACTTCTCATTCATCTTTAGATAAATTGTCTTCTTTGATGGCTTTAAGTTTTCTTTGTTGGTCTCATTGTATCCAAATCCCTCATCACCACATCATAAAAACAGTCTGTTGTATCAAAGGGAGTTTTTGGCATGTATCTTGACTTTGCTTTGAATTTACTTTTTCCACATGTTTGCTGGATACCAGCTTGCTCAAGCAATTTGAGTCTGTCATCCTCATCCTGATGTCATTTAGGAGTTGTTAATTCCTGTAGCTCTTGTAAAGTTAGTAGAGTTTCAAGCTCCCTCCCAGTTAGTAAATCTGTTGGTATTCCCATACTGGAGCTGGAAATGAATCTCCTTTAATTTTAGTTTCCTTAGACTAGAAAGAGATCAATTGGCGCTTATGTGTAATCCCATTCAGTAGTAGAGTAAAAAGTCAGCCCCTTTTGTAAAACAGCATATTTTGTAGCCGTCAATGTTCGGTGGAACAAGTTGATGATTGTTAGGTTGCTGTCTTTCACTTGCAGTAACTGACCTTGCTTCTTGTGACACGTCTGGACAGATTGATTTCTTCTCCTTGTTCCCTTGACTGGTTTTCTGCCTTGTTCTGGAGGGCGTGTTCTCTTGGGAAACTCCTCCACGACTCTTTAGTAAGTTGATGCTCCTGGGAAAGATTGTACTGCCCCACTTGTACTTTGTACCTCTGTACCACTTGCTGTGTCAGTGTCCGAAAAATCAGTTTCCACTTCTGATTCTAAATTGTCCCTAATGTTGGTCACTAGTTTCCTGCAAGATTTTACGTGGGACATCCTACTTTTTGGCAAAGGTGAGGACTCTGTCTGATTCGTAATCCTCCTGATCACGTGCAAATGTTTTCTGTTGTGAAGTTAGATATTGTTTTCATATGCCACCAGGCACATCTTCATTTGTTGTCTCAGATGTTCTACTTGCTCCTTATATGTGTCCAATCCAATATTTTCTTCTATTTTGCGTATTTCCTCCAGAAGCTTCTTTCTTTCACTTTACGTACTTTATCAGTATTTCAACCATCCCTTTGGCTGACTGTGAGGTAAACTCCGCCCATTCCTTCAATAGATAGGAATCTGGATTTTAGCATGAAGGGATTGTATAAATTCTCAGACCTCTAGGAATCCTTCCTACATCTAAATTTTATATGGCCTCCCACCATTTCCTAATCTAATATCCGTAAATTCTTTCCAGATTAATGAATAATCCTTTAAGGTTATTCGGTCCTCTTCCCGAGTGAACTCCTCCGTCCGCAGTGATATCAGATGTCCTGTTTCAAAAAACGGATTTGGCTGCTCTAAGCCGGTCAGCGTAGCTGAACCTAATTCAGTTCAGTATCTATTAATATTTTATTAAATATTGTCTCATATCTTGCCCCACTGCTGCTGCAGTCTATGTTAATTTGCAGTGTGTGGACACTGAAGTCACTCACCTGGGCAATCGTCTTTGGTTCTGCATCTTTCAACCCGTCTTCCTTTCGAGTCTTCAGCGTCTTGGCGGTCCCTGGTTCTATGGAAAGATGTATTTCTTCCTCCCAAGCATACTCTGCTCAACTCGCAGGTTGGAATGTTTCCCTCTGGAAAGTAACCCCTCCAATGAGGTCAGTCTGCTGAACAGGCAGCAAGAATATCTCTGTTTACTGCTATTCCGTCAAAGCTATCGCTCTACCGCAGTGGGCACCGAGATTCGCGAGGACGGAGCTCGCATGCCCATTCAAATTCCCCACAAAGGTATGCCGTGCACTCTCTGGCCCCAAATTGATCATTCCTTTATTTAACTAATTGAAAACAACCGAAAAACTGTCTAACACGTTTTGACCTCCTGGGCTTTGTCAATGTCCGTATCCATTGCTGCAAATCAACCTTTTATCATGTCATGATTTAATTGGGCAGCGTCTGCGAATAAACAATAGAAAATGAACTTTTGCGCCCCAGAAATGCCAAAACCAGCCGGAGCGAAACAAAAAACGATGTGAAAGGAGAAAAGCAAACTGGACCGAATCAAGCAAGAAGCCAGCTACCGCCAGGTGGAGACTCAAATAAATTCAAGTCGCCCTGATCCCAAAAAGATAATTAACTTGGCAAACATCAACTTAAATGAGGTTTGTCGTATTGTCCTGAGACTAGTTTCAATTATGCGCAGACATGAACTGATGTTTTAAAAATTTATACCCAAATTGAAGCTAAGAAAATATAATCCCTACGCAAGGTTAACAGCAACACAGGATCTGGACAGGTCGATAATAGCACTTCAGATACCATTGATTTGACATCAAGTGATTTGGCATTAAGGACCTTCAAGAGTTGCAGGATGAAAAAAGTGGTGAATTTTGCACAAATGAGGAGATTATAAGGCATACCACTTTAATTCCATCATCCCCTGCGGAGTCATTTGCAAGAACCAATACACCATTTAAGCCCAAGTCTATGTTTAATCCCATCATGCCCCGTGACACTGTAGATATTTTTAATTTGCAGGTTGTGGCACATAGCAAATAATGTGAACTATCATCTGCAAAGAACTAGACCCAATTCAATTTTTATTCATTATGATTTGTAATTCCGCGGAATTCCACATAAAAATACATCTTAAAAACAAAATTACATTCCATAAAAATTTCCTATCTAAATTCATGTTATCATCATATCATTTCATATAAAAACAAAAATGAACATATCAGTAGCAGCCATTCTATAGGATTTCAAGTTCCAGAAGGAATGAACCATGAATAGTTGGATTACCATAAATAAATACTTAGACTTATACGGAGTTATAATCTAATACTATCATAAAACATTCAGAATCAAAACTTGTTGTAAAGTGCAAAGATTTAACAATTCGCTATACAGTATTAGAAAACGAACGGAATAACCATATAATTAAAAACAATTTGTCTATTCACTACACTGTACTATATTACCAGCAGCATAATGGTAGTGCAAGAGTATTTCAATACTTTGGAAGCGCCGTTTTCAGTCTGAAATACACGATAGTTAGCAGCAAAACAAGGATTTAGTAAGGTGCAAGAGATCAAACAGAACGTGTAACTACCAGCAAAAGAGGTTTGTAAAAGTGCAAGTGCTTGGTTGCGAACATAGTAAATCAGCCTTAAAAACAGAAGGGTCAAGAAAGTGCAAGTTCTCAGTGCATACATATTAAATAGATCCTTACTGCTTTAGTATATGTTTAAAAATTGTTTAAAAAAACAAACAATTTTAAAACACATAAGTTCAAATGGGGGAGACCTCAGACAATTCCGTGCCTCTTCTGTGGGGCGATATTATACTTTACAAAAACAATTCCTTAGGTATCTACAACGTGTTGATTGTAATGCGGGACAAATGAATAAAACATGATTCAGGTCTTGTATACAGGAATTAAATAAATAACAATATCTTTTGTGTATAGCAATTCCGTCTCAGGCTCCTGTTAAAATTCTTAGGGGTAGTAAATTCAATCTAAGTAGCAGAATCACCCTACGTACTCCATGTTTAAGATTCCATAAAACATAAGGTTGGGGTCTTTTGACATTACTGCTCCCCACAATACAATCAATATTTCTATTCTCTGAGCACATTTTAATATCTCTTTCACGAGAAGCCCTGTAGATTGTTTTCTTAATTATAGTTTTCAAAGCCCTTTTACAAAAATAAACGCCGCCCAATCCTTATCTAAACCGAACATTGTTAAAGCTTTACAATTATTCCTAAAAAGAGCACTCTTTTCTTTCATATTTACAAATATTTCTCTGTACAAAGCTACCTGTAGCAGGTTCTCTGAGCTATTTGACAATGCATTGCTCCATCTTAAGCACGCGGCCATTAATAGCACATAAGTGGAGAGTAAGCCAAATTCGAGCCTAAGCTCTGCAATAGGTGCCGCGTGATTCAAATTAGATATTTGGCGCCAGATTTGCCCTTCCACTTTCTCGAATTTGTCCCACTCTTATGCAACTATTGCTTCACTAGCGTAGCTCAGTGTTGGTGGAATATTTGTTTTATAGACTGATATAAAATGTGAGAAATGTCTTTTCCCACAGTGTGTATACAAATGGTTGATTGCAGAGGCTTGTGAAATTGCCTTGCCTTTGCAATGATCCATATGACAACTAGCTGAACACCTATTTGTAAATATTTTTCCTAAGTAGAGATAACATTTTACTACTTCCAATTTCTCTTTTCCCAAAAACCAGTGCACGTTTTTTCTGACCTTACATCCTTGATAACTAAAAATCATGACTTTACTCTTTAAAGTATTTCTTTTTAAGTAATACTCATCTGTGTACCTGATCAGCTCAGCAAGACGTCTTTGTAGTCCGATTGGGGTTAAGGTCATTATTATGGCGTCATCCGCATATATCAGACAGCTCAGATCTAAATTTCCTAATTTAGGGGGATCCCCTTTACCGAGCCCCACTCTTCTTGGCAAATCATTACTAGAAATAGAAAAAAGCATCCCTGCTTCAACCCATTATTGGTAACTGTTTTCCTCGTGAGGCCTTGTGTTCCCCCTAATGAAACCGGAGTCCAAGTGGAGGAGTGAAGAGCAATTATTAATCGCAAAAGATTCCCTGGTATCCCCATAGTGACCAATTTCCTCCACAGCTTCCCCCGATCTACCTATCGAATGCTGTGGAGAAATCTATGCAAGCCGAATATAATGGCATACCCTGACTTACTGGATATTTTTCAGTTAAAGTTTGTAAAATGGTGATATTGTCCAGGGTGCCACTATTTTTACGAAATCCTGTTTGTTCCAAAGGGATTAAATTATTTCCAAATGCCCACTCTCGCAGATGAGTGAGAATGCTCTTTGCAAACAGTTTCCCAGTTGCATCCAGGAGAGAAATCTGTCTAAAATTGGCAGGGGAATTTTTTGGACCCTTTTTATATAGTGGAACTAATATACTTCCCTTCCAGGATTGTGGGATATCACAATGGGTATAACAATGGACGAACAACGGATGCAGAAATTTCGCCCACTCTTCACCATTCTGTTTTATTATGGTTATTGGGTACATCATCTGGGCCCATTGCGCGGGAATATCCTGCCCCTTTAATATAACCCTCAGTCTCCAAGCATGACGGTGCACCATAGTCACTCCCCGTGGTTGGGGCAATGCCAACCCCTTGATTCTGCCCAACTGCGAGATTTGAAGCATAAAGCTTGGAAATATACGTGGACCATTCTGCTTCTGGGATTAAGATAGGTTTTGACTTCTCTCTCCCATCACAAAATTTTGACTTCTCTCTCCCATCACAAACTTTTGCTATCAGTGCCCAATACTTCCTAGTGTCCCCAGAAAGAGCCACCTCTCGAAGTCTAACCCATTTTGCATCTTCCGCCCTCCTAAGATCCGATGTCCTTTTCCGTACCTGTTTCAGTCTACTAATTTCTCTTTGACTTTGTATCCTGGGCTTCCTAAATTGGTTTCTAATTAAACCATTAATTTCCTGATTCCGTTTTTTAATTTCCCATTGTATTATTACTGTAAAACGAATGACTTGCTTCTGTATTACTACTGTAAAATTAATGACTTGCTTCTTTCTTCCAAAAGTTCTAATTGCAGCCAAGACCCTCTCAAACCTATGAACCCGGGTTTCTTGAGTGGCAATATAAGCAGTATTTTCAAAGACCCTCTTAAAATTTGGAAACAATTTATTTGACCAGCAAGTACGCCCATTATTGCGAGTTATATGAGACCTTTTCATCCCTCTGATTCCAGAGTTCAGAAATCTCAATTTCTGTATCCATTTTTACTGCTAAAATACTATGTCACTCATATTTGTGGCAAATACCTTAAATTGTGTACATACATTACAAAGTTGGAGAGATACTGCCATATAATCAATTAGGGAGTGACCATATGCACCCCGAAAGGTATAAGCAGTGGGGGGAGTCCTCTGGAAATCTACAGTTTAACGTTCCAAGGTCTAAACTTCTAAGATTTTACAAAAGTAACAAGCCTCATTTATCTGACCTTAGATGAACCGGCAATACAGAATCTGGGTTGGCCCATACCTCCTCCAATTCAAGGTTTGAAAAAGACATAACTGCACTATTGGATAATTTAGAGTTAAAGTCACCCACCATCATTATATGTGAGCATTCTTCGTTGTTACTTAACCTTTGCACAAAAGTACAGATTGAATCGACCAATAATTTCGACGCTCTCCCTGGAGGAACATACACGTTTACCAGTAAAAGAGAAATTGCTTGCCCCAAGTTATCTTCACCAATCCTCAACTTTACTCTAATACAACATTTTGAGAGGTGTTTATAGATCACAGGATCCCATCTTATGGCACAGCTAAGTAAAATGGCTAAACCTCCGATTGCATGCCCTTTTACAGATTTATTTGCTGTACAATAACACACATAAAAATTCTCAAACTGAAAAACCTCCCCCATCCATGTTTCCTGGAGGCAAGTTATTTTGGGGGTCAAATTCTAATGTTGATTTAAGCTTGCAACTCGTTTTTTCTACCCCGCTACATTCCAGGATAGGATTCTTCCCAATTGGCTACCCTCGCACTTTGGGCTTTGTGGTGGATATTTTTGACCCATTCAGGGTACCACATTGGGACTACTAGGCCTTCGGGCTTCAGGACCTAAAATGTTGATTTCTCGGTTAACTAGGCTTCTCCCTGCCGTTCTTTCAATGTCTTTAGGATTTATAGGGATTTTTGCGCCCCTGTTATTAGATAACCCATACCCTTGCATCTGATGAATCGTTCCTGAACTTTCTGATGGAATTTGACATTGGTTACACTAGAAATCACATCTATACCTCTTTTTCTAAAGCAGTCTACATTGGCTATTACTAACGTTGAAACTACCCTTGACGAAAATGTAACTCTAGTACTTGGGGGTGTGCCCCTCCAGTCTAAGTAGACCGTCTCTAGGTCTTTACTTGTTATCGGACCCAAGTCCTTTATCTCTGTTAGACCCAAATTCAGTTGTCAGGAGTGGCAATATGATCAACTGAACTCCAAGTTACATAAAAATCACCAAATAGAGATTAGAAACTCGGTCAAAGGTGGGAACATAGTCACCTGGCCAAAAACAGAGTACATAAACGAGGCACTAGTTCAATCAAGTTACACTGAATACTATAATAGAAGTTCTGTTCAAGTTGTTCAATGAACAAACAAAATGATTTTTTTTTCTTCTTTTTAAAATAAAAAAAGATTTGTATTCATTTCCATACCATCAAAACAATAAAGCAATCTTGTACATAGAAAAGCAGTATAGCACAACACTTCATCACCATAAATTCAGTCAATTATTACAACATCACAATTTTGTAAGCTTTCATCATTAGAGATCGGGCCCAGTCTGCCCACCCTCTGGTCGTCACAATTCATCCGAGTCTGAGTCATCATCTTCTCGGTCCGGTGGTGGATCACATATATCACCCCTATACTTATTTCATGCCCCCCAAATTTTACTCCGCTTTTTAGGGCATCCCCTACTACTGTATACCGTTCTCTCGGCTAAACAAAATGATTTTTATGCAAAATTATTGGCTTTGAAAAGTGTCGGACTTTTGAGTATGGATGAATAAAAGTATCTAAAGAATGAGTATTCAGCGATACCTAGGATATATTTCATAACTAAGGTCCACAGAAATTCTAGAAGGCCTCCCGGAAGACAAATAATATCGGCACATAATGGCCTAATAGAGAATACATCACAGTATATTGATTATTTTCTACAAGATCATGTGAAAGGTCTACCCTCTCATATACAGGACACAAGTGACTTTTTGCAGAGGATACATGACATAGACTGGCAAGACGACTACATCCTCATGTCACTCAATGTCACATCGCTTTACACAAGCATCAGACACAAAGATGTAATTCGAGCATTGGAGTTCTATTTGAGAAATAGATCGATCTATTTATTGCAACATAGCAAAATGCTAATTAATATGACTACATTTTGTCTGATAATCTATTCATTTTTCAGAATCAAATCTATCAGCAGACAAGGGGTGTGGCCATGGGGACAGCTTCTCTCCCAGCTATGCATGTTTGCACATGGGTTGGTGGGAGGAGCTGGTCCTCAGGGTAAAATACAAGTCCATATTGAACGAACATGTGGTAATAGAGTTGCGTTATTATTGATGATTTATTCATATGGCGGGGCACAAAAAACAGTGACTTGGAGTTTGTGTCTATGATTAATGAAAATGATATTAATTTGAATCTTACAGTAACAGCCAATTCGCATACAGTCAACTTTCTAGATGCTCAGATCAGTATCATAGACAACAGACTAGTGACCACACTACATCGCAAGGAAACAGCTGGTAATTCAGTATTGCACGCCACCAGCTCCCATCCATACATCCTGATCCAAAGCACAACCTATGAGGAAATGCTCAGATGGATGTGCATATGGCGCAACAATGATGATCAGGCAACATGAAAGCAAATTAAGATTTGTATCAAAGTGTTACTCTATTAAGACATTAGATACAGCAATTGCAAAGTCAAAACTACATTCAGACCCTAATACTCCTACCCATTCTTCAATACACCTTGGCATATATATATATATATATATATATGTATAAAAACATATTTATACTTTACAGAAACACACAATCACTGGAGGATGTCATCAGTGATCTCATCAGTGATGTCATTTGAGATGTCATCAGTGATGTCACTAACCATGTCATGAGTGATGTAATATGTGACGTCATCAGCAGTGCATTGTGGGGGCGCGATGGCCGAATTTCTCTGGTTTTGTACGAGTGAAATGTCCAACTAACTAGAATGTCCCTGAAACCTGTGGTTTTCTCAGTGAATTTCTGATGTTTTTTAAATGCTAATTTCTAACTATAACGTCCCTGAAACCTCAGGTTTTATCAGTGAATTTCAAAGGTTTTTTAAATGATAATTCCTAACTATAACGCCCCTGAAACCTATGATGTTAATATACACACACTATCCCTAAATAAAGTTCTAACGATTATAGTTCATTCCATTCACAGCTCATTTGAGATGTCATGAGTGATGTCATGAGTGATGTAACTGACCATGACATGAATGATGTAATGTCTGAGGTCATTAGCAGTACATTGCAGAGGTCTTAGTTATAGTTTCTTTTTTGTTGAAATTTTATTGCAGGGAAATTGCGCATTCATACACAGCTTCTCGCCTACAACCCTGGGGCTTGATAGCAGGAGATACTTTACGAAGCTTTGAGGCCAACATCCCAATGGACAGGCAGCGTTACATATCCACTACGTTCCATGTGCCACATATCAATCGTATCATTGATGCACCCAAAACCAATTAACATAAATATCGTCGTTATTTGCTGCTGTCAGGAGTTTGATCAACGCATGTTAACACCCAGCGGGTGTAATAGAAGAATGTAACCAATCTATACGACGTCCCTCCCTCCTTTTGTCTCCAGGTCCTTCAGGTCTCCCATCCTGACCAACTGCTTTTTCCATGGAACTGAGCGTCCCTCTGGTCTCACATTGAAGATAACCTCTTTACATGTCTACCACTAACTACACTTTGGTGGTCTGAGGTGTTAAATGTTTTCCTCAGCTTCTGCTGACACCTCGTCTCCAGGCTCCACAGACCTATTAAGCTTATATGCTGTGTATAGCCCCCAGATGTTCTTAGGCCTGCTCCGAGGTTCGCTCAGGTCCTCCCCCCAACAATTCACGCATAGCTCTACGCACTCTATAAAACTGAAAATGTTGTAACAAGGTGTCGGCTTCTGCCTCACTCACCGCTTGTTCCCACATCTTACCCACTCCATCCTGAAACAGGTCTCCTGCCGTGGCAATGTTCAATGTGTGCAGCACTCTCGTAACCCCGCCGTCCCTTCAGGGGGCTAGCCACAGTGCCCATTCAATCTGCATAGCCTGTGAATACAGCAGAGCCCCCGCCTGCAATTGCAATAAGTTATGCCAGGCGTGGTGTGTCGAGTTAATGGAGTCAATAATCCCCGTTCTCCGGTCTGTGGGTTCAAATAACGTGGCTGGGAGGGGGAGTGGTTCGGCAAATAGTTTTTCCATATGGAGAAATGGTATGTCCGACGCGCCATGGATCCAATAATGTGCTTTTGCCCCTTGTGCTGCTCTGTAATATAAGTCAAAATCTGGCACGCCCAGTCCCCCCATATGATATGGCAATGGGTGTACCTGCCATTGCACACGTGCTTGTTTAACCGCCCAAGCCGATTTTATCATTGATTTATTGAGTCTGTGAAAAAAGGAGCGCAGTAAAACTATAGGGATATTCGTAAAAACGAACAGAAGTCTGGGCAGTATCACCATTTTCATGATGGAAACTCGCCGATAAGCGACAGCGGCAGCCGGGTCCAGTTCTCAACGTCGTCCTCCAGTTTATCTATGGCAATGCCATAATTCTCTCTAAACACAGTCTTTGAGTCTGTGTGTAGTCGAATACCCAGGTACCGAATCGAATCTGTGGTCCATTGTAAAGGGTAGTCCATCTTTTTGCCGTAACCGGGGTGAGCGGGAAGACAATGGATTTTGGCCAGTTGACTCGCAAACCCGATAGCACCCCAAAGTGCACTACTTCCCTGAGGACATGAGGACAGAAGAAAGATTGTTTTCCGGGTCACGAACATATAATAAATTGTCATCCGCATATGTAGACACTACTATCCTATAGGTCGGGAAACTGATACCTTTATGTCCATGATATGCACACGCCAGTGGCTCAGCAACCAAGGCATACAATATGGGAGACAGTGGGCAGTCCTGTCTAGTCCCTCTGGTTATAGCAAAGAAATCCGTAACCAGATTGGCCAGACGGATCCGCGGTGTGGGCGCATTGTACAATACGCCAATCAGCTGGAGGAAGACTGACCCCAGTCCCATCCTATTCAACACTTGCCGCATGAAAGGCCACTCAACAGAGTCAAAAGCCTTCTCCATATCAAGGAAGACCGCAGCCGCCTTAGTATCTTGTTTAATGTGCTGCATGGTTCCAAATACAGTGTGCAGGTTATAAGTAAAATTCCTATCAAAGATGAACCCAGCCTGCTCAGGAGCTACCAACACCGAAGATGGGGGGCCAGGCGGTTGGCTAATATTTTAGTGAATATCTTGGTATCCACATTTAGCAGTGAAAGGGGCCGATAAGAACCGCATTCCTCCGGGGGCTTACCCGGTTTGAGGATGGCAATTATAATTTCCTCTCTTAGTCCGAGGCATTGTACCTAATACGCACATATCATTGAATAGCGCAGAAAGATGGGGTAGCAGTAAGTCAATAAAGGTTTTATAGAAGCAGACTGTGAGGCCTTCCGCCCCTGGGGTGCTAGTAGTTTTAATTCCTGCCAGTGCTTCCGGGATTTCGTCCTTTTCAATGGGGTGCATGAGGAACTCTCTGCGTGTTGGTGATTAATGGCAATTTAATATGTTCTAAATAATCAAGTATTCCTTCGTCCGTGTCTGAAGAGCGAGAAGTATATATTTCCGAATAAAATTGCTTACACCTATCCGCAATGCTTGTTTCTTCAGTCAGCATTGCCCCCTCTGGCGACCTAAGTTCAGTGATCAGCGTTTTGCTGCGCTTAGCCTTCAGAATTTGTGCCAATACGGAGCCAGGCCTGTCCCCCTCCCCGTAAGTACGGGCTGTGGCGTACTTGCCCATATGTTTGACTTCGCTATCTGCAGCGTCCTGATATTCACCTAGCGTGTCTTTTATTACACTTGCGAGCCCTTCGCCCTCACCAGCCACTTGACGCGATTCCAAGTCCCCCAATTTCTTAGATCAGCTAGCCTCTGCCATATAGATCGGAGAATACCTGAGTGTTTAGCCATGGCTACTCCTCGTATATACACCTTGAAAGCCTCCCAAACGGTCTGCAAGCTCTCTACTGATCCAATGTTGGTAGTGAAAAACCTATCTATGGCTTCTGCCAGTTCCTCTTTGAAGAGGGGGTCGAGTAATGAGTAAGGGGGAAAGCGCCATGTGAATGGCAGTATAGATTTCTTAGATGTGACCAGAATCAGCAGTAAAGGCGAGTGATCCGACAGTGTACGTGGGAGTACCAGACAGTGACAGACCTGCTCCATTAGCGACGCAATAGTAATCTATGCGAGTGTGTAAATTATAATAGGCAGAATAATGCGTGAACCCTCCCTTGTCGGGATGGCGTATTTGCCAAACATCCTGAAGGTCCAAGCTAACCATGACACTCTCCAATGTTCGCGCAGCTGCCACAGGCCTCCTTGCCGGACTGTGCGCTCTGGTATCGGTTCGTCGTAGTTGCCAATGTCATGAAAAACTTGCGGCAGTCATAATTTGGACCTTATACATTCTTTATAATCAGGTCCATGCCCTTGCCCCGACATCTAGAGATCACAAAATGTCCTTCATTATCTGAGTGCAGCTGTTCAGTTGTGTATTCAGATCTAGGGTTAACCCTGGTCAGCACCCCATGGGCATGTGTCATAAATCCTAAGGTATTGATATTGCCCCGCAATCCCCTACTACGCAGCTAGTCTGTGGGAGATGTGTATCCTGGAGTAAAGCTAAATCTATGTTCTGCCTGTTCAGATAGCACAACACCTTACATAGTTTACGGTAGTCATTAAGCCCTCGAACATTCCATGACTGTGCGCGGAGGGAGTCTATCAGCTTCGGAGCGCTAACCTAGATGTCGTCATCCTGTGATTCAATTCTCATAATGTTCCCGACCTGTGCAGCGTGTATGTAGTGTGTACATCATGTTAAGACCAAATAAAACCACAATCAACCAATACAATCTAACTTCATCCCTTCCCCTCCCTCCCTCCCTCCCCCCACAGCAGACCTCCCCCAACTTGGTTGCGCAGCATCCCAGAAAACACCCACTCAACCCCCCAGTACCTCCCCATCAACAATTACCACTCTGGTGTGTGGCACTCGTGGGTGGAGGTCGCTCAATGAACAGTAGAAAAATACAAACACTCTTCCGCTCCGTCTCACGTACGCTGTCTTATTAAGTTATACAGCATCTTCGACTAAACAATCCCTATCTACGAAGGTTAGCGCCGAGCCACTTACACTTTCCCTCTTTCCCAACCTGTGCCCGGTGCCCCAAGTTACTATCACTGAGGCATTCATACAAAGTGGGCCAAGTAACTTGTGCTATTCGTTGGGTCCCGCCCTGCCCGTGTGATGCAAACAGTTCCATAATGTCACAGGTAAAGTACTAACATAGTCCGTCAGTAATGAAACAAACCTGAAATCATCAGTCAATAGGCATTCCACCTTCAGGATCCCCCGATCTCCCATTGCTCGGCGCTCCCCTATTATACTCATCATGTAACGGGTGCTCATCTGTTTCAGTCCTGTTCTTCCATTGATCCTCCTGCCGCTTCGTCAAGCAGGTATCAGTCCGGGCTCCCGCGCTGGTCTTTAAACCAACCTTTTAGGGCTTTCTGCAGGACTTCGGATCCGTGAAGATGTGGGATCGACCTTGCCTATTAACTCGTAGCTTGGCAGGATACAGCATGGCATAGTCCAAGCCCAAGTCCCGTAGTTGCTTTTTCATAGGAGCAAATTGTCTGCGTGCCTCTTGCACACTAATAGTGAAGTCCGGATAGAGCGATATTGTAGAGCCTTCGTACATCAGTGCTTGCTTTTCACGTGCAAGCCGTAGCTCAGCGTCTGTCTCGGTAATTGAGCAGTTTTGCAATAATTGGTCGCAACAGGGCTCCCGGGGGCGGTCGAGGGCCCAGGGAGCGATGCGCTCTCTGCAACACAAACATATTGGAGGAAACTCCTTCCCCCAGAAGTTTGATCAGTAGTTTTTCAATAAATTGTTCCATATGACCAGTTGGAGTCGTCTCCGACAGGCCAGTAATTCTCAAATTGTAACGACGCGTGCGAGCCTCCAAGTCCTCCGTTTTATCTTGTAGGACGCAAATAACCCTCCCGAGTTGCTTGTGATCAGAGTCCAACGTGGTGTGCGCCTCTTCTACCTCCTTGAGTCTCCTTTCAGACATGTCCAAACGTTTCGCATGATTGTCGAGACGTTCCACCATTCTGTCCATCCTGAAGTAGAGAGCATCCATTTTCGTGCCCAGGGAGGTGAGGCCACTTTTCAAGCTCTTTTCCATGGACAGGAGCATGTTGCGAATATCAGGGCCAGAATCGTCATCTGCGGGGGTGTGTGTCCTGGAAGCCTCGTCTATGGTGGCGTCATGCGATTTCGAGTGTTTCTACTCGAAGGAGAGTTTAGATTGCGCTCTATCCACTTTACCCATGTTGGAGGCAGGGTATGTTCGCCAGTCAGGAGTCCACCAGCACACTGCACCAGCTTCCTGTCCTCAGTGTTGTCAGGGCAAGCGCTATGTACATCTGGCGATCTCCGTATACGTTCTCTAGCTAGCTAGGCCGATGTCCCTCAATGTGTAGTGTAGCAGGTTTGTCTTCAATGGGCTGTTCCTCTCTCCAATTCCAGCCTCCCGGGCTATAGGACAGTGTGTTTGCGTGCGATGCCTTAAGTTGTTCACCCTAGTTGAGGTTCGTGCATCTGCAGGGCATTACGCTTTCGCTACAAGGCGCTCTCTCTGCTCTTTGTCCCGGCCTGTGTTTCACCTCCCTTTCCGCAGGTGCACTCTTAATTTGATCCAGATTCTGCCACCTGCTTCACCAGGGCAAGCCCCCAGTCTGCAGCGCTGTAGCCATGTGAAGGGCGCAGGCTCCTGTACAGCACTGAACTCAGGCACGACTGGTACCTCGCATGTGGGCCGCTCTCAGACCCCCAGTGCCTCCAGAATAGACATCCAGGCCAAAGCTCTGGTTAGCGCTCCACAGCGGGCGTCTCACCACCGCCTATTATCCTGGTTCAGAGTCAAGAAACGGGCCAATCTAAGCTTCAGCACTACGCTATCTGCCCAGGAGTGCCGCGCTCCAGTCACCGCTTCGTTAAATGGCGGACCCTCGTTGTAATGGGTCCCGCCCAATGCACCGCACCTCAGGCCTTTACGATTAAGAATGCAGGCAGACTCACTTGGACTCCGCAGTATCCGTCAACGCAGCGTCACCTCGACAGACGCGCTTCACCATACCGCTGCCTGCGCTCGTGATCACGCGGTTGGGGTTTTCAATGGCTGCCCCTCACGCCGGCCACGTCTCTGCCAACGCTGCTCTGCCTCACCAGTACAGCTGCGAGGGTCCCTCCAGCGTCGCACCGAGTTTCGGAGCCAGTCGTGGCCGACGATCGCTGCCGGGTTCCCGGGCCTCCCCAGGGCCAGCAGGGTCGCAGGTAATCTCACAGCACTCCAGCAGACGTAACTCCGCCCTCAGCTCCACTCGGGCTCTGGTATTGCAGGCCTAACCGCCAGCCAGCCACTAACGATAATATCTCCAGAACGGTTGGTTGGAGAAGTGCCAGTGTCTGCTTCTCGGCTCGCGGGTGTACTCCGGCAGGCAATTCTCAGTTGGAAAGAATGTAGTTAGCGAAGTGTTGTAGGATAATTTGAGGATAGTTAGACGGCGTTAAGGAGCTCAGGGCTCAAGCGGCCATCTTGGTCGTGAGCACACAACGTAACCGCCCTTGGGCTATTTAAATCATATACTGGCTGTACAGGAAAAAGGCTTGTGCAACGCTATTTAGAGATATGACCCTCCTCCAGACACGGCCCAATTTATGTATAGGGCAAAGAGTCTTCCTCCAGAGCGTGTCCACCTTATCCTTGAGTCTTCGCTATGCCTAGGAAGACTTCAACCAGCCGAGATAGGCGAAGGCGTAATCATTGGATTTATATTTTAACAAGGACTAAAACAAAATCCCTCACCCAAAACAAAAATGGGGTCCAAAATCTGTACCTCTTTTTAGTCTGATCCGAAATATCTAACTTAGCGATAGCTTTCATAGATCGTAGCCAGTCCAATTCTGTCGGGGGGCCGGAGAAACCCATAGTTTACAAATCTCTCTCCGTGCCAGCACTATAGCATAAAACAAAAGCTTACCATTATCATCTGTGCCCTTTCCTTGCAGATCCATTCTTCCCGATATAACTAACTCGGGACTTACCTTGATCTGCAATCCTAGGACTGTTGACATGCAGCTACTCACGGCCTCCCAGAATTCTCTTATCTTCGGACATAGCAGAAACATGTGAAGATCATCCTCATTCGGGCTTTTGCATTTAGGGCACTTCACCACACTGCCAGAGCTGAATTTAGAAAGTCTTCAAGGAGACAAATACGCCCTGTGGATCGTAAAGAAATGATTCCGCCTTAAATTTGCAGGTTTCACTATTTTGTAGAGCATAGACATTGTTACTTGCCATTGGTCTTCTGTAACGATCCCTGGCAAGCAGTCTCCCCACAGGGTTTCCGGCAGCTTAAAAGGGTCGTCCTCCATCTCCAGCATCAACCAGTACCACAATGCTACTTCCTTTTTGAATAGGCGGTCTGAAAAAAGCTTCTCTTCGAATTCATTATACGTTCCAATTAGATTTTCCATTTCAGTTGACCAACTCTGAATCTGCAAGTATTTAAACCTAGAGAGGCTCTGACCCCATACTTGTTCGCAAACCCCCCAAGAAATCAATTTACCATCCGGAAATAGATCCTTCCATCTCTGGGGGCCCACCTCTTTTAGTGGACGAGCCAAAGCGTCCTTTGACCAAGGTGGAGACCCTGGTGCATTCCAAATCAAAGCCATATAGCTGTAATATGGAATCTTTAATGCCCTTCTAATTCTGAACCACAGCTCTGCAAAGTCTCTTAAAACCTTTAACCTGACCTTTTTAAAACATTTCGGATCAGCAAACTTATACAAAAAACCGTGCTCATTCAAGTTACTATTTCTGAGCATTGCACAAAGCATATTCCCAATATCATAATTTGTCGGGGTATCCAATAACATTCTACAGTTTTTTAGCAGGAAGGCCCATGAATAGATCTGAAAATCCGGAACCGCCAATCCTCCCTTCACAAGTTTTCTCCTAAGCTTCTTCCAGGAGAGGCGCGGCCTTTTAGACGCCCACAAAAAAGAACTAATCTTGCTCTGTAACCTTAAAAACCACTCTTTCTTAAATAATAAAGGGACTGTTTCAAACAAAAAAGTAATCTTTGGCAAAATCATCATTTTCACCAGATTTGTGCGACCGAACAGTGACAGAGGTAAGTGTGCCCATCCTCGGAGAGTAGCAGTTATCTCCTTTTTTAGCTTTAAAAAATTAACTTTGACTGACTGACTGAATTATTTATTAAGCGCACTTATGCCGAGGCGTCTTGGCGCTGTAGGAGGAAGGTGACGGGACTACCAATTAGACCATGGAGAAGAGCCAGGTTTTCAGAGCTTTTCTATATCGGGTCTTGTTTGTATCAAAGCGTAGCACAGTAAGGTCCCGAATATCCTGTGTTATCCTGACTCCAAGGTATCTCATCTCAGCCTTGCATCCGATTCCCTCAGCATTCAAATTCCAGGCCATGACTTCTGTTTTATCTCTATTTATAGCATAGCCTGAAACAGCCCGAACTCCTTAGTCAATTCTAAAAGGCATTCCATTGACTGATGTAAATTAGGGGTGTAAATAATTATATCATCGGCATATAGCCCGATCTTTTTTGACCAGCCCTCAAATTTAAATGGAACAATGCTCTGAGCAGCTCTAATCTTGCAAGCTAGGGGCTCAATGTATAAGTTAAATAGAAGTGGCGATAGGGGACACCCTTGTCTTGTCCCCCGCATGATTGGAACTGGTTGAGTTAAAATCCCATTAACTAACACTCGAGACGCGGGGGAATGATATAGAGATGCAAGAGATCTACTGAAGTTCTGACCTAAATTGAGATGTTTTATAACATCCTGCAAGTATACCCAATTTACATGATCAAACGCCTTGGCGGCACCTAGCGCGATAACCGCCAGGGGAAGATCATGGGCAGCGGCCATATCCATAGCATCAATAAGTGAGAAGGTTAGTTCTTTCAAGTATCTGCCCTTTATAACACCTTTTTGATCCTCGCAAATTAACTGTGGAATAGCTTGCGCATTTTGAATATGGTGAGGGGAGCAGTTAACTGTTAGCTTGGAAGGCGAAAAAAAGATCAAATTCGCAATCTGATTAAAGAAGTAAGAGTTAAGGAATCAGATTTGACGATTACGGACAGTAAAGGAATAGCGGCTGCCTTTCACAAATATTTTGTAAAAGTCTACAATGAGGATCTCGGGGTTGAAGAGCAGGCGTTAAATGGTTGGTTAGAGTTTTTGGAGCCTCTATATGACGAGGTAAAGGGCGTACTTAATCAAGAAATATCCCAGTTAGAGTTTGAACAGGTTATCAAAGGAGTAAAAAGAGGTAAAGCATCTGGGCCAGACTGTCTTCCGGCCGAAGTTTACAAATCAATGATAGGCATACTGTCACCAATTACCTGCCAGTTATTTAATCAGATTTTTTTAAGAAAGGTTTCTCTGCCTCCTTCGTGGAATGAGGCAAACATATTAATACTGAAGTCAGGGAAGTCACCAAAGTATATGGACTCCTAAAGGCCTATATCGCTACTCGATTGCGATTATAAATTGTTTGCAAACATTATGGCCGGTAGATTGAGTGTTGTTATTACACATTGAAATCTTATTGCACACCTTGCACAGGGTAATTATCTACAGTGCTAAATATTATTGAATTTTCACAATAGTGTTATTAGACATTATAAAGATCATGATAATGCAAAAACGATTTTAGTGCAAGGACTTTTAATAATTATTTCCATGTAGTCATTTTTTGAATAATGATCACTAACACTTTTGTTGTGTCTACATATGAAAAGCAAGCCTCATTCCTTTCCTTTTGTCTTTAACCCTTTCGATGCTGATGACGAGCTCAGCTCGTCATCACCCACGGGTGTCGTGTGCTGATGACGAGCTGAGCTCGTCATGGGAACAGCAAAATGGTAATTCCCAGCACAGGAGAGGGAAAACTCCTAGCAGCCAAGGTTTTAAATGAATTTATTTATAATACTTAAAGTTATTTTGAAGCTAAGCATAGAAGCTTTACTGAAATTGTTTCACTTTTTAAAAAAAGCAGTAATTATTTACCATCAGATCCACAGATGTGCTTCTTAAGAAAGCAACAAGAAAGTCCTTACTTGTATCCTTTCCCTTTTATCCACAATATTGAAGCTGTATTTCTAACTTTCAAAATTAGTAGTCTTTAATGCACGTGCTTTTATGCCATTTTGTAGTAACTTAAAACCTAGTTACCACAGCGTTTATTTATAGCGTGTACCTTGGTAAGGCCTGTGTTATTTATTCAGATGTGTTTTATGACCGGCAGGCGTTCACTTCTACACTTATTCAGGAGAAAAGGCCTTGTGCCTAGGACTGATAAATCCTGTCTGACATTTAATGGCACGGGCCCCATCTGCTTCCAATATGACAGCAATGTGCTGTATTCTTAAGTCCTCACAGAAACCCCAAAAAGTTGATAAACCACTCATTACCCCCCTTTGCTCTGACAGACAGCTTCCTTTGGACAGACCGCTTGAGCCGCTGTTAAAAGCTCTCTTTCTGGTGCTGGGAATGAGGCTCAGTTAAAAACCAGGCATTCCAAGCCAGTCAAAATCTATTGTTGCAAGTGTTGTAAAAGGACGCTTTTATTTTAGCAGCAACCAATTACTCATATAATGTGAATGCCTTTTAATATTTAATATGATGTATCTAAGCATAGTGCTGTAACATTTTGCACAGCTGATAGGCAGTACTAACAAAATGTTGGGCATCTATTTTTAATTTCGTTATGTCCTAGTTGTATAAAACACACATTCGTTTTTCTCTGTGAGGCCTACTTTTCCCTATTGAGTGCCTTTTTTCTAGGTAAAGTTAGGTTTAACATTATACAGCTCTTGCTATACCCAAAGGTCTCAAAGCACTTTATTTGTTGTGAGATAAAATTTTCTCTTTTTATATGGAATACTAGGCAATTCTGCTTCAAGTTTTAATTCTAATTTTTTTATCATTGTGGCAACCTAATAATTGAATGTTCACACATCTATACTTTGTTACGGCTTTTACTTTCTATAGCAGCGTGCAGGTAATTAACATATTTTATATAATTCATTCTTTAAAATTTAAATTTTAATTCTTCCAATGGCATCTGCAGAACACAATGACGACACAAATCAAATTGAGCTCATTCCAGACATTTTCAAGAAGGGACTGCACACTCATAACACACAACACAGTTTGCAAATGTAAGCCATCCTTACACAAAGAGTACAGTTGCTACTCACTTAAACAAGTACTTCCCAAGCATTACCACAGGTGTCAGTCCACAAACCTCATAGACACTCAAACACACAACCAACCCACAAATCAACTCTAGGACAAAAACAAGAGGCAGCTCACAGACTTTACTCAAACCAAACCAATTGTAAATACACAATCAAACATATTTTGCCAACTTTTTCTCTGAGACAGATACTGCTCAACATACTGAATCTTAAAATCAAATGACCCATTAACTGGCCATCGTAGATCAGGATCCTTTTTTGCATATTTGTTCCATAGTGTAGTATACATTTATGCTAGAAATGTTTTGGTCCACATTCCGGCCAATCAGGTGTCAGCACCCTATTAGAATGTTCCCAGAGGCTCAGGCCCTCAGATTTTCTTCTGCACATTGTGTGAAGGGAGTCTCCCTGAGCTCTGCTCAGTTTTCTTCTCTTTTCTCTCAGAAGTCCAGTTTTTGAGATGTCTACCACCAAGAAGTCCCTCTTCAGACCTTGTGGTTCCTGTGGAAAGCAGAGACTTCATTCTGAAGACACTCATAAAAAATGTATATATTGCCTGTATCCTGAACATCAAGTTAAGGATTGCAAGATATGTAGAACCTTCTCTCAGAAGACCCTGAAAGACAGAGAAGGCCGTCTCCTTCTGTGGCTACAGAAGTTGAAGACTTCAGAGAACCCTGTCTTTGATGTGCAGAGTGTGTCTTCCATCAAAACTTCTTCATCTTTGAAGAGAACCAGTGAACATCAGAAGGTATCTCCTAAACCTAAAGTGATAAAGAAACATCACATGGATCAACCTACAACTTCAAGAGGGGTGAGTTCTCCCCCTCAGAGTCTTCCTACACCTGTTACGCCCTCGAGATCTGACTCTCAGGTGTCAAAGACTCCATCTATGCAGTTTTTACCTAAAAAACTGCTCATCTCGTCGACGACTTCATCATCTCTTCCCCCGTCGCCGAGAGCTGCCGTCGTCGAGTCTACGTCGACAACTTCGACATCATCATCTATGAAACCGGCTATGATCCTGTCGTCGGCATCTTCGCCATAGACGGTTGTATCTGTGACGGTGAGGCCTATCTCGTCTACGATACCTTTGACCTCATCGACGGTGTCAACCAAACAGATGAAGAGGAAGGTTTTGTCGACGGCCGCCTCTTCGTCGGCAGCCTCTTCGTCGGCAGCCTCTTCGTCGACGGCAGCTTTGTCGGCGGACTCTTCGTCGGCGGCAGCTTTGTCGGCGGCAGCTAAGGCAATTATCTGCTATTTCCTCATAATGTGCGGCACCAGTAGGGCTGTCTCTGGAGCAATTTCCCCGCTTCCACTTCTCGGTTAAGGCCCTCACCATGTTACTCAACTCAGCCTCGTGGGGCACATCAGTTAGAATTTATGCAGTTACAATTTTTGCAGGTCTTCTGTTGGCTCCTTAACACATTTCTGCAGGGGTGGAGGGGGAGAGGGGGGAGTAAATGATCACTCCAACCTCTAGCATCCAGCCCATGACCTTCAGGTCACTGAGTTAGGCCACAGCTTGGTTCTCCCCTTCTTGTGCAGTTCAAGGCGTTCCTCTATTTTGTACGGTCGGCCGGTCCCCCAGGCTCCAAAGCTTGCATAGATTGTCTCCAGGGCCCAGTACTGGAAGCTTAGGCTCACAGTGTGCCGGCACGACCTGGGGCCCTCCCCCTCCCCATATGGCTTTACCCACCAGGCAGCCCTGACTCAACTCCTATCCTGGTCCGTAATCAACCTCAATGGATTCTAAGTGGTCACTTCACAGCCTGTCATTCACCTGTGCGGCTACCTGTGCGTATAGAGGCACTTACCGTAGGGGGCGGAGAGACACCAGTGTCCAGGTTTGGCAGCTCCATCCGAAGGCCTGCGATCTTCCTGCACCCCAAGTTCGACGCCCCCTCACGCTGGCCACTGGATATCGCCAGGCCCGGCGAGTCAACCCGGCCACAGCACCTCACTGTGACGCAGGATGCCTTAGCTTTTTGTTACAGTAGCCGAACGGCCCAGTGCTCTCACTGCTCCTCTCTGTAACCGGTGCTGGGGCAGTGTTGTTCACTAGCCAGGCCCCCGCTCCTCCACCTCGTTTGTTGTATGCAGCCTCAGCCACGCGGCCCATCTCGCCCGAGCGGCCTTGCGAATGTCTAGCAGCCTTTACCACAGAGGTGGGGAGGGTCACGCACCAGCTCTAATGGGGTGGGTTGTTCATCAGGGGGAAGGCGGTCAATCCCGCAGTCCACCGCCTGGCATTGAGCTGCAGTGTCTTTGTATCCGCACCAACGATCCGCCTGGGGACGCTCAACCCAGACCGGGCGCCATCTTCCAGAGACTGTCAGGCCTGTCTCCTCAACGAACACCTCCTTTTCCCATATATAAGGCCACTCAAGGGCAGCGCTTATGTAATCCAGGGTGTCTACCCTGAATTTGGGTTACTCAGGAATCAACATCACTTTCTGAGAACAGCAGGATTTGACCCGGATTCTGCTGCTCTGGCCGGAGCTCACGGAGAATGCGACTTACTCGGCCATGTAGTTGAGTTGTCTTTGTCCTTCGTGCTGGCTTCTGATTAAGTAATCACTTTGTTAGTCCCTCCTTAGTATGGCCTAGTCTTCATCTGCAACCTCCCATGACAACTGGCCCCTTTATTTTTGTTGTTGCATGGTAGTCTTCTTAACCCCTTCGCTGCTCATGACGAGCTCAGCTCGTCATGCAGTACACTGGTTGTGTGCTCATGACGAGCTGAGCTCGTCATGAACAATGGGGAAAATCAGTTGTCAGCACAGGAGGGGAATTGCCTTAGCAGTCATGTGGTTAAGTCTTTAAGCACTCTTTTCTTTATTGAGTTTCTCTTACTGCAGGCACGACTGCTGCGCTTACATTCAGCGTGCCATGCCCAGCACGCCTCATATTTCACCACTCCACAAGCTCGGAAGATGCGGCATGCGACGCTAGGGGCCATCGTGTAAGTAAAAGTTTTTTTCCGGAACTCGCCACATGATGCTTTATGTTTAACATAGCACCCTTGCACCTGTCTCTAGCAGCTTCTGCGCTTGTTTCAACTTGCATGTTTTAAAGGGCTCAACTCTTTTGGTACCAAAAAAAAGCATAATAGCAGTATGAATTTGGTACAAGATGTCAGGATTTAATAACACAGCCTTGGTGATGGGATGAAATAATAACAGAAAGCATCAATTCGTCGAGGAAGACCAGGGGTTTCTAGCGTTTCAAACCATAGGCAACAAATATTTCAAAGAAGGTTATCCTGGCGGAATACGTTTGTTAGCAAACATATTTAAAAGAAAATAGGAGTCTCAAATTTACGCATCAAATGAATTTGAAAAAAAACGCCAAATTTCCAGAAAAACTTCTCACATGTAACAGGCAGCACATCATTGGTGCAAACTGTTTTACAGGAGGAAATTATATTCTTAGTGGGAAGTCGAATATTGCGAATGGCTCTCGTACATAAACCGTGAACTAAGCAGTTGGATCGCCCAGGAGGAAAAGCTGGGGAAATAAATATTTGCAGTTCCCCCTACAGCAACTTGAACTCGTGCTATGGCATGGCACTAGAATTCAATGGCAGTTGCATTGATAAGAAACTGGCATAATAGATGTTAGTTGCCAATGAAAAATACGGAACAGAGTGCGATTAGGAAAAATTGCTGAATTTGCACCCATACCTCATAAACCCATTACCAAACAATGCACAGTCGTGGTCGAGGCCAATATAGCCTTTCGTCACCCCAAAACCTACAATGCACCAAAACACAGACCCCACCTCATATGTTTTTTTCCCCCACCATCGGGTTCTTACATGTTTCAAGTGCCCGCTTGACCTCAAAAAAGATTTTGATATGAGAAGACCAAGAAAACAAAAACGTCTGTTGCGGTACAGAACACACAGTCTAGCACTGACTAAGAGGGGATTACAGTGAACAGTCTGTGGCAGGTCATGCAGAACTTCTTTCGGCAGAGGTAATTGAAAAAACTCCTTTTAATTGTTATCCTTCTTGTAATAGCAAATTTCCATGGTTGGACATGTAACATTTGTGTACCAATGGACAATGATGAGCATATGTTCGATGTGCGATGCTTTCAATTGCAGAAGTCGATTCAGCACCTAAGATCCCAAAAGTGGTTTCCCTAGGAGTATGAAATCGGTGTGGTAGCAAAAGACGTCGATAAATAATCCAACAACAGTTTGGGAGGGCATGTCCAGGTGCTCAACAGGACTACAGCCTCATAACTCTGACTCCGGAAACCAAATTTCACAGAGCCTCTAGCGAAGTCTGCACCTATAACTTAGACCAGGTCTCGGATTTCAGGCAGGCCTATATGTTGAGGACCAACACAGCATACCCTCGCAAGGAACAGACACTGTAAAATACACACCTTAAGGACCATCCCTCAGGGTATCATTTAGGAAGGAGCTTCATCTTCACACCAAGAAACTGTCATGTGTGGCAGGGCTTTCCTGGTAATGCATATATTAAATGCAACCTAGACCTCATCATATGCCACCACAAACTCATTAATTACTTAGTGTGTGATTGTGATAGACTTGCGACCTAGAAACTAACTGTTTGAATGATAATGCTGACAAATGTGTGCTCTATAGGCATATTTAATTACGAGAGTGCATTTTAACATTAGTCCTATTTATTGCTCTCTTTGAACTGCAGAACGATATGTAGTGATTACAGTCACAAGGCCACCCTGCTTTGTATGGACCTAACTTGATAGGGAGACAAAATATCTTTCTTAAAATGTTGTTCATAAATATTATGCAAAAGTGACCTCATCAGTGGCTTGAAGCAGCACCATAAGCGCTGCACAGGAGTGCCCTATTCCCTCTCCATAGGAAATCCTTGGAAACAAAAGTATAAATGCCAAAATTAGGAAGTAGTGGCCCACACTGGGACTGGTTACTCAGGAAACAGGCTAATGATTTTATATCTGGAACACGGGTGGGAGCGCGCTGCTGGAACACGGGTGGGGGCACGCCGCTTGACCACTTAGCAAGGTTCACCCCTGGCATTATAGTAAATGCAGTCTCATGTTGCTTGCTTTGCTAAAATATTTACGAGTGTGTCGCTAAAGTTGGCATAGATAGTGCTGATCTCTAGATACGTGTTTCTGATTCTTTAACCGTCATCAGTAGAGATTACATGCTTCAAATTTGGGGTTTGCTGAGTAGGCTGCCAAACATCCCATCAGGTCAAATACCTCTCTGTGGCGCGCGGGTGCTTCTTCCACGAGCTTGTCTGCTCAATGACTTACAGGAGTGCTTTTAAACAGGAACAGGGGTGGGAGCACACCGCTTGACCTCCCAGCAAGGTTAGCCATTGGCATTATGGTAAATGCAGTCCCACCCCCCTCCTGATGATTTTATATCTGACTGCACATCCAAGAGTGTATGCAGAGAAACTGTCACAACTGCTAAGTTTGTTGTTTAAAAAACATCACTAGTGAACTGGCCACATCGGTGGATGTTTTATGGCATAACATAATTTACCTAGCTCTCATAGATAAACACAGCCATTTAATATGACCGAAAGCATATTTGCAAAGTAGGTAAGGATTCGGCTAACAGAGTAGGGATGTGTGATGTAATATGCATGAGGTTTTTCTAGCAATTGCTCAGATATTTGTAATGACTTATTTTCTCAGAAGAGGGTACCTTTCCTTCTCCAGTATTACATCTTTCATAGATTCACATGCTTGTATCTTCCCCGTCGTCATGGTGGGAGTCTCACGGTAACAGAATGACCAAGCAGTATCATAGAGAAGAAAAACTGCATAGAAAATCCCCATAGGGGCTGTATTATTTGGTAACCAGACCATTTCTTTGTTTGGTCCAAAAGCCAGCCAATCAGCATTGCTGCCCTGCCCTCACACTCCCCAGCAGAAGCTTCCTGCCTCAGATTTCCAACCGCCTTCGTGTGAGAAAGGAGTCTCCCTGAGCTCTGCTCAGTTCTCTGTTCCTGAGTGAACTTTTGACCCTTTGGAATCTTGTTTCTTGTCTGCTGGATTAAGGTATTGTGTGTACCTATTTTTCTTGTTATGGCTGAAAGCTCTAAAAAGAGGCTGTTCAGGCCTTGCAGATCCTGTGGGAAGGCCAGGCTCTACTCTGAGGACCCACATAAGGACTGCCTTTACTGTCTTCATCCCAAGCATGTGGCGAAAGACTGTAAACACTGTAGATCCTTTTCTGTCAAAACTAAAAGAGACAGAGAGGCTAGATTACTGTTATGGCTTCAGAAGAAGAAGGCCACATCAGGCTCAGATTCTGAGGAGGGATCCTCTCATTTGACACCCAAGAAAAGAAAGGCCTCTGTTTCTGTGGAGAAAGTAGAGTCTAAAAGGAGTAAATCTAAGGAGAAATCAGCATCATCTCTTCCTATGACTCCTCTGGAAAAGCAGTCAAGTCTTAAAGGGCCTGGGTCTGCTCCTTCGACCAGTTCCCTAGCTTCTGCTCCAAGACCTGTGGTGAAAACTTCAGCTCCGTCGACGACTTCGTCGACGGCTTCGTCGACGGCTTCGTCGACGATAGGATCTAAAGCTACGGCGACGACGACGACGATATCAACATCGACAAGTAAAATTTCACTGTCAACGAGAAGACCGACGACGACGACTCCGTCGACGACAGGTTCGACGTCGAGGATGTCGACGGGGGCCCCGTCGACGATGGTCTCGTCGACGAAGACTCCGTCGACGAAGGCTCCGTCGACGACGGTCCCGTCGACGATGGTTTAGTCGACGATGGTTCCGTCGACGGTACCGTCGACGACACAGTCGACGAAAATAGTGCTAACGACTGCAAAAGCATTCAAATCACCGCAGTCGAAGACCATGCTCTCGATACGGTCTTTTCAGTCGACCAGGGGTTCGGCTACTATCAGTAAATCTGCGGAGTTCACCTCATGGACACAGATTTCACCTTTGCCACCATCCTCGTTGTTAGAGTACGACTCAGATGGAGAGGAGTCCTCAGGTGCCGCCTACAGTCCTTCTCAGCTTCAGATAAAGAGCCAAGACACGGACGAGGAGGAAGTCTATTCCTTCAAGGACAGACCCCATTCTTCCAGATATGAGTCTTTTCAGGAATCTGGTGATTATGATGAGGAGGAGGAGGAGCAGCATGAGGACTCACGTGAGGAGGAACGCCAAGAGACGGTTTCCATACCTATCACTCTTGTGTCTGACCTTAGGTTGATGTTAAATGACTACTACCGTCGTTTCCCAGAGGCGAATACCTCGCAACCAGCTACGCAGATGCCTTCTTCTCAGACACCTAAAGCAACTGCCCCTCAGGAACAAGGGGTGAGATCACCGCAAGTTGTTACTATAAGGGATGACTTAACGGAATCCGACGAAGAGGAACAGCCTGAAGAAGGAGAGCTTGTCCATGATGCTTCAGGGCAGGAATGGAATGAATACATTTTACCATCGGCTTCGTCACCTGTCCCACTACCGTCTACCTCTCCTCCTCAAGACATCGGAAGCTTCCATGATATCATGGAAAAAGCGGCTAAGAGATTCGATCTGGATGTGGAAGTGCAAGAGACGGATTGTTTCTTGTACGATTTCAAGGACGATAACAAGAGATCGCTTCGCTCAATTCCGATTATCTCTCATATCTGGGAAGAGGGCCTAAAGATTTTGAAAACACCGGCGTCTATAGCGGTTTCAGTTCCTCGAATTGAAAAAAAGTACAGAGCGCCAGAGTCCACAGCAGCCTGTCTCATAGGACACCCCAGACCGGAATCAGTCGTGACGCAGGCGGCGCAGAGAAATTCAAAAAACCCAGTGGCTACTTCCCTAGTGCCACCGGACAAGGAAGGAAGGAGAATGGATGGTGCAGGTAAGAGGTTTGCGGTCATGGCAGCCTCTACCATTAAAGCGGCAAATGCAATGGCCCTGATTAGCCGTTACAACAGGCAAATGTGGTCCGATCTTGCACCCATACTTTCTGCGCTACCGGAAGACAGAAAGGAGGAGGCGGCAGCCATCCTTAAAGATGGTGCTAAATCTGCTGCCGAATCTATCGACATCGCCATGGATGTCTCGTCTATGGCCTTCAGACAGATGGCTGGGGCGGTTTCGCTTCGCAGGCAAGGCTGGCTCAAAGTGACTTCGTTTCGCCCAGAAGTGCAGGCGAAGATTGTCGATATGCCTTTTGATGGTGAAAATTTATTTGGGAAACATATCGACGAGGCGTTGCAAGGCATAAAGTCGGACACGGATACAGCGAGAGCGCTGGGATCCCTCCAACAGGGAAGGTTTCAGTCCTTTCGAAAGAGGGGAGCAAGAGGTCAATTTAATCAAAGACCCTCTTTTCAGTCCAATCGATATCAGCCGTATAATCAACAGGGATATCGACAGTATAATACCAACAGCCAGTTCAGGTCCTCCAACTCCTCTTACCAGCAACAGTCCAGAGGTAAACCAAACACCAGGGGAAAAAAATCAACAGTCTAACAGACGTCAATGATTTCAGGCCGGCGCTCCCCACACAACAGATCCCGGAAAACGACCACTATCTGTCTCAATACTTCACCAACTGGATGTCCATAACATCAGACAAATGGGTTCTAGATGTCATAAGCAGGGGTCATACTCTGGAATTTGTAGAAATACCACCGGATCATCCCCCAGTGCTCAGGCTCAATGAACATCGTCAGGAAATGCAGAAAGAAGTACTCTCACTTCTGCAAAAGGGAGCCATAGAAGAAGTGCCGCAACATCTCAGAGGGAGAGGCTTCTATTCGCACTTCTTCCTCATCAAAAAGAAACAAACCTGGAAATGGAGACAGGTATTGGACTTGAGGGATCTCAATCAATACATAAAAAAGATACCCTTCAGAATGTTATCGTTGCAGGAGATCCTACTCATGATAAAGGAAAAAGACTACATGGCGTCCTTGGATCTCATGGATGCATACTTCCATATTCCCATTCATCGGAAGCACAGGAAGTATTTAAGATTTGTTGTGGAGAGTCGCCACTTTCAGTTCAAAGTCCTGCCATTCGGACTCAAATCAGCCCCGAGGGTGTTCACCAAATGCATGGCCCCGGTGGCGGCCCACTTAAGACTGCAAGGGCATTACATTTACCCATATCTGGACGACTGGTTGGTGACAGGTCCATCTTTCAAGGGCGCAGCAAGATCTCTTCAGAGCTGCATCCGGCTGTTTCAGCGCTTGGGTCTGAGGACCAACTTAGAGAAATCCTTGGTGACTCCGGCCCAAGGCATCCAGTTCCTGGGGGCATGGATATGCACCAGAGCAGGGAAAGCCTATCCTTCCGAAGACCGAATGAGAAAGATCATGGGGCTAACGGCATCACTTCAAACAAAAAGGTCCACTTCCGTGAGGATATACAAGTCCATGTTGGGGATGATATCATCCTGCATCCCATTGGTACCAAACTGTCGTCTTCGAATGAGGCCTTTGCAGGAACAACTGGACGAGCAGTGGGTCCAGGCCAGAGGAACCTTCGAGGATCGCATTACCATCACGAACCATATGAAGGTGGCCATGTCATGGTGGAAGGTTCAAAAGAACTTGGACCAAGGCTTGAGCTTTATTCCTCGAGATCACGACTTCGTGATGACAACGGACGCTTCGCTGAAAGGATGGGGTGCGCATCTTCAGGAGCTGGAAATTCAGGGCCTTTGGTCAGATTGGGAAGCTCAGCTTCACATAAACATGTTGGAGCTCAAAGCTGTGTTCCTAGGGCTTCAAGCATTCCTTCCCAGAATACGCCAATCGTCAGTACTTATCCAAACGGACAGCACCACGACCATGTTTTACCTGCTAAAACAGGGTGGAACGAGATCCAAACAGCTGTCGACATTGGCGCAAAGAATCTGGAAATGGCTCATAACCAACGGCATTTCAATTCAGGTTCAGCATATACAGGGAGTCCTCAACACACGGGCGGACGCCCTGAGCCGCACTTCCAATGCGACGCACGAGTGGGAACTGCACGACACTCAGATTCGCAACTTGTTTTAAAGGTGGGGCACTCCCACATTAGACTTGTTCGCAACAAAAAACAACTCAAAGTGCGTTCAATTTGCGTCCAGGTACCATCAACAAGGCTCCAAGGGAAATGCATTCCTCATGGACTGGACAGAAAGGTTTGCCTACGCGTTCCCTCCGTTCCCGTTGATACCGCGAATCCTGCGCAAGATGAGATTGGAACCGTGCCGGGTCATATTGATAGCACCAGCCTGGCCGAGACAGGCGTGGTTTTCAGACCTACTTCAAATGTCGAGGGGCGACAAGATCCAGCTCCCGACATTTCAAAACCTCATCTCCATGAAAGAAGGGCAGATTCTACATCCGGATCTGCAATCACTAAAATTGTCAGCATGGAACCTCATGAGCGGGAATTTCAAAATCTAGACATTTCGCAAGAATGCAAGCATATTCTTTCACAAGCCAGAGCTATATCAACAAACAAAACATATGCAGCGAAATGGACCCGTTTCTGCCAATGGTGCAACAGACAAAACTTGCATCCGTTTGAGGTACAACCTGAAGGTATCCTACCTTACCTGCTGTCACTATCTAAGGCAGGTCTGTCGCATGCCTCGGTCAAAGTACACTTGGCAGCAATATCACGCTTCCGGCGGAAGCCAAATGAACCATCTCTCTGGTCCTCCAGAATAATAAAGGAATTTATCAAAGGACTTTTTAGAGCTTTCCCACCCATCCGACGCCCACCAGTGCCGTGGCACCTCAATACAGTCCTATCGCAGCTTATGAGGCCACCTTTCGAGCCTATACACAAAACAGACTTACAGTTTCTGTCATGGAAAACAGCCCTTCTGCTCGCCTTAACATCAGCAAAGAGGGTTAGCGAAATCCAGGCCTTTTCAGTGGAGGAACCCTTCTTACAATTTCGTCAGGACAGGGTTATATTAAGAACAAATCCTACCTTTATTCCCAAGGTGGCAACGTCTTTTCACCTCAATGAACCCATTATTTTGCCTACTTTTTTCAGCAATCCTTCATCGGAAGCAGAAAGAGCCTTACACTCTCTAGACATTTCTAGATGCCTAAAGTTCTACATTGAACGGACAAAAACGTTCCGCAAGTCCAAGCAATTATTCATTGCATTCGAAGGACAAAGGAAAGGTCTTCCTTTGTCAAGACTGAGTATTTGCCAGATGGATCTCCTCAGCTATCCTGAAATGTCATGAAAAAGCGGGAAAGCCGCTATGTTCTAAGGTGCATGCACATTCCACGAGGAAGATGGCAACTTCAATGGCCTTGTTCGCAGGAGTGGCGCTGCCTGACATCTGCAGAGCAGCAACGTGGAAGAGCGTGCATTCATTTACAAGACACTACTGTCTAGACACTGCGTGGAAGGAGGGCACGGCAGTGGGACAAGCTGTTCTGAAACGTCTATTTCAGTAAGGTATGATCTAATGGCATGATTAATTTTCTATACAGTACTTTGATTTATATTTAAACATGCATTTATCGTATTACTTATATATTGATATGTATTGTTATATCATTGCTTTGCGGCAGAGCTTCCTTATGAGTTCTGTCCTGGAAACGCTACAAATGTTGTGAGCACTGCTTACTACTCTGATACAAGCATGTGAATCTATGAAAGATGTAATACTGGAGAAGGAATTAGTTACTTACCTGTACACTATAGTTCTCCAGTATTATCTTTCATAGATTCACATGCGCCCGCCCGCCTCCCCGTTTCTCAGGCAGAACCTGTTTCTCGGTATTTATCCATGTCTCTCACTCGGGACGGAAATCTGAGGCAGGAAGCTTCTGCTGGGGAGTGTGAGGGCAGGGCAGCAATGCTGATTGGCTGGCTTTTGGACCAAACAAAGAAATGGTCTGGTTACCAAATAATACAGCCCCTATGGGGATTTTCTATGTAGTTTTTCTTCTCTATGATACTGCTTGGTCATTCTGTTACCGTGAGACTCCCACCATGACGACGGGGAAGATACAAGCATGTGAATCTATGAAAGATAATACTGGAGAACTGTAGTGTACAGGTAAGTAACTAATTCCTTTTGGGACTTTGTATGTGCCCTCTTAAAAAGTGGGGAGCAGGCGGGAGCAGCCTCTTCAAGAACTCCATGCCATGCTTTGCTTGAGGAATCACCTTAAGTGGATGAAATGCTGGGAAAAAATAGAAACTCACTAATATGACGAAGGCCTTTGGGTGTCCTTCAGCACTATCCACAGAAATCGCCTTTTCATTGGCGACAGACGTGACCTGCACCAAAAAAGTGCAGGCAGTCCTCAAGAGTCATACCAACCATAGATGTTCTTTCATTTCGAAAGCCAGCATCAATTTAGATAAGGCCAGAGGCCACTTTTCCTGAGGACCCTTCAGAGCAATGGATATGCTAATTCCTGAGGTGTCCAAAGAAGAGGAACCTGAGTGAATAAATACGAGGTTTTATAAAGCGAGACTGCTGCTCCAAGTAGACCATCCTGGCACTGGTTGTAGTAAACAGAAACAGGAGAATGAAGACCCTCTTAAGAACTAAATTTAAAACACATTTGTTTAGACATTCCAGTACGTAAAAACAGTCCTGTTAATTATCAAGCACAATGCCTTTCCTTGCAAGAATAGTTTTTTTGATAAAAGATGCAACATAATAACATATCCCAGGATCATTATGAGTAACCAATAATTTAATAGTAGCATGGGTTGTTCTCGTGTTAAATTTTATAAAAAGTGGTTTCAGATAAAACAATCTAAAAGGAGAATAAAACTTACAAAAGAGCATAAAGTGTATGGTGCTTTGTTTAGATTGCCCATCACTGGGGCATGGGTTAGAGGGACACATTTTCATTATAGGGAAATCAACCAGATGGTGAGCTATACCTAGTCTCAAGCGTGTCAGGACGAAGCAATGTGAAAACCTAGTCACTACAGATAAGTAATCGTGAAATTCCACTTTAAGCTCCATCCTTTAATAAAGTACAAATATAGGTTGCTTCCCCACCACTCTCATACAAGTCTCTATTTTGTGAGCTAAAAAGGTATCCTTGATCTCCTGTTTGGATATGGTTATCACGCAACCTGGATTTGCCTGAATCTGGAGATTAAATAAATTACTGAATGAATAACGGATATATTTAAGCCAAGGGAATACGCAAACTTTTATCCAGTAGTAGATCGTCTTTAATGACGGTTTGAGTAAATTTAGTCTCCTATTTGGCCCAGATGAATCTCCATAACAATAAAGGCTGCATAGCAATCTGACCTGATGGATATTTTATTACTACTTTATGATGTATTATTTCAGTAGACACTGATGGGGGTAGACATAAAAGGCGTTTTAAAAAAGAATTTTCTTCATGTTGTAAAATCTGGTTATGATTATGGCCCCACACCCCTAGACCATAAAGGGCTGTGGCAACACATCTAGCCTTATATATGTCTACCATGTCCTTGATAGGACGATTGCCGAGCTTCAATGCGAATCTAAAAATCCCATGAGCACTCTTAACATTCTTTGAACGGACATTAAAAAGTTTGTGCGTCCAATTCCCATTACCTGAGTAGGTTAATCTCAGGTAGCAAAAGGTATTACCAAATTCTACTGGGGAACTCTCGATATAAAATGTTTTACATTTCTTGGTTTTCTGGCCACAGACCATGGCAAACGTTTTGGCCTTGTTAATTAATAATTTCCTATTGTTAATAAAATTGCTAATATTATCTATTAATTGTTGTAGGCCAACTGGGTTTCTAGAGAGCAACACCGCATCATCTGCGTAAAGTAGGGAGGGTAAAGGGCTGCCAGCGATTTGGGGTGCATCTGCCTGTACCAACCGAAGGGCTTTGTCAACTTTATTTATACATAGAGAGAAAAGTAATGGTGCTAGGACGCTGACCTCAAAACGTGTTGTGCACTCACCACGCTGTCCATATCGCACCTTACATGACAGTTTCACATACAGCCTTGCAAGGCAAAAAAATATTTCTTTAGGATCCTCAAGGTCAAAAAAAGGGTTGGCCATAGAATGGTATGATCGACAATAATAATAATAATAATAATAGGGGCATTTGTAAAACGCTGAGTTACGCGCACCGGCGTGTCCCCGCGCTGACAGTGAGAAAAGCATAAGACAAGGAAAACAGTGCTAGCAGGTCAAAAATTATCTAGTGTAGAGGTAGGTTTTTAACTTAGCTCGAAACTTCATTTCTGCTGGTTCCAAGCGAAGGTCCACTGGGAGTTTGTTCCAGTGGTTGGGGGCCAGGTGCCTGAAGGACCTGCCTCCCATACGAGCTTTCTTTACCCTGGGAGTCCTCAGCAGTCCTCCGCCCGCAGATCTAAGCGCTCTAGGAGGTTCATAGGCTTCGATCAGTTTCTGCAAAGGTCGGGGCGCCCTACCATACAAAATCCGGTGACCTGTGCAGAGGGCTTTGTACTCAACTCTGCTCTTTACCGGTAGCCAGTGTCATTTTTGTAGTGCCAGCTTCGAGGGCGCCCTTTTGGGCAGCCTAAGAATCAGGCGTGCCGCCGCATTCTGCAGCACCTGAAGACGTGCCACGCTTTTACTCGGTGCCCCAAGGTACAGCAGGTTCGCATAGTCAAGCCTTGCGGTCACCAAGGCATGCACCAAGGTTTGGCGAGCTTCCAATGGCAGAAGGTCTAGAACTTTCCTTAGTCTCTTCAGGACCCCAAAACATACTCCTACCACCCGATTGATCTGAGGCCCAAAGGTCAGAGCCGCATCGAACCAGACGCCCAGGTTTTTGGCCTCCTGACAGGGGGCAGGAGTTGGTCCAAGACAGGATGGCCACAAGGCTGACGACCAAGCCGACTGGGCTCTCCCTACCACCAGCACCTCTGTCTTGCTGCCGTTTAGCTTCAGACAATTCATGGCCATCCAATCGGCAAGATCTTTCATGCACGATTGGAAGCCATCTGCAGCAAGACAGGGCGCGTGCGATAGGGAGATGACCAGCTGCGTATCGTAAGCGTAAGTTACCAATTGGAGGCCATAACTCTCCACAATCGATGCAACGGGCGCCACATACAAGTTAAAAAGGGTCGGGCTCAGGGACGAGCCCTGAGGCACGCCCTGACCCAAAGGTACCCCTTTGGAGTAGTAGTCGCCCTGCCTCACTTGAAAGCTCCTTCCTGTAAGGAAGGCCTGGATCCACCTCAACGCGATACTGGCGAGGCCACCTTTGCTCAGACACTGCAGCAAGGTGGAATGTGCTACAGTGTCGAACGCCGCGCTGAGGTCAAGCAGGATCATGGCCATGGTTTGCCCCTCGTCTACGCCCTGTCTCAGATGTTCGGTTGCCATGAGAAGGGCGGACTCTGTAGAATGACGTGGTCTGAAACCGAACTGCGTATCGTGGAGCAAACCGACCTCCTCTACATGCTTCATGATTTGGGTGTTCACCACCTTCTCAGCCACTTTGGACAGAAAAGGTAGGAGTGAGATGGGCCTCAGATTTTCCAACACCTCAAAACCAACGTGAGATTTCTTTCGGAGGGGGAGTACCACCGCCTGTTTCCACCCCTCAGGAAGCATGCCAGATTTAAAGGAGGTATCCAAGACGTGCCTTATGTAAGGCTCCAGGACACTCAAACTGTCCCCCAACCGCTTAGGAGACACCGGGTCCATAGGGGAGCCAGATTTTACCGAGAGGCACGTCCTGACCAGCTCCTCAGGAGGTGGCGTGATGAAATTTGTGAGGGATCCCGGGATCTCCATACCCTCTGCTGTAACTTCAAACTCAACCCCCATGGGAGGAGGGTTGGGGAAGGTCGAGTAGATTTTCTCGACTTTGGTGGAGAAATAGTTGGCGATGCGGTCACATGTTTCAATCGAACAACTCTTCGGGTCAGCGGACGAATCGATTGTGGTCAATGACTTGTAGATACAGAAGAGCTCCTTAGCAGAGTTTTTTGCCCCTAGAATTTTCCCTGCATAAAAGGCTGCCTTCGACTTTTTGATCAGTCTGTGATGCAGCCGCCTCTTTGCTAAGAACAGTTCCCTGGCCTGAGCATCATAAGATACCCTCCAGGCTCGTTCAGCACGCTTACACTCTGCCTTAGTCTGCCGCAGCTCTCCATTAAACCAAGGAGCAGATCTTTCCTTGCGGCCGCCCTCAGATGTACGGCAGAGCGGCGCTGTCTGATCTAACGCCTCCGTGATGCGCCTATTCAGGTTGAAAACAGCAGATTCAATATCCACCCCTCCAGGCTGGCCTTCCCTTGTCAGTGCTAAATTAAAATCCTCCAAGGAGAATTTTGCCCACTTCCTCCTTGAATAGTTCAGGGGTGCCTGACTATACTTTATAGGTTTTATACTCTTTATAGAGAATGCCACTAGAAAGAGGTCTGTCCAGGGGATCGGCTCAATTGTAGAGACTTGAACCCCTCCCCAGTTAGCAAACACCGGATCCAGCAGGTGGCCTTGACGATGCGTGGGACTAGAGAGCTTGAGTTCAAGCTGAAGTGCATGGATGTCCCTACAGAACTCCTCCGCTCCTTTGTCCTCTTTGTCCCTACGTAGCGCTGCCTCTGTAAGACTCTCTACCAGGCTCTCTCTAAACTTGGTACAAGGCCCAGGAGGTCGGTAGACAAGAAAGCCTTTAATCACCGTCCCCCCATTTAATTGTATGGTAAAAGTACCTGCTTCACTCTCCGCTACCGGGGTAGACTCCAGTGCACAATCAAGATTTTTCTTTAAAAGGATCGCTATTCCTCCTCCCTTCCCCACAGGCCTATCCTGCCTGACCATGGAGTAATTCTCAGGCATGGCCTCGATGATATCGGAGTCGGAAAACTGGTCTAACCACGTTTCCGTGAGGAACAGAAGATCAAACTTTCTCTCCGTGAGCAGCTCGAATATGTCGAGTCTGTGCTTACGCAATGACCTCACATTGAGAAGACCGCATAATAGCGCGGCATGCTCCCCGGTGGTACCCGGCACGGTGGTGAAACGATACCGACATTGGCCACACTCCTCATCCTCACTTGACATGCCATACATGCGGGAGCAAGTAGTCACCGGACGTAGGCTGAGGAGCTGCTCCCTGTCCCAGCAGATCTTTACATCCGGACCAGGGGTTCTCGCCCTAGCCCGCAGTCTGCCGCGGACGGGCGCAGACGGGCTCGACTTTGGCGACACTTCGGCGCGCCTTCGTCGCGCCCGCTGCGCTCGTCCGCTGCGCTTCCGGAGGGACATCCTCCTTTTGAAGCCCTCAGCCCGTCTGCCTCACAGCCACTAGACCGCTAACCGGTCACTCACAGGCGGAAGCGCAAGTGACTGCCTCTCACCTCCACGCCCTCCGCTCAACTGTGCTAGCCACCCTGTCGGACCGAGGCGTGGAGGAGGGAAGACAAGACAGTCACCCCAAATGCGTCCGGTGAGTCGGGGGATACGGGGGGGATTAACGAAGCCTCAGCCCACTAAGGACTTGACCCCAGCGGAATCACCGCTACGAATGCAGCCGCAAAACAATCAGGAAAAACCAATTAAAATTTGCTGTGCAGCACATTCCGTGATTAAAAACCAAGCGTGACCACAGTTAAAACACAATGCCTGCGCGCAAAGCAGCTGTGAGCCCTGCCACTGCTCACTCACCGCCACTCGCCCCACGTCTCAGGTTCCCTTTTGAAGCCCTCAGCCCGTCTGCCTCACAGCCACTAGACCGCTAACCGGTCACTCACAGGCGGAAGCGGAAGTGACTGTCTCTCACCTCCACGCCCTCCGCTCAACGGTGCTAGCCACCCTGTCGGACCGAGGCGTAGAGGAGGGAAGACAAGACAGTCACCCCAAATGCGTCCGGTGAGTCGGGGGATACGGGGGGATTAACGAAGCCTCAGCCCACTAAGGACTTGACCCCAGCGGAATCACCGCTACGAATGCAGCCGCAAAACAATCAGGAAAAACATATTAAAATTTGCTGTGCAGCACAGTCCGTGATTAAAAACCAAGCGTGACCACAGTTAAAACACAATGCCTGCGCACAAAGCAGCTGCGAGCCCTGCCACTGCTCACTCACCGTCCAACAACAAGGTCGACAAGGTCGACCGCACTGCTAAGATCTGCAAAACACAGATATAATCTTTCCTGCTTAGTGTGCGTATATTTGCCTATCAAAAGTTCTCAATTAATACATTGCTCAAGAGTTCCCAGACCCTTTTCTAAAACCATATTGGACTGGTGAGAGTATCTCTTTTTCGTTGGCCCAATCTTCTAATCTCATCAATAGTATTCTCCTCATCACTTTGACTGATGAATTCTGAAGCAAGATGGGTCATAGTTTTTGGACTCTGATTTTATGACTTTTTTAAAAATAGGAATTATCACTGATTGACACCATGACGACGGTATATACTTCATCACAGCTAGGTTAAAAACTCTAGTTAAAATATGACCCCATAGATGTATTGCGGCTTTATAAACTTCAATGGGGACCCCATCTGGGCCTGGTGCTTTACCACCCTACACCCTGTCAATCCGACCTGTACTTCATCAATTGTGATATCTAAGGGTATCATCGGCCACTTACTCCTTTTTAGACTTTGCATCCAGATCAGATGGATTGAAAATACTAGAGAAGTGTCTCACCCATGTGTCGCAATTAACATGGGAAAGTAGTTCTGGGAATGAATCACTCTTTAAAAACGGCGAGTTCACAGTTTCAAAATAACTTATTGTTCGCTGTATCCGCTGCCATGGATAACTTGTCCCACTCTATCTCTTGAAGCTTACTTTTCATTGCCTTAAGAGCCAATTTATAATTAAAACGTAGATTTTTAATTATTTCAATGTTTATAGGTTTATTGCCTAAAGCTTGTTTAAGTTGACTTAATGCCTGGGTCCAAGTGTGGTCGAACCAGCCTCTGTGTTGTCTACATTTTTCCCCAAAAGGTGAAGTCAGTATTCCCACAAATGCAACATTAATCTCTTCATTAAGGCAACAGGAAATCTCTGCATTACGTGTTGTACCAATTTCATGTAGTACTTTTGCCGGTTCCACACCTACCCATTTGATGCGTTTCCTATTAGGTCTAGTAAGAGCGATGCTATTTATGAAATCTTGATTTACTACCACTTTTGGACCCCAATCAAGAGTCGACATAGAAATACAATTATGGTCACTCAGTGCCAACTCAGTGATCCATGGAGTGCAACACAAATGGCTAATGCTAGTTGAAATTAGCATATGGTAAATAGTAGATGCAGCATATCTGCCAGTTAACATTGGTATAAGACTGCCATTGGTATCCTGGGCACACAGTAGTAATTCAAGGTCCTATTTGGCCATCATCAGATTTAGAGCTCCTCCATAATTATTGTGTGTGAAATGCATACAATCGTTATCCTCACCGTACATATTCCCACAGACCTTTGTCATCGACATTGAACATGATTGTATATTAATATCCTCCATCCATATTATTACAATATTAGTTTTGATTATGCTCAACAAATTATCAAGCCCATTATCCAAATCAGATACAATATTACCGCAGGGTTGAATCAAACACGGTATAGTAGTAATTAGCCATGATCACATCCCTACTGTCTTTACAGTGCAATCACAAAATCTGAGAGTGTGCTCCAATCATGATATTTCTGTTAATATTAATAGCCGATAACTTATTTTAAATAAGGGTCAAGAGCCCCCCTTTGGCTCTACCTGCATTCGAGGGCACTGCCTGAAGCCAATATTGAGGTGAACCCTTCTACGTATACCGGTTCAGTACACCAGGTCTCTTGCAGGCAAATTATATCAAGATCACTAGGAATAAAATCATGCTATCCTGGTGAATCCTGTTTGCTTCTCAAGCCAGCAACATTCCAGGTCTGATGACTTCCCTGGATTAGCCCGGGGTGCTCCCCCTTAGTTCCTTTATCTGTACTCATTAAAGGGGCCTCTATAGATATACTCTGTGTTTGTGGTAGCAGTAGGTTAATTTTGCAATAGGTTAGTTACATGCAAAACCCACGCCCCTTTGTCAACTACCCAGTCTCCAGTAAAGTGGGGCTCCGAGCTGAGGGGATCAATACCCTTTTATAAATCATTATCTTGTAGGGTGGCCAAAGCCTGGTATCTATTTGAGACTGATAAATCATGTTGGGGGTAGATTGACAAAACTAAAGTCATACGGGTGGTTTTGGTCACCCTTCCTATGTTGTGTAGGCCTTCGGTTTCTATAGAAAAAACCAAGATGTTGCAATGTCATGTTCAAGTCAAATTGTAATGATGGGGGTGCTCTATCCAAGGTATTTCTAGCCCAACTTGGCTTTCTAAAATTAATGATAATACAGTCTCCTTTGAGACACTTCTTTAAGGGGCCAATCCATCCCACTCTTCGTGTCAGGAGTATCTGATTAGCTCCTGCCACCGTAAAGCCACAGATCTTATCAAGCCAATATACTATATTCTTTATGGTGTCATGGCTCTCCATTTGTCCTGACTGCGGGGGCACATTCACCAAAACTGCAACGAATGGGCAGCATTCAGAAGGCAAATTGATGGAAGCATCTACTCTTCCCTCATGAGACATGTTATTACCTGGCTTACTATATGTAGCAGTTAATTTTTCCTAGTCCAACCTATCCCCTCGGGCTAATTGAAGTTGGTTAATTGGACCCTGCTGTCTTGATGGATTATAATTTGCTGTCTCATTATATCCATTTTTATACCCTGTGATTATCATGTCCTATCGACCCCCTGCAGATTCTCTACCTATCCCTTTGTTTACACCATTATCAATTGGGGTAGTTGCCTTAGACTCATGCTCATTTGCCCTCCCCTTATTGCATCCCTCTTTGTCCCGGCACTGATGCAATTATCCCTTAATAGGCCGCCGATCTTGGTAACTTCACTAGACAATTTGTAAATTTTCTCACGGATTGGCCTAAGAAACTCCTCGGCCTGCATTAAAATTGTGGCTATAAATAATGTAGTTTGAGTGTTAGCGGTGGTATCTTGGCCTTCTAAGCTGTTACATACCGGGTCTATAGGGGTCTGTATAGGGCCTTTCTTACCTTTGGAATTCCCCTCCACAGTTTGTCTCTTCTTACACCCTCTCTTTCTCTTAGAGGATGGCGATCTGTCAGATATGTTCATGAGAAGAGAATCAGATTGTAGGAAAAAATCAGGTTCTAATATGTTTTGGGGGTCCTAGGAGTTCCTTGGGGCTCGGTATGGGCAGCTTCCACAAATTGCATGCTCCCTCCCGGCTGCCCGCCTACCACCATACCGGGACCCAAAGATAAACGGCGTTCTGTCCTGTCTATTTCGTTGGTAATTGCACAAACTGCTCGCACTAAAAATGAATCAATTGCGGTGTGTGAGTTATCAGTTACAGGTTTGTGCATCTTGCGTCTAACCATAGTGGATTCACAAGGGGTTTCGAAGTGTGGGATACAGGCAGGTTTGATCTATAATATAGTGCATGCTTAATTATCGTACAAAGTGCTAAATTCAAAAGTGCGAACTGCAGTTGGCAAAGTGCTAGAAAGTAAAAAGACGAATGTAATAAAATCACACAAATATAATACAAACCGAGCCCTTTAAATTGTAATTTAAAAAAAAAAAAATCATTAAATATTGGTACAATAATTTTGACAAGTCAGATCAAGAAATTGTCAGTGATGCCTCCTTAAAACAGATCCCTGATATTAGGAAAAATACGTGGGAGGCACTTTTTATTCCTGGGCTCCATTAACTTGCTCCAAAGTTATATGATAAAGGGGACACTTTATGATATATGTATTAGAGCTGTCACCGTCTTCCAGTCAGTCCTTTAAGGACCACATCCTTTTGTTGGCAGAATAGTACCTGCGTTTTGCCTATTGTCCAGATAAAAACTGGAATGGGGATGAACTATTAAATGGCTCCACAGTAGAGGATCAAGGGGGATGGCCGGCTGCGGGAGTGCGCTGATAATTTATGTGCTGGGAGGGAAACGTCACCTCCTGTGCCGAGCGCAAGGTCTGCTGGGGTACCAAGTCACACCCCAGCAGAGCGCGAGTCTGAGGTACTTGAAGCCGCCTTGTAGCATGACAGGGGGCCTCGTAAAGCTCGTGTTCTGATTCCCACTGCAGGTAATTGCAGCAGGAATCGACGTTTGGGCAAGAACAGCCCTTGAAATGTCCTGCGCTGCGGGAGTGCGCTGATGATTTATGTGCCGGGAGGGAAACGTCACCTCGAGCGCCAGGTCTGCAGGTAATGACAGCAGGAATCGACGTTGGGGCAAGAACAGCCCTTGAAATGTAGGTGAACCTGAGTGAATAAATAAAAGGTTTTATAAAGCGAGACTGCTGCTCCAAGTACACCGACCTGGCACTGGTTGCAGTAAATAGAAACAGGAGAATGAAGCCCCTCTCAAGAACATTAGTGTCTCAAGAGGGACAGAAACAATTAGAAGCAGGATAGGGTAATTTCTCTATGAAAAGGTTTGTCTTTAGGAGCACCGTAAATGGGTACTCAGAGGAGATACTCCGGAGGTGACCAGGAAGAGAATTCCATAACTTAGAAGTCAAAAAAGTGAAAGAATTTTGATGAGTCGAAATGTCTGGAGGTCTTCTGCCTCCAGTCAGTGACCTCCCTCGCATCTCCTGAACATATAACAAGTGGGAAAAACCTCAAGTTCTACTTCTCATACTGAGAGAGCATAGCTTTAGAACAGTGTGTTCTATCCATTATTGTCCTAGGTTATTGCTTGAAATTTCATGCAGCACTTCACAACCAGCCTGTATGTTCACAAAAGCTCAACAGGGAACATGTTAAACTCTTGTTGGAGGAGATAAATGCTTTGCTTTACAAAGAAGCAATAAAGACAGTGCCTACACTGGATTGTGCCTTCTCTCTGTATCTCCTCCTACCTAAGAAGGACAAATCTTAACCTCCCATCCTTGATCTGTGGGTGTTCATTTGCTATATCACATCCAGTCACTTCAAAATAACAAACCTGCAAGATGTCATTCTGCTGCTACACAAACAGGCGACACTCTTCCTCAAGGACGCTTACTTCCATATTCAGATACATTTGGCATATTGCCTGTATCTAAGGTTTCTGGTAAGTAGTCTGCTTTCCAGTTACAAAATCTTCCTATTGGGGTGACTAACGCCCAAGAGCTTTAACCGGATGCATGGCGGCAGTGGCAGCCTTTACAGCTCTGCCAGACCTATGTATATCCATATCTGGACAACTGGTTGGTAAAGGGTCTGGCTCCCACGCTCAGTAAATAGTTATTTTCCATCGGTTGGGTTTCACCATCAGCATAAAAAAAATCACACTGATGTTCTCAGCCGATCCAAATGTTTTTGGGGAACTGCGATTAACTTAGTCACAGACAAAGCCTATCCAAGCCTTTCAAAGATGGTTTTAAGAGGTTGCGTATCCTTCCTGAGATATGAGAACAATCGTGACAGTTTTGGGAATGATAAGAAACAAAAGAATCACTCTAGCGGGACGGATATATTTAATCCATTAAGTCAACAATAACACATACATTGTTCTTGGACATGTATAGTATTATTGGAAACAGCCTTTATAACAAGGTTTTTACCTCTTTGTACCTTTACCACACGTTTTTTTACTGTGCTTGTTTTTAGAATGCATATGCTTTTACAATGTATCCTTTACCACGCATTTCAGGTAAGGTCAGGGGTGTGGGGGTCTCCCCCCACAAATACATTGTTTACAATGCATGGTAAAGGCATTTGTTGTAAAAGCATATGCAATATAAAACAATGTGGGGTAAAAAATGCTTGATAAAGGCAGGCAGAGTATTTCCCTGCGTTGTTCCATTATACAACCTAGTATTATTTACTTGCATTAAATATTCATATATCTTATAGAGACTACTAGCCGCAGATGCCTTTACGTAGAATTATCCCCAGGCGTGAGACTTGATCCGGCAAATTTTTGCCACAGCATCCCTGCGCACCGGGGGGACTGCATCACCAAACTCCGCCCTGACATTGCCCGCGTACATGACATTAGGGAGGTCACATAAGTCCAACCCCGGCGCGCCTACGTCAGTTTTCTCCTTGTCCGCGTGCAACGCGGATCCAGTTCGTGCTCCTGGCCTGTATTCGGGCCCTTTTTTTCCCCTTTCGCTTGTTGCGTGTGTGTGGGAACAGTGTGCGAATGCCTTTGGGCTTTAAGACGTACTCATCTTGTGCGCGCCAGATGTCGGCGACGGATCCTCACCTCATCTGCATGTGTTGTTGGGGGTGCACCACGATTCCACTGACTGTGAGGCGTCTCAGCAGATGAAGCCTAAGTCCCGGCGGGAGCGCCGGATGAAACTTGTTTCGGCACCCATGTCCAGGTCGGCGGCGTCTCCGAGGGTGGTGCGGCCCAGAAGGTCGTCCCCCTATCCTCTGTTTCCCAGTGTGGGGGCGACTAGAGCCCAGATGGAGACATATACGGCAGCCTTGCAGGCCTCATTAGCCTCTCCTTCTCCTCCTGGGACGTCTGCGGATCCCTTTCTGTGTGCGGGGGCCCTCCTCGGTGACTCTGGCGCGGACTGGTTCAGATTCAGGTTTGGAGGATGTGGTACTGTTGGGGTGCAGCCCTTCGGTGGTCCCTCCTTTAGACCACGGCGCCTCTGCCTCACCGCAAACTCCTGCGGGAGTCCCTGTGGTGTGGCAGGAGGTCGCCAGGGCTCGGGCGTGTCCCCGAGTCCCCCTCAGTCCTCTGGACAGGCGGCGGCCTTGTCCGAGGTGACGCCGCTTAGGCGCCGGCGGCTGCTGGCCCTGGCGGCGCCACAGGGGCTGGCGGAGGGTCCTTCTCGTCCCTTCTTGGGTCGAGGCTGGCGGGGGACCCCTCGTCCTTCCCCGGGCCCCTCTCGTTCCTCCACGCAGGCGGCTGCCTCGTCGGAGGTCAAGTCGAATACTTTCCGGTGCCGTTCCTTTGCCGCCCCAGCTCTGGCCCAGCCTCGTTCCCATGCGCCGTGGCGGAGGTCGTTCCGGCGTCTTTCTCGGCGCCAGTCTATGATGACCTGCCTCCGGTTGCGGACTCTAAGGCGCCAGGCCGATGTCTGGTCGTTGACTCGTCTTCGGATGCCTCCTCTTCTCCAGAGGTTCGGCACTTACTGGTCTCGTCCTCGCCGGAAACAGGCCGCTGCGTTGTGGCTTTTTCGTAGTAGACTGGGTAAGGGGAAAGGCTATGGACTTATACAATTAACCTTATATCCAGAAATCGCCCCAAAGTGCACCACCTCTCTCAGGACCGAGGACAGGTTTTTTTCGGGGTCTCTAACATAAAGCAGTGTATCATCCGCATTCGTTGAGACCACTATTTTATAGGTGGAAAAATGTACCCCCCTGCGGCTGTGGTATTCCCTGAGCGCACACGCTAAGGGCTCGGCAGCCAATGCATATAGTATCGGTGACAAGGGGCAGCCCTGACGGGTCCTTCTAGAGATGAATATAGCGTCAGTAACTAAGTCCCCCAGCCGGATCCACGCTGTGGGCGCATTATACAGTACCCCTATCATTTGTAAAAAAACGGGGCCAAGTCCCATTCTATATAGTAGTTGTCGCATAAATGGCCATTCCACCGAGTCAAACGCCTTCTCCATGTCCAGGAATACAGCGACAGCACTAGTTTCCGGTCAGACGTGTTGCATTGTGCCAAAGACAGTACGCAAATTATAAGTGAGGTTTCTGTCAGACACAAACCTTACCTTGCAACCAATTCTGGGGTCAAAAGATCCAGGCGAGTAGCTAAGATTTTCGCAAACAACTTAGTGTCCACGTTCAATAAGGAAAGCGGGCGGTAAGACTCACATTCCTCCGGGGGTTTACCTGGCCTAGAATGGCCACCCAAATGGCCTCTCTCATTGTTTGTGGCAGCTGTCCCGTTAGACACATATCCTCAAACAGCTCTGCTATATGTGGGAGCAAGATATCTATGAAGGTCTTGTAAAAATTCACTGTAAGGCCATCAGATCCTGAGGCACTGTTCGCCTACATTCCAGCTAAGGCTTCCAAAATCTCGTCCCTTTCTATGGGGAGAGACAAGAACTCCCTTTGTGCATTATTTAGGAAAGGCAGTTTGGTATGTTCCAGATAGTCCAATATTTCCCCATCCATATCAGACTGACGTGAGGCATAGAGGTTTGTATAATACTGTTCAAAGCAATGAGCTATTTCTTCCTCCTCAGTAATTAGATCACCCCTCTCCGAACGGATCATAGTGATGGAAGTCTTTCTCCTTCTATCTTTCAGAATGTTAGCCTGCACTGATCCAGGCCTATTGCCCTCCTTGTACGTACGGGCTGTGGCATATTTCTCCAGATGCTGTACTTCACTGTCTCCCGCCTCGTGATACTTCTCAAGCAGTGCCTTCATTACCCCAGTGGACTCCTCAGCCATCCCAGACTGCTGCCTGGCCTCCAAATCCCTCAACTTTCGCTCCAGATTCATCAGTCTCTGTTGTATGTCCCCAAGCACCCCTGAGTGTTAGGTCATGGCCACCCCTCTAATATACACCTTAAGTGCTTCCCAGACTGTTTGGAAACTGTCCACTGACCATATATTTGTGGCAAAAAATGTCTCGACCGCTTCAGTTATTGTTTCATTGAAAAGAGGGTCTAACAGTGAATAAGGGGGAAAACACCATATAAATGGAGGGATAGTCTTCTTAGGAGTGGACAGGACCAGCAGGATGGGAGAGTGATCAGACAAAGTACGCAGCAGAACCTGATACGTACGGATCTGGGACTTAATAGACGATGACCTAAGCCAATAGTCAATACGTGTGTGTAGGTTATAGTAAGCAGAGTAGGTGTGAAACCGCCCTCCATAGTGTGAAGTTCTCTCCATAAATCCATTAGTGCCATGCTGATCATGGCCCTGTCTATGGCTCTAACTGCTGTCTCCGGCCTCCTGAACGGTCCACCTGATCTGTCTAGGCTCGGGTTTCTAACCAAGTTGAAGTCACCTCTCCATAACATTTGAATCGTCCTGCTTCGGGCTACCATTCGCTAACAGGCCCCTAGAACGCATCATGGGGCTCTGAAGTGTTAGGTGTGTCTCCTCCAGTAAGGCAATGTCAACGTTGTGTCTAGTGAGGTAATTTAACACCTTACGGTACTTGCGATGATCATTAAGGCCCCTTACAGTCCACGTCACCGCTCTAAGGGAATCTACTGGTGTCTGAGAAGTGGCCTCTTTAGTCATCACCATCCTGTCTATGATGCGTCACATAGTATCCTGAGCCCTGCGAGTGGTACATGTACTGCGTGTTGTATAACAGTGAGTTCAACCTAGCTGACCTCTGAAGAAAAAATTGTAACCCAACGCTTCCCTCCCCACCCCCCACCCACTGCAGAACACGTTGCATCCCGTATAGGGACTTCCCACACCACCCCACTCCCAACTCCAACTAATTTAACAGAAGTGGTGTTTTTCATTTGCGGGCAGGGGTCGCTCTAGCTCAACCCCTAGGCAGATGCCAATTTGTTCACTGCCTCGCCTTCCGAGCGCAATAACCTCTTATAGCCTCCACCGTCAATCCACAAGTCTGTGCAACAAATGTCAATGTGCGACCCCCAGACTAGTATCAAATGCCCTTTGGCAATGCATTCGCTAACGGTCACTCTCTGTGACCTACTTGAAAATTGTTAGTCACCTGTGTGCTGCCCATCACTCGTATACCTAATAGCGGTAGTCAATCTATCAGAAGCAATTCACAGTGAAGTACCAGCAGTATCAACATCAATACAACATTATACACAATTCCAACGGACCTCCCCCTGCCCCCCCTCCCCCCGGCCCCCCAGTTCACAAAATACTTCACGAATGCGTGCCATCGGACCAGTCTCAGTCTTGTTCATCCAATGATCCCCCAGCAGCTTCTTCCAACAGCTGTCGCTCCGGACTTTGCCTCTGCTCCTTGTTCCAGTCTTTAAGCGCCTTCTGGACAGCCCTCGGGTCTATGAAGATATGCGATCTTCCTTTCCTGTTCACACACAACTTGGCCGGGTACAGCATTGCATAGTCTAAACCCAACTCCCGCAGCTGCTTCTTCATAGGGACAAATTGCTTACGTGCCTCCTGCACTCGGGCGGTGAAGTCCTGGTAGAAGGAGATGTTTGACCCTTCGTATGGCAGTACTTGTTTGTCCCTCCCTGCACGCAGGGCTGCGTCCCTATCCTGATAGTTAAACAATTTCCCTATGATTGGGCACGGTGGGGCGCCGGGCTGGGGTCGGGGACTCAGTGAGCGGCTTCCTCGTTCCACCATGTACATGTTTGAGAACACCTCCGCGCCCAAAAGATCTACCAGTAGCCTCTCCACAAAACGCTCCATGTTCCCAGTTTGTGTTGTCTCCGGCAGGCCCGTAATCCAAAAGTTACAGCACCTCGAACGGGCCTCAAGGTCCTCCGTTTTGTCCTGCAGCACTTGCATGATCCTGCCGAGCTTTTTATGATCCGTGTCCAAACGTAGTTTGCTTTTCTTTGACTTCCGTGAGGCGTCGTTCGGACATATCCAGCCTCTCGGCATGCTTGTCCAGCGTTCCCCGAACCTGTCCATCCAATTCGAGAGGCCGTCAATCTTAGTCCCCAAAGAAGAGATGCCACTCTGTAGACCTTTCTCCATAGACAGCAATAAACTGCGAATATCCTGCTAGTCTTCTGCCGGGGGAGCAGGCCTGGTTTCCTCCCCTAAGGCTGGTTCGTGGGATTTAGATCGCTTCTGGTCAAAGGACAACTTGGTCTCTGTCCTGTCAGATTTCCCCATCTTTCCTGCTGATGTAGCGGATATATTCACAAGGCGGCGCGGGAAAATTTCTTATAACCAGGCGTTAGTGGGTGACCAAGAGTTCAATCTTAGGCTGGGGGCCGTGGAACCCCCTTTCACGAAAAAGCTGCGGAATATGTGACCCCTGCGCTACAGTGCGTACCTGCCGCAGGGAGCTCTGCCCAAAACTGCTTGACTCTCCACAAGCCCCCTCGCCGCCTCCCCCGGAGGGGCTGCAGGGCAGTGTCAAACCGCCTGCGTCTGTATGGCTGTGCGATCTAGGATATCCTACAGGAGACTCTGTGCCGTATGGTGCCCTCTCCACACCTCCCAGCAGGGTTCCGAAATAATAAGAGTGGTTGCCAGACAAGTCTCCACAGAAGGAGGAAGATCTACTCTCCCTGTGCGCCCCTCTGTAGCCCCCACCTCAGTCCTGCGCAGCTCGGTCCTCCGGGTCCCACCGCAGAGAGATAGCGTTGCCGGGGCGTCCTCCCTTCTGTTGTCTAGTCTGAACCGTGGCTGCTTTTCCCCAAAAGCCTATACTGGTCAGCGTGACTCTCCGCAGGGTCTTGCTCCTCACCTGCCGTGATGCCTTGCTTGGAGCAATGCGCAAGACCCAACTATAAGGCCTACAATCTGCCGCACCCTCCAAGTCACACTCTGTGCGCTTTTTTCCCCGCGTCTCAGCCACTACCTCAGCCTTGTAGCAGAGACCTGATGACCTAGCAACTCTTTCATCTGCTACGTTACGATGGGAGCGGTCATCACTATCCACAAGGAGCCTCCGAGTTCCTGCACTCTCATGATTCGCCCCCACTGTGCCCCCCTGCTAGTGCCGGTCTCATTAGGTGCTTTACACAGTGCAGGTCATTGAAGCCATGCAGGGACTCTTTGTGGCTGGCTGTGCTGTTCCTCCACTCTGCAGGCAAAATGGCGGCTCCTCCTTCCCCCTGTGCTATGCCTCAGCTGGTTGTGCCCCCAGTATACGCTGGCGTCCCCCCGCACCCTCGTACCTCCTCTGCAGGCGTCCCCCTGTGGCTTTCGTGGCTCCGGCCGCACCACTTTCAATGGGCGAGAGAGACGGGGGGGGAGGAGGGCAGGCAAACACTTCGCTGCTGTTGTGGCACCCCGTCAAAATTGCACCGAGCAGCAGCGTCTCTGCAATCACGCCTGTGCTGCGTCAGGTCCAAGTGGTACAAAAGGGGGTGGTGATGGACGGAGCATCTGAGTCAATCAAACACTCACACCCAGTCAAAAGATCTGGGTTTAATCCATCACCGTTCTTTAGCCCACTCTGCCACCCCAGTTCAGACATGGCTATATGCAAATCAGTCTGACCCTGTGCCTCATGGAAACAGTCCAGCCCGAACTGCCAAGCCATGTCTTCCCTGGACCGGAAAAAAGCTTCCGAGGACCGGTTTCTGGCATTCCAGCCGTCTTCAGCCCGGCTTGCTTGAATCCAGTGGCAAAGTTAGCTAGGGACTCACGTCTGAGCATAACCTGCCACACTTATGGCGGCCAAAAGCGGTACAAAAGGGGGTGGTGATGGACGGAGCATCTGAGTCAATCAAACATTCACACCCCGTCAAAAGATCTGGGTTTAATCCATCACCGTTCTTTAGCCCACTCTGCCACCTCAGTTCAGACATGGCTATATGCAAATCAGTCTGACCCGGTGCCTCATAGGCAATGCGTAAGAAATGACCTGGTGTCAACACACAAGGAGTAAGGGAAAATGTATGGAAAGCACACAACTCAAGTAATTAAAAAGTGGAAATACATTTATTGTAAATCTGAACTCATTCATATTAAAAACATTGAATAGAAATGGTTCCTAAAGTACAAACAATTCTATTGGTAACTTAATAACACAATAATCATATACAAATATCACAATTACAAAAAGCAATTTTAAAGTTAAAACAGACAAAATTGGACAGTGAATCACAATTATTAGTAGAATTTCATAAAAAAATTGCGGTGGCAAACAATGTAGGTCGACACGCGTTTCGGCGTTGTAGGAAACGCCTTCATCAGGAGCCACAAAAAAAGCTAAAGACTCTGGTGGTGCATGCAATGGTTTTCTCAAACGGCTGCAAAAGAGCGATGCAACTCGTTGGTTATGTATGAAACGCGCAATGCGTCGTTATTCTAAAAACATAGGCGGTTGCATCAACCTATGGGGGCAGTATCAACGATGTTATCCAGCTTCCCGTAGCAGTTGGTGAAATGAAGTCTCTCAGCCTTTAATTCAGATTAAATTTCATGGATATAAGAATGTATATATCTGCTTCAACCTGTGGGAACCGCTGAATACGTCTGCTTAATAACACACGGCCGTTGGAAGATGAAAAGTGCCACGATAAGATCAGCAATAAATGAAGTGAAGTATCGGATCAAATTGAATTACGTAGATGTCAGGATATAGACGTCCCGCTAAGAAAATCTGCTGGTGACCCACAGCTGTTGGAAGGAGGTAATGCCACGGAAAGACGGGAGTGCCTCTCTAATATTGTCCGTACTGGATGGATTCCTATCCCAACGGCTGCTGGACGCCAGCAGAGATCTTTTCCGCGGCCCTCGCAGGTTGATGCACACGCCGGCGCCGGCGACCTTTTTATCCACGAAACAAGGTCTAAATCGTAGCCGTGTTTTCGCCATCCAGTACGGACAATATTAGAGAGGCACTCCCGTCTTTCCGTGGCATTACCTCCTTCCAACAGCTGTGGGTCACCAGCAGATTTTCTTAGCGGGACCCATAGGCTGATGTAGACGTCTATATCCTGACATCTACGTAATTCAATTTGATCCGATACTTCACTTCATTTATTGCTGATCTTATCGTGGCACTTTTCATCTTCCAACGGCCGTGTGTTATTAAGCAGACGTATTCAGCGGTTCCCACAGGTTGAAGCAGATAGATACATTCTTATATCCATGAAATTTAATCTGAATTAAAGGCTGCGAGACTTCATTTCACCAACTGCTACAGGAAGCTGGATAACATCGTTGATACTGCCCCCATAGGTTGATGCAACCGCCTATGTTTTTAGAATAACGACGCATTGCGCGTTTCATACATAACCAACGAGTTGCATCGCTCTTTTGCAGCCGTTTGAGAAAACCATTGCATACACCACCAGAGTCTTTAGCTTTTTTTGTGGCTCCTGATGAAGGCGTTTCCTACAACGCCGAAACGCACGTCGACCTACATTGTTTGCCACCGCAATTTTTTTATGAAATTCTACTAATAATTGTGATTCACTGTCCAATTTTGTCTGTTGTTTTAACTTTAAAATTGCTTTTTGTTATTGTGATATATGTATATGATTATTGTGTTATTAAGTTACCAATAGAATTGTTTGTACTTTAGGAACCATTTCTATTCAATGTTTTTAATATGAATGAGTTCAGATTTACAATAAATGTATTTCCACTTTTTAATTACTTGAGCTGTGTGCTTTCCATACATTTTCCCTTACTCCTTGTGTGTTGACACCAGGTCATTTCTTTCGCATTGATTATTTCCCTGTATTACGGATTAATTTTTGAAACAGGGGGTCCTTGATTGTTACATTGCCTGTGCCTCATGGGAACAGTCCAGCCCGAACTGCCAAGCCATGTCTTCCCTGGACCGGATACAAGCTTCCGAGGACCGGTCCAGGGAGGACATGGCTTGGCAGTTCGGGCTGGACTGTTCCCATGAGGCACAGGGTCAGACTGATTTGCATATAGCCATGTCTGAACTGGGGTGGCAGAGTGGGCTAAAGAACGGTGATGGATTAAACCCAGATCTTTTGACTGGGTGTGAGTGTTCGATTGATTCAAATGCTCCGTCCATCACCACCCCTTTTGTACCGCGTCGGGTCCAAGTGGCAGGTCCAGATGCCAGACACGAAGGTGACCAGCTCCCCCGGGTTCGTGACTTCGCTCCGCCCCGCTCCTCACTACCACACGGGTATCAGCGGCGTCCCCGCTCGCGGCAGCAGTCTACTGTGTCCTCGGCGTGGATGGGTCCTCAGGGTCCGGGGAGAGAGTCCCGAATCGCCGCATGCATCCTATGCCAGGGGCACCGGCTTAAGTCGTAATGTCGGCGGTGTAATGGCAGGATACTGTCAGGATAATTTGTCTGCGCTCGGGAGCGCGAGGCTCAAGCAGCCATCCTAGCCGCGAGCCAAGCTCCACCCCCATGTCGGCCGCTTCTTAGGAGGGTGCCTGCGGCACCATGTGTTGGATGGCCGGGAGCTGGCGGCGTTTATTCTTCGCTCCGCTCTGAACATTTCGGATGTGCTTGGTCGTGCCATGGCTTCTTCGGTCGCACTTCGTCAACATGCCTGGCTTCAGGACAGTGTGATCCTGGAGAACGTTCCGGAATGGGTGGTGGACCTTCCCTTTGATGGCGCTCTTTTGTTCCACGCCCCCCTGCGGACTCGGCCATTCAGAGGTTACTGGCAGGGCTACGGCCTCCTTCTTCTCTTTCTCCCCCTCAGTGACCTGTGAGTTGATCTGGATTTTGGGAGGTGGTGTTCTGTTGGGGCGGGTCGCCCCTGTGTGTGTTCTGTGTGGTTACTGTGCATTCAAGTCATTTTGTTAGGACTGTGGTGCTGTTGGCTGCTGGTCCGGCCCCCTTTTTGGATTGTGATTTTTTGGCTTTTGCTGAGCTGTATTGGCCCTGACATTGGGCCTTCTGTTCTTATTGGCTGATTGGCAAGCCGTCTGCGGGTTCTCCACAGGCCTTTTCTGTTTTTCCTCTGCTGCTGACAGTTTTTTCATAACAGGATTCCCATGTCTTGGGACCTAACATGCCATATGTGGGGTAGTGGTAGCTATTATGTAGCTCTGTCATGTCCTGGGGAGGTGTGGTTGCCTTCGGGCCTCTGCTCTCCATGGCGTTACGATATGTTGCAGATGTGATCCTCTTGCTGATGGTTTTGGGCTGGCTTGAGTTGGCCCTGGTATGTCCTTCTCCGGGGTCGCTTAGTTGCTAGCCTGGTCCAGCCTGCTGTCTGCTGCCTTGCGTCTTAGCTCTGCCTGGTTCCACTTCTTTTTTCGGCCCTGTGTGCGGACTCCTCCCTTGGGGTGTGTCCGGGGCCTTCTTGGCCTCTGTCTTCGGCTGGCGTCTGGCTTGTCCTGGGTGCACCTTTCTGTGGTGTTCTCTGCAGCAGGCTGTGCATGCCGGTGCCGACCTGCTGTTCTTTTGCATCACTGTGCTTTCTTGGCACTTGTGCTAGGCAGCCGTCCTTGCCTTGTCCGTTGCTTGAGGCTGGGGTGTGTTCGACCCTCTTCTGGTAGGCCCTGCCTTGAGTTCTCCCTCTCCTCCCTAGGGGTTGAGGTGGTTCTTGGGTTTCTTGAGTTTCTTGTGCCTCTTCCGGGGATGTCTGTCCCTGCGGGGTGTTGGGCGGTTTTCCCTGGATGACCTTGGGCTACCCTTCCGCTCCGCCTGCTTTATTGATGAAGGCGCCGTTCTGTCTTGTCCATTGCCTTCCGGCTGTGATAGGCTCGGCTTCCCTCTTTACTGGGTGTTCCCGTGGGGGGCTTGCCTTTACTCTACCTCTTCTCCTTGGAGTCTCTAGGTTGCTCTTCTTCTGAGGTGCTCCTCTTCATTGCTTGGGCCTTGGGGCTTCTGGTGGATATTCCTGATACCTTGAACGGGTGTGGGGTGCCCTGGCCTCCTTTTGCCTTGCCCTCGTTTCTCCTGCTGATTGACGGCGGGCTGCCTCTCTTGTCTTCCCACATCCCCTCTGGGGTGGGTGGTCTTCTAGATGCAGGGGTTCCCCTTGCCTGGGGGGGACAGGGCTCTTCTACCTCTCAGTTGGACTCGTCCCCGGTGGGACCCTTGGTTATGCCCAGGCTGGTGGGGTCCTCTCGCAGTCCTCCTTCACCTTGGGCATGGCTAGGGTATCTATTATACGTTAAGGAATCTGCGGCTAGTAGTCTCTATCAGATGTACGAGTTACTTACCTTCGGTAACGATGTATCTGGTAGAGACGATTCTAGCAGCAGATTTCTTAACGATCCGCCCTTCCTCCCCGTTCTGCGAGGACCTTTGGTTTGGTCTTCTGAGCTCGCCTCCCTGTGGGTGGCTATGTCTTCAAAACCCCCTCCACCCCCCATCCCCTTTCATTACTAGGGGTTCTGGCCCCTCTGCTATCCTCTAGGTTGGGGTCTTTTGGCTGGGCGTCTGCCCTTTGTTCCTTGTGGAGGATGTCACGTTCTTTGATGGGGCTGTCTTGGAATATTGTTGTTACTGTTTGTTCCGGACTTGTTGTCATTGGTTGGGGTTGTAGTCCTACTACAGGTTGTTATGAAATTTGTTCATATGTTCTTCTGTCTCCAGGGGGGCTATCTCCGTACTGTCAGGGTTGCCACTCTGGGCGGTGCCCTATCCTTTCTTCTTTCCCTGCCTTTCGGTATTGCAGTTTCTGGCACTGCCCCTTATGGTGTTGTTCCTTACCATTCCCTTATCCAATTTTTTCTTCTCTTTCGCACACTGTTCCTATACTCTCACAGTTTTGTCTGATGACTCCGCGTTGTGGAGCGGAAAGGTTCTCCGAAGAAAACTGACGTAGGCGCGCCGGGGTGGGACTTACGTGACCTCGCTGACATCACGTACGCAGACAACGTCAGGGCGGAATCGCGTGATGCCGTCCCCCCGGCGCACAGGGATGCTGTGGCAAAAATTGTCAGTTCCAGTCTCACGCCTGGGGATAATTCTACGTTAAGGAATCTGCAGCTAGAATCGTCTCTACCAGATACATCATTACCGAAGTTAAGTAACTTGTACTTCAATACCTCCTCTTGTGAATCCCATAATGATCAAATGTCTCATACTCTTGCAAAACCTAATTTCAAAATAAATGTATTGTATAAATAAGTACATCACAAGAATACAAAAGTCCTTAGTGCATAAAATACTCTGCCCTTCTATATAATCCACAGTCCTGTCCTGAGACGACCAGAAGTGCGTCTTAATCCAAATGTTCTTCTTGCGTTAGTCCACTAAATTTTGGGTCATCATTTGTAAATGTGTGCAAGTCATCCAACAAAAGTTGTGATGGCAGTCCATAAATTAAGTTCCTTTTTTAACCTTCTGCGAGGACTTATCATAATGCAAGATTGACACATTTCAGCCTATCAGGTTTTCATCTTTTCCAGACGAAAACAAGCGACTGTGCACTAGCTTAAGGAAAATATCGAGAAAATGGAGAAAAAGTGGTAAGTCAAAAGCTGATAATCAGAAAAATATTGCTACAAATTTGTGGCGTGTTCTTATACATGCAAGTGCTCTAAATGTCTGTGGGTAGACTCGATTATCAAAAATTGCTGCGCAAAAACTTGTTGGTGAAATAATCTTATGCCCTGTGTGAATAAAAAAACAGAAACTTGATGCAAGATTGTAGCAAAAGCTAAAATACAAGGGCCATGTGAAAGTGATTACATTTGTGCTCGTTTTGTACAAAAGCCATGCGTTCTGTTACTGTATTCCCCAAAGGGCTTAAAAAGCTTCAGGACGTGCAAAGCTAATGGTAAATAATAAGTAGGTACCTGAGACTACCGAGGAAAATCAGTATATCCTCTAAATCAAAAGCTGGAAAAGCTAGGCAAATGCCACCAGAGAAATTCAGTGGCTGCCAACAGGTACTCTCATAAAGCGTGCCCTTAAATGCTGTATCTAAATATACACTATATAAGGGGGGGTCTAATTATCCAGAAATGTTTAATTCCACATGGGAGATGTGTCCTGTAGGCTACTAGAATTAATCCCTTACCTGTTGTGTTCAGCGCTGGAGTGTACCCTGTTGCAAGGCCTGAGCAGACGAGAGCGAGAATCATAATCCATTGCTTGTGAGCTTATCAAACCGCTCCCCGTCCTCTCACTGAACTATATCAGGGCACTTGCAAACTGTAGCAAATCCGCAAGATAAGACAACCCAGATATGGGGAGAAGAAGAGGAAAAATTCTTTATGAATTTTCAGCACAGAATAAAATTGTTTCAACAGCATATCGAGAATTCTATTTGTTAAAAACAGTAGCAATATATGAGTTTATCCATATGAAGTGTATGTAGGGAACAACTTAGTTTCCAAATATGTTGCAGTCTATACAACAGCACAGATCTTAATCACGTTACATTAGAACTCCAAACGGATACATCTAGTACCACTTGGAAAACTCTGTTATAAACATTTTTGCATGAAACATCTCACCTATATACATATAAACACAAATAACTTAATTATCAAGAAATGAACAGAATCAAAGACAAAAAAGAACAGAGCGGCCCTCAAAAATAAATGTCAGTCTCCAATGTGTTGGAGTTGTATAATTGGCTGTGCCTTGGATCTCAATTATATCTCAATGAGTGACCATAATTCATCATGTTCATTCAGTCCATTAGTTTGTGTGTAATTATTCAATATGTTTGTCCCTCGTTCTTAATAATCAGAAATCAATAGAACCACAGCTTGCATCATTTGTGGCTACAAACAAGACTGTCAACTTGATGTAATTTTCTGTGTGCCCCATGTCTTCAAAATGTTGTACAAGTGGTGCTCCAGGTTTTTTACACCAGATTTGCAATCTATGTTGTAGAATCCTGTTTTTTACAGGTTGACTAGTTTGGTCAATGTATGGTTTGTTGCAGGGACAGAAAATGCAGTTCACCACATATTTAGAGATGCAGTTTGAGAGAAAAGATTAAGGCCCCTTATCGTCACCTCTTTAAAATTGGTCATGAGGTTGCATGCCGCACAGTGTCCGGACGTATAATGAACCGTTACTGAGGGCAATTTCAGTAAATGTGTTAAGTATTTTCTGTCTTTCTGTTTTTCTGTTAACTTTAAGTGTTGCTGCAAGTTATTACCGCATTTGAATGAACACAATGGTATTTAATTGAATTGATCACACACTTGATACCTATTTCACGAAAGAATTTCATATTTGGTAGAACTTTCTCTTCCGGAGAGGACCTATTCCAATATGGCAGCTTCTTTTTCTCCCCATAACTGGGTTGTCTTTTCTTGGGAGTTTGCTTCTGGGTGCTCTGATTTAGTACTGCAAGTGGATGCTGCGCGGTTTAAAATGCACATAGCAATGGTTTGTGGTGTATGCAGCTGTCGGTTCTAGTCCCCGCAGCAAAGTATGCTCCAGCTCTGAGCACAACAGGTAAGGGATAACTCCCAGCAGCCTGGTGGCCACATCTCCCATGCAGAATTAAATATTGTTAGATAATTAATTGCACCTTATACTTGGGTGTATGTGTTTACTTTAGAAAACAATAATTAGGGAACAGGTTTCATGCAAGTATCTGTTGGCTGCTACAGAATTCCTTTGGTGTCTTTCCCGGGATATACCTAATTTCCTTGGTAGCTCCAGGTACCTACTTATCAGTAACCATTCGCTTTGTAAGGCATAAGATTGCTTCAACAACAAGTTTTTACAATGAATTGTTTGATCAACGGGTCTACTCACAGAAATGTATTGCATTTGCATGTATTTGAATACATGTCTCACATTTTTATCAATATTTTTCTGTTAATCTGGGTTTGACTTCCAGTTTTTTGCCATTTGTATTACATTTTTCTTAAGCGGGTACACACTCCCTTGTTTTTGTCCTGAAGAGGCCAAACGTTGATAGGCTGGAGCGGGTCGACCCTTCAATATGAGATGTCCAGGCTGAAGGTTCAAAAAGGAAATTTAATTATGTACTACTGTCATAACTTCTGTTGGATGTCTCTCATACATTTGCAACTGACGTCCCTAAGATTTAGTGGGCTATTTTGAGACAAACCTTTGGTTAAGATGCACTTTTGGTCGTCTAATGACACGACTTTGTGTTGTATACAAGGATAGTGTGTTCTATACACTAAGGACACTGGTATTCTTGTGTTGTGCTTATTTATGCAATAAATATATTTTGCAATGAGGTTTTGCAAGCATATGAGACATTTGATCATTGCATGATTCACAAGAGGAGGTATTGATAAATGACTATTTAGTGCATGTAAATAATACCAAACATGTCCAATAACAATTTGTGTTATTGTTGACTTAATGGATTAGATCTATCTGTCCTGCCTGCATGTTTCTTGTTTACCTAGCCTTCACTGTAGAGGATTTTTCAGGGTTTCTCCTCTGTTTGTGTCACTGTTAGGAATGATGGCATCAGGCATTTCATCAGTCCTGTTCCAGGACAGTGGTTATTAGGGACTGTGGCCTGGGAGGATCTAGTGTTGGCCTAGCCCAGTGTTCGGCACTAACTACTTTGGTACAGCAAAGTATACTTATCACAAGGTTTGATAATGTCTTGGTCCATAGCAGCAGGTGACCATCGGCACACCTTCATCACTTAAGAATAACCTCAACATTCAAGATCAGTGGTCCTCTCCGTATTTCCGTCTGTTTGTGAGCTCTTGGTGGTTCAATTAGCTCTATGAACATTCCTTCCTAGAATTCACAAGGTAATACAACTTCACACAGGCAGTGTAACCACCATGGGTTACATACAAAAATTGTGGAACACTTATTTGCCACCATTATCCAATGTGGCTCAGACAATTTGACATTGGCCACTCTGCCATCACATTAATTTGCTGGTGGAGCACCTGATGGGATTGGGCTACAACTTTGGCAATCTACTCTGCAGACGTCGTCAGGAGACTCATCGGTTGGAGATAAACTCCATGGAAGAACCCCAGCGGGAGATCTGCTCGCCAGTCGCACAAACCTAAAATGACAAAACTTTACTCACACACACAGTTTGTGGGTTAAGCTTTGGCTTTGGCCGCGGTTATTCACATGCGCTTTTCCACAAAATGTGCCGGACACCCTTGAAACTAATTTGTATTGCACAAACATTGACTCACCAACTTTAGTACTCTTTTCTATTTGAGATTCCATTCACCTTCATGAGAAACTGCTTTTGCGTCCATCCTTGCTCAATCAGCACCAGCTCAGTTGTTGCATCCCCTGATTCAGATCACTGAGTTTGGCAATCTGGTACCTGAGGTCCTAGGAAAAAAACAGTTTCAGCTGTTCCAAGAATATATGCAAATCCGGAAAAAACTAGAACATCTACTACACAAGCATATTGTGCAGCTAAATAGTAACATTTTGTTAGCTACTATAGTACTCAAAATGTAGGCCCTCTCGCAGTCACTGTGCAACAAATCCAGATGTGCACTTCTAACTGCAGTCGCTTCATGGCTCCACAATGGACAGTCTAATGCAGTTTTTAGAATCCGTATCATAAAGGCTTTTATGGAAAAATTGTAAAGGGTTATCCCTCCCAGAGTACCATCAGATTCTATTCGGGACCTCAAAATAATCTTTATTAAGTTAATAGCAGAACCTTTTGAGGCATTTCACTCTGTTTTCAGTTCCTTTCTTGTTGCTGTCACTTCGCCCTGGCTTGTAAATGAATATCAGGTTCTTTTAGTGGAGGAACTATTCATGCAAGTCCACCAACACAGTAGTGCTACAGACATACACCCTCATTTATTTCCCAAAGTTGTCTCAACTTTTCATGTCGCTCTGTCTAACAATTTACCATCTTTTTTCCCCAAAGCCACTGTGTTTTGCTGAAAGGTCTTCGCTCCCATTAGATGCTAGAGGGGCCATTATGTACTATGTAGATCATACTGAAAATTTCAGGAAAACCAAACAGCTATATGCTGCATATTCCTTAGCTAGAGAGATTGTCAGGTGTATTTAGCTATGTATGGAAAAGAAAACCACGCATTACACATGCAAAAAAGGAACCGCAATGACTTTCCTAGAAAACATACAACCAGCAGACACAGGTAAAGCTACTACTCAGTCTTACATTCACACTTTACAAAGAATCACTCTGTGTCTATGTAAACTCACAAGGAAGTGCAGGTTGGACAAATTGTACTTCAGACTTGTGGTTCCAGGCATCTTCTGTTTGCAAGTCCCCGTTAGAGGTGTCGGGGTACTGGTTTTCAGTCTGTGCACAGCATGTAAACTAGAGTAGCACATGCTATTCACAAAAAAACACAGGTGGTAGTGTTCCCAAAAGGGAAACGTCCGCACACACTCTACAGAACAGTCTTAGTATCTCCAGATTCACTACACATCAAATAGTATATGTTTTATAGGAAAAGTAATCAAAAAAGGGTGCTAAAGAAACTCAGGGCACCTACCACCTCGAGGTGCCGTTAGTGCACACAGAAGTAAGGGCTTATAACTTATGCCCTAACTGTTAGCATTATTTGTCTACAGGAGTGCTGTCAATAGTTTCTCAAAACTTTGCTAGAGTAGCACATGCTGCAAACGTGAGTGTACAGCATGGGACTAGAGCACTACATGCTGCAAAGAGATTGTTACAGGTGAGTAAGGTTTTCCTTTTTTATACTTTGCTACACTTGCCAAAGTATGTATACTTTTCAAAAAGTTTAGAAATGCTTGATAGGGTATATGCAGAATGTAAAATCCTAATGGATATGCAGAACATTTTGTGCATGAGCACTGTACTCTGTGTTTCCCTCCCAGTGTTAACAAATTGCGAAGAAAACACATGTGAAAATAAGGGAAAAAAGAAAGCAGCTCAGTCAGGCCTGCTCCTACTTGCAAGGTATAGTGCAGGACTAATGTTTCCAACAGTAGAGTAATGGGTGAACTGCCACCTGCCTCAGTACCGTGTTGCCAATTGGGAAGCTGTGGACACGAGCTGGTGGCAATAAATCTGTTCCCTGGCTTTTATATATTTTTTTCAATATGCCCACATTGCTGTTCACCAGGTTGGGGGTGCTAAATTACCCCTCTTGTGAAATTACTCTTTAATGGCACTGAACAAGAGCGGTAACTAGTTCACCCATATTAAAAACACGTCATCCATCAACCGCCCTGAAGCAACTCACTTAGAACATCCCAACCAACATACTATTCACATAACATTCCTCAACAGAATTTATATGCCAGCAACATCACACTCCTCCCTTTCTGACATAAACTTAATAATTCGATAAATTCTCAATAAAGTATCATGTACATAAATCATTCCTTATGATTTATGTACATGACTTATGAACACATGCCCCATATCATCTGGTAAGATAATGTTGAAGATATCCTGGCCAATTACTTTTTGTCTGTCTCATTCTAGTGTTTGTCACTGTGCACATGGTCTCATCCTTTATTTTGACTTCCATCTGCAGTTTTTATAGCAGTATGAAATACTTTGACTCTTTGCGCTCTTATAAACTTTGTCCAAATTGCATAAACAACAGGTGCTCCTATTTTAACCCAGTGTCCAATTTTGATCTGCAAATCCTTTACACTTCTCTTCAAATCAAAGTTTATCTTCTTTTGAATTTAAATTTTAATCTCATGATCTCTCCAGTCCCATCAAACGTCACCCATTTTCGCCAGTCTATCCATCCGAGACATAAAATCATATTGGGAAACCTTCCTTTAAATAGCTCAAAAGGGGTTCTCACTGTTGGGGAATGCATACACATTCGATACGCCGTTATTCTACATTGTAATTCCAGCTTCCAATCTAAAGAATTAACCTTGGCAAAATGAATATTCTCTATCAGTGTTTTGTTAAATCTCTCAATTGCTCCATTGATTTCGGGATAGTTTGAAATTTGCTTATGACAAATATCGCAAGTTTCAAAATAATCAGTTATCTCTTTAGTGCAAAATTGGGGTCTATTGTCAGACCCAATATATTTGTGGAAAAATCTCCTTTTTAAATATTTAATCCAAGAAATTTGTAGTACTAGTAGATGAAATGTCCTGTGCATTCATATCTTACACCCACGCTGAATATAGATCCATCAACACCAGCAAGTAAGGTATTTGATGTTCACCAAGCAACGGTTCCACAATGTCAATAGACACCTCCTCCCAAGGATGCTTTGGCAACGCTCTAAATACCATAGGTACCTGACGAGAGTTTCAAACATTTTCACTGCATGCACATTCTACACAATCTGACAGCTTGTTTATTTTCCAAGTCCATCCCTGGCCACCAAAATTGTCTCCCAAATTTCCCATCCTCCTCTCCGTCTAAAATGAAAGAATACTCTTTAATGACGCTGAACAAGAGAGGTCAGTAGTTCACCTTTATTAAGAAAACCTCCTCTGTCAACCATCCTGAAGCAACTCCATCAGAAACCTCCCTACCAACTTTTTATTCACATAACATTTCTTGACAAAATTTGCATGTCAGCAACATCATACTCCTCTGCCTTGGGCAAGGTGAAGTGAGTGGGAGGGTATTTACCGTCCCTCACCCTTGAGTTTAATAACAAAGAAAGTTTGTTATTAAACTTTCTCATCCGTATGCAAGGAGAGGGGGGCCTGGGTAAGACAGGGGGAGTGGCACACTGTATTGCTCTGTCATGCTGCTCACACCTTAAGAGTTCATAATAAGTCCACTATCTCCTCACAACATTTAGGAAAGAAAAAGAAAACTGTTTTTTGAAGTTTTAGAACTTCAGTAGAGAGTTATTTTAAAAAAATTAACCTGGGTGTTGTGGAGTGTAAAATGAACATTCCACCAATCCACAGGTTCAATTTATCTCTCCTGAAGTCTAAAATAAAAATAAATTGGCCTACATTTTAAGTCACAGATTTGAGAGTGTAGGGCAGAATGCATGAGGAGCTTCATGGTCCTGGCATGATGACATATACAGAAGCAGCAAAGGGGTCACACAAAGGAGTTAACCAATAGGCATAGAGGCACAATGAGTGGCTATGGGGTTAGAGTATGGAAGCACACGTGCTGTGAGGGGTTCAGGGAGGGAGCAGAGAAAGTCTGCGGGGCTCCAGGGGCAATAAAGGGGAAACAGAGGTCATCGACTATGAGAAGGCATTTGACAGCGCGGGCAGGTAGACCATTTGGAAACTCCTCCGCCGCTATGGTGTGCCAGATAAACTTATAAAAATCATCAGGAACTCTTACGAGGGAAAAATCATCAGGAAGTCTTACAAAGGAATTACCTACAAGATAGTCCATGGAGGACAACTCGCGTAAGTCTTTGAAGCATGACCGAGTCTGTAGGAATGTAGGTTTCTGTTACAGTAACCCTCCCCCCTCTTGCCCCCTCACCCCGCCCCCCCACACACACTTTTGGCCACATTTCTGATGCACTTTGACTGAATGTGCCCTGGGTCCCTGCCAATCTGGTTCCCAAGGCATGTGTTCTTTACCAAAACTGCACCTTTGTTTTCACAATTGCACATCCATGGCCCACATATAAGTCCCTTGTCGAAGGTACCACTGGTACCAAGGGCCTTGTAACCAGAAAAGGCCTCTGATGGCTGTTGCATGTCCTGTGCCACCCTCGGAGACTTCTCACCCAACACACACACACTGCCATTGCAGACTGTGTGTTTTGGTGCAGGTGCAGACAAAGCGTAAAAGACGACATGGCACACATCCCTCTATGCCATGCCTACCTACCACTGTCTGTGGCATAGGTAAGCCACCCCTCTAGCATTCGTCGCAGCCCTAAAGCAGGGTGCACTATACTACAGGTGAGGGCATAATTGCATGAGCAAAATGCCCCTACAGTGTCTGTGCCCAATCACAGACAATGTAAGTGCAGTGAAGCCATGTTGGGTACATGGGTTGGGAGCTTGTCATTACGAACTCCACAGCTCGATGATGACTTTACTGAATGCGAAGAAGTTTGGTGTCAAACTTCTCAGCACAATAAACACACACTGATTCCAGTGTTGGATGTATTGTAAAATGCACTCAGGGGGCATCTTAGAGATGCCCCCTGATAAACGACCAACTCCCTTGTGTCCAGCTGACTGGTCTGCACCAGCTTGTCACACACAGTGTTTTCTAACCCCCCTGAGGTGAGAGCCTGTGTGCTCTCGTCAGTCAAGAACAAAGCCTGCATGGGTGCTTCACTCATATCCTGTAGTAGGAATGACATTCTGGGTGGTGAGCCTCAAAGGCTTCCTGTCCTTTGTAATGCTTGCCAGGGCCTCTCCAGCTAGTGGAGATGCCCAACCCCAAACCAAGCCCCACTTGGGCAGCAAGGTTGGGCAGCAAGGTCTTTGGGAGGCGAGGTATTAACCCCCCTCCCTCCCTCTGCCAGGGCCAGTCCTTTTTAGGTATTTCTACATATGGAATGGAAGGATTCTAGCCAGTAGGATTAGGTAATGCCCCATCCCCAGAGGAAGTGGCACTGCTGAACTGTGATCCTCCGATTCCCACAACATGAGGGACGAAGAAGACACTGTGCAGCAAAGCTTGAAGACACCTACTTACTTGACCCCAGCCCTACTGGCCTATGCCCAGCATTAAAGACCCAGTGAAACTAGCGATGTCTGTCCAGCAGCCTGTGGCCTCCATTAACCCAAGGAGGACTGCATGCACGTCTGAAAAGGACAGATCTCCCGAGGACAGCAGCCCTGTCCACAAGAAACCAACTCAAGAACTCTGGATGCAGGCGATTCTGTGACTCTTGCACCACTCTGCACTCGAACGCCATGAACCGAGTAGCTCACCTGTCCAGTGAAGTCTCCCTGGCGATCCTTACCTCATCTCCATCGGTGGCTGAGCTCTCCTGGACCCCACGAAGTCCCTTGCAGCCCCTACATGAAGTGTCCCCCTGACCGCAACCGGCTCCAACCATGAAGATCCGACACCAAAAGGTACCCCTGCATCATCAGCCCTCTGTCCTCGGGGAGCCAAACCAACTGTGCCTCGACCTCCCCCAGCTCTCCAACTTACCTGCCCAGCCGATGGTGACCTTCAGCCAGCCTCCTGGTCCGAGCCTGCAGCCTCTTTTTGCGACCGGGATTCCCAATTGAAACGCATCATTCTTCCGACACTGATTTTGCACCCTGCACCCAGCCGCCCCTGTGCTGCTGGTGGTGTAGCTTTGGTGCTGCCTTGAGCCCCACGTGTTGATCTTAAACCCCAGAGCCTGTACACTGAAACAGAGAGTGCTGAACTGCAATCCATGCCTATTCGAGGTGCCCCCAGTCTCCATTGCTTTACATTGGGCCCAGTGACCTTTGCACCAGGCTGCCCCAGTGCCACTGGTGGTGCAGTACCTACCTGAAACTGAACCTTGCCCAGTGTTGGCCGAAACCTCTGAAGACTGTGATTGAAAGTTGAGTACTTACCTGCTAATGGCTAACACCGTTTTCCTTCCATGGGATTGCATTGTAAAATACCTATTGCATACAACTGTCTGTCTTTCACATTGGGAAGAGCTACAGTTTATGACTGACAAATACCAAAGCATTTCTAAAACTGTAAATCATTTATTCTGCCTTGCAAAATAATCCATACTGCATTTTTTAAAAGTATTACTTCTTTGAAAACTGTTACTTGTCTTCAACTGAGTATTTCTTTGTTCTTGAAATCAAAATAACCAACTAATAACTTGTTATACAAAAACATTGGTCTGGATTCCGTCTTTGAGTGTGTGCTATCATTACTTGCCTGAGTGTGTTCAGTAAATGCTTAACACAGCCCTCTGAAAAGCCTAACTGCTTGACCACACTACCACAAACAGACCATTTAGGATTATCTACTTAAGCCTCAGGTGATGCACTGGACTCTGTGCACACTATATCTAACTTGGATATGAAGATACAGATCCAGCTACCTACAGAGTCCGCCAGGGTTATTTGCTCTTGCCTCTTCTCTTCCTGCTAGCCATAGACTGGATCATGAAGACATCCACAGCAAGGAAAAGAAATTAGATCCAGTGGACACCTTGGATGCAGCTCAACAACTTGACTTTGCAGACAGCTTCTCCCTACTCTCTCTTACGCATCTGCAAATGCAAGAGAAGACCGACAAAGTGGCAGCCACATCAGCACAACTTGGCCTCAACATCAACTGGGGAAAAACCAAGATCTTGAAGGCTAACACTGCCAGCACAACGGCAGTCACTCTTGCAGGCAGTGCACTGAAAGAGGCTGATGCCTTCACCTACCTGGGCAGTGTCATAGACATGCAGGGAAGCACAGACTGTGATGTCAAGGCAAGAATTGACAAAGCAAGTGCTGTCTTAATGCTGCTAAAGACGATCTGGAGCTCTAAGGACCTAATGCTGCAAACCAAGATCAGGCTTTTTAACACCACATAAAATCTGCCCTGTATGGAGCAGAAAACGTGGAGAACAGTGACTACCAACAACAAAGTCCAGACCTTCATCAACACCTGTCTGAGGAAAATTCTCCAAATCGGTTGGCCAAACACCATCAGAAACAACAATCTACAGCAACAGACTTCCCAACTCCCTGCTCGTGAAGAAATCCTGAAAAGACGCTGCAGCATTCTAGGTCACACCCTCCACAAGCCTGCATCAAACACCACCAGACAGGCCCTTACCTGGAACCCTCGAGGGAAAAGGAAAGAAGGAAGGCCAAGAAACACCTGGTGTTTGGACCTCAAGGCTTACTGCAAGGGGATGGGCTACACCTGACATTAGATTGAAAGAAAAGCTCAGGACAGAGATGGCTGGAGATTACGGATTGATGGCCTATGCCCCGGAAGGGTAGTAAGCAAAAGACACACAATTGATGGACGGAATGCAGAACAAATCAAAACATTCACCCCAGTCAAGAGATCTGGGTTAAATCCATATTTCTTTTGCTCACCGTGCCACCCCAGTTTAGACCTGGCCATATGCAAATCAGTCATGATCCTGTGCCTCATGGGAACAGTCCTGCCCGAACTGCCAAGCCAGGTCCTCCCTGCACCGGAAACAAGCATCCTAGGACCGGTTTCGGGGTTTCACCCCCATCAGCCAGGATAGCTTGATTCCAGTTGCACAGTGAGCCCAGGACCCACGTCTGGGCATACCTGGCGCACTTCGGGTGAGAAAGCAAAAGGCACACAATTGATGGACGTAATGCAGATCAAATCAAAACATTCACCCCCAGTCAAGAGATCTGGGTTAAATCAATCATTCTTTTGCTCACCATGCCACCCCAGTTTATACCTGGCCATATGCAAATCAGTCTTGACCCTGTACCTCATGGGAACAGCCCAGCCCGAACTGCCAAGCAGGCCCTCCCTGGACTGGGAACAAGCATCCTAGGACCGGTTTCGGGGTTTTACCCCTCATCAGCCAGGATAGCTTGGCATAAGTAAGGGAACAACTGTGCGTCTGCTAGTGATGGTGGTCCATACAAAGGCTACAGGTGCTATGCGGGCTGAAACTGGAATGTATGCATGGGGGTGGTTGGAAACACAGAGATCCAACAAGGCAGCACACAGTTTCTGCATTAAGGAATGGGAGACATCTCCGAGCTGGTGGAGGTTGGACACATACAGAGGGACTAGTGGGGCACAGAGGGGATACTGTGGCATGGCAGAGTGGCAAGTAGGGGCTGTAGGGAAGGGCGGTAGTAGCAGCATCTATGTGCACACAAACAATAGTATATCAGCACACACGCCTATCACTCAACCACCCAGCTACATTCTTACACCCTATCCCAACAGCATGCAATTATATAATCAGCCTTAAATGTCTACCCACACCTTATTACATACAAGCACACCTGCCTTAATATATTCAAGAACATAAAATAGTACTCACATAGCCGCCATAATACTGCAACACATGCACCATCATATGCCAACACAGCAACCATCATATACTTAAACAACCACTTTTTACTAATGCTATACAGTGTGACTACTAGAACCTAGTCATTCAGTTTTTCATCATTGTACACCCTTGCTCAGATAATAAACAATTGACTGAGACACATCACATTGGAAGTCTACCAAAGCAATAAGACTAGTAACACTGCCATCACCATATCTGCACAGTGCCTCAATGATACACTAACACAATTAGCATCATACAGCCAAACACATATTAATCTGACTGTTAGTTGTAGATTCCTTACCTTAGAATTTCCCCCATGCTTCAGTCGCGATCTGGGGTGTTTTTCTTCAGCAGTACCCCTGTGCGTCGTTAGGCGGCATCGTGGGCACCAGGATGACGTTGCAGAAGCTACATAGACGCTGCCCATGCACGCTGACATCAGTTATTTTTTTTTCTGCGCCAGCCTAGCACATATCAGGAGAGAGCTACCCCTAGACACTTTTTGGCTAACTTTTTTTCACATTTTTGACTACGTCTTTTTCAAGTTGTAGACTCCTGGTTAAGGATATCCCAGTGAAGGACCGACTTCAAGCCCTGCAGTTCCTGCCACCAAATGATGTCCGTTACGGATCCGCACCTCATGTGCCTTTGGTTTTGGAGCCCTACCACTACCCAAAGTCGTTCTCAGAGTGCTGAGCCATGAACCTGAAGGTTTTGCGGGAGCGGTCCTGGAAGCTGCTGAAGGCCCGTTGCTCTGCTCCGCGTCGCTCCCGTTACCATTCGTGGGGAAGGTCTCAAACTATTTTGGAGCCCACACTCTAAGTCGTGTGGGAGATCTTCGGGTAAGTCATGGAAGCACACCAAGAAGTCGAAGAAGCACAGGTGTTCTTCATCTTCTACCCGTTGGTCGGCCGACGCGATGCAGGATCCCGAGCGTCGTTGCTCAAAGGCTCCGTCTCTGGAGCCTTTTCCTTAGACAACTCCCCGCCTCCCTCCCTTTCCGGGAGCTGGAGCGTCTAAAAGTTCTATGAGGCCTTGTACCTCATATTTTGGCAGCCTGACTCTGCTGGCCCTCCTTTCTGGCCTGGAGTAGTCGGTTGGGGGCCCTCGGACTTCAACGCCGGCAGCTCCGTCCAAGGCGGGTCCCCGTGGATCCAGGCAGGGATACTAATGGACACCAGACAATTTCTTTTTGTTTTTTACTTTCTTTTTTTTTATTTTATACAATTCAATAACATTACTACTGACAGATGGTGGAAAAAGTCATCAGTACAAGGTGTAAGATCAACATTAGGCATGGAGGTACAGCAATGGTTGTTGAATTTCGCAGCAGAGGAATCCAAGACAAAGCGGCCATGCATATCAACAGTGACAATCTGATTTGTACATAGATCCATTCTACTAAAGGTCAATATGCGAATAGAGGGCGAGAAAGGGATCCTTATAAGCCAGAACCAGAACTCGCATGAGATAGTGCAAGGTCTCCCTGCTCTACATCCAACTTGAGCTTGTAGTACTTCAGCCACGGGGACCAAATTTTCCTGAATTTACGTGGGCAGCCCTTGCTTTATAAACCACTTTTTCAGCAGCCATGTATACATCCATATTGGATTTCCATTCTGTAAATGTAGGAAGGCGTTGTGCACCCCAGTACTTGGCTATGTCCCGTTTAGCCACCACCAACCCCAGGTTAACCAGTATCAGTGGGAATGCCTAATAGTAAAAATTTCACATCCATCTCAATTGTTGCCCCAAGTATTTTATTTAGTTCGCCTACTATCTTGTGCCAGTAGGGCCGGATGTGATCGCATTCCCAAAGGGTGTGAATGTATGTGCCATGCGCTGTACAGCATCTAAGGCTTGTAGGGTCGTCCACCCTCCCCATCTTGTGCAATCGTTCCCTATCATAGTAGACCCTGTGAAGGATCTTGTATTGGATAAGCCGCAGTCTTAATTTGATCGCCACCTCACGTGGATGCATGAGGGCCGCTTCCCAGTCGATATCCTCAAGGGTTCCCGTCGTAAGTTCCCACTTCACACGAAGTGGACCGAGATTGTCTGGCATATTGTTGAGCTGTGTTTTATATGTCAGTGATATGGCCTGAGTCTGGATCTCCTCCTGAAGGAGTCTACCCTCAAGGGGTGCGTATTCCGGCAGCACCTCGTTGTCTAACCCTTCCGCTCGCCAGGCATGACGAAGGCTAAGGTACGCTTATGTTTGTGAACTATGTACTTGATATTTGGATTGAAGGAATGAGAAGGAGGCTAGGGAGCCTCGCTCCAGGAGGTCTCCTATTTTGGAAATGCCAATGAGGTCCCATTGCTTGAAACCCCTCAGCTTCCTGATCGCACGCAGATGGGCTCCCTTCCATAATGGGGTCTCCCGTGTAGGTTTCCCCTCCCATCGCATTGTTTTCCCAGCAGTTTTCCAGGCCTCTATTACCTGTTGAGTATCGGGAAGGAGTTGTTCCGTACCAGCACCCCCATATAGGTAGTGTAGGTGGGAGCGCTCATGGAATTGAAGCCGCTCCAGCCTATACGCCGGATGATACCCCGGTGCATGAATCCACTCATTAATGACGATCAGGTGGGCCGCCCTGTCGTAGGCTCTAATAGCTGGCACGGCTAACCCCCGTTATAGGGACTACGTTGCAGGGTCCGCAGTGCTAGCCGAGGATGAGCGCCATCCCAGAGGAGGAGGCGCAACTCACTATCAATAGAAACAAAAATTGCATCAGGTAATTTATGGTAAGTGTGCTGAAGAACATAGAGAAGTTGAGGGAGGCTCACCATTTTGTACATGGTGGCTCTGCCCACGACTGTGAGAGGCAGTTTCCTCCACTGTTTCCCATCGACCTGAAAATTCCGCAACACCCGACGGATATTGCGTTCCACACAAAGGACGGGGTCAGCAGTAATATAAAGGCCCATATATAGAAAGCCCTCCTCAGCCAGTCGCAGGCAGCTGGGATAAGTGTAAGTTGCCGGTCGCCACTTACTGGATAGAGAGTGGACTTAGTCCAATTAATCTTGTAGCCAGCGTAGCTGCCATATTCTTCAAAGATGTGGAGAAGACGGGGGAGCGTGGCAGCGGGCCACGTGACATATAGCAGAATATCGTCTGCATACAACGATATGCGTTCTTCTTCCAGCAAATCAGGAACACTGAGGAATCCGCCTAGGTCAGGCCGGGAGCGAACAACGCACGCTAGGGGTTCCAATAGGAGGGCAAACAGTAGAGGAGAGAGGGGGCAGCCTTGTCTGGTGCCACGTTGTATCGGCCAGCTGACGTAAAGACTGCCATTGACCCGCACTTGTGCCTCACGCGTGTTATACAATAGCAACAGCCACCCTGGAAAACCCGGGCCGAAACCCATTGCCTCCAGGGTACTCCACATAAAGGGCCAGTGGATCGTGTCAAAAGCTTTCTCTGCATCAAGCGAGAGAAGCAAATGGGGAGTGTCACGATCTCGTACTGTGTCCATCCAGTTAGCTAGGCGGCGCAAATTAAGACGGGTAGAACGCTTAGGCATGAAGCCAGATTGGTCTGGATGCACCAACGAAAGAATCACGCCTAACAGGCGATGTGCAAGAATCGTGGCCAGGATTTTGGTTTCAATATTAAGGAGGGATATTGGGCAATAAGGCCCGCAGTCTTCTGGTGGTTTCCCATCTTTAGTTTTGACCACCACTGTGGCTAGACGAAGGTCTTGGGGGAGACATCCTTGCTCTTTTGATTCAACGAACATCTTTAAGAGATGGGCGCCAGCAATGCAGTGTTTAGTTAAAAAAATTCACTCGGCAGGCCATTAGGACCGGGAGTTCTGCCTGTTTTCTGATGACCTGTGGCCTCGGTCACCTGCGCTAGCTTCAGGTCGCCTTCTAGGCTATCTCGCTCGTCAGGTGTAAGGGTAGCCAAGTCAAAACTCTGAAGGTATTGGCATATCTGGGAGTCTTCCGCATGAATGTGGGCTCCATGAAGTGTCTTGAAGTAGTGCTCAAAAGCCCCTGCGATATCCTCCGGAGCGGTATAGATAATCCCTTGGCCTTTATCGACACTACCCACCGGGACTCAATTTCCTTCGGCCCCAGCCATGCCAGTAGTTTCCCCGCCCGATCTCCCGTTTCGTAAAGGCGATGTTGGGTTGCTAATTGGCATGTTTTCACCTCCTCTGTCGCAAGCACTAAGTTTTCGCGCCTGGTTATTTCGAGCCAGAGCAGGTCCCCTTCAGTCATTGTGGCCTGACTTGTCCCTTCCAGGTCCAAAAGGGCCTGTTCTAATTCCTCAAGCTCTCGAATCCCACGTTTCTTCTTGTGGGCCAGTATATTTTGCACCCTGTCACGCAATACTGCCTTATATGCCTCCCATAAAGTAATGGCAGACTGGACCGAACCTACATTTTCAGTGAAATATAGCTGGGAATCAATGCGGAGCTCTTCAGCTACTGCCTCGTCCCGTAGCTCCCACGCATTAAGCCTCCATTGCGGAAGCCTTCGACCACCTCCACCGCCCATTTTCATGAGCAGGGTAGAATGGTCCGAAATTCCCCTAGCCAGGTAGTCAATGTGGGCCACCTGCCGGAGCAAAAAGGTAGTCCAAGCAGGAGAACACCCTATGAGCTCCGAAAAAATAAGAGTACGTCCGCCGGAGCGGATGGTGGCGTCGCCACAGGTCAGAGAGGCCCAATGACTCTAGGAAAAGGGCCAAAGGTGTGATATCTGGAGTAGCACTGCGAGCTAAGTAGCGGTCAAGCAGGGCATTCAATACATCGTTGAAGTCTCCTCCAATGATATGTATGGCGGGGCCAGAGTTCAAGAGGAGGATCGTCAGTTTGTCAAAAGTGCGTTGCTGACGGCGAGGTGGTGCATAAACACCACCTAAAAAAATAAGTCCTATGGTTCAAAACCCCCCTGACAGCAACATATCTTCCCTCGGGGACCACCCATTTTTTTGTGACATGAAAGACAACAAAAAACAACAAAAAAAATGCCCTAGTAAATGTAATGCAATGGTGTGCAGTTGTTAACCCCCCATTGTAAAAATTTACTCTGGTAACATGCTGCATTTAAAATGGATTATAAACCAAAACACAATACCAGTATTGCCAACTTAATTACACTTGGACCACGGATGATCACTCGAATCGCTGACTGAAACAGTGACTCTCGGAGAACAGTTTTGTCCGAAATAAATCAAAATGTTTTAATTTCTATATCACATATACCATATCAATGGGCAATTTTTGTTTTTTAGATAAACATTTGGATAGCTCCACAGAAGTATGTCAAAACAAATAATGAAAACGAGTAAAAAAGACACTTTTTAGACAAATTGACAACTTGCATTCAACATTCATACGGGACAACACACATATAAATATACATATATACACATTCAAAAGATTATATTTACAGCATATATTTTTGAAAAGCAAAGCATTGGAACAAACATGCAACTAGCTACATTGGCTCTGAAGAAAAACTATTTCAATTTTAACGGAGATTTTTTCTACCAGATAAGCGGTGTAGCCATGGGGTGTCCGTTCGCCCCAGAATTGGCTGTATTATTTATGTCACTCTATGAAGAGAAATTTGTCTATCAATCAAATCCATACTCGGAAAATATTACAAGTTGGAGTCGTTACATAGACGACGTCTTCTTAACTTGGAGAGGATCAGAAGAAGAATTAAAAGAATTTCACGAGTGGCTTAATACTCGCACAGAAGAGATCAAGTTCAGCATGAACTTTTCCAAAGTAAAAATGTCATTCCTCGATGTCGAAGTATATCCTACAGATGAAGGCTTGGTGACAACATTATTTAAGAAAGTGACAGACAGAAACAAGGCTTTACACTTTACAAGCAATCATCCGCGAAACCTAAAAGAAAATCTTCCCTTCGGACAGTACTTGCGGATAAAAAGAAATTGCCATTTTAAAGACGAATACATGTTCCACGCTTCCAACCTCACTGACAATCTAGCATCAAGAGGCTATCCCGTCAAACTACTCAAAAGAACTATGAAGAGAGTATGGTGGATCCCTCGAGAAACACTCCTAGTAAAAAGGACAAAACCATCTCTCGACAGGATAGTATGTGTCTCAACTTTTTGCCCCAATTCCAACCAACTCAAGAAAACCATTCTACAAAATTGGCATCTAGTAGAAAATGTAGCTGAGACACTAAAAGAGAAGCCATTATTTGCCTTTAAAAAGGACCAGAGTGTGGCCAACCACCTTGTACGAGCAGCAGTGAAGCAGAACCCGCCCACAATTAATACCATGCTAGGCCTACCACCCATACAGGGTCACCACAAATGCGGATCTTGCATTTGTTGCGCAAGCACAGAAGAAGGATGCTTGTTTCAACATAAGCAACTTTTTTGGAAACACGAAAAGTTCACGAACTGCAAATCAAAATACGTCATCTACGGCATAAAATGTCCCTGTGACATGCTATATATTGGGAAAACAAGCCAAGAAATTAGATGCCGCATCACTCAACACAAATCCCGTATAAAAAAGAAAGTCACAACTGCCCCCCTTGTGAATCATTGGATCAGTCACGAGCACACACTAGACGACCTGAAATGGACAGTCATTGCCAAAATCGAAAAAGACCCCAGAGGAGGAGATATTGAGGCTAAACTATCTCGCCACGAAGCCATGCTTATTGTCAAGTTTAATACGGCCACAGATGGCCTTAACGAACTCTCTGAGATCTACCGTCTATAAACTCATACATGGAAAGATTCGGGTTACCGTCTCCTGCGCAGACTGCGAGCCCGACTACACAAGGTCACATGACAGACACAACGTCTCCATGACGACGAATCCTAAAAACTACAATCCCCACAAATCCTATGACCAGGAAGTGAGTTAAAACCCAGGACACACGAGACAAGAAACATCGAACTGGATGATGCCGGTATCTGCATTCACTTGACAGAGACCGAAGAACGTGGACCCCCAGATAGACTCATCATACTACAAACCTACAGGTACATCGAAACAACTTGACAGAACCGTGATAGAACAGCCATCCTGCCCACGTAGTTCCCACGAAGAATACTGACAGTAGTCTTCACTTTTCCTTTCAGGAATCAATCAACCTAACAAGGCGTTTCACCGTGCGGATCCGGGAAACAGCCCCGTCTCCACGCTTCAATCACATGTAAGTAGTCTCCGGTCCACTATTAGCAACTGCTACCACCAGCTAAACCACTAGATCTCTTACTAGTCCTTCCATTTTTGTAGATCTCCACTTCCTCCACTTACGGATGAGAACAAAACCCTTTGAGAGCGCACCCTGCGCAACACTATGTAAGTACTCACGAGTGAATGAGATAGTTAGGGAAAATGCGATTGCGGTTTTTTCTGCGTCTTTAACCATGGGTTAAAACAGGTTCTGTTTTTATTACAGTATAAATCTTAAAAGAGAACCCAGCAACTCTAAGGTAGGATTAGTTTCACTTATCCTTTCTGATACGTTGAGAGGTAGAGTCCGGTCCCCTTAGTTGACCCAATCTTGTTTCTTCATTCACAGGCTTTTGGTCCTGACGAGATTTCCCCACAACAAGGGGTCATCGAAACGCGTAGACCTCCTCTATCCAGCATTAGGAATTGTTGATTTACTCTCAAACACATGAAAACTGTTTAGTTGTTTGTTCCAATGCTTTGCTTTTCAAAAATATATGCTGTAAATATAATCTTTTGAATGTGTATATATGTATATTTATATGTGTGTTGTCCCGTATGAATGTTGAATGCAAGTTGTCAATTTGTCTAAAAAGTGTCTTTTTTACTCGTTTTCATTATTTGTTGTTTTGACATACTTCTGTGGAGCTATCCAAATGTTTATCTAAAAAACAAAAATTGCCCATTGATATGGTATATGTGATATAGAAATTAAAACATTTTGATTTATTTCGGACAAAACTGTTCTCCGAGAGTCACTGTTTCAGTCAGCGATTCGAGTGATCATCCGTGGTCCAAGTGTAATTAAGTTGGCAATACTGGTATTGTGTTTTGGTTTATAGTTTATTGATAGTGAGGCTTGTCCTTGTTGCCAGTGAGCCCAGACCCTGTTTTGGTTTCGGTACTTTAGCAGAAGACGTTCTGCGAGGTTGTCTTTGCCCCCAGTGGGAGCGGCTGAACTGTTGTTTTTGAGAATTCATTTTTTTGTTGTCCGTTTTATGTTTTGGATTGAGTTCTTTGAATACGAGTGAGTCACACACAGTATGTCTGAAGAACAAACTTTCGCGTACAGCGAAGAACACATTAAAGGCCTATTAGCAAAACCCCCTCTCTTCGCATCAGCTACTTTGAGTACTACGGCTAGGAATCAAAACGAAACCGAGAAACTCTTAAGGTTAAAAAAGAAGCAAATTCGCACAGACCTGCATGGTCACTTCCTCCTCCAGCATTTGAGAGCTGGTACCATCCCAGGAGGACTTCAGATCAAAAATATCCCCGTGATATTTACAGACGACCCAATTTACAAAAAAGGATACAGCTTTATTGAGACCAAGTGTAGCCGAGACCTCATGGTCTTAACGGTTGAGACGGCACAAAGAATCTCATTACAACAACTCGAAGAGATTAAAACTTTAGAATCTGAGATAGAAAAGAACCAACAGATTCCGGACGCAAAATCATTACTAGAAAAAGTAGAAAAGGAGATCCTAGAATTCAAGGACTATACAATTAACCAAAAGGAGAATCAGTTTCAAAAAGATAAGAAGAACTTCAACCTAGAAAAAACATATCCATACCTTCAGACAGATTTCTACTCCCGAGCAGACTCAAGGAGATACTTAGGGGAATACCAAGGACGATCAACCAATAAATTCATTTTTTTCTCGGATACCTCATCAGCATCAAGTGGAAGTGAAAGTGAGAATAACAATCAAAGAAGAGGAGGCAACAAAAGAGGAGCTTTCCAACAACAACCAGGACCCTCTTCGACTCCTTTTTTAGGAAGAGGCCAACCACAAAATCGAGCACGTCCACGGTACAACCAGCCATGGGAGATGTCGACACGGAGGCACAATTACAAGAACTGGTAGTCTCTCCAATTTTCAATCTATCAAACAAAGTTCTCACTCAAGCAGAAACTAGTGTTTTGGAAAAAGGACTCTCCTTTGTCCCCATGAGACACACCAATTTTGTCAAACTCAAAATGGAGGCAATTGAATTCTGCCGGAAAATTAAACTAAAATCCTTTTTCGCACAAACTCCGATCCAATCGCCAATAGAAGTCACAGGACTGAGGAGAAAATCCACATTCTGTCCACCAGGAAATAAAATAGCGAAAGAAATTCTTACTTTCGAAAAAACCATCTTGTCAGCCATAAACAAAATGGAGGAAAGCCGGAGTTGGACTAAATTTAATATCTCGCAAGCTGAGAAAAGTGCACTAGACAACCTCAAAAAGGACACGTCAGTTACAATCAAACAGGCGGACAAAGGAGGATCAATAGTGGTGTGGGACACGGAAAATACATCGGAGAGGTGATGAGTCAACTTAACAACCCGAGATGCTACAGAAAAATAGCCAGAAATCCAACGACAGAACTTCAACAATTACTCAACCCAATTTTGGAGAAAGGATTGACAGACGGAATAATTGGGAAGAAAGAATATGAATACCTTAAATGCAACAACCCAAGGATACCCTTATTTTATGTCTTACCCAAAATCCACAAAGACATTAATGCCCCTCCCGGAAGACCAATTGTCTCCGGGTGCGAGTCTCTGTTTGAACCGGTATCAAAGTTTGTAGATTTCTTCCTGAAACCCTTCATGTCCGAGGTGAAGTCATTCCTCCGAGACACGACGGATTTTATAAATAAATTACCAACTATTCCATTTGAACAGAATGAAGATTTCCTGGTGACAATGGACGGGAGTTCATTGTACACCCAGATTCCTCAGAGTGACGGCCTAGACGCCATTCAGTACTATCTTGACCAACGACCCAAACCGACTAGAGTACCAACGGAATTTATCATGCAACTAGCTACATTGGCTCTGAAGAAAAACTATTTCAATTTTAACGGAGATTTTTTCTACCAGATAAGCGGTGTAGCCATGGGGTGTCCGTTCGCCCCAGAATTGGCTGTATTATTTATGTCACTCTATGAAGAGAAATTTGTCTATCAATCAAATCCATACTCGGAAAATATTACAAGTTGGAGTCGTTACATAGACGACGTCTTCTTAACTTGGAGAGGATCAGAAGAAGAATTAAAAGAATTTCACGAGTGGCTTAATACTCGCACAGAAGAGATCAAGTTCAGCATGAACTTTTCCAAAGTAAAAATGTCATTCCTCGATGTCGAAGTATATCCTACAGATGAAGGCTTGGTGACAACATTATTTAAGAAAGTGACAGACAGAAACAAGGCTTTACACTTTACAAGCAATCATCCGCGAAACCTAAAAGAAAATCTTCCCTTCGGACAGTACTTGCGGATAAAAAGAAATTGCCATTTTAAAGACTAATACATGTTCCACGCTTCCAACCTCACTGACAATCTAGCATCAAGAGGCTATCCCGTCAAACTACTCAAAAGAACTATGAAGAGAGTATGGTGGATCCCTCGAGAAACACTCCTAGTAAAAAGGGCAAAACCATCTCTCGACAGGATAGTATGTGTCTCAACTTTTTGCCCCAATTCCAACCAACTCAAGAAAACCATTCTACAAAATTGGCATCTAGTAGAAAATGTAGCTGAGACACTAAAAGAGAAGCCATTATTTGCCTTTAAAAAGGACCAGAGTGTGGCCAACCACCTTGTACGAGCAGCAGTGAAGCAGAACCCGCCCACAATTAATACCATGCTAGGCCTACCACCCATACAGGGTCACCACAAATGCGGATCTTGCATTTGTTGCGCAAGCACAGAAGAAGGATGCTTGTTTCAACATAAGCAACTTTTTTGGAAACACGAAAAGTTCACGAACTGCAAATCAAAATACGTCATCTACGGCATAAAATGTCCCTGTGACATGCTATATATTGGGAAAACAAGCCAAGAAATTAGATGCCGCATCACTCAACACAAATCCCGTATAAAAAAGAAAGTCACAACTGCCCCCCTTGTGAATCATTGGATCAGTCACGAGCACACACTAGACGACCTGAAATGGACAGTCATTGCCAAAATCGAAAAAGACCCCAGAGGAGGAGATATTGAGGCTAAACTATCTCGCCACGAAGCCATGCTTATTGTCAAGTTTAATACGGCCACAGATGGCCTTAACGAACTCTCTGAGATCTACCGTCTATAAACTCATACATGGAAAGATTCGGGTTACCGTCTCCTGCGCAGACTACGAGCCCGACTACACAAGGTCACATGACAGACACAACGTCTCCATGACGACGAATCCTAAAAACTACAATCCCCACAAATCCTATGACCAGGAAGTGAGTTAAAACCCAGGACACACGAGACAAGAAACATCGAACTGGATGATGCCGGTATCTGCATTCACTTGACAGAGACCGAAGAACGTGGACCCCCAGATAGACTCATCATACTACAAACCTACAGGTACATCGGAACAACTTGACAGAACCGTGATAGAACAGCCATCCTGCCCACGTAGTTCCCACGAAGAATACTGACAGTAGTCTTCACTTTTCCTTTCAGGAATCAATCAACCTAACAAGGCGTTTCACCGTGCGGATCCGGGAAACAGCCCCGTCTCCACGCTTCAATCACATGTAAGTAGTCTCCGGTCCACTATTAGCAACTGCTACCACCAGCTAAACCACTAGATCTCTTACTAGTCCTTCCATTTTTGTAGATCTCCACTTCCTCCACTTATGGATGAGAACAAAACCCTTTGAGAGCGCACCCTGCGCAACACTATGTAAGTACTCACGAGTGAATGAGATAGTTAGGAAAAATGCGATTGCGGTTTTTTCTGCGTCTTTAACCATGGGTTAAAACAGGTTCTGTTTTTATTACAGTATAAATCTTAAAAGAGAACCCAGCAACTCTAAGGTAGGATTAGTTTCACTTATCCTTTCTGATACGTTGAGAGGTAGAGTCCGGTCCCCTTAGTTGACCCAATCTTGTTTCTTCATTCACAGGCTTTTGGTCCTGACGAGATTTCCCCACAACAAGGGGTCATCGAAACGCGTAGACCTCCTCTATCCAGCATTAGGAATTGTTGATTTACTCTCAAACACATGAAAACTGTTTAGTTGTTTGTTCCAATGCTTTGCTTTTCAAAAATATATGCTGTAAATATAATCTTTTGAATGTGTATATATGTATATTTATATGTGTGTTGTCCCGTATGAATGTTGAATGCAAGTTGTCAATTTGTCTAAAAAGTGTCTTTTTTACTCGTTTTCATTATTTGTTGTTTTGACATACTTCTGTGGAGCTATCCAAATGTTTATCTAAAAAACAAAAATTGCCCATTGATATGGTATATGTGATATAGAAATTAAAACATTTTGATTTATTTCGGACAAAACTGTTCTCCGAGAGTCACTGTTTCAGTCAGCGATTCGAGTGATCATCCGTGGTCCAAGTGTAATTAAGTTGGCAATACTGGTATTGTGTTTTGGTTTATAGTTTATTGATAGTGAGGCTTGTCCTTATTGCCAGTGAGCCCAGACCCTGTTTTGGTTTCGGCATTTAAAATGGATGCCATGGCTGTGTGTTGTGCCACCTGACTTCAGTAGGTTAGCGGTCTAGATGTTTGGTACCCAGCCACCCCGGCGTTTGGAGGGAAAGCCTGGCACCCAGGGTGCTGTACTCCTCCCCCGAGCCAGTTAGAACCAGTTCCCCAGAGGTTTCTAGAAGCTTCTGGCACTGCCTGGTAGGTTGGGTGAGGGGTGCATAAATAAGGGGGCTGTGCCACCATGTGCTCAGTCAGAGAAGGGACATGAACGTGAAGTGACCTGATGCACCCAAATAAAACCTCTCTGCTGTCCACAGGGCTAGTGGAAGCCCCACTGCAGGAGTACAGGCTGCTGTGCAGGAGAAGTGCCCAGCTACAGTGGAGGCTGGTGAAAGCCTACCGCCCTGTCCTGATGAGTACCCACTGACTGCTGACCTTGCCCAGTAGTGCCTACTGCTCTGCTACCTGGCCCCTGAAGGAGCGCCATACTAGGTCCCTGAGGCTGGTGGGACCTTGCGCCATGCGAGCGCTACACCTCAAAGCGCCTAGAGAAGAAGAGCTCTTACCTGACTGCCAAGGCGCACCTTTGACTACAGCCAGAAAGAGGTGAGGAGCTGATTTCTGCAGCACGCTGCAGTGGTTCTGCCCAAGAAGAAGCGTGGACCCAACAGCACTGTCTGGCCCTGAGTTAAAGCGCTGTGCCTGCTAAGCGCTCACCTGCTGTTGTCCTTCAGAGCGCTGCATTGAGGGATCCTGCTACCTGCGCTGTGGTCCTAAAGCGCTGAGCTACTGGAGCGCCGTGTAACCTATAAGCGCTTTGCTTGTCTCGGGAGAAGAGCGGGTGCCTACCCTGCAGTTTACTGCCCCTTTCGCGGGGGCCATTCCGCATAATTGCCGCCTGAACTCACCACTTGCGGGCCGGGGATCTCCAGAGAAGCACCGCGAGTGAACTGCGGGGCTCCCTGGTGGAGGGGAGAGCCCCGCGTGAAGGCTGCGAAGTCCCGGGCCCCTCTGAGCGGGACCCGGGTGAAGAGGAGCACTGCCGTCCAGACCGAGGAGGAAGGGAGCCTACCCCGCCTCCGCTTGAAGCGGCGTGGTCAAGAGTCACCGCCAAGAGTCACCGCCGTGGCCCCGGGAGTGAAAGGAGAGCCGCTGCGTATTAGGAAGGCCCGATTGGGGCCTGCGAAGGCAGTGCAATCCACCGTCACGTGACGTGGGCGTCTGCCGCGTCACCGGCCACGCCCCCGCCAGCCGCGCACCCTTTGGCGGCTGCGGGCACGCCTCTAGTATGCCGTACCCTGATTGATTCCCGGCCTGAGAGACGCCGGAAGGCCCGAGGCCGGTTGGGAACACCGACGCGAGCCCTCTCTTCCGAGCGGAGAGCCCCACAGGGCCGGCAGCAGCCGCACAAGTACGGTGTTGGGGGGGCCTCTAGGCACATTGTGGGTGCCTGCCCCCTCCCAGTGGAGTGCGGGAGACCCCGCAAGAGACCGCCCGGGGGCAGAAGAAGAGCCCGGGAGCAGCCGGTGAGTGGGGCTGTGTGGGGGACTGCCTGAGTCTTGTGAGGAGCTGGGGCTGGAGAGGGCAACGGGGCACACTGTCGGTGCTCGCCCCCCACTCCCACCTTGTGTCAGTGTGACTTTCCAGCTGCCCCACCTGGCAGTGGGCAGCTGCAACGCGCCATCACAATCGTCTTGGAGCCTGGGGGGTTCATTTTTGAAAACGCGTAACACAAGCCCTGCATGGGAGACGTCCCAGGGGTGGACATACACATGCATGCAAAGGGGTGCCTCTAATAAATGTGGTGCTGGTGAGGCCCCTAGGTAATGAAAGCCTACTGTTATGTGCCTTCTGCTAATGTTATGCTCACATTGGGGTAATTCTCTGGTCCCCCATGCACAGGAGGTATTGTAGGGTTGAACCCAGACCTAGGAAATGTACAGTTCCTGAGGCCTAATGTTATTGCCCTGATGTTCTAGGGTTACGCCGACAAGGGATGGTATTCCTGTCAATGAGATTTATGCAAATGTACCCCCGCCTAGGATTATGCTTCCAGACCCATATCTGATAGGCCGGATGTTGTGTGTAATGAGTTTACCCTGCCTAGTGCCCTCACGCTGATGTGGTTTAGCCTCATGCATTTATGCTTGTGATGCTCACTCAGTGTTCGTGAGGGTTATACTAAGGATGATGCCTTATGTTTAGGTCCCATGATATGTCTACGGTGTTCGAGGTGCCCCAGGGGGGCCTCCTTATTTGGTGGTTATACCCACAGGTACATGTTTCATGGTAACGGTTCTTTAATGTTGATGGGACGAAACCTTATGCCACTGTGCATCGTGATACCCTGATGTTTCCTTGCAGCACCGGAACTGATGGACTTACCTTTTTCATTTATCCTGTAAATAATCCCCTTGTATATATTGCCCTGGCGCCAGTTGGTGCAGCATTGTGACTACTGTGTTTACTATTGCATATTTGGCACAATACAAAAGTTATTCTTTTTCACCAAAACTGGTGTTGTCTCTTTTTGTGGTGTGCCTTGTGTGTCGTCTGTGTGTACTGCGTGGATGCTTCACACATGTCCTTTGGAGTTTGGCCTGCCCGCTCTGCACCATGTTACCCCATTTCTAAAAGCCTCCCTCCCTCCCTCCACCCCCGCTCTGTATATCAGTGGGAGCACCTGGTTGGATCAAACGAACTTCTTTCCCATCAACTAAACTCAGAAAAACATGCTACCCCATTTCTAACAGCCCCCTCACCCTACTCTCTTCTGACGTTCTCTCCATCCCCCCACTCGTCAACATGACAACTTTGGAGCAAATCGTCTGTTAAGAGGTCTGTAACCCCCCCCGCCCCTCCTACCCAATTAACTATCCAAAATCAAAACCCCCAAACACACACGTCAAACACTTTCCCAGTTCAAAGTAAACCAGGTGAACACCACTGGGGCTCAGGAAAGTTTTACTGTCCAGCAGCGGCCAGCGGGCCCCGCCTCTCAAGTCTCTTCGCCTTCTACAGTAGGTTGTCTGGGTTGGTCAGCCGGAACTTGGAGGGCCTGGTCTGTCGCCTCCAGTCACAGGGTACTGTTCAGGAGTGGATGGGCACTGGGTGTCTCTTCAGAGTCCTCTTTCTCAGACAGGTCGGTGTGGCCCGCCTCCTCCAGTTCCTGCAGAGGATCAGCTGACCTTGAACGACGCAGCTCGTCTCCAGAGTCCGATAATGGTGTGTCTGTGTCTCCGGAGCGGGAGCGCAGGTTTCTGCCCGGTGTTCCTCCGGCTGACGACCTGGGCCGCAGACCCCCCCCTCCGACGCTTGTCCCTGAGCCTGTCCTGGGACTGCACCCGTCGTTTGAGTGGGGAGTCGCTGGAGCCCGACAGTGGTGGTCTTTGTAGCTGTGGTCGTTCCTCCACCCAGGCCCACGCCTCCTCCGGAGTTTGGAAAAACAGTGTATTATTCTGAAAGATGACCTTCAGTTTGGCTGGAAACAGCAACATGTATTGGATTCCCATAGCTCGCAGTTTGATCTTAACTTGGTCAAAAGTCCGTCTCTGTTTCTGCACATCACGAAAATAGTCCGGAAAAACCATCACCTTAGTATTCTCGTAGCAAACCTCTCCTTTCTTTCAGATCTCTCTGAGTATTAAGTCCCTGTCATGGAAGTTCAGAATGCGCAGGCAGTGTCCCTCAGGGCCCCCCCAGTGTGCACGCCAGATCCGAGACAGCGGCACCCCTCCCAGACAGCTCCTTACCCGGTTCCAGGGCACCGCCCGCTGCCAGTATCCAAGGCCCGCAGGGGTCTGAGCGGGGTGACTCAACCACGGGGGAGAGCGCGCCCACCCTCGCGGCCAGGCGGTCAGTCCACACACTGTCTGCGCATTCCCGTACCCTGCTGGGAGTTGGTGCAGTGCCCCCTGGTCGGTCCTCCGAGACAGGATGGTCCGCCACAGATGAGTGGGGGCGGGAGCAACTCAGTGCTTCAGCGCTATTTTGTCGGTTCAAGCGGTGGGGCGGGGAGCACACACAGCGCTGTACACAAAGGCGCCCCACATGGGCATTCACCACCACCAATCGGGTGCAGACAGTCTCTGTTGTCAGAGTGAGGGGGTGGGGAGCGGGTAACCTCAACCGCTAACCCCGGAGCCAGCTCTGAAGCGGGAAATGCGCCAGACAGCCTCTACACAGGTTGGAGGAGGTGTGGGAAATCTTCAATCCTAGAGTGCAAGCCACCCCCGGGGAGCGTTAGATCAGCGGCCGCCTCCTCACCTGCCAGGGCAGTAAGTAGAAGTCTGATGCGGCCCGTCGTGTTGGCGCTAACGTCACCCCCTCGATGCGGAGCGTCTCCCCACTCGCCAGTCTCTCTGTTGCAGGGACGTCCTGGGGGGGTCGTCTCAGCGCGCCTTCCACCGCAGGGAGAGTTGCACCCCTGCTCTGGATCCACGCAGCAGGCTCGCGGGTCGTTTTTCAGCGGTCACCACGGCCGTTCAGCGAGGTCCCGGGGTCGGGCGCAATCCAGTGTGTCGGGCGCCGCCATCCTGGAAGCGGCCGCGCTCCAGCCCCGGGTGTCAGTGGTCCATCCAGATCTCAGGCAGGCTGACTGCAGAGGTCTCGGCAGCGGTTCTGGCACACTCCCTCGGGATTCAGCCCTCCAGATAGCCGTTTCAACGGCGAAGAGACACAGGGTTTAAGCAGGATCACGAGCGGGGCCAGCGGAGCTCTCGTGTAGCACGTCTACACCGCCATGCTGCTGGCCCCGCCCCCGATACCAGACAATTTCACTCGAACGTCCCCGACGACCACGTTTCTGGCGTTGACCATGTCCCCAGTCGGCGCCCACCCCATCTTCATCCCCAAAATGGATACGGAGCCGCATTGACGTCTATTCTGACACATGAAGGGACTTTCATCTCTGTGTTCATTCCTGGCTTTCCTTTTGGGCCAGTAGGTGAGAAAGAGGACTGGGAGGGGCCGCTGGACCCTATAACTGATCAGCTTGAGAAACCGGACTGGAGAATGGACCTGGGTGATTCCAGTGGTCTGGACACTTCCCCTGACACTGGCCTGCTTTCTCGCCCTATAGTGGCTACGGAGGAGAAAGCTTTCCTATGCTGTGGTGGTGAGGAGGGCAGCCGAGGCCTTGAGCTCCCTATGGTGGCATTCAGGACTAACGTCCTGACACGGGTGCTTCAGTCTGCGGCATTCTCTTCTGAACCCCTTTTGCCATTCAATGAACCCCTCCTGGGCACTTTGTCCAAGCCCAGCACAGGGGCTCCTGTGGATAGGACGATTGCCCGCTGCCACCGCCTGCTCCAGGCGACCCAGCATTCCTGACCAAACATCCCTTCCCTGAGAACTTTGTTGTCCAAGCCTCTTCATCAAAAGGCGCATTCCCTTCTGCTCCCCAGATGGGGAAATCCCAGAAACAGGCCCTGCTTGGGAAGAAGATGTACCTCTTGCCTCTTGGGCCTCTGATCCCATACTATCTGGGATATGGTCGAGCTGGTGCTTCCTCAGTGCCCAGAGGAGGCCCGGGCCATTCTCTCTCAGGGAGTGGCAGATGGGAGCGACGCAGCCAAATTCACCATACAATGTGGACTGGATACCCCGACTCACTGGGCAGAACCATTGCTGCGTGGGTTGCTGTTAGATGCTACGCCTGGTTGAAATTTCTGGCTTCTCAGGGGATTTCCAGTCATCTTTGATGGACATGCCCTTTGATGGCACTCCCCTTTTCAGGGGCAAGGTAGATTCAGCGCTTGAACACTTCAAGGATTCTCGAGCTACAGCCAGATCCTTGGGCCTCTCAGTTACAACACATCCATCTCAGTCTGCCTTTCGTGGCTATGGAAGGGGCGACCAGCCACGTCCTGCCCAGCCACAGTCACTCAAACTGTCCAGCCTCTGCATGGCCGCGGAGGTGGGACCCAGCGTTGTCTCGGGTCAAGGAGCCAGAGGGCAGGCCAGTCCGCCACCCTCCCTCACCGCCACAGTCCCCAAACCTTCCTAGTCAGACGTTTCAGGTGCATCAGCGGCCAGTTGGAGACAGGATCTGCCATCACCTCCTCCACTGGCAATACATCACGTTGGACAGGTGGGTTCTGCAAAAAGTCTGAAGCCTCCCCTTCGAGACTACACCTCTCTCCATGTCACCTTCTTACGATCGCATGATCATTTGGCACTTCTCCTCCAGGAAGTATTGGCTCTCTTGGCCAAGGGAGCTATAGAGAGGGTCCCTGCGCCAGAAGTAGGTATTGGTAGACGTTCACGGTGGGCCACGTCCACATTCAGTTCACATTGCTCCCCTTTGGCCTTTGTAAGCAAAGGGAGAGACCGGGGTGGGCTATTTTAACAAAGGTCCAGCATACGTGCCCAAGTACTGAAAGCAACAAAGATTGGTATGCAGTTCCTAAAAGGGATAGGGGTATAGTGACTAATGTAAAAACAAGACTGATGTTCAATAACCAAAAAGGTGTAAGGGGAATTCCTCCTTTTGGATAGAATGCCCTCACACACCCAGCCCGCTAGGTGTCATGCTTCATCATTGTGCGTGCTCCTGGTCGGGACGGCGGTGCAATTCCCGACGGGCACCCTCAGTGGGGGGGCTCTATGGCGGAGATCTTTTATCCCTGCCGTTTGGTGAGTGCGTGTGTGGGGCCCTAGGGTGTAGAAGTGTAGTGTGTGTACAGATAGGAAGCACACCCCTTAATCACCCCATCTGCACTTTTTAAGATCGAGCAAGGCTGGGAACATCGCTTAGACTTGGAGAGAAATGGTCTCAACAAGGGCATTCCGTGGATCTCCCTCAGCTCATAAGGTAGCTAGGATACTGATTAGTGCCCTACTGTTTCCATGATAGTCACTGGTGACCCTGACATTAGGTTAGCATACTATCCTCGTTGATTCACAATCCCCAACCACCAACACTACACATTCCGACCATAATGTCCACTATGGTTATGAAATTGAAGATGGCGCTCACGTTGTGTAGCTATACCTATAGGTGGTAATACAGCTTGCTGTTGGCGACATTACATTAGGCATTGATACCCAATATCGTCATGATAATGAGTGGCGACTACACTGTGCAGCCTTAATATGCGACTTTCCACCACCCAGTTTCACACTTGGGGTCACTTAAAGGAGCTGGCAATCTATTTGTAATTTAATCTGTTTATTATACAGAACCCGCACCTTAGACATAATTCCATGATGACGCCCACATTCTATTACCAATCTAACCCCTTCCCAAAATGGCTCCCACACTTCTTAAACTAATTAAGATGCGCTCTAGTCATGCGCGCTGACGTACCCTGCGTGCTCTGGCCCCAGAGAGTTTAACTGCATTCAAGTGGAGGCTGCAGTCACCTTCCGGAACCGGCAACACGGGGTAGATCCTCCGCCGACTGAGCGCGAGATTCTGTGAGTATGGACTGCAACTAATTTCAGCCAGATGACCGAGGTAAGACTCACCAGCGTTTGAGACTGTGTCATTGGCGTGGACCCCGCGCCTCTCCTGAGACACCATCCATGGGGGGAGTAAGAGTGCTCCTACCATTCATCACTGCTGTTGTGTGGTCACTTTGTTTTAGGGGGGAGGCCAGCCTGAGGGAGCCGCGATGGTCGCTTGACCGGTAGATACGGCTTTCAAAGACACCCCGCGTGGCCTGCCCTGGCTGGCGTTCTCTCTCCACCCTATTGGCCTGCACTGGGGTAGTGGGTACCAACACGGGGCACTCGAGAGGGCCGCGCTCCTACGCATATGTAACTTTAGCAACGCTGGGTCCACCGGAGTCTGCCACAACATTGGTGGCATTCACGCCCTTATGCTAATTGTTTCCTGTTCTCATTGCTCATTCAGGAAACGACACGTTACTTCAACGTGCTCGTTTGCTGCCGTTGACCGATGAGGCCATTAGTGTTACTCCTTTAGGTGAGTGGCCCGTCCATGGTCTTGCGGTAACCAATACTACTAAACTAAGGCTGTGAGACTGTCTAGTAACACCCGTTATGATTGTCTGATTTCTGCCGCACTTTTACACTTTTATACCAGACACTTACTTCAAGGTACTTGGTCACATTCATGACTTGGCCACCCACTATGGGGTCACTAATATTGCACGTGGCCTCAGTGTAATATTCCTTTACTTTAGTACCCTTGACTTGAGTTCCTACCTGCTTGAAATGACCTAGCTTGTACGGGACGCTCTCCCTGTATCAGTGACTATGTTTTTCCATTTTGTTTTAACCCCTAGATTGATTCCAGCACTGAGGGACGCTCATGGTGCTCCGGAACTGGTAATACATAGGTCAACGCACCTTAGAACCAGTAACCAGTGTAGTTAATTAAAACTTTTATCTTTTGGTCCTGAAGAATTGCCGCTTGATCCCACTCCTTGGGACTAAAAGGCAAGAAACATGTTGACCACATAAGTGCAACTACCCACCACATCACTGTGGTTAGTAGCCATCACCTTTTTCACCAGGGTGGGAGGCAGGTTTATTAAAGAAGTGGCCCTGTTTTAACCCACTATCTGTACACCCACTACACTTCTACACCATAGGGCCCCACACACGCACTCACCAAACGGCAAGGATATAAGATCTCCGCCAAAGAGCCCCCACTGAGGGTGCCCGTTGGCAATTGCACTGCAGTCCCGACGAGGAGCACGCCCAATGATGAAGCATGACACCTAGCGGGCTAGGTGTGTGAGGGCATTCTATCCGAAAGGAGGAATTCCCCTTCCTCCTTTTTGGTTATTGAACGTCAGTCTTGTTCTTACGTTAGTCACTATACCCCTATCCCTTTTAGGAACTGCATACCAATCTTTGTTGCTTCCCCTTTGGCCTTACCAGTGCCCCTGGGGTTTTCACGAAGGTGATGGCGGGGGTCACAGCTCATCTGGGAAGATCATGGGTTTCAGTCTTCCTCTATCTTGACGACTGGCTGTTAAAGACGGGCTCACCCCAGGCTGTCGTCTCCCATCTCCAGATTACGGCAGACCTGCTGCATTTTCTCAGGTTCTCTCTCAAAGTCACACCTGACTTCCTTCTCAGATTCTCCCTTTCATTGGGGCGGTTCTGGATATAGTGCAGTTTTGGGCCTATCCTCCTGAGCAGCGAATCCAGGATATTTGGGCTATGTCACTGATGTTTCAGCCTCTATCCTGGATTTTGGTGAGAATGACTCTGAGGCTCCTGGGCCTCATGGCCTCCTGCATCCTGCTGGTGGATAATGCCAGATGGCATATGCAGACTCTGCAGTGGAACCTGAAGTTCCAGTAGGTGCAGCATCAGGGGAATCTTTCCAACTATGTCCAGATTTCGGATGGAACTGCTCACCAACTGCAGTGGTGGCTCGTGTACCAAGATTGAGTCTGAGGAAGATCCCTCTCCCTTCTCCAACCAGAAATGTTGGATGTGTCATTTCTGGGATGCTTTGGCAAAAGAGGACCCTCCAGTGGCATTGCCTGCTCATGCCACCAGAGCAACTGCGGCAACCATATCATTAGCTCGTGGAGTTCCTGTCCTTGACATCTGTAAGACAGCAACTTGGGCATCCTTGCACACGATTACCAGATACTGCTGCCTGGATAGCCAAATCCGGAGGGATGGGCACTTTGCCCGTTCAGTTCTCCAGGACTTTCTGGTTTGACCTTGGTTTCGCAGACCCTCCTCTGGATATGGTATTGCTTGGGTATCCATTCTAAGGTGAGTAATCTACAACTAACAGTCTCTATCAGATGAACAAGTTACTTACCTTTGGGAATAATGTATTTGGTAGAGACATATGTTAGTTGTAGATTCCTTACTGCCCCATCCATTCTCCCAACTCTAAACTGATTTGTAAGGATAAGGACTTCCCTAAACTGCCCTAGTTTTGACGCACCAGTTGTCAGGATCTTTCATGGCTCTGCACTTCTGACGTGGAAAGTCGTGTTAAGAACTGACATCACCGCTCATGGGCGGCATCTATGTAGGTTCTGCTATGTACTCCCGGCGCCCACGACGGACACTGGGCTGACCAATGGCACGCAGATGTACTGTGGACGAAAAAAATCTACGGATCCGGACTGATGCCTGGGGGAAATTGTAAGGAATCTCCAACTAACATATGTCTCTACCAGATACATCGACACCGAAGGTTAGTAACTTGTTCTTCTATACACACAAACATACACATCTTCCAACATACACCGACACCATAAACATAACCAGTTCACAAAACATGATACACCCAGTGGATACTCATTCGCAATTCAGATTAAATTCCCCTGCTTGTTCATTTGTTGTTCCACCGTTCATAATGGAAAATGATTGTTGGTCGAATTGCTTACATACTTGGGAGATCCTAGTGATGATTGCCCTGCATGGCTCTCCATTTTCTAATCTAATTAGTTAACAGATGGTTAACATGGGCTTCTTTTATGAATTGCCATCAATGGTTACTTTATTTACTACACTCTTTAAACCGTCAACCATGTTGTGAAATGTTAATTGTAACACCAAATGCTGTATAAGCTATTTCTGAACTACAAATTATATCAGAGAAGAAGAATGTGGAAATAAGATGGTGGCACTATATTCAACTAGCAATCTCTACTCTGTGTATGTCTAGAGTGTATGTAGGTGTAGAGCCAAGAATCACCCCTCTGGATGACCCAACCCCATTACCTGGCAGGTAACAATGTAGGACCCGTCTTGGTCACCAATTGACCACCCCTCACAGAGATGTCAGGCAGCTGTTTAGCAAAGCTTCAGCATGCAGGACTTTCGATGTCAGCGGAAGTGTCTCCTCTGCTAACCCCCAAAAATGCTTCTTTATTTATAATAAAAGGCATTCTTGCAATGTGCACGCAGATTAGCATTGTAATTGATATGTAGATACCCCTGTTGCCCTGTGAATGAAGATAGTACGACATTTGTACATCGTGCGTAAAGGCCTTGTACTCGGTGTTTGAGGCACCATAAAGTTGTGCGAACCCAGATGTATAAGCAAAGCAGTTTCAGAGAACCTTATCCAACATTGTCATGCATGTTAATATGTGCAAAAGGTCACAGCAATCACTTTTATGGTGCAGAAAAGAGGACAATGTGAGAAAATTTGCAGCTTTGCTACATGGGTCCAACTCAAGCACATAACCGTGATTTCCAAAATCATTTTAGGTATGAATTGTTCCTTAGCGCAAGGTATGAACGGTATACCTGTCACTGGTGATGTTGTATGGCGTTTTAGGATCCGAGTGAATTTTCCCTATTCATGCCCTTATATAGGTACAATTCACACTGCCCTAATATAGGCATAGAGGTCATTCCCTTATTTAGACATAGCCCATGCAGACCAAATACAGGCATGGCTACTTCCACCCGTATTAAAACGTCACAACGATTTCTTGGGAAATCGGCTGAAGCAGTCGGGGACCTTCCCTTGCTTGAATATTGATTTGTCAAAGAACTCATGTACTTTACAAAGAACTACTATTCCCTTGGGGTTCTTTCCTGACGTTATTATGCCCGACTTTATGTCAAACTAGACACCTTCAAGGTATAAATATGCCTTCAATTGCTCTAGCAAGACACAGGGGTTCGGAGCAGTTCGACTATCTACTTGCCCGACACTGCTCGCTACAGCAAGTGCCGAAGGAAGTCGACCCTCCAGCTGACGCACTGATCGAGAGGCTGCATTTCTCTCGGCGAGAATCCAGCTCCAGTGTTCCCAAGCTCCTCTTGTGGGTGTTGGGAAATCGAGTCCCGAGACTGAGATATCGGACCTCCTTCATTCTAAACTAAAGGTATGGAGCTGATTAGGACCTAGAGAAACCTTGGATAGATTCTTGGCAAAGTAAAACTAAACCTATGCTACATCACTCTAACTCCTTCCCGCTTACTAGGCTTAGGTTAGGTACATTGGGGTAGGCGTATTTTAGAAGCACCAGTTGAGTACTTTTAGCCCTTGTTATTTATGTATGTATTTATATATGGTTTAGAAATCATACAATGCTTTTACAGTATTATTTTATAATATTGTTCTCGCTGTACGCATTCTGCTTTGCAGTCTGCATTACGATTGTAGCAGTTCACTTAACTTGCATGAGAAAGAAGACTGTTCAATAAAACCTTTTATTGAAAACGCCCGTCTCTCTATTTCTCTGCACCTCTGTAGAAACTAAGCATGCACGAGTGACTGAGTGAAATACTTATCTAGTGTTTCCGCAACTCTAGAGATACTTTTCTTATTCTTGGGAAACAAAGTAGTCATGTTTATGTGGTTGTCGGAAACGAATCCGTTCTTGTGAATTCGAGAACGTTTCTAGTGACCTCTGAGCTAGCTGGCATTCACTATTAAGTTTAATATATTCTATAGAGACCTAGTCGACCTCAGTCCTACGTCTAATCTGTAGGACATATTATTCCAATGCGCAGAGACTATTGGAAATATAGGAACTACACTACAGTGAGAAAACAGTCCCTTAGTATCGGTTCAGTTGCTTCTGCCGCTTTTTATGTACTGTATCAAAACATACCCTATTCCTGGTTCCTAGATAGGGCAGCATGTTGTTCCTCTTTACAAAAAAAGGTTACAGAAACACCCCCTTGTACTAGTGATCAATTGCCTTGCTAGATGCATCAGAGAAAGTATTTGCAGAAATCAGTTTATCCCAAGTACAAAACTGGATCTTGGATAACCAGTTGCTGGTTTTCGAACAAGTGGGATTTCATGCCTCATGCACAACTATTGATACAATTTTTTACCCACAAATACTATATGAAATTTAAAAAAACAATTAAACTGTATGTTGCAAATTTTAAATTTTAGCGGTTTATTACATTTTGTGGCTTGGCGCATACTTTGGCCGAAATGAAATGATCTGAAAATTTCAGACCATGTTCGACAAGATTTACTCAATTTTCAACTGATAATTGGATACAATCACTATTGTTGTCCGACATGGAATTTGCATCTCAAATTTGTTGCAGATGGACTTGTGTGTTGGTGCCCCTTCTTTTCTCAATTTGTTTATCTGATCTTCCGTACTTCATAAAATCATCTCAGCCTTTCCTTCTGAAATTGGGAGATATTGAAATTTCAACTCTAATGTATGCAGATGAACTAGTTATAATGGATTTCACTCCAGTGGGGCTGCAGAGACAATTAAAAATACTAGCCAGGTAATTCAAGGCACATAATTTAAAGGTCAATATGAATACAGCTAAAATTATGTTAGTGGGTGCTCATAAATTGACAGCCCCTTGTAATTGGCAATTCAATAATAAACATTTGGGAGTAGTCAAGAGTTATATTTATTTGGCCACAGACTCATCTTGGCCAAGTTATCGTAAACCTTAACTAACTAAAGACAGCTCTGTTGGCATGGGTTTGTTCAATTATACATAGTCTTAGAAAACAGATGTTCTATCCTTAATCAAAGTATACTCTTTAAAAAGTCCTTCTATTACACTCTATACAGTAGAAGCTTTACCTTACCTTTCATCGAAAAGTTGGATAAATTAGCCTCAATTTGGAAATCCTACTTTGGTTTGTGATTGTCTACTCCGGTTGATAGCTTAAGATTAGAAATGGGGGGAGTGCTATAAATTACCAAGTTTATTCAAAGGTGATGCATTATTTTATTGGAAATTTAAATATTCAAAACCAAAATCTGAAATCCATATGAAATAATATCTGAAAAAGATTTTGAAACAAAATGTTTTGCAAGTGTTTTTTTGCATTTTATAAGTATAAGAAGGCTGTAGTTTAGGTTCAGGCTCGTGAAAATGGGAGAATTACATTTTACCTTAAATCCAATTTTTTTTGTTTTAAATGTTTTTTATTTTGTTTTATTATTTTGTCCGTTTATAACAAATAGCACTTTTGCATATCTCCATTACTTTAATACATACTCTTTCAGATTCCAAAATGGATTATCTTTCTCCATAGTTGGTTCAAGTGTTAACAATTTACTTTTTCATTTTAATGAAACATAAGCAATAACTTTCTAGCAACATTCTCAACTTTTATGGATCCCTAGTTTTCCTAAACATTGTTGCAAACATGGACACATTTGTTATCCTCAGTTCTCTTCTCTACCCGTTTGGTGTGGGGGAGCTCCCCCAGGTATTCTAGTGAGCTAACTCTATCTCAGCTCATTCTGCTGGCTTTGGGTCTGCCTCTCTTCAACATCTCCTCCCACTGCTTAATCCTCTGACTCTTCCAACATATCTAGTATTTCATGTCATAAATGTGCGGTCATCTATGCATTCCCATCTCTACTCGTCATACAAGGACGTGCTCTCGTCTCTGGCTTATTTCACAACATCCCTTTTCATCTGCTATGAGTGCATCACTTTTTACCCTTTTAGCCAATACCAAGGCAATGTCCTGAAATCTGTTGCCTTCCTTGGTTTAGGGACTAGAAAAAAGACCCAATAAGCATACCGCAATCTTGTTAAGATTAGCCCGGTCTAGTGTTCTTTCCATATAAGCTGTCAACCCTCCCAGAAATGGATTATGGTGGGATATTTCAAGACCAAATGAATGAAGTCAGCATCTACTCACTCACCTCTAGGAAACACATTACTTTGAGTCCCTGTGATGTGTTCAGTCTTTTGGAGAAATTTTAATTGTGTATATTTAAATCTAGTGTTCCTAGATATTTTATGAGGGTATGCTAGTAGGTTTTCCTTTTTTTCCCTCTCTCAAGTCCCTTCCTATCTTCCTTTCCCATACTATTAGTTTAGTAGCTATACTAAGTAATCAACAATAGACCCTTGTAAAGCCAAGAAAGCAGTCTTCTTCCGTGCCCAAATGTAAGTAGATCCTACAACACCTCGTGTCTGCAGTTCAGTGTGGCTTGTCTCACAAGCCTTTTGTAGGGATTTCATCACCAATTCAGATATCAAGAACTGAGTAGCCAGTAGCTCTTCTTCCTCAGTCGGCGTAGGCTGGCTCCAAATTTTCCCTGCCTCATTGTAATAACCCACACTGAGTATCCCAGCGCCTGCCCAGTGTCTGTTTGTGGACTGTAAGGAAACCTCCAGTGATGGTTGGGAGTCCATTCAGCAGAAAGTTTGCTGTGTGTCACCTATTGCTTTTATCACTTCTAACTGCATCCTGTCAGGCCACCTAGCCAGTCACTGCAGTTGTGCTGCCAGGTAGTATAACTCTTAATCAGAAGAACCTAGGCCCCTTTTCCCAATTAAGCGGTGTAGTATTTATAGGGAATATCTGAGCCTGTATCATCCTAAATTAATTTCCTGAGTAACCTTAAACCAGTTCAGAAGAACCCAGATTGGGAGGTTAGGCTAAATATTAGAAGATTATTGGTGATATTACTGTTTTGGACAGCGCTGTTCTGGCCATTATTTGGAGTCTGAGTGTATGCTAGAATTCCACATTTCCCCTGAATGTGCTCAGGGACCTGCCCCGATTCCTCTGTCAAATTTTTCTCACTGTGGTAGACTCCTAGATATCAGAACATTCAGGCTCCCAGTTTATCCCATAGCGATTCATGATGGCTGGTGCCTGTCTCTTACTTCAGAGACACCAGGAACGTACATGCGTAGCCCAATTTGTTTTAGTGTTCAGAATACTGCAGAGCTATTACATAATCCTTGTTATCAGATCCATCCCCAAGTTGGCGTTGCTCAGGTACAAAACCTTGTAAGCTGCATATAGTCAGGTAACTTGCTCTCCCTCTTCAAACGGGAAGCCACTCTCACCCCCCACCTTCCCCTTCAGTCTCCTGATATCAACAAACAGTTCCACAGCCTGTGCAAAGTAGCATAGATGAGAGGACGCTCTTTTCTAATACCTCCAAAATTTTGATACACATTAAATATAAATCGCCAGGGCATACCCATGCCAAAATATGATCACATAAAAGAGTGATTCATTTGTTCCACCCCTCTCCCATATCCATACAATGCATAAACGATAGCAAATATCCCCAGAGGAGCGTGTTGAACAGTTTTTCTGGATCCTTTGAGAGCACTTTGACCTCCTGGCATTGATCCTTTAGAGTTTCTTCCAGAGACGTGTTGCATTTGGGGATGAAACCATTATGGTCACTGTGGACCAAATTAAGGAGATGGGGTGACCCATCGAGACTTTGCTTAGAATTTTATAGTCTAAATCTAAAATGGATAGTGGTCTATATGAGGCCACATCAACTTTGTCCCGGCAAAGTTTTGGGATCAACCCTTTCTGATAGTGACTTCTAGCCAGAGATTTTATATCTCAAAAACAGTACATTTGTGATGGGTAAAAACCTCATTGAAAAGGCTGTTTCCCCTACAGCATACTACCTGGGCATATTTGCCTCACTTTAGCCACAGCATCATCACTACTGTTCCTTTCGTGACTTTCACAGAGGTTTCCCATGCTGTCAGGCAATTCAACCCCAGTATGATGATCAGCAGTTTTGGTCATGGCGCCTACTGCCCCCGTGGTCAAGATCAGCTATGCGCCCAGTTCACTGTCGACCCCCCCTTACCCGAAAGCCCTGCCTGCCAAACCCATTTAGAATGCCTTTAGTGGAGTTCAGCCACCTGGTAGGAGGAAGGATCCAACTCTTCTTGCCCGGTTGGCAGGCCATAACATCCAACAGATAAGTCCTGTAAATTCTTCAGAAAGGCTATGCCCTATCCTTATTTTCCACACAATGGCACCTTCTACCAGGCCCCAAGGCCACTGATGGAGAACCATCTTTCCATTTTGCTGCAGGAAGTGCAAGTCCTTTTAGCCAAAGTGCCTGTTGAGAGGGTATGAGAAGTAGGACATGATTGTTATTCCTGCTACTTTGTGGTGTCAAAGAAGTTCAGATGCCTTCGGCCTATTTTAAACCTGTACCCTCTCAAGTCCTCCCAGAAGGAAAAATTAAAAATGCTTACAACAACCCAAGTTTTGCCTGCCATCGACTTTAGTTTGGATGGCAACATTTGATTTGCAGGAGTCCTATTTCCATGTACCTGTCCTGCAGGCCCATTGGCACTACCACTAGTTGTAGGTGGGACAGGATCATTTTCAGTTCTTGGTGCTCCCCTCCGGTCTCACCAGTGCTCCTCATGTGTTCACGAAAGTGATAGTGGTGGTGGCAGCACAATTTTAGATGTCATGGGCGCAAGTCATCCCCTACCTTGACTGGCTGCTTAAGGTAAGCGCATCTCAGGCAGTGACAAACCACTATGGCAAACCTCCTGTCTTCTTTGGGTTTCACTACCAATATTCCAAACTCAAACTTTCCCTTGGGAAGGAGAGTCCAAGACATTCAGGCTATGATCCCAGTGTTTAAGCCTTGGTCCTGGATTTCAGTGAAGTCGATTCGGGCTGCTGGGGCAGATGGCCTCCTCCTTCCGGCTGGTCAAGCATGCCAGGTAGCATATATGGGACCTCTCTGACCATCTTCAAATTTCAGAGGAGACTGCAAAAGAGCATATAGTGATGACTGATGCAGTGCTTCTGAATTGGGATGGCCATCTGGGTGAGGAGATCAGAAGTCTCTGTTTAAGTCTTGGCTCCATATCAATCTTCTGGAGCGGAAGGGTCATCAACTTGGCATTGAAAGCCTTCCTTCCATCCATCAAAGGGAGGCTGGTCCTGCAGGACTTTCTAGTTTGAGTCCATCCGTAGATCCATCTCTATATAGGAGGTACTTTGTTAATTATTCAAAAGATGAGAAATCTGTGGCAAAATATCTCTACCAGACAACCAGTTACTTACCTTCCGTAACGCTCTTTCTGGTAGTCTCTCTTGCTAGTCGCAGATTCCTCACCGAGCCTCACATCCTCTCCATCCTGTGGTTGGCCTTTATCCATTAATAAAAGTCTAGCAGTCTGCACACATGTCAGTGGAATTTGCTTTTGACCTCTGCTGGCGACGCCAACAGTTTTGAAAACAACTTATGTCAGCGCGCCTGAGCAGCATCTATATGGGCTCGGCACATCATTGGATAGTTGTTAACTTCCTCTCCGGGCTTTCCAGACTCCCATTGTATCTAAAATACAATCTTACCACTAAAGTAAGGAGTTTTTATATGAATTTAAAACTTGGAAACCTTCCAGTAAGAGAGAACATTTGGTGTCCCAGCAAGGATGGGAAAAAAGCACCCGGATTATGTTTTTTTCAAAAACTTTGAATGGTTATCATTTGTACAAATGTTATAAATATTGTGTTATATAATTTGTATTCCTGGCATGTTTCCCAAATTAGATATCCCTGTAGAAATGTTTTCTTTAACAAATAAATAAAATACCATATGCCACAACTCTACAATGGGACTGACTGGTTGCTGGGTTTGTACCCTTGGAGAGAAAACAGATGCTCTTTATTTTACACATGTTGTGGATGCTCAGCAGTTCACTTGTTTGGGTTGAGTGTACATGCTGAGCTACCACAACTATTAAGTGCTCTAGTTATATTGTATATGCACAAAGCATTCTTGAGCATAGCGTGGTGAGGTTAAAATGCCAAAGTACATTCTAGGCTTGAGTGTGGCCCATAGAGTTATAGCTTGGGAATGAAGGAATCAGAAGGCATCTGATGGAACTCTTGGAGCAGGGGTATGAGTTGGTGCATCATTTTTTTTTTTTTTTTTTTTAACATCGTTTTTATTGCATCACCAATAGAAATGTACAGACAATATAATCAACAGTAAATATACAGCATGTACGAGACTATTATTGTCCAGTCCTTCTCCATCCGGGGGGTCCCCCTCGTCCTCGGTGTGGGTGACCTCATCCCCGATAACTTCTCGTGACTCCTTACAACGTCTGACTGCTACAATAGGCAAATATCTCTGGGTTGCTTTTGTGATTTTCACCCCTCCCCCACCCCAAATTTCGGTACCCCAACCCCTCTCCAAACCAGCCTCCTACCCACCCTCCCCCGTGGTCGCTCTGCGCTAGGTTAACAGCGTGAAAGTGTCCGGTGTGTTGCAGGAGGAAGTATTCATTCGCTAAGGTGTGTTCTCCTGTGTAGTGATAGGGTCTGCTTGGTCCAGTTCGCTCTCGCCCTCCTGCCCCTCAACATCCATATCACGGAGCGCCTGTACCATCACTTCCCATGCAGTTGCCCTTTCCAGAGCCTTCTCGTCATTCAGCCTCCAGGCCATCTGGTACCGTAGAGTACTTTCACACGCGGCCCATCTCAGACATTCCCCATACCATCTTTTATACGTGGGTCCCACTCTGGACTTCCAGTTTCTCGTGATCTCCCGCTTGGCAAGGATAAGCCCTAAATCTATAAATTTACTAGTTGTCTTGTTCCTAGGCGTGTGAGGGAACCAATGAAGGACGCCAACCGCTTTAGTGAACTGGATATCCCTATCCGTCGCGCCGTTAAGGGCCCGCCCAACTTCCTGCCAATAGTCTCCCAGAGAGGGGCAATCCCACAGCATATGGCCCAAATCCGCCCCAATTGTGTTACATCTGGGGCACATAGCGTCGGCCACCCCAAAATACTGTTGGATTTTCCCGGGGGTGAGGTATGCCCTGTGGATGACATAGAAGTGAATTAATTGAAACCTGGCATTTCTCGCGCTCTTCCGTGCCCGCCTTAGCAACTGGCCCCAGGTCGTGTCAGGGATCTCTACCTGAAGGTCCAGCTCCCATTTGGCCTTCAGGGCTGCCAAAGGCTGCAAGGCTTCCCGCTGCATCCTAGAGTACAAGCACGTGACCGCCTTAAAAGTTCCCGCCGCCATCATAGTGTACTGGCAGGCCATCGAGGTGCCCGGTTCCTGCAGCCCTTCCCCCCCAGTGGGCTTGCATAGCGCCCGTGACTGCTGCGTGCAGCAAGTAGTCGCCCCTCGGAAGGTCAAATCGCTCCTGCAGGTCCTGGAACGGCAGCAACACCCCATCTTCGTAGAGATCACCTAGCATTTGTATTCCCGCTTCCTCCCATCCGAGCAAGCGCGACCAGTCGCCTCCATGTGGGAGGGCGGTGACCATCCCCAGCGGTATTTCGGGGGCATACATAAGGCGGACACCCGCCCGCTTACGGGCCCGGTCCCAGCATAGCCGGAACGTCTGCTCCTCGACCGTCAGGTCTCCCACCCGGAGCTTCTGGTGCAGCGTAATGTACGCCAGAACGTGCCGCGGGGTGCCTTCCACTCTCGCGTCCTCGGGGCCTCTATATACTCTCGCCACCTCCTGAGTAAAAATCTGCAGCTGCGCGGCCAGGTAATACCCTTCAAAATCCGGCACCGCCATACCTCCTTCATCTTTGGGGCGCAACAGAGTGTCGAGCGCTATGCGCCTCCTTCCCGTGCCCCATAAAAAAGCTATGACCAACGACCTCAGGCGTTTGAAAACAGAGCTCGGGATCCATACCGGGAGTGTCCTAAAATAGTACAAAAGCCTGGGCAGTGCTATCATTTTAAGCAGGGAGATTCTACCAGCCAGGGATAGCGGCAGAGTCGCCCAGAAGTCCATGGATCCCCGCAGGGCATTAATACAGCGAGTGATGTTGCCGTCCAGTAGGTCGGTCGGGGTATGATAAACATAGACCCCCAAATAATGCAGACAACGCGGCTCCCACCGGAGTTCCTGAGCAGTGAGTGGGCACGGTTCTCCCGGCCTCAGGGGGAACAGGCAGGATTTAGGCCAGTTGACCCTCAGGCCCGACAACCGGCCGAACCGTTCCAGTAGCTGCCGCGCCCCCTGGAGCTCGGGGCCCGCATCGGCCAGAAACATCAGCAGGTCATCTGCATACAGGGAGATGAAGTGCGGCCTTCCCCTAAATGATAAACCTGCGTAGTGGCGGCCCAGTCTGGCCTCCGCTGCGAAGGGTTCCATCGCCAATGCGAATAGGAGCGGGGATAGGGAACAACCCTGTCTAGTGCCACGCCCGATCGGGTATTGTCTCGAGATCAGTGTGCCCACCCGAACCCTCGCTACCGCCTCGGTGTACAGGACCTTGGTCCATTTTATGTATCCGTCCCCCAGCCCGAAGCGGCGCATCACCTCATACAAGTATCCCCATTCAAGGCTGTCAAATGCCTTCTCAATATCAATGGAGAGGACAAATGGGGAGACGGCACCCGGCCAGTCCGCACCCATCAGTCTCGTAAGTCTACGAATGTTATGAGTGGTGTTGCGTGTCGGTATGAAACCACACTGGTCACCGTGAACAAGGCTTGTCATGTGTACCAGCAGTCTGTTGGCCAGGATTTTACTGAGGATCTTGTAGTCCGTCGTCAACATAGACAACGGACGGTACGAGGACAGAGCCGCACTCTCTCTGCCCGGTTTCAAGAGCGGGATCATGAGGGCCTCGCACATGGAGCCCGGGAGTCGACCCCTCGCCTGTGCCTCATTGTACACCTCCCGCAGCCGTGGAGCAAGGTATTCTAAGTATTTACTATAGAATTCGATCGGTAGCCCATCAAGTCCCGGGGTCTTATTTCTGGCCATCTGTTTTACTGCACAACCTATTTCTCCAAGAGAGATGGGCCGACCTAGCTCTTCCGCCTCCGAGTCCTCCACTCGCGGTAACTGTAACCCGTCCAAGAACTCTTCAAGCTCCTCCGCTCCTCCCGTTCCACCACTCTCATAGAGCCCCTCATAATAAGCACGAAACTTATTCAGGATCCCGGGTTGAGTGTGGCAGGGCTCCTCCCCTGTCTCCTGGATCCCCATGATCGGCACTCCCCTCCGAACTGGGTTAGCGAGCCAAGCCAGCATCGACCCCGCTTTATCACCTTCCGCATGCGCCCTCGTCATGTACGCCTTGTGATCAAAGCTACGCAGCCGCTCCAGCTCTACCGCCAGCCCCTCCCGTGCCCCACTAAGCCCCTCCTGCAACTCAGGGTGATTCGGGCGCCTCTTCTCCAAGTCCCTCAGCCGTGCCTCAGCCTTATCTAAGTCATCCAACAGAGTTTTCCGAGCCCCAGCCGTGTGCCCCATACAGTGTCCCCGCACCACCACCTTAAACGCATCCCATTCTACCGCCCTCGTGGAGGCCGAGCCACTGTTCTCCTCAAAGTACCTCTCAATGCACTCACCCAGGGCCTACCTGAACAACAAGTCATCTAGGGTGTCGGGTTGCAGGCGCCATGTTGGCACGCAGTTAACCGTCACCATCCAGTCCAGAGACAGCAACAAAGGGTTGTGGTCCGATAGTGTCCTGGCCAAGTATTCCGCCCCTCCCACCGCGGGGAGCACACACGCCGAGCAAAGAAACGCATCCAGCCTCACATGCAGGTCATGTAGGTGCGAGTGAAAGGAGTAGTCCCTAGCGGTGGGGTGCAACGCCCTCCATGCATCCGTGAGGGCCCAGCTCTCCTGCCATTCCAACCTACGCTTGGCGACCCTATGCACTGGGGACGCGCGCAGCGGGGGATGGGACCTATCTAGTAACACATCCTCAACCGAGTTGAAGTCCCCCCCCAAGAGGACCGGCCCTGCCAAATAACCCGCCAGTTTGCCCGAGATGGTAGACAAGAAGGCGGGCAGGTCTACATTAGGAGCATACACATTACAGAGAGATATCACCCTGCCTCTCAGCCTCCCCTCCACCGCCACATATCTGCCCTCCGGGTCCACCAATGACTTTGTGACCTGGAAGGGGACCCCCGCCCGTATCCAAATCAGTGTCCCCCTTGCAAAAGCTGAGAATGTCGTGTAAAATAGCTGTCCCCTCCAGCGCCTTTGCAGGGCAGCCCCTTCCTGCTTATTAAGATGTGTCTCCTGCAGGAACGCTACATGAACCCCCCTACGCTTGAGGTACGCCTGAACTTTATGTCTGCGCGTCATGGACTGCATACCCCGCACATTCCAGGTCACACATTTCAACGCCCCGGTACTAGCCATCCCCCCCTACACAACCGGACCAGACAACAAAGAACAATGTCCTTACAAGTCCCGCGACCACGGGCCCACCCACCCACCCTCTCCGAACAGGAAGCCGAACCCCTCCAACAACAACTACCCCCCGAGCAACCCCAACTGCTCGCAACTCCCACCCCTCCAGGACAGGCCCCCCCGCAACCGGAAGTACCCCCATCCAAACCAACACTCCCGACCACCCCTCAAGGAAAGGTGGTAATGGTCGCAGTCCCCACTGCGGTGACCTTAGGGGCCAGTAAGGCGTGGCTTGATGCGATAGAACCACAAAGCAAATCAGCCCCGCGCACTCCACCCCGCAATCCCCACATTACATATCCCCTAAACCTCAAGTATTAGCGTTCCACTGCCACGGGCCCAGTGCCCCGGTGTCCAACCAACGAGTTCACTCCACCAGTTCAGTTCAACACGCCTCTAGTATCTCCTCCGAAGTCTGCGGTGTCACAATAGGGCCCCGGGCTCCACCAAATTCCGATTGTCCCGTCTCCGAGCCCGTGCCCGGTTCCTCTGATTCCGTGCCCTTCCCGGACTGACTTCTGGCGGCCCTGGATAAGTCCGCTACCGCCTGTAGCGCCGCCTGCCTCTCCGCCTCCGTCTGCGACATCGATGGCTTCCCGGTCCTCCTGCGGTTCCTCCTGATCCGTTGGGATTGCCTGATCGGTTGCGCCACCTTAGCCTCCTCCTCCCTGGCCTTGGCACCGTCCGTTCCCGCTTTATAAGTTTCCCACCAGTCCCAAGCGTCCGCGGAGGTCGTGAAGAATAGCGATTGCTCATCCACCACCACTCTCAGCTTGGCGGGGAACAACAGGGAGTACTTGATGCCTTCCTTGCGGAGCTCCCGCTTGAGGGACAGAAAGTTCGCCCGGAGCCGCTGCGTCTCAAATGTATAGTCCGGGAACATGGTGACTCTGTTGTTGTCCACTTGAAAGGGCCCTGCCTCTCTCGCCCTCTGTAAAAGCCATTCTCTGTCCCGGTAATGGAGCAACTTGAACACCACTGGGCGAGGCGGAAGGCCCAAGGCCGGCGGGCGCGCTGGAACTCTGTGTGCCCGTTCCAGGGAGAAGAAGGGGGACAACCCCTCCGGTGCCACCTCCGTCCGCAGCCAGTTATCAAGGTAGCCCACCATGTCGTCGCCTTCGATTTTTTCCGGCAGGCCCACTAGGCGTACGTTGTTGCGCCTGTTCCGGTTTTCTGCATCTTCGGCCCTCCGTTCCAGCACCTTCAAGCGGTCCATCACTTCCGTCAACTGGGCCTTCACCGTTGTTTGGCCCGGGGCTAATTCCTGAACCGTGATCTCCACTGACTTTACCCTGTCCTTAAGTTTATCACGGTCGGCCTTCAGGAGACCCAAGCCCGTCGCCACCTGAGCTATGTCTTGTTGTAGGGCGTCCTTTGTGGTGGCGATGGCCTCTAGGATACGATCCTGCATCCGCTGCAGTGCCGCTTGGTCTCGCTCCGCTCCCTCCGCAGCCTCAGTATCGGTCGCGCCATCTCCCTTCCCCTTCGGCTTCCCCATCTGGGCCGGCCCGAGCGGTGGCCTCCGAATGTGTTCCTGGTCGTTCTCCGAGTGTCACCGGGTTTCGCCCTCCGGCGGGGTCCCCGGATCCAAGGCTATCTCCAGGAAGCAGGAACTCTGAACGACCGTCTGCCCGGCTGGCGCCAGTCGTGCCAGGGGCCCGGGGCCTTCGTCACTGGATCACTGCTGCACTATCGTCGCCACTACCAGGGGGCGGTCCCCAGCCACCGCCCGAGGGTGCGCCCAAGGTCCACTCCGACACCTCGGGAGAGGCGCGATACGACCGCCAGCACCTCCGATTTGTCAGGGAGCAAGCCTTAGTGGGTCTCCGGGCAGATGTCTCCGTCGTCTCCAAGTCTCATGCCACCGCCGCCATTTTAGGGTCTGCGACTTCTCGCCCGGGTCCAACTTTCAAAGTCGAAATACTGCTTTGGAATGGCTCGGCGTCGTCCTCCGTGGGCACCGGACCCTCCGCAGTACCTTCTAGTACCGGATGATATCGATTACATCGGGGTCCGATCAGATTTTCAGGATATTTTCCGGGATCGGGCACGGAGCTCCGAGCTCACGCTGCCTACCTCCTCGGCATCCAAGCCACGCCCCCTCATGAGTTTGTGCATCATGATGGAAAAGTTGATCTAAGAAAGGAGAGGTTGCTCTAGAAAATGGGATCAAGTGTGAGGTCCGGTGAGGTACTCCTGGTTATTCATGTATATTGAATGTATCCGCTAGGGTTGGTTGGATATAAATAATCTTGTGGAAGGGAGGAGAAATGGCAAAATATGAGTGAGCAAAATGAAACAAAGTGCTATTGGTGTTTAATTAGATGGTTCACCACTACTAGAGTAATGAAAGAATATTGTTATGTTCAGGTTGAATATAAAAATAAATATTTAATAGAAATATCTCCTGGCCATCCAGTTTCCTGCGATAATAGTTTTCCAGCCATTCTATCTTATCTGTCATTCAGAAAATAGGTGATATAACCAAACATAGCGCCAAACTCACCATACGCTATCCCATCTAAGCTGGATATGCTTCAATTAGGAAGACCATTAAACATTAATGACATTTCCTGCACCACAGCTAGACCCACTAGCTTCCACAAAACGTTTGTAGCTCACAGTCATCCAGGGACAAGTAGATGTGCAAGTGATTGAAACTTTGATTAATGGAAGCATATACTGTTCTTGATTGGAATAAACTTGATTAATAATTTCTCTAACATCTTTGTCATATGGTTTCCTAGCTTGGTCTAAAATGCATGAATTATTGTGCTCTAATAACCAAGAATGTGCTGAACTTCTACCCCAGTTTCAAACACTTGATTTCGTGAATCATTTCCATAGCAATATATGTGAAAATGTATACTAATATCGGAGAGTGACATGTTGCCATTTTTAAACTTAACTTTTCTGATGGATGCTTCTTATGCAAATTGCTCACCTTAGAATATTGTTCAAGGGCCAGATTGGATCTGGAAACTTTTCTTCAGCCGTGGTCCTGTACGCTTCTAGGTGGCACCTTTGCGACTCCGTGTTGGCTCCATACTGCCATGGAAGTGACGGAGCAAGGCTCCATATAAGAGCCACCCCTGCGCACTGATGTAAGTTCCTTTACTTTCTTTCTGTGCCTCTCAACGTAAATCTGGAGCTCCACTCTGTCTTGTTGGTTTTCTGACCACTCCTAAAACGGATTTCAGTGTCCTTGGGAATGATGTCCCTACCAAAAACGACCGGTTTTGCAGTGTAAATCCTTTTCTGGATTCACATGCTGTGCATTATTCTGCCATCTATTGGTTTGGTCAGAATAGTCTGTTTTTTTGTTTGGGGGGTCGTCAATCACCATTTGGTGCTAGGTCCATCACTTGTGTGATGTCAGACGGCGCCCTGGAAGTTCCCGTGCGTGGTAGCCATCTTCGGATTATTTTTTCTACCTTTGGGTCTTGAAGCAAAGGGACTCCCCGAAGATTTGGCCAAAATCCCAGAAAGAATCCAAGAATTTGACTACAAATGCCATGATCATCGACTACGAAGACACTGGAGAATAGAAGAAACCTCCAGATACCACTTTTCGTCGAGTAGCTCCGACGAAACAGCAACGCACATGGATCAAAAGAGGGTGAGGTAGGGGCAATGGAAAATGCCCCTTTCATATTCTACCCTAAGGGTCACCACAAGTTTGCCCAGTACGATCCACTCAACGTCTGTGACCGCTGCCTGCCAGAGGATCACAAGGGTAAGGACTGCAAGGCCTGCGCAGTGCTTGTGCCGAAGACACTCAAGGTACGCCGAAAGCAGAGAGAGGACCACTACGCAGCCATGCAACAGAGCCAGAAACAACCTTCATTGAGGGACTAGGGCCTCTCAAGCAACAAGGACGACCAGGGTGTGCCCGCAGAATCGGCTCAGAGGCTCGGACGTCGAGATACTCAAAGGGGACTGAAAAGAGGCCTACCATGAAGAAAGCGGCATAGGACGCAGAGAAAAAGATGGACAAGGTAAGAAACCCTCAACCGTCGGAACCCAAGGGACACGAAAAGAAGACACAACAAAAGGCAGCCGAGGCATTGAAGAAAACGACGATCGAGGGTCAGCTGCAACAAAAGAACCCCACGCATCCCATCCCAGGAATACCGATGATGGAAGATCGCCCAAAGCTGAACGAGAGGCCACGAAGGGAAAGACATCACCTTTGAAGCCAGAAACCATCACACCTAACAAGAGGATCTCCCCGGCCTCAGATGCCGAAAGGGCCCTCGAGGTGGAGAAAAAGAAGAAACGCCTCGAAGCCGAAATGGTGGCACTTGTGGAAAAAAAAAAAGTTTGACAAATTGTTGAAGAAATTCCGGATTCCCCGGAATTTCATTGTCGACCCCGAAGACAAGGAATTGATCCTTGATTCGCCGGTCAACCCCCCAAGCCACGCCAAGAACATGACGAAGAAGAACTCGACGCTCATGAAGAGGATGAAGCCTCCGAGACTTTCGAGGAAGAATGGAACTACCTAGACACAGAAAGCCCAGAATTTTAGACAAAAAGACGCGATTCAAGGTGACGGACCTGACGGATAGCACTTCACTCTCTTACTGCTGTCTTATTGGAAATGGTCGTACACAATACTCCAGCACCGGTCACCCTTTGGTGCCCCTGGTTAGAGATTTGTATGACAAAATTAACAAAAGAAGGTGCACCGAACAACGCACATTTAGTTTGTTGTATTTTCTTTATTTTCATTCTTTATTTTGATATCCGCATAAGATCACAGCCTACACGTTTAGTTCCTCAAACACACAAGCCTTTGGAACTTCATCAGGGCTGTAACAAATAACATAAAGCATATAAGACAAAAAATAAATGACTAAGCAACATGATTCTTAATTTCTAGACATCCATTTTGACAAACTGAGCATGCCTACAAAAAGATGAAAAATTGACGGACATGACTCATAATTTCTACAACAACAACTAACCTATGGGAAAATAAAGAAAAGTGATCAGCAACAGTACCCTACAACACAACATATCTCTGAAAGTCCCACATAAATAGTATTCAATATAGCAGAAGCCTTGCAGCTAATTAAAAATTTAAATATCCTTGTTGTATCAGGCTTATAAGGACATGAAGATTAGATGATAAAAGCAATTTGAGAAATTCAAATGTTAAATGTTGGACAGGCCACATGAAGGGCTCGCTCCCTCCCCGCATGACAGGGCCCGGACACCGGCTCTCCAGGTGCTACCCACAGAAGCAAACCGCGAACCGTCCCCTACGGGACTCCTGCTCCCGGACATCTCTGTATCACTGGCCCGGGCCACTGTCGGCACCATTGCCCGGCCCGGCCGCCATCTTGGACACTGCACCACGAGGCCGCGTGGCCTCAGCTCGACCCTAACCCTGGGCCTGGCCAGGCCCTGACATCCCGGCACCACCATCCACCCAGGAGGTGAACGGACCACTTGGCAGGTCAATGGGAGAAAGGAGGGTCGATGGCTCTCCCCCGCCAGGTGCCGATCGCCCCCAGGCTCCCCGGGCGCTGGCTCCACCCCCCTGCTGGGTGTCTGGACTCCCTCATCCCGGACCTCCCGACCTCCAAGTGCGAGGGTCCGGACATCAAAGGGCGCCAGACCTATAACTGGGGCAGCTCCAGAGCAGGAAGGCAGTTGTATCCTGGAGTCGAGAGACACCGTGAAGAACTCATCCTTGACGGACTGCTGGCGCTGCCGCAGCCCTGCCTTGTGAACTGTCGTCCTGCCTGCTGGCGCTGCCGCGGCCTTCTGCAACCTTCATCCTCGTTGGACCTGCTGGCGCTGCCGCGGCCTTCTTGCAACCTTCGTCCTCGTCGGGACCTGCTGGCGCTGCCGCGGCCCGTTCCTATCTACGACCACCTCGGGACCTGCTGGCGCTGCCGCGGCCCGTCCTTCTCGAACGCCGAGCTCGAGGATTGTGAGCTACCATCACCGCATCGCAGTACCAGATTGGTAACAAAGACTGTCCCGCTACCCCTTTCCCTGTCAAGAGACTAGAATTGAGAGGATCCTCGTGTCCTGATCTCATTGTATCGTACTACCGTACTTCAAGAATTGCCTATAAAGAACGTTAACCTTATCCTTGTGTGGTGTCCATCTGTGGGGGGGGGAAGTTACTTGTCTGTACGATCGCTGGAGACGGCCCTCACCGGAGGCCTCTCCCCTTGTCCTCAGCCGACCCTCCCGGTCCCCGTCTAACATTAAAGGTAGCCAGAAGAAGAGGCCTGTTGCTGTCCCTCGAAGGCTTCAACACCAGATGACATAGTCTTCTACAACGGCCTCATCAAGAGAGCACCTGACACCTTCGGGGTTCCCTTAGAGGATGAAAACGGAGACTCCTGCCTCCTCCTAGAGACGTTGACACCATCCACAAAAGAGACACACTATTTCCCAATGCTACCAAGCATCCAGGACCACGGAAAAGAGGCCTTCAAAGAACCAGCCTCAGCTAAAGGGATAACACCAAGAGTAGAAAGAAATATAAACCCTCAACTGAAGACCCTAAATACATTCAGGGAACTCAGTGCCAGACTCCATCATGGTCACCACAGCAAGAAAGAGGGGCAATGTCCACTCTTCCACTGACCCACCTCCTGAGAGAGAGCGCAAACGAATGGACATGGTGGTGAGAACAGTAGAAAAAGAAGCAGCAACAGAATGGTGCATTGCAAACTCCAATGCTCTTCTTAACAGGTATGGCCACCAACAATGGGATAATATTGACGAACTCATGAGCAAGCTCCCAGAGGAAGATAAGAAAAGAGCCAAATCCATCATACAAGAGGGTAAGAACATAGCTAATACCTGCCTAAAATCAGCCCTAGATGCTGTTGATACAGCCAGCAGACAAATGTTCACAGGTTCAATGTTACAAAGCCACGCCTAGCTACGAATATCAGCCTTCAAACAAGAGGCCCAAACCTCAATTAACAGACCTTTCACAGGAGACGCCCTCTTTGGAAAAGAAGTAGATGAGTCACTACCACAAATAAAGACAATGAAACGGCTAGGGCCATGGGAGCCTGACAACCGAGATGCACCTTCAAAAGAGGAGGATTTAACATCAGAAGACCCACAGGAAGAGGAGTTTTCTCAACAAGACAGCAACAACAATAACAATAGAATCAAGGCGGCGGACAGCAGTCCGGATACCAAGCCTGGCAACAACAGCCAGAGCAGCCCTTTCAAGGCAGAGGAAGAGGCAGAGGGCAGCCATCGAGAGAGGAGGAGCAAATTCAAAGTGATTTGCCAACAACAAAGGCCCCCACACAACACCAGTGGGAGGCAGGATAGCACACCACCTGCAACAACGGGGAAAACCGCACCACAGACAGTTTGATTTTAAATTTAGTACAACAAGGATATTGTATAGAATTTTTAAACAAACCCCCAGCAAACCCTCCAAAGAAGAAAACGTTCCTAAAAACAGAACACTTACAGTTAAGGATAGAAATAAAGGAACTACTTGAGAAACAAGCAGTAGAAATGGTACCAAAGAGAGAACACAACAAAGAAAACTATTCACCCTACTTCTTAGTTCCGAATTAAGATCTCACACTAAGACTAATCTTTGACCTCAGATTCATAAAAAAGTTCATCCGCACACAACATTTCAAGATGACTACAAGAGATAATCCCACAAATGCAAAATGGAGACTTCATGGCAACAATAGATCTAAAAGAGACCTATCTACACATCCCCCATGAGCCAAGCTCACAAGAAATACCTCGGGTTCTTCCACAAGAACATTCACTACCAATTCAAAGTCCTGCTTTTCTGGATAAAATCGGCAGCAAGAGTCTAAACAAAATGCCTTACAGCAGTTGCAACATCCCTAAGAAGGCAAAATCAAAGAAAACATGTTACGCACATGTCCATCAAGTAGTCCACACACTCCAAAGGCTGGGTTTTTCAATGAACAGCAGAAAATCATCCACAACGCCAGAACAAGAAAAAAACCTTCTTAGAGCAAGATGAAACTCCAAGCTTGCTCGAGCATACCAGACACAGAAAAGAATACAAGCTATCAAACAAACTCTCCTGTACTAGAAGAGTCAGTCTCTGATAGTGAGTGAGGACTATAATTAAACTCATGGGCTTGATAGCATTATGCATCCCTCTTATCACTCATGCAGCCATCGCATGCACCCTCTTCAGGAGTGGCTTTGCAGCTGTTGGTCACAAGCCACAGGGAGTTGGGAAGATCTAGTGGTTGTAACGCAAAAAGTTCTGACAGCGATACAATGATGGGCATCCGAACACCTAACTCTAGGCAGACCTTTCAAAACACCAACTCCTTCACTCACCATCACAACAGTCGTGTCCCACAAGGGTTGGGAGCACATTCAGGACTATATAACACTACCGTAGATTGGGGGACAGAGCAATAGAGTTTTTAGAAGCAAAATTGGTGTACCTATTCAGACACCTGTATTCCTTTCCCGCAGAGCGGGGCCTCCTTCCAGAGCAGCCAGCCAGGTAGAGGTGAGGCAGGACTATCCTACAGTTGAGGGTAAGTCCTTGCAACCTATGACTAGTACTAGCATTAATATATTTGCAATACAGTGACAAATGCATATATTATATAAAATGTTACATGTGATAACTCAGCACATGTGTTTTTGTGTCTCTCTCTCTCTCTCTCTCTTTTCTTGCTACTTGTGTTTATACATAGATACCTGGGTATGACCTGACAGAGAAAATGAAAAGCAGGAATACCGGTTTTGTATAAAACTTTTCTTTATTACTATATATTTTTTCACATAATTGCAGCAGCATTAGCACGTAGTATATCTGGTCCTGAAGAAAGCCGCTGATACTCTGGTATAGATCATCAGGCTGAAACATGTTGACCATCAAGTGACAGTGGTTCTATATCCATACCACTGTGCTGTTCTTTTTAACCCTGTCAAGTTGAACACATTAATAAAGTTATTCAGTGATTCCACTTAGGCAGTTTTAATCTCACCTACCCACTCCTTCACACAGCTCTGCATACCCTACTACACCTATCATCTCACATATGGGATTATCATCCTGTCCCTTACCTGATAAAACATCTCTGAGCTCCTTCTTTAAACACCGAAGTAGTAGCTCCCAGTGGTGACTATGTTTTCCACACTGGTAAGGAGGACCCATATGATGAAGCATGTCACCCTCGGGTGAGTGAGGGTTCTTATCCTTAAGGGATGTCTCCCCCAGCCATTTTACGCTTGTAGCATTGCGTTTGAGAGAGGCACTAAACATTGGCTTACATACACATGTTCTAGACTTCAGGTGTTCTATATTTGTATTTAGCACATTCAGGACACCTGATAGTACAGGGTCTATGGAACAATCAAGTCTCCATAAAGTACATCAACTTCCTCGAGATGAAGACGGTGTTCCAAGCCCACATACCGTAGAAAACAGTTTCAAGTCATACTGACAACACCACGTCTATCTTCTACCTCAACAAGCAGTGAGGTACGAAGTAATTCACCTTAAGCAAACTAGCACAGTAGATTTGGAAATGGACAAATTCAAAGAAATCAGCCTTCAGACAATTCACCTGCCAGGTTAAAGACAACACAGAAACAGATCAACTCAGGAGACAGAACAGCAGCTTGTATGAGTGGGAAATGAAACGGAGGACCCTACAACAAATCTTAAACATCTGGGGGACACCAGAGATAGACCTATTCACAAAAATAGAGAGCAAGACATGCCAATTCTTTTCCTCCAGGTTTCATCTCCAACTATCAAAAGGGAAAGCCCTGCACTAAACTGGTCAGGGACATTTGCATACGTGTTTCCTCCAATTCCTCTAATACAAAGAGTTCTAGAGAAAGCCAGATAACTAGGAACAAATCTAATGCTCATAGCCCCTAATGGGCAAAACAAGCCTGGTACTCAATTCTGCTCAAACTGTCCAAGGGTCATATGATCAAGCTCAAAGCAGACAAGGACCTCTTCACAATGCAAGGGGACCAAATCTTTCACCCAGAACCAGCAACGCTTAGCGTAGCAGCTTGGCGCCTGAAAACATAGAGTTCGGACCTTTGAACTTACCTCATAAAGCAATGGAACTATTCAGAGGTAAGAAAGAACACCACAAGACAATGCTACACCGTAAAGTGGCAATGGTACACCATATGGTGCACAAAAACAATACCCTAAGCTCTATTTCCATGCAAGAAACAGTGCTCATTAATCTGACACACCTGCTTGACAGTAACATCAACTATTCAAGCCTCAAGGTGCACCTGGCAGCAATTGTAGCCTAAACCAGGGGGAAATCATGTAAAAGTTTCTTCACGGCACCAGTCGTCAAAAGATTCCTTAAAGGATCAAAAAGAATTGCACCCCAAAGAAAGTTTCCAGCACCAATGTGGAGCTTAAACACAGTCCTAATACAACTAATGACGGAGCCATTCGAGCCCGTGCACAAAGCAGAGCTTAAATACATCACCATCAAAACTGCCTTTTAAATAGCCATAACATCCTTACGAAGAGTAAGTGAACTTCAGGCATTGACTATTGAGGCACCATACATGCAAATGCACAAAGACAGTTATCTTAAGGACAAATCCTCAATTCCTACCTAAGGTAGTAAGCAGATTCCATTTAAACCAAAGTATACAGCTAATAGTCTTCTTCAAAGATCCACAAGCACGACTAGAAAGGAGCCTCAATACCTTAGACAGAAAGAGGGATTTTGTGTACTATCTACAACAGAAAAGACAAATTCATAAAACAATCAATTGTTCGTCTCAAACTCCAAAAAAGGAGCACCCGTGACAAAGAGGACGATTGCTCGTTGGATTGTAGAAGCAATCCAGATATGCTTTTCCTCAGCAGGTAAAAACCTGAACACAAGGCCAAAGGCACATTCAACAAGGAAAAAAGGAGCAATCCTAGCATTCATGGCTAACGTATTAATAGACACTATATGTGTTGCTGTAACATGGGCATCTTCACATACATTCACCAAGCATTACTGGGTGGATATACAGATGACTAAGCAAGCTCACGTAGGACAAAAGGTACTTCAACACCTGTTCGCAAAGTCTTTCTCATCTGACCACAGCCACCCCAAGGAGGGAGAAACCGGTACATAATCTAATGCACGGCATGTGAATCCAGAAAAGGATTCATGCTGCAAAACAAAATGATTACTTACCAGTGGGAGTAGTTTTGCAGCTTGAAGAGTTTTCTGGATTCACATGCGATCCACCCACCTCCCCTATAATGAAGAATACTAACAGATGGGAGAAGATTTCTTTTTTTTATTTTTATAAAGATCTTTATTGATAGCAAAGCCATTGACAACACCAAATGTAACACTTGCGCACAGTGCATCTCCACATAAAGTATGATCATCACATGAGCCGCAAAGGATTATTACGAACACAGCCTTCTTGCCGGCATCCCGGGGGCCCGGCGGCGAGGTAATGCATCGATTGTGTAACTGTGTCAGTAGAAGCGTTTTGTGGTTGGCCTCGTTTTGATTCGGCGTGGCAACTGGCAATCTACTACTGCAATCGCGGTTAACAGATCTAATACTGAGACTAGGTCAAAAAAACAACCCCAACTAAACTCCCACCCCGCCCTCTAGAGTGTGTCTGTGTGTCCGCCAGCCCTGCCCTAACTAACATGTCCCCCTGTGTACCTACGTGTTCCTACTCTGTATCCAGTGTCTAACCTCCCTCAGTGAACGGCCCCCCCCCGGCAGCCCACAGCCTCAACATCCCCCGCCTAACTCGGAGCCCTCCCAACCTTCCCCCCTCCAGTATAGCGAAGAACACAGTCAGAGCTTACTCCTCTACCCTATCCTGGAGTTCAACCGCCTCGGATGTGTCAGCCTTCCTCCTCCCCCTTCTGCTGGTGTTCTTTATAAAGATCCCAGAAATTTTTGGGCCTACTTCTGGGCGGTAACAGGTCGCTGTATAGTTCTGTCTGGGTGCAGCAATGCTGTAGGTCTCGCAGCTATCTTGTTTTGGTTGGCAGGGGCCCACGCATCCAGCAAGCCGCCACCACTCTCCTCGCCAATAACAGTGCCATGTCCACCAGCCGACGCAGAGAAGGGGCCAGTGGCTTAGAATAACCAATAAGCGCCTGCGCCGGCGTGCGGGGCAGGGCCTCCCCCAGAATCTGGTCCAGTTCGGCAAAGACCTCCCCCCAGAACGCCTGCACCCCAGGGCATAACCATGCCAAATGGAAAAAATCGGCCACCATTGTCCGGCAGCGCTCGCATTCAGCTGTGGGGCGAAGGCCATAACGGTGCAAACGCTCAGGTGTATAGTACACCCGCTGTAGATATTTAAAATGCACCAACCGGTGCCTGCCATTCAATGAGATCTTACGCGTGCTAGAGCAGCAGTATCGCCACATAAGATCGTCTATTGGGGATTGAAAATCGGCCTGCCAGGCCTCCCTGGTTTTAGAGGGTTGCAATCGCTGATGCGCTACTCCCAACTTGTTAACCTGCGAAACGAGCTTCGCCGGTGAGGTAGATTTGATAACATAGGTCAGTTCCGGGACCTCCTCCGGTTCCTCCAAGTCTGGGCCCAGTGTTTCACGGAACGCAGAGCGGAGTCTATGATATTGGAATTTCTGTAGCAGGGTGTAGCCTGACTCCGTGGGAGTCAGCTGGTCCCAGGTTTTAAGCGTGCCATCTGCGGATAGGTCCTCCATTTTCTCTACGCCAAGGGTCCGCAGGGCTTTAATCACTCCTTTTTCACCCAACGGGTCGAGCCAAAGGGCCCACTCAACGGGCATCAGTGGGGAGTATAGCAATGTGCTGCCACGAGAACTCAACAAATGGTTCCAGGCATGGTTGGTCGCCTTAAGCGAGTCCATTTGTCCAACCGTGCAGTCCGTTGGCAGGCAGACAGTGGCGGGCAGAGGGAGCGGATCCGCAAACAGCCGCTCCAGTATCAGGTGCGGAGTCCGAGCATCACCATGAATCCATGAGTGTAAATGCGATGCCTGTGCTACCCTATAATAGCGTTCTAGGTCCGGTGCTCCCAGTCCTCCCATCTCGCAAGGGAGTATCAGGGTCGTCCATCGAACTCTGGGCTGTTTGCCCCCCCAGGCCAGTCTTATCATGACTGTGGTAAGCTGTTTAAAGAATACCTTCGACAATACCACAGGCAAATTCAGGAAGAGGAACAGGAATCTGGGGAGCACCACCATTTTCATTAAAGCGATTCTACCCGAAAGGGAGAGCGGAAGCCTGATCCAGGTATCGACGTCATCGACCAATTTGCTATATGCCACCCCGTAATTGTCCCGAATTAGAATCTCGGGATCTGTATGAAGGCGAATGCCCAGATAGCGAACAGAGTCGGAGGACCACTGAAGCGGGTACTCCATAGCGAACGGCCGTGTCACCGGGGTGAGCGGAAAAGCGATTGACTTATCCCAGTTCACCTTCAGGCCCGAGAGCGAGCCGAAGCGGACCACCTCACGAAGAACCGCGGCCAAGTTAGCCTCCGGGTCCCTAACATACAGCAGTGTATCATCTGCATAGATTGATATCCCTATTTTATAGGTGGGGAAACTGATGCCCTCCAGGCTGTGGTATTCCCGTATTGCACATGCCAGGGGTTCCGCCACCAATGCATAGAGCAACAGCGACAGGGGGCAACCCTGTTGCGTGCCCCTTCCAATATAGATCGGCTCTGTCACCCTATCGCCCAAACGCAGCCTAGCAGAGGGACGGTGGTACAGCGCCCCAATCCGCTGCATGAATGGCTCGCCCAAACCCAACTTCCGCAATACACGTACCATGAAGGGCCACTCAACCGATTCGAATGCCTTTTCCATGTCAAGGAAGATTGCCAGCGCGCTGTTCTCCTGCTTGACATGCTGCATGGTGCCCAGTACCGTGCGTATATTGTAGGTCAAATTTCTGCACGGGACAAACCCGGACTGCTCTGGGGCGACCAGTCCAGGGACCAATAAGGCCAGACGAGTGGCTATTACCTTAGCATAAATCTTAGCATCGACATTCAGCAGGCTGAGCGGTCTGTACGAGCCGCAAAGGTCAGGCGGTTTCCCCGGTTTAGGGATAGTGATGAGCAGTGCTTCGCGCATAGTAGGTGGCATTTCACCGTTCTCACAAACTGCATCAAAGAGGGTAACCAAGTGTGGCAACAGTAGGTCCTTTAAGGCTTTGTAAAAACTAACCGTGAGGCCATCCGAGCCCGGGGCACTGCCCGATCTCATACTTGCTAGAGCTTCCAGTATTTCGTCCTGGTGGAAGGGGGCCATTAAGAATTCCCTATCCAAGTTCTTGAGGAACGGCATAGCAATATGATCTAAATAGTCCTCCATTTCGTCCTCCACTCCCTGCGTCTTGGATTGATATAACCCTGCGTAATATTTTCTGAAGGTCTCAAGTATCTGCTCCTCGTCTGTGACTGTGTCTCCCTCCGGAGTTCTCAGCTCCTCGACAACCAGTGGGCGTCTGGAGCTCCGGACCATGCGTGCCAATAACGCACCGGGTCTTTCCCCTTCCCCGTACACTCTGGCGGTAGCATATTTACCCATATACAGGATCTCTCTGTCTGCCAGAGCCTGAAACTCAGACAGGAGTTGGGTGATCTCCGGCCCCTCAGAATCGCCGCCGGATTGCAGTCGCCTAGCCTCTAACCCCGCTATCCTATTCTCCAAAGTGGTGAGGTCCCGTCTAATGGAGCGTAACACACTTGAGTGCTTGGACATAGCCACCCCCCTGATGTACACCTTAAAAGCTTCCCAGACCGTAAAGAAGTCGTCTACTGTACCTATGTTTGTCACAAAGAATTGGTCTATGTCCTCTGCGATATCCCCCCTGAAGGCCTCATCGAGCAACGCAAAAGGGGGGAACCTCCAGGTGAAGGCCGGAATCCCCTTCCTGGCTGTTAAGAGGTGTAGAAGGATAGGGGAGTGGTCCGAGAGTGTGCGTGGGAGGACCTCGCATGCGCTAGTGCTGTCAAGTACCTGGGGGGACGCCAACCAGTAATCTATCCTAGTGTGGACATCATGGAAGGCCGAGTAATGTGTAAAACCGCCCTTCGTGGGGTGCCTCTCCCTCCAAACATCCGCCAAGTCTGACTTAGTCATTTCCGCTCTCATATACGAGGCCGAAGCCACCGGGCGCCGAGCAACGCCCGCGGAACGGTCCATAGTTGGGTCAAATACAAAGTTAAAGTCCCCGCCCCACAGCGTCCAAGGCTGCGTGTGTGACCTGGCGAGAGCCGACAGAGTTGCGTAGAATTCAGGGTGATCATAATTGGGGCCATAAACATTCACCACCAATAGATCTAGGCCCCTACCCACACATCTAGCCATGACGTACCTGCCCTCCGGATCAGTGTGCACTGGGATGAGCTTCAGCTGTGAGGAAGGATTGGCCCAAATCAATACCCCACGGGCGTGTGTCGTGAAGCCCGCTGCGACTATGTTCCCAGCCAATCCCCTAGCCTGTAGCATTCTACTGGAGTGTGGTAAGTGCGTTTCCTGAAGTAGGGCTAGGTCCACATGATGTCTACTGAGATAGCTAAGGACCTTCCTCAATGTACGGAAGTCGTTCAGACCCCTCACATTCCAAGTTATAAGTTTCAGCGTATCAGGGCCATGTGTAGGCAAATTCGGTGCAGCATTAGACATTACAAGGATTCACTCGTGTATGTGTATCAGGTATAGGCGAATAAGGACACAGCAGTTCACGCAATTTCAAAAACGCCAGCCAGCGTCTCCGAACAGGGACTGCACCACACCGCAGTACACACTCCGTACAGTTAAACCCCGCAAACAACCCCAGGCAACATTTCACCCCAACAGACCAAATCCTAACTCCCACCCCTCGAGCACCAACCCACCCACAGCCGACCTCCCCCAACCTGGTCAGACAGTACCCAAAAGCCCCCCCCATCAACCCTCCACAAGTGTAGTGTTCAACAGTTCAACACTAACCCCTCAGAGAGTATCTCAACCAAAGGCACCAGGGCAGAGCGTGCCAAAATAGTTCACCACCAACTGTTCCGAAGGAATGTGTGATCAGCGCCTCAGACCAGCCCCTCTTATGTAACAGTGCCCCTCTAATAGCAAGTATATCCGCCCTCCCCCACCCATACTGATCCCCCCAGCTCTGCAGCATTTGTCCATGAAACCCTCCCAAGTTGCATCCGCTACCTTACCAACAGTGCGTGGGACCTATGTCCGATCAGCATCTCCACATCCTAACAAAGCAAACCCTGTGTAGCGAATTAGACCTCTCGGGCCTCTGCAAACATGGAGTCCTTGTGGTGCCAGGGTCAGGTGGCCGCCTCCATGGAAGATTACCAAACCGCTCTACAGTGACCTCTAGTCCTGCTCTTCCAGGTTCGATGCCGAGCCGGCGTCGTCGTCCTGGCCACGCCGGGCCTCCTTCCTCTCCCGCGTCCAAGTTTTCAGGGACTTGTGAAGTTCCTTAGGGTCCGTGAAGTAATACGACCTTCCACCGGTGTTTATGCGGAGCTTGGCGGGATACAGCATCACATAGTCCAGGCCCAAAGTTCTGAGTTGTTTCTTGTACGGCGCAAACTGTCGCCTCTCTTCCTGCACCTTGGCTGTGAAGTCCGGGTATATGGAGATATCCATACCCTCATGTTGTAGTTTGCCCTTCTCCCTCGCCATTCGAAGGGCCGTGTCTCTGTCGCGGTAGTGAAGTAACTTCGCGATAATGGGGCGAGGAGGCGCGCCAGGCTGAGGTTGTGGGCCCAACGTGCGGTGCGCTCGTTCCACAATGAACATGGGGGAGAACACTTCCTCACCCAGTAGAAGCTTCAGCAGCTTCTCTACGTACAGCTCCATCTTCCCTGTTTGTGTAGTTTCCGCTACGCCTGTGATGCGGAGGTTGGATCTGCGGGAGCGCGCCTCCAAGTCCTCTGTCTTGTCCCTGATAACATGAAGTAGCCTATCAAACTGCTTTCTTTCTTTGTCCCACTCTGTTTGAGCCTCCTCCGCTTCAGTGAGACGGCGCTCTGCCATGTCTAGGCGCTCCGCATGTTTATCCACACGCTCCGCCATACGATCCATGCGGTAGGACAGAGCGTCTATCTTGGTACCCACGGATGCAATGCTATCTTGGATGCCTTTCTCCATTGCAGCTAACATGTCTCTGAGTTCCGTGGGTGCCGGGGCTGTCGCCATGGCCCCTTTCGGCGATGTCTCCGGCGCCGCCACCTCCGACCCCTTCGGACGGCGCCGTTCAAAGGAGAGCTTCCCCTGGGCCGCGTCGTTCTTCCCCATCGCAGTCCCTAATGTGTTGAGGTGTATAGCGGGGGAGCCCCTCTACGGCAGGAGGCCAAGTATGCAACCCTGGGATCTTGTAAGCAAGCGAAGCACTGCCACCAATCTCCGGGTTTCTGACGCGACCAAGATGGCGTCTGCAATGGCGGACGAAGCCCTTCCCCGCGCTGCAGCAAGTCTCTCACCCTCACGGCTTAGAAGGCAGTCAGGACCTCCGCTCCTGCCCCGGATTACCTCTCCCCAGGAGGCAGCGGGATAGCGGTTCGCCGCAGCGGGGAACCAGATCGGCTATGGCACCAAGTCAGTGGGCGCTCCGCCTCGTGGCTCAGACGGTCAGAGTTGTATGCTTCCCCCTGTCGCGGAGCCTCCGGGCTCTTCACTTATGAGCAGTCGCAGAATAGGAGGGAGAGAACTTCTCAAGCAGTGATAAATCCAATTTTCGGTCCGGTCCGCACCCAGCCCAGTCACTCTCGGCGTTGAGGCCGCACGTCCGATGACGTCGCCCGGCCACCTCTCCAGGATAGTGCGCGGCTGCCGGCCTAGTCCGTCACTGCCGCGTCGCCGGGAGCAGCACCCTCAAATGGTCAGGAAGGCTCACACACAGCCGGTCCAAAAGTTCTCCAAAGGCAGCCGGGGGTGCCAGCAGGCGTTCGAGAGCCCGCTATGACATGTTCGGCACAATTAAGGATAGTTTAACAGGATTATTCCGGGGCTATGCGAGGAGCCGAAGGCTCACGCGTCCGCCATCGACGCCGGCTAGCTCCGCCCCCCAGATGGGAGAAGATTTCACTGAAGCTAAAAAACTAACATCTAAACAAAACAGAATTTGACACTTCCTACAAGGAAAAAGGGAAAAAAGAATCCGAAGATGGCTAGTACGCACAGGAACCTCCGGGATGCCGTTTGATGTCACACAAGGGATTGACCTAGCACCAAATGGTAGTCTACGATGGCCCCCCAAAAAAGACTATTCCGGACCCAACCTCTAGATGGCGAAATAATGCACAGCAATGTGAATCCAGAAAACGGAACCGAAACGCTATTACACGTTGCTTTGCCGCTCGGACGATTCGTGACCCTGAAACTCGGTTCGTATACATGGGACCGGGCCAGGACAACACACGTATACTCAAGGAATAACTACGAGGCGGCATCTTGTTGGTTCCTTTGATACCAAGGACCTATTTTCCGAAATCTTTTATGCCGCCAGCAACTTACAGAACCGCTACCTGAGATTGAATAAACATCTCTACGTGGCCCTTATTACTAAGCCAAGACCGCGGCTAACCGACATCACTTCATCCTGGGCACAGGACAAATCGCCTGGTCACATTTCCAATACATTCTAAATATTCTCACTTTTGAAGGAACGTTACAAATCTAATTGCCCTGAGGAAGCTCCCCTTGAGGGAGAGAAACGCGTTGGCTGATGTATGTTAACAAATGTGGAACTTTTTGATACTGAATAAAGAAGATAATTTTTGCATACAAACATCACTCTTTCTGGACTCCTTATTATTACGCGCACCCCCAACCAAACCTTTAAATGAATCCAGAAAACTCTTCAAGTTGCAAAACTACTCATACTGGAAAGTAAACCATTTTGTTTCAAGCTATGCACCACTCTAGAAAAGAGATGTCAGCCACGGACCCACCTGAGGTTTGTTTCTTGTGTCTGAACTTGGGCTATGACTTGAAGTTTTGTGATGAATGTGCCCTTGTGCCCCGAAAGCGATTTGGTACCAGGACTCGAAGCTATATGTCACGGAACAGTTGCAGCATTCGTGTACTTCCCAAGGCATGTAAGCTTTCCAAAGTGTTTTCAGGTGATGTTCAGGCCTCTTTCATGGATATGCCCTTTAATGGGTCACACATTTTTGGTGCTAATTCATTGGAGTGCTTCGAAGAAAGTAGAACTACAGTGTGTATCTTGGGTCTGCTGACCCCTCCCAATTCAAGTTCAGAGGCTGTTCCCTATGGCTGACTTATAGGTAGAGACAGTCTTTCCACCATATATAACAGTTACCGCAGTCGTTTAGAGGCAGTGGACGTGGGATCTGGTTGCCAACGTGTAGGCCAGCAGGTGCATAAGTCCTATTCCTCTTCCCGTGCCACCAAACCACTTTAGTTTGCCCTTAGTGATCCTACTTGTGGAGAGTAGGGTCCATCATTTCCTCCCAGTGTGGCAATCCATCATGTCCAGCAGATGGGTTTTAAAATTGTTCTACATGACCAGGCCCTGCCTTTTCTTTTTTCCTACCAACTATTTCCCCCTCATCAGAGCAAATCTTCCAATGGGTACTTGTCCACTCTTCTGTAGGAGGTGCAAGCGCTGCTCTCCAAGTATGCTCTCAAAAGGATGCTACTCTCGAAAGCTGAGGGGGTTGTTACTCTTGCTGTTTCCTTGTTCCGAAGTTGGAATGGAGACTCAGGCCTGTTTTGGACTTTCGGCCTATGGCAGGCCTATTTTGGACTTTCGGCCTATGCCTTTCTACGGAAGGGCAAGTTTAAAATGCTAATGCTGACCCAGATACTGTCTTCCCTGGGCACAGGTGACGGGGTTGTGTCTTTGGACCTACAAGATGCTTATTTTCATATATCCGTCCTGCAGTCCCACAGAGATTATCTGCAGTTCAGGATAGGCCTGGAGCCTTTTCAGTTTGCTGTACTCCCCATTGGCCTCACCACATCTCCTTGGGTATTGACAAAAGTGATGGCAATGGTAGCTGCCTCCTCTGGAGGTGTAGGATAACAGTCCCATACCTCAGCGACTAACTGTTGGAAGGGGGTCTCGCCACAGTCAATTGTAGACCACCTCCAGACTATGGCAAACCTCCTGGCATCTTTCGGGTTCACTGTCAGCCAGCCGCACCGGACTCCTTCGCACAGGCTTCCATTCATTGGAGCTATCCTGTATACCGTGCAGTTAAGGGCCTTCCCTCTACTATACCATGTTCAGGATAGTCAGGCTATGATCCTGCTATTTCAGTCTCGGTCCTGGATCATTGTGAGAGTAGCTCTAATGCTTCTTGGCTTTAAAGCCTCCTGCATCCTCCTTGTCAGCTATGCCTGGTGGCACATGTGGGTGCTGCAATGAAATCTAAAGTTCCAATTGGCCCAGCATCAAACAAATCTTACAGATGTCGTCCAGATCTCAGAGGAGATACCACATGATTTGTAGTGGGGACTGCTCAAACAAAAGTGGCAATAAGATCTAGCCTGAGTTCTTCCCACTTTAACAGCTCTGTAAATATGTAGACCTGTATCAACTAAAAGTATTTCAAATTCCAAATTGTGATAGACTTAACTGTTTGGGGAGCTACCCTGCTTGGGATGTTGCGCAACCCCCTATTTGAAACTTCACTGTCGAGGCCTGGGGACGCCCATGTCTGCAAGGTGCTCTATCAAATGCCCCCAAGGTTCCATTTCTTAAAACATATCCTTACACTATGATATGCTCAAAGCATTATACATGCAAATAGTCAAAAACATCAACAAATTATATACAAAAAATCTTTTATATGATTCAAATGAGATAAACAAAAAACAGTCAGTGACTTTTTACTTTCAATACATTCATGTTGCTAACATAATCACATGCTATGCAAATTACTCCACAATTAACAATTTTTCAAAATAAAAGCCCAATGCATTTCGGGTTTTAAATAAACCAGGGCTTATATGTCACAACTATGTTTTCTTGCAAATTTTCTGGCTTTCGGTCCTGCGGGTGGACACTACAATACAAATAACAGAGAAACCTCTTGTGATGCTGACATAAATTCGAGTTAATGTCGTGTTTACATTTTATTCTATAGGATTTGCACATTTTTTTTTAAAAAAGGAGAGCGTAGGGTGGAATTGTATTGTGAAACTGCGAATTGTGCTGCCGAATAATCAGTGAGTTTGTATAAAAAACGGCATGGAGGTGGTGTTTTATTAAAAAACCCATTAGTGGCTGTGATTTAGTGTGCTCAATTCCGCAGCATACACCCTATTCATGCTTCGTGCCATCACGTGTGAAATTACGGTACTCAGTGTGTACCGAAAAATAATACTCACTACTGCGATTCCCCGCGTCTCATGTGCTAAAAATGCGAACACATTTATGTCATATTTCGAAGACACCCATATTTTACAGGATCAAAGATGGCGGGATCATGCACTGTTATACTTGAGATTCATTGATGATATTCTAGTAATTTGGAAAGGGAGAAAGATGATTTTGGAGGAATGCATACATGACATCAACTTGAAGAACCCCAGAATAAAATTCACTCATAACATTCAACTAGACAGAATTCAGTTTTTGGACATTGACATATACAAAACCCCTGAAGGTTTATCCACTACTGTATATCGGAAATCGACAGATTTTAACAATGCTTTACACTATCTCAGTGCGCATCCTAGGTCTTTGAAAGATCATTTACCGGTTTCTCAGCTATTACGTATCAAAAGAATAATATCGGAGTCAACACAAAGCGATGAGCTAATAAAGGAACAGATTGAGCGGTATAAGGCTCTAGGTTACCCAGATACAGTATTGGAAACAGCAAAACAGACAGTAGCACAACTTCAACGCACATCTCTTTTAAAAAAAATCTACTAAATCATCCAATAAGCGTATGGTCTTTGTTTTGAAACAATCATCTCGGGCAGTTTCGATTAAGAAGATTATTCGCAACCAATGGGAGATAATTGCACATGAACCAGACTTTAAGAAAATTTTTGAAGGAACACCAATCTTTGCTCACACGCGGTCTAAAAATCTGAGGGAAATATTAAAAAGCAAACAGACAAGGCCAAACATAGTGTACAAGGAAATGAACAAATGCTGGAATTGCGGCCAGTGCAGCAATGTAATATTGGGTAATGCATTTGCGCATCTTAAGACAGGACAGAACATAATACTGAAACACAATTCAGACTGTAACAATGCAGGTGTAATTTATGCTATATGTTGTCCTTGTGGATTAGTTTATGTAAGGAGAACTGCTAGGAAGATTAAAACACACATTATAGAACATAAAAGCACCATTCGTAACCAACATCTTACATCTAGCTTAGCCACACATTGGATACAAGCCTCACACACCATTCCCCAGATTAGATTTACTATACTGGAAAAAGTGGACCAGGTAATGGGCAAAGACCATCACACAGGTATCCCGCAGAGAGACATTTTGGATTAAATCTCTTGGCACAGTGAGCCAAGGGGGCTAACTGACCAATATGAGATGTTATGCTTTCTTTAAGTGTGTTTTCAGCATAATGATATTCAATGAGCATGATATTTGAGTGTTTATCTACATGATGCTAACTACATACGTTTTGTATAAATATGACGTTTCTCTTATACGTATTGTTTTAAGTACAGGTATCTATATATAGCATTTTGAAAAAAACAACAGCGACATTGCGTCGTTGAATACAATATTGTACAGGATTTGCACAGGACTGATTTTGGGTTGCGTCTTTCTCGTTTTTTTCATTTATCAACCCTCTTCCATCTTTGAATATTTTTCAAGTACCTTTGTGTCCTATTTTTTGCGGGCGCTGCACCTGTCAATATTTTTACTTTAGAATCGTGTTCACTGATACACGGGGCACATAGCATAAAGTTTTATTGAGAACTCGGCAAAGTAGAAATAGGAGGGTTTTAAACGTGTCAGGTGATCAAAGGCGTAAATGGAGGATATGACGTAGCCGCTGGGTTCGATGAACGCGATAATTGAGAAGACAGTTAGGTGAGCGACAGAGCGGGTTTAGAGGCACATTTCTTCATGCTTTAAACATAAGGAGAAATGAATCATGGAGGCTTTCTTTTTTCAGCGCCTTCGGGAACTTGGATACACAAGTGATTAAGGTCGGAAGTCGTACAGACTGCAAACACGACGTTAGCGTACGGGGCACTTAAAATTCGCAGGTGTTGAACCATTCAAGTCACGGACTTTGCATGTTCGTCGGCATACGAAATCGGTAACAATTATTTTTGTATAGTGTTCACATAAGAGTTCATAGTAGGAGTTACAGTAGGGTTTATTTTTTAACCGTTTGTTTTTTAGCACGAGACGCGGGGAATCGTAGTAGTGAGTATATTTTTCGGTACACACTGAGTACCGTAATTTCACACGTGATGACACAAAGCATGAATAGGGTGTATGCTGCGGTATTGAGCACACTAAATCACAGCCACAAAAAACACCACCTCCATGCCGTTTTTTAAACAAACTCACTGATTATTAGGCAGCACAATTCCACCCTACCCTCTCCTTTTAAAAAAAAAAAAATTGCAAATCCTATAGAATAAAATGTAAACACGACGTTAACTCGAATTTATGTCAGCATCACAAGAGGTTTCTCTATTGTTTGTATTGTAGTGTCCACAAGCAGGACTGAAAGCCAGAAAGCTTGCAAGAAAACATAGTTGTGACATATAACCCCTGAAGAAGGGTTTATTTAAAACCCGAAATGCATTGGGCTTTTATTTTGAAGAATTGTTAATTATGGAGTAATTTGCATAGCATGTGATTATGGTAGCAACATGAATGTATTGAAAGTAAAAAGTCACTGACTGTTTTTGGTTTATCTCATTTGAATCATATAAAAGTTCTTCCCACTTTAGACACCACCGTGGGATGTAGATGCCACCTGCTCACTAGTCCACTCTGGTTTTCAAGGACCATGCCAGTTGGTTCACAGTGAGGGAAATGCCCTGCTGCTTCAACTAATCCCAGAGGTGCAGACCCTCCTATCCTTTTATCTTCTCCACTTCTGCCAGATGGCCTTCCCACCTCAGCAGGGATGTGTCCATCATGACCATCAGCTCGGGTCAGGGAAGGGAGAGGGAAGTTCTTAATGTTTGTTATATGTAATCACTATAGTTGTTAATCTCTTAACTAACATGAAATGTCCAAATTTACCGCGGATTTTGCCAGTAACGTGTCATTCTAAGAAAGGATGAAACAGGCTAGAAATGGCATGTGTGTCTGTTTTTCTGTCCTTATTTATGCTTACATTTTGGTACAAAGCAAGTGCTGTTGAAGGTGAGCTATTGCTAGGCTCTGTGCACACTGATGACATTGGCTTTGGTTTGGGGTTTCTTGCTATCTGTAACTAAAGTGGTTCTGTGTGTGGGTGAGTGCTAGGCAGATGTTGCTGCTCACGCCAGAAGATGCTTAAGATGTTAATTTGGATGTGCTTATTTGGAGTGGAAAGGGAGACTCACCTGTTGTACATTTTGAGGGCTCTATATTTGTCCTGCAAGGAAAAAATACCATATTGGATACATGTTGTTAAACGCTACCTGCTTGGAAAATCTGGAGAGATATCCAAATTGAAGATGTTTTTTGCTTCCACTTTCAAAAAGAAAGACCAGCTTAAAATCAAAACGCAACAGGCATTTTTTCAATACAAAAGAATCAAGATCTCATCCCAAAAAGCACAGTATGTTTGCCTTGTTAAACAGAAAGACATCTTTTAGAACACATGTTTTATCATGCTAAAATGTGTAACTTTTGTCATCAATCAGTAGTCTGCGTTCTTTCTACTTCAAAGACAGAATTCAAATTAGTTCCTTGCATGCTCATCTTGAAAAGAGCTTCAGGTAAGTAATGCTTTCCATTATAGTAAAGTACAGTGTTCATGATTAGGTCCCTTTCATTCTGCCTGGGATTTGATGGTTCCTGATTTGAGCTTCTTCGCAAGCTGTTTTTGGTGCTTTTAATTTATATAACTCCAAGTAGTAGTTGTTTATTCCTAAACACCAATGTCGGGAAATGTAGTGCAAATGCTAGGTTTTGGGGATAAAGCAATCACTGTCTTTAATTGGTATTTGTATTTTCCCAACAGATCGAAGGATTTTCGCTCAGAAAAATAGCACATTTTAACCTTGTAGATATTGAAAACGATGAGGTGATATGGGAATACAATCCAGCTGCTATTGACGAGACACATCTCAGAGACGGAGATTCTTCTAAAATGGGCAAGGTGTGTATTTTGTAACTTTGCTATACATGAATAAGATAGGACATTAAAGCCTAGTCTGAGGCTTGTTAAATCTATTTTTTTCAGTGGATATGTAGGATTTTCCCTTGAATTTGTACTCCTGAAATGTTATTTTACTATTTCAGTATCGAAAGTATAGCTTTTGGTGTACCTACTTTTATTTTACATTGTACTTCTAAAGTATTGCACACTGTGGGCTAAGTTTTTTACAGTGCTTAATGACTCAGAGAATGAATAACTGGAATAAAGATAAGAAACAATCCACATAATAAGATTAGGCTTGCAAAACTATGCAAGAAAAGGTAGCGAATCTCAAGATGCTGAGTTTTTTTTTAGTCTTTACAATTTATATTGATTCCTCATAAAAAGTGTTGACATATGCAACATAATTTAATAACCAGTGTATTTTTCATGCTTACTTGTTTTGTATGAGCTGTCTGTAACTTTCAATGTCCATAGCACCACTGTGGTGCTCCAATATGATTGTTGGAATCTCCAGCCAGGAAAAACTTGACTTCTGTCTTGCAATTAGATTTTCCTCTTGTCTGGGGAACAAAAACATTCCAACAATAGATGTTTATGTGGGTACTTGCTTCCCTCCAGCATCATTAAGGTTTATGGAACACTTGTCAATGTAAATAACAAGCTTCAAATTCCATTGAGGCTTTGGAAGACCAAAACCTCCACTCCATCTTTGCTTGCTTTGTATCTGGCAATAACAGATATGCTTGAACTAGCGGCTCACGGGTTATTTTTCCTTGAAAAAGTTCTAGCACTAATATTTCTTCATATTTAACAATCTAGGGTTGCCTGCCATTTTGTCCCTTAATCCGTTAAATTTGTGATAGGGTGGCGTTCTAGAGCCTGGTTCCGTGCGCCCGAAAGGAAAGCCTCCCCACCTGCCATATTAGGAATCCGACAGGAGGGATTTGGGTGTTGACCTGATATTTGATAAAGGCATATGGCTCAAGAATTATCGGTTATGGAATTTAGGGCCAGTGTTGTGCTTCATGTGATGATTCAGACGAACTGTTTTGAAAAAGCTTATCTTTCCACTGGCAGCCAATGAAGTTAATTTAGTTTATCAGATATATGGCCAAATTGCTTCAACCCAAAAAGTGTTCTTGCTGCTGCGTTATATTTGTGCTGTGCCTAGAGATAGTGTTCTTTGTGAACCAAGGTTATACAGTATTACCAACATCTATGTGTAATTGGCAAATTGATTTCATCATCAGAATGTTTAGAGGAGTTGTCATAAGGGGAAAAAATCTTCTCAATATCCTCAAGTGCTAAAAGCAGCACTTGGTGGGTTAAAGATAACCAGAATCAATAATCGTTCTGAGATATCTTACTTCTCAGGAAGATTGCATGCACTACCACGTTTAGCATGTGCTGTTTAACATATGTCTACTCCAGGTTATGACCATGCAAACAAATACTCTAATGTACTGTTTTGTAAGCAAGAATGGTGGGGAAAGGTAGGTAATGTGTAATGTACAATCTTTTTTTTGGTGAGATTTGCACACCTTGCTACTTTTGAGACAGCGCTCTACTGGCTTTATGGTTGCCTCATTGATATGGAGCTGATGTCACAATGACATCACCTGCAAGTCCCGAGCTTGTGGGAGTGGAATTTAAAAGCATAGGCCTTTGCTGGATTGCTCTTTTTGGCATGCACAGGAGCATGCAATGGGAGGGTGGGGTAGAGAAGGAGACCTAGCCTGGAGCCTTATTGCCTTCTTTCTGGAATACTTGCGTTGCTTGTGTAAAATCAGTCATGTCGGATCGGTGCCTCTAAAAGGCATACAGGCATGAATATAAAAAAATGTGTGCTGTCAATTGCGCTTGGGGATCACTGATGGTGTAAAAAAAAAAATTTGACGTGGGGATTGTGAATAGAAAATAAGATGGTGCAGAGACCGATAAGTTTTAGTATTCAAATTTTGCATGCAAGACTATACTAAGACGATCACATTGTGAAAAACCATCTAACTTTGCTTAGCTTGGAGGAATGGGTCATCCAACAAATTAAGCAGACAGTATGCGTAGACAAGATGCTCTTTCAAATTGTGGTTGAAGCTTATACATTTTTCATTTGAAGCCTTCCTGAATAATTGACAGTTAGAAAGAGTAAAGGGCTTTAGCGTGAATCCCATCTGCAATATAACCCAATGATTTCAGGCAATAATAGGGTACTACTGAGTTTACCATTTTCATAGTATTATGCATGGTATAGATTGATTAGAATTATATGTTAGTCCACAAGACTTTTAAGTAGGTCATAGGAAAACCCAAAATTGTTCACCGTACTGAAGTACTTTAGTACATAAGACCTTTTTATTGTTTTTCTGTTCCATATACTTTGTAGAATAACAAAAAAAATGTTTTTTTTAATATGTATACTTGTGAAGACATCTGGGTTTACTTTGCACGTTTTAGTTTCACAAATTGTTATTTTTAATGTTGATTTGTTGTCTTTAAATTGTACATCTCATTGTCTTCCAAAGTTACATATATGAATAGATCAGTAGACACTTGCTTCGCCCTATAGCTGTTAAGCAGTGGGCTTTATAAAGGCTGATGTAACATTAATGTGACGGACAAGCATCTCATAACATTGGTGTACACATGCATGTATTTGTGGCAGAACAATCACTATAGCAGGAAAAATGAGAAACGTGAGGCAGATTTCATGATGTGGAAGTGCCTGTAGAGAACTATGTTGTGGCTGTGTTGCGTTGGAGGAGCTATTGTGTTTTGAAAGCAGTAAGATCATTCTTTACAGGATGGAAGACTAGAGTGTGTAAGTAAGGAAGAAAGGGTATAGACCCACCTTCATAGGTACCTTATCTTTGTGGGTATCTGGCATATATCTGGCAGGATGTAATCGATCAAAAGTCACAGTGAAGGGGGGGGGGGGGGCGTACGTGAAAGAGGCCATGTGGGTTTCAGTAGCGTTTTACTTCGGTCAGTGTTGTAGGAACACGATCAGACTATATAATGAGTCTGAGCATTCTGTAGTCTGGTTCCTATTCTGTTGTAGATTGAGCATCAATGGTTCGGAAAACCATTGGCACTTTGAAACATTTTGTTAGTATGTATCATGGTGACATTTGCAGTCTTTTCAGGAGAGCAGAACCTATATGATTGCAATGTAGCCATATTGTAAGGGTGTGTGGCCCACATTCTGCTAGAATTGTGGTATTAAGGAATTACATGAGAGACTGTGTATTGTCTGTACTTAATGGAAAGTTTCTTGAATTGTACTCGAGTATTATCTGAAATTAGTAAGGACAAAAAGTAATGATGTGGGGTCTGTTTGAGCCATTCATGGTTTTATTATTATTAGTATACATTCATGGGTAACTCTTTTGACTTTGAGATGGTGTATGTTATAGGTAACATGAGCCACCTCATTTAGTAGGAGTGTAAATTGACCTGCAGCCTGAAATAAGTATGGTCTTAAAGGTTGTGGGCTTCAGCATGGGCATTATATATGTTTATCAATCTTGTTCTATATGCAGCATGAGGAATGATGTTTGCAATTCTAATTAAGCGAGTCGTAGGTTTGTGGTGTCATGTCAGACAGGTTTTTATTGTTTTTATCTATTGTGCTTACAGTTTGGTATTTGCAGCCTTTGTAATAGTTGCATTTAACATATGTAATTGCACCATAATGTGGACAGATTAGGCATTAAATATTACATGTTGACATCAGAGAATTAAAAAATAGGTTAGAAACAGTTGTAAGAGGGGTAAATACACCAGTGGCAAATTATCAAATTACATTGATAGTCTTTAGAGGGTTTATCATATCCTAGCAAGAGAAAATACAGAAGAGACATTGGCAATTATTCTAACCTCAATTTGTGAGTTTAGAACTGATTGAGAGGAAGGTTAGATACAATAAGAAACAAACTATTATTTTTTAAAACCTGGTATGTTCCTAAAGGAGGTTCTGTATCTGTGGTGTAATACACATAGTAGTTGACAATTGGTCTGGAGTCTTTCGGTTAGTCATTTATTCAGGTTAAGAAGGAATTTGATAATTATGTACTATACGTGGGAACCTACCAGCCATATTGAAAGTTATGATTAGTTTGAAGAACCAAGACATTGTGGAAAAAAGTAGAAGGGTATTCTATAGGTACATGATTACAAAAATGAAATGTCTTTGTTAAGAAATTGATTAAAGTGGAGGATACTGGAGGAGAAGTCTTTAGACAATGGTGTAACTTTGCTTCATTATTTAAACTCTTTTTAAATATCCAGAGCTTTCCCTTTGTCTCACTGTCTTATCACGGTTGCCATTGCCACTGCTGCTAGCTAAATTTGGGAACATGATCAATTCCAAAGCAGGTGAAGCTCCTCCGGCATTCATGGTATTCTTTTAAGAGTTCTGTAAGAGGTACTGCAAAGTCATCTTTTTGAATGTTAAGCTGGTGTTTCTGTGTCTTGCTTTTCAGTGATCTTATTGTAGTGCTCTTAAATGCTAAATCGCTTTGGCAAAGTGTCAGATATACAACATGGCTGTTTTTAGAGGTGATTCAGTGGTTGATTTTGTGGGTCTTATTATTCATATATTTATATCTGTTTTCTGATGCTCTCTGTTTGCATATTGAACTGTACTGACGTTTGTAAAAACACTTGGGATTCTAGAATTGTGAGGCTGTTGACTGTTCCCCATCTTTGAATTCTCTTTGGCAGAAGAGTGCTCCAACATTGTTACTCTTATGAAAATCTGGTGTAATTTAGATATGGCGTCTGATTGTTGGTAAGGAAATGTCAGACTTTGCATTGTCACAAGCTGTTATGCCACACGCGAGTACACCAAGTTCATGAGTTATTTACTTTTCTGTTTAATTAGATAACATGAGTGCCTTTATATACCCCACTGTTTAACTGCAATAGGGTGAAAGACGTGTCAACTGATCTATTAATGTATGTAAAATTGGCAATGAAAAATGATGATGATTGAACAATAATACTTCAGGATTTCTAACAATAATAAATAGAAGTAAAAAGTACACAGAAAACCTTGATACCTTCACAGCAACCCACCGATGTTTTTTGTTCTATAAAATGCATGGAAAACATACACATTAGAAAGCTAAGAGTCTTACGGCAAACAATTTTGTGGTTTTCTTTGCCCAAAACTCATGGGTACTACTATCGGAATCTATTCAGTCTCTTGAAAAATAGACAGTTTTCACAAACGCTTCTTCGTAATATATGCCCTGGGAAAACAGCAGTTAATGTTAAAATATGTTGATGATTGTCTCTAAATAAATAAAAGGAGAAATGCGCCAGTTATTAGTAGTTACGCATCCACAACACCACCCAATGCATTGCTCAGGATCTCACACATGATGGCACAGATCATATAATCATAAATTAGCAATCATTTTATGCTTGCATGTGTGTTATTTACTGATGTAGTGATATGTACTATTATTTATCATTCTCAAATATCGCTACACCTTCAGCTAAACTGTGGCTACACTCACCCATGTGGACATCACTCAGCGTGTATGGCCTTTAGCCATGTGCAGTAGGTGTTGAGTACAGAACGAGTGCCCTACGCCCTTATGGCTGCGCATTGTGGAGATTGAGATCAGGTCCTGGCTTTCGAATCATGAGTCCATGTGGACATAAGAACCTGTGCTCCGTCTTTAGCCGTGCACAGCGGTGGTTGAGCACATCACTGTCGACAGCCTTCAGTCAGGCCCTGCATCCAGCCCTTTTGTCGTCCCATTCCCCAGTCCAGCTGAACAAAGTAGTCTCCTACACCTGCAGCACTGTCCCCCTAATTCAGCAGCACGTTGAAAGAAAGGCTTTGCATTGTTTTACCATTCCTTATGGCAATAATTATTTCAACTTTCATTACCATAGTACTTTCATTGCAGACCCTGGTCAATTGTTAGACGCTGTGCCTAAAGATGTAAGATGTGTTTTGTATCAAATATTTCTTGTGTTCTTAAGGAGCAACAGTGTCTGGGCCATCCAAATGATGTTATCAGTGGTGAGGTGGTATGTGATGTCACCAAGGATGTCATCGATTTTGTAATTTGTAATGTTTTCTGTGATATCAGATGAGAGGTCATGGGCATTCCGTTAGGGATATTTATATGTGCACAGCTACTCATAACTAGATCATTTTACTGGTTTGATTTAGGCTTAAAAATCATAGGCATAAATTCACTTTGAGTGTAGTTTTTTCAGTGAGTTTATGGTGTGTTTTAAACGTGTCAATCTTCAGAGCAAAGTTATCCATAGCATAACTTTAGCAAAGTTTTTCTTTGAATTGTAAGGTTTTTTTTAACACTGCACCCGCCTTCCCTGTATGCAAGCACTGCTGCACATATCCAACTTATGCTGTCAGGCCTGGTCCCCTCTAAACAAAAACACAAGTAACCCCAGATCAGTTTGTCGTCTTGGGCCTCAGCAAGATGCAGCTGGAGTCCTGTGGCACAGTGAGTACAAAACCCAACCGTGAAGATGCTCATTGCACTTAAGGTGTTTTAGAAATTCTGGTTGGCAGAGCTGTGCACCCTGTCCAAGCTGGAACCACAATCCTAGTCCGGGTAAGTCACAACACACTCTAAGTTATCCTGTGCTCAACCTCTGGTAGCTTGGCACCAAGCAGTCAGGCTTACTTAAAGGGGCAATGTGTAAAGTATTTGTGCAACACTTCAGACAGTAACAGTGAAAGCACCATAAAAAGTCTCCACACTAGGTTAGGAAAATAGAGCTTAATGTTTTATATTAAACAAGACCAAAATGACAAAAATCCAACAAGTAGAAGTCAATATATGATTTTTTTTAAATAAATGTAAAATATCACTTTGAAGCAATGAGCGCTTTGGGTTATCTAGCCGTTCTGGACCTAAGTCAATAAATAGTTCAGACCGAAAGCAATGGAGCGCGGGCTGAATACAGGTACCCATTTAGGCCGGCTGAACAGCAGTATCTTGTTTTGGGCCTGCATCGATGTAGAAGAAGATGTAATGTGCGGCAAAAGTGATGTCAGTATTGGGCCATGCAGTGGGTGAGATGCGCCAAGATGATGTGTCAATTCAGAAGGCTATGTGCTGTTTCCAATTGCGATGCTCCTGCTCCATTCCACGCTTCAGTACCAAGACATGTGAAACTTAAAAGTATTTGTCCTGCCTTTCATGTTTAAATTTGTTTATATTGTTGCCAGGGTGGCTGTACCAAACATCTGTGTGCCCAGCGTCAACATTCAGCCTTGCTGGTTGCAGTGCAATTGTTAAATACACCAACAAGTTAAAAAGAAAAACTTTCAAATCCCCTCCCTCCCTCGCCCTCCCCCCTCCGGTGACTGCATCTCCTAGGCTATCCTAATAGCACTATTTAATGCTCTAGTCACTAGTTGTTTCGGCCGGGTGGGGATGGTCTGTCAGTCTTAAAAGTCTAAGGTATTCAGGACACGCAAGTTTTATGAATTCTTGTGACAGGAGTGTTATAAATGGGTGCCAAATCTCCCAGAATATGTCTCCCTCTCACTTGAGTGCTGAAGATAGCCTCTCCATCCTCAGTAAATCCCAAATGAGATGTAGCCATGCTAATATTGTTGAGATCTTAACCGTACCCCATAGAGCTAGTATAGTTTGATATGCTGCTCTAATTGCTAACGTGATACCTTTGCCCCTTCTCGAAGTGAGTGGGTACGTAAGAGGGCTAGGGCGACCCAGTAGTATGTAAGAGGGAAATCTGGGGAGCTGGATATCAAAGTGCGGGTCTACCTTAGCTGAGATCTCCTCCCAGAAATTTGTCAGTTTGGGGCAATCCCAGAGAATGTGTGTAAGTGTTCCTGTCCCTCCATTACATCTCCAGCATTTGTTTGCTTTTTTGGGATTCTTTTTTTGCAGGCGGGTTGGGGTTAATACCAATACGAGACGATTTTTGTGGCCCTCTCAGCACTGGAAGAGTTCGGAGTTGAGTATCTGGCCCTGTAGTAGATGTCCCTCCATTCCTTTAGAGTCGGTGTCCTCCCTAACTCACGCTCCCAGTGCAACTGGGCTGCCGTTTTCGGCTCTGGCTGAGGACCCAGTAGGATTTTGTATCGATCAATGACTAGGCGTTTGTCAGAATCTCGTCTGAGGAGCCATCTTTCAAAAGCTGTCGGGTGTTGCTGCGCAGCTGCCCTAATCTCCATGTTCATCACCCAGTGTCTGACTTATAATGAAACCTCTCTTCCTCAGATAGCATTCCCTCGTCTCTCAATGTATCAAATGGGATGGGACCGTCTGTTTCGTACAGATGGCCTATTGATCTACACCCTGGGTTTTGCAAAGCACCAAACTCTTTGGGAAGTAGCCCTGGAGTAAAGTCTGGGTTCTCCACTACTGGGGTCAAAGGGGATGGGAATGAGGTAAAGCCTTTCCTAACTCCTACCACATCCCAGACCTTGAGCATAGGGGCTGTAACCGTTGGGAGATACAGGCTTGGCACACAATACGTTTTTTTAAGGAAGGGGATCTTCCACATGGATGTGCACGCTATTGCACTGTCCATGAACAGCAAGGATTTCTCTGGTTCCGAGCGAGACCACTCCACCATATATCTGAGCGGAGCCGCTTGGAAGTAGCTTATGATGGATGGCACCCCTAAGCCTCCCTCTCCTAAGCCTCCCTCTCGTGGGCCCACACACTCAGCTCTTGTCTCATGCGAGATCATTTATTGACCCAGATGAAAGAATGAAAGGCACTCTGTGGTTCCCGCAGTGCCCCTGGCGGGGTCCACATGGAGAGGGTCAGAAATACATAAAGTATTCCCGTAATGGCCATCATTTTTAAGGCTGCTACTCTTCCCAGCCATGACAATGCATATGAGTGCCAACTCGCGAAGTCAACTTTCATTCTGTCCAGTAATTCCCTATTGTCAATAGTCGTGATCTCTTGAGTTGTCGATGCAAGACGTATCCCTAGGTACGGATTGAGGATTAACAGTTAATCAAGTACTCTCACTCAGGAAAACCGTGTGTATCATGTGAAGTTGTCAAATTCAGCGCCAGGGATTTGGATAAATAGACACGGAAGCCAGAGACTGCTCCAAATCTCTCCACTTCAGCTAGAAACTCCGGCAGAGAAACTCGTGGATTGTCTAGGGAGGCAATAACATCATCCTCGTAGAGTGTAATGCGGTGGTCTTCGCCCCCGAAGCAGATGCCTCTTATGTCTGAGTCATCACGAACCATCTGTGCAAATAGTTCCTTATATAATGCAAAGAGCAAAGGGGAGATGAGGCACCCCTGACGTGTGTCTTATCGGATCGGGAAACTCTCTGAGATTCTACCGTTTACCCTAGCGGATGCCAGTGGTCTCTCATATACAATCTATACCCATGAGCAGAACTTATCTCCAAATCCGAAATGCTTTAGAACCTCTGCTAAATAGGGCCAATGTACTCTATCGAAGGCCTTCTATCGAAAAAAGCATAATTTCACATTGGGAGCGGTGTGCCTTATCTATTAGGTGAAGGAGGCATTAAGTGTTGTCGGAGCATTGTCTATTAGGAATGAATCCTGATTGATCTGGGGCGACCAGACCAGGCATTTGTGGCGCGTGACAAGCGGCTAAAATTCCCGTAAATAATTTGGTGTCCACATTTAGGAGTAAAATAGGTCGGTAAGAACTGCATGCCACCTTGTCAAAACCAGGCTTCGCTATAACGATGATGGTAGCTTGCAGCATTGAAGTTGGGAGCATATCTGCGCTCGTAGATGCATTAAAGACTTTAGTGAGTAAGGGAGCTAATATACTGCAAAACGTTTTATAAAACAGCGATGGGAATCCGTCAGGTCTAGGTGACTTATTGGGTGTAAATTTTGAGATTGCAGTAATGACATCTTCTATCCTAATAGGGTTGTCTAGACCTGATGCTTGTTCACCCGTTAATTTGGTGACTGTGGCTCTCACTAGATAGGTTCCAATTTGCCCCGGAGGGTGATCCTGCGCTGCGTATAAATCCTTTTGGAAGGCTCTGAATCTGGCTGCTATCGTTCATCTTCACCTATCACTTCTCCTGATTCGGTGCGCAGCCCCTCTACCATGTTGGCCTGGCGCTGCCCCCTAAGCTTGTCAGCTAATAGGCGCCCATACTTGTTCCCTCCTAAGTAATATGTTTGCTTAAGGCGGATGATCAAATACTCTGCTAGTCGAAACCTGCTAACTGCTTTCTTGCTGATTACAATTGCCTCCAGACCCGCGGTGCGGTGTGGATGCGCTTAAACTCCCGAACCTCTGTTTGAAGCTAAAGGCGCTTACACCAGTATTGGAACTTTCATAGATTCCCTTTGCTTGTATCATTCCCCGTTGTCGGGATGGGAGTCCCCTGTAAATAAAAAATACCATAGCCTCAGCAGAATGTGGTCACAGTACAGGACGATACCTTTGATGATGACCAAGGCACTATAACAATTCCTGACCCGACAGGGAATGGGATGACTACATTATTCCGGACCCCGCCTTTCCCGTCCCTTATCAGGTGAATTCTCCTCCAGCTGATATTAGAGGTTTTTTTAATGGAGAGGGCTTCTAAACGTTTCGCTCTGCCTATTCCATCTGTGCAGTCGGAATGGTTTCTGTATGAATTCAAAGAACCGTACAGAAAGTCAGTTGAGGGGATAAAAGTTATAAAGTCGCTGGCCACTGTCATGCCTGTGCTTCCTCATTTGGAAAATAAGTACAAAGCTCCAGATGACAGCCCCGCTTGTCTAGTCAGTCAACCGAAGCCGGATTCTGTAATTTCACAAGCGGCCCAGAGAAAATCGAGATATCCAGTGGCACCTCTTACCACACCACCGGATAAAGAGGGAAGATGGTTGGATAATGCTGGGAAGATTTTCACTTCCATATCCAGCCTCCTCGTCAGGGCGGCCAATGCCTTTGCTATTCTTGGACGATATGATCACCAGATGTGGTGCGATCTGGACCAGCTGCCTGAAGATGCTAAAGCCGAAGTCAAAAAGAGAAAGCACATCTTCTGAAATAATTAACTGTGCAATGGACGTTGCCACTACAGCTTTCCGCTCTCTCGCAGGGGCAGCAGTCCTCCGAATACCAGGCTGGCTTCGTGCCACTTGGTTCCTGCTTGAAGTCATAAACAAGATCCTGGATCTTCCCTTTGACGGTGAAATGCTTTTTGGGAAGCACGTTGATGATGTGCTGCAAGTCATAAAGAAAGATACCCATACGGCAAAGTCCCTTGGGACTCTTCAGTACCACAAAGATCCTTTCCTTGGAGTGAGAGGTGGAAGTTTTACATCATACAGAGGCGGATACCAGCAGCAGCGTTATTCTTCTTACTCGCAACCTTCTCAATCTTACAGGCCGCGGTATTCTCAACGTCAAGGCCAATCGTCTTCTTTCTCTCAATCATCCTCTAGAAGAAGGCAAGGGCGCCAGGGGAGGGATTCCTCTAAGCGCCAATAGCGGCTTCCCGGCTCTTACTACTGTTCCTTTGTCCCCTGTAACACCAGTGGGGGGCAGGATATCCCATTACTTCTACAACTGGCAAGTGATAACATCAGATCAGTGTGTTCTCAATATTGTTTTGTCAGGCCATACTCTGGAATTCCAACATCAACCACCATCCAAAGCACCTTGTGCCACCGATTCCAAACATCTACACCTTCTACGTCTAGAAGCCCACCAACTTCTTCTCAAGGGGGCGATAGAACCAGTTCCCCCATCCCAGCGGGGAAAAGGATTCTATTCCCGGTTCTTCCTTGTTCAAAAGACCGTAGAAAAATGGTGCCCAATTTTAGACCTGAGGGAGCTAAACACCTACCTCATAAAACTCTCTTTTCGGATGGTCTCCTTGCATGACATTTTGGAGCTTCTCAATCTAGTAGATTACATGACCACCCTGGATCTCGAGGACGCATACTTCCATGTCCCCATCCACCCGGTCCACAGGAAGTTTTTACGCTTTACAGTAGCCAAGAGCCCCTTTCAATTCAAGGTCCTACCTTTCAGACTCCGATCCGCTCTGCGGATTTTCACAAAGGTGCTAGCACCAGTCTCAGCCTTTCTCAGAAAACAAAGGCTCCAGGTCTTTCCTTACCTGGATGACTGGCTGGTAAAAGCTTCATCTTATCAGGCAGCAGTGGACCCGGTCGGAGAGTGCAGTCACCTGGCGCTTCAGCTCAACACGGAAAAGCCAGTCCTATGCCCGTCCAAGTCGGCCAAGTTCCTCGGATCCGTTCTTGACATGACTTGCTGCAAGGCTTTCCCGTCACAGGAAAGACAAGCAAGACTGATGGCCTCTGCCCATTGGTTACTAAAAAGGTCACTTTCAGTTCTCCTTTACAAGTCCCTTCTAGGGTCAATCTCGACCTGCATTCCCTTGACTCCACATTGCAAGTTGCGAATGGGCCTTCTTCAAGAGCAACTTGATTTGCAGTGGCGCCAAGCAGAAGACTCTTTTGAGGACAAGATCACAATAACTCAGCCTATGAAAGACTCTGCCAGTTGGACGGTCAGAGACAATATCTCTCAGGGTCTCACCTTCAAGGTCGCCCCAGCTCCTCTAATAATTACAACAGACGCCTCTCTAGAATGCTGGGGAGCAGTCTTGCAAGACCTTCAGGTGAGCTGGCTCTGGCTACCGCAGCATCGCCTTCTCCACATCAATCTGTTAGAACTCAGGGCGATTCGTCTGGCCTTACAGACTTTCCTTCCACGAATCCGAAGATCCCCTGTCCTGGTCTGTATGGACGACACGACGGACATGCATTATGTCAACAAGCCAGGGGGAACAATGTCTCGTCTTCTATCCAAGGAAACTCAGGAGATTTGGGAATGGGCTATCGAAGAGCAAATATCTCTCTCGACGGAACATCTTCCAGGCTCCCTCAACAATTTAGCAGACACTCTGTCTCCTCAAGTCAGTAAGCCATGAGTGGGAATTAGACCAACACACTCTGGAAAGGATATTTAGTCTCTGAGGCACTCCGTCCATAGATCTGTTCGCCACTCCAGAAAACAAGAAATGCTGAGACTACGCAAGCAGGGAGCACCATCTGGGATCATTAGGGAATGTGGTTTCAATGGCCTGGTCAGGCGCATTTGTTTACGCTTTTCCTCCGATCCCGCTAATTCACAGACTTCTCAGAAAGCTCAAGGCGGAACCCTGCATGATGATTCCAGTGGCCTCGCCAGTTTTTGTTTACGGAGCTACTCCTTCTCTCCCTGGATCGCCTAGTTCACCTAGCCTAATTCCCTCTCTGTTGACGATGTCCCAGGGTCAAGCGGTACATCCAGATCCGAGCTCACTTCAGTTATCAGTGTGGCTCTTGAGCACTGAGAATATCAGAATCTAAATATCTCGCCAGAGTGTAGAGAAGTAGTAGCGCAAGCCTGAGCACCAAGTACAAATAAAACGTATCGCTTGAAATGGAAGCGTTTCTGCATGTGGTGCCGGAAAGAGAAAATCCTCATCAGATTTTGCCATACATCTTGGCATTCGCTAAATCAGGTCTCGCTCATTCCTCTATCCTATCAAGGTGCACCTGGCACATTTCTAGATTCAGACGAACTTCTTCTGGACCTTTCCTCTGGTCAGCAAGGATCGTTAAACAATTTCTGAAAGGACTTTTTAGAGTTTTTCCACCAGTTAAGCCTCCACCACCTCTGTGGCAGCTTAACTTAGTCCTTACTCAACTCATGAGACCACCTTTTGGAACCGTTCTTGCAGTTCAAAAAGGAAACTGATTTTGAGGACGAATCCCAAATTTATCCCGAAGGTCCCTTCAGACTTTCATTTGAATGAACCTGTGATTGTCAAGTCCTTTTGTCCTCGACCTACTACTCCAGCGGAGAGGTCCCTTCACTTGCTGGATGTTCAAAGGTGTTTGAAATATTATCTCCAGCGTACAAAATACTTCACAAAATCTACACAGCTCTTTGTTGCTTTCAGTGCCCCTCGCAAAGGTTTCCCTCTTTCAAAACGGGGGGTTGCACGATTGCCAGCGCGATCCAGTACTGTCACCAAGCAGCTGGTAAGCCCCTAGAAGGGCGAGTCCTGGCGCACTCTACGAGATACATGTCTTCTGCAGCTGCTCTCTTCGCCAGAGTGCCGATTAAGGACATTTGCAGGGCAGCGACATGGAGCAGTGCCCATACTTTAACGAAACATTACCGCTTGGACTCTTCCAAGCGTAGTGACGCTGCAGTGGGACAGGCAGTCCTGAGGAACCTCTTTCAATAAGTGGTGAGCTTTCCCTACGAACCCTCCTTCCTTTTAGTGGTTTTTCGCACATTTTGTAACTCATGATATTCTCTGACTGCTTTTGATAACTTGTATCTTTATTGACTGTTGCGTCTTGCAAGGTTTATAACAATGTATTGTTACACAAAATATGCGTTTCTAACTGCTAGCTACTCTGATACAAGCAATGGGAATCTATGAAAGTTCCAATACTGGAGTAAGAAAACAAGTTACTTACCTGTAACTTTGGTTCTCCAGTATTGGTAACTTTCATAGATTCCCATGCACCCACCCTCTTCCACTTGGAAAGCTCAGCCTCTATCATCTTCTGTTATACTGTTACACAACGGCTACGAAAATCTGAGGCTCGCTCAGGAAGGTTCTATGGGGTGAGGTGTTCTGATTGGATGTTCAGTCTGTTTGGTCACTTTTGCAAAAAGAGGTGGATATGCTACAAAATGAGATGAGGCCTATGCCTTTTTTCTTTTTTGTACCTATGTCTATGGTGTTTTTTATTTGCCGGGGACTCCCATCCCGACGACAGGGAATGATACAAGCAGTGGGAATCTATGAAAGTTACCAATTCTGGAGAACCAAAGTTACAGGTAAGTAACTTGTTTTCTTCTCTAGCCTGGCCTTATTGTCGGCGGCAGACAGCTATTAGCTGTCCTCTGACATCCCAGACCATTGCTGGTGAGGATTTGGGCATTCATTAATCTCCAAGTACTTCTTGATCGCCCTCTCCAACTGTTGAATCGTTTCTGGATGACGGAGTAGCGATTCCTGCAATCGCCACCTTCGGGCATCCCAGCGCTGGGGTGGAAGAGCGAGGTCGAATTGGGCCGCTGAATGGTCCAATAGTGCTCGAAGCTTGATTTCACCTGAGCGCACCGCCATCCGAACTTCTCTTGAGCCTAAAAAGTAATTGAGGAGTGCATATTTATTTTATTTATGGGCTTGTAACGCGCCGGCATCACACCCGAAAGTGTATCTCCGCGCGGTGCTGTGAAGAACAGGACGGGCAGCGCTCCAACTAGAATAGAGTTGTCTTTAGGCGTTTCCTAAAAACTAGATGGCTCGGGCACTCTCTAAGGGAAAGGGGGAGATTGTTCCATAGGCGCGGGGCCATAATGGAAAGGGCACGCCCTCCCTGTCTGGTCTTGTAGTGTCTAGGAACCTGGAGTAATAGCTCTGATATGTGATTTATGTGCCTGTAAATAAAATGTACAATTCCTTGACTCAGGATGTCGCTCCGCCACAACTCTTTCAGACCCAGGTCTTGTCTCCATCGTGCCCCTTCCTCACTGATTGCCCCTGCTGCCCCCTGTGGTTGGGTCGAGCGATCTAGATCATTGTGGAATACCAAGTTCAGGTCACCCCCACCAGAATTATTCACTCGTCGTGTGTCGCCATCATTTGGATCTTATGGATCCCAATAACATAGAGTGGGTGCCAAAGTGTATGCTGTGTCCCAGGAGTCACTGATGTCTACTACTTTAATGTCTACTTTCCCTGGAAAAGACCGTGAGAACAGCATTGCAACCCCAGCCGAATTGCGAGTCGGTGAGGAGAAAGATTATTGTGTGAAGGTTCTAGATTTGAGTCTATGCCAGTCCCTGCACACCAAGTGTGTCTCCTGTAGGAGGCATATGTCTGCTTGTGTGCTTTCTAAGTAGGCGAGGATCGCTTTTCTCTTTATTGGATTATTCAGCCCCTTGACATTGAGAATAACCACCCTCTGGGTCTGTGATCCAGCCATCATATCAATATCTTAAGGGGGATCCCGCCTCCTCTTATAGGCTTTCCTCCCATCCTCCTGGTGTCCCCGGACAGTGCATTGTGAGGCAAGGATGAAGAACCGTGTTGGCTAATTAGCAGGCACCTGTAAACAGTCCCCAAAAGAAAAGTATCAAAAAACCAAAGTCTCTGGGTTAGGGACGACCGAATGTGGGCCATCTCCATACCACTAAGAAGTCTGTAGTTTGAGGTGGTGGATCACGTCTTGCAGTCCCCAGCTCCACCAACACCCCCCCCCCCCCTTTCCCCCGCTACTCATCTCTGAGATGCTATAGTACCTCATGCTGGATCGTTGCTGGAAGTGTCCTTGGTTAGCTTGGCCAGGAGTGTATTTCTTTCAGTTACCATTGTTTCAAGGTCTGGGGCCGAGCCCCGACCACCTCCGGGCACTTTACTCCATCTCTCCCTGGCATCCTGTTGCTGCTTATTGGATCGTATATTCAACCGGTGTTCCTCTTGTAGCTAGTTTAGAGGAGATCCACCGCTTATGTTACAGAGTGGAACTGTCGGAGCTGGCCTTGACACTTAAATATCAGTCAGAAGGAGTAACCCCATGAGTAAACTACTTTATGTTCTCGCAGAAAAGTTGTAATCGGCCGCAACTCTTGATGTTTTTGGAGCATCAAAGCAGCCAGGTCCTGATATAGTTGGAGAGTCTGTCCTTTGAACTATATGGCTGGGAGCTCGCCGGCCTTCCTGAGAATCTCTTCTTTGAGGGTGAAGTTATGAACACATGTCAGAGTGTCTAAGAGTTGCGCCCATACAGCGCCCCAGCTCCCCTTTCTATGTCATGTACGCCTCTAAAAAACGGTGATGGATCAAGCCCTGATCTCTTGACTGGGTAAGAGTATTCTGCATCATTCAGAAACTCTGTCCATCACCACCCCCTTTTCCAGAATCGATTTTGTCCACACTAAGTGTGGGAGGGTATACTCAGACGTGAGTCCCTTGCTCATTGCACCATCAGGATTCAAGCAAGCCGGGCCGACGAAGCTGAAATGCCAGAAACCGGTCCCCGGAAGCGTGTTTCCTTCCCAGTATAAGAATTGGCTTGGTTGATACGAGGGGGGTAGCGGTGGTAATATGACAGCTCTCCACTATTTGTCCTGGAATGTCAATGGCTTACGAGGGAGAAGTAGGAGGGGAGCGTATAATGCAGTACCTGAGGGACTCCCCGGCGCAAATTATTGCAATTCAAGAGTCACACCTTCTTAAATCAGAGGCAGTAGAGATACTTAAAAAACAGAAATGGGTCGATAAATTCAGCTCTACTGACCACAATGCTAACATTAGGGGGGTTATATTTATTTTTAAAAGAGCTGCGAAAGCCCAAATCTTGGAGTGTATAGAGGATCATACAGGGAGATGGCTGATATTGAGAGTTCAGTTGGTGGGTCAACGGTACACCTTGGTGGGCTATTATGGCCCAAATTCGGATGATCCGTCGCATTTGGATGCCGTCAGAAATCATTTGCTACTTTTTCAGGACCCGGTGATTTGGATGGGCGATTTTAATATTGTGCTGAATCCTAAATTAGACAAATCAGCAAATTCGCGGGCCTGTAGTTCACCAAAGTCTAGGCGAACTCTATTAGCTATTATGGTCCAGCTAGGCCTGGCGTACCCTTGGCGGGAAAGAGCAGGCAGTAAATTGGGGATTTCATATCGGAATAGTCGTTTCAAGCACTCATCCAGAATTGACTATGCTCTGTTTACTTATAATTTGAAAGACGCTTTAATAGCGATTGATTATCTTCCATCTCACCTGTCAGACCACTCAGCTCTTGTTTTTTCAATTAGATCCGACAGTAGGAGGCAACATCCTTCTTGGTCTTTTGACCGGACACTCCTACTTGAAGAAGGTGAAGTGAAATTCCTGGCCGCAGAGACAACTGCTTTCTTTGAAATTAATATGGAGTCCTCCTCTCCAGAGGTGGTTTGGGAGGCCTTTAAGGCCTTTTTGAGAGGCTGCATCACTAATAGGTCCTCATATCGGAGTAAAAAATACAAAGATATGGTAAATAGTTTGGAACAAGAAATGAAGGGCATAGAATCCAATTTAGGTCAGTCTCTAGGTTCTCCTGAGGAGCAGTTAAAATTGGCTGAGCTAAAGCACCAACTAGAAAATATACTACAAGAGAGGGTTAATAAAAGATGGAAGGCAAGTAAGATTTCCCATTTTGAGTTTGGAGAGGCCGCGGGTAGAGTACTGGCGTGGAAAATTAAATCGGACCAAGCTCAGAAATATATTAGAGAAATCAAGGTGGAAGGGGAGGCGGTACCAAGGACAGCTAGTCATGAGATAGGTAAAGCCTTTTATGAATTCTTTGAGACTATCTATAGGGAAGAACTGCCTGATGATCAGATGGCACGAAACACGTGGCTGAATGGAATAGTGCTCCCAACCTTAACAACACAGAGCAATAGTTTAGAGATTGCAATAACAGAGGTAGAGGTAAAGGAAGCAATAAGACAGGTAAAAAAAGGGAAAGCATCTGGTCCAGACGGTCTCCCTGGGGAGATCTATAAAGTATTGGGGGAGAACATCGTCCAAGTAATGACAACCCTATTTAATGGTATCCTCAGGGAAGGAAAGCCACCACCAAAATCTTGGGGTGAGGCCACAATTGTTCTTATACCCAAACCTGGGAAGGACGTATCAGAGTGTGGGTCCTATAGACCAATATCTTTGCTGAATAGCGACTATAAGATTTTTGCCGCAATACTTTCAGCAAGAATGGGTAAGGTAATGGGCACCATTATTCATCACGACCAGAAAGGCTTTATTAAAGGGCGCCATCTTTCAGATCTTACACATGATTTGGTAGGGGCTATAGATATTGCCTCTGCTTTTTCCCTTCCACTGGCCACCTTAACCCTCGACGCAGCTAAGGCCTTCGATAGGGTCAATTGGCCCTACCTAAACGAAGTGTTAAAAAGGTTTAACTTTGGGGAGGGCTTTCGCAGAACTATTGCCTTACTCTATCGAGCCCCTTCAGCTAGGCTGCTGATTAATGAGATATTGACAGACCCCTTTAAGATCACTAGAGGTACGAGGCAAGGTTGTCCGCTTTCTCCCCTCCTTTTTAATTTGTACATTGAGCCGTTTGCCCAGGCTTTGCGAGCAGACGAAAATATACCATCATTCAAGTTTAAGGAGTGGGAGAGGCGGACGGCATTATATGCCGATGATATCTTAATCTTTACCTCGGATCCGGTGTTGTCCTTCCCTGCCGTGATTCAGAAGGCTGTAGAGTTCGGCAAGATCTCGGGCTATAATATCAACTCAAGTAAGACCGAGGTTATGGTCTGGAATATCCCGGACCCACGGTTAGGCATTAATATCACCACTTCTATGCGCTATCTCGGGATCCGAATCACCCAAGACATTGGGACCATTGCCCAAACTAACTTAGATCGAGTCTCCAGGGAATGTAAGGGCCTATTGAAATCTTGGACACACTTGCCACTTTCCATAATGGGGAGGGTCAACTTAATAAAAATGTCTATCCTTCCCAAGTTTATATTTATATTTGGTGCCATTCCTTTGGGGTTTGATGTGAAGATGTTGGACAGATGTCAGCGAGAGCTTAACTCCTTTATTTGGAATTATAAGTCAACTAGAATTGCGTGGAAGAAGTTGAGGAGGAGAAGGGAGAAAGGGGGCCTCGCCCTACCGGATTTAGTGTACTACGCTTGGGCCTTTCAGTTGTCCTACTCCAGGATGTTACTAAAAACACCATCGAGTCTTCTGGAGGTGGCAATGTATAAAGCCATGTTAACCGGAGCAAATCTACCAGCTGACGGATTTCTATTTAAATTTGGGAGTCAGAAATACTTCAAGAAAATAAGACTGAAAATTATACAGTCTTGGGCTAGGGGCTGGCTAGCCATTAGAAGAAGATTGGGGCTGTCTTACTATTCTAATTTCGCTCCCATATGGGACTCACCGGGTTTACCGGAGTGTCTTAGGGACAGCTTATCTTCCTCACTAGAGGAAGCTGGAATTACTAGATGGGGAGAGTTATTGGTGGATGGATCGATACTTCCTTGGGATGTATTGCATGAGCGTATAGGTCCAGCATTCTCTAGATTTAAATTCATCCAGCTGGAAAGCTGGGGGAGAGCCCAGCGGTGCAAAGATGTATTATTTGGGAAATCAAGCTCTCTGGAGCAGCTGCTACTAGAAAGACCTAGGGGTGGTAAGGAGGTGGCCTTCTGGTATTGGCAGCTTCTGGAGGAAACCGATGGGGATTTCACCCTTCCAGATGAATTGTGGGGAGAGACAATGGGCTTACAATGTGAGGAGATACGGTTAAGATCTTTTGCGCTCCTCTATAAAGTGGTGAAGCCATCATGGCTGAGGCGCAACCATTTGTTCACAGCACACCGGGCTTATATAACACCGCAGAGACTTTCCAAATTTCTCCCAGACAAGAAGTGTAATAAATGTAATTTACCAGGAGCTTCAGATATTCACACGTTCTTGGAATGTCCCAACATCGGTCAGTTTTGGGAGGAAGTGCTGTCTACCTTAAATTCCATTATGAACACATCATTAGTAATTTCATTGCCACTAATCATCTTTGGAATCGAGGACAGTATTTCTGGCGAAGCAAGATCTTTTCTGTTTTATGCTATTCTGTTGGCTAGGAGGCAGATCTGCATACGGTGGGTGGAAAAATCTGCTCCAATATATTCGGATTGGCTCACGTCATTATATGAAACATCAAAGGTGGACATGGCTAGAGCTTGCAATAACCGTAATCTGGCCTTTTGGGATCTGTTGACACAGTGGAGATAGTGTTCCGGGGTTTTTTTTTTTCCCCCCGGGTCCTATGATTATGCCAACAATACTCCTTGGACCGGGTCTGGCCCCGATACGGTGTTTTGGTCCTGCAGGTTGAGACCTACCTAGATGGAGTCAGCGTAAGAATTTAAATTCCCCTTCTCTTTGGGACTTCTCTGCCACCAGTAAAATATCTCGGAGTCCAGTTCCAGAGATGGGTATCATTTTCTTGGTTCCCTCTCTTGGTCGGGGACACGCAAGGTGGTTGGCATTTCCTAAGCAGTGGGTAAGGCAAATGAGGACAAAAGAAAAAAAAAAAAAAAAGAATTGGCTTGGTAGTTTGGTTTGCCCTGTTCCCATCATGCACTGGGACAGGAACAGACTAATTTGCATGTAGCCAGGTTCTGAGCTGGGATGGTGCAGTGAGCTAAAAAACGGTGATGGATCAAGCCCTGATCTCTTGACTGGGTAAGAGTATTCTGCATCATTCAGAAACTCTGTCCATCACCACCCCCTTTTCCAAAATGTACGCCTCTATGCACCGCCCTTCCGCATTCCTGGGGGTTCCTCTGATACGAATATTGTTCCTTCTGGACCGATTTTCCAAATCTTCTGCATGGGCCTGGAGGTCAAGTTGTTGGTCTGTCAGACGTATGACTTCTTGCTGAAATTGCTCTATTTCTTCAAGACACGTGTTCCCCTTTTCCCCGAGGGCTTCCACTTGCTCTCTCATGTCTGATACGTCTTTTCAAACAGCTTGTAGTGCGCTGCAATATATGGTAGATAACAGTGCTTTTTTAGGAGCCACCTAAGAGGAGGAACATAGTCATGCTGCTGAAACAGAACCATTTTAGGGGAGACTTGCTGCAGTCTCATGTCACACTCCAGAACAGGCTATTTATATTTCATGTAATACATTAGGTTAATCTTGGGGTGAAAACTTCCCAAAAGCTTGTCAGTGAAAGTTACATAGATCAATGATACCAGGACCTTCAAGACATCTCTGCCAAAATACTGGAAACTGAAAACTAATCTTCCCTCCCCCTAAGGCCGTGCTTGTCCGCCCACCCACACACGCACGTACCACGCACAAAAGAGATCTTTGGGAACACTAGAGCGGCTCGCAGCAGCTCCCCCCAGAGGAAACAACAGCCCTTTGAGGAGGAGGGCTGCATTGCTGCAACCTGTGCCGTGCTTCGCCCGTCACTGCGCCCGTTCCAACCCACGGATTTGGGTGTTTGGCAGGACGAGGCGTTTCATCCAAGCAGTGTAGGGTATGAGTACAGGCCTGTCAACTCCCTGTGCCTGGATTTTCCCTGTTTTTGTTTCTGCCAACTGCCCCGACCCCCTACCCCCCAACCATGACCTGACCCTGAACAACTAGTGGATCACTGGATGAAACCCACTAGTCCCTGCAAGAGGGGGCAGGGTAATGGGTGCACATCCTAGAAAGGAAATAAGGAGAGCCTAACTACAAACCAGGGAGAAGCCCGAGATCTGGGAGCCTGAGCATCTAAGCTAGAAGCTGTCATTTGGCTTTGAGCACAAACTACTCCAGCTACTACCACCTACGGCCGTAGATACTGCTGTAGTATTTTTATAGGCAACTCTCCCTTCTATGTGCAGGTGGCGGCACCAAGACCAGGGGGAGGAGGTAAGTGAATCTGAAGGCTACTTTTACCCTGCTTGTACTAACTCAGTGTCTATACAGTAAGGGACTTCTGTTTACTTCTTCCTCGGCACAGCGGTGTGGGTTGTTTCCCCAAGCTCTCCTCGGTCTTCTGGATACCCTGAGCGTCCTTAGATCTCTCTCTTGCATGACAGAAGAATAAAGGAGGGTTGAAGGGGGGTGATGCACAGACTTTATCTAACTGGCACTAGTTTGTCACTGCCCCAACCCTAGCCCTTCAATGAGGAAACATAAGAGCTATACGTGTGCCGATACTGGCATTTCAACAGCTCCTTCAAACACAACAATGGATGCTTTCTTGACAATCACAGCTGGTATCATTAGCAAAGAAATTTAGTTGGCAGAGCGCTGCCTTTCTCTATCCTCGCAAACATCATCCCCCGTCGTGTAGTTCCTATAAATTTATATAGGATCTGCTTGTTTAGACAACATAAACTGTAGAACTGGTGTCCAGACTGAATCCAGACTCCCCGCTGGATATGTACACCTGTATACCAGCGTCTCTCTGTACCACTATGAACTCCTCTTACCAAGGATAAAATAGTCTCGGGCAACTCTTGAACATGACAACCCTGATCCCTCAGGGATCATAGAAACAGTACGGTACTTTTCTCGAAGTCACCTGTGCTCACTTTGTCTCTGAGACATACACAGAATAAACGATGAGTAACGATGGGGACGTTTTCAATAAGCATTTATTGAGCCAGTGTCATTCTAGTGTAAAATATGTGTGCTGCAACAACCATAAGACCGAAACAGATATAAACCATTACAAAACAGTAAATGGATGGTAGATTTCTACCATAGTGCTAAAACAATAGATATATGCAGGTATATAGATACATGACAGGAAAAATCCGTACTCCTACGATGCTAACCCTAACTAGATGTACCTATCATATTTGTAGGTGTAAAGTTCCTAGGAACGAACCAATCCCATTACCTGGTGTGAGAGACTGAAAAGACCTGTGGTGGTCTGGACGGACAACCCCACAAGGGATATCAGATAACAGATGACTGCGTAGTTGAGTATCTGCGTGCTGGAACTTCAGCGTCCAGCTTCAGTGTGTCAGCATGGAAGTCTTTCTTCTCTCTCTGCCCCAGCTAAGATATGATGTATATATACCCAAAAAGGTACCCTCAGGGGTTCTACCTTGCTGTGTCATGTTGGCTGAGAATGACGAAAGGGATGACCCTTATACATAGTTATTATGCAGAAGATAGTAGTCCTGCTTTGGTTGTGAGAATTTTCATGCATAATAAATGAGGCTAGTTTTCAGAGAAAATTTGCACACAATATTTATGTTGCGCCTAACTAGGTAAAAGGTCATCACAAACTCGTTATGTAGTACAATGGTACAGTAAATGTAGGTGAAAGGTTAGGTGACCCAGGCCTATATTGGGGTATATTACAAATCATAACACCCACTCCTCATCTGACCAGATGACAAACTAAACAAGTTTGAGCTATTGGCATTGCAAATAACAATGCCTTTTATTTTTGTTTTTGTTTTAAAAACAAATAAAAGGCATTGTCATTTACAATGCCAATAGCTTAAACTGGCATAAATGCGAGACCTATTGTATTGCAAATACTTGCATATGTGTGTAGGTGATTTTATGTACCAGTTTGTCTGCCAATATTTGCTAATACATGGGCCAACTGACTGTGTCTATGTTTACCTGTGAGCTTTGATCGATGTCTGTTCATTATTGCGAGTGCCTACTTCGCAGAGTTTTGTGTTTGCCAGTGTTCAACAGCATCTTTAATTGTGCTGTGGAATGGCATGTCTATCTGTGCCTTCCCAAGCATGTCAGTCAGTCTGTGTACGCGTCTGCCTCTGGTGTGTGTTTGTGAACCTAAGTGCCCACTGGATGTAAGCACTTCCTTAGGGAATATCGAACCCTTGTTTACACTGGCATGGCAACACTGAGAGCAGTGCTTTAAATGGACAGGTACTGTCCCGTACTGAGTACCGATACTTCCCAGGAGTAAACGGGTACTCTAAATAGAGTTATTGTACGTTTTTATTTCCAGTTAAAGAACTGTCTGACAGGACACCTCTCCACCACATTCCGGGAGGAGGGGGAGGGCAGCCAAAGAATGCAATAAGTGCCTTTTCCAGACTTGTGTTAGGAGCCGTTGCACCATTTCTGCACCACTCTCCCAATCGTAGTTGTACCCCACGCCACTGTGCAGAGACGAGCGGCTGGGGCGAGTGTGCTGTGTGTGTTTTAGAGGATGGGATTGTGTGTGTTAGGGCTAGCAGGAAGAAGAATTACATGACCACTAAGAGTCTGGCACTTTGTCATGTTCGTAAAGTGAGAAACTGGCAGTTGCTGTTTTTTTTCTGAGGCGCTGTCACACTAAAACAAACAGGTCGCCTTCCTTGGGATGGATACCGTGGGCTGTAAATCTAACTGGTGCTGCATTTCCTCATTTCGAGGACTGTGGGCAAGATGTTGTCCTGTGCTGCTCTCATGTGTGGGCAGACGAATGGCCTCATTCTGTCGCTGGTGGTTTTTCTCAGTTTGGCATGCAGGGCACGTGCTTTCTAGAAACTTAACCGCCCCTTTCTGGTGCGATGAAGCACATCTTTGCTGCACTTTATTTAAGTTTGCTATTTTACATTGCGGGGAGGTATTGTAGATCTTTACAAGAGAACCAGTTATACCACACAAGGACACATTCATTTTTGCTGAGGCATAGGGAGATTAAGTGATTTGCCCAGAATGACAGGATGTTTAACTGACGCCGAGACTTGTGTTCCCTCGCTCAAAAGCCGGCATGTCTAGCCTCATCCTATCTCTCGCAACAAAGCGAGACAGAAAGTGATTTGCGAAGGGATGTTTCCCCTTTCTGCGGAATCAGTTGTAGGAGGGCAAAGTTAAGAAGCTTCACAGCAGGACTGCATATATGTGTGGCCAAATGTCTGCTGAGTTGAACGTCTAAGGCGTGTCTTTATGGTGTGGTAAATTTGAACTTTCGTGGCTTGTGTGAGTGTTGGTGTCTGCACGTGTGTACTTTTGAACTGTGTTGCATTTGCTATTTACGCACGCAAGTGTGTGGACTTGTTTTCAATTCTGCTAAAAATATTGACCTACTTGTCTATACGCTCTTTTTTCACGTGGGTTCACATACACGAGCAGGATCATACTATACTCTCATATACCATTAGAGTGAAGAAAGTTTGCCTGCATCAGAAGCTTGATTTTTAAATGAAAACAATGGAAAATGCACAGCCTAAATAACCGTACAGGAGGTAAACATTTTAACAAACTAAAAACTCATGTGTATGCAGCTTTTTCTTTTAGAAAGCGTAATTTGCCTGAGTTTGAAGAGAAGACTGATTTGGTGTGCACCGCGGTAAATAACATTGGTAAAATCAGAATAAGAGTAGTGACAGGGCCCATTGAATTTCCAAAGTGAGGCAGGTGAGTGAATTATCTAGGTCTTAATTCCTGTTTAAATTATTGTGGAAAAACAGTGGTGTCCACAACCCACCATACAGAGGCATTGCATTTTGGCATTTACCAGGACATTTTTTCAAGCAGTGCCTGAAGGCTTTTTGGACCAGTTACAACATAGCACTTACTGGCAAGTTCAGCACCCGTAATTCCGAAGATACCAGATACAGGCTCCAGGTGCCGGTGCTCTACCCAGGAGATTTTGAAAACAGCTAGGTACATTTAGGCTCTATTGGATGTGCATAAAACAGTCTTAAATTAAGCAAAACAAACGCTAATTGGATAACAGGGCTGTCACCGGTGGCATGAAAAGCAAGCGGCACTGAAAGCGATCTCCATTGTAAAAAAAAAAATAAAAAAAAAAAAAAAAATGCCTGCGAGTGGTGCGCGCGCGCGCCACAGCGAACATGTGCCTGGGCACGATAATTGAAACCACATGGCCTTTGGTGCGCGTAACGAACACCAATAGGCCATGGGCGGAGCAATGCGCCTGCTTTGGTCCATTGCATGGCGTCTTTCAGAAACACACGCGCGCAAAGGCCAATCACGGAAGCCAAAAGCAAAAGCACACGCACAAGCGTGTGCAATTCCAGGCTCCGTTTTGGAACCCCACCCAAAAGGGCGAGTCCTAAAAAGGGAATGTCCTTCTAATCAATCATAAAACATTGTAAAAAATGTCAGGGGTGTGGAATTTAATAAAATATCTACTTGTCCATGGGGCAGGTTGCTTCATAAATCTACTTGTCCTGTAACAAAATCCACATGTCCCTTTAGTTCCATGTAGTGCAGCAACAAATTATGCATTATATAAGAGCTCTGATATAGTCTCTCTTGATTATGCCAGGGCTCCTACCATGGTAGTGTTTGAATACTTGCAGTCCCCTTATGTTGCCACGTTTCCGCAGATCTACATATTGGGGCTAAAGGTAGCGGTCAGCAATAGTTCCAGGGTTAGAAAGCCCTTTTGAGTCCGTGCAAACCTACTAACATGCATGTTGTAAGGGTTTTCAACAACTCCTCTCTAATCTTTTCCCGTACTGACAAATGTTGGAAATTTACTCCTGACAATGACAGATGTAAACCTTCTTCCAGAGTTGGGAAAAAAGTGGGTTGAGGGAAAGTGAACTTCAAACACTTAGATTTCCACATGAGCAAATCTACACCTGCATATTTGCTCATGCTAAAATGCAGTTCACAAATATTTTCTAGGAGTACTATTTCTTGATCTACTTCTGTAAATGTTTGGGATTTCACGAAAGCCATATAGCTGCACTTAATGCAAGGACAAATACCATGGGTGCCCCTTTGAGACTTTCTTTAATAATTGGGCCCCTAATTTGGTCTGGTATTGACCATGATCGTTTGCTTTTATTAAAAGTCTGTCTCTCTCTCTGTATTGGCTGGCTTCACTGTGAGTGACCGCATTCTGCTTTTTCAGATGGAGCATATCGGCACACAAAGTAATTTTGTTCAGCGCGAGTAACTACTGTGGCAGTGTGTGCTTTTTGAGACCAAAAACAATTTTTGCTTTTGCCAATGTTTGTTACAATGGTGAGGGCCCGGCAGCTTCCACACCAATAAAGGTTTACAAAAACCATGCCAAAACAAGTCACACATTGACAAAACTAAAAAGCTGCCCACCAATTTCAGACCTACTGGCTTTGCCAATGCTTGTTTATTTTTGTTTCCCATAATATTATTGGAACTGGTTACACTGATTCTCCATTATGAATATTTTTGGGAAATACTAGAATGCATCAAAAACATGTTACTAAATGATGCTGCAAAGAAATGGTACCAGACATTTTACAGTAGTTTAGCTAAATGTTTTTTTTCCTGCTTTTATTTTTTTTATGAACATTTTATTTTGAAAGCAAAGTATCATCAATCTTGCTTTCAAGTTTCTTCAAATATTTGCATCAAATCAGAAAGCATTCTGGGAGGATTATACATAGCCTAATATTGCTAAACCTTAAAAACATGTGTGCACTTTTTTTTATACTGGAAGCACTGTCAGTAGTGCAGTTAGTGCTTACAAGATTTACTTTGAAAGCTCACCCTAATAATAAAGGTTTTCAAATAATGAACCATAAATACAAGTTTGAACAGCGTAAACATATGAATAAAAAGATTACCTTAACTGCAGACTGTGCCCTTCCCTGATCCATATTATGGTACTGCAAACTGGCAGCTAAAGGGTTTGCGCTGCAGGGGTGGGCCTACTTGTCCCAAGGACAAAATACACATGAAAACCTGTTGCCTTTGACCCTAAACAATATCTCCTGGGCGTCGGGCTATAGGAATTCCACATCCCTGAATGTTCAGAATAAAAATTTCTAAAGGTTTATAAAAAAATGCCTAAGTCCTTTATATATGTAAAAAGCTCTACAAGTCCTTTAAAGTATGTCCATATATATGGTTTGAGCAACTGAGAGCGTCTGAAAGCCATGGTGCTCAGCAAGAGTAAAGAAGAAAAATTTTGTTTAAAATTCCAATTTCGGTTGTTTGGAAAAAAGGCTGCATTCTTCCCAGCACATGGTGAGCCAAATGTTTGTGTCCTGTGTGGGAAACTCAACATCACTGCTGCTTGCCTTCACAGATGACGGTCCCTGTAACACCTTACAGATCAGGTCAATCGAGCAAAGATGATGATCTTCAGTTTCCACAGCTGATGCTGGGGAAGCATTTGAAACATCAAAGCCCGAGCAAAGGGCGGGCCGTCTGTGGCCGTCAGGGGCTGATAGAGGCTGGGCTGGGCCACGTCCCTTTCTGTCTTCCGGCCGCTAACACACACGCTCTGTGTCTGTCCCCGTTCTGTAGCTCAAACCATGTCTACTCGATCAGGAAAGCCCCTCAGGGGAGAATTGGATAGGGGATCTAACGCCGCGAGCCCTGTTATAGGAACAATGGACCGTTTTATCACCAGGGTAGCGGCGGTGATTGAAAAGGAGATCGCCATGTCCGAGCGCCGTCTATCTGAAGTATACCTTCCCTCAAGACGCTCATCCTTGGGGGCAGTCGCCCAGTCGCTCACACCAGCCATTGCCCGGGTCCAAGCGGGTACCCCTCCTAGTATGGTCGGTGTTCCCTCAGAACCCCTCCACTTGACTGGTATAGAGCAAAATATAGATAGGCTGGAAAATCTGGTTGCTCTCCTTCCTACAGTTGCAATGGAAGACGGTGGCCCTAGTAACCTGTCCACTTCAATCCCACCTACTCCGACAAGTGATGTCATCAGAGATCCAGAATCCCCTAAATCGCTTGTACCCTCCACAGTTGTATCAGATGGGAAGTTAGCTGGGGTTTCACCTATTACCGTAACTCCTGATATTAGACAGGAGCTTCCCCCCGCAGGTAAAAAGTCGCGTAAACGCAAGAAGGGTAGGCTAGTGAGTCAGGCCGCCCTCTACCAAAGAGTAAGGAAGTCTCCTGTATCTAGCACGAGAATGACAAGGGGTGCTCCTATGCTGAACGAAACCGATATAGAAGGGGATGTACGGATTTCCCCCAAGGTCTCAAAGTCAACTGACATAGTAGCGGTTGAAAACATTCTGGAGAAGGTATATACCCTCTTGAAACCGTTACTAATGCAAGTTAAGGGCCTAGGGGAGAGGATTGACAAATTAGAACAGTCAACCTTGGACGGGTTACACTCACTTAAAACAATAATTAAACAAACAAACAGAGTAACTGCAAATAAGGATGTGGGTGTAAAAGGGAATGAATTATCAGCTCAGAGAGGACCTAAGCCCCAAACATCCCAAAACCAAGCTCCTCCTAATAGCCCAGTAATCCCAACCTCTAAAACTCCTCCCCAGCCTAAAGCAGGCCCAAGTCAAAAGGGACTCCCAACACATTCAGAGCCTGAGAAAAATAAGCTAAAGCCTCTACCTCAAAAACAGCAACAGACAACTAGTGGTAATAAGGTAGTCCATCAAAAATCAGAGGGTAGCAGCAAATCCAGCGGGCCAACGACAGGTAAAGCCCCTAGGCCTGTAGCACAACGTCCCGCCCCAACCTCCTCCTCACAGGCCCCCAGTATTCCCCCACGACGGATCCCCCCGATTAATCTCCCACCAGACTGTCAACCTTTTGTTGCTGTCATGGTTAATGTGCCTCCCCTAAAGGATGGCCAGTTCGAAAACCATCAATCTCTCAAGAATAAGTGTATTCACTGGCTGAAGGAAAACAAGCCAATCCCCCTGGGGGTGGATGGTATTATCCTAAGTGTCCGCAGAGTGGGATGGGTAGGGCAAGGGAAAAAAATGCTGGAGGGAGACTGTGTAATTATAAACTTCCAAGATTACAGAGTGGTACCATCCATTTGTACTCCTATCAAAAACATGGGGGCCCGGGGGTAAAACTGGTAGACCTCTCATATTTTTACCCTAGGCACCTTGTTGGTTCAAATGGAGGAAGTGTAAGTTCCACTAATTCTGGCCCAAACTGGGCCGGGGTTGTAGGGGGCAATAGGGAGAATCAAGTGTGGGCAATGGGCCCCTGTTGACTGGAACCAGCGAGTAGAGTAAAACAAGTAGGAGCACCACCCATTCAAATGAACCTTGCAAGTGGGTTGGGAGACTCTATAATAATTCCACAAGATCCCTGCTCTCCTCGGACAATTCCACAAGATCCCTGCACTCTGCGGACAGTAAGGGGGAACCCTACAGATAGGGGCTTTCAGGAGCCCAACGACCTTCCAGCTGTGACGGACCTAGTCTTTAAGGTTTTCAGCTGGAATGTCGCAGGGATTGCAGGAAAACTGGCCCTCCCAGACTTTACTGCATGGGCTGATGAGCACTCCTTGTGCCTCTTCCAGGAAACCTGGAGCCTGGTACCGGCTCATAGGGTCGGATTTTCCTCATTCTCCTTTCCCGCGCGGGTCTCGGAATCTGGAAGAGGCAGACCTTCGGGCGCCTTCTTATTTGGGTCGCGGCATCTCTAAATTGTAGAGTAGTGGACTCTCCCACAGGTTCCCCGGACATACAAAATATTACCCTTATAGATCGAAGGGGAAAAATTGTTTTAAATATCTTCAATGTGTATGCACGGGGCACAAAGGGTGGGAGAAAGTCTCCAGTAATAGCTCTCCTCGATACCCTGTTAAATAACACCCCCCATAAGACCCGCACCTTGGTTGCAGGTGATTTGAACTGCACGTTCGAGCCCTTGGGCTCGGACGTTTCCCTCGACCAAGATGAGGAGGATGCTAGGTGGGGGATCCCAGTACTGGACATCCCTCCAATTAAAAGGTGGACAGAAGTGGCGCTCCAGATATACTCCGAGTCTTGAATTTAATCTAAGGGCAGCGAATGGGAGGACTTTCTCGGATAGGGGGGCTGCACATACCTACAATAGACCAGGGCACACCTCTAGGTTGGATTATATCCTAATAGATGTGTGCTTGTGGCCTTATGTGAGGGACATGCAGGTGGTCCCCTCGACAGAAAGTGACCACAACCCACTCTCCCTAAAAATAGAACAATGGTGGCAATCCTCAGGGAAGGCCAACATCAAAGTGGCACCCGTACCACTAGATGAATTAGAAGTCTCCCCATGTGGTAGAAGAATTAAGTGGGCGAAACTGGTCCTATCCGAGGCAAAGGTTGGGGAAATTCAATCCCATCTAAACCGTACGGTAACATCTCTTGGAACCTCCTTAGAAGGGGTGGGTAAAGCGAGTGGGTTATTTGTTTCCCTAATTGAAGCCTTAACTAACGTGTTTACCCTGCACTCTAAAAAGCCGGGCAATATAGGAAATAAAAAATCAGGTGAGGGGTGGTACAACCAAGCATGTAGGGGCAAAAAGGCAAAGTTAGTTGAGGCAGTTAAATCTAAATCCCAAAGTGTGATCCAGGAAGCTAGGAAGGCCTACAAAAAGTCCCTAACTTTGGCTAAAAGGGAGTGGGAAGAAAATTACTGGGAAGACCTACTCCAGGCTAGCAAAATCAGGGATTCAGGGGTCTTTTGGAATCTTATAAGTAAACGGAGCAAATCCAACGCATCCATGAGACCCTGTAACATCCCGGCTCAAAGCTGGGTAAAACACTTTGGGTCTCTATACCTCCCACCTGATGGGGAACTGTCTGTGGGGAGGGATCTCACACTAGCAATCGAACCTCATGCCTACGACCTCTTCACTCCCCTAGAGATTGAGGGGGTTATAGGCTGGGTAGCACCTCGCAAGGCACCGGGCCCGGATGGCCTTCCGGGTGACCTCATGAGGGCTTACCCAGCGGAATGGGGAAGGATCATAGCAGCTCTCCTAAATGATATTATGAGGGGAGGAGTAGTGCCAGAATCCTGGAAAGGGGCGGTGGTGGTCCCTATTTATAAAAAAGGGTGTAGGGAAACCCCGGGAAACTATCGCCCCATAAGTCTGATAGACTCCACCCAAAAGATAGCTGGTAAAGCTATCCTTGGTAGGATCCTTCAATGGGTGGAGGAGAATGAAATCCTATCAGACTTTCAGGCAGGTTTCCGGGCTGGTATGGGGACTATAGAGCAGGTGTTTAGGTTGTCCCTTTTGGGGTGGAAGGTGGTGGAACTAGGCATGGGTAGTCTTTACTTAGCCTTTATAGACTTGAAGACTGCCTTTGACCTAGTTCCCCGGGAGGAGCTTTGGAGGGTCCTTCGTGAGTTGGGACTACCGCCTTACATCCTGTCCCTTCTCATAAACCTCCATGCCCACACCTTTGCACAGGTCCGCTGGGGTAAAAACGGAGAGCTCACTGAAAAGATACCAGTGTCTAGGGGCGTAAGACAGGGCTGCGTCTTGGCACCCACCCTATTCTCGTTATATCTGAATGGGGTGGTAAAACATCTTCAACATGAACCAGCCGACGCCCCCTGTCTTGGAGGTGTCCGCATCCCAACTCTGCTTTTTGCGGACGACACGCTCCTGATTTCGAAGACCCCACAAGGCTTACAGAAACTTTTAACACGATTCCAGGAGTTCTGTGATGCAAAAGGGCTAATAATAAATGTGGACAAAACGAAATACTTAGTTGTTAACCCACCAAAAAAATTGGGCCGCCCACCTACACTTAACTCTATTCCTCTAGAGAAAGTAGCCGAGTTCGACTACCTTGGTATCCGGATTACGGACAGGTTGACTTGGGCAAAGCACATTGGAAAAATGGTCCTCAATCACGGGAGAGTGGGAGGAGCTCTTATGAGGGAATACAGGGCCTCAACTAGGAGATCACTCACTCCAGTACTCGAAATCTACAAGGCCAAAGTAGCGACATCAGCCTTGTATGGGGCAGAACTGTGGGGCCACTGCCGACTGGATGCCCTAGTCACAGCAGAGAGCAAGCTTTTAAAATCCTTCATCTCTGTTCCACTGAGCACACCGTCAGTACCAGTGTGGATGGACACGGGATGTAAAAACATCAGAGATCAGGCCCAGCTTCGCCCGCTCCTGTTGTGGACAAGGATCTGGAGGAGCGAAGAATTAAAATCCTATGCTGATGCCCTGGGAGATATAATGAGCCAGGGGGGTTGGGCCAAGATAAGATGGCTAAAGGATACCAAAAAGCTTCTGGAGGATATTGGACTAGGATATTGCTGGTCATCCCGTTCAGCCCCCCCAAAAGAAGTTGTCAAGGCGCTCTATTGGAAATGGACTGCGGAGCGTCTAATCACTAGCTCCAACCATTGCAGGTCCACTGCCGCCTTTTTACAAATTAAAGACACTGTGGCCATTGAACCCTACCTGGACTTGATCACTCTCCCCCTTGACCGAGCTCTTTATTTTAAATTTAGAGTTGGTTTCCTCCCGCTAGGTGCTCTAGTATCGAAATGGTCTATAGCGGACCGTACTTCTCCCAACTGTGCATGTTGCCCGAATAAGGTTGAGACTGTTGTGCATGTTTTATTTGAATGCCCGGATTATGCAAGGCCTAGGAGCTTTTGGCTGAAACCACTCTGCCGTAATATGGGCACACGCAGTCATTTAGTGGCCTTGCGTATTCTAAGCACGGACACTTCCCCCCCCATTGTGTGTGGAGTAGCTAAATTTTTAAAGCAGTTTTGGCTCATTCGATGCAAGAGATTGTCAGTAGCTGTTTAATTCTCTTTTTAGCTAATTTATCAATGGACTTTTATATCCTTTTATCTTTTTAATATTCCATACTGACTTCTTGTGGTAATGGTTTTTTTATTGTACATTATACTGATTGTATTATAAATGTGCTTATAAGATATCTCTGCATATCGAATAAAAGCTTATGACTGACTGATCAAAGCCTGTGTGCCTGTAGTAGAGCCAGTATCCAATCCAACAGGAGCTGAAGCATCCCATGGTAGCTCTAAGAATGACATCAGCATGGGAAACGCTGAGGACACTGCACTATGTGGGCCTTTAACGGGTCCAGCAATACATCCACGTCCGGTGGCGCAAGTGTTAGACCGAGATCCAACACGCATTTTTGTCCGCAGAGCAAGCAGAGGAGAACAGGCAAAACACAGTCAATCCAGACTGGTCGGAATGATAAGAACCGAGAGTCGCTTAGCTCCTTATGTTGAGGTGTGCCCAGGTGGAGTACCATGCGGTCACTGTAACATCGCTCCAAGAGCCTTTTTTCCATCTCCTTGGTGACTGGGATTCCCACTACCAGTAGCAAGATTAGCGGAAGCCCTCCAAAAATGAGTGTATAAAAGCTGGAATCACTCCGAAGACTGTCTGAAAGGTGTTTAACAGTCCAGAACCTATGGTCTTAAATAGGTGTACTACAACCTTCGCATATTGTTAAAGATACGCTGTACTATTTCTCCAAAATGGAAAGGGCAGTTAGTTTGTACAAGTGCCTGTATTTCAGCTGAGCAGCTGAGGACCCTGAAATCTGAAAATCAAAAGCCTCTCGGGCTAAGGTTAGAGGCACATCTTTCTTTAAAAGCATGGCTTTCATTTGGCTCAGACTATCAAACCGTATAATGGAAACATTCAACGAAGGCCATAACTGCGCCTCCCTGACTGTGTGGGTCGGTGAAAACAATACTTGGATACAAAAAGTAACCCTGAAACTTAACGTGTGATTCCTGGAAGCATCCTGCAACAACCTTAATCATTCAGCATTAAGTAAGTCCCATTTGAGAGCAGCCTGAACGCTGGAATAATCACAGCTGCTGGGGACCCTTTTAAATTATAGGATAAGTTTGCAACTGAAACATCACAGGCCCCATGAAGCATAATATCCTGGCAAATGAGAGAGTCACTCATTAAATACTCGCAGTCTGTACTGCTGAGAAACACTTCAGTGTCCCCATTCCTGCATCTAAATCTATACTGTAATTCCCAAGATTCATGGATGAAGTCCTTACACATTGCTTCATATCTGCCTACCTGGTGGTGTTCTAGGCAATATTGAAATTGGAAAGTTGCTACCGACAATGTAATAACTGCCATTAATTAACCATTTTATGGATGGTGATTCTGCAACGGTGAAAGGTCTAATTTCTCAATGTGCAGCATTGTATATTTTGCATCTCTTTGTGCCATCCTCGTCTGTCTCTCTGATAGATTGTATGCAGAGAATAGAGACATACTTTTAATATATCCCCAGGGCACATGACTAGAGCACAATGGTTGTAGCGTCTAGCTTAATAATTGAATGGACCGTAACTGCCACTGCCTGTGTTGTAAGCTGGACAGATACTGTTCCATTATTTCTATAGCAGAAGATACAATGTTGCCCAGTGAATACATCCTGGATGTCAGTGTGGTCATACCATTGTCAACCACAGCCTAAGTTAACCCTGCCAATTTCATGGAATCTCTCTGCAGCTTCCTGTTGAGAGTTTTTCCAAATGTCATTATAGGTAGCGTACAAGAACCTTTTATGAAGTGGTTTCTGGGGAACTAGCAAAAAATCCCTTAAATTCATGTTGTCTGAGAGTACGGACAAGTGTTGTTTCACCGGTGTCCGTGTTGAGGTTCTTAGCCATTCTAGGCATAACTTCCCAACACTGTATGATGTCACCACCCCCGGATGTTCTCGTTGTACATAGCATAAGTCAGGCCTATGCATACTAAACCCTTCGGTGGTACTCTTGAATCTTGAGTGGCATCTAATTGTGTCGATAGGCCAAACCAACCATCCCTTCCAATTGGGGTCTATCGATTTGTATGAAATGCCATGCATGATGTCATCTAGTGTACCTTTACCATTTTCTGTATAGTTTTGCCATCCCTCCAAGTGTGAAAGCGTGGGAATACGAGGTCTGTTCAAGTCCTTAATCTTGGCTAACCCAAGACAGGAAGTCTGTTGCACAATATTGTTCGTTCAGGAAGATATGTTGTAATTTCTAATTTCTAATTTAAAACATTTATAAAGCGCAACGTGCACCGAACGGTTTCTTGGCGCTAGTGGAGGGTATTGGCAACAGAGACAAAGTAAGAACCTAAGGTAGAGCCGGGAAGGGAGGTTACACAGGGAAGGCCTGTTTAAAAAGAAACGTTTTTAGTTCCTTGCGGAAGGATACATAATGGGTAGCCGCACGAAGGTGGTCGGGAAGGGAGTTCCAGAAAGTGGGGGCCAAGGTAGAAAAATTGGTCCCACCCCACTTTTTGCGTCTGAAACGTGGGATTTGAAGGAGAGACTTGGAGGAGGAACGAAGCTCTCTGGGGGGAACGTATTCTTTTATTAATGAAGAAATAAAAGCGGGGGCAGTGCCTTGACGGGCCTGGAAAACCATGCAGGCGGTTTTAAACAGGGAACGTTCCTTGACAGGAAGCCAGTGGAGCTCCCTGAGAAGGGGTGTGGAGTGGTGGTAACGTGGGAGACCAAAGACCAACCGGGCAGCTTGGTTTTGGACCATCTGGAGCCTCCTCAGGCTGTATGCTGGTATGCCATTGTAGAGGGCGTTGGCATAGTCCAGCCGTGATATCACTAACGTGGCCATGATCATTTTGAGTGCCTGGGGGGAAAAGAAACGAGCGACAGTGCGGATAGTTCGGAGAGTGAGGAAGCAGGAGGAGACTACAGAGCTGATCTGAGAGTGAAGGGTGAGCTGATTGTTCATTTTGACCCCCAGTGTTTTGACCGTGGTAGAAGGAGTGGGGGCGGGACCAAGGGAGGAGGGCCAGAATGGAGAGTTCCAGGGACTGGAAGAACCCCTGGTAAGAACCAACTCGGTTTTATCCGGGTTCAGAATGTAGATCAAGGTCTTACATTCACCCCAGTTGTAGTATGAGGCATGCTCTAATCAGTGCCTCTACTCCAGGAATCTGCCATTCCTTAGTACCCCAGACTGATTTTATGTCTATAGTGTCTTTCCTACGTCGAAACCCTGTTCAGACAATTGCGTTCTGGGAGATGTTGTCCATTCATGAGCAAGAAAAAGACCACCACTAATAACTATCCAGAAGAGTAGGGACAGTATGCCAGTTGCTATCCAGAGTTGTATCCATGGTGCTAATAGCCAAAGATAGAAATCATGAAGTTGTTCTTTGCAGGAAACTGGAGCTCGCAGTGAATCAGGTTCACTTGGATTCAGAGAAAAAGTGTTGAAAAGGATGAAATAGCCAGATGCTGTTTGATTCATCTTTGCTAGCTTTCAGCAGGTTTTGTTGAACTTGCAGATGTCTCCTGTAGAGGCATATTAATGTAGATGTCGGAGGTAGACCAAATTGATTTTGGTGTTTTATTTGTGCTTTGATGTTCAATGTCAATAGGAAAGAGTTCCATTTCATTGTTGGTAACTCCATTTCTTTGTATAGAAGACTCTTCAAATGTTATCAGTCTTTCTGTCTGAACTTCCTGTATGGTAGCAAGAGGAGATCGGCGGCTACCCAGGAGCCCACATGGCCTGCTGCTCAGTATCGGCCACATAGTGTGGTTTGAGCAGATCAATGGAGACAAATCTATTTTCTTTCTTGCCGGCAAGAGGCGGAAGAAATACTGTTCTTGTTCCTTTGACAGTCAGGACAGGTGCAGGCGTTCTATAGGATGGCCCAAATTTTGTTTCCACAATCTTTTCTCAGATCAGATCCCTGAGTTTTGGGACACAGGCAGGTCTTGCCGTGTCTGATTTTACTTCCCCAGTGGCGGTGCATTTTACTTGGACGTTGCTTTGTAGTTCCTGTAATTCATTGAGTTCCTGTAAAACCGCCAAACAGTTATCAGTGTCAAATCTTTATTCATCTGCCACTGTGCTGGTGTGCAGCCTCCTAGGGAAATTCTTGGCATGTTATTAAGTGCCCTCTGGGGGGAACACCGAAAACTTACCTGAGGCACGCCATCGGGCCAGAGCCGTGAGGGAAACGGCAGAAACAGCGCAACGCCGGGAGGTAGTCCAGACCAGCAGACTACACTCCCCAGCAGCCCCTGGGGCGGAAGCACGCCCGTGACGTGCGAGGAGCGCCCGGAGGCGCCTGTAAAAGGCTGACCCCCCGGGAGCCCAGGGGGGAACACCGAAAACTTACCTGAGGCACGCCATCGGGCCAGAGCCGTGAGGGAAACGGCAGAAACAGCGCAACGCCGGGAGGTAGTCCAGACCAGCAGACTACACTCCCCAGCAGCCCCTGGGGCGGAAGCACGCCTGTGACGTGCGAGGAGCGCCCGGAGGCGCCTGTAAAAGGCTGACCCCCCGGGAGCCCAGGGGGGAACACCGAAAACTTACCTGAGGCACGCCATCGGGCCAGAGCCGTGAGGGAAACGGCAGAAACAGCGCAACGCCGGGAGGTAGTCCAGACCAGCAGACTACACTCCCCAGCAGCCCCTGGGGCGGAAGCACGCCCGTGACGTGCGAGGAGCGCCCGGAGGCGCCTGTAAAAGGCTGACCCCCCGGGAGCCCAGGGGGGAACACCGAAAACTTACCTGAGGCACGCCATCGGGCCAGAGCCGTGAGGGAAACGGCAGAAACAGCGCAACGCCGGGAGGTAGTCCAGACCAGCAGACTACACTCCCCAGCAGCCCATGGGGCGGAAGCACGCCCGTGACGTGCGAGGAGCGCCCGGAGGCGCCTGTAAAAGGCTGACCCCCCGGGAGCCCAGGCGGGAACACCGAAAACTTACCTGAGGCACGCCATCGGGCCAGAGCCGTGAGGGAAACGGCAGAAACAGCGCAACGCCGGGAGGTAGTCCAGACCAGCAGACTACACTCCCCAGCAGCCCCTGGGGCGGAAGCACGCCCGTGACGTGCGAGGAGCGCCCGGAGGCGCCTGTAAAAGGCTGACCCCCCGGGAGCCCAGGGGGGAACACCGAAAACTTACCTGAGGCACGCCATCGGGCCAGAGCCGTGAGGGAAACGGCAGAAACAGCGCAACGCCGGGAGGTAGTCCAGACCAGCAGACTACACTCCCCAGCAGCCCCTGGGGCGGAAGCACGCCTGTGACGTGCGAGGAGCGCCCGGAGGCGCCTGTAAAAGGCTGACCCCCCGGGAGCCCAGGGGGGAACACCGAAAACTTACCTGAGGCACGCCATCGGGCCAGAGCCGTGAGGGAAACGGCAGAAACAGCGCAACGCCGGGAGGTAGTCCAGACCAGCAGACTACACTCCCCAGCAGCCCCTGGGGCGGAAGCACGCCCGTGACGTGCGAGGAGCGCCCGGAGGCGCCTGTAAAAGGCTGACCCCCCGGGAGCCCAGGGGGGAACACCGAAAACTTACCTGAGGCACGCCATCGGGCCAGAGCCGTGAGGGAAACGGCAGAAACAGCGCAACGCCGGGAGGTAGTCCAGACCAGCAGACTACACTCCCCAGCAGCCCCTGGGGCGGAAGCACGCCCGTGACGTGCGAGGAGCGCCCGGAGGCGCCTGTAAAAGGCTGACACCCCCACTCGCCCCGCGAGTCGCGCGCGGGAGCGACCGGGAGAAGCCCGGGACAAGGGCGGGACAGTCTACGGCAGTCCACGGCAAGACCAGGCAAGGCTGGGCCACCTATCGTACATCCTCTGCAAATATGGGTAAGCGGAAAAGCGGAGCTACCGCAGACGATGGCGGAAAAAAGGCTAAAGTGGCAAAACAATCTGACTCCATTTTGTCCTACCTTACTTCTGCGGTGGGGGCTTTAACTAAAGAAATTGCTACAGCACAGCAAGAACTGGGTTTAATAGTTAAGTCTCCCTCCTCAGCTATATCACCTGAAGCACAAGCCATCCCTTTAGAGCCTGACGTCATCATAACAAAACCCACAACTGCTACTGTTTCCACTTTACCTCAAGCTTGCGCATCCCAAACTTTGCTTCCCACTGTTAGTCTGGACCCTCTGGGAACTTTAAAATCATCCTCGAAAAAACATAATAAGAGGGAGGCCCCCCCTCGAGTTACTCATGGGATGGAGGAGTCTCTAAAGGACCTTATTGAGGCTCTTTTCGAGGAACGGATTGAACCCCTTTTAGTGGGAATTGCAAAGGACATAGTAGACACTATGAACACATGTCTCGAAGGCTTGTTAAAAAAATGTGTCCTGATAGATGATATAGCAAAAAAAATTGATAGCTTGCATCTTGGCGATAAAAAGGTCGTAGATTGTCACAGAGCACAACACCTACCTTTACCACTACCTGCGCCCACCTCCGAGCCCATGGAATCAGATATAGTAGGTTTACAGGTTCCCCAACCACCCATACCTATTACCCGACAGGAGGTCCCCTCAACATCAGGGGAAACTAATTACTTGGGAAGCAAGATTCATTTAAATCTGCCCCCTGCGGTAGTACCCTACGTAGCTGTTTTCCTAGGGGTGACCCCGCTAAGGGAAGGCGAGGAGGAGTCAACCACCGCACTTATTGGAAAAGCAAAAAAATGGTGTGATGATTTAAGCAGCGGTGATTCAAATACATCCTCTAGCATCATAGCCGCAAGAAGGGTAGGATGGGTGGGAAAACGGGCTAAAAATGTGAAAGGTGATTGTGTGGTGATAAACTTCAATAACGACCATTGCCCGAGTACTCTGTTCTGGGATGGATCAGATATTAAGGAAAGTGATAGCCTCAGGGCAGTCCCATTAGGCTTCTTTTATCCCCCACAGCCCCATTTTAACTCACATAGGATGCCCCCCCCAATTACGGTCCCATCAGTGAATGGGTGGCAAACTGTAACTAGGAAAGTGAGCCGAAATCCACCAACGTACCATAACACAGGCCCTATTATGGATTTGGTTAATCGTTTTAATCCTTTAAGTGATTTGAACACCAACGACTGACTATCTATACCCCTAACATCACCTATAATAGCTATGCCTGAGAGGGTAACTTCCCTACCATGTACATTTATGACCTGGAACGTTGCAGGAATAAGAGCTAAAAGATCAGACCCTACTTGGACCCAATACATTTCTAAACATAAGGTCATAGCTCTGCAAGAAACGTGGGACACTTCACTTTCCTTTTACTTAGACAGCTTCCTAAGTTTTACAATACCCGCTAGTACCATTAACGCGGGGAGAGCAAAAGGGGGGCTTATTACATTTTTTTCATTAGATCTAGCAGGAACTTTTAACCTACTGAATTCAGGTTCCCCAAACATTCTAGCAATAGAATGGACAGTCTCCCCAAGCTGTATCATACTAGTAATTAATTTTTACAATGCCTGGGGTGGACCAAATGAATTCGAACATGTGCATTGTTTGGCGAACTTGATAAATAAATACAGTCAAAATTCACATACTCCCTTCGAAATTTTTTTAATGGGCGATTTTAATAGCCACAAATGTCAATTGCCTTGTCAATCACTAGATGCAGATTCTCCAGACGGAGCCTGCATTCCTCACTTTGAACACACCAAAATGGGGGAGTCACTTGACTTATTGTGTGCCAATTTTAATTTATACGAATCATTCAAAACTGCTATTAATGAGAAGGTCCCCACTTATAAAGGTACAACTAAGGGGACGATAATTGATTACATATTTATGTCCGTAGGCTTAATTTCAAAGACAAGTGACTATAAAGTTACTGTCTCACACCATAGTGATCATAACCCTCTGTCAACTGCAATACACTGGAGTGACTTATGGCGCAGGCAGGTGGATCAGCCCCGGGTCTGCGCCTTGACGGTGCCCAGTGATCAGGGCAGACGACTCAGATGGGGTATGGCCATGGAGGAACGGTTTATGGAAACCCTACTTCCCAAAATTGAGGGACCGATAGAAACTTGTCTAGACCAAACTGCCTCGAACCTTCAGGTTGTCGCAGCTTTTAATTGTATCTGTGCACAAACCGTCAGGGATCTTACAAAACCTAAATCTAAGTACCCCACAAAGCCCCACAAATGGTTTGATAGCAAATGCTCAAGGGCACATAGAGAACTGAAACTGGCTCTTAAGGCCAAGGAAAGGGACAAAGAACTAATCTCTCATTTAAGACGGGCCTATAAAGCCAATGTGAGGGCAAGGAAAAATGAAATTAAGAACAATGCTTGGACTGATCTTCTCAATGTAGATGTTTTAAAAAACAGTAAACAGTTCTGGGAAATCATCAACCACTCCTTTTTTACAGAGGAGAACAACCTGAACACAGATTGTGTAATTCCCGATGAGAGATGGGTACAGCATTTTAGCAAGATTTACGGGGGTGAATCATTAGTCTGCCCAAGTACCACTGAGGTGGCTCATTGTGCAGCCACAGTGGTATTTACGGAAGAGCAGGTCCTTAAAGCCATTATGGATACCACAAAAAATAAGGCTCCAGGCCCGGACGGTGTCCCGGCAGACTTTTTTAAATATTGCCCAGTACTCTGGAGTAAAGTTTTGACCAGAGTGTTCAGAGCAGCAGCCGAAGGATGCCTACCTCAAACTTGGGCAACATCCATAATAGTTCCCATTTTTAAGAAGGGAAATCGGGAGGACCCCGGGTGCTATCGCCCAATTTCCCTCATCGACTCTACTTTTAAAATCTTAGGTAGAGTCCTTTTGAACCAACTAAGGGAAAATATAGAACTGAATGGGGGACTCTCGAATATCCAATACGGCTTTCGTGAGAATAGGGGGACATTGGAACAATGTTCTAACCTCCACCTTCTAGTCTCCAGGTATACGGTGGCCGGGGAGGGGACAGTTTACCTGGCCTTTATGGACCTCTCCTCGGCCTTCGACCTGGTGAATAGAAGTAAGCTATGGACTATCCTACTAGAGCTAGGCATAGAGGAGCCCTTGGTGGCATTTATGGCAAGGTTACATCAAGATCTCAAGGCAAAAATAAGAGTCACCAGGGACGGAAGGTGCACGGAAAGTTTTAAATCTGAAAAAGGAGTGCGCCAGGGTTGTATCCTGGCCCCCCTTCTTTTTACTATTTATATAAATGGTCTGGGGAAACACCTAGAAACAGGACTGGCTGATGTTCCCCGTGTAGGAGGAGCTCAGATCCCAGCCCTCCTATACGCGGACGATGCCGTCCTGATAGCACGAACAGGGATTAGCCTACAGATTCTTCTGGACCGTTTTGGCTCCTTTATGGAGAATCTAGACCTGAAAATCAATGTCTCCAAGTCCCACACCATGATCATTGGTCGTAAAGTAAATATGTTGCAGAAAAAATCTTTTATTTGCAAAGGGGAGATCCTTTCTAGGGTCCCAGTCTTTCCTTACCTGGGAGTCCTTTTTGACCAAAGAGGGTCCTGGGTCCCCCAGGTTAAAGCTAAAAGTCTTAGCTTAGCACGATCTTCATCAGCCCTGCTGGCCTTTACAAAAAGACTGGGAGCAAAACCAATGGAGGCTGTGATTAAAATATACAACAGTAAGTGCGTTCCAATCGCTATGTATGGATCTGCGATTTGGGGCTACGCAGAGACGGCAAAAATACAGAGGGTAGAAAACGGTATCATCACGAATATTCTATCTGTCCCAGATTCCACACCCACCTTCTCTATCCATGAGGAAATAGGCTTACCATACATCTCTGATAAACTAAAATTAGCCCCCTCCTCTTCTGGGTCAAAACGTGGTTGAATCCCGAGCTGACGCTAAACCATGCCATCCTCAAGGACGTCATTGCAAGGGATAACGCCATGAGAATCCCCTGGCTAAAATTTATTAAATCTACTTTATTAATGCTGGGGAGACCGGAACTTTTTAATGACCCATCTAACATTAGGAGGGAGGATGTCAGATGGATTAAGCAGATGTTTATGGAGAGGGTTCGTATGGATAGAGAAGATTTGGAACTGAGGAAACCCATGGTGAGGGCACATATCGTTTTAACTACTTTGCCCACCATGGAACCCTACCTAAAAACTGTGACTAATCCTCTTCATAGACTCCTACTGACTAAATTCAGGATGAATTTAATCCATTACTCTTTAGGAAATTTTCAGGTGTGGTCAAAACCTGATGATGGTCCGCCATGCGGATGTGATAATTTTTCAGTTCAAGACACCCTTCATTTTATATTTTTTTGTGACTTTTATAGCAGTGAAAGGAAAAAATATCTATTCCCTGTCTTGAAAGCGGCGGGCTTTACTCAAATAAGGCCAGCCTTAATCTTCCTCCAAACGTTAGCAGATACTTACACCATGTTTAGTGTTGCATGCTATCTAACTGCGGCATTTAGAACTAGGAAGAAAAGACTACCCCAGATTGACCGGTTTTAACCCAAATTTGTTTTTAAAGGAAAATTTTTAATATTTGTAAATAGATTTGTACTTTTGCACGCAACAATCTGATGAAATGTAATCATTATGCAGAAAACTCTTTTTGTAATGAGATCAAGTGATGTTTTTAAATACTGTATTTGTGTTTGCTTTTTGCCTTTTATGATTTTAACAAAAATCGAATAAAGAGTATTTTGACTGACTGACTGAAGTGCCCTCTGGCACCCATATAGGTGATAGACCCCACTGCCACCCAAGCCTAATACCCTTGCTGTTAAAGATTGCTTTAAGTCTCAGTTTTTTCTCTCCACTATCGCATTTCCCTCTGGATGATACCGAGATAAGTACTGAGTGCAACACCCAAACTTCCCATGGCTTCCTTGTAAGTCTGAGAGGTAAATGTGGGGCCACGGTCAGAATGTAATGTGCCAACTGCGTATGTCCCTATGAAGACCTGCAAATCCTTTATAACAGTTCGAGCGTCAGCCGAGCGCTGGGGCCAAACCCACAGGAATCTAGTGCACTAATCTACTGCCATCAAGATATACATGTATGCCCCATCAAATTGAAAGGGCCTGCAGTGGTCCAAATAGACAAAAGCGAGAGGTCTATCTGATATTAGTAGTGGTGCTTGTGGTGAACGTGCTATGGTGGAACCCTTCTTCTGCTGACAGATGTCGCACTTCAGGACAAATGCTTTTCTCTGCTTCGTTAAACCTGGCCACCAATAGCGTTGTTTCAGTAGTGAAACTGTCACAGTTATCCCTGCATGTGCTGAACCCAAACCCTCATGTGCAGCTAGAATTCAACCTAATCTGCAATCCATGTTTTGTATTACTCTATCTCATACTCCTGGAATTTGAGTCTACAGAATATTTTGCGCATCTAACATATAGGAGTACTTGAGTGGAAAGCCTTTTGGCACGGCGGAGCTGTTTTTGCGTGAAGCGATGACAGCTAACATCTGTCCATCTATTCTCTTGCTAGAACGAGTGATTGCAGCTACAGCAGCAGTTCACACTGTTGCCTTGGCAGCTTCATCAGCCAATGAATTCCCTTCAACGTGAACGCCATCAGGTTGATGACTTAGGGGCCGATCAGGATTGCGGTTTTTCCGCATCCTCGGGGCCGGCGGAAGCCACCGCCGGCCCCGAGGATGCGGAAAAACCGCAGCGGACTGACCAAGGACCCACCGCCACATTAGGATGGCTGGTGGGTCCTGGTTTCCGTCCGCAGCTTTTCCGCCGCGGTTGGCTTACAACCGCGGCGGAAAAGCTCTAATATGGTGACGGTGTCTCTCAGACACCGTCCACCATATTAGGATGGGCAGTGAATTATGCTTTTCCGCGGCGCGTTTCCCGCCGTGGAAAAGCATACGGAACTTCACTGCGGGGGCCCGTTGCGGGCCCCCTAGGTGAAGGGGGGGTGGGGGGTGCACATGGGGGGTACCTATGGTACCCCCCTGCATTTGCATGCAGAAAGCGGCAGGCACCGCACGGTGCCTGCCTCTTTCTGCATGCAAAAGCAATGCGTGCATTTTTAACATTGCCGCGGGTGCAGCTTGAAGCTGCACCCGCCGCAATGTTAAAAATAGAGGATGTGACCGCCAGGGTGGCGGTCACATCCTAATTGCACAGGAGGGAACTCCGCATGCCATGCGGAGGTTCCCTCCTGCTCTGGGGTCGCGGACGGACGCAAGTCCGTCCGCGATCCTGATCGGCCCCTTAGTGTGTATCACGTGAGCTCTTGGAAAGTCTTTTTTCAGCTCTGCTACTTGTTCCCAAAGCAATTTGTGCTGTATTATGCAGCCTTTTGAGTCTAAACGCATTCTGACCACAGTGGTCAACATATTCATTGTAGGACTGGACACAGAAAAATGAATCGCACACTAGAAGTGTGGGGAATTCCTGATTCATATTTATTAGTGCCAGTAATAGGGCTTTTAACTCTGCCAGCTGTGCCGTCCAGTCTCCTAAAGACTGTGTCTTCATAATGCTAGGATGGAACTTGCCTTCCTGCAGGCGTCCTTTTACAATCGTAAAAGCTGTGCTGTATTGCTGTGTAAATAATGTATTAATAGTGATATAGAGGCGTTATTTCATTTGGAAGAGAATATTCTTGTTCGTATTGCAGGAATGCTTGTGTTTTTAATGTAGAATCAAATTTGCAGTCCACATTTGTTGCAGTGAGTGTTGGTCCATTGTATCCATCGCAGATGTAAAGCTTTAGCATTAGGAACGCTTGCCTTTGTAACAGCCTCTAATGCTGGTACTGGAGTTACGACAATTATTTGTTTCCCCTGAGCCAGTGCTCTTTCTCTCACTACGGCAGTCTGTACTGCTGGCAGAATTTTTTCGGTAGAAGCAAATCTCATTTCGGCGTTTGTGTACAAGTGTGATTTGTATGCTATGGGTACCGTTTCGCCTTCATTGAAGGTTAGGTAAGTGTACCCTGATTGACTCACGATTATACGGATCACCAAATTTGTAGTGTTTACACATGTGTGTAGGTGTTTGGAAGCTATCATGTCAGCTTGTAAGGATATCCGTGTGTTCCTGTGTCCAATGTCAAACTGAAAAATCATGTCTGATTAAATCATAGAAAGGTTTAACTTTTTCTACGTATTTCAAACTGTATGTTCTGCCAAAATTTAGGAATCCCAATATGGATTGTAAGTTTTTTAGAGCTTTTGGAGGTTGGAACAGCGTGCACTTTTCTAAAAAGTTAGCTACTCTGCTTTTTCCTTCATTTGATAATTTGTATAAAAAAAATAGGACATGGAGTTGGGCTTTTTTCGATTTTTTTTAAAGTTGAAGTTGTAGCCCTCAGAGGCGAATCCCAAAATGATGTTGCTCACCCTGGTCAAATGATCCAATAAATCATCATCCGTCAGATAATTATCATCTACATAGGACAATGTCTCTTCATCAAATTTTGAAGTAACTGTTACCCTAGCTGATAAAAACGCGGGACTATTCTTATAGCCTTGGGGCAGTCTGCAAAATTGGGCTGACAGCCTAAGGCTGAGAATGCTGTCAAATACCTGCTTTCAGGTAATATATTTTGGCAGAAAAATCCATTTGAGATACCTAGTGGTGTTTTGTATTTTTTCCGCACAATGTTATACATTAATGAGGCACTGTGTACATTCTGTACTGCAAATGTCTTTGTGCATGTATTTAAATGTCTGTAGTCTAAAACTTGATGGTATAAATTGTCAGGCTTTATTATAGAAAACAAAGGATTGTTCATTGGAGAGTTGCTTTTTTCTATTACTTCCTGATATTCAAGTTGATCTAAGACCTCCCTGACTTGTTTCTTCGCTTCTTGTTTTATTGTGTGCTGTGTCTGTGGAGTTGGAGTAGTTTGTACTGGGATTACATGGTGTAGTGACTCAGAAGCCCACCCTACATGATTGCCATATAATGCTGGAGCAAATGCTACTGCCCACTTCTGCGCGTATGATTGTTTTAGTGATACTGGAACGAGGTCTAAAAAGGCCGGTAAAATTACTGTTTCTCCCTTTAGGTACTCCATAATAATCTCAGGTGGCCAATCTTTTTCAGCCAAAAGGATGTCCTACCCATGAGTTAGGTTCACCCAAAAGGGACTTAATTTGTCTGGATGTATTCCCCTCCATTTGGAGAGTTATTTTATGTAACTGATGTGTGACACTTACCCTTGTATCAGGTGTTCCCATCTTGATATGTTCATTCAAGGCTGCTGTCACCAGAAATTCCATCAGGTTCTGGCGAGCTATTGTTACTTCTGCTGTGCTGTCGAACATTGTCAGAGCCTATTCCCCTTTCCGAAGTTGAGTCCCCCGTATCCTTGACATTTCTCACTTTAAGGCCTGCCACTCTTCTTTTTGAATTGTGGTTTTGATTTTGGTTTATCTTCTTTTTTATTATATTCTAGTCTAAAGTGGGTTGTGTCTCTCTGGACTTTGTACGCTCTTCTTGTCTGTGTTCTGACTGTCCTTTCCTTTCTGAGTTTTTTGATGAACCCTGAAAGGAACGAGAGGAACGTGTATCAGTATCCTGATACCTTTCTGGTTTCTTAATGTTATCCGGATTCCTACGGTTGTACCTCTTTTCGGAGGGCTCCTTTTGAGGCGACCCACCCCTTGATTATGATTTATACTCTCTATTCTTGTTTTGTTTATTATCCCATTTCTTTTTGGAAGAATCAGGTGGTTTTTTTGGTGTTATCCTTTTCCGGGCCATCCATTAGGTTTTGTTGCTCTACCTCCCAAATTATCTCTACCTAAATTGTAATATGTAACTTCTTTCATTTTAAGTAAGTCATGCTCCTGTTGTGCAGGAGTGAAATCCCTGAGGCGTTGGTGTTTGCAATTTCATCTCCAAGTTCAGAGCAGGTTCTGCTCCATACTCATTCTGTGCATTCTGTGTCTGTCTCAATACGTCTGGTATCATTGCTATTGAAGGGATACAATGAGTTCTGGTATGGACTTGGAACTTCACGTTTGGTGGTTTGGTAGGGTAGTGGCGCGCCTAGGCAGTACGCAGAAAGTGTTAAAATGTACTGAAATATGTATGCGGTGAAAAGAGGTGAGGAGAACACTGACAGAAAAACACAACAATCCCCTGCACACGCACTAGAGTATACAGTACAATTTAATAATAGTACAAGAACATTCTTGATCCGTTGCTTTATCATGTAACACAATTTATTATTCCTCTCGTGGTCGAATGTAATAAAAGCCTTCGCCAACATGTGTTTCTTCGCGTTCTACTGCAATGAGCAGCGACTTCTTCAGGGTTATAATCTCTTGGTGCAGATCTTTAATTTCGGTTGTATTTCCGTCCTGAAAGGGATTAAAAAATAAGCGCCCTAAGACACCGGGACCATTCGTGAAGTTCCTGGTGTCTGTGCACCTTTCAGGTAGTGGTGATAAATCGGTTCCTTGTTTTTTGGGCTTGCAGTGTATTCTGGTATAGATGGTAGTGAAAACTGTACCCCAAGAGGTACAATTCTCTTGCTGGGTAGCTATCCCCATTGGCAAGCAGATTGTTAGCATTCTATGTTTTTCTTGAGGGCCTGTGTGTGGGAACACTGCCTTCTAACAGTGATTTTCTGAACTATCCAGAATGGCATGTGCTTGTGTTTAGTGGGCATTCTACCGTTAACTGCGTTCAATGTTTGTGGATTTATTTTAGGTGCAGTTCCTTGTATTTGTCCTGCTGGTGTAACCCTTGTTGGTTGAAGTGTGAGTGTTCTCATAATGAACTGTGTCAGATTTCTGTAAAGTTTTATTATTTTTTGTGAAGTGGATGCAAGTCTGTTATTGGCAATGTGTCAGCATCTGGATGCGGTGTGTAAGCTGCTAGGACCAGCCAAGTCGCTCCGTCTCTGCTGAGCGGACCGAGTCTCACTTTTTCTGTGGTTTGTGGGAGGCTGCGTTTAAACCAGTTTATGTGCTCCTGGTAGGTGAGCGGAACTTCAGTTTCCTCATATAGACAGTATTCATCTTGTATTATATCTTCAGTGTATGAATGAAATGTATTTGTGCGTGTATCTGCTGGTGGGAATTTGACCCACGAATAGAATACCTCTGTCCTATATGATTTGTGTGCCTCAATCACAAAGGTTACTGTCCCACCGCTTGCTGTGACTCCAAATTCTGCAAGTGTTAAAATAAGGGCGTTTCTGACATTTTCTTTAATGCTCATAGCACCTTCTTGTTCCCCTTCTCCTGCTGCATTCGCACATAATGCTGCCACAGTGTCCTCTTCGACAGACATTGTTGAAAAGAGTTTAAGGAAACGGAGATAAGGTTTTATGCACAATAGCGAACTATTATCCGTCAAGCTTGAATAAACCTACAGCCAATACATAGGATATGCCTACTTAATGTGGTGGATTTATCCCTTTCCACCCCAGAAGAATCTGGGTGTATGTGAGTAACGGTCTCTCTACTTAGATTTGACCGTTAAATAAGAACCAAACCAACGTTGGTGGTGCCATGTTGTGTAGTTACTATAAATCTATATATGATCTGCGCGTTTAGACAACATAAACTGTGGGACTGGTGTCCAGACTGATTCCAGACACCCCCACCGAATATGTTCGCTTGTATACCAGCTAGCTCACAGTGCCACTATGAACTCTTCTTACTAAGGAAAAAATAGTCTTGGGCAACTCTCGAACATGACAACCCTGATCCCTCGGGGATCTTTGAAACAGTATAGTACTTTTCGCTCAGTCACTCGTGCTCACTTTGTCCCAGAGAGATACACAGAATAAACAATGGGAACGTTTCCAATAAGCATTTATTGAGCCAGCTCTAGTTCTAGTGTAAAGTATGTGTGCTGCAACAACCATAAGACAGAGACTGCTATAAACGAATATAAGCACCAAAGGAGTAAATGGATGGTAGATTTCTACCATAGTGCTAAAACAATAGAAATATGCAGGAATATAGATACAGGACAGGAAAAATACGTACTCCTACGATGCTAACCCTAACTAGATGTACCTAGCGTGTATGTAGGTGTAGAGCCAAGAATCACTCTAGGAAAGAACCAACCCCATTACCTCATGTGAGAGAATGAAGGACACCTTCTTTGTCTGGAATGGACACCTGGCAAGGGATGTCAGACCACTGCATGCTTGAGTATCTGCGTGCAGGAACCTCAGCGCCTCGCGTCAGCATGGAAGTCTTTCTCCTCTTTCTGCCCCAGCAAAGATATGGTTTTATATACCCAAAAAGGTACCCTTAGCGGTTCTACTTCGCTGTTTCATGTCGGCCGAGGATGATGAAAGGGATGACCCTTGTACATAGTTATTATGCAGAAGATGGTAGTCCTGCTGTGATTCTCAGAGTTCTCATGCAACATTTATGTGACCCCTAACTAGGTAAAAGGTCAGCACAAACAAGTTATGTAGTACAATGGTACAGTAAATTTAGGTGAAAGGTTAGGTGACTACCCAGGCCTATATTGGGGAACATTACAAATCATTATCATCATCAATTGCTTTATTTCGCTAACTTGTATCATAAAAGCATTGTGCAACATTTGTACGGCCAATAAAATAATGAATTGATGCAATAATCAATTGATACATGATTGAACTGGAGATTGTGCTTACACAGTACTTTTAGACAAGATGTTGCACCACAAAACATAAAAACAGTTATCTAAAAAGCTGTACAAAGAAGTTTCTACAAGTTAATACCTAAAATCATGCATGAATTAAAAGCGAATATTTAAAAAAGATAAAAACTTGACAGTGAATCTCAGCAGGCTTCTATAAAGTGCCAGTGCATTTGCATTCTAAAAAAGCTTTATTGGGTTAAGGTGAAGCCTCAGTGTGGCCTAGAGTGTGAAAATTAAGGCATCCCTCACAAGGCTTTTTGCCTGATTGTTCATGCATAGCTTAGAACTTGGTTACCCCACAAGTATAAAGCTCTTTAAGGGTTTCGGTATGCGCAGAGCAACCCGAGGGCTTCCGGTGTCACCCAAAACATGAAATTAAGGCACCCCTCGCAAGTCCTTTTGCCTGACAATCCAAGCATAGCTTAAAAACGTAGCCACCCCGCAGGTAAAAAGTACGCTTGAGTCGGATTCCAGTATGCGCAAAGCGGCCCGATGGTCGCAGGTGCCCATATATCTACAGATCGGTTTTAGCCATTTACAGGGGTGTGGAATTTAATAAAATATCTACTTGTCCATGGGGCAGGTTGCTTCATAAATCTACTTGTCCTGTAACAAAATCCACATGTCCCTTTAGTTCCATGTAGTGCAGCAACAAATTATGCATTATATAAGAGCTCTGATATAGTCTCTCTTGATTATGCCAGGGCTCCTACCATGGTAGTGTTTGAATACTTGCAGTCCCCTTATGTTGCCACGTTTCCGCAGATCTACATATTGGGGCTAAAGGTAGCGGTCAGCAATAGTTCAAGGGTTAGAAAGCCCTTTTGAGTCTGTGCAAACCTACTAACATGCATGTTGTAAGGGTTTTCAACAACTCCTCTCTAATCTTTTCCCATACTGACAAATGTTGGAAATGTACTCCTGACCATGACAGATGTAAACCTTCTTCCAGAGTTGGGAAAAAAGTGGGTTGAGGGAAAGTGAACTTCAAACACTTAGATTTCCACATGAGCAAATCTACACCTGCATATTTGCTCATGCTAAAATGCAGTTCACAAATATTTTCTAGGAGTACTATTTCTTGATCTACTTCTGTAAATGTTTGGGATTTCACGAAAGCCATATAGCTGCACTTAATGCAAGGACAAATACCATGGGTGCCCTTTTGAGACTTTCTTTAATAATTGGGCCCCTAATTTGGTCTGGTATTGACCATGATCGTTTGCTTTTATTAAAAGTCTGTCTCTCTCTCTGTATTGGCTGGCTTCACTGTGAGTGACTGCATTCTGCTTTTTCAGATGGAGCATATCGGCACACAAAGTAATTTTGTTCAGCGCGAGTAACTACTGTGGCAGTGTGTGCTTTTTGACACCAAAAACAATTTTTGCTTTTGCCAATATTTGTTACAATGGTGAGGGCCCGGCAGCTCCCACACCAATAAAGGTTTACAAAAACCATGCCAAAACAAGTCACACATTGACAAAACTAAAAAGCTGCTAACCAATTTCAGACCTACTGGCTTTGCCAATGCTTGTTTATTTTTGTTTCCCATAATATTATTGGAACTGGTTACACTGATTCTCCATTATGAATATTTTTGGGAAATACTAGAATGCATCAAAAACATGTTACTAAATGATTTTTTTTTTTTTTGTAAACTGTATTTTTATTGCAGATATATAGTAAACATACAGTCAGTTATTTCGAGTGTCTCATCAATTAGCAATGACCTACACCAGTTGTAAAACAAGTTTTACACAGCCGTGTAACCCGCATCCCGGAGGTCGGGCGGCAATAGCTAGTAAACACCGGACCAGGAAATCGTACAAGGAAACAGTGACATCTGCTCGACAGAACGATCTGGTATCTGCTTTTCCGTTTCTCCCCCACCCCTGACCCCAACAAAGAACTGGCCCTACTGCCCAAATGAATTTCTTTTTAACCAAACAGATCATTATTGAGTCTGTGTAGCACCTCACAGTCACGCTTCATACGTTCCTCCATCGCGCTGATGCTCAATAATGCAGCGTCTCAACATCCCCAACCAAAAAAGCCCTATCCATCTCTCCCACCACCCCCCCTACCCCCACCCCCCCTTGTCAGTGTGCCCTCTACTGTCTCTCTCGTGACATACTATAGACCTCCATAAGAAAGCGGGCGACTCCTCCTGAGCTTCTCCAAGTTCGGCCCCCCAGCCAAGCGGGAGTCCAGGCGCTGCCCCAATCCGCGCACGTTACCCCTTCCATCCTCCATCTCGTTCGGCCCATGCCGTCAATCTCGCCTGCTGCAGGTTACGCGGTCTAGCATGCCACATCCTCAACCAATGTCCCCGCTCTCTCCCCCTCTGTCGCCCCCTCCTGGCTCGCCGGCACGTCAACCTCATCATCCCCATCAGCTTCTGACAGTGCCTGTAGGTCCACCACTAGCGCGCTCCATGCCCTGGCCGCATCTAGCGCTTTATCATTAGCGGCGCGTCTGGCTAATTGTAATCTAAGTAACATGTTACTAAATGATGCTGCAAAGAAATGGTACCAGACATTTTACAGTAGTTTAGCTAAATGTTTTTTTTCCTGCTTTTATTTTTTTTATGAACATTTTATTTTGAAAGCAAAGTATCATCAATCTTGCTTTTAAGTTTCTTCAAATATTTGCATCAAATCAGAGAGCATTCTGGGAGGATTATACATAGCCTAATATTGCTAAACCTTAAAAACATGTGTGCACTTTTTTTTATACTGGAAGCACTGTCAGTAGTGCAGTTAGTGCTTACAAGATTTACTTTGAAAGCTCACCCTAATAATAAAGATTTTCAATTAATGAACCATAAATACAAGTTTGAACAGCGTAAACATATGAATAAAAAGATTACCTTAACTGCAGACTGTGCCCTTCCCTGATCCATATTATGGTACTGCAAACTGGCAGCTAAAGGGTTTGCGCTGCAGGGGTGGGCCTACTTGTCCCAAGGACAAAATACACATAAAAACCTGTTGCCTTTGACCCTAAACAATATGTCCTGGGCGTCGGGCTATAGGAATTCCACATCCCTGAACGTATGGAGCAGGTATCTGGGGACACGTAAACTGTAAAGCCCTCCAGACTGTACAGACTACGTTTATAAGAAGACTTCTGGCTATCCAGCACGTTACTCCAACATCATATTGCCACGAGGAGGTAGGGCTACAAACTACCTGGATGATTACATCAAATTACAACCTCTCTTACTGTGGCAGTGTATTTGGATAAACCCAGAAGCTCAATTATGTAGATCATTACTGTCAGGTTGCATGAATCTGGACAATTGCTTAGACATCCCTCGTCTCAAACCTGTTAAAAAGGTCTTTTAAAGTGTGGCCATCCCAGCTATTTATCCAAGTCCGGCTCTTTTATCAAACCTCTCCTCAGCACACATAAAAAATCTCCTTTATTAATGTGCACAAAAAGCACGGCAGGGCGATAGCCTGGAAGAATGCGGAGTTAACTTTCCGGCTCCAATATTACGCCCAGTACTTTATTTACAGTTTATTGGAGATGAATGACAGAAGTTCTTACTTAAAAGGTTTCTCCTACAAACCATACGCTTTTTGGTGGCCTATCCCTTCAAAGAAACTTGGTTTTCATCTTTACCCCTCTGTCATTGTGAGATTCCAGCCGAACAAAGCATTTTGCACTTTCAATTATTTTTCACATTTTACCTACATCAAAGAAGGCAGTTCCTGTGCCCCATATTGCGTGCTTTGGATTCTAGATCTGATATAGTAGCCTTTTCTTACATGCAGTGCCTGGGAAATAATACTGTTATTGTTGCTGTTTTAAATGACATCTTATGTTCCCGGAGTCTAAATCTTGAAACTTTTCGGTATCTTGCTGCTATCACACTATTTAATGGACATTATCTGAAGTTTTTATGTTTTTTTTTTCTCCTGACTTTTTAATCATGCAACACCACTTTGTACTGTGTATTTTGTGATATGACTTTTATGGCTCGCTAGAGCCATATAAACAATTTGATTGATTATCTCGGCCAAAGGAAGCCACCAAATTAAAACTCTTTGACATACTAAGGACTTGGTTTTCCTTGATATTTGAAACTCTGAAGCACAGAGACTATTAGAATCACTGGTTCCTTTATGAAAATGTTAAAACATATCTTCATACAGACTCTAGGGACCACTCTTAAGTACTATGAGCAGAAAATATTTGCAAATAACCCAATTCTTTGATAGCCTAATTTTTCTTATGATTGAAACTATTAATAATAGGTGAGCAATAAGGATTTATGCTAACCAAGACCTTCCAGGCATACAGCAAGTAGTGTAGATAGTCCAAGGAGGACTTTGACTGAATCAGCCCATCTTAAGGAAATCAAGATGGCTAAGCCTCCTTTTACCCTGCTCGTGGTTGAAACAATTGAAGGCCTTGTAATAACAAAGGGATATGCTACCCACGTCTCTTGTACACTGATACAATCAAATTGCTAAAATTACTCGTTCAGGGTTTAACAACTTCGAATTGAGAACAGCCAAATTTCAGGAAATAGATTGGAAAAAGTGTTGGAGACACCACAGGGATATTTTGATTACACGGGTGAAAGTTAAAAGATTGAATGGGCTCTCTGGAATATCCTATCACATATTCAGTAATGGTTTGCTGCTCTGTACATGCCGATAATTACAAGCCCTGCCGAGGATGGTCAGTCACTTTCATCATAATATGAAAGTGGGGCAATTTAATTCATCAAGGGAACACTGAAGATGGGGAGTGGCTTCTGGGGGCAGCTGGAGCCTAGAACGCTCAACTGGTGTCATGTAGCTCCTATATTACCCATACAGGATCTGCGCATTTCGATAACATAAAGTGTAGGATTGGTGGCAGACTAACTCTGAGCACCACCACTGAGAAAACCTGTTTGTTTTAGCTAGCTCACAGTGCCACTAGAATCTCCTCTTATCGGGAAGTGAATTGTTTCTGGCAACCTCAGAATGTGACAACCCTGATCTCTCAGAATCGTGGAAACAATGCACAACATTTTGCTCAGCTACTCGTGCTAACTTATTCATTCTCAGAGAGTTACACAGAAGAAACAGTCGGGCATGTTACAATAAGAATTTATTGCACAGTTGTTCTTCTAGTGTAAAATAGATGTTCTGCGACAACCGTTAGACAGTAGCAGATATATATGATTAGCAGTACAGTGAAAATAAAAGGATAGCACAGTTATACCATCATGCAATAATCATTAATACATACATGAATATAAAATTCATGATAAAAAGAGCGTGCATACTCCTACGATGCCTGTCTAGATGTACCTAAGTCTACCTAGCATGTGAGTAGGTGTGAAGCCAAGAATCCCTCTAGGATTTAGTCTAACCCCATTACCTGAAGTGAGCGAGTTTGGGACCATGTCCTGGTCTCGAATTGGTCATGCCGCAAAGGATGTGTTCGACCACTGTCAGCTGGAGCGTCTGCATGCAGGAGCCTCAGCGTCTCTGCTCAGTGTGTCGGCTGGGAAGTCTAGGTCTCCTCTATTTACCCTAGTAAAATGTGCTATATTTATACAGAAAGTATCTAGGGGTCCTTCGTTTTTTGTATTAGCCATTGTTGGATTTGAGGATGACGTATGGGATGAACCTTGTATGTAAATAGTTTGCCGGTGGTGGAGCCTCTGCCTGGTTTCCAAGAATCTTTATGAATATTCATTTATACTGTGCGAGGTAAAGGTTAATTCCTAAAAGACTCGTTACTGTGTAGTGTAAGGGAGGTAATGTAGGTGAAGGTGTATGATATTGCCCAGGCCTATATTAGGGTACCTATATGGAACATAACACTGGGTGATGAAGCAATTGAAGTGTCTTCAGAAAGAAGAAGCATTTGTGACCTCGTGGGTGTTTCTGAGAGGGGCGTCTGCAGTAAAAGTCTTTACTACCCCCCCCCCCCCCCCCCTCCCCCCATCCTTTCCTCCACTGAGTTACTGTTTTTATTTAGTGCACCCATAGCATTTGTCAAAAATGTTATAATGGAAGTAGAAGTGATGGAATTCTTACACCTGGAGATTATTGAGGCCTTTCTTTTCACCATAATCGTAGTATTGAAATACTCCGGCCAAGAGGGGTGACTTGGCCGCCTCCAGATTCTGACAAGCCAATCTTCGCGTGGATACTGCCCAGGTGCATCCCATGCTGTGGGAAAACGTGCCGATTCCTGAATGTGCTTTACAGCCTGCCTCCTCTCACTAGCACCAAAACTGCAGTTGTTTGGTTCTTTAATTCCTGGGAAGAGCAGAGAGTGTCCCGCGCTGCGAGAAAACTTGATGATTTTTTAAGGTGCTTTAGGAAAATCAAAGGCAGTCCTTAAAGTCCTCCTGGGTTGAACAGAGAGCGTAGTTCAACCTGCCAAGTTTTTGGGGACCTGCGGACTGCTTGGGTGCTGCTTAAAATTGTGTGCTTAGATGTGAACTTCTTCAATTGCTCATTAAAATTGTAACTATTTTTGTTTTCTTTTGCCTTTTCTACGCAGTCATTCCTTCTTGGCTTCTCTTCGTATCTGTTCCTTTTCTTAAAAATAGACCAATTCGCTTTCCGGTCCTGGGTCTTGTGGTCACTCTGAATACCTCTGCCCTGCCTGCTCAGCTATTTAAGAGAAGCCTCCCTCTATGGTACTTTCATGCTCTGCATCTCAGCTAACCTAAGATCATACAGTGGCCACAGCATGACTCCGATTCCTTCTTAACCTCTTCATTCTCAAATGGCTTATTTTACCCCACCCCTAAGAGTGCCCAACTCAAGCTTCCAGGTAAACGACTGCAAGGTCAAAGGTAGCTTCTTTTTACTATCTCCCTCTTACAGCCTTGAAAGGTATAGGGCCAGACTCTCTACACCACCCATACAACATGCCTTAATCTGGTCTCTCCCCATCCCTTTCTGCAAATGTCCTTCCTTTCTGTTATCTAATATTTTCCCCCAAGCTCCCTCTCCTGACCCAAACTCGCTATCCAGAAACCAATGGAGGAAGCAATGCCTTGGTTAGACCCACATCCACCAGAGGGCAGCCACAGCTGACTCATTGGTTGATATTTCCGGAAAGCTACCTCTTTCTTAGGTATACAACTTCTTGGGCTCATAACCTCTTATTCCATGGTGGTGTTTGGAAGCTGCATTGTCTCAAATGATGTGGACCTTAGACTCGAGATCTATCTGGATCGGTTTTTGAAAGCCACATTTTTAGTAGGACATCGTCCTCCTTGAGCAAAATCAATATCCTCTGCTTCCGTGTGTTTTGTAATCCGCTTCTTTGTTAGAGTTGAACCCCCAATACTCCTGGTTGAACACAGAGCTTCTTGCGCCTGGTGGTTTTTGGAAAGGGCTTCTTCATTAGAGTTTCACCACAGTCCTACTATAGTGGGCCCACTGACTTTTAATAAATTGTTGGTGGTTGAAAGGTGACTTTTTCACAGGGTTCCACCCTCAATTCTGCCCTTTTCACCTCTGATATTTTGAAGCTACATCTTCCTTAGGTATGATCCTCTTTTGCTTCTGAATGTGCTTTTAAACTATTAAAATCTGGGTTTTTCAGAAGCTCTGTCTTTTGAGTTGTACCTTTCTCTCTGCTAGGTGAACTCCTAGAACCTATAAACTCTTTCTTTTTTTGTATTTCTTTTTATTAAACAATAAATCGACAAAGAAACACATCAGGTGACATACTCATAGATCTTCCATGTTTCTCAGTGACATTCCATACATTCAAAATATAACACAGTTATAGCAGATGGTGGATCAAGGGGACTTGTGCGATTCCGCTTCTTCCTGACAGGCCGGTGGGGCACAAATATCGCCCCTGTAGTGATTCCAAGCCTCCCAGAGCATACCCCATTTCCCTGGGCATCCCCTGGCAGAATAGACTGACCTCTCCCTAAACCTACACCAGTCTAAATCCTCCATCCGTTTCTCAATCCGGGGCGGCTAGCTGGCTCCCCACAGTTGGGAGGTATTACGCTTCGCTATCATGAATGCCAACTTTGCCCATTGCGTTTTGTATTTGTTTAGGTCCGTGGGTTCCCAAACATTCAGGATGCATCTGCGGGCCTCTGGCTGCAATTCTATCCCCAGGACCGCCCGCAATGTGCGGTGAACCTCACCCCAATACGCTTTTACAACCTGGCAGTGCCACCATATATGTGAGAACGTCCCCAGTTCCCCACATCCCCTCTTGCACTCTATGAGGGACCCATACGGACCAGACAGGGCCCCGTGACATATGACCTGTGTAGTATCTTAAGTTGCACCAGTCTCAGCCTCATCTGGATTGCCACCACCTGCTGGGAGGAAACCACCTCCTGCCAGTCCTCATCATCTAACTCCAAACTATCCTCATTCCAGTGTCATCTTATGATAACTAATGGATCCTCCATGTTATTTATGAGTATCTTATATATCAGAGAGCTGGATTTCTCGGGAAAATGCCCATTCAACACTCTGTCTTCAAGGGGAGAAGCGTCCGGGAGTGTCGTGCCCCTGGGAATGTGTGTGAGCAACGCATGTCGGACCTGGAGGTAATGGAAATACTCAGTCGTTCAATTGGTACTGCAGCTTAAGGGAATCAAATGTGTGTATTGTTCCTCCCCCCAAACGTCTTTTATGTGCGTGATCCCTATAAGGTCCCACTTATCAAACCCCTTAGACTTCCATAGACTTCCCAACCTCTCCGAGTTCCAAAGCGGGGAGGCGAGTGTGAACTTCCCCTCCCATTTGAGGTGTCTGTTGGCCGCGTGCCACACCTGGACGGCATGTGCCGTGGGTCCTGTGAGTGGAAACCTGCAGGGCCCGGCATACAGCGCTCTAGTATAGTCACCCCGCGGTAGCTGCCATCAGTCCATAGATTATGCGGGGTCATCTGCGGGTCCGTATACCCCGTGATTCACTGCCGCCAATTGGAAAGCCCAGTATTATTTCTTTAGGTCAGGCAATCCTACTACCCCGTCATACCAGGGAAGGGTAAGTTTGGAGAATGCTATACGGGGTTTACCATCCCAGAGTAGCTGCCTCTGAAGGGCCTCTATTTCCCTAAAGTAGGACGCGGGAACCGGATCCATTGCATTTTGAAGCGCGTATAAAAACCGGGGCAGAGCCATCATTTTAAAAAGCACCGCTCTACCTAACATGGAGTGCCTTCCAGCGCACCACATCACCTCTAAATCGCGTCGGGGGCTCGGGTTGTGAGTGTAGCTTAGAGTCTAGCGTAATATAAATACCAAAGTACCTGAATCCTACTGGAGCAATTTGTATCGGGCAAGTGTCCGGAACGACCGGCGGGTCACCCCTAAGGACATAGAGCACCGATTTTGACCAATTTATCGCAAAGCCTGAGTACCTCCCGAAAATAGCCAACACATCCAAAAAACAAATTAGGGACCCCCTCGGGTTGGTAAGGTACAGCAGAACATCATCTGCGTAGAGTGAGATTTTGCCCTCCCACTCTATTGTACATCGCATTCCACGTATCGAACGGTCCTGTCGGAACCATGCCGCCAAAGGCTCCAAGACCAGGACGAAAAGGAGCGGGGACAGGGGACATCCCTGTCGGGTGCCCCTGCCCATATGGAAGTCAGGGGACCTGCGGTTGTTCACCACTACTCGGGCCATCGGAGCAGAATATAGAAGGCGTACCCAATCCGTGAATTCCTGGCCAAAACCCAGTTTGTCCAACACTGCAAAAAGATAGGGCCACTCGACTCTATCGAATGCGATAGTGGCGTCTAATGACACTAGCGCCGCTGGCTCCTGAATCGTCGGGGTCCTACCCAGGACCCCGTGCAGCCGACATAAATTGAGGGCCGTATTTCGATGTGGCATAAAGCCCGACTGATCCGTATGAATCAAAGTAGTTATGACATTGGCCAATCTCGTTGCCAGCAGTTTAGCCCAGTACTTTAGGTTCCACGTTTAGCAACGAGATAGGCCTTTAAGACGAGCAGCATGTCTTGGGCTTGCCTGTCTTGTAGATGACCACTATATTGGTCACTCGCTGGTCATATGGAAGTTGCCCTTGTCCTTGCTTTCTTCCAACACGGAGCGAAGAAATGGAGCAATTCTATTTGATCTCAATTTATAAAGCTCTATGGGAATGCTGTTCGGCCCCAAGGCCTTCCCAGAGTGCACTCCTCTGATGGCTTGTGCCACCTCGTCATCTGTGAGTGGGGATTCCAAATAGTCTCGATTTTAGCCCGATAGCATAGGCAACTGGATATCTCTGACCATCTCCCTGTTGTCCGCTCCGTATACACACCCGTCGAACTATACACCCCCGATAGTAGTCTGCGAACCCGTCGGCAATGGCTGCGGGTCCGCAATAGTACTGGAGTTTTCCCCCTGTAACTCTGGCACCAGCCTCGACGCCCATTCCCTCCTGTCGAGCCATGCAATCAGCTTTCCCGCTTTGTCTCCATACTCATATACTCTGCTCTGAATCGCTCTGTTTTGCGCCCTAGCTCTGTCTCTGGCGAGACCACCGAACTCATCTTGCCGTAGTTTCAGACGGTGAAGACCCTCATGGGTCACCGCTTGAGATACCTCCCTTTCTAGTTTTATCACTTCCTCTTCTGCTTTTTCCAAATCAGCCTGCTTTTCCCTCTTTTTCCCTGCAATCAGAGATACAGCCTCTCACCAAATGACAGTTTTATACTCCTCCCACAAGGTCTGCGCCAAATCTACCGTGCCCTGATTTTCTTGAAAGTACCTATCCGTGGCCTTGACTATGTTTTTTTTGTGGTAGGGTCCCTCAAGTGTGTGACCACAAAACCTCGGGAGGGACCCGAGGAGGGCAACTAGAGGCACGGGGTGCTAGGAGAGGCAGCCTCCAGACAAATATTTTACCACAAATTAGCCGCTCCTAGTATGATGACCTAAGTGCTAAAGTAAAATGGTGTTAGCTTGTGAGTGCAGGCATCTCACCAAAAGTGAAGGACTGGTATCACACACACCAACTGGTGTCATGCTTCCAGGCAAATCATGCGAGTGACAGCGGATGTCCTTTTAAGGGCTACAGGAACCCTTCACAAGTTTCAGGCACGCCAGGCATAATTTAAACAAGCACGGTCCCTGACACCAGATCCTTACTCCCGCCTAATTACCTACCTCATTGAGAGCCGGTTTTGGGTATAAATAACGCACAGTGAGCTTCTCCCATTTACCAGCGAGGAAGAAAGGAGATCGGATGCAGGTGTAGAGGCGGGTTTTCCCTCACTTACAGTAAGAGTATGGGTGACTGTATGAGTGTGTTAGATGGTGGTGCCTTCTCATTTTCCTTTTTTTGACATTATTCCTTTTGTTTGACATTTTAAACAAATACACAGACTACTCTGGTACATGTTTTTAAACATACAAACTTGGGATTTCTCTTTTTCCTCATTTCCATAGCGCTTGACCAAAGGGGTCTCCCCTCCTTACTCTCCTATGGGGCTAGTAGGTCCCATCTGCTAGGGTAAGCATTGGGAACTAGTTTCCCCATCATATATATTTTGGAGTGCACAGATGATTGACACTATTGGATGCACTTATTGCCACCCACTTATCTGCATGAGTATGTGGCGTCCTGGATGACCTTTGCCAGATGTATTATTGTACCACTTGTGTTTAGACTTCACTTCTGTTTTCTTTCCCAACAGGCGTTTAATCATATCGCATACACTGTGGCGAGCAATTCTCTCACCACCGAGTGGAACCCTCACCTATTAAACACGGTAAGGGCGGAGCCCATTTGAATAGTGTAGGTCCTGACGAATGCCACGGACCCCTTTTGGGGCCAGCAGGCAGAAACATGTTGACCACTTATAGAACGGTGGGGGGACAATAGTAATCCCCATCACACCGACCTTTGTTTTTAGACACTATACAGATGCCAGTTACATTAAAATAAGTATGAAATCTGTAATGGCTTTTCAACTTCACTTCACTTTCATGTAAGGGCCCCCACTTAGCTTTAGAAGTGCATCCCTGTCTTCAGGTGTATGCCCTCCCTCTATCAAACCAAGTTTTTAGAGGGCGAGGACTGATCAATGATGAAGCATGACACCAGGTGGTCTGTGAGACCAGTCCTTAACTTTTTGTGAGATGCCTGCACTCACAAGCTAACACCATTTTACTCTAGCACTTAGGTCATCATACTAGGGTTCCTCAAGTGCCATGGATAGATAGGGGCTATCCTGCCTGCATTGACCTGGTAAAATTCCATTTGAAGCCAAACTGGAGTGTGATCGGAGATGCCCCTACTTAGATGCCGCACCTCCCAAAGGGCATGCACCTGAGCGGCACGTAGTCTATCCTGGACAGGCTATGGTGTGCGCAAGATACGTGTGTATACTGCGCGCGGCCTGGGTTGCGAGCCCGCCAACCATCTACTAGCCCCATTGTATCCAGATAGTCAGGGAGCCACCTCTGCGCTGGTCTCCGCGTTCGGGCAGGATGTCGGTCTAATTCGCCGTCCATTACCGCGTTGAAGTCACCTCCCAACACCTGGAAGCCCAGGGCAAGGTTAAGAAAATGGAGCCCAGGTCATAAAAAGTATCTGACTTTAGGCCAGGCGGGACATAAATGGAAATAAAGGTCACTGTTTTTCCTTCCCTCTGACCCGATATACCAATATGCCTACCCCTCTGGTCGGACCATGTAGTCTGAATAGTCCGGGAAATGAGTTTTTTACCAATATGCCGACCCCCCTCGACCCTGTAGTGAATCCTGCATGCGCCACCAGCTTGTAACCACCTTTATGTAGGGCCATGCACCTGTTTCCAATGAGATGTGTCTCCTGCAAGAGTACAACGTCTGGAGAGTGTCTTCTAATAAACTGGTTAACCATCCCACTCTTTATTTTGTCACCTAATCCGTTCACATTCCAGCTAAGCACGCTTATCCCCGATCCCCGTCTATTGTTCGACATTAAACTGGTATAGAAACGTCGCAAGCACACCGCTGTCTCCGGATGTTGTAAAAATAACGCAAACTTCAAACATTCCCACAAAGAATGTGAGCCCAAAAACCGGGAGCCCCACTGACACAAAACCCTTTCCCCCTCCCTGCACCCCTGCTCATGGCTTCCACCCATCCCCAACTGGCAGTGTGCCTGTCGCCCCACACTCTAAATCTACTGGTTAATTAAAGGTAGTAATGAGGAGGAAGGTCGGTGTCCCGTCTCCCCCCCCCCCAACCCGAATCAGAATAGTCTCCCCGAAGCCGAGCTAGCCCCTGAATGTCACATAGTCTACGGGTTAAACAGGGAAATTAACCGTGGGTAAAACCCCACTACCTGACGATACACAATAGTTCAGTGAATCTTGCGGCCTCCTTCATTCCTGCTCCTGCAGTGCCCTTCCTCCGCCTCGATCTCGCCCCTCTGGGCGACGGCTGTCAATCCAAATCGCTGCCACCTCCGGATTATCAAAAAACCAAGCTCTCCCCTCGACCTCAATCGAGCCGGTAACATCATAGCATATTTCAACCCTTTGTCTCTGAGTTTTTTCTTCACCGCAGGAAAATTCCGACGTTGTTTCTGGACAGTTCAAGTCTCTGTCCCGGAAGTTCAACACCCTTACAATCATTGGGCGCGGGGCGCTCCAGGCCTTGGTCGCCTTCCCGGTACCCTGCGTGCACACGCGATGGTGAAGAAGTTACCCTGTCCCTTGGGCTTGAGGTGCTTGAGGATGAGGTCCTCAACAAACAGGTCCGGTGCTGGACCTTCAGACTTCTTAGGCACCGCAAGGATACATATATTGTTGCATCTGACTCTCCCCTCCTAATCATCTAGCTTTCGTTCGGTCAGGTCACGAGAGGTTTTGATGTCCTGCACCTCGTGTTGGAGCAATGCCACATGATCGGTTAAATTGGTAGTCTTTATATCCAACAACTTTTTTCGTTCACTTTCGTTAGATCTGCCTCTTTGAGATTGACATCTATTGTGACCGTGTCCAATTTGTTGTCCAGCGACTCCATTTTCTGTCCCAGCGACGACTTAACTCCGTCTATGGCTGCCATTACGTCCAGCAGCGTCTGTTCGACCGGAGGGCCAGCGAGTTCCGGTTTGTGGCCCCGGTGTTTACTTTCGGCCCGGCCGCAGCCCTCACTCGAGCCCCCTGGCTCAGGAGGCAAAGTAGGCTGCAGTTAACAGGAGGCGTATCTCTGGCCCCCAGTGTCACAGAAGGGCCGGAGTTGCTGCCGGGAGCGCCGCCGATCCTCTGCTACCGGGCGGTAGGCTTCAGGTTCAGGATAGATGGCAAGATTGTAGGGCTGGGGGACAGGTGCAGCGTTTAAGAATCTGTATTCTCCATAGGTTTCTCCTCTGTTGCTCCAAGGTGGGCCCTAGTTACTTAACTCCTGATGTTTTGGCTCTCTAACCCATTCCCACAGGCACTTAACCTTCGTGATTACCTGCTGTCAAGATGGCACTGAGCTAATGAAAGCTTCTGAAAACTTCATAAGGCTCCCTCGTGCGATGCCACATCCTGATAATTCCTACCTCCTTGCTTTTTTCCCTTCACCTCTGGTTCCATCCATTGCTGTGTGAGGGGGCCCCCATGCTGCAGTGGGCCCCCTCAGCACTGCACACTGGCCGGAGAGCTCCTTATTGAGCCCAGAAGGGGCCCCTCCACGTTCCTTGCAGGGAGGCCCCCTCAAGGTTTGCTACCCCAGTGAAACTCATCGCTACCCCTTCTGATTTCCATATGATTCCCCTCTGCTCGCACATCCTGTCTACTATTGTCTGCCATCATAGGTCTTTTTATGAAATCCCCCGCCTCCCTTTAGACTCCTTTTCATCTTGACAGGCCTAAGCGGTAGTAACCCTCAAACCAATCAGTTTATCTTCTTTGCCTCTTTTTTATCCTTCATGTGAGAAAGGTGATAGCTATTAGGGGTGGGTGCGAGACCTCCCCAAGTAATGTCTCTAGTCTGTATTAGGTCCAGTTAGGTTTCTTTAAATCAAACCTTAGCTCAGTCTTGTGTACCTGTAGCACAGAGCAGTCCGGCTTAACTAAAAAAAAAACAAGTGTAAAGCATTTATTGGTACCAAAATAGTCAATAAGTAAGAAGCACAACCCAATAATAACGCCACTCAAATGTATGACATTAGTGTATATTTTTATCCTTAATTAGACACCAAAATGACAAACCTCGGATAATGGGAACCAAAGTTATGTTTGTAAAGTTTTCATAATTCACTGCTATTCACTCCTAAATGATTTAAAGGGTTTGGTAATTCAGTTTTTCACTCTCAGCGGTAGTCTACGATGCTTGGATGGAAGGGTCTTGGGCAAAGGCAAAGTTTCTGGCCGACCACAGTGGAGTGTGTGGTCAGGTGTAGGCGCTGTATTGGCCATGGTCCAGATTTTACCTTGGCATTTTTGTGGTTCTTTTTCTTGACGAGAAGCTTGTCAACGGGGACTACAAGCATGTCAACAGGGTCCTCTGCAGCTTGAGTTCAGTGTTGGGTTTGACTTTGAGGGACAGGTGAAGTCCAGCGCTCTTGATGACTGCCTTGGTTCTCAACGTCGTTTAAGGTGACCTATGAACTAACAAGTAGCAGTAGTCTATGAACCTCGTACTCTCTGCCCAAAACCCTTCATCATTTGCTTTAGACTCTCAATTTACTGTTTTGTGGGGAGGTAAATGCACTCGAGCATCAGCCAAGTGCCAGGATCTGAGGGTCGCTTCTTGGGGGCTAGGACTTGATCTCACTGCTCCACCAGCAGAGTCCAGGGCAAGTCAGGTGGCAACTGGTCAGCTAGGCACTGTGCAGGTGTAGGGTTTCTTTAGCGTTTGTGCCCCATAACCTCTAAAGGAGGCTAGCCAACTAACTCTTTGAGTCCACTCACTGGTCTTTTGCACAAGTTGGAGCAGGTCCAGCCCTTTGGGTCTCTCACCATTGAATCAATAGCAGGAACAGCCATTGTCTTTCTGAAGTCCTGTCTTGTTTCAGGTTTTATAGTCTTTGTTGGTGCAACCTTCTTTTCTCAGGCCCGGAGGTTCAGAAGGTGCACACCTTCGTCTGTTCTTTCCGAGTCCCGTAGTGTGCTGAGACTGGAAGCCAATGGTGCCTTTTTTATGGCAATATCGAGTTGGTGGGAGGGGAGGACTAATAAATGTGGGCAAAATTCCCACATGGCAACCCTAAGCACTCTTACATCACTTCCTGTGAAGTTGGCACTAAACAGTTCCACAGTGCATCCCTCTGCATAAATCCAAAATGTTGGGACCCTTCTTCTCCTGGTCATAGCTGTGGGCGCACCCCTGAGATGTGTCAAGTATAATGAATCACCCCTCCTGTAAAGCACATTCTACAATTGTCCCCCCCCCCCCTCCTCTGGAGAAGATGCCAAACCTGTCTACCTACACAAAGGAGCGGCAAGCTAAAGTGTGAGTTCCATATGCCTCTGAGAGGCAGCAAGTTCTTTGAATCTGGGTAATCTATGGCCACAGTCCTCTGTCCATCCTGTTAGGAGGAGGTCAGACTTCCTCTCTCCAGCAACCCTTTGGCTTCTCTTTCCTCGGAGCCATTCCCACCACCTGGCAGGAGGACAGCAGGCTGTCCCGGGTTACAACTGCTGTAGGGAATCTGAAAAGACAAGAAAGCGATAACTTCACCTTTATGATAAAAGTTACTTTAATCTAACTTCAGTATTAAGTTGAGTTTAAGGTAACAATTCATTTCATACCTTGGAGTACTAGATTTGGTGGTCCCAAATGATAGGTGCCACTTAGCAGTTGGGCTAGAGAAACCCCTTGTTAGCCAGTGGGGACTGCCTTGCATATTTTTACTGTCGGGCATGTAAAACATAAACAAAACATGTCCGTCTTTATAATATTTGGCATCCGCCTTATGGGCTACCATGGCCTTCCATATGGGTCACTTATAAATATTAAAAAGGAAGGATTTGGCTTTGCAAAAGGATTTATTTTGCCATATCGGGTTGGTAACTAGGTTGCCAACTAGGTTGCAGTGGCAGACCTAGAGCCATATTTCACTTTAGCACTGCAGAGGTGGCAAAATTAGGTGCTGCAGTCCATTAGTAACATTTAACCTAGTAGCCGCTGTGCACATTTTGTACCATATACTAGGGACTTATAGATAAGTTAAACATGCCAATCTGGTATTAGCCAATTACACATGCACTGGGACCTACTTAGTAGAGTCCAGTACACTTCAGAGAAAAAAAAACAGCAGCATCAGTCCATATATTTGGTAAGTGATCATGCATAAAGAGTCCTTTTGTTACACTTCACATCTTCATTCCCCAGTCTCATCCATTCCTCCACCCTACTCCTGTTTCCTCCACTAACCCTCTGAAACTGGAGAAGTGTGGCTCAGTGGTTAGAGGCGGCAGACCCGGAGGCTGAGAGCGGCCGTGGACCAGGGTTCGATTCCCGACGCGGCAGGGTCTCGGGCTCAAAAATTCCACGGACTTGTTAATTCTCGCGCCGGTGCCTACTCAACTCACGGGGTCACACTCTGCGACTCTGGGCAATAGCTTGCTTAATCTCCACAACGGCCCCTCGCGGCGGGATGCCTGGCTTTCACCTTGTGGATACCCTGCCGGGGGTATCTCACAGGGGAATACCAGGACGGGTTCCCTAAGCAAGCGCCCTGAGACCTTCGGGTGATTTGTGCGCTATATAAGTCAAATTACATTACATTTTTTTACATTACAAACTACCTCTCACCGACCCTTCTTAACCTTATTATATCTCTTCTCATACTGCTCGACTGTTGATGTGCTCTCCCTTATGTTCTTGTAATCCTATTGTGCCTCCGTGTGCTCTTTGCCAGCACCCACCTCCTCAATGCCAAGTCTGTCAACAAGAACTACTTGAAAATCTCTGACCAAATAGTGGACTTCAGCCCATAACAGAATCCTGGTTAGGAAAAGACATTCCTCTCCACAAAGCCTTATCACTTGGCTTCCAAACCCTGACCAGGAGTAGAACATTGAAGAAAACAAGCAGAGTGAATACCTGTTATCTTAAAGCTTCTTGGCTCACAAGCACTCCCCCTGACATCCCAAATGCAAAGTTGTTCTAGTTTGGTGCTTTCCTTTTCCTGATTTTCCTGCATTAGTCCTGTTGATCTACTGGCCTCCTCTGCACAACTTAGCCTTTTCTGCGGCTTACCTTGGCTCCATCTCTTACCATACCCATTATCATTCAAATGTATGCTTTTGGGGACATCTTGACATCTGGTTTGATAAAAACCTAGTTACCCTAAGCATGTCCTTTATTTATTTATTTATTTATTTATTATTACATTTATTAAGCGCACAGCTACCCGGAGGTTTCCCGGCGCTAGAGCAAACTGAACGGTGAAAAGAGGAAGGGACATTAGTTGTTAAAAAGCCATGTTTTTATTCCTTTACGGAATTTCAGAAAGCACGATTCCGTGCGCAAGGGTTGAGGAAGAGAATTCCATAAGGATGGGGCCAGCAGGGCAAACGAGCGGCCACCCATTTTGGCTCTGTTGATGCGCGGAATTTTAAATTTGTTTTGTGACGAGGACCTGAGTGTACGGGGGGGAACATATTGCTGGACTAGAGCAGCAAGATAGCGCGGGGCTCTATCAGTCATGATTTTATGCATGTAGCAGAGTGCTTTAAAGTGCACTCTGCTTTCAATGCGCAACCAGTGCAGGTTACGCCTGTGATGAGTGACCGATGATCTTGCGGGAAGGTGACAAATCAGACGAACTGCCATATTTTGAACCACTTGGTATTTTCTGGTTACCTCTTTGGCAGCACCTAAGAGCAGGATGTTCCCATAGTCCAGGCGTGAGATGACAAGGGCCTGGACAACGGTCCTCAAAGTGTCTGTAGGCAGCATCCAAGTGATCTTTCTCAGCCACCTGATGATGGTAGTGCAGGTGGCCGCAACTTTCACAACATGATGTTTGAAAGTAAGTTGGTTATCGAAGATCACACCGAGGTTGCGGGCAGACACTGATGGAATGGGTAGGGGACCCATCTCCGGAGGCCAGTGGTGAGGGCCCCAGAGAGAGGTGTCGGGTCCAAACAGGAGCAGCTCTGTTTTATCCCCGTTGAGCTTCAGTTTGTGCTTCAACATCCAGTCCGATATATGCTTTAATCCAATTTGGAGAGAGGAGGAAGGGAGGTTTTTGTTAGTGGAAAGTGAATAGATGACTTGAGTGTCATCAGCGTAGGAGTAAATTGTGAGACCAGCCTGTTCGGCCAAGAACGCAAGAGGCCTTACGTACAGGTTAAAGAAAAGGGGGCTGAGGATAGAGCCCTGGGGAACACCGTGAGAAGAAGGAAGGATGGATGATACAGAGGTAGAAGAAAAAACCTGAAACGTGCGATCAGACAAAAAGTTAGCAATCCAGGCCAGGGCGGTACCACCAACACCAACTGCCTCCAAGGTGGATAATAAGATGGAATGGGAGACGGTGTCAAAAGCGGCACTCAAATCAAGCAATATGAGTGCCACCGTCTCACCATTATCCACTTGGCGCCTGATGGTTTCTGACACGCCAAGGAGAGTAGTTTCCGTGGAGAAACCAGCCCTGAAACCGGACTGAGATCCATGGAGAAAATTGGAGGATTCAACAAAAGAGCTAAGTAAGGAATTGACATGTTTCTCCAAAATCTTGGAGAAACAGGAAAGCAAAGAAATAGGGCGAAAGTTGGAAGGATTGTTCGGATCAGCATTGGCCTTCTTTAATAGTGGTACCACCATTGCGTGCTTCCATTCATTCGGAACAGTCGCTTCTACCAATGAGGCGTTGAGGACATCCAAAATAATGTGGAGTGGAACTGGGTCGAGGGAGCCCAGAACTTGAGGGGGGAGAGGGTCAAGGGGAGAGCCAGATTTGATGTCCTGAAGGTATTTTTTTAAAAGCGCAGGGGAAATGGGATCCCAAGAAAGCAATAGGGGAGTGGTAGGCAAGGAACAAGGAGGAGTAACCAGGGGCGCGACATGGGTAGGGGTAGCAGAAGTGGAATTAAAAATGGCATAGATTTTGTCTATCTTTTCCCGGAAAAAATTAGCTAGAGCATTACACTGTGCAGTGTCTAAGCAGGGGTCTTTCGGAACTGAGGAAGCACCAGAGAGCTCCTTAACAATTTTAAACAGGGCCTTGGGCCTGTTTTGAGCCGTAAGTATGGTGTTGTTGGCAAAGTTAGCTCTAGCAGTGTCACATGCCGCGTGGTAGGATTTAAGAGCGGATCTATAATTAGCTTTGTGCTCGGGGTTATACTTTGCACGCCAAATACGTTCAAGTTTTTTGCAATTGGATTTTTCAAGGCGTAAAGAGTCGTTAAACCAGGGCGCCGGGGGGTGATGAATTTGAGTTTTATTTTTTTGGGTAGGTAGGCAGGAATCCAAGGCTGTGGTTAACCATGATGTAATTGTGGGTAGCTCTTTGATCGTTGTATTAGAACCTGACGGGGTAGAGTTGGCCAGAAAAGAGTTAAATCTGTCAAGGTCTAGACGTTTCCAGTTCCTACTAGTTTTGTGGGTAAGGTCTGGCCTGGAAGTGTCAGCTATACATATTTTAACAGAGAATTTAACTAAAAAATGATCTGACCAAAGAACAGGGGTATAGGATTGATAGGAAATAGTCGTCAGATTGGAAATGATAGGGTCTAAGAGGTTACCGGCCTTATGAGTAGGGTCGGAATTATAGAGATGCAGGTCAAGAGCTTCAAGATCTTGTAAGAGACGTTGAGCAATAGCACACGAGACAGAATTAAAATGAATATTTAAATCCCCAACAATGGTAAAATTAGTGGATTGTGCTAATAAAGGAGCAATGAGTTCGGGAAGTGCAGTAGCCCAACCGCTCACTGATCCCGGTGGACGGTAAATCAGGATGCCTGTTAAGGTAAATTGGGGGGAAAGAGTTAATTTGAACAGGCCCGCCTCACAGTCAGGGAAGTCGAGGTCTTCCCATTTACAGGAGAACTCTCTTTTGTAAATAACAGCAATTCCTCCACCGTCTTTAAGCGCTTTGCATCTAGCTTGGAGACTCTGAATGTACACCAAGTCGTCTCCTACCATACACGTTCTGCCAGACACAACCTCGATACAGTAATCACCTTACCATGATCCATCATTATACCACAAAATGACCCGCTGCCCGAAGTGACCACCACAGCATCAGCTTCTACCTAAGCTCCCTTTTGCTCGCAATATGCCTGCAAGCTCTAATGGGTTCGCCATCGCCTCCTCCACTGGCGCTCCATCACGTCGGACAGGTGGGTGCTGCAAATCGTCCAAAGGGGCTACTCCCTCCCCTTCGAGGCAACCCCTCCAGCCATGCCAGCGTAGTACCACCGCATGTTGGGGGATCACTTGCAACTTCTGCAGGAGGAAGTTATGGCCCTCTTGGCCAAGGGAGCCATCGAGTGCGTTCCTGGGCCAGAAGTAGGACGTGGTTGCTATTCCCATTACTTACTTTCTGGTACCCAAGAAGGGTAAAGGAGGCCTACGCCTTATCTTGGACCTCCGGAGCGTCAACGGCTTCCTCCGGTAGGAGAAGTTCAAGATGCTGACTTTGGCTCAGGTCCTAGCTGCCCTAGACCCTGGAGACTGGATGGTAGCGTTGGACTTGCAGGACACTTATTTCCACATCCCCGTCCTGCCGGCCCACCGGCGCTACCTGCGGTTCACCGTAGTCCACAAGCACTTTCAGTTTACTGTGCTCCCCTTCGGCCTTATCAGCGCCCCTCGGATGTTCACGAAAGTGATGGCGGTAGTCGCAGCTCATCTGCGCAGATCAGGGGTTTCAATCTTCCCCTTTCTGATGGATACATCTGCCAGTGGATTCTGAGGTACCGGGTTTTTAGGGACCCGGCGGTGCCAGGGGAAACACCCAGAGACCTCTTGAGTTCTTCCTGTTCTGGACCACAGAAACACAGAGTCTTCTAGGTGATGTCAAGGATCGAGTTTTATTGGCTGCAACCAAGTAACAAGCGTCCTAGAAGTACAACATCACGGTGTGTATATTCTCAGGAGACTGTTCGTTTTTACAGAGCCAGCCTTCTCTTTTTATACTCAATATTACACTTCAGGCAAGAACTCCTAGTTTTACAGTTTGGTCATATACATATTTTCACAACAAAGGAAAAGCAAAGTCATGATGGCCAACCCATATTTTCGTTTGTCCAGTTTGTGATGGATTACCCGGCCAGGCCCAGAACTTCCATCAGATATCGATGAAACCCCAATAAAATCGGGCACCTCCTCCTTGTGGAGAAGTGTGGCTCAGGGGTTAGAGGCGGCAGACCCGGAAGCTGAGATCGGCTGTGGACCAGGGTTCGATTCCCCGCCTCGGCGGGTCTTGGGCTCAAAAATTCCACGGACTCGATAATTCTCGCTCCGGTGCCTTCTCGACTCACGGGTTCACACTCTGCGACTCTGGGCAATAGCTTGCTTAATCTCCACAACGGCCCCTCGCGGCGGGATGCCTGGCTTTCACCCTGTGGATACCCTGCCGGGGGTATCGCACAGGGGAATACCAGGACGGGTTCCCTAAGCAAGCGCCGGGAAACACTTTGTGGGTAGCTGTGCGCTATATAAGCTCAAATACATTTACATTTTTTACATTTACTTGTAAAACTAGCCATAAAGTAGAAACAGGGACAGGTGTGTGTATGATAAAGCGTGGTTTGTATGCGGTGAATGGTTTAGGACATGTTGTGCCTTGATGCTAATCTCGCTCGGCCATTGGGTTGGGGACTGCCCGAACAGGTTTGGCTGGAGGCAGTGGAGGCAGCTCGCCCAGGTCACAGAAGAGTCAGGAAAGGTCTTCGTGTCCTTTCAGCCCGAATTCGGCCTTGTTCAATTGACTATGTAAGGGCAACCACAAGATGGATGCCGCTCACAAAATGGAAACCGAGGGTTCAAGACAGAAACTACGATTTAAGGGTGATTGCATCACTCGATTATGACGCAAATGCATAGGTATAATGTCCCAATCATTACCGGTCTGTCGATACCAAATTCGTCATGATATGATGATATTTTCTGACACGAGTGTTGGGCTTCGGTACCACATTACAGCAGGGTCCATAATTTTCAGAACCACAGACCCTCCTTTTGCCCTTATATAGGCAATAACTCATGCTAATCTGAGTCCAAATCTGTATTCATGAAGTCATGGAGATGCTGCTGTAGCATCATCCTGTTGCTTAGTTCATCCCTGGACACAGGCTTCCTTATACATGATGTAGCACAGAGGCCACATATTGCAGGAGCACACTGTACACACAGGCAGGACATGAACAGAACGGCTAAGACCATTCCAATGACTATCAGAACTTTCCATCCCCAGGCAGATATCAGTTCCCAGAACCACCCCATTAAGGACCAGTCCCCTTTTTCCACATGAAGGGACTCAGAGATCTTATGCAGTTTGGAGATGGCCTGGTATACTGTCGAAGCGTTATCTGGGATGAAAATGCAGCAACTGGATTGGATCACTTTACATACCCCACCACGGTTTGCAAGTATGACATCTAGGGCAACCCTATTCTGAAGAGTCATAAGGCGGTCCAACTGGAGCTTCGCAGTCAGGTTACTAAGGGCACCAGCCGTTTCAATCACGGCGGATTCAACTACCCTCGTCAATTGGCGAATGTTCCTGCTGTTCACCATAGGCCCCCAAAACGGCAGAAAACCCTTTGCGAAATCTCCAAACTCCTGTTCCGCAGTGTCGTCTTTACTCACAACACCCCTAACTGTCCTTGTCCGATGGTAATCTGCCTCGGCCGTGTAGGTGGGTGGCAGCAGAAACGAGATAAAACATGTGCCCGAAAAGTCAGGGGACAACCATGTGTATGCTCTATCATGGCAGACGAAGTAGGTACCCTTAGCTGCTAAGAATGAAGGAGATGTCTGAGACGAGAAGACGTAGGTTTCAGTGCAGACACTCTTCCCTAACTGAGCTCTAGGGTTTTTGCCGTTTCCCTGCAGACATAGGTGACCTTGGTGGGGTATTATCCAGATTGGGGAGGATTTCTTTGATTTCTGACTCTGTCAAGGAAATTCCATATTGAGTTATATTCCATCTGCTGTAAGGCGTCAATTCATCTCTGGGAATCGTTTTATATGTGTCGATATCCCTACTCATATTTCTAATTCCCGCCACTAGTGCCTTGTTGCTTGAGTTCGTTCCTGGGACATATGGTTCAAGGGCAAACAGGAACATTGCTCGAAATGCCCACAGAGAACCATGGTAGCTAAATGGCAGGACAAAATACGGGATACCATTATCTGTCGTGTGTGGCATGAGTCCACATACCCAACAATTCGTTGTGTTCATTACAGACTGGTGCTGGTGTAGGAGCTGGATGAATGAGTTGTTTACAAATTCTAATCTTCTGGCAGACTCGTGTTCAGGCAGAGGGTGAAAAGAGTGCGGGGAAACAGTAGGAGGAGGTGTGGGCTGAGTGTCGTGTACAAATGAAACTCGAAAGGTGAACAAAGCATAGCCCACCAGAAACATCATTATACTACACAACATGAAAATGCATATTATTAAAAATAGTGTTTTTGCCATCACAGTGCATATTTTCTTTTCAAAGTTCGCTGATTTGGCTGGTCTCTCCATCTTGGGAAACTCCATCCTCTAAGTTGCTGCCCGCGGTGGGAGATTGATTCTGCTAAGGAGTGCTTCTGTCAATCCAGAGTAACTCCCTTGAACCAACAGAACTGTCGACCTAACCGTCTCCAGCTGCACTCCAAAGACTGTGGCAACCGCGACCCTAGCAGCAGAACCGGATGGCGGTTCGAAAATCAAAAATGAGCAAGTTTCCTGGATGAGAGAGCTGCACAATCAAAAAGAAAAAAACTTTTTTATTTGTCCTTAGTTAAAGGTCTTGGCCTCAAGTCTGTGGTCTTGAAATAGGAGTTCAGGCTCAGTAGTGTCCAATTGCACTGACGGTGGCACAGATCCTTGCAGAAGGTTATCGCTCTCCTTGCACGTTTGAAAGGAACTATTACGGACATCACTGAAGGGTACAAATCGTGGCACAAATTCAGTCTCTGAGTCGGCGACACCCTCCTGGACCCATAGGGCAGAGGCAGAGGGACCCGTTTACAATGGATCCCGTGGATCCAGTTCTTCTTTCCTTCCACCCGAACGGCTGATCTTGTGGAAAGGACGAGGTGTGGGCCGGTCCACCTGGGCTGTTGTTCTTTGTTCGCTGAAAGTTTTTCACGAAAACCCAGGATCGATTTGATGTCCTGGAGCTTCAGAGACTGGAGGCAGAGAGTTATGGACCTGTTGGTGTAAAACACGCAATTTAGTCGTCAATTCGTACAAATAGTCAAGCAGTACAGGATGCTCTATCTCACTGAGCTTTCTGGGCCTTGGCACTCCCCATATGTTGGCCGGGCGGCCGAACACGATCTCATGTGGGCTAAGTCCCACTCTGGAATGAACAGTCATTCTTGTGGATAGGAGTGCCAAAGGCAGAGCATCAGGCCATTTAAAACCTGTGCTTGCTTGAATCTTGGCCAGTTTCAACTTCAACGTGCCGTTGTAGCACTCTACTAGTCCAGCTGATTGGGGGTGATTTGCAGCGTGGAACTTCTGGTGTATGCCTAGACTCTCACACACTCTCTTCATCACTCGTCCCATGAATTCACTTCCATTATCACTCCAGACCATTCTAGGCATTCCGAACCTAGGGAAGAATTCTTTGACAAGGGCTTTGGCTGTGGACAAGGCGGTATTGTCCTTAAGGGGATACGCTTCCACCCACCTGGAAAAGGCAAAAACAACAACGAGTACATATTTCAGATTGTTGCACCTCTCCATGTGGATGAAATCTAGCTGCAAAACCTCGAACGGATACGTTGGAGGCGCAAAATGACCAGCTGGAGTTGGAGTTCCCTTACCAGGATTGTACTTCAAACACACCATACAGTTCTTGACCACATTCTCTGCACATTTAGGGATTCCACTATTCTGCCATACTGGAGCCAACAACTTATAGATCCCTTTCACACTAATGTGAGCCATTCCATGGGCCATTGTCACCACTGCAAGCACGTACGCATCGGGTAACAACCATCTCTGATTTTCTGACAATTCGACCCAACAACCATTCGCATCCAATTTACCCTTGCTTTCTCTCCATTCATTCACCTCTTTCTCTGTGGCTTCAGACTGTATAGACTTCACACTCTCAATGGTGTCTTCACACATGCCAACATCACCAATCCATCTCGCAGGGCCTGCAACATACATTCGACTCATCACATTCCTTGCAGTTTCCTTTGCAACTTCATCTGCAAATGCATTTCCACGACCAACATCATCCGTCACCTTTCTGTGTGCACTGCATTTCACAATCGCAACTTGTAGTGGCAAGGTCAGTGACTCGAGAAGCTCATTTACTAGCTGACCATGTTGTATCTTTGTACCATGCGAAGCCAGGAACCCACGTTCACGCCACAATCGTCCAAAACTGTGAGCCACGCCAAAGGCGTATTGGCTGTCTGTGTACACATTCTCTCTCTTTCCTTTTGCCAACACACACGCTCTTGTAAGTGCAATCAATTCTGCTGCTTGCGCAGAATTGTGTGGGATACGTGCAGCTTCAACAATCGTGTGCAATGTTGTCACAGCATATGCTGCAGTCGTATCACCATTCGGCAACTTGAAACACGAACCATCAACCCATAAGGCATCATTACATTCAGGAAGAGGAGTGTCCTGCAAGTCTACTCTCCCTTTTGTCTCTTCTTCTGTCCTAAAACAGCAGTCATGTTGTTCGACCTCATCTGTCTCTGCTGGAATGGGCAATAACGTGGCTGGGTTGAGTGTATCACACCTCTTTATGTGTATGTGACTCGCTAACGGTGTCAGCTCATAACTTGACAATCGATCACTAGTTAAGTGCTGTGTCCTTGTTCTGTTTAGCAAAATGTCTACTGCATGTGGGACCATAACGACTAGTGTATTATTCATTACTAACCCAGCAGACTGTCGAATACAGACAGCTGCTGCCGCAGTGGACCTCGAACAACTTGGCAATGCCTTAGCTACCAGGTCTAAAGTCGCTGAAAAGCACGCGCATGGATGCTGTTTGTCCCCAAAGGACTGTGTCTGGACTGATAATGCACAACCTTTCTTCTCGTGGACATACAACGTAAAAGGCTTACTGTACTCGGGGGTACCCAACACAGGAGCCGAACACAATGCGTTACGCAATTCGTGAAAACTTTTCTGACACTCTTTAGACCAAGGCACAGGATTGGGTGTATCTTTACATGTTAATGCCACCAATGGTTTGGCCAGTAAAGAAAAATTTGGAATCCACTGTCTACAGTACGATGTGATACCCAAGAAAGCACGCACTTCTCTCTGTGTACTCGGGACACTCAAGTTTACAATTGCCTGAATTCTCTCTGGGGTCAACTTCCTTCCCTCCTTCGATAAGATGTGACCTAAGTAGGTCACTTCTTGTCGACAAAATTGTAATTTCGAAAGAGAGACTTTGTGCTTCATATCACATAGACGACGCAACAATGACAAAGTGGCTTGCTTGCAAATCTCCTCAGTATCTGCAGCGACTAGCAAATCATCGACGTACTGAATAAGAGTCGCGCCATCAGGTAGAACAATCGTGTCAAGCTGTGATTTCAGAGCCTGACTGAATATCGATGGACTTTCACAGTAGCCCTGAGTAGCGCGTTTGAAGCGGAAGCTTCGTCCTCCTAAATTGAAGCCAAAAATATCCCTGCTCTTCTCGGCAATCGGGATGCTGAAGAAAGCATTCTTCAAGTCAATCACCGAGAACCAAGTGGCTGACACTGGAACCATGGTCAATAAGGCAGTGATATCAGGAACAACTGGAAACTGTGGCACAACAATCTTGTTCACTTCTCTAAGATCAATCACAAATCTATACACAGGTGGCTGGGAAGAATCAGTACGCTTCAAAACCGGCAGAACAGGACTATTACAGATGTTTCCTGTTGTCTCTTCAATGACATCTTTCTCAATCAGATCGTAAATAATTGCTAACAACGCTTTTTCACCTTCGCTAGAGATCTTGTATTGGGGAATGCGTGGCAATCTAACATTGGCTTTCAATGTTATAACATATGGCGCTATTTCCAAGAGACCCACATCATTGGATCCAGTAGCCCAGAGTATATCTGGAAGAGAAGACAATTCTGTTGGAATATTTTCCCTTGACAAATACATTGGAGAAACCACTTTCTTACCTAGGGTAAGTTGTACTCCCGAAGGAGAACAGTACAAAGTCGCATATAGTCTCTTTAACAGATCCAATCCCAACAAGTTTTCACCACAACCTGTTGTAAGAATGAGGGGTGCTTCTAATTCACATGGTCCAACAGAAAGGGACATAGGACTAGAGATCGGGTTCCTAACCGGGGCGCCAGAAAAACCTACTGAAACATTCATTTCGCCAGACAAAGGTGCGCCAGGAAGTTTCGAGTGCATAATAGAACTCTTTGTAGCACCAGTATCCAGCAGAAAAGGTTCTGACACACCTGATGTAATCACCTCAACATAAGGTCCATTCTGATCTACTGGAACTGAAACAACTCCCTCTCTTTGTCCATGGCTCCTAGCAATCATTACCCTCATTCTCGTTCTCTGCATAGTAATCATCAGCATAGTACTGAGCTGTCCTAGAAGACGCATTATTCTGTTGGTCAAAGCTGTTCATAGAATTCTGAGGCGGAAAGGGACGAACGTTCTGGGGGAAATTTCCACGGCTCCTACCTCTAGGAGCCTGTTGAACACCTCTACCTCTTGCACCAGAAACACCATTTAAGCGTCGCAACAGAGCCGGATAACTATTCTTGAAATGACCCTCTTCCTTGCAATACGCACACTGATTCGGACCATACGGTAAACGCTGTTGAGAAGACTCATTTCTTTGCGAGTTTCTCGAATACTGCTGAGGTTGCTGATAATCGTGCTGACTAGCAGTACGAGGTGGATAAGCTTGCTGGAGAAGGACTTTAGTTTTCAATTCTTTCGTTTTCTTATCTGCCTTCTCTAGCTCGTCTTTGCGTCTATTCTCATAGTACTGGGCTGTGGCTAGAATCTGCGCTGACGTGGAAACAGCCCAAGCACTCTCGGAATCCTTCAACTTATTACACAGTTCAGGAAGCAAATTATGTACAAATTTGTCTACAAACAATCTCTGGCCACCCTCGGTAGCCATATCCTGACCACTATGATCGACGAAAGTCTCTTCAAACCTCGTGAAAAAGTCAGACACATTCTCATCTTTCTTCTGCTTACATGCAGACAACTTGTCCTAATTCACATGCAATTCGGGCATTAAAGTCTTCATATATGTGATATTTCTACCAGGAAGTTCTGCAGCCAAAGGCTCGGGCTCAGAACCACCAACTTGTCTAGCATCACCAGCAGCAATATTAACCCATGTATCACCTAACTCTTGATCATGATCTGCATGACAAATCTTTCCCCATAAAGGCTGTGGAACAACATTTTCAAACAACATGTCGACATCAGCTAGATTCATGATACAGGAGCTGGCAGTCTGTGATAACTCCTTATAATACCCTGCAGGATTTTTGCGGGGATCAGGCAATGTCTGCTTTAGAGCCAAAACCTCAGATCTTTTCCAAGGGACATGTACCCATACACGCTGAAAATGCGGCGGAATTGCGGGATTCGCATTTGGATCACCTTCCCTCCAAACTGGAGGAACCTCTCTCATGGGATACTGTCGCGCCTTTTTCCTATCTGGCATGTCATACTCAGACAGTAATCTGGAATTGCTTCCCTTACTCCTATAAGACAATAACATCTCAATTGCTGGTTCAACATCAGCACCCACAATCATGCCTTCTCCAAACTTGAATCGCACACGGAATAATTTTTGCATGTTGTACTCTGGATCATTTCCCTTCAAATCTTCACGGAGGTATACACACATCTGTTCGAATACATATCTCTGTGTGGATGCTTCCCACTGACGGAAGACTTCCATGACGGACTGAACGTCATACTTTACAGTATTGGTAACCCAATTACGCGCTAACTCATCCAGTACTTCTCTCTCTTGACGGTCGGGCAGTTGACTCCGCAACTGTCTACGTTCTGTTTTAGGGGTCGTATTAGGCGACCCAAAGAAAGGTGAGAAAAGACCAGTGACAGTGTTTGCTACTCTCTGTCGAACAGACGGAGAAGCTGGTGGAACGGCAGAAACGCCAGAAAAGACAGGCTGATGTAAAGCAGAAGTCGAGGCAGTAGCAGAAAGAGTATTAGGATAAGCAATTGGAGCAGTAGGCGAGGTCGCAGAAAAGGTAGATTGAGTATGTAGCAAAGGCGGCGGCCCTTGAGAGGGCTGCGCCGGAGGAGTTGAAACCAGCTGAAGAGGAGCTTGTGCTTGTGGAAGAACTGAAGTTCGTGCAGCGGGCGTGGTATAACAAAGCGCTGCTGGGGTGCAGTAGCATCTTGTGCATAGGGGGTGGTGAACTCAATAAGTGGGACATTAGAGGATCGCTATCAAGTTTCTCAGTTGATCCTTGTCCTTTACGTGGCAACACTGGGTAGCATTTGTCTACCGCTAACTTCCTACTTCTAAGCATTTGTTCACTCTCTTGCTCTTCCTCATTATCCCTGAATGCAATGGCAGCTTGTACCATTGGCAAACCTCTTTTATTTTTCTTTGCTAATTTCATTTCCTTCTGTTTGGCTTCTTTGCGCCATAGGCGAAAGGAGTCAAACATCGCCGGCCGGGCTTTCTTCTTGAAAAGTTTCACCTCTAGATTATCTAAAATCTCTGTATCCAAGCTACCATATTGTGGCCATTTTAAAACACCATCCTTTCTGGTGTATTTTATCCACACTTCATTATACGTGATAGGGCCTACGCCGTGCTTCACATAGAGCTCATATGTTGGAGTTCCAATTGGAGGAACCGGACACGAATCCTCTAATTGGGAGTCCCTACTACAACCAAGACAAAACAAGTTCCCAAGTCTGCTAAGACCAGGCATCTTCGCTCTCTAGTCTAGCTTCAAACTTCAAAGGATTATCGATTACGATATTTCTCGTGAATACACAAGTCCCTTGGCTTTGGCGCTTGCAAGTTCCAAATCAAAGCGTATCTCAAGGATACCAAAACTAAGAATTAAACTAAGGACTGGGAGACGCTCCACTTATACTTAACTGAAGTGTCGATGACGTCACTAGAAGACTCGTCTATCGTTTCGCTCTACCAAGCATCGATGGGTCCAAAACAGGGCGATAGTCAGGGCAGCAGTCCTTCGTAGCCGTCGGGACGCGGGGAACCTCGCAGCAAAGACCTTCAGAACCACGCCGACATACAGGGGTCGCTGAAGTGGCTGGCCGTCTTCTGGAATTTTCACACGAAGCTCCTCACGAACATCTGGCTTGGACCGACAGCGCTTGATACCGCCCCGAGTTGGGCGCCAAACTGAGGTACCGGGTTTTTAGGGACCCGGCGATGCCAGGGGAAACGCCCAGAGACCTCTTGAGTTCTTCCTGTTCTGGACCACAGAAACACAGAGTCTTCTAGGTGATGTCAAGGATCGAGTTTTATTGGCTGCAACCAAGTAACAAGCGTCCTAGAAGTACAACAGCACGGTGTGTATATTCTCAGGAGACGGTTCGTTTTTACAGTGCCAGCCTTCTCTTTTTATACACAATATTACACTTCAGGCATGAATTCCTAGTTTTACAGTTTGGTCATATACATATTTTCACAACAAAGGAAAAGCAAAGTCATGATGGCCAGCCCATATTTTCGTTTGTCCAGTTTGTGATGGATTACCCGGCCAGGCCCAGAACTTCCATCAGATATCGATGAAACCCCAATAAAATCGGGCACCTCCTCCTTGTAAAACTAGCCATAAAGTAGAAACAGGGACAGGTGTGTGTATGATAAAGCGTGGTTTGTATGCGGTGAATGATTTATGACATGTTGTGCCTTGATGCTAATCTCGCTCGGCCATTGGGTTGGGGACTGCCCGAACAGGTTTGGCTGGAGGCAGTGGAGGCAGCTCGCCCAGGTCACAGAAGAGTCAGGAAAGGTCTACGTGTCCTTTCAGCCCGAATTCGGCCTTGGTCAATTGACTATGTAAGGGCAACCACAAGATGGATGCCGCTCACAAAATGGAACCCGAGGGTTCAAGACAGAAACTACGATTTAAGGGTGATTGCATCACTCGATTATGACGCAAATGCATAGGTATAATGTCCCAATCATTACCGGTCTGTCGATACCAAATTCGTCATGATATGATGATATTTTCTGACACGAGTGCTGGGCTTCTGTACCACATTATAGCAGGGTCCATAATTTTCAGAACCACAATTCTCACCATGTGAATATCCCCCTGCGTCAGCAACATCCTGAAAATTCTTTTTTAGCTCTTCACGCCAACGTGGACGACGTCACAGAAGCACGGCATGGCGCGTGGATCCGCTGACATCACTGACTCCATAATAGGACTCTGTTGTCGACGCTAACGGTTTTTCTTTGGATCCTCAGTAGCTCGTTTGTTACTTTGTTACTGTTGTCTTTTTCGAGTTAAATCTTGTTTCCTGTCGAAATGTCTTTGAGGAAATCTGGGTTCAAGCCTTGTGGGGAGTGCGGAAAGTTGATGTCCATTACGGATCCGCACGAAGACTGTGTGTGGTGTTTGTATTCGGACCACGACGTCCAAGGATGCCCCTGTTGTAAGAAGATGAACCCAAAGGCACTTTGAGAGAGAGAGAGAGGCAAAGCTGCTTGTTGCGAAGTTGAAGGGGAAGAAAGGTAGGAGACGTTCGAGGTCCCGCTCGAGGTCGGCTTTGAGGTCGTCTTCGGGGCATGCTTCTTGATCCAAGAAGAAGCATAAGAAGAAGAAGCACGGGTCTCGACGTCATTCCGAGAGAGAGTCTGATCCGAAGTCGAAGTCTCCAAAACGTCGACATCGGAAGGACTATGTGTCTCCTTCACCTATTGCACCGAATCCGGTAGGTGAGCCTTCTCCTGTGGAGTCTCCGGAGCAGTCTCCGGCTCCAGCGTGGAATCCATCTCCGACTCACTCTCCACCTCGAGAGGAGTAAGAAACTCTATTGCCTGAAGGGTCTTCGACTCCAGCGCGTCATTCATCGTATCCGATTGACCCGATTCCGACTGTTCCTCGACAGGATCAGAAACTGGGGCCTTATCCACCCTTTGCAGGCCCGGGTCAAGACCTGACGCATTATCTGAGTGCAATGTATGGGGTCTTTTCAAGAGCCATGTACCCCTCTGGAGCACCATCTGGTCCCATGGGTCCAATGGCCTTCAATCTGGCGTCCCTCAGTCATATGCACCAGCGCTGTTTATGCCTTTTATGACGGCGACGCCGTCTTGGCATTTCTCGGCGCCGAGGTCATCGACGCTGATTCCATCTTCACCGGTCCCGACTCGACCTCGTACGCTCCAGGCTGTTTCTCCGGATCTGAACACGGCGCCGGCTCCCTCAACGCCGATCCCGAGAATGAGATCTAGGCGGGAGGCTCAAAGGATGCTAGAGGAGCAAAGGTATCGAGCAGAGGAAATGGAGGAAGGAGAGTTACAAGATACTGATGATTTGTTTTATGAACTTAAAGAAGCAAGTGGTTTGGAGTTGTTTGCGGTCCTTCCGTTTGGTCTTACTACTGCACCTTGAGTCTTCACCAAGGTGATGGCTGTGGTGGCAGCACATCTCAGAAGGTCAGGGATACCAGTATTCCCTTATCTGGACGATTGGCTGATCAAAGCCGAATCTCCAGAGAAAGTGCTCCATCATCTGCAAGTCACAACTCAGTTGTTGTACAGATTGGGATTTTCGATAAATGTACCCAAATCTCAAGTGGTGCCCTCCCAGCGCAACCTGTTCATAGGTGCTGTACTGGATACAACTGTGTGTCGGGCATTCCCTCCTCCTCAAAGGATTCGCGACATACAGGAAATGATTCCTTTATTTTACAATGGAGCGGTCGTTCCAGTCCTGAAGGTTCTTCGTCTGCTCGGTCTGATGGCTTCCTGCATTCTGCTGGTCAACCATGCACGCTGGCACATGAGGGAACTCCAGGGGTGCCTCCGCAGGCAGTGGTATCAACACAGCGGAAATCTCAGGGAGTCTGTGAGGGTCTCAAGAGAAGCCGCAGCGGATCTGACTTGGTGGAGTGTGGAAGGCAATCTGTCTCAAGGAAAGCCTTTTCAACTGCCTCCGTCGGTGGCCACAGTGATAACGGATGCATCCACCCTAGGTTGGGGCGCTCATCTCGGGGATCTGGAGATCAAGGGTCTTTGGTCTTCAGAGGAAAGGTTACTCCACTTCAACCTTCTGGAATTGCGGGCGATTTGTTTGGCGCTCAAGACCTTCCTCCCTTCCCTTCGCGTTCAGTCGGTTCAGGTCCTGACGGACAACACGACGTGATGTGGTATGTCAACAAACAGGGAGGAGTGGGATCGCAGTGTCTCTGCAGAGAGGCTCTGCGTCTTTGGTCCTGGGTTCAGGACCATCAGATTTGTCTGATGGCAAATCATCTGGCAGGAGTTCTGAACATACGTGCAGACAGTCTCAGTTGGCAGTTCTCAGCCAACCACGAGTGGAGGCTTCTTCCAGAGGTAGTTTGCCATATCTTTCGGACGCGGGGAACCCCTCAGGTGGAACTGTTCGCCACTCAGGAGAACGCTCACTGCCCGTCATTCTGCAGTCTCCAGTATCCGATGCAGGGACGCGTTTCAGTTGAGTTGGGGCTCACAACTCCTTTACGCTTTTCCTCCCATACTCTTGATTCCTCACGTTCTGAGGAAGATTCGCCAAGACCGGGCCCAAGTCATATTGATCGCTCCAGATTGGCCAAGAAGGGTGTGGTTCACAGATCTACTCCACCTCTCCTCGTGCCCGCCGCTCCGTCTCCCTCTCAGGGTATACCTCCTCTCGTAGTCGCAGGGGCAGGTTCTACACCCCCACCTCCAGACCTTACATCTTCATGCCTGGAGATTAAACGGGGCAACCTGAATTCTTTTTCTCTCCCACCTGATGTGGTGGATGTTATTTTATCGGCCAAGTGGCACTCCACCAAGTTATCTATTCTTATAGGTGGTCCAAGTTTGTCTCATGGTGTGGAGAGAAGTACATTGTGACCCCTTGAAGGCTCGCTTGTCTGACAATCTTCAGTTTGCACTCTTTTTGACTCAGCAAGGTTTTGCTGTAGTGTCAGTGAAAGGGTATCTTTCGGATTTGTTGGCATTTCTTTGCTTGCCAAACCAGCCGTCCTTATTTAAGTCACCTGTAGTTTTAAGATTCTTAAAGGGTCTTACAAATAAATTTCCTCCTACTCCTTTTATTGTGCCTCAATGGGACTTGAATCGTGCACCTTACTTTCTTAATGGGCTCACCTTTCAAGCCCTTGCATAGGTGTCCCTTGAGGTTATTATCTTTTAAAACAGTCTTTCTGTTTGCGATTACCTCAGCAAGGAGGGTAAGTGAGCTTCAAGCTCTAAGTTCAAAACCCCCGTTCTTGACTATTCATGCTGAAAGAATGGTACTCAGGACCAGGGCTGCTTTCCTGCCTAAGGTGATAACTCCCTTCCATCTGGGGCATTCCATTACCCTCCCGACCTTCTATTCCCCCCCTCACCCTTCCATGGAGGAGGAGAGACTTCACCGTCTGGACCCTAAGAGGGCAGTGAGCTTTTACCTTGACAGAACCAGGGAGTTCAGAATTGATGACCAACTCTTCGTGGGTTTCGTTGGCTGCAGGAGAGGCAGAGCGGTGCACAAGCGTATGCTGTCTAGATGGATTGTCTTGTGTATCAAGATATGCTACTCCCTGGCCAGTAAGGAACCTCCAGAAGGTTTGAGAGCTCATTCTACTAGAGCAAAGTCATCTAAATCTGCTTTGTCTAAAGGTGTTCCTGTGGAGGACATTTGCAAGGCGGCAACTTGGGCCTCCCTTTACACTTTCGCAAAGCATTATTCTTTAGCTGCAGAGGTGAGGAGGGACGGACGCTTTGCTCGTTCCGGCCTTCAGGATTTCTTGGTATAGAAGGGTGGACACCCTCCTCCGGGAGTGGGACTGCTGTGGGAGTCTATTCACTAGGTGAGGAATCCACTGGCAGATGTATCCATCAGAAAAACAAGTTACTTACCTTCGGTAGTGCTTTTTCTGGTGGATACAGTATCTGCCTGTGGATTCCTCACATGCCCACCCGCCTCCTCGTTATCCACCCTTGTATACCTGTATTTATGGCAATGTATGTTGCCTTTAAAAGAAGTGTATTATTCCATATGCTTTCCTAAATTGTCTTCACACTGTGTGTGTTACCTTGATTATTTTGTACTGTGTCCACTGTATATATATATATATCTACTGTTATCGGTCCGTCCGTGTGCCTCGAGGGCACGGAAAAAAGGGCGGAATTGATGTCCTATTATGGAGTCTGTGACGTCAGCGGAGCCGCACCCGATGCCGTGCTTCTGTGACGTCGTCCACGCCAACGTGAAGAGCTACAAAAGAATTTTCCGGATGTTGCTGACGCAGGGGGATATTCACAAGGTGAGGAATCCACAGGCAGATACTGTATCCACCAGAAAAAGCGTTACCGAAGGTAAGTAACTTGTTCATCTCGACGATTGATTGTTGAAGGCGGGCTCGCCCCAAACAGTTGTCTCCCACCTCCAGACTACGTCCGACGTCCTGCACTCGCTGGGGTTCTCCATCAACGTGCCGAAGTCACACCTGTGCCCCTCTCAGAAGCTCCTTTTCATCGGAGCGGTTTTGGACTCTGCGCAGTTTCGGGTTTTTCAGCCTTTATCCGGAGTTTCGGCCAGATTGACGCTGCGGCTCCTGGGGCTGATGGCATCCTGCATCCTTCTGGTGCATCACACCAGGTGGGGGATGGGGGCTCTGCACTGGGACCTGAAGTTTCAGTGGGCTCAGAATCCTTGTGATCAAAGTGGAGAGAAAGAGATGCAAGTAAAGAAAAACATTATTTTCTTCATAAACCCCTCACTCACCACCCTGGTTGGTGACATGCTTCATCATCGGGGTCCACCCGAGTGACTGAGTGTCACTCAGGTGTGCTGCGATGCCTGCAACTGCAGAGGAGCTGGTGATTTTGTGAGTCTGTGAAAAGTGATAGTGGATTAAAATGTGTACTGCATGTACTCCCTAAATGCTTTTATTCTAGAGTCATGTGTCACAAATAAAATCGAGTGAGGTACTTGTACTGGTGTGTATTGACCGAGAGTACCAGAATTAAAATGTGAATATGGTCAACATGTTTCAACCGGTTTGTTCTTTGTTAGGTTTTCATCAGGACCAATGTGAAGAAGAGTCGGGAGGTATACACACGCTAAGGTGCACCCTTCCCTGGCTCAAATCTGTGCTAAACTGTGTACTTACATTTTAGTATGCTTATATCCTTCTGTGTAAGGAATTTCTGGAATGATAAAGTAAAACATAGTAGTTGCTCATTTGTATATAATCTTTTAGTGACGTTTCACCCAAAGAGTGCATTCATTTTTTACCGGTTTATTTTTCGCCACATGCATTGTGGATGTGCATGCTGCAACATTCACTTCCATACACTTTGCAGCGTTGTGTGGCAAGTTGTCGAACATGTAATTAGTGAAAAAACATAACCACTAAGCAGTGCTCATTTATTCAGTGGGTGTCATGCAGTCCTAATACATTTCTAGGAGCGCTATTTACACAGTGAAAGTGGTTCAAGTGTTCACTATGTGTTCCTTTATCCCGGCATGTCGTTGTGTATAAATCCTATCCACTCAAAATTTCAGTGTTTGAATGGTGAATAATATGCGTTTATTTGGACATACTCAAATTGAACTTCCTTGTGGCAAGAATCAATGTAACGGGTGAAGGCATACCGTGGTAATACACGTAATCATTAGATTAGTGTGAAGAGACCAAGGGTATCTTTGACCTATGTTTCCTAAACAGAGATAGTACACTCAACAAAGCATCGAACTTCTAGCTAATTTTAGCTGGACCCCATGGAGACCGTGCGGGGGCCTGTAAGTGAGCGTTCTGTTGGCGAGACAACAGAAAATCCGTCGGACAATGTCGATATTTGATCGTAGTAGACTACAGTGCGGACCGCAAACCCAAAACCCAGCCACTTACTTGTCACTTAATGGCGGCCGCCATAATCCTGTCTCAAGATCACACGGGGTCCCGTCGATGCCAGTGGACGTCCTGCGGTCTGTTTCAAAAGGCCGGTTTTGTGGCGCGGGCGGCGGCCAAGTGTACCTCGTGCGTCGTGATCAGCTGATCACGGCGGTGGGAGGGCATGCGTCTGATCCCAGGTTTACGTTGTTAGCAAGGGGTCGTATCGACAATACCCTCAGTTCAAACACATTGTTCAACTTTATTAGTCCCCGTAGATGATTATTGATAAGGGGGCCGAGAGGGGCGAAATTTGTATGCCACTAATAGGTTTCTCAACAAGTTGAAACGGAAATCAGGAATAATTGTAGTAACACAAAGAGGAAGTCACAGAACAAATAAATCTGTGTGTAAGCCTGTAACTGCATTGCTGCACAGGATGATAGTTTTTTGTCGCTGTTAATTATTATTTAGACAGCAGCTCTACCCAGGGGTGTAAGAAAGTTGGAATGGCTCACTCTAGTACTGATTTTACTAGAATTTCACCATGGGGTGGAATGGGAAGGGAACACTGCCTATGATCGTTAATCACTATTCCTAAGGACAGAAGCAGCTTATTTATTGGTATTCAGTATTACTTATCTTTTTCTGACAGTGTACCAAGGTATGTTGTCATTCAGGATGGACACGCTGGTTGACAGTCTGTATACCCAGCGTTGTTCTTTTTCAAAGAGACATTGTGTGAGATGTTCTCCTGATTTTACTACTTCTATTACAGTCCACCGTATGTCATTGGTGGTGTGATTCATGGTAAGAAAATGTTCAGTCAGTCTGGTGGTTATCTTTTTGCACCTGATCGTGCTTCTGTGTTCGCAGATGCGTTGTTTGACTTTTCTCCCTGTCATGCCTACGTATCGTAGACCACACGGACACGTGATGAGATATACGACATTATGGCTATTGCAATTGGTGTGAGACCTTTCTGTCCAGATCTTATCCGCCTCTAAATTCAGTGTTTTCGTCGCCGTGGTTAAATGACACACGCTGCAGTTACCACATGGGTAGTGCCCAGTGACTCTGGGGAGGCCCCAAGCGCTAAGCACTGTTGTGTTTTCCTCCATAGCATGTTGTCTGGGGCATGTGTTCACCAGTGTGTCCTTGATACTCCTTGCTCTTTTAAATGAAAAAAGGGGGTTCATCCCAATGGAGATGTCTGGTATGGAGTATGCTCCAGTTTTTGTTTATCGATTTCCTCATAAGATTTGATAGGGTATTGTATGTGGTTACACACGTTAAAGGTAGTTCCTTCACCTCCCTGACTTTGTCCTCTAGGAGCGCTTCTCTTGGTTGGTTCCTTGCTCGTTTTTGATACTTCCTCAGGATATGACTAGGGTATCCTCTGTCTGAAAGTTTCACCGTCAGGTCATTGGCCTGGGTGCGGTAGTCTTGAATTTTGCTACAATTCCTTCTTAGACGGAGGAACTGACCGTATGGAAGATTCTCCTTCAGTGTTTTCGGATGGAAGCTTTCATATCTCAAGGAATTGTTTTTTGCTTTGGGCTTGTGGTGGGTTCTGGTTTTGAGGCCCCCTTCTTCTTTTGTGACCACCAAGTCAAGGAATATCATAGATTTCCTGTCCACTATGTGGGTAAATTTCAAATTGTTTTCGCGGGTGTTTAACCACGTGATGAATTCTCCCAGGGTGTCTTCTGCTCCTTGCCAAATGGCAAGGACTTCATCAGTATATAGTTTCCAAAATACGATATGTTCTGCAAAGGGGTTGCCCTCGCCCAGAATGTATGTCTTTTCAAAAGCAAAGAGATACAGCCCGCTACACTCGGGGCGAAGGTGCTCCCCATAGAAGTACCTCCAGTTTGTAAGAATAGGCTGCCCTCAATATCAAAGTAATTTATTTTCAACGCTAGAGTGGTGCACTCCAGAACAAATTGTTTAGGTGCTTGGTATGACCATACGGTTTCCTCAAGCACTCTACTTAGCACCTCTAGCGTTCTGTCCTGGGGAAGGCTAGTATAGAGGCCCTCGATGTCAAAACTGACAAGGATTGTTGTATCATCAGTTTGAATGTCTTTGAGGAGGGCTAGAAGGCTTTTTGTGTCCCGTAGGTAGGTTTCAGTTCTCTGTACTATCTTTTTGAGAAAGCAATTGCAGTACCTGGATAAAGGCTCCAGTAGGGAGCCAATGCCTGACAAAATTGCCAGGAGGGAGCCAATGCCTGACACAATTGGTCTCCCTGGTGGGGAGATTTTATTTTTGTGCATCTTTGGTTGTACGTAGAAGTGTGGAATCTTTTCTTCACTAGTGGTGAGAAAATCTGCCTGTTTGCTGATGTAGCAACGTGATTATGCCATATCCACCAATGCCCTTATTTCCTGTTTCAGTTCTTGTGTAGGGAGTACGTATATGTTTTCACATATGAAAACCTTTTCAGGTCTTTCTGAAATTTTTGTGCTTTTTGTTTTGTGAGGCCTTCTTTATATTCATTAAGTTCTTTATTTATTTCTTCCAATCTCTTCTTATAGCCAGTGATTGTCGTTTGTATATGGCTTTCTGTCTGTTGGATCTCTATAAGGATGGCCTCTGACAGTCTGACTGCCATTTTTATAATCAGTACCATCCAGTCGCGTGTGCAGTGCCACGCGATCTGGGCCCAGTCCTGTCTAAATATGGGGGTCATTCTATAAGAAGAGATTGGAAGAAAGAAAAAAAAGAACTTACCGCTATTGGGTCAGCGGCAGATCCCTCTCCCTAACCCAACCGGAGCACAAAGTATTGACGGATGCGTCCCTCCTGGGATAGGGGGGCCACATGGGAGAGGTGAAGATCAGAGGCCTCTGGTATCCGGCAGAGTCCTGGCTCCATATCAACCTTCAGGAGCTGCGGGCGATACGACTTGCACTGAAGGCATTCCTTCCCTCTGTCCGGGGAAGTGTAGTGCAGGTGCTCACAAACAACACCCCCGCCATGTGGTACTGCAACAAACAAGGCGGGTGAGGTCGTAGACCCTTTGTCAGGAGGCTCTGCACCTTTGGACATGGCTGGAACACAAGGGCGTCACCCTGGTGGTTCAACACCTGGCAGGTTCCCTGAACGCTAGAGCGGACTAACTCAGCCGCCGGTGCATGATGGATCACGAATGGCGTATGAGCTCGGACGTGGCACAAGTTCTCTTTATGCAGTGGGGAGAGCCTTGGTTCGATCTATTAGCCACCGAAGAGAACGCGCAATGTCATCAGTTCTGCGCGTTGGAATTTCCAAGGCGGCACTAGCTCGGCGGCGCTTTTCAGCGCGAGTGGAGCTGCGGTCTGTTGTACGCCTTTCCGCCTATACCACTTCTGCCCAGAGTGCTGAAGAAGATCAGGCAAGACCGAGCCCAAGTCATCCTTGTGGCTCCAGACTGGGCACGAAGATACTGGTATCCTGAGCTACTCAGCATGTCAGTCGATCCCCCGATTCGTCTGCCTCTTCAGGAGGACCTTCTGTTGCAGCAGCAGGGGACGGTCCTCCACCCGAACCTGTCCAGTCTCCACCTACATGCGTGGAGATTGAGCGGCGGCAGTTGAGGCCATTTGACTTGCCTCCTGAAGCCTGTGATGTGATTCTTGCAGCCAGGCGTCCCTCCACAAAAACGGTATACGCCTGCAGGTGGAACAAATTTGTGGCATGGTGCACAGCAAAGGCTTTGGATCCAATTTCTGCCCCCCTTTCAGAGGTTCTCCTCTTACTTCTTTCTCTTTCCCAGCAGGGCTCTGCTCTGGGCACTATCAAGGGCTGCCTCTCGGCCATTTCAGCCTTCTTAAGGCTTCCAGATCAGCCTTCTCTTTTCAAGTCCCCTGTTGTAAATAGATTCTTGAAAGGCATCACACACGTTTCCTCCGGTTCCCTTTGTGATGCCTCAGTGGGACTTGAATCTTGTACTTGCGTAACTGATGTACGCTCCCTTTGAGCAACTTCATAACTGTCCTCTTCGTCTCCTAACTCTTAAGACTGCATTCCTGGTTGCCATCACCTCTGCCAGGAGAGTGAGTGAGCTCCAGGCTCTATCTTCTAAACCTCCTTTCCTCTCTGTCCTTCCGGATAAGGTTGTCTTGAGGACTCGTCCTTCTTTCCTGCCCAAGTTGGTCACAGCCTTTCATATTGGGCAGTCCATCACCTTGCCCACCTTCTTTCCGCCTCCGCATCCCATCGAAAGAGGAAGAGAGGCTCCACCGTCTGGACCCAAAACGTGCGCTCTCCTTATATCTAGATCGCACACGCCAGTTCCGGGTGGACGACCAGCTCTTTGTTGGTTACGTGGGCGCTAAGAAAGGACTGGCGGTGCACATGCGGACCATCTCTTGGTGGGTCGTCTTGTGCATCAAGGTTTGCTATTCCTTGGCGAAAAAGGAGCCTCCTGTGGGGCTGAGCGCCCATTCCACTCGGGCCGCGCGGCTACTACTGCACTGGGTCGGGGAGTTCCCTTGCAGGACATCTGGCAGGCAGCAACGTGGGCCTCGCGGCACACATTCGCTCTGCCTGGATAGCCAAGTCCAGAGAGATGGCTTTTTCAGCCATTCCGTTCTCCAGGACTTTATGGTGTGATCTTGGTTCGCAGACCCACCGCCGGGGTTGGTATTGCTGGGGTATCTATTCTAAGGTAAGGAATCTAACACTAACGTGTTTCTTTCAGATGCACAAGTTACTTACCTTCGGTAACGATATATCTGTAAGAAACATTAGTTAGTGTTAGATTCCTTACCGCCCCACCCATCCCCCCGTTCTGCTAACCGATATCTAGGGTTAAGGACATCCCTTTCAGGGCCCTAGTTTCATGGCACCAGTGTCGGTTTCTATCATGACTCTGCGTTCCTGGCGTGGAAAGCTATGTACAGAACTGACGTCAGTGCGCAAGGGCGGCGACTAAGTACTCTGACGACGTCATCCCGGCGATCACGCCGACGACGACAGACGCGGAGCCGCAGACGACGCCTACCGACGTGAAAGGGTACTGCTGACCGAAACTTTCCGGATCCAGTCTGACACCTGGGGATGTTCTAAGGTAAGGAATCTAACACTAACTAATGTTACAGATATATCGTTACCGAAGGTAAGTAACTTGTGCGCCAGGTAATTTACCAATACTTGTGATTTCATAATTGCTTTAATTGCTGATTATGAGGAATTAGCTGCCCATGTTGCAGGAAGTACAAGATTGTATACAGCATCATGCAAACAGTTAATGCCAGGATTTTTGTTTGACCCGTTAGTCTTTGATGTGTAAGAATACTCCTTTTAACAAACATTGCTTGTTTGTAACTTGCTGACAATACTTTAGGAAGGCGGCTTTACAAGATGAATCTTTTCAGAGCAGCCTCAATTCCAGGCCTAATTGTGAAGTAGGCATGCCCATCAGGAGATAGAAAATTGCCCTGAATACCTTTCCTTGTAATAAGTTCCACATTTTAGCAAAACTAAAGGGAAAAGCTTCCTAACAATATTTGGTTTTTATAACCTTATTGGTTCCAAGGAAGGGGAATGTTATTTGGCATGCAGCCTGCATAAGACAAATGCCCCTATGTCTTTTAAGGAGAACAGATGACATCGCAGAGAGCCCTTAACTGTCATTCAGACAGCTAGATATTTATATGCTGGAAAGTAGTTTCATTTCAGATAATTAAAATATCAAGAACTATTTTTTTTCTACCAAACATCATAACCTGTGTTTTGATGTTATTTGCAATCAATGTTTACCTTATTGTACTTGTACAGCTTCCACGTCATCCTCTGTAGGCCAGTGCTCGTACAGTACTATATTATCTTGTAGGAAGTGTATATGTTGCACCTTGATTTTTTAGGTGGAAATGCTCTTCCTTTTTGCAGGATGCTGCCATGATCTGCACTTTGGCGGCTGAACAGCAGGGCCTCTAATATGCATCGCTCCTCAGTCCTTTACTTGTTTGAATGCCCTTTGATACCCATTTACCAGCTTCATCCTTAGCCATACATCTGAATATAGAGAAACAAAGCCTCTTAACATTGCTTTTAGTATACCCCAGGCCACAGGTTAGCTCCATAAGCGGGAACAATCCAAGGACAATGTTACTATATTATCCACAGTACTGAACTTAAGCCTGAAACTTGTTTGATAAAATGGAATTCTGTCCACCCAAATGTCTAATTTTGGTATTAAAATCCTAGCGTAATCTTTGGTGTGTATATCTAAAAGAGTGATTAAGGTTGTAATTTTTTAGATTATACGTTTTGTCTTCATATTTTTTTAAGCGGTGTACAACTAGGCCCCACCAGGAGTGTAGAACCATTGAGATCAATAGTGAGGTAATCTGTATCTGATATAAATAGGAAACCTTGAGATCAGTTAGGGGCACGTGCTCTGGTAGATCAGTTAGGGACACGTTTTCCATTGTAGACTTTCATTATTCAATGCCCTTTTAATAGTGTTGGAGTTGAATAGTTCTTCTGTAGCTTAGTCTCTGTTAGTGTAGGAGCTGAATATGAGGCATTTTCAAAGTCAACCCCTTGTATGAAATATGGTTTTGTAATGTGGGTCTCCCATTCTAGAATACCCCACTGATATTTCTGGAATTTGCTCTGATCTTAAAATAGTGATAACGTATAAACGACTTGCCATTGTGTGTTGTAATATCTTTTTGTCTCCCACACCTTTAGTGTAACATTTTCTGGCGATGATCAGTTTACATTTGGGCGAAGTTGTTACTATTTTTCTTTAGTTTTCTCTGAAGAGCTCTGAGTCCAGATCTAATTTTTTTAGATGTATACTATAACAGCCTTTCAGTGAGGAATGGCATGGTTGTCCTGCTATAGCTTTTTTTTTACTTTTCCATGGGCTAGAAATTGATTTAGTCAATGACTTACCTGAAACAATAATACTAAAACCTTGACAGACTCATTACTAGTGACATTTGTTTCCATTAATTCTATTGTGCAAGTTAATGAATTTCATATTTTACATTTATTTGTTGAATGAAATCCCCAGCTGATTTTCTTAAGTTGCTGTTGAACCTCCATGTTTTGCAATAACCTGTAGTATATCTGTGGCTAGAGAGATACAGTTAAAATAAGCTTCTATGGGGAAATGGTTGCTTTCTCTTCTATTAACTACCTCAAAATCAGTACACAGGATAACAAGAGGCAAAGAGAAACAAAAGTAAACCAATACTGTCCACCTACCACAGTAGTTGTGCATATTTCAAAATGGTAGATCAGATTTTGTATGACTGTTCGGTGGTCTGAGGTGTACGGCATGAAAAAAGTTCACTAATACTCTTCACCAAAATCACAGTTATGTTGAATGCGGTACATGCTATTAATATTAACTTGAATGCTCTTAAGGTCATCAATATTACTCAGTCCAACCAGTGCTCTTTGAAGGAGCCCGCAATTGCTGAAACTAACTAGCTTCAGTCCCCTATTTGTATGTGAGTGAACGAATGGAATACCTTTTTCTCAAATCCTAGTCCATGCATGTAAGGGTCTTCCAGCCCGGGGGGGGGGGGGGGGGGGGGGCTCTGAATTTGATTCATGGCCCCCTACCCTCGGTGATTGTTTTTTTGTTTTTGCACTGGATATGAATAAACCACTGTACATTTTTCATCTTACTTTTTCAGAATTGTAGTGCCACATGTGGCAAAGGTCTCTTTAAAGCTCAGCACAAGTCAGCATCTTCACTAAATACCTCTGATATATGAACTACACGTATGTCTTGAGGAAAGCAAATTCTAGACAGGGACAAAGTTCCCATTTTGTTGAGGACAATGGGTCCGATTCACAGAACTAACTTAAGACAAAATCCTAAACTTTTGGTATTCACAGAAGTTAGGAGTCCTAACTTTAGGACTCCTAAATGCCTTCTGTGAATACCCAAAGTCTTAAAGTTAAGATTTTTCTCAGTTTAGGAGTAGTAACGTTAGGACTTCTAACTTTAGTACTTCTAAATGGTATACAACGTTTAGCACACATTTTTTACCACGCACTACCCTTACAACGCAGGCATTACCACGCATACCATTACAACGCATTGCGCTGGGGGGCGCTCTAGGATAGGGAATAAGTTTAATTTTATATCCAACACCTTCCCTAGTGTCCACGGGGACTGGAGTTGGAATATAAAATTATACTTACCACTATCCAGCACCTCAAAGCGCTATGCGTTGTAACGGTATTCGTTGTAAATACCGCGTTGTAATGGTATGCGTGGTAATAGTATGCGTGCTAACGTCATACATCCCTTCTAAATGCCTTCTGTGAATACCGGACGTCCTAAAGTAAGGATTTTTCTCAGTTTAGGAGTAGTAAAGTTAGGACTCCTAACTTTAGGACTCCTAAACTGAGAAAAATCCTAACTTTAAGACTTTCGATATTCACAGACGGCATTCAGGACTCCTAACTTCTGTGAATACCGAAATGAGTAAGTGCCTTCTGTGAATACCAAAATGAGTAAGTGCCTTCTGTGAATACCAAAATGGTAGTAAGTTGGTAGTAAGTTTAGTATTTTGTCTTTTTAGTTCTGTGAATCGGGCCCCATGTTTTGTTTCATCATAGAAGTTGTCAGTGATACCTGTGTTTTTTATTTAATTCCAGAACTACCCAGATTCTTTTATTGAATCATTGATTTCTCCAGTGAAAATAGTGCAATCTTATTTGATTTTCTTACCCTTCCAAATTCTGGTTTATTCGTATTGTGAGGGTGTGGCTTATTATTGGGGTCTTCCACATTAGCACGTTGCTAGACTGCCCCTGTATTTACAGGTTTTTGCCTGTCAAATTCTGAATCCATTCCAGGAAGACCCAAACCAACTCCTATGGTTGCCTGCATATTCATAATCTGTGGCATGGGCCATGAGGGCCTAGTGGGTTCTGATGTCTATAAACTTGCTGGTGGCAATTTACCAATTAAAGGGGATTTAACTAATTTGGCAGTAGAATCTAGCCAGGCAGGTGATTTGGAGCACCAGCGGAATGATTGACTTTTTCTGTAACCTAAGATTCTGTCGTAAATAGTAGAAACAGCTTTTTGTTTACTTCCCTAGTAGTGGCATGTTTTCAATTCTTTTAATGCCTTACTTCTAATTAATTTGAATTGTTTGTCCGCTTTTTCTTCTCTTTTTCACCAAGTTTTCCATTTTTTTCGCAGTGGAATTAACTATCTGTAATCCCATATCACTTCATGATGTGAAGTTAGAATCTTTACTGTAATGATTAACAACTGCAACAACCTACAAAGTTATCCTCAAAGGATGCTCAAATGCAATTAAGAAAGGAGTTAATGGTTGCAAAAGATTCTACTTTTGCTTTTAGGTGGTTAATTACACCTCTAAGCTAACCACCTAATTTGCAAAGACTACATAAAATCAGTCTGTAACTGCAGCTTATTATTTGATAAATATCAGCCCTCCTCAAGTTCTACAAATTAACAGTGAACATATCTAATTGAGTAAGATGATCTGTAGAAAAGCTAAGTCTTTGCAACCATCTTTTAGACAATATGCGACATCATCTAATTTTGTTAAAAACAGTTCCTTTATTTGAAGATCATCTTTTAACTAAAACCTGCTTGCAGCCTGAACATTATTCTTTTTGTAGTCAACACATTTTGTTCTCTTGGAACTAATTCATCCTTCTAGGTCACACTATCTCTGGTCATTACACAATATATGGCATCCAAAATTGTCTCCTACAATCCAGAAGTATCCTTGAAGATCAAAAAATACTCTTGTTCCATTTGCATATGTATAAACTTCAGTATCCTGTGTTTGGTAGGAGCGGTAGTCACTTCTCTGTTCCCTCTTATTGTTTCTGGACAGTCCTGTATAATTTGGACTCTCGACACCGACAACTCTGGTTATGGTGCCCCTTCATGCCTTATTCCCAGTACTCCTGGTCCTCACCATGCTAGGCCCAGTGTTGTTGCTCTTGTTTCTTCTTTTCGTCTGATTTCTACTACTGATGACCGAGAGCCTGGTGCTTGTTACTGCGGCTCTGGAACGACTTATCCTAGTTCAGTTCCTGCTGTTTTCTGGTCTTCCTTGTCCTGTCCTTCCCTTATTTTCTCTTGCCTGTGGTTCTTGATCTTCTGTTGAATATTAACCCCTCTGTCAAATCCTTCTACTTAACCATTGATTCCGAACCGAACCAGAAAATATAAGTAAATTCAGTAAGTAAAAATGTAAACTTACAACGAAGTTCAAGAGACCTAAGCAGACTGCTAACCAACGTGCCACCAGTTAGAGTGGAAGAGGGTTGGGCAGTTTTTGGATTGACTCTGTTTTGTAGTGCATTAAAACAGAATAAAAACGATTTAGAAAAAAATGCAAACTTACAACTGACATTCGTAAAATTTGGCATTTCATCCAGAGGAAAGATCGGAAAAACATAGTCCAAACGATACTTAATTTTAGAGTTTAATGATGAGTGACCTACTCAGTTGCTTCCCACAGGCTGAATTCACTGCCTTCAATGCAGTTCCACAATCTGCTGTCAAGCCTATCTTTGGTATTTCCAAGACCCTAAAAAGCCACCCAATTGGCCTGCTCACTCAGTTGAGAAGGCCCACTGCTAGTTAGGGTTCAGATTCCTACTATCCGACCCTGGTTTGAACCCGTGCCTTCATGTGACTGACAGCTTTCCTGAAAAAGAGCTTTTATGATTCCCATTGAGGATGTGTTCAAAACTTTGGTTTTCGAACATTGAGCTCTAGAATGTTTTCCCAGTAAACCCCATGGGCCCCTATGACAAGCACTTGCTAACTTGAGCACAGAGAACACTCAAGATATGACACACACATCTCGCTTAGCTTACATGGAGAGAATGTTTGTTAGTTGCATAAAACCAGCTTAGGGCTGTCAGACATTTTTTTATCGTCATCCGCTACTGGCACATTTTCACCCAGTGCGCGCGCACAAAAAATCCACACTGTTATTTTTATAGCTTTATTTAAAACCAATATTAATGCAGAAAAAATGTAAATTTATTTTTGCAGTTATCAAAAAAAATGTACCAAACCTCAGTTGATTAGTTTATAGAAATTATGAAAACAGGTAATATGTTACTTGTCGAGGATCTCTACACTTCTAATCTTAGCTAATAAAAGGTATTCCATTGTATCAGGGTCCAGTATTTAGATGTTGTTGGAGCATAGCTGAACTTCATTTATTTTCCAGCCCTCAACCTTACAGTCTGAAAGACAAAGCTGAATTGTTTCTGGTCCCCCTGTTAAGTAATGGCTTTGGCACAGTCACGGAGAGACCTACTGTGCTCTTTCTGGGATCCAGAGCTACTCATTCTCTGTTTGAGAGGGCCGTGAATGTTCTTATGATATCTTTCTTAACAGGGATCTCTTGGTCAGGCCATTTCTGATCCATTTTCTTTACCTGCTTGGTACTGTCTTGCATGAGTCTACTTTACACTTTCCAGTGATGCGAGTGGTTGTGCCAATCAGATGAGAGCACACCTAACCTTTTACCTGCCCCTAGAATGTTTTCAGTCTCATCACTTGACAGGAAAATTCCAGACTTTTTTCCGGACTCCCAGCCGTCCTTGTCTTATAAAATTCTTCATAACATTGATGATATGAGCATTCCTCATGCTTAACAGACTGGACCTGAGAACTTTTTGAATCCGGCCTTCTCTCATTGCAACCTCCAAGAACACCACTGCTTACCTACTGTTTCCGGCAACCCTACTTTTGGGGGGGCATCATTTCCATCAGTTGTCTGCGCACAACTTGCAAGAACTAAGCTAAGGTAGCCTTATTTGTAGTCTCTTTGGATGTCTGCATTACGAAGATCTGCAGCAGGGTTATCTCAGCTGCCCTGCACATATTCTGTAGGCATTTCCTGTTACTGCTTCTTCATAAAACACTAAGAATTTAACCAAAACATCTTTAAAAATGTATTTTCTCTCGTCTTTTATTGCCTAGTGCTGTTTTCCCCCTACCTTGACTACTGTTCTCCTTCCTGTGAAATCTAATCATACCTTGGAAATACGCCTTTCCCTCTACCAATCCCAACATCATCCTGCCAGCTCTACTGCCATCAGTCAGTACAATCATTCTGATAGGTTCCTCATTCATGAGACTGATGAAGATTCCAGTTAGTGCCGGGTAAGATGGATGATGTATCTATGTGCTGTCTATGCATGCATTTGTTTTGCTGATAAGTTTCTGATTATGCCGCTAAACAACAGGTTACACATAGATTACCCATATTGGAAACCCTGCAGTCCAGGAGTAATATTCACCATAAAGTTCTATATCATTGCTTGTTCTGGGAATACCTGTTGAATTAACTGACATGAATGTTGTCGTTTTTTATATTTGTTTAAACTTCGTTATGTTTTTTTACTATAACTTACAGGTTTCCTTGGTGAATGACCGAGAACATTCATGTTCCACTCCTGTTGGACAGTTGTGGGTTGAACTGCTTCGATTCTATACAGTAGAGTTCAAATTTGACGACTTGATCATCAACGTACGTTTTAAAGAGCCAATTACTCGGGATATGAAAGACTGGCCGAAAAAGCGTATTGGAATTGAAGGTAACACTAAGGTTTATATCCTCAATGATTAGACTGTTTATTTTAGTTTAGGAAATGGGATTTTTTTTTGTTGAATTGCCGTTGCTCTCTTAGTGCACTAGATCCTAGTATGTACCAAAGCACAATAGTTCATAAAGAAAAAAATAATCTACATAAGTGTCAAAAAGGACCGTATTATGAAGATGTTTGCTTTGAAGCAAATTAAGTTTTAATTGAATAGAATGTCCTCGGAATTGCTTTGCTGTTGGATGCAGTTTTAGTAGTTCATTCTCTTTGAGAACAGTAGCCAATCATCAAAGTGAAAGATGTGTAAATATCAGTGTTTTGATGGGGCAGGGGGTATTAAGTGTATGTGTATGACAGTCGCCACTGTTTAGGTATGGTTCAGCCTCTTTCCCTTGAAAATGCATTTTTGAATTGCTTATAACTTGTGGTCTCTAACCCTAAGCTATGAAGGGTTAGTTTTTTTTGTCGGTGTCAAGTTTTACATGGATCCATTAAGGAGGCCATCAGTAAAGGAAAGGAGACAATAAAATTGTCATTTGCTTATAACTTGATCGCTGTTTGATCAATCTGTGGCAAGTAGTTAGCATTGATACAGAGTGCAGGTATATTAGGTTTCATTAAGATCCAACGGGGGTGGGTGGGGGTTCAAAGTTAAAAAGGGAAGGTCACAAATATTTTTGATTTACTGATAAACTTGGCACCGTTTGCTGAATTGCCTGAAACGTTGTGATGAACTTAGCACTTATTTTGTGCAAATCCAAAAGTAATAAAAAAGAGGGGGGGGCGAAAAGGGGCTTATTTGCTCATTTCATTGGCACTATGTGACGAAGCTGCACAAAATATATCAGAAGCATCTTGGAAAAACATGTTTTTTTGGTTGGTGTATCTAGCTTTGTGCTGATCCTTCAAGTGCTTCAGAAAAGGGGGTGGTGATGGACAGAGTATCTGAATTAAGCAGAACACTCCTACCCAGTCCAAAGATCAGGGCTTGATCCATCACCGTTTTTTAGCTCATTGCACCATCCCAGCTCAGAACCTGGCTATATGCAAATTAGTCTGTCCCTGGCCCAGTGCATCATGGGAACAGGGCAAACCAAACTACCAAGCCAATTCTTATACTGGGAAGGAAACAAGCTTCCGGGGACCGGTTTCTGGCATTTCAGCCGTCTTCAGCCCGGCTTGCTTGAATCCTGATGGTGCAGTGAGCAAGGGACTCACATCTGAGTATACCCTTCCACGCTTATGGTGGACAAAATGATTCAGAAAAGGGGGTGGTGATGGACAGAGTATCTGAATTAAGCAGAACACTCCTACCCAGTCCAAAGATCAGGGCTTGATCCATCACCGTTTTTTAGCTCACTGCACCATCCCAGCTCAGAACCTGGCTATATGCAAATTAGTCTGTCCCTGGCTCAGTGCATCATGGGAACAGGGCAAACCAAACTACCAAGCCAATTCTTATACTGGGAAGGAAACCAGCTTCCGGGGACCGGTTTCTGGCATTTCAGCCGTCTTCGGCCCGGCTTGCTTGAATCCTGATGGTGCAGTGAGCAAGGGACTCACATCTGAGTATACCCTTCCACGCTTATGGTGGACAAAATGATTCAGAAAAGGGGGTGGTGATGGACAGAGTATCTGAATTAAGCAGAACACTCCTACCCAGTCCAAAGATCAGGGCTTGATCCATCACCGTTTTTTAGCTCACTGCACCATCCCAGCTCAGAACCTGGATATATGCAAATTAGTCTGTCCCTGGCCCAGTGCATCATGGGAACAGGGCAAAACAAAACTACCAAGCCAATTCTTATATTGGGAAGGAAACAAGCTTCCGGGGACCGGTTTCTGGCATTTCAGCCGTCTTCGGCCCGGCTTGCTTGAATCCTTATGGCAAGAGTGGTCTGCTTAATTCAGACACTCTGTTCATCACCACCCCCTTTTCTGAATCGTTTTTGGCCACTATAGGTGTGGCAGGGTATACTCAGACATGAGCCCCTTGCTCACTGCACCATCAGGATTCAAGCAAGCCGGGCCGACGACGGCTGAAATGCCAGAAACCGGTCCCCGGAAGCTTGTCTCCTTTCTGGTGAAGAATTGGCTTGGTAGTTTAGTCTGCCCTGCTCCCATGATGCACTGGGCCAGGGACAGACTGATTTGCATATAGCCAGGTTCTGAGCTGGGATGGTGCAGTGAGCTAAATAACGGTGATGGATCAAGCCCTGATCTTTGGACTGGGTAAGAGTGGTCTGCTTAATTCAGACACTCTGTTCATCACCACCCCCTTTTCTGAATCCTTCAAGTGCAGCATTTCCAATTGCTTATAACTCTAGCACTGTTTGATTAATCGGCATCAAATATCGCAGGCCATTAGCAAGTTACACCCAGTGCAGATATCGTACTGATCCAATGGGGGATATGGGAAAAGAGTTACAGTTAGAGCGGGGATCAATACATTTTTGATTTACTCATACCTACTAAATAAATTTGGTAGCGATTTATCAAGTTTAGTCTACTCTACTTGGTTTTGTCAATTTCATGTGGGCCAATTGAATAGAGGGAGAGTTTTCAAGGGGGATGAAAGAAGATTTTGTCTGCCAGTAAATTTGGCTCTGTTTGATAAATCCGCATAACATTTGGCAGACTTTCAGTGGGTTTAGCTAACTATTGCTAACGTCCGGTTTTGAACAGATGCGTTGGCCCAGGGAAAGGATAAATGGGAGGCCAATCAGAGTTTCATTCAAGAATAATTTTAGTGCTGTTCAGTTATTCTGCATGAAATTTAACAGCTTACAATTAAGCCTGGTGCAAAGCTAGGCAAGCCTGCAATTAGCCCCCTGCTGCACATTACTGAAGGTGGTTTTGCACAGGGCATTGCCAAAGGCTGTGCTTAATGCAGAATGGGTACATAGCAGGTCATGTGCACTTCAGTTTGGCCGTACACGGTACGTTGGGCAAAAGGCCAACCCCTGCAACACCTATCCAAAGGTTGCACGCAGCACTAGTTGGTAAGCCAGAGCAAGATCGGAGTAGGTTTCCCACCTGGCTGATTTTATACCAGCATGACCAATATTTTAATGTCCTAGTAGGTATAAAAACAAAAAATCAATTAAAGCTGATATTTTTCCCTTTATCAGTACATACATTAAACAGTGCATATAAAAAGAAAACGTTATAAAATGTGTTCCACAGCTGCCTTAATGATCCCCATTTGATAATTCAAGTAAACAAAGACAGAAAGGCCCTTTAATAATAAATACAGGCTATTTCATATAAAGTTGTACTTAATTGTCCTGTCTGGGCTTTTGAAGATTCCTAAAACGTGGGCAGATGACCAGTATTGTGCTCTGGGAAAGGTGGCAACCCTAGTTGGGAGCTGCATAGACATAAACTGTTGACAAGGTTCTGGTTAAATACCTTCACTTAGAATTATTTAACAATGCAAAACAGCATATCATAAGCGATATATGCAGATCCCAACAGAATAATTAGCTTTTTGTCATTTTTCAGTGGTTCAAGGAGCATCCTGGCCCACTTGCTTACTCTTGTGTGTCAAGACCTCACCCTATACACATAAATGGTAGTAAACAGTATATTATCATTAGTGCACATATATATATATATATATATATATATATATATATATATATATATATATATATATATATATATATATATATATATATATATCCAACCAAAACCTTCTCCAGTAAAGAAAAAGAGATCCGGGCCACTTGGAAGTGCAAAGCGTAATTTTTATTCAATGGCTTTCTCGACGCGTTTCGCAGTCAATTCTGCTTTTTCACGAGCTCGTGAAAAAGCAGAATTGACTGCGAAACGCGTCGAGAAAGCCATTGAATAAAAATTACGCTTTGCACTTCCAAGTGGCCCGGATCTCTTTTTCTTTACTGGAGAAGGTTTTGGTTGGATACATTGGGACTCGCTATCCCATCCGAGGCCCGCCTTTGACAAGCGGCAGGGGTCTACAGCGACTTGTTTGGTTATATATATATATATATATATATATATATATATATTTTACACCGACAGTTCCCAGGTTAGGGCTTTAAGGTCTCTTTTCACCTTTTCCATAAACAGTTGCTATACAGGGGCATTGTAATTGAAGCCTGCTGCGTTAAAAAAAAATCTTGTAACCGCATGTTTGTTCACTTTTGAGAGTGCCTGGCATTGGTAAAGATTTAATGTGCTAAGACATACAACTAGCATTTGTGAATGCCTTTGTTGGAATGCGTTACCTGATTCACTCCTACTTCCCTACCTACAACACAGTCTAAATGGCACATTGAAGTAAAGATTAAATTTTTTGCTTTTGGCTAAGAAGCCATAACATTAAAATATACATATACTATTCATAAAAATATCACTACATTAACAATGTACAATTGTTAAATAGAACGTTACATAAATCTTTACACTTTACATTATGATTAATATAAACAATTCTTAGCTGAAGCTTATGACTCTCCATATTGCCCAGATATAAGAAGCCATAGCCCTCTAAATTTATTTTTTGTCAGCTCTATAGAACAGGCCAAAAGTAGCAGTATACTGCCTCCTCACATTTTTCCTAAAAAGGGGTACTAGCCACTTTTTGCGAATAGATCTTTCTTTAGAGCAAAAAAACAAAGTACTCAATAGAATTTATGCCCCCAAAGTACAATCATAAAGACCCCTCTGGTAAACTACTTGGTAACATTTGAACAAATATTCTTGAGTAGGTAAGATACCCAGCCAGAATGTAGGGTAAAAGGGAAGACAACCCCATCAAGGGACCATGCTGTACTTCTTTAAGCGCTTCCTATGCTTAATAAACCAATATTTCTCTATTAACAGTTTAGTAGAGTAGGATTTAGCTGTAATTGGGTCAGACCAAAGCTCCTCCAAACTCATTTCCCTCAGACTTAATTCCACATGCCGAAACCACTTATCTGAAAGAGACACGTTAGTGATAGATTCCTTACCTTAAAATATCCCCAGGCGTCAGACGGGATCCGGAAAGTTTTCGCTAGCAGTACCTCTGCGCATCAGTAGGTGGCGTTGTGCGGCTCCGCGTCTGTCGCTGGCGTCTTATTCGCCGAGATAACGTTACAGAGACTACTTAGGCGCCACCCATGCGCGCTGATGTCCGTTTTTTCTATTTCCGCACCAGTAAGCGCAGATCCGGTTAGAGCACGTGCCTTAGTCACTTTTTGACTACCTTTTTAAGACTTTTTGTCTCCTGTAAGTCTACTCTGGTGTACGTAGGGGTCCCTGGGTTTAAGTCTTGTGTGGCCTGCCGTCGCAATGCCGGTTGCAAAAAACACAGTTGATGGACAGAATGTAGAACAATGTCCTACATTCACCCCAGTACTAGGATCTGGGCCTAAATCCATAATTTTTTTGCACTCCACACCACCCTGGGTTAGACACTGGCTATATGCAAATCAGCTCTGACCCTGTGCCTCCTGGGAACAGTCCAGTCCGAACTACCAAGCCATGTCTTTCCCAGACCGGAATCAAGCATCCAAGGACCGGTTTCTGGCTATCAGCCTTCATCAGCCTGGATAGCTTGACTCCAGTGGTGTGGAGAGCCTGGGACTCACGTCTGAGTATACCCAGCACACTCGGGGTGAAAATTGCAAAAAACACAGTTGATGGACAGAATGTAGAACAATGTCATACATTCACCCCAGTACAAGGATCTGGGCCTAAATCCATCGTTTTTTTGCACTCCACACCACCCTGGGTTAGACACTGACTATATGCAAATCAGCTCTGACCCTATGCCTCCTGGGAACAGTCCAGTCCGAACTACCAAGCCATGTCTTTCCCAGACCGGAATCAAGCATCCAAGGACCGGTTTCTGGCTATCAGCCTTCATCAGCCTGGATAGCTTGACTCCAGTGGTGTGGAGAGCCTGGGACTCACGTCTGAGTATACCCAGCACACTCGGGGTGAAAATTGCAAAAAACACAGTTGATGGACAGAATGTAGAACAATGTCATAAATTCACCCCAGTACAAGGATCTGGGCCTAAATCCATCGTTTTTTTGCTCTCCACACCACCCTGGGTTAGACACTGGATATATGCAAATCAGCTCTGACCCTGTGCCTCCCCACGGCGTCTGTCTCTACTACCTGGAGTGCGACCACAACTCTCGGTCCTGTATGGACTGTCTGGCCATGACCCGAAGGCCTTGAGGGAGCGGCACTGGAAGATGCTTGAGGTCCGGCACTCGTCCCAGCACTGCTCTCGGTCCAGGGGCCGCTCCAGAGCATGCTCGTGGGGCACCATCATCGTTCCTCGGGCTCCGAGTCTTCACCCTTGGATTCGGGTAAGAGACGACACAAAAAGAAGTCAAAGAAGCATTGTCTCTCTCCGACGTCCCCCTGTCGGTCCCCGGATGCGGACGAGGGGGACAGGAGTTCTGCCCCTGCGGCTGCTTCGGAGCCCGGGAGCCCCGCGGCCTACCCACTTAATCCGGGTCCGTCAGCGTCTCCCGCACAGGTGCAAAAGTTTCTTGCCACCATGCACCGCCTGTTTAGGCATCGGGCTCCTGCTGGCGCACCCTTGGGCCCTGCGGTCCCGTGTCCGGATCCTGTCGAGCCTGTGGCGGCGGCACTGGCAACGGCGCCACAAGGTCCCAAGCTGCCGGCTCCGGCTACAGCACCACCCTCCGCTCCGCCTCAGGCACCGCAGTGGATACCTTTTGTTCCGCCCCTGCCCCAGCTCCCAGATAATTTTCTCCCCACCTGGGATCTGCATTGGGACACAGCCCCGTCCAGCGCGTTTCCGGCGCAGATTGTTCCTTCCCCGGTCCCTGTCCTGCCGCCGCGGTCTGTACAACATACGGCGGAGGTGGAGGTCGACTGGAAGGGGTCCTCGGACCCTCTTTCTCGTCAGTGTGACTCCGATCAGGACTGGGCAGACAACTTAGAGGAAGCCGGCGGCCTTGATGTCTCCTCTGATCTGGGGTTTGCCTATCCCCCACCTACCATGGAGGAGGGCTCTTCTTACACGGTGGTGCTCTGTCGGGCTGCTGAGGTCTTCAACCTTGATCTCCCTACGGTGGCCCTGAAAACTAACCTTCTCACTGAGGTGCTCCAGACGGGGTCTACTTTGTCGGAGCCCCTGCTGCCCTTTCACTGATGTGTTACTGGGCACTTGGTCGCGGCCAGCCACGGACGCCCCTGGGGATAAGAACGTCGCCAGGCGTCTTTGCCTGGCGTCGGGGGACCCTGCCTTTCTGACCACTCATCCTACGCCCGAGAGCCTGGTCATCCAAGCTTCGACATCCCAGAGAGCTTTTCCCTCTGCTCCGCCGGATAAACTCTCTAAGAAGCTGGAGCAGTTCGGCAAGCGGTTGTTCTCTTCGGCCAGCTTAGGGCGGTGGTCTGTGAACACCGCTTGCCTATTGGACCGTTATTCCCACACGGTGTGGGATACGGTTGCACAGGTGTTGCCTCAGTGTCCTAAAGAGGTCCAAGCTGTGCTGTATAGTTCGCCATTCGGTGTGGGTTGGACACTGCATACTCACTAGGTCAGGCAATCTTCATGACTGGCGCTGCGTCGCCACGCCTAGTAGAGAACTGCCGGGTTCTCGCCCGATGTCCAAAGCTCACTCATGAACACGCCCTTTGATGGCACTCGCCTGTTTGGCGGTAAAACCAACAGTGGGCTGGAGCGTTTTAAGGACTCTCGGGCTACGGCAAAGTCCTTGGGTCTCTCCACCACGCGCCTGGCCACGTCTACCTTTTATTCCTTTCGTGGCCACAGAAGGGGTGCCCCTGCCCGTTCATTCAGTGAGAAGCCTGCGCAGAACCAGACTCCGCACAGCCGTGGGTTTGGAGGCTGCAGTGGTGGCACAGGGGGCCAGCGTGCGGGTCAGTCCACCTCAGCTCCAGCAGCGTCCGCCTCAAAGACTTCCTAGTCTGACCTTTGGGATGCACCCCACGCCAGTGTGGGGCAGGATTCAACATCACCTTCCCCACTGATGTTCTTTCACTTCCGACAGGTGAGTGTTGCAACTTGTCCGGAGGGGTTACTCCCTCCCCTTCGTCTACCCCCTAGCCATGCCACCTCAGTTCCACCTCATGTCGGGGGATCACTTCGCTCTTCTCCAATAGGAAGGTTTGGCCCTCTTGGCTAAGGGGGCCATCGAGCGCGTTCCTGGGCCAGAAGTAGGGCTTGGTTGTTATTCCCACTACTTTCTGGTCCCCAAGAAGGACAAGGGGGGCTTGCGCCCCATCTTTGACCTCAGGAACGTCAATCGCTTCCTCCGGAAGGAGAAGTTCAAGATATTGACTCTGGCTCGGGTCTTGGCTGCCCTCGACCCTGGAGACTGGATGGTAGCGTTGGACTCGCAGAATGCCTATTTTCACATCCCTGTCCTGCCGGCCCACTGGCATTACCTGGGGTTTATGGTAAGCCGGGAGCATTTTCAGTTTGCCGTGCTCCCCTTCGGCCATACCAGCGCCCCTCGGGTGTTCAGGAAAGTGATGGCGGTGGTCGCAGGTGTCCGTCTTCCCCTACCTTGACGACGGGTTGTTGAAGGCGGGCTCGCCCCAGGCAGTTGTCACCCACCTTCATACTAAGGCCAACCTCCTGCATTTGCTGGGGTTCTCCATCAACTTGCTGAAGTCGCACCAGAGTCCTTTTCAGAAGCTCCCCTTCATCGGAGCGGTTCTGGATTCAACGCAGTTTCGGGTTTATCCTCCTGAGCAGCGAGTCCGGGATATTCATGCTACGATTCTGATCTTTCAGCCTCTATCCCGCGTTTCAGCCAGGATGACCCTCCAGCTCCTGGGCCTGAAGGCCTCCTGCATCCTGCTAGTGCAACATGCCTGATGGCATATGCGGGCTCTGCAGTGGGACCGGAAGTTCCAGTGGGCACAGCATCAGGGCAACCTGTCCGATCATGTCCAGATCTCGGAGGGCACTGCACGACAATTCCAGTGGTGGCTCACGAATTGCGATTGGGTCAATGGCAGGTCCCTCTCCCTTCCCCAACCGGAGCACACAGTGGTGACGGATGCTTCCCTCCTGGGATGGGGAGGCCACTTGGGAGAGGCTGAGATCAGAGGCCTCTGGTCTCCGGCGGAGTCCCGGCTCCATATCAACCTTTTGGAGCTTCGGGCGATCCGACTTGCAGTGAAGGCATTCCTCCCTTCTGTCCGGGGAAGTGTGGTGCAGGTGTTCAGGGACAATACCACGGCCATGTGGTATTGCAACAAACAAGGCGGGTGGGGCCCTGAACCCTTTGTCAGGAGGCTCTGAGCCTCTGGACATGGCTGGAACATCAAGGCATTACATTGGTGGTTCAACACCTGACAGGTTCTCTGAACGCCAGGGCGGACAAACTGAGCTGCCGGTGCTTGATGGATCACGAATGGCGTCTGAACTCGGACGTGGCGCAAGGTCTCTTTCAGCAGTGGGGAGAGCCTTGGTTAGATCTATTCGCCACCGAAGAGAACGCTCAATGTCATCAGTTCTGCGCGTTGGAGTTTCCAAGGCTGCACTCGCTCGGCGACGCTTTTCGTCTCGAGTGGAGTTGGTCTAATGTATGCCTTTCAGCCTATACCACTTCTGCCCAGAGTGCTGAAGAAGATTTGGCGCGACCGGGCCCAAGTTATTCTTGTGGCTCCGAATTGGGCACGAAGATGCTGGTATCCCGAGCTACTCAGCATGGCGATTGTTCCCCCGATCCGACTGCCTCTTTGGAAGGATCTTCTGTCGCTGCAGCAGGGGACTGTCCTCCACCTGAACCTGTCCAGCCTCCAACTCCATGCGTGGAGATTGAGCGGCGACAGTTGACCGCTTTCGATCTTTCTCCCGAAGTCTGTGATGTCATTCTGGTAGCCAGGCGTCCCTCCACAAAAACGGAATACGCCTGCAGGTGGAACAAGTTTGTGGCATGGTGCACAGCAAAGTCTGTGGATCCCCTTTTTGCCCCTCTTTCCGAAGTTCTTTTGTTCCTTCTTTCTTTGGCCCAGCAGGGCTCTGCTCTGGGCACTATCCAAGGTTATCTTTTGGCCATCACCACCTTTCTACGGCTTCCAGATCAGCCTTCTCTTTTTAAGTCCCCGGTTGTTAACATTTTTCTTAAAGGCTTTACGCACACGTTTCCTCCCGTGCCGTTCATCATGCCTCAATGGGACTTAAACCTTGTCTTGACATATCTGATGTGCTCTCCTTTCGAGCCCCTTCATAACTGTCCTTTGCATCTTCTCACTCTCAAGACGGCTTTCCTGGTAGCTATCACCTCTGCCAGAAGAGTGAGTGAGCTCCAGGCTCTCTCTTTTAAACCTCCTTTCCTTTCCGTTCATCCGGACAAGGTGGTTCTGAGGAGCCGTCCTTCTTTCTTGCCAAAGGTTGTCACGCCACTCCACACGGTGCAGACTATCACTTTGCCCACTTTTTTTCCGCCTCCGCATCCTTCCAAAGAGGAAGAGAGGCTCCACCGTCTGGACCCAAAATGTGCGCTCTCCTTCTACCTGAGCCAAACACAACAGTTCCGGGTGGATGACCAGCTCTTGGTTGGCTAAGTGGGCGCCAAAAAAGGTTGGGCCGTGCACAAACGAACCATCTCTCGGTGGGTCGTTCTCTGTATCAAGGCCTGTTACTCGGCTAAGAAGGAGCCTCCTGCCCATTCTACCAGGGTAACAGCAGTAACTACTTCCTTGGCACGCGTGGCGTTCCCTTGCAGGACATTTGTCAGGCAACTACATGGGCCTCGCTGCACACGTTTACCAAGCATTACTGCATTCACATTCAAGTCTGGAGAGACTGCTTCTTCGGCCGTTCTGTTCTCTTTCTGGTGTAATCATTTTCGTAGACCCTCCACCGGGGTTGGTATTGCTGGGGTATCAATTCTAAGGTAAGGAATCTATCACTAATGTGCCTCTTTCAGATGCACAAGTTACTACTTGTGTAACAATATATCTGTAAGAGACATTAATTAGTGATAGATTCCTTACCGCCCCACCCATCCTCCCCATTCTGCAAACTGATTACTAGGGTTAAGGACAACCCTTTCAGGGCCCTAGTTTCATTGCAGTGGTCAGTTTCTTGCATGGCTCTGCGTTCCTGGTGCGGAAAGTCGGGTACAGAACTGACGTCAGCGCACATGGGTGGCCTAAGTAGTCTCCGTGACGTCATCTCGGAGCATACGTCGCCAGCGACGGACGCGGAGCCGCACAACGCCACCTACTGACGCGCAGGTGTACTGCTAGCAAAACTTTCCGGATCCAGTCTGACGCCTGGGGATATTCTAAGGTAAGGAATCTATCACTAATGTCTCTTACAGATGTATCTTTACACAAGTAGTAACTTGTGATTTAAGTCTTATTATGCTGATCATGATGAGGTGACACGGCAGGTTGTGTAAATATGGTTATAAAATGGCTCATCACTATCTGTGAGCAATGCTGTAGGACAGCCGACACAGGTCAGATGGTTATTCAGTAGTACACAAATAAATTGTAAGCAACACTAAAGTAAATTGCATTACTGCAGTCTCTTTTACGCAGTTTCGTTATGGTTCGCATCGCACACAGAACATGCTACAACTTGTACCCTCCACCATGCTCCAAACATCAATTTGCCAACAGTACAGAAACAAAGAAAGGCGCTGTAAACAGAATAACATGGCGGGGGAAGCAAATAATTGTATGCATTTGTAAACATAACTGGTGAATTTCAGTAGTTTCCACGTGTGAGCCAGAAGAATAACTAAACTTGTAACTGTGTGTTTTAGCCATTTGTTTTTTTATTTTTAATGTTGTACTTCTTTTCCAACACAGCTGTTAATGACCAGTGCACAGTGCCTTTGGACATATATATAGATCAATGGTTGGTGGCTGCATTAACCCCCTACTGTCTGCCAACCCTTGCAGCTCATGGCTTTCGTATGTGCACCTCTGGGCTTGAGTGCAGTTTCTTTCCGTGCAGTTAGCAGGGGAAGGTTTATTGAACAATAAGTGAAATACTTGACTATACTAGTTTAATTAAAATAAAATAAAAATTAGTTAAAATGTATGTCCACAACAGCTGTTGCTATTGTCATTTCACTCATGCTGCCGACCTCTGCAAAATAACGATGAAGCAGGAACAGAAGACCGCTAATTGTGACCCTTGACCCTATGGTTTTCCTGTTGCATTGTTTAAAGCAAACATCCACTGATGGGTCTCATAGCTATTGCAGTGTTTTCTGCTTAATATCAATTTACCATCACTCCTGATTGCTAGAGCGGATCCTTTTTGCACCCATCCTTTAAGAAGGACAGTGTGGGTAACTGAAGATTACAGATTCATTGTTTTGAATTTTATTAGTTTCATTTTATTAGTTTAGCTCTAAAATTGTGCGGTAATTATCTTTTCCTCTTTAACAAGGTTCAGGGCTCTATACTTGGCCAATGTTGTTGCTGCTTTTACCCTCATTGTTTTACGCCGTAGGGGCTCATTAAAATACCTGTATCGTTGAATATAGTGCTGCCTTCCAAGGTATTGACCGCAGACTTCTCTGGGCAAACCAATCTTCTAGGGCATACCAAATATGATAGCGGTATGTGGGAGCATTGATTCAGGTGAAAATATCAAAATGTTTTTCACCTCAAGTGGCATTCCAAAAATAACGGGCTGAAGGAGAGGTGTTGGCCTTCCTGCTATTTATCCTTTTTTAAGGCTGACTTTAGAGAGGCTATGCAAACATCAAAATAATTTCTACCACAATTGGAGCCGCAGCATGCCCAATCTGACGAATACTTCTAACCACAGATTCCTCACCTTTCCAATTCCCCAGGACCCAGACTGGATCCAGACCTTTTCATAGCAATGGCTCTCGTAGGTTGACAAGTGGCACAACTGGACTCCACGGCAACGCTGTTCCTACTCAAAAAGTGATGGCATGGAGTCATATGGAGGTGCCACTGCAACAAGATAGTCAGTTCCCTCTTTTCCTTTTTCTTTGACACAAGAAACAGGGCTTTGCTTCCAATTTTGGTGGTTTTCACTGAGTGCAAATTTACTGAGAAGAAAGTGTGGTAAGGAAATATCCCAAAGCTTTGAGTAACGCCTTGAGTACAGAAAGCAGATGTCAGTTAGAGGTCCGCACAGTGTCTGCCATTTGTGTTGAGGTTCTGAACACAATTCGAAGCCATCTAAGAAATCCATCCTGATGCACTCGAGGAGATAAGAGAGCCGGAGAAGGTATATGCCGCCAAACGCAAATAAGTGAAGTAGTTCACAGTCCAAACAGTGGATCCACTTCAGATCGTGTCTCCGGTTTCAGTCCAACTCCACATCATTGTCTTCAGATAGACAATTCTACTTCCTCTTGGAGGAGAACTTGTGCAGTCTACACTTCTAGCACCGCAATCCGCTCCTTTATCTGATTTTGAGGCTGGTACCGGCCTGCTTCAAATTTCCCAGGTCATTGTTGACCCTGAAGCAAATGGAAGCCTTTAGGAATTCCTTGCAGGAACGTTGTATGGTAATTCCAGCTCCCTCTGGAGCACCTTCTGGCACCATAGAGCCAAAGAGGCCTTTAGTTGGATACCTACAAGTAAGTCTGACCCCAGCACTGATTCACCCTGTTTGACCTCTGGCAATGGCCCTGAATTGAGTGATACCAGCACTGCATCCAACTCACACACCTGTTTCCGATCTGGAGCCATCATCGACATATGTTAGGCCTGTGCCTCACTATGAAATTACAATGAATATAAAGAGGCAGACAGTTTGTTTCTCCCTCATTACTCTGACTCTGGCCGGTTCTCCGGATCTCAACTGGAATTCACTGACAAATTCTGGAACTTTTTTCTTTGCACAGTCCAAGACAGACCGGGTGCGATATGTTGCAGGTTCAAGGCCTAGACACAACAGATTGTGTAGGTCGTGCTATGGGCACCAGTGTTGTGAATAGGCGCAATGCCTGGATGCACCTCACAGGTTTTTCTGAGACATGCCTTTTGATTGTTTTAGCTTTTCTCGGAGAGAGCTACATTAGAGTGCTTCAAGCCAAATTTGCTACAACCCACTCCTTGCACATGCTGTGTCCAAGCTGCTAAATTCACTATCAATACTGATAATTCAGAGGATACTCACAGGCCTGGCCTATTGCTAGAGGCAAACTTTGCAGCAGGCTGCACGGCTCTTTTGTTTGTCAAAAGGACACGCTCCCCTTCACCACCACCCTGCCCCTTGTATCCCACCCTGGTTTGTTCAGGCTTCAGAAGATCCTGCCTCCATGCTAGTGTAGGAAGTGAAGTTGCTCCTGGCCAAAGGAGGAGTAGAGATAGTCATGGAGGCGGAGAAGGGCAGTGAGTGTTACTCTTGTTACTGGTCCCCAAAACAGATGGGAATGATTCTGGACCTTCAGTTTTGAGGGACATGTTAAAGATGTTGACTTTGTCCCAAAGTCTGTCCACTCTGGGTCGACTGCACTGGATGGTGTTCTTGTACTTAAAGGATATGTACTTTCATGTACCCATCCTGCACTGTCACAGTCTCTTCCTGCGGTTCATGATGGGGCCAGAACATTTCCCTATTACTTTTATGCTCTTCTGCCTTACCTCTGCCCCTCTGGTTTTTACAAAGGTGATGGCGGTGACCACAGCCCACCTTCGTAGGCGAGGTGTACATGTATTCCTGTACCTCAATGACTGGCAGCTTAAGACAGGGAGATTTCCTGCAGTAGATCGTAGACCATCAACAATCAACAGTCTTCCACCCCCCTTCTGTCACCCTTGCGGTTTTCCATCAATGCACTAATTTCCCACCTACAGCTTATGCAGAAGATTGCCTTCATAGGAGTATTGAAGGCCTTTCTACCCCTGCAGTGAATTCTGGACATTCATGATATATTCCCAATGTTTTAGGATTGCTTCTGTGTTCCAGAGTGGATGGCTCTGAAGCTTCTAAGCATCCTGCATCCTACTGGTCCCATGTCCCTGTTGGCAAGCGCAGGCCATGCAGTGGAACCTCCATCTGCTATGGATTCAGCACTGGGGGCGATCTTTCGAACAACATCTGCATTTTAGCGGAGGCGGCACCGGATCTTCAGTGGTTGCTGTCAGACCCTACTCTGACCTTCAGCAGACCATTCTCCCTACCCCAGCGGGAGCTCACAGTAGTGACTGATGCATCATCTGTGAGTTGGGGAAGGTGGAGATCAGGGGCATTTGGTCCCCATTGGCAAAATGCACATCATCAACCTGCAGGAGCTTTGTGCCATTTGTTCGGCTATGAAGTTCTTCCTTCCATCCATCAAGGTAAAGCTGGTTCAGGTCCTAACTGATGGCACAACCACCATGTGGAACTGCAGCAGAGCAGCGTGGGGTGGCACTGTGTCTCTGGAAAGGGTTGGACATTTGAGGGATCTTCCAGGTACTAATTCATTTGGCGAGCTAGATGAATACTGGGTGGGTAAGCTTAGCAGATGTCAGCCGGCATCTTCATTTGGAGGTGGCTCAAGGTGTGTTCGCCCTGTGTGGTGTGCCTTGGTTGAGCTTTTCACCACCCTTGAATACCCTGTGTCAAGATTGTTGCACATTAGAGTTTCGACCAAGAGGTTAACCAGGAGACACATTTGATCTGCATGAGGACTCAGGTGTCTCAGCAACAGGGTGGGGGTCCAACACCTAAATCTCCCTAACCTACACCTCCATGCATGGAGTTTGTACGGCACCAAGTAAGCACATTTGATTTACCTGCTTAAGTGATGGAAGCCATCCTTGGTACTGGGTGTACATTAACCAAATCTGTTTATTCGTTTGGCTGACATTTGTGTGCAGGTGCAGATATTTACAAGTTGACCATCTGCGGACAAACCTGTTAGAGGTTTTATTAATTCGATCAGTGGCTCATCAAGTCTTTGGAGTGGGCACTGTTAAAGGTTTTTTGTCTGCTCTTTCAGCCTTCCTGTGTTTACCTAATCAATCAATCATTCAGGGATTCGTGAAGCCTACTACTCACCCGTGAGGGTCTCAAGGAGCTGGGGGGAGGGAATATCGGGTAGCACAGCGTCATCTGAAAAGCCAGGTCTTGAGGCTTGCAGTGTGGGGGTACGTCTGATGTTGAGTTTGTTCCAGGTCTTGGCCGCCATGTAGGAGAAGGCTGTTCCTACCGTTCTGGCTCTCCAGATGCGAGGGATTTCAGCCAGGGTGAGGTCGGCGGAGCGCAGGTTTCTCTTGGGGGCGTGGAAGGAGATTCTTTCATTGAGGTAATGGGGTCCGGTGTTGTGGAGGGATTTGTAGGTGTGGGTGAGCAGCTTGAAGGTCACTTTCTTTTCAGCGGAGAGCCAGTGGAGGTCTCGTAGGTGCTGGGGGATGTGGTCCTGTCTTGGGATTCTGAGGACAAGTCTGGCTGCGGCATTCTGAACAGTCTGGAGCTTGTAGATTAGAGATTTGTTAATACTCCTGGCATAGAGGGCGTTCCTGTAGTCCAGTCTGCTGGTTATAAGTGCATGGGTGACGGTCTTTCTGCATTTGGGGGGGATCCACTTGAAGGTCTTGCGGAGTATGCGGAGGTGTTGAAGCACGTGGCAGATATGGCGTTGATCTGTCGCTTCATGAAGAGGAAGGAGTCTAGTATGATGCCGAGGTTGTGTGCATGGTCCATGGGTGTGGGAGAGTTGCCCGGGGCACGTGGCCACCAGGTGTCGTCCTACGCTTAAGGGGTGGATCCCAGGATGAGGACTTCTATCATCTCCGAGTTGAGCTTCAGGCAGCTGCTGTTCCTCCAGGATGCAACATCCTTCATTCCTTCCTGGAAGCTGAGTCTGGTGATGTCGGGGTCCTTGGTGAGGGAGAGGATGAGCTGGGTGTCATCGGCATAGGATACTATACTGAGTCTGTGCTTTCTGCCAATGGTTTTGAGTGGGACCATGTAGATGTTGAAGAAAGTGGGGCTGAGTGAGGAACCTTTGGACACTCTGCATCTGATCTCTGTGGGCATGAGTCTTATTCAATGAGTTTGGCTGGCGAGGAAGGAGTGGATCCAGTCAAGGGCTGTTCCTTGTATGCTGGCGTCGTTGAGTCTGGCGGCTAGTATGCAGTGGGAAGCGGTGTCGAAGGCTGCTGAGAGGACTAGTAGAATGAGTCCTGCCGTATGGCCTTGGTTAAGGAGAGTGCAAATGTAATCAGTGGCAGCTAGGAGGGTGGTGCTGTGTTTGCTGCGGAATCCATATTGAGAGGTGTCGAGAATTGAGTTGGATTCTATGAAGTTCGTGAGCTGGATGTTTTTTTTTTTTAACAGAGTTTATATAGCGCAAACTTGACCCAAAGGTATCGGGTATTAGAGCGTCTAAAGCACCAGTTGCGTTACATGACATCATGTTCATTTTTGTTAGGCACGTGGAGATTAAGTGATTTGCCCAGAATCACAGGATGTTCAGCGTCATTGCAGAGACTCAAACCCGTTTCCCCAGATTCGAGGTCGACCGCCCTAGCCGTTAGGCCAACTCCTCTCCCCAAGTTGACAATCTTCACTGTGACTTTGGCGGAGAAGGGGAGGAGGGAGATGGGTCTGTAGTTCTTGAGGTCTGTCGGGTCTGCGGGGGGCTTTTTGAGGAGGGGTGTGACTTCTGCATGTTTCCATTTGTCGAGGAAGGTGCCTGTTTCTAGGGAGTAGTTGATTGTACATCATAGTTCAGTTGCTATGGCGGAGGCGGCTCTGTGGAAGATGTGCGGTGAGTAGGGGTCGGTGGGGGCTCCTGAGTGTATGCTTCTCATGGTCTTTGTAGTGTTTTCTGTGGTGACAGGGGGTCCAGGCAGTGATAGTCGGCTTGATGGCGTTGCTGGTGGCTAGAGTAGTGTCTGTGTTTGGTTCTGTTCTTTGAAATTGTCGTAAAGGGTCCTGATTTTGTGGTGGGAAAAAGAGCTGATTTTTGTTGCAGAGATCCTGGGAGGGAGGGACGTCCGAGGTTTTGCTGGGGGGTTTGGTGAATTCTTGTATGATGCTGAAGAGTTTTAGTGTTGCCGGAGTTGGAGCAGATTCTGTCCTGGATGAAGTTCCTCTTTGTGAACCTGATGAGTTGGTGGTGTTCTGTCATGGCGGTCTTGTAGGCAGTGCGTGCTTAAGAGGTTTTGCTGTTCCTCCATGTTTTCTCAAGTCATTGGCACATGCGCTTGAATTCTTGGAGGTCTGTGGCAAACCAGGTGGATTTCGAGGTGCGTTGTCTGTCAGAGTTTCAGAGAGGGGCGATCAACCTTTGTTATTCAAGTCACCAGTTTGATGCATTTTTTTGAAGGGTTTCACATTCATATTTCCGTTGACACCCTTCATTATGCCTAACTGGTGGGGCCATATTTTGTTCCTTAAGTCCTTAACGTGCACACCCTTTGAGCCCATGCACATTACTAATTCTCTGACGTGGCTGACTCTCAAGATGGTGTTTCTCATGACAATTACTTCTTTGTACCATGCCAGCAAGCTGCAGGCACTGTCAGTGGAACATTGGTACGCCATTTGGTTTTTTAATAAATTGGTGCTGTGATCTTGTAGTGTCTTTTTGTCAAAAATTCTGTTGTGCTATTATGTGGGACAGCCCTTCATCTTCCGGTGTTTTTACCCACTGTGTCTCACCCCTCAAAGATGAGGAGATGCTTCACCAACTGGATCCTAGAAGAGCTCTTAGCTTTTCCATCCAGTTCATGAGAGGACTGGGTGGATGACCAGTATTTTATCAGCTTTACCTGTGCTAAAATGGGAATAGCATTTAAAAAATGAACTTTGTCCAGGTTGATTGTCCTGTGCATTAATACATGCGATACCCAGGCCAAAAACGAATTTCCTGAAGGCCTTTGAGCCCATTCCGCCAAATCTACTGCAAAGACATTGGCAAGAGGTATTCCGGTGTTGGATATCTGCCAGGCTACTACAAGGGCACCAGTACACACCTTATCTAGGTATTATGGTATCTATAATCAAGCCATTTTACCCGCTTAGCCCTGCAAGGATTCTTGGTGTAAGTACACTCCTCAGGCCCTCCATCTTTTGGGAGGCACTGCTTTGGTATCCATTGAGAAGGTGAAGAATCTGCCCTTATTACAAGCCTGGCACCTGGGGATTACAAAAAGTGAGGATTCTCTGGATAGAGCATCCACCGGAAAGAGTGTTATCAAAGGTAAGTACCTTGTTCAGATCTATGCATGCAACCTGTTTATCTTAGATCATACTTGAAGGTTTTCGGTTATCTCTTTAAAAGAGCTAAATCTCAAAAGTATAGAATACTGCTTGCTTGCCTATGCTAGCAAAACAAAGATTATACTTCTGAAAAAGTCAGACTTGCCACTTATCCCTAGGCATGTAAATTATTTTTTGCACTCCTACTAACATCTCCCTACGTGTTAGGGTTAGCTATATGGGCTCCACCCATTTTCCGTACCTTTAAATGAGAAAAAATGCATTTTGCTATATTCTATCGACAATATAATAAAACAAATTGTTTTTACCTGGCCCCATACATTGAAATCCTGAGAGCTAAAATGATTACCCTCTTGATATGGAACATGTTGAAGCATGCATGGATTTATTACAGTGTAAGACTTATGTTCTTGCCTACCATCAACTGCTAGCCAAGCTAAGGTAAGAGGTGGAAGTTGGTTAGTCAAGCAAAACTTGAAGGTAAAAGCTGTTTACCTCAAAAGGGCATAGGTTGGGCTATTGGGAATTGTTTAAGAATTAATTGCTCCCTGAGACATCAAGTACAAGAAAAAAAAGAAGAATGGGTGATATTGTCAGCCCTTGGTATCCTGACGCCTGATCTTTTTGGGATTCTATTTTCCTATTATGTGTTTAAAAATACAATGTTTAACCAAATAAGGTTGATTTCAGAAGCTTCTGTTCTAATGAATATATCTACCTGCTGGTTCCTCATCTTTTGAATATCCTAGGCACCTGACTGGATCCAGAAACTTTTTTCCAATTGCACTCCCAAGCTAGTGAGGGGCGCTGGGTCCAAGTCTGCTTTGCACACAGTACCACAAGACGTTACTGGAGCCATAAAGCGCCCCATCGGTATGCTGATATTAGTTCCCTTTTTCAGCACCATCAAAGCATTTCAGACTAACTCTCCTCAGAAAAAAGGGAATCAATATTAAAATGACTTTTTTGTCTTTGTTTGTATTTAGGTGCAGTTCTCATCGAAGTGTCTAAACCAAAGAGATCTGTGTTTAAATCATTCAGAGATTATATGGGACACATTTCGGTCGAATGGTTATGGTAGTGGGGCACACAAGTCGTTTTATAATATTGGTAATTAAATCAGCAGTTCTGCAGCTTGGGTGCTTACGGGGTGCCTACCCCTGGCCAATGGGGAGTATATTCAACAATGTTTGTAGCACCAAGAACTTAGTGTGCCCCAGTTGCACTCCCTTGGGATGGTCCCGATGGACCTAAATAAACTTCACAAATAACTTATCCTTGTGTTAAGCAAGTAATCCAGTTTAATTAATCCTTATGTCATCACCCTGATCCTTCTCATAGATGAATATGCATGTTCAAACATCTTTCCATTTCCGCAACTAGTTGAACTATCACTTCCTTAATCCCAATGCATTTAGAGTCAAAAGACTTCATCAGGGGATAGTAATCCTACAAGTATAATAAACACAAATCAAGTTCAAGGCAAAGAGCTTTTAAGCCAGTGACAGCATAAGCAAAATAAGCAGATTATGAAAAGATACATTCAAGAATTACATGCAGTGCTTATTCATTGAATCAAAAAAGGTCAACGTGTATTCTGTGATGTAGAGTATCAAAAGTTACATATAGTGATTGTGTAGCTGGTGCAACAAATGTAACGTTGTGTCAGTAAAAAAGGTTGAAGTAGAAATTAAGGAACACAAAGAATATGCAGTAGTGCAGGATATTCTGGAGCGTTGCGCTCTTATACACAAAACCGGCGAGTGAATTGGTGCACAAATGTCATGCTGTGGAAGAACCCAAAAGAACTACCACAAATCTTACCTTTCGGTCACAGACCCAGACAACATCTGCCTCTGGTGCCGGAGTTCAGACCATAATGTGGACAAGTGTTTATACTGTCAAAAATGCATCTAAATGTACTGAATTCTTACAGGATTTTGCGCTGCCACGGTTGTCTCAAGAGCACAGTGACCGCCTCGATGCGGACCTCACGGAAGAGGAAATCGGTAAGGCCCTTAATTTGCTTCAGTCCGGGAAAGCACCTACTCCCAACGGGCTCCCTATAGAAATTTATAAGAGGCATGCACATGTCGTTATCAAACCCCTTCTCCAGATGCTCTCAGAAGCCCGAGAGGTGGGTGTGCTCCCCCCGAATCAGCGGGAAACCACGATAGTAGTCATTTATAAGGCCGGGAAACCGCCGGAGCAATGTTCCTCTTCCCATCTCGCTCATCAATGTGGAAACCAAGGTTCTGGCAAAGGCTCTGGCGGACAGACTGCTATCGGTTCTTCCAGACTTGGTGCATGTGGACCAGTCCGGGTTCATGCCCCGCAGGAGCACCGGCCACAACTTGTGACGTCTTTTCGGAGTGCTGCACATGACTGAGGATGTGGGAGAGGCGCAGACGGCATTGATGTCATTGGATGCAGAAATGGCATTCAACAGCATCAAATGGCCCTACCTATTTATGGTGCTTCAGAAATTTGGCTTTGGCCCGACCTTTTGCGGGTGGGTGCGTCTTCTGTATGAACAACCGATGGCTCGGGTGAGAGTGAATGGGACTGTGTCCAGGGTGTTTCCCCTCCGGAGAAGCACCAGACAGGGCTGCCCCCTGTCTCCTCTCCTGTTTGCCCTGGCCTTAGAGCCACTGGCTCATTGGATCAGGAGGGATAGGTCTTTTGGGGGTTGGCTCTGACGGACGACTGGGAAGAGCGTATATCCCTATATCCCGACGATATTGTATTATATATGGCGCAGCCTTATTACTCGATAGCGCAGGCACCACATCTTTTTGAATTGTTTGGTAGCTATTCTGGGTACACCATAAATTGGGGGAAGTCGATCATTTTCCCTGTGTCGGGCCCCCCTCCACGGGTCCCCACTAGATGCCCAGCTGCCGTTGTCACAAATGGCTTTAAATATTTGGGGGTCCACATAACTCTGAATGTTGGGGAGCTTCTCAACAAGAACCTAGAACCTCAATTGGCTCGACTTGGGGCCGATGTCAGTCATTGGCGAGCGCTACCGCTTTCTCTCATGGGACGCTCTGCATTATTTAAGATGCCTCCCTGCCGAGGTTGCTATATATCTTACAAAACACACCATACCCTGTTCCACAGGGAGTGTTCACCCTGCTCTGGAATAGCGGGACTCCTAGAAGTAGCACCTAGCAAACTCACCAGAGGGGTGTATGATGGAGGCCTAGCGTCGCTGATGTGCTTCTATACTACTGGGCTTCTATACTAATGGAGGCCTAGCGTCGCCGATGTGCTTCTATACTACTGGGCCGATGTGCTTCTATACTACTGGGCCTCTTATCTCCAGGTAGTTAATGACTGGGTGTATGCAGATGTCTCCGAACCGGCCTACAGAGTGGACAGACTAGTAATGCCTGGGGGAAACAGTGAACATCTGCTTTATGCCCGAAGGCTGGTCCAGTGTTGGAGGGAGGCAAATAAGTTTCTCGGGTGGACAGGCAGATTGACCGGTAGAACCCCCCTGCGGCTTTGGGACCAGCTGCACGAGGTGTCACAGCTGACTGGCTTTGGTGGCTGGAGATTGATTGGCATAGACTACCTGGGGGACATCTTCCAGGGATCTGCCCCCGCTCCTTTGCATACCTTAAGAAGGAGTACAACCTTCACGATTCCCAACACTCATTACATACGCCTTACACATGCCATCCGCTTACACCTGGATAGAGATTCCTCCATCCCGGAGTATTCCCCTCTAGAGAATAGGCTATTATTAGACCCTATTTTAGAGAAGCCCACGTCCACCATCTATCGTAATCTCATAAACAATATGCCAGACCCCTTGGTGAATCTCAGAGCGAAGTGGCCCCGATACAGAGGTGACCTCGAAGATGATGAGTGGCAGGATGCCCCACAGAGCCCACGTGAGGTAGCAATTCCTCCTAGGTACCGATTGGTTCAATTAAAAATACTTCACCGTATATACTACACCTGCATACACTTATATGAATGGGGCAGGAGTCCATCGGCACTCTGTTTGAGGGGTTGCCAGGGGAGGGTACCTTCTACCACATACTGTGGGAGTGCCCGGCATTAGTTCCTTTTTGGACCAAAGTTGCGGACACAATGTCAAGAGTGGTGGGCGTCACGGTCCCACTGGAGCCAAGGTGGCTTTTGTTGATGATTAAGGGAGACACAGATTGGTCAAGACACGTTGAACAGTGGTTGGCCTTGGTGGCGGGGGTGGCTAAAAGAAACATAGCCAGGGGCTGGGGCTCACAGACTCCCCTGTCCTGGGAGCAGTGGAGGAGGGACCTAGATTGGTGCCAAAGAGCAGACGAAACCATCTATAAGAGCAGGGGATGCAGGAAGAAATGGTAAAAGATTTGGGGACCATGGCGGAAATATAGGGAGGCGGGAGGGGGCCCTGAGGAGTAATCATATACATGTTTAACCCAATTGTGTACTGTTGTGCTATCTTTCCTTTCACCATGATGCAGTTTTCCAACTTGTCTATTGATTATCGACCACTGTGACTTGGTACTAAGAGCAAAGTTTAATAAAAAGAGTTAAAAAAAAATGCATCTAAAATCTCCTAAGGAAAGGAAGGCCAAGATGTTTATGGCCAAAGCTCAGAAAGAAAAGCGGAGTTGCAGGAAGTCGCGCCCTAGGCCAAGACTACCATCTCCTCCATGTTTAAAATAATCACAAAGAAAACACAAGAAGAAAATACCAGAATACAGACGATAATCTTCTAAAAGCCAGTCACCATCTCCTTGACCTACTATATCACCTCATCCAGAATAGGATGTTGAACATCCGCCGCAAGAAGAAGATAGACTGACGCAGACCTGCTCATCATCCACCCTGGCAAATAGGGAGTCAAAAAAGATCAGTAGGCAGCATGGCATTTACATTTCTCAATTCCATTTGCTTGCTAGGAAGAAAAGTTCACACTTTATTATTCATTTCTCAAGTGGTCCCTCCTAATCTCTCAGAAGATTTTAGAGGTTACTTTTCAGATAAAGTACAGACGTACAAGGCTGCAGTCAAGCCAATCAGGCCTTGGATACATCCTATTCAATAGCCAGTGCTCTGGATGCATCAGTATCCCTTCGTCAACATGCTTGGTTCCGGAACTCTGGATTGTCTCAGGATGTCCAGTCTACTTTGATGGACCTTCCGTTTGATGGTTCCCATCTTTTTGGTGCAAAGGCTGATTCTGCTGTTGAATGATTCATGGACAACAAGGCAACAGCTAGATCCTTAGGACTTCAAACTCAATTGAAAGATTACAGACAATACAGGAAATTTCGAGGCTTTAGCCATGAATTTTCCTTTTTGCTTCTGGCAGTAATAAAACCTGCAGCAGCAGCATCAATGCTGTAATCCACTCTACAGACAGCAAAGAGCGGGGTCGGATAAGAAAGGAAACCCTTCCTCTTCCTTCCTCCCTCCTCATCAACCTCTTCACCAGCTACATCTGGGAAGTAGACCTATTTCCATAATATCTACCAGCTAGAGCGCAAGTGTCCTCCTTTCTATAAAAATAGAAGTCCATCAATACAGACCTTTGGGTCTTATCAATTGTAGAAAGGGGGTATTCCCTGCCCTTCTAAGACCTGCCCTCTTCTGTACCTCCCTGCGTGGAGTCTCTCCCACTAAACCATTTCAAAGTTCTTTATCAAGAAGTCCAATCCCTCTTACTCAAGGTTGCAGTAGAATTGGTTCCCGCGAAGGGACTGAAATGCTACTGCGGTTATTTCCTGGTCTCCAAAAAGGATGGAGCACTGTGTATGATTAGACTGCAGGAATTTGAACTGCTTCTTCAAAAAGAAAAATTCTGAATACTTTCCCTAGATCAGGTTCTTTATGTGCTGAACAGGGAAGATTGGATGGTGTGTGTTGATCTACAGGATGCCTATTTCCACATCCCTAATGTGCAGTCACACAAAAAGTATCTCCACTTCACTGTTGGATCCGACCACTGTCAATTTAAGGTTCTTCTTTAATTTTTCCTCACTAACACGCCACAAGTCTTAACAAAGGTGTTTGCAACTGTAGCAGCTCACCTCAGAAGGAAGGGAATATCTGTGGTCCCTTACATGCATGACTATATATATATACAAGGCCAGGACCTCCGAATTGGTATCTTACCACTTACCAGAAGCATCTTGGCTGTTGTTCAGCCTCTGCTTTTCAATCAACAAACCCAAGACTTACCTGCTGCTCTCTCAACACATACTGTTCTTAGGGACAGTCTTGGATACCAAATCGAATCAAGCCTTCCCTCCTTCTCAGTGGATTCAAAACATTCAGGCTATGATTCCGATGTTTCTGAATGGACTGATCATTCCGGTCCTGACTGTCTTACTCCTGCTAGGTCAGCTTGCCTCCTGCGTTCTGTTGGTCACACATGCACAGTGACATATGACGACCCTTTAGTTGTTCCTCTGCAAACAGTGGTTCCAGCACCATGGAGATCGTCACACATGCATCAGGATCTCAAGGGACACCGCAGAGGATCTTTGATATTAGTGCATGAACGGCAGCCTGTCTCAAGGGAGACCATTTCACCCTCCCCCACCGGAGGCCACATTGATTACGGATACCCCTACCATAGGGTCTAGAACTTATTAGGAAGAACTAGAGATCAGAGGCCTTTGGTCTCCAGAACAACAGATGTTATACATTAGTCTGTTGCAATTTCGATTTGTCTAGCTCTCAAGCCCTTCCTCCCTTTATTTCACGGTCTGTCTGTCCACATCTTAACAGACAACACAACTGCAGTGGAGTACTTCAACAAACAGGCTGGATTGGAGTCATGTCGTCTCTGCAGAGAGGCTGTACTACACTGGCCCTTGGCTCTGGACCATCAGATTTGCATGGTAGCATATCACTTGGCCGAAGTGCTCGACGTGCGAGCGGACAGTCTCATCCGGTCTCATATGATCAACCACAAGTGGGGCCTTCTCACAGAGGTGTTCCAGGACATCTTTCAATTATGGGGAATACCACTGCCCGAAATTCTGTGCCCTCCAGTATTCGATGCAGGGAGCATTGGCTCATTTCACCTTAAGTGGACTGCTTCACCACTTCTGAACGCCTTTCCCCTCATGCCCTAATTCCTCAAGTGATGTGAAATATTCGTCTAGACTGGGCCAAAGTAAGTGTACTTGCCCTGGACAGGCCGAAAAGGATGTGCAATAGAAAGCCTGTTCACCTTTCTCTGTGGCCTCCATTCTGTTTTCCTCACAGGGTAGACATCCTGTCTCATTCACCCCAACCTCCAGAGCCTACACCTACATGGCTAAAGATTCATTGGAGCATCCTGAATTAATTCTCTTTACTCCTTGAAGTGGTGGATGCCATTCTCTCCTGTAGCTGCCTTTCCACCAAAACTGTTTATTCTAGCAGATGGGCCAGATTTGTCAAATGGTGTGCTAAAAATCCCTGGATCCCCTTAAGGCCCATTTATCTGATGTCCTTTGCTTTGCCCTATCTTTCGCCCAACAAGGCTGTTCTGTTAAATTAAATGTTATTTGTCGGCTTTGACAGCTTTTCTGTGTTTACCTGATCAACCATCTCTGTTTAAATTCAACATTGTTTTGCGATTCCTAAATTGTCTTACAAAGAGATACCCTCCTACTCCCTGGTCATGCCTTAGCAGGACCTTAATTTGATCCTTAATATCTTAATGTGTTCTCACTTGAGCCCCTGCATAGTTGTCCTTTAAGATTATTATCCATCAAGACGATTTTCTGGATTGCCATCACATCAGTAAGATGTGTCTGTGAACCATAGGCTGTAAGTGTAAAGCCACTCTTCACTTTCTTTCCAGATAAGCTGGTGTTCTGGACCAGGGCTGCTCCAGTAGAAAAGACTAGCCACTTTAAGAAGTTAAAGTGGTTATTCTCTTCCACTTGAGTCAGTACACCACTCTTTTCACCTTCTATCCTCCTCAAGATGGAAGAGGAGAGGAAGAACAACTGCATCTACTTGACCCCAAAAGAGCCGTTAGCTTCCATATTGACAGAACCTGTGAGTCCAGACTCGATGACCAACTCTTTGTGGGATATAATGGAAAAATGAAAGGGAAGGCTGTTGACAAACGAACATTATTCAGATGAATCATCATGTGTATCAAGATATACTACTCAATGACACAGAAAAACTTGCCTGAAGATATTCAAGCTCATTCTACCAGAGCCAAATTGTCTCCTTCCGCCCCAGACAGGGGTACTGTTTAGATTCTGAAGTGAGAAGGAATAGTTACTTTACCCGCTCAGTTCTTCAGTACTTATTCGTCTTGTAAGCCATGCTCCCACCTATGGGTGTGGTACTGCTTGGGGAATGTATTCAAAAGGTGAGCAAGCTGAATGCAGATGTATCCATCAGAAGAATAAGTTACTTACCTTCTAAAATGCTTTTTCTGGTGAACACAAATCTACCTGCAGATTCCTCACTCCACATTGCATGTTTTTTCTGTGACGAGTCCTCATTCATTTTGTGCTTATATCTGTTTATAAATATATATATCTAAATACATGTTGGAATAACATTTATGTTGAATCATATGTAATGGAGATCTTCTGTAGAAAATAGAGAACTGTACGCATCTTTCTAAGTTAGTATAAACCCTTACCCGTCGAAGGCACGATAAAAACTGGATGGCAACTGATGTCGGCACACTGAAGGGGGCAATTTATAGCTCCAGTGATGTCATGCAGTGCCGCTTCCGAAACTGACTTGGAGCCAGTGCCCCCTATAGGTGTGGGAGAGCAATTGAACAAAACTTTCTGAATCCAGTCTAGTGCTTGGAATATTCAAAAGGTGAGGAATCCACAGGTGGATATTGTATCCACCAGAAAAATTGTTAGCAAGTAGCTTGTTCTTTTTGTACATTTTGACTGAAAGAAGCTTATAAGATATGCCTACCTGATCTCTTGTGAGCAATAATATTTGAACATGCACAGTGTAAAATGGTATATCATATAATAATTAGACTACAGTTAAACATTTGTGGCCTTTTTTTTCGTAGCAGGACTGCCGATTCTAGGATGTGTCGCCATTGCATTGAATCACATTAACACTCGTTTGCTCACCAATTAAGCTATGAGCATCATATGGTAATAAGGCTTGGGTTTCTTTTGCCCCCTGTTTAAACATTGTGGCTTTCATTTGTTTACAATAGTCAGGCGTCTAGGCTGTAGAAATATTGCATTGAATCGCTTCATCAGCTGGTTGATCTAGAGTACTGTTAGTATTATTTACTATAAGGCAATTATCTTTGAGTCAAATACATTGCCTGATCCGAAAAGAAACATCCTTTCTGTATTTTCCAGTTATGGAGCAGCAGAGTAACCCTTAATACTCTCTGTATCTGTAAAAAAACAAAAAAAACAAGGGAGTACCTTTAGCATGTTTTCAAATTAGCCAGAATATTTAACTCCTTAAAAGCAATTAGAATGTTCGGCTTTCATGTCTAGACAATTAGTTAAAAAATGCACAGTGATTATTCTGAGAGTATTTTGCAACTACTCTTGTAAAATTCTGCTAACAATGGTCCTGATCCCATTTAGAATAATAGATTTTTATTAGCTTTGACAAATAGACTTCTAAATGAACAAGGAGCTATGACAAAGCTCAGAGGTGATTGAAACCCCGCCCCCCCCCCCCCCCCCCCCAACTTTCAGGTAATAGAGTGCTGATTGCAGTTTGAATTCTCTGGTTTTGCTTTAGCGCTTATGAAGGAGTGACTTATTTCACAATCTGCATTGGGAAAGCTCTGCAGAGGCTGTCAGATGTCATGTTTCATGGATCCCGGTGAAATATGGGTTTTTGCTAGGCAGAGATGACAATTTAATTTTGCTGGAGAAATCTCCGAATTCCACATTACTTGAAATTGACAACTTTTCATTATGCAATTTCACATATTGTTGTCCGTGCAGGAGTCTTGTTTATGCACAAAAGGTCTTACAGAAAGCCTTTTCTTCTCTCAAATCAGTCTTCTACTTGTATCTCACAAGCCCTTTATTGGGCAGAGAGTGCACTTTTCTGAATAGTGATGCAAAATGCTCATGAACCCACATTTCGCTTTAAAAATGTAGTTCTGTGAAAATGTTTCTTAAAAGATTTAATTGATTAATGGTATTTCTTACCTATAATATTTTTAGAAACCGTGAATCTTTGTTGAAATCTTCCTTCATGCTTCTTTGTGTTTACTCCTTAAATAGAGATTAACATTTACACTTTCTTCTCTTCAGATCCATTTTCTGTTAAGTGGAATGCAGCAAGATGCCTAAACAGTCAATTAGTCTTTGAATACATCCTTCACTGTTTGAGGGTGACCTACAAATATTTTGCTTTGCCCCATATAAAAACATCAAGCTCTGTTGAAGGAAAACCTATTGACATTGATTTAACAAGCACTCAACATCAAAAAACTGAAATGAACACAAGAAAAGACACTAGTGAAGGCCAAGTTGAGAATGACATACATGCCATAAATAGCAGATTGAAAACTGTAGATCTTGAAGATCATGTCTGTACATTAACATCACCCAAGACCCAGGAGAGTGTTTTTCACAATGTATTTGATAGCTGTGATAGTCAAACAGAAGAGAACCTTGCAGATATTGAAAATCTAGATTCTGATTGTGTTACAGAAGATGTGATTCTGAATGACTTGAGTAAATTTAAACCCAATTATGAAGATACGGAAAGTGGTAACGAGGAGTATGATGACAGAGGAGAAACCAAAGCTTTTATTACCATTGATCAGTCACTGGACGATAGTGAAAATGGGGAAGCACTAATTTTCCACCTTGATCGGGATGGTGAAATTGATAGCGTTTCAGATATTGAGAATTTTCCAAATCCAGTAATAATTGAGAGTGATGAGTATGGTGTACAAGATGACAAAGTAGACCTGGAGGAGGGGAGTACCGAAGGGACTGATGAATTGGAGGTACCCCTGAAACAAATTGCACTATCGAGATGTGTACACATCTCAAAACCGAATAATTCAGAGGAGGAAGTTGATGAGAAGGAAATGAGTTCTATCAAAAAGCAGAGAGACCATTTTGATAGCTTAAATCTGGATGATGAAGTGGACATTACATACACTGCATCTGGAGATGAAGAAGCACTGTCCGATGACGAGGAAGAAGATCTGTCAGATTGTATCATTACTAAATATCAAAATCCAGAGGAACAGATTAAACCTGTAAATGAACATATATTAGGAGATTCTTCGAATGAAGAGGACTTTACTTTGGCCAGTGATAACTTAAGCTTGGATAAGCTTGCTAAGGATGTCGTTCCAGACACCCTCTCAGAGGAGTGGGACTTCACATATAAATTCAGCAGGCGCATATTCACAAAAGGGAAGGTAAGGTACTACAACCTTGACGATAAATGTGTATTGTCTAGAAGTAGCAACATACATTTGTGATCACTTCATTTGTTTTGTGTTTGGATGGATAATTTGTTTTGTCTTTAAGAACCTTTCTAGTTTTAATCAGAGCCTATTTTAGCAAATGCCCTGACCAAATGTGTTTATTGTAGGTATTGTTTTTCAACCAGCTAATTCTTTATCTCGCAAACAAGACAAACGTCTGTTCTTTTTTTCTTCATGCAGTCACCTACAGTTGTATGCAGTTTATGCAAACGGGATGGTCACTTAAAAAAGGATTGCCCAGAGGACTTCAAAAAAATAGAACTTGACCCTTTACCAAAAATGACCTCTAAATTTCAAATCATTTTGGATCAGGTTTGCATCCAGTGTTTTAGTAAGTTATCCTCCTTAACATGTTTGTTTGTTATTTAACACTAGACCCCCTGTTATCCAAGAAGTGTGTGACAGCCAATTCCAGGGATGTCACTGGATGAAGGAGAGTGAATGTGTTTAATAAGTGCGTATACCACAACCTGAATATTGTCACCGGGATGTTTCTTACGACATATATTAATAAGCCATAAAGATGTGGCTGTGCAGGATGCAAAAATTATGCAAAGTAAATTGAAATATAGGCCTGAATGAATGGGTCCTTCGGTTCAATAATTGGTTGCAGTCTCTCTAGTACACAGGTATAGGCTTACTTCTTTGACACTTTGAGGCTAATTGTACAATAGGAGTGGAGGTGTCTCACAAATTACAGTTTGTGGTGACGTCATGTACAGTTCATTTACAATGTCCGTTTGTTGTCATTCAAATTGAAGAGTTTGAAATACTGGTCATAGTTGTCTGCAAGCAAATTTGATAACGATAGCCAGACTCCTTGTGTGTTTTTTAGACATGTTGCTTGCATTTGTTGATTCTGCCTTGTCATTTCTCTGTGCTGTGCTTGTGTTAGAAATGTCACATGTTAATTGTTAGCATTGTGTTGGTGTTTAATATACATGAATGACTACTATATTGGTACTGCCAGTTGACTTTACATAATCATTGAGCCAATATGACCTTTTTGACCATCTTGCTGACTTGCAATGAAATCCCTTAACTGACTGACCTTTTTTGCATTAGTAAGATTGCATTGATAGTGCACTAATTTTGATTTACAGGGTGGTTGAAGAGAGACATATCACACACTCTGACCTAAGTTGCATCACAGGAAGTGAAGCCATATGAAATTTGATTTTGAATTCCAGGAAGTTATTTCACATGGCCTTGATGTTGATATCACCACAATAATTGACATCACTGAAGCTTAGCGTATACCTCAGCGATTTATAATAGCTCACAAGACACGGTTACTTGTGTAAAGCACATTTCATTTTATGATGCTTTCTACCAAGTACTCATTCCACTGCTGACTTAATTTTATTCACAAAGTGTAATGAACCAGCAAGAGCTGCAGAAAGTAAACCGTGCTCACCATGGCACTGTTCACTTTCTGTTCTTGACACTGCTTCTGCCATCTCTGCTGTGCCAGTGACCCATAAATTACGTCCACGTGGTAGTAGTAAATGTAGTAGCTTAGGAAATGCTAACCATTCTCTAACACTGTCCATTTTCAAACTCAACTACCTTCCACCCCAAATTTCTACATTAATTTCTTGCATTTGGTATCCCACTTGCCATCTCATGTTCCTTCTCCCATTCAGTTGGTCATATTGGTATTTATATATCCCTGTATGCTCTTGTGCTCTGTAGGAGCAGCCCCCTTCTCCAGTGTTGAATCTTTTATAGATTCACATGCTTGAATCTTCCCCGTTGTCATGGAGGTAGTCCCACGGTAACATAAGAAATAGCAGTAATACAACATCACCATAGGCCTCCATAGAACAGAAAACTTCCTTAAGTAATTTTTCAGCCTCATTTTTAAAACATCCAAATTTCAGCCAATCACAGCTGAGACCTCAAATTTCCCTTCCCCACAGATCCACCATACCTCAGATTTCTTACTGCATGTTGTGTGATAAGGAATCTCCCTGAGCTCCACTCAGTTACAGTATTTTTTTCTCAACTTTTGACCTCCAGTCTCAGCTTTAGCTACTCTCAAGGTATTTCTCAGACTTTATACTTTTGACCTTCCTGCTTTTGATATGCCAGAGCCTAAAAAAAGACTGTTTAGGCCCTGTACGGCCGGTGGGAAGTGTAAGCTGTTATCTGAGGACCCTCACAAACAGTGCCTATATTGCCTTTACCCTGATTTCAAACTCCGGGAATGCAAGTATTGCCACACTTTTTTCAGCAAAAACCCTTAAAGATAGGGAGGGTAGGCTGTTACTCTGTTTACAGAAGAGAAAGGCTGCTTCAGATTGGGAGTCTGAACCGGAGTAAAGGGCTCATTCTTCCTCAAAGAAATGAAAGGAAGACAGTCCCTCTTTACAGCATGGGGATTCTAAGAGATCTAAGTCCCCGGACAAATCTGAACCTAAACACCACAAGAAACTCAGTGAGAGGCGTCAAAACCCTTTTCAGCTCCTGCATCTGCTTCTGACTCCTCTCAGAGACCAATCTTCTCGACTGTCAATGGCGTTGTCGTCGAAGATTCCACTCTCCTCAAGAAAACCAGAGGTTCTGGTACCGTCTATGGCATTGTCGGCGACTACTACGACAGCAACGGTCAAGGCGTCGATGGCAGCAACAGCGGTGAGAGCTTCAACGTCAGTGACAACGTCGTTGAGGCCTTTACCGGCAACGAGAATTTCACAGTCGATCACAGGTTCGTCGACTGTTCCAGCAACAACGTTCCTGCAGACGAAGGCCGTCCTCGCACCGTTGACCCTACCACAGATGATTGCATTGGCGGTTGCACCGTCGAAGGACCCGTCGGCGAAGGGAAAAATCATTCTTCAGCCCTGGCAAATTCAGGACATCAAAATATCTCCTTTAGCTCCTGCTTGCCTTCTGGACTTCCAAGAGTCAGAGGATAAAGGTATGTTTGGTCCTGCATACAGTCCATCGCAGTTAAGAGTCAAGTGCCCAACAATATGTCTACATATGCCGATTTGTTGGTTTGATATTTCTATTGCAACAAATAAACTGAAAAATAACGTTTATAAAAAAAAAAGTCAAGTGCCAAGATTCTGATGATGAGGATATTGAGGGCAATGATCCATCTTCTTATCTGGCAGGAGGATTTTCTTTTGTGGAAAGAGACACATCCGTCATGCAGAGGCAGGATTCCTTCCAGGACCGTTATCCTTACGATGATAGAGAGGAGGAGAAGCGTCATCAGTTTAGGGAACCATCAATGAACATTCCAGTGTCTCTGGTGTCTGATCTCCGTCACATACTTAATGACTATTACAGACGCTTTCCGGATGCAAATGCTCCTCAGAGGCCTTTACCTCTCCAAGAGGTTCCCACTATCCTCCTGGGCCAAAGTACACTCAAATCCACAAGGGAGAAGACCCTTCGTCGTCCTATAGTCATCACGGAGGAAACTCAGAATGCGCAGACAGAAGAAGGTGTGATACAAACAGACATAGATGTCCATGATAAATGGGATGACTACATGGCCCCTATGCCATCATTCTGCTGTGGATTCCCCTCCGGCAGATATCAGGGGATTTCATGATCTTATAGAACGTGCCTCCAAACCTTTTGATTTTCCAATGCCAACTAAGCAGACAGTGTTTTCTAAATGATTTTAAACCAGGCACTCAACGTGCAGTGAGAGCAATTCCTATAATTGACTTTCTATGGCAAGAAGGGCTAAAGTTAATTGAAACACCTGCCTCCATTCCAGTTGTTGTTCCAAAACTGGACAAAAAAAATACAAGGCTCCAGACAACTTGCCTGCCTGCCTCATTGGTCACCCGAGGCCAGACTGTGATCATGCAAGTAGCACAGAGAAGAGCCAAGAATCCAGCATCTCTCTACACTGCTCCATCAGACAAGGAGGGTCATCGCCTCGACAATATTGGGAAGAGGTTCTCTGCTCTGGCGGCTACCTCCATTAGAGCTTCCAACGCCATGGCCATTTTGGGAAGATATGACTGGCAGATGTGGTTGGACATCTCTACCTTGTTGGAGTATCTCCCGGGGGATAAAAAGAAAAAGGCAAACGATTTTCTTTTGGGGGGGAGAAAGAGCGTCTTCAAAGCTCATTGATATCTATGGACGTTTCATCCACTGCATTTCGACAAATGGCTGGAGTGGGGGTTCTGTGTCATCAGGAATGGCTAAAAGCAACCACCTTTCTTCCAGAGGTCCAAGCCAGAGTTTGACATGCCTTTTGATGGGGAGTGCTTTAAGCACATAGACGAGGAGCTACAATCTATTAAGAAGGACACGGATACAGTAAAAACCTTAGGCATCTCCAGCAGCGTCGCTTTCAGTCCTTTCGGGCTAGAGGTTTAGGGCAATTCTTATCCCGTCCGCAATTTCAGCAGCGGTACCAGCCATATCCGCAGAGTATCTACCAGCCATACAACCGGTCCTTCTAGTCCAACACTGCTCAGACTTATACAGGACTGGCAGGACACAAGAGGCCGCAATCTGCTGGAAAGTCTTGAGCTTCATTGTCTCCTATTGGAATCTTATCAGGCCCCTGCTACTATACTCCCACACCACGATCTCTGCATACTTTCAGAACTGGCACTCCATTTCTTCAGACAGATGGATTCTAAATATCTTCAAACATGGCCACACGCTAGAATTCAAACAGCATCCTCCAAATGTTCCACCACGCAAAGTTCTGCTTCGTCACTTTCCAGATCTCAAAAAGGAAATAAATGTGCTTCTTCTCAAGCAGGCCATAGAGGAAGTACCCCTCAACAAGCAAAACCAGGGGTTTTATTGCCACTTCTTCCTCATGAAAAAGAAAAATGGGAAATGGAGGCAGGTCATGGACCTCCGAATGCTGAACAAGTTAATCAAAAGTCAATATTTCAGGATGCTCTCTCTTCAGGAGATTCTTCTTCTCATGGAAAAAGGAGCTTTTCTGGCTTCTCTTGATCTCCTCAACTCCTATTTTCATATTCCCATTCACCCTCTAAATCGAACATTTCTCAGGTTCAAAGTGGCAGGGCACCATTACCAATTCAAATTGCTTCCATTTGGGTTCAAGTCCGCACCCATGGTGTTCACAAAGTGCATGGCACCAATAGCAGCCTTCTGAAAACATTCAGGTCACCAGGTGTTCCCATACCAGGACGATTGGCTCATAAAGGCTCTGTCTTTTCCAGTGGCAGAAATTTCAACGAGAGCCTGTCTGGTTCGCCTCCAGTCTCTAGGTCTTCGCATCAATCTGGAAAAATTGTCCATTATCCCGGCCAAATTGTTGGTCTTTCTAGGTGCACGTCTCAACACAGAGCTGGGAAAGGCCTTTCCCACTCAGGAAAGAATAATGCTGATTCTGGATACGACAAAGCTTCTTTCAACAAAAAGGTTTGTTTCTGTGAGGCAGTACAAGTCCATACTGTCGATGATGTCCTCTTGCATCCCTCTCATTCCCAATTGCTGACTTCACATGCGACCGCTGCAGGAACATCTTGATGCGCAGTAGTTCAGTCTCAAGGCTCATTCAACGATAAGGTTCGCATTTTAGCATCAATAATGGCACTATGCCTGGTGGATGGTCTAGGACAACCTGTCACAAGGCCTCTCTTGTATTCACTCTGTGCCACAGCAAATGATGATCTTGGATGCGTCGATGGACAGATGGGGGGCTCACCTTCAAGAATTACAGGTTCATGGCAAGTGTTCCAAGCAGGAATCAGAGTGTCATATAAACATTTTGGAGGTCAAAGCAGTGTTTTTAGGTCTGAAGGCCTTCTTGCCTCGGATCAAGGTGCGTCAGTGCTAGTCAGAACGGACAACACTACAACAATGTTTTACCTCCGAAAGCAATGCGGCACGAGATCTCGATGCTTTCCCTTCTTGCACAACAGATATGGGAATGTCTCCTTGTCAACCACATCTCCTTACGAGTGGAGCACATGCCAGGAATTCACAACGAGAAGGCAGACTCTTTCAGCAGGGGATTTGAGGCTTTCCAAGGAGTGTATTAAGATACTACAGAAGTCTCGAGCTCCGTCTACGTTGAAATGTTACACAGCTAAATAAAAGAGATTCTGTGCTTGGTGTATCTCACAAGCATTGCATCCATTCTCATCATCTCCGGAGCAGGTGTGGCCTTCTCTCTTGCACTTAGCAAAATCAGGGCTTTCTCACTCTTCCATAAGAGTTCACCTTGCTTCATTTTCTAGGTATAGAAGACGCTCAATTCAAACTTCTCTGTGGTCTAACCGACTCATCAAACAATTTATGAAGGGACTTTTTAGAGCTTTTCCGCCTGTTAAGCCTTCATAGTTAGTTTTGTGGCAAGTAAACCATGTTCTGTCACTACTGAGCGTCCTCCCTTTGAACCAATACACAAATGCGAATTAAAGTTCCTTTCCTGGAAAGTGGCTTTCCTCTTGGTCATTTCGTCAGCCAGACGGATCGGTAAAATCCAAGCTCTTACTATAAAAGAATCTTATCTGCCCCTTGACATTTGTAGGCGGCAACTTAGGCGAATGCTCACACATTCACAAAGCATTACTCCCTTGACGGTTGGAAAAAGGCTGATGTCGCTGTTGGACAAGCCACTTTCACACGTCTCTTTGCCTAAGGTAGGCGGCTTTTAGCCTTCTGTGTTCTTTATGTGCTTTTTGTAAATATGTATGCTTATTATTCTCTTCCTGGTTTCTGATGCTACAAGTTTACGGCATGGTGGGATGGTTCGCCTGCCCACCATCTTTCTTTTTCTCCTATTGTGTTTTTTACTGCTTACTAGTCACATTCAAGCATGTGCATCTATAAAAGATTCAATACTGGAGAAAAAACAAGTTACTTACCTGTACACTGTAGTTCTCCAGTATTGATATCTTTTATAGATTCACATGCGACCCTCCCTCCTCCCCAATTAAGTTCACCAATTACCTCAGAGTTTTTATATACCTATACTACACTTGTGCTCGAAATCTGAGGTATGGTGGCTCTGTGGGGAAAGGAATTCTGAGGTCTCAGCTGTGATTGGCTGGAATTTGAATGTTTTAAAATGAGGCTGAAAAGGTACTTGAGTGAGTTTTCTGTTCTATGGAGGTCTATGGTCATGTTGTATTACTGCTATTTCTTATGTTACTGTGGGACTCCCACCATGAGGACAGGGAAGATTCAAACTTGTGAATCTATAAAAGATATCAATACTAGAGAACCACAGTGTACAGGTAAATAACTTGTTTTTTACCACCTGCACTTGAACACTCTTTTACATCCATGAGAGTGCTATGGTGGAACATTGTTGTCTGCATTTGAAAGAGACAAAAGCAGACATCGCTGTCACTCTGTTTGGGTTGGAGTGTTATTCCCATATCTGGTTCTGCAGCTTTTTCTTCCCAAGTACACTATTAAAATAAGCAACTGTAAAAAAATGTTTACCATCCTGTATTCATCGCAACGGCAGTAAAGTACAGCTCTGAAGTCATGGATACATATTTCACCAAGGAACTCTTTCCTTATGTTATTTGTACATCTTTAGCACAGTTTTTGGCATACGTTCCTTCTTGAAAGGACCCCTTAGGAATTCCTTTAAGCTGTTAGAGACTCTACCTCGTCTTGCCTCTCGAAGTCTAGCAAGGAAGGTGCAAAGAAGTTCAAGAAACACCCATTACAACGAATGGATTGCATCGCGCTGCCATCGCAACGCGACTATTACATCGCGGCCGGCTTCACAACTCATGCTATTAGGACGCATGCTATAACATCGCATGGACGTTTACATCGCTAGCGATTACATAGCTAGCGATTACATAGCTAGCCACTTCAACTTCTATTGACACTACATTTTGGCTCTCTGGTATTCTGAAAGGCGGGCATCTTTGCCTTTGGTAGTATGTCTGCATACATCGTTTTTCATTCAGTGTAAGCCCTGCACTCTTTATTTCTGCCAGTTAATTAGCAGGAACCGTGTGCTTGTCACGCTGACTGTCACGCTGACTGTCCCGGAGCACGTAGTTCTGTTGGGAGGCAGAACAATAGTTTGCCTATGACTAGACATAATGTTCCTGTAATGGTGCAGCAAGCTCAACAGTTTGGTGGGGAGTATAAAAGGGATTTCGGTCCGACAGGGGAATAAATTAAACATGTGCAAAATGCAGGCCCGCACAATGGGAGAGGATGTGGCCTGATGGATAGCGCTGCTGACTTTGGTGCTGGAAACCAAGGTTCGAGCCTTGTGACACCCAGAAATAAATAGGACACTTACAAGTGCTAGTTTTTCATGTGTGTTGGGTGGTGGATGCATGACGGATGGATGCATGACGGGTGGGTGCATGATGGATGGATGGATGGATGGATGGATTGATGGATGGAATGGATGGTTGGATGGGTGGGTGTATGCATGATGGATGGAATGGATGGATGGAATGGATGGATGGATGGATGGGTGGGTGGATGCATGATGGGTGGGTGTTGGATGCATGATGGCTGGATGCATGATGGATGGGTGCATGGATTGCTAGATTGGTGGTGGATGGATGGATGGATGCATGTTTGGATGGATGGATGGATGGAATGGATGGTTGGGTGGGTGGGTGGGTGGATGGAAGCATGATGGATGGGTGGGTGTTGGATGCATGATGGCTGGATGCAAGATGGATGGGTGCATGGATTGCTGGATGGGTGGTGGATGCATGATGGATGGATGGATGCATGATGAATGGATGGTTGGATTGGTGGGTGGATGGATGCATGATGGATGGGTGGGTGTTGGATGCATGATGGCTAGATGCATGATGGATGGGTGCATGGATTGCTGGATGGGTGGTGGATGCATGATGGATGGATGGATGGGTGGATGGATGGATGGATGGATGGATGGATGCATGATAGGTGGATGGATGGATAAATAAATAAATGGATGGATGGTTGGATGGGTGGGTGGATGGATGCAGGTAGTTCAGGTGCATTCTATGCAAAGTCATTCCATAACTCCCTGCTCATGCCTTCTCACGCATTATTTCTGCCAGTTAATTAGCAGGAACTGTGTGCTTGTCACGCTGACTGGGGTGTTGGATGCATGATGGCTGGATGCATGATGGATGGGTGCATGGATTGCTGGATGGGTGGTGGATGCATGATGGATGGGTATATGGATGGATGGGTGGGTGGGTGGATCGATGGATGTGTGGCTGGGTGGTGGGTGCATGATGGGTCGATGGATGCATGATGGATGGATGGATGGGTTGGTGGATGGATGGGATGGATGGCTGGGTGGTGGATGCATGATGGATGGATGGATGGGTGGCTGTTTGATGGATGGATGGATGGGTGGCTGTTTTAGCTTATGCCCATATGGTGATGTGAGTGCGCAGCATGGATGACCAAGATTGTGGATGGATCTGTGGATGATGGATGGATGGATGGATGGATGGGTGGCTGGATGGTGGATGGATGGATGGGTGGCTAGGTGGTGGATGCATGATGGATGGGTGGATGGATGCTTGATGGGTGGATGGATGCTTGATGGGTGGGTGGATGGATGGATGGATGGATGGATGGATGGATGGATGGATGGATGGATGGATGGATGGATGGATGGGTGGATGGATGGATGGTTGGCATTGTTAATTCTAACCTTATGTAAATAGAATGTTTTGTATGTTGTGTTGTTTATTAAAATTGATAATGTATATATTTCTGTGAATATGGAGGCTGGTTATAGCTCAGAGAGACCCCCAATTAGGACCGACAGCCCGAAAGAAAAAAAAAATATCCCAAACATGTGCGTTTGAACATAAGCGCCATTTGCAGTAACACAGCATTTTCATCAATTTACCTGGTTAGACATGGAGCTCCGACGTAGGAGCAGGGCACTAAAGTTTCACAATGAGAAGCACCCCATCTCACACTGAACAGGTTTTTTGGCGAGCGAGTACTCGTAGGATGCCGTTATGGGTGCCAGAAGGCGGACGCAACCCTAGATGGGTGCCGGATGAAGACTGCAGAGGCCTGCATTGTGTTTACAGGAGGGGGCCAGCTTTCAGCCGATGCACGGAACCAATGAGTGCTGAATATCACCCAGGTAAGGAAGATACTGCTATATCGACGGACAAGTGACAGGACGCCATGCGGGTCAGCTGTCCAAAACCATGCCAGAGGGAGCCTGAATTGGTGGCCACCCAAACAAGGCTTAAGACTGGGACAATGAAATCTAATCGAGGCAGGCAGTTAACATACCAGGGCAACCAGACGATAAATAGTGTTAGCAATCACGGCATGATTACAATGCATGCTCTCGCATAAAATGACATAATTACTGAAAAAGAATGTTAACTGCACCCCAGACACATTGACATAGCTGGGGGTGTGTCCTCCGAAACGTAGAAAGGCGGAAATCCATCTGGTGGCAATATACTGCTTGAAAAGCTACCTGGAATTTATATGTGTATTTGTCTAAACATCCATGTATTGTGACAGAATGAATGATACTGTCTAAACGCATTGATGTAGGTTTTCCCCAAGTGCATTACACTTTGCAGTTCCTCTTGAAAAGAAAGTCTGCGCATTTTGGTAAAATAAAACATATTTTTGGAAGCCTCTGAACACTCGTATAAATCGTGGAATGGAACTATTTAGAAATGAGTCACACACATCAGGTCGACTAGGACCGAAAGGAGAGGGTGTAGAAGCAGGATGTGCTGTAAAACGTAGACCCACAGCATCAGTTCTTTGAAACAGTACAATAAGAAGATGCACCATTAAAGAGTGAGCTTTTGTTTCGTCCCTTCATAAACAAAAGTGAAAATCCCGATGTAACAGCAGGCGATTTGGTGACCTGAGTTGTAATGCCCCAAAGCAGCAGAGACACTACAATCGCGTGGCAACTGCATGCGCAGTAAATGCGTGCGATGTAATGCCTTTTACGATTTAACAACCGCGTGGTAATTGCTTGCGTTGTTATGGTTGGCGATGTATCGTCATACATTCAGAAGTTCATATTAACACATTGCACTCCTCCAATGCCTTCTGAGTTCAAACCAATCCCACAATTATACCTTGTGGTCCCGAATTCTCTAGGTCATCACCAATCATGTAGTAAATAGCAACTTTCAAAGAAGCCATGCTGAAGATCATTGGTTAGAGGTAGCTCATCTGGCTCCCTCTAGCGCACCTTTGAGCCACACAGAGCTGTAGACATCTCCAGTCTTCCACACATAACTGCTACGTCTACCTCCGTTGCTGTATGTAACCATGGGGACCGTGCCAACTCTGGCACTGATTTTCCTCGCCGGTGCGTGGTCCATACCTGTTCCTTATTTACCATCACTGACACCGACTCAAATGTTCGATGATCCTCTCCCAACACTAATCTCCAACTCCTGAGTATTTACCAGCCCAATTTAGACCTGTTTCTTACTAGATTTTACAAAGTAGAACCTTTCATTATACAGCCAGATTCCAATCCAGTACCTTTGCCCCATCACAGGTACCAACAGTGGATTCATATTATTTTTGTTCTGATTCTGACCCAGAGTAAGGCACTCTAGGTCCTTCAAGACCCTGATGATGATGATGCTGATGATGATGAGGCAGGAGACAGGTGAATCACACCTCATTACGGAAGAAATATTGTCATTTGCATTCTTGACATCATTGAGTTTCACCATCCATGATCCAAAGCACCACCTGAGCCCAAACACATACTTCTTTTTATAGGAGATGTTCTGGACAAAGTGGCCACAAAGCCATTCATCCCAAACTACAGGACATTCAGGATATAATCCCATTATTTTAGGGTCAGTCTTTGGTTTCAGTAATGATGGTTCAGAAGTATCTTGGTCTCCTGTTCTCATGCATCCTTCTCATTTGAAATGACAGGTGGCCCTGCAGTTTTTAGTTAAAAGTGCTAGGGTGATGGGTGCATTTGGGAGAACTGGAGATTTGAGGCCTCTGGTCATGTGCAGAGAGTTATCAATATTATTCTTCTGGAGTTATCTACCTTAACCTAAATGCCACCTTGCCATCCATCAAAGGGAGAAAAACAGTGGCCCATCCATTTATTTCTATTTTAGATTAATTAAGATCTGAATCAACAACCATATAGGGCTATTGTTAGGCGCCTTACACACCCCAGTTGACCCCACATGGAGCCTCATAAAGAATTTGTCATATAAGGCTTATGACCGAATTTGGAAGGGGGGGGGGAAATTCCACATTCCCATATGAGTGTTTCTCATTAGTCTATATATGGGACAATGTATGTTTTCCTGCAGTTGTATATAATCTATGTACCATCTCACATTTGCACTTCTAAAACACAAATGGTAACATCTTGGATGCGCAGTGTGCATTGGAATTATTGAATCAAGTTTTTCGTATTAATTTCAATATGATGAATTTTAATGGAATTTAATATTTTCTTTTTGTTTTATGCTGAATCTATTCCTGTAATATGAAGTTGAATTTGTAATTAGCACAACCATGAATTGGCTAATTGATTGTAAAAAATAATTTTGGATTCGCATAGTATTTTGTTTATGTCCATTATGTTGCGGCTTATTTCTGTGTTGAGTGGTGCACATTGTGTAAACGTGAGAAAGGCTTTCTGGCTCAATGCGTTGTTTTGCACAATAAATGTTGTGCTCTTCACTTGTTGTGCCGCTTTTATCATTCTGGAATGGTTCATTGGTATTTATATTTGATGGTTGCTGCTACCATCGCAGGCACTGGCACCGCAAGGCGGATTACATCGTCCCAAATATTCTCTCCACAACTCACTGTTTGTCACAGGAAACACCTCGATATGCTGCATAAAGTCTTTAATGGCAGACTCAAAACAAACACGTGAGCAAGGCGTAAGCCGAAACGCATCATTTTGAGTCTGCCATTAAAGACTTTATGCAGCATATTGAGGTGTCCGAGTGTTTACTGTGACAGTGAGTTGTGGAGAGAATATATATATATATTTATTTTCTCCTTGCTTCGCCGAAAATCCAAAGTTATGAAACAGACAAATGCAGACCCGTGTTTGGTGCAATTAAGTTTATTGAAGAACAGCATGAACCACCACCATTACACGTTTCGACCTACAGGAGGCCGTGATCACATGTGTGTATATATATATATCTATGTTCCACTAGGCAGGTAAAGTTAGGTCATCTTTTCCATAGAGGGTGTGTTTTTTGGTTTAATAACTTTGGCCCTGTTTGACAGAGCCTAACAAAACTTACCCCAAAAAAGTTAATCCACCTCAGCTCTTTCCTGAAATATTTTGGGGTGAGTTGTTAAGTGGGGCCGTGACAAAAGAGGGCTCCCAAACCTTCAAATCTCCATGCATTTTCCTTGTCTTCTTTAGGCATGGCTACAGCAAAAATTGCTGAACGGAATACACCAAATGTGGCAGGAAGCTAGATCTTGTTCTGCAGATTGTGCATTGTATGACTTGGCGTAAAGCCGTTCAGTAGTTTTCGAGCCGTTAAGGGTGAAAAATAATTATGTAGTTTGGCAGTTGGGTTTGCGGGAGTCCCGCGAGCCTCCAGCAAGGGCGCGAAATAAAAAAATTCAGCCCTGTGATTGGTCAAGAGGTCTATTTTTCCCATGACCCTTCACACTCTTCCATGAGCGAGGAGCTCCTGAGTGTCTGGCAAGAGCGAGCGCTTTGATTGGCTGGCTGTTGGAATGTTACAAATAAAATGGGCGCCATTACTGTTTACTGTAAAAAAATTGGAGGTGTTGTGGAACTGAAGTAAAAAAAATTATAAGGAGGAAGCAGAAAGGCATGCTGTCGCCCTAGAGTTGGAGAGGAGGTTTTCGTAGAGATAACTACTATGAAGTAAATAAAGGTATATTGTTTTTAACTAATTTTCTTGCCAGATCATGAATAGTAAAAAGAAGTAGATAAGTTATCACACCATATTAGTATGAATGCTATTGTGGTCCCTTTTTTTTGAGCAGTGTGCAACAGATAAGCACCGTAATGAGTACATAGTTAATTCTTATTTTCAAAATGTTTTCGATCTCGCAAGACTCTTGCGGGATCGTGAAAAGGAGGAAGGAGTAGGTGATGGTTTAATATACAAAACACAACAGTTAAAAAGAGGGTCCAAGGGCAGAATTAACAAGCAACATCTAGACACATGCCCCAAACAATAGTACTAACAACAAACAATGTCTAGGGGTCAAAAAGAAAAGGAACTCCACTATAAAACCCATCCGAGGCACAACTAATTATTAACAAAAGTTGAACAAACCCAATAAGTGTGTGTATGTGTGACAAATCAAAAGACACATCTCAAGGGTATGGGAAAAATATTCCCATCAGTTGCCACTCTGTACCGCCCTTTTACATCATATGGGTTCTCCTTACCCAGGAGAAAATGTCCACAGCCTATAGATGTTGTTGTGGCGGGAACTTAACCATTGAAAAGTATGTGTACAAATGGGTGGTACAGGAAGATATATTGTAAGTGGGTAACTGAATAGCAGTGCAAAGTGAACGTGAAAAATATTAAAATTGGATAGGACTGAGTAGAAGATACATTTTAATAATTTCTCTCTGTTCGTCCAAATCTTAAAAAATGTGTGACATACCAACAGATTTAACATAATATCCATTTGCAATAGGGGTCGACATGTTTCAGCATACGTGACAATGATGCCACTGCTTTCATCAGGACCAGAATGTTTGCTACTGCACAAATAGTGAGAATTAAAAAATAACTATATCACCTGTTGATTCCAGGTTGTTCTAATTTAATTAATCCACCACATCACTGTTGGAACGTTGTATCAAGGACAGGAAACAAGGAGTAACAAAAGAAGAGAATGAACAAAAATAAAGACAAAAACAATACAATAATGTCAAAGCATATAGTACATCATGTATATTTTGTCACTGAGGAGTATGTGTGGTTTTCATTACTCCATAACAGTTGACCACTTACCAAATAGGTATGGGGATAACGCATCACCCCACCTGGCTGCAGCTCAGGTAAGAGGAGCACCGCTCTAAATAAAAACTATAAAAAGCATTCCATCAGTCGCTAGTCAAAAGATTAGCAGGTGAATATATAATACTCAGCTCATCAGCTGTACGAAACTGAAAGTGTTAATGCCCATTGTACTATATCAGATAGCCTCCATATCAACAAAGCACTATTAAGAGCCTGATCGCAAATTGCCCGCAAAATGCAGTTATGATGCTGGCACCGTAGTAATCCGTGCGCGCCATGATCTTATAAGTGCGCGCGCAAACGAAGTAATCAGCTGTACATAGCTGAAAGTGTTAGTACTCATTCTCATATTTCAAATAGGCTCCATATCAAGACCGCATTATTGAGAGCCTAATAGTGTGGTGCCCGCAATATGCAGTTAAGATAATGGCACCGTAGTTATCCGTGTGCACCACAATCGTATTGGTGCGCATGCACAGGGCAACGATAAACAGCAAGCCCTGGCTCTTCGCCTCTAAAAAGACCAATTGCATGTGCTCAATAGTATCTTCCATTGTCGCTTCACATGCCCCAATAGAGATGCAGACAACAAGCAGTTTAAGCCCCATGCGCGCCAAGTTCAGATGGTACACGGTCTCCAAAAGCTGAAGAACCGAAGCGTAGTGCCATATTCCGCCACTAACCTGTCCGTCATTGTCTCCCAGCGTCCCTCTGCGCTGTCTGGGGAGGTACCGTCGCGGAAGACAGTGCCATATTTGTTTGTCCCTTTGCTGTACAGCGGTCACGTGACCAGCCGATCACGTGACAAAGAGGATCATGGGAAATGTAGTTTGAATACCTCCAGATGACCGATCACACAGCCACACTAGTTCTACTAGCCCCGACGGGGCTTATTGTGACCAATGCTTCTAGATTGTTCTTGGACGACAAAGAGTTCCTCAAAGACTGGTGCATGATAGCCTGGAGATGTACGAGGGACTGGCTAGTCCTGATGATTAAAACTGCTAAGAAAGTTGCAGACAAGATACTGGTCGAAATACAAATACTAGAGGGCCAAAAAAAAAGCAACGGTCAAAAGCACATTGTTTAAGAACAGCCAGGAGGACAGTAACAAGAATAATAAAGAATTTAAATAGTCCATACTGTTCGCAAAGCTAGAAAAATTTAAAAAGGATCTAGCGAAATTTTCCACTGAGAAAATTTACCCTTATACAAGTGATGCATATGTTCCGCCGGTATTCAATCGGAATGGACGTTGAGGGGGTTCTACTTATGCCACCTCAAGTTCTGGAGTAGCGCCAAGCGATTCAGACTCCTCATCGAGTGGAAACACTACATATAAGAACAGAGGATGAGGTAATAGAAGAGGTTGGAGGAGCAATTTCCAAAATCAAAATCCGTTACCTACAATGGTGGCAGCCCTAACCCCTGAATATACGAGGGCCCCACCTTTCCCCAACAAATGGACCATTCTCTCCCCCACAAATGCAACCAGGTCCCGGCATGCAACCTTTTTTAGGGTTTGGCCCGAGGAGGACAAGGGGCAGAAGAAGACAATGATCGGTCCAACAAGTACATTGGGGACCGACACCACAACTAACGATGGACCTAAGGAGCGGGAAGAAGGTACCGCAAGAGACAGCAGGACCGAGCAACGGGACAGTCTCGTAATTAATCTAAGCTCACATATCCTAACAGAGGATGAGGAGAGTCTTTTAAACAGAGGCTTAGGTTTTGTAGCCACTCAGACTGGAGATCCATTTGTGGCACAAATTGAGATGGCTAAGTTTTTTAGAAAAATTAGACTTCACTTTTACTTTGCCAAACAGACAAATGAAGAAACGGGCATTGTGGATAAGAACACTGGGCTAAAGAAACCCTCCACTTTTAACCCACCCACAGTCAGCTTGCCAGCGAAGGTTCTTACCTTCGAACAAGCCGTCGAGAATGATGTAAATAAACGCTTTCAGACTCAGGAGAAACCCTTCATCAATCTACCTAAGAAGGAGCAAGAAGCACTACGTATTTTATTATCGAATGAAAGTATAACAGTGAAACCGGCCGATAAAGGTGGGGCTATTGTTATACTTGACACTACAACATATCGTAGTGAGTGTCTGAGGCAGTTGCAAGACCACAAATCATACCTTCCACTTTTGGAGGACCCAACCGAACGGCTGCAAAACACCATTGGCCACTTGGTTGAAGAAGCTACAACTGAAGGGTGGATTACGTCTCAAGAGGGTCAGTACCTTCAAACTCCTCACCCAACGATTCCATATTTTTATATCCTCCCAAAAGTTCACAAACCCCAAAGACCACCACCTGGGCGGCCGATAATCTCAGGGATCGGCTCGATTTTAGAACCATTGTCCACCTTTGTGGATCATTTCTTGAACCCGATGGTTAAAGAAATGCCCACATTCCTTCAGGACACAAAAGATGTCCTGAGGTTGCTCCCTGATATAGAGTTCGAAACGTCCACTGATATCCTTGTGTCTTTTGACGTGGAATCTTTGAACACCTCGATACCACAAACTGAAACACTTGAGGTAGTAGGGAATTTGCTGGAACAAAGGGACCTGCAGTCCATCACTCCTGTCCCTTTCATTATGAGTCTTGCTGAGATAGCAATGAAAGAGAACTACTTCAAGTTCGAAGACACTACCTACCTTCAAACATCTGGGACCAGTATGGGTAGTGTCTTCGCTCCTAGTCTCGCGAACCTGTATGTACATAATTTTGAGCAGGTAGACGTCTTGACATCGACCAATCCCTTTTTTTCATCGCTTCGTACATGGAAGCGGTACATAGACGATATTTTTGTCGTCTGGCGCGGGACAGTTGAGGAGCTCCTTGAATTCCACCAGCGGCTAAATACACGCAACGCCTATTTAAAATTCACAGTGGAATACAGTAAAACACACTTGGCATTTCTAGATCTAATGATTTTAGCAACACCTAGTGGATTGGGGTCTGAACTCTATAGAAAGCCCATGGCCCATAATGCACTCTTGAGCTATGAAAGCTGTCATCCTCGTTCCCGTTTGGTCAGTTTTTAAGGGTCCAGAGAAATTGCTCCAGTAGAGAAGCATTTGAGGTACATTCTCTCAAACTCGAGGAACAGCTACGGGCCAGAAAATACCCTTACAAAATCATACGTCAATCAAAGAAGCGTGCTTCAAACAATAATCGTGAAGCACTTCTCGAAAAGACATTACCTAAAGAGAAACCCTCGAGAATCACCTTTGTGAACACGTTTAACACCAAATCAAACCAGGTTCAAAAAATTGTCCAGAAACATTGGTCAATCCTGAGCACAGGGGGAGATAGTTTACCTATGCCCCTCTTTGCTTTCAAGAGAGGACAAAATTTAAGGGATAAACTTGTACATACAAGACCGAGGAGCAAACAAACTAGATACTAGATCAGTTGGCACCTTGTGGGACCTCCCTCCGGTTGAAGGCCACCATCCTTGTGGCACGTGTTCAGTTTGTCCCCAAACATGTAAATCTTTGACTGTGGATATAGGTACCAACAGACCGTGGCAACATCGCAAGTTTACGAATTGCAATAGCCAGAACCTTATCTATTTAATCACGTGTCCATGCCAACAACGCTATGTTGGCATGACGACACGAAAGATCAAGGTTCGCATATCCGAACATAAGAGTACTATTCAGTGTCGTAAACAAGCTACACGTCTGACATCACACTTTTTGGAAGTAGGACATGGTCCGAAAAGTTTTCACCTGGACAATCCTAGAGCAGCCCTTCATACCTGATCATTGCCCTGATGTCACAAAATTCTTGTTTAATAAAGAACAAAAGTGGGTACGGTATACAAATTGAACAGCGACAAAGAAGGACTGAATGAACCAATTCCATGGATGTCTCTATAGTGAAAGCTGTTTAGCAAAACAATAGGCTATAATCTTGATACATGTTACTGTGTGTCTCTATACGAATCACCATGGAAGCGTCACAAAATTGAGGTGGTTTGCAGTAACCTAGTGGAGTATCATATTTGGCATTACACCATCAGCTAACAACACTGATTACAATTATGGCTCTAATACAAGGCATACTGACTGTATCATTGTATCAAATTTATTTTCAAGATCACTCATTGGGTTTGCCTTTTAGCCTTTTTTAGTCTATATTGAGGCTGAATACAAAAGTTGGCATTTATTTATCATTTTTTGCCATAACCACGGTAGATGGAGCTATCCGACAAGTACCATCACGGCTCTTATTCACTTCCATTTTTCGTGTCTTCTTTGAGACGTGGATAACATTGATCCGACGTCAATTTGATTGGCCATAATATGCATATCGTAATGGCTCGATGTATACATGCTGGCACACTTCTTCAGAAGTGGTATGGTTGTATGATTGGCTAGCTGAATGAATTTTTAATACATCATCCATAAATCATTGGGTCACGCAATTGACTGGTCACGTGACCGCTTACCAACAAAATACACTAATATGGCAAAGAACGGCATTGTTATATTTATTGTTACTCTCCCTTTGTTATTTCTCCTTTGAAAATACAATATCTATTTGTGGCTAACTCGATTTTTTTGTTACTCCTTGTTTTCGTGATGACAAACAACTGGCATAGATTGATGCGAAACGTGCCGTAGAACTAGTGTGGCTGTGTGATCGGCCATCTGGAGGTATTCAAACTACATTTCCCATGATCCTCTTTGTCACGTGATCGGCTGGTCACGTGACCGTTGTACAGCAAAGGGACAAACAAATATGGCACTGTCTTCCGCGACGGTGCCTCCCCAGACAGCGCAGAGGGACGCTGGGAGACACCGACGGACAGGTTAGTGGCCGAATATTGCACTACGCTACGGTTCTCCAGCTTTTGGAGACCGTGTACCATCTGAACTTGGCGCGCATGGGGCTTAAACTGCTTGTTGTCTGCATCTCTATTGGGGAATGTGAAGCGACAATGGGAGAAACTATTGAGCACATGCAATTGGTCTTTTTAGAGGCGAAGAGCCAGGGCTTGCTGTTTATCGTTGCCCTGTGCATGCGCACTAATACGATTGTGGTGCGCACGGATAACTACGTTGCCATTATCTTAACTGCATATTGCGGGCACCACACTATTAGGCTCTCAATAATGTGGCTATTTAAAATATTAGAATGGGTACTAACACTTTCAGCTATGTACAGCTGATTGCTTCCCTTTGCGCGAGCACTTATAAGATCATGGCGCACACGGATTACTACGGTGCCAGCATCATAACTGCATTTTGCGGGCAATATGCGATCAGGCTCTTAATAGCGCTTTGTTGATATGGAGGCTATCTGATATAGTACAATGGGCATTAACACTTTCAGCTTTGTACAGCTGAGTATTATATCTTCACCTGCCAATCTTTTGACTAGCGACTGATAGAATGTTTTTTATTGTTTTTAATTAGAGCGGTGCTCCTCTTACCTGAGCTGCAGCCAGGTGGGGTGATGCGTTATCCCCATACCTATTTGATAAGTGGTCAACTGTTATGGAGTAATGAAAACCACACATACTCCTCTGTGACAAAATATATATGATGTACTATGTGCTTTGACATTATTGTAGTGTTTTTGTCTTTATTTTTGTTAATTCTCTTCTTTTGTTACTCCTTGTTTCCTGTCCTTGATACAACGTTCCAACAGTGATGTGGTGGATTAATTAAATTAGAACAACCTGGAATCAACAGGTGATATAATTATTTTTTTATTCTCACTATTTGTGCAGTAGCAAACATTCTGGTCCTGATGAAAGCAGTGGCATCATCGTCACGTATGCTGAAACACGTCGACCCCTATTGCAAACGGATATTATGTTAAATCTGTTGGTATGTCACACATTTTTTAAGATTTGGACGAACAGAGAGAAATTATTAAAATGTATCTTCTACTCAGTCCTATCCAATTTTAATATTTTTCACGTTCACTTTGCACTGCTATTCAGTTACCCACTTACAATATATCTTCCTGTACCACCCATTTGTACACATACTTTTCAATAGTTAAGTTCCAGCCACAACAACATCTATAGGCTGTGGACATTTTCTCCTGGGTAAGGAGAACCCATATGATGTAAAAGGGCGGTACAGAGTGGCAACTGATGGGAATATTTTTCTCATACCCTTGAGATGTGTCTTTTGATTTGTCACACATACACACATTTATTGGGTTTGTTCAACTTTTGTTAATATTTAGTTGTGCCTCGGATGGGTTTTATAGTTGAGATGTTTAAATATACTCTGCTGTGCACACTTGTTACTGTAGGAAGGAGTCTTAATTTAGATATTGTTTATCAAAGTCTGCTATTTATACTCCTTGGCTTGCGAAGAGTTGTGAGTAGAGTTAATGCTCATTCACGCACTCTACTATACACACTAATCCTCCAAGGTAGAGGTCTGAAAGGAGAGGCTAGTTCCTCCCCATCCCCTACTACACAAACCTGTCATCTGAGAGAGTGGGCTGAAAGTGGAGGCCAATCTCTCCCCAAACCCTACTAAGCACACATCATTACAGAGAGAGCTCTCAGCAGAGAAGTCAGTCCCTCCACACACCCTACTACGCACACCGGTCATCTGAGAGAGAGGTCTGAAAGGAGAGCCCAGTTCTTCCCCACACTGTACTAAACAAACCTGTCATCCAAGAGAGAGGTCTGAGCAGACAGTCCAGCTCTTCTCTGCACCCTACTATGCACACCTATCACCTGAGAGAGGGGTCTGAAAGGAGAGCCCAGTCCCTCCCCAAACCCTACTACACACACCCATTATAACAGAGAGAGGTCTCAGGAGAGAGGGCAGTCCCTCCACACACCCTACTACTCAGACCTGTCATCTGAGAGAGAGAGAGATGTCGGAGGAGAGCCCAGTCCCTCCCCACACCCTACTGCACATTCCCATCATTACAGAGAGAGGTCTCAGCATAGAGGCCAGTCCCTCTACACACCCTGCTGCATACACCCATCATCTGAAAGAGAGGTTCGAAAGGAAAGCCCAGTCTCTCTCTACACCCTACTACACACACACACACACTCGTTATCCAAAAGAGAGGTCTGAGCGGACAGACCAGTTGATCCACTAACTGTACTATGCACACCCGTCTTCTGAGAGAGAGTTCTCAGCGGAGTGGCCAGTCTCTCCCCATACACCCATAATCTGAGGGAGAGATCTGAAGAAAAAGCTCAGTCCCTCCCAAACCCTACTATGCATATCCGTCATCTGAGCGAAAGGTCTGACACGAGAGGGCAGTCCCTCGCAACACCCTATTAAGCACATCCGTCATTTGAGAGAGAGGTCTCAGCAGAGAGGCCAGTCCCCCCACACCCCCTACTGCATACACTTGTCGTCTGAGAGCGAGGTCTGAAATGAGAGGCCAGTTCCACCTTACTCACTGCTATGCGTAGTTGTCATTTGAGAGAGAGGTCTGAAAGGTGAGGGCAGTCCATCCACACACCCTACTACACACACCCACCATGTGAAAGAGAGGTGTGTAAGGAGAACCCAGTCCCTCCCCAAACCTTACTACGCACACACACCATTACAGGGAGAGGTCTTACCAGTGAAACCAGTCCCTCCACACACCCTACTCCGCACACCCATCATCTGAAAGAGATCTGAAAGGAAAACCCAGTCCCTCCCCAAACCCTACTATGCACAGCCATCATTACAGAGAGAGGCCTCATCAGGTAGGCCAGTCCCTCCCCACACCCTATGACACACAACCATCATCCAAGAGAGGGGTCTCAGCAGAGAAGCAAGTCCTTTCACGCACCCTACTGTGGTCACCCAAAAGCTGGAGGGAAGTGCCCGGAAACAAGCTAATCCCGGAGAGGTCAGTCTCTGCTTACACACTACTATAGACTTCCGTTATAGTTTGAAAAACTCTGAGTGAAGAAGGCACTTTCTCCCCATACCCTAGTAGTGGGAACTATAAAGTATGAGCACTGTAATGAAAATTTGAAGTCTATTCCTCCTCACCCCAAACATTTTTTGCGATCTAGCATGCCTCTTGTGGGATCATAAACTAGGGAGGAGTAACAAAAATCTCTCTGACGAGAGAGGTCTCAGCAGTGATGCTTTTGTGTTTGCAAACTCTACTACCCACACCCAAGAATACAGGGCTATTATCCATGAGACATGTTAAGTGTTTGAGCGCATGATACTCTGGTGATACTCTGAAGAATACATGGGCAGAGGCAGGTGTTTTATGTGCTTTCGGGCGAGTCTCAGGAAAGTCCTTTCCAAACTTCTGCAGTTAATGCTTGCTGTGGGGGGCCCAAACGATCCTGTAAGACTCTCACAAGAGTTCCAAAGAAATGTACTTAGTGGTCCAGTCACACAGTCTTTGCTTGATCTCGCAATTGTACTGGGAAAGAAAAGAGTGTATTACTCCAGCACAAGTGCTATTAAGTGGCTAAAACAACCATAAAGCAGTACAAATAAAGCAGAGGTTGTCAATGTTAATAATTAAGCTACAATAAAAGTTTAGAAAGACCATTAAAGGGGATTTTGGTACATGTTGTACATGTACTGTGAAAGAGATACATTTGTTGTATGAAGAATTCAAGAGAAGTTATGAGGGTCAACCAATAGTTGACATTCCCTCTAGAACATTTTAAAAAAAGCTACAATATGATTGGCTGCGAGGCTTGAGGGTCCAGACATTTATATCTGTTGCATGACCTCAGGCACCCGAGATTGCCCTTGAAGGAAGCATTCCCGCTTTGACTTGTGCTCAAGAAACACAAGGGTGGCTGGGCCCAAGGGGAAAGAGGGTAGGCAGGGCCTCACAATATGAAAATAGAAATGTTTGCCTATGCCTCCAAACAACTTCAAGTACACACTAGTTCATGTACAAGTAAACCACAACTTGTTAGTTTACAAAAAACAATTTATGTTTTCAATTTGGTACTCAGTTTACAGAAGAAGAATTCACAACAAACAGAACTAAGAACACTATCAACCTCATGTCTTAGCCATATAAAAAATTCAAAACAATTGATACAAATATGCAATAAACCAAACATGTGGTGAACAATTAGAAAAACAGTGACTTATTGACATATACAAACATCACATTAAATACATGGACCACAAAACTTTATGCATTTGTGAAACAGGGGCTCTTACAAACATTTAGGAACCCGGGGAGAGAATGGAAAACAGCGTTTTCAACAGTTAAACTCCCAAGACCTGAACAGGAGCTAATCAATTGAATTTCAGGAACATAGCCCGTTTCTGCAACAAATGACAATGGCCAACTGGCCAAACAAGGAAAAAAGAGTGCCTTGTTTGGCCAGTTGGCCATTGTCATTTGTTGCAGAAACGGGCTATGTTCCTGAAATTCAATTGATTAGCTCCTGTTCAGGTCTTGGGAGTTTAACTGTTGAAAACGCTGTTTTCCATTCTCTCCCCGGGTTCCTAAATGTTTGTAAGAGCCCCTGTTTCACAAATGCATAAAGTTTTGTGGTCCATGTATTTAATGTGATGTTTGTATATGTCAATAAGTCACTGTTTTTCTAATTGTTCACCACATGTTTGGTTTATTGCATATTTGTATCAATTGTTTTGAATTTTTTATATGGCTAAGACATGAGGTTGATAGTGTTCTTAGTTCTGTTTGTTGTGAATTCTTCTTCTGTAAACTGAGTACCAAATTGAAAACATAAATTGTTTTTTGTAAACTAACAAGTTGTGGTTTACTTGTACATGAACTAGTGTGTACTTGAAGTTGTTTGGAGGCATAGGCAAACATTTCTATTTTCATATTGACTTGTGCTCAGCAGAGGTCATTTGATTTTTGAGTAAAGTAGACTTCAAAATACAGCTTTATTTGCAGGTAATTAAAAATATAGTGTAATTAAAGTGTAAAGTCTGTTACTAAATATTTAAACAATATAATATATTTAGAAAATAGTTTTAATATGTGTGTTTATTATGAGAGTTCTAATAATTTGCCTATTTAGAATGGCAACTATAAATTAACAGTGCTTTCTATTGAACCGTAACTGAATTTATCTTTGGCATGTTGCTGAGTTTATAGGTGACTATGGAGATACTTTGGTTTTAAGATCTAGGTGTCTCTCAGGAATGGTTGATGTATATTCCAATTATTGTACTTACTATATATAATTTTCAACAGTGGGTGTCCTAAACCCATTGAGAAACTGTGTTCTGTAACATAAATGGTGTTTGAAGGGGAGAGTTTCTCAATGAAGGTTATAGTACCTAGGTATTAGTCAGTAGAGTTGTGTTGGTTAAGAGGATATATTGTCATACAAATGAAGTATTCACTCTGTACAGATTAGTAAGATAATTTTAATTGGTATTTATATAGCATTTACTACACCTGACAAGGCGTTGAAGCGCTTTTCTGTGAGTAGCACGCTACTCCAGAACCCAAAAAGATTTAGTGGTGGGTTAGTATAGGGAAAATGTGTTTATTTTAGCAGTGGACATGTGAGTCTGTTAGTTGAATTAAAAAGGATAATAGATGTGTAGAAAAGGGAAGCGTCTGGAAAGTGTTTATTTGGAAATCATAGTAGTAGGAGGTGCTTTGGGATGGAGGGGGGGGCTCTCTGGAAATGGATTAGGGAGAAAAGTGAGGTCTCCGATGAGTCTAAGCAGGGATACATGAGGGACTTGTTTAGAAAAGGTTGTTTGTGAGATGTGACTAGTAAAAAAAAAAGGTTTGCGATGATGCAAGGAGGGATAGAGGAAGGAAGAGTCTAGAAAGGGTTATTTTGGAAAACATAGTAGTATAATGAGTTTTGGAATGAGTCTGAAAGTGGAGGTGTAGACGATATATTGAGAGAGGTATAGGGTTTCGTAGGGTAGTGCATTGGAGAAGCTAAATGTGTTTTTTTTTTTTACAATAAGAGTAAACTAATAAATATATAGATACATAAATACATGGAAGATGTATATGTATAAGGAAGGTAATCTGTATTAAGATTTAAGTTATATTTAATCAACACAGACTTTCAAGTTTTGCTGTACTCAAAGCTAATGTATTTGTGTGTTTATTTAAAAAAAATTATTCAGTGGTGATGCAATTGTAGATAAATGGAATCTAATGTATGGCAATGTATTGTAGAGATTGTATACCATGTTATAATGGGAAAAACCGAGCATAGTGGTTCTGTTATAGAACCTACATAGAGCTTTATATAGTAGTGATGTGTTACTGTTGAGGCTGTTTTTTCAAACTCCATTATTAACCTTTTTTACTGAAAGTAAGGTGTGAGGAGACAGCTTACCTCCTCACAAAACGTTTTTAGCCATACAGGAGTGTTTTGACACTAGAGAGTGTGCACTAATTGAATCATAGATAGGGCTCACTCAGACAAAATATGTTTTTATACGGAATAAGTTCCTTACTAATTTTTTAACACTCTGATATCACTCTGTAGAGAGGTGTTTTGTGAATAGTGCATATTGACATTAAATTGAGGCATTCATGCTACATAAGTGTTTGCGATATACTGAGGGCTTGATGAAAATGCACTATATCAAATCTCCAGCCTGTAAAAATGTGTTGTTTTCAGTGCTGTAATTAGAGAGGGTTCTGTTTCTTAGAACAATTATACATGTGGTTCACTCACAGAAAAGGTCTTTGTAGAGGGATCGGTTTCCAACAATAGCCTTTTACACCCAGCTTTTAACTTGCGGAGATGTCTCAGCAGAGAATCCATGTTATTAGTAAACCCCTTCACAGCTACTATTTAACTTGTAGAGGACTGTCAGCAGAGATGGTGTTCTGTTATAAAAGTGAACCATTTACTCTCTATGGCCTTGTATAAGAAGGAGTAAGTCTTTCATAAACACTACCACAGCCAAACTCTACCCTTTTTAAATCTGATAGGAGAGGACCTAGTGTTTTTATAAAACCTTGTACACTAATCACTTATTTTCTTAAGAGGTATCAGTAGAGACCTTGTAAAGCCATTCATGCACCATATTCTCTCAGAGGAGATGCCTTTGTAGAGTGTTGGATTACCCCCTAAACCTTTTTACACCCAACCTATAACCTCTAGAGACATATTAGTAAAGAGGGAATATTTTGACAGAAGTGAGCCAATCACTCTGTATAGAATTCTTTACAAACCTCTGATTGTACATCAAAGTTTACTAACCCCATGTTACCTCTGATAAAATGTAGTGGCACAGGGGCTAGTGTTTGTCTGAGGCTTTGTACACACACCCTTTAGTCTGTCACTTAGAGAGATGGTTGATACAGAGTAGGATGAGATTGGAACACTGTTTGATGCAAGACTACCTTGCAGAACGTACAGCATGTTGAAATATAGTACCACATGCCCTACCTATTCCCTCAATCCTTATACACTGACTCCCTATTCTGCTCGGAGAAATGATTACAGAAGATAGTCTTACTCTAGTGAATTAAACACCATGTTGTCTCCTAGAAAATATTTTTAGAGTGGGATTAATTTCTTAGTAAAAACTTTCACACCCACCCTTCACTGTGAATAGCTGTCTCAACAGAGAGACTATCTTGTTATAAACAAAAAAGTATTTAACCTACATATACTTTCAAGAATCAAACTGAACCATACAGTAACTGTATCTTGTTAAAATGTGATATTGTGTAGCCTAGTGTTTGCATAGATCCTTCTACATACATCCTTTATCTTCTGTCGAAGTGTCATTTCACAGATATTTGTTTCTCACCTCAACCAAACATCCTATTCATTCTCCGGTAACACCAGTAGAAATTGATGCCTTAATTAGTAAAGCCATTCACATCCACTGTTCAACCTGTAACCCCCATCTGCTCAGATAATATGTAGTAGCACAGGGGCTAATGTTTGTCTGAGGCCTTTTACACACACCATGTAGTTTGTTCAGAGAGATCACTAGACAGCGTGCTCTTCATAAAGCCATGTAGCAGAGGAGGCACTATTTCTTTAAGGTCTTCTACACAAAACATTAGCTCTCTATTGAGCTGTCCGAATTACAGGGTAGTTTGAGATAGAATCACTGTTTGATTAAATTATACCATGTAAAATGTATAGCATGCTAAAATATAGTAACACAATTTCTATGTTTTAATTATTAGCACGTAGTCTTTAAGAAGCAGAAATAAATGTTCCGTATATTTTTTCTGTAGTGTTTTCAGCTAGTTCAAAATTACAACAAAGCAGCAGAAGACTAAGAAGAAAAAACAGTACTATAAAGAAGTCTCCAAATATTAGACACAGAGAAAGAAAATGATAGTAAAAGAAAATTCAAATCTAGTAAGAGTGTCAAATGTTTCTTTAAAAAAAATAAGATCATTTAAACTATCTTCTACAGGTGTGAGTAGAATGCAACATGTCTCAACATGTAAGAAAAAAATAATTTTCTTTAAAAAAAAAAAGATAATGCCACAAAATAAACTCACAAACCTTCAAGGACATTAATTCGCTTGTTTATCACAGCAGATCTATGGCAGTACTTTCCACCATATCCCAATGCTGTCTGTGCACCACAATAAAATGCGTAATCTTGCAAGAATATCGTATTTAGTAAAAAGTCCAACTCTTGAACTTCAAAATGATGATATGCTTTTAAGAGGTACTCATTCTGAAGTCAGTTTTGTTATAGATGATATTCAGATGATATACTGAAGAGAATGAAATGTTTGTGGAGAAAAGCACTGAAAATTATAATGCTAGTACAGTGTTATTGTATTTTATATTCAAAGAATTGCAACACCAAGGGTCCTTGAGGGTCTGACATTGCTGAGCTGGTCCAGGAGCCCGTGGCTGTTCATTTGAATCAGATGACGACATCTTTCTGCTGAAAGGGAAACGGGATAGGAGAGCAAGCCAAATATTTCTACTCTCACCAAAGTCCAATAGGGAAATAAAGCAAAGAGGATGGAATCTTCTTCTTTGAAATAAAGACATCCATATGAACCAATCAGAATTCTTCCTTAGAGTGTGCTTCCTCGCCCAGACCTCTTGTGAGTGTCTCATGAGACCGTAAAAAATACTTCCTTTATAAATTGTATAGAACAGTATAAAATTCATTTTCTACCTTAAACAAAGTGTCTACAGTTCTATTATGTTCAAAATTGCAGTAAAACACTGCCATTAACTTAATTTTAAATGTGCGATCTTTCCAGTGCTTCGTGAGAGCCGAACAGGAAGTACGGCCCTCGGAGTCCACGCTGGGGATTGGGTATTCAGCTCACTACTCTACTATAGATTAGCAATACATATTATCTGAATATATAATCAAGAACCATATACAATAGATGACTAGGAAATTTAGAACTTTACGATCTCCGAAGTGTCGCACGAGCATCTCGTGATCCTCTCGCGAGAGTAATAACAGCTCAAAAAAAGATTGCTGGTAACATGTTTTGATATCGGAGTTACAATAACTGAGCAAATACACAATTTCTATTGAAAATTAATCTGGACGGCAATGGGGTTAGTTGCCTGAATCTGGCGCTCCATCAAACCCTGGGAGCAAGCGAGAAAATAGCGAACTAATGACAAGCTAAGGAGAAAGAGAACCAACTCCAAAGACTTCGGAAGTGCTCGAGAAACAGAAGGGCTGGTTGCTGAGAGCGTACTGCGGAGAGAACGGCACCTTTTCCGGGGGAAAGCCGCCGAGCTGAGTAGCTGAGAGGGGCGAGGGTCCCAAGATGGCCATGTACTGAGGAGACCTACGGCTGTGACCAAAACAAGTCCGTCGGAGCACTGGAGCTCCGAACCGTCCGCTATCGAGGTCAGTGCTGCAGGCGACCAGCGTGACCCCAACGACACCCCCTCCCAGCCAATACAAGAATGCAAGAGACAAGCAGCCCCAATACTGCTGTAGGCGAGCAGAAACCGAAAGCAAAGCAGGGGGCCGCCATCTTAAGAGAGCCGCCCAGCGAGCCGATGAGAGCAACGCCTGTGACCGAATTGGACCGTCGTAGCACCGGAGGTCTGCTAAAGGCGTTTAAAAGGTCAGCGCGGCAGGCGACCAGCGCAACCCTAACGTCAGCCCTCCACGAGGACGCAGTGCAGGTTAGAAGCAGCCCTCATACTGCCGAGGCATGCTGAAACCGAAAGTAAAACAGGGGGGCGCCTTCTTAACTTTGACACGCAAGATGCCGCAAAGGAGGAAGACAAAGGGAAGGGGGAGTCAGAGAGTGGCATGAGACCCGTCAACAATAAGCGGCTGGGTAAACGCTTGGTCAACTTTGAACCCACTAACCCACAGTCTGATAAACACGCATGAACCGAATGTGTAAAACGAAACAGAAACTGCCAAGAAGGGGCCGCCATTTTGTAGGAGAAATTATCCAGCCGATCCATAACCGGACCCAAAGAGCAGAAAGGAGCCAGAACTGTAAAGAAGGATCAGCCACTCTGAAGTAACCCTGAATAGCTCGAACCAAAACAGGGCAAAGAGCGCTGGGAGGAACACAGAGTAACACAGAAGATCCCCATGAAAGTGTAGCACAGAAACAAGCAGACACAACCACAGAGAGGACAAGCCCATGGGGCTCAGAATCTGTGTACAACCTTACGAGCATAAGTCGAGGGGGTCAAGCTGCAGAGGGAAAGCAGGCGCAGATCATAGTGCGGACCGCGACCTGCGCAGTAGCCCAGGAGATCTGTCTGCAGAGGAGGCAGCGCAAGAGAAATAGTACAAACAAACCACAGACCCGCGGAACGATACAAGGGAATTCAAGTTCAGAAGCAAGATCAGGGGAGAACGGGGCCATAAAGGTGAGCAAACAGTATTTGCAAGTGTCCAGATCACATCATCGCCCAGGCCCACTCACCCCCAGGAGTCAAAACCTGTAACAAGGCCCTTCAGCTAGGAAGATCACAGTTGAGCCAGCTCAGCTGGAGCCGCACACAGAGCAATTCAGCAGACCGCTTTCAGGTCCCACTGAAGAGCAGTGACTGACGACAGCTACCTTACAATCAAGCAAGTACGGCTTACAGAGAGAGTGGCGGCAACAAGATTGTCACGTAGAAAACCAAACCCGGAACAAGAGAAGTCCCACAGCATAGCGGCACCAAGCATAGAGTTGGGGACAAGGCGAGGGACTTCAATACAACAAGACAAAGTCACAACAAGCACCACTGAAATCCAAAAAAGCACAAAGCGAACTTCCACTAGCACGCACCTATCAACCCATAGAACGGAAAGAGGACAGGAGATTCGAGCTACATCAAGCAAAGCATGGACTACTAACCATGGCTGGGAACGAAGGCAAAATTACGCAGCAATCAAAGAAAAACAGAGAAGATTCGCTAATAGACTCGCCAATCAAACACAAGCCAGACATCAATAGCACACTGGACATGATATTGAAAAAACTTGCGGAGGTCCATGATCTAGCCAAAACAACAAAACAAACTACAGACGCAATAAAACTCGAACTGACCGCTGTCAGAGCGGACATCCATGTGGCAAATAACAGGCTGTCGGTGGTGGAGCAGAGGGTTAGCAACATAGAAAACGGAGACCAACAGATGAATAAAGCAATCATAGCGCTAACCAAGACAACGGCAATACTTGAAAAAGGCAGACAGAGGAACTAGATGACCATAACAGAAGGGGGAACATAAGGATTCTAGGAGTCCCGGAGGGAGAGGAGGACAAAACAGGCTCCTGTATGGCCCTTATACAAGAACTAATCCCCAAACTCGCAAACATCAAATTCGACAACCCATTTGAGCTGTATAAGGCGTACAGAGTGCCCGCCTTCAAATCCACAAACAGGGCAGGCCCAAGACCGATAATCTGCAAATCGCTCCGATCCCATCATACAGAAGCCATTTTTGGAATAGCGAGAAAAAGCCAAAACATACAATGGAATGGCCACAAGTTAATCCTCACACAGGACTACTCAAACCCTACTGTTGACACAAGAAAAGGATTCCTGGCTCGGAGAGACAAACTAAGGAAGGAGAACATCATGAAGGGGGGGAGGGGGATGTCTGTTATGTTTGTACTGTCTGTCTTTTATATACACCTTAATTCTTTCCACTGTCCTCCATCCTACCTTAATCTTTCTAGCTACATTTCCGCATACAAGAAGGGACATGAATCCAGGAGCTGTGGGAAACGAAAGTGGGCCCAACATGGGGGTATAGATGCCACCCACTAACTAGCCACGATAACCAAACAGAAAAGAGGGACAAGATCACACAACCAGAGGTAGAAAGGGAGAACAGCAAATAACCACCATAGCAAATGGCCCATAATAACACGACCTCCTTGACATCTAACCTAAAGATAGTCTCCCTAAACGTCAGAGGCCTGAACCACCCAGTAAAGAGGAAAAAAATTCTAGAGTACCTAGTAAAGACCAAAGGAGACGTCTTCCTGCTGCAGGAGACCAGGCTAGCCTTGGAAGATGCCGAACGACTCAAAGCGAGGTGGATCGGCCATGTGGCCTGCTCACCCGCAGCGGGGCGTAATCACTCTGCTAAACAAGTCCTCGAAACTAACTGTAGAGAGCCAGCAGTCCGACGAAGCAGGGAGGATTCTACTAACGAAACTGAAAAGATGGGAGGAATCCATACATGTAGTGAACATTTACGGTCCCAACATAGACAACACTGAATTCTGGGAGGGGGTTACGAAAAGACTAGAGACGATCCCCAGAATGACATAACAGTCATGGCAGGTGACTTCAATTCAGTGCTAGACCACATTTAAAGTACCCCTGGAGACTACAACACCCCAAAACTAGAGACTACACCTTCTACTCCAACCCACACAACTCGTACAGCAGGATCGACTACATATTAATCACAGGCTAACACACTCACTTAATAGAACACACAGACATTGCGACCATAACTATCTCATACCACTCATGCATCAGTCTTCAGATGAGCGGTTGTCACAATGAGGACCTCCCACGCAGATGGAGACTCAACAGTGACGTCTCGGCAGACAAGGCTCACACAAACAAAATAGCAGAAGCTATTAAAGACTACATAAGACACAACGACACACTAGACACGGACCCCAAGATCATGTGGGATTCATTCAAGGTAACAGTCAGGGGCACAATAATGGGAATCAAGGCCAAAATGAACAGAGATGGTAACCTCCATCTGACCCAACTAGAAGAAGAAATACAAAACTTAGAGGCATCCCACATACCCGACACAAGGAATAGCAGCGTATTAACAGAGCTTTCAAAGAAAAAATACGTATACAACAAAATTCGGAGCGAGAGAGCGCCGGACTGTGGGAGAACAAATATAAGGCAATTAACCTCTGCGAGGCTAATAAAGCAGGGAACATCCTAGCCTCCTATCTTAAACAAAGACAGCACACCATCTCATCAATCACCGACTGACGCAACAAAGCACACACAAGTCACAAAGAGATTCTAAGAATATTTAGAGATTTTTGCGGAGACCTATACAAAACGACCAAACACTAGACCAGGCTGGCTGCACAGCCTACCTGGACAGATTAAACCTCCGTTATTCTTGTATTGTCTGTATTATAGAAAACATGTATTTAGTGGTGATTAGTGATTAATGTTATGTATTTTATGTGTCTTTAATGATTGAAATTATCGAAATTAAGACTACTTTGACTTTGATATAGAAACAGGTGCTAACAATGCGGCTGACCTGCGCATCGAAGGTCAGACCCTTGTCAAAAGTGAGCCGCATGTTTTTAACTGTTCTAGTCGGGAAGGGGAGAGTACCACAGTCTGCCGGCCACCAGGCATTTAATCAGATTGAATTCTGCGGACCAAAAACTAGAATTTCAGTTTTATCTGCATTAATCCTGACGGAATAGTTTTTCATCCAGCCGATAGTGCTTGCCATGCAGTGGTTACATTTTTCTGCGACCAGTTGCAAATCATTAGAGATGAAAAGAATGATTTGCTTGTCGTCCACGTTGGAAATCACCAGGAACCCAAAAGATCTCACCAAAACAGCCAGAGAGGTCAGGTACACATTAAAGAGGGTGGGGCTCAGTGATGAGCCCTGGGGAACCCCATAAGGTAGGCTAAAAGCCTTAGCTCTGAAACCTCCACAGCTGACTATATTCATTCTCCCTGTCAAAAAGGAGTGGAGAATATGTATATGTATGTATATATATATATATATGTATGTATATATATGTATGTATATATATGTATGTATATGTATATATATGTATGTATATATATGTATGTATATATATGTATGTATATATATATGTATATGTATATACATATACATATATGTATATGTATATATATATATATGTGTGTATATATATATATATGTGTGTATATATATTACCTACTGGCGGTCGCCAGTAGGTATATATAGTTAGGATTTTTTCCCTATGGGATTTCTGAAAATTCTATGTCTAATAACTTTGGCGTTTGTGGACGGAATCGGTTGAAATTTTCAGGAAAATGGCACATTTTGTTTCGGAGCAGCTCCTGGAAATTTGGGGGGGGTTCGTCAAGGGGGGGCTGAGAAAAAAGGGGGGTCCCAAAACGCGTTTTTAACATTGAGTTTTCCATAGGGCGGTTGGACTCACTTTTAGCTCGAACGGCTGAATGGATTTGCACAAAACTTGGCAAAATTGTAGGGACTGTTAGCCCGATGTGCCTTTGCTAGGTCTCAATATATGTGCTTCAGTGGATTTTGAGAAATTAACGTTTAAATCAAGATATATATCTGTAACAGCGCTCCGGGCAGCGATCCGGTTCGCGTACTTTTCGCTTATCGGAACTTTGCGAAGCGAAGCTGATTGGCTCTCCGGTGTCTGTCAACATTCTAAACAGTCCGGTGCGGCCGCCATCTTGTCTCTCGGTAGGATCGAGAGACAAGAGGAGGCCAAAACAAAGGAGGAAATGAAGGAAAGGGGGCAAGGTAGACCCCTTCTGACCCCCTAGGATTGATGAGGGGATATTATAGAGCCACGCTGGGCCCAAAAAAAAAAAAAAAAAAAATCCGTTTTTTTCGCCGTAGAGACGCGTCTTGGTACGCGAACCGGGCAGCTAACCGGGAAGCTAACCGGCAGTGTAACATGAGTCTGACGAGTAGCTGATTGGCTGTCAACATTGTAAACAGTTCGGAGCGGCCGCCATCTTGTTTCTCGGTAGGATCGAGAGACAAGAGGAGGCCAAAACAAAGGGGGAAATGAAGGAAAGGGGCAAGATAGACCCCTTCTGACCCCCTAGGATTGATGAGGGGATATTATAGAGCCACGCTGGGCCCAAAAAAAAAATTCCGATTTTTTCGCTGTAGAGACGCGTCTTGGTACGCGAACCGGGCAGCTAACCGGCAGTGTAACGGGAGTCTGAGGAGAAGCTGATTGGCTGTTATCATTGTAAACAGTCTGGAGCGGCCGCCATCTTGTCTCTCTCTGGGATCGAGAGACAAGAGGTGGAAAAAAAAAAAAGGTGTAAATGAATGAAAGGGGTAAGGCAGACCCCTCCTGAACCCCTAGGATTGATGAGGGGGCTATTAAAGTTCCCTGGGGGGGTGAAAAAAAAAATGCGATTTTTCGCGGTAAAGGTGCTTCCTGGTACGTTAACCGGGCAGCTAACCGGCAGCGTAACGGGAGTCCGACATATTGTGTTTTTTGAACGTTTGTGATATGTGCACGTGTGGATTTTGTCTAATTAAGGTTAAAAAAATATAAATATATCTTTAAGCGTGTTTTGGCGTGCTTACGTTTTGGGTTTGGTTTGCGCTGCAGAGACGATACGTCACGGTTATGCGATGCATCATGAGGCGTCTCACGGGCTACGTGATACGTCACTTAATAAAGAATATATTTTACAGCTATAGATATTAGCTTTTAAAAAACCAATGAAATTCACAGAAAAAAACATAGGTTATAGACCATATATAGTTAGGAATTTGCATTTACAAAACCTTGAAAATTCACTGAAAAAACCATAGGTTATAGACCATATATAGTTAGGGATTAGCATTTAAAAAACCTTATTTTATTTGCACAAAACCATTGAAATTCCATATATAGTTAGTTGCACTAACTATATATCGCGGACCCGCAATCCACTGCTAATGATGTCACATATTACATCATTCATGACATGGTCAGTGACATCACTGATGACATCACTGATGACATCTCAAATGACATCACTGATGACATCTCAAATGACATCACTGATGACATCACTGATGACAACACCCAGTGACTGTATGTTTCTGTAAAGTTAAAATATGTCTTACATATTGAAGAATGAGTGGATGTATAATTGTCTGGATGAAGGATTTAGTAGGTGCATGACTGACTGTATGAGAGAATGATTAAATGTGTCTCACTGAGTGCATGGGTTAGTGATTAAAGTGTCTTAATTTGGCAATCATTATTTATGTTCTTCTGTAAACTGCTGCATGTTTAAATCAGTAGCTATATCAGTAACTATATGGGTTATTGAATGGTTGCCCAAGTATTTGTATGGGAGACTGAGTATGTGTGTGGGTGGCTGGGAGGTGTATAACTCTGTGCATAGATGTGTGAGCAGTTGATTCCCTAGGTGTATGGCTTCAAAAGTGCATGTAGAAACAGCTGTATGGACAGTTGACTGTGTGCATGAGTATATTGGTGAGTGAATGGATATCTCAGTTCTACATGTCAAAGTAAGTACATATGTAAAACACACTCCATGTGAGAGTTGACATATATAAATAACTGAACATAAGAGCCAGTGAATGTGAGAGTGGCTGTATGAATCATTGTGAACTTGTATCAAGGATTGTATAAGAGAGTAAATATGTGTTAGTATATGTTTGAATAAGTAAGGTGTGTATAACTGTATAGTTGAGGAAATGGAGGTGTGATGGATTCTTTGCATGACTGACTAGGTGTGTGGGTAACTCCATGGATGTGTGACAGTCTGTGAGTGTCTGTTTACACTGATTGTATCTAAGGTTATATTAGAGTCTGAAGAGGTTCATCGTATTATCACATGAATGATGTCATCAGTGATGTGATCAGTCATGTCAAATGAGATGTCATCAGTGATGTCATCAGTGATGTCATTTGAGATGTCATCAGTGATGTCATCAGTGATGTCACTGACCATGTCATGAATGATGTAATATGTGACATTAGCAGTGGATTGCGGGTCCGCGATATATAGTTAGTGCAACTAACTATATATGGAATTTCAATGGTTTTGTGCAAATAAAATAAGGTTTTTTAAATGCTAATCCCTAACTATATATGGTCTATAACCTATGGTTTTTTCAGTGAATTTTCAAGGTTTTGTAAATGCAAATTCCTAACTATATATGGTCTATAACCTATGGTTTTTTCTGTGAATATATATATGTATAAATAATATATATATAAAAACAAGCAATAGCAGCCAAATCACATTAGAGCTGAAATATGCTGTGAAGAATTTCCACCATACATGTATAATAAGCATTAGAAACATGAGAAACAACACCAAAGATTGTTTAGAAATTGTTTTAATGCTCAGAAAACAGTAGAAATTCTCATAACTCACTGGAAGCATAGGAAGCTCCCAGGCTGCATTGCAAACACACAGTCTAAAAAGACTGAAATGCTAACCTGTAGCTGAATAGCAATAAACTGACACCGTGCCTTTAAGGCACTCATGACCCCCAGTATCCCATCATGCCCCAGGGGTGACAGTTGGGTCAGTTGTTCTTTCCGGCTCCTTCAGTGAAGGACCCTGGTTACACAGCTCCACTATTTTTCTGGTTTTTGACAGAAAAATTGCTTCTTTTTGACAACTTTTGCTCTTCGACGTCTTACATCTAGTCAAGTAAGATACTGCTTGTTTTCAGCAGTTTGGTGAGCATTTTCCTCTGAAAATGCCTTCACTCTTTGATAAATGCCCTTCTTGAGGCAACAAGAAGGCCAAGTCAGACAGCCACGACGTCTGTATCCTTTGCCTGCCTGAAAATCATGATCCAGGCACCTGTCCTCATTGTGAGAACCTGTCAGGAAGGACTCTCAAGGACAGGGAGAGAATTCGAATTTATGGCCTGGCTCACAGAGCTTCGAGAGGGAGATCTCCAGTGAAGAAGGGCTCCAAGAAGACTCATGCCTCTTCAAAAAAGAAGTCTTCACACCCTTCAACTTCAGCGTCGAGCTCAGCGCTGAGAAAAGATCCACAGGTGGAGTTTTCCTCTTCGAAACTACCGTCGACGGCGGGCTCGCCGTCGAGAAGACCAGGTACGTCGACGACGTCGAAAGAACCAGCTCCGTCGTCAAAATCCCCTCCGCCGTCGTCAACCGGGCGGCGATCGGCGTCGAGGAAGGCTACTCCGCCGCCGTCAACTGGGCGACGGTCGGCGTCGAGATCCATTACCCCTCCGCCGTCGTCAACCAGGTGACGACCGGCGTCGAGGGAGGTCACTTCGCCGTCGTCAACCAGGTGACGACCGACGTCAAGAAGTGTGACTCCTCCGCCGTCGACAACGACTCGTCGATCGGCGTCGAGGAAGCTTTCTCCGTCAGTGCAGCAGCAGCGCTCGGCGTCGAGGGTGCCAATACCCCTCCGCCGTCGTCGCACAAGCATTCAACGTCGAGGCAGCGATCTCCGTCGACGGCTGGCCATCGCCGTTCGACGTCGAGGCAGAAAGCTCCGTCGACGACAGGACGAGGTCGTTCGACGTCGAGAGAAAAGCTTCCGTCGACGACAGGACATCGTCGTTCGGCATCGAGGCTGAGGTCCCCGTCGGCGGCCGGACACCGCCGTCCGACGTCGAAGCAGAGGGCTCCGTCGACGGCTGCTCATCGCCGCTCGACGTCGAGAGAATACAGAACCTCTCATGGACATTCGAGGCCTAGATTGTTTGATCCTCCGACTCCTCGAAGGCGTTCGACTGCGAGAAAGGAACGCTCGATGTCGAGACAATCGGATACGATCATGGTGACAGAATCTGCTTCTCACCATTCATCTTATCGATCCTCTGGCTCCTCTACTGAGCATTCGAGGTCCAGAAGCCCTATACACAGAACTCCTGAGCGTCGCCCAGATCCTTCGGCGGGGCGCATCAGGCTGTCACCTACATGGTACAGATCCTTGGACCATTGGCGAGACGCTGGGCCTACGAAGCGTATGCAGGAGTATGCCAGCCCAGACCACAGGTCTCCTCTCCAAGACCTGGTGGAGGAGATGGACAAGCGTAGCCCTCCCAGGCTTACATCCCCTGTGACGCTACCCTCCAAAGCGCCAAGAAGATCCCGTTCTCCTACAAGGGAACCTAGACTGGAAGGTCGGAGAGGGTCTCAATCTCCTACAAGGGATCCTAGACTGGAAGGTCGGAAAAAGTCTCGATCTCCTCGGGGCAGATCTCCCGTGCGATCGCCAGCCAGATCTCCCAGGGCATCCCGATCTCCTAGAAGGGAACATCGGACAATAGATCGGGTCAGATCTCGCTCCCCTAGACGGGAGTAGCGTTCAAGGAGGTCGCGGGAGCGAAGACTTAGCACCATAGACATAGGCGTACTCCGTCTACTTCCTCAACTTCTTCTACCAGATCGTCCAAGAGGGACTACTCCCCGACTTTAACGGACAGTCCAACGTCCAGGTCCTCCCCAGTGGATGATATTGGCACGTATCTGGATGTGCTGCAGAGGTGCGCTTAAACTGAACATCGAAATGTCTGTCCCTCAAGTAACGACGACAGTCATTTTTGAAACCTTGCACAAAAAGGCCATCTCCAGACCTCTGCTGCCTTTGGTTCCGGGGATTATGGACCCTGTCAAGGAGGTTTTCCTAACCCCAGCAGCAATCAGAGCAGTCCCGGCACGCATGCAGAAGAAGTACAAAACCGGCGGCTTCTGACCTGGTGTTTGTGAAATCTGACCCTCCAGCGGACTCTGTCATTGTGGCAGCGGCGAGGAAGACACATGCGGTTGATGGTTCGTCTTCAGTCCCGCCTGATAAGGACAGCAAAACCCAAGACTCCTGGGGTCGGAAGATTTGCAACTCTGCTGCTTCCACTCTTAAGGTCGCCAGTGCAGCTGCGCTCCTGGGTCGGTATGACAGAGCCTTATGGGACTCGATGGAAAGATTCAAAGCCAAGCTACCGAAAGAGGACCAGCAGGACTTTAAAGAAACTGTTACGGAGGGATGTCTGGTGGCAAACCAGATAAGCACGGCCGCGGATGGGGCGGTGCTTTTGGCTCATTCTTATTCCCATGGAGTTTGTGCCAGAAGATCGGCCTGGTTGCGCCTTACAGGTCTAAAACCGGATGCTCAGCATCGGATTCTAAATCTTCCCTTTTCGGGTTCCGCTCTCTTCGGTGAACATGCGGACGAAGAGATGACCCGAATGAAGACTGAGCTGGACACGGTGAAGGCGGTGGGCTTGGAGAAGAAAAAGGAATTCAAGCGCCGCTTCAAGACCAACAGGGGGAGAGGGGCTCAACAGAGGGTTCAAACCCCTCAGTGGTCCCAAAACAAAACTCAAGGGAAACCCCAGTTTCGTGGCAAGCCCAGCAGAGGAAGGGGAGGTCACCAACAGTCCTCCAACACCACGAGAGGAGGAAAGGCCTGAACAGTGGCTTCCTCTGACGCCGTTGCCCACTCCAGTGGGAGGAAGTGCTTCACAACACCTGGCAGAGTGGGTCAGCATCACAAGAGATCAGTGGGTGCTGAATATACTGTGCAATGGATACAGGATACGTTTCCGTGCTCTTCCAAAGAGCGTCCCTCCGAAGAGCTCTTGCCCTCACCAATTAAGCTTGCTCCGACGAGAGGTAAAAATCCTGCTGCAAAAAAGAGCGATAGAGGAAGTTCCTCTCGCTCTAAGAGGAAAAGGAGTTTACTCCAGATATTTCCTGGTCCCCAAAAAAGATCAGGAGGACAAGTTCAGACCCATACTCGACCTACGACTACTAAACAAGGTTATCGTCAAGGAAAAGTTCTGCATGTTGGCGCTTCACCAAATATGTCCTCATCTGCAAGCCGGAGATTGGATGTGTTCGGTGGATCTACAAGATGCGTACTTTCACATCCCGATTGCGCAACAACATCGCAAGTACCTAAGGTTTGTTGTGGGAAACAAACATTACCAGTACAAGGTGTTACCCTTCGGTCTCAAGTCCGCACCACGAGTCTTCACCAAATGCATGGCAGTGGTGGCGGCTTTTCTCCACATGAAGGGTCTCTTCATTTACCCATATCTGGACGACTGGCTCCTAAAGGGTCCATCTCCGGTACGGGTTACACAAGATCTGCATCTGTGCCTGCACCAGCTTCACAGGCTCGGCCTCCATGTGAACCTGGAGAAGTCAGTCCTGCGGCCTACGCAATCCATCCACTACCTAGGCTCCGTTCTGGACACAAGCGTGAGAAAAGCGTTTCCTTCGGAGGAGAGACTTTCTTCCACGAACCAGAAAGGTGGGTCTCTGCTGGAGTCTCGGCCTCCAACAGCACGACAAGTAGCGTCTCTACTGGGTTCCATGGCGTCCTGCATCTTTCTCATCCCAAACGCCAGGCTGAGAATGCGTCCTCTACAACAGGCTTTGGAGGATCAGTGGGACCAGGCGACAGGACGTTGGGAGGACCGAATCCATCTTTCCCAGGAGACAAAACAGTCCATCAGATGGTGGACTCGGAGACACAATGTGATGGTGGGAGTGCCGTTTCACCAGCCCATTCCGTCCCAATCTATAGTGACAGATGCTTCCCTGCAAGGCTGGGGAGCACACATGGATCCGCTTCAGATTCAAGGCCGGTGGTCTGCGCAGGAGCAGACATACCACATCAACATGCTGGAGCTCAGAGCGGTTTTCCTGGCTCTCAAAGCTTTCCTGCCAGCGATCACATCTAACTCAGTCCTGGTTCAGACGGACAATACGACAACCATGTTCTATCTGAACAAGCAAGGAGGCACAAAATCTCGCCCACTGTCTCGAGAGGCTCAGGCGATATGGTATTGGCTTCTCGCCCGAGGTCTCACAGTAGTGGCGGTACATCTTCCGGGCGAGTTGAACGTCAAAGCAGACTCACTCAGCAGGCACTTCGAAGATCAGCCAGACTGGGTGCTAAGCGACAAAGTAGTAAAAGAGCTTTTTCGTTGCTGGGGACGTCCATCCATAGACTTGTTTGCAGACGACGAAAACACCAAGTGCCACGCCTTCGCGTCCAGGTTCCACAGGCCAGGGACGCAGGGGAACGCTCTTCTGTTGGATTGGGCAGGGATGTTCGCATACGCGTTTCCTCCCCTGGCTCTGATTCCGAGAGTGGTTTCCAAGCTCCTCAGGACGAACATGGAAATGATCCTGATTGCTCCAGACTGGCCTCGGCACTGGTGGTATCCGGACTTTCTACATCTGTCTGTGTGTCCACACAAACGACTCCCTTGCAGTCCGGACCTGTTGAGCAAGATGAACGGGAGGATAATGCATCCCAACCTCCCATCATTGAACCTAACAGCATGGCTCATGAGGTCCTGCAATACGGACATTTGAACCTGCCTCCAGAATGCATGAACATTTTGAAGGAGGCTAAGAGGCCGTCCACGAGAGCATCCTATGCCTTCAAGTGGAAAAGGTTTTACTTGTGTAGGGATCATCATTTGGATCCGATTAAGGGGCAGGAGGACGTCATCTTACCATACCTCCTTTCCCTTGCAACAGCTGGTTTAAAGTACGCTTCCATAAGAGTGCATTTGTCAGCTATTGTGGCTTACAGGAAGTCACCTGACCAGGTGTCTTTTTTTCAGGTTCCAGGGGTCAAGGATTTCCTCCAGGGATTGAAGAAAGTGTATCCCCCTGTACAAAATCCTTCTCCTCCGTGGGAATTAAACCTAGTTCTATCAAGGTTAATGTCTCCACCTTTCGAGCCCATCCACAAGGCTTCCTTCCAACATCTCTCTTGGAAGGCAGCTTTTTTGGTGGCAATTACCTCTGCACGCAGAGTCAGTGAGATACAAGCGCTCTGTGCAAAGGAACCTTACACTGTCTTCCACCATAACAGAGTAGTCCTCAGAGCTCACCCGTCATTCTTACCTAAGGTCATCTCTGATTTTCATATAAATCAGTCTATTTCCCTCCCTTCCTTTTTTCCAAATCGTTCGACCCCGGCTAAGCGGTCACTTCACTCCTTAGATCTTAAAAGAGTGCTTAAGTTTTATTTGGAAAAGACTAAAGGGGTTAGGAAAACGGACCAACTGTTTGTAAACTATGGCTCAATGAGAACTGGCTTTCCAGCAGCAAAGAGGTCCATTTCCAGGTGGATTGTCTCTTGCATTAAGTTGGCCTATCAACTAGCAGGAAAACCTTTGTTGATGTCTCCAAAAGCGCATTCCACTAGAGGGAAGGCGGCTACAGTGGCTTTCTTGCATGACGTTCCCATGTCAGAAATATGCAAGGCGGCAACCTGGAAATCAGTGCATACCTTTACGAGGCATTACTGCCTCGAATCTGATTCCAGGACCGATACTCAAGTAGGGCAAGCCTCCTTGAGGAATCTGTTTGGGTAGTCTATAGTCTATTCAAGCTTATTGATGAGATTTCTGTCTTATCATTCTTTTGCCCGCAGGGATGAGGAGAGGCTCGCTATTCTATTCTAATGCTTATGACTATTGATGAGGATCCCCTGGAAGAGAAGGATTAGTTACTTACCTGTAATCCTAGTTCTCTTCCAGGGGTATCCTCATCAAAGTCATAAGCAACCCTCCCGCCTCCCCGGGCAAAGGATACTCTTTCATACAGAGATATTGTTAACCTTTTAGTTATTGGGTTTGTTTTCAGTCTCCGAAAAGAACAACTGACCCAACTGTCACCCCTGGGGCATGATGGGATACTGGGGGTCATGAGTGCCTTAAAGGCACGTGTGTCAGTTTATTGCTATTCAGCTACAGGTTAGCTTTTCAGTCTTTTTAGACTGTGTGTTTGCAATGCAGCCTGGGAGCTTCCTATGCTTCCAGTGAGTTATGAGAATTTCTACTGTTTTCTGAGCATTAAAATAATTTCTAAACAATCTTTGGTGTTGTTTCTCATGTTTCTAATGCTTATTATACATGTATGGTGGAAATTCTTCACAGCATATTTCAGCTCTAATGTGATTTGGCTGCTATTGCTTGTTTTTATATATATATATATATATATATATATATATATATATATATATATATATATATATATATATATATATATATATATATGTATATGTATATGTATATGTATATGTGGGGCACATATAATAGTGTTTCCGGGGTCCCGCGCATAGGCGGGAATATTCTAATGCTTATGACTTTGATGAGGATACCCCTGGAAGAGAACTAGGATTACAGGTAAGTAACTAATCCTTACCTGCATGTGGATGTGATCAGTGGCAACAACTCGGTGCTGTGATCGGCGTGGAAACCATTTTGAGACTGGTCTAAGATCTCATGCGATTCAACCTAATTCATCAACATAGTGTTTATGAATTTCTTTAAGATTTTTGTGGAGACCGGATGAATTGAGATGGGGCAAAAGTTCTTCAGTTCGGAGGGGTCAGTGTTCGGTTTTTTGAGGAGTGGTGTAACAGTAGCCTATTTCCAGGAGTCCGGGTAGCTGCCGGATAGGAGAATGTTGTTAAACATCCTACACAGGAAGTCTGCAACAGGATTTAAGAGCAAAAGGAGCATAGTTTTCACAGTTCTGAATGACCTCCTCAACATCAGATTCTTCAATTTCCGTATTGCCAAGCTCCAGAAAGATTTTAAGGACCCTGTCATGGAAATAGGTGGCTATTCAGTCACAGAAGTCTTGAGACTGTGTCCCTGGTGGCTCAGAGATCTCCTTAATGACCTTGAATAGCATGCTAGAGGAATTGCCTGCTGCGAGGGTCTTTTTGGTGAAGAAGTGGGATTTGGCTTGAAGATGGCGAGTTTGTACTTCTGTGGCAGAGATTTCTACTTGTCTTTTTCCCTAGCACAAGTGTCCGTACTCCATCTACGTTCTTGTCTACGATACTCCCTTCTGTGGGATCTAAGTTCTTCTGAGTACCATGGCGCCACTGGTTTGGCTCTTCTGAAAAGACAGTTTTTAAAAGGGGCAGCAGTGTCAAAGGCCTCAATAATCCAATTGCGGAAGCCCTCCGCCATGGGAGGGAATATGCTGTGCCTCCTGGCACCAGCTGAGGCCAAGGCAGCCTACCATTAGGGGGCGGAAAGCTTGTTCAGTCCCCTACAGCAAATGCACTTAGAGATGGTTCTTTTCTCCGCAGTGGTGGTAAGTGTAGGACAGACTTTGAACTCAATCAGCCAATGGCCCACCCTACTAAGGAGCTGAACATTTTTGATCACTAAGTTGTCATGATCGATGAAAATGCCATCTAAGGTATGGCCGGCTATGTGGATGGGAGATTGAACAAGTTGCTCAAATCCCAAGGATGACTTGAGTTCTAGGAGGTGTACTTAGTCATTGTCCTGTTTGTTTTCAAGATAGTAGTTAAAATCTCCTAGAATGGTGAGGTGAGTAGTGGTGACAAATGGATCCAGTGTTTTCCACCATGATTCAGTGATTCTGCTTCTGGGAACTGACGGGCGATACATTAGCAAGCCAGAGAAATTTTAGTTATTGGACAGCTTAATCCTTAAAGAGGGTGCTTCCGATGGCGGGCCAGGATCCCCGTCCACCATGATGAGGGTGCAACTAAGAGAATCCTAGGCCACCAAAGCAGACTGTCACCTCTGCGCTCAAAGTGGTCACATCTGAGAATAGTATATCCAGGGGGATATCATCCGGCAAGTCGGGAACCAAATTGTCCTCAGCCCATGTCTTGTTGACAAATAGACAGTCCAAATTGAATGTTTGGATAGTCCAAGCAATTTCGGTTTCACGTTTGGGCATAGAGTGAGCATTTATCAACGCCCTCTAATAGAACTGGACTTGAGATCAGCCGCGGTGCAGGTCCTGATGCTGGTTCCTGATATCTTTCCACCCCATAGTTCCTGGGGCTCCATGTGGGAGTCAAGAGCAGGCGCCAGACCATTGGCGGATCTAAAATTGCAATGTTGACAGTGCACCGGTTCCCCAGTGGAGAAGTCCAACTTAGCTGCGCACTCGCTGGGATAAAGTTTAAGATGTAATTCAAGGAGACCAGTCCTGGAATAAGTTCTTGCCTGGGTGTCCTTTTTACCTGGGGGAAAACAGGCAGCGTACCTGGCCCCTGGCGCTGTCCAGGCGCAGACTGGCACATACAGGCTTGCCTTTGGCGAGCCAGCGGCACGCCCACTGCTCTCACCCAGGGTTGTGTCGGGATTTAATGCCCTAACCTGGAAGCGTATGTGAGGCTGGACCGCCAACCTCTAAGATGGTGGCCATCCAGGGGATAGTTCTGGTACAGGGGACACTCTCTACACAATCGGGAAAAACCATGGCGGACCAGAGACACCCTGAAGGAACGAGGGAGAGAGGAAGAAAACCCTAGAGACGTCCCAGGACGCCCCCGTCTGTGAAGGTGAGGTGTGAAAAGCGCATGCAACAAGTGCAGAGTAAAAGCCCCCCACTCACCCCGCAAGACTGTATTTATCAGACTCGCAGCTAAAGAAAGGTAATTTATAATAGAGCTGGAACTATAAGTGGTACTATCGTTACTGGTACTTCCCGAGTTGTTTTCCTTTTCCCCATCGTTTCTGGTGGAGTTGATACAATAAGCTAATATATTATAAATTTACTTCAGTGAAATTAAGATAAGTTGGGGTTGTGCTTATAGGTAATGATAATAGATGTTAGGGGAGTGACCCAGCCCAGCTTCAGTCAGGTTTGGACTGGCTAAGATGGGCCCAACTTGGCCCAGGTGCTGTCCAGCACGTCCCACGTAGCTTGGGAGCACATGTCCTTAAACAGTGCCTCCCTCAGCAACTGTGGGCTTGTTGCACTTTGGATGGTGTAGTTCTTGAGTTAAAAGTGGCCACCAACCAGAAGAGAATCCTGCACTGCAGGAGAGTGTGTCCTTCAATAGCGCCTTCACGCAGCAGCTGTGGGCCCGTTGCACCTTGGATGGTGTAGTTATCAAGGCAAAAATGGCCACCAAAAAGAATGTCCCAGGGCACATTACAAGACTTTGTGTCAACATGAATTTTAGCTTAAGCTTTTACAGGATTACCGGGTATTGAATTTTCATGTTGCTGTTAATAAGCTGTGGGGTTATCTTTCATTTATTGTTTTACTTGTCTTCGTACACCTTTGACGGATAAAATGTATAAGCAGGGTATTTTGTATATTGGTATGTATCTCAATTTCTTGTCTATTTTAGAACCTTGAAATGTTACTACATCAGTGTTCCACCTGTGAGGATAAAGAGGCTGAGTTGTGGTGTTTCAAATGTTGCTAAACTTAGTAAAAAAAAAAAGAAAAGAAATACGCATTCTTAAATTTTCTTGATTGTGACCTTTCCTGTATCATAAGGTTTTTAAACCAAATAAAATATCATAGGCTATGTATTTTAAATTCTCATTACTCCCAATCATAGTTTTATCCTGCACTGTCATCTAGATAGAACCAAATATTTCCCCACATACATGCTTCCAGTTTTTTTTAACATCTACAAAACATCTATTGAATTGTGCTTTAGTTTATATAATTATACAATACTTATCCATACTGTACAATTTATTGTTTTGCTTTTTATTTACTTAATGTACAGATTTTGGCTATTTATATATTGCAAACATAGCCACAACTGTGTTGTAGTGCTTTTCAAAGTGAGTCCATATTTTTTTTTTCCAACAGATGATTTCTCTCCTGATGCCCTAGAGGATCAAGCTCGAGAATATATTAGACAGAACTTGGAAAATTTCATCAAGCAGGCTTTTCAAGGTAATGCCAAAAGTAGTTTTTTTGTAATGAAATATTTGTGTCACAATAGTAGCATTTGTTTTTTTTAAACTTTATTTACCATTTAGTACATTATAGCAATACCGGCATGGTTGTTCACAGTACTCTTCATAACCTTGAGCAAGATCAAAATGGAGCATAAACATCAGCACGTTAGTCAACATAGCATATATCGATTGGAGAAAGCAAATCAGCAATGTTTCGAAATGCAGTCCCAAAGGCCCATCCCTTTTCCCGGTAAGAGATCCGCCGACTCTCGGCATCAGGTCTATTGTCTCTCCCACAACCCGTCACCGTAAGTGAAGCCCATAAACAAAAAGTCACGATCATTTAAGGGCACAGCAAGGCAGGGGAAAGTAAGCATCAGAAAATGTCGAAGCAGGTCACCCCACTCCCGCAGGAACAATGCCGCGTTCTAACTCAGCAGACTGAGGGATACAAACTTCCTGACACACCTGGGGAAGTTTACCACATACAATAACAGTGCCACTTCAGGGGTGAGAATGAGAGACAACTCGGCCATGTTGCCTAGTGTACTGTGCACCTTCTCCCAATAGGACTGTAGTTTCGGGCAGGCCCATGTCAAGTGTGCAAAGTCGGCATGTGGGTTGTCGCATTTGCGACAGGTGTGGTGTCTGGACGGATCTAGTCTATGGGCTCTGGCAGGGGTGATGTATGTTCTGTGTAAAAACTTAAAATGTAGTAACTTAGGCTTGCTGTTGAGTGATACTTCCTTTGTGACTGTGCAGCATTTGGTCCACTGGTCATCTGTGATGGGGTGACCTAAATAGTCTTCCCAGTGTTTCCTAATCTTGTCGTCATCAACCAGGACCAACCCAGAGCATGTCCTATACAGTTTAGATGTGAGATGAACCCCACTCAATGTTCAATGACGAGTGATAGCTGAGTAAACGAGTCAGGTTCAATTGGGAAACCAGGTAGTGTGAGCTGAACAAATCCGACCCAGCACGAAAATGTCCATGAAAGTGGCATCGCGAAAGCGGACATCTTCTGTAACCGAGAAAATTTGCCCATTAGGGTACAGATCACCCAGTTTGGAGATGTTAAATTTGGCCAGCGTGTGCTGCACCAGTTTCTTACCGGTGATGGGCAGCCAGCGAGCATTAGGGAAGGCAGAGCTGAGGAATATAGTGTAGGGGAGCTGGTGAATTGTCTAAGCCTATCCCAGGCCCAGCTGGTGGTGGAAACCGTCTGGATATCCCTAGGGTCTCTAGGTATGCCCTTGGGAAATACAGTGGGTAGCCGCTCAGGAACGACATACTCTGCCTCCAGGCAAAGGAAGGGGATCCTAGCGTCAGGGTGGAACCATGCAAAAGCATAGCTGCGTTGTGCCACAAGATAATATAAGTGGAAATCCGGCACCCCAAAACTTCCCCTCTCATATGGCAGGGTGAGTACCCGCAAGTGCAGGCGGGCCCGTTTGCCCCCCCCCATACCAACCGGAGAAGATGGGACTGCAGCGTCGCGAAGAAACTGTTCGGGAGAGGTATAGGAATATTGTTAAAAAGATACAAAGATTTGGGGAGGACCACCATCTTAACAACCGCAATCCTGCCGGCAATAGACCATGGCAGCCGCAACCATCTTTCCACCTGGGCTTTGAGGGCGCTTACTGCCTGTCCATAATTGAGGTGAAGGATCTGGGCAGTGTCAAGATGTATGTGGATGCCCAAGTACCTAACTGAATCAGAGCACCATTCAAGGGGGAATTCACAATCCCATTGGGTCGTACTGGAGGTTGAGGGGAAAATAACCGATTTGTGCCAGTTGATACCCAGGCCAGAGTGTTGACCAAATCGGAGGATTTCTCTAATGAGAGGCTCTAAGTTGACCTGTGGTTCTCTGACCTAGAGGATTGTATCATCCTCATAGTGAGACCAGGAGGGGGCCAGTGTTGAATTATAGGCCTCGTTTTAGATGCCTTTCCTGGAAATGTCGTACTTAGGGGTCCATGGCAAGGATGAACAATAAGGGGGACAGTGGACAGCCCTGTCGGGTGCCGCGGGATAGAGAGAAGCGTCGGTTGAGTGTGCCATTCAAGGGTAGTCTCGCTGTGTGGTGACAATATAACAACGTGGTGGTTGCTATGAATCCCACAAGCATTCCTATCCGGCGCATAATTGACACAAAAACGGACCTATTAGATTTGGGGGTCTCTAGTTGGCAGAGGTTGGTTCCTTTGACCAAATAGGGACCCTTGCATCTAGTCGGGGTAAGGTGGTACACTCCGAAAATAACCCCTGCTCACCCCCTTGGTAGCTTGGCACGAGCAGGAAGGCTTATCTCAGAGGCAGTGTGTAAGGCATTTGTGTACACATACAGTAACCCAGTGACAACACTACAGATGGACACCACACAAGTTGTAGTATAAAAATAACTACTTTTTCATATAGACTTAACACAAGACCACAAATGACAAAAATCCATAGTACTGTACTTTAAAAGTGGTAGAAATAGCTTAGTTCTCTTTAGATGTAAAATGCAACACTTTAAGTTCAATGTACCTTTGGATGCGTAACGCTATACAACTAAAGTGTTGCAGGGAAGGTGATGAGTCGATTCCTTACACATAAGAACGGTGATGCGTCTGGTCTCTACTGCTGCGTAGGGGATGCGTTGGTCTTGTCTGTGTGGGGAGGTGATGCGTCGGTTTCTTACTGCGCTTCCGTGGCGATGCGACCAGCAGCGCCGTGATGCAATGAAGATCCGGTTCCAATGAAACAAAAATGGCATCTTCTTCTTGATGCGACACGATGCGTGCACGCCCAACAGCTGTGTGGCGACTCAACGATTCTTCTGAGCCACGACAGGACCTGCGACACGCTCCTCCTGTGATGTGACGGCGTCTGATGCGTCAGTGACACTCTTCTCTGGTGTTGCGAGATGCTTCAGCGATGCGACAGCGGCGACACCCTTCATGAGTCGCGCTTTCAGCTCCTTGCGACACCCAGTCCCTCAGAATGCCTAACACCTCAGCAGGCACTTCAAACGAACTCTTGGGGGGCTGGTGGGTGAAGTCTGTTGTACCTGAGACTTCAGCAGGAGACAAGCTCTATCTCAAGCGCCTGGAGATCCTTCACGAGTTGAATTGGAAGTAGCACAAAGTCCTTTCTCCTTTTTTTGGCAGTCAGGCAACCACTGCAGGCCAATCCCCAAACAGCACTCAGCTTAGGGATAGTCTCCTCCTCAGTTTATCTGGTTCCTCTTCTCAGCGAAGGTTCTTCTTGTTTCCCAAAAGTGATCTAAAGTTCTGGGGTCTGGGTCCCCTCTTTTATACACCAAAATCTTTTGTCTCTGAAGGCAGAGAGTGTCTGTGCCTAGTCTAAACCAGTTCTGTTCAGTCCTGGAGCACTTTGTTGACAAGACTCCTTCTTTCCTTTCACAATGTAGGCCAGGGACATCAGGCAGGAGGTGGAGCCAGCATTGTGGAGGGAAGGCACAGCCCTATTCAGGTCCCAGGTGCAACTCCACCCACCCATCTACATGCAGATCTCTCTATTCAGCCCTGTGCTGACTCACCCTGTCTCCTGGAATCCCCCAGCCCCTGTCGCTCAAACTCCAGACAAGGAATACACAACCTAGCAGAGGCACGCTTGGATACTTGGGGAAGAAAAAAGTGGTATTTGTATTTTCAAACACAGAATGTTAAAACCAACTTCACTAAAAGATGTATTTTATCATTCTAAGTTCAGGCATACTAAACTCGAATTTCTACCTAGTTCACAGTCAGTTAGGATTATAAGATGTAATAATCAAACTGCCCATTCTGGCCTATGTGGAACAGTTAGCCTTGCAATAGTGAAAAACGAAAATGGCTGTAATTCACTATTATGACATGCCACACACACCAGGGCATGTCCTACATTTTACCTACAATGCACCCTGTCCTTGGGCCTACCATAGGGGTGACTAATATGCCGAAAAGGGAAGGTTTAGGGACTGGCAAGTGGGTGCACTTGCCCAGTCAACATGGCAGTACCAGACTGCACACAGGCTCTTCAATGGCAGACCTGAGAAACACTTTAAGGCTGCTTCTGAGGTGGGACAGCCAGTGCTGCAAGCCCACCAGCAGCATTTGGTTTACAAGCCCTGGGCACACTCAGTGCACTGTGCTTGGGTCTGAAAAGTAAACCAAACTAATCCATACCATAGGGAGCACTTGCACTGTGGCACTGAATAGCAGTGCACAATGCCCAAAGTATCTATAACCAGCAAAAACACATGACGCAACAGAAAAAAATGGAAGGGAGACCCACGCCAACAGTGCCAGGTCTAACATGTGTCCCCTCCAGCTGAAATGTGGGGAGAACTACCCTACCTCTGGGAGTTCTCATCACTAAGGCGTAAAAATCTGGACAGACCATTAGCATTGGCGTATTCTGTACCAGGGCGGTGTTCCACTGTGAAATCCATCCCCTGTAGGGAAATGGACCACCTCAAGAGCTTTGGATTCTCACCCCTCATCTGCATTAACCATCTGTTGTGCCTGTGGTCTGTCTGAACCCGGAAGTGAGTCCCAAACAAGTATGGTCTCAACTTCTTTAGTGCCCAGATCTCAGCAAATGCCTCCCGCTCAATTGCACTCCACCTCTGTTCCCGTGGAAGTAATGTCCTACTGATGAAGGTTACGGGTTGATCTAGGCCCTCCTCATTTATCTGTGACAAAACAGCCCCCACACCATGCTCTGAAGCGTCTGTCTGAATGATAAACTCTTTTGAGAAGTTGGGTGCCAGGAGCACGGGCACCGTGCACAAGGCAGTTTTCAGGGCCTCAAAAGCTTTCCGACAGGTGTCAGTCCAAATCACTTTCTTGGGCTGCTTCCTGGAAGTCAGCTCTGTTAAGGGGGCAATGATGCTTCCATACCACTTGACAAACCTCCTGTAATACCCAGTGAGTCCTAAAAAGGCTCTCACCTCTGTCTCGGTCCTGGGGGGGGAGGGGGAGCTCTCAAGCCAGGATGGTCTCAATCTTGGGCTTTAGGGGCGCCCCCTGGCCGCTCCAAACCTGGTGTCCCAAGTACACCCCGGAACCCTGCCCGATCTGGCATTTACTTGCCTTGATCGTGAGGCCTGCCCTCCGCAGCGCCATCAACACTTCACAGAGGTGGTGCAAATGTTCTTCCCAACTGGCCCTAAACACCAGGTAGGCGGCACTGAACTCTTCCAGTCCAGCCAACACCTGGTTGACCAACCTCTGAAAGGTGGCAGGGGCATTCTTCATCCCAACGGGCATAACCCGGAACTGGTAGTACCCTTCTGGTGTGGAGAATGTTGACCTCTCTCTTGCCCCATCAGTTAAGGCGATCTGCCAGTACCCAGACGTTAGATCAAACGTGCTGAGGTACCGGGCAGCCCCTAACCGATCGATGTGCTCATCAGCTCTGGGGAATGGGTGCGCATCCGTCCTCGTGACTGAATTAAGCCCAAGGTAGTCCACACAAAACCGGAGTTCTGGTGTGGCACCCGGTGCAATAGCCTTTGGGACCAAGACCACTTGGCTGGCCCAAGGACTGTTAGAGGACTCAGTCACCCCTAACTCAAGCATCTTGGAGACCTCCTCCTTGATGTAAGCTCTCGCCCCGTCAGTCACCCTGTAAGTTTTGTGCTTCACAGTCGGGCTGTCTCCCGTGTCTACATCATGAGCGCACCAATCTGTAACACTGGGAATCAGGGAAAACAAATAAGAAAACTGTCCCAGCAACTGGCGACAGTCATTCTGTTACTCAGGGGTCAGGGTGGAAGAGAGGTTCACACCATCCACTGACCCATCGCGCTCTGTCGCTGACAGGAGGTCAGGAAGAGGCTCAGTCTCCTCCTCCACTCCAGCATCTGTCGCTAAGAACATACCCACTGCGGACCTTTCCAAGTGGAGCTTCAGGTGGTTGACATGCAGGACCCGCAAGGGGTTCCTGGGAGACCGCAAGTCCACCAAGTAGGTAACAGGACTTTTGCACTCCACCACCTCAAATGGTCGAATACCACTTATCCTGGAGCGTGTAAGCCTCCACTGGGGGCCATGACCCACACTTTCTGACCAGGCTGAAGCTCTACCAGAGTTGCATTCTGGTTGTACCACCGCTTCATCTCCTCCTGGCTGGCTTCCAGATTCGCCTCAGGGAGTTGCCTGAAACGCCTAGTCTGGTTCCTGAAGGCCAGCATGTAGCTATATGCATCCTGGGGAGGTTTCCTTGGAGATTGCTCCCAGCCTTCCTTGACCAGACTCTGAGGTCCTCTCACTGGGTGACCATAGATAAGCTCAATGGGGCTGAACCCTAGAGATTTCTGTGGCACCTCACGGTATGCAAAGAACAGGCATGGTAAGAGGACGTCCCAATTATGCCTCATAGGTTCCTCAACACCCATAATCGTGCATTTTAGGGTCCGGTTGAATCTCTCAACAAACCCATTTCCTTGGGGGTGGTAAGGAGCGGTGATCTTCTAAGTTACCCCACACTGCCACAGGGACTTCATATACTTGGAAATGAAGTGTGTACCTCGGTCAAACACCACCTCTCTAGGGAACTCCACATGGGAGAAAATTCCAATCAGTGCCCTTCCCACCACGGGGGCCTTCACTGTCCTCAGAGGCATGGCTTCCGGGTACCGGGTGACATGGTCCACCAAGACCAGGATGAACCTGTTACCCATGGCTGTCTTGGGGTCCAGTACCCCCACAATGTCAATACCCACCCATTCAAAGAGGGTGCTGACCACAGTGAATGGCTGGAGAGGAGCCTTCTGCTTCCTCCTACTCTTTCCACTTGCCTGGCAAGTCTGACAGGTCCTGCAATGATTGTCTGAACTCTTGCGCCTTTGAGGCCAATAAAAGTGGGTGACAGGCCTCTCAAAGGTCTTGTCCTGCCCCAAATGTCCTGCTAACGGCACATCATGAGCCAGTCCCAGGAAGGCTCTGAAGCGCTGGGGTACCACCAGCACATGGGCTGACCCAGGCTCAGCAACCTTAGGCTCACTATACAGGAGAACTGTATAGAGAATGAGAGAAGGCACCCTGCCTGATATTTATAGAGGTCCTAGCTAGAGGATCCTAACGTGATAGGAGAAGGGGGGGTGGTTAGCCCAGAGGCTGAAGCTGCACAGGACAAAAACCAGGTCAATCCAAACAGACTCAACAACATATATTGGAAGAATACATATTTTTTATTTTTCTCTTTTTAAATATATTATTTGTAATTTTCAAAAGACAGACATGTATAAATTAAATAGTCACAGTGATATTTTACGAAACACATGGCAAGGATTCTTTTCTGGATTAAGATCTGCCCAGTACTGACCACACTTCAAACAAACAACCACACTCATTCACACAGGGGTTTTCTCTAACTATTGTTTGAACATTCAACTTTCATTCATCCATTCATATAGTCCTGGCGTAGACAACAATAGGTATTCAATAAGTTGCCTAAATCGGGGGGTTCATCCAGGCAGATGGTATTAATACGGGTCCTGGTGTAGTTAGGACAGAATGCCGTATTCCTGGGAAAACGTGCCGACGCGCGTTTCGGTGAGAGGCCAATGTGGCCACACCTTCGTCAGGGCCTGGGTAGTATGCTGGGCAGGGGACAGGAGTAAAATCTGTTTGTTTTGTTAGGAAGGCATACGATTTAAAGACCGCCTTCACGAATTCAGGAGGGGATGAATTCCAGTTGTTACCAAGCTATTGGGTCTCAACTCGTGGTTCCTCTGGTAGGATTTACAGGGCGCATTGCTCGACCGAGTGGCTCACATAGGTCGGGTAACCAGAGACACGGGGTAGCCGGTCGCTGTTCGTCGTATTCTCTTCCGTGATGTTTATCTGTCAATTATTCTATCGTCTGTTCAAGACAGTCCTGTTGGTCATCAGGTAGGGGGTTGATCCTGTCACATTGCTGTCTTTAACGAGTTTTGCAATAGTTGGTAATCCTGCAAGCACTAATACTGTGCCTTCAGTGCCGCGGGCAGAGTCAGAACAATCAGGTCGGATATTTCTTCAATGAACAGAGCCAGGCTTTTTGATTGGGATTCCACCGACTATGTTGGAGTCATGACGGGATACCGCTCACTCGAATTCCGTCATGGAGTCGGTCGTTATCTTCCGATGGGGTTCCGCCGGCTGCCTCGGTCGGCCAACTGCGCGATACAGGACACTCCTCCTTTTGAAAATTACAAATAATATATTTAAAAAGAGAAAAATAAAAAATATGTATTCTTCCAATATATGTTGTTGAGTCTGTTTGGATTGACCTGGTTTTTGTCCTGTGCAGCTTCAGCCTCTGGGCTAACCACCCCCCCCTTCTCCTATCACGTTAGGATCCTCTAGCTAGGACCTCTATAAATATCAGGCAGGGTGCCTTCTCTCATTCTCTATTCAGTTGTTCTTCCCCCCTTGGCCTGCCTATATCACTAAGAAACCCTACGGGGAGCCCCCTTCTTTTGCTTCACTATACAGGAGACCATTCTGCCTGGTCTGCAGCCTGCTGCCGCAAACCTACACGAGAAGGGCATTTCTTCTGCTCTGCGCAGAACTCTTCCCTGGAGAGTCCTCCTTCCTGCCGCCAATGGGTCAGCTCAGGCAGGTCCCCCAGTTCAGCTACCTGTTCCCCTGTAGGCTCCAGGACATTCCCCTCAGGATCTGCCTCGTCCTAGACCGTGGGAACCTCGGGCGGGTTTCTCGCTCTCCCTGCCTCTCTCTCAGGCTCCAGGTCCTCTTGAATACCCTTACTGGCTGCCATGGACCGTGTGGTCACACACGCCCAGTCAGGCCAAACATCCCCAAATGAGCACATTGCTCCACCTTAGCCCAAGGGGAGCTCTCCAAATCGTTCCCCAACAAACAGTCAACAGGCATGGCTGGCCTCACAGCTACTTGAAGAGTACCAGAAACCCCGCCCCCCCCCCCCCCCCCCCCCCCCCACTCAAAGGGAACCTGAGCCACCTTGCAGTGGCTCTCTGTGTTGTCAGCGGCAACAACTGGGTAAAATGCATTGGGGAGAACCTTCAGACACCAGGTGACACTTGACATCTGTCACACTGGCTCCTGTGTCTCAAAGAGCCTCCACTCTATGGCCATGATGGTCACCCATTGCCTGTACTTTTTAGTGTTATTAGGCACTTGGGTCCTGGGGACCACCTCACAGACAAAGGACATCTTTGCGGGACCCCACCCGGCCAGGAGACGGCTTGATCCGTCGAACAAACCCGAGATTACCCCTTCGTACGAAACAATATTAGAAGACAAGAATTTGGAGTCCAGACCATTCTCGACTCGCATCCACCGCTCCCTGAGGAAGGGCAGAAAGTGCCCGAAATGCATTGGAGCTCATAGATAAATATTCGTTTCAAAAAGGAAATGTGTTTGACAAGGAAAAGTGTTTTGAACAAATTCATAAAAATGCTTGAAAGACAATTGTGATGAATATAATCGCAAGAGGAGAAAAAAAGTTCAAGTAATAAAACATTGCACAAAGAAATCGAATTGGAGTCCTTATTTAAAGAGGAACCAACACAGAGTGCCTGTTGGGGATGTAACCAATGACCTATTGGTCACACTTTCAGTTACAATAAAAGTGGGTGACAGGCCTCTCAAAGGTCTTGTCCTGCCCCAAATGTCCTGCTAACGGCACATCATGAGCCAGTCCAGGAAGGCTCTGAAGCGCTGGGGTACCACCAGCACATGGGCTGACCCAGGCTCAGCAACCTTAGGCTCACTATACAGGAGACCATTCTGCCTGGTCTGCAGCCTGCTGCCGCAAACCTACACGAGAAGGGCATTTCTTCTGCTCTGCGCAGAACTTTTGCCTGGAGAGTCCTCCTTCCTGCCGCCAATGGGTCAGCTCAGGCAGGTCCCCCAGTTCAGCTACTTGTTCCCCTGTAGGCTCCAGGACATCCCCCTCAGGATCTGCCTCCTCCTGGACCGTGGGAACCTCGGGCGGGTTTCTCGCTCTCCCTGCCTCTTCTCTTTAAGGCAGGCACCGGGCCTCTCTCTCAGGCTCCAGGTCCTCTTGAATACCCTTACTGGCTGCCATGGACCGTGTGGTCACACACGCCCAGTCAGGCCAAACATCCCCAAATGAGCACATTGCTCCACCTTAGCCCAAGGGGAGCTCTCCAAATCGTTCCCCAACAAACAGTCAACAGGCATGGCTGGCCTCACAGCTACTTGAAGAGTACCAGAAACCCCGCCCCCCCCACTCAAAGGGAACCTGAGCCACCTTGCAGTGGCTCTCTGTGTTGTCAGCGGCAACAACTGGGTAAAATGCATTGGGGAGAACCTTCAGACACCAGGTGACACTTGACATCTGTCACACTGGCTCCTGTGTCTCAAAGAGCCTCCACTCTATGGCCATGATGGTCACCCATTGCCTGTACTTTTTAGTGTTATTAGGCACTTGGGTCCTGGGGACCACCTCACAGACAAAGGACATCTTTGCGGGAGCCCACCCACCTTGGGCACCCATCTCCTCCCACAGGGCTACACTCGCCATCTGCCGGGGTGGAGCACCAGTGGGTGCAGTCTTTCCATTCTGTGGGCACTGGGTATCAACAGACTTATGGCCCACGTCACCACACTTGTAGCACCTCAGGGGTCCCCTGTGAACAGGCCTACCTGTCGGGACCCCGGGCTTCTTCTCAGGGGGAGGCTGGGAACCCTTCCCTTGGTTCCCTTGGGGATTACTTTGAGCCCCTTTCTGGAACTCCCTCTGTTTACCATTGCCCCCCCCCCCCCCTCTCTTCTGCTGGGGACCCTGCCCACTCTTGGCAGAATCTCCCACGTGACCCTTGTGGACCCGGGTACTCACCCAGCTATCCGCCTCCTCAACCAGCTTCCTAGGGTTAGTCAGCCTGCTATCAATAAGGTGCTGGCGTAGCTCTGGAAAACAATTACTTGTCAAGTGCTCCCATACAATTAATTCAAAGAACCCTTCAAAATCATAAACTTTGCTACCCTTCACCCAACCATCCAATGCTCTGCAAAAAATGTTACATATTCTACCCATGTGCTGGACTCCATCTTCTTGTAATTTCTAAACCTCTGTCTATACAATTCAGGAGTCAACCTATACCTGGACATCGATGCTTCTTTCATGAGGCTTTAAGAATTATGGACTAAAGAGGGCAAGTCTAACAATGTATCCCGCCTCTCACCAAGGAACCGTCCCCACAACCCCGCTCCCCAATCCTTCTCAGGGACCCGGTGGGAGAATATAGCTACCTCACAGGCCTTGAACCACTGCCCAATGTCATCATTCTTATAAAACCCTCTAACCGCATGTACTCCCTTGCTTTAACAGGCATTGACGGTGTGCTGCCACCAGAGGGAATAATCTCTAAGCTCCTAGCTTTTAACTCCAACTCCCTCGAATTTCTCTCATGATCCAACTGCATCCTTTTGTCATCTAGGGCCAATTTCCTATTCTCCAACTGCCCACCCAATTTGAGCTTGGCCAGCCCCAATTCGTGCATCCTACTTTTCTCCATGTCCTCCAACTCCTCTGGGGACAGGCCCTTGGCAGAAACACTACAACCTATTGGGGAAGTTGCTCTCCTCCCCTCTGGACCCAATGGCCCATCCAGCTGTTCATCTGCATTCTCAGCCCCCTCCTCATTCTCAGGGGTATTCCTTGCTTCGATCCAGGCCCTCTGCGCCGTTTGGAACTCATCCTTCTTGGTGAGACCAGTCATATTTTATTTTATTTTAAAGGTTTTATATAGCGCTGGCTAGACCCGGAGGTATCAGGGCGCTTTACATGAGCATCAGATCATAGTTACAGGTTACATCGTTACAAAGGTTACACAGTTATGAGAGCATGGCAACATAGTTACTTGTAAGGTCGAGATAAACAATAATCGCACATAAGTAAGGGGAAAAGCAAGCAAGGGGAAAGATTCAGGGGAGGGGGAAGGAGCTGGGGAAGTAGACAGGTAATGAAGGCGGGAAAGAGGAGGGGAGGGTGAAGGACACCTCCTGGAAAGAGGAGGGGAAAGGCGACTAGGACACAAACCGGTAGACGAGTCAAAGCAACGTCCAAAGTCCAGTAAGCTGTGATCCCAGGGGAAGTTGTATCACTTCCCTATCTCAGTTGCAGGAGGCTCCCTTTACGCAGTGAACTCTCTCAGAGGGGTCTCTGAGACTCCGAGGCCTACATACTGGATCCTTCCCCATAAAGAGGAGAGGGAGTGCTTTGGCAAGATGTGCGTACCATACCTCAGCTGTGAGTGGCTCCCTTGGCGCAGTGGACTCTCTCAGTGGGTTTGCTGAGACTCCAGAGTATAAATATTGGAGCTTTCCCCATCGAGGGGAAAAGGAGTGCTTAGTCAAAGGGCACAAAGGACAGGGGGCTAGGTAGACTAGTAGGAAAGGTGAGAGAATTCAGGGGAGAGGGGATAGGGGCTAGGAGCTTGGGAGGTAGACAAAGAGAGAAGGAGTACTAAATGGGAACAAATTTAATTAATGAGTTATTATATAGTGCTGTCTAGACCCGAAGGAATCGGAGCGCTTTACATGAGGAACAATAAAGTTTCAATTTACATCAGTTAAAAGTTACATACGTATCAAGAAAAGCATTTAAAGAACATAGGGGACAAGGTGAATGGAGCAAGGAAGGATAAGGGGATAAGGTAAAGGGGTAGGAGGAAGATAGGACGTAGAGATGATGGGAAAATCTACACAAGGTCCGGCTGGGTAGGTGACGGCGGGGGGGCGGGGGCGGGGGTAGACCACAACCCATCTCCTCTTTAGCTATATGGTAGCTTCACCGGGCATCAGCCAAATTGCTAGGTCTCCACAGTCTGGGGTAAGTTCTGAAGGTACCAAGTCCTGATGTGTAGGCTGATTAGGGGATAGGTTCACGGTCTGGTCAGTGTCCAATTATTGTCCCAGGGAAGTAAAAACGTGTAGGGGACCACTATGGAAGCCATCATTGAGGTCAGGCAGGGGACTGTACTGTACACTGGTGGCCATCCTAAGGTCCGGCATCTGGCAGTTAAAGTCAATATCCAGAACAGCGGCCGCCAGAGAATAACAAATCCAGCGTGCACACACCATCACACGCACAGACATGCACAAGCACACACAAATGTGCGCACACACTCTCATACGCGAACAGAGGGCGCATACAAGCACGCATACAGAAACATCCACACGCACACTTACAATCCCATGCTCTAATACAAAAACACTAAAGTACATGCACACACCATCACACGCACAGACATAAGCACACATACAGAAACATCTGCACGCACAAACACAAATAGAATCTCATGCTCCAATACAAAAACACCCAAATACATGTCCACACCATCACACGCACAGACAAGCACAAGCACACACAAATGTGAACATAGTCTTTCATACACGCACAGGCACACACACACACATGCGTCTGCACACACCCCCTCATACACGCACAGACGCACACACAAAAGCACTCCCATGACACATTTCTCCAGGACTGCTGCAGCATTGATGGCAAACAATGGCAGGTTTGGACAGACTAATGAAAGAAGGCTAGTTGTACACATACTTATTGCGACTGCTGCATCCTCCGCTCCATTATGAAAAGTGGTGTCTTTATGGGCGAGCCGTCTCTACATCTAATATTGCTGGTCCCATGCATCATAGCTGTGGGGCACTGAAGTGGGCTCCGAGGTCTTTGCCCTGCCTTGCTGCCCATCACACGCTGCCTTTTGTCTGCCTCACTGGTCCCCCTGGAGCCTCCTCTCATTTCTGCGTGGGTGATCAGGTTTCCTGGGCTCTCCCTCCGTGGTTCTTGCAGACTACTCCCTGCCACAACTCCTCGGAGGCCCAGAGCTCCCGCAGCTCTGCTGTCGCTCCTCTCCGGTGGTCCTCCCTGATATGCTTTTCAACTGATGCCTGCAGCTCAGTACCTGCCACCCTGTTCAGGTAGAACGTTTGTACCGCTAATCCAATTAGGCGCTGCTCTCTTTGCAGCCTTGCTGGCATGCTGCTCGCACCGCTTCAGGGCTCTCAGCTGTCTCTGTCCCTTTTCCGCAGCACCTTTCAACTTGGGCCATTCCCCAGCAGGCTTTCACCGCAGCAGGCCTCTCTCAGCTCTTCCTGCTCTCAGCTGCCGCTGGGAACCCCTGGAGCCCCCCTCGGTCAACACTCCGAAGGAGCTCAGTTGCGCAAATCATCCCCCGTGGCCTACCTTCACCTCCACTACTGTGCTGCCATCTTGGTCACTTCAGTGCAGCAGCATAATCAGATCCACGCAGCTCTTTACCACCTTCTGGACCCTCCTCTCAATCCCAATGCGGTGTTAGCTCGCAATCCCACTGAAATCAGGCCGCAGGTCCCCACATGGCACCAGAAACAAGCACTGCACAGCGTCTCCGTACTTCACAGCAGCATGGAAACCACCAAACAGCAATCTCGCAGCAGGTCCGCATTTGTGAACACCTACAGTAACCCAGTGACAACACTACAGATGGACACCACACAAGTTATAGTATAAAAATAAGTATTTATATATAGACTTAACACAGGACCACAAACAAAAATCCACAATACTGTGCTTTAAATATGGTAGAAATAGCTTAGTTATCTAAAATGCAACACTTTAAATTCAATGTACCTTTGGATGCGTAATGCTATACAACGAAAATGTTGCAGGGAAGGTGATGTGTCGATTCCTTACACGCAAGAACGGTTATGCGTTGGGTCCCTACTGCTGCGTGTGGGATGCGTTGGTTGTTCTCCGTGTGAGGAGGTGATGTGTCAGGTTCGTACTGCGCTTGCCCCAGTATTGGAACTTTCATAGATTCCCATGCTTTGTATCATTCCCCCGTCGTCGGATTGGGAGCCTCGGTAAATAAAAAATACCATAGCAATAGACACAAAAGAGAAAAATTAGGCTTAGGCCTCATCTCATTTTGTAGCTAATCCACCTCTTTGTGTAAAAGAGCCCAAACTTTCCGCAACAACCAATCAGAATAGCCTCACCCCATAGAACCCTCCTGAGAGAGCCTCAGAGCCTCAGATTTTTCTACCGCACATTGTGCTAGGGAGTCTCCACTGAGCTCAGCTCAGTTTTTTCTCTTCAACTTGGATTCTTTTACATTTTCTTCAAATTTACACTGTCTGACAAGGAGAAGGCGGCATTATTTAGAGCTTGCGCTACATGTTCTATAAGGAGACTGTTTGTGGAGGACAATCATGATGACTGTATCTACTGCTTGTACCCGGACCACAAGGCCACAGATTGTAAGATCTGTAGGACTTTCTCTACAAAGACCTTGAGAGACCGGGAGGGCCGCCTGTTAACTTGGCTGCAGAAGATGAAATCACGTAAGGAGGTTATTTCATCTGACGATGAGGACTCTTCATCAGCTGCGTCCTCCAGAAGATCCAGAAAGAGGGGTAGGTTATCCCCTTCTACTTCTACTGGGCCCCCTGTCAAAGCCTTACAAAAGACCTCTGATAGGTCTGAAAGGGCTAGTCCCATTAAATCTCCTCACCGAGGTGAAAAGGAGAGGCTGGGACAGGCTGCGGAGACAGACACAGCCAAGAAAGTGAAAAAAGATGTTTCGGTTACTTCTCCACCATCTCAAAAGGAGAAGGAAGGCAAGAAACCGTCTACTGTTTCTCAGGAAGGAAAGCCTGACAAGAAACCGCGACCGTCGACGACGAAATCAGCAGGTACGTCGATGGCAACTTCAAAGAAAGACCCGAGTTCTCGTATAGCTCCGTTGACGGTTCTGTCGACGGTGACTTCGTCGACAACTGCAGCCTTGATAGCTTCGTCGACGTTTAAAGTGCCTGTTTCCTGCTCGTCGACGATGGTGTCTACATTCTCGACGTTGACGATTGACAGCAAAGGTAGTGTCGACAGCGACGATCAATCCACTGTCGACGACGAAAACTCAGTCGGCAAGATCCATTTCTCCGTCGACTGTCCCGTCGACGGTTCTATCGATGACGATTACGCCGACGTTTCCGTCGACGATCCAAAAAGTCCGCATTTCCATACGAAAGCAACAAATAACCCCTGAGATGACCTCTGCTAGGCGGGTAACACCTTTGCCTCCCACTCTGCTATTGGATGAGGAGTCTGACGACGAGGATGATGATGGTCCTTATGGGGATGCCTACAGCCCATCGAACTTACAAGTAAAGTGTCAGGATACAGATTCTGAGGAATATTACGGTGAAGTGCGCCAATATGTCCGCCAAGACAGGCCTCCACAGAACTTAAGTCTGGATATGGTGGCAATGCCGTCTTCTCTAATTTCAGATTTGCAGTTAATGTTGCAGGATTATATCAAAAGGTTTCCATCGCAAACTGCAATACAACAGGAGCGTCCTCCTTCTCCATCTATTCCTACTACTCCTGCGGGGCGGTGACACCGGTGGTTTAACGAGTTGCGGAACCAGAACCCAGAGAGTTACCAAGAGGTGGTGACTGTTCAGGATGACAATGTCTCCTCCGATGAAAATCTTCAGGAAGATCCTCCTCATGATCCAGATAGAGGTTATGATGATGATGGCCTTCAGGATCCGGATGCACCAGTGCCGGATACTGCTACCTCCCCTCCAGCTGACATTGAAGGTTTCCATAACCTTATGGAGAGGGCGTCTAAGAGATTTGGTCTGCCGATTACTACTGTTCAGACAGACTGCTTCCTTTATGACTTTAAGGAACCTTAGAGAAAGTCCATTCGGTCAATCCCAATAATAGAACATGTATGGTCAGAAGGTATTAAAGTCATGCAAAATCCTGCAACAGTCATCCCTGTTCTTCCCCGGCTGGAGAAGAAGTATAAAGCGCCAGAGGGCAGTCCAGCTTGCCTAATTGGACAACCAAAACCGGATTCCGTCATTTCCCAAGCGGCGCAAAGCAAGTCTAAAAATCCATCGAAACCACTTACAACACCGCCAGACAAAGAAGGGAGACGTCTGGACAATGTGGGCAAAAGTTTCTCTACTATGGCCAGCCTCCTAGTTCGAGCTTCTAATGCTCTTGCCATCTTGGGCAGGTATGATCGCCAGATGTGGTGCGATTTATCCCCATTTGTGGATCAGCTTCCAGAGGCAGCGAAAGATGAGGCCAGGAAGGTTCTGATGGAAGGAGAGCGTTCCTCTTCGGAGGTGATCGATTGTGCTATGGACATAGCGACTACTGCTTTTCGTGCCCTGGCGGGTTCAGCTGTGTTAAGGTGCCAGGGCTGGCGGCGGGCAACCTGGTTTCGCCAGGAGGTCCAGAACAAGATCTTAGATTTGCCATACGATAGAGAAATGCTTTTCGGAAAGCATGTGGATGAAGCCCTTCAAGGCATCAAAAAGGACATGGACACGACGAAGTCCTTGTGGTCTTTGAATTACCGCAAAGTTCCATTCAAAGGTGCGAGAGGGAGAGGTTTTTCCTCATACAGAGGTGGCATCCAACAGCTGTACTCTTCATACTCTCAATCCTCCCAATCTTACAAACCCCAATACTCCAATCAATGCCAAGGCCAGTCGGCGTCTTTCTCTCGCCAACCACAGAGAGGACGTCAAGGTCGTCGAGGACGGAATAACTCCAAACGACAATAGTGGCCTCACTGCTCTTTCTACTGTTCCTACCCCTCCGATGACATCAGTGGGGGGCAGGATTTCTCATTGTCTAAACAGTTGAAAGGTTATTACATCAGACCAGTGGGTCCTGAATATTTTTAAGAGTGGCCATACGTTGGAATTTCAACATCTTCCTCCAAATAGAGCTCCAGGCGCCAACAAGTCGAAACATCTGGGACTGCTACGTCTCGAAGCCCACCAGCTTTTCATCAAGGGGGCAATAGAACCTGTACCTCTCTCACAAAGGGGGAAAGGGTTTTATTCCAGGTTCTTCCTGGTTCGCAAAACACAGAAAAATGGCGCCCCATATTAGATCCACGGGAGCTCAACACCTATCATCAAACTATCCTTCAGGATGGTCACTCTCCAGGATATTCTTAGTCTGCTAAATCCAGGAGACTACATGGCGACTCTGGATTTAGAGGATGCTTATTTCCATGTGCAGATCCATCCAGCTCGCAGACAATACTAGCGCTTCACAGTAGGCAAGAACCATTTTCAGTTCAAAGTACTTCCTTTTGGTCTCCGGTCTGCACCAAGGATATTTACAAATGTGTTGGCTCCGGTGGAAGCATTCCTCAGGAAGCAATCTCTGGAAGTTTTTCCCTACCTGGACGACTGGCTGGTCAAGGCTCCATCTTTCCAGGGAACTTCCAAGGCCATTTCGACCTGCATCCAACTGTTCAACCACCTGGGCCTTCAGCTCAACAAGGACAAATCGGTTCTTCAACCATCCCTGTCAGCAAGGTTTCTGGGATCCATTCTGGACACGAAACGCTGCAAGGCTTACCCAACGGAGGAACGTCAAAACAAATTGATGCTATCGGCTCGCCTCTTGCTAAAGAGGAAATCCCTGTCAACACGGCTCTACAAGTCCCTGCTCGGATCGATCTCATCCTACATACAATTGATTCCACATTGCAGGCTGCGAATGCGTCCACTGCAAGAGCAGCTCGACAAGCAATGGTACCAGGCGGAGGGCTCTTTCGACGACAATATTATGGTAACACCAGCAATGAAGGGAGCATGCGGCTGGTGGTTGGTGAAAGACAACATCGCAAAGGGATTAACATTCACACTTCCTCCGTCTCCCATGGTTCTCACCACGGACGACTCGTTAGAAGGCTGGGGAGCGGTTCTCCGGGAACTGCACGTGAGCGGTCACAGGGATCCAGTTTAACGCAAGTGCCACATCAACCTGTTAGAATTCAAAGCCATTATTAGCCTTACAGGTTTTTTTGCCACGAATTCAGAATGGTTCAGTGCTGGTCGGGACGGACAACACTACGGCCATGCACTATAACAACAAGCAGGGCGAGGCAAGATCTCAGATTCTCTCCAAAGACGCTCAACTGATTTGGGATTGGGCGATTATTCACAATATTGCTCTGACAGCAGAACACCTTGCAGGTTCGCTCAATATAACAGCGGATGCGCTGAGTCGTCAGAAATCGATCAGTCACGAATGGGAGTTAGACCAAACCATTCTGGAGGTGGTGGTCTCGGTCTGGGGAACCCCGACCATAGACCTGTTTGCAACTCCGGAGAACACCAAATGCCGATTCTATGCAAGCAGGGATCACCATCCGGGGTCCTTGGGGAATGCGCTTTCGATTGCCTGGTACGGCGTATTCTTTTACGCTTTTCCTCCGATACCCCTAATCCCGAGGTTGATCAGGAAAATCAAGGCGGAGCTGTGCAGAATGATCTTGATTGCACCGGCGTGGCCCCAACAGTTCTGGTACACGGAACTCCTCCTGCTTTCTCAGGACCATCCAATTCGCCTGCAACCGGTTCCTTCTCTGTGAACGAGGTCTCAGGGTCAAGTGCTCCATCCGGACCCAAGCTCACTTTACTTGACAGCGTGGCTCCTGAGTACAGGGAATTCCAGAATCTGAACCTCACCAAGGAGTGTAGGGACATCTGGTCTCAAGCTCGAGCTCCAAGTACGAACAGAACTTATAAGGCAAAAAGGAAAAGGTTCTGCCTCTGGTGTCAGAAACAACATCTTCACCCTTACACTTCAGCTCCGCATCAGATTTTGCCATATATCCTGTCGCTGGCTAAATCTGGGTTGGCTCATTCTTCTGTTAAAGTTCATCTGGCAGCCATCTCAAGATTCAGACGGACGTCTTCAGGTCCTTCGCTTTGGTCCGCTAGGATTGTCAAGCAGTTCTTGAAAGGCCTGTTCAGGGTTTTTCCTCCAGTCCGTCCTCCTCCACCAGTCTGGCAACTTAATTTAGTCTTGGCTGAGCTAATGAGAGCACCGTTTGAACCCATTCACAAAACGGACCTTAAATTCCTATCTTGGAAGCTAGCTCTTCTGTTGGCATTGACATCGGCCAGAAGGATTAGCGAGCTTTAAGCACTGACAATCGTGGAGCCTTTCCTACAATTCAAGCGGGTTGTCCTGGTCCTACGGACGAATCCAAAGTTCTTCCCGAAGGTTCCGTCTGAATTCCATCTGAATGAACCATTGATTTTGAAGTCTTTTTTCCCGCGACCTACTACTCCAGCAGAGAGGTCCTTACATTCTTTGGACGTTCAGAGGTGTCTAAAGTTCTATTTGGAGCGCACGAACCCTTTTAGGAAATCCTCACAACTGTTTGTCTCCTACAGTGCACCGCGGAAGGGATTTCCGCTGTCCAAACACAGCATTTCTCGCTGGATCTCCAGTGCTATTCAGTTCTGCCATCAAGAAGCGGGCAAACCGCTTCGAAGAAGAGTCCATGCACATTCCACAAGATCAGTGGCATCGTCAGTGGCTCTATTTTCAGGAATCCCTATCAAGGACATCTGCAGGGCAGCGACGTGGAGCAGTACGCATACCTTCACGAAGCACTACTGCCTGGATTCTTCTACGAAGAATGACGCAGCTGTTGGACAGGCAGTCCTGCAGAATCTTTTTCAATGAGAGGTGAGCTTTCCCTACAATCACTCCTTCCTGTATTGCACATTTTGTATCACTTGTGATAGTTCTTGCTAAAGTAACAAGTATATATATATTTGGTTTTCCAATGTGAGTATCTATGTGGCAAGGTGGTGATATTCTTATAACAAAATGTGCTTTTAGTACTTACTGCTAGCTACTCTGATACAAAGCATGGGAATCTATGAAAGTTCCAATACTGGGGCAAGAAAACAAGGTACTTACCTGTAACTTTGGTTCCCCAGTATTGGTAACTTACATAGATTCCCATGCGCCCACCCTCCTCCCCTAGGAAAGTTCGGCCTTTTTACTGAGATAGTGGCTGTTGAACAACGGCTTCGAAAATCTGAGGCTCTGAGGCTCTCTCAGTAGGGTTCTATGGGGTGAGGCTATTCTGATTGGTTGTTGCGGAAAGTTTGGGCTCTTTTACACAAAGAGGTGGATAAGCTACAAAATGAGATGAGGCCTAGGCCTAATTTTTCTCTTTTGTGCCTATTGCTATGGTATTTTTTATTTACCGAGGCTCCCAATCCGACGACGGGGGAATGATACAAAGCATGGGAATCTATGAAAGTTACCAATACTGGTGAACCAAAGTTACAGGTAAGTAACTTGTTTTCTTCCGTGGCGATGCGACCAGCAGCGCCGTGATGCAATGAAGATCCGGTTCCAATGAAACAAAAATGGCGTCTTCTCCTTGATGCAACACGATGCGTGCACGCCCGAAGGCCGTGTAGTGAGTCAATGATTCTTCTGAGCTGCGACAGTCCCTGCGACACACTCCTCTGGTGATGCTACGGCGTCTGATGCGACGCAACACTCTTCTCCGGTGATGTGAGACACTTCGGCGATGCGGCAGCGGCGACACCCTTCTTCAGTGATGCGACGACAGCGGCGGTGACGTGCTTCTCCGATGATTCGACGGCGACACTCTTCTCCGGCGATGCGAGGCGCTTCTGCAAAGCGGCAGCGGCGACACCCTTCTTCAGTGATGCGACGGCTGCGACGGCAACACGCTTCTCCTTTGTGAGTCGCGCTTCCAGCTCCTTGCGACACGCAGTCCCTCAGAAGGCACAACACCACAGCAGCCACTTCAAAAGAAATCTTGGGGAGCTGGTGGGTGAAGTCTTTTGTCCCTGAGACTTCAGCAGGAGGCAAGCTCTATCTCAAGCCCTTGGAGATCCTTCACAAGTTGAATTGAAAGTAGCACAAAGTCCTTTCTCCTTTCTTTGGCAGTCAGGCAACCACTGCAGGCCAATCCCCCAAACAGCACTCAGCTTAGGGATACTCTCCTCCCCAGTTTCACTGGTTCCTCTCCTCAGCAAAGGTTCTTCTTATTTCCCAAAAGTTACCTAAAGTTCTGGGGTCTGGGTCCCCTCTTTTATACCCCAAAATCCTTTGTCTCTGTGCCTCGTCCAAACCAGTTCTGTTCAGTCCTGGAGCACTTTGTTGAAAAGACTCCTTCTTCCCTTTCACAGTGTAGGCCAGGGACATCAGACGCACCACAGGAGGTGGAGTCAGCATTGTGGAGGGAAGGCACATCCCTATTCAGGTCCCAGTTGCAATTCCTCCCACCAATCTACATGCAGATCTCTATTCAGCCTTTTGCTGACTCACCCTGTCTCCTCAAATCCCCCAGCCCCTGTCACTCAAACTCCAGACAAGGAATACACAAACCAGCAGAGGCAGGCTTGGATAGTTAGGCAAGAAAATACCTACTTTCTAAAAGTGGTATTTTCAAACACAGAATGTTAAAACCAACTTCACTAATAGATGTATTTTATCATTCTGAGTTCAGGCATACTAAACTCGAATTTCTACCTAGTTCCCTGAGTCAGTTAGGATTATCAGATGTCAAACTGCCCATTCTGGCCTATGGGGAACAGGTAGCCTTTGAAAAGTGAAAAACGAAAATGGCTGTAATTCACTATTAGGACATGCCACACACACCAGGGCATGTCCTACCTTTTACCTACAATGCACCATGCCCTTGGGCTTACCATAGGGGTGACTTAAATGAAGAAAAGGGAAGGTTTAGGGACTGGGCGCACATGCCCTGGCATCATGGTCAGGACCAGATTGCACACAGGCTCTGCAATGGCAGACCTGAGACACACTTAACTGGCTGCCTCTGTGGGTGGCACAACCAGTGCTGCAAGCCCCCAGCAGCATTTGGTTTACAAGCCCTGGACATACTCAGTGCACTGTACTAGGTCTGACAAGTAAACCAAACCAGCCAATCACGGAGTCACTAATCCATACATGAATATACCATAGGGAGCACTTGCACTAGGGCACTAAATAGCAGTGGCACAGTGCCCAAAGCATCTATAACCAGCAAAAACACATGACGCAACAGAAAAAAATGGAAGGGAGGCCCACGCCAACTGTGCCAGGTCTAACAGGGCCACTCCATCAAATCGAAGGCCTTCTCAGTATCCAACAGGATTGCGGCAGCTGGAACCTCTGGATTGATCCTTTGGAGGACCGAAAAGAGCGTTCGCATATTCAAGGAGGTCGATCTATGGGGAACAAAGCCTGAATGGGCCAGCGAGATGATAAATTCCATTATTTGGGACAGACCATTTGCGATAATCTTAGCTAATATTTTATAATCCAAATTGAGGAGGGACAGTGGTCTGTATGAACCACATCACAACAGGTCTTTGCCTGGTTTAGGAAGGAGTATGACGACTGCTTCTCCGGGTGTGAGAGGAAGAATTTGTTTCTCGAAGGCCTCGGCGTACATTTTGATTAGTTGTGGCGCCAGTAACTCTTTGTACGCCTTGTAAAACTCCCCCGTAAAGCCACCGAAGCCAGGGGCTGATGAGCATCGAAGGGTGTCGATGGCTCCGAGGACAGTGGCCTCAGAGATGGGCTCCACTAAAAGTCCTGTATTTATTTTTCCACTAGACCAAAGCAATCTCGGATAGATACTCTTCCTGTGATGAGCGGTCGCAACCTACTCTGGAGGTATAGAGGGATGTAAAATAAGCCAGGAATTAGTTGAGAATTTCTGAGGTGCTGGTTAGCATCTCGTTTGTAGAAGAACGCAGCTCAGTGACATAGGCCCTGCTGTATTAAGGCCGAAGCTTCTGGGCCAGCGCTTGGCCTGGGTGTTCACCCTCGCCGTATCTCCGAGCGGTTTGATATTTGCCTAAATAGAGTATCTTGTGATCTGCGGCATCCCTGTATTTTGTGAGGAGGGCCAGACGTTTCCCAGCCATGTCAGGGCCAGCAGTGTATGTATGTATGTATGTATTTGAATTTGTATAACGCATAAATCACCGATAGGTCTCATAGCACTTGCAGAAAATCAGGAAGAAATAGGGTAAAAAGGTAGCACAAGATCTAAAAGAGCCATGTTTTCAGATTCTTGCGGAATGTTTTGTGGTTTGAATAATTTCTGATTGATAATGGTAAGGTGTTCCAGGTAGTGGGTCCTATTTTGGAGAAGCTTCTGTCTCCATTTCTAACCGTACGTACTTTTGGAACTATTAGAAGGTGTTTGTCTGAGGATCGGAGGGTTCTAACTGGGCGATACCCCTGGAGTTTTCTTTCCAGGTACTTTAGTCCCTAGATTTATAGACCAAACAGCAGATTTTGAATTTGATTCGTTTTCTTACGGGGAGCCAGTGCAGTTTCTTCAGACATGGGGCCGAAGGCGTACGGGGTGAAAGGTCCAGGACCAGTCTGGCTGCTGTATTTTGGAGGGTTTGAAGTTTGGTTAAGGAGCTTTCATTAACATCCGCTAGTAGTGCATTTCCGTAATCCAGACGGCTTATAATTAGACCCTGCACTAGGGGTTTACGGGATGATAGCGGTATCCACTTAAAGATCTTTCTGAGGCTGCGCATTAGTCCTACTCTGTCATGCACTACTTTGTTAACATGGGAGGACATGGATAGTTTGTCATCGATGGTAACACCCAAATTCCTGACTGATTTTTTAGGGGCAGGGCAGAGGCCAAGTGCATGTGGCCATCATTCGTTTGTCCAGTATTTATGCGCATTTTCAAATAGCATAATTTCGTTTTTTCCGGCGTTTAGCATCAGGTAGTTGTTAGTCATCCTCTCTTTTATAGAAATCATGCACTGTTGGAATCTGAGTTTCGTGTTCAAGGGGTTGGGACCTAAGGTGATTAAGATCTGAGTGTCATTGGCGTAAGACACAGTATGAAAGCCATAGGCTCTGATTACCTTGGCTAGTGGGGATAGATATATATTAAAAAGGGTGGGACTTAGTATTGATCCCTGGGGGACACCTTTATCATTTTCTACACTAGCTGAGGAGAAAGGTCCAATTTTGACCCTTGATAGCCTACCGGTTAGATAGCTCTGGATCCAAAGTAGGGCAGAGCCCTCGACACCAATCTCAGCTAGGCGCTCTAAAAGAATACTATGTGAGATGGTGTCGAAGGCTGCCGACAGATCGAGTAGGATCAAGATGGCTGATTGTTTTGCGTCCATGGACAAACGGATGTTGTCTACTACCTCAAGTAGGGCAGTCTCGGTACTATGGAAAGCTCTGAAGCCTTACTGGGATGTGTCCAGCAGCTTATTGTCTTCCAGGTGTTTGATTAATTGTTTGTTTATTAGCGACTCCATAATTTTCCCAAAGAGGGAAAGAAGGGAAATGGGGCGGTAATTTGAGGATTGTTTTGGGTCGGCATTGTTCTTTTTTAAAATCGATCTGATTATAGCCTCTTTCCATATCGAAGGGAAAGTGGATTGGGCTAGTGAGAGATTCAGAGTTGCAGTTATCTCAGTGATCATGGCCAGGGCGATTTTGGTCAGGATCTGGGCAGATGCTGGATCAGCTGGGGACCCTGATTTGGTTTTCCTCATTGTGGCACCTACTTCCTCCTCTGAAAATAAACAGAAATCTTGTAGGACATTATGCGGTAGTGGTTGTTTTTTGTATAATAGGTTGAATGACCTTTTGTCGGAGGCGGGTGGAGTCCATTTGGAAAATAATTTGTGTATCAGTTATTTTGTCCTTAAAGTAGGTGGAGAGGGTATTTACCCACTCTTGGGACTCCGTAATTGGGGGATGACATGATGGAGGGTTTGAGAATTCTTTTACTATAGAATAAAGCTCTTTATGTGAGTTCCCAGATTGATTAATTCTGGTTGCAAGGTAGATTTTCTTTGCTGATGCTATTTGGTTCATATAGTCTTTGTGTAGAGCTTTATACTGTTGTTTATCCGATAAGTTTCTAGTTTTGCGCCATTGTCGCTCAGCTGTTCTTGTGGCCTGTTTAACTATTTTTAGATTTGGTGTAAACCAGAGGGATCGTTTGTTGGGATATTTGGTTGCCTGTTTCAGGGCTATGGAGTCTAGGGCTGTGGTGATTGCCAAGTCGAGGTCAGTAGCCGCCTTGTTAGGGTCAGTGAGTTGGGTCATTTGAGGAGAGGTGAAAAGACTAGTAAATGAATCCGGGGTGATTTTGTTCCAGGAACGGCTCATTTTCACTTCCTTTCGATGGCCTGGTGGTATGAGGTTCACAGCGATATTAAACTTAATTATGGAATGGTCTGACCATATAACTGGATAAAGCTCGACTATCTGAATTCCCTGGGAGTTTGTACATACGAGATCTAAGGTGTGTCCTGCGATATATGTAGGACCGGTTTCTAATAGGGTCAGGCCTAATGAATTAATACTAATAATCAGCTCGATGATGTGAGGGTCGTGTCGCTGCGTCGGGTGTGAGTAGTTTTGCTGTCCAGTTCAGCCAGGTCTTGTTCTAAACGTGAGAGTGTGTTGTAAGATCCTTGAGCACCCTAGAATGTTTTGCGTATGCCTTAAACATCTCCCATAAAAACTGCCCAAGTGTCAACGGAGCCAGTGTTGAGGAGGAAATAGTCTTCAATGGCCTTGCGTACTTAAGTATGGAAGAGGTCATCGTTGAGGGCGCGACTGGGGAAGCGCCATTGCCGTTCAAACGGTTTAGATAAAGTTTGAGGTTTGCTTGGCAGTCTCTGTAAGAAAACGCAGTTAAGTACATGGGTGTCTAATTTTGAGAAATGTCTGGGTTTAGCATGTTTTCCATGGAGGCAGCTGGACCCTGGCCCAACTACCCACTTTACCAAATATAGTTGAATCTGATGGGAACATTTTGAAATCTGTGTTGCGTTTTACCTCCAAGTCCAACAAGTGGGTGTACCGTTTTTATCGGGAGAAGTGTGGGAACACTGTGTAGTAAGTGTTTTATGGAGCCACTCTCATTCTAAAAGTATTCGTCCCAGAAATAAGAGGGAAATTAGCAATTTTAGTCAAAGTTTGAGGTATGCACGGCATTTTAGGTATGAACATTTTGCGCTATCCACACCGGTCACATCATTCCAGACTCCCTGAGTGTCTAGTTTTCAGAAATGTGTTTCGTAGGTTTCCCTGGTTGACAGCTGACCCCGATCCTGAATAGCGCACTCATTCGGCATGGCAAGTGAGAAGAAATTGGGATTTACTCCCACTCTGCTAGACCATATGTCTAAACTACACCCAAAGGAATCCAAATGTCCTCTAGATACATGTATATGTGTATTACCTACTGGCGGTCACCAGTAGGTAGTTATAGTTAGGATTTTTTTCAATGTTAAATCTCAAAATTCTATTTGGAATAACTTTGGCGCCGGTTGACGAATCTGCCTGAAAATTTCCTCAAAATGGCCTCGCGGCGCACCGGTCCTTCCCTGAAAGTTTGGGGGGGGGGATTTGTCAAGCGGGGGCTGAGATAAAACGGGGGTCCCAAAATGTGTTTTCCCCATGTTAATTTCCATAGGGCGGTCGACCTCACTTTTAGCCCGAACGGCTGAATGGATTTCCACCAAACTTGGCAAAATTGTAGGGGCTGGTAGCCCGATGTGCCTTTGCTATGTCTCAAGATATGTGCTCCAGTGGATTTTGAGTAATTTAGGTTCAAAAAAATATATATATCTATGGCAGCGCCCCAGTACGCGCTCCGGGGAGCGCACCGGGCGCGCCACGCGACTTGCGCACGGAAAGCTGATTGCCTCTCGGGTGTCGGTAAACATTCCAAACAGTCCGGAGCAGCCGCCATCTTGTGTCTCGGTAGGATCGAGACACAAGAGGTGCCCAAAACAAAGGGGGAAAAGACCATTAGGGGGCAGAGTAGACCCCCCTGACCCCCTAGGTTTCATGTGGGGGCTATAAAAGGGCCCCGCGGAGCAAAAAAATATATATATATTTTTTCGATTTGCGCGGGCGGAGCGCCCGGTACGCGCACCGGGGAGCGCACCGGGGAGAAAAGAGAATGGCAGAGTTTAAAAATGTAAGTCATTTTATATAAATGGGAGGTATTTCTGAAAAGAACTGTGTTTTTTTTTTCTTTTTGTTTTCTTTTTTGTTTTTGTTTTTTTGAACATTTTTTACTTTTTATGGCTTTTCTGAACAGTTTTATATTTTTTTCTATTTTCTTGGGGGAGAAACAAAAAACAGGGAATTGTAAATGGCTCAACTGGAGCAAAAAAAATTCTGCAAAAAATTAGGGTTTTTTCGGGCACTTATGGTTATTCCCAGCACAGATGATAAGTTTAACACTTTGCGCACCATAGCAAATTAACTTACCACAATATTTGCACATGATTTTAAAATCGTTAAATTTGGGTTGTATGATAGGCATTGTCTCTGTTGCCTCTGAACCCGATGGAGTTGGTTCTTTTGATGTTGAGGGTCTAGATGATGATGGGGGTAGCTTACTGCAGAGGTCCCTTACCTCTGCAGCAGAATAGTTGATTGGGTGCCAACGGATCATGTGCCGAATCATGGTATGATTCCCGAAGGAATATTTTTTGTTAGGGTTCCCCCTGGACAGCTCAGCATCACAAATCAAACAAGTCATCTTCGCAGCGTTGACTTTTTTGAAACCCCTTGGGATTTTGTAGAACTGCCATACAAAGTGCTCTTTTGGTTTGTAGGGCTGATGAACTTCTTGCAGGAACTGCCTTGAGCGTTCCTCCTCTTCCTCCTCCTCCTCCTCTTCTTCTTGACCACCAATGTGATCTTCTGGTGGTCTTTTTGATGGTGGTGGTGGTGGGGCAGATGCTCCAGCTGCTGCTGCTGCTACTGTAGCCATTTTTAAGTAGAATATATTAGAGAAAGATCTCCAAACAGGTCTTCTTCAGTCAAAGGACAAAGTCAGAATAAAGAAAAAAGGAGGGGGCTTTCATCATTTGGAAACCAAAAGTGTTGTGAACCAATGAAAAGTGTTATTTTCAAGTCACATGAGCAGGGTTTTCATCATTTTGAAACCAAAAGTGTTGTGAACCAATGAAAAGTGTTATTTTCAGGTCACATGACCCGACGCGCTTACGCTACGCGACCCGGGGCGCGTAGCGTAAGCTCGTCAGAACGTTGTGCGATCGTATGCGCATGCGTGCTTCCGGGTGCGCTTACGCTGTGCGTCATATGACGCATCACGCCACTACGCGATACGTCACAATGTTGTTTTCGTTCGCGGCAATAGCGCTAATGGGACGCTCACCGGTACGCGCCCCGGGGCGCGCCACAGCACTGCGCTTACCGGTGAGCGCATCGGTACGCACCCCGGGAGCGCACCGGGACAAATAGATAAAAAAAATATATATATATTACATAATTATAAAATATAAAATTCGTTATAAAAAATATTACATTTCATACCTATAGAGATTTGAAATTCACTGGAAAAAAAAAATAGGTCTGAGGCCCTATATATAGTTAAGAATTAGCATTTAAAAAACCTTTGAAATTCACTGAAAAAACCATAGGTTTCGCACCAGTTATAGTTAGGAATTAGCATTTAAAAAAACCTAGTAAATTCACTGAAAAAAACATAGGTTTCACACCAGTTATAGTTAGCTGGAAATGTTACTGACATAAAACCATTGAAATTCCACCTTATAGTTAGTTGGACTCACTATTACTTGCGCGCCTGCAATGCACTGCTGATGACGTCACAGATTACATCACTCATGACATGGTCAGTGACATCACTCATGACATCACTGATGACACCATCCTTGTGACAGAGTGACAGACCTCCTTTCACTGTAAAGTAACCCTTGAAACACATATTCAAAAATAGAAACTAACATTTTCGAAAAAGTGGAGAAACCCATACCAGTTACAACAACCAATTCAGTAATTCCACCTTCTATATACACATCCTCTCATTCAGCAACAGTTGTACATAGTCACTCATACATATACTCACTTCTCATATTTAGTGATACACCTATACATCCTGTTACACACCGACAGTCATCCAAAAGTTACTCTCACACATACTCAGACATGCAAAAAAACTATTGAACATCCATTTATTTGCATATATAACTATACACACACTACCACCTTACTTCTAAGGAAACTTACACATACTTACTCTCTTAAACAATCACTTATAGAAACACATACCTATTTAAACAGGAACTCTTACAATCTCACATATACTCACTTATATACATCAATACTCACATATACTAGATTAAAACATATGTCGTTAATGATAAAGACACTAGTGAGACAGTCATTCACTCACTAACACACCCATACAGTCCTGCACATATGCTGTCTTCAAAACACATACAAACAGTGAGTCAGTCATTGATGCATCTATGTGCTAAGTAATACCCCCACCAAACCATACAGACACTCATACTGATACTAAAAAACATCTAATAACCCATATACACACACATGTAGCTACTCACCAACCCATGCAGCCACTTATACACAAAGTGAAACACTGATACAAACATTTAAATATTTAAACAATACTCGCTAATATATGTATTCACTAAGATACACTTAATAAGCCAGTTAACCAATCAATTTTAAAAAAAAACATCCATTAAGACACTTATTTAAACATTTATTCTTCCATCGACCTTTACATATACATATATAAAACATATTTATTTTACAGAAAGACACACATTCACTGGATGGTGTCATCAGTGATGTCATGAGTGATGTCACTGACCATGTCATGAGTGATGTAATCTGTGACGTCACCAGCAGTGCATTGCAGGCGCGCAAGTTATAGTGAGTCCAACTAACTATAACGTGGAATTTCAATGGTTTTATGTCAGTAAAATTTCCAGCTAACTATAACTGGTGTGAAACCTATGTTTTTTTCAGTGAATATATATATATATATATATATGTGTGTGTGGGTATTGAATAACAAATTGTAATGAATGCTTGTAAAATATTTTCATCAGTAAGAGCAACATAAGGAATTTTAGAGAAGCACATTTTTTTTTAAAAAAGATTAAAAAAAAGAGAAACCCACTAGTAAGAAAATGGGCACTAGCACTTTAGAAACTACATAAAGAGCACTTTAGATACATGGTAGTTTGTCTACAAAGATTCAAGTAAAGAGATAAGATAAATTTAATATTATCTCTATTAGTTATCTGATAAACCAGATTTTAGATATGAAAGTTATTTAAAAATGACCATGCACTTTAATTAAGCATTAGGATTGCTCTTTAAAGTTATAAAATAGGCCCTAGCACTTTGTAAATTGTAGGCACTAGCACCTTAGGAAAACATATGGTAAAAATGAATTCTGGACTTGTGGTGACATAGTTGATGATAAGAGAATTACATAATCAAATGTGGTTGCAAAAAGTATTAAACAGGCACTAAAGGCACTTTTAATGAAGTATACAATCAGAAATTGAGTATTGAAAAAGGAGACAATACAGGAATAGGTTGCATTGCCTTGGGAACTTTACTTTTTCAATTAAGTGCATTGAAGTAATGTGAAATTAACACGTTCCAAAATGGCCCCCACGTTTTTTACTCATTACTCATGTACAATAATGAGTAATGAGTGTCCCCTTTCAATGTCTAAACCTATGCATTGCAGTTTTTTAAGTACTAAAAATCGAAATCTGTATGTGGCTCGACATCGTTAACAAGGCCGTTGGGTAACGGCTGAAACGCATTGATGTTTCACTCAATGGAATAAAGCCAGACTACAAACCTACTGAGTGCCGATATCGCTTTCATGTGCAGGGGAGGAGGCATTTCTTTTTGGATAAAACTTAGAGGCTATGGTGGAAGCCTCTGATCGGCACTGCTGACGATCGGGAAGCACGCCGGTAACACTGCCGTAAGAGAAATGAGAGCAGTCAAGAGACAAGACCCATAGGAGACTGCAAGATGAATCTGGGAAACCGGAGGAATAGAGGCAGACGACGCAGGAATCGGAGGGTTCCTGGCGACGACACACTCAAAATCCCCTGCAAGCAAAACGCAGTGTTGGGGAGCTGGTGTCAGTAACCAGCTGTTATCTCCCGGAGAAAGAGGGAGAGACAAAACAAAGAGGCTCAGCAGGGGCAAGTCGGCCGATACTCCAATATGAGTGAGGATGAATGTGCGATGCGGGAACAAGAGGCATTAACCCATTCGCTGCTGATGACGAGCTGAGCTCGTCATCAGCCACGGTGGTCGTGTGCGGATGACGAGCTGAGCTCGTCATGTAACGCTGCTTTTCGTAATTTGCCGCACACAGCGGGAAAAGCCGCCGCAGCGATGCGGTTAAAACTGTTCGTGGACTCAGCCTCTCGTGGGGCCTCTAACGAGGGAGGAAGCACCACCATGCATTCAATCAACAACGATGTTGGTAGCAACTTACAGAAGCTGGAAAAACGTAAGAAAAGGGAAATCTCGCGTTAGTGGGAGATAGCCTCCCTTAAACAATATATACAAGTGGGCTGTGTACCCAGAGGATTAAGAATAATGATTACTCCTATTTACGAGAACCCGCACCCAGGACTTTTAAAAGGTCAATACAGACAGCTCAGCCAACATGATAAAAATATTAAATATGCAGAAATTGAAAGGGCTGAAGTGATGAATGAACTAAAGGAAATTTCATTTGCATTGGAGGGGGAAATTGATCAGACAAGGATTAACAAGTTCAAAGGTGACATGAAGAATTGTCTGAAGAAATATGAAAAGAGGATAAAGGACAGAAAAGCAACAAAGTTTCTAAGACACAGACTGGATTATGACAACGGGCAGATTTACACCTTTGCCAGAAGTTTTAATACCACTAGAAGGCAGAAGGTTCAAAGTGGTAGTGCAAATAGAGAAGTGAGCGCACAGAGTGAAATAAATTCAGACACGGGCACTGAAGTAGAACAAGAAGAAAGTGCTAGAGGAAGAACCGGGGCAATGAAGTTCACAGTCTCAGACAAATTAAGTTTTTTACAGCTGGACCAGAGGACAGATCATCGGTCTATGAGAGGGATGTGATGTTCCATATAGGTACCCTAATAGAGGCCCGGGTAATATCATACACCATCTACATTACCTCCCTTACACTACACAGCAACGAGCCTTTTAGAATTGAACCTTTTACCTAGTTTTAATCCTAGGTACAGAAGGAGGGTTTTTCCCTGAGCAATAGCGTCCTATAACTTCATCAATAGACTCACACAGTATGAATAAATATTCATAATGGTTCTTGGAAACCAGGCAGAGGCTACACCACCTGCATAATATCTACGTACAAGGTTCATCCCATACGTCATCTTCAAATCCAATAATGGCTAATACAAGAAACAAGGGACAAAGGAACCCTAGATACTTTTTGTATACTTACAGCACATCTTACTAGGGTTAGAGAGAGGAGACCGAGACTTTCCAGCCGACACACTGAGCAGAGACGCTGAGGCTCCTGCACGCAGACGCTCCAGCTGACAGTGGTCTAACACATCCCTCGCGGTGTGTCCAACTCGAGACCAGGACGGGGTCCCACACTCTCACTTCAGGTAATGGGGTTAGACTATATCCTAGAGGGATTCTTGGCTTCACACCTACTAGCATGCTAGTTACACATAGGTACATCTAGACAGGCATCGTAGGAGTACGCACTCTTTTTATCATGCATTTTGTATTCATGTATGTATTCATGATTTTTGCAAGATGGTAGAACTGTACGATCCTTATATTTTCACGGTACTTCTAATCATATATATCTGCTACTGTCTAACGGTTGTTGCAGCACATCTATTTTACACTAGAACAACTTTGCAATAAATTCTTATTGTAAAACGCCCAGCTGTTTCTTCTGTGTAAACTCTCTGAGACCGAATAAGTGAGCACTAGTGACTGAGCGAAAGGTAGTACATTGTTTCCACGATTGAGGGATCAGGGTTGTCATGCTCTGAGGTTGCCAGAAACTATTCTCTCTCCGATAAGAGGAGATTCTAGTGGCACCGTGAGCTAGGTAAAGCAAACAGGTTAACATTCTCTGTGGAACCAGATGAGAGGATGCGAGGGGTGCAGAAGAAACAACAGGACTAAAACAAGGGAGATAAATATGATCCAACACCAAAAAAATAGAACAAGGGAAGACTAAAAATAACACCATCATTAACTTAAGCTTAAGAAGACAAATCCTGGTTTATCATTTTGCCATCAATCTGATTATAATTATGCAAGTAGTAGAATGGACTTGTATCGCTTTGTCTGAAAGTTGAAATTGTTAAAAGTCCACAAACTAAGAACTATGTGAACTATACAGAGTAATGAATTTTACACACAGCTGCCCCAGATCTCAGACAATCTAATGGCCTCAGATCTTCCAATCCTAGAAGACCTGTGGGAATTACAGAATGAGGAGAATGATGGTACCCCATTGGTCCTTAGTCAAGCTAATGTATTGCCAAACCTCACATTACTAGAAGAAGACCACACGCTCTTCCGTCCACGCTCCAGATTTGTCCCACATACAATTAGAGACAACCTGGGTATGTTCTCGGACAATGTCGCCAAAGATTTTAGAGAATTATATTTAAAAAGAGGACATTTTAAAGATCAAAAGAAAGTACAGGAGCATAAAATATTCTGGACACTAAACAATCCTGAAGAAGGATGTGAATACAATCATAAAGCCCTCCGACAAAGGAGGTAATATAGTGCTTTGAGGGAAGGATTGCTACGAAAAGGAAACCTTACTTCAACTGAACAAACGGAGTGTTAGAAATAGATTACAATGGAGGATTATGAAGGAGTGCAAGAAGAATGTAATGAAAGATTAAGCTACTGAAAGGAGTAGGAACTCCTAACATGGGATGAGTACCAATTTCTAAAGCAGAAACATCCAGTCATCCTGGTGTTCTATATGATCCCAAAGGTTCATAAGAACCTGCATAGTCCTCCCGGGGAAGACTAATAATATCCACCCAACAAAGTATGTTTGAAAATGTTTCAAAATGTATTGATTTTTACTTGAACGCACTAGTAAGAAGACTTCTGTTATGTTTGAGAGATTCAACAGATTTTTTAAAGAAAATATATGACATTAGGTGGGAGGAAAACATGGTGCTTGTGACATTGGACATATCTACCTTGTATACGAGCATCAGACGCAAGGATGGACTAAATGCTACAGAGTACTTCCAAAGAATGTAACCCATGGGATTTGTCAACCACAATTCAGTGATCCTCAAAATGATGGAATGGTGCTTAACCTGTCAGGTTTCTCGAACTCCTCCGGGTCAGGCAGATGCTATAAGGGTTCCGCTTCCAGATCGTTCCGAACTCTTGAATGACATACACAGAGTTCTGTTCAGATCAGGTAGGGGATATAGGACGGGGAGGGACAGCAGGGACAAAGGATCTGTAATACATAAACAGACATATTAACATACCACATACACCTGAAAGACTACACTCATTAGGTCTCGCTAAACCCTAGATACCTTCAATTGCAGATCCTCTTGCCATCAAACAAAATCTGGAAATCATATACCCCTCGCCTCCTTGAGGTTAAATACAGACACCCAGGGTTTCAACTTCAACACCTAGAAAACGTCTGTAGATTAGCTGCTTATTTGCTTATCATAAGGGAGTCCCAAAGAAAGCCCTGCTATAACATGAAGCCCTCGTCAGAAGTCTCGAACCTTGATTCCTTCTTGGCTTCCATGGTTTGCTGAACCGCCGTCCTTAATAACCAGTACTCTCAGCGCTCTTCCTCACTGGGGGATCAACACGCTGTCCAAAGGTATGTCCTTAGAGTAGCCTCAGCGCTCCTCCTCTCTGGGGTATCAACACGCTGCTTAATGATTATCTAACTTAATATTTCCCGGCCCTATTATTCCGCGCCTCGTAAGGTGCAACGAGGACCACAATACTGCACCCAGTACTCCAGAATCATGAAGCGGAGCAGTGTGAAAGAACCGTTCCTTCATGGTATTCCCCCTAGACGGGCTCAGTCGACTTTTCAACAAATGTGCTAACTCAGAGAGACCAGCCGCTCCGCGTCTCGGCTCTCCCTACCCGTCAGCAGCTAGGCTCCAAAACTTCCGGTTCCGTTTGGGGGACTCCTCTCCCATGGAAATCCGGAAATAAATCTAAACACGGGTTTGCGGCGTCTTCGGCTCCCGTGGTGCAAGATCCAAAGCCCCATCAAAGCATACAGTATCACGCACTTGCGGGATTGTGCATTTGTTCTTTTTAACCGCGCCTCCCCCGCTTGGCTTTTTGGTGCTGGTAGTCTTTACTGTTATAGGGTTTGCAGTTTCTCTCTCGGCAGGCGCAATCGGCTGGAATCCTGACAGTAGACCCCCCCCTTCTCAGCGCCTCCTAGCACCCGGCTTCCCCGGAAACCTCTTGTAGAACGACCGAACCGCAAGTGGGGCGTGCACATCTCCGCTGGACACCCAGGAATCTTCCTCCTCAGAATACCCCTTCCACGACACTAGAAACCACAAACGCCCCCGGCGGAATTGCGAATCCAGAATCCTCCTCACCTCATACTCCACACCCTCCTTTGTTACATTCGGAGAAGGGGCTCTTCTTTTTGCCGGCCCTGCAGGCTTCAAGAGGCTGCAGTGGAACGCCGGGTGGATTTTCAGGCTCCCCGGCAGGCGCAGTTTGTAGGCAACCGGGTTCACTCTCCTCACCACTGCATAAGGACCTATAAACCGAGGATGAAAGACGCTCCGGAGCTTGAACCGGATGTTCTTCGTGGACAGCCATACTTGCTCCCCACTTGGTACTCAGGCCCTTCCACTCTTAATCTGTCCACCCAGTTCTTGTAGTCCTGCTTAGCCTTATGCAAGTGTATCGTTAGTTTTCTATGTACTTGCAACAGAGCTTTTATGCGGGCCTGGACCATCGGCTGATTTCCCACCATCGCCGGGACTGCCACTGGGAGGATCTTCGCAGCATACCCAAAATTGGCCATAAAAGCAGATACTCCGATGGAACTATGGATGGCGTTATTTAATGAGAGCTCGGCCAACCACAGCAACAAAACCCATGATTCTTGGGCTTCGTCTGCGTAACAACGCAAATACTTCTTCAATGTCTGATTGAGCCTCTCAGTCTGGCCATCCGTCTGAGGGTGAAACGATGTGGCAACAGCCGCCTCGATCTGTAGTGCTTTGCACCATGTTTTCCAGAAACTAGCCACGAACTGAGAGCCTCTGTCTGCTAAAATTCTCGTGGGCAATCCATGAAGGCGAACAACCTCGCTCAACAACAGTTGGGCTGTCTGGCCAGCGGTGGGTAAGTTCCTACAAGGTACGAAGTTCCCCATCTTGGTCAGGCTGTAGACTACTACCAGCGCCGCTTATTTGCCCGTCTCTATGGGCAGGCCCGTGATGAAGTCAAGACTGATGGTGGGCCACGGATAAGGCGGCGTGGGCATAGGCATGAGTTTCCCTCTAGCTTTAGTGTGGTCCGCTTTCCCTCTAGCACAAGTTGCACACTCCAACACCCATTTCTTGGCCTGGACCGTCATGGACCCCCACCAAAAGTACCGTTGTAACAGCTCGATGGTTTTCTTTATTCCCGGATGACTAGCTAAAGGGGAACAGTGACACCAACATAACGCCTTCTTTTGTAGCACCTGGGTAGGCACATATAATTTGTCTTTAAAAAAAGGTAGACCGTCCCTCACTGTTCTTTCGTCCATACTCTCCGCCCAGGATACCCATCTTTCATTTGTCGCTGGGTGAGATGACGTGCTGACTGCATGTATTGCAGGTTTCGGTGATCTGTATATACCGTGACCGGATGTCGGGCTCCCATCAGATAAGGTCTCCATTCCTGAAAAGCCTTCTTTATGGCTAGGAGTTCCTTCTCCGCTATGGTGTAATTGCTCTCGGCGGTGTTTAGTTTCTTGGACAGGTAAGCCACTGGGTGCAGTCTACCAGTCTCCTTATCCCTCTGAGAAAGAACAGCACCTATAGCCATGTCGGAAGCATCCGCCTCCACAATGAAAAGCGCCTCCAAGTGAGGGTGTCTCAGTATCGGAGCCGTAGTGAAGGCTTTCTTTAGAATTTCAAATGCTCTGGCTGCCTCTGTGTCCCAAGCAAAATCCGTTCCTTTCTTCAGCAGACGTGTGATGGGCACCGCCTTCAGGGAGAAATCGCTGATAAACCGTCTATAACAGTTTGCGAACCCCAGGAAGCTCTGCACGTCCCTGATGTTCTTGGGCTTGGGCCATTCCAACATTGCTTGCACCTTGCGCTCAGACATGCACAACCCTCTGGGGCTGAGGTTCACCCTTAGGAATTCCACCTCGGTCACGTTGAACTTGCACTTGCTTAGTTTACAAAAAAGCGCGTTATTCTGGAGTCTCTCTGACACTTGGCACACATGGTGATGATGGTCCTGGGTCCTTTCTGAGTAAATGAGGATGTCATCCAAATAAACAATAACAAATAAATCTATGAATTCAGACAACACTTCATTCAGGAAGCACTGGAATGCCGCCGGGGCGTTGCACAACCCGAACAGCATTACCAGATACTCGTACAGCCCATATCTTGTTTTGAAGGCTGTCTTCCATTCATCTCCCTGCCTAGCCCACACTATATGGTAGGCTCCTCGTAGGTCTAGCCTTGTCTATATCTGGGTTTCTCGCACCTGATCTAACAGCACATTAATAAGGGGAAGCGGGTACCTGTTCCTAACCGTGTTTCGGTTCAACATCCTGTAATCGCAGCAAGCTCTCAATTCCCCATTGGCTTTTGATATGAAGAACAGAGGGGATGCCGCCGGAGACCTGGAAGGACGAATGAAACCCAACTTGATATAGTTGTCCAAGTAAGCTCGAAGATGTACCGTTTCTGGCTCAGACAACTCATACACCCTACACGCTGGGAGAACGCTATCATCAATCAGGTCTATCAGGTATTCCGTTGGTAGACTAACCTCTTTTTCAACCACAGTAGCCACATACCAAGAGGAAGCTAGTGTGGTGGCCGGTGACTCGTTCTCTCTTAGGCAATGCACTCTACAAATTTCTGATGAAAACCTCACAGCCCTATCAGTCCAGTTTATTTCTGGGTTATGCTTGCAGAACCATGGCATGCCCAGAATAAGTTCGTACTGTGGTCCATCTATGATGTTGAGCACGATATCTTCAGTGTGATATCTCCCTTCCCCCGGTAATAACAGTCTCAACTCCTCTGTCTGTGAAGTGATCCTACCTGATTTCAACGATTTTCCATCCACCGCCACCACCTCCTCAGGAACGTCCCTGGCTACCACCCCTAAAGACAACATGCTGACCAGTCCACTGTCAATGAAGTTGCCGGTGGCCCCCGAATCTAACATGGCCAGCACTTCGTGAACCTGAGAACCGACCATTAAACGTCCTTGTAGGACTATATGGGCTTCGGTGGTTGACGGAAGGCCGGAAGCAAGAGAGGGTATTTTCACACCTCTTTTTTCGTTATGTTCGTTCTCCTGGAAACCCCCATCCGCGCCTAGTTTGGAGACCACTGCTCTTTTAGGACGGAATGAAGGGTTTTGTGTCTTAGGCTTTGATGGACATTCGCGCACATAGTGGCCTCTTTTGCCGCAGTACATACACAGGCCCTGTGTGCGACGATTCTCCCTTTCTGTGCGAGACAACGGAGCCCTTACTGCCCCGAGTTCCATGGGTTCTCCCCCTATCTCAACTGTTGGTGTCTCCTTTTTCGGTGCCCTATCGATACCTCTATCATGTACGCGTCCATCCAGACGCAACGACAGACTGACAAAATCTGCACACATGCGAGGTTGAGGGTCAATCCGCGCTATCACATCCCTGAGTTCTCCACACAGGCCCTGATAAAACAGCGACATGCGTTTTTCCTCAGGCCAGGCCGCCTCGGCCACTAACCTGTTGAAGTTGGTAAGATATGTGACCAGATCCCCGCCCCTGCCGCAAAGACAACAGTTTCTTGTCGGCACTAAAGGATGTCGTTCTCCTATCAAACACCCCTTCAAAGACGCTTCTAAAAGCGTCCCAGTCAGACAACACCCCGTCATTGTTGCGCACTAAAGGCACTGCCCAATTGGCGGCGTCTCCGCTAAGATACGATATGGCAAAAGCCACTCAAAAGTGGTTAGTGGGAAACGACGAAGGCCGACACGAGAAATGCAGCAGGATATGCGTGAGGAACACCTGGACTTTGTGAGGGTCTCCTGCGTATCTCTCTGGGGTAGCCAAAGGGATCGGAGGAGCCACCGTGACCTGTATCGGGAGTACCGCCGCTGTGCTGGCGTCATAGGGATTTCTGTTGGTTCTATCCACTCTTTCCCTTAACACCGCGGTCTCTAAATGTGACGTTGCTAGCTCCTGCTGTAAGGCCTCCAACACCTGCATTACGTCTTCTAGCGTCGTCATTATAGCCACCTATCTGACCAGGAGGAGCCACCTTTCTTAGGTGCGTGATTCTGTCAGGTTTCTCGAACTCCTCAGGGTCAAGCAGATGCTATAAGGGTTCCGCTTCCAGATCGTTCCGAACTCTTGAATGACATACACAGAGTTCTGGTCAGATTAGGCAGGGGATATAGGACGGGGAGGGCAGCAGGGACAAAGGATCTGTAATACATAAACAGACATATTAAAATACCACATATACCTGAAAGACTACACTCATTAGGTCTCGCTAAACCTAGATACCTTCAATTGCAGATCCTCTTGCCATCAAACAAAATCTTGAAATCATATACACCTCGCCTCCTTGTGTTAAATACAGACACCCAGGGTTTCAACTTTAACACCTAGAAAACGTCTGTAGATTAGCTGCTTATTTGCTTATCATAAGGGAGTCCCAAAGAAAGCCCTGCTATAACATGAAGCCCTCGTCAGAAGTCTCGAACCCTGATTCCTTCTTGGCTTCCACTGTTTGCTGCAACTTAATAACCCGTACTCTCAGCGCTCCTCCTCACTGGGGGATCAACACGCTGTCCAAAGGTATGTCCTTAGAGTAGCCTCAGCGCTCCTCCTCTCGGGGGTATCAACACGCTGCTTAATGATTATTTAACTAAATATTTCCCGGCCCTATTATTCCGCGCCTCATAAGGTGCAACGAGGACCACGATGCTGCACCCAGTACTTCAGAATCATGAATCGAGCAGTATGGGAGAACCGTTCCTTCACGGTATTTCTCCTAGACGGGCTCCGTCGACTTTTCAACAAATGCGCTAACTCAGAGAGACCAGCCGCTCCGCGTCTCGTCTCTCCCTACCTGTCAGCAGCTAGGCTCCAAAACTTCCGGTTCCGTTTGGGTGACTCCTCTCCCATGGAAATCCGGAAATAAATCAAAACACGGGTTTGCGGCGTCTTCGGCTCCCATGGTACAAGATCCAAACAGCCATCAAAGCCTACAGTATAACGCACGTGCGGGATTGTGCGTTTGTTCTTTTTAACCGCGCCTCCCCCGCTTGGCTTTCTGGGACTGGTCGTTTTTACTGTTCAGGGGTTCACAGTTTCTCTATCGGCAGGCGCAATCGGCTGGAATCCTAACCAGTAATATTTTCCTATATGGGAAGGATCTGTTAAAGCAGGAACAAGGAACAGCCATGGGCACCAGCTTCGACCCCAGTTATGCCAATTTACATCTGAGCTGGTGGGAGGAGCAGGTTCTCGGGAGCAAAGTACTTGAACACTGGTTAGAAAAGATCCGTATCTGGTCAAGATTTATTGATGACGTCTTCGTGCTGTTGCAGGGCACGGAGGCAGAGGTGGAGCAATTCATCAATGAATTAAATAACAATGACTTGAATATAAATTTTGTGGGTCAGAAACGTAAACAAACAATAGATTTTTTAGACATTAGGGTGGGTGTGGAAGGGGGAACTACAGAGCACAGTTTTTTTAAAACCTACCGCTTGAAATACTATTCTACATGCGGGAAGCTCCCACCCATCACCCCTTATTAGAAGTATCCCCTTTGAGAAACTTTCCGAAGCTAGAAGAGCATGTAGCACCCTTCGTGAGTATGATAAAGTAGAGCAAGATATGCAACACCGTTTTATGGAGAGAGGATATTCTATTAACTGTCTAGAAACAGCATCTAAAAAAGCAAGGAATCTAAAAACAGAAGGTGCTGTTCCAACCCTCTAGAACAATATTAACGAAGGAAAACAAAGGCCGAAATAGCACACAAAGATTTATAACAATGTAAAATGTGAGACCCAAGGAGATGAGACAGGTTTTAAACAAGCACTGACACTTTATTGTAGAAGACCTGATATTGGGGCAAGAAGTGAAAAAGAGACCGGAAATCACTTCTAGAAAATCTAAGTCCCTCAGAGATTATTTAGTGAGAAGTGAGTACGGAGGGGCAGCCCCACAACAAACCTGGCTGATGCAGCAGGAAGGTTTTTATAAATGTACAAAGTACAAGGCTTGCCAACACGGGGAAAATATGTCATCACTACAAACACCTTTTTTTTAAAAACATGAAAATCAAAGGGGTTTTATCTTGCAAATCGAGTTTTGTGGTGTATATTCTGAGGTGCCAGTGTATAAAAAAATATGTAGGAAGCACATTATCTGTTCATAAAAGAATACTGCAACGAAGAAGAGCCATCATAATTTGCAAGGCACTTTGAAAAAGAACACCAAAGTGATCCAACATCCATGACATATAGTTGCCTAGCTCAAGTGCCCAAGAAAAGGAGAAAACTGGAAACAAATTACATCCTTGAATTAGATGCTAATGAACCAAATGATTTTACTGTGGACGAGGAGTTATTTACATGCCTGCATGAAAACAAATTGTAATGAATTCTCGCAAAACATTTTCATCAGTAAGAGCAACATAAGAAATTTTAGGGAAGCACATTGGTTTTTAAAAAAGATTAACGAAAAGAGAAACCCACAAGTAAGAAAATGAGTTCTAGCACTTTAGAAACTAAATGTAAAGCACTTTAGATACATGGTAGTTTGTCTACAAAGATTCAAGTAAAGAGATAAGATAGATTAAATATTATCTCTATTAGTTATCTGGCAAAGCAGATGTTATATCTTAATTTTATTTAAAAACGACCATGCACTTTAAGTAAGCATTAGGGTTGCACTTTAAAGTTATAAAATAAGCACTAGCACTTTGTAAATCTCAGGCAGTAGCCCCTTAGGAAAACATATGATAAAAATGAATTCTGGAATTATGGTTACATAGTTGATGATGTTTAGAGAATTAGATAATCAAATGTGGTTGCAAAAAGTATTAAACATGCACTGAATGCATTTTTTAGGTCTCGCTCCTAGCTTTGCAGTGCGCAGCATTGCTCGCTCAGCGAGACTTCATGTGGGGGCTTCAGGGGCTTCTGAAAGCTGACCTCACGCTCGCGCATGTGCTTTTCTTTTCGTCGGCTGCAATTGGCTTGTGCGTGCATCTTTTTAAAAGAGACTATTAAACAATGGGGGTTGGGCCTATCTTTACGTCCAAACTGGGCCACTGGATAAACAGGTAAACAAAAAAAAAGTGTGGAGGTATTATTTCTCCAAATGTCTTTGGAACTACCTTTTTAACTCACAAAGAGGGTTTAGTGTATTTATTTCACTTATCTGAAAGAGACACGTTAGTGATAGATTCCTTACCTTAGAATATCCCCAGGCGTCAGACTGGATCCGGAAATTTTTTCGTAGCAATACCCCTGCGCGTCGGTAGGCGTCGTCCGCGTCCGTCGTCGGCGTCGTTAGCGCCGGAATGACGTCGTCGGAGTACTTAGACGCCGCCCATGCGCGCTGACGTCAGTTCTTCTTTTTTCCACGCCAGCTAGCGCAGATCCGGAGAAGCTCTACCCCTAGTCAATTTTTGACTAAACTTTTTGATCTTTTTGATCATTTCTTTCCTCGAGTCTTCGACTCTATCGGTGCCGGTATGGATGCCCGGGTTCAAGTCCTGTTCGAAGTGCGACCGACTGATGTCGGTTACGGACCCCCATCGCCTGAAGTGTTTAGGCCTCGACCACGACGACCGCACCTGCTCCGACTGCCGGGCCCTGACGTCTAAGGCTAGGCGAGAGCTGTCTCGCAAGCGACTGGAGCTCTGGCAGTCGGCCCCGCGCCGTTCCAGGTCCTGGTCCCACGGGAGGTCGAGGGACCGGTCGCGGGGTCGGAGTCATCGCAGCTCCGGGAGTGGACACCGGTCATCTGGATCCAAGTCCTCACGTAAAAGGCATGAGAGGTCAGAGAGGCGTCATCGTTCCTCCGACTCACCCCGACACTCGCACGATGCGGCCGGGGGTTCGGGCGACACCGCCCACGTGGCTCAGAGGGAGTTGCAAGCGTCGCCGCCTGCCCCACACCTTCGTGTCCCTGGGCACGGTGCGACGCCGGAGGAGATCGAGCGGGTCCCGGCCGGAGGCCCTAGCTGGTCGGGGGCTTAGGCCCCGACGTCGTCGGGGGCTTAGGACCCGACGTCGTCGGGGGCTTCGGCCCCGACGTCGTCGGGGGCTTCGGCCCTGACGCCGCCGGGGGCTTCGGTCCCGGCGCCGCAGGACCTCACCGGATCCGGTTCCGGATCCAGATCGTCGCCGGTCGACCTCACGACCTCACCAGCGCCGGCCCCACGGGTGTCGCCCCCGGTGCCCACTGTGGACGCCGCCCCCAATGTTTCCCTTGGTCCGATTCTGGCGCCGGAATGGTGCCGTTGGGCGCCGCTTCCGACGGCCTTTGGAGATTTTTATTTCCATGAGGAGGCCTCGTCTGTTAATCCTGTTTTACAGGAGACGGGTGATGAGGAAGATTGGGAGGGGTCTGAGGACCCTCTGGCACTGGAGTGCCAGTCCCAGCAGGACTGGACATATGAGCTTGGGGAGGCCAGTGGTATTGACACTTCGCCAGACACTGGATTTGTCTCCCCTCCGACCGTGGCTTCGGAGGAGGGGTCTACTTATACTGTAGTGTTGACGAGGGCGGCCAAGGCCTTAAACCTTGAGCTCCCCGTCGTGGCCGTGAGGACTAATCTCCTCACTGAGGTCCTCAAACCGCAGTCCAGCTCCAGCGAGCCTCTGCTGCCGTTCAATGAGGCCTTGTGTGACGTTCTTGTGGACACTTGGTCCAAGCCCGCCACAGGTCCGCCTGTGAATAGGAACGTGGCCAGACGCTACCGCCAGGCCCCGGGCGACCCTTGCTTTTTGTCCACCCATCCCACCCCCAGGCCTCCACCTCCCAGACCGCATTCCCGTCGGCTCCCCCCGATCGGGAATCCAAGAGATATGAACAGTTTGGGAAGAAAGTGTTCTCGTCCCTAAGCTTAGGGCTGCGGTCTGTCAATACCGCCTGTCTCTTGGGCCGCTATACCCACACTCTGTGGGACGCGGTAGCGGATGTGCTGCCACAATGTCCGGAGGAGGTCCGGGCAAAACTCGCCCAAACCCTTGTGGAGGGCCGAGATGCAGCGCGATATTCCATCCGGGATGGAACGGATACCACAGACTCACTGGGCAGGGCGATGGCAACGACAGTGGCGGTTCGACGCCACGCCTGGTTGAGATCCGCCAACTTATTTGCCGATGTCCAGTCAACACTTCTGGACATGCCGTTCGATGGCCGTCTCCTCTTTGGCGACAAGGCACACCATGCGCTTGAGCGTTTTAAGGACTCCAGGGCTACGGCCAAGTCCTTGGGCCTCTCGGCCACACGCCAGCAATCGGGTGCCTTTCGCTCCTTTCGTGGCCACGGAAGGGGCGCCCCCACACGTGCTGCCAGCCACGCGCTGCAGAATGTTCAACAGCGCTGTGGCGGCCGTGGAAACCGCCGTGGTGGCGGTCGGGGACAGCGGCGAAGCCAGTCCACACCTCCCTCCGCAGCACCTGCCTCGAAACCTTCCTAGTCCGAGTTTTCAGGCCCATGTGACGCCAGTAGGAGGCAGGGTTCGCCATCACCTCTCCCACTGGTGCACTGTCATGTCGGAGAGGTGGGTGCTGCAGATCGTCCGAAGGGGCTACTCCCTTCCCTTCGAGGCGACCCCTCCGGCCATGCCACCGCAATTCCACCGCGTGTCGGGGGATCACTTGCAACTTCTGCAAGAGGAAGTCACGGCCCTCTTGGCCAAGGGGGCCATCAATCGCGTTCCTGGGCCAGAAGTAGGGTGCGGTTGTTACTCCCACTACTTTCTGGTACCCAAGAAGGGCAAAGGGGGCCTACGCCCTATCTTGGACCTACGGAACGTCAACGGCTTCCTCCGGAAGGAGAAGTTCAAGATGCTGACTTTGGCTCAGGTCTTAGCTGCCCTGGACCCTGGAGACTGGCTGGTAGCGTTGGACTTGCAGGACGCTTATTTTCACATCCCCGTCCTGCCGGCCCACCGGCGTTACCTGCGGTTCACGGTAGGCCACGAGCACTTTCAGTTTACCGTGCTCCCCTTCGGCCTTACCAGCGCCCCACGGGTGTTCACGAAGGTGATGGTGGTGGTCGCAGCTCATCTGCGCAGGTTAGGGGTTTCAGTCTTCCCCTACCTTGACGACTGGTTGTTGAAGGCGGGCTCGCCCCAGACAGTCGTCAGCCACCTCCAGACTACGGCCGACCTCCTGCACTTGCTGGGGTTCTCCATCAACGAGCCGAAGTCGCACCTGTGTCCCTCTCGGAAGCTCCTCTTCATCGGAGCGGTTCTAGACTCGGGTTTATCCGCCCGAGCAGCGGGTTCGGGATATTCGGGCTCTGATTCCGATCTTTCAGCCCTTATCCCGAGTCTCGGTCAGGTTGACGCTGTGGCTTCTGGGGCTGATGGCCTCTTGCATCCTTCTGGTGCATCACGCCCGGTGGCGGATGCGGGCTCTGCAGTGGGACCTGAAGTTTCAGTGGGCCCAGCATCAGGGCAACTTGTCCGATCATGTCTTGATCTCGGAGGGCACTGCAAAACAACTGCAGTGGTGGCTCACGGACCGCGATTGGGTCAGTGGCAGATCCCTCTCCCTACCCCACCCGGAGCACGTGGTTGTGACGGACGCGTCCCTCCAGGGCTGGGGAGGCCACATTAGAGGGGTGGAGATCAGAGGCCTCTGGTCTCCGGCGGAGTCCCGGCTCCACATCATCCTTCTGGAGCTGCGGGCGATCCGACTTGCACTGAAGGCATTCCTCCCCTCTGTCTGGGGGAGTGTAGTGCAGGTGTTCACGGACAACACCACCACCATGTGGTACTGCAACAAACAGGGCGGGGTGGGGTCGTGGACCCTGTGCCAGGAGGCTCTTCGCCTCTGGCAGTAGCTGGAACATCAGGGCGTGACCCTGGTGGTTCAACACCTGGCAGGCTCTCTGAATGCCAGGGCGGACGAACTCAGCCGTCGGTGCATGATGTATCACGAATGGCGTCTGAACTCTGACGTGGCGCAAGGCCTCTTTCAGCAATGGGGAGAGCCTTTGTTAGATCTATTCGCCACAGAAGAGAACGCGCAATGTCATCAGTTCTGCGCGTTGGAATTTCCAAGGCGGCACTCGCTCGGATACGCTTTTCGTCGCGAGTGGAGTTGCGGTCTGTTGTACGCCTTTCCGCCTATACCACTTCTGCCCAGAGTGCTGAAGAAGATCAGGCGCAACCGGGCCCAGGTTATCCTTGTGGCTGTGGACTGGGCACGAAGATACTGGTATCCCGAGCTACTCCGCATGTCATTCGATCCCCCGATTCGTCTGCCTCTTCGGGAAGACCTTCTGTCGCAGCAGCAGGGGACGGTCCTCCACCCAAACCTGTCCAGTCTCCACCTACAAGCTTGGAGATTGAGCGGCGGCAGTTGAGGCCATTTGACTTGCCTCCCGAAGTCTGTGATATCATTCTGGCAGCCAGGCGTCCCTCCACAAAGTCGGTATATGCCTGCAGGTGGAACAGATTTGTGGCATGGTGCACAGCAAAGGCTGTGGATCCTCTCTCTGCCCCTCTCTCTCTGAGGTTCTTCTCTTCCTTCTTTCTCTTGCCCAGCAGGGCTCTGCTCTGGGCACTCTCAAGGACTACCTTTCTGCCCTTTCCGCCTTCTTACGACTACTTGATCAGCTTTCTTTATTGAAGTCCCCCATTATCAACAGATTCTTAAAGGGCATCACACATATGTTCCCTCCTGTTCCATTCGTGATGCCCCAGTGGGACTTGAATCTTGTACTTACTTCTCTAATGTGTGCTCCCTTTGAGCCGCTCCATAACTGTCCTCTCTGTCTTCTTACCTTGAAGACTGCTTTCCTGGTTGCCATCACCTCTGCCAGGAGAGTGAGTGAGCTCCAGGCTCTTTCTTCTACACCTCCTTTCCTCTCTGTCCATCCGGACAAGGTTGTGTTGCGGACGAGACCCTCTTTCCTGCCCAAGGTTGTCACGGCCTTCCACATTGGGCAGTCCATTACCTTGCCCACCTTCTTTCCGCCTCCGCATCCCTCGAAAGAGGAAGAGAGGCTCCACCGTCTGGACCCAAAACGTGCGCTCTCTTACTATCTGGATCGCACACGCCAGTTCCGGGTGGATGACCAACTCTTTGTTGGTTATGTGGGCGCTAAGAAGGGAAAGGCGGTGCAGAAGAGGACCATCTCGCGGTGGATCATCTTGTGTATCCAGGCATGTTACTCCATGGCCAAATAGGACCCCCCTGCTGGATTGCGGGCTCATTCTACCAGGGCCACGGCGACTACAACTGCCTTGGGCCGAGGAGTGCCCTTGCAGGACATTTGCCAGGCAGCTACGTGGGCCTGGCTGCACACGTTTGCAAGACACTACTGCCTGGACAGCCAAGTCCGGAGGGATGGCTTCTTTGGCCGTTCCGTCCTCCAGGACTTTCTGGTGTGATTATTGGTTCGCATTCCCACCACCGGGGTTGGTATTGCTGGGGTATCTATTCTAAGGTAAGGAATCTATCACTAACGTGTCTCTTTCAGATGCACAAGTTACTACTTGTGTAACGATATATCTGTAAGAGACATTAGTTAGTGATAGATTCCTTACCGACCCACCCATCCTCCCCGTTCTGCGAACCGATATCTAGGGTTAAGGCCATCCCCTTTCAGGGCCCTAGTTTCATGGCACCAGTGTTTTTTCTATCATGGCTCTGCGTATCTGGCGTGGAAAAGCTGTGTATCAGAACTGACGTCAGCGCGCATGGGCGGCATCTAAGTACTGCGACGACGTCATTCCGGCACTAAAGACACGGACGCTGAGCCGCGTACGATGCCTACCGACGCGCAGGGGTATTGCTACGCGAAAATTTCCGGATCCAGTCTGACGCCTGGGGATATTCTAAGGTAAGGAATCTATCACTAACTAATGTCTCTTACAGATATATCGTTACACAAGTAGTAACTTGTGCATTACTTTCAACGTTAGTTATAAAACATACATACAAAACCTTAACTCATGTCATAAGAAAAAGACATACATTATAATTTAGCATTTCATTAAATCATGAATACCCAACAAATAGACATTTAACAAATACATAACTAACAATTCAACATGAATGACCAGTCCTTGAGTAAGCAAAGAAACAATAGCAGTGCAAACTTGTTCTCAATTTATATTATTGCAACCTGCTAAAAACAACTAGTGGACAATGATCTAGCAACAGGCTGAATGCCTTGTTTGCACACTGTATCATTCAGTGAGGTTGGGGTGATAGCGACTAGCTGTATGTGGTAATATTATTGTGAGATTGTGAGTGTAAATTTTAGACTCATATTTAGACCTTCTGCTTGTCTTTCCCTTTTCAGATCTATACTTACCTTCTGGAACAGAGAGGGCTGACAGTGAATGGCCAAAGAGAGAGCACTGTTCACTGTATTAATCTGAAAAAATAATAAAAGTAACAATGTTGTGGTGCACACGAGCGAATATGCACACTTTATATGCACTGTTAAGCCCACGTTGTGGAATCTGAAAAGACTGATTACAAACTAATTTACAAACGAGTTGCCAAAGCTCTAAGATATGAAATAGACTTGCCTTGTGTCTTTTTTTCTTTTCCACAAGACATTTGGAGAAATAATACGTCCACACGATTTTTTGTTTACCTTTTTAAAAAAGACCAAGGAACAACGAGGGTTTTGGCTAGAGCACAGTAAGGCTGCGCCAAGATTATAATAAACAAAGAGATTGCCAGTACTGTGCAACAATTCAAAAATTAGCAAGGGCAACGAGCTGGAAGTCGCTCATTCCCACAGACCACTCTTTCAGTCAAGATTTTTATCAAAGTTAAATGAGTTTATTTTGATTTTGATTTTTCTTTTGAAAAAAGATTGTCATATTATGAAACACAACAGACTAAATAAATAACTTTGACTTCAGTCCAATACATTTATTGTGAATGACATGGGGAAGGAATACCAGACCTTTTGGCTTAAAGATTTTTGGAAAAGGAACAAGGGGGACAGGAATGCCGGGGTGTGGGAAAGAGATAATTCAACACTTTAAACATTTCACTCGTGGACATAAATTGACGACAGACAACAAAGGATAGTAGTGGGGGAGGGTGTTTTTTGGTGGGGGAATTGTTTTATATTATAGGACCTGCGTAAGTTCTATTTGTGTTAGCAGGTGAAACCTAGTCCACTAAATGGAAGAGTACAAGAATTCAATTACACTCATGGAATAGACCATCGACAATTTTTATATTTACAGTACAAATTTGTAATCGATTGGTCTATACAAACAAAATATTAATTTGTTTGTATAGACCAATCGATTACCTGCTAACACAAATAGAACTTACGCAGGTTCTGTTGTGTTTCGTAATATGACAATAATCTTTTTTCAAAAGAAAAAGAAAAATCAAAATAAACTCATTTAACTTTGATAAAAATCTTGACTGAAAGAGTGGTCTGTGGGAATAAGCGACTTCCAGCTCGTTGCCCTTGCTAATTTTTTAATTGTTGCACAGTACTGGCAATCTTTGTTTATTATATATATTTTTTTAAAAGACAGCAGACAATTGGCCAAAGGTGGGCGCACTGCTCCGCCCATGGCCTATTGGTGTCCGTTACGCTCAGCAGCGGCATCTGGTTTTAATTATAAACATGTATTTATAATTAGCGCACGTTCGATTTGCTGCCGCGTTCCCTCGCCCCTGATCCTCTGTGCTGCGCTGCTTTCGATTCCGTGCTTGTTTTTTTTTAATCATGAAACTGTGGTTGGGAATGTGAGAGTAGTTGGAATTGTGTTGTATTCTGATGGTAGTGCAGCTGCCTCTTCGTCTGCACAGCACTTTCATTTACAAGTGGGGTTGAGCAGGCTTTGTACTGTCGGTGAAAGCCCATCCCAGTATGGTCAGCAGTCAGAAAGCATCAGCGTCGTTCCAGCGTTTCACGAGGCAGTAAGTCTTCTTGGGACCGAAGCAATTCTGGTGGGGGTGGGGAGCAATGGCACACGGTGTCTGACCACTCGCGGGTTTTCTCCTTTCACTTTCTCTCTGCTGCTCTAACTGCAACCTCTTCTACCCTGCTCGTTTTTTTGTCTTTTTTTTTTTTTTACAAGTGGCCCGTTCTGCGCTTTGATGTAATAGTGGCCACACCACTTTCATTAAACGTGTGTTGTTGAAAGAAAGGTGCGTCGCTGCTATTAAAATGACAGCGCAGAATGAGGCACTTTACAAAAATTATTTTCCTCTCAGTTTGCACATGTGAAACAAGCCCTTACCGAAGGGCCCTTTCAGTGCCTTCCTCTCCCCCTGTTGCCATCTCGGAGCCTTCCTCTCCCCCTGTTGCTCAGGAGCATTGTGATTCCCTTCCTGGGCTGAAGCTCCATTCAGTGCCGCCACAGGAGAGTGCCCCTTGTATTTGGCAGGTCTCAGGCCCATCTCAGTGGCTTCCATGTGGAAATGTCTTCTCCTAACTGCTACCGTCCTGCTGGAGGTGCGGTAAGTCTGGTGGTGCAACTGCAGAGAAGACCGGATGGTGTCCACTTCTCCTGCTCTGCCACTGACAGCTGCTCACCCCTCTCTCTTTCTTTCTCTTCCCCCCTGTTTTTCTCTGTCTTGCTCCCCCTCACTTGCTGTAAATAGGTCTTGCATTATTAAAGCTAATGGCGTTGTAAATGATAATGCAACGCCAATAGCTCAAACTTTCTGTAATGCGAAACATATTGCATTTCAAATGCTTGTTAATGAAGTTTACAATCAGAAATTGAGTATTGAAAAGTGAGACAATACAATAGGTTGCATTGCCTTGGGAACTTTCCTTTTTCAATTAAGTGCATTGAAGTCATGTGAAATTAACATGTTCCAAAATGGCTGTCACGTTTTTTACTTTTAGAGTATAACATGTACAACTATGAGTAATGAGTTTCCCCTTTCAATGTCTATGCCCATGCATTGCAGTTGTTTAAGTATTTAAATCAAATCTGTATGTGGCTCGACATCGTGAACAAGGCCGTGAGGTAACGGCTGAAACACATTAATGTTTCACTCAATGGAAAAAAGGCAGACTACAAACCTACTGAGTGCCGATATTGCTTTCATGTGCAAGGGAGGAGGCGTTCTTTTTGCATGTAAATGTGATCAAGACCTCCCGAAGGCCGAAACGCGTCATGGCGGTGGTGCTGGGTGTTTTGGTGAAATAAAGAACCCTGCATGAAGTTTTTGGGTCTGTGTTCGTCTTTCCAGACCTATTTGGAAGTATCAGGCAGGTGTGCTGAAACGCTTCATGTGATAAAAGAAATAAAAACCCTGAGTTGAATGGCAGAAGCTTACTCCTGTGTCCGATTTTTCATGTTGGAGATTGGGAGTGGTTGGAATACTTTGTTAAAAAAAATACAAATTCACTGGGGGAAAAACACATCCCTAGATGTTCAAATTTCTTTTTCCTGTAATAACCCTGAAACTACGGAACAAATTTACAGCAAATAAAAAGCACTCTGTTCGAGGCATATGAGCTGCAGATCTTACACTGCGCCACCTGGTGTTGTGCTCGGATGATTGCATGTTGTCGTCTTAGAAGAAGTCTTTGTAGTCACGAGATATGTGACTCCTCATTTGGACGATAGTGCGCATGGGCATCGGCTCCATCCTTAGATTGTTTTTTTCCGCCACTGGGTTCAGAGGAAATTTTTCTGCTCCGGTTCGAAATCTACTTTACAAGTACTTTGACGCGAAAAAGTTTCTTCAAACTTCAACAAACAACTTTCCGTATCGATAAACATCGACTCAACTTCATCAGCTCGATTCCGGTCGTCGACGCGGTCCGTTGGGCCTACCCACGCCGTGAGGCCTACACCTCATGGAAAGGACGCCATTAAAAAGGTGCCCCGAGTGTGGAGCAAAATTTCCACACCGTGACCATCACGAGGTCTGTAACCTGTGCTTATAGCCAGAACACGACAAATTCAGCTGCACAGCCTGTGCATCCTTTCGATTGAAAAAGACTATTCGAGATCGGAGGGCCCGTCGCGCGATATGCAGAGATCAGCTCCGGAACCAGTGGATATCTTTGACGAAGGTCCATGCGTCCCAGATGAAGATTCCGATCTGCATATCGTATCCGAGGCTGATGACTCCGATTACTCCATACCTTCGGGTCAACGTGCGAATACCACTGCCCCTACCCCAGCCCAAACACCAAAATCGAAGGCAAAGGTCAACACTCCGCCTGCGGGGCCCAGTCGAGACCGAAAAAACACTTTGAAATGCCCCGCCATCAAGCCCGCCTCCGAAGAAAATAATGAAGCCTTCCGGTAGCTCCATACCGAGCAGACCGCATGTGCCGATACCACCTGCTCCCTCGGCACCGAAACAAAAAGAAGTCCCGGTTCCGAAAGACAATCCGAAACAGTCGACTGCAAGAGACAAAGCGGCTCCGAAAACAGCCAAGCCTGTATCCGGTGCCCCTAAAACAGCTTCCACTCCGAAGCGGATACCCTCGATGTCGAAACTGACAAAGCCTGCTTCCGATGCTTCTGAGTCCATGAAACAGGCTTCGGCTCCAAAAACAATATCTTCAGTGCCAAAATCTACGCCAAAGGACTCAACATCAGCTCCTAAGGCTAAAAACAAGCAACAACCAGGTTCGGATCTGTAAAAATCGGCGCCGAAGGCTGTGCCTCAAGAAGAGGAGCTTTTCCAACTAGATCCTTTACAAAAAAGGATCTACATTGATCCAGAAACAGGAAATGTTTCCACTACACCACACAGGAAGAGGAAGTCAGATACAGCACCTACACCTCCAGTGCCTGTCAACAAAAAGGATTCTGCCACATCTCCTATGCACCCTTCTGCTCCTGTATCGCCTTCTTCTCCTCTTCCTTTAAACATTTCACCTCAAAATTCTCCTCCTCACTCTCCACCACATACATCTCCTCAGGATGTTGATGATGATGAGTATAGCATGGCGGGAGGGAGAGACCCAGATGACCCTTTTACCTACCCAGCAGGTTCACCAGACTGGGAGTATCCAAACCCACAGGATGTACCAAATATTCCTGACCCACATACATATCCATCTAAACCTTCTCCTCCAGAAGACAATATTGGGTGTGGACATTTAATTAATAGGGCTGCCGTCTATCACAATGTCACCATGCATTCAGATGAGGCAGAGGAAGATTTTTTGTTAGACACTTTTGAACACTCCCAAAAATCAGTGCAAGTACTGCCAATGATTAAAGGAGTCATTAAGCATGCACCAGAAGTGTTTTAAGATCCTGTAAGATCTAGAATCATAAACCCATGGATAGAGAAAAAGTACAGACCAGCTCCTGGGGACCCGGTCTACATTAAAGGACAGCTACCCTTAGACTCCCTAGTAGTTTCAAACGCTAGGAAAAGAGCAAATTCCCAAACATCAGGCGAAGCACCACCTCCTGATAAAGAATCAAAGATCATAGACGCTTCAGGGAAAAGAATAGCTGCCCAAACTAGCAATACATGGTGCATTGCGAACACACAGGCCCTCCTCGCAAGATACGACAGGGCTCACTATGATCAGTTAGAGAAGCTCTTACAACATCTACCTGACCAATATTAGGCACAAGAAAATTACCTCATACAAGAGGGTAAGCTTATATCAAATGCCTCTATTAAGTGCGCACTTGATGTAGCAGACACTGCATCCAGAGCAATAAACACCGCGTCCTCCTTAGACGTCACGCGTGGCTACGCATTTCAGGATTTAAGCAAGAAGTGCAAACTACTATCTTAAATCAACCATTCAACCAACAACAATTGTTTGGTCCAGAGGTAGACACAGCACTTGAAAAAATGAAGAAAGACACTGACACAGTGAAGTCAATGGGAGCTCTGCAGTCCACCCTAGCACGAGGCTCCTTTCGTCGCTCCTTCTGCAGAGGAGGCTCCAAACAAGTTGGAGCAGATAATTCAGCTCCCTTTAAGACAAATACACAAACATCCTCCAATAGAGGATACTTTAGAGGAGGCTATAGAGGCAGCACCAACAAGGGAAGAGGTCGAGGTAATAAAAACAATCGAACCTCCTCCACCACTAAACATTGACTTCCTTCAGCTCCCCCAACAGCATTCTACTCCTGTAGGGGGGGGGGGGGGGAATTAACACAGTTCCTACCTGTCTGGAATTCCATTACAACAGACAAGTGGGTAAGACAAAGTATCCAGTATGGTTACTGCCTAAAGCTTACAGCTACCCCTCCACATATACCACCCAGACAGCGCCCAATGTCCACACAACATCTAACGCTGCTCCAACAAGAGGTACTCTCATTGCCACAAAAAGACGCAATAGAGTTAGTTCCATTACAACATCAAGGATCAGGGGTTTACTCACTCTGTTTCCTAATACCCAAGAAGGACGGGACACTAAGACCAATTCTAGACCTAAGGCCTCTCAATGTTTATATACACTCAGATCATTTTCACATGATCACTTTACTACAAGTGCTCCCACTGCTGCAACAAGGCGATTTCCTCACCACACTAGACCTCAAAGACGCCTACTTCCACATTCCCATACAGCCTTCTCACAGGAAGTATCTCAGATTTGTACTACAAGGACAACACTATCAGTTCAAAGTCCTTCCATTCGGGGTCACAACTGCACCACAAGTGTTTACAAAGTGCCTAGCAGTAGTAGCAGCACATCTCAGAAGACAACATATCCACGTCTTCCCATACTTGGACGATTGGCTCATAAAAGCCAAGTCAGTCAAGCAGTGTGTCCTACACACATTTCAAATAATGCAAACACTGCTCAACTTGGGGTTTACAATCAACTACTCCAAGTCACATCTTCAGCCCTCTCATGTACATCAATACCTAGGGGCTACCATAAACACCAATACAGCTCTAGCTTATCCCAGTCCAGCCAGGATACAGAGCATTCAAGCCTTAGTCACAAAGTTTCAAAACCAACACTCTCTCCCAGCCAGAGTGTTCATGCAACTAATAGGCATGATGGCATCTTGCATTTTTATTGTACCATATGCAAGACTGCAAATGCGCCCATTGCAGGAATGCCTAGCTCATCAGTGGAATCCGGCTCAAGGACAACTTACAGACCTGGTGTTGGTAGACAGCCACATACATCGCTCTCTGCAGTGGTGGAACACCAAAAACTTGTCCAGAGGACGGCAGTTCCTCGAACCTGTTCCACAAATAGTACTGACAACAGACGCATCCCTCACAGGATGGGGAGCCCATCTGCTCCACCACGCAACTCAAGGAAAATGGACTGCTCAACAAAAAATGCTTCACATCAATCACCTAGAGCTGCTAGCAATATTCCTAGCACTCAAATCCTTCCAAGTACACGTACAGCTGTCTTGATCCGCACAGACAACATGACAGCCATGTACTACATTCAAAAACAAGGAGGCACACATTCCCTGCAACTGTCCCAGCTCGCTCAGAACATTTGGAGATGGGCCATACCACAAAACATATATCTGCTTGCAGAACACCTTCCAGGAGTTCACAATCAGATAGCAGATCTGTTAAGTCGACAGACACAACAGATTCACGAATGGGAACTACATCTACAAGTTCTTCTACCATTCTTTCACTAGTGGGGTCATCCAGACATAGATCTGTTTGACACGCACGAAAACGCAAAATGACCAACCTTCGCCGCCAGGTTTCCACACCGGCTGTCCAAGGGCAATGCGATATGGATGAACTGGTCAGGCAGATTTGCGTACGCTTTTCCGCCAATACCACTAATACCACTAGTAGTACGCAAGCTCAGACAACAGTCTCCCAAACTCATCCTAGTAGCTCCCACATGGGCACGCCAACCGTGGTTCACCACACTGCTGGAACTCTCTCCAGTTCCACACCAAAGACTGTGTCTGACACCATCCATGCTAATGCAGAACCATGGAGACATCAGACATCCAGATCCAAGTCAACTGAATCTGGCGATATGGCTCCTGAAGTCTTAGAGTTTGGTTACCTTAACCTGCCACCAGACTGTATGGATATCATTAAAGAAGCCAGAAGACCTACTACCAGAGCTTGCTATGCTGCAAAATGGAAGAGATTTGCCATTTACTGCACTAATATTTAAAATTGACCCTCTAGATGCTTCCATCCAGAATATCATCTGCTACCTTCTCCATCTACAAAGATGTAATCTAGCATATTCATTTATACGTTTACATCTTGCAGCCATTGCAGCATATCTACAAAACAGTCAACATATGTCGTTATTTAGAGTACCTGCAATTAAAGCTTTTATGGAAGGATTAAAGAGAATCCTTCCTCCTAGATTACCAGCCTCTCCCATGTTGAACCTAAACATTGTCCTCACAAGGCTCATGGGGCCCCCTTTTGAACCTTTACATAAGTGTGAACTGCAATTTCTCACATGGAAAACAGCTTTCCTGATTGCTATTACCTCTCTTAGGAGAGTTAGTGAGATTTAAGCTTTCACTATACAAGAACCATTTTTACAATTACACCGTAACAAAGTGGTTCTACGTACTAACCCTAAATTCCTTCCAAAAGTAATTACTCCTTTTCATCTAAATCAATCAGTAGAGTTGCCAGTGTTTTTTTGAAACCCAGACTCTGTAGCAGAAAGAGCTCTACACATACTAGATGTAAAAAGAGCTGTTCTCTATTACATTGATAGGACCAAATTCTTTCGTAAAACAAAGCAACTGTTTGTAGCTTTCTCTCCACCACATAAAGGCAAACCCATCTCTAAAGCAGGAATTGCACGGTGGATTGTAAAATGTATACAAATATGCTATCACAAAGCAAAATGTACATTAACAGTTCCTCCTAGACCACATTCCACTCGCAAACTAGGAGACTCCATGGCTTTCTTAGGGAACGTACCCCTAGAAGGCATCTGCAAGGCAGCAACATGGTCTACAACACACACCTTCACTAAACACTATTGTGTTGATGTGCACGCTAAGCAGCAAGCTGCAGTAGGCCAAGCTGTCCTCAAAACTCTTTCAAACTACTACAACAGATACAGGTGACCACCGCTAGGGGAGACACTGCTGTACAATCGATGCACAGTGTAAGATCTGCAGCTCATATGCCTTGAACGGAAAATGCTACTTACCAGTATGCATCTGTTCTTGGCATGTAGAGCTCCGGATTCTTACACGCCCTCCCGCCTCCCCGGGGCCTGTATCTGTTCCAGTTCTATCTTAATTAGATATACACGCATAGACATCCCTTCTTTATTTCTACTAACTCCATCGTTTCCCATCATGGCAAAAAACAATCTAAGGATGGAGCTGATGCGCATGCGCACTATCGTCCAAGGGCGAAGTCACCTTTCTCGTGACTACAAAGACTTCTTCCAAGACAACAACAACATGCAATCATCCGAGCCCAACACCAGGTGGCGATCTAATAGACAGTGTAAGAATCTGCAGCTCTACATGCCAAGAACAGATGCATACTGGTAAGTAGCATTTTCCTTCTGGACCAAGGTCTAGCTTTCTGCTTAATTTGGTGTCATTCCATTCAGCATGATCTGGTTTTAGCAGTGTTTAAAAACTGCAAAATCCCCATAGGATTTGCATAGGGATCAATGCGTTTTGTCACCCTCCCAATGTTGAGCCATCTAGGTATCTACTGAACTTTGGTAATTTGGTAGTATTGTTTAAAATCAGGCACGCCAAGGTCCCCCTCCTCCACCAGCAGCTTAAGGGTCTGTAAGGCCACACTATGTCTATGTATTCAAGATCAAGTAATACACTATTCAGTTTACAGATCATGCTGTTAGGAATGTGTACTGGCAAGTTAACAACATAATACAGCGGGGGGAAGCATTACGCCTTACAATATGCAATCGTACCCATGGCCGACAGTGGTAGACTTCTGAAAAGGCTATACTGCCCAACAGCTCTACCATTGCTGACATAATTTTGCTGTTTCTAATGTCTAGATCTCTATGATGGACCTTAACCTCCTAATAATGGAATGTAGTTGGTTCCTAAGTGATGTCCTCACAGCGTTCAGGGAGTGTTGTCATAGTGTGCCCCAGGAGAAATTGAAAAATGCAGGAAATCGCTCAATTGACTCTCAGTCCGGACAGCTCTCCTAACTCGACCAGTGTTTTTGCAGCTACATTGACTTACATAACCACATTGTTCAGAACAAACATTAGATCGTCCACATATAGCAAGACCACCTGTGATTGCCCTGCTGCAGGGACTCCCCTGTAGTCTTAGTACTTTGGCCAAGGGTTCTTGTACCAGTGCAAATATTGGGGATAGTGGGGCGCCCTAACTGTTCCCCAATTTGGTTGCATATTAGGCTAAAATATCATGACCAGTTCTGACTCTAGCACTAGGGCTGGTGTACAGTAAGGATACCCATCTCATGGCTTAACCACTTAAACGTGGCTTTAAAGTTCATTGCATCAGACGTTTTCTACACATCTAATACACTGCTTAAAACAGTTTGTGGGAGAGATAAAGCTGTGTACGAAATATGAAATGCTCTATAAATATTAAGGGAGGTATTTCTGCCCAGAACAAATCCTATTTGTTATACATGGACAATTTGTGGCAGTAAAAAGATATGTCTGCTTGCTAGGACCTTTCTGAATGTTTTGTAATCGATACCAGACGATGGGACGCTCTATCTTGTGCGCCTTTGCTAAGTTTTGGTAGTATCACAATCAATGTCTCAAATGTTAAGAAAGGGAGCATGTCCCCTTCTCAATCAATCAATCAGAACAATTGTAAAGCACACTACTTCCCCAAAAGAGAAGGTAGTGAAGCACATCCCAATTCAAATGATAACAAATTGCTGACAATAAAAGCTTTCAAAACAAATATCAATAAGATCCCAAGTAGAGTAGAAACACCGAATAATTGTGCTGAAGAAAAAAAGTGGTGTGGTCAAGAATCAAGAAGAAATAGTAAATATGTGCAGGGAAAATAATAACTATAAGATAGAGAATAAACACTACCAGAAAAATATTAGGAGATGAACAGAGATCTCACAACAACACCTGAAAGGGTAACCAGTATCTCCTAGGTTATCATGTTGAGCACAAAAAGAACGAAACGTATAAGCAAGAAGCACCCCGCAAACCCCTGCACACTGTGGGGGCAAGTCAGAATGATATAGTAATAATGTGAGCAAGTTAGGAGTCATATTCCAAAAGTAGAACATTCGCGGCATGCAACTAGTGAATCCATAAACTCAATCAAACCCACCTATGATGCAATCCTATAAACGGTCATTGGTCATGTCGTAGTTAGAATAGCAGAGAGAAGTGTATTGGGGACCAATTCATACAGCAGTCAAGCTAGAACCGGAGCAATCTGGTCCAAAGATGTAAGCATCAAGTATGAGAACTAATACAACAGGAGTACATTCAATAAGATCTATACCATAATCAGTTGGACAGTAGAAAAACACTACTGTGAATAGCAAAACATCCAACCCAGTCTTGTCTATCTAGATTTCAACATATGTTGGCCTGAAGCAAAAACAAGGTGCGAAAAATAACATCATAAAGGAAGCACAGTATAGTCATAGTGCTCACCAAACATGGATATTCAAAAAGGTCCTCTAATAAATGGAGATCTATATAATATAATGATCCCCTCAGAGATTGGAGTATATTGATTAAAAAAGGTCCTGAACCTTGTAAATAAAGGGAATACAATGTAACAAAATAGTTAGAAGTTGGCTCTACGTAGTAATAATTAACATAAAGCTTATAAGTCATATCAAAATATCTTAAAAACATGTGGGAGTCAGCAAACACGAAACACGTAATAATGTGAGCCCAAAAGACGCTAAACCAGAATGTAGCGTGACCTGAGTAAAAAGAGTCAAAACAAAGCATCAACGGTGTGAGAAGTAATGCTACCACCCTGAATATAGCACCTTGTATACATGACGCTCACCAAAAGTAGATGCACAATGGGGATAGAAGCTCCTCTACTTGATGGAGCTTCATACAATGTAATGAACCCCTCTGGACTTGAAGTGAAAATGCTCCAGGATAAACCTAAAAATATGGGTAAAGAAGAAAGTAACGATCCTGTATGGAGTGACATAACGTGTGCTGGCACTGTCAAATTGTAAGGCATGAGCTCACCTCTTAATAAACATATAGGTGAGTAAGCAAAAAGCGTAAAGGTATGGCCCCCAGTGAAATCAAAACATCCTATAGCGCGACCTAAGTAACAGGAGTCAAAAAGGAAAACATCAACGGTGGAGGTTGTTAAACCACTCACATACGTATGGAATATCTTTAGCCTAATTACAAGATAGCACAAAAGTTAACTCACCGAACAACCAAAAATAAAGCGTCCAGGTGAGAGAACGACCCTTGTTTCGTCGTGATCTAAAAATATATACAATAGGTTTTAGTATCCCAAATACGCCAGCCACCGTATGTCTAAAATAGAAAGAATCCACACCATAACAGCCCCCATGTAGACTCACCTCGGAGAGTACGGGTCAGAAATGCATGATAGCGCGGCTCCCGGAACTAGAACTAGCGGCCATCTTGAAATAGACATCGAGCAAAGTGCCAAGTCACGTGGTAGGAATACCCACATGACTGCAAACAGACAGTGAGAGAGGCTCACAGGTAGTGCGAGTATTGAGGTCGCCATCTTAAAACAGTAAGACAAAGCTTACTAGAGGAATACTGAAAGTGGCAGCGAGTCTCAGTAAAGTTGGTGAACATTAGTTCCACACCAAAAGCACCCTTAAACATTAAATAAAGGATGTATTGTCAAATATTGAGATAACTACAAGGTAGTTATTATACAATCAATCGTACCATATTAGACGATCGGCATCAACATACCCTGGATGTTTACTATGAAACCTCGCAAAAAGATATATGGCCACATACTTGTAACAGCCACAGTCAAACGGGGTATGGGGCAGCAATGGGTAATATGTGAAAGAGTAAAGAAAAGCCACACATCACCGTTTACAGAAGAACATTGTACAAAGCACACAATGAATAAGTATCAATTTTGTACCTGAAATCCTGGCAATGGATAGGAAAAAATTTTAAGAATTTAACACAAGATGCATTTCAGTTAGAACACATTTAAGTTAGATGGCATCAGTACAATGTACATAAGTCCTAGACGAATATATAAAAGTAACAGAGCAATCTTTTTACATAAGGGCATGGTAAGCATTAGAATGAATAGCACATTCATCAGGGTCATGCCTATGTATATGTAAACATGATGGTAGATGTAACAGTCTACATAAACTCCAAACAATTAAAATGAGTCTCGTAAAAAGACATGCATTTCCCTATCTGTATTTAATCCTTGGTCCACTGATCTCAATTTGAGCCTCTGCGATTCTAATTTTCTTAAAGCAAGGGTCTTATCACCCCCCATGGATCATCTTTCAGTATAGCAATGCCATGGAATTTCAAACCCAATATCTCAGACAGCTTGTGTTCATTATTATAATGGGCAGCTGGTGGATAGTTCACATCATTGTTACGTATAGCTCTAACATGCTCTTGAATGCGCTCTTTAAGAGGTCTTATTGTGCTACCAACATAAATGTGGTTACAATGACACAAAATGCAATAAATTACATATTTAGTATTGCAGTTTATAAAATGTTGTATGTAGTGTACCTGGTCAGTATTGTAGTAGAAGCTGGTTGTCTTATTCAGTGCGCACTGGCACACATTGCACATTGTGCACTTGAAAAAACCTTTCAGTTTGGCAGGTAGCCAGGTCTGTGATGAGTGTGTAGTGGAACTGAGAATGTTCCTCAAAGTACGTCCCCTCCTGTATGTCATCTGTGGTTTGTCCCTAATGTATGGATCCAAATCATGATCCAACTTGAGTAGATGCCAATGTTTATGTAGAGTATGTTAAAACTCATTGCTATGTGAATGATATTGTGTTATCACAGCTATATGTTTGTTTGTTTGTCTACTCTTTTTGCTGTCATTAGCTTTGAGGAGATCCACACGTTTAATTCTCTTTATTCTAGTATGTGCCTTGTTCAAAGTCTCTGCTTTTTAATCCCTCACTGAAAAACGTTTAATAAGACTAGTTCTCTCATTACAAAAGTCTTGTTCAGTACTACAATTTCTTCTCTCACTGGTCATTTCGCCAAAGGGGATCGCCTGAATCTGTGTAACAGGATGTGCACTCGTGGCGTGTAGTAATGCATTACATGCTGTATTTTTGGAAAAGAGTTTAGTTTCCAGCAATCCATTTTGGACAAACGATGTGATGTCTAGAAAATCAATCTTTTGTTTGTCAAAATTGTAGGTAAGACTGAGATTGTATTAATTGTTATTCAAGACTTGAAGACATGGCTGTTCCCCTGACCTCTCCCTGCCTCCGCCTGACTCGACCACTGGATTTCAGTCAGCGCTGAGACGCTCACGGGCAGCCATGCGCTCTACAAATCTCCTTCCATTCCATTCCATTCCAAGTGACCAATAAAATCTATTAATTATGTATTACCACCACTCCAGATGAGCAGGATGTCTATGAAACAACCCCAATACATTATATGCTTGGTCAACTCTGGTGGACAGGCTTTCCAGATATGCTGTTACTCATAAAAGCCCAGTATATTTTAGCAAAGGATGGAGAAAACTTTGCACCCATTGCCACTCCTGAGTGTTGCCTGTACCAAGTCTTTTGATGTTGAAAGTAGTTGTTCTCCAAAGTTAGTTTAGTCAGTTCAATTACCATTCTAGTATGATCATACAAAGTCGCATCACGTTTAGACAAAAAGAATGTCAATGCTTCCATTCCTTTGTCCAATGGAATGCTGGTGTATAATGCATTCACATCGAGTGCCACAAATGTAAAGTCATCAGTCCAAACAAAGTGTTCAAGTTTGTTTAAGAGATCTTTCGTTTCCTCAATGAATGCTTGTGACTGTCTTACAATTGGTTTAAAATAAATGTCAATATATTCCGATATACGTTCTGTTGGTCCCCCTATACCGGAACTGATAGGCCTCCCTGGCGGCGTTACTGCATTTTTATGGATTTTGGGAAGTATGTATATATATATGCCGCCCTTGGTGTGGGGTTAAACAGATATTTGAATTCAACACCAGACAGGAGCCCTGCATTAAGCCAAAACCGAAGGGTCTTCTCTATTAGTGTGTTAGTCTCTTGTGTTGGATTATGGGAGATCTTAGTATATGCAGTACCATCAGATAACTGTCTTTCAATTTCTCCCAAATAAAGGTCATTGTCCATCAGGACAATATTGCCCCCCCTTGTCTGCCTCTTTGATCGTCAGATGGGAGTGTCTCGTAAGTTGCAGAAGGGCATTCCTTTCTTGTTGTGATAGATTGTCATTAAAGCGGCCAGGTTTGTGCTGTAGTCTATCTTCCAAATTCTAAAGATCAGTTGTAACTGCTTTATATAAACAATCTATCATGTTATCCGGAGATAACACAGGGGTAAACAAAGATTTAACTTTCAAGCCGCTATACTTACATGTAGTCGGTTATGGTCTGAAATTTTCTTGCAGAAGTATTAAACATTTAGCAGCTTGGACCTCACGCTTGCATTGCAAAGTATACCATCTAGTGTAACATGGAGATAATAAAGTGGGGAGTAGAACAAGTATTCTCCAGTATTAGGGGTGTCTTTCATAGATTCACATGCTTGAATATTCCCCGTCGTCGAAGTGGGAGTCCCACGGTACATAAAATAGCAGTAATATATGCATGTATATATGAGAAATATCATAAATAAAATATATATACATATAATGCAATAAAAATGTAAACTTAAAAAAGTACCATAGAACAGAATAGGCCCATTGAAAAGCCCAAGGGAGAATTCACTTTAGTAACTTATAGGAGTCATTATGTGTTGGTCCACATTCCAGCCAATCAGGCTGTAGCCTCCTCTAGAACCTTCTCCTCAGAAGCCCAAGTCCTCAGATTTTCTACCGCACGTCGTGTGAAGGGAGTCTCCCTGAGCTCTGCTCAGTTTCTTTCAAGTTTCTTCATATTTCTCTTCAAAAATGTCTTCTTCAAAGAAAACTCTGTTCAAGGCTTGTCCGTCGACGTCTTCAGCGTCTACGAAGTCCGTTTTGGCAATTTCAACGTCGACGACTACTTCTTCCATGTCGACTAGCTCTGCCACGACGACGATCATCTCGTCGACGAGCAGCCAGGAGGTGAGACCCATCTCATCCATTATTATGATCTCGTCGATCAAACCGTCGACGAAGAAACCATCGTCGACGCACCCACCGTCGACGGCTCTTCCGTCGATGAAGACCAAGGCATCGTCGTCGACGACCGGATCCTCGACGACGACAATCCCGTCGACGATACCATCGACGCAGACGATGAACCCCCCGTCGACGGCTGCTCCGCCGACGACCTCGTCGACGGCAAACACTGCAATTTCGTCGACGGCCTCGTCGACGGCCTCGTCGACGACCAAAAAATCATTGTCTACAAAGTCAAAAATTCCTACGCCGGATGCAGCGGCGCCAACGAAAAAACAACTAGAGGGTGTTAAAGCTGTACAACACTCGTCGACGGGCTCGTTGACGACACAACAACCTCTACAATCTACTACCACCTTCAAGGTGATTTCTACTTCGTCTCTCAAGTCTGTACCACTTATACAGTCAAGTCCTATTAGGAGTGGATCTCAACCTCCGGAGATATTGTTTCAATCTGGAGCAGAGGAATCTGGAAATGATTCAGAAGTGGATCAACTTTATCAACCAGCAACCAGTCCATCGGAATTACACATAAAGTGTCAGGACTACAGTGACGAGGATGAGGATGCGGATAATACAGTCGAAGATGGGAATGTCCTTTTTCCATTAGATAGCTCACAACAACCAAATTACGAACGCTTTACACAGATTCCTATGTCTATGGTGAAAAACCTGCAACATATGCTGGATGACTACAATCGTAGGTTTCCACCATCGCTGCCGCCTTCCCCAGCACCCCAAGTGCAGCGGTCTCAGCCTCGCTCGATTCTCGGCTAGGGCAAGTGTTCGTTTCACAGGAACGTCAGAGCCGAATGTTACAGAAAGTTCAGTTCCTGCAGTCAAGGCAGTACGTTTCTGTCCGGATGTACAAATCATTCCTCGGCATGGCTTCCTCGTGCATTCAACTGATTCCCAACTGCAGACTACACATGAGAGTCCTTCAAGAAGAACTCGACAGCCAGTGGAAGCAGGTATCAGGGTCGTTCGAAGACAAGATCCATCTAACGCCCCGCATACAAAGAGCTTTGGAGTGGTGGGCTCATCCTCCAAACATAGCAACAGGTCGTTCATTCAAGGACGAACAACCAACACTAACACTGACGACAGACGCCTCCCTAGAAGGTTGGGGGGCTCATCTCGACGGAATGTCCGTGAGAGGCAAGTGGACGGCGTCTCAGCGCACTTGGCACATAAATCGCTTAGAACTACTGGCGATTTTCTTGGCCTTGAAGTCCTTTCAAAGAGTAGTGCAGGGACAGACATTGCTGGTGAAGACAGACAGTACCACCAGCATGCACTACATCAACAAACAGGGCGGCACAAGATCTCTCGTGCTATCACAGCTGGCACAGGAAATATGGGACTGGGCTCTCCAACATCAAATACACCTTCAAGCTGTCCATGTCCCAGGTGTGGCCAATGTGCTGGCGGACGCGCTCAGCAGAGCCCTCTCGGACAACCACGAATGGGAACTCCACCAACCAACGTTGGATTACATCTTCCGACAGTGGGGCCGACCGCAGTTGGATCTCTTTGCAACTGCTCTCAACAGGAAATGTCGAAGGTTTGCGAGCCGGCATCCACACAAGGAGTCGAGTGGGAATGCCTTTTCAATAAATTGGTCGAACGCCTATCCGGATCCAGCATACCTTCAACTTCATGCTTGGAACCTGAGTACAATGAATTTGCACACATGAATATTGACAAAGATTGTAGGACAGTGCTAGCAAATGCTCGAGCACAATCTACTGTCAAAACTTACCAGCTGAAGTGGAAGCGTTTCTGCGCTTGGTGTTCCACTAGATCACTAAATCCCATGCGTGCTCAGCCAGAACAAATTTTGCCATTCTTTTTGTCGCTAGCAAAATCAGGACTATCTCACTCCACCCTTAAAGTTTTTCTGGCTGCTATCTCTCGTTTCCGCCATGATGGCATAACATCTTTGTACTCTTCCAGGATCATAAGACAGTTCTTCAAGGGCCTTTTTAGGATGTTCCCTCCAATCCGTCGGCCCCCACCTTCATGGCGACTCAACCTAGTTTTGTCTCAGCTGCTTTTGCCTCCATTCGAGCCCATCCATTCTTCCAATCTGAAGTTCCTCACTTGGAAAGTGGCTCTGTTGCTTGCTCTAACCTCTTCTAGATGCGTCAGCGACATTCAAGCCTTTACTATACAGCCACCGTTTTTGCAATTTTCCAACGAGGCTGTTACCTTGAGAACAAATCCCAGTTTTATTCCTAAGGTTCCCAGTGACTTTCATCTCAATGAACCTATTGTTCTTAAGACTTTCTTCCCTGCACCTCAATCTGCAGCGGAGCGCTCCTTACACACTCTGGATGTGAAACGCTGTCTTAAATTTTACATTCAACGCACAGCTGCCTTCAGAAAGTCTGATCAATTGTTTGTTGCATATGGCCCAGTATGCAAAGGACAACCCGTAACTAAACAGACTATCACCAGATGGATATCGTCTGCCATATCCTATTGTCATCAACGGGCTGGCAAGCCCCTTCCTGCTCCTGCTCGAGCTCATTCCACGAGAGCTGTGTCAACTTCTGCTGCCCTCTTTGCGGGGGTTCCTCTAAGACAAATCTGCAGAGCTGCTACTTGGTCCAGCAGCCATACTTTCACGAAGCACTACTGCCTGCAATCAACAGATGCCGCGGATGCGGCAGTAGGTCAAGCGGTGCTGCGGAATCTTTTCCGATAAAGGTGAGCCTCTGTCGCTACCCGCCTCCAGTCATAAAGGTATTGTCATGTTTTGGTTTTTTAGCAGCAGCCATACTTTCACGAAGCACTACTGCCTGCAATCAACAGATGCCGCGGATGCGGCAGTAGGTCAAGCGGTGCTGCGGAATCTTTTCCGATAAAGGTGAGCCTCTGTTGCTACCCGCCTCCAGTCATAAAGGTATTGTCATGTTTTGGTTTTTTATTGCTTATTAAGTGATAAGTTATGCCTAAACTTAATTTGTATCTTCCTTTATGACTAATGTATGGTTTACTGCTTTCTATTCTTATTCAAGCATGTGAATCTATGAAAGACACCCCTAATACTGGAGAAGAACATAAGTTACTTACCTGTAAACTGTGGTTCTCCAGTATTGGTGTCTTTCATAGATTCACATGCGACCCTCCCATCCTCCCCTCAGAGGCTCTCTTCTCCTCAAGCATTTATACTTACTTGTGCTACGAAAATCTGAGGACTTGGGCTTCTGAGGAGAAGGTTCTAGAGGAGGCTGCAGCCTGATTGGCTGGAATGTGGACCAACACATAATGACTCCTATAAGTTACTAAAGTGAATTCTCCCTTGGGCTTTTCAATGGGCCTATTCTGTTCTATGGTACTTTTTTAAGTTTACATTTTTATTGCATTATATGTATATATATTTTATTTATGATATTTCTCATATATACATGCATATATTACTGCTATTTTATGTACCGTGGGACTCCCACTTCGACGACGGGGAATATTCAAGCATGTGAATCTATGAATGACACCAATACTGGAGAACCACAGTTTACAGGTAAGTAACTTATGTTCTTCTCTGCTAATTGGCTATCTGTGACTCCTAAATTGAAGAGTCCAACTTGCCATTCTCTTAGCAATCATCGACCTACGGCTTGATCGTCATTTGGGCCCGTTTGGTTCAACGAATAATAACTAGGCTGATCTCTGTTTGGAGCATAGGTACCAATTTCATACTTTTCATTATTCAGGTGAATCTGGAGTAAGGGACACTTGATGTATCAGTGAGTACAGGCGGTTTACTTTAGTAATTCCTATTCTAGTAGGCCTATATTTGCCCTGCCTTGTGCTGAACCTACACACATTCTTCACTCTGCCTGTGTTCTGCTAGAGGAACATAGTGAAAGAGGCCCACATACAGCAGCATTGGTGCTTTGAGATAGTGGCACTGTGGTGCACTTTCTGTCATCTCCTAAAGATATTCTGATTGACACTTCTGCCTGCAGATTTCTCACCTTTTCAATATACCCAGGCTCTAGACTGGAACCAGAATGTTTGTAATCACTGTCCTGTGCCAGTGGGTGACATTGGCTCTGTTTCAGCATTGGTTAGAGCCCAGACATGACCTCACTAGAGTCAATAAAGGCTACCCCATGACCTTTGCATCACTTTCTCCACCCTTTGATGCAGATCAGGAATTGCTCAGCATTTGTTTTTTACACTAAATTCCTTCCTATTTTGCGGTGCTATGAAAATGTCTGGGTTTAGATCTTCATTTCAGATCTACATACGCTCCTCTTGCGGTGCTTGGTCTGAAACACAACTGCAAGATACCCAAGTAGTGCAGTCTCATGCACACAAAAGCCATCAAAGAGTGGGATGCAAAGTTGGTTATGGCAATCCATAAACTCTGGGCTCTGCACAGGTCGCACTTAAGATCTAGGGCAAAGTCTCATTCATCGCCCTCTTCTAAGGGCAAGAAGAAGAGTGATAGAGACACAAGCGAGAGAGCCTAAATGGTCTCGCTCCAGAGGTTGGTCCCCTCAATGCTCTTCTCTGTCCATGTATTTCTCCTCTGAGTTGGGATTGGTAGAAATCACCTTGGCTGAAGAAGCAGATCCAGCCCCAGTGTCGGTTCTTGTCCTGGAAATTAATGTCCTCCCAGCATATTTGGAATTCCAGCTGTAGAGTGCCTTCCCGCCTCAGTATTTTGCCTTTACAAAGGTAATGATATCACTGTTCAGAAAAACATTGGTTCCCTCTTTAGGGGTCTGTGAACCCATGGATCCAATGCGCTTGCTGGCCGGGACACTGCGAACAAGTACTTCCCGTGCACCACTTCTACTCCACTCGTCCCCCACAAGGCAAGCTCATGGCACCAGCTGGATCCAGGCAATCACAAATGGCTTGCCCAGTAGCCCATCTACTGACCCCTTGCAATGGTAGAGCCAAGTAAAATCTCTAGACTGTGATTCCCTAGCCAGCATTGGCATCAGAGCTGTTATTTCCCTTCAAAGAGGCTGTACTGAAGCCAGTCATGGTAGCCTAGGACAAGCCCTTTTCTTCTCCAGCATTAAATAGGTTAAATACTTGCTGCTATAGGCTGGTACGAGGGAGCTTGGAGTTCCTTTCCACCCATCCCTCACCAGAAAGCCTGGCAGTACCAACTTCCTAGAGGGTGTCCATGAATCTGGAAATGATGGGAAGGAAAGATTTCTCTGCAGGGAGTCTGGTTCTACGGTGCATGAATGCCACCTATTCATTGGCCAGATGCACCTATGTGCTGTGGAAGATGCTGCAGATGGTGGTACCAAGCCACTTGAAGGATAACTACTTGGAGGTAGTCAGGGACAGACCAGATGCTGTCAAGCAGATTCTCGTAGGAGGTCTGGCCATGGGATTCTTTTTGGCTCTGAGGAGGCATGACTGGCTTAATTCAGCATCCTTCTCTGGCGATGTCCAGACAAATCTAAAAGACATACCCTTTGATGGGTTTCTCCTCTTTAGCAAAAAGACTGACTGCCCTCAAAAGATTTAGTTCGGGGTGACGCACGGTTTGTTTGCTTGGTCTGGCTCTCAGAACCGTGACTTCCACCAACAATACTGCGAAATTTGTGGTTACTCTAAAGGGCTATGATTTGGCCAACACCAACTCTTCCAGTCCAACCAAGTGCCAAATCTGGTTCTACTGCAATACAGGAGCTATGCCTAGTTTCCCTTCAAAGAAACCTGTACGGACGGTGGAAATAAGGGTGTCTTCCCAACTAAAGAACATTTTGACATACCTTGGGTCTTGTAGTTATTATACAGCGACTGAACTGACCCCCCCTCCCACATTCCTCAAATTAATTGCTTTGATTGGAAGACCACATTCTCACTCTCCATGAGGAGATTGTGACACGTCTGCTGAAGGGGGCAGCTGAGTTAGTCCCAGAGCAGGAACTTGGGCAAGGATTTTAAAACTGGTACATCCTTTTTCCCAAGAAGAATAGAGGTCTTTCCAATTATGGACCTCAAGATCTTAAATCCCTTCCTTTGCAGTGAGAAATTCAAAAGGCTGTCACTGGCCAAGGTGCTTCTGGGACTGGAATTGGAAGACTGGATAGTGTTCAACTTGCAGGACTGGTTGTACACATACACTACTGCTGCCACACAGGAGTTGCTGCGTTCCGTAGTAACCTCCACTTATTACGAGTTACCAAATTGGAGTAACATCACTTCCAGGGACTTCATAAAGGTGATGGCTGCTGTTGTGGCACATCTGCTACGGTTGGGAGACTCTGTATTCCCAAAGCTGGACAAAATATCCTCGCCGCTGCTGGTGTTGGATGCTACAGCTTGCCTGCTCTTCTACTTGGCCTTCTCATTAATCTCCCCAAGTCACAACTAGAGCCCTCTTTGCTCCTTCTGTTTATAGAGCCAGTACTAGATACAACATCTGAAGCTTCTTCCCTGGAGGATTCTGCACATTCGATGTATCATTCCAGTGTTGCAGGAGGGGGTTTGAGTCCCAGGACTGAAGGTTCTCCACCTGCTAGGTTCCTGGCGTCCTGCCTTCTGTTGGTCTCTTAGCCATGTTGGAATATGAGGGCTCCCTAGTTGTGCCTCTGCCTGCAATAGTTGCAACGTCGGGGCAATCTGGATACAACAGCAGATCTCTTTTGGTAGTTGTAGAAGAGAACATTTCATTTGTGAAATCCTGTTGCCCACCAGCAGCAGTGGCCACAGTCGTGATTGATGCCTCTAAAGTGGGGAGCCCATCTGAAGGATCTAGAGATCAGAGGCTCCTGGTCTTTTTTCCTATGTGTCCAGGGATGTCTTCTAGAAAGAAACGGTTTAAACCGCGTGGCGCCTCAATCTGCTCCATGTCGATATCTGACCCCCACCTTATCGGCCTCTGGGGTCTTGAGCGCGACCACTACTCATTCATCCTTGGACTGTCGGGCCATGGCTCCAAAGACCTTGCAGGAGCGGGCTGTGAAGCTCCTTGTGGGCCGGCAGTCGACACTGGTCAGTGAGACTCCTAGGACATCCCGGTCCCGATCGAAGAGGAGGAGGTCGCAAGACTGCTCTCGGAGGCCAAAGTCATCTTCCTCCCACTCAAAGTCTTCGGGACACTCCGGAAAGAGGCACATGAAAAATAAGACTAAGCGGACTTCATCTATGCCTCGACTGTCATCCGTCGATGAACAAGGTAAAGAGCATTGACGCTCTAGGCATGGTTCTGCGGAGCCGGAACCAGAGTCAACTCTGCGCCTGCCTCAGTTTCGGGCAGATGCTGAAATAAAATAATTTCACGAGGCCATGCACTGCCCGTTTGAGTGTGTTGACCCTCAGGTGAGCCTTTGGGCCCTGCAGGGTCGGAAAGGGCCCCATTGGATTCGACGCCGGTGGGGCCTTATGGATCCGATCTGGGACAATGCCAGTCGTACCAATGTGACCTTTCCTGGTGTCGGACCCGAAGTTGGGGCCTTTGGCGCAACTGGCATACTTTGGTGGTGCAAGCCCCATCCTTATTCCCGACGACATGCAGTGGGATCAGGGTCAATCCACGCCGAATCCGGTGCCTGTAGAACCCATGAGTTCTATGTTGTCGTCTTGGCATTTTGATGATTTTTCAGGCACAGGAAAGGACTTTGAGGGCTCAATGGACCCTTTAGAACACCTTGATGTATCTGTAGAACAGATGGACTGGTATGAGGAACTTGGAGAAGCCAGTGGACTGGATACAGCCCGTGATACTGGCATGCTGTCTCCGCCAACTGCTGCTACAGAGAAGGGGGCTTCCTATGCCATGGTGGTAAGGAGGGCAGCAGAGGTTGTTGCACTGGAGTTGCCCTCCGTGCAGGTCAGGACTAATCTCCTGACCAATGTGCTTCGGCCTGGGAATCCAAACGCCTACTGCCATTTAATAAAGCACTGACTGATGTTCTTCTATACCTGTGGTCCATGCCTAGCACAGGGGCTCCTATGAACAGGACAATTGCCCGCTACCATCGCCCAGCTTAGGATGACCCATTGTTCCTCAGCCAGTACCCCACCTCTGAGAGCTTGATAGTGCAGGCTTCCACTTCCCATGGTGCGTTCCCTTCTGTTCCTCTAGATAGGGAAACCTAGAGGTAGGACACACTTTAGGAAGATGTTTTCTTCCACGAGCCTTGGCGTTGCAGTCGGTAAATACTGCATGCTTATTGGGCTGTTTCTCCCACTCTCTTTGGAAGATAGTTTTGCAGGTGCTGACAAGGTCCCTTATGAGGCCTGGGCTGTACTCTCCCAGGCGGTTAAGGATGAGACAGATGCAGCAAAATTCACCATTAGGTGTGGCCTTTACACGACTGATCGGTTGGACACAGCGGTTTCATCCCTAACGACACCACGCCTGGCTTAGAACATCTGGCTTCTCAGGCGATATCCAGGCTAATTTGATGGACATGCCCTTTAATGGATCTCATTTCTTTGGAGAGAAGGCTGACTCGGCCTTGGAGAGCTTCAAGGACTCTCGTGCCACTGCCAGATTCTTTAGCCTCTCAGTAACACACCATGGCCAGTCTAGCTTTTTACCCTTTCGTGGCAACGGAAGGAGTTTTCAGCCACGCCAACCATATCCCAGCCACCACCCTGCACAGACTTCCAAAGTTGTGCGAAGACATGAATGTTGCTCATTCCGACATCGGAATGAAAGCTAGAAGTCATCTGCTACCCATCCTTCGGCAGCCGCAGCCTCCAAGCACTCCTGGTTTGAGTGTGCAGGACCATGCTATTCAAGTTGGAGGGAGGATCCATCATCATTTCCTCCACTGGAGGTCCATAACATTGAACAAGTGGGTCTTGCAGATCTTTCAGGAGGGCTATTATCTGCCTTTCCTTTCTTTTCCTCCTCATATTCCGCCACTTCAAGAACGGCTGGCAGAGGGAGGATCATCTAACTTTACTCCCAGAGGAAGTTACAGCTCTCCTGGCCAAGGGAGCTATAGAGCGGGTTCTAATTTCAGAAGTAGGCAGTGGTTGTTATTCCCACTAATTTCTGATCCGATAAACAAAGGGTTAGGTCCATTTTAGATCTTCGACCGGCAATCTCTTCCTCAAAAAGGAGAAGCTCAAGATGCTCACATTAGCTCAGGTCTTGTCTGCCCTAGACCAAGGAGACTGGCTGGTTGCATTGGACCTGCAGGATATGTATTTTCACATCCCCATCCTGCCGGGTCACAGACGTTATCTGAGGTTCAAGGTAAGCAACAAGCACTTTCAGTTTACCATGCTACCTTTTGGCCTTACCAGCGTTCCTTGGGTGTTCAGCCTTGGTGGTAGCAACTCATCTGTGCAAGTTTGGTATTTCAGTCTTCCCCCTACCTCGATGACTGATTGTTGAAGGCATCCTCCCTCCAGGCTGTTGTCTCCCACCTCCATACTACAGTGAACCTCCTGCATTCGCTGGGGTTCTCTATAAATGTGCTGAAGTCACACCTGACTCATTCTCAGACGCTCCTTTTCAGTCCAGGATATTCAGGTTAAGAGACAGATATTTCAGCCTCTATCCCGGATTTCAGTGAGATTGACTCTGAGGCTGCTGGGCTTCATGGCCTCCTACATCCTGTTGGTAAAGCACGCCAGATGGCGTATGTGGGCTCTGCAGTGGGACCTGAAATTCCAGTGGGCGCAGCATCAGGGGAATTTCTCCGACATGGTCCAGATCTCGGAGGGAACTGCGAAAGACCATCAGTGGTTGTTGACGTACTGCGATTAGGGCAGAGGCAGACCCCTCTCCCTTTCCCAACCAAATCTCACAGTATTGTATTGTATTGTAATTGCATTTATATAGCGCTTACTACCTCTGACGAGGTGTCGAAACGCTTTTTCGGCGAGTAGCATGCTACTCTGGGACCCATAGAGGATTAGTGTTGAATTAGTATAGTGAACCATTCAAGTACATTTTAATTGGTGGATAGGTGAGTCAGTTAATTGGATTTGGAATGATAGCAGAAGGATAGAGGAGGACAAAGGTTTGTATTTATATAGCGCTTGTTGGCGCACGCTATTCAGGAAGCCTACAAAGGATTAGTGGTGAATTAACATGGTGAAATACGAAGTAATTTCAGTGGTGGATATTAGTCAGTTACTTGGAGTGAGAAGGATAGCGGAGGGATAAAAGGGGAAGAAAGATTTACATTCATATAGCACTTGTTACCCCTGATGGGTGTTGAAGCGCTTTTCTGGCGAGTAGCACGTCACTCCGGAACCCATAAAGGATTACTGTTGAAAATTAGTATAGTAAAAAAAAAATGAAGTAATTTGAGTAGTGTATATGTTATTCGGTTATTTGGGTAGTATATTAGTATAGTTTAATATGGAACTTGAGAAGTGAACATGTTAGGCTGTTAATTTCGATTGAAAAGGATTGTGGAGGGATAAAAGAGTTCCGGGTGGATGGCCAACTCTTTGTGGGAGCTAAACAATGTTGGGTAGTGCAGAAACGCTGTTTGTCGCTGGGTCGTTCTCTGATACGCCCTGGCTAAGAAGCAGCCTCCTGAGGGTTTCAGATCTCACTCTACCAAGGAGAAGGCTGTTACCACTGCGTTGGCGCGGGGCGTCCCATCACTACTGCCTGGACAGTCAGGCCCGCAGGGACGGGCATTTTGCCCGTTTGGTCCTGCAGGACTTCGTAGTGTGAGAAATCTGTCCGCTGCCCACCGCCAGGATGGTATGGCTTGGGTAGCTGTTCAAAGGTCAGGAATCTGCAGCTAGAAGACTATCAGATGAGCAAGTTACTTACCTTCGTTAACTCATTATTTGGTAGAGACAATATCTAGCTGCTGATTGCTTACAGACTCACCCATGCCTCTCTGCTCTGCAGACTCATTTGTTATGACTTAGGGTTTGCTCCCTTTTCAGGGCCCTAGTTATAAGACACATTCAAGTCAGTCACTTCATGGCTCGGCGCTTCTGCCATGGAAAAGGACTCACGTCCATGCGCCTAAGTGACGCCTATGTAGGTAATTGCAATGCCATAACTGACACGCGGACCTGAGCGTCAGGTTAACCAGACATGATTATAGGTAAGGCCACTGGAATTATGCGTCAGGGGAGGGACAAATTATGCAGCAGAGTTGAGTAAATTATGTGTAAAGAAAACGCAAATTATGCGACGTGATATTACTTTATTATTTTTAACTTTTTATCCTTGTTAACACTGTCTGGGCATTGGGTGCATCTTGTTGGAACCAGTTTAACATCCAAATATAGCAATAGACAAAAGAAAGGTGACCAGTCATCCTTTGCAAAAAGGCCATCCATTGTGTGGCACCCTGTGTTGCTGTGTTTTTAATAGCTTTTGAATGGTTTGAGCTGTAGTGAGCCACCAAGACTTTACAGCAGTGGCTCATTGCCCCGTATACACACCATGGGCAACCTCTGGCTAGGCTTGGCTAGAGGCTATGAATAAAAGGGTCGGAGACTGCACAGGGTTCTCTGCCCCTACTTTGACCAAGTGTGTGGGTTCTCATGGTGGTGTCTGTGAGTTCTGCAAGTGCATATAGCAAAAAGAACAATTGATGGACGGAATGCTAAAACAATGTCAAACATTCACCCCCAGAACAAAGTTCTGGGTCTAAATCCATTGTTTCTTTCCCCACTATGCCATTCCAGTTTAGACCCAGCCATATGCAAATCAGTCTTGAGCCTGTTCCCCATGGGAGCAGTCCATCTGAACTGCCACGCCAGGTCCACCCTGGACCGGAAGCATGCATCCTGGGACCGGTTTCAGGGTATCACCACTCATCAGCCAGTCAAGATTGACTCCAGTGGCATGGTAAGCACAGAACCTACATCTGGGCATTATACCCTTTCCACTTAGGGCGTCAAATGCAAAAAGAATATTTGATGGACGGAATGGTGAAACAAGTATACCCAGACGTGGGTCTTAACCCAGCGAGGCTGCATCATCTCTGTGTTAGTACACCTCACAGGTGCCCCTGATGTGGCACTGACAAAGCTGACTTTCTTCACTACAGCATTCCTGTTGTGCAGTATGCAACTTAGTTGTGCATGTGATGGCTTGTCTCATATCCTCACACCCAGAGCATGTCTTTTAGGTTTACTGCCCTGCCCAAAGTCAGATAAAGCTAATTCCAACTCCATTGATCTAGCATTTATACTTACATTGTGTGCAGTAGTGATGAACTGGAAAGCATGTCTACCCCCACCACTACAGTCTTGAAAAACAAAACTGAGGAAACTTGTCCAGGTGGAGAACGATGTGACCCAATGCCTCAGATTTCGAGCTAAGAAGCCCACGTCCATTACGAGCTGGGACACTATCCTGCTAGCCTTAGTTCCTAAATTAGATTTGAAACCCCTGTCAGTGCTAACAAAATGTCTTCTCTAAATAGCTATACACTGACGACTACTGACTATTAACTGCATTTTCTACGGAGCTGAGTGCACACTGGCCCCTCAATCGCTGTTTTCCACTTACCCTTGGGGGACTGGAGAAAAGTGAGCATTGTTTGAGAGATTCGCTGATGGTGGGTGCATGAGACACCCACCCTCGTTTTGGTAGCTCAACGCCTACCATGCTGTCTAGTACTATTGTTCTGCTGTGTTGTAGCATTTGTGCAGTCAGTTTCCCTGAACGGGGCATGACCAGTACCCATTCATATGTTGTCTTGTAACTATTAAGTGGTACTGGTCTGGTTAGGAAAATCCTTCCCTGTAGAATGTGCGCACTTGTTACAGGGAACAACAGAGGTTCCTTATCAATACTTGAAACGACGTTCAAAATAATCATAAAACCATCTTCATGATGAGTTCAATCTTCTTTATTTTATTTTCATTATTTTCAGAAATTCTTCATTTGCTCTAATCAATTCAAATCCAATCAATCATTGTATAAACATCAGATGAATTCGATCACCCAATGCATTTCGGGTCACTCCACGGACCCTTCCTCAGGGGTCTATAGAAATAATAGACAAGAAGCTAATTAATCATAAATCTAAGTCCATACGTGTACATGAAATTATCTAAACTATTGAATTCATACTAAATGGGTAATTACTATCTTTTCTGTGTTGTTAAGCACAAGAACCTGTCTTTTTTTAATTGTCGTGTCACTACATGATCATGACGATACTGTTGACCTTAATCTCCATGTTAAAAATAGCCAGGTTTAATAGCTCTACCATAAAAGACGGTCTATCTGATTCTCAATATGAAACATTGAAGAAAAAAAAAATTATCAAAGAATACTGTAATTAAATGGCGTAGCCGTTATAAAACCATTCGTGAAATGTAGCTCTTCAGGCTATACATTTGCAGTTACTGTCTCCTACTTGCTTATCTGCACAATACAATGCTCACACTCATAGTTGCACATTCAATATGCCGCGTGGCTCAACGATTACGGATAGCACACAGGTTCACGTATATTTATTGGATCAACACTACCCAATTCCGACTTCCCAATAAAAAAGCTTCAACAATACGTGGTCTATACTGCAAGGAAAGAAATCCTCAGCCGCGACTTCTAATTCCTTAAACCTAGCTATGCTAGGCTTTTTTAATGCCAAGTCGGAATTGGGTAGTGTTGATCCGATAAATATACGTCAGGTTCTTGTGCGTAATAACACAGAAAAGATAGTAATTACCCATTTTGTATTAATTCAATAGTTTTGATAATTTCATGTACACACATGGACTTAGATTTATGATTAATTAGCTTCTTGTCTATTATTTCTATAGACCCCTGAGGAAGGGTCCATGGAGTGACCCGAAATGCATTGGGTGATCGAATTCATGTGATGTTTATACAATGATTGATTGGATTTGAATTGATTTGAGCAAATTAAGAATTTTTGAAAATAATGAAAATAAAATAAAGAAGATTGAACTCATCATGATGATGGTTTTATGATTATTTTGAAACTCGTTTCAAGTATTGATAAGGAACCTCTGTTGTTCCCTGTAACAAGTGCGCACATCCTACAGAGAAGGATTTTCCTAACCAGACCAGTACCACTTATGATTTAAGGCACTCTGACAAAGTGCAACGAATGGAGCAGCACTAAATGAATTTAGATATATTTTGTTGAACTGTATATAATCAAGTGTGCACAGAAATCCCAAAAAAATAAATGTCTTGTAACTATTGTCATACATGTTGTGCACAGAAAACACCCAATGCAGAGAAATTTAAAAAAGCATTTCCCTGATCCATGGGTGTACCCATAGCTGAAATATGCCATTAAGCGACATGGACTTCTCTTCATATCTTCGACAAGCATCATTGATTGGATTTGGAATTGAACAGGCGTTACCATTTCTCTTGGTCAATGCTCCAGGACTTTCTGGTGAGCCCATTCCTCCTAACCAACCGCATTGGAGGGAGGTACTGCTTTGGTATCTATTTATAAGATTAATCTTTAGGTAGACGTATCCATCAGAAGAGTAAGTCACTTACCTTCTGTAAGGTTTTTTCAGGTGAATATTATATCTTCCTACAGATTCCTCAACACTTCTACACTCCTTTCTGTCCTTGGGAGGGGTTGTAGACATCTGAGTAACCAGGTCCAATGTAGAATTGTTACACTGCATGTTCACTGCTGAATTAAGTTGACCTTGTCTGGGGGGGCCCCTACAATATCCGCCCGTATCCTGATGCTCCTTTCGCTACCAAAAGGTCACCAGAACTGGTCCACATAGTACGCTGACTGTATCTGCAGTGGACTGGCAGCCACAGATCACCGTTCTGCAGTACCTACAGCTGTGACACTGACCCAATTGGACACGCGCCCCCAGACAAGATGGTGGCAGCGTACCTGAGCTCCGCAACCAGTGTGCGGTATACTGAGGGCTGCGGTAGAGACTGTCCCGAGACGGAATTGAAGCAGCGCTCTCTGACCGAGAACCGGACTGCTCCAGTTGCTTGCTGTGCGAAGGAGCACCCAGCAGCCTGACTCTCGCACCAAGACAAGATGGCAGCCACCAGGCGAGAAGCAGAGGGCCTGGCGGCTTAGATGCGGCAAGACCACTGAGGTACTGGGTGTGAAGTAAGAGCCGGCCGTGCCTCCCGGCATTGTGCCAACATCGCACCGGAGACTGTGGTCTGTGTCACCCTTCCCGCAGCGGTGGTGATGAGTGAGGACGCCGAAACATGAATAGTTTATCTTCGGCAACCCTCTCTAGCAGCAGTGCGGCCCCCGGGGATGGGAGCAGTGGCCACTATATGCAGTACGGACGGCCCGTGGCTGGCGGCCCGGAGGCACAACTGCGTGTGCGCCCTCGGCCGTGGGAGCGTCGCCCTGGTCTGCACGGGCCCCTTGGGGGAACTGCAGCACCAGACTGCCTCCCATGCACAGGTGTAACTAGGGCAGACTGTGGAAGGTGATTACTGGCCCTCCCTCCCTCCTCCCTCCCGTAACGGGAGGTGCGAAACCTGGGACTGAGGTGACGGCCATGGCACAGAATAGGAGCAGAGCCTGGCTCATAGGCTTGGGGCCCGATTACAGTGCTGCCCGGAATCCAATGGGCGGCGGGCCAGTGCCTGCAGAGACCCCATAATTGAACTCGAATCAACTACCCCCACCAACAGAAGCAAGAACCCGCGGGACACCAGAATCTCCAAGGTATGGGGAGATTCCCACTCCCCGATTGCCCAAGAAAGCGGGAATCAGTGAAGCCAACAGCAGTGCTGGGATACCACCCCCCCCCCTCCTCCCCCAAGCCTTGACCCAGCCTGAGCAACCAGACGTGCAACTCCCAACATTTACCTGGTGTCCCACGACCAAGGAACCCCCTCTTCTGGGGGCTCACCTCCATCCCTTGGCACAAGGGGTGGCGTGCACGACCCGGAGGCCTCATAAGGATCTGAAAATGGCCATACTGAACACTCCCAGTGCAGTGCAGGTCCCAAGTGCGGGCATGTGTGGGGGAGATGAATGGTGAGGTATCACCAGGCGTGATCGGATCTGCGACTCCTGACATTGAGATCCGACCACCAGCAAACACAGTGCTGGACCTCGGAGACCCCTGCCTTGAAGTTGAGTCTCTGCCGATGGGAGCCAACACTGGCGTTGGACACAGATAATCCTGACTTACATACTGAAGGCGCAGAGCTGACTGGGGAAGAGACTCAGTGTCCCTGAGAGCTCAGCGACACCACCAGCGGAGACTGAAAAGAGACAGACCTGCTGCTCGTAATACCATCTAAACTGACGGGATCCGTCCCCCAATCCCTCGTCCAAGTGGAAGCGGGCCACTGACTGATCGTTTAGGGAGCTTCCTGAAGGACTGTGCTGGCTCCCCACCTGCTAGCCCCATCAACCATGGGAAAAGATAAAGAAGCAAAGCCGCCCTCAACGTAAACCTGAATGGAGCAGTACACCACAAGCAGGAATGGTGCGGGCGAGGCCGTCCATGGCAAGGCCCCCCTCCCCGAAGGAGATCTCGCCACGAGCCTGCAAGCCATATGGTCCTCACAAGACTCAGTGGAGAACAAAATGGGAGAGGTACGAGTCGACATGGCCCTCCTAAGACAGGACCTCCGCCGTGCCACGAACCAGATAACGGAAGCAGAATCTCGCTTGTCCACAGTGAAGGATGATGTACACTTTTTAAAAGAACAGGTCACACAACTCCAGCCCCACACGAGAGAGCTACACAGACTACCAAAGGATGCGGTAAACCGTTCACGGCGCAACACTCTCCGTTTGTTAGGCATTTCTGGCGCCCAGGCCGCTGCCAGGTGCCCCACACAAGCCAATTATTGCCAGAATCCTCAATTTCAAAGACAGGGACGACATCCTACAAGCCACCCGCTCTCAGATAACCCTGTACTACCAAGGCCACAAAGTCATGATTTTCCCGGACTATACCAGGGAGGTTCAGATGCAGCGCCGATCCTTCTTGGAGGTAAAACAGAAACTGCGAGCCCTGAATCTCCAATATAGACTGAAGTTTCTGGCTTGTCTCAGGGTGGTCTTCCAAAGCAAAACCCTCTTCTTTGACACTCCAGAGGAGGCATGGACCTGGGCAACTGAGAAACGTCTCCTCCAGCCCTATGAGGCCACCTCTCCCCCCCTGCACTGCACTCTGGAACCGCAGCACCCAAAGACTCTAGGCCCCAGAGACAATGCACCCACTCTCGCAGAGGACGGAACAACCACATGGACATGTCCGCCTCGCCCACGGCTGCTGCCCAAGCATCCAATGAACTGCTCAAACTTCCGAGAACCACAGGCCTGCAACAAGACCAAAAAACGGAGGAGATCTGATCGAAAGGGAGGCCCCACTCACTGCTGATTGTTGGATCTGAAGACACTGATCTCTCACAGACCCCAACGATCTAATAGACACCCAGTCTGGAACCAGTGCCTGCAGCCATCTGTAGATTGCATCTATTAAACGCTGCCCTTGACATTAATGGCTCTGGTTTAGCCAATGTGACTTGCTAGAGACTCGAACACATCCTGCCACATGGAGGAGTCCACCACGTAACTCACACACTAAGCCTATGGTTTAGTCTTGTTACACCTTGTTGTAGTTAGGCCGACAGATGTTTCCTTTTAAGAAGTAGGGGAGGGGGTTTGGTTGGGGAAAGCGGTCGGGACCTTTGTCCCAAAGTTAAGTTCAGTTTTGCTGTGTAGGTGCAGCACCCAACTTACAGCATTAGATACATGCACGCATCACCGCCAGTGCAGACTAACTAGGCCTCCAGACTGCTCTGACCCTCAGACACCCTTGCCCGCCAAATATGCTACTGCTACCCCCGCGCTATGTCCATAACCCAATATCAGGGAGAACCCTTGCAAATTCTTTCCTGGAATGTCAATGGGCTCCTTGTCAAAGTGAAATGCATAGCGGTACTGAAGCACTTCCAAAGGCTAGCCCGAAGTCCTTTTGCTCCAGGAGACACATCTCATGGGAAACTAATGCCTCTTCCTTGCCCACCACGGGTTTGGATTTGAACGGGGATCCTGAGGAGCTGCGATTCTCTTGCACTGTACCCTTCCTCTCAATCCCGCCTGTGTAACCCGTGTTCCACAGGGCCGCTTCTTGGCCCTCACTGGGACCCTAGGAGACGCGACCATTAACTTGGTCTCGCTCTATGTGCCTCCAGCAACCCTCACTCCCACCCTGAGCGCTGTGGTCGATACTATCTACTCCCTCCTCCAGGGTTTGACTATAGTTAGGGGTGATTTTAATGCAGTCATTCATCCAACCCAAGATGCCATAGGCACACCATCCCCATATAGGACCCATCATGCTAAACAAATGACGGAATGGGCAGCACAAATAGGGCTATGCGATGTCGGTAGGACATAGAACCCCAGAGTGCATCAATACACTCACAACTCACCAGTCCACCATAACCATGCGCGCATTGACCTGCTATTTATGCCAGCCCCCGACTGTCATGCGGTAACAGATGTCTGGATTCTCCCCCGAGGCATATCTTACCATTCTCCCCTTGTTCTCCAAGTGGGAGATCCCACTGGTACCCTGGCCCTATCTGCCGACTCCATGTCTGGCTCCTCCAGGGTGATAAGTTTCGGCACGAAAATATCAAAAAATACTTTCAGGATAACCAAAACTCAGTCCCCTCACAAGGCACACTGTGGGAAGCTTGCAAAGCCATGATTCGAGGGCCCTCTAAAGGGCCTCTCAAAGCCAAGCGATTGGCAAGAGAGAGCCAGCTCTCCCTCCTGGAAGCCCAGGCGACTCGCCTGGAGCATACCACAGCTGAGACAGAGAGTGGGAGAGAAACCTTCCAACATGAGCTCCTAAGGGAGGAAATAAAACACCTTCAATACTGCCAACTTGGCACAGGTGCTCGTAAATGGAGCTCCCTCAAACATTTTCTAGATCCGACGTGGGAAGAGGCAGGGATGCTGTCTGTCACCGCTCCTCTTCGCCCTTGCCCTTTAGCCACTAGCCTGTCATATCCATGCAGACGAACAGACCCAGGGTTGGCGCTGGAGAGGGGGGGGCATGAAGACCGCATCTCTCTTTATGCGAAAGTTGTTCTGCTTTTCCTTGCAGACCCTGGCCCACTCGTGCCCCAGTTACCTCCAACTTCTCGGCTCCTTTGAGGGGGCCTCAGACCTGTGCCTAAATCCAGCCAAATCGACACAGGTGCCTCTACACATGTCCAGGGAATGCATAGTCTGGCAGACTAACCATGTAAAGCGCCTCTCCTTTAAATATCTGGGCATCAGGGTGTCACTGCTCCCTGAACTCACCTGGTCACTCAATGTTAGTCCCTTACGCCAGAGCACAAAATTTGACCTCCGCAAGTGGCAATCCCTTCCTCTCAACCCGATGGGTAGAGTTGCCAGAATCTTCCACTCCACCTCTCTCATGGATGGTTCCGAACACTGGACAGCATGGCCACAGCTTTTCTATAGGGTACCAGAGACTGCGTATGGTCCTCACCTCCTGTCAATAGGCCCCATACGATGGAGGAATGGGCATGACCAACCTCCTTTCTAAATTATCTGGCCATTCGCCTACAAGTGATACAAGACTGGTTCACAGGCCCCGATTCCTCGCTCACTCCCTGCAGTCACTAGGGCTGTCCTGGTCGCCTGGCGCTCAGCATTGCGATGCACACAGTGGGACTAAAAACTGACACTGCAAACATCCTTGCAGAATGGCACCAGGTGTGATAAAATAGGGACATTAGAGGGCTTCCGCAAAAGGGACTTGATTGGAATCTCACAGCTTAGAGACGTATGGAGAGGAAACCACTTGTGCTCCTTCCAAGATCTACAAAACTCGCATGCATCCCCCACCCAGTTCTATAAATACCCTGCAACTCTGACACCCCCTCACCCCCACCCCCTACACACCTGCAGAGACTACATCCCCAGCAATTTAGTCCCCTAGAAGCCCAAATACTGATCGATGACCTTGGCAAAGGAGAGGTATCCAAGATCTATCGCTCAATTAGTCAATAATTCCCCGATCTCCCTAGGCTCCCTCAGACGTGTTTGGGAGCCCTGGCTGGGCCCCTTGGAGGAGGGGGATTGGAGGGATGCCCTGATGGCCCCCCCGCACAAACCCTATTTCTGGCAGTCTCCGGCTAGTCCAGCTTTACTACCTCCACTGCGCTTATCTGACCCCGACCCGTTTACACTGAGTAAGGCAACTGGCCGCCCCCAAATGCCCACTTTGCCAGGTTGCCACATAGTACCGGATGATTTCTATCACATGGTGTGGGCCTGTGACACCCTCATCCTATATTGGGAGGTAATAGTCTCCGAGCTGTGTATTGTCCTGAGTTGGGAGGTCCCGCTTAGCCAGCAATCCTTGCTCCTGGGAGTCATGGATGGCCTGGATGGGACCCGAGTGGACAACATTTTTCTCGCCACGGCGATTATGATAGCCATACGCGACAGCGTGAAAGGACCATATCCTCCCTATTATCGCAAAATAGCTTAGAGGGGTAGATTGGTGCGCTGCACAAGAAAACCCCATCTACGAAGCGAGAGGCTGTCCTGTCAAGCATTGCCCAGTGTGGAGGAAATGGTTTAGATTAATGAGGTAATTGGTGGGGACGAACACTAAGGGACGATCTTTAGCCAAACATACTTACTAAGACTTCACACTGGAAATAGACAACATTTAATGTGCTAACTGTAAGATCTGTCTTTGCTGCTGTTTTTTAGGTCGAGCAGACCTACGCTCAATGCGTGAGCATTGAGGGTGTCTGCTTCAGACCTATTGTGGCCCGTTATTGGGAATGTGGACACCAATCTGACACGAGCGTAATTCCTTCGCAGTTTTCACCGCGGGAGCGCGCGTTTGACCCGCGCATGCGCAGAGTACCCGCGCATGCGCAGAGTAACTCACAGCCCTTGCTCACACAGACGCAGGCAGGCAGCCCCCACCCCTCTGCATGCACGCACGCACACACAGGCGAGCGCATGCACACGCAGGCACACACATACAGGCACACAGACACTCGCTCACACACACACACACCCCCCCCTCCCCCACAGTCTCACACACACGCACGCACACACACATACAAAGCCCGCCCCCCCCGCACTCGCGCGCATGCTTCCCCCCCCCCGCACTCGCGCGCACACATGCTTCCCCCCGCTCAGCAACCCACTCACCGGCCTCCTTCGTGCGGCGGCTCTCCTCAGCTGCAGGGCCCGGCAGCAGGACTCTTCTTCCCTCCTTCGGCACCGGGGCGGGCGCAGGGTAGGATCCTGCCTGCTCCGGTGCTCCAAACACGGCTCCATCCAATCGCGGCTCTTCCGTGGGAGGCGGGGTAGGCTCCCGCCCTCTTACTTCCTGTTTCCTGTTGTCGCGCCGGCCTGCCTGACTTCCTGGTCGCAGGCCGGCAGAGTGACGGCGGTGATTTGCGGTATTTTTTTATTTTTTTATTTTGGACTCAACATGAAATAGACACAATTACTATGCCCATCGTGAAAGGCACGTAAAGTTAACATTTCATTGAATCCGCGGTGTTTACATTGGTTGCCTAGGAGAGGATTCATTGGAGAGAGCCGAGCACGTGACGAATAGTTGAAGAAAGACACATTTTTATTGGTCTAGATGGATCCTCGCGTCTTATAGGTCCGCGTATACACGTGGTTTAAATGGAAGTCGGCAAACAGGTTCGGCTATCGGGACGATCCTGAGTAGAACCGTGTTGGATTGAGCTTCGAGCAGTGAGACGTAGATAGCGGTAAGAGCCAACAGAAGTGCCCAGCGATATTCAGTGTGGGTCAGCTAGTTGGAATGGAGTTGATGATTTGTTGTTGTTTTTGAATACCGGCAGGGTTGCGAGTGAAAGATTATATTGAAGCCTGGAGGAGGAGAGCGTCATTGTTGTTACACCCATTCCTATGGTAAGCAGCGTCGGTTGATATTAGTTACAAAAGCAACGTTGTGGGATATATGGATCGTAATCCGGTGATTCTGTTTTGTTATAGCACAGAATACACAAGAATAGCTGTTTGGCTTTCTTCAACAGTACTGCGCTTTATTCAACAGTACCACACTTTCGACGTCTTTAAGGTATGCCACATTTGGAGTTTTATTAACGCTAGGCTTGAATAAACGAGAGTTTATTAGATGAGATTCCGTATTCATGTGTTTTTTCGTAGGAGAGTTTTAGTCACTTGAGTGACGACATTCAGTTTAAATTACGTGAGAGGTGACTTCATCATCATTTTGAGTAAGCTATTTGATCATTATGGTAGAAAAGCTTTATTCGAGTTATAGACTCATAAAAGCACAACATGCATATTATAAAAATATCACACTTAATCAAGGCATTTCATCCAATACATTAAAACAGTTGCGCAAGCTTAATCATTGTAAAACAAAACATTATACAAGTAAAACATAATCAAGAAACATTAGGAGAAACAGAAAGGGCTCTCCGCCTAATGGACCAAGCCCACCCCAGGTACTTTGCTATTCCCATGACAATAGGCTCCTCAGAAGTAGTGCAAATGATTCTCTGCGCCTCAGCCGCACTGAATGTCCCAAGGTTCTTACAGATAGGGGTTAACCAGACCCTTCTTGGGGAGGCATAAGCCTTACAAGCAAATAGGAAGTGTCCCACACTTTCCTTAGTTGCGCCGCACGCTGGGCAGCACTGTGTGTTCAAACTCTTCCACCTGCCTGTTAGATCTCTCAACGGGAGGGAACCAGATCTTAATTGGAAAAACAACTTTCTGTCCTTAGGAACGGTTATACTGTCCCAGTAATTTTCTAAAGCAGGACACATTTTACTTTCCAAAAAGCGACCTCCCATTGAGTCAGATTTAACCCTTCTCCAAAGCCTCTCGTCTATCCATTCCCAATATAGTGCTTTAAGTGTGTTTTTACTTGGGAACACTTCCCCCGACGGATTGTCCCAGAGGTTGGAAAGACCTAGTTCACCTAGCAATACCCTTAGGTTTTTCAGCCATGATATTTTATGGAATGTATCAATCTTGATTATTGCCAGGAAGCCTTCCCCATAATGCCTAATTTCAGGGGTGGACCAAAGTCGCCTCCAAAATAAGATGGGACGCAGTCTGGCTCGGTCGGTTACCGATCTTCTTCCCAGGTCAAGACTAAGAGGGATTAATGGTGTACTCTGGGGCAGTCCCGTAATACCCCTAAGAAACCTGTTCTCAGCTATCTGTAATGAGGTTAAGTTGTCAAAACCAAACAGCTCCGCCCCATATAAGGCCGATCCTATTGCCTTAGCATCGTATACAGCGAGGACAGGTTTTATGGGTTTAGTTTTGGATCTATTGTGCTCCACCCGTAAGGCCCCCGATATTTGCTGATGTTTCAAGACCGCCTTTTCTATGTGGTGGGACCAACCATAATTACTTGCGATTTGTACCCCTAGGTAGGTGAACTCCCTTACGACCTCAAGCCCAATATTATTCAAATGTATCCTGGGGCGAGGCTTCTGTCCTCGGGAAAAAGCCATCAACTTGGTCTTGCCTATGTTAACTTCCAGGCCATGCTCCTGGCAAAAGTCATCAAAAATATTCAGGGCCTGTTGCAATCCAGCTGGGGTTTTGGACATTATCAGAGTGTCGTCAGCGAACATCAGGATTGGAACCCTGATGCCCGCCAACGAAGGCGCATCCACACTAGCGTCCTGCATCCTACTGACTATCCCATTGATATATAATGTGAAGAGCAAGGGCGCCATTGCACAACCTTGGCGCACCCCACGCTCCACAGGGAAGTCAATTGAGGATTGGCCATTTGTCCCCCACTGTACTTTGGCAAAATTGCATTCGTGCAACCTCATAATTAAAGTAAGCAATTCTGCGGGAATGCCTATCTTACTTAACACAGCCCAGAGCTTGCCCCTTGGGACTAGGTCGAAGGCAGCCCGCAGGTCGACAAAAGCGACATACAGGCTGCCCCCACCAACAAGAACCGTCCCCCACCGTAACATAGTGAAGCGAAACACTTGGTCGATGGTACTGGTAGCCCTTCGAAAGCCTGCCTGAAAAGGGGAAAGGGAATCATTTTCGTCCACCCAGTCCATAAGTTTGTTTACCACCATCTTCCCAATTACTTTTTGGACGGTGGCAATCCAACTTATGGGCCTGTAGTTGGCTGGAAGGGATCGATCTCCTTTTTTGTGGACGGGTATAATAATGGCTCCCTTCCACTGTTCTGGGACTTGCGCACCCTTTGCAATTGCGTTCCCCAATAGGAGCACATATCTGCCCCACCTATTTTTATCATTTTTAAAAACGTCCGAGGGTATCCCGTCTAATCCCGGGGCCCTGCCCCCTTGAACGGAGCTAATTACAAATTCAACTTCCTTGACTGAAAACAAATCATCCTTGGGAAATACAGCCAAGATTACATCCCCACCACCCCACTCCTTTGTCTCAGCATATTGGGGCCTAAAGTAATTCACCCAATCGGATTCAGCAACATTATTATCCGGTTTTTTTGGGGTACCACCTCTGCCCCACTTTACTATCTTCCAGAAAAGCCTGGAGTCCTTTGCTCCAGAGGCCTCCTTCAGTTCCTCCCAATGCTTCTCATCCCAGTCTTTTTTGGCCAAGGAAATGCTAGTGTTATATTGCTTCCTGGCAGTTTTGATTACTACACTGTCCCTGCTTCTGATAGCATTACCCAGTGTTAGTCTGGCTGCCCTGCACTGTTGGTTAAACCACCCTGCTGGTTTAGAGGGAGCTGTGCGATTACCCTTACATGTTCTCATAAAGTATGGCTTTAGGGTGGCGAAAAGATTATTATGGATTTCAGTGATCGCCCTGGATCCTGGCAGTGTTGCACTAGCTAATTCCATGGAAGCAATTGCTTTGTCCACTTCAGACCCAATGAAATCCATGGAGGCTGCATTCGCCAACACCGAGGGCCATTTCAATCTACGCATATTATTCGCCAGGTCTGGGAGCAACCCGTTACTAGCATGTAGATTAGGCTGAGTGTGCTTCCACCAGGTATGGGTCACGCAGAGAGGGTTGTGATCACTTTCTATCCTGCCCTTGACTTCCATGTCACAAACCCCCTGCCAAAGATTAAGACTACAAATAACGTAGTCTATCCTGCTTCTATTATGACCATTATCATATGTACACACACCTTCCTTATCTCCCTTTGTTCTGCCATTGAGGGCACGCATACCATATTCTAAACACATAGCATTTAAGGAAAGAATATCTTTTGACCAACGTTTGACAGGGGCCAGATTCAGGGAGGGAACACCCCATAAATTGTCCTCTTGCTGCCCTAATGGGTTTTCGGTACTGTCTAGAGGTTCAAAAGTCCTATTTAAATCCCCAGCTATTACTATTCTGTTCCCAAGGGACTTTGATTGCAGAAAATTAAATAGAGCCTCTAAAGTGGGGGAACTCCCATTATTGCAACCTCTGGCATAAACATTATATAAATCTATCACACCCCACTCTACTGAGGAAATTCGTAGCATTTGAATATCTCTGCAGCCCAAGTCCCACATTTTCACAGTAAGTTCGGAACTCTGTCTAATCCAGACTGTGAGGCCTCCTTTGGGTCTACCCCTAGGACCTCGACATGCCGGGATTGAAAAATTTAGATAGCCTTGGAGGTAAATAGGATCACAGGCCCAAGTCTCCTGGAAGAAACACAGTTCAAACCCATTAATGAAGTCGGCCCACGATTGTAACATCAACTTACTCCCCAATCCTGCAATGTTCCAAGATACAAAACTTTCCATAGCAGGGCTATCACCACCCATTATATTAAAAATGGGCAATCCCATGGGACTCAATTGTCCACCATCCTCATCTCCCAAATTGTGATCATTGTCCACAGTATTCTGTTCCGTTAACACCTCACCACTCATGTTCTGCATTAAATCCCCGGTATCTTCCTCTACAGATGCAACCTTTACATCGTCTTCTGTTACCTTCAACACAACATCAGTACTCAATTCCGGGGTTTCGGGGACCCAACTTGGCTTCCGGTGTGAGGGGCATCCCCTTATGTTAAGCTTTGGTCAATATCCCCAGTTCAAACATTGAGTATCTTCCAGATTATTATGATTTGAACCAATATTTTGGGGTTGCCATTGCAATAGGGTAGAGGGTGGGGGTGCAATCATTACCAACGGAGGATTGGTGGAACTATTTATATTCATGGGACCGCCTTTTAATAAGCATGTTTGCCTTGAGTAGAAAAAAGAGAGATCCACAATACCAATTCCACCACTACTTGTACCCCAGCCCTGCCTTGTAATCCAACCAGCCACCCTGGGGTCTTGAAAATTGATGATGATACAGTCACCCCCCAAGTTTTTACTGGTGTACCCAATCCAGTCGATCCTCCTTGCCCCTATTATCAACCCGTCCAGCCCCCCCGGGAGTGGTCTGTTTTCCTTCAACCAGTGCATTACTTTGTTTTTGAGCATCTGGAAGTTTTCTCTTTGACCGACTAGAAGAGGTGGGACATTAGTGAGAACCGCCACGAAAGGGTGGGAATCCGGGGTAAGATTCACAGGAGGAATCTTTCGGGGTTGTTTCTCCATATAAGTCGGTGGTGGTCTATTAACCGGGGCACTAGGACAAGGGTTAGGGATATTTGATTTTAGCTGAGGATTTGTGGATAAAGCTTTAGTTGTCCTGGGGCCATTAAGGCCCTCTGCTCCAATGTTTGTGTGGGGATTGGAAATACTTGGCGTTGGCCGGTGGTTACTTGCAATGGTGTCACTGTTTTGTAGGCCCCTCTTATTCTTGTCCTTTGCCTTAGGGTCTTGGACCTTAGATGCTTCTTCCCTTGCACTAGTGCTCGGACAGACCTGCTCTGGTGAAATAAGCGGTTGACTTGGTCCCTTTGCCTGGGTCTTACTTATAGTGCAGCCTGCTTGGGGGAGTGTTGCAACAACAGGCAGATTTTGTGCTTTTTCCAGAATTTCCTGAGCCCTACTAGACTCAGTTATCTTGGGCTGCAATTTGATTAGTGACTTAATATGGAAAAAATTGTCCAAGGTAGCCTGCTCAAAGTGGTCTAGTCGGTCCATTAACTTATTTACTTTGGCCTCAATGGGTGTCAGAAGCAACCTTAGTAGTTTCTCCAACTCAGGTATCAATGAGTCTATTGGAGAAATGTTCGCAGCCAACCCGTTCCCCTGGGGGTCACTAAATGGTGGATTAGAACTCTCTAAAACTACATTGTCCCCCTCATTTAATAAGTCGCCACTTCCACTTACCCCGCTATGTGCCTTTTGTGTAAATAATGGATTTTTTACCACTTTTCTTACCTTGTTAGGGGGTTTGGAAGGATGGGATTTCCTTGGGGCAGTAATCCTTTTCCTTTTTACACATGGTTTTAGGCCTGTCATACTAGTTTTAATTATGGTTTTCCCTGTAGATGGACGAACAATGGGGTCTATGGGTAGAGATGTGGACAAAGTGGCATTGTCCGATGTTTGTAGTGGGCCGTCCTCAATCTCCAAAGTGGAAGGAGAAGTGTTATATATTTCAATCACCCCAGGCAAAGTTATAGAGGACAGAGGGGTTACCAATGCCGGATAAGCTTGCGGCAAACGTTTTTCCATGGAACTTTTAAGAAGCTCAATGGACAGCCTACGATCTGCACGTTTTTCTGCCAGTGAGATCTCTTTGTCTATTTCTTGGTTGGGACGATTAAAAAAGAATTTGTCCAAGGGACCTAAGATGGTCGTACCACCCTCAGAATGGGGAGGTGGTAAGCTGGTGGTATTTAACATGTGAGACATTATTGGTAGGATTTACAAGTACATAAACACAGTGGGGCACACAATAGAATGAATCAATGGGGTCCCGAGAATAAAAAACAATAAAACACAGATCTCAAGTCCTACTCGTCAGTGGGGTGGCCCAGCCCGGCCTCCTTCGGCCCCGGACGGCCACAGACGGTCCCGCCCTTGTCCCGGGCTTCGCCCGCGCGCGTCCCGCGTGCGCGCTCCCCAGAGCAATTATATAGTTAGAGGAGGTGGGGGCGGGAAGAGGACCAGCTGCGGCAGATTAACAACACACTGCCCGCTGGTCCTCGCAGTCCCGCTGGAGTCCGGTTTCAATCACTTCACCGCCCACTGGCCCGAGTCTCCTTCCTTGAGCGGCACCCGCGAAGCGGGAGCCGCGAAAAGTGGACAGATTAAGGCTGGAGTCCTGGGGGTATGACGGCAATCACACACACTGCTCCCGTAGTTTGCCAAGCAGAGGAATCCGCCGAAAAACAGGTAGCGCAGCACTTATCAGAATCCGGGAGGTGGGGGCGGGAAGAGGACCAGCTGCGGCAGATTAACAACACACTGCCCGCTGGTCCTCGCAGTCCCGCTGGAGTCCGGTTTCAATCACTTCACCGCCCACTGGCCCGAGTCTCCTTCCTTGAGCGGCACCCGCGAAGCGGGAGCCGCGAAAAGTGGACAGATTAAGGCTGGAGTCCTGGGGGTATGACGGCAATCACACACACTGCTCCCGTAGTTTGCCAAGCAGAGGAATCCGCCGAAAAACAGGTAGCGCAGCACTTATCAAAATCCGGGAGGTGGGGGCGGGAAGAGGACCAGCTGCGGCAGATTAACAACACACTGCCCGCTGGTCCTCGCAGTCCCGCTGGAGTCCGGTTTCAATCACTTCACCGCCCACTGGCCCGAGTCTCCTTCCTTGAGCGGCACCCGCGAAGCGGGAGCCGCGAAAAGTGGACAGATTAAGGCTGGAGTCCTGGGGGTATGACGGCAATCACACACACTGCTCCCGTAGTTTGCCAAGCAGAGATCATTATTCTTTACATCACACAGGGCGCACAAGGTGTTTTCGTTTCTTTGGTGATGGTGCTAACCTTAGTTGCATTTGAATATGTTGGACTACCAGCAAGACTGTATCTGATGTGCCTGTATCTTTTTTCGTTTACAGCATTACTGCATTGGTTACGATTATCTTTCTGTTTAACAATTAACTGAAAACTGAATGAAGCATGTAAAATGAAATTCAGCTAATGTATTTCAAATAATGTGAATGAATATTTTGAATTGTGGTTTATGATTTCAAAAAATGTTGGCAAATAAATTGCAAATGCTTATCATGTCAAGAATGCATTGAAACAGGCTTATATTTTTTGAACAATTTATAAAGTAGTGCGCATCTAAGTCTTAGTTAACTTGGTCGTTAACTAGCCATTTAGTGTCTTCCAAGATAGGGACATGGCCCAAACATCTTAGTGGAAAATACCATTCCTTCGCCGTCTTACACAGACCGCGCTATCTCCAGAACTCACCCATTACGTGCACCATACTAAACTCCCTCACCCTCACAACCCCACACCCTCACCCACCCTCACCCTCACAACCCCACACCCTCACCCAGCCTCACCCCTCCCCCTCACATCCCCCTCACTCCCCCTCCCCCTCACACCCACACACCCTCACCCTCACACCGCCTTACCCTCACACCGCCTCACCCTCACACCCCCTCACACACCCTCACTCACCCTCACACACCCTCACACACCCTCCCCCTCACACACTCACACCCCCTCACACCCCCTCACACACCCTCACACACCCTCACACACCCTCACACACCCTCACCCTCACACATCCTCACCCTCACACACCCTCACACCTCCTCACCCTCACACCCCCTCATCCTCAAACACCCTCACACACCTTCACCCTCACACCCCCACACCCCCTCACACCCCCACTCACCCTAACTCACCCTCACACACCCTCACCAGCATAGAATAACAAAAGATAGCAGAGCATAACAGAACACAGCACAGCATAGCATAACAGAAAAAGCATAGGATAGCAAAACATAGCATAGTATAACAAAAAAAGCATAGGATAGCAAAACAAAACATAGCATAACAAAACAAAACATAGCATAGCAAAACACAGCATAGCATAACAAAACACAACAAAACATAGCACAGCATAACAAAACATAGTATAACAAAACAAAGCATAGCATAACATAACAAAGTACAGCAAAACAAAACTAAGCATAGTATAACAAAACATAGCATAGCATAACAAAACGCAACAAAACATAGCAGAACAAAACATAGAATAACATAACAAAACATAACATAACATAAAACAAAGCATAGCATAACAAAACATAGCATAACAGAACACAACAAAACATAGCATAGCATAACAAAACACAACAAAACATAGCATACCTAAAACACAACATAGCATAGCATAACAAAACAAAGCTTAGCATAACTAAACATAGCATAACAAAGCATAGCATATCATAATAAAACATAGCATAACAAAACATAGCATAGCAAAACAAAGCATAGCATAGCAAAACACAACAAAATATAGCATATCATAACAAAACACAACAAAACAGCACAGCATAACTAAACACAACAAAACATAGCATAGCATAACAAAACAAAGCATAGGATAGCAAAACTAAACATAGCATAACAAAACAAAGCATAGGATAGAAAAACGAAACATAGCACAGCATAAAACAGCATAACATAATAAAACATAGCATAACAAAACACAACACAACACATAGCATAACACAACAAAACATAGCATAGCTTAACACAACAAAACATAGCATAGCTTAACAAAACACAACAAAACATAGCATAGCAAAACAAAACATATAATAGCATAGCAAAACATAGCATACCAAACACAACAAAACATAGCACAGCATAACAAAACATAGCATAGCAAAACAAATCATAGCATAATAAAACACAACAAAACATAGCATAGCATAACAAAGCATAGCATAGCATAACAAATCAAAGCATAGGATAGCAAAACATAGCATAGCATAACAAAACAAAACATCGGATAGCAAAACAAAACATAGCATAGCATACAGCATCACTCCGCACCACCAAAGCATCACTCAAGGGCATCACACCATCACTATGCGCCACCACAGCATCACTCGTTTGCCATCACATCACTCAGCGCCACCACAGCATCAATCTGTGCAACCATTCAACAACACCTGGTTCACATATGTTCTCTCAATGTTTCAAGCTTTATTACCAATGTAACAAAAAGATGATATATTTCACTTCTGTTCTTGGATTTTTGTCACAATAAAATACAATGAACATAATGTTCACAAAAGTTATTTACAAAACTTTAAGCTATTGCCATTATAAATTACAATAACTTTCATTTAAGTATTAATTATTGAAAAAAAATTAAAAGCCATTGTTATTTGTAATATCAATACATGTAAGTCACGTAAATACAACACATATTGCATTACAAATGCTATAGGTGTCACATTTGCGAAAGTTATAACTATTGGCATTGTAAATGACAAAGCTATTAATTTCGCTATTTTCAAAACCAACACATAAATATAAAATGTCATTTCCAAGACCAATAGCTCAAACTTTCCTAATGCGAGACCTATTGCATTGCAAATGCTTGTTTTGTATTTGTATACCTTTTAAAACCAATAAAATGTGCTATGAAACAAAAAGTTTATCTTGTCTCTGCTTCTAAGGGTTTAGAAGAAATTGATGAGAAACTGGCATCAGGGCACCCGAATGGCACTTAAAAGCTCAAGTGATGTCATTGCTAGTCAGTAAAAAATACTGATATGGAGCCGATGCCACATACTATGCAGAAAAACTATTGTAAAAATGCCTGGACCTAGTCTAGCACATGGGGATATTCAGAAGGTGAAGAACCTACAGGTAGGTATCTTCTAAAAAAGATAGTTTATGAAGGTAAGTAAGTTGCTGTTCCAGAGTTGCCCTGAATCTTGGAACAACACATGAAATTGAGTCAACATCTCTGTAGGATTACAAATCCATGTTTTATTATGATCAGTAACATACTTTCTCAGCTGTACTAAGTAGTTGTATAATAGTTAATTACTAACCATTTACTGCTAATGTTGGTTTCAAGGAATAGCTGGAAATGTCTTTTTTTCTATATGAATTTTGTTTGTAAATCCAAATATTCCGTTTTGCATCATTGATATTTAAACATTTAATATATGATTTAAGAATCAATTTTGTTTTCTGTTTTTGTTTCCATCAGGAGCAACACTTAGTTTGTTTGGTTCTTCTAAAAATGGATTTGGCTTCAAACAAAGTGACCTTGATATTTGTATGAGACTTGATGGTCATGAAACAGCAGAGGTAATCCTAATCTTAGTTTTTTAAATTGTTACTTTATCAAGTTCACAAGCATGTAAAGGATGAGCTTAAAGGTAGCAAACATACATACATCACCTAATTGTATACATGTTGTTTTTCAAAAGAGAAATGTGACCTCTGGCTCTAACCTTCAACCATTCTGTTGCTGTTATTAACCAAGCCATTTCCAGTAAAATGTGTTCTTCTTAAATTAGCAGTATGTCAGTCGATCACTTGGTGTTATGCTTTTTTGGGGTGGAGGGAATATGTGATTCTCATCCTTCTCATACAAGTCCCAGAGTCCAGCCTTAAAAAACTTTTGCATGTGCGTTTGCAGGATTGCATTTTATTTGGGCACGAGTATGTTTTTAATTGTTTTGGATTGTTTCCAGATCTTGTGACGTTCTCAAAATGACATATTGTAGAAGGAATAAGAGAAAATTAATTGGGTGCTCTCTTAGATAATCAAATGTACATAAAAAAACAGTGTTCATTGAGTGTGCACTTTTGATATGTGTTTAACCCCTAAATCAGCTAATGAAGGAATGTTTTTCTACTAAACCGGGGAAATTAGTTTGAAATTTTACTACTTTGATCTTAGCTTTTTAAAGTATGTGCTGATATTGCTAGTGACATGTAAAGAGGATACACCTCACAGGAGCAGCTAGTTGGTACACATATTTATCTTTTACAATATATTGGGCAGGGTTCAAATCATTGATACATGTCCTCTTTCACAATGGGGCATGCCTAAACTTATGGTCAGAAACGATGGGCTGGAGGTTCAACCAAATGTGTCCATTGGGCGTTTAATATCTAGGTAGGATCTATAGCCGGCTCCTTATTTCTTGGAGTTTGTTGTTGCTGATCTAACTCCTTATAACTTAGTTGGTCCTCCGCCACAAAGGTTACTACACATCCCCAGGAAGTGCTATTTTTGCATCGTATGATCATCATTGTTGATCATAATGAAAAAGTTCCTAGTGAACATGAAGGAAAGTTTCAATTCTATTAAGGACAGAGGCGAGGATTGTGCTCTACATTCTTTATTTTCACAACTGCAGTGTTCAAATTTCATGTAAAAAACTATCTTTCCCATGAGACCTCGGGAAAGGTTAACAACAAAGGTGAACCAATCGGCATCACTGGACTCCTGAGAGGCACAAGGCTGCTGGGATACGTCCTCTTTCTCGACTGCAATCCTTCAGGCCGTCATCGAATTCCACTACTCCCTTTTAGCGAGCTCGGAACCTACAAAAATTCAGAGGAGAAACAGATGAATCTGAATTGGATAACCCGGGACTTGCACAACCACAACCAAGGGAAAACAGCATATCAGAAGAATACAGTTCTGTACATTGACCATACTTAGGGAAACTCATATCTTGTTTAAGTATAGAATTACAAGGAGATGTAAACTCATACTTCTACCTTACGAAGGTACCGAACCTTTCCATTACTATATGTCTGTTGAACTGGGTGGATAAAAGGCTGATAACCTCAGGAAACACCCGTCAGGAATAATCCTCGCCTCCATGTCCTGAATAGAATCGAAACTTTCCTTCATGTTTGCTAGGAAAATTTTCATTCAATGGCAGGACCAGAGGCAAGGATTATGCTTGTTCAAATCTTGTCACCCACCTGGGAGGCCATGTCCACGACTAGTTTGAAATAGAATCTCTTGAACATGGAATCTGAAAGTCCGAGGCATTAATTATATCCTGAGGTGGGCCCGAGATAAAAAGCTTTGGAGGCCATCACCCCTCTGACTGAATGGGCACCAAAGTGCAAGATGTCAATACCCGCTTCCTGAATGACCCATCTGAGCCATCTAGCTATGGTGGGAGAAGAGTCAGCCTTGAAGGGTTTCCTTAGAGAGATGAATAACTGGTTCTCCCTGTGAGGGCGGTTTTCATCTGTCATACTTTTGTAGGCTTTGAGACAACACACTACACATAGCTTAGGGTGCCTGTCAAAGGCAGGGTACAAAATAACCTTGGAGCCTGACTTGGTACGTCCAGAAACATGGAAGGTAACTCCTTGAGGGGTGAAGATTTGACCAGGAAGGTCCAGAGCCCTCACGTCAGACATTCACTTGCAAGAGATCAAGCACAGAAGCATGGCTAACTTCGCTGATAACTCCTTCCTGGACAGATATTTATTCGCCTGCCAGGATTTAAAAAGTGGTAGTACTTTGTTGACATCCCAAAGTTTAAAATATCTGGGTTGCGGGGAGAGTGACAGGCAAACGCCTCTCATGAGTTTGCATACAACTGGGTGTTCGCCCACCGATTCTCCCTTCACTGGGGCATGGCCCACCGAGATCGCTGATTGGTAGGAGTTGATGGTGCGATATGCCAAACCTTCAGTGGCCAGGGAAGCCAGGAAATCCAATACGTGGACCACTTCGCACCCCACGGGATCTTGAGGCTTCCTAAGGCACCAACCCACCCATTTGGACCACGCTGATCTGTATTGTTTGTTGGTGCTCTGCCCATGCTGCTGACAGAATGCTCTGAGCTTCTCCTGATAGGCCTCGGAGTTTCCAACGTTGCCTGAAATCAGCCAGGCCACGAGGGGCATCCGATTCTGTAGGATCAGGTGATGTGGATTTCCCTGGGGAATCCCAGAGAACCATCCGATCTTGAGGTAGGATTGGAGAATCCCTGGAAAGTTCTAGAAAAACTGCAAACCATACTTGTGATCTTCAAAACGGGGTGATCAAGAGCACTCTGGCCTGCTGTCTGCGGACTTGAGCCGACAGGCGCATTATCATGAACGGAGGGAAGGCATAACCCACCTCCTTCCACCAATTCTGAAGAAAGGGTCCAGCTTCCCGCTTAAGAATTTGGGAAGCTGATGGTCTAGGCAAGAGGCCAACGAGATCTGCTGAGAAAGGTCCCCAGAGGGAGTGCAACCTCCGTAAGACTCTGGGGTAAAGCTGCACAGGCTCATGTCTGTCCATGCTCTGGAGCACAAATCTGCGATCACGTTGGACGCACTGGGAAGGTATTTTGCAGAGACGTTATGATCGAGGAAAAAGGTCCAGAACTCCTTGGCCATGTCCGCTAACGCCTTTGATTTCATGCCGCCCAGTTGGTTTATATTTTCAAAGGACAAGGGAAACCCAAAAGGAATGCCACTGGGGTCCTTGGGCAGTAGTTTATTTTACGGAACAGAGGACCCTAGTAAATAGAGATCAACCGAATGATAGACATATACTGGATAGTATATATGACTTCTGTCCAGCCGGACAGAGTTTTTTATTTTTCAATTTTTCAGGTTAAGTGTGTAAGTATAACATTTATACAAAAGTGGGCACAACCTGTGACCCACAAAGGACAAGACAAAACATATGACAAAACAATTATGTAAAAGCACACAAAAGCGGTCTTTACTAGTAATCCATTTTACAGACTGGAATTAAATCATAGCAACCCATTGTTTAACACAATACGTGAATTGAAACAAACATATGGTGCAATAAGGTCGACGACGTTTCGATGCAATATCCAAATGCATGCATCATCATCAGGACAAAAACTGGTGTGTCAAGTTTGTCTTGAGAGTTTTTTACAATTTCATTACCCCTATGGCAATTTACATAATGTTGAATTGACATTTAGAGACAGCATGGCAGAAATGGGGAAAAAAACGGGGAAAAAACATAAACAAAGAAATAATTATTTTTGGAACTTGGCTAGGTATGAGTACATTTTACATAATCTGCCAGCAAAGTACTCAGTGCTGTGGTGAGGTGGTAAATACTATATACAGACTGTGTGCCTTATTGGCACATGCTTGTGACCATTTAGTGATGAAGTGGTGACAGGTTCTAGTTTCATTAGACCGGACATTGTGAGGAGTATGTGGGTTTCGGCGTATTTGATTGGCACATGCAAAAGGGAGACATGTGATATTCGGCGCAGTTGGATATGAACATGCTTGGGGTCTAGCATAATAAACAAGTGGCGATTTGCAGTGAATTCATAACAGCGTCGCAGTGAAAGGGCTCATTGCTAGCGCAATGTGTTTTATTCAGACCAATGAACAGTAAACTATTAACACATGCAAGGGTAGACACATGTGCTGTTCGGCGCGTTTGGCTTTGTACCTGCTAGTTATCTGGCAAAGTGGGCCGAAGTGATTGTCCATATTTCATGTGGGACGGCGCAGTGACAGGGCTTGTGATTGATCTCGAGCGTAATGTGAAAACCGATGGCTAGAGAATTATTCTCAAGTTTTACCTTAACTGTGCATAATAGCATTCCTGGGGGTACTCAAACTTTCAAACATAGTTGATAGCTATGAGAGCTAAAAGTTATCTGTTACAATGTACCCGCGTGTGAGAGATTACTCACAACGCCTTCGCCGGTGGGAACTATGGGGAGAAAATACTATAATTAGTCGAGGGAATGTGGACAAGGTCGAAAACGCCGTGAACCCTCGCGAAACTTACTTATAATGATGGAGCCGTGCTCGTGTTCTCGGCGATTCAAAAATCCATAATAGGGTTATCTGGAGAAGCAGAGGTAAAGCAGGGATTAGGGAGTGAGGCAGACCTTCCGCGCTACGGGGTTAGGGGGAGCGGGGGAGCTCGAGCATTACTTACAGTGCGGGCATTGCTTGATAGCCGGACCGGTGGGTTCTGGCGGGGATCGCTTCCTACCCGCTGGAGGAACTTCGTGGTAATAATAAAGGACGGACTAGAAATAATAAGAGGACTACAGCTAAATGGTGGCCATCTTAAAGTGGTGAATATTCTCAGTGCTGAACATGATTCCAGTATAAAGTCAATATACATTAATTCTGCGAGGAGGATAGTGGCTCAGTGGGGCCGGCATGATCCATGTTATCACAAATTCGACCCTTAACAATCAAGCTTAAAAACCGATGGTAAGGTGAAGAAGGAAAAGTGATTAGGCGTCCATTGTAGAGTGGTGAAAATGGAGTGACCCAAGTGAAGTGAAGTGCTCAGTGACCATCTAAAATTATATCTTATTATACATATTCTAACAAAAACATATTTACAAAATGTACTGGCTCAGTTGAGCTAGAACCCGGAAGTTATATTAAAGCAGAGAGGTCCAATCCTCAACTCTGTTGAGCCCCTTTCGTATACTGTCTGTTCTCAGGATCCAATGCAACTCCTCCTTGTTTAAGATTTGCGAAATGTCTATTCCTCTTGGGGGAGCCTTGACCTGTGTGATTACAGTCCATGTAAAGTCGTTTTCTGAGTGCCCTTTGTCTTTGAAATGTTCCACCAGAGGTGCATTGGCAGTTTGGCATCGGATTCGACTTCTATGTTGTCCCATATGCAGCTTGATCTTCTGGCTGGTCTGTCCTATATATATCATAATGCAAGGACAAAAAATTGCATACACCACATTTTGTGAATTGCAGTTTGTAAAGTGATGTCTCATATATTTGATTGTACCGTAAGTGAATATTTTTCCTTCTATGGTTGTTTCACACGAGATACATTGACCACATTTTGCATGGCCTTTCAGAGTGGGTAGGTTCCACATGTCATTTAAAGTATTTCTTGTGTCGGGTTGGTGAAGTGAAGCACACACCAAATGATCTTTTATGTTTTTAGCTCTCTTGAACGCAAACATCGGTCGGTCCAAGTTGAGGATGCCAGCATTTAAAACTGGCCAGTGCTTTAAGACACTCTTCTTTATGGCATTAGATGCGGGAGAGAATGTGGTCACACAAGTAATTTTCTCATGAGCATTCTTAGGGTGGGGTTCTAGTAGGGTGTCCCTTGGACAGTACCATGCTCTTTTCAATGCCCGACGCACCAGTTTGCGTGGGTAGCCTCTATGTCTCAACTTTTGACTCAAAGTTTTTGCTTCCGCAAAATAGTCCTGTTTATTGTAGCAATTCCTCCGTATACGGAGGAACTGTGAATAGGGTAAGGAAGCTCTGAGGGCACGAGGGTGGTGACTTTTATAGTTTAGTAAAGTATTCCTTTCCGTAGGTTTACGATGGAGACATGTTATTAATCGTCCTTCAGAATGTTTCATTTCGATATCAAGAAAGGGCAAGGATTCCTTGCTGGTGGACATGGTGTACTAAGTCCTCCACTGTTGTTGTTAAGCCAGTGAGTGAATTGATTTAAAGAGGTCTCTGAATCTGACCAGATCATAAAGATGTCATCAATATACCTCTGCCCAGTTGGTTTATGTAACGGACGGCAGAGACATTATCCATCTTGGGGAGGACGCTGCAGCTGACTTTGTCCTTTGACCAGCACTTGATGACGAAGGAGCCCGCTAATAGTTCTAGACAGTTGATGTGGAGTCGCTGAACCTCCGTAGACCACTTTCTTCCTGTAAAGGATTCTCCGCAGCGAGCCCCCCAGCCTGATTTGCTGTCATCAGACTCAGACTATGTCCGGTGCTGAGGCGAAGATGGCTTGCCCGTTCCTGGCCTCCATATGGTCTAACCACCACCTCATCTCTAATTTCACCTTCTCCGCGAGGGGAACCTGTTCTGCATATTGCAGGCCCTTCCTCAAGTGGCTGGCCTTTAGTAGCTGAAGGGCTCTGTAGTGGAGAGGGCCCGGAAAGATGGCCTGTATTGAGGACGACAGGAGGCCCACTATCTTGGCGACCTGTCTCAGAGAAGTGGTAGGTCTGGCTAGGGTCCTGCTGAGTTCCCACTGGATTTTTTAAATCTTTCTGGATGATAAACTTAAGGTTTGACTGACTGAATCAATGACAAAGCCTAGGAAGGTAGTCTGCTTTTGCGGTGTACGGAGGGACTGCTTCTAGTTGATTACGAAGCCGAGTCCCTGTAACAAAGCCACTGTCGTCTGAAGTTGGCTCGTGAGTAAGGATGGGGACTGAGCCAATAGGAGATCATTGGGGTAAATGATAAGGCGGAAACCCTGACGTACTGTACCGCGGGCTTGGGGACCTTGGTGAAATACCAAGGTGCAGCGGACAGTCCAAAAGGAAGGGTAGTGAACTCGTAGACCTGACCTTCCCACTGAAACTGAAGGAAACGCCGTGTGGGGGAAAAATCGGGACCGCCAAGTACGTGTCCTTTAGATCTAGGCCCACCATCCAGTACTTTGGGCGTAGGAGGCCACGCAGCAGGTGGATCCCCTCCATTTTGAAATGGCGGAACGCAAACCAGTTGTTAAACTCCTTTAAGTTGATAACTGGCCGCAGGCCCCCATCAGATTTGTCTACCAAAAAGATGTTGCTTAGGAAGCCCCTTGTATGGAGGGAGGAGCAGGCGATCGCCCCATTGCGCAGCAGGTCTACCACCTCCTTCTCCACTAGGGCGTCCTGTCTGGGCTGCTCCTGCGTTTTCTTGAAGCCTCTGGAAGGGGCTTTGGTGTAGAAGCAGCCTGTTGAGCACCCCCTACCACAACCAACCCGACGAAAACCTTTGGGTAGAACACTCTCTTTATGGAGGCCTGCACCGTGTCCAGGGTAGTGAATGTTGTCACAGATTTTGTTAACTCCTTAACAAACAGCTCCCCGAAGAGCCCCCGGTGAGCCATTGCTCCAGCCTCTGAGGAAGGGAGGTCCCCAAGTTTTGGGTCCACCTTTAATAGTAGGGAGCGTCTCCTCTCAGTTGAGAGGACGCAGTTGGCATTGCCTAGAAATGCAATAGCATGCTGGACCCAACCTGACACGGACTTGGGAGAGAACGGTGAATTGGATGCCTTAGCTTCTTCTGCAAGGTCCAAAATCTTTTTGAGGGACCTGCAAACATCAAGGAGCTTGTCCTGGCATGACCTCCAGGACCCATCTATCCCTTTCTTGGGGTCTCAAATGTATTTCTGTAGGAAAGTGGCCATTTTAGAGTTGATCTCGTAGACCTGACCTTCCCACTGAAACTGAAGGAAACGCCGCGTGGGGGAAAAATCGGGACCGCCTAGTACGTGTCCTTTAGATCGCCACTTTACCCGCAAGAGCGGGTCGTGGGCATTCTGCCCAAAGACAGGCCCTGACCTCATTCTCCGTAGCCAGTTGCCTTAGGAAACCTCTGAACTGGGCTACCTTATCCCCAGGGGCTCTCTCCCAGGAACGCGGGTGGAGGAGGTCGTCAGGAACCAGCATATCTGAGGGGGGTTCTACACCACTCGCCGGAAGGCGCCAGGGCAGCGAAGGACCTGCTTCCTCGGTGGACTCGGTGGGTGAATTTTCACCATTGTTCCCCCAACCGCCTTGCGGGGATAAAGGGGCTACCTCGTTTAGCTGCTCGGGTTCAGGGGGTGGGCGGGCTAGGAAGGCCTTTTCAAGTCGCTCAAAGGGGTTCAGGTCAATGGTCGACTCCTGTTAGCGCTTAGGGGCGCGCATGAGGGTCTTGGCGTGGCCTCTTGGAGGGGGTTAGCAGCGTAAGAGTACGCTATCTCCATGAGGCTCCTTTCATAGGGACCTATGGCCGCTGCAACTGCCTGGTGGATTGAGGCATCCACAGCCTTGCAGAACTCTTTGTCCAGGGTGAGGACTTGCAAGGACTCCTCTTCAATGTAAACCCCATTCAAAGCACCAGAAAAGGGTTTGACAGGGCTATGGAGAAATGCTCGGTAGTTCCTTACTGACTTAAATATTTTGGTGAGCCAGTGGTTCTAGGTTTTGGCGTGTTTAATAGCCCTGAGTTTTATTTGCGCAAGCATGGGAGATAAGGAGGCGAAGATTCCCTCCCGGGGCTGGACTCACCCACTTGTACAGGGTATCCACCACACCTGGGCTGGGCGCAAATGGCAGCCAAAGAACAAACACAACAAGTGAAAACAAGCATTTACAATGCAATGGTCTCAGCATTATTAAAGGTTGAGCTAATGGCATTGCTCATGATTTTTTTTTAAATAATAAATAAATGGCATTGTCATTTACAATGCCAATAGCTTAATCGCTCGCAAATGCATGACCTATTGCATTTACACCCACACAGAGCCACATACACAAAGCCACCCACACACACATAAAGCCACCCACACAGAGCCACCTACACAGAGCCACCCACACATTGAGCCACCTACAAAAAAAGCTATCCACACAGAGCCACACACACACAGAGCCACACACACACAGAGCCACACACACACAGAGCCACACACACAGAGCCACACACACAGAGCCACACACACAGAGCCGCACACACAGAGCCGCACACACAGAGCCGCACACACAGAGCCACACACACAGAGCCACACACACAGAGCCACACACACAGAGCCACACACACAGAGACACACACACAGAGCCACACACACACACAGAGCCACACACACACACAGAGCCACACACACACACAGAGCCACACACACACACAGAGCCACACACACACACAGAGCCACACACACACACACAGAGCCACACACACACACAGAGCCACACACACACACGGAGCCACACGCACGGAGCCACACGCACGGAGCCACACGCACGGAGCCACACGCAGACAGAGCCACACGCAGACAGAGCCACACGCAGACAGAGCCACACGCAGACAGAGCCACACGCAGACAGAGCCACACGCAGACAGAGCCACACGCAGACAGAGCCACACGCAGACAGAGCCACTAATGAACCAAGCTTCTGCTAACTAAAGCCATAATGCCATCACTGATAGATATATGTAATGACCATATGGCTAGGCCCTCCTCATTAAGCCTTGAGTTTCACCCATCAAGTATGAAATCAAGGCAATGTTCCTGAGTTAAAGTATAGCCCATCTCCCCCTTGGAAATACATACACATGGTAGCCGCTCAGGCAAGAGACATTATACCCGACACAATTCATCAAAGACTAGAAAATCCAGGCATCAAGCAAAACAAAGCAACATGTTCACTAAGTAGGCTTACCGGTATAAGACTGTCAGCAGGTCTGCAAGAGACAAGACATCACGGCAGGAAGGATGGGGGACGAATAGCTTCACCGGGCCAGTTTAAATACTCCCGGCTGATGACACAGCCAGGGGAGCAAGCACAGCCAGGGGGCAGGGGAGCAAGCACAGCCAGGGGGCAGGGGAGCAAGCACAGCCAGGGGGCAGGGGAGCAAGCACAGCCAGGGGGCAGGGGAGCAAGCACAGCCAGGGGGCAGGAGAGCAAGCACAGCCAGGGGGCAGGAGAGCAAGCATGGGCAGGGGAGCAAGCACAGCCAGGGGAGCAAGTACAGCCAGGGGAGCAAGCACAGCCAGGGGGCAGGAGAGCAGGCACAGCCAGGGGGCATGAGAGCAAGCACAGCCAGGGGGCATGAGAGCAAGCGCAGCCAGGGGGCATGAGAGCAAGCGCAGCCAGGGGGCATGAGAGCAAGCGCAGCCAGGGGGCATGAGAGCAAGCACAGCCAGGGGGCATGAGAGCAAGCGCAGCCAGGGGGCATGAGAGCAAGCGCAGCCAGGGGGCATGAGAGCAAGCGCAGCCAGGGGGCATGAGAGCAAGCACAGCCAGGGGGCATGAGAGCAAGCACAGCCATGGGGCATGAGAGCAAGCACAGCCAGGGGGCATGGGAGCAAGCACAGCCAGGGGGCAGGGGAGCAAGCACAGCCAGGGGGCAGGGGAGCAAGCACAGCCAGGGGGCAGGGGAGCAAGCACAGCCAGGGGGCAGGGGAGCAAGCACAGCCAGGGGGCAGGGGAGCAAGCACAGCCAGGGGGCAGGGGAGCAAGCACAGCCAGGGTGGTGCAAGCTGTAGTGGCCTCCCGAGGAGAGCCCTAGCACTCATTATTTTACAAATTAAGCACTGCTCCCAGTTCCAGTTGCTTTTGGTCCAGTGCCAAGCCGAGTTAAGAGTATGGCTTGATGTTTTTTCAGGAGCTATGAAAGGTATTGTAGAACCAGGAAGAGTTCACGGCAGAGGACCTAGTCACATAAACTGCATGGTACCCTAAGCCTTCGTCCGTGACCAGGTGAGTCGGCTGTGGTGTGAACAGTGTGTTTTACATTCTCACAGTCACTCCTAAACTCGACCGTGGTTCTTCATTGTTGGAAACCTGATCGGGAGTCAATGGAAAGTTAAGGAGAACATTAACTTTTCAAGGGAATAAAATAAAAAATGTAGCTGCTGTGGGTGTAATTCCGACTTTTTCTCCCTACTGCGAGTTACTACTTTTGTAAAACTTGCATCAGGGCATATATTTACGAAAGGTGGAATTTATCACACTGCCATCTTGTCAAACGTTCAAATTGACGGTGGAAATGAATATTATGCACAGAATTTGCAACTTTCAAACCCAGCCTGACTGCTGGAATTTGTGTTCACAATTTTCAATGCGGCCCGAAGATTTGTCGAGTTGCGTGGCAAGCAGTGTCTCGCAGCGTGGAGGCACAGCTGTGTACTGCTAGCTATTTATTCTGGGATTTGGAAGAAAATAACAACCCCCCGCCGAGACATAGAAACTGCGCTTGAACTACGACAAACCATGTGCTTTCTTACACATCACTTTTCAAAGTCCACAGAATCTGGTGTGATGTGCTCCCAAAAACTGCAACACACATCTGTTGGACAACACACAAACTTGGCACGCTGGTTGGTCGGTGAGCCAGCATTTCGCTTTTCGCTTTTCCTGCCTTCCATGAACTTTCACCTGAACTTTGCCCTTCCCAAAGCTCCTTATCTTCCCATCAGTGGACCTCTCCCCCTCTATGAACATTTCAGAGTAAAAGTCACATAGCGCCGAGAAGAAACAAAGGAGCGCACATACAAAAGCTGGCCCCTTCTGGACATACCAGAAATAAATAAACAAGCACTCCTTCTGTTGTGGAGTGGGGGGGCAGCATCTCTCCACACAGAAAATGACGGACATTCCTTCATGGAGAGTGAGAGTGAGAGCGGGCAGTGTCCGGAGGGGGGTGGGGGTCTCTGGTCCTCACGGACAGCGCAATGAGACCCCGGAGCACACGAGGCAGGCTCAGTGGGGGTGAGGTTCTTGCAGAGTTCGGGTGCACCGTGTATAAGCAAACATAATAGAGAATAAACACATACGCTTCACCCTCTGCAAGCAACTGCCCGACGCTGGAAATCCAGCCGAGAAAGAGCAGTTTGGGCTTCAATTAACTAACGCTGCACAGCAAATGAACAGTGGCAGGATTTTCCAGGCTTCCTTAGTTTTTCGAATGTGCTTAAGCCTGCAGTGCTGCTGGGGGTCCCGGGCAGTCCGTGCAGCCCCTCGCTCACGCGCAGTGCCAGGATCTCACCGGAAGAAAAGTGAACATGGAGCTAAAAAGAAACCAGAAATACGGCACAATCAGAGAGCATCTTGCTCCGGTCCGTTCAACTGTTCCCTGCCCACCTCTGGAGAGCTTACCCGAGTCAGACTCCACACGACTGTCGGGCCGCAAAGCTGTAGGGAGGCGTCCTCGTTTGATCCTGCTTGAGCCGCAGAAAAAAAAAATGGCGGCCGCAAGCTTCCGAAATTTTCGGAATCGGGGGCGTGTTTTTGCGTTCTGAGTGACGGATGGCGTCACAGGTGGAAAGAACGCCAAAAACACGCCCCCGAATCCGAAAGAGACTGGGCTTGTTTGGAGTGACGCCTCTCTCCTCCAATGGCTGGCCTCCGTTTAGGAAGCCAGCCAATGGAGGAGAGAGGCGGGTTCAAGCCCCGTCTAAAAAACATAAGATCTCCGACCGGAGACTGCGCAAGCGCAGCCTTTAGGTCCTCGACCTAAAAAACAAGGCTGTCAAAGGTTGGTTTTAATGACCCGATAATCACAGGCGTCAGGCTGCTAAAATCTTGATACTGACCCGCTCTAGACGGGCGTAAGGGCTTCCAGGCTGTACGGGCTGTGGCTCTGCGTGGAGGCGCACTGCTGATAGGTTTGAACCTGACAGAAAAGTACGTGCGTCCCCCGCAGAGCAACGAGACGCGGTCCGCACTGCGCGTGTGCCCCCTGATGGCTCCCATCCGCTACCGCGATGCCCGTCAAAGTGAGGTGCCTGAAATTCAGCGATGAGGGAACGCTTCTACAGGACCAAGGTTTGCGGCGATATCACCGCGCTACAGACAAGAACATTTCCCATCAGAACTTGCCATGAAAACAATGAAACACATTGTTGAAATCAAAAACGGAAACATGACTGAACTGCTGGGGAGCAGGAAAAGAAAGAGGACGTATCCCAGCAGCCTTGAGACTCTCAGGACGTCTAGTGGTGCCAATTGATTGACCTTTGTTAAACTTTCCCGAGGTCTCATGGGAATGATAGTTTTTTACATGAAAGTTGAACACTGCTGGTTGTGAAAATAAAGAATGTAGAGCATAATCCTCGCCGCCGGTCCTCCCATAGAATTGCTGAATAATTCCCTGCTATCTGTGTGAACTCCGTAACTCAATTTAACATAATGTTCTTAATTAAATTAATATTGTGGAGTGTCATAAATCAATGTAAATTTCTTGAAGAATTTCCATGTGTCTGCCAGAGATGCTGTTTTGTTCCTGAATGCTGTAATTGTCGTAGAAAAGTGATAACTTCTTAAGATTACATCATCTGTCATAAAAACAAAAACTCTTTTTCAGCATTGGGTGCATGAAGATAAAAATGCAGCCTGGATAGGCTTACATTGAGAAAGATGTAAAATAGAGCCTGTTCCTTGGAGGAACCCCTACCCACAGTGCCTTGTACCGGCAGCTGACTGCGAGTGCCAGTTCTTTTTTATGAATGAAATGTAAAGTCTCTCCAACTTAATATGTTTAGTGACAGGTTGGAGGAGGGTGGGTCAGTGAAGATTCCTATAATGCAGAACATGGACCAGAGTTGTGTGACCTTTCGTCCTGCATTGTAGGATCTTCATGGATAGTCATAAACTCTGAATAGAGCAGCGAGCTAAAGGTAAAAAAACTTTTGACTGTTAGTTGAAAGGAATAGCAATAATATAAATATATTGCAAAGCAGCTTATATGTTTACAGTAAATAAAGAAGGGAAAGGTTTACTTAGAGATTCTTAAGTGTTTCTTGACCAATACTCACTTCTGCTTGTGGATCTGTCTCAAGACCATAGTGTCTAGTAAATGTATGTACTGACTTCAGATATAGATCTGCGTGCCCTCAACTACTTCCTCAAAAAGCAAAAGTTCAAGATGCTCAGTATAGTTCTGGACTAGTCTGCCCTGGACCTAGGAGATTAGATGGCAGTGTTGGGCTTGCAGTATGCCTATTTTCACATTCCTGTCCTGCCTGATCATCGCAACTATATGCAGTTTACGGTAGTCCACAAGCACTTTCAGTTCACTGTGCTTCCCTTTGGCCTTACCAGTGCCCCTCGGTTGTTCACCAAGGTGATGGCGGTGGTCACAGCTCATCTGCGCAGATCAGGGGTGCCAGTCTTGCCCTATCTCTACACGTAGGTGTTGAAGGCAAGTTTGCCCCAGGCTGTCGCCTATCGCATCCACACTACGGAAAACCTTCTGCACTCGCTAGGGTTCTCTAATCAACATGCCAAAGTCACATCTGACTACCTCTCAGACGCTCCTTTTCAACTGGGCTGTTCTGGATACAGTCTAATTTCGGGCCTATCCTTCCGAACAGCAAGTCCAGGATATTCAAGCTATGGTATCAATGTTTCAGCCTCTATCCTGGATTTCGGGCAAAATGGCTCAGGCTGCTAGGCTTCTTTGCCTCCTGCATCCTGCTAGTGACACATGCCAGATGGCGTATGCAGGCTCTGCAGTGGGACTTGAAGCTCAAGTGGGCGCAACATGAGGGTAATCTCTCCAACGCGGTCCAGATCTCGGAGGGAACTGCACATGACCTACAGTGGTGGCCAACTATGATTGGGTCAAAGGCAGAGCCCTTTCCCTTCCTCAACCAGACCACACAGTAGTAACAGATGCGTCACTCCTGGGATGGGGAGGCCATCTGAGAGAGGTGGAGATCAGAGGAATCTGGTCTTTGGCGGAATCCGTACTCCAATCAATCATTTGTAAAGCGCGCTACTCACCCTTGAGGGTCTCAAAGCGCTAAGGGGAGGGGCGGGGAGCAGATACTGGTTGAACAGCCGGGTCTTGAGATGTCTCCTGAAGGTCAGCAGGTCCTGGGTCTGACGCAGGTGGATGGGGAGGGTGTTCCATGTCTTGGCGGCGAGGTGGGAGAAAGATCTACCGCTGGTGGTCGTTCGGCGAATGCGTGGGACGGTGGCGAGTGAGAGGTCGGCGGAGCGAAACTGGCGGTTCGGGGTGTAGAAGGACAGTCGTTTGTAGAGATATGCTGGTCCGGCGTTGTGGAGGACTTTGTGAGCGTGGGTGAGGAGCTTGAAGGTGATCCTCTTGTTGACCAGGAGCCAGTGCAAATCTCTCAGGTGGGTGGTGCTGTGGCGAGGGAGTCTGAGGATGAGGCGTGCGGAGGCGCTTTGTATGCGTTGGAGTCTTTTCTGGAGTGTGGCCATAGTTCCTGCATAGAGGGCATTGCCATAGTCCAGCCTGCTGCTGACTTGCTGGGCCATGGAGAGTGTTGAGTCCAGGATGGCTCCCAGGTTGCGTGCGTGGTTGGTGGGTGTCGGGGCAGCTCCCAGTGTGGCTGGCCACCAGGAGTCGTCCCATGCGGAAGGGGTGGAGCCAAGGATGAGGACATCCGTCTTGTCTGAGTTCAGATTTAGCCGGCTAGTCTTCATCCACTCTGCGACGGCCTTCATTCCCTTGTGGAGGTTGGATTTGGCGGTGGCCGGGTCCTTGGTGAGGGATAGGATCAGCTGGGTGTAGTCGGCGTATGAGACCATGTTGAGGTGGTGTGTTCGGACGATTTTGGTGAGTGGTGCCATGTAGATGTTAAAGAGGGTCTGGCTGAGGGATGAACCTTGGGGTACGCCGCAGGTGATTGTGGTGGCTTCTGACCTGAAGGGGGGGAGGCGGGCTCTCTGCGTTCTGCCGGTGAGGAAGGAGGTGATCCAGTTCAGGGCTGTGTCTAGGATCCCTGCGTCATGGAGGCGTGTGCGCAGGCGTCGAAGGCGGCCGAGAGGTCCAGGAGGATGAGGGCCGCAGTTTCGCCATTGTCCAGTATGGTCCTTATGTCGTCCGTGGCAGAGATGAGGGTGGTTTTGGTGATGTGGTTGCGGCAGAAGCCGGATTGGGAGGAGTCAGGACGTTGTTCTCCTCCAGGAAGTGGATCATTTGTCTGTTGGTGGTCTTCTCAATTACTTTCGCCGGGAATGGGAGCAGGGAGATGGGTTGAAAGTTCTTGAGGTCCTTTGGATCTGCCTTGGGATCACTTCAACTTGCTGGAACTCTGGGTGATTCGCTTGGCATTGAAAGCCTTTCTTCCTTCAATCAAGGGAAAGCTGGTTCAAGTGTTCACAGACAACACCACTGCCATGTGTTATTGCATTATACAGGGTGGGGTTGAGGACCCTTTGTCGAGAGGCCCTGCGTCTCTGGACGTGGCTGAAACAGAAGGGCATTTCCCTGGTGGTTCAACACCTTGCAGGTTCTCTGAACTGCAGGGTGGACGAACTTGGCAGTCGATGCCTAGCAAATCACAAATGACTTCTCCATCCGGATGTGGTACAAGGTCTTTTTCAGCAGTGAGGAGAGTCTTGGTTAGATCTGTTTGTTTCTGTCAAGAAGGCGCAATGTGCTGCTTTTTGTCTCCAGTGGAGTTCAGTCCTCCTCTACACCTTTCTGCTAATAACACTCCTGTGTGCTTAAGAAGATCAGGAGCAAACAGGACCGAGTTGTTCTTGTGGCCCCAGACAGGGCACAGAGATTCCGATATTTTGAGCTTCTCCAACTGAACATCCATCCACCGATCAGGCGTCCCTTTTGTGAGGCTCTTCTCTCGCAGCAGAGGGCCCTGCACCTGAACTGGTCAACTCTACGCTTTCTTACGTGGAAATTGAGCAGTGGCAGTTGACAGCATTCGAACTTCCTCGCAAAATCTGTAATGTTATTTTGGCAGCCAGGCTTCCCTCTACCAAGACAGTGTATGCCTGCCAGTGACACACATTTTTTAAATATTTTTTAAAAAAAAGGATCCATTGATCCTTTCTGCTTCCCTCTCTTTTTTTTGGAACCTTGCTCAGCAATGATCTGCTTTGGGCACTCTCAAAGAGTACCTTTCAGCCCGTCTGCTTCTTGAGGCTGCCAGACAAACCCGCTTTATTTAAATCCCCTATTGTAAATAGATTTCTTAAGGGGCTTGTACGCATGTTTCCACCTGCCCCTTTAATCATGCCTCAATGGGACCTTAATATGGTTCTCACCTTCCTGGTGTGTGCTCTTTTTGAATCTCTGCACAGCTGCACAGCTGCTCAGGCCGGCAGCTTACCATCAAAACCTCTGCCGGGAGGGTGAGCAAATTGCAAGCTCTGTCATCTAAGCCTCCTTACCTGACCATCTTCTGTGATAAATTGGTGCTTAGCGAAAGTGGTAACACCATTCCACATGGGGCAATTGGTCATCTTCCCCACTTTCTATGGGCCTTCGCATCCTTTTAAAGAATATGAGCAACTCCACCATCTGGACCCAAAACAAGTGTTGGCATTCTACCTTAACCGCAGTAAAGAGTTCCCGGTGGAAGACCATCTCTTCATGGGGTACATTGGATCAAAGAAATGTTGTGCAGTGCAGAAGAGGACTATCTCATGATAGGTCATCCTTGATGGATCATCCTCTGCATCAAAATTCAGCACGCTCGGGCCAAGAAGCAGCCCCCTGAAGGCTTAAGAGCTCATTCCACCAGAGCTAAGGCTGCTACCACAGAGTTGCAACGTGGTGTTCCAGTCCTTGACATTTGTCAGGCAGCAACGTGGGCATCCCTGCAGAGGTTTACCAAACACTACTGCCTGGACAGTCAAGTCTGAAAAGACTCCCTTTTTGACCGCTCTGTCATTCAGGATTTTCTTGTCTAAACTCATCCACAGTCCCTCCTCTGGGGATTGTATTGCTTGGGTATCTATTCAAAGGAAAGGAATCTATGGCTAGAAGCCTTTATCAGATGGACAAGTTACTTACCTTCTGTAGGAAAGTATGATCTGCTTTCTTGGCTACCCCAACTTTGTGCCTCACGTCAGTATGTTTTTGACTTAGTTTGCTGGGTTCCTGCTAATTAGGATCCCAGCATCTGTGCTCTCTCCCCTCATTTACACATGATACTAAGCCAGCCTCATATATTGGTGGCAGCGGTGGGATTAAGGCCTTCACTGTTTTACTACTTAATCTAAGTGAAGGTTATATGAAAAACAATCATTAGCTGGGCACATATAAAATACTTTTTTTCACATTTTATTTAATTTTTTCAAAACAAGCAATCATGGCATTGAGGCAGTCAGACAGTAAGTATTCAAGTACATTGTAAAGTCCCGGTGAGGGCATGAGGTGACCATATGCTTCTTACATGCATTCAAATATATCAGATGATATGATATAACATTATTCCAACAAGGCAATGGGTGCATCTTCATCATCATACATTCATCATCAACAAAACGGTCGCAGGCCATCCAACACCCCCATATTTTTGGGAACTTTCGCTGGCAACCCCCGCTTTTGTATGTTACCCTTTCCGCAGCCATACAGTCCATACCTCTCTTCCATTCCGCCAGATTCGATGCCACAGGGGACCCCCGTTTTTTGGCCAGATCTCGCTTAGCAACCACAAATCTCAGATTACACAATAATGATTTAATGGTGGCATATCTACCGAAGTGGGTATATCTAGTAGAATATATTTTGGATCATTGGGCACATGGGAGTCTAAGATGGCACTCAGTTCAGTACATACCTTACCCCAATATTTCTGTATGTGGAGGCAGAGTCATAGTGTATGGATAAAATCTCCCCGATACCTTCACACCGAAGCCATTCCAGTGAAGGCGTTCATCTGATTTTCAAGAGATAGGCCCTGTCAGAATATATCCTGTGTAGGATTTGTAATTGTATAAGATGTAACTGGGATTTATTGCCAGTTCCCATAGAACAATAGTGCTGCCTCCTAGTTAATGTTTCCAGGTGTCAACTTCTGTTTCCCAAACCTGTTGCAACCATTTAAAGGCATCTGGCACATTGTTGATGATTGTTCTATAAGTGAATGATTATACTTTTTCAGTCAGGGCAACCATTAGGAATCTACCTTCCAAGGGTTTCTTCTCCGGTAGGTCTTGGGGGGATCTCCTCTGCACTCCACGCCTGAGCGAGCTGTAGATATTTATGTACTTGGTGGTCTTTGAGGTGGAAGTTGAATTGTAGGGAGGCAAAGGGAATGAGGATCCCGTTCTCTAGTAGGTCTCCCACCTTGGAGATCTCTATGGTGTCCCTGGCCACAAAGTCCTTAAGCTTAGTTAACTCCTCGAGGGTCATAACGCTCCTCCAGCCATAACGCTGTTTCCTACGTAATTTTGTTTTTCCATCCTATATAGGAGTTTGTTTTATCCCATGTATCCAGCGCTAGTTGGGTTGCTGGGAGGAGATGAGATTTCACTGCACCACCATAGAGGAAGTGATGAAAGGATTGCGGCTGGAACTGGGTCTGTTCCAGAGTGTTATTATTTTAAAGGGATCCTTTTGTATCGTCCACCGGGATCAAGGACTGGATTTATCTCTGACCTTAGGTCCATTTTGTAATCATCCGCTCTTGACAGTTCCTTCACTTTCCTCGGCGATTTTAATTTTCATTTTGATAAAATGGAGGACAAAGACACTGCCGTGTTCCTAGGGGATATGACCACTTTTGGTCTACCACTACTGGTCAAATCATCCACGCATGATGGGGGCCATACACTGGACGGTATCTTCACTAACTCACAAAATTTACATGTCTCTCAAATTCTCCCTGTCACCTGGTCAGACCACCATGTTATCATGGGGTCACTAACTACTCATTACGCTGGTGCCTCCTTACTTTCCGCTAACACCCATCAGGCATTCCAGGCGTGGAACGACATTGATAGCTCCAGCCTGGAAACTTCCTTAATCACTTCCACCCCTTCTCTATCAACCGACCCTAATATCGCTACCACTCAATTTTATGAGTGGGTGGGTTCGGCGGCATCTTCTCTGGTTCCGGTTAAACAACGGTCGCGTAATAGATCCATTCCATCGGCCCCCTTGGTATTCCGCAGCCTTAAGAAAACAAAAACAACAGTGTAGGAATAAGGAGAGGCACTGGCGGAAAGACTACTCAGAGGAGGCTAAAATAAATTATAAAGAAACGGTTGTCAAATATAAAATCATGATTGATGAAGCCAAGAAAATATTCTTTAGTCATAGAATTGAGATAGCCAAAAACTCCAACAAAGCCCTGTACGAAACCGCTAAGCAGTTAGCTGGCTACTCCCCCAATTTGACTCCACCTCCCTCACAACCCCTTTGTGATGCATTAGCGAGCTTCTTCTTTAATAAAGTCAACAATATTTATTCTGCCTCTGCCAAAAATGCCAAATGTCCCTCTAACATGTCGACCGCCATCCATACTGGACCTATTCTCTCTCAATTTGCAGAAATTTCCAGTTCTCAGATTATGGATATAATATCCACCATCAGATCAGGTTCGGCACTTGACCCATGTCCATTCAAAGTACTACTACCGGTTATTGAAGTGGTTCTTCCTGCTATTTCTTCCATCTGCAATGCTATGTTTAGCACAGGTATTTACCCTGATAGCTTAAAAAAAACCCTCATTAAACCACTCTTAAAGAAACCAAACCTTGATATGGACGAACCTAAGAGCTACCGGCCTATCGCCAGCCTACCAGTTTTGGCTAAAATAGCAGGAAAAGCTCTGAATAAACAACTCTCCGCCTTTTTAGAGCAACATCATTTATTTGATGAAACCCAGTTTAGCTTCCGCCAATTCCATGGGACGGAGACGGCTCTGATTAAAGCAGCGGATGACATTAGATCCATCCGTGACGCTGGGTGCACAGCAGTCTTGATACTGCTTGATTTATCAGCAGCCTTCGACACGGTCGATCATGCTACTTTGATCGACTGTGTCGAAAACATGGGTGTCCAAAGGAATGCCAGCAAACTTCTGGCTTCTTTTCTGGCCGATAGAACCCAGGTGGTCACAATGGGACCCTTTCACTCGTCCACCTTGTCTCTGCCATGTGGAGTACCTCAAGGCTCATCCCTAAGTCCGACACTTTTTAACATCTATGTGTCGGACTTAGCCATTGTCATTCGGGCTTATGGGATGAGCCTTATATCCTATGCAGACGGCACACAGCTGGTCCTAGCCATCAAGAACAATGGCCATAAAATAGCGGACGATCTTAAATCAGGCATGGTAGCAATTGGGAGTTGGATGGCCTCCAATTGTTTAAAGTTAAACTCCGATAAGACCGAAGTAGTCATCTTCGGACCGCTAACTCCTGAGTGGTCGTCCAATTGGTGGCCATCATCACTAGGCCCCCCTCCCGAGCCTGTTAGCAAGGTGAGGAATCTGGGTGTCATTTTTGATGACCGCCTCACCTTTCACCCACATGCCAACCAGATCAACTCCTCAGCCTTCTACAAATTGAAACTCATTAAAAAAATCCTCCCTTTTCTTCCAGACACAGCTGGTAAAACCCTGGTCACTTCCCTTGTGCTGTCCACTTTGGACTACTGCAATGCTTTATTCCTCAATGCACAAGAGGGAGTCTTAAACAAATTGCAAATAATACAGAACTCAGCTGCCAGGCTTCTGGGAAAAATCCCCTAACATCAATCTGCCTCGAACACCATCAGAGAGTTACACTGGCTATCCATCAGAAATAGAATAAAGTTTAAGACTCTATGCATTGTGTATAAGGCCTTGCATAATCTAGGACCAGCCTATCTCGTCCACAATCTGATTCCCTATTGCCCGTCCAGAACACTACGTTCCTCAAGTCTAATTGATCTTGTGGTTCCCCGCACTAAAACTGTTTCATGGGGTGACAGAAGATTTCTGGTGTCAGCTCCAAAGCTGTGGAACACTTTGCCCCACTTGATCAAAGCCAGCCCTTCTCTCTGGTCTTTTCGTAAGCAACTCAAGACCTGGCTTTTTAATCAATAGATCCCGCTCCTTCCTCTAAGGTTAAATACTACAGATACTCTGCGCCGAGACGCCCACGGGCCTTTGTTTGCGCTTTAGAAATATCAGAAATAAATAAATAAAATAAATAGGTGGGATGATCCCTGTCCATGTGTCCACAGCCATTGATGGCAATTAAGTGGGCTGCCTAGTAGTAGGCCCGGATGTCTGGGAGGCCGATGCCACCGTTATCTGGACTGCATTGGAGCTTATGAAATGCAATTCTCGGGTGCCCTCGATTCCACAAAAGTGTTTGGGCAGGGTGATTATTTTAAACATTGCAGCCTTTCCAAGGAGTGTCACGGGAAGTTGTTTCCAACGGGCTGCATCTGATTGAAAGTCACTCATGATTGTGTATATGTTGTGATGGATGCTCTGCTTTGGGTGTGACGTTACATAGATCCCCAAGTATCGGAATCTCTCCCCAGTTGTACTAAGCCATCACGGGAGAGAAGTCGGGTCAAAGGAGTCGCCCATGTGCAAGAGCATGATTTGTCCCAGTTTATTGTATATCCAGAGTGAGAACAATGGTTCTCGAACACTTGGAAAACTGTCAATATCGTAATAACAGGTCCGGTAAAGTAGAGCAGAATTTCGTCTGCATATAAGGAGATTTTCTCCTCTGGGATAAGCCGAACCCTCTGTGCAGAAGCCTATTATATCTGGGTGTGTTCGTATCTGGCAAGCCAGTGGCTCCAGTGTCCGGGCAAAGAGGAGTGGAGAAATCAGGCAACTCTGGCGAGTACCCCCCTAGATAGGTAAAGCAGGGCTCTTGTTCACCCGAACCGCGGCGGTCGGCTTCGAGTAGAGAAGGGTAACTCATCTCAGATACTCTGCTCCAAATCCCATCTTCCACCAAGTCTGCATCAGAAAAGGCCAGTGGATTGCATTGAAAGCCTTCTCTGCATCCAAGGAAAGGAAAAGATAGGGGTCAGGTCTATATTGGACCTGCACAATCCTGTTGCTCAGTCTACGCAAATTCCCCCTGGTCTACGCAAATTCCCCCTTGGAGCCGCCACTGCTTATGGTGTGGTGTTTGAGCTCTTAATGATAGTAGCAGGCCTCTTCAGTGCCCTCAGTCCACATGGGGAAAAAGGGGGGGGGGGGGGCGTCAGACTTCAGGAACGTGGCAGGTGTTGGTCAAGCTGCCTATTCGGCTCCCCCCTGTTCTCTTATTACTCACCTCCACGGCTGCAGCTGGCCTCTGTTCCGAGACCGCCCCTCGCCCTCGTCCCAGGCTGGTCACCGCAGTAGGCCATGGGACTCAGGGCCTCCTCGGGCCGACCAACTCTCTGGAACAACAGAAGAGGGGGGGGGGGGGGCAGTCTTTCCCAGATGACCACCAATTGCCTGGGTCTCTCTGGCTGGACCCGAGGCCCACAGCAGTGACAGGGCTGGGCTCCAGCTGCAGCACCTCCTCGGCGCCCTGGTCTGCAGCCTTCGGAGGCACTGGATCACCAGTCAGGTTGCTGGTGCTCTCGAGGCTCAGTTTACCGGGTCTCGGGCCAGGGATCCTGATTACCAGGGAGCCTCTTCCCCCAGGACTGCGCCAGCGAGTCGGCTTCCTCGCCCCTCCGTTTCGTCCACAGAGGCCTCACAGCACAGCCGCCATTAAGCGATTTATCGTGGCCGGCGCCCTCTTACTCCCCAGCATTCTCCATCAATCAGCGACTCAACAACACTCGTCCCAGGGCAGGCAGACTCGGGTGGGGTCTCCTTAGGAGCATTTGGAGCATTATTTGATTGCGGGGTGAGCGGATTATGGACAGATTCAGCTCGGCGTTCAGAGCTCTCAGCAAACATGTCTGTCGGCCATGTTGCAGACCATGCCCCCATATAAAATACTTTTATCAAGTAAGTTCTACTGAACTTTTAATGTACGAGGCTGGCTTAGTATATGGTGCATACATTTTCAGAAGTGATGCACCTTGTACTAATCTAGGCAACCCTTATGGTGATTTTAGTGATCTTTGATAACCATAGTAAGCTCTCAAAATGGTTCCTGGGGAGCGCAGCCTTCATGCTCATCTTGAAGTAGTGTAAAGCCGCTTGTATTACCACATTTAATCGTCAGTGTGAATTAGATGAAAAAGAACCATAGTGTTTTATCAAAATTAAGACTATTTATTACACAACGCATTGGTATAACTACTACCCGTATATCTCGACCATACTCACAAGAATACTTCAAAACAATCAGGTAAGTAGCACAAATATACACTGGTTTCCAGGGGAGACAAAACCATATACTAACAAGCATTTACAATGCAATGGTCTTGGCAATATTATAGGTAGAGCTATTGGCATTGCTTATTTTTGTATTTGTATTTTTTATCCCTAAGTAAATGTTGTCATTTCTATTGTCAATAGCTTAAGTGTTTGCATATGTGTTACATATTGCATTAGACATATTGCATTAGCAGAGAGAGAGTGAGGTAGCGAGATAGAGAGGTATTGAAATAGAGAGTGAGTGATGTAGTGAGAGAGTGAGGTAGATAGAGAGTGAGGTAGTGATGGAGAGTGATGTTGTGAGGTAGTGAGATAGAGAAAGATTGATGTATTGAAAGAGAAAGTGAAGTAGTGAGTGTTAGTGATGTGAGGTATTAAGATAGAAACAGAGTGATGTAGTGAGATAGTGAGGTAGTGAAAGAGAGAGTGTAAGTGACTTAGTGTATTTGAGAGTGAGGTAGTGAGATAGAGTGAATTAGTAATTTAGAAAGAGAGAGTGAAGTTGTGAGGTAGTGAGAGAGTGATGTAGTTAGTTTTTGAGAGTGTGTGGTGATATAGTGAGGTAGTGAGAGTGAGATCGAAATAGATAGGGTGATGTAGTGGTTGAGAGGTAGTGAGATAGACAGAGACTGAATTTTGAGTAGTGTGTTAGAGTGAGAGATAGTTACTGTTGTAGTGATATTGTGTTGCTGTGAGAAAGAGAGTTGAGTAGTGAGTTAGTGAGAGAGTGTAGTATAGTGAGAGATAGTGAGATAGTGAGGTAGTGAGAGATAGAGAGGTAGTGAGAGTGTTAGTGAGAGAGTTAGGGAGAGAGAGAGTGACGTAGTGAGAGGTGTGGGGGAAGAGAGTGGTGTGGGGGAAGAGAGTGGTGTGGGGGAAAGAGAAGGTGTGGCAAGAAGGCAAGGAAAGGTATGTTGGCTCTGGGGTTGAGTGCAGCAGGGTCGAATTTGCAAGCCTAGGTGGGTCGGTCTGACCCAGGTGGTGGCTGCACGTCAAATGGGTCCAGAGTGGTGGGCAGGCACTTGGTAAGGAACCTAACGTGAGTGTCTCCAGTGGTCCCTTACGAAAGGTGCGGGAGGTACAGACGAGCGTGGGGAATTTCCAGTGGATTTGGGGGCGTGTGGGGGTCCCCTATCTCATCTGGAAGGAGGAGGGAGAGTAAGGGTGGCGGAACTACACGTCCCAAAATGCACCGCACTGCTTGCTAAAAAAGCTAGCATAGAGTAACGGTTCATAGACGGAAAGGATATTCTTTATCTCTATGCAGTTTTAACATGAGGGCTCATGTTGTACGCAGAGTTGGCAAATCGCCAAAGGAGGGGCTGTCACGGGGAGCATGACTGTCATGGGCAAAGAGAGAGTGGGGCAAACGACTCCTTATTCCTCCTCGTAAGAAAGCGGGACGCCCAAAGGCTTCCTCTGCTGCTGCCTCTCCTATAAACTCTTATTTAGGATCCTCGTGTTCCTTGCATGCCCTTGTAACATGTATGTCCTGTACACACGTGATCTCAGGACCAGTGCTCTCTGCATGGGAACTCTTCACACTTGTGTGGCCTACACCCCCACGGACCCTGCCACTCACCTTCCCACATTCTACCCAAGGGGCGCACCTACTTCTCCTGGACACACTCCTGGCACCCCTGTGCTCTCCACAGGCACTCTTAATGTGCACGTGCCTCGAAATAGCACCCTTCTAGTCAAGTGTTTAAGACACGCAGTTAGAAACCCCGGATAATGCACATTAACCTCTAGGCCTGGCAGTAATGTATCACACACAGATCACCGTCCTTCCTTTGTGTCTCTACCCTAACTCATGAGGGACTGACTTCTTCATAGAATCAAAGTCTGACTGTTAGCATGTAATCGCACCTGGCACCTACTGGCCAGCTGATGGCGTGGTACTTTTCACACATACAGCAAATGGAGCCAATGGCATCCAAGAGACAATAAATATGTGCAAGTTGTGGTAATTGGGGTGTGACCACACGAGCGTGCCACAGTATTTATTTAGTGGTAAATGCGACATGGTCATTGCTTGGTGAATTGTAAATGCTAGAGTTAGGCAGAGTTTTACACAATATGAAACATGTTAATCAGCAACCGATTCAAATACTGTGGTGTGATGTCATTGGTGACGTCATTAATTATGTCATTGGTGATGGCAAAAGTGATAAGCTTGTGACATCGCCAGTTGTGTCAATGCAAAGACGGAAGTCACCCCCATCCCCCCCACCGTACCCTCCTCCCCCCTTCACTGTTTGAGCTTTGAAATGCAGCAATAATCAGGGTTCCATGGGCATCCCAGGGTTCTGGGCCCTGTGCCACTGCACCTGCTGCACCAGTCGGAGCGACACCCCTGTTCACAGGCTGATGCACCCCTCTTGAAGAGCGATATTGCAAACAAATGTGCTTTAAGAGCGCCTTGTGGGTGTGTGTTGTGCATGTATGTATATATACTTAAACTGCGCGTATGCAGCTCATCTTACAATACAACTTCTATTGTACATTAGCATCAGTAGATTGCATTCACTTAGTACGTGGTATATATACATTTATTCTGCCATTCGTATAACCTCATAGCGCTGCATGCACAGACAGGAAATACATGTACTTGAACCATGGACTTAGGGGAACGTGTTGTCGCTTTTAACCTACGTTGTCGGCACTCCACAGGAGTCTCTGCACAACTGAAGCTAATTCTCATTTCTTCTTGGGTTTCACATGAAGGGCTAGGGTCGTATTCTCAATTCTCTTCTGTGGGGATATTTGCTTCAGCACATCGCCCCGCCCCCGCCCCCCCCCCTCCCCCAGTACCCAGCACCCAGCAGACCCCTCTTCAGGACAGGGATGCTGCAGGGCGTTGGAGAGGGGGGGAGGGCTGGCATTATTCTGCTGTGAGGTTTACCAAATGCTGCATTTCTCTGGCAATGTCACACTGTGACCTGCCATTAAAATGCCACAACAAATGTTAGGGCAGTGGGAACATCACAAGAGTAACTTTAATAGGAATTGGGGACAGAGCTCATTGATGAAATACACTTCGACTCTATGGGGGGTGGGGGGGGGGCATTGAAAATCGCGAAATAACTACGGTCAATATTAGGTGCCGGGGGTCTGGGGCTCGTGTGGGAAACAAGCATGTTAAAAACCTATTCCCTGACTACCAACCCCCAGGCTTCCCTCCCGTACCCCAGAGAAATATCACCAGGTTATTGCTTTGCAGTTTCGGTACTTGGGCAAACAGTGCATGCATACTGAGCCCCCGCCCTCACAGCCCGGTTCCGTGCGCCCACTCCGCGCGCTCAACCGCGAGCTGGGAGGCCACAGACGTCCACGCGTCCATGTTCAGCACGGCCGAAGTAACAGAGCAGAAACACGCATGGTTAGGTGAAAATGTCCGTCCTTTTTGCTTGAAGCAAAAACAGCCTTTCTGTAGCATAACCCCTACCTTCCCCCAACCCCCAGGCCATTCAAGATGTGAGAAATATCGATAAAGCAAGGTATCTGTTGCATTCCCTGTCTGTCCCCACCCTCCCCAATGACCCCCACAACCCTTCACCCACTTCCTCCTACAAGCATCCCTCTCTCAAAGGTGCCACTTCAGAGCCACGCCGGCGCTTGAAACCACTGTCCATGTGAACAACATGCATTCAACAATTAATGCGGTGGGGCCAATGTCCCCGCTGCCATCCTCCCAGACCACTGCCGGCTCTACCCCGCGCCGCCCCCCCCCCCCCCCCCCCGCCCCCATCCAAAGCGCCTGCATTTGCAACATCTGTGAGAGATAATAGGTTACACGGCTTACCTTTAGATCAGAATGAGTGCTTATTTCTATAACGAAAACATCAAATAGATATTGGAAATGCATGAATATACATTTGTCGCTCCGTCTGCCGCTCTTCCAATCAATAGGTGCCCCAGGCGCGCGTCCCCCCTCGGCCCGGGAAGAGTCTGTGGAAATGGCGTTTATTTTAAGAGGGAATCTTTGCAGAAAAGGAGAAAGACTTCAGCGTCCTGTGATTATGTCACTGGAAGGAACCACTGTGAGAAAAGTACCATAGAGAGAGAGAGGCAGAGGAGGGGGCAGGGAGGAAGGCAGAGATGGAGCGCGGGCAGAGTGGGCGGAGTCTCTCCCCGCCAGAGGGACAATGTTGGGCGTCACCGGGGTCAGAGACAGAGTCCCGGACAGTCAGAGGGGCCGGGCTGGACGCAACAGAAGCATGTGACCTAACGGCAAGAGCTGCCGACTTTGGACCCGGGGAATCAGGCTCGCGTCTCAGCATCACTGTATCTCCCGTGCCTACCAAAACAAAATAAACAAGAATAAAACGGCAAAAATAAAACGGCGGCCGCAACGATTTTCGGATTCGGGGCGGGAGCAGTGAACAGCGGGAGGGGGCGGGAACGAGGACAGCGGGAGCATGCGGCCTACCTCATCTTCAACAAACAGCAAAATGGCAGCCGGGGCTTCTGAAAATTTTCGGATTGGGGGCGTGGTTTTGCTGTCCTGAGTGACGGACTACGTCACTGTCTAAAGAACAGCAAAACTTACGCCCCCAAATCTGAAAAAGACGGAGCTTCTTTGGAGGGACGGCTCTCTCCTCCAATGGCGGCCCCCTTTTAGGAAGCCAGCCAATGGAGGGAGAGCCAAAAAGAGGGAGGGATAAAGCAGCCCTCTTACTAACATTAATTCTCGGACTTCCGGTCTGCCTTCGGCAGACCGGATATTACCGAGACCTAAAAATGGAATGTGAACTGCAGAGGAGAACAGGAATTAGACCAGAAGACTCTGAGGAGCTGGGGTCACAAGGAAACTCCCTAGGTAAGTGCTCAGGAGCCCCAATGAGGCTGTGTGCAGAGTGGACTGCCCAATGGAAGTCAATAAGGAAGTCGCGGTTGTGGAAGACAGAAGGTTGTAGAGCCACCCCACCAGTGAATGCCCCAGGAACCAGGTTACTTGGTGCAGGGAAGCCGGGTGCATAGGGGTGAAGTGATGATGGAACCTGCCATAGACAAGAATGGGAGACTTCGATGAAGATGCCTCTAGAGAAGACTGTGAAGGAGTCCGGTGAAACCAAGGATGGATTTTTGAAGAGGGGAACCTGCAAGCAGAGGGGACAGGGTCTATGCCACTTGGAGGTGACCAGGAGGCACGGAAGCACAATGCCCACTGATTTCGAAAGGTTCAGGAGTAAAGATGGTGACTTTGTCACTGCAGCTGTGAGGACCAGGTGATGCTGAGGAAGACCAGGAGCTGTGCACCGGCTGTCCCACATCGGATGTCAGTGTCTAAGAAGTTGGTGTCCGTCAGGAGCACCAACAAGCCTTGGTAGCCGCAAATGCCATGGAAAGTGAAAATATGCAAATATTGGGACCAGCAAGGTCCAAGGGACTCATTAAGAGTAGGAGAGTCAGAGCAGGCCCTGAGCAAGTAGGGGACCCCGCTGAAGCCAACAAAGACCATCAAGAGGGCCCACAGGGCGAAGGCACAGAAGTCTAAAGAGGGCCATAGGCAGCTCACCGAAGATAGAGGCCTATGATGCAGAGAATGCTGATTTTCAAGGGATGAGGTGCTGGAGCTTCTTGTAGCTCGAAGATCTCTGGAGTGCAGAACCACCAAGCCTTGGCAACAACCAGTTTACTCGATGCACTGGGGCTCGGTCCCAGCGGCTCCGACGAGGGATACTGTCCTAAAAATGGCTGAGAAGAGAGGTCAGGCCTCTAGGGAGCTGCAGAACAACCACATGTGTTGCTGGTCCTCGGGAGGTCCATATGATGACATAAGCAGCAGACCAGTCATCTTTGTTGAAGTGCCTGCAGATGCAGGTGAGTGATTTCTTCACTCCACTGGAGATTACTTCGGATGTCCTTGATGCCCACAGGCCTTCTGGAGAACCTGGATAAAGCTCAAACACAGATGATGCAGAAGACTCGAAGAACAGCAAGACCAGGAGCAGCAGGAGTGTTCCTTGATGCAGTCTTGGTGCCAGTCGCAGTCCAAGTGTCCAGACGGTCAAAGAGTGTCTTGGTTTCAGAGGTGAGTCTTGTACCACAACGAATCTGAGGACCCAGCCACAGGAGAGCCCTTAATTACCCTAGGGAAAGGGTTGGAATGACTCTGGGATTCCTCCAGAGGAGGGACTGGACAGAGGGGGGGGGATACTCCACTGTCCAGCTTTGTGCCAGAGTGGGTACCAAGGGTTTCTGAAATGGCTCAAACTGGAGTATGCATGGAGGACACCAAATGTGCCCTTCAAAGCTGTTTGTTGACCCTGCAAAGGGCGCCCAGCCAATATACTAAGTTCTCCTTCACCTGCTCGAGCCCGGCTAAGCAGCAGGAGGGCAGAAACATGTCTATGGTATGCAGCAGTACTAGCTTACTGGCATACCATGAAAGGCTGTTATCAGGAGCACAGAGGGGTCCCCTAAAAAGTCCCCCAGTACATGGGATCTTACTTCAAGCACCAGAATCAGTGTTGGGATATGATTCCAACATGTTTGATAAAAATCATGAGCAGGTTTGGTGCAACCATTATATAGTTAGACATCTTGTAATGACTGATGTCACCTATATACCTTCAAATGTCTGACCTGACTTACAAAGCCTGTAGATTCAACTCGGGGGGGGGGGGGGAGGTTTGTAAGGGTGTCCTGCTCATGCAGGGGCACCCTCACACTTGTACCCAAGTACCCTGCCTTCAGGATTGAAGAGCCTGCCATAGGGGTCACTTGGAGGTTTTAAGTTCTGTGACCTTGCATTTAAGGAAACGTATATATGTTGTGAGAGGTGCAAGCTCCATCTCAAACAGGCTGCAATGGCAGGCCTGTAGTCACAGTTTAGGTGGGCTCCCTTGTGTGGCACAATACATGCTGCAGCCCATGGGAGACCCCTGGGGTACCTATGCCCTGGGTACCTCAGTGCCATATACTAGAGACTTATAATGGTACACCAATAGTCAATTGTGGAAGCACCAAAGTACTTACCAGAACCAATTTAGGGGAGAGAGCACAGACGCTGCGGTCTTGATTAGCAGGAATCCTACAAACTAAGTCAAAAACATACGGACAGCAGGCAAAAAGTGTGGGTAACCATCAAAGCAGATCCTCATTTCTTACACCTTCGGTAATGTCTAATCTGGGAGAGACCTAATCCAGCTGCAAATTACTTACTGACCCACCGATCCTGCTGACCGGTTTTTAGGGTAAGGACAAACCCTCTTTCAGGACTCTGGTCATTCCGAATCACACCAATTTCAGGGCACTTCATGACTCTGCGCTTCTTGTGTGTTAAGTCCTGAAAAGTAACTGACGTCAGCATGCCGAGGTGGTGCCTTTATAGGTAATGTGGACGTCACAACGGCGGAGACGATGCGAACGACATCACACAGTCGACCAATGGCACCTACCAGCGCGCAGGGATATTGCTCGGAGACATTTTTTTCCGTATCCAGTATGACACCTGGGAAATTCAAAGGTATGGACTCTGCTGCTAGATCATGTCTCTCCCAGATATTGCGTTACTGAAGCTAAGTTACTTGTCCATTAATGCATAATTGGATCATTTCAAGTGTTCATTTATTTATATACTTGTAAAGTGCACAAATCGCCCCTAGAGAGGTATCTCCGCGCAGAGAAGGTACAGCAGTCAGTGGAGATCCGATGCGGGCAATTTAGAAAAGATATTCTGGGCATTTCCGGAGATGAGTTTGGAGTGGATTCCAGTAATAGGGGGCTAGGTGGAAAAAAGCAGTCCCACCTATGCAAGATTTCTTGAAGCGAAGAACAAGGAGCAAGGATTTTGCTCCTGAGCGGAGGGGGTCTGTGTGGCTGGTATTGAATGAGTTTATCTACTAGATACCCAGGACCTTTACCGTTTAGTGCGTTATGCACAATACAACATCTCTTAAATCTTAACCCTCTTACGTATCAGTAGGCAATGCAGATGTTGTAATAGCAGGAAAGAAGCTGTTCTGGCTGGTGAGTTCATGACAAGACGAACTGCAGTGTTTTGAACTACCTGAAGTCTATTTAGGGAAGACTCACATGCCACAATCGGAAGGGCGTTACAGTAGTTCAGGCAGCTTATCAGCAGTGCTTGGATGAGTGTTTTGCATACGGTAAGGGGGAGAAAGGGAAATACCTTGCGTAAGAGGCTTAACTTATGAAAGCATGAACCCACAGTAGTTGTAACTTGCTCTTTCATCACGAGTTTCTGGTCCAGACGAATGACTAGGTGCTTGACCACAGTCTTGGGGACCGAGGCAGTGCCTAATTCGGGTGGCCACCACTCTGGAGACCCGAGCAGAGGCGCATCTCCGAAAAGCATGATCTCAGTTTTCCCAGCATTTATCTGTAGGACGTTTTTCCTCATCCAGGCAGCAATAGCAGTCATGCCTTCTGAGAAAGTAGTCTGAGTGTTATTAGAGTTTTTATAAAATGAAAGTAAGAGCTAAGTGTCATCAGCATATGAAATCGGAGTAAAGCCAAGCTTTCTAAGTAACCCTCCTAGCGGAGCCACATAAATATTAACAAAGTGGGGCTAAGGCAAGATCCCTGAGGCACTCCTTTGATAAGATCCATAGTCTACGAGCGGAAAGAGCCTTGCTTGTCTGTGTCCAGTGGGTAAGAAAACACGAAGGCTCGCCTTCGAATTCCGATTTCACTGAGTCTCCTGTGAAGAATGTAATGAGATACCGTAGCGAAAGCTGCCGACAAATCCAGCAGCACTAATAGTGCTGCTTGGCCGTTGTTGAGGGAGTGTCTTATATTATCAGTGACGGCAATCTATGCTGACTTTGTGCTGTACATTGGCCTAAACCCAGACTGTGAGGAGTCAAAGCATCCAGTGGATTTGATGTAATCAGAAAGGCAAGAGAGAAATCGGGTGGTAATTTAACAGATCCTCCTCTGGGGCATTAGCTTTCTTTAGAATGGGAATTATTTGTGCAGCCTTCCATTCTAATGTTAGTTGGCCTTCTCTCATACAAAGGTTAATAATAGAAGAGATAGACTGAGCCAACTGTTTGTAGAGTAGAGAGGTTATTTTAGCTGGAATAACATCCATAGGTGAACCAGATTTAGCTGTTTTCAACCGTGTCTCCACTGTATCTACTGTAAGAGGAGTAAAACTCTCCAGAAGGTGTCCGTTGGTCAAAGAAGGACGACCAAGGTTTACAGTGTCATTCAAAAGACTCCTGTCTTTAGTAATTTTATCATAGATTAAATACATTTTCAGTTCAAAATGATAAGCAATCTTATCGCAAAGTTCTTGAGATGGGCAAACTTCATTGTTGCAGGCCCTCGGATTGGTAAAAGATTTGAGGATTTGATATAATTCTTTAGGAGCATTCCCTGCCTGATTGAGTTGAGAGGTAATATGGGCTTTACAAGTGTTTTTTACATTCTTGTGGTAACGAACTATAGAGGTCTTATACCTTTCTTTTATAATAGCATTGATACAAATTATTTTTCTAAAGAAAAACAGAAGTGATATTTGAAAACAAAATTTGAAAAATATGGCAATTAAAGTGACCTGACTGTGCAAAAGTACAAGCAAACATCATATATATGTCATTCCCTGGAGAGCATTTGTTTGGTCCAGTGTGCATGTCGCTTATGAAGGTGAAGACTGTGATCAGTACATCTCATAATGTTTTGGTAAAGCCACAGGAACATCGTTTCATGGTTTAATGCAGTGGGAAGGGTCTGCACCACTTACTCCCAATTTTCAGGGCAGATTAAAAGGAGGAGGACTGGAAACAAGAGCCACTACAACCCCTAGTACATGACGCCTTCATTCTGACCCACAACAAACAATACCAGCTGGGCGCTAGAATAAAGGACTTCCTACAAAGTTGGCAGTCCATGAAAAAATGAAGGTCACATTTGAAAATAAATGATTACTGGATGATGGAAGGCGTGCCCCAAATGGCGACTGGGGATGAGAGGAAATGTAAGGCTGCTAGGGGTTTTGCCACCTGCCCTGCACTTACTGTATTAGACCTGGGGCAAGGGCCCCTTGTGGAAACGGGGGCCACTTTTGGAGGCAGCTGCGCGACATGTACCGTGAAAGGAGGAACCCAACCTATGATTAAATGCATGGACTTAGCTGAAGCTCATCTTTATAACCCATCTTGAAACGACAGGTGGACCCCTACTAAATGACCGATAGACCCTCTACCTCTGCTTAGGAGGGTGGGTGGCGGTGTGCCAGCGAACTGCGCTGGCTGCAGCCACATGAACAGAGGGTTGAGAGAGGCACCTGCAGCAGAGTACAGCATGTGGCAGAGGAAATTGGAGTGATCCGGGGGCACCATTAATCTAAACCCAAGACTGAGTTGATAGCGGCGACCTGAGGGGGTGCAAGACTGCCCTGCACATAACTGCTACTAGCCCAGCGATCTACAGACATGCCACAAGTGCTACATGTTACTGTAATCCACAGCAGACCTACCACTGAGGCACACAAATCAAGAGGGTCCCCGGAAGACACTGGGGTGCTTCACCTATCAACACCCATTTGCACTGGAATTACCAGTATAGAACCTACATGCTGAATAATCATGGTGAAACCCAAAGACCCTAAGGCGGGTAAAGGGGCCGATCAGGTGGCCGAGGGGTCCTATCGGGCGGGGGGTACCACCACAACGGCACCCAAATCTCCTACTTTGAGAAAACACTCCAGAAAAACTCTGAGAAATTTGCTGAGCTGCTACAGGCCGATCTCGACATAAAATCTTCACTGGGCCCAAAAATAGACACTCTGGTAACAGACGTGGGCTTCTTGTGGGATGACCATAAAAGAAACTCGGGGAAAAGGTGTATTCCTCTGAATCAACCTTGACTGTTATACGTCATCCCTGCTTGAAGCTCAAGCCTAGATAAAAGATCTGAAAGACAAAGTGTGACTCCTGAGACATAAAGCTGATGAGGCGGAAGGGTGCATTCGCTGCAACAACATCCGAGTGCTCGGACTGCCAGAACGGATAGAAGACCCGAGCATGGAACTCATCAAAAATTGGCTGACCAACATGGTGCTCAAAGGTAAAAAATCCACTTTTTCTCAGTGGCAAGGTCACACACCGCCCTGGGCCGGAAGCCCTCTCCTGGCACTAAGCCCAGCCCAGTTGCCCCACAGTTGTTCAATTATTGGGACAGAGACTATCCTACAACTTGCCCGCTACAAGGTCCCCTGGCTGGTGGAAAACTGGGCAGTAATGAGATTTCCCGATTATACAGCGGATGTTTAGAGGAAGCGGGAATCCTTTATAGAAGCCAAGCGCCAGCTGCACATCAAGTACTCTGTGTTGTTTCCGGCACATGTCCGGATCCAGGATGTGGAAAAGAGACTTTTCTTTCAAATGCCCGAACTTGCTGGAGTCCAAGGATGACACACTGCACATATAATATCTTGACAATCTGTGATAATTATTCCTCCGGGCTGACGCAGCGCTTGCTTCAGGTGTAAACGACTGCCATAGTCTTGGGCAGGCTACCAGCATCCATGAGGGAGGCACTGATAGTTACATTTCTCAAACCTGGCAGGGACCCTCTAAAGGTGGGATCATATAGGCTGCTATAGCTCCTGAGCATGGTCTAAAAGATTCTAGGGAAGGTACTGGCAACCCACCTCATACCTATAATACATTCCCTTATACACCCTGATCATAGCAGATTTATACTGGTTAGAAATTCATTTTTAAACTTTTGACGCTTATTTAGGATCATCGACTGGGTCAAGCAACATAAAGTCCTCCACTGGGCAGCATCACTTGATATTGAAAGGCCTTCGATACTTTGAGTTGGCCATACCTTTTTGCAGTACTCACTAAAATGGGAGTGGGGCCAAAGTTCCGGAAGTAGATGTACCTGCTCCACACAGACTCAGTGGCATGGGTGCGCAGAGGAACCGAAGTCTCAGAACCCTGTGCAGTTCAATGGGGAACCAGGCAGGGTTGCCCTCTGTCCCAAATATTATTTACTCTAGCAGCAGAGCCATTGTCATGCCTTTTGCGAGATAAAGGGCCAAATTGGGGCTTCACCATTGGCCGGCAAACCCACAATTTTACATTATATGCAGATGACACTCCGATTTACTTGCCGGCGAGTGATACCAATGTTCCCTTGTTGTTCAACCTCTTGATGAGTTTGGATTTGTCAGGTCTCAGGTTAACTGCTAAAATGATCAGTCAAGCAGGTGCTCTTACTGCCAACCATTCGTCTCACTGAGAGCATAAACACAATAAAGTATTTGGGAATCACCATATACCATGACAAACAGGATTTAATTGAGGGAAATCTAGGCAGGGTAGTCGCTGCAACAGGATAGTCCATGCTGATTTGCAATGCAATTGCTGCTATATTCCATGGGGAGGAGCGCTATTTCTAAAATGTTAATATTACCCAAGCTGCTGTACAACTTTCTTTCTTTCGAAAGCAACAGGGATTACTTACGGCCCTAATCTGGGGAAATTGAGTCACAGTGGGACACTAGCAAAATTATACGCCTGATAAAGGAGGGAGGACTAGGGGCCCCCAACTATCAGTTATAATTCGCTGTCGCCCAATTACAATGGGTTGCACATTGGCTGGCAGACAAAAGTACTTAAGAACGAGAGTATGTATTGGCGGTCCAAGGCGATTACAGTCTCATAAATTACATTAAGGGGTGGCAGCAGGCGTGCAAACAGACAACATGCTGTTGAGGATTACCAAGCTATGTTGTGACAAATATATCCTTACCCATGCAGAGGCATTCCTGTACTCCCCAGACTTGCCCAACTGGGCCTTGCCCGTTGAAAGCCAACCATCGAACTGATTTGTGAACTGACACAAGTGTGGAGACGTAGAGAGATTTAGTTGAGAATTGGAGATTTCGGTCATTAGACAACATGAGAGACACATACAGGTTGGCCTTGGGCCAATTCTTGTTATATGGGGCCTTGTCCGTTGTGCTAGGGGCATACATGGGGAGCCGAACAACAGGCACTAGATCCTCCAGATAGAATAGTGAATTGACCTCACTACTGGCACACAGGCGCTAGAGGAAAGCAGTGACGTGGTGGTACAGCAACACCTGAAACACTTAGCAGAACAACTGAAAACCTAGTGGGAACATATACTGCCACTAAAAATTCACGCCACTCATGTGGAGATGCTGCCTCGGTTAGTAAAGGGAGTGTCAATTAATGCCAGACTGCAATACACATACTTAAATTTAATGCGTCATACATACCTTGCACCGGAAAAGGTGCGTCAGGTGTTCCCTGGCGCGTCTAAGAACATGCTGACGCTGTGTGGTACATTCTGAAAACTGCATTGCCCAGTGATCACCTGATATTGGGAGAATATGCTTTGCCTCCTGGGGGACATCGTTAATAGCCTCCTCCCACTTGACCCCATTCAGTGATTATTAGACCTCTGCCCTGCACTCAGAAAGTGCAAACACACCAAAAGATGTGTGAGTCCAGCCCTGGTTTTAGCTAAGCATATGATTGTTATGGCCTGCAAGTCCTTGGCTGCCCCTGAACAGTCCACATATAGTTCAGACCTCCTGAAGTGGTCAACGGCTGTGCTAAATGCACAAATAGAGATGTATGAGCAGGGGAGATGCTAGAGCACATGGGACATATGACAAATGGGACTGCTTCATTGAAAAACATGAGGGGTGGTACCAATAGAGGAGACACCACATACTCAAAAACACTTGAGAAGGTGGGGGATCCATCATGGAGCAGCACGTGGAGCACTCCAGTCTCCTGCCTCCCCCTCTTGCCAAATCACACCCGGACAGTGGCCTTTCACTCCCCCGCTACCTCTCAGCATGAGATAAGTAACACAAGCAGAAACTACACCATGGTATAGTTTCATGTATGGATGACCAGTGTTATGAGATACAGCTGTACTTGATGATCCCCTGGAGTCTCCCTGGATCGAGGGGAGACTAACACCTGTTTATTTCATGTTCTCTCTTTTTCTTTTCTATTGTTACTCAGTTGGTAAGCAAAATCAAGAAAGATATTTGATAAAAATGTGATTATTGCATAGAATTCTTAAAAACCTATAAAAGTAGATAACATTCCTACATAAGGGAAGACAGTCAACTGTTGTTACAAGAAGTCCAAGATCTTCATATGAAAGTCGCATTACAAGACATTCCACCAAAGGAAAGGTGTATGGGTGTATAAGCAATACATTTCCAAATACCAAAGCAGGACCTGACACTAATACCATTGCTATATTTGCGCGTCCTAAACAGATTTGTAAAGACACAAAGTTCTAGATGAGCACACTTCACAAGCTAGCCCCATTGTTAAAAGAGAGCGATTTCCCCAGAAACTGTAGACTTGAAGGGTGTATTTTACTCACCTTCTGATGAGTGCAGCACACGGAAAATACTGCAGGTTTGTAATACAAAGAACGGGTTACCAAAGTATTAACATTTGCCATATAATTGGTTCCAAGGTGTAGACAAAATGTTTAGCACTGGTGGCGGTGCCACGCTTCTGGCTCCAGGCAATTCATATCAACCCTAGGTTTATTTGGATAATTAGCTGATAACGGGAAATGTATAGCAAGAATGCTAAACCAATATTTAAAGAATAGTTAGTCTATTGTACCAGGGAAAAGGTTTTTCTTGAGCAGAACTCCACAATTATTATTATTAGTTATTATTTTTTATCTTTTTTTTTTCATTGTATCTTATTTTCATGCATTGAGAGCTCACATAACAATACTGATAATTAGCAGTCATCTGTTCCGGTACAACTGTGTATACATTTCTTTCATATAAAGGAAAAAAAATACTGATGACCCATATTGTGTATAGCCAGTGTCTTTGAAGGCTGTTGTGCATTTGGTGCCCAGGATGGCTCCACATGTCATCCACTGACAATGTATGTTTCATCATCTGGAGCTTGATGTAATATGAACATTTGATTCTTAACGGTAACAAATTAAACAAATCTACAACATTGTAAAGTGCTAAGTTTGAGTCTATTATGGTGACTTGCCCTAGGTTCACCCCTTATTTCCCTGTTTCGCTAGACCTTTTTTTTTATCACCACACTCATTCCATCTGTGCTGCCACATCACCTGCTTTAGGTGTACCAATATTTGGCAGATTGTGTGTAAATGTTTCCATAGCTATGTCCTTAGTCTCAAGTATGTGTTTCCTCTGCAGGGATTTGCGTTATGAGTTGAAGTTCTACAAGTATGGCATCCCAGTTTTGCACAACTGGTATTTCTGTAAGCCTAATGTGTCCTCTCTGTGCAATGCTGTGCCTTTCGCTTGATTAGTTATTATTATTATTGGCATGTCCCACTTCACAAAAGCATTGGAATTGCAGAATGAAATTCTCCTTTACCAGATATTGCAGATTCTGTCAAGGAGACCTCTGACTAGGCTACTAGCCATGTTGACCGCTAGCTTCCAACATTTCACAAATCCAAGACTTCACGTGACCAGCACAGAGATGGCGAACATCTAGTGGCTGTTTCAAGCAAATTGCAAAAGAAGTTAAAATGGCTAGAGATCAGGAAGTTGAAGCCACCACTCTGCACAGCCATCGTAAGAGACCCACCTTACTCAGGAGAAGGTGCACATATGGTAACATTAAATATCAAAGGGGGAGATTACCAAACGGATCCAAAATGACAAGTGATACCAAAGCGCTATCTCAACAACCGGAGCCCCAGCCACGCTCTCCTGAAGCCTGACACCAAAATGGCTGCCGGTCCCGCACTAGCATTCTCCTTCGAGGCGAGACCCACGAAAACAATATAAAGTGGCCCACTCCATGGATCACTAGACTGGAAACAAAACCCACTAACATTCCAAATCCAAGCGGAGTCAGGCCAAAGCGAAACAGGCTGGCTTCTCTCCATCGGAACACCGTTCTAGCTGCCTGACACCAAAATGGCGGCCGGACCGAACAATCATTCCCCCACTGGTCGAATACCTGCGAAACCCATCCTAATTGATGCCCACTACAGAGCTCAAGATCTTGAATAAAAGCCACTGGATAATAAAAGACAAGCGGAGCAGGGTCCAAAGCTCAACAGGCAGGCTGTCCCCATAATTGTGAGCACCCAGTCACGACACTGATTCCTGACATCAAAATAGCGGCCTGACCTGTACTACATCGCTCCCACCTGGTGAGTGCTCAAGTTTATAATGTATATAATCCCACTCACCATAACAATGGACCTATATCAAAAGGCAATATCTTTAGATGCGCGGATGCAACATAAAAAGTCAAGGGGCACAGTACCTCAATGCCTGACCCCAAATTGTCAGATGCCTGTCCTGCTCCAACCCATCGCTCATTGACCTTCTCCCCCTCTCGACTGAGGCCCCCCCAATGCCCACATAACACAGAATCCTAGAACATGAACTCAGCCCCTTGGAACCTGAAGAAAGCTTACAATTGCGCTGCCCTAGGAAGGTGATCCGAACCCCCCTCCCCCCCTCACCCCCGGAACTTGAATAAAACATCACAGTCAACCCCAATGCCCTCATCTCTCAGGATCGTAGTACGTGAACTCAACCCCTTAGATTCCAGTCAACTTACACCTTGAACTTGAACGCTGAGCACGTAGGACATAGCTCTCCTTGATCTACCTCCCAATCCTGGTATGGGTCACTAACGACAAAGACCTCAGTCCCAGCCCACTCAAACCAATTGGCTAACTGAGGCTCCGGATTTCCTATCCCCCCCACCCCCCATCGCAACTGAGACCTAATGGCGCCAGCCATCACAACCTCCCATGACCCCTCCCACCCCCAAACTAATTGAAACCACATGGCCACAATTCCTTCTCAATCATTTTCCCCCCAACCTATCACTAAAAGCGAAAAGAAACTTCAAACGTAGACTCATCAGACAACACCCGGATACACTATTCGCAGACATATACCACTGCACCACTAAAGGCCAGCTGAAAATGGATCTTATTTTCCACACCAAAACCCCCACAAATTGGAATACCATTTTGAGAACGCACTTCCACATATTCCCAAAACAACTAACACTCCATATAGCTCCAAATGAAATGAAATTAAATGAAATTTGATTTATAAAGCGCATGGCTGCCCTAGAGCATCCCAGCGCTACCTGACTGATAACAGAAAAACTCTGAGAATCTGGAATTTTAACGGGTTTTAGGAAAAAGAAAAGTTTTAAGTGATTTTCTGAATTTAAGATAAGAAGGTTCGTTCCGGATGTCCCTGGGGAGAGCGTTCCAGTTTTTTGCCGCATTTATAGAGAAGCGGTGGCCTCCTGTAGGAGCGTTCCTCACTCTCGAGACTATGGCAAGATTGTCCCCGTCAGATCGGAGGGCCCGGGCCGGCTTATAGGGACGAATCAAGTTTCTCATGGCCGGAGGGCCTTTGCCTTGCAGTGTCTTATGGGTGATACAAGATGATTTAAAAGTGATTCGTTCATGGACTGGAAGCCAGTGGAGGGCTCTCAGCAGTGGTTTGGCCGAGGTTCTTCTTGGAGCCCCCATGAGCAGCCTAGCTGCTGCATTCTGCACCCGCTGCAGGATATTAATCGTGGCTTTTGGTGCTGCCAGGAAAAGAGCATTGCTATAATCCAGTCTTGATAGAATTAGACCCTGGATTAATAGCTTCCTGGACTGAAAAGGCAGAAGGGGGAGAACTTTCCGTACTGCCTGAAGCAGGCCAAAGCATCCACCTGCGACTTTCTGGGCATGTGTCCTAAAGGTTAGTTGGGGTTCGAACCAAACCCCCAGGCTTTTAATTTTTTCTTTGGGCTGGGGCAGCTCACCCATGCAAGGTGGCCAATACTCTGGGCAGGGATGTAAATTGATGGCCCAAGACCATGATCTCGGTTTTAGCTCCGTTCAATTTGAGCTTTGACCCGGTCATCCAGGAGAGAATTGCAGTTAGGCAACCCGAGAGACTGTCTGAGCATCCCTCTTGCTGTGTCAGCGAGACGACTAGTTGTGTGTCATCTGCATAGGTGATGGATTTAATCCCAAAAGGGACTACTACCTCCTCCAGCGGGGCCATGTAAACATTAAACAGGGTGGGGCTCTGGGACGATCCCTGGGGGACCCCACACTGGAGGGGAGTGGACCTAGACATGACACAATTTTCCCAGATCCTAAAGGAACGTTTGTTCAAAAAGGATTCCAACCATCTAAGGGCTGACCCTGCGATGCCCAGTCTGGCAAGACGGTGGACCAATATTTCGTGGTCCACTGTATCAAATGCAGCACTCAGATCCAGGAGGATCAGTGCCGCTGATCCCCCTGAATCTAAGATGCACCTTGCCTCCTCGGCCACCACTAAAAGGGCTGTGTCAGTGCCCTGCCCCGGGCGAAAACCCGTTTGGGAGTCGCTCAGCAAGCCATTACTTTCCAAGAATCCTGAGAGCTGTTGGTTCACTAGCTTTTCAGCGATTTTGCCCAATCCAGGTAACAAAGAGATCGGGCGAAAGTTAGCTAGATCGGTGGTGTCTAGCCCCGGTTTCTTTAGAAGAGTTTTAATTCTGGCCTGCTTCCAGCTAGAGGGCACTACCCCGTTGGTAAATGAAGAGTTTAATAACTCTGTAGCAAGGGGGGCAATGGTACTTGCGATTTGTTTGAGGATGTGCATAGGCGCTGGGTCAGAAGGAGAGCCACTATTCACAGTGGATAGCGTCTTACAAAAGTCCTCCCTAGTGATGCATCTAAACACGTCCAACCGGGGACCAGTTGTTGGGAGCGAGGAAGTATTAACGCCTGAGATTGTGACCGTCTGTGGTAGACTATCAAGAATTCTTTGTATTTTATCGTCAAAGAACTCCGCTAACTGGTCACACCTTGCTTCGGTATCCTCTAGTGCGATTGCCGGGGCCGGGACTTTAAGAAGTTGCTTGACAATCTTGAACATTTCCTTAGAGGAATTAACCGATAGTTTAATGTTTTCCTCATAGAAGGATGCTTTAGTTTTCAGCCGTGCAATTTTATAAAGTCTCAAGGCAGACTGATAGGAGGCTTTGCTGTTGACGGCCCAGTCTCTCCTCCAGATGCGTTCAGACTTTTAGCAGGCTTTTCTAAGATCTCTAAGTTCTGTGGTGTACCATGGGGATTTAAAAGTACTGCTTTTTTTGTCACCATTTTGAGAGGCAGAACCGTGTTTAGGGCGCCATTGAGCCAATTCTGAAAGTTAGAATCTGCTAAGAGGATGTCTGATTCTGCTACGGGGGCCGTTTGTTCTAGAGTACGTGTCCGATCTTCCACCGATAGCTTTGGCCAGGCTCTCTGAAGTATACGAGGGCGAGGGGCACTTCTCTCTTCTGAGCGAATTTCCCAGGAAAATGGAAATAAAAAATGGTCAGAACAAGGTAGGGGCAATGGGGGTTTGACTATGAGCTGGTTGTTATTCGAGAAAACTGGGTCCAGCAGATGTCCTCGATGTGAGTGGCTTATTTGTTTGGGAGATTTAATTCAAAGGCCTTGAGATTTAAACTAAGGTCTGAGGCCACCTTATCGTTGGGGTCATCGAAGTGCAGGTTTAGGTCTCCGAGAACCAGAAAGTTGGGTGCCCGGGCTGCTGCTGCTAAAGTAGCTTCCAGCAGGGATTCTGTAAAATGTTTTATACAGCCTGGCGGGCGGTGAATAAGAAATCCTGAGAGGGAGCTGGTAGGAGTTATTTGGATACTGAAACAGGCGCTTTCTGTATCTGAAATGCCACCCTCCTCAAATCGACAGATTAAAGAGTCTTTGTGGATTATAGCAAGGCCACCTCCTTTCCCTTTGTCCCTGTGCTGACTCTGAATAAGATATCCACTTGGAAGAGCAGAGATGATATCAAACTCTGCATTTGGAGATAGCCATGTCTCCATTAAGAAGAGCAGGTCCAGGTTTCAATCTTCGATCAGTAGGTTGATCTCTACCGCGTGCTTTGGTAGTGATCTACAATTTAGTAATGCCATCCTCAGATTCCTGCAGGCCTCCTTACCGTTGGTCTTTGCATGGTTAGTGTCCGGACAGAGTTGGCACCGACAGAACTGCTCGTCAGACCAGTCCAACTGGCGACACCACTGACCACTCTTATCTTGTAACAGCAGGAGTTCTTCCCTAGAGTATCCTATCTGTCGCATAGGGTCCACGGGCAAAGTAACAGGCCCTAGGGCCCGGACGGGCCCGGACGGGCCCAGATGGCTTGCCTCTGGTGCACCTCCGACGGGAAATAGATTTCATTTTATAGCGTCCGGGCCGTGATTCGCCCGACCGCTAGTGCGCCAACCCTGCCTTTCCCCTAAGATGGCGGCCAAAGTCGTCGCCCTCCGGGTAGGCTGTCTGTATCCGAATGGACCCCTAAATCGGCCCTCGGTAAGCTCAGCGCGGGTCCTGTCACGAGCCCCCAGCTATCCCGGGCGGGTGCGTGACACAGAGCAATTTAGTAAGTGGTAGCGGTATTAAAAGTATTTTGTGCAAAGCTGGCCGGAATAATAATAACAACAAATGTGGTGCCTAACTCCCGGCTTTCCGCCTCAGGAGTATTCTGTTAAAAACAAGCGAGTTGTGCTGTGACCTGGCGCTTACCAATTTATAGCGCCCGGGCCGTGATTCACCCGACCGCTAGTGCGCCAACCCTGCCTTTCCCCTAAGATGGCGGCCAAAGTCGTCGCCCTCCGGGTAGGCTGTCTGTATCCGAATGGAGCCCTAAATCGGCCCTCGGTATGCTCAGCGCGGGTCCTGTCACGAGCCCCCAGCTATCCCGGGCAGGTGCGTGACACAGAGCAATTTAGTAAGTGGTAGCGGTATTAAAAGTATTTTGTGCAAAGTTGGCCGAAATAATAACAACAAATGTGGTGCCTAACTCCCGGCTTTCCGCCTCAGGAGTATTCTGTTAAACACTAACGGTCTCATTCCCTAACCACTCAGCGCGTAGTGGCAACACCTCAGTGACCATCTACACTAATGGCACAGTCATGATCCAAGCCAACAATAATAACCTAGATGCTTTTGACCTCCTCTTCTTCTCGTTACGAAACTCCCTCAATCAGCCACGACACTCTCACCCGAGAAATTACACCATTAACACCAACCGCTCCCCCATGAGCAACAACCACGCCCACCATCAACCCCCCCCCCCCGAAACGCGCAAAGCACACCTACCTACCAACAGCAAACAGTTGCACGCCCCAGACAAGACCCTACAACCCCCTAACCATCACCTACCCACTGCCCATCCTAACTAATCTCCCCCTCTGTCAACTGCCAAAACAAATCCTCAGTCATGGATTCCTATCTCGCTCACTCTACCCACGAGCCAGAGGCGACCACCCGAATCACGACGTGACCCTACTCAGCTCAGGTCCAAGGCCACACACAGGAATAACCCTGGCAACATTACCATCAAAAGCCATTATCCCAATTCCAACCTCCCCTCTCCCCTGGACAACATCCCCCATGACAGCCAGCACCCCGAAGCCCTCATCCCACACTCCTGGAAGACGAATCAGAGACTCGCTTTACTGGAAAGTCAGTTTGAAACGATAATCGCAGGACTCCACGAAATCACAATTCGCCTCACCTCGCTCTGTAATTCTCAGCAACGCCCACACCCCACACCCAACAATAACAACGCAAAACACCCAAGACCTCTAAAGGCTCAATGGCACAGCTGGAAAACAACGCCCCTCGCAAACGAGTCACAGAGACCCAATAGAACACAAACCGCTATGCCCATGAGAGAGGCGATAGATCTTGCTACCTCATATAAAATATCCCCTACTAGCACACCTAACTCCAAGATCCAGGTTATCACCGGATTCAGTAGAGGACGCTCCCCTCACAGATCCCCAGGACCTCCTGCTTTCCTCTTTTCTGTTCCCATGGCCCCCCTAACAACAAGGAGAGCAACATCAAATGTCTACTCACTAACTGCAGATCGGCCACAAAACATGCTACCGAACTGGCAGAAAGCATCCTTGAACATGACATAGACATCATGTTTATTACGGAAACATGGCTCAATGAGTTCTCTGCCCCATTCATGGACATGGTTGTACCCCCAGGCTACTCAATCATTAACAAAAACAGAAACATCAAACGGGGTGGGGGTACAGCAATCATACACAAGAACTGAATCTCTGTAATGGAAATTGACTCCTTCAACTACAACTCATTTGAATGTCTAACTGCCAACATTAAGATGAGTAAGAACAAAATAGCTACCATGCCATCTCCTCTACCATCCACATGGCAACAGCACCGCATTCGGTGAACACCTCTCCAACCTGAAAACTCACTGTGCACTCCTGGACTAAGACCGCATAATCATTGGTGACCTTAACCTACAATGGAATGAGGAAAGCAACTCGATGGCCCAAAACTTAAATGGACTGTTGCATAACACCAATCTTACCCAACATTGTACAGAACAAACACATAACAAAGGGTCAACCTTGGATGCCATCATAGCCCAAGCAGAGACAGTCACCATCAACCACATCCTGCCGGTGGATTGGTCAGACCACCACTTAATTCTATTCCACATCAACCAAACTACCCACTGCCTGCCACGCATGCAATAACCCCCCCCCCCCCACCCCCCTCCCCACTGGATGAGAAACCTAAATAAATTCTGCTTAGCGCGCTCCTCCCCATCACCACAGACAACCTATCCACAACAGAACTCACCTCACAATACAACACAAATATGACCTCCATCATGGACCAATTAGCCCCCTTGGAAAAGAAAATAATCAGGAACACCCCTTCAGGAGCCTGGTTCAACACCGACATTAACTCAGAAAGAAGACAGCTTAGCTGCTGCAGAAAGACTCTGACGGAACAATCCGTCCACAATCCTACTGAATCGACTCAAATCAGTTCGCAGGGCATCCAACAAGCACATCCAGAATTCACCTAGGAATAGCATGCATGACGCATAGGGCTTTACACCACAAAGCATCCAGCTACCTCACACAGAAGTTGACGATCCCTGGTGGGACAAGAGCCTCAAGAAGTGCTGAAAACCTGCAACTGAAACCTCAAAGATTCAACAGGAAGAAAACATATAAACGATCCTTCGCTGGGATGGCGCCCAGGCTATGGGACTCACTTCCCCCAGAAACCAGACTGAACGCCTCTGCTGTTTCATTCAAAAAGGAAGTGAAAGCGCTCCTCATGGCGAAACTCACCTACTCATAGACTTTGGAATCGCGGAGACCAATCATCCCCTCACCATGAACCCTCTCTTTCACACTTTCACGCTTTCTGACCGCAAACTAACTCAACAGTTATATGTTGTCCTTGTAACCTATTGCTTCACTTTGATCCATTTGCTATGTATACTTGATGTGCCTGCATTTATTAGTTTGTATATCCAGCCTGACTTTATGTAAAGCGCTCTGATACCCGCAAGAATCTTGTTTGCGCTATATAAGACCTTCAAAATAAAAATAAAATAAATAAAATACAACAAGCACACCAAGAACGAGAAAAAGTCCTTCTTTTGTAGGGCCCTTGACAACGCAAAAAACAGATCGAAAGAACTCTTCAATATCATCAGACAAACCTCCAAGCCTCCCACACCCACTGTGCAGGCCTCCAAAGTCCTATGTGAGAACTTTGGCAATTTCTTCGATGATAAAATCACAAAGATTGAGCCCTCCCTAGACGTCCACCTCTGCCACCCGGACAGTAGCTCACTTATTGAGACAGAAGCTACCACACCAAAGCACCACCCTAACAAATGGAAATCTTTCATCCCCATCTCTGGAGCTGAGATATCAAGAATGATTGCTAGCTTGACTCCATCAACTCACGTATCGGACCCCATCCCATCCCAACTGGCCAAAAAGATCAATCTCACCCTAACACCGATATGGACCAAGATTATAAATAGCTCCCTGAGAACTGGAGTCATGTCGGACTGTCTCAAAGTCGGACAAGTCACACCTCTACTTAAGAAACCAGGCTCGGACGCCAATGATCTGAACAACTTCAGACCCATCTCCAACCTCCCTCTCCTAGCCAAAACCCTGGAAAGATGTGCTCTCCTCCGACTTACACAACACATGGACTGCAATAATTTTCCAGACCCTCACCAATCTGGTTTCAGAAAAGGATGCAGCACAGAGACAGCGATCCTGAACGTCATAGATAACATCTGCAGCTGTCTCGACAACGACCAATGCTGTCTACTCAACTCTTAGACCTATCGGCAGCCTTCGACACGGTTGACCACAACCTACTCATTAAAGTACTACAAGAAAGGGTGGGAGCGGAGGAGGTGGTCTTACAGTGGTTCACCTCCTTTCTACAGAATCGCACCCAAAAGATCAAAGTCAACAGCATTCTGTCGGACCTCCGCCCCGTCAACAGGGGTGTACCCCAAGGATTGGTCCTCTCCCCGCAACTCTTCAACATCTACATGGAACCACTCACTGTCATACTAAAAAAATCCAACATCCCCTTCCACCTCTACGCGGATGACACCCAGATCCATCTTGTAACCTCTTACATGGACGGCATCCAAAGACTAAATGACACTTTAAAAGAAGTCCAATACTGGCTATCACTCAATCATTCGAAACTCAACCAAGACAAAGCTGAAATCCTCCTTATATCCAACAAGGAACAGAACCCCCAAGTCATAGATTGGCTCAAAGCCTTGGATGCTCTTAACTGCACTCACCCGACTCGGTGAAATCACTAGGAATCATACTGGACCCAAAATTAGACATGACCATACACATCAAAAACTCTGCCAAGAACGCCTTCCTCAACCTGAAACTGCTCAACAAAATAAAGTCCTAATTTCCCCTGAATTTCCACAAACAAGCTACTCAAGCCCTAGTGCTGTCCAGACTGGACTATGGGAATGGAACCCTCACAGGAGCAGCAAAATCCCACCTGGCTCCCCTCAGCGCAACTCTTAATTTAGCAGCCACAATGGTCACAGGAGTAAAGAAATTTGAACACATCTTGCCCGCGCTCAGAGAACCTAAAATGGCTCCCAATGGAAATGCGTGCGAACTTCAGAACTGCCTGCCTCACGCACAAAGCCCTACACACCGGAAAACCTGCTTACCTGGCCGCGAAACTCAAAAAAGCAGGCCAGACAAGGAGCCTCCGGAGAACCAACACTCTACTCCTCATCCCTCCGAGAACTCTCAAACAAAAAAACGCATCTCGTTCCTTCTCGGGAAATGCGCCAAAAATCTGGAACTCCATCCCAGTCCATATCTGGACCACCCCCTCCTTTGTAAATTTCAAAAGACAACTCAGACCTCTTCCAGAACCAATCCCTTCCAATTGTCTAGCTGCTTGTCAAGCGCAAACTCCTGCACTCTGCAACACTCAGCCACCCGAGCATCAAGACTTCTACCTCACCTTCCATCCGTTCGGTACCTAGACCTCTCCTCTAGAAATAGGTCCTCACTCAAATCATGTTAGCTATGACTCGCATACAATGCATTTTTATGACAAGAATGTGTCTCAAACTGAAAATTCGCCGAGACTCCATTGTATTATATTGTTTTTCTTGACTTATTTCACCATTATTTTTGTTGTTGTGAAGCGCTCCGATACCCTCGGGTCTGGCTAGCGCTATATAAAACTCCTAAATAAATAAATTATTGGGCGGAACCTGAGGCAACACATCACTTTAGTTGCCTGACACTAAAAGCATTATTCCTGACTCAAAGCTTTTCTGAGTCAGTCAGACAAAAGTAGTTCAAATAATGACAGAAAAATATGAAAGGCATATATTATTAACAGAGAGGAGCAATATCTTACTTGCTTCCAAGACTGACACAGTGCATTTGATACTGGACCTTTCAATGAAAAATGGTACCACATTATCTACTTCGTATTCATTCAGATACACAATATGTCACGAGTTGGCACTATTAAAAAAAAAACAGTAGTAGAAATATTCCATCTTTGGGGTAAACATACACTGACTTGTTTGTAATAAATATAACACCAAAACCCTGCATCAAGTCGTCCACACCCTCAGTCTTAGTTTGTATGGGATATTTACTTATGCCTTTCCCTCTATTCTGCTCATTCCTCTTAAAATAAATTCAAACGTCCAAGTTAACTATGATTTTGAGTGCATCACAGTAGGCAGTCACATCTGCTACATAACTAAAAAAGAACGTTCTCATGTACTTGTTTGGTTGTGGATTGAACTTGCTTCCTGAATATTACAATTATCAAGTATAGGAGCTTAAATAAACATTACTAATCAAACAGAGATATCCAGGACTGCCGTTGTCAGACGCTGTTGGTTAAAGAGCCTGGATACCCCATGTGCACGTCCAGGTCCTAAATGGAATTTAAATTCAATTTGAGCAGGTTGAAGAAAGCCACAAGACTGTGAACTACAAACATTTTCAATCAAAATACCTATCTAGTGAAACAACATAAGGTGGTTATGAGGATGCATTATCATAGTGTTGTAAAGGTGGCTTAACCTTTTCTTGTCACTCATACTATGCAATTCCTATCTTTTTTCCAACAACCAGCTAATTCAGTAGAAAGAGATCTGCATGTGCTAAACTTTAGAATGGTAATTAGTTATTACGTACAGGAAACAAAGAAAGTGAGGAAAACTAATTATTTTTTTGTCAGTGCACATAATGTTCTATGTTCTGCACCATAGCAAGGTAGATTGTATTAGCCATTCATCTGGATTAGTTTCAATACTAAAACTTGTGAGAAGCCAATGGAAAAAAAGAGCAACATTAACATTTATGGATAATTTTTCCACTAATGCCATCTGCGCAGTTACAACGTGGTCATCTTGGCATGCATTCACAAAGCACTGTTGTCAAATACCCAGTCTCAAAGGGAAATGGTTCCAACAGTGATAGAACGTTTTATTTGGCCCTATTTGCTCACCCTTCACACCCTTCACACATGAGATAAATATGTGCATTTCATGTGAATCTAGAATAGGTTCACAATGCTTAAGAAATAATTTACTTATCTGTAACAATAGCTGTGCAGCCTAAAACTGTTCTAGATTCACATGCAACCCCCCACATCTACACTTGAAAGACAACAATCTGATAAAGACATCTAGCTGCAGATTCTTTAACTTTTGAATTCTACCCTGGCGCCATTCTGGATCCGGACTTTTTTTTGTAATACCTCTGTGCTCCTGGGGACACCGTTGTTACGTCTCTGTGATAACGTCAATTCCATTCTTGACGTCAGTGTAGCCATATAAGTCTCCCCTCCAGTGCGCGGACGACAGTTTCTTCTTTTCCCGCTGCAGCAGGGATCCAGAGAAGCGTATCTATGGCCGTTTTTCAGCCTGTTGTGACAAACTTTTTTCATCCGAAACAATGAGCTCCATGCTCTCTGGGTTTAAGTCTTGTAGGTCCTTTGCGTGCAAGATGTTGGGTACGGACCCCCACTCTATCTGTATGTGGTGCCTGGGTGAGCACCACGTTGCCGACGAGTGGAACGCCTGTCAGCGGTTGAAGCCAAAGGAGCTGTGTGAGCGGCGCTTGAAGCTTCTGATGGCGTGGTTGCCGCAGACTTCCAGCTCAGGTCTTCTGTCTTTCTCCCGGGCCAGAGGTTGTTCCCGGGTGTGCCACTCTACACACTGTGATCAACTGCAACATTCCCAGTCTCCATCGACATCACACGGCAAGCGGCGTCGCAAGAGGTCGAAGGTCTGGACTTCTATGGCGCCTTCGTGTCGGGATATGGTTCGCAACGGTGTCTCTTGCCTTGATGTTGAGATTCCCGCTCCGGCGTCACTCCCGAGCCTCCCAGTTTTCACTGGAGCCAGGGCGACCTGGAAGCTGATGCAGAAGTATTGTGAAGCTCTCCATCTGGTCTTTGGGCCCTCGTCACCCTCTGTAGCCCCTGCAGGCCCCAAGGAGGTCGTAGGTGCCGTAACTGCGTCATTGCCAGTGGGTTCCCCCTCTGCGGCAGTTCCAACCTCGGACTCTGAGGCGCCGGTGCACAGCCCTTAAAGGCTGCCGATGGCGTCAGTCAACTCCGGCACGGTATCGATCTCCATGACGATGCCTGTCATTGTGCTACCGGTAGACTCCGAGCTGGGGTCGGTTTCCACTGTAGAGCCGGCTTCGCCGCAACTCCGGATATCTGCACAGATACCGGCTTACGTCTCTCCTCCTTCCCAAGTGGACCTTGGCATGACATTGTCTCGATGCCGTTCAACGTTGATTGTGGACCCATTTGCGGCACCGGTCATTTCTGTGGAGAACAAGACCTACTATAGGAAGGTTGTGGGGAGATGACCCCCTTGGAGCAGCCAGTGGTCCCGTTTGGGTTGGACAGCTGATTGCGGAGCTGGGTGAAGCAAGAAGGTTAGATTTGTCACCTGCTTTCGCCCTTTTGTCACCTCCTGGCCTTGCCTCGGAAGCCGACTCCTCCTTGGCAGAGGTTTTGAGGAGAGTGGCTGATGTCTTGCATCTCACTCTGCCTACTGTGGAAAAGGCTACAGACCCTCTTATTGAGGTCCTTCATCCCGGCCAGTCGGGGCTTGAGCCAGTACTCTCTTTTTGTAAGGCCCTTACTGACATTTTATTGGGGGGCATGGACAAAACCAGTCAGGTGTGCCAGTGGACCGCATTATTGCACACACATATCGTCCTGCCCCGGTGACCCCGCTTGCCTTGTTAGGAAGCCGACCCACCACAGCTTAGCTTCGTTGTCCACCGCTTCGTTGTCCAGGCCATTACGGCATCCGCTGAGGCCTCCCTCATTTCTTCCTTGATCAAGAGTCCAGGGAACAGGATTCTTGCAGGAAATGGAATTTTTCCTACACTAGTGCGGCTTTACGCTCTACTAATACGGTCTGCGTCCTCAGACGTTTTCTCCATACCTTGTGGGAGTCTTTGGACTAACTTTTACCTTGTTCCTCCAGGTTAATGGGGGGCAAGTTGCATCAATTACATTCAAATGGCTGTCAGTCAGCCAGACTGCTCCTCAAGTGTGGAATGGATTCCACTGACTCCATAGGGTAGGCCATGGCATCTGCAGTGGCAAAGTGCTGGCACGTAAGGGTCCGGTTGTTTCCGGGTGTCTGGGTTTTCAGAAGCTGTCCAATCTGTCTTAATTAAAATACCATTTGATGGGAGTCTTCTTTTGGGAGCCCAAGCGGATGCGACCATACGCAGGTTTCGTGCTAGTCAGGGAGGGTCAGACCCTTAGCCTGTCTCCTCCTTCCCTTTTCAATATGTGTGGATGGAGGTACCCTGTTCTGCGGGCTTCCCTCCTTTTTGCCTGAGTTGACTCAGTCTGTAGGATTTTACACCATTGATTCTATTGGTGGAGCCAAGGTTCATTCTGCTGCTCTTTGCAGACACCCTTTGCTGCTGGACTCGAGGTTCCTCAAGTCTGTTTGGGTCTGTTCGGGTCAGCATGACCTCTGATGGTGTTTGTTTGACAGCTGTGCTGATTCAGCAATACAACGCCTCATGGCCGGTCGCTTTTAGGTTGGCCTTTTCTTGTCTTTTGTTTACCTTTTATACAGCTACTATTGTGGATCTCTAAGTTGGGTCAAGGTTTATTTACTACCCCCGCTGTTTTTGTGCTTTGTGGTGTTGAATTATTAAGCACTACTTCTTTCTTACTGAGAAAGTATTTGTCTCTGAATTTGACTATTTTTGATCTCCGGATAGTTCTTGCAGCTGCAGAGCTGTTTTGATCTATTATTATACTCTGATGAGCTTAGTCTCAAGAGTTCATACCTTTTATGGTATACGTCTTACTCTATGTGGAGTATTGGTTGGCTAATGTATAGCTTGTATATGTACTACATACATAATCTATTTGGTTGCTATTAGATTGATCCTTCTTGGACTATAGTATATGCCCTTTAGGAGCCATTATGGTGGACTTGTAGGCATTATTTTTTTTAGGTGCTACCTTTCACTCTAGTCTGGTTTTTCTTAACCAGGGTATTTTTTAGCACAGTTTGTTTTCTCTTCTTGAGTGGACTGCTTATGTATTATGAGTGTTTCGTTTTTTGAACACCATGATTGTATTCTTTGGAATACACAGGTTCGTGGCTCCTTCCTTTCTTTGAGGGCGTAGGTAATTCCTTTATTCAATCTTGGAACACAGCGGTGTAATCTCAATGCCTTAGACTGTCTGAAACAGTAAAGGCTGTTTTCAGTCATGCGCTAAATAGTAGGAGATTTTTTAGGATAAGAAGGTCTTTTTATTATTCCCCTACAATGTTCTTGTATATGTTTTTCTGTCTAAGGTTAGATATTATCGATCTTTTTGAAGTATGTATCTCATTTTCTTTTTGGTACTTAACCGCCCTGGAGAAATTGTGGCTGTTGCTTCTTGAAGTGTGTATATATATATATATATATAGTTGGATTAAGATTTTAAATCTGAGGATTAATACATATGTGAACAAGATTTATGAATTAGTATTTATATGGTTATATGAATTTTTGTTAATATTTCACTTTGTAAATATTTACAATCAAATCATCTATGTTTCCTGTATTTAAACAGCGAATATAACAATGTGATCATATGATGCAATGAAAGAAATTCTTGCTCCCCCTCTCTATCAAGACCTGCGGCAACCTACTGAGCTTCAGAAAGGCCTTAAATACTTGGCTATTCTCACAAGCCGGCTAACATGTTCCACCGCTTCATCATCATACATATCCAGCGCCAAGAAATTTATGGTGTCAGTGCGCTTTACAAGCTTCTATTATCATAACATAACATAACATATCGAATTGAAAGTATTTTATCTATATTTACGGTCATGTGACCCAACCACGTGGTGGGAGTAGGAGTGCACCTAAAAAACATTTAAAAATGGTACATTTCCCCTGTGACCGATGTGTGATCAAGGGCTGCCTAGCCCGAAACGCGTCACAGCTGGTACTTGGCTCAATAAAGTAAGAACTTGCCTCATCTGAAGCGGTCCGTTCTCCTTCTTTGCCGGCGTGTGAGCTGGAAGTGGTTTGGTGTTTTTTTAAAATATTTATATATATATATCTCTTTGGCTCGATTGCGCTGAATATACTGCGCTCTGTGGCGGTGCGTGCCGTAACACGGCAGAGCCTCTCCTTACAAATCCTCCAGCTTTACAGTTGTAAAGAGTCAAGTCACACTCACGGGTGGATTGTAATTTCTTTGTCATTTCTTCATAATTGATTGATAAACATTTCTTGCGAAGTTTCAATGCGTTTCGGCCTTGCAGAGACCTTGTTCACAGGTATTGAACAAAGTCTGGAAAAAAACAAACTTCTATGTGATTGAGTCAATTGATCAGCATGAACGAGGGGGTGACCGGGAATGGAAATTGATACAAAAAGAATTCTGGCACATACTAGACTTGCAAATGCTCACACCACATGGTTGGAATCCGAATAAAGAACTATACATACATCTTTGAACTTGAATAATTTGCTTCTATTTTGGTTTTGTTGTTGTTTTAGAACAAATATGAAACCAGATTTTAATCACAATTAGCACTCTTGCACAAGCACTTTCTTTTGGTATAAAAGACCTCCATGAAATTACTATATCTTCGATAGCGGCAAAATTAATTTTTGAATAATTAACCTACATCAACATATCAGAAGAATTAAAATCTGTAGTTTATTTAATGACCTAATAAACAGATAGTCCCAATACGATGAGATATTAAAAATGGGGTCTAACCAGAGATAAATTACCAGGCCCACTAGAGAGTACTAGTTGGATAGCATCAATATTTGATCCACTCAATAAAGTTCATCGTAATAAACCCACTAGAGGGTATTATGTTGGATTGTTGGATATTCCCAAAATTGATTCTAAAAAAGTGACCCAAATTATTAATTTATTATAATCTAACGAGAAACTGGACAATCTGATATAATAATAGATGCACTTTATTTGAAAAGGAAACTTTCTTTATTGAATTGGTTTTAATACTTAAGATGAGAATGTCTATCCACTAGAGGGTTCTATTTGTTATATTTACATTTATAATTTAATTCTTCATAGGCCCATGATAATCTGTACCAATTCATGTGTCAATGAAATAATCATAAAATTTACTTTTGCATCAACAGAGGCAAATTATACTGATCTTCTAGTTTTCTGCATTATTAATATCTGAACACAAAATTGCATAGTTTGGACTTACACACTACATCTCCCAACATGCTTAGAGGCAAAGACAGGTAATGAACAATACACATGACTTATTAATTGAACGCTGCAGTCTCTGTTTGCATACCAGTGAACAAAGTCTCTGCGAGACAAACGTGGTGGGACTTCGCAAGAAAGTGGCTGTGAATCAAGTATGAAGAAAGTCATAAAGAAATTACAATCCACCTGTGAGTGCTACCCGACTCTTTACAATTGTAAAGCTGGAGGAGATAATATATATATATATATATATATATATATATATATATATATATATATATATATGTGTGTGTGTATTTTTATATATATATATTTAAAATCTGTTTGGAAAATATTTCTGATATAAATACTCGTAAAAAGTGTAAAAACTGAGAAAAGACTCTTTCAAACATACAAGGTTTTGCCACAATGTAACCATGGCAACATCTGGAACTAACCTGTATGTTAATTGATAGACACGCCCATGGCTCCTCGGTATATATGTATGAACTCATTGTAAATGCAGATGTAGTGAACAAGGCGGCAACGCCGAAACGCGTCTAAGCAGATACTGATCGAATAAATCGAGTTTGGATTCAGATTCATGGTGTCAGCGCCTTCTTCGTATCGGATGAGTTTGGCAAGACTATATATATATATATATATATATATATATATATATATATATATATATATATATATATATATATATATATATATATATATATATATATATATATATATATATATATATATATATATATATATATATATATATATATATATATATATATATATATATATATATATATATATATATATATATATATATATATATATATATATATATATATATATATATATATATATATATATATATATATATATATATATATATATATATATATATATATATATATATATATATATATATATATATCCAAAGTCGATTCCACACAATGAAAAAAGGAATGTCCAGGCCAGCTTTGCAGTTTTCAAAGAGCTTTAATTCTTAGCTCCTTCCCAACGCGTTTCGAGGTAAAACCTCTTGATCACGAGCCCCAGTCCGGTCCAGAGCACAAAATTATCTTTGGATATATATATATATATATGTGTGTGTGTATATATATATATGTATAGTATGTATGTACCGGTGGACTAACAATCAAATGTTGTTTTGGATGACAATTGTGTTTGCATGTGCTTGCTCCTGGCAAGGGTTCAGTTTTACAGGAGGCATTATCTTAATGCCAGGTTACCTCTTTGGTACATGTCACCTAAAGTGGTTTGTTGTCGGGTGCAGTACATTTTTTTAAATAATATTATAAAGTGTATTAAACTGGTTTTTCAGTTCTGTTTCGTCATTATGTATACATTGCTGTTTGCATGTGCTACACGTGTTTGGGTTTAAAAAAAAAAGGAAGAAAACAGAAAGAGGCTTTGAGTGTGAGATGCTGTTGCTTCTCTTTCCTCATTTCCCTTTGGTGCCTCGAGGTGTCCATGACTCAAGGTCATATTCAGACTGCCGGGCCCTGCGGGGACAAGCTTTGTAGATCTTTGCGGTCCAGCAAGGGACATTGGCCAGCAACATTTCATGAGTTGTTGGGCCACTCTGAGTCTCTGGTGGATGATACTGTGTGTGTGTGCGTGTGTGTGTGTGTGTGTGTGTGTGTGTGTGTGTGTGTGTGTGTGTATATATACATCTATACACATACACATACACATACATACATCTCTCTGGCGACATTTTATACATTTGGCATATTTGATGAAACCTATACCAGATTCAAAGCTGTTTGATGTCATTTTATTTTTAACATCTTTACAATGTATTATGTAACCTTTGGGTGGTCATTTTGTTCAAGCAAATGTTCTTTATACAAGGCAGGTATTGTTCTCCTTTCATGGTGTACGGATTATATCTTGAGTTTTTTGTATTGAGGTTCATTCATCTCAGTATAATGGGGTTGGGTCCTAGGAGTCCTACTTCATGGATTTTATCAGGACGGTTCTTTGCTGATATTTCTTTATTGATGTGAAGAATGTGTATTACAAGGCTTTTGTCTTGTTCTTTACCCTTTCGGTCCACAAGCTCTCTTTTCCCTTGGGAGATAGATGATAGTATCTGATAATGGCAGATGGTTATTTAGGGGTTTCCCCCTTTTTCCCTAGTAATCGATTTTTTTGAGCCTATAGGGTGGTTTATTATTTATGTATTCTGTGATAGTGATCATAGGTACTTTTAAGAGCCAGGCACTTTTCCCTTCTAGTCCTACATACATTTAGTCAGTTGTTGATTGTGACCTGCTGGTTCTCTTTGAGAACTGTTGTAAGATTATTTCACAGACCCTCCTCCGGTGGGAACAGCTATGGTATTTAATTAAAAAGTTAAGGAATCTGTGGCTAGATGTCTCTATCAGATGTACAAGTTACTTTCCTTTGGTAACATAATATCTGGTGGAGACACAGTCTAGCCGAAGATTCCTTAGCGCCCTGCCATCCTCCCTGCTCTGTGAAAGACCCATAAGACAAGGGGTTATACCCTGTATCAATACTGGTTTGCATATAAGTAGTCACTAACTCACGTAATAGTGACTTAGCAAATATTCTGTTGTTCCTTCATGGGTCTTATATTGATATGGCCATACCTCTCACTTTCATTGGTGAGTGGTATGTAGAGAGAAGGGTGTTCCCCTATTTAAGGATGGTTCTGCTTCAGGGTGCAGGGTTTCACGTAGGCTAAGCCTCATTGATTAATGTGGGTTTTTAAACTTAAACCCTTTGGATGGTATTGGCCTACCTTTTCATGTTGTTCGTAATTGGTGTTTTAAAAGATTTTGATCATTTTTGGGCACACTGTTTCTACAGCCAGTTGCTAGAGTGGCTCTGTGTTCTGGCATGGACGTTTTCATAGAAGAAACTGTCCTCGGCAGGCTGGAGGGGACTTATATGGCTCCACTGACGTCGTGACCGGAATCAACCTCATCACAGACCCATACGACACCGTCTCCCGGTGTGCCTAGGTACCGCAAAACAAATTCCAGATCCAGACTGGCGCCTGGGAGAATTCAAAAGTTACGAAATCTGCAGCTAGACTGTGTCTCAAGCAGATATTACGTTAATGAAGGTAAGTAACTTGTACGTTAGTGCACATTTAAAAATAAAAATTAAAACCAAGATCACCTATTGGGAGTTGTTGCCTTATGGTCAGCGCCACAGTCCACTGTTACTGTTGCTACCTATGGTCAATGCCCAAAGACACAACCTTGGTTTTATACAACCGTTACCAAACAATACAGTATATGGCACTGAGGTACCCAGGGCATAGGTACACCAGGGATCTCCCATGGGCTGCAGCATGTATTATGGCACCCACAGGAGTACACTTAAACGGTGACTACAGGCCTGCCACAACAGATATTCCTTTCTTTATATCTGAGATCACTGCACTTAAAATCTATAATTCACCCCTATGGCAGGCTCGTGTGAGGGTGCCCCTGCATGAGCAGGACCCCCTACGAACCCCAGAGTAGATTCTCCAAGCTTTGTAAGTGCAGTCAGCCATTTTAAAACATATAGTGGACCCATCAGTCAATATGAGATAGCTAACTATATAGTGGCTGCACCGATACCAGTCATGTTTGGTATCAAACATGTTTGAATCACACCCCAACATCGATTCCAGCGTTGGAAGTATGATCCCATGTACTGGGGGCTCCTTGGAGTACCCGTCTGTACTCCCGGTAACAGCCTTTCAGGGTATGGCAGCAAGCTAGTGCTGCTCCTGACCACAGACATGATTCTGCCCTCCTGCTGCTGAACCAAGCTCAAGCAGACGAAGGTAGAACAGTAGGTTTCCTGTCGCAGGGAGATGTGTGCACCTCCAAGACAGGATTTATTGTTTTGGGCTGAGGTGGGGGCACTTGCCATCGACACCAGACTGCTTTGAAGGGCACATTTGGTGCCATCCTTACATACTCCATGTAGAGCCAATTCAGGAAGCCCTTGGCTCCCGTTCTGGCATGAAACTGGACAAAGGACACAGGAGTATCCTCCCCTCAGTCCAGTCCCTCCTCTGGAAGAGACCCCAGAGTCATTCCAACCCTTTCCCTGGGGTACTTAATGACGTACCTGTGGACGGTTTCCTAGATTCGTTGTGGGACAATACTCAAGCCTGAAACCAAGTCACCCTTCAACCATCGGGACACTTGGACTTTGCTGGACTTCACCCGGAAATGAAACTGCATCAAGCAAGACTCTTGCTGCTCATTGTCTTGCTGTTCTGCAAGTCTTCTTCATTGTCTGTGTCTGTGCTTCTTCCAGGATCTTCAACATACCGGTGGGCATCAAGGACACTCAAAATAATCTCTTTCGGAGTGAAAAAGTAATTCCCCTGCATCTGCAGAGGCACTGCAAAGAAGCGGACGTGTCTGCTTCTGCTGACGATACATAGATTTCCTGAGGCTCAGAAACACAGGTGGTGGTTCTGCAATTCCCTCGACGCCTGGCCTATCTGCAATTTTGAGGCAAGTATTCCTTGCCGGAACTGCTGGGACCGGACCTCTGTGCACTGCGTCTGCTTGCCGCTTCCAAGGCTTGTTAGCTCTGCACTTCAGGGATCTGCAGGCTACAAGAGGCTCTAGCCTCCAGCATCTCTTCCTGTCAAGTACAGCATCCTCACTGCATCCTCTCCACCTTGGGCCTTCCTTCTTGGTGAGCTGTTCCAGGTCCTCTGGCGACTCCTATGACTTTGGCCTGTGGGTCCTACTGAGAGTCTTCTCCTGCTTCAGGGGGCTCCCCTGCTTGCTCAGGGTCTGCTCTGACTCTCCTGCTGTTAGTGAGTCCCTTGGACCTTGCTGGTACCAACGTTGCTCCTTTTTCATTCTCCATGCCAGTTGCTGCTACCAAGGCTTGTTGGTACTGCTGCTGGACACCGACCACCTAGTCACCGACATCTGACGTGGGACAGCTTGTTCATGGCTCCTGGTCTTCCTCAGCGCCGCCTGGTCCTCACCGCTGTTGTGCCAAGATTACAGACGGAACAGTCCTACATTGGTGGGCATTTATCTTCCGTGCCTCCTGGTCACTCCTGAGTGGCATAGACTTTGTCCCCTCTACTTGCATGTTCTTCACTTCCACCCTTGGATTGCATCAGAATTTTTCACCTTCTTCTCCAGAGGCACTTGTTTCCAAGTCTACATTTGTCGTCTACGAAGGTTTCCGACATCTCTTCAGCCCCATGCACCTGGCTTCCCTGATCTCTGGGGCATCCACGGGTGGGGTGGCTCTCCAACCTTCCGTCCTCCAAGGGAATTCTTCGGGGTCTTCTGGGAAGGGTCCTTCTTCTGCAAAACGGCAACCGTGACTTATCCATAGACTTCCATTGGGCCTGCAGCTATGTTCCCACTTTGCACACAGACTCTGTGGGGTTCCTGTGTACATACCTTGGGTGGTTCCGTTTGTAACCTGCTCCTCTGTGTCTTCTGATCCAAGTCCTGTCCTCCTTTGCAGTTCACATTCCACTTTTTTAATATATGGTTTGGTCTCCCCATGGAGACCACTATTTTGTGCTACTTTATTGCAATTGAAGTATTTTTGTGTATTGTGTTGATATCTCCGGGTAGGAGATATACCAATGTGTTAGTGAGTGTTGTGTAATAAATAGAAGTATTTTTTTATAATCACTGTGTGGTTCTTTTTCGTTTAACCTACACTACATGAAAACAAGCTGCTTAACACTCATTCAAGATAAGCCTGAAGGCTGCTCTCAACAGCCTACCATTTTGAGAGCTTTCTATGGTCATCAAGGACCACTAAAATCACCATAAGGGTTGCCTGGATTAGTGCAAGGTGCACCACTTAGATCAATGTGCACCATATACTGGGCCAGCCTCCGACTAGGTGTGTTGCCTTTCTAAATTGATCATGGGTTTGGAGCTAATGCATGAATACAGACTGGCTTGTGATCCCATTCTGAGGCTACACCCTTGGTGGAAACCCTACCATCGAAGTGTTATGGGCCTGTATGATTTGTAATCCACGAGGTGTTGCCTGGCTCTGTCCTTGAACACTTTATAGTCTCTGTTTCCGTAATTGACTTGAACAAGATTGTTAGAGGTGCATTGCACTCCATTACTGAGGAATTTCAGAGTGTTTACAGTTTTGTAATTACTGACCTATAACTAACTTTTAACAGTTTTTTTTTTAGTTCATTTAATGTTTTTTTAATGATTTACCACATACACCAGTAATTACCCATTCTGCACTGCACGCATCCTCCCGCCAGGCTCATTTGACCATGCACAGCGGGACTGGTCACAAGGCCAGGTCCTAAATGGAATTTAAATTCTTGGTACCCATGCACGTATCCTTTCCTTTTGGTCATTAGTCTTTCGTGGCTGTAGTTTGTTCTCCTTAGTATCTCCTAGAGTCCCTTTTTGCCACTATAAACCCCAGGAGGCAAAAAATAGTTTCATAGTTTATCTAGTTAAGTCATTCAGTACCAAGTATGGCCCTCTGTGGCGTTATTTCTGTCTTTCCCATCCACCCCTGATTATCTTGCCAGCAAAATTGTATTTGTCTGTACTTCCACAGTCCATGCATAAGCGTACCCTTGTGTATATTGCGTTTGAGATGTGCTTGTGGGATATAGACCCATCTCATGTAGTAAACCCCTGTGGTAGTATGTCATGATGTAATACTTTTAAATGGATTAGTCTAAAATTGGATTTGACTGCTTAATCCTGTTGCCATTTTTCCCGCAAGTGTGTTATGTTGTCTAGGGCTTTGTTTCCCAAACTGTGGGCCCTGAGCCTATATTTGTAGGGTCCCCAAATTCCAGCCAATATATAAAGGTGCCTTTAAATTCTGTATGTGTCACATCTGCTGCAGGTTCAAAGACAGAGGTCAAATGTCAGGCTATGTCTTCTGGTGGCCATTTTTAGGTCTCGCCTGGCGAAAGCAGCGCATGTGGTGCTCTCGCCATGGTGAGGACCTTTTGCAATCGATTCAGCCAAAGCTGAATACACGCATGTGCAGATGTACAAAGATGGCTGCTCTCGCCATTCACAAAGGTAAACATGCACGCGTACGGACAAAAATATGCACGAGCATGTGGACAGCCCGACACCATCTTTGTTTACTTTAATTAGTTAAAGGATGTGCACACGCGCGTGCATGGCGGCTTGCTTTCGCTTTCGCCAGGTGTTGCCTAACCACGTTCCCTCCGTCTTGTGCTCGCTCTGCCGTCTCTTACAGCTGCTCCCAGCGAATGTTAATCTTTTCACCCACACTAGAGAATAGCTGGGTGACATCACAAGGAATATGTGTGCGGGGATGAAAAGAGCCACCTCCCCTGGTGGCATGACTCAGCCCTGGGACTGGACCCCCCATATGCCATCTCTAAGGAGAGAGCAAGTCAGCGCACAGTCACAATGCTCGATTTCCCACGGGACCCTGCTATTCAAGCCTTGTGCGCTGCTTTATCCCGCTTGCCCTCTGCTCCGGCTGCCGCTGCGCAGAATATTCTATTTCGGCTGCACCGTCTTCAAGCTTTAGATGCTCCTGTGATCAAGCACCGTCTTCAAGCTTTAGATGCTCCTGTGATCAATCAGGCCGGGCTTTGGATCACACACAACACCCAAACTGGAGCCACTGTGATGGGAGACATGTTAAAAGCGCACAGCGACAGCAAGACACTTGCACTCATTACATTGTGTCTTTTGATGACTGCTGTTACAGCGAGTGGGTGTTGCATCTGGAAAGAATTGAAACAGCTCTCGGTAGAATAGGAATGTAACTCCTTTTTGATGCTCTTGAACTCTCACGATTGAAAAGGCCATCAGTGATCTAATATTTCATCGTTGTTCAAAGGCTCACCGAGCATACAGCGATAAGTGTATTTTCAGGAAAATTGTGCAGAACATTACCATACATAGATATTGATTTAAAGCTACAGTAATACCTTAGATATTGTTCACCAGTAAGAAGCTTGTGGAAGCTAACAGTCGGTAACAATCCACGCGTTACATAGTCAGACCATCCACAGTGAATGCTAAACACCATAATCATGTTGAGCAGTAACCCTATCAGCAGTCCAAGGTTTACCACTTCATCAATTTACAAATCCCAGTCCTTACTAACGTGAGGTGTGTGCACGTCTCAAGCAGGCATTCCGCTGCCCACATATAAGCCATACTCAGTCCTCGTTAAGGGAGCCTTCTTCTGCTCCAGGTACCAGAGATCCATCAACACCAGCTCCTACCAGGTCAGCCTGAACAGGTCCCCTGCTATTCCTCCATCGAAATTGAAAACAAGCATTGGCATAGCCAATAGGTCTCGCCTGGCACCTTATAAGTGTTTAGCCATGCAACAGTTGATGTTGTTGCACTAAGGATATTGTGCTACATAACTAAATACTTATAAGGTCCCAAAAGCGAGACCTATTGGCTATGCCAATGCTTGTTTTGAATGTATCAGTACACAAAACCGTGAACAGGGCAGTTTACCTATCCACGCACGCATTTTTAGTCTCTGTAGTAAATATTCTTCAAGGAGTCAGGAGGCCTGTTCAGCTCACACAGTGGATAGCAGGCAGCCCAGTCGCTGGCCAAGGATAATTCAAAGGCTCCTCTGGCCTGTAGGGAAATCAGAAGGCTTCACGACAGACCGGTGTCTCTCATTGACTGGTAGGGTGGGGGCAAATCAATCACGGCACATGCCTGGGGGGGGCTACTTTGCATCAAGGAGCTATTTAGCATGCTGCATATTGCGACATTCTGCTATTTGTCTCCATTTGTTAATGCAGCGTCGATGCTGCTTTGCGACAGCAAACATTCGTTCCTCATGCAACAGTTGATGATGTTGTACGAAGGATATTGTGCTGCATTACTAAATACCTATAATGCCCCAAAGGCGAGACCTATTGGCTATGCCAATGCTTGTTAACACGGCTACTGATGTTTATGAGCTCCTTTAACTTTGCAGCCAGAGAAAGAGAAATATAGTGAATTATGTGACAGTCCTGCTGGGGTACATGAAACGTAAAAGGAAACCTGTAGAATGTCATCTTTTCTGAAAACAAAACGTAGATACCTGTAAATGAACTTTACACATTCAGCAGTTGAAAAAACAAAACAAAGCACATTTTTTGTAACTCTGAAGTGTGATGGAAACAAAGATTTTAGTAGGATCAGAACAATTAAATATACTTTACTTTTGATGCACAGTCAATAAATATTAATTGAAATCCAATTTCCACGCATGATTTGTCAGCTATATAGTTTTATATATAAAATTGCATGTGCAAATTTAGTGACCATCTCAGTGGAAATGTGCTGTCTTCAAATAACAATGTGCTACCACACTGTACTAAAAAGTAGGTTGTGGTTCTAAATAGTTTGGGAAACACTGGTCTAGGGTATTATTAATGGTGGTCTTGTAGATATGTTATTTTGGTGCCCTTCATTTGTTTTACCTTCAAGATTCTTCTTTCTAATGGGTTTTCGTGTTGGATATTCATCCAGTCTCCATCCAGTGTGTGAATGTCCTGTCTCAAACGTCTCTGTTTGTAATACTGAGACGGGTACATTTTCCCATTGCTGGAAATCCTTTAGGTGTGCCATCTCCCCCTTTCCTATCAAGGTCTTTTTGGTTCTTACCTTGTCCCACCCTGGAGCAGCAGTGGCTATCTTCCATACCGTTTTTTTCAACTTTATTTATGGTATTCAAGATCAAGTAACAAACAGTGTATATGTCTTAAATTAATGCATTCAGAGATCTTGGATACTTCTGGCTTTTCGTCGGTATGTTTTCCTAAATATATAGAATATATGCACATCTTCTATGTACTACGCTGTTCTTGGCATAGCCAGCTTTCATCCACCAATAGCCTCCACCCCCATATGACGCTCCCCCCTAGATAATCAGGCTTGTCCATTCCAGTCCTCACCCAAAGTTGACAAAGGGCCTTTTTGCTAGTGTCTAAGCTCCTATTCAGCACCACACCACTGCTGGTTATCGGTCTTGTGTACATGCCCGTATATCAATAGTATTAGATAAGGTTTCTGCCCAGGGCAACACATTCTCTGCTGCCATCTCAACAGTTCTAATGTCCCTCATTTGTATCTGTTCCACCACAGCCCATTCATTCATGTCTGTTTCCCAGGACTTACATGAGGGCTTTTTTTTTTTATCCCTAGCCAATTGCTGTATGACACTTTACCACCAGCAGTACTAGTGCAGCAAATCTAGGCTGCGTTTTCTGTTCTTGGTTTTTGGTAGAATACTCCGCAAATAGTTCCTGACATTCCGTTGCCTCCAGTTTCATATCAGTTGTTGTGTGCAGGTTTTGTACCACCTCCCCTCAATGTTCTGCCATTGTCGGACTGGTCCAGGTCATATATGAATGTGGCTTCTGGGTCTCTGCGTTTTCAGTGATTAGGCTCTCTGGGTATTTTCTGAGTAATCGCAACAGTTTAAATATGCGCAGGATAGCTAATTAAATTGGGCCAATTGGAATTTGGTGTTGCTTTTTACCTCCTTTACCTGTGCACATGTGGCCTCCCATTCAGAATCAGCCAGGAGGGCCTGTTGGTCAACCGTCCCAAGTCTGTCTATCCTGGGACTTATTACCTACTCTCTTTCAAGACCCGGCAGAGAAGGGCAATCACCTGTCAATTCTGGCCCGTTTCCAGCATCGTTCCAATGTCCTCTATGTGTCCGGGATATCTGACAACCAAAGCCATATCTCCATGGCAGTATTAGCTTAGCAAACTGTAGGGACTGCCCCAGGGCAATTCCAAAAACATTCTGGGCTTCTTGGAATGTTATAAACTTCTTCCCTGGCTATAAGTCTCCAAGGGTCTGACAGCCTCCCTCTCTTCAAGTTAACATTGAATAGTGGTCATTGTTAATCTAAAAAGACTAGAGCCACCAGATATGCAGTGATCTAAAGCAGATGGGTCTCTTCACTATACTTTGGACTGTTCTTTCCATGCTATTGCTACTTATACAATGTGTGGCAACTCTTCTGTGAGCGATCTGCCTTGCATTAAACAAATTGACAATGCTCCCTCCACAACAGCACTCATTAACAAACTCCTGAGTTGTGTACTTGTCATCTCGGATCTCCTTCTTGTTTTTGTCTTTTACTATTGGTATTCATATGAGATCCTCTTCCTTTCGGCTCAGAAAAGCGAATAGTTTTCTAGCGTTCTTGCTGGACTTGTATATCCTTTGCTTTGTTTTTAGGTACTGAGCCTCATTGATCACTCATTGACCACTAGCGCCTTACATTCTGTTTACAGCCTTAAATACTTCTCTTTTATTTCCACCACCAGAGCCCTCATGTTTTCCCATTCTAGTTTTTACTTAAGTGTTGTCTGCATATTTGTCAGTCCTCTTAATTACAGCTTTGCAGCCCTGCCAGTGTGTCTCTGATTTCTTAGCCCTCCCCTTGTTTTATTCAGATGTTTACTTGTAGCATCCCCTAAAGCTCCAGTCTGTGTTTTTCTTGTTCGTCCCAAGCACTTAGTCTCCATATTCCCTTCTCTCTTTTTTGGCTCTTTGTGTGCTACAGTCAGTGCCACGTGATCTGAGATTCCCTTCTCCTTGTACTCTGCTGCATCTATCCTCGGCACTTTCATCCTCTGGACAAGTATATAGTCTTTTGAGGAATATGATTGGTGCGTGCCCCAGAAGTACGGATATTGCATCTCCTCAGGATGCATGTGTTTCCTGACTTCCGTTAATGACAGTCCCTGCCTAAACATTGCTAGCTTTGTTTCAGCCCATCTCTTTCTGTGAGCGGTTTTGGATCTGTCTTTGTGTCCTTAAGGTCATTAAAGTCTTCTGCAATAAGCAGTGCATCTGGTGTTTCCAGTAGGAGGTGGCTTACTTCTGTCCATTTGGATCCTCCCATAGTTTGGCTTTTATGAATGAGGGCCTATTTTTCCGCAGTATTGCTACCTCTCTTGAGCCCTTTGTAAATCTCACAGCTGCCATAAGTGTGTATCTTCCTTTAGCCTAGAAACCACACCCTATGCCCACCATAAGTGTTTCTTGGAATAAAACTGTCCAACTGGTGCCTCCTCAGATACTGCCTGACCAACCCTCTCTTCATACCATCACTTAACCCATTCATCCTCCATGCTAACATAGTGTGTATGTATCTTTCCTGTTACCATTTGTCAGTTCCCTTATTGGTCAACCCCGGTGGAAGGTTTTTGTTGTTTGCCTTTCACTCTAGTGTACCCTTAGCCACATCTTGTTTACCTGTCTTGTCCTTCATAAACCCCAAATTTGTTTGATTGTTAAGACATTTTCTGTTAACATCAACAAACTCCAACTCTAAACATAACCACTAACCCTTCCAGTGGGTAGACTTTGAGCTATCCCCCTAGCCCCCTAGTCCCCTGGAAGTGTCTGCTTCTTCCCCTCCATTTAAATTTAATTACTTGAGTTTCAGGATTTCTCAGATTCGCCCCTAGTCTTTCTTTTATTACCTTGGCTCCTGAACTCTTTGAAGCTCAGAACAAAAGGCTTCAGTGTTATGTTCATTTCTTTCCCTTCACTTGTTTTTTCTTTTTTGTCACTTTTTGTTGGCTAAGTGCCTCGCCACCTGTCTTTAGGCCTTGCTCTGCACTCTTTTGTGGAGTATTCTCTTTCCCTTACAGTCATGGTACTCCCGTTCATCTCACTTAGTTCCGTAGGCCACTCCTTTTCTTCGTCTGGTGTGTCAAAAAAGTAACCTCAGGAACCAAGCACCCTGTTTAGTTTTTCTTGGTAAAGTAACATGTATTGTATTTTCATTGCCCTCAAATTGGTCTTGACATTGTCACATTTTGCACTGTTCTGTTTCAGGACCTTCCTTGCGTTTGTGAGAGAAACTCTGTGTAGGGGGATTTGTAGGTCTCCTTTCTTGACTTCTAACTGCTTTTAAGATCTTATCACAATCTCTGTAATTAAGCATTCGGAGGATGACTGAGTGAGGGGGTGGTTCTTTTGGGGGAGGAGCAGTTGGTGGTGAGGTTTTGCTGGATCAGAGCTCTGTGGACTCGCTCCACTTTGAAACTGCAATTGTTGTTCAGATCGGGCTGTAGCCATGTTTCTTAGAATTGCTTCAGACATCGTCCTTTTGGAAGCCCTACTATTGGGCTTCTCCTGGCCCCTGACTCTGCGTCCACCCTGTTTTTAAGTGTTTTGGTAACTGCATGCTTCCCCACTGTGTCCTCAAGGTCCAAGCCCCTCTCTGATACTGCTTTAACTTTGTCCACCATTTTGCTCAGGTCTTGGTTGACCAAGTTTATATCTATATCTAGTTTGTCTATTTCATTCTCCAGGTATTTTGCTTTTTGATGATGTAGATACGACTTCCTATCCTAGTTCAGTGTTCCTTACTGTTAATTCATGTGTCCTGGTGTTGGCAGTGGTGTGTTTTGGCGCCCTTGCGTATTTGTCCAGTTTCCCCGTCTTGATGAGTGGTCCTTCTTTATTCCTGGTCATCTTGATTTGGGTGGGTTTGGTCCTTAGTCACAAGAATGACTTAGTCAATTCGGGTCACTTGTGCCACAGTAGAGGAGAGGTAAGGGTGTTTTATCTGCAGCAGCCTTTCCCTATGGTTTACGGCTGTGTTGCGACTTTCCAGGCTCCCCATATCTTTTCTGAACCCTTTCAGGGTTCACCTGCCTGTGTGTGCTCCATATGGCGAGGACACAGGGTAGTTTTCACTTTATTTCAAGCTTAATCAGATTGTGTTTTTTCAAGGTACGTCTTTTATACTCCCACTTCCCCTTCTCTGTTCCTGTCCTCTTGGCTGTTCTCTTTTGGTCCTTGGAGCTTCCAATTTCTGGGATAGGAGGACCACTCTCTTTGCCCTTTTCAGTTCTTGGGGGTTGGGGAGGCTCAGATTGAGTCTTGAGATGTAATGCTAGTTCTCTGCTCCTTTGCCCGTGCCTCCCCCAACTGCTCCCTCCTCTTTCCACTATGCACTTCAGGTCCTGGTTGCGGAGGCAATGCCATGGGGTCCTTTCTTCTAGGGCACAGCCCACTTTTGGTATCAGCACGGCACACCTGGGCTCTCCTTGTCACCTCCAAGGGCATCCAGAAGGCAATGTTTATAACCCCCTCTCACCTTCTTATAGATTGCCATGTGTGCCCTGTGGGTGGTCACTTCATTTCAGGCCTTGATGGCATGGTCTCCAAGACTGCCCCTCAGAACCCCTTCCATTTGCTCCTTGTCTCAGCTCTTGCTGAGGGGGCGGGGGTATTTGTGGGCTAAATGCTAAGCCTTCTTTCCCGCCATGGACTGACTCGGAGTTCCACATCAGGGTGGCTAAAGACGACGGGCAACATGCTGTCTTTTTCAAGCAGCACAAGCAGGCCTTGGCATTCAGCATTGGCTGGGTAGTTAGAACCCACCTTCTTTGTCCTCCTCCACCTCCCCTTGATTCCTTCTTAGCTTCTGCCCAACCAACCCACTGCCCTTCTTCTTTTCCCTGCATTCTGGAGGGCGAATGGTTCCTCTGGAGCTTAGATGACTATCTAGTTTAATGGGCCATGATGGAGCTTCACAGAGTTGCAGGTGCCATCTTTGCTTGCAAGCTCTGCACCAAACAATTCCAAAGCCATTAGTAAATGAAAAATGTTTTATCCCTCCCCTTTAGATTTGCCTCGCTCATTCAATCTACACAAATGTCAAATTCCTGCACTGAGTTTAACTTGCTTACCACATGTGTTGCAGATTCATAAAACAGTGCTAAAGTTATAAGCAAATAAAAGTAATGTTGCCATCCCCTTTTAACTTTGCTGGATTGGCACAAAATGTGACATACAAATAGAAAACCAATTCTTCCTTACTTTTGCCAGGTTTTGTGCAGATCCATCACACTGTACCAATGTTGTTAGCAGGTGTACATTTTATCAGGTTTTCATGTTTTAAAGTCTTTATTTCGATGATAAAATCATAAAAGACAGAGTTTAAAAACATTTTAGGGCATTTTAACCACTAGACAATTGATTGGAAAAACAATAACCATATTGTTATATTGTATTTCAATTACGCTAAAATCACAGCTAAAAATGACTATTAAACATTCAAAAAATGCAAAGACAGAGATAAACCTGGTCCTAAAAAGGCTAAAATATGCAAATTTCAATTTACAGAATTAATTAATAAGGTCATACACAGTACAGCTAATGTGAGTTCCTTCTGGCCTTTATTGCCCACGCCCAGCCTAAAAATGTAGCCAAGCATACCACAAATACTTCAGAGGTATTAGTTTTTAGGACCCAGATCGCCTCAGAAGACCTTCTACATGAGAGGCGCTGAAACAGGGGTTTTATTCATTTAGTGCGAGGTTCTGAATACAACGGGCAGGCAAACAGGAGATGACCCTCGGTTTCCTTTTGGCCTGGGCACCAACAACAGGAGCTTGTTGTTCCTTTGACCCAAGTTGATGTAAATTAATTCAGCGGTAGGGCACCTACTCGAAACTGGTGATAGAGTTTCTTATCCAGTGGTCTGGTGATGATATCCCAGTAAGTCTCACGGGAAGGGTCCAGCTTGAATCTTAGGAATCTTCCCGTAAGACTACCAGAACTGGAAGCAGTTACCAAATATTGGCGAACCGAGGCCCAATATAATTCTTTGAATTCCTTTTTTGATGGAAAGGTGTTGGTACCAGGAGAAGCCCACAGGTGTTCTAATCCCATATCTTGCAAGCTCTTTTTTACAGAGCGAAGCCAAGGGATTCTTTCGGAGCCCCCCATCGACCTCACTTCTGCTAACTCCTTTGCAAAAAGAGTAAGATCCGGGGAGGTCCACAAACGCCTCCAGAGAGCCACTACTCTAAATTTTGCCATATCATTAATTGGAAAGCATCCCATATCTTGGCAGAGAGGTATCGATGGGGAGGATTGAGGTAACCCTACCAGGTTCCGAAGGAATTTACACTGAGTTTTGTAGAGACTTGAGAGATCCATGAATCCCCATAGGTCAGCGCCATAAAGTATGGCAGCATTTATTTTGGTGTCATAAATTTTCATAGCAGGGATAACTCGTTTTGTTATGGATCTCTTCTGCTCACGCAAAAGACAGCCGGTGAGTTGGGCAAATTTTAGCTGTTCAGCAGCAATGTGCTCTTTCCATAGCAAACGGCGGCCCAAGGTGACCCCTAAATAAGTCATGGTTTCAACTTGTTCCAAGTTGACCCCACTCATTGTTACATTACTACGGACAAAGTTATTCCTAGTTAGAACCATGAACTTTGTTTTCCCCACGTTTACCTGGAGATCGTTTTTCAAACAAAACTCCTCAAAACAGTTCAAGGCCCGCTGTAAGCCTTTCCGTGTTTTGGATAGGAGTAGAGTGTCGCAGCGAAGATAAGCATAGGGAATCTTGTCCCTGCCAACGATGGGGCATCGGTATGGGTAGCTGAGAAAAATTTAACTACCTGGTCAATGAAGAGCAGGAAAAGTGTGGGCGCAAGGACACACCCCTGGCGAACTCCACGAGTGACTGGGAAAGAATCTGTGTGTTATCCTTGGCCTCCCCACCTCACCCTCGCATAGTTGTTGTGAGAAGTTGGCCCGATATGCAACGTTCGCTATTCTAGCGACCGCTATGTATCGTTCCAACGACCCTTATGGTGTTTGGTTGTAAGTCAACCTATAGACCAGCTATCCTAGTAGCGTGGATACGAGCAGTCTAAGGCTAAAGACTCGAGAGGGCGCGTTAAGCCAGCTGTTTACCACACATGTACCCCTTGAACACCCAGTGAAAGGACACCACACAAGCGTTATGAAAATAAACAGGATTTTTATTAAGATTCACAACAGCCCTGGACTCTTTATGAGGACAGGGTACTAAGCACAAACCAAATCTCTTAGGAAAATACTTCAAGTGCACAATTAAAACAAGTGTCCGAGGACACAGAAAGTTTAAGGTCTCGGGCGGACCCGATCAGGCAAGTCGGAAGCGAGGGACTCGGGACCCTAGAGTAAAGAGGCTATGCAGGCACCGAAATGCCGAGTTACCTAGCCACGAGGGCTGCGGCTGCACAAGTCTTACAGGCGTCGGGGTCTTCGCTGACGAGCCAGGAGCCGGAAGAAAAGGAGTTGCTGGCCGGCGACCAGTGATAAATAGTTCGTAGAGATCCAAGCCTGGATCAGGATGGCACTGGTTGGCCGTCACCTCGACCAGGTGAGTGGGCGACGCTAGGCTCTGCAGTCTCACGGACCAGGAGGCGTTGTCGGCGACCACGGCGGAGGTGCGAGCTGTCCCACGAAGGATGATGCTGTCGGCGTCGCTGGGCCCAGGATGGGGCAACAAGCCTTGGCAGATCTCAGGGCCACGTGGTGGGCCTAAGATGGCGTCTTGAGTGGACCAGGAGGGTCCGGGGTGCTTCTCGCAAAGATGGAAGCAAGGGCCAGTCTGGAGCAACCAGACCAGCAGTGTTGATTGTCGGATGTCGTCACAGAAGGGCACAAGCCAGCGGCTAGTGACCAGACAACGTGCTGAGCAGCGAGCAGAAGGGCCCCACACAGATCGTGGAGATGCTGGGAGACTGCACTTCGGTGCTGGAGCGGCTCAGGGTCGGGGCTTCTCGGACCCCAGAGCACTCACCAGGGAATCGCTTCGATGGTCGTGCTGGTTTAAGAGCGTGCAGGTTCTGATGATGGCCGGTCCCTCGAGGTCTCGTCGCACCCACAGATCACAGCTGAGCTGATGACGTGGGTAGAGGTCAGAGGTGCCAGGGAAGCCGGTTCTCGTCGAGCTGGGCCGTCGGATCCTTGAGGAAGGACTTGCAGCAAACCGCAGAGTTCTTAGATGGTGCCCGCTGATGCAGGGTGACTACTCCTTAGTCACAAGGGAGAAATCTTGAGAAGAGTCTTGAAGTCCTTTCGTAGAAAGTATTCTTGATTCAAAGATGATCTAATTTGGAAGGGTCCCCGCTCCGGCCTTTATTCTAAAGAAAGGGGTGGGTACATGACTAGGTCCTGCCCTAAGGGTGGGACCAGGAAGGGAGGTAGTTACACCCCTCTCCCCTGCCGGACTTTCCCCAGGCCAGGGCTGGCGCCCCTGGAACTGGTTCAGACCGGCAGATGCGTAGTGAGCACCGGGGTGCCACTCCGCAGTCACCTTCTCGCAAAAGCCCTACCTACCCAGAATACACAAACCCTGTCTGGGACGGTGCGAACACCGCCCTCGACAGGAAACCCTTTGTCCAAGCGCTCCTCGCTGGAAGGACTCCCAGCAGCAGGAGGTCAGACTCGTGTCTGTGGTGGCAGCATCCATTTTGTGGAGCTGAGGCTTTAGTTAACTTTAACCGGGGCTCACAGTTACGTACATGTCGTGTCCCTCTAGAAGGGCGGAATGCTAACCTCGTCGCCAGAGTTGGTGAGAGGGCAGCATCCCGATTCGTATGACACCTTACTCGACATGTCTTGATAACGCGACACCGAAGTTACCGATGTGGTACGCGTTATCATGGAACAGCCATTGGGTCTTGATTCCGCAAGCTGCAACCGGGCTCGGCTCGGGCCAGAACCTTAGTTCACACGAGCCCACGCACTCTGCCTTCAGGATTGTCAAGGCCTGCCATAGGAGTGACTGATAGGAACTCGGGTGTCCATTGTATGGTTAGATATAGAGCTACTATACCTAAAGCAAAGGGTGATTACACGACTTTGCCCCAGCTGTCATGCAGCCAGTTGTGTCAAATTTAGGAGGCCAGCCAGGGGTGGCATAATACATGCTGCAGCCCCTGGCGGCCCTGGGTACACCTATGCCCTGCGTTACGGGGTCTGATAAGGTGGCCCAGTACCAATTGGTAGATGCACCTAGGGTACATGTCGTAATTTAGAAAGAGAACAGCCAGGCTGTGGGTCTGATTGGCAGGCCCACAGCCAGAGAAAGTCGTAAACCAGTGAAACAAAAGCAAAAAATCTGGGTGATCATAGGATTGCAGACCCTACTCTCCTACATGACCCCCCCCCCCAAACGTCGGAACAATAAGCTAACCTTGACCAGGTGAGTCTTCTGGTTCTAAGTGGAAATATCTGGAGAGCCCATCGGCATTGCCATGATCAGTACCAGGTCTATGTTCCACTGTAAAGTCCATCCCCTGTAGGGAAATGGACCACCTTAGCAGTTTGGGGTTTTCACCCTTCATCTGATTTAGCCACAAGAGGGGCTTATGGTCGTTCTGAATCTTGAAGTGAGTGCCAAACAAGTATGGCCTCAGCTTCTTCAGGGCCCAAACCACAGCAAAGGCCTCCCTCTCAATAGCTGACCAATTTTTCTCTCTAGGGGTCAGCCTTCTGCTTATAAAAGCAATGGGCTGGTCTTGACCGTCAAAATTCAGTTGAGAAAGAACAGCTCCCACACCCAACTCAGAAGCATCTGTTTGGACAATGAATGGTTTGGAGTAGTCCGGACTCTTGAGGATAGGCGCCGTGCACATGGCCTGCTTTAGGTCATCGAATGCTTTTTGACAGCTCGCTGTCCACTGAACCTTTTTTGGCATTTTCTTGCTTGTCAGTTCGTTTAATGGTGTCACGAGGGAACCATAGTTCCTGACAAACTTCCGGTAGTATCCAGTCAGGCCCAAGAAAGCTCGAACCTGAGTCTGGGTGGTTGGAGGAGCCCAGTCCCTGATTGACTGTATCTTGCTCTCCAGTGGCTGAACCTGGCCTCCACCTACAAGGTGGCCCAGGTATACAACCTGTGTCTGCCCTATCTGGCACTTGGTGGCCTTGATAGTGAGGCCTGCTGCTTGCAGAGCCTCTAACGCTTTCCGCAGGTGGACCAGGTGATCCTCCCAGGTGGAGCTAAAGACAGCAATATCGTCAAGATACGCCGCACAGAAGTCATCCAGCCCAGTAAGGACTTGATTCACCAACCTTTGGAAGGTGGCAGGTGCATTTTTCAGACCAAAGGGCATCACCACGAACTGATAATGCCCACCAGGGGTTGAAAATGCGGTTTTAGGCTTGGCGTCTTCAGCTAACCTGATTTGCCAATACCCAGCTGTCAAGTCAAACGTACTTAAGTAGTTGGCCGAAGCCAATCTATCGATAAGCTCGTCTGCCCTTGGTATTGGGTGGGCGTCAGTCTTAGTGACTGCATTGAGACCCCTGTAGTCTACGCAAAACCTCATCTCTCTCTTACCACCCTGGGTGTGAGGTTTCGGCACTAGAACCACGGGACTAGCCCAAGGGCTGTCCGAGGGTTCAATGACTCCCAGCTCCAACATTTTCTGCACTTCACTCTTGATGCAGTCTCTAACGTGATCAGGCTGCCGGTAGATTTTACTCTTAACGGGCAAGCTGTCACCAGTGTCAACCTCATGGGTGCACCAATCGGTCTGGCTGGGTGTTAGAGAAAACATATGTCTGAAAGACTGAAGAACCTGTTTACAGTCTCTCTGTTGATGTTCGGAGAGGCTGCCACAAAAGACAACACCATCTACCGATCCATCGTCAGGATTCTGAGTGAGCAGGTCGGGGAGAGGGTCACTCTCCTCCTCCTGTCCCTCATCTAGGGCCATGAGCAAACTCATGTCCTTCCTGTCGACATATGCCTTGAGCCTGTTGACATGAAGCACCCTGTGGGGGCTCCGGGGAGTTCCCAGGTCGACCAGGTAGGTGACCTCTCCCTTTTTCTCCAGGATGGTGTAGGGCCCGGACCATTTGTCCTTGAGTGCTGCTGGGGCCACTGGCTCCAACACCCACACCTTCTGTCCGGGCTGGTAAACAGTCAAGACAGCCTTTTGGTCATGCCAAGCTTTTTGGAGTTCTTGGCTGGCCTTAAGGTTTTCAGATGCCTTCTCCATGTATTCAGCCATCGCGAGCGGAGGCCAAGCACATAGTCCACTATGTTGGCTGCAGGCTTTTTGAGAGGTCTCTCCCATCCTTCCTTCACCAAACATAGGGGTCCTCTCACAGGATGCCCGTACAAAAGTTCGAAAGGGCTGTAGCCAAACCCCTTCTGTGGGACTTCTCTGTAGGCGAACAAGAGGCAGGGGATCAGGACGTCCCATCTACGCCGAAGCTTTTCAGGTAGTCCATGAATCATCCCTTTAAGGGTCCTGTTGAATCTCTCAACAAGCCCATTGCATTGTGGATGATAGGGTGTAGTGAACTTGTAGTTGACACCACATTCCTTCCACATAGCAGTTAAGTAGCTCGACATAAAGTTTGCACCTCTGTCGGAGACGACCTCCTTAGGGAAGCCCACTCTGGAGAATACTCCAACTAGGGCTCTTGCCACAACAGGTGCTGTAGTGGTCCTAAGGGGAATAGCTTCAGGATACCTGGTGGCATGATCCACTACCACCAGTATAAACTTGTGCCCTGATGCTGTTGGTGGTTCCATGGGACCGACGATGTCGATCCCCACCCGTTCAAAGGGCACCCCCACCACAGGCATTGGTATAAGGGGGGCCTTTGTCGTGCCACCTGACTTACCACTGGCTTGGCAAGTGACACAGGAGCGGCAAAACTCCTTGGTATCTTCGTTCATATGAGGCCAGTGAAAGTGTGAGACAAGCCTGTCCCACGTTTTCGTCTGGCCTAAGTGACCTGCTAAGGGAATCTCGTGGGCCAAGGTAAGTAGGAAACCACGCTGAGACAAGGGTACAACCAGCCTCCTGGTCATGCCAGGCTTGGGGTCTCTTGACTCAGTGTACAGGAGTCCATCTTCCCAGTATACCTTGTGGGTACCTGTGGCGTTCCCAGCAGCCTCAGCAGCAGCCTGCTGTCTGAGGGGTTCAAGAGAAGGGCAGTCTAACTGGTCCTTCCCCAGGTCTTCCCTTGAGGGTCCCCCTGAACCCAAGAATTCAACTTGATCAAGTTCGAACTCCCTAGGCTCAGTTTCCCTCAATTCCTGTAGGTCAGCCTCCTCTGAGACTTGATCCACGACCTGGGGCAAGGGGGAAGGCGCAGCCTTAACCCTACTGCTCTTTTTCTTGGGAGGTGTCTGGTCCGTTGTTCCAGGATCCAGCACCTGTTCAGTGGGGCATTTCCTGACCTGTGACCTGGTCACAGCGAACACATGTGCTGGCAAACCTAACATTTCCATGTGAGTCCGGTGCTCCACTTCTGACCATTGTGATGACTCCAAATCATTGCCCAACAAACAATCCACTGGGAGGTCTGGACTAACTACAACCTTCTTTTGGCCAGTTACCCCACCCCAGGAGAAAGCTACAATTGCCATACTGTGATTGGTAGTGACATTGCTTGCATTGGTCACCAGGAATTCTGTACCTGGCATGATCTGTCCAGGGTCCACAAAGTTAGGCGTCACCATGGTGACGCTGGCACAAGTGTCCCTATAGGCCTGAGCCATCTTTCCATTTATAAAAGGCGTCTGTCTGTATTTGCCCAAGGTATTGGGACTTATGTCAGGGGACACGTCCGCGTCCCCTGTACTGACAAGGACAGCCTGAGTGAGTGTGCCAACTAAGTTGTCACGCCCCTCAGAACCCAGGGTTAACCCTACTAAACCCTTGGGAGGCGCACTACCACTGCTGACTGTACTAGGGGGCACAGGTGCCTTAGGGGCTGCAGTGGCAGGAGTCTGCCCTCCTCCTTTCTTGGTGCACTCACTAAACCAGTGAGATTTACTTTTACAGTACTGGCACCATCTTTTGGATTGGCCTTCTTTCTTCTTTTGGGGAGCCTGACCCCCTCCCTCTTTGGGTTGTTGGGGACCTGTCGAAGACTTCTGGTCATTTTGTTCCCCCTTAGAATCTTTACCCTTCTGGTCTGCTTTCTTCTGACCACCTTGATTCTGGCCCTGGTTCTGTTTAACTCTCGTGCGAACCCATCTGTCTGCCTTCTTTCCCAATTCTTGGGGAGAGGTCAGATCCGAGTCGACAAGATGCTGATGCAACAACTGGTTCTGACAATTGTTTAAAATTTGTTCTCTCATCATCAAATTATACAATCCTTTGTAATCAGTAACCTTACTGCCCAGCAACCAGCCCTCAAAAGCCTTAGTGGCACAATCGACAAAGTCAGACCAATCTTGAGACTGCGTTTTCTGGGTATCCCTGAACAGCACCCTGTACTGCTCAGTGGTTAGGCCGAACCCTTCAACGAGTGTATTTTTCAAGACTTGGTAATCGTTCGCATCCTCCACCCTTGTGGTGAGGAGCTTGTCTCTTCCTTTACCTTCAAAGGAGAGCCACAAGATAGCTGCCCACTGACTCTGGGGAACACCTTGCACAGTGCAGGCCCTCTCCAAAGCAGTAATCCATTTGTGGATGTCGTCCCCTTGTTTAAAGGGGGGCACTATCTTACCAAGGTGTTTCGTATCGAAACTCTTTTCCCTATTGCTAGGTACATTGCTGCCACCAGTGGGGACTACCCCACTTAACTGTTGCTCTCTCGCAAAGGCAAGCCTTTCTTTGGCCAGGGCAAGTTCTTCCCTTTCGATCCTTAGATTAGCTGCCCTTTCCTTAGCTTCGTACACTCTCCGCTGAGGGGACGTCATCCCTCTTTGAGAAGAGTTGCGAGAGCCATTGGTTTGAAGGGATCTGCCAGAGTCTCTTGACAGAGATCGGGCTCGTCCATTCCCAATGTTAAGCTGACCTGATAGTGGCCCCAGGGGTCCCCCAGTACCGCTATCATGTTTGCTTAAGTTGGACCTGCTTAGTCTGACGACTTCTACCTGTCCCTTATCTGCCTCATCCCCAGAGGGATCCTCATCCTCATCATCCTCCACATCTTCGTTCTCAGTTGCGAGGTGGATGAGGTCAGGATCGTCTCTGGTTCCCTCAAGGGGAGGCATGTCTCCTTCTGGATTAGAAGAGCTAAGACGGGTCTCAGCTTTTCTGGCATCATAAGTCTCCAAGAGACCAATCAGAAAGGACGTGGTGGGGTTAGACCCCTGCTTGATCTTCCGGGAGTGACACACCTGTCTTAACTCCTTGAAGCTCAGCACAGTATATCTTGAAGGGATGACCTGTGGAGGGTCAACTGACACAAGGGGAGACCCAGAGTTTCCTCCTTTGTCCGACATACTGTTTCTAGTGTGATGTAAGTGATGCACCTACCTACACTACGTGTTTACCTACTGTTCCCTTGCTAAGAGTTGCAGCCAAGGTGTGCTAAGCCTTGAGGAGCTGCAACAGCTGGTTCAGTAGAACTCAGAGTATTCTAAGCTTTGGTTATATGTACTAACAGTACTTATGCGATCTTTCAACAAGATATTCTTAGGATACGTGTGGTAAAACAACAGCAAGCTCAAATCCCAACCGCTGCTCACCAATGTGAGAAGTTGGCCCGATATGCAACGTTCGCTATTCTAGCGACCGCTATGTATCGTTCCAACGACCCTTATGGTGTTTGGTTGTAAGTCAACCTATAGACCAGCTATCCTAGTAGCGTGGATACGAGCAGTCTAAGGCTAAAGACTCGAGAGGGCGCGTTAAGCCAGCTGTTTACCACACATGTACCCCTTGAACACCCAGTGAAAGGACACCACACAAGCGTTATGAAAATAAACAGGATATTTATTAAGATTCACAACAGCCCTGGACTCTTTATGAGGACAGGGTACTAAGCACAAACCAAATCTCTTAGGAAAATACTTCAAGTGCACAATTAAAACAAGTGTCCGAGGACACGGAAAGTTTAAGGTCTCGGGCGGACCCGATCAGGCAAGTCGGAAGCGAGGAACTCGGGACCCTAGAGTAAAGAGGCTATGCAGGCACCGAAATGCCGAGTTACCTAGCCACGAGGGCTGCGGCTGCACAAGTCTTACAGGCGTCGGGGTCTTCGCTGACGAGCCAGGAGCCGGAAGAAAAGGAGTTGCTGGCCGGCGACCAGTGATGAATAGTTCGTAGAGATCCAAGCCTGGATCAGAGATTGTTGATACCTGAAAGCAGAGGGGACCAAGTTCGTACTACTAGCCAGTAGTCAGAGGGTACCAGGATGGCACCGGTTGGCCGTCACCTCGACCAGGTGAGTGGGCGACGCTAGGCTCTGCAGTCTCACGGACCAGGAGGCGTTGTCGGCGACCACGGCGGAGGTGCGAGCTGTCCCACGAAGGATGATGCTGTCGGCGTCGCTGGGCCCAGGATGGGGCAACAAGCCTTGGCAGATCTCAGGGCCACGTGGTGGGCCTAAGATGGCGTCTTGAGTGGACCAGGAGGGTCCGGGGTGCTTCTCGCAAAGATGGAAGCAAGGGCCAGTCTGGAGCAACCAGACCAGCAGTGTTGATTGTCGGATGTCGTCACAGAAGGGCACAAGCCAGCGGCTAGTGACCAGACAACGTGCTGAGCAGCGAGCAGAAGGGCCCCACACAGATCGTGGAGATGCTGGGAGACTGCACTTCGGTGCTGGAGCGGCTCAGGGTCGGGGCTTCTCGGACCCCAGAGCACTCACCAGGGAATCGCTTCGATGGTCGTGCTGGTTTAAGAGCGTGCAGGTTCTGATGATGGCCGGTCCCTCGAGGTCTCGTCGCACCCACAGATCACAGCTGAGCTGATGACGTGGGTAGAGGTCAGAGGTGCCAGGGAAGCCGGTTCTCGTCGAGCTGGGCCGTCGGATCCTTGAGGAAGGACTTGCAGCAAACCGCAGAGTTCTTAGATGGTGCCCGCTGATGCAGGGTGACTACTCCTTAGTCACAAGGGAGAAATCTTGAGAAGAGTCTTGAAGTCCTTTCGTAGAAAGTATTCTTGATTCAAAGATGATCTAATTTGGAAGGGTCCCCGCTCCGGCCTTTATTCTAAAGAAAGGGGTGGGTACATGACTAGGTCCTGCCCTAAGGGTGGGACCAGGAAGGGAGGTAGTTACACCCCTCTCCCCTGCCGGACTTTCCCCAGGCCAGGGCTGGCGCCCCTGGAACTGGTTCTGACCGGCAGATGCGTAGTGAGCACCGGGGTGCCACTCCGCAGTCACCTTCTCGCAAAAGCCCTACCTACCCAGAATACACAAACCCTGTCTGGGACGGTGCGAACACCGCCCTCGACAGGAAAACCCTTTGTCCAAGCGCTCCTCGCTGGAAGGACTCCCAGCAGCAGGAGGTCAGACTCGTGTCTGTGGTGGCAGCATCCATTTTGTGGAGCTGAGGCTTTAGTTAACTTTAACCGGGGTTCACAGTTACGTACATGTCGTGTCCCTCTAGAAGGGCGGAATGCTAACCTCGTCGCCAGAGTTGGTGAGAGGGCAGCATCCCGATTCGTATGACACCTTACTCGACATGTCTTGATAACGCGACACCGAAGTTACCGATGTGGTACGCGTTATCATGGAACAGCCATTGGGTCTTGATTCCGCAAGCTGCAACCGGACTCGGCTCGGGCCAGAACCTTAGTTCACACGAGCCCACGCACTCTGCCTTCAGGATTGTCAAGGCCTGCCATAGGAGTGACTGATAGGAACTCGGGTGTCCATTGTATGGTTAGATATAGAGCTACTATACCTAAAGCAAAGGGTGATTACACGACTTTGCCCCAGCTGTCATGCAGCCAGTTGTGTCAAATTTAGGAGGCCAGCCAGGGGTGGCATAATACATGCTGCAGCCCCTGGCGGCCCTGGGTACACCTATGCCCTGCGTTACGGGGTCTGATAAGGTGGCCCAGTACCAATTGGTAGATGCACCTAGGGTACATGTCGTAATTTAGAAAGAGAACAGCCAGGCTGTGGGTCTGATTGGCAGGCCCACAGCCAGAGAAAGTCGTAAACCAGTGAAACAAAAGCAAAAAATCTGGGTGATCATAGGATTGCAGACCCTACTCTCCTACAGTTGTCTTCATGCATTTTAATGATTAACTCGAGTAGTTCTCCTGGTAACCCAAGGTCCCATTTTATCCACCACTTCCCTCCCCCATGAATCTGCTCAAAATTAAAAATACCAAGAGTAGCCTAGATGTGCTACCTTTCTGCCAAATTTCATGCAGATCCATCGCATGGTTGTTATGCAGATATGTAGGGCACACTATCACCTGGTAGGGTATCCTAGTGCCACAATTATTGTAAATCAAAAATACCCCCCCCCCCCTTTTGTTATCTTTGTATCTCTTTGTATCTGCACAAAAGCTGAAGTATCTGCACTGTGGGTATAATTTTGTAATTGCCTGCCACATATGATGCCAAAGTAACATGCAAAATAAAGAATGCCTTTTCAATGCAAAGATTGCTGAACCTTAACTATACAGTTGTGACTGCCACTGTGTAATACATTGCAGTTCCTCCTGCATGAAAACCATCATTCACCAATACTGTATACACACTCTTCATGTCTACTGTAACCAGCCACATGAACACTGAGCCAACCATGTCACATGAAGAGATGAACCTATATAAGGTTATAAGCCAACATTGATACCACATTAAGTTAAGCTCCCAACTTGTAATTCTTCGAGAAGGAGCAGCTTGGGGGTACGAGAGACATAGCAGCCATTTGATTGGAACCAGCACCAATGGTTTCCACATCATACTGTCAGAAGTTTACACATACCTGGAGACCTATCATCTGAGTCTCTAGCACGAGCAGTTAAGAAACATTTGCACCTCAGCTGTGCTTGGTTTGCTTCATCTGTTCAGGGGAGAGGCTAACCTCCTTTAAGGGTGCACTTTCTCCAGGGGACTATCTAAGAACATTGTCCACTCCAGTCAGAAATTCTAGGAGCAAGGACTTAGTTCTAGGTCATGGCCTACATGCATTTAGCAAATATCAGAACCAGATTCGAGAACCTGTATACTTTTCTGACCCTATTGGGACGACTATATAAGCCAAGGAGAAAGGCTTCTGGCAAGAATTTGCATCGTTTATTTGTAACTTCAGTGCTCAAAGATAGCACATTTGGGCTGGATTACAGGACACCCCCACAACATGAGGAGAAAGCAGACCCCTGCTAACCTGTGTCTAAGACAGTAGGATGCAAGCTTATATCCAAGACTATGTAGCACCCTGTATGTGTTGAGTTATTTCATCCTGAAGTTTCACGTTAAATGGTTTGAACTAGTCAGCAGACCGTAGGTCAGAAACTTACCAGTCTGAATATTCCAGTTCCTTCTCAATTTGAATGTCCATGATCTCCCTGTGTCCCCAAACTATAGTTATCCATTTCCCATTCCTTAATTTTCTATCTGCACGATGTGCAAATGTGGGCAGACACCAGAGGTTGAAGTTATGATCCTGGGAAATGGCATTAACAATGCGGTCAGAACCATGCGTGCTGTTACAACGCAAGTGTTAACACGCATATGCTTTTACAACGCATATGCCTTTACCACGCATATGCCTTTACCACGCATATGCCTTTACCACGCATATGCCTTTACCACGCATATGCCTTGGCCACTCATATTCCTTTACCATGCATGCTTTTACAACGATTTCCGTTGTATAGGCATATGTGTGGTAAATGCAGTCAGCACTCTAGTTTCTGAACAGGCTGGGAGTGTAAGGTGTTGGAGACTTGGAGGGACTTCCTGCTCAGACAAGAATGGAAGGAAGGGGAAAGATTGGGACGTGGCTAGGTGAGTAGTTTTCTGTTTTTAGGGCTGGGTTTGGGGTACTTATCAGGACAGGCGAACAGGTTTTAGGGCTCAGGGTGGGAGGGCTGGACATTTTTTAGTGTTGGGGTGAGAGCCTTATTTAGGGCAGGGGCCTGGGTTTTAGGGCATGGGGTGGAGGGGCTGGGGTGTAACCTTTACCACGCATATGCCTTTACCACGCATATGCCTTTACCAATCATGCCTTTACAACAAAATTTGTTGTCAAGACATGCGTGGTAAAGATACGGTCTTGGAAAAGACCGCTTTGTTAAGGCACGGGATGAAATTGCATGCGTGGTTCCATCATACAATCCATGGGCATGCGCAGACTTCACTCTAGTCCTTTTTGATCACCTTGTTTTGCAGTATCCCCACACTGCTGTCCGCTCTAAGCAGCAGTGTTCACAGAGGAACATGTTCCATATGAGCCTCCAATATACGTTCAGGCCAAATTTCACGCTCCAGAAACATGATCTCATTTGAAAATTCTACAGTTAATCATTTTGCTACTAAAGTGACTGGCCAGCCAGATGACTCATGATCAGGAACTCCAAAATCACAGATAACTAGTTTATTTGGGGCTACCCTCTTATGGCCATTGTTCCAATTGAAGCTTTATAATAGGGGGTGTAAGAACTTACAAATGTCAGGGAGAGGACCACTGGTATGTTTCGAAAATTCTATTCCAAATGAGTTAGCATTTGCTTTTTGAACAGTGCCACCTGCTCTGTTGTTGACGGGCATTTTGCTACAAACAAACTGACCTGTGCACCAATCCTATTGATCTGTGTAAGTCATCAGATCTAAGTCATAATAACACACTCTAATAGCCAAGGTATTCTAAACTCACTATATTAGTTGTTAGGGGGACAACTGTGCCATCTCAACTACTGACACTTTCCTCTAAGGAATAGGCAAGATCTTTGTGTCACACAATTCAGAGAAGAGGCCAGATTGTTCTACAATTTCTATCACTAGAGAAAGGTCAGTGGTTGGGTCCCTATAAAACAAAACAAAATGAAACTGGAGTTCAGTGAAAACACGTTATCATCCGGTTACCCTCAGTCCCTTTATAACTCCCACCCTTTGGAAGTAGTGTGCGTGCTTGGTCAAGGGGTATAATTATGGAGAAGGTGAAATTCTTCTCCAGTGCTGACAGAGACTGCCTGGGTCAGTATACTAAAGCGATATTCAGCCAAGCACTTCCATACCAAAATCCAAGGCCTTAACTGTTGCCAAGCCGAATCCACAGCTCATGGTATCAAAGGCTTTTTCAGTATCTAATAATGCAACCAATGAGACTGGCTAATATTACTGGGTATTTGTCATAAGGTCGAACAAGGGCCTGAGTTTGAGAATCACTCCAACTGTGGATAAACCCATTCTTGACTAGGTGTATCAGAAATGTGAGAACTCTGAACACTTGATTAATTGAAAGTATGCCTAAAATGTTAGTCATAATTGTTAAGCATAATTGGTGGGTGTTAAGAAGTCTCCTACAAGGGGTTAGTCTGCAGATCGCTGGTCACCACCGCTCTGCTCTGCGGGACCCAGCTTTTCTTAGCATCCTGTTCTCAACAGCCTTGTGGTTCTGGGCTTCGGCCTGTATGGTCAATCAAAACTCGTTTCCCTCTGCTTCCCCTGACAGGGAATTTCTGGAAATTCTGTAAAAAAACAATTCTCCTCGACAAGCTTGGAACTTTGCTCTGTAAGTTCCAGCTACATCCTGTGCCACTACTCTTATGCCTTGTGTAACTCAGTAGGTCAGCTATTGCCCATGGTCCCAGAAGAAGCCCATGCCATCCTTACCCGGGCCATGCCAGGTCCATTGTAATGCAGCCATGTTCACAATTAATTGTGTACTGGATACCACTGATTCTCTGGGAAGAGCTATTGACACTATTTGTGGTCCTTCACAGGCATGCCTGAATGCAATCCACCATGTTTTTGTGAGACGTGCAGGATGGCCTTATGGACATGCCATTTGATAGTTCCTGTCTTATTGAGGATAAAGTAGACTCCGAACTAGAGCACTTCAAATGTAGCAGGGCCACAGCATGCTCTCTGGGCCTCTCTGCTCTTACCTGCCTGTGCAATCAACAATTTGGCCAACATCTTCTGGGGTCAGAAGTCCAGGTCCTCCTCCACCCTGCGAATTGGTTGTTGAAGGCAGGCTCGCCGCAGGCAGTTGCCACCCACCTGCATACTACAGAACATACATCACAACATCCTCAGGGTTCACTATCAGTGCGCCAAAGTCACACCAGACCCCTCTTCAAGTGCTCCCCTTCATTATAGCCATTCTGAACACTGTTCCGTTTCACACCTAGAGCGGAGAGTCCAGGACATTTGGGCTATTCTCCTGATGTTTCAACCTCCGTCCTGGATCTCATTGAGGATGACTCTTCTGCTGCTGGGGCAGATGGCTTCCTGCATCTGCTAGCTGGCATATGTGGACACTGCAGTAGCACAGGATGTTTTCAGTGGGCACAGAACGGCAGGGATCTTTTCGATCTGGTCCAGAGTTTGAAGGAAACTGAAAAAGATCTGCTGTATTGGCTACAGGACCTCAATTGGGCCAGAGTCAGACTTCTCGCCTTACCGCACCCTGAGATCACAGTGATAACCAATTGTTGGATCTAATACTTGTCATGTAGCGTTTCCCTTAATACTTTTTCTCATTTTCTGCCTGGGTTTTGCTGATTCTCTTATGTGGCCTCCAGGCTCTGGACACTTTCCTAATGTAAATATGCGGAAATGAGCGTGCTCTTACTTCCTGTGTTAGGAAGTGATGCTAATTTGATATTCTTAAATATGGGCCGATCTGCCACAACAGACCCGTTGGTGTGCACTGACAACTATTGTGAATAATATCATGAGCAGCTTGCCATTGTAGGCTGCTGTATGTGCACACCCGTAACTATGGTGCCCTTGACTACGCTTGCCACCTTCCATCGCAGGCTAGTGCGTGCGCACTGACACACCTATTAGTTAAACCTATATCTGCTGTACAGACTCGGGCGCACTTACACCCCTGATGCTGGGGACTGTGTGTCCAACCTGCCAACTGCAGGTCTTAGTGCAAACTAGTGCATGTGTGCCCTGGTAGTGAGGAATACCTGTGTGTGTTTTCACTGCCTATGAGGCCTGCTCTTTCCTTTGGTTAACATGGCGAAGTGGCTGACATTACTTTGGGCTGCAATAGTAGATTGCGGCGGCGCAGCCTCATGATGTTTCCTATCAGTGGATTGGCAATGCCAAACCCGTTCCATTGGTAATGGAGGTTTTGGCATAGCTAGCTTCCTAATTGCCACTTGCAGAATACAGACATTTCTATGCTACAGGAGTCTCGGGGACCGTGGTGCTTGCTCCACTGGACACTAGGGGTAGGGGGAAAGCATTCCCCAAGCGACAGCCATAAACCATGGGCATTCCACGGGAATGACAGACCTCTGCTATTTGAGGGCTGAATGGGATAGATTGGAGATGGAGGTTTTGACACTTAGCCTCTAGGGGCCAGTTCATGGCCCCACTAAAAATTAAGAGCTGCATTACACAGCCCCATGGCAGACAAGCCTACAATTTAGGGAAGACATCTGTGGTTCAAAGGGAAATCCCATAAACCACCCCTAACTTCTAAGACACCCGACAGTATAACTACCGGTGCCATCCTTCAGCAAAGGGTGAGATACCCTTGTGGAGATGTAAAACCGAAGAGCCCGGATTGTATGGTGCAAATTTCCAGAGGACTCTGTTGTGCACATGGAGGGGAACTGTCTGAATAGTGGCTGGCCTGGGCTGAGGACCTGCTGAAGTGTGGCGCCCTGAAGTGTGCTCGAAGGGCTCGACCGTGAGCCTCCTGTTCTCCTGGAGATCTCAGGGATATCAAAGATCTCCAACAAGGGGCCTACACCATCTACCTGTGACATCTAGAGTGGTGCCATCTCATGTGTCCACATCTGGTAGCGCTGTGTGAGCGTGGAACCAAGACTTGTGTCTGGAGACCGAATTGTCTAGTGTGGTAGTGTTGAGCCCCAGAAGTCTTGGCTGCATCGAAGGCGTGTGGTTCCTGTACTGTGGGAACCCTGACACTCGTAAGGGTCTAGTGGCGGTGAACGAATTCCCCAGTTGCAGGACCCTAAAAGGCCCATTTTGTCGATCGTATCGCATCTCTTATGTGACATGCCAACTGCATGCTCATTGCATGCGGTGTCTGATTCACAGGGTGCGACCCTCAGAAGTGAGTGTGTACCTTTTGTAGTGCATCATTCTACCTCATGTGGCAGTGCTGGACTTGTGCCTGCGTGTGTGTGTGAGACCAGACTGGTCTGGTGGAAGTCTGATTTGCATACAGCTGTGTCCAGACTGAGGTGACATGGTGTGGTAAATAAAATTACCGGGACTATTTTTCTATACCTTAAATGACAATAAGGATAGCTCAATAAATGAGAGGCAGAGTCCGTGGTATCTGAGTCATACGGGCTTTAATTAAGTGGCTCGAGTCACTGGACATCGGGTTCCATCACCACTAAGGTTCAGGAAGGGATATTCAACATTTTATTAACATCACACATTATATATAGTAAAACAGTATAATTGAAATGAATACAGTAGGCGTAACAAGTGGAAAAGAGAAGAGATAAGAACACATGGGCGTAAAAGAGGGTGTGTACAGGGGCGTACACGGAGGTGTGTGCTGGAAGCGTCACACAAGTGTCATAGGTGGGTGGATGCATAGAGAGATTCTGCAGGGTCAGCAGAAACCTTTAACATGGGTGCGTGCGCAACTGAGCATGACGTGGTATTGACGTGCAACTGGGGAGAGCTGGGGGCTTGACTTTAGCACTAGTAGAGGAGTCTGGCGTCTGGGATGTCAGGACGACCTGCACCTATAGCATATCTGGTATCTCGTGCTTGGAGGATGTGTTATCTGAAGTAAAAGGTCTCTCGGGCAGAGGCCGTACAATACTGAATGCTAGTGGGTGCATACGTGTCTTTGTGCAATGCGCGGGGCCATGGGCCTACTATGGCAACGGGTGCAGTAAATTACTTGTAAGGAGACAGGAAGGCCGGGCCCTTTGCTCTGCAGCCGGGAATATGTTTACCTATTTCACTAGACTGGAATGTGTTTTTGCGGAGGTTGAGCAGATAACTGTAGGCAAAATACCGTCTTGGCAGGCAGGCCAGGCCGAGCCGGGCACCGCTTCGCTGGGCAGGAAGGAAGATAGAGCTCAGGGATGCATACCTAAACTGTAGCTTTCAGAGACAAAAGAGGCTCGGAGCCTCAATTAAGGGCCTGGCTCGACTGAGCCAGGAAAACGTGTGCTTCGCGTTATTTAATAGTGCACCATGTAAATGCATTGGAAACGTAGGCCTTAATGCGTAATTGACATTAGAACCATGAAGGGCCTCATTACTGACATACTAATATTAGACGGAAATGCAGAGGCATGATAAAAACAGGCACGGAAAAGGAATTACATGATAATATGGACATACATGGGGCACGGGTGTATGGATAGGGTGCGAGTGGGGGACACACTGGATACCTGAAAATTTCTATTTCCTCATTCCCTCCTTGGCCCCTACTGCGCCCTTTAGGATATATCTATTTTCATGAGACCATCTATTTGTTCGTATAACATCATTTGCTCATCTTTTTTCATTCGGGTACGTGAACGTGGACGGGGAATACAAGCTGTGGCGCACAAGCCGCAAATCGCTGGCCCACATTGCAGACAGAGACAGCAACTGAATACTATAAGGAATACTAGTCCTAGGAACGACAGTACTTTCCATCCCCAGGCTGATATCACACTCCAGAGCCAACCGGACCAAGTCCAGGTGCCTGGATTCTGGTGTATCTGGTGAGCTATTTTATGAAGCCTTGTTATTGCTTTATACACTGATGGTGCGTTATTAGGAATAAACACACAACAACTGGAGCCGATCACTCTACAAGCCCCGCCCCTATCGGCCAGGATGACGTCAAGGACAAGGCGATTTTGAAGAACAACAAGTCTCATAGCAGACTGTTCTTCGGTCAAGTTACCTAGGGCAGAAGTAGTTTCATTCACTACTGCTTCAAGGGTTCTGGTCAACCTGCGTATTAATTTACTATTTTGGATGGGACCTATGAAGAAAAAGAAACCTTTATTGAAATCCGTATATTGTTCCAATGTAGTCTCAGTCTGATCGACAATTGGGGACTCAATCTCCCTTCTATGTCTCATATGTACAAGGTGCGAATCTCGATGATAATTGGATGGGGCTAGAAAAACAGGTGGTAATAGGAATGCAATATAACATGTTCCATCCCAATCTAATGGCAGACGTGCATAAGCTGTCTGACCACAAACAAAATAAGAATGGCGGGAAGCCTTGAAAGTAGACTTTCCTTCATCGCTGAATTCGACCACAGTATTACAATCACTGTGTCCTAGATGTACTGAACCATTTTTTCTAACGCATAATTCACCTTTCACTGGTAAAACTGTTATAAACGGCAAGTCCGAATTAGTCTCGGACTGAACGTTCAGAATCATGAGGTTAAGGGAAAAATTTCCTAATCCATACACTTCATTTTCTAGATCGGTCCCTGTCCTTTGGGGAAGACCGTCCTTGTCTGGGAAACATGCTTGATTCATAACTGTATTCAAGTTCCCCCATATCCAATTGCCTTGGGAAACTTTGGACTTACTGTCTAGCGAGGACATTAAAGTAAACCATGCTCCGCACGAACCATTATGTGTAAACGGGTAAGGAAAGAGGGGCAGAGCTCCCTTCATTTTCTGGTAAGGTGGGAGTCGGCCACATACCCAGCAAATTGTGACATTGCTGGTCTGGTGAGAATGGTGTAACATACTGATAAGTGTTGTTGCGCAGTGCTAGTCGATAGGATAGTTCGTGAGGGGGCAGGTCACTGAATGTGTGCTCTATGGTATCATTGAAAGAAGAATGTACATGTGAACTAAGAGGAGGAAAGAAAACATGTAACGTCCAGCTTATACATATGGTCGTAATACTCAGAAAAAACATAAAAAGCAATGTAACGATGCATCTGCTACGCAGATTTTTACAGTATTTCATTTTCTTGACTTTCTGTCTATCTCTCTCACTATTTGGGTCTATCTCATACATGTCAGAAACCTGTCTAACCGCTTCACCCGAGGGGGACTTAAACAATTAAACGCTGTCTGACTTACTAGACCTTAACTTTGCTTTATACTCCTGTTGCGGAGTTTTCTCTAACAGAGGGAGTTTAGTGTCGGTATCAGTATCGGGGCAGTCCTTGGGAAATGTCTCTGGACACAGTCCATGAAAACGCTTGATGTGGCTGGAATGGAGCCACCCTTTTCTTCCCTCAACCTTCACTGCGGTCCTCGTGGTCATCAACACCAGTTTCGGCTCCCTCCACCTGGGCTCCAGAGGGCTTGAGCGATCGAAGTTCCGTATGCATACCAGGTCACCTGGAACGATTTCATGAAGGTTTCACTTGGGTGTTGTCCGGGAAGGCAGCCGCGACCTGTGAACGACAAGAGAGTAGTGCAGACATCAAGGAAGCCAGGTAATCTGTCAGCATATTACTATCAACATCAGTGATTTTACACGGCATAGGCGTACCCCACATATTGGGTGGTCGACCGAAGACCACTTCGTACGGGGACAGTCCGGTTCTGGAATGAGCTACCATACGCATGTAAAAGAGGGCAAGCGGCAGGGCTACCATCCAATCTACACCTTTTTCTGCACAGACCTTCGCTAACCGTGTTTTCAGACTCTGATTGTGTCTCTCAACGAGACCAGCTGCTTCGGGGTGTCGTATGCAGTGGAATTTCCACTGGTATCCTAACAGGAGTGATACCTGTTTCATGAGTTCGGACGAGAATGGCTGTCCATTATCTGAGTACAAGACACGGGGCAAACCATATCGCGGGGAAAATTCACGAACCAACTGTTTGGCAGTGGTCGCGGCAGTGTAATCTGGGACTGGGTAAGCTTCTGTCCATCTGGAAAGGGCACATACAACTACGAGGACATACTTAAATCCTCGGCATCTGTCCATCTGGATATAATCCATCTGGAGGACTTCAAAAGGATGGTCAGGAGGATGAAATCCACCTTGTTCCACAGGAATGCCTTTGCCTGGATTGAACTGACAACAGATCATACAGGTACGTACTTTCTGTTTTGGTGCTGCACGTAAATGTTTGTTGAACCAAAGGTTCTGGATGCTGTCTAGCATGGCTTTTTCTCCTAAGTGTGCCGGACTATGTGCTGTATTAATGATAACTTGAACCATAGAGTCAGGGAGAAACCATGTGGCTTTTCCCTTTGCCATCCATCCCTGATCTGTCTGGACCCCTCCTTGTTCAGTCCATTTCTTGATTTCGTCTGAAGTAGCATGTGTCTGTATGTCGAGTACATCTTGTGTGGGATCCCTGACTGTCATGCAATTCGTCAGTGATGGTACTTCGGTCTTTGTCGTGTCAGCTGGAATGTCTGTATGAGTCTGAGCTGTAAGCTTGGCTGTTCGATCTGCCAGGTCGTTACCCTGGGAAATGATGTCAGTAACTTTAGTATGTGCTTTACACTTCATGATGGCTATGGCTGTAGGCAAGTGTATTGCGTCTAACAGAGCTTGAATGAGGGGACCATGCTGGATTTTGGCTCCATGGGAGGTCAGAAAACCTCTCTCTTGCCAGAGAACTCCGAAGTCGTGAACAACTCCGAATGCGTACTGTGAATCTGTATATATGTTTACTTTCATGTTCTTGGCTCGTATGCAGGCTTGGGTCAGAGCGATGAGCTCTGCTGCTTGGGCAGACAGGGTGTCAATACGATGTGTTTCTATGACTTCAGTTTCAGTAGTCACTTCATATGCGGCCACTAACTCTCCTGTGCTTGTTCTCATACATGAACCATCCACATAAAGTGTCAGGTCTGGGTCGGACAATGCAATGTCTGTCAAGTCTTGTCTTGGCTTCGTCATGGTGTTAATGACTTCCACACAGTCATGTGGTGTAGGGTCTGCTATAATCGAGGGTAACAGTGTAGCAGGGTTTAGTATGTTGCAACGTCTGATCTCTATGTGTGGCTGAAACAGTGTCAGTTCATATCCTGTCAGTCGTGCTATGGTCAAGTGCTGAGTCTGTGTCCTGTTTAAGAGAACTTCCACGGAGTGTGGAACCTGTACTGTCAGGGGATGTCCTAATACTATGGAGTCTCTTTGTCTGATAGCTAGAGCTGTTGCTGCAACTGATTTTAGGCACACAGGCAGAGCCTGGGCTACTGGATCCAATGTACTAGAAAAATAAGCACAAGGCTTGTGTTTTCCTGCTTGATCTTGTGTGAGAACAGATAATGCTGTGCCATCTCGTTCAGTGACAAAAAGTGTAAAAGGTTTGCTGTAACATGGTGTCGCTAAAACAGGTGCTTGACATAAGGCTTTCTTCAAGTCATCAAAAACTTGTGTATGTTCCTGAGTCCAAGGGAGGACAGTCGAAGTCGCTGCTTCCTGTGTTGTCAACTGTATGAGTGGTTTTGCTAGATATGCGTACTGGGGAATCCATTGTCTACAGTAAGAAGTGAGGCCAATGAAGGCCCGTACTTCCTTTTGTGTCTTGGGCTGTGGAAGATGTGCAATTAACTGGATACGGTCAGGTGTCAACTGTCTACCCCTCTTGGACAGCAAGTGTCCTAAGTAAACCACTTGCTGGGCACAGAATTGTAGCTTCGAAGGGGACACTTTATGCCCCTTTTCGGCCAGGAAATACAAGACTGTCAGTGATGCACGTTCGCAATCACGTTCTGTTCGTGCTGTGATCAATAGATCATCAACATACTGGAGCAGGGCAGTGTCAGTAGGCATGTGAATACTGTCTAGTTGTCGTTTCAGTGCTTGGCTGTAAATACTAGGGCTTTCTGTGAACCCTTGAGGAGCTCTTGCAAATTTGAAGCTTCGGCCATTTAAACAGAATCCGAAAAGATACTGGCTTTCCGGATGAATGGGGACACTAAAGAAGGCGTTCTTGAGATCAATTACAGTGAAGAACGCAGCTTCGGAATCAATGGCAGTCAATAGGGAAGAAATGTCTGGGACCACTGGGTACTGGGGTATTATGCATTTGTTTAATTCTCGAAGGTCGATCACCAGTCTGTAGACCGGTGGTGCATTCGGGTCAGTTCGTTTAAGAATCGGGATGATAGGAGAATTACACACATTGGAGTCAGTTTCTACAACCACTCCTTGAGCAATGAGCTCGTCAATAATTTTCAGTAAGGCCACTACAGCCTCAGGTGGTAACTTGTATTGTCGAATTCGGGGTAGTACAACTCCTTGTTTTAGAGTAACACGGTATGGTGTAATGTGCATGCAACCTACATCAGTCGGACCCTGCGCCCATAAATGCTGTGGTACATTCTCCAATCTTGGATCAAAATCTCTTAACACATAATGTCCTTTAAAATCACGTAAAAACAATCTCACTCCTTCCGGAGAACAACAAATCACTGCTCCTAGTTCTTTCAATGTCTTTATACCAAGCAAGTTTTCTGGACATGATTTCGTAAGTAACAAGTCAGTAGTACGAGACAATGGACCAACTTCTAGGGAAACTGGCTTTGACACTTCGTTAACAATAGGCTTTCCTGAAAATCCCAGGGAAACATTCTGTGAGCCTGAGAGGGGTGCCCCTGGAACCTCGTCATGACTGATGGTAGTTCTGCTCGCCCCTGTGTCAATCAAAAATTTTCTGTCTTTCCCTAATACCTGACAATGTACATAGGGACCCTCTTGATCTACAGGAACCTCGATAAGGGGCAAGCCAACCTCCCTCTCTAGGCTGTTTCATGAATACTGTTGATAATCTGGATAATCTGACTGCGCATACTGGTACATTTGCTGTGTAACTTGTTGGGTGGCAGCTATAGGCTGGGGTACGGCTACTGTCTGTTGCGCATTCTGAGGAGGTTGCGTGTTCTGCGTAATAGTTTGTGGAACATGCTCTTGTCTAGGTGGACGCGGTCTTTCTTTCGTCTTGCCTGTAGCGATATTGTGTTTCAGGACAGCACATTCATTTATATAGTGACCTGGCTGTTTACAGTAATTGCAGTTCCCTTTAACAGGAGCTGCAGAATGACTGGTCGGTGCCATACCCCTCTTCTGACCATCAGCTGGGACAGACTGAGCAACTAGTACTTTCATTTTCGTGTCTTTTATACGTCTCTGTTCATGTTCGTGTTCTTCTCTAATCCTGTTCTGGTGATACTGTAACATTTGTAACATTTGGGAAGGGGTATTTGCTTGGCAGGTACTCTCAACCTTTAGTACTCTATTTTTAACCTGTGGTAAGGAATTCTCTACTAATTTGGTCACAAAAAGATGTGGGTATGATTCACTACTTGTTTTTAGCCCGCTATTAATAATGAAACATTTCTCGAATCTGGAATAAAAATCACTAGTGTCTTCGTCTTGTTTCTGTTTGCAGGCTGAGATTGCATCCCAGTCTTCCTTTTTAGTTGTCAATAACCTCGGCAAGACTTGTACTAATAATTCTGGTAATTCTTTAGCTTTGTCCCCGAGGCCAGTACCAGGGGTCCGTCTATTTTCCTCGTTTTCTAATTCTGTCCAATTAATCTTTTTCTCTCCCACTTCCCATTCTTTTTCTTTAAGTTTTTCGTAAATGCCGGCAGGCAACAGTACCTTTAACATTTTAAGTATATCGGGATATGTATACTCTCCCATGCGGAGCATGTCTTTTAATTCACGGTGGAACCCTGCTGGATCTTTATCATGACACGGCACTAATTTTTTCATTTCCAATAATTCCATTTTCGTCAAAGGTGTATACTCGACGAAGGGTACCTCCAGTATCTCTAACGGGATGAACCTCTCGTAAGGGATTCTGTCTGTCTATGTAAAATGTTTTCCTTACTGGGGGTGGAACAGGAACGAAATGTGGAGTCAGGAAAGTCCTGTATTTGTGTCGCTGTTCTAGAATGACATCAATTAAATCGGTACCTAGGCCTCTCCATCTATTTAGGAGTAACTCTTCCAATATATTATATAGGGGACCTGGATCAGAATGCTGACTTTCGTACGATGTAATGAGATGTTGAATCATGTACATACCAACTAGTCGCTGTTCGTCCGGGGAAAGATTCAAAAATGTTTGTGCTACTACGTCATCTTTATATACGCTAGTATTGCCAGCCCATTGTACTGCTGACCGGGCTAGTTCCTGTTCATGCATGGTACTAAGTTCACTGTAACCTATTCGTTGTTTCAGTACTTTATCAGTGGCTTGGAATAGATGCTAAAGAGAACATTGTTCTGGTATGGGAGAAAGAAAACTTTTCTTACATCCTGGGCGTATGGGTTGGTCAAAAGGTCTCGCCCTACCTACTTACGCTATTCTACCTGCACTCCTAGTTTCTATATCATCGTCTTCTGAGACTTCATCATCCGCTTTCTCGGCTTCTCTCGCTGCTTTTTCCCTTTCGTGTATGTCTAGAATTTCTTTACGAATCTTTCTATACATGGATTCTATACAACCTTGTTTACTATGTTTTCCATCAGCTATGTTGTCACTCCATTTTGTCAGGACTTTCATCTCTTCTTTGCTTTTACCTGGCTGGTCTTGTTCCCTAATCAAACAATTTATCAAAAACTGTAAGATCATATTTTGAGTCTCCACCTTCCTGTGTGCCATGGCCTCGTGAATACTTTCTGGTCTCTCCCCCGTCCTGATAAAGTGATATATGTTGTCTAAATGTTCCCTCATGTCTGGTAAAATAGTCAAATAGTTTGTAACACGTCGTAGACGTATGGAATATAATATCATCTGGTCTTCGCCTGGTACTAGATCATATCTGCAATCAGTAAGGTACTGTTTAAGGGCTGCGTATGGAGCTACTTTTGGTGTGCGTTGTAATGCTGCTTCTCTTAGTGTTGTTTGTTTTACTTGAGGCGGGGTGATAGGGATACCTCCTACTGCTCCTCCTGAAGTGTGATCGTCAACCATTACTGGCTGTGCTGTCGCTGGTGGTAGTGTAGCTGGTAAAGTAGGTGTAGGTAATGTAGGTTGGCCCTGGGTTGCAGGTGGATTAAAAGGATTGCCAGGACCAGTGGCAGGAGAGACAGTGGGGGGGATCGTGTCATTAACAGGGTTGTGAGGATGAATAATTGGAGGAGGATTTGTATTTGCATATTCTGGGACAGTGTCATCTAAGTAAGAAGAAAGGAAAATTTCCGCTGCGGTCTGTTTATGACGGAGCTTAGTTGGGACCAATGGTGGCGGTAAATTACGGGGTACTTCCGGGGTAGCCTTAGGCAGGCCCTCGGCGAGAAAGGGGTACATGCCTTTAATAAGGGCATTTCTTTGTCGGTCTAATTGTTCTGCTTTAACTCGTTCACCTTCTTCTTCTAGTAGTTCTTTTTCTTGGGCTTTTTCTGATGATTCTCTACATCTTTCTGCTTTCCTAATTTCTTTCTCTGTTCGTCTATGCGCTTCTTTACGCCACAATTCTATGGCGTCCTTCTGGGATTGTCTGGCTTTCTTTTTCCATAATGCTTCCTCTATTCTCATGATGCATTCAGCATCCCATGTCCCTGAGACAGGCCATCTATATTTCTCTTCCAGATCTTTGGTATAGTCAACCCATAAGTCTAAGTACAGTATGGCATCTAAGCCATGCTTATGGTACATAAAATGTCCGGGAGTGTCCCTAGGCGGGACGGGAACTGCTTCTTCGAGTATCCCTTTCCTGGTTCCTATCTGACGTAATTTCGAAAACAGCGGCATATTTGAACTTACTTGAACGTGAACACAATAAACACAGTAATGAATTGCAAACAATCATTCATACAACAACATTAAACACATTAAAAACATTTCGGACAGATACTATCTGGTACATAGAAAAACATAGTTCTGAAAATCTCGAGAAACAATACTAGAACTCTGAATTACTAGATGCACTGCTAAAACAGTACAGACATACCGGTCCCATAAAAAGACACATCATACCGTGTCCACCTAAGTGAACACGTCTGGACCGGGTCTGTGTACCCAGACCCGTCTGGACCGGGCACAAATTAATGAACCCGTCTAGATGCGTTCCCAGCAACGGTACTCACCGGGAAGCAAAACTGAAGGCCTCGGAAACTCGACGCTGGACTGGACTGCTACGGCATCTGGCTGCTACTACGCATGCGCTTCGGAACAGGTGGGCCTCCGGATACCTCGGACCTTGCTCTCTCGGCTTGGGCTCTGGTCGGGACTCTCCGCATTCCTCACCGCCTCATCTGGATGCCGGACCGCAGTCTCCGTCTCCTCCGTGGGCCTGAGGGAGTTAGCAGGAAAACCCGCAGGTGTGCACAGAAAGAAGTCTGTCACGGCTGTAGAAGGGGTCAGGGGCCTGCGTTACATCGCCGGCGCGTGGGGAAGGGGAGGTGTCCCTATTCGGGCGCCAGATTATGTGGTAAATAAAATTACCGGGACTATTTTTCTATACCTCAAATGACAATAAGGATAGCTCAATAAATGAGAGGCAGAGTCTGTGGTATCTGAGTCATACGGGCTTTAATTAAGTGGCTCGAGTCACTGGACATCGGGTTCCATCACCACTAAGGTTCAGGAAGGGATATTCAACATTTTATTAACATCACACATTATATATAGTAAAACAGTATAATTGAAATGAATACAGTAGGCGTAACAAGTGGAAAAGAGAAGAGATAAGAACACATGGGCGTAAAAGAGGGTGTGTACAGGGGCGTACACGGAGGTGTGTGCTGGAAGCGTCACAGAAGTGTCATAGGTGGGTGGATGCATAGAGAGATTCTGCAGGGTCAGCAGAGGTGTCCCTATTCGGGCGCCAGATTATGTGGTAAATAAAATTACCGGGACTATTTTTCTATACCTCAAATGACAATAAGGATAGCTCAATAAATGAGAGGCAGAGTCTGTGGTATCTGAGTCATACGGGCTTTAATTAAGTGGCTCGAGTCACTGGACATCGGGTTCCATCACCACTAAGGTTCAGGAAGGGATATTCAACATTTTATTAACATCACACATTATATATAGTAAAACAGTATAATTGAAATGAATACAGTAGGCGTAACAAGTGGAAAAGAGAAGAGATAAGAACACATGGGCGTAAAAGAGGGTGTGTACAGGGGCGTACACGGAGGTGTGTGCTGGAAGCGTCACAGAAGTGTCATAGGTGGGTGGATGCATAGAGAGATTCTGCAGGGTCAGCAGAAACCTTTAACATGGGTGACGTGGTATTGAAGTCAAAAACTGGGGAGAGCTGGGGGCTTGACTTTAGCACTAGTAGAGGAGTCTGGCGTCTGGGATGTCAGGACGACCTGCACCTATAGCATATCTGGTATCTCGTGCTTGGAGGATGTGTTATCTGAAGTAAAAGGTCTCTCGGGCAGAGGCCGTACAATACTGAATGCTAGTGGGTGCATACGTGTCTTTGTGCAATGCGCGGGGCCATGGGCCTACTATGGCAACGGGTGCAGTAAATTACTTGTAAGGAGACAGGAAGGCCGGGCCCTTTGCTCTGCAGCCGGGAATATGTTTACCTATTTCACTAGACTGGAATGTGTTTTTGCGGAGGTTGAGCAGATAACTGTAGGCAAAATACCGTCTTGGCAGGCAGGCCAGGCCGAGCCGGGCACCGCTTCGCTGGGCAGGAAGGAAGATAGAGCTCAGGGATGCATACCTAAACTGTAGCTTTCAGAGACAAAAGAGGCTCGGAGCCTCAATTAAGGGCCTGGCTCGACTGAGCCAGGAAAACGTGGAAAACGTGTGCTTCGCGTTATTTAATAGTGCACCATGTAAATGCATTGGAAACGTAGGCCTTAATGCGGAATTGACATTAGAACCATGAAGGGCCTCATTACTGACATACTAATATTAGACGGAAATGCAGAGGCATGATAAAAACAGGCACGGAAAAGGAATTACATGATAATATGGACATACATGGGGCACGGGTGTATGGATAGGGTGCGAGTGGGGGACACACTGGATACCTGAAAATTTCTATTTCCTCAATGGTGTGCAAAATAGCAATAGATTAGGATGCGGGTCAGAGTAATTACCAGTGCCGGAGATTAATTCAAGCATTCCATCCATCGCTTATTTGTATACTTTAGTGTGCTGAGATTTTTAAACACATGCTTATTATGGAAAAAATACAAGTTCCTGCATGTAAAATGTAGTTAGCAGAAAAAGCTGGCTGAAGGTGTCACGTTGAGATGGGCCCACTTAGTAGCACTGGGGATTACATTTGTTTTGGACTTTGAACAGGCACTCGTGATTTTGTATTTTTTTTAATACTTTTTATTTTAAATAGAACAACGTTATGGTGACTGCAAGCATCGTTTCATGCGGCATTTAGACATAGCACAACAATAACCAATGTTCCCATGTCTCAGATACCCATAAACTCCCAACCTCCCTGACCATATGTTACAGTCCAGCGATATGGTCCTGGCTGCTTTGGTTCAAATCAATAAGATTAACTTGTGCGATAGGAGCACACAGCACCCCTCTTTATTCATTCCACCTCCTCCAGATTTTGGTCCATTTTTGGGCAACCCCTTCTAGGCGCTCATGGCTTTTGAATGCGTTTACCTATTTGTTTTGATATAAAATGCTGAGGAAGTTTCGGTTTTCGCCCATTTGACTGGGAGACTATTAAAGGTTAATCAGACAATTTGCAACAATGCAGACATTGCCTTTCTAGTGCAGTTGCTTGCTAGCACCCTAGTGCTAATGGGCAAACACAAACATCTAATTCAAAACAACATAATAAAAACGTTTCTTGTGAAGAAAATGAGCTATTGCTGGGGTTGTGAAGCCGAATATAATCCAGGAACATGGCGACTCACCAAAGGGTTTGATGCTTGAAGGAAAGTGAACCTCCTGCAACCTCACTACTTACTGTGATCAGCTCTGCAGCACAATCAGTGTATATTGAAACGAGAGAAACTGTGGTACTGGTGCCTTGTTTCTTTCTTTGGCAAGGGGCTTGGTCCCTGATAGGCATCCTGGACTAAAACGTGCCCAGCTTAGAGGGTAAATACTCACTAAATGTAAATTAAAATGTAAATTGATACTTGTATAGCGCACTAATCACCCGCAAGGGTCTCAAGGTGCTTGTACGAATACCGCTGTGGAACCTATCCTGGCTTTCCCTGTGAGGCGTCCACTCCTGGGCACCCCCAAGGTGGAGGCCAGGCATCCTTTTGCGTTGTGGGGGCCGTTGTGGAGATTAAGCAAGCTATTGCCCAGAGTTGCAGAGTGGGACTCCATGATTGGAATAGGCACCGTGGCGAGAATTATCAGATCCTTGGAATTTTGAGCCCAAGACCCGCCACACTTCTCCAAAAATCACTCGAATCCTTTTTACCTTAAATTATTACAATGTATCAACAAATGTTTGCTTATGTTTAGCATTTTAATTTTCATTATGCAGTCATACTAAATGTTGCTTTACAAATGCTCACTAAATCAAATTTGCAAAATCATCATAAATTGTTCATTATGATTTTACAATGAAAATGAATCAAAAAAACAAATCCAAAGAAAACGAAGCCCAAAGCATTTGGGGACTTTCTTGTCCCTTCATCAAGGGCGAAAGTCTGAATGAAAATACACAATGAATTGTAACTGATCTGGGACACTGCGTGGATCACCATGATTAATTAAGAACCTGTTTTGCTTGTATGCATGTAAACAAATGCGCATTCTATTTTCAAGACATAAATAAAATATCACACAATTCTCCACATGCCAAATTCACCTGAACTCAGACTAAGGATACTTTGTGATCAATCGTACCCGCTCCTTTATGCCTGATTCTGACATGGGTCCAACTTGTCAACCCAATCATGGTATTTGACAGTGGCGCGACGCTCCCGGACTCAAATGTTTTCGAACCTTATTGCTTTGTCGCTCAAATTGTTATGTATTTGTTCTACCGTCTTTCTTGTACCATATAATTTTCCTCATCTATTGTAAAGTGCTCTGATATCCACAAGGATCTTGTTTGCACTCTATAAAACTTTCAAATAAATAAATAAACTAACATATTCGGAAGGATAGCAGCATTTACATAGGTAAGACTTCAATGAGACTTGACTTAGATCTAGTATGCAATAAGGGATGCGGTTTCATTAACATGCTCGTTTTTCATTCATAGTGTTTTTAATCATAGTTTCCTACTTACGACGTGGACAGTTGAAGTGCCTATAGTTCAACTTGGAACCCCAGAAGGGGTCAACCATTTAAGGTACGAGACGCAGGTGTAAATGTAATTTAATGTGACACTATGTTGATTGCCTTACCGGAGGGTCGATGGAAGTTCCTTTTTCATACAGGTATTATCCACACCTGTACAGGGCAGTGGATTACTGCGCTGAAATATAGTAAGTGTCTTTTGGAGCTGAAAATTAGTCTCACTTGGTTGCATGATTTGAGATATTTCAGTGATAGATGACGTTCACACGGCTTGGAAATAATTAGCATGGCAGCATGATCACTTCATAGAACGCTTTTCAACACAGGGCGCGCTTGGCACGTGGAGAATTGTGTGCTATTTTATTTATTTCTTGAAAATAGAATGCACATTTGTTTACATGCATACAAGCAAAACAGGTTCTTGATTAATCATGGTGATCCACGCAGTGCCTGAGAGACGTTACAATTCATTGTGTATTTTCTTTCAGATTTTCGCCCCCGATGAAGGGACGAGAAAGTCCCGAAATGCATTGGGCTTCGTTTTCTTTGGATTTGTTCTTTTGATTCATTTCCATTGTAAAATCATAATGAACAATTTATGATGATTTTGAAAATGTGATATAGTGAGCATTTGTAAAGCAAAATGTAGTATGACTGCATAATGAAAATTAAAATGATAAACATAAGCGAACACATTTGTTGATATATTGTAATAATTTAAGGTAAAAAGGATTTGAGTGAGTATTTACCCTCTCAGCTGTGCACGTTTGAGTCCAGGTTGCCTATCAGGGACCAGGCCCCTTACCAATTAATTATACATGTAGGGCAGATATAGGTCAGAGGTAGCTCAGGTAAATTAGCTAGTTTGAGATTTGAAGATAAGGTGGACACAATCGTTTCTTTATTTACCTGGATTTCACAGGCACCTGTTCCTGGCTGAAGTAAGCTTTTTCCAAGTTTTCAGGGGTACACCTGCTCCCTCACCCCTTCCTCATCCTTTCTTCCTCGAAAAGGTGTAATACAGGTAGCAGGTGCAGTGTGGCACTGTTTAAGCTGCCATTGTTAATACGCAATGCCGAGGCCAGTGGCTAAGAAACGTTGTGTGTCACAGCCATGAAGCAGTGTTTCTTCACTGACACAGGGAACAGTATGGTGCGTTTGGGATTTTGGATATGTTGCTCTTAAAGATGCTGAACAAGACATCTGAGCCCCACAGCCCTTTATAAATCTTTTTGTTTCTTGCATGTATGAAACTGTCCATGCGCATTTGGATTGAAACACATTTTCTTTTTAAGAAAGGAATTTGTGAATCGCACATTTGCGTTTTTCCAGCCTCTGTGCGCCCAACGTGTTTAAGTGTGCAGCATTAGATAGAAATGTGCGCAGGCGCTCAAGCATGTGACTTAGAGGAAACATAGGTTACAACATATATTTCCCCCTTTCCTTTTTTTATGCCCAAAAGGGACTTAAACTTGGTCCTCCCATTTCTCATGTGCGTGTCATTTGAGCCTCTTCACAGTTATCATCTCCGGCTCCTTACCTTCAAGACAGTATTTTTTGTCACCATAACATTGGCGCAATGAGTGAACAGGTTACAGGCTTCTCTGTAAACCCACCTTACACCACGTTTTACCAAGACAAGCTGGGTCTGTAGACTCAAGCCTCCTTTCTTCTTAAGGTAGTGACTCATTTTCACACACCCTTCTGGCATTCTTTGCTCTGCCTCACCTCTCTGAGGATGAGGAGAAACTTCACCGGCTGGATCTGAATAGAGCTCTCCGCTTGTATACTGATAGCAACAAAGAACACTGGGTGCACAATCCAATCTTTATCATTTTTTTCCGGAGCAAAGAAAGACAAGGGCGTGCAGCAGAGGACCATCTCCCGCTGGATGGTACTCGCCATTAAGATCTGCTACACTCTCGCCCAAAAGAAGCAGCCTGATTGGTTTTGGGATAATTCTACCAAACCAGTCTGCTGCTACTGCACTGGTGCACAAAGTGCTTGTTCTGGACATTTGTCAAGCTGCTCCATAGGCGTCACTCTAGACGTTCACAAGGCACTATTGTCTAGACCGCCAAGTCCACTAGAAAAAGCATTTAGCCTACTTGATCCTTTAGGGGTTTTTGGTTTGGGCGATTTTCCAGACCAACCACCTAGAAGATACTGTTATGGCATCTATTCAAAACATGAGAAATACGCGATTAGAAGTTTATCAGAAGAACAAGATACTTACCTTCAGTAACTATCTTTCTGGTAGAGGGTCAATCTGACCACATATTTCTAACCGACCCTCCCGACTCCCTGTTCTGTGAACTGGGCTCTTCCAGTAAATAGGATTCCAATTTGAAGATATGCACACTGGTTACAATTGGTCTATGCAGAGCCATCTGCGCCACCTGCCAACACCCAGGAGTACAGCTAAATCAGATCCAGTCTTATTCCCGGGAAATATTTCAAAGGTAAGCAATCTGAAGTTAGTCTCTACCAGAAAGAGAGTGTTACCGGAGGTAAGTAAATTGTTTGGCATGGCTGCGTCTATAGAGATACAAAGATTAAAATACATAACATGTTTTTCTCTAGCGGGAGACCGGATCTTATCTTAAAAAAACGAGTTTGTGTTAGGATAGGGATCTACTAAAATGTATCAATAAAACTATAAGCCTTGCATGCATTGTGTAGTATGAAAAACTTGAAATCATTAGAGAAATCACATGACCTGGTATGGCCTGGTGAAGACAAGGGCCTGAGGACCTTAGGGTAGAACGTAAGCTTTACTTGGCTGAAAGGTGTAACTAAAATGTACTATATTCTAAACAGGTGTGCTGTGGGTTAAGCTGTTGCACCGTATTAAGCTGTGCAGTTTTGCTATGTTCACTTATTCTAAAATTAAACGTGTAATTTTGGATGTATGTATGTATATCACCTCGATGAATTGTACTTTTTAAATAGCTTGTCCGTTTCCCTTTCTGGTTCGAAATTCCTTGAAATGTTTGGTGTACACACAACTGAACAATCCTAGAGTTTAATCCTAATACTAACTTTAATCAAATGTGTTTTATTTGCAGGAACTTGATTGTGTTAAAATTATTGAGGATTTAGCTAGAGTCTTAAGAAAACATTCAGGTATAGTGCGTTTAGAAGATTCTTTACAACATTTCATTTGTATATTTGAATAATTCATTATTCTATATAATTAAAATATATGTGTTCATGAAGGCCATGGCATTTATTGCATGTAGTTGTTGTTAAGTATAATATAATGATTTGCATAACTTTGCAACAAACACTTTGTTCGTGCAAATTTTATTCACAGAGTGAGTGATTAGTATGCAATATGTTTGTTTGATTTTTTTGATTAATTTAGACTATCAGCAGAATTGCTGCACCAAACCTAAAAATAAATGCAATATTTATTTGAAATTGTATAGTGCTTTATTTGCTAACCTACATGTATAATTATTTCACCCATTGGAATAATAGAAATGTATTCAATATTTGATAAACGCGGTTTCTTTAGAATGGTTGCTTGCTTAAAGGATAACATTATGCTGTACAGTATAGAAGTTTTCAAAGATCCACATGCTCCTTGGTATTATTATAAACCAACAGCTAGGGAATTGACATGTATTTTAGCAACAGTAAACAACTAATGAGTGGAGTGCTGCCTAAGGCCCATCCTATTGTGCCACTGTGAATTATATTTTATCTTCATTGTATGATAGTTCTGCTTGATGTCTCTACCAGCATTTTTGTGAGGCGCCATGCTTTAAAGTCAAAGAAGATAAAACCATCTACATCTTTCCGTTTTGTCCCTGTGGTGAAGATTATAAAGCTGATTGGTCTTCTATATTTCCTTAATTGAGACCCAGTAACTTGGTTGTCCTCCATTCGAGCCCTTCAAATTTTATCTCTAAAGAAAACAAACTTTCACTTTTTTCATCATGTGTGTGTGGTTCCTGTCAACACGCCATGTCAGTCACCAACCTGCACCTTGTGTGCTTATGGTGTCTCGAGTGCCACCATGGCTCAACATTGTGCTCAGGCTTGCCAGGCCATGGCACCAAAGGCCTTTAGGGAGTGGTCCATGAGGCTCCTTGCTGCCCGGCAGTCGACGCCATTGTGCACAACTCCTCGGAGATCCGGTTCTTGATCGAGGAAGAGAAGGTCATGTGACCACTCCAGGAGTCCCAAGTCCTCTGCGTAGCACTCGGGGTTCTCTGGACTCTCTGGGAAGAGGCAGAAGAAGTCGTCTAAGCGGATTTCACCTCATGTGTAAATATTGACAGGACGAGGGAGGAACTTAGACAGTCCAGGCACATTTCTGCGGAGCCGGAGCCAGGTTCAAAACCACACCTCCGCCCCATTTCTGGGAGCCAGAGTGGCCACAGCTCAAAATAATGAATTTTATGAGGCTATGCGGTGAGCATTTGAGTGGACCAACCCTTCTGGTGCGCTTTTGGGCCCCACGGGGTCAGGGAAGACCTCCTCTGGTTCCGCGCTGACGGCTCTGGCCTTGGCGCATGCGGGTTCTCATGGATCCGATCTGGGTCGGCGCTGGTCCTGCCAACGTGACTTTCCCTGGCGCCAGCCCCGAAGTAGATGCTCCCGGTGCTGCCTGAGGCACTAGCCCCATTCTGATTCCTGACGACTGAGTCAGAACAGCATTGGATTCGGGGTCTTTGCTTGTACATTTTAAAGAGTATTCAGCCATGGGCGAAGAGTGGGATGGTTCGTAGGACCCTTTAGAACAACATTTAGACAATCCTGGTGAGGATTTAGACTGGTATGAGAAGCTTGCTGAGGCTAGTTGTCGGGACACCTCTCCAGATACTATTCTCTCTCCACCTACTGTGGTTGCAGAAGAAGGGGGGTTATTTTTTTGTTTCGTAATTTTTTATTGAGAAAAATTTGTAATGAGTACAGAAATATGAATACATGGGATTATCATTTAACTTTTTAAGCTCACAGAAGATTATTATTTACATAAGGTATCTTGTACAATATGGAGAAGGGGTTATGACAGAACAATGTATAACAAGTTAATAAATACATATATTTCATTATATAGGTAACAGTAAAATAAATATAAATATAAAATATCAAATTTAAAAAGTAAAAATTGATCCATGAAATACAAAATGCGTAAAGTGAGGTTATTATTGAAAGATATGAGGAAAGTTGTTAGAGAATTATATGTAAATAAATAGATAAATAAATAAATAAGGAAATTTATACATACACATAAATAGGGAAAGTAAAAGTAAGGGAAGAAATAAATAAAGAAGTATAAAAGTAAATAGAAGAATACATAGATAGATGGCAATATAAATATAAGTATATAAATAAAGAGAAGTATAAAGATAAATATAGAAAAATATAAAGATGAATATAAATAAATACAGATATATGTATATATATATATAGACTCCTTGTCCAGTTAAAAGGAGGTAAAGGGTAAAGACAAGATATAAGAGGAGGAAAAAAGTGCTTAAGGATCTTGAAGAAATGAAGTCCAGACTTGTTGGAAAATTTCCTCTTGATCTTGAAGTCGATATATAATACGTTCATGGGACGCTGTTTGAATCATCGCTACAAGCCATTCTTCATTCGAAGGTGGGTTAGATGATGGCCATTTTCTTAGGATAGAGATTTTAGCAGTAGAAAGTACAGTATGTAGAAGACGACATTGCAGACGTGTAATGGAAGGAAGAGTCCTAAGTCCTAAGATCATGCAACAAAGTAATAAAAATGGTAAGGGGGAGATCAAGGGAGGCAATAGTTCTCTGTAGCATGGCCTGTAAGACGGGGGTTCTTATGCTGTGTTGGTAAAGAGGGCGGCAGAGGTCCTTGGCCTGGAGCTGCCCTCAGTGCAAGTCATGACTTATCTCTTGACTGGAGTGCTTCAACCTGGGGCTTCCTCATCTGAACCTCTTTTGCCCTTTAATGAGGCACTGATTGATATCCTTCTAGGTTCATAGTCCAAGCCTAGTACAGGGACTCCTGTGAACAGGTTTATAGCTCACCGCCTTCGCCCTGCAACGGGTGATCCAAGTTTCCTCTGTCAACATCCTACTCCTGAGAGCTTGGTGGTCCATAGTGTTCCCTCCACCCACAGGGAATGAAAGAGGCTGGACATACTTGGGAAGATGTTTTCTTCCACCAGCCTGGCATTGTGGTTGGTGAACACCGCATGCCTATTGGGCCATTTTTCACACACCCTTTGGGAAATGACTGCGTAAGTGCTACCACAGGTCCGCGAGGAGGCCCAAGCTGTGCTCTCCCAGGCGGTGAAAGATGCAGCAAAGTTCATCATTAGGTGTGGTTTGGATATGACTGACTCACTGGGTAGAGGTGTTTCGTCAACTGTGGCCTTGCGGCGCCATGCCTGGCTTAGACCATCTGGCTTCTCGAGTGATGTCCAGGCCAACCTTTTGGACATGCCCTTCGATGCGACTTGTTTTTTTGGAGAGAAGGCAGACACGGCTCTGGAGCCCTTAAAGAACTCAGGGGCTACGGTCAGGTCCTTGGGCCTCTCAACGGCACTTCATCCTCAGTCTGCCTCTCGCCCCTTTCGAGGCAACAGAAGAGGTTTTCAACCACATCAGCCATACTCCAACCACTGTCCTGCACAGACTGCCCAAGTTGTGCGAGGACATGGAAGCAGTGCATTCTGACCTCGTGGGAATGGTAGCCAGAAGTCGTCCGCCACCCTCCCCTCTGCAGCTGCAGACTCTAAGCCTTCCTAATTTGGTTCTGCAAGACCATGGGTGTCTAGTTGGAGGGGGATTTCAACATCATCTCCTCCACTGGCAGTCCATAAGATCGGACAAATGGGTCTTGCAGATCATTCGGGATGGTTTCTCCCTCCCTTTTCTGTCTTTTCCTTCTCCTTTACCGCCATCTCAAGAAAGGCTGGTTGAGGATCATCTTGTTTTGCTCCGAGAGAAAGTAACAGCTCCCCTGGCCAAGGGGGCTTTTGAGAGGGTTCCAGTTTCAGAAGTAGACAGTGGTTTCTATTCATGCTACTTTCTCATTACCCAAAAAGTACAAAGGTCATATTCCTGATCTCCGGACATCAATCTCTTCCTCAACACGAAGAAATTCAGGATGCTCACGTTTGCTCAGTTCTCCTCTGCCCTAGAAAGTGGCTAGTAGTGTTGGACTTGCAGGATGTGTGTCTACCAAGGTGATGATGGTGGTAGCAGCTCATCTGCACAGGCTAGGGGTTCCTGTCTTCTCCTACATAGACCTCTGGCTATTGACGGCGTTTCCGCTCCAGACTGTAATTTCTCACCTCCAGACGACAGTGGACCTCATGCATTCAATGAGGTTCACTATAAATGTGCAGATGCTCCCTTTCATCGGGGCTGTTCTGGACACAGTGCAGCTTCAGACTTATTCTCCCGAGCACCAACTCCAGGATATTTAGGTTATGATACCGATGTTTCAGCCTCTATCTTGAATTTCGGTGGGAGTGACTCTGAGAATGCTGGGACTCATGGCCTCCTGCATCCTGTTGGTAAATCACACCATATGACGTATACTGGCCGTGAAGTGGGACCTAAAGTTCCAGTGGGCGCAGCATCAAGGGAATGTCTCTGACATGATCCAAATCTCGTTGGGAACTGCAAAAGACGTGCAGTGGTGGCTAACAAACCAGGATTGGGTCATAGGCTGACCCCTCCCAAACCAGATCTCATAGTAGTGACAGATGCATCACTCCTGGGATGGGCAGTCATCTGGCAGAGGTGGAGATAAGAGGACTCTGGTCTCCGGCGGAGTTGGGGCTCCACATCAACTTGTTTGAGCTGCGGGCGATCTGACTAGCGTTGAAAGCGTTTCTTACCTCTGTCAAGGGGAAATTGGTACAAGTGTTCACAGGCAACACGACCGCCATGTGATACTGCAACAAGCCGGGCGGGTTGGGGTCATGGACCCTTTGTCAGGAGGCCCTATGCCTCTGGACATGGTTGGAACAGCAGGGCATGACCCTGGTGGTTCAACACCTGGCAGGTTCTCTGAACATCGTGTGGCCAAACTAAGCCTTAGATACCTAGCTGATCACAAATTGTGTCTCCAGTTGGAGATGACGCAAGGTCTCTTTTAACAGTGGAGAGAGCCTTGGTTGGATTTGTTACCCTCCGAAGAGAATGCTCAATGTCAGCAGTATTGCGTGCTGGAGTTTCCAAGGCGGCTATCGGTCGTTGATGCTTTTGTTAAGGAGTGGAGCTCAGGCTTCCTATACACTTTCCGTCCATACCACTTCTGCCAACAGTTCTCACGAAGATCAAGAACGACCCGACCCAAATCATTCTTGTGGCTCCATACTGGGCAAGGAGAATCTGCTATTCCGAGTTTCTTCGAATGAGCATCGATCATCTGATGAGTCTGCCCCTTCGGTAGGATCTTCTGTCGCACCTGCGGGGTGGGCCTTCCACCCGAACATGTCTACTCTTTGCCTACTTGCATGGAGATTGAGCGGCGACAGTTGATAGCTTTCGTTCTTCCTCCCGAAGTCTATAAAGTGATTTTGGCGGCCAGGCGGCCCGCCACTAAGTCAGTATATGTCTGGTGTTGGCAACATTTTGTAAGATATTGTACAGAAAAGTCTATTGACCCTCTTTCTGCCTCTCTTTCTGATATTTTTCTTTTTATTCTTGCACAGCAGGGTTTTGCCCTAGCCACTCTCAAGAGTTATCTTTCTGCTCTGTCTGCTTTTCTGCAGCTGCCTTAAGTCCCCTGTTGTAAATATGTTCCTGAAAGGGCTTGAACATATGTTTCCCCCTATGCCCTTCATTATGCCCCTGTGGGATCTCAGCCTAGTTCTCACGTTTCCCATGTACGCTTCGCTTGGGCCTCAACATAATTGTCCCCTCCAATTGCTTACCATCAAAACAGCATTCCTAGTGGCTATTTCATCTGCTCAGAGGGTGAGTGAGCTCAAGGCTTGATTATATAAGCCTAGCTATCTTATGACATTCCCGAATAAGGTGGTGCTTCGCACCCAAGTCTCATTCCTTCCTAAAGTGTTGACCCCATTCCATCTGGGTCAGTCACACAGCCCGCCTTTTTTGCTCCTCTGCATCCCTTCAAGGAAGAGGAGCATATGTACAAAAGTGTGTTTCTGTTACAGTACCTCCCCCATACTTTTTGCCAGGTTTCTGATGCACTTTGACTTGATATGCCCATCGTCCCTCCAATCAGGTTCCCATGGTCTGTGTTCCTTCCCCAAAACTGTACGTTGGTACCCCCAATTGGCACCTCTCTGGCCCAGGTAAGCCCCTTGTACCGTGCCAGGTAAGGCCTCTAAGGGCTGCAGTACCTATTGTGCCACCCGTGGGGGCCCTGCACCCTAGCACCCACACACTGCCCTTGACATAAACATAACACATGTATTTGTAAAGCGCACTTATCATGGGTATCAAGGCGCTGAATAACAGATGTTTATTGTTACACAACTCAGTGGTACTCATTTTATCGACCTCAGATGGATAAAAGGCTGAGTGGTCCCACCGGGTTTTGAAACTGTGACCACGTGGTCGAGCACAGGCCCCTGCAGTGGATGCATTAGTCCACTAAGCCAGCAGGCTGCCTATTGTGGTGAAGAGGAAAGTGAAGAGTCAACATGGCACACATTCCTGCGTGCCATGCCTCCAAACCACTGCCTGGGACCTAGGTAAGTCACCCGTCTAGCAGGGTGCACTAGCCCCCAGGTGAGGGTACAGTTGCATGGATACTGTACCCCTACAGTGTCCAAGTCTATTCTTAGAAATTGTAAGTGCAGTAAAGCCATAAAGAGCATATGATCTGAGAGTTGGTCATTAAGAACTCCACAGCTTCATAAGCCTTTACTGAAATATGGGAGGTTTGGTAGCAAACTTCTCAGCACATTAAACCCACACTGGTGGCAGTGTGGGATTTAATGTAACATGCACACAGAGGGCATCTTAGAAATGCCCCCCTGAAAAAAGGACAGCCCTGGTGTGGTTCCTGAACGGCTGCCCGCCATTTGCCATCACCAGACAGGTTTCTGGACCCCTGGGTAGAGAGCATCCCCTCTCTGAGTTCAGAAACAAAGCCTATCCTGAGCAGAGGGGGTCATGCTTTCCCCCTCAGGATGGGCTAGGTCCATGAAGGAGAAGCTTCAAAGGCCTGCCGCCTTTGTTAGCTGTCCCTGCCTTCTGCTGCCTCTAGCAACTGTCTCCCACCAGTTATGACCGCAACTTTGGGTGGGAGAATCGATGGGAAAACCAAATTAGGAGGAGAGGTCTGCCCATCTTTGCCAACCCCACCCCTCAGGTGGGGGACCCCAGGTGAAGCACACATCTCTGTCCCCTCAATCTTGAAGATGGGTGCATGATAGGGGGTATTCCCACCCCAAGGAAGGTACCAATTGGTCTCAACCTACACACCCCTGTAAACACAGCTAATTGTAGTATTTAGGGGTGACCCTGAAACATGCCTCAGCAGATTCAAGGAAGAAAGACCAAAGGGCCATGCTGACCCAGGAAGAAGAGGACACCAACTGCTTTGGCCTCAGCCCTGCCGGCCTGTTCCGACTCTGACCTGATTACAACAGAAACCCTGGCGTGTCCAGCAGCCCCCCAGAGTTAGGAGGACCTGCCCTGCACACAAATGAAAGACTGTCTCTTGTGAGCACCATATTTGCTCAACAAAGACTCCAATACCAGAACCCGGATACAGGAGGCTCCACGGTTCTGCACAACTCTGCACCTGAGCCCCACGGCCCAAGTTCGAGTGGCCCAGCACCACGAGGAGGTCTCCTCAGCGATCATGACCTTGTGATTCCGACCTCCTTAAAGATTCAAGCAGACGGCTGCAGCCTCAATCTGAAGGATCCCCCCGACCAGAGCTGGTAAGAAGACCTGAAGCCAAAAGACACCCCTGCACCCGGCGCCCCACAGCATTGGGTGGCCCAACTGACTGTGTCCAGGCATCCCTCAAGAATCAAAATTACCTCTCCAGCTGGTGGTCGTTTTCAGAAAGCCTTCCTGGCCAAAACTGCATTATCTTTTCCTAACCAGAGATCTCCATTGCAATCCACAGGGTCCCTGACGTCTTCATGGCACTCTGCATCCGGCTGCCTCTGTGCTGCTGGTGGTGCAGCTCCTGTGCTGATTGTTGGCCTCTGCAGTGCTGATCCTATCCCCAAGAGCCTTTCTCACGCAGCCGAGTTGTCTGCTAGTAAGCAGACCCTAACCGAAGGCCCCCTTCGCCCCATTGGTTATCATTGGGACAGTGCACCCTGTACCTGGCCAATCCTGTGCCACTGGTTGTGCATTTTGAGTGGAGTGCCTAACTGAACTTTGGGGAACCTTGACCTAACCCCAAAATGCCAACCGTTAATACTCTTTTTCCCATAGGAGCCAGTGTTACAAGTTTTCTGTTCCTAAAAATCTGTTGACCCACTGTTTTGTATGAAAAAAAAGTAACTATGCTTTATCTTAAGAATTGCCATATTTACCTTTAAGTGGCAAACTCTAGTGTATGATATCTCGACGGACTACCTCAAGTACTCAAAGTAACGGAAGAGTAGTCAAATGTAATCTTAATGTATTTTGAACTGTTTTAAAAGTAATAAAGACCTGAAAACGATTCCAGTACAATCCACAATTTCATTTCTGTGTACAGCCTTGCATTTAAAAGTATTTTTTACTTGCCTGTGCTGAGTCCTGCTGGCTTCCACAAAATAAAATATAGGGATACATTTTTATACTTACCTTATTGGTCTGTATTCTGTCTGCTAGAGTGTGTGACATCAGCCTTGATTGAGTGAATCAAATAAATGCTTAACACACACTCCTAATAAGCCTAACTGCTCGCCCACACTGCCACAAAGAGAGCTGTTATTACTTGTCGAATTTAGCCTCTGCTATACCTCTGGGTGCTCCCTGGACTCTGTGCACACTATACCTTTCTTTGGTATAGTATACACAGAGCCAGCCTCCTACAGCTTCTCCATCGTCTGGACCCAATAAGAGCATTGTCGTTCTACCTTTAGCGCACAAAAGATTTCTTGGTGGACGACCAACTCTTGGCAGTGCAGAAATTAACCATTTTTGCTGGGTCTTTATCCTTATCAAGATCTGATTTAACCGATTTTAGAAGCAGTCTTGTGAGGGCTTACAAGCCCATTCCACCAGGGGGCAAGGCTGCAACGATGGCATTGGCTCTTGCCAGTCCTGGATAACCTGCCAGGTGGCAATGTGGGTTTCATTGCACATGTTTGCTAAACACTACTGCCTGGACAGGCAGGTCTGCAGGGACAGGCATTTTGCCCATTCGGTCCTGCAGAACTTTCTAGTCTAGTAATTTGTCCACAGCCCACCGCCAGGAAGTGTGGCTTAGGTATGTATTCAAGGTAAGGAATCTGCAGCTAGAAGTCTCTATCAGATGAACAAGTAAATTTCCTTCGGTAACGCGTTATCTGGTTAAAACTATATCTAGCTGCAGATTCCTTACATACCCACTCATACCTCCTTGCTCTGCGGACACATTTATAGAGCTAGGGTTGCTCCCTTTACAGGGTCCTAGCTTTGACACACACTATTCAGTTCATTTCTGGCATGGAAAAGGAGAAAAGTAACTGACGTCCATTCACCTGGGTGGCACCTATATAGGTGACTGCAACGTCACATCCAGCGCCATTGACGCCATGCAGAGCCAAACTGATCCACCTGATGGCACACAAGGCTACTGCTCATGCAAATGTTTCCTGATCCAATCTGAAGCCTGCGAAACTCAAAGGTAAGGAACCTGCTGCTAGATATTGTCTTTACCATATAATGCATCACTGAAGGTGAGTAACTTGTTCTTTGGTACCCTTCAGCCTATAGAGGACTGAAGCCATATGTCCCTTTTCTCATGACCTCAGATGACTCGGTGGGGGGTAGGTTGATAAGGGGTTGAGGTGGTTTTTGGGGGGCGGGGATAGTTTATAGATTGCTGCATCCAACACCTTGCTTTGCCTGTGTTGCTTCTTCTACCAAAGCCTGCATTAAAACATATTGAAACTAAATTGCAAGAAGGTCCTTTAACATTATTGTTGCCTTTGCCTTCTGATGCAGAAATTCAAATGGTAGATACGATGGGTAAAAAGATAAAAACTCACAATCAGAGTGCTTAACTTTAAAACTATTATGTGTTTGGTTTAGATCACTATGTCAAATCTAGTGACTCTCTTACTCTAGGATGAGCAAGATTGAAGTGTAAGCTCTATTATCTGAAAAAAAAAAATTTCAAATCATGGTGTGTGCTGAGTTTTGAATGTAACTGGCTCAGGCTGTTGGCAAATGAGCAGCAGGTTGTAGTGAGATGTCATGCCTGCTTGAAACAAATTGAATGTAAGGTACAAATAACAAATATGTGCAACTTTTCTATTCATTTTTTACATTTGCAGTATACGGACACATTTTGACTGAAACCGGGTTGCATTTCTCCACAGATTATCGCATTGCCCTGTGGTTCACTCTGACCGGTGTATACCTTCTCACAAAGTTTGTTACGGTTTCCCAGCGTTTTTTTCGCTGTATTGGTACAGACAGGTTTTCCGCATTTCACGGTATGATTGTGACAGACAGGCTCCCAATAGACTTATATTACGGTTGGTGCTAGGCGTTTCTCGACTCTCTTGTCTCTCTAACCTGTCCTATTTTCACTACAAACCATTTTGTTCTTGATGCAACCATTTATTTACATGTCACTTATGCTGCACTTACCGTCACTCACACTATTGTCACTGTGTTTTTATTAGGGTGGTGTGTACGTCACCGACCCCTTTGTTAAATACTTGAAGTTTGCATAATTCAGTTTGACATTCATTTTACTAGGTCTGGTTTTGATGAACTAATTTGTTAGTTCGAGTGTGCTCCATGAGCGTTCCTGCGCGCTGATTACTTGTACCTATCGAGGTTAGCATTCTGGGTAATCATTTCTTAAACGTTTCTCTCTCATTGATAATATGACTCGCTGACATTACTTTCTGTAGGCATTCTAAGCAACTTGCCTGGAATATTTAATTATTTTTCTACCAAGTTGGTACAGTTGTTTAGTTAGTCCCTCATTTTGAGACCTTACATGTGTTTTGACTTCCTAATACAATCCGTTTGGCTAATAATTATGAGTGTTCTTACCAATAATTATGACTACCAGAATCATTTGTCACGGAGCTTTCTTCCTTTGCTTTTACAGTGAGGCCACTGTTCATGTTTTATTTCTAAAAAAGATCCGTATTGGCCAATAATTATGATTGTTCTTTTCAATGATTATGGCTGCCTAAGCACTTGTAACACAACCAGATGAGAAAGGGTCCAAGGGGTAGCAATATTTATAGATCACTAACAGCCTAAACCCCCAATTTAAACCGTTATCAATAAGAAAGGCTATATAGGGTCTGTATAACGGACTGAGCTTCTCAGAATGGTGAGAATGAAGAAAAGGGGGTGGAATAAGAGTTAGATAAGAAGGTGCATATGAGTGGAAATGAATCCCATCAGCCCACCCATATGGCGGAGCCTCGTCATCTGGGATTGGTTGGCAAGGTCCTGGGCCAGATCAGGAGGCACACCTGATGAATTGTGTGTTCACTGCAATTCTCTAGGACCACCCAGGCGGATCCGACCTCACAAACAGAGAGTGGGTAAATGGTGTGAGAAATCAGGAGAAATATGCAGTGCAACCGAAAATGTGTAAACAAAAGTTCATAATAGAATGTGAGTTAAAATTGACTACCATGATAGAAGGAACAATTTTTATTGGGGAGTAAATCATGGGGTCAAGATTAAAAATGGAGTGTAAGACAGTGCAACCTAATAACTGTCCTAAGAAGATGATATAATGGTCAACATGTTTCTGCTATCTCAGGGGCAGCTCCCCTGCTCAGCTTTCATCAGGACCAAGTCTTAGTTATACACTACTGCAAATGAAAAAGATTATTAACCAAAAAATGTGAAAGGATTAGGTAACATAACAATGGCATTATGAATGTTACCTAATGATTTTTCTGACTGTAGTTTTCTATGCAATGTACTCACTGCACCTATTTCGTCAGATTTAGTCTCAAGGGATTCTTTCCTGTGGAGAAAATAAGAATAAGACACACAATGTCTATTATGCACCTCAAACTAACTCTAATAACACCAACTGAAAAATCAAGTACAATATCTCAGTCCACTTACAACAGAGGTCAAGAAAATTAATGAATTATATCAAGTGATTCATTTACTTACCCCAGTAATCTAGGGAGTAAGCCTCACCTCTCCTGGCACCGGCTCAGGGATAGGAGGCCCCGCTCTAAATCATGTGAAAACAACAAGTAACAATAAGGATTTTATTTTTTGCAATTAAAAATCCCTTAGTTGTGTTTCCAACTTATGTGCATTTAGATATAAAGCACAAAACAAACGTTGGTATAATGACAGGGTTTGAACAAAACAGGCTGAGAACAACAGGATAGTAGATAGTCAGTTATCCTTTCTAAAGTTGCCTATTAGTTATTAGTACTCTGTAGACTGGTCAACAGGATTTCCCTACATCCAATAATAAGGCAGTATCATGGAGCAAAACGATGTTAAAATGCCCTTACCTGTCCGTCGGTACCTCTGGCCTCTTCCTGAGGCTAGGGGGGAGGTACCGATAGGACATCGTGTTAGTACTAATATACTCGCTGATGAGCCGCCATTGGTTGAGTTAACTGGCGGACCAGAGCGAGAGCATACAAAGTTAAAAATAGAAGGCTGCGCGCATGCGCGATATCGCGAGTTTCCATTGGTTATTAAGGCAGACTAATTTTTCTTTTCAAACTCTTGTAGAATGGCATTAGCACATATATTTATCATGTGCTTGCTCCCGTGTGTATTAGTTTGGTAACCGATAGAGCGGGTACGTCTCAAAGAGAATATATCCAGAGAGACGCACGACCGGGAGCAAACTAATTTGAAACACGGCCTCCCATTGGGTTCCTAAGACTTAAGCTGAGACCCATTGGTCAATCGTAGGCCAATCAGAATGCCGGAAGCACGATATTGTGTGCTTTCGTGATTTGTGAGTAAATCGCAAGTTAGTATGTAAGCGAAACTGAATCGATGTACTCTTATATTAATTCGGTGTTGTTATACATACTATATATAGAGATATTCTCCGCGTGTTGGGTAATTCGAGTAAACTCGTAAAAAAAACAGCTACACGGAGACGAACCCCAACATGACATCAGATAGCATAAAACGGAACAAGCCCTCTCATTGGGTCATCCCAACTTAAAATAAAATCCATTGGTTGTGGGTAGGTCAATCATAATACAGAACGCCATTTTACCGGTGTCGGCGAGAAAAATGTCAAACACCGCTCATTTCTTCAGAAGTAGTGTTTTGATATTAAGCGATGAAGGCATGGCTCCACACAGTAATTGCCAACAACAGTAGCAAGACAGCACAACAATTTGTTAATGCATTTAACCTAGTAACTATATGGTGATACACTAGGACATCAAATATAAAGCATGTCATGCCTGGGAGTGTAATCAGCTCAAGTCTATAGAGAGTGTCCCATTGTTATAGATAAAATGTGTGCGCAAGGGTTAATTTGGTCACTAGTAACAGGTCAGGCTGGGCAATAGTGTGATTTAGTCATGAGCAAGTGAACTGAGGACTACATATTTATGTGTAAATGAACTGAGGACTACATAATTATGTGTGCTGCTGGAAGAGGTGCCACTGTAGAAGGACAGGAAATCATCTGATGGTTGAAATCTGTTCATTCTCAATTCTGAACCGAGATAAAGCAATCTATGGTCATTAGATTGATGTCCAGGGAATGTCATCATTCAATCCTTCCACGTCACTCTTAAGACGAAAAATCCATTTCTGTTCCTTCAGAAAGAGGAAACGTGACACATCGGTGATATGGGGGGGCACAAGAGGTTTCTCCAAAACCGTCCAGCGAATGTCCTCTGGGGAATGTCTCATTTGCAAAAAATGCTTGGTGAGTCTGGTCGCCTGTTTGTTACATCGTATTGTACTCTTGTGCTCAGTAATCCGCAACTTGATCTTGCGAGTTGTCATGCCGACGTAACGTAGCAAACAGGGGCAGGTGATAAGATATATTAGCTTGTCACTGTTACAGTTCGTGTGACTTCACAGAATCCAAGGCCTTGAAGTTCCTATATCAATGGAGACTGTCTTCTCTGTCTGTGGGCATACTGTGCAGACACCACAAGGGAAATGCCCCAATCGTGGGGGAAGGTTCCACAAGGTGTTAACTGGAACCACGCTAGCGCATCTGGGCCGTGTATGGGCCAAACTGTCCCGCAGACTCGCACCTCTTTTAAAAGAGAAGAGTGGAGTCTGAATTGAGGATCCAGCAATGTTGAGGATTTTCCAATTTTTTTGCCTAAGCACTTGTCACGGATCCTTTCCTTTGACTTTACAGTGAAGTCACTCCTTTAGGGTTTCCACTTTAACGGGGTGCCTTTGTTGTCGTTGTCACACATATTTTGATTTTCATGTGCTTTGCACATTATATTGTATCTTTCCTTGTGTCCTTCCCAGCCCTGAAGAGTCACAGGATTATTTCCTGAGTGACTAAACATTTTTTGGCTGGCTTTCTTTCTGTATTGACCCACATGACTTTATATAAAAGAAACTTCCACAATATATTCCTGATGTCGACCTTCATAATTTCTGAACTTGAAGTCGTTTGATGAATGGTTTTTACACTGAAACCTAAAATTTGATTACGTGTGCACAGGACTTGGTTCTAAATAACAAATATGGGTGCGCACTTCATTTGCATTTTTTGTGGGAAAGCAGATGGGGTAATTGCATCATTAAGGAGGACAGTGTTATTCACATGATTAGTTGGCCTCTTACTAGCCTTATCCACAATAACATTAGCCAATATTTTCAATCTAGAAGTGTGTAGGAGTTGATTGGACAAGTCTCCCATTCATCAGAAGACCTTCGGCAACTCCTGACAGAGTCAATATCTTGCTTACAACATCATGGTTCTTTTTTACAAAAGAGAGAGACAATCAGATGTATTCCTATATTACTTCATGGAAAGAAATGCAGGTCACATGCCAACATTACATTGAGAGGCCTTAAAGAATTTATTTAAAAAGAGTCTTTAAAATACCAAAGCTACAGAGAACTTGCACGAAAAGCAAATTGGTTTGATAGATCTGCATAATTACTCTTTATGTATGTCCATTAACTAGGAGCTGATGAAACGTGTAATGTTTGAGGTCCTTGACTATCAATTGCAATTCAAGTGTATGCGATAAAGCTGTAATAATGGCATGATCATACTCTTCTGATATTTCTGCACAGTGGCAGTGGTTTCCACCTTTCATACGACTCTTTTAAAATTACACCAGAAAACCTGCTTTGGTATTTTGGAACTGAAATTCCCAATACTTGCAGGTATATGTAAATTCAAGATGCACAAATATTGCTGCGTTCATACTTTTCCTCCATGGGGCGTTTTTGAGGGAATCTGAGTTAACGCATGAAATCTCTCTGGTAATTTCCAGTGGTCTTCCATCCATTCCCACCCAGACATTTCTCCAACTTTTAGCAAGTAAAATGCCTTGAAGGCTTGATTTTGCAGGAGCAGTGGGATGTGGGATTCCCACTCCCCTTGTACAACTGATTTAGCTGAAAGCAGAGTTTTCTGGATGAAATGGGATTTACCCCTCTCCTGTGTTATGGGCATTAGAAGGAACTTAGAATTATGCAATTTCGTACCATCCTAAAACTTTACAATTGGCTAACATTTAAGGATTTCATTTAAAAGGCACAGTTGAGCTGATCACAAAGCCTGTCACTACTTCATTGTATAGGCCTCTGTCCCGCAATACAAAGAAGTATATTTTCTAAAACTTCCATCTAATTTCTAGATGCAAACCACAGTTCTCTCATCCATCTAGTAAAGCCAACAGAGAATGAGAAATTGTAATTGTTCTTGTGATACTGACCTTGCACTGTACAGTAGTTAAAATCCTTGCATAATCTTTCATTGCATTTGCCCTACATCTCAGATTTCTCCTGAGGCCTTTGGAGCACTGCCTGCAGAAATAGTCATCAAGAAGTGTGGTCTATGTAACCTCCTCAACAGTGGAAATAAAACAACGTTGGCAAACTAGTCCAATCTCTTTACACTAATTATTCATGGGCAGGCCTAACTATTCATAACAGATTTACAGTACAACTGATGTTCATGTATAACCTAAGAGTTGAAAGTTTCTGAAGCCGTCAAGCGAAAACTCAACAAATGTTTTTTATAGCTCAGGGTAATCTATAGAGCACTCTGACGGACTGTGATGATCCTAATGGAAAACTTGACAACCACTTTATCTGGAAACGTTCCTAAAACTCTATTCCACAAACCCAATGTTGAAAAGTGTCAGCAGTGATCTTAGAGTGCCAATAATGTGAAGTAGAGTGGCAAGTCAAAAATGATATCTTTGAAAGAAGGAAGACAGTGTTGATTAACCCTTTGCCCCAGAAGAAAACTCATAATGCCAGCATTTTGTATCCTGAGCCCCAGCTTCCTGCCTGTGGTGAAGGTGATTGTGATGAACTCTTGTCCTCTTTCCTTGCATACTCCTGTACCTATGTACATCATATTGGAAAATAATTATTGTTGCATTCACTGGGTTTTCTCACCCTTGGTTCACTGTCCTGTTTCGACCTGTCAGAGCAGCTTATCCGGTCTCCTAGTAAATGACCAAGACCTTCATCACAGCACTGCATGCTTGCGCCCATCTCGTGAGGAGTTAGAATGCATGGTCGTCATCAAAAAAGTCTCGACCTCATCAGTCAGAGACTGTGTAATAAGGAATTGGGAACAATTTTACCCCTTGCTTCTTAAAGGCATGAGTTAGATTCAATTATTTGCCATCCTAAAGACATAACATATCTACCAGAGCTTGCAAAATGAGTTCTTCCACATTCTTAGACACAGCTACAGAAAGGAGATGTTCAGGAGAGGCTACACTGGTTACAGTACCAGCAGTCAAATTCTCAGGTCTACAGAGGACATGATCACTGTTCATAGTTTGTCCTGTTGCTTTCTTTCTGTGTTTTTGTTGAAGAAAATCAATAAAATATCTTTTAGACTCTTGCCACTTTCAGTCCTTAAAAAGTATTTTGTTAGTGATTGCTGCCAACTCTGCTAGGGTGATAGTTGAACACTCCCTATGATCTGCATCTTCCCCTGAAATGTCAAGTTTTCCCACATACGACTACTGATGAAGAAGAAGGCTTTAGGTCGCAGAGATCCATTTAGCTATTGGCCAATCTCCAACGGACAATTCTTCAATAACTGTATTAAAAGAGCAATATCCACCCAAATGTCTCTTTCTGGAAGTAAGCAACCTATTTTCAGAATATGAAAAGTGGTATCTGCCCTAAAAGAGATATCATCCATGTATATTTCTGTCTGGGAGTGCCTATAGACCACTGTGGACAGCAACAGAAGTGCTGCTTTTCTACTAATGCGATATATAAAGGGATGATGGACGGAGCCTTTGAGCAAATCAAACACTCACCCCCAGTCAACTGATCTGGGTTTAATCCATCACCATTCTTTAGCTCACTCAGCCACCCCAGTTCAGACATGGCCATATGCAAATCAGTCTGACCCTGTGCCTCATGGGAACAGTCCAGCCCGAACTGTCAAGCCATGTCTTCCCTGGACCGGAAACAAGCATCCTGGGACCGGTTTCGGATTCATAATCCTCATCAGCCAGGCCATCTTGAATCCAGTGGCCAAGTGAGCAAGGGACTCACATCTGACCCACTGTAGATTCAGCTACAGTGGGTCAGTTCTACAAGCCATTACCAGATATATAGTTAGGCCAGCAGCCTGAGCTGTACTTGTTGCCTTTAAACATTTCTTAATTATCATAAATTGAAAAAACATGCTGTTTGTGGTATACAAAAATTTGTGTGAACACAAATTAACTTGCTTGCAAGCAACTAAACATAGGCTATATGGGGGGTGGAGCCTAGCCCAGCTGCAAGATGGCCACTCACTAGAGAGGCTCTGCCGACCGGATTCCAGTAGCCAACATAATCCTAGACACTGAGGTTTGCAAATATCCCTCCAACGTTACGGGGACGTAATCATAAGCGAAGGCTGCAGAGCGACAGCATTGCTGAGATCTGGTGACACTGGAGAGAGGAGACTTTGTTGAAGCCCTGGCTGCGGCTTATGGGGCTGGGACAGCAGTGCTCTGGACGGCTGTGCTGGCCCTGGGTGGAGTTGGCTGTTTGTGGCAGCTGGGACTTGCTCCGAGGTGCCTGCTTTGGTGTAAGGTTGCCAGCGGGCCGCTTAGGGAAGACTGGACCCTTGCTGCAGACAGCGGCCCCTGCCGGCACAGGGCCTTCTCCTGGTGTGCTTGTGGTCAGTGGTCGGCCTGCTCGCGCGAGACTGTTCAGCAAGAGACTGTGAGTGTGCCCCTACTTTATTTGCTTGTTCCAGGCCCGCAGTGATATTGCCCCTACTTCAGCTACCCGACCACAATTATTATTAAAACTTGCCTGTACCCTCCGATGGCCGGGCCTGCTATTGGCCCCTGTGAAGCTGTCTGCCGCTCCGTCCCTCCCTCACCTGGGCTGTCTGTGGCGGGGGACACCGTGAGCTATTTGACTGCTAGCATGACCCTGCACCATATCACCAGACCGTTATGGTCCTAAGCGCCCTATAAAGTCCCCTGGAAGGGAGGCAACTGATGTTTGGTGGTGCTGTTGGCTCGGGGGCCTTGGTATAGCTGGATGGCCCGGGGGAGAGCGCCGCTCTCAACTCTCACATTGTGCTTTGCGTTGGCAGCACTCTATGGGTCTGGCAAGATTGGACATCCGCTTGCTGCTCGGTGACGGCTGGCCTTGAGCCCCTTGGATTGCAGTTTCATGCATCAGCTTCAGCTTCCCTGATGGCGCAGCATTTCCTCTCCTCCAGTCAGCCACATCACACTGCATAAACCACCAATTTACAGTCCCTGAAGATATCTGCAATTGCAGGGCACCTGCTGGACCCTGGGTCGGCTTGTGCCCCCTGACGGAGGACCCTGGCGTGTGGCAGGCCTATTAAATCGAAGGTCTGTGTCCAGTATACATCTGTATATGGTTGGGACATAGCTGTGTTCTCTTGAAGAAGAGCGTTGTGGGGAACTCCATTCAATCATCCAGAACCAGATCACTGGCCCTGTGGAAGCCATGGGTTAGCATGACACCCGCCAGTCCAAACTTACCTTTAAGTGTAGGCGCTCAACATGGTAAGTGTAGCAGGATGCTCAGCCCGAACCAACGTTCACCTCCCTAGTGAGCGACTACTCACAAGATATCGATCTCAAAGAGCTTTTAATACACGTCAAGACTAACCTCAGGGCTTTTGATACAAAAGCTATACATACTTTCAAATCCGCTTGACCACATGAAACAGAGGGTCAATAAACATGACACAAGGCTTGATCATCTTTAGAATCATGTTTGATGCAGAAGGCGCCCTGGTAGAAAACAGAACACATTCTGCATATGGATAAGGTTCTTGAACTTATTAAAGCTAAAAATAAAGACCTTGAGGCGCGATCAAGTCGCAACAATCTTCGTATCACGGGCATTCCTGTATCTACTGCCATCAACACTGTGGAAAGCTTTTTGAAACCACTACTCCATGAGCTCCTCGGAGAAGCCGTCTGCGGTATTCATTGTGGAGAGGGCACATCACTTTCTGGGACCGCTGCCTACCCCAGGCACCCCAGCGCGGCCAACCATTGCTCGCCTCCTGAACTATAAAGACAGAGACCCGGTCCAGTGCCTTGCCTGTGAGAGCCGACCTATCTGTCACCAGGGGAGCACTGTATGATATTATCTGGATTTTACAATGTCTGTACAAAATGCCAGAAGAGAGTTCATACCAGTTAAAAAAGTCCTTCAGGAAGCTGAAACTCCATATGCCCTTTTATACCCAGGTAAGCTGCGCATTTCACAAGAAGGCAAACCACACTTCTTCACTGATGCCAAGTCAGCCCTCAAATTCGCAAAACAAATCACCAAGTAGCAGTGCTCCTCTGGTGGATCGCCACACACTGCTGCAATTCAGTCGGGCAATGACTGAAATACTCAAAGCAGCCGGGATGCCGATCTAATCGCTGTGGCTAGCGCCTCCTCCTGCTGTGAGCCAAGCTGGGACATGAGTGCACTGCCACCTCCCCTCTGCCAACTATTATGTCAATTTATCCGGCAATGTTATTGTTTGTCAAAGTCCTACTGTGTCTTCCAATTAAGACTGACATCCATTTCGGTCACCCAGCCTTACTGGGCAGGGGAGTATGTTTGACTCTGGTTTGCCTCCAGGGATGATCCAGATTCTGTTGTTTTGCGTTTGCTGGGAGGGAGTTGGGACTCCATTTCTCGACCCTGCCACTGGGTTGGAGTAGGTGATGGGCAGGTTGATTTTCTGTTATAACATTTCTTCTCTTGTTAATCATAGAACTTCGTTGTTTTCTTAGGTGATACTTCACAGCGCACACAGTTTTTTGCATTCACTTCACTACATAACAACCGCCAACCAGTACTACACTGTTCTGTACCAATTTCTCCTGACAACAAGGTGCCTCACCTAGAACATTTGCGGCCTCAATGACCATCAGAAAGCGCGCCTTGTTCATGCGGCATAGTCCACCAGCAAGTGGATATTTGCTTCCTTCAGTAGCTGCATCTCACCTCACTCACTGCTCCCCTGGGTTGCAGGCCAGATGGTGCGTTGAAACACATAATTCGCTATACTCCAATCGTGCCAGAGGTGTTGCCATTCTTATCCCTTGGTGCCTCACCAGGACAATTATTGACCAGGACGGGTGGCATGTTATGGTAGCGGGTACACTACATTGACAGGCAGTCATTTTTGCTGCAGTTTACGGTCCAAACATAGATGCCCGGAGTTCTTTTCTGAGCTGTGGAGACTGGTTGTCCACATTGGAGCCTGAGCTGTGCTCTGGGGTGGCATTGAATGACCGCAGAGACCACTCTGGGATGTCACAACATCCGCACCCTGGCGCAGCCTCAGTACTAATAACCCTTATACACAACAACTGCCTGCTTGAAATCTGGAGGCATGCACATAGAGAGGAACGAGAAGGCACACATTTCACATCTCTTGTGGATTGATTTTTGGCCGGTTTCTAAGATGTTAAGACAATGGTTGCTGGGGTATCATACTTAGCCCGTACATTGTCGGATCACGCCCCAGTGTTGTGGGAATTTAGGATCCCTTTGGCCCCTCCTCATACATTCTTATGGCATCTTCCCACCGGGCACTGTGCAACACTTTATTTCGAGAAGAAGTATATGCTGAAATAATTGCATATTTCTAACACTATGATGGCTTCCATAAATCCCCTTCTACACTTTGGGAAGCTTTTAACATGACATAGGGCGAACCCAAGACCAGTTAGTCCTGTTCCAGAGACCTAGCCATGTTGGCAGTCATACAGGAGAAAATATATAAATTCTCTACAGAGGCAGCTAGCTAAACCAATTATTTAGGTCAGGATGCTCAAGCCCGCCGATATGAGGAGGGAGACCGCCCGGGTAAAACACTGCCGGCCTTCCTCTGCCAACCTCAGGTGTCCATATACCTGATCGAAAAGGGAGGATGGGGACTCTGCCTTCCTAGATATTCCCACAGGTATTCTAAAATCAATGTCGAACCTTTTATGCTTAATTGTACGCTGCCACCCCAGTTCACAACAGGGCTAAATTGACAGAATGCCTAGACACAATTCAACTGCTTTGGCTTGATAGAGCACACAGGGAATGTCCGGATGCGGGACCTCCACAGAGATTGTCGACATTGACAAGAATTGCTGGCCGCCACTTTGGCCCTTAGACCATTATTTATCCTGTGTGAATTGAGCAGTTGGGATCCAGCCTCCTGGTGATTACGGAGGATTGTTGGCCGTTATTTGGGCTCCTTGACCTTGGAATTCTTAGAGCGATATGTGTCTTGGGATCTAACCTCCTGGTGAATACGGAGGACCTGGGATTACGTCTATTTGTATCTACTTGAAAGTCCTTTGGACTGACACATCTTATTCACGTTTCACGCCCTAACAGAAGTTCCAATCGGAACGAAACGCGTTGGCTGATGTCCCAATTTTAAAATGGAAAAATAATAAAATATATTTTTGGAATATATTGGAAGCTCATTGACTTCATTCTGGTGCACCATCCTTCTCCTTATGAACTGTTGTATCTGGCTCTCAGTGGAGTGAAAGTGCGGCGAACTCTGGATGTGGTGGCACAGACAATCTACTAACATATTTACTTTGAGGCTGGGTGCTGAACCGTGGTCAGCCGCATTTTGTTCTTTTCTAGATTGAGCACACAGGGAATAACTTGACTCTCCCATTACTGTAGAGGAAATTATTTGAAGTATAGTGTTGCTACCAGGTGACAAGGTGCCTGGACTAAACTGTTTTACCACCACATTCTACAAAGAATAGGCACCCTTCTAGCCCCACAGGTATTGGCTATGTATGAAGATTCTTTGTCGGTGGGTAGTTTACTCCCTCACTTAGAAGGGCCGTCGTCGTTTCACTCCTCAAACCTCACAAATCAGCAGCTCATTGCGACTCTTATAAGCCACTGTTGCTAATCAATTGGGACAATAAGATCCTCACAAAAATGTTGGCAAATCGCCTACTGCCTCTATTGCCTGATGTAGTTAGACCGTATCAGTCTTTTTTCATCCGTTTACGCTCGACTTCACATAATTTGCCCACTATCTTTGCAGTCATGCACCACGTCGACCTTAAAAATTCCTGCAGTTGCTGCCCTACTTGATGCTACGAAAGCATTTGACTCGTTAGTATGGGCCTATTTCTTTCCACTCCTCCAACAATTAGAATTCTGCCCTACTTTTATATGTTATATCCAACTCTTATACAAACTTCCAACAGCACAGGTCAGTGTGAATGGATTAATTTCAGGCACTTTTCCATTATTATTTACAATTGCCATGGAACCCCTAGCGGCTAGACTCAGTCAACATTACATACATCTGGGTGTAGGCTTTACGTTGAGAGGGCTAATAGTCTCAATGCATGCAGATAATGTCACACTGTATATATGTGTAGGAGGCTGTCTTAGTATATGGTGCACACTTATTTAAGTGAAGAACACTGAACTAATCCAGACAACCCTTATTGAGATTTTAGTGGTCTCAGACAACCATGGAAAGCTCTCTAAGTGGTGGGTGTGGAGAGCAGCCTTCAGGCTTAGTCCAGAAGAAGTGTAAAGCAGCTTATATTATTAGTACTAATCATATAATGTAGGATAAGTGAAAAAGAACCACACAGTGTGGTTAAAAAATATGTATTAATTATAAACACTCACTAAAACATTGGTATATCTCCTAGCCGGAGATATAATCACAATACACATAATACTTCAACAATAGAACAGATAAGTAGCACAAATACACAGTTGTCTCCAGGGGGAGACCAAACCATATACTAATAAAGTGGAATATGAACTGCAACCTAAGTTGGGACTGGACCCAGAAGACTTAGAAGAGTTGGGGAAAGTCATGGTTGCAGTTTTCAAGAAGGACCCTTCCTAGAGGACCCTGAAGAAACCCTGTGGAAGATGGAAGGTTGGAGAAGCCGGGTGCAAAGGTGTGAAGTGACGTCGGAAACCGCCATAGACCACAATGGAGGACTTTAGTGAAGATGCTGCTGGCGAAAAAGGTGAGTCTGGTGGAATCCAAGGGTGGATTCTTGAAGAGGATTACTTGCAAGTAGAGGGGACAGAGTCTATGCCACTCTGGAGGGACCAGGAGGCACGCTAGACCAATGACCACTGATGAACGAAGATGCAGGAGAGTTGAATGTGCAGCTGTGAGGACCAGGGGAAGCTATGGAAGACCAGGAGCCAAGGAGACAAGCTGTCACATGTTGGAAGTAGAGAATCAGGGGTTCGGTGGCCGGCGGGAGCACCTACATGCCATGGCAGAAGCAACAGATGAGGAAACCAAAGAAGGTGCAGTGTCGGGACTAGCAAGGTCCAAGTGACTCACAAAACACAGGAGAGTCAGAGCAGGCCCTGAGCAAGCAGGAGACCCCACTGGAGCCAAAGAAGACCCTCAAGAGGACCCACAGGCCGAAGGCGCAGGAGTCACAAGAGGACCGTGAGCAGCTCACCAAGAATGTAGGCCACAGGAAGGGGCGTGGCCAACAGCATCGCTTGCTAGGACGTGCTTCTCCTGAGCTCCCGGCGAGCTGCCTCTAAATCAGTCTTTCCACTTAGCCCCACTTCACCAAAACTACGGGAGGGTCGTTGCAGAGACCCTACATCCTGTGGGGACCACTTCCTCGAAGTTCTAGTGACTGTAACCTGCGAACCGCCGAACTTACACCATCGTTTTGGGAGGCCGGACGGCGGCAAGATGGCGACTGACGCAACCATATACGGGGGACCTCACTGAGAACCGGCCTCTGGGCGCTGTGGCTGTCGGTCTCAGTGAGGGTCTGTGTGAGGAGGTCATTGTGTGGGGCCCCGGCGCCGGTGAGAGCCCCGGTGAGGCGTCCGGATTCCACGGCGACACCCGCGGACTACACCAATATGGCAGCTGGAGCTGCGCTGTGAGGACAAACCGGACCTGGAGACCGTCCTGTTGCCGGCCCGCCGCTCGGAAGGTGAGAGCGAGAGGGGCGCACTGCGGGACCTGTGGGCTGGTGCGGATCCGGTGGACGGCCCCTGCTGAGGCGTCTGGGCTCCGACAGGCGAATACTTCACCAACATGGCGGCCGAGGCCGAGCTATGGAGCTAGAGTGTGCCCCGGACCTGATTCTGGCCCCATAGCTGTGGTCACGCTCTTTGGCTTCCTGCAATCACCTGCCTGGTGCCGCTGTTGGACTTCCCAGGCCCTACATTGATCTGGACTAAGCTGAGACCTCTCTGTGGTGTCCCCGTCGCCCCGCTGGAAAGCCCCTGCCCCCCCAAGAGAGGCAACTGGTGGTCCCGGAGGTCGGGCGTCCAGCTGGGTGACCAAGGGGGTAGACGCATACATACAGCACTCGTCAGGCCCTGGGACAGAGCGGCAGTGCCCAGAAGCCGAGTGGGGCATTCAACACGGCCTGAGACGCAAGGCTGATACGGGCACAGGACCACAGGCCGGGACTGACATTCACCTGACTTTATGAACCAGGGCCCCTGGGGGGCGGACAAAAAGACGCGTGTGGTTCCCGGAGACTGCGGGCGGGGAGGCCGGACTGCCCTCCCCGGGAACGGGTTGAGGAGCTCGCTGACCCCCGATTGCGGCCAGAGGGCCAGAGGCGGCGTGGGAAGCGGGAACGACGTCACGGTACCATAAGTCATGGGGAAAAAGGATCCACTCCCCAGGTCCTCCAAGCAGGGGCCCATGGACAATTTCGCTACGCCTAGACAATCGGCAGATGCACTCTCCGCGGCCTCCGGCGTGCGCTCAGACACTGATATGCTAATGGGAGCCATTCAGGCGTCACGGGCCGATATCCAGGAGTCTCGGGCTGCCTTGGAAGCCAAAATCGGCGAGGTGGGATCTGAGGTGACACTGCTGAGACAGGACTTCCGAAAGTTGACGGATAGGGTGACTACTGCTGAAACACAGATAGGTGAGGCCGAAGATTCAATCTCCACCCTAAGAAAAGACATGGCGGAACTTAAGGCATCTCATCGCCAACTGGTGTGGAAGGTGGATGATGCCGAAAACAGGGCGAGACGCAACAACCTGCGCTTCGTAGGTTTTAGAGAGGGAATTGAAGGGACGAACATGGCAACATTCCTCCACTCCTGGCTGGCTACGACCTTCCCTACGGTGCAGTTCTCGACCTGCTTCATTATCGAAAGAGCCCACAGGGCCCTTCTGGCAAAGCCGCCGATGGGCGCGAGACGTAGGCCGGTCATTGCGCGCTTTCTCAACTTCGCGGACCGTGACCTGATTCTGCGAGAGGCTAGAAAGTTGGGGGAGATCCGTCTGGAAAACACTAACATTATGATATTCCCGGATTACAGCCAAGAGGTGCAGAAACAACGCCGCTCCTTTGACGCAGTGAAGGCGAAATTAAGAGACATGAATATTTCCTATATGATCCTCTTCCCGGCGAAACTAAAGGTGATCTACAAGGATAAGACTCTTTTCTTTACCCATCCGGAAGACGCCTGGCAATGGCTGGAGGAATGTCCAATATTCCACAACAGGGAGTCTGCCGGACGCGGAAAGACAGACAGGTCACCTCCCCACGGGTCCCAGTGGGAACTGCCGAGGGCACAGAGACTGAAGTCCCAAAGGACAAAGAGATAAACCCCGGTGACGCCTTACCAGGGACATGGCCCGGGAAGTACACGACATGGAAGATCGGCCTCGCCGAGAGGGAATGCCGCGGCGGGCTCCAGGTTCAACTGTCTGCGAAGCCGTGCCCGCTCGGAAGGAGATGATGACGAGATTGGGATCCGTACTTCCGGAGGAGAAGAAGAGGTGTGGGGGTCGCGCTCCATTCACCCGTTGGAAGAGGCGATCCGGGACCTGAAACAAGGCACTTCGGGACGGAACAGCGTCCCCGGAACAGACACTCAAGACTCTCACTCATGAACAGTGGTGGGACAGGCTATAGAGACTGCAGCTCGTCGCTGGGGACCACGCAAGTTGACACGCTCCTTTATGTCTACTCTTATTGTTTTTCACTGGTTTTTGCTCTCAACTGCACAACTTTCTCAAGTTTTGATGTCAGTGCTTGTTTGGAGGAAGTAGTGCTGCATGCTCTGGGAGGAGTTGGTTAGAGCAGGCTAAAGGGGGGGATGAGAGGGAGGGCGACAGGCCTTCTCCTACTGACAGTTCTGTCTTGTGAGGGGATGGGACTGGAAGGTGAGGGAGTTGGGGAGGTGGGGTAGGGGAGTTTTATGTTAATTCAGGTTGGGAAGGGAGGGGGGTGAGTTGGGGTGAGGGAGTAGCAGTCGAAATAATGCAGTCAAGTGCCTAAGTACCTCGCACTATGTATAAACGGTATACACCTGTTACAACGCATTTGTTACAACGCACTACTGTTACAACGCGACTTTTACAACGCATACCATTACAACGCATTGCGCTGGGGGGCGCTCTAGGATAGGGAATAAGTATAATTTACTATCCAACACCTTCCCTAGGGTCCACGGGGACTGGAGTTAGAATAGTAAATTATACTTACCACTATCCAGCACCTCAAAGCGCTATGCGTTGTAATGGTATGCGTTGTAATGGTCGCGTTGTAACAGTAGGTAGTTGTAATGGTATGCGTTGTAACATGGTACATCCGCATCCACATCAGAGACCTAGCACGTTAAGGTATCCAGATCTTGAATGGCAAGTGATGTGACCGCGTCGCAGGAGTGTGACAAGGGGGTTAATGTCCTGACGTGGAATGTGAACGGATTGGGTTCTAAAATTAAAAGGGGTCTAGTGAACTCCTACCTTAAAAGGCTAAATCCAGATATAACCCTACTGCAGGAAACCCATCTTAAAGGAACAAACTGTGCCTTCATAGCTAGGGGCCGCCACAAAGTTCTGGCTCATGCGGGTTACACAACTGACTCCAGAGGAGTAGCTGTCATTATCAAAAAAACTACTCCATGTGGCACCACACACACCTGGATAGATCCACTGGGGACTTATGTTGGGGTCCAGGGGATATGGAACTGAAAGAGACACGTTAGTGATAGATTCCTTACCTTAGAATATCCCCAGGCGTTAGACTGGATCCGGAAACTTTTGCGTAGCAGTACCCTTGCGCGTCGGTAGGCGTCGTCTGCAGCTCCGCGTCCGTCGTCGGCGTCGTGGGCGCCGTGATGACGTCGTCGGAGTACTTAGACGCCGCTCCGCGTGCTGACGTCAGTTCTTCTTTTTTCGGCGCCAGCCAGCGCAGATCTGGAAAGAGCAGTTCCCTAGTCAATTTTTGACTACGTTTTTGGTGATCTTTTTGATCCATTTCGAAGTTGTGTACGACTCCGACGGTGCCGTAGGGATGCCCGGCTTCAAGCATTGCGACGAGTGCGACCGCACCATGTCGGTCACGGACCCTCACCGCCTGTGCCTGACGTGTTTGGGCGTCGACCACGACGACGGGGCCTGCCCTGACTGTCGGGCCCTTTCGAGGAAAGCCAGGCGGGAGCGGTCCCGCAGGCGCCTCGAACTCCGGCAGTCGGCCCCGCGCCGCGTGAGGTCCCGGTCCCACGGGAGGTCGAGGGACAGGTCGCGGGGACGGAGCCGTCACAGCTCCGGGAGTCGACACCACTCCTCCGGGTCCAAGTCGTCAGGTAAGAAACATAAGAAGTCGAAGAGGCATCATCGCTCTTCTGACTCCCCCGACGCTCGCGCGATGCAGCCGGGGGTTCGGGTGACACCGCCCCCGCGGCTCCTCGGGAGTCGCGGGCGCCGCGTTCGGCCCCATACCCTCCGGTCCCTGGGCTGAACGCGACGCCGGAGGAGATTGAGCGTTTCCTCATGGCCATGAGGTCCCTTTCTCCTCCGACGGGCACAACGGCGCCTCCGGGCCCAGCGGACCCATCTGGGGGCCCTAGTGGGTCGGGGGCTTTGACCCCGACGCCGTTGGGTGCTTCGGCCCCGAAGCCGCCGGCGCCTTCGGGCCCGGCGCCGCAGGGCCCCACGATCCCGACACCGCCGGTGCCCTCTGGCCCGGCGCCGCAGGGAACAGCGGCACCGGCGCCGCCGGCGCCTTCGGGCCCGGCGCCGCTGGACCTTCCTCGGGCTCTGGATCGTCACCGGTGGACCTTACGACCCCCCCGGCGTCGGTCCGTGTGGTGTCACCTCCGGCGCCGTCCTCGGGCGGCGCCGTCCCCGATACCTCCCTTACTTCGGTTCCGACGTCGGGACGACGCCTATCGGCGCCGCACCCGACGCCGTTTGGAGATTTTTACTTCTATGAACCGACCTCATACAATTACGACCCTGAATCTCAGGAGATGGGTGATGAGGAGGATTGGGAGGGGTCTGAGGACCCTCTGACCAAGGAGTGTCAGTCTAATATGGACTGGGCAGGAGACCTTGGGGAGGCCAGTGGCCTGGACACCTCCCCAGACACTGGATTTGTCTCTCCTCCTACCGTGGCTTCGGAGGAGGGAGCTACCTATGGTGTGGTGTTGACGAGGGCTGCCAAGGCCTTAAACCTTGAGCTCCCCGTCGCGGCCGTGAGGACTAACCTCCTCACAGAGGTCCTTAAGCAGCAGTCATGCTCCATGGAGCCTCTGCTGCCGTTTAATGAGGCCTTGACCGACATTCTTTTGGGCACTTGGTCCAGGCCCGCTACGGGTTCGCCCGTAGATAGGAACGTGGCCAGACGCCACCGCCCGGCTCCGGGCGACCCATGTTTCCTGTCCTCCCACCCCACCCCCGAGAGTCTGGTCATCCAGGCCTCTAATTCCCAGACCGCATTCCCGACGGCCCCGCCGGACAGTGAATCCAAGAGGTACGAGAATTATGGAAAGAAGATATTCTCATCCCTTAGTTTGGGACTGCGGTCTTCCAACACTGCATGCCTCTTGGGCCGCTACACCCACTCTCTGTGGGAGACGGTGGCGGAAGTGCTGCCAGAGTGCCCGTTGGAGGTACGGGCCAAACTCGGCCAAGCCCTTGTGGAGGGCCGGCACGCAGCCAAGTATTCCATCAGGTGTGGCCTGGATACTACTGACTCGCTGGGCAAGAGCGATGGCTAAGACAGTGGCGGTGTGATGCCACGCCTGGCTGAGATCCGCCAATTTTTCGACATGTTCAGAACACCCTTATGGACATGCTGTTCGATGGCCGTCGCCTCTTTGGCGACAAGGCAGACCACGCGCTTGAGCGCTTTAAGGACTCCAGGGCTACGGCCAAGTCCTTGGGCCTCTCGGCCCCACGCCAGCAAATGGGTGCCTTTCGCTCCTTTCGTGGCCAGGGAAGGGGCGTCCCCACACGTGCCGCCAGCCACTCGCCGCAGACTGTCGTCCAGCGCGGCGGCGGACGTGGAAACCGCCGCGGAGGCGGTCGGGGAACCAGGCGTAGTCAGTCCACACCTGCCCCCGCGGCATCCACCTCTAAACCCTCCTAGTCCGTGCTTTTCGGCCCATGTGACGCCAGTGGGAGGCAGGGTTCGCCATCACCACTCTCACTGGCGCACTGTCACTTCGGACAGGTGGGTGCTGCAGATCGTCCGGAGGGGCTACTCCCTCCCCTTCGAGACGACTCCTCAAGCCATGCCTGTAGGAGAGTAGGGTCTGCAATCCTATGATGTCCCCAGTTTTTTGCTTTTTGCTTCACTGGTTTACGACTTTCCCTGGCTGTGGGCCTGCTAATCAGACCCACAGCCTAGCTGTTCTCTCTCTAAATTGACACGTGTACCTTGGGTGCATTTACCAATTGGTACTGGGCCACCTTATCAGTCCCTGTACAGTATACCTTAGGTATCCAGGGCATAGGTGTACCCAGGGCCTACCAGGGGCTGCAGCATGTATTATGCCACCCCTGGCTGGCCGTCCAAATCTGACACAACTGGCTGCACGACAGCTGGGGTAAGGTGGTGTAATCACCCTTTGCTTTAGATATAGTATTCCTATATCTAACCCTAAAATGGACACATATATTCCTATCAGTCACTCCTATGGCAGGCCTTATCAATCCTGAAGGCAGAGTGCTTGGAATTATGTGAGATGGTGCTCTGGCATGAGCTGAGCCCGTTTGCAGCTTGCGGAACCAAGTCCTAATAGCTGTTCCATGATAACGCGTACCATATACTCTTAAGTGCATTATAATCCTCGCGGTTATTTGCCAACTTTGGTATCGCTTTATCAAAACATGTCGAGTAAGGTGTCATACGAATTGGAATACTAACCCCTCGCCAATTCTGGCGACGGGGTTAGCATTCCACCCTTCTAGAGGGACACGACATTGATGTAACTGTGAACCCCGGTTAAAGCTTAACACAGCCTCAGCTCCACAAAATGGATGCTGCCACCACAGACACAAGTCTGACCTCCTGCTGCTGGGAGTCCTTCCAGCTCGGAGAGCTCGGACAAAGGGTTTTCTGTCAGGGGCGGTGCTAGCACCATCCCAGATAGGGTTTTGTGTATCCCAGGTAGGCAGGGCTGAGAGGAAGGTGACTGCAAGTGGCACCCCGGTGCTCACTGTGCATATGCCGGCTCAAACCAGTTCCAGGGGCACCCCAGCCCCTGAGCTGGGGAAAGTCCAGACAAGGGAGAGGGGTGTAACCACCCCCCTCCTGGTCCCACCCATGGGCAGGACCTAGTCGCATGCCAGCCCCTTTTCTTAGAATAAAGGTAGGAGCAGGCCCCCTTCCCAAATTAGATAATTCTGAATCTTGACTACTTTCCACGAAAGGAACTCTTGACTTTTTCTGAAGACTCTCCCTTGTGGCTAAGGAGTAGCCACCCTGCACCCGCAGGCACCATCTAAGCATCGCGGTTTGCTGTAAGTCCATCCTCCGGATTAAGACTGCCCAGCTCTGATTCCCTGGCATCTCTGACCTCTACCTGCATCATCAGCCCAGCTGAGATTCGTGGGTGTGATGAGACCTGAGCGACCGGCTATCTTCAAAACTGCACGCCGCTTAACCAGCACGAACCCCGAGGGATCCTCGAGTGAGTACTTTGGGGTTTGAGAAGCCCTAACCCTGAGCAGCTCCAGCACCGAAGTCCAGCCCCCCAGCATCCACGAGATCTGCGTGGGGCCCTTCTGCTCTTTGCTGCTCACCGCGTTGTCCGGTCACTTGCCTGCTGGCTAGTGGCCCTCCTGACAACGTACCACGACGATTGCATCGCTGGTCTGGTTGCTCCAGACTGGCCCTTGCTCCCTTCCAAAGGAGGAGCACCCCGGACCCTCCTGGTCCACTCCTGACGCCATCTTGACTCCACCGCGTGGGCTTGCCTTTGCCAAGGCTTGTTGCTCCAATCCTGGTTCCAGCATCGCCGACAGCAGACACCTTCGTGGGACAGCTCGCACCTCCAGCCTGGTCGCCGACAACGCCTCCTGGTCCGAGGGACAGCCGAGTCCAGCGTCGCCCACTCACCTGGTCGAGGTGACTTCATCCGGTGCCATCCTGGTGCCCACCTAATCACTGGCTAGTGATTAAGAACGGAGTCCCCTCTGCTTTCAGGTCATTTCCATCATCGATCCAGGCTTGGATCCCTCCGAATATCTTCACTGGTCGCCTGCCAGCAACTTCTTCTTTCAGGCTCCATAGACTTCAACGAGGATTCCCGACGTCTTTTGAACCCTATGCAGCCGCAGCCCCTGGGCTAGGTAACCTGAGCATCTCGGTGCTCCAACGTAGGTTCACTATCCAAGTGTCCAGATCCTTTTTCGTTTTCAGTCTAGCTAGTCGGATTCGTCCGGAAACAGTAACTTTACAAATACCAGCATCCATAGACTTTGTCCCGCATCCCGCGTGAGAGTGCACACTCTGCACCCGATCTCCCTAGGCCTCCTGCTCCTAACCTTCGGGTTCAGTAGTGTAGTCCTAGCGATCCTGAAGCCTCTGGATCTTGTTACTTACCGGCTAGTATTTCGCATTCCACTTTTAGTGTATATGGTTTTTCATGCCCCTCGGGCATTTGTGTAAATTGTGCAACTTGAAGTATTTTCTTAAGAGTTTTGTATTGTGCTTAGCTCCCTGACTCATAAAGAGTTCAGGGTAGACTTGTTATAAATAAATATCCTTTTATTTTCATAACAACTTGTGTGGTGTCCTTTCACTTGGTGTTCAAGGGGTATATGTGATGGTATAACAGCTGGCTTAACACGCCCTCTTGAGTTTAGCCTAAAGACTGCTCTTGTCCATGCTACTAGGATAGCTGGTCTATAAGGTTGACTTGCAACCAATCATCAATAAGGGTCGTTTGGTATGATACACAGTGATCACTAGAATAGTGAGCACTATATATCAGGCCAACTTCTCACATTGGTGAGCAGCGGTTGGGATTTGAGCTTGCTGTTGTTTTACCACACGTATCCTAAGAATATCATTTGAAAGATCACATAAGTACCAAGGTACATATAACTTAGCTTAGAATACTCTGAGTTCTACTGAACCAGCTGTTGTAGTGTAACAGGGCTTAGCACACCCTGACTACAACTCTTAGCAAGGGAACAGTAGGCAAACAAATAGTGTAGGTATGTGCACCACTTACACCTCACTAGAAAAGCATGTCTGACAAAGGAGAGAATTCAGAAGCTCCCCGTGTCAGTTGACCCTCCACAGGTCATGTCAAGATATGCAGCTCTTAGCTTCCAGGAGATGAGACAAGTGTGTACCTCCAGGAAGCTAAAACAGGGTTCTAACCCGACCATCCCATTTCTGATAGGTCTCTTAGAGACTTATGATGCCAGGAGAGCTTCTAACACAGGCCCTTCTAATCCAGATGGGAGCATGCCCCCCTTAGGGAACCCTTGGGGACCCTGACCTCAACCTCAATGGAACAGGAAGTGAACGAGAGGAAGAGGATCAGGAGTTGTCAGGGGATGAGGCAGACAAAGGTCAGGTAGTAGTCAGAAGGCTCACCAGGACCAACTTAAGCATGCATGAGAATGGAACTGGGGGACCCCCAGGCCCACTCTCAGGCAGGCTTAACATTGGGAGTGGACGAGTTAGGTCTCTCTCCAGAGGCTCTAACAGATCCATTCGCACCAATGGCTCTCGGGCCTCTTCTCACAGAGGGATGACATCCCCTCAGAGAAGAGAGCATGAAGCTAAGATGAGGGAAGTCAATCTGAGGATTGAGAGGGAAGAACTTGCCCTTGCCAAGGAAAGACTTGCCTTTGCTAGAGAGCAGAAATTGAGTGGGGCAGACCCCACTGGTGGCAGCATTATCCCTAGAGATAAAGACAGGAGTTTAGACACTAGACACCCGAGTAAGATAGTTCCCCCCTTTAAACAAGGGGATGACATCCACAAATGGATGACTGCTTTGGAGAGGGCCTGCACTGTCCAGTGCGTCCCCTAGAGTGAGTGGGCAGCTATCTTGTGGCTCTCCTTTGAAGGCAAAGGTAGAGAAAAGCTCCTCACTACTAGAGCTGAGGATGCTAACAATTACCAAGTCCTGAAGAATACACTGATTGATGGGATTGGCTTAACAACTGAGCAGTACAGGTTGCTGTTCGGAGACACCCAGAAAATTCAGTCTCCGGATTGGGCTGACTTTGTTGATTGTGCCACTAAGGCTTTGGAAGGCTGGTTGCTGGGTAGCAAGGTTACTGATTACACAGGGTTGTATAATCTTATCATGAGAGAACAGATTTTAAATACCTGTCAGAACCAGTTGTTGCATCAGCACCTTGTTGACTCAGATCTGACCTCTCCCCAAGAATTGGGAAAGAAGGCAGACAGATGGGTCAGAACAAGGGACAAGCAGAACCAGACTCAGAACCAGGGTGGTCAGAAGAAAGCAGACCAAAAGGGTAGTAACAAGAGTGAACAAAATGACCAGAAGTCTTCAACAGGTCCCCAACAAACCAAAGAGGGTGGGGGTCAGGCTTCACAGCAGAAAAAGAAGCCTCAAGAAGGCCAGTCAAAAAGGTGGTGCCAATACTGTAAAAGTAAAACTCACTGGTTTAGTGAGTGCACCAAGAAAGGAGGGCAAACTCCTACCACTACAGCCCCTAGGGCACCTCCACCCCCTAGTACAGTCAGTAGTGGTAGTGCACCTCCCAAGGGATTAGTTGGGTTAACCTTGGGATCTGAGGGGTATGACAACCTAGTTGGCACACTCACTCAGGCTGTCCTTGTCTGTACAGGGGATGTGGATATATCCCCTGATGCCAGTCCCAATACTTTGGGCAAATACAGGCAGACACCTTTAATTAATGGAAAATTGGCTCAGGCCTACAGGGACACTTGTGCCAGTGTCACAATGGTGACACCTAACTTTGTGGACCCTGGACAGATCATGCCAGGTACAGATTTCCTGGTGACCAATGCCAGCAATGTCACTACCAATCATAGTATGGCAGTTGTTGATTTCTCCTGGGGAGGGGTAAGTGGCCCAAAGAAAGTTGTGGTTAGTTCAGACCTCCCAGTAGAATGTTTGTTGGGCAATGATTTGGAAACATCACTATGGTCAGAAGTGGAGCAGAGTACTCACATGGAAATGTTAGGCTTGCCAGCACATGTCCTTGCTGTGACTAGGTCACAGGCCAAAAGATGCCCCACTGAACAGGTGCTGGATCCTGGAACAATGGACCAGACACCTCCCAAGAGAAGGAGCAGTAGGGTTAAGGCAACGCCTTCCCCCTTGCCCCAGGTTGTGGATCAAGTCTCAGAGGAGGCTAACCTTAAGGAACTGAGGGAAACCGAGCCTAAAAAGCTTGAACCTGATCAGGTTGAGTTTCTGGGCTCAGGGGGACCCTCCACGGAAGACCTGGGGAAGGCACAGTTAGACTGCCCTTCACTTGAACCCCTCAGACAGCAGCCTGCTGCTGAGGCTGCAGGGAACGCCACAGGTGCCCACAGGGTATACTGGGATGATGGACTCCTGTACTCTGAGTCAAGAGACACCAAACCTGGTGCAACCAGGAGGCTGGTCCTCCCCTTGTCTCAGAGAGGTTTCCTTCTTACCTTGACCCATGAGGTTCCCCTTGCAGGACACTTAGGCCAGAATAAGACTTGGGACAGACTTGTCCCACACTTTCACTGGCCTCACATGAATGAAGATACCAAGGAGTTTTGTCGCTCCTGTGTCACTTGCCAAGCCAGTGGTAAGTCAGGTGGCACAACAAAGGCCCCCCTTATACCACTACCTGTGGTGGGGGTACCCTTTGAGAGAGTGGGGATTGACATTGTTGGTCCAATGGAACCCCAGACAGCATCAGGGCACAAGTTTATACTGGTGGTGGTGGACCATGCCACCAGGGATCCTGAAGCTATTCCCCTTAGGACCACTACAGCACCTGTTGTGGCAAGAGCCCTAGTTGGAGTGTTCTCCAGAGTGGGCTTCCCTAAGGAGGTTGTCTCTGACAGAGGTGCAAACTTCATGTCAGGATATCTGACTGCAATGTGGAAGGAATGTGGTGTCAACTATAAGTTCACCACACCCTATCACCCACAGTGCAAAGGGCTTGTTGAGAGATTCAACAGGACCCTCAAAGGGATGATTCGTGGACTACCTGAAAAGCTCAGGCGTAGATGGGATGTCCTGATACCCTGCCTCTTGTTTGCTTAAAGAGAGGTCCCACAGAAGGGGGTTGGCTACAGCCCTTTTGAACTTCTGTTTGGGCATCCTGTAAGAGGACCCCTTTGTTTGGTGCAGGAAGGATGGGAGAGACCTCTCAAAGAGCCTGCAGCCAACATTGTGGACTATGTACTTGGTCTCCGCTCCAGGATGGCTGAGTACATGGAAAAGGCATCTAAAAACCTTGAGGCCAGCCAAGAATTACAAAAAGCTTGGCATGACCAAAAGGCTGTCCTGACTGTGTACAAGCCTGGACAGAAGGTGTGGGTGCTGGAGCCAGTGGCCCCAGCAGCACTCAAAGACAAATGGTCTGGGCCCCACACAATCATTGAGCAAAAGGGAGAGGTCACCTACCTGGTGGACCTTGGAACTCCCAGGAGCCCCCTCAGGGTGCTCCATGTAAACAGGCTCAAAGCATATGTCGACAGGAAGGACATGGGCTTGCTCATGGCCACAGATGAGGGACAGGAGGAGGAGAGTGACCCTCTCCCAGACCTGCTCACTCAGAACCCTGATGATGGGTCAGTAAATGGTGTTGTCTTTTGTGGCAGCCTCTCTGAACATCAGCAAAAGGATTGCAAACAATTTCTTCAATCCTTTAGACATATGTTCTCTCTGACACCCAGTGAAACCAATTGGTGTACCCATGAGGTTGACACTGGGGACAGTCTGCCAGTCAAGAGTAAAATCTACAGACAGCCTGATCATGTCAGAGACTGCATCAAGACAGAAGTGCAGAAAATGTTGGAGCTGGGAGTCATTGAGCCCTCAGATAGCCTTTGGGCTAGTCCAGTAGTTCTAGTGCCAAAGCCTCACACCCAGGGTGGTAAGAAAGAGATGAGGTTTTGCGTAGACTACAGAGGCCTCAATGCAGTCACTAAGACTGATGCCCACCCAATACCAAGAGCAGATGAACTTATAGACAGGTTGGCTTCTGCCAACTACTTAAGTACATTTGACCTGACAGCTGGGTATTGGCAAATCAGGTTAGCTGAGGAGGCCAAGCCCAAAACAGCATTTTCTACCCCTGGTGGGCATTATCAGTTTGTGGTAATGCCCTTTGGTTTGAAAAATGCACCTGCCACCTTCCAAAGGCTGGTGAATCAAGTTCTCACTGGGTTGGATGACTTCCGTGCAGCGTATCTTGATGATATAGCCGTCTTTAGCTCCACCTGGGAGGATCACCTGGTCCACCTGAGGAAGGTGTTAGGGGCACTGCAGCAGGCAGGTCTCACTATCAAGGCCACTAAGTGCCAGATAGGGCAGACACAGGTTGTATACCTGAGCCACCTTGTAGGTGGAGGCCAGGTTCAGCCATTGGAGAGCAAGATACAGGCCATCAAGGACTGGGCTCCTCCAACCACCCAGACTCAGGTTCGAGCTTTCTTGGGCCTGACTGGATATTACAGAAAATTTGTCAGAAATTATGGATCTATTGTGACTCCACTTAATGACCTGACAAGTAAAAAGATGCCAAAGAAGGTTCAGTGGACAGCAAGCTGTCAAAAAGCATTCGATGACCTAAAGCAGGCCATGTGCACAGCACCTATCCTAAAGAGTCCAGACTACTCCAAAACATTCATTGTCCAAACAGATGCTTCTGAGTTGGGTCTGGGAGCTGTTCTATCTCAGCTGAATTTTGATGGTCATGACCAGCCCATTGCTTTTATTAGCAGAAGGCTGACCCCCAGAGAGAAGAATTGGTCAGCTATTGAGAGGGAGGCCTTTGCTGTGGTTTGGGCCCTGAAGAAATTGAGGCCATACTTGTTTGGCACTCATTTCAAGATTCAGACCGACCATAAGCCCCTCTTGTGGCTAAATCAGATGAAGGGTGAAAACCCCAAACTATTTAGGTGGTCCATGTTCCTACAGGGGATGGATTTTACAGTGGAGCATAGACCTGGCACTGATCATGGCAATGCAGATGGGCTCTCCAGGTATTTCCACTTAGAGCAAGAAGACTCACCTGGTCAAGGTTAGCTTATTGTCCCAATGTTTGGGGGAGGGGGGGTCATGTAGGAGAGTAGGGTCTGCAATCCTATCATCACCCCAGATTTTTGCTTTTTGCTTCACTGGTTTACGACTTTCCCTGGCTGTGGGCCTGCTAATCAGACCCACAGCCTAGCTGTTCTCTCTCTAAATTGACACACATGTACCTTAGGTGCATTTACCAATTGGTACTGGGCCACCTTATCAGTCCCTGTACAGTATACCTTAGGTATCCAGGGCATAGGTGTACCCAGGGCCTACCAGGGGCTTCAGCATGTATTATGCCACCCCTGGCTGGCCGTCCAAATCTGACACAACTGGCTGCACGACAGCTGGGCCAAGGTGGTGTAATCACCCTTTGCTTTAGATATAGTATTCCTATATCTAACCCTAAAATGGACACATATATTCCTATCAGTCACTCCTATGGCAGGCCTTATCAATCCTGAAGGCAGAGTGCGTGGAATTATGTGAGATGGTGCTCTGGCATGAGCTGAGCCCGTTTGCAGCTTGCGGAACCAAGTCCTAATAGCTGTTCCATGATAACGCGTACAATATACTCTTAAGTGCATTATAATCCTCGCGGTTATTTGCCAACTTTGGTATCGCTTTATCAAAACATGTCGAGTAAGGTGTCATACGAATTGGAATACTAACCCCTCGCCAATTCTGGCGACGGGGTTAGCATTCCACCCTTCTAGAGGGACACGACATGTATGTAACTGTGAACCCCGGTTAAAGCTTAACACAGCCTCAGCTCCACAAAATGGATGCTGCCACCACAGACACAAGTCTGACCTCCTGCTGCTGGGAGTCCTTCCAGCGAGGAGAGCTTGGACAAAGGGTTTCCTGTCAGGGGCGGTGCTAGCACCATCCCAGACAGGGTTTTGTGTATCCCAGGTAGGCAGGGCTGAGAGGAAGGTGACTGCAAGTGGCATCCAGGGGCACACCAGCCCCTGAGCTGGGGAAAGTCCGGACAAGGGAGAGGGGTGTAACCACCCCCCTCCTGGTCCCACCCATGGGCAGGACCTAGTTGCGTGCCAGCCCCTTTTCTTAGAATAAAGGTAGGAGCAGGCCCCCTTCCCAAATTAGATAATTCTCATTCTTGAACTACTTTCCACGAAAGGAACTCTTGACAATTTCTGAAGACTCTCCCTTGTGGCTAAGGAGTAGCCACCCTGCACCCGCAGGCACCACCTAAACATCGCGGTTTGCTGCACGTCCATCCTCCGGATCAAGACTGACCAGCTCGACGAGACCCGGATTCCCTGGCATCTCTGACCTCTACCTGCATCATCAGCCCAGCTGAGATTCGTGGGTGTGATGAGACCTGAGGGACCGGCCATCTTCAAAACCAGCACGAAGCTTAACCAGCACGACCGCCGAGGGATCCTCGAGTGAGTGCACTGGGGTTTGAGAAGCCCCAACCCTGAGCAGCTCCAGCACCGAAGTCCTGCCCCCCAGCATCCACGAGATCTGCGTGGGGCCCTTCTGCTCTTGCTGCTCACCGCGTTGTCCGGTCACTTGCCTGTTGGCTAGTGGCCCTCTTGACGACGTACCACGACGATTTCACCTCTGGTCTGGTTGCGCCAGACTGGCCCTTGCTCCCTTCCAAAAGAGGAGCACCATGTACCCTCCTGTTCCACTCAAGTCGCCATCTTGACTTCACCGCATGGGCTTGCCTTTGCCAAGGCTTGTTGCTCCAATCCTGGTTTCAGCATCGCCGACAGCAGACACCCTTTGTGGGACAGCTCGCACCTCCAGCCTGGTCGCCGACAACGGCTCCTTGCCCGTGTGACTGCAGAGTCCAGCGTCGCCCACTCACCTGATCGCGGTGACCTCATCCGGTGCCATCCTGGTGCCCACACAATCACTGGCTAGTGATTAAGAACTGAGTCCCCTCTGCTTTCAGGTCGTCTCCATCATCGATCCAGGCTTGGATCACCTCGAACATCTTCACTGGTCGTCTGCCAGCAACTTCTTCTTTCAGGCTCCATAGACTACAACGAGGATTCCCGACGTATTTTGAACCCTTTGCAGCCGCAGCCCTTGGGCTAGGTAACCCGAGTATTTCGGTGCTCCAACGCAGGTTCACTATCCAAGTGTCCAGATCCTTTTTCGTTTTTAGTCTACCTATTCGGATTCGTCCGGAAACAGTTACTTTAGAAATACTAGCCTCCATAGACTTTGTCCCGCATCCTGCGTGAGAGTGCACACTCTGCACCCGATCTCCCTGGGCCTCCTGCTCCTAACCTTAGGGTTCAGTAGTGTAGTCCTAGCGATCCTGAAGCCTCTGGATCTTGTTACTTACCTGCTAGTATTTCGCATTCCACTTTTAGAGTATATGGTTTTTCGTGCCCCTCGGGCATTTGTGTAAATTGTGCAACTTGAAGTATTTTCGTAAGAGTTTTGTATTGTGCTTAGCTCCCTGACTCATAAATAGTTCAGGGTAGACTTGTTATAAATAAATATACTTTATTTTTCATAACCTGTGTGGTGTCCTTTCACTTGGTGTTCAAGGGGTATATGTGATGGTAAAACAGCTGGCTTAACACTCCCTCTAGAGTTTAGCCTAAAGACTGCTTTTGTCCACGCTACTAGGATAGCTGGTCTATAAGGTTGACTTACAACCAATCATCAATAAGGGTTGTTTGGTATGATACACAGTGATCACTAGAATAGTGAGCACTATATATCAGGCCAACTTCTCACAGCGTACATACACGATCATCTCAGTCTATGCACCGCCCAAGCTGCAAGCAAATACGCTCAAGGCGCTTGCTCACATACTCCTAGACACTGCTGACACCATCCAAATAGTGGGAGGTGACTTCAACGACGTGATGGATATAGGACAGGATCGGTCAGGGACTGTGGTTAGGGGAGGGAACCGGACTACTCTATCTCAATAGATGGCTAATATAGGGCTCACAGATGTCTGGAGGTGGCTGCATCCCAATCAGATAGCCTGCTCATATTACTCAGGGGCACTTAAGGTCTTCTCGAGGCTGGACTATGTCTTTATGTCTAGACAGTACTTGAAGGTGGATGACACTGCGGACTATAAGGCTAGGGGCATCTCCGACCATTTCCCATTGTTAGTAAGAGTAGGACATACTCAGGGTACTGTGGGAAACACTTGGCGCCTCGCAGCCTGGGATCTTCAAAATACATCTATTCTGAGAGACCTGAGAGCAGACATCAAGGTTTATGTGGCTGAAAACGAGGAGACGGTGGAATCGGAGGTCACCTTCTGGGAAGCCCTGAAACCGGTACTGCGAGATAGAATACAAAGTAGACTGGGGAAGGAAAGGAGAAAACTCCAAGCTGAGGTCACTAAGCTGGAGCAGACCATCCTAGGTTTGGAGAGGGAGTACCAGAGTTTGAAACACGCCGCGACTCTTAGACGACTACTAGATGCCCAGAGACAGTATAGAGAAATGGTTACAAATGAGGCTAAAACTCAGTCCCTGGCCACCCTGCACCGCCTCTATGACGTGGGGGATAAATCAGGCAAACTACTAGCTTGGCTCAGTTAAAGGAAACAAGCGACTAGATGGGTGGACCACATTAGGAACACAAAAGGGGTGCTTGCTACACATTACGAACTTTTCTACGCAGCCAGGGATTTGGGAACACGTGAGGAAGCTCTACAATATGTCGCAGACGGACCTGCCTGTACTATCTCCGGAGGCCCTTCTGGGGTTGGAGGCAGACATCACAGTAGACGACATATCGGAAGCTGTAGCCAGACTGAGACTGGGTAAAACACCGGGTCCGAATGGTTACCCGGCGGAGTTTTTTAAGCGTACTGCGGACCTCTTGACCCGCCATCTAAAGGGTCTCTTTGCTGGGGCCTACCAGGAGAGGGGTCTCCCCCCAGACCTATCCCTGGCTACGATCGTCTCGATACATAAAGAGGGCAAGCCGCCAGAGGACTGTGCGTCCTACCGCCCCATCTCCCTCCTGAACACGGAAGTGAAACTTCTGGCGACTATCTTGGCGCTTCGCCTGAGGTCGGTGATTCCAGACCTTATTCATCTGGACCAAACTGGCTTCCTGCCGGACAGAGCAACCAGACTGAACCTCAGACGTACCCACAATTGGCTGCAGGAAGGTATGGGAAGAAAGGACCCGCACTGGTTTCTCTCCCTTGACGCTGAGAAAGCCTTTGACGCGGTACACTGGCCATTCCTCTATGCAGTGTTGGAAAAATGTGGTTTTGGACCTAAGTTCCAGGGGTGGGTCCAGCTCCTCTACACAGCGCCAAGAGCCAGGGTGAGGGTGAATGGGAGGCTATCGCGTGAATTCCGGATACAGAGAGGGACCCGTCAGGGCTGCCCCCTGTCTACCCTCCTCTTTGCACTAACTATTGAGATACTTGCAGCCAGGATCCGGCAGAATGAGGGCATCTCAGGTTTTGAGAGAATTGACACAGACCCCACACAAGAAAAGGTATCCCTATATGCGGATGACGTACTCTTGTATATTACGAAACCAGAGACCACTGTCCCGGAGTTATTCAGGGAGTTACAGCAATATGGGGGACGAGCGGGATACACAATAAATTGGCACAAATCGATCTTGTACGACCCAGGGAGACGCGACAGATGGGGGAGGCTGCCGGGGCAACTACAGACGACAGTAGATGGCTTCCAGTATCTTGGGATATACATCACCCTTGATAAGTCGCTATCACTTCGAAAGAACTTGGAACGGATCATAGTGAACTCCGTGGCGGATATGGACCGCTGGAGACAGCTCCCACTTACACTACTAGGTCGAGCAGCCATGTATAAGATGATCATTCTACCTAAGTATTTATACACTCTACTGAACGAATACTATCTGCTTCCGCCGAAGTTGCTGGCTAAAATCCACTCTGATTTGAGAACCTTCCTTTGGCTAGGTAAACAACCTAGAGTGGCCCTGACTACGCTCCAAAGACACCAATATAGAGGGGGATCTCACTCCCTAACCTGGAGGCCTACTACTGGGCGGAACACATGGTACCGATCAATGATGGCTACATACCCCGGCGGATCACCCCACTTACGCCCTAGAGAGGCTTAAACTGTCGTCACACAACTCATTACACTATCTCTATGGGGGTACTAGACGGGAGCCGCTCCTCCAAGTGACGAATCTTACGATAAAGGTGTGGACTATGGCCACAAAACGCATGGGATGGGAGCAGAAGCCCACCCGGCAAACACCGTTATGGCACTGTCAGTGGTTAGCGGAGCTCAATAAACTGCGCAGCTTCCGACGATAGGACGACATAGGCATCTCCACTATAGGGGATGTGATCGCCAACGGGGAACTGAAATCCTTTATGGTCCTAAAGTCGGAATTTGGGTTACACCACACGCAGCTCTTCAAATATACGCAGTTACGACACGCGTGGAAGGCCCAGAATGTCCAACTAAGCAATATCCCAGAATATGCACCCCTAGAGGGACGACTCCTCCAAGAAAGAATCCAAGGGAAGGCGGTCTCCCTCACATACAAAACCTTAACTAATAATATGCTGGGTGATTTGGCGAAGTTTAGACACACATGGGAGGCGAAAGTGGGAAGCATGGAAGACTTAGATTGGGACTTAGTACTAATGCATTCCAGGGAGGTGGCAATTAAATCTAGACTACACCTTATTCAATTCAAGGTGCTTCACAGAACATAGTACGATAAAATGCTACTCCATAGAATGGGGAAAATAGTAGACACACACTGTCTTAGATGCCGACAGCATGATGGGGACTTTTATCACACCATTTGGGCATGTAACAAGATACAATACTGAACGCAAATCTTCACTGAACTGGGAGAGGTTTTGGAGGTCCCGCTCCAGCAGGAACCTAAGCTGGCTCTACTGGGTATGACTGCTGAGGTGGACCTTCCGCGTCCACTCCTCACCTTCCTGGTTCTCGCACTGGTAGTTGCGAAAAGATATATAGCTAAGTACTGGGGGGCACCGGGATTAGAGGAATGGAGAAGAGGGTTGGACCTCTACATGGCAGCCGAGAGAGTGACATATAAAGCAAGGGGGTGCCCAAAGAAATTTAGAAGGATCTGGGCCAAATGGCGGCACTATCATGGATTGGATGGGGGGTTATGAGGGAGGGAACCGTAAAATCTGGCTATTCGATCACTAGAGCACCGACAGTAGGGCTTTGGGTGGGACAAATGTGATGATTGTACCTTGTCTTGGTGGACGTTGAATTGGAGTGACAAGCATTTTGACAGAAATTCGTGGCTTTGAGGTGGGTGGGAGTGGGAGTAGAGGTCTAAGTACTGCTGATTTTAAGACTGTAATGTTGAGTTTGATAAAATGCAAATAAAAATATTTAAAAAAAAAAAAAAGAATGTAGGCCACAGTGCAGAGGATGCATTGAGGACAAAGATCTTTGCAGCAGGAGACACTGGAGGCTGGAGCTTCTTGGACCCCGAAGATCTCTTGAGAAGAGAGCCAACAAGCCTTTGCAACGGCAAGTCGACGCGGTGCACAGGAGTACAGAGAAGACAGTGCAGGCCTTGAGGGTGCTGCAGAACCCCAACCTTTGTTGCTGAGCCTTTCAGAGTCTGTAGGACTTCAGGAGCAGCAGACTGGTCAGCTTAGTTGCGGTGCCTGCAGAAGGAGGCGAGTGACTCCTTCACTCCACGAAAGATTCCTTTGGGTGTCTTTGATACCCACAGTTCTGGAGAAGAACCTGGATGGAGCATAGACGACGCAGAAGACTGGTAGGATGACGAGACTAGGAGCAGCAAGAGTCTTCCAGATGCAGTCTTTGTTCCCAAAGCGAAGTCCAACGAAGGCCAGCGCCGCCTAGAAGGTTGAAGATGAAGTTGTTTCGGATCTGAATCTTGTCCCACGAATCAGAAGAGTCACCCACAGGTAAGCCCTCAACGACCCAAAGGAAATGGTTGGGTTGATTCAGGACTCTCTCCCAGGGGAGGGACTTGACAGCGGGGAGGATACTCCCATGTCTTTTTTTCAGTTTCGCACCAGAGCGGGAGCCAACTGCTCTCTGAACTGGTTTCAACTGGAGTATGCAAGGAGGGCACCAAATGTGCTCTTTAAAGTAGTCTGGAGACGCTGACTAAGGTAACCACTTACTGGTACTACACACCGGAACGGATAAGTGAGATGGACCACAGTAAAGACAAGAACTGCTGGAGGGGATGTGGACACATAGGCACACTATTGCACATCTTGAGGGACTGTCCCCTGATACAACCATACTGGACACAGGTGATCGATGACATTGAAGCACATTTTCACACCGAACTGCCTCGCTTCCCTGCCTACATCATACTAGGGCTACCTAACCCATTCACGTACCCCCTGCGCTCACGAAGAGGACGCCAAATGGCTATTGCCCTAGGCTCAGCGATCCAAAATATCTTAATACACTGGCTCACTACCATAGTCCCCTCCACGACAGGTTGGCTTCATCGGCTGTGGGGGGTGTTAGGGATGGAGAAGATGTCACTTACATTAGCTGGAGATAAGGACCAATTTGACGAGCTTTGGCAACCGTTCCGCTCCTTACTGGTTACTGAATTCAGAGAACTTACATGCCCACGGTACCTCCGCTTGTTACGACTCACTGGACCGGAAGGGGAGGCCTAATGAGGAGAAATCAGGGGAACTCTGACTCAAGACCTGGCGAGAAGACGCTGGAAGAGACTGACTCGAGCACTGGACGGGGAGGGAGGGGCAGGGGGAGTTGGGGGGGAGGGGAGGGGGGTTTCCACTTGGTTGGCACTGTGCATTCTCCCCTATAAGTCATCGCTGCCACAGGTTAGATGGGTATTGGACTGTTATGCTCATTTCCTTACGCCTTCTCCTTACCCTTCTCATGTATACGACTGCTGTTGATGATGTAATGTTTGCGCTGATTGACTTGTCTTCCAGGTGCAGATTTCAAATAAAAAGAGTTAAACCTAAAGTAGTCTGGTGGCACTGGCAAGTGCCTCCACCCTAACCCAATACACTAAGTCCTGTCTGGGTGGTAGGTACACCTCCCTGTAACAGGAAACCTATTGTTCTACCTTCCCTGCTCGAGCCTGGCTCAGCAGCAGGAGGGCAAAATCATGTCTGTGGTTGGCAGCAGCACTAGCCTGAAAGGCTTGTACCAGGAATACAGGGGGGGGGGGGTCCCTAGGGAGCCCCCAGTCCATGGTATCCTACATCCAAACCTGGAATCGTAGTTGTAATAGTAGTCCAACATGTTTGATACCAAACATGACCGGTTTTGGTGCAGCCAATATATAGTTAGACATCTCGTAATTGACTTGATGTCTACTATATGTATAAAATGGCCGACCGCACTTAACAAAGCCTGTAGAATCGATTCCTAGGTTTGTAGAGGGTTTCCTGCTCATGCAAAGCACTCTCACACTTATAACCAAGCATCCTGCCTTCAGGATTGAAAGGCCTACCTTAGGGGTGACTTATAGGTTTTAAGTGCAGTGACCTCAGATATAAGGTGTTTTATATCTGTGGTGAGTTGTGCTAGCACCTGCTCACTCAGGCTGCAATTGCAGGCCTGTAGTCACAGTTTGAGTGGTCTCTCATGGGTGGTATAATACATGCTGCAGCCAGTGGGAGAGCCCTGGTGTACCTATGCCCTGGGTACCTTAGTACCATATACTAGGGACTTGGAAAGGTACACCAGTAGTCAATTAGAACGGTATCAAAGTACTTACCATAGTCCAATTTAGTTAGAGAACACTGTGACTGGAGTCCTGATTAGAAGGATCCCAGTCAGACTAGTCAGAAAAACAGAATGACACAAGCAAAAAGTGGGGCGTGACCATGAAAGCAGATCCTACGTTCCTACAATATGTGATCCCCTCAATAACCTGGTGCTGAACACGCGGGAGGTGATCCGATTTGAAGGTTTTGCTGGTATACAAATAGACTGGCCAAAATCCATACTCTTTCCCCTCAAAGATAGTACACGCCGATTTTGCACTGATTATCCCCTGAGGTGGGCAGCTAATCCAGTACGCTGCCTGGGTGCATGGCTTAGCCAAGACCCACAGGAGTTATGGTCAGCTAATTATGGTTGTGTGATCGAGTGGTTGAAGGATAGGATTCCTATCTGGTCTAAATTACACCTCTCATTGGTTGGCCGTATAGCCATTTGCAAAATGGTGGTTCTTCCCAAATGTTTATATTTATTTCTTAATGTCCTCCTACCGATCACAGGCCCTTTCCTGTGTCGTTTGCGGTCTAATTTAATTACCTTGGTGTGGGCAAGAAGTCAGCCCCACATCTCCTGGAAGATACTTACTTTGCATCTCGCCCAGGGGGGTATGGGCGTGCCAGACATAACATTATACACATTCTGTGCCCAGGTGGAATTCTTACACTGCTGGGTCTACCTGACTCCACATCAGCTTAATGTTGCAGTTGAGAGAAATCGTGCTGCCCCATGCCCATTGTCTACGGCATTATATTTCCCTTATAAGGCATCGGGAACAGAGGTGGACACGGTGGTGTGTGTCCGATGGGCATTGGATGTGCTTCGGAAATGGGACTCGCTCACATATATGCCCCGTCGATCCCCCTGGGCAATAACCCACTGATGCCACCTTTACAAGACCAGGGTGCCAAGCTAAGGGCATGGTGCCATAACATTCTTTCCTTTTTGAAATTATATCCAGCGGACACCTTCCTGCAATCCCTGGAAGCTAGCTCTCCAACAACACCCACCACACTGGACCTCCTTTTATACTATCAAATTAGGGCCACTTGTCGCACTATCAATGATACTTTCCCAGATCAGCCACTGTACCTTAAGGCACTAGAACACATCCTTACTACCCCCTCCCCGTGTAAATTGATAACACAACTGTACAATACTATGCAGCATTATTCTCCAGTGGTGACTCCCAGAGCTCTAAAGCTGTTGGGCGAATATATTGGCCCCTCACTAACGGACTCCCACTGGTTATTCTACTGCTGCCAGCTGGACCTTCTTTCACCCATCTACAGGCTGTGACTGACCCACTTGAAATTCTTACATCGCATTTATCACAACCCAGCACAGTTACATGGGATTGGGCTGGCTTCTGACCCTGGCTACCTTCATTGTAGCGCACCACAGGCCTCCTTTCTCAACTTGGCGTGGGACTGCCCCAGAGTATTTTTGGGAAAAAGTTTTTACGATATTACAGGAAATAACTGGACAGCGGTCTGCAGTTCCCCATTGACTGTGTTACTGGGCTAAGTCAAGCAGGTCACAGCGGGAAACTGCAGACTCATAGCTATGTTACTGCTTTTAGCTAAACGCATGGTAGCCATGAACTGGCCCCCATTGTAGAGGCCTGGTTGTTGGATGCGCCTTATTGCTCCTAACAACTCTCATACTACTGGGAGTTAATACCGTTCCGGTCATGCCGCAAGGATATATAGGAACCCTTGCTTGCCTATTTACTCACAAGAAACTCACCTGCCTCATCTCCATCATTGATTTCACATGTTGACACACAAAGTCCACGCGCCATGTAACAAACATCCTTTTAGGTACAAATCATATTGAATGGCCCGATGCTTGGCCAGTGTCCCCTCAGCACCTTGCCAGGTTTTCCATTCCATCTGTTAATGTTGGTCCAGTACCTGTATAGCCACAATAATTTGCACTATCTGAAACACTTACTTTCATTCTCACAGGAAACAAGGCATTCCTTAATAGTTCTAAGTACCAGGAAAGGGATTCAGCCTTTGCTGGCTTGTCACTTTGTTGAAGTGCATGGTACATAAAGACATCACTATCACTGAAGAAGTCCTCATTTTCGTTGCATCATCAATTGCTTATAATTTACGAGAAAATAAAAGAATGATCACGTTTCTGAATGCTCATTTGTGAAGGTTGTGTATCAGACGCAAACAAAAAGATGGTTTGTCTCTTGAAAACAGTAGCCATCTTTGAGTGGGATTTATCTTTCCTTCAGTGGAAACTCCATTCATAGATAACATCCTTTAATCCTTATACCTCAGAGTTATTGTAGCCAAGGTAGTTGTAGCCTGATATCTGCGCCTTCAGCTGCTCTTGAGGTAACCACCATCCTGTGGAGGTGGGACACTGCAAGGGAGGAGGATCAGCTTGTTGCATGCTTGCAGGAGGTTTTTTTCACTATTCACCAATGTTAAATATCGATGACAAAAATGTTGGCAACTCTGAAGTGCATGACTGGGCTGGTACCAAAATGTGATGTGCAACCCAGTAAACCAATACCCGAAGAAGGGCTTGCCCTAACAAATAAATGGCTGAAGGTGGCTAACCTAAAGCTCATTTATATATATGTTGTGCTGATTTTAAATCTGGAAGACACCTAAAGCTGTCTGTAACCTAGAAATCAGGATTGTAGCATTGGCCGCCTTTGGGAAATGTATGGTTTGATATCTAGGAGTGGCTACAAACTCCCAGTGGCAAATGCTTCTCATCCTCTATCTGGGTTAACGATTAGTTAAGAATTAAACTAGGTATTTGGGGGAGGGGGTAAACACATGCTGTCTGCTTTAGTTTGTGTTATCGCAATTTGATCTGACATATGAAGTTACCTTTGTGAATCAGGCCCGCAGTGTCTATATTTACATCTACTTTACTTCAGCACCTCGAGGCAAGACTGCAGTATGATATTTAGTCATGTATTCACAAGATAAACATTTTTAATGTTACACAATGTCTTGCCTCGTGTTTTTTTGTGTTTGTGTGCAAAAAAATGTAAACAGTACTGAAGCATCAACATATGTTTGTATATCAGGACTGCGAAATATATTGCCCATAACGACAGCAAAAGTGCCTATTGTGAAGTTTTTCCATGTGAGGAGTGGTCTTGAAGGAGACATCAGTTTATACAACACTTTGGTAATTATGCCTCTTGCACGTTTTGCAGTGTGATTTTACAGATTGGTAAGCTGCCTACACTGTATTTTATTGAATGGAATTTTGTGACATATTTGAGTAAAAGCAAAGAAAAAATACAACACAACTTCATGTATACCTGTTGAATAGTGGGGGAGTTGTTAACGAGATGCTCTTATTGAACAGTCCATTTTTAGACTGACTTATCTCTATCCTGCGAATATCTATTTATATCTGCTAATGAGATCATTTTAGATTGATTAATCTGGCTACAGGATGAATCAGATTCCCAGTTAATGTGCCACACTGAAGAATGATTGCCTGTTTTTCCCACCAGTGCATGCATATAATGCCTTAAAACAATGTATAAGGAGGAAAGATGGGCTTTAACTTTTGCTTCAACCCATGTGAGCCCAGGCAGCAGCCCTTCCGTTTAACTGTGTTTGACTCATCGCTGCTGCTTACTTTGCTGCATTGAACATAAATGTTGTCTCTGATTTACTGTAGTTCTTTCCTATCAAATTCCAAATACCCTTACAATAGACCTGCATTTCCTACTGCAAGTGAGCTATGTAAGACAAAGAGTTGCAGAATCAATCAACACCAGCACAGAATATTATTATTATTATTATTAAAACCTTTGGAGCACACGTTCACCAAAGGTTTCAAGGTACTTAAAAATGTACTGGAGCTTTTGAGAGCCTAAATAGAATTACTTAATGCCACAAGCCTGTTCTAATAATCAAGTTTCAGTATTCCACGAAAGGTCTCTAGGTCCTGCTCCATCCAAATTTTATCTGGTAGAGTATTTCATGCAGAAGAGGCTACTATTGAGAAATTTCGACTTCTTGACCTTTGTTTATGATGTCTTAGTGTGAGAATGTGATTTTCTTAACTGGATCTCAAGTTGCGGAAGGGTATGTAACTCTTACTTCTTTTGTTAGAAAGTTAGGATCGGTACTTTTCAAACATTTGAACACCATACAACAGACTTTAAAACATTTTTGCTCCTTTATTAGAAGCCAGTGCAGCTCTTTAAGTAATGGTGTGCAGTCTGAATACTGAGAAAGGAGAAAGATCAGCCATGCTGCTTCATTTTAGTTAATTTGAAGTTTGTGCAATGCAGACAGAGGTTGACCCGCATAAACAGCATTAGCATAATCAAGTTTTTTTTTTGTGTGTAATCTTTTTATTATTTCAACATAAAAGTCACATAGATTATCAAATTGAGTGCTGCTTTGTCGTAAGCGGGGAGAAAACGGTTACAAACATTATCTCATCATCACATTCTTCCTTTCTTTGCGTCTCTAGCTCTACTGTTGGGGATACACATAGGTTGCCCCGGTAAGCATTCCATTTGCCCCATTTCCTATCCCACTACTTCGGACACCCCCGTGATTTGAACACTTCAGTTTCAGCAATCATGCATTTCTCTAGTTCTTTCACCCACAATCTAGAAGTAGAGGCGACCACCGCCCCCATCCCTTCGCAATCTCACGCTTAACCAGGGTGTAACCAAGTGTAGTTAGTTGTTGTTCCACCTCTGTGAGGTCAATCGGTTCCATATATTAAGAAGACCCAGGCATAGTGTGAAGGTGACTTCCTTTTCTAAGACGTTCTGAATATGGGTTGTGGCTCCCTCCCATAGGCTTTGTATCTCTGGGCATTCCCAAATCGTGTGGTAAAAGGTGGCTGCGTGCTGGCAGCCCCGGAGACACATCGTGTTTGATCTGGTGCCTATCTTTGCTAGTTACCCCGGATAGATACGACCTGTGTAAAATTTTGAGTAGAATCAATCTGAAACGGAGAGTAATTGCTGCTTCTCTGGGGGACATTAGTGCTATCTGGCAGTCCTCATCGTCAATGAGTCCCAGGTCTCTCTGCCATTGCTCTCGTAGTTTATGAAACGTGTTGGGTAGATTGTTGCACAATTTTTTATATGTCAGTGATATAGCTTTTGAGTGTAGCGGTCCGTCTAGTAATCGATCTTCCAGCTGTGATGTCTCGGGTATGTCTGTGAGATTGGGCATTGCTGTGATGAGGGCATGTCTAATTTGCAGGTATCAGTACATTTCACCTTGGGCCATTCCATATCATTCCCTGAGCTCCTCAAACCTGATAATAAAACCTTTTTTAATCATGTCTCCAATAGTGGAGATTCCTATAAGGTCCCATTTATCAAAGCCGGGTTGATGACATAAGTGTCCCAGTCTCTGTGTATTCCATAGAGGTGTGGCTTTGGTAAGGATATTTGACCATCCCAGACGGGAGTTCGCTTGATGCCAGATCGTCACCGTGTGGGATGTGGGCCCAAAGTATCTTTTCTTGTTCACTTTTGAATATAATGCCCCTAGATAGCCTTCTCGTCCTGTTTGGTATCTGTCTAATACATACCCTGGATCCAAAGGGGAACAGTAGATCCAGTGATTCACTATGACTAATTGAGACGCCCAGTAGTAGAATCTTATGTCAGGGAGGGCGATGCCTCCATCGTACAATCCTTTCATCAGTTTTTTAAATGCAATGCGAAGAGACCCACCGTCCCATAACAGCATCCGAATTGCTCTCTCTATTTCCGAAAAGTACGTATCTGGGACCCATTGCGGGCAATTTTGGAGGATGTAGAGAAAGCGTGGGAGAGCCAACATTTTAAAAAGAGCTGCTCGGCCTACCAGTGAAAGAGGCAGAGATCACCAGTGTTTCACATCTGCCCGTAGGCGGGACAATGAGGGTGCCAGATTACGGTCGTAGAAATAGTGGGGCTAGAGGTAATGTATATTCCGTAATATCGGAATCCCTCAGTGACCACCTCCACACAGCAACCCGCCGAGGGTCCGGACCCCGGAGTACAAACAGCACCGATTTGCTCCAGTTTATGGTGTACCCGGAGTATTTCCCAAAATTTGTGAAGATATTTAAGACCCCGTGGATAGATCTATATGGAGAGGCAAGATGAAGCAGAATGTCATCTGCATAGAGGGATATTCGGTCGTCATGAACCTCTGCCCATTTCAGGCCTCTTACCATGACATCTTGCCACACCCAGGCTGCCAATGGTTCCAGCATGAGAGAGAAAATCAGGGGGGACAGGGGGCATCCCTGTCGGGTGCCCCTTTTTAGTTTGAATGTGCAAGATGTGTAGTTGTTCACTAGCACTTGACCCTTTATACCCGTGTAGAGCAATTTCACCCAGCCCAGAAACTTCAGACCGAAGCTCATTTTCTTAAGGACTTCAAATAGGTACGGCCACTGGATAGAGTCAAATGCCATGGAGGCATCCAGAGACAACACCACTGCATCCTTTTCTATTTATTCCCGACGTGCGAGTACATTATGGAGGCACCGGATATTAGGTGCCGTATTCCTTCCTGGCATCAAACCAGATTGGTCCTGGTGGACCAGGGAGGTAATGACCGTGATCAATCGCGAGGCCAGCCCTGTCGCTAGGACTTTGGCTTCTACATTAATTGAGATCGGCCTATAGGACCCACAGCTATCTATAGGTTTCCCTGGCTTGTGGATCACCACTATGGAGGCTAGACGTTGATCTTCCGGCAGTATTCCTTTTTCGCAGCTTTTGTTATACATTGCCCTTAGGTGAGGAGCCGTCTGAGAAGCGACCAGCTTTAAAAATTCAATGGGGGTCCCATGTGGCCCCATCTCTGACTGGATTTGACTTATGGCCTTATGGATTTCCTCATCTGTCAGGTCTTCATCAAATGTGTCTGTCTGTGTCAGAAAGCATCTGAATGTCCCTATCGGAAAGGAACTGCAGGGAGTCCTCTGCCGTATAAGTAGTAAATGGGGAGTGGATATGCTCTAAGTGTCCTGCAAAGGCATCTGCAATGTCCCTTGGATGTGTGCCGTCAGCTAGGGTCAACTGGGGCACCAATCTCTCGCCTTGGTCCCGCCTCCCTAGCCAGGCCAGGGTTTTACCAGCCCTGTCTCCTAGTTCGTATATTCTATGTTGAGTGCGGAGTAGTTTGACCATTGTTTGTTCCCTAGTTTTAATTTTATATTCCTCTTAAGTGTGAGACGGTGAAGCGTGTCTTCTGAAGGTGCCCCAGTGTTGTCAGCTTCTAACTGCTAGAGCTCACTTTCTAATTGTACCAGCTGCTGGCATTTCCTATTCATGTATCCCATCTTAAGCAACAGTGCCTGCCCATTCAGTACCACCTTGAAGGCCTCCCATATTGTGAGCGCTGAATCAACTGAACCCACGTTTTCTTTAAAGTAGTTAGTCGTCTGTGTATGTAGTTCCGGTTTAATATCCGGGATTTTCAGGAGCCAGGGATTTAGGGTGATTGTGGCCCATGGCTGAGGATTCCCATGTGTGAATTCAATTCGTACTGGGGAGTGATCTGATATACCCCTCGGCAGTGCCTGGGGATTTCGGAAGTGGCCAATTGTAGCTGTGTAGGTTAGGAATTAATCAATACGGGATGAGCTTTTGTGTGCGTTAGAAAAATAAGTGTATTGGGCTCCATCTGGTTGCAACGCATGCCATACTTCAGACAGTCCCATGGCTGTGGCAAATTCTGCCATCAACACATTTTGCCTCGCCCCGGTCTTTGTGGGTATCTATACTGCTGGTCATTCATAGTCATGTGGAAATCTCCTCTCAAGAGTAAGGTACCCACCGTAAGGTCTGTTATTATCTTACCCAGGTCTGTCAGTGCCTCATTACCCAGTGCTGGCGGCAAGTATAGCGAAACAACATTGAGAGCTTTCCCCTCCCGTTGAGGCTTGAGGGCCGCAAATCTACCCTCCATGTCCGCTCATGTGCGTTTCTCCATTAATGCCAGGTTCTTTTTGACTAGGATGCCCGTCCCTCTAGAGCCTGAGGTATATCCTGCATGTTCTAGGAGTTCGTATACCCATCTGGTGAGGGCTTTAGTCTTATTACCAACCATGTGTGTTTCTTGAAGTAACACCACATCTGGCGCCTGCCTCTTCAGGTATTGTTGAACTATTCCCCGCTTAATCCTATCTCCCATGCTATTTACATTCCAGGTAAGCACAGAGAGTGACGTTTCCATTCTACCCCCCATCATCAGTAATAAGGACAATTAAATCTGGACATGTTAGGGGCGTGGCTTGAGGCGTCAAGATGGCGGTCGCACTCTAAGAGTGCTCCGGACCCCCTCCGTCATCCGCCTTGCATCGGCCCACTGTAAATGACCATCAACGTCCCACAGTCTCTATGACGACTCCAGTATCCTGCCTGCTTCGCCCTGACCCACTTGAGGGCCTGCCTGGTGCCCAGGCTGCCCGTGCTGTCCTCCGCTCCGAGCGGCCTTCCCTTAACAAAATGGCGGCCCCCACGCGGCCCGATTCCTCGGCCGGACGCCCCGGTTGACCTCCTTCCCGCGGCTGCTGCCTGAGGCGGAGGGCTGAGCTGCGGCCCGGGACTGTGAAGCGGCCTCCAGCTCCGGTGTCCTACGTTGCGGTCCATACGAGGTGAGGAGGCGGGGGGTTCGCTGTATGGGCCCTGTCTTCTGGTGCGGGACAGGCGAGTGGCTGCGGATGGTAGGCCCTGCTGGTAGGTGAGCTGCCCCCCTTTACCCATTGACATACCGGAAGGGGAGTGCTAGACTTTGGAGGCCGTCGAGTCCCCCGGCCTACCTTAACCTGCGGACTGGGGGATCCCCCTCTTCCCCCCATAGACTGCGGGCTGTGGTGACGCTGTGACTTAGCGTGAGGCAGATCGCCTGCCGGGTCGGGTGGCGCACATGTGTGCCTGCCCCCTCTTCCAGCCTGGAGGCCCGGGATCTTGGGGCTGGGGACTGTGGAGGGGCCCTGGAGTCTTGGGCCCACTGTGTTCTCCTTGAGGGCCGCCATTGTCTTGTGGGGTGTGCTACCCTGGTAAACGGACACCTCCCTCCATCGTGGGGACCGGGAGAGGGATCGCCCGCCATACCGGGTGGCGGGGCGACTGCATAGGCACTGCTGCGTGTGTGCCCCCCCCCAGCCTCCCCCCCCCCCATCCCCCCCAGACGAGCACCTCCACCTACTTCTTGGAACCATGGGCAAGAACCGCGCTTCTCATGCCACTGGCCCCTCAACTCAAACGAAAATGGACCAATTCACCAAGCCTGATCGCGATCCAGTGGCTGGGGCTGTAGCGGCACCTGGGGCGACCAGGGGGGACCTCTCCACTATCCTGCAGGCGATCAGTGCATCGCAGACCTCAGTGGAAACCAAGATAGGTGAAGTGCAGGTTGATGTGGCACTGATCCGGCAAGACCTCCGTAATGCCACGGCCCGTATTAGAGGCGGAGTCCCGTCTTTACACGGTGGAGGACGATGTGGGCTCTCCCAAATCCCAAATGGCCCGCCTGCCGGCCCAGTCGCGGAGTTACATCGCAGGGCCGAGCACGCCGAAAATAGGGCCCGGAGAAACAACCTACGCCTCCTGGGTTTTCCCGAGGTAGTGGAGAAGGGACGCACTGACATCTTCATCGAGACATGGATCTGGTCCTGGATCCCCAAAGAAAAGCTCTCCCCCTGGTTTGCGGGGGAGCGAGCTCACAGCTCCCTTGCTCCTAGCTCCTGGAGAAGTGTGGCTCAATGGTTACAGCGGCAGACCCTGATGCAGAGGTCTAGCCCTGGACCAGGGTTCGATTCCCCGCCTCGGCGGGTCTTGGGCTCAAAATTCCACGGACCTGATAATTCTCGCCTCGGTGCCTTTTCCAATCATTGAGTCCCACTCTGCAACTCTGGGCAATAGCTTGCTTAATCTCCACAACGGCCCCCACAACGCTAAGGATGCCTGGCCTCCACCTTGGGACCCCCTCCTGGGGCTCCCGCCCCATTATCCTTCGAGTCTTTAATTTTCCGGACAGGGACGGGATTCTTGAGGCCGCCAGGGTGCAAGGTCCAGTGCACTTCCAAAATTCCAAAATCATGGTCTTTCCGGACTATTTGAGGGAGGTGCAGACACAACGCCGGTCTTACGATGAGGTCAAGCAGAAACTTAGGGCTATGGGCTTCTCTTCCCGGCCCACCTTCAGGTGTTTTTTCAGGAAAAAACCTTCTTCTTCGACACTTCACAGGCGGCATGGACCTGGCTTATGGAAGAGCAGCTCCTTCTACCTAGTACGTCCCCTACCCCTGTCCCGAAGGCAACGGACTGTTCTGGCCAGGAGGTGCCCAAGGCGCAGCGGTGCCGCACGGGGTCCAGACGGCGGGGCAACCGACGGGGGGGGAGCTCTCGGTCGCCGGGGGCACGATCCCGGCGCTCCCCGATTCAAACCTTGAGCCAGAGGGCCTCCTCCCCCACCCTGGTGTCCTCCCTTATCGACATGGGTAGCGTTCCACGATCAGACGTTACCCGGGGGAGGGCCTTGTCGGACTCAGACCTGTCTGGCTGCCCCGTGATTCGTGGCTCTGGTGGGGAGGAGGGTGTGTGATCAGGGTTACATGTTGTATGCCTGCATTCTACCCTTCAGGACCTGAAATGATGCACCTATCCCTGGCCCCGCGCTGAGGGCTTTCCCTCGGCTCCGCTGGAAGATCCGGCCACGGTTTACCTTCTTACTGCCATCCTGAACTTGCGCCATCTTGCGACTTTTGGTTATTCACTCCATGCTTATTTATTGTGGGCAAGCATCCATATATATATAGAGAAGGGTACGACTCAGCCATGCTCCTGACTGATTGTTTGCTAACCGTTTTAGAGTAGCGAATCACCTTTTGTGGTGTAGTTTGTAGTTGGGGTCTTGGGCAACAGATGCTTCCGCTTCAGAAGTGTAGGGTGGGGGATGTTGGGGGGGTTGGGAGGGACGAGGGGACCGTTGTTCCTCGACTTTTTGTTTTGTTTCACCGCCTACGGGCCGCTGGTTGCAGTTCTTCTTGGTACCCATGTTTTTCTGACTGATCCACAGTTGACACGCAGATCACATCTTCCATCAGTTTGTTATTTTTGGCCGCCCATGGGCCGCCATTGGGGGTTCCCTTCGGTAGCTGAGTTTCCTCCATCTTTGATTTCCACAGTTGAAGAGCAAATCACCTTCCATGGCCCCGCTTCTGGGCACAGGCTTGGGTGGGTGTTCCCCTCTGGGTGGGTAGGGTCCTAAGTAGTTATCCGCCCCTCCACAGTCCATTCCTTAGATGACTTCCACCCTCACTAGACCTATCCACATCCTCTCATGGAACGTCAATGGCCTTTTGGACCGAATTAAGTGCACGGCTGTCCTCCGCGCTGCTCACCGCCACATGCCGGACATCCTCTTTCTCCAAGAGACGCACCTCCTGGGTACACAGTGCAACTTCTTAGCTCGCTATGAATTTGACAGGGTCTGGCACTCTGGTTTTACACGGGGATCCCGAGGGGTGGCTATTTTACTTAGGAAGGGGCTTCCCTTTACCCTGGCTAAAGCCGCACAGGGCCGCTATGTGGCCGTCTCAGGAACCATCAAGGGGCGCCCCTTGAGCCTCCTGTGTCTTTACATTCCCCCCCCACTCCTGCCTTCAACAGTTCGCCACCTAACACGAGTGATCTCCTCCCTTACGCAGGGTCTTATGGTGGTAGGGGGGGACTTTAACGCCGTTCTGCAGCCCTGGCGCGATACAACGGGGACCCAGTCCGGAGCCCGTTTCGCCACCGCGAAGCTCCTCTCCAGCTGGTCCTCGGCCCTTGGCCAATGTGACGTCTGGCAGGTCCGGAGCCCCCGTGGGGAACAGTACACCCACACGTCGGCAGCCCATCATACTCCCGAATTGACCTCCACCACAATTTACCCTCTCACTCAATTTGTAGCTTGGCCTGAAACATCATGGCATATTTGATGTCTTGGTCCCTCAAAGCGTGCTTCATCTCCAGGAAGTTGCGATGTTGCTTCTGAACACGTAGTGTAAAATCTGAAACAAATAGGTTAGTGTTAGATTCCTTACCTTAAAATATCCCCAGACATCAGACTGGATCCGGAAAGTTTTGCGTAGCAGTACCCCTGCGCGTCGGTAGGCGTCGTCTGCGGCTCTGCGTCAGTCGTCGGCGTTGTGGTCGCCGGGATAATGTCGTCGGAGTACTTAGACGCCAGTTCTTTTTTCCGCGCCAGCAAGCACAGATCCGGGAAGAGCAGTACTCCTTAGTAATTTTTTGACTAACTTTTTTTGATCTGTTTTGGATCTTCTCGAGTCCTTTATCGACTCCGGTGCCGGTAGGGATGCCCGGGTTCAAGCCCTGTGGCGACTGTAACCGACTGATGTCGGTTATTGACCCCCACCGTCAGTGCCTTTATTGCCTTGGGCCGACCATGATGACAACTCGTGCCCCGACTGCCGGGCCCTGACGTCGAAAGCTAGGCAGGAGCTGGCCCATAAGCGACTCGAGATCCGGCAATCGGCCCCGCGCCGCTCGAGGTCCCGGTCCTGGAGGAGGTCGTGCGACGTGGCCGGGGGTTCGGGCGACACAGCCCACGCAGCTCCGCCGGAGCCGCAAGCACCGCATCCAGCTCCACATCCGCCGGTCCCTGGGCTGAACACGATGCCGGAGGAGATAAGCGCCTTCCTCACGGCCATGAAGTCGCGCTTCCCTCCGTCGGGCCCCGTTGAGGTGCCTTCGGGCCCCGCGGACCCATCTGGGAGCCCAAGTGGGCCGGTGGCTCTGGCCCCGGCGCCATCGCCGACTTCGGTCCCGACGCAGCAGGACTCCTCAGGATCCAAGCCTGGATCCGTGTTGACGCCGGTCGACCTTACGACCCCTCCACCGGCGTCGTCACCAAGGGAGTCGCCCCCGGCGCCTTCCTTGGGTGGCGACGTGCCCGATCCCCATCCCGGTCCGGATCTGCCGATAGGTGAGCCTTTCACTGACGATCCGGCTCCATCCTTTCTTCCTGACTTTCAGGAGATGGAGGACGAGGGGGATTGGGAGGGGTCTGAGGACCCTCTGGCACTGCAGTGCCAGTTGAGTCAGGACTGGACGGGCGAACTTGGGGAAGCCAGTGGTGTGGACACTGCGCCCCAAGACACTGGTTTTGCCTCCCCTCCTACCGTGGCTACGGAGGAGGGGGCTGCGTACATTGTGGTGTTGACTCAGGCAGCCAAGGCCTCGGCTCTTGAGCTCCCAGTCGCGGCCGTGAGAACTAACCTCCTCACTGAGGTCCTCAAACCGAAGGCAAGCTCCTCGGAGCCTCTCCTGCTGTTCAACGAGGCCCTCACTGACGTTCTGTTGGGCACCTGGTCCAAGCCCTCCACAGGCCTCCCTGTGGATCGGATCTGAAAGAAACAGGTTAGTATTAGATTCCTTACCTTAGAATATCCCCAGGCATCAGACTGGATCCGGAAATTTTTGCGTAGCAGTACCCTTGCGCATCGGTAGGCGTCGTCTGCGGCTCCGCGTCCGTCGTCGGCGTCGTGGGCGCCGTGATGAAGTCGCCGGAGTACTTAGACGCCGCCTCCACGTGCTGACGTCAGTTCTTCTTTTTTCCGCACCAGCAGCGCAGAACCGGAAAAAGTGGTACCTTAGTCATTTTTTGACTAAACTTTTTACGATCCCTTTTGATCATTTTTCTTGAGTCTTCGACTCCGGACGGTGCCGGTAGGGATGCCAGGTTTCAAGCCTTGTGAGGATTGCGACCGACTGATGTCGGTCACCGACCCTCACCGTCTGTGTCTCCACTGTCTCGGTGTCGACCACGACGACCAGACCTGCTCCGACTGCCGGGCCCTGACTTCGAAAGCTAGGCGGGAGTGGTCCCGCAAGCGGCTCGAACTCCGGCAGTCGCCCCGCGCCGCGAGAGGTCCCGGTCCGGACGGAGGTCGAGGGACCAGTCGCGGGGTCGGAGCCATCAGAGCTCCGGGAGTCGGCATCACTCCTCGGGGTCCAAATTGTCAGGTAAGCACAAGAAGTCGAAGAGACGTCATCGCTCTTCCGACTCGACTCCGCCCCCCCCCCCCCCCCCCCCCCCCGACGCTCGCGCGACGCGGCCGGGGGTTCGGGTGACACCGCCCACGCGGCTCCGTTGGAGTCACGGCCTGCCCCACACCCTCCGGTCCCTGGGCAGCACGCGACGCCGGAGGAGATCGAGCTCTTCCTCATGGCCATGAGGTCCCTCGCTCCTCCGACGGGCTCCGTGTCGCCTTCGGGCCCAGCGGACCCGTCTGGGCCCTAGCGGGTCGGGTGCTTCGGCCCCGATGCCGTCGGGAGCTTCGGCTCCGCCGCCGGCGCCTTCGGGTCCAGCGCCGCAGGGCCCCACTGGATCCGCTTCAAGATCCGGGTCATCGCCGGTTGACCTCACGACCTCACCGGCGCCGGTCCCCGCCCGTCTTTTGACAACCCTGATTATCAGGGGATGGGTGATGAGGAGTATTTGGAGGGGTCTGAAGACCGTCTGACACGTGAGTGTCAGTCCCAAGAGGACTGGACAGGTGGACTTGGGGATGCCAGTGGTCTGGACACCTCGCCAGACACTGGTTTTGTCTCGCCTCCTACCGTGGCTTCGGAGGAGGGGGCAACCTACAGTGTGGTGTTGACGTGGGCGGTCAAAGCCTTGGGCCTTGAGCTCTCCGTCGCGGCCGTGAGGACTAACCTCCTCACTGAGGTCCTTAAACCGCAGTCAAGCGCGGCTGAGCCTCTGTTGACGTTCTTTTGGGCACTTGGTCCAGGCCCGCTGCAGGTTCGCCTGTAGATAGGAACGTGGCAAGACGCCACCGCCCGGCCCCGGGCGACCCATGTTTCCTGTCCACCCACACCACTCCCGAGAGCCTGGTTATCCAGGCCTCCAATTCCCAGACCGCATTCCCGTCGGCTCCGCCGGACAGGGAATCCAAGAGGTATGAGCAGTACGGCAAGAAGGTATTCTCCTCCCTGAGTCTGGGACTGCGGTCTTCCAACACCGCATGCCTCTTGGGCCGCGACACCCACTCTCTGTGGGACACGGTCGCGGAACTGCTGCCGGAGTGCCTGTTGGAGCTACGGGCCAAACTCGGCCAAGCCCTTGTGGAAGGCCGAGATGCGGCACGGTATTCTTTCCGGTGTGGGCTGGATACCACCCACTCACTGGGCAGAGTGATGGCAACGACGGTGGCGATTCGTCGCCACGCCTGGTTGAGGTCCGCCAACTTTTCGGCCGATGTCCAGAATACACTCATGGACATGCTGTTTGATGGCCGTCGCCTTTTTGGCGACAAGGCAGACCATGCGCTTGAGCGCTTTAAGGACTCCTGGGCTACGGCCAGGTCCTTGGGCCTCTCGGCCCGCGCCAGCAAACGGGTGCCTTTCGCTCCTTTCGTGGCTAAAGAAGGGGCGCCCCCACACGTGCTGCCAGCCACGCACCGCAGACTAACATCCAACGTGTTGGCGGCTGTGGTAACCGCCGTGGCGGCGGTCGGGGACAACGGCGAAGTCAGACCACACCTTCCCCCGCAGCATCTGCCTCAAAACCCTCCTACACAAACAAAAAGAATCCTACTCACAGTGGACAGGGAGAGTGTAGACCACGAATGTGGGGGACACTCAGTGTTTTGTAAAATACCCCTCACACACCAACAGGCCAATTGGTGTCATGCTTCATCATCGGGGTCTTCGCACCCCTCTGACTGGATGCGGCGTGCTGCGACCTGCGACTACGCGGGAGCACTGAAAGTATAGACTATGTGTGGTGCGTGTGATGGGAGTGGTTGGTTATTTTAAATGTGAGTGGTGGGGTATAGTGAAGGTTAAAAAGTACCTGGCTCGTAGGTAGTTAATTGTCGTAATTATGGACATTACCTCTGGTGTGCGTCGACATGTTTCGGAGCTTGTGCTCCTTCTTCAGGACCGGGGCACAACTTCCCCACCTTACTCACGTTTCTCTATTAAAGGTGTAAATAACTAAAAGTGAAAGATTATTTACAGTGATAAACTAAGGCTATAATGTGCCTACAGCGGTATTGGTCCATGCAGTTGCATGACCTGAAAGAACAAAAAAAAAAATATATATATATATATATATATAAATTTGGTTGCCCCAATTAGGCTGGCTCAAACAGGTGCAGTCACCTGGAGCACCAAAGATGCATTGATCCTGTAAAGGGAAAAAGGACATACAAGACACACAACAAAAATGACACCCATTGGGTTAAAAGAAGCACTATGGTCATACTCATTATGCAAGGTTTTCTGGCTCCATGAGCATTTCAAGAACGTCGGGGTTGGTTGCTAGATTCGTGATCTATATGGACAAAAAGATGGTTTCAGTACTCTTTGCTCACTGTTTGGGTAGAGAATGGTGATTTGGTTTTTTTACTCAATACTCACAGAATCGGGACGAAATTACCTCCGTGTTACCCCTTACGCTGCTCCGCTGGTAATGGCTAAGGGAGTGCGCCCTACCTTATATATGCTCGAATTCCTTAATTGATTGACCGGTAATAGGTTAATTGTCGGATGCGCACTAAGCCCATACATGGGTAATCCGTTTACTGGCCAGTTAAATGTATCGCCTTATTTGGTATACGTAAGGATTTTGCCCCGTGTTGTAGCGAGGACGGCTCGTGGGGCGTATGCGCAGAAGTCGATCGATGTGCGCAGGCGTTATGCCAGACCGTTACTTCGGCGTGTAGAGGTCCGCGAGGCGCATGCGTGTTGAGACGTCTCTGTGCCTACTGGTAGCGATCTCTAATGCGCATGCGTTAATTGACCCTGCTAGTCCGTGCTTTCAGGCCCATGTGATGCCAGTGGGGGGGCAGGGTTCGCCATCACCTCCACCACTGGCGCACTGTCACATCGGACAGGTGGGTGCTGCAAATCGTCCGAAGGGGCTACTCCATCCCCTTCGAGGCGACCCCTCAAGCCATTCCACCGCAATACCACCGCGTATCGGGGGATCATTCGCGACTTCTGCAGGAGGAAGTTACGGCCCTCTTGGCCAAGGGGGCCATCGAGCGCGTTCCTGGGCCAGAAGTAGGGTGTGGTTGCTACTCCCACTACTTTCTGGTACCCAAGAAGGGCAAAGGGGGCCTACGCCCTATCTTGGACCTAAGGAACGTCAACAGCTTCCTCCGGAAGGAGAAGTTCAAAATGCTGACACTGGCTTAGGTCCTAGCTGCCCTGGACCCAGGAGACTGGATGGTAGCGTTGGACTTGCAGGACGCTTATTTCCACATCCCCGTCCTGCCGGCCCACCGGCGCTACCTGCGGTTCACGGTAGGCCACGAGCACTTTCAGTTTACCGTGCTCCCCATCGGCCTTACCAGCGCCCCACGGGTGTTCACGAAGGTGATGGCGGTGGTCGCAGCTCATCTGCGCAGGTTAGGGGTTTCAGTCTTCCCCTACCTCGACGACTGGTTGTTGAAGGCGGGCCCGCCCCAGACAGTCGTCAGCCACCTCCAGACAACGGCAGACCTCCTGCACCAGCTGGGGTTTTCCATCAATGTGCCGAAGTCACACCTGTGCCCCTCTCAGAAGCTCCTCTTAATAATAATAATAATAATAATAATGAAAACATTTATTAGGTGCCTGGTTACACAGGAAGACAGTGCGTCCCCGCGCTGTGGATGCACACCGACAACTCCGAGATGAAAGTCCAGAAACCCAGGGGGGAGAGGACACAAGGCAGCAAGGCAACTAGACCTTGGGGAATAAGTGAGTTTTCAGTTTCAACCTGAAACGCGATTCTGAAGGTTCCATCCGGAAATCGAGCAGAAGTTTGTTCCAGTATTTGCAGGCAAGAAACCTAAAGGATCTCCCTCCCATCCGAGAACGACGGATGCGGGGGACCACCATCTGCATGCTTCCCATAGATCTCAGCGACCGTCTAGGACGGTATATGGTCATCATCTTCTGGAGGTAAGAGGGGCCACGGCCATGAGCGATGTGGTGGGTAATGCACAAGGTTTTAAACCGAATGCGTTCTTGCATGGGAAGCCAGTGCAGGGTATGAAGTGCCCGCTTAAAGAGATGACCTCCTAGGCATTTTTAATACTAGCCTGGGCGCCGCATTCTGTACACATTGCAGTTGGCTCAGGACCTTTCTACTAAACCCACATAGCAGTGACTTCCCATAGTCGAGATGTGGGGTGACTAGGGCATGCACTAGGGATTTCCTAGCTTTGAACGGGAGAAGGACTAAGATCTTGCGGAGCACCTTAAGTGTGCCGTAACATTTCCCGACTACACTCCTCACATGTTGGGTATAAGAGAGATTAGAAATTAAAATAACCCCCAGATTTTTCACAGTGGCGGATGGAGTGGGCATAGTACCCAAGTCAGCTGGCCACCAAGCTGAGGTCCAGACGGACGGAGACGGACCGATAATAAGGATTTCCTTCTTATTGCCATTGAGGCGCAAACAATTGCCCTTCATCCAGCCAGCGAGTGCTACAAGACAGGAGGAGAAATTCTCTGCTACCCCAACTGGGGTCATGAGATAACGTAATCACCAGTTGGGTATCATCTGCATACGAGACAATATCCACCCCTTAGGACTCCACTAATCTTGCAAGGGGCTCCATATATACATTGAACAGCGTAGGGCTCAATATAGAGCCCTGCGGAACCCCTTGTCTAAGTGATCTCGGTCTGGATTTATATGGGGGGCAGTGAACTTGAAATTTCCTGTCCGCCAGGAAAGAGCTAATCCAATCGTGGGCCTGGCCTGCTACTCCCATCTCACTAAGGCGTGCAAGAAGAACCGAGTGCGGCACGGTGTCAAAAGCCGCACTCAGGACCCATAAATAAAATCAGCGCCGCAGTGTGACCATCATCAGCTTTACGGCGGAGCAGTTCGGTGGAGAAGAGGAGGGCGATCTCCATAGAATACTTCGCCCTAAAGCCCGATTGGGAAGAGTGAAGAAGGAGGTTATCCTCCACAAAGCTGACCAATTGGTTGTTCACCAATTTCTCAACTACCTTAGCACAAATAGGCAGAAGAGATATGGGACGAAGGTTATCTAGCTGAGTCATACTCAGACTAGCTTTCTTTTTAATCGGAACGACCTGGGCCAGCTTCCATTCCTCAGGCACCAAACTTTCACGAACTTTCATCGGAGCGGTTCTCGACTCAGCGCAGTTTCGGGTTTATCCACCCGAGCAGCGGGTCCGGGATATTCAGGCTCTGATAACACTCTTTCAGCCTTTATCCCGGGTCTCGGTCAGGTTGACGCTGCGGCTTCTGGGGCTGATGGCCTCCTGCATCCTTCTGGTGCATCAAGCCAGGTGGCGGATGCGGGCTCTGCAGTGGGACCTGGAGTTTCAGTGGGTCCAGCATCAGGGCAACCTGTCCGACCATGTTCTGATCTCGGAGGGCAATGCGAGACAGCTGCAGTGGTGGCTCATGGATCGCGATTGGGTCAGTGGCAGATCCCTCTCCCTTCCCCAACCGGAGGACGTGGTTGTGACGGACACGTCCCTCCAGGGCTGGGGAGGCCACATGGGAGAGGCGGAGATCAGAGGCCTCTCCATATCAACCTTTTGGAGCTGCGGGCGATTCGCCTAGCACTAAAGGCATTCCTCCCCTCTGTCAGGGGGAGTGTAGTGCAGGTGTTCACGGACAACACCACCGCCATGTGGTACTGCAACAAACAGGGCGGGGTGGGGTCGTGGACCCTATGCCAGGAGGCTCTGTGCCTCTGGCAGTGGCTGGAACATCAGGGCGTGACCCTGGTGGTTTAACACCTGGCAGGTTCTCTGAACGCCAGGGCGGACAAACTCAGCGGCCGGTGCATGATGGATCACGAATGGCGCCTGAACTCGGACGTGGCGCTAGGTCTCTTTCTGCAGTGGGGGGAGAGCCTTGGTTAGATCTATTCGCCACAGAAGAGAACGCGCAATGTCATCAGTTCTGCGCATTGGAATTTCCAAGGCGGCACTCGCTCGGAGACGCTTTTCGTCGCGAGTGGAGTTGCGGTCTGTTGTACGCCTTTCCGCCTATACCACTTCTGCCCAGGGTGCTGAAGAAGATCAAACGCGACCGGGCCCAAGTAATCCTTGTGGCTCCGGACTGGGCACGAAGGTACTGGTATCTCGAGCTACTCCGTATGTCAGTCGATCCCCCGGTTCGTCTGCCTCTTCAGGAGGACCTTCTGTCGCAGCAGCAGGGGACGGTCCTCCACCCGAACATTTCCAGTCTCCACCTCCATGCTTGGAGATTGAGCGGCGACAGTTGAGGCCATTTGACTTGCCTCCTGAAGTCTGTAATATCATTCTGGCAGCCAGGCGTCCCTCCACAAAGTCGGTATACGCCTGCAGGTGGAACAGATTTGTGGCATGGTGCACAGGAAAGGCTGTGGATCCTCTTTCTGCCCCTCTTTCTGAGGTTCTTCTCTTCCTTCTTTCTCTTGCCCAGCAGGTCTCTGCTCTGGGCACTATCAAGGGCTACCTTTCTGCCCTTTCAGCCTTTCTAAGGCTGCCTGATCAACCTTCTTTGTTCAAGTCCCCTATTGTAACTCGTTTTCTGATAGGCATCACTCACACGTTTCCACCTGTTACGTTTGTGATGCCTCAGTGGGACTTGAACCTGGTTCCTACATATCTGATGTGCGCTCCCTTTGAGCAACTTCACAACTGTCCTCTCCGCCTTCTTACTCTGAAGACTGCTTTCCTGGTTGCCATCACCTCTGCCTGGAGAGTGAGTGAGCTCCAGGCTCTTTCTTCCAAGCCTCCTTTCGTTTCTGTCCATCCGGACAAGGTTGTGTTGCGGACAAGACCCTCTTTCATGCCCAAGGTTGTCACGGCCTTCCACATCGGGCAGTCCATTACCTTGCCCACCTTCTTTCCGCCTCCGCATCCCTCGAAAGAGGAAGAGCGGCTCTACCGTCTGGGCCCAAAACGTGCGCTCTCATTCTATCTGGATCGTACACGCCAGTTCCGGGTAGATGACCAACTCTGTTGGTTACGTGGGCGCTAAAAAGGGAAGGGCGGTGCACAAGCAGACCATCTCTCGGTGGGTCGTCTTGTGTATCAAGGCTTGTTACTTCTTGGCTAAGAAACTACTAGACAAGTGGGTCGACGAGCTACAAGCCACAATACCACCTATTAACGCAGATCTCTTGGTAGCTAATGGTGAATTCAACAACTGGATAACTAAATCACTGAATATCATACTCCCCGTCAGGAAAACCCCTGTAAAAAGATCTAGGACCTTGGCTCTTTGGTATTCGTAGGAGCTTAGGGATATTAAACGCAAGTGCAAGAGACTAGAGAGGAAATGGCGTCTAGGTTATACAGATCCAGATAAAACCCTGTATAGAAATTCCATTAGGGACTACAAGAAGGCGATAAAGAAAGCACAAGCCCTGGACTACACACAAAAAAATCTCTGAAGCCAGCTCTAACTCTAAGGAGATTAACCTGATTGTAAAAAGCCTTACCAAACTCCCCCAGCACCCTGTAAATAGTGAAGACTTACAAGCTCGCTGTAATGACCTAGCGGACTTCTTTTACAACAAAGTCGATCTTATTTACTCGACATTTTCAAACACTGTCCCAAATGCTCCAGTAGACATCTTGGCGAATTCTAAGCAGGACACTCTGGGCAATCTGTCACCTGTGCTGGCTGAGTTCCCTCTGCTACATCCTGATTTACTTGCTACTTTAATGACACAGGTAAAGTCGGGCTCCCCCAGTGATCCTGCTCCTCCGAGCTCTCTGATGGCCGTCGGCCACATTATTCTTCCTGTTATGCTGGAGGTACTTAATGCCTCAATCTCTACTAACACGGTCCCACCAGCATGGAAATAGGCTAGGGTGAGGGCACTCGTGAAGAAACCCAACATGGACATCAATAACTTTAGCAATTACCGTCCCATTTCCCTGCTCCCTTGGGTCAGCAAGATGTTAGAGAAATACATCAATAGTCTCCTGACTAACTTTCTAGAAAACAATCAGTTGCTTGACCCTTCACAAACGGGCTTCCGCCCCAAGCATGGGGCGGATTCTGCTCTGCTGGCAGTTATGGAGGAAACTAGAGGAATCTTAGATCGGGGGAGGATCGGTGGCAGTCATCCTCCTCGATCTAAGCGCCGCTTTTGACACGGTAAAACCTAAAATCCTATTGCAGCGTCTCTATGACATTGGGATTCAGGGAGGAGCGCTGGAATGGCTTAAGTCATTCCTGAGTGATAGAACCTTTCAGGTTTTTGAGAGAAATACCATCTCCACCAGCAGACCTTTGGGCTGTGGGGTCCCGCAGGGCTCTTCGCTCAGCCCGAAGTTGTTTAACGTTTATATGAGAACGCTGGCTGGGATTGTCCGTCCATGTGCTATTAAGATCACTACCTATGCGGACGATACCCAGCTGGTGGTCTCTCTGACGTGGGGCGAGGGCTCTGCGGCCATGGTAGATCTGGCGGGTTGCCTGAGTGAAGTGAGAAGCTGGATGACCCTGTCTTGTCTCAAACTTAATGGGGACAAGACAGAGTTCATGCTGCTAGGACGATCGGCTCCAGCCTCGGTTGGCTCGGTCTGGCCCGCCTGTCTGGGTCCCCCTCCAGCTCCCAAGAGTGCCATTAAGAGCCTGGGCATTTGGCTGGATAGGTCCCTAACGTTAGACTATCAGGCCGTCAAGCTATCTGCCACCTGTTTTGTCCTTCTCAGAATTTTAAGGAGGATACTCCCTCTGCTACCATTCAAGGCCAAACAAACTGTAGTACAGGGATTGATCCATTCTAGGCAGGATTTTGGAAACGCACTTTATCTTGGAGCCCCTGACTCCACATTGCGGAAACTGCAAGTTATTCAAAACTGCGCGGCCCACACCCTACTGCAAATTCCCCGCAGGCTCTCTGCCAAACCTGGACTAATAAGCTTGCACTGGCTCCCTGTTAGGGACAGGATCAGCTTCAAGTCCCTCTGCATTGCCCATCAGTCATTCTGGGAAACTGGTCCAGCAATTAATCTCCCTTTAATTACCCCTTACCTCCCCAGCAGACAGCTGCGTTCAGCTAACGCATTTCTTGCTGTCGTACCCACGGTTAAAAGAACTAGAGTGGGAGGCCGTTCCTTCACCCTAAATGTGGCCATGCTGTGGAACACTCTCCCCTTCCACTTAAGGTCCAATCCAGACCTAACCTCCTTCAGGAAACAACTGAAAACTTTTTTGTTTAATAAGTAGGCCCCCTTCAACCACCGTGCCATCCGCCTTACTGTAAGAACACCCTTTAGTCATAGCGCTTGGACGCCTCCGGCCAACTATTTGCGCTTTACAAAACGCATTTTCATTTCATTTCATTTCAAGGAACCTCCTGTTGGGCTGAGGGCCCATTCCACTCGGGCCACGGCGGCTACTACAGGCAGCTACATGGGCCTCGCTGCACATGTTTGCAAGACACTACTGTCTGGACAGCCAAGTCCGGAGGGATGGCTTCTTTGGCTGTTCCGTCCTCCAGGACTTTCTGGTGTGATTATTGGTTCGCAGACCCACCACCGGGGTTGGTATTGCTGGGGTATCTATTCTAAGGTAAGGAATCTAATTCTAACCTGTTTCTTTCAGATGAACAAGTTACTTACCTTCGGTAACGATATATCTGTAAGAAACAGTACTTAGTGTTAGATTCCTTACTGCCCCACCCATCCTCCCCGTTCTGCGAACCGATATCTAGGTTTAAGGTCATCCCCTTTCAGGGTCCTAGTTTCAATGGCACCAGTGTTGGTTTTTAACATGGCTCTGCGTTTCTGGTGCGGAAAAGCTGTGTCTAAGAACTGACGTCAGCACGTGGAGGCGGCGTCTAAGTACTCCGACGACATGATCACGGCGCCGACGATGGACGCAGAGCCGCAGACGACGCCTACCGACGCACAAGGGTACTGCTACGCAAAAATTTCCAGATCCAGTCTGACGCCTGGGGATATTCTAAGGTAAGGAATCTAATACTAACTACTGTTTCTCACAGATATATCGTTACCGAACGGAGTGGTTCTAGACTCGGCGCAGTTTCGGGTTTATCCTCCCGAACAGCGAGTTCAGGATATTCAGGCTCTGATTCCGGTCTTTCAGCCTTTATCCCGAGTCTCGGTCAGGTTGACGCTGTGGCTCCTGGGGCTGATGGCCTCCTGCATCCTTCTGGTGCATCACGCCCGGTAGCGGATGCAGGCTCTGCAGTGGGACCTGAAGTTTCAGTGGGCACAGCATCAGGGCAACCTGTCCAACCACGTCCGGATCTCGGAGGGCACTGCGAAACAGTTGCACTGGTGGCTCACGAACCGCGATTGGGTCAGCAGCAGATCTCTCTCCCTTCCCCTACCGGAGCACGTAGTGGTGACATATTCGTCCCTTCCTGGGATGGGGGGCCTCATGGGAGAGAGGGAGATCAGTGGCCTCTGGTCTCCGGCGGAGTCCCGGCTCCACATCAACCTTCTGGAGCTGCGGGCGATCCGACTTGCACTGAAAGCATTCCTTCCCTCCCGCCGGGGAAGTGTAGTGTAAGTGTTCACGGACAACACCACCGCCATGTGGTACTGCAACAAACAGGGCGGGGTGGGGTCATGGACCCTTTGTCAGGAGGCTCTGCGCCTCTGGACATGGCTGGAACACCAGGGCGTCACCCTGGTGGTTCAACACCTGGCAGGTTCCCTGAACGCCAGGGCGGACGAACTCAGCGGCCGGTGCATGATGGATCACAAATGGCGTCTGAACTCGGACGTGGCGCAAGGCCTCTTACGGCAGTGGGGAGAGCCTTGGTTAGATCTATTCGCCACCGAAGAGAACGCGCAATGTCATCAGTTCTGCGTGTTGGAATTTCCAAGACGGCGCTCGCTCTGAGATTCTTTTAGTCGCAAGTGGAGCTGCGGTCTATTGTACGCCTTTCCGCCTATACCACTTCTGCCCAGAGTGCTGAAGAAGATCAGGTGCGACCGGGCCCAAGTCATCCTTGTGGCTCCGGACTGGGCACGAAGATACGGTTATCCCGAGCTACTCAGAATGTCAGTCGATCCTCTGATTTGTCTGCCTCTTCAGGAGGGCCTTCTGTCGCAGCAGCAGGGGATGGTCCTCCACCCGAACCTGTCCAGCCTCCACCTCCATGCGTGGAGATTGAGCGGGGCAGTTGAGGCCATTTGACTTGCCTCCTAAGTATGTGATGTGATTCTGGCAGCCAGGCATCCCTCCACAAAATCGGTATACGCCTGCAGGTGGAACAAATTTGTGGCATGGTGCACAGCATAGGCTGTGGATCCTCTCTCTGCCCCCCATTCAGAGGTTTTCCTCTTCCTTCTTTCTCTTGCCCAGCACTCTGGTCACTCTAAAGGGCTACCTCTCTGCCATTTCTGCCTTCTTGAGGCTTCCTGATCAGCCTTCTCTTTTCAAGTCCCCTATCGTTAATAGATTCTAGAAGGGCATCACGCACATGTTCCCTCCTGTTCCTTTCGTGATGCCTCAGTGGGACAATAATAATAATAATAATAATACTTTATTTGATTTAAAACAAAACTTTTATGATTTGTTTTAAATCAAATAAAGCCTCAGTGGGACTTGAACCTTGTTCCTACATTTCTGATGTGCGCTCCTTTCGAGCCACTTCACAATTGCCCTCTTCGTCTTCTTACTCTTAAGACTGCATTCCTGGGGGGGCGTGGCTACGATGGCGGCCTGAGCGGACGCTTTCTCGGAGGCTCCCCGGCCCTAAGCCCTAAACCTCGGCTTTTTAGCGGGTTCTCTCCCCTTATCCCTACAAGCTCGGCACCCCAGAGTGAACCTGACCACCCGGTGCCGCGCTGGTGCCGATCTGAAGGTACCGCTGGTGGAGCGCAGCGGCACCGGGAGCCGGCCTCCGGAGACACGAGGCTGGGGAGCGCAGAAAGAGGCGGCTGGTGCCTGCGGGGCCTCTTGAGCTCCGGCGTAGCAGAGAGCGCTCTGGCGGGAGACCGCGGTGAAGGAGAGCGGACGTTCGGCAGTGACCCCCGGTTCGGGGGCAGAGCAGAGGACGGGCCGGGCGTCTGCAGAGCGGCCCAGCAGCGCCTCGCCTGAGAGCCGGAGTGCACAGCGGCCTTCCGCACTACCTGAGCCCCCGGCTCTGGGCCTAGTCCGGGCCCGGAGCACAGGCGGAGGTGCGGCCGCCGGGAGTGGCGGCCCAGCAGCGGAGTCGGTGGCAGCGACCCCCCCCTCCAGCGACAAGCAGCTCAGTCGGTAGGGTGTGGAGGGGGGTGTGGAAAGACGAAGGTGGAACGCTGGGAGGACCGGGCCCGAGGCCGACAACAGCGCCTGACACTGGGGGGCTGCCGCTGATAGCCCCAGAGACTGTACCTGCGTGGGGGCTTTCTGGCGGCGGTCTCGGGCGCAGCGCTCCCGCCGGGTGACCCACGCAAGCCCTGTGTACCGGAGCCCCGAGTCCAGGGAGAGGGACACACACGATAGCTGGCCGGGGGCTGCGGGGAGGCCTGACCGGGAGGGCCAACCTCGCTGAACACGTGCGCAAGACAGACTCTCCCCAAGGCCTGCAACGGCCAGCCCAGCACAACGAGATCCGAGCTGCGGACGCGGACCCTGGGATCAGAGGGCACCCGGCGGACAGTGCTGTGACATCGGGGTTGGCAACCACAAGATTCCTCCCCCCCCCCCCCCCCCCTGCACAGAGGCCTCTGATCGTCCGGGCCGAGCGTGCCCCCACCTCCCCCCCCACCCCGAAGAGTCCGACGTAGCTACACCTGCACAGCCTGCAGCTTTTGGCGCCCAAGAAGCGGAGACCCCTCGCTTCCGTCCCCCTTGCCTGTTCGCCACCATGACATCCACCGGGCGCAAGGGCAACCACACGATCTCGGACTTACTCCACAAGAAAGTCGCCAAAACGGAGAAAACCCCGGTGCAATCGCCCCCAAAGACACCGACTACCGCCCCGTCCACGGACGACGACGCGGCTCCCATCACGAAGGCCTTCCTGGCCTCCCTCTTCAACACCCTGAGAGAGGACTTCCAGACCCTGAAACAGGAGCTAGCAGGGGAGCAGAAGGAGCTGCGCAGAGACGTGGATGGCCTGGGAGAACGGGTGGCGGCAATGGAAGAGGCAGACCAGTCCCGCAGCATGGAGGTGGAACGGCTACAACAGGAAATCATACGCCTGCAGGATCAGCAGGTGGAACTCCAGGCCCACTCGGAGGACCTTGAGAATCGTTCCCGACGAAACAACATCAGGGTCCGGGGGGTTCCATCGAAATCGGAGGGGAACAGCGTCACGACATATCTGCAGGACTTATTCCGGGAGATCCTTGGGGAACCAGGCGATTTTGACATCCGGATTGATCGCGCTCACAGGGTCGGCCCGGAACGCCGGGCGCCGGCCCCCCCGCCGGACATTCTGGCCTTTCTACCGGACTACCTTCTGAAGGAGAGAATCTTGCGGGAAGCCCGAGTGCGACAACCGGTCACCTTCCGAGGGGTCCAAGTGGCCCTCTTTCAAGACCTCTCCGCCATCACCCTGAAGAAGAGACGCTCCTTCAAAGTGGCGACTGATTTCCTGAGAGACAAAGGCGTGCCCTACACCTGGGGCCACCCGTTCCGCCTCATCTTTAAGTGGAAGGGTTCTCTGCATCAGCTTCGTTCCCTTCGGGACACTTGTGCTGTGCTGGACATCGACCCACCGGAGGAGGACACCACGGGTGAAACCCCCCATCCCAGCTCCACAGATGGGGCCAGCCGAGGGTCCAGGGGCGGCTGGCAGACAGTGCGGAGACATCGATCCCCCAGATCCTTTCGGAGGCCGGATCCTCTCCTGGCCGCCCAGGAGCGAGAAGCGGCAGTGCAAGAAGTGGCAGATAACACTACCACCAAACATTGATGCCTCAGCCACAGGAGATTGCCCTCATTAGCTTTCCTCATCGGGGGTGAGGGGTCGGGGGGCCGGAGAGTTGGCCGCCAACATGCCCTCCCTTTTCTGTGTTGATCTACGGATCTGGACTATGTCCCGATAGGCCCGAGACTTTGGAAGTTGTGTTAGTGGGAGTTCGGGGGGGGGGTTGGGAGCTAGGGGGGAGGAGGGGGTTGGAGGGGGGACAGTTGGGGGAGTTGGGGTCGGGGGGGGTGGGGAACACGACAATTGGACCCTCCCGGTGTGGCACTTGGGAATAGAGATGGCCGACACGAGGACCGGGCAGGCCCCGGAGGGGCCAGACAATTTGCGCCATTCACAGTCCCTCATGAATGGCTAGCCCTACCCTGAAGGTTCTCACCTTAAATGTGAAAGGGCTCAATAACCCCGTGAAACGCAGGGCCGTCCTGTCTTTCTTAGAAAACTCCGGGGCGGAGATCTGTCTGCTCCAAGAAACTCACCTACTTTCTAAAGATTGGCACAGGATGCGATCAAGGGCCTTCCCGATTCAGCACTACTCGTCAACCCTGGAGAAGAAAGCGGGGGTGGCATTGCTGGCAGCGTGCCACTTTAAGGGGACGGTGGGGGAAAAGGTAGCTGACATTAAAGGGAGATTTTTAGCCCACACTGTCCATATAGGGGGGTTGGATATGGTGGTAGGCTCTCTCTATGCACCGAACACCAGACAAGAACCATTCCTTAGGGGGGCTCTGGCAGACGCACTGCAACCCAACACTAAAGCCATATTGGTGGGCGGGGACACAAACCTGGTGATGGACCCCACTATAGACTGGTCCGGCCACCGACAGGGGTTTGCCGGGGCGATCTCACGAGAAGGGAGTCAATGGCTGACGGACGAGGGGTTCGTGGACCTGTGGCGCAAACACCATCCCGCTGACCCAGGATACACTTTTTACTCCCACGTGCACCGAACTTACGCATGTATCGACCACTTTTTTGGCACCGCGGACGTGTCCCCCCTGATAGAAGAGGTGGAGGTGCTCCCGGCCGGCGTTGTCGGACCACGATGCGCTCGTAGTGCACATACATGCCCCTAGGGTCGCGCAAAAGAAAGGCAGATGGCGCCTCAATGATGCACTCTTGCAGCATGAAGGGGTGATGCAGCGGCTACGGGACCGCATCACGGAATATCTACAGACCAACGCCACCCCTGAGGTATCCCTAACTGCGGTGTGGGGGGCGCTTAAAGCGGTGGCGAGGGGAGAATTGATCTCGGTAGCCGCGGCGGAAGCCAAGGGACGGAGGGAAAAAAGACAGTCCTTATCCACCCAAGTGCTTGAACTTGAGCAAGCCCACAGTCGGACCGGAGCCCCCAGGATCTGGAGGCAGCTTAAGGCGGTCAGGGCCCAGCTTGCCAGCCTGGACTTGGACCGGGCGGAATACGCGGCCCTGAGACTGCGCCACACTTACTATGTGGGTGGTGACAAGACAGGTCGCCTACTGGCGAACTGCCTTAAAGCCAAGGCCATGCGAGCGAAGGTCTCCTCCATCCGTACCCGGGATGGGACGGTCGTCCAAGACGATGACCACATAGCGGAGGCCTTCCGAGAGTTTTATGCCTCGCTGTATACGGCGGAGCCGCCTGCTGGGGGGGGTTTCCGCCGCCGCCTACCTCCAAGCCACGGAGATAACGCCCCTGGATGAACCCACCAGGGCCTCCCTAGATGCCCCCATCCGAACCGAGGAGGTCGTCTCCGCAATCGCACGTCTCAAGCCTCTGAAGGCCCCGGGCCCGGACGGCTTCTCGGCAAGCTTTTACAAGGCTTTCTGCCCCCAAATCGCGCCAGTCTTAACGAGGCTCTTCAACTCCTTCCAGGGCAGAGGCTCCATCCCACAAGACATGTTGGAGGCTGACATCGTGGTCCTCCCTAAGCCGGGCAAGGACCCGTCCCATTGCAAGGCGTACCGACCCATCTCCCTACTCAACCTCGACCTCAAACTGTTCACGGGCGTGCTGGCGGCTAGACTGGGCCCGTGCCTGCCGGGGATCATTGAACCAGACCAAGCGGGATTTATCCCCAACAGGCAGTGTGCAGACAATACCAAGCGCCTGCTTCATGTCATTGATAAGGCCCACTACAATGACTCCGACGCGGTCCTACTCTCTGTGGATGCCGAGAAGGCGTTCGACAGGGTGGACTGGGGATACCTGGACGCAGTCCTGGAGCGCTTTGGGTTCGGGGACCGGTTCCGCACATGGGTCGCTGGTTGTTATGCCGCCCCACAGGCCAAGGTCACAGTCAATGGGGTGCGCTCGAGGCCTCTAGACATCCGACGGGGAACCAGGCAAGGGTGTCCTCTTTCGCCCCTACTATTCGCTCTCTATATTGAACCACTGGCCCAGCGCATCCGGGACAACAGGTCCATTACAGGCATCCGGTTTGGTGGACAACCACAGACCATAAGTCTGTACGCGGGCGATATCCTGGCGGCCTTGGAGAACCCCCAGACGTCGGTACCGGCTTTCCTCTCGGAAGTGGCGAGCTTTGGGGATGTCTCGGGGTTCAAAATGAACGTGGAGAAGTCCCTGGTCCTGCCCCTAGGTCGGAACGCGAAGGCGGCGAGACAAGGCCATCAGACATACGGAGACCTCCAAGTTCAGATGACCATACTCTACCTAGGCATCTCCTTAACCCCGACTACGACTCAAACGGACGAGTACAACTATACTGCTCTACTGACGGCCCTGAAAGGGGATCTGGCACGATGGAGCCGTCAACCACTTTCGTGGTTGGGACGTGTGGCAGCAATAAAAATGACCCTACTGCCGAAGGTCCTGTACCTGTTCCAGACCATACCGGTCACTCCCCCACTCGGCGTGCTCAAACAGTTACAGGACGCCATTACACGCTTTGTGTGGGCTGGCAAGCGCCCGCGTCTGTGGAGAGACCTAAACACGCGTACCGCAGCGGAGGGCGGACTCGGGGTCCCCGACCTGCGTCGCTACTTCCAAGCGGCGCAACTCCGCTATCTCCTGGAATGGAGTAGGCCCGAGTCGGAGAAGTGGTGGTTGTTTCAGGACCGGGCCATGGGCCAGATGTCCCTCTGGAAAGTCCCATTCCTGGGACACAGAGACAGGCCTTCTTACCTCCGGAAATCGCCCATCACGCGCACGATAATGCAGGTCTGGGACAGAGTAGCGGTCCCGAAGGGCCTCACCACGTTCCCGTCCCCGATGTCCCCTCTGTTTGGGAACCCAGCGTTCCCCCCGGGATTGACCCCTGGGTCGTTCCCGCAATGGCAGGACTCTGCTTGCAAGGCGGCTGGAGATCTCTTTGACCCTACGGGCTTTATGCAGATGCGTACTTTGCAAGACGGCTACACTCTCCCGCAGATCCAGCGCTTCCAATACTTCCAACTCAGGCATTGGCTCACGGAGAGCGATGTGCTGCCCCACGTGAGCAGGCCCCTCACAGGCTACGAAAAATGGCTCCACACGAAAACGAACGACAAGCACGCAATCACTGACCTTCACGCGATGCTCGGACCGCCCCCCCCCCGCTGCGCGGTCGGTGGGACAGAATAGATGGGAACGCGAACTGGGACGCACCTTCACAGATAAGGAATGGCAGGACATATACTTCAGGGCTCACCATACCGCCCTCAATGTAGCCAGTAAAGAGGCGGCTGTGAAGATAGCGTATTACTGTCACCTTACACCAGCGCGGCTTCATCACAGCAACCCGCGCAGGGACCCCGGGTGTTGGAGGGGTTGTGGACAACAAGGGACACTAACTCACATCCTGTGGGACTGCCCAGAGGTTCAGGGATACTGGGTGGAGGTGCTCAAGAGCTTCGACACACACTTTGACACAGACATATCATCAACACATCCTTCGACACCGCCATCTTCCCCGAAAGCTGGAAACACGCCGAACTCAGCGCTCTACTCAAGAAACCAACAGCGGACCCCACCGACCTCAAGAACTACCGCCCCATCTCGCTTCTCCCGTTTCCAGCCAAAGTCATCGAGAAGACCGTCAACAAGCAGATGGCCGCCTTCCTCGAGACGAACGGATCCCTCGACCCCTCACAGTCCGGCTTCCGAGCCAAACACAGCACCGAGACCGCCCTCATCGCCGCCACCGATGACATCCGAGCCCTGATGGACAATGGAGAAACAGCGGCCCTCATCCTCCTAGACCTCTCCGCGGCATTCGACACGGTCTGCCACCGCACCCTAACACGGCGCCTCAGCAACATCGGAATCCGGGACAAGGCGCTGGAATGGATCATCTCCTTCCTCGACGGAAGAACACAGCGAGTCCGCCTACCACCGTACAAGTCAGAGGCCTCCGAAGTCATCTGCGGCGTCCCCCAAGGATCATCACTGAGCCCCACCCTCTTCAACGTCTACATGAGCCCCCTCGCGGCCATCGTACGCAAACACCACCTCAGCATCATCTCCTACGCCGACGACACCCAGCTGATCCTCTCCCTGACCAACGACCCCGCCGCCGCCAGAGCCAACCTGCACGAAGGGATGAAAGAGGTAGCCGAGTGGATGACGACCAGCCGCCTGAAACTGAACTCGGACAAGACGGAGGTCCTCATCCTGGGCTCTTCACCCTCCGCCTGGGACGACTCCTGGTGGCCTCCCGCCCTGGGCACCGCACCCAAACCGACAGACCATGCACGAAACCTGGGCTTCATCCTGGACTCCTCCCTCTCCATGACCAGGCAAGTCAACAGCGTCTCCTCGGCGTGCTTCAACATCCTACGCATGCTACGGAAGATCTTCTGGTGGATCCCCTCAGAGACCAGGAAGACCGTCACCCAGGCCCTCGTCACCAGCCGACTGGACTACGGCAACGCCCTCTACGCCGGGACCACCGCCAAGCTCCAGAAGAGACTCCAGCGGATCCAAAACGCCTCTGCCAGACTCATCCTCGACATCCCACGATCCAGCCACATCTCCGGACATCTGAGAGACCTTCACTGGCTCCCCATCAACAAGAGAATCACCTTCCGCCTCCTCACCCACGCACACAAAGCCCTACACGACCAAGGCCCGAGCTACCTCAACAGCCGAGTCAACTTCTACGCTCCCAAACGCCACCTCCGATCAGCCAACCACGCCCTCGCCGCCGTCCCCCGCATCCGAAGAGCGACTACAGGAGGAAGGTCCTTCTCCTACCTGGCCGCCAAGACCTGGAACTCCCTCCCGTCCGACCTGCGCCTAACCCAAGACCACCTCTCCTTCAGGAAGAAGCTGAAGACCTGGCTGTTCGAGCAGTAGCGGCACCCCCCTACCCAGCGCCTTGAGACCCTACGGGTATGTAGCGCGCTTTATAAATGTCACTGATTGATTGATTGATTGACATTCCCCAGTTTCCAGCATACACGCTTCTTGGCCTTCCCAATGCTATCACATTTCCTCTCAAATCGATCAGGGGAAGACAGATGGGGCTAGCGATGGGGGCAGCCACCCAACACATCCTTTCCTTGTGGGGCACCTCCAGGAAGCCTACTCACACGGGGTGGCTCCATCGCCTGTGGTACATTATGGGGATGGAGAAAATACAGGCCTCCCTCACTCAAAGCAGAGACGCATTCCTCAAGACGTGGCAACCCCTCGTTTCTCTCCTAGCGGAGGAATTTAACGAAATCACCTACCCAAAATACCTCAGGGTGCTCCGGCTCCCAGACGACTTTCGGGGGGAACCTCGATCACCCAACTAAATCCTGCCTATCCAATAGGCCTCATGTACATCGATGTCACTGCACTTGCCACACCGGGGAAAGGGAGTTGCGGGTGGGATGGGAGTGGGGGTGGGGGGGGGGGGGGGGAGGGTTGGCTGTTCATAGGACCGGATCGGAGCTTTGCTTCACCTATTGGGCTTCCCCAGCACCCATGGACACAATCTACATGGCACCGCAGGACTCTGCTGTTTGGGGAGGGTGGAATAGCTACAGTTTGTCGGGCGACTGCATGCACGCCTGTATTGTTGACGTGTCCTATGTCTGTCTTGTTGAAATTTCAATAAAAGATTTAAAACAAAAAAAAAAGACTGCATTCCTGGTAGCCATCACCTCTGCCAGGAGAGTGAGTGAGCTCCAGGCTTTTTCTTCTAAGCCTCCTTTCCTTTCCGTCCATCCGGACAAAGTTGTGTTGAAAACACGTCCTTCTTTCCTGCCCAAGGTGGTTACAGCCTTTCACATCGGGCAGTCCATCTCCTTGCCCACCTTCTTTCCGCCTCCACATCCTTCCAAGGAGGAAGAGACGCTCCACCGTCTGGACCCAAAACGTGGGCTCTCCTTCTACCTTGATCGCACATGCCAGTTCCGGTTGGACGACCAGCTCTTTGTTGGTTACGTGTGTGCGAAGAAGGGGCAGGCGATGCACAAACTGACAATCTCTCGTTGGGTCGTGTTGTGCATCAAGGTCTGTTACTCCTTGGCTAAAAAGGAGCCTCTTGTTGGGCTGAGGGCCCATTCCACTCGGGCCACGGCGGCTACTACTGCCCTGGGTCGGGGAGTCCCCTTGCAGGACATCTTGTCAGGCAGCTACGTGGGCCTCGCTGCACACGTTTGCTAGACACTACTGCCTGGACAGCCAAGTCCGGAGAGATGGCTTTTTCGGCCGTTCCGTTCTCCAGGACTTTCTGGTGTGATCTTGGTCCGCAGACCCACCACCGTGGTTGGTATTGCTGGGGTGTCTATTCTAAGGTAAGGAATCTAACACTAACCTGTTTCTTTCAATTGCACAAGTTACTTGCCTTCGGTAACGATATATCTGTAAGAGACAGTAGTTAGTGTTAGATTCCTTACCGCTGAACCCATCCTCCCCGTTCTGCGGACCAATATCTAGGACTTAGGTTTTTCTCTTTGAGGGCCCTAGTTTTATGGCACCAGTGTCGGTCTCTGGCGTGGCTCTGCGTTCCTGGCGCGGAAAGCTATGTAGAAGAACTGACATCAGCGCGCGAGGGCGGCGTCTAAGTACTCCGACGTCATCCCGGCGACCACGACGACGGACGCGGAGCCGCAGACGACGCCTACCGACTCACAGGGGTACTGCTACGCAAAACTTTCCGGATCCAGTCTGATACCTGGGGATAGTCGAAGGTAAGGAATCTAACACAAACTAGTGTTTCTTATAGATATATCGTTACCGAAGGTAAGTAACTTGTGCATCAGGAAAAAAGGTGACCCTGCTATTGTCGATGGTTATTGGCGGTGCTGCTCTCACTGTTTGTAGATGGCATCGCTGTCGTGGAAGTTGAACATTCTTGCGAGTAGAGATCGGGGCATCGCCCCGGTTCTAGGCCTCCCACCAGGGACGCGATGCTCTCGCTCAATGGAGAAGCACTTGGAAAGGCCACATGGCTGAAGTTGTTTAAGGATCAGTTCCTCCACGAATAGGTCGGCCGCTTGCCCCTCCGCCCGCTCCGGAACTTCCAGGATACAAACGTTATTTCTTCGCATGCGGCCTTCATAGTCCTCTAGTTGCAGGGTTAGAGCTTCCTGTGCGTTTTGTAGTTCTGATACTTGGCATTTAAGTAGATCCGAGTCAGATTTCAGCTCCTTAGTGGTTTCTTCAATCTCGCCTACTCAGTCCGACATTTTCCGCATGTCTGCCCTGATGAGGGCCACCTCTTTGGCCACCGTAGCGATACTGGATTCAAGGGAGGAACGAACCCGCGTTATGGCCGCCCGGATGTCTTGCAACGTCGGCTCTGTCTGCTCTCCTTGGGATTTTGGGGTGAGTTGATCTCCCTCCTGGTTCTTGTGCCAGGCAAATTTATCAATTTTGGCCTGGACTGAACTGCGACATCCGCACCCTGACGCCATTGTGGTGGGTGAGGGCCTATGTCCGCCAATCAGCAAAAGAAAGAGGGGAGCCTGGAGAACCGTCCCAACCAGATACTCACCGCCACCTGCTGTGGGCGTCAGCCCACACCGGCCTGTCTGGTTTCTCCAGATAGGTGCTCTCCCTCCCCTGGAGAGAATCAGAACACAGGCCCATCCAACGCCACTCTCTGCCTGGGTATCAAGACGAGGGCGGGGGGATGAAAGCGACGCACCCTAAAAAGTAAATTTCAGGTTGGGTGCTTGAGGAGCACTGAGTGTCTTAACCACCCCCCCAAACCCTCCGGGCTGGGAACATGTCTGTTGCAGTTACTGTCTCAGGCATAGGTCATGCGCTCCATGGGTCCGGGCTACAGGCGAGAGACAGTTGTAAAGAGCTCACCACCGGCTCTGCGGTTCCTCTAGGTTCCGGGGGAATACTACAATATGGGGCCTGAAGACATGCCCAATTCCAGTCCTCTATCATCCACCGGTCGTACAGTCCAAGGCAACATCATTTTATTGCCAATTCTTGGGTTCTCTGGCAGCCCCGGGGGACACGATATGTAATCTGCCGGTGGACGAGGCTTCGATTGGCAGCCCTCCAGCCTGGTTATGTAGCGGAGCGGGCCCGGAGAGTTGAATGCGGGTATGGGGCCTTTACACCACGCTGCGACCCCGGCATTGAGTAGTGCGTGCGACCTGAGTGGTGCAGGGTGAGCGCCATGCGGCAGAAGCCCCGCGTTGGATAGGCGCCCGTCCCAGACCGCTAGAGCCACGGATTGCAGCGATACCAGGAGCGGACCTCCGGGCTGGGGACCGAATCTCTTGGCAGCCAAGGTGAGTGTTGGGGGTCGGGGATTTGTATTTAATCGGATTTTACGGGAGTGGCGCAGCGGAGCTCAGCTACCGTGCGGCCATCTCTCTTGGCATTTGGCCACGACCCCCATTAACAAGTTTTGAGTTAATAATTGGTTACAAATTGCAGCAAAGGGGCAATTTTCCTCCACATATTTAATGGAAAGATCCATTTTGATACTCCCTCCCTTATCTGGGAGTTTAGCATAATTATTACCTATTACCCCAAGACACTTAGCAGATGGTGCAGGGGTAGGTGCAGGGCCAAGGTTGGGAGGCCAATAATTATTGCTCCACACATTAGTCTTATTTTTCAACAGCTGTGCCGCAGTCTGATAAGTATTCATCTTCAGTTGATTAGTAGCCATCCAACTTACAATAAATCTCATGTTTTTTTGGGGAATGTTACATGAGATTCCAGAGTATTACCCATATGAAATAAAAGTTGGGAAATGTCTGCGTAATTATATATGCTACAGCCAAAGGTGGTCAGTGCACCAATTAAAGGTTTCATGTACAGGTTAACCAAATGTGGCAACGATGAGCCTTCAGGGACTCCACATTTAAATCCAATGGCTTTAGAGTTAAAACTTCCAAGTTTCACTGACTCTGCTTGATTTTCTAGAAAGGACTTAATCCACTCACGTGATTTGTGCTGCACCCCTGCCTCAAATATATGGTTAATCAAAATCCTTTAATCCACCTTATCAAAGGCTGCAGTGAGATGTAAAAGAACCAAGGCAATGTTGCTTCCACAGTCCTCTTCTCAGCGTAATTCATTTGGTACCAGTGGCGTCTGGTAACATTTTAAAGTGGTGAGGTGTAAAAATTGGGTATAAGTGTTAGGTCGCAATCTCGCAAAGTGCACAAGCCCGACCAACAGAAAGGTAGTTTGGAGGTGTCTTTCCCAGAGAAAAGTTGAAGAAACATTGACAAATGGTAAATTTTAAAGCAGATTTGAGATTGGAAGAATGTTTTTCTGATAGAGACATCTAGCCTCAGATTCCTTAACTTAGAATATCCTCCAGGCGCCAGACTGGATCCGGAGATTTTTCAGCAGTACCTCTGCGTGCCGGAGGATGGCGTTGCATGGCTACACCCTGGCGTCGTACACGGATATGACGTCAGTGTAGCCATATAAGTCCCTCCCGGCGCGCTGACGTCAGTTTTCTTCTTTTCCAGCGCAGATCCGGAAGAAGCAGTTCCTCTACCCTATTTCTGTTTCTTAGGCCTTACTGACGCCTTTTCGTGTCTGGGAACAGTGTGCCAATGCCTTCGGGCTTTAAGTCATGTGAGACCTGTATGCTGCAAATGTCAGCGACAGATTCGCACGCGATTTGTATGTGGTGCTTGGGTGAGCACGACTCCGTGGAGTGCAACGCCTGTCGGAAGCTGAAGTCCCTGCGGGAATGTAGAATTAAATTGTTGTCCACCCAGATGTCCCGTTCAGAGTCCAAGCCTCGCTGGTCTCCATTTCGAGCTGAGCCTCCTTTTCGGGCAGGTCACGGAGTCGTTCCCGAGGTCGTTGCTCCCCTCAGGTAAGCACAAGAAGAAGTCACAGAGCCCGTCGGGCTCACGTAGTCGTGACGTCGGTGGCAGCTTTTCCCGGTCTTTACTGGACACAGCCTCTTAGCAGTCGCCCTTGCCTACCCCCCATTTCCTGGGGTTGGGACGACTAGGACCCAGATGGAAGCCTATTATCAGGCTTTGAAAGGCTATCTTTAGGTCGACCCCTCTCCCTGGCGTACTTTCGGGCCCCACAGAGGTGGTAGGGACTCAAGACTGGGAGGTCGCCGGGGGGTTCGCCTACGCCCAGTGTTGCTTACTCGCTCTTCGGAACATGTTGATGTGGAGCAATTGCAGGCCCTTTTCCCGTCTCAGGCTGCAAAGCCTGTGGCTTTTGGTGGACGTGTTAGCCTGCAACCATGCCCTAATTATGATATGCTGTCGCCACCTAGAATGGCCTGGAGGCTAGTGCAGTGTTTACACGAGTTGTTCACAAAGCTGCTGACATATTACAGTTCCAGCCTCCTTCTGTCTCTCTGTTCAATGCCTTGTTTGATCTGCTGCACCAGGCCAACGTGGATGTCTAGCCCTTGCTGTTTCCACCTGTTTTAGTCAATCTTTATTGACAGATTAGTTCTCTTTGGAACTTGGTGGGGTTCAGTCGCAGACCCTCCTCCAATAGGGTATAGCTTTGGTATCTATTCTAAGTTAAGGAATCTGCGGCTAGATGTCTCTATCAGATGATGAAGTTACTTACCTTCGGTAAAGATGTATCTGGTAGAGACACAGTCTAGCCGCAGATTCCTTAACTCTCACCCATCCTCCCTGCTCTGTGAGGACCTTTTTAGGTTGGGTTCTTCCCACTGGTCTTAATGCCTATGGTCTCTGTCTTCATGTGTGTTCATCCTTTGCATCCTTCCCAGGTCAGGATGTCTTATTCTGTTACCTGTTGTTTCTCCTTCCATTTTCGCAACTAGGTGGTGGGCTCCTATATCCATCCACGGTCTTGCACCCTGATTCTTTTCCAGTGTGGAGATTGGTCATGTCCTTATTAAGAGACATTTTCTCCATTAGTTTGGGGTCTATTTGACCATGCTACCCATGCTAAAATCAATTGGTCATATTTAGTACGTATGGTTGCACATTCTCTGTTGCCGAAATGTTGTCAATTGCCATAACTTCATGCTGTTACAGTCTTGTTGTCCATTACAATGACATTCATGTGGCCGCAGACTGCTTGTTGTTTACCATAACATTCATTCCCATTGCTGTTTTGCTTCATAAGAGGGTATGGTTCTTCGCTTCTGCAAGTTTCTATGGGTGAGTACTCTGCTTTCTCCCTTCAGTTCCTTACAGTATGACAGGTTTTCTCTACAATGCATTGTGATGTTTCTCATCATTTTATCATATATTATCGTTGTTTCAAAGATTTTAAATCTTTTTTAGCGCGGGGCATGGCTTGGCGCGTCAAGATTGCGGTCGAACTCTAAGAGTGCTCTGGAAACCTTCTTCATCGGCACCAAGATCCACTGTCATCAGCCCACTGCAAACTCTCTTACCAGCTGCTCCGGACTCTGTCCTGTCGCGTGTTGCCTGACAAGGTGCCTGCTGTCATCCTGCCTCTCTGCAAACTCGACTTTTCTTCCTCGGCCACAGACTCACCGTACCCGCGAGATGGTGGCGGCTGTCCCTTGTGGCTTTCTGTGTCCTGGTGCCTGTTGAAGCAGCCTGCCTGGGGGCACTCGCAGGCCCTGATGACCTGCCCGGGTTCCCCACTGGCAGACTCCCCGCTGGCGGGGACATGGACTGCCTGGTTTTCTCCTGATTTGGGCCCGGAGACGGATCTCTCCTCTGCCCGGCTTGCTGACACCGCCGGCCCTCCCTGCAGAGGCGGATACCAGAGCGGCATATCGGCCACTAGGTCGCGTGGCTGAGTCCTGTACCCGGAGTCCATTCCTGTGAGCGGCCCGCCACCTGTGCCCCGGACCGCTGGGCCTGATCCCTGAGGCCTACCAGGAGGCTTGGGCTCCCCGTGACTCCTGCCCCGACCGGCCCTGCTCCTGCCTGCTGTCTGGGCTGCCGCTGCATCGTCCGGGCCCCCTTACCCCTCCTTTTCGGCGCTTCCCTGCGGCACCCCCTACAGATTCTGGGCCTGTTGGTCACTCCAGAGCCCGGTTGCCGGCTGGGCTGGGCTGGGCTGGGCTGCGGGGGCAGCCCCCCTGCTGGAACTTGTGGACACACCAGCTGTATCTGCTGGGGCTGCCTCGCCTCTGGTGCCCTCCCGTTAGTGCTTGGAGAGTGCTGCTGTGCTGCGAGATTCTGCCTGGACAGGACTTGCGGCCGGCAGATTGCTCCCTTTACATCTGGCCTTCACCACGGAACAACTCTACGTGGAAGTGGGTGCCGTCTGCACCTGCGATTGGGGTTGTGGGGGGACTCTGAGCTATATCCTGCTCCCACAACCCCCCGCTCCACGTTGTGACCCCTGGGGGCCTGGTTCCTGTCCTGCGGCTTTCCGCCCCTGACCCCTGCTCAGTGCCTGAAGGCACTGGCATAGGGAGGACGTGCCGGTGCTTGCTGTAAGGAACAGTTTGAAGCTCCCAGTATCTGGCTGTCTGGGCTGGCGCTGCTGGCCCCGCAGTCCAGCAGTGCATAGGGGCCTCCAACGAAGACGTGGTTGCAGCCGCTTTTATCACTGCTGGGGGTCCTGGCCCTGGGGTACCCCGGGGGTTGGTAAGTGCCCTCTATTATCGGCCGCACCCATCGAGCGGCAGGGGGATTCCCGGTGCTGACCTCCCCCTCCTCCGTGCATTGGCTGCCTCAGTGCCTTATCTGCTGGGCCCGGCCCGACCCCACTGACTGGTCACCGGATCCTACCTGCCTCTGACCGGTCACCGGATCCTACCTGCCTCTGACCTAGGAGAACTGTCGTACGGGCTGCCCCCATCTTGTGGGTGGGCCTGGTGACGGGGCGGAGCCGGCCTCACTCACGGAGCGACTGGGGAGACCCCCCCCACCTTATCTCTCCTTGGACCTGGCGGTACCCACTTCGGCGTTGAGGGGGCGGCGTCCCCCCTGATTCGGCCGTCGTTTCGGGCAGCAGGGGAACAGTCTCTGCATTGTCCGGACTAGTCCCTTAGCATTGAGAGCTGGTGCCTGGGTGGATTCGGTGCCCGGGCCTGAGCATTGACGGCTTGGGTATTGGATTCTTCCCACCGGGGATCATCGGCCTGGGCCTGTCGACCTACTGAGACTCTTTTCTTGAGCTCGCGGCGGCGATGGGTCGCGACCGCCCCCCGCGTACACCCGCCACCCAGACCCAAACTAAAATGGACCAATACACCACCGCTGACCGTAGTCAGGCGAAGGGGGCTACTGGTGGCCCCCACCTCGACAGGGGAGACCTTTCGACCATCCTACAGGCCATCACCACCTCTCAGGCCTCAGTGTAAGGTAAGATTGGCGAGGTGCGGGTGGAAGTGGCCCTTATCCGGCAAGACCTGCTCAATGCCACAGCGAGAATCTAGGAGGCTGCGTCGCACCTCTCCACGGCTGAGGACGAGCTGTGTCAGTTGAAGACCCAGGTGGCACACTTACAGACTCAAACCTTGGAACTGCATCGGTGGACTGAAGAGGTGGAAAACCTCTCCTGGCGTAACAATTTCGGACACCTTTGTATAGACTTGGGTGAAGTCATGGATACCCAAAGACTCTACCTCTGTGTGGTTCGCTATCTAACGTGCCCACTGCGCCCTGGCGCCCAGACCTCCTCCCAGGGCGCCATATCGTCACCTCATCATTCAAGTTTCCGGGACAGGGATGCGATCCTAAGGGAGGCGGGGGCCAAGGCCCCCTGAAACACCAAAATAATACAATAATGTTTTTTCCAGACTACGCGAAAGAAGTACAGGCCCAACGCTGTACCTACACGGAGGTCAAACTTGGGTCTGCGATATGGTCTTCTCTTTCCGGCCCATCTCAGAGTAGTCTTCCAGGGCAAAACAGTTTTCTTTGACACCCCACAAGCGGCCTGGACTTGGCTTACGGAGGAGCGCCCACTATGGACCCAGCCCCTTTCCCCCACCGCCTTATCGATATCTCCAAGGTCGCACCCACCTCCTCCCAAACCACAGCGGAGGCACAATCAGTCCCGCAGGAGGGGGGACCGGAGGGGAGGGGGCTTCATGCTCACTGGGCGCTGGGTCCCACCTGCTGGTTTCCTCTGAGGCCCCTCCGGCTCCTGACTGCCAAAGCTGAGCAGATTCCCTGATTGATTTAAGCCGTGGCCCTGACCTGTCTGCATCGCTACGTCCCGTCCTATCGGACTCCGACCTATCAAGAAGTCCTGCACTCCGGGGATCCGGCGACGATGGCAAAACCAGACGACGGAGGCCCGAGAGACTGGAATTGAGACATAACTCTTTGATGTTTTTTTCTACCACATGGCTGATGACGTTTCGACATCTGTATATATGGAGGGGTCCATCATTGCCTCGATCTGCCCTGCTAAGCTTTTTAGATTAGCTCTCTGTTATTGTTAACTTTTTCCTTTTCAGGGCTACAGATGCTTCATTTCTGGAAGTATAGGGTGGGGGTGTTGGGTGGGGCTGGGGGGGAGGGAGATCCGTTGCCCTCTGGACCTTATTTCGCTCGGCTTTGTTTGAGCAGCTGTTCTTTGTTTTTCATTACAGTTCAACACACGCACACATCATCACCATCGACATGGGGCATATCACCATGCGCAAGCCACATCCTCCTATCCTAGCGGCGAGGGCCCAACTTGCCTGGGACCCAGGCCCCCCCCAGTCCTCCCTATCCCCACGCCAGCTGCTCCGCAGATGCCCACTCACAGTAGATCCCTCCATGTCTTGTCGTAGAACGTAAATGGCTTGCTAGACCGTATCAAACGTGCAGCAGTCTTCAGGAGCACCCAACGCCCGGCGCCTGACGTCGCCCTCCTTCAGGAGACACACCTCCTGGGAACCCACTGCTCCTTTCTTGCCCGATACGGATTCGATGGGGTCTGGCAATCCGGTTTCACGCGAGGCTCCCGGGGGGGGTGGCCATACTGATTCGGAGAGGTCTCCCATTCACCCCAGTGCATGTGACGACCGACACACAAGGCCGCTATGTGGCCGTGTCCGGTAGGCTTGAAGGACAGGTCCTCAGCATACTATCGACATACATCCCTCCAGCCACACCACCCTCTACATAACCTTACAGAGGTAATCTCCGCCCTGCCCCAGGGCCAGACAATTATTGGGGGTGACTTCAACGCGGTTATGCAGCCATCCCTTGACACAACCTAGTGATCCCTCCTCATCACGCCACACCTCTTCTAAACAGCTTTCAGACTGGTCCTCTGCCCTTGGTTTGTGTGACGCCTGGAGGATTTGGAACCCCCGCCTGAAACAGTACACTCACACGGCCCACCATACCCACTCCCGCATTGACTGTATCCTTCTCCCTGCCACCGACTGCCAACTGGTCTCTGGTGTCTCTATTCTCCCATATAGAATCTTAGATCACTCTCCTATCTCCCTTCACTTGGGACATGCCACTGGTGGGGTGCGTATGGCTTGGCGGTTCAACGCATGGTTCTTGCAAGACACAGAGATCAAAGATGTGCTTGCGGTTGAATTGAAGCACTATTTTCTGGTTAACAAGGGCTCGGTCCCTTCTTCAGGCACACTGTGGGAGGCCAGTAAGGCTATCCTACATGGTGTGGCCAGAGGTCTGGTTCACAACAAACGGGCGGCGCAGGCTACTCATCTGACCCAGGCACAAGCTGCACGCCTGGAGTTAACTCCTGGAGACACAGATAAGGCCCATCCCACTAGACAGCTCGCGATGCTCCGAGAGGAGATCCGCCAGATCTCCCTAGAATTGGCAAAGACGCTGTAGGATTCCTCTGTGGCCAGTGTGTATGGCTGGGGTGACAAAATTGGAAAGTTGCTTCACAACTTGGTCTCTTACCCCAAGGCCAGCCAAATCATCCCTGAAGTCTGTGACTCTGCTGGTACCCACCACTGTACCCCGCAAGCTATCGCACAAGCTTTCGCGGGTTACTATGCCCAGCTCTACTCAGCCTGGTCCCCTGGAGCCTCCTTGGCTGAACTGTTGGAGCGGGCAAAGGGCCAGCTCCCCTGCCTTGCTCAGGCCGAATCGACGGACCTTGACCTTCCCTTTACTCCGGAGGAGATACATGGCACGATCTCCCTTTTACATTCTGGATGGCTTCCCGCAGGAATACTATGCGACGTATCGTGACTTATTGGTTCCCCACTTGGTTGACCTCTTCCAGCACATGGTCGAGATGGGCTCCTTCCCTTCGGAGACTGATGTGGCCACTATTATAGTCTTTCCAAAGACCCAACCACCCTCCCTCTCCTGTGTGGATTACTGCCCGATCTCCCTCATTAATACAGAAATTAAAATGTTTCCCACTGCCCTGGCTCAACGTCTTCATCCCTTGCTGCACGAATTGATCCACCCGGACCAATGCGGCTTCATACTTGCCCGCAGCACCCGGCACTGCATACGGCGCCTCCACCTTGCCCTCACCCATCGCCACCTCCTCACCCTATACCTGGCCCGCTGCTCATCGATTTTGAGAAGACCTTCGATACGATTGATTGTGGCTATTGACTGGGTCTGATACCGTTCGTGTCGGGGCCAACTCATGAGAAGGGGCATACCCTGGATCAGGTGTTTTCGTCTGTCCCTCTTATGGAGGTTGACACCCTGCCGGTGCTCTGGTCCGATCACAGGCTGATCAGATTTTCGGTGCTGGAGAGTGCGCGGCCGGATAATAGTGCCTCGGTCTTGTCTAGACCGGCCTCGAGAGCGCTGCACAGAGTGACACCTGACATGCTGGAACAGGCGCTTCTGGATCACCCTTGTCATCTTTTGGGCGATCTGGATAGCGACACTGAGGCTCTGCAGCTGTGGCTCATTGATAGGCTGGACGATCTGGCCCCCAAGGCAGCCCCCCGATCCACGGTGGCACGGCAATCTGCACCGTGGTTTACGGAGGCTCTTCGTGTGGCTCGCAGCGAATGCAAGGTGGCCGAGAGGGCCTGGCGACGTTTGTATGATGGGGAGGCTAAACTCGTCTACAAGGCGGCGGTGAAGGCCTACCATTGGGACATTCTAGGAGCTAAGAGGGACTATTTGGCTAGGAGGATCGAGGCATCCGCGAACTCCTGTAAGGAGATCTTCACCATTGTGAAGGAGTTCACGACCCCTAGTTCCCAATTGCCCCCTTTAGTTTCTTCGGATACGTGGGCAGGTGATCTTGCCGGCTTCTTTACTAATAAGATCAAGGCGATTCAGGCCTCCTTTGTGGAAGGACCGGAGGATGGAAGCGGCGTCACCGGGGCTGGGTGCGGACTTCCGCACACACCGGCGGCGGTGCTGTCTGATTTTCCTGCTGTTTCCAGCGATGTGTCCAGGCAGCTGTTGGCCAATTTGAAATCTGGCTCGCCACTTGACCCCTGCCCCGCCAAATTCTTGGCTGGGATGGCGGAGGTGGTGAATCCGCTGGTTAATCCCATCCTCAACGCCTCTCTGAGGGAGGGGAGGGTCCCTAGCTCTTGGAAAAGAGCAATGGTGATCCCCCTCCTAAAGAAACCGGGTCTCGACGCCGAGGCTCTGGCCAATTATAGGCCAATTTCACTTCTTCCGGCCCTCACGAAGATCACGGAAAAACACGTCCACGGTGTCCTGTCACGCTTTCTGGAAGCTAACAATCTGCTCCACCCATCTCAATCCGGTTTCCGCCCTAATTTTAGTACGAAAACGGCATTGCTAGAGGTCACTGAGATCATCAGGGAGACTCTGGATGTCGGCGGGAGGGCCATGCTGGTCATGTTAGATCTATCGGCGGCCTTCGACACCGTCCCCCATAGGGCGCTCTTAGCGAGGCTTTATGACATCGGCCTTAGGGGGACGGCGCTCAGGTGGTTTACATCCTTCCTTGAAGGCCGCCGCCAGACGGTCTGGGTTTCCCAGAGCTCTGCCGAGATGCCGCCATTGGGAGTTGGGGTTCCACAGGGTTCTGTGTTGAGCCCCACGTTGTTTAACATCTTTATGTCCCCTTTGGCGGCCTTGGTGGAAGCATATGGGGCCCAGATCGTCTCCTACGCCGACGACACGCAACTCCTCTTCACATGCGGGAAAGACCAGGAGTTTGATGGAGGGAGAATTCGGGACTGTCTTACATTGGTCTTTGACTGGTTCCAACGGAACAGTCTAAGGGCCAATTCTAGCAAGTCCGAGGTTCTATTCTTCGGTTGCGTTGTCGATCCGGAGTGGCAGCACTGGTGGCCGTCCGACATGAGCCCTCCTGCACAGTCTTCCTTGGTGGCTAAAAATCTGGGTGTCAAGCTGGACAACCAGCTGTCGCTGCGAACACATATTCTGGGTCTGGCTGGCACCTGTTATGGAATTTTGAAAATGCTCCGTAAATTCCTGCCCCTGCTGTCTGAGGAGCACAGGCGTATTACTGTGCAGGCTCTCGTCGGCTCTAGGCTAGATTATGCTAATGCCCTCTTCCTTGGCCTCCCTGATTACCTAGTTCAGCGCCTACAAGTGGTACAGAACTCTGCCGCCCGGGCTATCTTTGGCCTGCGTAGACGAGCCCGAGCTTCCGGGCTGCTACAGGCGCTACACTGGCTGCCTATCCGGAAGCGGATCCAGTTTAAATCCCTGACTCTGATGCACAAAGCCCTGTTTGGATCAGGGGCTGGATACCTGCGGCGGAGACTGGCCTTTTATCGACCAGTCCGCTCCTTGCGCTCGGAATCCCTTTACAAAGCGGTGGTCCCTCGGGTGAGGAAGGCCCGCACGGGAGGGCGCTCTTTCAGCTGCAAAGCTCCACAGCTGTGGAACTCGCTTCCTCTTTCGCTGCGCAGCACTGCCAATTTGTTCCAGTTCAGGAAGAGCCTGAAGACCTGGCTTTTTAATCTTTAGGCTGTTCTTATTGTTTCAGTTTCAGTTCTTTTTCTCATTCTTTTTGCTGTGTTGTGTTATTTTTATTCTGAGCTGCAGGTGGAAAGCGCCGGGACACTCTTTTCGAGTAGCCGTGCGCTATACAAGAACGCTGTAACATAACATAACATAACATAACATATTTATAGGACGTTCTCACCATGATGGGATTCAGCCCACTCTTTTGAAGTCTCATCCGAGTCCTGAACTCCAACCCGACAGCACGAGTCCTGACCATTGGCGCCTTTTTGGAAGTGTTTTCCATCCGGAGAGGCACCCATCAGGGGTGCCCTCTCTCGCCGCTCTTATTTCCGCCAGCGATGGAACCCCTGGTCTGCTTCATACACAATGACCCCCGAATTAGAGGATGGTTTTGGGACCCCCATCAGGTCGATAAAATTGCCCTGTACGCGGATGATGTCCGACTTATCCTAGCTGAACCTGAAAGCTCTGGCCCAAGCTGTCTGGAGATGCTCCAAGCCTTTGAGAATGTAGCGGGTCTGCAGCTCAATCCGGCGAAATCCACTCTGGTCCCCCTCCATCCATCAAGAGCCTGTTTCGACTGGCAATCCACCATCCCCCTACGGAGACAGTCGTTTAAATATCTTGGGATCTGGGTGACCTTGCTCCCGGAGCTAGAATGGGCTCTCAACCTTACACCCCTGGTCACGAAAGCTAAAGCCGACCTTACGCGTTTGCAATCCCTCCCACTTAACCCCCTCGGAAGAGGGGCTCTTTTTAAAATGATGATTCTCCCCCAATTTTTTATACATTCTTCAGAACATCCCCTTTCATCTCCCGGGTGGTTGGCTCAGTGAGTTTGATGGGGTACTTACTAGGTTCTTATGGGCGGCGGGGGGAGGCCGCATATGGCCTTGGCTCCCTGCCGGATACCTCCCTTTGACGGTTGCCTGTGTGTGACCAATCTTCACCTCTACTACTTGGCCACTAGACTCATTGTCGTTCACGACTGGTTCGCTGGAGGCTGGTCTGACCCGGCTTACTGGACCGAGCTTAGGACTATGGACTTTCCACAACTCCAAGCCTACTTGTACGGTGCCCCCATACTGCATACTATCCCACCTATCATTAGGGCAGTCCTAACGGCCTGGCGCTCTGCCCTGTGCTACACGAGATGGGACAAGAAGCTTCCTCAACATACGCCTCTATGGAACGGCACTTGGTTACACGAAGCATGGACCCTCCAGGGGTTTTGTCGGTGGGATCAGATTGTGATTTAACTCCTAGGGGACATTTGGGTGGGGAACCACGTTAGGGCCTTTTCTGATCTGCAACAGTGCCACTCTCTTCAAGCCACCTAATTTTACAAGTATTGCAAATCTGGCACCCCCTTGCTATGCATATCCCACCAGGCACCCCACTCCCTGAATTCAGTCCACTAGAGGCCCAGGTCATGATAGGGAACTTGGGTAGAGGAGGGTTGTCACGGATCTACCGCTCCCTCGTGATCAATGGCCCTGCGACCCTAGACTCGCTACGCACCCGCTGGGAGGGGTGGCTGGGTCCTCTAGAGGAAGCAGACTGGAGAGACACCCTGATGGCCCTCAAAACTCTGACGACCTCCTCTAAGCTACATCTCATCCAACTTCATTACCTTCACATAGCATACTTCACACCTGCGTGCCTACAGAGGGCAAGACTACGCCCCTCCCCCGACTGTACACGATGCGGCCAAGCTCCGGCTGATTTTTATCACATGGTATGGCTGTGCCCTGCTCTCGATTCATTCTGGGCGGGTGTGGAATCTGAGCTCACACAGACTCTGGGATGGTTGGTCCCTCACAATCACCTACGCCTTCTCCTAGGAGTCTTTGATGGCCTGGACGGCTCTAGAGCCGACAAACGCTTATTGGGCACTGCGGTTGCGGTCATCGAGAGATATTGCAGCGGCCTGGTCACAGGCCACTCCCCCCCCCCCCGACCCCCCCCACCCCCTACCGTACGCAAGTGGTGATGGGGGGTGGACTGGTGCGCGGCCCAGAAGGAATCCCTCTTTGAAGCCCGGGGATGTCCTGAAAAATTTGAAAAGGTTTGGGGAAAGTGGCTAAATTTACTGTTCTGAATGCTATGTATGTCTTTCTCCTGTATCGCTGCATTGCCGTTTCCCATGAGATGGCTTGTTCGAAGGTCTTGCATTTCGGCCTGGTCTCCTGTTGTCTACTGGCGATGGACTTTGACATATTGCGCATGCCAATGCTGTCTTAGTATTTTTTTTTCTTTTTTTCTTTTTCAAATGCTAATAAATTTGATTATCAAAAAAAACATTTTTTGGGGCACACTGTTTGCACACTCTCACAGTTTTAGCAGTGGCCCCGCATTGTGGCGCGGAAAAGTTTCACAGTAGAAAATTGACGTCAGTGCGCCAGGTATCGACTTTTATGGCTCCAGTGACGACGTCGCCTGGCACACAAGGGACTGCGGAAAAATATCCAGATCCAGTCTGGCGCCAGGAGGATATTCTAAGTTAAGGAATCTGTGGCTAGACTGTGTCTCTACAAGATACATCGTTACAGAAGGTAAGTAACTTGTTCACCAGTTACTGTAGTGAGACAATTGGGCAAAAGTACTATGGAAATGAAACTATAGAAATGTTTCACATGAGAAATCTGAAGACTTGGCAGCTATAAATAAACACTTTGACTGTCAGATCACCATAGTAATTGCTTCAAATGTGAAAGTAACCGTCCAAAATTCAAACCAGCATTCCCTTCTTTATTTTTGCTCTACACACTTCCGCAGGCAGCAGTCCCTAGGGAGGAACACATTCCAGCTCACAATTTGGGACTTCTCAAAAATTGAACCAGCAATTAACAGAACTTTTGGTTGCGATATTAAAGGATTCACTGGTTTGGACACCTTCTCAGGCATTCATACAATGAAATCTCTTAACTTCCCAAGACTCTCCAGCCTGCAGTTTTCATGCTGCCAGTGCACCATATACAGAGATCTTTTATCCTGTGCTGAAGATGGTGCAACCCTGTCACATAAACACAATGAGGCACTGAAGAAATATTGCTCGAGCTTCGTGATTACTGTTGAATGCCGATGTATTTTTAAGCTGAACAATACTCCAGAAATCAATAATAATCACGAAGCTCAAGTGATAGAAAGGGCTACTTGTGTTCAGGAACCTTGCTGCAGTACCAGAAATATTTGCACTGCAGTTGTGCAGGGATGAGAAAGTCTTGTACCTGTTGTTAATTAATGCATGTAGAATTGACATTTGTTAAAAACTTTTAAACTAAGAACAAAATATTTTGAACTGCACAGCAGAGGTATAGCAGAAACGTCCCATAAATACTTCATTTGCACTTTTGCTCATTTCATTGTTCACTTCTTTCATTTGTTGTGTCAAGAATGCACCAGTTCTCACTTCTATGGCTGTTTTTCCCCAAGCACAGTAACATGCTTCAACACTATGGTGAAGCGAGGACCCCATACCTATTTACACCAGTCACCATGTGCTGCAACTGGAGGGGCTTCCTTTCTGGGTATCCTGTCTGCTCTCTCTGACACCAGACTTCAGGCAGCTATGTCCGATATGACCGAGGGAATGAGCCATAACTCCCAGGTAGACCCACACCTGAGGCTCGGCACCAGGATGGCTGGTCCCTGCTTCATCTAGCCAACACCGATCTCACATGAGGTCAACACTGACTCTGCACCACTCCTTACTCATTAATATAATTGAAAGTCTTATAGACAAAAGTTGGCAACCTTTTTATTTCACATTTTTCTTAATAAATTGAAATAATGTGGATGCCATCCACATTCCTTCCATTTATTATGTAAATGTGAAATAAGTATGTTGCCAGCTCAAGTAAATTTTTTACATAAGTCTTTCAATTATCTTAATGAATAGGAAATGGCACAGAGAATCGAATAGTGCTTAGTGCTTTTTCCTTTTTTTCTCGAACCTCCGGTTCACCTCGTGTACTACGTATATACATATTTACACAGTAGGGAGCTATAGTCTTACATAAATATGTAATTTGGAAGAGATATCTAGCCGCAGATTCCTTACCTCTGAACTTCCAGATGTCAGGCTGGCTCCGGAAGATTTTTGATAGCAGTACCTCTGCGCGCCGGTAGATGGCATCGATTGACTCCGCCTGATGTCGTTGGCGTCGTGTTCGTCACCTTCATAGCATCTGCGTTGTCAATATAACTTACTCCGGCGGGCTGACATCCATTCTTTTCGCGCCAGCCAGCGCAGATTCATCAAAGAGAACTACCCTCTGTCATTTTTTAACAGACTTTTTTTACATTTCCTTTCGGTGTGTTAGGGATGTTTAGCAAGAAGACGTTGGGGTTCAAGCCATTTGGTGCCTGTCACCAGGCCATGTTGGTCACGGACCCCCACCTAGTATGTCTCTGATGCCTGGAGCGCGACCACCTGGGCAACTTTGCACACGTTCGCGAGACACTGTTGCCTCAATTCTCAGGTTTAAGGGGTGGGCCTGTTTGGCTGCTCTTTCTTGCAGGATTTCTTGGTTTAAACCTTTTCTGCAGTCCCACCTCCGGGAAGGTATTGCCTGGATATCTGTTCAAATGTAAGTAATCTGGGGCTAAATGTATCTATCAGATGGACAAGTTACTTACCTTCAGAGACATGATCAAGCCGCAGGTTCCTTACCGACCCACCCATCTTCCAGCACTGCGGAATTGCTTTTAGTGTCAGGGTTGTTCCCCTTCAGGGCCCTAGTTATCTTTTTTTTAATAACCAGTTTTATTGCCATTTTAAAAATTGCAAGGTAAACATAGCACCACTTTGATATACATTAGACATTTCAATACATTTGCAAGTGATTTCCCCTTTCTGTTTGGTTGAAACGTTAGCCCACTCGTGTTGTGGAGACTCAGTCCAGCGGCCCCATCCATTTGCCCCATACCCGCTCATATTTATTTGGGCACCCTCTCGCTTCATATGCAGCTTTCTCTTGGATGGCACACCAATCTACCCCTTTCCTCCACTTAGCCATCAAGGGAGACATCAAGTTCTTCCAGGCCGCTGCAATGTCTCTTTTAGCTATCAAAATAGAAAAACTGGGTGGAGTGTAAGGAGTATGTCTGCAGTAGGGCCCGAAAGGAGAACAAGTGCTCCCCTTTCCATATGTCTCCTAGGCAGGTTATGCCAATCAAATCCCAATTTTGGAAGCCTGACAGTATTGCAACTTCTCTCAACGAAGTGCTGTGCCACAGCAGTGTTTGTCGTGAGAGCTTAGTGTCCCAGCGGATGTGTCGCAGTGCGGAGTACCATGCTAAGAAAACTGTGCAGGTAACTATTGGTAAATTATGAGAAATTGGGCCTCATAAAGCATTGTCTGTACTTGAGGTAATCCAAGGCTCTCCAATTCCAGCCGATAAGTTGGGTCATACCACCATCTTTAAACCAATCATGGATCACTTAAAGGCGGGTAGCTAAATAGTACAAAAAGGGGTTTGTCGTTCCCATTCCTTCGTATGTGGCTCGTTGACAGGTCGTGAGGGCCAGACACGATCAGGAGCCACCCCAGAGTAAGGTTGTGATCATCCCGTCTAAGTCTCTGAACCAGCTGCAAGGGAGGTGGAGTGCAAGATTCTGAATATTGTACGGGGGAGGACCATCATCTTGAAGAGAGCGACTCTACCCAGGGAGCTAAGTGAAAGAGTTTGCCAGCGGCGAAGGTCGGGAAGGCGTCTGATAAAGCTCCATTTATAAGGACCCTGGTTGACGGAATAGAGTAGAGGACCTTTACCATTCTTTGATAGGAGGGCCCAAAGCCTGCCTTTTCCAATACATCCCCAAGGTAACGCCAATTGACCATATCAAAATCGAGCAGCACTAGGGTCAGGTATGGTGAAAAGGCGATCACGGTGGGCGAGGGCTACTTGCAAGTGCCTAAGACAATGCTGTGGCGTGGCATGAAGCCACATTGGTCAGTGTGTATGAGGGTGTGGAGCACCTGCTTCATAAGTGTAGCGACGACGGTTGCGAAGAATTTAACCTCCGTATTAATAAGTGAGATTAGACGATATTGAATACATGAGGGCGAGGGAGGGTATATTTTGGGTATGACCACAATGATGGCTGTTTCTGATGGATACATCTGCCAGTGGATTCCTCACCTTGTGAATATTCCCCTACGCCCGCAACATCTGAAAAATTATTTTGTAACTCTTCACGGCGACGTGGACGATGTCACAGAAGCATGGCATCGCGCGCGGCTCCGCTGACGTCACTGACTCCATAATAGGACTCAGTCGGCGTGATGACATCAGTTCCCTTTTTTCCGAATCATAGACGCTAACGGTTTTTCTTGGGATCCTCAGTAGCTCGTTTGTTACTTTGTTACTGTTGTCTTTTTCGCGTTAAATCTTGTTTCCTGTCTAAATGTCTTCGAGAAAATCTGGGTTCAAGCCTTGTGGGGGATACGGAAAGTTGATGTCCATTACTGATCGGCACGAAGACTGTGTGTGGTGTTTGTCGCCGGACCACGACGTCCAAGGATACCCCTGTTGTAAGAAGATGAACCCATAAGCACTTCGAGAGAAAGAGGCAAAGCTGCTTGTTGCGGAGTTGAAGGGGAAGAAAGGTAGAAGACGTTCGAGGTCCCGTTCGAGGTCGGCTTCAAGGTCGTCTTCGGGGCATGCTTCTCGATCCAAGAAGAAGCACAGGTCGTTCCGAGAGAGAGTCTGATCCGAAGTCGAAGTCTCCAAAACGTCGACATCGGAAGGACTATTTGTCTCCTTTATCTATTGCACCGAATCCGGAAGGTGAGCCTTCTCATGTGGAGTCTCCAGAGCAGTCTCCGGCGTCTAATCCATCGCCAACGCACTCTCCACCTCGAAAGGAGGAAGAAACTCTGTTGCCTGAAGGGTCTTCGACTCCAGCGCGTCATCAATCGGATCCGATTGACCCGATTCCGGCTGTTCCTCGACAGGAGCAGAATCTGGGGCCTTATGCACCCTTTCCAGGCCCGGGTCAAGACCCGACGCATTATCTGAATGCAATGTATGTGGTATTTTCAAGAGCCATGTACCCCTTTGGTGCTCCGTCTGGTCCCAAGGGTCCAATGTCCTTCAATCTGGGCGTCCCTCAGTCATATGCACTGGCGCCGTTTATGCCTTTTATGCCGGCGACGCCGTCTTGGCATTTCTCGGTGCCAAGGTCATCAACGCCGATTCCATCTTCACCAGCTCCGGTCCCGACTGGACCTCGTACGCTCCAGGCTGTTCCTCCGGATCCGAACACGGCGCCGGCTCCGTCGGAGTCGATTGTGGCTCCGTTGACGCCGATCCTGAGAATGAGATCTAAGCAGGAGGCTCAAAGGATGCTGGAGGAGCAAAGGTATCGAGCAGAGGAAATGGAGGAAGGAGAGTAACAAGATACTGAGGATTTGTTTGATGAACTTAAAGAAGCAAGTGAATTGGAGTTATCTCCGGAGTGGCAGCTTTCCTCGGCTCCTGATGTTCCATCAAAGGATGTGGCACCATATCACATGCTCATTAGAAAGGCTACTGAACTCTTAGATTTAGAACTGCCAACTGCGGAGTTTAAATCTAACATTTTAACGGAAGTACTCCATTCTCCCTCTTCAGTGGTGGAGCTGATGCTACCTTTTAATGAGGCAATTACAGAGCCAGTTATGGAAGTGTGGCGTAAGCCTTTTTCGTCTTCTGCAGTTTCAAGGGCTGTTGCAAGGAGTTATAGGGTGGCTCCTGGGGATCCAGACTTCTTGTCAACACATCCGTCTCCTGAGAGTTTGGTAGTTCAGGCGGCCTGCTCCAAGAAATCAACTGGTGACTTTCCTCAGGTGCCTAGTGACAAGGAGTCTAAGAGACTGGGCCAGTCAGCGAATAAGGTTTTCTCTTCGGCTAGCATGGCCCTCAAATCCACAAATGTCACATGCCTTTTAGGGCGTTATATTCACGCTCTGATGGACTCTGCGAAGCAGTTCGTGCCAAAAATACCTGAGGAGGACAGGCAAAACTTCAGTGAGGTTCTTGTGAATACACAGGATGCTGCTCGCCAGGTGATCCAGAGTGGTTTGGATACGGCTGACTCTGTGGCAAGGGTCATGGGGTCATCTGTTGCCACTAGGAGGGCTGCTTGGCTGAAAACATCTGAATTTTCACCTGATGTGCAGGCTACTTTGATAGATCTTCCTTTTGATGGTTCTGGCCTGTTTGAAAAGAAGGCGGATGCAGCCTTGGAAAGGTTCAAGGAGAGTAAGGCGACGGCTAGGTCTCTAGGCCTGCAATCCAAAGGTTCAGAGGTTTTGGAAGATCTTCCTTTCGTTCATACAAGCAGCCACAGCAGCAGCAACAGAATTCCCTGTATAAATCTTACAGGGGCAGAAACAGGACCTGCGGTCGAGGTTGTCAGGCCTCCTCTTCCTCTTCCCACCCCACTCCTGCCACAGCAATGCAGTCCTAGATCCCCTATTCCGGATCATGTTGGTCCTGTAGGGGGTCAGCTTACTCATTTTCTGCAGGATTGGGAATCGGTCACATCAGACCTTTGGGTTCTCAATCTTGTAGAAAATGGGTATGCTCTTCCCTTTTGGGAATTTCCCCCAAATTACCCTCCTTGTCGAGGATTATGCACGAAAGACCACCTACTTCTCCTGCAGGAGGAAGTCCTGACGTTACTGAGAAAAGGTGCGGTAGAGGTGGTCCCGCAGCAGGAAAGGGGTCAGGGATGCTACTCCCGGTATTTCTTGATACCCAAGAAGGATGGCAGGCTTCGTCCAATCCTGGACCTCAGGATCTTAAACCTCTTTTTGAAACAGGAGAAGTTCAAGATGCTCACCCTTGCGCAGGTTCTTCAAGCGCTGCAGCAAGAGGACTGGATGGTGTCGATCAACTTGCAGGATGCTTATTTCCACATCCCAATCCTGAAGTCGCACAGGAAGTATCTCCGTTTTACGGTAGGATCGCAACATTACCAGTTTGCGCTTCTTCCATTTGGTTCTACTACTGCACCTCGAGTCTTCCCAAGGTGATAGCGGTGGTGGTAGCCCATCTCAGAAGGTCAGGGATACCAGTATTCCCTTATCTGGTCGACTGGCTGATCAAAGCAGAGTCGCCAGAGAAGGTGCTCCATCATCTGCAGATTACAACTCAGTTGTTGTGCAGGTTAGGTTTCTCGATAAACGTGCCCAAGTCTCACCTGGTGCCCTCTCAGCGCAACCTGTTCATAGGTGCGGTACTGGATACCACTGTGTGTCGGGCATTCCCTCCTCCTCAAAGGATTCTCGACATACAGGAAATGATTCCTTTATTTTACAATGGAGCGGTTGTTCCAGTCCTGAAGGTCCTTCGTCTGCTCGGTCTGATGGCTTCCTGTATTCTGTTGGTCAACCATGCACCCTGGCACATGAGGGCACTCCAGTGGTGCCTCCGCAGGCAGTGGTATCAGCACAACGGAGATCTCAGGGAGTCAGTGAGGATCTCCAGAGAAGCTGCGGCGGATCTATCTTGGTGGAGCGTGGAAGGCTTCCTGTCTCAAGGAAAGCCCTTTCATCTGTCTTCTTCAGTGGCCACAGTGATAATGGATGCATCCACCCTAGGGTGGGGTGCTCATCTGGGGGACCTGGAGATCAAGGCTCTTTGGTCTCCAGAGAAAAGGTTGCTTCACATGAATCTTCTAGAGTTGCAGGCGATACGTTTAGCACTCAAGGCCTTCCTCCCTTCCCTTCACAGTCGGTCGGTTCAAGTCCTAACAGACAACACTACCGCGATGTGGTATGTCAACAAACAAGGAGGAGTGAGGTCGCATTGCCTTTGCAGAGAGGCTCTGCGCCTCTGGTCCTGGGATCAGGACCGTCAGATTTGTCTGATGGCAAATCATCTGGCAGGAGTTCTGAATGTACGTGCAGACAGTCTCAGTCAGCAGTTCTCAGCCGACCACGAGTGGAAGCTTCATCCAGAGGTAGTTCGTCACATCTTTCAGACGTGGGGAACCCCTCAGGTGGACCTGTTCGCCACTCAGGAGAACGCTCACTGCCCGTCATTCTGCAGTCTCCAGTATCCGATGCAGGGAGCTTTGGGGGACGAGTTTCAGTTGAGTTGAGGCTCACAACTCCTTTACGCTTTTCCTCCCATACCCTTGATTCCTCGGGTTCTCAGGAAGATTCGCCAAGACCGGGCCCAAGTCATGTTGATCTCCCGGATTGGCCAAGAAGGGTGTGGTTCACAGATCTTCTCCACCTCTCCTCATGCCCGCCGCTCCGTCTCCCTCTCAGGGCAGACCCCCTCTCGCAGTTGTAGGGGCAGGTTCTACACCCCCACCTCCAGAGCTTACACCTTCATGCCTGGAGAATGAACGGGGCAACCTGAATTCTTTTTCTCTCCCACCTGATGTGGTGGATGTTATTTTATCTGCCAGGCGGCACTCCACCAAGTCTATCTATTCTTATAGGTGGTCCAAGTTTGTCTCATGGTGTGGAGAGAAGTACATTGACCCCTTGAAGGCTCGCTTGTCTGACATTCTTCAGTTTGCACGCTCTTTGGCTCAGCAAGGTTTTGCTGTAGCGACAGTGAAAGGTTATCCTTCGGCTTTGTCGGCACTTCTTTGCTTGCCGGACCAGCGTCCTTATTTAAGTCACCTGTAGTTTTAAGATTCTTAAAGCGTCTTACAAATAAATTTCCTCCTACTCCTTTTATTGTGCCTCAATGGGACTTGAATCTTGTCCTTACTTTCTTAATGGGTTCACCTTTCGAGCCCTTGCATAGGTGTCCCTTGAGGTTATTATCTTTTAAAACTGTCTTTCTGGTTGCGATTACCTCTGCAAGGAGGGTTAGTAAGCTTCAAGCTCTAATTTCAAAACCCCCGTTCTTGACTATTCATGCTGAAAGAATGGTACTCCGGACCAGAGCTGCTTTTCTGCCTAAGGTGGTAACTTCCTTCAATCTGGGGCAGTCCATTACCCTCCCTAACTTCTATCCCCCACCCAACCCCCCCCCCCCCCCCCTCCCCCACCACCACCACCACCCTTCCAAGGAGGAGGTGAAACTTCACCGTCTGGACCAAAGGAGGGCGGTGAGCTTTTACCTTGACAGAACCAGGGAGTTCAGAATTTATGACCAACTCTTCGTGGGTTTCGTTGGCTGCAGGAGAGGCAGAGCTGTGCACAAGCGCACGCTGTCTAGATGGATTGTCTTGTGTATCAAGATATGCTACTCCCTGGCGGTAAGGAACCTCCAGAAGGTTTGAGAGTTCATTCTACTAGAGCAAAGTCATCTAAATCTGCTTTGTCTAAAGGTGTTCCTGTGGAGGACATTTGCAGGGCGGCAACTTGGGCCTCCCTTCACACTTTCGCAAAGCATTATTGTTTAAATGCAGAGGTGAGGAGGGACGGACACTTTGCTTGTTCCGTCCTTCAGGATTTCTTGGTATAGAAGGGTGGACATCCTCCTCCGGGAGTGGGACTGCTGTGGGAGTCTATTCACAAGGTGAGGAATCCACTGGCAGATGTATCCATCAGAAGAACAAGTTACTTACCTTCGGTAACGCTTTGTTCGAGGCATATGGGCTGCAGATGGTACATTATGAATAGATCGCCATCTGGTGTTGGGCTCGGATGATTGCACTTGTTTTTCTTTTGGAGAGTCTTTTGTAGGTTGGTGACTCCTCCTTTGGTTGCTAGTGCGCATGGGCATCGGCTCCATCCTTAGATTGTTTTTTTCCGCCATCGGGTTCGGATGAGGATTGAAGCGCTCCAGATCGACTTTGAAAAGAAGTGGACTTTCGGCGCGTATCACCCTTTCCAATTCGACGGTATTGTGATCGAACGCGATTTCATTTCCATTCCGACGCGTTTCGATTCCAACATCAAAGAAAAACTTTGGTCTATGTCGACGAACAGGAGGCCTTTCTCGACGTGGTCAAGCCTGGAGTCCATGGAAAGGACTCCATTAAAGAAATGTCCAACGTGTGGTGCTAAGTTCCCACACAAGGACCTTCACGACAAGTGCAACCTCTGCCTTTCGCCTGAACACGAATCCAGGGACTGCAAAGCCTGCGCAGCATTCTCTTCTAAGTCGACGATTAGAAACCGTCGAGCTCGAAGACACGAGGCTTCCAGAATGCAGTCTGAGGCGATCCCGGAGCTGTTCGAAGACCAGAACCTCGAAGAAGAAGAAGAAGAGAATCATGAAGAACAGTCGGGGTCGGAAGGGGACGAGTCGGAGGTCGAAGAATTCGACTTTCAACAAACCGTGAGTGACGACGTCCCCTTACCAAAAAACCGACCCCGTGCGGTAACGACCCCGCCTTCGAGCCCGGTCAAACCGCAGAAAAAAGTTTCCGACGCCCCGCCTTCGGGCCCGTCAACGAAACTGAAACTGAAACCAAAACCCTCGGCCTCCCACCATGTCGGATCCGAGAAACGGTCGACATCGACTTCGACACCGAAGCTTGATGCAAAGGAAAGCTCAGGATCGAAACATTCCATGTCGAAACCGAAACATGCTTCGACGTCGAAGACTCACTCGGCACCGAAAAAATCGGACGCGAGCAAATCCTCGGTGCCGAAGACACCGAACATTGACGATCGGAAGCAAAAGCACCTTTCGGAACCAAGAACTTCGGTACCGACACAGGAGCAACAAACTGATCCGAAACAAAAGATTTTGTTTATCGATCCACAAACTGGCAAAGTGGTGACGAAGAAGAGGAAGAATGGACAGCTAGAGGACAAACCTCTTCCTTCTAAAAAGAGAACAATGGGGACAAATACAACTCCTCCTACTTCTCCTAGGCCTAGAGTCACACCCTCTTCTCCTATTCCTATACCTCCTACACCAAGACCATCTACACCTCACACAGATGTAGACAGTGACACAGGGGAGGGGGAACCTCATGGGGATGATGAATCTATCCCAGATGAGGAAGACCCATGGGAGAATTATGATCCAGGGTCAGATGAGGACAACGACCCACAATTATATCCCTCAAAACCTTCACCACCTGATGATAACACAGGTTTTGCACAGTTCATTAATAGAGCAGCGAAATATCATAAAGTAGACCTACATACAGAACCTCAAGTAGAGGATTTCAGATTAGAGACACTACCTACTGCACAAACGACATTAGGTACTCTACCTATGCTAAAGGGTCTTCTCAGTCACACAACAGACATATTTAAAGACCTAGTGAGAGCTAGGGTGTTAAATCCAAGAATTGATAAAAAATATAAAGCAGCTCCAAAGGACCCAATATTTATCAAGGGACAGGTACCTCTGGACTCGCTTGTCGTTTCCAACGCTCGCAAAAGGGCAAACTCATTATCTACGGGAGAAGCCCCCCCCCACCTGATAAAGAGTCAAAATTAATAGAAGCTTCAGGAAAAAGGGTAGCATCACAAGCGGCAAACAGCTGGCGCATAGCCAATACTCAAGCGCTACTTGCACGCTATGATAGGGCGCATTATGATGAGTTAGAAAAACTCATCTCACATCTCCCTAAAGAACATCAAAAAAGGGCAGATCAGCTTATACAGGAAGGAAAGATAATAACTAACACTTCCATTAATTGTGCCCTGGACGCAGCAGACACTGCAGCAAGATCCATCAACACCAGTATCATGATAAGAAGGCATGCATGGCTTAGAGTCTCAGGGTTCAAACAGGAAGTACAAACATCTTTATTGAACCAACCTTTTGATCAGAAGACACTTTTCGGCTCAGGCACAGATGAGACTTTAGAAAAGATGAAAAAGGACACAGAAACGGCTAAGTCAATGGGAGCATTACAACAGCCAACACAAAGGGGTTCCTTTCGTAGATCCACCTATAGAGGGGACTCAAAAAGTACAGGAACAAGTCATCAATCCACCTCTTTTACACCTACATCACCCAGAGGTAATTCAAGAGGCAGTTACAGAGGTAACAACAACCAGGGTAGAGGTCGCGGAAATAATAACAACCGCAACTCCCCAACCCCAAAACAGTGACTTAATACAACTCCCCCCAGACCACATAACACCGGTCGGGGGACGTCTAGCACAGTTCCTACCTGTCTGGGAAAACATCACATCAGACAAGTGGGTGAGACAAATTATCCAACATGGTTATTGCCTAGAACTCACAGACACCCCACCAAACATCCCCCCCAAACAGCGTTCAATGAGTCAAGACCATCTGACATTGTTAAAGGAAGAAGTACTATCACTGTTACAAAAGCATGCCATAGAGAAGGTTCCAAAACATCAACAAGGGACAGGAGTATACTCTCTATACTTTCTAATCCCCAAAAAAGACGGGTCTCTAAGACCAATCTTAGACCTCAGACCTCTCAATGCATACATAAATTCGGAACATTTCCACATGGTTACGCTCCAACAAGTACTTCCTTTACTGAAGAAAGGGGACTTTCTTTCTACACTGGATCTAAAAGACGTTTACTTTCACATCCCAATTCACAAAGCCCACAGAAAATACCTAAGGTTTGTAGTGGAAGGACAACATTATCAGTTCAAGGTCCTTCCGTTTGGGGTCACAACGGCACCAAGGGTGTTCACAAAATGCCTAGCAGTGGTTGCAGCACACCTAAAAAGACAACAAATACATGTCTTCCCTTACTTGGACGATTGGTTAATAAAGGCCACGTCACAAGAAGAATGCCTTCACAACACACAGAAGACCATTCAATTACTGCACCAACTAGGGTTTACAGTGAACTACAAAAAATCCCACCTACAACCAAACAAGATTCAACAATACTTGGGGGCTACTATAGACACAGAAAGAGCCAAAGCATACCCCAATCCAATCAGGATACAAACAATGGTCATGTTGATACAAAGATTTCAACCACAACACTCACTACCAGCACGAGTGTTTATGCAACTGTTAGGCATGATGTCCTCCTGCATACTACTAATACCACATGCCAGACTACAGATGCGTCCACTACAGGAGTGTCTAACGACACAGTGGAATCAGGCTCAAGGTCAGATTACAGATCTGGTGTTGGTAGACGACCGTACGCATCACTCTCTGAAGTGGTGGAACACAACAAACATTTCCAAGGGACGGTCGTTCCTAGAACCGATTCCACAAATGATACTGACAGCAGACGCATCGCTCTCCGGATGGGGAGCGCATATGGACAAATACACAGTGCAGGGGAAATGGAGTGTGCAGCAAAAGAAACTGCACATCAACTACTTGAAACTACTAGCAGTATTTCTAGCATTAAAAGCTTTCCAAATGCATATAACCAACAAGTTATCCAGTATTAGGGGTGTCTTTCATAGATTCACATGCCTGAATCATTCCCCGTCGTCGAGACGGGAGCCTCCGGTACATAAAAAAGTAATGTCCTATAGACATACATAGAGAAAATAGGCCTAAGGACCTCTCCTTAGTAGCCTTTCTTTGTCCTTATGTAAAAAGGACCAAACTCTCACAGTCAGCCAATCAGCTCCGACCTCCCTCTAGAACCTTCCTGGGAGGAGCCTCAGTCCCTCAGATTTTCTTCCGCACGTTGTGCTAAGGGAGTCTCCTCTGAGCTCTGCTCAGATTCTGTGTTTTTTCACTTCATTAAATGACATTGTTGTCAAGGATTCTTTTCTACTATGGATTATCTTCAAATACATTCTTTAAAGAAGGTCTGGTAAGGAAGAGGTTGCTCTGCTCTGATCCTCTCACCGACTGCATTTACTGTCTATACCGCAGGCCAAAGACTAAGTCTGTCGCACTTTCTCAAGTAAGTTTTTGAGACACTAAGACCAGAAAGGAGGTTTTTTATTTTCTCCAGTGACCGAGATGAGGCGTTGTCCTCAACGTCTAGGAGACCTCAAAAGAGAAGAGAATCTCCTCAGACTCATTCCTCAGGGGAACGTCCTGAGAAGGCCCTCAAAAAGACCACTCATGGGTCTTCTGGGCACAGTCCTTCAAAATCTCCTCACTCTGTGGAAAAGGAGAGTAAAGGCCTGGCTTTTGGAGAAAAATCATGTAAGAAAGACGACTTCTGAGCCGTCAAAATCACCTCCTCTGGTCATGGGACCCTTCAGAAGGGCGTCTTCTATACCGTCTGAGGTAAAGAATAAGAAGCCAACCTCGTCTACGATGGCCTCGTCTACGATGGTCTTGTCTACGATGGCTCATCTACAATGGCTCATCTACGATGGCTCGTCTACGACGGCTCGTCTACGATGGCTCATCTACGACGGCTCGTCTACGACGGCTCGTCTACGATGGCTCGTCTACGACGGCTCGTCTACGACGGCTCGTCTACGACGGCCTCGTCTACGACGGCCTCATCTACGATGGCCTTGTCTATGATGGCCTCATCTATGATGGCCTCACCTACGATGGCCTCACCTACGATGGCCTCATCTACGATGGCCTCATCTACGATGGCTCATCTACAATGGCTCGTCTACGATTGCTCATCTACGACGGCTCGTCTACGACGGCTCGTCTACGATGGCTCATCTACGACGGCTCGTCTACGACGGCTCGTCTACGACGGCTCGTCTACGACGGCCTCGTCTACGACGGCCTCATCTACGATGGCCTTGTCTATGATGGCCTCATCTATGATGGCCTCACCTACGATGGCCTCACCTACGATGGCCTCATCTACGATGGCCTCATCTACGATGGCTCATCTACGATGGCTCATCTACAATGGCTCGTCTACGATTGCTCATCTACGACGGCTCGTCTACGACAGCTCGTCTACGACGGCTCGTCTACGACGGCTCATCTACGAGGGCTCGTCTACGACGGCCTCATCTACGATGGTCTCATCTATGATGGCCTCATCTACGATGGCCTCATCTACGATGGCCTCATCTACGATGGCTCATCTACAATGGCTCGTCTACGATGCCTCGTCTACGAAGGTCTCATCTACGATGTCCTCATCTATGATGTCCTCATCTATGATGGCCTCATCTATGATGGCCTCATCTATGATGGCCTCATCTATGATGGCCTCATCTATGATGGCCTCATCTACGATGGCCTCATCTACGATGGCTCGTATACGATGGCCTCATCTACGATGGCTCGTCTACGATGGCTCGTCTACGATGGCTCGTCTACGACGGCTCGTCTACGACGGCCTCATCTACGATGGTCTCATCTACGATGGCCTCATCTACGATGGCCTCATCTATGATGGCCTCATCTATAATGGCCTCATCTATGATGACCTCATCTATGATGGCCTCATCTATGATGGCCTCATCTATGATGGCCTCATCTACGATGGCTCGTCTACGATGGCTCGTCTACGACGGCTCGTCTACGACGGCTCGACGACGGCTCGTCGACGATGAGAGCGTCGACGACGAGAGCGTCTATGACTGCTCGTCTATGACTGCTCGTCTATGAGGGCCTCATCTAGGGGGGCCTCATCTATGAGGGCCTCATCTATGATGGCCTCATCTATGATGGCTTGTCTACTATGGCCTCATCTACGATGGCTTGTCTACGATGGCTTGTCTACGATGGCCTCGTCTATGATGGCCTCGTCTATGGTGGCCTCGTCTATGGTGGCCTCGTCTATGGTGGCCTCGTCTACGGTGGCCTCGTCTACGGTGGCCTCGTCTATGGTGGCCTCGTCTATGGTGGCCTCGTCTATGGTGGCCTCGTCTATGGTGGCCTCGTCTATGGTGGCCTCGTCTATGGTGGCCTTGTCTATGATGGCCTCGTCTATGATGGCCTCGTCTATGATGGCCTCGTCTATGATGGCCTCGTCCATGATGGCCTCATGTATGATGGCCTGGTCTATGATGGCCTGGTCTACGACGGCCTGGTCTACGACGGCCTCATCTAAGATGGCTCGTCTATGGCATCGTCTACGACGGCCTCGTCTATGACTGCTCGTCTACGACGGCATAGTCTATGACTGCGATCTCTTCGACTGGCTCGTCGACGAGGGACATTCCGACAATTCTGGAATCTCTCACAAGGTGGTAGAGAAGGCTGATCAACGTTTTAAGATCTCAATGGCCTCTCAAGAACAGGACTGCTTCTTGTATAACTTCATAGAACCTCTCAAGAAAGCATTAAGGTCATTACCGATTATCGATTACCTATAGTCAGAAGGGGTATAGGGCGCCAGATACAGCACCGGCGTGTTTAACAGGATATCCTAAGCCGGACTCCGTAGTGACATAGGCGACCCAGAAGAACTCCAGGAATCCTTCGGCCCCTTTGTCGCTTCCTCCTGATAAGGGGGGAAAAGAGTGGACAACATTGGGAACAGGTTTTCCTCAATGCCGGCAATGATGGTAAAGGCCGCGAACGCCCTAGCGCTCTTGAGACGCTATCATAGACAATTGTGGGCACACATAGCCCCATACCTGTCGGAATTGCCAGATTCATCCAAAGAGGATTCTGCTAGATGGTGAAGAATCGGCGTCAGAAACTATAGACTGCGCGATGGATATCGCGATGACAAGGTTCCGCCGGTTGGCTGGAGCAACCCCTCCCCGCAGGCTTCCGCACAAACATCTACGCCTGCTGCTCCAGGAAATATCTGCGATGTTGAAGAAAGGAGCGATGCAATCGAGCGAGTTCATTCGTCTCAAATAGGGAAAGGATTCTATTCCCGCTTCTTTCTTATACGCAAGAATGAGAAAAAGTGGAGGCCCATACTAGACCTCCGGGCACTAAACTCTTTCCTGAAGAGTCAGTCGTTCAGGATGGTGACGATCCAAGAAATACTAGGCATACTGGAAAAAGGAGATTTTATGACATCTTTGGATCTCCAGGATGCCTACTACCACATCCCGATACTCAAGGGGCACAGAAAATTCCTGAGATTCGAGGTGGCAGGGCAGCACTACCAATTCAAAGTCCTACCGTTTGGCCTCAAATCCGCACCGCGGATTTTCACCAAGTGCCTTTCACCTGTGGCAGCTTTCCTGCGTCAAATGGGTCACCAAGTCTTCCCCTACCTCGACGACTGGCTGATCAAGGCACCTTCAGCTGCAGGCGCGACCAAATCCTCCAACGCCTGCACCAATCTCTTTCAGCAGCTAGGATTGACTCTCAATCACGAGAAATCCTGCATGACCCCAACAAGAAACATCACCTTCCTCTGGGCGACCTTGAACACGGAATGCGCAAGGGCATTTCCTTCAAAGGACAGGAAAAACAGGATAATATCTCTGGCCACGGCTGTGGCATCAAGGAAGTCCCTAAGAGTTCGAACCTACAAACCTGGAATGGTGGAGACATCACAGGAATTTGTCTATAGGACTGCCATTCCTACTTCCAGCAGCACCTCTGGTGATCACCACGGATGCATCCCTGGAAGGCTGGAGAGCTGTCCTCCAGGATCTCCAAATAAGCGGCAAATGGACAATTCAGGAGAAGCAACTCCATATCAATCTTCGGGAACTAAGGGCTGTGTATCTAGCACTACATGCCTTTTTACCACGCATCCAGAACTCCCAGGTGCTCGGCAGAACGGACAACACCACGACGATGCACTATCTCAACAAACAGGGAGGAACGCGTTCGCTCACTCTATCACGCGAGTCGCAAAAGATCTGGCACTGGCTTGTACTCCACGGGATCACGCTCAGGGCGGACTATGTCCCGGGCAAGGTCAACACCATTGCCGACGCCCTAGGCAGACAGAAATCCCTCTCCCACGAATGGGAGCTCGACAAGAGTACGCTGGATCACATATTCTCAGAATGGGGGGCCCCAGGAATCGACCTGTTTGCCACCAAGGAGAACGCCAAATGCCCAAACTATGCAAGCTGGCGTCCCCAACCAAGGTCACTCGGAAATGCTTTTTCCATCGGTTGGTTCAGCGTATTTGCGTACGCTTTTCCACCATTTCTGATGATTCCCAGGGTTCTCAGGAAGATGAAGGCAGAGCCTTGTACCCTGATCCTAATTGCCCCGTTCTGGCCGAGGCAGCACTGGTTCTCGGATCTTCATCGCCTCTCCATCAGGACACCGATTCGTCTGAGGCAGCACCCGAACCTCATAACGATGTCCAACGGAAAGATACAGCACCCGAACCTCCGATCACTCAAGTTATGGGCCTGGCTCCTGAGCACAGAGTTCTGTGACCTAAATATCCCACAGGACTGCAGAGATGTCCTGGCAAAAGCGAGAGCGGACAGTACAAACAAAACCTACTCTCTCAAGTGGAAAAGGTTCTGCATTTGGTGTTCAGACCAGGGCCTGCGACCGCTCGCTGTCACCACTGAACAGATATTACCATACCTCCTACATTTGGCACAGTCAGGACTGGCACATGCATCCATTAAGGTTCACCTGGCAGCTATCTCTAGGTTCACCAGAACCTTCATGGGACCTTCTCTGTGGTCAAGTAGGCTGGTCAAGCAATTCCTAAAGGGGCTCTACAGATCCTTTCCGAGGCCTCGGAAAGTCCCTCCGACATGGCAACTGAAGCTGGTACTCAACCAACTCATGAGACATCCGTTTGAACCCATTCATCGAGCATCTATCAAATACATCTCCTGGAAAACGGCGTTCTTGCTCGCTTTAACATCGGACAGGAGAGTTAGCGAGCTACAAGCTTTGTCCATTCAGGAACCATATATGCAGTTCAGACAGGACAGGGTGGTGCTGAGACCGAACCCTAAATTCATACCAAAGGTGCCTTCGGACTTTCATCTCAATGAACCAATTGTCCTTAGGTCCTTCTTTGCGAACCCTTCCACAGCAGCAGAAAGAGCACTGCATTCTTTGGATCTCAAGAGATGCCTAAAGTTCTACCTGGATAAAACCAAGGCTCTCAGGAAGTCTTCACAACTGTTCGTGGCATACAGCAGACCAAGAATGGGCCTGCCTCTTACGAAGCAAAGCATCTCGAGATGGATCTCCTCGGCGATTGCATTCTGCCACGACAAGGCCGGACGGCCTTTGACTGATCATGTTACTGCTCATTCCACCGGGGCAATGTCCACGTCAGCAGCACTGTTCGCTGGGGTGCCAATCTTGGACATATGCAGAGCGGCGACCTGGAAGTCACCGCACACTTTCTCCTGACACTACTGCCTGGATATCGAACTTCAGAAGGATGCGGCAGTGGGCCAGGCGGTGCTTCGCCATCTCTTTCAGTGAGGTGAGCCTTCCTACATCCCGCCATCCAGGTATGCACATTCTTTGCTCTTGTGATGTTCCAATTATGCTGTCCCCATGTTATATGATAATATATGCATTGTCTAACATGTCTGCAGGACGACTTTACATCACACATGTGCATATCTGATTGCTAGCTACTCTGATTCAGGCATGTGAATCTATGAAAGACACCCCTAATACTGGATAAGAAATGCGTTACTTACCTGTAACAGCAGTTATCCAGTATTGGTGTCTTTCATAGATTCACATGCAACCCTCCTGCCTCCCCTGGAAGGACTCACATCCCTCTCTGACAATATTACGCCAACCTAGCTGGGTGCGTACGAAAATCTGAGGGACTGAGGCTCCTCCCAGGAAGGTTCTAGAGGGAGGTCGGAGCTGATTGGCTGACTGTGAGAGTTTGGTCCTTTTTACATAAGGACAAAGAAAGGCTACTAAGGAGAGGTCCTTAGGCCTATTTTCTCTATGTATGTCTATAGGACATTACTTTTTTATGTACCGGAGGCTCCCGTCTCGACGACGGGGAATGATTCAGGCATGTGAATCTATGAAAGACACCAATACTGGATAACTGCTGTTACAGGTAAGTAACGCATTTCGTAGTCCTGATCAGAACAGACAACATGACTGCAATGTATTATATTCAAAAACAGGGGGGGACACACTCTCTCCAACTATCCAAAGTAGCACAGGACATTTGGAGATGGGCCATTCCTCAAAAGATCTATCTGTTAGCGGAACACCTTCCAGGAGTTCAAAATCAGATAGCAGACATCCTAAGCAGAGAGTCAGAACAAGTACACGAATGGGAACTGCACAACCAGATACTGCAGCCATTCTTCCAAAGATGGGGGCAACCAGAGATAGATCTGTTTGCCAATCATCAGAACGCAAAATGCCAAAGGTTCGCATCCAGGTACCCACACCACCGGTCCCAGGGCAATGCTCTATGGATAAATTGGTCCAACAAATTTGCTTACGCTTTTCCCCCTCTCCCACTAATTCCATTAGTGATTCGGAAACTGCAACAGCACTCAATGACAATGATACTAGTAGCACCCACGTGGGCAAGACAGCCGTGGTTCACAACGCTACTGCAACTATCACAGGTGCCACATCAAAAGCTAAGGTTACTACCCATGCACCTTACACAGAACCATGGAGAAATAATGCACCCAGATCCCAAACAATTGAACCTAGCGATCTGGCTCCTGAGGCCATAGAGTTTGGATATTTAGATTTACCTCCAGAATGCATGGAAATCATTAAACAAGCAAGACGTCCTACCACTAGAGCATGCTATGCAGCAAAATGGAAAAGGTTTGCTGTATACTGTAACAGTAATCACATCCACCCTCTGGACGCATCCACTAAACAGATTATTTGCTATTTACTACACTTGCAGTAATGTAACTTAGCTTATACCTCTATCAGAGTTCATCTCGCAGCTATAGCGGCGTATCTACAAAACAGACAACATCTGTCCCAGTTTAAAGTACCAGCAATTAAAGCTTTCATGGAAGGACTCAGAAGAGTCATTCCACCAAGACTGCCACCTTCCCCAGTCTGGAATCTCAACATAGTACTTACCAGACTAATGGGACCACCCTTTGAACCTATGCATAGGTGTGAAATACAATTCCTCACATGGAAGGTGGCCTTCCTCATAGCCATCACTTCACTCAGAAGAGTAAGTGAATTGCAAGCGTTTACAATTCAAGAACCATTCATGCAATTACACCAAAACAATGTGGTTCTTAGAACAAACCCGAAATTCTTGCCTAAAGTAATTTCAGCTTTCCACATCAATCAGTCAGTGGAACTACCGGTCTTCTTTCCAAAACCACAGACAGTAGCAGAAAGAGCCCTACATACATTGGATGTCAGAAAGGCAATATTGTACTATATAGAAAGAACACAAACTTTCAGGAAGACAAAACAGCTATTTGTGGCGTTTTCTCCTACACATAAGGGCAATCCCATCTCTAAAGCAGGCATTGCCAGATGGATTGTAAAATGTATACAAATATGCTACTTAAAAGCAAAGAGGACATTAACTGTTCCTCCTAGAGCTCACTCTACACGTAAACTAGGAGCATCTATGGCATTCTTGGGGAACATTCCACTAGATGACATATGCAAAGCAGCTACCTGGGTTACACCGCATACCTTCACAAAGCACTATTGTGTAGATGTGCATACAACACAACAAGCTAGAGTGGGACAAGCTGTATTAAAAACTTTATTTCAGACTGTTGCAACAGACACAGGGGACCACCGCTAGGGAGAGAACTGCTGTATAGTCTATTCATAATGAACCATCTGCAGCCCATATGCCTCGAACGGAATATGCTACTTACCAGTATGCATCTGTTCTTGGCATAGAGGGCTGCAGAGTGGTACATGCCCCCCTCCCAGCCTCCCCGGAAATCTGTGTCTGTTCCAACAATATCTTATTTAGATACACTTACATGGGCATTTCTATCTGTATTCTATCATACTACTCCATCTAACCCTACTATGGCAAAACAATGTAAGGATGGAGCCGATGCCCATGCGCACTAGCAACCAAAGGAGGAGTCACCAACCTACAAAAGACTCTCCAAAAGAAAAACAAGTGCAATCATCCGAGCCCAACACCAGATGGCGATCTATTCATAATGTACCACTCTGCAGCCCTCTATGCCAAGAACAGATGCATACTGGTAAGTAGCATATTCCTTCTGGTGGATATAGGATCTGCCTGTGGATTCCTCACATGCCCACCCGCCTCCCCTTTGTCCACCCTTGTATACCTGTATTTATGGCAATGTTTTTATGTATATATGTTGCCTCTAAAGGAAGTGTATTATTCCATATGCTTTCCTAAATTGTCTTCACATTGCGTGTGTTACCTTGATTATTTTGTACTGTGTACACTGTTGGTCCGTCCGTGTGCCTCGAGGGTGGAACTGATGTCATCACGCCGACTGAGTCCTATTATGGAGTCAGTGACGTCAGCGGAGCCGTGCTTCTGTGACGTCGTCCACGTCGGCGTGAAGAGCTACAAAAGAATTTTCCGGATGTTGCTGACGCAGGGGAATATTCACAAGGTGAGGAATCCACAGGCAGATACTGTATCCACCAGAAAAAGCGTTACCAAGGTTAGTAACTTGTTCGTCCGTGACAGAGGAGACAGTGCCTTTCTCTATAGTTTCCTCAAAGAGGGCATGGAGTCTCGGGATCAGGATGTCACGAAATGCTGCACAGTATTCTGTGGGAAACCCATCAGGACCGGAAGCTTGTGGGTAGCGAGTGAGGAAATTGCCTCCCCAATTTCCTCAGCCGTGATAGTTTCCTCCAGGATTTTAGGTTCTGTTTCTCAGAGCCGCGGAAGGGGAATGTCCTGTAAAAAGGAGGTGCTGCTCTGCGGCATATGTGAAGGATCTGCCAAATAGAGCTCCTTATAATAGGTCACGAAGGTCTGTGCAACTGTTGCAGGGGTGCGAGAGTGTTGCCCCTGCGCATCGCAGATTTCGAGGACAATTCGGTTGGCCTTGGGATGGGTAGGAAGCCAGTGGAGTAATTTACCATTCTTATCCCCCCACCCTTAGGCCCTGGCCACCAAAGATCTCCAAACCAGTTTGGCAGATTCGAGGGAGATATTTTTTTATTTCTTTGCGTATTAATTGCAGTTGTCGGCGCTCCATTTCCGCTTCCCCAACAGCTACTGTCTGCTCTAAGCGGAGGGCCCTGGCTTCATGCTGGGAGAATTGGCGGTCTTGGACCTGTTGTTTGTGTTTGAGAAACCCTTTGGCATACCCCTGAATCCCCCCCCACAGCGTGTCTTGATTCTGCACCGTACCCTCGTTAGAGCGAAAGTAATGATCAGGTTCTTCCCCAATTCCCTATTTGTAGTCTGGATCTTGAAGGAACCAGGCATCAAGTCGCCATACGGGTCGTATTTCCACTTAGAAAATATCCTTATACCCAAAGCCTTGTAGAAACCCTGGGCTGCTGTGGCTTCTCACAGCTGGTCAGAAAACCCACCCATAGAGCGGGACACTTACTTGACGGTGTCTTCTCTAATGATCCTCGTTTAAGGGTGGGGGAACCCATCCCCTTAGTTTGGGTCTGACCACTTTGCTATTCCTTTTGATCTACACTTCACTGCATCAGTGACGACTCTTTCAGGTAATAGGCCATCAGAAGAAAGGAGGAATTTCAGCCTTATAACCAAGGAGTCGCTTTCCACTCTCCTTAATAATCTTAATGATGTTAATTCAGCAGCGGCGGAGCTTTCACGACAACTGTCTGCTGCAATGGACACACTGGCTTCCCTTAGCAAGCACTACTCAGCAAGGAAAAACTCTCTGCCCCCTAGTATACGGATAGACTTAGAAAGTTGAGACAGAGTTGTCGCAAACAGGAGAGGCTGTGGCGTGTTGATCTTGATCCGCTGAGTAGGAAATTGCATAAACAGGGTCTTTAAGGTAATAAACTCTCTTACCTCTCCTGAGTTCATTGACCCCTCAGAATTTTCCCAGGAGCTGTGTGATAAAATATCTGATTTTTTCTTTACTAAGATTTCAGACATCTACTCCTCGCTTGTAGCCTCCAACTCCATTGTGGGGGTGTCTTATCAAGATACTTTCCTCCCCAACGAGGCCTCATCCGCTGAGGGATCTCCCAGTCTTTTCACTTTTCCCCGTATGTCCGCTGAGGCGACTGACCGGTTGTTAGAACGGGTGAAATCGGGTTTCCCTTTGGGTCCATGTCCTCTTAAAGTGTTAAAAACTGTGACATCATCATTTCTCATCTGACTGATGTTCTTAATCTTGCTATCTCAGAGGGGCAATACCCTACCCTGTGGAAAACTGCCATAGTGAAGCCGTTTTTGAAGAAGCCCTCTCTGGATCCGGGTGAACTGAAGAACTACCGGCCAATCTCCTTACTTCCAGTTCCAGCTAAGATTCTGGAATCCTACCCAAACTCTCATCTTAGCACCTATCTTAAAGATCACTATCTTCTCGATGGCTCCCAACATGGGTTCAGAAGCCACCATAGTACAGAAACAGCATTGACTGCTGTTTTCGATAACATCGGGACTCCAGTGGACTCAGGGCACACTACCCTGCTCGTTCTACTTGACCTCACAGCGGCCTTTGATACTCTGTCTCCTCGTAGGCTGACTGATCGCCTTAGAGAGATAGGTATCGGTGGCTCTGTCTTGGAGCTTCTTGCTTCCTTCCTCAGTGAGCGGGCTCAGATGGGGAAGCTTGGTCAATTCTTTTCAGCCCTTAAACCTTTGCTTTGTGGTGTTCCTCAGGGCTCCTCTCTGAGCCCAACCCTTTTTAATATCTATGTCACCCCTCTTGCAAAGGTGGTGAGATCTTATGGGCTAGAGGTGCTGTCCTTTGTGGACGACACCCAAATAATGGTGTCTATTTCACATAGTGTGAAGGATACAGCCCTTAACTTTAGGAACTGTATGCAGGCAGTCTCCTCCTGGATGGTGAAACATTTTCTGAAATTAAATGGAGAAAAGACAGAGGTCTTGATTTTTGGGAGTAAACAGGAGATTTGGTCCAGTGACTGGTGGTCAGACGCGCTTGGCGTCTGTCCCCACCCGATTTCCCATGGTAACAACCTTGGGGTCATTGTGGACAACCACTGTCCCTAAGTTTGCAGGTTGGTAGGACAGTCTCTACCTGTTTCGGGCTAATTAGGATCTTGAGAAAAATCTCCCATTTTCTCTCTTTTGAGGCACGTAAGCATGCTGTTATTGCCCTGGTAATGTCCAAATTGGACTATTGTAATGCCCTATATTTGGGCAATAACAAGGGCCTAGTGCGACTTCTGCAGATGGTGCAGAACGCTGCAGCCAGGCTGGTGATGAATTTACAAAAATATAATTGTCTCAGCTACCATTAGGTTGTTGCACTGGCTGCCCATGGACCGTAGGATCATATTTAAGACTCTCTGCTTGACTCACGATGCCTACCACGGTTCAGGTCCTGAGGCGATAAAGGCTATTGTACACCGCTATGTTCCTAGCAGGCCGCTTCGGTCCGCAGATTCAAACCTGCTTCTAGTTCTAAGATTTAAGAAGGCTAAATGGGGAGGAAGAGCTTTTTCCTCTGCTGCTGCTAAACTGTGGAACAGCCTCCCGGAAAAGCTTTCGAGTCCGGCGTCTCATTCTCTCTTCCGTAAAGCCTTAAAGACCTGACTCTCTTCACAGTCCGCGGTATGAGCATGTTCTCCTTACCTGCACCCTTATGCTCCGCTTATAGCGCCTTGACACCCTTGGGCTAAGTTTTGCACTCTAGAAGACCAATATTCATTCATTCGTTCACAATGGGTCCACTTGGTTGGACGGGCTCAAAGGAGGGGGCAAACCCTCCAATCAGGCGAGTGGGAAGGTTTGTCATTGGAGTAGCAGTCTATCTTCGCTCTGCATTGTAGTATGGACAACTTGGGTTCAGTGGAGTGACAGGCCCTCTGATATATTTTGTGGACCGCTGGCCCCTGGTTTTCATTGATGTGGGGCCCAGAGGAATGAGGCAGCTGCTCTGACATTCTGCGGGAGTCCCTCCACGCTGCCCAGCAGCCCACTGTTATGCCGCAGTCATTGGGAGGGCCTTGTGTGTCATACAGCCTCTGCAACTGCAATCGCCTCCAACAGGCAGGTAGGTAAGGGCCATGCCGGGCCGGGGCGGAGGAGCAACAGCCCCCTTGGGGCCGGTTCTGGTGGTTAAGCCTCTAATGTCAGCAGGGCACCACCGACCGTTATGGGGAGGTGGGGGGGGGTCCCAGGCCCGAGCCCTCACACCCCCAAGGCCTATGAGGCGTCCCACCGGTAGCAGGCCGATTGGTCTACCAGCCGACAGTCAGTAGGTGCAGCACACCCTTGGATTTGGGCCGTTACAGGGTGCAGTGCATCAGTCCCGCTCCCACAGCAAGGCCCCCACCGTCCCGCTCAGTATTCGTGGCAGGGGTCGCGTCCACTCCAGATTGCTCCGCAACTCCCTCCCGGGCCCCACGGCAGCAGGCCACCCCGTAGGGAACCACAAGCAGCAGACCCAGGATTCCTCCGCCGGCTCACTGCCGCCACCAGGCCCCGCCGGACGTCTCGGCGATCATTGGCCGATCACCTTACCAGTTCCCAAGGGGAGCTGTGTGGCATTCCCACTGCCACAGTAATTAAGCCCGCTCACCTTGTGTGCCTGCGGTGGACGTCCTGCTCACTCCGGGCCGGGGGGACACCGCCGGAGCCTCAATGTGGCGCAAGGTCCCCGGAGTCCCAGCGGCCCTCACCGGGCACCAGTCTATCTATCTGAAAGAGACACGTTAGTGATAGATTCCTTACCTTCGAATATCCCCAGGCGTCAGACTGGATCCGGAAAGCTTTCATCAGCAGTACCCCTGCGCATCGATAGGCGTCGTCGTACGGCTCCGCGTCCCTCGCTGGCGTCGTGTTTGCAGAAATGACGTCACTGGAGCTACTTAGACGCGACAACGAGCGCTGATGTCAGTTCTTTCTCTTTCCTTGCCAGCAAGCCCAGATCCGGAGAAAGCGGTACCCCGTCACTTGTTGACTAAAGTTTTTGTTTGATATAAATTGTAAGTAAACTTACTCCTGGTGCATAGGGATGCCCAGTTTCAAGCTTTGCGAGGCCTGTCCGCGCACGATGTCACTGACGGACCTGCACCGTGAGTGTCTCTTCTGCCATGGCCTGAAAATTTTTTGGGAGCGGTACCGAAAGTGGCTGGAGGCCCTGGAGTTGGCCCCACGTCGTTCCTGGCCCCGGTCCTGTGGGAGGTCAAGGGCCCGGTCACGGAGCGAGTGCCATCATTCGAAGTCTTTGCACTCGGTAAGGCGAAGCACAAAAGTCGAAGAAGCGTTGCCGCTCTTCGTCCTCCCCTCGCCGATTGCGGTATGCTGCTGAGGGGGCAGGTGGCACCGCCCCTGCGGCTCCAAGTGAGCCTGAGCAGTTACCGTTGGCTTACCCACCTTTCCCCGGGTCCATCAGCGACTCCGGCCGAATTGCAAGAGTTCGTATCTGCGATGGCACATATCTTCGGCCTGTGCGACCCCGTCAGATCGCCTTCGGGCCTCGCGGGCCCCACTGTTCCGCGTTCCTCGACGTCGCCGGCTCAGGCATCGTCAACGCCCAGAGGCCTCCATGGCTCCGGCGGAGGCTCCCAGTTCTTGCCAGTGGACCCCGTACGGCCCCCACCGACTGCGCCGGCGTCGACTTCTTTTCCGACGCCGACGCGGTGCCGGAGGGATGTCTCTCGACGCCAATGGGGATTTTTACCCTTTTCTTCTGCCACCTTCCTCGTCCACTTATGGAGGAAGGTGAGGACTGGGAATGGTTTGAAGACCCTCTCGCTGCACAGTGCGAGTCTGTCCCTGACTGGGATGAGGAGGCGGAGGCCGGTGGCCAGGATTACACTACGGCGCCTGGTTCACCATCCCGTTCAGCTACTATGGAGGAGAGTGGTTCCTTTTCGATGGTGCTACGTAGGGCGGCCAAGGCTCTTGGCCTCGAGCTCCCTACACTGGCTGTCAGGACCAACCTACTAACTGAAGTGCTTCGGCCAGCTTCTTCTACAGAACCGCTGTTGCCGTTTAATGAAGCACTTACTGATGTGCTTCTGGGCACTTGGTCTGGGCCCAACACAGGGGCCCCTGTGGACAAGGGTGTGGGCCGACGCCATCGCCCGGCACTGGGCGACCCTGCCTCCCTCACCCGAGACCCTACACCTGAGAGTTTGGTGGTTCAGGCCTCAACATCCCGAGTGCTTTTCCTTCTGTTCCACCTGACAAGGAATCCAAGAAATTGGAGCAGTTTGGCAAGAAGATTTATTCTTCAGTAAGTTCTGGACTACGGTCTGTGAACACTGCCTGTCTCTTGGCCGCTATTCCCATTCTGTATGGGATGCTGTTGAGCAGGTGCTACCTCAGTGTCCGGAGGTGGCCCGGACAGTTCTCTCCTGAGCTCTTATGGAGGGGAGAGATGCAGCCAAGTTCACTATACGTTGTGGTCTTGATTTCGCTGGGTAGGGCGATTTCCACAATGATGGTGCTACGTCGTCATGCCTGGTTGAGGATGACTGGCTTTTCTGCAGATGTCCAGAATACTTTGATTAGCATGCCCTTCAATGGCACCCACCTCTTTGGTGATAAGCGGATTCCACTTTGGAGCGTTTCAAGGACTCTCGGGCCAAGTCCTTAAGCCTTTCGGCCGCACGTACTCCTTCTGACTTTCGTTCCTTTCGAAGCTCCAAAAGAGCCGAACAAACACGTTCATTTCAGAACAAGCCTGCGCAGCAACAGTCCCAGTGCAGCCGCGGACGTGGGTCCTGCAGAGGCGGATCACGGGGCCAGCGTGCAGGCCAGTCCACAAACACCCCACCTGCCAGTGCCCCCACACCTTCCTAGTCTGGTGTTTCAGGCCCACCAGACGCCAGTAGGGGGCAGGATTCGTCATCACCTCCTCCACTTGCGCACCATTACATCAGACAGGTGGGTTCTGGATATTGTTCGAAGGTGCTACCCCCTACCCTTCGAATCTACCCCCCCCCTAGCCATGCCACTGCAGTTTCACTGCATGTTGGAGGATAATTTGTCACTTCTCCAGCAGGCAGTTACAGCCCTCTTGGCCAAGGGGGCCATCGAGGGCGTTCCGCCGCCAGAAGTAGGTCGTGGTTGTTACTCCCACTACTTCTTGGTTCCAAAGAAGGACAAGTTTCTACGTCCCATCTTAGACCTTCGGAATGTCAAACGCTTCCTCCGGAAGGAGTTCAAAATGCTCACTCTGGCTCAGATCTTGTCTGCTCTCGACCCACAAGACTGGATGGTGGCACTGAACCTGCAGGACGCTTATTTTCATATTCCCGTCCTGCCGGCCCATCGGCGTTACCTGCGATTCACGGTGGGCCAGGAGCATTTCAAGTTCACCGTGCTCCCCTTTGGCCTTACCAGCGCCCCTCGGGTGTTCACGAAAGTGATGGCGGTGGTCGCAGCTCATCTGCGCAGATCAGGGGTTTCAGTCTTCCACTTTCTCGACGGCTGGTTGATCAAGGCGGGCTTGCCTGAGACAGTCATCTCCCACGTCCAGACTGCGGCAGACCTGCATTTGCTAGGGTTTTCCATCAACAGCTGAAGTCGCACCTGATTCTTTCCCAGAAGTTTCTCTTCATCGGAGCGGTTCTGGACACGGCGCAGTTTCGCGTTTATCCTCCAGAACAGCGAGTCCAGGACATTCAGGCTATGATTCCGATCTTTCAGCCCTTGTCCTGGGTTTCGGTCAAGAAGACCTTGAGGCTGCTGGGACTCATGGCCTCCTGCATCCTGATAACCAACCATGCCAAGTAGAACATGTGAGCTCTGCAGTGTAACCTAAAGTTCCAGTGGGCGCAGCATCAGGGGAACCTGTCCGACTACGTCCAGATCTCGGAGGGCACTGCACGACAATTGCAGTGGTGGCTCACGAATCAGCATTGGGTGAGCGGCAGCTCCCTCTCCCTTCCCCAACCAGAGCACACAGTGGTGACGGATGCATCCCTCCTGGGATGGGGCGGCCACATGGGAGAGAAGGTGATCAGAGGCCTCTGGTCTCCGGCGGAGTCCCGGCTACATATCAACATTCTGGCGCTTCGGGCGATCCTTCTTGCACTGAAGACACTCCCATGTGGTATTGCAACAAACAGGGCGGAGTGAGGTGTGGACCCTATGTCAGGAGGCGCCTCTGGACATGGCTGGAACGTCACAGCATTTCCTTGACGGTTCAACACCTGGTGGGTTCTTTGAATGCCAGAGCAGACAAACTCACCTGCCGGTGTCTGATGGATCATGAATGGCGTCTTTTCTCGTAGGTGGCGCAAGGTCTCTTTCAACAGTGGGTAGAGCCTTGGTTAGATCTATTCGCCACCGAAGAGAACGCGCAATGTCAGTTCTGCGTGTTGGAATTTCCAAGGCGGCACTCGCTCGGCGGTGCTTTTCATCGCGAGTGGAGTTGCGGTCTGTTCGCCTTTCCGCCTATACCACTTCTGCCCAGAGTGCCCGAAGCAGATCAGGCGCACCCGGGCCCCAGTCATCCTTGTGGCTCTGGACTGGGCTTGAAGAGTTTGATATCCCGAGCTACTCGGTATGAGCCTGGATCCCCCGATCCGACTGCCTCTGCGGGAGGATCTTCTGTCGCAGCTGCAGGGAACGATTCTCCACCCGAACCTGCCCAGCCTCCACCTACATGCGTGGAGATTGATCGGTGACAATTGATTCCGTTTGACTTGCCTCCCGAAGTCTGTGATGTCATTCTGGCAGCCAGGCGTCTCTCCACTAAATCGGTATACGCCTGCAGGTGGAACAAATTTGTGGTATGGTGCACAGCCAAGGCTGTGGATCCCCTTTCTGTCACTCTTTCTGAGGTCCTTTTGTTCCTTCTTTCTCTGGCCCGGCAGGGTTCTGCTCTGGGCACTATCAATGGCTACCTTTCTGCCATTTCAGCCTTTCTGAGGCTTCCAGATCAGCCTTCTCTTTTCAAGACCCCGGTTGTACAGAGATTCTTAAAAGGCATTACGCATATGTTCCCTCCTGTTCCTTTCATAATGCCTGAGTGGGACTTAAATCTTATTCTGACTTCTCATGTGCGCTCCATTTGAGCCGCTTCACAATTGTCCTTTACGTCTCCTAGCTATCACCTCTGCCAGGAGAGTGAGCGAGCTTCCGGCTCTTTCGTGTAAGCCTACATTTCTGTTGGTTCATCCGGACAAGGTTGTGCTTCGCACTCGTCCTTCCTTCTTCCCAATGGTTGTCACTGCCTTCCACATCGGGCAGTCTATCACCTTGCCCACTTTCTTTCCGCCTCCGCATCCTTCCAGAGAGGAAGAGAGGCTCCACCGTCTGGACCCAAAACATGTGCTTTCCTTTTACCTGAATCGCACACAAGCATTCCGGGTGGATTACCAGCTCTTTGTTGGCTACGTAGGTGCCAAGAAAGGTCGGGCTGTTTACAAGAGGACTATCTCCCTCTGGGTCGTCTTGTGTATCAAAGCCTGTTATTCTATGGCTAAAAAGGAACATCAGGTGGGGCTGCGTGCCCATTCTACCAGGGCAACAGCAGCCACTACGGCTTTGGGACGTGGTGTCCCCCTGCAAGACATCTGTCAGGCAGCCATGTGGGCTTCACTGCACACTTTAACAAACATTATTGCCTTGACAATCCGGTCCAGAGGGACGGCTTCTTTGGCCGTTCTGTTCTCTGTGACTTTCAGGTGTAATCTTATTCGCAGACCCACCACCGGGGTTGGTATTGCTGGGGTATCTATTCTAAGGTAAGGAATCTATCACTAACGTGTCTCTTTAAGATACACAAGTTACTACTTGTGTAACAATATATCTGTAAGAGACATTAATTTGTGATAGATTCCTTACCGCCCTACCCATCCTCCCCATTCTGAGAACTGATTTCTAGGGTTACGGTCATCCTTTTGGGCCCTAGTTTCTATGCACCAGTGGTCAGTGTCTTGCATGGCTCTGCGTTCCTGTCGCGGAAAGTTGTGTACAGAACTGACATCCGCACGCATGGGTGCGTCTAAGTAGCTCCAGTAGCATCATCTCAGCGAATACGACGCCAGCGATGCGCAGCGGTACTGCTGACGAAAGCTTTCCGGATCCAGTCTGATGCCTGGGGATATTCTAAGGGCAGGAATCTATCACTAACTAATGTCTCTTACAGATATATTGTTACACAAGTAGTAACTTGTGCTTCAAGGCCGTTCCAGTTGTGTGAGCCCTAAGATCGCCACGGTTGTCCCCCGGCTAGTCTCTCAGGCACTGGTTAACTGGGTGCCATTTTGCCGGGCCTCACCGCACCTTCAGTGATCTCCGGCGGCTCTTCACCGTCAATACGGGCTTCTCCCTTAAAGAGTAGAATCGCCACAGACATGGGCACCTTGGCACTCACGGCGTTCCTGCGGATTGTTGGGCACTGGAGGATTAGGATGGCATTGGATCGCAGAGGGGTCCGGAGCACCCGTGAGTGCGACCGCCATCTGGGCTTGCCATGCCACACCCCCCTTAGATATCTTTTTAACACACCATGGTCAGTCACTTCATGGCTCCGCGCTTCTGGCGTGGAAAGTTGTGGAAAGTACTGGTCAACACCCTGGAGAGGCAGTTATATTGACGACACGGACGCCACAACAATGACAAACACGACGCCAACATCATTTACCGGCGCACTGGGGTACTACTGTCTAAAATATTCTGGATCCAGCCTGACGCCTAGAAGCTCAAAGGTAAGGAATCTGCGGCTAGATCATGCTTTTACTAGATAAGGCGTTACGGAAGCTAAGTAACTTCTTCTACAGGTAGCACACGATATGAAGTGAACCGGAGGTTCGAGAAGACAAAAAGGAAAAAAGCACTAAGATCTGTTCGAGTCACAGCACCGGCTCTAGTAGATCCTGTGATTCTAGGCAAATCGCATTGCCTCATGGTGGCTAAAAGCATCTTCCCTTGTGTAATGTAGCCAAAGCGCTTATGCAATGCACTCAAATACCTTGGGATTGAGTTTGCAAAACAACAAACTCTCCTGCCTGCATTAACATCACAAGGCTACTCAGCTCCACGAAAATAAATTATAATCCACGAAAAATATAATAGTTGCAGCTTAAAGAGAAAATATTTGCCAACCTCTATTCTTTTGGGCCTGTGATGCAACCCGCACAGGTTCAGATTCAGCTGTATAACACTTTCATAAGTGAAAGCATACAGCACGAGTAACGAAGAGAGCAACAAGCAGCACCCCTCCAACAGTAATCCCCCTCTTGTGATGAGTGCTTAGTTGTTGCCACCCATTACCCCGTTCTCCCTATCATCGTGCCCCGGCCCCTGCCGTTTAAATGAATTGAGTTCTGTGAACTCCTCCCAGGGCTATTGTGTGAAGTACATGACAAGCAACCTTATCCATGGCATTGGAACTCGGCACACCCTCTGCCATGATGTCGCATCTGTAAGTTGAAAAATACCTTACCTGGCAGGCACATGTCCAGCAGGACAGCTACAGTTTATCACAGCTGCCCTCAATAAAAGAGAGAAAGCACAGCCAACAAACACATAGTAATTTATTTTCAGCTGCCTAGCTACTTTTAAATTCTCTTCTATCGTCTCCCCTCAGGAGACGATAGCAGGAAGCAGGAAGAGTTGACCCGTATCTCTTCTCCTGTACACTTTTGTGACTTGAAATAGAAAAGAAAATACTTATTGCCCCTTCTTCTTCTTTTTAACCTTTATATATTGGTTGTTTGTACAAGTCTTTTGTGTTTAATCATCCTGGCCCTGAGGAAGGTGATCTTATCACCGAAACGTACGTAGGCCGTACATCCCAATAAGATCTGGACAATGCATCAAAGATTGGTCAATACCACACAGATCAACGTCTAAACTGGTGGAATTCTCAATTTTGTGTACCAACAGTGAACCACCAAATGCAGCTTTGGGTTATCGTTTGATTCTATAAAGTTCTGTTTGTATGTTTCTATGTTCTTTTATAAAGAATTATGGATGTAGTTGTATGACTGGTATGTATGATAGAATGTATGTTAGTAAGATACGGTTCGAGGCATGTGGGCTGCTGAATTCATATCTGTGCATAGATCGCCGCCTAGTGTTGGGTCCGGATGATTGCACATTGTTGTCCTGGAAGAGTCTTCGAAGTATCACGAGATAGGTGGCTCCTCCCCTGGACTACAGTGCGCATGGGCATCGCCTCCATCCCCAGATTGTTTTTTTCCGCCATTGGGTTCGGATGTGTTTCGGTTCCCTCTGTCGGAATCGATAGTTGTTTAACTTTCTTTACTTGAGACCAAAAGGTCTTTAGGACTCGCGTCGGTATTGTCTATCGTTCGGGTTGGTTTATTCATCGGCTCCGAACACTTGCTGCCCATCCGCGTGCTGTCGGCGCGGACGGGCCTACACGACGCTCCAGACTACTTCAACATGGAACGAACTCCATTTAAGAGGTGCCCAGTGTGTGCCTCAAAGTATTCGCACATCGACGTGCACCCAGTGTGCAACAGATGCTTGTCGCCGGACCACGACGAGGCCAAGTGTATGGCCTGCTCCAAGTTCCGGTCGAAGAAGACTCTCAAGCTACGTCGGGCCACAAGACTGCAGGCCCAGATATCGGCACTCCCACCAGCAAACATCTTTGAAGAAGATGTTGAAGACGACACCATCCTGAATGTTTCGGACTCTAACCCGGCGTCGGAGGGCGAGGAAGACTACGACGCAGGAGACGAAGAGTTCGAGGAAGTCGTCGAGGAGGTAAGGGACGACGACGGGGCCATTGCCACCGTAGAGGATAGCTCGGAAGAGGAGCATCCTCATACTGACTCCGGGGCCGAACCCCAGCATAAGGCCCAGGTCGAGGGATCGCCTTCGGGCCTTACCCAAGACCTCAATACTCGTCCCACGGCCCCGCCTCCGGGCCCGGCCACGGACATTGGTGATGCGCCACTCCCGGTACAGAAACCGAAAGTGAAGCCCTCGGGGTCCGCACCATCTGTATCGAAACCGAAAGTGCAAGTCGCACTGGTGGGATCAAAGGCTCCAGAGGCCTCGGCGCCGAAGAAATCCAAAATGGCCACCGAGCTCAAAAGCCACGCCAAAATGGCCGATCCGAAGACCCCCGTGTCGAAGCCAAAGGCGAAAACGCCCGACGCGGCTGCGTCGGCGCCGAAGCTGGTCGACGCTCTGAAGAGCCGCGTCGACGCCAAGAAGGTCGATGACCCTAAGAAAGCCTCGAAGAAGCATCAGGACGACCCCAAGTCTCTGGCTGCACCGATCCCGGTCGACAAAGCAAAGGGAGGTGCTGTGTCGGCTCCGAAGACTGCGCCTTTGGTCGCCGACCCGAATCCGGACTCGGAGGACTCGCTCGAGCCGGTTCGGCCCTCCCCCTCCTTTACCAAGAAGGTCACGGAGTCCCTTCAGCGTATTCGGAAGGAGGCAGTGGCTCTCGAGCCGAAGGATGTGACGCCGAAGCCTCCACAGAAACCGGCGAAGGCGCAAACGCCGATTCACTTCACGCTGCCGCCAAAGACGGCGCCGAAGGCTTTCGCTCCGAAACATGGGGCCGGGGTGCCCTTGAAGCTGGTTCCTACGCCGAAAGCATCCTTGGTAGTGCCGAAGCCACGGCACCAGCCACTAGCGGACGAGGAGCGTCGAGAGGTTGTCATCGACGCCAACACAGGCAAGCTCTCTCTCCTTAAAAGGAAGATCACCCTGGAGCCTGTGTTGGAGCATTTTCATATTCCCCTTAAAAAGAAGTTGGACTCTGCGGGTGCATCTGCCCCTATGGAGCCTGCATCTCCACAAGGTCTGGAGCTCTCACCCACTCACTCTAACGCTGGGGAGGGTGACGGGGACGAGGAGGAGGAGTATACTTATCCAGCGTACTCGGATCCAGAGGATGTCAATGAGCCATGGTCTGCTGGAGGCGAACATGAGGACCCTCAGTCAGGACACGAGCCTCAGCTTTTTGCTGCAAAAACTTCCCCAACAGAGGACTCTGCAGCCTTCAACGCTCTAATTGAAAGAGCTGCGGCCAACCATGATGTCGACCTCCATTCGGACCCAGTGGATGTCGATTTTCTTTTTGACACTTTCTCTTTTTTTTTTTATTTTTTTATTTTTTTTTTTCAGAGGCATAAAACATACAAGGACGAAAACAGCATTTAGTCAATGACAATCGTTCACATAGTTGCTAATACATTAATAGCTAAATAAGAAAAAAAAAGGAAGAAAGAAAGAAAAGAAGAAAGAAAGACAGAACATATACCACGTGAAATATCTCCTTACAGATATAGTCATTATTAAATTAAATCCAATTGTCAATAGGAGACCATAGCTTCCTAGCAAAAATCTTCTTTTTCTGTCCTTTCAATTTATAAACTGCTTTGTCCATTCTATAAACATTTAGCAACTTTCCCAACCATTGCTCGAATGATGGTGGATCTATATCTAGCCATCTAGAGGTAATACAGAAACGGTAGACAGACATTCCAATGAAAAGAAAATGTTCTTGATCAACAGATAAACTCTCGGATGGAAAATAGATACCAAAGATAATCACAGAAGGACATAACTTAATATTAACATTAAGCAAATTGGTCAGAAACTTTTCAATCTTGTCTATGTATACCATTAATTTAAGACAGCTGAAAAACATATGACCTGAGTCTGCTGCTAAGATTCCACAACGACTACAGTTAATGCCTTTCGTAGCTTTCCATTTGGCCAGCTTAGCAGGTGTATAATAGAGATCTAAAGTAGACATATAATGTTGACTTTTGAGAGAGCTATTGATTAGTGTTTTGTTGCTAATCTCGAACGCCCTTACCAAATCTATCCCTTCTATACACAGTTTTCTTTCCCATTTCTGGGCTTGTTGATCGAGATCATCATGCAACCTGTTAACCATTAATTGATAGATTGTGCCAATACGGTTATCCTTCATACAGCTCTCTAAGATGTCATTAGTCTCCATGGCATCACTGTATAAGAGGTTTTTTTTTCCAAAAAGCTACGGATCTGTAAATATTTAAAAAATTTGTTCCTGGAGAGGCCAAATGTGTCTTGAAGTTCGGAGAAGGACATAAAAACCCCATTTTGATACAGTTGCCCAATTGAGTGAATCTGTCCCAAACGTAATCGATGTGTAGGAATGTCTTGAGAAAACCCTGATAGTGAAATATTACAGCAAATAGGTGTATAAAAATTAAATTTTGAAGTTATCCGTAAAGTTTTATTAATCTGTCTCCAAACTAAAAAAGCAGAAAGAAGCACCTTAAATTTTGTTTTTTTGTAATAGCTGGGCTCCATGAATGTCAATAAGCATTGGCGCACATGAGAGCCCATGAGCATTTCGAAGATAGAGGGTGCCTTAGAAGTTTCGGTAACATGGTCATGAAATAGTAAGACCTTAATTGTTTTAAGAGTGATAGCCCAATAATACATTCTAAAGTTGGGAAATCCCAACCCAGCACGCTCTTGCGGGAGAGTGCACCACTTTAAAGATCTTCTTGAGCCGCGGTACCCCCACAGGAATCTGGACAACATCCTATCTATTTTATTGAAAAGAGACATAGAAAAGAATAGAGGAATGGTGCGGAAAAAATAAAGACATTTTGGAAAGATCATCTTGATGACGTTGGTCCGTCCAAATAAAGATAAGTGTAAGTTATTTATCCTTTCTAAGGTTCTATTAGTTGATATAAGTAAAGGATCCAAGTTTAGTCCAACAATGTCATCAATTTTAGAGGATATAGTTACACCGAGGTATGTGGCAGTAGAATTTAATGGGATATCAGTGGGTGTACCAGTTTTAGAGTGTACAATCTGGGTTTTTGAAATATTAAGCTTATAACCAGAGAATTTACCAAATTCTCTAGCAACTTCAATTATTTTAGGTAGAGCGGTAGAAGAATCAGAGGTTACAATGGCCACATCGTCTGCGTATGCTAAGACTTTGTGGTCAACCTCGTGGAGTCGGACTGGTGGGATGCCAGGTTCTGTAATTAATCTGTTCAGATAGGGTTCTAAATAAAGTGCAAATAAAAGCGGAGAGCAGGGGCAACCTTGTCTGGTCCCCCTAGTGATTGAAAATGGTCTGGAGGTATCAGTGCCTAGTCTTATTGCACCCTTGGCATTAGAATAAAGTGATTGCACAGCTTTAATGAATTGTGATGGGAAGCCCTTCCATTCTAATACAGTCCAAAGGAATCCCCAGTCTACTCTGTCAAACGCTTTTTCAGCATCGAGTAGGATCACTCCGACTGGGGATTCCTTTGCTTGAGCCCAATCCAACAATGTAATAACGCGTTTGACATGATCTGTAGTATCCCTATGTCTAATAAACCCGTGTTGAATGTGAGAGACCAAACCTGCCATAACATCATTTAATCTATTTGCAAGAATTTTAGAATAGATCTTACTATCTGCAGTGATAAGAGAGATGGGGCGATAAGAGCCTAATTCCTTTGGATCCTTGTTCTTTTTTACAAAAACAACTATAGTGGCAGTAGACCAAGAGTCAGGGGATTTATCTTGAAATGCTATATTGAAGATTTTTAACAACTCTGGTTTCAACAAATGTCTGAATGTCCGATAAAATTCAAGGGGTATCTGATCAGGCCCCATAGCTTTACCAGCTGCAAGACTCATGATAGCCTTTTCGATCTCATCCCAGCTTATTGGCCTAGCAAATAGGTCGATATCATCTGTGCACAAAGAAAGTTGGTTAGTATTTTGGAGATAATTAATGGGATTAAGAGTCTTATCGACTTCATTGTTAGAGTCATTATACAGCGTCGTATAAAAGCCATGAAATGCCTCTAATATTCCTTCCCTACTTTCGTGAGAAACACCATTCATGTCTTTAACACACTGTATTTCATTAAAAGAAGATTTTTGTCGTAAGCGCTGTGCTAAAATTTTCCCAGTGCGTTCGCTAAATTCGTAGCGTTCAGTTTTGTATTGTTTAAATTTTGCAGCTACTTCATCGGCAATGTGAATACGCAGACCAGAACGTTCAATAGTTAGTCGTAATTGTGCATCCTCTATACCAGCGTTATTTTTGCATGCAGTAGATAATTTCATCTCGGCCATCCTGATCTTATTTAACCTCTCCTTAAAATCTGTTTGGATTTTTTTCCTCTTGTAATTTGCAAAACTAATTGTCTCTCCCCGTACAATAGATTTAAAAGAATCCCAAACTACTTGTGGAGAGGCAGTATCATTATTTATTAGAAAGTAATCTTTAATAATTGTAACCATAAATTGAAGATAATCTTCATCTAATAATAGATTTCTCTGGAATGACCAGGATCTAGTTGGATTTTGGCAATCAGTGGGAAATTGAATCTCAGCAATTATGGGGTTATGGTCTGAGATGACTTGTGGTAATATTTCAATACGGATTTTCTCCAAAAACACTGAGGATACAAAAAAGTAATCTAGACGGACAAATTTCCGATGAGGAATAGAAAAAAAAGTATATCCTGGGTCTTTATAGTAGAATTTATTCCAAACATCAGTTAGCCCGTTATTTAACACCAGATCTCTAAGTGCTTTATAGGTTCTAATCTTACGACCCGTATATCTCTTCCCTAATTTGATGTTCCAATCAGCTGATATATGAATATTTAGGTCCCCACAAACTATTATTGGTTGTGTCCAAGTGGCTAACTCTGTATTCATGGTGTTAAACAGTTCAGCATCGTCCAGATTGGGGCCATAAATACAGCATATGGTAAATTTACAACTTCCAATTTTTAATTCAGCAAGCCCCCATCTACCCCATTTATCAGATGATGTTTTTAAACACTTCCCAACTCCCTTTCGCAGACAGATTGCAACACCTCTCTTAATACCCATTTGTTTAGACGTAAGCAAAACTTCTAGTCCCAAATTATCCAAAAGGAAACGTTTGTCCCATGAGATGTGAGTTTCCTGGATGCATAATAAATCAATGTTTAAAGTTTGGAGCATTGTTCGAAACATAGCGATCTTTTTTAAATCATTAAGACCGTTGATATTAATTGTACATATTTTCACCTTTTTATCCATGTCGAAAATAGTAAAAAAAAAAAAGGAAATATTGACCATCACTAGTATATGCTCTTCAGTATTATCATTTGAATGCCTTATATTCATCCTTGCATTGAACACCTCTGCCTTACATCCCCACCACCAACCCCTGCCCTTACCCACCCCCACCCTTATTCCCAGAGCCCCTCCCCCCACCCTCCCCGCTATAGGAGGCACAGGAACTTTCAGTTCCTGAAACGTATGGGTGCCATGTCCCTGACCATAGCGTCCTAACAAAGAGAAAAAAAGAAAGAAGAAAGGAATATAGAAGAGAAAAGAGAAATGAGAAAAATAGAAAATAAGAGAACACAGCGGTCCTGCATTTTTTAGGTAATTATTAAACAATGTAGTTTCTTAACTCAGAGTCTAAATTTATCATACTATGCATCAGAGTTCTTCATGATTGTTCAAAGAGAGTCCAGATACTCCTTGGCTTTAATTGTAGAAATAAAGTACTTTACTTGGCCTTTAAATATAGTCTTTAATTTTGCAGGACCTTGGAGAAACACTGCTACTTCTTTCTTTTGGAAATCAGGAATTAATTGCCTCAGTTGCCATCGTTGAGCCACAGTAGCTTGGCAGTAATCCGGTCGCACGAAAAACTGACAGCCTAGTCCATCCGCTTTCTTATCTGGTCTTGCGTTTACATAAATGGCTTCACGGGCAAGGAAGTTATTAAATGACACCAAAATGGCCCTGGGATAATTTTCTTGACCTTGTCGTGGTTTCCTCACTGTAAAAGGAAATCTATGTGCTCGTTGTATTTCCCGAGCCCAGTCCCAATCGGTAATCTCGGGAAAAGCATCATTTAATAAATTGATGATGAACCTCCTCGGGTCAGCTCCTTCTTTATTTTCAGGGATCCCCAAAAAACGCAAGTTACTTCTGCGGGCCTGATTCTCAAAATTAGCCAGCTTATCGGATAAATCCTCCTTTTGAGCTTTAAAATCGCCCACTTCTTGTCTTTGGGCCATACATTCTTCTTCTAGAACAGATATCCTGGCCTCTGCTTCGGTGACCCTGTCAGCAGTCTCTGAGCATAGTTTAATTGCGCGTCGTACTGCGTTTTTAACTTTGGCACATGTCACTTGCGTGCGTTCATTCTCGGCTTTACTTTCTGCCCTATGGTTCATCATGGTGTCAAAAATTGTTTTCAATGTGATCTCTTCGCTGTTTTCTTGTGGCAGAGTTGGATCAGGTATAGAATTATGGCTGGACCCCGGAGTATCGTTGGCAACAGAAGCAGTAGATACTGGATTAGGAGATAAGGAGTTCACACCATTTGGCGAGTTAGGGACGGTCTCTTTACTCGCTGCGCGAAGAGATCTCTTCTTCCTCAACTTCTTTTTAATGATAGTGGCCGTGTTGGTATTATCAGGGCTCATGCTAATCTCACCCTCAGAAGATAGGCTCTCACAACTAAAGTCTGCCCAATCTTTATTTAAGCCAGTCGCTTCATCAGATGAAAGTTCTGATAAGGAGTAGAAATTTTCGGGAAGCTCCTGATTATGCTGCTGCACCGTAGTTTCTTTTGCATTTTGTAAATCGCTTGGTAAGTCATTTGGCGATAATGATAGTGATACTGACGAAGGAAGAGAACATGCTCGATTGGTGATAGTTCCACCAGAAACTGCAATTCCCATAATGCCCTTCCTCAGAGGATCGATCGGTATCAGGATTGTAGAATTATTAGAATTATTCTGGCTATCAACACTTGTAGACGGTTGATTAGATGATTGAGTTATAGTCATGTCAATGTTTTGGTTATCACTATCAATTATTTTCTTTTTCGCAGCGTGCTTCTCAAACAAATCTGGCAATGTTTGTAGCGCCAAACTTTTTATGCTTGATACTTCATTGGATTTAATAGTGGCCCCTTTGTTAGGGTTCTTACCCTGCTTTGTAGCGGTTTTGCCAGGAATCAATGGAGCTGCCTCTGCCATCTCGATCTCCTCGGTATCCTGCTCCACGCCTTTCAGATCAATCCCAGCGCCGTTTTTCTTGTTGCTGCGTGTGGCAATGGAGGGTGGTAGCGGCGTTCTCTTTTTCTTCCGTGAGCCGCCTCTACCAGGAAAAACGCTACTCTGTACCCAGAACAAACAGAGTGTAGCGCGCCACAGCGGGGACCGCCGATTGAACTCGAAAAAGTTCAGCAACATTCGTGAACTCCGTCCGTTCACGAGGATAGTTTGTAGCAATTTGTTGTCACTGTTTGCTACTGTAGCGCAGCGTAGTTAGCTCTACTAGGCTTCAGTTCGGCTTCAGTTCAACTCTGTCTCCGTTAATATTAATCCCAGAACGGCGCCCTGACCCGACCAGGGAGCGGTCAGCGCCTCCGTACAACTCTGTCGGTTGTGCTCGAGTCAAACCAAACACAAGCGAAAATAGTGTCACTTTTCAGACGCTCTCTCCAGCGCCGAAATCCATCCAGGAAATGGTCAACGCCTCCGTGCCTCCGCGCAGCTCCGTCTCTCCAAGCGGCCCAGCCCGAGGCAATCGGCAACCCCCGCATGCAGCTACAGGCAGCCGGCCGGGATCGACCAGCGTGATCAGGTAGGGTGAACCCGGTAGTTAGAATTATCCACAAGTTGAATCGATACAATGCAGAAAGAATAACTGAGGATCACACGGTCGGCTCTCGCGTAATTAATCACAGAGAAAGCCGAATTCTCTTTCTCTTCACTCCGGGACGCCAGGAGTCAGGGAGCTAGCTGCTTACACAGCCTTCCTCACGGCAGCCATCTTGCCTCCAACCCCAACCTTTTTTTTGACACTTTCTCAGTGGCTGAAAAGACTGTCAAGACATTGCCAATGCTAAAGCATGCGCCTGAGGTTTTCAGGGAGCCCACCCGGGCAAGAGTCATCAATCCTCGTATTGACAAAAAATATAAGGCAGCGCCCACTGATCCAACGTACATCAAGGGACAGTTGCCACTGGACTCTTTGGTTGTCTCCAACGCACGTAAGCGGGCAAACTCACAGACCACGGGTGATGCTCCTCCCCCAGACAAAGAATCAAAGGTCTTTGAAGCTTCAGGGAAACGTATTGCTGCGCAGGCAGCTAATATGTGGCGCATTTCAAACACGCAAGCGCTACTTGCACGCTACGATAGGGCACACTATGATACCCTAGAAACCCTTCTACAGCACTTACCTGATCAGTACAAGGAGGGAGCTGAAATGTTGATTCAGGAGGGGAAGCTTATCACCAATGCTTCAATTAAGTGCGCACTGGACGTGGCTGATACCGCCTCCAGAGCTATAAACACTAGCGTGCTACTGCGTAGGCATGCATGGCTTAGAATATCAGGCTTTAAACCAGACATTGACTACCATCTTAAACCAAACAGTTAATCCAGACCACCTGTTTGGGCCAGAAGTGGATGCAACCCTTGAAAAAATGAAAAAAGACACTGACACTGCTAAATCTATGGGTGCCCTGCAGTCCCAGCAGTTTCGGGGTGGTTCCTTTCGCCGCTCCAATAACAGAGGCACATCAAGGGGTCAAGCGTCACAATCCACGCAATACTATAAAAGCAACACCCAATCCTCATACACCAACAAGGGTAGAGGTGGTTACCGGGGCAACAACGTCAAAGGCAGAGGACGTGGAAATAACAGCTCCAGGTCCTCCACCCCCAGCAAACAGTGACGCCTTGTCACTGCCCCCCGACCACACAACACCAGTCGGGGGGAGACTCCAGCAGTTCCTGCCCGCGTGGAAATCCATCACCACGGACAGGTGGGTCAAATCTCTTATCCAATACGGTTATTGTCTGGAACTCACTTCCACTCCACCAAACATACCTCCAAGAAACCGTCCTATGTCCGGCGAGCACTTGCACTTGTTGCAGCAGGAAGTCCAAGTCATGCTGCAAAAAGGGGCAATAGAGCTCGTTCCACTGCAAGAAAGGGGAACAGGGGTTTACTCTCTGTACTTTCTAATCCCCAAAAAGGACGGATCCCTCAGGCCCATCCTGGACCTCAGGCCCCTCAACTGGTACATTCTGTCAGAACATTTCCATATGCTCACGTTGCAGCAGGTTCTCCCGCTGCTTCTGCAAGGGGACTTCCTAGCTACTCTGGATCTCAAGGATGCATACTTTCACATTCCCCTGCATCCTTCACACAGGAAGTACCTAAGGTTCACCATTCAAGACCAGCACTACCAGTTCAGGGTTCTGCCTTTTGGGGTCACCACAGCGCCCAGGGTCTTCACGAAGTGCCTGGCGACCGTGGCGGCGCATCTAAGACGTCAAAACATCCACGTCTACCCCTATCTGGACGACTGGCTCATTCAGGCGAAGTCGGAACAACAGTGCGCCGACCACGTGTCCCGCACCATTCATCTCCTGCACGATCTGGGATTCTCACTGAATTACCCAAAATCCCATCTCCAGCCCGCCCACATACGGCAGTATCTGGGCGCGACAATGAACACTCTGGCGGCCACAGCGCAGCCAAATTCAGTGAGATCCGCCAGTATTCAGACGCTGATCCAGAGATTCAGACCTCAGCACTCGCTTCCAGCGAAAGTGTTCATGCAGTTGATAGGCATGATGGCCTCCTGCATCTCCATTGTCCCGCACGCGAGGTTACATATGCGTCCGCTTCAGGAGTGCCTAGCACGTCAGTGGACTCAGGCTCACGGGCAACTAACAGACCTAGTGTTGGTGAGCGGTCGGGCGTACAACTCTCTGCATTGGTGGAATCCACAAAACCTTTGCAAGGGCCGACCGTTCCAAGAGCCTGTGCCACAGATTATCCTGACGACGGACGCTTCTCTCCAGGGATGGGGAGCGCATGTACTCCACTACACAGTGCAGGGACTATGGACACTACAGCAAAGGAAGATGCACATCAATGTATTGGAACTGATGGCAATCTTCATGGCCTTAAAGGCATTCAAAGTACATCTGTGCAACAAGGTCGTGTTGATCCGGACGGACAACATGACGGCCATGTACTACATTCAGAAACAGGGGGGCACACACTCTCCGCAGCTGTCTCATCTGGCTCAGAGCATGTGGAAGTGGGCCATTCAGAGGAACATTTTCCTGATGGCAGAACATCTCCCAGGCATAGACAATCAGATGGCGGACCTGCTCAGCAGGCACAGCCACCAAATGCACGAGTGGGAGATACATCCATCAGTACTCCAACCGTACTTCCAAAGGTGGGGTCATCCAGAGATAGACCTGTTCGCCACAAGGGAGAACGCAAAATGCCAAAGCTTCGCCGCCAGGTTCCCACACCCGCAATCGCAGGGCAATGCGATATGGATGAACTGGTCAGGCAGATTTGCGTACGCTTTTCCCCCAGCACCTCTGATACCGCTGGTGGCGCGCAAGCTCAGGCAGCACTCGATGACTCTCATCCTGGTTGCTCCAACGTGGGCTCGCCAACCATGGTACACCACGTTTCTAGAACTTTCCGTGGTACCGCATCAAAGGCTTCATCTCACACCCAGCCTTCTGACGCAGAGCCATGGCGACATTCAGCACCCAGATCTGCAACAGCTCAACCTGGCGATCTGGATCCTGAAGTCCTAGAGTTTGGCTACCTCAATCTTCCCCCGGATTGCATGGACATCATTCGGGAGGCAAGAAAGCCCACTACTAGAGCATGTTATGCGGCTAAATGGAAGCGGTTTGTCATTTATTGTGCGAACCACGACATTAACCCGCTGGATGCTTCCATTCAGAACATCATCTGTTACCTGTTCCATCTGTACCAGTGCAATTTGGGGTATACTTCCATCCGCATTCACCTGTCTGCCATGGCCGCATACCTCCAGAATAGACAACACCTTTCACTTTTCAAGGTGCCTGCTATCAAAGCATTTCTGGAAGGACTCAAAAGGGTCATTCCATCACGGACACCACCAGCTCCAGAATGGAACCTCAATGTGGTTCTTACAAGGCTGATGGGTCCTCCTTTTGAGCCACTACACTCTTGCGAGCTTCAGTTCCTGACTTGGAAAGTGGCTTTCTTAGTAGCAATTACATCGCTACGGAGGGTTAGTGAGTTGCAGGCCCTCACCATCCAAGAGCCCTTTTTCAAAGTCCATGCTAACAGGGTGGTGCTCCGCACTAACCCTAAATTTCTACCCAAGGTTGTGTCTCAATTCCACATAAACCAAACAATCGAGTTGCCGGTGTTTTTTCAAAATCCTGAGTCGCTGGCGGAGCGGATGCTCCACACCCTTGACGTTAAAAGGGCCCTAATGTATTACATTGACAGGACCAAGGATTTTAGAAAGACTAAGCAGCTTTTCGTTGCCTTTGCATCACACCACAAGGGTAACGCTATTTCCAAGGCTGGTATTGCTAGGTGGATCGTGAAATGTATTCAGATCTGTTACGCAAAGGCTAAACGCACTCTTACAATTCCACCAAGAGCCCACTCCACCAGAAAGTTGGGGGCCTCTATGGCCTTCCTTGGGAACATTCCCTTAGAGGATATATGCAGAGCAGCCACATGGTCTACCACACATACATTTACTATACATTACTGTGTAGACGTGCACTCTAAACAGCAGGCAGCTGTAGGTCAGGCTGTTCTCAAGACACTTTTCCAAACTGCTGCAGCTGGCACGGGCGGCCGCCGATAATGGGGGGACTGCTATGTATTCTATGCACAGATATGAATTCAGCAGCCCACATGCCTCGAACTGCAAATGCTACTTACCAGTATGCATCTGTTCTTGGCATGTAGGGCTGCTGACATTCATATCGCCCGCCCTCCTCCCCGGCGCCTGTAGCAGCAGCAGTATTCATGTATATGCTCATAGCATGGTCATCACTCACATAGTTCACTCCATCTCGGCCACAATGGCTAAAAACAATCTGGGGATGGAGGCGATGCCCATGCGCACTGTAGTCCAGGGGAGGAGCCACCTATCTCGTGATACTTCGAAGACTCTTCCAGGACAACAATGTGCAATCATCCGGACCCAACACTAGGCGGCGATCTATGCACAGATATGAATGTCAGCAGCCCTACATGCCAAGAACAGATGCATACTGGTAAGTAGCATTTGCATTATTATTAGGGGCGCAACGTTTTTCTAAATTGCACTTTATTCAATTGCACTGTCTGAAACCTATAAAATGTATAATGATTATTTATGAATTCTTGCATGTTTTGTTATATGATAAAATGCACATATGTATAAATTTCTAAAAAAGTAAAATGTTAAAAAAAGACAAAAGAAAAGGAAAATAAAATAATGTTTTTTGCAATATCTACAAGTCTTGGCTTCTAACTATAGCATGCTTTTATATGAAAATGTTTTCTGGATTTATTCCTTTGACAAAAGCAATATAGGTCTTTTAAGAGGTACCCTTTATGTCTAGTTCACTCGGCAAACCCTCTGCCATAATGTCACATCTGTAAGTTGAAAAATACCTTACCTGGCAGGCACATGTCCAGCAGGACAGCTACAGTTTATCACAGCTGCCCTCATTAAAAGAGAGAAAGCACAGCCAACAAACACATAGTAATTTATTTTCAGCTGCCTAGCTACTTTTAAATTCTCTTCTATCGTCTCCCCTCAGGGCAGTAGGGCACTGCCCCTTTTGCCCATTTACACCAGTCACCCCGGTCTAATAATGCTGTTATCACAGACTCAGTGCTGTGAGAAGGTTTTAGGCCTGCTTGTACTGGGTGAAGAAAAGTGATGTCTGCTTAAATCTTGAGGGAAATGTGCTTCCAGCAGTTTGGCTGGGAAAGGAAGAAGTTAATTGGGCGGTGGTTTTTCAAAATTGTCGGCTCATCCCCTTGCTTCTTCAGCAAGGGAATCATCTCTAAGTGTTTTAAGGTCTGAGGAAAGAGTCTCTGTTGAAGAGTTGTTAACTAGCATTAATAATGAGATAGTTATTGTAGAAATCATTTCTTTTAAAATGGCTGATGGTCTAGGATCCTTGGGTGATCCTGATTTATCTTGGTTTAATAATTGTATTTATCTGATCTCATCAAAATCAGTAAAGATGGTAAGTGTAGTGCCATTAGTTTCCGTTTTAATCACTGGGCAATTGGTCCAGTAGGAGGCCTAATGCTGTTCCTAATTAGTCTCAATTTTTGTCAATGAAGAAATGATTACGTTGATCAAAAAATGTTGGGAGACCTTCATGTTAGGGGTACGTTTTTTAGCAGAAATAAGGTCATATAAGATTTTAAAGGGTTTTTCAGTTTATTAGTTGCCTCCAAGATCCGGCTACTGTATGTCAGACTTCACTTACTGTAACTTGACTTTGTATTCATTTTGTCCCTCTTAGTGTCCAATAACGTAGAAGGGTCTTGGGCATGAAAAAAGGACACAATTATCAAGTACTCAGAAGCTTCTTACTATATTTCGGTTTGTCCACCAACCGTTTTCGAGATCGGTATCTCGCTTCGAAAACAATAAAACAATGTAGATTGGCCTGTAATGCTACACTTCTGTAGCTTACATACACTATAATGCCACTACCATGTGTAAGATATTAAATAACTTTAACTTTACAAGCCCCAAAACACTTCTACTTCTTTTATATTTTGACGAAATGTGTTTTAAAGCAACTTTGTAAATCATAATAAACTGTATTTTACTGTAACGTTTCAGACAATTTGATTATTTCTATCACCAATACGTTTAGAGCTGCCCATAGCAAGAAGTTGCTTTGGTGATGTCATTATTGCCTGTACGTTGTTATGGTTGTACTTCCTTGTCGGCGCTGGTGCAGGTCCTGCTGGAGCAGGGAAGTGACAGCGGCTCAGATTCCCAAGCTTGTGCTTCCTGTGCGCTAACTCGGCCAGATAACAGCTTGCAGGAAGCTGAGTTCATCCTGCGGAAGCCATGGACAAACTGCTACCCTATGAGCCCAGTACAGTCTCTGCAGCATCAGTAACCTCCGTCAGGAAGGCCCCAGACCTGCCGCACCACCAGCTGTGCCAGTGGTAGCAGCAACAGTGATCCGTCAGCTTAACATCAGTGTCCGCCAGCAGAGCTTAGAGACCCTAGACAAGTGAAATGTCCCTGCTTACTCAGGGGTGGTATCCGAGTGACATCGTAAAAAGATTATCTTGTTGATCCAGTAGGTGAGTCCAAATGAGCAAGCAACGGATCTCGAAAGAGACGAGCAAACTGAGAAAAGCAATGGGAGAGTTGTAGAAATGGACCATCAGGGTGCCCTAGACCCAAAGTGGGGTTCAGAGAGCACTGCAAAAAGAGTGGTTTTCGAATAGTGGTGAGAAGACATGGGCGATCCAGTGACGTTAAAAAGAGGGGATGCTACGGAGTACTACATATCGAGTACTTGTACATCTAATCAGGCCAATGAAGCCGTATTACTTTGTACTGTAATGTATTGAGAGGATCAGCAAAGTGCATTCCACCTGTTTGTAATTGTATATGGCGCTTACTACTACTACTGATGGGGGCGTTTGGGAGCAGAAGGAGGCAGAGACTCTAAACTCAATGGACCAAACGCTCATCTTTGCGCCCGTGAGGCACTTCACATTTGTGCCATGAAGACTGTAGTTAGATACTCTGATTATATATTGTTATCTGGGTACCCTAGAGCGTATGGTTCATATTCATACTACAAAAAACTATACACACAAATACATTGACAATCGGAGCGAAGGCTCGGTGTGGTACTTCATAGTAGGTGCATCTTTGATCCTTGAAAAGATCATAGAAAACCAGGCTACACTGGATCAGGGAATACTCCTCCCATAGGGAGGATTCAGGGTTAGTGGGTAACGGCTACAGTGGGTAACTAGAAAGTGCTGCAAGAATAGCTGCTGCCAAGGAAAACTGGGGATGATGGCAACTCTGGGAATCACAGAGAGAATGGCTACCAGTGGATACTACCCACAGAGGTGGCATCCAGAGAGAATGCATAAACTAGGGGACGCAGAATACATGGGGCAGCGACGTACTATGACAAACTGGTGATGAAAACAGAGAGAGCTTGCAGACGTCCATTTAAAGAGATTTTTCATTGCTCTTCCTTCTCAAGTGCTAATACCAAAGGGGATGTGGCTTCATGAGGAGGATAAACTGTTAACAGACAGTCCTGGCTCATAAAACATTGTGTTAGGTTTGCAGAATGCAGCATTTTAATATGCGCTGCAGAGCTAGTTTAGAGCTTCACTTTGACTTGTGGGGCCGTTTAAGAAGTATGTGATGCCGGGTAAAACATTTCAGGCACTTCAGCTGACTTGTTAAGTTGAGCTAAGAACACGTGTTCCTCCGTGCTATTTAATGTTGCAGATGCCCTGTAGTATTGACACACAAAATTGTCCTTTGTTCTGTTCGACGAATAGATTTTTATCTATGACTTTTATTTGTCCGGTTCTGTCCCGCGGTGTTTGCAGTACCAGGGTATATCAGGGATTTTGAACTTTAGGTCTAATGATATATGTTTGGCTGCCACGCTTTCCAAGATTTTGCAACCAAGGATAAGCCAGAGACGTCTGACTTTGTTTCACAACGAGCCATAACGTGTCTTTAGTACTTGTGACATGACTGTAGCCTTCATCAGATTACTGACACTTCATTCATAAGCCGCTTAGAGTGCCGGAGAAGCAGTCGTCAGTCACTTGAGTTAGTCAATTTGTTTATCATTAACCCATTGCGTGCTTCTGTCTGCCAACGGCCATCGCGTGCACTACCTCCTTAGTGCTGTGCACGTCAGTTGGCCGATGTGGCCACGCCCACTCATCAAAGCCGCCACACCGCGTCGGAATTGCCGCCGCGGTAAACGGGTTAATACTTGCACTGGATGTCTTCCTGTCGAAGCCAAAAAGCTTCACATGTCACATTTGGCTGGTCAACCGGTGTTTACCTCCAGAGAGATGAAAACGGCATTAGACCATTATGTAATACTAGTTTCTGTTTTTAAACTTAACAAAGATGCCAATTTAATTTTTAGTAAGAGCTTTGTTTGACGTGCCAAGAGACCACGTGGGACAGTGCACCCATATTAAGATGTATAACCACAAACTTCATGCCTGCATAACAAGCATTTGCAATGCAATAGGTCTCGCATTTGCGAGAGTTTAAGCTATTGGCATTGTAAATGACAACACGTAAATAAAAAGGCATTTTCATTTACAATGCCAATAGCTCAAACTCACGCAAATGCGAGACCTATTGCTTTGCAAGTGCTTGGTTCTTTGGAACCCCCCCTGACTAAACCCGCTAAACTTTTCCTTTTTCCACAATGAAATTGGTGGAACAAGTATGCTAAATTTCGCTGAGATTTGGCAAAAGGGTCCAAAATTATTAAGGGAGAAAATATTTTTTAAATCCATAGGTCAATAATATCAACACCTTTATAAACAAATAAGGTAACCTATTACCACTGACATAAAGTGTCAATAGGTTGTTAATAACAATAAAACTTAATTATATGTAACGCCATAAGTCCACAAAACGCTGACCGCACACTAATAAAAATTTGTGATAAAGACTATATGGCTGATTTTTACCTTCAGTAAACACAGCCATGAACCAATCACATACCCAGTTGTAATCCCCATGTACCATGGTATACCGTGTACTCAGCATGGTAGACCATAACATAATATGGGAAACATCCTTTACGACGCAAATTTTACCACGCAGTGCCTTTACAACGCAGGTCATTACAACGAATTGCGCTGGGGGCGCTCTAGGATAGGTAATAGTTTAATTTACTATCCAACACCTTCCCTACTATCCACGGGGACTGGAGTTGGAATAGTAAATTAAACTATTCACTATCCAGCACCCCCCAACGCAAGTCGTGGTAACGACTTGCGTTGAAAAACCTGCGTTGTAAAAGCATGCGTGGTAAAAGCATGCGTTGTAACAACGTACATCCCATAATATATAATTACTTTTTAGATAACATATAAGTTTAACATTACTTACACTATTTACATATACAGCCTGAAAATGTACATATTAGCTTATATTTTGCAGGTATTGTACGCTAATCTACTGTACGTTAGTCCACTCTACCCCACCAAACTCACTATGTCACTCCAATCTACAACACTATACTCTATGCTATTATACTGTTCACCAATGTATTCTTTTACACCTTTATGTATAACAGTTTCTGGACATTCGTACACTGTACTGCTTGCAACTGTACACTAATCACTGTTCGGAACTCTAGTTTACCCTTTTCCACTATTTGACTATGCCCCACTTAATAGTACAGTACTGAAGTCTTTGCAATTCCACTATACCCTACTCCACTAAATGGCACTCCTATTTAACGAAATGCAATATACACCACTTTACTGCACTACTATCCACTGTATGCTATTGCACTTTACAAGACTACATTCTGCACCACTGCACTAAATAACAATAATAATAATAATAATAATAATCAAACTTGTAAAGCACCTGGTTACACCCTCTGGTGTGTCCCTGTGAAATGATACTTCACTGTATTTTACTAGACTCTGCGCTTCGATAATTACCCTATTCAATTGTGCAACACTCTAGTGTACGATACCCCAGTACATGCCACTCCAATATAAGTTTGAAGATTTCACACCACTAAAGTAAGCTTTATTGCACTGAAGACTACTCAATTTTACGCTACTCAACTGTATGGCACTACACATTGTTACTTCAGTGTACAATGCAGCACTTTACCCTATTGCACCCTTATACCACTGTAGTGTACGCTCTCCGCTCTACTACACTGAACGACACTTCAATATACGCCAATGCACTTTCCAGGTTTTGATTAACAAGACCACACTGTACCACACTCAACTTTACCTAAGCCCACTGTACACCACTAAACTCTACGCCACTCCACTGTATGGTACTTCACTGTACTCCACTCCAGTGTGCGCAATTCCACTCTACGTCACTCCACTGTACCAGAGTCCACTGTATGCCACTCTACAGTACTCTGTTTCAGTGTACGATACTCCAATATATGCTCCTACAGTGTACAGCACTCCAGTCTATAGCATTTCTGCACACACTTCAATATTTACAAAACGTAACTCTACCACTCTCCACTCTGTGCTATACCACTGTACTGTACGCCATTACACTCTATAGTACTCTAATATTTGCCACTGTACTGTATGCTAATTCACTCCATTTCACTGTATGCCATTTCACAGCACGTCACTACAGTATGCCTAATTCCACTTTACTTCACTCCACTATACAACAAAACACTGTACCATAGTAGACTTTACAACACACTCCTCCAGTTTATTGTACCACACTCCACACTTTACTCCACAAAACTAAAGTGGACGAATATTCCAATTGTTTGCACCTTAGAACAACCATTGAAATTCACACAAAAAAAATGATGGGTAAAGAGAAGTTATAGTTAGGAAAACTTTATGTAGGTTTGCTATAGAAACGCAACTTAAACTACACAAACATTAGAGATTCGAGAAGTTATATTTTTAATTTATCGTTTATGCACCACTTTCAAATTAATGTCCTTCTTATAACTCACATTTATACATACACACCACCTTAAAATTCATAGAACCCGTGCATCTCTGTACACATTCTTCTCACCTCACTCGCCACACCACATAAACTATTACTCATCCCTCCCTAATGCACTACCTATACCCTTACATATTAGAGAAGTTGGATTATATGAAATGATTGCATTAATTCCAACACTTATGACATCTAAAATGATATAATGTTGCAGAACATAGTGAATGGAACAGTGGCGAGTAATAATTAATGTAGTCTGGCGAAAGAAGTGAGAAGTCTGTGTATCTAGGTGCATAAGTTATATGAATTTTAAGGTGGTGCTTAAGGATAAACTTGGGAACTACCCAGAGTTCTCTGCTTCTTTTTTGCTCCCTTGTGACTGGACAAAGCTAATCTTCTCTGAAGAGCTATAATGATGGCGAAACACGTGTCAGGGGTTGCTTTTATTCATTCCAGATTGGTTTGGGTGGTATTTTACCTATCCAGAGCTGTAATACTGTGCCTAGAGTGGTAAAAGGCTTTTGTCATTTTACAGCTCTAAGTGGATGGTACTGTGCTAATCCTATGCTTAAAGACTTTGTTGTAGAATTGGCGAAAGATTTTGTCCCTTTCTATCTCTGCATTGATGGCACTGTGCTAATTCTGTGCTTAAAAATGTTGATAGAAAAGCAGACATTTATTTGAGGGGTTGTAGGTTGCTCTATACAGGAGCTGCTGTCCACCTAAACTTGGGAACTTCCCAGAGTTCTCTGCTTCTTTTTTGCATAATTTATGCAGCACTCTATTCCTGAATGGGTGTTGTTTTTAGATATAGATAGATAGATAGATAGATAGATAGATAGATAGATAGATAGATAGATAGATAGATAGATACTGGTTTAAAAAAAGATAGTACATCTGCATCCATAGCAGTGCTGCTTGAATGAGTGCAAATGTACTTCTTTTTTGAATTCACAAACATTGGCAGTAATAGGCTTGGAAAACTGCCCCAGTCACGTTTCCAGGCACACTGGCCTGGTGGCAATTAAACACCCAAAAGGTGATGGAACAAATGCTTGCAAATAGTCAAACCAGTAGCCGTCACTCGGGTTAGCATTCCAACCCATTATTTCTCACCCACTGTGCCAGTCTAGACAGAGGCCTAACTAGTGCAGATCAGTACTTTCCCTGGTTCTTCTCATGGAAACAGGCCAGCCCAAAACGTGGTCACCTCATCCTTCCACCATGCCTTGCACTGTTATTTTGGATGGGGATTTTTGTGATTCATCTCCCAAATCACACTGACTAAGCTAAGCCCCTGCACCTGAGTTAGTCCTAGTCATTAAAATGAGTTCATAACTAATGTCATTGGTGCCTAGGTGGCTTATATACCCTGCTATGGCGTCACAACCTGAGTCTCTTTAGGTTTGCAAGTGACATCAAGCAGTGCCACCTTACGGAGGTTTGAGCCTACGCAGTTGTAAAACGTTTTTTTCCAGTCAGGTTACCTAGATGGTATTTTTGTACCGAGTTTGAAACCTAAATCTGCAGAGTATGTCCTTAAATGTCACTTAAAATCCATCAGAAAGACTCGTACTAAAGATAAGTAACTGTTCATGAATATCATTGGAATTTCAGTGGTTTTTATACTCATTAGTTTGAGCTTAGTAGCCGACCATAATGTCCCTCTTAACAACGTTTTGGGGCATGGGGCAGAGCTACATATAATACTGTCTTGTACATGCATACATAAACAGTAGAAGCAGAGATGGCAATCACACCTCTGAATATAGGAGTAAATCAGTTAGGCTGAGAAAGAAAAAATACCACATGGGCTCAAAGCAAAAACAACAAACTTCCAACAAAATACCTCTCATGGTGTAGCATGCTACCCTTATGCATACGCGCTTTAGCTCTCCATACATGGGTAGTAAGCACTTTAAAAATCCCAAAATGCAATCCCAGATGTGTGCTGCTTTTGTACTTACTTTATAAGTTTTCACTGATTTGTTCATGGTCTGGAAGATCAGTTACAAATAGCTGGTTTACTTGTTATAGATAACTAAAAAATATTGAACCAGGGAACTCCATTTCTGGTACTTTTTTTACGTTTAAAATATTTTTAGGATATGGCCGTAGTACCAGAGTGACTCTAAGTTACTCACTGCCCCTTGTTTTGTGGACAGTGACCTCAAGGATCAACATTAAGCCCACTGTTGTTTAACATCTACTTGGCCCCCCTGTTTTCGCTCATTGCCAACTAGGGGGTCAAGGCCATCTCTTATGCCGATGACACCCAGTTGGTGTTCCCTTTTAAGGTTCAGTCAGCTGAGACCTTTGAAAGTTTTAGGAGCTGTCTTTCAGACGTTGCAGTTTGGTTGAACAATAACAAACTAAAATTAAATGCTTGAAAAATTGAGGTGATGTTCTTTGGAACTAACAACCCGCCTGACTTGGACCTATGGTGACCGCAGGAAATGGGGACACCACCCACCCCAACTGGCTTGGTTAAAAATGTGGGAGTTCAATGGGAGCCTGACCTGTCGTTTTCCTCTCAAATTCAGCAAGTAACATCTACCGGTTTTGGAAAATTGAGTTGTTTGAGAATTTTTTTACATCTGCTACTAGAAAACTGCAGGCGTACCATAGTTCTTGCAACTGTGACGTCCAAGTTGGATTATGCGAATGGCCTCTATTTGGGCCTACCGGCCTATTTGGTTAAGCGACTGCAACTGGTTCAAATCGTGGCAGCGCGTTTGATCAGACACGTGCCTATGCGAAAACACATTTCCCCATACATTAAAGAAATTCACTGGCTTCGATTGGCCAATAGAACTAAATTTAAGGCCCTAACCTTAGCCTCTCGTTTGTTCCATGGGCAGTTATTGCGACTATCTGTTTACAAACAATCTCGCCTACTGCGTTCCAGCAATCAGAACTTACTGGTCACACCACGAATCAGGAAGGAGCGCTGGGGTGGTAGATCCTTTGTGGCTAAAGTAGCTAAACTCTGGAATTCCTTGCCGCCCGCTTTAAGGCAAATTGACCCGGAATGCCTATTTAGGAAGGCAGTCAAGACTTGGCTTTTTAACCTGGATTGATCCTGGAGGGGGACTTGATATCTGATCTTGTTTTTAATGTGCTGTTGCTTTGTTGTTTCAGCGCCGGGACACCTCCTTCGGGAGGTAGCTGTTTTGCGCTTTATAAATGGCCGTATTATTATTATTTGTTAGACATTTATAACTATTTTCTTATTTTGTAGTTTGTTTATTGAGGTTTTAGGCAGCTTATGGAATATTACATCTTGCTAATTACATTTTAGTAATCTGAAGTCCTCTTATCTCATTGTAGGCCCTGCATAACACACGACTTCTAGCTGCCTATGCAGCCTTTGACCCCAGAGTGAAGTATCTGTGCTACATAATGAAGGTTTTCACCAAGGTAAACATTTTTTATGTAAATACATTTTCTGCCAATAAACTAAATTGCTAATGCTGCTTTTCTCTTTTGCAAATTGTTTGCTCCCTTCTGGTATTTATTTTTTCCCAAAATCCTACTTGCCATAGCCGGAAAAATATTTTGGATCGGTATGTAGCCTCAGCACCAGGTTGGTTTATCTTTTTCCGCTATTTTTGAATCTTTCATAGATTCACATGCTTGAATGTTCCCGGTCGTTGAGGTGGGAGTCCCTCAGTAATTATAATTACCAGTGTAAATAAACAATACTGAACTGTAAAGCCAAAACTTGTGGGATTGTATACCCATCCACATAATTTTTGGTAGAGCCAAACTCCAGCCAATGAGAAAGCAGCCTCTGCCTCATTCCAGTCCTCCAGAGTCACCACACCTCAGATTTCTAGCCACACATCGTGTGGAAGTCTCTCCGAGCTCTGCTCAGTTATGCTGGAAAACTGTGTGTCACCTCAGATGACCTTCAGTTGAACTCTATTTCTGTTTACAGAACATCTAACTCTGTCTATGCCATATTCTGATAGAAATCCAACATGGATTTATGTAGGCCCTGTAAGTCTTGCTGCAAGATGAGTCTTTTTTTGAGGACCTTCACAAGGATATTGTTTATACCCTAATCACTAAAACACTAAAAGATAGAGAAGCAAGGCTTCTTATACGGCTTCAAATGAGAAAAGTTACTGAAACTCTAGTCTCTAATGAGGAAGGATCACTAACTCTAGATTTTAAAAAAAACTAAAAACGGACATGATAAAAAGTTGGATGAGAAGCCACCTAAGAAATTATCAAAAGGAACAGAAAAAAGAAAGACTGACAAAAGTCTGCGTGGTAAGAAGACGAGTCATGCAACACCTCCAGGATCCCCTAAGCCAAAGAAATTAAAGTCAGAACCTTCCACTTCTTTTGAAACTGCCTTAGTTTCTGCATATATCAAGAAGCCTATCTCAGATCCTCTTCAAAGATCACACATGTAGGCAGCAAAACCGTCGACGGCTAGGATGTCTGTCATCTGAAAGAAACACTTTAGTTATAGATTCCTAACCTTAGAATTACCTCCCGGTGTCAGACTGGATCCGGAAAGTTTTTCGTCAGCAGTACCTCTGCGCGTCAGAAGGTGGTATTGGTCAGCTCCGCATCCGTCGTTGGCGTCGTGTCGCAAGGATGACGTCGCAGTAGCTACTTAGACACCGCCCTCGCGTGCTGACATCAGTTCTTTCTTTTTCTGCACCAGCCAGCACAGATCCGGGAAGAGCAGTGCCTCCGACATTTTTTTACTAACTTTTTCTCGACTTTTGTTGATGTCTTTTTCGAGTCTTCGACTCCTAAGGTGCAAAAGGGATGCTCGGCTTCAAGCCCTGCTGTCCCTGTCATCTTCGCACCGCCCGTGCCTTTTTTGCCTCCAGCGCCGCAGGTCCCCCTTGATCCAGGCCTGGATCCGCATCGGCGCCAGTTGACCTCATTACGCCTCCAGCACCACCCCGGCCTCCATCCCAACGTGGACCTGGAGCCAGACCGGTGTCGTCTCATGCTGGATCCGGCACCAAGAGATGTTTTTATACCCCACTTCACTCCTAGGCCCCCTTTTCAACCAGAATTGCACCCAGACACTGAGGAGGAGGACTGGGAGGGGTCAGGTGACCCTCTAGCTGGCCAGGAGAGTGAACCGGACTGGAGAGAGAAACTGGATGATGCTAGTGGTTTGGACGCCTCGCCTGACCTTGGCATGTTTTCTCCTACTGTGGCTATGGAGGAGGGAGAGTTGCATGCAGTGGTGGTGCGTAGGGTGGCCGAGGCTCTCAACATCGCGCTTCCTATGGTGGCGGTCAGGACTAACCTTACTGTGGTGCTTCAACTGTCTGCGATTTCTTCGGTGCCCTTGCTTCCGTTTAAGGATGCCCTCACCGACATCCTTTTGGGCACTTGGTCCAGGCCCAACTCGGGGGCTCACGTGGACAGGATGATTGCCCGACGCCACCGCTCAGCTCTGGGTGACCCCACTTTCCTTTCCCAACACCCCATCACGGAGAGCTTGGTAGTCCAAGACTCCACTTCCAAAATTGCCTTCCTTACCGCGCCACCGGAAATGGAATCCAAGAAGCTGGACCACCTTGGAAAGAAAATGTTCTCTTACGCCAGCTTAGGACTGCGGTCCGTAAACACTGCATGTCTCTTGGGCCATTATTCTCACTCTGTGTGGGATACAGTGGCGCAAGTGCTGCCTCAGTGTCCGGGGGAGGCCCGGACAGTGCTTTCCCAGGCTGTTGCCGCCGGGATGCATGCAGCGAAGTTTGTGATACGTTGTGGGCTGGACACCGCCAACTCTCTGGGCAGAACCATTTCAACGTCAGTAGCGCTCCGTTGCTACTCCTGGATGAGGTTGACTGGTTTTTCTGGGGATGTCCAGAACACCTTGATGGACATGCCCTTTGATGGCCGTCGCCTTTTTGACGACAAAGCAGACAACGGTCTAGAGCATTTCAAGGACTCATGGGCTAAAGCCAAGTCCTAGGGACTTTCCACCCGCCATGCGCAGTCTGCTTTTCGCCCCTTTTGTGACTGCAGAAGGTGTGCACCGCTACGTCCCGAGCAGAATCACAGGTGTCAGCAAGTTACTGAACCTTCGCGCGGCCGGGGACATGAGAACTACCATTGTGGTTCCGGGGGTACAGCGGGCAGGCCAGTCCACCAACCCTCCCTCTGAAGCAGCCTCCAAACCCTCCTGATGCGACCTTTCATGCCCATCAAACGCCTGTGGAAGGCAGGATTAGCCATCACCTCCCCCACTGGCGCACCATCACGATGGACAGGTGGGTTTTGCAGATAGTCCGAAGGGGCTACTCCCTTACCTTCGATACTACCCCTTCAGCCATGCCATCAAGATACCACCACATGTCGGAGGATCATCTGGCCCTTCTCCAGCAGGAAGTTACGGCTCTCTTGGCCAAGGGAGCCATCAAGCGCGTTCCTGTCCCATAAGTAGATAGTGGTTGTTATCCCCACTACTTTCTGGTCCCCAAGAAAGAGAAGGGCCTGCGTCCTATCTTGAATCTCAGGGACGTCAACCGCTTCCTCCGGAAGGAGAAGTTCAGAATGTTGACGCTTGCTCAGGTCTGGTCTGCCCTCGACCCAGAAGACTGGTTGGTAGCATTGGACTTGCAGGACGCCTATTGTCACATCCCCGTCCTGCTGGCTTTACCTGGGGTTCACAATAGGCTACGAGCATTTCCAGTTTACTGTGCTCGCCTTTGGCCTTATAGCACCCCTCGGGTGTCCACAAAAGTGATGGCGGTGGTCGCAGCTCATCTGAGCAGATCAGGGGTGTCAGTCTTCCCCTATCTCGACGACTGGCTATTGAAGGCGGGCTCGCTCCAGGCACGCGTCTTCCACCTCCAGACTAGGGCCGACCTCCTGCATTCGCTGGGGTTCTCCATCAATGTGCCGAAGTCATACCTGATTCCCTCTCAGAAGCTCCTCTTCATCAGAGTGGTTCTGGACACAACGCGGTTTCGGGTCTATCCTCCCGACCAATGAGTCCAGGACATTCAAGCTATGATTCTGATCTTTCAGCCTCTGTCACAGGTTTCGGTCAGAATGACCCTGAGGCTGTTGGGCCTCATGGCCTCCTGCTGGTCGATCATGCCAGGTGACATATGCGGGCTCTGCAGTGGGACCTGAAGTGCCAGTGGGCGCCGCATGAGGGGAATCTGTCCGATTGCGTCCAGATCTCCGAGGGCACTGCTTGACAATGTCTGCCGAACCAGGATTGGGTCATTGGCAGATCCCTTTCCCTTCCCCAAGTTCAAAGTGGTGACAGATGCATCACTCCTGGGATGGGGCGGCCACATGAGAGAGGCAGAGATCAGGGGCCTCTGGTCTTCGGCAGAGTCTGGGCTCCACATCAATCTTCTGGAGCTCTTGGTGATTCGTCTTGCACTGAAGGCATTCCTTCCCTTTGTCCGGGGAAGAGTAGTGCAGGTGTTTATGGACAACACCACCGCCATGTGGTATTGCAACAAAGAGGGCGGGTGGGGTCCTGGACCCTTTGTCAGGAAGCTCTGCGCCTCTGGACATGGCTGGAACATCAAGGCATTACGTTGGTGGTTCAATACCTGGCAGGTTCTCTGAACGCCATGGCTAACGAACTCAGCCGCAGGTGCATGATGGATCACGAATGGCATCTTCACTTGGAGGTGTTGCAAGGTCTCTTTCGACAGTGGGGAGAGCATTGGTTAGATCTATTTGCCACCGAAGAGAACACTCAATGTCTGCAATTCTGCATGTTGGAATTTCTAAGGCGGCACTTGCTACGCGACGCTTTTCATCACGAGTGGAGTTGGGGTCTGTTTTACACCTTTCCACCTCTACCACTTCGGCCCAGAGTGCTGAAGATCAGGCACTACCGAGCCCAAGTCGTTCTTGTGGCCCCATATTGGGGACGAAGAGTCTGGTATCCCAAGATGCTCAACATGGCCATCGATCCTCCGATCCGACTGCCTCTTCGGTAGGATCTTCTGTCGCAGCTGCAGGGGACGGTTCTCCAATCGAACCTGTCCAGCCTCCACCTCCTTGCGTGGAGATTGAGCGGCGGCTGTTGACGTAATTTGACCTGCCTCCCAAAGTCTTCACTGTAATCTTGGAAGCCAGGCATCCCTCCACTAAAATGGTATACGCCTGTCGCGGAACAAATTTGTGGAATGGTGCACAGCAAAGGCTGTTTATCCTATCTGATAGAGACTACTAGCCGCAGATTCCTTCACGTAGAATTATCACCAGGCATGAGACTGGATCCGGAAACTTTTTGCCACAGCATCCCTGCGCGCCCGGGCGGGGTGGCATCTCGCGACTCCACCCAGGCGTCCGCGTACATGACGTCAGAGAGGTCACATAAGCCTTGCCCCGCCGCGCCTACATCAGTTTTTTCCTTTTCCGCGTGCAACGTGTATCCGGTCTTTGCTATGGGCTTGTTTGGACCCTTTTTTCTTCATCATTGTCTCTTCTTTTAGTGGAACAGTTTGCAAATTCCTTCGGGCTTCAAGACTTGCACGTCGTGTGGGCATCTTATGTCGGCGAAGGACCCTGACCTCATTTGTATGTGGTGTTTAGGGTAGGATCACGGCACCACTGATTGTGCCAACAGTTGAAGCCGAAGTTGCAGCGGGAGCGCCGAATAAAACTACTCTCGGCACGTCTCTCCAGGTCTACTTCCTCCCCTCGATCAGCCTTGGCAGACAACTTGAGATACGGCCGTGGTCGTCCTCCTCGCCCTTCTCTGATGACGCAAAAGCATTGTTCCCCGGAGGGCAAGTGTCGCAGTTTGTCCCCGGGGGCTGGTGTTCGGCCTGCCGGGGGTGTGGGCTTTCTGCGGGTGATGCAGCCCTACGTGTCGTCCTATCCACCGTTTCCCGGTGATGGGGCGTCGAGAGTCCAGATGGAGACATACGCGCGGCGGCTTTGCAGGCCTCACTGGCGTCTCCTTCTCCTTCCCCTCCTGGGGCGTCAGCGGATCCCTTGCCCTGCGCGGGGCCCTCCGCGGTGCTGCCGGCGGCTCCGGCGCCGGCTGCTTTAGATCCAGGCTTGGAGGATGTGGTGCTGTTTGGGTGTTGCCCCTCGGGGGTCCCTCATTCAGACCACGGCGCTTCGCCGCAAAGTTCTGCGGGAGTCCCCGTGGTGTCGCGGGAGGTTGCCGGGGCTCGAGTCGCATCCCCGAGCCCCGCTCGGCCCTCTAGGCAGGCGAAAGCCTCGTCCACGGCTGAGCGGATGCCGCCACTGCGCCAGTGCCTGCTACTCTGGGCAGCGCAGCAGATGTTGGTGACCTCTCCTCGTCCGGCTCTGGGTCTAGGCTCGGTGGGGACCCCTCGCCCCCCTCCGGGCCCCTCTCATCCTGTCCATCAGGGCGAGTCGGCGTCTTTCTGTCGCCGCCCCTTGGCCACTTCGGCTCCGGCTCCACTCCGGTCCCTGGCACGGTGTGACTTGGAGGAGTCCTATCCAGTGTCTCCTTGAGCGCCGGATGGTGTTGGCGTCCTGCCTCAGCCAGCGGACTCAACGGCTCCACACAAGGGTCGTGCAGCGGATTTGTCTTCGGGCACTCCCTCTTCTCCGGAGGTTGGCTGCATATTGGTGTCGTCCTCCCCGGAGCCTGGCCGCCTTGTGGTTTCTTTTTCACCTGCGTTGTCGAAGGGTGGCTCCCCGCCATTTCTGAGGCCGAGGTGTTCATCGGAGGAGCCGCAGGTCCCCCATTCTTCGGTTCCTTCTGACTTCAAGGGCTGGCCTTTGCCCGTCCAGCTTGGCTTCGGGGACGGCCGACTTAGTTTACAGCCGTCGCCCAAGGAGGAGCTGCTTTCTCCACCGTGGGGCCCTACAGAGGCGGGTGCGGTCTTCGCTCAAGCGGTGTCCACAGCTTTGTGCATTCTGCGCATGGGTGACCTGATTGCTAATTTCCCGGCGGACCATCTCTTGGAGGTCTTGCTTCCCTTTGAAGGTTCGCTCCTTTCTTCCCTGACGGGGGCTTGGAGGCGTCCCGCCTCAGGGGATCCAGTGCCTCAACACCTTCTGCACCAGCACCTTCCGGTGCCGCGTGACCCGGCATGTCTTTCCCTCCATCCCTCTGCCGCCAGTCCACTTTTGCTGACTGCCTTCTGTTGACTCCGCCGTCCTGGGAGGCCCGCTGGCTGGACTCTTGGGGGCGCATCATGTTCCCCTCGACCTGCGCTGCCCTGCGGGCCCTTAACACCTTGTGTGTATTGGCTAGGGCCTCCTCTTGTTTGTGGGACTCTGCTGAGTCTCTGGGATCCGCAGCTTCCCAAGAGACTGTTCAGGTGGACTTAAGGCATCATGCGTTGGATGGTCGGGAACTACCGGCGTTTATTCTCCGCTCCGCTCTGGACATCTCGGAGGTGCTGGGTTGGGCCATGGCTTCCTCAGTTGCCCTCCGTCGCCATGCTTGGCTTCAGGACGGCGTGTTCCCTGAAAATATTCGGGAACGGCTCATTGATCTTCCGTTTGATGGCAGCCTGTTGTTCAATGCCCCGGCTGACTCCTCCATCCAAAGGTTCTAGGCAGGGCACCGTCCTCCTCCGCCTTATCCTCCTCCTCCTCCTCCTCCTCAGTGACTGCTGAGTTGAGCTGGTTCTTGACCTCCTTGGGCCCGTTGCCCTTGCTGTAGATAGTGTTTTCTGGCCATTGAGTCCTCCTTGCTGGGGCTTTGGCATTGTTGGATGCTGGGAGGACCCTTGTTGACTGGGTGTGTTTTTGCTAGAGTTGTTACTCAGACTTGGCCCTGAGATTAGGCCTTCTGTTTTTCTTTGGGCTGCTTGTCAAGCCTTCCGAAGGGGGTGTTTTTCCCCGTGACTCTATTGTTTTTTCCTCTGCTGCGGAAGTTCTTCCAAAGAGGGTTCCCATGTCTTGGGACTTACCGTAGCTATGTAGGGTAGTGGTAGGTGTTATATAGCTAAGCTCTGCTGGGGAGTTCTGGTCGCCTTCGGGTGCCTGTTCTCCATGGCGTTTCTGTATGTTGCTTTTGCTTCTTGAGGTTGTGTGCGCGGCCTCTTGTAGTGGTGTGTCCAGGCATTTCCTCTCCTTCCTGCTCTTGTTCTGAGAACTGGGATCCTTCTGTGTTCTTCTTGCTTTTGGCGGCCTACGGCTATCGGTGCCGTTCTGGCTGGCCTGTTGCCTTCCCTCTGGGTGGGCTCGCCTTCTTTGCCTTGTTTCCTTGGGCCCTTTAGGCTGCTTAATCTTCTTGTTACTCTGCCTGTACTGGCATTGGATGGAAGCTCTGTGCCTTGGAGGTGGAGGTGGACAGGTCTGGTCCCCTGTGGAACCCTCTATCCTGTCCAGCATGGTGGGGTCCTTTCGCAGACCCTCCTTCCCTGTGGGTATTGCGCTCTGGACATCTCGGAGGTGCTGGGTTGGGCCATGGCTTCCTCAGTCGCCCTCCATCGCCATGCTTGGCTTCGGGACGGCGTGTTCCCTGAAAATATTCGGGAGCGGCTCATTGATCTTCCGTTTGATGGCAGCCTGTTGTTCAATGCCCCGGCTTACTCCGCCATCCAAAGGTTCCTGGCAGGGCCTCCTCCTCCTCATCCTCCTCCTCCTCCTCCTCCTCCTCCTCCTCCTAACCCCCCGGCCTATGGCTATCGGTGCCTTTCTGGCTGGCCTGTTGCCTTCCCTCTGGGTGGGCTCGCCTTGTTTCCTTGGGCCCACTAGGCTTCTTCTTCCTCTGCCTGTACTAGCATTGGAGAAGCTCTGTGCCTTGGAGGTGGAGTGGGGTGCTTCGGCCTCTCCGGCCTTGCCCTTGGTTCCTCTGTTGTGAGTGTACGGGCCTCTTCAGTCTCCCTCCTTCCACCTACATCCCTCTTGGGATTGCTGGTGTTCGACTTGTGGGGGTCCTCTTGCCTGGAAGGGACGAGATTACTTCACTGGTTCTCAAGTCTGATCCCCTGTGGAACCCTCTGTCCTGTCCAGCATGGTGGGGTCCTTTCGCAGACCCACCTTCCCCGTGGGTATTGCTAGGCTATCTATTCTATGTGAAGGAATCTGCGGCTAGTAGTTTCTATCAGATGTATTAGTTACTTACCTTCAGTAACGATGTATCTGATAGAGACGATTCTAGCCGCAGATCCCTTCACGTCTCGCCCTTCCTCCCCGTTCTGTGAGGACCCCTGGGCTGGTCTTCGGTACTCTGTCTCCTGTGAGTGCCTTCTTTTCTCTTGACGGTGGCTCGGTCTTGTTGCTGTTCATTCCTCCTCTTTGGTTCTTTGGAAGATGGGGTTACCAGAAGACCCCAGCTCCTGTGCCCCGCTGCTCCAGGTTAGGGAGGATTGCCTTCTATCTCTGCCCTCCCCTCCCCTCCCTTCGTCTTGCTGCTAGGGGTCCTGGCCCCTCTGCTAACCTCTGAGTTGGGGTCTTCTGGTCGTGCCTCACCCTTTTTCCTTGGGGGTGGTTGCCCTCTAGGCTGGGGTGGCTTGGAGGTTGGTGGTTCCTGTCTGTTTTGGGACTGGCTCCCCTTCCTTGTTTTGGGATGAGGGTTGTAGGCCTGCTACATGTGTCATGACTTTTTATGCAGGTTCCTTGTCTCCGGGTGGGGGGGCGGGCGGTCTACGTACTAGCAGGGTGGCTGCTCAGGGCTCTGCTCTTCCTTCTGCCCCTGCCCTTGGACACTGCAGTGTTGCACTGTTCCTTTTGGTATCTTCCTCTTTTTTATACTCTTTCTCACACTGTTCCCATGCTCCTACAGTTTTTTTGTCTGGTGGCTCCGCGTTGTGGTGTGGAAAAGTTCTCCTAAGAAAACGGACGTAGGCGCGCCTGGGCGGGGCTTATGTGACCTCGCTGACGTCACGTACGCTACCTGGGCGGAGTCGCATGATACCGCCCAGCGCACAGTGATGCTGTGGCAAAACGTTTCCGGATCCAGTCTCACACTTGGGGATAATTCTACGTGAAGGATTCTGCGGCTAGAATCGTCTCTACCAGATATATCGTTACTGAAGGTAAGTAACTCGTACTTCTCTTCCCCTCTTTCTGAAGTTCTCTTGTTCCTCCTTTTTTTGGCCCAGCAGGTCTCTGCTCTGGGCACTATCAAGGGCTATTTCTCAGCCATTTCTGCCTTACTTCGGCTTACAGATGAACCTTCTCTGTTCAAGTCCCCAGTTGTTAGCCGATCCTTTCATTATGCCTCAGTGGGACTTGAATCTAGTGTTAACTTATTTAATGTGCGCTCCTTTGAGCCACTTCACAACTGTCCTTTGATGCTTTTAACTCTCAAAACTGCATTCCTGGTGGCCATCACTTCTGCCAGGCGAGTGAGTGAGCTCCAGGCTCTTTCATCAAAGCCTCCTTTTCTCTGTGGGCATACGGACAAAGTTGTTCTCAGAACCCGTCCATCCTTTCTGCCAAAGGTTGTTACTGACTTTCACATTGGGAAGACCATCCCTTTTCCCACCTTCTTTCCGCCTCCTCATCCTTCCAAAGAGGAAGAGAGGCTCCACCGTCTGGACCGAAAACGTGCATGGTCTTTCTATCTAGACCGCACAAAATAGTTTCGGGTGGATGACCAGTTCTTTGTTGGCTACGTGGGCACCAAAAAAGGTTGGGCCGAACAGAAACGGACTATGTCTTGGTGGGTCCTTTTGTGTATCAAGGCCTGTTATTCTCTGGCCAAAAAGGAGCCGCAGTGGGGTTGCGTGCCCATTCCACCAGAGCGACGGCAGCCAATTCTGCTTTAGGGCAACAAGTTCCTCTGAACGATATTGGTCAGGCAGCTACGTGGGCATCGTTGCACACATTTACGAAACACTACTGCCTGGACAGTCCAGTCCGGAGAGATGACTTCTTTGGCTGTTCTGTTCTCCAGGACTTTCTGGTGTACTATTGGTTTGCAGACCCACCACCGGGGTTGATATTGCTGGGGTATCTATTCTAAGTTAAGGAATCTATAACTAACGTGTTTCTTTCAGATGAACAAGTTACTTACCTTTGGTAACAATACATCTGTAAGAAACATTAGTTATTTATAGACTCCTTACCACCTCACCCATCCTTCCCGTTTTGCGAACTGATTTTTAGGGTTAAGGACATCCTTTCAGGGCCCTAGCTTTGTGCACCAGTGGTCAGTTTCTTGCATGGGTCTGCGTTTCTGGCGCAGAAAGTCATGTACAGAACTGACGTAAGCATGCAAGGGCTGTGTCTAGGTAACTAACGCAACGTCATGCCGGGGACACAATGCCAACGACGGACGCAGAGCCAACCAACGCCATCTTCCGACGCTCAGAGGTACTGCTCATGAAAAACTTTGAGGATCCAGTCTGACGCCTGCGGGTAATTCTATGGTAAGGATTCTATAAGTACTAATGTTTCTTACAGATATATTGTTACCGTAGGTAAGTAACTTGTTCGACAATGACAACTACTGCCACGGTATCAACTGCATCTTCAACAGCAGGACTTATCTTGATGATGTTTTCGGCGTAACTATGACCATGGCACCACCGGCTGAGACACAGGATTAAGCACAAGTTTATAGCCTCAAAGCAAGCTCTGTTAACGGGCCAGCCAACAGACAATACTGGGCTTTTATTAAGACCAGAACAAAACCTCACCAAGCAATGTTTGTTCTTGGCCACTAGTACGCCGTTTAGAAATAGGAGGTACTTAAGAGGATGAGGATAATGGCCTTTGTGGGGCTGCAAGTAGCCCATCACAGCTGTATGTAAAATGCCAGGAAACGGATGAGGACTATGCTCTGTATGAGGCAACTTACTTTCGCAGGGATTTCTCCTTTAGAGAGACGCGCCATGACAAAGGAAGATCCTATGAAGATTTTAATGAAGACTGTCCTTATGAGGAAACATTTGAGGAACAGACTTTTCAGGACCAAGTGATGCAGGTTCCTATAGCTCTGGCTACAGATTTTTGCCAGATGCTTGGTGATTAATATAAGAGATTACCGGAAGGGGGAACTACACCCCAACAGCAGCACCAAAATCTAACATCCCCAGCTGGTATTTCATCACGTTCTCCTGGGATAATGACACAGGAAAAGAGCCCTGGTGCACAGCAAAAAGTTATTCCATAACCAAGACAGTTGGAACCAATTACTATATATGATGATGATGATGAGGTTCAGGGTGACTAGTATAAAGAGCCTGAAGAAGGTGAAATACATCATAATCAGGGAAACGAATGGGATGATTATGTTGCACCAATATCGGCATCTAAGATGGCAAGACTGGTTGCAAGCAACATCGTTTTGACCTAAGATAGTCACAAATTGTGGCTATTTCGTTTAATGGAGAAGCTCTTTTTGGAAAGCATATTGATGATGTGCTTCAATCAGTAAAGGCTGATATGGAAACAGCAAGATCATTAGGAGTTCTCCAGCAACGCCGGTTTTAGTCATTTTGTGGTGCTAGGGGTGGAAGTCAATACACCTTCAGAGGAGGCTATCAATCTAACAGATATCACCTTTATCTTCACCAACAGCAGGGATATCGCAGCAGTTCACTCAGCACAATCGACCTCCCACTACAGTGGCTTTCTCCAGACAGCCCAGTAGAAGGAAATCAAGAATGCAATAATAATGACAATAATTACCATACTTACCCAGCTTATCTTATTCTGGATTATTGCATAGTTCAAGCAGGGTTCATCTGGCAGCAGTGTTGAGATTCGGGAGATCCTGGACTAAAAAATCTTTATGGTCAGACAGGCTCATAATTGATTTTTTTAAAGGGCTATTTAGAGCTTACGCCCCTATAATAAAGCACCAATTGCATGGTAGCTGAATACAGTCTTGGCACAATTGATGCAAGGGCCTTTTGAGCTCATACACAAGGCAGTCATCAAATCTCTTTTGTGGAAGACTGCTCTTCTCGTAGGCTAGAAGAATTACCGAAATACAAGTGTTTACAATACAAAGACTGTAGTGGCAATTTAAAACGTACATTGTTATTTCATAGCTAACATACCAACAGATTTTAACCTTAAGGACCCTTTGTCTTAAAGGCATATGTCCAGAATTCTTCAAGCGGAGCAGAAAGAGCGCTTCATTCTCTGCATGTCATAAGGTGCCTGAAATTTTATATTGATAGACCTAAAACTTTCAGAAAATCTGATCAACTTCTAGTTGCCTCTGCACCACCCAAAAAAGGGACAAGCCTTAGCATAGCAAGATGGGGGCAGAGAAACACCAGGTCTTCACCGGCCTGTTACACTCGGTGTTTCACTGCCCCAGCCACAGACGGATTAGTTGTTGATTGCATCTTTTTTTTGTTTGAATATATTTTATTGGTTTACGCATTCAGTCAGTCAATACACAGATATGCATTGCCGAGAAGAGAATAATTCACATACATTGCATAATAATGGTACAACAAGATAGTACAATGGCAGCACCCATCAAAACAGTCTTTGTGTATACCAGTTTGTGTAGCAGAAATGCTAAGACAACATGGATAGGTGATAGGGCTGCAATGGACGTAATGACACTTAGTATGTAGAGCAATGCATCCCCAGGGTGTTGTGAGGCAAGGTTTAGTGGGAGGTAGCATGTTCCAATGGCTCTGTCTGGTATGCACATAATTCCTAATATATAGTGCTTGGTAGCACCAAATGTGGTGAGTAAACAGGGGTACCGAATGTCCGATGTATATCGTCCACCAATGCAACATATCCAATATTTTAGTAAACATGTCAGTGGAATCAACCACCGTAACCTCCGAACAAAACCGTTAGGGACATAAAGTTAAACAGGGAAAAGAAATAGGGTCTCTAGTACCACGAAGTGAGTGCTGAGGGAGGCAGAAACAAAAGGGGGAGGAATAGGTTGTGTCAATAGGACTGTAGTGTCGTGAGGCAGGTCAATGTGCAGCTGTGAAGGCAAGTGACCGAGCCCGAGATCAATATTGCAAGAGTATGTTGTAAGCATCGCTCAATTGGACGGGGTGAGGCTGATCTATCAATATCTAGGAGGTGCTAAAGTGTGAACTCTAGGGGAATGCAGGTGTCAGGGAGATAACACTACCTAGTTGTACAGCAGTGTCTCATCTCATAGGTATACGCCGCTCCTAGTGCGTTACCTCCTAAGTGATACCCTGATCCAAGCTTGCCTGTTGGAAGGAGCGCAGTGTATCATCCCAGAGTTGCGCAATTGAAAACTTCCTTAAACCCGCTGTTTCCTCTCGGTGTAGTGTGATGCTTTCAGCTCTCGCCCAGTTAGTGAAGGAAGTGCACCAGCATTTAGCGAGTGGGGTTCACCCTTTTTCCAACGTTTGGTGAGCATGCGTTTGGCAGTCATGAGTCCTAGGTCCCAGAATCTGGACGGCACTTTATTCAATTTAGTTCTCTTATACAACCCCAGGATGCAGGCCTCCCATGTGCGTGGTAGACCCGCGCCAGCACTTTGTGTTAATAGGGTCGTCACCTCATTCCAGTATGTGGCAAGGATGGGGCAGTTCCAGAGCATATGTAAAATGTCCGCACCAACTAAAGTACATCGGGGGCAGCTAGCATTAGTAGTTGAGAAATATTTGTTAATCTTATCCTGCGATAGATATGCTTGATGTAGGATATAAAACTGTATAATTTTAAAACGGGAGTTACGTGTGATTTATACAGGGCTAGCCAACACTATCGCCCACTCCTTATCTGTCCATCCCCTCCCTCGGGATGCCGCCCATTTATCTCGCAATGGCTGTGTGGAGCGCTGTGTGTGCACTAGAAGGGCCTGTGCTAGCCAGTGGATAATATGGGAGCCGTTACCCATAACATGCAGGTACTGTATGAGATGATGCATTTGTAATTCCTCATGTATGTCACCCTAGGAGTCTGTGTACATGTGCAGTATTGATGCGTGTAGGAGAAATTGACCAGCCGGTAGGCCCGTGCTCTGTTAGTTCTCCAAAAGGAAGCAGGGTTCCATCTACATAAAAATCTCCCATGGTTTCCACACCAGCCTCTATCCATTTCTCCAGCATGGCCGGTGTTGCCACTCCACCTAGCCCGGGGGTGCCTAGCAGGGGGAGCGCCGGAGCATAAGGCTTCACTTCTCAGGTCAATTTCAGGCTACGCAGGAAGCACCTGCGAGCTACCGCTACATGTAATTGCAACGGGCGGGGCCCTTTGGTCAGGGGGTGAAACAATGTGCAGATTTGTGTGTGGGTCCATACAGTTATATCCGTGGCGGTATCATCCAGATTCCTCCCACCCAGCCAGCATGACACCCGCTGCAGCTGTGCCGCCAGATAATATAGTTCTAGATTAGGGACTGCCAGCCCTCCAGCCTCAGTAGGCGCGTAGAGTTTTGTCAACACAACACGGGGTCTCCCAGCGTTCCAAATGAGGCTCCAGATCATAGTGTCTAGGTCGCGGAACATTCGGGCAGGGACGTATAATGGAAGATTGGCAAAGTGATATAGCAATCTTGGCAGGACTATCATCTTGGTTAGCGCTAGGCACATTCAGGGGCAGGGTCCTCCAAAAAGCCATCTGTGCACGTAGCGAAGAGATCGCGCGCGTCAGGTTTCCCTCCATAATGTCAGACTGGTTTCTGTAGATGTGCATCCCGAGATATTTAAACGTAGTGGGATACCAGGTGAGCCTCTCACCGTTGATGCGGATGTCGCACTCCTGTGTGTCAGGGCTGAATGAGTATACGCCTGACTTGGCCCAGTTGACCCTTAGTCCCGACATGTCCTCAAAAGTCGTGTTCGTAATAACGCCGCAAGGGGTTCTATGGCCAAGGAAAAAAGGAGCGGCGACAGGGAGCAGCCCTGCCTAGTTCCCCTTCGCACTCCAACTGCATCCAAGAGCAGTCTGCCCACACGCACCCGTACAGTGGGCCTCTGATACAGCAATCCAACCATGTCGACGTATGCGTCTCCCAGGTTAAATTTCTCAGCACTGCCTTGAGGTACGGCCATTTCACTGAATCAAAGGCTTTCTCAAGGTTCAGCACCAGGCATCCCGATCTCGGCCAGTGGAGCGTGGCACTTTCCTGCACCCTGAAGAGTCGGCGGTAGTTGTTGATTGCATCTTAACCTTGTTATCCCCTGCATACACACTTTGGTTGCTGCTCCAGTGCGCAATTGGCTCTATTGCCTGCATTTCTAGCTTTCTGTTTTGGTCTGTTTTTTAGCATTCGTTTTTTAGCTTAACTGTTTTTAAACTTACTAACTTGCACTCACCTCACTTTCCCGCCGTTGTCCCGTCCACCGCGGCACCTTACGGCCGTTTGTGTGGAGAGAGCAGGCGAGAGGGGAGTAGAGCTGCATCGTCGGACGCCATATTGGGGCGGTTGACGGTGTAGCTCTACTAACTAGGCTGCTCCTGCCCACTACTTAATACGCCCCTGACGCGGACGCGCAGCAGGCGTGCCGCTGATGCACCAAAGGCATGCCCGTCTGCGCCCGTCCCACGCACAGCTCCAGCCACGCTGTCGCTTTCAGGTGAGCCTGCTTCAATATGTCCGCATACTCCCGAGAGACTGCTGGCTTTTTCCACCTCCAGTCCGTGCTTTGCAGGCCCTATTTTTAACTGTCACACACTCACACCCCTGGAAATGCCATATATGCAACTTAGAGCTCTCCAATGTTAAAAGCAAACTCATAGTGACCTTCTTTAAGTCCCAACCTAGGCTTCAGTGTGCCATAATTTATGCACGCTCGATTATCAAACACAAGTTTGAATTTGCCAATTTCACCGAAGATGAGATGCTTGACATCTTGTTAGTGGTAGAAACCTGGGCAGATGAAGCTTCAGGGCTTGACCTGGTAGTAGCTATTCCTCCTGGTTTTGTCATCTTTAGGAAGGACCGCATAGGGAAAAAAGGCACGGGCTAGCTGTTGTTTATAGGAATCACTTAAAAGCCTCTTTTAACGATATTCCCGCCAGAGGCACTCCCTTTTCAAATAGCTATCAATCACACCTATTCTTTCAATGGGATGCTGATCTATCGCCCCCCTGGACACACGGCCAATTTCCTACAAGCCTTGGGCAATTATTGGAACATATAGATAACTTCCAGGGTTACACTATACTCGGAGACTTCAATTTTCATTTAGATAATGTACAGGACACCGATTTGAAGGCACTGATGGACAGTCTCACTAGCGTTGGCTTGACACAGCTGACAGAAGGTCCTACTCACAAAGCCAGTCACCTACTAGATGCGTTTTTAGGTCGAGCCTAGAGCAGTGCATGCGCTGCTTGCTCGACTTTTAGTAAGGGGTTTTCAAAGGGCTACCAGAGGTTTTTTCTGGCCTCAAGCTGGCGGTAACGCGCGGGGCAACGCGCGCAGCAGCCATCTGTCTTTTCTCCGTCACGGGTAAATAAGTGCATCGCGATCACTTGCACGTTCACTTTCAGCGCCCGCGCGGCCAATGCTTTTCGCGCGCGCTTGTTCATAATACGTCACTCTACACACAGCTCTTTCGGTGCATCACTACGAACAATGTCTACACACAGATCTGAACACAACTCTCTAAATTTAGCACTCCTCACACAGCTCTCAACAAAACGCACACATGTTCCATGTACGGCTTTCTAGAAACATCTCACTATGGGCACAGTTTCTCAGTCACAGATCTCTATAGGCAGCTTTGTGCCTGCAGCTCTCCCTGCACACACAGCTCTTGTCAAAGATGGCTCCCTGTCCATAGCTTTCCATTCATAGCACAATGTACACATCTCTAAGCAAAGCTCTCTATACCCAGCTTTCTCACCGCAGCTTTCTAGAGAGAGCATTCTCAACAAGACTCACCATATCATCACCTCGTTTTCGGTTGTCTGCATACATAGGATATGCACTCTGTACAAAACTATACACACTTCCCTATGAGCAGCTCTGTATACGTAGGCCATTATATATATGTCTCTACATACAGCTCTTTGTTCATGCTCCTCTCTCAATTCTCCATTCACACTTTCCATACACACAGCTCTCATTTCGTAGTGCAACCTACACTGCTCTCTACACACACCTCTCTCTACATAGCTTTCTGTACCTCTCTACACACAGCTCTTTATAGATAGCTCTGAGTTTACAGTTCCCTGGGCAGTAGTCTATGAGTCTGCTCTGTACACACAGCTTGCTTTGCATTCCCTTAAAGTCATAGCTCAACGTTCCAGATCTGTACCCACAGCCCTCCACACCTCGATAATCAGCCCACCTGTGCGGCGTTACAAAGAGGAGCGACGACTTTTTGCTGTCGCAAAGCAGCATCGACGCTGCATTAACAAATGGAGACAAATAGCAGAATGTCCCAATATGCAGCATGCTAAATAGCTCCTTGATGCAAAGTAGCCCCCCTCCTGCCCCCCCCGCCCCCCCGGCATGTGCCGTGATTGATTTGCCCCCACCCTACCAGTCAATGAGAGACACCGGCCTGTCGTGAAGCCTTCTGATTTCCCTACAGGCCAGAGAGCCTTTTAATTATCCTTGGCCAGCGACTGGGCTGCCTGCCACCCACTGTGTGTGCTGAACAGGCCTCCTGGAAGAATATTTACTACAGAGACTAAAAATGCGTGCGTGGATAGGTAAACTGCCCTGTTCACGGCTTTGTGTACTGATACATTCCAAACAAGCATTGGCATAGCCAATAGGTCTCGCTTTTGGAACCTTATAAGTATTTAGTTATGCAGCACAATATCCTTAGTGCAACAACATCAACTGTTGCATGGCTCAACACTTATAAGTTCCCAAAGGCGAGACCTATTGGCTATGCCAATGCTTGTTTCTGATTGTCGGCTCTTGAAATTTAAAAGCACCCTGCAACCTATCTTGGTCTGACCATGCAGCGGTCATGCTCACTTTTACCTCACCCTCTTCCTAAGACAACAAGCAGGTGCCTATAAAAAGCCAGAGTCACTTTCTCTGGCATCGTTTTGACTACACTGAGTTATCTTCAGAAAGTAGTCGTAACAGACCACCCCTATTCCTTGCCCCAGAGAGAGCAGCCCTAGAATACCATGACTGGATAGGGTCGGCAGTACGGGCAATCGTCCCTCAAATACCGGGAAAAATTACCAGGACAGCCCCTACTGAACCTTGGTTTTCGGAAGAGCTTATATTTCTTAAAAGGCAGTGCCGCAGGCAAGAAAGGTGCTGGAGATTCAAGTATGAACCCAAGGAAAAAGAGGTCTATAGGGAAATACTCACTCAGTATAAAGATAGGAGCCATACTGCAAAAATCAAGTATTTTTCAGAGACTAATGCCAAAGAACTGTTTGCTACAGTTAGAAAACTTAGCCGAGTACAGGACCACAAAGACAATATCCCAGATCAAGCCTTCTACGATACTCTAGCTTCCACCTTTTGCAGGCAGGTTCGTGACATCTACGATAAATGTATACTGAATCCTACCCAGGTGGCAAGTTGTCGGGCTCTCCCTGTGCTAAAATATTTCAGCAGCCAGGACTCCACGCTTCTATCTGAGTTTCCACCAAGTACATACGAGCAGGTGGTCAAACTTCTTTCTGCTGCCAAATCTGGCTCACCATTGGATCCGTGAACCCCCTCCCCCCCGATCGTAATATCAGCAATCTCAGTGCCATCTCACAGCTAGTCAATCTTGTTCTCCAATCCGGTATTTTCCCTTAATTATGGAAAACGACCTCCATTTTACCATTATTAAAAAAAAACGAATCTGGACAAAACAGACCCAGGCAACTATTGTCGGATAGCTCATCTGCCACTGCCAGTAAAAGCCCTTGAAAAATACAAGAATCAAGAACTTACCGCATTCATTAAAAATAATAATATTCTGGACTCATCCCAATATGGTTTTCGAGACGGTCATAGCACGGAGCTTGCTTTGATAACGGCTGCGGAAAATATCAGGCGCTCAGTATACAAGGGAGGCATGGTGGCACTGATCCTTCTGGATCTGTCGGCAGCTTTCGACACGGTGAATCATGGCCTCCTACTACGTTGCTTCCAAGAAATAGGCATTGCCAGCACCGCCCTATGATTGTTTAACTCCTTCCTGTTTAACTGGGAACAATTTGTGGAGATGGATGAGCTCTGAGTTTTAATCTTCCATGTGGGGTCCCACAGTGCTCTTCTGTCAGCCTGACTCTTTTTAACCTGCATGTGGTTCCCCTTGCCGGGTTTTTCAAATACTTTGGTTTTGCTGTGGTGTCATACGCTGATGACACTCAGATTATAGTATCCATCTCAGAGGACTCTCGCAGTAATATTCACAACTTTCATGCCTGTATGGGACAGGTGGGCATATGGATGTCTGAGAACTGTCTTAAGCTCAACTCCAATAAAACGGAGGTTCTTCTCTTTGGCAGAGATGTCTCCCATTGGTCCTCAGACTGGTGGCCTAGCGAACTTGATCCTCTCCCCACCCCAGTCCCCAAGGCGAGGAATCTGGGTGTCATCTTTGACACAACTCTCTCATTCTCCCATTGGTGAATGCAATCACATCAGCCATCTGTTACACCCTAAAGATTCTGAGGAAAATCCTCTATTTTATACCACCTGACCTACAGAAAACAGTGGTCTCAGCATTAGTTCTGTCAAGGCTGAACTACTCCAACGGCCTTCTGATCGGAATTAATATAGCCCTCCTCGTCAAAATGCAAGTTTTGCAGAACTCTGTCGCCCGCCTACTATTTACATTACCTAAATATGCAAGAAAGAAAGGAAGCACTCCTCAGAGCCTGCTTTATCTGTGTCTACTACACCCCAGAAAGGACAAACTCTCCCAGAGCCTCTTCTTCAGACCTTTTGAGGCATAAATCTAGCAAAAAACTATTGTCGACGTTACCACACTAGTTGACGACAAGCATTACATCGTTGGCACAGTTGAAGACATCAAGTGCAAGATGACAGCAATATTGGATCCTATACCATTAACGAGAGTCTCTCTCTCTAAAGGCCAGACTGACGTTGGGGATCACCATTGATGACGTCATCATCGACGGCTGTCGACATACTTCCGTCTGCAATGATATCATTGATAAAAATACTGTATATACAGATACTGTCGACAAAGACCATATCTACAAGTGACTCATCGGTAAACGCTCCGTTGACGACTGCCACGTCAACAGCACTACCGTCAACAGCGGAATCTGCTGAACTAGCTGGGTCTGTACCATCTACGATAGTTATTGATATTACCAAAGTAACCAAAACGTTTCTGCGCCCAGCCATGTCAGCATACAGAAAGGTATCGCCTTTAATTCCATTGCATCTCTTGGACATAGAGGACTCTGATGACTGTGGTATTTATGGTGCAGCTCATAGCCCCTCATAGCTGCACATAAAATGTCAAGATGAGGAGGATGAGGATTACTAAGATTAAGACAAGTATTATCAACAGAGCTATGTGGCCCCACCTCGTCGCTACCAGCAGTATGGTTTTCAACCAGAACCGTGTCCTAGAGACATGGACCATCTGCTACCTTCTCTCATCCAAGACCTGCAAGCAGTGTTGGCAGACAGGCAAAGGTTTTCACCGCAAGGGGATCAACCAGAGAGATCAACCTCAAGCAGACCCACCAAGTACGCTAGATTTGCCACCCCCTGTTACACCTACTATTACTCCTCGCTCCTTAGCAGCAGGTCCCATCACAGAGGATACGTTTGCTTCAGACAAAGATAGAAAGAAAGGTCCACTACCAGTTCCTCTTCTGGCGCCAGATCTTGGGATGATTATATCATATCGACACCCTCTCCTCCTCCTCATTTACCATCCTATACTCCTTCGTCAGAGGATATTGGAGGATTCCATAACCTAATGGAAAGAGCATCCACCAGATTCCACTTGCCAATTACAGTCAAGCAGACTGACTGCTTCCTGTATGATTTTAAGGAGGACACAAGGAAGTCTGTGCGCTCTGTACCCATCATTGACTATATATGGCTAGAGGGCGTCAAGATCATGAAAACACCTGCAACCGTACCTTGAATACTCCCACGAATTGATAAAAAATATTGAGCTCCAGAGTATTCTCCATCTTGCCTCACAGGACACCCCAGACCACATTTGGATATTTCTCAAGCGGCCCAAAGAAGATCCAAAAACCCTGCCACTCCAGTCACGACTGATAAGGAGGAGCGCAGGATGGACATTCTAGAAAAGCGGTTCTATGGCGGCAATCACAATCAGAAAGGCGAGCGCCTAAGCCATTATCGGCTGTTATGACTGCCAGATGTGGTCGGACATGGGCGCTCTAGTGGACCTAATACCAGAAGAAACAAACATTGGCATAGCCAATAGGTCTCGCTTTTGGTATGTTGTAAGTGTTTAGCCATGCAGCAGTTGATTTTGTTGCACCAAGGATATTGTGCTGCATAACTACTTATAAGGTCCCAAAAGCGAGACCTATTGGCTATGCCAATGCTTGTTTTACATTGTTAGCCAATTACCCCTTAATGTTGTGATGTTGGAAACTTGGTCTGTGGAGCAGAAGACTAAAACAGGTACCTGTTGGAAGAGCACACACTCCCTCCTGCCTTTCTCTTAGTGTTTACCATTTCTAGAAAGAATAAAATATTCATGACTTACAGAACTTTACCCCCGACCGCTGAACTTCTCTCCCAGGACCCCAGACTATGTTGAAAGCTAGGAGGCTGCTATCCGGGAGCATTGAAGTCCGAAGTTAGTGAGGAATGGGGGATGGGGGCATGGAGCATAGAGGGAGGAAGAGGGGGAGAGAAGGAGGGAGAGCGACAGAGAGAGAGGCCAGAGGGCTATGGCAAAGGAGAAAGGGAAGAAGGACAAAGGAAAATGGGCACAGAAATAGAGGGGGTGAAGGGAGAGAGGGATGTGGGAAAGGGGGTGGTAGCTCCAATGGAGATAGGATAGAAGAAACGCTGAGAGGACAGAGGTGAAGGAAGGAGGCATGGAGTGGTAGCCGGAAGGAGAGAACGTGGAGAGAGAGAGTGAGGTAGGGGTGGGAGAGGGAGGATGAGTGAGTGAGGTAGGGGTGAGAGACAGTGAGGTAGGGATGAGGGAGCGAGAAAGAGAGACAGTGAGGTAGGGGTGAGAGGGAGCGAGAGATAGTGAGGTAGGGGTGAGAGAGGGAGAGAGAGAGACAGTGAGGTAGGGGTGAGAGAGGGAGAGAGATAGACAGTGAGGTAGTGGTGAGTGAGGGAAAGAAACATTGAGGGAGGAGTGAGAGAGGGAGAAATGCAGGAGTGAGAGGGAAGATAAGAAAGAGGGAGGGTTGATATATGTTACACGTGGTGTAGGGGTTTAGCAAATGTCCTGGCACAGGGCGTGGGCAGCGCTAAAGTCCCTCTGAAAAAGTTGTTACATCTTCTGTGCGTCGTTCAGGGTGTTCTACCAAGTATCACATTTAACGTTGCCTCAACAATTGCGACTATGGATTAATGGGTAATTTATTTATTTTTAAAACGCTAAGGCCCTCGTCCGTAGGCAGCTTGCACCAGCCCATTTCTCCTGTTTGCGCCACCCAGAACAGTACCAACTACTAACCATGAAAGTGAGGAGAGATTGTGGCATAAGTTGCTGACTTCGGAGCTGGGGATCCAGGTTCAAGCCTCTGCGGCAAGTCAACATCCTGTGATTCTGGGTTAATCACTTAATCTCCTTATAAATAAATGTGCCCTTATCGGGTGCTCATGAAAAGAGCCAGTGTTGATGATTAAGTGCTGGTGCTGAGCACCGGAAACCACCGGCTCATATTAAACACTGCTCTGTGAATATCATCATGGTAAGTAGTTGTGAAGTATAGACTAAAATCAATGCATCCTGGTGGCTGCTTACAGCATATCATAGATCAGTGCTATTCATAATGTGTATGGAGGTTTGTGCCTGAGGACTTTACCGTTAATCTTCTAATTTTACGGTGATCCCTTCGCCCTGTACAGTCACGGGCCTTGTTTCCTGCTCTGGGCATTTATGAACCAGATACATATTTTGCCAGGTGCTGCTCCAGCTGCTTAAATAGAACCAATCCGTTAGGCATCTGTAGGAAGTGACACACATGACGTGGCTGATTGGCAGCCATGACACTCCTGGAGTTGACACAGTTGGGTGGTACTTAGGGAGTGCTCCGAAGTGGTTCTGGTCAGGCACTACCAAGCGCGAGCCGTGCCAGGTGTTCTGTTCCTCGTGAAGTGACCTTGTGTTTTGTCTGTGCCATCAAAGACATCGGGGCACTTTGCTGAACCGGTACAGGTGCTAATTGCAGGTTTCTTTGGTTAAGGGCACCTCAGGGCTGCAGCGCTCCTCCTCGTCCTCTCTGCTGTGTGCTTGAAAGGAAGGCCAGCATGGGTCCTGACAGAAACACCTGGACTAGCTGATGGAGGAGGAGAACATGTAGGGGAACAGCAGGTGCAGCTCCTTAAAGCTTGTGCTGCCGGCGTTTCAAAGTAGGCCTGCATGCTCCTGCAGTCATTGCGTGCACCCTCTGCTCAGAATAACGTTTCATTTTCAATTCTTTACTGCCACGTAGGCCCCATAATTTGTAAATCACCTTCAACCAGCCCTGATTTTATATCCAACAGAAGTTTGCATGGTAGGACTGAAATGGCCTTGAATTCAATGAAAAAAGAAACTACAAGTCCCAGAATGCAACATTCCATTGGATTAGACCTAAACAGCGCCACCATGTGGTGGAAGGGGAGTGGCTAATTGGCAGGCGTTCTGTCGCGGAGCTCCGGGACTGGACCAGACACTCCGGCAATTATCAGCAGTGTGGTGGGGACATCCGGGCCTACACCCTGCCCCACTATATGCAAGCATCGTGTGGAGAGCTGATTGCGATGCGGAAGCACTGCTCGGCGCCATAACACGAGGGCGGCAGGTGACGAGCTTGGTACGATCGCCTGGGCCCGGTGGGCTGGAGCAGACTGAGGCGGCCTGAGAGCCCTGTAAACCACTACCTGAGAGGCCCTTAGACAGCCTGTGGTGCCCGATGCTGTGAAGACATGCTTTGCAACTGCCCTAAGGTGAGAGAGGGGCGGTTGCACCGAGGCGCACCGCTGGAGGCCAGCTTGATTACTGTTGCGGAGCGCCGTTAGAGGCCAGGCGGGTTGGGGCTGCGATGAAAGGGATGGTGCAGCCGGGGCCCAGCAGGCGAACTGGGTGAGTGCGCCCTCCCTACTCTCCAAGTGACTGTGCCATCGGGCCCGCATAGGCTGCACGAGAGAAGGAACCCCCAAGGGCTGCGTCAACACTGCAGCTGTGGGGAGCCCCTCACCACCTGCACCGGACTGGCACTGCAAGCTGCGGGCCCTGCCCGCTGATCCGGTGGGAGCGCTGTGGAGGAAAAGCGGTGTGCTGCTGTAGACCGGGTCTGATTGGGACACTGCTCTATTGAGGACTTGGCGCACCAAGGCCTACATGGAGAGGGCGCGAAAATTCTTCAGTTAGGGCCCCGATCGCGAGTGTGGCCTAGTTTGTGCCCCCTTTCTCTTCTTGTACCTGGTCATTGGACACGCTCGCGCCTGCAAGATCTATTGTGGGCGGCGTCTTCCCGTCTGTGCCGGATCGGCTCTGCCCTTCTGTGGTTGGAGGTGCTGATTGACTGTGTGAGGGAAGGCATTGCAGCAGCAGAGGTGTGTTTCGCAGCGGGCCTAGACTGCACGCTGAGATAATTGTTAGCTGGTGCATGGTGTGCAGAGGGCTGCCCCAGTTAGACGCGGGAGGCCTTGCATTTTAGGGAAGGGCACTTAACATGCTGAGAGGTCTGAGCTCGTACTCGCAATGCTAACAAGCACAGGCGCGCCATTAAAGAAAACAAACGTGCGAGCGAATCGCGCTACAGGAGGAGGCAGTAGAGGGAGGGAAGACAGGAGGGGGCCTAAAACGTTTCACTTGCGAGAACGAGCAGTGCCAGGAGCGATAATTGCTACCATATGGCGCTGCGCGCTCCCGCAAGTGAATCGCCACACGTGCACGCGTTGCCATTAAAGGCAGTGGAACGCTTGCACGGTTTTGGCTGAAAAGCCAAAGCGATCACTAAAGGTCTTTTTGCCTATGCAGCGCATGCGAGACCTAAAAAGGCAGGATGTTTATTTATTTATTTATTTACTTGAGTTTTATATAGCGCTGTGGAGAGTTACATAGGTTACAAGTTACACATTGTTACAGAAGGTACATCAACTACAAGCCACATAGAAAAAGCCACAAATTTCTCTAAATCAGACACCATATTATTCACAGTTTCATAATCCCAATCATCAGAAAATTTACTTGAGGTAATGATATCACTCAATGATATTTAGAAAGATCTTGTTGAAGAGAGAACATGCAACATCAGAAACCATCAACTGCTCTATGGATACTGGTTTTAGACAATTGGCTGTACTGAGAAGACGGGGATAACAGAAGGCTACAACCTTCAGGGTAGAGGTACAGACAATTTTTTTAGATATGGCTTTCGATGGTGATTGCCTGTTTATAACCCTCCAGCATACCGCCAGACTTCTCCAGTTGGTTTCTCTCACCAAGGAGGCCGCAAAAGAATGCCTTCCCAAGGTTGGGACTCTAAAAGAAAGCAATGATAAGGTCCGGGTACCAACTTTCCTCCCCCTCCCAAACCGTGGGTGTGAAGATTTCCAACCATGTGAGTCAGTGGCGCAATATAACAGATCAGTGGATGTTAGACTTTGTGACCTATGGACATACCCTAGAATTCACTCCGTGACCACCGAATACACAGCCCAGGGGAGCCCCACCTCCTTGTCTTCGTTTACTGTGCAAAGAATCACAGGTCATGCTCCCCAAAGAAGCAATAGAAGAGGCCACTTTATCTCCAAGAAGAAAGGTTTCTATTCCCTTTTTTTCTTGATAAAGAAGAAATCAAGGGAATGGAGATCATTACGGGATTTCAGTAATCTCAACAAGTTCCCCCGTAAACAAACGTTCAGAATGTTAACACTATGAGATTGTTCGTTGTCTCAACAGAGGAGATGTCATGGCCTTGCTCGACTTGGAAGACTCATACTTTCACCTCCCTATCCATGAAAATTATCGAAATTTTTAAGATTTACTGTAGCTGGTACCCACTACCAATTCAGAGTACTTCTGTTTGGCCTCAAATCAGCGGCAAGAGTCTTTACTAAGTGCTGTACCCAGGTAGCTGCAGTCCTACGATCTCAAAGTCACCAGGTATTCTCATACCTGGACTACTGGCTGCTCAAAGCACCAACGTCACTGAAAGCCACTCAAACTACCAACGCTTGCTTTCACTTTTTCCGGACTCTGGGGCTCATTGTGAACACAGAAAAATCTTCACTCCTTCCCAGTCAAGTCATATGGTTTCTAGGTGCTACGATAGATACCATTCAGTGCAAAGATTTCCTCTCGAAAGAGAGGCATATACGATTGCAGCAGCCAGCAAAGAACATGTCAGTTTCAGTATGAACATACGAATCGCTCCTGGGAATGTGTTCACCATCAATAGACATAACACTAGCCAGGTGAAGGATGAGGCCTCTTCAGGAAGAACTCCAGAGTCAGTGGCTGCAAGCATCTGGATCCTTTGAGGATATGATAGAGATCACAGCATATACGAGGTAAGCCCTGCAATAGTGGTTTCACAAGCCAAATCTCTCCAAAAGCCTTACCTTCCTGCAAATCATCTCCGATTTCATTTTAACGACTGACCCCTCTATGCGTGGCTGGGGGGGGGGCGATCTGCAGGAGCTACAAATCCAGGGTAAATGGTCCAGTGCACAAAGGCTACAAGCCATCAAGAGGTTAGAGCTCAAGGCCATCTTCCCATCTCTTCAGGCTTTCCTGACGAGGATAGCAGGTTCCTCCTTTCTGGTTCAGGTGAACAATACAACCATCATGTACTACGTCAACAAACAAGGTGGAACCAAATCCATTACGCTATCACAGGAAGCACAGGAGCTGTGGGGCTGGACAACGCAACAGTGTATCTCGCTCAGAGCCAATCATGTCCGATGGCTACACAACACGCTAGCAGATGCATTAAGCAGAGCACAGTCCAGTTGCCACGAATGGGAATTGGAACAGCACCAGCTCGACAGACTGTTTCAAATATGGGAAAAGCCAACTCTAGACCTGTTTGCCACCAGGGAGAAGGCCAAATGCCAGTCCTATGCCAGCAGGTTCCCTCTCCCAGGGTTGTGGGGTGATACCCTTTCAATGAGATGGTCGGGAATATATTCTTATGCTTTTCCCCATTCCATTAATTCCCAGGGTGCTGACCAAATTGAAAACGGATCGCTGTTTTCTCATCCTGATAACACCATGATGGCCCAGGCAACATTGGTTCCCGTACTACTTCTGCTGTCAGAATCCAAACCCATATACCTACAACCATCACCATCTCTCCTGACCAGAGAGACGGGGCAAGTATGTCACCCAGACCCAGAGTATCTTCACTTGCATGTGTGACTCCTGAGTTCTTAGAGCTCTGGAACATGAATGTTCGAGGCATGTGGGCTGCTGAATTCATATCTGTGCATAGATCGCCGCCTAGTGTTGGGTCCGGATGATTGCACATTGTTGTCCTGGACGAGTCTTCGAAGTATCACGAGATAGGTGGCTCCTCCAAGTGTATGGCCTGTTCGCGATTCAGGTCCAAGTAGACACTCAAGCTCCGTCGGGCTGCGCGCCTGGAGGCCCAGCAATCTGCACCGGCGCCTACGAACATTTTCGATGCTGGGGAGGTCGAGGATGAAGATATCCAGGACGTCTCAGAATCAAACCCCGCGTTGGACGTCGAAGACGACTACGACGCTGAGGCCGAAGTTTTCGAAAGAGAAGAAGTTGTCGAGGAGGTAGGAGACGACGACGGGGCCCTCAGGGCCATGGTGGATAGCTCAGACGAGGAGCTCCCTCAGACTGACTCTGGGGCCGTGCCAATCTATAAGGCCCAGGTCGAGGGATCGCCTTCGGGCCTTACCCAAGACCTCGATATGAGTTCCTCGGCCCCGCCTTCGGGCCCGGCCACGGACATTGTTACCGAGTCACTCCCGGTGAAAACGAAACCGAAAGTGAAATCTACGGTCTCGACGCCAGATACTGCGCAGGTGCAGATATCTAAACCGAAAGTGCGCATCGCATTGGTCGGATCGAAGTCTTCGGAGGCCTCGGCGCCAAAGAAACCTAAGATGGCCGTCGAGCCGAAAGGCCAAGTCAAGGTTGCCGAGCCTAAGGCTACCGCGTCAAAGTCTAAGGTGAAGGTGTTCGAGACGGGCGCATCGGCGCCGAAGACGATTGATGCCGGCAAGGGTCGGGTCGAGCACAAGAAGGCTGTCGACGACCCCAAGAAGTCTCTCGGCGACCCGAAGAAGCGGCCCGATGACCCGAAGGTCCTCTCTGCCCCGCTTCCACACGACAAGGCCAAGGGTGCTGCGCCACGAGAGTCGACTCCGAAGGTGGCCTCAAAGGACTCGACTCCAAAAGCAGCCTCGAAGGACTCCGCTGAACCAGCGCGTCCATCCGCCGCATTCACCAAAAAGGTCACAGACTCCCTGCAGCGCATCAGGGACGGCACCGCGGCAGTCGAGCCAAAGGACCCTCCGCCTCCCAAGCCTCTGGAGAAGCCGGCTAAGGTGTCCACGCCGATCCTCTTTACCTTGCCGCCCAAGACGGCGCCGAAGGCTTTCGCTGCTAGGCCGGGGGCCGGCGTGCCCGAGAAGGTCTCTCCGGTGCCGGAGGCATCGTTGGTGGTCCACGGCCCGCGGCCTCGACAACACTCGGAGGAGGAGCGTCAAGAACATTTCATCGACGCCGAAACGGGCAGGCTTTCCCTTCTGAAGAGGAAAATCACCCCAGAACCCCAGTTGGAGTCTTACAAAATCCCCCTCAAGAAGAAAATGGACTCTGCTGGTACTCCAGCCTTGGTGGAGCCCCTTTCACCACAAGCTCATGAGGTCTCGCCCACTTACTCAGATGTGGACGCTGGTGAGGGCGATGAGGAGGATGAATATAGCTATCCGGTCTACACAGACCCAGAAGATACAACTGAGCCCTGGTCAGCTGGTGGTGACCCTGGGGATCCTCATTCGGGACAAGACCCTCAACTCTTCTCTGCTAAAACTTCACCTACTGAAGACTCTGCTGCTTTCAATGCCCTCATTGAACGGGCCGCTGCCAATCACAATGTCCAGCTGCATGCTGACCCTGTGGATGTGGATTTCCTCTTTGACACCTTTTCTGTGTCTGAAAAGACTGTGAAAACTCTGCCAATGCTGAAAGGTGTTTTGAAGCATGCTGCTGAGGTCTTCAAGGAACCTACCAGGGCGAGAGTCATCAACCCAAGGATTGACAAAAAATACAAAGCGGCGCCTACTGATCCAACTTACATTAAAGGACAGTTGCCTCTGGACTCCCTGGTCGTCTCGAATGCCCGGAAGAGGGCCAATTCTCAGACTACGGGTGATGCTCCTCCCCCAGACAAAGAATCCAAGGTCTTTGAGGCTTCAGGGAAGAGGGTCGCAGCACAGGCAGCCAACATATGGCGCATCTCAAACACACAAGCGCTTCTGGCGCGTTATGACAGGGCGCACTACGATACACTAGAGACCCTTTTGCAACACCTGCCTGATCAATACAAAGAAGGGGCTGAGATGCTAATCCAGAAGGGGAAGCTGATCTCCAACGCTTCCATTAAGTGCTCTCTGGACGCAACTGACACCGCTGCGCGAGCCATTAACACCAGTGTTATGCTTCGGAGACATGCCTGGCTGAGAATCTCTGGTTTCAAGCCAGACATCCAAACCACCATCTTGAACCAAACGGTCAACCCAGATCACCTGTTTGGCCCGGAGGTTGACACCACCCTACAGAAAATGAAGAAGGACACTGACACTGCAAAATCCATGGGTGCCTTGCAGTCCCAGCAGTTTCAGGGTGGGTCCTTTCGTCGCTCCAATACCAGAGGCACCTCAAGGGGTCAGCTTTCACAGTCCGCGCAATTCTACAAGGGCAACACCCAGACTGCTTATGCCAACAAGAGTCGAAGTGGATATCGCGGCAACAGCGCCAAAGGCAGAGAACGTGGCAACAACAGCTCCAGGTCCTCTACCGCCAGCAAACAGTGACGCCTTGTCACTGCCCCCCGACCACACAACACCGGTCGGGGGGAGACTCCAGCAGTTCCTGCCCGTGTGGAAGTCCATCACCACGGACAGGTGGGTCAGAAAGCTTATCCAATTTGGTTATTGTCTGGAGTTAACATCCACTCCACCCAACATACCCCCAAGGCACCGTCCTATGTCGGACGAGCACTTGCACTTATTGCAGCAGGAGGTCAACGTCATGCTGCAAAAAGGGGCAATAGGGCTTGTGCCTATGCAGGAAAGAGGCACAGGAGTTTACTCCCTGTACTTCCTGATTCCAAAAAAGGACGGGTCCCTCAGGCCCATCCTGGATCTCAGGCCCCTCAACTTCTACATCCTGTCGGAGCACTTCCATATGCTAACCATGCAGCAAGGGCTCCCGCTGCTCCAGCAGGGGGACTTTCTCGCAACTTTAGACCTAAAGAATGCGTACTTTCACATTCCACTACATCCTTCACACAGGAAATACCTCAGGTTCACCATCCAAAACCAGCACTACCAATTCAGGGTTTTGCCTTTCGGTGTCACCACGGCACCCAGGGTGTTCACAAAGTGCCTGGCGATGGTGGCGGCACATCTGAGGAGAGAAAACATCCACGTCTACCCCTATCTGGACGACTGGCTCATCCAAGCGAAGTCAGCCCAGCAGTGTGCCGCCCACGTGTCCCACACCATTCACCTCCTGCACGATCTGGGATTCTCACTGAATTACCCAAAATCCCACCTCCAGCCCGCCCACATACGGCAGTATCTGGGTGCGACCATAGACACTCTGGCGGCCACAGACACTCTGGCGGCCACAGCACAGCCGAATTCAGTGAGAGTCAGCAGCATCCAATCGCTGATCCAGAAATTCAGACCTCAACACTCGCTTCCAGCAAGAGTGTTCATGCAGTTGATAGGCATGATGGCCTCCTGCATCTCCATTGTCCCGCACGCGAGACTACATATGCGTCCGCTTCAGGAGTGCTTAGCACGTCAGTGGACTCAGGCTCACGGGCAGTTGAAAGACCTAGTGTTGGTGAGCGGTCGGGCATACAACTTTCTGCATTGGTGGAATCCACGAAACCTTTGCAAGGGCCGACCGTTTCAGGAGCCTGTGCCACAGATCATCCTGACGACGGACGCTTCTCTCCTGGGATGGGGAGCGCATGTACTCCAGTACACTGTGCAGGGACTATGGACGCATCAACAAGGGAAGATGCGCATCAATGTTCTGGAACTGATGGCAATCTTCATAACACTAAAAGCCTTCAAAGTACATCTGTGCAACAAGGTCGTGTTAATCCGGACGGACAACATGACAGCAATGTACTACATTCAAAAGCAGGGAGGAACACACACTCCGCAGCTGTCTCATCTGGCTCAGAGCATGTGGAAGTGGGCCATTCAGAGGAACATCTTCCTCATGGCAGAGCACCTCCCGGGCAAGGACAATCAGATGGCGGACCTGCTCAGCAGGCACAGCCACCAGATGCACGAGTGGGAGATACATCCATCAGTTCTCCAACCGTACTTCCGAAGGTGGGGTCATCCAGAGATCGACCTCTTCGCCACAAGGGAGAACGCAAAATGCCAAAGCTTCGCCGCCAGGTTCCCACACCCACAGTCGCAGGGCAATGCGATATGGATGAACTGGTCAGGCAAATTTGCGTACGCTTTTCCCCCAGCACCTCTGATACCGCTGGTGGCACGCAAGCTCAGGCAGCACTCGATGACTCTCATCCTGGTTGCTCCAACGTGGGCTCGAGAACCATGGTACACCACGTTTCTAGAACTGTCCGTGGTACCGCATCAGAGGCTCCATCTCACACCCAGTCTTCTGACGCAGAGCCATGGCGACATTCAGCATCCAGATCCGCAACAGCTCAACCTGGCGATCTGGCTCCTGAAGTCCTAGAATTTGGCTACCTACACTTACCTTCCGGCTGTAGGGACATCATTCGGGAGGCAAGAAAGCCCACCACCAGAGCATGCTATGCGGCAAAATGGAAGCAGTTTGTCATTTATTGTGCGGAGCACCACATTAACCCGCTGGATGCTTCCATTCAAAACATCATCTGTTACCTTTTCCATCTATACAAGTGCAATCTGGCCTAGGCTTCCATTCGCATTCATCTGTCTGCAATGGCCGCTTATCTCCAAAATAGGCAGCACCTCTCCCTCTTCAGGGTGCCTGCCATTAAGGCTTTTCTGGAAGGGCTCAAACGAGTCATTCCGCCACGGACTCCACCAGCTCCTGAGTGGAACCTCAATGTGGTCCTTACCAGGCTGATGGGTCCTCCCTTTGAACCACTGCATTCCTGCGAGATTCAGTTCTTGATGTGGAAAGTGGCTTTCCTCATAGCGATTACGTCGCTAAGGAGGGTTAGTGAATTGCAAGCCCTCACTATCCAAGAGCCATTTATTCAAATTCATTCCAACAGGGTAGTGCTTCGCACTAACCCTAAGTTTCTACCCAAGGTTGTGTCTCAATTTCATATCAACCAAACAATCGAATTACCTGTTTTCTTTCAAAATCCTGAGTCACTGGCGGAGCGGATGCTCCATACCCTTGACGTTAAAAGGGCCCTAATGTATTACATTGATAGGACCAAGGATTTTAGGAAAACTAAGCAACTCTTTGTCACCTTTGCACCACACCACAAAGGTAACCCTATTTCCAAGGCTGGTATTGCTAGGTGGATCGTTAAATGTATCCAGATCTGCTATCTGAAAGCAAAAACGTACTCTTCCCATTCCACCAAGAGCCCACTCCACCAGAAAGTTGGGGGCCTCTATGGCATTCCTTGGAAACATTCCTTTGGAAGACATATGTAGAGCAGCCACATGGTCTACCACACACACATTTACTAAGCATTATTGTGTTGATGTGCACTCCAAACAGCAGGCAGCTGTAGGGCAGGCTGTTCTCAAAACACTTTTCCAAACTGCTGCAGCTGGCACGGGCGGCCGCCGCTAATGGAGGGACTGCTATGTATTCCATGCACAGATATGAATTCAGCAGCCCACATGCCTCGAACCGAATATGCTACTTAACAGTATGCATCTGTTCTTGGCATGTAGGGCTGCTGACATTCATATCGCCCGCCCTCCTCCCCGGCGCCTGTAGCAGCTGCAGTATTCACATATACTAATAGCATGGTCATCATTCACTGAGTTTCACTCCATCTTGGCCACAATGGCTAAAAACAATCTGGGGATGGTGTCGATGCCCATGCGCACTGTAGTCCATGGGAGGAGCCACCTATCTCGTGATACTTCGAAGACTCTTCCAGGACAACAATGTGCAATCATCCGGACCCAACACTAGGCGGCGATCTATGCACAGATATGAATGTCAGCAGCCCTACATGCCAAGAACAGATGCATACTGGTAAGTAGCATATTCGTTACTTTGCTAACCATGATGTCTAGAAACCTGTAAAAAAACTGGAAAATGCACTTTGTGGCACTCCTTCTGCCACTGCTATAACTCCCTGATGACTGCCTGAAGTGAAAAAAATTAGACAACACTATACCTCTACATGTGATGGGATTGCATTGCTTCTGACTGTTGGGGGTCTGTAGCTGAGGTTATAACTTAACAATTAATTACAGGATTACCTCACTACTAAGTCTGTACTTCTCATATATCTCCTCAGCCTGTTCAAAAAGGTTGACCATCACCCTAAATATCCTCTCCTGTGTCAGCCTCCTTCACTGCCAACCAGCCAAAATCTTCATCCTCCTCGCCAGGGCATACAGAGCTGCCATTCTGAATGAGCCTGGTGCATTTTTTTTTCCAACTGGATACCACAAGATCCACATTGATGGTAATTGCATGTCCTAAATGTGCATTTTGCGAGTATTCACAATTAGGAAATCCTTTGTACATAGTGTTAGCGATTCGCTAATTGACAATTTCAATTTGGGATTTCCCATTTAGTGATTCCAAAATTAAATTTTTACTAGGTAGAAATCTCATTTTGTACCATTGCAAATGCTTTTCCTACATACTGCATTTCCTAACGACCAGAAATTGTATATCGCACCTTTAAGAAATGCAAAATGCCTTTGTAAATTTGGCGCCAAGTCCCCGAGTCCTTTAATGGCTGCCAGTAAATAAATTCCGACTCCCACAGGAGCAAATTGGTGCAAGTGAAAAAAACTTCCAGCACCAGTTAGAACGCTCTAGATTTGAATTGGCAACTCCAGAGACGTTTGCGGACCCAACCATCAGATATACAGATATTTTGTAACCTTCCTTTCTAAGAAACTACTGAATGGCTTAATACCAAATCACAAAAAGCCCAATCTTGGGGCCAAGATCAACTTCCTGCCAAACTTGGTGTAATTCTGTTCAACAGTTATCATGGTAGTCCTTCTTAAAGATTTCTATGGAAAATGCATGGTGATTTTGTTTTTTGTGACCCTCATTTTTTCTGTTTTCTCTGCTCCCACTTGACGAATTGCCACAAAACTGCACAACTGGGCAAAATAGAGTACTTTTTCAGAAACATTTGTGGAGATTCATCAAATGGTGGCAACGTTACGAACAACACAAAAATAAAATTTTCTATGGTATTCCTGACCTAACTATAACCACCCAGTGGAGTTCTTACATATGAACTACAACCGTCATATCATATTACCCACCTGTGCAGCATATATATATATATATATATATATATATATATATATATATATATATATATATATATTAACGTTTGTTACTTATTATTATTCGAATTCAAGCATGTGAATCTATGAAAGATTCATTATTGGAGAAAAACACATGGGTGTGTTGGTGAGTGAATGGATATCTCAGTGCTACATGTCAAAGTAAGTACATATGTAAAACACAGTACATGTGAGAGTTGACATATATAAATAACTGTGCATAAGAGCCAGTGAATGTGTGAGTGGCTGTATGGATCATTGTAAACTTGTATCAGGGATTGTATAAGAGAGTAAATATGTGTTAGTATATGTTTGAATAAGTAAGGTGTGTATAACTGTATAGTTGAGGAAATGGAGGTGTGATTGATTCTTTGCATGACTGACTAGGTGTGTGAGTAACTCTATGGATGAGTGACAGTCTGTGAGTGTCTGTTTACACTGATTGTATCTAAGGTTATATTCGAGTCTGAAGAGGTTCATCGTATTATAACATGAATGATGTCATCAGTGATGTGATCAGTAATGTCAAATGAGATGTCATCAGTGATGTCATCAGTGATGTCATCAGTGATGTCATTTGAGATGTCATCAGTGATGTCATCAGTGATGTCACTGACCATGTCATGAATGATGTAATATGTGACCTGATCAGCAGTGGATTGCGGGTGCGCGATATATAGTTAGTGCAACGAACTATATATGCAAATTTCAATGGTTTTGTGTGAGTAAAACAAGGTTTTGTAAATGCTAATTCCTAACTATATATGGTCTATAACCTATGGTTTTTTCAGTGAATTTTCAAGGTTTTGTAAATGCTAATTCCTAACTATATATGGTCTATAACCTATGGTTTTTTTCAGTGAATATATATATATATATATATATATATATATATATATATATATATATATATATATATATATATATATATATATATATATAATATATATATAATATATATATTTATATTTATATATATATACGTTTGTTACTTATTATTATTCGAATTCAAACATGTGAATCTATGAAAGATTCATTATTGGAGAAAAGCACACAAGTTACTTGCCTGTACGCTGTGGTTCTCCAGTATTGATAATCTTTCATAGATTCACATGTGATCCGCTCACCTCCTGTTTAAAGTGCTCACCGCAAAGATTAACTGAGGGTCTGTTATTTTATATTTGGTACACTCATGCTCTGAAATCTGAGGTGTGGTGACTGTGGAGGAGAGGAATTAGGCTGACGATGCTCTCTGTTTGGCTGAAATGTAGTTCTACCTAAAACAACATTGATTTGTATACAATCTTATGGGCTTTCGCTTAACGGTTTAGTGCTTTTGATTTTCACTGCTAATTATAATCATCATAGGACTTCCACTCAGACGACGGGGTAGATTCAGTCAAGCATGTGAATCTATTAAGAAAATCAATACCGGAGAACCAGTGTGCAGGTAAGTAACTTGTTTTTTTAAACTTTGTTGAGCAGTCATTGTGTAGGTGACTTGCTAGTCATTTTTTGTATTTTATTTAAGTTTCTTGTGACTCACATTGAAACCATATAAACATAAAAATACATGGCATGGGCAGCAGCAGTGCTGGCTTCCATAACACACAACAGATACAACAAAGCAGTAGTGTAAGCTTTGCTTGCCCACAACAGGTATGTCACATGCAGCAGCAGTGCTTGGGCTGACGCACACGGGTCATGTACAGCTTGGTAGTATCAATGCAAGCATTCACCCCATATGCAGAATTAAAGCACAGGCAACAACAACACAGACGTTACTTGGCTTCCGCTTGAATTTCTTTTCTTTCAACTTTTGCCTCTTGGTTTTCCAATTTCTCCTTTCCTGTTATGTTTTAGGTTTGGGTCAGGCAGTCTGGGAGGATGACTCCACATTGCCATTTCTTTGCCAAAGGTGTACCCCTCTGCGGGCCCGAGCAGGGGTTGTACCTCCTACTAGTTTCACTTAAAACTTGGTAAATTTACGTGTTTCCCTGCCCTGTGTCCTTGACTAAGTGTATATCAGATGTCCTGGCTTTTTATTTTTGTCCTTGTTACACTCTAAACGTGCTCAAAGACATAGGCCTGTTTCTATTTATATGAGGTCATGAGCCTGTCCTGTGACTTGGAGGGACTGATCACACATGCTCTCACTCTTTGACAGTGGAACACTTTCCCTGTTGTGTGTTTAAAATGGCAAGAGTTGGTGGCAGCATGCCATAATTCAAAGAATCTGTACTTTTGTATCCGAGTAGTCTACTGTGCCCACCTGTGTGAAGTCCTGCTAATGTGACAATTGCATGTTAAGTATGATTGTATGTGTCGTGTGTGAATGAGCCATAGTGTGATGGGCCAGTAGGATCCATGTTGGATACCCTTGGCCTCACCTAGCACAGGATCAGATTGAGGACTGTGCTCCCAGACAGTGTAAATGTGTTGCTTACGTTCCTGAAGCTCCAGCGAGGAGTCCCATAAACTGAATTCAGGGGAGGGCAGATCCCTCTCCTTTTGCATTATGAACACTGCCATTTGGTGGATTTTGTGAAAAGTGAGGAAGTCTCTAAGTAATGTCTTCTTTATTTTCTTTCCCTGATTACTTCTCTATTTGGGCTTATGACAGTCTATTGCAGAAACCTTACACCTCTTTGTGGCTTTATTGTGGGTGCTCGAGGATGTAGTCAGCCCCTTTGCTATATGTTGTGTGAAACTTCCCCCTACACAAAGGCTGTGTCTGGAGAACGTCCTGGGAGGAATACATGAAAGAAGAATCAACTCAAACCTTCAGACAGCAGATTCAAAACCCCTGTCTAGAGGTTGTTATTAAAGGGGGACCTAAACCACCCCAATTGTTCTAGTTTCAGGTTCGCCATGAAGAAGGGAGTGCTCCATATAGTACTCATGAGACTTCTGTGCAACCAATAACTGTGCTACTGCTTTGAAGTGCCCAGAAGCCGGTCTGTCTGCCGGCCTGCTGAGATAGGGAAGGAGCCTACCATGGCCTGCAGGATTAGTGATTATGTGGGAAAGAATAAGGTCGAGCACCTTTCAAGTGGCTGTGGGATGCCCAGGAAGAAGCAGATTGCCTGAGATCGATCCAGGAGTACCCTGGTGCCTGTTGGCTGTCACTCTCACTACCCAAGACTTTCACTCCTGTTCCTAGTAGAAACAACAATACTGCGGTTGCGTGATTGCCAAAGGCCCAGCTGGAGCTGCAATTGTGTGACTTCTGAAGGCCCGCTTGAGGAGGCTATTGCCCAATTGCATAAGGCCGGAGCAGAGCTGCAACTGCTGGATTGATGAAGGCCCAAGCAGGACTGCAAACTTCCATATTGCTACAGAACAGAGTGGGACTACAACTGGTGTATTACTGAAGTCCATTCGGGCTGCATCTGCCTGTATGCACTACAAGTATTGGTTGCAGGGGACTCCTGCTTTGACTGCACCTACCTATGGTCCAGTTGATTCTGCACTTCTTCAAGACTGTCTACTGTCGAGTTACCAACTGCACTTATCATTACGGGGACTATACCCACCCAGAATGCTGTGGCTGGACCCGTGACTTAACTGTAGGGATTCGGTGCAGCAACCTCAAGAAGACAGGTGGCAGACACACTGTTGAAGGCAGCCCATAGCCAGACAGACTGCTACAGTGACCTGCTGATTCTCATCGGGTTTTCTCAAGCAAGAGGGCGAACACCTTTGAGTGCAAGGAAATAGCTGAAAGGACTTGTGAGACTCCTCTACTCATGAAAGGGTAAGAGAGGCAGACTGAGCACATCTTGTGTTCTGTGGGTGACTGAGACTTCACCTGGGACAAATTCATGCTACACTTGATTATGCTTAAAGCAAGGGGGACTCAGTACCAAAGTAGGTCCCACTGCAAGGGAAATTGAGGAAGTGGGTGAGTGTAGGACCTAAGAGAGATGGCTCATAGAGACACTAATAAAATGTGTTGGTGTGTGTAGTATCCCCAACACTCTTTTCCTGGGAAGCCTGTGACTACTCACCCTCACTACCTGGAGAATCAAGTGCTGATGGGATTGTACTTGGCCCAGTTTACGGAGCCTTACTAGGATGGGCCCTGGGATGTAAGTAGCACATTACCTCACCTCCTGTGGTTGACGCCACATATCTCTTGTCTGCCCTGTGGCCAACTGAATGGTGTCTTACAGCTAAAATAATTAAATGGTTTAATTAAACAATATGAATAGACATATATAATATTAAATAAAACAGAAATGCATAGGTGATAATCCAGGCCATTTACACAGAATTTAAAGTACTATTAACCACATGGCTGCTGGGCGTTTCCCCCCCCCCTGTGCTGGAAAATGCCATTTTAGTGGCACCATGACGAGCTCAGCTCGTCATCAGCACACGACACCCGTGGGTGATGACGAGCTGAGCTCGTCATCAGCATCGAAAGGGTTAATCACAGTGTTGTCCAAGCTACACTTATTATGACATCCTTCATTTTTACATTTAAAAATGCTGCATTTATAATCATCAGCCAGTCGTTTAAAAAGAAATTGCATTATATTACATTGCAGTTTCTGGCTGACTACTGTTGGGAATTTAACAAATCCACCTAACGTGGGTCCATCATCACTCTCAAAGCAAGACCATAACGTACGTTTGCAGTTACATATGCACATCTTTTTATTATTAATGGTGCCACATAATTGTACCAGATTTGGCTGAATTGGATACATCAGCACACTTCATGGGCCATACACTTGTGCTCCTTGTTCGCAAAGCCAGCATTTGTTAATTATACAAAAAGAAAACCATGGCTGATATACTTTGCCTGAATCAAGTAGGCTAAAACATAAACCAATAAACTCAAGTTTTAGACTCCAGCAAATTGCATTTCAATAGTGTGATTGCAATTGACCCAAACAATATTTGCATGCACTATTAGCCCACTATATTTTCTAGATTTGTTACATCCCTTATGCCACTTCAATGAGTTCATTAATAAAAAAAGTAGGTAAGTTGCTCTTAGCCCACAGATCATGCTTACGTTTATTTGTCCAGTACCAAATTAAAGCCATACCAATGGACTGATTTTATTGTTATGGAGGGAGAAAACCCTATTGTCAGAGCTTCATTTTGAGTAGCAGCTCTTTCACGGAACATGAATTGCCATAAATCGGCCAAAAGTATACAGATTTGATCTGATAGACCAAAGCCTAAACAAACCTGTGATCTGCTTGTAGAAGAGAACCGATGAAATGGAACTTTAAACAGTTTACATTGTATACGTTTCAGGCAATTTTATTGGAAAAGCTTCTGGCCTTTTTTATGGTTGGTCTGAAGTGTGTTCACATAGCCTCCAAAAGTGGTTTGATAAAAGGACCTGACAGGTTTTTAGCAAGTCTTATCTGATAGTGACTACTAGCCGCAGATTCCTTCACGTAGAATTATTCCCAGGCATGAGACTGGATCCAGAAACTTTTTGCCACAGCATTCCTGCGTGCCGGGGGCGGGTTGACATCACGTTCCGGCGCCGCCCATTGGCCCCTTCGGCTCCGGCCCCACTCCGGTCCCTGGTGCGGTGTGAATTGGAGGAGCCCTATCCGGACTCATCTTCAGCGCCGGATGGTGCTGGCGTCCTACCCCAGGGTGCGGACTCCACGGCTCAACGCAAAGGTCGTGCAGCGAATTGGTCTTCGGATGCTCCCTCTTCTCCAGAGGCTGGCTGCATTTTGGTGTCTTCTTACCCGGGGACTGGCCGCCGCGTGGTGTCTTTTTCGCCGGCGTCGGAGGGTGGCTCACAGCCACTTCTGAGGCAGAGATGCTCGTCGGAGGAGCGGAAGGTACCCCATTCTTTGGTGCCTTCTGGCTTTCAGGTCTGGCCCTTGCCCGTCCCTCTTGGCTTCGGGGACGGCCGTCTTAGTCTACAGCCGTCACTCACGGAGAAGCTGATTTCTTCTCCGCAGGGCCCTAAGGAGGCGGATACGGCCTTTGCGCACGCGATGTCCACAGCTGGGGCATTCTGCGCATGGGGGACCCCATTGCTCATTTTCCGGCGGACCATCTCTTGGAGGTTCTCCACCAGGGCTCTGGTGGGAGGGAGATCTTACTCCCTTTTAAAGGTTCGCTCCTTTCTTCGCTACTGGGAGCTTGGAGGCGCTCAGCCTCGGGTGATCCGGTGCCTCAACATATTCTGCATCGTCACCTTCCGGCGCCATGTGACCATGCGTGCCTCTCCCTCCACCCCTCTGCTGCCAGTCCACTCTTGAGGACTGCTTTTCCCTCCCTGCCGCCACTGTGGACTCCGCTGTTCCAAGTGGTCCGCTGGCTGGACTCTTGGGGGCGCAACATGTTTGCTTTGATTAGCGCGGCCCTGCTGGCCCTTAACACCTTGTGTGTATTGGCAAGGGCCTCCTTCGGTTCTGTCCAGACTGGTGGGGGTCCTTTTGCAGACCCTCCTTCCCCGTGGGTATTGCTAGGGCATCTGTTCTACGTGAAGGAATCTGCGGCTAATAGTCTCTATCAGATGTACGAATTACTTACCTTCGGTAACGTGTATCTGGTAGAGACTATTCTAGCCACAGATTCCTTCACAGCCCGCCCTTCCTCCCCGTTCTGCAAGGTCACCTGGGCTGGTCCTTGGTACTCGCCTCCCGGTGGGGGGCCATGTCCTCTGTGAGTGCCTTCTTTTGCTCTTGCCTCTCCACCTACATTTAAATCCACACTTGGGGAAAGTTGAACACGCTAGTTGTCGTAATCAACTGGGTATAGGTTGATTGTTCCTGCCTGTTGGGACTGTCTCCCATTCCTTGTTTTGGGGTGTGGTTGTAGGCCTGCTATATGTGACATGACTTTTCCGCAGGTTCCTTGTCTCCGGGGGAAAGGTGGGGGGTTTCTGTCTAAGTATTGGTTGGGTGGCTGCTCAGGGCTGTGCTCTGTTTTTCCTCTCTTTCTCTGCCCTTGGACACTGCGGTGTTGTACTGTTTCTTTTTTGTATGCTCTTTCGCGCACTGTTCCCATTCTACCACAGTTTATTTGGTGGCTCTGCGTTGTGGTGCGGAAAAGTTCTCCGAAGAAAACTGACGTAGGCGCGCCAGGGTCGAGCTTATGTGACCTCGCTGACGTCACATGCGCAGATGACGCCTGGGCGTACCTCAGACAGGCAGTCTGTGAATACACGTCTGGGTTGAATGACAGCTGGGCTTTGTGTATTCCCTCTGGACAGTCAAACGAAGGGAGCTGGGGTGTGACACTTGCATCCTGATGGGCCTTCCTGAGGTAGATTGGTAGGGAAGAGCTGACACTAGCACCTGAATAGGGCTGTGCCTGTCCCCAGACAAAGGACTGCATATCCCCTGGAAGTGAGCCTGGAGCCAGGGTATGGAAAGGTAGGGTTCCGCAGCTTTTTTGCTCCAAAATCAATGCCTTGTCACCTCTGTGCCTATCGAACGACGTAGCACCCTTTAACTCTGATGAAATGCCGAGCCAAAGACATCCCTGTTCAGCTTGATGACAATGCGGCATCTGACTGCCAGGTTCGTCGACGACGCAGTGCCGATCTAAAGTCCTCACTGCGAGGCTTAGCTACAACACAAGACCCAACTGCGAGGCTTGACTTTGAAACCCACCAACTAGATAAAATAAAAGTTGTACACCCAGTTAAAAAGTTAATAAAATTTTTAGTTTACAAAGCAACAAAAGTTAATAAAATGTAATTTACATAAAAAAAGAAGCCTTACTAGCCAAGAGCATTATGTGACATAGCCACTTGGTATATGAGCTGTGACCTCATCGGTCCTGTTTTAATATTTAAAGAGCAGTGTAAGAAAATGACACTGACAATATTACATTTTTGTATAAAGCTTTGAGGCCAAAATATAAATATTTTATTTAGTTGCACACAATTACATTGTGACCTTTGTCAACATCAGCCTTAAATGTCTTCTTATTGTGCAATCTGAAGAACCCTTTATTCTTTTATTTGACTTCTGTGACTTTTTTATATCTATTTCCAAATATGGTCTGGTGTAAGGGGCATACAGCTCACATGGGAGCCTTCCTATACAGTCTCATAGATGCTGGGGTAGGGTTTCAGTAGTTTGAAGAGGGCGCTCCTCGGGATGTGCTGGCATAGCATGCAAAAGGCCTCTCTCACTCAATCCGTTCTGGCTTCTAAGTTAAAGCATTTTGCCGGTAGGGCTTGCAATTTTTGGTTTCCCATTGTTGGTTTATAGGGAGGGACTGCAGTTCCAGAAAACAAGCAGTGGTAAATAAAAGCTACTCCTGGCTACAAGTGTTAAAGATGGCATAGGGTCACTTGAAAGTGATGTGCTGGGTGGGGCTGGAAAGCAACTATGCCTAAAACATTGAACTATGTGAGATTGGACAGATACGTTATACAGGATGCACAGCCAGGATGTACTGGGTTTAAAGAACTAGCAACTCTACACAGGATTCTGCAGCAAGATACCAATTGTTGGGTGATGGTTTAGAGGGACAGGGCAATAACGTCTCCGCCTTTGGGTTCTGTAGAAGTCAGGGTCCAGTAAGGCCTCTGGGATTGGGTGCTAGGAGCAATTTGGGTCTCCGGAGCACAGTACTGGGGTGGATCTATGATTAAGGCCTCTGTGTGGGGTTGAGTACAGTATGTTTCTCTGGATTACAATACTAAGGGTAATGAGAGCTCAAAGGTAAGGCCTCTGGGGGGGTTGGGTGCTAGGGCAGTGGGATCTCTCTACTTAAGCCCTGTAAAGTTCTTAGAACCTAGAGCTATTGAAGGAATTGCTATGAGGGATGCTTCAAAATATAAATGAATGAAAAAGTCCTGTACTCAAGAGAAATGTATTCAAGAACAATTAGTGTTCTCATGTTTGTCAAAAGCTTTCCGACACTCCTCAGTTCAAATCACCTTCTTTTAAAGCCATCAACAGGCAACTATGATCAAATAGTTAGCTGCAATGTACATGTAGTAACCAATAAGCCCTAAAAAGGCTCACTTCAGTCTGGCTACTGGGCACCTCCTCCTCTAGGACAAAATAAATCTTATTATCCTACAGGTGAATCCTCCCATTGCCCACGTGTTGCTCAAGGTACACTACAGTGGACTGCCCCACCTTGCACTTGGTTGCCTTGATGGTCAGTTTGACCTCTATATTGTGATCAACATATATTCTAAGGTCCTAATTAGTCCTCTCATGAATTGTTAAAACCACAATGTCACCTAGCTAGGCCACAGAGAACTGTCTGAGCCCTGGTAGAATGTTGTTCCCCAGGCACTAGTAAGTGGCAGGAGCATTTTTCAACCCAAAGAGAATGACCTTAAACTGCAATAAGCCCTCCAATGTAGGCAATATCGGCTTCTCCTTGGTACTACTACTAATCATGTTTATTGTGCATGGGTGATTAAAACCATTACATTATAAAAATATACAACATACTTATTATGCAAAATCACATGCATACGCCTAAAAAACAACCACAATAAAAAGTGCAGCCAATGATTCAGAAACATACAATTTATTGTTAAATGAATAATTTACAACAGCTTTAAAAAAAGATGCATACATTTAACGAAGGTGCTGGTTAATCTAATATGCTGAGCATTAACAACCGTATCAAGGCCTGCCTATGTTATGTTATGTTAGGCTCATTTATTAAGCGCACAGATGCTCCAGCGAAGGAGCGTCCTGGCGCCCGACAAGGTAGCAACACAACACAACTGGACAGAACAGAGCAAGGAAAATTTAAGGAAACAAGAAAGTTTTTACACCTACCCGCCTACCCGTCAATATATTGAGTTGATTAAAACAGTTCCTTAGTAATGTCCTAGAGGCCTCCAGCTGTGCCATACATACGCATACAGTATGCAATGTCTCTTCTTTAAACCACAAAGTCTGCAATCTGAATCAAGCCATGCAGATTGCATCAAGGAACAAAGTCTTTTATGGGAAATTTGAACATCCTGTATGAGAAATACTTCAATGGAGAGAGAAATTGCATGTGAGGTATTCTTGCTAATAAAGGATGGGAAACCAGTTTAAAACAATACAACCATCCTTGGTACTAGGTGATAAAGCAATCTTCCTGTACCCAGAGTTGGAATTGGAATTGGAAGTGGATTTGTAGAGCGCATAGCTACCCGTGGGCGTCCCAGCGCTGGACTCGTAAGATTGTATCTGGAACAGAGTGACTTAAGGGAACAGCCAAGTTTTCAATAGCCTGCGGAATTTTAGTAGATTGGTCTCCCTACAGGTGTTTAGGGTAGGGAGTTCCACAGCTTGGAGGCGTTGTATGAAAATAGGCGTCCCCCAGATCGTGCTTTCTTGATTCTGGGGACGCCTGCCAGGGAGAGGAGGTCGGATCTTAGCTTCCTGTTAGCTTTGTATGGTTTGACCAAGGATCTCAAAATTGGGGGTCCCTTGTCTTGAAGAATTTTGTGTGTGATGCAGAGGGTTTTGAAAGTGATTCTTTCAGGGATTGGAAGCCAGTGTAGGGAGTTTAGGGCGGGCTTCACAGAGCATCGGTGTTTTGTGCCTGTTAGCAGCCTGGCTGCTGCGTTCTGGACATGTTGGAGTTTGTTGATGACCGATTTTTGGAGCGCCAAGGTATAAAGCGTTTCCCTAGTCTAGTCTGGACATAATAATTCCCTGGATGAGGAGTTTCCTGCAGTGAGGGGATAAGAGGGGGAGGATTTTGCGTGCAGTTCGCAGGAGGCCAAAACAGGTTCAAGCGGTTTTCCTCGCTTGTGTTTGGAAGTTAAGATCCTGGTCGAGCCAGACACCTAGGCTCTTTATTTCTTTTTTTGAAGTGGGGGTTGGTTCCATATAAGATGGCCACAAAAGTTTGGTGGGGAGTTTGGATTGGTTGCCTAGCAATAGGATCTCTGATTTCTCCCCATTTAGTTTGAGGAGAGATTCGCTCATCCACTTGGAGATGTTTTTGAGGCACGAGGATAGATTTTCCTGGCAATGGGCCGACTGGTTAAGGGAAACTACGAGTTGGGTGTTGTCGGCATACATAATTAAATTTATGCTGAAAGGTGCTACAATTTCCCCCAGAGGTGACATATATACGTTAAAAAGTGTAGGGCTTAAGGATGAGCCCTGGGGGACCCCACATTGGAGAGGGAGAGCTCTGGATCGTGTGTGTCCTTCGGCGACCTCAAAGGTTCTATGTTCTAAGAAGCATTTGAGCCAGGATAGGGCAAGACCAGTGACTCCAACTCTGCTTAGCCGGTGGACGAGGATGGCATGGTCCACCGTGTCGAAGGCAACGCTGAGGTCCAGGAGGATCACTGCTGCTGATCCCCCTGCGTCCAAGACCGTTCTTGCTTCTTCAACCACTGCTATGGGAGGTCAGGGCTGTATCAGTGCCCTGGCCTGGCCTGAATCCTGTCTGAGAGGGATTTAGGAGACTGTTGGATTCGAGGAAGGTGGAGAGTTGTTGATTGACAAATTTCTCTGCCACCTTGCTGATTCCAGGTAGAAGGGAAATGGGTCGATAGTTTACTCAATCAATCAATCACAGCATTTGTATAGCGCGCTACTCACCCGGAAGGGTCTCAAGGCGATTGGGGGAAGGGGTCCGCTACTGCTCGAACAGCCAGGTCTTGAGTTGTCTCCTGAAGGCGAGGTGGTCCTGGGTCAGCCGGAGGTGGATGGGGAGGAAGTTCCATGTCTTGGCCGCCAGGTAGAAGGATCTGCCTCCGGCGGTGGCTCTTCGGATGCGTGGTACGGTGGCGAGGGCGTGGCTGGTGGACCGTAGCTGGCGGGTGGGCGTGTAGAAGGTCAGGCGGTCGTTGATGTACTTGGGGCCCAGGTTGTGGAGAGACTTGTGTGCGTGGGTGAGGAGCCTGAACGTGATCCTCTTGTCAACGGGGAGCCAGTGCAGGTCCCTCAGGTGGCCGGAGATGTGGCTGCGTCAGGGGATGTCCAGAATGAGACGGGCGGATGCGTTCTGGATGCGTTGAAGTCGTTTCTGTAGCTTGGCTGTGGTTCCGGCGTAGAGGGTGTTTCCGTAGTCCAGTCGGCTGGTGACGAGGGCCTGGGTGATGCGAAGCATGCGAAGGGTATGGAAGCCTGATGAGGATACGGCGTTGACTTGTCTGGTCATCGAGAGGGAGGAGTCCAGGATGAAGCCCAGGTTGCGTGCGTGGTCGGTTGGCTTGGGGGCGGTGCCCAGGGCTGGGGGCCACCAGGAGTCGTTCCAGGCGGAGGGTGATGGTCCCAGGATGAGGACTTCCGTCTTGTCTGAGTTCAGTTTCAGGCGGCTGTTCTTCATCCACTCGGCGATGACTTTCATCCCTTCGTGTAGGCTGGTTCTGGCGGAGTCGGGGTCTCTGGTGAGGGAGAGGATCAGCTGGGTGTCGTCGGCGTAGGAGATGATGTTGAGGTTGTGTTGGCGTGCGATGGCGGCTAGAGGTCTCATGTAGATGTTGAAGAGGGTGGGGCTGAGTGATGATCCTTGCGGGACTCCACAGATGACTTTGGTGGCCTCGGATCGAAACGGGGGGAGGCGGACTCTGTGTTCTTCCGGCGAGGAATGAGATGATCCACTTCAGTGCCTTCTCTTGGATGCCAGCGTTGTCGAGGCGTTGGACTAGGGTACGGTGGCAGACAGTATCGAATGCTGCGGAGAGGTCCAGGAGGATGAGTGCCGCTGTTTCCCCGTTGTCGAGCAGGGCTCGAATGTCGTCGATGGCTGCAATGAGGGCGGTCTCGGTGCTGTGGTTGCCCAGCTCTAGGGGGTCAAGGTGAGATTTTTTTAGCAGTGCTCTCCAGTTGGGGGGGGGGACGATGCCTTTTCCTAGGGAGGAGTTTATTAGGTCAATAATGAGATTGGTCACAGTGGGTGTCACACGTTTTAGTTTGTTGAGGGGTGCAGGGTCAATGGGGGAGCCACTCTTGATGGAATTTAAGATAGTGGGGAGTGTCTCCTTTGTCAGCGGGGAGAAGGAGTCCAGGCGAGGGGCTTTGGTTGCGGGGACTGGAGGGGGGGGGGGGGGGGGGGGTCGGGAGTGGGGAGGGTTTTTAAGATGTTTAGGATCTTAGTAGAAAAAAATTCTGCCAGTTCAGATCAAAGGTTCTCAAGTGCTTTGCTGCACCCAGCTGGTCTACCCAACTCCTCCGCTCTGGGATCAGTTTTACATCTATCTTGGTGATATTCAGGCCTCTGTAGACCACACAAAAGTGCAAGTCCGTGAAACCTTGCTTGGGCACCAGTGCCACTGGGCTGGCCCAAGGGCTACACGATTTGTCAATATCCCACAAGCACAACACCTTGGCCACTTCTATCTTGATACATTCTTTGACTGGGTACAGCTTTGATATGTCTTGCTTTTGACTGACTGGCTATCTCCCCTGTTACTTGAATAAACGAGTGTCAACCCTGATGCCAGTGAGAACAGTTGATAAAATCTTCCCAGAACCTTTCTACAGTCTCTGCTGCGCAGGTTTCAACTTGGGAGCAAGCTGTCCCTCTTTCACAGATCCATCTCTCATGTCATTATGCCGTATGTCAGAGAGAAGCTCACTGTTTCCCTCAACTTCCTATGACAAAGCCTTGATGTTCACGGTCTAATCTTTCCAGAATTAAGGCTTCAGCCAGTTCACTTGGAAAACCTTCTTGGGCTCCCTTGTGGCCCCGTATACACAATGTGCTTCACATCATACACGTTCTGCAGTACCTTGTATGGCTCACCGCACACATTCTCCAAAGCTCTTGGATAAATGGGCTTAGCACCTACACCTCCTAAACTTCTTGGTACTCAGTGTTGCTTTCTGGTCATTCTATTCCTTCATCAACTTTTGGCTAACCTGAAGGTTTTTCTTTGCCTGACCCATGTATTGCACCATCTGTTTCCTGAGGCCAATCTCATAGTCCAGCAAATCCTTCTGACGTGCCTCTGCAGTTCCTTCCTACCCATCACTTATCAAGGTGAGTTGTCCTTGTAATGGATGTCCAAACAGAGCTCCCCACTCCCTTCTGTGGAATCTCTTAATAAGTGAAGGAGAGACATTGCAAGAAAAGGTCGTCCTGAGGTTTTCCCATAGAGCTCCCTCCATGCACTTAAGGGTCTCCTCCAACCCATTGGTATGTGGATGGCATGCAGTGGAGAAGTGGTATGTCATACCAGCTTACTTCCAATTGGTGGCTCAGTCGGAAATTACTGTCTTAGGTAATCCAATCCTAGAAAACATCCCTAGGTGAGCTCTAGCTGCCACCTTTGCAGTTTTGCCGCTCAGAGACACTGCGTTGTTATGCTTGGTGGTATTTTCAACGACTACCAAGATAAACTTGTTGCCTGAGGCTAACGATGGGATAAATAGACCTTCAGTCTCTATTCCCTCCCTCTCAAATGGAACACCTACAACTGGTAGAGACATTAACAGTGCCCGGATCTTACATCCTACCTGACTACTCAGCTATCAAGTAGAACAGGCCCTATAGAATCTTTCCATGTCTGTACAACCCTGGCCAATAGAACAGATGATACAAGCTATCCTGATTTGCTCAAATTCCAAAGTCATTTAGTGGGCCAGTGACAACAGAGAATGCCTGTTTAATAATAAATATGCAAGATAAATGCCGCCCACGGGGCGGCGGCCCATACGTGCGCAGCGTGATGTCCAGTTGGTGGACTATCTAATTGAAACAAGTTTATCCGTTCTCAAGAATTGAATTTATTCAGCCGTCATAAATTCTCTTAATTCACATGTCTTTGAGCAAAGAAATCTAAGTGAAGGAAATGGTTTCTCCCAAGTTGTTGGTCCCAGTGCATTTCAGACTAAAATAAGTCCTTCATCTGGCGAGTATTGGACGCCGAAACAAATGAAGTTGAAAAGGCATATGTCACTATGCGATAATGTGATAATCAGTGGTGAAATAGTATCAATAATGGTCATGCCATCGACGAGAGGAAATACCAGGAAGCTCGGAACTGTGAACGGGTTCACTGTGGGTTAATGATTATAAATTGTGGATGGAGCCAGCGTTGAAACCGACTGTTGTCAACACCTCATGAATTGGTGGGATCTCGTGAAAGGAGTTTGTGAACAGTGGTGTGATTAATAAATTGATGAGTGCCGGATAAGACGCTTGCATATTACCAGGCGCTAAAAAAGTGCAGTGTCATGAAATAGATTCTCAAATAGTGGGGTGATTGCCAAATAATGGAGTCGAGGTTAAAGCTAGATAAAATCATGCTGGGTTAGTGCGCAGAGTCATCATCATCGATCCTCTGGATCTAAGTCTTCGCACTCGGGGTCAGGTAAGGTGAAGCACAAGAAGTCGAAAAAACATGATCTCGGACTTCCCCTCTCCGGTAGCGCGACCAGGCTGAGGGTGCGGGTGGTGCCTCCCCTGCGGCTTCGGCAGAGCCTGTGGTGTCACCACCGGCCTACCCGCCCTTTCCGGGTCCGTCAGTGACTCTGGCCCAGATACAGGAACCATGGCTCGCCTCTTTGGGCCGTCGGATCACGCTGGTGCGCCTTCGGGCCCTGCGGTCCCGACTGAGGGTCCGCGCGTTCCATCGCTGGCAGTGGCTCCAGCACCAGCGTCGCTGCTGGCTCTGGCTGCAGGCCCTCCATGGATCCAAGCTCCTCGGGACGACGTCGACCCCGGTTTCAGCCCCAAAGGGGACGTGGCGTCAGATTTCTATCTCCATGTCCCTGCTCCTTAGTTTAGGCCTGTGGAACGGCCTGAGGAGGTAAGGGAGGACTGGGAGGGTTCTGAGGACCCTCTCGCAGCTGATTGCTAGTATGACCAGGACTGGGCAGAGGAGTTGGGGGACGCCAGTGGTCTGGATACCTCACCAGACCTTGGCATGCTGTCTCCTCCTACCATGGCTACGGAGGAGGGCGCTAGTTATGCTGTGGTGTTGCGTAGGGCGGCTAAGGCTCTACACCTCGTGCTCCCTACTGTGGCTGTCAGGACTAACCTCCTGACAGAAGTGCTTCAGCCAGCAGCTACTTCTGCTGAACACCCGCTCCCCTTCAACAAAGCACTTTCCAACGTTCTTTTGGGGACCTGGTCTAGGCCTACCACAGGTGCTCCTGTGGATAGGAACGTGGCCCAACGCCATCGCCCGGCTCCGGGTGACCCCATTTTCCTCTCCCAGCACCCCACCCCGAGAGCTTGGTTGTCCAAGCCTCTGCTTCCCCGACCGCCTTCCCTTCCGCACCACCAGATAGGGAATCCAAGGAACTGGATCAGTTCGGAAAGAAGATTTTCTCTTCCGCCAGTTCTGCGCTGCAGTCCGTGAACACCGAATACCCCTTGGGACGTTATTCCCACTCTCTGTGGGATACGGTGGCGCAAGTGCTGCCTCAGTGTCTGGAGGAGGCCCAGATGGCTCTCTCCCAGGCTGTTGCAGTGGGGAGAGACGCAGCTAAGTTCATGATATGTGGTGGCCTAGACACCGCTGACTCGCTGGGCAGATCGATTGCAGCAGCGGTTCGCCGCCAAGCCTGGTTAAGGACAACTCGATTTTCGGGGGATGTCCAAAACACACTTATGGACATGTCTTTTGATGGCCGTCGCCTCTTCGGCGACAAAGCAGAAAGCGCGTTGGAACGTTTTAAGGACTCACGGGCTATGGCCAAGTCCTGTGGCTGTCTGCAGTCCGCCCTCCTCCGCCTTCTGCTTTTCGCTCCTTTCATGGTGCCGAAAGGGGCCATGAAAGCAGCGTTCGCAACGGAGCCACACGCCTGCGCAGCAACAATCCCAGCGTGGCCGCGGGTTCCCCTGTGGTGGACCAAGGGGCCCGCGTACGGGTCAGTCCACCTCCACTACGGCCACATCTGCCTCCATACCTTCCTAGTCCGAACTTTCAGGCCCTTCAAACGCCGGTGGGTGGCAGGCTTCGCCATCACCTCCCCCACTGGTGCACCATCACATCAGACAGGTGGGTTTTAGAGATAGTCTGGAGGGGCTACTCTCTCCCTTTCGAGACTACCCCTCCAGCGATGCCACCTTGGTATTACCGCATGTTGAGGGTCACTTGGTGCTTCTTCAGCAGGAAGTTGCGGCCCTCTTGGACAAGGGGGCCATTGAGCGCATTCCAATGCCAGAAGTAGGTTGTGGTTGCTATTCCCACTACTTTCTGGTGCCCAAGAAGGACAAGGGTCTACGTCCTATCTTAGACCTCCGGAACGTCAATCGCTTCCACCGCAAAGAGGAGTACAAGATGGTCCCTCTGGCTCAGGTCTTGTCTGCTCTCGATCTACAAGACTGTGTGTTAGCGCTAGACTTGCAGGATGGTTATTTCCACATTTCAGTCCTGCGGGCCCACCTGCGTTACCTGCGGTTCAGGGTAGGCCACGAGCATTTTCAGTTCACCGTGTTCCCTTTTGGCCTTGCCAGCGCCCCTCGGGTGATGGCGGTGGTCGCAGTTAATCTGCGTAGATCAGGGGTTTCAGTCGTCTCCTATTTCAACGACTGGTTGTTGAAGGCGGGCTCGTCTCCCATCTCCAGACTACGGACCCTCCTGCATTTGCTGGGGTTTTCCATTAACTTGCCGAATTCCCATCTAAATCCCTCTCAGAAGTTCTTCTTCATCCGAGCAGCTCTGGACACGGTGCCGTGTCGGGTGTATCCTCCTGAACATCGAGTCTGGGGTATTCGGGCTCTGATTCTGATCTGTCAGCCCTTGTCCCGGGTTTCGATCAGAGTGTCTCTGAGGCTGCTGGGCCTCATGGCCTCCTGTATCCTGCTGATTGATCATGCCAGATGGCATATGCGGACTCTGCAGTACGACCTGAAGTTCCAATGGGCGCAGCATCAGGAGAACCTGTCCGATCACGTCCAGATGTCGGAGGGCACTGCACGACAGTTGCAGTGGTGGCTCACAAACTGGCATTGGGTCGACGGCAGATCCCTCTCCCTTCCCCAACCGGAGTATACAATGGTGACGGATGCGTCCCTCCTGGGATGGGGCGGCCACATGGGAGAGGCAGAGATCAGAGGCCTCTGGTCTCCGGCTGAGTCCAAGCTCCATAGCAACCTTCTGGAGCTTCGGGCGCTCCGGCTTGCACTGAAGGCATTCCTTCCCTCTGTCAAGGGGAGAGTAGTGCAGGTGTTCACAGACAACACCACCACCATGTGGTACTGCAACAAACAGGGCGGGGTGGGGTCGTGGACCCCATGCCAGGAGGCTCTGAGTCTCTGGATATGGCTGGAACATCAGGACGTTTTCCTGGTGGTTCAACACCTGGCAGGTTCTCTAAACGGCAGGGCGGACAAACTCAACCGCAGGTGCATGATGGATCACAAATGGCGTCTTCACTCTGAGGTGGTGCAAGGTCTCTTTCAGCAGTAGGGAGAGCCTTGGTTAGATCTATTCACCACCAAAGAGAACGCGCAATGTCATCAGTTCTACACTTTGAATTTCCAAGGCGGCACTCGCTCGGCGATGCTTTTCATAGCAAGTGGAGTTGCAGTCTGTTGTACGCCTTTCCGCCTATACAACTGCCCAGAGTGCTGAAGAAGATCAGGCGCAACCGGGCACAAGTCATCCTTGTGGTCCCGGACTGGGCTCGAAGATTATGGTATCCCGACTACTCAGTATGAGCATCGATCCTCCGATCAGACTGCCTCTTCGGGAGGATCTTCTGTTGCAGCAGCGGGGACGGTTCTCCACCCAACCTGTCCAACCTCCACCCCTTTGGGTGGAGATTGAGCGGCAGCAGTTGATTCCTTTCGACTTGCCTCCTGAAGTTTATGTCATTTTGGCAGCCAGGCGTCCCTCCACTAAAGTGGTATACGCCTGTAGGCTGAACAAATTCTGGCATGGTGTGCAGCAAAGGCTGTGGATCCCCTTTCTGCCTATCTTTCTGTAGTACTACTGTTCCTTCTTTCTTTGGCTAGGCATAGCTCTGCTCTGGGCACTATCAAGGGCTATCTCTCTGCTATTTCGCCCTTTCTCAGGCTCCCTGATCAGCCTTATCTTTTCAAGTCCCCTGTTGTAAATAGATTTCTCAAAGGCATTACACACTTTTTTCCTCCTATTCCTTTCTTGATGCCTCAGTGGGACTTGAACCTGGTTCTTACATACTTGATGTGCTCTCCCTTTGAGCTCCTTCACAACGGTCTTCTTCGTCTCTTGACCTTGAAGACTGCCTACCTGGTGGCCATCACCTCCGCTAGGCGAGTGAGTGAGCTCCAGGCTCTTTCTATAAAACTCCTTTCCTATCAGTCCATTCGGACAAGGTTGTGCTCCGGTCCCGTCCTTCCTTTTTGCCAAAAGTTGTTACGGCCTTTCGCATTGGGCTGACTATTACCTTGCCCACCTTCTTTCTGCCTCCACATCCTTCCAGGGAGGAAGAGAGGCTCCACCGTCTGGACCCAAAGTGTGCACTCTCATTTTATCTCAACCGCACACAACAGTTCCGGGTGAATGACCAACTCTTTGATGGCTATGTTGGCACCAAGAAAGGTTGGGCGGTACACAAGAGGACTATCTCCTGCTGGGTTGTCTTGTGTATCAAAGCCTGTTACTCGTTGGCTAAAACGGAACCTCCGGTGGGACTGGGGGCTCATTCCACCAGAGCTACTGCTGCCACTACTGCATTGGAACGTGGTGTCCCCCTGCAAGACATCTGTCAGGCAGCCACGTAGGCCTCGCGGCTCATGTTTACTAAGCATTATTGCCTGGATAGCCAAGTCCGGAGAGACAGCTTCTTTGGCCGTTCTGTTCTCCGTGACTTTCTGGTTTGATCTTGGTTCGCAGACCCCCCACCGGGGTTTGTAGTGCTGGGGGATCTATTCTACGGTAAGTAATCTATCCTTATGTGTTTCTTTCAGATGAACAAGTTACTTACCTTCGATAACGATATGTTCGAGGCATGTGGGCTGCTGAATTCACATCTGTGCATAGATCGCCGCCTAGTGTTGGGTCCGGATGATTGCACATTGTTGTCCTGGAAGAGTCTTCGAAGTATCACGAGATAGGTGGCTCCTCCCCCGGACTACAGTGCGCATGGGCATCCTCTCCATCCTCAGATTGTTTTTTTCCGCCATTGGGTTCGGATGTACTTAATTTACTCAAGTTCGGAAACTTTTCTAAAGGCCAAAAGGCCTTCGGGGTCGTCGGTATTGTTTTTTCGATCGGTGCCGAGTACTTTGTTCCAGTTCTTTTCGAGCAGGGCGTCGAAGAGAGCCTCGTGGCCTTTTCGACACCAGAGGCCCGCCCGATCGTCGATGGAACGGAGCCCGTTCAAACGATGCCCCATTTGTAACTCTAAGTACCCGCACATCGATGTACACCCAGTGTGCAACAAGTGCTTATCACCGGAGCACAATGAGGCCAACTGTCTAGCTTGTGCTCAATTCAGGTCGAGGAAGACGCTCAGGCTTCGACGCGCAGCGAGGCAGACGATGACGAAGCCAGCGCCCGACCCGGTGAATATCTTCGATGAAGAAGACGATGAGGTCGTCGAGACTGAGGATCCAGAACAGCAGTCGGATCCCGGTTCGGAGCATGACTCCACCTATTATGAAGACGACGAAGAGAACGTCGAGGATGAAAACGTCGTTGAGGTAAGAGACGACGCATCACCCATCGGAGCCGTCGATGACGACTCGAGCGATGAACCAGACCCCATAGTGAGTACGGGGCCCGTAACAGACACTGAAAGACTTCCAAGGGCTCAGGTCGAGGCATCGCCACAAGGCCTTAGCCAAGATAATGACGAACATTCTATAGCCCTGCGTCTCGGCCCGGCTAAGAATATATCACACGAGCCATCGGTCGAACTATTTAAATCAAAACCGAAAGCCATCGAGTCGAAAACGAAACCGAAACTGCTGAAGACAGTCTTCGGATCGAAGAGTTCGAACCCATCGGATTCGACAAAAAAGAAAAGTGTCGACAACCCTGCGGGGTCCCAAATAAAGGTTGTCGAGCCGAAGATCGGTGTGCTGAAGTCCATCACTAAAGTCAAGCACGTCGAACCGACTAGGTCGATGTCGACGGACAGCGATTCAAATAAGGGACTCGAGTCTCAGAAGGTTCTCGATCCGAAGCAACGAGTCGACAGGCCACAGCTCGTCAAAGGCCTTGAGCCAAAATCCAAAAGCGGCTCGAAGGAGCACGTCGAGTCAAGGCAGAAGAGCGTGCCTCCAACGCAACAAGCGCCTAAGTCGACGCAGGGTCAAAAACATATTGGCGAGAAGGCAAAGTCGGTCGGAACAATATCGACGCCGGACCCGAAGAAGGTCAGTCTGTCTACAAAAACTATGCCACCGATAAAATTTGGACTACCACCGACTGCACGCCCTAAGGCGCTCGATCCGAAAACAGGGATCGAAACACCCAAGAAGGTGTCGATGGGAAAGAGGAGTCATTCTCTAGAAGAGGACACTGTGTACCAAGAGCCCTCCTATGATGAGCAGTCGAAGCTACATATCGACTCCGACTCTGGCAGACTTACTATTTATCAAAGGAAGATCAGGTCAGAAAATCCTCTTGAATCATATAAAATTCCACTCAAAAAGAAAAGGGATTCTTCCACATCGCCTGTCCTTCTTGAGACTGTAAGGTACCATGGCCAGGACTCTTCTGCATACTCACCCACACACACACTAATGAGGATATGGGGTATGACTACGATGAACAATATAATTACCCTGCGGACACGGATCAGGGTGACCAGACTCAAGCCTGGACAGACCCTGTTGACCCGGGGGAGTCACAAACTATTCCTGACACTCCTTCCTATCCTGTCAAGACTTCCTCAACAGAGGATACTGCTGCGTTTAACGCATTTATAGAAAGGGCAGCACAGAATCATGATGTGGAAATGCATGCTGACCCAATTGAAGAGGACTTCCTATTTGACACTTTCTCCACTTCAAAGAAATCAGTCAAAACATTGCCAATGTTGAAAGGTGTCCTTAAACACGCAGGAGACATTTTCAAGGAAACCACAAGAGCAAGGGTTGTTAACCCCAGAATCGAAAGAAAATACAGACCGGCGCCTGTGGACCCTACATATATTAAGGGACAGCTGCCATTGGACTCTTTGGTGGTATCAAATGCTCGTAAGCGTGCCAACTCATAAACCACTGGTGATGCTCCTCCTCCATACAAGGAGTCTAAGATATTAGAAGCTTCTGGAAAAAGGGTAGCTGCTCAAGCAGCTAATATCTGGAGAATTTCTAATACACAAGCCCTATGAGCCAGGGCGCATTATGACACACTAGAGCAACTGCTACAACATTTGCCTGATGTCTACAAGGAGGGAGCAGAAACACTGATACAAGAGGGGAACTCATATCCAACGCATCCATTAAATGTGCGCTAGACGCAGCAGACACCGCAGCCAGGGCCATCAACACAAGTGTCATGCTCAGGAGACATGCTTGGTTACGCATCTCTGGGTTCAAACCTGAGATTCAAACCACATTATTAAATCAGCCTGTGAACCCTTATTTTTTATTTGGTCCTGATGTGGACACAATATTAGAGAAGATTAAAAAAGACACCGAGACAGCCAAGTCTATGGGTGCCTTGCAGTCACAACAATTCAGAGGAGGCTCCTTTTGTTGCTCCGGTAACAGAGGAGCTGCACGAGGCCAGGCATCCCAGCAGACTCCATACAATAAAGGGAGCACACAGACCACCTATAATAAAAACCAATAGAGGTGGATACCGTGGCAACAGCAACAAGGGCAGAGGACGAGGGAATAACAACACCAGATCCTCCGCCAATACTAAACAGTGACGCCTTGTCACTGCCCCCAGACCATGTAACACCGGTCGGGGGACGATTACAAAAGTTCCTGCCAGTCTGGGAAAGCATTACCACAGACAGGTGGGTGAGACAACTTATTCAGTACGGCTATTGTCTAGAGCTAACCTCCACTCCACCCAACATACCCCCAAGACACCGTCCTATGTCCGCAGAGCACATACACTTATTGCAGCAAGAAGTCATCAGCATGCTGCAAAAAGGGGCCATAGAACTCGTCCCTATACAGCAACAGGGTACAGGGGTATACTCGCTGTACTTCTTAATCCCCAAAAAGGACGGGTCTCTCAGGCCAATACTGGACCTCAGGCCCCTAAACCAATACATCTTGTCAAAACATTTTCACATGCTTACTTTACAGCAGGTTCTACCATTGCTCAGTCAGGGAGATTTCTAACACTAGACCTAAAAGATGCATATTTCCACATACCAATACATCCAGCACACAGGAAGTATCTCAGGTTTACCATACAGAATCAGCACTACCAGTTCAAGGTCCTGCCTTTCGGGGTGACAACAGCCCCCAGGGTGTTTACCAAGTGCCTAGCGACAGTAGCTGCGCACCTACGGAGAAACCATATTCACGTCTACCCCTATCTGGACGACTGGCTTATCCAAGCAAAGTCAGCCCAGCAATGTGCCAGCCACATGTCCCACACTATTCACCTCCTACACAGCCTCACAGGTGTTTATGCAGTTGATAGGCATGATGGCCTCCTGCATCTTCATAGTCCCTCACGCGAGACTACACATGCGTCCGCTTCAGGAGTGCTTAGCACGGCAGTGGAACCAGGCTCAAGGACAATTAAAAGACCTAGTGTTGGTGACCAGTCGCACATACAACTCTCTGCATTGGTGGAACCCACAAAACCTTTGCAGGGGACGATCGTTCCAAGAGCCTGTACCACAAATAGTGCTTACGACGGACGCACCTCTCCTGGGATGGGGAGCGCATGTCCTCCATTACACAGTGCAGGGACTATGGACGACACAGCAAAAGAAGATGCACATCAACCTGCTGGAACTGATGGCAATCTTCATGGCAATGAAGGCGTTCAAAGTACATTTGTGCAACAAAGTTGTGTTGATCCAGACGGACAACATGACTGCCATGTACTACATACAGAAGCAGGGAGGGACACACTCTCCACAGTTGTCACATCTAGCGCAAAGCATGTGGAAGTGGGCCATTCAGAGAAACATCTTCCTCATGACGGAACACCTCCCAGGCAGGGACAACCAGATGGCGGATCTGCTCAGCAGACACAGCCACCAGATGCACGAGTGGGAGATACATCCCTCAGTGCTACAACCGTACTTCCAGCAGTGGGGTCACCCAGAGATAGACCTGTTCTCCACAAGGGAAAATGCAAAATGCCAAAGCTTCGCCGCCAGGTTTCCACATCCGCAGTCTCAGGACAATGCGATATGGATGAACTGGTCAGGCAGGTTTGCGTACGCTTTTCCCCCAGCCCCGCTCATACCACTAGTGGCGCACAAACTGCGACAACACTCAATGACACTCATCCTAGTTGCTCCAACGTGGGCGAGGCAACCGTGGTACACCACGTTCCTAGAACTTTCCGTGGTGCCTCATCAAAGGCTGCGATTAACAGCCAGTCTTTTAACGCAGAGCCATGGAGACATTCAGCACCCAGATCCGCAACAGTTGAACCTTGTGATCTGGCTCCTGAAGTCATACAGTTTGGTTACCTGAACTTGCCTCCTGACTGTATGAATATTATCAAAGAGGCAAGAAGACCTACAACCAGAGCATGCTATGCGGCAAAGTGGAAACGATTTGTCATCTATTGTAACAATAATGACATAAATCCGCTAGATGCATCAACTCAAAACATCATATGTTATCTGTTACATTTACACAGATGCAATCTAGCCTACAGTTCCATACGTATACATTTAGCTGCGGTGGCAGCTTATCTTCAGAACAGGCCGCACCTTTCACTCTTCAGAGTACCTGCTATTAAAGCTTTCATGGAGGGACTCAAACGAGTGATTCCTCCAAGACACCCACCTTCACCTGTCTGGAACCTGAACGTGGTTCTAACCAGACTGATGGGACCCCCTTTTAAACCTCTACACTCGTGTGAAATTCAATTCCTAACGTGGAAAGTGGCTTTTTTAGTGGCGATTACATCACTTAGAAGAGTTAGTGAGCTGCAAGCCCTACCTATTCAGGAGCCATTCATCCAAATTCACGCAAATAGGGTAGTGCTATGTACAAACCCTAAATTTATGCCTAAGGTGGTATCCCAGTTTCACATCAATCAAACTATAGAACTGCCAGTGTTCTTCCCAAATCCAGATTCAGTGGCAGAAAGAGCTCTACATACCCTAGACGTTAAAAGAGCTCTCCTGTACTATATAGACAGGACAAAACATTTCAGGAAAACTAAGCAACTGTTTGTTGCCTTTTCACCACAGCACAAAGGCAACCCCATTTCCAAATCAGGTATAGCCAGATGGATTGTTCAGTGCATACAGATTTGTTATCAGAAAGCTAAACGCACATTAACAGTTCCCCCAAGAGCGCATTCAACACGCAAGTTAGCATCCATGGCTTTCCTAGGAAACATTCCTCTAGAAGACATATGTAGAGCAGCCACATGGACTACCATACACATTTTTATAGTTTTTTTGGGGGGTAAGCAAATTTTATTCAGGGTTTTATACTTGGTACAACAGCGGCCCGAGGGCCTACAGACTAATCTATACTACTATTATAAAGATAGACCTGGGAACCTTTGAGGCGGGTAAACTCCAGAAGTACACCACCAATCACGACACCCAATACACCGTTGTAAAGGGGAGTTCCAGGAGATGGACATAGGCTATGCAGACGGGCACCATATGCATTAAAAAGGAAAAAGATCCGTGCCAGCAAAGTAGTCCCTTGTGGGTGTCTGCGTTGTGCGCTGTGGGCATGACAAACACGGTGGGGGTGTGACAAACGCAGGGGGGGCGTGTGGCGGTCCAAGATCCCGTTTCCCAGAGCCCCGCCATGCTGCACTCATCCGCTCTCTGCCCACAGGGTCCCCGGCCTCGGAAGCCCAGAGCAGCACCAGCCCCAGCAACGTGAGAAAGAGCCCCGCCATGCTGCACTCACCCGCTCTCCGCAGTAGGGGCCCCGGCCTCGGAAGCCCAGAGCAGCACCAGCAACGTCAGTAAGTCAAACAAAAGCTGCGTCGTCTGCTGCCTGTCCTCGGCCCCGCATGCTCCCCCAGGCTCTCAGCCGCGCTCCCTCCTCCGCCCCTCACGGCTCTCAGGACGCTCCTTCCCCGGCTCAGCTGCTCCCGCTGCAAACGCTAGGGGGCGTGTGGCGGACCAAGATCCGGTTTCCCAGAGCCCCGCCATGCTGCACTCACCCGCTCTCCGCACGCAGGTGCCCCGGCCTCGGAAGCTCCTCTGCTGCTCCCGCTGCTGGCCGCTCTGCTGCTCGTCTCCTGCAGCGGTGCTGCCCCCAGCCCCCTTCGGCCCCAGACAACGTCGGTACGGGCTGCTAGTAAATTTAAATATAAAGGTCACCTTGTACCAAAAAAGAATAATACTGAAAGGAAATGAAAAACATTTAAATACACAGTTAACCATAGCTAAACTGAGCACAGATTCTGCACCCCTGCTTCCCCCACACCACTCAATCATTTACGCATCATATCTGACTGGATAATTATATCAAATTTACGAAGACTACATGATTAGATTGCTATCCTGTGTTATGAGGAATTCCGGGTATTCTACCACTGGTAGGTCTATACCTCTTTAGTCTGCCAATCGTTGCCATATTTTTCTGTGCTTCTGAGGGCAACCCCATGCCTGGAACACTACCAATTTCATTCTCATGCACCAGTTCAAGGCTTTTTTCCATTTCCCTAGGGGTGGCGGGCCGACACTCTTCCAATATTGGGATATATCCCGTTTAGCAAGTGTAATCCCTAGGAACAAGAGGTGTTGTTTGTAACTATTGCCGCCAATTTCGTCTGTGCTGTGGAGTAATACTAATTTGGGATCTAACGGGATATGCCATGATAGCACTCTACCAAGACAGGTCAATATCTTGTACCAGAAGGGTTGGAGAACACAACAGCTCCATACTGTATGAAGAAATGTGCCACTTTCTTGGTTGCACCTAAAACACACCAGCGACGATACTGCACCCATGCGCCAAAGGCAGTGTCTGGTGTAGTAGGCTTGGTGAAGGAATTTGAATTGAATCAGACTGTAGTGAGAGGCTATAGCGGCACCACGAGGACTCGCCAGTGCCTCTGTCCAATCATCGCCTGAAAGATCAGGTGTATCATTTTCTCAGTTCTGTCGAAGTGTGCCTAGGGTTGTATTTTTATGTGTTACCATGGTTTGATATATTTGTCTGATTTTATGTGGACCTATATCGCCCATTAATAATCGCCCTTCCAATGGATGGAATTCTGGGAGGTCTGTGAGTGTTATGTATGGGGTCAGAGCAGGTCTTAATTGCAGGTATTTGTAGAATTGATTGCGGTGGAGGTGAAATTCTTCCTGCAGTTGCTGGAAGGATTTAAGGACTGTTCCTTTCATTACATCTCCTATTGTGGATATACCAATAAGGTCCCAGGTGCGAAACCCTGACAATAACCCAAATTGTTGAACGTGAGATCCCTGCCATAGTAGGGTCGTCTATTTGTGTTAACCGTCCTTCCCACCCTGTCTGCCGACCACACGTTTCATAACTGAATCACTACCTTGGTAGCAGGAGGTAGCTTATTCAAGCAACTGCAACTATACAACAAGCTGAGCAACGGTTGGTCCTCCCATCATGATTCTTTCAACCGTGAATGTGAAGTCTGTTTGGGAATTGTATAACCATTTGTTAATGTTGAGGAGGCTGGAAGCTGAGTAATCAGAAAATATATTGGCAGCCACTATCCCGCCACAGTAGGTGGATTGTGTGCATGTTCGTAGTGCGACTCGTGTAGCCCCACAAAAAGTTGCTAAGGACTGCGTTGATTTGTGTTAACCACGATTGAGGGATACTATAGGGATAATTCTGAAGCAGATATAGAATCTGCAGTAGTGAGACCATCTTAAAGATGGTGGGCCTACCATATAGGGATAGGGGAGGAGGGGACCAAGCCTGCACTTCATCTCTGGTCTTAGGTATTAGGGGGTTTATGTTGTGTATCCATGATACTGTCTGGTCGGTTGATATAAAAACACCCAGGTATTTGAAACCTACCGGATGCGCGTGTCAACTGCGATGCCCATGTGCCTTGTCCCTGATTGCCACAGACTGGGAATAATATGGATTTGGTTGAATTTGTGCAAAGACCCGACGTTCCCCCAAACACTCTTAAGGATCTGCAGTATCCGTGGGCCAGTAAACCCCGGGTCCGTAAGGAGAAACAGGACGTCGTCCGCATATAATGCAATCTTGTCCGACACCTCCTGGGACCATTTGAAGCCACGGACTAGGAGCTAATGGTTCTATAGCAAGTGCAAGGAGGAGAGGTGATAGGGGGCACCTCTGTCATGTGCCTCTGCTAATGGGAAATGCAGCCGATATTGCTCCGGCCACACGCACAGAGGCAGAAAGATCGTTGTATAGGAGGCAATCGTAAGATAAGAGTCTCGGGCGAGGTTTAACGCTTGTAGATGCAGGAATAAATGCTCCCAGTCCAACAAGTCGAATGCTTTATCAATGTCTGCGAGTAGGACCGCCGCAGGACGCCCCAGCTTTGGTACCATGGCAAGGGCATTCTGTGCTCTCCTGATGTTGTGGCATAAAGCCAGACCGGTCTGGGTGAACGAGTTCCGAAATGTACGGTAGGAGGTGATTTGCAAGGATCTTGTCTAGAAGTTTGGCTTCTAAATTTAATAATGAAATGGGGCAATATGATGTCCGGTTGTCGGGATGCCCTGGTTTAAGAAATACTACTATTTTGGCATGACGCCAATTAGGCTGGAGAATCCCCTGTTTGAGGGTCTCCTGAAGTACCCCAAGCAGGTGAGAACCAGTCTGTGAAATGCATCCTCTAATGAATTCACTTGGGAACCCATTTGGACCCGGGGCCCGGCCAGGGCGCATGGCGTGGAGAGCGGTGGTGAGCTCTTCCAGCGTGATGGGGCATCCATTTCTGTCACATATATCCTTTGGAACCGGCTTCTATGGTATATCACTAGGAATTCTCTAATTAAATCTGGGGTTAGGAGTTCCCTTTTCCTGTATAAGTCTTTGTAGTACGCTGCAAATGCTTGGGGAACCGCCTGGGGATTTGTACATAGGGTACAATCTGCTTCCCGAAGTACCGATATTGGCATAAGCAGTGTTGTTTTTTGCTCGATTTGTCACCCCATTGGTGAATTCTGTGCTGGGTCGCCTGCCATGTCGGTTGGGCTTCATTTGCGAGTAATTGGTTAATCTGTTGTGGGGAGAAGAGGAGCCGGTGACGGGCCTGGTCTCCACCTCCTGCCCATGTCTCATCTTTGAGAGCTTGCTGATGGGACTCCAGATCTACAGTCTGCGTGAGGCAGCACCGTTTTGCCCCAGCACAATAGATATCAACTCCATGTATGGTGGGCATGAAGGACTCCCATGGAATTACACCCGAGGACATGGACTCTGTGTTGTGTGCAAAGTGATGGCCTGGTGTAGGGTTGCCACATACTTGGGGGTCCCTTAAATGCCAAGGTGACATTCTCCATTGGAACCGGGGTCGCTGAGGTCCCATGTGCAGTTTGAGTGTCATTGGGGAATGATCAGAGAGCCCACGTGGAAGGATAGAGGCAGATGCGACCCTGTGAACTTGTGAGAGTGGGAGGAACATGTAGTCTAGCCAGGATAGGGACCCGTGTGTTGGCGAAAAGGAGGTATATTCGGTGTCGGTTGGGTGGTTTGCTCTCCATACATCAGACCATCCCAATGAGGATGCTAGGAAATGTAACTTAGATTCAGTTGTGGTGCGGTAGTGTTCACCCATGCGCCATCTGTGTTGCATGGTATCACTTCAGTCTTCTCCCATCACGGATAAACTGTCTGGTAGGGCATCACATAAACATATGACTTTCTCTACAAAGGTGTGTCCTAATGAGGGGAGGGGGGGGCGTAAAACCTGCTCAGAACCAGGGACTCCCCATGTAGTGTACCTACTACTATGGTGTACCGCCCCCCTGAGTCTAACCAGGTTTAGGTGCATTTAAAGGGTATCCGACCATGAATAAAAAAATAACTGTGCCCCGTGACCCCCGGATGAATCCAGAGTGGTATATCTGATTAAATCCATATTGTGCCAGGCACCGGCCTCTATTCCTCATCACGTGGGTCTCTTGCCTCTGCAACACATCTACAGCTAGACTTTTGATTGTTTTAACACTGCTCCCTGCTTGATTTTATCTAACATCCCCCGCAAATTCCAGGTCATGATGTGGGTCTGCCTAGAGTGGGCAATCTGTGTGTCTACCATTGGTTATTACTCAGGGATGGTGGTGTGTAGGAGCAAGGTGTGTAGGATCAGGTGGGCGCTTATGTCTGTGCCTAACCAAGATTGAACAGGACCTAATTAAAATTAACATCTCCTCCCCCTTCCCCCACCCCAATATCTCGAAGAACTTGAAGTATCTGTTGCGGTGGGGGTACTCCCAAGGCCCCAAAGGGGGGGAGGGGGTCCGGGAGGCCGAACACCAATGGAGTCCTGAGATCCGTATCGCCTCAACCATTGTTCCTTAGAGCTTTTGGGTGAGATTCATGAGGGCCTACCATGATATTCAGTAACCCGCATGTTGATCTGGTCTTAGAACAATCAAGACTCGTTCTTTATATCAGTCTCTAAAATGAGAGAAGTAAATGATATAGAAAGGAATGAGAAAAGGAGGAGAAAAAAGAAACTCTAAGCAGATGAATTGTGAGTCAATCTTCTTGCGTCTGGGAGCGCCAGTTGGATCTCGATCGGTGCCTCTGCTTCGATGAATGCTTCTTCGGACTATTCAGCATAGTATTCTGGGAAGAGTCCGACTCCAGTGGCGGCGGAGTATTTGGCTTAAGCGGGTAATCTCATCAATCCATTTGACTATCTCTTCTATAGTATCGAAGAATAGAGTTTTGGAGCTGTATATTGATAGCATCCGTGCAGGGTACAAGAACATGTACAGGATTTTGAGATCTCTTACTTTGCTCTTGGCAGCCACAAAGGATTGACTTTGCTGCTGTGCAAGGTGTGTGTAGTCCAGGAAGATCATGATATTCTGCGAGTCGTGGATCAGTTTATCTTTGTGTCCCCGGGCGAACTAGAGGACCACATCCCTGTCCCTGTAGTTTAAGAGTTTGGCAATAACTGGACGAGGCTGCGCCCCTGGTAGAGGCCTCCCAGGCAGGACCAGGCGCTCGAATTCCTCAGCACCCCCTGTCCGTATACCAGGCAGCACGACTAGACAGTGGGTCCCACATCTTCCAGGTATCTGCGAGGTCCTTCACATTCGGCCTCTATGGGCGAGCCCCGACGAGGCTTCCTAATTTTGCTGGGAAGGTTCGATAGGGGGGATGCCAGGAACTAGGCCCGGGGCACCAATCCCACGCACTGCTTGCCCTCTCACAATGTCTACCAGGCAGCCTCCAGTTGTAGACCGCAACAGCGACGTCAAGTTCCCTCCGGCAACGCAGGGCCAGCCAGCTCATCCACCGGCTCCGGAGCGGCCTGCCCCTCCAGCGCCACCTGGTACGCTGATATGCCAGGGCCCCCACCGTTCATCCGACAATGGGTACTTAGTTGAGCACCAGATGCGGCTCCTCCCAGCCCAGGCCCTCTCGTCAAGGAGATGCCGGCGCCCCTCCAGGTAGGTCCATTAGAGATCGTCCTCGGCCATTGGGGTGCGTTTATCAATGGTCACAGCTCCGTCAATGACGCATATCCTCTTGTCGCATGTTGTCTAGCTGCATTCAAGAGCAACCTGATCTATAGATGCGGGAAATTAGGGAGGATATTTACGGATGTTTGGCATGGTGGGCCGGACCACTCTAGAAAGCGTCCGCCAAGTTGGCTCGTCCGGCCACCACATTTTTATTGTTTTATCTAAAATGATGCAGAGTAACTTACATTATACATTGACGATTTAGCCATTGCATAGATATTGTCAAACTGCATGAAGTGAGAATATTACATTTGTCAACAGGGTGTCCATTACATTTTTAACATGCAGATGGATATAATGGATACAAATTTGCTATTGCTGCGAAAGCTAAACAATTTCCAAATTCAATGCAATGATAACATAACCCTTAGCATGGAGAGACCGTTCACAAGTGAGTGCTTATTAATGTATCCTTATTTAGGCAGCTTTCTTTGTGCGTTTATCTTGTTACTGTGACCGGAGAGTGAGAGATTACATCAACGAATCATGAGAACATTTCAGTCATGGAGGCCACATAACTACATCAGAGCTCATCCATCTACTTCTTGTGTAATTGCCACCTTCCCAGTGTGATTGTGATACCGAGACAGGCAAGACCCTATTGCCTTTTTTAAAAAAAAGGTTTTTAATTAAATATCTTCCCTTCACATTTGGCCCATTTACTGATTTCATTCACCCATCTCTAGAAGTCTGCCCAGTTTTCCCAGCTCCTAGGTATCTGACATCTGCCAACATAAGCTCCAAGTCTAGAAATCTACTGCTCACATTGTTAGCCCTAGTCCTCGGGAAGAAACCCAATAAGCATTCCCACAGGGTGCAGGACACATCACGCTCGGTAGAACAAGAGACTTATTGTAAGACCTTGTGCCATTAATTTCTCAAAGAGGGGCAGCTCCAGACCATATGAAAAAAGTCAGATCCCTCGTCACTGCTACTGGAACATCCAGCATATGCAGCAGGAAACATGTGATTGATCCTTTTAGGGATGATATATACTTGGTGTAGATAATATTGAAATAATTTCTGGAAACTTTGGCAGAGCGTTTGAGTGTATTGTCATGGTCAGAAATCTATACTCCCAAATCCTTGGACCATTTCTCCCGTAGCTCAACCAGATCACCTTTTGATGATGAGTCATGTTCAGATGGATCCTGTCTGCCCATATTCTACCATCTGCCTATTGTCGCCAACAGAGTCCCATGTATCAGAAAATGCTTCCCCAGGGTGCCATGTTCTATATGTATTTCCTGAAAGTCTGTGTAATTACCTGTGCTGTACAAGTTGCCTATTATTGTAAGGCCCTTCTTGGCCCACCCTCGCAGTGCACTCCAGTTTTCCCCAAGCAAAAGTCACCTTTAAGGTAACTTAAGTTTTTCTCACCATGGATCTAGATAAATAAAATAGCTATGGACGTGGGTTGTCAGTAATATTTGGAGCTGTAGAAATGATCGCGAATAACACCTCTATGTTGTTAGAGATTTAAAGAGTGAGGTATCATGTACCCTTAATAATGCTCGATAATCTATTGATGCATAACAGTTTTTGCTTGCAGTGTGATGACAAGGTTTAGAACAATTTGCCTATTGAGAGGTAATGCTTTTAATCTGAAATGTTTTTGGGCATAGATGTGTGACATCGGTGATGCATCAAGAGGGAGCCTGTCTTCATATGCCTACACACTCATGGTGCTTTACTTTCTGCAACAGAGGAATCCACCAGTTATCCCTGTTCTTCAAGAGGTAAGTTTATTAACAAAGCCTTATGTGCCTTTTAAGATGACAAAAGATTGTATCTGCTCTATTAGCAAAGTAAGTACTTTTTAACGATCAAGCTTTCTTTTTTAGATTTACACTGGATCAAGAAAGCCAGAAATTATGGTGGAAGGATGGAATGTGTATTTTTTTGACAAATTGGATGAACTGGTAAGTGTCTGAGTTTTGTTGCTCTATGATAATAGTAAATGAGATTCAAGATGTTGTAGCTTATACCTTAAAGGGAAAGTATTGCTTGTACTCATAAACATGATAAAACCTCCCCTTGCATGAGACAAAACATTGTTTAAAATAATCTGAAAGAAACAGGTTAGTATTAGATTCCTTACCTTAGAATATCCCCAGGCATTAGACTGGATCCGCAAAATTTTTGCGTAGCAGTACCCATGCACGCCGGTAGGTGTCGTCTGCGGCTCCGCGTCCGTCGTCGGCATCGTGATGACGTCGTCGGAGTACTTAGACGCCGCCTCCGCGTGCTGACGTCAGTTCTTCTTTTTTCCGCGCCAGCAGCGCAGATCCGGAAAAAGTGGTACCTTAGTCATTTTTTGACTAAACTTTTTACGATCCCTTTTGATAATTTTTCTTGAGTCTTCGACTCCGGACGGTGCCGATAGGGATGCCAGGTTTCAAGCCTTGTGAGGATTGCGACCGACTGATGTCGGTCACCTACCCTCACCGTCTGTGTCTCCACTGTCTCGGCGTCGACCACGACGACAAGACCTGCTCCGACTGCCGGGCCCTGACTTCGAAAGCTAGGCGGGAGCGGTCCCGCAAGCGGCTCGAACTCCGGCAGTCTGCCCCGCGCCGCAAGAGGTCCCGGTCCGGACGGAGGTCGAGGGACCGGTCGCGGGGTCGGAGCCATCAGAGCTCCGGGAGTCGACATCACTCCTCCGGGTCCAAGTCGTCAGGTAAGCACAAGAAGTCGAAGAGACGTCATCGCTCTTCCGACTCCCCCCGACGATCGCGCGACGCGGCCGGGGGTTCACATGACAACGCCACATTCGGCTCCGTCGGAGTCGCGGGTGTCGCGGCCTGCCCCACATCCTCCGGTCCCTGGGCAGCACGCAACGCCGGAGGAGATCGAGCGCTTCCTCGTGGCCATGAGGTCCCTTGCTCCTCCAATGGGCTCCGCGGTGCCTTTGGGCCCAGCGGACCCGTCTGGGGGCCCTAGCGGGTCGGGTGCTTCGGCTCAGACGCCGCCGGTCCCTTCGGGCCCGGCGCCGCAGGGCCCCACTGGATCCGCTTCTGGATCCGGGTCGTGGCCGGTTGACCTCACGACCTCACCGGCGCCGGTCCCCCGGTGTCACCCCCGGCGCCGTCCTCGGGCGGCGCCGTCCCCGATACCTCGCTCGATCTGGCTCCGTCGTCGGAACAGCGCCGCTGGGTGCCGCTTTCGACGCCGCTTGGGGAGTTTTACTTCAACGAGCCGGGCCCATCTTTTGACAACCCTGATTATCAGGGGATGGGTGATGAGGAGTATTGGGAGGGGTGATGAGGAGTATTGGGAGGGGTCTGAAGACCCTCTGACACGTGAGTGTCAGTCCCAAGAGGACTGGACAGGTGGACTTGGGGATGCCAGTTGTCTGGACACCTCACCAGACACTGGTTTTGTCTCGCCTCCTACCGTGGCTTCGGAGGAGGGGGCAACCTACAGTGTGGTGTTGACGCGGGCGACCAAAGCTTTGGGCCTTGAGCTCCCCGTCACGGCCGTGAGGACTAACCTCCTCACTGAGGTCCTTAAACTGCAGTCAAGTTCGGCTGAGCCTCTTCTGCCGTTTAATGAGGCCTTGACTGACGTTATTTTGGGCACTTGATCCAGGCCCGCTACAGGTTCGCCTGTAGATAGGAACGTGGGTAGACGCCACCGCCCGGCCCCGGGCGACCCATGTTTCCTGTCCACCCACCCCACCCCCTAGAGCCTGGTCATACAGACCTCCAATTCCCAGACCGCATTCCCGTCGGCTCCGCCGGACAGGGAATCCAAGAGGTATGAGCAGTACGGCAAGAAGGTATTCTCCTCCCTGAGTCTGGGACTGCGGTCTTCCAACACCGCATGCCTCTTGGGCCGCTACACCCACTCTCAAGTGGGACACGGTCGCGGAACTGCTGCCAGAGTGCCCGTTGGAGGTACGGGCCAAACTCGGCCAAGCCCTTGTGGAAGGCCGAGATGCTGCACAGTATTCTATCCGGTGTGGGCTGGATACCACCGACTCACTGGGCAGAGCGATGGCAACGACGGTGGCGATTCGTCGACACGCTTGGTTGAGGTCCGCCAACTTTTCGGCCGATGTCCAGAATACACTCATGGACATGCCGTTTGATGGCCGTCGCCTTTTTGGCGATAAGGCAGACCATGCGCTTGAGCGCTTTAAGGACTCCAGGGCTACGGCCAGGTCCTTGGGCCTCTCTGCCCCATGCCAGCAAACGGGTGCCTTTCGCTCCTTTCGTGGCCAAGGAAGGGGCACCCCCACACGTGCTGCCAGCCACGCACTGCAGACTAACAACCAACGCTGTGGCGGCCGTGGTAACCGCTGTGGCGGCGGTCGGGGACAACGGCGAGGTCAGCCCACACCTTTCCCCGCAGCATCTGCCTCAAAACCTTCCTAGTCCGTGCTTTCAGGCCCATGTGATGCCAGTGGGGGGCAGGGTTGGCCATCACCTCCACCACTAGCGCACTGTCACATCGGACAGGTGGGTGCTGCAAATCGTCCAAAGGGGCTACTCCCTCCCCTTCGAGGCGACCCCTCAAGCCATGCCACCGCAATACCACCGCGTATCGGGGGATCATTTGCGACTACTGCAGGAGGAAGTTACGGCCCTCTTGGCCAAGGGGGCCATCGAGCGCGTTCCTGGGCCAGAAGTAGGGTGTGGTTGCTACTCCCACTACTTTCTGGTACCCAAGAAGGGCAAAGGGGGCCTACGGAACGTCAACGACTTCCTCCGGAAGGAGAAGTTAAAAATGCTGACACTGGCTCAGGTCCTAGCTGCCCTGGACCCAGGAGACTGGATGGTAGCGTTGGACTTGCAGGACGCTTATTTCCACATCCCCGTCCTGCCGGCCCTCCGGCGCTACCTGCGGTTCACGGTAGTCAACGAGCACTTTCAGTTTACCGTGCTCCCCTTCGGCCTTACCAGCGCCCCACGGGTGTTCACGAAGGTGATGGCGGTGGTCGCAGCTCATCTGCGCAGGTTAGGGGTTTCAGTCTTCCCCTACCTCGACGACTGGTTGTTGAAGGCGGGCCCGCCCCAGACAGTCGTCCGCCACCTCCAGACAACGGCAGACCTCCTGCACCAGCTGGAGTTTTCCATCAATGTGCCGAAGTCACACCTGTTCCCCTCTCAGAAGCTCCTCTTCATCGGAGCGGTTCTCGACTCGGTGCAGTTTCGGGTTTATCCACTCGAACAGCGGGTCTGGGATATTCAGGCTCTGATTCCACTCTTTCAGCCTTTATCCCAGGTCTCGGTCAGGTTGACACTGCGGCTTCTGGGGCTGATGGCCTCCTGCATCCTTCTGGTGCATCACGCCAGGTGGCGGATGCGGGCTCTGCAGTGGGACCTGAAGTTTCAGTGGGCCCATCATCAGGGCAACCTGTTCGACCACGTTCTGATCTCGGAGGGCACTACGAGACAGCTGCAATGGTGGCTCACGGACCGCGATTGGGTCAGCGGCAGATCCCTCTCCCTTCCCCAACCGGAGCACGTGGTTGTGACGGACGCGTCCCTCCAGGGCTGGGGAGGCCACATGGGAGAGGCGGAGATCAGAGGCCTCTGGTCTCCGGCGGAGTCCCGGCTCTATATCAATCTTTTGGAGCTGCGGGCGATTCGTCTAGCACTGAAGGCATTCCTCCCCTCTGTCAGGGGGAGTGTAGTGCAGGTGTTCACGGACAACACCACCGTCATGTGGTACTGCAACAAACAGGGCGGGGTGGGGTCGTGGACCCTATGCCAGGAGGCTCTGCGCCTCTGGCAGTGGCTGGAACATCAGGGCGTGACCCTGGTGGTTCAACACCTGGCAGGTTCTCTGAACGCCAGTGCGGACGAACTCAGCTGCCGGTGCATGATTGATCACGAATGGCGTATGAACTCGGACGTGGCGCAAGGTCTCTTTCTGCAGTGGGGACATCCTTGGTTAGATCTATTCGCCACAGAAGAGAACGCGCAATGTCATCAGTTCTGCGTGTTGGAATTTCTAAGGCGGCACTCGCTCTGAGACGCTTTTCGGCGCGAGTGGAGTTGCGGTCTGTTGTACGCCTTTCCGCCTATGATGGCCAACCCTGCCCCCCACTGGCACCACTTCTGCCCAGAGTGCTGAAGAAGATCAAACGTGACCGGGCCCAAGTCATCCTTGTGGCTCTGCACTGGGCCCAAAGGTACTGGTATCCCGAGCTACTAAGTATGTCAGTCGATCCCCCGTTTCGTCTGCCTCTTCAGGAGGACCTTCTGTTGCAGCAGCAGGGGAGGGTCCTCCACCCGAACCTGTCCAGTCTCCACCTCCATGCTTGGAGATTGAGCGGCGACAGTTGAGGCCATTTGACTTGCCTCCTGAAGTCTGTAATATCATTCTGGCAGCCAGGCGTCCCTCCACAAAGTCAGTATACGCCTGCAGCTGGAACAGAATTGTGACATGGTGCACAGCAAAGGCTGTGGACCCTCTTTCTGCCCCTCTTTCTGAGGTTCTTCTCTTCCTTCTTTCTCTTGCCCAGCAGGGCTCTGCTCTGGGCACTATCAAGGGCTACCTTTCTGCCCTTTCAGCCTTTTTAAGGCTGCCTGATCAACCTTCTTTGTTCAAGTCCCCTATTGTTACTCTTTTTCTGAAAGGCATCACACACACGTTTCCACCTGTTCCGTGTGTGATGCCTCAGTGGGACTTGAACCTGGTTCTTACATATCTGATGTGCTCTCCCTTTGAGCCACTTCACAACTGTCCTCTCCGCCTTCTTACTCTGAAGACTGCTTTCCTGGTTGCCATCACCTCTGCCAGGAGAGTGAGTGAGCTCCAGACTCTTTCTTCCAAGCCTCCTTTCCTTTCTGTCCATCCGGAGAAGGTTGTGTTGCGGACAAGACCCTCTTTCCTGCCCAAGGTTGTCACGGCCTTCCACATCGGGCAGTCTATCACCTTGCCCACCTTCTTTCCGCCTCCGCATCCCTCAAAGGAGGAAGAGCGGCTCCACCGTCTGGACCCAAAACGTGCGCTCTCATTCTATCTGGATCGCACACGCCAGTTCCGGGTGGATGACCAACTCTTTGTTGGTTACATGGGCGCTAAAAAGGGAAGGGCGGTACACAAGCGGACCATCACTCGGTGGGTCGTCTTGTGTATCAAGGCTTGTTACTCATTGGCGAAGAAGGAGCCTCCTGTTGGGCTGAGGGCCCATTCCACTCGGGCCACGGCAACTACCACTGCCCTGGGCCGAGGAGTGCCCTTGCAAGACATTTGTCAGGCAGCTACGTGGGCCTCGCTGCACACGTTCGCAAGACATTACTGCCTGGACAGCCAAGTCCGGAGGGATGGCTTTTTTGGCAGTTCCGTCCTCCAGGACTTTCTGGTGTGATTATTGGTTCTCAGACCCACCACCGGGGTTGGTGTTGCTGGGAGTATCTATTCTAAGGTAAGGAATCTAATACTAACCTGTTTCTTTCAGATGAACAAGTTATTTACCTTCGGTAACAATTTATCTGTGAGAAACAGTAGTTAGTATTAGATTCCTTACCGCCCCACCCATCCTCCCCGTTCTGCGAACCGATATCTAGGGTTAAGGTCATCCCCTTTCAGGGCCCTAGTTTCATTGGCACCAGTGTTGGTTTTTAACATGGCTCTGCGTTTCTGGCGAGGAAAATCTGTGTCTAAGAACTGGCGTCAGCACGCGGAGGCGGCGTCTAAGTACTCCGACGACGTCATCACGGCGCCGACGACAGACGCGGAGCCGCAGACGACGCCTACCGATGCGCAAGGGTACTGCTACGCAAAAATTTCCGAATCCAGTCTGACGCCTGGGGATATTCTAAGGTAAGGAATCTAATACTAACTACTGTTTCTTACAGATATATCGTTACCGAAGGTAAGCAACTTGTTCAACGTGTTTTTAAATCAAATATAGTTTTAGCAAGCAAGCAACATTCTGGGATCCCACATTTTGGCTTTGTTTTTTTAATCAAACTTCTGTTTATTCGCAGAATTTCTTAAATCATTTCCAAACTTTCACGACATTGCGAGAATGATAATCTTTTCAAAGCTCCGAACAAGTCGTTGTCTGATTGGCACATACAAATTTTCAACTAACAGAAAACAAAAAAATACCACCCTCTTCCCACTGTGGTTGAAAAGCACTACCCGCCTGTTCCCTGCCTGCTGCTTTGCTCCGGTTTGTGGAGGGGAATACTCTTGTGCACTTCCAGAGTTTTGCCGTTTCCTCTATTGCTGAGGATCATCTGTGCTTTCCCTGTTATGGGTCTTAAACCTGAAACAAGTGTACACCTCTTAATGCAGGTGGGCATACTGCCAGCGTAGCCCCTTTGTAAAATAAGACACCAGAGGGCCCCACTATTATTCAAAATTCTTATATTCATCTCTGAAAATGTCAGATATACGCTCCATTGTGAGTATTTTCCATAAGCGTGAGTACCATTGCACCAGCATTGGAGCTTTCTTCTTCCAATTAGCTGCTAGAGCCTTCTTGGCTGCCCCTGGACATGCTCACATAATTTCCTTGTCTGCCTTAGTTTGGTGCTCTAGTGATGTATCCCTCAGACCTAGGAGGATTGCGTCTATATAACTCAGCACGGGGTATCCCCGCATGTCTTTCATTTGGGCCAGAATTTTATCCCAGAATGGCTTAATAGAAGGGCAGTCCCACCAAATATGGAGAAAATCCCCCAATAGGCCACATCCTCTCCAGCAGAGATTGGTGGTCAGGGGATAGATCTTTTTGAGTTTGGAGGGAAATCGGTTATAATATTTTGTAGTGCTCCTCCCTCAGATCAATTGAGTGGTTATGTTTGGTGATGTCGGACCACAGGTGTTTCCATTTCCCCTCTGCCACCTCCCTTCCCAGTGTCTGTTCCCATGTACATCTGTATTGGGGCTGCACTGTAGTCGTAGTGGAGACCAACAGCTTATACATTTTGTCTTTTTTAAACATAATCCAGTTGCCCAAAGCAAACATAATTACTTACATTTGACAAAATTTTGGCCAAAACAATTATTTGTCAAACACAGGTTTTATCTGTGCCGTGTATATATTTTTGTTTGATTTTATATAATTTTTTTCTGAACATAAATCAGTTTAATACTGACTGATAACACAAAGTTAGCAATGTGGTTTTAAAAAAAAACATTAAATGGTTTGCCTATATTTAGAGTGCACAGCAGTGAAAAATGACCCTGAAGCTACCTAGCCCATCATGCACAGCCTACTGTTAATTCTTTCTGCTTACTGAGTCATAATCGAAGCACTGCTTTCTTTTCAGATCTAATGGTGTCATTCTTTTGAGCCTGTACATAATGCACAAGAGTGAGCTTTTTGTACCAGGAAACTTTACACAGTCTTTCATTGTAATATGACCTCTCTAAGAACCTGTTGTTTCCTCTTTCCAAAAGCAATGTCTTATTTTCACATCAATCAGACAAATTCCTTTACACCTTCTTTCTCCGTAGAAGAAAGTGCATTACATCCAGTTGACATGAAGAGGGGCCTGTGCTATTGCTAAGAACCAAAGACCGTCATACATGAAGTGAAATAGCTTTTCAAAACTGTGAAACTTGTTCAAAACCAGTCCATAGCCTGGTGGATAGTTTCTTATATTATAACTTGCGATCAAAAAGCCAAAAGGCTCTTACCAGGGAGACACAGGGCTCACTACCCAAATGGAAAATCAGCCACCGTTCTTATGATAACGAATGACCCTGTACCAAACATTTGCAGAGCTGTCACTTGGAGATCATTCCATATATATATATATATATATATATATATATATATATATATATATATATATATATATATATATATCCAACTTGTCGCCAGCAGCCGTCGGCAAGCAAACAGGTACACGGACTTCAGTTAATCACCCAAGCCAGACTTCTCTTTTCAAAAGTTTTATTTCATTTCGTGATGGTGGTGGTGCTAGTCATCAGACGCGTTTCGGACTGGCATCCTTGCTCACTGATGAGGGAATTGGAGAAGCCATGTTTTTAAGGGGGACGAGTACTTTACAAATTTGCGCCTTTCCAACAGGTAGTTAACATAAACAAAGGACTTCAAAACTCGAGTCTCTTGCATTTCGTATTTTTACGGTCACCATGTTGGTCTAGTATGAGGCGTCATAATGTAAACATCTATGCATATCAATTCCTATTAAATATAACTTTGTATGTCACATCGTATATCGCATGTCCATTTCATTATATAATGATACAGTTATTATAAAGGCAAATATACATGATCAAACGTGCAATGTTACGATCTTATAGAACTCAATTCTGATATCGCAAATGGTGCACTAGTCTATCTGTTTAAATACAGAATTATTCATAAGTGCTTTCTAATGTACTAAATTACTTGCATAGAGTTAAATAACGTACATTAATCACGTTGTTTCCTTTGATTTTTTACATATACATTGTGACATATGCAAAACATTATCATGCGAGGGATGGGTCGTGTTTGTGATTGTCTGTACAAATACAAGATGTATCAATAATTCATATGGACATCCTACGATATGTATCCCCTGGATTCCTACTAAACTACCTATCTACTGTACCTGCGGGTACTGATTAGTAGGAATTCATAATGATTTGTATGTGCGGCATAGATATATATATGACCCTTCAATAACTTGATATAGGGCTACTGTATATACATGGCGCAAACTCTTTATCTGGGGAAGTGTCTCAATAAAGACCCAATCTTATATAGCTCCCATGAATGGAATTGACTTTGACCCCTGTATAAATAATGGTCTCCATAAGTATGTGAGGGCTAAAAAAGTACTACTCACCTGAATATCGTGAGAGCCTTAAAGAATAGTGCTGTTAAGTGATTAAATGTGATTAAATGTAAACAAAATGTCATACAACAAACAAAAAAATATATAAATAAATTTGTTTTCAATTGGTTGTTCAAGATTGAACTGCCCCTATTATATACGTTTTCAGGTTGGATTTTCATATATGAAAACATGATCACAGAATCAACAAATGTCAAGGACTGATGGAAACTGCTTCATAACTGATTAACTGACATATAGGCCCATTGCGCTGTATTTCTACTCCCCTATGTTTCTATACAGACCATATTGATGTTCTTATTACAGGGGGAAATTTTTATAAGAAATTGTGCAAGTCCTCCCCAGTATTCAATCCCCCAGGATGTTTACTATTAAGAAGCACTATGTATTTAGACTCGAGCTGTCGGAGACGCTTTTCATTGTCTCCTCCCTTCTATAACAAAGTACTTAAGATGGTTGAGATTCTGATTATGTACTTGTTGGAAATGTCGAGCAACCGGGTATGAAGGGTCAGCATTGACTATGGCCCTGAGATGTTGGAGTATACGGAGATATACTGCCGATTTTGTACTTCCAACATAGACTAATTCGCAGCTGCATTTTAAAACATATACTGCCAGCTCAGTACGGCATGTATTGTGGGCTTTAAGCATTATAGGTTTAGTGTCAAATGGCGTGGGATAAGATCTAGTGTTAATTCCGAACTTGCACGCTCGACAACTAATGCAACGGAAGAACCCCATACGGGGGGAAAGCCAATTGTCTGCCGGTGTCTCAGGGCTACTGCTGACTAACTCATTGCGCATCGCATACGCTCTTCTAAATGTAATAGTGGGGGTTCGTGGCATGATGTTTTTGAGGACATTGTCAGTGAGAATAATGGGCCATTCACGTTTAATCAGTTGGGATATTTGTTGTGCTTGACGACTATACCCTGTTATCAGGCGTATGGTGTTTGGTTCTTCAGCCTCTACTGGGGTAGTTGTGATCCTGGGTCTTTGAGGGTTAAGGAGTTCTTGGCGATCTAAGCGATTAGCTTTCGCAATGCTGGTTTCCAATTTCTTAATTTCGTAACCCCTTGCTACTAATCTGTTTTTACATTCGTCTTGATGTTTGTCCCTCACTGCTATTGTACTACAAGACCTGTGGATTCTTAAAAATTCCCCATATGGAATAGCAGTTATAGTATGTTTAGGGTGGAAGCTGCGGGCATGCAGGATGGTGTTGCCAGAGGTTGTTTTTCTAAATAGTATAGTTTTAATTACATTTTGTTCTATTCTGACTTTAACATCTCTCTCTCTATATATATATATATGTATATATGTATATATATATATATATATATATATATATATATATAATATACTCGAAATCAAAATCTTTATTCGGTTTCCATAATTTGTTGAAAAACCATAAAAGTTCATATAAAAATACAGTCATTATTTACAATTCAATTCGATATTGGATTGAATATATGCAATGTAGTTACAAATTCATCAGATATTCATACATTAATAAAGATAAAAAAATAAATACGGTCTAATTAAAAAGCCTCTATGACATTAGTTAATCCAAATTAGGACGGTGATTAACACAGAATTTCAGAAAGCAAACTATAGCTTTAGCATATATTTCATTTTCCAAAAACTGCAACACTAAAAAAGCTGGGCGACAACCACGAATGCCCATCAATCTCAATAAAGGTACAATCCACCGTTTACGTGGTGCAATATAAAATTTACAAAAAAACAATATGTGGATTGAGGATTGTAAGGAGATATCATCACACGGACAAAGAGGTAAGTGTATGGACCAATCGTTTTGCTGAGGGAAAGAAATTAACCTATGGAAAATATTAAATCTAAAACGGGTCAAAAGAAATTTTTCGTACGAGTTCATACTGTATGTTAAATACGGTTGCAGTGCGAAGTCAGTCTGGATAGACAATAAATGCTGGACTGAGCTTTTTCCTATTTCATTTAAAAGGCGCAGCTCTCCTGGATGCGCTAATGAAATCTTTTTTAATTCTTTTCTAGGCAGCTCAGATATAAGTGGCGGATTGATAAAATATCTTTCAAGGAAGAGATCTTCCCAAAAATTTTTCACATAAGCTAGCCATTTAATTTTGCCCATCTTATCAAGTAACAGACAGTCGCGAACTAGGAAACGTGTTGGCTCGCACTGATCTGTAGAGCAGATCCTATACCATAAAATGATTGGTTGGATTCGCATGATGTCTGTTATGTAGTCCAACCCTAGCTCTAAGTGACATCCATAGGTCGAAGTGCTCTTGGGGACTGCAAGTAGGTATGTCAGAAAGGTCTTCTCAATCTTCAGTAAATCATCCACTTTGGCATGCCCCCACACCCCTGAGCCATAAATTGCAACACTCGTACTTTTGGCCCGGTAGATCTTCAACATTTCTAACGGAGCTCTCTTCCCTATTTTCTGTGCGAATGCCACTAGAGCAGTGGTGGCTCTCACATATAACAGCTTCCTGGAATTAATGGCCTGTGTCCATTTGGATTTATTATCTATTAAAATTCCTAAATAAGGATAAGATGTAGTACATTCTAATACGGTGTTATTAACATATATATCCTTAATTTTCTTTGGTCGAGGCCCTGCGTGCATAGCATAAGTTTTCTTTATCTTTACTTTTAGATTTAAACTATTCATGAAAGTACAATATTTATTTAGGCTCCGCTGTAACTGAATGGGGGTTCTAGCAAGGAATTGGCCAACGACGAATTGTTGGGAGATCTTTACACCCTTCCAACAGGGCTACTTCTAGCCCATTTGTATACAGTGTGAATAGGAAGGGGGCCAGAACACATCCTTGTCTGACCCCCTTCTCTATCCGGAAGGATTCGGTAAGTTCTCCCGCTGTACCGTGTCTTACTTTAGCTGTTGCTCCCGAATACAGCTCGCGCAATAAATTCACCAATATAGGGTCCACTCCCATTTCTAGGATGATTGACCACAGCTTTGTGTGACTAACACAGTCAAAAGCTGCGGTCAAATCAACATCTACCATGTGGAGGTACCCCCGTTTAGATTGTACGTATTTTCCAATAAGGAGTGTTAATTTCAACACCTGGTCCACTGTGCCTAATCCTTCACAGAACCCATATTGTAGGTCTGAGATTATTTTATGATCGGCAGACCAGTCGTGAAGTCGCTCTAATAATATGCGACTTACGACCTTACCGATAGAGTCTAAAAGTGAAATTGGTCGGTAACATGTTGGACTTTGCCGGTCACCTTTTTTAAAAATTGGCACTAAAATTGAAGTGGACCAGGAATCGATTAGTCCCAAATTTTTTGCTGCTTCAAGCACTATTGTAAGAATAGGGGACCAAAGATCGAGATTCTATTTAAAAAGATCCACAGGGACCCCATCGGGTCCTGGTGCTTTTCCTGATTTCGAAGCTTTTAAACCATTTAATACCTCTGAGTGAGTGAAGGTTAGCTGGAATGGGTAAACCGCTTCTAGAGGGGATAATTCGCTCCTAACATATTCGGAATGCTCTATGTTCGCATCTGGGTCCTGACTAAATATTTTTGAGAAGTGGTTGACCCATGTTTGGGCATCTATGGCAACATCTAACTTTGGGATGTCATTTCGTTGGAGTAGGAAAGGAGATTTAACTACTTTCCAAAAAGTAGAACTATCTTTCATTGAACAGCTATTATGTAGCTGGATCCATAAATCATTTTTTAAAGCCGCAGCATAAGCTTTTCTAAGGTTGGTAATCTCTTTTCTGTCCCGATTACGTTTGCTTAATGCAACTTTTAGTGCTGAATAGGTTTTGGTGCACTCATGATTAAACCATCCCTTTTTGAAATTTTTTATTTGAATGTTTACGGTGTAGTTCTTCTATGATTTTAGTAATATCTTTATAACTAGACAGGATTTGTTCAGGAGTGGATTTGGGGTCAAGGCAAATTTCAATTGAAGACCGAGCGCGTTTGACTATTTTGGCCATTATCAACTCCTGATCTATTTTAACCCACTTTAATGCAAAGCCATTAAGTCTATCTAGTTTCAGGGTCTCTTGATCCAAAACACTCAGGTAGACAGGCTCCTCCGTTTTAGTGGGTATACTTATAGTTAAACTAATGGGGAAATGGTCACTTACTACATTATTGACAGTGTCAAACCTCTGAATTGTTGGTGCTAAACTGTACGAAGCAAGTATAAAATCAATTGTACTTTTTAATCCCCTCCCATGAAAAGTAGAAGAAAAAATAACAGAAGGGGTTACCAATTCATTTGCAAACCCCAACTCCATACCGAATATAATCTCATTCACCCGATTACCGGGTTTAGTGTGACAAAAATGCATTCGATTGTTTCCATCCTCGTCCTGAATACCACAGCTTTTAGTACAATTCTTTTTACACAGAAATAGGTTAAAATCACTGCCCCAAATCAATTCAAACAAATTATTTATATACTTTGTGCCTAATTCCTGTAATAAAAAGGAAACCTTATTTAAAACAACAATTAGGTCACTTGAATTCATATTATTATAGAAATTTACTAAAAAATAAGAAATTGATTTGTTTATTTTTAACATTAAAATCTGATAGTTACTTTCCAGGCTCAGCGGGACTAGTTCTTTTAGTGCCAGAGTATTTGACACATATATCGTTAAACCCCCCTTCCTTCTCCCCGAAAATGATGGAATAGCCTGAGAGAAGTAGGTATTATAGCCCTTTAAATGAATTGGGGTACTAAGCCAGGTCTCTTGCAGGCAAACCATATTGTGTTCCCTCACCACTTACACCCACTTTTCATTTGTACACTTTGAAAGTTGACCCGCTATGTTCCAGTAAACAATGTTAAGTTTCAGGGCTTTTAATTCAGGCTTAGTTATAATGGGCCGAAGAGATGACTCTGAATTTAGTGGATGTATTAGACGGTCACTCCCTAACAGCCCTTCATTTAAAGGGAGGACCTCAGAGTCTATTATTAGTAAAGGATCTAAACCATTTGAACTGTAATCGGCTAGATTAGGTAACTCATAAAGATTCCCGGAGAGCTGTACTTGGCGCTGGCTAAGAACCACTCTGTTAGTCTTTCCTAATAAATCTCCTTTTATACTATGTCCTAATTCCTGTTCCAGTCATTCATTATCGTCTAGTCCTGAAAGAGCATTGAATCTGTTATAAATGGGCGTGGGCTGGGGTACCCATTGATCAGAGAGATGGTTTCTCCGTTTGATATGAAGGTGATTATTTCTTCTAGGGGGATAGAAAAATCTTAATGGTAATATGTTTATCCCTATAGCGTCTACAGTATGATTAGCCCCTATTCTCAAAATTTCATTAACCAACAGTGGTGAGCTAAATGTCAGGACTATAAAGTCCCCTAACAAGACCTTTTCTCGCGACCCCATCCACTGTACGCTTCTGGCCATCTTAAAGTCCTGGAATAATTGTCTATGTAAACCTACCCTGCTGCTCAACCAATGTAATGATTTGTTCTTGAGTGATATCCATGATTCCTCAGTGGGAGCTTGATTATTGAGCACGTTACCCAGGACAATAATATAGGGGTTGGCTTCTGGAGGGAGGTCAAGGTGGATATCCGGAGCCAATGTGTCATTGTTTAATAGCTTCGGAGAATAAACTCGTTTGGACTCATGCAAAATGTGTGGGGAATGTATCTGTCGTGGGTTTGCTTGTGAAGTTGTTTTGCTTTTATTAATCAAGCTATACTGTGTTTCCAGTAGAAACTGGGGCCTTTTATCTATTGGCTTTTTGTATGCTAAGTTAGTCTGTGGGATAGTACCTACTACAGGGGGAATATTCTTAGTTATTCTGGCCCTTGTAGAATGGTCTATTATTTCTATATGACTGTTTGGCAAGTTGGTAGGATGCTCGATATTATTTAGGTCTAAGCCCGTTACTTTTTGTTTAGTTTTTAAAAGATTTTCTATGTTGTCCATTCTAGATGTCAGCTGGTCCAACCTCAATCTAGCGTACATGTCTAGTCTCTCCACTAGAGATGTCAGATTCTGAATCTCGGGCTTACAATCATATTGATTTATCTGAGCATTTGTTAACCTGGCCTTTTGCTTTGCTAGGGTTTTTTGCTGGTCTACCCATTTTTTCCCTTGGGTGGAGTGTTTCATTTGTTTTTTCAGTTTTGACGAGAAATGTATTATGATTGGAGTGATATCTTTCTGTGCATCAACTTTTTCATTGAGAATTGGTTTCTTAAGCTGTTTTTGAGGAGGTTGTGTAGGGGAATCATTAATAATAAGTTCTAGATCATCAGAGCCATGTTAGATACAGCCATTTGATGGATTTGGATTCTTTTCCCCTGAGGTCGAATGATAGGTTACCTCATTATGAGGCGATTCTTGACTAAGTCTAGAAGATGTCCCTTCAATTAACTCCTCTACAGATAGAATCTGTTTATCTAAAACACCTACAGCACCTGTTAGGTAATCTAGTATGGTTTGCTGAGTGTCTGAATTACTCTTTGGGCCTTTTGGGCTTGCTAATTTCCTTTTGCCCATGATTTTTAGTAGTTTAGGCTAACTTTCAAAGGGAAATCAATAGACACCCAGTAACAGTAACAATCATACAATATACTATTACCCAAGATAGAAAGCCAAGGGACTGGGCCCAGCCCGGCCTCTTCCGGTCTGAGACGGGCGCGGACGGGCCCGCTCTTGGCCCGGGCCTCGCCCGGGCACTCCCGCGCTGCTGGTTTTGACGGCGTCGGGTGATGACGCGTTGGTAGAGCGCCATGCGGGGGACGCTGGGACAGAGAGTCAGTGGCCCGCACACCAGCAGCTGGTCCCTGGATTTGGCGCTAAGAACCGGGATGAGTTTATTTCTGGCCGCAGATTAAGCCACAAGTAAGTCCGGAAAAGGATCCCACTTTTCATTTGTACACTTTGAAAGTTGACCCGCTATGTTCCAGTAAACAATGTTAAGTTTCAGGGCTTTTAATTCAGGCTTAGTTATAATGGGCCGAAGAGATGACTCTGAATTTAGTGGATGTATTAGACGGTCACTCCCTAACAGCCCTTCATTTAAAGGGAGGACCTCAGAGTCTATTATTAGTAAAGGATCTAAACCATTTGAACTGTAATCGGCTAGATTAGGTAACTCATAAAGATTCCCGGAGAGCTGTACTTGGGGCTGGCTAAGAACCACTCTGTTAGTCTTTCCTAATAAATCTCCTTTTATACTATGTCCTAATTCCTGTTCCAGTCATTCATTATCGTCTAGTCCTGAAAGAGCATTGAATCTGTTATAAATGGGTGTGGGCTGGGGTACCCATTGATCAGAGAGATGGTTTCTCCGTTTTATATGAAGGTGATTATTTCTTCTAGGGGGATAGAAAAATCCTAATGGTAATATGTTTATCCCTATAGCGTCTACAGTATGATTAGCCCCTATTCTCAGAATTTCATTAACCAACAGTGGTGAGCTAAATGTCAGGACTATAAAGTCCCCTAACAAGACCTTTTCTCGCGACCCCATCCACTGTACGCTTCTGGCCATCTTAAAGCCCTGGAATAATTGTCTATGTAAACCTACCCTGCTGCTCAACCAATGTAATGATTTGTTCTTGAGTGATATCCATGATTCCTCAGTGGGAGCTTGATTATTGAGCACGTTACCCAGGACAATAATATAGGGGTTGGCTTCTGGAGGGAGGTCAAGGTGGATATCCGGAGCCAATGTGTCATTGTTTAATAGCTTCGGAGAATAAACTCGTTTGGACTCATGCAAAATGTGTGGGGAATGTATCTGTCGTGGGTTTGCTTGTGAAGTTGTTTTGCTTTTATTAATCAAGATATACTGTGTTTCCAGTAGAAACTGGGGCCTTTTATCTATTGGCTTTTTGTATGCTAAGTTAGTCTGTGGGATAGTACCTACTACAGGGGGAATATTCTTAGTTATTCTGGCCCTGGTAGAATGGTCTATTATTTCTATATGAGTGTTTGGCAAGTTGGTAGGATGCTCGATATTATTTAGGTCTAAGCCCGTTACTTTTTGTTTAGTTTTTAAAAGATTTTCTATGTTGTCCATTCTAGATGTCAGCTGGTCCAACCTCAATCTAGCGTACATGTCTAGTCTCTCCACTAGAGATGTCAGATTCTGAATCTCGGGCTTACAATCATATTGATTTATCTGAGCATTTGTTAACCTGGGCTTTTGCTTTGCTAGGGTTTTTTGCTGGTCTACCCATTTTTTCCCTTGGGTGGAGTGTTTCATTTGTTTTTTCAGTTTTGACGAGAAATGTATTATGATTGGAGTGATATCTTTCTGTGCATCAACTTTTTCATTGAGAATTGGTTTCTTAAGCTGTTTTTGAGGAGGTTGTGTAGGGGAATCATTAATAATAAGTTCTAGATCATCAGTGCCATGTTAGATACAGCCATTTGATGGATTTGGATTCTTTTCCCCTGAGGTCGATTGATAGGTTACCTCATGATGAGGCGATTCTTGACTAAGTCTAGAAGATGCCCCTTCAATTAACTCCTCTACAGATAGAATCTGTTTATCTAAAACACCTACAGCACCTGTTAGGTAATCTAGTATGGTTTGCTGAGTGTCTGAATTACTCTTTGGGCCTTTTGGGCTTGCTAATTTCCTTTTGCCCATGATTTGTAGTAGTTTGGGCTAACTTTCAAAGGGAAATCAAAAGACACCCAGTAACAGTAACAATCATACAATATACTATTACCCAAGATAGAAAGCCAAGGGACTGGGCCCAGCCCGGCCTCTTCCGGTCTAAGACGGGCGCGGACGGGCCCGCTCTTGGCCCGGGCCTCGCCTGGGCACTCCCGCGCTGCGGGATGCGCGCTGCTGGTTTTGACGGCGCCGGGTGATGACGTGTTGGTAGAGCGCCACGCGGGGGACGCTGGGACAGAGAGTCAGTGCCCCGCACACCAGCAGCTGGTCCCTGGATTTGGCGCTAAGAACCGGGATGAGTTTATTTCTTCCCGCAGATTAAGCCACAAGTAAGTCCGGAAAAGGATCCCGCGCTGCTGGTTTTGACGCCTCCGGGCGCCGGGTGATGACGCGTTGGTAGAGCGCCACGCGGGGGACGCTGGGACAGCGAGTCCGTGCCCCGCACACCGGCAGCTGGTCCCTGGATTTGGCGCTAAGAACCGGGGTGAGTTTATTTCTGCCCGCAGATTAAGCCACAAGTAAGTCCGCAAAAGGATCCCCATATATATGTATATATATATGTATAGATTTTCATTAACATCTTCAAGCATGTAAAAAGAGAACATGTTGCAGTATCATTTACAGTAGCTATGGGAGAGCAGCATCTTTACTACAGAGGATCCATGTAGAAAAGTACTGTACAATGTAGGGGTGGACAAAAAAGAAAGAGGGAGCAGAACCCCCGGGACTCACAAGCTGGGTAACATGGTGGGGATCCATCACCGGCACACACACTCACAGACACATCACACCACGCTATCTGCCACCATCACATTTAACACCTAGGGACTTACCACACCTAATGAACTAATCAGTCTAATCATCATCTGTGCGAGGTGGGGGAGTCTGTACACGCTCAGGTGATTCCTCAGATGAGGGCTCCGTCTATTCCTCCTGGTCATCTCCTACCCAGTCCACCATCTCATTCCACCTCCACATGTCCCTCTCCGCATTTCTATCCATGCGGACACTCCGGAGGTGTACCTGCTCTACTACTGCCCATTCTAGTACATCCATTCGCCACCTGTCATGGGTTGGGGGATGCTGCCTGCACCCAGTGAATGGTTATATGACGCCTGGCGAGCACCAGGCCAAGCAGAGCAAACCTGTGACTCATTTTCCACTTTTGTTAGGAAGTGGTAGAAGTCCCAGGAGGCAGTGTCTTATTGACTGGGCCACACGGATCCCCATTATCTGCATCATCGAGCAGGTGATTTGTGCCCAGTACGTGTGGAGTACCCTGCAGCTCCATGTGACGTGGACAAAACTGGCAGGTGGCACGCCACACCACTGACAGTCAGCTTACGTGCTGGGTAGATCCTACTAAGCCTCTGTGGGGTCAGATAAGCCCTGTTGAGGTAGTAGAATTTGATTCATTTGAATCGAGCATTGCTGGCGGTCTCCCGCACCTGTGTCCTGGCTTGTTTCAACTCTCCTCTGTGAGTAGGATATCCAGGTCTCCGTCTCATTGAATGCAGGACAAAGTAATATCAAACTGCCTTTCTCCCATAAGGACCGTGTAGATTCTGGTAATAAGGCCGATATGTGAATCCCGATCCATTATAACCTATAGCACCTGGGATTCCTCCGGCTCATCAGTGAAACAAGTCCATAGATCACGGGCTGTGCGTGATATGCCGGCATACAGCAAATACTGCCATGGGCCAACACCGAACAGCTCGCCCGCTTCTGCGATTGTTATAAAGGATCTGTTCAAATAAAGATCCCCTGTACTGTGACAGTGTCCCTCTATCCATGGCTTTACATCCAGGGAGTCCTTCAAACGCAAGAAGGGCATGGGCCACCAAAGTGGGAGCAGTCTTGCATATGGCACACGTTTCAATATGTGTGTTACTGCCATTTCCCAGACCTGTGCAACCTGGGATACTATGGGAAGGGTACCAGTCGGAGTTTGCGCCCTCCCAATATTAGCTTTGGGAGGTCGGTCGAAGATATCAGTCCCGCCAGCAACTTCTCCCAGTTAGTTTCTTCCTCACACCATAATCCCACATACTGAAGTTGCTCTGCTCTGTAGTATAACTGGATATTTGGTAGGCCAAAACCTCCAACTTCTAGGTCCAGTTTCAGAACCATTGATTGACCCTGCTGTGTTTGTCTGCCCAGATCAATGACACCAATAGTCCATTTGGTTGTCGAAACAGTAAGGTTGGCAAGGTACAAAAGGAATTCTGCATGACATATAGGCGTTTCGGTAGGTATACCGTTTTGCTAAGTGCTACCCATCCCATGACTGACAACGGCAGAGTCTTCAAGAAAAGTCATGGACCGAGTAAGATCTAAAATAATGCAGCTTATATTCAGGTCATATTGCTGATGCTTGTCACAGGTTACTTAAATCCCAAGATATGGGAAGTGTTTTGTTTCCCATGGGAGACTCACCTCTAGGAGGTCTGTTGCCGGTGTGAGGCCAGTGCAGCTATGGGAAACAACACCGTCTTGTGGCAGTTAACTCAGAGGCCTGATACGTTCCTGAAATCTTTCATGAGTTGTAGTAACTGAGGGACAGATTGGACAGGATCAGTCATGTAAAGGAGGGTGTTGTCTGCATTCATGGGCACTATGTTGGTTGTGTCCCCACCAAGTTTATCCCTCAGATAGAGCACCAGAGGCTCCATGGCAAAGGCAAAGAGGAGTGGGGACAGTGGACACCCCTCTCTCGTACCCCTCCCAATGTTGAAGGCCTCTGACACCACTTGATCGGTTCCCACCCGAGCCACATGTAACCAGTTTATCCAGGACAGGTACTGTGGGCCAAATTCCATTCTCTGAAGTCTATCTCATAAATATGTCCAAGAAAAGTATCAAATGCTTTTTCTGTGCCTAAAGCCAGCAGCACAGCCTCTTCTCTTGTAGCTCTAGTGGTGTTCAGGACATATGAGAGCCTCCGGAGATTCATATGGTTTCCCCTGCCTCGCATGAACTCACACTGATCAGCATAGACCAGCTGGGAGACCACACCAGTACCTTCGCCATAAGCTTGACATCTACATTGAGCATAGATAATGGGCGATATGATCCGGGATCGCATGTGTCACTACCAGGTTTTGGTGGCATAATTAGGAGTGTCTCCTGCATGTGGTCAGGCAGAATACCAACTGATTTGGCATCTTCGAGTGTGTCCAGTAGTTTAGGGAGTAGGTCAGCGCAGTGTACCTGAAAACCTCTGGAAGTCCGTCAGGCGCGGGCATTTCCCTCTAGCCATATCTCTGAGAGCCACCCTTAGTTCATCTAATTGGTTTTCTCCCTCGAAGTCTTCCCTATTCTCCACTGTCAGGGAGGGGATGACAATACTGTCAAGAAATTTTGCTGTTTAGCTCAGCCCTTCGTCCAGGGGTGCTGTGTAGACCTTTACCAAATGGTCCCTCAGGGTCAGATTGATTGCAGTCTGGCCCATAACTGCCTGCCCATTCGCCCTTGTCAAAGAGAGGATCAGGAGGGTGTCTTTCCTGCGTCAGAAGTCAGGCCAACGTACAGCCCGATCGCCCCCCCCTTCCTTGTGTAGTCTCCGACAGTAGTCCTGTCGCACATGATGGTCCAACCTGTCCTAGACCTCAGCGACTTGTCTGTGCGCGTTCTAGAGATCTATGGCCCTTCCTCCCCTCCCACCGCTGTTGTTGAAGCTGAGCCAAATGGGCTTCACCCTCCGACAGATCCCTTTCACGATTTATACGGGTGCCATATATCTTCCTGAGGCATTCTCCTCGGACCACCATTCAACCCCTCTTGTCTCCGTGGTGTTCCAGTTGTCCTCGAAATATGCCAATTGTATATCTATTGTGAACTTGAGTCTCCCAACGAAACTGGTCAGAGTCTCCACAGAGGGACACATGGTCTATGCCTACCCAAGTCAGTCCATAAGGAGGGGGAATGGCCCAAAAGGAACTGCACCTGGTAACTCAATCCCCTAATGTTCAGCTCTACATCCGTGGTTATGAGGAAACGATCAAGTCTGCTGTGGGCTTGATGCGTGTGGGAGTAATAGGAGAACGCTGCTACCATCAGGTGACGTTCCCGCCGTATGTCCTTGCACTGTGCCCCGTGCTTAGTCTCGTTCAGGCTAGCATGTTTGGCTTAGTACCTAATCTAGGCGGGTCTCTGTTTAATACACCACCAATCACGCAATTGATGTCTCGTCCCCAGATAATGGGCATGTCCACATAGTGCAGATGTTCGTTCTCTGAGGGTGTAAAAAAAATCCCTGTAATCTATGTAGGAAGCTTAGACCTTGAGGTGGCACAGTTCGAGACCATCTAAGCGGCCGTGTAACAACGTATCTCCTCTCAATATTCACTGTGTGGCTAAGGTGTTGGAATGGGCCGTCTGGTGCAACCCAGATGGAGACCCCCCTGGCGTAGGAGAAATATGTCGATGAATGCAACTTGCTCCTCCACTTCTTTTGTAATTTCTGGGCTTCTCCCTCTGTCAGATGTGTCTCTTGCAACATGGCAATGTGGGTTTGCTTTACATTTCAAATAGATGTGTGTTCTCTAGTGTTTTACGAAAGCACAGAGGCCCCTCAGGTTTCATGTTAGAAGATCAATGGAGTCACTGATTGGGAAGGCTCAATTCGTACATCTCGCTAACCCCCACCCAGCCCTCTCTCAAACCTCCCACATCTCCCCCAAGGGAGAGGACTGCTGTCACTGCATTAAACGATACCTTGCAAAAGGAATACAGCTCCTGCTCCCTTCCCGGGTAAACACACTATAACCCAACTTGTGTCTCCCCATTAATAACAGACTCCAACCTCTCAATCAGGCTTCAGTGAGAACTCATGTTTAAAGTAACTAAAATGATCCCTCTCAATGAACTGATTTTTTCTCCCAAGGGCGGGACCGAATACTGGACGCACTAGTGACCCCAGCTTCAGTGTAGCCTCGATGGCGTCCCTATGATCAACACTCGCGCAGTCATACGGTCACCAAGCCATACAATTTCTTCTCTTCACTTCCACAAACACCCGCTAGGAGGAGGGGAGTACAGCTCACACTAAGGGTAGGGTTCAGGGGGGTGTCAGCAATCCCGTGTAGGTGCAGCCCGTATAGATTTCCCTCCCTAAGGGAGCCCGGTAAACATCAGTTTGCAACCCAGTGTCCCGGCAGTAGGCAACAAGTCCTGTCCTAAGCGGGCAGTGGGGTGCGGCTTCCCTCCCCAGATGGGGGCAACCAGGAGTATGCAGGGACGGAGCCCTCGCTCCACGTCCTCTGTCTTCGAGTTAGGAATTCCGGTGGCCCCCGGACAGCAGGGCCCACTTTGGTGATCTACCCGTGCCAACTGAGGAAAAGTAAGAGTCAGGTGCCAGTCAAAGCCCAGTTCAAGCTGCCTCTGCTGTCCTTCCCGAGGCATTCGTTCAGTGATGCCAGTTCCGCTGGGTCAGTCCTCTCTACTCCCCGATGATCTCGAAGTCTCACCCACTGGTGCTCTCTGGCCCGCATCCACGCTCTCCTTACCTCGAGCAGCACCAGGATACCGTCACGCCGGGTTCCAATAGTGCCGGTGCTTCAATCGACCTTTAATTTATTAATAGTCCTTCCATGAGGGGAAGAGAATATGGGGGAAGGGGATAGCTGTCTCCCCGATGCTGCTGGTGCAGATTCTCCTATCTCAGCCAGGGGATTTCACTTACTCTGTATCACACCACTGGGGGAGGGTGGGCAGGCGAGGCGAGGCCCGCCAATAGTTGTCCCCAACCGTCAGGCGCCGCTGAGCCGGTGAGGCTCCAAGATGCTTCCTGCAGACCGCGCCGCAGCCACATCTGCAGAGACGACCCACCCAAGAAGTAAGCAAGGCCACTGGTCATCCTCTGGGTCCGGGCAGGTCATCTGCAGTCCTCCGGCTCCGTGTAGCGTTCATGCCAAAGGAATAAATTTCTTGTGTGCAGGCTCAGCACCACGCCTCAGTTGTACCCCCCTGGACTAGGCCGATACCGATTCAGGGGAAGGTGGGCCCCCGCACCTCACAGCCAAGGACACAGAGGGCCAGATTCAGGCTGCGGCTCAAGGTCTATGCTCCAGGCAGCGTTCGCCACACAGGCTGCTCCCCATGCTGCACCGAATAGTCCCATTACCTTCGGACAGGCTCCAGCGCCACTTGCTGCGACGTCAGCCCTGCACATGTGGGCCTCAGCACTCCTCTCAGTATATGGAAGTCCGACTGGCGGCTCGGGCGTGATACAGGGCAGGAACCTTCCCCACTGGGTGCCCCAACAAGATGCAGGCTGTCTGGGGCTCATATGCCCATCTGAATAGAGAGGATTTTTCAGGATGCCATTAGCTGAATGGAAGCACTGCTTTAGAGTGACCGATTGGTTGTATTGCCGGCCCCCCTTTTTATTTATTCTTTAAAAAGTATAGTTTTGAAATGAAATAAATATATTTAAATTAATTATTTAATACACACATTTCCCCTAAACATTCCCATAGGGAGGTCTCCTCCAAGGTGGTGGAGGACTCCCCCTATGTGTGAAAGTTGCTAGTATTAACTTGACATTCTTAAATCCTGTTATTAGCGGCTCCACTTGGGAGTGGAGGCTTGTAAGTCTACACCTAGTTATAACTCTACAAATTACAAAAAAGTATTGAGTTATTCTTAAGTGTAGTCTTAAATATACATACGAGTAAACATACACATGCACTTACCTTTGTGAATAGGCCCTATAGTCTGTAATCTCACACAACCATGAAGGTAATCTCCCTTTCTGATGAATACTTTTAACTGCAGACTCCTCATCTGTAGAATTATCCCAGATGTGAGACGTCGGACTGGGTCCGGAAACTTCAAAGCTTTCATGTCACTGGTAGGGGATGCCTTCTAAGTCTCGATTCTGGAAGTTGTGTCATACAATGTAACGAAAGCCATATAATGCCCACCCCTGCGGTGTGACATCCATTCCCTGTTTTCCATGCCTTTGACACGGATACAGAGCTCACTCTCCTCTGAGTCGAGAGTTTGTCCTCATACAAAATCCTGCAAAGTGGAGTGCTATGTGTCCGCCCAAGCACTCGGGCTGTAGGTACTGCAAGAGACAGCTGTCCATCACTGCCCAGCATTCCATCTTTCTACAGTGCCTGGGCTCCAATCATAATTCCTGTTCCTTTGACTCCTGCCTCGGCATGAATCTGAATGCCGTTAAGGAGCACGAGACCAAACCTTTCACGACCTGGGCCCCAATGGCGGCAGTAGTCGTTGTTTAAGACCCCGGTTGAGTTTGCCTTTTTCCCAATCTTCCGAAAGCAAGAAGAAACACTAGAGGTAAGAGTCCTAGACGACCTCTTTCTTCAAAGGAATCCTCATCCTCAGAGATGCAGTTGGTCAACATAGGGCATATTGACCCTGATCCAGGCTTGCACCTCAGCAGGACCTGACCATGGAGCCCGTTGCACTGATGCCGGCAATTTTTGTTCCTGACTCCACTGGGACTTCCAGCTGGATCCTTCAGCTCTTGCCTTGCAACTGCCAGAGTTCTCGGTGCCATACACTGACCAGCAGTGTATTTGTCTGCAATACTTTCCATTTTCACCAGTGCCTCAAATCCTCCTAGGGAGCAATATTTTCCATTTTCATGTGTGCCTCAAATCCGCACGGGGCACCGTCTCAATTTGGTCTCCCTATGTCCATGACCATGATGCCAAATGACATGTTTTCTGGCTCCAATGCAGTCTCCAGCCTTTATGCCAGTGGACAGCTACACTAATCCGCCATCGACGTTCTGACCAGTGCTGCCACAGAAGCCACTGACTCAGCTTTTACCATAGCCTACCCCGGGCCATTGGTGGCACCACCTCCTTCTATAGAGCTCCGACCTCAGCATAGCTTTAGAAGGGAAGCTCAATGGCTGATTGATGAAGAGGACTACAGTCCGGGAATCCACAATAGCATGGGCTCGAACTTTGAGCTTCTACCCCTATGTGATGAGAACAAAAAATCCTTATGAAATTCCTGGCTTGTCCTCCGCCAGTGACCTAGACACTGCCAGAGATGGAAATGGCGTTTCCTGCTGGGCCACCAACTCGAGAGGACATGCCCATTCATTCAGTAGTTAGATAGGTTGCTTATGTTTTTGACTTGCAACTGCTAACAGTTGATGTTAAAACTAATGTCCTCAACAGAATTTTTTCTCCAGCGCAACCTCATAACATTTATTATTATTATTGATTTTATAATGCGCATGGCTGCCCATAGGGCTCCCAAGCTCTGAAGCAAAGAGGATAGAGGCACCCATAGCAGTTAGTCAGGTCTTGAGTTTCTTACGAAAACCTCAAGAGAGATGTCAGTTCGAACTTCGGAGGGGAAGCAGATTCGAGAATTTAGGACAAAGATATCTAAAAGACTGGCCTCCTTGGCTGAGTAGCTTAACGAAGGAATAACTTTAAAGCCTAATTATAGGAGGCTTGTTTAGTATATGGTGCACACTTATTTAAGTGAAGCACCTTTTACTTATTCAGACAACCCTTATGGTTATTTTAGTGGTCTTAGACACCATAGAAAGCTCTCTATGTTGTAGCTGTGGAGAGCAGCCTTTTTTTTTAACACAAACTTTATTGGGTTTTTCCAGGTGCATCATAACATTGCTGAATATTACTTCTAGTTTGTTAGTTGTACTTGAAGTCAATTTACAAATTATATACGTATCATCACATATTTACATTCCGCACAATGTTCACTTGTCATTTTACATTGTCATATTATTTATACAAGATCAAATCCCGGACATTTTCACTATATCAATATACAACATAGATTGTAAGACTATAGTATATATTGACTAAAACCCAATGCAACCCACCTACCCTGTCCCACCTCTGCAAACCCAACCCACAACAAAACAAAACAATTGCTGCTGTGTAATTAGTACATTGTATCTCAGTACAGGGTACCAGGTAATAAGTACAACCGATTGTGGTAGGGTGAAAGGGGGAAGAGGGGACAATAGTAATGCAAGGGGCAAAGAAAGGAAAGAGGGAGGGGACAAGCTATCCATATAAAGGATAACTGCGAACATCTCAGCCGCTATAAAAGGAGGAATCAATTATCTGGTCCACTATTGGTTTGTTGGGGTTGTGAGTCCTCTAAGACTTCCTCTGTGTCTGTTCTAAACAATTCTATCAATTACGCCCAGTCTAAGGATATTGGACGTTTACATAATCCCCTGTATTTTTCCCGCTGTAGAGCCTCCCTCTCTGCGGTAGCCCAACGGATGACCTCTTCTCTCCATTTACCCACATGTGGTGGCGTGCGAGATTTTCAGCGCTGTGTAATCAGCCCTATTGCAATCATCAGGGCTAAGCCTGCGAAGCGGCGCAGCAGCTTCAGTTTTTTGAGGGAGTGGGAAAAGGCCCAACAGACATGCCTCTACAGTGTCCCAGGATGTACGTTCTGTTAATACGGACAGTGTCTGTATGATCTCATTCCAAAACACATGTAACGCCTGGCAGGACCACAACATATGTACGAAGTCAGCATCTTGAGCAGGGCACCTGGGACAGTTCAGGAAGGCTGCAGTATCCATTTTGTGTAGAGTTTTTGGCATGAGGTAAGCTCTATGCACAGTAAGTAATTGTATTACTTTCAATCGACAGTTACGAGATACCTTTCTTGCCTGTTCCTATATTAGGGTCCATTCCCTGTCTTCTAGGTCTCGCGATAAAACTGTTTCCCATTTTTGCCTAAGAAGTCCCAATGGGATATTCAAATGTTCTCTCAGCCCACAATACAACCAATTTTGCATGGGTCTTAAAGCCTGCTCATTGCTTACCATTGGTTATCTTAATCGTCACTCTCATTTCCTTGCTTCTCTTTGGCCAGCGCATTTTGGCTTCACTTCCACTGTGTGTGTTTGTCCCTACCTTGGTCCAAGTACTGCTTCGTTCCCCAGTGTCTATCCACTGCTTGTGCTTTGGGACCTACTTTTTTCTTTTTCGTTGCAGCACTCAATATGAATACATGTGTTTGCAGGCTGTCTCGGCTACACCGACCATCCTGCGTTGTTGCATGCACCCTCCTGTGTTGTTGCTGTTGGCCTGTTGTCGTTGCTTGCCTTGTCCCTCCCGCCCTTCTTCTTCGTTGTTGCTTGTATCATCCTTCCTGTCTCCTCCCGTGCTGTGCTGTTTGCCCCGTACTTCGAAGGTAGTGTTGCTTACCCTGCCCTTGCCTCCTTTTTCCTGTTTTGTGTTGCATGCCCTGTCTCATATCCAGCTGCACATCCCTTGTTTGGCTTGCCCTTCACCTCTCGCACACACCCTTTCAACCCCCCCCCCCCCCTCCTGCGTTTAGTTGCTTGTCCTTCCTGCCTCTCCCACCAGAAAAAATAAGTGCTATGACACGGCCAGCATTGGCTTCTTCATAGCCCTTTGTTTTCTAATTTTCAGCCGTGCTGTACAGCATTGCTAAACACCATTGACAAAGCCAATATCTCTTGCATAAGCAAGGCCTATTGGCTCAAATGCTTGTTTCAAAAGTGGCTGTGCTGTCTTTGTCAATGCACAGTAGGATTGGACTTAAGACTTTGCTTGCAGACAGACCATGCACCAAATCACCCATACATGCAGATCTTATAGCAGGGACTGGGTGCTGGGCCTTCGCCTGAACACCTGAATCTATAGGTCTGATGACTTAAGGTTTTTTGTTCATTGTTTTTAATTATCAACATTTTTGAAATTCTCGGAGGAGGAGCTACGTCAGCAAGCAAGATGGCTGCTTAGGCTCCCGGCTCCGTCGACCCTCGTAACCCGCCGCGATATCCTGCATGTTATTCTGACTTAACGCCTAGCCTTTGTGTGCATGAACTGTCCCGCACTCCGATGGTGAAATCTAGAAACTTTTATCATCTTGTTTGACGGAGTTACATTGAGTGTAAGTTTGCGGCCTGCTCCAGTGGTGAAGCCGGGGCCTGGAGTACTTTCACAGCCGGGCTGTAGTGCAACAACATCGGCCAGGAGACTCAGACTAGGCCCGGTCGACCGGAGTGGAGGCTTTGTTTCAGCCCGGATTTGGTGGCGATCGTCTTCATTGCTCAGTATCGACGGAGAAGTGAGTCTGCGTGCTGCTGGCTGCGGGTGGGGGCCCCCGTCCCGCGGCCCCGGTTTGCTCCCGCCGAGGTTCGGTGGTTCGGGGTCACTGGCCTGTGGCCTTAAACTGGGTTCACCGTGGTTGTTAACAACGACTGGTCACCCTTCGCAATTGCACGTTCGAGATCCTGTCTAGCCCCCCCGTGGGTGTCGAAATCACCCGGGGAGGTGATAGTGATTGATACCGAACACAATATTATGGATCGAACGGTGCATGAACCATCGCTGCGGCTAATACTGGCAGAACTTTGGGCATTCCGCTCACATGTGGATACTCTGCTGGGCAGGTTGGACTCGCGCCTATCTGACATTCTCCTGGTGGAACCGGGCCCGGCCTTGTTGTTGAAACGGGATTCTACAGCCATTCAAAACATGGCCATTTTGACTCCGTGCGAGGACGCCGTGAAGAAACGAGTAATGGAATCATCGGATGGTGCCCTGGTAGACAGTGTTCCCGAGGATGGCATGGTATTGCTGAACTTTTCACTATTGCCGGCTTCGGAGATATCGTCAGGCGTTCCCCTTCCGGAGACTTTTGTCTGTGACTTTCCGTCTCTTTTGTGGTCATCTTCTCCTTTCCTGGCGACGCAGCGACTCCTGTTCAAGACACATTGGGACTATTCATCTCGGAGGGAGAGTTCGATTTCATCTACGGTTATTGAGGACTCACTGCTTGCTGGTAGCCATAGGCTGATTTTTGCTGACTCTTCTCTTCTTTATTGCTCCTTTGTCTGCCTCTGGGTCTCGCTGGAAGGGGTTCGTGTTTTTGTTCGAAAGGGCCAAGGTTAAGATCGGCTGGATCGGGATGGGTTGGCATGGCTTTTACAAGTGTTGGGCCTGCAACTGTTTGCTCTGCGAGGCTGGGCGGTGACTCACGGTACCCTCTAATTTTTCTAAATTGCTGTCATAAGGTTATCTTTTGATGCTAGGGGGTGGCTGCTTCAGGCGGGGGGTCTAAAGGGGCTGGGAGCCCACATGGATAGGCCCTCCTCCACTCTTCTTTCTCCTACCTTTGGGGTTTTAGTTGTATGGGGCGACAGGCACGCTGCTAGTGGGGTTAGGCTGTAGCCATTTGCAGGGGTGCAGGGTGGGGGGTTGAAGGTTTTTTTTTTATTTTGCCTTTTTTATTTTCTATGGCCTTTCATCTTTCTTTTTCTCTTTGTAGGGTCAGTATAACTACGGATCATTCGGATTCATATTGTATGCTTGTACTAAGTGCTTTCGCTTTCATGGTATCTTGGTTTGTGGGTGGGCAGGCCTTGAGTATTGGCGCAACATGGAGATAGATGCATATTGTATGTTCTTTGTATCGACCCAGATGCTCTGGCGCCAAATTTCCATTATAGTGGTCATTACATGTATATCCTGTTTTTTACCCTGGCCCCTGCTTCTCCTGTTTGATTGTATGGCACCTGATCCTCTCTTATATAATATAAAATGAAACCTCTGTCTTATCCTGAACTTTGACTATGCATTCCAATACAGGCTTTACTTTGAATCGCTGCCGGACCTTTGGGTTGTCGGCTGATGAGCTGTGTCGTATTGTGCTATTAACGACTTTTGATTTGTCTAGCGGCCGGCCCCCGTGGTTGTAGGCCCATGCTTGTATTTTTACTGAATGCTAAAATAAAGGTTTTCAAAAAAAAAAAAAAATCTCGATTTGAACCTTTTGTGAGTATTTTTTCTACCTCTGGACACCTGTCTTCCCCTCTCCCTTTGTGTCCTGTGATTGGTCACTGCCTTCTTTTTAATGTACTTTTAAACCTTTATTTATATCATTTTGCAGGTTTAGACATACATTGGTACTTACACATGTGCCGAAATATATTCAACATTACCATTAAGGGCAAGTAAATAAAATAATGCAGGTGGTATACATGATCACGTAGCGTCCGGACATTCGCCAATAGCGTTATTCACGATAGTTATAGGCTGTTCAGGGCAATTAGACAGTGTAGCACATATAATAATGACAGGTCAGCATATAGGAAATAGAATCAAGACGGAGGAGCTGCGAAATAATACGTGTTAACAAAGGACTTCATTGTTACAGTCCGTAGTAGTGTGCAACAGGTCTTCTATATCTCTGCATTATATAAAACACAATTACACAAGCAGCGTGTCTACATGAAGTATAATGCAATCTATCGTATCTACTTCGTAACATGAGGCACCTCGCCCTTTCCCTCCCCAGCCATCAAATCAGGTTTGTGTGGTATGTTCTCCGAGTCTGAATCTGCAGCACACAGAAGGTAAGTTTTCAGTGGACCCCATATATCGCTAGGCCTACAAGCCAACAGTTGTGTTTCAGCGTAAATTACAATTTGCTCCTGACAATGTATAACATCATTAAACCAGTCCTTAAACTTCGGAGCCCTGCCCCTCCCCAAGCGACACGCCAATCGTCGCTTGGCCAACAATAAAACTATATCCACAAATTTTCTATCTTGCTTGGGGATATTCATGGTGTAACCTAATAGCATTAGTAGTGGGTCTCTCTCTATTGTAATCCCTATCATGGCCTCAAGGGCCACATGCACTTGTGTCCAGTATTCCCAAACTGTAGGGCACTCCCATGCCAGATGTAGAAACCCAGCACCCTCTCGTTTACATCTATCACATCTGTCAGTATCAGACAACTTGAACCTATATTTTTTGGCTGGAGTGTAATACATCCGTTGCAGGAATTTATAATGAATAATCTTGAGTTAACAGCTAGCTGCTATGCTCGCCGTGACCCCACAACAGTATTTCCACTGAGCGTCAGAAACCTCCTGTCCCATGTCCTCACTCCATCGCACACGAGCTGAACCCTCAACCCCCTTTTTCAGTGTCCTGATATCTCCATATAATCTGGATACCAGATGCTTTCCCTCCCTCAGACCTAACAGGTCGTGCAATGGGGAGAAATTCTCTGGCTCTTGAGGAAAGTTCGGTAGAACAGTTCTCATTCCCTGTCTCAGTCGTGCGTAGTAGAAGATATCTAGCGGCGTGGGATGAGCATCTTTAAAGAATGAATCCGTAGTACGGAACTGCCCCTCCGAGAACAAGTCCCCCCATATAACAACCTTGAGGCGTTTGGCACATTGTTTGGAACGCCTTCTCCTGCCAGAGCACCATTTTAGGATGATAGGCGAGAGGCATCCGTGCCGAGTACAACAGTTGTAATTGGAACATCTTAGCTATTCTCTTCCAAGCATCTATCGAGCATGTCACTGTTGTAGGCGGGGTCTCAATGACTGCAGTAGAGCCATGAATTAGGCCATTTAAGGGGAGAGTGTGCCAACCCAATCTTCCACCGCTATTTGCGGCATGAAAGGCGTAGGTGCCATCCAATGGTAGGCGTAATGCGCCTGTGAACTCAGATAATACCCTTCAAAGTCCGGAATATCAAATCCGCCTTTATCGTAGGGCTGTGTCAGTATCGACCACCCAACCCTCGGTTGTTTACCACCCCAGAATAATCGTATCAGTTCGGTACGTAGTGTTTTAAAAAAGAACGCACCCGGGTGCTACGGGATAAAAACGCGGTAGCACTACCATTTTAATAAGTGAAGCCCTGCCAGCCATGGACAACGGGGAAGATATCCATTGTGTAACAGTAGAGTTCAGCTTAGTAATCGCCGTTTCATTGTTAAGCCTAATTGTCTCTTTCCTGTCCCTCGAAACTTGGATCCCTTAATAGCGAAGATCATCATGACACCATTCAATAGGATAGTCCAGAGGGAACTCTGATACTGCGGGGTAAGCAGAAAAAATTGCGACTTACCTCAATTGATTTGCACCCCTGATAGTCTACCAAATACCAAAAATTCTCGGAGCAGCGGGTTCAGATTCTGCTGTGGGTCTACAACATATAACGTCAAGTCATCGGCATATAATGAGATTGCAATTTGCCGCTGAAAACACTTAAACGCACTCTGGCGATGGAGTTGGCGTATCCGACATGCTAACGGTTCAATTGCTATATCAAACAACAAAGGGGAAAGCGGGCACCCCTGCCTGGTGCCTCACGTTATAGTGAGCGGGGCGGATAGTCGGCCATTTATTAATACTCGAGCAGTAGGTTGAGTATAAAGGGGTTGTACCCATGAGATAAACAGTTTGGGAAATCCCATTCTCTGCAGCACTTCGAATAGGTAGCTCCACTGAACCGAATCAAACGCCTTTAAAGCATCTAGGAACACAGCCGCAGCCTGGAAGTCAGGTACGACAGTTTGTATTAATGAAAAAAGTGTGCGCAGATTATGGTTTGTAGCTCTACTGGGGACAAATCCAGCCTGATCGGGGAGTATAATCTTCGTCATTAAAAGGAACAGTCTCGTGGCCAATACTAAAATTTTGCCATCACAGTTGATCAAGGAGAGGGGTCTGTAAGAGTCACAGCTCGTGGGATTTTTCCCAGGCTTCAGGAGGGACGTTATCACTACTTCTCGCATCGACCGGGGGAGTATGCCTATCTCGAGCGACTCTTCAAAAACTTCTCGTAGCACCAGAGCCATAATATTAATGTAGCATTTATAAAATTCCACGGGCAACCCATCGAGCCCTGGTGCTTTTCCATTCTTAAGGGACATTATCGCCTCTCTAATCTCGTCCAGTTCTAAAGGTGCACTGAGAAACGTCCTATGTATATCGCTAAGCCAGCATACCGCAATGTCCGCCATGAAATAGTCCATCCCTTCCTCTCCCTCTGCCTGTGAGGTGTACAATTGACTATAGTGTGTCGCAAATAGTTCTAATATACCCTCTGTATCCTGACACATCCCCCCCCCCCCCTCTGGCCTATCTATTTCTGAAATACATGTATTGAAGCGTGGGTTCCTAGTAAGTTCAGCTAAAGCCTTCCCTGGCCTCTCTCCCACGCAATACTTCCTTGCCACCCAGTGTCGGCCTCGGAACTTAGCCTCCCTTGCAGCCTCCTCTTCATACTCTGAGAGCTTGGTCTAAAAGTCCTCGTGTATAATACTCGGTCTTTTGTGTACCATCAATGCTTCCAACCCTCTTAGGTCCCTCTCTAAGGTGCGCAGTTTCCTCTGTATATCTCGCAATACCCCGAAGCTCTTGGAGATACAATATCCCCTGACTGTAACTTTAAATGCTTCCCACACAACTTCGACACCATCCACTGAACCCTTGTTTCGGGGGGAAAAGGCATGTAGAGCAGCCTTCAGGCTTAGTCCAGAAGGAGTGTTAGGCAGCTTGTTTTACCAGAATGAATCATATAGTGTAGGTTAAACGAAAAAGAACCACTCATTGTAGTTATAAAAATAGGTCTATTTATTATACACACTCACTAACACATGGGTCTATCTCTGAAGCAGAGTGATACGAAGGAGAGCACGAATTATGAGCGCTGGTAAAAACCATTGATTGCACACGATTTTAAAGTGTCTATAAACTGTTTTTAAACTTGTAAATGCACTCACCTACCTAAATGTAAAGCGCATCCCCGGTCCACCGCCAAAAGTTTGGTTTGAGTGGAGGGACGGCGCCACGCCCACCACGGAGGAAGTGATTGCTACTTCCAGGGCACAACCAATCAGCGACCTGAAGCTGACTCCCCACAGGTTCTTAAGCCGCGCCCGTCTTTCCCTCTGTTGATTCTGAAGCAGAGTGATACGAAGGAGAGCACGAATTATGAGCGCTGGTAAAAACCATTGATTGCACACGATTTTAAAGTGTCTATAAACTGTTTTTAAACTTGTAAATGCACTCACCTACCTAAATGTAAAGCGCATCCCCGGTCCACCGCCAAAAGTTTGGTTTGAGTGGAGGGACGGCGCCACGCCCACCACGGAGGAAGTGATTGCTACTTCCAGGGCACAACCAATCAGCGACCTGAAGCTGACTCCGCCCCTGCCCCCTGCCCCTATAATCCATGTGTCCTCGACCGCGTAGCGGGCGCGCGCAGCGGGTGCGCCGATGTCGCGCCGAAGTCAAGCCAAAGTCCTGCCCGTCTGCGCCCGTCCGCGACCAGACGCGGCCAGCGGCCACGACCCTTGGCGCTGCCAGCCACTCCCATATTACGTACTCGAAAGAGGCTCTTCTGGCATGTATTCCTTCTACATGCTCAAAAGGCAAGATTTTAAACTGCACATACACCCCTTTTTCCTGTTCTGAATGTAACCTCTGTCTCCTGTCCATACCCTCTGAAATTGATTTGGAAACTGCCGACTTTCCACCAAAGCGGCATATACCAATTCCTCCTCAACCGTTAGTCAACCACTGTTTTATCAGTTTAAATTGTAGGTCACTACCTAAACACAAAAGGGACATTTATGATCTTCTTTCTGATTTACAACCAGCTGCACTGTTTCTTACGGAGACCTGGCTGACCAATAGCTCGGGTCCAGACATTGCAGCTGCGCTACCTACTAACTATAGCTATATTAGCAAAAACAGAACACATAAAGAAGGGGGTGGTATCGCCATCATTTTTCAAAACTCCTATGTATGTCAATGGATGGATCTTGACATTCCCAATTGTGAAGCTGGTTCTTTTAAGCTTAAGTTATCTTCGAATTTCACTCTATCTGGTGCTTTAATATATCGAGCCCCGGGCACAGCCAGCACGTGGGCTGTCTCGTTTCCCGAGCTCATTGCACCATATCTATTAGAGGCAACCAACTTTTTGATAGTTGGAGACTTAAACATCCATCTAAATGACATCTCCAGTCACACCAGTACCAACTTTTTAGCAGATCTATCGGCCTTAAATCTCACCCTTCATAATGAAGGTCCAACCCATAAGGCAGGTAATCTCCTTGATCCAATCTTCTTCAATCAAGATAACATCATTTGCAAACCACCGAAGCCTATTCCTTGGTCTGACCACTATTTAGTGGAATTTACAATAGCAATACCACAGCTGACCATCTTTCGTAAAGCTTCATCTGGTCCCAGAGTGTTAAGGAACTGGAAAAAGTTGGATGCTATGAAGCTCAATACCTGTCTTAGGGACACCAGGCCCTTAATCAACACAACAAATATAGGAGATGCTACAACTATCCAAAACTGGCTCAGTTCTGCCATAAATACATGTCTTCCACAGAAAAATATAAACCAAACTCCACTCCATCCTCCTGCTCCCTGGTTTACTGATGCCCTTAGGCTGGAAAAAACAACCTGTAAAAATCTTGAGCGCAGATGGCGTGCACACTATGATCCCGCACAAAAATTATTATATAAAACAGCCCTGCTGAACTACCATGCAAATTGTGCATTAGCTAGAGCCGAATTTGCTAAAACAACTATTGAAAATGCCCAAAATCGGCCCAAAGCACTTTTTAAAATCATCCGGGATTTATCTGGTTCATCCTGCCAACCAAAAGCACCCTCCCTAGACTCTGCACAGTGCAATGCTCTGGCAGAATTCTTTCAAAATAAAATCGACAAAATCTATGAGGAGTTCAAAGACCCAAATAGTCCTCCATCAGTCCCGAACTCCCCGGAAAGCTTGTCCAAATCAGGAAAAGTTATTAATCACCCCGTCTCAGCCACTCACCCCCAGCTTCTAACCAACTGGGTCCCCCTGAACTTGTTTTCATTACACGAAATTATAAAAACTATTAAGTCTGGCTCTCCCCTTGACCCTTTCCCCCCCCAAATCCTTCCTTCACTTGACACCCCTTCCCTCACGCTCATTTTAGAGCTTCTGAACAGTTCTTTGAGAGAGGCTGAAGTCCCTAAAGCTTGGAAACATGCCATGGTCTCACCTCTTCCAAAGAAATCTACCGCAGATCCAAACGACCCCTCTAATTTCCGTCCAATCTCGCTGCTGCCCCTTTTCTCCAAAATTTTGGAGAAACATATTGTCTCCCAACTCACTCACTTCACAGAATCCAATCACCTTCTTCACACATCCCAATCCGGTTTTAGGACAGGTTTTTCAACGGAATCCACCTTACTTGGTGTCTCTGAAACCATACGTCGGCAAGTGGATGAAGGGGAGACCGTGGCACTTATATTACTCGACTTAAGTGCCGCATTTGACACGGTCTCCCACACCATCCTCCTTAACACCTTGCAAACCTATGGTATCACAGGACCAGCACTGGCTTGGCTTAGTAGTTTTCTCTCTGAGAGAACTTTTCAAGTATTTTCGGCCACATCCTCTTCTCAACCCCATAATCAACCTTATGGGGTTCCCCAGGGCTCGATACTCAGCCCTTTATTATTTAATTTATACGTCAGTCCCCTTGCCCGTTTAGCCGAACAATCTGGGTTGACAATTTACTCATACGCTGACGACACCCAGATTGTTTACTCACTCTCGGCAAATGCACATTCCAACCCATCTTCCCTCCATTTGGGCCTCTCCAACATTGCCAATTGGATGTTTGAGAATAAGCTAAAACTCAATGGAGGAAAGACGGAATTACTTTTATTTGGAAAACAAACCTCCTTGTGGGGCCCACAACATTGGCCCTCTCAGATGGGGCCGACACCCACCCCCTCTACCAATGCTCGCAACCTGGGCATCATTTTTGATGAAAACCTATCTATGAAACAGCAAACGGTCAGAGTGGCAGCTACGTGTTTTACCATACTCAAGTGGCTAAGGAAAATCAGGTGGATGCTCCCCCAGAATACACTAAAAACTGTAGTCCAAGCTCTAATTACTTCTAGGCTGGACTACGGCAACATCTTATACCTGGGAGTATGCAAGGATGTTACCAAGAAACTCCAAACAGTGCAAAATGAAGCTGTGAGACTGATATGCATGTTACCAAAAAGATCCTCTACGTCATCTGGTCTCCGGAGTCTCCATTGGCTCCGGATTGAACAACGAGCAAAATTTAAAGCTCTATGTTTCATGCATAGAATTAAGGCCGGTAAGGCCCCTGCATATTTGAGCTCCTTGGTTAAACAATACGTCCCTACTAGAACTCTACGCTCCTCGACTCAACATAAGTTCCAGGTACCCAGGATCAATCGAGTTAGACAAGGAGGTCGCTCTTTTTCCTATCTGGCCCCCTTGTTATGGAACTCCCTTCCAATCCAACTCCGCACAAATGAATGCTATTTGCAATTCCGTAAGAACCTGAAGACATGGTTGTTTAACCAATAACTAAACTTCATCTGCTCAACTGTCCCTTCCCCCTTGTTACCTGTTTCAGCCTCTTTCTTAGCGCCGGGAAACCTTAGGGTAGCTGTTGCGCTCTATAAAAATAAATATAATAATAATAATAATAATAATACCCGGAGATATCAACACAGTAAACACAATACTTCAATTGTAAACAGGTAAGTAAGCACAAATACACAGTGGTCTCCAGTGGGAGACCAAACCATATACTAAAGAAGTGGAATACAAACTGCAACCGAAATCTGGACTTTAACCAGGAGACTCAGAAGAGCTTGGGACACAAAAAAACACCCAAGGTAAATACCCAGGAACCCCACTGAGGCTGTTTGCAGAGTGGAAATACAGCCGCGTACTCTATGCGAGTCAATGGGAAAGTTACAGTTGCAGTTTTCAAGGCAGACCATTCCCAGTGCACCCTGAAAAAACACTGTGGAAGACAGAAGGTTGGAGTCACCCCACCGCTGGATACCCCAGTGTACCTACACCAGAGAAGCCTGGTGCATAGGTGCAAAGTGACATCGGAAACCACCATAGACTACGATGGAGAGCTTCATGAAAGATGCCACTGGCAAAAAAGGTGAGGGTCCGGTGGAATCCATGGGTGGATTCTTGAAGAGAAGAACATGCAGGCAGAGGGGACAGAGTCTATGCCACTCGGAAGTGACCAGGAGGCACGCAAAATCAATGAACTACAATGACGGAAGATGCAGGAGTGAGGTCAGTGACCTTGTTGCGCAGCTGTGAGGACCAGAAGACAAACGCTGTGGAGGATCAGGAGCCATTCCTGCGAGGACAAGTCAGAAAACTTGCAGAACAGCGAGAACAGGAGCAGCAGGAATCTTCCTTGGTGCAGTCTCTGTTCCAGGTGAAGTCCAGGTGCCCAGACGGTCGAAGTTAAAGTGGTTTTGGTTTGGAATCTTGTCCTGTGACGAATCTGAAGAGCCACCCACAGGTAAGCCCTTAATTGCTCTAGGCAAAGGGTTGGAACAATTCAAGGGTCCCTCCCAGAGGAGGGGCTTGACATCGATGTCCTTTGTCCAGTTTGGCGTCGGAGCAGGAGCCAAGGGCTTCCTGAACTGGCTCAAACTGGAGTATGCAAAGAGGGCACCAAATGTGCCCTTCAAAGCAGCCTGGTGGCGCTGGAAACCACCCCCACCCAGCCCAATACACTAAGTCCTGCCTGGGAAATGGTCACCTATTGTTCTACCTTCCCCTGCTTGAGTTTAGCTCGGCAGCAGGAGAGCAGAATTGTGTCTATGGTCGGCAGCAGCACTAGCTTGCTGGCAGACCCTGGAAGGCTGTTACCGAGAGTACTGGGGGCTTCCTGGAGGATGTCCCCAGTACTTGGAATCATACCTCCAACATCCCTAACAGTGTTGAGGTATGATTCTCCAGTATTAGGGGTGTCTTTCATAGATTCACATACCTGAATCATTCCCCGTCGTCGGTGTGGGAGTCCCACGGTACATAAAAAAGCAATAATATGCCATGAATATGTAGTAAATACCAATAGAAATAAACCAGGAAGTAAAGTAGCCCATGCTACAGTAGGAAAAACTTCCACATCTATGACTATCTTAGTCATTTTGTATAGTCCAAACTACAGCCAATCAGGCGCCAGCACCCACCAGAATGTTCTCCCCAGAGGCTCAGGCTCTCAGATTTGCTACCGCACGTCGTGTGAAAGGGAGTCTCCCTGAGCTCTGCTCAGTTTTCTCAGCTCTAACTTCAATTGAACTACTTTCAAGGATGTCTTCTAAGAAGTCTCTCTTCAGAGCCTGTGATTGTTGTGGTAAGCTTCGGCTTTTTGAGAAAGATCCACACAAAAAGTGTATCTATTGCCTATACCCAGATCATCAGGCCTCTGACTGTAATATCTGCAGAACCATGCCTCAAAAGACTCTCAGGGATAGAGAGGGTTGTTTACTTCTGTAGTTGAAAAGACTAAAGGATTCTTCTAATCCTGCATCTGAGGTGGGCAGCATTGCCTCTGGTTCAACTGCAGCCTCTAGGAAGAGGCCTGCGCCTGAAGGAATGTCATCATCTAAGGCAAAAGTGACTAAAAAACAACCACCTACTAAGGGACTGGATAAGCCTTCAACATCCAAGGCTGTCCCTTCAGCAAAGGCATGGAGAGCACTTTTGACCCTCATAAGAGAATCTCCATCAAGATTCCTCAGTCATCTGAGAAGAATTTACCACAGACCTCATCTCCTCAAACGGCGATGTCCACTTCAACCTCCTCGTCGACGAGAGCGACGACTGCAGTGACATCGACGGTAACTTTTTCCTCACCTAAACCTCGTATGATTGTCATCGTCAATGTCTTCTCCAACTATGGTATTTGTCTCTGTGAAGCCTTTTCCGTCGACGTCCGTCGTTGACGCCTCGTCGTCGACTCCTCTGAAGGCTCTACCGCCGACGAAAAAGAAATCGTCGACGAGCTCGTCGACGGGCTCCACACCGTCTACGAAGGTAACACCGTCGACGAAGATTGATCCGTCGACGAAAGTAATACCGTCGACGCAGAGTGACCCGTCGACAAAGAGTGTACCATCGACGAAGAGTGTCCCGTCGACGAAGTGTCCCGTCGACGAAGAGTGTCCCGTCGATGAAGAGTGTCCCATCGACGACAAAACCATCGGAAGGGAATCCTCCGTCGACGCCGCAATTATCATCATGCACGGCACTACAGGTTTGGTCTCCGTCGACGGTGTTTCTAATGCCACAACAAGCATCGAGGCAAAAGCGTGAAACAGCAATGCAGTTTTCACCCCTTCGTATTTCACATCAAAAGGTGTCTTCTGAAGTGCCAGACCAACTTTTGGACACTGAAAGTGAGGATGAGATGGTCCAGAATACATTTGGACAAGCAACTAGCCCATCGGAGTTGCATATCAAACTTCAAGACGAAGACTATGATGCTTCTCAATCTCCGGTTCATATATCGACACCAGTGGAAAATAACCCTGTTGCTCAAGTGCCTATGGCTTTGCTATCCAACTTACAATATATGTTGGACGATTACTATAGGAGGTTCCCACCATCAGAGTCAGCAGGTTCTGGGCCGACGACTCCAACTTCTGAAGCACCTCCACCCGTGCTTCCACCGGTGCGTCCGTCTACACAATCACAACCTACTCAAGAAGGAGCTCCGCAGTCTTCGGATGATGAAGACCAAAGGGAAGAAGGAGAAGTGGACGATTTGTCGGAGTGGGATGACTATCAAGTACAATCTCCTTCAACATCTCCTCAGACTACGTCGGCCTCCCCTCCGGTGGATGTGGCTAGTTTTCACTTACTGATGGAGCGTGCAACCAAACGCTTTCATATACAGATGGAATAGACGGAGCAAGACTGTTTCTTGTACGATTTCAAGGATCAGCCCAGACGACAGATAAAAACAATACCCATCATTGATTTCATCTGGCAAGAAGGGATTAAGGTAATGTCAACGCCGGCCTCCATTCCTCCGGTCTTGCCATGCATAGATAAAAAGTATAAAGCTCCTGAAAAATCGCCTGCATGTCTGATCGGACATCCAAAACTTGACTCAGTAATTGTCCAGGCTACCCAGAAGAGGGCCAGAAATCCATCCTCTGCAATTACGGCACCGCCGGACAGGGATGGCAGACGCCTAGACTCAATTGGAAAGCGTTTTTTCCATCATGGATGCAACAACTGTTCGTGCTGCCAATGAATTGGCCATTTTGGGGCGGTACGACCGCCAAATGTGGTCTGACATCGCAGCATTTATCGATCTCCTCCCTGAGCAATCCAAAGCTGAAGCACTTCAAATTCTTCAAGAAGGCCAAAGAATCTCTGAAGAGATTATCGATTCAGCTATAGATGTCGCATCTACAGGATTTCGACAGTTAGCAGGAGCTGCTGTCCTGCGCAGACAGGGGTGGTTACATTCAACTTCTTTCAGGCAAGAAGTCCAAAACAGAGTTTTAGACATGCCATTCGATGGGGAATATTTATTTGGTCCCAAAGTAGAGGAAGCATTACAAACAATTAAAAAGGATACTGAAACAGCAAAATCCTTGGGCACCCTGCAATTCCGCAAGCCGCCCTTTCTAGGAGCAAGAGGACGAGGGACGTCCTCCAATAGAGGTGGATACCAACAACAATCCACGTATAGACAAAGTAACCAGCGCTATCAGACACAGCGCTACCAGTCTTATGGGCAGAAAAGATCAACCTACACCCAGAACAGGGGTAAGACAAACTACCGCAGCAAAGACAAGCGCCAATGAGTCTTTTCACCTGCCACCACCAATTCTCCACCCTCACAAAAAACTTGGCGGAAGAATATCAAAATTTTACTCCAACTGGCAGTCAATAACAACAGACAAAGGGGTCCTGGATATTGTGGCCAGGGGCCATGCCCTAGAATTCGAAAAATTCCCTCCAAATGTTCCGCCAAAAGGACCGCCTCCAGCTCACCTGAAGGAGCTGTTTGCCCAAATCAAGGTGATGATAAAAAAAGGAGCGATCGAGAGTGTTCCACAGAAGATGAGAGGAATGGGGTTTTACTCCAGGTTCTTCCTAGTAAAGAAAAAGAACGGGGAGTGGCGCCCGATCCTCGATCTTCGCGCTCTGAACAAATATCTAAAGAAATTGACATTCCGGATGTTGTCGCTTCAGGAAATATTAAATCTTCTAGCAGCAGGAGATTGCATGGTCACCTTAGATCTCCAGGATGCATATTTCCACATCCCCATTCTTCCTCGCCACAGGAAATTCCTTCGCTTCAGGGTGGCTGGCAGGGACTACCAATTCAAGGTCCTTCCCTTTGGTTTACGGTCAGCTCCAAGAGTATTTACAAAAGTTTTAGCTCCAGTGGCTGCGCACCTCCGGCTGGAGGGAATAAAAATTTTCCCATACCTAGACAACTGCCTTATAAAGGCCAGTTCTCACGAAACCGTTCATCGACACCTACAACAGTGTCTGCACCTATTTCAGTCTCTAGGCCTGACAATCAACTTCAGCAAATCCCAAATGCAATCGTCTCAAAGAAGGGCCTTCTTAGGAGCGACTCTGGACACTCAAAAACTCAGAGCTTTCGTCTCAAAAGAGAGACAGATAAAAATTAGTCGGCTAGCACAAGATCTGAGGCAAAGAAAGTCAGTTTCAGTCGGACTGTACAAGTCTTTTCTAGGGATGGCTTCGGCTTGTATTCCATTACTTCCAAATTGCCGGCTCCGAATGAGGCCGCTTCAGGAGGAACTGACCTTACAGTGGCAACAGGTTTCGGGCACTTTCGAGGACCTCATTCAAATCACGCCACTCATGAAGAAGTCTCTTCTCTGGTGGACACAGATGAGTCATCTGAGGCAGGGGTGCGCGTTCCTTCAAGACGCACCGAGTCTAACCATCACTACAGATGCGTCCCTCGAGAGCTGGGGGGGCTCATCTACAAGGCCTCACGATCAGCGGCAAATGGGCTGCGCAGCAAAAACGGTGGCACATCAACCGTTTAGAACTGAGAGCCATTTTTCTTGCACTCAAGGCGTTTTGTGCCATCATTCAGGATGCCAATGTGTTGATACGAACAGACAACACAACAAGCATGCACTACGTCAACAAGCAGGGAGGAACACGATCTCTTCTCCTGTCTCAAGAGGCGCAGGATTTATGGACATGGGCTCTTCACCACAATGTAAATCTGCAAGCAGTGCATGTTCCGGGGACAGACAACGTCCTCGCGGACGCGCTCAGCAGAACAACGGTCACCACCCACGAATGGGAGCTTCACCAGGAGACAGTGGAACACATATTTCATCAGTGGGGTTGGCCAGACCTAGATCTATTTGCGACAAGGACCAACAGCAAATGCCAAATCTTCGCAAGCTGGCATCCCCACAAGAACTCTCTGGGGAATGCGTTCTCCATCAATTGGTCTCTGACGTTTGCGTACGCTTTCCCACCGATTCCACTAGTCCCAAGGTTCTGCGGAAGATGAAGAAGGAACCTTGCCGACTAATCCTGATTGCGCCCAGATTGCCGCGCCAATATTGGTTTACAGAGCTCCTCCTACTGTCCGAGTGCAAGCCAATTCAGTTACATCCAATCCCGAACTTGCTCAGCATTCAGGAATGACAAGTCTTCCATCCGGACCCAGCATCTCTGAGATTAGCGGCCTGGCTCCTGAACACCGTGAGTTCGCACACCTAAACATCCCGGAGGACTGTAAAGAGGTGTTGGCCAAGGCTAGAGCGCCTGCTACCATCAAGACGTATAGTCTGAAATGGAAGCGCTTCTGCATCTGGTGCCGTTCAGCAGGGGTTCACCCTTTTTTGGCAAAACCTGAAGAAATTCTTCCTTTTTTCCTGCAGTTAGCACGAACAGGTCTGTCTCATGCTACCTTAAAGGTGTTTCTGGCTGCAATATCCAGATATCGACAGAATGGGACCAATTCTCTGTACTCAGCAAGGATTATCCAACAATTCTTCAGAGGCCTCTTTAGAATGTTCCCTCCTGTGCGCCGTCCGCCTCCTTCGTGGCATCTAAATGTGGTCCTAGCTCAACTCATGCGTCACCCATTCGAGCCCATCCACAAAGCCGACTTGAAGTACCTTTCGTGGAATGTATCACTGCTCTTGGCTTTAACATCCTCCAGGAGGGTTAGTGATATCCAAGCTTTCACTGTGCACCATCCTTTCCTGCAATTCACAAGTGACTCTGTGATACTTCGCACAAATCCAAAATACATTCCGAAAGTACCTTCGGATTTCCATCTCAACGAACCTATTGTTCTTAAGTCGTTCTTTCCAGACCCGCAAACACCTGCGGAAAGAGCGTTGCACTTGCTTGACATTAAAAGATGTCTTAAATTCTACCTACAAAGAACATCTACTCTACGCACTTCTGACCAGTTGTTCATTACCTACGGTGCGATTCGTAAGGGGAAGGCAGTTTCAAAACAGACTATTTCAAGATGGATCTCTGCTGCCATTGCCTTTTGCCATGCACAGGCTGGGAGACCTTTACTGTCAGCGCCCAGAGCGCACTCTACAAGAGCGGTCTCTTCATCTACGGCCTTATTTGCTGGAGTCCCTCTTCAGCAGATCTGCAAAGCGGCTACTTGGGCTAGTCGCCATACCTTTACCAGACATTACTGTCTAGAATCAATCAGCGAGGCTGATACTTCTGTGGGTCGAGCTGTTCTGCGGAATCTATTTCACTAAGGTGAGCCTCTGTTTCCCACCTCCTTGTTTCTGCTGTCAGACGCTTCTTATGTTCTGTTCACACATATTTCCATGATTGCATTATGTTATGCTTAATACGATATGTGTATTTTCACTTTGCATTGTTGTATGCGTTACTTGCTGACAAGCTTGGCTTCATTAGCGTCTGCCCAGCAAGGATATGTACTGCTAGCTACTCTGATTCAGGCATATGAATCTATGAAAGACACCCCTAATACTGGAGAAGAACAATAGTTACTTATCTGTAATCTGTGGTTCTCCAGTATTGGTGTCTTTCATAGATTCACATGCAACCCGCCCACCTCCCCTCAGAGGCTTTTAGGCTATAAGGGTTTTACCTACACTCCTGCGAGAAAATCTGAGAGCCTGAGCCTCAGGGGAGAACATTCTGGTGGGTGCTGGCGCCTGATTGGCTGTAGTTTAGACTATACAAAATGACTAAGATAGTCATAGATGTGGAGGTTTTTCCTACTGTAGCATGGGCTACTTTACTTCCTGGTTTATTTCTATTGGTATTTACTACATATTTATGGCATATTATTGCTTTTTTATATACCGTGGGACTCCCACTCCGACGACGGGGAATGATTTAGGCATGTGAATCTATGAAAGACACCAATACTGGAGAACCACAGATTACAGGTAAGTAACTATTGTTCTTCCAACATGTTTGAAGCCCAGGTTCGGCACAGTTGATGTATAATTAGCCATCGCGTAATGACGCATGGCCACTATTATAAGCCCAATTTATAAACAAGGTGCGAGGTCTGCGCCGAAAAACTATCGCATGATAGCCCTGATTGACATAAAGGCAAAATACTTTGCGGGGCTCATCTTAAATGACCTAGTCACTTGGGCTGAAGAGAATCACATAATCCCGCCAACACAAACAGGGTTTTGGAAAGGGAAAGGTACAATAACCAATATAATGGCGTTGACCTTGCTCATGGATGCAGCTAAACAGGGAAAATTCCCAATTTTTCTTTGCTTCATAGACTTTGTAGCTGCGTTCAACCACGTTCACCGAACAAAACTTTAGCAAAAAATGGTTGGTTGGGGATACCTTCAACTCTCCTACACATATTAAGGAACCTGCATACTAATACATGGGTCAGGATAAAGCTCGGCGAAGGTCTACATATATAAAAAAAAAAATCCTACTACAGAAGGGCTAAAACAAGGGTGCATTCTAGCCCCCTTGCTTTTAGATCTTTTCTTAGCGGACCTTCCGGGGGAGCTGAACAGTTGTGTAGCCCACGCACCAAAACTAGGGAATACGACTTTGTCAAACCTGCTATACGCGACAACCTCGTTTTGATAAGTCTGACCCCAATTGGACTTCAGCACCTACTGAACCCAACTTACAGATTCTCTCAAGAAAATGCACTAAAAAAAACCTTCAACAAAACAAAAATTATGGCAGTCAATTATCACAAGAAGAAACATCTTAATTGGTTTCTCGACGGCTATTGTTTGGATGAAGCAGCAAGCTACATGTACCTAGGGGTAATACTGGATCAAAACACTTCATCAAAACGGCAAATAGAAGGAGAAGCTTTTACCGGATCTGACGCTTGACCCTCTGCTAAGGGTTCTGCAAGCTAAACTCCAGCCAACAATAACTTACGGGAGTGAAAGGATGAAGGGAAAAGACACAACAACCCTTGACAACATAATATCCAACTCTTACTGAGTGATCTTTCAACTCCAACAGCTCAAATCCGGCTGGAATTTGGCTTAGAAAACGAAGGGGAGCATATGTGAAATGTAGGCATAAGATCAGAGGCGATGAAAAAGGAACCCTGAATGACCAACTTTAGATGGAACTTTCTCGTCCAGGAAAAGCACCAGCAAGTCTTTACCTCCAGGAATCAATTATACTTTAAAGATCAGGCAAGACCTGGCCCAAGTCATCCTTGTGGCTCCGGACTGGGCACGAAGATACTGGTATCCCGAGCTACTCAGCATGTCAGTCGATACCCCGATTCATCTGCCTCTTTAGGAGGACCGTCTGTCGCAGCAGCAGGGGACGGTCCTCCACCCGAACCTGTCCAGTCTCCACCTACATGCGTGGAGATTGAGCGGCGGCAGTTGAGGCCATTTGACTTGCCTCCTGAAGTTTGCAATGTGATTCTGGCTACCAGGCGTTCCTCCTCAAAAGCGGTATACGCCTGCAGGTGGAATAAATTTGTGACATGGTGCACAGCAAAGGCTGTGGATCCACTCTCTGCCCCCCTTTCGAAGGCTCTCCTCTTCCTTCTTTCTCTTGCCCAGTAGGGCTCTGCTCTGGGCACTATCAAGGGCTACCTCTCGGCCATTTCAGCCTTCTTAAGGCTTCCTGATCAGCCTTCTGTTTTTAAGTCCCCTGTTGTAAATAGATTCTTGAAAGGCATCACATGCATGTTTCCTCCTGTTCCCTTCGTGATGCCTCAGTGGGACTTGAATCTTGTTCTAACATATCTGATGTGCGCTCCCTTTGAACCACTTCATAACTGTCCTCTTTGTCTTCTGACTCTTAAAACTGCATTCCTGGTTGCCATCACCTCTGCCAGGAGAGTGAGTGAGCTCCAGGCTCTAGCTTCAAAACCTCCTTTCCTCTATGTCCATCCGGACAAAGTTGTTCTGAGGACTTGTCCTTCTTTTCTGCCTCTGTGGAGCAAGGTCTCTTCAGCAATGGGGAGAGCCTTGGTTAGATCTATTCGCCACCGAAGAGAACGCGCAATGTCATCAGTTCTGCATGATGGAATTTCCAAGGCGGCACTTGCTCGGCTATGCTTTTCGGCGCGAGTGGAACTGCGGTCTGTTGTACGCCTTTCCGCCTATACGACTTCTGCCCAGAGTGCTGAAGAAGATCAGGCGAGACCGGGCCCAAGTCATCCTTGTGGCTCCAGACTGGGCACGAAGATACTGGTATCTCGAGCTACTCAACATGTCAGTCGATCCCACGATTCGTCTACCTCTTCAGGAGGACCTTCTGTCACAGCAGCAGGGGACGGTCCTCCACCCGAACCTTTCCAGTCTCCAACTACATGCGTGGAGATTGAGCGGCGGCAGTTGAGCCCATTTGACTTGCCTCCTGAAGTTTGCAATGTGATTCTGGCTACCAGGCGTCCCTCCACAAAAACGGTATATGCCTGCAGGTGGAACAAATTTGTGGCATGGTGCACAGCAAAGGCTGTTGTTCCACTCTCTGCCCCCCTTTCAGAGGTTCTCCTCTTCCTTCTTTTTCTTGCCAGGTAGGGTTCTGCTCTGGGCACTATCAAGGACTACCTCTCGGCCATTTCAGCCTTCTTAAGGCATCCTGATCAGCCTTCTCTTTTCAAGTCCCCTTTTGTAAATAGATTCTTGAAAGGCATCACACACATGTTTCCTCCTGTTCCCTTCATGATGCCTCAGTGGGACTTGAATCTTGTTCTAACATATCTGATGTGCGCTCCCTTTGAGCCACTTCATAACTGTCCTCTTTGTCTTCTGACTCTTAAAACTGCATTCCTGGTTGCCATCACCTCTGCCAGGAGAGTGAGTGAGCTCCAGGCTCTAGCTTCAAAACCTCCTTTCCTCTATGTCCATCCGGACAAAGTTGTTCTGAGGACTTGTCCTTCTTTTCTGCCTAAGGTTGTCACAGCCTTTCACATCGGGCAGTCCATCACCTTGCCCACCTTCTTTCCGCCACCGCATCCCTCGAAAGAGGAAGAGAGGCTCCATCTGGACCCAAAACGTGCACTCTCCTATCTAGATCGCACACGCCAGTTCCGGGTGGACGACCAGCTCTTTGTTGGTTACGTGGGCGCTAAGAAGGGACGGGCGCTGCACAAACAGACCATCTCTCGGTGGGTCGTCTTGTGCATCAAGGTTTGCTACTCCTTGGCGAAAAAGGAGCCTCCTGTTGGGCTGCGCGCCCATTCCACTCAGGCCACGGCAGCTATTACTACCCTGGGTCGGGGAGTCCCCTTGCAGAACATCTGCCAGGCAGCTACCTGGGCCTCGCTGCACACGTTTGCTAGACACTACTGCCTGGACAGCCAAGTCCGGAGAGATGGCTTTTTCGGCTGTTCCATTCTCCAGGACTTTCTGGTGTGATCTTGGTTTGCAGACCCACCACCGGGGTTGGTATTGCTGGGGTATCTATTCTAAGGTAAGGAATCTAACACTAACCTGTTTCTTTCAGATGCACAAGTTACTTACCTTCGGTAACGATATATATATCTGTAAGAAACAGTAGTTAGTGGTAGATTCCTTACCGCCCCACCCATCTTACCCGTTCTGCGAACCAATATCTAGGGTTAAGGACATCCCTTTCAGGGCCCTAGTTTCATGGCACCAGTGTCAGTTTCTGTCATGGCTCTGCATTCCTGGCGCGGAAAGCTATGTACAGAACTGACGTCAGCGCGTGAGGGCGGCGTCTAAGTACTCTGACGACGTCATCCCGGCAATAAAGACGCCGACGACGGGCGTGGAGCCGCAGATGACGCCTAGCGACCCGCAGAGGTACTACTGACGAAAACTTTCCGGATCCAGTCTGACGCCTGGGGATATTCTAAGGTAAGGAATCTAACACTAACTACTGTTTAATACAGATATATTGTTACCGAAGGTAAGTAACTTGTGCGATAGACACTGCATGCACACTAAATGTAACAGAAGCAGGAACAAACAAGCATTTACAAATCAATAGGTCTCGCAACTGCGAGTTTTAGAGCTATTGGTATTGTAAATGGCAATGCATTTTGAAAAATCAATAACTATTATAATTTATAATAGTAATTTTCCACCAGTACCATAACTACCACTATCATTATTATTACTATCACCACAGAGTAGTAATAATTGTAGTGGTGGGTATGGTACTTGTGGTGGTGGTAGTGTTACTGGTGGTGGTGGTACTGGTGGCGTTAGTGGCGGTGGTACTGGTGGTCAACGTGGATTTTATTTCATTACTTATGCTAGTCTTGGAATATTTTTAAACAAAAACTAACAAACATCATTTGCATCGCCAATAGCTCAAACTTTTAGTAATGCCAGCCCTATTGCACTGCAAATGCTTGTTTTATGTTGCATGCTTGAGGTGCATCATCTACTTCCCAAAATACAATCTTAGATTTGTAGACACTCGTAACAGTTGTAGAAGGCAGTTGTTCAGCCAGTGTAAGGCTAATAGCTCACACTACTTTGCATTTTGATACCTGAAGTTTTAAATTACAATAAATGTAGTAGACCTCAGGCAGGAGACTTGAGTTACCAGTAACTGTGGAAAGAGCAATAACTTTAGAAACTGGTTCTTTATTTCACATTTTCTGTGGTGTGAAGGTTACTTAACTGTTTTATTGCGTTTGAATGGGCACAATGGGGCTTATTTACAAGTCCCTTGCTTCACTTTTTGTGTGGGAAAAAGTGACGCAGTGGCGGCGCAGGCGGCTTGTAAATAAGCCCCAATGTCCTGTTTCTCTGGCTCTAAAGCAGCTCTGCTGACCTGGTTCTGTGGCTCTAGAGCGGCTCTGCTGACCTGGTTCTCTGGCTCTACTGCAGCTTTGCTGGCCTAGTTCTCTGGCTCTACTGCAGCTTTGCTGGCCTAGTTCTCTGGCTCTAGAGCAGCTCTGCTGACCTGGTTCTCTGGGTCTACAACAGCTCTGCTGACCTGGTTCTCTGGCTTTACAGCAGCTCTGCTGACCTGGTTCTATAACTCCACAGCAGCTCTGCTGACCTGGTTCTCTCCCTCTAAAGCAGCTCTGCTGACTTCGTTTTCTGGCTCTAGAGCAGCCCTGCTGACCTGGTTCTCTGGATCTAAAGCAGCTCTGCTGACCTGGTTCTCTGGCTCCAAGGCAGCTCTGCTGACCTGGTTCCCTCCCTCTAACTCTGCTGATCTGGTTTCTCTATTCTACAGCAGCTCTGCTGACTTGGTTCTCTGGCTCTAGAGCAGCTCTGCTGACTTGGTTCTTAGGCTCTAAAGCAGCTCTGCTCACCTGGTTCTCTGGCTCGAAGGCAGCTCTGCTGACCTGGTTCTCCCCCTCTAAAGCAGCTCTGCTGACCTGGTTTCTCTGGCTCTACAGCAGCTCTGCTGACCTGGTTCTCTGGCTTTGAAGCAGCTCTGCTGACCTGGTTCTCTGGATCTAAAGCAGCTCTGCTGACCTCGTTCTATGGCTCGAAAGAAGCTCTGCTGACCTGGTTCTCTGGCTCTAGAGCAGCTCTACTGACCCGGTTCTCTAGCTCTAAAGCAGCTCTGCTGACCTCGTTCTCTGGCTCTAAAGCAGCTCTGCTGACCTGGTTCTCTGTTTCTAAAGCAGCTCTGCTGAACTGGTTCTCTGGTTCTAAAGCAGCTCTGCTGAACTGGTTTCTCTGGCTCCACAGTAGCTCTGCTGACCTGGTTCTCTGGCTCTGGAGCAGCTCTGCTAACCTGGTTCTTAGGCTCTACAACAGCTCTGCTGACCTGGTTCTCTGGCTCTAGAGCAGCTCTGCTGACCTGGTTCTCTGGCTCTAAAGCAGCTCTGCTGACCTGGTTCCTCTGGCACTACAGCAGCTCTGCTGACCTGGTTCTCTGCCTCTAGAGTAGCTCTGCTGACCTGGTTCTCTGGCTCTAAAGCATCTGTGCTGACCTGGTTCTCTGGCTCTAGAGCAGCGCTGCTGACCTGGTTCTTAGGCTCTAGAGCAGCTCTGCTGACCTGGTCCTCTGGCTCTACAACGGCTCTGCTGACCTGGTTCTATTGTTCTAAAGCAGCTCTGCTGCCCTGGTTGTCTGGCTCTAGAGCAGCTCTGCTGTCCTGGTTCTCTGGCTCTAGAGCAGCTCTGCTGACCTGGTTCTCCGGCTCTAGAGCAGCTCTGCTGACCTGGTTGTCTGGCTCTAAAGCAGCTCTGCTGACCTTATTCTCTCCCTTCAAAGCAGCTCTGCTGGCCTTGTTTCTCTGGCTCTACAGCAGCTCTGCTGACCTGGTTCTCTGGCTCTAGAGCAGCTCTAATGACATGGTTCTAAGCGCTAGAACAGCTCTTCTGACTTGGTTCTTAAGCTCTAAAGCAGCTCTGCTTACCTGGTTCTCTGGCTCTAATGTAACTCTGCTGACCCTGTTCTCTCCCTCTAAAGCAGTTTCCTGACCTGGTTTCTCTGGCTCCACAGCAGCTCTGCTGACCTGGTTCTCTGGCTCTGGAGCAGCTCTGCTGACCTGGTTCTTAGGCTCTACAACAGTTCTGCTGACCTGATTCTCTGGCTCTAGAGTAGCTCTGCTGACCTGGTTCTCTCCCCCTAAAGCACCTCTGCTGACTTGGTTCCATGGCTCTAAAGCAGCTCTGCTGACCTGGGTCTCTGGCTGTGAAGGGCTCTGCTGACCTGGTTCTCTGGCTCTAAAGCAGCTCTGCTGGCCTAGTTCTATGGCTCTAAAGCAGCTCTGCTGAACTGGTTCTCTGGCTTTGAAGCAGCTCTGCTGACCTGGTTCTCTGGCTCTAGAGCAGCTCTGCTGACCTGGTTCTCTCCCTCTAAAGCAGCTCTACTGACTTGGTTCTCTGGCTCTAAAGCAGCTCTGCTGACCTGGTTCTCTCTCTCTTAGGCAGCTATGCTGACCTGGTTTCTCTGGCCCTACAGCAGCTCTGCTGACTTGGTTCTTTGGCTCTGAAGCTGCTCTGCTGATCTGGTTCTTAGGCTCTAGAACAGCTCTGCTGACCTGGTTCTCTGGCTCTAGAGCGGCTCAGCTGACCTGGTTCTCTGGCTCTAGAGCAGCTCTGCTGACCTGGTTCTTAGGGTCTAGAGCAGCTCTGCTGACCTGGTGCTCTCCCTCTAAAGCAGCTCTGCTGACCTGGTTTCTCTGGCTCTACAACAGCGCTGCTGACCTGGTTTCTCTGGTTCTACAGCAGCTCTGCTGACCTGGTTCTTTGGCTCAAGAGCAGCTCTGCTAACCTGGTTCTCTGGCTCTAACGCACCTCTGCTGACCTGGTTCTCTGGCTCTAAAGCAGCTCTGCTGACCTGGTTCTCTAACTCTAGAGCAGCTCTGCTGACCTGGTTCTTAGGCTCTAGAGCAGCTCTGCTGACCTGGTCCTCTGGCTCTACAATGGCTCTGCTGACCTGGTTCTATGGCTCTAAAGCAGCTCTGCTACCCTGGTTGTCTGACTCTGGAGCAGCTCTGCTGACCTGGTTCTCTGGCTCTAGAGCAGCTCTGCTGACCTGGTTCTCTGGCTCTAGAGCAGCTCTGCTGACCTGGTTCTCTGGCTCTAAAGCAGCTCTGCTGACCCGATTCTCTGGCTCTAAAGCAGCTCTACTGACCTGATCCTCTCTCCAAAGCAGCTCTGCTGGCCTGGTTTCTCTGGCTCTACAACGGCTCTGCTGACCTGGTTCTCTGGCTCTACAGCAGCTCTGCTGACCTGGTTCTATGGCTCTACAGCAGCTCTGCTGACCTTGTTCTCTGGCTCTAAAGCATCTCTGCTGACCTGGTTCTCTCCTTCTAAAGTAGTTCTGCTGACCTGGTTTCTCTGGCTCTACAGCAGCTCTGCTGACCTGGTTCTCTGGCTCTAGAGTAGCTCTGCTGACCTGGTTTTCTGGCTCTAGAGCAGCTCTGCTGACCTGGTCCTCTGGCTCTATAATGGCTCTGCTGACCTGATTCTCTGGCTCTAGAGCAGCTCCGCTGATCTGTTTCTATGGCTCTGCTGACATGGTTCTTAGGCTCTAAAGCGGCTCTGCTGACCTGGTTCTCTGGCTCGAAGGCAGCTCTGCCGACCTGGTTCTCTCCCTCTAAAGCAGCTCTGCTGACCAGGTTCTTAGGCTCTAGAGCATCTCTGCTGACTTGGTTCTCTGGCTCTAAAGCAGCTCTGATGACCTGGTTCTAAAGCAGCTCTGCTGACCTGGTTTCTCTGGCTCCACAGCAGCTCTGCTGACCTGGTTCTCTGGCTCTGGAGCATCTCTGCTGACCTGGTTCTTAGCCTCTAGAGCAGCTCTGCTGACCTGGTTCTCTGGCTCTGGAGCAGCTCTGTTGACCTGGTTCTTAGGCTCTAAAGCAGATCTGCTGACCTGGTTCTCTGGCTATGAAGCAGCTCTTCTGACCTGGTTCTCTGGCTCTAAAGCAGCTCTGCTGACTTGGTTCTCTGGCTCTAAAGCAGCTCTGCTGACCTGGTTCTCTCTCTCTCTGTTAAGCAGCTCTGCTGACCAGGTACTCTCCCTCTAAAGCAGCTATGCTGACCTGGTGGTTTCTCTGGCTCCACAGCAGCTCTGCTGACCTGGTTCTCTGGCTCCACAGCAGCTCTGCTGACCTGGTTCTTAGGCCCTAGAGCAGCTCTGCTGACCTGGTTCTCTGTCTCTAGAGCAGTTCTGCTGACCTGGTTCTCTTGCTCTAGAGCAGCTCTGCTGACCTGGTTCTCTCCTTCTAAAGTAGTTCTGCTGACCTGGTTTCTCTGGCTCTACAGCAGCTCTGCTGACCTGGTTCTCTGGCTCTAGAGCAGCTCTGCTGACCTGGTTTTCTGGCTCTCGAGCAGCTCTGCTGACCTGGTCCTCTGGCTCTATAATGGCTCTGCTGACCTGATTCTCTGGCTCTAGAGCAGCTCTGCTGATCTGGTTCTATGGCTCTAAAGCAGCTCTGCTGCCCTAGTTCTCTGGCTCTAGAGAAGCTCTGCTGACCTGGTTCTCTGGCTTTAAAGCAGCTCTGCTGACCTGGTTCTCTGGCTCTACAGCAGCTCTGCTAACCTGGTTCTCTGGCTCTAGAGCATCTCTAATGACATGGTTCTTGGGCTGTAGAGCAGCTCTGCTGATCTGGTTCTATGGCTCTAAGGCAGCTCTGCTGAACTGGTTCTAAGGCTTTGAAACAGCTCTGGTGACCTGGTTCTCTGGCTTTGAAGCAGCTCTGCTGACCTGGTTCTCTGGCTCTAAAGCAGCTCTGCTGACCTGGTTCTCTGGCTCTAGAGCAGCTCTGCTGACCTGGTTTTCTCCCTCTAAAGCAGCTCTGCTGACTTGGTTCTCTGGCTCTAAAGCAGCTCTGCTGACCTGGTTCTCTCTCTCTTAGGCAGCTCTGCTGACCTGGTTTCTCTGGTTCTACAGCAGCTCTTCTGATTTGGTTCTCTGGCTCTAGAGCTGCTCTGCTGACCTGGTTCTTAGGCTCTAGAGAAGCTCTGCTGACCTGTTCTCTGGCTCTAAAGCGGCTCTGCTGACCTGGTTCTCTGGCTCTAGAGCAGCTCTGCTGACCTGGTTCTCAGGCTCTAAGGCAGCTCTGCCCTCCTGGTTCTCTCCCTCTAAAGCGGCTCTGCTGACCTGGTTCTCTGGCTCTAGAGCAGCTCTGCTGACCTGGTTCTCAGGCTCTAAGGCAGCTCTGCCCTCCTGGTTCTCTCCCTCTAAAGCAGCTCTGCCGACCTGGTTCTCTCCCTCTAAAGCAGCTCTGCTGACCAGGTTCTTAGGCTCTAGAGCATCTCTGCTGACTTGGTTCTCTGGCTCTAAAGCAGCTCTGATGACCTGGTTCTAAAGCAGCTCTGCTGACCTGGTTTCTCTGGCTCCACAGCAGCTCTGCTGACCTGGTTCTCTGGCTCTGGAGCATCTCTGCTGACCTGGTTCTTAGCCTCTAGAGCAGCTCTGCTGACCTGGTTCTCTGGCTCTGGAGCAGCTCTGCTGACCTGGTTCGTAGGCTCTAGAGCAGCTCTACTGACCTGGTTTCTCTGGCTCTACAGCAGCTCTGCTGACCTGGTTCTTAGGCTCTAAAGCAGATCTGCTGACCTGGTTCTCTGGCTTTGAAGCAGCTCTTCTGACCTGGTTCTCTGGCTCTAAAGCAGCTCTGCTGACTTGGTTCTCTGGCTCTAAAGCAGCTCTGCTGACCTGGTTCTCTCTCTCTCTGTTAAGCAGCTCTGCTGACCTGGTACTCTCCCTCTAAAGCAGCTCTGCTGACCAGGTTCTTAGGCTCTAGAGCAGCTCTGCTGACTTGGTTCTCTGGTTCTAAAGCAGCTATGCTGGCCTGGTGGTTTCTCTGGCTCCACAGCAGCTCTGCTGACCTGGTTCTCTGGCTCCACAGCAGCTCTGCTGACCTGGTTCTTAGGCCCTAGAGCAGCTCTGCTGACCTGGTTCTCTGTCTCTAGAGCAGTTCTGCTGACCTGGTTCTCTGTCTCTAGAGCAGCTCTGTTGACCTGGTTCTCTTGCTCTAGAGCAGCTCTGCTGACCTGGTTCTCTCCTTCTAAAGTAGTTCTGCTGACCTGGTTTCTCTGGCTCTACAGCAGCTCTGCTGACCTGGTTCTCTGGCTCTAGAGCAGCTCTGCTGACCTGGTTTGTTGGCTCTCGAGCAGCTCTGCTGACCTGGTCCTCTGGCTCTATAATGGCTCTGCTGACCTGATTCTCTGGCTCTAGAGCAGCTCTGCTGATCTGGTTCTATGGCTCTAAAGCAGCTCTGCTGCCCTGGTTCTCTGGCTCTAGAGAAGCTCTGCTGACCTGGTTCTCTGGCTTTAAAGCAGCTCTGCTGACCTGGTTCTCTGGCTCTACAGCAGCTCTGCTAACCTGGTTCTCTGGCTCTAGAGCATCTCTAATGACATGGTTCTTGGGCTGTAGAGCAGCTCTGCTGATCTGGTTCTATGGCTCTAAGGCAGCTCTGCTGAACTGGTTCTAAGGCTTTGAAACAGCTCTGGTGACCTGGTTCTCTGGCTTTGAAGCAGCTCTGCTGACCTGGTTCTCTGGCTCTAAAGCAGCTCTGCTGACCTGGTTCTCTGGCTCTAGAGCAGCTCTGCTGACCTGGTTTTCTCCCTCTAAAGCAGCTCTGCTGACTTGGTTCTCTGGCTCTAAAGCAGCTCTGCTGACCTGGTTATCTCTCTCTTAGGCAGCTCTGCTGACCTGGTTTCTCTGGTTCTACAGCAGCTCTTCTGATTTGGTTCTCTGGCTCTAGAGCTGCTCTGCTGACCTGGTTCTTAGGCTCTAGAGAAGCTCTGCTGACCTGTTCTCTGGCTCTAAAGCGGCTCTGCTGACCTGGTTCTCTGGCTCTAGAGCAGCTCTGCTGACCTGGTTCTCAGGCTCTAAGGCAGCTCTGCCCTCCTGGTTCTCTCCCTCTAAAGCAGCTCTGCTGACCAGGTTCTTAGGCTCTAGAGCATCTCTGCTGACTTGGTTCTCTGGCTCTAAAGCAGCTCTGCTGACCTGGCTCTAAAGCAGCTCTGCTGACCTGGTTTCTCTGGCTCCACAGCAGCTCTGCTGACCTGGTTCTCTGGCTCTGGAGCACCTCTGCTGACCTGGTTCTTAGCCTCTAGAGCAGCTCTGCTGACCTGGTTCTCTGGCTCTGGAGCAGCCCTGCTGACCTGGTTCTTATGCTCTAGAGCAGCTCTACTGACCTGGTTTCTCTGGCTCTACAGCAGCTCTGCTGACCTGGTTCTTAGGCTCTAGAGCAGCTCTGCTGACCTGGTCCTCTGGCTCTATAACGGCTCTGCTGACCTGATTTTATGGCTCTAAAGCAGCTCTGCTGCCCTGGTTCTCTGGCTCTAGAGCAGCTCTGCTGACCTGGTTCTCTGGCTCTAGAGCAGCTATGCTGACCTGGTTCTCTGGCTCTAGAGCTGTTCTGCTGACCTGGTTCTCTGGCTCTAAAGCAGCTCTGCTGACCTGGTTCTTTGACTCTAAAGCAGCTACGCTGACCTGGTTCTCTGGCTTTGAAGCAGCTCTGCTGACCTGGTTCTCTGGCTCTAAAGCAGCTCTGCTGGCCTCGTTCTATGGCCCTAAAGCAGCTCTGCTGACCTGGTTCTCTGGCTTTGAAGCAGCTCTTCTGACCTGGTTCTCTGGCTCTAGAGCAGCTCTGCTGACCTGGTTTTCTCCCTCTAAATCAGCTCAGCTGACTTGGTTCTCTGGCTCTAAAGCAGCTCTGCTGACCTGGTTCTTTGACTCTAAAGCAGCTACGCTGACCTGGTTCCCTGGCTTTGAAGCAGCTCTGCTGACCTGGTTCTCTGGCTCTAAAGCAGCTCTGCTGACCTGGTTCTCTCTCTCTCTGTTAAGCAGCTCTGCTGACCTGGTACTCTCCCTCTAAAGCAGCTCTGCTGACCAGGTTCTTAGGCTCTAGAGCAGCTCTGCTGACTTGGTTCTCTGGTTCTAAAGCAGCTATGCTGGCCTGGTGGTTTCTCTGGCTCCACAGCAGCTCTGCTGACCTGGTTCTCTGGCTCCACAGCAGCTCTGCTGACCTGGTTCTTAGGCCCTAGAGCAGCTCTGCTGACCTGGTTCTCTGTCTCTAGAGCAGTTCTGCTGACCTGGTTCTCTGTCTCTAGAGCAGCTCTGTTGACCTGGTTCTCTGGCTCTAAAGCAGCTCTGCTGACTTGGTTCTCTGGCTCTAAAGCAGCTCTGCTGACCTGGTTCTCTCTCTCTCTGTTAAGCAGCTCTGCTGACCTGGTACTCTCCCTCTAAAGCAGCTCTGCTGACCAGGTTCTTAGGCTCTAGAGCAGCTCTGCTGACTTGGTTCTCTGGTTCTAAAGCAGCTATGCTGGCCTGGTGGTTTCTCTGGCTCCACAGCAGCTCTGCTGACCTGGTTCTCTGGCTCCACAGCAGCTCTGCTGACCTGGTTCTTAGGCCCTAGAGCAGCTCTGCTGACCTGGTTCTCTGTCTCTAGAGCAGTTCTGCTGACCTGGTTCTCTGTCTCTAGAGCAGCTCTGTTGACCTGGTTCTCTTGCTCTAGAGCAGCTCTGCTGACCTGGTTCTCTCCTTCTAAAGTAGTTCTGCTGACCTGGTTTCTCTGGCTCTACAGCAGCTCTGCTGACCTGGTTCTCTGGCTCTAGAGCAGCTCTGCTGACCTGGTTTGTTGGCTCTCGAGCAGCTCTGCTGACCTGGTCCTCTGGCTCTATAATGGCTCTGCTGACCTGATTCTCTGGCTCTAGAGCAGCTCTGCTGATCTGGTTCTATGGCTCTAAAGCAGCTCTGCTGCCCTGGTTCTCTGGCTCTAGAGAAGCTCTGCTGACCTGGTTCTCTGGCTTTAAAGCAGCTCTGCTGACCTGGTTCTCTGGCTCTACAGCAGCTCTGCTAACCTGGTTCTCTGGCTCTAGAGCATCTCTAATGACATGGTTCTTGGGCTGTAGAGCAGCTCTGCTGATCTGGTTCTATGGCTCTAAGGCAGCTCTGCTGAACTGGTTCTAAGGCTTTGAAACAGCTCTGGTGACCTGGTTCTCTGGCTTTGAAGCAGCTCTGCTGACCTGGTTCTCTGGCTCTAAAGCAGCTCTGCTGACCTGGTTCTCTGGCTCTAGAGCAGCTCTGCTGACCTGGTTTTCTCCCTCTAAAGCAGCTCTGCTGACTTGGTTCTCTGGCTCTAAAGCAGCTCTGCTGACCTGGTTATCTCTCTCTTAGGCAGCTCTGCTGACCTGGTTTCTCTGGTTCTACAGCAGCTCTTCTGATTTGGTTCTCTGGCTCTAGAGCTGCTCTGCTGACCTGGTTCTTAGGCTCTAGAGAAGCTCTGCTGACCTGTTCTCTGGCTCTAAAGCGGCTCTGCTGACCTGGTTCTCTGGCTCTAGAGCAGCTCTGCTGACCTGGTTCTCAGGCTCTAAGGCAGCTCTGCCCTCCTGGTTCTCTCCCTCTAAAGCAGCTCTGCTGACCAGGTTCTTAGGCTCTAGAGCATCTCTGCTGACTTGGTTCTCTGGCTCTAAAGCAGCTCTGCTGACCTGGCTCTAAAGCAGCTCTGCTGACCTGGTTTCTCTGGCTCCACAGCAGCTCTGCTGACCTGGTTCTCTGGCTCTGGAGCACCTCTGCTGACCTGGTTCTTAGCCTCTAGAGCAGCTCTGCTGACCTGGTTCTCTGGCTCTGGAGCAGCCCTGCTGACCTGGTTCTTATGCTCTAGAGCAGCTCTACTGACCTGGTTTCTCTGGCTCTACAGCAGCTCTGCTGACCTGGTTCTTAGGCTCTAGAGCAGCTCTGCTGACCTGGTCCTCTGGCTCTATAACGGCTCTGCTGACCTGATTTTATGGCTCTAAAGCAGCTCTGCTGCCCTGGTTCTCTGGCTCTAGAGCAGCTCTGCTGACCTGGTTCTCTGGCTCTAGAGCAGCTATGCTGACCTGGTTCTCTGGCTCTAGAGCTGTTCTGCTGACCTGGTTCTCTGGCTCTAAAGCAGCTCTGCTGACCTGGTTCTTTGACTCTAAAGCAGCTACGCTGACCTGGTTCTCTGGCTTTGAAGCAGCTCTGCTGACCTGGTTCTCTGGCTCTAAAGCAGCTCTGCTGGCCTCGTTCTATGGCCCTAAAGCAGCTCTGCTGACCTGGTTCTCTGGCTTTGAAGCAGCTCTTCTGACCTGGTTCTCTGGCTCTAGAGCAGCTCTGCTGACCTGGTTTTCTCCCTCTAAATCAGCTCAGCTGACTTGGTTCTCTGGCTCTAAAGCAGCTCTGCTGACCTGGTTCTCTCTCTCTCTGTTAAGCAGCTCTGCTGACCTGGTACTCTCCCTCTAAAGCAACTCTGCTGACCAGGTTCTTAGGCTCTAGAGCAGCTCTGCTGACTTGGTTCTCTGGCTCTAAAGCAGCTCTGCTGACCTGGTTCTCTGGTTCTAAAGCAGCTATGCTGACCTGGTGGGTTCTCTGGCTCCACAGCAGCTCTGCTGACCTGGTTCTCTGGCTCTGGAGCAGCTCTGCTGACCTGGTTCTTAGGCCCTAGAGTAGCTCTGCTGACCTGGTTCTCTGGCTCTACAACAGCTCTGCTGACCTGGTTCTCTGTCTCTAGAGCAGCTCTGCGGACCTGGTTCTCTTGCTCTAGAGCAGCTCTGCTGACCTGGTTCTCTGGCTCTACAGCAGCTCTGCTGACCTGGTTCTCTGCCTCTAGAGCAGCTCTGCTGATCTGGTTCTCTGGCTCTAAAGCAGCTCTGCTGACCTTGTTCTCTGGCTCTAAAGCATCTCTGCTGACCTGGTTCTCTCCTTCTAAAGTAGTTCTGCTGACCTGGTTTCTCTGGCTCTACAGCAGCTCTGCTGACCTGGTTCTCTGGCTCTAGAGTAGCTCTGCTGACCTGGTTTTCTGGCTCTAGAGCAGCTCTGCTGACCTGGTCCTCTGGCTCTATAATGGCTCTGCTGACCTGATTCTCTGGCTCTAGAGCAGCTCCGCTGATCTGTTTCTATGGCTCTAAAGCAGCTCTGCTGCCTTGGTTCTCTGGCTCTAGAGAAGCTCTGCTGACCTGGTTCTCAGGCTTTAATGCAGCTCTGCTGACCTGGTTCTCTGGCTCTACAGCAGCTCTGCTGACCTGGTTCTCTGGCTCTAGAGCATCTCTAATGACATGGTTCTTGGGCTGTAGAGCAGCTCTGCTGATCTGGTTCTATGGCTCTAAAGCAGCTCTGCTGAACTGGTTCTAAGGCTTTGAAACAGCTCTGCTGACCTGGTTCTCTGGCTTCGAAGCAGCTCTGCTGGCCTGGTTCTATGGCTCGAAAGCAGCTCTGCTGACCTTGTTCTCTGGCTTTCAAGCAGCTCTGCTGACCTGGTTCTCTTGCTCTAGAGCAGCTCTGCTGACCTGGTTTTCTCCCTCTAAAGCAGCTCTGCTGACTTGGTTCTCTGGCTCTAAAGCAGCTCTGCTGACCTGGTTCTCTCTCTCTTAGGCAGCTCTGCTGACCTGGTTTCTCTGGTTCTACAGCAGCTCTGCTGATTTGGTTCTCTGGCTCTAGAGCTGCTCTGCTGACCTGGTTCTTAGGCTCTAGAGCAGCTCTGCTGACCTGTTCTCTGGCTCTAAAGCGGCTCTGCTGACCTGGTTCTCTGGCTCTAGAGCACCTCTGCTGCCCTGGTTGTAAGGGTCTAGATCAGCTCTACTGACCTGGTCCTCTCCCTCTAAAGCAGCTCTGCTGACCTGGTTCTCTGGCTCTGGAGCAGCTCTGCTGACCTGGTTCGTAGGCTCTAGAGCAGCTCTACTGACCTGGTTTCTCTGGCTCTACAGCAGCTCTGCTGACCTGGTTCTCTGGCTCTACAGCAGCTCTGCTGACCTGTTTCTCTGGCTCTAGAGCAGCTTCCCTGACCTGGTTCTCTGGCTCTAGAGCAGCTCTGCTGACCTGATTCTCTGGCTCTAAAGCAGCTTTGCTGACCTGGTTCTCTGGCTCTACAGCAGCTCTGCTGACCTGGTTCTCTGGCTCTAGAGCATCTCTAATGACATGGTTCTTAGGCTCTAGAGCAGCTCTGCTGACCTGGTTCTCTGGCTCTAGAGGAGGTCTGCTGACCTGGTTCTCTGGCTCTAGAGCCGCTCTGCTGATCTGGTCCTCTGGCTCTTAAGCAGCTCTGCAGACCTGGTTCTCTCCCTCTAAGGCAGCTCTACTGACCTGGTTCTCTGCCTCTAGAGCAGCTCTTCTGACCTTGTTCTTAGGCTCTAGAACAGTTCTGCTGACCTGGTTCCCTGGCTCTAAAGCAGCTCTGCAGACCTGATTCTCTGGCTCTAAAGCTGGTTTCTCTGGCTCTACAACAGCTCTGCTGACCTGTTTCTCTGGCTCTAGAGCAGCTCTGCTGAACTGGTTCTATGGCTCTAAAGCAGCTCTGCTGACCTGGTTCTCTGGCTTTGAAGCAGCATTGCTGACCTGGTTCTCTCCCTCTAAAGCACTTCTGCTGACCTGGTTTCTCTGGCTCCACAGCATCTCTGCTGACCTGGTTCTCTGTCTCTGGAGCAGCTCTGCTGACCTGGTTCTTAGGCTCTAGAGCAGCTCTGCAGACCAGTTCTATGGCTCTAAAGCAACTCTGCTGACCTGGTACTCTGGCTTTGAAGCAGCTCTGCTGACCTGGTTCTTAGCCTCTAGAGCAGCTCTGCTGACCTGGTTCTCTGGCTCTGGAGCAGCCCTGCTGACCTGGTTCTTATGCTCTAGAGCAGCTCTACTGACCTGGTTTCTCTGGCTCTACAGCAGCTCTGCTGACCTGGTTCTTAGGCTCTAGAGCAGCTCTGCTGACCTGGTCCTCTGGCTCTATAACGGCTCTGCTGACCTGATTTTATGGCTCTAAAGCAGCTCTGCTGCCCTGGTTCTCTGGCTCTAGAGCAGCTCTGCTGACCTGGTTCTCTGGCTCTAGAGCAGCTATGCTGACCTGGTTCTCTGGCTCTAGAGCTGTTCTGCTGACCTGGTTCTCTGGCTCTAAAGCAGCTCTGCTGACCTGGTTCTTTGACTCTAAAGCAGCTACGCTGACCTGGTTCTCTGGCTTTGAAGCAGCTCTGCTGACCTGGTTCTCTGGCTCTAAAGCAGCTCTGCTGGCCTCGTTCTATGGCCCTAAAGCAGCTCTGCTGACCTGGTTCTCTGGCTTTGAAGCAGCTCTTCTGACCTGGTTCTCTGGCTCTAGAGCAGCTCTGCTGACCTGGTTTTCTCCCTCTAAATCAGCTCAGCTGACTTGGTTCTCTGGCTCTAAAGCAGCTCTGCTGACCTGGTTCTCTCTCTCTCTGTTAAGCAGCTCTGCTGACCTGGTACTCTCCCTCTAAAGCAACTCTGCTGACCAGGTTCTTAGGCTCTAGAGCAGCTCTGCTGACTTGGTTCTCTGGCTCTAAAGCAGCTCTGCTGACCTGGTTCTCTGGTTCTAAAGCAGCTATGCTGACCTGGTGGGTTCTCTGGCTCCACAGCAGCTCTGCTGACCTGGTTCTCTGGCTCTGGAGCAGCTCTGCTGACCTGGTTCTTAGGCCCTAGAGTAGCTCTGCTGACCTGGTTCTCTGGCTCTACAACAGCTCTGCTGACCTGGTTCTCTGTCTCTAGAGCAGCTCTGCGGACCTGGTTCTCTTGCTCTAGAGCAGCTCTGCTGACCTGGTTCTCTGGCTCTACAGCAGCTCTGCTGACCTGGTTCTCTGCCTCTAGAGCAGCTCTGCTGATCTGGTTCTCTGGCTCTAAAGCAGCTCTGCTGACCTTGTTCTCTGGCTCTAAAGCATCTCTGCTGACCTGGTTCTCTCCTTCTAAAGTAGTTCTGCTGACCTGGTTTCTCTGGCTCTACAGCAGCTCTGCTGACCTGGTTCTCTGGCTCTAGAGTAGCTCTGCTGACCTGGTTTTCTGGCTCTAGAGCAGCTCTGCTGACCTGGTCCTCTGGCTCTATAATGGCTCTGCTGACCTGATTCTCTGGCTCTAGAGCAGCTCCGCTGATCTGTTTCTATGGCTCTAAAGCAGCTCTGCTGCCTTGGTTCTCTGGCTCTAGAGAAGCTCTGCTGACCTGGTTCTCAGGCTTTAATGCAGCTCTGCTGACCTGGTTCTCTGGCTCTACAGCAGCTCTGCTGACCTGGTTCTCTGGCTCTAGAGCATCTCTAATGACATGGTTCTTGGGCTGTAGAGCAGCTCTGCTGATCTGGTTCTATGGCTCTAAAGCAGCTCTGCTGAACTGGTTCTAAGGCTTTGAAACAGCTCTGCTGACCTGGTTCTCTGGCTTCGAAGCAGCTCTGCTGGCCTGGTTCTATGGCTCGAAAGCAGCTCTGCTGACCTTGTTCTCTGGCTTTCAAGCAGCTCTGCTGACCTGGTTCTCTTGCTCTAGAGCAGCTCTGCTGACCTGGTTTTCTCCCTCTAAAGCAGCTCTGCTGACTTGGTTCTCTGGCTCTAAAGCAGCTCTGCTGACCTGGTTCTCTCTCTCTTAGGCAGCTCTGCTGACCTGGTTTCTCTGGTTCTACAGCAGCTCTGCTGATTTGGTTCTCTGGCTCTAGAGCTGCTCTGCTGACCTGGTTCTTAGGCTCTAGAGCAGCTCTGCTGACCTGTTCTCTGGCTCTAAAGCGGCTCTGCTGACCTGGTTCTCTGGCTCTAGAGCACCTCTGCTGCCCTGGTTGTAAGGGTCTAGATCAGCTCTACTGACCTGGTCCTCTCCCTCTAAAGCAGCTCTGCTGACCTGGTTCTCTGGCTCTGGAGCAGCTCTGCTGACCTGGTTCGTAGGCTCTAGAGCAGCTCTACTGACCTGGTTTCTCTGGCTCTACAGCAGCTCTGCTGACCTGGTTCTCTGGCTCTACAGCAGCTCTGCTGACCTGTTTCTCTGGCTCTAGAGCAGCTTCCCTGACCTGGTTCTCTGGCTCTAGAGCAGCTCTGCTGACCTGATTCTCTGGCTCTAAAGCAGCTTTGCTGACCTGGTTCTCTGGCTCTACAGCAGCTCTGCTGACCTGGTTCTCTGGCTCTAGAGCATCTCTAATGACATGGTTCTTAGGCTCTAGAGCAGCTCTGCTGACCTGGTTCTCTGGCTCTAGAGGAGGTCTGCTGACCTGGTTCTCTGGCTCTAGAGCCGCTCTGCTGATCTGGTCCTCTGGCTCTTAAGCAGCTCTGCAGACCTGGTTCTCTCCCTCTAAGGCAGCTCTACTGACCTGGTTCTCTGCCTCTAGAGCAGCTCTTCTGACCTTGTTCTTAGGCTCTAGAACAGTTCTGCTGACCTGGTTCCCTGGCTCTAAAGCAGCTCTGCAGACCTGATTCTCTGGCTCTAAAGCTGGTTTCTCTGGCTCTACAACAGCTCTGCTGACCTGTTTCTCTGGCTCTAGAGCAGCTCTGCTGAACTGGTTCTATGGCTCTAAAGCAGCTCTGCTGACCTGGTTCTCTGGCTTTGAAGCAGCATTGCTGACCTGGTTCTCTCCCTCTAAAGCACTTCTGCTGACCTGGTTTCTCTGGCTCCACAGCATCTCTGCTGACCTGGTTCTCTGTCTCTGGAGCAGCTCTGCTGACCTGGTTCTTAGGCTCTAGAGCAGCTCTGCAGACCAGTTCTATGGCTCTAAAGCAACTCTGCTGACCTGGTACTCTGGCTTTGAAGCAGCTCTGCTGACCTGGTTCTCTGGCTCTAAAGCAGCTCTGCTGAACTGGTTCTATGGCTCTAAAGCAGCTCTGCTCCCCTGGTTCTCTGGCTCCAAAGCAGCTCTTCTGACCTGGTTCTCTTCCTCTAGAGCAGCTCCACTGACATGGTTCTCTGGCTCTAGAGCAGCTCTGCTGACCTGTTTCTTAGGCTCTAGAGCCGCTCTGCTGACCTGTTCTCTGGCTCTACAACGGCTTTGCTGACCTGGTTCTCTGGCTCTAAAGCGGCTCTGCTGACCTGGTTCTATGGCTCTAAAGCAGCTCTGCTGGCCTGGTTCTCTGGCTCTAGTACCGCTCTGCTGACCTAGTTCTCTGGCTCTAAAGCAGCTGAGCTAGGGGGATGAAGGACGAGTGCAGCTCCACGGTGCTTGTGACGAGCTCGGCTCGTCACGTTGCACGGTGGAGCTGTGGTCATGACCACGCCCGTTTTTCAGAATGCTCAGCACAGCGGGGGAATTAGCCCCGCGTGTGAGCGCAGCACGTGTCAAGAGCACAGCGCAACTGTGCCTCATGACGAACTGAGCTCGTCATGAGCACGGAAGGTGCTAGAGCAGCTCTGCTGACCTAGTGCTCTGAAAGAAGGGCGGGGTTTGTAATCAAATAAGACTGCATTTTGAGAGCGCCCTTTTTTCTAAAAGCTAGGCGATACCGCAGTAATACTGATGGGTATAAACACTGTGTTTTTGAAAGTGCTGAGGAAATCTTTGAGGAAGTAGAGGTAGGCAGACCACGTGCATATGTTTTAGCAGAGCTTGTGCATATGTTGTGTCCTGCGTGCGGAGAGAGGGAGTAGAGTGCGTGCATATGTTTTGTCCTACGTGCGGAGAGGAAACAACCGAGGTGAGCCATACTCGTGCACATCTTTAAGCCCTACGCGCACTTCTGCTGTGTCTTCAGCTAAGCTGTTAGACAGACGTACGCATGCATATGTCCTGTCTTGAAAGCATGCACATATCCTGTCCCCCTTCGCCACCAAACTCAGCGCATGTGCTGTGTCACTAGGCGAGACCTAAAAAGGAAGAGTAAAGACAGAACAGACGCACGAGGAGCACAGAGAGAGGACATGGAAATATGCACAACAATGACAAATGGCATGTAGGGGTGAGAGGATGGAAACAGTGATGCAGGAAGGTGAAAGCAGAGATAAGCATACACTGTAAGAGTAACAAACGGATTTAGAAAAATCAAGAAAACAAGCAACACCAGGATATTAAACAGGTGCCCTTGGAAAACTGCATCTGACATTTGATCTCGGTCTTTGAATGATCAGCAAAAGTGGTAAGATAAGAATAAGATTAACAGACCTGTTTGCAAAAACGGAGCGGTGCTGGGAGCGCATAAAACAGGACCAATCGTGTGAATTGCTTTTCAAGAAAGAAGGTGAAGAAAAACAAGATATTGCCAAAAGCCTCAACAAGATTTGCCATGGGTCGAACGTATACATTAAAAAGCATAGTGCTCAGGGAAGAACCCTGGGGAACCATAAAAGGCTGCTTGTAAACTGAAGAAAAGGGGGTATCCGAGGCCACTTGAAAGGTTTGCTCCTGCAAAAAGATGCGCGACCAGAGTAGGGCACAACCCATAATGCCACAGGAGAAGGACCATGTGGGAAACCTAATCATCCTCAGCAGTCGAAGGCTCAAATATAGTATAGATGTTAGCCGCTTTGATAAAAAAGAAGTTAGCCAAAATATCACACCTTTCAAAGCATAGAGGAACCTCCGTGGCCAAGGTAGCCTGATCAGACAAGGCTTTTACTATCCGAAAACCCTCCTTGGCTGGATGCTGAGTGCTATTAATGTTAGAAGAGCAAACGCACGTGCTTCTCTGCAGGCTTTGTGATAGTTTCAACACGTTCAAGTACCTTAACTAATCATCGGCATTCTAGTTTCTGCACCAGATACGTTCCTCATGTTCACAAGAATTTTGTTTGGGCGAGAAGCTGACCGTAAACCAGGATGCTGGGGCTCGGGACCTATTTTTTGTAACAATAGTTTTCGAGAGAAGGTTGTCAAGTGTGGACTTCACCCTGTCGTTAGTGTGCTGCATCATATTATCGATTGTTCCCTTCAACTTCGAGGTGTTGTTGGAGAGACGGTAATTAAATGCTAATCGGTCAAGCCACGCCCAATGACGCCTAGGAGTCCTTATAAGATATCTTGCATATCTAATAAAAGCTTATGACTGACTGACCTAATCACACCCTTGATCACCTTTGCCAAGATAGCAAAGTGGTCCGTTCACAGCAAGGGATGGGCGGCTCAACCTCCAGTGAGGATCAGTCCGTAAAAAGTTGGAACTAGGGTGTGTCCAGCAACATGCTTGTAGCCCTGTACAAGCTTTCAGATCCTCAACTAAGTGAGCTGCCGAAGGGCATAGTGAATCGTCCAAATGAATACTGAGAGCAGGAAGCAAGGTAAAGTTGCAATGCCTTATAATGTACCAAGAGTTAGCATCTGACACTGAGGACATCCACTTAGCAGCCGTCCCAGGTGGTATGTAATGAGAGTCCTCAAAAGGTAACATTTCTGAAAATTTTCAATGAGAAGGACAATGCTTCACAGTCAGGAATATCCAGTTTTTCATTAAATCAGCTAAAAGATTACTTGAATATAATTGCGAGCCACCTCCATCTTTGCCCTGACGATTGCACGTGGTAATACCATAACCCACAGGCAGTGCTTGAGCGATGTCTGACGAGGATGAATCATTCAGCCAAGTCTCAGTTAGGAAAGCAATATCAAGATCGTAGTCAGGAACTTTTAAATATTGTTCTTAATTGTGTTTAACCAGCGAGCAGCAGTTTAAGCTCCCAAAGCGGACTAAACACTGACGAGGGGTTGAGCGAGGTGCAGCCCGAACCCTCCTGTTGACATGATTCCCTTTCCTAAGTGTGCAAACTATGTAGGCACTTACTGGAAATTGGTAGCCTCCATTCATACAGTGTAGAGACCTGGTGACAGTCTGAATTAATTGTTAAACAGCCAGACTCAAGAGTACAGACGGGCGTGCTTTCCACAAGTGTCCGCGTTACCATGCCATATTTATTGTGTGCAAATCCCCCACAGGACTGTGAGGCCATGAAACTAGAGTGCACCTGGGAGGTTACAATATTTTACCCCCAAGATGGCCACTCGCCCTTCAGTCCAACCTAACACTGCCAGAGAGGGAAACATGATACACCACAAAAATCCCCAAATAGTTCCCCAGCAGTGTGTCAGCCAAAACATAAGTGAAAACAGAGAGCGGTAAAATAAACAGTTAAAAACCTTTATTACTTTTCAATAAGGCCTTACTGGATCCTGTCCTAGCACTGTGGGGGAGAACACATAATTTGCTCCAGAGGTCAACGGTCTAGTGGCCAGGCACTACTGGGAATCCATCCTTTCTTTCTACCCACCCTTCAACAAAGAGCTTTATGATTCAGGCATAATGTTCCTTGAGGCAGTCACAAGAGATGTTCCCTACAGCCCTCTCGGACGAAGAATTTAGGAGGCTTGAAGCATGGAGGAAGAAAATCTTCTCATCAGGCATTATGCCTTGAAGTCCTTGAATGCCAAGTGCCTTCAGGCAAGCTATACTCACACCCTATGGGGCATAGCGTGAACAATTGTAATGTAATGAGATTATTTAGGTAACTGCCACTCCGAAAGGAGCATCCTGACGCTAGTTGGAGGTAAGAGGTGGTTCCCAGGGAGGCTAGATGAGGGACAGGCATAGTTTGTCTGTGGAACTGAATAGCCATGTTTTCAGCAGTTTCCTGAATTAAGTTTCATATTTTTGCAGTCTCAAATGGGTTGGCAACTTGTTCCAGGCCTTAGTTCACAGAACAGCCACTGTTTTTCCTCCTTTAGTTTTACATCTAAATGTAGGTGATTTGAGGAGGTTGGCTGATGAGGACCTGAGGGTTCTCGATGTGATGTAGGGAGTAAATCTATCCGAAAGGTACATAGGTCCTTGTTTGAGTGAAGCTCTAAAAGTAAGAAGATTTTAAATAGAATTATTTTGTGTAGTGGGAGCCAATTAAGGTCTTTCAAAGCAGCTGATGCCGAGGACCTACGAGGCAGCTTCAGCACTAGGCGTGCTGCCGCGTGCTGGACTACTTGGAGTCTTTTCAAGATATATTTTTTGTTCCTGCCAGCAGGATATTGCAATAATCCTAACGCGAGAGAATTAAGGGCACTGCCACTGATTTCCTAGCAGAGGGTGGCAGTAAGTCAAATAATTTTTTCAGCAATTTAATGAGGCTGAAGCAGGTCCCTGCTACCGTCATTACATGTGGATGAAAGATCTGAAAGAGACATGTTAGTGATAGATTCCTTACCTTAGAATATCCCCAGGCGTCAGACTAGATCCGGAAAATTTTGCGTAGCAATACCCCTGCGCGCCGGCAGGCGTCGTTAGCGCCGGAATGACGTCGTCGGAGTACTTAGACGCTGCCCATGCACGCTGACGTCAGTTCTTCTTTTTTCCGCGCCAGCTAGCGCAGATCCGGAGAGGCTCTACCCCTTAGTCTATTTTTGACTAAACTTTTTGATCTTTTTGATCATTTCTCTACTCGAGTCTTCGACTCCTACGGTGCCGGTAGGGATGCCCGGGTTTAAACCCTGTTCCAAGTGCGACCGACTGATGTCGGTTACCGACCCCCATCGCCGGTGCCTCAAGTGTTTAGGCCTCGACCACGACGACCGCACCTACTCCGACTGCCGGGCCCTGACGTCTAAAGCTAGGCGGGAGCGGTCCCGCAAGCGACTGGAACTCAGGCAGTCGGCCCACGCCGCTCCAGGTCCCGGTCCCACAGGAGGTCGAGGGACGGGTCGCGGGGTCGGAGCCCTCGCAGCTCGCGCGATGTGGCCGGGGGTTCGGGTGACACCACCCACGCGGCTCCGACGGAGTCACGGACGTCACCCCCTGCCCAGCACCTTCGGGTCCCTGGGCATGACGCGACGCCGGAGGAGATCGAGCGGTACCTCATGGCCATGAAGTCCCTCCCTCCTCAGCCGGGTTCCGTGGCGCCTCCGGGCCCAACGGCCCCGGCTGGAGGGCCTAGTGGATCGGGTGCTTCGGCGCCGTCGGGTGCTTCGGCCCCGGAGCCGCCGGCGACTTCGGTCCCGGCACTGCAGGCCCTCCCTGGATCCGCTTCCGGATCCGGGTCGTCGCCGGTCGTCCTCACGACCTCACCGGCGCCGGCCCTGCGGGTGTCGCCCCCGGCGCCTGCTATGGGCGCCGTCCCAGATCCTACCCTTGGTCCGGTTCCGGAGCCGCTACCGACGGCCTTTGGAGATTTATATTTCCATGAACTGGCCCCATCTGTTGACCCTGAACTACAGGAGATGGGTGACGAGGGTGATTGGGAGGGGTCTGAGGATCCTCTGGCACGGGAGTGCCAGTCTCAACAGGACTGGACATATGAGCTTGGGAGGCCAGTGGACTTGACACTTCACCAGACACTGCATTTGACTCCCCTCCCACCGTGGCTACGGAGGAGGGGGCTACTTATAGTGTAGTGTTGACGAGGGCAGCCAAGGCCCTAAACCTTGAGCTCCCTGTCGCGGCCGTAAGGACTAACCTCCTCACTGAGGTCCTTAGACCACAGACAAGCTCCAATGAGCCTCTGCTGCCGTTTAATGAGGCCTTGTGTGACGTTCTTGTGAGCACTTGGTCCAATCCAGCCACAGGTCCGCCTGTGGATAGGAACGAGGCCAGACGCTACCGCCGGCCCCGGGCGACCCATGCTTTTTGTCCAGCCATCCCACCCCCGAGAGCCTGGTCATCCAGGCCTCCACTTCCCAGACCGCATTCCCGACGGCTCCGCCCGATCGGGAATCCAAGAGGTACGAACAGTTCGGGAAGAAAGTGTTCTAGTCCCTGAGTTTGGGACTGCGGTCAGTCAATACCGCATGCATCTTGGGCCGCTACACCCACACCGTGTGGGACATGTTCGCGGAAGTGCTGCCACTATGTCCGGAGGAGGCCCGGGCAAAGCTCGCCCAAGCCCTTGCGGAGGGTCGAGATGCAGCACGGTATTCCATCCGGTGTGGGCTGGATACCACGGACTCACTAGGCAGGGCGATGGCAACGACGGTGGCGGTTCAACGCCACGCCTGGTTGAGGTCCGCCAACTTTTCGGCCAATGTCCAGGCTACCCTTTTGGATATGCTGTTCGATGGGCGGCGTCTCTTTGGCGACAAGGCGGCAGACCATGTGCTTGAGCGTTTTAAGGACTCCAGGGCTACAGCCAAGTCCTTGGGCCTCTCGGCCCCACGCCAGCAAACGGGTGCCTTTCGCTCCTTTCGTGGCCACGGACGGGGCGCCCCCACACGTGCCGCCAGCCACGCGCCGCAGAATGTTCAACAGCGAGGTGGCGGCCATGGAAACCGCTGTAGCGGCGGTCGGGGACCACGGCGAGGCCAGTCAACACCTTCCCCCGCAGCACCTGCCTCAAAACCCTCCTAGTCAATGCTTTCAGGCCCATGTGACGCTAGTGGGGGGCAGGGTTCGCCATCACCTCTTCCACTGGCGCACTGTCACGTCGGACAGGTGGGTGCTGCAAATCGTCCGAAGGGGCTACTCCCTCCCCTTCGAGGCGACCCCTCCAGCCATGCCACCGCAATTCCACCGCGTAACGGGGGATCACTTGCAACTTCTGCAAGAGGCAGTCACGGCCCTCTTGGCCAAGGGGGCCATCAAGCGCGTTCCAGGGCCGTAAGTAGGGTGTGGTTGTTACTCCCACTACTTTCTGGTACCCAAGAAGGGCAAAGGGGGCCTATGCCCTGACTTGGACCTACGGAACGTCAACGGATTCCTCCGACAGGAGAAGTTCAAGATGCTGACTCTGGCTCAGGTCTTAGCTGCCCTGGACCCTGGAGACTGGATGGTAGCGTTGAACTTGCAGGACGCTTATTTTTACATCCCCGTCCTGCCGGCCCACTGGCGTTACCTTCGGTTCACAGTAGACCACGAGCACTTTCAATTTACCGTGCTCCCCTTCGGCCTCACTAGCGCCCCACAGGTGTTCACGAAAGTGATGGCGGTGGTCGCAGCCCATCTGCGCAGGTTAGGGGTGTCAGTACCTCGACGACTGGTTGTTGAAGGCGGGCTCGCCCTAGACAGTCGTCAGCCACCTCCAGACTACGGCCGATCTCCTGCACCTGCTGGGGTTCTCCATCAACGTGCCGAAGTCACACCTGTGTCCCTCCCAGAAGCTCCTCTTCATCGGAGCGGTTCTGGACTCGGCGCAGTTTCGGGTTTATCCTCCCGAACAGCGGGTTTGGGATATTCAGGCTATGATTCCGATCTTTCAGCCTTTATCCCGAGCCTCGGTCAGGTTGACGCTGCGGCTTCTGGGGCTGATGGCCTCCTGCATCCTTCTGGTGCATCACGCCTGGTGGCGGATGCTTGCTCTGCAGTGGGACCTGAAGTTTCAGTGGGCCCAGCATTAGGGCAACTTGTCCGACCATGTCTTGATCTCGGAGGGCACTGCAAGACAGTTGCAGTGGTGGCTCACGGACCACAATTAGGTCAGTGGTAGATCCCTCTCCCTACCCCACCCGGAGCACGAAGTTGTGACGGGCGCGTCCCTCCTGGGCTGGGAAGGACACATGGGAGAGGCGGAGATCAGAGGCCTCTGGTCTCCGGCGGAGTCCCAGCTCCACATCAACCTTCTGGAGCTGCGGGCGATCCGACTTGCACCGAAGACATTCCTCCCCTCTGTCCGGGGGAGTGTAGTGCAGGTGTTCACGGACAACACCACCGCCATGTGGTACTGCAACAAACAGGACGGGGTAGGGTCGTGGACCCTATGCCAGGAGGTTCTGCGCCTCTGGCAGTGGCTGGAACATCAGAGCGTGACCCTGGTGGTTCAACACCTGGCAGGTTCCCTGAACGCCAGGGCGGACGAACTCAGCCGCCGGTGCACGATGGATCACGAATGAACTCTGACGTGGCGCAAGGCCTCTTTCAGCAGTGGGGAGAGCCTTGGTTATATCTATTCGCCACAGAAGAGAACGCGCAATGTCATCAGTTCTGCGCGTTGGAGTTTTCAAGGCGGCGCTCGCTCGGAGATGCTTTTCGTCACGAGTTGAGTTGCGGTCTATTGTACGCCTTTCCGCCTATACCACTTCTGCCCAGAGTGCTGAAGAAGATCAGACGCGATCGGGCCCAGGTTATCCTTGTGGCTCCGGACTGGGCACGAAGATACTGGTATCCCGAGCTACTCAGCCTGTCAGTCGATCCCCCGATTCGTCTGCCTCTTCGGGAGGACCTTCTGTTGCAGCAGCAGGGGACGTTCCTCCACCCGAACCTGGCCAGTCTCCACCTACGAGCATGGAGATTGAGCAGCGACAGTTGAGGCCATTTGACTTGCCTCCCGAAGTCTGTAATGTGATTCTGGCTGCCAGGCGTCCCTCCACAAAGTCGGTATACGCCTGCAGGTGGAACAGATTTGTGGCATGGTGCACATCAAAGGCTGTGGATCCACTCTCTGCACCCCTTTCTGAGGTTCTCCTCTTCCTTCTTTCTCTTGCCCAGCAGGGCTCTGCTCTGGGCACTATCAAGGGCTACCTTTCTGCCCTTTCCGCCTTAAGGCTACCTGATCAGCCTTCCTTGTTCAAGTCCCCGATTTTGATTAGGTTTTTGAAGGGCATCACACACATGTTTCCTCCTGTTCCTTTCGTGATGCCCCAGTGGGACTTGAATCTTGTGCTTACCTACCTAATTTATTTATTTATTTATTTATTTGTTTAAACTTATAACGCGCAACAGCTACCCGCAGTGGGTTTCCCGGCGCCAGGGACAGACTCAAGAAGAAAAAGGACAGGTACACTAAGCTAGCTTATATGAGCCCTCACAACCTACTGAAAAAGCCAGGTTTTGAGTCCCTTACGGAATCGAAACAAGTTTGTCTCCGTCTTAAGGGCCATAGGTAGAGCATTCCAGGATTCGGGACCTAAGTGGGAGAAGGACCGACCGCCCATCTTTACTAGTCTAAATCGCGGAATAATAAAATCACCATTCTCTGAGGATCTTAAGGTGCGGCTTGGCTTGTAGGGTTGGACTAGGCTATGTAAATATTTTGGAGCCGAGCCTTGTCTAATTTTAAAGAGATGGCACATAGCTTTGAATTTAACACGGCTCGGAATCCTGAGCCAGTTTAGATCGCGGAGTGCATGGGAGGCAGATGTTCTCCTAGGAACATTGCGAAGAAGTCGGGCAGCCGCATTTTGTACAACTTGAAGTTTATTAATAGTTGTCGAGTCTGCTCCACGATAAAGAACATTGCCATAGTCCAGCCGGGAAACAACTAAAGCCTGGACTACAGTTCTCTGGGTGGAAGGGGGCAACATCCATAAAAAATTTGTAGCCATCTCAGAGTAGCAAAAGAAATGGACGCCACCTTAGTGGCCTGCTGCCTCATTGCCTAATGTGTGCTCCCTTTGAGCCGCTCCATAACTGTCCTCTCCGTCTTCTTACCTTGAAGACTGCTTTCTTGGTTGCCATCACCTCTGCCAGGAGAGTGAGTGAGCTCCAGGCTCTTTCTTCTACACCTCCTTTCCTCTCTGTTCATCCGGACAAGGTTGTGATGCGGACGAGACCCTCTTTCCTGCCCAAGGTTGTCACGGCCTTCCACATCGGGCAGTCCATTACCTTGCCCACCTTCTTTCCGCATCCCTCGAAAGAGGAAGAGAGGCTCCACCGTCTGGACCCAAAATGTGCGCTCTCTTACGATCTGGATCGCACACGCCAATTCCAGGTGGATGACCAACTCTTTGTTGGTTACGTGGGCGCTAAGAAGGGAAAGGCGGTGCTCAAGCGGGCCATCTCGCGGTGGATCATCTTGTGTATCCAGTCGTGTTACTCCTTGGCTAAGAAGGAACCCCCTGTTGGACTAAGGGCTCATTCCAATCGGGCCACGGCAACTACCACTGCCCTGGGCCGAGGAGTGCCCTTGCAAGACATTTGTCAGGCAGCTACGTGGGCCTCGCTGCACTCGTTCGCAAGACATTACTGCCTGGACAGCCAAGTCCGGAGGGATGGCTTCTTTGGCCGTTCCGTCCTCCAGGACTTACTGGTGTGATTATTGGTTCGCAGACCCACCACCGGGGTTGGTATTGCTGGGGTATCTATTCTAAGGTAAGGAATCTATCACTAACGTGTCTCTTTCAGATGCACAAGTTACTACTTAGACATTAGTTAGTGATAGATTCCTTACCGACCCGCCCATCCTCCCCGTTCTTCGAACCGATATCTAGGGTTAAGGTCATCCCCTTTCAGGGCCCTCTTTCAGATGCACAAGTTACTACTTAGACATTAGTTAGTGATAGATTCCTTACCGACCCGCCCATCCTCCCCGTTCTTCGAACCGATATCTAGGGTTAAGGTCATCCCCTTTCAGGGCCCTAGTTTCATGGCACCAGTGTTGGTTCTATGATGGCTCTGCGTATCTGGCGCGGAAAAGCTGTGTATCAGAACTGACATCAGCGCGCATGGGCGGCGTCTAAGTACTCCGACGACATCATTCCGGCGCTAACGACACGGACGCGGCGCCGCGGACGACGCCTGCCGGCGCGCAGGGGTATTGCTACGCAAAATTTTCCGGATCCAGTCTGACGCCTGGGGATATTCTAAGGTAAGGAATCTATCACTAACTAATGTCTCTTACAGATATATCGTTACACAAGTATTAACTTGTGCAATAGGGCAGTATCAAAATGCACGCCTACATTTTGGCTACTTTCACCGTGTCAGGTGGAGGTGTCGTACTCTCAGGCCACCACCCATGTGGCCGGAATAGGACCTCCTTTCCTACTGGCAAAATCTCAGTTTTGTCAGTGTTGCATCTGAGATGATTCTCCTTCATCCACTGGATGACCTTGGATAGTCACTGTCTGAAATTGCGTTCGGTGTTGGTGGAAATATTGTCCAACGAAAGAATCATTTGGGTATCATCAGCATAAGAAGTGACTTCAATCTGAACGATGATACCAAGGATATAAGTGGAGTCATATAAATGTTGACCAACAACGGGCTCAGCGACGAGCCCTGTGGCACTCCTGTTGTAATGTGCTGTTCAACGGAGAGAAAAGTTCCCAGGGTCACTGCTTGTCTCTGATTGGTGAGGAAAGACTTTATCCATTTCAGCGCGGTGCCTGAGATGCCTCTGGATTTCAAGCTTTGCAGAAGGATTGTCTGTGCAATGGTATCAAAGGCGGCCGATAGATAGAGTAAGATCAGGACCGCCTTTCTTCCATTATCAGCTAGCATTTTTAAGGTATTTGATAATTCTAGAAGTGCAGATTCCGTAGAATGCTTTGGGCGAAAACCAGATTGTCGGGGCTGAAGAATGTTACCGGCCTCAATGAATTTAGTAAGTTCTTTATGAACTAACTTTTTTATGAATTGTGAAATCTTGAAAGTTCTCACTGGATTAAGTGATATACTCTTTTTTTATTTTTGTATAATTCTTTTTATTAAACAAGGATCAGCAATAAAAGCAATACAGAGTATTGGTGTCTCAAGAAACAAAACATTTGTAGAGGGCAAGGCGATCAATGTCAAATACAGATACATGATTATGGGGAAGATGGTACTTCAAAAACTGCATTTCTGGGTGGTACACAGATTTCACCTCTGTATAAGTTCCACGGACCCCACACGGCAGCCCATTTTCGGGGACGGCCCCTTGCCACATAAACAGATTTTTCACGAAATACACCAGTCTAAACTAGTTTTCCAGACTTCGAGAGTGGGGGGTTGTTCTGATCCCCATTTTTGTGCGATATTTCTCTGTGCAAGCATGTAGCTTAATGTGACCCACTGTGTCTGTGCTGTGTTAAGGTCAGTCGGTTCCCATATATTAAGAAGGCACCTCCTGGCTTCGGGGAGCAAAGAGGTCCCTAAAACCTCCTGTATGGTACTATGAATCTTACTCCAATACTCAGCAACATGTTGACATTCTCAGATATGTAGAAACGTACCACTGAGGCCACATTTACGTCGACATAGGTCAGATTTACATAAATCCTGTGTAATATTTTTAACTGTACAAGTCGGAGCCTCGCAGAGTTAGCTACCACTCTAGGGGATGAAATCGCCGACTGCCAATCCTCGTCATCTAGTTCTATGCCATCTCGAACCCACTTAATCCTGAGGTCGCCCAGCAGATCCGCTCTCTGATTGATTAACTTTTTATAGATCAGGGAAATGGTTTTTTCAGGAAGGTGACCGTCTAATATCCTATCCTCGAGTGGGGAGGAGTCAGGGGGTCACCGCCTTTGGGCAGAGCTGCTCGCAGCGCCTGTCGAATTTGAGCATATCGAAAGTACTCGGAGCCTGCCAGTTTAAATTCCTTTCGCAAGTCCTCAAATGTCTTCACCTTTCCCCTACTCCAAATGTCCCTAACCACTGAAATACCGATCATGTCCCATTTATCAAACCCTCTCGTTTTCCAGAGTTTGCAAAGACGGTCCTAATCAAATAGTGGAGTCGCTAGAATCAGTCTACTGCTCCAACCTAGCGAGCGTGTGGCGTCGTGCCAAATCCGAACCGCATGATTGGTTGGACCCGACAAGTCTAGTTTGGAGGAATGAGAATATAGAGCCCTGTTATAATTGTTGTTTGGCAATAACCATCTGTCCATGGCGTAGCCCGGGACCAATGCGGGGCCGTAGGTACCGTGGTCAATCGCAGCCAGCTGAGAGGCCCAATAATATCGCTTGATGTCTGGGAGGGCAATCCCCCCCATCATACCAAGACCAGGTTAACTTCGCTATTGCAATACGGGGTCTACCCTCCCAGAGCAAACTACGTTGCAATCCCTCCACCTCTCGGAAGTAGGCGCCGGAACCACATCCAGGGAGTTCTGAAGAGCATACAGGAACCGAGGCAGGGCCATCATTTTAAAAAGCACCGCTCGCCCAAGCAGTGAGAGCGGGAGTTTCCTCCAGTTAGCGATGTCTCCCCTAAGTCTTTGTACGGGTGGCATGAGATTCATTGTGTATCTGGCGATCGGGTCAAAAGATATGTAAATCCCCAAGTATTTAACCCCCCCGTGCTTAGCTGGATGGGGCAACCCCGTGGGGGAATCGGGGGATCCCCCTTGAGAACAAACAGCACTGATTTACCCCAATTTATGGAGAGACCTGAGTTACTACTAAAAGACGCCAGCACGTCACCGACAACGGCTAAGGACACCCGAGGAGTGGTCAGATAAAGCAATATGTCATCTGCGTATAATGATACCCGGTCTTCCCACTCTGGGGACCACCGTATGCCATGAATAGATGGTTCCCAGCGCAGCCAAGCTGCCAAGGGTTCTAGAGCCAAGGAGAAGAGGAGAGGAGAAAGAGGGCAACCCTGTCGGGTGCCACGACCAAGCGGAAAAGCAGAGGAGACTCGGTTGTTGACAACAATCTGCGCCAGTGGCTCAGAATACAAAAAGGGCACCCAAGATATAAACTCAGGGCCTAATCCGAACTTTTCTTAGACTGCCCACCAATATGGCCACTCGACCGTGTCGAATGCCATGGTGGCGTTGAGAGAAGCAATCACCGCAGGTTCCTGCAGGGTGTGGGCTCTTGCTATGACTCCATGCAGTCTACGTAGATTCAGCGCGGTGTTCCTATGCGGTAGAAACCCCGATTGGTCAGCGTGAATAAGTCCGCTCACCACCTTAACCAGCCTATTAGATAGGCGTTTAGCCAAGATTTTAGGGTCTGCGTTCAGCACTGTGATCGGTCTATAGGAGGCCGTTTTAGGCTTACCCACCTTATGGATCACCACCACCATGGCGATTCTCTGGTCCAAGGGTAGGGTACTGCTTTCGCTAGCTTTAGTAAACATGCTGTTAAGATATGGGGCAAGCTTGTCAGGTCTGAGCTTATAAACTTCAATAGGAATTCCATTAGGCCCCAACGCTTTCCCTGATTTTAAAGAGTGGATAGCTTGGGCTATTTCATCGGGGCTAAAGGCGCTATCCATGAATTTGCGGTCCTCATCAGACAGGCAGGGAAGTTGTATGTCTCTAAGCAACAAATGTGAATCTTCCTCCGGTCTATCTGAAACCAAGGTATAAACCTTTTGAAAATGTGTCGCAAAGCTATCGACTATGGCCTGCGGATCTGTAAGTGTAACACCATCATCTGTGACAATCTCAGGGACTACCCGAGAGGCCCAGTCTTTTTTATCCAGCCAGGCAATGAGTTTCCCCGCCTTGTCCCCGAGGTCATAGATTCTACCCTGTTCTTCCCTACCAAGCGCCTTTGCCCTGTCCGTAACCAAAGATCGATAATCATACTGTTTAAGGCTTAGCAGATGTAAACCAGCCTGCGTCACCCCATCCCGCGTTATTTCGTTTTCAATAGCAGCCACCTCCCTATTCCTCTCCTTCCTGACACCCGCAATCAATGAAAGCGCTTGACCTCTAACAACTGCTTTGAAGGCTTCCCAAAAGGTAACTGTTGAGGAGACAGATCCTTCATTATCAACAAAGTAGCACTCAAGAGCCTGGACAAGGTCCTTACGGAGCTTGGGGTCCCGGAGATACCATGGGTTAATGGGTGCTACTCTACCTGTCGAACCCGGCGCAATGCTAAGCCGAAACCAGAGTGGTGAATGATCGGATATACCCCGGGCGAGAAGGGCCACCTCGGTCAAATAAGAAGCCTGCGCCGCCGGGACCAAGCAGTAGTCCAAGTGAGAGAGGCTTCCGTTAGCTCCAGAATGAAAAGTATATTGTTTCTGGTCTCGATGGAGAAGTCTCCATCCATCCACCAGACCCTAGCATTCAGAAAGTCAGGCAGCACTGGACACTACGTCCAAGATCACGTGGGGGATGCCTGTCCATAGTTCCGGACATTATTGCGTTAAAGTCGTCCTCCTCCCCCTCTCCTCCCCCCCCCCCCCCCTTCCCTCCAATGCCAGCAGTCCAGAAGGTAACTCGAGCAAAAGTTTACCCAGTGAGGCAAAGGCGGACTGTAAACCTGGGGGGACATAGACAGATATGAGAGTAAGAATATGTCCCTCCCAACGGCCCACGATGCCTACGTACCTGCCTCTGTCATCTGTCCAAACTGAATCTACGGCTAGTGGGAGTGTCCTCCGAGCCAGAATGCCCACCTCCATTGAGCCTGAGGTGAATCCCGCGTGTGCCAACAGAGTGTAACCCATTCTATGTAAAGCTTTACATGTATTGCCGATTAAGTGAGTTTCCTGAAGCAGTACCACATCGGGCGCGTGACATTTTAGGTACTGCAAAACCACACTGCGTTTTATCCGGTCCCCCAACCCATTCACATTCCAGCTCAATACCTTTAGTTCCTTACCCCCCATCATCCCAAGTGAAGGAAGGTCGACAACACTCTGTATTTTGCAGAATGAACCCAGATAGGACAATGATGCTATAAACCAAATAACAAACGAAAGAAGAAAAAGAAACGAACCACACTCCACAACTACCCCCCACCCTGCTGCTCTGCCCACTAGTCTTCAAACTGCCCATTGAAAAAGCAGAGTGCCTGTCGCCCTAAATATTCAAAAGAAAGAACAAAGAAAAAGGTTATGAGGGGAAAGTCAACGGAGCCCTCGGTCGGGCCCCACTAAACACGATGTTGCATAAGCCTGCAAAGTGCATACATCACCAAAGAATGTCAAACTCCGCACCCAAAGCAAATACAGTTCCCTCCCCTTCGCCCCGGCACATACAGGTAAATGTCCAAATAAAAACAAGGTCACGACTCAACACCCTCCTCCTGCTCCCGGGATCCATTGTCCGGTGGGCCCAGGTTTTTGAGCCAGTCCGCCGCTACCTCAGGCTGATCAAAGAACCACACCTTATCATTAGCCACCACTCTGAGACGAGCAGGGAATAAAATTGAGTACTTTATGCCTCGCCCTCGCAGGTCCCGTTTCACAGATAGAAAGGTCTTTCGCTGTCTCTGCACCCTCTGCGTGAAATCGGGAAAGAAGGAAATTGCAGCATTTTCATGTTTAAGGGGGCCATTAGTTCTCAAGCACTGAAGAATAGCATCCCTGTCGCGAAATTTGAGGACTCTGGCCAGTATGGGCCGCGGAGGGGCTCCCGGCCTGGGGTGACCCCCGGGGACCCGGTGGGCCCGTTTGATAACAAAGAATTTACTCAGGCCCCTCGGTTGTAGATGTTTAAGAATCAAGTCCTCCACAAATAGGTCAGGGGCCTGATCTTCCAGTTTTTCCGGGACGCCTATAATGCGCAGGTTGTTGTGGTGAAGGCGACCTTCGTAATTGTCCAGTTTAAGTTCAAACATTTGCCGGGAGTCTCGCATTTCACCGACCTCCTTTTGCAATTGAGAAACATACTCCACCAGACTGGCGGTGGTGAGTTCCACCTGTTTCACCTTCTCATTCAGCTTCCCCATATCTGTCCGGATAAGGTTGATGTCTATAGCCATGGAGTCCATTTTGTGTTCCAGAGAGGTCTTCACTTCAGAAATGGCGTCCCTCACATCTTTGAGGGACAGTTCCGGGTTGTCCCCAGCCGATGCCCCCCTGACGAGCTCTCAGATAATCGTCCCTTACTGGCATCTTTAGGGACGGTGTGTTTGTCCAACTTGTTCGATTGGACTGGCTTCAGTCCCCTGGTGTTAGTAGTTTTGTTCCGCTGCATGGTGCGACAGATCACCAATCGGACATTCGGAGTCTCTTAGCAGGGGAAAAGACCAAAAGTTAGTGGAAAGCGGCTTTGAGGAATGGAGAACTGCGCACAGCACTTATAGGCCCTCAGGCGTAGGCCGGAGCGCTATTGCACGGAGGTTCCAACAAGAGAAAATGGCCGACTGACTTTCAAAACTCCTCTCCCCTCCACTCCCCAAGTCCGCAACAATATTTATGTCGAGCACTCCGAACAGCCCTATTGCCCACTGTGCCCCCGGGTCTGCTACAGGACGCACATGCGATCGTCAGGGAAGGGGAGACGGCTGTCAATGTCACGGACTGTGGGCCCTTCACTCCATCCAAAATGGCCGCTCCAAGACAAAGTTAAATGCCGAGTCATGTACAAGAAGGGGGAAGGGAGAGGGAAAAGACCTGTCTCTGCCGCTCGGGAACCGCTGCGAATAGCCGTAATATATCCAGCGCGCTGGATTCATGCAAAGTCGCTGTTTCGAAGTCCGTCTCAGACAGACGGTCCAGAGTGACTCAGCAAGCAAGCCGCCCACAATGACTTCAGCTCCGATGATGGCGTCTCATCCGGGTAGTTCACCGATAAACAGTGGAGTCCAGAGGCGGCTGTATCAGACGGCTGGACCAGTGCATGGCCCACTGTAGCACCTCTCCGAGTCCGGTCGTGCCCCACCGGCCCACTGGAAGTCCTCTGGAATCCGGATTAGCACTTCGCCTCGAGTTCCGGCATAGGGGCCCACCTGTCGTCGACTATATCTCGGTGACACCGCGGTTCTGACGACCGCATGTTGCCCCTAGTTCTTCTACGGCGGTTCCCACACCTGATCAGCTTCAGGGGGGACACTGCGAACCCAGGATAAGTATGTCAGGATAGTTGCGGGGCTCAACGACCTCTGAGGTCTGAGACTACGCGGCCATCTCCAAGTGATATACTCTTAATGGCAGCACTTCACTTACAATGTCTAAGAATGGACTTAGACACTGTAGGGGTACAGGGCTCATGCCTTACCACTGGTATAATGAACCAGCTAGAGGGGTGACTGATCTATGCCAGGGCAGTGGGTTGTAGGCATGGCACACAGAGATGTGTGCCATGTTGACTCTTCACTTTGTTCTGCACCAAACCACGAAGTCTGCAAAGGCATTGTTTGTGTGAGAAGGTACAGGGCCTCTAAGGGTGACACAATAAGTGCTGCAACCCTTAGAGGTCTTCCCTGGTCACAGTGCCCTGGGTACCATTTACCAGAGGCTGCATGTGGTTAGATGGCAATTGGGTTCGTTTTGGGGAAAGAACACAGTCCCTGGGAACTTGATTGGCAGGGACCCAGGGCACATCAAGTCAAACTGCATCAGTAGTCTGGCAAAAGTGGGGTGGTCAATGCAACAGAAACCCACTTTCCTACACAAGCCTCCCCCCCCCCCCCCCTCCCCCCCCCCTCCCCGGCCCAAAGGCCAGGTGACTGAGCCAAAGCTGGGAGAGTCGACCTAGTCTTTCAGGCGAGGAAGAGTAGAATACGTGGTTTGAAAGTTGCAGGGCCTACTCTGCCATACACCCTTCTCTCCAAATCAGTTCCTTTGGGGAGCTGGCCTACGTTAAGGTTCTGGATCTAATTCCCAATGCTCTTTCCCTAGCTCTTTACCCCATCTTTTTAGTCTGGGTTCAGAAGTGCCCACCTCCGCAAATTCTAACTTAGCTAAGGCACAGCCCAGCTTATCCACAGAGGTTACCAACAGCTTGAGCCACCCCACCATGACCAATAAGATCAGGGGGCCTAACTTGCTATTTGGCAGGGGGATAGGCCACCATGCCAAGGACAGTGCTTCCATGAATGCTACACCCAGCAGAGGCTACTGACTGCTGTCAGTGTCCAGAACTACACCATTAGCCCTTCACTGATAGGTGAAGTAACTACCTTAACAGGCTTCTTTGGGTTCTGGTAGCCTGTCTGCTGTTTTAGGGTAGGGGGTCTCTACACTTGGTAGTGAACACCCTCTGTTCTGCCAGCTGCGGAGCCACCAACTCAGGCTGGACAGTTGCCTGACTAGTCAGGGCTTTTTGTTGGCTAGGGGGGACCTCACCAGTGCCAATTTTGGAGTTCTCCCTTACTGGGAAAGAATCTCCCTGGCCCACTGGAACTGTGGCTAACAGTTGCTCACCTCTCCTGCACTGTTTCTCCTTTTTCATTTGGGGCTTAGCCGCACTAACTGCAGGTTGAGGCCCCCAGGTCTCTTGGGTGATGTCTGGTGTTGGACCAGTACCTCCCTTTGACTCAGACCAACCTCTGGGTGGTCATTTCCAAGGAGACAATCAAGGGGGAGGTCTTTACTGGCTAGCACCTTTCTCCATCTAAGGGACCCAGCTATTTTTAGGAACACTACAGCAACAGGCCTAACAGTGACACCCCCTGGGGCAGCCTTCACTCTTTTTGTTTCCCCTGGGACATACAAGTTTGAGAGAACCAACCTGTCATGCACCACTGTGTGGCTGGCGGTGGGTCTTAAGGGTGGTGGCAGCTCCCTGACACTCCCGCTTTGCTTGTGGCCACATTCTAGAACAGCGGAGACTCTAATACTGTCTGTTCATATTTTAGCGCAAAGATCGTATTGTTTTAAAAAATTGTGATTTCACTCTGACTAACTTTTAAAATTGTGCAGGTTCATCGCGGGTGAGCTTTCACGCACCCGGCTATCTGGGGAAAGCCCCTCCTGGCCCCTCTGACCGAAGCTGCTATCTCGGTTGTGGCGAGGGTTGGCGGCCATCTTGAGGGTAGTCCTTCTCCCCAGCAGAACTGGTGGCAGCGTTCTAGCTGGTGGAGAGAGGACGCGGCATAAATTCAGCCGAGGTCGACAGTCTTTGCGGTGGGTCTTAAGGGTGGTGGCAGCTCCCTGACACTCCCGCTTTGCTTGTGGCCACATTCTAGAACAGCGGAGACTCTAATACTGTCTGTTCATATTTTAGCGCAAAGATCGTATTGTTTTTAAAAATTGTGATTTCACTCTGACTAACTTTTAAAATTGTGCAGGTTCATCGCGGGTGAGCTTTCACGCACCCGGCTATCTGGGGAAAGCCCCTCCTGGCCCCTCTGACCGAAGCTGCTATCTCGGTTGTGGCGAGGGTTGGCGGCCATCTTGAGGGTAGTCCTTCTCCCCAGCAGAACTGGTGGCAGCGTTCTAGCTGGTGGAGAGAGGACGCGGCATAAAATTAGCATGCCTGCACCAACGCGCAGCGGTCGCGCATGGCGGGCGCGCCTTAGGCGCGCCGAAGGTAAGCCAAAGGTCAGCCCGTCTGCGCCCGTCCGCGCCTCGGACGTGGCGGACGCAGGGCGGGCTGACGGACTTTCATCGCTCTTGCCCAGCCCTAGCATTTCATATACTCGTGCGTCTCTGATGGCGCTTCGCCCCTCTTTAGACAAAAGATCTAACTGTACTATACTTGACCCTGTAAGTCTTACCCCGTGCACTACCTGTGGTTTTACCTGCTGTATTCATGATACTGCCAGTCCCGAACCCGCCTCTGAGCTGGGCTCTATCTCGGCAGCTCTAATAAATGCCCGCTCTATGAGTAAACATGCTTTTGACATTTACGCTCTACTAGAAGAAGGTACTTTAGACCTGTTGTTTATCACAGAAACGTGGCTGAATGATTCCTGTGCTCCTGATATTGAATTGGCCATCCCTAGAGGGTTCAAAATCCAACGGAAGGACAGGAAGGATGGCAGGGGTGGGGGGCTAGCAATTATTTTTAGAGAATGCTGGGTTCTTAAGGTGGAAGACTCAGATATTTTAGCTGATGGTGAGCTTTTAAATTTTGCCTTATGTATATCCCCTCATTTCACACTGGGTGGTTCCCTTATTTACAGGCCTCCAGGTCCTTCTGGCCCCTTTCTTAAAGCTCTCTCTGAGACTCTTGTTCCCCGTGCATTGAGGTTCTCACGCTTTTTAATGCTGGGTGATTTTAATATCCACGTTGATGTCCAGGATTGTCGAGAAAGAAAGGTGCTATATGACTACTTTGATCTGGCCTCCCTTACCCAATGGGTTTCCTCCCCTACCCACTCTGGTGGCCATATCTTAGACATTGTATGCACTAACTTCCCACTGATGGTCGAGGCCCCACAAGCAGTTACTTGGTCCGACCATCAGCTGATTAGATTCTCTTGGTCCGCCTTGAGAGATCCTCCTAAGTCTGCTAAAACAATGGGCCCCCCAAAAATCAACGTGGGTAATTTGATGACCTACCTTGATTTGAACAGACCCATTTTAGGGGCAGATATGGATTCTGCGCTACAGGTTTACGACAGATGGTTGAATGCAGCGGTGACCTCTTCTTCGAAGAAGGCTGATTCAGGCAGAAATAGGATGACTCCTTCTCAACCATGGTATTCGCCCCACCTCCGTACTCTGAAACTTGCTTGCAAGAAACTGGAGCGAGCATGGAGATTAGCTTACTGTCCACAGGCTAAAGCAGTGTTTCGCTCAGCTCAGCGAGATTACTATACTAGCATTAAACATGCAAAAACTGAGTTTTTTTCTAAAAGAATTGAGAGAGCTAATAACAACAGTCGGGAAATTTTCTCGATAGTGAAGAGCTTTCTCTCTCCCTGTGCTGAGCAGGTATCTATGAGTCCTTCTACCGAATGGTGTGAAAAGCTCTCCTCCTTCTTCCTAACGAAAATTGCTAACATTCAACACAGTTTGAGAACAGTTGGAGGAGGCTATGAGATGATGGATAACAATGAAACTAAGGTTCCTCCCATCATCATCATGGAGAGACTTATCCCCCCTTCGGTCGAGGATACCCTGGCAGCAATTAAATCATTAAAATCTGGTGCTCCCGGGGATGTCTGCCCGGCCCGGGTGCTGGCCGAAGCAGCCGAAGTAGTGGCTTCTGAAGTCTCCCAAATAATAGGACTATCATTTACTACTGCAACTGTCCCGAAAATATGGAAACAGGCTAAGCTTTTGCCATTGCTAAAGAAAACAGGCGCGGATCCAGCTGTACCGAACAACTATAGACCTATTTCTCTTCTGCCAGCTATGGCTAAAATTGGTGAGAAGCTTGCATTTTCCCAGCTTAATGCCTTTGTGGAAGCTTCAGGGGCGTTACATCCTGCCCAATCTGGCTTTCGTGCAGCCTATAGCACAGAGACAGCGCTGGTAGAGGTTACAGAGGCGATTAGAGGGTGCTTGGACAGTGGCGGCAGAGCGGTCCTAATTTTATTGGACCTCTCTGCTGCGTTTGACACTGTTCCACACACACTTCTCTTGGCACGGCTGGCTGATATCTGCATAGTGAGTTCCGCTCTGGAATGGGTGAAATCCTTTCTTTCAGATAGATCTCAGCAGGTCTGGATTCCTCCTTACTCATCCTCGATTAAATCCCTTACTACAGGAGTACCCCAGGGCTCTACTTTGAGCCCCCTCCTTTTTAATGTATATCTCACTCCTCTTATTTTTTTAGCTGAACAAATGGGAGCAAAAATAATAGCATATGCGGATGACACGCAACTCCTGTTTACGTGGCCAGATGCGAACACTGACACTGAGGTTGTGCGTTCATGCCTCTCCGCTGTGTTCAACTGGTTAGCAGCAGCACAGCTGAAGTGCAATGAAGATAAAACAGAAATCTTGCTATATGGCCAGTTTCCGCCCAACTTCAGAGAAACTCTGTGGCCTTCCGATTTTCCCCAGCCAGGCTCCGTCAATATCCCTGCTAAAAACTTGGGAGTCTGGTTTGGGGAGGATTTGCGATTCGAGGCACACATAAAAAAACTCACTGGGGTGTGCTTCGGGTCCCTAAAAGCCATGAGGAAGATTTTTCCTTATCTGCCGTCTTCAGCAAGAGAGTCGGTCGCAAGAGCCCTTATTTTATCACGGCTCGATTATGCCAACTCTCTGCTGTGTGGCTCTCCGGCTTTTCTAATCACAAAGCTTCAGATCATCCAAAATGCGACTGTTCGCCTACTGTGCAATGTGCCATATAGAGAAAGTACTCGGACTCACATGAAGGAACTACACTGGCTGCCAGTAGCGCAGAGGATAACCTTTAAAATTCTTACTATAGCCTTTAAAGCAGTTCATGACCTTGGCCCCTCTTATTTGAGGGAAAGATTTTCCCGCTATGTCCCTACTCGGGCTCTGCGTTCAGCTGACTGTAATTTTTTAAGAGTACCTCGATTTCAGCGAGTTCGCTTGGGAGGCCAATCACTTGCTGTCACCGCGGCCAGGACTTGGAATACCCTCCCCCTTTCCCTGAGATTAACTGAAAATTTTGTGACATTCAAGAAGGCACTTAAAACTTACCTTTTCAGAATGGCTTATTAAATTTCTAATAGTAAAAAAGAAAATTCTGATCTCTACTTTTTCTCCGGCCACATGCTTGTTTCTTTTTTACGCGCCAGGACACTCTGGTAGTATATGAGTGCGATACAAAACAGCTAAATAAATCTCTCAGGGCAGTGGCTGGAATTTCATTCACCAGTAGGTGGTGGAAGTGTCTACTCCCCTCTGGAATCTGCAACTCCCCTTTTGGGCCCAGTTTCCAGTTGAAGGCTAGGAGGGCTTCCTCATCTGAGGGATCACCCTTCAAAGCTACACGGACAACCTCTGGAGCTACACAAGGGGCTTTGTTTTCAAGATGTCTAGGGTCCTTGGTGTGGTGTCCTGCTTTTTGACAGTTGTGACACCATACCTTGTTGGGATCCCAATTATTTCCGTGATACCCAGTTTTGGTTTGTGAGGTGTCTTTGGGCCCACCCTCCTGGACAGGTTTTGGGGGGGCTACCTGGTACTCCTTACTTTTATCTTTAAGAGGCTCACTGTCTTTCCTCTGGGGAGGTGTTGTAACCCCTTCTTTGGTCACCCCCTGTGGACGTCCTAGTTACCCTTTTCTTGACCCAATAGTCCACCTTCTTTCCCAATTCCTGGGGAGAAATTGGATCTAGGTCTACCAGATACTGATGCAACTTCATCAATGCAATTACTTAATATGTGTTCTTTCATAAACAAATTATAAAGACCATCATAATCTTGCACTTTGCTTCCAGTCAACCAGCCATCTAGTGTCTTAACTGAGAAGTCTAAAAATGTCATCCAGGGCTGACTCTGGATTTTCTGAGCCGTCCTGAATCTAATTCTATACTCCTCAGTTGTGAGCTCAAATCCCTCAATCAGAGTTCTCTTCATGAGGTCATAGGACCCAGCATCTGCCCCACTAAGGGGCAGAGTGTGTGTCTGAACTTATCAGGGAACAGTTCCCAAAGGAGTGCCCCCAGTGAGTTTTCTTCACCCTTCTGGCTTCTCAAACCCTTTCAAAGGCTGTGAACCATTTGGTGATATCATCACCCTCCTCAAATTTAGGGGCAATCCCTTTGGGGATCTTGGGATCATATGATCCTTCCTTATCTATATTTTTTAGATTGCTACTACCATTGATGGGTCCTAGGCCCATCTCTGCTCTTTCTTTTTCTAGAGCCAGGAGTCTGGTATTTAGGTCTTCTACTTTGGTCAGCCTGGCTAGCAGGATGTCCTCCTCATTGAGGCTTTCCTCATTGTCCTCAGTAGTGCCTGACCCACCTGTGTGGGATCTTTGCACTGAGAGGTTGATTCTTGGAGTCTGGGGCACTTGGGTCCTTTTCTCCGTATGAAGTGGAGGGGGTTTTGATCTATCTGGTCATCCCCTTTCTCTTCTTCCTCATCTGAAAGGTCTTCACCTTCACCATTTTCAGATGGATGGTCCTTAGCATACCCAGCCAACAGCTCCTGGAGCTTTTGTCTGGTGGGATGGGACCCCATGACTATGTTTTTAATTATACATAGGGACCTTACCTCCTTGAAAGACAAGTGTAGGTAAGGGGTAAGGTCGAGCTCCTCAACCTGGTCCTCTGTCATTATGGTTATTTTCACGAACAGCTGGGTTCTTTTGAGACATTGTTAAAAAAACTTCTAACTCCTCTAACCCTAGCTTAAGTGACTTTTTATTTTTCTAAAATTCTAAAGTGACTTAACCAAGGCCCTTACTTGACCTTTAGTAATTTTTCAAAAAAAATTCCAATTTGAAAAATCTGAATTCTAAAGACAATTTAAGAGTTCTGTTGTGTGATCAGGTGGTAACCAAGTAGTCCAACAAATGCAAAGTTGTATATCCCACGCTGATCCACCAATGTAGGAAGCTGGCTCTGTATGTACCATGCGGTCAACTTCTACTTGGACTGTATAAAGGACATACGACTGGATGACCAGCTCTTCGTGGGGTTCTGTGGAGCCAGGCAAGTGGTGAAGAAATTGACCCTTTGCTTTGCCACGGAAATAACACCCAACAGGGATCAGGACCCATTCTACTAGGGCTAATTCTACCACTTCTGCCCTTGCAAGAGTAGTTCCAATTGCAGACATGTGCAAAGCATTTACATGGTTATTCCTACACACTTTGCCAAGCTTTGCTTCCTGGATTCTGAGGCACATAGAGACCACTACTTTGCCAGATCTGTCTTGCAGGATTTTCTTATATAACTATCCATCAGCCTTCCTAACTAGGGTACTGCTTGGCAATTTATTGTACAGGTGAGGAATCTGAAGGTAGAAGGATCTATTAGTAGAAAAAGTTACTTACCCAGAGTAACGATCTTTCTGGTGGATACTGTATTTACCTGCAGTTTCATCACGGACCCTCCCGGCTCCCTGTTTAAAGGATTGCTATAGGAAACGTTAATAAGATTGTAAATAAGTATATTTTGGCACTGCAATACTCTATTGATGTCAGTCCGTTCGCCTCGAAGGCTTGAAAAGAAAAGATGCTGTACCGGGGTGGGAGCTGTATGGCTCTGGCGACTTCATAAAACGCCACTTCTGGCGTTAAAACGAAGATGGCACCCACTACCTGGGACATCAGAGCTTTGAAGTTTCTGGATCTAGTATGACTCCTGGGATAATTCTACATATAAGGAATCTGCATGTATATTTAGTATCTACAAAAAAACTGTTACCACAGGTAAGTAACTTTTTCTTTATGAATTCAGAGCGAATACTCATAATGAGGAAATATGGTTTCAAGTACATAACATATCCTTTTGGTGGTTAGGCACACATGAACGTTTTTTTTGTTGATTTACTTTCAGTCAAATTGTTGGCCAAGTTATGGAAAAAATAAGGAGTCTGTCGGAGAGTTATGGCTGGGCCTCTTGCGTTTCTACACAGAAGAATTTGATTTTAAAGAACATGTCATCTGCATAAGGAGAAAAAGCCTACTGACAACTTTTAAAAAGCAGTGGACGTCAAAGTACATTGTTATTGAAGGTAATGTAGGGGGGTTATGGAGCTGTGGTATTTTTAATCCACTGACGTGCAAGAATGAATGTCATATTTGTTGAGTCAGGCAAGAATGTTGGTCTGTAAGAGAGAAGTCTTCTTTTGATTTATGGTACATGGTGTGGAATTCTAACCCGTGAACTGCAGCTGCCCTCTGCTACTGAGGCTGGCAGTGCTTCCCAGTATGGAGGCTGGGCTCTGAAAGGTTGGCACAAGGTTGATTCTGAAACACGAATGACTGATTGATGGGTGCTGGTGACCAAACCTCCAACATTGTGAACGTCCTGAACCTGGGGCAACGGGTGCACTAAGACAATGAGATCCAGATTATTAGTCTTGTGTTTTTTAACTGATTGTAGGCGGGTGCTCTTTTCACACTATGTACATCACTGCAATATATTTTACCCATATGTACAGTTGATCTTTTGATTGGTTTCAGTATATCTAATGCATCTTTCAAAGGGAGAGGATTACTCCATGCTTCACTGACTTAACATCTACTCTTTACCTTTGGATTTCTTTATATCCATAAATAGTAGAATATCTCTGTGCATGTGTGAGATGCTGAAACACTAATGACTTTAACATTTGAAAGCCGTTTTCATTTCAGATAAGTTGCAAATACGTGGCAACATATTCAGTTCATAAACTATTACTACTTCACTTTACTTATTTCTATCATTATAGTTCTTGGTTATTTCTGGTTTGATATTGCTGGTTGTAATAAAGTCACTTTACATTCTGAGAACTTAAGCTCCAAATAATTTGAGGGCACACAGTGTCCTGCAATTAGAGCTTCATGGTGCACATAAAGCAGACATAACATCACAAGGATAACACAGTATGTAAAATAAATGCTACTGTGCTTCAGGAAAAACTCAGATTACTTCATTAATCGTCTCACAAACACCATAAATGTTATTTAGATGAGTTAGTACTTATGGTGAATGTTGATACGAGCTGCATGATCTATGTATGGTTGCATTAGCTTACACTGTTTTGCGACATAACATAAATATGATTCAGTCATTATGAGTTGTCATTAATTATACATGGCGTCCTTTGTCTTGTATATTTCAATAAAACATATGAATTTCGACAAAATAATCATTTCAGTAATGTTGTACGTGTAACTAGTGTGAATATTGCTAGTGCAACTTTGAGGACTCAAGCAGCTCCCATGTCCATTCATGTCCTACAGATATTCAACCAGTTTTGTTGCAACCAGTGCTAGGCAACACTTTGGCAACAATTATCTCCAGAGTCTACTTTAGGCTGCAAGTTTTTGTGAGGTGTTAGGGTGTTAAGTTTCACTCAATGTCTTAGGATAGATTCTTTGTTTCCCGCTCTTTTTTTGTGTATTTAAGTCCCTTATTTTAAGTATTGGCAAGTTATTTTCACTCGTTAATTTTTGTTTAACAGGGTCCCTTTATGTAAGAGTGATGCAAGGATCCTGATCATACACAGAACTGTGCACAGAGACCTAGGACATCAGTGAGTTATGCAGACAAACTGCACACAGGGAGGACAGACGCTCATCAGAAGGAGACATATGCGGGTGCAGGCAGTCCAGGGCCACGGAGATCAGCAGGTAGACAATAATGGCCCGGAACAAACACAACCACAGCCACAAACTGGAAGGAGCAGACACAGCGGCCACGGAGGGAGGCAGACAAACACCGGAAATAGGCCCCAGCGGTTGGAGTCCCGAGGCAGGGACAGCAGCAGGCACGTTATAATCACAGGTGTAAACAACAACTCATAACCACAACTCGGGTACACATAAGATCCACTGATTGTGGCAGACATAAACGGAGCAGGCATGAATCACAGTCAAGGATAAGGTGAGGCACAATGCATGGAGCAGTCCCTGGAAGCGGAGACCCCGCTCGTCACCTAGAGGCGCAGAAAGACTCCAGAGACCGTGAGTGGAGCAGAAGCACACAGAGACACACAAGAGGGGGTCCGAAGGCCACAGAAGGCCGCTATCCAGTACAAAGTTGTTAAACTCCATTTTTAGGACCGGAGTCTGCACAAGGAAGTATGCGAGAAGACACAAGTCGCTCTCCATGGCTGGGCACTTACTTCTCCCGAAGGTAACATACGCCGGAGATTAAAAGAGCACATCAAAATGTGCTCCCTGGTGCAACAGCAAGCACACCTACATTTAATCTGTCTATACATCCCAGTAGCAAACATTAAAAGTGGCATCACTTGTGCAGTGCACAAATGGCAGCCCTGCTGCAATGCAGATGCATTAGATGTACATAGAAAGGTCAAACAGGGGAACGTCCGGCCCCGAGGCCTTGTATTGTGAAATGTATGTTTACTGAGCTGACGACGGGCGGGGCGCAGTGACGCGAGGTCACATGCGGCTGTTTGTAAATTTATTGTTTATAAACACGAGGAGGGAGGGAAACTGAGATCTCTGAAGCCCACAACAGACTCCACACAGCACCGCCACGGCATCAGCGATGGGCGGCAGAGACGAGGTAATCACTGTATGGAGGCGCATGCCGCTACAACGCACTATAATGAATTTACAAAACGTACAATTCTGTAGGCCATAAAATAAAGTGCCCGGAACAAAACAAAAGCAGTGGCATTCTTCCGAGTCTACAAATGGCTGCCCCGCAGCACACACATTGGGGTCAAGAGGAACTCTGTCGGAAGGGAACGCTGTCGATAGACACACATCAGTTACATGCAGCCTAGTAAATTCAAGGGCTGAAACACAGTTGTGTACATTACACTCCAGCACCGTCTATTACAAGCATGATCCACACTTAAAGATACGATTCGACTATTTACTTTATAGCTACTGTCGCGTGCATGTAAGTGTTTGGCATCGTGTTTGTGTTTATAGGTTGTGCGTTTTCTCTGTTGAATTTTCTGTATGGTGTTTGTATTTGTGTTCATTGTGTGTGTAATATGTTAAAGGGATGTGTGCGTGTTTAGTAAAGGCTGGGCCTGGTGTGTTCATTTGTTGTACACCTTTGTGAGAATGTGTGTGTCATGTTTATGTGGTATGCCTTGTGTCTGTATATCGTGCCTGTTCTTGCGCATGTGTTTAGTGTGGTGTTTGTGTTCCTGTTTCTGGCGTGTGTCTGTGATGGTCGTTATGCACGTGTAGTTAATGTGTGTGTTATATGGGTGCATGGTGTTTGAGCGTGTTTGCATGTGTCTGTCTGCATGTATGAGTCTGTACAGATTGTGACTGTACGTGTGTTATCACTAATTAAAACTAATTTCAGTCTGACGATAGTTCCCCGCCTCGCGCTCTGTGACATTTTATTTGAGCTCAAGGCGTGGGTTATTTTTCTGTATCCAGTAAATATAACTGTGCCGCTGATAACGCAGGTGAAGCGTGGAGGCAAACACACGTCGCAGCAATTTGCATACACAGTATTTGCGTACGGGCATGAAGGGGACATGTTCTAGCTTTTATGTAATCTCTTTTCATAATTTACAACCGCAGAGTTTCGGCGAGATCGCTGTTCCCGCTATACATATACTGATAGAATTAAAAATATCTCTGAAGTTTGAAAAAGTTGTACGATTAATGTTGACACGAAACACAACTCATTTAGAGTGTTTCCGGGAGGTAGACCTAGAGACTGGGGGTCAAATGTTCAAGCAAGGCGTTCCAGTGTGATTCATATGATGGGGATGGGGGGGGAGGTACGGGAGCTGCAGGGGTGGGAACTCGTAACGTTTTTCATCTAGGCTCATATTCATAACACACAGCGAGATTAGTCTTTGAGGTCAGACCTTTTACAATGCGAAATAAAAGACGGGGAGGCTGAGCATTTGAAGAGGACGATATATTTCCTAACCTCCAGGTACAGTCCGCAATAAATCTCTCCTGATAGGCTGCTCTGGAAACCTGAACTCCAGCATCACGTTTTCTACAAGCAGTTCAGAAAACAAGCACGCTAAGACATTCTCTTTTAGCCCCGTCCTTTTCAGAAGGGCACGGCATGACTTACTGCTGCAGTAAAAGGTTAATTATCTTCTTTATGGGGCGAAACAGGTGGCCCCATAAAAAAAATAAGAAACCTTTTACCACAGCAGTAAGCCAAGGAGCCCAGTCTGAAAAGGACGGGCCTAAAAGAGAAAGAAAAATGTCACTAGGACCTCTTCTCCAATGGCTGGCCACCGTTTAGGACGCCAGCCAATGGAGAAGAGGGACGGGGCTTAACCCTTGCTAGTGAAGTACACTCTAAAACATAAAATCTCACGAGCTCGACTGCGCATGTGCGCAGTACGCCACGCGAGACCTAAAAAACCGCTATGCAGTGTCGCGTGCAAAAGCGGTAAAAGGTAAAATGGCGTTTAAACTTCTAATAAGCCATGCTAACATAACATGCTCGCAAATTAGGCTTCGGCCATACTACAACCTCCCTTGATCGGAGAACGCACAATAAAGGGGGCAGGTTTCATGGAATGCAGAGTTCAAGTTCGAATAAGACAGAACCAAGTTCAGACATTTTGCCAAACTTGATAATTGGGAGTAAAAAATCTGAATTCAAAAGTAACCAAGTCAGTGAAAACATCCACGGGTGGCGATGGTGTGAAAAAAACCTAAAAAAATGTAGAAAATAGTAATGCATTAGTGAAAAAAATTCATGAGTTCAGTACGTGTCTATGAAGCAGAAAAAAATCACACTTCAATCCAACAGCGTATAGGCACAGTATGTCGCAACTGCCTCCAATAGGAAGTCGTCATCATACATGAACATTTCAGCCATCCAATTAAGTAATGGAAATGAACATACATGTTCTTCAACAGCCGGGGCCTCTAGCACCATCAGAGGACAACTCGGGCTGTCTTTGAGATAACTGCATTCCAGAAAGTCATTGGCCGCAGTCCATATGTTCCAATTGCCTAGAACCCCATGAGCAGCTGTGCAGGCCATAATCCAGAAACCAGAACAATCTATTTCATGAGCAACTAAGGGACTCATTAGTAGATTAAAATCCAGGTCAGGAGACACCGTGTTGCAGAGACACAAATCCAGGGCCCATTCAAATCCACAATCCAGGCAATGGAAAACAGGCTGTAAAGTATGAGAACCGGAGAGATAAACCATACGCCACACTGAGTCGCCAGAGGTAGTGATCCATAGTATTCTAGCATCCGGTTACAAAGCTGGAGCAGCCGGGGCAGATTGTCGAAAAAATTGAATGAAAAAATGCTGGGATCACTCCATATATAGCTTGGAATGAGGTCACAAGGCCAGAACTTACTACTTTAAAATAGTGCGCCAGGCCCTTGGTTGACGAGGTATTAAAGATTATGTGAATCAAAGCACCAAAATGCAGGGGCAGGTCAGTATTTAATAAGGCATGTACCTCAGTACGAGTGTTTGCAACATGAAGGACGAATGTTTCACGTGCAGATGTAAGAGCGACTTCCTTCTGGGACAAAGGAGCTCTTATTCGACTCATCTTGTTGAACTCTGCTTTCAAGGTCTGGATAGAAGGCCAGATGGAAACATCGAGCCTTCCATGTGGAGGAGGAAACAGGACATTCTTACAGCAAACTACACGTTGGGAAACCGTAACGATATACCGAATACCAGCAAGCATACCACAGCAATCTTCATTATTTAATAACAAATAACTACTGTTTGCAAGCAACGTGAAAGTTGGTGTAATAGCTTTGGTGGGAGTGCCTTTTAAAACACACGCAAGATTCGGTGCTGTAATATTACAAGAACCGTGCAATTGCAGATTTCTACAGACTAATGAGTGATCTGGTGTGGAAGTGCAGTCTTCACCCTTTAAATAAACTTCTTTTCCTTCTCTCAAGCACCTATATGTAAATGGGAGATTCCATACTTCATGTAGAAAAGCACTATCTAAAGGTTCAAATCTGCCTATGGCATAGTATTTTATGCATGACTCAAATTTAAACAGGGGGAAAGGTAGAGTTATTAACCCATGGATGAGCCAAACTGCAGAATTCGACTCGGCCACTGAAAATGGTAAAGGTTCCAGTTTTTCAATATGCAGCAGTGAAAACGTGGCATCTTTCATTGACATAAATTGTTCTTTAACAGTCAAATTAAAAGGCAAAAATAAAGATGTCGTGTTAATGTAATCCCAAGGCACCTTCCCAGATTTTAACGTTTGAAGAGTCCAAGCAAACTTCATATTAAAATGCAATTGATTTTGTCCATGGTACAGAACCGCAACGTCTTCTTGTACAATATCAACAACAGATGAAACAATCTTATCTAATGTGTAAATACGGGAAGAAAGGGTGTTAATGCTATTATCTACAACGGGCAAGCACTTTTTCTAACTTGACCTTATCAATGGCTCTGAGCCTAGAAGCAGCTTCAATCTGGGACAGTTTCCTAACTTCGTTGTAAGCAGCATATATCCATCTTTTCGATCTGCCTGCTGCAGGACCTTTTACAAATTCATTTAAATCAACGGCGTCAGTCAGTTTGGACAAATGAAACATAACTGACGCTAAGGTAGAGTGTTTGAGCCAACTCTGACACAATTTGCCTACAGAATAGGTGGTGACCGAATGTTGACTCAGAAAACGGGGATCTACTCTAACCTCTATATAGCCAGGGGTCAGACCCAGAAAACGATGCTAGCAGGAATCTGCACTTGCCCCAGTATTGGAACTTTCATAGATTCCCATGCTTTGTATCATTCCCCGTCGTCGGAATGGGAGCCTCGGTAAATAGTAAAAAACTATAGTAGTAAGCACAAAGTGAAAAAATAGGCCTAGGCCTCATCTCATTTTGTAGCTTATCCACCTCTTTGTGTAAAAGAGACCAAATTTCTGCAGCAGCCAATCAGAGCAGCCTCACCCCATAGAACCTTCCTGAGAGAAGCTCAGAGCCTCAGATTTTCTACCGCACGTTGTGCAAGGGAGTCTCCATTGAGCTCTGCTCAGTTTTCTTCAGTTTTTTCTTCAACTACTTGGATTTTTTCTCAACATGTCGGAGAGGAAAGCCCTTTTTAGAGCCTGTGCCACCTGCTCTAAGAAGAGGTTGTTTGTCGAGGACAAACATGAGGATTGTATCTACTGTTTGTATCCGGACCATAAACCGACAGACTGTCCGATTTGCAGATCCTTCTCAGCCAAGACCCAGAGGGACAGAGAAGGACGTCTCCTCACATGGCTTCAGAAGGTGAAAGACCGGAAGGACATTATCTCTTCGGACAGTGAGGGCTCCTCGTCTATGGTGTCATCCAGAAGGTCTCAAAAGAGGGGTAGGTCCCCCCTTTCTGCTTCAGACGAGTCCCGACACAAGGCCTTACCAGGGACCTCTGACAGGTCTGACAGGCCGGCTGCCCAAAAATCTCCTCACCGAGGTGAAAAGGAGAGGCAGGGTAAGCCTGAGGAACTTCTGACCTCAAAAAAGGTGAGAAAGGCTTCTACAGTCTCTTCGCCTCCCTCAGAGAAGGATCGTGGGGTCAAAAAGCCTTCAACCCCGACTCAAGAGGTGGCTTCAGACAAGAAGCAGAAACCGTCGACGACTAAACTCCCAGGTACGTCGTCTACGAGTGTTAAAAAGGACAGCTCTACCAAGGTTGCCTCGTCGACGGGCTCGTCGACGATGGCTGCGTCGACGCCTACACCGTCGACTGCTTTCAAGGCTCCGGAATCCTGCTCGTCGTCGACGAGGGTGACCACCTCCATGTCGACGACAATGTCTGCAAAGCTGCCGTCGACGGCGGTGTCGTCGACGAGGACGACTTCGACGACGACGATGTCGACGACGCCGGTTGCCATGTTGATGACGACGAGCTCGTCGACGGTCCCGTCAACGATTCCACCATCGTCGACGATGAGCTTCACCTCGTCGACGACACTATCCTCGTCGACGAAGACAGTTTCTATGTCTACACTTCCACTGTCGACACTGATACAGAAGACCTCCCCGTCGACGACGGCCTCGTCGACGAGGGCCTCGTCGACGACGACCTCGTCGACGATGGAATTGGCGGGAAAACATGTTTTTTCGCTGAAAAGGAAGCATATCACGCCAGAGATGACGTCTCCTCGCCAGGTTCAGAAGCTACCACCAACACTACTATTGGAGGATGACTCTGAGGAAGAGACTTTCAGTGAATTTGGGCAGGCCTATAGCCCTTCTGACCTCCAGGTTAAGGTGCAGGAGTTTAGCTCTGAGGAGGAGCAGATGGAACGACAGCACTATGCTCCAGAGCATTATTATGAGGAGGAATGTACTGCTTCCAGGCAGGTGCCTCCACAACAACCGATGCGTCAGTTACCCGAGGGTATGGTGGCAATACCATCCGCTTTAGTGACGGATTTACAACTTATGTTGCGGGATTACAAGCAACGTTTCCCGACACCTCCGGAAGCCCAACAAGTGCGCACCACGACACCTCCGCCTCAGACATTGCGTCCTGTGGCAGACCATTCTTTACCCTCAAGAGAGCGTGCCGCTGCGCTGGAAGTGCGCCCTCAAGAGGTAGTGCAGGTGCAGGACACTGATGATGATGATGATGCTGCGTCTTCAGATGCAGACCAGCAAGCGGATCCTGATCAGGATCAACAGACGCCATGGAATACTACTGACCCTATGGATCCGGACAACACCGACCCGGATAATATTACTTCGCCTCCAGCGGATGTTGGAGGGTTTCACAACTTAATGGACAGGGCATCCAAAAGATTTGGTCTCCCAGTGACCACAGTGCAATCGGATTGCTTTTTGTATGACTTTAAAGAACCATTCAGGAAGTCAGTGAGGTCCATTCCAATCATCGAGCATGTCTGGTCTGAGGGCTTGAAGGCTATGCATAATCCGGCTACAGTCCTCCCGGTACTTCCGAGACTAGAAAAGAAGTATAAGGCACCGGATGGCAGTCCAGCATGTTTACTTGGCCAACCGAAACCGGATTCGGTCATTTCGCAGGCTGCCCAGAGCAAGTCCAAGAATCCTTCTGCGCCGATGACTACGCCGCCAGATAAGGAGGGCAGGCGCCTAGACAATGTGGGCAAGAGGTTTTCAGCTATGGCCAGTCTCCTGGTTAGGGCGGCCAATGCGTTAGCGATTCTGGGACGCTATGATCGACAAATGTGGTGCGATCTGGCCCCATTTGTTGACGAACTGCAGGATTCGTCTAAGGAAGATGTGAAGAAGATTTTGCTCGAGGGGGAGCGGGCCTCTTCGGAAGTCATTGATGTGGCAATGGATATTGCAACCACCGCATTCCGTGCACTAGCTGGCTCGGCGGTTCTGCGACGCCAGGGGTGGTTAAAGGCCACATGGTTCAGGCAGGAGGTACAGAATAAGATCTTGGATCTGCCATATGACGGTGAGATGCTATTTGGCAAGCACGTCGATGAGGCCCTGCAGGGAATCAAAAAGGACACGGATACAGCTAAGTCCTTGGGTACATTGCAGTATCGTAAGGTGCCCTTCAGAGGAGCTAGAGGAAGAGGCTTTACGTCTTACCGTGGAGGTAATCAAAATCGCTACTCCTCTGGATCTCAGTCCAGCCAGTCGTATAAACCACAATACACTCAAAGGGGCTCTTTCTCTCGCCAGCAGCCTAGAGGACGCCAGGGGCAGCAAAGGAGAGACAACACCAGGAAACAATAGCGGCCAGGTGGCTCTTTCCACTGTTCCTGTTCCCTCATTCACATCTGTGGGGGGCAGGATTTCCCATTGCCTACACAACTGGATAATTATTACATCGGATCAGTGGGTCCTCCAGATTGTCAGAGAAGGACACACATTGGAGTTTCAAGACCTTCCTCCAACAAGAGCGCCGGATGCCTTCCTTCCGAAACATCTCAGGCTCCTTCATCTCGAAGCCCACCAACTTTTCACCAAGGGGGCAGTAGAGCCTGTACCCCTTTCGCAAAAGGGAAAGGGGTTCTATTCCAGGTTCTTCCTGGTTCGGAAGGCAAAGAACAAGTGGCGTCCGATTTTAGATCTACGGCAGCTCAACACTTATCTCGTGAAGTTGTCCTTCAGGATGGTCACTCTTCAGGACATCCTTCGTCTGCTCAATCCGGGGGATTATATGGCGACCCTCGATTTGGAGGACGCCTACTTCCACGTTCCTATCCATCCAGCTCACAGGCAATATCTGCGCTTTACAGTGGGCAAGAGTCACTTTCAATTCAAGGTACTGCCATTTGGTCTCCGGTCCGCCCCACGGATCTTCACAAAGGTTCTAGCTCCGGTGGCAGCTTTTCTCAGAAAACAAGCTATTCAGGTGTTTCCATACCTGGACGATTGGCTGCTGAAAGCTCCATCTGTTCAAGAAGCGTCCAGTGCAGTCCGGACGTGCAAGGATCTGTTCGAGCGGCTAGGCCTTCGCCTCAACAAGGAGAAATCGGTTTTATACCCATCCAGGTCAACAAGGTTCCTGGGTGCCATCCTGAACACGGACAGTTGCTTAGCCCTTCCATCGGAGGAGCGCCAGACCAAACTAATGTGTTCAGCTCGTCTTCTCCAATCTCGAAAGACACTGACAGTTCGCAAGTACAAATCACTTCTCGGATCGATTTCATCTTGCATTCCTTTAGTTCCGCACTGCAGGCTCAGGATGCGTCCACTACAAGAGCAACTGGACAGACAGTGGCGGCAGGTCACAGGATCCTTCGACGACAAGGTTGTCGTTACCAAAGAAATGAGAAAAGCAGGCGGCTGGTGGCTGGAAAAAGACAATCTTTCCAAGGGTTTATCGTTCCTCATTCCTCCATCTCCCCTGATTGTTACAACGGATGCTTCCATGGAAGGATGGGGAGCGGTCCTCCAGGAGCTGAAGGTCAGCGGTCACTGGAGTCCAGTGCAACGCAAGTTCCATATCAACCTCCTGGAACTTCTCGCGATCCGCTTGGCTCTTCAAGCTTTTCTTCCGAGGATTCAAAACAGGACAGTGCTGGTTCGTACGGACAACACTACAGCCATGCACTACATAAACAAACAGGGTGGCACAAGATCCTCCACCCTCTCCAAGGAAGCCCAAACGATATGGAATTGGTTGATACAGAACAACGTCGCCCTTTCAGCGGAACATCTAGCGGGGACGCTCAATGTCAAGGCGGACGCTTTGAGCCGTCAGAGGACAGTCTCTCACGAGTGGGAGCTGGATCAGACCGTTCTGGAGGATCTCTTTGCTCGATGGGGGACACCATCAATCGACCTGTTTGCGACTCCCCAGAACGCCAAATGCCTGTCCTTCGCAAGCAGGGTTCACCATCGGGAATCCTTGGGGAATGCGCTTTTGATTGCCTGGTCAGGCGCCTTTGTTTACGCTTTTCCTCCCATTCCACTGATTCCGAAGTTGGTCAGCAAACTCAAGGTGGAACCGTGCAGGATGATTTTGATCGCTCCAGCATGGCCCAGACAAGTTTGGTACTCGGAGCTTCTTCTCCTCTCCCAGGACCAGCCAGTTCTCCTACAGCCTATTCCAACTTTGCTAACAATGTCTCACGGTCAGGTTCTACATCCGGACTTGAAGTCCCTGCGATTGACAGCGTGGCTCCTGAGTTCAGAGAGTTCCAGGGATTAGATCTCTCAAGTGAATGTAGAGACATTCTAGCTCAGGCTCGGGCCCCTAGTACCAACAAGACCTATCGAGCCAAATGGAAGAGATTCTGTGTTTGGTGCCAGAAGGAAGGTTTACACCCGTATACTTCTTCTCCACACAAGCTCTTGCCTTACCTCCTTTCTCTGGCAAAATCGGGATTGGCTCCATCGTCGATAAAAGTCCATCTGGCAGCCATCTCTAGATTCAGACGTTCATCTTCAGGGCCTTCCCTATGGTCGGCTAGGATTGTCAAACAGTTCCTGAAAGGTTTGTTCAGGGTTTTTCCTCCAGTTCGGCCACCTCCTCCAACCTGGCACTTGAATCTGGTTCTGTCATCCCTCATGAAAGCCCCTTTTGAACCTGTGCATAAGTCTGACCTTAAGTTTCTTTCCTGGAAAGTGGCTCTTCTCTTGGCCCTGACATCGGCTCGTAGAGTAAGCGAGATACAGGCTTTCACGATTGAGGAACCTTTTCTCCAGTTTAAGAATAATGTGCTGATTCTACGAACAAATCCTAAATTTATCCCGAAAGTTCCTTCGGAATTCCACCTAAATGAACCCGTGGTCTTGAAACCATTTTTTCCAAAACCTTCTTCACCTGCGGAAAGAACTCTGCACTCTCTGGACATTCACAGATGCCTGAAATTCTATCTGGAGCGAACGAAGCAGTTCAGGAAATCTTCACAGCTCTTTGTCTCCTTCAGTGCTCCACGCAAGGGTTGTGCTGTTTCGAAGGCTTGTATTTCCCGTTGGATTTCCAGTGCTATACAATTTTGTCACCAGGCGGCTGGGAAACCTCTGCAGCGAGCAGTTCGTGCTCACTCTACCAGATCCATGGCTTCATCTGCGGCGTTATTCGCAGGAGTCCCTATCAAGGACATTTGCAGGGCGGCTACGTGGAGCAGTGTCCACACCTTCACCCGCCACTATTGTCTGGATTCTTCTGTGAGGGAGGATGCAGCAGTGGGCCAAGCAGTCCTGAGGAACCTTTTCCAATAAGTCGGTGAGCTTTCCTTTCTATCCCGCCTTCCTTGGCATATTTTGTATACTGCATTATTGTCATATTTCATGATCCTATGTGTTATGCTGTTTTTACAGAGATGTGTCACATTTTCAGGTTTAGGTATGACAAAATATGTTTTTCTTTACTGCTAGTTACTCTGATACAAAGCATGGGAATCTATGAAAGTTCCAATACTGGGGCAAGAAAACAAGTTACTTACCTGTAACTTTGGTTCCCCAGTATTGGTAACTTTCATAGATTCCCATGCGCCCACCCGCCTCCCCTGGGAAAGCTCACTCTTCTGATCTTGGTGGATAGCTATATACAACGGCTACGAAAATCTGAGGCTCTGAGCTTCTCTCAGGAAGGTTCTATGGGGTGAGGCTGCTCTGATTGGCTGCTGCAGAAATTTGGTCTCTTTTACACAAAGAGGTGGATAAGCTACAAAATGAGATGAGGCCTAGGCCTATTTTTTCACTTTGTGCTTACTACTATAGTTTTTTACTATTTACCGAGGCTCCCATTCCGACGACGGGGAATGATACAAAGCATGGGAATCTATGAAAGTTACCAATACTGGGGAACCAAAGTTACAGGTAAGTAACTTGTTTTCTTTTTTGCCATAGCAACCCGCCTTCGGGATTATTGCTGGAATTTCTCAACAGGGCTTGTAATTCACTTAGGGAAGTACTGGTGTAATTATTCCAATGGGGAAATTACCCAAATCAGGAAATGAAGGTGCGTTTAATTTTTTACAAGTAGCCAATCCAAAGCAGGTCGTTTTTGAAATAGTAGCATTCAGCAACAACATATGGTTCGGGATTAGACATGCACGATGCAAAGCCTCTGTGCCTTGCACTTGCCAACTTTTAGAACCCCAAACAGATTTAAGATCAACAGTATCTTTCCACAGTTCATAGCTCGCAACAGCCAACTGGTCAATAAAGGACTTTGAATACAGTAATTTTGTGTGGGTAAGTCCAACCTTGGAAGAGGACTTCTCAGTCATCTTAAAATAAAATGTGTCAGGGTTTGATTGATCAAAATCAGTAAAATAGAAAAACTTTTTCAAAACAGTCTTCGAGATGCCTTTAACAGGTGTGGGACAATGTTCCCACTGTGTGTTGTTAACCACATTTCAATGTTCCCACTGTGTGTAGTTAACCACATTTCTAAATGTATTCGTTTTATGCAAAAAGTGATTGCCAAAATGCTGGAAACAGAATAAATCACCATAGTTTGCAGACTCTAGGTATAAATCTTCAGCATCAAAAGCATCATAATATTTCAAATCAGAAAATAAAGACTCTACAGCCTGGACGTCCCAATCATCAGAGCGAATATTTGGTTTAACCACATCCTCCATAGAAAACCGAGGTACATTGGGAACATTAATAACCTCTGTGGGCCTATGAATCTGGAACTTTACAGCATCCCATACAATCCCATCCAAAACGGGCCAAGCAGTTATATTTACAAATGTCTGGTCCCTCTTCATGATGTGCGAAGAGGAGTGGGGGGCCAAAGTTCCATCAATTAGTCTAATTGAAGTTCTTTCTTGAACGTAGTGTCCATTTACAAAACGAACGAAATACACCACAAATCTGATGGACATGAATAAAAAAATTGAAAAAAGCACCAGCCAAATGTAAGTCCAAGGGGGAATCAAAAAATGTTTTTAAACCAGGTAGCAAAAATCGAAACTTTTGAATGGGACTTAGATGTGACCGAGCAAGTGTACAATGAAAAACTGGATTGATTAGCCACACGGGTCTCCAAATCAGTCATAGACAAGTCAGTGGGGTAAGTATATTCAGTATCATTAAGAGGATCACCACCAGATGGATTCAATAAAGGATTTGCAACTGTATTCATCTCAATGGTAACATCAGGCCTGATGGCAGGATCCAGGACCAAAACAGAGTGTCGCACCATTGCTGGACACGAAACCGCAGGCGTCATACTATGATGTTCTTGTACCCTGCACGCCAAGCACGGCAACTGGAGCTCGATAGGAGGACCCGAATTCCCTCTTGTTGTCGATCTTCTCTCGGACCAGTTCCCCAACTTGGGGTAGCCAGCCGACTACCGGAATCTGCAACGCAGCATCCGATGTGGAGGGCAAATGTTCCTTTGCAAGACTGTCTCTGGTCTTTTGTAGGTTCTGTAAAACATTAGAATGTTCATCTACGTCAAAGGATGCGTCCACCGCCATGTCTAGACCATCAAGGTCCGGAACAAACATTTTGATGCCAAAGAGCATTTCGTATGGGGTCTGCCCACCCAGCGACCTTCTAGGAAGATTATTTAGTGCACTCTGTACGCTATTGAGGTGGGTTAGCCAGTCTCGGCCAGTACCCAATACCTTAGCTGGCAAGGATTGCTTCAAGTCACGGTTCATTCGCTCCACAACACTATTACCCTCAGGCTGGTATGGAGACGAAAATTTGACCTGGACCCCCAAAGAACTCATGGCATCCTTGTATACCTTAGAGGCAAACGCTGGACCCTGGTCCAAATGGAAGGTACCACAAGCAAAAATTCCCACAAAGACACGCAAATCCCTTACAACAGTTCTGGAATCTGCACTACGTTACGGCCACAACCACACAAAGCGTGTGCACGAATAAACTGCTACTAAGATGTACTTATACGCGGTATCAGATAAGGAAGGACCGCAGTGATCTAAATAAACACACGCAAGCAGTTTATTAGATATGTACAACTGAGTTTGGCGTGGGCGTGCAGCAGTAGAAGGTTTAATTGGCTGACAAATGCCACATTGAAGCACATATTCACACGTTTGTTTGTACAAACCCCGCCACCAATACAGTTGCTGGAGAAGAGATACAGTAGCTGACACGCCGGCATGTGATGAGGCCATCCCAGCGTGGGCTGCTGTAATCAAAGTCTGCCTGCGGTCCGCGTTGGGAATCAACCTATCACCAACGTCTCACATAAGGAACTTTATCAGGACTTAAATAATAAGAGTACTTATAAGGGAAACCTCTAGGGTAATTACCTCCCTTCACTGTTGTGGCAATAGCTGCGAAGATGTCATCATCAATCTTTCTTTTGGAACGTGTAACTGCTGCTACTGCATATGTTTCAACTGCCGTCTTAGCAGCTTCATCCGCGAGACAATTGCCAACAGCGTGAACTCCAACACGCTGGTGACCCAGAGTATGAATTACAAACACGAGTGGCAGCCGTTCTTTAAGTTCTGCCACTCGAACCCAGATCATTTTATGTTTTATTGTGCGACCTTTGGAGTCACAATAATCATTTTGAGTCCAAAAGGGTAGATTGTTATTGTATGATTGAACACAATAGTACGAGTCACTTACAATAAGAGTAGTCACAATTGGGCGGTACAGTCCCCTAATGTCTGTGTATGCACAACATCGGACTTGATTCACCATCCACCATAGTACCAACCACAATTATGCAGCCTGAAGAATATGCATGCTTTGAACCCATAGCCGCTTGCGCGCTTCCGTCAGTGTAAATGATACATTGGAAATCCTCAAGTGGGCGCATAGTCAGAGGTGCTGGATGAACGAATTCATACTACAAGAACTCTTGCTTCTGCAGAGAGGTATCAAAAATGAACGTGACATCCGGGGATGTCAAGGACGTGGCCCATTGTATCCACCGCGGGTGCAAAGCTTTAGAATTTAGTACACTGGCTTTCGTCACTGCCTCCAAGGCAGGATACGGGGTAACAACGAGAATGCGCTTTCCCTGCGACAGTGCACGTTCCTTAAGAATCACCATTTGCACTGCTGTCAAAACTCTTTCCACAGTGGAAAACCGCAACTCAGCCGAAGTGTACAAGTGTGACTTGTAAGCAATAGGGACTGTGTCACCCTCATTAAAAGTGAGGTACGTGAAACTCACTGCCCCTGGTATGTTTCTTATCAAAAGGTTGGTGCCGTTATCACGAGTCATCAAGAATTTAGATTCTAGAAGATCAGCCTGCAAAGATTGCAAGATGGCTGTTCAGGCAGCTAGCACGAATTGGAAAAAGAATTTTGTATCAAAGCCTATAGAGGCTTGATATGCTGGGCGTATTTGGGAATGTAGGTACGCCCAAAATTCAAAAATCCCAGCAAAGATTGTAGTTTCTTCAGTGTTGTGGGAGCTCGCAAAAGTGTGCATTTCTCCAGGAAGCGAGAAGCTAAACCTCGACCTTCATTGTTGAGCTCGTAGCCCAGGAACAACACTGTGTACTCTGCAATGTGGCTTTTCGCAAAGTTAAATTTATAGCCAAATCCGCAAAACGGCAAATTATGCGGTCTACACGGCACAGATGCGGCCATAATTCAGCGTCTGTGAGATAGATGTCCTCCACATACAAACTTGCATCGGCGTCGAGACCCTCCAAGAGAGAGAATACGCTGGCGGCAAAGACGCCTGGACTATTCTTATAGGCTATAGCCAAACAGCGAAATTGGTGCTGTTTGCCACCACTGGTGAAAGCTGTCCATTGTCTACTAAGGGGAGAGATTGTGGGCAAAAAAAACATTAGATATGTCCAGTGTGGTTTTGAACCTTTTGCGCACAAGACTATCCACAATAGCAGAACTGTGAGTATTCTACACCACGCACGTACGACAATGTGAGTTTAAGTGGCGGTAATCCAATACCAAACGGTACGAGCCATCTGGCTTGGTCACAGTAAAAAGAGGGTTATTCATCCCAGACACAGACGTTTCAATTACACCTTGATATTCCAATTGTTCAAGGATTTCCGCAACGGAAGCTTTAGCTTCTCGCCGCATGGGGTTTGAGGCTGTGGCATTGACCGTAGAGGAATCTCCTGTCGAGGGGAAAATTTGTCCCACCCACAGTGAGTATGGTACAAAGCTGGCGCAAGCGCCTTAGCCCAATCTTCTGCAAAATACAGCGCCTGCTCTATCGGACCTGTGTGCGCGAAACCAGGGAGGATTACCTCCTCCCCTTAGGGAGCAGCTAAGACAGAGGGTGGGGGCGAGTCGACCTCCGCCAACAAAATATCATAGATAGTAGTTAGATTTCCCCCCAAAAAACCTTTTATGGTACGTTCTATGTCAACTTCAATCATAAGGACAATTTCATAAAGTCTTTCAGGGGGAGCCACTCTAGTGTCAGCTGTCTCGACTACAACGAAGGTTTCAGTCGCTGTCACCTTCAGTAGTGAACGCAACGCCTCTCGAAATATGGTAATCTCCGCCGCGCTGTCCAACAGTGTCAGTGCCCATGTCCGATTCCGAAGCTGCGTTCTCACTATCTGTGGCATATCTCACTGTTACTGCAGCAGCTTCCTTCTTCTGAAACTGGGGCCTCTGACGCGGTGACTAGTCCTGCTTGCCCTTTCTGTCAGCCTTGCGAGGCTGCTCACGGCTCCGTTGGGCACCTTGTCCTCTGCCGCCGCCTCTTTCACCGGTGGGTGATACCGATGTTTCCTGCAAAGAGCGAGGAGAACGTTGTTCAGAGACCTGAAATCTATCAGGTGACTTAATTGTAGCGCGGTCGCGCAATTCATATGTACGCTCAGTAGAGGCAGGTGTAGGTGAAGCAAGATGGGACCCTTGGTTCTGTTGCTGTTTCCCCTGTTTTTTGTTCTTACTCCAATTTTGTTTCGGAACTCTCTGGCAGTCATCTTTATCAGACGACGCCTGCTGAGTTTGCTTCTGCGTTTGTTTTTTAGCAAAAGGCTTAACACCCAAACTATTACGGCCAATGGTCTTATAAGCCTCCGTAATAATTCTCGGTAGCTGACTGGGTTTGTCGGCGTCGGGGACATCGCGCAAAGCATTCGACACTTGGAAACTTACCGCATCTCCCTTGACATTAGCAAGGACGAAATCGCGAACCATGTCAAACGCTCCCAAGAGTCGCATTCCCAACTCCACAGCCGCCTCCGGTCCGTGTTCATCCTGAGCACGCTTAATGACGGAGGGCAGGACAGCCACTGACGGGGTGCCGAAGCACGTAGTATAGACTGCCGCAAAAATCACACCCCAAGTGGTACAGTCATTTACGTCCGGTACTAAGCCTTTCTGCAAACTAATTGTAAGGATCCTGTGTTTCTCCACAGGAGAAGTATTCGGGAATACTGCCTCCAGTTGGTCAAATTTCTCAGCAAGCCAAAAAGGCATTTCATGCTTATCCTGGGGAACGCTTGCCCATAACCGCATTAATCATAACAGGACTGAGCTTCAGTCTGTTCGGCCCAACTGGATGCACCGCACCACCCGGGGCCCCACCCGGAAGGTTGCTTGAAATTTAATGAACCAGACCTCTTATCACTGACACTGCAGAGGCATAAAGGGGTCTTAATTCAGCAGCTGTACAACACGCCACATGAGGGTACAGAGTATAAGCAGCTAATACAGGCTAAGAAGCGCCTGCAATAGACAACGGTCCTTGTCTGAATGTCGTTATAACATGTGGGAGGGCGCCATTAAACCGAACGACATGCTGCCAGGCAAATATCGGAACTTCCTGAGTCCTATATGGAGCGTACTCTGCAGGCACGGCAGTCTGAGTGTAAGAGTGAAACACACCAGTACCAGAATCAACCGCAGGAAACGTGACCCATGAGTAAAATAGCTCAAACGGGTGCGCTGCGTCAGCAGATAACAAAAACCACTGCCTGTCCTTCCAAAGAGATTAGGAAGTCCTGCAAATGATTGCGTACAGCCAATCGGCTGTGCACCGTAATGTCAACCGCAGCCATATCGACACAGTGAAAGATAAGTACAATGCAATAAAAAAGCACAACTGGGTAGTAATTCAATAGAAAAACGTTTTTATATTATCAAGCTTGAAAAGACCTATGTAACTATAGGTAGGTTTTATCCGTCACCACTGTCAGCCGGAAACAATAGTGAGGGGATCGTGGACTGATACAAGCACTACTCAAGAGTCTCACAATAAGACCACTACGTTGGCGGCACCATGTTGCAAGGATCCTGCTCATACACAGAACTGTGTACAGAGACCTAGGACATCAGTGAATTGTGGTGTACAAGAAACTCCCCTCAGTACCTAGAAAAACCCCAACCAGCTAGCATCAGTGTCACATTAGCTCTTCGTCCTATAGCAAAGTAACCAATGATTAGGCAACCTAGAACATGCAACTTAGGACCATCTCAGGAATGGTGGGAAGTGAGAACACTCTTTTGTTATACTCTCATACCAGTCCACAATAAGAGTAAATAAGACACACAGTAAGGTTAAAATATTTATTTTCACAACATGATCTCAGGTGCAGTATCTTAGCCAACATAAGCAGACATATCATCACAAATAATATGGTCAGCATTGTTACAATTCCATAAAATACAAAAGGAGAAATCATATTACAATGATGGTGAAAACAGGTCTTATAGAGCCTAGTTTTAACACCCTCCCTATATAGGAACTATGTATCATAAACTAACGAATGTCTCTTAGGCTTGTTTGGGGGACCCCATTACCTTTCCGCTTAGTAAGAGTAAATCACATCTGGATCAGCATAAGCTCTCTGCATCCCTGGAAACGGAAATCTTCCAAGTGTGAAATCATGGCAAGTGTGCAAGTAATAAGGGCGCCAGAATCTTAGTTGGCTCACAGCTGCCAAATTGTTGTGTCTAGAAAGCGTTACTCGATCATGTCAAAAAACAGCTACCATGTTTTGATAACCTTGACTGCTTCAGCACTCACTGTGCAGACTAGGGGCACGATATAGGTCTAGAGATGTCGAAAACAAAAACCTTCACGAAGGCTAACTTACAAAAATAGCTATGCAGTGTTGTGTGCAAAAGCGGTAAAAGGTAAAATGGCGTTTAAACTTCTAATAGGCCATTCTAACATAACATTTGCGCAAAACAGGCCTTAGGCCGTACTACAAGAGGTGAGTGGAAGAGTCATGGGAGGGACGGAGTCATGGAAGAATGACATGCTATTCATCTGCATTCCAGACTCTCGTTTCATTAAGATAAGTAAAATGTAGGCATTTGCCATATTGGAGACTGAGGGTAAGAGTAGATATTTGCCTCATAGATAAGTTAGAAAATATGTCAGACTCTTCCTTTAGTATACAAAAACATGAATCCTCTATTGCACTTGTTAGGACTGGATCTGACCCACCTAAGCCGCCTCCAGACAATACTTGATGTCTGTCACTTTTACTTGATATTGACTATTAGGCATCAACACTGATGATATCGCAAGTGTCTATTTTGATGTTGCAGCAGTACTCACTGTTGAAATTTTACTCAACGTCAAGGTCCGTTAGGTTAATTATGGTTTTGATGTTAATGCATTAGATGGCCATGGCCAGCATTCCATAGCTGACCTTCAGCGCTTGGAAGAGACTAATGAGATTTTCCTCACCTTCTGATGCTGTGTAGTTCTCTGCTGAATAGTTTCCATTAATTACCCATTTGAGGGTAGCCCTGCACCAGAACCTAAGGTGCAACACAACCACCACAAACAGTAGTCACTGTTTCCATATTGCTTGATCCCTCCTCAACTGACAAGGGCGATCTAACACCAAAAATGCTAGGTGCACTATCAACAAAGTAGCCAAATGCTCATCATTTATAGGTTCTCCTCCCTTTAAAACTACTATGAATTTTCAAGAAATTTCTTCTGAAGCTACAATCTGGATCAGCATTGTTTTTAGTTCTAGGTCTCCTGAAATCTGTTATGCACATTCCTGCCATCTTTACTTTAACACAATTGGAGACGAAAATTGAGTAGTGGTAGTATTGCTGTTCAGTATCAGATCCTTTCTTTTGTTTAACACCCCTCCCCTAGTAAAGTCTGGTAGGTGGCTACCTAAAAATTATAAAACATACCTACATGCCCTAAAAATCAAAGGTTTTAGTAAGCTTAACCTAGACCATGTTTTTTAACTTGACTGGAGGGTCAGGGTCTCTGAATATGAGCAAGAAAACTGCATGCCTCTTCTGCTTCATGAAAAAAATTGAAAGGACCCTTTCTACAGCCCTTTCAAATTGGCCAGGGCCACGATACAGTTGCCCCTAGCTGGTTTTATTTAAGTGCAGTACCTTTATCTCTTTCAGTCTTGTGGCAGTGTTGTAGGACAGGGCAAGACAGGTTGAAAGGGTATATCCAGCAGTTTTTCCCCTTGTCTTAAAAAGTTTAATTTCTTCAATTAGGAAATCTAGAAAGTAAATTGTGAAAGTCCTAGGTGGTGCTTTATTGGAAAGGTTCGTACCAGGTGATCCCTTGCGATGCTGAAAGGTTCTTGAAATAGCAATGCATCATCCTGTAATAAGTTTTCTCTCAGGTACTCAGCAATCCATGTGATTGTTTTATCATCTCCCATGCCATTCTGGGAACCTTCTGAAATGCTGACGATTCATTTACCCTCTAAGTTCATGAAACGTCCTTCCGGTTGACCAGGGTCTCATTGCGCAGGTGCCGCTACTTTAGCTATGCGCACTTCCTATTTTCTGATTGCCTCAGCAAGAGATTTAGTCAGTCCTGGGGGCTTATTCACTTTTTCATTCACATTTTCTAAACTAACCAAACATGTGGTTTAAATCTGTTTCTTTTCTGTTAAGATAGTTTTCAGTAATGTCTCTGCAGACGTTTTGGTTTGGCTGGTGAGGGGCTTGACTTCAATATGTCTTCCTGTATAGAATATGTGTTGGAGCATGATTTTTCCTTCGTAAATTATAGGTTTTGTATGTAGCAAGAGTGATACTTTAATCATTTGATTTCTCTGTGGGGGATCATTGACCCAAGTGGAGTCAATTTGCATAGTAGGTGATACCTTACACCTACTTTCAAAGTATATGTGGCATAATCCATGGATCGGATTCTTTCACCTCACAATAAGATCTTATTCTTCACAGGCCTCGACACACAAAAGCACTTCTTTAGCTTTCAGCAGTGGATCTAGCTTCCCAACTCAGTGGCAGACTTCTTTGATATATGTTGAAATCTTTAAAGTTCTCACTGGATTAAGTGGGTTGACGTCTCAGAAAACCCATAGGGTTTTCCTGTGTGTTTCTCGCACAATCGTTTTCTTCTTTTGTCCTCTGTTATATACTCTATTTAATGCGATGGCTCCTCAACTTGCCCTGTTTCCTGTATCATGTGTTCTCCTATGTTGGAAGAGTATTTATCTGCAGAATCTTTTGCAGTGTTTATCTTGTGGTGGGCGGTTTGAGTTAACACAATTAAAGTCATCTGATATCTGTGCAAGACCAGGATCACTTGATACATACAGGGGTCTATTTCATGTCTTCTATCACCTGCTGTTTCCTGGAGAAAAGGGGGAGGGTAGAGCACAGTGGTCATTTAGAGGAATGTCCGCGTCTATCAGGGGTTTCTCAAATAGCAATGGAGTTTGCTTATTTATACCATGGTACTAGTTGACCATGTTCTTGTTGTGTTCTGGGTTTCAAATGTAAGGGCAGTGGCAATTGTATGATTTCCCCTGTGATCCAGTTAGTGCCTCTTCAGCCTAGGTTTTGCAGCTGCCTTCTGTGTTGCTCCCTCTGTCTTCAGGTTTTCCAGCATGCGTGGTTCCTCTGAGTACCCTGTATTTTTAGTAGGGCATTTTTGCCCTTAAAACTTCTTCTCCCACGGAGCTCTCCAAGTGTTTTGTAACTGGGTCATTCGGAGAGGGCAGGTGAGGTATTGCTTTTTTCTGCTGTCCATTTCCTGTAATATTTGAAGACTACTGCGTTTTGTTGCTTAAGTACATGGAACTTGAAGGGAGGAGTAGACCTAATACACAGTAAGTCACCTGTTCCTTTTCACTTTTCTTCCGTAAGTCCCATGGTTAATATTAGGTTTCAGGACCAGATCCCTCTCCTCGCATCACCCATATTAATCTCTATGTTCCCCACTGGTGTTTCTTAGGAAAACCTTCAGTCAGTAACTTTTTTCCTAGTAACTTTTTAATAAATAATAAGCTTAGCAATTACTTACTAGATCGTTCAAGTATCCATCTAAAACATTAAATTGCATGAAGAATACTATTCCAGTGATTAGCAAAATGAGTCTTCAAGTCTGCATGTGTTATACCCACTACACATTGAGTTGAGGTTGCTGGAAAAGCTTGACGGTATGAAGGAATGGATGAAAGGCAACTTGTATAGAGCAAGGTTACTTTAAAGGGTGTCCCAGTACACAGAGGACCTTCGAGTGCAATAAGCCAATTATTCCTGTTTAAAGAGCCACATTTTCAGTTTTTGCCTAAACCATGAGGCTGCATCAGTTGCTCGTAACTCTAGTGGAAGCTTGTTTTATGTTGATGGCCTAAAAATAGAAGGGCCTTTCCCCAATTTTGGTGCAGCAAATCGTAGGGATTCGGATGGCATTTGCTGATAAGGTGCCGGGCCAGGGGGGGGGGGGGGGGGAGTAGAAACGAATACTTGCCCTGAAATAGCCTACACCTGTATGGTGGAGAACCCTTTGGACCAACACAAGTGTTTTAAATAAAATTCTCTTCTTTTTTTTTTAAGCCAGTGAAGAGCCCGCAAGTGCGGGGACAGTGTGTTTTCAGAGGCAGGCCCAGAAGGGTGCGAGCCGCTGCGTTCTGGACCACCTGTAATCTATTAATATTGTAGGCAGGGAGTCCCAAATATAATGTAGACAGGGAGTCCCAAGTATGAGGCATTACCGTAGTCCAGCCTGGATGTTATATGTTCCTGTACAACCAGCTTCCTGGCTGTGAATGAAAGAAAATGTAAAAACTTCCTTAGAATACACATCAGTCCAAACAAGTAGCCAACACTATTTTACCTGTGGTTGTAAAGAGAGACAGTCGTCAAATTTGACATCCAAATTCTTCAATGAACTTCCATGAGAGCCAAGGACTGGGGCATCAACTGGTCAAAAGGTCTGCAATGTCTGTGGAGTTTTAAGACCAAAGAACAGCCAATCTGTCTTGTCTGCATTACATTTAGGCTGGTGGTGAGTTAGCAAGTGGAAGACGACTGTTTAACAGGATCTGATGGATTCGCAGGGAACTCTGCCTCCCTGCCCCAGGAGAACAATAGCTAAGTATCGTCAGCATAGGAAATCACTTTTGCTGCCAAGGCTTGGGCTAGTTGAGTTAGTGGATGCGAGATATACATTGAATAGTGAGGGCTCAAGGCCTCCCACTGACAGTTCCTTAGACTCCAAGGAGAAGGGACGGATCCAGACTGCTGTCCTCTGCCCTCCAAAAAGGAGGCCAGACAGTCTAAGGCTTGACCAACTCTTCCGATGCATTGGAGACGCGTCATGAGTTTCGCATGGGGTACCGCATCAAAGCCAGCTGTTAGGTCTAAGATAATCAGTACTGCCTTACTCCCAGCATCTAAAGTGCCTCTGATGTAATCAACAACCTCCACTAGGACCGTCTCCATACTGAAGTTGGGTCTAAAGATTGACTGACTCGGTGGTATGTGATTGAGCAAAACGTATTGGCATTCCTTATGACCACAATCCCCTTCTTCCCTCTCTGCCATTGTGAGGGCTTTCCATGGAACTTGGCAATTTTTTCATGCACTCTCCCCCTACCCCCCCCCCCCCCACACACACACACACACACACACACGCACCCCCACTCTGTTGCTCCAATGCATATGATGCTGTGCAGTGCAGCCTCAGCTATTTGACCTAGCAGTTTTCCCCATGCAGATTTCATGATCGTTTCTGGTACTCCTCAGACCATGAAACCTCTTGCTTTAGCGGTCAATGCTAGAATGGTGACATCAAACTTTCTGCCTTTATCCCATCACATCAGTGTTTTAAGCGATGCACCTTCTTACACTTCTGTTGGCTGGCTTGAGTGCAACGCTTCCTGGTGCAGTAATTGCCTTGCCCCGTCCTCACAGTCTGCAACTTTTCATCAGCTGCTCCTCACAAGTATCAGTATAGGATTTGCCTGCCTTTAGGGTATGTAAGTTCTGCCACACAAAATAGCTGACCAATTGTGAGATGAGTTATAGTCACTGTGTTATGTACAATAATGAGGTTAAGGGAGGTGTAGATTGCTGCAAGCTCGGGCAAAATGCTGCCTTCCAGCAAGACTCCTTATGGCCATATTCCCTATCTCTGGTCTAGAATACTACTTTCTCATGGAATTGAGAGTTGTTGAATAGGTCATCTGGGTCTAGGTTGGGCTTTTTTCAGCTCTGGAAGATCTGTTCTGTTTTGAGACTGAAAAGCTTTTTTTTCAATTGAGAAAGGTGATTACAGTGTTGGTCAAATGTGTGAGGGCATCTCCATGGAAGGATGTCACTATGGATAGTAATTGTATAATGTTGTCTTTGTAGCTGGTTCCCTTGAAAGAGTTGAAAATACCATTCAGTACAGTATGCAGGAGGACGTTGAAGGCTGTGCAGTTGGGAATGGGGCAGTGGTGAATTGGAAGCATGTGATGTTGCATGTGTGATGTTAACTTGAATTCTGATTTTGCCCATCTTCTTGATTGAAAAAGTGATTAACGGCAATGCGTTTCCCAGCGGATTGTTGCATTGATAAGTCTCGGTTGGGGTTGGCACAGTGTTGGTCTCCCTTGAAAGAGTGCTTTGCTTATATTGGCAAATGCAAAAACAACAATTGATGGACGGAACGTTGCACAATGGCAAAACTCACCCCCAGTCACAGATCTGGGTTTAATCCATCATTATTTTGCTCACCACACCACCCCAGTTCAGACATGGCCAAATGCAAATCAGTCTTGACCCTGTGCCTCATGGGAACAGTCCAGCCCGAACTGCCAAGCCAGGTCTTCCCTGGACCGGAATCAAGCATCCTAGGACCGTTTTTTGGCTATCAGCCGTAATCAGCTAGGATAGCTTGATTCCAGTGGCATGGAGAGCACGGGACTCACGTCTGAGCACACCCTTCCCACTTGGGGTGACAATTGCAAAAACAACATAATCCCCTTTGGTATCGCTTTGTTCGCCCTAAGTTGGCAGGGTATGCCCAGTCGTGGTTCCCTTGCTCACTTTGCCACTGGATTCCAGCTAGCCTGGCTGATGACTGCTGATTAGCCAGAAACCCGTGCCAGGATGCTTGTTTTCGGTCCAGGGAAGACATGGCTTGGCAGTTCGTGCGGGACTGTTCCAATGAGGCACAGGGTCAGACTGATTTGCATATGGCCATGTCTGAACTGGGGTGGTGGGGTGAGCTGAAGAATGATGATGGATTAAACCCAGATCAGTTGACTGGGGGTGAGTGTTTGATTTGCTCAAATGCTCCGTCCATTATCCCTTTTGGTATCGCTTTGTTCGCTCTAAGTTGGCAGGGTATGCCCAGAGGTGGGTCCCTTGCTCACTTTGCCACTGGATTCAAGCTAGTCTGGCTGATGACGGCTGATTAGCCAGAAACCGGTCCCAGGATGCTTGTTTACGGTCCAGGGAAGACATGGCTTGGCAGTTCGGGCGGGACTGTTCCCATGAGGCACAGGGTCAGACTGATTTGCATATGGCCATGTCTGAACTGGGGTGGTGGAGTGAGCTAAAGAATGATGATGGATTAAACCAAGATCGGTTGACTGGGGCTGAGTGTTTGATTTGCTCAAACGCTCCGTCCATCATCCCCTTTGGTATTGCTTTGCTTATATTGGCAGCCTCTTTGATGGTAGTCTTGTAAAGGCTTTGGCAGTGCTGATTAGGGAACTGCAAATGGAGTGGAATGTTTTGAGTTGATTGAGGTCATTAAGAGATGGAATAAATCTCATTTTTTTTCCCTTCAAGTGTAGAACTTATTTTCCAAGAGCTGGGAATATAATTATGTTAAAGGTGGGGGTTTAGTGAATTGTAATTTCGATCATGTGTTTGTCTGCTTAGTTGTGTTTAGGCCCGTTTTGTGTACATTGAGAAATGTGTTGATGTATGCTGTAGGCTGGTGAGAGGTGGAAAGCATGATGAGTTCTTGGAGAGTCCATGGGGAAGTTTTTGCAGGATTGCTCTTTCTTTTTCTTTACTTTTAGTTCACTTTGGTGAACTGGTGTAGTGTGAAGGATGGAAACATCTATTGTGAGACAGACATTTCAGGTGTATCCAGGACAAGAGTTTTGTCTTAAGGGTGGGCATGAATGGTTGTGTTTCTTGATTAACGGGATGTTGAGGAGTGTGTAGAGTGATTCTTTCATTGATTTAGAGCTTGAATCTCCAGATAGGATGACGTCTCAAAGGAATGTTGGGTTGGTGTACTGACCTGACTGTAGGCAGAAGTGATGAGGTCTGACATGACCTTGTTGGGCTTGGGAGTGATTATTTTGATCAGATTGAAAATGACTGTCTGAGACACTGAGAAGTGGCTGGTGAGTATCTCGAATAATTTAAGTTTTGCTGGTTATGTAAGGGTTTAGGGTCTTGTGGATGTATAGCCGACTATGCATCAATCAATCTGTATTGTCTGTGCAGTAAATCCGTTTGGTGTAGCTGGTTGAGGAGATGAGGACATCTAAGGAGCATTTAAGTCCTGGATTGAGCCATGTTTCTGTAATGAATTGTGTGTCCAGGTTGTGTTTTGTGATTGTCTGCAATGTCAGAGCTATGAATGACTGTGTGTTGTGTTGATAGGGAATGTATGTTAGTCAGTGGGGTGTAGATGAGGCTTTGTGGGTTTGTAATTTGAGTTGTGCATAATTTGGATATGAGTGTGGGGATGTAGCACGGTGTATGGTTAATGAGGTATATGGTATGATGTGCCTGGGACAATGGTTTCTGTCCCTGGATCCTTCCCTGCCTTAACACGTGGCATAATTTCTGTGTCTTCCGTTAGATGTAGATGCCCAAGCATGTATGCACTGAGATGACTCCAAATATGGAATGAAGATCCGAATCACCTGGTAATGCAGGAGAGAAGACTGGTGGGCCGTGTGAGACTGCTGCACCTATGGATTGGTGATTAATGGTTTTAGGGCAAAAAGAACAAATGATGGACAGAATGCTGAACAATGTCATACATTCATCCTAGTACAGAGATCTGGGCCTAAATCCATTATTTGTGTGTCTTTTGCCTTCTCACCCTAAGTGCCCCGGATATGCCCAGACATGGGTCCCAGGCTCACTGGATTCAAGCTAGGGTGGCTGATGTGGGGTTAAACCCCGAAACCGGTCCAAGGATGCTTGTTTCTTGTCCAGGGAGGACCTGGCCTGGCAGTTCTGGCTTGACTGTTCCTATGGGGAACAGGGTCAAGACTGATTAGCATATGGTTGGGTCTAAACTGGGGTGTCATGGTGAGTAAACGAACAATGGATTTAACCCAGATCTCCTGACTGGGGGTTAATGTTTTGATTTGTTCGGCTGTCCATCTATCATTCGTGTGTCTTTTGCCTTCTTGACTTAAGAGCTCCAGGTATGCCCAGGCGTGGGTCTTGGGCTCACTGAGGCACTGGATTCAAGCTAGCCTGGCTGATATGGGGTGAAACCCCAAAATCGGTCCTAGGATGCTTGTTTCCGGTCCAGGGAGGACCTGGTCTGGCAGTTCGGGCTGGACTTTTCCTATGAGGAACAGGGTTAAGACTGATTTGCATATGGCTGGGTCTAAACTGGAGTAGCATGGTGAGCAAAAGAATGATGGCTTTAACCCAGGTCTCTTGACTGGGGTGAATGTTTTGATTTGTTCTGCATTCCGTCCATCATTTGTGTGTCTAATGGTTTTAAGGTGGCAGGGTCTGGCAGGAGGAAGGTTTTGCTGTAACGGTGGGGCTTGCTCCTGATAGGTTGATAGAAAGCAAAGGCTGCCAACATGGGGGGCGGGGGGGGGTGCAGGCTGGTCTCAGCAGATGTCTGTTCTTAATGTAAAATCATTCTGTTGGAGATTCTATTGGCTTTCTTAAAGCAACAGCATTCTTTTGGAAAAATGCTTTCCAGTCATATCTGGCAGCACAAGCTATTCCAAACCAGTTGTGAAAGAGTGAGACCAAAAGTCTAAGACTACAAGAATTTCCATCAAGGTAATATTTGTAGTGGAATTGCTTAGCACCTCAACTGGAATACACAATAAAGCATTGCCTGTTTAATCTTATTCCAAAAAGTATGAAGCAAAACCTATATGGGTTTTTTTTCTGCTAGCTGTTGACTTGGCGAGATGGGATAGCATGTGGCCTGCAATCCAATTGTTGCTGCTCTGGGAAGCTGATTTAGTGGAAAACATATGATTGGAAAATGAGAATGATATGGAGTGGAGAAGTGTGGCTCACTGGTTAGAGGAGGCAGACCTGGAAGCAGAGGTCAGCCCGGGACCAGGGTTCAATTCCCGGCTCAGCGGGGTCTTGAGTCCTAAAAAATGTCCATGGACTCGACAATTCTCGCTCCGGTGCCTACTCGATTCACGGGTTCACACTCTGCGACTCTGGGCAATAGCTTGCTTAATCTCCACAACGGCCCCTCGCGGCGGGATGCCTGGCTTTCACCTTGCGAATACCCTGCCGGGGTTATCTCACAGGGGAATACCGGGACGGGTTCCCTAAGCAAGCGCTTAGAGACCGGTTGGTGATTTGCGCTATATAAATACCTGTACATTTACATTTACATTTACATATGCACGGAAATGTTGGTAAAACAATGGGAGGGAACTACTTCTGGATTAAGCTCACCAAAAGAGTGCATGTATTTTCCAACTGACTCAATGTGCTTTTTCCCCCTCTATGCTCCGTGTTAATCTCTTGCCCGTGTGCTTCTCCCTCGACTGCCTCCAAGATGCACTTGCCCTTGTGCTTCTTCCCCCTCTAGCTGCACTATCTGTTGCAATTTGCTTCTTTCCCCTCTGTGCTACACGCTGCTCTTTTGCACCCATTTGCTTTTTTCCACCTCCATTCTGTCTTGCTTCTCCTATCCGCTCCCCCATCCGCGCCCCCATGTTGCTTCACCGCACCCCTGCGTTAATTCTAGCCCATGCATTGCTTCCGCCCCATGCATTGCTTCCGCCCCATGTCATGTCGCTTACACCCCACCCCAGTGTCGCTCCCCCAATCATCTGCTTAAAAAAGGCATTTTCATGTTTAAAAAAATTAATTACTTACTATATCTGAAAGAGACACGTTAGTGATGGATTCCTTACCTTAGAATATCCCCAGGCATCAGACTGGTTCCGGAAAGTTTTGCTTAGCAGAACCCCTGCGCGTCAATAGGTGGCGTCGTGTGGCTCCCATGTCCGTCTATGGCGTTGCAAGCGCTGAGATGACGTCACGGAGAACACTTAGGCGCCACCCATGCGCGCTGACGTCAGTTCTTTCTTTTTCCGCGCCAGTAAGTGCAGAACCGGATAGAGCACGTACCTAGTCATTTTTGACTGCTCTTTGAGACTTTTTGTCTCACCCCTTCTTTCTCCTGGTGCCTGGATTTAAGTTCTGCATGGCCTGCCGCCATAATATGTCGGTAGACCCCCACAATGTTTGCCTCTACTGCCTGGAGACTGATCATGACTCCCGGGCTTGCCGGGACTGTCGAGCCATGGCCTGAAGGCCTTGCGGGAGCCGCGTTGGAGGTCTGGCATTCCTCTTGGCGCCGATCCGGGTCTAGGGGCTGTTCCAGGGACCGTAGTCGTCACTCCTCGGGTTCCAAGTCTTCGCCCTCGGACTCCGGTAAGCGACGTCATAAAAAGAAGTCGAAGAAGCATGTTCGCTCTCCGACATCCCCCCGTCGCTCCTCTGATGCGGACGAGGGGGACAGGGGCTCTGCACCTGCTCCTCCTCTGGAGCCTGGGAGTCCCACGGTCTACCCATCCTACCCGGGTCCGTCAGCGACTCCCAAACAGGTGCAGGAGTTTCTTGCTGCCATGGACCGCCTTTTTAGGCCTCGGGCTAGCGAGGTCTCGCCTTCGGGCCCCGTGTTCCAGTGTCCAGATCCTGTCGGCCCGGCGGCTCCGCCAGCCCTGGTGCCACAGGATCCTACATCGTTGGCTCCAGCCCCGGCGCCACAAGGTGCAGCGTTGCCGGCTCCGGCCCCAGCGCCACCCTCGGCGCCACAATAGGTGTTGTTCATTCCACCCTTTCCCCGGTTCCAGGACCATTTTGTTCCGGCCTTGGATCCGCATTGGGAAATGGCGCCGGTCCGGCCCTGACAGGCGCAGTTCTCGGCGCCGTTTGTCCCTTCTCCAGCTCGGCCGCCGCAACCGGCCCCTCTTTCGGCGGAGGAGGACTGGGAAGGGTCCGAGGGCCCTCTTGACCGGCAGTGTGACTCAGAGCAGGATTGGGTGGACGACCTGGAGGACGCCGGCTACCTCGATGTCTCTTCTGACCCAGGGTTTGCCTCTCCCCCGCCTACGATGGAGGAGGGCGCTTCCTACACGATGGTGCTCCGTCGGGCTGTTGAGGCCCTCCATCTCGACCTCCCCACGGTGGCCCTCAAAACCATCTTCCTCACCGAGGTGCTCCAGACGGGGTCTACTTCGTCTAAGCCGTTGCTTCCCTTCAATGATGCCCTTACCGAAGTCCTCTTGGGAACTTGGTCGCGGCTGTCCACGGGGGCCCCTGTGGATAAAAACGTCACCAGACGCCACCGCCCGGCACCTGGCGACCCGGCCTTTCTGACCACCCATCCCACGCCTGAGAGTCTGGTCATCCAGGCCTCGACGTCACAGAGTGCCTTTTGCCACGGCTCCGCCGGACAAGGACTCTAAGAAACTGGAGCAGTTTGGTAAGCGGTTGTTCTCTTCGGCCAGCTTAGGGCTGCGGTTGTTGAACACCGCCTGCTTGTTGGGCCACTACTCTCATGCATTGTGGAATACCGTTGCTCAAGTGTTGCCTCAATGTCCTGAGGAGGTCCAGGCTGTCCTTTCTATCCTTTCTTGGGCGATTGCTGAAGGTAAGGATGCGGCTAAGTTAGCCATTTGGTGTGGGTTGGACACCGCAGACTCGTTGGACAGGGCAATTTCTACAACTATGACTTTGCGACGCCACGCCTCGTTGCATTTGACTGGGTTTTTGCCCGATGTCCAGAGCTCGCGCATAGATATGCCCTTTGATGGCACCTGCCTGTTTGGCAATAAGTGCATTGGAGTGTTTCAAGGACTCGCGGGCCACGGCCAAGTCCTTGGGTCTTTCTGCAAAGAATCCGGCCACTCCTGAGTTTCGTTCATTTCGTGGCAGGGCAGAGGCACCCAGGCACGTTCCTTCAACAAGCCTGTGCAGAACCAGCGTCAGCGCGGTCGTGGCCGCGGCCGCGGCTTCCGCAAGGGCGGGTCTGGGAATCCGCGTGCGGGTCAGTCCACCTCCACCCTCGCTGTTCCTTCTTCCAAACCTTACTAGTCTGAGCTTCGTGGAGCACTCCACCCCGGTGGGTGGCAGGATCGGCCACCACCTCCCCCACTGTCGCGATATTACATCGGACGAGTGGGTGCTGCAGATAATCTGCAAGGGTTACTCCCTACACTTTCAGTCCTCCCCTCCAGCCATGCCACCTCGGTGCCCCTGCATGTCGGGGGATCATTTGGTTCTTCTCCAACAGGAAGACACGGCCCTCTTGGCCAAGGGGGCTATCAGGTGCGTTCCCGGACAGGAAGTAGGGATTGGTTGTTCCCACTACTTTCTGGTCCGCAAGAAGGACAAGGGGGGCCTGCGCCCCATCTTGGACCTCCGGGATGTCAATCGCTCCCTCCAGAAGGAGAAGTTCAAAATGCTGACTCTGGCTCAGGTCCTTGCTGCCCTAGACCCTGGACACTGGATGGTAGTGTTGGACTTGCAGGAAGCTTATTTTCACATCCCTGTCCTGCCGGCCCCCCAGCGTTACCTGCGGTTCATGGTGGGCCAGGAGCATTTTCAGTTTGCCGTGCTCCCCTCCGGCCTTACCAGCTCCCCTCGGGTGTTCACGAAAGTGATGGCGGTGGTCGCAGCTCATCTGCGCAGGTCTGGGATGTCAGTCTTCTCCTACCTCGATGACTGGTTGTTGAAGGCGGGCTCGCCCCAAACGGTCGTCGGCCACCTTCAGACTACGGCCAACCTCCTGCATCTGCTGGGGTTCTCCATCAATGTTGCGAAGTAGCACTTGAGTCCCTCTCAGAAGCTCCCCTTCATCGGAGCGGTTCTGCATTAGATGCTGTTTCGGGTTTATCCTCCCTAGCAACGGGTCTGAGATATTCAGGCTATGATTCCTACCTTTCGGCCTCTATCCCGGGTCTCAGTCAGGGTGACCCTCCGGCTCCTGGGGCTGATGGCCTCCGGCATCATGCCAGATGGCATATGCGGGCTCTGCAGTGTGACCTGAAGTTCCAGTGTTATTACAGAGACAAGGGTCCTTAAGCAAGGAGACAAAATATGACAAAGATGAATATAGACCAGATGGAAATATATTTTTTGGGGGGAATGTCCAGCCGGACAATTTATTACCCTAATACAAAATAGTCACAACAAAATAGAACACTGCGTGTGATAGAGGTGGGACACCAGACGATGCCCGACTAACACACTGAAAGAACATAAACCAAGAGAAAATAGTAGGCAATAACATGACATGAATGCACTAAATGCATAGTTGATTTACATTTTTCATGCATATGTGTGTAGAAAAGATTGTCTGTTATATGATTCAAAATAATCAGATGACCTGTTATTGCCTACTACAAACAAGTGGATTCTCAGAGAAAAGTTTTGCATGCTGTCGTTGCATCAGATTTATCCTCAGTTGCAACAGGGAGACTGGCTTTGTGCAATAGACCTACAGGATGCGTACTTCCATGTGCCCATCACGTGCAAACACTGGAAGTTTCTGCGATTTCAAGTCGGCACCAATCATTATCAGTACACAGTGCTGCCATTCGGGCTGAAGTCTGCGCCCAGAACATTCTCGAAGTGCATGGCAGTGGTAGCAGCACACCTCAGGAAGAACAAGGTGTTTGTCTACCCGTACCTGGACGATTGGTTGCAAGGACTCCTCCTTTTCGGAAGCTCAAGCACACTTCCAGAAGACATGCGTTCTCTTGAACAAGTTGGGGTTGCACATCAACATGTCCAAGTCTGTCCCGATCCAGTCCAGTGCATCCAGTACTTGGGAGCCACCATCAATACGCTGTCAGCAAGCGTGTCTCCTTCGGAGGAGCGACGGCGATCGATCCTTCGGAAGGCTCAGGCTCTTATGACCGCTCCATCTACAACAGTGAGGACGGTGTCTTCTCTACTGGGGTCGATGGCCTCTTGTATCTTCCTCACTCCTCATGCACGACTACACATGAGACCTCTGCAGGAGTGCTTGGAGGACCAATGGGACCAGAGGAAAGGATCTTGGGACGACAAGATACGGCTGTCTCTGCATTTTCTTCAGTCTCTGAAGTGGTGGTGTTCAGCGGAGGATCTCCTCAGAGGGGTTCCCTTCCACAAGGACATTCCTACTCAGGCTATCGTGACAGATGCCTCTCTCCACGGCTGGGGAGCGCATTCGGGAGACTTACAGATTCAAGGAACGCGGTCTCCGATGGAGTCCATGTATCACATCAATTTCCTGGAACTCAGAGCTGTTCACTTGGCACTGAAGGCCTTTCATCCGTCCTTCCAGACCAACTCTCTGCTTGTACAGACAGACAATACGACAACGATGTACTACCTCAACAAGCAGGGGGGCTCGTGATCGCGCACCCTGTCTCGGGAGGCGCAGACGATCTGGCACTGGCTTCTGGCCAGAGGATTGACGATAACGGCTACCCATCTACCAGGTGTGCAGAATGTTCAGGCAGACGCACTGAGCAGACTGATTCAGGAAAACCACGAGTGGGTCATAAACGACGAAGTACTAGGAGAAGTCTTCGAAAGGTGGGGGACTCCAGACGTAGATCTGTTCACCACCGCCGAAAACAGCAAATGCCGAGACTTCGCCTCCAGGTACTACCAGCAAGGGACGCTGGGGAATGCGCTATGGATCAACTGGTCGAACAGCTTTGTGTACGCTTTTCCGCCCATTCCCCTGATTCCAGCGGTGCTCATCAAGCTGCCCCAGTCCAGGGCATGGATGATCCTAATTGCCCCGGAATGGCCCAGGCAGTGGTGGTTCACGGACCTGCTTCACCGGTCTCTCCGTGCAGGCCGGACCTTCTCACGAAGTTCGGGCGGCAGATGTTACACCCCAACCTCTCGTCTTTGAGTTTGGCGGCATGGCTCCTGAGATAGTGCAATATGGCCATTTGAATCTGCCCGAAGATTGCATGAATAATTCTTACGGGGTAACCCAGTATCCCTGAGAACCTGGGCAATACAATAGTAACATCAACAGTGGTTCTTTCGGGTATTAGAACAATTGCTTTAAATCATATGTATGCCATCAGCACTAATCAAGGTATGGTTTCAAAAATATGCTTCATTCGTCAGCTTAGAAGTGCAACACCAGACAAACGAAAAAGGGTCAGAGTGATTTTTAATTAAACAGTTATTTTTTCTTTTTTCTTTTTGATTTTCAACTGACACCTTCCGTTAGAACATCAAAAGCAGAAATTTTTACTTTTTCATAAAATACAAAATGCGGCGCAACAATTCAAATCAGTGTAAGAAGTGACTGAATGTGAAATATAGTGACATTGTGACATATATAAGTGAAAATCTATGTACAAGTGAATGAGTGATTATAAAGAACGGGGGAAGGTTGGAAAAGGCCAATTCCTATCTCATTAGTACTCGGGACCAACACGCTATTTCAGATTAGCTATGATGTGTTGGACTCGGTAAGTTGGTCCTTTGATGGTTTTGTCGACGTTTCGACCCTGTGGACACCTAATTTGTGGGTCACTGGCGGGTCTTCTTCAGGACGGGGACTGGGAAGGGATTATTGCGCCAGGTCTTCAACGAGCAGACATCCTTATATTTTACTTGGTGCGGGTGTCTTCAGCAATCTTGACTCTATTTTGTGTTACTTTGTGGCCATATTCAAGGATATTTCTATTTGACTGTAGGCACAGCTCTGCCGAGCGGACGAGTCTAGAATCCCGATCCGACGAAAGGAAACCACACATTAAAAAAATCCCGCCCTGTAAGCGAATGGGCATAATTGATGGCAGACAGCTATATGGATACCTACATATGCAATTGATCGTCGAAAAGTAATACACAACGATCCTGGTGACTAGAGACTACAGTCAAATAGAAATATCCTTGAATATGGCCACAAAGTAACACAAAATAGAGTCAAGATTGCTGAAGACACCCGCACCAAGTAAAATATAAGGATGTCTGCTCGTTGAAGACCTGGCGCAATAATCCCTTCCCAGTCCCCGTCCTGAAGAAGACCCGCCAGTGACCCACAAATTAGGTGTCCACAGGGTCGAAACGTCGACAAAACCATCAAAGGACCAACTTACCGAGTCCAACACATCATAGCTAATCTGAAATAGCGTGTTGGTCCCGAGTACTAATGAGATAGGAATTGGCCTTTTCCAACCTTCCCCCGTTCTTTATAATCACTCATTCACTTGTACATAGATTTTCACTTATATATGTCACAATGTCACTATATTTCACATTCAGTCACTTCTTACACTGATTTGAATTGTTGCGCCGCATTTTGTATTTTATGAAAAAGTAAAAATTTCTGCTTTTGATGTTCTAACGGAAGGTGTCAGTTGAAAATCAAAAAGAAAAAAGAAAAAATAACTGTTTAATTAAAAATCACTCTGACCCTTTTTCGTTTGTCTGGTGTTGCACTTCTAAGCTGACGAATGAAGCATATTTTTGAAACCATACCTTGATTAGTGCTGATGACGAAGATTGCATGGCCATGCTAAAGGAGTCTAAGCGAGCTTCCACTCGGACATCTAATGCTTAGAAGTGGAAGAGGTTTTGTATCTGGTGTGCGTCCAAGAACTTTGATCCGACGACGTGCAAGGAAGATGTCATCCTTCCTTACCTTCTACATTTGGCGCGGTCTGGCCTTAATGTTCATTCCATTAAGGTTCATCTCGCTGCTTTGACTGCCTACAGGAAATGCCCTTCACAGACTTCCTTCTTCCAGATCGCTGTGATCAAAGACTCTTTGGAAGGCTTGAAGAAAGTGTTCCCTCCTGTCAGGCTTCCTTCGCCTTCATGGAAATTGAATGTGGTGCTGTCCAGATTGATGAAGGAGCCTTTTGAACCTGTTCATAAGGCTTTGTTGCAGCACCTGTCCTGGAAGGCGGCGTTCCTCGTGGCCATTGCATCGGCCCGCAGGGTGAGTGAAATTCAGGCGTTGTGTTGCCGAGAACCTTATACTGTATTTCATGCTGCTAAGGTTGTTATGCGTACTCACCCTAAACTTCTTCCCAAGGTTATTTCTGATTTTCATGTTAACCAGACTATAACTTTGCCTACGTTTTTTCAGAATCCTTCATCTCCAGCGGAAAGGTCCTTACATTCCCTGGATGTTAGGAGGGTGTTGAGATTTTATCTGGATAAGACCAAAGATATTCGTAGGTCAGACCAATTGTTCATCAATTATGAATCAGTCAGGACGGGTCTTGCGACCTCTAAGCAGTCCATCTCTAGGTGGATTGTGTCCTGCATACAATTGTGTTACCAGAAAGCTAATAAGACCGTAGGAGGTAAACCTAAGGCTCATTCCACCAGGGGCAAAGCTGCCACGACGGCTTTGCTCCGTAATGTTCCTATTGCAGAGATTTGCAAGGCCGCCACTTGGAAGTCGGTTCATACCTTTGCTAAGCATTACTGTCTGGACACTGATGCCAGGGCAGATGCTCAGGTTGGACAGGCTTCGCTGCGGAATTTGTTCGCACAATAGTGGTGTTGATTTCTTTTCTCCACCGCCGCTTTGGTGTGGGGATGGGCTTGCCATTCTATTCACTAGATTATGACTATACACAGAGATCCCCTACTACAGAAGGAGTAGTTTCTGTCCTGTAACTCCAGTTCTGTAGTAGGGGTATCTCTGTTATAGTCATAAGCGCCCGCCCTCCTCCCCGGTGGAGAGATATTCATGTAAGGAATGCTACAGGTCTGGCGTGTTACGCCTTCAAAAAGAACTGAAAGTAAAAGGGACCTGCAGGGCATTCTGGGATACTGTGAAGTTCTGGAAAGTTCTCTTAAAGGCACAGTATCCTGTTTTGAGCCACATAATGACAGCCTATGGGGCTTGTCTGTCCATGTCTTCCTCTCTATCATTCCAGAGGGTTTTTGCTGCTAAGGCAAGGGAAATCTGGACAGACTTTGCTGTTTGTGGATTTTTGGTGGAATTTCTAGTTGAAGTACTGGACAGTGTAGCCTGGTTATAGGCTGCATTATCTGTCTTTAAATTCTCTCTTAAGTGTCTGTGCAGTTCTGCATTTTTTTGACACTTTAAGAGATTATTTTTGATTGCTTTGTGGTCCACTCACATGGGCGGGACTATTCACTAGATTATGACTATAACAGAGATACCCCTACTACAGAACTGGAGTTACAGGACAGAAACTACTCCATCTGTGGCATGGTGCACAGCAAAGGCTGAGGTTCCCCTTTCTGCCCCTCTTTCTGAGGTCCTTCGGTTCCTTCTATCTTTGGCCCAGCTGGGCTCTTCTCTGGGCACTATCAACGGTTATCTTTCGGCCATCTCCGCCTTTCTACGCTTCCAGATCAGCCTTCTCTTTTTAAGTCCCCAGCTGTTAACCGTTTCCTCAAAGTTATACCTTTCCACCCGTGCCTTTCATAATGCCTCAGTGGGACTTGAATCTTGTTTTGACCTTTTTTGATGTGCGCTCCCTTTGAGCCCCTTCATAACTGTCCCTTACGTCTTCTAACTCTCAAGACGGCTTTCCTGGTAGCTATCACCTCTGCCAGAAGGGTGAGAGAGCTCCAGGCTCTCTCTTCTAAACCTCCTTTCCTCTCTGTTCATCCGGACAAGGTGGTTCTGAGGACCCGTCCTTCTTTCTTGCCTAAGGTTGTGACGCCCTTCCACAACGGGCAGACCATAACCTTGCCCACCTTCTTTCCGCCTCCGCATCCCTCTAGGGAGGAGGAGAGGCTCCACCGTCTGGACCCAAAATGGGCGCTCGCTTTCTATGTGCCGCGTACACAACAGTTCCGGGTGGATAACCATCTCTTTGTTGGATACTTGGGTGCCAATAAAGGTCGGGCAGTGCACAAGCAGACCATCTCCCGGTGGGATGTTCCTTGTATCAAAGTATGTTACTCCTTGGCTAAGAAGGAGCCTCCTCTAGGGCTGCGTGCCCATTCCACTAGGGCAACGGCCGCCACTACTGCCTTGGGACGTGGTGTTCCCTTGCAGGACATTTGTCAGGCAGCTACGTGGCCCCCGCTGCACACGTTTACCAAGCACTACTGCCTGGACAGTCCGGTCCGGAGAGACGGCTTCTTTGGCCATTATGTGCTCCGTGACTTTCTGGTGTAATCTTGTTTGCAGACCCACCACCGGGGCTGGTATTGCTGGAGTATCTATTATAAGGTAAGGAATCTATCACTAACATGTCTCTTTCAGATGGACAAGTTACTACTTGTGAAACGATATATCTGTAAGAGACATTAGTTTGTGATAGATTCCTTACCGCCCCACCCATCCTCCCCGTTCAACGAACTGATTACTAGGGTTAAGGTCATCCCTTTCAGGGCCCTAGTTTTATGCACCAGTGGTCAGTATCTTGGATGGCTCTGCATTCCTGGTGCAGAAAGTCGTGTACAGAACTGATGTCAGAGCGCATGGGTCGTGCCTAAGTAGTCTCCGTGATGTCATCTCGGCGCTTGCGACGCCTGTGACGGACGCGGAGCCGCAGGATGCCACCTACTGACGCCCAGTCGTACTGCTAAGCAAGACTTTCCGGATCCAGTCTGAATCTATCTCTAACTAATATCTCTTACAGATGTATAGTTACACAAGTAGTAACTTGTGCTTCACCTCTGCTTGGCTGTATGCCTACAGACTGATGCATGTGGCTGTATCATAGGCTTTTTTTTAATGTATTTTTTATTGTTTAATCATGCTGCACAGCATGGGCAAACCCAGTGGACAGTAAAAAACATTAGCAACGCCATTATGTCCCAAAGAAGAGACCTATTAGCGTTGCCAATGCTTGTGTTATACTTGGCATATAGGATACCAGTTACTTAACCCACTGCATTAGTAATGTCTTACTGTTAGATTTTCAAGAAAGAAAAAACATAACAGTATCTTTCCATTTATTAATTAAAAATAATTTGATGTTGACCTCCTATTGTCCAACCCTCCATTGTAGGTGAAGATCATGAAAGGGGCAGACTTATCCATCTCAAAATGTGTTTATACTGAGTGGATGTTTTCAGTACCACTGCTGGTTAATTTAATGTACATTACAGTACAGCGTGTGCACTGGTCAGCTTGATTGATAGATATTCACAATATCCTTGTACAGGAAGTTATTTAATGGTTCCTTGCATGTCACTTCATTACAAGTCCTTTGACACCATTTTTGCAGGCCCTTATGATTAAATTTTTGTAAAATAGACACTGGCCCCCTAAATATCAGTATTTCTCTTTATTTTGTTTTACACATTTTTGTCACATTTAAATATAACCGCTGAGAAGCCCCTATGTGCCTATTCCTTAGTTACTACCCAAAGGTTTTTGAACATTATTTAGTTCTTCTTATTTGTAATTGTTTAAAAAATATACTTTTACTTTGTGCGTTTGAGCTGCTTGGCTCAGAAGGGAAGACTCGTTGCGCAAACTAAAATGTAAAAGTTTACCCAGTAATTCAATATCCCTTCCTACTTTACATCTTCAGATAAAAAAGGATTTTCTCTGGTTTTGTTAGTAAATGTTAAGCTTGCTAAAACAATAATGGAAATTCCACCTTATAAGATTGTTAAAATTGGCAGTCCCAGACCAGTAGTGTATGGAAATGCAGAAAGTAAGAAAATGAGAAACACATAGGATGAGACGCTCAATTTTCCACCTCCCAAACATAGTGGTGTGTAGATTGTCCTGCTGCTGCAAAAGCTGCGCTTCTTGCAAGAATCTCTCTCAGAACAGTTTCAGTATTGATTCGCTTAAAGCATTTCAGTAAAAGATCAAGTAAAGAAAAGAGCTTAGAAAAATGTATATAAGAACAAGCATTGTCAAAGCCTATGGGTGATCTCTTGGCTTCGCCAATTGGGTGGCATTGATGTCGGCGAGGTGGGGTTGGGTTGGTGAAGGGGGGGCGAGTGGGGGAGGGGAGCCCAGGGTGCATTCTGTAAAGTGTGACTGAAGTTTAAATTCCGGCCATTTTTGAAAGCATACCATCATATCTAATGAGGCAGTTTATGCAACTTATTAAGACATGTTTACAACAAGAGAAAACATATTTGTTGCAAAATATTTTTCTGCACTCCTCGTTTTTGTAAAAATAATTTTGAAGTATGGGTAAACTAAAACCACATGACATATGGTAAATGCAAACATGCCAACATTTTAGAAGTGGGAGATTTAAAAAAAAATTATTGGAAGATTTTATTTTCCTCGTTGATTTTTATTGAAATTGAGTGTCTTTCTCCTGAATCTGGTCGATTGGCATGTATGTAAATGGATAAAACTCTTTCAGACCACATGTATAGCTGGGAGTTTTATGATGGAATAACAGAGTCCTGAGACAGCAGTCAGTACTACAGATTTTGGTCAGTAAACCGTCCCTTATCTCAAAGAGAGAGAGTGAGAAGCATGCATGCGTTAGTCACTGGCTGCTCAGTTTGTAAAGTCTCTGGCTAAGTCATCAGATAACAGATATCGTCATGACATTCATTTCTGGATAGCTTTTGACAAAGTACAGGACCTAGTAACAAGTCTCAATCACCCTGCTGTCCCGACCCATTATTTAAATTAACAAGAAGTGAACTTGTGAGCCAAACCACGCGACAATACTTAGGCAGGATCCCTGCAACAGCCTGACTGAATGAATGACTCCATGGGTAGTGCCTGAGCTAATAGTGGAGTGCAAGACTAGTGCCTGGTTGATTGTATTACTGCATTGGTACTGCCTGAGTGAATTGATGAGTGCACCAGTAATGTCTGGGTGCTTACATCACTGCATAGGTAGTACCAAAGTTTAAAGATAACTGCAAGAGTAATCCCTGGGGCATTGTATGAGTGCATGGGTAGTACCTCAGAGAATGGATGACTGCATGGGTAGTGCCTTAGTGAATAGTTGAGTGCAAAACTAGTGCCTTAGTGATTGCATCATTAAGCAAGTAAGTAGGGGTTTATATAGCGCTCAATTGCCGAGGCGTCTTGGCGCTGAAGAAACATAGAAAGAAGGGTAAGTCCAAAGGTACAAGATCCACTGCTAGACCTGGAAGAGCCAGGTTTTTAAATGTCCAAAGAATTTGGAACGAGCTGGTTGAGATCTAATATCCAAAGGCAGCCTATTCCAGAGTTTGGGAGCCAAGTATGAAAGGCATCTCCCACCCCATCTGGCCTTCCTCCATTTTGGGATTTTAACCAAGGTCTGATTAGCAGGTATGCTACCATAATTGTCAAGTCGATCCATGTCACACACCATATCTTCAATAAGCTAGGGCTCAACCAACCATTATTTAGCCCTTTGTGATTTTTAGACGTATACAATAATATTAAAGGCAATACTACAAGTCCCAGAATGCAACTTATTGTTATTAAAAGGCCAGCACTGTCTGAACGTGTTGCATATAGAATGGACTCTTGTCAGTTAAAAATAGATGTCTCTGGTTGCAGAAGAAGCAATAGGCTGGCATGTTCATGTAATGTACGGGAGATGCTGCTCCGATTCATGCTATGGCTTGAGTGCAGTTCAGAGATGCATGACAGCTGATGGTTCGGAGGTGACTGGGGCTCATTAAGGAGGTAGGTGAGCTCACTCGCCATCTGTAGTATCAACATGACTGCATTATGCTCTGTGCAACTCAGAAGCACCCGTTATCTGCCCTCATCACCTGGTACTAGCGGCACACACCCCACACTTGGGAGCAGTTAAGCAGCCATCCAAGTGACGGGAAATCGCTGCTCGTCAGAGGCACATGCTCGCATTCTTTCGAGGTGGGACATTCATTAGGAATTAATTTCAAGAGAGCAAGAAATGTTAAAAAAAAAAATACAAATCAGCACTTTAGTTGCAGTCCACTATAGGAGGCGTGACCACAACGGGGCTACGATGCTACAATCTCAACACTGATGTTTATTTTTCTTTCAAAAACTTTTCTTTGATTGCGTGTGGATGAATGCCCTGCCTGATCTTCCCTGTTCACGAGAGAACTTCTCCCTATGTGCCAACGCTGCCAAGAAACTGCAAAATAAAAACAGCACAGCCGCAGGCTGCGGGGAGGGGAAAGGAGGAATGGGTGGGGCAGTTGGGGGCAGAAGATACCGACACAAGGTCGGATGGAGAACCCGAAGCAGTTTTGTGTGGATGAGTAAGAGCCTGCTGTTTTAGTTTTAGATGTTTAATTCCCTTCAGGTTGGTAGAGAGCAGCTGTCGAAGTGCATGAAAAGAGTGTGGGAACTGTGATCTTGAGAACAATATGGCAGTGTCAGGTCTGGTCGCTCAGTGGACTCATGCTTCCACTACAGGGGCCTGCGCGCCGGGGGCGGGGCGACATCACGCAACTCCGCCCAGGCGTCGTCCGTTGACGTGACGTCAGCGAGGTCCGCCCCGGCACACCTACCTCAGTTTTTTCCTTTTCCGTGTGCAACGCGGATCCGGTCCTTGCTACGGGCCTGTTAAGGGCCCCTTTTCTTCCATTTCTTTTTGGTGGAACAGTGTGCGAATGCCTTCGGGCTTCAAAACTTGCACGCTTTGGGGGCGTCTCATGTCGGCGACGGACCCGCACCTCATTTGTATGTGGTGTTTGGGGGAGGATCACGGCACCACTGATTGGGAGGCGTGCCAACAGTTGAAGCTGAAGTCGCGGCGGGAACGCCGGATGAAACTTCTATTGGCGTGTCTCTACAGGTCGACGTCCTCCCCTCGGTCTGCTTCGGCGGACGGCTTCAGATACGGCTATGGTTGTCATCCTTGCCCTTCTTCGAGGTCATCACGTGAGCGTCGCTCCCTGGTGGGTAAGTGTTGCAGTTTGTCCCCAGGGGCTGGTTTACGGCCTGCCGGGGGCATGGACTCTCCACGGGTGATGAGGCCCAGCGTGTCGCCCTATCCACCGTTTCCCGTTGTTGGGGCTTCGAGAGTCCAAATGGAGACATATGCCGCGGCCTTGCAGGCCTCGCTGGCATCTCCTCTTTCTTCCCCTCCTGGGGCGTCAGCGGATCCATCCCCTTGCGCAGGGCCCTCCGCGGCGCCGCGGGTGTTTCCGGCCCCGGTGCCTACTGGTTCGGATCCAGGCTTGGAGGATGTGGTGCTGTTGGGGTGCGGCTCCTCTGGGGCATCTTCTTCAGGCCACGGCGTCTCTGCTTCGCCGCAAACACCCGCGTGAGTCCCTGTGGTGTCGCGGGAGGTCGCCGGGGGCTCGGGTCGCATCCCTGGGCCCCTCTCGGTCCTTTGACAGGGTGGTCCTGTCTCAGGCCGGGGCTACGGCGCCAGCAGCAGCTGGACCGAGCGGAACCATGGGGGTCGGTGGACCCTCCCTGTCCAGCCCAGGGTCGAGGCCGGGGGAGGAGCCCTCGTCCCTCTCCGGGCCCATCTCGTCCCTCCCCACAGGCAGCTGCCTCGTCTGAGGGCGAGTCAGAGGTTGAATCGTCCCTGGCACCGCTTCATGGGTTGCCGAGTGATCTATGCCTCATTCTGGGCCGCGGCTGGCGCGGGCTTGGTGTCACTCCCCAGGCCTGTCTCGTTCCCCCATGCAGGTGGCTGCCTCGGCGGGGGTCGGGACGGCGTCATTCCGGGGCCGGTTCGGCTCCAGCCCCACTCCCGTCTCCGGTGCGGGGTGACTTGGAGAAACCTTGTCCGGTGACGCCGGATGATACCGACGTCCTGCCTCAGGCAGCGGACTCTACGGCTCCGCGCAAGGGTCGTACCGCGGATTCGTCTTCGGACTCTCCTTCTCCGGAGACAGCCTGTATATTGGTGTTTTCCTCCCCGGAGACTGGTCGCCATGTGGAGGCAGAGGTGTTCGCCGGAAGAGAGGCAGGTCCCTCATTCTTTGGCTCCTTCTGACTTCCAGATCTGGCCGTTGCCCTTCCCGCTTGGCTTCAGGGACGGCCACCTTAGTTTGCAGCCGTCGCCCATAGAGGAGCTGCTTTCTCCACCGCGGGGTCCTATGGAGGCGGGTGCAGCCTTAGCTCACGCTGTGTCCACGGCTGTGGGCATCCTGCACATGGGTGACCAGGTGGCTCACTTTCCGGCGGACCATCTATTGGAGGTTCTCCACCAGGGCTCTGGTGGGAGGGAAATCTTACTTCCTTTTGAAGGTTCGCTCCTTTCTTCCTTGACGGGGGCTTGGAGACGTCCCGCTTCGGGGGACCCGGTACCTCAACATCTTCTGCACTGGCGCCACATGACCCGGCGTGTCTTTCCCTTCACCCCTCGGCGCCAGCCCCTTTTTGCGGACTGCTTTTCCCTCCCTGCCACCACTGTTGACTCCGCCGTCCCGAGATGCCCGCTGGCTGGACTCTTGGTGGCGCAACATGTTCGCCTCGACCAGCGCTGCCCTGCGGGCCCTTAACACCTTGTGTGTGCTGGCTAGGGCCTCCTCCTGTTTGTGGGACTTGGCTGAGTCTCTGGCAGGTGGACTTACGGCATCATGCTTTGGATGGCCGGGAGCTTGCGCCATTTATTCTCTGCTCCGGACATCTCGGAGGTGCTGCGGCCATGGCTTCCTCAGTCGCTCTCTGTCGCCATACTTGGCTTCGGGACGAAGTATTCCCTGAGAATTTTCGGAAGAGACTCATCGACCTTCCGTTTGATGGCAACCTGTTGTTTCATGCCCCGGCCGACTCTGCCATCCAACGGCTCTTGGCAGGGCTCTGTCCTCCTCCTTAGCCTCCTCCGTCCCCTCCTCAGTGACTCCTGAGTTGGGTTGATTCTGAGCCTTCTTAGGCCGGTTGTTCTGGCTGTGGAGTGTGTGTTCTGGCCATTTGCGTCCTTCCTTGGGACTTTGGTATTGTTGGGTGCTGGACGGCCCTTTTGTTGCTTCTATGTGGTGTTCTGCCGGAGTTGTTGCGCAGACTTGGCCCTGAGATTAGGCCTTCTGCTTCGTTTGGGCTGCTTGTTAAGCCTACTGCGGGTGTTTTTTTCACCGTGGCTTTTGTTTTTTCCTTTGCTGCGGAAGTTCTTCCAAAGAGGGTTCCCATATCTTGGGACTTAACATACACTATGTGTGGTAGTGGTAGCTGTCATATGGCTTGCGCTCTGCTAGGGGGTTCTGGTCGCATTCGGGTGACTGTTCTCCATGGCGTTTATGTAGGTTGCTTTTGCTTCCTGAGGTCATGTGCGCGGCCACTCATAGTGGTGTGCTCGGGCATCTCCTCCTCTCCCTGCCCTGAGGTCTGGGATGATCCTGAGTTCTCCCTTGCCTGAGTACTCGGCCTTCCTAGAGCCTTGGGCTGTTCTTCTTGCTTCTGGCTGCTTTTGACTGCCGGCGCTGTTCTGGCTGGCAGGTTGCTCTCCATCTGTAGTGGGTTTGTCTTCTTTTCCCTCGTTTCCTTGGGTCCTCTAGGCTTCTTCTTCCGCTCTTCCTGTCTTGGCATGGAGCGGCAGCTGGTTTGCCTTGTGGAGGAGTGTGGTGCTTCGGCCTCTCCGGCCTTGCCCTTGGTTCCTCTGCTGTGAGTGTACGGGCCACTTCAGCCTTCTTCTCCCTCCTACATCCTTGTGGAGTCAGCGGGGTTCTGCTTGTGGGGTTCCCATTGCCTGGCAGGGACGAGGTTCTACCTGGTCCACAGATCTGGTCCCCTGTGGGGCCCTCTGTTCTGTATTGGCTGGTGGGGTCCTTTCGCAGACCCTCCTTCCCGTGGGTATTGCTAGGGTATCTATTCTACGTGAAGGAATCTGCAGCTAGTAGTCTCTATCAGATGTACGAGTTACTTACCTTCGGTAACAATGTATCTGGTAGAGGCGATTCTAACCGCAGATTCCTTCACGGCCCACCCTTCCTCCCCTATTCTGCGAGGACCCTTGGATTGGTCTTCGGTACTCGCCCCCCTGTTGGGGGCTGTGTCTCCTGTGAGTGCCTTCTTTGTTCTTGAAGGGTGGCTCCGTCTGGGAGCGGTTCATTCCTCCTTTGGTTCTTTGGAGGATGGGTTTCCGGTGCTCCGGTGCCCTGCTGCTCTGGCTACTCCAGGGTTGGGGAGATTGCTTTCTATCCCTGGCTCTTCACTCACTGTTCCCATGCTGCCTTAGTTTTTTCTGGTGGTTCCGCGTTGTGGTGCGGAAAAGTTCTCAGAAGAAAACTGACGGAAGTGTGCCGGGTCTTATGTGACCTCACTGACATCACGTACGCGGACGACGCCGGGGCGGAATCGCGTGATGTCGCCCAGCACGCAGGGATGCTGTGGCAGAAAAGTTTCCGGATCAAGTCTCACGCCTTCGGATAATTCTACATGAAGGAATCTGCGGCTAAAATTGTCTCTACCAAATACATCGTTACCGAAGGTAAGTAACTCGTACATATAGCTAAGCAGAAATGTTCTGCGGAAATAAAAATATGTAATTTTTTCATGAATATAAAGGGCAAGGCGTGTTTATTTTTATTTATTTTTTTGCTACGATTGTTGGTTAAAATCTAAGGATGCATTATGTACAATCCTTTTATAATTTCGTATCCATTTCTGAAATGTCTTTAATAGTGAAGCCCAAATTGCGATCCTAAGAACTTGTTGCACTTCCCGCTGCTAGTCTTCTTCATGCCTATGCTTCATTTACGACAGCGCTTTCATTTTTCCCATTCTATGTTGCCAATCGGGGATTTTCACTACAGCGGCCCGCTAGGTTCAGAAAGCATCAGTGCGTGCCTGCCTAGTTTTAAATTCATGCTTGCCGTGTGCTGCTTAGAACAGTCTACAGTGGCCCGCTAGATTCAGAACGCAGAAGTGCATGCCTGCCTAGTTATAAATGTGTGCTCGCTGGGTGCTGCTTGGAACAGTCTAAGCCGGACTGCTAGGTTCAGAAAGCAGCAGTGCGTGTCGGCCTAGTATCAAATTCATGCTCACCATGTGCTGCTTTTAACAGTGACCATGATGGCGGCTACTGCATCCCCTTCTCCACAGGACTGGGCGGCAGCAGGAAGCTGCTCATCCCCACCGTTGCACAGATCAATGCAGAGTAGTTACTCAGGTACACAAATCTTCACCACAAAGAAAGCAAGCAATGGCATAGCCAATAGGTCTCACCTTTGGGACCTTGTAAGTAAAAAAAAAAAAAACTGAAGTGTAAGACTTCATGTTTACATTTAGTGTATCCTAAATACGTATTAAATGTAAACGTGAAGTCTTATACTTCAGTTTTTTTTTTTTTTTTTTACTTACAAGGTCGAAAAGGCGAGACCTGTTGGCTGTGCCAATGCTTGTTAAGTGGTAGCCAACCAGACAGCACAGTTGTCGAGTTTGCTAACAGATGCAGAAATCCCGGCTGCCGCATCATTAAAGACCGGTACGCATCCTTTTATTGTCGTCCTGCTTGTATAATGCTTCCCATAATTGACTGATGTGCCAATGCCGTTCCCAGGTTTCACGTCTCTGCCAGGACCGGTCCCTCCAAAAAGGTCTGGATCCCAAAAGCTTTACTGATGTCGACAAAATGAATACCAAAGAGAAGGTGGGTGGCATTAATCGATGTAAGCATTTGGAGACAATTCAGCCTGCACTATGAGTCATTGTGCGCTTGTAGCTCGCCGCATGCTTAACACCAACACCCAGAAATGCCAGTGCCCTCCCGTGGCTTCGATTATAGCAGAGGGTCACACAGCTCTGTAGACTGTGAAAAGGCTCCGGTTTCACCATAACCAGGTGGCAGGCGAATGTCTGTAAAGAAGCCCCTGACAACACAAACATGTGCAGACGCACCAGACGTATCTGCCGCAATCTGATGCTGCCGAATACATAGCAGCTTGTCCTGCGGTGCGGCCCAGGTGCAAGCAATGGGCTGAGCCCTGCTGAGGGACGTCCTCCGGGCGACTGGCGAGAAGGGGTTGCCTCAGAAGCCACTAGCGCCGGCACTTTAATGAGTGGAGTGTGACAGCAGTGCGGCAGGCCACCCCATCCACCTGAGAGCCAGGCCTCCACTGGAAGCTGAGCTGAGTCGGGCGAGCTGCAGACTATGACAGCCGAGCTGCGCCAGCCTGCAACAATGAGGCGTGGGCATGGAGGGGTGCGGTGAGGGCGAGGAAGGAGGGAGAGAGAGAAGACGTGACATTCGCTCTAGAGCATGTGTGAAAGGCAGACCTGTGCGAGGGACAGGCAGCGGAGCAGAGTGTGCACCGACAGGCAGAGTGACTGAGGCAATGCTTCTGTGTGTGTGACAGGGGCACAGGACAGCCGCTGCTGCTCGGATAAGCAGTGCCGCATGAGGAGGGCGAATGTCACGATACAGACAAAGGAGTACTCCTTGTTAGACATACAGGGGGTGGGGATGAGATGATTCGTGCACTTCATGGTACTTGAACCTCCCTCCGCTCTCTGTACACACAGGGTGTGACAGGTACTTCAGAGGGAGGTGACAGGCGAAGACTTGTCTGTACTTTGGAAGCAGGTTAAAAGAGCACCCATTGTATGACAGGAAAAGTCCTAGGACCCTGGAGGTACAGCCACGCTGTGTCTGACGGGCAGGCCAAGCACAATTCACCTCTCTGCACGTGAAGTTACCTCCCTAGACGGGTGTTTGCTCAACAACGACCACAGATGTTAGCAATGTGACAACCCCTGGATGAATTGAGCATAAACAAAATCGCCACTGAGAAGTTTAGCATTCTTACAACGTGGAAGAACTTAAAAACAGGGAATTAGCAGCTGAGCAAGGATTCAGAGCTTTCTTTTCTGCACCAAAACGAGGCTTCAAGACACCAAAGGCAGCGGTTATTTGGCAAACACAGTCAAGAGGGTGCACAGCTTCGCCGAAAGCTGGGACATTCGGAAAGAAATTTCAAGAAAAGCACAGCTCGCACCAACAAGCAAATAGCAAAGCTTGTTTGAAATGTGTTATACTTTTAGGTCGAGCTGGACTAGCATCCGTAGGATGCTCCAGTCCAGTTCGACAACTATAGTCATCGACTTCGGGGGGATTAGGACAAGAGGGTGCCACGCGCTTTAGCCTGTGGATTTGACCTCGTGCACGCGCACGTCGGCTCCGTCCACATTCACCGTGCACATCCCCACACATACACACATGCATGCGCATACACACAGACAGACACTCGCTCGCTCACACACACTCTCCCCCCCCCGCAGTCATCACACACGCATACACACAGACTCCAAGACACATACACACACGCACGCTCACACACATACAGAGCCCCCCGCCGCCCCACGCACACCTACATGCCCCCCGCAGCTCAGCAAAGGCCCCCACTCACCGGTACTCGTCTCCAGGCGAGGGCTCGTTGCAGGCGGCGGCGGTCTCATCCTTCTGTGCGTGCGAGGCTCTCACCTCACGGGAGCCCTCCTGGGCTTCCGGTGTGTCTTCACGTCCCGCCCCCGGCCTGCCTGACTTCCGCCCGGGAAATAATAACTACGTTTGAAGGAGAGCGCTTTAATGATTCATCCACTGCTCCGTAGGCGTAGATGTGTTTTATTTATTTTCAAGATGATGACTCGCAGGTACCTATATTGTCCCTCTTTTCTGCCCACTGTCCAGGTTCCTAGGATAGCCAGTCTCTTTCCCAGGATGGCTGTCTCACCGCCATTTGCCTCCATTCATACCGCGTCCCTGCTCGGCTCCCATCCCTTTGAAGCAGCCATGTTAGGGGTGGCGGGGGCAATGTACTATCTGTGTGAAAGAGCTTACTCCAGCAGGCGGACGCCCCACAAGGTTTGCCTCTCTCAAGCCTACACTGGTTTCAGAAGAGATATCTCTGTCCGCACACCCCTAGCAGTCCCCAGTACTCAATCTGTGGTACTGGGACGGTACCTCACAGCTTGGGTTAGCACTGTCTGTACCTTTGATTGGTAATGTTCTTTGAATCGGATAGGGTTTGTGAGGAGAGCATTGGTAAGTGAGAGTGATTTTTGAATCCAATCGCCTGAGGCAGAACGTGAAATCAGATTTAAAAGGACAGCAAACTCACCATGCAACGTTTTTGACAGGAGTCGAGTGTAATTTTTTGCGTTTTATTTTCCTTATATACTTTGATGGAAGCCAAGGCTCCCTCCATTTTGCTAATGCCATATTATCCTCCCTCGCTGCTCTTCCGACATTACCCTAAGTAAAAATCACGGTTGGGTTTGAGGAAGCAAAACGCAGTGACATAATGTTTGCACAACATGCAAACCCGCATTAGGTTATTAACTATAAAATAAACTATACTTAAGGCCCTGAAAGATTCCTAGAGCTTTAACAACACTCCTTTTCTCTATAGTGGCGTTTTTACTGCTAGCCTTCCCTTTGGAAAGATCTCAATTTATTATTCACTGAAACTACGACCCTCCCCCCAGCCCCGTACTTGCAGGATTCTTAACAGTACCACCCCATCATCAGTGCTATTTAACCCTGTGCATGACATCTCTGTGAGCTTTCACCTCACTGTCACCTCTCACTGTGTTGTAGTTCACTATTTGTGTGGATTACACCCATCTGTTATTAATTGCCTCTTGGCAGGCCTGCCTCACAAGAATACACCAGTGGATTTCTTCTGCTTTTCAGAAACTAGAATTCCCTCACTTAAACCGTGGCTCATTGGTGCTTCTTCTAGTGCCCCAAGCCACTCTAAATCTCAGCCTCCGTGTCCAGAGCGGCATAGTAAAGGTGCATTAAATATGCTTTTTGGAAAAAACAAGAAAGATTAATGTTTTCATACCACAGAATAGGTTTTGTTTGCCATGTCATGCATGCATTAGTACTTTCAGACATTAGTGGGGACAGTACTAATATCTAGTTATTTCACCTCTTATTTTGCTTAAAGGCCATCGCACTTCATTATCATTAGGGTAAAGGAAATCTGACAGCATTACCCTTTGGCTGGACACATGCTTATCCCATGGCTACCAACAATGATCATATAATGTACTACCTATGCTGCACCACATTCAAACGGCTCATATGCATATAAGAACATCTTAAAATAGCCCCTGGGTCCGCATTTACCCAATTTACCTCGCCCTCCCTCTATCTATCTATCTATTGCCCTCCCTCTATCTATCTATCGCCCTCCCTCTATCTATCTATCGCCCTCCCTCTATCTATCTATCGCCCTCCCTCTATCTATCGCCCTCCCTCTATCTATCGCCCTCCCTCTATCTATCGCCCTCCCTCTATCTATCGCCCTCCCTCTACTTTTATTTAAGTATTAATTATTTAAAAAAATTAAAAGCCATTGTTATTTGTAATATCAATACATTTAAGTCACGTAAATACAACACATATTGCATTACAAATGCTATAGGTGTCACATTTGCAAAAGTTAAAAGTATTGGCATTGTTAATGACAAAGTTATTAATTTCGCGACTTTCAAAACCAACACATAAATAAAAAATTTGTCATTTACAATACCAATAGCTCAAACTTTCCTAATGCGAGACCTATTGCATTGCAAATGCTTGTTTGGAAAGGAAACAAGCTTGCGCGGCAGCAGGAGGAGGCGCAGCAGCAGGGGGGAGGAGGGGGGCCTGCACTTGCGGGAGCGATAATTGCTGCCAGATGGTGGCGCGCGTTCCCGCAAGTAGACGTGCACGCATTGCCATTGATGGCAATGGAGCGCGTATACGGTTTTGGCTGAAAAGCCAAAGTGATCGGAAAAGGTCTTTTTGCCTATGCAGCGCATGCGCGCTGCGTAGGAGAGACCTAAAAATGGCACCCCAAACGAACAGATAAACAACATAAGCATAAAGACACAGAACTTGGTCCCTGCTCCGTGGCAGGAAACTAAAGACTAAAAGGAAGGACAAAGAGGAAGGATTGACCATTAGCAAGCAAGGATTTTTAAAGGACACTGAAACAAACAAATGAAAAGCAAAGAGTGGGCTGTAAGCCCACAAACTATATACAAGTCTTGAACCTCAACCTAAAAAAAGTTATCAATTGCCCACTGCAGTTTTTCTGCATCCTTTTGTCAATAAATTTCATTTCAGAATCGAGCGACAAACAGCAAGTACCTGCATTTTAGCTTAAACGGTTCCCAGTAAAAGGTTAGCTTGAATGTGATTTTTTCTCCTAAAAGCTGCCATCATGGATGTATTAATCAATAATGCTTTTAACCTTGTTGTTTGGGGCTTATAAGTGGGACTCGTAATGTTTGGGAGAAATGAAGCTTCTGGGAGGGTAATAAGCAGTTGAAATTGTAAGGGTGGATCTTTTCTCAGGCTTCCTTGTTCGCAAGTAGTGATGTGCTATGTATATTACATATTACCTAGCGTTTCACGTCTGTTGGAAAGCATAAAACTTAGCAGCCTGCACCAGTTTACAAAAGTTTGCAAAAGTTGCAAAAAATAATGCACTCCCTTACTTTCAAGTGTTGAAAAGCAAATTACAGCCATACTCTCTGCAAGGTGCTCTTGACATTTGTGGTTCTACTCTTATATGCATAAGGAGGCCTTTATTCTGTGCTATCCAATAAGGTAGTCATCGTTGTTATGTTTTTATCACCCTTCAATTCTTTGGCTTGTGTTATAAATGGCTATCCATCCCGGTAATTCTGAGGGTGTGGAAAATCGGGGCAGTTAAAATTTGGACCCAGGCAATTTTAATTCTAGTTCCTTTTTCCACTTTATTTCCACACACGGATGTTGACTGTTTTCTGCAGCCAAAATCTCCGGGTAAAAGTTGAGATATGCAGTGTTCCTTCAGATCTTATAACAACGGTTCCATCTGAATTAAGAGGCCTTTTATAAAGCCTGTAGTCGTGAATTGTGTGAAAAGTTCATATGCGGTTATTTGATGACCGTCATGCATACACTACTTAAGTACTGTGATGTTTTTAACCAAATTAATGTGAGATTTTGCTTCTTTTTTTTTTTTTTTTTTTTTTACATTAGCACACATAGTAAGACTAGCTAAAGACTAGCTAAAGTAAGAGGGCCAGTAATACATTGTACCTGCTGCACAGATCTGCCGCGGTTGACTCTGCTTTCACTTCATCAGTGTCTGTAAAATGTATAGAATTGAGTTAACTAATTGACTCTTGATATTTATATCATGAAAATTGTGCGGGTGAAACGTAAAACGTTTTACTTTATGTAATGTGAGGATGTTTCTGTTTGTAATGTCTACAACTATTTTACACACAGATCCTTTTGATTTGAACCACAATCTTGGAGCAGGCTTATCAAGAAAGAGTAAGTTAAGTTGTTTTATTTCTTCACACTTTCTTTGATAGTAATATACCCAGTGTGTGCCCTGCATTAATCATGCAACTGTGCTTATTTTACCTCCATAGTGGCATATTTTATTATGAAAGCTTTTATGAATGGAAGAAGGGTGTTTGGTACACCAGTGAAAGGTTTCCCTAAGGAGTATACAACAAAAATGGTAAGCTTTTCTTTATTCTTTTTGTTTTGTAGAAATTGTTGCCTTTTGTTTTGTCATATTGTGTACACATGTGGTAAATTCAGTAACTAAGATTCTTTCATTCGTCGCAGACTCGTCTGTTAAGTATAAGCACATTTATACTAATAATATTGTTGCAGAAACTTCCTACAGGTTATTTTGTGCAAGAAAAGGTCATTTTCTTCCAAATACTTTACATTATACATAACAGAGGCTGCCTGGAGTTGCCAAGGGGTTTGGAAATAGTAATGGCCATGTCCTATGCAATGGGTGCAGTGCAGTGATTTAGCATGATGGCCTCTGTCCAAGGTTGGACAGGCCTTTTATTCCGCTGGGCATTGAGCTGGAGCCCTTGAAGGCTAGTTTTGAAAGCCAATGCCACTTTTGGTGCCTTTTTCTTTCTCCACAGCTCCTCGAGGTTAATTGCAGCAGGCAAGGGGAGGCTTCTTAGAAAGAGAGGGACAGGGAAGGTAGAGGGAAGTGATTAGAGAGGAAGGAGAGAAGGATTGTATGGATGGAAAAAGAGAGCGAGCACAAGGAGACGAAGAGAACGGCGCTAGGTTGAGTATTTTTTCCAGGGCTGCTTTTGGTTCCCTAGCCCGACCCAGCCTCTATTAGAGGCTTTGCTCTATGCACTGCTGGAGGTTGGCACTCCAGCATCAAACATGGTGGGATCTTTGTTGGTCCATCAAGCCTTCAAGTTCAAAGATCTCAGGACTCCAACTCTCGTGTGGCTGCTTCTGGAGCTGTGCACTTTAGTTTAAAACCGAAATTTGTATGTTTTTTGTTTGTTTTCATTGTTTATAAAGCGCAGCATAATCAGTATCATCTTAAGGATTTAGGGATCCCTGTCCACAACAGATTTGCGTTTTATTACCCATTTCCTGCTAATATAAGCCCCATAATGCCAAATAATAAAGAATATTAGATTAAAGGATGAGAAGGAGGAATAGATAGAAGTGAGATAGAATGTTCACTTTCCAGGGGGCCCCTTGAAAAGTGACCGTGCCTGGACAATTGTCCACGCATAAAAGCATCTCTGGAATAGCTAAAAGCTGTTAATGTTAAATACAAACAGTAAGCCCATCAAATAAAGCAAATAGTTGCAATATTTAAAGTAAATAGCCTTTAACACATAAAGCTAAAACAAACCACTAACCTGTACATGACTGAGTAAGACCCCAAAGTTACCTTCTCTTCCCAGTCATTGCGAATTAGCTTTACCCTATTTTACAGACAGGATTGACCTAATTGCACACAAAAATAAGTGCTCATGCTCTTTAGCCTTTGCTCCTTCCCTTCCTGTTTGCCAAAAGAAGAGGAAAGGGGTAGCACACCAATTTTTTGTGTTTCATGATCTCAACTGGATGCTTGTCTAACTTGATAAGTCCTAGTTTGGACTCTTTCTCGCCAGCTTCAAGGGTGTTTACATATTACTGTGTTTGTAATTTCACTGGGAACCTACCATTCCTTCCTACAATTTAGGATTAATTTCACTTGCACTGTTCTCACTTTTTAGTATGTGAGAGAGTGCAGAGCCATATGCTAAAACTGGAACATGGGTGGCCATGCTCCAGTTGTTGTCGCGACCTTTCTGATAGATACATCTGTCAGTGGATTCCTCACCTTGTGAATATCCCCCTTGCGTCAGCAACATTCGGAAATTCTTTCGTAGCTTCGCGCCGGCGTGGGCGACGTCATAGAGGCACGGCATTGCGCGCGACTCCGCTGACGTCACCGACACCATAATAGGCCCACGCCGGCGTGATGACATCAGTTCCCTTTTTGGTTTTCTAGGGATCGTCCGTAGCAAGTTACTTTGAGACATTTATTTTTTATTTATTTTATTTGAGAAGTTTCATATAGCGCTGGCTAGACCCGGAGGTATCAGAGCACTTTACATAAGGATTTGCAAGTTACATGGTTACAAACAGTTGCTGGAGCATAGCAATACAAACACAAAAAACAGCAATGTTACATAGGTACATTTCACAGAACGAATGGGGCAAGGAAGGAAGAGGAGTGGGGCAAGGGAGGAAGAGGAGTAAGGTAAGGCGGGATGGGAATGGGTGGCGATCCGGGGGACCAGCAAGCGTGAAAAAACTTAAGCCAAAAACTCAGTGAGAATCCACAAACCGGCTGAGGACCAGTGAATCGGAACGTCCGGAGTCAGGTTTACTCGTTACATCAGATGTTCTAGTACATGGCAAAAACGGGTTTTAGGGGCACAAGAGCGCAGTCAAGGGGCACGCATCAAACAGAAAAAACATTGGAGCCAGAAAAACCCTTAAGGCCGTCATGATGTATTGTGCTTCATTGTCTTCTCTCTTGACATGTCTTCAAAGAAGACCGGGTTTAAGGCTTGTGGCGAGTGTGGGAAAACTATGTCCATTACGGATCCACACGAATGCTGCATATGGTGTCTTAGCTCCGAACACGATGTAGAAGACTGTCAGTCTTGTAGAAAGATGACATCCAAGGCCCTCCGGGAGAGAAAAAACAAGCTTCTCGTGGCTAAACTTAAAGGCAAGAAAGAGAAGAAAACTTCGAGGTCGCGAGCTCGGCGTTCGAGGTCGCGCTCTGACTCGTCATCGGCCCATGCATCACGATCTTCAAAGAAGAAACACAAGAAGAGAACCCATGAGTCCCGGCATCATTCGAGGAAGGACTCCAGTTCAAAGCCGAAGTCGCAGGTGAGGGTGGTTGAGAAGGTCGTGGTGTCTTCGGCTTCGGAAGAGCAGGACGCCGAGGGTGAAGTGTCAACAGCGAATTCGCCAGGTTCACCGAAGCAGGTAGCGAATCCATCTCCGGGTTCGTCCCATCCTTCAGGTCTGGAGGATGAAGGTGAGCAGGAGGTGTTTGGTGAGGGAGAGGCTCCGTTGCCCGGGTGTCCGTCGACTCCGGCGCACCAGCCCGAAGAGGTCGACGTCGTATCGACTCCGTGCCCTCAAGAGCAGCCCGGGAGTTCGTACCCGGCCTTCCCGGCTCCAGGTCAGGATCTGTTGCAGTTCCTGAACGCAATGTATGGTATATATTCCAGGGCAATGTACCCCACTGGGGCTCCTACTGGTCCCACGGGTCCGATGGCGTTTGGTTTGGGTGCTCCCCAGACCTATGCTCCGTCACCCTTTATGCCGGCTCCGGCGCCGCATTGACTTTTTCCGACGCCGGCGAGGCCTTCGTCGACGCCGGATACATCGACGCCGAATCCATCAACTCCGATGCCTAACCCTGATCGACCTCGTATGAAAATGCCTCACCAGACGTCGTATCGGCGCCGGCTCCGTCGGAGTAGACAGTGGATCCGTCGGCCTCTTATTTGCAACACCGGTCGAGGCGTGAAGCCCAGAGGCTTTTGGAGGAAGAAAGGTTTCGAGAAGGAAATTTGGAGTAGGGTGAGCTACAGGAGTCTGAGGGCCCATTTGATGACCTAACTGTGGCTAGTGGCCTTGAACTGTCACCTGAGTGGGATTTGATTTCGGTGCCGGAAGCACCCTCCAAGGATGTGGCTCCTTACCATGCAGTGATAAGGAAGGTGGCAAGTTTGTTGAACATTTCTCTGCCTACTGCGGAGTTTAAATCGAACCTGCTTACAGAGGTCCTTCACTCACCATCTTCAGTGGTTGGACCAACTCTTCCGTTTAATGATGCACTAGCAGAGCCAATTTTAGATGTTTAGAAGAAACCTTTGTCGGCTCCTGCAGTATCTAGGTTTGTTGCCAGGAGATACAGAGTTGCTCCTGATGACCCGGAATTTTTGTCCACTCACCCTCTGCCTGAGAGTTTGGTGGTGCAGGCTGCCTGTTCCAAGAGGTCAACGGGAGCCTTTCCACAGGTTCCTGCAGAAAAGGAGTCGAGAAAACGGGATCAGGCTGCTAAAAAGGTTTTCTCCTCTGCCAGCATGGCGTTGAAGTCCACAAATGCGACCTGCCTGATGGGACGTTATATCCACGCCCTTATGGATACTATGAAGCTATTGATTCCAAAGATACCGGAACATGATAGAAAGGACTACCAGGAGGTAATCACGGACACTCAGGCTGCAGCAAGGCAGGTACTCCAGAGTGGTTTGGACACAGCGGATTCTGTGGCTAGGGTCATGAGCTCTTCGGTGGCTACCAGGAGAGCTGCATGGCTAAAGTCTTTGGAGTTTTCCACGGATGTCCAGTCTGCATTATTGGATCTACCATTTGACGGATCTGGCCTATTTGGCAAGAAGGCAGATGCTGCTTTAGAACGTTTTAAAGACAGCAGGGCGACAGCTAAGTCGTTGGGCCTTCAGACCAGGGGATCCTCTGGAAGACGCTTCAGAGGGTTTGGCAGATCTTCTTTTCGCTCCTACAAGCCAAATCCGCAGCAGCAAAACACTCTGTATAAGGCGTACAGAGGAAGACAGAGAGCACGCCCCAGAGGTCGTTAAGTCTCCTCCTTTTCCTCTTCCTTCTCTCCTTCCCAGCCCCCTGCCAATGCAGCAAAGCAGCCCTAGATCCGCCATTCCAGATCATGCGGGCCCAGTGGGGGGCCGGCTTAACCATTTCCTACGAGATTGGGAATTGATTACATCGGATCTTTGGGTTCTCAATCTCGTGGGAAATGGGTATGCTCTTCCCTTTCGGGAGTTTCCCCCAAATTACCCTCCTTGCCAGGGTTATTGTTCAGAGGACCACCTGCTTCTCTTGCAGGAAGAAGTCCTGGCGCTGTTCAGGAAAGGTGCGATAGAGGTGGTTCCGGAGCAGGAAAGGGGTCAGGGGTGCTACTCCCGATATTTTCTGATCCCCAAGAAGGATGGCAGGCTTCGGCCAATCCTGGATCTCAGGATCTTGAACTTGTACCTGAAGCAGGAGAAGTTCAAGATGCTCACCCTTGCTCAGGTTCTTCAAGCGCTGATTGAAGAAGACTGGATGGTGTCAATCGATTTACAAGATGCGTATTTTCATATTCCCATCTTGAAGTCGCTCAGAAAGTATCTCTGTTTCACGGTTGGGTCGCAACACTACCAGTTTGCGGTCCTTCCTTTTGGCCTTACTACTGCGCCACAAGTCTTTACCAAGGTGATGGCAGTGGTGGCTGCACATCTCAGGAGGTCGTGGATACCTGTATTCACGTATCTGGACGACTGGTTGATCAAAGCAGAGTCGCCTGAGAAGGTGCTCCATCACCTGCAGGAGACAACTCAGTTGTTGCACAGGTTGGGTTTTTCGATAAATCTACCCAAATCTCACCTGGTGCCCTCCCAGCGAAACCTGTTCATAGGTGCTGTACTGGACACTAATGTATGTCGTGCATTCCCTCCATCTCAAAGGATTCACGACATACAGGAAATGATTCCTTTGTTTGACAATGGAGCGGTCGTTCCCGTCCTGAAGGTCCTTCGTCTGCTCGGTCTGATGGCTTCTTGCATTCTGCTGGTCAACCATGCACGCTGGCACATGAGGGCACTCCAGTGGTGCCTCCGCAGGCAGTGGTATCAACACAACGGGGATCTCAGGGAGTCAGTGAGGATCTCCAGAGAAACTGCAGCGGATCTGACTTGGTGGAGTGTGGAAGGCAATCTGTCACAAAGAAAGCCTTTTCTTCTACCTCCATCGGTGGCCACGGTGATAACGGATGCATCCACTCTATGGTGGGGTGCTCATCTGGGGGATCTGGAGGTCAAAGGTCTTCGGTCTCCAGAGGAAAGGTTCTCTTCCAGGGGATCCTCATCAATAGTCATAAGCATTAGAATATTCCCGCCCATGCGCGGGACCCCGGAAACAATATATTATATGTGCCCCACATATACATATACATATATATATAAATATATATATATACAAATAAGCAATTGCAGCCAAATAAAACAGTAGAGCTGGAATATGCTGTGAAGAATTTCCTCCATACATGTGAATTAGCATTAGAAACATGTGAAACAACACCAATGCTTGTTTAGAAACTGTTTTAATGCTTAGAAAGCAGTAGAAATTCTTATAACACACTGTAAGCATATACAGCTCCCAGGCTGCATTGCAAATACCCAGTCTAAAAAGACTGAAAAGCTAACCTGTAGCTGCATGTACCAAAACTGACGCTGTGCCTTTAAGGCACCTCTGCCCCTAGCTTCCCATCATGCCTCAGGGGTTACAGTTAGGTCAGTTGTTCTTTCCGGCTCCTTCAGGAAGGACCCTGGATACACAGCTCCACACTTTTCTGCCTTTTTCAGTCAGAAAATCTTCAAAAGAACAATTTTTTGATTTACTTTGACTTTTAACATCAGGGTCAAGTAAATAACTGCTTTGCAGTCGATTTTTTGTGAGGTTTTCCTGTCAGGATGCCCTCATTATTTGATGATTGCCCTTCTTGTGGCCACAAGAAGGCAAAAACTGACTCTCATGAGGTCTGTATTTTATGCTTGCCAGAGGATCATGATCCTAAAGACTGTTCTCATTGTAAAAATCTGTCTGACAGAACTCTTAAAGACAGAGAGAGGAACAGGCTCTATGGTCTGGCCCAGAGATCCATGAGGGGAAGATCTACAGAGGAAGAGTTCAAAGAGACCTAGAACTCCCTCCAAAGGCAAGTCAGAGCGTCCATCAACCTCAGCACCGGGCTCGGCGCTGAAAAAACAGCATCTGATGGACAGTTCGAGAGAAAAAGCTCCGTCGACGTCGGGACCGGCGTCGATGAGGAAATCGTCGTCGAAAAGAAGTTCACCGACGTCGAAGAAAGCTCCGCCGTCGTCAACTAGGCGACGATCGGCGTCGAGAGAAGCCACGAGATCGCCGTCAACGAGAAGATCGGCGTCAAGACATAAGTCAACTCCGCCGCCGTCAACCAGGCGACGGTCGGCGTCGAGAGACAGATCACACTCGCCGTCGTCTCAACGTCGACAGGCTTCGAAGAGTGTGACACCTCCGCCGACGTCTCCACGGAGGCGCTCGGCGTCGAGGAACAAGAGCCCCCTCGGAAGATCGTTGTCGGGGAAGGGATCATCGTCGACGGCGCGTCGGCGCTCGACGTCGAGGATGTCCGATCCTCCGCCGTCGCCACATGCCAGGTCGACGTCGAGGGCATCGTCGACGACAGGACACCGTCGATTGCCACCTCCGTCGACGGCAGGGCAACGCCGTTCGACGTCGAGACCTCCGTCGACGGCAGGGCAACGCCGTTCGACGTCGAGACCTCCGTCGAAGGCAGGGCAACGCCGTTCGACGTCGAGGGAGAAGACTCCATCATCGGCTCGACATCGCCGATCGACGTCGAGAGACCACGGGTCAGCGTCGAAACGTTCGACGTCGAAGGTTATCACTCCGTCGACGCCGCAGAGGCGTCCGACGTCGAGGGAAAGACTTTTGAGACGTCCTCCAACACCGGTGAGACGGAGATCTCCTTCAGTGCCTTCGACAGTCCTAGTGACACAATCTGCTTCTCATCATTCCTCCTTAAGTACCTCTGGTTCATCGAGGTCCTCTTCTAGGAGTAGGAGTCCGGTGCAAAAGACACCCCAACGGCGGTATATCACACAGGCAAGACTCTCGCCAAGATGGTATGGTCCGTTAAGGAAAATGGAAGGATTCTGGAGCGACGGAGAGACTACGAAAGTACTTGAGTCCAGAACACAGGTCCCCTCTTCAGCAGCTGGCAGAAGAGGCAGACAGACAGAGTCCTACCAGTCACCGATCACGCTCACGAGAGAGGAGAGCGGACAGGTCACATACCCCCAGGGTCTCCCGATCACCAAGGAGGGAGCAACCCAGATCTCGAACACCGAGAAGGGAGGTACGGACTGAGAGATCGAGATCTCCACGAAGGGAGCATCAGAGGGAATCACGTTCTCCTCGAAGGGAAGAACGACCTAGAAGATCACCTGTGAGGAAGGAGAAATCTCACCACAGGAGGAGGAGAACTCCATCATCCTCCTCTTCATCTAGATCTTCTAAAGGGGATTACTCCCCAACGCTGGCAGACAGCCCTCGCTTCAGAGCTTCCCCGCTTGAAGACGTCAACACATACCTGGACGTTTTACAAAGGGGGGCTCACAAACTTCAAATAGAAATGGCTGTTCCAGAAGTTTCCACTACTGTGATTTTTGAGACCCTTCGTCACAAATCATATTCACGGCCTTTGCTCCCATTGGTTCCAGGGATAATGGACCCAATCAAAGAGGTTTTCCTCACGCCAGCAACGATCAGGGCGTTACCGGCACGTATCCAGAAAAAGTATAGGCCGGCCGACTCAGACCCAATCTTTATTAAAGGAGAGCCTGCGGCGGACTCAGTTATAGTAGCCTCAGCTAAGAAGAATCACACAGTCGCTCCTTCTTCTTCAGTTCCTCCTGACAAAGACAGCAAGACCCAAGATTCTTGGGGACGCAGGGTGTGCAGCACAGCAGCTTCATCCCTGAAAGTCTCTAGTGCATCAGCACTTCTCGGCAGGTACGATAGAGCTCTATGGGACTCCATGGAACGATTCAAAGAGAAATTGCCCAAGGAGGACCAGAAGGACTTTGAGGAAACAGTGACGGAGGGCTGTTTGGTGGCGAACCAAATGATTAGTTCATCTGCAGATAACGCCCTTCTAGCAGGACATGCCTACTCACATGGGGTATGTGCGAGGAGATCTTCTTGGTTGCGTTTAACTGGTCTCAAACCAGATGCCCAGCAACGCATCCTCAATCTGCCCTTCTCAGGATCTTCACTCTTCGGGGAACATGCCGATCAGGAAATGACCCGCATGAAAACAGAATTGGACACAGTGAAGGCGGTTGGTCTGGAGAAAAAGAAAGAGCCGTTCAAGCGACGCTTCAAGACCAACAAGAACCGGGGAGGCCAACAGAGGGTTCAAACCCCTCAATGGTCTCAAAACAAGCCACAAGGGAAGGCGCAATACAGAGGAGGAAAATCGGGCAGAGGCAGAGGCGGACATCATCAGTCCTCTACCACGCCTAGAGGAGGCAAGGCCTGAGCAGTGGCTTCCTCTGGCGCCGTTACCCACTCCAGTGGGAGGAAGTGCTTCGCAACACCTGGCAGAGTGGGTCAGCATCACAAAAGATCAGTGGGTGCTGAATATACTGCGCAATGGATATGCGCTACGTTTCCGGAAGAAACCACAACCGATTCCTCCAAAAAAGACTCGCTCGTACCATCTAAACCTCCTCAAAAGGGAGGTGAGCGTCCTCTTAAAGAAAAACGCAATCGAAGAGGTACCGCCATCCCAAAGGGGGAGAGGAGTGTACTCAAGGTATTTTCTAGTCCCCAAAAGAGACCAAGAGGACAAGTTCAGACCGATTTTGGATCTTCGAACCCTCAACAAGGTGGTGGTCAAAGAGAAGTTTCGCATGCTGGCACTTCATCAGATATGTCCTCATCTACAAATTGGAGATTGGATGTGTTTGGTGGATTTACAGGACGCGTACTTCCACATTCCTATAACACCAGGTCATCGGAAGTACTTGAGATTTCTGGTAGGGAACAAGCATTACCAGTACAAAGTGCTTCCCTTCGGACTAAAATCCGCACCAAGGGTATTCACCAAGTGCATGGCAGTGGTAGCGGCATGTCTACACAAAAAAGGTCTCTTTGTGTACCCGTATCTAGACGACTGGCTCCTGAAGAGTCCGTCCCCTCGTCAAGCCACCAAAGACTGTCACCTGTGTCTTCAACAACTACACAGGCTCGGCCTCCACGTGAACACAGAAAAGTCGGTCCTGCATCCCACGCAAACTATCCACTATCTGGGAGCAGTTCTAGACACAAATTTAGGAAGAGCGTTTCCTTCGCAGGAGAGACTATCTTCCATGGGGCAGAAATGCAGAAAGTTACTTCAGTTTCCTCGTCCAAAGGTGCGAGAAGTAGCGTCTCTACTGGGCTCCATGGCGTCCTGCATCTTCCTAATACCGAACGCCAGGTTGAGGATGCGACCTCTACAAGAGTCTGTGGAAGATCAGTGGGACCAAGCGACTGGAGATTGGGAGGATCGAATCATCCTATCTCAAGCAGCACTGACCTCAATACAGTGGTGGACTCGCCCTCGGAATGTCTTGCAGGGAGTCCCTTTTCAGCAACCTCTTCCTTCGCTGTCTGTGGTAACGGACGCATCTCTAGAAGGCTGGGGTGCTCACATGGGTCATCTTCAGATTCAGGGTCGCTGGTCGACCAACCTTCAGACATACCACATCAACATGCTGGAACTTCGAGCAGTTCATCTGGTGCTCAAAGCGTTCCTTCCAGCAATAACAACGGACAAAATCCTGGTTCAGACGGACAACACTACAACTATGTTCTATCTGAACAAGCAGAGAGGAACTCGATCTCGCCCTCTGTCTCAGGAGGCCCAGACAATCTGGCACTGGCTTCTGGCTCGGGGACTGTCGGTGGTAGTACACCGACAGTCCCCTGTCAGTACACCTTCCAGGCGAGCTAAACACAAAAGCGGACGCACTCAGCAGGCACTTCGAAGATCAGCCAGACTGGGTGCTAAACGACGAAGTAGTCGAAGAACTCTTCCGTTGCTGGGGTCGTCCAGACATAGACTTATTCGCGGACGACGAAAACGCCAAATGCCACGCCTTCGTGTCCAGGTTCCACCGGCCAGGGACGCAAGGGAACGCTCTCCTGCTGGAGTGGACAGGAATGTTCGCCTATGCGTTTCCTCCTCTGGCACTGATTCCGAAGGTGGTGGCCAAGCTCATCAGATCGAGCATGGACATGATCCTAATTGCTCCGGATTGGCCGCGACAATGGTGGTATCCAGACCTGTTACATCTGTCGCTGTGTCCACACAGACGCCTGCCGTGCAGGCCAGACCTGTTGAGCAAAATGAACGGGAGGATCCTGCATCCCAACCTCTCGTCGCTGAACCTGACTGCATGGCTCCTGAGGTCTTGCAATACGGACACTTAAATCTGCCTCCAGAATGTATGAATATTTTAAGAGAGGCAAAGAGACCTTCCACAAGGGCGTCTTATGCGTTCAAGTGGAAAAGATTTTTCATTTGGTGTAAGGACCATGGCTTTGATCCCACCAAAGGACAAGAAGAGGTAGTCCTTCCATACCTCCTTTACCTAGCGACATCAGGGTTGAAATACGCTTCTATTAGGGTTCACCTATCTGCCATAGTAGCGTACAGAAAATCACCTACACAAACATCGTTTTTTCAGGTCCCAGTGGTTAAGGATTTCCTTCAGGGATTAAAGGTCTATCCCCCTGTGAGAAATCCTTCTCCTCCCTGGGAGTTGAACCTGGTTCTCTCCAGGCTGATGTCTACACCGTTTGAGCCTATACACAAGGCCTCCTTGCAGCATCTCACTTGGAAGGCGGCCTTCTTGGTGGCAATAACCTCTGCGCGCAGGGTTAGCGAGATTCAAGCGCACTGCACCAAGGAACCTTACACTGTGTTTCACCACAACAGAGTGGTAATAAGGGCTCACCCATCTTTCCTTCCAAAAGTGGTATCGGATTTTCATATAAACCAAACGATTACCCTTCCTTCGTTCTTTCCTAACCCATCGACCCCAGCTGAGAGGTCGTTGCACTCGTTGGATCTTAAACGGGTGCTAAAGTTTTACTTAGAAAGAACGAAGGGCACCAGAAAGACAGACCAACTCTTTGTCAATTATGGTTCAATGAGGACAGGGTTTGCAGCAGCCAAAAGGTCCATCTCCAGATGGATTGTCTCATGTATCAAACTAGCATACCAGCTGGCTGGCAAACCTTTGTTACAATCACCCAAAGCTCATTCCACTAGAGGGAAGGCAGCCACAATAGCGTTTTTACATGACATTCCGATGTCAGAAATATGCAAGGCTGCGACATGGAAATCAGTCCATACCTTTACAAGGCATTATTGCCTAGAGTCTGATTCCAGAGCGGATTCTCAAGTAGGGCAAGCCTCCTTGAGAAACCTATTTGGGTAGAATAAGGCCTACTTTTGGGCCTACGACTATGAATGTTATCTGTTGATTCCTTTGCCCGCAGGGATGAGGTGAGGCTCGCTACTCTATTCTAATGCTTATGACTATTGATGAGGATCCCCTGGAAGAGAAGGATTAGTTACTTACCTGTAATCCTAGTTCTCTTCCAGGGGTATCCTCATCAAAGTCATAAGCAACCCTCCCGCCTCCCCGGGCAAAGGACTTTGTTTATTAAATAGGAGATGTTTTAACCTGTTATTACCATGGTTTGGTTTTCAGTCTCAGAAAAGAACAACTGACCTAACTGTAACCCCTGAGGCATGATGGGAAGCTAGGGGCAGAGGTGCCTTAAAGGCACAGCGTCAGTTTTGGTACATGCAGCTACAGGTTAGCTTTTCAGTCTTTTTAGACTGGGTATTTGCAATGCAGCCTGGGAGCTGTATATGCTTACAGTGTGTTATAAGAATTTCTACTGCTTTCTAAGCATTAAAACAGTTTCTAAACAAGCACTGGTGTTGTTTCTCATGTTTCTAATGCTAATTCACATGTATGGTGGAAATTCTTCACAGCATATTCCAGCTCTACTGTTTTATTTGGCTGCAATTGCTTATTTGTATATATATATATATATTTATATATGTATATGTATATGTGGGGCACATATAATATATTGTTTCCAGGGTCCCGCGCATGGGCGGGAATATTCTAATGCTTATGACTTTGATGAGGATACCCCTGGAAGAGAACTAGGATTACAGGTAAGTAACTAATCCTTGCTTCACATCAACCTTCTAGAGTTGCGGGCAATACGTCTGGCACTCAAGGCCTTCCTCCCTTCCCTTCGCGGTCAGTCAGTTCAAGTTCTGACGGACAACACGACCGCGATGTGGTATGTCAACAAGCAGGGAGGAGTGGGGTCGCAGTGTCTCTGCAGAGAGGCTCTGCGTCTCTGGTCCTGGGTTCAAGACCATCAGATTTATCTGATGGCAAGTCATCTGGCCGGAGTACTGAACGTACGTGTGGATACTCTCAGCCGGCAGTTCTCGGCCGGCCACGAGTGGAGGCTCCATCCAGAGGTAGTTCGGTGGGTCTTTCGGACTTGGGGAACTCCTCTGGTGGATCTATTTGCCACTCACGAGAATGCTCACTGCCCGTCATTCTGCAGCCTCCAGTTTCCGATGCAGGGAGCCTTGGGGACGCGTTTCAGTTGAGTTTCGACTCTCAGCTCCTTTACGCGTTTCCCCCCATACCCTTGATTCCTCAGGTTCTGAGGAAGGTTCGCCAAGACCGGGCCCAAGTTATATTGATCGCCCCGGATTGGCCATGGTGTACAGGCAGACATGTTGACACTCTTCTGCACCAGTTTCCCAGGTTCTGTTGTTCATTCTTACCTCACCCCTGCATGGCTCTGCTTTGGCAACATTATACGGTTATATCTGAAAGAAACAGTTAGTTATAGATTCCTTACCTTAGAATTACCCCCAGGCGTCAGACTGGATCTGGAAAGTTTTTTGTCAGCAGTAACCCTGTGTGTCAGATGGTGGCATTGGTTGACTCTACGTCAGTCGTTGACGTTGCAGTCGCCAGGATGACGCTGCAGAAGCTACATAGATGCCGCCCTCGCACGCTGACATCAGTTCTTTCTTTTTCCATGCCAGCAAGCGCAGATCCAGAGAGAGCGGTACCCCCTGTCACTTTTTGACTGCCTTTTTTGCAACTTTTGCCAACTTCTTTTTCGAGTCTAACATAGACTCCTGGTGAATGAGGGATGCCCGGTCTCAAGGCCTGCAGTTGCTGTACTCGACTGATGTTGGCGATGGATCCGCACCGCGTGTGCCTCTACTGTCCGGAGCTTGACCATGACCCCAAGTCATGCTCCCACTGCTGAACCATGGCCCGAAGTCTCTGCGGGAGCGGTCTCAAAAGCTATTTAAGGCCCGGCAGTCTGCTCCGCATCGTTCAAGTTCCCGGTCGCGTGGGAGGTCGAGGGACTGATCGTGGAGCCATCACCACTCCTCGTCTAAGTCTTTCCACTCGGGGTCGAGGGACTGATCGCGGAGCCATCACCACTCCTTGTCTAAGTCTTTCCACTTGGGGTCAGCTAAGTCGAAGCACAAGAATAAGTCGAAGAAGCATCGTCGCTCTTCGACTTCCCCTCGTCCATCGGCCGATACGACGAAGGGTGTCGGTGGTGCGGCTCCGCGTGCGGAGCCTTCACGGTCGACTCAAGCCTTCCCTCCCTTCCTGGGGCCGGGAGCAACCCCTGCCCAGGTTTGTCAGTTCTGCGAAGCAATGCATGCTATCTTTGGTGCTGCCCGGTTCCGCTGGTGAGCCTTCGGGTCTGCAGACTCGGCTGGGGGCCCTAGGCCTTCGACTCCGGCCTCGGCACCGCAGGGCCCCCTTGGATCTAGGCCTGGATCCGGATCCGTGCTGGTCGGTCCCATTACACCTCCACCTGCACCGATTTCACTGGCACCACGTCCGCAGCCGACGCAGGCTGGACCTCAGCCGGCGTCTACCCCGGCTTCCACCACGATTATGGATACGGAGCCAGACCGGGGTCGACCAATGCTGAATCCGGCGCCAATGGGTAATTTTGTGCCTGTATTCCACCCTGTCCATTTTCAGCCAGTTTGGCAGCCAGAGCAGGGTGAGGACAACTGGGAAGGGTCTGGTGACCCTGTAACTGACGAGTTGCAGTACGACCAGGACTGGAGAGAGGAACTGGGGGATGCCAGTGGTCTGGACACTTCACCAGACCATGGCATGTTGACTTCTCCTACCTTGGCTACAGAGGAGGGAGCATCTTACGCAGTGGTGTTGCGTAGGGTGACCGAGGCCCTAAACTACGAGCTACCTACTGTGGCAGTCAGGAATATCCTCCTGACAGAGGTGTTTCAGCCGTCAGCAAGCTCTTTGGAGCCCTTGCTGCCGTTTAATGAAGCCCTCATGGACATCCTTTTGGGCACCTGGTCCAGGCCCAACACAGCGGTTCCTGTGGATAGGATGGTTGCTTGACGCTGGCTCCCGGCGACCCCACTTTCCTCTCCCAACACCCCTCCCCCGAGAGCTTGGTGGTCCAAGCTTCAACGTCCCAAAGCGCATTCCCTAAAGCACCACCAGACATGGAATCCAAGAAGCTGGATCAGCTTGTGAAGATGTTGTTTTCTTCCTCCAGTTTAGGGCTGCGGTTGGTGAGCACGGCATACCTCTTTGGCCGTTATTCCCACTCTGTACTCTCCCGTGCTGTTGCCGAGGTGAGAGACGCAGCAAAGTTCGCAGTCCGCTGTGAACTGGACACTGCCGACTCACTGGATAGGACGATTTCAACGTCGGTGGCGCTTCACCGTCACACCTGTTTGAGAACGACTAGCTTTTCTGGGGATGTCCAGAACACCTTGATAGGCCATTTGATAGCCGTTTGATAGCCGTCGCCTGTTCGGGGACAAGGCAGACCTTGTTCTGGAGCACTTTGAGAACTCTCGGGCTACGGCCAAGTCCTTGGTTCTCTCCATCACGCACCTTGCACAGTCTGCCTTTCGCCCCTTTCGTGGCCACTGAAGCGGTGCACCAACACGTTCCTTTCAGAGCCACAGGCCAGCGCAGGCTGTTCAACCTCAGCGCAGCCGGGGACGTGGGAATCTCCACCTTTCAGGCCCATCAAACGCCAGTGGGCGGCAGGATCCGCCATCACCTCCTCCACTGGCGCCCCATCACGTCAGACAGGTGGGTTTTGCAGATAGTCCGAAGGGGCCTACTCCCTCCCCTTCGAGACTATCCCTCCAGCCATGCCACCCTAGTACCATCGCATGTTGGGGCATCACCTGGCCCTTCTCCAGCAGGAAGTTACGGCTCTCTTGGCCAAGGGAGCCATTGAGCGCGTTCCTGCCCCAGAAGTAAGTTGTGGTTGCTATTCCCACTACTTTCTAGTGCCCAAGAAGGACAAGGGCCTGTGTCCTATCTTGGATCTCAGGGACGTTAACTGCTTCCTCCGGAAGGAGAAGTTCAAGATGTTGACCCTGGCTCAGGTCTTGTCTGCCCTCAAACCTGGAGACTGGATGGTAGCGTTGGGCTTGCAGGACTTTTATTTTCACATAACCGTCCTGCCGGCCCACCGGCGCTACCTGCGGTTCACGGTAGGCCACAAGCACTTTCAGTTTTCCGTGCTCCCTTACCAGTGCCCCTCGGTGTTCACGAAAGTGATGGCGGTGGTTGCAGCTCATCTGCGCAGATCAGTCTTCCCCTATTTTGACAACTGGTTGTTGAAGGCGGGCTCGCCTCAGGCAGTAGTCTCCCACCTCCAAAGTACGGCAAACCTCCTTCATTCTCTTGGGTTCTCCATCATTGAGCCGAAGACACACCTGACCCCCTCTCAGAAGCTCATCTTCATCGGAGTGGTTCTGGACACAACACAGTTTCAGGTTTTTCCTCCCGAACAGCGAGTCCGGGATATTCAGGCTATGATTCTGATCTTTCAGCCTCTATCCCAGGTTTCGGTCAGGATGACCCTGAGGCTGCTGGGCTTCATGGCCTCCTGCATCCTGCTGGTCGATCATGCCAGGTGTCATATGCGGGCTCTGCAGTGGGACCTGAAGTTCCAGGGGTCGCAGCATCAGGGGAATCTGTCTCATTGCCTCCAGATCTCGGAGGGCACTGCACGACAGTTGCAGTGGTGGTTCACAAACCAGGATTGGGTCAATGGCAGTTCCCTCTCCCTTCCCCAACCAGAACACACAGTGGTGATGGATGCATCCCTTCTGGGATGGGGCGGCCACATGGGAGAGGCAGAGACCAGAGGCCTCTGGCAGAGTCCAAGCTCCACATCAACCTTCTGGAGCTTTGGGCATTCCATCTTGCACTAAAAGCATTCCTTTCCTCTGTCTGGGGAAGAGTAGTGCAGGTGTTCACAGACAACACCCCTGCCATGTGGTACTGCAACAAACAAGGTGGGGTTGTGGACCCTATGTCAGGAGGTCCTCCCTGTCTGGACATGGCTGGACCATCAGGGCATATCTCTGGTGGTTCAACACCTGGCAGGTTCACTGAACGCCAGGGCGGACGAACTCAGCGCAGGTGCATGATGGATCGCGAATGGCGTCTTCACTCGGAGGTGGTGCAAGGTCTCTTTCAACAGTGGGGAGATCCTTGGTTGGATCTATTCGCCACCGAAGAGAACGAGCAGTGTCAGCAATTCTGCGTGTTCGAATTTCCAAGGCAGCACTTGCTAGGCAACGCTTTTCGTTGCGAGTGGAGTTGCGTTCTTCTATATGCCTTTCCGTCTATACCACTTCTGCCCAGAGTACTGAAGAAGATAAAGCGCGACCGGGCCCAAGTCATTCTTGTGGCTCCGGATTGGGCACGAAGGGTCTGGTATCTCGAGCTGCTCAACATGGCCATCGATCCCCCGATCCGACTGCCTCTTCGGGAGGATCTTCTGTCGCCGGCAGCAGGGGAATGGTCTTCGAACTGAACCTGTCCAGCCTCCACCTTCTTGCGTGGAGATTGAGCAGCGGCAGTTGATATCATTTGACTAGACTCCCAAATTCTGTGATGTAATCTTGGCAGCCAGGTGTCGCTCCACTAAGACGGTATACGTCTGCTGATGGAATACATTTGTGGCATGGTGCACAGCAAAGGCTGTGGATACCCTTTCTGCCCCTCTTTCTGAGGTTGTCTTGTTCCTCCTGTCTTTGGCCCAGCAGGGCTCTGCTCTGGGCACTCTTAAGGGGCAACCTCTCGGTCATTTCAGCCTTCTTCAGGCTTCCTGATCAGCCTTCTCTTTTCAAGTCCTCTGTTGTAAATAGATTTCTCAAAGGCATTACTCATCTTTTTGCTCCTGTTCCCTTTGTAATGCCTCAGTGGAACTTGAACTTGGTTCTTACTTATCTGATGTGCGCTTCCTTTGAGCCGCTACATAAGTGTCCTCTCAGACTCCTCACTCTGAAAACTGCTTTTCAGGTGGGCATCACTTCTGCGCGCAGGGTGAGTGAGCTACAAGCTCTGTCTTCCAAGCCTCCTTTTCTGACTGTTCATCCTGACAAGGTCGTCCTCAGAAATTGACCGTCCTTTATTCGAAAGTTGTCACTTCTTTTCATATTGGCCAAACCATCATTTTGCCCACCTTCTTTCCGCCTTCGCATCCTTCAAAAGAGGAAGAGAGGCTCCACCGTCTGGATCCAAAACGTACGCTACCCTTTTATTTGGATCGCACCAAAGAATTCCGGGTGGATGACCAGCTCTTTGTTGGTTACTTGGGCGCTACGAAAGGTCGGGTCGTGCACAAACGGACCATCTCTAGGTGGGTCGTTCTGTGCATCAAGGCCTGCTATTCTTTGGCAAAGAAGGAACCTCCAGTGGGGCTGCGCGCCCATTCGACCTGTGCGACTGCAGCTACTACTGCTTTGGGACGGGGAGTCCCTCTAAATGACATCGGTCAGGCAGCTACATGGGCATCACTGAACACGTTCTCCAAGCACTACTGCATGGACAGCCTGGTCTGGAGAGATGGCTTCTTTGGCCATTCTGTTCTCAAGGACTTTCTGGTGTGAACTTAGTTCGCTAACCCACCTCTGGGGTTGGTATTGCTGGGGTATCTATTGTAAGATACGGAATCTATAACTAACTGTTTCTTTCAGATGAACAAGTTACTTGCCTTCGGTAATGATATAGCTGTAAGAAACATAGGTTAGTTCTAGATTCCTTACCTTCCCACCCATCCTCCCCGTTCTGCGAACTGGCTACTAGGATTAAGGATTTCCTTTCAGGGCCCTAGTTTTGTGCACCAGTGGTCAGTGTCTTGCATGGCTCTGTGCTTCTTGCGTGGAAAGTCGTGCACAGAACTGATATCAGCACACGAGGGCAGTGTCTATGTAGCTTCCACGACGTCATCCCGGCGACCATGACGCCAACGGCGGACGCGGAGTCGACCGACGCCACCTTTCGATGCTCTGGGGTACTGCTGATGAAGAACTCTTTGTGGAGTACGCTGGAGCAAAGAAAGGAAGCGCAGAAATGGGCCATCTCATGGTGCATAGTCCTTGGGGTCAAGGTATACTAAGCATTAGCTATAAAACACCCTCCTGAAGGTTTGCGAGCTCATTCTGCCAGACCCAAAGCTGTGATCACTGCGTTGGCTTACTGGGTTCCTTTCATGGATATCTGTCAAGCAGCAATGTGGGGTGCCCTGCACACGTTTATGAAGCACTACTGCCTTGACAGCCAGTTCCGGTGAGAAGGTCACTTTTTACATTCAATCCTGCAGGACTTTTAGTCTAATTCGTATTGCAGCCCTACCTAGATTACTTGGGTATCTATTCTAAAGTAAGGAATCTGCAGCTAGATGTCTCTATCAGATGAACAAGTTACTTAGAAAGTTACATTTTATCTACTCAAAACTCTAACCGCAAATTCCTTACCGACCCCCCATCCTCTCTGCTCTGCTAATGGATTTCAGAGCATAAGGTTGTTTCCCTTTTAAGGGCTCTAATTTAACACAGCAGTGGTCAGTTTTCTTTGTGGCTCTGCGCTTCTGGCACGGGAAGTCGCAAAAAGAAATAGATGTCTTTTTTCTATATAGGCACCGCGCACATCACTTCTGGCATGGACAATGCCATATGGAGCCGGATAACACCACCTACCGGTGGGCAAGTCAATGAATCAATCAGGATTTGTTAAGTACAGCTACTTATTTGTGAGGGTCTCAAGGCTCTGTTGGGTTGAAGGGGGTGTGGGGGTGTTATCGGATCAGACTAAGTGCTGAGTTCATCTCAAGAGCCAGGTCTTGAGGTCCTTTCTGAATTGCATCAGCGAAGGTGATTTTCTGAGGTGGATGGGTAGGGTGTTCCATGTCTTGGTGGCGAGGTAGGAGAAGGACATTCCTCCGGTTCTGGTCTTGTGGATTAGTAGGACAGTAGCTAGGGAAAGCTAGGCGGAGCGGAGGTGTCTGTTGGGTACGTGGAATGTGGGGCGTTGATTCAAGGCCTTGTATGCGTGGGTGAGGAGTTTGAAGGTTATTCCGACATCCACTTGGAGCCAGTGGAGGTGTTGGGTGATGTGGTTGCAACGGAGGATGTTGAGAATTAGTCTTGCTGCAGCTTTCTGGTCATTCTGGAGACTTTGGAGGAGTTTCTGGGTGACGCCGGCGTAGATTGCATTGGTGTATTCAAGTCTTCTGCTGATGAGGGCATGGGTGAATTCCTGGATTTGGTGGGGATCCATCTGAAATGAATGAAAGGAAATGAATTTGTACTTGTAAAGCGCACTGCTGCCTCAGCAAAGGGGCGTCCTGGCGCTGTACTCACCCCGCTGTGGAACCCTTCCTGGCTTTTCCCTGTGAAATGTCCACTCCTGGGCACCCCCAAGGTGAAGCCAGGCATCCCAGCGCTGTTGGGGCCGTAGTGGAGATTAAGCAAGCTATTGCCCAGAGTTGCAGAGTGGGACCCATGATTAGAATAGGCACCGAGGCGAGAATTATCTGGTCCGAGGAAATTGAGCTCAAGACGCGCTGAGGCGGGAATTGAACCCTGGTCCCGGTCCAGACCTCTGCAGCAGGGTCTGCCGCTCTAACCATTGAGCCACACTTCTCCATCTTCTCATCTGAAGGTATTTTGAAGCAGGCAGAGTGTGTTGAAGTAGGCAGAGGAGACTGTGCTTATCTCGTGGTCCATTGGGAGCGAGGAGTCCAGTACGGTGCAGAGGTTTTGTTCGTGGTTCGTGGGGGTATGGGGATTTACAGGAGCAGAAGACCACCAGGAGTCGTTCCAAGCGGATGGAGAGGCACCCAGTGTGAGAAGTTGGCCTGATATGCAGTGCTCACTATTCTAGTGATCACTATGCATCAGTCCAAACGACCCTTATGGTGATTGGTTGTAAGTCAACCTTAGACCAGCTATCCTAGTACCGTGGATACGAGCAGTCTTCAGGCTAAACTCTAGAGGGCGTGTTAAGCCAGCTGTTATACCATCACATACCCCTTGAACACCAAGTGAAAGGACACCACACAAGTGTTATGAAAATAAACAGTGTATTTATTAGAATCACAACAGCCCTGTACTCTTTATGAGGACAGGGTACTAAGCACACAACAAAACTCTTAAGAAAATACTTCAAGTGCACAATCAATACAAGTGCCCGAGGGCACGGAAAGTTTAGTGTTCTCGGGCGAACCCGATAAGGTAAGTCGGAAGCGATAGGGACTCGGGACCCTTCAACAAGGAGGCTATGCGGGCACCGAAATGCCGAAGTTACCTAGCCCAAGGGCTGCGGCTGCACAAGTCTTTACAGACGTCAGGAGTCCTCGCTGACGAACCAGGAGCCGGAAGGACGGAGTTGCTGGCCGGCGACCAGTGGAGATAGTTCGTAGAGATCCAAGCCTGGATCCGAGATGGATGACACCTGAAAGCAGAGGGGACCAAGTTCGTAACTACTAGCCAGTAGTCAGAGGGTACCAGGAGGGCACCGGATGATCGTCACCTCGACTAGGTGAGTGGGCGACGCTAGGCTCTGCAGTCTCACGGACCAGGAGGCGTTGTCGGCGACCAGGATGGAGGTGCGAGCTGTCCCACGAAGATTGATGCTGTCGGCGTCGCTGGGCCCAGGATTGGGGCAACAAGCCTTGGCAAATTCAGGGCCACGTGGTGGACCTAAAATGGCGTCTTGAGTGGACCAGGAGGGTCCGGGGTGTTCAGAAGGAACCAAAGGCCAGTCTGGAGCAACCAGACCAGCAGCGTTTGGTTGTCGGGTGTCGTCGAGAAGGCCACAAGCCAGCGGCTAGTAACCAGACAACGTGATGAGCAGCAAAGAGCAGAAGGGCCCCACGCAGATCGTGGAGATGCTGGGAGGCTGAACTTTGATGCTGGAGCTGCTCCGGGTCGGGGCTTCTCGGACCCCAAAGCACTCACCAGAGGATCCCTCGGTGGTCGTGCTGGTTTAGAATTCGTGCAGGTTTTGATGATGGCCGGTCCCTCGAGGTCTCGTCGCACCCACAGATCTCAGCTGAGCTGACGATGTGGGTAGAGGTCAGAGGTGCCAGGGAAGCCGGTTCTCGTCGAGCTGGGTAGTCGGATTCCTGAGGAAGGACGTGCAGCAAACCGCAGAGTTCTTGGATGGTGCCTGCGGATGCAGGGTGACTACTCCTTAGCCACAAGGGAGAAATCTTGAGAAGAGTCGAGAGTTCCTTTCGTAGGAAGTATTCTTGATTCAAAGATGATCTAATTTGGAAGGGTCCCCGCTCCTGCCTTTATCCTAAAGAAAGGGGTGGGTACGCGACTAGGTCCTGCCCTAGGGGTGGGACCAGGAAGGGGGGTGGTTACACCCCTCTCCCATGCCGGACTTTCCCCAGGTCAGGGGCTGGGGTGCCCCTGGAACTGGTTCTAGCCGGCAGATGCGTAGTGAGCACCGGGGTGCCACTCCGCAGTCACCTTCCTGTAAAGCCCTGCCTACCCAGGATACACAAAACCCTGTCTGGGATGGTGCGAGCACCGCCCCGGACAGGAAACCCTTTGTCCAAGCTCTCCTCGCTGGAAGGACTCCCAGCAGCAGGAGGTCAGACTCGTGTCTGTGGTGGCAGCATCCATTTTGTGGAGCTGAGTCTTCAGTTAACTTTAACCGGGGTTCACAGTTACGTACATGTCGTGTCCCTCTAGAAGGGTGGAATGCTAACCCCGTCGCCAGTATTGGTGAGGGGTCAGTATCCCGATTCATATGACACCTTACTCGACATGTCTTGATAACGCGATACCGAAGTTAGCGATATATGGTACGCGTTATCATGGAACAGCCATTGGGTTTTGGTTCCGCAAGCTGCAACTGGGCTCGGCTCATGCCAGAGCGCCAATTCACACGATTCCACGCACTCTGCCTTCAGGATTGTCAAGGCCTGCCATAGGAGTGACTGATAGGAATTCGGGTGTCCATTTTAGGGTTAGATATAGGTATACTATATCTAAAGCAAAGGGCGAGTACACCACCTTGCCCCAGCTGTCGTGCAGCCAGTTGTGTCAGATTTAGATGGCCATCCAGGGGTGGCATAATACATGCTTCAGCCCCTGGTAGGCCCTGGGTACCCCGATGCCCTGAGTTACAGGGTCTGACAAGGTGGCCCAGTTCCAATTGGAAATGTACCTAAGGTACATGGAATCCATTTTAGAGAGAGAGCAGTAGGTCTGGGGTCCTGATTGGCAGGGCCCCAGGTCAACTAATTCGGAAAACCAGCAAAACACCAGGCAAAAAGTCGGGGGTAACCATAGTCCGGTATCTACCTTCCTACACCCAGGATGAAGACTTCTGTCTTGTCCGAGCTGAGCTTCAGGCAGCTGTCCTTCTTTCAGGCGGCAATGGCTTTCATGACTTTGTGGGAGTTGTTCCTGGCGACAGTGGGTACTTTGGTATGGGAGAGGATCAGCTGGGTGTTGTAAGCATAGGAGACAATGTTGAGCCTGTGGTTCCTGACGATGGCGGTGAGGGGGCCCATGTAGATGTTGAGGAAGGTGGGGCTCAGGTAGGAGACCTGGGGGACTGCAGCTGATCTCTCTTGATTTCGAGAGGTACGATGGGAGTCTAACCCCTTGGTTTCTGCCGGTGAGGAAGGAGCGAATCCAGTTGTAGGCGTTGTCTTGGATACCAGCGTCGTGGAGTTTTGTGGCTAGGGCGTGGTGGGAGACCGTGTCGAAGGCAGCCAAGAGGTCCAGTTGGACGAGGGCTGTGGTTTCGCCCTGGTCATGGAGGGAGCGGATGTCAACAGTGGTGGTGAGGACGGCGGTCTCGGTGCTAGGATTGCTTCGGAATCTGGATTGGGAGATGTCCAGGAAGTGTTTGGTTTCGATAAAGTCGGTGAGGTGGGCGTTGATGGCTTTTTCGATTAATTTGGCTGGAAAGGGGAGAGAAGGAGATGGACCTGAAGTTATTGAGTTCCGTCGGGTCCGCAGAGGATTTCTTCAGGAGGGGGCTAATCTCTGCATGTTTCCAGTCGTCAGGGAAGGTGGCGGTCTCAAGAAAGCAGTTGATGGTTCCGGCATAGCTCGAGTGCGATGGCACAGTCGGCTCTGTGGAAGATGCGGTGCGGGCAGTGGTCCAAAGGTGCTATTCAGTGGATTATTTTTACTGTCTTTATGGTGTTTTCCGTGGTGAGTTGGGATTAGCAGTGCAGAGCGTCCGGTGTGGTGGTTGCTGGCACTGTGGGTTGGTCCTGGGAGTCGATGTTGTCGTAGATGGACTTTTTAAAAAAAATAAATCTTTTTATTGTGACAACAACTTTGCCCATCACGATGACTTACTTATACATCACGATTATACAATGAAGTATCATTTTAAAAGTGGATAAAGTACTTGATAATGTACAGTAATTTATTTATTTCTCTCCACCCTATCTCCACTCTTTCATCTCATTTATCCTGACTTTATTGTCTCTCAACCTTGTTTACATATCTGGTCTCTCTGCAAGCATACACAAATTCATATCAGCCTTCCATTCTTTCAGTGTTGGGCCGATGCCGCTCTCCACCTTAGTGCAATATTATTTTTGCTACCATGAATCCTAGTGCCACCCATAGGCATTCCCAATTGGTTAGATCTGATTCCCCGCCATATATTCAGGAGACACCACCCTGGTGACGTAGTCATCTCAACCTTATATACTTCTCTCATATTGGTCAGTATCGCCTCCCAGTACTCTTGGAGAAGTGGGCAATCCCTTATCATGTGGAAGAATGTGCCATCTTGTCCGCACCCCTTTGAGCAAAGTGATGAATCCGTTTTCCCCATCTTCACCAGGGTAGTGCACGCAAAATAGGCTCTAAAAAAGGATGTTTAGTTGCACCAACCTAAAACACAAGCATCTGCCCTCCTCTTTAGGGGAGGCCTTTGCCTCTAGCCATTCCTCATCTTTAAGACAACCTATTGCCCCCTCCCAGTTAGTTCAGATGCCCAACGGGGTCTGGGGTGTTATTCATAATTTAACAGTACTCTAGGAAGATCACTTTCCTGTCTAGGTAGACCTGTAGCAATCTATCCTCCAGCGGGGAGGATCCAGGTAATTCCGACCCCTTCTGTAGTGCTGCCTTCAAAGCGTGGCTGATCTGGAGATACCTAAAGGTCTTTGCACCATCTGGTATTCTTTTTGCAGATTTGAGAATGCTCATACATCTCCTCTTTCCCACAGATCACCTACCCTAAAAATTCCAATCAAATCCCACTTGTCAAACCCTTTCTTTTGTGCCAATAGACCCATTCTTGCGGAGTCACACAGTGGGGCCTTTTCGGTAATTCTATTTTGCCAACCCAAAGCTCTTGTTGCCTCTTGCCAGACTTGCAGCGTGGTCGAGTTTGGTACGTGGAACGAGCCAGTCTTTTTCCCCCCATTTATCGCTGTGAGGTAGCCTCCGGGCTGCATGTTGTGACGGTCCATTCCGTCTGGAGGATCATCCTGGGGTCTGTGTACCCAGTGATTGATCACTGTATGCTGAGCCGCCCAGTAGAATCTTCGGAGGGTGGGAAGCACCATCGCTCCGTCGAATTGCCCTGTACAATTTTGGGAGTGAAATTCTTGACGCGCCTCTATCCCACAATAACTGTCTCACTGCAGTGTCTATTTGCTAAAAGTAAGGTGGCGGGACTACGTAGGGTGTATTGTGCAGCGTAGTATTAGGGCTTGCCACGTACATTAGAATATTGTCCACTTAGAGGGAAAGTCTGTCTTCCCATTCCGGGGTCCATAACAGTCCTCGAATCAAGAGATCACCATGTATCCATACCGCCAGGGGCTCCAGCACCAGCGCAAATAACAGGGAGAGGGGGCATCCCTGCCTCGTTCCTCTCTGCAGCGTAAAGACCCTGGATGCATTCCCATTAACCAAGACCTGTGCTAGTGGTTCAGAATATAGAAGTCTGATTCATGCTAGGAATCACTGACCAAAGCCTTGTTTTTCTAAAACTGTATATAGAAATGACCATTCTACTGTGTCAAATGCCATGTGGGCATCTAGGGACACTACCACTGCGTCTTCACAGATGTTCACCGCCCTGCCTATGGCTTCATGGAGCCTTCTAAGATTGAGTGCCTTATTTCGCCCAGGCACAAAGCCGGACTGGTCAGGGTGAACTAATGTTTGCAGTACCTGGGACTGGTGGGTTGCAACTAACTTGGCCAATATTTTTATTTCTGTATTTAGTAAGGAGATTTGTCTGTATGAGGTGCAATCATTTAGAGGTTTACATTCCTAAAGTATTACCACAATGTTAGCTATTCTTTGATTTCTTGGGAGTATCCATTTGTCACGGCACTCACTAAACATTTGTCTGAGAAGGGGTGCCAATTTCGTAGCTGTTAGTGTATACATCTCAATTGGTAGGCCATTTAGGCCTCTCACCTTCCCAGAACTTAGGTCCTGAATCGCTCGAATTATCGTTGCCTCTGTCAGCTCAAGGAGGTCTTTTTCCTCCGGTCCAAGGCTGGGTATCTGGAGAGTTGCCAGAGCTTCTTCGATTGAGGCCGTAGAGGCCAACATGGACAGCTGTTCCTAATCAGCAAATGCTTCTGCTATGCTTCTCCCTCACAAACTGTGGCGCCATCCCTCCCCTTCACCTCGAACACCCATCTCGATGCTATTGTCCTCTTGTGTAAACAAGCCAGGAGCTTGCCTGCTCTATCCCCTACCTTGTAGAGATTGTGTTGTGTTGGGTTGCTCGCTATCTGGCTCTTGCTGTCTATTTGGCCACCCCCTTAAACTCCGCTCGCTTGAGTGCCAGGCGGGGTCTCATCTGATCATTGTTGTCTGAGGTCAAAAGAGTCTCCAATTACTGGAGTTTCCGCTCTAGTGCGTCTAGCTGTGTCAGTTTGTCTTTGGTCGTAGATAGGCTTGATCTCTTGGTAGAAGAAGGTGGGGTTGATCTTGTGGTAGAAGAAGGTGCCGAGTCTGTTGCAGAGGGTGGGAAATCTGTGGCCTCGCTGATTGGTTTGGCGAACTCTTTGATGATGCTGAAGAGCTGTTTGCTATTGTTGGTGATACTGTCTTTGAGGACCTTCTTCCTTGTGGTTTTGATGAGGTGGTGTCTGTTTTGAAGGTGGCTTGGGCTTCCAGGGTTTTTGGTTTTTCTCCACGTCTTCTCGAGCCGTCTACAGGTGCATCTGGACTCTTGAAGCGCGGGGGTGAACCAGCTTGCTTTCCTGACGTGTTGTTTGCTAGTGGCATGTGTACTGCTCACCAAAAATTTCCAGATCTGGGTAATATTCTAAGCTAAGGAATCTGCGGCTAGATAGTCGCTACCGTATAAGGTGTTACCAAAGGTGAGTAACTTGTTAATTCAGGCTGTGATTCCGATGTTTCAAACTCTATCCTGGATTTCAGTGATTCTGACTCTCAGGCTGCTAGGCCTTATGGCCTTCTGCGTCCTACTAGTAACATATGCCTGCTGGCATATGAAGGCTCTGCAGTGGGACGTGAAGTCCCAGTGGGTGTAACATCAGGGGAATCTCTCCTACCTGGTTCAGATATCGGAGGGAGCTGCAAATGATCTGCAGTGGTGGCTGACAAACGGTGAAAGGAACAGCTGCAGACCCCTCTTCCTTCCCCACCCAGAGCTGACTGTAGTGACGTGCGTCTTGGGTAGGGACGGCCATCTGATAGAGGTGGAGATCAGAGGACTCTGGTCTCCGGCGGAGTCTAAGTTCCACATTAACCCGTTTGAGTTGAGGGTGATTTGCCTGGCATTGAAAGCCTTTCTTCCTTTCACCAAGGGAAGGCTAATTCAAGTGTTCCTGAACAACACCACACTCATGTGGTATTGCAACAAGCAGGGTGGGGTGGAATCATGGACCCTGCGTCAAGAGGCTCTGCATCTCTAAACAAGGCTGGAACGTCAGGACATATTTCTGGTTGTACAACACCTGGCGTGATCTCTGAACACCAGGGTGAACAAACTCAGCACTTTATGCTTCATGGATCCCAAGTAAAAATAGCATGGACGCTGGCTTTTTAAATTGCACCTTTTTTGCTTTTAATTTGTTCAAGAATTATTTTAGATTTTTGTTATTTTTCTTTTGTGCACGGAAGTACAAAAACATGAAAAAATATATATACAATTATATACAAACATGTAACAAACAATTAGGTATGTACAGTGATTCAGACAACCTCGCAAACAACACATTCATGGCCAGCCATTCATCCTATACCGCATTCATACTGGTCCCAGTGTCAAAGAAAACTTTTTGATGTAAACGAAAAAAATCTCAGTTGTTGTGTTTTTACAGTTTTTACAGTTTGTTAATTAGGGTTTGGAAAGAAGTCAAAAAGATCGTAGTGCATTGACAAATCAATTCCAGTGTTAATTCACACAGAAGACACGGGACCGGGTCGGTCGACGCGTTTCGAACCCTGTGAGTGCCAGGGTTCTCCTCAGGACCAAAAAGTAACTCTAAAACAAAGAGAAACAATCATCACTACCAAGGTTTGAGAGATCAACACCTCAAAACGCTGATCAGCCTGTATCAGCCTACCTCTACTGTTGGGTCATGGCTCCAACCGTGAGTGAAATCAGGGATGTTCCAATTAGGTGGAGCGAAGGGTACTGGAAGACATTAAACATAAACGGAAAGGGATACTAAGTAACAGTGTTGGTGTCAGGCATCTCCTTTCTCACGCTACCAACTAAGTGTTCACCTTACCTGAGCTGCAGCGAGTGCTTGTTGCAAGTGGACGGATCCCACTCGCCCAAGGAAACCAGTACCCTTCGAAACGCGTCGACCGACCCGGTCCCGTGTCTTCTGTGTGAATTAACACTGGAATTGATTTGTCAATGCACTACGATCTTTTTGACTTCTTTCCAAACCCTAATTAACAAACTGTAAAAACTGTAAAAACACAACAACTGAGATTTTTTTCGTTTACATCAAAAAGTTTTCTTTGACACTGGGACCAGTATGAATGCGGTATAGGATGAATGGTTGGCCATGAATGTGTTGTTTGCGAGGTTGTCTGAATCACTGTACATACCTAATTGTTTGTTACATGTTTGTATATAATTATATATATATTTTTTCATGTTTTTGTACTTCCGTGCACAAAAGAAAAATAACAAAAATCTAAAATAATTCTTGAACAAATTAAAAGCAAAAAAGGTGCAATTTAAAAAGCCAGCGTCCATGCTATTTTTTCATGTATGCTTTTCTATAATTGAGTTGTATAGAATCAGTCTCTCAGCTTTGGCAATGGTGTAGTTTCGTTAAGGTTCATTTTGGCTCAGCCTGCTGAGTTTAGGAGTCAAAACCCTCCCTTGTTTTTTGTCATGGATCCCAAGTGGCATCTCCATCCGGAGGTGGTTCAAGGTCTCTAACGTGAGTAGGGAGAACATTGGCTAGATCTATTTGCCACCACCGAATACTTCTTGTGTTAGCACTTCTGCAGGCTGGAGTTACCAAGGCAGCTCTCGCTTGGAGACGCATTTCATCTCGAGTAGACTTCAGACCTCCTGTTAGCCTTCCTGTTGAAATAATTTTTGCCCAGAGTTCTTAAGAAGATCTGGAATGACCGGACCCAAGTCGCCCTTGTGGCTCTGGATTGGGCACTGAGATTTTGGTATCCCGAACTCCTGATCAGGGTCCCTTTTTAGCGTTTTCTCCTGTCACAGCAACATGGTAAGGTCCTGCTTCTGAACCTTGGCGTGCTCCTCCTTCATGCATGAAGATTGAGTAGCGGCAGCTGACAATCTTTGACCCCCCCTTCAGAAGTCTGCATTCTGGCAGCCAAGCGTCCCTCAACCAAGACAGTATACGGCAGCCGTTGGGACAAGTTAGTGGCTTTGTGTACTACCAAAAGTGTTGATCCCTCTAGGTACCCTTGTCTGAGATGTTATTTGTTCTTTCATTAGCCTGCAAGGATTTGCTTTGAGCACAGCTAAAGGGCATCTTTCAGCCATATCGTCTTGTGGTTGCCGGATCCGCCCTCCCTATTCAAGTAACCTGTTGTCACTTATTTTCCAAAAGGGCTCCAACACGTTTCCTCTAAAACCCTTCATCATGCCCCATTGGGACCGTAACTTAGTTTTGAAATTTTTCATGTGCTTGCCCTTCGAGCCTATGTATAACTGGCATCAGCATCTGTTGACTATCAAAACAGCCTCAAGTGGCCATTAGATCGACCAAGAGGGTTAGCGAAGTGCAGGAATTTTGTGCACCCTCCATGCATCAACTTTTTCCAGACAAACTGGTTCTGAGAACATGTGCCTTGTTCCTGTCAAGAGGTGGCACCCTTCCACATTGGCCAAACTTTCACATTGCCGACCATCGATGCCCTTGCCCTGCATCACCTTGCCAAACAGGAGGAAAGATCCATTGCCTGTACCCAAAACTACCTTTATTATTTCACACAGATTGTACCAAAGAACACCAGGTGGACACAACTATTCATTGGATTCTCCAGAACAAAGAAAGGGAGAGTGGGACAGAAACGGACCGTCTGTAGGAGGATTAAACTCTGCATTAAAATCTTATACAAATTGCCCAGAGGGGGGAGGAGCCTAGCTCGCGACCGCGATGGCCGCCTGATTCCTCGACTCCGCTGACCCTGTAGCTGTCCTCCCGGTTTCCGCACTATCCTGCCTTCAACCAGTGTACTGCGTTACAGCAGCGGAACCGGGAGGCGAGCCTGATCACGCCGGTGTGTTTTTCTCTTCGATCCCGGCAGCAGAAGCTCTGGGACGCCTTCCCCCTCCGGACGCCGCATAGAGCAGCCTGGGTCTTTGTTTGCGGAGGCGGCCGGCCCTGGTGGTGAAGACGGCGGCCATTGTGGGACGGACGGTGCTGGTTCCCATCTTTCGCCGGTGGCGCTTGCTTTCCACGACCCCGCTGCCTTTGATCCTGGGCACCGCCGCTACCGGCGCAACAAAGTAACTGGTAGTCAGCCCCGGGACGGCCCCTCCGCTACATTGTTTCCCTTGGCGCCGTAGTCAGCGCCATCTTTCTGCCTTGGATTCTACAGCAGTGAGCCCGGGCTGCCGGTGCGACGAGTGCATCGGCCAGCACCACTTCACGACTGCGCCGGAATGGGGGAGGCAGCCCCAGCACCCCCAGTCTGTTTCCACCGCAACTCGACCCGGCAGGGGACTCGTCTGCTCGCTGAGGGTGAGGAAGTACGACCAGTGGGACTGCCTCTCGTCTGCCATGCTCTGGCTCGGGAGGGGGTTGCGTCCCTGCCCTTTGAGGCGCCTTTGTCACTTGGAGAAGTTCTGAGCGCCCTGGCCGACCTCAGGTCCGCCATGCGTACTGTTACCTGGGAATTGGTGGCCCAGATGGATGCCACCCTGCTTGCTGCCCCCCAGTCTGTCCACATGCGGGACACTGCGCCACATCCTACAGCTGCAATTCATGGCTCCCTCGCCAACGTCGCCACTGACTCACTGCGGTCACGAGACCCGGTCATTGCTGGGGTGCGGGCGGCAGCACCCCCCAAGGAGCGCAAACTCTCTGAGGTGGTGAACTGGCCTGAGCGACGCCGCGAGACACCACGCTTGGGGGCTTTCTTGAGGACTCATGGCGGACCTCCGTTTTCTATCCTGGAACGGCCACTACCGGGCGGACCAGCTGCCCTTTGTGAACCATCGTGGGACTATGGATCCTCTGCTACGATTGCGGACCACATGACTGCGTTTTGGATGGCCTTTGGTGATCGTCCCCTTATTCAGCCGTGGTCCCTCTCTCTGCTCCCATCTTCCAAGAGGACTACCGTGCAGCTGGATTGTACAGTACCACCGCCTCGCAGGGGACAGGGTTGAGGCGGCCCCCTCCTGTATCAGGACTGTTTCCCGTTTTTGGACTGCTGGGTTGCTGACGGACTGCCGGGGGTATTGAGTATTGGTATTGTACGGGTCTTGGGGTCGGGGTAAGGGCGGCCAGGGAACTGTTTTGCTCGTGTTGGATACATTTCACTGGCCCTCCTCCGGTCTTATGTGACTTGCACTCTTTCTTCTTTTTCCCTTTTTCCTCTTTTCTTTTTCTCCTCTACTTTCTCTTCTCTTACTATATTTCGGGTTCTGGGGTGACAAGCACTCTGCTAGGGGGGGGGGGGTAGGCCGTAGCCTCTGCATGTGTGTAGGGTGGGGGGGTAAGTTTTAGTTCATGTTTATTTCTATGGTGCCTTCTTGTTATTACTTAACTTCTTCTTTCTAGGTCTGTGTTAGGCATACTGGGGGATGGGTGGTAGCGTGGAGTTCACTGTGCTGTTGCGTCTTCTTTGGGCTTGAGTATAATTTGTGACCATCCTCTGGCTGGAACTTGCATGTTGCGAACTGCACTGACTGGTGAAGATATCTATTGGCGAGTTCCACCTACATGGACCTAATTTCTCTTTCTTATTTGTATAAGTACGGAACAGCAGACCTGACCTTAATTGTTGCGCTGAAAAATTTTAAAACTAACCTTCACTGATTCTGGGACACGGTAATATGGTAACTACAGTGTAACCTTATCAATGCTTGCTTGCAATGAGAGATATTACTGTGCCGCCGTAAAGTTGCATAGATGCTTAAATGTTTTCGTGGCCGGCCGGAAGGTTGTAGGCCCGTATTTGTCCTGATTTGATGCACAATAAAGGTTTTCAAAAATCTTAAAAAAAAAAAAAAAAAAATTGCCCAGAAAGCAACCCCTGAGGACTGAAAGTTGAATCGAGTTCTATTTTTAACACTTTTCTGGAGTGTGATCCATGGCAAGTAGATCAGTTTGCATCAACAATCATGGCTCACTTTTAAGTTTTTCAGCCATACGCCAGACTGATGTTATTCTTCAGGATTGGGCGAGTCTGGGAGTATATGCTTTCTCTCAGTTTGCAATGATTTTGAGGTTCCTGGTGCAATTCAGAAGAAAGGGATGTCGGAATCTGCTTGGGGCTTCTCTCTGGGCCTCTCCTGCTTGGTTCCAAAGAGTTTAAGAGTTAGCAACCGAAGAAACTTGCTTCAAGGCCTTGTCAGAGAGGAGCAACCTCTTGTGGCATTGATGGCCCTGAACCTTCTTCTCTGGAATTCCAGGGATTCAGGTACAGAGGGACATGGAAAATATGGGTTAGTTGGTGCGTGGAAAGGGTTTTGGATCCCTTGGACGCATCTGTGTTGTTTGGTTAGTTTTCTTTCCGAACTTCACTCAAAAGGCATGTGCTGTAGAACAGTTAATTGTTATAGATCAGCAGTTGCAGCAGGGCACACTTCATTCAGGAGAGTTTTGGATTTGTGCACTTTGGATATGAATAATACTTTTGTTTCATCAGATGCGGTGGTATTAAACATTTCAAAACATTCAACAACAATTCTTTCTTTGATTTTTTTACCCTATGTTTGAAGTAAAGCCTAAGTTCTGTGTGGTAAATTGTCTTCGAAATCATGAAAGAAAGGTGGATGAGTTCCAGGTGAATGGAGTACATCAGTTGCTTTTGTCTTATAAAATGCCACATAGACCAGTAAGTCCAGCGACTGTGACCGGATGCATCTGTTGGAATGTGAATGAGGCAAGTAGGGAATTTGAGAGATTTGCAGTATATTCCGAAAGGGGTGCTATGACCAGCAAACCTTTTCTGTTTTCCTTGAAGCATGTGGAACATGTAGCTTTTGCAGTGTTAAAAAGCGTTGAACTTGCATAATGATAGCTCCTGTTCTTGCCATTATGTGTAGATTCTCCAGTGTAAGTGACAGGAAAATCTGGATTTTATTACAGACCTGGATGCTAGCATGGTCCATCCTAACCCACCCCGTTTTGGAGTGTTAGGTTAATTTGAAAGTAATTGAGTTATTTTAAAAAACCTTGACATTTAATGCTCTATTCTTTTGTTAGATGTAAAGATAATTGGATGACTGGGGAAGTGAAGGTGGCAGATTAAGTATAAACTATATGGAGCAGCTCCCAAACTGTTATGGGATTAATATAGAATTGTTCATGTTCTAATTCTTTTTGCGGATATCAGTGGTCTAGCTTCCAAGTGCTACGGAAAGTGACCAAACAATTGCTTGTATAAATTTAGCCTCCATGTCTTTAATAAAATCCAGATTCTCCTGTAACTGTACTTGAAAAGTTTTCTACAGCTTATAGTCACAGGCAAACATTATGCTTTACCTTTTCTTTATGTAGAGTAGCTTAGCCCAAAAGCTAACTGTGCATTGAGATAATTCATTATCAATAAACACAGGGGAAACCATGTAAAGCTACAAGTCATGTGATTCAGTCAGAAATATGGCAGATCTTGTCCCAACACATCATCTCCTGCTATCCAAGTTCATTACACGTTGTATGCAGATGCCTCCCAGTGTTTCACAGTAGTCACAGCTTCTGCATCCTTCACTTACTTGATCTCTCTTCCTCTCAAGCCAGATCTGCAGCCTGTAATCCTACCATTATATATGTAAGTGTACAGGCCGATAATTCTAACTTCCATGACCTTAATAGAATCCAAAATTTCTTTGCAGAATCTAGGAAAATCTGAACCCCATGGCAGGACAGATGAAAGTATTGAGCTTCTTTAAAGCTTTCCCACAACCAATGTTTCCATGTGGGAGACTGGTTCGAAAGAAAAACTTAAACACAAATCTCCTGAGACGTTTGCTGCTTTAAGATTATTATTCAGTCTGCCTCCTACTACATATGTTGAATTAATTATTTTGTTTGCCCTTTAGGAGTACTTCTTTGACCCCGAGGTTTTGACTGAAGGAGAACTGGCTCCAAATGATCGATGTTGTAGGATATGTGGTAAAATTGGACACTTTTTAAGAGAATGCCCCATGCGAAGAAAGTAAGAACTTTTAAGCTCTCTGTTATATCTTGAGGTGAATGAAAATTTGAAAAGAATTTCACATAACTGATAAAAAGTATTTTGTATCAATTTCAGTATTTTCCTTACAAAAATAACTTTATTGGTTCATAGTTCTCCTTCTTGTACCTCTGTATTAAACATGTGTAGGCATGATCATAATTGTTTGTGTACCGAAGCCTTACTCTATGTTCTTGAAATACTTGATGATCCACACAGATCCTTATTGAATAGTAAACTTGCTTTTACATCAGCAACTTTATATTGTTACATAGAATCCATAGGTGTATGCTTGAATCTGTGAAAAACTTTCAGTCATGTTCTATGCAAAAAATCAGACTGAACCGTTTTCTACATTGTGTATTTTTCTTGGCATGTCAGAAGTAACACTCCCAGTATAAGTCGAATTCCAAGCTTCTTAATCGCATTCTAAAAGCTGGCTCCTAGTCTGGCCTTTATGAAGATTGCATTTTTTCTAGTTACTCGTTTTTTGTTAGATGTTGTAGTTACTCTTAGGTTATTTCCTGTCACTATGCTGGGAATTTTCAGGAAGAATAGCAGAGTAATGAAGACACATTTGATGCACAAGTCTATATAGCCTACACATCTTGTTGTCTGGCTCTTTTATTTCTCTCCAACAAGCTTAATTTCCGCCCCTGGTGGAGATCGTCAGAGTTCTGCTGCACTTAATGTGCTTGTAAATAGACTCTTCGTTTCCAAGATTTCTTGTCTTTTGTGAGGAAGATGATGCATTTGACTCATGCAAGCCTGTAGTTTATTTATGGTGATTTTTTCTTTTTCTTCATGTGAGCATATTTCTACCATTTACAACCTTCCAAGAGTGTTTCTCTATGGAATTGCCTGAAGAGATTTACATCTTTGCTCCTCCTTAATGTTATTCTGTAAGTTACATAGCTTGAAAAGCTGATATTGTCCGAAAAAGTATATGTGACCAAAAAGTGCCATTTTATATCTTTCAAAACGTGGCCTGAATTACCTGTGTAGTCATTACAATCCCAAGCAGTTCATGTGTTTTCAACTGCCTCAAACATTCCTGACCATGATGAAATACATCTCAAAGAACTTCTCTTCTGATAAATACTTATAACGGCAGATTCCTAGCCTTTAGAATATCCCCCAGGTGCCTCACTGGATGCAGACATTTTTCATAACAGTGCTCCCACATACCACCAGGTGGTGCCATGTGACTCCACATTGACTTAATTCTCCCCGAAAGTCACTGAGCAGAGCTGCATACAAGAGTCCCCTCTGTGTGCTGACATCAGTTCCTTTCTTTACACGCAGACCTGAAGCTCTTCTCCCTCATTAGTGAGGTTGACTAGTTTTCCAACCTGAATTCCAGTCTGGAAGGGAACTATGTTCCAACCGAAAACGGCAGGGTTCAAAGCATGCCATGACTGTCATAAATGGATTTCAGTGCTGGGTGTGCACAAGGTGTGCCTGTAGCTTTTGGGCTCTGAGCACAACTCCAAGTCTTGTGAGTAGTGTGCCCTCTTACATCCAAAGGCAGTATGGAACGCAAAGCTGAATGTAGCCAGGCAGCAGAAGAAGCCATGCAAGTCCTGCTTTGCTCACCTACAGCCGCAGACGTGACAAGACCGCTTAACTCACCTGATGCACCTAGAGCCACGCTGGTGAATCACAAACAAGCCTTAGCAGACTGAGGATTCTGCCGCACTACTTCACTACTCTTGTGATTGCCGCTACACAGCCGATGAAGCTTCTCACTGTTATCTCCAGTGCTCCCAGACTTAGTCACACCTCCCTCAGCCGGCCTCTCCAGACCGGCTCAAGCGTACGGAGTGCTCTACTTCCCCACATCCCCCGTTCCCTCCCAGACCACAGAGGATGAAGGATTTCTACTGTGTCCTGATTACTTGATACAGCGCATCCAGCAGTTCCAATCACCTCTTCTCTAGCGGATGAAAGCTTTTGCTGCTACAATCTCTGACCAGCATAGACACAGATCATTGAAGGCTCTCACCGCCTCTTCCAGTGCGACCCGATTTACTAACGCGGCGCACTCTGCAGCTACTTTATCGCTCACACAGCTGCTCGGCTGAGGACCATCGCACGAACGCCTTTGCAACTTGAGATTGCTATCTTGACCCCCCGCAAACTCCTGTGCAAGCACCCTGCATACCTGGATAATCCTACTATGTACAGTACACCACACCACTGACGCCCAAGGTCCTTCTTTCTTCCATTGTCCTGAGAAGGCCCACAGTAACGAGGGCTGAAACACGTCAACATTTTATTTTGGAGGAGCCTTCCAATCTTAAATCCACCAAATAGCAATTCAGACACATACTGTAGAAATAGAGGACAGGATTGTCCTCCGTGTGATGCAATTGAAAGGGCTACCTCCTATGTGGACTGCACATTAAATAAGAAGTGCCGTTACATTTCAACTGGAAGACTGAAAAAAGATTCTAGTTGTTACATTTACTTTGTTACATTTACTTTGTTGCATTTAAAACGTTGCCAGTTACTTTCCTTTTCTTTTTTGTGTTCACTTTGATGTTTAATGTTAATGTTAAAGACACACTCCAGGTACCAGTACCAAGAGTGAAGAGTTACGCCACCAATCATTGGAATAAAACATGTATTTTGAAATCGGACATATATGTCAGTGACTAATTTAAGTATTCATTGTGTTACTAACTAATGTATGATCCTTTCCCATATTATACCACATGTATGTTTACTTGTATCATGCCCAGATATTGTGGGGTCATTAGGGCAACCCCCTAGATATTGATATATCACTCTAAGTTGAGGGCGCTGACCTGCTCCTACTCTCAACATATCCTTTTAACAGCTGAGGAGGTTATCTGGTAAGTTCAAGTCCAAATTGAAGTAGAAACACAAGACAGTGAAACAGACCTTAACCCTATTCCACCGCTCTCTATCTAAATAAAATGTGCAGGGGTGCCAAGGTGCCATTTGATCTCACTCCCAATCTCTGATTGAGGAGCAGATTCCACAGTTGATCCAAAATGCCCAGGGTTCTCCAGGCCATCAGCAACACTACAGCAGGTAGAGACATTCAGGACATGCTGAGTATTTTTGACACTCTTCTGGCTTTTTCTAGCATACATTAAGGCCTCAAGGAGTTCTGCAGGGACCTCTGGTCGGGTTACTACCGGCGGATCCATCCTAAGAGCAGTCTGAGCCCCTGGAGCTCGCATGGGGCTCTGCCTTGACCCTGGCTCCAAGACTTAAGCTAGTCCCTTCCTGGTCCACACAGGTTTTCAACTGCTGCCCTCTCCTTCCATCCAGGCGGTCGACTGTTTAGTTGTGCGATCTGCTTCTTTTCACGTCCCTATTACCTGTGTTCTTATTTACCGCCCTCCACAGCAAACATCGCATTTTATTTCTGCCTTTCAGGAACTGTTGGCTACTTTAGCAGTGAACAACGCGTCTGTCATGGTGCTTGGAGACTTTAACCTTTGGCCCTCTGACCCTGCTGAGGACGCCATGTCGAAGGAATTCACTGAACTTTTGTGCAGTTTAAACTTCCTGTCACACGTTCACACCCCGACTTATGCCCGAGGTCACATTTTGGACCAAATTTGGTCACTCAATATCCCTGTCTCCCCTCCTGTCGTTATGCCCTGTTCCTGGTCTGATCACATTTTGATCTCGTTCTTTCTTGATTTAAGCCTTACAAAAAAAACCTCTTTTCCCAGGAGTACATGGGCTCGTAACTGGAACCACGTAGATGCGCCTTCTCTCTGTTCTTCTCTCTCTGCTTCCTGCCCTAATCTTGCAAAACTATCCCTGTCATCCCAAGCAGACACCATCAATCATTGGCTTTCCAGAGCGAGTGACCAAGTGGCCCCGCTTAGGCGCATCAGAGTAAGATGCGCCCATGATGCCAATAGATGGTTTAACGCCGAGCTCAAGGAGAAAAAACTTATAGTGCGGCAGGCAGAGCGCGCCTGAAGGCGCGCCTACTGCCCTATGCTAAAATACAGTATACCTCTACCTTGACGGAATATAAAAAAGCCATTCTCCTCGCCAAGACCGACTATTTTTCCTCCATAATTCTTGCAGCTGAAAACCAACCTAGGGAAATCTTTGCCACTGTCCACAAGCTGGCTTCCTCAGACAGGGTCACCCTCAAGCCTTCCCCCTCCCAATCCCTTTGCGATTATCTCAACTGTTATTTTATAGAGAAGATCGCTGCTATCAAGGCTAACATATCACTGCCCTCCCCTTCCTTCTCTAACCCCCAACCTCCACCTAACTCATCAAACCTGGATTTAATACCTCCTCTGACCAAGGAAACTTTTCTACCCTTGCTCGCCAGAGTTAAGTCAGGATCTCCCTCAGACATCTGCCCTGCATATGTCCTGAGAGAGATTTTCTCGGCCTGTCCTTCGCCCCCCCCCCCCCCTTACTTTTCTTAATGACTCTCTCAAGCAGGGTATTGTCCCAGACCCTCATAAATCAGCGGTAATAGTTCCTATTTTAAAGAAGCCCGGTGCTGATCCTTCCTCCCTCACTAACTACCGCCCCATTTCACTTCTCCCGTTCCTGGGTAAAGTCCTGGAGTGCCATGTCACTAAAGTCTTTAGTGCATTTGTGGAGGACAGCGGCAGCCTAGCCTCGTGTCAGGTGGGCTTCCGTCCATCACACTCCACCGAAAAAGTCGTTATTTCTGTCATGGACAAGCTCAGAGAGGGGATGGATGTCAACTTGCCCCAGGCACTGGTCCTCCTTGATTTGTCCGCTGCCTTTGACACAGTTGATCAATCCATTCTTCTTACCCGTGTCGGGGCGGCTGGCATCAGGGGACCTGCACTGATGTATTTGGCCCCAGATTCGCGCAGCGCTTTAAAAGCAAGCGTAAGCGCCTTAAAAGCAATCCGTTTCCTGATCGGGAGCCAGTGAAGGATTTTCAGGTCAGTGGCCCTGGCTCTCCGATGGAGGCCAAAGATGGCTCGTGCCGCGGAGTTTTGCACTATCTGCAAACGTGAGAGGAGATATTCCGGCAAGCCAAGGTAGAGCACGTTTGCATAGTCGATACGAGAGCCTATTAAGGCCTGCACACTAATTTTCCTGTGATCAAGAGAGAGCATCGGAAGGAATTTTCTGAGCATTTTAAGGAGGCGAAAGCACTTCCTTACTAGACCAAGAATCTGGGGCCTCAGAGTTAGACCGTTGTCAATCTGCACCCCCAGATTCTTGGCCCTGAGTGACTCACCTCGGATTTGTCAGAGTTGCACTTGAGGCTGTTACGTTCGAACCACTCAAATACAGCCCCAAGGCAACCTCTGATCCTCACGCCATCAAAGTCAGAGCCCTTCTTGCAAGTAAAAAGGAGCTGGGTGTCGTCCCCATAAGAGACGATCTGGGCACCAAAGGACTCCGCCAGTGCCGCCAAGGGAGCCATAAAGATGTTAAACAGGGTAGGGCTCAAAATTGAGCCCTGAGGCACTCCTACCTCCAGAGGCGGCACCTCGGCAGAGAACGGAGGGGCCCAGACCGCTTGGCGGCGGCCCGCTAGAAAGGATTCAAACCAGCTGAACACCGAAGCCCGATCTCTCTGAGTCTTAAAAGGAGACCGCTATGGGGAACGTTGTCAAAAGCCGCCGACAAATCCAACATTACCAGCATAGCCTTGCCACCCACATCGAGAACCTCCTTAATGGCCTCTGTAACTTCTAACAGCGCGTATTGGCACGGAAACCCGACTGAGTATCATGCAGGATGTTATTGTTTTCCAGAAAGTTAGAGAGAGAGGAGTGGACGTGCTTCTCAACCACCTTAGCTAATGCCGGGAGGAGAGAGATGGGCCTGTAGTTGGCGTGTATAAGAGGGTCCAAATTTGGCTTCTTCAAAAGCAGCAAAATAAGAGCCTGCTTCCAAGCCTGAGGGACCACTCCGGTGCTCAAAGAGAGATTAAGAACCGGGTTGACTAGGGAGTTGATAACTGGAGCTATTTTTCCGAGGAATTTTGCTGGACAAGGGTCCTGAGGAGAGCCAGATTTTAATTTAGAGAGAAGATCAAGCGAAGAGAGACGAGAAAGAAGAGGAAAGTTAGACAAAGTAGGACCACCACAGGACACGGACAGGGGCAGGGGGACACTAATACCCGAAGCCATCGCCACGCCAGGGGGCTGAAAAGAATCCTGAATAGATTTAATTTTAGTAGCAAAGAAATCGGCAAGTTGGATACTCCAGGATTCAGAGTAAGAGTGTATAGGCACACTCCTAATAGGCGATGTGAATTCCTTAACAATAAGAAATATTTCTTTGCTAGTGTTCACGGCATCCTCGATTCTTTTTGCAAAATAAGCTTTCTTTTCTGACATAATGTTGCTGTGGTACAGTTTGATGGAATCCCTATACACAGTTTTGTCTAATAGGTCATAGTGTCGGCGCCAGGCCCTTTCAGCTTTCTTACATATTCTCCGCATCTCAGAGAGAGCAGCCGTGAACCAAGGGGCCGAGGCCCGACTTATAGGTTTGCGGGAGATAGTCTCAGGGGCTAGTTAATCGAGTCTCTCCACAAGCCATGTTTGCAGGAGGTCGAGATCAACCTCTAGACTACCAGACAGCTGGCAAGGGTGCGAGGATAGTGCATGTGCCAGTATGTCTGGGGATACTCGATGAAAAGCTCACGAGGTCTGACAAGGGCATTCCTGCGTCCTAAGAGAAGGTTTGTCCGACAGAGGGATCTGAAAGTTAACTAAGTAGTGGTCCGACCAAAGGACAGGTGTCAGGGGGGACATGCCAATTGGAATGATAGAGAACACTTGGTCAAGGGTATGACCTTTATTATGTGTAGGAGCGATGAGATAGGGCAAGAGACCTAGTGGCGATGTGATATCAAGGATCTTCATAGTATCAGCATCGATTTTCGAATCCATGTGGATGTTAAAGTCCCCCAGAAGCAGGCAGTGCCCCGTTTTCAGACAAAGTGCAGAGACCACTGCAAGGAGCTCTTCAAAAAAGGAGCCTGTGGGGACAGGGGGTCTATAGATTAATAGGCCAGCACAGGATTGATGAGGGGACAGGGATAGGGAAAACCCAAGGGACTCACAGCCCACAATGTCATCCGTTGGAATGATGGAACAGGTGACGCGCTTATCTACCACCAAAGCTATACCACCTCCCCTTCCATTTTTCCTGTCCCTCCTGAGAATAATATAGTTAGAGGGAATGGCGGCCGCTATGTCTGGGCCCAAGCCCTCGCCCAGCCATGTCTCCGTTAGGAAGAGACATAGGGGGTTTGCCTCAGACAAAAGATTATAGATGTCCAAGGCATGCTTACTTAAGGATCTAGTATTAAGAAGTAAACAGGAGCTATATTTAGGCCGATTGCCAGGTGTTGCGGCAGGGGTGTACCCCAGCCGCCAACCGCAGCCGGGACAGCGCCTTTTATTATGGGGCCTACCTGGAAAGACGCTACCGCAATTACCCATACTGCCCCTCAACGAAATAAGCTCAGATGCCGAATATGTAAGCATGATGCCCATAAACCGAAGCAAAGGTAGCAGCCCCGGCCGCAACCGTCCGCCTCCGGGGCGCTGACGGGCGCAGACGGGCTTACCTTAGGCACGCCTTCGTTTCGAAAGAGGCGCGTCCGCTCTACGCGTCCGCTGCGCGGAGCCGAGGGCCTCTAATTTTATACCTTCGCCGGTGAGGTGAAGAGACCGCACCACTGGTCCGCCGACCAGCGTGCCTGACTCCCCCTAAGATGGCTGCTAGCTGAGTAGGCAGCCTACTGGTCCCAGGATACCCTACGGCACCTCGTCAGCCGTGCGGGTATGGGAACGTGGAAAAGCCCAACGCGATACTGTTGCCACCAGGCAGACGGGTGAAAATGAGATTGAGGCAAAGTTGAGCAAAGAGCGAGATGATACCCGGCTTTCCGCCTCAGGTGTCGAAAAATAAAATAAAAAGGAGTGAGGAGTACACAGTCAAGGTAATAAATCACTAAAGATAAAACTCTAAAAGCGCTAGCAATCAGCGCGAGGTCACAATAATGCCGCACTAATGGTGAAATCTTAGAAGCGCTAGCAGTCAGCGCGCAATCAAAGTAATGCAGCACTACTAGTGAGATTTTAAAAAGCGCTAGCAATCAGTGCAAGTCGCATCAAATTAAAACAGCTATAGGTCAACAAAGTTATGCACCCGCACGTCAGCACCCAACCTCCGCCTCAGGGTTAGCGGGATGGTTTGAGATCGACCCAGGGCGTCCCTCAGCTCAATTTTATACCTTCGCCGGTGAGGTGAAGAGACCGCAACACTGGTCCGCCGACCAGCGTGCCTGACTCCCCCTAAGATGGACGCTAGCTGAGTAGGCAGCCTACTGGTCCCAGGATACCCTACGGCACCTCGTCGGCCGTGCGGGTATGGGAACGTGGAAAAGCCCAACGGGATACTGTTGCCACCAGGCAGAGAGGTGAAAATGAGATTGAGGCAAAGTTGAGCAAAGAGCGAGATGATACCCGGCTTTCCGCCTCAGGTGTGGAAAAATAAAATAAAAAGGAGTGAGGAGTACACAGTCAAGGTAATAAATCACTAAAGATAAAACTCTAAAAGCGCTAGCAATCAGCGCGAGGTCACAATAATGCCGCACTAATGGTGAAATCTTAGAAGCGCTAGCAGTCAGCGCGCAATCAAAGTAATGCAGCACTACTAGTGAGATTTTAAAAAGCGCTAGCAATCAGTGCAAGTCGCATCAAATTAAAACAGCTATAGGTCAACAAAGTTATGCACCCGCACGTCAGCACCCAACCTCCGCCTTAGGGTTAGCGGGATGGTATGATCCCTGACTCTGATACGGAGCCAGAGGCGATTTGCCCAATGCCGGCTTCTAGGCCTGAGCCCTATTCCTATGGGCTAAGACTCTGAGAGGATTGGGAGGGACCCAGAAGAATATCAACCACCACACCCTAACATGGACTGGTGTGATGATTTGGCAGAGGGCAGTGGACTGGACACTGGAGTGGCCACTTCTCCAGACACTGCCATGCTTTCTCCCCCTACCGTGGCTACGGAGGAGGGAGCTCCCTTCCCAATGGTGGTGACAAAGGCGGCTGAAGTCCTGGACCTTAGCCTGCCCACAGAGGTGCTTCAGCCGGGAGTGACCCCCCTCAGAACCGCTTCTCCCATTTAATGATGCCCTTACCAACATCCTGCTTGGGACCTTGTCTAAGTCCAGCACAGGGGCTCCTGTGAACAGGATGGCTGTCGGCCGCTACTACCCCGTCCCAGGTGACCTGAATTTCCTCACACAGAACCCTACCCCAGAAAGCTAGGTGGTGGTCCAAGCCATTATCTCCCTTGTAAATCCTGGCCATTCCTTACTTCCCCACCAGATAGGGAATCCAAGAGGCTGGACACCCGTTTTCTTCCACCAGCCTGGCACTGCAGTCTGTGAAGACTGTGTGCCTTTCGGGCCTTTACTCCCATGCTCTATGGGATTTGGTTGCATAGGTGCTGCCCATGATGCGAGAGGAGGCCTGGGTCGTGCACTCCAGGCTGTTGCTGATGGGAAGCTAAGTTCACGATCAGATGTGGATAGAATAGTACTAACTCACTGGGCAGAGCGGTTTCCTCAACAGTGGCCTTACGGTGCCGCACCTGGCTGAGAACGACTGGCTTTTCAGGGGATGTCCAAGTATGAATGAACGGGGATTTATATCTACAACCTAGCCCAAGGGCATCAAGGCGCAGACAACGGACAAACAGATAGTGAATGCATGAACGGATATTTATATCGCGCAACTTAGCCCAAGGGTATCACTTATGACATGCCATTCGATGGCTCCCGTCTCTTTGAAGACCAGACTGATTCAGTGCTGAGTGCATTGAGGACAGCAGGGCTATGACCAGGTCCTTGGGCCTTTGCTTGGCCCTTGGCCATCCCCAATTCTCCGTTCGTGGCCATCGGAGGGGGTTCCAGTTGTGTCTATACCCTCATAGCCACCTCAGCGCGTAAACTTCCCATCCTCTGCATGGCTGAGGACGTGGTACCCACAGACCATATGGTCCGGGTACGCAGAGGTCGGCCAGCCCACCCTCACACTCCCAACTCTGGAAGCCTCCAAACCCTTATAGTCTACCCTCTTACCATCATGGGCACCCAATTGGAGGTATGATAGGCCATCATCTGCTCCACTGCAGGTCGGTCAGTAACATCAGGCCAATGGGTCCTCCTGCATCCTGCTTGTGACACATGCCTGTCGCCATATGCAGGCTCTGCAGTGGGACCTGAAGTCCCAGTGGGCGTAGCATCAGGGGAATCGCTCCTAAATGGTCCAGATCGCGAGAAGATCTTCAATGATGGTTAACAGACCGCGATTGGGTCAGTGGCAGACCCCTCTCTCTTCCCCCGCCAGATCTGATTGTGGTGACAGATGCATTACTCCTGGGATGGGCTGGCCATCCTATTTATTTATTGCATTTATAAAGCGCATCTGTCTCCTAAAAAAGGCATCCTGGCGCTGGCAGACTCATGACAGCAAAGGCGGCCGGTGGCAGACTAGAGTTTCGGGAAGAGTAGTGTTTTCAATCTCCTCCTGAACAGGAGGAGATCGGAAATGTCTAAGCTCAGCCGGGAGAGCATTCCACAGTTTCGCTGCGGCTACGCCAAACAATCTTCCTCCTGCTTTGGTTTTCTTGAACAGAGGTATTGTCACCAACCTAGCAGAGGAGGGTTGTAAGCTGCGGGCTGGAGCATACCATCTAAATTTCCTTTGTAGGCCAACAGGACCTAAATCATGCAGGGCCTTAAAGGTCAGACAGAGAGATTTGAATTGTACCCTCTGTCTCACCGGGAGCCAGTGTAGCTGGGCCAAGGCCGTAGAGGAAGAAGCTCTCGGCGGCCACCCCAGGGCTAGTTTAGCCGCCGCAGACTGGATTCTCTGAAGTCTTTCCATAAGATAGCTGGGAGAATCCAGCAACAAGGAGTTACAATAATCAAGCCTGCTGAGCACAGTGCAACGTACCACCTCGACCCGGGCAGGAGGCGGTAGTAGGGGAAGAATTTTTCTCAGAAGTCTGATGACAGCTAGACAGCCAGCTACTAGTTTTGATACCTGCGCCTACATAGAAAGCTCCTTATTGAACATAACACCTAGGTTACCCACTACCTTCACTGGCTGTACCGCTGAGGAAAAATCCCTAGGCCAGAAGTTACAGGGTAGTAGAGTTTGCACCCTAGGCCTAGGGCAGTATAGCACCTCCGTTTTCTCCGCATTAAATTGCAGTGAGTTGGCTTTCAACCACCCCGCCGTATCTCGCAGACAGTTATGAAATTCTTCCACGGAGGTCTAGTTATCTCCCTCCAGGGAAAGAATCAGCTGCATATCATCAGCGTAGTTGACAATTTCGATGTTATATTTCTTGATGATTGCAACTAAGGGCCTCATATAGATATTAAACAGCACCGGACTGACTGCTGAGCCTTGGGGAACGCCGTGCAAGATGGTAGAAAAGGTGGATTGGAAGGGAGGGAGGGCCACCGCTTGTTCTCTGTTCTGGAAGAAGGACTCAAACCACCCCAGGGCCCTGCCAGCAACCCCCACCTCTCTCAGCCTGTCCAGCAGGATGGCATGGTTCACCGTATCGAAGGCGGCAGACAGGTCAAGCAGTATCAACACACCTGCCTGACCCCTGTCTGCTCCCCAGCGAAGCTCATCCAACACGGTCACCAAGGCCGTCTCGGTACCATGGGCTGGCCGGAAGCCAAACTGCACTTCCTCCAGAAGCTTGTGTTGCTCGAGATGTCTGGAAAGAGTGCCTGCTACCACCCGCTCTACGATTTTAGCTGGAAAAGGTAGAAGCGAGATGGGTCTAAAGTTCTTCAAGAACTTAGGATCAAGGGTGGGTTTTCTCAGTAAAGGGGTCACCACCGCCCTCTTCCATTGCGAAGGAACCACTCCAGTGGAGAGCGACTGGTTACAAACAAGCCGGAGCGTGGAAAAAAGCTCAACCTCAAACTCCTTCCAGATTTTCAATGGGAGCGGATCAAGTGGAGACCCAGATGTAATGACAGAGGCCACTCCCCTAAACTCATCTGCAGTCAGCTGCGGAAATTTCACAAGGGACTGAACTCCTCCCTGTTCGTGGGGCTCTCCAAGATTGTAATGATGGGAGGGAGAGGTGACTGAGCCCTGCTTCAGAGGTCTATCACACTCAGCCAATACTGAGGAGTCTGGGCTGTTGACTCTGGATTGTTGCTGATCCACCCCCAAGTCTTCAATGATTTTATTAATTTTATCCTGGAAGAATCCAGCTAGATTCTCACACAATTCCTGGGAGGGGGGGTCTCATTCTTGACACAGTCCGGGCTGATAATGCTATTCAAAATATAAAAAATACTGCGGGAGCTATTCGGGGCATCGGTAATCTTGTTGGAGTAATACGATGCTTTAGCTCTATCAATCTCTTTCTTGTATTCTATCCGCTTTATTTTCCATGACAGCTTGTCCCTGTCCAAATATGCCTGTCTCCACTTACTCTCCGCTTGCCTGCAAGCCAGCCTCAGATTTTTTAGGCTGTTCGTGAACCAGGGAGATGAAGGTCTCCCCCTGCTCCTATGAATTTTTAAAGGAGCAGTGGAGTCCAAAACTGAGACAATCTTTGAGTAGAGAGCGGCGTAGTTCATCTCAATCTGCAAGTCCGGGGAGAAGCACTCATCAACCCTGAACACAGGGGTCTCACCCTTTTTCCGGCCAAGGGACTTCCAATCTCTGCTCACATATTCCCTCACAAGGCTAGATGTCCTAATAGCCGAGGTGCCTGATTTCAGAAAGAATTTAATCAGGTAATGGTCGGTCCAAGCCATGGGTAGAACATCGCCCACCGTAAGGAGGTTGGTCTCTGAGAAAATCAAGTCCAACCGATGGCCCCCTATATGAGTGGCCTGGGAGACTCGCTGGAAAAGGCCAAGGCCCTCACATGAACGGGTCAGATTATAAAGGCCTGCGTTCATGGTGCCATTCAGCCAAAGTTTAAAATCTCCAAGGATTACCAGCTGGCTATGTGTAGCAGCCATGTTGGTAAACAGTTCCAGCAGCGACAGCTGCTGGGCTGCGGTAAAGACCGCAGGGGTTCTATAGCAAATAATGACTGTTAGGAGGTGTCTATGTGCGTACTTGATCATGAATCCAAATAATTCACAACCATCACATGCATCAAGCTCAAGGACGTGCAAATCCAGAGTGTCTCTAAAAATTACAGCTGCGCGGGAGCCTCAGTGTTAACATTTATAGGAGCCCCGGAGGTGTCCAGCCAGGTGATTCACTAACCACTAGCCTGCGACTTCACTTGATCCTCCTCACCCAAGATGACGGCCAAAGTCCCTTCCTTGCCCCGAGCAGTGGCTTCTAATGAAGATTAAAGCACAGCTACTTCAAAAATAGCAGCGCGGTAAGCACAGTGATTAAAATTCAACCCCCCACAGTAAAAAACAAATCAGTCCAATTACGATAAAAAAGATTCTGACTTAATTTGAAAGCACTATCTATGCTCCCGGCTCACGCCTCAGGAGTCTGGTAGAGGTGGAGATTAGAGGCCCCTGATCTCTAGCTGAATCCAGACTCCACATCAACCTGTCGGAGCGCCGTGTGATCTGACTGGCATTATAAACCTTTTCACCCTCCATCAAGGAAAGGCTAGTACAGGTGTTCACAGACAACACCATCATCATGTGGTGCTTCAATAAACAGGGCAGGGTGGGGTTGTGGTTCCGTTGCCTAGAAGGCCCTGCGTTTCTGGACATGGTACACGGACACTTGGTAGCCTCTCTTAATTCCATGGTGGATGAACTTCGTCAAAGATGCCTACTTGATCACAAATGGCATCTCCATCCAAAGGTGGTGCAGGGTCTCCTTCAACAGTAAGGAGAGCTGTGGTTAGATCTGTTTGCCACTGCTGAGAACCGCAATCTCAGCAGTTCTGCATGCAAGACTTTCCAAGGCAGCTTTCACTCGCAGATGCTTTTTATCTCAGATAGAGCTCATGCCTTTTGTACGCCTTTCCACCCATTCCGCTCCTGACCAGAGTTCTCAAGAAAAACAGCCGGGGCAAGTCATCATTGTGGCTCAGGACTGCGCTCAGAGTGTAGTATCCCAAGCTGTTGAGCATGGCCATCAGTCTTCTTCTTAGGCTGCCGCTACGGGAGTATCTTCTGTTGCAGCAGTAGCGGAGGGTTCGCCCCCAAATTTGTCAATGCTTCACCTTCTTGCGTGTAGATTTAGCGGTGACAGCTGACAGCTTTCGACCTTCCGCCCAAAGTCTGCAATATTATTTTGGCAGCCAGGCTCTCCACCTAAACAGTATACGTCTGCCTTTGGGGCCAGTTTGTGACACAGTGTGCAAAAAAGCAGGTTGACCCCCTTTTCTGCTCCTCTTTCTCAAGTTCTTTTTATTTATTCTCTGCTCTGGGCACCTTAAAGGACTACTTTTCTGCTATATCAACCTTTCTTTGGTTGCCTGACCAGCCAAATCCTCTAATGTACACAGTTTTTTTAAACGTTTGCAACATGTTTTTTCCTACTCCCTCCATCATGCCTCAGTGGGACCTTAATCTAGTCCTGACCTTCCTGATGTGCGCTCCCTTTGAGCCCTGCACAACTATTCTCTTGGGTACCTTACCATCCAGACCGCCTTCCTGGTGACATCTGCTGAGAGGGTTGGTTAGCTTCAGGCCTTGTCATTCAAGCCTCCAGACTTAAACATCTATCTAGACAAGCTGGGGCTATGAACAAGAGCTTACTTTCTACCTAAAGTCGTCACTCCCTTTCATGTAGGCCAGTCCATCACCCTGCCTACTTTTTACGCTCCGCCACATCCCACTAAGGGAGAGGAGCAACTTCAAGGACTGGGTCAAAAAAGAGCTTTGACATTCTACCTTTTCCGCACAAGAGAGCTCGGGGTAGACGACTAATTCTTCGTAGGGTATGTCAGAGCAACGAAGGGAAAGGCCGTGCAGAAGCCCACCCTCTCCCGATGGATCGTGCTCTGTATTCAAATCTGATACACATTGGCCAGGAAGCAACCCCCTGAGGGCTTGCTTGCTCATTCCACCAGAGCCAAGTCTGTTACAACTGCATTAGCATGTGGAGTACTGGTCCTGGACATCTGCCAGGCAGCAACACAGGCCTCTCTGCACATGTTCACCAAACCCTACTGCCTGGAAACTCAGGTCCGTCTGAATGGCAACTTTGCCTGTTCCGTCCTGCAGGACTTTTTGGTGTGAAATTGTTTCTCAGACCCACCTTTCAGGAGAGATGAACAAGTTACTTACCTTCAGTAATGCCTTATCTGGTAGAGACTCTATCTAGCTTCAGATTCCCTACTGACCCACCCTTCCTCCCCACTCTGTGAATGGATTTCTAGGGACAGGTCTTTTTCCATTTCAGAGCCCTAGTTTTTGGCACCAGTGGTCAGGGTTCTTTGTGGCTGCGCGCGCCTGGTGTGGACAATCGCAAAAAGTAACTGACACCAGCTCGCTTGGGTGACGCCTATATAGGCACCAAGCATGTCACTTCTGACGTGGACAACACCACGCAGAGCTGAACGACGCCACCTACCAGCACGCAGGGGTCCTGCTCATAAAAAAATTCCAGATCCAGTCTGACACCTGGGGATAATTCAAAGGTAAGGAATCTGTGGCTAGATAGTCTTTACCAACTAAGGCATTACTGAAGATAAATAACTTCACTTTTTAGCATTCTCAGGTGGAAAGAATCTGTTAACTACACAACATAAGAAAAAATTAAATAAATATGATCTGCAAACAGTAACTATGATATGATATAATATAACATTTTATAAAGCGCGCTAAAACCCTCAGGTGCAAAAGTGCTATTGCAAGAAAGACTAATCAGAGTATCAGATCAGACAAGAAACAGGCAACTATACTGACAAAAGCCGGGTTTTCAAATATTTTTTAAAGGACCTAAGGGAGTTTGCTTCAGAGATATGGGTGGGCAGGGTGTTCCACAACTTACCAGTGGCAATCGAAAACGAGCGCCCACCACCACCTTTCCTTACTGAATCTGTATATCGTAACCTTTTTTAAGGTGTGCTCACCTGAGGCACCCCTACTGGGAACGTACCAGTGAAATAAAGCGTTCAGTTGGCTAGAGCCCTTCTGATGCAAAGCCAAGAAAACAGTACACAGAGCCTTGAAGGAAATTTGCTTCCTGACTGGAAGCTAGTGAAGACAGCGGATGCCATCTCTGACCGAGAGACTCTTGGGAATGTTTAGAGTAAGGCGGGCATCCTCATTATGAACAACCTGAAGCTTGTTCACGAAAGAACTGTTAATGTTGAGGTACAGTGCAATTACAGCAATCAAACTGCAAGGTGACTCAGGCGATAATGACCGATTGGTGCAGCTCTGTCGGGATTAAAGAAAGATTTTTTTTTTAATTCTTATGATATAGAAACCAGCACTAGTAGTATGACTGACCTGTGTGTCAAAGCTCAAAGTATCATGCAAATAAAACACCAAGATTCTTAGCTGCCGTTACTGGAGTGGGGAGGGGTCCACAGACTTCCGGCCACCAGATGTTAGAACAGATGGATTCCCGGGACCCAAACCGATGAACCTCAGTCTTGTCTGCATTCAGCTTCAAAGAATTGTCTCTCATCCAGCTGCTGAGGCTAGACATGCGCTGGTTGAACCTCTACGCTGCTATGGTCAGATTATTAGAGATGGAGACGATAATTTGAGTATCGTTGGCGTACACTAGTACTTGGAACCCAAATGAGCGTACCAATTCAGCCAGAGGGACCAACTACAGATTGAACAGTTTTGGGCTCAAGGACAAGCCCTGAGGCACCCCACAAGGAAGGCTTAACAGCTCTCTGCCTTAAAGTCACTAAAGCTGACGATCTGTACCCTGTTGGTCATAAAAGAGTGGAGAAGCTGCAAGGCAATCTATCTATCCATACGTGCGAGGCGGTATCAAATGCTGCTGATAAATACAGCATTGCCCCTCCCTGATCAACCTGGCGGCAAATACTATCAGTCACCACAATAAGAGTAATCTCAGTTCTATGTCCAGCCCGAAACCCATTCTGAGAAGTGTCGAGGACATTGTGGGTATCAATAAATTGACCAATTCTTGGTTAATGAACTTTTCTAAAATTTTAGCAATAGCCAGCAGCTGAGGGATAGGTCAAAGATCTTTTTAAGGTCGTTGGGGTTCACTTTTGGTTTCTTTAAGAAGCGGAGTGACAACTGCTTCCTCCCAGGCAGTAGGAAAAACACCAGATTGAAGTGTTAGATTAAACACCTTCTGCAGAAAATTAGCAATAGGATCCAATGCCAATTGTAAAACTTTTAGGCACACAGGGATCACTGGGAGAGGCGGAGTTAGGACTCAGCAGAAAATCCTTAGTAGTTTGAATGGAGATCGGAGGAAAGGCGGGGAAAAGATTAGCATGGGAGCAGGTAACAGAATTATCAAACGAGGGGTCCTTTTCTGAAGGAACATTGAAGTCCGAAAAAATTGAAAGATTTTGTCCCAATAATAAAGAGTTACCTTCTCACAAAGTTCTTGGGATGGCTTAAATGAAGTCTGAGAAAGAGGATCAGAAATCTCCTACACAATTGTAAACAACTGCTTAGAAGAATTATTAGCTGATCTAATCTATTCCGTATAAAAGGCAGCTGTAGCTCACACAGTGGACTTTTTATAACCCAAAAGAAGGGCTCTATGCTTCTCTTATTCCTTGGCGTTAGCTTTCCATTTACGCTCCTGCCTGTGACATTTCTGCCTAAAGGACTAAAGTTCTACTGAGAACCAGGGAGCTGATGGTTTGCATCTGGTTGCAGTTATGGCCTTGAGGAGTGCTACAATATCCAAGGCTACAGTAACCCAGGCTTGGAATCCTTCAGCAGTATACGGAAAAGAGCTATCCTGTCTGGCCCTAGCAGATTCAAGGTTCTGTTCCAGGTGTCCAGAGGTAAGGTTGCTTGAATTTCTGCAAGTCGTGTTTAGGGGAATCGATCTCGTCTCAGATGTAGAACGTGAGGAGAGCATTTTAAAAATAATCACCTGATGATCTACCCAGCTGAGAGGTTGGACATCTTCAATATCCAGTTTACTATAGTTTGTAAAAATCCCAACCAAATTGTGGCCTGCAGAATGGGTAGAGGATTTCTCCAACTGATCAAACCCCAAATTGGACATAAGTTCATGTAAAGATACTGAATCTTTGCAGGATAAATCATCAAAATGAAACTTGAAATACCGTAAGATGGTAAATTGAGTGTGCCAAGTAAGGTTTCAAGGTCTGACACCACACCTCAGAGAAATTCGCCCGTGGGCCTGGAGGGCAGTATACCAAAAGGCCAAAAAAAGTTTGTGGCCATACAATCTTTTTTTGTCAAATATTTTTATTAGCATTTTTCATATTTTAACATATTGAGCATTGGTACACACAACTTGAGTTTGTTACATACTTTCTTGTATACTTCTTATGCATCATTTATAATTATAGTCGCACTCCTGGAATGGCATCTACGATGTACTTGATATAATAGTGCTTGTGCGTATATTTACATCATGTGCTCAGTTACAAATGATAATGTATCTCCTTCCCATTAATTACCGGTTTAGTAAATATCTGTGTTGTTCTCAACTGTTAACTGGGGGATTTAAGCGGGTTCGTTTTCGTAGGGTCTACGGATTTTGTTTAGGCGGGGTACTGTGAGTATATGGTATTTTGCCAATAGGCGTATTTTGACTTCTTGTGTGCAGGATGATTATGTCCTTCTTAGTGTTTCTAACTCTCAGACTTATTGTACGATTGACTTGTCGCAAGATGTTACGTGATTGTGGCACCTTGGGAGTTACTGGGGACCACTTATGTCCAATTTGGGTTTGATCAGTTGGAGAAATCCCCTACCCATTCTGCAGGCCACAATTTGGTTGGGAATTACTGTTTGTGCCTATGATCGAGGTCTGTGTCTGTGGGGTTTGAGATGGAGTGCTCGGGTTGTCTGCTGTTTCGAGTGGTGTAAGAGTAAAGTCCACTCCTTGGAAATGTGATGTTTGCGTATTCCTTTTAATTCCGCATCACTAATGGCTTCCTACGTTGCCGCCCCCCCCCATTTGTTCACTGCTCCCACCCATGCTGCTATTGGGGGTCCTGTTTGGGCCCGCCAGTACAGGGCTATTCCTCTTTTAGCTATTAATGTTGCCAGTGACATAAAGCGTATCTGCACAGGCTTCCCAGGTGTTCATTTCTGATAGGCCTGTGAGTTCCCTCAGTGTTTCGTGTATAGTAGACCAGTATGGTTGTATTGTAGGGCACATCTAAAACATATGTTGAAAGTCTGCATCAGACGATTGGCATGTGGGACATAGGAACTGTGTGGCATCTGGGACATAGGAACTGTGTGGCGGGGGAGTAGCATTGAAGACCCGCCGGCGTTTGCTACGCACTGTGCAAAATGTAAAATTGTATGTTCTTAAAACGTCCATTGTGGGACATCTTCTTTGAATATTCGAGTACTTTCTCCCACTTTTTGTCATGTAACGGGCGCCCAGTTTCTTCCTCCCATGTTTCCCGTAGTGTACTGAGTGGTTGGTTTATAAGTTCCTGTATGGCTTTGTACAGCCAGGTAACTAGGTGTCGGCCTGCCCCCATATGCAGGATGGTATGATGTGGACAAACACTTAAGCCTAAAAAAGACTACCACTAGGGAGTTCCCTAAGTTCTTAACCACCAGGTTGAGGCTACTTCTGAATACATCACAAGCAATGATAGCCAGCCCACTTCCGCTCCAACTCTGACTATCAAGTCGTGAAATTGTATATCAGGAGGTTCTGCATCAAATAGATTGGGACCAGAATCCTCTTTAGCCCAGGACGGCCCGGGACCAGGGTTCGATTCCCGGCGCGGCAGGTTTCTGGACCAGGGTCAGCGGACTCGATAATTCTCTCGCCTCGGTGCCCACTCTGATCAGCGATCACACTCGGCAACTCTGGGCATTAGCTTGCCTCATCTTCACTAACGGCCCCACCAGACCGCCGGGGATGCCTGGTCTCACCCTGGAGATACCCATTAAGGGACCATCTCTCAGGGAAGCCAGGAAGGGTTTTGCAGCGGTCGAAGCGCCTTGGGACCCTACGGGTAAGTAGTGCGCTATATAAATGCCTATACATTTACATTTACATTTCAGTAAGGAATAAACAATCCAGAGACACTAGGAAAAAATACCACAGGAAGCATATAAGATTACAAATGAAAAGCAACTATTCTATTAATCGTGACCATAAAATCAAATAACTGAAGCATTAAAAAATCTGTTACCAATATCCTGAGAAATAAATAGGAGTCATAGAATCATGAAGCTGAATGTAATTGGTAAAGGTTTATCATTTAAGTCATCATGTGATTATAATATTTTTTACAAAAAATTAATACTGTTTATCAACAACCTCTCTGTACCAAATGTACCTCCTATGCCTGATGTCAAAACTTGTTTTTCTCAAAATTACTCTGTGATACCTAAGGAAATAGCTCTAATAATTAAGATATGTCAACCATCCAGAGCTCCCGGTCGAAACTGAATAACTATAGTAGTTTTCAAGCAAAATCCTCAAATAAAAAATCTAGAAAGAAAGGAAAAGAATCTCTTTGTCTGTTTCATAGACTATTCAACAGTGTTTGAGAAACTTGACAGAAACCGGCTCTGGCAAAAAAGGCCTAGGCTATAGACCGCACCCAGCTACATGTTTTAGTAGAATTACACAATGAAACTTGGCTGCAAGTAAAACTACCTAATGGGCTGGGTCTCAAACCAATAAAATTTACAGTGGCTGCAATGAGCACCCTTAATATTTTCTCTGTACATAGCTGACTTACTGGACTATCTAGATTCATGGCAGGGCTTTCCACCTAGGCTGGCATCATAGAAAATCAGCCACCTAGCCTATGCAAATGCCCACACTATTATTTCCAAAACACAACTTGGTCTCCAAATTAAACTCAGTTTCCTAAATCAATACAACAAAACCAATGGCATGACAGTGAAATTTACCAAAACCAAGATAATCAATTTCACCGAAACAGCTAAACTATTTAAATGGAAACATCTAGAGAATCTTAAGAGCAAATGCAAAGAACTTACAATGGTATTAAAACTATTCTCTGTTTTGTATGGAAGAAGAGCTATTGCCCAAACAGTTTCTGCCACTTACTCAAAACTGAATCAGATTCTGCTGTATGGTTCACATGTTTTTCCACCAAACATTATCAAGCATTTCTATTAAATTCTCATTAAAAACATCTATCCCCTGCAAACTGTGCTAAAACCAGCTGAAATACAACCAAGGAGGCACTGCGTACTACACACCCCAAAATGCACCATAATTGTGAATTACCAGCCGAGCCACCTGAGAGTAATGAAAATAAAGTTGACCTTTAAAAGGGGAGTGTTCTCTCTTGTATTGCTGCGCAGTTACAGAAAAGCCTGTGAACAAGAAGATGTAACTTTGAAACGCGTAAGGCTGTTTAACTTAATGGAGAAGGAATGCTAGCTGCCCTTTCACTATCCATTCTGGAGTGCGTTTTCGAATGCAGGATGCTTTGTTTGGAAATATATATATATATATATATATATATATATATATATATATATATATATATATAGAGATAGATAGATAGATAGATAGATAGATAGATAGATAGATAGATAGATAGATAGATAGATAGATACATACATACATATATATATGTATGTGGGGCACATATATAATTGTGTTTCCGGGGTCCCGCGCATGGGCGGGAAAATTCTAGTGCTTATGACTTTGATGAGGATACCCCTGAAAGAGAACTAGATTACAGGTAAGTAACTAATCCTTCTGGGACATACCTTTGTCTCAAATACATTTGGTACTTGACTCCAGAAGATAAACTCCACAATTGCCTATTTAATTACACAATTGAGTCCAGTGATTCTAGTTCATCTGACCAAATGTAAATTTGATATCTTCGGATACTACTAAAAAAAACAGATATCAAATGTGTGGAAATCCTGCTTCAATCTATTAGAGCTTGATTTAGTCTAAGATTTGCTAATGCTAAAAAAAAATATTTACTACAGGATGACATAGCAAAAGAAGTTGGATGGTGTTTGCCAGCATTCAGTGATCTGCATGTTTAGTGTTTGTCTTTCTATTACAATTGTGTTTGTATAAAAAAGTAAGACATTTATCAATATTCTGTTGCTCATGAATTATAGCTGGAGCTATTCTAGCCTGAGTGATTTTAGTAGTGATTATTTACAGCCTTAGAATTAAAAGTTGCTGCTGGAAGATCTTTTTCTTTTCCACCTCCCAGTTTTTGGAATGCTGTACCACTTCTCCTCCGATACATTCAGATTGAAAGTCTGTTTAAGACTTTTTTGTTCATTGAAGTGTGATTAATTTCTTTCTTCTATCACTGACATAGCGCCAGGACACTTCTAAGGAAGCAGCAGCTGTGCTCTATAAGTTTCTTTATTCATTCATTAGTGAATCACTTTATGCTCCCTTATAAAGATTTTTAAATGGAAAAGGATGCAATGTTTACATTTGCTTAATTGCTCTCTAAGTGAGTTCACCAGACAGTCATTTCATGCCAAAATTGGATATGCAAGAATCTCAAGCTATAAACTCCTGGAGGGGCGCGGCCAACTGCCGATGGAAATGGCCGCGCGATGGCTTGGCTCCGGCACACCACTCCCGAAAATCCGAATAATAGGCAATGTGCCCCATGTGTAATCCTGTCATATCGGGGGCCACTTAATCCCAACAACGTTGGTGTCCAAAATGCTGAGTGCCACCAAGATACAACAAGAGTGTGCAGAACTTTTGCCTGAACTGAGCCGCTGACTTCTCAGACGCGGACTGCGTCACGACGAGCTCCGGCCGACAAACGCCGGAGTAACCGCCACTGCGGTAAGAGCCACGCTTCTTACATGAGGAGGGGGGGCAGCGGATCCCAGACACACACTCATACTTGGGTTTTGACCGCTGGACTCCCGTGACCATTGAAAGAACCTCGTGCCCTACAGGCCCCTGGCCGGATCTCTGCCCCGGATCAGCGAAGCCTTCAGCTGCTGTGCCGTAGGAGCTTTTGGCTCCTGTGGGTGGCGTCTGGGAATCCAACGGCCACTGAGGCAAAGGGAAGGCGCAATCGCACCTCCGGTGCTGACCGGAGGGGGTACATCTGTCGCTGGGGCCGACTACATTGCCAGCACGCCAAAGAGCAACTAAGTTAATTGCCAGAGTGAGCGGAGCTCAGGCCAGAAACGAGTCATCCAAGACCGAGACGCGGAGTAATTCACTGCGAGCCTCAGCCGACCACCAGCGGATAAGAAGTGACTGTGGTAAGTGTCACGGCCCATACATCACTGGGGGGGCAGCAGACCTCCTTTACCCTCCCAGACTTGTTCTCTGAGGGCCTGACCCCCCGTGATCACCAAGAGATAGTCGTGCATGGCAGACTCCTCGCCGGCACCCTGCCCTTGATCTGTGTAACAGGCGGTCGCAGTGGCAAACGTGCCCCAACTTCTGTGGATGGCGCCCGGGAACTCAACAGCTATTGTAAAGACATAAATATTCCCCCGGTGCAGACCGTAGTGTGACTAACAGTGGTTGGGGCCAGGCGCACCAAGACATGCACCCTTGTGTGCTTTCCCCTGTGTTTGAGTGCAGGACGACCCGAAACTCCAGCCAGTAAGACACCACATCATTCGTAAACAGAAAATGGTGAGCAGCCGGAGCAGTCGCAGTGTACTTGAAGCAAAAATGGACAAATATGCATGGCAAAAATGCAAAGATGATTCTCGGGCACCCTCAAAATCGATGGGCGATCAACAAGACCCCACACTGCAAGATATCTTGGTGGCCATAACGACCGTGCGCAGGTCCCTGGAAAACCGGATCGACACAGTCTTTTCAGAGGTCACTTTGATCAGAGCAGACATGCGGAAAATGAATGATTATATCCAGGAGGTCGAATCCACAACTGAGGCCTTAACTACCAATACCACCCTCCTCAAACGCCAGGTCGCGGATCTTCAAGCTGGCCAAGACACAATGGAACGTCAACTCAACTTCTACGAAGGTAGGATGCGGCGCAACAACATCCACATTCTGGGAGTGCTAGACCGGGCTGAGGGACAGGCTGCAGACCTATTCGTGGAGGAACTAGTGGCGAAACCTCTCCGACCCAAAGGCCTGTCCAAGTATTTTTCTATCGAGAGCGGGCATAGTGTACCGGGCGGTAGATCAAAACCCTGTCCACCTCCCAGGCCTATTATTGCAAGAGACTTTAACTTTCGAGACAGGGACATTATTCTCCACATGGCGAGAGTGGCACCCCCAGTCACTCTTAAGAACAGTACAATAAAATGTTCCCGAACTTTATGCTAAAAGTGCAAAAGTAACGCTACAGCTTCCTGGAAGTGAAACGCGCTTTGTGTGAACAAGAAACCAAATATGCCATGCTATTCCCGGCAAAACTGTGTGTCGAATCTGAGGGAAAAACATGGTTCTTTAGTTTCCGGAGGACGCTTGGGACTGGCTCAACGGGTGGCACACTGTTGGTAAGCGCAATCACCAAGAGAACCTTGGCAGCTGAAACAGAGACAGACCAGGCCGCCAAGTGGAATCCCCATCAGACTCCACAACGGCGCAAGGCTCACTGTAATTGAACCAGGTAGGCTAAGTGAAATGGATCATTGTCTTATAACTAGTAATGTTGCACGCCCACTGCCTGCCTCTATCACAAGTCACGCCTGATATTGCATTGTGCGAAACTTTGACTCTTGAGTCGGCCGGAACTATCGAGGATCGCTTTTAAGATATATTCGCAACCTGTAAAGGGTACAGTTACTTACTTGAATTAATCAGTATAGTATAGCATCTTGTACTGATAACGTGGCATTTACGTGGTGGGTTGGATAACGTTCCCCAAGATTTCTAGGGTGGGCGATAGGCACATGTTATTTGTATCTGCCTGTGTGACATCATATAGTTCTAGTGATGCCTTCCTGTACACCTTGTGTATATTCCAATTACATTCTGGATTCTGAAGGTGGTTAGGTAATAGAGAGCCAGTTGCATCTGGACCTGCTTGTGGACAGACTGTTAATGCTGTGCTGGACAATAAACCTTATTTTTATTCAATTGATTCCTGGATTAAATTACAACAATTTTGGCGACGAAGGGAAGAACCTAACTACACTCCAGTCATTTACCAGCACAGGTACGGAGTGCTTCAAGAATTTTATCTTGTTTCTTTATTTTATGTGATTTGATAGCACCTGCGGCAGTTACTTAAATTAACTTTCTTACTGTGCATTGATAGCACCTGCGGCTGTGTTTAACCTTATTCTACATTATTTTGGGACTTTTTCACACCATTTTCGGTATTATCTACAATTTCTTCGTGATCAGTGCTGATTTTTTAAAGTATCTTGCTTGCCGTTTTATCGTACTTCACACTGTGGATGCTTTCATTGTGGGCACGATTGAAATTGCCATTTCGCATTGCTTCGATTTCAAGAACATTTGCAGATTGTGCCATTGTGTCAACTTACGGTTGCTCTCCGCATTATTTGGATCTTGAGGGCGCGATCCATGGTTGACATCGGAAGCACCATTCCAGTTCCGCATTTCTTCTAGAACGCTATGACATTGTGTTGTTGTTCTACGGAGGTGCGCTTCAATACGTGCAAGTAAGCGCCTCCACGTCAACGTGCAACGCCACCGGCGGCCATTTTGGTTTCCGAGGAAACAGTAAACAACTACAAACGCCGATGATTTCTCACACGCAGCTTTAATTTATTCATGCCGATTTCTTTATTTATTTAATGGCGAATTACAACGGATCTTATTTATAAGTATTTCTTAGTTATTTTACGGTTAAGAAATTGTATGAAGGTTATTTTTGTTACTTATGCTTAGCAACATTTTAGGCTACAATTACAAGCAGTAAGCAGTCATTAAGAATTAATATTTATATGTTTCATAGTGTTATGTGCATATTATCTTAAGTTACTTGAAACATAACAAACATGCAGTTTGACCCCCCAGCAAAGTTTTTACAATCCAAAGGTGATCCCCCCATGCCCTGGGCAAGATGGAAAGAGGAATTTATCACATATATGAAAGCCATAGATGGTGAACGCATGGGAGCAGAAAGAAAAAAAAGTATTTTTTTGCATTGTTTGGGATCGGAAGGTCAAGTTGTTTTCAGGTCTTTACCCCAAATTACTACACAAAGTGATGGTAGTGGTGATAACATGAATGTATATAATGAAGCCTTATTGCGAATGGAAAAAAGATTTAAACCTGTGACGAGTATTGCTTTGAATAGATTTAAGTTCTATACAAGGTCGCAAAAAGATGATGAAAGTTTTGATGACTTTCTCACAGGTTTAAGATCATTATCTTTGCATTGTAGTTTTGGACTTCTGACAGATAAAATGATTAGAGATCAGATAATTGTTCATGTTAGGAATAAAAAGATCCAAGAAAGGTTATGGGTGTTAGGGAACCCTAGTTTAACTGAAGCTATTTCAGAAGCTAAAGCTTTAGAACAATCTGAAAAATGGATGGAAGTGGTTAAAGACAAAATCTACTAAAAATAAAAATACTGATGAGGAAGTATGTTATATCAAACAAAAGATTGATAATCAAGTGCAGCAACATCCCTCACGTTTTCAACACAATTACAGAGGAGGTTTTAATGCAAACATGTATAAAAATATTCAAAGTTCTTCACGGAATATGACGGCTTGTTTTAGATGTGGGAATAGATCTCATTTAGCGTCATTCCCGGGGTGTCCTGCAATTAATAAAGAATGTAGGAACTGTGGGAGAATGGGACACTTTACAAGTGTATGTAAGGATATGAGGCGCAATGTTACACCTTCTAAAGGAGCTGTATCTTATGTTACTAATAATGAACTCATGATATCTAATTTAACAGGCAATACAGAAAATATTGACAAGGGTTTTGTTATTTCTATAATTGATGTGGTTCCAGATCAAATGAAAAAATCACCTAACAGTGATTTTAAAATATGTGGAGTGGATATAATCTTGATGGTAGATTCGGGATCTCCTTGGACGATTATTACTCAGCAATATTTTTTGGAGAAATTGGGAAAACAGCTGTGTTTAGAGAATTTAATATCTCCTGACATCATGGCAGTTAGTTTTGAAGGGAATCAAATTGAAGTGGAAGGTTATTTTGAAGTGAACATTTACTTTAAATACAGATGTTCTGCCATTAAACTATTCATTGCAAAGAGGAGTTAATGTACTAGGGTGCCGTGACCAATATAAGTTAGGGATCATTTTGAATCCAAGAGCAAAGGAACCTGTGACTTTATGCGATGACACATTATACAATCAAGTTGCCACTACTGGTAACAGTGATGAGTGTAATGACAGGGAGAAGTTGTTGATAAACAGTTTCAAGAATGTATTCTGTGACAAGTTGGGGAAATTGAAGAATTTCTCTCACAAAATTGTTTTAAAAGATAATGCCACACCTATTAAACAAAAAATTAGAGGTGTCCCAATAAGTGTAATACAAGAACTGAAGGATATGTTAAAAGAACTGTTGGATGAGGGTATCATTGAAACAATTGAATCGGCTGAGTGGGTTTCTCCCATAGTTTTGGTCCGCAAACCTGATCAAAAATTGAGGGTGTGTGTTGATTTGAGGGCCCTCAACTCTAGCATTATCATTGATTGTCATCCTCTGCCAAATATCAATGAGGTTGTATCAATGTTTGAGGGAGCGAATATCTTTTCAACATTAGATTTACGTTCTGCATACCACCAAATAGAACTGAAGGAGGAGTCGAAGAAACTGACAGCATTCATCACACCGTTTGGTCTTTATCAATATACAAGGATGCGATTTGCCCTGGTATCAGCGGCCTCAGTTTTCCAAAGAGTTATGTTTTTGATTTTTAGATATTTGGATGAATATGTAAAATGTTTCCAAGACGATATTTTGATCTTTTCAAGGAATGAAACTGAACATGTGGGTCATTTGAATGAAGTTTGCAAGAGATTAGAAAGTCATGGTCTTACCTTAAAGGCACATAAATGTAAGCTTTTCAAAAGTACGGTTGAATATTTGGGTCATACATTGTCTGGAAATGGAATTGTTCCAAAGAAAACCAATGTAGACGCCATTGTCAAGGCTCCGTCACCAATTAACAAGGATCAATTGTTATTTTTTACTGGTATGTGTGAGTACTATAGTAAGTTTGTGGAAAGTTTTGCGACAAAAATGGAACCCTTGAGGAGGTTATTAAGACAAAATGTCAAATATGTTTGGTCAAGTGAACAACAAGAAGCCTTTGAGTGTATAAAAAAAGGACATCATTAATGCACCCACGTTGAAGCCGTTTAGGATGAAGAAGGAATGCATAATAACGGTGGATGCCAGTTTATATGGTTTAGGTGGTGTTTTGTCACAAAGAGAGGGTAGAGAAGAGTGGAAAGTTGCATTTGCTTCACGCACACTTAATGAAAATGAACGGAAGTATGCAGCAATTGAGAGGGAATTACTCGCCTGTGTGTGGGCAGTTGAACATTTTAGGTTGTATGTGTGGGGATGTAGGTTCATCTTGAGGACAGATCATAAACCTCTGGTCAATATATTGTCCACAGGGGGTGGTTGGAATTCTACAGCCAGAATTGCGAGGTTGTACTCAAGGCTGCAGGAATATAATTTTAGTACAGAATATGTTCCAGGGAAAAGGAATGTCACGGCTGATTTTCTTTCTCGGTTGCCATGCGAACAAGATAAGGTTGATGTGGTTGAGGGAAAAGAATTTATTGTAACGATAGATGATGTAATGGGTGACCAGTTTCAAGATATTACAGAAGAAAAGTGGAATAGTTGTGTCAGTATAGATGATAGGTGGGATTCTCTTAAAAAATATGTGATGGAAGGATGGACTAAGAAAAATGCAATTAAAGAGGAGTTGTTACCGTTTGCAAGAGTAGCAGATGAGTTGGAGTGGGGAAATGTTTTTTTATTTAAGTCAGGGAAGTGTGTTCCACCACAGGGTATACAAGAGTTTATTCTTAAGTTGGCTCATAAGACGCACCCCGGCATATCATCTATGAAGAGATTGATCAGAAGTTTTTTTTGGTGGCCAGGGATGGACGCATTCATAGATAGAGTTGTGAGGGAATGTGAAGAGTGTGTATCAAGTGAGAACATGCTTAGGACTAATGTTCCACCCTTAAAGGTAGTTAAGTGGCCAGACATGCCGTGGCAAAAGTTGGCTTTTGATATTTCGGGGCCATTCAAGAATTTACCAGTGAATTCGCAGTATGCTTTGGTGTTAATTGATTTTCATTCAAAATGGCCCGAAGTGAAATTTGTTTCTAATGCTACTACCAATGCTGTAATTACGTTTTTTAAAGAAATTATTGCTCGTGAGGGTTGTCCTTCAATTCTGGTAACGGATAATGGTGTGCAATTGAAATCTATTGAGATGGAGAATTTCCTAAAAGCACATGGTATAATACACAAGTGTACGTCATTATATGAGCCACACGAAAATGGCCAAGTTGAGCGATTCAACAGGGTGTTAAAGTCCTATGGTTCAGATGTAGTGAGAACAGGAGGAGAATGGATGAATGAGTTTAGAGAGAGGTTGTGGGTTTACCGTATCACACCCCATTCTACTACAGAACTTAGCCCTTTTAGATTGTTAAAGGGAAGAGATCCGGCATCTAAGATCTGTCCGTGGTGGTTCAAAAATAAGTGCCAGGATAAGTTGGATGTTAAGGAATGTTTGCATGAGACAGCTAAAAGAGTTGAAGCAAAGCAAGCTAAGACCATGAATTGGTACAACAAAAAGTGGAAAGTTAAAACGCATGGTTTTGTTGTGGGGGATTGGGTGAGAATTATGAGATCGGGTCTTATGTTGAAGGGCTCATGTAAATTTGGTAGGCCTATGCAAATCAAAAAGGTGTTTTCCAATTCTGTTATTACACAAGATGGCAAGTTGTGGAATGTAAGGAGGATTGCTAAGTGTCATTATAGTCCATGGTTTTGGTTCAAAAGATAAAACCAACTCTGATCTCCTAGGTCAGGAAGTTGATGACACCATTTCTTCTAGGATCAAACAGGATGTTCGTGTAAGAAATAGACCAACAAAGTTTAGAGACTATGTGTAAACTTCTTGGTTTTCTTTATGAAAAAGGGGGATATGTTACATCCTTCATCATGTCTTTTTATGTTATTTGTATCTGCCTGTGTGACATCATACAGTTCTAGTGATACCTTCCTGTACACCTTGTGTATATTCCAATTACATTCTGGATTCTGAAGGTGGTTAGGTAATAGAGAGCCAGTTGCATCTGGACCTGCTTGTGGACAGACTGTTAATGCTGTGCTGGACAATAAACCTTATTTTTATTCAATTGATTCCTGGATTAAATTACAACAGAGAGGTTCAGAGCCCGCAATGCAGGGAGGCAGGGAGGCAGGGAGGGGGTGGGTAAGGGTCATCTGGGGGCAGAGGGGACTTGTTTGTTAAGTTTTTGTTGTTATCTTGTTGTGACAGCAGGGAGGGAAGTGACATCATCTATACAGACAGTCGAAGCTACAGCCATATTTGTTTCAACACTTGATGCTTGCACACATGCCCGGGGTGAGAAACAACCTTGATCGCACAAAGATAACTTGCCCAACCACAGTATGAGTAGGACGCTTCGCATCATCACTTGGAACATTAATGTGCTGGGGATAAACTAAAAAGAGGGGTGGTGCTCCAGTATCTCAAGGGGCAGGCCCCCGATATAGCCCTGCTGCAGGAGACACATTTAATAGGCAACACGTGTAAGGCACAAGACAGATGGGGATACCGACTGGTAGCTCACGCGGGCTTCACTTCCGGTTCGAGAGGGACTGGAACCCTCATTCTTAAACAATGCCCATACGTAATTCACAACACATGGGTTGACGGCCATGGTAGATTTGCTGCGTTGGCCGGGACATGGGAAGGGAGGCCACTCAATCTACTTTCGATATACGTCCTCCCTGCAATTAAAAAAATCACACTGGTCGAACTGGGCAAGCTTCTTCTTGAACTCCCCTTGGGCACCCTGGTGATGGGAGCCGATTTTAACCTGCTGGTCGATGGTCAGGTAGACCGCCGACCACCAAGGCATGTCCCCCCACGACACCTTGAGGGATTTCCTCTCGGCCTTCCGCCTGGTTGATCTCTGACATTTAAATCCCCTAGCGGGCCATTTTACATTTATCTCAGGTGCCCATGGTAGTCAGTCTAGAATAGACCATCTGCTCACACACGCCGACAATCTTTATAATTTTACTGAAGCGTGATGCCTAGTGCGTGGCATCTCCGATCATTCTCGGGTCCTCACTCAGATAACACTGCCACACGAAAATAGTTTCATGTCCTTGACGATAAACCTGTGGTTCCTGAAGCCTCCACACGTTAAGAAGGAAATTTTAAAGGGAGTGGACCACTACTTCACTGAGAACACAAACGCAGTGGACTCCCAAAGGACCCTGTAGGGGGTCTTCGGTCGGTTATCAAAGGTCAAGCTCTTTCATTAATGTCTGGACACAAGAAAGAGTTGAGGGCGAGGCTAGAGACCCTGAAGCATGAGATTCCGGGGTTGGAGGACACTGTGGCTAATACGGATGACGAACTAATCACACACCCTTAACATAAAAAGACAGGACTACCGACAGCTTGCAACAGAGGCATTTAGATCTAAAGAGAAAGCTACAATACACAAAATATGCGAGATTGCGACAAAACAGGGAAACTGCTCGCTTGGCTGGAGAGGCAAGAAGCCGCTCAGAGATGGATGTCCCTCATTGAAGGGGAAAAGGGAGAGTTTTTAAGTGACCCGCAACATATCGCTAAGGCTTTCGCATCTCACTTTACCTCGATGTACTCCTCTACCACTATCACTACCACCACCACCTTCGCTGACTACAGAGATCTCCTAGCTACCATTCCTCTTGCCACTCTCGCTCCAGAGGATCGTGAATCCTTGGAGAGTGACCTAACCGAGGAGGAATTAGCGCTTGCCATACACTGAGTGAACTCTGGGAAAGCCATGGGTCCTAATGGGCTCCCTATAGAATTGTTTAAACTAGTGACTTCCAAGATAACTCCTGCTCTCCTGGGGATGTACCTGGAGAGCTACCGAATTGGGTCCCTGTCCAACGATTTGATGCTGGCCTCAGTGGTCGTCGTACATAAACAGGGAAAATCAACAACGAGGTGCGATTCCTATCACCCCAGCTCACTGTTAACAGCTAAAGTTAAGATACTCGCTAAGGAGTTCGCTAACCGGTTGCTCCCGTCATATGCAAGCTTGTACATTCAGACCAATCAGGCTTTATGTGTGGCAGAAATACTGCCCTCAACCCTAGGATATTGCATAGGGTAATGGGGAGGATTTGCACTATCCAGGAAGATGCTGTCCTGCTGTCATTGGATGCAAAAATGGCATTCGATACAATTGAATGGCGTTACCTATTTGCTCTACTTGAGTGCATGGGCTTTGGCCCCACATTCATAAAATGGGTAAAATTGCTTTACACTAACCCGACTGCCCAAATCTTCGTCAATCAACATACATCCCAGGGATTCCGCTTAGAGCGGGGTACTAGACAGGGCTGCCCCTTATAGCCCCTCATCTTCGCTCTGATCCTGGAACCGGTAGCGACTTGGGTAAGGGACAACCCCATGATCAGAGGACTGAAATGGACCGAACTCTACGAAGATAGAATCTCCCTCTATGCTGACAGCGTCTTACTATATTTCGCGGCCCCATCAACCTCGATTCACAGGATCCTCCAAATGTTTGCAATTTTTTGCGCTCACTCTGGGTACACCATTAATTGGACACAATCTATACTGTATATGCTTCAGGGCCCCACACCGTGGATGCCCAAAGACACTAACGTTATAGTTGCAACTGAGGGATTTCGAAACCTAGGCATATATATAACCCCACTCCCCACCCACTTCTACGAAATCAATCTTAAGGCTCCGCTGATTAGACTCCAGAAAGATGTCCCTACCTCCAACTCTCCTGGGTCGGGCAGAGCTGTTTAAAAGCTAGCATTGCCCCGATTTCTATATGTGCTGCAGAACACCCCCTACAATTTCCCGGATACATACTTCATCAACATAGAGAGTGAGGTTAGGACTTTTCTGGGATGGGAAAAATCCCTGTATCGCGACACATAAATTGACCAGAGGGTGGTACGACGGCGGAATCGCATTGCCTGACCTCAAACAATACTACTGGGCCTCCCAACCTGCAGCCATTAATCACTGGGTCTTTGCCCCGCCGTCTGAACCGGCATATCGAACAGACAATTGGATAATGCACCCGGGTGGGTATCGGAGAGCACTCTATTCTAACCCCAAATGCCAATACCTTACAGGCTCCACGGCACAAATAGTCGCAATTTGGCACCGAGCTACCAAAACACTGGGGTGGCACAAGAAACTAACCCTAACCACCCCTTTATGGGAGGTCAAGCAACTCGGTAAGTTGACTAACTGCCCGGCTTTGATAAATGGGACGTAATTGGCATCTCTTCAGTTGGTGACCTTTGGAAGCGAAACGCAATAGTCCAATTTAAAGTCCTACAACATGAATACCAACTGACTGGGTCAGAGACGTTCCGCTATCTGCAAATATGTCATGCCTTAACTACTGCTGTCATGAGCGGTGAGGTCCTGCCCGAAGTGTCCCCCTTAGAGGATAGACTCCTAACGGACCCCATGTCATGCAAAGCAATATCCCTTACATACCAAAAATGAATTAACAATAAGCCTGACCCACTATTATGTCTCCAACAGCTGTGGGAATCAGATATTGGGTACCTGGAGTATGACGACTGGCAGGAGGTGACTATTCCAATGAGGCTACGTTTAATCCAGTTAAAAATCCTACATAGAACATATCTTTCCGCACGCACGCTGGTCAAAATGGGGCGAAGAACTGACGCTGGGTGCCTTAGGAGTTGTGCCGCAGGAGGCACGTTTTTCCATACGATCTGGAGGTGTCCAACTATCCGCCCATTCTGGGACAGAATTGTCTCGACATTTGCACAGGTGAGTGGGAAGAATATAAGCAACGCCCCACGACTCTGCCTGTTAAATAAATGGGAGGCCACCAACCTCACCCAGCCTGAACGTACGTTGGCCTCACTGGAATTTTCCCTTGCCAAGAGAAACATTGCCCAAACATGGGGGACTGGTGATACGCCCACTTATCGGAGATGGGCAAACGATATGGACAGTGCGATTATTGCCAGAAATGAGGTATTCAAAAACAGGGGCTGCCTGAGGATTGGTTTGGATGGAGGCAGTGCAGTCCCTACATGGTGAAGGACGTTATTGAAAAGATATTTCAGCCAAAACCCTAGTTACCACAGTCTTAATACCTCATCACCAATTCACCAGTCAACCACAGCTGAGAGTGAAACATGCATCTCCTCTTTAGTACAGGTTAAACAAGAATGGTAAGTCAGTTGAAATTGTCTTTTTCAGGGAGAAACTACTGTAAAATTAATATTAATTTTAATATTAATAATATGTTTAAATGAAAACAAACATGCTTATAATTAGTAGGGTCGAAGAAGTGCAGTCATCAATGTGCTTTCTTTACGTTTGCTTTCTTGATGTAGAATTATACAGATATAAATATCTGAGAGTTCTCCACTCAAACATGCTTAAAACAAAATACATACGTTTTCTGATAATTGTCACTTGCATATCGTATAGTCACACAATATTACGACCACTGTTCTATGAGTTAAAATATTTATTTACAGGGCTCGAAGAATCCGCTCGCCCGCTCACTATGGCGAGCCAGACTTACTCAGGAAGTGCTATTTTTATGGCCAACTCGCCATTTCTGGCAAGTAGGAAGACAAACTGACTTTTGACCTCTAGCTCTGAAAACGGAGCAAATGTGATAAAGTAACAAGATTTAAAGGCATCTTTATTGCTCACAAAGTCAATGATCAATAAAGATGCATTTAAATCTTATCTTGTCACATTTTCTCAGCTTTTAGAGACAGAGTACATTACAGTTAGCTCGAGTAGATTTTTCAAGTTACTAGACCTGCAGGTCTTGTAAAATGTTTGATTTTTTGAGCCCTGATTTAAGGTTTTCTTATATAATGTTACTTTACCCTTGTGATATCACAGTGCTTTGCTGCCAAACAGACACATCTGAGAAGGTCCCACAAGTACATTTATCAGTGTAGATTTATAAATTTAAGAGTATCCATATAATTTCTCAAACATACAGAACATTAGACCAATGAAAATAAGACTTGGGGAAGGGAGGGAAAAAGATAGAAAGGTAAAAGGGGATGGAAGAGTAAGTAATTGTGAGTATAATTTAGTTGTAAAGGTTCATCACAAGGAGGAATGGTTGAACATTAAAGTGCTGTTTAAAAAATGTTTGAGTTTTTTTTGGAAGATACAAACGTCATCCTCACATCTGATCTCATTGAGGAGAGAACTCCATATTGTAGGGGCTGAGCTGTTAGAGTTGGGTAAGGGCAGTAGAGGGTCCACTCTGTAAAGGGGTAAGGCAGCTACATCTCCACTGTGGAGAGGTTTGCCTGACACAGACATTGGTCCAGCAGCACCTAATCTACTCTGCACACTCAGCATTATTAGTGAGATATTGAAGCACATTTGGGGAAGTCCTTCAGCATATCTGGGACTAGGCTGCTTTTCTTGGAACTTATCAGACAATCCTTCTAATGGGTTTGTTGTTCTGGGGATCTTTCAAAGAGGACAAATCTATTGGAAGAAGTAGCCATTTTAAGAACAGGTTCATTGCAATTTGCAATTTTTTGTTCGTAGATTCTTCTACACTCATTCACACCCCAAATTTTGATGAGGAGAATATCTTTTGGTAAAGCTTTTTTTTTATTCTTTTGACTTTTGGAAGCGACATCACCAGCTCAGGCATTTCCTTTTTTTACCTTAATTCCGAGGTTGATACACTAGGAGTTCACATCTGTATTATCCCCACCAGCCATTAATTGCAGCTGCTTCTAAAAACATTCCATATTTAGTACGATGCGTTGGGAAACCTCCAAGATGAGTAATCAGTGGGAAGAGCTTGTGTACTGTTACCAAGGGTAAGTAAATTAGTCTTTCAGACTGCTATGGATGGGAGCATCTGTTTCCCCCTCCTTCTCCGTGAAGTCTGTTGCCCTACACTGAGGCAAAGGCCTGCGTCATTGTACTTGTCAGATGGAAGGAAAATCTGAATAGTGCTCTCTCTCTCCCCAAGATTAAAATGTGGACACAGTCTGCACTAAGTATAATCTACTGATGAGCCACAAAAGTGTTTGGAACCCCTTCCTATTTTATATGAAAAGGGAGCTCTCTAGGGATGCAGGTAGATTGCAAACATTTTAGTTACTCATGTGACACTACTAATATTTCCTCTAGAGGTATGGTCAGTTATTTATTTATTTCAGTTCTTCACAGTACAGAAGAGAACAAGTAGATCTATATTTATCCTGGACCCATCACTGCTTTCTCCTTTTTCAAAAAAGAAAGTGTACAGCAGATACTGTTCTCTCTTAGTTAGGGAATTGGCTCTTTGCCATACATTTTACTAGCTTGTGGTCCATATGCCAGCATGACCACGCAAGTCATACTTTTGATTTGCTTGTCTAGTGGTTCGTTCCGAGAATTGCGATTGTTAGACCATGAGAAGGCATGCGACAGCGAACAGCTTGTACATTACTCTATATCTAAAAGAAAACAAGCATTTAAAATGCAATAGGTCTCGCAATGACATTGTTTTGAGCTATTGGCATTGTAAAGGTTATTGGTTTTTTTTCCCTTCGTGAAGCATTAATCATATGGTGTAATGCAAAATGGCATTAGCTCACTTTGTTGTAATTACGGAATCTATTGCATTGCATTTGTACTAGTGTGAGTTTTGTATTGTAAATGGTACTGGCTTTTATTAATGTTTTTTTTCTCATTAATTTAATGCATTAAAAATGTTAATACCCCAGGTCTCAGGACAGCAAAAAGCGACAGTTAAGGAACCACTGGTCTTTAATGAAGTGCTTTCTGTTGCAAATGACCACTGTATGCTCTTCAAACAGTGATACCCATTAAACCAGAGCATGTGTCAGGACATCAAGCACACACCTATTCTTCCCATATCGGACACACAACAACCACACACTCTCCCAACCACACACACAGGCCAGCCTCTCATTGCCGTGAAATGGTTGAGTGCCAAAATTTCACACTGATTGCTGGTGAACGCTATCCAAAGGCCAGATAACTTAACTAATGGAGAAGTCACCAGCACACAACACAAGGGGAGGGAGGGTCCCCCTATACCCTAAAATCTATTTGTGGGTGTACTCTACTAATATTACTGTCGTGTTCCACGACCCAAGAAACACACAGGAAACAATGGGGGCTTTTCAGGTACACTTTAATTATCTTGTGTACAGCGTGCAGATGCCCTTACCTCTTGCCTCGAGGTCCTGCTCCAGAATGTCCCTGTCCCCTCCCTTGACCGGAAGTGGTGTCCGGTGTCCCCTGGCCTTTGCCCTGTGCCCCAGGGTCCTAGTGCCCCTGTCCTGGGTACGACAATTACTACTGGAGTGTAAACTTCCTTTCATTATCAGCAAATCCTCTCACAAAGCCCTGTATCAACAGGTGAAAACTAACACTGAACGACTTCTTCTGGAATAGACTTCTTACTAGGTTCTGCTCTTTCCCAGAAGCTATCCAGAAATCGGCGACTAACACATGCATGCACTCTCTCTTTGAGACTAGGGAAATACTGCCCAACCTCCTTCCCGTGCACCACCTCTACCCGAATGACAAAGAAAATAGTTCGCTCATCTGCGAGACATATTGGCTTTGCCAATGCTTGTTTTGCAGTGGAGACGAGTGGCGCACAGAAGAACTCCTATCACCGCTCTTCTGAGCTTAAGGCACTCAAGAGATGGCCCTTCTGAAGGCTGAGCGTCTCAAGAGTGGTCCTAGGTGACGTCCCTGCTATCAGTTACGGGACCGCAGGAGGCCGTGCTGTCAGTCCCTTGCTGGTTTCCAAGGTGGAAGATGGGACACAGACCGTTCCGTGTCCAAAGTCTCCTGGGTGCTAGAGATTCAGGACAAGGCTCGTATCTTACAGTTTAACGTCTCAGGAGTGACCTCTAAATGACGTCAGTGACCTCAGTTACTGCCTGCAGTAGTGTCGAGTGGAGCACAGACCGTCCCCTGTCCCAAGTCTCCTGGGTGCTAGACATTCAGGACAAGGCTAATATCTTCCAGCTGAAAGTATGAATAGTGACCTCTAAATGACATCAGTGACCTCAGTTACTGTCCTGTAGTAGTGTAGAGTGGAGCCTAGACCGGCCTGTATCCGAAGTACCCTGAGTGCTATAGATTCAGGACATGGCTCATATCTTACTGCCATGCCAGACTTCTTCAGCGGTGAAAACAAACCTTGGCGCTCCTGGGTGAGCAGGCGACTAATTAAAAGGAAACTGGTACTGGATACTCTTCTCTGCAAACGAGGTTGGGAACGTGACGTGAGTACCTCGATGGCGCTGTCTCCTAAACTGCAGCCGAGGGGGAAAGTGTGGGGACCAGGGGGAGGGGGCGAGGGGAGACAGGAGGAGGTGGTGAGGGTGGGAGTGAAGCAGAGGAGAGGGAGCAAGAGGAAGGAAAGGGTGGAGAAAGGCAGGGAAAGAGCGTGACAACCTAGGGAGGGAAGGGGGCAGGGGGGTGAAAGAGAGAAGCACAAACGGGGGAAAGAAAGGCGACGGAGGCGGGAAGGACAGGTGGGCAGAACAGGGGGCAGATTTAAAAGGGATGACAAAGAGGCGGTACCGAAAGTGAAAGAGCGAGGATCTCTTGTCTTTATGGTGCCATGTGTTTAAACACATGGCCCCATAAAGATAAGAAATTGTTTACGCCAGAGGGAAAGAAGGTGAGCCAGTCCAAGTGGGCCGGCACAAAAAAACAAAGGGAGGCAACATGGAGAGCTAATTTCTAATGGCTGGTCACCGTTTAGCATAAACGGTGACGACAGCCAATGGAAATGAGGGGCGGGGCTTAAAGCCCTCTTCTGAAAATTTTCTAATACAAAATAGCTTGCGGAGGCGGAGCAGGGCTCTACCCTGCAACGCAAGCTAGACCTATAGAGGGGTTTTATTTTTCAAAACTGCAGGAATCTTATGAACTACTACTCTCTTCAACTTTTGCACCTATGTTTGTAACAGCCTTATAAAGTCTTACACCTTTACAGTTCCAATAGATTCCTACAACTCATTTTCATCTTGCTTCTTTTTCATTTTACGCCATTTCAGTATCTCTTCCACATCTCAAGGAATTATTTCTTTGTTATGATTTTTAAACTTTGCGAAACTGTTTATAGATTGCTTACTTACAATTTTTGCCTCCTTTCTTCTATGCTTTCAAGGTGACACCTTCAAGTCTACAACCAATTACCACTTACCTCTTGTTCCATCATCTTGGTTGAATAATCTGTTTCATTAGTTTCAACATTAGGCCCATCTCTGCTTGGACAGCCCCCTTCACTTGTGTTTATACAATGTCTTTGTTGCTTCTACTGTGCTATAACTTGCTTACTGAAACTTAACTTTGGTTCCATGGTATTGTTTGTTCAGTAATGATTACTTGCTAGGATATTGCTATTGTTTAGCCTTGAATTAACTTATTAACTAATTATATTTTCTAAATTCCATCATAACATCCAGTAAGGAAAATGTAGAGATGTAATGCTGTTGTATGGCTTATACTTTCCCATGTAAAACTGTGCGTTTGTTGGACAACATAACCATCAGAACTCTGCAAGTCTGATTCCTTGCACACCATTCGGATATGTTGCCTAAAAGTCCTGCTAGCTCACAGTGCACCATGTGTACCTTTAACCTTACAGTGTAACAAATGGATGTGCATCCTCAGAACATGACAACCGTGGCACCCCAAGAAAATCGCGGTAACAGATCTAGAACCCTTTCACTTAGTTACATTTGCATACCCAAAAAGATACACAAGAAATTCACAGTAAAGCGGTTCAGTATTTAATGAAGCATTGTGATTTTTGAGTAAAATACTTGTGCTGCAATAATGTATCGAAGGAAACAGAATAATGTGATTTGCAATACGAAAATGGTGAAAAAAATACAGTTTAGCCATTTTGCTTGTTATAGTGAATATATGCTTGCATATAAGTACTGTCATATAATGTACATCAGACAACTGCAGAAAAGACAGAGGAGCAGACAGAGCACAAGCTAGCCTCAGAGACTCTGAACCCTCCTGAGCTAGGATCACAGAGCAGAGAGGAATGTGATTCTGCGGGTCAAACGGACCTACAACCTAAAAATATTCAGATGGCCCTTCGCGACGCCACGAAGCTAGGATATCAGTCTCCGACCCCCACGGAAAACTTCTTCTCAGTAAATGAGGAGTCATTCAGCTCCGAATCGTCAGACTTACCTAGCAGCAGCGATGCCGAGGAAGCTGATACCTCAGCAAGCAGTCAGCATGAAGGCATAAAAACTCTTAAAAAACAAAGGTGGTCTTCTGACAGGAAGAAACCTACACGACAGACTGATACCGAGAATGATAACGATCTCCGCTGGGACTACTCTGATGCACAACTACTTCCAATGGCGGGGCTTGAAGTTTTAGAAGGAGTAGATAAACAGAACAAAAAGAGGGAGCCTCAGCAAGCACCCGAGCCTACACTAGCGACAATTATACAATCACTGAGCACATCCCACAATGAGGTCAAGTCTGAGAATCGAGTGGCACAAGTGGCAGCAAAGAAACTTCAAGGATCAATGCGCAAAATTGACAAAACATGCACGGAAATTAACGAAAGAATGATTATGGTAGAGACCCGAACAGAAATACTGGAAGCCACAGTAGACACCCTGAAAACCCAGGTTTCTTCACAGGAAAAAACGGTCGGCGATATCATGTGGAAACTTGAAGAGGCTGAAAATCGCCAAAGACGGAACAACCTACGCATTCTCGGGATTCCAGAGAATTGCGAAGGCAATGATATCCGAACCTTTATTATCAAATTGTTCCTAAACGCTTTCCCAGAGCTAACACAGTGGGACTGGGTTAAGGAGATACAAAGGGTGCACAGATTCCCGCTCTCACAATCCAAACAGCCCAACAAGGAACAACCCTTTCCTAGGGTCATTTTGATTTTCTTTGGTAACTTTTTGCTGCGTCAGGCAGTGTATGATTTGGCCTGACCAAACAAAAAAAGAAACTGGGAGGGGTTTTCCTTTTTTGCTAAACCAGATTTCGCGCACGCCACAGTGGAAAGACGCTGGAGGCTGCGACAGCTGATTACCCCCTTCCAGAAAGCAGGGGCTCTTGCTTATCTGCAAAACTGAAGATAATATCAGAGGGACGTACTATGTTTTTCTCCTCAGAGATTCAGGCCGAACAGGCTTTGAAAGATATCCTCGCTGGGGAATCGGGGACTAAAGGAAAGCATTAATAAACTTTGGGTTCCTTCTTTTTATTTTTATTTTTAAATTTTATTTTTTTGTTTTTTTTTCTCTCTCTTCTCTCTCCTTAACTACTGGCAGGCTGCTTTGCGGCTGATAGGTGTATTGCTTTTTTTTTTCTTTTTTCCCTCTCTCATCTTTTTTTTCTGTTCTTTCACATGGGACCTTTTTATACTATGTAAGACTAACAGATTAATTGACTATGAGATACAAGATTCTTTAACTAATCTCATCAATAGTTAGGTTTTGAAACTGTTATAACGCATGTCTCACATGTCTGTACAATGTTTTTATGATCTTATGTATATTTAATGTAGACCCTATACAGGATTCTATACTGAGCACAAGGGGCATATATATATGTATAAAGATAAGAGTGAAGGAGGGGTGTGGAGGGTAGCGTGAGGTCGACCAGACGCTATCACACAAGCTCAGGATTGAGCTTGGCGGCTTAAAAAGTGGTGGAGGGTGGGTGTTGGTTCTGGGGGGGGGGGGGGGGGGGGACCTAGGTATGATAAATGTCAGAACAGGGTGGGCAGCAATCAAGGGAGAAATCGCTCAAAAGGGATTTATAAGAAAAAAGATACTAAAAAAGAAAAGTAGGCGCCAAAAATATGTATATAGGAAACATACAGGAAGAATAAATCAACAAGATGGCTAGGGTAAGAATTACTACGTTGAATATATGTGGCCTGAACAATATAAAGAAGAGGCAGAAGGTAGCTATGGGGCTGCAAGCGATGGAAGCTAACATAGTGTGTCTGCAAGAGACGCATATAGAGGGTGGTCAACAGTACTTATTAAAAACATCAGGGTATAAACTTATAATTGCCTCAACTCAGGGTACTAGAACTAAAGGGGTAGCTATTTTAGCGAAAGGGGGGGACCTCCAATTTACAAGAGCAGTAGCCGATATATGTGGAAGATGGGCCATCACGGAATGCCAATATAATAATGGGGAAAGCAAGATGACGATATGTACAGTATATGGCAATGTGGGAGATGATCCAGAAGGACTGAGTAGTATTACTAATGAACTGGTACACTGGCCTTTATCCCTAATTGTTTGTGTGGACTTTAATTTACATCTACCAGGGGACTGGTCAATGGACCCTGCATACAAATACAAAGGGAGGAAACCTAGGGTCTTCAGGTCATTCAAGGAGCTATGTGAATTACACAGGTTGATTGATACCTGGCAATCTAACTACCCGGTAGACCATGGGTACACATTTTTGTCCTATCCACACTCTCGTCATGTGCGACTCGATTACATGCTCATCTCCAATTCTATGAAAAACACATGCACTATAAATAAACTGCCAAGGGTACTATCGGACCACAACCCACTAGAATTAAACGTAACATGCAATAGAAGTAGCCCTACAATGAGGACCTGGACGTTTGAAAGGGCTTTTTTAAGAAATGAAAATTACTGTAAATACATGAGGGAATGGATTACATCATTTTTGGCAATAAATATGGGTAGTGCACCGATTGAGATAGTTTGGGATGCTATGAAGGCTGGCATTTGAGGTGAAACTCTTCAGTTCTCAGTCCAAACCAACCGAGAAGGAAAGACACAACTAGCTATGTTACAAATGAACCTGAGTAATGCAGAGACAGACCTAATTCATGCGACACAAAGTTGGCAGATAACGGATGAAGTAGCACGGGTGGCAGTCGCCAGAAATTTGGTGTCAGAGATCTTGATAGAGAAAGCTATTACTAAAGCCACAATATACAAAAAGAAATCATATGAGCTTAGTGAACAGGTTGGGCATCAGCTAGCGGTTCGCACAAGAGAAGAAGTAACAGCTAACATTATAAAGAGTATTAAAGATCTAGATGGAGGGCCGAGAACTGAACCATCCGAAATTAGAACAGCATTTCAGCAGTTTTATCAAGAACTATATAAAGAACCAGACCGCGAACAGGGGAACCCGGAGGAGTATTTAGAGCAATGCGAGGGCAGCTGTCTGGATGAAGAGGATCAGGCTAACCTAGACAATCCCCTTGGGTGGGATGAAATTCTGCTAACTTTGAATTCACTGACAGATGGCAAAGCAGCGGGGATAGATGGGATTCCTACTGATTTTTTTGTGAAATTTTCGGATCAGCTTCGAATAATTATGGTGGAATTATTTAGCTCTATTTTTCAGGGCGGGAATCCACCTCCTTCTTGGCAACTGTGAAAATTATGTTTTTTCTGAAAAAAAACAAGGACCCCATTGACATGGGCTCCTACCGACCCATTACACTGATAAATGGGGACACCAAAATATACTCGAAACTCCTATCCGCCTGATTAGCGCCAATTATTTATGAAATAGTCTCAGCTCGACAACATGGGTTCATCCCAGGGAGAGCAACAACGGATCATGTACAAAGAGTGATCTCGTTATTTGATTGCACGGAAACAACAGGAGACCCTATGGCGCTATTTCTACTGGATGCGGAAAAGGCGTTCGATAGGGTGCCCTGGAAGTTCCTATGGGCAGCTATGATAAGATGCGGGATTACTAGAGGCTTTATTAAAGCCACCCAAGGATTATATGTGGATCCAGGAGCCAGTGTCATGATTAATGGGACCCTCTCTGAGAAATTCAAAATTACTAGGGGAACAAGACAGGGGTGCCCCTGTTCACCTCTCCTATTTGCAGTGTACATTGATGCATTCATCCGTAAACTTTAACTTCATCCCTTAGTGGCTCCTATTAGCGTATTTAATCAGGACACAAACGTCTTAGCATACGCGGACGATATCGCGTTGGTCACTTGCGATCCCAATAAAGCACTGGGAGTTATTGAGGAGGAGGCCCGGAGATTTGGAAGGGTTTCTGGGTACAAACTGAACTCAGGGAAAACCCAGATTGTCATCAATGATGAACTCAGGATGAGTGATAACAGGGTAACTGACTGTAGGAAGGTGGATATCTGACTATGGTCGGTCAAATGCTAACTTTGGCATAGCATTATCAAAACATGTCGGGTAAGGTGTCATACGAATTGGAATACTACCCCCTCGCCAATTCTGGCGACGGGGGTAGCATTCCACCCTTCTAGAGGGACACGACATGTATGTAACTGTGAACCCCGGTTAAAGTTAACTCTAGCCTCAGCATCACAAAATGGATGTTGCCACCACAGACACAAGTCTGACCTCCTGCTGCTGGGAGTCCTTCCAGCGAGGGAGGCTTGGACAAAGGGTTTCCTGCCTTGGGAGGTGCTAGCACCACCCCAGACAGGATTTTGTGAATTAGGTAGGACAGGGCTGAAAGGAATGAGACATGCCTGGGGCACACAAGGTGTCCCTGTGCATACACCGGTCTGAACCAGTTCCTGGGGCACTCCAGCCCCAGAGCTGGCGCAAGACCGGACAAAGGAAAGGGGGTGTAACCACCCCCCTTCCTGGTCCCACCCAGAGGAGGGACCTAGTCGTAGTGCAGCCCCCTTTAGCTGAATAAAGGTATGAGCTGGTCCCATTCCCCTTTAGATTAATCTTGACAACTTCCAAGAAGAACTCTTGACCTTCTACCTCCTGAACATCAGAAGACTGAAGAATCTCCCCTATGGTCAGGGAGTGACCATCCTGCTCTGCAGGCACCATCAAGCTCCTGTGCGGTTTGCTGCAAGTCCTTCCTCCCTGGAACCAGACGACCCAGCTCGACGAGACCCGGACCTCCAGACCCCTCTGACCTCTACCCACATCCACAGCACAGCTGGGACCCGTGGGTGCGACGAGCAACTTGGAGACGGCCATCTTGAAGAAACCTGCACAGCGCTTCCAGCACGACCGCCGAGGGATCCTCGAGTGAGTGCACCGGGGTCTGAGAAACTCCACACCGACGCAGCTCCTGCACCAAAGATCAGCCCCCCAGCATCCACGTGATCTGCGTGGGGCCCTTTTGCCTGGTTGCTGCCTTTCCTGTTGTCTGGTCACTTACCGGCTGGCTAGTGACCTCTGAGACGACGACCCGAAGATTTCAACACTGCTAGTCTGGTCCCCCAGACTGGCCCTTGCTTCCTTGTAAAAGAGAAGTACCCCGGACCCTCCTGGTCCGCACCAGACGCCATCTTTGTTCCACCGCGTGGCTTGCACTTGCCAAGGCCTGTAGACCAGATCGACGATCCAACACCGCCATCAGCAGCAGACTACGTGGGACAGCTCGTGCCTCCAGCCTGGTCGTGAAGAACAGCTCCTGGTCCGTGCAGCTACAGAGAGAAGCGACCCTTCTTCCACCTGAACGCAGCGACAGCCTCTGGTTCCCTCCTGGTTCCAGTACCGTCACTGGCTAGTGACCGAGACTCTGTCCACTTCCCTTTCAGGACTTCTCCTTCCTAGTTCCATCCTTGGAACCACCGGACTCCTCCATCTGGCCGCCTGCCAGCAACTACTTGTTTCAGGCATCACCGGGATCAACGCAGCAAACCCGACACCACTTCAGCCCAATGCACCCGCAGCCTGTGGGTTAGGTAACTAAAGCTTCTAGGTGCTGAAGTCAGTGTTCACTATCCTAGTGTCTAGGTCCACTGTTGTTTTTCCTCCATCCAGCCGGGTTCGTCCGGAATCCGTAACTTGGTAAACTGTAGCATCCATAGACGTTGGTACGCATCCCGCGTGAGAGTTTCCACTCTGCACGTGAGTCCCGTGGGCCTCCTGCTCCGTACTTACCTAGTTTGTAGCGTAGTCCCAGCGATCCTCCAGCCTCTGGATCTCCTTACAGTACTTTCTTTTTTCGCATTCCATTGTTTCAAGTATATGGTTTGTCGTGCCCCTAAGGCGCACGTGTAAATATTGTGCGAACTCGTATTTCTTTCTTAGTATTGTCATGTGCTTAGCCCTCTGATCTCATAAAGAGTTCAGAGGTGTATGTTGGTTAATAAATACTTGTTTATTTTCATAACAACCTGTGTGGTGTCCTTTCATGTGGTATTCAAGGGGTTATATGTGGTAAAACAGCTGGCTTCACATGCCAAAAGAGTTTAGCCTAAAGACTGCTTTTGTCCATGCTACCATTAGGATAGCTGGTCTATAAGGTTGACTTACAACCAATCACCATAAGGGTTGTTCGGACTGATACAAGGTGATCACTAGAACTAGTGAGCATCATATATCAGGCCAACTTCTCACACTGACCATGCAGTATATCTCGGAGTTAATATTAGTGTAAAGGTAGACAATATTGTGAAGCTAAACCATGACCCAATGATTAACCGTACCAGAAAAGAACTAACCCGACTGGATAATTTGCATCTCACAATTGGTGGAAGGTGCAATGTCATTAAAATGCTCTTCTTGCCCAGATTTCTGTATTTCTTTCGTACCATATGTCTGGAATTTACCCCCCAGCAGTTTAAAATCATTGAGACTATGTTTTCCAGATTTATTTGGGGTTTTAAGAAACCGCATCGTGCATTCGATTGGATTATGCTGCCTAACGAAAGAGGTGGACTAGGTATGCCTAACTTCAAACTATACTACTAGGCAACGGTAATTAGATATAGTAAGATCCTGATATCTAAAGAAAATACCAATCACCCTATTCCAACTCCGCAAGAATTGATTCTGGGAGCTGGATGCAAGGGATGCCTTTGGCGACATGTTAATGATAATTATTTCAAGAAAGTGAAACTTAAGAGCATCACTAGCATTAATAAAGTCTGGAGCAATATAAGAAAACTGCTAGGACTGAGCCGTTATTCATGCTACATACCAGTTAACCATAATAATGATTTACCATCAATGTTTCAGGATAGCTGTATGACTAGATGGAAAGAGGCAGAGATTAACCAATTAGGCTGTTTTTTGCACCTAGTGGCCTAAAAAGCTTCTCAGAGCTGCATTCGGAATGTGACATCACCCATAGGGATTTTTTTAAATATTTGCAGTTCTGATAGATACATCTGCCAGTGGATTCCTCACCTTGTGAATATCCCCCTTGCGTCGGCAACGTTTGAACGTCATAGGAGCACGGCATCGCGCGCGACTCCGTCTGACGTCACCGACTCCATATTAGGCCTACGTCGGCGTGATGACATCAGTTCCCTTTTTTCCGCGTTGTCGACGGTAACAGTTTCTGGGATCTTCTGTGATTCAGATAGTGACTTTGTTAATATTTGTGTGCTACTGTGTTTCTGTTCTTCGTCGAAGATGTCGTCAAAGAAGACGGGGTTTAAGCAGTGCGGCTCGTGTGCCCGGATGATGTCTATGACAGATCCTCACGACGATTGTTTGTGGTGTCTGGGTTCAGACCATGATGTCAAAGGCTGTCGATCCTGCTTTAAGATGAATCCTAAGGCTCTGCGAGAACGAGAGGCGAAACTTATGCTGGCAAAGGTGAAAGGTAAAGAAGCCAAGAGATCTTTGGGGTCGAGGTCTAGGCGCTCGAGATCGAAGCAGAAGTCAAGATCGAAGTCGCGGTCGAGGGCCAGGTCGGAGTCAGCATCGAGGTCGGCTTCGGGGCATGCTTCGGGTTCCTCGAAGAAAAAACACAAGAGGAAGAAGCATAGTTCAAGGCATCATTCTGGGTCATCGGACTCGAAGAGGAAGTCTTCTTCTCGAAGACATAAAAAGGATTTTGTGTCTCCTTCTCCTGTTTGTGAGCCTGAAGGTGGTGCCTCGCCTGTACGATCTCGAGAGAAATCTCTGGATCTGGAGCTGGAACCGAATCCGGATTCGTGTCAGTCTTCGGAGCATGAAGAATACGTGGAGATTCCTCGGGTACCGACTCCGGTGGATAACCCAGAGGGTCAAGAGGAGCCGAATCCGGAGCAGCCTCCTTCGGAGCAGCCATTGGGTTTGTACCCTCCCTTTCCTGGTCCTGGTCAGGACCCTTCGCATTTCCTTAATGCCATGTTTGGCGTATATGCGAGGGCAATGTACCCCTCTGGAGCACCTGCGGGTCCCATGGGTTCATTGTCGTTTAACTTGGGTGTCCCTCAAGCTTATGCTCCGGCGCCTTTTCTGCCGTTTATGCCGACACAATATCCACCTTGGCTCGGTACGGCGCCGCCGAGGTCATCGACTCCGCACACGGCTTCGCCGGCTCCGGAGCGACCTCGGGATTTGGATCGGGGTTCGACGCCGGTTCCGGCTTCCCATCCTCCAACTGTTCCGGTTCCTCGTTCGACGCCGGCTCCGACTCCGTCGGAGTCATTAACGGATCCGACGGCTTCGGTTCTTCTGGAGTGGTCGAGGCGTAGAGCCCAGCGTCTCCTGGAGGAGAGGGAATATGAGGACCCTGATGTGGAGGAAGGAGAACTTCAGGAGCAGGAGGATTTTTTTGTGGATCTCCATAGTGCAAGTGAACTAGAACTTTCTCCAGAATGGGGGTTGCCTGCAGTTTCGGATGCACCCTCTAAGGATGTGGTGCCATACCATGTGGTTATTAGAAAGGCTGCTGAGCTGCTAAATTTGACTTTACCTACAGTGGAGTTCAAATCTAATATCCTCACGGAGGTTTTGCATTTGCCTTCTTCAGTTGTTGAGCCGACTCTGCCATTCACTGAGGCTCTGACTGAACCAATTTTGGAAGTCTGGAGAAAACCATTATCTGCTCCTGCGGTGTCCAGATCAGTGGCGAGGCGATATAGGGTGGCACCTGGTGACCCTGAGTTCTTGATTCCCATCCTTCGCCGGAGAGTCTGGTGGTGCAAGCCGCTTGTTCGAACAGGTCAGCAGGCTCTTTTCCCCAGGTACCTGGAGATAAAGACTCAAAGAAATTGGATCAAACTGCTAAAAAGGTTTTCTCATCAGGTAGCATGGCTCTGAAGTCTACGAATGCTACTTGCCTGCTGGGCAGATACGTGCATGCCTTAATGGATTCGGTTAAGCAATTGTCATCTAAGCTTCCGGAGGAAGATAGAAAGAACTTCAGTGAGGTTGTCTCTGACACTCAGGCGGCAGCCCGCCAGGTTATTCAGAGTGGCATGGACACGGCGGACTCTGTGGCTAGATAATGGCTTCTTCAGTGGCCACCAGAAGAGCCGCTTGGCTAAAATTTTCTGAATTTTCAGCAGACATTCAGGCTGCTCTTATGGATTTGCCTTTTGACGGCACTGGCCTCTTTTGAAAGAAAGCGGATGCGGCATTGGAGAGGTTCAAAGATAGCCGGGCGACGGCTAGGTCTTTGGGCCTGCAAACTAGAGGCTCTTCCACCAGGAAGTACAGGGGCTTTGGGAGGTCCGCTTTTCGTCCCTATAAACAAAGCCAACAACAGCAACAACAGAACCCTTTGTATAAGTCATACAGCGGTAGACAAAGGGGTCGTGCCCGTGGACTTCAAGCCTCCTCCTCCTCCACTTCCTCCTCTAATACCCACCCCCCACCTACAACAGCAAAGCAGCCCTAGATCCACCATTCCGGATCATGCGGGCCGGTAGGGGGTCGGCTTACTCCTTTTCTACGGGATTGGGAATCGGTTACATCAGATCTTTGGGTTCTCAATCTCGTAGAAAATGGGTATGCACTTCCTTTTCAGAAGTTCCCTCTCAATTACCCTCCTTGCCAAGGTTATTGTTCAGAGGACCACCTGCTTCTCCTGCAGGAAGAAGTCCTGGCACTGTTCAGAAAGGGTGCGATAGAGGTGGTTCCGGAGCAGGAGAGGGGTCAGGGGTGCTACTCCCGGTATTTCCTGATCCCCAAAAAGGATGGCAGACTTCGACCAATCCTGGATCTCAGGATCTTGAACTTGTATCTGAAACAGGAAAAGTTCAAGATGCTCACTCTTGCGCAGGTTCTTCAAGCGCTGTTGGAAGAAGACTGGATGGTGTCGATCGACTTGCAGGATGCTTATTTCCACATCCCCATCCTGAAGTCGCACAGGAAGTATCTCCTTTTTACGGTGGGGTCGCAACACTACCAGTTTGCGGTCCTTCCTTTTGGACTTACTACTGCGCCTCGAGTTTTCACCAAGGTGATTGCAGTGGTGGCAGCACATCTCAGGAGGTCGGGGATACCTGTATTGCCGTATCTGGACGACTGGCTGATCAAAGCGGAGTCGTCAGAGAAGGTGCTCCGTCATCTGCAAGAGACAACTCAGTTGTTGCACAGGTTGGGTTTTTCGATAAATGTACCCAAGTCTCACCTGGTGCCCTCCCAGCGCAACCTGTTCATAGGTGCGGTACTGGACACTACTGTATGCCGTGCATTCCCTCCTCCTCAAAGGATTCGCGACATACAGGAAATTATTCCTTTATTCTACAATGGAGCGGTTGTTCCAGTCCTGAGGGTCCTTCGTCTGCTCGGTCTGATGGCTTCTTGCATTCTGTTGGTCAACCATGCACGCTGGCACATGAGGGCACTCCAGTGGTGCCTCCGCAGGCAGTGGTATCAGCACAATGGGGATCTCAGGGAGTCAGTGAGGATCTCCAGAGAAACTGCAGCGGATTTGTTTTGGTGGAGCGTGGAGGGCAATCTGTCTCAAGGAAAGCCTTTTCATCTACCTCCTTCGGTGGCCACAGTGATAACGGATGCATCCACTCTAGGGTGGGGTGCTCATCTGGGGGATCTGGAGGTCAAATGTCTTTGGTCGCCAGAGGAAAGGTTGCTTCACATCAACCTTCTAGAGTTGCGGGCGATACGTCTGGCGCTCAAGGCCTTCCTCCCTTCCCTTCGCGGTCAGTCGGTTCAAGTCCTGACGTACAACACGACCGCGATGTGGTATGTCAACAAGCAGGGAGGAGTAGGGTGGCAGTGTCTCTGCAGAGAGGCTCTGCGTCTCTGGTACTGGGTTCAGGACCACCAGATTTGTCATCATCAGGCCGGAGTTCTGAACGTACGTGCAGACATTCTCAGTCGACAGTTCTCTGCCGACCACGAGTGGAGGCTCCATCCGGAGGTTGTTCACGACCTCTTTCAGATGTGGGGGACTCCTCGGGTGGACCTGTTCGCCACTCGCGAGAATGCTCACTGCCTGTCATTCTGCAGTCTCCAGTATCCGAAACAAGGAGCTTTGAGGGACGCGTTTAGTTGAGTTGGGGAAGTCAACTCCTTTACGCGTTTCCTCCCATACCCTTGATTCCTCGGGTTCTGAGGAAGATTCGCCAGGACCGGGCCCAAGTCATATTGGTCGCCCCAGATTGGCCAAGAAGGGTGTGGTACACGGATCTACTCCACCTCTCCTCTCACCCGCCGCTCCGTCTCCCTTTCAGGGCAGACCTCCTCTCTCAGATGGAGGGGCAGGTTCTACACCTCCACCTCCAGACATTACACCTTCATGCCTGGAGATTGAACGGGGCAACCTGAATTCCTTTTCTCTCCCTCACGATGTGATGTGGTGGATGTAATTCTTTCGGCCAGGCGTGACTCCACAAAGTCCATCTATTCGTATAGGTGGTCTAAATTTGTTGTTTGGTGTAGGGAGAAGGCTATTGACCCTTTGAGGGCTAACTTGTCCGATATTTTGCAGTTTGCTCTTTCTTTGGCGCAGCAAGGATTTGCTGTGACCACAGTCAAAGGTTACCTTTCGGCGTTGTCGGCATTTCTCTGTTTGCCGGATCAGCCGTCTCTTTTTAAATCTCCAGTGGTTTTGAGGTTTCTGAAGGGCCTCACTAATAAGTTCCCTCCTTCTCCATTTATCGTGCCTCAATGGGACTTAAATCTTGTCTTAACATTCTTGATGGGTTCTCTCTTCGAGCCCTTACACAAGTGTCCCATGAAGCTTTTGTCTTTTAAGACGGTCTTCCTAGTTGCGATCACCTCGGCAAGGAGGGCAAGTGAGCTTCAAGCTCTTAGTTCTAAGCCCCCATTCCTGACCATTCATGCTGATCGAATGGTTCTTAGGACCAGGGCTGCTTTTCTGCCTAAGGTGGTAACTCCCTTCCATCTAGGACAGTCCATTACCCTTCCCACCTTCTTTCCTGCCCCTCACCCTTTCAAGGAGGAAGAGAGACTGCACCGTCTGGACCCTAAGAGGGCGGTGTCCTTTTACCTTGATAGAACAAGAGACTTTAGAGTGGATGACCAGCTGTTTGTTAGTTTTGCGGGCTGCCGGAAGGGTAGAGCGGTGCACAAGCGCACACTTTCCAGGTGGATAATTCTGTGCATCAAGATCTGCTACTCTCTGGCGGGTAAGGACCCTCCTGAGGGTATAAGAGCTCATTCTACCAGGGCAAGGTTTGCTACTTCTGCATTGTCTAGAGGTGTACCTCTTGAGGACATTTGCAGAGCCGCAACTTGGGCTTCCCTCCACACTTTCGCGAAGCATTACTGCTTGGATACCGAAGTGAGGACGGACGGCCACTTTGCGCGCTCTGTCCTCCAAGATTTCTTGGTATAGCAGGGTGGACACCCTCCTCCGGGAGTGGGGACTGCTGTGGGACTCTATTCACAAGGTGAGGAATCCACTGGCAGACATATCTATCAGAAGAACAAGTTACTTACCTTCGGTAATGCTTTTTCTGGTAGATACTGTAGGAAGGTGGATACCTGACTATGGTTGCCCCCAACTTTTTGCCTGGTGTTTTGCTGGTTTTCCGACTTAGTTGACCTGGGGCCCTGCTATTCAGAGCCCCAGGCCTACTGCTCTCTCTGTAAAATGGATTCCATGTACCTTAGGTACATATCTAATTGGTACTGGGCCACCTTATCAGACCCTGTAACTCAGGGCATAGGTGTACCCAGGGCCTACCAGGGGCTGCAGCATGTATTATGCCACCCCTGGCTGGCCATCTAAATCTGACACAACTGGCTGCACGACAGCTGGGGCAAGGTGGTGTAATCACCCTTTGCTTTAGATATAGTATACCTATATCTAACCCTAAAACGGACACATAGATTCCTATCAGTCACTCCTATGGCAGGCCTTGACAATCCTGAAGGCAGAGTGCTTGGAATTGTGTGAGATGGTGCTCTGGCATGAGCTGAGCCCGTTTGCAGCTTGCGGAACCAAGTCCTAATAGCTGTTCCATGATAACGCATACCATATACTCTTAAGTGCATTATAATCCTCGCGGTTATATGCCAACTCTGGTATCGCTTTATCAAAACATGTCAAGTAAGGTGTCATACGAATTGAAATACTAACCCCTCGCCAATTCTGGAGACGGGGTTAGCATTCCACCCTTCTAGAGGGACACGACATGTATGTAACTGTGAACCCCGGTTAAAGTTAACTCGAGCCTCAGCATCACAAAATGGATGCTGCCACCACAGACACAAGTCTGACCCCCTACAGCTGGGAGTCCCTCCAGCGAGGGGAGCTTGGACAAAGGGTTTCCTGTCAGGGGCGGTGCTAGCACCATCCCAGACAGGGTTTTGTGTATCCTGGGTAGGCAGGGCTTTAGAGGAAGGTGACTGCAAATGGCACCCCGGTGCTCACTATGCATAGGCCGGCTAGAACCAGTTCCAGGGGCACACCAGCCCCTGGCCTGGGGAAAGTCCGGCATGGGAGAGGGGTGTAACCACCTCCCTTCCTGGTCCCACCCATAGGCAGGACCTAGTCGCGTGCCAGCCCCTTTTACTAGTATATAGATAGGAGCGGGCCCCCTTCCAAATTAGATCATCTTTGAATCCTGAAACTACTTTCTACGAAAGGAACTCTCGACTTCTTCTCAAGATTTCTCCCTTGTGACTAAGGAGTAGTCACCCTCCACCCGCAGGCACCATCCAAGAACACTGCGGTTTGCTGCACGTCCTTCCTCCGGAATCCGACTGACCAGCACGACGAGACCCGGCTTCCCTGGCACCTCTGACCTCTACCCACATCATCAGCTCAGCTGAGATCCGTGGGTGTGACGAGACCTCGAGGGACCGGCCATCTTCAAGACTGCACGACGCTTGCCCAGCACGACCGCCGAGGGATCCTCGAGTGAGTGCTTTGGGGTCCGAGAAGCCCCAACCCTGAGCAGCTCCAGCACCGAAGTTCAGCCCCCCAGCCTCCACGAGATCTGCGTGGGGCCCTTCTGCTCTTTTCTGCTCACCGCGTTGTCTGGCTACTAGCCCGCTGGCTTGTGGCCTTCCCGACGACGAACGACGACATCAACACTGCTGGTCTGGTTGCTCCAGACTGGCCCTTGCTCCCCTCCAACAGAGGAGCACCCCGGTCCCTCCTGGTCCACTCCAGACACCATTTTGAGTCCACCGCGTGGGCTTGCATTTGCCAAGACTTGTTGCCCCAATCCTGGGTCCAGCGACGTCGACAGCAGACAACCATCGTGGGACAACTCGCACCTCCATCCTGGTCGCCGACAACGCCTCCTGGTCCGTGAGACTGCAGAGCCCAGCGTCGCCCACTCACCTGGTCGAGGTGACTTCGTCCGGTGCCATCCTGGTGCCCAGCTAATCACTGGCTAGTGATTCATAAGTTGGTCCCCTCTGCTTACAGGTGTCTTCCATCTTCGATCCAGGCTTGGATCACTTCGAACTTCTTCACTAGTCGCCTGCCAGCAACTTCTTCTTTCAGGCTCCATAGACTGCAACGAGGATTCCCAACGTCTTTCCAGACCTGTGCATCCGCAGCCCCTGGGCTAGGTAACTTCGGCATTTCGGTGCCCCAGCATAGCCTCACTATCCAAGGGTCCAGATCCTTTTTCGTTTCAGCTCTACCTAGTCGGATTCGTCCGATAACACTAACTTTGTAAATTGTAGCATCCATAGACTTTGTCCCGCATCCCGCGTGAGAGTGCACACTCTGCACCCGAGTCCCCTAGGCCTCCTGCTAGTAATCTGAAGGTTCAGTAGTCCAGTCCTAGCGATTCCAAACCCTATGAGATTAGTACTTACCTGCTAGTAATTTCGCATTCCACTTTTAGAGTATACGGTTTTTCGTGCCCCTCAGGCATTTGTGTAAATTGTGCAACTTTGCGTATTTTCTTAAGAGTTTTGTTGTGTGCTTAGTACCCTGTCCTCTTAAAGAGTCCAGGGCTGTTGTGATCTAAATAAATATACTGTTTATTTTCATAACACTTGTGTGGTGTCCTTTCACTTGGTGTTCAAGGGGTATATGTGATGGTATAACAGCTGGCTTAACACGCCCTCTAGAGTTTAGCCCGAAGACTGCTCGTATCCATGCTACTAGGATAGCTGGTCTATAAGGTTGACTTACAACCAATCATCAATAAGGGTTGTTTGGACTGATGCAAAGTGCTCACTAGAATAGTGAACATTATATATCAGGCCAACTTCTCAAAGATACAGTATCTGCCTGTGGATTCCTCACTGACCCACCCGCCTCCCTGTTGTCCACTCTGCTTTACCTATGCTCATGTACAGTTTTGTATATTTATGTATATGTTTGAAATGGGTTTTCTTACCTTTGCTACACACTGTGTGTATAATTTTGAAATGTATGTACTGTGTCCAATGTATTTGTATATATCTACTGTCATTGGTCCGTCCGGGTGCCTCGAAGGCACGGAAAAAAGGGCGGAACTGATGTCATCACGCCGACGTAGGCCTAATATGGAGTCGGTGACGTCAGACGGAGTCGCGCGCGATGCCATGCTCCTATGACGTCGTCCACGCCGGCGTGCTACAAAGAATTTTCCGAACGTTGCTGACGCAAGGGGGATATTCACAAGGTGAGGAATCCACAGGCAGATACCGTATCTACCAGAAAAAGCGTTACTGAAGGTTAGTAACTTGTTCATTAGGGATTATTTGTTAAAAAAAAGTAGGGGGAAGAGAAAAATTCCAAATCAGTACCACAATAGAAACCATATGTAGGCCAAACACCCCTAAAATCGGGGAAATTTATGCAATATTGAGTGAAAACTTCCCAGATGACATGGCCAAACAGCTAGCTGATTGGCAGACCAGACTAACAATTCTCCCCTCAATTCCCGAGCGCGCGTATGAACTATCGCAAACATGTCTTATGTCCATAAAATTGCAGGCACAATTCTATAAAACTTTTTTTTCCCTCTACTATACACCTCATAAGATTGCAAAATGGACATCAGGAAAGGGAACAAAATGCACGCGCTGTTCACTATACGCAGCCGATATAACTCACATGTTTGCTTCCTGTAATACATTATCTAATTTGATAAAGGAAATATCTGACTTTTTATGAGGGATTTTTCATGTGAGAATGTTTATTGCAACCGAAGAAATCATGTTAGGAGTAGCCAATAACCAACAGCCTATACATATGCAAGGCCTGATTTTCATAGCTATGGCTGTTCTCCGACTCTGCATAGCCTCTTCTTTGCTTGACCAAAACCCTCCGGCTTTTGTACAATGGAGGACAAGATTATTAACAATATGTAGTTTGAAGGTGGCAATATATAAAACCAAGGCCATTAACAAAAAGAAAAGAGGTTTGCAGATTTGGGATCCACTACTTCAGTGGATACAAAACCACACCTAGGGAAGCTTACTCTGAGCTACTTAATGTATTTTCTGTATGTATTTATGATTGGTTATTGTGTTAGTGTTTTTTTTGGTTGCTGTATGTTTTCTCTCTTTCTTGCCTTTTTTTTTACATGCTTTTTGTACGGTATGATTTAATACCTTGGTCCTGAAGAGGGGATGGGGGAAGAGGAGAGAATCTGCCAAATCCCTGTAGGGTGATCTTAACTCCCCGTTACCTGTGGGTAAGTGTCATCAAGCTCTCATATTAGGTAAACCGGAATCAGCTGAGCTGGAATTCTGGCATGGATGGACCTCTAAGTATCAGCAAAATGCTCCTCTGTCTAAGCAAAGGCTTGATGTTGTATATATATAATGGCATCATCCACATTACCATGCCAAAGCCCCAGTCAGACCGCCATTGTTTATGCTATTGTGATAACTCTGTCGCTGAGTGGCCAAAACAAATAACATCTTTACGTGATGAACTTAGCCCTAGTCCAGAAGGTTCAAGATATGTTGATAGAATGCCTATGAAGTGGTAGTGTAAGCAAAACTGAGAATCAACAATATTAGCCTGCATGTGCATGCAAATGAATGTGTGTAAAATGTCATTGTGTTTAGGGAGAGAAGGCCACGTAAGAACGTGAGCATGTAAAATGGCTTTACTCAACCGGAGCCTAGTGTAATCGTGTGACAATGCATGTTAGGGGATGTATGTAGTGAGCAAACATTTTGCTATGATATGCTGCAACAGAGCGCTGACCAAAGGCCAGATTCCTGGTACATTACAGGACATAGAAAGAGGAAGAGGAGAGACGGTGCCAAACAGCTGAGATGATAGTGTTATCCAGTATTATGGGTATCTTTCATAGATTCACATGCCTGAATCATTCCCCGTCGTCGGGGTGGGAGTCCCCGGTATATAAAGAAAGTAATGTCATAAAGACATATACATAACAATAGGCCAGAGGCCTCACATTATTAACATATCCATGTCCTTTTGTAAAAAAGACTAAACTTTGGCCAGGAGCCAATCAGATCTCACCACCCTCTAGAACCTTCCTGGAAGGAGCCCTAGTCCCTCAGATTTTCTACCGCAAAGTCGTGCTAAGGGAGTCTCCTCTGAGCTCTGCTCAGTTTCTTTATATTTCTGGATTTATCTCCACATTTTTGTCTCAGAACTTTATTCCTGTGAGGAATCTTCTGCTTAGCCATGACTGATACTCCAAAGAAGGGACTTTTCAGACCTTGTGCCAAAAAGAGGCTTCATGTGGATGACAGGCATGAGGACTGCCTTTACTGTTTATATCCTGACCATTCAACAAAAGATTGTAAAGTCTGCCGTACTTTTTCGACCAAAACTCTCAAGGATAGAGGGGGCCGACTGCTGATATGGCTCCAGAGACTTAAGGACAAAGATCAATCAGTCTCTTCAGGTGAGAGTGAGTGTTCCATTGGGAGTGTACACTCTACTCCTAAAAGGCCTAGAACTTCATCCCAAGGACCATCTGTACAGCCTCCTCAAAAGAAGGCGCCCAAGTCTTCAGAGGATCGTTCTAAGGCTACTGCTGTAAAGGTTTCTCTACAGGATCCTACCTTCAAGAAACCTTTGGTGACATCTTCAGCCCTGCCTGTGACAATGTTGACAGCCACGATCTCCACGACGGTGGCGTCATCTTTATCATCAACGTCGACGACTACTACATCCTCGTAGTCGACGGGTAGGTCTGTTCATCTATTATTACTATTAAAAAGACCTCGACAACGCCACCGTCGACGAGTACCTCGTCGTCGACAAAGTCTAAACTGTCGTCGTCGGCAAAATCTTCGACGACGACGAAACCCTCTTCGACGACAATTTCATCGTCGATGAAGTCATCGTCGTCTATGTCGGCGTCGACGAGGCCGTCGGCGGGCCCTTCGACGGCGAACCTAGCGAAACCGACGTCGACACCAGCGTCGACAAAGCCGTCGACTACAACACCAGCGTCGACGAAGCAGTCGACGACGAAGCCGTCTATGACAACACCAGCGTCGATGAAGCAGTCGACGACGAAGCCGTCAACAACATCAGCGTCGACGAAGCCGTCGACTACAACATCAGCGTCGACGAAGTCGTCCACGAAGCAAACATCGTCGACGATCCTGCTGCGACGACGTCATCGACGAAGAAGACACCGTCGACGACTCAGTCTCAGTCGACGAATCCCCGTCGACGACCATTCCATCGATGGCTGAATCTCCTCCATTGAAGTGTTCCTATACACACTTCAGGATGACTACGCGTACACTTACGCCAGAATTAACCTCGCCCAGCAGGGTACAACCTTTTACCCTGGCTCATATCCTGGACACTGAGGACTCAGATGAGGGCTCTATGTTTCAGCAAGCAACAAGCCCATCTGAACTGCAGGTCAAGCTTCACGAAAGCTCAGACTATGAGGAACAGGAACAGGAACAGGATGTGGAGTACCAGGAGGAAATCCAACCTCCACCGCTTCCACAACAGCCTATGGTGTGTCTCCCAGCTTCTATTGTGACAGACCTACAGTTTCTCATTGCGGACTATAAACAGAGGTTCCCGTCCACTGCTCCACCTCAGCCAGTGGTGACACAATCACCTATGACACCTACAGTGGTCACACCGCCTCTTAGATCTCGACCGGCTCCTTTAGTTCCCCAACCAGAGCCATCTCACTCACGTCCTCTGCCTTCCTTTGATGAGGAAGAGGAAGAAGAAGAAGAGGAGCAGCAACATGAGGAAGGGGAGCTTCAGGAGGACGAATGGGATGAATATGTAATTTCAGGTCCCGCATCCCCTGTGCAGGCACAATCGGATTCTCCCCCGGAAGACATTGGGGGCTTCCACAACATCGTAGAGAGGGCGGCGTTACGCTTCAGCCTCAAAGTCACGGCAACACCACAAGATTGCTTCCTTTACGATTTTAAAGACCCATACCAAAAGACGATACGATCTATTCCCATCATTGATCACGTCTGGGACCAAGGGGAGAAGAAAATGCAGACCCCTGCATCTCTGATGCCAGTGCTGCCCAGACTTGATAAAAAATATAAAGCTCCAGACTCTGCCCCAGCTTGCCTTATCGGCCATCCGAAGCCTGACTCTGTGATAACCCAAGCAGCACAACGCAAGTCAAAAAATCCTTCAGCTGCATTGACTGCGCCGCCAGATAAGGAGGGCCGAAAGCTAGACAATATAGAAAAAAGTTTTCGTCCATGTCAGCTTTACAAGTGCGTGCAGCAAACTCTTTGGCTCTACTGGGGCGTTATAACCGCCAAATGTGGGCAGACGTAGCTCCGTACTTGGGTTCACTTCAAGAGGAGCAGAAAGAAGAGGTGAGGAAGATTCTCCTCGAAGGCAAGCGCTCCAGCTCTGAGAAGATTGATGTGGCACTGGATATCGCATCCACAGGTTTCCGACAGCTAGCAGGAGCTGCAGTCCTGAGACGCCAAGATTGGCTTAAGGCAACGTCTTTTCGGCCTGAAGTTCAAGTCAAGGTTTTAGACATGCCTTATGACGGTAAACTTCTGTTTGGTCAACACATCGATGACATGCTTCAAGGTATCAAAAAAGATACGGATACCGCATGGGCTCTAGGTACTCTTCAATACAAAAACCCTTCCTTTCGAGGCTCCAGAGGGAGAGGTCAGTCCTTCAGAGGCAACAATCAAGGATACAAATCCACTTACAGCTCAGTCCAACAATATAAACCCAGGTACCAGCAAAGACAGCAGCAAAACCAGTCGGCCAACAACAAGTCTTCCTTTAGCGGACGGGGGAGGAAGAAGGACACAGGCAGAAGACAATGACTTCTCTCTGCCACAGGTCTCCAGTTTCTCTCCACCTTACAAAGTTGGCAGGAGAATTACATCCTTCCTTCACAATTGGCAACAAATTACGACAGATCAGTGGGTCCTCCAACTTGTTCAATTCGGACATTCTCTGGAGTTTGTGGAAACTCCTCCTCAAACGCCTCCAAACCCAATGCAACACAAAAATCTAAAGCTACTACAATTGGAAATCTCCCTCATGCTCAGAAAAGGAGCGATAGAAACAGTTCCCCGAAATCAGAAAAACAAGGGGTTCTATTCCCGATTCTTCTTAATTCGAAAAAAGGAGAAAAAATGGAGACCTATATTGGACTTGAGAAACCTCAACCAATACCTCAAAAAACAGTCATTTCGCATGGTGTCCATCCAGGAGGTGCTACAACTCCTCAATTCAAACGACTTTATGGTGTCTCTCGACCTTCAAGACGCTTATTTTCATATTCCGATCCACAAGAACCACAAACAATTTCTCAGGTTCGAAGTGGCAGGCAAGCATTACCAGTTTCGAGTTTTGCCCTTCGGCCTAAAGTCGGCTCCACGCATTTTCACCAAGTGTCTGTCTCCAGTAGCAGCATACCATCGCCAACAACATCACCAGGTATTCCCGTACTTAGACGACTGGCTAGTCAAAGCACCTACTTACGCAGGCGTGACCAAGTCCTCCGACGCCTGTCTGCAGCTCTTCAATGCTCTGGGACTCACACTCAACGAAGGAAAATCTGTCCTTCAACCGTCCCAGTGTCTCGCGTTCCTCGGAGCTGTCCTAGATACTGCTAGAAGGAAGGCCTTCCCTTCACTAGAACGGTAAGTGAAACTAAGGACCTTGACCACCCGGATTCAGTCCAAAAGATCTATCACCGTGCGCCTCTACAAGTCCTTGTTAGGGATTATGTCCTCGAACATCCTGTTGATCCCACACTGCCGCCTTCACATGCGCCCACTTCAGGAGGCGCTTTCTGCTCAGTGGACTCAATGCAGGGGATCCTTCGACGACGTCGTCCGGATAACTCCTGCCATAGTCCAGGCTCTGGACTGGTGGCTTCAGTCTCAAAATCTACGACGTGGCCCATCCTTCATACTTCCAATCTCGCCACATGTAATAACTACGGATGCGTCCCTAGAAGGATGGGGGGCGTTCCTTCAGGACCTCCAAATCAATGGGCAGTGGTCCCTGGCAGAGAAGCAACTGCACATAAATCTCCTCGAGTTGAGAGCGGTATACCTGGCACTAAAAGCGTTTCTACCCAGGATCAGGAATTCCCCAGTGCTTGTGAGAACAGACAACACCACCACAATGCATTATCTAAACAAACAGGGGGGAACACGCTCTCTATCGTTGTCTCAAGAATCTCAAAAAATTTGGAATTGGCTTCTACAACACAACATTTCCCTTCGGGCGGAGTACGTCCCAGGGACGGACAATGTCCTGGCGGACTCTCTGAGCAGGCAACGTTCCATGTGCCACGAGTGGGAGCTAGATCGTCATCTTCTCAGCTCGGTATTCGCCCGATGGGGCACGCCACCTGTGGATCTGTTTGCGACTCACCAAAACGCAAAATGCCAACATTACGCAAGCTGGCATCCCCAACCGGGATCCCTGGGGAATGAATTTTCGATCGGATGGTGCAACATCTTTGCTTACGCATTTCCGCCATTTCCCCTGATTCCCAGGGTTCTCCGGAAACTGAAGGCGGAGCATTGCACCCTGATCCTAATAGCTCCAGCGTGGCCACGCCAACATTGGTTCACAGAGCTTCATCTCCTGTCACTGGAACCGCCAATCCTATTCAAACCTTGCCCGACTCTCCTAACAATGAACCAAGGTCAAGTCCAGCATCCGGATCCAGCATCTCTCAGATTGTCGGCTTGGCTTCTGAGTTCAGAGAGTTTCAGAACCTAAACATTTCTCAAGAATGCAGGACAATCTTAGCCCGGCTCGGGCGGAGAGTACCAACAAAACGTATTCTCTTAAGTGGAAAAGGTTCTGTGTATGGTGTAAAGCAAATAAGATACACCCCTTTTCTTCCACTCCAGCACAAATTATTCCTTACCTGCTTCATTTAGCGCACTCAGGACTGGCGCATGCCTCTATTAAGGTTCACCTGGCTGCGATTTCTCGCTTCAGGCGTTCATCAACTGGCTCTTCCCTCTGGTCAGAGAGACTAGTTAAAAAGTTTTTAAAAGGCCTTTTCAGGACATTCCCTCCGGTGAGAGCTCTACCACCCACCTGGCAATTGTACATCGTCCTTGCTCAACTGATGAAACATCCATTCGAGCCAATACACAAAGCTGACATCAAATACCTGTCCTGGAAAACCGCTCTCTTGCTAGCGCTCACATCTGCAAGGCGTGTTGGTGAGCTGCAAGCTTTCTCCATTCAGGATCCTTTCTTGCAATTCAAACAGGACCGAGTTATCCTACGAACCAACCCTAAATTCATCCCTAAGGTTCCATCTAATTTTCACTTGAATGAACCTATAATTTTGCTAACTTTTTTCCCAAATCCACTTTCTGTAGCGGAGAGGTCTCTCCACTCTTTAGACCTCAAGCGTTGTCTGAAATTCTACATTCATCGAACAGAACAATTTCGGAAATCCAACCAGCTGTTTGTTGCTTTCAGACAAAATAGAGAATTTCCCGTTGGATCTTGGCAGCAATAACTTTCTGCCATCAACAGGCAGGTCATCCTCTGCATTTTAGAGTGAGAGCTCATTCTACCAGAGCTGTCTCTACTTCAATGGCGCTCTTTGCAGGAGTGCCCATTATCGACATATGCAGAGCGGCGACGTGGAAGACTCCACATACGTTCACCAAGCACTACTGCTTGGATTCTGAACTCATGAAGGATGCAGCTGTGGGTCAAGCAGTACTCCGTCATCTATTTCACTAGAGGTGAGCCTTCTCTTTCATCCCACCTTCCTACTGCATACTTGCACATTTCTTTATTTCATTGTTTTGAGGTACTTGTTCTATTTCGCAGATGGTATTCTTATATCGTGTGACTTTACATGTTGTACCTTACGAAATGTGCTGGATATTGCTTGTTACTCTGATTCAGGCATGTGAATCTATGAAAGATACCCATAATACTGGATAAGAAATGCGTTACTTACCTGTAACTGCAGTTATCCAGTATTGGTATCTTTCATAGATTCACATGCAACCCACCCACCTCCCCTGGAAGGGCTCACCTTAGCTCTCTCAGTAGGTACTATTTAGCACTGTGCTTACGAAAATCTAAGGGACTAGGGCTCCTTCCAGGAAGGTTCTAGAGGGTGGTGAGATCTGATTGGCTCCTGGCCAAAGTTTAGTCCTTTTTACAAAAGGACATGGATATGTTACTAATGTGAGGCCTCTGGCCTATTGTTATGTATATGTCTTTATGACATTACTTTCTTTATATACCGGGGACTCCCACCCCGACGACGGGGAATGATTCAGGCATGTGAATCTATAAAAGATACCAATACTGGATAACTGCAGTTACAGGTAAGTAACTCATTTCTTCTTGGAAGACTTGGGACTTCTATTATTTATGGATTTAAGGAGGCTGGGTTAACAAAATATTCTTTTTAACAATATGTATTACCATATCTGAAAATAATTCCTAGCAGTCTGAGCATGGTTAAAAGTTTATCTGTTCATTTGTTTTTAAGTTTTACTTCATAAATTCAATTAAAAATAAGTTATAATTCCATGCTGCCTAAATAAGATTTTTGCTTGCCGTCCCTTGCAGACATAGGAGAAGGTGGGAAAATGAAGGTAATATGAACCAAAGATACCCTGAAAAAAGACTGCAAAGGAATGACCAGGAAAAGGACACTCCAAGCAAGAATTCAGATAAAGAAATACCTGCTAGGGATGGAAAAATACAGCCACCATGCACACCACCAAAACACCGGCAGGGTGCTTGGGGAGGCCAGGAAATTGGCAGGGACAATTCTCCAAGATTCACACCAGATAGATGGAGGAGGCAAGAAGACAGAGATTTCAAAGATAAAAACTGTTTTATCTGTGGACGGGAAGGACACATCAAGAAAGCTTGCCCTCAGTATCGGCCCTCAGGTATGGCAAGATAAGCATTTGTGATTTTGACCAAATCTACCAATAGCAAGTACATAAAAGCAGCCCTTCGAAAGTTGAGAGTATAAAATCATATTCGACTAAAACTCTTAACTTCCTAGGATCTACTTAATTCCTGCAAAATCAAGAACCTGTGCTTTAATTGTGTCATTATGGATATTTATAGATTTTGTAGAATAACTTGCTCTGCTGGTCTTAAAATAGTCAATGAGATTCTGTCTGAATTCATAAAATGTTAAATAACTTCACACATTTGTAGATTTCTGTAACACATTTGCACAAAGATCACGTTTTAAAATGTATTTATAAATAACTAGAAAACATGCCTGGTTAAGGAGCATTTGCTATTTGTTTACGCCAAACTGTGAACAAAACTGTACATTTGGCTGAAAACACTACTGCTAAATAACATTTTTCCCCAAAATATTTTTTTATTGTATTTTAAACAAAAGAAGTTTTGCTCTTGTATATAACCATCACCAACCACCAACCACACCATTAAATCAGTTCATGACATATTTCCATTCAATGTAGCCAATATTTACAAATCTTTTTTTTCAAAGTAGCAATGTAGCCAATATTTACAAATCTTGAGCTTGTTGTCATTTAAATAAAAGGCAGGGCGTAGTGTCCTATTACATATCTCAGTTAATAAGTGACAAATGATCCTGTTTATTTGAGTACTTGTGAAGACTATACTGGCAGAATGGAGTCAGTGAGGCAGTATTGGAGCACGGGAAACATAAAAAAAAACACAAGGGCAGGTCCGACAACTTGAAAACCCAAGAGGCAGACTGGGCTTTTAGGAATTCAAAGAGCATACTCATAGTGAAGAACTAGGATGAAAAATAAGTAAATTTTCTTCTTCACTATTGGATTCTCTCTAGCTTTCACAAAATTAGAATTGAATACCAGTTTAACCAACCACTAAGGGCCACATGTATCAAACGATTTTGCATTCGCAAGCGGTGCAAATCACTAAATTTGATCTTGTGCAAATGCAAAATAGCATTTCAAGATGTATGAAAGGCCTTTGGCAGTGCATTTTAGGTAATCGCAATTTTTTGCGATTACCTAAATACGCAACTCCAAATAGGGAATTTGCGACTCCAAATAGGTATTATTTTGTTTTAGTTTTTATTACTGTCTGCTTAGTGTGCCCAAAGTTGTTCTGCTTCTCCCCTGTTCTCGCTGCTGCTGCCCCTCTGGCCCCGCCCCCGACCCAGCCACCCCGCCTCCCTGCCTCTGCTCCCACCACCCTCCCCTACATATGGCGACCACTGCGGGGAGCGTGTGTGAATCCTTGACCTCTGGGCCAAGCCCAGCACTCTCCCCAGCAGCTCCGCCAGGTTGACGATCATGCTGACATCTGAGCCCTCCTCCCGAGCAGGGTTCGAGCCAGCAGCCCGTCCCTGCGCCCTAGGTTCGCTGTAGGCTCTCCTGGTATTTTTCCCCAGATTTCCGCTTTGCTCACTGTTATTTAGTTTTCGTTTTCCTTGTTGTCTGCCTAGTGTGCCCAATGTTGTTGTTCTGCTTCTCCCCTGTTCCCGCTGCTGCTGCCCCTGCGGCCGGAACCGCACCAACCGACCAGGAGGAGGGATCACCATCGTCCACAGAAATACCCTCAGAATCTCGACCAGCACTGAAGACACCTCCAGCGCCGCCGAACACCTGCACTTCCAGATCCACACCTACCCCAACACTACCCTCAGAGGAACCCTCGTTTACAGACCTGCCGGACCCCGACCACAGTTCAGCGACTCCATCTCCGACATCGTCAGCACGCACACCCTTGCCTCCACAGACTACATCCTCCACGGAGACCTGAACTTCCACCTCGAGAACGCCAACGACCGCAACTCCATCACCATGCTCGAAAACCTCGCCAGCCTCTGACTCAAACAGCTTGTCACGACTCCCACACACTCTCAACATCATCTCTTACGCCAATGACACCCAGCTGATCCTCTACCTCACCAAGGACCCCTCCACTGCCAAAGCCAACCTCCACGAAGGAATGAAGGCTGTCGCCGAATAGATGAAGAACAGTCACCTGAAACTGAAATCGGACAAGACAGAGGTCCTCATCCTCGACCCCTCACCTTCCGCCTGGGATGACTCTGGTGGCCGACCGCACTAGGAGCTGCATCTACACCAACCGACCACGCATGCAACCTGGGGTTCATCCTGGACTCATCGCTCTCAGTGACCCAGCAAGTCAACGCCATGTCCTCCTTCTGCTTCAACACCCTCTGCAAGCTTCGCGAGATCTACAAATAGATCCCCACTGGAACCAGAAGGACAGTCACCTAGGCCCTCGTCAGCAGCAGACTGGACTACGTCAACGCCCTCAACGCAGGAACGACGGCCAAACTCCAGAAAAGACTACCCCATACAGCACGCCTCATCCTCGACATCCTCGCTGCACTCACATCACAGCGAACCTGAGAGACCTGCACTGGCTCCCAGTTAACAAGAGGATCACCTTCAAACTCCTCAGCCATGCTCACAGAACACTCCACAACACCGGACCAGTATACCTCAAAAAACGACTCACCTTCTACACCCCAAACCGCCAGCTTCGCTGACCTCGCCAACGTCCCACGCATTCACAGGACGACCACCGGTGGCAGATCATTCTCCTACCTCGACATGGAACACCCTCCCCACCCACCTGCGACAGACCCAGGAACTGCTGACCTTCAGGAGACGTCTCAAGACCTGGCTGTTCGAGCAGTAGCTGCACCCAGTCTCCCCTCAGCGCTTTGAGACCCTCACGGGTGATTAGTGTGCTATTCAAATGATTGATTGATTGAATGGAATGGGGGCATACTTCATCAGAGCAGAAGGAGTTTTCCCTCTCTGTTTCTCCTTTTTAGAATGAGCACTTGGCTTGCCAGGTAAAGGCCTATTTGCTTTCTCATAACTAGTAAGAATACCAAAGAATATTCATCTGGCTATAGTTTGTTTGAAAGAGGCTAGGCCTGTACATACACGTCTGTAGTTTAGCAACAGCTGTTCATCTTTATGTATATCTTTGGTCTTTTCTATTTAGATGCATAAATGCCTCTTAACATCCATGGTGTGTGAAAACACTTCTCTCAGAAATGCAGGATTCGGGAAAAAAAGTTTTTTAAATGATAGGCTAACAAGGATATCCATAATTATTTTAAGTAGAAAAGGAGGATGATCTCATAAAGTGACTTTATTATGATGGAAAACCTTGTAATGGTTCTGAGTATACAGTGCCTGAAGCTCTCTCACTCCTTTGGCTAATGTTATAGTCACCAAAAAGCAACTTTTCAACAGAGATATTGTAAGTCACATGTATGCCTATGCTTTAAAAGGGGGTGTAACTGTTTAGAAAGTGCAAAATTAGGCTCGCAAGAAGATGATTTCCTGCCTGGGGCAAATACTTTGTTTAGGCATTACAGGAAATCTTTAAGCACCAGAAGAGTGAACAAAGATACCTGAGAAAGAGGTTTTGGTGACACGCTTATGGAATTCACTGCTGCTGATCTTCTATGCTAGAGGAAAACTGTAAACTAGGTTTAGCCAGGGAAAGATTATGTTACTATATTTATTTCTGCCATGTTCTCATGGACATCTTTTGCAATACCATAAAATAATCAGTCTCTTCCACTTGAAGACCTGAGGAGTCAGAGTTAAAAAAAGGTTGTGCGATTTAGAGCTTGAGATGTAAACCATAGAATTACACTTGAATTGTTGAAAGAATTACTATTAAAATAACCGAAAGAAAAAAAAACGAAATGGCATTTTCAACCCAAACAGGCATTTCTGATGGATACATCTGCCAGTGGATTCCTCACCTTGTGAATATCCCCCTGTGTCAGCAACATTCGTAAAATTCTTTTGTAGCTCGCCGGCATGGACGACGTCACAGGAGCATGACATCGCGCGCGGCTCCGCTGACGTCACCGACACCATAATAGGCCCATGCCGGCGTGATGACATCAGTTCCCTTTTTTCCGCGTCGTCGACGCTAACGGTTTCGAGGGATCTTCTGTTGCGTTGATAGTAACTTTGTTACTATTGTAGGTTTTCTGTATCTTTCCAGTGTCACTGTCTTCTGTTGTGATGTCGTCTAAGAAGACTGGTTTTAAGCCGTGTGGTGAATGCGGAAAAATTATGTCCATCACAGATCCGCATGACGAGTGTTTATGGTGCCTGAGTTCAGATCACGACGTCCAAGGTTGTCGATCCTGTTTGAAAATGAATCCGAAGGCTCTTCGTGAACGTGAGGCGAAACTCCTGGTTGCCAAATTAAAAGGTAAAGGGGCCAAGAAGAGTTCGAGTTTGAGATAGAGATCGAGGCGCTCTAAGTCGAGATCGAGGTCACGGTCGAGGTCGGTTTCGAAGTCGACTTCGGGTCATGCTTCCAGGTCATCGAAGAAAAAACATAAGAAGAGGAAGCATGGATCAAGGCACCATTCGGGAAAGGAGTTGGATTCAAGGGCGAAGTCGCCTGGTCGACGACATCGTAAGGACATGGTATCTCGCTCTCCAGAGCGGAATCCGGAAGGTGAGGCCTTACCGTTGGAGTCGCCGGAGCATTCACCGGGTCCGGTATCGAAGCCTTCTCCGGCTCCATTGCAGTCTTCAGAACATGAAGAGGAAGAGGTTCCTGCTCCTAAGGGCTCGTCGACTCCGGTTCACCAACCCGAGGAACAAGAGGAGTCCAATCCGGTGCAGCCTCCCCAGGAGCAGCTGGTGGGTTCGTAGCCTCCTTTTCCGGGTCCAGGACAGGATCCTTCGCATTTTTTAAACACCATGTATAGTGTTTATGCGAGAGCCATATACCCCTCTGGAGCACCGGCTGGTCCCATGGGTCCGTTGGCATACAATTTGGGAGTTCCCCAAGGTTATGCTCCGGCACCTTTCATGCCGGCGACGACTCCGCCATGGCATCTCTCGGCGCCGCCGAGGTCATCGCCGCCGTTTACGGCTTCACCGGCTCCGGACCGACCTCGGGATCTTCCAACTCGAAGTTCGACGCCGGCTCTGGCTCCGCGTTCGACGCCGGCTCCGGCCCCTTCGGAGTCGATTCCGGATCAGACTACGTCGCTTCGGAAGGAGAGGTCGAGGCGTGAAGCCCAGCGCCTTTTGGAGAAGCTGAGTCATAGGGAAGCTGAGTTTGAAGAGGGTGAGCTTCAGGAAACGGAGGATTATTTCGATGATTAAAGAGAGGCAAGTGGTTTGAACTGTCCCCTGATTGGGAGTTAGCCTCGGTGTCGGATGCCCAGTCTAAAGATGTTATTATTAAAAAGGCAGCGGATTTATTAAATTTGACTTTGCCCACTGCTGAGTATAAATCGAACATTCTGAATGAAGTCCTCCATTCTCCTTCATCTGTTGTTGAGCCTATGCTTCCATTTACTGATGCTCTGACTGATCCTATCCTGGAGGTGTGGAGTAGACCTCTTACTGCTCCTGCGGTTTCTAAGGCCGTTGCAAGGCGTTATAGAGTGGCTCCTGGTGACCCTGACTTTTTGTCCACTCATCCCTTGCCGGAGAGTTTGGTTGTGCAAGCTGCCTGCTCTAAAAAAAAATCTGCAGGTGCTATTCCCCAGGTACCTGGTGATAAGGATTCCAAAAAGCAGGACCAATCTGCAAAAAAAGTATTTTCATCAGGTAGCATGGCCCTTAAATCTACAAATGCCACTTGCTTACTGGGTCGTTATATCCATGCGTTAATGGATACTGTTAAGCAATTGTCTCCTAAATTTCCTGAAGAGGATAGAAAGAATTTTAATGAGGTGGTTGCTGACACGCTGGCTGCTGCTCGGCAGGTCATACAGAGCGGTATGGACACAGTGGATTCAGTGGCTAGGGTCATGGGATCTTCAATTGCCACCAGAAGGGCTGCCTGGCTGAAGACTTCTGAGTTCTGAACGGATGTTCACGCTGCTTTAATGGATTTGCCCTTTGACGTCTCAGGCCTTTTCGGAAAGAAAGTTGATGCTGCATTGGAAAGGTTCAAAGACAGAAGGGCAACAGCCAGGTCTTTGGGATTGCGAATTAGAGGTTCTGGGAAGAGAAGGTACAGGGGCTTCGGAAGATCTTCTTTTCGTCCCTATAAGCAGACACAGCAGCAGCAGCAAAACCCATTGTATAAATCATACAGGGGCAGACAAAGAGCTCGTCCTCGTGGACGTCGGGCCTCCTCCTCCTCCTCCTCCTCCTCCTCTTCCTCTTCCTCTTCTTCTACCCACCCCCTCCTACAACAGCAAAGCAGCCCTAGATCCGCCATTCCGGATCATGCGGGTCCTGTGGGGGCTGGCTTACCTATTTTCTGCGGGATTGGGAATCGGTTACATCGGACTTTTGGGTTCTCAATCTCGTAGAGAATGGGTATGCTCTTCCCTTTCGGGAATTTCCCCCAAATTACCCTCCTTGCCATGGGTTTTGCACGGAGGACCACCTGCTGCTCCTGCAGGAGGAAGTCCTGGCACTGTTAAGAAAAGGTGCGATACAGGTGGTTCCGGAGCAGGAAAGGGGTCAGGGATGCTACTCCCGATATTTCCTGATCCCCAAGAAGAATGGCAGACTTCGTCCAATCCTGGATCTCAAGATCTTGAACCTTTACCTGAAGAAGGAGAAGTTCAAGATGCTCACCCTTGCACAGGTTCTTCAAGCGCTGCTGGAAGAAGACTGGATGGTGTCGATCGACTTACAGGATGTTTATTTCCACATCCCCATTCTAAAGTCGCACAGGAAGTATCTCCGTTTCACGGTTGGTTCGCAGCATTACCAGTTTGCAGTTCTTCCGTTTGGTCTTACTACTGCACCTCGAGTTTTCGCCAAGGTGGTGGCAGCATATTTCAGAAGGTCAGGGATACCAGTATTTACTTATCTGGACGATTGGCTGATCAAAGCGGAATCTCCAGAGAGAGTGCTCCATCATTTGCAGGTCACAACTCAGTTGTTGTACAGGTTGGGTTTCTCGATAAATGTGCCCAAATCTCACCTGGTGCCCTCCCAGCGCACCCTGTTCATAGGTGCGGTACTGGATACCACTGTGTGTCGGGCATTCCCTCCACCACAAAGGATTCTCGACATACAGGAAATGATTCTTTTATTTTACAATGGAGCGGTCGTTCCAGTCCTGAAGGTCCTACGTCTGCTCGGTCTGATGGCTTCCTGCATTCTGCTGGTCAACCATGCACGCTGGCATATGAGGGCACTCCAGTGGTGCCTCCGCAGGCAGTGGTATTAACACAACGGAGATCTCAGGGAGTCTGTGAGGATCTCCAGAGAAGCTGCGGCGGATCTGTCTTGGTGGAGCGTGGAGGGCAATCTGTCTCAAGGAAAGCCCTTCCATCTGCTTCCATTGGTTGCCACGGTGATAACGGATGCATCCGCTCCAGGGTGGGGTGCTCATCTGGGGGATCTGTCGATCAAGGGTCTTTGGTCTCCAGAGGAAAGGTTGCTTCACATCAACCGTCTGGAATTACGGGCAATACATCTAGCAATCAAGGCCTTCCTCCCTTCCCTTCGCGGTTGGTCCTTTCAAGTCTTGACGGACAACACCACCGCGATGTGGTATGTCAACAAGCAGGGAGGAGTGGGGTCGCAGTGTCTCTGCAGAGAGGCTCTGCGTCTCTGGTCCTGGGTTCAGGACCATCAGATTTGTCTGATGGCAAATCATCTGGCCGGAGTTCTGAACGTGCGTGCAGACAGTCTCAGTCGGCAGTTCTCGGACGACCACGAGTGGAGGCTTCATCCAGAGGTAGTTCGTCACGTCTTTCTGATGTGGGGAACTCCTCAGGTGGATCTGTTCGCCACTCAAGAGAATGCTCACTGCCCGTCATTCTGAGGTCTCCAGTTTCAGATGCAGGGAGCCTTGGGGGACGCGTTTCAGTTGAGTTGGGGCTCACAACTCCTTTACTCGTTTCCCCCCCATACCCTTGAATCCTCGGGTTCTGAGGAAGATTCTCCAAGACCCGGCCCAAGTCATATTGATCGCCCCGGATTGGCCAAGAAGGGTGTGGTACACAGATCTTCTCCACCTCTCCTCGTACCTGCCGCTCCGTCTACCTCTCAGGGCAGATCTCCTCTCTCAGATGGAGGGGCAGGTTCTACACCCCCTCCTCCAGACCTTACACCTTCATGCCTGGAGATTGAACGGGGCAACCTGAATTCCTTTTCTCTCCGGCATGACGTGGTGGATGTCATTCTATCGGCCAGGCGTGATTCCACCAAATCTATCTATTCTTACAGGTGGTCTAAATTTGTTACTTGGTGTGGGGAGAAGTCCATTGACCCTTTGAAGGCTCGATTGTCTGACATAATTCAATTTGCTCTTTCCTTGGCTCGGCAAGTGTTTGCTGTAGCAACAATCAAGGGTTATCTTTCGGCCTTGTCGGCATTTTTCTGCCTACCGGATCAGCCGTCTTTATTTAAATCTCCTGTGGTTTTAAAGTTTCTTAAGGGCCTTACAAATAAATTTCCTCCTACTCCCTTTATTGTGCCTCAATGGGACTTGAACCTTGTGCTTACTTTTTTGATGGGTTCTCCTTTCGAACCTTTGCACAAGTGTTCCATGAGACTTTTATCTTTTAAGACTGTCTTCCTGGTTGCAATTACCTCGGCAAGGAGGGTAAGTGAGCTTCAAGCTCTTAGTTCAAAGCCCCCATTCTTGACCATTATGGTTCTTAGGACCAGGGCTGCTTTTCTGCCTAAGGCGGTAACTCCCTTCCATCTGGGGCAGTCCATTACCCTTCCTACCTTCTATCCTCCCCCTCATCCTTCCAAGGAGGAGGAGAGACTTCACCGCCTGGACCCTAAGAGGGCGGTGAGCTTTTATCTTGATAGGACAAAAGACTATCGAGTGGATGACCAGCTCTTTGTTGGGTTTGCTGGCTGCAGAAAAGGAAGAGCTGTGCACAAGCGCAAACTTTCAAGATGGATTATACTATGCATCAAGATCTGCTACTCCCTAGCGGGTAAGGAGCCTCCAGAAGGTATAGTAGCTCACTCTACTAGAGCAAAGTCATCAACATCTGCTTTGTCTAGGGGTGTTCCTGTAGAGGATATATGTAGAGCAGCAACTTGCGTGCTCTGTCCTTCAGGACTTTCTGGTATAGGAGAGTGGACACCCTCCTCCGGGAGTGGGGACTGCCGTGGGAATCTATTCACAAGGTGAGGAATCCACGGGCAGATGTGTCCATCAGAAGAACAAGTTACTTACCTTCGCTAACGCTTTTTCTGGTGGATAAAGTATCTGCCTGTGGATTCTTCACATGCCCACCTGCCTCCCCATTGTCCACTCTTCTATTCCTGAGATGATAGCAATGTTTTAATGTTTACTTGTTATCTTCAAAGGAAATGTGTTTTTGTGCATGATTTGCTATGTTGTTTTCACACTATGTGTGTTACCTTGACTATTTTGTACTGTGTACACTGTGTATATATCTACTGTTGTTGGTCCGTCCGTGTGCCTCGAAGGCAGGGAAAAAAGGGTGGAACTGATGTCATCATGCCGACGTGGGCCTATTATGGTGTCGGTGACGTCAGCGGAGCCGTGCGCGATGTCGTGCTCCTGTGACGTCGTCCATGCCGGCGAGCTACAAAAGACTTTTCCGAACGTTGCTGACGCAGGGGGATATTCACAAGGTGAGGAATCCACAGGCAGATACTGTATCCACCAGAAAAAGCGTTACTGAAGGTAAGTAACTTGTTCGTTGGGAGAACAGATTTGACATAGACAGAATGTTCTTTTATGAATATGTAACTTAAATTACTAGCCTGTCCTAGACCTAAATGGTTAATGATCTCATTCAATGTCATCAAGCTGAACTCACTAAAATCAGGTTTGGATTATTGAAGATGATACGATTCATAAAATGCAACATCGTTCATCTTCAGATGACATGCATAAAACACACTTATTATCCTCTGGTATTTCACACAGATGTACTTGGCATCCACCAACACACAAACCTATAGAGTGGGTATATTGATATGTAGGAAAATTCCATCTATCATAAAAGAATTAGACACACATCGAAGGGGTACATTGTAAAAAAAAAACACAGTACACCCAAAAATGATGTGTGTAAAAATGTATGCTCTAAACAAAAGGGAGAGTGAGAAGAGAAAAGAGAAAGCCTGTCAAGCTTCCCTTACTTAATATGTTCAACAATAAGAATGAGCTAGCTACCATATCATTCTATTGTCATTCAAGTAATTGAACTGATGTCTCAGGAAAAAAAAGTTCGTTTTTTTAAAAAGAACTCTCACCCACCAACCTAGTTGGTGGCAACTTCATCACTAAGTTCCCACCTAAGATGCAGAGTGCATCTAAGTGTGCTGCGACGCCTGATTACTGCAAAAACATCAGTTGATGGACAGAATGCGGAACAATGTCATACATTCACCCAGTACAGAGATCTGGGCCTAAATCCATTGTTTGTTTGCACTCCACACCACCCCAGTTCAGACATGGCCATATGCAAATCAGCCTTGACCCTGTGCCTCATGGTAACAGTCCAGCCCGAACTGCCAAGACATGTCTTTCCTGGACCGGAATCAAGCATCCTAGGTCCGGTTTCTGGCTATCAGCCATCATCAGCCCGGCTTGCTTGAATCCAGTGGTGTGGAGAGCATGGGACTCACGTCTGAGCATACCCATCCCACTCGGGTTGACATATGCAAAAACAACAGTTGATGGACAAAATGCGGAACAATGTCATACATTCACCCCAGTACAGAGATCTGGGCCTAAATCCATCGTTTTTTTGCACTCCACACCACCCCAGTTCAGACATGGCCATATGCAAATCAGCCTTGACCCTGTGCCTCATGGGAACAGTCCAGCCCGAACTGCCAAGCCATGTCTTTCCTGTGGGAAGGGTATGCCCAGATGTGGGTCCCGTGCTCACTAAGCCACTGGAGTGAAGCTATCCTGGCTGAAGACGGCTGATAACAACAAAGGGTGTCCAGGAGTCGCCGCTCAATGTTTGTACTCTAGACCCTTCAACCAGTGACTATATGAAGTAGACTGTGTGTACTCAGATGTGAAAAACATTTAACTACTCATATAAACGGCATGCAACATGGGTAGGAATTTTTCCATCAGTTGCCGTTCTGTACCACCATTATTACATCATGTGGGTTCTCCTTACCCAGGAGTTAGTATACAAGATCAATCACACTTTAACAGTTGTGAATAGTGGGGAGACCGATGTAAAATGTTTGTGTAATAGAGTCAATAGAGGCAACTTTAACAATTTTGGTCCAAATCAGTTCCAACCCTTTTGGCAACCGGGCCCATGGATGTATGGTCCCAACTTCCCTCAAATGGGACCCCCTTTCTTCCCTCCACAAATGCAGCAACCCCAAGGACAAGCGCCTTTTTTAGGGTATGGCCAGAGGACCAACAGAGGGAGAAGAAGACAGGGACAAGGATCCCAGGTGCGATGGACGACCCCGTTGCAACAACCAACCATGGACCTGAGGAATGGGAAGAAGATCCCGCAGGACAGAGCGGGGACGAGCATAACCCCAGATCAACCAGCCTCGTAATCAACCTGAGCTCTTACAACCTGTCCGAAGATGAGGAACAACTCCTGAATCGTGGACTAGGCTTCGTGGCAACCAACCAAGGGGACCAATTTAACACTCAAATAGAGATTTCTAAACTGTTCCGGAAGGTCCGACTCCACTACCTCTTTGCCAAACAGAATCCTGGAGAAAACACAGACTCGGTCGTCAATACTGGTCTGAAGAAACCATCGACCTTTAATCCGACAACAATTGGATTACCAAGTAGGGTTCAAACCTTTGAAGAAGCTGTCGAAACAGACATTGAACGTCTTTTCAAAACGCAGAAACCAAAGTCCTTTGTAAACCTACCGAACAAAGAGAAACTAGCACTACAGTCATTATCATCCAATGAATCGATCATTATAAAGCCTGCAGATAAGGGCGGTGGCATTGTGATCCTCGACAAAGAAACGTACAGACAAGAATGTCTCAGGCAACTAAAAGATCGCAAATCTTACCTACCTCTGAAAGACGATCCCACTGAAAGGCTCAAAACTAAGATCAGCCATCTAGTGGAAGAGGCAACATCTCAAGGTTGGATCACTCCACAAGAGGGCCAATTTCTCTGTACCTCTCACCCGTCAATCCCCTACTTCTACTGTCTGCCTAAAGTGCACAAACAGAAGAGACCACCACCTGGGAGACCAATCATCTCTGGCATAGGATCAGTTTTAGAGCCACTCTCTACATTTGTGGATCACTTCCTCAATCCTATTGTCAAAGAAATGCCGACCTATCTCAAGGACACAAAGGATATGTTACGCTTACTTCCGGACGTAAACTTTGATAGCTCTTTGGATCTACTTGTGTCCTTTGACGTAGAGTCTCTGTACACGTCAATTCCCCAAACAGAGACCCTGGAAGTGGTAGGCAATATCCTTCAAGAAAGGGACCTACAGACAACTACTCCAGTTTCTTTCATTATGGAACTGGCAGAAATGGCAATGAAAGACAATTACTTTAAATTTGAGGATACCATCTACCTCCAGACCTCTGGCACCAGCATGGGCAGTGTTTTTGCGCCTAGTCTGGCGAACCTCTATGTCCATGTACTAGAGGAAACAAAAATACTGCACCAAGACAACCCATACTATGTATCGCTTCGCCTGTGGAAGCGATACATAGATGATGTCTTTGTTATATGGAGAGGATCTGAAGCCAGTCTGTTAGAGTTCCACAATTGGCTTAACAACTGCAATGAATTTCTGAATTTCACCTTAGAGTTCAGTAGAAAGGAACTACCTTTCTTAGATCTCTTGATAGTGGCCACAGAAGAGGGGTTAAAAACTGAACTGTACAGGAAACCAATGGCACGCAACGCTCTTCTGAGCTACGAGAGTTGCCACCCTCGGGCGCTCAGGGATAACTTGCCCTTTGGGCAATTCCTGAGACTCAGGAGAAACTGTTCGACAAAAGAGTCATTCGAAAAACACTCTGAGACACTCTCGGAATACTTACGAGAAAAGAAATACCCAGCCAAAATCATCCGCCAGTCGAAGAAAAGGGCCGCTAACAATAACAGGGATGCCCTATTGGAAACTATTCCGAAAGAAAGATCCAACAGAATGACCTTTGTGAACACTTTTCACACAAGATCCAATGATGTGCGAAAAATAATAACTAAACATTGGTCTATTTTGAATTCCAGTGGAGAAACTTTACCACCACCACTGTTTGCCTTTAAAAGAGGACCAAACACAAAAGACCACCTAGTTCACACTCGTCCCAAAACAAAACAATCTAGACAAGTGGGAGCACTTTCGGACCTACCGCCGGTACAAGGACACCATCCGTGTGGCAGTTGCTCGGCATGTCCACAAACCACCAAGTCCACCAGTGTGGATATCGGAACTATGCGCCCATGGCAACAGCGTAAGTTCACGAACTGTAACAGCGAGAATACAATTTACATGATCACTTGCCCGTGCGGAAAGAGATATGTGGGAATGACAACCCGTAAAACCAAAATAAGGATCGGCGAGCACAAGAGCACAGTTCGCTGTCGGAAGCAAGCAACTCGCCTGACAGCCCACTTTCTGGAAAAAGGCCACGGTCCTAGTGAGTTCAAGTGGACAATACTCGAACAGCCGACAATACCCGAACATTGCCCTGATGTCGGAAAGTTTCTGTTTAAAATAGAGCAGAAGTGGGTGTACAAATTAAACAGTGACAAGGATGGCCTGAACGAACCTATACCATGGATGTCATTATGAAACCATTGAGCCATTATCCATCTTTTCCAAGTTTCCTTGTCACCAAAACTACGACTCCCAGAATGCACCACACAGCCTTCAGTCATATACCCGCCCTTTTCTCTTGTTCGGTGCCTCCCCAGAACAGCCCAGAGGGACGCTTGGAGACACCGACGGAGAGGTGAGAGTGTGGTTACGTAATCTAGTTAGACAACCCTGTTCGCTATGAGCACCTAGCCTAACAGCGTTAGAAGTCTATACTTATATAACTACTCCGGTACGGCACCGATGACATTTTGAAAACTTACAAGCTGTCTCTCATGTTATCGGAGACACACATGATAGTTCTTTTGCCTTGTTTCTAACGGAATCGGTTGAGTGTCCCTGTGATTATGTTTTGCTAAACAGAGCGGTGCTCCTATTCTACCTGAGCTGCTGCCAGGTGAGGTGAGGCGCCATCCCCACAAGTTTTGGGTGAGTGTTATCACGTCTGTCTAAATGTTAATACGTGACCACTAGAATAGCACGATGTATTTAGTGCATTCTCTAATATATGTAATGTTTTTCTCTTTTCTTTGTCTCCTATGTGACTTTTGTAGACTGTGGTGGAGATTCTACACCTGCTTTTCAGGTGAAATTTTTCCCTTTTAAAACTTCACTTATTAATTTACAAGCAGTAGCACCATCTAGGTCCTGACGAATGCATAAGGAAAATCTTCCGATGGTATGCAGAAACATGTTGACCTCCTGCTGGTAGATATTCTGTCAAATCTACCTTTCACTTGTTTTTAACCTTGGGGTCTGAGAGATACTAATAAATCACTTTTCTACTCAGTTTCACCCAATTTTATCCACTTATCACTTTACACTCACTGCACTGCTTTCTCTCAGGTGTACAACCTTTTGCTTAAAAAACACCATATTTTGATACCATCACACAAACATTTTACATCGGTCTCCCCACTATTCACAACTGTTAAAGTGTGATTGATCTTGTATACTAACTCCTGGGTAAGGAGAACCCACATGATGTAATAATGGTGGTACAGAACGGCAACTGATGGAAAAATTCCTACCCATGTTGCATGCCGTATATATGAGTAGTTAAATGTTTTTCACATCTGAGTACACACAGTCTACTTCATATAGTCACTGGTTGAAGGGTCTAGAGTACAAACATTGAGCGGCGACTCCTGGACACCCTTTGTTGTTATAAGTTGTATAGGGGCATGTGTCCAGTCTCGAGTCGTTAAACCTGCCCTGAGACCCTCCGTTAAATAGTGTGTTTTGTGAAGACGGCTGATAGCCAGAAACCGGTCCTAGGATGCTTGATTCCGGTCCAGGGAAGACATGGCTTGGCAGTTCGGTCTGGACTGTTCCCATGAGGCACAGGGTCAAGACTGATTTGCATATGACCATGTCTGAACTGGGGTGGCTTGGTGAGCAAAATAACAATGGATTAAACCCAGATCTGTGACTGGGGGGGAATGTTTTGCCATTGTGCAACATTCCGTCCATCATCTTGTGTGTTTTGCGACGCCTGATTACAGCGGAACTGGTTTCTTTGCTTTGTGATGTGGTGAATTTGTGAGTGAATTTTGAAACTACCTCTAGGATATCCACCCCTAAGAGATGCATTTTAATAGTAGATTCCTTGGGTAGGTTTGAAAACAGTGGTGGATGTGCAATGAGAAATTAGTGGTCTCCCACATCTTGGTATTTGGTCGACATGTTTCAGCCAATGATGCGTGCTGATTGAGTCATAGTGGCTTTCTTCAGGACCAAGGTGCTAGGGCAAGACACCCTGTACCCGAGGCCTCCCCCAAGCCAGACTCTTGAGACCATAGCACATGAACTTCAAGCAGTGCTGGCCTCGTTGACTGCCGAACTCACATCCTGAGCTGAAGATTGAGCTGGTTCAGATAAATGGTCCAAAGCTTGCTGGGGGGCGGCGGGTGGCTGGGGACGGGGCGGGGGGAGGAGACATTGATGGCCACAAGATGCACCCTACAAACTGTTTCACCAGGAAGACGCGGAGGTACACCACGGCTCCTGGACAATTTTTCGTGGTAATTATTGTACTGTTTGTTGGGGTTAGGGTGGGAAGGGAGGGGGGTTCCGGTATCCACAAAGTTTCTATCCATGGGGTCCCTGATGTTTTTGGAACAATTGCACTCACACTTTTACACTGATACATATCAATACGATCAGAGGAAAGGAAAACCAGGCCTGACAGGGAGAGTGATCCACCTTAGGGGCCATAATAAACCACCTCACAACCATCTGTCATGACCACAGAAGAGGGTTAACTTAAAGGAGCTCAATAATCCAGTCAAGCGGCGGTGGTCCGGGGGGAGCTTCTAGCACTGTCAGCGGCCGACAATTGGGAACGCAAGGGGTTGAGAGCTTGCTTAGCGGCCCAGGTACATGAACTGGAAAGAGTACATAGCAGGACAGGTGCGCCCAGGGTCTGGAAGCAGCTAAAAGCAGCTAAGTCACAGCTAGCCGGAATAGACTTGGACAGGGCTGAATATGCGGTGGTTAGGTTGAAGCATACTTATTACATCGGGGGGACCGTACAGGTCGCATCTTGGCCAATAAGTTGAGGGCCTAAAGACAGCGAACAAAGGTCTCCTCACTACAGCGGAATGGGCAGAGGGAGATCACAGATGACCAAGAGAATACCCCCACTTTCAGGGAATTCTATGAAAAATTATACACAGCTGACACCACATCAGAACCCGTCACCATAGATTACCTTCAATCTGTTGCGATGTCCACACTAACCCCCAACCAGGCAGCAGCACTGGATGCTCCCATTCAAGTAGAACAAGTGGTTACCCCAATTTCGCGTCTCCATATGCTCAAGTCCCCCGGCCCAGACGGGTTTTCCGCTCTTTTTTCATAAGAAATTCTGCCACATTTTAGCCCCGGTTTTGACGAGATTGTTCAATTCTTTTGGGAGCACAAATCCGATTCCCGCAACGATGCTAACGGCGGCATTAGTGGTGCTGCCTAAGCCAGGTAAAGATAGACAACATTGTGGTTTATATCGACCCATGTCTTTACTCAACGTCGATTTTAAACTCTTTACCGGAACCCTCGCCACCCACCTAGGTCCCTGTATGTTAAACCTGCGTGTTAAACCCCAAGCGGGATTTATTCAATCCAGTCAATGCGCCGACAATACAAAGAGGGTACTCCACCTACTAGACAAGGCCCACCAAACACACATGGCCGCACTCCTTTTGACGGTTGACGCTGAAAAAGTGGTCAACCGAGTGGACTGGGGCTTCCTTAGTCATACAATGTCTAAAGTCGGTCTAGGCGAGAAATTCAGGGAGTGGGTGAGCTGCTGCTACAACCGACGGCGTCCATAAGAGTAAACTGCATTTCCTCGCCCCCCTTCGCCATTCAAAGGGGCACCAGACAGGGCTGTCCGTTGTCACCCTTGCTATTCGCTCTCTATATTGAGCCTCTGGCACAACCGCAACATAAAGGGGATTCCGTTCAGGGGTGAAACACATCCTATTAGCCTCTACGCAGACAATGTAATTGCGGCGTTGACGATCCAAAAGATTCCCTCCCCGCCTTCTTGGAAGAACTGGACACATTTGGCCGGGTTTCAGCTTATCGGGTTAACGTTGGGAAATCACCGATACTGAATCTGAATCCAGCACCCCTAGCTCCAGGCATCGCGGAGAGATAGCTGTCTGGAATTCGAATGGTGGATTCCATTCCCTACCTGGGCCTGGACTTGGCAGCTTCAGTACGCCAAAGAACCCAGCTGAATTATGCCAGGCTGACACAGCAAGCGAAAAAAGATCTGGGCGTCTGGAGTAACACCACCTCTTGCTACTTGGGAGAATAGCGGCGGTAAAAATGTCCCTTTTACCAAAGGCACTCTACCTGTTCCAGACCTTGCCGGCGTTGCGCCCCCCCAGGAGTGATTGCCTCGCTTCAACTGGACATTAACCAGTTTGTCTGGGCAGGAGAGAGACCAAGGATGAGTAAGGCTCTGGGATATATGCGGCCACAAACCGGTGCGCTGGGAATCCTGGACCTCCTTAGCTACTATAAAGCGGCACAATTGAGGTACTTAGTGGAATGGGCAAGGCCAGAATCGGAAAAAAGTTGGCTCTTTCAGGGTAGGGCACTTGATGAGGTCACCAATTACTAAATCCGTGATGTCGGTCTGGGATGGCGACAGCAAAGAATTTAACCACCTTCCCATCCCCCTTGACCCCCTTATTTGGCAACCACGAATTCTCACCCGGGACGTCCAATAAAGCTTTTCCAGCATGGCAAGACACGTCTTATCGCTCAGTGGGCCATTTATTTTACCTATCAGGCATAATTCCCTTCTCTCAAATGAAACTTGACTATAGGTTTCCCGAATCCGAGAGATTGAGATACCTTCAACTCCTGCATTGGGTACTCCAAGGGTGTGGTCAGAGAACAGGGGTCCCGCCGGTTGACAAAATATGAAAAATGGTTAATAACCAAAACCTCGGACTGATAACAGACATGAACAACATGATCAGACCCACAATCACAGGCCACACAGAGTCAAAGGAGGTGGGGGATAGAGTTGGGTGGGGAACTTACACAGAAAGACTGGGAAGGGATCTACTACAGGGAGAAGCACACAGTATGTAATGTGGCCAGCATAGAAACTGCTACGAAAATAGCCACCTACTAGTATCTCAGGCCAGTACGCCTACACAGAAGCAACTCACAAAGGATTCCCATTTGTTGGCGAGGATGCGACAACGAGGACACATTGTTACACATACTGTGGGATTGCCCGCTGTTGTCCAACTACTAGCCTAAAATTCGGGATGCAATAGACGAGCTATTTGACACACAGATCCCGAGGCTTCCGGTTTGTGTCATCTTAGTCCTCCCCAATCCAATTACTTTCCCACTTAAAAGTATGAGATGCCGCCAGATAGGGCTAGCACTGGGGGCAGCGTTGCAAAATATACTGTCACATTGGGGTTCCCCCCCTTGCAGAAAGTATGGAGCCCTTTCCTAACATTGCTCTCATCTGAGTTCAATGAAATAACCCAGCCCAAATATCTTAGAGTGTTGCACCTATCGGATCTATGGAACGAACAAACAGTTTCTCCCAGTGCCTAGCACATGATGTTACCAATGCGGATCGTGGACTTGTTCTTGGGGATACAGAGACTGCCGGGCGGGGGAGGGAGGAGTTTGTTTTTGGTTTGATGCAGAGCGTTTTTTACTGACATCCACTTTAAGCTGAGCAACGGTTTCATTCATAACATGTAGGGCCAGATGTAGGTCGCCCAATACCGGTCGGTAACGGCCGAAATTACCAAATTTCGGCCGTTACCGACCGGTATTTGGCATTTGGAATGTAGGTGACATTTTTGTAGGGTTCGGTATTTTACCGAATCAGTAACTTAAGGAATCTGTAAAGTACCGATTTTGTAACATACCGATTCGGTAAATCACCGAATCCGTAATGTAGGGGGCACTCAAGTGAGTGCATTCCTCAGTTAAGGATTCGGTATTTACCACCAACTACAAGTTGGTGGTAAATAAAGAAAACCTTTGAAAAAGCTATTTTTTGCTTTTACAACACTGCGATGTGGCAGACATACATGCCCTTAGGGCATGTTTGTGTGCCACATGTGCACCCATGCACTATTCAGGGGTGCAACAGGGTGTCAATGTGACACCCTGCCACCCCTGTATGTGTTCCCCATTTACCGAATCAGTATTTTCCGATTCGGTAATTCTCATTCATTCCTAAGGGCCTCCAGGCCCATAGGAATGAATGGGAATTACCGATTCGGTAAATACCGAATCTGTAAATACTGAATTTTACCGATTCGGTAAAATTTACTGAAAACTTACCTACATACTATTTACCTATTCTTAAATACCGAATCGGTATTTAAGAATCGATAAATAGTATTTACCTGCATCTGGCCCCTACTGTGCTGTTGATATGCTTTCTTTTGCTAAAGGACTACATGTGGATTGTACATTCTATTGCAATGCGTTACTCATGTCTGTATTGTTATTGCATCTTTGAAAATGCTAATAAATACATTTAAACTTGAAAAACAAATATTTTTTTCTGAGACGTCAGTTCAGTGACATGAATGACAATGGAATGGCATGGTAGCTAGCTCTTTTTTTTTGTTGTTGGACATGTAAAAATGTCTGCACAGAAGGCACTAAAAGTAATGTTTATAGAAGGGCACAAACTACATTTTTTCAATTTACCGACGGGAGATCTACAACAGGTTAGTATTAAACTTGGTGTATAAGAACCTAGACAGTACAGATGATCAACATTTCATTTTCATTATTTTACATGTACTCCATTTGATGATAATCCTGGAAATGACAATGCACCTTATGATGAAGGCAACATATTGTGGACTCAGAGGATGCTAATGTCCTGGACACTTCTCCAGACATTGGTCTGTCATGCCATATTCCGGCTATGGCAACAGACAAATCTACATCCTTCACTACAGCGATCAAGAGGGTGGCAGAGGTTTTTGGACCTTCCTCTGTCCGCAGCAGAAGTTCAAACGAATGTCCTCACTGAGGTCTACATCCCTGGACAAACCAACAAAGAACCTCTACTGCCATTGAATGAGACCTTGAGTGATGTACTGGTGGGCGCCTGAGTGAAGCCAGAATCTTGCAGCCCAGGTAATAGGCAAGTTGCAAAGTGGCCTATGCCTGCTCCCAAAGATCCGGATTTTCTAGTGCAGGATCCCACTCAGGAGAGCTTGCTGGTATAGATATCTACAAGTCACCACCACCCTAATGCTTCCCCTATTACCTCTCCTGACAGAGAGTCAAAACTAATGTAAACATTTGACAAGCAAATGCTTCCTCCGCTAGCCGTGCTCTAAGATCCGTTAACACATCATGCCTCCTGGATAGGTACTTCCATGCTTTGTGGGACAGTGTGGCAAATATATTGCCAGCTGTTGACACCTGACCAACCCTACAGCATCTTATTGTGGATGGTCAGGATGCACAAAGTACTAAATTCCCTCCGGCTTGGACACGACTGACTAGGGCAGTAGGGAACAGCGTGGTACTTTGGTGCCATGCATGGATTTGCTCCACAAGCTTTTCTTAAGACATGCAACAATCCTTGATGGATATGCCCTTTGACGGCTCCAGGCTGATCAGGGGGAAGGCAAACTCAGCCTTAGAATGGTTCAGAGAGAAAGGCCACTGCTTGCTCTTCAGACCTAGCTCAGCCAATTTGGCAACCCCTCCATCAGCCTCCCACCTTTTGAGGCAACAGGAGAGCACTAATACGGGCCTCAGCATCAACAGGCCTCCCAGTCCTTTTGGGGGATGAGTCCGGGGGTCAAGCCAAGAGTATCGAGGCCCCTATCCATGCCTCATGGGTAATTATCTACCCAAACTCCACCTCCACAGCTGCCACAAAATGGCTTAAATTCATCCTCGGCTACTCACAATCATTGGGTGGGAGGTTGTATAACTTTCGCCGCCCCCCACCTCCCAGGTTTCACCTCCCAGGTTGTAAGAGCACCACATCGTAACAATGTGAGTTTCAGATCATGGAACACGATTATTCCCTTTCTCTCGTATACCCTGGACAACGCCACCCATTTTTTTTTTTTTAACATCGTTTTTATTGCAGCACCAAAAAGTTGCATAGACATTACAGCAATGAATAATAAATCAATACAGCGAGACGGCATCCATTTAGACCACTCCCACCATCATGCTGCCCGTGCCCCCAATGAGGAAGCCGAGTCGAAAACATGTCCATCTTCTGCTTCTCCTCCCAATGTCCGTTTCTCGATAGTAAAGGAGGACGTGGACTGCTTTTGATTTTTCACCCCTCCCCCTCCCCCTAACTACCACCCCCCCCCCCCCAACTCCCCGGTATCCACCCCCCCCCTCCCCGTGGCAGCGCTAGTATTGAATCTCAGAGAAAGTAAGGTCTGGTATGTGCAAGAAGGAATTAAACTTTCGCTAAAGGTGCGCCCCTGGCGTGTTAGAGGGGTCAGCCGTATCAGAGTCCGTGTCATCCCCATCCTCCTCCTCAGCACCATCCCGAAGTGCCTGCACTATCATCTCCCACGCCGTTGCCCTCTCCAAAGCTTTCTCATCCGCAGTCCTCCTAGCCATCTGATACCGCAGCGTACTTTCACACGCCGCCCACTTCCACACGCCGCCCACTTCAAACATTCACTAAACCAACGTTTGTACGCGGGCCCCACTTTGGATTTCCAATTCCTGGTTATTTCCCTCTTCGCTAGGATCAATCCCATATCTATGAACCTGCTGGTTGTCTTATTCTTAGGCGTATGTGGAAACCAGTGTAGTACTCCCACTGCCTTGGTGTATTGTATCTCTCTATCTCTGGCGTTTGTTCAGTGCCCTTCCAACCCCCTGCCAATACTCCTCCAGTTTAGGGCAATCCCCGAGCATATGTCCCAAATCCGCCTCCAATGCATTGCACCTAGGCCAGGCCGCTTGGTCCACTCCAAAATACTGTTTCAGTTTCCCCGGTGTAAGGTACGCCCTATGAATAATATAGAAATGAATGAGTTGGAACCTGGCGTTCCTTGTGCTCTTCCGCGCCCTCTGCAGCAGTTGGCCCCAAGTGGCCTCCGGAATCTCCATTTGGAGGTCTAGCTCCCATTTAGTCTTCAAGGCAGTGAGCGGCTGCAAGGCCTCTCTCAACATTCGGGAATACAGACAGGTCACTGCCTTAAAGGTTCCCGCCGCCATCATCGTGTACTGGCACGCCATAGAGGTAGCGGGTTCCTGTAGACCATCGCCCCAGTGTTCCTGCATGGCACCAGTCACTGCCGCGTGTAGAAGGTAATCTCCTCTCGGCAGGTCAAAACGCTCCTGCAGCTCTTGGAACGGAAGCAAGGCTCCGTCTTCATAGAGGTCGCCCAACATCTGGACCCCAGCTTCCTCCCACCCCAGCAATCTCGACCAGTCCCCGCCATGGGGCAGGGCCGTAATCATGCCCAGCGGGATCTCCGGAGCATACATTCGACGGACTCCGGCTCGTTTGCGCGCCCGGTTCCAGCAGAGCCGAAACGTCTGTTCCTCCACCGTTAGGTCTCCGACCAGTAATTTCTGGTGAAGCGTAATATACGCGAGTACATGCCGCGGGGTACCCTCGTCCCTACTTTGTTCCGGGCCTCGATACACTCGCGCGACCTCCTGTGTAAAAGTTTGGAGTTGAGCCGCTAAATAATAGCACTCAAAATCAGGCACTGCCATGCCTCCCTCATCCTTGGGTCGCAAGAGGGTGTCCAGCGCTATTCGCTGCCGACCCGTGCCCCATAGGAATGCTATGATCAGTGATCTCAAACGGCAGAAGATTGAGCCAGGTATCCATATCGGCAGGGTTCTAAAATAATACAACAACCTAGGGAGTGCTACCATCTTTAGCGGGGAAATACGGCCCGCCAACGAGAGTGGGAGTGTGGCCCAGAAATCCATACACCCCTTCAAGGCGTTAATGCACCGGGGGATATTACCATCCAGCATATCCGTAGGCGTGTGATACACATAAACCCCCAGATAGTGCAGGCAACGGGGTTCCCACCTGAGTTCCTGTGCGGTGAGAGGGCACGGCTCTCCCCGACTCAGCGGGAATAGGCAAGATTTAGTCCAATTGACCTTCAGGCTCGACAACCGCCCGAGTAACTCCAGCAAGCGCCTCGCTCCCAACAGTTTGTCCTCCGCATCCGCCAAAAACATCAACAGGTCGTCCGCGTACAGCGAGATGGTGTGCGGCCTGGCTCTGTAAACCAGTCCCTTATAATATCGTCCAGATCTGGCCTCCGCTGCAAAAGGTTCCATCGCTAACACGAACAAGAGGGGGGAAAGTGAACAGCCCTGCCTAGTGCCGCGTCGCACCGGGTACGAGTCCGAGATCAGCGAGCCAACTCGGACCCTCGCCGTGGCTTCAGCATACAGGACTTTGGTCCAGCCGATATAGGCCTCCCCAAGCCCGAAACTCCTCATCACTCCATACAAATACTCCCATTCTAGGCTATCAAAGGCCTTCTCGATGTCTATGGAGAGCACTAATGGAGTAGCCCCCTCTGGCAGCTGAGCTCCCAGCAACCCAGTTAGTCTACGGATATTATGGGTGGTGTTTCGCGTTGGAATGAAGCCGGACTGATCACGATGGATCAAGCCTGTCATGTGGATTAGCAGTCTATTGGCCAGGATTTTGCTCAGGATCTTGTAGTCTGTCGTGAGCATTGATAGTGGTCGATAAGAGGAGGGGGCGTCATTCGCCCTACCAGGTTTCAACAAGGGGACCATGAGGGCCTCGCACATTGAGTGCGGTAGTCTCCCACGCGACCGCGCCTCATTATAAACCGATTGTAGTTGCGGGGCTAAGTATTCCAGATATTTACTGTAAAACTCGATCGGCAAGCCGTCGAGTCCCGGGGTTTTATTCCTAGCCATCTGCTTCACCGCGCACCCTATTTCTCCAATCATTATAGCGCGGCCCAGCTCCTCGGCCTCAGATTGTTCTAGTTGCGGCAACTGTAGCCCCCCAAGGAAGGCATCCAGTTCCTCTATCCCGCCCGTCGGCCCGCTCTCATACAGGCTTCCATAATATGCCCTGAACCTCTTAAGGATCCTGGCTTGGGTGTGGCAAAGCCCGCCTCCCTACTCCTGAATGGACACGATTGGGGTACCTCGTCGAAGCGGATTGGCAAGCCAGGCCAACATTGTCCCCGCCTTATCACCCTCCGCATGCGCCCTAGTCAGATAGACCTTGTGATTGAAACTATGTAATCGTTTCAACTCCACCGCCATTGCTTCTCTGGCTTCACAAAACCCCATTTTGAAGCTCGGGATGATTTGGGCGTTCTCGTTCTATTTTCCTCAGTCTGCGCTCCGCACGATCAAGGTCGTCCAACAATGTCTTGCGTGTCCCCGCAATGGACCCAATACAGTGCCCCCGGACCACCACCTTAAACGCATCCCACTTCACAGCCCTGTTGGATGTGGAGCCACTGTTCTCCTCGAAGTACCGAGCCACTCGCTCTCCCAAGGCCTCCCTAAACAGCAGATCATCCAAAGTATCAGGTTGTAGTCGCCAAGTTGGGAAACTAGTGATATCTACCATCCAGTTCAGGATAACGAAGGGTTATGATCTGACAACCTGCGGGCCAAGTACTCCGTGCCCCCTACCGCTGCAAGCACGGGTGAAGAGCACAAAAACACATCCAGCCTAACATGCAGGTCGTGTATGCTAGAGTGGAAGGAGTAATCCCGTGTCGTGGGGTGTAGTGTCCTCCAGGCATCTCCCAAATCCCAACTCTCCTGCCAGTCTAATCTCCGCTTTGCTACTCTATGCACCGGTGATGAGTGTAATGGGGGTGAGATCTATCCAAGGCAACATCCGCTACCGAATTAAAATCCCCTCCCATGACCACAGGGCCCGCCAAGTAACTCGCCAGTTTGCCCGAGAGCGCTGTCAGGAAAGCAGGCAAATCCACATTCGGAGCATACACACTACATAAGGACACCATTCGGCCCCTAAGTCTTCCCTCTACAGCCACGAACCTGCCCTCAGGATCTATCACTTGTTTGGTGACCTGAAAGGGGACCCCAGCCCGTATCCAAATCAAGGCGCCCCTTGCAAAGGCCGAATAAGACGTGTGAAATAACTGCCCCCTCCACCGTCTCTGCAGCGCCACCCCCTCCTGCTTCGTGAGGTGCGTCTCTTGAAGAAAAGCTATGTGTACCCCCCTACGTTTCAAATAAGCATGGACCTTGTGTCTGCGCACCATAGTATGTAGACCCCGCACATTCCAGGTTACACATTTCAGAGCTCCCGTATTAGCCATATTCCCCTGCATTTCCAGATAGAACAATAGCAACCTTCGACCATGCGCTCATGCCATCCCAAATCTGTGCCCCCCACCCTCTCCAGACAAAAGAACCCCCCGCCCCTCCTGCCCCAACCTGAGCTTCCCCAACTACTCTCGGTTCCCACCCCCCCAGGACAGGACCCCCCTCAATTGGAAGAGAACCCATCCAAACTGTTGCAACTAAGTAACCCCCTCAAAGAAAGACTACAATTTGCAGTCTCCACTGCGATGACCTTAAGGGCCAGCAGGGCGCGGTCCGATACCGAAGGAGTTCGTCAAACAAGAACAGTCCCGTACATCCCGCCCCATAATCCCCCCATGAAAACTCTCGAATTCCCACATACACGTGAAGCTGCACTCACGGGCACAGCGCCCCAGTGTTAGACCATCAGGTTGTTCTCCAAAGCAAGTGTCTCAGACCTCGACGATCTCCCCTGATGTTTGTGGCGTTACAACGGGGCCCTTGGCACCTCCGAATTCTGAGAGTTCTGTTTCCGACCCTGTCCCCTGCTCCTCTGAGTCCGTGCCCTTCCCGGACTGGCTCCGCGGCGCTCCCGATAAGTCCACCACCGCCTGCGCAGGGCAGCCTTCCGTTCCTCCTCAGTCTGCGACACTGATGGTTTCCCAGTTCTCCTTCGATTCTTGCGGATACGTTGCGATTTCCTGGTCGGCTGCTTCTTTTGAGCCTCCTCTGCCCTGGCTCTGGCTCCGTCCGTTCCGGCCTTGTACGTGTCCCACCATGCCCAAGCGTCTGCCGAGGTGGTAAAGAAAAGCGAGTTGTCGTCCACCACCACCCTTAGCTTCGCTGGGAAGAGAAGGGAATATTTGATGCTCTCTCCACGGAGCTCACGCTTAAGCGATAGGAAACTGGCCCTGAGCCTTTGGGTCTCGAAAGTGTAGTCCAGGAACAGGGGGACCCTGCTATTGTCCACCTGGAAGGGTCCTGCCTCCCTTGCCCTCTGCAGCAGCCAGTCCTGGTCTCTGTAATGGAGCAACTTAATCACCACCGGGCGAGGGGGCAGGCCAGGAACCGGTGATCGGGCTGGGACTCTATGGGCCCGTTCTAGGGAAAAGAAGGGAGAGAGTCCTTCCGGCGCTACTTCAGTGCGTAGCCAATTGTCGAGGTAGCCCACCATGTCGTCCCCCTCGTTTTTTTCCGGAAGGCCCACCAAACGAACGTTGTTGCGCTTACTCCTTTTTCAGCGTCCTCGGCTCTCCTCTCCAATATTTTCAGCCTGTCCAGAGCATCTGCCATCTGGCCCTTTAGTGATTTGTGATCCGGGGCCAACTCTTGCAGGGATATCTCTACGCTTTTGACCCTGTCCTTAAGCTTGTCATGTTCCGCTTTCAGGAGACCCAGGCCGGTCGCTACCTGAGCGATGTCCTGCTGCAGAGCGTCTTTTGTGGTGGCGATGGCCTCCAATATACGGTCCTGCATGCGTTGGAGGGCAGGGTGATCATGATCCGCTCCGTCCAGCGCTTCTGGGTCGGCCGCTCCATCCCCCTTTCCTTTCGTTTTCCCCATCTCGGCGACAGCTATCGCTGGTCCCCCAGAGCCCCGACCAATCTCCGCGTGGTCCGTCAGCCGTTCAGGACCTCGCTTCTGGAGAGCTCTCTGGGTAGTGGGGTCGGAGAGCCAGAGCACACGCAGGGCAGTGAACGCTGTCCAGACCTCTTTCACAAGGTCGGTCCGAGTCTTGGATACAAGCGTCCGTGATGGGGTCCACACTTGGGAAGTGGCAATCACCTCACAGAGCCGCCGCCATTTTGGGTCCTCCTCGGTGATCCTTCCTGGTATCCCGCACAATCGTCAAATCGTCACCAAAGCGAGGAGAGGGTCACCCGTGTCTTCTCACAGGGTTGAGAGAGATCCTCCGGTTCAGCAATCACCGCTGGCACTGGGACGTCAGGGGTTCCGGGTCTCAAGTCACCTCCGCGCGCTGCGTCACCAGTCCAGGCCTCAGGGCGCCATCTTAGATTGAAGTCTGTCGCCCCGAGGCATCCGCTAAAGTTCAATTTTCAGGGCGATAAGCAACCGTAGGTCGCCCACTCCGAGCGTCTCTGCTTCCGTGGCGCCTTCAGCCAGTAGATTCACCAAATTTCGTTGGAATTCGCGTGGATTATCAGGATTATATCTGGGATCGGGCGCGGAGCTCCGGGCTCACGCTGCCTACCTCCTCGGCATCCAAGCCACGCCCTCCCTGGACAATGCCACCCATACCACAAAACCTATTAGATAACCACTTGTCCATAGATGAAATTCAGGTGCACTTGGCCAAGGGAGCAATGGAGAAGGGAGGTGGGCAGGCATCAGAGATCATTAGGTACTGTTACTCTAATCATTTCCTGGTGCCAAAAAAGGTTGAACCCTTCATCCCATTCTAGAGTTGTGTCCTCTAAACAACTTCTTCTGGAAGGACAAGTTTAAGACACTCACCCTGGCCGGAATTCTACCTTGAGGGACTGGATGGAGGTGTTAGAGTTGCAGGATGCCTATTTTCAAATTCTCATTCTGCAGTCCCACAGGTTTTACCTGCAGTTTCCGATAGATCAGGAGCATTTTCATCTTTCCATGCTCCCCTTTGGTCTTAGCAGTGCAACTTGGGTGTTCACAAAAGTGATGATGGATAGCACTTCTGCAAGGGTTGGGAATACCTGTCTCCCACACCTCAACGACTGTCCACTGAAGGCTGGCTCTCCTCAAGTAGTTGTAGCCAACTCCAGATGACCGCTGATCTGATCGATTGACATTGCTAGGCTTTTCACATGCCAAAGTCGCACCTGACTCCTTTGCCACTGCTCCCCTTTATTAAGCCATTCCAGACACAGTGCATTTCAGAGATTTTCCTTTAGGATATTATCCTGATGTTTCAACCCTTGGCTCGAGTCTCAGTCAGAGCGGCTCGAGGGCTTCCGGGAATCTTGGCCTCCTGCATCCTACTCAAGGACCAGGCCAGGCTGCAAATGCTAGCTCTGCAGTGGGATCTGAAATTTCAATGGGCTCAGCACCATGAGGACCTATCAGAGTCCATCCAGGTGTCAAAGGAGACCGAAAGACCGGTGGTGGCTGCTCGACCTCAATTAGACCAGCAGCCGACCCCTCTCCTTGCGACATCCAGAGTTAACAAACAATATGGATGCATCGTTGCTGAGTTGAGGGTGCCACCTGGCAGACAACTCTGGTCTCCAGTGCAAACTTGCCTTCACATCAACCTGTTGGTGGTGCAAACGATTCTCTTACCACTGAAGGCATTACTCCCGACCATCAAGGGGGAACTGGTGCAGGTTCTCATGGACAAGACTAACACCATGTGGTATTGCAACAAACATGGTGGAATAAAGCCATAGATCTTGTTCCAGGAGGCTCTAAGTCTCTGGAAGTGGCTGAATCCTCAGGCCATTTCCCTGATTGCCCAGCACCTACCAGGATCTTCATACATCAGGCCAGACAAACTCATCCGCCGGTCCCTAGAGGATCTTGGCTGGCAGTTAAACTCTGAGGTGGCATCCTTCGATCTTTTCGCCCTGCAGAGAACGTACAGTTATCGGTATTCTGCACGCTGGAGGTACCAAGGCAGTACACCCCTGTAAATGCCTTACATCTCAACTGGGGCTCCTATATGCGTGCACGGACTCCTGAAAAAGATCAAGAAAGACCATTCCCAAGTCATCCTAGTCACCTGAACTGGGCCGGAGAGTGTGGTACCTAGAACTTCTAGCTATGTGCATCTGTCCTCTGATCAGCCTGCTCCTCTGTGAGAACCTCATGTCGCAGCAGCAGGGACGGGTTATACACCTGAGCCTGCACCTCCATGTGCGGAGAGTGAGCGGCAACAGTTCAGGAGCTTTGACCTACCTCCTGAAGTGGTAGGTGTTACCTTGGAAGCCGGACATCCATCCAATAAAACTGTTTACTCAGGTTGCTGGAAGAAGTTTGTCTGGTGTTTCTCCTGTGGCATCCAATCCTTGAACGCACAGTTGTCTGATATTCTCTTATGTTGTCTATCTTTAACCCAGCAAGGCCTTGCTGTGGCAACAGTTATGGGTTATATTTTGGACTTCCTATGTTTACCAGATCAGCCATCCCTTTTCAAAACACCTGCTGTGATGAGTTTCTTGAAGGAACTGATCCCTCATGTCCCCATCAACTCCTTTCATGATGCCGCAGTGGGAACTTAACCTAGTTCTTACCTAACTGATGTGCACTCCCTTTAAACCGATGCACAGCTGTCCCCTCTGTCTCCTCACCATTAAGCCAATGTTCCTCATTGCCATAAAATCAACCACATAAGTGAGTGAACTACAAGTCCTGCCCATACAACAAATGTATATTACTTTTTACTCCTATAAATTGGACCTCAGAATGAAATAAGTATTTCTGCTGAATGTAGTCGCGCCCTTTCACATTGGGCAATCCATCCCCTTGCCGGCTTTCTCCACTCCACCATGTCCTTCCAAGGAGGAAGAATGGCTCCAATGTCTGGACCCTAAGAGGGCTCTAAATTTCTATATAGTTCGGACCAGAGATTACCAGCTGGATCACCAACTTTTTGTTTGTTTCTCTGGAGCCAAAAAGGGAAAAGGGGTGCCAAGAGAACCATCTCTTGAAGAATTGTATTATGCATTCAAATCTGCTACTGCTTTGTGAAGTAGCATCTCCCAGGGTGTTTATGTGCACTTTCCACTAGAGCAAAAGCTGCTACCACTGCACTGGCGCATAGTGTGTCAGTTTTGTAGATTTGCCAGGCTGTTACGTAGACGTCCCTCCTAAGCACTGTTGCCTGGAAAGCCGGGTCCGGCTAGATGGCATTTTACCTGATCTGTCTTGCAGCATTTTCCTGGTTTGAGCCATGCCACAGACCCACCACCTTGGGAACTACTGTTTTAGTATCTATTCACAAGGTGAGAAACCTGCAGTTAGAAGTCTCTATCAGAAGAATAAGTTACTTACCTTCAATAACACCCTTTCTGGTAGAGACTCTATGTAACCCCCGATTCCTCACTGACCCATGCACCTCCCTGTTGTTGTTGGATGTCCTCTTACAGCCTGGTAATAAGATGCCAAGTCTCTGATCTGCACATTGCTATTCTGATTTCTATTGGCTCCGCATCCGGTGACGCAGTTGGAGATCGTAAAGAAACTTAAGTTAGTTTGCAGAGGTGGTGCAGATATGGGGTCCAAATATCACTTAAAGGGTGGAGTGGAGTTGATGCGGAGCCACAAGATGCCACTAATGGAGGCACAGAGTTATTACTTCAAAATTGTCCGGATCCAGTCTGGCATCTGGGAAAATTCAGAGGCTAGATAGGGTTTCTACCAGAAAGGGTGTACCTGATGGTATGTAACTTATTCTTTGAAGACAGTAGATGTCCTGACTTTAGGAACTTGCAGAGAAAAGAGCTTTGGCTCCTCAGTCCTTTTCAGCCTCCTGAGGCTTTGAGTAATTTGACGCTATCAGGTGAATTGATGCTATGAATGACTTTGTGGAGTATCAGCAGATTTAGAAATGTTTTCGTGCTGTGATGGGAAAGTAAGAGAGGGTCCTCATAATGTCATATTTCCCTGGTGAGCGGGTGGGTGAGTTTGGCAGCAGAGTGCAGTATAGCATTGAGATGGACATTGGATGGTTTTAGAAGTGCTACCAGCAATGTATTGCTGACATCATGGCCTTCATTGCATAGACTACACAATGTGCAGACCCTACTGCACTACTGGCTCAGTGGCTCTCTTGCCCCTTACACTTCCACAAGACTTATGCCAGTATAGGTCATCTCTTCCTGAGGTGGTCACAGACACTGTTCTGGGTATCTCTACCCGTTTTCCAGTATAGGTCAACGTGATTGTAAATACTCACCTGCCCAAAATCTCTCATGAGACCCAACAACAACATTTTCAACGATCCTGTAGTCATAACTTTTTTAATACCTAGACTTGAAGCACAATGTATAAACACTCACTGGAAAGTATGGGGTAGCTACAAGTCAGCAGCTAGCGACTTACCTTATCTCAACAACTGTAAAACTTTATAAAAATAAAAAAAGTAAAAATGAGGAGGGCCATACAAGACGCTATGCAAGAAGACCTGAATGTACAACAATAAGAAAGCACAAACGCAGAGAAAGATATATCGATTAGCGGTACTCTAATTGATATGTTGACCGATCAGGCCGAATTATCTCTTCTAAAACTGTAACAGGAATTTTACAAAAGGAGAAATTAGGCTGGCAAATTACTCCTGCAAGCTTAGTGCACATGCACCCCAAGTTAACAGTGTAGGCTCCATGAAGACCGCACATGCATCATGGAAGAAGACAAAACACAAACTGTTTCAGACCAACTACCCATCTCTTTATAACCCAGACACGATCTATTGCACAGACCATGACAAATACCTGTTAAACCCCTGTCAATCTCCCTCAGCTATTTACCTCCTTTAAATCCAATACACCATCAATGTCAGCAGCAGACATGTTGGTGTTTTCTGATGGATACTTCTGTCTGCTGATGCCTTACCTTTTGAATATTTTCCAGGCATCAGACTGGATCCCGAAACTTAAAAGCAGTACTTAAAAGCAGTGGAGAAGCGTGGCTCAGTGGTTAGAGGCGGCAGACCCGGAAGCTGAGATTGACCGTGGACCAGGGTTCGATTCCCCGCCTCGGCGAGTCTCGGGCTCAAAATTCCACAGACTCGACAATTCTCGCTCTGGTGCCTACTCAACTCAAGGGGTCACACTCTGCGACTCTGGGCAATAGCTTGCTTAATCTCCACTACGGCCCCTCGCGGCGGGATGCCTGGCTTTCACCTTGTGGACACCCTGCCGTGGTTTCTCCCAGGGGAATACCAGGACGGGTTCCCTAAGCAAGCGCCGGGACGCTTACGGGCAGCTGTGCGCTTTACAAGTCCAGCACATTTACATTTACATTTACTCCTGCTTGCTGGTACGTGGCGTAGTGCATCTCAATGTTGTCATTGTTCTACTAACAAAAGTGACAAGTGGAGTCTCATATATCTGCTACCAGTGTGCACTGATGTCTGTTCCTTTCTTTCCAAGCCTTCAGACGTTGGATTCTGAGCTGCTCAATGGTCTCCCACGAACCTTTGTACTCTAAGATGCTTATAAAATCCATTGCACAAGGGAAAATGTCCCTTCCCAAAATGACAGGGTTCAAGCCTTATAGGGACTGTCGTAGACAGATGATTCCCTATGAGGTCTTCCTCTGGTGACTGTGTGGAGCATGGCGCCAAGGCTTGCGCTGGCAGTTCCCAGATGAACCCGAAGGCCATACGGAACCGCGAGGCAAAACTTTGTCCCCGTGTCGAAATAGACATCTCATTCGTCATTGTCGAAGTCAACGGGTAAGTCCAAAGGAGAAGCATTAGAAATCCAAGCAGGACTTAGCCCCTTCCTGCTACTCTTAAACTCCACAAAAAGCACAAGGGTGTCCGCATACCTCCTGGTCTTGCTTCCAATCTCAGTCAGAGCCAATTCTGAGCTTGGTTCCGAAGCAACCTGAAATTCTGGGTTCATCGGCGATGCTGCAACAAATTGAGGCCTTTTCATGGGGTGTGCTGCTCCTCTTCTGACTTTACTGGCTCCATCAGGTAGGTGTCTGGGCTCTAAGGCTCTTCAAGGGGCTCCATGACGGCTGAGCAAACTGCAGGCATGTTCTGTCAATCCAACATACACAGCATTCTTCCCAGGTAAGCTGGTGTTGAGTACTCAAGCTTGTTTTCTACCAAAAGAGGTGTCTCAGTGCTGTAGAAGAGGTGTGGCGCAGCGGCCAGGGTACCTGACTCCAGACCACTGGGTTCACGGTTCGAACCCTGGTGGCGGTAGCAGGTTATCCCAGCACCATGTGATTCTGGGCAATAGCTTGCTTAATCTTCCCAACGACCCCCAGTGCCTTGACACCGTTGAGTAATTGTGCGCTTTACAAATACTGGATTTAATTTAATTTTAGTTTAATGTCACGCAGGCTATTGCCCTTCTAGCCTTGCTTGCTCCAGAGTAGCTGTCCAGGATATATGCCTGGCAGCTAGGTGGTTGGTGGTTAACACATGCAGTAAGCACTACTGCATGGACAGCCAGGTCGGTCAAGAGAGCCATTTTGTCCACTCGGTCTTGCAGAACTTATTGATCTGAGCCCACGACGTAGGAGGTACTCCTGTGATATCCGTTCAAAAGGTGAGGAATCTTTTGTAGAATTATCCATCAAAAGAACAAGTTACTTACCTTTGATAATGCTTTTTCTGGTAGAGACTCCAACTAACGGCAGATTCCTCATCGACCCTCTCACCTCCCCCTTCTGCAAACTGGACTCTTTTTTTCCCCTCCTATCTAAAATGGTCCCAATCCGGAGATCTGCTCACTGATCATGACGATCTGCTGACTGGCTGTGAGTCTGAGGAAACAGAAAGCAACTGACGTCAGCACCCCTGGTTGGCCCTTATATGTGCCTCTGCTCCTCACTTTGAGTGGTGCAATGTCTTTTGAGAACCGCACAACTCCACCTACCAGCGCACAGGAGTACTGCTTTAAAGTTTCTGGATCTCGTCTGTCGCCTGATGAATATTTTAGAACTGAGGAATCTGCAGTTAGAGTATCTACCAGAAAGCGCTTTACCAAAGGTAGGTGGCTTGTTCTTCTGTACATGGAAAAGATCCTGTGGAATGGAAATCATATAGGCAAATGTTGACATAGTAAACTTTGGCATTAAAATATATGTAAAGATGGTAGTGTTTGGAGGAGAGAAGGCCTTGCCTAACTTGGTGCACCCTGACCAACCATATATGCAAAGTAGAAAAGCAGGTGGTACCGTAAATAAGATATATCATTCATAATGTGAGAAGTTTAATAAACTGGCAGTCCTACTTTTTAGGTCTCCTTAACAAATACCATTCACTTTGTGGTGAAAGCTCATGACGTCCTGCAACCCACGACATACACACACTCATACGTTTTCATACACATACAGAAATAGGCTTCTGAACAGCTTCTTTCATCCACTTACTACTGTGGTTTAGCTGGCACTGCCTTTAGAGTTGTCCATCAGTGATTGTATCAGCCCACAGCATTGTACAGAAATAAACATTTGTTAAGGGAAAAATACATTCTACACACATACACTGCTACTGTAAATCTCCCTGTACTTCTGCTGCAGTCTATTTGCTTCTGTGATGTCACCACCATCCCTCCTGCTCACCTGTTGCTCCACAAGGTGCTCTGGGCCTTGTTTGCTCTCCCTTTTTTCCAGATTTGTTTCCAAATGGCCCAGCAACTGCACAATGCTGTTGGGCTTCTTGCTGTGTTTGTGCCCTCCGTGCAAGGGCAGGGCTGTCATGACCCGCAAAGATTTCCTGAGTTACCACAGTGCATAATAACAACTTGACTGGACATTGCTTTCTTACGGTCACCTGCCAGTACTCGATTTGCCAACAGACGTTTCTATGCTGCCATGTTGTTGGAGGCATTACACATCCCCAGTCTGAGCACAGTTGACAGCTCACTCAAGGGAACCCATCAAGGCAGCAGGCAACACGCCCACAAGAGGGTGGCAATTAGAACCCTGCTTTTTGTGGTCATTGTTTGACCTAATCCCTCTTACTTTCCAGCCCTCAAGGGTCTTCAAATCTCTGACATCAAGACTCTGGGATGACCCTGGCACCACATATGTCTCAAGAGATTGGTATATACATCCAGTAGTGCTTGCGAAGCTAAAGCTGGACACTTTGGGCTGGAACTAAAGACTGCATGCAATATAATGCAAAAACTTGGATGCAGTGGAGACATGGAGTGGGTCCCTTTTCTTTTATAGCCAGCGTCCACAGCAAACTTCATAATCCAGGTATACCTCGAAATGACTACCGATTGTTTAATTCTGACGGATACTTCTAACTGCAGATTCCTCACTGTGAATATTTCCAGATGCCAGACTGGATCTGAAAGATTTTTCAGCGTCTGCGTGCTGGTAGGTGGAGTCATGCAGCTCTACTTTGACTCTCTGAAAGTGACAACCAAAACTATACATACGGAGCTCCCATGCATGCTAACATCAGGTCCTTTCTTACGTGGTTCCGGAGTTAGCTCTTCTTTTTTCTCGTCAGTTGACAACAGTAGTTGATTTGTAAAACAGTGCATGCCAAAACCCAACTTATTGGTCAGGGGGCCACCTGGGCTCACATAACCCACTGCCCCTTCTAGGCTTAGCAAATGCTGGTTCCAGTGCTGCCTGCTAACCATCACACTGATACAAGTGCGACATTTTGGGCTAGCTTTAAAAAATATATATATATATCTGGTATGTAAGGGATATTTCATGCCTGAAGACAACAGGCCTTATAGGCAATGTTGTAATCAAATGCCTGTGAGAGAACCCAACAGTCAGCCTTCTTGCCTAAGAGAAGCAGCCCGTTGAAGGGCATATCCATGATTGATGCTTGGACATCACCTGAAAATTCTGTAGCTCTCATCCAAGAAGGCTGACTATCCTGGAGTGCTTTAAAGAGAGTCGAGCAACTGTTCACTATGTCGGCCTTTCTACACCTGCAACTCTATACCGCTAACAATGCCTGGGGCCTCCACAGCAACAGGAGATACTCCAGCTCATTTAAGGTTGTGGCGCATGATTTAGCAGGCAATGAACATTAGGAACATTGGACATTTCAGTCCCGAGTCCAGAGCAACTGCCTCAAAGCAGCTTTAGTTTGCCCGTAGAGAATCCCAACCACCCTGTAGGAAGCAGGATCACTCATTTTCTCCAAGGGTGGCAAGCCGTAATGTCCAACAAGTAGGTTCTGAAGATAGTTCAGCAGGGCTACATCCTTCATTCCTTTCCACCCCACTGTCTTTTCCACCAACATTAGGGTGCCCCTGAGCGAACCAGTATCCATTTTGGTGCAGGAAATCTCGGTCGTTTGGCCAAAGGAGCCAAAGAGAGGGGAACTGGATGCAACTCCTATTATTTCCCGGTACCTTAGAAGGACGGAGCCTTTCATCCTATTTTAGATCTCCGGCCTCTCAATTTCTTCCTGAAATCAGACAAGTTCTCAATTTCTTTCTGAAATCAGACAAATTCAAAATGCTCCCATTGGCCCAAGACTAGGTTGGAGCGCTGAACCTGTAGGATTCCTATTTTCACATGGGTGTCCTGCATTCAGACTGGCATTACCTTATGTTCAAGGTGAGCCAGGAGCATTTTCAATTCTCTGTGCCTCTCTTTGGCATCATCAGCACCCCATAGGTGTTTACTAGAATGAATGGGGTGGTCTCTCCTTATCTTCAGGGGTTGGAAATATTCCATTTTCTGGCTCGCCACAGTAAGTCGTAGACCACCTTCATAGGACGGTGAACCTCCTTACATCTTTTGGGTTCACAATCAATGTGCCAAAGTCACACCTGACTCCTTCACAGAGGCTCTCCTTAATCAAATCCATCCTGGACATAGTGCAATGTAGAGCCTTTCCTGCAGACCGCGTACGGGACATTTGGGCTATGATTCCAATGTTTCAGCCTCTGTCCTGGGTCTCACTGAGGATGACTCTGAGGCTTATGAGCTGACTAGCCTTTTGCTTCCTGCTCGCCAACCATGCCAGGTGGCACATGCTAGATTTGCTGTGGAACCTGACTTTTAAGTGGTCCCAGCACCTATCGAGCTTGTCAGATTTAATCCAGGTTACGTAAGAGATTGCATAAGACCTTCGGTAGTGGCTGTTCACCCACAGGTGGACTAGCAGTAACCCCTCTCCCTGCCTCATCCAGTGGTAACTCATCACTCACTACTGAGTTGTGTAGGCCATCTGGGAGAGGTGGAGATCAGAAGACTCTGATCTCCGTTGGAGACCCGCTTTCACATCAATTTTCAGGCGTTACTGGCTATTTGGTTGGTGTTGAAAGTCTTCCTATCTTCCATCATGAATCATCAGCATTTCCCTGATTGTGAACCATCTGGCGGGAACTTAAAACACCTGAGCAGACGAACTTATCTGGCACTGCCTATCGGATTACAATTGACAGCTAAATCTTGAGGAGGAGCAGGGCGTATTCCTTCACTGAGAAGAGCCCTGGCCAGATCTTTTCGACACTGCAAAGAACGCACTCTGTCAAAACCTTGGCACATTTTAGTTCTCCAGAAGGTGGTCTCTTGGAGACTCATTCCACCCTAAGTAGAGCTCAAGGCTTCTGTATGTCTTCCTGCCAGCCTCTGCTGTCCTGAGTTCTGAAGGACAGGAACGCCTGGGCCCAATTCATCCTTGTGATGCCAGATTGGGCGAGGGGAGTGTGGTACCTGGAACTTCTAACTTCTGGGCATGAGCATATGTTGCCTCAGGTGGATCTTCTGCAGGTTGAGTAGTGGCAGTTGACTGCTTTTGATCTACCTCCCTAGGGTGTGGTAGTTGACTGCGTCTGAACTACTTCCCAAGGCTGTGGATGTTATCCTGGCAGCCAGGTGTCTTTCCCAAAAATGTGTTTACGCAGGACGCTGGGATAAGTTTGTGGCCTAGTGTAATGCTCGTGATACGGACTCATTACTGGCCAGGTTGTTGGATGTGCTACTTATGGTCTTGTGTTTGGCCTAGCAAGGACTTGTGGTGGGCACAGTTAAAGGGTATTTGTCAGCCCTGTCAGTTTTCTTGCAGTTGCTGGACCAACCCTTCCTCTTCAAATCTCCCATAGTGCTTCATTTCCATAAAGGTCTGACCAGCTTATTTCCTTCAAATGTATGTAATTCCGTAGTGGTGCCCCCTTTTGAGTAATTTCACAGTTGTCCCCTTTGCTTGCTGACTCTGAAAACAATCTTTCTCATTTCTATAACTTTAGCCTGTCCCATGCAAGCTCTGTCTGTTCATCCACCTTACACTACTTTCTTTCCAGGCAAGCTGGTGCTAAGGATGTAATTTGTATTTTTCCTAAGGTTGTATCAGCTTTACATGTTGGATAGTATATCATTTTTCAGATTTTCTTTGCCCCACCTCATTCCTCACAAGAGGAGGAGATGCTGCTTCCTTTGGACCCCAAGAGAATTTGGGGGTCTCTAGTTGGCAGAGGTAGGTACCTTTGACAAATAGGGAACCTTGCGTCTAGTCAGGGAAAGGGGTTACACTCCCAAAATAACCCCTGTTCACCCCCTTGGTAGCTTGGCACGAGAAGACAGGCTTATCTCAGTGGCAGTGTGTAAAGCATTTGTGAACACATACAGTAACCCAGTGACACACTACAGATGGACACCACACCAGTTGTATATTAAAAAGAAGTATTTTTATATAGACTTAACACAAGACCACAAATGACAGAAATCCACAATACTGTACTACAAAATTAGTAGAAATAGCTCAGTTCTCTTAAGATGTAAAATGCGACACTTTGAGTTCAATGTACCTTCGGATGCGTAACGCTATACAACGAAAGTGTTGCAGGGAAGGTGATGCATCGGTTCCTTACACGCAAGAACATTGATGCGTCGGATCCCTACGGATGCTTAGGGAGTTGATGCGTCGGTTTCTTACTGCGCTTCCGTGGCGATGCGACCAGCAGCGCCGTGATGCAATGAAGATCCGGTGCAATGAAACAAAGATGACCTCTTCTTCTGGATGCGACACGATGCGTGCACGCCCGACATCCGTGCGGCAACTCAACGATTCTTCTGAGCCGCGGCAGGCCCTGTGACACGCTTCCCGGTGATGCGGTGGCGTCTGATGTGACATCGATCCTCTTCTCCGGCGATGCGCGGCACTTCGGCGATGATGCGACAGCTGCAGTGGCGGCGACATGCTTCTCCGTTGGTGCGGCGGCATCTGATGCGACATTGATCCTCTTCTCCGGCGATGCAACGACACAGGCTGCGGCGGCAACACGCTTCTTCGTGAGTCGCGCTTCCAGCTCCTTGCTACATGCAGTCCCTCAGAAAGCCCAATACAACAGCAGGCACTTCTAAAGAACTCTTGGGGAGCTGGTGGTGAAGTCTGTTGTCCCTGAGACTTCAGCAGGAGGCAAGCTCTATCTCAATCCCTTGGAGATCCTTCACAAGTTGAATGAAAGTAGCACAAAAGTCCTTTCTCCTATGTTTGGCAGTCAGGCAACCACTGCAGGCCAATCACTCACGCTTAGGCATAGTCTCTCTCAGTCTCACTGGTTCCTCTCCTCAGCAAAGGTTTCTTCTTGTTTCCCAAAGTGATCTAAAGTTATGTGGTCTGGGTCCCCCTTTTTTATGCACAGTTTCTCTTTGTTCTCCAAGGGCAGAGAGGGCTTTGCCTACTCCAAACCAGTTCTGGTCAGTCCTGGAGCACTCTGTTTACATGACTCCTTCTTTCCTTTCACAGTGCAGGACAGGGACATCAGATGCACCACAGGAGGTGGAGCCAGCATTGTGGAGGGAAGGCACAGCCCAATTCAGTTCCCAGGTGCAACTTCTCCCTCTCATCTACATGCAGATCTCTCTATTCAGCCCTGTGCTGACTCATCCTGTCTCCTGGAATCCCCCAGCCCCCGTCACTCAAACTCCAGACAAGGAATACACAACCTAGCAGAGGCAGGCTTGGATGGTTAGACAAGAAAATGTCTACTTTCTAAAAGTGGTACTTTCAAACACAGACTGTTAAAATCAACGTCATTATAATATGTATTTCATCATTCTGTATTGAGGCATACTAAACTCTAATTTCTACCTGGTTCCCTGAGTCAGTTAGGGTTATAAGATGTAATAATGAAACTGCCCATTCTGGCCTATGGGGAACAAGTAGCCTTGCAATAGTGAAAAACTGAAATGGCTGTAATTCACTATTAGGACATGCCACACACACCAGAACATGTCCTAACTTTTACCTACAATGCACCCTGCCCTTTTGCCTACCATAGGGGTGACTAATATGCAGAAAAGGGAAGGTGTAGGGACTGGCAAGTGGGTGCACTTGTCCAGTCAACATGGCAGTACCAGACTGCACACAGGCTCTGCAATGGCAGACCGGAGACGCACTTTTACAGGCTGCTTCTGTGGGTAGCACAGCCAGTGCTGCAAGCCCACCAGCAGCATTTGGTTTACAAGCCCTGGGCACACTCAGTGCACTGTATTAGGGTCTGACAAGTAAACCAAACTGACCAATCATTGAATCACTAATCCATACATCAATTTACCACAGGGAGCACTTGCACTGTGGCACTGGACAGCAGTGGCACAGTGCCGAAAGCATCTATAACCAGCAAACCCACATGAGGCAACAGCAAAAAATGGAAGGGAGACCCACGCCAAGGTGCCAGGTGTAACACTGTTCCCTCCAGCTGAAATGTGGGGATATCACTCATTATGAGATGTCTAACTATACAGTGGCTGCAGCGAACCGAGTCATGTTTGGTATTAAACAAGTTGGAATCAATCATACCCCAAGGGGACCCCCATGCTCTCCCGGTAACAGCCTTTCAGAGTCAGCAAGCAAGCTAGTGCTGCTGCTGACCACAGACACGATTCTGCCCTCCTGCTGCTGAGCCAAGCTCGAGCAGGGAAGGAATAAGAATAGGTTTCCTGTCACAGGAAGGAGTGACCACCTCCCAGACAAGACTTAATGTATTGGGGGGGGGGGGGGGGGGGGGGCGCTTACCAACGCCAGCAGACTGCTTTGAAGGGCACATTTGGTGCCCTAATTGCATACTCCAGTTTGAACCTGTTCAGAAACCCTTGGTTCCCACTCTGGTGCGAAATTGAGCATAGGACATAGGAGTATCCTCCCCTCTGTCCTGCCCCTCCTCTGGGAGGGACCCCTAAGTGTTACCAACCTTTTCCTTAGGGTACTTAAAGGCTCCCCTGTGGATGCGTCCTTAGATTCGTCATGGGAAAAGACTCAATCCTGAAACTACATCGCTCTTCAGTCGTCTGGACTCTTGGACTCCATTGGACTTCAACCGAAACTGTACCAGGGAAGGCAGACTCCTGCTGCTCCTGGTCTCGCTGTTCAAGTCTTCATAATCTGTGTCTGTGCTTCATCCAGGTTCTTCCACAGACCTTTGGGCTTCAAGGACTCCTGAAGAAATTTCCCTTGGAATGAAGGAGTCACTCCCCTGCTTCTGCAGGCACTGCAACCAAGCTGACCGGTCTACTGCTCCTGTCGTCCTACGGACTTACCGAGGCCCAGCACACAGCTAGTGGCTCTGCAGCTCCTGAGAGGCCTGACCTGTCTTCTCAGTAATTTTGAGGACAGTATCCCTCGTCTGGGCCACCAGGACCAAACCCTGTGCACTGAGTTGACTTGCCGTTGCCAAGGCTTGTTGGCTCTGCACTCCTGAGATGTTCGTGCAACAAGAAGCACCAGCCTCTAGCACCTCATCCCTCGAAGATCAGCGTCCTCACTGCATCCTCTGCACCTTCTTTGTTGAGCTGCTTGAGGGCCTCTTGCGACTCCTGTGCCTTCGGCCTGTGAGTCCTCCTGAGGGTCTTCTCTTGCTTCAGTGGGAACCATTGCTTGCACGGGGCCTGCTCTGACTCCTGATGTCCGTGAGTCCCTTTGACCTTGCTGGCCCCAACATTTCTCCCTTTTCGTCTTCCACGTCAGTTGCGGCTACCAAGGCTTGTTGGTGCTCCCGCCGGACCAACCACCTACTCACCGAAATCTGACATGGGACAGCTCGTGCCCGGATCCTGGTCTTCTTCCGCATAGCCTGGTCCTCACAGCTGCAGCGACAAGGTCACTGTTGACTCTTCCGAACCAACCCAACATCAGTGGGCATTGTGTTTACGTGCCTCCTGGTCACCTCTGAGTGGCATGGACTCTGTCCACTCTGCTTGTAGGTTCTTCACTTCCATAAATCCACCCTTGGAATCCACTGGACTCCTTCACAGTCTTCTCAAGAGGCATCTTTTTCGAAGTCGAGCATTGTTGTCTACTGCAGATTCCGACGTCCCTTCACCCCTATGGTGCAGGTAAACTGGTTCCGGGGGGCATCCACAGGTGAGGTGGCTCTCCAACCTTCTGTCTTCCTAAAGGTTTCTTAAGGGTCCTCAAAGAAGGTACTTCCTCTTTAAAACTGCAACCGCAACTTCTCAATTGACTTCCATTGGGCATGCAGCTTTGTTTCCACTCTGCACACAGCCTCCGTGGGGTTCCTGAGTACTTACCTTGGGAGGTTCCTTGTGTCCCCGGCTCCTCTGAGTCTTTTGGTCCAAGTCCCATTCTCCTTTGCAGTTTGCATTCTACTTTCTTAATATATGGTTTGATCTCCCCCTAGAGACCACTGTATTTTGTGCTACTTATCTTATTGTTTTTCAAGTGTTCTTGTGTATTGTGTTGATACCTCTGGGTATGAGCTATACCAATGTGATAGTGATATTGTGTGTGTAATAAATAGACGTATTTTTGCTAAACACTATGTGGTTTCGTTTCATCTAACTTACACTACAGATTAAACTGGCAAAACAAGTTGCTTAACACTCCTTTAAGATAAGCCTCCTACAATCTGCTATGTGATAGTGAAGAAGCAGCCTCCAGAGGGACTTAAAGACTCATTTCACAGGGCCAAGGCTGATACCACCACACTGGCACAAGAAGTACCTGTCCTGAATATCTGGTCATCCTGCGAAGTGGGCACCAGTGCACATGTTCACATAGCACTACTGCCTTGCCAGCCATGTCCACCGGGAAGGGCGTTTTGGTAGTTAGTGCCTGCAGGACTTTTTTGTCTGAGCCACTCCCTAGAGCCACCACCTTGGAAGGTACTGATTTGGTATCTATTCACAAAGTGAGAAATCTACAGTTAGAATTATCCATCAGAAGAATAGTTTACTTACCTTTGGTAAGGTTTTTTTTCTGGTGGATACTTTATCAGCCGTAGATTGCTCACTGACCCCCCACTTCTTTGGTCTGAAGACCAGACTCTTTTGCCATCTAAAAAGGTCCTAGTTCTAGAGATCTACACACTGGTGTATTTGATTGCTAATAAACAAGTGCGTGGCCAATGTTTAGAAAGAAACTGACATCTGATAAAGACTTCTAGCTGATGATTCCTTAAATTTTGATTTTTCTCCAGGTGTCAGACTGGATCCGGAAGTGTTTCTCGAGCAATGCCCCTGCCCACTGGTAAGTGGTGTTGTCTGTGCCGGAAGTGATGTGCGCAGTGCCAATATAGGCGCCACCCCAGCATGTTGACATCAGTTCTTTTCTTTCTGTGCCAGTCAGTGCAGATCAAAAGTCGGACACCTTGGATCCACAGATGGATCCGGACCGGCACTGGTCATGCCAACTCAACTTTTCCAGGTACAGATCCTGATGCTGACCCCGTCCCCATTCTGATCTCTGACACGGAGCTGGAGGGGCATCGTCTAACTCTAACTGAAGCCATGCCTTCCAGTCAAGAGCCTGAGCCCTATTCTTATGGGCTAGGACTCGGAGGTTTAGGAGGGGTCACTGGGCTCTGAAGAATACCAGCCTTTTGACACCGGGCTGGATACCTCTCCAAATACTGGCATGCTTTTTCCCCTGACCGTGGCTACAGAGGAGGAAACCTTTGCAATTCCGGTCTGCGACGCCGCCTTTAGGGCCGCTCTCCCGGACGTCATTAGCACAGAGGCTCTTGGCTGTGCGAATTTTAATGTGGTAGGCGACCTCAACCTGCATTTTGACAGTATTTCTCAACCCTCCATTAAGAGCTGCCTAGCCGATCTAGAAGCCTTGCAGCTCCTACAGAGAGTGTCATCCCCCACCCATTCAGGCGGGCACACACTGGACCCGTTCTTCACCACCTTAGAGGACATCACCATATGTCCACCTGTCCAGCTAACATGGATGGACCATATGCTGGTGAAGGCAACTATTCCCGTGGCAGATCCTCTTTTTGTGACACAAAATAAAACCTCTCTTTCTCGCCAGTGGGGTAAATTAAAACTAGAAGACTTCTACTTTCTACTAGGAAAGACACCCTTACCTCCCTTTTCGGATGTTGACTGTGGGTATGACTCATTCTGCATCTGGATTGGCACGGCCTTGGATTCTCTTATTCCCCTGGTACGTTCCAAGTGCCGGACTAAGGCTCATAGCCCATGGTACGATGAGACCTTGGCGTCTCTTAAGAGAGAGTGTAGGCAAGCAGAAAGGCGATGGAGGAAAGCCTATGACCCCGCGCTCAAAACCTGCTACCTTACTTTAACCAAGGCATATCATAGAGCAGTCTGTCGAACACGTGCCGCATATTATGCGCAGGAGTTTCGGAACAGCCCTAACCCCTCTAAACTAATCTTCAAGGTCCTAAAGGACCTTACGACTAAGAGGGCTTCTGCAGCAGAAATTTGCACAGACTCTCACTGCGAGAGTCTGGCCTCTTTCTTTGTGCAAAAGGTACAAGCAATCTATTGCACCTTTCCAACTATCATGCACCGTGCGGATTCAATCGACTGTCCAAAGGGCAATGATATGACCCTGGATATGCTAGCCCCCCTTTCTGAGGAGGGTTTTGATCTATTGAGCCAAAAAATCAAATCCGGTTCTCCTGCAGACCCCCTCAAACCGGCCCAGTTTAAAAACATGCAGGTAACATGTCGTTCACCCTTGCTGGCCCTTATCAGCATGTCACTGGCCTCAGGGATTGTGCCCTCCAAGTGGAAGCAAGCGGTAGTCACACCCATCCTAAAAAAGCCTACCCTAGATCCTTTAAAACCCGAGAACTATCGCCCCATCTCACTGCTGCCGTGGGCTGCTAAAGTCACCGAAGCCCACGTGAATGGGATCCTGGCCGATCACCTTGCCAAAGCTAACATCTTGGATCCCACGCAAAATGGTTTTCGTGCAGGCTACAGCACGGAGACTGCCTTGTTATACATGGTCGAACATCTGCGCTCTGTGCTGGACACCGGACGAACAGCGGCACTCTTGTTGTTAGATCTGAGTGCCGCCTTCGATACGGTGTCCCACGAGATCCTGTTGCAGCGGTTAGAGGAAGCGGGGGTCAGGGGTGTGGCTTTAGGATGGTTCCGCTCCTTCCTTTCCAACAGATCTTTTCAGGTTGCGATACCACCCGGCAAATCCACCTCTCACCCGCTCACCTTGGGGGTCCCACAGGGATCATCTTTGAGCCCCACTCTATTTAATCTATATGTAAGACCGCTGGCTGCGGTAGTCAAACGCTGGGGCCTGACAATGGTGTCCTATGCGGATGACACGCAGTTGGCGGTCGCATTAAGTGAGGACTCAGCTGTGGACGCCCTCAACTTCTGTGAGGGGCTACGTGCGGTGGCCAATTGGATGAACCAAAATTGTCTCCAATTGAACACAAAGAAGACAGAGGTGATGGTGGTCGGTAAGCAACCTGGATGGTGGAATGACAACTGGTGGCCCCCCGAGCTAGGAATGATCCCTTCTCCTGCTATGGAGATAAAAAATCTCGGGGTCTGGCTAGACCCTACACTTAGTTTTACCTGCCAGACTAAGAGGGTGGCTGCCTCCTGTTTTGGCATAATCAGGGGTATCAGGCCGGTGCTTAAATTTTTCGATGCCCCTACTAGACAGCTTGTGGTACAGGCCTCTGTACTATCTAGGATAGATTATGCCAGTGCTCTGCTATCAGGTACGAACAAGGCAGAACATATGCGGCTTCAACGAGTGCAGAATGCCGCCGCAAGAGCGGTATTAGGGTTGCCCAGACGTTGTTCAGTGTCCAGAGCACTGCAATCGCTCCATTGGTTGCCTGTTGCTCAGCGGATCGAGTTCAAGGTGCTCTGCCTGGCCTTTAAAATTCTGAAAGGCACGGCCCCACCTATTCTGATGAACTTACTGACCCCATATGTTCCCTCTCGATCCTTGAGATAGATGGGCCAGAATTTCTCTATTGTCCCACGCTTTCGGCTGAGTAGGATTGGAGGCCGCTCCTTTCGAGTAGTAGCCGCCAAATTATGGAACTCGCTTCCTAGTGAAATTCGAGCTCTGGAAGATTTGTTCCAGTTCAGGCGTGCCATCAAAACTCTTCTTTTTAATAAAACTTCCTGATCCTGTTTCATTTGTGTGATGTTATGTATACTTTCCTTGGCGCCAGGACGCCCCTTTGCTGGGGCAGCTGTGCGCGGTACAAAAACCATTAACATAACATAACATAACAATTGGGGTAGGGAGGGCAGCCAAGGTCCTGGATCTTAGCCTACCCTCTGTGACAGTCAAGGCAAACCTCTTGACTGTGGTGCTTGAGCTGGTAGTGACCCCCATCACAACTGCTACTCGCATTTAATGCACACCTTACCGATGTCCTGCTTGGGATCTGGTCCAAGCCCACCAAAGTGGCTCCTGTGAACAGGACAATTGTCTGCCGCCACTGCTCCTCCCCAGGGGACCCCAACTTTCTCACATAGCACCCTACCCCAGAGAGCTTGGTGGTCCAAGCCTCCACTTCCTATGTAAATCCTGGCGCATTCCCAACCGCACCACGGGATCGGAAAGATGAAAGGCTGGAAACCTTAGGGAAGAAGCTGGATTCTTCCATCATCCTGCGCAGTCTGTGAAAACTGTATGCCTTTTGGCCAGTTATCCCCACACACTTTGGGATACGGCTGCACTGGAGGAGGCCCGGTAGTACTCTCCCAGGCTGTTGCCAATGGGAAGGAGGCAGCTATGTTCATGATAACGTGTGGACTGGACACCACTGACTCACTGGGCAGATCGGTTCTGTCGTCAGTGGCCTTGCGGCGTGACGCCTGGTTAAGGACAACTGGCTTTTCTGGAGATGTCCAAGCATTGCTTATGGACATGCCCTTTGATGACTCCTGTCTCATTGGAGACAAGGCAGAGTTGGCATTAGAGCGCTTTAAGGACAGCAGGGCTACAGCCAGGTCCTTGGGCTTTTCCATGGCCCCTCGTAGCCCCCAATCCACCTTTCGAGCCTTTTGTAGCCACTGAAGGGGCTTCCAGTCGTATCTATACTCTCCCAGCCACCGTGGCGTGCAAGCTTTCCAGCCTCTGCGTGGCCGAGGACACAGTACCCACAGACCGCCAGTCCACCACTCCTCCGGCAGCCGAAGCCTCCAAACCCTTATAGTCTGCTCTCTTACCATCATCGGCACCCAGTGGGGAGCAGGATTTGCCATCACCTGCCCGACTGGTGGTCTATAACATCAACCCTGTGGATTTTGCAGACCGTTCGATGCTGCTACTACCTCCCCGTCATGATTACTCCTCCCTTAATGCCACCTCCTTTACGACAAGCTATCCGCTCTCCACTGATAGCTCTCTTGCCCAAGGAACCTATGTAGAGGCTCAGACACCAGAAGTGGGTTGTAGTTACAATCCCTGGTACATCCTGGTGCCCAAAAAATATGAAGGTCTTCGTCCTCTCCTAGACCAGAGCGCTCTCAATTTTTTCCTCAAGAAGGAGAAATTCAAAATGCTCTTGCTCTCTCAGGTTCTGTCTGCCCTGGGGCCGGGTGACTGGATGTTAGCATTGAACTTGCAGAGTGCATACTTTCACATCCCCGTCCTGCCTGCCCATAGGCGTTACCTGTGCTTCACAGTAGTTCAAGAGCACTTTCAATTCACCATGCTCCCTTTTGGGCTCACCATCGTCCCTCGGGTGTTCACCAAGGTGATGGGGTGGTTGCAGTCCATCTGCGAAGATCAGCGGTGTCAGTCATTCGTCTATCTCTGCGACCGGTTGTTGAAGGCAGGCTCACCCCAGGTTGTCATCTCCCATCTGCAGATTACAGTGGACCTCCTGCACTTCCTGGGGTTCACTATCAGTGTGCCTAAATCAGTAAACAGCCCTTACTACGAATCAGTCACCCCGCATGTTGTTACAACGCAGTTGTTACAACGACCGCATTGTAACAATGCATACCATTACCCCGCAAGTCGTAACAACGACTTGCGGAGGGGGAGAAGGTGTTGGATTTAAAATCCAACACCTTCCCTACTGTCTGTATTTACTGGAGTTGGAACAGTAAATTATACTATTCCAACATCCAGCGCACCCCTCCGCAAGTTGTTGTTACGACTTGCTGTGTAATGGTATGCGTTGTTACAACATGTGGGGTGACGGCAAGCGGAATAAAGAGGCATATTCGCCTAAATCTCTCTCAGATGTTCCCTTTCATCGTAGCTGTTCTGGACACGAGTCAGTTCCAAGCTTATTCTCCCGAACAGCGAGTCCAGGATATTCAGGTTATGATTCCGATGTTTCAGCCTCTATCCTGGATTTCGGTGAGACTGACTCTGTGGCTGTTGGGCCTCATGGTCTCCTGATCTTGTTGGTTAAGCATGCCTGGTGGCATATGCAGGCTCTGCCGTGGAACCTGAAACTCCACTTGGGCACGAGCTTAGAGGAAATCTCACTGATGCGGTCCAGATCTCGGAAGGAACTGCAAGAGATCTGTAGTGGTGGTTGACGAACCGCAATTGGGTCAATGGCAGACCCTTCTCCCTTCCCCAACCAGAGCTCACAGTTGTGACAGATGTCACTTCTGGGGGGGGGGTGGCCAACTGGGAGAGGTGGAGACCAGGGGACACTGATCTACTGCAGAGTTGGGGCTCCACATCAGTTTCGAGCGATTCTGTTGGCATTGAAGGCATTTCTTCCATCTGTCAGTGGGAAGTTAGTGCAGGTGTTCATTGACAACACCACCGCTGTGTGGTATTACAACAAGTAGGGCGGGTGGGGTCGTGGACCCTTTGTTTAGAGTCCCTGCATCTCTGGACATGACTGGAACAGCAGGTCATACCCCTGATGGTTCAACACTTGGCAGGTTCTCTGAACACCAGGGCGAACTAACTCAGCCGTCGATGCCTAGCGGATCACGGATGGTATCTCCAGTCTCTTTCAGCAGTGGTGAGAGCCTTGGTTAGATCTGCTGTCCTCAGAAGAGAACGTGCAATATCTGATAGAGGCATCTAGCCGCATATTTATTAACTTAGAATATCCCCAGGTGTGAGACTGGATCCGGAAATTTTTTGCAGCAGCAAATTTGTGCGCCGGGGTACAGCGCCACTTGGTACCTCCCTGACGTCGTCCACGTACGTGACCTCAGCGAGGTCATATAAGTCGCTCCCGGCTAGCTGACGTCAGTTTCCTTCTTTTCTGCGTGCAACGCGGATCCGGAGTGAGCTCCTCTGGCATGTTTTCAGGCTTCATTTGCGACGCTTTGCGTCTGAAACAGTGTGCGATGCCTTCGGGCTTTATATCTTGTAATTCCTGTTAACAGCAAATGTTCGTGACTGACCCACATCTTATTTGTATGTGGTGTCTGGGGGAGCACCATGACTCCACGTACTGTGAAGCCTGCCAACGTCTGAAACCTAAGTCTCGACGGGAGCGCCGCGTGAAGCTTCTCCCAGCATGGCTGTCCCGGTCGGAGTCATCTTGCCTCCCGACCGCATCGTCGACTGCAGGTCCTTCTTCTGTTCGGTTCCCCCGTTGATCGCCCTCTGGGGTCCTAGGCTGTCTTTCTCCACTTGGTAAGTCAAGGCGCTTGTTGCCTAGGTCAGCGACCTCACCTTCTTCTGTTGTCAGGGGCACTGGTTCCCAGAACATCCCGGATGTGCGTTCCCAACAGTCGCCCCCCCCCTTCTACCCGCCCTTTACGGGTGTGGGGTTGACTCTGGGCCAAATGGAAGCCTATGCTACGGCTTTGCAGGCCTCCCTTGGGTCCTCTCCCGTTCCTGAGGCGTCCTCAGGACCTCCACTTCTTGTGGGTTCTCCGATAGACTCGCCGGTGGGTTTGCCCCCGGCGCCGATTCAGCCTTTGCCACCCAGGAATGTCGGAGATGTGGTGTCTTTAGGGCGCAGCCCAGCTGGGTCCCCCTCTGTGCTCCACATGGAGTCGTCGGGCCGCGGCCCGGCTGGGTCCCCCTCTTCGACTCACGGCGCCTCTGCCGCGTCGCATAGCCCAGCGGGGCTCCCTGTCGCACTGCAGATTGTTGCCGGTGCTCATAGAACAGTTACCAACAAGGAGCTTAGAGGGAAAAATGGTCATAGGTCGCCCTCCACTCAATTATACATTCAAAAAACAAGACCTAGACGAATAGGCATATAACATTCAATCACTTATTGGTGTACCATCGAGTGCAAACCTTTTGTGTTTCAGTTGTGAAGACAACGATTGTCTTGATGCAGTGGCTTAAAAATCTGTAACGCCCTGAAGAAATTGCCCAAAATCCGAAGGGGCAATGAAACATGTCGGCAGCAAGTGGAGTATTGGCTAGATAGGTATTAGCCACTCGCACTTTTTTAACACTCCACAACCAACACGATAGTGACAGAATAAAGCTAAGTTCCGTGTTGTTCGTGGTCTTTTACGTATTTGTTGTGTGACACGTACTTGTGTTGTCTGTTACCCCTACACACTGCATTCCCTCACAAACACAGTTCTTGTTTGTTTTGTGGACACTCATCTTTCTTTGGAACTTGATGGCGTCAATGATGAGATCAGGGCAATCCTGGTGAGTACCTGCCAGTTTCCCGTTGGTGGTTCGCCCGTGAGGTGCCATCTCGCTCACACACATTTTTTTCTAAACTCTTTTCATTTACCTTTTTTGGCACTTAGATGTGGGTTATCCGTTGTCTCACAACTGTTTTGTTTTTCAAGGGCTTGGGCATTTTTTCTAAACTATGGCATAATTTGGATGTACCTCCTACCTCAGTAATTAAAAGAGAGGAGTATTGGGCAAAAAGGTTTGCACTCGATGGTACACCAATAAGTGATTGAATGTTATATGCCTATTCGTTCTAGGTCTTGTTTTTTGAATGCCGGTGCTCATAGCCCTGACTTGAGCACACCCCAGCCTTCCGGGCCGGCGGATGCCTGTACGGAGCCGGGGTCGGCGCCGGAAGATTGCTTCCCCGGGACGGCGCCGGAAGATTGCCTCACCGGCCACGGCACCCTCTCCTTCAGAGGGGGAGCTAGTCATAGTTTTGGCGCCGGATGATGCTGACTCGACACCAGAGGCTGCTGAGTTGGCGTCTGACCAGGCACAATCGGCGCCGACACTCATCGTTTTGGTGTTGTGTCGACGCCGCGTTCTGGACTCTTCTATAGGGGCCTCGGGAGAGAGTTTGGCGTCGCCCTCCCGCCCGGCGTCCCCGGAGCTCGTCTTACCAGTGCACTCCTTGGAACTTGTGGAGCCTCCTCAGGAGCTCCCAGATCCAGCAGGTGGTTCGTCTCCCCAGGAGCCATGTCAGGATCCTCATTCTTCCATGGGGGTTCTTTCCGTGCGGCATTGGGCGCACCCTCAGTGTCTTGGGAGGGTCAGCCTACAACCCTGCCCCACTGAGGAGCTGTTTTGCCCTCCGTGGAGGGCTACCGAGGCTGGTGCAGCTTTTTTGAGAGTGGTCTCTTTGGCCACCCCCGTTTTGAATATACAACCCTCTTTTACCCCTGTGTCTGTGGACCCCTTGCTTGAGGTCCTCCACCGTGGGTCCGGCAATGTGGAACCGTTTTTGCCTTTTGAGGCATCGATTTATGATGCCCTCTTGGGTCCGACCTGCTTCAGGTGACCCGGTGGCTCGTTCAGTTTCGCACAGTCACCCGCCAACTCCTCATGATCCGGTCTGTCTTTTTGTTCATCCTGATGCGCAGGGGTTTGTGTTGCAGACTGCCTTTCCTTGTCTGCCCCCTCTAACGCTTCCTCCCTCTCTGGAGTCCAGGTGGCTTGAATCCTGGGGTAGGAACGTCTTTGCATCCACTAGTGCTGCTCTTCGATCCTTAAATACAGTGTGTGTGTTGGCTAAGGCTACCTCTGCCCTGTGGGACTCTGCAGACTCTTTGCTTACTGCCCCCTCCAAAGGTGCACGTGCTGATCTCCTTCACTCCATCCGGGATGGCCGCGACCTTGCCGAATTCACCATCCGTTCAGCTTTAGATACTGCTGATTCTTTGTGCGGAACCATGGCGAGTTCTGTTGACTTAAGGCGTCACGCTTTGTTGCAAGATAGTGTTTTCCCCCAAAATATCCAGGAGCGTTTGGTTGATGGGGTTTTGCTCTTTGATGCTCACGCCAAGTCGGTGGTTCACTTGCTTCTGGCGGGCTTTCTTCCTCCCACTTCGGTCCTTTTGGGCCTGTCTTCTGTGGTGGTACTTTTTCATTTTGCATCCTTTAGATGCTCTCTATGTTTAACATGGGCAGTGAGCCTTGCGTCTTTTTTTTTTCTTTGGTCAAGGGTGCTTACCCTTTTATTGCCATCCCTTGGATGTGTTTTGCTTTCAGCCGCCTGTTGGCCTTCTGTGGCCATGTTCTGCAAGTTGCCATAGGGGCCTCATTGCTTCTGCTTACTGGAGTGATTTCCCAAATTGATACATGCTCCCTTTTTGGTGTTCGACGCTGTACGTGTCTTTTCTGGAGTATTGGTCTCGGATTCTGAGACTCTTGCTACCATTCGCTGACTTGCTGTTTTTGGCACCTTCCTTCGAATATGCCCTTTTTTTCAAATTTTCACCTACTCTTGTTACAAAGCTACGCCTGCGGGACAGTTTTATTCCTGGCATTGGTCATTGCCTACTGCCTGCAAGCCTACATTGTGGGTTGTTTCCCACTTTGGCTTCATGCTGCCCGGCCGGGCACTCTTATACTTCCTGTGTAAGCCATTTTAAAGTCTCTTTGGCCGTTTGCCTGTTGCATATTTCTACCTGCTTTGGCGGGTTGGGGATTGATGCGAATTGCCCCTTATTACCCTTTTGGTGGTAGGGTGTGCACTTGGTGTGTTTCTTGTCCCGCTGGCTATTCCCAACGCATTGCTCAGGTTATAGCTCTTGCCTTTGGGCTCTTGACACCAGCTCCTTCCGCTTCCTTCTTTAGGCTAGTCTGTTAGGTGCTGGCTACAGCTCTTCATGTTAATTTCAAGCTTGGGTCAGTGCACTCATTGTGTGCCATTAAGCAGCGAGTGGTCCTTCTTCCTCTCTCTTTCTTGCTCTGGTATAGGGCTCATGCTGTTCTACCTGTAATTTTTTATACGGGTATGGTGGGGTGCCATTCTAGCATGTTTTTAGGATGTCTTCTATCCTGTTATTTCTGCTCTTCGAGCTGCTTGGGTTGCTGTCTGGCTGTTCTGCCACAGCTTCCGCCTCCTAATCCGTCACTCTGTTGCCGGATCAGATGTTTGGCGCTTCCTATTGTTCTGTCGCAGACCCGCCTCCCTTTTGGGGTATGGCTGTGGTATCTATTCTAAGTTAAGAAATTTGCAGCTAGATGTCTCTATCAGATGTACAAGTTACTTACCTTCGGTAACAATATATCTGGTAGAGACGTTGTTTAGCCGCAAATTCCTTAACGCCCACCCAGCCTCCCGGTTCTGCGAGAATCTTGTCTAGTGGTGTTCTCCGCTGGCCTCTTCAGTTGCCATTCGGTTATATCTCAAAGGGGTTCAGATTGTTGCACTCCCCTTGGTGCTTTCATATACATTTAAGCTCTGCTGAGGGGCTTCTTTTCTGTTATATGGTGCCTTTGATTCACGAGGAGATTCGTTTTCCTCTAGTGTCTCATTCTCTTCCGTCTGCTCTACTACCGCGGGGTCCTGATCTCCTCGTGGTCATCCTCTTTGGGGGTCGGTTGTGCTCTGTTTCCTACCTCTGTTTTTATAGGGGAAAGGCCAGTCTTCTTATGCTTCCTACAGTGGACTGTCGTTCTTTCTGTGTTCCGTTCTTAGTGGATGGCACAGTTCCACATGGCACTATCAGTCTATTTCTGTCAGTTGAGATGTTCTTCCCCTGTTGCACTCGGGAAGGGGCCTCCGCTTAGCTTGCGGGGCTCTTTCTCACAGCTTCCGGGGCTCTTTTTCACAGCTTCCACTTATATGTGTAGGTGGTGTCTATTCTGTCTTTAAGATGGGGTCTTCAACCATCCTCCTCCTTCATTCACAACTTTTTCATTCCTCGCACACTGTTACCATACTTTCACAATTTTTGGTTGGTGGCTCTGTGTTGTCCAGCGGAAAAGTTTCTCCGAAGAAAACTGACGCAAGCGCGCTGGGAGAGACTTATAGGACCTCGTTGACGTCACGTACGTGGACGTCAGGGCGGGGTCGTGTGGTGCTGTCCCCCGGCACGCAGATGTGTTGCTGCAAAAAAATTCCGGATCCAGTCTCACGCCTGGGGATATTCTAAGTTAAGGAATCTGCGGCTAGACAACGTCTCTCACAGATACATTGTTACCGAAGGTAAGTAACTCGTACGCCAGCATACTGCCTGCAGGAGTTTCTAAGGGGGCTATCGCTCTGCGACGCTTTTCGTTGCGGGTGGAGCTCAGGCCGCTGTACGCCTTTCCACCCATACCACTCCTGCCCAGGGTACTGAAGATGATCAGGGACGATCAGGCCCAAGTCATTCTTACGGCTCTGTTCTAGGCTAGGAGAGTCTGGTATCCAGAGCTTCTGAAAATGAGTATTGGTCCTCCGATCAGGCTGATCCTTTGGGAGGATCTTTTGTTGCAGCAGCAGGGGAGGGTCCTAAGCCCACACCTGTCAACTCTGCACCTCCATGCATGGAGATAGAGCGGCGGCAGTTGATGGCTTTTGACCTTCCACCCGAGGTAGGCAAGATTATTTTGGTGGTCAGGCGGCCCTCCAATAAGAAAAGGCACGCCTGCCAGTGGCATAAATGTATATTAAACTGTACAGAAAAGTCTGTTGACCTTCTTTCTTCTTCTCTTTCCACTATTCTATTCATTCTAACCCTTGCCCAGCAGGGCTCTGCTTTGGCAACGCACAAGGGTTATCTTTCCGCTCTATCCGTTTTTTAGCGGCTTCCAGACCAACCTATATCCATTTAGGTCTCCGATCGTATATAGGTTTCTGAAAGTACTGGCTCCCTTGTTACCACCCTCGCCCTTTGTTATTCCACATTGGGACCTTAATTTGGACCCCCCCTTACCTTTTGTGTGCTCCCTTCGAGCCTTTACACAACTGTCTTATCAGGCTGCTTACCATCAAGACAGCCTTTCTAGTGGCGATAGCATCTGCCAGGAGGGTAAGTGAGTTACATGCGCTATCTTGTACACCTCCATACATGATGTCTTATCCAGACAAATAGATGCTTCATTTTTGCCAAAGGTTCTGACCCCATTCCATCTGGGTCAATCCATCACACTACCAACCTTCTTTGCTCCCCGCATCGCTGTACGGAAGAGGAGCGTCTTCACCGCCCACACCCAAAAAGAGGGTTGTTCTACCTTGACCGCACTAAAGAGTTTCGGGTGGACAACCAACTCTTTGTGGGGTATGTGGGTGCTAAGAAGGGGCAGACAGTGCAGAAAATGACTTTCTCTCGCTGGGCCCTTTTCTGCATTAAGATCTGCTGTGCCCTAGCCAAGAAGCAGCCCCTTGAGGGATTAAGGACCCATTCCACCAGGGAAATGTCTGCAACTACGGCCTTAGCTTGGGCTGTCCCGAGTTCTGGGCATCTGTCAGACAGCAACATGAGCATCTCTGCGCACGTTTGCCAAGCATTACTGCCTGGGCAGTCGGGTCCGCAGGGATGTGCATTTTGCCCGTTCGGTCCTGCAGGACTTCCTACTGTAAGGTATTGGTCCGCAACCCACCACTGGGAAGGTATGGCTTGGGTATCTCATTCAATGGTAAGGAATCTGCAGCTAGAAGTCTCTATCAGATGAACAGTTACCTTCGGTAACGCATTATCTGGTAGACACTCTATCTAGATGCAGATTCCTTAAGGTTACGGTTATCAAATCTTATAAGATTGATATTATAAACTATGCGGACGACACTCAGCTGATCCTCTCCTTTGAGGGTGTGGACTCGACACCGCTGGAGGTGTTTCATGAGTGCTTGTGGGATACGGCTGGCTGGCTACAGAACAATTCCCTACAATTTAATGCTGGCAAGACCGAGGTGCTCTTCTGTGCAGGGAACAGGATTTCTCATCAATTCCCTGGTAATTTCTGGCCTCCGGAACATCTATCAATGTTCGCCCAGTTAAAACTGTCCGTAATCTGGGTATTATGCTGGATAATAAGCTTACCAGGGAAGTTCAGGTTGCGAAAACAACAACCTGTTGCTTTGCAATCAATAGGTCCCTTCGGAAGATCTTGCCTTTACTACCCTCCCACGCGCGTGCTCTAGTGGCTGGATGCACAATCCTGAGTAGGCTCGATTATTGCAATGCCCTCTTACTTGAATCTCCCAGCTTCCTGATGGATAGACTTCAAAGAATTCAATCAGCTGCAGCTAGGTTAGTTTTAGGGCTGCCTCGAAGATCGTCCGCATAAGCAGCTCTGGCTGAACTACATTGGCTTCCTCTTAGGCAGAGAGTTCAATTTAAGTCCCTCTGCCTCGTTTTTAAAGCTCTTCATGGGTTAGGACCCCTAGCTATGCAATCAAAATTTGTTTGGTACACTCGCACTAGACTGCTTCGCTCCTCATCGGCTAGACTGGTGAGAGTACCTAGGTTTAAAAAAGCTAGGTCAGGGGGAAGATCTTTTGGGGTGGCAGCGGCCAAATTTTGGAACAGCCTCCTTTGGGAGATTAGGCAAATTAGGGAGCTTCTCCCTTTCAGAAAAAGCGTGAAAACCTGGTTGTTTCCTAAGTCCTAGTTTCCTGTTCCTGCCCGACACCCCCTCCTACCCCTCATGTAGCCACCAGCGCCAGGATGCCTGCAAGATGATAGTGCGCTTTATAAGCTGAATAAATAAATTACATTCCCAACCATGCCTTTTCGCTTTGCGGACTGATTTTGTTAGTGCTTAGGGTTACTCCCCATTTCAGGGCCCTAGTTTTGCACACAACTACGTCCGTTACTTCATGGCTTTGCGCTTCTGGCATGAAAAAAACAAAAAGTATTGACGTTCGTGTGCCTTGATTGCGCCTATATAGGTGACAGCGACATCATAATCGACGTTGCCGATGGTGTCACGCAGAGCCAGATGGAGCCACTCAAGGGCGCACGCAAGGGTTATTGCTCAGCAAAAGTTTCCAGATCCAGCCTGACTCCTGGGAAATTCCAAGGTAAGGAATCTGCAGTTAGAGTTTCTACCAGATAATGCGTTACCAAAGATAAGTAACTTGTTCTTTAGTGCCAATCAAATCTGCCAGGAGGATGAGTGACTGCAGGCTCTATCATCCATTCCCCCCTTCTTGACGATATTCCCTGACAAATTGGTGCTTCCCACTGGAGCCTTCATCCTTCCGAAAGTCGTGGCACCTATTTAGGTGGGACAATCGGTCACCTTGCCCACTTTCTACGCTCCTCCACATCCCTCTAAAGAAGAGGAGCGACTCCATCGCCTGGACCCAAGAAGAGCATTGTCATTCTACCTTGACCACACTAAAGATTTCCTGGTGGACGGCCAAGTCTTCATGGGGTAGGTTGGTGTGACGAAAGGCCAGGTGGTGCAGAAATTGACCATCTCTCGATGGGTAGTTCTCTGCATCAAGATCTTCTATGCTCTGGCAAAGAAGCAGCCTCTTGAAGGTTTAAGAGCTCAATCCACCAGACCAAAGCTGGGACCACTGCACTAGCATATGGAGTGCCAGCACTGGGTATCTGCCAGCAGTGGCATGGGCATCTCTGCACACGTTCACCATAGACTACTTGCTGGACAGTCAGGTCCGCAGGGATGGGCATTTTGCCAGATCGGTGCTGCAGGCCTTCTTAATTTAGAACTTCTCCGCAGCCCTCTACCGGGAATGGTATTGCTTGGGTATCTCTTCAAAGGTGTAAGGAATCTGCTGCTAGATGTCTCTATCAGATGGACAAGTTACTTACCTTCGTTAACACCTTATCTGGTAGAGACTTAATGTAGCCGCAGATGTCTTACCGACCCACCCGTCCTCCCGGCACTGAGGACAAGTTTAGGGTCAAGGTTGTTTACTTTAAGGGCCCTAGGTTTTTCAAAAACAACAAATGTCAGTATTCTTCATGGCTCCGCGTTTCTAGCGAGGAATGTTGTGAAAAGTAACTGACGTCAACTCACCAATAGGTGACATGGACGTCACTACAAGTGCTGACAATGCAGACGTCATGTGGAGCCAACCAACACCACATATCGGCACGCAGGGGTATTGCTCGAAGAAAAATCTTCAGAATCCAGTCTCCTTCCTTGGAAATTCAAAGGTAAGGAATCTGCGGCTAGATTATGTGTCTACCAGATAAGGCATTACCGAAGGTAAGTAACTAGTCATTTTATCCTGAAAAGCACATTTAACTTTTTAAGTATGTGGACCGGTATATACTTGCTGCATACTTTACTTATATTAAATATTTTGAAGACCTCTCACCGGAATTTCTGCTTTTGTACAAATATTTTCTGTCTTCCAAAGTTGAACCTTTGTTCAGCGGTTTTTACTGTTTCCTTCATTGTGGAGTTGTCGCAACACGTGTAAACACTGAAATCCTAATTTATCCAGAACAGTTTTTGATGATGGAAACGTTTTTACATGGGTGACACAGATTTTTTAATTTACGAATTCAAACACTGCAATGTTTTTTTGGAGACTATGTTCTAACACATTTGGAAGGATCCCTGTCTGGACACTGAAGATCTGGCACATGCAGCTCTCCACTCCTGCTGTATTTGCCATATATAGTACTTTGGTCAAAATGTTGCTGAAGCAAAAGAAACTGTAAGTACCAAAGTTTATTTTATACAGAGCGCAAAAGCATACACATCTAGTACATGAATGGGAAGCAATGTGTTGTTTTCGATTACATGTATTGCTAAAGCCAATAATTCTGGCTTTATTGTGCTAACAACGGTCTATTTATACTTCGTTTCATCGCAACCTGCCTTTTTCTTTGCCTTTTAGGTCTTTGCTCTGTATTTTTATTCCCCAGACTGTGTGTCAGGTTACACAGTCACATGACCCAAACAGTCTTGCCAATTCTTGTATATGTTTGCAATTCACTATTTTGGTAAAAATCAATGCAAAATGCAAGCAAGCACAATTTAGGCTCAAATGTACGACTCGAAAAGAGGCACAAATTCCACTTGCACATTCTGTGCCAGAGTAAACAGTTAAAAGAACCTGATAAATTAATTCTCAAATAATTGACTTCCCTTTGTCCATTCATGTTAGTGCTCACAGCTTTGTCCATCCGATTTGGATCAGGCACAGCCATGTGACATAATTTGCATTCCGGGCACTAGTAATAGCTTCTGTAAGTCATCAATTGTTCCAGCAAGCTCCAGCAAAGCCAATAGGTATGTCTAATGAATGAAAAGGCACGCCAGACCTGTTGGTATACCCAATGTGTATTTCATTATCATTTTCCCCAAACAGGAGAGTCACTCTTTTTGGCCAAATGGGACAGGCTCGTTTTAAAACTGAACAACAGTTGATTTCCCCTTTGTGCTATGCTAGTGTTTTGATTCTACTTTTTTGGGCACATCAATTCAAAATTCAACGGAGTACATATTATGGGTTTTATGCGGCAAAATTAAAAAGCAAACTGAAATTTAACACCCACAATCTCTGTCTCGCTTATCCTATCCAGAGATTAACAGTTATTAGAAAATATTTGTGAACCATATAATCATATTAAGAAACGGTTGTATGACGGAACCACACATGCAATTACCGCGCATGATTTTTCAACGCTGTCAATAGAACGCATGGGTCATTACCACACAATCATATTCTACGAAAAAAAATTCAACGCATGTGCCTTTACCATGCATGCCTTTACTATGAATATTTCATTGTAAAGGCATGGTTGATAAAGAAATATAGGTGGTTAACATTTGGCACTTGTGGTGAAAGCATTAGGCAGTAGCATCTACTCAGCACCTTCAACCTGTTTAGTAAAGCCGAATGTGGCATATGCGCACTCGTCACTAAAAACTGACATTTTTAGGTTACGTTGTATTAATTCAGTGTCTGTTTATTTGTGGAAATATTGGGGTCTCCTTCATCTACAGTTTCAGGAAACATAGTTTATTGCTTCGACTGATTAATTCAGTGCCTGTTTATTTGTGGTTAAATTGGGTGCTCATTCATCTACAGTTTCAGACATTCTAGTTTATCACTCGAGCCCTCATACTGCCAACGCAGCGTGCGAGTTATTACTGCTGCCATGGTGCAAAGCCAACAACATTTCAACCTAGAAGCGCAGCTGCTAAATGACATGCCTGCCGTTTTTGGTCAAATTAGCGCCCTCACCTTAATTTCTTGTGCACTGTGGCATGCTTTCCGGAAGTGTTTAATCCGTTTCCTGCATCATTGGAGTGCACTACTGGTCGTGGCTAGTCATGTGACTCAGTTCGCTGCCATTTCATTCACTGAACTTGCTGATCATTTTCTTGGAACCTTCTGACCGGATTCTTCAAAGGGTAATGATGCGTATGTATGTAAATTGCACAGCGTAAAATGGACTTCTATTTACCACAAGGCCATTACTAGGCATAAGCCTTTATCATTCGTTGTAAAGGCATGCATGGTAAATGCATATGCATACTAAAGGCATACGTGGTAGTGGCTTTACGGTAACAATCACACGTGGTTGTGACTGCGTTTTAATGGCTGTTTCCCATTAAACACATATCAATCACAAATCATGACCATAACCACAATATTCAAAATACATAAATCATTTCTTTCCACTGGTCTGTAAAAAATTAAAATAATTAGTTGACTTGGCATTCCGGTGGAAATCAGATTGGTACACACCATGTTCTTCAGGGCATGCATATTAAAATCAAGAACTATAAAATAAAAAACAGTGAACCAACCAATTACTAAATCCATTACATATTGAATTTCATACAGTTTCAATTTACTCCAGTATACAAAATGTATTATGTAATACCCCCAATCATTATGTATCTCTGTTTATTCCATATTTTATCCATGGTGTAAGAAATTGGCTCTGCATATACTATACCAAAGTAAGGTATAGTGTGCTCAGAGTCCAGTAGATCCCCAGAGGTATAGCAGAGGCTAAATTAGATAATCACTAACAGCGCTTTTTGTGGTAGTGTGGTCGAGCAATTAGGCTTATCAGGAGAGTGTGTTAAGCATTTATTGTATTCACTCAATCAAGACTGATGGCACACACTCAGAGACAGAATCCAAACCAATTAGGTAAGTATAAAAAGGTTTACTTATGTTTTATTCCTTGAACCAAGCAGGACTTGGCACAAGCAAGTAAAATATACTTTCAAATGTAAAGCTTTACATGGAAATGCAATTGTGAATGGAATTATAATCATTACAGGTTGTCTGTTGTCTTCTGACACTGTATTTTCCCCCTACCTTTGGGTCACAAGTTTGTTTTTACTTACATTGCCTGTGGTCCTTGCCACATCTTTTGTAAGGAGCCCGTCCTCCTTTTCATCAAATTCCTACCTACTTTTGGTCTCTTGTTAATTTTGAGCGTCTGCTTCTCTCTGAAACTTTGTAGGATTAGTTTGCAGACCCTCCTCCGGGTGGGGTATAGCTATGGCATTTAATTCAAAAGTTAGGGAATCTGCAGCTAGATGTCTCTATCAAACGAACATGTTACTTACCTTTGGTAATGCATTATCTGGTAGAGACATAGTCTAGCCACAGATTCCTTAACGCCCTCCCCATCCTTCCTGCAGTACAAACGATCTATAGTGTAAGAGGTATTTCCTGTTGCATCCCTTGTTTATACACCACTTGTCACTGTTTCGTGTAGATATGTTCTTTAACGATCCATTTGGTCTTTCGTTACAGAACTTGTCTGGGTATTATCATGCCGTTCATTCCTGTTTTCTAATTGTTTCAAAGATATATTTTTTGGCTCATTGTTTCCACAACCAGTTTTTATTGTGGCTCCACGTTGTGGCCCAATAGGTTTCACAGAAGAAACTGACGGCTGAGCGCCGGAGGGGACTTATATGACCTGTTCATATATACATGTGTATATATATATATATATATATATATATATATATATATATATATATATATATATATATATATGTTTTACGCTGCTATATGAAAAGGTCTCGACCCCTTTTTTTTTAAATATGCATTGTTCAAATATTTTTCAATGTATATACATTTGCTTTACTTCGTGCGCATCAGAATTTTAATAATGTCGATTTTTATTCTGTATCTGCACCATTCACTTTAAATTGTTTGGAAGAGGTACTCAATATGGTTTATTCTGAGTAGTATGTCCTCACTTTCGATTTACACGTGGTGGAAATGCAAGTAGGAAAAAAATGCCTTTGTAAAAAAAAACTGTGGAACAAGTATTATTTAAGTGAGAGCCATTTCATTTACTGACTGTCTGTGAGCAAGGGCGAATGCCCGAAACGCGTCAGATTTTGGAAACCCTACCTAAATAAACTTTGTGCCTAAAAGAACGTTGGACTTGCGTGGTGTCTCTGTCGTGGCAATCGACGTGTTGAGAGACTGCAGCTGTTATATATATATATATATATATATATTACCTACTGGTGGTCGCCAGTAGGTATATATAGTTAGGATTTTTTCTCTATGGGATTTTTGAAAATTCTATGTCTAATAACTTTAGCGTTTGTGGACGGAATTGGCTGAAATTTTCAGGAAAATGGAACATTTTGTTTCTGAGCAGCCCCTGACAATTTGGGGGGGTTTCATCAAGGGGGGGCTGAGAAAAAAGGGGGGTCCCAAAACGCGTTTTTCCCATGTTAATTTCCATAGGGCGGTTGGCCTCACTTTTAGCTCGAACGGCTGAATGGATTTGCACGAAACTTGGCAAAATTGTAGGGACTGTTAGCCCGATGTGCCTTTGCTAGGTCTCAATGTATGTGCTCCAGTGGATTTTGAGTAATTTAGGTTCATAAAAAGATATATATCTGGGCGGAGCCTAACCACACATCTGATCTGATTGGCTGTCAGCACTTCATCCAAGAAGTGTTGGCAGCCATCTTGGGACCAATATACATGATAGCACCTCATTAAAAAGCATTGTAGTTAATAGAGGGTTTTAGGACTTTAGTTACATTATAAATCATTTGTTGATGGTACCATACTCGTTTTAGGAATTGTGGTGGGTTCTAAGGTGATTTTACCATGTGAAAAAACCTTCTGCTGTGATATCATGAATATTGTTTGAAAGAAAACTAATATCTCATGATTTTCCCACAGTGGTTTGGAAGGGGATCTATAAGCTAAGCTGAAAGCATATTTTCTGTAAATTCACATTATCTTTCTCAGTCATGTGAAAATGAAGTCTGACATTCTCAGTAAAACATGTACATCCAACAAGGACAGAGACTGTCAGTTGATTCCTTTGTGTTCTACTGCAGCCTCCTAGAGTGTTCTAAAGAACAACTAGAGCGCTAACAGTCCTACTTATTACAAAGGTATGGCACACCTGAAGCCATCTTGATTGGAATAAAGTGGTAACTCTTAAAACATTTAATTTAAAAAGAAACAACATGAGGGGGTATATTTTGCCATAGAAAGTATGATTAGTGCTGCAGAATGAAAAATTAGGGCACATTTTGAGTGACTTCTCAAATCCTTTTCTATTTCATTAAAACATTCTGACATGCAGTCTCCCAAAATGGCCACCAGAGACAAAAGAGCCCAAATGTAGCCCAAATATCACCCAGATGTAGCCCAAGTATAGCCCAATGACAGAATGTCCCAGAGTGTTCTAAAGAACAACTAGAGCGCTAACAGTCCTACTTATTACAAAGGTATAGCACACCTGGAGCCATCGTGATGGGAATAAAGTGGTAACTCTTAAAACATTTAATTTAAAAAGGAACAAAATGAGGGGGGATATTATGCAATAGAAGGTATTATTAGTGCTGCAGAAAGAAAAATTAGGGCACATTTTGAGTGACTTTTCAAATCCTCTTCAATTTCATTAAAAAATTCTGACATGCAGTCTCCCAAAATGGCCACCAGAGACAAAAGAGCCCAAATGTAGCCCAAATATCACCCAGATGTAGCCCAAGTATAGCTCAATGACAGAATGTCCCAGAGTGTTCTAAAGAACAACTAGAGCGCTAACAGTCCTACTTATTACAAAGGTATGGCACACCTGAAGCCATCTTGATTGGAATAAAGTGGTAACTCTTAAAACATTTAATTTAAAAAGGAACAAAATGAGGGGGTATATTTTGCCATATGAATTATGATTAGTGCTGCAGAAAGAAAAATTAGGGCACATTTCGAGTGACTTCTCAAACCCTCTTCAATTTCATAAAAAAATTCTGACATACAGTCTCCCAAGATGGCCACCAGAGACAAAAGAGCCTAAATGTAGCCCAAATATCACCCAGATGTACCCCAAGTATAGCCCAATGACAGAATGTCCCAGAGTGTTCTAAAGAACAACTAGAGCGCTAACAGTCTTACTTATGACAAAAGTATGGCACACCAGAAGCCATCTTGATTGGAATGAAGTGGTAAGTCTGAAAACACTCAATTTAAAAAGGAACAACATGAGGGGGTTAATTTTGCCATAGAAAGTATGATTAGTGCTTCAGAAAGAAAAATTAGGGATCATTTTGAGTGACTTCTCAAATCCTCTTCTATTTCATTAAAAAAATTCTGACATGCAGACTGAAACATGCACTTTGAATACCAGCAGCAGACGTCCCTGGTGAGCAGTAGCTTTACTACAGTGATCTAATGTGCAACTAGAGTGCTAACATTCAGAATTTATGGCAAATGTGTGACACATCTGAATGCCTTCTTGATGGAACCAAAGTAAACAAGCATTGAAAATGCAATAGATCTCGCCCTCGTTTAAGTTAAAGCCATTCTGTTTGTAATGAGGTGGCTTTTTAGCTTTGCTTTTATTAGTGTTTTTTCAACTTTCATGTAAATAACATTCATCTGTATGCATATAAGTATATGTATGCATGCATTTATGTTTGTATTTATATAGATATACAGATGATATATATTTATATATGTATGTATATATATATATTCACTGAAAAAACCATAGGCTATAGACCATATATAGTTAGGAATTAGCATTTACAAAACCTTGAAAATTCACTGAAAAAACCATAGGTTATAGACCATATATAGTTAGGAATTCGCGTTTACAAAACCTTATTTTACTCACACAAAACCATTGAAATTCCATATATAGTTAGTTGCACTAACTATATATCGCGCACCCGCAATCCACTGCTGATGATGTCACATATTACATCATTCATGACATGGTCAGTGACATCACTGATGACATCACTGATGACATCTCAAATGACATCACTGATGACATCACTGATGACAACATCCAGTGACTGTATGTTTCTGTAAAGTTAAAATATGTCTTACATATTGAAGAATGAGTGGATGTATAAGTGTCTGGATGAAGGATTTAGTAGGTGCATCACTGACTGTATGAGTGAGTGATTAAATGTGTCTCACTGAGTGCATGGGTTAGTGACTAAACTGTCTTAATTTGTGCATCATTATGTCTGTTGTTCTGTAAACTGTTGCATGTGTTGATAAGTAGCTATATGAGTAACTATATGGGTTATTGATTGGTTGCCCAAGTATTTGTATGGGAGACTGAGTGTGTGTGTGGGTGGCTGGGAGGTGTATGACTCTGTGCATAGATGTGTGAGCAGTTGATTCACTAGATGTATGGTTTCAAAAGTGCATGTGGAAACCGCTGTATGGGCGGTTGACTGTGTGCATGAGTGTATTGGTGAGTGAATGGATATCTCAGTGCTACATGTCAAAGTAAGTACATATGTAAAACACAGTACATGTGACAGTTGACATATATAAATAACTGTGCATAAGAGCCAGTGAATGTGTGAGTGGCTGTATGGATCATTGTGAACTTGTATCAGGGATTGTATAAGAGAGTAAATATGTGTTAGTATATGTTTGAATAAGTAAAGTTTGTATAACTGTATAGTTGAGGAAATGGAGGTGTGATTGATTCTTTGCATGACTGACTAGGTGTGTGAGTAACTCCATGGATGAGTGACAGTCTGTGAGTGTCTGTTTACACTGATTGTATCTAAGGTTATATTAGAGTCTGAAGAGGTTCATCGTATTATCACATGAATGATATCATCAGTGATGTGATCAGTAATGTCAAATGAGATGTCATCAGTGATGTCATCAGTGATGTCATTTGAGATATATATATATATATATATATATATATATATATATATATATATATATATATATATATTGAATACCAATAATTCACCGCACACGCCTTGATTTCAGATTGCAGTTTCTTTTATTTCAAAACGTGACAACACCTACGCGTTTCGAACCGTAGTTCGTGTTCACGGTAGCTATACTGTGTGGTCCCTCCATTATTTCAATGCACATTAGCCTTTGGCACGCCCTCATTGATTTGAGGCATGCTGGGACATGTAGTATTAACAAAATGAAATTATATGTGCCTTGCACTATTAGTTTGGGTTCTGGGTTTTGTGCAGCACTAGGGCAAATTAGGCGTTACTGCATTTAAAGCGTGTCCCCAGTTAACTAGGACTATGGCGCTTTGTATCACACGTGATGACACGTGTGTCTATAATCAGCTCTCTGGTTACTCGAGAGTTGGTTAAAATGCGTAACTTGATGGATACAATTCCATGGTTACAATTAAGGGCTGAGTGCCCTACGTCCCCAGTGCTGACATTTACCCACTACCTCTTTTAAATGAACTTATTCGGCACTGTCAAAAGAAAATGAATTGATCTCAGTGCAAATCAAAATTGATTTGCACTGAGATCAATTCATTTTCTTTTGACAGTGCCGAATAAGTTCATTTAAAAGAGGTAGTGGGTAAATGTCAGCACTGGGGACGTAGGGCACTCAGCCCTTAATTGTAACCATGGAATTGTATCCATCAAGTTACGCATTTTAACCAACTCTCGAGTAACCAGAGAGCTGATTATAGACACACGTGTCATCACGTGTGATACAAAGCGCCATAGTCCTAGTTAACTGGGGACACGCTTTAAATGCAGTAACGCCTAATTTGCCCTAGTGCTGCACAAAACCCAGAACCCAAACTAATAGTGCAAGGCACATATAATTTCATTTTGTTAATACTACATGTCCCAGCATGCCTCAAATCAATGAGGGCGTGCCAAAGGCTAATGTGCATTGAAATAATGGAGGGACCACACAGTATAGCTACCGTGAACACGAACTACGGTTCGAAACGCGTAGGTGTTGTCACGTTTTGAAATAAAAGAAACTGCAATCTGAAATCAAGGCGTGTGCGGTGAATTATTGGTATTCAATCAACACGGGACACTGCCCTGGTCCCTTCACCGGCACCGACTGAAGCGTGCTCCCGCTGCGACAGGACAAGTTGTATGCTATATATATATATATAATATATATATATATACACACAGTCTTCAAACCTCCACAGGCAGCGGCGAAAGAAGAGACAGACCCCACGTAATCCAGGCAAGATGTTATTTATTCCATGTGCCTTCCAAAATGCAACGTTTCGACTACAAACGTAGTCTTGTTCACACACCACATTTCAAAAACGGAAACTTCTTTTATCTTGCAGTGCTGACCCACCCTGTTGGGCCACACCTACCAAACGTGAGTCACATGGTTGTACCAAATGCTGGATACAAACAATTTAAAGATACAGTGCACAATATCGCTATGTCAATGTAACTTTGTTGCGTCAAAGAACAAAACAGAAACAATGCTGCATGCTTAATGATTGTTAAAGGCAATCCGAATTGATTTCTGATAACATAAATGTGAAACAAAAATTTGCGGGTAACAAAATGACTGCATGAATGCGCTGATGTTATTGAGCATCAGTGAATGAGACAAAATAATATGCATGAATGCATGATATACCTCACAGTAAATCAGAAAAACAATTCTGGATCATTGACCAAACTGAAGCATGAATAATTATTATAAAGATGCAAATCATAGCTGTACAATGTAAATTGTTCCGTAGCTAGGTATAACCTTGTGTGAAAACAAATAATGTGTAACACCAAAAAACAGCACCTTAGTGTGAAGAACACAGAATCAAGTATCAGTCCTATGTATTTATAAAAATATTTTTTTATATAATTTTTTTTTTTTTTAAAATATCATAAATATATAAGGACTATTTACAAAACAATTGTGTTCAAGGAAAAAGTGCTTGAGTAAATATACAGTGTAAAGAAACCACCAAAAGAAAACATTTCCCAAAGTGTTTGTTAAAAAACTGCACTGTTCAGAAAACTAAGCAGCTAACTCAGATTTAAGAGACAGGACTACAGAATACCTGAAACAGGTGCTTGAGTTCAAGATTTCATATATATACAAATTATACATAATTCTTTGTATTTTCTTGGATAATCTCACGTTTGAAATCATTTCGTGTACTATATTCAGAGTATATACAATGGATCAATGCTCCTACAGAAAGTTGTGCATGTCCTCTGTCGCATTTAACCAGTTTGGTTGTTTACTGTCGAGTTTGATGATATACTGCGTTTCTAATCGGCGTAAAAGTTTATCACGGTCACCACCTCGCCTTAGGGGAGCAACAGCATCAATGACGTAATAATTGAGACATGAAAGATCCCTGTTGTGCCTGCTGTTGAAGTGGCGTGCCACCGGGTATGCCCCGTCGTGATTTACTATAGCACGAAGGTGCTGCAGTATTCTAACATGGACCTGTGCGCCGGTACTGCCTACATACCGTAGACCGCAGGTGCAAGTTAGGACGTAAACCGCAAACTCCGTACGGCAGTTGTAATTGCCGTGAATCAGAAATTCAGTTTCGGTCAACGGAGTCCGATAATGGGTAGTATTCCGCCCAAACTTGCACGCCCGACAAGAGGAACATTTGTGAAATCCTTTGCCACCAAACCATTGGGTAATCATAGGCAATTCAGGGCTGGATTGTACTACCTTGCTGCGCATGCTATATGCACGCCTGAATGTGATTACTGGTTTATCAGGGGGTCATATCACGTAAAACTCCATCAGTTTTTAAGACTGCCCAGTGTTTGTTAATGATGGATTTTATCTTGCGTTGCTGTCTACTGTAAGTAGTTATTAATCTACTGGAATTGGATGTTGCGTCAGTGTTAGGGGGTTTAGATGTCAATAAAGAGTCCCTAGATCTTTCTTTGCTCTTTTGCAATGCAGTTGCAAGGCAGGATTTGCTGTATCCCCTTGCCTCCAATCTTTCAAGCATTGCAGTTGCCCCCTCATCAAACTTCTCTTGGGTGTTACATATTCGCTTAAGGCGCAACAGTTCGCCAAGCGGAATGCTCATAATGACGTGTTTAGGATGGCCACTACTGGCATGTAAAATACTATTGCCAGCAGTGGCCTTCCTGTGCAGGGAAGTAATGATCTTGTTCTCTATGATGTTGACGGAGACATCAAGAAACTCAGCCGTAATATCGCTGATGTTAGAAGTGAAGAACAAATTAAACTGGTTCTTGTTGAGCGGGTTCACGAAATTTTGAGCACTCATGATGTCCCCCTCCCATACACAGAAAATATCGTCAATAAAACGCATCCAATACTTAACGCGTTCATATCCAGGAATGCCAGGTAAGTCCTGCTCCTCCCACAGCCCAACGTGCAAGCACGCGTAGCTGGGGGAGAAGCAGGACCCCATGGCTACACCACGTATTTGTTTCCATATATCTTTTCCAAACAAAAAATAGTTGTTGTCTAAACACCATTGTACCAAATTGCAAATAATTTTGTTGTGGCTATAATACATGCAAGACTTACGCCCCAAGAAATGTCTTATACCTTCTATTCCTTTTTTGTGTTCGATACAGGTATATAAGGACTCAATGTCCAAAGTGATATTACACCAGTCCTTCTGCCATGATATGGCTTCCAATTTGGATAAAAAGTCACCTGTATCCTTGATGTAGCTAGGTAAAGATTGGACATGCTCTTGTAGATAAAAGTCAATGTATCGTGAGATATTTTCACCCATACTTTTAATCGCGGAGATAATGGGCCTCCCAGGTGTTGGATTTTGCATCTTGTGCACCTTTGGGATCAGATACATATGCGGAATCACTGGATGTTCAATCAATAAGAATGCACATTCGGTAGATGTAATTAAATTTTCTCTTTTGTAGGATAACAGCAATTTCTTAATACTCTCCTTTGCATGCTTATATTGAATACCATTACTCCGTGTGTAACAATTAGCATTGTCCAATTGACGTTTAGCTTTCGCAATGTAATATTCTTTTTGCCACAAAACAATGTTGCCTCCTTTGTCAGAGGGACTCACAATGATTTCTTGATTCTTGGACAATTTGGTCATTAAGTTATTGTACTCCCTAGTATGGAAACTGGACATGTCTTTGTTGGAGTGGATTTGTTTGTTAAGTCTTTTTAAATCCTCAATGATGCATTCGTGATAAATGTCCACCGCATCCTTGGGCATGACGGGGACAAATTTGCTTTTGGGTTTAAAGGGACTTTCACCAGCATCTTTCTGGGGAACATCAATCTCACGTAATTCTCTTTGAGTGTCAGAGACATCCGTATTCATGTCAAGTGGTAGAGTTGCATTATTGAGGCTGCATAGCGTAATGAGGGTTCTTGCATCATTTGCTGGAACTAAGGAAGGACTAGTTGCCTCGTCAACCCCCTTGTTAAGTTCAGTTGTGGTAACACTAGGCTTTGATTTGATTGCATGAAATTTTTGAACTTTCAACTTCCTGATATATAAATAGACATCAGCCCTAGTGCTGGTATAGTTAAAAGAGCTCTCAGGACAGAAATTCAGGCCCAACTTGAGAATTTGTTCTTCAGCTGTAGTTAATGTCACATCCGATAAATTAACAATGGTGCTGGCATCGATTACTGTTTGTTGCTTTTCTTTTTGAACCATTTCTTTTTTGGCGGTTGCGACTCTTTTGGCACGTTTTCTTCTTGCCCTCCGCTTGGCGTTTTTCCTTTCCTGCATTGCGTGACCGTGTCCGGGGGCCTTGCGCTTGCAGTTGAGCCTCGACCAAAAAATCAATTTCTTCACCTAGGTTGAGGATGGCATGTGAAGAATTGTCCTCTGCCAGACTTGACAGAGAGCCGCATGTGCTGGATGAGCCGGCCAGTGAAATGGTATCTGTGGAAGTTGTATCTTGATTATCCAATGTTTCAGCTTGAGTTTGTTGAGCCAGACTTGTTTGAGATTTTAAAGCTGTTTTTTGTATTTGCCGCTGCTTTTTAGCTTGATCATATTTGCGTGCAAATGTATATATCTGTCCAGTCTCATAGTCATTGAGATCTCTTGCGAACTTATTGATTTTGCGCAACTTGATTTTGTCCTCGTGTTTTTTCAAACGCTCGCTGAGGTCTTTGCGACCTTTAGCAATCACCGCCTGTGTTCCTTCATCAGTAAAAGCGTCTAAATCTTTGTTAATTTGTGCTATTTCATGAAGAAGTACAGCACGGTCCAGGATCGCATATTTTATCAGGAGCTTGATTAAGTTCATGGATCCTCCCAAATTCAGTTCCCCCCATTCTCTTAGCATGTTAGGATTGGGGTCACAAAACTTGGCGCCAGCATTATGCGTAATCCTCTCGGGACTCGCCCCACCTCTTCATATTTCGTAAGGGATTTATGCTCCCACCATTTTGTAATCTCTGAACGGGACTTTTTTTCCAATAGATTTAACATTTTTTTAACATCTTGATTACCTGTAGTGGCGGCACTGGCTTGTGCTTGTTTGCTGCCTAATCCTCGTGGTAATTGTGCAAATAAAGCGTCCGCAGCCGCCTCCCGCTCTGTTTCCGAGCTGGCTGCCATAGTTTTGAACAGGACAGTCGAGTGGTGTAATTTTGGAAGTTTTATGCGCACTGCAGATAATATTCGTGGAATTAGGGCAATGATTTAAACCCTTCGCGTTCGCACGCCGCCTTTGGATGAAACGCTGCCTCCTCACCTGACGTTGATGAATAGAACGGTGCACGCCCCTGTCCAAACATCGCGGTGACCGGTAATCAAACTAGCCTCCCTCGGTGTGAAGAAAGTCGAGCACTCCGTCAATATCTTTGTTCAGGGAACTCTCAGCCGCCGTAATCCTCTAGGAATTCGCGTCCACGTTTGGTTGTTTGGACCGAGAGCCACTTCTCGAGGAGGGGGTACTGCCAGCGGAGACAGCCAGCTTCCGCAGTAATATGAGCACAGTCTTCAAACCTCTACAGGCAGCGGCGAAAGAAGAGACAGACCCCACGTAATCCAGGCAAGATGTTATTTATTCCATGTGCCTTCCAAAATGCAACGTTTCGACTACAAACGTAGTCTTGTTCACACACCACATTTCAAAAACGGAAACTTCTTTTATCTTTGCAGTGCTGACCCACCCTGTTGGGCCACACCTACCAAACGTGAGTCACATGGTTGTACCAAATGCTGGATACAAACAATTTAAAGATACAGTGCACAATATCGCTATGTCAATGTAACTTTGTTGCATCAAAGAACAAAACAGAAACAATGCTGCATGCTTAATGATTGTTAAAGGCAATCCGAATTGATTTCAGATAACATAAATGTGAAACAAAAATTTGATAACATATATATATATATATATATATATATATATATATATATATATATATATATACACATTAGCATAGCCCTATCTTTTTGCAGTACTCACAGATAGGAGTGTTTGATGTCCTACTGCGTTGGATTAAGTTACTACCTACACAACTTCTGGATCCAAGCAAGGGATCATTCAGACTAGGTGTACTCAACAAGATGGCAGATGGCAGATATTTAGAGGAACTTGACGGGTGCCCACTGTCTCCCATTTTGTTTGTGTGGCTGCCTGAGTCGCTGGTGTTTCCTAAGAACTAAGGAATATGACTGGGGTATTCTTATACATAATGAAGTACATGCTGTGGCCTGGTATGCGGACAACGCTTAGCTCTTTTTAGAGACCTTGATCTTGCTATTTACCGACTTTGGAGCCATATCTGGTTTTAGAGTCCATTAGAAGAAATCTGGTCTGTCCTCATTACTGGAACTTTTAAATATTTAGGCATTCAAATATACCACAGGAGTGAATGGTTGGAGGGAAGTAATTTGGATAAATGTGTATCTGGCCTTCAATGATGGGTACCATTTTGGACCGAGCTACTATTGTTGCCTCGAAGTAAGGTGGTAAACGCCAAAATGATTGTTACTCTAGTTACTTTATTTCTTGATGGTGCTTCCACTGACTCGCCCATTTCCTTTCTTTCAAGTTCTTAAGTGTATCCTATCGATCTAGGCCTAGCAGAGGAGGTGTCTCTCTAATGAAAAGGCTAATAGATCTGGAGGAATGGGGATACCTAACTTACAAATATAATACTTGATGGTTAGCAGTAGAGATGGTTCTCTAACGTATAAATCTTGTAAACATTGCTAGAGACACTCATCTGTTGCGCGCACTGTATGATACAGGAAGGATGGGACTTGCTGTCCCCGTTCCCTAGGCATGGTTAAATCACGTTGGTGTAAATGCAGATGAAGACTGGCATTTGCTGTCCTGTACTCCCAGACCTCCGGCTGTCGACCTTACCCAACTAGCAATAGTGGCCATGTGGCACACCATACAGGATTGGACAAAGAAAAAACGGAAAAATATCATAGTACTGGGATATAGATAGATAGATAGATTCATCCTTCTGGCGGTCTCCAGTAGGTAGTTATAGTTAGGACCATGTTTCCTCAGGAAAAGCATTTTTGACTTGCCTATAACTGTGGTGTTTAATGACTCTTCACAAAATTTTCCAAAAATATTGTGCCAGTGATATTTGTTGCGCCTGTAAAGTTTAGGGCGATCTGTTAAGCCGGGGTCAAGATGTGTGTGTGTGTTTGTTAAAAAAAGTGTGTTTCCCATGTTAATTCCCACCGGACGGAATGACACCAATTTGGCAGAAAGCTAGCTTTTGGTTCACAGATTATGCTTAGTTATGTGGTGTTAATCCACTCAGTAGTTTTAAAGAAAGTAAGCGTTCGCAAATAATGACAAGCTTGTGTAGAGCTCTGATTAGCTTCCATCACTTCAACCAGGAAGTGTTGGCAGCCATTTTGGGACTCTGCTTCAGCCGAGTCCCAAATAAAAGTGCAAAAAAATGAAAAGGGGGCAGGGTACAGATGCCCTAACCCTCTAGCCTTGGTCTATGGGGTCCCTCTGGAAACCAGGCTGTGCAAAAATGCATTTTTCTTTTCAGTTCACAGCAATATTTGCATATATTCGCGAATATCGGCGTGAATTGAAAGAAAAACTGTGCGTGGTTCTCCTGTGCTTGTTTTCAATAAAGCCCCCAGGTGAATCAGGTCCCTTGGGCATGCGGAGTCCATTTAAAACAAAATTAAGTGGGGGCACAGGGCCCCCCTCCAAGGACTACATGATGCCCCAGGAGCCACCACCAGCTCCCCAGGGCTAATAACCTTGTTAATCGGGGGGCAGCACTGACCCCCCTGGGGACTACCACCTCCCTGAGGCTAAAATTAATAAGCCTCCCCCTAATAACAAAAACAAATTCTCGGGAAGTGGTGGTTCCCGGGGCAAGGGGGATCTAAGTGGCCTCCCCATTTTGTTTTTAACATGTGGCCCAGGGAGGTGGTGGTTCCCGGAGCCTGGGAGGGGGTCCATGAGGCCCTGCATTTTAAAAAAAATAAGCCCCAGGGTGGTCCCCGACACGCTAATAAGCCCCAGCTAGTAAGTCCCCCTCGTTTATTATACAAATACCCCCGGGACCTTGCCCACCAGGGGGCCAATTACCAACGAAATGCAAAAGTCAATGCTTTTTGTTGTTGTTTTTTTTCCACAAATCTAGTTAAGCTTTTTTTGTTGCAAAAATGCTTTTTTCGCCCTCTGGTGTTTCTATGGGACCCCCCCGCCCCTGTCCCCCAAGAGGCCTAAGGGGGTTGGGGTATTTCTACCCTGACCCCTTTTCTTTTTGAAAGTTGTTTCTGTGCCTTGGCTCAAGCAGAGTCTCAAGATTGCTGACAACCTGGTTTGAAATGTTGGCAGCCAGTCCTATCTCAGCATGAGATCGGAAGGGTTTGCGGATCCTCTGCGTTCATATATATATATAATTGGAAATTTCTTTGAATAACTCCCGGTACTACTGTATGAATTTACACCATTTTACAAAAAGGTCGCTTTCTGGACCAACAGCTACCTTTCTGCCAAATTTGGTGTAAGTCCGTTTAGCAGTAAAGGCTGGAGCCATGTCTAAAGTTCCTATGGAAATGAACATGGGGAAAACCAGTTTTGGGACTCACCCTTTTACTCCCGCTTGACGCATCAACCCAAAACTTTTCAGACAGCAGCTGAAGTGAGTTGCAAACTAGTTTTCAAAATGTTACGCGGATTCGTCAAAAGACACCAAAGTTATTGGCAAATGAAAAAACGCTATTCCTATGGGAACTACATTCTAACTATAACTACCTACTGGCAACGGCTAGTAGTTCATATATAAAGATATCCATATCAGACTTGTTCCATTTCAGACCCTAGTTGATAATTATGATCTTAATGTGGTACAGTTCCTGAACTACAACTCTGTGATGGTGGTGCTTGAAACAGTATCACATATTGATGCAGTTGAACCTCCAAAATGTGAAAGGCTGGGTACATTGCTTACACGCTGGGTGCTGCACAAGGTGGTGACTAACGTGCACACACAGAGCACTGGTACCAACTTTTTACCTCCAAACGACCTCCCTGAAAATGATTTGGAAACATGTGTCTGGGAAACGCCACTCTATAGTTTGCAATAACAGCAATCTAGTGAACCTTAGGGATGCTTCCCCTCCTCCCTCTAATATAAAATAGCTCTCTGGCAAATCCCCCTCTCCTTCCTAAATAAAATCGCCCACAGACAAAGCCCTCGCCGTCAATTCTCCTTACATCCCACATGTCTCTTCAGTGGCACAACCCAAGTCATAAAGGGAAGGTTGCAATTCGATTCCTCCATCTACCCTCTCTACTATCCAACCCCAAATTCTAGGTCTAGGTCAAATCTATTACAGGTCAACACCCCCATTTCATCCTCACTCTCCTATGAGGACCCCTCGATCACCGGTTCCTCTTTTCTCTCCAATGGATCTCTTTCTCAACCTACCACCTTACCTACCTCAAACTCAATAAACCCTCCACTCAGAGAGCATAGGCTGTATGACATAAAGAATGATCTCAAACTAGCTAAAGAAAGCATACAGATCTTATTGCACATATTTCTAAAAATAGAGAATCTGGGGGATCTCAATTTGACCTCACGGACCAATCATCAGAACCTCTCCTCTACGCTCAATTGCATCCAAAGCGAAATCTTAGCAAGTGAAAACCTAAGGAATTCTCACAGGATATCTCGGCCCTACGCTAACAATCACTCCGGACCAAATAGGGTCTCCGATCACCTGACAGATAGAGACATTCAGTCCCTTCCACAATCCTACAATTCAGTCCATTCTATTTCTGCTCCCTCTACTTTCAATATACAAACTATTCCTTCCAATCTTTTTAGAGAGCCCAGTGTCAACCTCCGATCTAAGAACATGGATAACTTACTGCCGGTCCACAATTCACACCTCGAAAGCGTTGTCGCCGAATTGCACATCAAACCGATGCTATCTAATTGCAGCTCTGCAACAAGACACACAACTGATATTGCAGACATGATCCTCTCACATGATCTAGACCTCCTGATCCTAACGGAAATTTGGCTCAAGGAAACCTCTACACCAATCCTGGACATTCTAGTCCCCCCAGACTACAACATAATTAGATTGGAGAGACTAGTTAAAACTGGAGGTGGAGTTGCTTGCATCCATTGATCTAGTCTCTGCACGAGACAGATTCCCTCAGCTCGATGTCCTCATTCGAACACCTGGAACTAGAAATCTGGAACAATGACAAAATAATGTGTACACTCCACTCTTATCTACCAGCCCCTGGAAATATCCACGTGTTCACTAAACAAATGATGGCGTCCATTTCTATGAACGCTGACCAATCTCACAACCACATCTTCCTAGGGGACTTCAACTTGCATTGGAACAATAAAAATTATCCATTAGTAAACACCTTCAAGACTTTCCTATTCAATTTGAATCTTATCCAATTCTGTAACAAGCCCACGCATATCAAAGGTACAACCATAGACCTTATCATAGCCAAAGATAACACCATTCAACTTGACAATATAGCACCTTGCGACAGGTCAGATCACCTCCTAGTCTCATTTCGCATCATGGAAAAAATATTGATCACACAAGGTCAACCTCTAAAAAACAAACTATGGTCTAGAGATCTAAGAAACATCAATGCAAACGATCTTACCACTGTGAGCAATATTCTTCAACCGCCCCACAACTTGACCTGTCTGCTCCTGCGGTGTCTAGGACTGTGGCAAGACGCTATAGGGTGGTACCTGGTGATCCTGAGTTCTTAACCTCCCATCTTTCGCCAAAAAGTCTGGTTGTTCAGGCGGCTTGTTCTAAGAAGTCGGCTGGTGTTTTCCCCCAAGTTCCAGGGGATAAGGACTCGAAAAAATTGGATCAGAATGCCAAAAAAGTGTTCTCGTCAAGTAGCATGGCCTTGAAATCAACGAATGCTACTTATCTGCTGGGCAGATATGTGCACGCTTTGATGGACTCGGTTAAGTAGTTGTCATTTAAGCTTCCGGAGGAGGACTGGAAGAATTTCAATGAGGTTGTGTCTGACACGCAGGCTGCAGCTCGCCAGATGATTCAGAGTGGCATGGACACGGCGGACTCTGTGGCTAGAATAATGGGTTCATCAGTCGCCACTAGGAGGGCCGCTTGGTTAAAATCGTCTGAATTTTCATCTGATCTTCAGGCTGCTCTAATGGATTTGCCTTTTGATGGCACGGGTCTTTTTGGGAAAAAGGCTGATGCTGCCCTAGAAAGGTTTAAAGATAGCAGGGCGACTGCAAGGTCTTTGGGCTTACAAGCAAGAGGCTCTTCCACTAAGAAATTCAGGTGTTTCGGAAGGTCTACTTTTCGTGCCTATAGGCAGAGCCAACAGCAGCAACAACAGCAGAATCCTTTGTACAAGTCCTACAGAGGTAAACAAAGGGGTCGTGCCCGAGGTCGTCAAGCCTCCTCCTCCTCAACTTCCTCCTCTAATACCCACCCCCACCTACAACAGCAAAGCAGCCCTAAATCCACCATTCTGGATCATGCGGGTCCAGTAGGGAGTCGGCTTACCTATTTTCTACAAGATTGGGAATCGGTTACATCAGATCTTTGGGTTCTCAATCTCGTAGAGAATGGGTATGCTCTTCCCTTTCGGGAGTTTCCTCCCAATTACCCTCCTTGCCAAGGTTATTGTTTGGAGGACCACCTACTTCTCTTGCAGGAAGAAGTCCTGGACTCTTCAGAAAGGGTGCGATAGAGGTGGTTCCGGAGCAGGAAAGGGGTCAGGGATGCTACTCCCGGTATTTCCTAATCCCCAAGAAGGATGGCAGACTTCGTCCAATCCTGGGTACCTCTTTCCCAAACAGGAGAGGTTCAAGATGCTCACCCTTGCGCAGGTCCTTCAAGCACTGCTGGAAGAAGTCTGGGTTTTGCAGCGGCAACTATCAAAGGTTATCTGTCGGCCTTATCGGCTTTCCTTTGTTTGCCGGACCAGCCCTCTTTGTTTAAATCTCCAATTGTATTAAGTTTCATTAAGGGCCCTACCAATAAATTTCCTCCTACACCTTTTATTGTACCTCAATGGGACTTAAACCTTGTTCTTGCGTTCTTGATGGGTTCTCCTTTTGAACCTTTGCACTCATGTCCCTTGAGACTTTTGTATTCCAAGACGGTCTTCCTGGTCGCAATTACCTCGGCAAGGTGGGTTAGTGAGCTTCAAGCTCCTAGCTGTAAGCCCCCATTCTTGACCATTCATGCTGATAGAATGGTTCTCAGAACCAGGGCATCTTTTCTTCCTAAGGTGGTGACTCCTTTCCATCTGGGTCAGTCTGTTACCCTTCCTACCTTCTATCCTCCCCCCCACCCTTCCAAGGAGGAGGAGAGGCTTCATCGCTTGGACCCTAGGAGGGCGGTGAGCTTCTACCTGGACAGAACAAAGGAGTTCAGGTTGGATGACCAGCTGTTCGTTGGATTTGCTGGCTGCAGGAAGGTATAAGAGCTCACTCTACTAGAGCAAAGTCTGCTACTTCTGCTTTATCTAGAGGTGTACCTGTTGAGGATATTTGTAGAGCCGCGACTTGGGCCTCCCTCCATACTTTCGCAAAGCATTACTGCTTGAATGCCGAGGTGAGGAGGGACGGCCACTTTGCGCGTTCTGTCCTCCAGGATTTTCTGGTATAGGAGAGTGGACACCCTTCTCCCGGAGTGGAGACTGCTGTGGGACTCTATTCACAAGGTGAGGAATCCACTGGCAGATGTATCTATCAGAAGAACAAGTTACTTACCTTCGGTAACGCTTTTTCCGGTAGATACAGTATCTGCCTGTGGATTCCTCACTGACCCACCCGCCTCCCCGTAGTCCACTCTGCTATACCTGAGTTTATGTATTTTTGTGTATATTTATATGTATTCAAATTGGGCTTTTCATACCCTTGCTTCGCACTTTGTGCAGTTTTGAATTGTATGTACTATGAAGGCACGGAAAAAAGGGCGGAACTGATCATCACCCCGACGTAGGCCTAATAAGGAGTCGGTGACGTCAGCCGGAGTCACGCACGATGCCGTGCTCCTGTGACGTCGTCCACGCCGGCGTGGTACAAAAGAGTTTTCCGAGCGTTGCTGACGCAGGGGTATATTCACAAGGTGAGGAATCCACAGGCAGATACTGTATCTACCAGGAAAAGCGTTACCGAAGGTAAGTAACTTGTTCATCAGGTACAGTGTTAAATTGGTTTATCTCTTTCCTTCAAGGGAGATCCCAAAGATTCAAAGTAAACAACAACCTTTCCAGCAGTATTCCTGTCTCAATTAGACCGGAACCTTGTGGGACTCCATCTCCCATTCTTTTTTACCTATCTGGAGCCCCTCACAGAATTCTGAAACGATTTAACATTCATTACCATATGTCTGCAGATGATACCCAACTGTATATGGAAAATTTCTTCTCCGGAAGACATTGCTACTCTCAACCTTGCTCTCTTTAAAACCCAACCATGGTTATCGCTCAGTCACCTTCTGCAAAATTCACTCAAAACAGAACTCCTCTTGCTCGCCCCACGCAATCATACGGCGCCCATTCAGGACTGGCTCAAACAGCTTACAGCTCTTAACTGCACCCCTCATGCAGTTAAATCTACTATCACTAGGCCTAATTCTGGACAAATGCCTAAATATGCAGGATCACATCAGTGCTACAACAAGGAGCCAATTACCAACTCTGCACATTAAGGAAGATCAAAAAGTTCCTGCCACCCTCTGACCTGCAGCAAGCTGTCCAGTCCCGGCGATCTGCCGCTTAGAATACGGAATCGCGACATTGGATGAACTCCCCAAATCCAACTTGCCACCTTTAAGAGCCACTCTGAACTTTGCTGCCGGACTCATCACCGGCTCAAAAAAGCGTGACCACATCACACCTGATCTATGCCAACTGAATTGGCTGTTCATTGACACAAGAATCAAATATAAAATAGCTTGCTTGACTCCCAACGCTCTGCACCATAACATGCCCTCTTACCTAGCAAGTAAACTAGAACTATTGGGTGGAAGAAGTAGAAACCCTTGTTTCTGAAACCCCCAAAGTTCAAAAAAGAAGAGAACTTAAAACTGCACTTTCTCCGGTCTTGTGCCGAGCATATTGAATGCTCTCCCACCAGAAATCAGAACAATCCCTTCATCCTCCTCTTTTAAAAAAGAAGTCAAACGCCTGCTCATGAACAGCCACTGGAGACAATAGTTCTGTAACTTGTTAAACCTTTTAAATGACCCTTCATCCTTGTCCTCTCATACCTAGATGCAATCTGCTTTCTGTTCAATATGCTGATGTTCATATCCATTTGCCTTTTATGCTTGTAATGTTTTTGCTTAGTTTTCTATGGTTTTCTGCCTAATAAAGTTTAACCAGCAGACGTTCTGCATTGATCTGGTACTGACCGGGTCGGTAATCTTACGCTCGATCATGAATAGACTTGAGAGTCAATAGCTTTGTAACATCACTTACATTTTGAAATGCTGCTCACATCTTAAGTTCTACCTGTCCTTCGCTGCAAGCTACCTTTTGCGCAACACACTGATGCCGATCTACCTTTGTCTGTAATCTGCTTTTACTGTTAAGTTGATTTTGATGATATCTTCTCGCTCTAGCCTAAACAAGCGGGCAATGATGCACAGCACTCTGATACCCTGACCGGTTATTTTTGCGCTCTCTAAAATTTTAAAATAAAATAAGCAGCAGTTGGGGAAGAAAGACCAGACAAAAAATGGGCACTGGTTTTAAAGTATACTAAAACTGTAAACAGAAACCACAGTATTAAGAATACTCAGTTCAATTTCCTTAACCGTACATATCTTTCCTCAGCGCACTTAGCCAAAAATACCCGGGGGTCAGACAACATGCTACAGATGCACAGTTATCAAAGCAGATTTTTTTCTCCATATGATGTAGCACTGTCCAATGATTCAACACTATTGGTCGGTGTTGATTGACGTCATACGGGATGTTACAGGGCGGAGCCTAGATGCAAATATGGCAACTTGTTTCGAAGACCCAGTGTCAAAATTTGTCGAATTAGGTTTACTGATTTGTAAGCATAATATTGCAATGCATTGGAAAGGCCCTACAGTTCTTACAATCCACAAGCGGGTGGGGGACATGCAGCAGTGGACTGCTGCGGAACTGCAGGTGTTAACCTTTCTCCAAAGATAGAGGCGGGGGAGCAACAGTTATGGTATATATCACCATATGCCTGGTAATTCAAGCCATAATTGATAAATGCCTCCCTCATGGACCCCCAGTACTCACTCATTTCTATAGACACCTGTCACTTTTGACACCTCTGGGGGGGGGGGGGGAGAAGGAATTTAATGGGCATATATATATCTGTGCCGCTCCCAATATGGTGCAACATGGGTTGTTGTGAGGGAATTGCGGGATTAACTATTAGACATTTCTGTTCATAATATTGACATACCTTCCGGACTATTGGTGCACAAATGGTTGTGGTGACATACTTGGATAAAAAGAAATGTAGGGACTAGTTAATGGTTATCAGTTTGTTAATATGGTTTGCAGCTCAATGTTATTAGATGGCAAAGTCTTTCAGCAGCCTTTTACCCAGCAAGGTGATTACTTCTTTTGTGCATATTGATTGCCTTTTCATAGTACATCATTGGCCAGAGCAAATGGACCCCTTACCTGTTCCCTCTAAAACAGCTCGCAACCTTGGCATCATATTTGATGATCCGCTGTCGATGAAGCAACATGTGATCAAAGTCTCGGCCACCTGTATTACCATCATCAAGTGGCTGAGAAAGATCATATGGATGCTGCCTCATGACACCCAGAGAACCGTAGTCCAAGCCTTAATCACATCCCGGCTGGATTATGGGAAAGTTCTTTTTCTGGGTGCATGTAAGGAGGTGACCCGCAAACTTCAGACGGTTCAAAACATGGCCGTCCAGCTACTCTGCAATCTCCCCAGAACCTCTTCCACCTCTGCTTCTCTGCGTGGCCTACACTGGCTCCGAATTGAAAACCGCTCCAAATTCGAGGCCCTCTGCATCATGCACCGTATCAAGTCAGGTAATGCCCCTATTTACTTAAGCAATCTGGTTCAACACTACTGTCACCCCCATACTCTTCATTCATCGTCTCAACATAGATATCAGGTGCCTCGTATTAGGAGAGTAAGAATGGGCGGCCGCTCATTCGCTTTTTTGGCTCCTTCCCTGTGGAATACCTTACCTCTTTCCTTACGCTCTGAATCCTGCTATCTAAGGTTCCGTAGAGACCTCAAGACTTGGTTATTTAATCTGTAGACCCTTTAGAGCCAGTCCTTCTGCAACTCCCCCGTTCTCTCTCTTTTTGTTTAGCGCCGGGAAACCTCCGGGTAGCTGTGCGCTGTATAAAATTAAATATAATAATAATTATGATGTGACATGTACAGATTTATATGTACATATCTATCACAAATCAATGACGATTTATCTATGTATTTAAACATGAAGCTGCTCTTGGTACTTTTGTATTCTTAATGAGATTAGATGGGATCATCATTCAATGGTTGACCAAATACTTGATAAACGGAGCCCTGCTGGGCCAGGGGATTTCCTCCACATTGTCATTTACATGACCAGTAGTTTTCCCTCAGACTCTATCCTGTATTCTTCGATCTTCAACCATTACCTAGAATGCTGCTGGATAAAAAGGAAAGGAACATGCTCTAGCATATGGAGCACAGATCTCTTCCTGAAGACCTCCTCCAGCCTGAACATTAACCATCCTAGCAATTTGTGTGACCACCACTATGATACACTTTTGCAAGTTCTCTTGTAACCATGTCCCAAAAGATTACCATTGGCCCTTAGGGAAGAAAATGTGTGTTGCATTTCCAGTTTAAGCAGGAAAAACAGACTAACTGTGATACACTCATCTCCCATGTCTTACCTGAAGATAAGGTGCTTGGGCTACTGTTTGTGTCGGAGACTATCAGGAATACATTTTCTTTTAGTGGGTAAGGTGCTTGGGCTACTATCAGTTTGTGTCAGAGACTATATGGAATACATTTTCTTTTAGTGGGTGATTGTGCCACATTTCCCAAAGGATGCGCGCACACAAAAAATCCACACTCATTTTAAAAAGCTATATATGTATATTGAAGCCTGGTACTAATGCCGAATATATGGAAAAACGAATTGCAGATATAAATACTATGGTGAGTAAAATAAAGGCAAAAGATGTAAATAAAATGAAAATGGGCAGCATGATTGATGAGTCTTGTATGGAATCTGTGATGGAATCAATTCTCGTCTTCCCTAGTCCTAGCTAATGTGTACATTAGCACCAAAATCTTACCAAAATAGGAGCTTCCTAAATGGCACACACACGCCTGTCCATCGTATTCGTGTTTCCTCAGTCTGTTGCCTGCCTAGTGAAAAGACCAGCCTGCGTCTGTTTTCTTGCTGTTCTCGAGCAAGCCAGAGACTGAGTGAAGGAACATGACATTGGATGACTGTTTCTCGTAAAAGCTCCGCCTAGAATGTCTGAAGCTACTCTCTCGAATCGGCTTTGTATATTATTGCCATCATTTTGAGAAAAATGAACTAGATGATTTATGATGTAAAATGTGGAATACCTTACATATTCATTCAGAGCTACTAAGCCTTTTCTAAATGCCAATATTCACGAACATAATATATGAACTATTAATACACTATTAAACCATAAGAAAACATAGTGATATTGTGAATACATTTGAAGGAAAAGGCAAGCAACAAGTATGTACTATGGAATGTGTGTTGTCTTTAGCTATAATGGGCTTATGAGTAAGCATAGTTATTAAGGTGCTTTAAAGCAGAAATCAGATGAGCATGATGGCATGTGAGAACTCACACCTGAATGTCCAGAGATTATCTCAAGCAAGAATGTTTGCTCATCACCAACAACAGCAGGCAACAACATGTTCAATAATGTATTCCAAATATGAATTGTGGCAGACTAACTCCTTGACACTCTCAAGTCCCTGGGTTGTCACAAAGACACCAACCACAGCATCAAGAGAGACATTGTGCACACAGCAAATACTGCGTGGCACCAGATGAGTGCCTATTGTGATTTTGACTAACCAGTGTGCTGACTGGTTTGTGATAAGCATGTGTATATGAGTTGGTATTCATATGAATGGTTTTAAATGCCATTATTATTTATATTGCTCATGAGTTCATTGAAAGCCTTGTGTGCCACTATAACGTCTTCAGCATACTAATACAGTTTGACACTCTGTGTACCTTAAAGCGAGGTTAAAGTTTGAGGTAATCAAATATGCTGTTTTGGTAAACTCCCCTGTGATTGGAGATAATCTTATTGTGGTCTTAGTATCAAAAGTAAATGGGTCAACTAATTAACTCCATTTGATGTTGAGTTACTGTTTCCTTGCCTGACCCTCTTGACCTTCCATGGAACTGGTTTGTAGTGGGTAGAATTATTGCTCAGTCTTCTAGTTGGTTGAGTGTTACTGAATATATGGCTCAATTACGGTACTCTAACACCCAGCGGGCCAGATTGCATTCATCAAGCTGCTGGCAAATTCTGGAGAGCTTAGAGGATTGGGTCAATGTAATTTCTGCGCTTGATGGGTCAGTCACGTTTTGTAACCTGTTGATGAATTTGTCAGCTTCAAATTGGGATTTTGTTTCTCAACTTTGAATTCATAATGTGTTGACATTGCAGCATTATTTATCTGGAATGTTGTCTAGCTATATTCTCAAATTTCTCACCTCCTTCACCTAGAATAATGTCCAAAAGAGAGACCGCTTGATCGTTATCCTCACAAATTAGTATTAAAAAATCAAATCCTTCTTGACACAGAAAACTGTTGGTCATTCAGTCCTGAATGTTACTACTACAAGCAAATTTGATGTAATGACTTTTTGGATTGCTGTTTATCCATTTGTAGATTGGGGGTTCTGATGCAATCATGGTGTATCCCAAACCCCAAAAAACATAATCAGTTCTTGATGCTTACTTTGATGTACATTGACTAGGTTTGGTGATGATGTAGGATTCTTCTTTTTCATCCCCGTGTGTTATTTGAACTGACAGGGTAATAATGGTTCCTACTAAACTACATTCATTTCTCTATTTTCCTACAATTTTAGGTGGTTCTAAATCTGATAGCGTCTGCGGATCACCGTCTTCTCCCAGCTCAGTTAGACAAGCTAGTAGATTGCATCAGGTATGTACCACTTTAATAGACTGCATCAAGTATATATCAAAATAATGTTAGGATTTAACGTGAGTATAGATTTTCCAGCAGGAAGCAGGTATTGTATGTTATGTATTTACCAAACGTTTGCCACTCTGGCAGCAACTTGTGATTGAACTCCCTAACTTAGAGGACGAATGGTTGTTCCAATTCTGAACCCAAAAATTTGGGAATAGTCAATCTTTGTTGCATTCTTAGAGCTCATATTATTTTTATGGTTATTCATGCTATTATTGAACATGAAAAAAGAAAAAAAAATCTATGCTTAGCTACTCCTAGCATTTATGAGTTGCAACAAAAACCAAATATGAGGGCGGGATCTTTACCCCTAGGACACAAATGCACTCATAAATAGTTAAAGGTAAGAGAACTATGTTAGTGTTGTACGGCAGTCTTCAATTCTTTGAAGTAAAAGTTTGTTTAAAAGAAAAAAACACGATGATGACGGTTTCCAGTTAAAAGCACATCTATAGTTACTAGATCGTTCCTTTACGCGATGTCCTCTCGATGTCTGTTATCTGTATGTCTGACTATGGCCTAACATGGATGCTTAAACGCAGTGCATATATTTTTATAAAGCCCCTTCTTCCATTAGTGCATTCTTGAACGCTAGAAAATAAAACCAAGTTAACCTACTTCACTTGCCGGCTGGCATGATATTTTTTTGCCTTCTTTAAAAACAAAGGTCAAATTAAATCAGTAAACATGAAGTGGACAAAGAAATAAGTTCTAACAGGAAGGGGGATTCACCATCATCTACAAGAACACAACCAGCTGCACGAACTCCACAGACCTATCCTCAAACATGGAACACCTATCGTTCAAGCTCCTCATCCCATTCTGAATGGCTCTACGTTTTCAGTGACCTTCCCAGATGCTAAGAAACCTTCTGCTGACCCTTCAATGCTTGCCAACTACAAACCAATCTCCCTGCTCACATTCCCAGCCAAGGTCTTAGAGAAAATCATCAACAGATGCCTTACTGAATACCTCAATGACCACAAACACTTCGACATTGCTCAGTCTGGTTCAGACCCAACCACAGAACAGAAACTGCTCTCATTGCCGCCACAGATGACATCCGCATGATTCTGAACATAGAAACATGGCAGCTTTCATCCTCCTGGACCTTATCGCAGTATTTCACCCAGTCTCCCACCCTATCCTCAGCCAATGCCTTCATGACATCGTAATCCAAGGGCGCACACTCTGATGGATCTGCTCCTGCCTGACTCAAAGGACCCAGTCAGTCAGCCTGGCACCATACTTTTGGACATATTCTCAAATCAGGAGTTCACCAGTGCTCAATGCCAGATAAAGTATACTCACCCATGAAGACACGCCCTAGTCATATGTTGTGGGAGAATATGTATTTGTTACTGCATGTCTCAGGCTGAAAAAGATTGTGTTAATTATAAATGTGATTCCATTACTTTGGTTGTAAGTGGGAAAAGAAAACAAAAATGTTTAAAAAAAGTTTAATGATGTTCCACACATGAATAAGCTTGTGTTTGTCGTATGATGACAAGGGCCACATGATATCAGACCATACTTAAGACCATTAGAGAGGGCAGAGAGTGGGGCACAGCTCCACTCTTTTAACACTACATTACCTGCATTCGAGGCGCGATACAGGTTGCACAAGATAGGGTCACCCAGAGCCTCTCTTTAGGAGGACAGTCACTCAACCTGTGGTCTTTATTGAGGATCACAGGCTTAGCATCGGCAGTCTACAACTGACTGAGGGTGGGTGACTACAGAACAATCTTCCGGCCTTCAGTTGCCCCTCGTCCTCCTTTCTGCCCTACTTCCTCCACTTTCTCTACAACCACTAGACTCTCCCTTCTTTTCTTGAGCCAGTCCCAAACCTCTTTCTATCTGCACTTCTCAAAGTTTCCTCTTTTTAAGCCTCGCCCTTCCTTTTCTCTACAGAGATGTGCCCTTTCCTTTTCTACACAACATACCTTCTGCGTTATTCTCCTTCCCTGAGTAGGTGCATTTCACAAGTTTTATTTTCTCAGCAGAATCACAGGCTGAATCTCAAAGGCCTGGATGATAACTGTTATTAGCCCCAAAAGAGTGGCACAGCATGACAATTTCCCCAGTTCACACAGCCACAATAATGCTAGTTAGAAAATGACAAGATGTACATTTGTATGAAATAGAAAATCAATAAAGAATGATCCTGGAACAGTAACGCAGAGTAGCAAAAGACACTTCTAATAGTACTAACGAACAAGAATAATGAATAGCAGAGAAGCTGCAGGTGTGCTTGTGATAGAAATGACAAAACAAAGGTGCTTGAATGCATTTGATTTTATTCACTACATTTATGCGGCTTCAGTCTATCAGGAAGTGCTTTTTAGGTCGAGCCTGTAAGAGCGTGCATGCGCTGTTCTGGCTAAGTCTTCATGTAGGGGTTTTCAGAAATCGCTTCAGATGCTCGAACACGCTGCGTGTGTGCTTTTACTTTTGCCCCAGACTATTGGCCTTTGCTTGCGTCTTTTTAACAAAGACAGCACGCATTTAGCCAAAGGCGGGCGCATTGCTCCGCCCATGGCCTATTGGTGTCTGTTACCCGCACGGCCACCATGTGGTTTCAATTATCATGCCCAGACACTGGCGTGATAATTGAAACCAGATGTCTCGCTGTGGAGTGCGCGCGCACCACTCGTTTCTTTGGGCAATGGCTTGCATTTTTAAGGAAGCGAGGCGTCTGCGCTCTGATGTACTTTGCGTCTTAGTTGTAAAATTGCACAGCAGATGCCATCAGTATGCACAGTGTTGTGCAATGCCTCCTGCCATTGACATCTTAAGAGTGCTCAGATGTAGAATACATCGTATTTTTATAAAGGGCTGGGACAGTCTGTGGAACAGGCGATATACACTCTGAATTGCAAAGTAATGGTTGTAAAGATGTAGCCAGAACAGAACCCTGCGGTTAAGAAAGTGGTTCAACAAGCATAAATTGTATTACCGATGGCCTTTTATTGTTTGAAATACGTTTCATTGTTACTTTACTGCCTCTTCTTTAATTGACGAAATGAGGGCCCCTTGCCCCTACCCTCCCCCCACCCCCTTGCTCCCATCTTCCCCCAACCCCCTTGCTTCCACTTTTGTCTCACTCTAACCAGACTGGTATTGTGCGTTTTTACATGAGCCCCGTTGCTTCACACCAGGACAAAGTCAATTTTTATTTTTTTATTTTTTGGTACTCCGAGAAGTTTAAACAATCTGCCCAGGATCACAGAAGGTTGATCACGCCGAATTCCGACCCTTATTCACGCCCCCCCACCCTAGCTCCAAAATCCGCAGCTTTGAGCACAAGGCCCTGTTCCGTCCCCCTTGGTCCTCGATATTGCCTACAGTTGACTTCCGCAATAACCTTGTGCTTCTAAGCCCCATTTACTAATCTGCCACTCCTAAACCGAGCATCCAGCAGCCCAAGCAACCGTCCCCCTTCACAAGCGTTATCCCTGCACCCAAGCCTTTTGTACCGAGACGTCCCTACACCCCTCTTGCTATCCATTGAACATTACTGTCGTACACCTAAACTCTCACAAATTGTAACATGTTGGTGGCCTGAGCCCCGTAACCCTCCATCGCCTATGCAATAGTATAGGGCACCCAGACAGTTTCGTAACTACACGTACAAAGATCAGATTAACTGCCCCTTCACCATGCCCACCAGTACCTTTAACTTTGGACAGATGTAACAAAGAACTACTGTAAATGGTTATTTTTTCCAATAAGACTTTCGTGCAGGGAGTGTCACAAAGTAACAATAACAGAAAAAGTAATGCAGAGGTCAGGGTTTTAAGTACAATGAAAAATGTGAGTGTTAGGGTTCTCATTTCCTTCTGCTAGTCTCTCTATGTTTGTCACCTACGCCCTTTTTTGTCCACCACAATGGTGTAAAACAAACAATTGCGCTCCCAGACCCAATAGAATGTGATGGGACCCCAGAGTTTTCCGTACCTCACAGATATCCAATGGCCTTGGGCTGAATGAGGGCCCTGAAAGGTTGGACGCTTACTCCAAGTTACCCCACTCCCATCCGCAAGGGCTTGTATTACTCTACTGTTCCACAAAACCTTTCCTGCATTCCTTCTATCTACAAAGCTCATCCTTCACCTCTTCCTCTATCACAGTATTTTCGCTCACTTTTCTGGACATACTTTCTTTTATCTCCTCCACTTTACCATCCTCTCTCATTCCTTCTCACACATATCCAAAAAAGCTGCACAGTCTTTTCCTTTGGCCCTGTCAATATTTCGAGAGCTGTTTTCCTCCTTCATACACTTTTGGACAGAATCTTAATTACCAGTACCCTTTGCTCTCTGCAGAGAGGCCAAGGACTGGACGAACATGTTGTCTGAACATCATTATGACTAGGGCTCCTGGATTTATGGTATTTTTTTTTTACATTTCCTTCTGTATTTATCCATATTTTTTTCCCCTCATTTTATCTATATTTGTCCATATTTACTTGAGATTTTCTGAAGAAATGAAGCTGAAATTAGTATATTTCCACATTTATTTAACCAATAAATATGCACTCATGCTTGAATGCCTGCCAAGTTGTAATGCTGTGAACATCCGTAGAAGATAACTCAATGCACTTATACAACAAGCATTTGCAATGCAATAGGTCTCGCATTTGCGAGAGTTTAAGCTATTTGCACTGCAAACGACGATGCCTTTTAATTAGGTTTTAAAAACCAACACGTAAATAAAAGGCATTATCATTTACAATGCCAACAGATTAAACTCTCGCAAATGCGATACCTATTGCATTGCAAATGCTTGTTAAATCTTACATGGGTTGTCAGTTGCAAGATATATTGTCAGCATACAGTGGACTTAAAGCCCGCCCTTTGCTTACCATTGGTTAGCTTCTTTGTCACTCATTTGCTTGTTTTTTTATTCATTAACTTGTATGGGCTTTACTTCCTCTTCGTGCATTTGTGAGAGTACATGTGCTTTCCAACTGTCTCCCTTATGTACTCCCCCCTCACACATGTGTTGCTCTTTCTCTGCCCACATGCTTCTCACAGACTCCCGTCCGCAATGCGCTTGCCCTCAGGCACTTCTCCCTCACTGTTGCTTTCGCAACCATGTGCTTCTCCACCCTAGCTCCACGTTGCACTAATTCTTGTCCATTTGCGTACCCCTCTCCATGTTCTTCTTTCCATGTTTTCTCCCATGCCTTCCGTGTTTCTTTCCCCACCCATAGTCTCAGTGTCGCTTGCCCACCATGCGTCGCTTCACACACCCACACCTGTGTTGCTTCCCCAGTCCCTCTGGGATTCCATCCCCTGTGTTGCTTCCCCTACCCGCTTACGCCCTTCTAAAACATTTTAAACAAAAAGGGGAAAAAACGCCTGACCATTTTGTAGGCATGATCATGCTTGGTGTGCGTGTCCACAAAACAACTTTTTTCCCGCTTTTTTAGTCACTCTGCACAACATCGGGGTGCTGTTTAGCATGGCAAAAAACGTAGGAAAAGCCAATAAGTCCGGAAGGCGAGACCTGTTGGCTTGGCCAATGTTTGTTTCATGTGGCATCTGCATGGAATCATTTGCTTGATACACCCCATGTGTTCTCCAAAACTTACTTAGTACGTGCCAATCTCGAATTGTGCCTATTTCGTCATTGTAGGCAAATTTCTCTCCCCATTCAGAATGAGTGGTTGTACCAAGTACTAGTCCAGCCCGGCAGGTAATTAAAGAAAACTGTAATGTTTTAAAATTGCACAATCAACCTTTCTGTCGTACCTTCTACATCAAGCATAATTGTGCTGCAGAACTGCAGAAAAAGGCATCATTTTCACCAGTGTATGACTGATATCTACAGTCAATGCTATTCTCCGTACTATTTTTGTACATTCAGGATAGGTCCCCACAGAATTTATCATATCAGTACAGATTGTTATTCGAGAGTGTAAAATGTTAAAATCTAAATGAATAAGCCCAAGCTACAATTGTTCTGGTATGACACGGTCCAGTCGAAAAGATGCTTCCACAAATATTCTTCCAGTGCCCCTACCCTTAATTATCACCTGTATTACAACCCACTCAATCTCATTTTGCCATATAATTCTGCGCCCCCACCCAATAGCCTGTCCCTCGGAGACCATCTCCCTCACCATGAAGTGCTAATTTAATCCCTCTCAGCGTTGGGTTGACCAGTGCTACTGCTGACCAGCCTCTGACTCATGCACAGTAGGATGCTGTTGCTCAAAATAATTTTTACTTATCTTTCTGAATTTTTCATCCTCTTTTTAAGATAATTGAATTGCATTCCTTAACAGCTTAGCGAATCTAAATTAGTTAATTATACAAAAACATGAAGTGGAAGGTGCACACAATTAGAGTCCAAAGGAAGGATAGTGTATTGTTTATCTTCTTCTTTATTTAACAGTTTTTTCAAATACAGGCACAGCCAACGCGTTTCGTTCCATTAGCCTTGTGGAACTTCGTCAGGGCGAATTGATTCAATTTTGGGATTGGAATCTATTCTGACCCACCATGTGGATCGAACAGCAGCTGATTCTGGGTCTTCAAAGGCATGTAACCTTCGTACATTCAGAGAAGGTGTTCAACTGGATACGAGTGGGTAAGCCCAGTAGATCGTGTGCTCCAATTTCGTATGTCGTCCCGGGACGCCGCCACGAGACGACATACGAAATTGGAGCACCCGACTGCAGGTGCTCAGTGGTTATTACCACGAACACCGAGTTTTACTACGGACCGGTGGCCTCCTCATCTTCAATTTATGCCCGTACCGGAGCTCGGCATTATAGAAAAGAGCAAGAAATTGTCTTTGCGAATACTAGATTCCCTGCGGATGCCCGCACTACCCTGAACAATCTTTATACCTAGTCCTTTTACACTCTGAACACTGCTGGATATAGCATGGGAACATCTACTGGGCTTACCCACTCGTATCCAGTTGAACACCTTCTCTGAATGTACGAAGGTTACACGCCTTTGAAGACCCAGAATCAGCTGCTGTTCGATCCACATGGTGGGTCAGAATAGATTCCAATCCCAAAATTGAATCAATTCGCCCTGACGAAGTTCCACAAGGCTAATGGAACGAAACGCGTTGGCTGTGCCTGTATTTGAAAAAACTGTTAAATAAAGAAGAAGATAAACAATACACTATCCTTCCTTTGGACTCTAATTGTGTGCACCTTCCACTTCATGTTTTTGTATCTTTGACTTAAACACCTATTGGTAGCAGGTGTAGGAAGAAGTTTGCACCACCCAGAATTTAGAAATACAGAACTAGTAGTGCTTGACCTGGTCTGCTGCCTTGACCCTTTTGGTTTTTAAATTAGTTAATTACCTGGTTTTACAACATCCAGAAATATAACTCTTTAGTTTAAATTTCAGGATAATTTCGCTTTTCCATTAGTAAATCTTACTAAATTAGGTGGAGTTGTGGTGAACCAGGTGTGAAATCCAGGAAATTTACCTGCTGTGAAAAAGTTTCTTTCCTCATGCACATTAATTTTGAATATTATTGTTGTCGTTTATTAGACCATTAGCCATATAAACTAAACATGCTAAATGTTTTTAACCAGTAAAAAAACTTAAACTGTCCAATTTTGCTCATGAATACATTCATAAATGTTCCCAGCTTAACAACATCAGTTATACTAGATACTCTGACACTCCATACAATTACCCGAGAAACTGTATCAATGCCTTTTCTAATATGCATCTCACATAAAGATTACAACCTTAAGTTTTACTACACTAAGATGAAACCCCATTCATTTGTTAGCTGTTACTGTGTGCTTGTATTACTTTAGATGTTCGTTTAGAGGGACTTTGTGCCCTCCTTGTTATATGATCTCATGCTTCATCATCTAGCATGTCCTAATTTAGGACGCAATCCTTCCTCAAAGAAAATATATACTCCTATTTATTCTACACAATGGACTATAACTAAAATTGTGTTGTGGTGGGTATTATATTTTTTTATCCTCACTCACACTACTTACAAAATTAAAAGAAACCATAAGTGCACTTCTAACTGTTGGTCTTCTTATTCATTCGACTGGTCAACAGCTTTTTACTGGACAATGGCAAAACTCCCATCTTCCTCTAACCTACTTTTAATTGCTGCACGTCAGTGCAGGGTTGTTTGTAACACACCTGTTGCCAGGTTTACCAGGTGTTATAATCTTGAACTGGCAATTCACCAGCTTGTAAAGTATCCTTATATCTTAGATAGAGATGTGGGGAAGTAAAGCGGATGCTCATGTACTAAGGAACTCATTTTTTAAACCATCCTTTCTGTTTTTCTGGCTTCTCCTCCCTTTCTGCTCTGTTGAACAGAACAAAGCAGAAAGGGAAGTTGAGCCAGGAAAACTGGACTTCCTCTCCACATCTCCTGCACCCCTTTACCTCTTTGAGCTCTACTCAGCACTTTACATAGTTAATGATTTCCCTTTTCACTAAACACATCTACTTCCTACTCAGTGCCCCATGAAATACAAGATCACTTTCTGATTTTGAGTAGTCTTATCTGCTGCTTCTGATGGCGTTCTCTTTCGAATGTTCAATTTGCAAGTGATTTTATCGTAAGTTTATTTTTACTAGAGCTTGCATTCTGTATGTGTTACATAGACATCCCATTTTCCTCTAGAGGCAAGACAACATCTAGCGGCCCCACCATTCTTCTAAAATGATTACCATCATCGATTATCCTTTTGATTTATATCTATGAGATCAGTGTGAAGATTGGTATCCTTATGGATTGTACATGCACTTTACAAAAATCTTTTTTTTAAATATATGTGACCTTTTAACTTAAATGTATCCCAAATGTATTGCAAATTAACTTATGGATATATAAACATAACTGTATGGTCCTTTTAAATTACTTGTGTAATGTGTAATGTTTCTTTTAATTTGTTTATACTTTTATGATTCCTTTTTTGAATCGAAATAAAGTTTATTGAACTGAACTGAACTGATTACCGAGCTCGCAACTTTACGTTAACCTGGTCATTCAGCCTATATCTTTCAATAATATGTATATTATAGTCCCGTGATGTGCTGCTACATATTTCAAACCCTTAGATGTAGTCATCCACTGTTGACAGATGAACAAACACACTGTCCCGAGTTAGGACCTGAAAGTCCTCTCACAGAGAAAAATGCTTCATATTTTCCATACAAAAATATATTGAGCAATCCTGTTTCCCTAGTATATATATGTGGGTCTTGCAGGGGCGTCATTCTTAACTTGCTTGTTATTGATGGGTATGGGTATGTGTAATTTTAGAACAATTTATTTAAAGCATGATTTCACAACTCTAGATTGGGATGGAGGGATTTCAATCCAGTGTTAATTGTGATCCTTCATTATATAGACATTAAAATCATCTCCAGTATTAGTGATGCTAATTAGCATTGATCTCTTATTGACATTGTCTTATTACAGTGTTACAATGTCCTCTTTAATAGTATTTCGTTCATCTCTTGGTGAGATGATAATTAGATGCTATTTCTTCCTTCCTTTTGTTGCTTGTAAAGATGCATAAAAAGTGATGGATGGAATGCAGGGATGCTTGAATTATCTGCCTCTGGAAATTATTCTGGCCTTATTCCAGTCCATTTGTTACTGCCCACAATGCCACTCTGGGCAGGCCCCAGCCCTTTGCAAATCATTCTTTGTCCTGCTCCAATAGGAACAGTCCAACCCGAACCTTCAAGCTAATTCTCATCCTGATATGAATACAAGCAATCCCGACCAGTTTCGAACTTTTGCCTCTCATCTGAAAGCGCAGCAGTGAACATGGGACTTATTTCTGGGTATATCCGTTGCATACAGCATTGCACTGAGGACTACAAGAAAGTGTTGGGTGGTATGCTTGATTTAATCTTAGCCACTGGTAATTACTCTGGCCGTATTCCCATCAATTGTTTTAGTTTCCCACTATGCTACTGTAGCTAGACCACAGTCATATATGAATCTATGAATTCTGCAACTGTCTACATTCATGCCGACACTCGTAAATATAGCCACTCCTCCCGAGTGTCTTCCTCCCCCTTAAGTCACAGATGTGTCTGAAACTTCCTAAAGAATTTCAAAAGCAATATGAATTCTAGGAGAGCCCAAGCAACTCTCCCAGCTCTGGTCTTATGCTTTATTTTTTGGGAGAAAGTCATGACCACAGTGATTTTAATTGAAATTATTTCAATCATGATGTTACGCTCTTTCATCATTTGAACTTTCCAATTCTTATTATTTATACAGATGTAAGGACTAGAAGCAGCATAAATGGTAATGTTGTATGTAATATTGTTACCTCAGCTGTGTATACTTAATATAAAGTTAGGTAAAGCAAGATGTATGGTAGCTTCTCTAAAGTAGACAGTTTTCTTTTAATACAACCTAAACATCTGCCCTCTTTTAGGCTTTTTTTCAAGTGATTCTTTGTTTTGTTTTACAGAAGAAAGCATGCAACATGTCAACACATTGCATTAGATTCCCATACATTCCTTACATTGCTATGTACAGATTTTCATGCTCTGGTTCTCCTTGATCTGGCCTCCAGCAGACGTTTGTCGTGTGGCAAGCATAAAGTCATCACCTGTCCTATTTTAATTTCAACCTCTAACAGGGCTTCAAACGCCTTACTCAAAACTATAGTAGGTTTGTGGAGGCTAACAAGTGGTGATTTAGCGCATTCCTATTTGCCCCATCCTAGTGTCTTGCAATGGCCTCCATCCCCCCATGCCACCATCAGGTGGGTCTGAGCCCTCTTCTGGGGTAGTGTGTGCCTGTCTAGCTGTACCATATATTATCGGCTGATGTGTCCCTTTTCGGAGAGAGGGGGTTTGGGAGGTAAGCCCCAGAGGGGAAGGCACTTGTCATACAGTATCACGTCTCCCCCGCATGCCCGCCTTCATACCCAGCTAGGCAAGGGTCTGTTGTATTGCCCTTGAGTCTCTGTCATGGGTGATATGCTAGTGCACCTCACTGTGAAATCCATTTTAGCTGTCTATGTATGTGTCCCGTGCATCTCTAGGGGGTCCATTTTCTCCTCTAGGTTTTAATTGACCTCTGCATGGGATCTGCCTCTGTCCCTCAATCTATTCCTTCCAAATTAAGTGCACAGCAAACAGCACTGTATTGAAGCACACAACTCTATAACCGTTCAACCAAAAAATGATTAATCTCTACTCATGAATATACTCATTTACAATGATTCAACAAACACTCATTTAGTTATAATCATGTATTTGTCATCTCAAAGTTTTATTTCATCAAAGTTTCATTTCATTGCCAATCCGTTATGAATTAGACATTAATGTATTTACAACAGAAATGATCAATGCATCAAACGAAAGTGTCTTAAACAAAATACATAAACCAATGTCTATGCCAGTCCCAATGCATTTCGGGTTATTACCACCCTTCTGCAGGGGAACATATCCAATGCCGGTTAAACAAAAGTCGGCCACTTGCCGGACCACAAAACATAATATTGATATTTTTAAATTATGCTGGGTGATACCCAATCCTCCTCAAGATTGCATTTCAAAAGTTTGAAAGATTACATTTCCAAAGAATTTCAAAGATTGCCATTGCATGTGTGCATCTGTTTTACCCACAACTCAGTGTTGCCACCATGCCCCATCCGAAGTGAAGTGCTTGACACAACTGTGCCATGTGAAGCTGTTGCAGTTCCTGTGGAATCAAAACGTGTGATTCTAACATGGTGCTCAACGCCTGGTGCTCATGTTCAGCCATGCGCTAAATCGTGAACAAAAGTCCCCCTCTATTCTTAATGTGACATGAAATAAAACATAATTACACGACAAATTACACAATAAATTACACACCTCCTGTCCAAGAGATGTGCGTCTTCACCAGTCTGTATCCAACTGAGAGTAAATTACAAAAAATAATCGTAAACCCTTGTTGCCAAAATCCTTACTGCTAAAATCCCCACTAATTGTGAATAGGATTTCACATCTACCTGTAAATCTCAAATGTTGCGACGACTTTACTTGAAGGCTCTCAGTACGCTCCAAAATATACCTAAACCAACACATGTATGTTATCCTTTTGCCATTTCCAAAACACATTATCCCATGTTATTTAGTGTAATTTAGGTTCTAAACAACTGCAAGACTCACCCCTGGACTGCTCCGTCAGAATGAAAGTTGCTGGTTCACTGCTTCTTGTTATCTGCATGTGAACATAATGCTCCGTTACTCCAAAAACCTCCCCAAACACAGCGATTAAATCTTTTCTCCTCTGCTCTCACCCCGCTTACCCGCTGCATTTCCGTATGCCGCGTATGCATTCTCCCGTCATTACAAACGCACGCTACCAGATCCTTCCTGTTTTAAAGTCAACAAGCCACACCTTTTTCAAAACGCCAACTTTATGGAGACACTTCCATTAACAAACCAACCCTCCTCCTGTGTTATAAGTGCAAGTTGAAAACGCTGAACGATACAAAACGACTTTCACAACTTTTTTATCACTGTACTTGTGAATTTGCGGTCCTAACCCTATTGTGATGACATTGGAGTGCAGTCCCTCCAAATCTGTATAATGAAATGCTAATGTTTATTTGTAGTTCTCATATTTACAATGTTGCAAAAACCACAGGCTATCAATAAAGCAAATAATTGTAACTCAAATGCATCCAAGCACTCTATATGTATGTAAACTCAAAAAGTGAACAGTGTGTGGAAAAAGTGTGAGCAATACCCTGTTATGAGCAGGTTAAAATGATGTGCCCATGCAATGGTATTACAAGTTTTTTGACATTCTGAGCATGTTGCCTTCCGATAACAAGCCTGTATCCTATAAAAAACAGACCATCTCACATTTGTCATTGAGTCCCTTCGAACTTAGTGTTCAAAAACTTGATCCAAAACGTTTCCCTAGGTGCTAGTTGTTTGTGTGCGTCTTTCCCTGTATCAGTAATGATTTTTTCTAACACTGTGAAGCGTAGTTGTGGAAGGGTGTGTGATGCCTCAATCCAATGTGCTGCTAAACTTGAATTCTTATTTCCTGTTCTAATTGTGCTTTTATGCTCTGTTATCTTTACATCCTGTATTAGGGCATAGATTGATTCAGCTTCTTCTGTTGAATAAACTTTAGTTTCTGCTTGATTTATTGTTATCTTTACTTTACGTGCAGTACGTCCTACGTAAGCTAAGCCACATGGGCATTTCACTGCATTGATTACGCCTTCTGTATTACAATCTGAAGAGTGCTTCAGTACTATCTTTTTGCCTGTATGTGAATGTAGGAATGTGTTTCCCAGATTGACATTTCCGCAGTTGCTGCAGTTCAAGCATTTTCTCATGCCAGTATGTGTGATTCAGCCATCTTAGTTGGTTGCTTGAGAGTTTCTCTAATGTTTTCTGATCTGGTATGTGCAAATATAGGCTTGGAAGTGAATACTGTATGAAAATCAGGTTCCTGCTCCAGAACATCCCATCTTCTTGAGATGATCGTTTTGATTCTTGATGCTTGATGAGAATATTTTAATACAAATACCTCTCTTTTATGCTTGGCTTGCATTGTTGGTGATAACAGATCTTCACGCGATTTCAATGATACCCAATTTTTTGCTGTTCCCAATACCTCCCATGGATATTCTCTCTGGGTGTATTTCACATATTGTTCCTCAATCATTTCCTCCGCTTGTGAATTAGATGAGATTCTTTTGACACTTATAAATGTTTCTTCAATGCTGGAGGATGAGAACTTAAGAAATGTAATGCATTTTATTTGTCAGTAGGTTTTTTATAAACAGATGTCTGTTAGCCCATTGAGGTGTTGGTAATTTGAATGTCCAAAAAGTTTATCATATGTTGATGAATTTGATAGGTCAACTTTATTCGAGGATTCCATTGATTTAAAACTTCAATGTTGTCTATGAGTTCTTGTTGATTGCCACTCCATAAGATCAAAATATCATCTATGTATCTCGTAAGTTTTGAGATTCTTCGCCCATTCAGCGTGTGTTAAAATGTGGGTGTGTTCAAAGAGGGTCATAAAGATACTCGCATACAATGGTTCCCCGGGAAATCCCATAGATGTTCCTGTCCTCTGTAAAAAGAAGTTGTCATTCCAAACAAAATAGCTATGGAATAAGCTAAACTGCAATAATTCCATTAAAAAGATTTTTTCAGTCCCCTCTTGCTCACTGTGGAGAAGCATCCATTCTGCTGCCTCATTCCTTCACCATGAGGGATTGATGTATACAATGCTGCTACATCTATAATGCACAGCCAGGTATTCGTGGTGACAAGACAACCTCTTGAATCCTTCGAAGTTTTATGAGACAATCGGTTGTGTCCTTTACACAAGTGCTCCATGCTTGAATTAGAGGTTGAAAATGAAAGTCTAAAAATCTGCCTATGGGTTCATGTATCGAACCTCATCCTACCACTATGGGTCGAAAAGGTGGATCACTTGCGTTTTTGTACATCTTTGGTAACATGTATATGTGGCAGTTGTGGAAATTCTGGAAATAAAAATCTTTTTGTAGTGTTGTCTATCCATCCCATCTCAACGGCTCTATTCAACATGGTGGATAAGACTACAAAAAACGATTGTGTGGGATCTGACTCCTACTGTATATAGGTATCTTCATTGAATACATGCTCCTCTACTTTTCTCTCATAAAATGTCTTGTCCATGACGAGTGCACCTCCTTTGTCCAAAGGTTGAAAAAAGAGACTATTGTCTCCTCTCAAATGCTTTCGGATACTCTGCTCTTTATAAGTAAGATTAGGTCGTCTCGGTGGTCGATATGTCACGGATTGCAAATCTTTTTTCACTAATGTCTCAAACTTATCCAGTGTCTTGTGTGAAAAAGGTGCCATAAAGACACTTTTGGGTTTGAATCTTTCTGTGATGTTTTCTGTAATTGGTTGCTCAGGGGAAGCTATGGAATGGAAGACCCAACGTAGTCTAAATTTTCTCGTGAACTTAAATATGCTACTTCAGTTTCCAAAGCGTTTGATACATATGTCGGAACAAAAGACATGCCTTTGTTCAATACAGTCAGTTCCAAAGTACTCAATGTTGTGTGCGAGATGTTCATTACTAGGTTTTCTTGAGGTTCTGTAGAGTCCTGGACGATTCTACTGTTCTTTTTTTGTCCCATCCTGACTCGCTTCCTTTTGTCACATTGCTGTGTTCGGGTAGATGATTGGATGTTTCGCCCTGGGCTGAAAAAGTATTCTTTGCAGATGTTGTAGATGTTTCCCCTTCCGTAAGTGTGTCCTTACTCAAGCATACAGATTTTATCGGGGCCCTTGATGGTAACAGCTCCTGGTCTGCAACTACACTTTCCTCCGAAGATGATACTCCTGGTTTATGGAATGTTTTCTTCTGGGCGTAATCCTCTGCCCAAGAGTAGACTTCGGGTAATTTATAGTCTATTGTGTCCCTTTTGAACTTTCGTAATTTCCGCTCATGAACCTCCTTTGCGTGAACATCTAGTCTTGCATTGATGTCATTTAATGTTTTAGTCCAGTCATCAGACTCCATCCGTTTTTCTATTTCGTTTTTTAAATCCAATATTTCCATTGATAGTTCCTCAAGAATAGTTGGTAATTCCTCAATAATAAGTAGGACTAAGTCCAGAGAGCATTTATTAAGAATGTCGTACGCCTTGTCGAATTTAAACAACATTGGTTTAAGAGCAATCCTGAGGCCCCGTGGAATGCGCTTGACTTTGTGGTATTGAATGAGTGTCATAGCGTGCATTCTTTGATTCACCTCTTTCCACATAACATATTCCAATTGTTTTAACATTTGTTGTAGTGTTCCAGGTGTGGCACTAAAAGTTCTTACATCCTGTATTAGGGCATAGATTGATTCAGCTTCTTCTGTTGAATAAACTTTGGTTTCTGCTTGATTTATTGTTAAATCCGCAATGTCCAGGGGTGAGTCTCGCAGTTGTTTAGAACCTAAATTATACTAAATAACATGGGATAATGTGTTTTGAAAATGTCAAAAGGATAACATAAATGTGTTGGTTTAGGTATATTTTGAAGCGTACTGAAAGCCTTCAAGTAAAGTCGTCGCAACATCTGAGATTGACAGGTAGATGTGAGATACTATTCACCATTAGTGGGGATTTTAGCAGTAAGGATTTTGGCAACAAGGGTTTACGATTAACTTTTGTCATTTAATCTCAGTTGGTTACAGATTGGTGAATACGTACATCTCTTGGACAGGAGGTGTGTAATTTCTTGTGTAATTTTTCGGGTAATTTTGTTTTATTTAATGTCACATTAAGAATAGAGGGGCACTTTTGTTCACGATTTAGCGCATGGCTGAACATGAGCACCAGGCGTTGAGCACCATGTTAAAATCACACGTTTTGATTCCACGGGAACTGCAACAGCTTCACATGGCACAGTTGTGTCATGCACTTCACTTCGGATGGGGCATGGTGGCGACACTGAGTTGTGGGTGAAACAGATGCACACATGCAATGGTAATCTTTGATATTCTTTGGAAATGTAATCTTTGAAACTTTTGAAATGCAATCTTGAGGACGATTGGGTATCACCCAACTTAATTAACCCCTTCCATGCTGATGACAGAACGGTTCCGTCATCAGCTACGGGTGAGCTGTGCTGATGACGGAACCGTTCCGTCATGAGCCCGTTAGAACCTTAGAACCCTCAGCACAGCGCGAAAATTCGCGCCGCGCTGAAGGGGTTAAAAATATCAATATTATGTGTTGTGTTCCGGCAGGTGGCCGACTTTTGTTTAACCGGCATTGGATTTGTTCCCCTGGAGAAGGGTGGTAATAACCCGAAATGCATTGGGACTGGCATAGACATCGGTTTATGTATTTCGTTTAACGTGCATTCGTTTGATGCATTAATCACTTCTGTTTTACATACATTAATGTCTAATTCATAACGGATTGGCAATGAAATGAAACTTTGAGATGACAAATACATGTATATAACTAAATTACTACTTATAGAGGTCCCACAGCCAGGCCCTCAGCAGAGGGGCAGTAGGGAATTTACCTGCTATTGCTATACGTCTCTTAGTCAGGACATGAGCTATATCTGTTTTTGGAATGTAGTTCTCATCGGTTTACCCATTATTTCCGCCATCTGAGAGAGACTCCTAGCTGCAGATTGTTTACCTTTGAATTCCCCAGGCTGGATAAAAAAACGTATGCGTGAGCAGTACCCCTTGCGTGCCATCGGTTGGCTCCATTCGGCTCCTCGTGAAGTCTGCATCATTAGTGTTGGTTATGACGTCGCAGTCACCTATAAAGGTGCCACCTAGGCACGCGGACATATGTTCTTTTCTTCCCGCGCCAGTTAGGCACCGATCCGGGAAGAGCTACCCCTCTGTCACTTTTTGGCAGGTTTTTTCGACTTTTTGTCAACAAAAACATTTTGTGTGTATCGGTGATGTGTTCTAGAAAGACAGGGATTAAACCACTAGGTGCGTGTCACCACACCATGTCTGTAACCGACCCCCCCACCCCACCTTGTCTGTCTAGTGTTTCAAGCGTGACCGTGACACCAAGTTGTGCTCAGATCCTTGTGGCCTAGCAGTCAACACCATCCATCGAGACTCCCTGGGGATCCTGATCGAAGAAGAGGAGGTCGCAGGACCGCTTCCGGAGACCTAAGTCCTCTTCCTCTCACACAAAGTCTTTGGAACATTCGGGGCAGAGGCACAAGAAAATATAGTTGTCCAACCAGACTTCATCATCGCCTTGACTGTTGTCAGTCGACGAACGAGGGAAGGAGCACCGATGTTCTAGGCACCGTTCTGCAGAGGTTACTCCGTGTCTCCCTCCATTTCCAAGAACTGAAGCGTCTCCCGCTCAAATAAAAATAATTTTACGAGACCATGCACTGCGCATTTGAGCCGGCCAGCCCTTCTGGTGAGCCTTCAGGCCTCAGGGTTGGAGGGGGCACTATCAGATTTGACGCCGTTGGCTCTGGCCAGGGCGTCGGTGAGGACTCATGGATTCGGATCCAGGAAGACACTGGTTGTGCCAGCGTGACTTTGCTTGGCATTGGACCCAAAAATCACTGCCTTTGGTGTTGTCGGCGGTACCAGCCCCATCCATAACCCCAATGACTTGGAGTCAGATCAGCGTCGCTCAACACCAACTCCGGCAGAACACAGAGGTTCTATGTTATCGCCTGGTCATTTTCAAAACGTTTCAGGCACGGGAGAGGACTGGGGGGAGTCTATGGACCTTCTAGAACATCAGGATGTGTCTGTCGAACAGATGGACTGGTATGAGGAAATTGGGGAGGCCAGTGGACTGGACACATCCCCAGATACTGGCATGCTTTCACCTCCAACTGTGGCTGCGGAGGAAGGTGCTTTTTATGCCATGGTGGTAAGGAGGGCAGCTGAGGTCCTTGGACTGGAGTTGCCCTCTGTGCAGGTTAGAAATAATCTCCTGACCTAACCGGGGGCTTCCACCTCTGAACCCTTATTGCCCTTTAATGAGGCACTTATTAACGTCCTACTAGGCACATGGTCCATGCCTAGCACATGGGCTCCTGTGAATAGGACAATTGCATACCGATATCGCCCTGCTCCAGGTGAACCAAGGTTCCCCAGCCAACACCCCACCCCTGAGAGACTGGTGGTGCAGGCTTCGACATCTCATGGTGCGTTCCCTTCCACTCCTCCCCATAGAGAATCCAAGATGTTTTCTTATGCCACCCTTGCATTGCGGTCAGTGAATACTAATAGCTTATTGGCTGTTTCTCCCACTTCCTATGGGGGAAGGTTGCCCAAGTGCTGCCACAGGTCCTGGAGGAGGCCCAGGCCGTACTCTCTCAGGCATTGAAGGACGGGAGGGATGCAGCAAAATTCACCATTGGACTTGACACGATTGACTTGCTGGGCAGAGCAGTTACGTCCACAGTGGCCTTACTGCACCATGCCTGGTTAAGAACATCTGGCTTCTTGGGCGAAGTCCAGGCAAATTTAATGGACATGCCTTTTGACCGATCTTGTCTCTTTGGAGAGAAGGCAGACTCGCCTTGGTGCGCTTCAAGGACCGTTGTGCTATGGCCAGATCCTTGGGTCTCTCAGTAACACCACATGGCCTGTCTAGCTTTTGCCCCTTTCGTGGCAACAGAAGGTGTTTCCAGCTGTGCCATTCGTATCCCAGCCACCCTCTGCAGAATTCCCAAGTTGTGAGAGGACGTGGACGCAGCTCATTCTGACCTCAGCATGGTAGCTAGAAGTCATCTGCCACCAAGCCCTTGGCAGCCGCAGCCTTGAAGTACTCCTATTCTGACTCTGCAAGACCATGCTACTCCGGTTGGAGAGAGAATTCATTATCATCAACTCCGCAGGAGTTCCATAACATCGGACAAGTGAGTCTTGCAGATCATGCAGGAGAGCTGTTCTCTGCCTTTCCTTTCAAGAGCTATTCTCTGCCTTTCCTTTCTTTTCCTCCTCCTATTCCGCCACTTCAAGAACGGCTGGCGGAGGATCATTTAACTTTGCTCCAATAGGAAGTTACAGCTCTCCCAGCCAAGGGGACCACAGAGAGGGTTCCTGTTTCAGAAGTAGGCAGTGGTTGCTGTTCCCGCTATTTTCTGATTCCGAAGAAGAACAAAGTGTTGCTGCCCATTTTAGATCTTCGGACTATCGATCTCTTCCTCAAAAAGGAGAAGTTCAAGATGATCACGTTGGCTCAGGTCCTGTCTGCTGTACACCAAGGAGACTGGCTGGTAGCGTTGGACTAGCTGGACGCGTATTTTCACATCCCCAACCTGCCGGGCCACAGACGTTACCTGCGGTTCAAGGTAGGTCATGAGCACTTTCAGTTCATTGTGCTACCTTTTTGTCCTTACCAGCGCCCACCAAGGTGGTGGTTGCAGCTCATCTGCACAGGTTAGGGAGTTCAGTCTTCTCCTACATTGACGACTGGCTGTTGAATACGTTTACAAATTAACAAAAGAGGGAGGTAGAGTAACGAAGTAGGATTCTTACTCCACAGGCTTAGTTACATAAACAAAGGGAATCCTACTGACAGTGTTTAGAAAAGCGTTACCCACAGTGGTATGGGAGCACTTAGTGTTTCTTAAAATACCCCTCACACACCAAAAGGCCCCTTGGTGTCATGCTTCATCATAGGGGTCTTCGCACCCCTCTAGCGGGATGCGGCGTGCTACGACCTACGACTACGCGGGAGCACTTATAGTAATGACTATGTGTGGTGCAAGTGGTAGGGATAATTATGTAAGTGGTGGGATTTAGTGAAGAGTTAAAAAGATAACTGGCTCGTGGGTATAATGGAAAAAACTTTATTCACCACCCCGGGCTGGTACTACTAAAAAGAAGTGAAGTGCGAGGTTAGACCTGTCGTGTTAATGGACAGTACCTCATGTGTGCGTCGACATGTTTCGGAGCATGTGCTCCTTCTTCAGGACGGGGGCACAACTTCCCCACCTTACTCACGTTTCACTAGTTTGTAACTCAAAGGTTTTGTGTAAATAACAAAAAGTGAAAAATTCGATGTGTATAAAAATATAGGCTATTATTTGCCTACAGCAGTTTGGCTCAAGTACAATGCAATTTGCATGACCTGAGAAAGAAAAAAGAAAAAGAAGATGGTCACCCTGGTCATGGGTAGCTCAAACAGGTGCAGTCACCTGGAACAGACCATTTGCTCAATTGGCCCTGTAAAAGAAAAACTGACAAGACATACAACATATAGAACGCACACTTTCTCTCACAAAAGAATGTAAAGGACGTTTTGGTCATACTTAATAGGTATAGCTTGCTTGCTTCATGAGCACTCTAGAACGTCTGGGGGATGATTGCTATTTGTGCAATCTAAGTAGAGAAACAATCTAGGTGTTAATATCATTTATTACTTACTTAGTCTTGGGGAATGCTTGTGTTGCAAACTCTATACTCACAAACTCGGGATGAGTTGTCCTCCGTCTTACCCCACACGCTGCTCCGCCAGAATGAGTTAGAAAGCCCGCGGTGTGTGGTATTTATACCCAGTTTTTTCAATTAGTGGTTAGACCTCATTAACCTAGGCGGATGTGATTGTGTGCCCAAATAAGGGTAATCCGCCCTTAGTTAGTAAATTGTCAGGATAATTGTAGGTCCTTATTAGGCAGGTCCGGGAAAACATGATCGCTTGTCTGCCCCATGGTTCATTCCCGGATACGTGCGTATGCGCCGGTAGTCTTTACTTCATTGCGCATGCTTGGATCTGGTTATCGGTATAGCGCATGCGCGAGGGATAGAGTCTTCCCCATGCGCATGCGTGCTGCATGCTTTTGATACGATCAATGAATGGATAAGCTTGGCGATCATATAATAGCCGAGGGGGATTTTGGAATGTATAAAAACAAGTTTGTTTTAACACACGAATATTTCAGCATTAGTCTAGTATTGGGTAGAACCACTCAAGTATGAAAATAAGAGATCATTGTTATATCTCTGTACAAAGTGTCCATCACCAGTTCCAAGGATGGTAATGGTATCCTATATTAGCAGATTCTATGGCACATGCTTGTGTCATCATTAGCCTAGTATTTGGTAGAATCACACAGAAATGGAAGTAAGAGGTCATGTTGCATCTCTGTATAGTGGTTCGTTAACCATTCCGAGGGCGGTGAAGATAACTGCTAATGGGACAGCTGTCCCCAAGGGACGTCATCATTACGTCCCAGGATGTGGGTGCCCAGACGGAACACCCACCTTTGTTCTTTTTGAAATAAGCCTACTTCTAATTTGACCCCTTGGCCCCTAACTGAAATCCAGACGAATGTGTTAAACAAAGGACTGGGTTTCGTACCAACACATAAACCAGACATTTTCAAACTTAATATGGATATACAAGACTTCATTAGAAAATTGAAGTTACAGGCCTTTTTTCCAAAATAAACCAACGACTCTGGCACCAACAGACACAGGCCTCCGACCAAAATCAACTTTTACTCCTGATTCATCACTACCGATTGAACTTTTAACTGTTGAGAAAGCCATTATGACAGAAGTCAATAAAATCAATCCGACGAATACCAATGTCTTTTACAACACCAGCAAACAAGAACAACAAGCCATCAGAGATCTGGCGGACAAAAAAGAAATAATAATACAACCAGCGGATAAGGGCGGTGCCATCGTCCTACAGACCATGGAGGCATATGACACAGAATGCATAAGATTGCTGTCAGACAGACGTAACTATACCATCCTACAGGAGGACCCCACGGAGAACTTGCGCATCAGAATAGGAGGCATGATTGAAGAAGGGCTAGCACATGACTGGCTGAGCAAAAAGGAAGCCGAGTTTCTAACAGTCAGCACCACGCATCCCCTATTTCTATTGCATCCCAAAAATTCATAAAAACATCACAAAGCCACCAGGTAGACCCATCGTATCGGGCATTGGCTCAATCTTGGAGCCACTATCCAAGTTTGCATATGCTTTTTTGCGCTCATTGGTACAGTCCACCGACACCTACTTGAAGGACACAAAATCGGTCCTCCAACTACTACAGGACAAGTCCTTTGATCCCATGAACCAACTCCTAATGAGTTTGGACGTGGAAAGCTTGTATACGAGCTTACCACATGATGAAACACTCCTAATTATTGAGGAGGTTCTTTTCACGACACCATGGAAGTACCAAACACCCAGGGGTTTGGTCCTTGAGTGCATTTCTTTTGCACTACAGAAAAACTTTTTTCAATACAAGTCGACCATTTATCTACAGAGCCATGGTACCAGCATGGGCAGTACTTTTGCTCCAAACCTGGCTGGGCTCTATGTCCACCACTTAGAAGCAACCAAAATCCTGCATACAAGCAACCCATACAGGAGGAAGATTAATACCTGGAAAAGGTACATCGACGACGTCCTGGTCATCTGGGACGGTGACCAACAGTCTGCAGTCGACTTCCTGGTATGGCTTAACAATCCGAATGCATTCCTGAAGTTCACCAGCGCAGTCTCTAACCAATCACTGGTTTTCTTGGACTTAAACATTTATACAGAAGGGGGAAGGCTCAAAAGTACAACCCATTTCAAACCCACAGCGAGGAACTGTCTATTAAGGTATGATAGTTTCCACCCAAGACATCTCAGAGAGAATTTACCGTACGGCCAATTTTTGCGCCACAGACGCAACTGCACTGAGTTAACAGAGTTCAGGACACAGGCCTGTGACCTGAAAGAGAAACTAATACAGAGGCAGTACCCAGTAAAAATCATTGACAAGGCCATGAAACGTGCAAAAAACAACCACAGAGAAGCTCTACTGGAGGACAGACCTCAGGAGACAAACGAAACCAGACGACCAATATGTGTCACCACCTACAACATTGTGTCCAATGAGGTCTCTAAGATCATAAATAAACATTGGGGTATTCTGAAATATGGCACACTCAACCTGGAAAAACCGATGTACGCACACCGTCGAGATAGAAACCTTAAAGACATTTTGGTGCATACATGACCGAAACCCAGCTATGAGAGAAGGCAAACCATCATTGGAATACAAGGCCATTTCCCATGTGGGAACTGCAGTAGCTGCAACCTAACTCAAAAGAGCACTGTATTGACATTCAGAAATGGCACCACTTGGGAACAGCGACATTTGACGAATTGCAACATCAAGAACGTCGTCTATTTGATTACATGCCCCTGTGGGTTGGAATACGTGGGGATGACTACGAGAGCTGTGAAAACACGCATAAATGAGCACAAGAGCAATGTGCGTTGCAAAAAGAGCACAACTAAGATGGCAACACACTACCTTGAAACCCAACACTGTGTAAATGACCTAAGATGGACAATTATCGAACAACTGCCATCAGAAGTAGGCTTATTTCAAAAAGAACAAAGGTGGATGTTCCGTCTGGGCACCCACATCCTGGGACTTAATGATGACGTCCCTTGGGCACAGCTGTCCCATTAGCAGTTATCTTCACCACCCTCGGAATGGTTAACGAACCACTATACAGAGATGCAACATGACCCCTTACTTCCATTTCGGTGTGGTTCTACCAAATACTAGGCTAATGATGACACAAGCATGTGCCATAGAATCTGCTAATATAGGATACCATTACCATCCTTGGAACTGGTGATGGACACTTTGTACAGAGATATAACGATGATCTCTTATTTTCATACTTGAGTGGGTCTACCCAATACTAGACTAATGCTGAAATATTCGTGTGTTAAAACAAACTTGTTTTTATACATTACAAAATCCCCCTCGGCTATTATATGATCGCCAAGCTTGTCCATTCATTGATCGTATCAAAAGCATGCAGCACGCATGCGCATGGGGAAGCCTCTATCCCTCGTGCATGCGCTATACCGATCCAAGCATGCGCAATGAAGTAAAGACTACCGGCGCATACGCATGTATCCGGGAATGAACCATGGGGCAGACAAGCGATCATGTTTTCCCGGACCTGCCTAATAAGGACCTACAGTTATCCTGACAATTTACTAACTAAGGGCGGATTACCCTTATTTGGGCACACAATCACATCCGCCTAGGTTAATGAGGTCTAACCACTAATTGAAAAAAACGGGTGTAAATACCACACACCGCAGGCTTTCTAACTCATTCCGGCGGAGCAGAGTGTGGGGTAAGACGGAGGACAACTCATCCCGAAATTGTGAGTATAGAGTTTGCAATACAAGTATTCCCCAAGACTAAGTAAGTAATAAATGATATTAAAACCTAGATTGTTTCTCTACTTAGATTGCACAAATAGCAATCACCCCCCAGACGTTCTAGAGTGCTCATGAAGCAAGCAAGTTATGCCTATTAAGTATGACCAAAACTTCCTTTACATTCTTATGTGAGAGAAAGTGTGTGTTCTATATGTTGTATGTCTTGTCAGTTTTTCTTTTACAGGGCCAATTGAGCAAATGGTCTGTTCCAGGTGACTGCACCTGTTTGAGCTACCCATGACCAGGGTGACCATCTTCTTTTTCTTTTTTTTTTCTCAGGTCATGCAAATTGCATTGTACTTGAGCCAAACCGCTGTAGGCACATAATAGCCTATATTTTTATACACATATCAAATTTTTCACTTTGTTATTTACACAAAACTTTTGAGTTACAAACTAGTGAAACGTGAGTAAGGTGCGGAAGTTGTGCCCCGGTCCTTAAGAAGGAGCACATGTCGACGCACACACGAGGTACTGTCCATTAACACGACAGGTCTAACCTCGCACTTCAGTTCTTTTTAGTAGTACAAGCCCGGGGTGGTGAATAACGTTTTTTCCATTATTCCCACGAGCCAGGTATCTTTTTAACTCTTCACTAAATCCCACCACTCACATAAGTATCCCTACAACTTGCACCACACGCACCACACATAGTCATTACTATAAGTGCTCCCGCGTAGTCGTAGGTCGTAGCACGATACATCCCGCTAGAGGGGTGCGAAGACCCCTATGATGAAGCATGACACCAAGGGGCCTTTTGGTGTGTGAGGGGTATTTTAAGAAACACTAAGTGCTCCCACACCACTGTGGGTAACGCTTTTCCAAACACTGTCAGTAGGATTCCCTTTGTTGAATACGTTTCCCACCCATTCTGTTGTCTCCCACCTTCACACTATGGCGAACTTCCCGCGTGTTCTGGGGTTCTCTATAGACGTGCCGAAGTCACACCTGACTCCTTCTCAGATGCTCGCTTTCATTGGAGCTGTTCTGGACACAATGCAGTTTTGGGCTTATCCTCACGAGCAGCGAGTCCAGGATATTCAGGTTATGATTCCGATGTTTCAGCCTCTATCCTGGATTTCGGTGAGAATGACTCCGGCTGCTGGGACTCGTAGCTTCCTACATCCTGTTGGTAAAACTTGCCGGATGGCGTATGCGGGCTCTGCAGTGGGACCTGAAGTTCGAGTGAACGCAGCATCCGGGGAATCTCTCCGACATGGTCCAGATCTCAGAGGGAACTGCGAAAAACCTGTTGTGGTTGCTAACGAACTGTGATTGGATCAGAGGCAGACCCCTTTCCCTTCCCCAACCAGGTCACACAGTGGTGACACATGCGTCACTCAAGGGATGGCCTGCCATCTGGGACAAGTGGAGATCAGGGGACACTGGTCTCCAGCGGAGTCCAGCACCTCATCAATTTGTTGGAGCTTCGAGTGATCCGGTTGGTATTGAAAGCATTTCTTCACTCGGTTAAGGGGAGGTTAGTGCAGGTGTTAACGGACAACACCACTGCCATGTAGTACTGCAACAATCAGGGCGGGATGAGGTCATGGACCCTTTGTCAAGAGGCCATACGTCTCTGGACATGGCCGGGACAGCATGACATAATCCTGATGGTTCTACACCTGGCAGGTTCTCTGAACACTAGGGCGGACAAACTCAGCCGTCTGTGCTTTGTGGATCATGAATGGCATCTCCAGTCGGAAGTGGCGCAAGGTATGTTTCATCGGTGGGGAGAGCCTTGGTTAGATCCGTTCGCCTCAGGAGAGAACGCGCAATGTCAGCAGTTTTGCGTGCTGGAGTTTCCACGGCGACTATCGCTCTACTACGCTTTTCATCTCGAGTGGAGCTCAGGCTTACTGTATGCCTTTCCACACATACTACTTTTCAAGGGTTCTCAAGAAGATCCAGAACTGGGCACGAGTCCTTCTTGTGGCTCTGGACTGGGGGCAAGGAGAGTCTGGTATCCAGAACTTCTGAAAATGAGCATCGATATTCCGATGGGCTGCACATTCGGGAGGATCTACTGTCGCAGCAGCAGGGAAGGGTTCTCCACCTGAACCTGTTAACTCTCCGCTTACATGAGTGGAGATTGAGCAGTGACAGTTGATAGATTTCAACCTACCTCCTTAAGTATTTGAGATTTCAACCTACCTCCTGAAGTATTTGAGGTTATTTTGGCAGCCAAGCAGCCCTCCACTAAGACTGTATAGGCCTGCAGTTGGCAAAAGTTTGTAAAATATTATACAGAAAGGTCTATTGACTCTCTTTCTGCTTATTTATCTACTATCTTTCCTTTTATTCTTACCATTGCCCAGCAGGGCTCTGTATTTGGGTATGCTCAAGGGTTATCTTTCTGCTCTGTCCGCTTTCTTATGTCTGCCTGACCAGCGCTCTATATTTAAATCTCCTGTTGTAAATAGATTCTTAAAAGGTCTTGTACATATGTTTCCACCTGCGACCTTTGTCATGCCTCAGTGGGACCTTAATTTGGTCCTCACATTTCTCATGTGTGCTCCTTTCGAGCCGCTGCATAATTATCTCCTCTGGCTGTTTACCATCAAGACAGCCTTTCTAGTAGCAATAACATCTGCCCAGAAGGTGACCGAGTTGCAGGCATTGTCATCCAAGCCTCCCTACATTATGTGTTTGCAGATAAAGGGATGCTTCGCATCCGGGCTTCTTTCTTGCCGAAGGTGGTGACCTCATTCCGTCTGGGTCAATCAATCATATTGTCCACCTTTTTTTGCTCCCCCCACATCCCTCTAAGGAAGAAGAGCGTCTCCACCGTCTGGACCTAAAAAGAGTGTTATCATTTTACCTTGACCGCACAAAGGAGTACTGGGTGGATGAGAAAGTACAAAAAGATGGGTGGAGGGTCCCAGGGAATCTTTAGTGACCACACAGTTATAGCCCCCTTAACGTAAGTACAACCAAACAGAATAACTATGGGTCAAAGAAAATAATGTGTCTTTTCAGAAGTGTGTCTGAGTGAATGTGTGTTGAAACAGAGGTATGAACAGCACACAACAAAGTATCGCACTTGATGAGAAGATGTCCATCAGTTTATCGTTCTTTACCGCCCTGTCATCATTTGGAACCTTTCCCAAGATGTGGAAGCAAAGTTGTTGCTATTTTGGCACGGGAAAGGAGAGTGCGTGGTAACTTGCTTGATAAACTGAAGAGCAGTGCAAGAAAGAAAAATTGTGAGAATCAAAAAGATAAGAGAAAGGAGTGCTCTGTGTTTAAAATTGGATAATGAACGCTACGGAATTTTATTCTGGTGCCGTTCATTTCCAAGGTTAAAAAATTCAGTGCAAGACTGTCAGTGAGTAACCCTAATAATCACTGATTTATATTGTAGTGGTCGACATGTTTCTGCGGTCTATAGATTAATGAATATCTGCCGCTTCATCAGGACCTAAAGTACATGCTACTGCTCAAAAGTGTGTTAAAATAGGATATAGATATCACCTTATCAATCCTGGTGTCCTCCTTTAGGGTTAGAGGAACGTGCCTCACCTCACCTGGCAACAGCTCAGGAGGATAGTGCACCGCTCTGCCCGTCGGTACACTCGGCAGCCGTGTGTGCTGCTGGGGAGACGTTTCAGAATCCAGCTTGACACCTGGGGAATTCAAAGGTAAGGAATCTGCAACTAGATTTTGTCAGATAATGTGTTACCGAAGGTAAGTAACGTGTAAGTCACTGCTATTGTTTCAGCCAAGAACTTCACAACATCCGCAGAGGTCCAGACAATGTGATAAAAGTCTGCTTCTGGGCATGCACACCGTCGGAATATAGGATTTGTCCCTGGATACATTAGATTAAACCCCTTGAGGGTGAGAAAGGTTAGGTGCAGGTAATTTAATTGGATATATTTGAGGCAGGCTTTCTTTTTTTCAATCCTTGTATGCGGTGTATCCCCTGGCCATACTGCATACTTTACTTAGCTCACATGCGTTTGTACATAGTTAAGCTTTGTCATTACAACAATCGTGTGAGAGAGAGAGGTAGGAGGTAATTTACCCTCAGTGGCTTCAAAGGCACAGTTTTGCAATGGGTCTTATGCACTGACAAGACAAAAAGCCCAATTTATCGGTCTCTCCCCCCACCCCGGCAGGACGTAACTGATACAGGACGTAACTGATATGTATCACTCCACTCCCAACATTGCTCTATGTTGACGCCATGGTGTCCATATTTTCTCCCACTTTTTGACACATCCCCAACTTTTATACACTGTTTCCTCAGCTTGTTGGCACCAATCCAGGTCCCTTTCCTACTCCCCCTGCGACGGTGGCAAAGGCGCTTCCCACCTCCTTGCGATGTTTTTTTTGGCAATCCCTGCTGCAAGACCCAGCCACATTACCACATGCCTGGGCCAGTCAAGGTCTCCCTGAATCATCAAAAGAAGCCATTTGGCGTCCATTGGGACGGTCACTCCTGTCACCCTAGACATTACATCTGTGACCTACTGCCAAAAACGGCAAATTTCCTGGCATTCCCATATAGTGTGGAAGAAAGTCCCCTCCTGTTGACAACCCCTTACGCAAACTGCTGTGTGTGCCTTACCCCATTTATATAACTGTGTACGTTGATAGTAGGTACGGTGCAATATCTTGAGTTGTACCAGTCTAAATCTTGTACGGATTGCAATCTCTCTTGGGCTCTGTATTGCCTCTTGCCATTCCTCATCTTCTATATTCCCAAGATCGTCAGTCCACGTCGCACGCAAGGTCACCAAGGGGACTAGCACGTTATTTATTCATTTGCGATATATTGTGGATGTCGCTTTTTCAGGGATGGGATATAATAGTAACCTATCCTCCAGGTGATCTGGAATGGTGGTACCACATTGGATATATCGCCGCAAAGCATGCATCAGTCTTCTATAGGGGTATCTCTGTGTCTGATTTAAGTTATATTTCTGCTGTAGGTCTCCCAGGTATTCGATTCCGATCAGTTTCCACCCTCTAAAGCCCATTAGGGCAGCTACTTCCCATAGTGGGGTCAGACCAGTCAGTTTCTCTATTCAGCCCAGAAATCTATTAGCCTCCCTCCAACACCCCACTACTACCCCGTGTGTGCCGGTCATTCCAGGCATGCTTTCCGGGAGTACAAGAGTGGTTCGCAATTTCCTACCGGCATGCTGGCTCTGTCGACTCTATAGGCTGGCTCAGGCACTTCTGCGTATATCCAGTCGTTTTTAACCACAATTGCGAAGCCCAGTAGTAAAGTTTAACGTTCGGGACTGCCAGGCCACCATCATACACTCCTTTTTGTAGTTTGTAAAGTGTATTTTGGGACAGTCAACCTGCTACAAAAGCATTCTAACTTCCTGGGTTATTCTTTTAAAGACTGCCGGGGGAACTGGACAGGGGGTGTTCTGGAGAAGATACAAAAGGTGCTGCAGAACCATCATTTTAAAGAGGGCCGCCCTACCATTAGAGACAATGGGAGAGTACGCCAGTGACGTACATCGACACTGAGCCAATCTATCTGGGGCTCGAGGTTTCTCTTCAGGAACATCCCGTGATCTCTTGTGATGTATATGCCCAGGTATTTAAGTACCTCTTCCACCACTGGAGCTGCGCACCTCGCCGGCATCTTAAGCGGAGGGCCCGATATCGGGAAGACCACCGATTTGGACAAATTATTAGTATACCCTGAGTAACTCCCAAACAGCTAAAAAATATGGAGTACTCTCGCCACAGTGGTACGGTCTTGCTAGATATAAGAGTATGTCATCCTCATAGAGCAAAATTCGCTCTTCCCACACCCTTGCCTCCTCTATGCCCCAGATCATCGGATCCCTCCAGTTCCAATGCACCAGCGGCTCCAGTGCAAGGGGGAACAGCAATGGGGACAGAGGGCAACCATGTCTAGTGCCTTTCCACAGCCGAAAGGGTCTGGACAATGCTCCAGTAACTCGCACTCGGGCCCGAGTTTTCCCATATAGCAGCCACACCCAGCTACAGAAATATGGGCTGCAGCCCAACTTATGAAGTGCTATAAAAAATAGGGCCGTTCTATACTATCAAATGCCATTGATGTGTCCAACGCCATCAATGCTATCTGCTGGGCAGCGGGGTTGCATGTCATATGGAGCACTCCATATATATATGAACTAGGGAGAGAGCAAGGAAGGTAAGGGAGTGCGTCCTCTTCCCCACACTATAATAGAATATAACCACTTTTAATTCCCTATAGGTTAATCCTTGAAAAACTTCCGACTTGATAGTACGTACTAAAGTGCAGGAAAACATTCAGGTTATTAAAAGAAACCTCACCCACCAACCTAGTTGGTGGCATGCTTCATCATAGGGTTCACAGCTAGGCTCCCAAATGGAACCTAGCTGTGCTGCAACACCTGATTACAGTGGAGCGGCTTTTTTGGGTGAAAACGTGAGTGTGAAAAAGTGTTTTGCAAAGAAGTGGTGTGGGTAAAAATATCTCTAAGGTGTCCAGACGAGTAATGATTTATTTATGGGGCCTTAGGACATATTAAAATCAAAGTGAGATATTGTGAAGGTACAATGATCTTCTATATCTCTGTTTAAAAGGAGGTCGACATGTTTCAGCCTCGCGATAGTTTGAAGAAGGCTTTCTTCAGGACCGTGAAAGTGTGTATCGTGATCTGCACGTGAGTGAATGGGTGATTTTCACCACACACGCTAAGGTGTGCTGTGTATGTGTTGTGATGACCGTACTTAAGAACCCACAGGCTGGTAACAATCTGTAAGGAAAAAAGGGACATACAGCACAAATTGACAAACGTTATAAATAGAAAGGCATGCCATACCATTTGCTTGGCTGTACCAGTCATTCTTGTATCCCGTGTTCACAGAAGCACTCCTATCTTTGTACGTGATCGGAACAGTGATATGAGGTGTCTCAATATACCGTCATATATTCACAGGCATACCTAGAACATCCTGATAAATCCAATTGCATGCATGGATTGGTGAAGACAATTGGTGCATAAACCCCTTGCGTTGTCACAAGTATGTGCATTGGTGACACAATGTGAACTGGGTGAGCTTTCACTGTTATGTGTCGATAGCCAATGTGTGCCGAAAGCTGTATTAATCTTATATGAGGCGATCTACAAAAGTGATACTAATTAGTATAGTTTGTAGGCGTCATCTAGTGGGTAGTGCGCTAACCACTTAAAGGCGTTACTCTAATTAGATTACAACGTTGGTCCTGGTGTCACAGGGGAATTGAAAACATGGGCAGAATACAGGATGGTACCAAAAATAAAAGAAAAACGGTTTCTTACATTGTTTGTTACCAAAGTTAGATCAAACAGATCCCTGAGGCTGGGGGCTCCGGTAGTCAAACATTACAAAACATAAGTGAAAGACGTGGTATAGTATACCATTACTTACCGCTAAATGTAAATCGCTGGCTAAAGCGTACTATGACACTTCATCAATGAGAACCTCCCGCATATAAACCTACTTCTGGCTTCTAGAGATCCCACCGACAGCGGTCTCAGTTATGTTATGTTATGTTATGTTATGTTATGTTATGTTATGTTATGTTATGTTATGGGAACTTATATCGCGCACAGCTGCTCCAGCGAAGGGGCGTCCTGGCTCTTGACGAGGTAAACAACACAACACAACTAAGAGAGCAGCAGACTAAAAAAGAGCCAACAAGCTAAGGAAATAGAAAGGTCTTAATGGCCCTACAAAATGAGAGAAGATCATCCAGCGCACGGATCTTTAGAGGAAGGGAGTTCCACAGGACCGCAGCCCGCACTTGAAATGAGCGGCCTCCAGCTCGACTAAGCTTGAACCGGGGAACCAATGCAAGTTCATGGCCCAAAGATCTTAAGGAACGGGCAGGAACGTACGGAGACAGGAGATTAGTAAGAATCTGGGGAGAGGAGCCCTTGAGGATTTTATAAGACAGGCAAAGCACTTTAAATTGAATCCTCTGCTTAACCGGCAGCCAATGAAGGGAACGCAAGGTATTGGCGACGGAACAGAACCTGAGCAGACCCACCACTGCTCTGGCTGCAGAGTTCTGACCACGCTGCAGACGGATGATTTCAGCCTGGTTAACCCCTACCAGGAGGGAGCTGGCGTAGTCAAGCCGAGAAACCACTGTCGCCTGCACCACTAGCTGCCTGGCCGAGGCGTCAAAAAATTTCAAGACTGGTCTTAAACCCCGCAGAATGCCAAAACAGCATGCAGCAGTTCTCTTGGTGTGACAAACAAAGCTAAGGGCAGGATCTAACCACACCCCAAGATTTTTTATCTCCGTTACCGGAGTCGGGGTGGTCCCAAGTTCAGGAGGCCACCACATGTCGCCCCAGAGTTCCGCCTGCTTGCCGATGATCATGATCTCTGTTTTTTTTGCGTTCAGCTGGAGACAGTTGGAATTCATCCAGCTGGCAACCGCCAGAAGTCCATTCTGGAACCTTGGGGCATCCAGGCGAGAATCCCCGCTGAGCGTGACCGCCAACTGAGTGTCGTCAGCGTATGAGACCATAGTCATGCCCCACTGCTTGACGACATCAGCCAACGGCCTCACGTATAGGCTGAACAACGTGGGGCTCAGCGAGGATCCCTGGGGGACCCCAAGGCCCAGAGGGTGGAATTTGGACTGGTAGGGCGGAACAGCCACACAAAAAGATCGATCGGCAAGAAAAGAGCGGAACCACTGAAGGGCAAGCCCTACGATGCCAACTTCCTCCAGGCGCTGAAGAAGGATCCTGTGCGAAACGGTGTCAAAGGCGGCGCTAAGATCTAATAAAACAAGCGCCGCGTTGTGTGTGTGTAGAATATAAAGGACAGTGCCAGTAACGTGTGGGCGAGGTTGCGCCGAATGACGTTGTTGCTTAACATGACCGCGTCATCAGAATGGGTCATACGTCAACGCTGACTACTGGGATATTGCTATGTCCCCTTGGGGATGTAGTTAATATGTTAAGAATGTATTGGCACTGGCCCGCAACGTGCGGAGATAGTTCTTACGTGGTATAAACTGATGCGAGTTTATACTATACCTTACTTTATGAAGTGTATCGGAGGAATATCAATGTTATATTCAGTAAAAAGCAGTTCTCACGATAACTACAATTATGCTGTGCCAGGTACCTGTGTGGCATATTGTACATGATGGGACCAATAAATTTGAGGGTATCACGTTACCAAGAAATGGCAGATTGACAATGAGATGACATTCATTTACTACTAGTAACAAGTACCTTGCATTTAGCATGTACAAAGAGACACCAGCAACCAATGTTAGGCAATGTGTAGTGTCATATTAGATATACACTCTTCTCCTAATATCGCTATTATCCGATGTTGGCAAGAATTGGAGAGGGAGGTAAGTGTAAAAACCAGTGTTCTACGATTACCATATGTATGTATGCCATCGCTACAACTAAGTGGATGATGTATTTTTGAAGGGTGACCAGAGATGCATATCCACGGTCAGTAGTACTTCATAATCTGGTTTTGCTGGTCATATGTATTTTAATAATTGCTGATTATTCCTGTGGAGTGTATGCAAGTAATGACTCAAGGTGGTCTATTTAGCAGGTTCTACGGAATGGCATCTTTAAGACCTTCATTATGTGTGTTGAGGTGATATACCCAGTGCTGGTCTTTGTCATGCAGGCAATGCTGGAGGTTGCTTAGATCTGTGTCTAGCTGTTCAATTACCACCCATCTCATGTTGGTGGTGGTGTGACTTCTTTCCAAAAATTGATTCATTTTCGTGGTGTTTTTCTTGCAACAAATGTTGCTCCTATGTTCGCATATTTGTACCTTTATTTTGTAGCTTGTCATCCCCACATATCTAAGATTGCAGTGGCACGTAATGAGATAGATAACATTACTGGAGTTACAGTTAGTATGTCGTCTGATTTGCCACATCTATCCTGTTTCAAAATCAAGAGTTTTAGCTGGTATTGTGAGGTGGCACACGCTACAGTTCCCACAGGGAAAATGTCCGGTCACATTTGGAAGCCCCCAGGCATTTAACACTGTATTTGTAGGGCGTATTGTAGGGGATGAACGTTTGTATGAGAAAAGAGGTTTTTCCCAGTTTAGTTTGCCACTTGTAAGTATCCTCCAATTATTTTGAATAATGCACGCCACTCCATTGGAGATAGTGTTATAGGTGGTCACGCACGTGAGTAGTATATCGGAGGACATCTGTTGAGTTGGTTCAAGCAGCCCCTCCTGATTTTGAATTCTTGCTTGTTTCTGAGCTTTAGTTGTGATTCGAGTAGGATATCCTCTGGCTTGAAGTTTTGTAGTCAAGGCAGCCGCATGTTCTTTGTAATCAGTTGTTTTACTGCAATTTCTGCGTAATCTTAGATATTGACCATATGGTCTATTTTCACGCAGTGGTCTAGGGTGAAAACTCTCATATCGTAGGAGAGAGTTTCTTGCCGTTGACTTAAAGTGTGTTTTGGTAGTTAGATGGCCATCCTCTGCAATTGTGTCCAGGTCAAGAAATGTGATTGTGTTTTTACTAATAGTATGGGTAAATTTGAGATTGGGGTCTTGATCGTTAATCCACCCAGAAAGGCATGTAAGGTCTCTGTAATGCCTTCCCATATTAGAAAAATGTCATCAATATATCTCTTGTAAAATTTGATTTATGTTATGTAGGGTGTGCCAGGTCTCAATAGGTGGATTGTTCAAAATTGTAGGCGTACAGGCCAGCCACGCTAGGGGCAAAGGTATTGCCCATAGACGTCGCGTAGGTCTGTTGAAACAATACTCAAAATAGTTGTGCTTCAAGGCTAGTTCTGCACATTGAAGTACAAAAGATTTTGGGGTGTTGTAATCCCAGGGGATTGAGTCCAATGATGTTTTGAGGACTAGTAGAGTGTCCTCTTGCAGGGGGCTGCTATAGAGGCTCTCAATATCCAGACTAACCAGAAAAGAGGTGTCTGAGTTGAAATTCACATTCTCCAATAGTCTCAAAAGTTATTTGGTATCCTTTAGTTACGTAGGTGTAGATAGAAATCACAAAAACTTGAAAGTGTTTTCAACAGTGAGCCTATACCCGAAACTATAGGGCGGCCTGGTGGAGGGTGTCTGTTTTTATGAATTTTGGGGATGGTATAGAAGTATGGAATCTTTGCCCTATTTGAAATCAGGTAAGGAGCCTCATGTCTGCTGATATTGCCTCTGGATTCTGCATCATCCACTAGGGTTTTGATTCTATTTTTCAACTCCTCACTAGGATCAGTGTCCAATTTACAGTAGTTTTTAGTGTCACCAAGAAGTTTTCTGCACTCTATTTGATAGTCCTCCTTGTTTTGTACAACAAGGCCTCCCCCTTTATCTACCGGTTTGATTATGATGGTGGTGTTAGATCTGAGTGCCTGAATTGCTTCAAATTCTACACTGCTTGTGTTTTTAAATGTTGTAAATTCAGTGGTATCTTCAATTTCCTTGAAGATGGCTTGTTCAAAAGTCACCAGTTCAACCGGTACAGTATGAGGAGGAGGCATAAAAAATGATTTAGGTTTCAGTTTAGTGTCCCCTCGGTCTTCTGTCGAATCTGTTATTGGCATGATTTCGAAATGGGATTTTAATTTGTTTCCGAAAAAATTCTGCTAATTCACAGTGCAATTTAAATGTATCCAGTTTGGCTGTGTGCACGAACCCTAGCCCTTTGTTCAGTACATTTTCTTCAGTCTCTGTCAAGGTGTGTGAGGAAAGGTTAGTGATTAGGTTCTGTTGGTTCCCGGGGCCCGCTTCTTGTTCTCTGGACTTGCTGCGGTTATGTGCTCCTGGGTTCTGGTCCTCTTCCAAGTGAACCTGGCTCTTTCTGCGTCTTCTGACGCAACCTCTGCGGCCATTTCCTAAAAAAGGAAACCTGGAATTTTGGTTCATGAATGGCATCTGAACCAATGCTGTATCCATGTAGCCTCCGTAGATTGTGGCGAGTGCTGCTATTTGGCATAAAGCCCAATTGATCTACATGTATCACCTCTGAGATTACTGGCACTAGTCTGTCCGCTAAAGCCTTGGCTAGCACTTTCGCCTCTACATTGATCAAGGAGATTGGACGATACGAGATGCATTGGTCCGGTGGTTTCCCCACCTTGTGTATCGCCGCAACTGTGGCTGCCCGCAGATCCGGCGGGAGCTGCCCCTGTTCCTGTACCTCCAACAACATGTCCCGTAATACTGGTACTATTATGGACGCCTGACATTTGTAAATCTCAGCCGGGAGTCCATTTGGACCCGTTGCCTTCCTGTTGTTAAGGAGTCCCAGGGCCCCTCCCAGCTTATCCTCTGTAAGGTCAGCCTCCAATCTCTCACACACTTTTCGGTTAGTGTGGCTAGGGAGAAGTCTCTGAATAGCTCCTTGCGGTTTCTTTCGGATATAGTGCAGACAGTTGCATAAACCCCCTCGAAATGCCAAGCAAAGGCTTCGGCTAGGTCTGTACTCGTACTCAGTACCCCTTCTTTGTCTCGCCCTCAGTTACCCATGATCGTTCCCTATCACGCTTTTCCAACCATGCTAGGAGTCTTGATGTTTTGTCGCCCACATCATATAAGCGATGCACAGTTTCCAGGGTGTATACTCTCGCCTCGCTGTCAGCCATGGTGCGTAGATCATGCTGCCCCAGTGCCAGTCTGTAACGTAAGTCGCTAGTGGTGCCAACTGTTGCCTCCTCTTCCATCTGAAATATTTCCTGCTCGAACGACCTGATTTGTAAAGTCTCTTCCTTCTTTTTGGTCCCAATTAGCGCTGTCTGGCCCCTCAACACTGTCTTGTAGGCTTCCCATAGGTTTATGTGTGAGTCTACTGTCCCCTTATTCTCCATAAAGTATAGTTCCGAGCTCTATTGGATTTTATCCCTGAGTGCCAGACCTGTCAGTGGTTAGTCCGCGGGAATGCCGCCTGTTAAGGAAAATGCCCCTAATGACCACACTCACCGAGGAGTGATCAGAGATGCCCCTGGCCATATGCCTTGGGTTTTTAAATTCTCCCACCTTATTGTTTCGTGTGAAGAGGTAGTCAAGCCTAGAGAAGAGCCATGGCGTGCGGAGTAGTATGTATTTTGTCATGCAATCTGGTAATAGACCTGCCACAGATCTACTTGGCCCATGGCTGCCAGGAAGCTCGGCAGGCCCGCTCTCCCTTCTGGCCCACTTGAGAGCCAGACCAATCTAATTCCGGGTTCATGACTGCATTTGTGACCCCTCCCACTAGAAGGGTGCCCAGGAGCAGTTTAATCAGGAACAAACTAATTTTCGGGAAGGCAATGTTGTGATGCCTCAGGGGTATATAAATTGAGCATCTCTCTCATTTATCCGCTACTGCAATACATCACCCTGCATCGTCTGCCCAGGTATCTGTTACAGGAAGGGGAAGCGTATTGCGAATCAGGATTATCCCCCAACCACCGGTCGAGTATTCAGAGTGGGCCAATAGTCTATATCCGAAGCGATCTAGAGCTTTACATTTGTTCCCCTTCAGGTGGGACTCCTGTCTCAATATTACGTCCGGGGAGTGCCTTTTAATGTGTTGGAGGACCAGTGTGCGCTTGATTTTGTTCCTTAGTCCATTTACGTTCCAGGTCCACACCTGTATATTAGCTAAGTCTTCCATGATTTCCAGTTGAGAAATTCACTCCTGTTAATCCTCCCCTCCCTTGTGATGGTCTTGCATCAACCTGCTGTACTGTCTGGCTGTGATGGTCTTGAGCACGCATGCAATCACACATAATAAAAAGCTAAACATTTTACCCCCCCTCCCTGCAACCCTGCTAGGTGAGTAACAAACCTCCCAACACACGCAGAGTACCTGTCGCCCAAACTGTGCAGTAACAAACATTAATGAGGGGTGGTAGGCCTGTCTCCAGCATGAAGTAGAAAAACTCTGCTGTTGGATACATTGAAACCCTCCTAAAATGTCTCAAAAGCAACTTTGTCTATCTGGTCCCGCTCGGGATCCCCGCAGTGGATAGCGGTAGTCCCAGCACCACGAGAGCCTTTTTTGGCGCTCTCATCAAATTGGTCCTTACCCTTATAGTGCCTCCTTACCTCCCCCCTATGGTGACTCTGGGAAAGGAGAATTAAGTTTCAATACTTGGGGGAACATCCCTTTTGTCACTTATCTGTTTGTTGTCTCTGATCTGGGCTGTTTGGCGCTTGCTCCATCTCTCGCCCTTCAGTGGTGTGACCATTCCTAGGCAGTGCTCGACTTTTGCCCCCTTTTCGTTCAACAGTTTGCCAGCCCTCCAGCCAGTCACTCGCCTCGGCCGGTGACTCGAAGAAGTACGCCTTCCCCATGTCGATAATTTTGAACTTCGCCGGGAATAACATAATTTATTTCACATTTTGCTTGTAAAGGGCCATTTTGACTGCGTCAAATGTACACTTCTGGCACTGGACATGAAGCGTGAAATCCGGGGAAAAACTGATAATGGCATTCATGACGCAGATCACCATATTGGCATGCTGCCTGCAGGATGGCGTCTCTATCCCTGAAATTCAATATCCAGGCTATGATCGTGCATGGGGGCGCTCCTGGGCGAGGTCTACCACCCAGAGCCTGGTGTGAACATTCTACGGTGAAGAATGTTGATAGGCGTTTAGGCTTCAATTTATTCAGGATAAAGTCCTCCAAGAAGAGGTCCATCAATGGTCCTTCCATTCCCTCTGGCACACCCACGACCCGGTTGTTGTTCCGTCGGGCTCTTCACACCTGGTCTTCAAGATGGGTGAATATTTTGGATTGGTACTTAGTGAGCACTGAGACCTGCTCTTCAAGATGTTTGGTTTTGGATTGTAGATCCCCAATACCTGCCTCTGCCATGGATACCTTCTCAGACATATTTTTGTAGGTCTGCCCGAATCAAGTTTACCTCCTCAGTGACGGAGTCCAGTTTCGGTTCTAGGGTTCCATGCAGTTCCTTGATTGCCTTCATAATATCTTTCAGGGAGGGATCCGGGGACTGGTCATCGTGTTCAGGCAGTGGTTCCCCTCCCGCCGCTCCTCCTTAGTGGCCCACTGCCACCGTATATTAATCTTTGTGGTTGTCCTGCCCTGGCCCAACCACCTTGTTGCGGCCGATAGCTGAGATCTGTAGGGCTCTGCCAGTGGGTGGGTTCTGAGGTCTGCTATGTCTCAGGCTGATGTATTTGGTACTGGCACTGGTGTCCGAGGCCTCCACTCTGTATCTCTCTTCCTTGTGGGCACAACACAGAGTCTCAGGCGCACTACAGCTCCAGCTGTTCAATCAGTAATTATCCTGCAGACCCGTATACTCAAGAGGGTATTGCACCTGTCTCCCCCTAGCCAGGTTCACGCCTTGCGTGCCCCAGATTCTCCTGCTGACTTCAGTGTGGTGCTCTCACCGCATATATAGTCCAGGTCAAATCTCTTGCTTCCTGGCTTGCTGCAGCTCCTCTACCCCCGGGAAGCTATATCTCAGCCCAGGCAAATCTGAGGCAGCTCTCTACCTGCACCTGGAGGGGGTAAGGGTGATTGTATCTCCAGCTCCCCGTCTGCCTCTCGATCCCCCCGCCAGCGGCCTCACCATCTATGTTCTCCCTCAGCCCCACTCTCACGCCGAAGCATTTCGCCTCACCGGCTCAGCTGCAATCCGATGGGTCAGGTGTTGAGCATAATCCCCTACCAGTTCCCCACTGTGCGAAGCACTCAGGCTCACACGGTCTCTGCTCACTATCGGCACCATTGATTATACTTGCATCTGAGGTGGGCACTCCACGATAGTCCTGGTCAGGGTCGTCCGCAACCATGCGCTGTGCTGCCGCGTGGTGTCCTAGCTTCTCGGGCCGATCGCCAGGTTTTTCTTGCTCCCGGAGGTACGTGGGTGGCGCCATCTTGCTCCCACCAGCCGATCTTTTTTCATGCCGCTTGTCCGCTTCCACGCTGCCACTCAAGGGTCTTCACATTGCGGGGCAGCCACCATGTATTTGGTCAGCTTCCTATTTCAGGTTACCCTCCAAACTATGGATTATGTCGGATATAACAGTGTCGTTCGCTGGCGGCTAGCGCAGCTCACTCAAATGGCGGCCATCTTCAGCGGCTGCTGGCCACGCCCCCGAGTCAGGCTTTTTTATAGACTTTGGATGCCACTATTCTTTCCGGTTACATTTTATGACTTATTTTCACTCTCATTTGTATGTATTTGAGCAATATTCTCATTAAAAATAAAATGTGTATTAGGCTCCAAAGTAAACCAAACACATTCTGTATGATTCCTTTCTTTACAGGCCACACTTTGCTTGTTATTGGGTTATTTAATTTACCTAGCTAGAAGAAGCATGACCATGAAACAATGTTATTGAACCTGCATCCAATTAATATTGCAGCAATGTGTTTTGAAGACTACTTCAGTGATTTTTATTTTGGTAGATAAAAACCATTGCATAATGTATTTACTTTTCTTTCTAGGCAAATCATCTACATGATGAAAAACGGAAGCAACAGGGGAAGCTATCACTGGGCCCTCAGTCAGGTGAGTTGAGGTGTTTTCAGTTGATTACATATTTATTTTAAGAGTAAAACGTGTATAGGTATGCTTCATGTTCCGCTGCATGTTTTTCTTGTTGCCATCCTAAATAAAGATGTTTATGGTAAAGACAGAGGTTCAGGGTTGGCCTAAAAAGGTCCAGTAACACAAGGTTAAATATTATTTAGTTAGTTGAACAAATCGGTTCTAGGAGCAAAACTTTTTAGAGAAAAACCAAAGGAAATGATGGACGGAGCGTTGACAATTTAAGCACTCACCCCCAGTCAACTGATCTGGGTTTAATCCATCACCGTTCTTTAGCCCACTCTGCCACCCCAGTTCAGACATGGCCATATGCAAATCAGTCTGACCCTGTGCCTCATGGGAACAGTACAGCCCGAACTGCCAAGCCAAACTTTTTAGGCCAACAGATAAATATTTAATCATAGTAAGCAAATCGATAGTTACAGGTGCTCACATAAGTGACAAGGGTGCGTAATGTGACTGAGTGAAAGTGACAATGCAGGACATATCACACACAACAAACATCGAAATCCAAGACAGAGTATGTACAAGAGGAAGGATTTTCAACAGGTGGTCGACGGCGTTTCGATCTTTTGTAACTTTAGATCATCATCAGGACTGTGTGAGCATTCTGAAATAATTATGTAGTGAGAAACTTAATCTTGCTTCGGTGTTAATCCTGTTGGTAAGAGAGTTAAGCCGGAGGCTTTGCCGATTAGACGGTTCAGGATTAATAGGGTTATTAGGATCCTAAATCTTGCTTCAAATATTGTAGGAATAGAAGGGAAGTTTTCAGAATTTGTCTATTAGATTGGTGCAGTACGTACGATAAAGAGACTAAGTAGTGCTCTAAATTTGGAGCGGACACCCAAGCGTATTCTGATGGGTCCGGATTAGACGGTTCAGGATTAGGATTATTAGAAGCCTGAATCTTGCTTCACGTATTGTAGGAATGTTTTCAGAATTGGTGTAATAAATTGGTACAGTACGATATGAAGACTAAATAGTGCTCTAAATTTTGAGGGGGCAGCCAAGCGTATTCAGGTGGGTCCAGATTTATCAGCTTAAATGAGAATCAGTGTCTATTCAATTAGTCCTGCGGGGTGGGTCAGGGAAGCGGCATCTTAATTGCGAGGCCCTCTTGGAGTTTAAGAAAAACATGCCAGGTTATTAATCCCTGGTGCTAATGGTTCACTCGACCTCGCGGCAGCTTTCGCTGCTTATTCGTATACCCTTGTTTTCCCAAAACATCCTAAATAAAGAGTCCACAGGTTTTAAAAATATCTACAGTTGGTTGATTTAAGGATTGTTATATGTGAGTGCTTTGAAGTCCCCCGCTGTGGTAATGTAAAATAATGAATGCATTCTATATTTACAAATGTCTGTGATTAACCCCTTCGATGCTCATGACGGAACGGTTCCGTCATGAGCATCGGTTGAGCTGTGCTCATGACGGAACCGTTCCGTCATGACCACACCCTTTAACATTGGGGCCCAGCACCGGCGGTAAATCGGGGCAGCAGTCATGTGGTTAACTATACGAGGTTGCCTATTTACAATACATTTATGGCTTTTTTAAAGTGATTATGTGCCACACACACACGCCACTTCAGAGGACCTGAATAAAATATCTGAACTGTATATGTGTGGCCGGAGAGTAATATGAACATTAACGCCATTGGGGTACTTTCTGGGTACATTAGACACAGTCCAATTCTTGGCTAGAGAGAACGCCTCTTAAATAGATGGTCTTTCAATGTTCTCTATAAGTCTAGTCATTTAGATTATTGGTACAGATGAATTAGGCAAATTCTTATTCTTAGCTGCTAGTCCAAGAAGGCATGGCAGATATTTAGAGGCTCATTCACATAGAAAATTGCACTTAGCATGACCTTTGGTATATAAATAGTTGAATTTAAGCATTAAAATTGCAATTTTCTATGCCTGACCTTTTAGCCTTAGAAATTAAATTTCCAACTGCAGACAGTCCACTAGTATTGTGGATTGTCTGCAGTTGGGAAGTTGGCTTAGGCTAAGAACAGGGGTGTTCTCAGTAGAGAGGTAATACACTGCACAAAGACATCATTTTGTGACCCTATGATAACTCCCCAATGGTTTTTTACCCACATTGCACTCATACTTTTAGTATTGAAAAAGGTGAGGTGTGCAAAATGTTTGAGGAAAACACTTTATATATGAAAATGAAATGTGGGAATGGGATTCCTCAACACGGAATCTATTTCCTGTGATGGAAACAGAAAAGGCTGTGATGCATTTACATTGTAAGTATCTGATAGAGACATCTAGCCGCAGATTCCATAACTTTTGAAATCTCGAGCCACATGACCAGTATTGTGGGCTTTATAAAGCATTTTAAAAATTACTCTGTTACATTGGTAGCCAGGGAAGGGATTGACATGTGGGCATCATATACCTGGTTGCACCATCTGTACTATGTTGTTAAAGTGGCTTTATTGTTTTGTGAAGAAATAATTCTTTGATTCATTAACGCGAATAGTATTTTCCCTTCACCATGCTTGGGACAGACCGACTACGATGAGTATCCCATTCATTCCTATAACTGGGAATCAAAATATTCAGTTACCAAAAAGAATTACTGGAAGGTAACCTCGGTGTAACCATACAACCTCTCTGCTCCCAAATAGCGTTCTGGATTACCCTATCCCTATCGTTTATAGGGCAGACAGCCCTTCCTCAAATGGTGATGCTCCTCTGCTTGCTTTATCACTTTGTGAGTCTCCAGAGCATAATCCCTGTTAAAACATTCAGAGCATTATTATTATTATTATTATTTTTTTTTTGAGAGTTCATACAAATACAATGCAATACACAGTAAAACGATTTTTTTCCCCTCATAAATACATACATACATATATACCATAATATAATAAAAAATTACCTCATATATTTAACTAATGCGACAAACACGCTGACCGACTTTCTCTAAAATTCTTAAAAAATATTAAGCAGACAGTATTGCTACTATACCCTGGAAGCCATTTAAACTCTTGCCGCCCTCCAGGCAGCTACTGGAGCCCAGAGTCGCATACCCATTTCCCTTGTCTTAACTCCCTTTAATTCATAAAGTGCTTCCTCGATGTTATGTATACCCACCATTCTACACATCCACATTTGAAACGTCGGTGCTTCTGTATCCTTCCATGCAGCACTAATTAAAATCCTCAAAATTGCTACAAAGATAAAAACTAGAGCTTCAGCCTCAGTGCACAACTTGAGTTTAACATCGCACCCAGTGATTATCAGGGTTGGGGATAGATTAACTTTAACATCTAGCAGCCCCTCTAAAAACCGCTCTATATCAGTTTTGATAACATTTAATTTTTCGCAGCCATAAAACATGTGTATAATATCAGCAGGCCCATTTTCACATCTAGGACAATTGCTGTCAGCCATTTTTCCCCAGGAAAATAATTTTGCCGGTGTGTAATACAGATTAAATAAAGTTTTATAATGTTGGGCCCTAAGATTCGAGGAACGAAGAAATCTTTTATCCATCGCTAGGGCCTTATCAAGATCTACTTCCGGATCTCCCAACTTTATGGACCAAGCTGATTCCATTTTGCCCATATCATCCATTGACCCTTCATATTTTGTATATGTCCTTGATTCTATGACCCCCCGACTTCAAATACTCCAATAATTCACATCTCCTCGTCAGGGTGATACGTGGCCTTATTGATTTAATTCCGTTAACAAGCTGTAGGTACTTAAACTCTTGACAGCCTTGTAACGAATACCGCTGCGTGAGTTCTTCCAAGGGTCTGCACTCGTCCTTAACCATTATTTGCCCCAACGTGACGATGCCCTGACTCTCCCAGTGGCGCCAGGGTCCATCCCTACTCAGGTTTGGAAATAATGTTGAATTCCAAAGTGGTGTGAGATGGTGATAACTGGGTATAGCTAGAGTTTTCTTAACAATTGACCACATACGCCATACATCTTCCAACATTCTATACCCAAATTTCTTATAATAGCTCTTCTGGGTTCTCCTCAGCAACACACCTACTGCTTCACTACCCAATGTTAGACCGGTAGATGTACCATCAATCTTCCAGCTAAGGGTTGGACCCCCTGGATGGAATAGGATTGCCATACCTGTAAGAAGAAATGCATAATGGTAGCTCTTTAGATCTGGGAGCCCCAACCCTCCTCTTTCTTGTGGCAGTGACATATATCTATTTGAACGCCTTATTTTGCCATAATGCCACAAGAATTTCATAAATATGGCTTCAATCTGCTTAATAACCCTCTCATCAATTTTAAGTGGAATTGCCCTGAATTTATATAAAACCTTGGGAAACATTGTCATTTTTATGACATTAGCCCTACCAATTAATGACAACTGGAGTGAATCCATTCTTTTTAGATCTGTTTCCATTGATTGCATGAGTGGTGAGAAGTTTTCATTGATTATTTTTCCGGGTTCTGCATTTATTATTATACCCAAGTAGACGACAGAATCTACATATCTGGCACCCTGCTTAGCTACCTTTTTAGAACATAATACTTGCGTTTTATCCACATTTAATCGGTAGCCCGACACACCACCAAACTGCCCGGTTATATTAACTACTTCCCTCATAGCTGACTCTGGGTCTTTGGTGATAACGGCTAGGTCATCTGCATATGCGAGAAGTTTCGTCTGAAACCCATTGGTGACTACTGGCATGATAGCTGCGCTATTCAGTATTTGTGTAATTAAAGGATCTATATAAAGCGCAAACAGGATTGGTGAACATGGACACCCCTGTTGCGTACCCCTTGTTATATTTATCTTCCCAGATCTTTCTCCCATCAGCTGGATTCTTGCCGTAGGTGTGGAGTACATTGCCTGGATAGCTTGACAAAATCTTGGGTCGAACCCCCTTGCCTCCAGGACCTTCCAGAGAAAGCCCCATCTAACGCGATCAAATGCCTTCTCCGCATCGAGGAGGATCATTGCAACCCTTTCACCCCTAGCAGCCCCGATGTCAAATAGGGTTATAGCTCTCCTAATGTGGTCGGTGGTACCCCTACCTGGGATAAACCCGTGCTGCCAGGGAGAAACCAAGGTCGCAACAATCCTCCCCATGCGAGCGGCCATGATTTTTGCATAAAGCTTATTATCGCTATTTATCAGAGATATTGGTCTGTACGAACCAGGGTTAGTCTTTGGTTTTCCTTTTTTATGGAAGATCACTATGTTGGTTTCTTTCCAGGACTCGGGTATTACACCTGTATTCATGACGCCTTTGAACAAGTCTAAGAGCATCAGAATTGTTTTGTCCCTTAAACTCCTATACAACTCTAGCGGTATAGCATCCGGGCCCGCAGCCTTCCCACTAGCCAGATCTTGCAGGGCCTCGGATACTTCAGACATGGTAATATCTTGTTCCAAAGTATCAATGTGGGCCTGTTTTAACTTGCTACCCATGTCTAGCCAGCTTGTATTTAGAACCTCTGCTCCCGCCTCCTCCTGATACAGTTCTTGATAAAATTTTCTGAAAGCCTCTAGAATTTCATCTAATTTATCATATGTTTGGCCCTCATATTCTATTTGTGTCACTGTATTCTTGGAAGCCACCTGCCTGGTTCGTAATGCCAGTGCCCTTCCTGCTTGCTCCCCTGTTTCATAAAGCCTTGATCTCTGCGACTGGTGTTCAGCTGCCGCCTTTTTAGCTAGCTGTTTCTGGATCTCTGCTTTTAAGGAATTTACTCTTTGTAGACTCTCAATGGATTGAGCCCCTAGAATTATATCCTGTCTGTGTTGTGCCTCGGCCTCACTCAACTTTCCCATCAAAAGTTCTTTTTCCTGATTGATCCTTTTCCAAACCCGAGTAGTGTAACTTATGGTCTCGCCTCTTAGTCCTGCCTTGAAGCTGTCCCAAACAGCACCCCTAGATGCACTGTACCTATTAGCATCAAAAAAGGCCTGGGACCAAATCTTCATATGTTTTAGATAATCGATATCCGCTAATAATTTTTTATCCAAGGTCCATGGCCTAGGGGCTTTACGTGGTTTGTTAATATCCATGGTTAAAACTAAAGGATTATGATCTGACAAAACTTTCGGAAGTTTAGTTATTTGGACCCTATTTAGCTGGGTGGTCGAAATCATAAAATAATCCAATTTCAAGTATTTATTAAAGGGATACGAGAAGTAAGTGTACCCTGGGTCGCCTATCTCTAAGTTCCCCCACACGTCTGCTAAAGCATGTGACTGCATCATTGATGTTATTGCTCTGTATACTCTCGGCTTCCTACCTTCGTAGGATCTATCATCCGAGAAATTAGCTCAGATATTGAAGTCCCCACATAATACTATAGGGGTTGGCCAGTCAGTTACTTCATTTTCTATACGACTGAAGACCTCAGACTCATCGGTGTTAGACCCGTATACCGAACATATAGTAAAACCCAAGTTCATTTCACATATAGCCCATCTACCCAAAGCATCCGCCTTACACCTTTTGGCCCCCCCTAGCCCGACTTTACCTATAATGGCCACCCCCCTTATCATGGAGTTCTGGGTTGAGCATCACAGCAATTCGTAGCCTTTAAGATTTAACCAATGTTTTTTCTTCCAGGGTAGGTGGGTCTCCTGTATACATATGATGTCTAGGCCCAGCACATTAAGGTATTGTTCGAACCTCCCCCTCTTTTTCCAATAATTTAATCCTCCTATATTAAGAGATCCAATCCTAAGCTTAGGCATAGCTGTACATCAAGCATTGCCAGCTCATCAACCTATCCAGGTAACTAATACATACATGATGGAAATATATCCTTTGTTTCGAATTTACTCTTGCATTTATGAGCACATTGACAGTACAAACTCTCTTCATTTTTATGTTTATGCCCCCCTCACCCACCTCCCACCATCCCACCCTCCCCCCTTCCCTTCCCACACCCACCTCCTTGCTCCCCCCCCCCCGCACTCTCCCTGGCAAGGCGCCCAGACTGAGTCTGTGCATGTGATGGGTGCAGCACAGCAATGGACTCAATAAACCAACTTACTAGTGTATACCTCGAAAACAAATAAAAGAAAAGACCCAAAAAAAATATGTGACTTATAAATTATTTCCAGTTATTTCACCATAAATCATCCCAAAATCCTCACATAACCTGTAATTGCTACCTCATAGGCGCTTTACCCTCCGCATAAATGCCCCTAGTACAAGAACGTATTATTAGAATGCCTCACTTTCAATTCCTTAGTTATACAGAATCGAGGAACTCTTGGGCTTTAACCTCTGAGGAAAAGTACATTGTTTTACCCAAATAAATTACTTTCAGTTAAGCCGGATTTATAAGATAAACCTGATTTTTTTTATCTTGAGAGGGTCTAATTAATTGTCGTAGCTTCCACCGTCGTTCCACCGTGGAGTGGCAAAAATCCGGTCTAACGAACAAAGTGACCCCCTCTACAGTTCTCCTTGCATCCGGTCTTGATTTCTCTGCCACAGATTGTCTCAGGATAAAGTTCCCGAAAAATACCAAAATAGCTCTGGGCTTGTCACCTTCTTTCGTGTTCTGGCGTATCCTAAATGGTGTCCGATGTACCCTCTGGATTTCTAGAGCCCAATTCCAGCCAGCCAGTTCTGGGAAAGCTTTCTCAAATAAATTCACTATATAGGCTTTAACATCGCCCCCTTCCCGACCTTCAGGAATGCCAAGGACTCTTAGATTGTTTCTCCTCAACCTATTCTCCAAGTCTTCCAGCTTCCACTGGACATCCTGTGCCTGAGCTCCAAATGATTCCACCTTAGCAGTGGCTGCAGCGACTTCATTCTCGGTGGCAACCACTCTTTCCTCTAAATTTGAAACCCTATCCCCCACATTCACAGTGGCCTTGGAAAGTTTCCTAATCACACTCTTCATTTTCCTCATGGCTGCTTGTGCTTTCAGGCTATCCTGCCTGGTCTCTTCCCGATGCTCGATAATCTCATGATGAATTGCCTCCAGCATTGCTCGCTGAGTAGCCTCTTGGGAATCCTCGAAGTTATTTTCTCGAATTGAATTGCCTTGGAGCAATGTAGATGGCGAGTGATCCCAGGCCAGTTTCATCTGTTTCTTTGAAGGTACCAGCATCTTAACCGCAGTAGTAACCTGACCTCCTTCTGGATCGCTCTCTGTCTCTGGGTTACTTCCATCTATGTCTGAGCTTTGTTCCTCTTCATCCTCTGACCAGTCTGCCTCCTCCGGTACTGAGACAAAGCCCTCGCTTGGCGTCTTCTCCTCCTCCCTTTCTTGCTCCTTATTCATATTCATGTTTGTCTGAGGGATATCATTTGACTGCATGGTTCCTGGCTGTGCACTATCATGATTTTCCCCCGTGCTGCTCATATCTTCTTAACTATAGGGCCATTGCCGGTGCTGTTATCAACCCCTGTTAAGCTCTTGGCCTCGCCTCCAGTCTCCTCACCCTGGTCGAACTTGTTGCCTCCTGTCATGCAAAGTACGCCCAAGTCTAGGGTAGAAATTTGGCCCTGAGTTCTACTTCCAACCATACACTCGGGGTCACCAGTCATTTTTGAGCTTACCCCAGTTTCCTGTAGTTCTGCCTCGCCGCGTTTCTCAGTCTCAATCACCAGTTCGATATCCGCCTCACCTCCTGGGGCTTTAGTCTCCTTCTCCTTTCCAGCACGATTGAACATATCGACAATGCTCAGATTGGCCGCGGCCAACCTGGTCCTTACTGCAGGTGGCCTCATTTCCTTTGATGATTCCTGCAATTTCAGCTTCACTTTTCCACACACTTCGGGTTGAGTGTTGCCATTGTCCAGATTTGCTTGCTCTTCTAGACCGGAGTTAATATTCTCTACCACTTTCTTTTTGGCGGTTTTACCGACATTACTTTGCTTTGAGGGCATCTTGCACAGCCACCCCTTCTCCACCGAACCGCGCCGCCTTGTAATCACCCAGCCCGTGATCTCTGCCTTGATTCTGACCGCGAGCTTCACTCCGGCATCTCCGGTGCCTCTGAATCCACTCCGCCTTCCTGCACCACGAACTCCGCCTGCTCCACCCGCTCCGCCGGCTCTGATTGGTATGCCGCTGCTGGGAGCCGGTGAGAGCCTGTCGGTACACAGATCCGAGAACGCTCGGAGCAGGTCTAATGGAAGGCAATATGTTACATCCATCCGCCCGTCACAGGTTTTCTTTTCCGAGGCGGGTTTAATGAAAGGTTTTCACAAAATCCGCGAGGTACACATGACGCTATACTGTTAAGACCGGAGCCCTTGCTAATGCTGCCGCTCAGCCGCTAGTAGCGGCCGCCATCTTAACATTCAGAGCATTATATACATTCAGAGCGTTATATACATTACTGACCAACCTGATATGGTGCATGGACTGGTATATTGCTCTGGCCAAGCTGAAGCTTCCCAATAATGAAGGTGGCCTTGGGGCTCCCGACTTTTGTAGTTATTATTATTTTGTGCACTTGCAAAGTCCCGCATATTGGCTATCTGGCCACCATCTTGCCAAGACTGGTTTTATGTTAATACAGTTGCAATCCGGTGCATCAAATAACGCCTCATTACTCTCTTGTAGAGGTTCCTCACACTACTCCCTGCTACTTGGAGTGGCGCTCGCTTGTCTAAGCAACACTTTGGTATGTACAATCTGTGCACCTTTCTATATACCTTTGTTCCTCTGTTAGGTCTCCCTCAGTCATAACAAAACAAACAGTGGGGGAGGGCTAGAGGGACGTTTAAAGACCGATGCCTAAGTAATGTCCCCAAAGGACTCAATTATGCACAAGGTACTTAGGGGTCTAGGAGCTGAAACCAAAAAAGTGTTTGCTGCTATAAAACCTATGTCTAGTTAGTACTATAGGAATATAAACAGTAACAGACCGAATCGCCAATAAATGAAACACCTGTAATCGTGAGTCACCCCAGTTGTTTTGGATTCCCATCAAAGTCTTACAAGATCAATATTATCATTTGGTAATCCCTGGCGGGTATTGTGTCTCCTGACCATTGAGATCACAAGCATACCCTCTCGGATGGTTCGGGGTAGCGACCACAATCACACAGGTATCACAAATGCTGTTGATTCAATGGGAAAGGTGCAGTGCAAAAAAAGAATAAGTGGTGATTTAAAATAGGATAGGGAACTAACAAAAGAAATTTTAATAAGCGTTGGCCCCTTCCTGATTAAAAACAAGAACAGACTGGTAAACTTATTGCATTGATAACAAATATCTGCGCGGAGACCAACATGTTTCAGCCTAAGAGGAAGTGACCTCGGGCTTTCTTCAGGGTCTCTGTTCTAGATGGTGCTACTGCCTGTATAAGTGTAATAAAGTGTGAAAAATTATACAAAAAAACACACAAGTGAAAAGAGCCAGAAAAGGATATAGTGTTCCTTCTTCTGTGCGTACTCCTCTTCGGAAGCAGGTACTCGGTTACTGTAGTCGGGGGACAAACATACAAGTGAAACACTTTCAGCAACCCTGGTCTGAGTATTACCAAGCATCGAGTCAAGAACTTTATCAACCTGTGATACTCACCCAGTACTTCCGGGGAGTGGACCTCACCTCTTCCTGGACCTGGCTCAGGATATGTGAGACCCCGCTCTACGGGAACAGAAACCGACCTCATGGTTATGGTTATGGAGGGATCAGGTAGATCTACTCTCATGCATACTACATGAAGTCAAACATGTTCTGGACGTAGAGTATACTGTCATACACCTGGACGCGCTCTCGTGTCAGTGCCCCTCATTGCACCCACCCGCCGCGAGTCCAAAGGGACTCGAGAGATGTTCTATTGACAAGGCTATGGGTTGATGTCAAGCGTAGCCCGCCGAGGGTGCTAGCGGAGCTATCGTCTTACCTGTCCGTCGTTGTCTCGAGCTGTGACTGAGTCAGGGGGAGGCTCAGAACAGTGTTCGTTATTCTTACTTGAATGGTTAGAGAAAAAGTTCCCAACCAATCAGGCAGAGATACGACGTAACCTCATACTGAGGCTCGAACTACTCGATGACGTCATACTTGACATTCGGGTAGTTCCAGTGATATGCAAAGGACCCCGTGGTTGTTCAGTGGCCGGTCAAAATTGCCTGGTGGGGAAATTAGGAGAGACTGAACCATGGGATGTCGTCATTCAGTCCGTGTTGATCAGTACCCAATTTGTACACCCATCTTTGCTCCTTGCGAAATAGGAAGTTGGACACATCGCTTACATGGGTGGGGATGTGTGGTTTTTCAAGAACATGCCAATGGAAATCGTTTTCACTATGATTATGCTCGATAAAGTGTTTGGTAAGTTTCGAGATATCTTTTTTACAGCGGAATGTACTCTTATGTTCCTGCATTCTTACTCTAACCTTTCTGGTGGTCATGCCAACATATCGCTCGTTACAGATGCATGTGAGGAGATAGATTAGGTTGTTGCTATTGCAATTGGAGAATTGCCTCAACTCCCAAGGTCGATCTGTCCCGATATCCACGCTAGTGATCTTGGAGGTGAGTGGACAGACAGAACAGTTACCACAAGGGTGGTGGCCTGTAACAGGTGGCAGGTCCCAAAGGGTGCCCACTTCTCTCTTGGCAGTGGTTTTGGGACGGGTATGTACCAGTCGATCCCTTAAGTTTTTGGAGCGTTTGAACGCAAATAGGGGGAATTCAAGTTTGTCCTTCCCGCTATTAAGAATGCGCCAGTGTTTCTTGATAATTTTCTGAACCTTATTTGACTTGGTGTTATAAGTACTCACGAGAGTGAGTCGTTCTGTCGGTGGTTTGGCAGGTTTAGGTTCCAGTAGCGCAGCCCGGTGGTTGTTGGCTGCTCTTTTACATGAGCGATTCACCAGTCTTTTGGGGTAATGCCTTGCCAGAAGCTGATTGGACAGTTCTCCGGCATGTCGTTCAAAACTTTCAGCGGTGGAGCAGTTCCTACGGACTCGTAGGAATTGCCCAAATGGGAGGTTATCCCTTAGGGCCTTGGGATGTTGACTCTCATACAATAGGAGGGAGTTGCGTGCCATTGGTTTACGGTAGAGTTCGCTCTGTAGGCCATTCGCTGTACAGTAGATTGAAAGATCCAGAAAGGTTACTCGTTCCTTACTTATTTCAATAGTGAAACGGAGGTAGTCATTTTGATGATTGAGCCATTCGTGGAATTGTAGAATGGATTCTTGGGACCCTCTCCACACTAACAAGACATCGTCTATATATCTCTTCCACCAGATAATAGACGTGAAATGTGGGTTGCTCGCATGTAGTACCGTGGTCTGTTCAAATTTGTGAACATACAGGTTCGTCAGGGACGGGGCAAAAATACTTCCCATGCTGGTTCTTGGAGCGTTTGAACGCAAATAGGGGGAATTCAAGTTTGTCCTTCCCGCTATTAAGAATGCGCCAGTGTTTCTTGATAATTTTCTGAACCTTATTTGACTTGGTGTTATAAGTACTCACGAGAGTGAGTCGTTCTGTCGGTGGTTTGGCAGGTTTAGGTTCCAGTAGCGCAGCCCGGTGGTTGTTGGCTGCTCTTTTACATGAGCGATTCACCAGTCTTTTGGGGTAATGCCTTGCTATAGTAGCAAGCGACATGATAAAGGGCACAGGAGTGATGGAGGAATCTGAGCTTGACTCCATCACTCCTGTGCCCTTTATCATGTCGCTTGCTACTATAGCAATGAAAGAGAATTTCTTCATGTTTGAAGACCGAATATATCATCAAATCTCCGGAACCAGCATGGGAAGTATTTTTGCCCCGTCCCTGGCGAACCTGTATGTTCACAAATTTGAACAGACCACGGTACTACATGCGAGCAACCCACATTTCACGTCTATTATCTGGTGGAAGAGATATATAGACGATGTCTTGTTAGTGTGGAGAGGGTCCCAAGAATCCATTCTACAATTCCACGAATGGCTCAATCATCAAAATGACTACCTCCGTTTCACTATTGAAATAAGTAAGGAACGAGTAGCCTTTCTGGATCTTTCAATCTACTGTACAGCGAATGGCCTACAGAGCGAACTCTACCGTAAACCAATGGCACGCAACTCCCTCCTATTGTATGAGAGTCAACATCCCAAGGCCCTAAGGGATAACCTCCCATTTGGGCAATTCCTACGAGTCCGTAGGAACTGCTCCACCGCTGAAAGTTTTGAACGACATGCCGGAGAACTGTCCAATCAGCTTCTGGCAAGGCATTACCCCAAAAGACTGGTGAATCGCTCATGTAAAAGAGCAGCCAACAACCACCGGGCTGCGCTACTGGAACCTAAACCTGCCAAACCACCAACAGAACGACTCACTCTCGTGAGTACTTATAACACCAAGTCAAATAAGGTTCAGAAAATTATCAAGAAACACTGGCGCATTCTTAATAGCGGGAAGGACAAACTTGAATTCCCCCTATTTGCGTTCAAACGCTCCAAAAACTTAAGGGATCGACTGGTACATACCCGTCCCAAAACCACTGCCAAGAGAGAAGTGGGCACCCTTTGGGACCTGCCACCTGTTACAGGCCACCACCCTTGTGGTAACTGTTCTGTCTGTCCACTCACCTCCAAGATCACTAGCGTGGATATCGGGACAGATCGACCTTGGGAGTTGAGGCAATTCTCCAATTGCAATAGCAACAACCTAATCTATCTCCTCACATGCATCTGTAACGAGCGATATGTTGGCATGACCACCAGAAAGGTTAGAGTAAGAATGCAGGAACATAAGAGTACATTCCGCTGTAAAAAAGATATCTCGAAACTTACCAAACACTTTATCGAGCATAATCATAGTGAAAACGATTTCCATTGGCATGTTCTTGAAAAACCACACATCCCCACCCATGTAAGCGATGTGTCCAACTTCCTATTTCGCAAGGAGCAAAGATGGGTGTACAAATTGGGTACTGATCAACACGGACTGAATGACGACATCCCATGGTTCAGTCTCTCCTAATTTCCCCACCAGGCAATTTTGACCGGCCACTGAACAACCACGGGGTCCTTTGCATATCACTGGAACTACCCGAATGTCAAGTATGACGTCATCGAGTAGTTCGAGCCTCAGTATGAGGTTACGTCGTTGTATCTCTGGCTGATTGGTTGGGAACTTTTTCTCTAACCATTCAAGTAAGAATGACGAACACTGTTCTGAGCCTCCCCCTGACTCAGTCACAGCTCGAGACAACGACGGACAGGTAAGACGATAGCTCCGCTAGCACCCTCGGCGGGCTACGTTTGACATCAACCCATAGCCTTGTCAATAGAACATCTCTCGAGTCCCTTTGGACTCGCGGCGGGTGGGTGCAATGAGGGGCACTGACACGAGAGCGCGTCCAGGTGTATGACAGTATACTCTACGTCCAGAACATGTTTGACTTCATGTAGTATGCATGAGAGTAGATCTACCTGATCCCTCCATAACCATAACCATGAGGTCGGTTTCTGTTCCCGTAGAGCGGGGTCTCACATATCCTGAGCAAGGTCCAGGAAGAGGTGAGGTCCACTCCCCGGAAGTACTGGGTGAGTATCACAGGTTGATAAAGTTCTTGACTCGATGCTTGGTAATACTCAGACCAGGGTTGCTGAAAGTGTTTCACTTGTATGTTTGTCCCCCGACTACAGTAACCGAGTACCTGCTTCCGAAGAGGAGTACGCACAGAAGAAGGAACACTATATCCTTTTCTGGCTCTTTTCACTTGTGTGTTTTTTTGTATAATTTTTCACACTTTATTACACTTATACAGGCAGTAGCACCATCTAGAACAGAGACCCTGAAGAAAGCCCGAGGTCACTTCCTCTTAGGCTGAAACATGTTGGTCTCCGCGCAGATATTTGTTATCAATGCGATAAGTTTACCAGTCTGTTCTTGTTTTTAATCAGGAAGGGGCCAACGCTTATTAAAATTTCTTTTGTTAGTTCCCTATCCTATTTTAAATCACCACTTATTCTTTTTTTGCACTGCACCTTTCCCATTGAATCAACAGCATTTGTGATACCTGTGTGATTGTGGTCGCTACCCCGAACCATCCGAGAGGGTATGCTTGTGATCTCAATGGTCAGGAGACACAATACCCGCCAGGGATTACCAAATGATAATATTGATCTTGTAAGACTTTGATGGGAATCCAAAACAACTGGGGTGACTCACGATTACAGGTGTTTCATTTATTGGCGATTCGGTCTGTTACTGTTTATATTCCTATAGTACTAACTAGACATAGGTTTTATAGCAGCAAACACTTTTTCTGGTTTCAGCTCCTAGACCCCTAAGTACCTTGTGCATAATAGGTCTCCCTCAGTGACTGGGCACTGTCTCTGCCCGTGACCTAAAATCCCAGGAGTGAGTGAGGATGACAATATGTTTGAGAAGAGAGTTCTTTCTGATTTCCAGACCTTGGTGGATTGATCTCCCTTGCTGTGGGGTGAATTCCCCATGTATGGAAGGATATGTCAATATGCCATGTCATACAAACAGCCTGGCAGTTGGCACACCACTCATGCTGTGCTCCAAACGCTCCACACGATAGCTCATGGGAGAAGACTGTTCACTTGGATTTACAGGTGGTCTGAGGACTTGCAGAAGTGATTCTTTTACCCTTCTTTTAATTCTGAGAAACTGATATGTAAAATGGCTTTAGTGACGAGGACTGGCGGTCTGTGCTTAGAGCTGGTTTGCTCTCATACTAGCTAGGAAAGCAATTACTAGATGTTCGAAATCCTTGGACCCTCCCACTATACTATCTTGGCTTTCCTAATTGCAACAAGGGCACTTGCAGAGAGCACTTCCTTTCACAGGGAAGATAAACGGGTCTTTAGGCACATCCTGATTCTGATAGATACATCTGCCGTGTGGATTCCTCACCTTGTGAATATCCCCCTTGCGCCAGCAACGTTCGGAAAATTCTTCGTAGCACGTCGGCGTGGACGACGTCATAGGAGCACGGCATCGCGCGCGACTCCGTCTGACGTCACCGACTCCTCATAAGGCCCACGTCGGCGTGATGACGTCAGTTCCCTTTTTTCCGCGTCGTCGACGCTAACGGTTTCTGGGATCTTCTGCGATACTTTTGTATCTTATCACTGTTTAGCTGTTACAGTTTCTCTGTTGAGATTTACTTCTTCGCCGAGGATGTCGTCGAGGAAGACGGGTTTCAAACAATGTGGTTCCTGTGCCCGTATGATGTCGATCACCGATCCGCATTCCGACTGTCTGTGGTGTCTTGGATCGGATCACGATGTTAAGAACTGTCGTTCCTGTTTCAAGATGAACCCCAAGGCCTTGCGAGAGCGGGAGGCGAAGCTTCTGCTCGCGAAGGTGAAGGGAAGAGAAGCCGGAAGGTCTTCGAGGTCGGTGTCCAGGCGCTCGAAGTCGAGGCAGTTGTCGCGGTCGAAGTCGAGGTCGGCTTCGAGGACCAAGGCGAGATCCAGAGAGAGATCGAGGTCCAGAGAGAGATCGAGGTCCAGAGAGAGGTCGAGGTCCAGAGGGAGGTCGAGGTCCGGATCCAAGTCGGCCTCGGGCCATGCTTCGAGCTCCTCGAGAAAGAAGCATAAGAGGAGTAAACATCACTCCAGACATCACTCTGGCAAGGAGTCTTCGGATTCGAGGAAGAAGTCACGTAAACATCACAAGGACTTCGTGTCTCCTTCTCCAGCTCAATCTCATGTGGGTTCTCCAGTTCAGGAGCAGGATCAGGATCTGGAGTCGCACCACTCTTCAGTGCATGAAGAAGAGGTTCCTCGAGCACCGACTCCGGTTGTGGAGTCTGGAGATCAAGAGGGCCAGGGTGCGCCTTTGCCGGATCAGCCTCCTTCGTAGCGGCCGTTGGGTTCGTACCCTCCCTTCCCAGGTCCAGGTCAGGATCCCTCGCAGTTTTTAAACGCCATGTTTGGTGTTTATTCGAGGGCTATGTACCCCACTGGTGCGCCTGTTGGTCCCATGGGTCCTTTGTCTTTTAATTTAGGTGTGCCCCAGGCTTATGCCCCGGCCCCCTTTATGCCGTTTATGCCGACGCCTTGTACTCCTTGGCTCGGTACGGCGCCGCCGAGGTCGTCGACTTCGCATGCGGCTTCGCCGACTCCGGATCGGCTTCGTGGTGATTCGGATCGTGGTGCTTCCCGTCCTCAAACTCCTCGCTCGACGTCGGCTCCGGCGCCGTCGGAGTCGTTGCCGGATCCGTCGACTTCGGTCCGCATGGAATGGTCGAGGCGCAGGGCACAACGCCTCTTGGAGGAGAAGGAGTATATGGACTCCGAGGTTGAGGAAGGAGAGTTGCAAGATCAGGGGGATTGTTTTGAGGACCTCCAAAGCGCAAGTGGCCTGGAACTTTCTCCTGAGTGGGGTATGCCATCCGTTTCAGATACTCCATCTAAGGACATAGCCCCCTTTCTGATAGATACATCTGCCGTGTGGATTCCTCACCTTGTGAATATCCCCCTTGCGTCAGCAACATTCGGAAATTCTTTTCGTAGCCTCGCGCCGACGTGGATAGGACGTCACAGAGACACGGCTCCGCTCGCAACTCCGCTGACGTCACCGACGCCTATAATAGGCCCACGCCGGCGTGATGACATCAGTTCCCTTTTTTCTGCGTCGTCGACGCTAACGGTTATCGGGAATCTCTGTAGCCTACTGGTACATTGTTGCCATTTTGTTGCATATTTTTGCTTCTCTGTATCCTGTTTCTTCGAAGATGTCATCCAAGAAGACCGGCTTCAAGCCCTGCAGGGAGTGCGGTAAAATGATGTCCATTACCGACCCCCATGAAGACTGCATCTGGTGTTTAAGTTCCGACCATGATGTGGAGGATTGTTCTTCATGTCGGAAGATGAATCCGAAGGCCCTGAGGGAGAGAGAAGCCAAACTTCTGGTTGCTAAGGTGAAAGCTGGAAAGGAGAAGTCGTCGAGGTCTCGTTCTCGAAGGGCGAGGTCAAAGTCCAGGGCGAGGTCGAGATCTGCTTCTCGAGAGAGGTCGTCTTCGAAGTCTGCGTCGGATCATGTTTCGAAGTCGAAGAAGAAGCACAAGAAGAGGAGACATGAGTCCCGACGTCGGTCTGGTAAGGAGTCGGGCTCGAGGTCGATCTCACCGAAGAAGGTACGTTCGAAGGTGGTTACTCTCGAAGTCTCTGAGCATGAAGGTGAGGCCTCACCTTCTGAGTCGCATGGGCGGTCTCCCACTCCGGCTCCGAATACTTCTCCGGTTCCGAATCCGTCTCCGGCGCCGTCCCCGGCCCGTGAAGAGGAAGAGACTCGGGAGGTTGTGGATTCTGCGCCTGTTGATGAGCCGAATCCGATCCCTCCTCAGGACCGGCCTGATGGTTCTCAGCCGCCCTTTCCTGCTCCAGGCCAGGACCCTTCAGCGTTTCTTAACGCTATGTATGGCGTCTTCTCAAGGGCGTGGTACCCCTCTGGTGCACATTCGGGTCCCATGGGTCCTTTGGCATTCAGCCTGGGAGTTCCTCACTCCTATCCTCCGGCTCCGTTTATGCCTTACATGCCGGCTCCGAAGCCGCATTGGCAGTTTCCGGCTCCGCCGAAGTCGTCGACGCCGATTCCAGCGTCGCCTGCTCCTGATCGTCCTCGAGGGCATTCTTCTGTGCCGTCGGATTCGATACCGGCGCCGGCCCCGAATCCGTCGGAGCCGCAGGTGGATCTGGCTGCGAGGCGTGTAAAGGAGAGATCCAGAAGGGAAGCTCAACGCCTTTTGGAAGAGCAGAGATACATGGATTCACAGTCTGATGTTGAAGATGGTGAATTAGAAGAGAGCTGCTTTGAGGAATTGGCGGATTCAGGGACTCTTGAGTGGGAGTTGCCCTCAGGCTCAGGTGCTCCCTCTAAGGATATCCAGCCTTACCACCTGGTTATGAGGAAGGCTGCTGAGCTTCTTCATTTGACTCTGCCTACAGTGGAGTTCAAGTCTAATATCCTCACTGAGGTCTTGCATTCACCGAATTCTGTGGTTGAGCCTTTACTTCCATTCAATGAAACTTTGACAGATCCTATAATGGAGGTGTGGAAGAAACCTTTGTCGGCTCCTGCGGTTTCTAAGAGTGTTGCGAGGAGGTACAGGGCTGCTCCTGAGGACCCGGCTTTTCTGTCTTCTCATCCTTCGCCAGAGAGCCTGGTCATTCAGGCTGCCTGTTCAAAGAAGAGTCTTAGTGCCTTTCCTCAGGTTCCTTGTGAGAAGGAAGCAAAGTAACAGGACCAGGTTGCAAAAAAGACCTTTTCATCGGCTAGTATGGCGTTGAAGTCAACTAATGCCACATGTCTTATGGGAAGTAATGTGCATGCCCTGATGGACTCCTTGCGTATCCTGGCTCCAAAAATTCCTGACGCCAACCGGAAGGATTTTGAGGAGGTGATTTCTGACACTCCGGCGGCAGCCCGCCAGGTTATTCAAAGTGGTCTGGACACTGCCGACTCTGTGGCTCGTATTATGGGCACTGCTGTCGCCACTAGGAGGTCAGCCTGGTTGAAGTCATCGGACTTTTCGGCTGATGTTCAGGCGACTTTGCTTGATCTTCCTTTTGATGGTTCAGGTCTCTTTGGGAAGAAGGCGGATGCGGCTCTTGAGAGATTCACGGATTGCAGAGCAACGGCTAAGTCTTTGGGTCTCCAGATCAGAGGCACTTCTTCCAACAGAAGGTTCAGGGGCTTTGGTCGCTCCTTTCGGAATTTCCGGCAAGGCCAACAGCAGCAACAGCAGCAGCAGCAAAATTCAGTGTACAGATCGTACAGGGGAAAGCAAAGAGCGCGTCCTCGTGGACGTCAGCCCTCCTCTTCCTCCACCTCTTCCAACCCCCCTGCCGCAGAAAAGCAGCCCTAGATCCGCTATTCAGGATCATGTGGGTCCGGTTGGGGGTCGGCTTACCCATTTTCTACACGATTGGGAATCGGTTACGACAGATCTTTGGGTTCTCAATCTTGTAGAAAATGGGATTGCCCTTCCCTTTCGGGAATTTCCCCCTGTTTACCCTCCTTGTCAAGGTTTTTACACCGAGGAACATCTGTCTCTTCTTTAGGAGGAGGTTCTAACTCTGTTACGAAAGGGTGCGATAGAGGTGGTCTCAGAGCAGGAAAGGGGTCAGGGATGCTACTCCCGGTATTTCCTGATCCCAAAAAAGGATGGCAGGCTTCGTCCAATCCTGGATCTCAGGATCTTGAATCTCTATCTGAAGCAGGAGAAATTCAAGATGCTCACCCTTGTTCAGGTTCTTCAAGCGTTGATGGAAGGAGACTGGATGGTGTCGCTCGACTTGCAGGGCGAGTATTTCCACATACCCATCCTGAAGTCGCACAGGAAGTATCTCCGTTTCACGGTTGGGTCGCAGCACTACCAGTTTGTGGTCCTTCCGTTTGGTCTTACTACTGCGCCTCGAGTCTTCACCAAGGTGATGGCGGTGGTGGCAGCTCATCTCGGGAGGTCGGGGGTTCCGGTATTCCCTTATTTGGACGGCTGGCTGATCAAAGCGGAGTCGTCAGAGAAGGTGCTCCATCATCTGCAAGAGACAACTCAGTTGTTGTTCAGGTTGGGTTTTTCGATAAATGTACCCAAGTCTCACCTGGTGCCCTCCCAGCGCAACCTGTTCATAGGTGCCGTACTGGACACTACTGTTTGTCGTGCATTCCCTCCTCCTCAAAGGATTCGCGACATTCAGGAAATGATTCCTTTATTTTACAATGGAGCGGTCGTTCCAGTCCTGAAGGTCCTTCGCCTGCTCGGTCTGATGGCTTCTTGCATTCTGTTGGTCAACCATGCACGCTGGCACATTAGGGCACTCCAGTGGTATCTCCGCAGGCAGTGGTATCAGCACAACGGAGATCTCGGGGAGTCGGTGAAGATCTCCGGAGAAACTGCAGCGGATCTGTCTTGGTGGAGCGTGGAAGGCAACCTGTCGCAAGGGAAGCCTTTCCATCTACCTCCATCGGTGGCCACGGTGATAGCGGATGCATCCACTCTAGGGTGGGGTGCTCATCTGGGGATCTGGAGGTCAAGGGTCTTTGGTCTCCAGAGGAAAGGTTACTTCACATCAACCTTCTAGAGTTGCGGGCGATTCGTTTGGCGCTCAAGGCCTTCCTCCCTTCCCTTCGCGGTCGGTCGATCCAAGTCCTGACGGACAACACGACCGCGATGTGGTACATCAACAAGCAGGGAGGAATGGGGTCGCAGTGTCTCTGCAGAGAGGCTCTGCGTCTCTGGTCCTGGGTTCAGGACCACCAGATTTGTCTGATGGCAAATCATCTGGCCGGAGTTTTGAACGTGCGTGCAGACAGTCTCAGCCGGCAGTTCTCTGCCGACCACGAGTGGAGGCTTCACCCGGAGGTGGTTCGTCACGTCTTTCGGACGTGGGGGACTCCTCGGGTGGACCTATTTGCCACTCGCGAGAATGCTCACTGCCCGTCATTCTGCATTCTCCAGTATCCGATGCAAGGAGCCTTGGGGGACCCGTTTCAGTTGAGTCGGGGAAATCAACTCCTTTGCGCGTTTCCTCCCATACCCTTGATTCCTCGGGTTCTGAGGAAAATTCGCCAAGACCGGGCCCAAGTTATATTGGTCGCCCCGGATTGGCCAAGAAGGGTGTGGTATACAGATCTACTGCACCTCTCCTCTCACCCGCCGCTCCGTCTCCCTCTCAGGGCAGACCTCCTCTCTCAGATGGAGGGGCAGGTTCTACACCCCCACCTCCAGACATTGCACCTTCATGCCTGTAGATTGAACGGGGCTACCTGATTTCCTATTCTCTCACGCCTGATGTGGTGGATGTCATTTTGTCTGCCAGACGTGACTCCACTAAGACTGTCTATTCATATAGATGGTCTAGGTTTGTTATTTGGTGTGGTGAGAATGATATTGACCCGTTGAGAGCCCATTTATCAGATGTGCTCCGGTTTGCTCTTTCTTTGGCGCAACAGGGGCTTGCAGTTGCCACGGTTAAGGGCTATCTTTCGGCGCTGTCGGCTTTTATTTGTTTGCCTGATCAGCCCTCTCTTTTTAAGTCTCCTGTAGTTTTGAGGTTTTTGAAGGGTCTTGTTAACAAGTTCCCTCCTACTCCTTTTATTGTACCTCAGTGGGACTTGAATCTTGTCTTGACTTTTCTGATGGGCTCTCCCTTTGAGCCTCTTCATAAATGTCCTATGAGGCTTTTAACCTTTAAGGCAGTTTTCCTAGTAGCAATTACCTCGGCAAGGAGGGTGAGTGAGCTTCAAGCTCTTAGTTCCAAGCCCCCGTTCCTGACAATACATGCTGATCGGATGGTTCTAAGGACCAGGGCTGCTTTTCTTCCTAAGGGCGGTGACTCCTTTCCACCTTGGTCAATCCATTACCCTCCCTACCTTTTATCCTCCCCCGCACCCTTCCAAGGAGGAGGAGAGGTTACACCGTCTGGACCCTAAGAGGGCGGTATCTTTTTATTTGGACAGAACTAAAGACTGTCGCTTGGATGATCAACTCTTCATTGGCTTTGCTGGCTGCAAGAAGGGAAGAGCGGTCCATAAAAGGACTTTATCAAGATTGATCGTTCTGTGTATTAAGATCTGCTACTCTTTGGCCGGTAAGGAACCTCCAGAGGGTATTAGGGCTCATTCAACTAGAGCTAAGTCGTCAACCTCGGCTTTGGCTAGAGGTGTTCCTGTGGAGGACATTTGTAGAGCGGCAACTTGGTCTTCCCTCCACACTTTCGCGAAGCATTACTGCTTGGATACCGAAGTCAGGAGGGACAGCCACTTTGCGCGCTCTGTCCTTTAGGATTTCCTGGTTTAGAAGAGTGGACACCCTCCTCCGGGAGTGGGGACTGCTGTGGGACTCTATTCACAAGGTGAGGAATCCACACGGCAGATGTATCTATCAGAAGAACAAGTTACTTACCTTCGGTAACGCTTTTTCTGGTAGATACTATATCTGCCTGTGGATTCCTCACTGACCCACCCGCCTCCCCGTTGTCCACTCTTCTATGCCAGAGTTATTGTACTGTAATGTATATTTATTTTGATGTCAAGGAAATGTTTCATTTGCTTTCCTGCATTTGCTTTGCACTGTGTGTTTTGCCTTGACTATTGTGTACTGTGTATACTTTGTATATATCTACTGTCATTGGTCCGTCCGTGTGCCTCGATGGCACGGAAAAAAGGCGGAACTGATGTCATCACGCCGGCGTGGGCCTATTATAGGCGTCGGTGACGTCAGCGGAGTCGCGAGCGGAGCCGTGTCTCTGTGACGTCCTATCCACCTCGGCGCGAGACTACGAAAAGAATTTCCGAATGTTGCTGACGCAAGGGGAATATTCACAAGGTGAGGAATCCACAGGCAGATATAGTATCTACCAGAAAAAGCGTTACCGAAGGTAAGTAACTTAATCATCATGTTGTTATTAGGAAGGCTGCAGATTTGCTAGGCTTGACTTTGCCCACAGTTGAATACAAGCCCAACATCCTTACGGAAGTTTTGCATTCGCCTTCTTCAATTGGGGAGCCTACACTTCCTTTTACGGAGGCATCGACTGAGCCAATAAAGGAGGTTTGGAAGAGACCTTTGACTGCTCCTGCGGTTTCCAGGTCAGTGGCAAGGCATTACAGGGTGGCTCCTGAGGACCCTGAATTTCTTTCCTCGCATCCTGCACCGGAGAGTCTGGTAGTGCAGGCCGCCTGTTCAAGCAGGGCTGCGGGCTCTTTCCCTCAGGTGCCGGCAGACAAGGACTCTAAAAAAGTGGACCAGTCTGCTAAAAAGATTTTCTCCTCGGGTAGCATGGCCTTGAAATCCACCAATGCTACTTGCCTATTGGGGAGATATGTTCATGCGTTGATGGACTCTGTTAAACAACTTTCATCTAAGCTTCCAGAGGACGATAGGAAGAACTTTAACGAAGTGGTCTCTGATACTCAGGCTGCAGCTCGTATGGTTATACAGAGTGGTATGGACACGGTGGACTCTGTTGCCAGGATTATGGGCTCTACTGTTGCAACAAGAAGGGCCGCGTGGCTTAAGTCCTCCGATTTTTCTTCTGATGTTCAGTCTACATTGTTGGACTTGCCATTTGATGGGACAGGCCTCTTTGGTAAGAAGGCTGACGTAGCTCTGGAGAGATTCAAGGACAGCCGGGCTACGGCGAAGTCTTTGGGCCTTCAGACAAGGGGCTCTGCGGCTAGGAAGTTCAGGGGATTTGGCAGATCCAATTTTCGTTCCTACAACCAAGGACAGCAGCAGCAGCAGCAGCGTCAGAATCCTCTGTATAAAACCTACAGAGGAAAGCAAAGGGGCCGTGGTCGTGGACGCCAGGCCTCCTCCTCCTCCTCTTCCTCTAATAATCAACCCCCTCCCTCTGCAGCAAAGCAGCCCTAGATCCACCATTCTGGATCATGTGGCTCCGGTGGGGGGTCGGCTTACTCATTTTCTACGGGATTGGGAATCGGTTACATCAGATCTTTGGGTTCTCAATCTCGTAGAGAATGGGTATGCTCTTCCTTTCCAGGAGTTCCCTCCCAATTACCCTCCTTGCCAGGGTTTTTGTTCGGAGGACCACCTTATTCGCCTGCAGGAAGAAGTCCTGGCTTTGTTCAAAAAAGGTGCGATAGAGGTGTTTCCAGAGCAGGAAAGGGGTCAGGGGTGCTACTCCCGGTATTTCCTGATCCCCAAGAAGGATGGCAGGTTACGTCCAATCCTGGACCTCAGGATTTTGAATCTCTATCTCAAGCAGGAGAGATTCAAAATGCTCACTCTTGCGCAGGTTCTTCAAGCGCTGTTGGAAGAAGACTGGATGGTGTCAATTGACTTGCAGGATGCGTATTTTCACATCCCAATCCTGAAGTCGCACAGGAAGTATCTCCGTTTTACGGTGGGATCGCAACACTACCAGTTTGCGGTCCTTCCGTTTGGTCTTACTACTGCGCCTCGAGTTTTCACCAAGGTGATGGCAGTGGTGGCGGCACATCTCAGGAGGTCGGGAATACCTGTATTCCCGTATCTGGACGACTGGCTGATCAAAGCGGAGTCGCCCGAGAAGGTGCTTCATCACCTGCAATAGACATCGCAGCTGTTGTTCAGGTTGGGTTTTTCGATAAACGTGCCCAAATCTCATTTTGTGCCCTCCCAGCGCAACCTGTTCATAGGTGCGGTACTGGACACTACTGTATGTCGTGCATTCCCTCCTCCACAAAGGATTCGCGACATTCAGGAAATGATTCCTTTATTTCACAATGGAGCGGTTGTTCCGGTCCTGAAGGTCCTTCGCCTGCTCGGTCTGATGGCTTCTTGCATTCTCCTGGTCAACCATGCACGCTGGCACATGAGGGCACTCCAGTGGTGCCACCGCAGGCAATGGTATCAGCACAACGGAGATCTCGGGGAGTCAGTGAAGATCTCCAGAGAAACTGCAGCGGATCTGTCTTGGTGGGGCGTGGAAGGCAATCTGTCACAAGGAAAGCCTTTTCAGCTTCCACCATCGGTGGCCACGGTGATAACGGATGCGTCCACTCTAGGGTGGGGTGCTCATCTGGGGGATCTGGAGGTCAAGGGTCTTTGGTCTCCAGAGGAAAGGTTGCTTCACATCAACCTTCTGGAATTGCGGGCCATACGTCTGGCACTCAAGGCCTTCCTCCCTTCCCTTCGCGGTCGGTCGGTCCAAGTCCTGACGGACAACACGACCGCGATGTGGTACATCAACAAGCAGGGAGGAGTAGGGTCGTGGTGTCTTTGCAAAGAGGCTCTGCGTCTCTGGTCCTGGGTTCAGGACCACCAGATTTGTCTGATGGCAAATCACCTGGCTGGTGTCCTGAACGTACGTGCGGACGTTCTCAGTCGGCAGTTCTCTGCCGATCACGAGTGGAGGCTTCACCCGGAGGTTGTTCGCGACATCTTTCGGATGTGGGGAACTCCTCGGGTGGATCTGTTTGCCACTTGCGAGAATGCTCACTGCCCGTCATTCTGCAGTCTCCAGTATCCGATGCAAGGAGCATTGGGGGACGCGTTTTAGTTGAGCTGGGGAGGTCAGCTCCTTTACGCGTTTCCTCCCATACCCTTGATTCCTCAGGTTCTGACCAAGATTCGCCAAGACCGGGCCCAAGTCATATTGGTCGCCCCGGAATGGCCAAGAAGGGTGTGGTACACAGATCTTCTCCACCTCTCCTCTCACCCGCCGCTCCGTCTCCCTTTCAGGGCAGACCTCCTCTCTCAGATGGAGGGGCAGGTTCTACACCCCCACCTCCAGACATTACACCTTCATGCCTGGAGATTGAACGGGGCAATCTGAATTCTTTCTCTCTCCCTCATGATGTGGTGGATGTCATTCTTTCTGCCAGGCGTGACTCCACCAAGTCCATCTATTCGTATAGGTGGTCTAAGTTTGTCTCTTGGTGTAGGGAGAGGGATGTTGATCCGTTAAAGGCTCATTTGTCTGATATTTTGTTGTTTGCTATTTCTCTGGCACGGCAAGGGTTTGCTGTTGCCACTGTCAAAGGTTATCTTTCGGCCTTGTCGGCATTTCTCTGTTTGCCGGATCAGCCCTCTCTTTTTAAATCTCCTGTAGTATTAAGATTTTTGAAGGGACTTACTAATAAGTTCCCTCCTTCTCCCTTTATTGTGCCTCATTGGGACTTGAATCTTGTGTTAACCTATCTGATGGGTTCCCCGTTTGAACCCTTACACAAGTGTCCAATGAGGCTTCTTTCTTTTAAAACGGTTTTCTTGGTTGCAATTACCTCGGCAAGGAGGGTAAGTGAGCTTCAAGCTCTTAGTTCCAAGCCCCCGTTCTTGTCTATCCGTGCTGAAAGAATGGTTCTCAGGACCAGGGCTGCTTTTCTGCCTAAGGTGGTTATTCCCTTCCACCTAGGACAATCCATTACCCTTCCATCCTTTTATCCTCCCCCACACCCTTCCAAGGAGGAGGAGAGACTTAATCGCCTGGACCCGAAGAGAGCGGTTAGTTTCTATCTTGATAGGACTAAGGACTATCGTATTGACGATCAGCTCTTCATGGGTTTTGCTGGCTGCAAGAAGGGCAGAGCGGTGCACAAGCGCACACTTTCCAGATGGATTATTCTCTGCATCAAGATTTGCTACTCTCTGGCGGGTAAGGACCCTCCTGAGGGTATTAGAGCTCATTCAACTAGAGCGAAGTCTGCTACTTCTGCATTGTCTAGAGGTGTACCTGTTGAGGACATTTGCAGGGCCACAACATGGGCTTCCCTCCACACTTTTGCGAAGCACTACTGCTTGGATGCTGAGGTGAGGAGGGACGGCCACTTCGCGTGCTCTGTTCTCCAGGATTTCCTGGTATAGCAGAGTGGTCACCCTCCTCCGGGAGTGGGGACTGCTGTGGGACTCTATTCACAAGGTGAGGAATCCACACGGCAGATGTATCTATCAGAAGAACAAGTTACTTACCTTCGGTAACGCTTTTTCTGGTAGATACAGTATCTGCCTGTGGATTCCTCACTGACCCACCCGCCTCCCCGTTGTCCACTCTGCTATACCTGGGTTTGTGTGCAAATGTATTTATGATTTTGTATATCTGAAATTGTATAGTTTTGCACTTTAATTATTTTTGGTTGCATGTACTGTGTACATTGTATATATATATATATATATATATATGTACTTGTTGGTCCATCCGGGTGCCTCGAAGGCACGGAAAAAAGGGCGGAACTGACGTCATCACGCCGACGTGGGCCTTATGAGGAGTCGGTGACGTCAGACGGAGTCGCACGCGATGCCGTGCTCCTATGACGTTGTCCACGCCGGCGTGCTACGAAGAATTTTTCGAACGTTGCTGGCGCAAGGGGGATATTCACAAGATGAGGAATCCACAGGCAGATACTGTATCTACCAGAAAAAGCGTTACCGAAGGTAAGTAACTTGTTCTTCTGGGCCTTTGGGATATACTCCCGCACAAACATACAGTGTTTATTTTGAATGATGACAGGCCACCTTGGGCATATCACTGTCCCCTCTAGACATCAATTCTTCCCCACTCTGCCTTGCCACTTTTTTACCCAGCCATTCCCCAAACCCAGGTAATCCTGATATGGCCCTCTTCTCCTACAAAGTGGATTGATGCTAACCCGAATTAGCTAGCCTACTGTAGGCATTTATTAACCTATACTGGGAACTTCCCCCACTAATTTTGCAGGCACCCATAGGCAGTGTGGAAGTGTGCCTTCTGCCAGACACACTGGTGCAGGGTCACCCTTGGTCCACGGGTTCAAACAAGTAAGGAGAATCGACACTGGAGTGAAGTATAGATCAGATCATTTATTAACACTCATGAGCGGGGACCTCGTCCAACAAGCACCAAGGGATACTCAAGGAGGAAGCACACCAAGCAATGATTACATGGGTTTTTATAGGAAAAGATCACAAACCACTGACGCTCCATGGTGTAAATAGAGGTTTAAGAAAAACACACAAATGAGGTAATGGTGAGAATTGACAGCCTTGGTGTTTTGAGCCATCTTTGCGTCTTTAGGCTGCACAAGATATGTTCTCTGTGTAAACTTTATTCAGGACTTAACCATTGTTTGGAAACTCCGAGCAGACGCCAGCTGTTATTTTGCGCCAACTCTCTATGTATACACAGCCTGCAATACCCCAATCTAGATTCTTTACAGAGGTAAAATGGATGACCCATAGCTAAATTAAAAAACGTGAAGGATCGGATTTTATATTTCAACGGCAGGACCCCCTTACTGTTGTTGTTTAGGGTAGAAAAGGTTCACATTTAGCAACAATTGACAGCTATTTGACTACCTGCAATGTCACTTCTAAATTGCATTTTGGCTTTCCTTTAATGCTGTAGAATAAAATGGATGACGCATAGCTAAATTAAAAAATGTGAAGGATCGGATTTTATATTTTAACAGTCCTTCCTTTTTAGTCCATGCTAATCCATTTTAAAGTACATATATTAATCTTGTATATCAATCCTCATGGGTTCATCTGTTTCGAGTTGCATCATCATTTGTCTATTTGATTCATGAACATTAATTGGGGAAGGCTTGAAACAGTTACAGGTAGCTATACAAGCTGTACATGTCACAGGGGCACAGTGGATGCAGCAACAGCAAGTGAGAAATATGGCTCCTATAATTACAATCCACATTAATAATTTTCAGCCCCAAGCAAAAACAATACCCCACAACCACTCGGACCAAGTCAATGTTCCTTGTTCCTGATGTATTTCTGCAGCTATTTTATGCAGTCTGCAAATAGCGTCATAGACAGAAGATGCATTGTCAGGAATGAACACACAACAGCTACTTCCGATGATGTGACATGCTCCACCACGATCAGCCAATATCACGTCTAAAACCATTCGATTTTGCCAAACCACAATCCTGGTGATTTGGAGCTCTTCTGTGATATTTCCAATAGCCATTGTTGTTTGATTAGTCACTGCCTCTACCACTTGGGTTAAGTTTCTTACTTTTGTGCTATTCAGGGCTGGACCAACGAAGAAAAAGTCCCAAATTAAAATCAATATACTGCTGTAATGAAGTGTCAGTTTGATCCACTTCATCACCATTTATAGTTCTTTTGAATCGATTCAAGGAAGTGTCATTGAACAGTTTTTGATCTTTGTGATAAGATGCAGGTGCTAAAAACACAGGAGGAAGCAAGGACACATAGCATATTCCAGACCATCCGATTGGCAAATGATAGTAGCTTTTGTTTCCACAAATGAAATATTATATGATGATAGAAAACTGCTATTGTTTGTTACAGTGATATTCAATACTGTAGCACAGTTACTTTTTCCCACAGGGATACTGCCGGTACTGCTTACACAGAGGCTTGCTCGGGCTCTTGTAGCAGCGATAACAGGAGGCCCATTCTCCTTGGCTGTTCGATTGTTGGGGAAGACGTACCTTGTGGAGGCATTTCCCTTTCTGTATTCTTCCATTTCCCATATAGTTCCCTTGGCTTGTGGGAGGCCATCGTAATCGGGGTAACACACCTTTTTCAATTGCGCATTAAGTCCCCCTACATCCGCTGTAGTAATATTATTGATTTTAGAGGCCCACAAAAGTCCGAACCAGGCTCTACAGGATCCATTATGTGAAAATGGCAAGGGAATGAGGGGCATTCCTCCCTTCTTCTGATGGACTGGCAACATTCCACATACCCAGCAGTTGGTAGTATTTATAGCATTAGGAGTATGATGCAAAGTAGCGGGCCGTATTATTCTCGATCGCCTACAACAATGGGCTGACGATAATAAAATATTGTCAGACCTTCAATTCGGGTTCAGGGAGGGTCTGGGTACCACGGAGCAAGCCCTCAATCTGACACTTTTAATGGGTAAATATGTGAATGTAAAGGGGGGGAATTTGTATATGACTTACGTAGATCTAACTGCAGCCTTTAACTGCGTTAGCCTTTCGAAATTGTGGACCATTTCAATAGAGATGGGAGTAGAGCTTTCCTTGGTTAACTTCTTGCTTTAATTGTATTCAAATGCCACGGCCAGGGTGAGGTTTGGATTAGGAGGGGAATTGATGGCTCCGATTAGAGTGGAGAGAGGTGTAAGTCAGGGCTGTGTCCTGGCACCCTTCCTTTTTACACTCTATACTAATGGCCTAGATCAAGCCATGTTGGAAGGGTGCCAGGACCTACCCTTACTGCATGAACGTCCAGTACCCTCTCTACTCCATGCGGACGATGCCGTAATTATTGCACGCACTCCCCTGGAACTCCAACGTGCAGTCAATAGGTATAATAGCTACATGACCAACTTAGATCTAAGAATTAACATTAAAAAAACATTCATAATGACTTCAGGGCCTAGACACAAGAAAAGGAAAGATATCTATATTGAAAATACAAAGGTGGAGATCACTAATACTTATCCCTATTTAGGAATTTTAATAGACGTTAAGTGCACATGGAGGCAAGCAATTGAGGCTAGAAAGTTGTTATTTATAAGGGCCACTTCTGTACTGGTTAGTTTTGCGCAGAGGCTTGGTAAAAGACCGCCGGCGGAGATGATCAAAATCTATCAGGCTAGGGGGAGGAGCTACGCGGGCATCCAAGATGGTCGCGTGAGCAGAGAGCTCCCGAGACCCGCGCCGCCCTTCTTCGTCTATCCTACACCTATCCTGATCATTTCGACGGGCTTCTGAAGCACTATCCTTCCTGATGCTGATGATCCTTTTTTGGTCGAAATCGGACCTTGGGGACCATTTTTCCGTCGTCTTCAACTTTCTGGCCTGCCCACGGGCGCGACCGGGGACTCGGCTGCCCACTGTGGCCGACCCGTAACTCAACAACAACGGCTGCCTGGCATCTGGCCCACCGGAGGTGTACTGCTTTCGCTTTTGGTTTCCTGCCTCATTGTCTCTGTCTCCTCCTACTCTGCCCTCGCCTGCTGCCTCACGGTCCACACTTTCCATCACTGGACTGGCAAGGAGGCCGCGATACTCCCTCTTGAATTGCACGTCTGAGTTTCTGGATTTTTCCTCCGTCTCACAGCTTCACCTGGCCACTCTGCCGACATCGAATGCGACATGGCGACGAAAGCTGAGGCCGAAAAACGCAGGAAGGCTGCAACCCGGGGGGGGGGTCGATCCAGTCCAATATGATATACGCTACACCCAGCCGAGAGGCTCCCCCGGTGTTGCAAGCGTGGGCGCTGAAGGACCTCAAACGGATATGCCGTCTTCTTCGGAAGTATCGCTTCAGGATCTGTTGGCTGCCATCTCTGGACTTAAGGCCGATATGAGTCAGCAGTACGAGGCCATCGTGTCCAAAATAGACACGGTGGCTGTGGATGTTACTCTTATTCGGGCCGATTTAGCCAAAACAAATGAGCGGGTGAAGGCATTAGATCTTAAGGCGTCGAGTCTGGTGACGGACATGGCGGAGGCACAGTCTGAGATTGGGAATCTGCGTGCCTCGCACGATCTGCTGCTCAGGCGTATGGAGGACTATGACAACAGGGCCAGGCGGAACAACATACGCTTAGTCGGAGTGCCGAAATGTGACGGTGCTGCCTCGATCGACTTATTGGTCGAGGAACTTATCGTTGCCAAACTTGCTCCGGTTGGACTCAGTAAGTTCTTTGCCGTAGAGCGCGCCTATCGTTTTCCAGGAGGACAAGTGAAACCAGGAGGCCCGCCGAGGCCTATCATCGCAAGACTATTTCACTATCGAGACAGAGACGCTATCCTCCAGGCCGCCCGTAAACACGGCCCGTTGAAGTATGACAACAACTCTGTCAACATCTATCCTGATTTCACTCCCCAAGTGCAGCGACAACGATCAGGGTTCCTTGGGGTGAAACGTCGCCTGAGAGAACGGGGACTGAAGTACGCCATGTTGTTTCCAGCCCGACTACGGATTGAATTTAGAGAACGTGCATACTTTTTTGATCAACCGGAGCGTGCTGCCGACTGGTTGGACTCGTTACCGACTGATGACTCTGGGAGCGGAGGCCCTGGTGGTGCGGAAGGTGGTGCAACGGCCCAGGAGTAATATGGGGCCCCGGAGGTCCGGACTGAGACTACGTATTGTACTGGGTGAACTAACTGTGTGCTTTATGGTTCTGCCCGTGGCGGTGCGGGAACGGGTGATTTCTCCCTTCCTCCTCGGGGGGTTCTTTGTGTAGATAAGATGGGGCGACAGGCACACTGCAGTTGGGGGTGGCTTTTTAGTCAGCAGGGGTGCAGGGAGGGGGGTGTTGTAACGGGTTTCTGTTGGGGGGTTGGTTCTTGGGGATTTGGTTGTGTTTTGTTTAGTTTGTTATGTATCTGTTTTCATAGTATTTCACAGTCTGCAATCACTCCGAACTTGGGGTTGTGGAGGGGGAGGGGGGTGGAATGTAGTTGTCGTAATGGGGGGGGGGGGTGAATTGCGGGTTCTTTCTTGGAACGTGAACGGGTTGGGTGATAGGATCAAGCGGGGCATTGTACTACAGTTTTTGAGGCGCCATGCCCCTGATGTTGTGTTCTTACAGGAGACCCACTTAATTGGAAATGCTTGTAAAGCCCTCGACCGCTGGGGCTATCGCCTGGTTGCACATGCTGGTTTCACTTCTGGGTACCGGGGCGTGGGTATCATGGTGAAGTCTTCCCTTGCTCTTGCTATTGACGAGATTATCCTTGACGACCGTGGGCGGTACGCTGCTGTTTCTGGGAGGTGGGAGGGTAAACAGATTGTGCTGGTTGTTGTCTATATTCCCCCAGGACTGCAGGCTACCACCTATGCCGATCTTGGCAGGACTCTCCTCGGTCTTCCGGATGGACTGTTAATCCTGGGCGGGGACTTCAATTCTGTTATGTCTGGTGATTGTGATCGACTGCCCCCTAGGGTCCTGCTTCCGTCCCAGATGTGGCTCAGTGAGATGGCTGACACTTTTGGCTTAGTGGATGTTTGGCGCTCATTACACCCCACACTCCAGCACTACACTTTTCACTCTGGCGCGCATGGCAGCCTCTCCCGTATCGATTATTTCTTTGTTAGCCTCCACTCTGTCTACCGTTCGGGAGGTACGACATCTTCCCCGGGGTATTTCGGACCATTCCCCCTTGCTGCTTAGGATTACTGTGAGTGGCCTACTTGGCAACAGGGTCCCCCCGATTCCTCCCTGGCATTTCCGAAGCCCCCGGCTCCGTTCAGATTTGGTTAAGGCAATTGACTGCTACTTCGACGAGAATGTGGGCTCGGTCACTTCCCCCACTGTCCTTTGGGAGGCCTTCAAGACGGTTATCAGGGGTTCTGCCCTATCACTCATTGCTGCAGAGCGTAGGGTTAAGAGGGAGGCTGTTCTGGCTCTTGAAACTGAGATTACTGCGCTTGAAAGTGAGTTGGGTGGGAATGACACGCCTGCATTGTTGCACACTCTGGAATTAAAACAAGCTGACTATAAAGCTTGTGTCACGGATGCTGCTAAACTGATACGATCGAATCAATTAGGCCGGCTGTATGATGTGGGCGACAAGGCTAGCAAGCTCCTGGCGTGGCTGGATAAGGCTGAGCGAGTGAGTCGTGTTGTGCCTGTCATTGTTCGCGAGTCTGGTGAGAGTGTCTCTGATCCTGGTGAAATTGTGGATTGCTTCGTGGACCACTTCCGGAAGGTATATACGCCCGTTAGTGATCGGGATGAGGCCGACTCCAGGCTACTATTGCGAGACATTGCCCTGCCTACTGTTTCGGATGAGGATGGCCTTGTCTTGGAGGCCCCTTTCACCGTTGATGAGATTGCCCTTGCTATCCGATCCTTGCGCTCGGGAAAGGCGATGGGCCCAAATGGACTGCCCATTGAACTCTACAAACTTTGTCCGGACAAGATGGCCGCCCACCTGCGCCACATGTTTTTCGAGGCGGTTGAGGCTGGCAGCCTCCCCCTCGAGCAGCGCCTTGCTACCATAGTGGTCATCTATAAGGACGGCAAGCCTCGTGACCGCTGCGCCTCATACCGCCCCATCTCTCTCCTTAACGCAGAACCCAAAATCCTTGCTAAGGTTCTGGCCAATAGGCTGCTTAAGGTGATTTGCGACCTGATCCACCCGGATCAATCCGGTTTCATCCCACACAGGAACACTGCCCTTAATCTGCGTAGGCTCCACAGTGTTCTCGCGAGAGCTCCAATTCTCGCTGAGCCGGCTGTGGTTGCCTCCTTGGACGCCACAATGGCTTTTGACACTATCGAATGGCCCTATCTCTGGGCGGCTCTCGCTAAATTTGGCTTTGGCCCTAATTTCATCGCATGGGTCAAGCTCCTTTACGAACAGCCATTGGCTCAGGTCGTGGTGAATGGTAGATGCTCTGATCCCTTCCCTTTAGGCCGTGGTACGCGCCAGGGCTGTCCGCTTTCCCCGCTTCTATTCGCGTTGGCGCTCGAGCCCCTTGCCGCTTGGCTTCGGTGGGAACCCTCCATTAAGGGGATCAGATGGTCTCCAGACCTCGAGGATCGTGTCTCCTTATACGCGGATGATATCCTTCTTTATCTCACATCCCCTCAAAAGTCGCTTAACGTTCTCTTCGACGTTCTCACGTCCTTCGGAAAGAACTCGGGACTAGTCATCAACTGGACTAAGTCCTGTGTTTACGTCATAGCCGGGACTCTGCCACCTCTACCTCGCAGGTTTCCCATACTGGTAGCGACCGACGGATTTAAGTATTTGGGGATTTATGTCTCCATGTCCTCTTCTGTCCGCTATGAGCGGAACTTGTATGCTCCGCTCCGTAGACTCAAGCAAGACGTTCGACGGTGGCGTGAATTGCCCTTATCCCCACTGGGCCGAGCGGCACTCTTCAAAATGATGTTGCTCCCCCGATTTCTCTACGCCCTGCAGAATTTTTTCGACCCTGTCCCTGCTCGCTACTTCCGTGAGGTTGAGAGTTTGCAGCGACAATTGATTTGGGATGGTCGTGCCCGCATTGCCCTGTCCAAGCTCACCCTCTCATGGTATGATGGTGGTATTGCGTTACCGGATATTAGACGATACTACTGGGCCTCTCACCTGAGCGCCATCAACCATGCGACATACGCCCCGGAACCTGCTCCTGCCTTTGCCTTGGATAAATTGTTGTTAACTGGAGGCAACTTTCATAGGGCTCTGTATTCTAAGGCACCCTTCCGACTCCTCACGGGCCCGACGAAATGTGCGGTGCGGGCATGGAGGGATGCCACTGTGGCCACGGGCTGGGGTGGTAGGCTAACGCGTATGACGCCATTGTATGATTCGGATTGATTGGGCAATTTGTGGAAGACGAAAGGATTTGAGAAGTGGGACATGATTGGGATCAGTACGGTGGAGGATCTATGGGCACGGGGCGCGGTCAAATCCTTCGAGTTATTGAAACTGGAATACCGGCTTGATGATAGAGAGCACTTCCGGTACATGCAGGTGAGGCATGCCTTGTCCTCCGTCTTTCCATCTGGTACCGACATACCGCAGTCCTCCCCTTTGGAGGATCGGGTCCTAGACGGCCACGTCCCAGATAGCACTATCTCCTTGATATACAAAAAGCTTGTCTACAACAGGGCTGACCAACTTGAGAAGCTTTGCGCTTCCTGGACGGCTGACGGACTCGAACTAGACGACAAGGACTGGCAGTCATCTGTATCCTCCCCTAAGGAGGTGGCTATTCCGGCTCGGCTTCGCTTTGTCCAGTTGAAGATCCTCCACCGTGTGTATCTGTCTGGAATGCGACTGGTGCGAATGGGTTTGGTTTCGGATGGACGATGTAGGCGTGGGTGTGGGATGGATGGTACCTTCCTTCATGTTCTGTGGGAATGCCCGATGATTGCAGCTTTTTGGTCTAGAGTGCATGATGTTATGGGTCGTGTTACCGGGATCCCACTCCTTCCTGAAGCACGACGTTGTCTGTTAAATGTATGGGAACCGTCTGATTGTAATGCTGCCCAGACACTTTGGGTTACCCTGGGCAACATGGTCGCAAAGAGAGATATAGCGCAGCTTTGGGGCTCCCCTAGATTACCATCGCTCAGTGCATGGAAAGAGAACATGGACTGGTGCATGTTCAGGGAAAAAACTGTGTATGAGGCGCGGGGGCATCCTAAGAAATGGTCCAGGGTCTGGGCTCAGTGGAATTCGTATCGTGGAGAGATTTGCTCTCCTCCGTTGGACTATGAGGTTCCTCTCCCCTCTTCCCCATGATTTACGTTCCTTCTCCAATTTCCACCACACGCTTTGTTCTCCTCTCGTACTCGCCCCCCCCCTCGCCATACGTCCTTCTTTACTTGTTCACCTTCCCCCCCCCCACCTCCAGCAGCCCTTGCCACTATGATACCATGTGTTTGTGTGTTGTTGTTCCTTTCGACAAAAACATAAAATTAAACCTTTCTTATCCTATTAATATGGTGCTATGTTCTATCCGATAATGTAGACTCGAGAGATTGCTTTAACAACGTACTGTCTCCTAATCTACTTTTTAATTATCCTGCTTATGTCATAGCGGCCGGCCCCGCGGGGTTGTAGGCAGACGCTGTGTATTGTGTATTTATAAATAAAGGTTTAAAAAAAAAAAATCTATCAGGCTAAATGCATTAGTACAGCGGCCTACGGAGCTGGGGTGTGGGGTTTGGACAGGTGGAAGCCCTTCAAAAAGTGGAGAACAGTTTCTTGAGGTTTCTCCTCGCAGTTCCGTGAGGCACCTCGACCTCTAGCTGTCACTTAGAATTAGGTTTGCCATATATTACTGACATTGTAAAACTGCAACCGATTCTATTGTGGCATCGCCTTTGGTTGTCTTCAAAGACCGCTTTTAATCAAGGCTTATTAAATGACTGTCTCTCACTTGACAACTCACATAAGATTGTCGGACTCTTATATGTTAAAAAGTTTTTGTATGATTTGGGTTTAGAAAGATGTTACCATAACCCCCCACTTATTGCAGAGTTATCGAAAAAAGGGCTGAAAAAATTATGCCTGACCCACTTGGAAGAACTGCGCCTGGTTACTGAGGCGAAAAAAAGCTCACTTCAGCATTCATTATTGATTCAAACTACCATGGCCATACCGCCTATCTAACTTTTAATTTGAGTGGTTACGAAAGGTTCTTGCCGACTCGTTTCAGGATGAATATTTTTCATTGATTGGTAACCTTTCCCAGAATCAATGATTGGTCGAAGCTGTTAACAACTTGCTCCTGCGATGATGTATCTATTCAATCGTTAATTCATGTGGTCCTTTTCTGCAAATTTTATAAAGAACCGAGAAAGCATTGAATTATACCGATTTTAAAAACTTTGGGCTTACGTCAATGTCGCCCTGCTCTCATTGTGCTGCAACGTATGGAGACAGAATGCCTGGTTAAAAATATCGTCCAATTTCTGAAATTTTGCATTAGACATAGGACAAGTTTGTAATAGGACTAGTCCTTGACTTGTACTCCAATGATCATTAGATTGTTTTTTAATATTAATCTTTGATAGTTAAGATGTATTAGGATGGTATGCTTGTCATTCACTTAATTTTGTATAATTACTTATTAATATCTGAAGATGTGATTTTTAACTATGAACTTTTATGGTTTTTCTAATTATGACAACCGAATGAAGGAATTTTGATTTTGATTTGAGTATGATGCAACATTTGTATGAAAGTATTATTGTGATATGAAAAACAATGCTTCATCTCATGATAGCGAAGAGTGAAGTAATAATGTTCTGTGGGGACAGGAGTAGTTGTGGCAGACAATAAGTTTCGAGCTGGGATTACCTCCTCCACTGTCCATAATGCTGCTGCCAATATTACTAACAGAATAATCAGGACCACCATGCACATAGTCTTGTCCTTCGCTCTCCACTTGAATACCATTTTATGCATTTTCTTTAACGGTACTTAGTACAATCAGGTCGGAGAGAGACCCAGGTATCACCGAGCATGTATCACAACCTGCACTGAACCTAGTTCAGCCGATTCTGTGATCCCACCGTGCCACAGCCGAACCTCCCCACTAATTGGGAGCAGGTCCCCCGGTGTCTGTGTGCTCCTTCCCTTTCTTGGTCACAGATTGTACCTTATTACCGCAGGCGTAGTCTGATCAGAGAACAGAGTTTCTTCATTCGTAGGGGCGATATTCTTCTGGGTTTACAGTATCTAGCTTCTGGTTGAAGAGCAGTTGCTGGTATCCTCTTGCAATGGGAGGCGTGAATCCAGTTCCTCCAGTTGGTGACGCGGACAGCAGTCCGAGTTGTAAGCAAGACTTGTTCGGGGCCCTTCCAGTGGAGTTTCAAGTTTTTGGAGCATTGAAAATTCTTTGTCCGCACAAAATCGCCAGGCTGAAGCCGGTGGGCTACACCTTCTGAATTTTCAAGTAAGGCTTTATCTACCTGCTGATGGATTAGAGACAGTTTTTCAGATACGTTTTTTAAATAATCAAAAAGGACAGGGTACTGTATTTCTTGTATTACATTTGGTCTCGGAGGGCCCCACACATTCATAGGACTACCTCATAAGGGGAGAGATCAATCTTACTGTGTGGGATGGAAGAAACTGATAACAGGGCTGGGGTCAGAGCATTTGGCCATTTAAGGCCCTTTTGTTGCCTGTATGTTATCAAGATCTGAAAGAAAGACGTTTGTTAGATTCCTTACCTTAGAATAACCCCCAGGCGTCAGACTGGATCCGGAAAGTTTTCCCTCAGCAGTACCACTGCGCGTCGTCTGCGGCTCCGTGTCCGTCGTCGGCATCGTGATCGCCAAGATGATGTCGTCGGAGTACTTCGCCGCCGTCCCTGGTTTCAGTCCGGTGTCGGAGCGGCGCCGTCTCTGACATCGATGGGTAAGCCCGGCTCCGTCATTTATGTCTGTTTATCAGGACACGGATGAAGGGGAGGACTGGGTGGGGTCTGAGGACCCTCTGGCTCAGCAGTGCCAGTTAAGTCAGGACTGGGCAGATGAGCTAGGGGAGGCCAGTGGTCTAGACACTTCGCCTGACACTGGTTTTATCTCTCCTCCTTCCGTGGCTACGGAGGAGGGAGGTACTTATGCTGTGGTGCTGCGCAGGGCGGCCATGGCCTTGGGCCTTGAGCTCCCTGCAGCAGCTGTGAGGACTAACCTCCGCACCGAGGTGCTTCAACCGCCAGTAACCTCTGCTGCAGTTTAATGAGGCCCTCACAGACGTTCTGATGGGCACTTGGTCCAAGCCCACCACAGTCCCTCCTGTGGATCAGACGTGGCCCAGCACCACCGCCCAGCTCCGGGCGACCCCTGCTTTCTGTCCGTACATCCCACCCCTGAGAGTCTGGTTATCCAGGCCTCCACATCCCAGACCGCCTTCCCGACCGCACCACCGGACCGAGAATCCTAAAGGATGGAACAGTTTGGCAAGAAACTGTTTCCCTCCCTCAGTTTGGGATTGCAAAGCATTAATACGGCATGCCTTTTGGACCGTTACACCCACTCTCTGTGGGATACGGTGGCCGACGTGCTGCCCCAGTGTCCGGAGGAGGCTAGGGCACGGTCGCCCAAGTTCTTGTTGAGGGGCGGAATGCAGCACTGTATTCCATCCGATGTGGACTTAACACCACGGACTCATTAGTTAGAGTAATGGCAACGACGGTGGTGATTCGTCGTCACGCCTGGCTGAGGTCCACAAACTTTTCAGGGGATGTCCAGAGCACTCTCATGGACATGCCTTTTGATGGTCGTCGCCTGTTTGGCGACAAGGCAGATAGCGCACTGGAGCGCTTCAAGGACTTTTTTTCCATATTCCCGTCCTGCTGGCCCATCGGCGTTACCTGCGGTTCTCGGTGGGCCACGAGCACTTTCAGTTTACTGTGCTCCCCTTCGGCCTCACCAGTGCCCCTCGGGTGTTCACGAACGTGATGGCGGTGGTCGCAGCTCATCTGCGCAGATCAGGGGTTCCAGTCTTCCCCTATCTCGGCGACTGGTTGTTGAAGGCGGGCTCGCCCCAAGCAGTCGTCTCCCACCTCCAGACTACGGCCGACCTCCTGCATTCGCTGGGGTTCTCCATCAAAGTCACACCTGAGTCCCTCCCAAAAGCCCCTCTTCATCGGAGCGGTTCTGGTCGCGGCGACGTTTTGGGTTTATCCTCCCGAGCAGCGGGTTCGGGATAATCCAGTTCTGATTCCGATCTTTCAGCCTTTATCCCGAGTTTCGGTTTGGTTGACCCTACAGCTGCTGGGTCTGATGGCCTCCTGCATCCTGCTGGTACATCACGCCAGGTGGTGGATGCGGGCTCTGCAGTGGAACCTGAAGTTCCAGTGGGCACAACATCAGGGCAACCTGTCCGACCACGTCCTGATCTCAGAGGGCACTGCAAGACTGTTGCAGTGGTGGCTCACGGACCACGATTGGGTTAGTGGCAGATCCCTCTCCCTACCCCAACCGGAGCACACAGTGGTGACGGATGCTTCCCTCCTGGGATGGGGAGAAGCGGAGATCAGTGGCCTCTGGTGTCCGGCGGAGTCTCGGCTCCTATCAACCTTCTGGAGCTGTGGGCGATCTGACTTGCACTGAAGCCTTCCTTCCCTCTGTCCGGGGAAGTGTAGTGCAGGTTTTCATAGACAACACCGCCTCTCTGCACACGTTTGCCAAGCACTACTGCCTGAACAGCCAAGTCCGGAGGGATGCTTCTTTGGCCGTTCGGTTCTCCAGGACTTCCTGGTGTGATCTTGGTTCGCAGACCCACCACCGGGGTTGGTATTGCTGGGGTATCTAGTCTAGGGTAAGGAATCTAACTAACGTGTTTCTTTCAGATGCACAAGTTACTTACCTTCGGTAACAATCTATCGGTAAGAAACATTAGTTAGATTCCTTACCGCCCCACTCATCCTCCCCGTTCTGCGAACCGATATCTAGGGTTAAGGTCATCCCTTTCAGGGCCCTAGTTTCATGGCACCAGTGTTGTTTTCTTGCATGGCTCTGCGTTCCTGGCGCGGAAAGCCATGTACAGAACTGACAGCGCACGAGGGCGGCATCTAAGACTCCGACGTCATCCCAGCAATCACGACGACAGGCGCGAAGGCACAGACGACGCCTACCGACGCACAGGGGTACTGCTGACGAACAACTTTCCAGATCCAGTCTAACGCCTGGGGGTTATTCTATGGTAAGGATTCTAACTAACTAATGTTTCTTACAGATTAATCGTTACAGAAGGTAAGTAACTTGTGCTTTAAGCTACAGTGTGGCGTTGGATAGTTCTACAAGTCCCGCTGCCTGGGGGTAATTGGCAGCATGAAACTTCTGTTTTACCCCTAGACCTTTCATTAGGTACTCTATTATCTGACCAGTGAAATGGGGGCCATTATCACTCCATAGGACCCTACAAATTCCAAATAGAGGGAAGAATTTCTTCAAAGAAATTTTGGCAGTTGTCAAAGCAGTATTATCTTTGGTCTCAAAGGCCTCTACCCACTTGCTAAAAGAACAAACCACCACTAAAGCATACATCAAGTTTTTGCATGGCTCCAACTGGATATAATCCATTTTAAGTGCTTCGAAAGGAACCTGGGGTGGAAAAAATTCCCCTGTGGGGGTTGGTACTCCCTTCCGGGGATTGTGTTGTAAACATATCATACAATGCTTTACTAAATGTGCAGCTGTTTTATGAATGTCTGGATTGTCCTAAACCTGTTCTAGTTGGGAGATGGTGTTTTTAGGACTAACGTGGGCAGGCACATGAGCCATAGTCAAAAAGGGCAATAAATAGGCATGAGGCAATTTCCATTTTGACATATCTTTAGACCTCCAACATCCCTCCTCATCGAACTCCCCTTCCTTTTCCTATTCTGCCTTTTCTTGTTCAGTAGCTGACTGTTGTATCTCCTTAACCTCCGTGTACATGTTTTCCCATCTTTAAGCTTGAGACCGTAGTACATGCATTCTGCTTGTGTGGGTAATTGCGGTATCTTGTGCTATCTCATCTGCAAAAGCATTTCCTTGTCCCACCTTATATGTAACTTTCTTGTGGGAACTACACTTGATAATGGCCATGCTCTTTGGCAATGTCAGGGCGGTGAGGAGACTATTTACCAGTTCACCATGTTGAATCTTGGCACCATGCAAAGTTAGGAACCCTCGTTCCTTCCAAAGCCTGCTAAAGTTGTGGGCCACACCAAATGAGTACAGGGTAACGATGTGTCAGGATTCAATGTCAAACATCTCTTGAGTGTAATTTGTGGTGCCAAAAGTGTGAGTTCATATCCTGTGAGCCTAGCACGAGTCAGGTATTGTGTCTTAGTTTGGTTAAGCAGTGCATCTACGGAATGGGGTACCATAACCATCAGTTTGCTGCTTAATACTATCCCTTCAGATTGTCGTATGGAGATGGCTGTAGCAGCCACCGCCCTAAGGCATCCCAGGAGTTCTCTGGCCACTGGCTCCAATACAGCTGAGAAATAAGCACCTGGGCGATGTTTGCTGCTGTGTGGCTGCGTAAAGACTGCTAATGCACACACTTTTCTCTCGTGTACATATAGTGTAAAGGGTTTGGTGTAATCAGGGGTACCCAACACAGGAGCAGAACAAAGGGATGCACGAAGCTGTTGATATGCATTTTGACATTCAGATGACCATGGTAGAGGAAAGGGGGTGTCTTTGGTAACAAGGGACAAAAGGGGTTTGATAATGAGTGAAAAGTTGGGGATCCATGGTCCACAGTAAGAGGTGATGCTAATAAGTGCTCTGACTTCATTTTGTGTACGGGAAATGGGAGTATGTATGATAGTTGGAATCCTATCCTTGGTGAGAGTATGTCCCTCCTTTGACAAGAGGTGACATAGATAGGTGTCCTCTGGTTGACAATATTGCAATTTATTCTTAGAGACCTTATGTCCCTTAGCAGCAAGATGGTGTAATAAGGAGAGGGCGACTTCTTTGCAATGTTCAGTTGTCAGCCTCGAGCAGGATGTCATCGACATATTGGATGAGTGTGACTCCAGTTGGTAAGGGAAGTTCATCAAACTGTCGTTTGAGTGCCTGGCTGTAGATGCTAGGACTTTCTGTATAGCCTTGAGGGGCTCTATAAAATCTAAATGAATGACCTTCAAGTGAAAATCCAAAAAGATATCTACTATCCTGATGTATAGGGATAGAGAAAAAGGTGCTCTTAAGATCAATGACAGAGAACATTGTGGCTGTGGGCGGGACCATTGTCAACAGGGTGGTAATATCAGAAACAGGATATTGAGGAACTACTATCTTCTTAATTTCTCTCAAATCGATCACAAATCGATAAACTTTATCCTGTATTCCATCCCCTCTTTTAAGGACAGGAAGAATAGGGCTATTACACACATTAGAGGAGACTTCCTCAATGACCCCTGTAAGTATCATGTCATCAATGATGTGTATTAGCTCATCTTCACCTTCTTTTAGTATTTTGTTTTGTGGGACATGTGGCAAAAGAGCACCTTTCGGAACCTGTATGTGTACTGGGGGAATGCCCATTATCCCAAAATCTGTGTCTGCAGTAGCCTAGACACATGGGGGAACAGAATCAAGGTCCAAGCATGGGGAAATATTACATTGTTTGGGCAATGTCTTCCTTCCAAAGGTGGCATGCACCCCAGATGGGGAGCAATGTATGGAAGCATGAAAATATTTCAAAAGGTCAATTCCCAGCAAATTGAGGGGCACGCGGGGGAAGCAAAAAGGGTGCAGAAGTACTAAAATTGTTAACCTGTAAAGGTATTTTTCGGGATACAGGGCTAGGGGTTGGTGTTCCATCGAACCCCACTGATATTATCCGGCCATACAAGGGTGTCCCAGGGACCAGTTGTTGAGATATCGCGCTATGTGTCGCCCCTGTATCTACTAGGAATTTCTGATCCTGTCCCTGTATTGTAGCTGTTATATAGGGTCTTGACTGATCTACAGGTATCTCAACTGGTCCTCCCTGTCCTACGCTGTCCTAGGCAAAGTGCATTCCTATAGCATCATCTGGTTCGTAGTCATTTAAAGACTATTGATTATTCCTTTAATCAAAATAATTATCCGACCTATGGCTGCCTGAATTGTGTGGTGGCTGTCAGGGGGCTTGAGCTTCCCGATAATTACTTGCTTGTCCCCTGCCCCTCCCACTAGAAGCTAAGACTGAGCATTCAGAACGCCAGTGCCCTACTTCTTTACAATAGGCACATTGATCCGGTCCCAGTGGTGTCTGTCTACGCGGTGGGCCTGGTGGGGCCATTTGTAGTTTTGACCACGGCCTCGACTCTGGGGTCCATAAGCATGAACCATCATAACCTTAGTCTTAAAATCCTTTATTTTACCTTCTTTCCTATAATGCTTATTTGTCACCTGATTCTGGTAATACTGAGCCATATCCAATATGGCCTAAGGGGAGACTGAGGCTCAAGTACTTTCAGACCCCTTTAAACGAACAGATATTTTGGGAAGTAAGTTGCCAACAAATATGTCTACAAATAAATGGGAGCCTGTGGGTGTAGATGTGTCTTGGTCACTAAAGTCGTGAAAAACTTCCTCAAAGCGAGTAAAGAAATCGGGGACAGACTCTTCCTTTTTGTTTACAAACAGTAAGGAGCGTCCAATCTATCTTCTGTGGGGGAATAATCGTCTTTATATAAGTGAGTATTTTGCCAGGGAGGTCCAGTATGAACTGAGCTGGTTTTTTACCAGGCTTCCTATTATCTTCAGCCGCTATTAATGCAGCCCAATCTCTTCCTAACTCTGCAACATGATCCTGTTTCCGGGTGAGTCGCCACATATCCGCCGGTAAGATCATACGAAAAACATATCAATATCAGCTAGCGTCATAACACAAGAGTCAATAGCTGCCTGTACTTCACCATAAAAAACCCAGGGGTTCTTTCGAATATCAGGTAAAGAGGCTTTAAGAGTGAGAACACCCGTCCTTTTCCAGAGCGTGTATATCCAATTATGCAAGAAATGGGCTCTAGCATCGGGGCTATTAGGATCATCATTGTTAGCGTTTCCTCTCCCGGGTATACACTGTGGTGCGGCTTCCTTCATAGGGCTTATCCAGGGAGAGGCAAAAAGTTCATCACGGTGCCGCATTATTGTTGCTATGGCGGTATTCACCCTTCCTACAGGGAAGGCCCCTACCCGACACTGTGATTAATGGCTCTAACATCATCTGGACCATGTTCCCCTGTAATCATCTCCCATTGGGCCAAAAACTGGTAAGAAAATTTGTTTGAGACAAAGGAGCTCACCTTCGGAGAAATCTTGCATCTGGTCTATCATTTTTCCTGCTTCCATTTCTTAATCATTTAACCAACTCAATACTATCTGTTGTATTAGATCTTGGCGTGGCTGAGATATGGCAGAGCGGAGAATTCGGGGAGCTGGGATTGGTACATGACCATCTGCCAATTAATTCGCGTTGGCTTGGGTTTGGGGGGATAAGGGATGGACCTGCACAGGTTGGAAAGTAGGAGGTTGGACAATCATTGGTGGAGGAGGTGGGGCCGGCAGTGCAAAAAGTACAGGATTTGGTGGCCCAGGGTTGAGGGGGTGCCAAAGGTGCGTATGGGGGGTGGGGGTCGTTCAATCAATAATCTGACAGTTTGAGTCAACATCATCATGGTGGACCTGACTCGTTGCTGTTGGCCTAATTACATATTCTTTAGATGTTGTCAATGTATGTTCTCGATCTAAACATTCTATATTTTCCTGAACTTCTTTATCGTTTAACTCCTTAAACTTTTGATAAACTGTCTTCCTTTCCTGTTTTCTTTTCACTTTCTCTGCCTTGAGCTGCCGCCCCTTCCTTCCTCCACATACGCAAACTGTCAAACATAGCTGGTCTAACTTTCCTAGCAAACAATTCTTTCTGTAAGTACTCAAGTTTATGAGGGTTCATCGTCCCCTCTAATGGCCACTGCAATTGGGGATCCCCTTTTGTATATTTGTTCCGCAACGCACTATACATGATTGGACAAATACCATGTTTAACATACATTTTAAAATTTGACTTACCTTCTTGGGGGGCCGGCTGACTCTCTTCCAAAATGCGCTGCTTATCGCAGCAGCAACAACAAAACTTCCATAGTTTACTAAACACAGGCATGGTTATAATTTATAAACAATAACTCTCCAGACAGAAATTACGAGAGAAGTCTCTCACATTACCGGTGGTATTAACATTTGCAAATGTTAAACAAACAAATATCAAACAAACAAGAACCGGTTCAATACAATCCTACCTATTCGTAGTCTTCAACTCCCACCTGTAGATCCTCCGTGATCAAATTATCGATTCTAAATAGCCGTTCGCAAGCCCCAGTCAAGGTCGGCAGCCGCTGGGAAGCTGAAAGAATCACCTTGGCCACGAGAACTAGTCTCCTCAGGTGGTGCACTCCTTAGTGAAGTTCTTCTCACCGACACAATCTCCTTCCCCGGTCCAACTACAGGTTTTGATGGGGCTCCAGGGTCGGGCACCAATTTGTGGAAGTGTGCCTTCTGCCAGACACACTGGTGCAGGGTCACCCTTGGTCCACTGGTTCAAACATGTAAGGAGAATCGACACTGGAGTGAAGTAAAGATCATATCATTTAGTAACATTCATGGGCAGGGGCCTCGACCAGCAAGCACCAAGGGATACTCAAGGAAGAAGCACACTGAGCAATGATTACATGGGTTTTTATAGGAAAAGATCACAAACAAGGACTTAACCATTGTCTGGAAACTCCGAGCAGACGCCAGTTGTTCTATTGCGCTGACTCTGCATGTATACACAGCCTGTGATACCCCAATCTAGATTCTTTACAAATGTTTGTGCAGGTGCGTTGTGAAGGATAGAGCCGGGTCAGGAAAGAAGGGCAGAGGTAAAATGGATGACGCATAGCTAAATTAAAAAAGTGAAGGATCTGATTTTATATTTCAACCGCTGGACCCCCTTACTGTTGTTGTTTAGGGTAGAAAAGGTTTACATTTAGCAGCAATTGACAGCTATTTGACTACCTGCAATGTCACTTATAAATTACATTTTGGCTTTCCTTTAATGCTGTATAATTGTGTCTATTATTTGAGTATTCAAGCCTTAAAAGAAAACATTGGAATGGTGAATTTCCTTCATCAGTTCCTGAATGAAGTTTGGGCAGGTGAGGTGTCAAGGATAGAGCCGGGGCTGGAAAGGAGGGCAGAGGTAAAATGGATGACGCAGTGGAATGGTGATTTTCCTTCATCAGTTCCTGAATGTCGGTGAGATAGTTTGACATCGCTGGGTCGTTTCTTGACATGTACATTCTAAAAACAAATTCTGCTCTGTGGACAAGGAAATAAGCATGCATATGTTTTCTGATAATTACAAATACTAGAATTGATACTCTGTGACAGGAAGTGCCCTTCTAAACAACCGTTTTCCTGTCAATCCTCTCATTGTGCATAAAATAAATGTCCATTTGGGATCCGGAGTGCTCTTCCAAACAATAGTTTTCATTGTAAATAATAATGCATAGAGTTGATAGCTACAAGCTCTGCTTTCCCTTTTTATGAAATTGTGTGAACTGTGTTAGTCTGACAAAAAGGTATCTAAGCTGGAATCTATTTGAAACGTCTCTTGACGGTACTTCCTAGGTGGCCCTCTTACTATTAACAAGTTCATAGAGATCAATGAGAACATTATTTACTTCTCATGTAAAAGACAATTATTTCTGCCTAGGCATGCTAATTTAAAAATGTTAATCATTTACATGGCTGCTTCATTAGCCGAGAGTGCACTTGAAACAAATGTGCACAAAACATGTATATGGATACAGAAAGGTTCACCGACAGCGTATGCAGAGCTGCCGGGCGCTGCTGTGAAACGAAGTGCCCTCCCGTGATAAGAATCCCACCCCGCCTGCAAAACGAGGAATAGACTGTGGAGTCTGGAAGTGGGGCAGCCCGACCGGCCCTCCGCAGCTATCGAAGGGGCTGACGACGCCTCATTGGCCTCCCCTGGTGACTGGAAGACCCTAGACGCGGACCACATCACGCTGAATCAGGGTGAGACTCAGGGCGGGCTGGGGGAACGAGGTTCAGCAACTAGTGGGGAGCCACAGCGTTTAAGCAGAGAACAGACCCCCTGACCGCGCCTGAACCCGGAACGACCTCAGATCGCATTGGGGGCTGCGGAGGGGCACAGAGACAGCAACGGCTGAGCCGGGTGAGCAAGAACACCAGCAAGATTGCCCAACAGACGGGACCCGCCAAGAAGAAGAGCCCTAACTTTGCGCAGGACCAGACAGGGGCTGCGAGAACGTCCTGAACGTATGAACGAGAACCCCGAGCCGAGAAAAACTGCCCAGGAGTTGGGGGGGACCCGAGGAGATATCCCGTGGCTGAAGTGCACATAGATATATGTGAGAGGGAGACAGGCCGGCGGCTGATAGTACGGACATCCGCCTGTTGTAGAGACCGAGACCATCTCTGACTGAGCATCCAGGCAGGGAGCCGCGGAACCGACGGAGATAGCTACCCGAGGCCACATACGGGGGAAGGCCGAGAAGACGTCCCTAGAGCTGCGACATACACTGAGAGCACCTGCACAAGGGGCGACTTGCGATCATGGTGAAGAACAAGGGGAAGACGGAGGGAGCTACGGCCTCGGAAACGCCTGAAGGGGCTCCCGCGGGGCCTTCAGACCTGCAGCAACTTCAAAACCGCATACTGGAGGCTATTGAGGCGACGAGAGATACTTTGCAACAGGATATTGCGCAAGTGCCGTCAGGTTTGGGCCTCCTCCGTGCTGACCACGACAAGCTTAAAGACAGGGTCAAGGACACCGAAGACACCCTGCGTGAGTTGGCCCCTTCCCACAAAACTATGGAAGGGAAGCTAGCGGACGCCCTAGACCGAATACAAATACTGGAGAGGAGGGCTGAGGATGCCGAAAACAGGAGTCGACGCAGTAACGTCCGAATAGTTGGCATTCCAGAAAAAACAGAAGGGGACGACGGTGGCGCCGGAAGGCCTCTCCCCTTTCTTCACACTAGAACGCGCCCATCGCGTACCGGCTAGGCCGCCCAGACCGGGCCAGCCGCCAAGGCCGATTATAGCCAAACTGCTGCACTATAAGGACAGGGATCCACTGCTCCAAAGAGTCCAGGAAGCGAGGCCATTCCAGATCGCGAATAGCAAGGTGACACTATTCCCTGACTACACCTATGAGACACAACGGATGCGAGCCTCCTTCTTGTCCATCAAACGAGAACTAAGAACTGAAGGCATACCGTACTCTCTGCTCTTCCCGGCTAAGCTACGAGTGATACTGGCGACAAGGCACTCTTTTTCCTCACGTCAGAGGATGCATGGACATGGTGGGAAACGTTCAAGGCGGGCACGGACGGGGCCAAACACAGAGAGGAAAGGGAGCACACGACAACGCAGGGGCGGAAATCACAGAGACTACGTAAAAGGCGACAAGGCCCTCGTAAACCTACTGCGTTCCAAACGGAAGAGGAGAGAAAGGCCGCCCTGAAGGCAGTAGAGACGCTGTCGAGATCTGATGCTTCCCCATCCAAGCAGGGTACGGAATCGGAGGAACATGCCTCGGGCTTGGAGACGGACCAGTCAGAAGTAAAGGCCCGTTGGTAACGCCGCAGACATCGGAAGAGATCTTGAGCCTTTGATACGGAGGCGATAAACAGCGGACGCTACTGATGTTGGGGGTACATGAGAACTGAAAGGTAACGAAGATGGAGGTCACACACAGGGATGTCACATCGCTGCTAACCATGGGGGATCTGGGGGGTGCGGGGGGCTTGCGTAGCTGCCTTCCGGTGTGAGCCACACTCCACTAGCCCTTAAGGCACAAACGGTTACGACCATGATATAGGCGGGGGGTTGGCAAGACCAACAGAGTTTGGATGGGTACTGATAGCTTGATATTGGGGCCTGTTCTGGGGGGGGTGGGCGAGGAAACTGTTGGGGTTTTTCTTCATTGGCAATTGTTTGTTTTTAGACAAAAGGGAAATGAGACATGGAAGAGCTTGAAGACAGGTTGGGGGGGCACCACCACTTACGCAGGGGCAGGATCTTGTGTGATGCTACGACAGCTACTATTGGACAATGGCTAATACGGGTACATTACGATGTATAACCTGGAATGTGCGGGGACTACACTCCATGGCAAGAAGGCATAAAATACACGCCTATCTGGTTCGCAGGGGAGTACACATCGCACTGTTACAAGAAACACATCTCACAAAACAAGAGGGGATCACTCTGCAGAGAAGGTGGAGGGGACAAGTATTTAATACTACTTACTCAGCGTTTGCTAGAGGTGCGTTAATCTGGATAAGAGCGGGCACCCCTTTTCAGGCGACGAGGCACATAATAGGCCCTGAGGGCAGGTATGTTGCAGTAGATGGCAGACTCAGGGGCAGGGACATAGTATTATGTAGCATATATGCACCAAACACCGAGCAGCTGACCTTCCTAACGGGACTCTCTGGGACACTTGCACACTACTTAGCGAGCCCTATTCTGATTGGAGGGGACTTCAACTCGGTGGCGGACACAACTTTAGATAGATCTCACCCACCGCTTGGAGACTCCCCTGTACACCGCCTCTCGAAGGGTAGGATGGACTGGCAAAAGGGTTGGGACCTGATAGATGCATGGCGCACACAACACCCGATTGAACGAGACTACTCATACTTCTCTAGCCTCCATGACCTACACGTCCGGATTGATGCAATACTGTGCTCTCCGCTCGTGATGCCAGCTGTAGCGCGGACTGAATACCTCACTAAGACAATCTCGGATCATAACCCTATGATGGTCACTTTAAATTGGGTGATTGAGGTATCACGTGTCCCGACTTGGAAGCTGCGACCTGAGACATTGGATGACCCGCTGTTCCATGCAACACTGGAGGAGGGGATAGTTCAATACTTTGCCGACAATGAGGGATCCACTGCCTCTAGGGCGATGGAGTGGAACGCCTTTAAGGTGGTAGTTAGGGGCTAGTGCATAGGGAAACATGTAGGCATGCGCAAAGTATTGCTGGATGACCTGAACAAGGCAGACTCCAAACTGCGAGCAGCAGAGATCGCGCAACCGGGCCACCCTGAGCTCCAGGAAGAGGTTAGCTTGCCTAGAGAAGCAGAAGCAGTGGCGGTGGAAGTGGAGCGCCTCCGTAGCTTTGATTACAAGGCTTACATGCTGAGGACTCATGTTGAGGGGGATAAAGCTGGGACACTACTGGCATGGCTAGCCAACCCCACTAAACAAAGCTCCCCGATTCTGGCCATGGAAGGAGAAGGGGGCCACATACATTATAACCAGACAAAGATATTGAACAGCTTTCGAAAATATTATGAGGTCCTCTACGGGAGTGCATTGGAGGGGCAAGGGAATGACATTGACGCTTTTCTTAAGGGCCTACAGTTACCGCAACTGAACCAAGAACAGGCGGATGACTTGAGCAGGGACATAGAACTAGGAGAGATCAAGGGGGCTATCAAAAGGATGGCCCGCAACAAAACGCCGGGGTTGGATGGGTTGTCCATAGAATTCTATAGCAAATACTCAGACCTGCTGGCGCCGCGTCTCCAAACAATATTTAACGAGGCCAAAACTGCTGGCTGCTTGCCCCAGTCCATGTGCAAGGCGCTTGTGATCCCCTTATTGAAGCCTGGAAGGGAGAGTAACAACCCGACTTCCTACAGGCCGCTTTCCATGCTGACCACCGACTGCAAAATCTTAAGTGCTATACTGGCAACCAGACTTTTGCAGCACATGCCGGATTTGGTCCACACGGACCAGTCCGGATTTATTCCAGCGCGCAACAAAACCATTAATATTAGGAGGCTTACACGACTGTTGTAGGACACATATTCAGAAGCCCAGACGCCCCTAGTCCTGTCGATAGACATTAAGAAGGCGTTCGATAGATTAGAGTGGGAGTACTTATATAAAGTCATGGAACGCTTTGGTCTGGGGGAGGGCTACGTCAGATGAACGCGAGTCTTATACACCGCAGCGGTGGCAAGAGTACAGGTGGGATCCCTTGTTTCGAACCAAAACCCGGTGGAGCGTGGAACAAGACACGGTTGCTCCCTATCCCCCCTGTTATTCGCCCTGGCGATTGAACCCCTCGCGGCTGAAGTTGGGACGGGGAAGCATTTTAAAGGTATAAACAGTAGGGCGGGCCAACAGTTCATCTCTTTATACGCAGATGACCTATTGTTATTCCTAGAGAACGAGACGGAGGCGCTGGAGGGAGCGGAGAGACTGCTCGCGCGGTTTGGAGAGCTTTCGGGCTTGAAAGTACATTGGGTTAAGACCTTCTTGTTTCCTCTGTGACGTGATATAACACGGCCCATCCACCGACCCTTACTTAATTGGAAGGCCACCTGCCTGAAATACCTAGGAGTATACGTGTACCACACAGCGGCAGATATGCTGGAGGGCAACGTGGGCCGATGCATGAGGGCACTGAAGGGAAGTATGGCCTTTTGGGCCACACTCCCGCTCTCGGTTACCGGCCGCATCTCATTATTGATAATGATTGCCCTACCGCGACTTCTTTATTATTTTCGCACCCTTCCTATCTGGGTACCTGGCTCCTTTTTTCGGCGACTGAAGTCACAACTGACCTCGTTCCTTTGGGGCTCGGAAAGATGTAGAGTAGCATTAACGACGCTCACCCACCCGAAAGACGAAGGAGGTCTAGCGGTCCCGGACTTCGAACTTTACTACCTTGCAGCTCAATTGCAGATCTTCACACAAGAAATGGCGAGAGTATTCTGAGGTCCGGAACACGAGAGGGACGGAGGCACTCCGCAGCATGTCCTGGCCTATATAACCCTACAACAAAAGATCGCCCTTCGAGATTTGACACTCGAAGAACAAACATTCAGACTCTGCTGGAACCGATCCCAACGCCGCGCGGGGACAAGACACCCATACCCTCCAGAAATACCCCTTGGGATGGTGACTGCTCTCCCCCACGGGGGAGACTGGTCGCAGTTGCAGGTCTGGGAGGACGCGGGGATACAGGTGATTGTCGACCTTTATGAGGATGGGGCGCTCATCCCATTTCAGGATCTGCAGGAACGGTTTGACCTCCCGCGAGGAGGATACCTTCTGGATGCCGCGGTGACTGAGGCCATACAGGCGCATTGGAAGGAGGGGCTCGCGGAACCAACTATGACCATGGCCTGTCAGTACACCATGATGGCAGCCGGCACTTACAAAGCTGTAACGTGCCGGTATTCCAGAATGCTCCGGGAGAACTTGCCGCCTTTAACGGCGTTAAAAGCCAAATGGGAGTTTGACCTAAATAGGGAGATCCCCGAGACGATTTGGGCCCAGATAGTGCGGCGGGCACGGAAAAGCACGCGAAACGCACGTTTCCTACAAATTCATTTTTACGTTCTTCATAGAGCCTATATGACTCCCGGTAAAATCAAGAAATATTTTGAGGTGGCCGAAGCAGGTGCCCACGATGCACTTCAGACGGAGCGGCGTTGGACCATATGCTATGGTCCTGCCCTGACCTACAGGAGTACTGCCGTACGATTGGTGATACGCTAAATGAGGTAACAGACAGAACACTACTATTCGACATGGCGGTCTGTATTTTGCTCTGGTTTCCACACACGCCCAAAAACAAGACCACAAGAAAATTCATAGACATGGGCCTGCTACTGGCCAAGAGGGAAATCACAAGACTATGGAAGGCGAAAGTGGGCCCCACACACAGGCGATGGCTCAATGAGTTCCTGAAATGGGCTGCTTGTGAGATCACACTTCGATACCAAACATCTCGTCGGAAACCAGACATTAGGGCACTAGACACGGCGGCAGCGTGGGAAGCGTTGGTTCAATCCCTGAGAGATAGCACACTACAGGAGGACGAGGAGGCCCGGGACCAGGTCGAAGACAATTCCCAAGGCGCACCAGGTACATCACACACCTAGATATTCATTGACTCCTGATAGTACCCATAGATTAGAGCTTAACGAGATCTCCTGCGTGGGTGGTGGAGTTTTGGGGGGGGGGGTGGGAGTTGGGGACAGTTCATAAAAATTAGGAGGATAGCAACAAGAAGTAACTAAAAAGCAGACAAGCACACTCCTAAGCGAAAGGGCTACAAGTGAGACCATATTCAAACTTCTAACACTTCCCTGTTTATCGCCGGCCCGACCTCCGGGATGTGGGCCTAAAGGCTGTGTAAAGAATTGTACAGAGAATAATGTATGGAAGCGCAGAGATATCATGTTTATACGGAAATAATCTTTGACCTGTAAGTCTGCAATAAAAACTACTTTAAAAAAAAATGGATACAGAAAGGTTCTTTACTCAATTTTTTAAATCAAAATATTTAATCAAATTGGTTTCATTATTACCTACACGCAAACTCCTATTTAGTTTACACTGCAAAAAAAAAGTTTACAAAATTTCTTAGGGAATGCAAACAAAACAACATAAAAAAAACTCCACCTCTTATTAAATAAACCTGTCCTATTGTACATTCCTTTATCTTTAACCCTTTCGATGCTGATGACGAGCTGAGCTCGTCATCACCCACGGGTGTCGTGTGCTGATGACGAGCTGAGCTCGTCATGGGAACAGCAAAATGGCAAAATCCAGCACAGGAGGGGGAAAACGCCTAGCAGCCAAGGTGTTAAGAAAATTATGAGGGAGTAGTCACAATTGAGGACAAACAACTGTGCTCGGTGCTCAAAATGTATTCATTTGCTCCCTCACAGAAAACTTTGTGAGCTTATGTAGGTTTCTTCAGAATCACCCATCATATTACTTGCGTTTTGAGCCCCATTCTCTACACAATGCTGAGTCATCATCAGGACCAAAATATACTCCATTTGTGGCACAGTTAAACCATCCAAGATCCTTATCCAAGATGCACAGCTTTAGTCTCCATTCACATTGTTCTCTTTGTTTTCTTCACATAAAGCTAGCCTGAACTATTATTGCACGGAGGTTGGTTATGGCACAAAAGTCTCTTCTTTATCGTGGGATGATAGAATAAGGTTTGGAATATGTTTTTTCCATGCAAAGTTGAATAACTTTCTAGTGCAAGTACGTATTAAAGAAATATTCTGGCTGAATATACACACTCCCATTTTCCACCGGTGTAGGTTTCATTACCATCTCTCTCTTTTTTTTGTTGTAAAGCGACTTTGGTCATTGCAAGATTAAAAAGGTCTTTGGTTGGCAGGTAGGCTGGAGCTGCTGGTTGGTCAAATGGATGAGATTATTCTTTTCTATATGCTTAAACTTTACTGGGAGTGACCTTCCTATTGCCGAAGTGCTGTCACAGGTGTGCCAGAGCAATTATTGGCATGAGGGTAGTCCGATGGTTAAGCAGTGATTGTCTTTGATTACGATGGAGTCATAGTAATTTTACTCCTCTGTCGTGTTCTTCACACATTGTGAGAGTCCTCATCTGAATGTTACAGGCTTCTGATTGTTATTCCTTTATTTAAATAAAAGTGTGTGCTACAATCTCTTTTCTTCAAAACAAATAATTGACAGATGAGTCCACCAAATTCTGGTATCATTTGTGATTTTATATATTGTAAATAATTCAATCGAAAAATACACTAGTATTGCTTTTATTTCAATTAAAGGTATAGCAAACAGTTACTGTCTGTGAAGTATTAACATGTACGTCCTCAATTCGAAACGTACCCATTATCTTGCCACATTTCTGTAATGGGTCTCAACAATATCCTTTCACATGAATCATTGTTCCGTATTTGTTAATGAAATTGTCTAAGAACCACCAAAAATCATTTCATTTAAAATAATTGTTTTGCTTTAAATGACTGGTGCTTCAAAACACCACTGTAGAAATATGAAATAAAACTTTTCAGAAGTGAAATAACCAATGTACTCTAAAAAAGTTTCTATACTTCATCACATATGGCTTACGATTTCTGCATGTGCTAATGGCATTAGCTCCGTTTTAAAAGTAATTTAAAATCCTTCCTATTTATCTTTCTTTAGGAAGCCTTGCCAGTAAATTCATGGCTCAAGGAAAAGCATCGCAAAGAAAGACGCCGCAGGAATCATGAGGCACTTTAGCACCTCAAGGGCATACAGGCCGTCCACACACATATATATATATGTATCTATATATGTCCTTTGAAAACTGGTTTATGTTGGAGAAGCATTTGGGTACGCAGTATAGCAGCAGTGAGCATTCTTAGAATTTTGTTAATTGATAATAGTATTTTTTATTTAAATTTGATGGAAATGAGAAATGAATTTTAATGCAGTTCTTCTAATGGAAAGACCTGCTCTTAATGTATTATTTCAAACTTTTTAATAGAAAGCCACAATGTTTGTATTTGTTTACTAGGTAAAACGTGTAGATAAGGGACGGGTGCTTGTAAAATAAAAATAAACTTTTTAAAGTTTTAATAGGTTTCCTGTCCTTTCAAAGTGCACTAAACGGTGCTTTGCAAGCCAAATATATTAGATCCATGTTTTCCCCTTCAGGATTATATTTTTGAAGGGTAAATGATATTTATTAATGTTAATTGTTTACTGAATGCTTATGCGAAAGTGCTGAAAAAAATGTATGTGTGCTGCTGCTGCTGTTTCATCATTTTATTAACTGTGGAAGATCTGATGAAACGCTCATCAGTTAACTTTTATGTACATCATATGTGGACAAGACATGTTCTTGAAATTATTCCTTTATCCTACTCAAACCGCAGATTACTTAATTTAATTGTTTAATAATTTGTCAACTTTTGCTGTCCTTGTGCACAACAGAAACGGGACATATAGTGTAATGCGGGTGTATACAGTTTTTTGCTGCTAAGTATCTTTTCCACAGTCTGCATTAAAGCAGAAGGGAATACATATTTTAGTTTTTTATAACATGAGAAAAAGTCGCAAGATGTTTTGTCAACTTTCATTACTACTTCTTTTCTATAATGTGAAGCAAAATCCACCAAGTCAAGGACTTCAATCTAATTTATCCTCTTGAGAGTAATGATTTCCTTTTTCATTTGTTGCCATGAGCCTATCATATCGCATTGAGCTTATTTGAAATCTTGTCATTCAAAAATGAGCTACTATTCATGGCTTGGGAATAAAAAGATCAGTGTTTTATCTCATACTTATGTGCATTTTTTGAGTCTTACTGAGTGAGTAAAATTATTTGTGGGTTTGTTTCTTTTTATTTATTTATTTTTGAAAAAATTTAAACAAAGCTGTTGTCTAGTTTGAGAAACTTTTGTGACAAATTTGTACGTTTGCTCTTTCTCATTAAGTGTTTTTTACTTAAGGCATTTGCTTTAATTTATTTCAATAACTCATACCTATATCTTCCAAATACTCAACCACGTTGACGTTGTTATCCATATATCGTTGCCACTTCTCTATACATCTGGCTGCCACCATGTTGAATATTTCACATCCTGTCGGTGAGCACACAAACCTAAGAAAATCCTCAACAAAGGTTCTAAAGATCAGCTAATGGCCTTCCCAGACATGCTGGACATCAGACACTGACCTTCTTCACATTTAGTAAAATTACTTTGGCACCAAATTAAATTTTCACCTTAAATATTGTTTCACTGAACCACCATGTAAAAATACTTTTTTCCAGATTCTGTAAAGTGTTTGACAGCCGCTGTAATTTTTTATGGGAGCCAATGATATCTTAACCTGATGGACTGCCCCCACTCCACCCTTCAATAAAATATATTTGTGGGAGAATTTCCCTTTCACATGTTTTTTTTTCTTTACTGAACTGCCTTATTAAACATATGGGAGAGACTGTAAATATATATTTTTTTAGCGTAAGGGTTTTCTTGCCTGTGTAGGAGTTATTGCAAGGAGTTCTCCCTCCTGTAATTTGCCATGTTACGCAGGGTTGGATTGGTATTAAATATCAGCCTGGGCACGTTTAAAAAAAAAAAAAAGTGGCCCACATTTGGATATCGCCTTTCCTCAAAACACAGTTTCGGCTACATTTTATTAAAAAAAAGGGAGGGGGGAAATTAAAAAATGCACGGATTAGTAACACTGGTGAAACACACCTGAAAACAAGGCCACTTCTGCTCAGACCCCCTGACCCCCACCAGCCCAGCAAGAGAAAGGGAGTGACATCTCTGCCCGTTCCTAAATGGGAGGTAATAGAGGCCCATCGGGCTCCGGAAAGGCCACTTGGGCTCCCACTGGGACGCTGGCGGTATCTGAACCACCCAAATCGGCCCTCCAGACTGCTTAAAAAAAACAGCCCATCTGGAACTAGGACACTGGCCCCTCGGGCATTGCTCGAGTGCCCGCGTTACCAATCCGACGCGGTTATGTTCCTACTGGTTAGAGTAGTTCAAGCTGGGCTCCTTCTGCGCATCTCCTTACAGCAGTGATACTCAAAGTAGGGCCCAGGGCCGCATGCGGCCCTCCTGACCTTTATATGCAAACCCCTGGTCAAGAGCAGCACTGGGTTAATGTTTAAGTGACTCAGCACTAACATAAAAATATGTTAAATAAACCTGCAAGTCTTTATTTAAAGGTTAATTGGAATGAAAGAAAGGAAGTACCTAGGGTGCCCTAAACCATTTAACTTTAGGAACAACATCATTTATAAAAAAAACATCTTGCAGTATAAGTATGATAAAGTCTGTTTATAATTAATTAACATGCAGAATCCTTTCACCTAGTATGTCAGATTATCAGTGCATTGAGAATTATTTATGTACAGTGATAGTTTTCAAAAATGACCTGAGAAACATTCATTCTTCCCTAAACCCTTCAATTCTGTTTTCTAGTTATTGTTTCAAGGATACATTGATATTTTTGGCACACTGTTTCCATAGCTAGTTTATATAGTAGTTCCGTGTTGTGGCACCGAAGATTTCAAAGAAGAAACTGACGTCACGCACACCTGAGGGGACGTATATTACCCCACTGATGTCACAACCGGAGTCAACGTCCGCACAGAGTCATACAACACTGTCCAGCAGTGCATGGAGGTACTGTCGGAAAAAATTCCGGATCCTGTCTGGCGCCTGGGGAGAATTCAAAGTTAATGAATCTGCTACTAGACTATGTTCCTACCAGCTAATGCATTACCAAAGGTAAGTAACTTGTCCGTTCTTCTCTTTCTTTGTTTACAGTGCAGATGAGCATTGCTGAGGGTAGACCAATTTCATTCTAGTTTATTGTTCTCATACTATGGTAGTTCCATTACCCTTGAATGCTAGAAGAGGGCTGAATACATCAGAATTGTGACCTGGAATGTTAGCACCTAATAACCCCCAAAACTGGGTTTTTTGGGGTTATTAACCCCAAAATAATCCAGAGGTCATGCTGCATAATTTTCAACATGGCTCTGTCTCCCTATGGTACGCCTTTGGTCCACACGGAGCCTTCAGAACCACCAACCACACCCCCACTGATGCTTCAACCTGAGTGCTTATGATACTCTTCAGAGCCTGCCTGATCCAACTTTAATTCTCAACCTTGTTTCTACTCCTTTGCCGAAGGCCATTGATGTCACATCTGTACCACCTTGGGCTCCAGTGATGTCAGTCCCAAATTCACTAGCACTGATTGCAGAGTTGAACTCTTCCCCAACTGGACTTTGTCTGCACCATAGCAAAAGAGCAACTGTATCTTAAGAATGAGCCTCTGACATCTCCTCCTCTTCAGAGATAGAGATCTGCAAAATGGGTGCCTTTTTGGACTCTGATTCCAACCTTAATCAGATTTCTCAGATTATTCTGCATGAAGAGGATGCGTTCGAGGAGGTGTATAATCTACGTTTTCCTGAGTACATTTTTGCTTGCCTTTACTTGGGTCTACAGAATATCACTGGCTGGGACACTTCGCTTGAGTCAGCCACAGAGTACTCTATTATTCCTCCTAGGAAAGAGACTTCATTTGTAGAGGTCACTGGCAGAGTACCCTACTTCAGCTAAAGACAATGTGCTTGCAGATTTCCATCATCCAGGTTTATCTACTTCTGACCCACTTTACCTTCCAACAATACTCTTGACTTTATGGCTATCGCTGCCTTTGGTGTTTCTCTGTGCCTGGTCATCTTCGGCTTTAGTGCTTTCCTGCACATTACTGTCGCTGCCTTTAGTGCTTCTTCGTACCTGGTTGTCACTGTCTTTAGCATTTCTGTTTTGTATCCGGGCTGGCTCTGTTATGCTGTGGCGCAGTATCTTTGTTTTGGCCTTACCAGTAGTTTTTAGGTCTCAGCCTGGCGAAAGCTGCGCATGCTTCTTGGAATCAATACGGATTCCAAAGCTGTGTCTCGACTCCGCCTGTAAATTCAATTGGTATGCGTTGTTTGTCGTCATTTATTATTCCGACCTGACTTTGCTGATTGTCCCGGACGGTTTGCAGCCCCTGCTGGTTGCCACCTTGTCCTCCTTAGGCCACGCCCTGCAGGATTTGATGCTTTACTGGCGGCGTGACACTCTGTGCTACATTACTCCGTGTAGGTATTTTTTTTTCAGAACGTGTTAAGTGGGTCAGGCTCACATCCTAGACTCCTGCTGCCTGCTTCGCTGTAAGGGCTGACGTTTTCCGAAGCGTGCAGCAATAGCATTTCTCTTAAAATATCCAGTGCCTCTGCTAACACGTCTATGCGTATTATAATGGCACTGTCTGATACTTATGTTCTGGCGTGTTGTAAACATATTATGATATGCCCTGGTACCATGTTTTTGATGTGTGCGCTAGCATAACATCAAACCCCTCTGGCGCAACCTTTCTGAATGCCTTGTGTGATCTTCCACACTCTGTGTAGGTACTTTAGATGTTGGGCGGCCTGCTGCTGTAACTGAGTCAGAATGGAGTTGTTCTCGGAATGGGTGCCCACGTTTTGCCCCTGGAGAGTTGGGGTGGGGGGGGAAGGGTCCTCAGAGGGGCCTTTGGGACCAGCCGTAGTGTATGCTCACCAGAGCCCTCCTGAGTTTATTTCCCAAACTCAGCCAGTCTGCACTCTGTCACCATCTGCCAAGTAAGTGATGTGGGCTGTCACTGCCAGCTGCGAGGAGAACCAGCCCCCACGAGCCGCTACCCATAGCAGGCACTGCACCCCTTCCTCATGCCTACTCTGCCGGGTTCGTCTTTGCCCCAATGCCGGGAACATCGCTCTGTGCCTCGCGGCTCTTTCAGAGGTGGGAAGGAGCCAGGCTCAGGTACCAGCAGCGCCTGCACCTGGCCGGAGTGTGCGTGCTGCAACACATGGCACCAGCCATGGAGGGAGACCGCGCTGCTGCAACACATGGCACCAGCTATGGAGGGAGACAGCGGGCATCCCCGGACCCTTGTCTCTGTAGTCTCCGCTGGACCACACTTACCTGCCACTGGAAGGCCATCTTTCTCCGTCACACCCCCTGGGAAGGGCTGTAACCGGCAAAGGGGTTGAGTGAAAGCTGGGCACACTGGCAAAAGGGGTGTTCTCTACGCGGAAGTGAGCGCTTCACAAAGAGGGGGCAGGGCGACCAAGGCAGTGTTTGAAACACAAACCAAAGATCAAAGGGACAGCAATACAGGGCACACAACACGTATCTGGATTAAATACTTTTATGTGTAGTTTGCATATATTCGCATAAATGGACCTAAATGGAATGAGAGATGAGGGTGAGAGAGAGAGGAAACTAAATGTATAGAAAATAAAGGACAAGATAAAAGAACGCCATGGAAAGAAGAATAAAGAAAGATTTGCAGCAAAAATTAAAGAGGGCAAGACCTATAGGGAAGAAAAGGGCCTTTACATTGAAAGGGAAGAAAGTGGAAAAAGAAATAAACAAAGAGCAAACAGAAGAAGTGATGGAATTAGACGGAGAAAGAAAATATAAATAACTAATGTAGGGAGAATAAAACAAAAATAAGAGAATTGGAAAACAAACAGGAAGCGAGAAAGCAAGAATCAGACAAGAACAAGAAAAGGTAACGAGGGAGTTAAAGAGGAAAGAAAGAAAGAAAGATGGAGCAAAAAAAAAACAAAAGCATAAATAAAGAAAGAGTAGTGCTGTAGAAAGAAGGACAAATTTAAGGATATATGAAATGCCAGAAAATAAGGAGCGTTGTCTAAATGAAGAACGAGTCTGGCCCCATTGTAAAATGCATGAGTAAGCACAAGCACAGCATATTACATTGCAACCTTAAACACCAGCGTAGGTAGGGTAGTGGTCTTGAAGCTTCATTGCTGCCTGTGCATTCACTATTCGTACTACAAACTCACACCTCTCAAGACAGTATGTAAATGTAAATGTACATGTATTTATATAGCGCAAATCGCCCACGTCGCAGGCATCTATGCGCTTGCTTAGGGAACCCATCCTGGTATTTCCCTGTGAGATACCCCGGCAGGGTATCCACAAGGTGAAAGCCAGGCATCCCGCCGCGAGGGGCCGTTGTGGAGATTAAGCAAGCTATTGCCCAGAGTCGCAGAGTGTGAACCCGTGAGTCGAGTAGGCACCGGAGCGAGAATTATCGAGTCCGTGGAATTATTGAGCCCAACCCCCGTCGGGGCGGGGAATTGAACCCTGGTCCAGGGCCGATCTCAGCTTCCGGGTCTGCCGCCTCTAACCCCTGAGCCACACTTCTCTGCATTTTGAGAAAAGGAAAACTAAACTGGCTGCCAGAGGGGGTAAGGGGTCACCTGTGAGGTGACAGGGGTCAGACAGAGAAGGTGAGACGGAGAAAGTGACAGTGAGGTAGGTGGAAACCCGTTCAAAGAGCTGTTTTGCGAGAGAAGCGGCGTGTCTCAGGGCGAAGGTAAACAATCTATGCTGCTGCTTTCTATGACGCCCGATGATGTGTGCTCTTGGCCCCAGCCGGCCTCCGCTCCCTCCCACTCGAGGATTCAATACGCTGCAGGGAGCAGACTTGCCACACCACACGTGGAAGTAAGTGCCTCGAGCCAGGAGGTGGTGTTTTCTAGGGGTGTCACACATTCTTTTCTTGCGCAGTTTCGTATTCGGGGGGGCAATGGGCATTTCTTCTGGCTTGTCCTCGCGCTTGCATCCAGCCCCGCTCCCCCAACCTCTTTAAGAATTTTGCAGTGTACCAACCCTATTGCAGCCTGACAGAACCCCTGATCACTGCTCCAGTTTAGATGCATAGGGGAGGGAGGGGCATTGTCACCTGTGATCCCTGGGGGTAAGCATTTTACAACCAACACAGATAATGTACGGGTTGAGTTAGAGGCAGACGATGGCCGGCCTTTTTAGGTCTCGGATGGTGATAGCAGCACGCATGCGCTGCTCTCGGCATTCTAGAACTTCTTGAAATCAGTACGGTTGAGGAACGGGACTTGAAGCCCCGCCCCCTCTTCCCATTGGCTAGCGTTATATTTCAGGCTAAACGCTAGCTTTCTATTGTAAAGGAGGCTTCTTAGTCCCTCCTAGTTACCACCCTGTCCACTTTTGACCCTGCCCACCGGGACTGGATCGTTTACTGGCGGCGTGACACTCTCTCCTTCATTAGACGGTTGGCACTTTTTTCTTCTCATTCGGCTTTGGCAAAGTCAGCCGCGTGTTAATTTTCGCATCACGCTTTCACTTTGCGATGCAAAAATAAACACGCGGCTGCCTTTGCGGTACCATGCTTGTTTTTTAAATTTCACAATGCTTTTTTTTTTTACTCAGTTGAAAAAACGGTATAATTATACCGCTGCCGCAGGAAGGAGGATGGCGCGCAGGTCACAAGATACACCCGCCGTCGTGGAGTGCGAAAGCTCCAAGTCAGCCACGTGTTTATTCACCCGGCATCGTGGGGTGCGAGAGCTCAAAGTCAGAAGCGTGTTTATTTTCACATTGCACTTTCACTTAAAGTGAAAGCGCGATGCAAAAATACGTGTCTGACTTCGCGGTACCGCTCTTATTTTTTGTAGGCACAGTCACATTAAGCGGTTTGCCCAGAATGAGCCGATGCTTGAACCGGGTTCCCCAGCTCCAAAGTCTGCAGCTCCAGCTGTGAGACCCATTACATTGCCACTGAGGCACAGTTTTGAGACAGTGCAACTATTTGTAATGGGCACGCGGAGCAAGACGTGCACGGAAGCAGCACAAGACTTACTACAGTCTCCTCGCAGAGGAAGCCTGGCGTGGTTTTTATCCAGTCAGCGCCCAGAGGAAGGTCTGTTGGTCAGTGCTTCTCTTTATCTTTGTGTCTGTTTATAGGACACAGCTAATATAAACTGCAAACATTGCCCACGCAAATGCAATTGTCTGAAATTCCTTCATTTACAACTCAATGTCCTAATGATCTGGGCAGATCGGGTCATATGCGGGTGACAACGTCCTTGAGGAAAACCTCGGTTTCTGATGGATACATCTGCCTGTGGATTCCTCACCTTATGAATATCCCCGCATGACGTCAACAGAGCCATAAGAAGACCACGTCGGCGTGAGGACATCAGCTCCCTTTTTACCGCACTGTCGACTCTAACGTTTTTTTCTGGGACTCTCCATACTTCGTTGGATACTTTGTGTGTTTTATTGTATCTCTTCCTTTCTTTGTAGCGATGTCTGCTCCGTGGATGTCAGGGTTTAAACCTTGCAGAGAATGTGGTAAATAAAATCTAGTTCTTCGATGTCGAACGACTCCAAGAAGAAATACATGAAGAAGAGGAAACATGCTTCTCGACGCCGGTCTCCAAAGTTGGTGCTGTTGAGGTCGCCTTCTCCAGCTTCTCGACGTCGAGAAAAGGTCTTTGTTTTTTGCTCACCTTCAGTATCTCCTCAGGCAACTCCGGCTCATTCTCCTTCCTATAAGGGGTTCGGAGCAGGCTACGCCGAGATTCCACCCTCGAATCCGGCTGATGATGATGAGGTTCCCTTGGCTCCGGTTGATCCTCCTGTGACTCCAGCGGCTCTGGATCCTGAGGTACCTCGATCAAATCCAGGTCCAGCCTTTTATCCTCAGTTTCCGATGTCTGGCTCTGATCGCTTGCATTGTCTAAATGCGATTTATGGTGTTTTCACCAGGGCCTCGTACCCCTCTGGAGCACCTTCAGGTCCCATGGGTCCCTTGGCTTTTAATTTGGGTGTGCCTCATCAGTATCCTCAGGCCCCCTTTATGCGGTTCATGCCATCAACGTCGTCCTGGTCTTTTCCGGCTTTGAGGATGTCGACGCCGTTTATGGATCCGACTTAGACACCGCGTGTGGCTCCGCCGACGCCGCAACCGAAGTTGCGTTCGAGGAGAGAGGCGCAGAGGTGGTTGGAAGAAGAGCAGTATCAGGATGAAGAGTTGGAGGAAGGAGAGGTTTATGACACGGAGGATGTGTTTAAAGACTTGTGTGAAGCAAGTGGGCTTGACACTTCTCCAGAGTGTGATTTTGTTTCGCAAAAGGCTTCTCCCTCGAAGGATGTTGCTCCATATCATTCAGTAATCAGGAAGGCTTCAGAACTTTTGGATCTGCAGCTTCCTGTGGTTGAGTAGAAGCCAAATCTTCTCACTGAAGTGCTTCATTCTCCTTCAGTGGTTGAGCCTCTCTTGCATTTAATGATGCTATTACAGAGCCTATACTCCTGCAGTTTCGAGGTCCGTCTCGAGAAGGTATAGACCTGCTCCTGGTGATCCGGCTTTCCTTTCTTCTCACCCCTCTCCTGAAGTCTGGTGGCGCAGGCTTCTTGCTGGAAGCAGTCATCAGGTGCGTTTTTGCAGGCTCTAGCGGACAGAGATCCTAAAAGGTTGGAGCAGTCTGAAAAAAAGTTTTTTTCAGCCAGTATGGCATTAAAGTCTACCAACACCACTTGTCTCTTGGGCAGGTACATTCATGCTTTAATGGACTCTGCGAAACAGCTTCTCCCTAAGTTATCTGAGGACGACAAGGGGAATCTGAGTGAGGTGCTTGTGGATGCTCAAGCAGCTGCTCGCAGGTTATCCAGTCTGGTCTGGATACAGCGGATTCTGTTGCCAGAGTAATGGGCTCGTCTATTGCTACAAGGAGGCACGCTTTGATGACATTTTTGGGGTTCTCTCCTGTCGTGCAGGCTGCGGTTGTTGACTTGCCATTTGATGGAGCCAAGCTTTTTGGAGAAAAGGCGGATTCTGCTTTGCAGAGATTTAAAGACAGTAAGGCTACCGCAAAATCGTTGGGTCTGCAGACTCAATCAAGAGGTTATGGATTTAAAAGATACCGTAGTTTTGGGAGTACTTCCTTTCGTGGATCCAGGCAGCCTCAGCAACAACAGCAGCAGCAAAATCCCTTGTGTAAGAGCTACAGGGGTAAAGGCAGAGGTTGCCTTCATGGAGCCGGACGTCAGCCTTCCTCCTTCTCCTCCTCCTCCTCCTCTACTTCCCCAACCCCTACTGATAATGCAGGAAAGCAGCCCTAGATCCGCCATCCTGGATCATGTGGGTCCCGTGGGAGGCCGGCTTACCCTTTTTCTACAAGATTGGAAATTAACTTCGGATCTTTGGGTTTTAGAACTTGTAGAAATTGGGTTCGCCCTTCCCTTCAGGGAATTCCCTCCTCCTTACCCTTCTTGTCAGGGGTTTTACACGGAGGATCTTTTGCTTCTCCTTCAGAAGGAGGTTCTTACCCTATTACAGAAAGGTGCGATAGAGGTGGTTCCGGAGCAGGAAAGGTGTCAGGGATGCTACTCCCGGTATTTCCTGATTCCCAAGAAGGATGGCAGGTTACGTCCAATCCTGGACCTCAAAATTTTGAATCTGTTTCTCAAGCAGGAGAGGTTAAAAAATGCTTACCCAATCGCAGGTTCTTCAGGTGCTGCAACAAGAGGACTGGATGGTGTCCATCGACTTACAGGATGCGTATTTTCATATCCCAATCCTGAAGTCGCACAGGAAGTATCTCCGTTTTACTGTTGGGTCTCAACATTACCAGTTTGCGGTCCTTCTGTTTGGTCTTACTACTGCACCTCGAGTCTTCACCAAGGTGATGGCAGTGGTTGCTTCCCATCTCAGGAGGTCGGGAATCCCGGTTTTCCCTTACCTGGACGACTGGCTTTTGAACACAGAGTCCCCAGAGATGGTGCGTCATCATCTGCAGGTTACAACCCAGCTGTTGTACAAATTAGGTTTTTCGATAAATGTACCCAAGTCCCACCTGGTGCCATCACAATGCAACCTGTTCATAGGGGCTGTACTCGATACCACTCTGTGTCGAGCTATCCCTCCTCCACAAAGAATTCTCGACATTCAGGATATGATTCCCTTGTTTTACAATGGAGCGTTGTTCCCGTTCTGAAGGTCCTTCGCCTGCTCGGTCTGTTCGCTTTTTGCATCCTGCTGGTCAACCATGCACGCTGGCACATGAGGGCGCTCCAGTGGTGGCTCCGCAGGCAGTGGTAGCAACACAACGGACATCTCAGGGAGTCTGTAAAGATCTCCAGAGAAGCTGCAGCAGATCTGTCTTGGAACATGGAGGGCAATCTGTCTCAAGGAAAATCCTTTCATCTTCCTCCATCGATGGCCACAGTGATAACGGATGCCTCTACCCTAGGGTGGGGTGCACATCTGGGGGATCTGGAGATCAAGGGTCTTTGGTCTCCAGAGGAAAGATTGTTTCACATCAACCTTCTGGAATTGCGGGCGATACGTTTGGCACTCAAGGCCTCTCTCCCTTTCCTTCGCGGTCAGTCTGTTCAAGTCCTGACGGACAACACTATAGCGATGTGGTATGTCAACAAGCAGGGAGGAGTAGGGTTGTACCGTCTCTGCAGAGAGGCGTTGCGGCTCTGGTCAGGATCATCAGATTTGCTTAATAGCAAACCATCTGGCTGTGGTGCTGAACGTACGTGCGGACAATCTCTGTCGACAGTTCTCCGCCGACCACGAGTGGAATCTTCATCAGGAGATAGTTCATCACATCTTCCGAACCTGTGGAACTCCTCGGGTGGACCTGTTTGCCACTCTCGAGAACGCCCACTGCCCGTCATTCTGCAGTCTCTAGTTTCAGAGGCAGGGAGCGTTGGGGGACGCGTTTCAGTTGAGTTGGAGCTTGCAACTCCTTTACGCGGTTCCTCCCATACCCTTGATTCCTCGGGTTCTGAGGAAGATTCGACAAGGCCTGGTCCAAGTTATATTGATCGCCACAGATTGGCCAAGAAGGGTGTGGTACACGGTCCTTCCTCACCTCTCGTCGCACCCTTGCTCCGTCTCCCTCTCAGTGCAGATCTCCTCTCTCAGATTGAGGGGCAAGTTCTTCACCCCCCCCTCCAGAGCCTGCACCTTCATGCCTGGAGATTGAACGGGGCAACTTGAATTCTTTTTCTTTCCCGCCTGACGTGGTGGACGTTATACAATCGGCCAGGCGACACTCCACCAAGTCTGTCTATTCTTACAGGTGGTCTAAATTAGTTAAGTGGTGCGGAGAGAAATCTGTTGATCCCTTAAAAGCTCATCTTTTTGATGTTCTTTGTTTTTCTCTTCATTTGGCCCAGCAGGGTTGTGCTGTGGCCACTGTTAAAGGATATTTTTTGGCATTGTCGGCATTTTTGTGTTTACCTGATCAGCCTTCTTTATTTAAGTCTCCTATAGTCTTAAGATTCATTAAGGGGCTGACAAACATGTTTCCTCCCAATCCTTTTATAATGCCCCAGTGGGATTTGAATCTGGTGTTAACTTTTTTAATGGGTTCTACGTTCGAACCTATGCATAGTTGTCCGTTTTGACATTTAAAAAAGTCTTTCTGGTAGCTATCACTTCGGCCAGGAGGGTGAGTGAGCTCCAGGCTTTGAATTCAAAGCCTCCTTTAATGACAGTACATGCTGAATGTATGGTACTCAGGACCAGGGCTTCCTTTCTACCTAAGGTGGTGACTCCCTTTCACCTTGGTCAGTTCATTACCCTTCCTACTTTCTATCCTCCCCTCACCCATCCAAAGAGGAGGAAAGACTTCATTGTTTGGATCCAAAGAGGGCAATTAGCTTCTATCTGGACAGAGCAAAGGACTTCCGTCAAAATGACCAGCTCTTTGTTGGATATGCTGGTCGTATGAAGGGCAAGGCGGTGCTCAAGCGCACTTTATCCAGATGGATCATCTTGTGCTTCAAGATATGCTACTCCTTGGCTGGTAAGGAGTCTCCTGTAGGCATTAGAGCTCATTCCACCAGGGCTAAATCGTCTACTTCCGCAATGTCTAGAGGTGTACCTGTGTTGGACATATGTAAGCTGCAACTTGAGCCTCCCTCCACACTTTCGCGAAACATTATTGCTTAGATTCCGAGGTGAGGAGGGATGGCCATTTTGCGCGTTCTGTTTTGCAGGACTTTTTGGTATAGAAGGGTGGACACCCTCCTCCAGGTGAGGTCCAGCTATGGGATTCTATTCAAAAGGTGAGGAATCCACAGGCAGATGTATCCATCAAAAGAACAAGTTACTTACCTTTGGTAACGCTTTTTCTGGTGGATACAGTATCTGCCTGTGGATTTCTCACTGACCCACCCACCTCCCCGTTGTTCACCCTTTTATACCTTAAAAGAGGAGGTATTTATTTTTTGATGTATTTTTGTGTACTCAAGACTTTATTACCTCTATTTATCCATTGTTGACTTATTTGAAATGTAAGCTTTCTTATCTCATTATACGCTGAGTGTATTTGTATCAATTCTGTGTACTATGTATACTTGGTCTGTGTGGTCGGTCCGCCCATTTGCCTCGGTGGCACGGAAATAATTAGTGGAACTGACGTCCTCACGCCTACGTGGTCTTCTAATGGCTCTGGTGACGTCATGCGGAGTCGTATGCGGAGCCATGACGACCTCGTCGACGCGGAGAGCTGGGAAAAAAATTCCACGGAATGAAGGCGCAGGGGATATTAATAAGGTGAGAAATCCACAGGCAGATGCTGTATCCACCAGAAAAAGCATTAACCAAGATAAGTAGCTTGTTCTTCGCGCCTTTAACTGTGATTCTGAGTGACTCCCAAAATTTAAATTGAAGTCTCTCCCCCAGGTGATACGGTAATGACATCTCCGACCATGGCATGGCCATAATGGCAGAGCTATGCAAATGTGCTCTGGAAATAATCACGCTATCACCTGCAAACAAGAGGATGTCATTTAGGAAGCATATTCTCCAATTATCCAATTCTGCTGCAGTGATCTGCCTCTGTAAAACTTCTACAGTAAAGGTAGATTCTGCCTCCAAAAGTCCACAGCACCTCTGCAATAATATATAAAGTGAGCGTGGGCGTGGGCCGCTGCAAGGCTTAAAATAGCCTTAATTTGCATGAGCATTGGATGTCTAATTAATACATTGAAGCCGCTTGCTGGTGTGTATACAGTCTGATCGCTATTACGACCTGACCCCAGGCAATGGACTTGCTTGTACTAAACTCAGAAAATTATCATTGCTCTGCCGTAACGCTGGATTATGTACCTGATGTATTAGAAATATGCATCTTTTGTCTATGTACTGCACCTTTTAGGGGTTTGTCCCCTCAGAATTGCTAGTTTTGGACCTATCGAAGGGCCAAAGCAATGAGATTTACCACATCCAATGAATGTCAAGGGCATTCAAACATGTTAAGGTTTAGTATTACTTCTGTTCAATTCTTCCCTGATAAAATACCTCCTTTCATACAGCAGTTGCTCACAAATGTTGAGTGTCTTCTACACGCCTATCTTCCTCCATCACATGCCCTCTACCATCCCACCCTTTCTTTGTTTCCTCTCCATTTCTCTCTTTCCTCTTCCTCTATCCTCACCCACCTTTCTCTCTCCGGCCAACATGTTCTATGTTGCTCCTGTAGTGGCCACGGTAGCAAGACTAATAACATCCAGGTGCGTTGAGAAGTTCAATCAATCCACTATTCGGCCGAAAGGCCATAAAATTAAAACATAAAAACAAATACCGGCTTAATAATAAATATATATATATTCAGAAGCTCGATGGGAATGCTACAGATTGCGTTTAAGTTGTAATTAAAGCAAGAGCAAAAGGAGCTCAAATGAGCATATGCACCAAGCCTCCTGAACAATTAAGTGCAGGCAGTCGAAGAATATAAAATCGTGAAGTGCATTTTAACATAGCAAAGGCTTATTGCAGCTAAAAATAATTTAGGAGCATGTTGAAAATGGCCTGGAACAGGGATTGATTTGATTACAATACAATAAACAGATGGCCAAAAAACATTAAGATTAAATAGCCTATAAAAGTGGAGCTCAAAGATAAAAAGAAAAACAAAGCAAAACACAAGAGGACAAAAACATAATTTAGGGTCCGCTATGTGCTCGTATCAATGCATTCGTTTATTCTAATTATCTTGGCTTCACCTAGATAAACCTTGTTCTATTAATCGGGGTCAGTCAATCCAAATACCCAAGATAATTGTCTGATGCAAAAGCTACAATAAAACATAAGGTCGTCCAAACTCCATGCTCATAGGTAATCAGCCCTAAAAAATTATTTTTTTAACTTCCGATACCTTAATGATTAAAAAAAACATTTAAAACAACTCGGGCATACTAAAAGGCATCTATTGAAATGATACCTTACATACCGTAGCGTTTCCAGATATAGAAGGCACATTTTATGAAATTTAATATTGAAAAATACCGATTCCTCCAGTCCTAAGATTGCAAGAGTATAAGCCCCTCTTTATCGTTTTTAAAATTGACTTGCAGATTAATACTAAACAAGCATTTAAAATTCAATTGGTCTCACCTTTCATTAAGTTAAAGCCATTTACTTTGCTATACAATACCATTAGCAAAGCAAGTGGCTGTAACTTAATCAAAGGCAAGACCTATTGCATTTCCAAAGCTTGTTGTTTTTTTTTGCAGACTTGCTGACTATACTCCGCTGTAGAGCCTTCACCTTCTTCGTGGGCCTCTCAAAAGCTGGAGTTACTCTTTGACTCCACATACACTGACTGTAGACCACTTCTTGGGGCGCACGCATGAGCAGTTTGCTGGACCAAGGCAAACTCTCAGGGAGAGCAGTCTTGTATCCTTGAGGTCAAGTATCCCATCTTCGTCACCAGTTGTAGTGCCCTCCCCAGCCTGGGATTTACAAAAAGGGGGGTGGTGATGAACAGAGTGTCTGAGTTAAACAGACCACTCTTACCCAGTCCAAAGATCAGGGCTTGATCCATCACCGTTATTTATCTCACTGCCCCATCCCAGCTCAGAACCTGGCTATATGCAAATCAGTCTGTCCCTGGCCCAGTGCATCATGGGAACAGGGCAGACTAAACTACCAAGCCAATTCTTCACCAGAAAGGAGACAAGCTACCGGGGACCGGTTTCTGGCATTTCAGCCTTCTTCGGCCCGGCTTGCTTGAATCCTGATGGAGCAGTGAGAAAGGGACTCATGTCTGAGTATACCCTGCCACACCTATAGTGGCCAAAAACGATTTACAAAAAGGGGGGTGGTGATGAACAGAGTGTCTGAGTTAAACAGACCACTCTTACCCAGTCCAAAGATCAGGGCTTGATCCATCACCGTTATTTATCTCACTGCCCCATCCCAGCTCAGAACCTGGCTATATGCAAATCAGTCTGTCCCTGGCCCAGTGCATCATGGGAACAGGGCAGACTAAACTACCAAGCCAATTCTTCACCAGAAAGGAGACAAGCTACCGGGGACCGGTTTCTGGCATTTCAGCCTTCTTCGGCCCGGCTTGCTTGAATCCTGATGGAGCAGTGAGAAAGGGACTCATGTCTGAGTATACCCTGCCACACCTATAGTGGCCAAAAACGATTTACAAAAAGGGGGGTGGTGATGAACAGAGTGTCTGAGTTAAACAGACCACTCTTACCCAGTCCAAAGATCAGGGCTTGATCCATCACCGTTATTTATCTCACTGCCCCATCCCAGCTCAGAACCTGGCTATATGCAAATCAGTCTGTCCCTGGCCCAGTGCATCATGGGAACAGGGCAGACTAAACTACCAAGCCAATTCTTCACCAGAAAGGAGACAAGCTACCGGGGACCGGTTTCTGGCATTTCAGCCTTCTTCGGCCCGGCTTGCTTGAATCCTGATGGAGCAGTGAGAAAGGGACTCATGTCTGAGTATACCCTGCCACACCTATAGTGGCCAAAAACGATTTACAAAAAGGGGGGTGGTGATGAACAGAGTGTCTGAGTTAAACAGACCACTCTTACCCAGTCCAAAGATCAGGGCTTGATCCATCACCGTTATTTATCTCACTGCCCCATCCCAGCTCAGAACCTGGCTATATGCAAATCAGTCTGTCCCTGGCCCAGTGCATCATGGGAACAGGGCAGACTAAACTACCAAGCCAATTCTTCACCAGAAAGGAGACAAGCTACCGGGGACCGGTTTCTGGCATTTCAGCCTTCTTCGGCCCGGCTTGCTTGAATCCTGATGGAGCAGTGAGAAAGGGACTCATGTCTGAGTATACCCTGCCACACCTATAGTGGCCAAAAACGATTTACAAAAAGGGGGGTGGTGATGAACAGAGTGTCTGAGTTAAACAGACCACTCTTACCCAGTCCAAAGATCAGGGCTTGATCCATCACCGTTATTTATCTCACTGCCCCATCCCAGCTCAGAACCTGGCTATATGCAAATCAGTCTGTCCCTGGCCCAGTGCATCATGGGAACAGGGCAGACTAAACTACCAAGCCAATTCTTCACCAGAAAGGAGACAAGCTACCGGGGACCGGTTTCTGGCATTTCAGCCTTCTTCGGCCCGGCTTGCTTGAATCCTGATGGAGCAGTGAGAAAGGGACTCATGTCTGAGTATACCCTGCCACACCTATAGTGGCCAAAAACGATTTACAAAAAGGGGGGTGGTGATGAACAGAGTGTCTGAGTTAAACAGACCACTCTTACCCAGTCCAAAGATCAGGGCTTGATCCATCACCGTTATTTATCTCACTGCCCCATCCCAGCTCAGAACCTGGCTATATGCAAATCAGTCTGTCCCTGGCCCAGTGCATCATGGGAACAGGGCAGACTAAACTACCAAGCCAATTCTTCACCAGAAAGGAGACAAGCTACCGGGGACCGGTTTCTGGCATTTCAGCCTTCTTCGGCCCGGCTTGCTTGAATCCTGATGGAGCAGTGAGAAAGGGACTCATGTCTGAGTATACCCTGCCACACCTATAGTGGCCAAAAACGATTTACAAAAAGGGGGGTGGTGATGAACAGAGTGTCTGAGTTAAACAGACCACTCTTACCCAGTCCAAAGATCAGGGCTTGATCCATCACCGTTATTTATCTCACTGCCCCATCCCAGCTCAGAACCTGGCTATATGCAAATCAGTCTGTCCCTGGCCCAGTGCATCATGGGAACAGGGCAGACTAAACTACCAAGCCAATTCTTCACCAGAAAGGAGACAAGCTACCGGGGACCGGTTTCTGGCATTTCAGCCTTCTTCGGCCCGGCTTGCTTGAATCCTGATGGAGCAGTGAGAAAGGGACTCATGTCTGAGTATACCCTGCCACACCTATAGTGGCCAAAAACGATTTACAAAAAGGGGGGTGGTGATGAACAGAGTGTCTGAGTTAAACAGACCACTCTTACCCAGTCCAAAGATCAGGGCTTGATCCATCACCGTTATTTATCTCACTGCCCCATCCCAGCTCAGAACCTGGCTATATGCAAATCAGTCTGTCCCTGGCCCAGTGCATCATGGGAACAGGGCAGACTAAACTACCAAGCCAATTCTTCACCAGAAAGGAGACAAGCTACCGGGGACCGGTTTCTGGCATTTCAGCCTTCTTCGGCCCGGCTTGCTTGAATCCTGATGGAGCAGTGAGAAAGGGACTCATGTCTGAGTATACCCTGCCACACCTATAGTGGCCAAAAACGATTTACAAAAAGGGGGGTGGTGATGAACAGAGTGTCTGAGTTAAACAGACCACTCTTACCCAGTCCAAAGATCAGGGCTTGATCCATCACCGTTATTTATCTCACTGCCCCATCCCAGCTCAGAACCTGGCTATATGCAAATCAGTCTGTCCCTGGCCCAGTGCATCATGGGAACAGGGCAGACTAAACTACCAAGCCAATTCTTCACCAGAAAGGAGACAAGCTACCGGGGACCGGTTTCTGGCATTTCAGCCTTCTTCGGCCCGGCTTGCTTGAATCCTGATGGAGCAGTGAGAAAGGGACTCATGTCTGAGTATACCCTGCCACACCTATAGTGGCCAAAAACGATTTACAAAAAGGGGGGTGGTGATGAACAGAGTGTCTGAGTTAAACAGACCACTCTTACCCAGTCCAAAGATCAGGGCTTGATCCATCACCGTTATTTATCTCACTGCCCCATCCCAGCTCAGAACCTGGCTATATGCAAATCAGTCTGTCCCTGGCCCAGTGCATCATGGGAACAGGGCAGACTAAACTACCAAGCCAATTCTTCACCAGAAAGGAGACAAGCTACCGGGGACCGGTTTCTGGCATTTCAGCCTTCTTCGGCCCGGCTTGCTTGAATCCTGATGGAGCAGTGAGAAAGGGACTCATGTCTGAGTATACCCTGCCACACCTATAGTGGCCAAAAACGATTTACAAAAAGGGGGGTGGTGATGAACAGAGTGTCTGAGTTAAACAGACCACTCTTACCCAGTCCAAAGATCAGGGCTTGATCCATCACCGTTATTTATCTCACTGCCCCATCCCAGCTCAGAACCTGGCTATATGCAAATCAGTCTGTCCCTGGCCCAGTGCATCATGGGAACAGGGCAGACTAAACTACCAAGCCAATTCTTCACCAGAAAGGAGACAAGCTACCGGGGACCGGTTTCTGGCATTTCAGCCTTCTTCGGCCCGGCTTGCTTGAATCCTGATGGAGCAGTGAGAAAGGGACTCATGTCTGAGTATACCCTGCCACACCTATAGTGGCCAAAAACGATTTACAAAAAGGGGGGTGGTGATGAACAGAGTGTCTGAGTTAAACAGACCACTCTTACCCAGTCCAAAGATCAGGGCTTGATCCATCACCGTTATTTATCTCACTGCCCCATCCCAGCTCAGAACCTGGCTATATGCAAATCAGTCTGTCCCTGGCCCAGTGCATCATGGGAACAGGGCAGACTAAACTACCAAGCCAATTCTTCACCAGAAAGGAGACAAGCTACCGGGGACCGGTTTCTGGCATTTCAGCCTTCTTCGGCCCGGCTTGCTTGAATCCTGATGGAGCAGTGAGAAAGGGACTCATGTCTGAGTATACCCTGCCACACCTATAGTGGCCAAAAACGATTTACAAAAAGGGGGGTGGTGATGAACAGAGTGTCTGAGTTAAACAGACCACTCTTACCCAGTCCAAAGATCAGGGCTTGATCCATCACCGTTATTTATCTCACTGCCCCATCCCAGCTCAGAACCTGGCTATATGCAAATCAGTCTGTCCCTGGCCCAGTGCATCATGGGAACAGGGCAGACTAAACTACCAAGCCAATTCTTCACCAGAAAGGAGACAAGCTACCGGGGACCGGTTTCTGGCATTTCAGCCTTCTTCGGCCCGGCTTGCTTGAATCCTGATGGAGCAGTGAGAAAGGGACTCATGTCTGAGTATACCCTGCCACACCTATAGTGGCCAAAAACGATTTACAAAAAGGGGGGTGGTGATGAACAGAGTGTCTGAGTTAAACAGACCACTCTTACCCAGTCCAAAGATCAGGGCTTGATCCATCACCGTTATTTATCTCACTGCCCCATCCCAGCTCAGAACCTGGCTATATGCAAATCAGTCTGTCCCTGGCCCAGTGCATCATGGGAACAGGGCAGACTAAACTACCAAGCCAATTCTTCACCAGAAAGGAGACAAGCTACCGGGGACCGGTTTCTGGCATTTCAGCCTTCTTCGGCCCGGCTTGCTTGAATCCTGATGGAGCAGTGAGAAAGGGACTCATGTCTGAGTATACCCTGCCACACCTATAGTGGCCAAAAACGATTTACAAAAAGGGGGGTGGTGATGAACAGAGTGTCTGAGTTAAACAGACCACTCTTACCCAGTCCAAAGATCAGGGCTTGATCCATCACCGTTATTTATCTCACTGCCCCATCCCAGCTCAGAACCTGGCTATATGCAAATCAGTCTGTCCCTGGCCCAGTGCATCATGGGAACAGGGCAGACTAAACTACCAAGCCAATTCTTCACCAGAAAGGAGACAAGCTACCGGGGACCGGTTTCTGGCATTTCAGCCTTCTTCGGCCCGGCTTGCTTGAATCCTGATGGAGCAGTGAGAAAGGGACTCATGTCTGAGTATACCCTGCCACACCTATAGTGGCCAAAAACGATTTACAAAAAGGGGGGTGGTGATGAACAGAGTGTCTGAGTTAAACAGACCACTCTTACCCAGTCCAAAGATCAGGGCTTGATCCATCACCGTTATTTATCTCACTGCCCCATCCCAGCTCAGAACCTGGCTATATGCAAATCAGTCTGTCCCTGGCCCAGTGCATCATGGGAACAGGGCAGACTAAACTACCAAGCCAATTCTTCACCAGAAAGGAGACAAGCTACCGGGGACCGGTTTCTGGCATTTCAGCCTTCTTCGGCCCGGCTTGCTTGAATCCTGATGGAGCAGTGAGAAAGGGACTCATGTCTGAGTATACCCTGCCACACCTATAGTGGCCAAAAACGATTTACAAAAAGGGGGGTGGTGATGAACAGAGTGTCTGAGTTAAACAGACCACTCTTACCCAGTCCAAAGATCAGGGCTTGATCCATCACCGTTATTTATCTCACTGCCCCATCCCAGCTCAGAACCTGGCTATATGCAAATCAGTCTGTCCCTGGCCCAGTGCATCATGGGAACAGGGCAGACTAAACTACCAAGCCAATTCTTCACCAGAAAGGAGACAAGCTACCGGGGACCGGTTTCTGGCATTTCAGCCTTCTTCGGCCCGGCTTGCTTGAATCCTGATGGAGCAGTGAGAAAGGGACTCATGTCTGAGTATACCCTGCCACACCTATAGTGGCCAAAAACGATTTACAAAAAGGGGGGTGGTGATGAACAGAGTGTCTGAGTTAAACAGACCACTCTTACCCAGTCCAAAGATCAGGGCTTGATCCATCACCGTTATTTATCTCACTGCCCCATCCCAGCTCAGAACCTGGCTATATGCAAATCAGTCTGTCCCTGGCCCAGTGCATCATGGGAACAGGGCAGACTAAACTACCAAGCCAATTCTTCACCAGAAAGGAGACAAGCTACCGGGGACCGGTTTCTGGCATTTCAGCCTTCTTCGGCCCGGCTTGCTTGAATCCTGATGGAGCAGTGAGAAAGGGACTCATGTCTGAGTATACCCTGCCACACCTATAGTGGCCAAAAACGATTTACAAAAAGGGGGGTGGTGATGAACAGAGTGTCTGAGTTAAACAGACCACTCTTACCCAGTCCAAAGATCAGGGCTTGATCCATCACCGTTATTTATCTCACTGCCCCATCCCAGCTCAGAACCTGGCTATATGCAAATCAGTCTGTCCCTGGCCCAGTGCATCATGGGAACAGGGCAGACTAAACTACCAAGCCAATTCTTCACCAGAAAGGAGACAAGCTACCGGGGACCGGTTTCTGGCATTTCAGCCTTCTTCGGCCCGGCTTGCTTGAATCCTGATGGAGCAGTGAGAAAGGGACTCATGTCTGAGTATACCCTGCCACACCTATAGTGGCCAAAAACGATTTACAAAAAGGGGGGTGGTGATGAACAGAGTGTCTGAGTTAAACAGACCACTCTTACCCAGTCCAAAGATCAGGGCTTGATCCATCACCGTTATTTATCTCACTGCCCCATCCCAGCTCAGAACCTGGCTATATGCAAATCAGTCTGTCCCTGGCCCAGTGCATCATGGGAACAGGGCAGACTAAACTACCAAGCCAATTCTTCACCAGAAAGGAGACAAGCTACCGGGGACCGGTTTCTGGCATTTCAGCCTTCTTCGGCCCGGCTTGCTTGAATCCTGATGGAGCAGTGAGAAAGGGACTCATGTCTGAGTATACCCTGCCACACCTATAGTGGCCAAAAACGATTTACAAAAAGGGGGGTGGTGATGAACAGAGTGTCTGAGTTAAACAGACCACTCTTACCCAGTCCAAAGATCAGGGCTTGATCCATCACCGTTATTTATCTCACTGCCCCATCCCAGCTCAGAACCTGGCTATATGCAAATCAGTCTGTCCCTGGCCCAGTGCATCATGGGAACAGGGCAGACTAAACTACCAAGCCAATTCTTCACCAGAAAGGAGACAAGCTACCGGGGACCGGTTTCTGGCATTTCAGCCTTCTTCGGCCCGGCTTGCTTGAATCCTGATGGAGCAGTGAGAAAGGGACTCATGTCTGAGTATACCCTGCCACACCTATAGTGGCCAAAAACGATTTACAAAAAGGGGGGGTGGTGATGAACAGAGTGTCTGAGTTAAACAGACCACTCTTACCCAGTCCAAAGATCAGGGCTTGATCCATCACCGTTATTTATCTCACTGCCCCATCCCAGCTCAGAACCTGGCTATATGCAAATCAGTCTGTCCCTGGCCCAGTGCATCATGGGAACAGGGCAGACTAAACTACCAAGCCAATTCTTCACCAGAAAGGAGACAAGCTACCGGGGACCGGTTTCTGGCATTTCAGCCTTCTTCGGCCCGGCTTGCTTGAATCCTGATGGAGCAGTGAGAAAGGGACTCATGTCTGAGTATACCCTGCCACACCTATAGTGGCCAAAAACGATTTACAAAAAGGGGGGTGGTGATGAACAGAGTGTCTGAGTTAAACAGACCACTCTTACCCAGTCCAAAGATCAGGGCTTGATCCATCACCGTTATTTATCTCACTGCCCCATCCCAGCTCAGAACCTGGCTATATGCAAATCAGTCTGTCCCTGGCCCAGTGCATCATGGGAACAGGGCAGACTAAACTACCAAGCCAATTCTTCACCAGAAAGGAGACAAGCTACCGGGGACCGGTTCCTGGGAGCATGTAACAGACCGCGCCACACACGGAGCTCTGGTTTGCATGTCTTTTTTCTTCAGCCGGCAGCTGTTAACTGAAAACTCTGCCCCACAAACTTTATTAACCACACCCAGCCATATCCAGCAGATTAAGTAAAGAGTCTACGAGGACCACTAGAGGTCTGTTACACACAAACACAGGACACAACACTGTACAGTAAGAGAATTGTGGACTTTGCAATCAATTGCATCCAAGCCGTAGAGCAGCATGGCTGCTGTACAGCATTGCTAAAAATAATTTGAAATGTACTATGATGCATCCAGTGCTAGAGCACTTTAAAAACAAAAAGTGCATTAGCCCTGGCTGGGTCATAGTGCTTTTTTAAAATGAGTTTTAGCCACACTGCAAAGCATCTGTGCTTCTGTACAGCAGGGCTACAAAACACTGCCAAAGGAAATAGCTCTCATAGGCAAGACCTATTGACTTTGCCAATGCTTGTTACATCACCGGGACGCTACTCCAGTCTAGGGGACAGAGAAAGAAAGTGAGAATGATGCAGGCGATAAATACACGAACAATGACAACATGTGTATTTAGTTGTGGAATTTACACCATGCCAGCCCGGTCTCTTTCATTTGAAATGCAATACAGAAAACATCAAAAATGACCATGTTTTTATAGCGCAGACCATACACTCCTCTAGGCACTTGCATTCCGTAATTGTAGCCATCAAGCTCAATTGTACTTAATTTGTCAGCCTGCAAAGATGAAAGTGAGAGTCTGGTTTGTAAGTATGTTCCTATGACAGACAGGTGTTTTGGCTCAGCTGCCACATAGCATTACAAAGTAGTGAGTACTGGGTGTGTTGTTGTCTTTGTTTTGCCTTTCCTGTGGGCACTGTGAGTTTTTTGGGGGCAGAATTCTAAGAGGAGTTGATGTTTTGAGAGATAATGAACTTTCCCTACGCGTGTCCCATGAAGAGTGCAAGGTTCTCATCCAATAGTCATAATCTATGTATAATCCCCGCCCATGTGCAGGATCCCGGAGCATATAGAAAATACATACATATATATCTCCTACTGGCGGTCGCCAGTAGGTATATATAGTTAGGACCTAGTTACCATAGGAAATTCCGAACATTCTATTGGGAATAACTTTGGCGCCGATTGAGGGATCTGCCTGTAATTTTACTTAAATTTGCCTCGCTGTGCTCCGCTCCTTCCCTGAAAGTTTCGGGGGGATTCGTCAAGCGGGGGTCGAGAAAAAAGGGGGGTCCCAAAACATGTTTTCCCCATCTTAATTTCCATAGGGACATTCTGACAAGGCTACAGCTCGAACGGCTGAACGGGATTATACCAGATTTGGCAAAATGGTAGGGACTGGTATGCAGCAGTGCCTTTTGTATGTTTGGTGTAAATCCCTCCAGTAGTTCTTGAGAAAATTGAATTTGAAATTTTTCAAATGGCATTTTCTATGGGACCTTTAGACACAGCTACAGCCCGAACGGCTGAACGGAATTACACCAAACTTGGCAAAATGGTAGGGACAGGTATGCAGTCGTGCCTTTTCTATATTTGGTGAAAATCCCTCCAGTAGTTGTTGAGAGAATGAATTTGAGCAAATTATATATCTCTATGCGCTCAACATTCTATTGGGAATAACTTTGGCGCCGATTGACGAATCTGTGTGTAAATTTCCAGAATTTTGGCCAGCTCCGCTCTGCTCCTTCCCTGAAAGTTTCGGGGGGATTCGTCAAGCGGGGGCTGAAAGGAGGGTCCCAAAACGTGTTTTCCCCATATTAATTTCCATATGGCTACAGCCCGAACGGCTGAATGGAATTACACCAAACTTAGCAAAATGGTAAGGCCTGGTATGCAGATGTGCCTCTGCTATGTTTGGTGAAAATCCCTCCAGTAGTTCTTGAGAAAATTGAATTTGAAATTTTTCGAATGGCATTTTCTATGGGACCTTTAGACACGGCTACAGCCCGAACGGCTGAACGGAATTACACCAAACTTGGCAAAATGGTAGGGACAGGTATGCAGTAGTGCCTTTTCTATATTTGGTGAAAATCCCTCCAGTAGTTGTTGAGAAAATTGAATTTGATCAAATTATATATCTATATGCGCCCACCGTACGCGTACCGTACGCGTACATCCGCGTACCCTTACGTGCGCGAGCGAGTTTCTGATTGGCTGGCAGTCGACTGTCAACATTCCAAACTGTCCAAACCAGGAAGTGTTGGCCACCATCTTGTTTTTCAGGAGAACTGAGGCACAAGAGAGCCCAAAACAAGAGTGGAAAACACGAAAAGGGGGCAGGGTAGAGACCCCCAACCCTCTAGCCCTTCTCAGGGGGTCCCAAAAGGCCTCGAAACGCGTCGGGCATGGAGAAAATGAATAGGAGACCTGCAAAGCAAGCAGCTGCGAGGTTACAGAACCGGATGGTGAGGTCAGCCTAGCGAGCCCTCTGTAAGCTCAAGGGCATTTGATATTTATTGTTGACACGCAGCAGTCCTGGCCGTGGCAGAGGGGCTCCATTCCCATCAGTGCTGTGAAGGCGTAATCTGGGAAGGCTTTGAAGTGAAACGAATTCACTCGGTGTGAGCATCGCTGACCTGCAAGAAACTCTGCTGCTGAACAGACACTCCATCCTACTTAAGGAATGAACAAAGTATTGAACAATTGTGCACGAACACTGAACCTACTTAAGGCTTTTTATTTACTCACTGTCTCAAGGACCACAGTAACCATCACGCATTTGGGCGTCATCTGTGAGCCACGCCCATTGTGGGCGTTTTTTCAATAAATGAAAGTGTTGTTAAAAGAAACGGTGAGCTCTTAGTGTTTGCTGCATCAGCCCATGATTACGAGGTGTGGTTGCCTCGAAACACGTCGGGCATGGAGAAAATGAATAGGAGACCTGCAAAGCAAGCAGCTGCGAGGTTACAGAACCGGATGGTGAGATCAGCCTAGCGAGCCCTCTGTAAGCTCAAGGGCATTTGATATTTATTGTTGACACGCGGCAGTCCTGGCCGTGGCAGAGGGGCTCCATTCCCATCAGTGCTGTGAAGGCGTAATCTGGGAAGGCTTTGAAGTGAAACGAATTCACTCGGTGTGAGCATCGCTGACCTGCAAGAAACTCTGCTGCTGAACAGACACTCCATCCTACTTAAGGAATGAACAAAGTATTGAACAATTGTGCACGAACACTGAACCTACTTAAGGCTTTTTATTTACTCACTGTCTCAAGGACCACAGTAACCATCACGCATTTGGGCGTCATCTGTGAGCCACGCCCATTGTGGGCGTTTTTTCAATAAATGAAAGTGTTGTTAAAAGAAACGGTGAGCTCTTAGTGTTTGCTGCATCAGCCCATGATTACGAGGCGTGGTTGCCTCGAAACACGTCGGGCATGGAGAAAATGAATAGGAGACCTGCAAAGCAAGCAGCTGCGAGGTTACAGAACCGGATGGTGAGGTCAGCCTAGCGAGCCCTCTGTAAGCTCAAGGGCATTTGATATTTATTTTATATATATATATATATATATATATATATATATATATATATATATATATATATAATCATATACATGCAGGCTAAAATATTTCAAAAATGGCAAAGATTCTGAAATTACATAGTTTTGCATAGTAGTACCTATACTCTCCCAACCCCTAAGGAAGGAAGAGAGCAGTAAACATTTGTCATACAACAATGCTTTATTGCCATAGAAAAACCTGTAATTGCAGGCATTTGCCAGTAGGCTGCAGTAGAGTATAAAGAAAACTGACACCTTGCCTTTAAGGTATTAGAGTAGGGGTACCGTGCCTTTAAGACCTGAAGGCGACCCCCTGCCCCCACGATGCACCACAGGTGGCAGTTAGGTCAGTTCTTTTTTCGGCTCCTTCTGAGAGGATCCTGGAGCTTGAGCTCTTCAGTGTTTTGACTAAAACTGTTTGTTGAAGAGAATTTTTCAGAAAATTCGTCATTTTCTGGTTTCTAAAGGCTTCTGCTACTGTTTTTGTGGAATTCACTGATTTTTTCCAGTCAGAATGCCAGCTTTATTCAGGAAGTGTCCTTCCTGTGACAAGAAAATGGCACTGGCAGATCCACACTCGGTGTGTATTGTGTGCCTTCCATCTACACACAATCCTGACCAGTGCCACCATTGTCAGAAGTTCTCCAGGCGAACCTTACGCGACAGAGAACAGATAAAACTCCATGCTATGCTGGAAAAGGACAAGAGTCATCAGGTGAGTGGCCATGGAGGCCCCAGAACATCGTCTTCCAGCAAGCAAGGCCAAAAACGGCGACGTTCCACTTCTCCTGACCCCAGGAAGAGGAAGGGAAGACGAGAGTCACCGTCGAAGTCGCCGTCGAAAAAGCCCAGACACTTTTCAGGAACACCATCGCGACGTTGAGAGTCTCCGCCGCATCCAAGTAAGTCGGCGTCGAGGCACCACACTTCGGGCTCGAAGTCTGTGGCTGCTGACAAGAACAAGTCTCCGTCGATGTCGAGAAACACTCTCCACCACCGTTGAGGGGTCAGCGTCGAGAGGACTGAAGGCTGACATATTGCCGCTGGCTGGCGTGCCGCCGTCGAGAGGATCGTCGAGATCCCTCCACTCGACGTCGAGGAGATCGACTTCGATCCGGCGCCATGGAGGATCGCCGTCGACACGACATCGTGGAAGATCGCCATTGACATGACATCATGCAGGGTCGCCGTTGACATGACGTCGTGGAAGATCGACGTCGAGATCACCAACTCGACGCCGAAGATCGCCGTCGAGGTCACCATGTCGTGGACGTCGAGACCATCGAGACCTCGCTCAACGCCAATGGTCACTCAGACATCATCGACGTCGAGAGAAGAGGTCACAGGCATTGCGGAGTCACTGAGACTATCAGATCCCGGGTCCTGAGTATCGTCATGGGACCGGTCATCGTCTCCTGGGCTACATATTGTGAAGGTCTCCCCCAAATCTGTGGAGGGGAAATCCTGCAGTTTGTCTCCTCGCCATTCACAAGGTGCTGTATCTGGTGGTCCCAGTAGTCCGGGCTCTGATTACTCCCGCACGTACCTACCATCTGGTCCAAGGACGAGCACTCCAGTCAGACCATCAAAGTCTCCCCCTAGGAGGCCAAGATCTCCTGCCAGGCCAAGATCTACTGCCAGGTCAAGAAGAAGGTCACGAGTTCTGCGCCCTGGAAGCTCAATCCATGTGGCGCAGGCCCCGGGCAAGAGGTCTCTCCATTGTGGCCGTTCACCTGCCAGGAATCCTGAATGTTCAGGCGGACGGCCTAAGCAGAGACTTCGTAGAAGCGCATGACTGGGTGCTCAACGAAGAGGTCGCGCAGAAGGTTTTTCGGTAATGGATATGTTCGCAGACACGGCAAACGCAAAATGCCCCGTCTTCGCTTCCAGATTCCCCCAGTAGGGATCACGGGGGAATGCACTTTTGATCAGCTGGTCTCAGACATTGCTGTATGCTTTTCCTCCCCTGACTCTGATCCCGGAGGTGATACAGAAGTTCTACAGGACCAACACCAGGATGATCCTGATGGCGCCGGAGTGGCCACGCCAGTGGTGGTACCTGGATCTCCTCCAGCTGTCGGAGGTCCCTCACTGGAGACTGTCCTGCCAGCCAGACTTGCTGACCAAGGACGAGGGGAGGGTGTTTCACTCCAACCTTCCTTCCCTTCGATTGACGGCATGGCTCCTGAGGTCATCCAATATGGCCACCTAGACCTTTCAACTGATTGCATGAACATTCTTAAGGAGGCAAAGAGGCCCTCCACTAAAAAGTCTTATGCTTTCAAGTGGAAGAGATTTTACATTTGGTGTATAGACAACTCTCTTGATCCTATCCACGGTCAGGAGCAGGTGATTCTACCCTACTTATTGCATTTGGCAAGGTCTGAAGTACCCCTCCATCAGGGTTCACTTAGCGGCAATTACAGCCTATAGGAAGTCTCCTTCTCAGACCTCATTCTTCCTCATGCCTGTGGTCAAAGATTTCTTGGAGGGGTTTAAGAAAGTGTTTCCACCAGTGAGGTCCCCCTCTCCTCCCTGGGAGCTTAACATCGTACTTACCAAATTGATCGGTGCTCCCTTCGAGCCTATCCATAAGGCCTTTTTGCAGCACTTGACCTGGAAGGCTGCCTTTTTGGTAGCCATCACCTCTTCCCGTAGGGTGAGCGAGATCCAGGCCCTGTGTTGCAAGGAACCTTACACAGTGTTTCATGCCAATAGGGTGGTGCTGAGGACGCATCCAGGCTTCCTGCACAAGGTGGTCTCGGATTTCCATATCAATCAGACCATCACTCTGCCTAACTTTTGTCCTCAACCAACCACTCCCACGGAGAGGTCTCTACACTCTAGATCTCCGGAGGGTTCTGATATTTTACCTGGCTAAAACTCTTCCATTTAGGAAATCTGACCGGCTTTTTGTTAATTATAGGTCAATTAATACCGGTCTGTCACCTTCAAAAAGATCTATTTCACGATGGATCGTTTCCTGTATAGCGCTGTCTTACCAATTAGCTAACAAAGCTTTACAGGGCAAACCTCATGCACACTCTACCAGAGGGAAAGCTTCTACTACAGGTCTCCTTCGCAACATTCCAATATCTGAGATTTGTAAGGCGGCTACAAGGCGTTCAGTACATACCTTTACCCGCTAATATTGCCTAGATTCAGATGCACAGGGCGATGCCCAAGTGGGACAGGCCTATTTGAGGAATTTATTTGCATAACTGCATTATAAATATGATGTTAATTCATGTTTTTTGCTGTATACTTGATTGCTCGTCCGCAAGACTTTGGGTATGGGCTTGTTAATCTATTTATAGATTATGACTATTAATGAGTATCCCCTGGATGAGAAGGATTAGTTACTTACCTGTAATCCTAGTTCTCATCCAGGGGTATACTCATCAGTCATAAGCGACCCTCCCACCGCCCTGGACGAGCATTAGTGCAAAGTTATGGTATGTTACTTATGGATTTACTCAGGTGTTTATGCACCTCCAAAAAGAACTGACCTAACTGCCACCTGTGGTGCATCATGGGAGCAGGGGGTCGCCTTCAGGTCTTAAAGGCATGGTACCCCTACTCTAATGCCTTAAAGGCGAGGTGTCCGTTTTCTTTGTTTTCTTTATACTCTACTGCAGCGTACTGGCAAATGCCTGCAATTACAGGTTTTTCTATGGCAATAAAGCATTGTTGTATGACAAATGTTTACTGCTCTCTTTCTTCCTTAGGGGTTGGGAGAGTATAGCTACTACTATGCAAACCTATGTAATTTCAGCATCTTTGCCATTTTGGAAATATTTTAGCCTGCATGTATATGTTATATATGTATATATATATATATATATGTATATATGTATGTATGTATATATATATATATATATATATATATATATGTGTGTGTATTTTCTATATGCTCCTGGATCCCGCACATGGGCGGGGATTATTCATAGATTATGACTTTGATGAGTATACCCCTGGATGAGAACTAGGATTACAGGTAAGTAACTAATGCTTCTCGCCAGCGAAAGGTACCCGCCCTGTGTGGTCCCCATGACTGCAAAGGAGGTTAGTCACATGCTGATCGAGTGACAGAGAAAAAATACTGTTTGGGATCAGATGGCACCATGCTTGACTGAGATCCGCATGCAAGCACCCCAGTCATGGTATTCTGCCCCAGAAAATGGTAGCCTCATCACAAAGGTGGTGCCAGGGTTATGGCACTTCATCCTTACACATGCATATATAGTGCCTTTGATACAGTAAAGCCTCATATGGCTGTAGTGAGATGCTCAAATCTGAAAGAAACACGTTAGTGTTAGATTCCTTACCTTAGAATATCCCCAGGCGTCAGTCTGGATCCGGAAACTTTTGCGTAGCAGTACCCCTGCGCGTCGGTAGGCGTCGTCTGCAGGCGTCCCCTGCGGCTCCGCGTCCGTCGTCGGCGTCGTGCGCCGTGATGACGTCGCTGGAGTACATAGACGCCGCCTCCGCGCGCTGACGTCAGTTCTTCTTTTTTCCGCGCCAGTGGACGCAGATCTGAAGAGCAGTACTCCGGTCTTTGACCAAGTTTTTCGATTGTTTTTTTCTCTATTGTGCCTGATAGGATGCCTGGGTTTAAGAATTGCGATGACTGTGAGCGCACGATGTCGGTCACAGACCATCACCGCCTCTGCCTCCGGTGTCTGGGCCCCGACCACGACGTGGACTCCTGCGTCGACTGCCGGGCCCTTACCAACAAGGCTAGGCGGGAACGGTCCCGCAAGCTACTGGAGCTCCGGGTGTCGGCCCCACGTCGGGACCGGGAGCGGTCCCGGTCCGGCCGGAGGTCGAGAGAGCGTTCGAGGGAGCGGTCGCGGAGCCGCGCCGGGCGCTCCGGAAGTCGACACCACTCGTCAGGCTCGTCAGGTAGGAAGCACAAGAAGTCGGGGCGTCGTCATCGTACCCCCGACTCCCCCCCGACGCTCGCGCGATGCGGCCGGGGGCTCGGGTGACCCCAACCCCGCGGCTCCGCGAGAGTCGCCGGCGCGGCCTGCCTCATACCCTCCGGTCCCTGGGCATGGCGCGACGCCTGAGGAGATCGAGGCGTTCCTCATGGCCATGAGGGCGCTCGCTTCTCCGACGGGGCCTACGGTGCCTTCGGGCCCAGTGCTGCCGTCTGGGGGCCCTGGCGGTTCGGGTGTCCCTGCCTCGGCGCCGTCGGGTGCTCCGGCCCCGGCGCCGCCGACGGCTCCGACCCCGGCGCCGCAGGGGCCTTCGGGATCGGCGCCGGCTGGTCTTCCGGCCTCCCCGGCGCCGTTGCCATCGGGGTTACCCCCGACGCCGCCCCCGCGCGGCGCCGGTTCTCCACTGCCGGTTCCGGCCGGCGGTGGGGTTCCGGCGCCGGCTCCGGGCGGCGCCGTCCCCTTACCTTCTCCGACGCCGGACGCGGCGCCGGACGGGCGTCGCTCGACGCCGGTCCCGGCGCCGATGGGGCCCATGAACCCCGAGGAGCCGGTCTTCATCATTGACTCCGAATACGGAGAGGATGAGGAGTACGGTGAAGGTTGGGAGGGGTCCGAGGACCCTCTGGCTCGCGAGTGCCAGTATGACCCGGACTGGACAGGTGACTTGGGGGATGCCAGTGGTTTGGACGACTCTCCTAACCCTGGTTTGATCTCTCCTCCTTCCGTGGCATCGGTGGAGGGAGCTGCCTATTCTGTGGTGCTGATGAGGGCTGCCAAGGCCTTAAACCTTGAGCTCCCCGTCGCGGCCGTGAGGCCTAACATCCTCACCGAGGTCTTCAAACCGCAGTCATGCCCACTGGAGCCACTGCTGCCATTTAATGAAGCCTTGTCTGACGTTCTGTTGGGCACGTGGTCCAGGCCCGCTTCAGGTGCGCCTGTTGATCGGAACGTGGCCAGGCGCCACCGTCCTTGTCCGGACGACCCCAAGTACCTGTCTACCCACCCCACTCCTGAGAGTCTGGTGATCCAGGCCTCGACCTCCCAGTCTGCATTCCCGTCGGCCCCGCCCGACCGGGAATCCAAGAGGTATGACCAGTTTGGCAAAAAGGTCTTCTCGTCCATTAGTTTGGGCCTGCGGTCTTGCAACACCGCCTGCCTCTTGGGCCGCTACACCCACTCTGTGTGGGATACGGTTGCGGAGCTGCTGCCAGAATGCCCCATGGAGGTGCGGGCAAAACTCGGTCAGGCTGTGGCTGAGGGCCGAGATGCAGCGAAATATTCAATTCGGTGTGGTCTTGATACGACCGACTCGCTGGGCAGAGCTATGTCTACGACGGTGGCGATTCGTCGCCACGCCTGGCTGAGATCCGCCAATTTTTCGGCTGATGTCCAGAATACACTGATGGACATGCCGTTTGATGGCTGTCACCTGTTCGGTGACAAAGCGGACCACGCGCTGGAACGCTTCAAGGACTCCAGGGTCACGGCCAAGTCCTTGGGTCTCTCGACCCAGCGTCAGCAACCGGGTTCGTTTCGCCCCTTTCGTGGCCAAGGAAGGGGCGCCCCCACACGTGCTGCCAGCCACGCGCCGCAACAATCCTTTCAACGCGGTGGCGGCCGTGGAAACCGCCGTGGTGGCGGTCGGGGACAACGGCGGGGTCAGACCACACCCTCCCCCGCAGCATCTACCCCAAAATCCTCCTAGTCCGTGCTTTCGGCCCCATGTGACGCCAGTGGGTGGCAGGGTTCGCCATCACCACGCTCACTGGCGCACAATCACTTCGGACAGGTGGGTGCTGCAAATTGTCCGAAGGGGCTACTCCCTCCCCTTCGAGACCTCTCCTCCAGCCATGCCACCGCAGAACCACCGTGTGTCGGGGGACCACTTGACACTTCTGCAGGAGGAAGTTACGGCCCTCTTGGCCAAGGGGGCCATCGAGCGCGTTCCTGGGCCAGAAGTAGGGCGTGGTTGTTATTCCCACTACTTTCTGGTGCCCAAGAAGGACAAGGGGGGCCTACGTCCTATCTTGGATCTAAGGAACGTCAACGGCTTCCTCCGGAAGGAGAAGTTCAAGATGTTGACGTTAGCTCAGGTCTTGGCTGCTCTAGACCCGCAAGACTGGATGGTAGCGTTGGACTTGCAGGACGCCTATTTTCACATCCCCGTCCTGCCGGCCCACCGGCGTTACCTGCGGTTCACGGTAGGCCAGGAGCACTTTCAGTTTATCGTGCTCCCCTTCGGCCTTACCAGCGCCCCACGGGTGTTCACAAAGGTGATGGCGGTGGTCGCAGCCCATCTGCGCAGGTTAGGGGTTTCAGTCTTCCCCTACCTAGACGACTGGTTGTTGAAGGCGGGCTTGCCCCAGACAGTCGTCCACCACCTTCAGATGACGGCAGACCTCTTGCACGACCTGGGGTTCTCCATCAACGTGCCGAAATCACACCTGTGTCCCTCTCAAAAGCTCCTTTTCATCGGAGCGGTTCTGGACTCGGCGCAGTTTCGGGTTTATCCTCCGGAACGGCGGGTTCGGGATATTCAGGCTTTGATTCCCATCTTTCAGCCGCTATCCCGAGTCTCGGTCAGGTTGACGCTGCGGCTGCTGGGACTGATGGCTTCCTGCATCCTTCTGGTGCATCACGCCAGGTGGCGGATGCGGGCTCTGCAGTGGGACCTGAAGTTTCAGTGGGCCCAGCATCAGGGCAACTTGTCCGACCACGTCTTGATCTCGGAGGGCACTGCGAGACAACTGCAGTGGTGGCTTACGGACCGCGATTGGGTCAGGGGCAAGTCCCTCTCCCTTCCCCAACCGGAGCACGTTGTCGTGACGGACGCGTCCCTCCTGGGCTGGGGTGGCCACTTGGGAGAGGCAGAGATCAGAGGCATCTGGTCTCCGGCGGAGTCCCGGCTCCATATCAATCTGTTGGAGCTGCGGGCGATTCGTCTGGCACTGAAGGCATTCCTCCCCTTTGTCAACGGGAGTGTGGTGCAGGTGTTCACCGACAACACCACCGCCATGTGGTACTGCAACAAACAGGGCGGAGTGGGGTCGTGGACCCTTTGCCAGGAGGCTCTGCGCCTCTGGCAATGGCTGGAACGTCAGGGCGTGACTCTGACGGTTCAACACCTGGCAGGTTCTCTGAACGCCAGGGCGGACGAACTCAGCCGTCGGTGCTCGATGGATCACGAATGGCGTCTGAACTCGGACGTGGCGCAAGGCATCTTTCGGCAATGGGGAGAGCCTTGGTTAGATCTATTCGCCACAGAAGAGAACGCGCAATGTCATCAGTTCTGCGCGTTGGAGTTTCCAAGACGGCACTCGCACGGCGACGCCTTTCGGCGCGAGTGGAGTTGCGGTCTGTTATACGCCTTTCCGCCTATACCACTTCTGCCCAGAGTGCTGAAGAAGATCAGGCGCGACCGGGCCCAAGTTATCCTTGTGGCTCCGGACTGGGCTCGAAGGTACTGGTATCCCGAGCTACTCAGCATGTCAGTCGGTCCCCCGATCCGCCTGCCTCTTCAGGAGGACCTTCTGTCGCAGCAGCAGGGGACGGTCCTCCACCCGAACCTGTCCAGTCTCCACCTCCATGCTTGGAGATTGAGCGGCGGCAGTTGAGGCCATTTGACTTGCCTCCTGAAGTCTGTGATGTTATTCTGGCAGCCAGGCGTCCCTCCACTAAGTCGGTATACGCCTGTCGGTGGAACAGATTTGTGGCATGGTGCACAGCAAAGGCTGTGGATCCTCTCTCTGCCCCTCTTTCGGAGGTTCTTCTGTTTCTTCTTTCTCTTGCCCAGCAGGGCTCTGCTCTGGGCACTATCAAGGGCTACCTTTCTGCCCTTTCAGCCTTTTTGAGGCTTCCTGATCAGCCTTCTTTGTTCAAATCCCCGATTGTAACTCGGTTCTTAAAAGGCATCACTCACATGTTTCCACCTGTTCCGTTTGTGATGCCTCAGTGGGATTTGAACCTGGTTCTGACCTTCCTGATGTGTGCTCCCTTTGAGCCCCTTCATTCTTGTCCTCTCCGTCTCCTGACTTTAAAGACGGCTTTCCTGGTTGCCATCACCTCTGCCAGGAGAGTGAGTGAGCTCCAGGCTCTTTCTGTCCAACCTCCTTTCCTGTCCATTCATCCTGACAAGGTGGTTCTGAGGACTAGACCTCCTTTCCTGCCCAAGGTTGTTTCGGCCTTTCACATCGGGCAGTCCATCACCCTCCCTTCCTTCTTCCCGCCCCCGCATCCTTCAAAGGATGAAGAGCGGCTCCACCGTCTGGACCCAAAACGTGCGCTTTCATTCTACATGGATCGCACACGCCAGTTCCGGGTGGATGACCAACTGTTTGTTGGCTACGTGGGTGCGAAGAAGGGTCGGGCGGTTTGTAAGCGAACCATCTCTCGATGGGTCGTCCTCTGCATCAAAGCGTGCTACTCTTTGGCTCGGAAGGAGCCTCCTGTTGGGCTGAGGGCCCATTCCACACGGGCCACGGCGGCTACTACTGCCCTGGGCCGGGGAGTCCCCTTGCAGGACATTTGCCAAGCGGCTACGTGGGCCTCGCTGCACACCTTTGCGAGGCACTACTGCCTGGACAGTCAAGTCCGGAGGGATGGCTTCTTTGGCCGTTCTGTCCTCCAGGATTTTCTGGTGTAGTTTTGTATTGGTTCGCAGACCCACCACCGGGGTTGGTATTGCTGGGGTATGTATTCTAAGGTAAGGAATCTAACACTAACGTGTTTCTTTCAGATGAACAAGTTACTTACCTTCGGTAACGATATATCTGTAAGAAACATTAGTTAGTGTTAGATTCCTTACCGAACCCACCCATCCTCCCCGTTCTGCGAACTGATACCTAGGGTTAAGGTCATCCCTTTCAGGGCCCTAGTTTGTACATGGCACCAGTGTTGGTTCTCTCATGGCTCTGCGTCTCCTGGCGCGGAAAAGCTGTGTGCAAAGAACTGACGTCAGCGCGCGGAGGCGGCGTCTATGTACTCCAGCGACGTCATCACGGCGCACGACGCCGACGACGGACGCGGAGCCGCAGGGGACGCCTGCAGACGACGCCTACCGACGCGCAGGGGTACTGCTACGCAAAAGTTTCCGGATCCAGACTGACGCCTGGGGATATTCTAAGGTAAGGAATCTAACACTAACTAATGTTTCTTACAGATATATCGTTACCGAAGGTAAGTAACTTGTTCTACTGGTCTGCTATTTGCTGCACGAGCAGCAGAGAGACAATGGGAGGAGGAAGGGGTGGGCTGCAACACAGAAGTGGTGCATGGCAAGGGAATGAAGCAACACAGGCAACAACAAAAAAAGAAACACAGGAGGGAGTGTTAGAGGGGAAGAAGAAACAGGGGCCCTTTGGGAGAAGAACCAGGATGGGTGTGGGTTGGGGGGGAAGGTAAAAGGAAACAAGCATTGGAACAGCCAATAGGTTTCGTCTTTGGGACCTGTTAACTTTGGTAACTGCTTTTGGCGGGACTGTACAGCATCGGGATGCACACTGGGCAGCATCTTTAAAATAAAAAAGACAATATTTCACGAATAGGCATGGTCTATTGGCTCTGGCAATGATTGCTGTAAATAATGAGCCTGGTACCTATAATACTGACCTAGAAGGGTGAAAATACTTGCTGGACCTGCCATATTAAAAGTTATGTCTTGTAGGTTGCATGCAGATCTAAGCAACAGATGCATTAACCCACTAAGTTATCCCACAGCTGCACTCCTTTTAGAAAATAAAGAAACATGTGTCCCTTATCCGATCATTCCGGGCTTAGCTGTGTTCTACATAGACCCAAGTGTGACTGATAAAAAGCATGTGACCCATCGCTGCCACCAGCAGTTGACCAGTAAACACAACCCTCTCTAGGAACATGAACAACGTCGTCATTCAAATGGGCAGCGGTGCCTGCTTGTGGTGTCTGCCATGAGGCCTCTAGAAATGCTCATGCCACTCTCCTAGAAAGGTTGGTGCGGAGCAGGGGGTCTGAGGATACAGCTACGAGCAAAAGACCTTATTGTTTAAAGGGGAAAAAAACTGTAGTGAGTGGTAAAAATTGACTCCTTTCTTTGAGAGGACTTAATTTGTTGCTTGAGATAGAGTGACTCTTTTAGATCTCCAAGAGCTCCCTTGTTGTAGCCCAACACCCCCTCCCCGCCCCCAACCTTCATTTCTTGAGGCCATTTGCTGAAACAGCAAGTAAGGAATGTGTCCTAAACACCCATAATCACCCCAGTTCTCGCAGATCCAAAATGTGAGGTTGTATTTATTTATTTTCATCAATTCCTGGTAGTTCAGCTGATGTAAATTCAGTTGTATGGGAAGGCCAGGCTGCTGTAAAAATCTGCATTTGCAAAGAATGTTTTGATGATCCTTATTTGTCGTTTGCAACCTTTAAGAAGCACAGGCCTGCAACTGCAAAATGAAGTGGACATCATTCGGAAAGATGCAGGGAGTAATTTCCCCAACAGGATTTAGCGAAACAATGCTGCAAGCTCCCCATAATGGTGGTAACCACAGCCGATGCAGAGAGGGCATATACGGTGCGAATGGCTGTCTCAGAGCCATATCTTGTGCACCAGGTATCTGAAAGAGACACGTTAGTGATAGATTCCTTACCTTAGAATATCCCCAGGCGTCAGACTGGATCCGGAAATGTTTGCGTAGCAGTACCCTTGCGCGTCGGTAGGCGTCGTCTGCGGCTCCGCGTCCGTCGTTTGCGTTGTGGGTGCCGTGATGATGTCGTCGGAGTACTTGGACGCCGCCTCTGCGTGCTGCCGTCAGTTCTTCTTTTTTCCGCGCCAGCAAGCAAACATCTGGTAAAAGCAGTACTTTAGTCACTTTTTGACTAGACTTTTTTGATCCCTTTTGATCATTTTTCTTGAGTCTTGTGACTCCGGACGGTGATAGGGATGCCTGGTTTCAAGCCTTGTGAGGATTGCGACCAACTGATGTCGGTCACCGACCCTCACCGTCGGTGTCTCCACTGTCTCTGCGTCGACCACGACGACAAGACCTGCCCCGACTGCCGGGCCCTGACTCCGAAAGCTAGGCGGGAACGGTCCCGCAAGCGCCTCGAACTCCGGCAGTCGGCCCCGCGCCTCGAGAGGTCCCGGTCCCACGGGAGGTCGAGGGACAGGTCGCGGGGTCGGAGCCATCACAGCTCCGAGGGTCGGCATCACTCCTCTGGGTCGAAGTCGTCGTCAGGTAAGCACAAGAAGTCAAAGAGGCGTCATCGCTCTTCTGGCTCACGCGACGCTGCTGGGGGTTCGGGTGACACCGCCCACGCGTTTCCGTCGGAGTCGCGGGCGTCGCGGCCTGCTCCACACCCTCCAGTCCATGGGCAGGACGCGATACCGGGAGAGATCGAGCGCCATGAGGAACCTCTCTTCCCCGATGGGTTCCACGGCGCCTTCGGGCCCAGCAGACCCGTCTGGGGCCCCTAGCGGGTCGGGGGCTGCGGGCCGGCGCCTTCGGGCCCGGCGCCGCAGGGCCCCACTGGATCCACTTCGGGATCCGGGTCGTCGCCGGTTGACCTAACGACCTCACCGGCGCCGGTCCCTCAGGTGTCACCTCCGGCGTCGTCCTCGGGCGGCGCTGTCCTCGATACCTCCCTCGCTCCGGTTCCGGCGTCGACACAGATTGGGGAGGTTATCTTCTATGAACCGGCCTCATCGTTTGACAACCCTGATTATCAGGGGATGGGTGAAGAGGAGTATTGGGAGGGGTCTGAGGACCCACTGACCCTAGAGTGTCAGTCTCAAGAGGACTGGACAGGTGAACTTGGGGATGCCAGTGGTCTGGACACCTCACCAGACAATGCCTTTGTCTCGCCCCCTACCGTGGCTACGTAGGAGGGGGCAACATACAGTGTGGTGTTGATGAGGGCAGCCAAGGCCTTGGGCCTTGAGCTCCCGTCGTGGCCGTGAGGACTAACCTCCTCACTGAGGTCCTTAAACCGCAGTCAAGCTCGGCCGAGCATCTGCTGCCGTTTAATGAGGCCTTGTCCGACGTTCTTTTGGGCACTTGGTCCAGGCCCGCTACGGGTTCGCCCGTAGATAGGAACGTGGCCATACGCCACCGCCCGGCCCCGGGCGACCCATGTTTCCTGTCCACCCACCCCACCCCCGAGAGCCTAGTCATCCAGGCTTCGAATTCCCAGACCGCATTCCCGTCGGCTCCGCCGGACAGGGAATCCAAGAGGTATGAGCAGTACGGCAAGAAGGTATTCTCCTCCTTTAGTCTGAGACTGCGGTCTTCCAACACCGCATACCTCTTAGGCCGCTACACCCACTCTCTGTGGGACACGGTCGCGGAATTGCTGCCAGAGTATCCATTGGAGGTACGGGCCAAACTCTGCCAATCCCTGGTGGAAGGCCGGGATGCAGCAAAATACTCTATCCGGTGTGGGCTGGATACCACCGACGCACTAGGCAGAGCGATGGCAACGACAGTGGCGATTTGTCGCCACGCCTAGTTGAGGTCCGCCAACTTTTCGGCCGATGTCCAGAACACACTGATGGACATGCCGTTTGATGGCCGTCGCCTTTTTGGCGACAAGGCAGACCATGCGCTTGAGCGCTTTAAGGACTCCAGGGCTACGGCCAAGTCCTTGGGCCTCTCGACCCCGCGCCAGCAAACGGTTGCCTTTCGCTCCTTTCGTGGCCAAGGAAGGGGCGCCCCCACACATGCTGCCAGCCACGCACCGCAGACTAACATCCAACGCGGTGGCGGCCGTGGAAATCGCCGTGGAGGCGGTCGGGGACAACGGCGAGGCCAGTCCACACCCTCCCCCGCAGCATCTGCCTCAAAACCCTCCTAGTCCGTGCTTTTCGGCCCATGTGACGCCGGTGGGGGGCAGGGTTCGCCCTCACCACTCCCACTGGCGCACTGTCACATCGGACAGGTGGGTGCTGCAAATCGTCTGAAGGGGCTACTCCCTCCCCTACGAGATGACCCCTCAAGCCATGCCACCGCAACACCACTGCTTATCGGGGGATGATTTGCGACTTCTGCAGGAGGAAGTTTCGGCCCTCTTGGCCAAGGGCGCCATCGAGCGCGTTCCTGGGCCAGAAGTAGGATGTGGTTGCTGCTCCCACTACTTTCTGGTACCCAAAAGGGCAAAGGGGGCCTACGCCCTATCTTGGACCTACGGAACGTCAACGGCTTCCTCCGAAAGGAAAAGTTCAAAATGCTGACTCTGGCTCAGGTCTTAGCTGCCCTGGACCCAGGAGACTGGATGGTAGCTTTGGACTTGCAGGACGCTTATTTCCACATCCCCGTCCTGCCGGCCCACCGGCGCTACCTGCGGTTCACGGTAGGACACAAGCACTTTCAGTTTACCGTGCTCCCCTTCGGCCTTACCAGCGCCCCACGGGTGTTCACGAAAGTGATGGCGGTGGTCGCAGCTCATCTGCGCAGGTTAGGGGTTTCAGTCTTTCCCTACCTCGACGACTAGTTGTTGAAGGCGGGCTCGCTCCAGACAGTTGTCGGCTACCTCCAGACGACGGCAGACCTCTTGCACCAGCTGGGGTTCTCCATCAATGTGCCGAAGTCACACCTGTGCCCCTCTCAGAAGCTCCTTTTCATCGGAGCGGTTCTTGACTCAGCGCAGTTTCGGGTTTACCCACCCGAACAGCGGGTTCGGGATATATAGGCTCTGATTCCAATCTTTCAGCCTTTATCCCGAGTTTCGGTCAGGTTGACGCTGCGGCTTCTGGGGCTGATGGCTTCCTGCATCCTTCTGGTGCATCACGCCCGTTGGCGGATGCGGGCTCTGCAGTGGGACCTGAAGTTTCAGTGGGCCCAGCATCAGGGCAACCTGTCCGACCATGTCCTGATCTCGGAGGGCACTGCGAGACAGCTGCAGTGGTGGCTCACGGACCGCGATTGGGTCAGCGGCAGATCCCTCTCCCTTCCCCAACCGGAGCACGTAGTTGTGACGGACGCGTCCCTCCAGGGCTGGGGAGGCCACATGGGAGAGGTGGAGATCAGAGGCCTCTGGTCTCCGGCGGAGTCCCGGTTCCATATCAACCTGTTGGTGCTGCGGGCGATTAGTCTAGCACTGAAGGCATTCCTCCCCTCTGTCCTGGGGAGTGTAGTGCAGGTGTTCACAGACAACAACACCGCCATGTGGTACTGCAACAAACAGGGCGGGGTGGGGTCGTGGACCCTCTGCCAGGAGGCTCTGCGCCTTTGGCAGTGGCTGGAATATCAGGGTGTGACCCTGGTGGTTCAACACCTGGCAGGTTCTCTGAACGCCAGGGCGGACAAACTCAGCCGCCGGTGCATGATGGATCACGAATGGCGTCTGAACTCGGACGTGGCGCAAGGCCTCTTTCAGCATTGGGGAGAGCCTTGGTTAGATCTATTTGCCGCCGAAGAGAACGCGCAATGTCATCAGTTCTGCGTGTTGGAATTTCCAAGGCGGCAGACGCTCGGAGACGCTTTTCGTCGCAAGTGGAGTTGCGCTCTGTTGTACGCCTTTCCGCCTATACCACTTCTGCCCAGAGTGCTGAAGAAGATCATGCGCGACCGGGCACAAGTCATCCTTGTGGCTCCGGACTGGGCTCGAAGGTACTGGTATCCCGAGCTACTCAGTATGTCAGTCGATCCCCCGGTTCGTCTGCCTCTTCAGGAGGACCTTCTGTCGCAGCAGCAGGGGACGGTCCTCCACCCGAACCTGTCCAGTCTCCACCTCCATGCTTGGAGGTTGAGCGGCGACAGTTGAGGCCATTTGACTTGCCTCCTGAAGTCTGTAACATCATTCTGGCAGCCAGACGTCCCTCCACAAAGTCGGTATATGCCTGCAGGTGGAACAGATTTGTGGCATGGTGCACAGCAAATGCTGTGGATCCTCTCTCTGCCCCTCTTTCTGAGGTTCTTCTCTTCCTTCTTTCTCTTGCCCAGCAGGGCTCTGCTCTGGGCACTATCGAGGGCTACCTTTCTGCCCTTTCAGCCTTTCTAAGGCTGCCTGATCAACCATCTTTGTTCAAGTGCCCTGTTGTTAATCGATTCCTGAAGGGCATCACACAGACGTTTCCACCTGTTCCCTTCGTGATGCCTCAGTGGGACTTGAACCTAGTTCTTACTTTTCTGATGTGCGCTCCCTTTGAGCCACTTCACAACTGTCCTATCCGCCTTCTTACTCTGAATACTGCTTTCCTGGTTGCCATCACCTCTGCCAGGAGAGTGAGTGAGCTCCAGGCTCTATCTTCTAAGCCTCCTTTCCTTTCTGTCCATCCGGACAAGGTTGTGTTACGGTCAAAACCCTCTTTCCTGCCCAAGGTAGTCACAGCCTTCCACATCGGGCAGTCCATCACCTTGCCCACCTTATTTCCGCCTCCGCATCCCTCGAAAGAGGAAGAGAGGCTCCACCGTCTGGACCCAAAACGTGCGCTCTCATTCTATCTGGATTGCACACGCCAGTTCCGGGTGGATGACCAACTCTTTGTTGGTTACGTAGGCGCTAAGAAGGGACGGGCGGTGCACAAACGGACCATCTCTCGGTGGATCGTGTTGTGCATCCAAGCGTGCTACTCCTTGGCTCAAACGGAACCTCCTGCTGGACTGAGGGCCCATTCCACTCGGGCCACGGCGATTACTACTGCCCTGGGCCAGGAAGTCCCCTTGCAGGACATATGTCAGGCAGCTACGTGGGCCTCGCTGCACACGTTCGCAAGACACTACTGCCTGGACAGCCAAGTCCGGAGGGATGGCTTTTTTAGCCGTTCCGTCCTCCAGGACTTTCTGGTGTGATTATTGGTTCGCAGACCCACCACCGGGGTTGGTATTGCTGGGGTATCTATTCTAAGGTAAGGAATCTATCACTAACGTGTCTCTTTCAGATGCACAAGTTATTACTTGTGTAACAATATATCTGTAAGAGACATTAGTTAGTGATAGATTCCTTACCGACCCACCCATCCTCCCCGTTCTGCGAACCGATATCTAGGGTTAAGGTCATCCCCTTTCAGGGCCCTAGTTTCAATGGCAACAGTGTTGGTTTTTAGCATAGCTCTGCGTTTCTGGCACGGAAAAGCTGTGTCTAAGAACTGACGTCAGCATGCGGAGGCGGCGTCTAAGTACTCCGACGACGTCATCACGGCGCCCCCGACGCTGACGACGGACGTGGAGCCGCAGACGACGCCTACCGACGCGCAAGGGTACTGCTACGCAAAAATTTCCGGATCCAGTCTGACGCCTGGGGATATTCTAAGGTAAGGAATCTATCACTAACTAATGTCTCTTACAGATATATCGTTACACAAGTAGTAACTTGTGCAACAGCATCATCATCGTCTGTGATTGTTTACAGATATACAGTGAAATAGCAGCTTCTCCATCGTATTGTTAATTAAAGTTTACCTTACAGCAGACAAATAATGGTAGTGTGATTAAAATTGCAATTGCTTTGCACGCGCCATAATTATCTAAATTAAAAAAAAATTCTGACAGTACTTTTGGTTATCTTCCTAAAATACCACTATTGCTTCTAAGCTCTGGGAACTGTTTGTGAGGTCAAAGCAACACGTGTCTAAATGCATTTCCAATAAAAGTACATAAATTGTGCAAGCTGTCTCCTGTGTTAGTGTTATACGGAGTCAGAGTCCCAGCAAAAAGAAAGCCGTTTTCAAAGTTTGTCGGGTGAGCACTTTCGGGTCACATTACACTAATAACGTTGTTTACAAATTGCCGTATTGCTGATACAAATATATTATACAACAAAGAAAAACAAATGTATACTACAAAAAAAAAGTTGCCGACAACGCTACAAAGGAGAAAAGGAAAACTTCCAACAAGTTTGGCAGAAACCAAGAAAAAGAGGTGCACATAAACAAACAGACATACAGTAAAGTGAAAGGACACAAGTAATAGGCCACTTCTCCGTGGGAGGGAGCAAGACACCAAAATGAGGGCAAAATTCACCTACATAGAAGCAAGCTCTTGGGAAGGACTCATGAAGAAATAAATGAAAAGCAATAGGCAGGCTGTAATCTCAGAGTAGATACAGCATGTCTCGAAGACACAGCGCATGGCTGCCTAGGCGAGACCTAAAAAAAAAGCCAACCAGTGGATGTTGGATCGAACATTGACTCATGACGGACTAGATAAACTCCCTCAACTTTGTGCTTCAAAAATACCTGAACTCTCATTTATTAGTTCAAACACAGCAAGGCTAATTAAGTCAAAGAAGTTTCTACTTTGTGCTATATACACTAAGCAAGCACTTGAGAGTAGGTACAGTGTGTCAAGGTGTGTGTGCAGGAGAAATCTTAATCTTTTGTTTGGAATATGAAACTGAGTAGAAACGGGAGAGTTGTGACGATCTTCCCTGTGCAGTAATTTTGTCCTTCTCCCACCATTTTGTAATCCATGTCATATTCGGAGCATTTGCAGCTACATCATTTTACATTTTGTCTGTGTTTAATCTGCACTTCTTATGTGGAACTCCGTAAAGAGAAAGTTGTTTAGTGTTTTTTTCATATCTAATGATTAATAGTAATTGCTCAGATGACGTCCAAGGATGAAAAAGTAATAGCTTGGTGCAGCTTTTACTATGCAGCAAGAGCAAAGAAGCAACATGGCAAACCTGGGCAAATAAAAAAAAAAAAGAAACACAATACAGGAGGGAGGGAGGGAGTTGGGGGGGGGGGGAGAAGAAACAGGGACGGATTGGGATAAGAACCAGAATGGTGGGGTTTGGGGGGGAAGAAAAAAGAAAACAAACCGCTGTGATGCCAGGGTTGACTGCATCATATCGGTGTTTTTCTTAAGTGTACCTGAATCACAGCACGAACCGCAGAGGGGCACTAACTTTATCTAATCTGTGTTTAGTGCATGCACTGCAGAAAGAAAAGGAAGTGACGCATGGGCAGCACTGGCCAATTGGAAGGCAACAAAGAAGAGTGACAAGGCTGCAAACGAATGGTAACTAATGGGCTGGTTCCAAGCCCATTACAGAACACAGGAGTCTTGCAAGTGAGAACACAAGTGAGAAAACGTGTGTTAGCGCATGCTCACGCAGGCAGGACCTAAAAAGTGTATTTATTCTGTAATCCATATGACACTATATTCCTAGGAAGGGTCTTGCTGTGGATGTCAATGGTAGATAAGACCAGAATGTGAATTAAATTACTTCCTTGTCTATTCAAGTCTACTGATATTTTACTTCAAGAAATACTGCCTGTTTACCTGAATGTCTTATTTCTGTGTGAGCGAGTTTCCTTACTGAAGCTTTGAAAGTGACAATAACCCTTGTAAGTGAAATACGGCTTGGTGGTCACTGCTCAGTATAGCACATGGGCAAGGGTCGAGGCGTCGTTTAAAAGCTAGGGAATTTTCTTTCCCTGCTGAAAGTTGAGGTGAATGGATTTTCCTGTCCCCCCCCCCCCCACCCCCCACACACACACACACAATGCTAAAAAGGTTTTCTCAGTGCTGTGTGATAAAGACCAATGCAAACCCTGTCGTGACAACATTCATAACCATAAAAAAACTATCTTGAGTATATGTTTTCACTGCTTCTTAGAAAAGGGATTATATGTTGTTGTTAATTGTTATACTAGCCATTTAGAGAACACAAGTGTTGTATCTTGCCAATTTAATATCCCAGCTCAGTGGATCACGCTATATAAATTTCCTGTAAAAATGAATCAATTGACAGCATCCTGTTGTTTTTTCCTCAGTTTTGTGATAGAGAAAATGTATTGCTCTCCAAGATCCATGCAACTTGCAGTTGGGCCATGACTATATGCAGGCTTCCATTTTTAGGGCGAAGCCTACCAGACGGTACATTTTGGGGACATTTGAAAAACTTCTCTGGGGATGCCTTCCGCTCATTGATTAACATTGGCTTTGTGTTTGCAACTCAAATTTTCTTGCTTCCGATTAGCTGGCTGTATTTGGTTTATGCTGTATAGCTTGAGTTTGCCCCCTTTAGGTGCCTAAACCCTATTTACTGTATTCTACCACCATTACTGGATTTCTGTAAAAATGCCTTTAAATCTTGTTCTTACCATGTCACATTGGCTGTGCATTCAAAGATAGAGGTCAAATGTCTTCCAGGGAGCTTAGTGTTTATTTTTCTTTCTCTGACTTCAAAGTGAGAGGATTCATGTGACTATCATGCTGGCTACTATAGTGTGACTGAGGACAGCAGTAGGTAATTATTTTTTGCATACAACAAAATGTAAATGTCTGTAAATTAACTGTGCAGATATCTCAGAATATATCAGAATTAGAAAAGCAAATATGAAGCAAAATCTGTGGTAATTCTGAAGTGTGGTGGAACTAAATATTTTAAGACGATCACAACAAATCAATACACTAGGTGAATACTTTTCCACACATAGTTTATATGCTGTATACTTTCATCATTAAATTGTATGTCTGCAAATGTAATGGTCATTTAAATTTAAAATGTGTTGTCTGTAATGGGAGTACTCTACTACACCGTGCATACTTCACTTTACCCCACTCCGGACCCCTCCACACTACTGCAGTCTACTCTGCACCACTCCACAACCCGTCCCTACACTCTACACCGCTTCACTTTGCTGCACTTCACTCTACACCACTCTATGCCAGTGCACTCAACCCCACAGTACTCTAATATGCACCAATGTATTCTTCGCCACTGCACTCTGCACCACTCCAATCTAAAGCACTCTACTCTATGCCAATCTACTCTGCAACACTACGCTCTCTGCCACTGCACTCTACACCAATGCACACTACTCTGTACCACTCCACAGCAGTGCACTCCATGCCAATCCACCCTAAGCTACTGTCCTCTACTGTGCACCACTCTACTCTGAAATAGTCTACTCTGCACCACTTCACTCTGTGCCTCTCCACACCACTTCGCTGTACTCTGCATCACTGCACTCTACGCCAATACACTCTATACTACTTTACTCAAAACTAGTGCATTCTACGCCAGTCTACTATGCACCACTGCTATCTACGCAACTGTACTCTACATTTTACGCCACTGCACTCTACACCATTGTACTCTACATCCTGCACTTTATGCTACTCTATACCACTGTACCCTCTGCCACTGCTCTCTATGCCAGTCCATTCTGCACCACTCCACAACACTACACTCTATGCCACTGCACTCCTCGCTAATGCACTCTATGCCACTTTATTAAACACGACTGCACTCTAGGACAGTCTACTGTGCAACACTGCACTCTATGCTACTGTAATCTACTCAGCACCACTCCACTCTACACCAATGAACTCTAAGCTGCTCTACTCTGCATCACTCCACTCTGACACTCCACTCTACCCTGCACCACTCCACTCTTCTGTGCACTGATCCTCTCTACGCCACTGTTCTCTGCAACACTGGACCCTCTGTCACTGAACTCTATGCCACTCTTATCTGCACCACTCTATGCCACTCTGCTGCACTGTACGCCACTACACACTACATGGCTCTGCTCTGCATTGCTTTACTGTGCGCCAATCCACTCTAAGCCACTCTGATCTACTTTGACACTGCACTCTACTCTGAAACAATCTACTGTACGCCACTGCAGTTTACGCTTTCTATTCCACTCAGCGCCATTCCACTCAATACTACTCCACCCTACACTGTGCTACTCCACACCACTCTATTCTATGCCGCTGCACTATGCGCCACTGCCCTTTATGCCAATGCACTCTACACCACTTTACTCAAAACCTATATACTCTACACCACTGCATTCTATGCCAATCTACTCTGCACCACTGCACTGTATGCCTCTATACTCTACAAGACTCTAAGCCACTGCACTTTATGCCACTCTACACCAATACCACTTTACCCTACACAACTCTGTTACTGCACTCTGCACCACTGTACACCACTGCAGTCTACACCAATGCACTCTATGCCATTCTACTCTATACCACTGCACTCTACAACACTCTACTCTGCACTTTATGCCACTGAACTTTACACCGCTCTACTCTGCACCACTCTTTTCTGCACCTCTACACTCTACTCTGCATCACTCTACGCCACAATACGCCTATGAACTCTGCCACTACATTCTATGCCACTCTAATCTACAGTGCACCACTGCACTTTGACACTACACTCTACACCACTACACTCTATGCCGCTCTACTCTGCACCACTCTACTGTATGCCAGTGCACTGTACCCCACTATACATCACTGCACTTTACACCACTCCAATCTAGTCAACTCGACTCTACTCTGCACCACTCCACTCCACTTTATGCCACTCTACTCCGCCACACTGCACTCTGTACCACAGCACCTATGCCAGTACTCTAGGCCACAGCACTCTACCCTGCACCCCTCCATGTGCCACTTCACTCTCCTCTGACACAATCTACACTTTACCCCACTACATGCCATTGCACTCAACCCTGAACCACTCCACTCTACCCTGTACTACTCCACTGACCTTTACTCTACTCCGAAACAAGCTACTCTATGCCATTGCACTCTACTCCAGTCTACGCAACTGCACTCTATGCTGCGCCACTCACCACTCACCACCACTAAACTACTCTTCTCTAAACCACTGCACTCACTCTAAACCATTGCACTCCATGCCAATGCACTCAACACCACTTTACTGAAAACCAAAGCTCTCCACGCCATTACTCAGCACCACAGCACTCTACGCCATTATACTTTGCAACACGCTACGCCACTTCATGCTATGCCACTCTACTTCATTGCACTCTGTCACTGCAATCTGAAAAAGACTTCTACCTGCAGATTCCTTCCTTTTGAATTTCCCAGGCGTTCGGCTGGATCCAGAAACTTTTGCTGAGCAATACCCCTTGCGTGTGGCGTTGGGGGGCTCTATTCGGCTTTGCGTGATGTCGTCGGCAGTGTCGGTTATGATTTTATGCGCCTAAATAGGTGCCTCCCAGATGAGCGAGCATAATTATTTTTTACAACTACCCATTTGCCGAATTTTTGACAGGTTTTTTCTCTACTTTGTCAGAAAATAATTTTGACTTAGTGTGCGAGGGATGTATTCGAGGAAGACAGATTTCAAAACGTGCAGTGCCGGCCGTCACCTATCCCCACCTCGTCTGTCTCTGTTATCTCGAGCGTGACCAAGACTTGAAGTCATGCTCAGACTGCTGGGCCATGGCTCCAAAGGCCTTCTGGGAGCAAGTGATGAAGCTCCTCGCGGCTCAGCAGTCGGCACCGACCAACGAGACTCCGCGGAGTCCTGGTCCCGATCGAAGAAGAGAAGGTCGCGGACTGCTCCCGGTGTCCAAAGTCCTCTTGACTCCCTCTCGAGGTCCTTGGGACACTCTGAGAAGAGGCACAAGAAGAAGTCCAAGCGGACTTAATCTTCACTTCGGCTGACATCCGTCGTCGAGAGAGGTAAAGAGTACCAACGCTCAAGACACACGGAGCTGGAGCCAGAGTCAACTTAGCGTCTTCCCACCTTTCCGGGGGCGGAGCGACTCACAAGCAAATAAAATTATTTTACGAGACCATGTATTTGAGAGGAGCAATCCTGCTGGTGAGCCCTCGGGCCCCATGGAGTAGGAAAGGGCCCCATTTGCTTTGATGCCATCGCCTGCCGGCGCGGCACCAGTGGGGCTTCAAGGATCCGGTCTGGGTCAACACCGGTCATGCCATTGCGAACTTCCCCAGGGTTGGCCCCGAAGTTGGTGCCAGCCTCATCCTCATCCCCAAAGACACGGAGCTAGAATTACGTTGATTGATGCTGATCCCGGTGTCGACTGAACCCAGAGGTTCTAAGTTGTCTGAGTACTTTGAAGTTGTGCTAGGCTCAGGAGAGGAATGGGAGGGGTCTATAGATCCTCTGGAACACCAGGATGTCTCTGTGGAGAACTTGGACTGGTATGGGGAACTTGGGGAGGCCAGTAGGCGGGACGCTTCCCCAGATACTGGCATGCTTTCTCTGCCAACAATGGCTATGGAGAAGGGGCATCCTATTCCACAGTGGTAAAAATGGCACCCGAGGTCCTTGGACTAGGGCTACCCTCAGTGCAGGTCAGGCCTAATCTCCTTACCGAGTTGCTTCAACCAGGGGCTTCCACTTCTTAACCCCTTTTGCCCTTTAATGAGGCATTTACAGACGTCCTTCTATGCACATGGTCCAAGTCTTGCACAGGGGCTCCTGTGAATAGGACCATTGCACGCCGCCATCGCCCAGCTCCCGGCGACCCAAAGTTCCTCAGCTAACACCCCACCCCAGAAAGTTTGGTGGTGCAGGCCTCTACATTCCAGGACGTGTTCCCTTCTGCCCCTCCGGATAGAGAATCCAAGAAGCTGGATTTATTTGGAAAAACATTTTCTTTCTCCAGCCTGGCATTGCGGTTGGTAAATACTGCATGCTTATTGGGCAATTTCTCCCATTCCCTTTGAGAGACAGTTGCTCAAGGGCTGACACAGGTCCCGGCGGAGGCCTGGGCTATGCTATCCCAAGTGGTCAAGGATGGGAGGGATGCTGAAACAAAATTAGCATACGATGTGGCCTAGATACAACGGATTTGCTGGGCAGCTAAATGTCAACAATAGTGGACTTGAGGTGCCACGCCTGTCTTCGAACAACTGGCTATTTGGGCGATGTCCAAGCTAATCTGATGGACATGCCCTTTGATGGAACCAGTCTTTTTGGGGAAAAGGCAGACTCGGCCCAGGGCAGGTTCAAGGACTCTCGAGCTACGGCCAGATCCTTGGGCCTCTCCTCCACGATTCATGGCCAGTCTTCCTTTCGCAACTTTCATGGCAACGGAAGGGTTTCCAACCGCGTCAGTCCTGTCCCAGTCACCATCCTGCACAGACTGCCTAAGTCGTGCGTAGATGCTTGCATTCCGATCCAGGAATGGAGGCCAGAAGGCATTGGCCACACTTCCCCAGCAGCCGCAGCCTCCCAGCACCCCTAGGATGACTCTTCAGTGCCACACTACTCCAGTTGGTGGCAGAATTCATCATCATCTCCCCCACTGGAGATCCATAACATTGGACAAGTGGGTCTTGCAGATCGTCCAGGAGGGCTATTCTCTGCTTTTCCTCCTCTCATCCTGCCAAACCAGGAAGGGCTGACGTAGGATCATTTAAGGTTGCTTCAAGAGGAAGTTACAGCTCTCATGGCCAAGGGAGCTATAGAAAGGGTTCTGGTTTCAGAAGTAGACAGTGGCTATTATTCTGGCTACTTTCTGATTCCGAAGAAGAACAAAGGGTTACAGCCCATTTTGGATTTTCGAACTGTCAATCTCTTCCTCAAGAAGGAGAAATTCAAGATCCTCACTCTGGCTCAGGTCTTGTCTGCCTCGACCAAGAAGACTGGATGGTAGTGTTGGACCTGCAGGATGCGTATTTTCACATCCCCATCCTGCGAGCCTCCAGCGATACCTGTGGTTCAAGGTAGGCCACAAGCACTTTCCATTTACTCTGCTCCCCTTTGGCCTTACCAGTGCCCCTCGGTGTTCAGCACAGTGGGGGTGGTCGCAGCTCATCTGCGCAGGTTAGGAGTGTCAATCTTCCCCTACCTCGACGACTGGCTGTTGAAGGCGTCCTCGCCCCAGGCAGTCATCTCCCACCTTCACACTTTGGCAGACCTCCTTCATTCACTGGTGTTCTATATAAATGTGTCGAAGCCACACCTGACTTCTTCTCAGACACTCCCTTTCATTGGAGCTGTTCTGGACACAGTGCAGTTGTGGGCCTATCCTCCAGAGCTGCGAGTCCAGGATATTCAGGTTATGATTCAGATGTTTCAGCTTTTATCCTGGATTTTGGTGAGACTGACTTTGAGGCTGTTGGGCCTCATGGCCTCCTGCATCACGTTGGTAAAGCATGCCAGGTGGCATACGCAGGCTCTGCAGTGGTAACTGAAGTACCAATGGGCACAACATAAGGGAAATCCCACTGATATGGTCCTGATCTCAGAAGGAACTGCGAGAGATATGCAGTGGTGGTTGATGAACCGCAATTGGGTCAATGGCAGACCCCTCTCTCTTCCTCAACCAGAGCTCACAGTAGTGTCGGATGCGTCACTTCTGGGATTGTGCGGCCATCTTGGAGAGGTGGAGATCAGGGGACACTGGTCTCCACATAAATTTGTTGGAGCTCCGGGCGATTCGTTTGGCATTGAAGGCATTTCTTCCTTCTGTCAAGGGGAAGCTGGCGCAAGTGTTAACAGACAACTCCACCTCCATGTGGTACTGCAACAAGCAGGGCGGTTGGGGTTGTGGACCCTTTGTCAAGAGGCCCTGCATCTCTGGACATGGCTGGAACAGCAGGGCATAACCCTGGTGGTTCAACACCTGGCAGGTTCTCTGAACTCCAGGGCAGACAAACTCAGCCGTCAATGCCTAGTGGATCACGAATGGTGTCTCCAGTCGGAGGTGGCGCAAGGTCTCTTTCAGCAGTGGGGAGAACCTTGGCTAGGTTTGTTAGTCTCCGAAGAGAATGCGCAGTGTCAGCAGTACTGCACGCTGGAGTTTCCAACACGGCTATCACTCGGCGACGCCTTACATCGCGAGTGGAGCTCAGGCATGCTGTGCGCCATTCCCCTCATACCACTCCTGCCCAGGGTTCTGAAGAAGGTCAGAAGTGACCAGGCCCAAGTCATCCTTGTGGCTCCAGACTGGGCAAAGAGAGTCTGGTTTCCAGAGCTTCTGAGAAAGAGCATCGATCCTGTAGGAGGGTGGATACCTGACTATGGTTGCCCCCAACCTTTTGCCTGGTGTTTTGCTGGTTTTCCGACTTAGTTGACCTGGGACCCTGCTATTCAGGACCCCAGGCCTACTGCTCTCTCTGTAAAATGGATTCCATGTACCTTAGGTACATATCTAATTGAATACTGAGTCACCTTATCAGTCCCTGTACAGTGTACCTTAGGTACCCAGGGCATAGGTGCACCCAGGGCCTACCAGGGGCTGCAGCATGTATTATGCCACCCCTGGCTGGCCATCCAAATCTGACACAACTGGCTGCACGACAGCTGGGGCAAGGTGGTGTAATCACCCTTTGCTTTAGATATAGTATTCCTATATCTAACCCTAAAATTGACACATGTATTCCTATCAGTCACTCCTATGGCAGGCCTTATCAATCCTGAAGGCAGAGTGCTTGGAATTATGTGAGATGGTGCTCTGGCATGAGCTGAGCCCGTTTGCAGCTTGCGGAACCAAGTCCTAATAGCTGTTCCATGATAACGCGTACCATATACTCTTAAGTGCCTTATAATCCTCGCGGTTATTTGCCAACTTTGGTATTGCTTTATCAAAACATGTCGAGTAAGGTGTCATACGAATTGGAATACTAACCCCTCGCCAATTCTGGCGACGGGGTTAGCATTCCACCCTTCTAGAGGGACACGACATGTATGTAACTGTGAACCCCGGTTAAAAGTTAACTCAAGCCTTAGCATCACAAAATGGATGCTGCCACCACAGACACAAGTCTGACCTCCTGCTGCTGGGAGTCCTTCCACCGAAGAGAGCTTGGACAAAGGGTTTCCTGTCAGGGGCGGTGCTAGCACCATCCCAGACAGGGTTTTGTGTATCCCAGGTAGGCAGGGCCTTAGAGGAAGGTGACTGCAAGTGGCACCCCGGTGCTCACTGTGCATATGCCGGCTTGAACCAGTTCCAGGGGCACACCAGCCCCTGAGCTGGGGAAAGTCCGGACAGGGGAGAGGGGTGTAACCACCCCCCTTCCTGGTCCCACCCATGGGCAGGACCTAGTCGCGTACCAGCCCCTTTCTTTAGAATAAAGGTAGGAGCGGGGACCCTTCCAAATTAGATCATCTTTGAATCCTGAAACTACTTTCTACGAAAGGAACTAAAGACTTCTTCTCAAGATTTCTCCCTTGTGACTAAGGAGTAGTCACCCTGCAGCAGCAGGCACCACCTAAGTATCTTGCGGTTTGCTGAAACGTCCTTCCTCCGGAACCAGACTGCCCAGCTCGACGAGACCCGGACTCCCTGCCCTCTCTGACCTCAACCTGCCTCTACAGCTCAGCTGAGAACCGTAGGTGCGACGAGACCAGAGGACCCGGCGATCATCAGAACCAGCACGACACTTAACCAGCACGACCACCGAGGGACCCTCGAGTGGGTGCACTGGAGTAAGAGAAGCCCCAACCCCAAGCAGCACGAGCTCTGAAGTCCAGCCCCCCAGCATCCACCAGATCTGTGTGGGGCCCTTTTTGCTCCTGGGTTGCTGCTACGTTGTCCGGTCACTTGCCCGTTGGCTAGTGACCCTCCAGACGACGTCCTACGTTTGTTTCACCGCTGGTCTAGCTCCTCTAGACTGGCCCTAGTCTCCTCCTGAAGGGGACCCTCCTCGGACCCTCCTGGTCCACTCAAGACGCCATTTTGTGTCGCCACGTGGGCTTGCCGTAGCCAAGGCTTGTTGCCTCCTTCACCGGATCCAGCATCGCCAGCAGCAGACATCCGACGTGGGACAGCTCGCAGGCCTCCAGCCTGGTCGACATCAGCGCCCTGGTCCGTGCAGCAGCAGAATCCAGTGTCACCTCTTCGCCTGGCTGATTGACCTCGTCCGGTGCCATCCTGGTGCCCACCTAATCACTGGCTAGTGATTCAGAACTTGGTCCCCTCTGCTTACAGGTACTCTTCTTCAACTGATTCAGTCCTTGGATCAGCCCGGAACATCTTCACCGGTCGCCTGCCAGCAACTCTTACTTCAGGCTCCTGGTTCGTCAACGAGGATTCCTGACGACACATGAACCCTATGCAGCCGCAGCCCCTGGGCTAAGTAAACCGAGTACCACTGTGCTCCAGCGTAGATCCACTCTCTAAGTGTCTAGATCCACTTTCGTTTTTGACCTACCTAGTCGGGTTCGCCCGAGAACACTAACTTTTGCATTTACTAGCCTCCATAGACTTTGTCCCGCATTGCGCGTGAGAGTTTCCACTCTGCACACAACGTCCCTAGGCCTCCTGCTTCTAATCTACGTGTTCAGCATTGTAGGCCCAGCATTTCTAAAGTCTCTGAGAGTAATACTTACCTGCTAGTAATTTCGCATTCCACTTTTGTAGTATATGGTTTTTCGTGCCCCTCGGGCATTTGTGTAAATTGTGCGACTTTCAGTATTTCTTTAAGAGCTTTGTATTGTGCTTAGCGCCCTGTCCTCATAAAGAGTCCAGGGCTGTTGTGTTCTAAATAAATATCCTTTTATTTTCATAACAACTTGTGTGGTGTCTTTTCACTTGGTGTTCAAGGGGTATATGTGTTGGTATAACAGCTGGCTTAACACGCCCTCTAGAGTTTAGCCTAAAGACTGCTCTTGTCCATGCTACTAGGACAGCTGTTCTATAAGGTTGACTTACAACCAATCATCAATAAGGGTCGTTTGGACTGATACATAGTGATCACTAGAATAGTGAGCACTGCATATCAGGCCAACTTCTCACAGATCCTTCGATCACTCTGTCCCTTCAGGAGGATCTTCTGTTGCAGCAGCAGGGGAGGGTTCTCCACCAGAACCTGTCAACTCTGTGCCTCCATGCGTGCAGATTGAGTGGTGACAGTTGACATCTTATGACCTTCCTCCCGAACTCTGAAATGTTTTTCAGGCGGCCCTACACTAAGATGGTATACGCCTGCTGTTGGCAGAAATTTGTATTATATTGTACAGAAAGGTCTATTGACCCTCTTTCTGCTTCTGTAGTAGGGGATATCTGTTATAGTCATAATCTACTGAATAGTCCCGCCCATGTGCGTGGACCCCGGCAATCAAAAATAATCTCTTAAGGTGTCAAATCATGCAGAAACTGCAAAGACACTTAAGAGAGAATTTAAAGACAAATAATGCAGCCTATATCCACAGGCTACACTGTCCAGTACTTCAACTAGAAATTCCACCAACAAAAACCACACACAACACAGCCTGCCCAGTTTCTTCCATAGAGAAACTTGCCTCGACCAGTAAAAGACTCTGGAATGATAGAAAGGAAGGCATGGACAGACAAGCCCCATAGGCTGCCATTATGTGGCTTAAATAGGATACTGTGCCTTTAAGAGAACTTTCCAGAACTTTCTCCCAGTATCCCAGAATGCACAGCAGGTCCCTTTTACTTTCAGTTCTTTTTTCCGGCTCCTGCTAACAGGACCCTGGCATTGAGCTCTCCTTTTTTCAAGGGTGTATATTGGATTTAAGCTCACTTTTCTTGTTAAAAGTGTTTGCAATTATACTCTTGGTGTTTTCCTTCTCTCCTGTGTGTGTTTGTCAGGCTTTTAGGGCTCTAAAATGCCTGCTCTTTTCAACAAATGCCCAGCAGGTGGAAGACTGATCCACACGATGTCTGCATTATTTGTCTCCCTGAAGCACATGTCCCTGAAGACTGTGACATCTGCCAGAACCTCTCAGCAAGGACCCTGAGGGGCAGGCTGAAGATTAGGCTTCAAGGCCTGGAAGAGAGACGACTGCAGGCTGCAGGTGGGTCTGGGCAGACTGGGAAGGTTCCATCTGCCTCTGTTGAGGCCTCTGGGAGGCTCCCCAGAGGCAGGAAGACCAGCAAGCGGTCCCGGTCTCCGTCGGCGTCGATTTCATCGACGACAACGTCGAGAGGGATGACGACGGTGTGTTCCCCGTCTCCCTGGCGCTCCGGGTCGAGGCGGCGTGAAGATTCGACGTCGAAGAGCCTGTTTAGGCCTCCGTCAAAACCACTGTCTACGGCGTCTTCGTCGTCGACGTCAAGCTGTCGACGGAGAAGCCACAGGCGTCGGCGCTCGTCGTCGAGGCGATACCGCCGGTCGCCGTCGAGGGGATCCTCGGCGTCGAGGACCTCGAGGAAGAGGACGACGTCGTCGAAGAGGAGTCGACGATCGTCGTCGAGAAAGGAACGGTCGACGTCGCGGAGGCGGCGTTCGGCGTCAAGGAATGGTCGACGTCGCGGAGGCGGTGTTCGGCGTCAAGGAAGGAAAGGTCGACGTCACGGTGGCGACGGTCGACGACTGAGTCGCGGAGGCGACATTCGACACCGGAACAACGACGTTCGGAGTCGAGGAGAAAGAGGTCAGCGTCGAGGAGTCGTTCTCACTCCCCGAAGCGGCGCAGAAGGAGTTCTGGCGCCAGAAGTCACGCTGAGTATGGTGGAGGGCGCCGGAGACGGCGATCACATACTGGAGGGGCTGGTTCGCATTCCCCTCCTCCGAAGAAGTCACCGGGCTCGGTGTACTCGGTGGTATATACACCACCCCGGCCGAAGACGCTTCCTCCTCCTTTACTTAAGGAGAACCCTCCCGTCAACCGGGAGGTCACGCTCTCGCTCCAGGAGGAGGGAGCGATCGTGCCACGGGTCGTCCACGCGGTCGAGACGCCGCCATAGGAGGCACAGATCTCGCTCTCACTCAAGGTCCTCAGGGACCAGGGACTACTCTGCGACTTTGTCGGGATCACCGGACACAAGGGTGTCTCCGGTTGATGACCTGGTGGCGTTTCATGATGTCCTATTGAGACGCGCAGCCAAACTGGGCATATCCTTGACGGTGCCCACGCCCAAGAAATCGGTCACTTTCGAGACACTGCACCAGAAACACCTGTCTCGTCCACTACTACCTCTGGTACTGGGCCTGGAGGAACCGGCCATGGACCTTTTCCTCACCCCTGCGGTGACTAAGGCGGCACCATCGAGATTGCAGAAAAAATACCGGGCTCCCGATTCGGACCCGGCTTTTCTAAGGGTGGAACCTCCTCCGGATTCGGTGATTGTGCCACCACCCCGTCATCCACCGTCCCCACAGACAAAGAGTCTAGATGGATGGATTCAGCTGGATGGAAAGTGTGTGGAACATCAGCGACCTCTATGAAGGCTGCGAGTGCCACGGCTTTGTTGGGATGCTACGACCATGCCCTCTGGGACTCCCTCCAGCAGTTTGCGGAATACTTGCCTAGCGTGAAGCGGGAAGATTTCCAGGAATTGCTAAACGAGGGGATGCTGGTAGCGAATCAAATTATCAGCGGTGCAGCGGATTCATCCCTCTTGGCGGCACATGGCTTTTGCCATGGGATTAACCAGCGACGACACGCCTGGCTCCGCCTTACGTCACTAAAACCAGACGCACAGCAAAGGGTGGCCAATCTTCCATTCTCTGGCGAAACCCTATTTGGGAAACATGCGGATGACGAAATGGCCCGCATGAAGGCGGAGGCCGAAACACTCACGGCTGTGGGTCTAGAGAAGCCTAAAGAAGCGAAGAAATCGTACCGCCCATTCCAACGGCGGTTCGGTGGGCAGGGCAGAGGACGTGGCCAAGCTTCGGGACAGTCGCAGCAACAACAGTTCCGTAAGCCGTTCCAGAAACGCCCGAAGGCCAGCGGAGGCCAGCAGTCGGCACCAGCGACCAAAGGCCCGGCCGGGTCTAGGCCCTGAGCGCTTACTTCGCCCGGATCTGTTACCCACTCCGGTAGGGGGAAGCATTCAATTTTTTCTGGCAGAGTGGAGAAAAATTACTCAGGACAAGTTGGGTGCTGAATATTGTTTGCAATGGATACAGTCTTCGGTTCACCAGCCCGCCTCCAGCAATTCCACCGGTCAGCTCGCAGTTTCAGCTGCGCGAGCTCCAGGCAGAGGCGGATATTCTGTTAAGGAAAAGGGCGATAGAAGACGTACCTCTGTCTCAGAGAGGAAGAGGTCTGTACTCCTGGTTCTTCCTGGTTCGCAAGAAGGACAAGAACGAGTTCAGGCCCATTCTGGACTTGCGACAGGCAAACAGATGGATTTGCAGGGAAAAGTTTTGCATGCTGTCGTTGCACCAGATTTATCCTCAGTTGCAACAGGGAGACTGGCTATGTGCTATAGACCTACAGGATGCGTACTTCCATGTGCCCATTGCACACAAACACAGGAAGTTCCTGCGGTTCCATGTCGGCGCCAATCATTATCAATACACAGTATTCCCATTCGGACTAAAGTCTGCGCCGAGAACATTCTCGAAGTGCATGGCGGTGGTAGCAGCACACCTGAGGAAGAACAAGGTGTTCGACTACCCGTACCTGGACGATTGGTTGATCAAGGCATCCTCCTTCTCGGAAGCTCGAGCACACGTCCAGAAGACGTGCGTTCTCTTGAACAAGCTGGGGTTGCACATCAACATGTCCAAGTCTGTCCCGACTCGGGTCCAATGCATACAGTACTTGGGAGCCTCCATCAATACGCTGTCAGCAAGCGTGTCTCCTTCGGAAGAACGACGATTATCACTCCTTCGGAAGGCTCAGGCTCTTATGACCACTCCATCTACAACAGTGAGGACGGTGTCTTCTCTACTGGGATCCATGGCCTCCTGTATCTTCCTGACGCCACACGCACGGCTGCACATGAGACCGCTGCATGAGTGCTTGGAGGACCAGTGGGATCAGAGGAAAGGATCTTGGTACGACAAGATACGGCTGTCTCTGCATGCTCTTCAGTCTCTGAAGTGGTGGTGTTCAGCGGAGAATCTCCTCAGGGGGGTTCCCTTCCACAAGGACATTCCCACGCAGACTGTCGTGACGGATGCTTCTCTCCAAGGGTGGGGAGCGCACTTCGGAAACCTACAGATTCAAAGAATGTGGTCCCCGATGGAGGTCACGTATCACATCAATTTCCTGGAACTCAGAGCTGTTCACTTGGCACTGAAGGCCTTTCTTCCGTCTTTTCAGACCAACTCTCTGCTTGTACAGATGGACAATACCACCACGATGTATTACCTCAACAAGCAGGGGGGCTCGAGATCACGCACTCTGTCGCAGGAAGCGCAGGCGATCTGGCACTGGCTTCTGGCCAGAGGACTGACGATAACGGCTACCCATCTGCCAGGTGTGCAGAATGTTCAGGCAGATGCGCTGAGCAGACTGATTCAGGAAAACCACGAATGGGTCATAAACGACAAAGTACTAGGAGAAGTCTTCGCAAGGTGGGGGACTCCAGACGTAGATCTGTTCACCACCGCCGAAAACAGCAAATGCCGAGACTTCGCCTCCAGGTACTACCAGCATGGGACGCTGGGGAATGCGTTATGGATCAACTGGTCGAACAGCTTTCTGTACGCTTTTCCACCCATTTCCCTGATTCCGGCGGTACTCATAAAACTGGCCCGGTCCAGGGCTCGGATGATACTCATTGCCCCGGAATGGCCCAGACAGTTGTGGTTTACGGACCTGCTTCACCGGTCTATCCTTCCTCACATTCGGCTGCCGTGCAGGCCGGACCTTCTCACGAAGTTCGCGGGACGGATGTTGCACCCCAACCTCTCGTCTTTGAGTTTGGCGGCATGGCTCCTGGAATAGTGCAATATGGCCATCTAAATCTGCCCGAAGATTGCATAGACATACTGAAGGAATCTAAGAGACCTTCCACTCGGGCTTCCTATGCTTACAAGTGGAAGAGGTTCTGTATCTGGTGTCAGTCCAAAAACTATGACCCGACGACGTGCAAGGAAGACGTCATCCTTCCTTACCTTCTACTCTTGGCGCAGTCTGGCCTTAATGTTCATTCCATTAAGGTTCATCTTGCTGCATTGACTGCCTACAGGAAATGCCCTTCACAGACTTCCTTCTTCCAGATCCCTGTGATCAAAGATTTTTTGGAAGGCTGAAGAAGGTGTTCCCTCCTGTCAGGCTTCCTTTGCCTTCATGGGAATTGAATGTGGTGCTGTCCAGATTGATGAAGGAGCCTTTTGAACCTATTCATAAGGATTTGTTGCAGCACCTATCCTGGAAGGCGGCGTTCCTCGTGGCCATTACATCGGCCCGCAGGGTGAGTGAAATTCAGGCGTTGTGTTGCCAAGAACCTTATACTGTATTTCATGCTGCTAAGGTTGTTATGCGTACTCACCCTAAATTTCTTCCCAAGGTTATTTCTGATTTTCATCTCAACCAGACCATAAATTTGCCTACGTTTTTTCAGAATCCTTCATCTCCAGCGGAAAGGTCTCTACATTCCCTGGATGTTAGGAGGGTGTTGAAATTTTATCTGGATAAAACCAAAGATATTCGTAGGTCAGACCAATTATTTGTCAATTATGGATCGGTCAGGACGGGTCTTGCTACCTCTAAGCAGTCCATCTCTAGGTGGAATGTGTCCTGCATACAGTTGTGTTACCAAAAAGCTAATAAGACCTTAGGGGGTAAACCTAAGGCTCATTCCACCAGGGGAAAAGCTGCCACGACAGCTTTACTCCGTAATGTTCCGATTGCAGAGATCTGCAAGGCGGCCACTTGGAAGTCGGTTCATACCTTTGCTAAGCATTACTGTCTGGACACTAATGCCAGGGCAGATGCTCAGGTTGGGCAGGCTTCGCTGCGGAATTTGTTCGCACAATAGTGGTGTAATTTTCTTTTCTCCACCGCCGCTTTGGTATGGGGATGGGCTTGCCATTCTATTCACTAGATTATAACTATACACAGAGATCCCCTACTACAGAAGGAGTAGTTTCTGTCCTGTAACTCCAGTTCTGTAGTGGGGGTATCTCTGTTATAGTCATAAGCGCCCGCCCTCCTCCCCGGTGGAGATAAATATTCATGTAGGAATGCTACAGGTCTGGCGTGCTACACCTTCAAAAAGAACTGAAAGTAAAAGGGACCTGCTGTGCATTCTGGGATACTGGGAGAAAGTTCTGGAAAGTTCTCTTAAAGGCACAGTATCCTATTTAAGCCACATAATGGCAGCCTATGGGGCTTGTCTGTCCATGCCTTCCTCTCTATCATTCCAGAGTCTTTTGTTATGTTATGTTATGTTATTTGGATTTTTTAAGCGCACAGCTGCCCCAGCTAAGGGGCGTCCTGGCGCTGTAACTGGAAAAGGTAACATAACTAATAACACAGAAAAAGTAAGGAGTGATTAATAAGACAGAGGAAAGAAATGAGTTTTGACAGCTTTCCTGAAAGCAAGAAGGTCATCCAAAGAGCGAATGTAGGCAGGAAGTACGTTCCATAGTTTACTGGTAGAGGCAAGTTTCTCTATGGAAGAAACTGGGCAGGCTGTGTTGTGTGTGGTTTTTGTTGGTGGAATTTCTAGTTGAAGTACTGGACAGTGTAGCCTGTGGATATAGGCTGCATTATTTGTCTTTAAATTCTCTCTTAAGTGTCTTTGCAGTTTCTGCATGATTTGACACCTTAAGAGATTATTTTTGATTGCCGGGGTCCACGCACATGGGCGGGATTATTCACTAGATTATGACTATAACAGAGATACCCCCACTACAGAACTGGAGTTATAGGACAGAAACTACTCCTTCTCTTTCTACTGTCATTTTGTTCATTCTGACCCTTGCCCAAAAGGACTTTGTTTTGAGAACTCTCAAGGATTACCTTTCTGCTCTGGCTACTTTTTTGGGACTGCCAGACCAGCCCTCTCTCTTCAAATCATTCTCCCACTTGCCCCGCAATACTGGAACCAACTCCCAATCCATCTACGCCAATGTACCAACTTCCTGGTTTTCAGAAAGTTGCTGAAAACTGCACTGTTCTAAACTATCTCCCTGGGTCGGTCACTAGCAGTCACAGCGTAGCAGTCACAGCGTGGAGATACCCCGATGAGGGTGATTCTGGCACTATAGAAATCACATAAATAAAAATAAATAAATAAATCTCCCTTTGTACCTAGATTTCTGAAAGGGCTGAATGACCTGTTTGCACCTACCCCCTTTGTTATGCCGCACTTGGACCTTAATGTGGTCCTAACCTATCTGATGTGTGCTCCCTTTGAGCCTTTACACAATTGTCCCCTCCAGCTGTTGACCATCAAAACAGCCTTCTTCGTGGCGACTACATCGGCCCGGAGGGTTAGTGAGTTGCAGGTGTTATCTTGCTCACCTCCTTATCTTATGTCCTTTTCGGACAAGGTGGTGCTTTGCACCCGGGCATGTTTTTTACCAAAGGTTGTGACCCCTTTCCAACTGAATCGGTTTATCACATTGCCATCCTTCTTTGCTCCCCGCATCCTTCTAAGGAAGACGAACGTCTCCACTGACTGGACCCAAAAAGAACATTGCCGTTCTACCTTGACCGCACAAAAGAGTTCCGGGTGGAATTGCAACTCTTTGTGGGGTACGTGGGAGCGAAGAAGGGAATGGTAGTGCACAAAAGGACCATATCTCGCTGGGTCGATCTCTACATCAAGATCTGTTATGCCCTGGCAAAGAAGCAGCGCCCCGAGGGATTAAGGGCCCATTCCACTAGGGGAAAGGCTATGACTACGGCCTTGGCTCAGGGGGTCCCAGTCCAAGACATATGTCAGGCAGCAACATGGGTATTGTTGCACATGTTTGCAAAGAACTATTGCCTGGACGGTCGGGTCCTCAGGGATGGGCACTTTGCCTGCTCGGTCCTGCAGGACTTCCTAGTATAGGATATTAGTCTTCAGCCCACCGCCGGGATGGTATTGCTTGGGTATCTAATTCAAAGGTAAGGAATCTGCAGCTAGAAGTCTCTATCAGATGAACAAGTTACTTACCTTCAGTAACGCATTATCTGGTAGAGACGCTATCTAGCTGCAGATTCCTTACAGCCCCACCCATGCCATCCCAATTTGCGGATTAATATTGCAAGGCTAGTTTTACTCCCCTTTTCAGTGCCCTAGTTTTGCACATGACTATGTCAGTCACTTTGTGGCTCTGATCTTCTGATGTGGAAAAATCGAAAAGTACTGACGTCCGCGCGCCGGGGTGGTGCCTATATAGACACGGCGACTTCGTAACCAATGCGGCCGACTACATCACGCGGAGCCGAATGTAGCCACCCAACACAGCGCGCAAGGGGTATTGCCCAGCAAAGGCTTCCGGATCCAGCCTGATGCCTGCGAAATTCAAAGGTAAGCAATCTACAGCTAGATAGTCTTTACCAGATAATGCGTTACCGAAGGTATGTAACGTGTTCATCTATGCCACTCTATTCTGCTCTGCACCACTGTATTCCACGCCACTCTATTCGGCGCCACTCTACTCTGCCCCACTCTACACAACTGATACTGGTAGGGCAGATGCACAGCTGGTTTGAATGATTTAATGAATTTCTCAACTTTCTAGGTGCTCCATAAGTAAAGTCAAGTGTCCCACGACGTCAATTACAATGTACTACAACTGTGAGACCAGTGAGCCACTGGTCCCATCCTTATGTGCACACAATTTCTCCTCTCCAAGAATAGAGGATTCACACACCGCTTTAAGTGTTCAAATATTTGCTGTTTTTATTCTAGAAATGATTTGCAAAAGGTCTCCATATTATATATTTGATATTCGTTTTTTAGTCCAATTTCAACATATAACACAATCCTTTAAACAGATCCAATGCATTTCGGGCCCATTATTCGGCCCTTCATCAGGGAATGGACACTATAAACATAAAACATAAACAAACAACCTGTCAGTAATTGTTATATATAAGTATGTGCATAACGGGGTATGTGCAGCTGATTACAAGGGGATTTGTGCTATAGCTACGTGTGGGGTTAGGTTGTCACCTTAAAAAAACCTCCATACCCGTGTGAAAGTCAAGGTTTGTGAAACGGCTCTTACGTGTCGTTTGTGTGCACATAAGGATGGGACCAGTGACTCACTGGTCTCACAGTTGTAGTCCACTCTACACAACGCCACTGCACTCTACAACGCTCTATTCTGCAGGACTGCACTCTCCGCGCTGAACTCGATGCCACCCTACTTTGCACCGCTGCACCCTACACCACTGTACGCTATGCCACTCTACACCATTACACTCCACACCACTGCACTCTACACCAATCTACTCTGCACCACTACACTCTATGCTACTATACTCCACTCTATGCCACTCTACTCTACAACATTATGATCTGTCACTTTACTCTGCACCACTCTTTTACTGCATTCTGCACTACTTTACCCCATTGAACTCTACACCAATGTCTCCTTGCCACATACTCTACTCTACTGCACTCTACAATACTCTACACTGCACTCCACAGAACTTTGTCACTCTACTGTGCACCACTGACCTCTATGCCACTTTACTCTGCATCACTCTACTGTATGTCAATGCACTTTACGCCACTACACTCTAAGCCACTCTAATCTACTGTGCAGCACTGCACTCTGACACTGCACTCTATGCCACTACGTTCTACGCCTCTATACTCTACTATGCACCACTCTACTGTCTGCCAGTGCACTGTACCTCACTATGTTATGCATCACTGCACTCTTCGCGACTGCAGTCTAGGCCACTCCTCTCTACTCTGCACCTTTCCACTCCACCTTGTGCCAATCCGCTCTGCACCACTCTACTCTATGATACTACACTGTCACTTCACTCTACCCTGAACCACTCCACTCTGCCATGCACTACTCCACTCTGTTCCCCTTTACTCTGAAACAATCTACTCTATTCTCTGCACTCTGCCACTGCACTCTACACCAGTCTGTGCCTCTCCACTCTATGCCACTGCACTCTATGCTGCGCCACTCTACTCTAAACCACTCTACTCTAAACCACTCTACTCTAAACCACTGCACTCTATCTACGCCACTACTCTGCTCCATTGCACTTTACACCATTATACTCTCCAACACTAAACACCACTTCATGCTGCGCCACTCTACGTCATTGCCCTGTGTGTCCGTGCACTTTAGGCCACTCTGTTCTATTCTGTACAACTGTAACCTACAACACTGCTTTATGCACCCATCTACACTACTGCACTTTTCGCCACTGAACTCAATGCCACTCTACTCTGCACCACTTCACTCTGTCAATCTACACCATTACGCTTTACACCAGTCTACTCTGCACCCCTGCACTGTATCTATCATACTCTGCAACACACTACACCACTGCACTCTATGCCACTCTACTCCAAAACACTATACTCTGTCACTTTACTCTGCACCTTCTCTGTCACACCACTCTTCCCTATGCCACTCCACGCCATTCTAGTCTATGCTGCTGCACTGTACCCCACTGCACTTAATGCCAATGCACTCTACACTACTTTACTCAAAACCAATATACTCTTCACCATTACATTCTACACCAATCTACTCTGCACCACTGCACTGTACACCACTATACTCTACTCTGCAACACTCTATGCTGCTCTACACCATTACACTCTGCGTTACTTTACTCTGCACCACTCTAAGCCACTGCCAGTGGCGTATCTAGACCTTAGTCCGCACAGGATGGTCCCTGCGTTTGCCACCATGAGGCGGGCGTATTGAAGAGCGGGGGAGGATGGATTTCTAGAATTGTTTTTAATTTTTTTTATTTTTCAAAAACCTTTATTTGAGAAAATTGCACAGTACAATTACATAGTTCCACAAATGTGACAGATTAGGCACCTCAATAAATTGCAGCACAGTAGAGATAATTACACATCAGTGTGACAATGGAGACAATGCCATGAAGGGTTACCAGAAACTCATTGAGGGGGCAAAAGCAAACAAGCAGGGGGAGCATCAAACATAGAAGGGGTAGGCAAGGGGGGTGGGAGGGACGTGGACCGAAAAGGAATAGCTTATGGACCAACACCAGCAGCCGCCACGGGCGGGGAGCTGGCAGGGAGCGCGGGAGAGGCCGCTGATCGCTGAAGGTCACGGCTGTAGAGGTAGGTAACGAGTGAGCCCCATATATCCAGTGGACGGGATTTGGCTGGCAGGAGATACCAGAACTCAGACAGAAGGTTTGGCAGCGGGATGCGTCTTCAAGCCAGAGAGGCACCTTGGGCGCTGGCTTGCAGCCCCAGCACATAGAGACCCTGCGCCTCGCCCGAACCAACAGCTTGGCAGTCAAACGGCCGGAGGCGTCCGGGCAAAATTTAACGAAGCCCAAGAGGCAGATCACGGGATCAGATTGGAGTGGTGAAGAGGTGATTTCGGAGATAGTTGCACAAACCTCCTGCCAATATGCCGAGACTCGGGGGCATAACCAGGCGAGATGAGCAAAATAAGCCCCGGGCACGGAGAAGTGCAAGCATCTATCACTGGCCACAAGGCCTAATCTGTGGAGTTGGGCGGGAGTGCGATATAGCCAGTGTATGTATTTGAAGTGTATCAGACGCAAGCGATAGTTGGGGGAAAGGCGTTTAATCTGAGTGCAACAATACAGCCAATCCACTTGTAAAATCTCAATGCCCAGGTCCTCGCCCAATGCAGTGCGCGCCCGATCGGTGGAAATGGCGAGGCCGCTAGTGTGTAAGCATAGATGTTAGTAACCAATTTCTTTGGAGAGGAAAAAGCGTAGAGCATATCAAGAGAGGCCAGCAAGGGAGGAGGTTGGGGAAAAGAGGGATGAAGCTGACCCGATTCAAAGGATTCATTATACATAGCAGCAAGATGTGGGATCAGTAGAGGAGCAAATGCCTTATAAAAGGAGGCCGGCAGTGTAGGGCAGAGCTAGCTCGCGACGAAGATGGCCGCTTGAGCCGAGAGCTCCTATATCCCGCTGCTATATTTGTTAATTATCCTCCATCTGTGACCAACCCTTACTGAGAAACAGTAATCTACGGCCCCCTAGGGTTGCACAGCGTTGGCGGAGCGAGGCGCGACTCTTCTGGTTGCCCCCGGAGCGAGATACGGCCCATCGTCGGTGCCGGGCTGATCGACCTCGGACGCCGGAGCTGCTCTGAGGCTGACGTAGTGCGGCGACCCACCTCTCGCCGGGGAGGCTACGTCTAACCCCTGGGGATGAGCCGCTGTGGAGACCTACTGCTGCGGGACCGGCCTGGTGTTATGGGGCATGGCCGTCTGCGTCCCTGTCTGCTGGCTCTCTATGCCCCCGTTGCTTGTGACACACAGGGAAAGTGCGGTGGAGGCGAGCCCGCTGTAAATCGAAGGCCGACGCTGAAGAAGGAGCGGAGCCCACGCAGCCTCAAATGACTCCCGGACGCTCTGGGTACTGGTAGGTGCGTCCCTGCTGACACTGGGTCCCCTGGAGGTTTCTTCTGACATTCCTGAGCGGCGATCCCGTGAGTAAAGACCTCCCGCCAGGCTGTTGAACTTTGCGGGCCTTCCAGCCGGAACCTGCTCTGCGGTCTGGGCCCTTTCTCCACCTGGATGTGTTGCCCACAAATTACTTTTAGTGTGCCTGTGGGGGTGTAGCTGCACACTGCATCATCTACCCCTGCTGGGTCCTGCGGATTTTGGTGAGTCGCCCGCACGAAGACCGCCTTTTTACGCTGAGCGCCCGACAGCACCCACTAGCTGATAATGCCCTGGGTGGAGGCTGATCAGCTCTGAAATACATTACGCTTGCACTATTGCCTGGCGGAGGTGCGGCGGGCGCCGAACAACGGGTTTGCCACTCTCTACCTACATGGCGGCTGGATAGCGGGCGCTGGCTGTTATCTGAGGCCCCTGGATAGCCCCCTGCAAGTCATTGCCAGCGGACTGCCACGGTGCGGTCCCACTGGCAGACAGATGAACCTGTCTGGAGGTGGACAGGGTGACCCCTGCTACTGGAACACTGGGCTGCGAGCCTGCATATCGAGAAGACTATAACGCGCCGCCATTTTGTGATAACCACGCTTGCATCACTGTGTGGAAGCCCTCCTTCAAGGGGATCAGAAAATAGGTCCTGGTTGGGCTGGGCACCCTCACCGGACCCCCCGCAGCCACTGTGGCTGTGACGCGACACTGACGTTGCTTCATCCCTAACGCACGTGCGAAGATTTGAAAGCGGAACGGCATCCACAGGAAGTCAGGATAGGGCAAGTGGACAGAACGCAACCGAAGTTGTCGTTCGACCAGAAGCGGTCCAAGTCCAGTGAGGCCACAGTAGAGGACGAAGCCGGAAAACAGGACCAAACCGTTGAACAGCGCCAGGACATCCGCGGACTAATATTGACTATGGAATAGAATCTTCAAGGCGGTATCTCCTCCCTGGGCACCAAGATAGATGCCTTATCCTACAGGATGGACCGCATGGCCCAAAGGCTGGACAAGCATGCGGAAAGGCTCGACATGTCGGAGCGCAGATTGACAGAGGCGGAGGAAGCCCAGACTGACTGCCCTCAATACTGAACATAACAGCTGGGCAGGGTCCTTCAAGTCCTACAGGACAAAACAGAGGACCTGGAAGCCCTTTTCAGGTGGTGTAATCTACGTTTCACGGGCCTTCCGGAATCTACACCAACAGGTAACATGGAGCTCTTCACGGAAAGGCTCCTGAAGACTTTGCTGGGCGATTCCTCGTTCTCCAGTATGTTTGTGGTGGAGAGAGAGCTCTGATCACTTGGTCCGAAGCCAGCGCGGGAGCTACCCCCAGGCCAATTATAGCGAAATGGCTTAATTACAGATATCGAGATGTCGGGCTGAAACTGGCCCGGGAGAAACCACCACTACGCTTTGAGGGGTCGACGATATCACTGTTCCCGGACTTCATGGTTAGAGTCCAAGAAGCACGACGCCTGTTCGCCCCCATGAAGAGACAACTCCGTGAACTTGGAGCAGACACACATCTTTACTGATCTGAAGGCCCTACAGAAGGTGTTTAAAGACTGGTTGAAAGAGAAGCGGCTACACCCGGAACAACACCTAGATGAAGCGACAGGTGGCCCTATGGATGAACAGGACTAATTACGCCATGGTGACACTAACTGATGAGTATTATCTGATATTACAGGGGGGAGGGATTACTGTTCCATTAGTACTGTGTCTGGGATGAAGGATTTCTGTCCCTTGCATATGTGGCCCCAACTGGCTTGCCTTATGACTGCCTAACGGAGATACACTTTCCAAGGGGAGGGACATAACAAAGGGGCTGTCACCTAGCTTTAGATTTGTGTGCTGCTAACAGATTTTATGCACCCTTAGCGGGCTGAACTTCTTATGGAGTGATACTCAGGGCTGGGGTCCTGATTACCTCAGTGCCTCCTAGGGGCCTGCTGGGCTATGTTACCCTACACCATTACACAGTTGCAAGTTTTCCTAGTGGTGGGGTGCGGAGTATGGCCTTCTATGGGTCTTCCACTCTTACTGTTGAGCGAGCTACATCCACCCCTGTGTGTACCACACTGGGGATGTGTTTTGTTGTTTGGGAATGGGTGGGTTTTCCGTTTGGGGTGGAGGGGTGGTATCGCAGCCAAGTTGGGGTTGGGCAGGCGTGGAAGGAGGTTGGGGGGGTTTGTTACTTGATTTGACGCAATGTTTACATGCACAATTTGCCTCTACGTGCTGCGTTATTTGTGGGTTGGAGTTACAAGGGGCAGGCCTCCTTGCATTTGGCCTGATGTGGGTGGGGGGTGGGTGCATGTTGAAATTGTTTCTAGACGTATTCCTTGACATGACAATCCATGATATGTGGCTTTATTGTTACGTAGCCCTGATGAGATCGATTTTGCTGCCTCTAAGCTGCATACTCTCTCATGACAGATACACTGCTGACTAGCCATGACAACTCTCACTTGGAATGTACGTGGCCTTAATGACTACAGGAAGGTCCGTAAAATTCTGAGCTGTCTATACAGACATAAGATCGACATGGCCCTCTTACAGGAGACACATCTTCACCCCGATTGTCCCATTTTGCGTACTATGAGGCTGCTGGGCAATGTGCATGCCGCAGGCTTCACTTGTCATGCCAGTGGGGTCCTGACGTGGGTAGACCCGAAGACATTGATCTCACTGACGCCCTTGGAAACAGACCGGGAGGGTAGGTTTGTCCTTTCTAAATGTTGTGGGAAGGGATTAGTACTGTTTCTTTTAAATGTCTATGGCCCTAATTTTAACCATCCAGACTTCTATACTAACTTGACAACTCTGATCTAACCATACGCACAGGAGCAGATTTTGTGGGGGGCGAATTTTAATTTTGTTAGAAACCCGGCTTTAGACAGTTCGGATGGCCCCGACAGATACCCCTCAGAGTGGTGGAGACGTCCTTGATAAGGTTCAACATGTGTGATGTGTGGCGGCACAGACATACGAGCCAGGGTGGGTATACACATTATTATGCGTGTCCTAATGTCCACACCATAATTGACTACTGGTTTGTTTCAAGACACTTATCTCAGCACATTCATACATGCACGATCCTACCATGCACCTACTCTGACCATTCGCCACTGCTATTAACACTTGCTTCCCCCAAGAAGCAAATCCCCCCCATTCCTATGGCGCTTCCTGCCTTACTCCCTCCTTGATACGTTTTTTAAAGAAGAAATTGCTACTGCCATCGAGATGTTTTTTTTTAGGTTACCGTGGGGTCAGTTGACTCCTTCCACACTGTTTGGGAGGCTTTTGAGGTGTATATCAGGGGGTAACAATTTCTAAACACGCGGGGGTTCTTACGTCAGTTCGAAATAGGTTGGCGGCTTTGGAACGTAAACTGAAAGACCTGGAAGTTTCCTGTGTGGTGAACCAGAGCGACAAACTCACCCTAGAACTAGCGCAGACACTCCGGGAATATCATGAGGAGGCAGATGCAGAAATTAAACACCTTGGTAAATACGCCACTGCCCGAACATACGGTGACAGCCAACGGCCGGGGACGGTTCTCGCACAACTTCTTAGGCAACGCAGGGACAGAACCGCAATGCCAGACATCAGACAACCATCTGGGCCCCCCGCAAAAGTGAGGCCCAAGTGTCGGAGCAATTTCGAAAGTACTATGCGGACCTTTATTCCTCCTGCGGCTGCAGCCCTGATGACCACATACTAGACTACCTCACTCACATTGAGCCGCCTTGGCTGTCCAACTTGCACCGTGAGTTCCTAATGCGACCGATTGAGCGGGAAGAAATAGTCTTAGCCCTCTCAGATATGAGAGCTGGTAGCGCGCCGGGGTGTGACGGTCTCACTGTTGCCTTCTATAAGGCGTTCATGGACCTACTATTACTGCACTTACTTACATTTTTTGAGAACATATGCACCTCAGGAACAATGTCACTGACTGTGCAAGAGGCGATTCTCGTAGCTATACTCAAGCCGGGGAAACTCCGGATGAGTGCGCCTCGTATTGACCTCTGTCCCTCATCAATGTGGACGCAAAAATCTTTGCGAAGCTGGTCACCAATCGTTTAGCCCCACTTGTCACTACCTTGGTAGCACCGGAGCAGGCTGGATTTGTGCCTAGTAGAAACCGCCTAGTGCCTAGTAGAAACGCGTACCATTTTTGCTGCCTTACAACACATGCAACCGGAAGTTACGGCTATTGCGGTCTTTTTGGACACGGAAAAGGCCTTCGACTCTGTCGAATGGCCCTTCATGAGACAGGTACTTAGCCGCATAGGGGTTGGGGCGGTTTTTCTGCAGCTCCTTGCTTCACTGTACTCCTCTCCCACAGCGCGTGTCCGGATTGGCTCCCTGGTCACTGACTCCATACAAGTCTGCAGGGGCACGAGACAGGGCTGCCCCCTATCAGCAATACTATACGCCCTGACGGCAGAGCCCTTGGCTTGCGCCCTATGGGAGTATCATGGTCAGAGGGGCATTCGTTTCCCAAACTACAGTTTAATTCTTTCTACATATGCGGATGACACGCTTATTTATGTCAGAGACCCTGATACCAACTTCTCTCCGGTTTTGCGCGAAGTTGTCCTCTTCGGCTCCCTATCCGGGATAAAAGTCTACTGGAACAAATCCATCATGTTCCCCCTTACCCCGGTCACGGTTCGCTTTGAGCCGGAATACCCCCTACAATGGACCACAGACGCAGTGCGATACTTGGGGATCAGGTTGCATACTGACTCAGAGGTTGTCCTCAGGGAGAACTACGGAGTTGCTAACTCCAAGCTGGAGGAGGATGTTGACAGGTGGGTGTGTCTCCCTTTATCTCCCAGTTTCACTTATGAAAATGATTGTCCTACTGCGCTTCCTCTTTCTCTTTACTAACATACCCATGGTTCTGTCCAGGATATTCTTTCATCGCCTTCACTCCTTAATGGTGCGCCTGGCCTGGGAGGGTAAGCAGGCACGCGTTGCTTGGAAGATACTGACATTGCCATACACGATGGGGGGCCTTGGAGCTCCCGACTTGGAATTATATTATAGAGCTGTTCAACACTATCATGCATATTACTGGATACATGGACCCCCTGACATTCCCCACATACTGATTGAAACCATAGTTGCTGCCCCAGGCCTCTTCCACCTTTGCTGTTTGCGCCCCGTGATAGACGCACAGGTATAATGGATTCTTTAAGCTCGGTCACACACGCTTGGCATTATATACTGGATGCCCAGGCCGGTAATATACTGTATACCCCAATAGCCCGCCTTGATTGGTGCCACTGGCTTGCTCCGTGTAGGGGGGTCATAACCGCATTGCAGACACTAAACGTACATACCGTGGGAGACCTCTTTGCAGACGGCACTGCCCGCTCCTGGGAGGATGTCTCAGAGGGGGAAGTAGTACTGACGCCCCTTGCGCAATTCCAGTTTCACCGACTTAGACATGCTCTCAGGGACTTACTGGGGGAGGATATAGTGGAGCCCCCTGAGGTTTTGAATCTGACCGCTGTTATTAAAGCACAATCACCCGCTAAACTAGTGTCCAGAATATATCACATCACACTGTCTGCTAGAGGAGGCGACTACACCAAACCGCGATTGGCATGGCAGCGAGATTTGCTGGTGGACCTGATGATAAGTAGCTCTACTGCTGCTCGAGCACTAAATGAATCTCGCTCAACGGACGCCATAGACGTCCATCACCACCCCCTATTGTACCGCTTTTGGCTGCCATAAGTGTGGCAGGGTATGCTCAGACGTGAGTCCCTTGCTTACTTTGCCACTGGATTCAAGCAAGCCGGGCTGAAGACGGCTGGAATGCCAGAAACCGGTCCTCGGAAGCTTGTTTCCGGTCTAGGGAAGACATGGCTTGGTAGTTCGGGCTGGACTGTTCTCATGAGGCACAGGGTCAGACTGATTTGCATATAGCCATGTCTGAACTGGGGTGGCAGAGTGGGCTAAAGAACGGTGATGGATTAAACTCAGATCTTTTGACTGGGTGTGAGTGTTTGATTGATTCAGATGCTCCGTCCATCACCACCCCCTTTTATACCGCTTTTGGCCGCCATAAGTGTGGCAGGGTATGCTCAGACGTGAGTCCCTTGCTCATTTTGCCACTGGATTCAAGCAAGCCGGGCTGAAGACGGCTGGAATGCCAGAAACCGGTCCTCGGAAGCTTGTTTCCAGTCCAGGGAAGTCATGGCTTGGCAGTTCGGGCTGGACTGTTCCCATGAGGCACATGGTCAGACTGATTTGCATATAGCCATGTCTGAACTGGGGTGGCAGAGTGGGCTAAAGAACGGTGATGGATTAAACTCAGATCTTTTGACTGGGTGTGAGTGTTTGATTGATTCAGATGCTCCGTCCATCACCACCCCCTTTTGTCCCAGAATATATCACATTACACTGTCTGCTAGAGGAGGCGACTACACCAAACCGCGATTGGCATGGCAGCGAGATTTGCTGGTGGACCTGATGATAAGTAGCTCTACTGCTGCTCGAGCACTAAATGAATCTCGCTCAACGGACGCCATAGACTTGTATACTTTAAATTCCTAAACAGGGTTTACTACACGCCGGAACGATTATATCGTTATGGGCTACGCGAGGGACCTCAGTGTGAAAGATGTGGGGAGCAAATCGTTGATTTCTTTCACATAGCCTGGGTGTGCCCGGAGGTTGCTCGCTTCTGGGGAGATGTTTTCACTGAAATTAATTGTATCACGGATATGAGGCTAACTCCAGACCCAGTCCTAGCCTTGCTGGGGTATTCATATCCTCTCCCTAAAGCACACAGACGTCTAGTGGACATGGCATTCCTCTTGGCTAATAAATTTGTTGCTCTTTGTTGGCTTTGTGGCCCGACACAGTGGTCCAGAGACATGATGTACTGTTGCACCCAGACAGAAAAATATAGCGAGTTACTACCACCCCGCAATAGACCAAAAAGCTTTTGAACCTTGTATATAACAAGACGGATGACCCCGGCAGCTGCTGGATCATCTGACGACGCTCCACCCCCGCGACAGCTTGCCCCATTGGCCACGATTATACTTTCTAGCGTATCTCCCTGTTTGATGCTGACCAATTAGTCTCCCATGTTACTGCCCTTCAAGGTAAAGGCATAGACGAGAGAGAGCTATTTGTCATTCTGGGTGCGGAACCTCCCAAATGGTTGCTGTACTGTCTTTTCATTTCGGGATGGTGCGACGATGTATGTTCATTTGACTGTCACATGCCGATAATAGTGTGTGGAATATGTCATTGTCATTATTTTCTTGTTGCTTTGTTTTTTCTCTGTATAAAATCTCAATAAACATATTAAAAAAAATGTTTTAAAAGGAGGCCAGCGGAACCCGAGGCCTTGTCACCTGGCATACTGTTTATGGCTGCTAAAATCTTCTCCTTAGAAAAGGGTTCATCCAAGTATTCCCGATCTGCATTCCTAAGCCACAGAAGTTGCAGAGTGTCTAAGAATTAGTCAAGTACTTCACGAGGCGGGACCAAACCGGCTGTATGGAGTTGTGTGTAGAATGCAGTGAAGCACGCTTTCATGTCTTCGGGGGAGGTGGTGCAGGATGGCCCACCATCTTGCAGGGCAGTAATATACGATGATGCGCGAAGCCTACTAAGGAGATTAGCCAAAGTTTTACCTGGACGGTCACCCCCACCGAATCGACGCGCTCTCGCCTCTCTACCGAGAAAAGACAGTTCCCTATTAGCCTCGTCGGAGAATTCAGTAAGCTTCTTGCATATCTGGGCAAGTGTGTCAGCGTTGAGGCGTTGGGCATGGGAGGCGTCTAGCAATTTAATCTCCCTTTCAATCTTATCCAGAGTACCACGGATGGAGTGCAAAACACCGGATTGCTTAGAAATGCATTCCCTGTGGATAACTGCCTTTAAGCCTTCCCAAAGCATAGACGGGGAATCCACCGACCCCCTCAGTGAGCTCAAAGTAATTCACAATTGCGGTCTGTATCTCATCACAGAATACCGAATTGCGGAGTGCTTTAGAAGGGAGCCGCCATGTGAAAGCACGCAAGGATAGTGGGGGAAACGAAGCGATAAGCAGATGGGAGTGTGGTCAGAGAGTGCGTGCCATATGGTCTACTGAGCTCATTCAAACTAGTGCGTCCGGGGTGGTGATTAAGTATGGGCGGAAAATCTGTTACGCTCGCGGATTTTCCGGATTTTCGTTAAATTCGCAATCCGCGAGATTTGCGAATTTCCCGCAAAAGCCGCACGCAGCGGATTTTTTTTTTCTTGGTGATACAATTTTGCGGCGTGCGGCGTTTATCATCGTTTGCCGAGTTGTTTTTCTCGATATTTTGCGAGTGCTGCGCCATTTTGGATCTTGCTGCGGGATCCCGCGGGAATTTGGCAAGCGCGATTACGTAATCGCGGCTTGCCAACTTTTGCAGCGAGCGTTTGTCAACGCGAGTACGCCGAGATCACGTCTCGCGGTACTTCGCAATTGCGAGATTTGAGATGCGGCGAGCAGCAATAATCTCGCACACGCGAAAATATAAAATTTGCAATTCTGCACAAGAAATCCACCAGCAAGCAGCATAAACCTTCTTGAAATGATGATTTTTATCTGAATAACTCCTTAGGTTGACATTTTCCTGCACTTTTTTTGCGAGGAGTCCATTTTGGGGAGGGGGGGAGGGGGGTGGGAGGAAGGAAGTGCCCCACAGTCTTAAACTTCCTGTTCCTGTCTAGCAGGCTCCTCCCAGTGCTTTGTCCATCTCCTGGTCACTTTTCATTTGGATCTGGAGCTGGAAGGATTACTTTTTGTGGATGCTGCTGGATATTTGGATTTGAGGCCTTTTTGACTCTTTTTGGATCACTTTTGGATTAGAAATTTTACAAGTAAGTTTGTTTGGGGCATTACAGTTGATGCAACTACAATTTTGGAATTTTCGATTTTTGGGCTGTTTTGGGGCCTTTTGCCCAGGGGTACTCAGTGGTGGGTGGACTGAGTCTTTCTGTGGGGTGCCTTGAACTTAAATATCATGGAGGGCATGGATGGATTGGGATTGTGCTGATTTTGCAGTGATTTTCGTTTTTTGGGGCTGTACTTGTGGCCTTTTCACTAGGGGTATTGAGTCTAGCATGGGCCTAGTCTTTCTGTGGGGTGTCTTGAACTTAAACATCATGGAGGGCATGGATGGAATGGGATTGTGCTGATTTTTCAGTTATTTTCGTTTTTTGGGGCTGTACTTGTGGCCTTTTCACCAGGGGTATTGAGTCTAGCATGGGCCTAGTCTTTTTGTGGGATGTCTTGAACTTAAACATCATGGAGGGCATGGATGGAATGGGATTGTGCTGATTTTTCAGTGATTTTCGATTTTTGGGGGTGTTCATGGGGAGGGACAGGCCATGTGGCTGGGGGCCATTTTGAGTGCTGCTACAGGCCCTGGCCATGTGCAGGGAGGCAAGTGGCCATTTTGAATGTAGGCATTGTTGTTAGGCCTGCAACCATTTTGCCTACTTTCCAACCTTTATGCCCAGGGGTAGTGAGTCTTGCATGGGCCTAGTCTTTCTGTGGGTTGTCTTGAATTTAAACATCATGGAGGGCATGGATGGAATGGGATTGTGCTGATTTTTCAGTGATTTTCGTTTTTGGGGGCTGTACTTGTGGCCTTTTCACCAGGGGTATTGAGTCTAGCATGGGCCTAGTCTTTTTGTGGGGTGTCTTAAACTTAAACATCATGGATGGCATGGATGGAATGGGATTGTGCTGATTTTTCAGTGTTTTTCGATTTTTGGAGGTGTTCATGGGGAGGGACAGGCCATGTGGCTGGGGGCCATTTGTGAGTGCTGCTACATGCCCTGGCCATGTGCTGGGAGGCAAGTGGCCATTTTGAATGCAGGCATTGTTGTTAGGCCTGCAACCATTTTGCCTACTTTTCAACCTTTATGCCCAGGGGTAGTGAGTCTTGCATGGGCCTAGTCTTTCTGTGGGGTGTCTTGAATTTAAACATCATGGAGGGCATGGATGGAATGGGATTGTGCTGATTTTTCAGTGATTTTCGTTTTTGGGGGCTGTACTTGTGGCCTTTTCACCAGGGGTATTGAGTCTAGCATGGGCCTAGTCTTTTTGTGGGGTGTCTTGAACTTAAACATCATGGATGGCATGGATGGAATGGGATTGTGCTGATTTTTCAATGTTTTTCGATTTTTGGGGGTGTTCATGGGGAGGGACAGGCCATGTGGCTGGGGGCCATTTTGAGTGCTGCTACAGGCCCTGGCCATGTGCTGGGAGGCAAGTGGCCATTTTGAATGCAGGCATTGTTGTTAGGCCTGCAACCATTTTGCCTACTTTTCAACCTTTATGCCCAGGGGTAGTGAGTCTTGCATGGGCCTAGTATTTCTGTGGGTTGTCTTGAATTTAAACATCATGGAGGGCATGGATGGAATGGGATTGTGCAGATTTTTCAGTGATTTTCTTTTTTGGGGGCTGTACTTGTGGCCTTTTCACCAGGGGTATTGAGTCTAGCATGGGCCTAGTCTTTTTGTGGGGTGTCTTGAACTTAAACATCATGGAGGGCATGGATGGAATGGGATTGTGCTGATTTTTCAGTGTTTTTCGATTTTTGGGGGTGTTCATGGGGAGGGACAGGCCATGTGGCTGGGGGTCATTTTGAGTGCTGCTACAGGCCCTGGCCATGTGCAGGGAGGCAAGTGGCCATTTTGAATGCAGGCATTGTTGTTAGGCCTGCAACCATTTTGCCTACTTTTCAACCTTTATGCCCAGGGGTAGTGAGTCTTGCATGGGCCAAGTCTTTCTGTGGGTTGTCTTGAATTTAAACATCATGGAGGGCATGGATGGAATGGGATTGTGCTGATTTTGCAGTGATTTTCATTTTTGGGGGCTGTATTTGTGGCCTTTTCACCAGGGGTATTGAGTCTAGCATGGGCCTAGTCTTTTTGTGGGGTGTCTTGAACTTAAACATCATGGAGGGCATGGATGGAATGGGATTGTGCTGATTTTTCAGTGTTTTTCGATTTTTGGGGGTGTTTATGGGGAGGGACAGGCCATGTCTCTGGGGGCCATTTTGAGTGCTGCTACAGGCCCTGGCATTTGTGCTGGGAGGCAAGTGGCCATTTTGAATGCAGGCATTGTTGTTAGGCCTGCAACCATGTTGCCTACTTTTCAACCTTTATGCCCAGGGGTAGTGAGTCTTGCATGGGCCTAGTCTTTCTGTGGGGAGTCTTGAATTTAAACATCATGGAGGGCATGGATGGAATGGGATTGTGCTGATTTTTCAGTGATTTTCGTTTTTTGGGGCTGTACTTGTGGCCTTTTCACCAGGGGTATTGAGTCTTGCATGGGCCTAGTCTTTCTGTGGGGTGTCTTGAACTTAAACATCATGGAGGGCAAGGATGCAATGGAATTGTGCTGATTTTTCTGGGTTTTTTTTCGATTTTTTGGGGTGTATAACTGAACTGATGTTCCTCTGTCTTCCATTGTTTTTAGGTGCACAAGACTCAAGAGAACCACCAGTGCCAGGAAGAAGTCCTGCAGCGGTGTGTGTGTGCAGCATAACGTCACCCGACGTCACGTCTGGCCTCCGACAACTCTACAATTCGTGCAACTGCGGCCTGCTGTCTGACCTGCTCTGAAGAAGATGGCCCCAAAAAAAGGTCTCCGTAGCTCCTCTAGCAAGAAAGTTGCTAGTAAGGAGCAGAAGAAGCAAGTTACCAAGGAGGCTGGTGTGCCAACCGCCACGTTTTTTGGGAGCAAAAAAAATAGTACGCCTGCAGCAGCAGGATCTGCTGGGGACCAAGCTGGGAGCAGCACCCACGCTCCATTGGGTTCAGTGCCTCCACCACCACGCCAACTTAAGTCAAAGCCCTTGAGTGCTTCAGAGGCAGTCAGTGTACTTCTCCAATCACCATCGACCAGTGATGTTGGCTCATCGCAAGAAAGTAGCAGCAATGTCCCTGAATCAACACAGCTTGTTGTAAGTCATCTGACAAGTGTTGAACAACCACAGCCGCAACAACAACACCATGTGCAAGTACAAGCTCAAGTACATGTGGAAGGAGAGGCAGCGCAAGGAGATGCGCAAGCAGAGGTGCATGGAGGGTCACAAGTGCCCACAATAGTTGTTCCTCCCGACGTAGGGGCACATCAGGAAATCGACAATCAAGGCGAGGTATCATTTGAGGAAGCCACTCCTCCTGATGATCATTCATTGTCTTCCACACCCCTAGCAAGGAAGAGATCAAGGGTGAGGTCTACATCTTCTTCAAGCACACCTCCTTCTGATGATCGGGATGAAGATTGGGAACCACCAAGGCTGTCTGAGAGTGAGGCACACCATGATCTGACAAAGATACCTAAGCGTAAAAGGAAGGTCGCCGAAAAACTCATACCTATGGAGTGTGATGAGGCTCAACAAGAAGTGACGCATACTGCTGCTGATGAAGCCCTTCACGACGACGATCCAGTCATCATAATGGTGACTGCAGCCCCAGCGGGCATGCAGCAAAGAGACATTTTGACCCTATCCCGAGAAGCTGCTGAGCGTGATGATGATGTCGACGAGGAGTCAATGGAAACACAACAATCATTGGATTTGGAGTTAACTAGTACACCAACACCTACCGCTTCCATATTTCTTCCTCGCAAGAAGGGAGTGGGACCTCCATCCACCTCGACCTCAATTAGGGGTGGTGAAAGTGCAAAACGTACTGAAGTTCGGCAATCCACATCCTCCACTTCATCTGGCATTAGCAGCAGGACCACCACCACCAGTATCGCCGCCTCCTCCGGCCCCCAAAGACATTTCAAGTCCCCAGTTTGGGACTTCTTTAGTTTTTGCCCAAAAAAGGAAAACGTAGCCATTTGTAGCATTTGTAAGCTTCGAGTTAGTCGTGGTAAGTTTGGCACCAACTATGGTACCGGAGGCCAGAGAGGTCATCTTAAGAGAACGCACGCTGTCCAATGGCTTGCGCACCTAGATGCGGTCAAGGAAGCCCGAATTGCACGTAATGAAAACGTTGATTTTTCATCTGATGATGACGAGGAGGAAGAAGACGATTCAAACACTTCACTTACACCCAGTACCCCTGTCAGCAGCACACCCCATGTGAGCCACACTAAGAGTGTGGGAGAGAGTGAGACATCAATGCGAAAAAGTTCATCAGCGAGCGTAACTGGGTTGAAGATATCATCATCATCCCGTAAATCCTTGGTCCAGGGCAACATTAAAAAGATGTTGTTTACAGAAGCGCAATATGAACGCAACCACCCACTGACGCGTCTGTATAACACTAAGCTGGCTAAAATGCTAGCTCTGGACCTTCTCCCTTTTTCTTTTGTAGAAGGGGTTGGTTTTCTAGAATTAGTGGCAGCGCTCTGCCCTAAATGGAAGGTTCCCAGCCGGTTCTATTTTGCCCGAGTTGCGGTTCCAGCACTACATGAAGATGTTCTGGAGGTGATTGGGGCAGCTTTGCAGAAGAGTGCTGTTCACACTATACATCTGACAACAGACATGTGGACCAGTGGCGCAGGCGCTGATTACATGTGCATCACTGCACACTGGGTCTCTTTTTCAGGGGGCTAAAGCAAAGCTAAACACAGGTGTTGACCCGGACATTGTTTTTAAAGCTGCTCGGAAACATGCAACACTAGCCATGTTTGGTTTGGAGAAACGTCACACAGCAGAAAACATTTTGGATGTCTTTAACACAAAGGTCCTTAAGTGGCTGTCCCCAAAAAAACGCCAGGTTGGTTATGTTTCCACGGACAATGGTGCCAATATAGTTAAGGCCATGAGGCTGGGTGAGTATTTCAGAGTGCCGTGTTTGGCGCACTGTATAAACCTGGTTGTCCAAAAATTCTTGGGTAATAAAGACAGTGCAGCGTACAGAGTATTGGACACCTGCCGAAAAATGTGCAACCATTTCAGCCATTCTTTTAAGGCCCGGAAGCAGCTGAGGAGCCTGCTATATCAACGTCAAATGCCAGTAAAAGCACTCATCCAGGAGGTGGTAACAAGTTGGAACTCAACCTTCTACATGCTTGAGCGTCTGTATGAGCAGTATACGGTACTCAATCAATATTTCTTAACAGAGGGTACAGCTCAGGAGGACCTGAGGATGGGTGCGGCGCAATGGAACATAGTTCAAAGCCTGACACACATGCTTCGTCCTTTTGAGTTCTTCACGCGTGCAGTCAGCAAGGAGGACTGTAATTTGGGAAAAGCTATCCCATTGTTGTACATGCTGGAGCACCAACTGAAGAAGGTGTGTTCTGTGTTTGAAAAAGATGTAAAAAACCAAGACTCTTTTGTTCTGGCTGAGAAATTATTAGAGCTCCTACAAGGTGATGAACGTCTTAAAATGATCCACTGAGAACAGCATTACATTTGTGCTACTATTCTGGATCCACGCTACAAAAAGGCGCTGGCAGGCCAAGCATTCTTTCCTTTTGATGATGAACATGTTCCAAAGTACAAACGTTGGCTAGCCTTGTCAGCCAAGAGGTTTGAAAGAGAACGGCAGAAAATTGAAGGAAAAGGCAGTACATCAGCATCAGCAGGCCATCCCCAGTCAAAACAATCCACTTCTGCACCTGTGGCTGTGGCACAAGTGACCTCTCAGCCGTTAAAGACACCGGCAACCGGATCATCTGCACCAGACACAACAGAAACATTGGAGGCTGAAGAGGATTGGCTAGCTCGGCTTGGGTTTGGTTCTCAAAAGGTCAGAGGCACAGCAACAGCTAAGCAAAGTGGAGGAACCTTGGATGAGGACCTTGAGTCGATGGTGAAGGACTATCTGAATGACTCAACAGAGGTCTATGTTAATGCTGACCCATTGGCGTATTGGCATGGGAAAAAAGAATTGTGGCCACAGCTCACCAACCTGGCTTTAAACTACTTGTCTTGCCCACTCGCAAGTGTGTCTTCTGAACGTGTTTTCAGTGCTGCTGGTGGCATTGTAACTTCCAAACGGAGCCGCCTCTCGCCCAAAAATGTGGAGAGGTTAACAATGATCAAGATGAATCAGCACCTCATACCACCAGATTTCAGAGTACGAGAAAGCGCGCCGGATGAAGACGAGGTGGCCAGCAACATAGATGAGGGAATTTCTACTCTGTCAGGTGACACTGAGCTCACCCTGCCTGAATTCGCAGAGTATGATGACGAAGCCTTATTCTTATTCCTGGACCGTGATACTGAGCCCTGAAAATGAGACAACGAATCAATAACTTTCTTTTTCATCCTTATTCACTTTTATTCCTGTGTGTCTGTCTTTCTTTGTTGTGCACAGTTAATATAATTCAAACTTTAATCAGTTAATCACAAAAACAAGCCCATCAGCAGAACTGTCTTCACTTGTTTGCTAATTGATTTGAAGGTGCCGCAGTCTGCATTCCTCAGGTTCACAAGTTCAGAAGAACATGCTCCTCTATCCTCCTCCTCCAGACTCCTATTTCCATCAAAGCAGAGGGCTGGTTTACGCCCAATGAAGAAAGACTCAGCACTTGTGGGGGTGTTGTTCTACCTCTTTGCAGGTGAGTTGACGGCTCTGGGGCCATTGTTGGGAAGCTCTAATACCAGATAAAAGTGGTTTGGACCAAATCCGAGGCGCACATTTTTTAGTGTTTTTGCTGACTTGCTTGCCTTTGAGGTGCTCTTAGGGGGGTTCCGTCTGTTTGTGGGTGAGTTTCGGGGTCTGTCAGCACTGCTGGGACACTCTAATCTTGATTGCATTTGCTTTTCAGGAAATCCGTGGTGGCAACCCCGACTTATGGCCTAGCTACGCAGCGCGTTTGGACCGAAGGCCGAGAAATATTGTAAGTATGAGATTTTGCTTTTGGCCTGTTTGGGGGTGTAATGCTTTTTGGCGGGTGGGTTGGCGGGTCTTGGGGCATTCCTGGGAAGGTCTAATACCGGGTAGAAGTGGTTGGGACAAAATCCAGGCCGATTTTTTTTGTGTGCTATTTCTGACATTTTGCTCAATGTAGCGTTTTCGGGGGCCTGTTTGGGGGGCTTCCTGGTGTTTGTGGGTGGGTTTCGGGAACTGGGCGCACTGCTGGCTATATATACTTTACTTTGCAAGAGGTTTGAAGCAAATCCATGGTGGCAGAGGGGAGTTAGGGCCTAGCTGCAGAGCGCGCGCGGAGTGATTTGGGAAGTTTGGAAAAAAATGACAAAGTCCCCATTTTTGTACTTTTGCTCTTTGGCTGTTTGGGGGTCTTCTACTCGTTTTCTCCTGGGTTGACGGCTCTGGGGCCATTGCTGGGAAGCTCTAATACCGGATAAAAGTGGTTTTGACAAAATCCACGCCGATTTTTTTGTTGTTGCTATTTCTGACATTTTGCTCAATGTAGCGTTTTCGGGGGCCTGTTTGGGGGCTTCCTGGTGTTTGTGGGTGAGTTTCGGGGTCTGGGAGCACTGCTGGGACACTCTAATCTTGATTGCATTTGCTTTTCAGGAAATCCGTGGTGGCAAACCGGACCTATGGCCTAGCTACCCAGCGCGTTTGGACCGAAGGCCGAGAAATATTGCAAGTATGAGATTTTGCTTTTGGCCTGTTTGGGGGTGTAATGCTTTTTGGCGGGTGGGTTGGCAGGTCTTGGGGCATTCCTGGGAAGGTCTAATACCGGGTAGAAGTGGTTGGGACAAAATCCAGGCCGATTTTTTTTTGTGCTATTTCTGACATTTTGCTCAATGTAGCGTTTTCGGGGGCCTGTTTGGGGGGCTTCCTGGTGTTTGTGGGTGGGTTTCGGGGTCTGGGCGCACTGCTGGCTATATATACTTTACTTTGCAAGAGGTTTGAAGCAAATCCATGGTGGCAGAGGGGAGTTAGGGCCTAGCTGCAGAGCGCACGCGGAGTGATTTGGGAAGTTTGGAAAAAAATGACAAAGTCCCCATTTTTGTACTTTTGCTCTTTGGCTGTTTGGGGGTCTTCTACTCGTTTTCTCCTGGGTTGACGGCTCTGGGGCCATTGCTGGGAAGCTCTAATACCGGATAAAAGTGGTTTGGACAAAATCCACGCCGATTTTTTGTTGTTGCTATTTCTGACATTTTGCTCAATGTAGCGTTTTCGGGGGCCTGTTTGGGGGTGTAATGCTTTTTGGCGGGTGGGTTGGCGGGTCTTGGGGCATTCCTGGGAAGGTCTAATACCGGGTAGAAGTGGTTGGGACAAAATCCTCTCGGAAAAGCCTTTTGGCACTTTTTGTAACTTAGGGTTCGTTAGGCTTAGCCCTAGCAGCAGGATTGCATGTGTTTCGGGGTGTTCTAGATTTTTGCAACTGAGTTCTGGGGTCTTAGAGCACTCGTGAGAATGTGTAATTTTGGTTGCAAGTCATTTGAAGAAAATCCATGGTGGGAAAGGGGGGATTTGGCATAGTTAAAGAAAGCCTTTGCCACTATTCTTCACTTAGGGTTCGTTAGGGTTAGCAGTATTTCTATTGCATGTGTTTGGGTGGGGGGGTTTTCGAGTCTTGGAGCGATGCTGGCTATGGATACTTTTGCTTGGTTGCTTGCAAGTGGTTTGAATGCAATCCACGGTGGGTAAGGGGGTACTTGGGCCTACTTTTACTTTCAAAGTACGTTTTGTCACCAGTTTTCTGCTAGGCCTCGTTTTTTGAGATTTGATTGGGGGTCTTCTACATTTTTGCGACTGGCTTTAGTAAGGGTCTGGGTGGGAGCACTGCTGGGAAGATCTATTTTTGTTCTAAAACACAGTTTACAGTACACCTAGCTTGAGGGGAAAGATCCGCTACATTAATTTGCCCATACTTATTTATCCTTCAAAAGGTGACTTAGACAGAGTACGCACTTTCAAAAATATTGTACTGTCTACTAGGAAAATCAAAGTGTGACTTTTTGCATTCCACAGCCTACATACCTTATATTTATTTATCAGTGGTGTTGTAATATTATATCACTTCCTGTTTTTCGTTGAATAATTACAGGCCGGGTTTTAGTCTGTGCAATGGGGAAAAAAGGATGGAGTCAGGCTTCACATTAGCGAGCCACAATTCAGCATCAGGCAGGCAGTGGACAGGGTGTCTTCTGGTCACCAACATTGATGGACGAAGCGTCAGCTGCAATGGAGGAGTGCCGCTAATGAGAGGAATTTTTTTCTGCATGCAACTTACTTACCAAATTCAACAGGACAACTACAACAACATACAGATACAGTATCCTTTGTGTTTTTCTAAGACTGTGACTGCATTTCTTGGATCTCTCTCTGCTTCTAAATGGATCCCGTAACACATCACTTAGTCCACTCCACAATCACATCTGCACCACACATAGTCATTTGTAAGTGCTCCTACGTAATTCGCAAGTCGCAGCACGCCCCAGCCCGTAGAGGACTGGGATGGCCCCAATGATGAAGCATGTCACCAAGGGGCAACCCTGGTGAGTGAGGGGACACCTAGAAAAAGAGCAATTTCTCCTTTTCTATCTACTATACCTTCCAGACCAACCCCATTGAGTGTTGTGAATGGATTTATAGTGACCAGCAAGGCTCTCAGGTATCTGGCAACAGAGACCTTATGTTGAATATAGTTATCAATAATTCCACACACGCCCTGTACTGTCGCATTCTTTCTTCCACAGTTGTCGAAAGTACTACTTACTTTTCACTGACATGCATGCAGTAGTGCATGCACTTTCAAAGATTGATGGATAGGTTTGTACCCAAAGATTTGTTTATGTTCAATTGTTTGTCCATGCTGTGCTTTTTTTACAGGGTGTCTTCTGGTGACCAACATCGATGGACGAAGCGTCAGCTGCAATGGAGGAGTGCCGCTAATAAGAGGATTTTTTTTCTGCATGCAACTTACTTACCACTTTCAACAGGACAACTACAACAACATACATATACAGTATCCATTGTGTTTTTCTAAGACTGTGACTGCATTTCTTGGATCTCTCTCTGCTTCTAAATTGATCCCTTAACACATCACTTAGTCCACTCCACAATCACATCTGCACCACACATAGTCATTTGTAAGTGCTCCTACGTAATTCGCAAGTCGCAGCACGCCCCAGCCCGTAGAGGACTGGGATGGCCCCAATGGTGAAGCATGTCACCAAGGGGCAACCCTGGTGAGTGAGGGGACACCTAGAAAAAGAGCAATTTCTCCTTTTCTATCTACTATACCTTCCAGACCAACCCCATTGAGTGTTGTGAATGGATTTATAGTGACCAGCAAGGCTCTCAGGTATCTGGCAACAGAGACCTTATGTTGAATATAGTTATCAATAATTCCACACACGCCCTGTACTGTCGCATTCTTTCTTCCACAGTTGTCGAAAGTACTACTTACTTTTCACTGACATGCATGCAGTAGTGCATGCACTTTCAAAGATTGATGGATAGGTTTGTACCCAAAGATTTGTTTATGTTCACAATTGTTTGTCCATGCTGTGCTATTTTTTCTTGTCTCCCGAAACCTTTCCCAAAAACCCCTGTACCCATCCATTTTTCAAACCCTAACCCTCTTCCCCCGGGCTGTGTGGTTTTGATTGATGTGTGACTAAATTACAGCTATAAATCCACACACTTGCTGGGGAGGATAAGGTGATAGCAACAGGCTGGTGAAGAAATCCTAGGATATATTCTTACTCTGCTTGACAAAGACCCATGGCTAATGTCAAAGAACTTCAACCGAATTAGTAGTTATACTTTACCATTTGTTAGGCTACAATGTGGCACTGTTCTAGTGTACTTCTGTCACCTGCTATATTCTCTATTGTATCGTTGCATTGCTCAGGAGGACAAACCAGATTTAATTTTCTTTTTTTTCGTAGGCATGCAACTGCCACTGTGTCACACCACTAGTACCACCGCTATGAGGAAATTTTATCCGCCCAGGATTGCCAACCTTATTCGCTGTTTCCCGTGGAGCCAGCCCTGGGTCTAGCCCTACTTTCAAACACAAATTACAGGTAAGATAAGCGTTTGGTGGTTTGGCAGTATAATGGAGTATTAGGAGAGACGAGAGACTGACGGTAGTACTACTAAAGTCCTAGGACTCTTGAATTCACTTCACTTACTCTGTGAGAGGCACTTAGTGTTGAAAACATTTGGGCATTTACACTTAAAGGAAGAAAATGGAACTAAACTTTCAGGAAAACAAAGTCACTGTTAAACCCCCACCCACCAGGCAAGCAGTAAAAAACAGGTATGCTCAGATAAAGTTTGAAAAAGTATATTTATATCCCTAACAAAATAATCTCCCGCAAGACCCTCCCTAACCCCAACAATTGTCCTTCAAAAGTCCCCAAAAACCCAACTCCCAATTCCCACCCCCCAAAAGTCTCTAAAAAAGGGGCAAGGGACACTATGGGTGGATGCTGTTTACTTTTTGGGCCAGGGCATCATGCTCCTGGCGGAGCAAGGCGTGCTCTACGCGGAGCCCCTCCAACACGTTTGTAAAGTGGTGGAGCTCCTGCTGAAGGCGGGACACCATCAGGGTACTGCGGCGCAGGCGTGCCTTCACTGCCCTGCAGGTGCAATGGCTGTGAGAGGCAGCTGTTGTCCTTGCTGCTCGGCGGTGGCGTTTGGCTTTGGCAGCCCGGCTCAGTCTGGGTGGAGCACTGTGCTGGGTGGCAGCCCGTGGGGGCACGGAGGCCGATGCAGACGACGTTGTTGTTGTGGTCGACTGCACACTTTCTTCGTCCTCCAGGGCCACCAGCCGCCGATATTCAGCAACAGTGGCATCGATCCTCCGTTGCCGGGCCGCTCTAGCCAGCTCCTTCCTCCTTGTTGGTTTGGAAGGAGCATCTATATGAAGAAAGAAAGACATAGTCTGTAACCAATGCTCTTTAAGATTAACTCAATCATTCAGCAGAAATTTGTTTTGCAGTGCAACTAGCAACTTGCAAGCGCATTACATAACTATTGAGGCCAGTATCTATCTAACCTCCCACTTCTTCATCCTTGCTCTAACATTAGTGGGAGTTTAAGGAACAATTTCTACGAGCACTATGGACTTCCATTGGAGTCGACTATGAAAGTACACCAGTCTTATTCTTCTTCTTGTCTCTTGTTTAGGAAAATTGGTACGTTATCTTCTGCAAGCCGGCATAATGCCAGCGCAGTGAACTTGCACCCGAGAAAAAGAGATGCACGCCATGATGAGTGACCTAGACTTGCGTTGCGTTACTGTACCCGTCCAGTACATGCAGGTGGTGAAGCTCTTACTTTTCTATTACGGGTGGCACTGAGAATACTCTGTTACAAGGGCTACTGCTTAATTAATTTAACTTTCACCCTACAGTGCAAATGAGTACTAGAAATGGAAATTGAAGAAGATAAATAATCTGATTATCTATCACTTCACATGGGATGTTTTTGCTTATATATGGGATGACTTTAGGTGCTTTGCTTTTTATTGAGTGGCCAGTGATACATCCACACATGAATGACTGAGTACTACTAAACTTATTAAGAGAGGTAGGGAGTGGCCACCGTAATAACCAGATCTATGCTGTGCTTGCAATACAAACTACTGCTACTATTGATGGTTGTATTTGGACAAAATTAAAACTTCTTTTCCTTGCCTTTCCTACACTGGAACGGACGTGCGGGTGCAGAGTTACATGCTCTTCAAAGTTACACTTAGTTCATCCACTGACCGTCTACTCTCTCTAGATCATGGGTACTCACAAACTTTCTCTCGGGGGCTAAATTTACAGTGTAGTTTGTGGCCGAGGGCCGCACTGGTGGGGGCGGAGTCAGAGGGGGCGGGGCTAAAGCAAAACAAAAACTTGTGACCATGAGGTTGCACACAGGTCCCTGCAGCAGATGCCTTCATCCACTGAGCCACCAGACCCAGCATTTACATACATCTCTCTCCCTCCTGCTCTCCCTCCTGCCCTCCCTCTCCATCTCTCTCTCCCTCCTGCCCTCCCTCTCCCTCCCCCTCTGTCATCTCACTGTGTGTGTGTCTGTCTGTGTCAGCCTTCAGCCCGGGCTGAGACCGCTTCCTCAACGCGCACACCCAGACAACCACACCAAAGTACTTAACATGTCTTTAAAAGACCATTAACATATTATTGAGGCTTTGTTTATTGTAGCGCCCCTGCATCTCCACCCTGACAATCACTGCTTGCCCGGCCCCACAGAGCAGTGGCTTTGTTCTATTTCACCTCTTTGTGGCCCTGCATCTCCACTCTGCTCTGTGGGGGCCGGGGGAGCAGTGATTGTCAGAGTGGAGATGCAGGGGCGCTAACAGGTGAAATACAACAAAGCCTCTGCTCTGTGGGGGCCGGGGGAGCAGTGATTGTCTGCAAGGTCTGCGCACCGCCAAGGAAGGCTTGCCGGGCCACCACCGGCCCGGGGGCCGTACTATGAGTACCCCTGCTCTAGATACACATATGCTATCTAAGAGTCAGATAGTAGCATGATCCAGGTATATGGACACATACAGTTTCTGTGTCACCCACCCAGGCTGTTGTCCTTCCACCCATCATTGCTTCATCATTCACCCAGCCATGCATCTCATATTCTTGCCTTCCCAGCCACGTCTTCAATCTCAATAAGTAAGGAATATATAAGAGCTTACCTCTGGCCGCCACCACCACCGTCTCAACTCTCACAGCCGCCGCCTCCTCCCCTGAAGAATTGCCCTCCGCCTCCGTGTCGAGCACCACCACCTCCACGCTGGCCCCGCCACCAGATGTTCCACCTACAAAGTACATTTAAGAATGTTAGAATAAAGCACTCACTAGTATTTGGTCTAGGAATGAAGACATGTGAAAACAATGTAATTTGTGACTGTCTACTTTAAAGTTAAAAAAAATGTCCCTTTTTCCAGGGAAGGTTGTCTTGCTGCACTTTTTGGCACAACTGATGAAGGCTGGTTTTTTAACACGCACCATTTTTCTCCACACAGACAGAAGATGGACTTCTAACAACAAGATCAAGTTGAAACCAGGTGAGAGCTCGGCTCGACCACAAGAAATGTCTTCAATTAATCGTCAGCACTAACCACTTTTCCATTATCAGTTAAACGTTTAGTTTTATTATGACTTCATTTTAATAAATGTGTTTACTTTTAATAAAGCTTTTAAACTTAAATAGACTGTGTTTTTTTGTCCAGACTAGAGTGACTGAGCGAAAGGTTTTGCAATTTTTGCAAGCATGAGTCCAGATAGAACACTTCAAAAGACATTATGGACAATCCCAGAGGACTGCACTAAGTTGATAGAGCTATTGCTGACTAGAATGGGAGTTTCGCCAACCGTGCAATCTTAGTTAGCTACACAGACAGACTAATAAGAATAATCTAGTAATACCACAGGGAGTCATAGTAGAGGCAGGATAAGAATTTAGATACAGTCTACAAGAAGATCAAAGACGATTTTGAAAAAATCAAATGAGGAACGCTAGGAAAAATAGGTACTAGTCTAAAATGAAAACTTACAGGGGCCAGCAAAGGAGCCCTCGCCTGCCCGATCCTGGCCCTGTTCAACAGCATCCGCCACCTGCTGCTCCTGTGTCCTCCCCTCGCCCCCGGGGGAAGCTGACGTACAACATGAAAGAAAGAACAGAAAACATGGATGATTGTTGCTTGTCAATGTCAACCAAATCAAACATTTCAAAACAACAATAACAAAATATTTCCGCGAAATTACATTGATTAGGGTTAGTTTTCATTGATTTGCGGACCTGCGACTTCTAAAGTCACGTAACTCACTAAACAAAGTACTGAAAGGTTCACCTAGGACTGGCAGGCAGCAGTCCGCAGGCAAGACGCAAAGTTACAGACAAACTCCATTGTGATTTCAGTCAGATCAGTGACAACACTAACAGTTGCCTGCTACATAACCAGTCATTTAAATAGTCAAACTATCAATCCACCGCCACTATTTTTCTTATTGTCAGGGGTTCAAAGAAAGGGGCAGATTTAAGCCCCTTGCGGCTCTTTTGCTTCGTTCTTGCGTGACTTTTGTGACGCAGCAGCTAAACAAAAGAGGCGCCATGGTGCGGCGTATAATATTATAACAACGTGACGCATTTGGGAGATGCATCCCGTTATAAAGCCCTGCGCCATCAGGGGGCGTTCCGGCGCAAGGGAGGGCATTCCTGCGCTGGAACACATCCTAAAAGTGGCTGAGGGAAATCTACAAAATTTCAATCAGTCACCTTTAGGACAATGATGCGTCACACAAACCCTGCACCTGCTTGAAGCAGACGTACGGCTTGACCCAGCATTGGGGAGATAGGGTACCCCAGAGCATTGCTGGAGCTGCGCCATCGTTGCGACGCAACTCCAGCAGTAAAGCTTCGGTGACGTTTTGGGCCCATGGTGCGCCGCATTGCAAATACGGCGCACCATGTTTGGTGGTGGTAGCGGGCCGCACAATTAATGGCGCATCCCTGCTACTTTGCAGGGATGCGACGGTAATTGCAATTCTGCCCCTTAGGGGCATACTTTGCCAGATCAAATGCGTCACGCAAAACTACCCTTGCGACAGGGCAGATGCGCCTCATTTACAATGTGGCGCGCCCTGGCGCAAGGGTAGGCACTTGCGTGACGCATCTCGTCACGTAAGAGCGGCGCATCGCTGGAGTCACGTCGCCAACGCAATGCAACTCCAGTAATGCTCAGGGCCACCAAATACTTAACATGCTGTGTCAGTCCTTACGCCTGCTTCAAGCAGGCATAAGGAATTGAATTGACGTAGCAGCGTCGCAGAAGTGCCTGCGTTAAATCTTGTAGATTTCATGCAGGCACTTTTGCGAGGCGCACAGCCGCCGGACCGCGCCCACCCTGCGTACTAGGAACGCACCCATTGTGGTGCAGGCCCATGGCTTTATAACGTGACGCATCTCCCTAGATGCGTCACGCTGTAAATGACTCGCAGGGATGCGCCACGTTTACGTCGCTGTTGCATCACGCAAGGCAACGTAAACGTGGCGCAAGGGGCTTGTAAATGTAATCTGCCCCCTAGTGTCTAGCATTACGCAGTTCTGTAAAGTACACTCATACATAATAGTTACTCAGGCCAATGAGACCACAAAATAGAAAAAAAATAAGCATAGTAGCAACGCCACTGAGAAGGAGAGCAATGCACCTGAAATGCACAGAAGATTTTGAAATATAATTTAACTACAATGTAATCGTCATCAGCGGCATTATTGGCTAGCTCCATGTAAAAAAAGAAATATTTGCAATACAACCACACAGAGCAGGAGAAAACATAGTAGTGAGTGATATAGCTACTACTACTCACCAAGCCCGGGGATCTCCAAGCCGAGCTGGTCCAGCAGGTCGCGCTCCCGGTCCAGGAGGTCCGTCCAGCGGTGGGTGACCTGGCTGTAGGTGCGCTGGACCCCGGAGAGTTGGGACATGGCCCAGCACACCTTCTCCCACCGCTTCCGGCGCTCCCGGATGTTGTAGCCGCCGGCCGCGATCCTGCCGCCTCCCGCGATGGTCCTGGGCAGGCGGCGCTGGATGAAGTAGACCAGCGCGCCCACTTCCTCCGGGCTGAAGATCTCCTGTCGCGTCTCCTGCTCCCCCCTCACTCGACAGCATGCTGTCCTGGCACGGGGTCCAGGACTCCTCCTCCCCTCCGCCGCTGCGGCCCTCAAGTGCCTGGGCAGCTTCACGGCGCTTGGCTTCACCATGGTCTGGGCAGGTAAGGTAGGAAGTAGAAAATTAAGAAGGAATAGGATAGGGAAGAAGAAAAGAGTTTAAAAAAGTAGTTTAAAAGTAAAGAAAAATAGCAGAAAAGACAAAAATATACAGCTAGGAAAAGAGAGGGATAGATAAGCAGCAAAATCGTTAAAAAAAAACTGAAAACAAGCAAAGGATGGCAAAGATAGCAAGAGGATTAAACACCATGCCCAGACACAGGAAATGAATGAAAAACAAGATGGCCGCCGCCCGTTCACGAGCGCGAAAGTAAGTTCCCACGAGATTTTCCTTGCGATCTCGTGCAAACTTGTACTCGCAATGCGCTAACTTCGCGAGATTATACATAGCGGGCGGAAACGGAACTACGTCACGCAAACAAAATGGCCGCGCCCGTACTCGACCTTGGGATAAATTTGCGTGTTGCGCTGCAAGCGGCTCGCGAATACTGCAAAAAAACTCGCGAAACAACAAGCCGCAAAAAATATAAAGCTCATTCGCACGAATTGGCGGCTTCCGCGGTCGGTTTCGCACAACGCCGCGCCTCGCGAATAGCGCGAAAAAACCGAAAAACGATTTTTGCAAAAGCAAAAGCAATGAGCAGGTGCAAAAGGTCAACCTCATCATTTGTGATGATTCCCTGTAGTGCTTCCTGAGGGGGCCCTCCAGAATTCGGTTGCCTGCTTGCAACTATTGTGTGACCCTGCTCTGACCTTAACTGTATGCCACAAAGGTCCTGATTTACAGCTAAGGGAGCAGACAAGCAGGTGCCAGGCTGGAACTTCAAATTCAGTGACACATTAATTAGCCCCTAATTCATTATTGTCAGTTGGGGCAGGGCAGGTGTTGTTAATAAACTAACCCCAAATTAATTCATGTCAGTTCAAGCAGGGCAGGTGGGCTTGCTTTCCCCCCCCATCTTCTACAGTGATGATGAACTAGAGGGTGGCATTGATGTAACAGAGGGTGGCATGGGTCAAAGAGAGGGTGGCAGTGGTGAAACAGAGGGTGCTGGGAGGCTGTGATGATGAACCAGACGTAGAAACAACATAGTCGCGACCGTTGCGAGCCGACAAGTAAGTTTGCAATTGCGAACTAGTACCAAATCCTCGCGAACTGGCAGAAACACTTGTGAACACAAAAAAAATCTGCAAATTCGCGGGAATTCGCGGATTTTGCGGATTGCGAATTCGCAAATCCGCAAAATTCGCGAACGCCAGATTCGCAAAATTCGCCCATGCTTAGTGGTGATCCACAAGTCCGGCCGGGACCAACAGCCCCGAGAACCCGTGACACACGTACCCTCGCATGCCGCAGGGTGAGAATGGTGCCACACGTCGTATAGTGAGGTATCCAGTGAGGCTGCGCGTGGGTGGGAGAAATTTTAACCGGACCGGTCCAGGGCAGCGGACAAAGTCACATTAAAATCGCCCCCTCAAAGGAGAACAGCAGGGCTAAGAGATGATTTGCGGTTCCAGACTTGAGCAAAGAAATCGTCGCTGTAGGGACCATATATTGCCGCGAGTACCAGAGGCTGGGCACGCAGGGTGCCGTAAAGTATTACTAAACTTCTGCCAGGGTCAGTAAACACCTGGGAGGTCTGCCATGGGAGCCCCCTGCACAGTAATATGGACACCCCCCGGGAATAGTTTGAGTAGAAGGAGGAGTGGATTTCACCCCAATGCCGGGAGAGGAGTCTAGTAGCAGTGGGCTGCATAAGATGGGTCTCTTGTAAAAAGCTTATGTCCACCTTGTGATGAGTTAGATGGGCATGTACCGAGCGTGCCTTGTGGTAGTCATTCAGCCCACGGACATTCAAAGTCCAAAGTGTAGTGTCAGTCATGGTGCTGTAATCGGAGGAGGGATGTCCGGGGACATTGGCATGGTGGGCAGAAGCTGTGTGTATGGACAATTAGCGGTGCAGTGGGATGTGTGAGAGAAAGGCATTTCAATAAGCAAGGGAACATATAGACGTAATATGAGCAGTCATATCTTGCAGTCTCTGGAGTGAAACAATAGTACACACAGAACTGGCCCCTTGACCTGAAGATGTCTAACATGAAGAGGAAACCTGATTACAGAAAGGTCATAGACAATCGACTGTGCAAAAGCAAACAACAAGGCTTGAGGAGGAAGCCGTAAACCCCAAACCCCAAATTCCCATCCACTGGAGCCCTGCCAGAAAACAAAAAACCCCAAGAACACCCCCAACCCCGCACTCACACCAACCCCCCAATCAGGCTGAGACACCACCCAGACCCACCCCAGGGACCCACAACTTGGAAAGGGAGAATCCGTGACCATGATGGGAATTATCCTGTGGGGGCATGGCGAAGCCCGGCATACACCCCTGCCAGAGAGACAGGGTGGCGAAGCCACAAGAGTATGCAGACATAGGAATGACCTTTAAGGGTAACAGAACTGCACATCAAATACAAACAGCCGTGCCCCGGAGGGCCGCAGAATCCAGAGGACTAAATTAGAATTACAGACCAGGAGAACAAGCAATCCCAAGGACACAACACCAAAGGACAAAGAATAGGTCAATCATTGTCACTGAGGTTATCAGCAGCCGCTACTTGGGAGTTCGCAGGTGATTTACAGTGAGACTTGTCGAGTTTTTTAGCAAACGCCAGTGCCTCTCTAGGGTCCAGGAAGGTGAGTCTTTGTTCCCCGTTTGACACGCAGTTTGGCCGGGTACGCTAGCGAGTAGGGGATCTCATGTTCCTGTAGGATCTGTTTGACTGGCAGGAACTCACGGTTAGCCACCTGAACTGTGATGGTGTAGTCCGGGTAAAATGAAAGGTTGTTTCCCTGGTGGCGAATGTCCTCTTTTTCCCTGGCCGCCCGAAGGATGGCGTTGCGGTTCCTGAAGTTCAATATATTGACAATGATGGGACGTGCCGGCAAGCCAGGGGCCAGACGGGGGCCAAGGGAGCGATGAGGACGCTCAACGATGAACGCTGGTGAGAGGACATCACCGAAGAGGTCCCGGGCCAGCTGTTCCACATAGTCCTCCATACGAGATATGTTGGTGGACTCAGGCACTCCAGAGATGCGAAGATTACTGCGACGTGAGCTCGCCTCCAAATCCTCGTTCTTGTCGCGGATAACGTCGAGAAACTTGTCCATCTGTAGTAGTTTTTGGTGGTTCTGAGTGGCGGCATCCTCAGTGTCAGACACCCTGGTCTCAACATGAAGGAGCCGGGCATCGTGGGAGTCAACCCGGGCTTTCACCGTGTCCAGGCAGGCCAACAGTTGATCCAGCTGTGTCGCAATAGTGGTGACCGTGGATTTAACATCAAGCATGATGGCCGTTAGATCATCCTCATGGGATTGCGCCATTTCGGATGTAGCCAGGGGGTCACCTCCATCCGCACTGGCACCCTCCTGGCATGTCTGGCAGTGCTGGTCAAAGGCGATCTTGGGCTGCTTGGGGTCGGTTCTGCCCATGGCCGGTGGACGCAGGAAGTTTGAGTAGCCTAACAGCAGGAGAGGAGGCGGCAAGTAGAAGGAGCAGACGAGGGTACTCAAGGTGCAGCCAGTGGAGGCCCAGAACTCAGAAGGGCCGATCGGGGAGGAAAAGGGGATCCGATAGGCTAACGGTCCGGCACCAGGCAGCTGCCGCAGTCAGGCGACCGACCAGCCAAAGTGAGAGTGCAGCGGCCGTGTCTGGCTCAGGGTGGGCTGGTCGTAGCAGTTAGCCCCAGGCAGCAGGTACAACTGAAGCCAGCGCCGACCCAGACATGGATGTGGCCCGGGAGATGCCAGTGAACCACAGGGTGAGTAGCACAAAGCGGGTGACAGTCAGATGGGCACAACAGGAGGAGAGGTGTCCAGGCCGGGCAGACTCAGGGCTGAAGGCAAGCCGGGGAGTAGCACTGGTGCAAAGTCCAGAGATGCATTGCGGGTCTGAGACAGAGCCCAGCCAGTGTAGCACAGGAGGCCGCGCCTCGGTCAGATGCGGAGGGAGGGCCTGATGCCGCCAGGATTAGTCGCTGATCTTTGCAGGACGAGGCAGAGGGCCGCAGCGCCCACTCGAGCCAGCAGGGGTCGAGGCAATAGGCAGCAAGTGGGGCTGCAGCGCCAAGCTGACTCCAGGGGGGCGCGCGTCCGGCCATCCTGGATCACCACAGGGAGGGCCCCGGAGGCCTCCCGGGCAGAGTCAGGAGCCGTTAGTCGCCATCGCTGGGGAGCCGGTGGCCGCAGCGGGCAGAGGGGAGCACGCAGCGGGGGTGCCAAGGAGGGCGCACCGCCCACCTCGCCAGGCCCAATGACCGATGCCTAAACCCCAGGCGCCAGAGGAGGAGTGACGGCACCCAGGAGTACATAGCCCGGGCGGTACGACAAGGGCTCCCCCAGCACCGCTGCGAAGCGCCCCCGCAGCAGTGGATCTACCGGCTCTGGCAGCCGCAGGGTAGAGATATTGCTTTGGACAATGATCCGGTCCTGGTCAGGGTCCAGCAGTCTACTTCGGGAGGGCCGAGAACTCCACGCGCACCACAGGGCCTAGGCCCGGGCCTCGCACAGCGGCAGATCTCGGCTCAGCAGCGACCCAGGAAGGCGGAAAAGGTCTCAAAACACGCAGCCGGAGCAGGTGAGTAACGATGAAGCAAGTTCAAGGTGGCGATTAGTGAAATGCCTGCGGGATTGTGAAGGATGTTGGGCTTGGCCGGCAGAGCCCACTCAGAGTGCGGCCATTTTGCAGCCGGCTAAGCCACGCCCACCTGTAGGAGAGTAGGGTCTGCAATCCTATGATCACCCAGATTTTTTGCTTTTGTTTCACTGGTTTACGACTTTCTCTGGCTGTGGGCCTGCCAATCAGACCCACAGCCTTGCTGTTCTCTCACTAAATGGACACGTGTACCTTAGGTGCATTATCCAATTGGTACTGGGCCACCTTATCAGACCCTGTAACTCAGGGCATAGGTGTACCCAGGGCCTACCAGGGGCTGAAGCATGTATTATGCCACCCCTGGATGGCCATCTAAATCTGACATCCTGGGTAGGCAGGGCTTTACAGGAAGGTGACTGCAAGTGGCACCCCGGTGCTCACTACGCATCTGCCGGCTAGAACCAGTTCCAGGGGCACACCAGCCCCTGGCCTGGGGAAAGTCCGGCATGGGAGAGGGGTGTAACCACCCCCCTTCCTGGTCCCACCCCTAGGGCAGGACCTAGTCGCGTACCCACCCCTTTCTTTAGGATAAAGGCAGGAGCGGGGACCCTTCCAAATTAGATCATCTTTGAATCCTCTAAGCCACTGCACTCTATGGTGCCCCACTCTGCGCCACTCTACTCGTCTAACTACCACTGCACTCTATGCCAATGCACTCAACAACAGTTTACTCAAAACCAATGAACTCTACGCCATTATACTCTGCAACACTCTACGCCACTTCATGCTACGCCACTTTCAGTCATTGTGCTCTGTCACGGCCCTCTACACCTCTATTCTACACTACTATACTCTGCGACACTCTACGACACTCTGCAAGACTGCACTCTCCGCCACTGAACTCAACGCCACTCTACTGTGCACCACTGCACCCTACGCCACTGCATGCTATGCCACTCTACACTACTGCGCTTTGTCACTGCCCTCTAAGCCGCTCTAATTACTCTGCACTACTGTACTCTGTGCCACTGCTCTTTGCACCACTCTACGCCACTGCACTCTACTCTGCACCACTCAACTCTACGCCACTCTACTGCACTCTATGCCACTCTACTGCACTCTGTCACTACACTGTATGTCCCTACACTTTAAATCACTCCACTTCACTCTAATCTATTCAGAACCACTGCACTGCAAGCAACTGCACTCCACCATGCACCACTCCCCACTTCACTCTACTCTGAAACATTCTACTCTACGCCACTGTGATCTACTCTGTGCCACTCTACTGTTTGCTACTCTACTCCTCTCTTTGTCACTTCACTCTGTTCATACACGTTGCAGCACTTTACTCAAACCCAATGCACTGTATGCCGCTGCACTCTACGCCAATCTACTGTGCACCGCTGTACTTTACGCCACTGCACTCTAGGCCTCTCTACGACACTCCTCTCTATGGTACTCCACTCTATGATGCTCTACTCCATTAAACTCTACTCCACTCTGTCACTCCAATCTACAACAGTTGAGTCCAATCTATGCCAATCTACAACACTGCTCATTCTAGGACACTCAACACAACTCCCTCTATGCTGCTTTATGCCTCTTTTTATTCCACTCTATTCTACAGTACACTACTTCACACTACTCCACTCTACCCCACTCTACCCCACTCTACCCCACGTCACTCCACTGTTGTATTCCACTATTAGGCCCATGTAGCAATGAAGCTTATTTCTTACATTGTCCTCACAAATAAAATTTTCAGCTGTGACCTTTTGCACATATTTGCATGCATGCATATCAATGTCGAATTAATTTCCCTGAAACTAAATTTGTTTTCACATCTAGTTTCGCACAACGTTTTCACAATACCCTGAACATCATGTACAAGGTCTTGTATGGCTCTACGTTCAAATGTCATGTCTATCTTCACCCACGGGGCAATAGGCTATCTACATATCCATAATATCACTCATCTATACGCACATCGCAAGACTGCTTTCTATTATAAAAGATGAGCATCCCGATAGGTTAGCAGAGGAGGCACTGCCGCTTACACCGAGGGTCCTTGCATGCTGAGAAATCACCATGCAGCGGTCTGACATCTCATGAGTTATGTCCAGTTTGTGACCAATACGGGGCCTTCAGTCTATCCCATCAGGTAATGGGGTTGGTTTATTCCTTGTGCGGGATTCTTGGCTTCACACATACACACTGTGAGAATTTGGCCTGGTATATGCTGTCCACTAATTAATGTGGGCACCTTGCACCAGTCAAACACCCCTTAATGTGATTTAAGAAGTCAAAGATAACCTTAGAAAGCTATCCAAGTGGTGTCTGTGGAGAGCAGCCTTCAGGCTTAGTCTTGAAGAAATGTTAAGCAGCTTGTTTTACCAGAATGCAACCTTATAGTATTGGTTAAATGAAAGGAGAACCACACATTGGTTATAAAAATATGTATTTATTAATATAACTCTATCTAGCACGACAAAGTATCTCCTACACAGAGATAATCACAAAGCACACAATACTTTAGCACAGAAATGATAGTAAACGACACCAAACCATATACTAAAATAGTGGTATAAGAACCACAACTCGAGTCAAGACAGTGTTGAGAGGTGGATTTTTGTCGAAGAGTACCTGAAACCAGAGGGGACAGAGTCTGGATCACTCAGGAGTGACCAGGGGCTCTAGACAAATGCCCACCGATGTCTGGTGCTTCAGGTGCGTTGATTGAGTTCTTGACTCTGCAGTTACGGGGACCAGGAGACGTCATGGATGACCAGGAGCTGGATACAAGCTCTCCCACGAAGGATGTCAAGGACTGAGAGGTCGGTGTCCGGCAATGCACCAACAAGCCTTGGTAAAGGCAACCCATGTAGAAGGTCAAGGATGTGTATGGTTCGGACCAGCAAGATCCAGGATACTCACCACAGCAAGGAGAGTCAGGGCAGGCCTGGAGCAACCAGGGGAGCCCAAGAAAAGCAAAGTTGACCCTCAAGTGGACCCACAGGCCAGAGGCACAGGAGTTGCGATAGGACTTTGAGCGATTTCACCAAACAGCAGCCCACGGACACTCGTTGCGAGGAGGCTGGAGTTCTTGGTAGGAAATGGTGCCAGAGGTTGGGGCTACTCAGAGCCCAATCCACTTATTTGGGAAACGCCAACAAACATATGCACTTGCAAAAGTATGCGATGCACAGGGGTTTGGGTATTGCAGCCCCCACGAGGGATTCTGACCTTAAACTTGGTGACAGGGCAGCTCGGACCTCGTGGAATGTAGAAACCCACCTCCTGTGTTGCTGAAGCCTTCAGAGTCCATAGGAGCTCAGGGTCAGCAGAGCGGACAGCAGTGTTGCGGTGCCTGTGAATGCAGGGGAGTGACTCCTTTACACCAAGGAAGATATCTTCAGTTGTCCTTGATGCTCCATAGGTCTTGCATGGAGCCTGTATGGTACACGTGCAACAGACGATGCTTCAGACTGAGAGAGAGACGAAGTCGGACCCAAACGAAGTCCAGAGTGTCCAGATGGTTGAAGTTCAGTGATTTCTGGTTCAGAATCTTGTCCACATCGAATCTCCTACAGCCAGGTAAGCCCTTTTGTACCCACGGGAGGGGGTTGGACAGATTCAGGGGACCCTCCTAGGGAAGGGTCTGGACAGTGGGGAGGTTATTTCCATGTCCTTTGTCTAGTTTATTACCAGAACATGAGCCAATGACTACCAGGACTGGTTTGAACTGGACTATGCACAGGGACACCACATGTTACCCTCATGCAGACTTTTGGTCACTGGCAAGCACACCCACCCAGTCCTAATACACTAAATCCAGTCTGGGAGGTGGTCACACCTTCCTGTGACAGGATGCCTATTGTTCATCCTTCCCCTGCTCAAGCTTGGCTCAGCAGCAGTAGGGCAGAAATGTGTGTCTGGTCGGCAGCAACCATTTTGTGCTGCCCGGGACTAGAAGGCTGGTACTGGAAACACCAGGGACCCAATGAAGCTCGCTTCTGAGGGGTGGAATCATACCTCCCACAACGGTTATTGGTGTGGGGGTATGATCCAGCATGTTTGACACCAAACATGATAGGGTTTGTTTCAGCCGTTTTAGAGTTGGTCATCACGTGGTCGCATAATGCCACTCTATATGTTGTAAATGGCTGTCTCACTGACTACCCGAGAAAATGGACTCCGTAGGCTGCAGGGGTGTTCTGCTCATGCAGTGGCACCCTCTCACCCAGAACCAAGCACCCTGCCTTCAGGATTGTTAAGGCCTGCTAAAGGGGTGACTTATAGATTTTAAGTGCAGTGACCCTTAGATATAGTAAACCTATATCCTAAGTAAGTGGTGCATGTACCAACTTACACAGGCTGCAATGGCAGGTCTGTAGTTCCATTTTGCATGGCCTCTCATGTGTGGCAGCATAATACATGCTTCTGCCCATGGGAGGCCTCTGGGGTACCTATGCCCTGAGTACATATGTACCATATACTAGGGATTTACAAGGGTACCCCAGTATCCAATCTGGAGTGTACCTAAGTACATAACATAACAGTTTAGGGAGAAAGCAGATAGACTGGGGTCCTGATTAGCAGGATCCCAATCAGACCAGTCAAAAACAGTATCACATGTAGCAAAAAGTGGGGTTAACGATAAGAAGCAGATCCTACTTTCCTACACACGCAGTCTAGGGACACTTAGAGTAGGGTTTGCATTGTAGGAGTACACTAGATTACAGCCTTGTTTTTTATGCCTACATATATATATATATATTGTTTCAGCACCATGGTAGAACAATATCTACTATTTACGCTGTTGGTGCTTGTAATCATATTTATCTGCTTCTGTCTACTAATCTTTGCAACACACGTATTTTGTGCAATAAATATTATTGAAAACGTCCCCCTGTGTATTCTCTGTATATTTCTCTGGGAATAAGTAAGCACAAGTGACTGAGGGAAATGTTCTGTACTGTTCTCATGATACCTGAGGTGTCAGGGTTGTCATCTTCAGTGGTTGCCAGAAAACCTTTCGCTACCTGGTAGGTTAGGAGGGCTTACGGTTAGCTGGTCTATAGCCTAGCATATGCTGCGGGGGTGTCCGGATTCAGTCTTGGCACCAAGCCCCTAGTTTATATTGTCCAAACGGATCATTATGAACTACACGACATGGCGCCGCCAACGTTAGATAGGCTCTTACTTAATGTCGAATCTGAGTAGTTCAATCATGTTTTCTCAAAGACCCCTACTCACATTTAAACCGGAGACATCCATAGTGGGAAGGGAAACAAAGACGCCTGAGCTGTAGTTTAAATCAAGCTTGGAGGATTGGAAGTTCCCACGTTGTGCAGACCCTATCTCTATAAAATATTAGCTGAATACGAATGCTGCAACAATGACCGAACAAACTGAGGACGTTGAAGAACAGATAATTGCCCTAATATTCCAGAAAATTGCAGATAGGCAGTTGTCATGAAATTATTACAACATAGCCTCCCTGCAACGGGTGGAGATGTTACCTTCGTGGTTAAGGCACACCAAGCATTCAGAACAGAGGGATTCTATTCTTGGGTTAAATTCCTGCCTGCAGATGCACAAACATGGTTATTTCATGAATACATTGAAGTTGAATCACCTGATGAGTATTTCACATTCATGGACTTAGAAGTCCCATTAACTTACCAAGAGCAGATTAATTGGTTTAACGGCGTCCTACTCCATACCTCAGAACATGTGAGACTCGGTCCGCTCAGTAGAGAAAGAGCGACTTGGCTGATCTTAGCTTCATATACACCACATCCAGACATTGTTGCTTTATCAGCAGCTGAAATGCGTACACTCTACAGAGATTTAGTAAAAATGTATGGAAATCTTACACAGTACATAATAAGAACATTAACCGTTCAACCTGCAAAGGCTGCTCAGGCTACACAACCACATATGGCTACTACGGGTATTAGCCCACAAACATTAAATGCCGTTAGGGGAAAAGTTCCCGCCAGTCGGGAGCAAATTCCTTTCTGGATAGCACAGAAAACAGCACCTCTTGAGGCAGTTTTTCCCCATACGAGTCTGCAGGAAAAACACACTGACACTTTGCTTGCCAGTGGGGATGGTTCCCCAATAGAAGATTGTGTCCCTTGGGGTACAATCTTCGCTGCCATTTACACCAGTACACATGGCACCTCTTCAAACGCAGTTATACCAGATGTACTGATACAGATTCAGAATGAGTATAGGGCAGAGACTGCCTTAGATCTGCGGATGAAACTGAGGGGAAATTTTTCCCAGGTATCGCCCATTATATTGAGTAACATAAAAGGGGAGGCAGCTGCGGTGGCTATATGCCAACGGTAAGGAGCGAGAATCGCCTAAGATTATCGAGGATACATATGCTTCGATTGGTAGAGATAATCTGGGGCCAAACCTGGGAAACCAATAGTTAGGAGCAATTCTGAAAAGGATTACTCTAAGCAAGCACCCGATTTATCGAAGAAGAAATGGGATAATAAACAAAAATATAAACAAAATATAACACAGTCACAGGGTGGTCTCCTCAACAGGAACACACCAAAAAAAGTAGAGTTTGACAAACTGTGACGATATGAGAAAGCCTGACCGGTATCAGGATACGGATACACGTTCCTCGTGTTCCTTTCAGGAGTCATCCGAAAAACATTTGGAGAGAGACGGACAGTGAGAGCACAGATCGGAAGAGCGAGTCAAGCCGAAAAGGGAGACACACCGCACTTCGGACTACATCATTAAACAAGAAGATAAACAAAAGACTTCTAAACCTTAATTTAAAAAGAAGGTAGCCAGGATCAACATTAGAAATGCCCAGGCTACCGAGGACTCTGCTTCTGAGCGGGTTATTGGCAATGACGATGCTGGACAGGGCATCAGAAGTCACAATTGCTCGCCAGAACCTGATGGATTATCTGGGGGTAGTAGCGCTGAATGAGCATATCACGGTGGAAACACCTGATACAAGGGTAAGTGTCCCATATCATTTATGTGAAATAATGCTCCAAATGGAGGGGGAAATTCCCAGGCAAATAAAGGGTCTCTTTTGGAAGAACTTGACATATGGTTAAGATATTCTTTTGGCTGAAAAGGATTGGCCACCTGATTTCGTAATGGATTATCCAATGGGGTAAGATGTGATTTTATCTGCTTTCTCCGACCTCGTACCAGAATCGGTTTAAAAGTCATACGCACAGGAATGGGCGTTAGGTCCTGCACTTTACCGCAGTCATGTTGGGTGGGATGATGAGTCACCTCATCACGAAATCCCATTAAAATTAATTCCTCAACCAAATATTTATTTATTTATTTTTAAAATTTATAAAGCGCATCATATGCCCGTGGGCGTCTTGGCACATAGACAATACCCAATAAAGCATGAAACAAAGAAACCAGGGTATGATAGAGAATTGCACCTCACTTATGAATGATCCCTTGTTTCCCGTAATGAAACCTGATAATTCATATTGTCTGGTCTTAGATTATAGACATTTTTTTTTTGATAATCAACTTTATTGAGTATTTTAAAACAGCAAGAATAATTCAGTGGCAGCAGCTCACAAATCAACATATACTGCGGGTCAAAATCAACCGGGCGTATGGGTAAAGTCAGTCCATTCCAATTCAGCATTTCATCTTGTGTGGCAGCAATATCACCTCTTAAAAAATTTGTACACCTGGGCCTATGGCGGGACTATGTTAAACCATTTCCCCCATATTTTGGGAAATAGATCTGGAGAACCCCGGGGTTCAAATAAGACCTCTTCCTGAGTGCCGCACTAGTCCACCCCCCTCCTCCATCCCCCCACAGTTGGTGCAGTGGATCTTGACCAGTGTCGCGCAATGTCCCTCTTGGCCACGGCCACCGCTGTTCCTAGTAGGCGCTTGTCCAGCCTGGAGCCATCCATTCCATCAAAGATCCCTAACAGCATTCGCAGCGGTGCATGAGGAACTTCCCAACCCAGGGCTTGTGTGAGCTCCCGCTCTACTCCTCTCCAAAACCTCTTCAGCACCGGGCATAGCCACACCATGTGGTAAAAATCGGCAGGGGATTGTCTGCATCTCGGGCAGTCTGGGGAGGGTCGCAGTCGGGCTCAGAAAAGTCTCTCTGGGGTGAGGTAGGCCGCGTGCAAGTAGTATATCTGCACTAGGCGCAGCTTGGAGGACGTGGTCAGGGTACGTGGAGCCATTAGGGCGTCCCTCCAATCGGCCTCTTCTAGGGGTCCCACCCATCCCTCCCAGCGGGTGCGCAACCGGTCTAAGGACACAGGGCTATTGTTGACGAGGGAGGGGTAGATGCGGGATACTCCCCTCCTGCCCAAATTCCCCATCGTCACTTGCGCCTCTAGCGGGCTGAACTCTGGGAGGGTGATTGGTGAGGGGATGTGTACATGGATGGCGTGGCGCAGCTGCAGGTATCTAAAATGCTGGGCGTGGGGAAGGGCGTGGTGCTGTTGTAGGTCGGCAAAGGCACGGATATGATCTCCCACCCAGACGTCTCCAAGGACCGACACGACGATAAGGTCCCAACGACGATACCTCCCGGAGCCAGGTGCCATGCCAGAGTGGTGCCTGACGAGTAAGTTTTCGGTCCCAACCCGTGTGGCGCAAGGCGGCGCGCCAGGCCAGGAGGACCGCTCTAGTAATTGGTGCCATGGTTTGTGGCACCGGGCGCCCGTAGAGGAACGCTTGGATCTGCGAGAAGTCGGTGTCTTCCAGTTCCGCGCGGTACGCTGGATCGGATCAGCCGCCCGCGTACCAGTCATGGACGACTATCAGTTTAGTGGCGAGGTAGAGGTGAGTCACCCCCAGACCTCCGTCAAAGGAGGGGATACGGCTGTGAGCTAGGGAAATCCGTGGTCTTCCGCCACCCCAAAGGAATTTGGATAGGTTACCGTCGAGCTCGCGAACCAGGTGCAAGAGAGATGGAGATATTTTGCAGGGTGTAGAGCCCCGGCTCCAAACACGATCGCGAGCTACCGGTAGCTCGCCGAGACCATGTGAGTAGCTCGTGATGCGTGCGGCAGAATTTAGTAGCCCTTTAGTGTTATTTGAATTTTTTAGGCTGTTTGCAGGCTCTGTTGCCCGCCCTCATCCAAACCAGCTGCTCTGATTGGCTCTGAGCTTAGCTGGGGCGCGGCGGGCCGGGCTGACGAGAATGACGTGCCTTTCCTTCCTGTACCTCGTGACCAGGCGTCTATGGACCCCCTGCCTTTCCCTCATGGGCACCGCGATCATAGTGAGAGTCACGAGTGCGGAGGGTGCTAGTGCTGAGCATTATGCGAGGCAGGGGAGAGCAGCTGTTTGCCGGTCTCGCAAGCAGTATAAAACTGCTGGGACCCGTGCCATCTGCCCTTTTCAGCAGTACAGTCTTCGCCAGAGCAGCAGGTAAGCCGGCATGCAAGCACACCCAGAACAGTTCTGAACTCTTAATTATAATTACAGTGGACTGCATGCAAAAAGCACAACTTTTTTTCCCCAAAAAGCTGTTAATCTGTGAAGGCCCCATTTTCCGCACTTTCTGCTTCTCATTCTGCCACTTCCTCCGGCTTCCCCTCCATCTCCCTGGGGACAGTAGTTATTTAGCCCACTATTCCGGTTATCGTTATCTCGTGAGCCTGGCTGTAGTGTAAACTGTTAACAGGATGAGAGAAGAAAAAAAAACTGTGATGCACCTTTAACAGCTAAAGGTGCTTCTATGTCACTATATGTTTGTTTTTCTGTGGCACTTGTCAACTGTATGTACATATTATTCACTCCCTTCACTTCATTGCCACTGGGCGATTGTATTCCCCATTATGTACATTCGAGTGATAAGTGTTTATTCTGCGAGCATGCTGGTGCGAAGTAGTCAGAAGCACTGGCTAATGATGTGCACATTATCGATTTCCACTCTGTATGTTATAGCAGACTGCACCTAATGGTGGATTTTTTATTTTTTTATTTATTTATAAAAGTTGTTATTGAAAAATATAAGTGGAATATACATTGGCAGTTGTATACAGTACATTTGTGTTAATTATATTTCTTGGCTTGTCTATAAGTAGAAAGAAGAGAGAGAGAAAAAACAGAGAGGGGGGGGGGGGGAGTTTGTGGGCTGTCTTTAAGTCTTTAAGTGTTCATCGAGTGGGCCCCACATGAGTCCCCTAGGGGTGTGCTCTTTCGAGAAGTTGCCCGCTATGTTGTCTGCTCCTCTCAGGAAGGTGACCCGGTTGATCCATGTTTTGAAGTTTGCCTTCGCCGTGTTTTTCCAGTTGGTTAGGATTATCTTTAGGGCCGCTGTGAGTAGCAGGTCTAGTAGGGCTCTTTCTTCTCTGTTGTTTAGGTCCGCTGTTAGGTGCCCTGTCGCCAGGCTCGCGTAGTTGATTGTTAAGTCTGTTTTGAGCATATCGTTTATGAATGCGTTAATCTGCGCCCGAACTTTTTGACTTTAACGCATCCAAAAATGAGGTGTTCGAGGGTGCCCTCCTCCTTCCGACAGTTCCAGCAGTTGCTTGATTCTGTGATGCCGACCTTGTGGAGCCTGGATGGGGTCCAGTAGGCTCTGTGGAGGAGCCAGTATTTTGTTTGCGCCAGTTGCGGGGTAATTTTTTTCTTTGTGGCTGCGCTCCACATTTGTGCCTGTTCTTTTTCATTTAGCTGTCTGCCTAGGAGTGTCTCCCACGAGTTTGTCGTTCTTTTGTTTAGCAACAGGGTGGTGGGGGTCAGTAGTTTATAGATCTTTGCGGTTTGGTGTCCTGCCGAGTTTAGGGTTTCTACGTATTTGACGATGCCCGGTTGTTCTTTGCGTAGATTGGCTCTGGTTATGGCAGCTCTGATCTTTAGGAAGGTGTATAGCTCCTTGTTGGGGAGGTCGTTTAGTTGTATGTTTGTGAATGTCAGCTGTTTCCCCTTGGTTTCCATCTGTTTGGGGAGGCTGATTCCTCTCTTGATCCATGTGTCATTGTTCATTGTTGCCCCTTGATATGTTATTTTTGTGTTAAACCAGATGGATTCCCATGTTGTACCTTTCAGCTTCTGTATCATTCACCTGTCAATTTTCATCAGCGCTTCTCTGGTGTGTTTCAGTATCGTGTTTGACCTTAGGGGGTGTTTGTTTGCCGTTAATATATCTATAGGGTGCAGGCCTTCTAGGAGGTCTTTCTCCAGCTCTAGCCATACTGGTTTGTACTGTTGTGTTTCGTCGATCAATGCCATCCCTTGTTTCGCCAGGCACGCTGTTTGGTAGACTTTAAAGTTTGCCAGGTTGAGGCCTCCCAGTTCTTTCGGTAGTCTCAGTTTGGGTAGACCGATTCTGGGTCTCTTGTTTCTCCATAGGAAGGTGTTGATCATGTTGTCCAGTCTTTTGTGGAAGCTATCTGTCATTGGGATTGGTAGCATGTTTAGCGTGTAGTTTATTGCGGGTGTTATCATCATTTTTATCGTCTCTATCCTTCCCCACCAACTGATATATTTTGGCGACCACAGTTCTAGTCTCTCTTTAACTTTTTTTAGCAATGAGTCCTCGTTGTGCTGTATTGTGGATGTTAGGTCTCTTCCAAACTGTAGCCCTAGGTACTTAAGTGGTTTGGTTTGCCAGGCTAGGCCTGAGTCCCCGAGTACTGATCTTGTGGTGTGGATGTTCATTGGTTTGCATTCCGATTTTGTTTTTGTTGAGTTTGTACCCTGATGCCTCTGCGTATTCTCCTATTGTGTCCATAAGCGCTGTGATTGACGTTGATGGGTTTGTGGTTGTGATGAGGATGTCGTCCGCGTATGCTGCCAGTTTGACTGTTTCCTCTTTGATCTTGACACCCGTAATCCTCTCATTGTCTCTTATTTTTGCTAGTAGGGGTTCTAGTGCCAGTAGGAAGAGGCCCGGTGATAGTGGGCATCCCTGCCTAGTTCCTCTTCCTAGTGTGAGCGTCTCAGATGTGCTTCCGTTCACCACTATTTTTGCTCTAGGTTTGTTGTATAGGGCCATTACCATTGCTATGTATTTCTCCCCTAGGCCGAACTTTGCCATGCAGTTCCTGAGGAAAGGCCACGAGACTCTGTCAAAAGCCTTCTCGGCATCCAGCGCTATCATGACTGCCTGCTCGTTACTCTGTGTAGTGTGGTTGATTAGGTGGCATAGCAGCCTTGTGTTGTCTTGCGATAGTCTGTGTTTGATATATCCCACTTGTGAGTTGTGGATGATGTCCGGTAGAACTCTGTTTAATCTATTTGCCAGCACTTTCGCATAGATTTTGCAGTCGACATTTATGAGCGAGATGGGTCTATAGTTCTGCGGGTATTGAGGGTCTTTCCCTTCCTTGGGGATTATTGTGATGTTGGCTTCGCTCATGGTGTTTGTCATCTTGCCGTTTTGTATGCAGGCGGAGTATGTTTCCGATAGTACTCTTTTGACTTTTTGGCAGAAAGTTTTGTAGAACACAGTGGTGTATCCGTCGGGTCCTGGTGCTTTGTTCCGTTTTAGTTGGCCGATTGCCGCTTCAATTTCTTCTTCCGTTATGTCAGCCTCGAGTGGTGCTCTGTCCTCCTCTTTGAGTTTTGGCAGGTTGATGTCTCTTAGAAGAGCGCGGCCTCCATCTTTGCTCAGGTTCTTATCTTCGGAATATAGCTCTTGGTAGAACTGTCTGAAGACTTCTAGTATTCCTTTGTTTGTTGTTTGCGATTTGTTTGATTTGTCTGTTATTGCTGCTATTGCGTGTTGCCTTTGCTTCGCTTTGAGGTAGGACGCCAGCTGTTTCCCTGCTTTGTTGGCCCTGCACAGATTCACTGATTTGAATTTTGTTAGTCACGAACCCACTCGTTCGCTCAGGATTTTGTTCAGTTCATATTTTTTTTTTGTGAGCGTGGTCAGTGTGTTCTTGTCTGCTAGGTTAGCGCAGTGGCCTCTTTCCAGTGCTGCTATTTCGCCTTCTATCTCCGAGATTTTCTTGTTCCTGCTTCTGTTCATTCTTGATTTGATGTTTATCAGTTTGCCTCTCAGTGTCGCTTTGAGTGCGTCCCAGATGGTGCCTTTTCCTACTTCGCCATTGTCGTTGTGTTCAAGGTATTCATTTAGTGCCTCCTCTATTTCTTTTACATTCTCTTTGTTCTGTAGGATGTCGTCGTTCAGTCTCCATCTTCTCGTCGGGTTGTCGTTGTGTTTGCCGGTCAGGGTGAGGGATATGTGCGCGTGGTCAGAGATAGTTATTGGGGCTATCTCCGTGTTGTCGATTAGATGTGTGTGGTATTGGACATCAGAATATAATCGATCCTGCTGTATGAATTGTGCGGGTGCGAGTAGAAGGTGTACTCACGCGCTGTTGGGTGCTGTAGCCTCCATGGGTCTGCTAGGAGGTGTTTGGTGCATAGGTCTTTAAGGGTGTTGCTGCTTGGGGAGTTGTGGCTCAGTCTGGTCGGGTGTCTATCCGTAGCCTGGTCCATCGTCTTGTTCATGTCACCAGCTGCGATCAGGAGGTCCTCTTGCGGTAGATCGCTGAGTTTGCTGTCCACCATTTGCCAGAAGTCTTTGTCTTCGGAATTTGGCCCATAGATGTTGGCCACGTGTATCAGATCATTCCCTCTCTGGACACTTGCTATCAGCAGGCGACCGTCTTCATCCGTGTTCGTCTTTTGGATGGTGAGATTGGCTTTCTTGCTTAGGATAGTTATTACGCCTCGTTTCTTTCCCTTTGCTGGCGAGCATAGGACGTCTCCTATCCATCTCGCCTTGAGTAGTTTTGTTTCTTCTTCTTAGAGTTTGGTCTCTTGTAGCGTGTATATGTCCCCTTTAAGTTTTGCCAGATCTAGTATTTTCCTGCGTTTGATTGGATGGTTTAGGCCTTTAACGTTCATGGACACCACCTTTAGGTTTGTGGCTAGGCTGGCTCTTGTTTGGTCTGTCATGGGGGTTCCGTGTTCTCGCTAGTGTGTCTGTCTTCTTCCTGACCTGAGTCCGAGATGTCAGCCTTTGTTCCCTTGTGAGACCTGAGTGCCCCCCCCCCGGGGTTTCGGTGTGTGGAAAGGGGTTATAGGTAAGGTATGGATATAGCAAAGGAAGAAAAAGGAATTATACATTGCACAAATGCCTGTTGTCACGTTAGCCTTCATGCCCACCTGTCCCGCCCGCCCCCTCTCCCCCCTCCCCCGTCTGTAGAAAACCGGGTGTGCGACAGCAAGGGTCCTCACACTCCCCCCCCCCCCCCAAGTTCTTGCATAGTCTCTCCTGCCGGTGTGGAGTGATAGTTACCACGCCTGGAGTCTGAAGGGAGATATAGGCATGTACAACCCATTGCGGAAGCAAAAGAAAAAGGATATGCTGTTGTTTGGTCCTTCTTTGTCGCTTCCTGTCGTTCCCGACTTGAGGTAGATGCGTTGTTATGTGTGTGCGTGTTCGAGGTAGGTATGGTCGTTTAAGTTTACAGTTCAGGGGTTTCAATCTCAAGAAAGGGTGCACACTGTCCATGTCATATGTCCTCTTCTTCTGCCCCGTCCGTGGAGGCTCTCCTCTTTGCTCCTGGGCTTTGATGCTCCATTTCTTCTCGGGCCGGTCCTTGCAGGTACCTGTGCAGCTCGTTGGGGTCTTCGAATGTTTTGCTCCCATGTCTGTCTGTGATTCTCAGTTTTGAGGGGCCTGCGAAGGAGAAGGTAATGTTGTTTTTACGCAGGGTCTCCCGCTGGGCTAGGAAACCTTTCCTCACCTCTACCGTTAGCCTAGAGAAGTCCTGGGTGATTGTTACCTTTTTCCCATTTATCACCATTGGCTTGCCTTTCCTGGCCACTGCGAATATAGCATCAGTGTGGTTGTCTCGTAGTGGTTTGCATATTACTGGTCTAGGGGTGTTGCTGTTTGTCTGTTTCTTTGCTGGTATGCGGTATGCTTTGACGAGTTCGAGCGGTTTGTCGAAGGTGAGGCCGGTTAATTTGGGGATTATGCTTTCCAGCATCAGGGCGCATGCTCCCGGGGTGTCTTCTTCGTCCTCGGGTATACCCAGCAGTCTTATGTTCCCCTTGCGGCTTCTGTCTTCTTGCTCTGCCATGGTTCTCTGCAGTGCTGTTGTTCTCTTTATGACTAGGCCTAGGTCCTTGTGTGTTACATTGGCGCGATCCTCTAGCTGGCTTATCCTTTTCTCTGCCTCATCAATTCTGCCGTTAGCTTTGCTTTGCTCGGCTCTAATTGCGATTAGTTCCATTTGGATGTTGTCCACTATTTTTTTTGTGGCTTTTGCTAGGTCATTGCCCTCTGTTATCTTCCTTAGTAGCGTGTCCAAAGTGGTTGTTTCGTTGCCCTGCTCTCCTCGCTCTTTCGCGGGTGAGGCCTAAGATCGTTTTTGTTCTTCTTTTGGACATTTGTGATCTGGTTCCCATCTTTCCCTGCCATTGCGTCGAACCCCCTTCTGACCTGATGTGTTTGAGGTCTCACTTCTGTTGGTTGGTGCTTTGTGGGTACTTTTTTTAGTCTTCTGTCCTCTTTGTTGCTTGGGATGGGCGCTGTGGTTAGGTTGCAGTCCCTGAATCTGGGTGGCCACTTGACCACTCTGGTCTTGGTCCTGGACTCCGCCAGCCTCCTGCGGTGTCTCCCTCTCTATTCCTTATGCTCTTGTGCCACTGAGGGTGTGTGTTTATTGGCGGATGGTCCGCTCTGTGGGCCCCCGCAGGTCGGCGCTTATTTTTGCCCAGTTTGGTTACCTTCTACTGCGGGGTTGTAGCGCTTCGTCTTGAGATATCCGCTTGTTTACTTTATGCCTCAGTCAGGGTGACCGCCCCCTTTTCGCCGGCGCAGGCTGATTTGTCTTGGTTGTTTCCATCCGCAATGGCTTGGCGTGTGAGAGCATGCGGTGGTTGTCACCTTTGCGTTCTGTACGATTACTCTTTACCCTTATGCAAGATGGCCGCCGCTCGCTTTTTAAACTCCTACCCAAGATGGCCGCTTCCGTCTCTCTCCTCCTCCCCCTTTCCCCCCCTTGTGTTCAGTATTGCGGTTAGTAGGGTCGTTTCCGGGGGGTTTGCCTCGGGGGCCCCAGTTGAGGCGGGGGCTGCTTGCTGTTGTGCGCGTTCGTCTGTTGGTTTGTTTGTTTTTTTCCTTTTGTTTGGCGCTGGTCGGCGTTCCGCTCTTTCCGCCTGTTTTGAAATGGCCGCCTGTGGCTTCTGATAGATACATCTGCCGTGTGGATTCCTCACCTTGTGAATATCCCCCTTGCGTCAGCAACGTTCGGAAAATTCTTCGTAGCACGCCGGCGTGGACGACGTCATAGGAGCACGGCTTCGCGCGCGACTCCGTCTGACGTCACCGACTCCACATAAGGCCCACGTCGGCGTGATGACGTCAGTTCCCTTTTTTCCGCGTCCTCGACGCTAACGGTTTCTGGGATCTTCTGCGATACTTTTGTATCTATTCGCTGTTTAGCTGTTATTGTTTCACTGTCGGATTTCGCTTCATCGCCGGAGATGTCGTCGAGGAAGACAGGTTTCAAACAGTGTGGTTCCTGCTCCCGGATGATGTCGATCACCGATCCGCATCCCGACTGTCTGTGGTGTCTTGGTTCGGGACACGATGTCAAGAACTGTCGTTCCTGTGACAAGATGAACCCCAAAGCCTTGCGTGAGCGGGAGGCGAAGCTTCTGCTTGCTAAGGTGAAGGAAAGGGAAGCCGGAAGGTCTTCGAGGTCAGTGTCCAGGCGCTCGAAGTCGAGACAACGGTCGCGGTCGAAGTCAAGGTCGGCTTCGAGGGCGAAGTCGAGGTCGGCTTCGAAGGCCAAGTCGAGGTCGAGAGAGAGATCAAGGTCCAGAGGGAGGTCGAGGTCCGGTTCCAAGTCGGCCTCGGGCCATGCTTCGGGCTCCTCGAGAAAGAAGCATAAGAGGAGTAAACATCACTCCAGACACCACTCTGGCAAGGAGTCTTCGGATTCGAGGAAGAAGTCGAGAAAACATCATAAGGACTTCGTGTCTCCTTCTCCAGCTCAATCTCACGTTGGTTCTCCAGTTCATGAGCCGGAACCGGATCTGGAGTCGCACCATTCATCGGTGCATGAAGAAGAGGTTCCTCGAGCACCGACTCCGGTTGTGGAGCCTGAAGAACAAGAGGGCCAGGGTGCGCCTTTGCCGGATCAGCCTCCTTCGGAGCGGCCGTTGGGTTCGTACCCACCCTTTCCAGGTCCAGGTCAGGATCCCTCGCAGTTTTTAAACGCCATGTTTGGTGTTTACTCGAGGGCGATGTACCCCGCTGGTGCGCCTATGGGTCCCATGGGTCCTTTGTCTTTCAATTTGGGTGTGCCCCAGGCTTATGCCCCGGCCCCATTTATGCCGTTTATGCCGACGCCTTGCACTCCTTGGCTCGGTACGGCGCCGCCGAGGTCGTCGACTTCGCATGCGGCTTCGCCGACTCCGGATCGGCCTCGGGTGGATTCGGATCGTGGCACTTCCCGTCCTCCGGCTCCTCGCTCGACGTCGGCTCCGGCGCCGTCGGAGTCGTTACCGGATCCATCGACTTCGGTCCGTATGGAGTGGTCGAGGCGCAGGGCACAACGCCTCTTGGAGGAGAAGGAGTTTGTGGACTCCGAGGTTGAGGAAGGAGAGTTGCATGAGGGGGATTGTTTTGAGGACCTTCAGGATGCAAGTGGCTTGGAACTTTCTCCTGAATGGGGTTTGCCAACCGTTTCTGACACACCATCTAAGGACTTGGCACCCTATCATGTTGTCATAAAGAAGGCTGCAGAGTTGCTAGGCTTGACTTTGCCCACAGTTGAATACAAGCCCAACATCCTTACGGAAGTGTTGCATTCGCCCTCTTCTATTGTGGAGCCTACGCTTCCTTTTACGGATGCATTGACTGAACCGATAAAGGAGGTCTGGAAGAGGCCTTTATCTGCTCCTGCAGTTTCCAGGTCAGTGGCAAGGCGTTACAGGGTGGCTCCTGATGACCCTGAATTTCTTTCCTCGCATCCTGCACCGGAGAGTCTGGTAGTGCAGGCCGCCTGTTCCAGCAGGGCTGCGGGTTCTTTCCCTCAGGTGCCAGCAGACAAGGACTCAAAAAAACTGGACCAGTCTGCTAAAAAGATTTTCTCCTCGGGTAGCATGGCCTTGAAGTCCACCAATGCTACTTGCCTCTTGGGGAGATACGTTCACGCGTTGATGGACTCTGTCAAACAGCTTTCTGCTAAGCTTCCAGAGGACGATAAGAAGAACTTTAACGAGGTGGTCGCTGATACTCAGGCTGCAGCTCGTATGGTCATACAGAGTGGTATGGACACGGCGGACTCTGTTGCCAGAATTATGGGCTCCACTGTGGCTACAAGAAGGGCTGCATGGCTTAAGTCCTCTGATTTTTCTACTGACGTTCAGTCTACTCTGTTGGACTTACCGTTTGATGGGACAGGTCTCTTTGGCAAGAAGGCTGACGTAGCTCTGGAGAGATTCAAAGACAGTCGGGCTACGGCGAAGTCTTTGGGCCTTCAGACGAGGGGCTCTGCGACTAGAAAGTATAGGGGTTTTGGCAGATCCAATTTTCGTCCCTACAATCAAGGACAGCAGCAGCAGCAGCAGCGCCAGAATCCTCTGTATAAATCCTACAGAGGAAAGCAAAGGGGCCGTGGTCGTGGGCGCCAGGTCTCCTCCTCCTCCTCCTCTTCCTCTAATAGCCAACCCCCTCCCCCTGCAGCAAAGCAGCCCTAGATCCGCCATTCTGGATCATGTGGCTCCGGTGGGGGGTCGGCTTACTCATTTTCTACGGGATTGGGAATCGGTTACATCGGATCTTTGGGTTCTCAATCTCGTAGAAAATGGGTATGCACTTCCTTTCCAGGAGTTCCCTCCCAATTACCCTCCTTGCCAGGGTTTTTGTTCGGAGGACCACCTTGTTCGCTTGCAGGAAGAAGTCCTGGCTTTGTTCAAGAAAGGTGCGATAGAGGTGGTTCCAGAGCAGGAAAAGGGTCAGGGATGCTACTCCCGGTATTTCCTGATCCCCAAGAAGGATGGCAGGTTACGTCCAATCCTGGACCTCATGATTTTGAATCTCTATCTCAAGCAGGAGAAATTCAAAATGCTCACTCTTGCGCAGGTTCTTCAAGCGCTGTTGGAAGAAGACTGGATGGTGTCGATCGACTTGCAGGATGCGTATTTTCACATCCCGATCCTGAAGTCGCACAGGAAGTATCTCCGTTTTACGGTGGGATCGCAACACTACCAGTTTGCGGTCCTTCCGTTTGGTCTTACTACTGCGCCTCGAGTTTTCACCAAGGTGATGGCAGTGGTGGCTGCACATCTCAGGAGGTCGGGGATACCTGTATTCCCGTATCTGGACGACTGGCTGATCAAAGCGGAGTCGCCCGAGAAGGTGCTTCATCACCTGCAAGAAACATCGCAGCTGTTGTTCAGGTTGGGTTTTTCAATAAATGTGCCCAAATCTCACCTGGTGCCCTCCCAGCGCAACCTGTTCATAGGTGCGGTACTGGACACTACTGTATGTCGTGCATTCCCTCCTCCGCAAAGGATTCGCGACATACAGGAAATGATTCCTTTATTTCACAATGGAGCGGTTGTTCCGGTCCTGAAGGTCCTTCGCCTGCTCGGTCTGATGGCTTCTTGCATTCTCCTGGTCAACCATGCACGCTGGCACATGAGGGCACTCCAGTGGTGCCTCCGCAGGCAGTGGTATCAACACAATGGAGATCTCGGGGAGTCAGTGAGGATCTCCAGAGAAACTGCAGCGGATCTGTCTTGGTGGGGCGTGGAAGGCAATCTGTCTCAAGGAAAGCCTTTTCAGCTTCCACCATCGGTGGCCACGGTGATAACGGATGCATCCACTCTAGGGTGGGGTGCTCATCTGGGGGATCTGGAGGTCAAGGGTCTTTGGTCTCCAGAGGAAAGGCTGCTTCACATCAACCTTCTAGAGTTACGGGCGATACGTCTGGCACTCAAGGCCTTCCTCCCTTCCCTTCGCGGTCGGTCAGTTCAAGTCCTGACGGACAACACGACCGCGATGTGGTATGTCAACAAGCAGGTAGGAGTGGGGTCGCAGTGTCTCTGCAGGGAGGCTCTGCGCCTCTGGTCCTGGGTTCAGGACCACCAGATTTGTCTGATGGCAAATCATCTGGCCGGGGTTCTGAACGTGCGTGCAGACATTCTCAGTCGTCAGTTCTCTGCCGACCACGAGTGGAGGCTTCACCCGGAGGTTGTTCGTTACGTCTTTCGGATGTGGGGGACTCCTCGGGTGGACCTGTTTGCCACTTGCGAGAATGCTCACTGCCCGTCATTCTGCAGTCTCCAGTATCCGATGCAAGGAGCATTGGGGGACGCGTTTCAGTTGAGCTGGAGAGGTCAGCTCCTTTACGCGTTTCCTCCCATACCCTTGATTCCTCGGGTTCTGAGGAAGATTCGCCAAGACCGGGCCCAAGTCATTTTGGTCGCCCCGGATTGGCCAAGAAGGGTGTGGTACACAGATCTTCTCCACCTCTCCTCTCACCCGCCGCTCCGTCTCCCTCTCAGGGCAGACCTCCTCTCTCAGATGGAGGGGCAGGTTCTACACCCCCACCTCCAGACATTACACCTTCATGCATGGAGATTGAACGGGGCAATCTGAACTCTTTCTCTCTCCCTAACGATGTGGTGGATGTCATACTTTCTGCCAGGCGTGACTCCACCAAGTCCATTTATTCGTATAGGTGGAATAAGTTTGTGTCTTGGTGTAGGGAGAGGGATGTTGACCCGTTAAAGGCTCATTTGTCTGATATTTTGTTGTTTGCTCTTTCTCTGGCACGGCAGGGGTTTGCTGTTGCCACTGTCAAGGGTTACCTTTCGGCTTTATCGGCATTCCTCTGCTTGCCGGATCAGCCCTCTCTTTTTAAATCACCTGTGGTTTTAAGATTTTTGAAGGGGCTCACTAATAAGTTCCCTCCTTCTCCCTTTATTGTTCCTCATTGGGACTTGAATCTTGTGTTAACCTATCTGATGGGTTCGCCGTTTGAACCCTTACACAAGTGTCCAATGAGGCTTCTTTCTTTTAAGACGGTCTTCTTAGTTGCAATTACCTCGGCAAGGAGGGTAAGTGAGCTTCAGGCTCTTAGTTCCAAGCCCCCGTTTTTGTCCATCCATGCTGAAAGAATGGTTCTTAGGACCAGAGCTGCTTTTCTGCCTAAGGTGGTTACTCCCTTCCACCTAGGTCAATCCATTACCCTTCCTACCTTTTATCCTCCCCCACACCCTTCCAAGGAGGAGGAGAGGCTTCATCGCCTGGACCCGAAGAGAGCGGTTAGCTTCTATCTTGATAGGACTAAAGACTATCGAATAGACGATCAGCTCTTCGTGGGTTTTGCTGGCTGCAAGAAGGGCAGAGCGGTGCACAAGCGCACACTTTCCAGATGGATTATCCTGTGCATCAAGATTTGCTACTCTCTGGCGGATAAGGACCCTCCTGAGGGTATTAGAGCTCATTCAACTAGAGCAAAGTCTGCTACTTCTGCATTGTCTAGGGGTGTTCCTGTTGAGGACATTTGCAGGGCCGCGACTTGGGCCTCCCTCCACACTTTTGCAAAGCACTACTGCTTGGATGCTGAGGTGAGGAGGGACGGCCACTTTGCGCGCTCTGTTCTCCAAGATTTCCTGGTGTAGCAGAGTGGACACCCTCCTCCGGGAGTGGGGACTGCTGTGGGACTCTATTCACAAGGTGAGGAATCCACACGGCAGATGTATCTATCAGAAGAACAAGTTACTTACCTTCGGTAATGCTTTTTCTGGTAGATACAATATCTGCCTGTGGATTCCTCACTGACCCACCCGCCTCCCCGTTGTCCACTCTGCTATACCTGGTGTTATGTGCAAATGTAATTATGATTTTATCTGATTTTGTATAGTTTTGCACTTTGAATGCATTTGTTTTGCATGTACTGTGTACATTGTGTATATATATATATATGTGTACTTGTTGGTCCGTCCGGGTGCCTCGAAGGCACGGAAAAAAGGGCGGAACTGACGTCATCACGCCGACGTGGGCCTTATGTGGAGTCGGTGACGTCAGACGGAGTCGCGCGCGAAGCCGTGCTCCTATGACGTCGTCCACGCCGGCGTGCTACGAAGAATTTTCCGAACGTTGCTGACGCAAGGGGGATATTCACAAGGTGAGGAATCCACAGGCAGATATTGTATCTACCAGAAAAAGCGTTACCGAAGGTAAGTAACTTGTTCTTCTGTACTAACCAATATGGCCGCCTCCTGTTGTTCGCGTTATGCCCCCTCTTCCCCCTGCGCTATGCGTTGGTGTCGGTTAGGCTGTCTTTCTAGGGCTTCGCATAGGGGGGGGGGTGGCGGCAGCTTGGCCGGAGTATTTGTTAAGCGTCCACTTTGCGGCAGGCGGTGCGTGTCTTGGACTAATGGTGGATTTTTAATGAGATGGCTATCTGCCACTTTGTGTATTTTAGTCAACAGCCCAATGAAATGAGGCATGCGCTATCTGATTTGTTTGACTTTGTAGCTGGGTGCCGTTATGCAGTACTTCCTTCGGTATCTCTCATGCTGGGTGTTAAGTCTGTTGTTCACATATCTAATGTAACCTTTCCGTAGGTTTTATTTTATTGTACTGTGTATATATATATATATATATACTAATATTGTGCTCATAAAGAAAGTATGGTATTTTGCCTGAAGTACACCAGTAAATGTATGTAGTATATTTTCTCTTATGATGATGTGGGACGTATAAGTCACCCTTACTCCAATCATGGTTATATCTTTTGACAAAGACGGCCTTGGTAGAAATGCATCCAGCTAAACTTTACTAGGCTTGAACCTGTAAAATATCTTTTTAATGAACTGCCTTCACTTTACCGACCCCCCTCGGCCATCAACCCCTCCTTCATAGAACAGGCCTGATTTACAATGCACATTGTAGAAAGGATTGCTTTCAAATGGACATGTTAGGCCAGGAGAAATTAATGGTGTTGCTAAATTCGATAAAACGGCTAAAAATAAGTGTACCAGCTTGGAGTAAAATTTAGTGCTGGGTTACAATTAACACACCAAAAAATGTAAGTGAATTAAAAAAGTTAACTGTTAACAGATCAGGGAGCGTGTGTGGGGAGGGGGTAGGAGTGACATCACACAGTCAGCTTTGGCAACGCTGAAGTACAAACTCTATTTAGGGTTAGAGCGACTAACACAGTTTGCCCGCCCTTTCCTCTCAGATGCGGGGTGAATTCAGATTAGAGCAGAGCAGATAGGTCCTACAAGTCAAGTATTTGAGTTGAGAGGTGCTCGGAGTGTCTTGTACCACACACTGACAGGGAAGTGGTGGCTCGATCAGCTCGGCTCTCCCTGCAGCAAATGAACTACATACCGATTGGGAACATCAGAGGACGAGAATTGTCAGTGTCAGGAAGTGCTTGTCTTTTAGTTACTGATTTGAAGGATGGTAGGGCCAACTCGGCGTGACATCTTTTGAGAACAGTAAAGTATCGATGAGTTGGGTGCAAACATAAATGGTAAAAGCAAGTACTGAAAGATGCTGGTAACAAAAACAGAAAGGAAAAGAAGTGAAAAGTTAGGAAACAGGTTTTTCACATTTAAGTTTTTACATTTAAATGTGGCAGGTTCGTTGACAGAATGTGCCGCGAGCAAATGTGCAGCTAGCCTTAATTGCATTTCCTATTTTCTGTGCAGATGAGATAGTAAACTAACATATGACGCATTCCTTTCCCTGCACTGGCACACAAACTGCTGCCAAGTGCCAACACAGGCACCGCGTGCTGTGGTGCAAGGGTACCTGCGTTGCAGGCTGAATTGTTTTTGCGCATGAAGGGGCACCTTCTTGCACAAAACAATCCTCTGAGAGAGAACTCTTTTAAGTATTGTGTTCAAACCACAGAATCGCTCTGAAGAAATTACTTTTAACGTCAATGAAACTGGGCGTGGGAGGTCTCTCGGAAAAATGTGCGAGTTGCTTGGGGTTTAGTAGCTCACAATGATTTTCACTGAACAGAAGTAGCTCTCACTACACAAAAGGTTGGAGACCCCTGGTGTAGAGGAAGCGGGGGAGGACAATCATTTTGAACAGTGCACTTCGTCCCAAGGGGTTGAGGGGAAGGGTTTGCCATATTTTAAGGTCTGATCTCATCCGGGTTACCAGGGGCGTGATGTTCAATGCCCATTCTAACTCTGGCAGGAGGGCCACCCATATTCCCAGGGAGTGGCGTCTAAGAGGAATGGACGACTGCCAGTCGAAACACTCCAGAGAGGGATGCAGCGAACCATAGTGGATTTGGCCGCGTTGAGCCGAAGGCCGGAGACTCTCTCAAATTCAGCAAGGATCTGCAGGCATTTGGGGCCCGAGGTCGCCGGGTCCGCCAAGTACAGGAGCACGTCATCAGCGTAGAGGGCTATTTTGTCTACGTGACTCTCGTTCCAGGTCCACCCTTGGACAAGGGGGTCCTGTCGGATGAGTGTCGCCAGGGGCTCCATCGCGAGCACGAAGAGGAGTGTGGAAAGGGGACACCCCTGACGCGTGCCTCTGCAGATCGGGAATGCCTCCGAGAGTGATCCGTTGACCAGGACCCGGGCCCTGGGATTGGCGTAGAGAAACCCAATGTATCGGCGGAACAGCGGGCCAAAGCCCATCGCCTCCAGCACGTCTTGTAGGTACGCCCAGCCCACACTGTCAAAGGCTTTCTCAAAGTCGAGAAAGAGGAGGGCCAAGTATGGGGTCAGGCGAGCACGGTGAGCCAAGGCCAGGTGGAGGCGGCGGATGCAATGGCGGGTGCCTCTGGCCGGCATAAAGCCACATTGGTCCGGGAGGACCAGATCTTGTAGAAGGGGCTTGAGCCTCTGGGCCAATATCGTGGCGAAGAGCTTAATCTCAGTGTTGATAAGGGAGATTGGGCGGAAGTCTGCACAGTTCGTGGATGGCGGCTGGTTCTTGGGGATGACCACAATTGTGGCCAGGTCCGATTCAGGGGGGGAAGGAGCCATTTTCCACCACGTGACGAAAGAGACCTAGCAGTCGAGGAGCCAGAGTGTCCCGGAAAGCCGCGTAGTACTCCTGTGGGAACCCGTCAGGGCCAAGTGTCTTGCCAAGGTCCAGAAGTGGGATAGACTCCAGGACTTCGTCCAGGGTGAAGGGCTTCTCCAGGGCCTCCGCAGTTGCAGGGGCGAGAGCGGGGAGTTGAGCACCGGCCCTGCACAGGAGGGCAGTTAGAGGCGCGTCAGCCGGTCTTGCCGCGTAGAGGCGGGCGTAAAAGTCAGCAAAGGTTCCGGCTATGTCCGCAGAGGTTACCTGGAGGGTACCGTCCAGTGCGCGGACTTCGGGAATAATGCGGTGGATCTTGGGGTAGGAGACCAAGTTATGGAGGAGTTTACCATTTTTGTCACCCCATCCATATATCCGTGCCACCGACGATCGCCCCAGCTGCTGAGTCGAGTCTAGTGAGATCTGGCAGAGCTCTTCTCGGATCATCGCCAATTGCCGGGTGGGGTCCCCACGACCAGCGGCATCTTGCTCAGCCTCCAGCCGGGCGGCTTGTGACTCCAACTCCGCGAGCCTGGCCAGTCGGTCCGTTCGCTTGGCGTGGACAAGCCCCCCCGCCACCCCGCGAATAACCGCCTTGCCGGCCTCCCACAGGGTTCCTGGCGAGAGAACCAAACCCTCGTTGGTAGAAAAATAGTGGGTTAGCTCCTGCCCTAGCGCATCCACCAGTGCGTGATCCTGGAGGAACCACGCATTGAGACGCCAAACCGCTCGTGGTCCCGTCTGGGCGGAGCCAAGTCGGAGCGAGACAGGGGAGTGATCAGACAATCCCCTAGGCATGATGCTCGTTCCCGAGACCAGGTGGCAGTCAGTGGCTGGGAGCAGGAGAAGGTCAATGCGGGAATGGGTATGATGGGAGGCCGACGTATGAGTGTACTGCGCTTTGCGGGGGTTCCAAACTCTCCATACATCACAGAGCCCCAGAGCCGAAGCCCAGCTCGACAGGGCCGCTGCGGAAGTGAGTCGGTTCGCAGATGAGGTACCGGTCGTGTCTTGCTGGGGCCGCATGACGGCGTTGAAGTCCCCGCCAACTACCGTGAGGCCGTGCTGGAATGAGGAAAGGACCTGTGTGAGGCACCGGAGCATCGGGGAAAGGAGGGCGGGCGGGATGTAGAGATTCAGGATATGCAGAGGACAACCCTCCATCACCCCGAAATCGCCACATATCTCCCTTGTGGGTCAGTGTATGCCTTAACCAGGGTGAAGGGGAGACCTCTCCGGAGCAGAACCGCCACCCCTCGGGATCCGCGCAAAAACCCAGAATGCCAGACCGTCGCAAATCCGTAGCAGGCCAGGAAGTTGCATTGCGTTCCTAGAAGGTGGGTCTCTTGGAGAAGGAGGACGTCCGCCGAGTGGCGATGAACCTCTCAGAGAACGGCAGCGCGCTTAATACGGTCAATGAGACCATTGACGTTCCAGGAGAGAATGTGGAGGGGTCTAACCAGCGTGTGCGCCATTAGGGGAGGGGGGACATGGGGAGGCATGGAATCAACGCGAGGCGCACCCAGGAAGGGAGGGCCTGCAGCATCGCTCCAAGGCAAAGGGAGGTTGTCGTGGTGTACAAGTGGATCAGGGGGACCGGGGGTCCAGTCAGGGAGCGAGGGAGAGGGGGCGATCGTCTGTGGCCATCTCCCGTGGCGGTCCGCAGACGCCCAGTGTAACACGAGCATTGAAAAACAGGAGGCGTATGTCAGGAATGGGTCTACCCACCGCATTTCGTCAAGAGGAGAAGCTGCATCAGCCACCCGCAGGCAGCACAAACAAAAGCCGAGGAGCGGCTGGACAGAGCTAAACTAAAAAGCGGCCCGTAGGCGGCGAAAAACAACAAACCAATGGGAGCCAACTGACTCCCCCCCTCCCAGGTACCCCCCAACTCCCCCCACCCTACACTTCGAAACGGGAAGCATCTGTCACCCCAAAATTCAACCACCCACAGAAAAAAAAAACACTAGGGGAATGGCACTAAACTTTAACGGTTAGGTGGGGACAGTAGCACCAGTCAAGAGTCAACTAAGGAGGACCCCCCTCCATTATGCCGGTTGAATGCCAGCAGCTTTGGACAGTATAGCTTCAAAGGTAAGAGCGTTTCAGGACAGTTGCAACAATCTCATAAGGGACAAGAAGGATGTAATATCAGGATGAAGAGGAAGACAGAGCAAGAGCACAGAATAAACAGAGGACATAAACAGTTCGGGTTTCTGTTCCCAAGGGCAACCTCTTCAGGCATCCAGTCCTCCAGGCGCTGAGCAAGGCTCGGGAGGTTGTTCAGGGCAGGCCCGGTTTTTCGGGATCAGTCGTCACGAGCCAGATATCAAGTGGCCCTAACTCAGGCCTCCGCATCGTGTGGGGTGTCCCGGATCACAGGGCTGCCGGACAAGTCTGAGTCCGATCTTGTCTTACGCAGGCCCACACTCGACTCGGGGGACCGGTCAATGACGACCAAGGAGGATGACGCAGCAGAGGGGGGGGCTCCCCGATCCGGGGGCGGAGATGGAGACCGCCGGGATCCCCCCTCGGGCGAGTGAGAGGCCTCCTGCCTACAACGGCCCCGCCTGCGGGATCCGGTCCGGCGTCGCCAGCGGCTTGGGCATCTCCTGAATAGGGCGGGACGTGGGCCTCCGGACAGGAGACGGGACCCGCCCAGGCGGAAGGGGACGTTCCTCTGTGAGCTAGGTCTAGGCAGCTTGTGGGGTGTTGAAGAAGAAGTACTTGTCCTGAAACAGGACCTTGAGGCGGACCGGGAATAGAATACCATATCGCAGCCCCAGCACCCTGAGTTTTTGCTTTACCTCATCATAGGACCTGCGTTGAGATTGAACCTCTCTGGAGTAGTTTGGGAAGATCATTATTTTAGAGTTCTGGAAGAGCAGGGGGCCCAGGTCCCTGGCAGCCCCCAAGATGGCATCGCAATCTCGGAAGTTGAAGATGCGGAGGATGAAGGGCCGGGCAGGGACTCCAGGGGGCGGCCTGGGCGCCAGGGAGCTGTGGGCTCGTTCTATCGTGAACCAGGTGGAGAGTTTCTCCGCAGGCATCCAGGAGCGAAACCAGGTTTCAAGGAAGACGGCGATGGGGCCCTTCTCCACCCCCTCCGGAAATCCCAGGAGGCGCAGGTTATTCCTATGGGCCCGATTTTTGGCGTCTTCCGCCCTGTGGTGTAGGTCCGACGTCAGCGTCTGCAGTTTGGCCACCTGGGTCTTTAGGGTGGCCAGGTCGTCTTCCGTTGCAGAAATTCGGGATTCGGCCTCGGTGATGCGCGCCGTGGCGTTCCGTAGGTCCTGCCGGATGAGGGCCACATCTACTCTGACCTCCCCAATTTTGTTCTCAACAGATGCCTGGGAAGCGCTGATCGCCTGGAGGATTGTGGACAAGTTTCCTCCTTCAGCTCCAGGCAGAGGCGGAGGGCCAGCGCTGGACTCGTGGTCCAATTTGGTGAATTGGTCCATGCGCATCTGGGATGGGGGACCTGGGTCTGCGTGGTCTTCCCCCTACCCATGGCCGCAGTGGGGTGGATGTAGGCGCGTGAGGAATGCTACAGCTGCAGGAGTTCACTCCAAGGGTTGGGCCTCCCGGCCTCCCAGGGGATTCCGGTATCCGGGTTCTGATGGTGGAGCGGTGGGCCCACCACCAACCGCGAGATTATAGACATTTAAACGCATCCACACGCACATTTACAGTACAAAATGCACTTAGTGCCGCACTTATGAATAACAGCGTGCGGAAAAAATACAAAACAACACTAGACATCTCAAATGGATTTTTCTGCCAACATATAGCACCTGGGAACAGATATTTGACAGCATTCTCAGTGCTAGGCTCTCAATGCCAATTCTGTAGATTATTCAAAGGGTATAGGAACAGCCTCTGACTGTTTGCAGACAGGGTAACAAAGTTACTTCAACATTTTGATGAGGAGGCATTGCACTATGTAGATGACGGACGATAAATTAATGGAACACTTGTCTAGGGTGACCCACATAATTCTTTTTTTTTTTTTTTTTTTGAAAACCTTTATTGACATTTGTTAGTTATACACAGCCAAGAGCCTACAACCCTGAGGCCGGCTGCTAAGTAGGACGCAAAACATGTCACTCATTCATACAAAAAGTTCTTGGTGCAATAAACAATAGATCCGGCTTTACCATGCAGTACTTGAGGTCTCACAGTTTTTTTGATTTTGTAGATGTGCAACAGAGAACGAAAAACAAACATTAGAACAGAAAACATGAGACCCCTACAAGCTTACTAGTATAATGAGTAGGAAGCAGGGAATACCAGGAGTCCACAGGGCCGGAGGGCGCACCCATCTTGGATAGCAGTACGAGTGCATGACGCAATCACTCCCCCGCCTCGTCTAGTGTGAGCACATAGTCAGTGAAGTAGCACCAGAAGTCTTTAGGCCTGGTTTTTGTAGGCAGTTCTTCCTCATAGGTTTGTAGTTTATCTCTACAGCTGGTAATATCGCGCAACCACCCCGATATTTTGGGCACTTGCTTGCTGTGCCAGCACTGAGCGACCAGTCTTTTAGCCAACAAGAGCGCTATGACACAAAACTTACGACGGGTAGCTTTAAGTTGTGGTACAATACCAAGCAGGCAGGTGCGTATAGTGCATTCCATCTCTACTTCAACCATAACGGACAATTTAGCTATCACTTCTATCCAGTAAGCATGGATCTTGGGACAGGACCACGCTAAATGTACAAACCCCGCGCCCTCCTCTTTGCACCTTTTGCATCTGTCGTTATCTTGCAGGCCAAATTTGTACATACGTGCAGGCGTGTAGTATGCTTGATGCACAAACTTGTAATGGATGATTCTGAGATTGCCGTTAGGGGTAAGTATTTGCGTCAGTGCACAAGTCTGCTGCCATTCTTTTTCAGATAACGGGTCTACTAGTACTGTGTCCCACCTGGCTTTGGCTTTGTCAGTGGTATGTGTTATCTCCACCTGTGCTGTGGCATACAGCCTAGACACCAGGTGTGTTAAGTCCTGGGTGGTGATGAGTAGCTGCAGCGCATCCAGGCTATCAGGTTCGGTGGGAAATGTTGGATAGTGTACTTGCATTGCCCGCTTCAGTCTGTAATGTGTGAATGTAAACAGAGGTGTTTTGTTGTGGATATATGTTAAGTCTTCCGAGTTTACAAACTTGCCCTCTTTAAACAGGTTTCCCATGTTCACAAGGCCCACTTGCTGCAAGAGGGACATGCCTACTTTTTCGCCAGTGACCGACAGCGCCGGGTGATAATGCAAATGCATTGCAGGTGCATATAATGGAGACTTATGAGCCAGCTGGCTCAGTTTCCCCCAAGCTTTAACGGTGGTGTCAACGGTGTTGATATCTCGAGCATGTAGTGGCTGCCGGACATGTGAAATGATCGCTGTTAGCGGTATCGGTGACGCGTCCCCCTCCTCTATAGCAGTATGCGTGAGGTATGGTATGTTGTGGTACCAGTAAGCAGCATATTGTGCCTGAGCGCATAAGTAATATAGTAGAAAGTCCGGCACCCCGAAACCTCCTCTAATATATGGAAGTGTTAGTGTCTGGAGGTCCACCCGTGCTTGTTTGCCTGCCCATATAAGTTTTAACACCAGTGATTTTATACGGCGGAATACCTCTCCGGGCGGCGTGATCGGAATGTTATTAAAAAGATACAGCAGTTTAGGTAGTATGTTCATTTTCACTATCGCTATACGATCCGCTAAGGATAGTGGCAGTTGTATCCAACGGTGGATCTTATCTTCCAATTTGGAAATGGCTGCTCCATAGTTGGACCGTATAACCACTTCCGGGTCTCGATGGTACATTACTCCCAAATAACGTATTGGTTCTGACTGCCACTCCAATGGGTATTCGGTGTCCTGAGAAGTTGTCGTGTCAGTTAGAGGAATAATGAAAGATTTGGACCAGTTTATGGCTAGACCTGAATGACCTCCAAATTTGATATACTCACGTAGAATTTGGTTTAAATGTGTGTTGGGATCACGAACATACAGCAGCATATCATCCGCATATAGCGAGATATGTAGCGGCCTAGACGGGAACTGCAATGCCGACGATTTGTAATTTTGGCGAATGATACAGGCTAGAGGTTCAAGCGCTAAGGCAAATAACAAGGGTGAAAGTGGACACCCCTGTCTAGTACCTCGCTGAATGTGAAATAGGTCCGATACGTAACCATTAATACGAACCCGGGCGCACGGATTGGTGTAAATTAGGGACACCCACTGGATGAAGCGCTTCGGGAAGCCCATTCTCTGTAAAATAGCAATCAAGTAGTTCCACTCAATAGAATCAAAAGCCTTGGCGGCATCTAGCATCAACGCCACCGCCTTAGTAGATGGTTGGAGGTAGTGTGATAAGGCAAACAACGATCTGGTATTGTGAGAAGTGGAACGCATAGGGATAAACCCTGCTTGGTCCGGTAGGACCAGGTTTGTCATCAGTGGCTCCAACCGTATTGCTAATAATTTTGCCAAAATTTTGGAGTCTGTGTTTATAAGCGAGAGCGGTCTATAAGAGTCGCATATTTCTGAATCTTTGGCCGGTTTAAGTAAAGCGATTATGACCGCTTCACGTAATGTTGGGGGTAATTCTGCCTTGTCAAAAGCTGCGCCGTACATTTCCACCATGTGGGGGGCAAGGATATCCGCATATCGTTTGTAAAATTCGTTGGTGTAACCATCAGGACCCGGTGCTTTCCCATTTGGGAGAGTTTCAATCACTTCAGTCACCTCCTCTACCGTGATGGGTGAGGCTAAGAATTCCCTCTGCCCATCCGATAGCCAGCCTATTGCCACATTTTCCAGATATCGAAATATCTCACCTTTCTCTGCTACCGGACGCGATCTATATAAATCCTCGTACGTGCTTGCAAAGCATCGTAAGATTTCCGTGGCGTGCGTGTGTGTCGTGCCCTCTTCGGATTTAACGCGTAGTATAGCTGTGTGCCCCCTACCTTCACATATCCTGGCCGCCAGTACGCTGCCTGGTCTGCCCCCTTCCCCATAAGATCGGGCCACCTGTTTTTTATCCAGGTATTTAATTTCATCTTCTATAAATGTCTGGTGTTCTGAATGCAAGTTATGGAGTTCCCCCAGCAGTGCGATATCCTGAGTCGTCTCGTAGGCCGTTTCCAGCTCCCTCATACGTGTCTCGCAGCGTGTGATTTGCCTGCGTATGTCCTTTAAAATGCTTATCGTGGTGGTCATGCACACACCCCGTATTGTGGCCTTGAAGGCCTCCCACAGAAGACCTGGATCTTCCACTACCGGTTCATTTATTTGAAAGTATTCTTTAATCGCTTTATGTATGGTGTCTGCATAGATTAAATCGGTTAGAGCACGAGAGTTAAATCGCCAATGAAAGGGTGGCGGTGTATAGTTCGGGATCGTTAGAGTTAACAATGCAGGGTTATGATCTGACAAGGTCCTGGGTAGGACTTGCAGATTTTGTGTCCATAGTGCAATGTTGTCCGTGCCAAGCCAATAGTCCAGTCGCGACCAGCTGTGATGTAGTGCCGAAATGTGTGTGGCCCCTGGGGCATCAGGGAATTTATGTCTCCAAATGTCAGTTAGTGACAAGTCAGCAAGCATGTGTAGTAGTTTTGCCCTGGCTTGTTTGTGTGGTTCAGAAGAATGTGCGGAGCGATCTACCCCCTCCTCTACCGTCACATTCCAGTCCCCCCCACATATAATGTGCGTGTTTGCGAGTGTTCGTAAATGCTCCCACAGTTCCTGAAAAAATTCAGGTGCGTCTAGGTTTGGGCCATATACATTCAGAAGCGTCAGTTTGTGGCCACGTAGGGTGCCAGACACTATCACATATCTCCCCCCAGGGTCGCTGATGACTTGATGGATCGTGAAATTCATCCCCCTGCGAACTAGTGTTATCACCCCTCTGGAATACGATGAGTAGGTAGCCATATACGAGGACTCCGACCAGCGGCCACCTATGTGTTTGTGTGTGTACGGCGCGATGTGTGTCTCTTGTAGCACAGCAACATCAATTTCCCATCTATTTAAGTAAGCAAATACCTGTCGTATTTTTTTGGGTTGCGTGAAACCACGAACATTCCATGTGAGGAAGTTAACATGTGCTCTTCCAGTACCTCTAGTTACCCGGGCCATCTATTATACCAATGGATCAACTGTGTTAACAGCTCACAATCAGCTACAATGCAAAACATTGCCATCACAGAGGAAATCAAGTGCGCCCTACCAACCCACCCCTCCTCAATGTCCTTTAAGTAAACATGTAGTAGTAGCTTTGGTCTCGTAACATGAACATTACCCCAACCCTCCCTACCCCCTCCCACTCCAGCAACCCAAACCTGCCGAAGCCGTTTTCCCTCTGTAAACATCCCCTATATACCAATAAACAACTGATGTGGGGATTACCCTTTTGGAGGTCCGCCTGGGGCACAACTCTACACCCAACTGAATGAGTGTGGACGACTCACATATCATATAATTCACATACGTTAATTCTGCCCACCCACCTCAAACCTGTCCGCAGCACATAAGTGTCCTGATGCAACTGTCGAGCATTATCAGTGGAATATTTCAAATCACCAAGCTTCATAGTATGCATGTAACAAGTATACAGCGCAGATTTGTAATATGTACAGTAATGTGTGAGTTGGCACACACCGGTCGACCGGTGTCATCAGTCTACACCCAGTTCCCCGTCTAGGAGGTGAACGATGAGGTGAACAGACGGACTGCATCGTTATCATGAAAACAACACTATAGGAATGCCTCGAAAGAAAGGTCGACCTCAGCCTGTGTGGTGCATTGTGGGTCCCTCCGATGATCCTGCAGTGCGAGACATATACCTTATGAACATAACAACTCAAGGCACGCAAGGTACAGCAGTCGGTCAGACCGGCCAATAGTCAGCAATGTCTGATCTCCTGAAAACAAAGATATGCTAAGGCAGTAATGTAGGGCCTACATATAGTAAACAGTGCATGTCGGCAATATACCCTACATTTTCTAGTTTTAAGGCACAATGTCTCCTAGGATGAGGGCACATGGGCATCGTAGCATATGTAGTTACCCACCTAATCAGTTTCAAGTTCTGCCACTCTGAATTGTCCCACATGGTACCAAGCAATATAGAAAACTAGAAGATCAGCTGTTACCTGCAGCAGTCATTTCTGGCCGTAGGACGTGATCCCCCGACAATCTCCCTAAAGCGACATAATGCAGCCACTGCTCTATCTTGTCCCGGGATCAGTAGCTCATTTAATAAGCATCCTACCTCTTACCACAGAACCTGAGGGGAGCCACTTCAAACCCCGATCATCGTCAGTCCGAATCCTGTTGCTGCTCCTCACGAGCTTTCGTTTTAGACTGCTGCATCACCTTTTTAACAAATTCCTGTGCAGCCTTCGGCGTGGATAGGATCACCGGCTTACCCTCCCAGGATACACGCAATCTGGCCGGGTACAGCATGGAGTAGTTGATGTTAAGGTCTCTAAGTTTGGATTTTGCAGACGCAAATTCTTTCCTCGCTTGCTGCACAGCTACAGTGTGGTCTGGATAAAACTCGAGTGTGTTACCTTGATAAGTAATCGTACTCTTCTCACGGGCTAGTCGCAGCATAGTGTCTCTATCCCGATAGTTCAGAATCCTGGCCACTATCGGTCGCGGTGTAGCCCCCGGTGGAGGACGTGGGGCTAGGGATCTGTGTGCCCGCTCTACGATGAAAACCGGAGATAGTGCTTCCTCGCCAAAGATATCCTTGCACAGCTGCTCTATGTAGATCTCCATGCGGCCTGTGTTGGTAGATTCCGGCAGTCCCGCGATGCGTACATTGTTGCGCCTGGAGCGCGCTTCCAACTCCTCCTCCTTCGCCTTTATCACCTCCAAAACGCGCTCCATACCGGAGCATTTAGAGGTAGTGGCGCGGGACTCGTCCTCCACCGTCGATATCCTGTTTTCGGCTGTGTCCAAACGTTCTCCATGTTTGTCTAGTTTCGCAGACATGCCATCCATTCTGCACGTTAAGTTATCCAGTTTGCCATTGATGTCCTGTAAGTTCGCCTGTATGGCCAGCAGTATTTTCTCCATGTTGGTAGTGGCCGCCAGTTCGGCCGGTGCTTCCCCATCAGCCATCTGCTCCGAGGACTTAGGCGCCTTCTTGCTTTCGAACGAAATCTTCTGCTGTTGTTTGTCAGGCTTATCCATCTTCTCCTGGGTCGGGTGTCTCGCCTGTGTGGCCTGGAGCGATGATCTGGTCACTCTGTCTGATGTCGCCGTGTTGACGGAGCAGCAGCGTCTGATCGGGACTCCTGTGTCTCATGTGTCATAGCCCACCTCTTACATGCTGAAGGCAGTTAGTGATTATGGAGGGGACTGCGGTGCAGCAGTTCACGATGAATGAGGCGGATAGTAGCAGTGCAACAGTTCTGACAAGCGCGCACCGTTATTCGCAGCTTTGATTCCAGTGAAACAAGTGCCGAGTACATGTACTCACGCGTTTCAGGGGGCACTGTATGGGCATCCAAATACCGGGGTGTATTTCGTCGGTTTCCACTCTGCACAGCTGTTGGCAGTCTGCTGCACTCCTCTGGACCCAGTGACCACAGCAAACTTGGGCTGATGTATTCAGGGTGTGTGTGCAATTTCCTCCATCTCCTGCTTCCTGTGCCACCAGCCGCTGGTATGTTAATTACCCCTAGTACAGGCGCCCTGCTACTACTTGTGCAGCCGATTCATCTTGGGGATCCGATGACCCGCCCACGATCTCCCGTGATGCAGTCACCTCCAGCAATCTGTGTTCCCAGCCGCCTGTTAGTGAGTATAGGCATAGATCGTGTTAAAGGCAGTGACTGCCAGCCTCAGTCCCCAGCTCCCCGCGCCGGATCCGTGCCATGCAGACCCCAGTCCCCGTCTACTGTACATGCTGTGGTGGGAAACGGAGCACGGCTCACGCTACAGGCGGGCGCCACAGTCCCGCATACATAGTCTCGGCATTGGCGGTTATCAGCACTGACCTGCGCCGATCTGTTCCTCCAATTTGTTGATCTTTGCTGGGGTCCGCGAATTCAGCAGCGCGCCGCCATGTTACTCTCGCCGCATCGCAGACCAACGGCGACCAGGCGACACAAGGGGAAGCACGCCAGCCCCATTAGTGCATTACGCCTTAACTGCTGTCTGCCGTTTTTCCGGTCCGCTGCTTGTTGTCGCGTGTGGTTCAGGCACCGGGTGTCTCATCATCTGTACAGGCTCCCGACCAGCTCCACTCCGTAGCCAGCCGCCATATTGACCGCAGTGTCCGTCCGATGAACGCCACTTTTCGCCTAAGATCTGCGCTGTTCCATCTCTGAATAACCCGCCGATCTCTCAGGTGGCGCCCAGCATATTCTCACACACTTTTGCGGTGTCTGCGGACGGTTCTGCGGGCTTTAGGCAGTAAAAGCACGCATTATCGTGGCCGTCCGGCGGAGCTGTGATATCATCCAGCCATTACGCTGTGCGCCCCCTAGCGCCTCCGACCCACATAAATCTTGGATTCGCCCACCTGGGATACAAATTTAATAAAAAAAAAAAAGACATTGCCTATCTCAGTGTCCTATTTTTAGGGTATGAATTGACAAGAGAAGGCAAAAGCCTGGCGGCACAATTTTTTGAAAAATGTGCACTGCTCCAACCACTCTGAAGAGACTATAATCCATTTTAGGATTTTTAAATGTTGGCAGGACATACATTTGGGATTACGCAGAAAGGGTGAAACCTTTCTGAGATTTAATTAGACCTGATTTTTCAGTGTATCATTAGACACAGGAACATAGAGATATTCTGTGTTCCGTTCAAGCTGACATGATAGCTTCTAAACATTTGCATACACGCTTTGGCAGAAGTAACCTGGTGATCCGCGTATTAGCTTGACCAACTGGGTACACTTACATCACTTTCCATGAAGGCGGAACAATCCCTATTGCAAACAAATCACATTTGTACACAAATGCTGAAATGCATTTTGCACCGACTGAGAAGATGCTCACAGCAGTTCAGAGTAGTGAGAGAGAGCACTAGCGCAGGAGAAACGCATAATTGTCATGACCCCGGCACTGACTCTTGAGGCCAATACAAAGGAAAGCATCCCGAATGCTAAAGCATTACATCTACAATCCATTCAATGGGCTAGCTTTCTCACAGCAACAGATGTATCTTACAGATTTGACTCTAGAATCTGAAAGAAACAGGTTAGTATTAGATTCCTTACCTTAGAATATCCACAGGCGTCAGACTGGATCCGGAAACTTCTGCGTAGCAATACCCCTGCGCGTCGTTAGGCGTCGTCTCTGGCTCCGCGTCCGTCGTTGGCATCGTCTGCGCCGGAGTGACGTCGTCGGAGTACTTAGACTCCGCCCATGCGCGCTGACGTCAGTTCTTCTTTTTTCCGCGCCAGCTAGCGCAGATCCGGAGAAGCTCTACCCCTTAGTCACTTTTTGACTAAAACTTTTTGATCATTTTTTGATCCTCTTCTAGTAGTTCTCGACTCTTCCGGTGCCGGTAGGGATGCCCGGTTTCAAACCCAGCTCGAAGTGTAGTCGACTGATGTCGAATACCGACCCCCATCGCCGGTGTCTGCAGTGTCTAGGCCTCGACCACGACGACTGTGCCTGTACCGACTGTCGAGCCCTGACGTCTAAGGCTAGGCGGGAGCGGTCCCGCAAGAGGCTCGAGCTCCGGCAGTCGGCCCGCGTCATTCGAGGTCCCGGTCCCACAGGAGGTCGAGGGACCGGTTGCGGGGTCGGAGCCCTCGCAGCTCCGGAAGTCGGCATCGGTCTTCTGGTTCCACCTCAGGTAAGAGCCATGAGAGGTCGGAGCGGCATCATCGCTCCTCCGACCGCCCCCGACTCTCGCCCGGCGCGGCCGGGGTTTTGGGTGGCACCACCCACGCGGCTCCGCCGAAGTCGCAAGCGCCGCATCCTGCCCCATACCTGCGGGTCCCTGGGCACGATGCGATGCGGAAGGAGATCGAGCAGTACCTCATGGCCATGAGGTCGCTCTCTTCTCCACTGGGCCCCACGGCGCCTTCGGGCCCAGTGGGCCCGGCTCCGGGGCCTAGCGGGTCGGGTGCTCCGGCACCGACGCCGTCGGCGGCTTCGGCCCTGGTGCCGCCGGCGACTTCGGTCCAGGCGTTGCAGGCCCCGGCCGGATCCGGGTCGACGCCGGTCGACCTTACGACCTCACCGGCGCCGTCCCCGAGGGTGTCGCCACCGACGCCGACTTCGGTCGACGCCGGCCCCAGTCCTTCTGTCGCTCCTGTTCAGCCGTCGACACGGCCCCATTGGGAGCCGTATGAGACGGCGGTAGGTACATTCCACTTTAATGAACAGGCCCCGATTGTTGATCCTGGCTACCAGGAATTGGGTGACGACGAGGACTGGGAGGGGTCTGAGGACTCTCTGACACGGGAGTGTCAGGACCAAGAGGACTGGACAGTGGAGCTTGGGGAAGCCAGTGGCCTGGACCTCTCTCCAGACAATGGTTTTGTCTCCCCTCCTACCGTGGCTACGGAGGAGGGGGCAGGGTTGTAGGAGAGTCGGGTCTGCAATCCTATAGTCACCCCCGATTTTTGGCTTTTTGCTTCACTGGTTTACGACTTTCCCTGGCTGTGGGCCTGCTAATCAGACCCACAGCCTAGCTGTTCTCTCTCTAAATTGACGCACATGTACCTTAGGTGCATTTACCAATTGGTACTGGGCCACCTTATCAGTCCCTGTACAGTATACCTTAGGTATCCAGGGCATAGGTTTTCCCAGGGCCTACCAGGGGCTGCAGCATGTATTATGCCACCCCTGGCTGGCCATCCAAATCTGACACAACTGGCTGCACGACAGCTGGGGCAAGGTGGTGTAATCACCCTTTGCTTTAGATATAGTATTCCTATATCTAACCCTAAAATGGACACATGTATTCCTATCAGTCACTCCTATAGCAGGCCTTATCAATCCTGAAGGCAGAGTGCTTGGAATTATGTGAGATGGTGCTCTGTCATGAGCTGAGCCCGTTTGCAGCTTGCAGAACCAAGTCCTAATATCTGTTCCATGATAATGCGTACCATATACTCTTAAGTGCCTTATAATCCTCGCGGTTATTTGCCAACTTTGGTGTCGCTTTATCAAAACATGTCGAGTAAGGTGTCAGACGAATTGGAATACTAACCCCTCGCCAATTCTGGCGACGGGGTTAGCATTCCACCCTTCTAGAGGGACACGACATGTATGTAACTGTGAACCCCGGTTAAAGTTAACTCGAGCCTCAGCATCACAAAATGGATGCTGCCACCACAGACACAAGTCTGACCTCCTGCTGCTGGGAGTCCTTCCAGCGAGGAGAGCTCGGACAAAGGGTTTCCTGTCAGGGGCGGTGCTAGCACCATCCCAGACAGGGTTTTGTGTATCCCTGGTAGGCAGGGCTGAGAGGAAGGTGACTGCAAGTGGCACCCCGGTGCTCACTGTGCATATGCCGGCTCAAACGAGTTCCAGGGGCACCCCAGCCCCTGAGCTGGGGAAAGTCCAGACAAGGGAGAGGGGTGTAACCACCCCCCTCCTGGTCCCACCCATGGGAAGGACCTAGTCGCGTGCCAGCCCCTTTTCTTTGGATAAAGGTAGGAGCAGGCCCCCTTCCCAAATTAGATAATTCTGAATCTTGAACTACTTTCCAAGAAAGGAACTCTTGACAATTTCTGAAGACTCTCCCTTGTGGCTAAGGAGTAGCCACCCTGCACCCGCAGGCACCACCTAAGCATCGCGGTTTGCTGTACGTCCATCCTCCGGATCAAGACTGACCAGCTCGACGAGACCCGGATTCCCTGGCATCTCTGACCTCTACCTGCATCATCAGCCCAGCTGAGATTTGTGGGTGTGACGAGACCTGAGGGACCGGGCATCTTAAAAACCTGCACAACGCTTAACCAGCACGGCCACCGAGGGATCCTCGAGTGAGTGCACTGGGGTTTGAGAAGCCCCAACCCAGAGCAGCTCCAGCACCGAAGTCCAGCCCCCCAGCATCCACGAGATCTGCGTGGGGCCCTTCTGCTCCTTGCTGCCTTCCGCGTTGTCCGGTCACTTGCCCGCTGGCTAGTGGCCCTCCTGACGACATACCACGACGTTTTCACCACTGGTCTGGTTGCTCCAGACTGGCCCTTGCTCCCTTCCAAGAGAGAAGCACCCCGGACCCTCCTGGTCCACTCCAGACGCCATCTTGACTCCACCGCGTGGGCTTGCCTTTGCCAAGGTTTGTTGCTCCAATCCTGGTCCCAGCATCGCCGACAGCAGACACCTTCGTGGGACAGCTCGCACCTCCAGCCTGGTCGCCGACAACGCCTCCTGGTCCGAGTGACAGCAGAGTCCAGCGTCGCCCACTCACCTGGTCGAGTTGACTTCACCCGGTGCCATCCTGGTGCCCACACAATCACTGGCTAGTGATTAAGAACTGAGGGGCATATTATCAAGGGGGTTTATCTCCGCTTTTTTGGCTTTAAAAGCCAAGAAAGCGGAGATAAAATTATCTCCCTATTACCTAGCTGCCGCTAACACCAGTTAGCGACAGCTAGTAGGAGATAGCGACCATCTTGGGCCCCACTTTGCATGTCAGTGATATTTATCACTAATGAGATGCAAAGTGGGCGTGCCAAGATGTTAGCGACTGAAAACAGTCGCTAACATCGCTATCTCCTATTACCAACTTTTGGAGATATTCGCGCTAAGCGGGAATATCTCCAAAAGCTAATACCTGCCCTGAGCAGTTCTTAGCCATGTTATCCAATGGGAGGTGGATAATATGGCTAAGAGCATTAGCTCGCTAATGCATGAATATCGCTGACTTTTCAGCGATATTCATGCTTTGCGGCGATTTTTACCACATTTGCGTTAAACCTTGATAATACCAAGGTTTATTTGCGGTAAAGATCGCCTCAGCGCTGCAGTAAATTTTTGTCTCTAACCAAGCAATAGCGATAATTATCGCTATTGCTTGGTAATATGCCCCTCAGTCCCCTCTGCTTTCAGGTCATCTTCATTACCGATCCAGGCTTGGATCACACCGAACATCTTCACTGGTCGCCAGCCAGCAACTTCTTCTTTCAGGCTCCATAGACTACAACGAGGATTCCCGACGTCTTTCGAACCCTATGCAGCCTCAGCCCCTGGGCTAGGTAACCAGAGCATTTCGGTGCTCCAACGCAGGTTCACTATCCAAGTGTCCAGATCCTTTTTCGTTTTTAGTCTACCTAGTCGGATTCGTCCGGAAACAGTAACTTTAGAAATACTAGCCTCCATAGACTTTGTCCCGCATCCCGCGTGAGAGTGCACACTCTGCACCCGATCTCCCTAGGCCTCCTGCTCCTAACCTTAGGGTCCAGTAGTGTAGTCCTAGCGATCCTGAAGCCTCTGGATCTTGTTACTTACCTGCTAGTATTTCGCATTCCACTTTTAGTGTATATGGTTTTTCGTGCCCCTCAGGCATTTGTGTAAATTGTGCAACTTGAAGTATTTTCGTAAGAGTTTTGTATTGTGCTTAGCTCCCTGACTCATAAAGAGTTCAGGGGAGACTTGTTATAAATAAATATACTTTATTTTTCATAACAACTTGTGTGGTGTCCTTTCACTTGGTGTTCAAGGGGTATATGTGATGGTAAAACAGCTGGCTTAACACGCCCTCTAGAGTTTAGCCTAAAGACTGCTTTTGTCCACGCTACTAGGATAGCTGGTCTATAAGGTTGACTTACAACCAATCATCAATAAGGGTCATTTGGTATGATACACAGTGATCACTAGAATAGTGAGCACTATATATCAGGCCAACTTCTCACATTGGTGTGCAGCGGTTGGGATTTGAGCTTGCTGTTGTTTTACCTCGCACGTATCCTAAGAATATCACTTGAAAGATCACATAAGTACCCAGGTACATATAACTTAGCTTAGAATACTCTGAGTTCTACTGAACCAGCTGTTGTAGTGTAACAGGGCTTAGCACACCCTGACTAGAACTCTTAGCAAGGGATCAGTAGGTAAACCCATAGTGTAGGTAAGTGCACCACTTACACCTCACTAGAAAGCATGTCTGACCGAGGAGAATCTTCACAGACTCCCCTAGTGGTCATTGACCCTCCACAGGTCATGTCAAGATATGCAGCTCTTAGCTTCCAGGAGATGAGACAACTGTGTACCTCCAGGAAGCTAAAACAGGGTTCTAACCCTACCATCCCATTTCTGATAGGTCTCTTAGAGACTTATGATGCCAGAAGGGCTTCTAACACAGGCCCCTCTAATCCAGATGGGAACATGCCCCCCTTAGAGGGAACACTTGGTGACCCTGACCTTAACGTCCATGAAGCAGAAGGTGAAGAGGAGGAAGAGGAAGAGGAGTTATCAGGGGATGAGGCAGTCAAAGGTCAGGTAGTAGTCAGAAGGCTCACCAGGACCAACTTAAGCAGGCATGAGAATGGAACTGGGGGACCCCCAGGCCCACTCTCAGGCAGGCTTAACATTGGGAATGGACGAGTTAGGTCTCTCTCCAGAGGCTCTAACAGATCTATTCGTACCCATGTCTCTCGGGCATCTTCTCAGAGAGGGATGACATCCCCTCAGAGAAGAGAGCATGAAGCTAAGATGAGGGAAGTCAATCTGAGGATTGAGAGGGAAGAACTTGCCCTTGCCAAAGAGAGACTTGCCTTTGCCAGAGAGCAGAAATTGAGTGGGGCAGACCCCACTGGTGGCAGCATTATCCCTAGAGATAAAGACAGGAGTTTTGATACTAGACACCTGAGTAAAATAGTGCCCCCCTTTAAACAAGGGGATGACATCCACAAATGGATGACTGCTTTGGAGAGGGCCTGCACTGTCCAGTTCATCCCCCAGAGTCAGTGGGCAGCTATTCTGTGGCTCTCCTTTGAAGGTAAAGGTAGAGATAAGCTCCTCACTACTAGAGCTGAGGATGCTAACAATTACCAAGTCCTGAAGAATACACTGATTGATGGGTGTGGCTTAACAACTGAGCAGTACAGGTTGCTGTTCAGAGACACCCAGAAAATTCAGTCTCAGGATTGGGCTGACTTTGTAGATTGTGCCACTAAGGCTTTTGAAGGCTGGTTACTGGGAAGTAAAGTTACTGATTATACAGGATTGTATAACCTAATTATGAGAGAACAAATCTTAAGTAATTGTCAAAATCAGTTGTTGCATCAGCACCTTATTGACTCAGATCTGACCTCTCCCCAAGAATTGGGAAAGAAGGCAGACAGATGGGTCAAGACAAGGGTCAAGCAGCAGAACCAGAACCAGGGTGGTGGCCAGAAGAAAGCAGACCAGAAGGGTAATAAGAGCAAGCAAAATGACCAGAAGTCTTCAACAGGGCCCCAACATTCCAAGGAGGGTGGGTCCCGGAATTCCCAAAAGAAGAAGAATAATGGTCAGAAGAAACCATGGTGCCAGTACTGTAAAAGTAATACTCACTGGTTTAGTGAGTGCACCAAGAAAGGCCCAGCTCCTACCACTACTGCCCCTAAGGCACCTGCAACCCCTAGTTCAGTTAGTAGTGGTACTGCTCCCCCTAAGGCTATAGTGGGGTTGACATTGGTATCTGAGGCAGGCTCTGACCTAGTCAGGGTACCTACCCAGGCTGTTCTTGTTTGTACTGGGGACATGGATTTGACCCCTACAATAAGTCCCAGTACTCTGGGAAAGTACAGGCAAACGCCTTTAATCAATGGAAAATTGGCTCAGGCCTACAGGGACACTTGTGCCAGACGTCACTATGGTGACACCAAACTTTGTGGACCCTGATCAGGTAATACTAGGTTCAGACTACCTAGTGACCAACGCTAGCAATGTCACTACCACCCATAGTATGGCACTTGTTAATTTCTTCTGGGGAGGGGTAAATGGCCTCAAAAGGGTTGGTGTTAGTTCAGACCTCACAATGATATTCTTAGGATACGTGTGGTAAAACAACAGCAAGCTCAAATCCCAACCGCTGCTCACCAATGTGAGAAGTTGGCCTGATATATAATGTTCACTATTCTAGTGAGCACTTTGTATCAGTCCAAACAACCCTTATTGATGATTGGTTGTAAGTCAATCTTATAGACCAGCTATCCTAGTAGCGTGGATACGAGCAGTCTTCAGGCTATGCTCTAGAGGGCGTGTTAAGCCAGCTGTTATACCATCACATATACCCCTTGAACACCAAGTGAAAGGACACCACACAAGTGTTATGAAAATAAACAGTTATTTATTTAGATCATAACAGCCCTGGACTCTTTATGAGGACAGGGTACTAAGCACACAACAAAACTCTTACGAAAATACTTTAAGTTGCACAATTTACACAAATGCCCGAGGGGCACGAAAAACCATATACTCTGAAAGTGGAATGCGAAATTACTAGCAGGTAAGTACTACTCTAATAGACTTTAGGATCGCTAGGACTGGACTACTGAACCTTCAGATTACTAGCAGGAGGCCTAGGGAGATCGGGTGCAGAGTGTGCACTCTCACGCGGGATGCGGGACAAAGTCTATGGTTGCTAAAATTTACAAAGTTAGTGTTATCGGACGAATCCGACTAGGTAGAGCTATAACGAAAAAGGATCTGGACCCTTGAATAGTGAGGCTATGCTGGGGCACCGAAATGCCGAGGTTACCTAGCCCAGGGGCTGCGGCTGCATAGGTCTGGAAAGACGTCGGGAATCCTCGTTGCAGTCTATGGAGCCTGAAAGAAGAAGTTGCTGGCAGGCGACCAGTGAAGAAGTTCGAAGTGATCCAAGCCTGGATCGAAGATGGAAGACACCTGTAAGCAGAGGGGACCAAGTTCTGAATCACTAGCCAGTGATTAGATGGGCACCAGGATGGCACCGGACGAAGTCACCTCGACCAGGTGAGTGGGCGACGCTGGGCTCTGCAGTCTCACGGACCAGGAGGCGTTGTCGGCGACCAGGATGGAGGTGCGAGCTGTCCCACGATGGTCTCTGCTGTCGACGTCGCTGGACCCAGGATTGGGGCAGCAAGTCTTGGCAAATGCAAGCCCACGCGGTGGACTTAAAATGGCGTCTGGAGTGGACCAGGAGGGACCGGGGTGCTCCTCTGTTGGAGGGGAGCAAGGGCCAGTCTGGAGCAACCAGACCAGCAGTGTTGTCGTCGGTGGGCGTCGTCAAGAGGGCCACAAGCCAGCAGGCAAGTAGCCGGACTACGCGGTGAGCAGCAAAGAGCAGAAGGGCCCCACGCAGATCTGGTGGAAGCTGGGAGGCTGGACTTCGGTGCTGGAGCTTGTCAGGGCTTCTCGAACCCCAAAGCACTCACTTGAGGATCCCTCGGCGGTCGTGCTGGATAAGCGTCGTGCAGTTCTGAAGATGGCCGGTCCCTCGAGGTCTCGTCGCACCCACGGATCTCAGCTGAGCTGACGATGTGGGTAGAGGTCAGAGGTGCCAGGGAAGCCGGGTCTCGTTGTGCTGGTCGGTCGGATTCCGGAGGAAGGACGTGCAGCAAACCGCAGTGTTCTTAGATGGTGCCTGCGGGTGCAGGGTGACTACTCCTTAGTCACAAGGGAGAAATCTTGAGAAGAAGTCTTGAGTTCCTTTCGCAGAAAGTAGTTTCAGGATTCAAAGATGATCTAATTTGGAAGGGGGCCCGCTCCTATCTTTATACTAGAAAAAGGGGCTGGCACACGACTAGGTCCTGCCTATGGGTGGGACCAGGAAGGGGGGTGGTTACACCCCTCTCCCATGCCGGACTTTCCCCAGGCCAGGGGCTGGTGTGTCCCTGAAACTGGTTCTAGCCGGCCTATGCATAGTGAGCACCGGGGTGCCACTTGCAGTCACCTTCCTCTAAAGCCCTGCCTACCCAGGATACACAAAACCCTGTCGGGGATGGTGCTAGCACCGCCCCTGACAGGAAACCCTTTGTCCAAGCCTCCCTCGCTGGAAGGACTCCCAGCAGCAGGAGGTCAGACTTGTGTCTGTGGTGGCAGCATCCATTTTGTGATGCTGAGGCTCGAGTTAACTTTAACCGGGGTTCACAGTTACATACATGTCATGTCCCTCTAGAAGGGTGGAATGCTAACCCCGTCGCCAGAATTGGCGAGGGGTTAGTATTCCAATTCGTATGACACCTTACTCGACATGTTTTGATAAAGCGATACCAGAGTTGGCATATAACCGCGAGGATTATAATGCACTTAAGAGTATATGGTATGCGTTATCATGGAACAGCTATTAGGACTTGGTTCCGCAAGCTGCAAACGGGCTCAGCTCATGCCAGTGCACCATCTCACATGATTCCAAGCACTCTGCCTTCAGGATTGTCAAGGCCTGCCATAGGAGTGACTGATAGGAATCTATGTGTCCATTTTAGGATTAGATATAGGTATACTATATCTAAAGCAAAGGGTGATTACACCACCTTGCCCAAGCTGTCGTGCAGCCAGTTGTGTCAGATTTAGATGGCCAGCCAGGGGTGGCATAATACATGCTGCAGCCCCTGGTAGGTCCTGGGTACACCTATGCCCTGAGTTACAGGGTCTGATAAGGTGGCCCAGTACCAATTGGTAAATGCACCTAAGGTACACGTGTCAATTTAGTGAGAGAACAGCTAGGCTGTGGGTCTGATTAGCAGGCCCACAGCCAGGGAAGTCGTAAACCAGTGAAGCAAAAAGCAAAAATCTGGGGTGATCATAGGATTGCAGACCCTACTCTCCTACACTGGGGACATGGATTTGACCCCTACAATAAGTCCCAGTACTCTGGGCAAGTACAGGCAGACGCCTTTAATCAATGGAAAATTGGCTCAGGCCTACAGGGACACTTGTGCCAGACGTCACTATGGTGACACCAAACTTTGTGGACCCTGATCAGGTAATACTAGGTTCAGATTACCTAGTGACCAACGCTAGCAATGTCACTACCACCCATAGTATGGCACTTGTTAATTTCTTCTGGGGAGGGGTAAATGGCCTCAAAAGGGTTGTTGTTAGTTCAGACCTCCCAATGGACTTTCTTTTGGGCAATGATTTGGAATCCTCCCTATGGTCAGATGTGGAGTATAGGACTCATGTGGAAATGTTAGGTTTGTCAGCACATGTCATTGCTGTGACTAGGTCACAGGCCAAGAAATGCCCAGCTGAACTAGTGCTGGATCCTGGAACAATGGACCAGACACTAACCAAGAGTAAGAACAGTAGGGTTAAGGCTGTGCCTTCCCCCTTGCCTCAAGGTGAGGATCAGCTCTCACAGGAGACTGACCCAAAGACCCCAGAAGGAACTGTCCTAGAAGAACTTGAGCCTGAACAGGTTGAGTTTCTTGGGACAGGGGGACCTTCCAGGGCAGACTTGAGGCAGGCTCAATTAGACTGTTCATCTCTTGAAACCCTCAGACAGCAGGCTGCTGCTGAGGCTTCAGGGAATGCCACAGGTGCCCATAAAGTGTATTGGGAAGATAGACTCCTTTACTCTGAGGCAAGAGACCCCAAGCCTGGTGCTACCAGGAGGCTGGTCATCCCCTTGTCTCTGAGAGGTTTCCTTCTCACCTTGGCCCATGAAATTCCCCTTGCAGGTCATTTAGGCCAGAACAAGACTTGGGACAGACTTGCCCCACACTTTCACTGGCCTCATATGTCTGAGGACACTAAAGAGTTTTGTCGCTCATGTGTCACCTGTCAAGCCAGTGGCAAATCAGGTGGCACAACAAAGGCCCCCCTTATACCACTACCTGTGGTGGGGGTACCCTTTGAAAGAGTGGGGATTGACATTGTTGGACCAATGGACCCCCCAACAGCATCTGGGCACAGATTTATACTGGTGGTAGTGAATCATGCCACCAGGTATCCAGAAGCTATTCCCCTTAGGACCACTACAGCTCCTGTTGTGGCCAGGGCCCTACTTGGAGTTTTCTCCAGAGTGGGGTTTCCTAAGGAGGTTGTCTCTGACAGAGGTGCAAACTTCATGTCAGGATACTGGATTGCTATGTGGAAGGAGTGTGGTGTCAACTACAAGTTCACCACCCCCTATCATCCACAATGCAATGGGCTTGTTGAAAGGTTCAACAAGACCCTCAAAGGGATGATAAAAGGGTTACCTTCATCAGCAGCCTCTCTTTGCCCCCTCCTTAGGAGCCCGAGGTTTCAGCGCTGGGATACTCGAGGGTGACTACGCGCTCTATAAAAACCTAAAATAAATAAATAAATAAATAAAATACCTGAAAAGCTTAGGCGAAGATGGGACATCCTTTTACCCTGCCTTCTGTTTGCTTACAGAGAGGTCCCACAGAAGGGGGTTGGCTACAGCCCTTTTGAACTTCTCTTTGGGCATCCTGTAAGAGGACCCCTGTGTCTTGTGAAGGAAGGATGAAAGTTACCTCTCAAAAAGCCTAAACAGGACATAGTGGACTATGTACTTGGTCTCTGCTCCAGGATGGCAGAGTACATGGAGAAGGCATCTAAAAACCTTGAGGCCAGCCAAGAACTCCAAAAAGCTTGGCATGACCAAAAGGCTGTCCTGACTGTGTATTACCCAGGACAGAAGGTGTGGGTGTTGGAGCCAGTGGCCCCAGCAGCTCTCCAAGACAAGTGGTCTGGACCCCATACCATTATTGAGCAAAATGGAGAGGCCACCTACCTGGTGGACCTTGGAACTCCCAGGAGCCCTCACAGAGTAGTCAACAGGGAAGACATGGGCTTGCTCATGGCTACAGATGAGGGACAGGAGGAAGAGAGTGACCCTCTCCCAGACCTGCTAACGCAGAACCCTGATGATGGGTCAGTAGATGGTGTAATCTTTTCTGACAGCCTCTCTGAGAATCAACAAGAGGATTGTAAACAGGTTCTTCAATCCTTTAGACAAATGTTCTCTCTGACACCCAGTCAGACAAACTGGTGCACCCATGAGGTGGACACTGGTGACAGTCTGCCTATAAAGAGTAAAATCTACAGGCAACCTGACCACGTCAGGGACTGTATCAAACAAGAAGTACAGAAAATGTTGGAATTGGGAGTCATTGAACCCTCAGAGAGCCCTTGGGCTAGTCCTGTAATTCTAGTTCCTAAACCTCACACCCAAGATGGTAAGAGAGAGATGAGGTTTTGCGTAGACTATAGGGGTCTCAATGCTGTCAATAAGACAGATGCCCATCCAATACCAAGAGCAGATGAGCTCATTGACAGATTGGCGTCTGCCAAGTTCTTGAGCACATTTGACCTGACAGCTGGCTATTGGCAAATCAGGTTAGCTGAGGATGCCAAGGCCAAGACAGCATTTTCTACCCCAGGAGGTCATTACCAGTTTGTGGTGATGCCCTTTGGTTTGAAGAATGCACCTGCCACTTTTCAAAGGTTGGTGAACCAAGTCCTCTCTGGGCTGGATGACTTCTGTGCAGCATATCTAGATGATATTGCTGTCTTTAGCTCCACATGGGAGGATCACCTGATCCACCTGAGGAAAGTTTTAGAGGCCCTGCAAAAGGCAGGCCTCACTATCAAGGCTACCAAGTGCCAGATATGGCAGAGTCAAGTTGTATACTTGGGCCACCTTGTAGGTGGAGGCCAAGTTCAACCTTTGGAGAGCAAGATACAGGCCATAAAGGACTGGGCTCCTCCAACCACCCAGACACAGGTGAGAGCTTTCTTGGGCCTGTCTGGTTACTATAGGAAATTTGTCAGAAATTATGGAACCATTGTGACTCCACTTAATGACCTGACAAGTATGAAAATGCCAAAGAAAGTTCAGTGGACAGTTAGCTGTCAGAAGGCATTCGATGACCTAAAGCAGGCCATGTGCACTGCACCTATTCTCAAGAGTCCAGACTACTCCAAGCCATTCATTGTCCAAACAGATGCTTCTGAGTTGGGTGTGGGAGCTGTTCTTTCTCAACTGAATATTGATGGTCATGACCAGCCCATTGCTTTTATAAGTAGAAGGCTGCCCCCTAGAGAGAAACGTTGGTCAGCTATAGAGAGGGAGGCCTTTGCTGTGGTTTGGGCCCTGAAGAAGTTGAGGCCATACTTGTTTGGCACTCACTTCAAGATTCAGACCAACTGTTTGAAGCTTAATGGCAGCAAGACAGAGGTGCTGGTGGTGGGGAGAGCCCAGTCTGCTTGGTCGTCGGCATGGTAGCCACCTTGTCTTGGACCAACCCCGACCCTCTGTCAAGAGGCACGCAATCTCGGGGTGTGGTTTGATGTGGATCTTACTTTTGGCCCCCAGATCAATCGGGTGGTAGGAGTCTGCTTCGGGATTTTGAAGAAGTTAAGAAAGGTCCTCGACCTGCTCCCGATCAGTGCCCGTCAAACCCTGGTTCATGCCCTGGTGACAGCTAGGTTGGACTATGGGAACCTGCTGTACCTGGGGGCTTTGGAGAAAAGCATGGCACGCCTGCAGGTGCTGCAGAATGCGGCAGCTCGTTTGATTCTCAGGCTGCCCAAAAGGGCGCCTTCTAAGGCGGCGCTTCAGAAGCTACACTGGCTCCCCGTGAGGAGAAGAGTGGAGTATAAAGCCCTCTGCACCTGTCATCGAATTTTGAATGGCAGGGCACCCGACCCTCTGAATAAATTGATCGAAGTGTATCAACCAACACGTGCGCTTCGATCCGCAGGGGGCGGTCTCCTCAAGATTCCCAGAGTTAAGAAAGCCCGTATGGGAGGCAGGTCTTTCAGATGCTTGGCGGCCAATAACTGGAACAAACTTCCAGTGGACCTGCGCTTGGAGCCGGAGGAAGCCAGGTTCCGAGCGAGATTGAAAACATTCCTCTACACAAAATAATTGTCTGTGCTGTCTTTGTGATCCCTGCTCGATGCCCCTTCCTCTTTTAGCGCGTGGACACGCCGGTGTGCGTAACGCAGCGCTCTACAAATGTCCCAATAATAATAATAAATAACATACGCCCCTCCTATGGCTAAATCAAATGAAGGGTGAAAAACCCAAACTTCTTAGGTGGTCCATTTCCCTACAGGGGATGGACTTTACCGTGGAGCACCGCCCAGGGACTGACCATGGTAATGCAGATGGTCTCTCCCGGTACTTCCACTTAGAACAAGAAGACTCACCTGGTCAAGGTTAGTTTAATGTCCCTATGTTTGGGGGGGGGGGGGGGTGAGGGGTTATGTAGGAGAGTGGGGTCTGCAATCCTATGGTCACCCCCGATTTTTTGCTTTTTGCTTCACTGGTTTACGACTTTCCCTGACTGTGGGCCTGCTAATCAGACCCACAGCCTAGCTGTTCTCTCTCTAAATTGACGCACATGTACCTTAGGTGCATTTACCAATTGGTACTGGGCCACCTTATCAGTCCCTGTACAGTATACCTTAGGTATCCAGGGCATAGGTGTACCCAGGGCCTACCAGGGGCTGCAGCATGTATTATGCCACCCCTGGCTGGCCATCCGAATCTGACACAACTGGCTGCACGACAGCTGGGGCAAGGTGGTGTAATCACCCTTTGCTTTAGATATAGTTGTGAGAAGGTGGCCTGATATGCAGTGCTCACTATTCTAGTGAACACTATGTATCAGTCCAGCAACCCTTATTGATGATTGGTTGTAAGTCAACCTTATAGACCAGCTATCCTAGTAGCGTGGATACGAGCAGTCTAAGGCTAAAGACTCGAGAGGGCGTGTTAAGCCAGCTGTTATACCACATATACCCCTTGAACACCAAGTGAAAGGACACCACACAAGTGTTATGAAAATAAACAGTTATTTATTAAAGATCACAACAGCCCTGTACTCTTTATGAGGACAGGGTACTAAGCACAAACCAAATCTCTTACAAAAATACTTAAGTTAGCACAGTATATACAAATGCCCGAGGGGCACGGAAAACCATATACTTGAAAAGTGGAATGCGAAATTACTAGCAGGTAAGTACAGTACTAATAGGCTTTGGAATCGCTAGGACTTGACTATAGAATCGTTAGATTACTTCTAGGAGACCCAGGGGACTCGGGTGCAGTGTGTCCACTCTCACGCGAGATGCGGGACAAAGTCTATGGTAGCTAGAATTTGCAAAGTTAGTGTTCTCGGGCGAACCCGACCTGGTAGGGAGAAAACGAAAGTAGATTCTGACCCTTGCATAGTGAGGCTATGCTGGGGCACCGAAATGCCGAAGTTACCTAGCCCAGGGGCTGCAGCTGCATAGGACTCAAAAGACGTCGGGAATCCTCGTTGACGGACCAGGAGCCTGGAAGAAAGAAGTTGCTGGCAGGCGACCAGTGAAGAAAGTTCGGTGGATCCAAGCCTGGATCGATGGAAGATGACACCTGAAAGCAGAGGGGACCAAGTTCGAGACTACTAGCCAGTAGTCAGTGGGCACCAGGAGGGCACCGGATGGTAGCCACCTCGACAAGGCGTGTGGGTGACGCTGGGCTCGGAGATCTCACGGACCAGGAGGCGTTGTCGGCGACCAGGAAGGAGGATCGAGCTGTCCCACGAAGATAGAAGCTGTCGGCGTCGCTGGACCCAGGATTGGGCAACAAAGCCTTGGCAAATTCAAGCCCACGCGGTGGACCTAAAATGGCGTCTGGAGTGGACCAGGAGGGTCCGGGGTGCCTCTCTTCAAGAAGGAAGCAAGGGCCAGTCTGGAGCAACCAGACCAGCAGCAGTGATGTCGTCGGGCGTCGTTCAGAAGGCCACAAGCCAGCCGGCTAGTAGCCAAACAACGCGGTGCACAGCAAACAGCAGAAGGGCCCCACGCAGATCGTGGAGATGCAGGGAGGCTGATCTTGGGTGCTGGAGCTGCGCAGGGTTGGGGCTTCTCGGACCCCAAAGCACTCACCAGTGGAAGACTCGGTGGGCTTGGTACAAAGAAGTCGTGCAGTCTTGGCGATTGTCGGTCCCTCGAGGTCTCGTCGCACTCACGGTTCTCAGCTTTGCTGTAGAGGTGAGTAGAGGTCAGAGGTGCCAGGGAAGCCGGGTCTCGTCGAGCTGGGTCGTCGGATTCGTGAAGAAGGACTTGCAGCAGACCGCAGTGTTCTTAGGATGGTGCCCGCTTGATGCAGGGTGACTACTCCTTAGCCACAAGGGAGAATCTTGAGGAAGAAATCTTGAAGTCCTTTCGCAGAAAGTCGTGTCTTGATTCCAAAGATGATCTAATTTGAACAGGGGGCCCGCTCCTATCTTTATACTAAAAAAGGGGGCTGACCCGGTGACTAGGTCCTGCCTATGGGTGGGACTAGGAGGGGGGTGGTTACACCCCTCTGCCATGCCGGACTTCCCCAGGCCAGGGGCTGGTGTGCCCCTGGAACTGGTTCAGACCGGCCTATGCGTAGTGAGCACCGGGGTGCCACTCAGCAGTCACCTTCCTGAAAAGCCCTGCCTACCCAGGATACACAAAACCATGTCTGGGACGGTGCTAGCACCGCCCCGGACAGGAAACCCTTTGTCCAGGCCTCCCTCGCTGGAAGGACTCCCAGCAGCAGGAGGTCAGACTCGTGTCTGTGGTGGCAGCATCCATTTTGTGGAGCTGAGGCTTCAGTTAACTTTAACCGGGGTTCACAGTTACATACATGTCGTGTCCCTCTAGAAGGGTGGAATGCTAACCCCGTCGCCAGAATTGGCGAGGGGCTAGTATTCCAATTCGTATGACACCTTACTCAACATGTTTTGATAAAGCAATACCAAAGTTAGCATTTAACCGCGAGGATTATAATGCACTTAAGAGTATATGGTATGCGTTATCATGGAACAGCTATTAGGACTTGGTTCCGCAAGCTGCAGACAGGCTCAGCTCATGCCAGAGCACCATCTCACACGATTCCAAGCACTCTGCCTCCAGGATTGTCAAGGCCTGCCATAGGAGTGACTGATAGGAATCTGTGTGTCCATTTTAGGGTTAGGTATAGGTATACTACACCTACAGCAAAGGGTGATTACACGCCTTTGCCCCAGCTGTCATGCAGCCAGTTGTGTCAAATTTAGGAGGCCAGCCAGGGGTGGCATAATACATGCTGCAGCCCCTGGCAGCCCTGGGTACACCTATGCCCTGAGTTACAGGGTCTGATAAGGTGGCCCAGTACCAATTGGTAAATGCACCTAGGGTACATGTTGTAATTTAGAAAGAGAACAGCCAGGCTGTGGGTCTGATTGGCAGGCCCACAGCCAGAGAAAGTCGTAAACCAGTGAAACAAAAGCAAAAAATCTGGGTGATCATAGGATTGCAGACCCTACTCTCCTACAATAGTATTCCTATATCTAACCCTAAAATGGACACATGTATTCCTATCAGTCACTCCTATGGCAGGCCTTCTCAATCCTGAAGGCAGAGTGCTTGGAATTATGTGAGATGGTGCTCTGGCATGAGCTGAGCCCGTTTGCAGCTTGCGGAACCAAGTCCTAATAGCTGTTCCATGATAACGCGTACCATATACTCTTAAGTGCCTTATAATCCTCGCGGTTATTTGCCAACTTTGGTGTCGCTTTATCAAAACATCTCGAGTAAGGTGTCAGACAAATTGGAATACTAACCCCTCGCCAATTCTGGCGACGGGGTTTGCATTCCACCCTTCTAGAGGGACACGACATGTATGTAACTGTGAACCCCGGTTAAAGTTAACTCGAGCCTCAGCATCACAAAACGGATGCTGCCACCACAGACACAAGTCTGACCTCCTGCTGCTGGGAGTCCTTCCAGCGAGGAGAGCTCGGACAAAGGGTTTCCTGTCAGGGGCGGTGCTAGCACCATCCCAGACAGGGTTTTGTGTATCCCAGGTAGGCAGGGCTGAGAGGAAGGTGACTGCAAGTGGCACCCCGGTGCTCACTGTGCATATGCCGGCTCAAACCAGTTCCAGGGGCACCCCAGCCCCTGAGCTGGGGAAAGTCCGGACAAGGGAGAGGGGTGTACCCACCCCCTCCTGGTCCCACCCATGGGCAGGACCTAGTCGCGTGCCAGCCCCTTTTCTTAGGATAAAGGTAGGAGCAGGCCCCCTTCCCAAATTAGATAATTCTGAATCTGGAACTACTTTCCACGAAAGGAACTCTTGACAATTTCTGAAGACTCTCCCTTGTGGCTAAGGAGTAGCCACCCTGCACCCGCAGGCACCACCTAAGCATCACGGTTTGCTGTATGTCCATCCTCCGGATCAAGACTGACCAGCTCGACGAGACCCGGATTCCCGGGCATCTCTGACCTCTACCTGCATCATCAGCCCAGCTGAGATTCATGGGTGTGACGAGACCTGAAGGACCGGCCATCTTAAAAACCTGCACGACGCTTAACCAGCACGACCACCGAGGGATCCTCGAGTGAGTGCACTGGGGTTTGAGAAGCCCCAACCCAGAGCAGCTCCAGCACTGAAGTCCAGCCCCCCAGCATCCACGAGATCTGCGTGGGGCCCTTCTGCTCTTTGCTGCCTTCCGCGTTGTCCGGTCACTTGCACGCTGGCTAATGGCCCTCCTGACGACGTACCACAATGTTTTCACCGCTGGTCTGGTTGCTCCAGACTGGCCCTTGCTCCCTTCCAAGAGAGGAGCACCCCGGACCCTCCTGGTCCACTCCAGACGCCATCTTGACTCCACCGCGTGGGCTTGCCTTTGCCAAGGTTTGTTGCTCCAATCCTGGTCCCAGCATCGCCGACAGCAGACACCTTCGTGGGACAGCTCGCACCTCCAGCCTGGTCGCCGACAACGCCTCCTGGTCCGAGTGACAGCAGAGTCCAGCGTCGCCCACTCACCTGGTCGAGGTGACTTCACCCGGTGCCACCCTGGTGCCCACACAATCACTGGCTAGTGATTAAGAACTGAGTCCCCTCTGCTTTCAGGTCATCTTCATCACCGATCCAGGCTTGGATCACACCGAACATCTTCACTGGTCACCTGCCAGCAACTTCTTCTTTCAGGCTCCATAGACTACAACGAGGATTCCCGACGTCTTTTGAACCCTATGCAGCCGCAGTCCCTGGGCTAGGTAACCCGAGCATTTCGGTGCTCCAACGCAGGTTCACTATCCAAGTGTCCAGATCCTTTTTCGTTTTTAGTCTACCTAGTCGGATTCGTCCGGAAACAGTAACTTTAGAAATACTAGCCTCCATAGACTTTGTCCCGCATCCCGCGTGAGAGTGCACACTCTGCACCCGATCTCCCTAGGCCTCCTGCTCCTAACCTTAGGGTCCAGTAGTGTAGTCCTAGCGATCCTGAAGCCTCTGGATCTTGTTACTTACCTGCTAGTATTTCTCATTCCACTTTTAGTGTATCTGGTTATCCAGGCCTCCAATTTCCAGACCGCATTCCCGTCGGCTCCTCCTGACAGGGAATCCAAGAGGTTTGAGCAGTTCGGTAAAAAAGAGTTTGGGACTGTCAGTTAATACCGCATGCCTCTTGGGCCGCTACACCCACACCCTGTGGAACGCGGTTGCGGACGTGCTGCCACAATGCCCTGAGGAGGTCAGGGCTAAACTCGCCCAAGCCCTAGCGGAGGGTCCAGATGCGGCACAGTACTCTATCCGGTGTGGACTGGATACCACCGATACACTGGGCAGAGCGATGGCTACGACAGTGGCGGTTCGACGCCACGCCTGGTTGAGGTGCGCCAATTTTTCGGCCGATGTCCAGGCTACTCTTCTGGACATGCTGTTCGATGGCCGTCGCCTGTTTGGCGACCAGGCAGACCAAGCGCTTGAGCACTTTAAGGACTCCATGGCTACGGCCAAGTCCTTGGGGCTCTCGGCCTCGCGCCAGCAAACGGGTGCCTTTCGCTCATTTCGTGGCCAAGGAAAGGGCGCTCCCACACATGCCGCCAGCCACACGCCGCCTCAACAGAACTTTCAGCGCGGTGGCGGCTGTGGGAACCGCCGGGGAGGCAGTCGGGACCACGGCGAGGCCAGTCTGCACCCGCTTCCGCAGCATCTGCCTCGAAACCTTCCGAGTTTTCAGGCCCATGTGACGCCTGTGGGCGGCAGGGTTCGCCATCACCTCTCCCACTGGCGCACCGTCACATCGGACAGGTGGGTGCTGCAAATCGTCCGGAGGGGCTACTCCCTCCCCTTCGAGACGACCCAAAATGCCATGCCACCGCAGTACCACCGCGTGTCGGGGGACCACTTGCGACTTTTGCAGGAGGAAGTTACGGCCCTCTTGGCCAAGGGGGCCATTGAGCACGTTCCTGGGCTGGAAGTAGGGTGTGGTTGTTACTCCCACTACTTTCTGGTACCCAAGAAGGGCAAAGGGGGCCTACGCCCTATCTTGGACCTACGGAACGTCAACGGCTTCCTCCGGAAGGAGAAGTTCAAGATGTTGACTTTGGCTCAGGTCTTGACTGCCCTAGACCCTCAAGACTGGATGGTGGCGTTGGACTTGCAGGACGCTTACTTTCACATCCCCGTCCTGCCGGCCCACCGGCGTTACCTACGGTAGGCCGCGAGCACTTTCAGTTCACCGTGCCTCCCTTTGGCCTTACCAGCACCCCACGGGTTTTCAAGAAAGTGATGGCGATGGTCGCAGCTCATCTGCGCAGGTTAGGGGTTTCAGTCTTTCCCTACCTCGACGACTGGTTGTTGAAGGCGGGCTCGCCCCAGACAGTCGTCTGCCACCTCCAGACGACGGCAGACCTCTTGCACCAGCTGGGGTTCTCCATCAATGTGCCGAAGTCACACCTGTGTCCCTCTCAGAAGCTCCTTTTCATCGGAGCAGTTCTCGAACAGCGGGTTCGGGATATACAGGCTCTCATCCCAATCAGCCTTTATCCAGAGTCATGGTCAGGTTGACCCTGCGGCTTCTGGGGCTGATGGTTTCCTGCATCCTTCTGGTGCATCACGCCCGTTGGCGGATGCGGGCTCTGCAGTGGGACCTGAAGTTTCAGTGGACCCAGCATCAGGATTTCTGTACGACCATGTCCTGATCTCAGAGGGCACTGCGAGAAAGCTGCAGTGGTGGTTCACGGACCGCGATTGGGTCAACGGCAGATCCCTCTCCCTTCCCCAACCGGAGCACGTGGTTGTGACGGACGCGTCCCTCTAGGGCTGGGGAGGCCACTTGGGAGAGGCGGAGATCAGAGGCCTCTGGTCTCCGGCAGAGTCCCGGCTCCATATCAACCTTCTGGAGCTGCGGGCGATTCGTATGGCACTGAAAGCATTCCTCCCCTCTGTCCGAGGGAGTGCAGTGCAGGTGTTCACGGACAACACCACCGCCATGTGGTACTGCAACAAACAGGGCGGTGTGGGTTCCTGGACCCTCTGTCAGGAGGCTCTGCGCCTCTGGCAGTGGCTGGAACATCAGGGCGTGACCCTGGTGGTTCAACACCTGGCAGGTTCTCTGAACGCCAGGGCGGACGAACTTAGCCGAAGTTGCTCGATGGATCACGAATGGCGTCTGAACTCTGAAGTGGCGCAAGGCATCTTTCTTCAATGGGGAGAGCCTTGGTTAGATCTATTCGCCACCGAAGAGAACGCGCAATGTCATCAGTTCTGCACGTTGGAATTTCCAAGGCGGCACTCGCTCGGCGACGCATTTCGTCGCGGGTGGTGTTGCGGTCTGTTATACGCCTTTCCGCCTATACCACTTCTGCCCAGAGTGCTGAAGAAGATCAAGCGCGACCTGGCCCAAGTCATCCTTGTGGCTCCGGACTGGGCTCGAAGGTACTGGTATCCCGAGCTACTCAATATGTCAGTCGGTCTCCCGATCCGTCTGCCCCTTCAGGAGGACCTTCTGTCGCAGCAGCAGGGGACGGTCCTCCACCCGAACCTGTCCAGTCTCCACCTCCATGCTTGGAGATTGAGCAGCGACAGTTGAAGCCATTTGACTTGCCTCCTGAAGTCTGTAATGTTATTCTGGCAGCCAGGCGTCCCTCCACAAAGTCGGTATACGTCTGCCGGTGTAACAGATTTGTGGCATGGTGCACAGCAAAGGCTGTGGATCCTCTTTCTGCCCCTCTTTCTGAGGTTCTTCTCTTCCTTCTTTCTCTTTCCCAGTAGGGCTCTGCTCTGGGCACTATCAAGGGCTACCTTTCTGCCCTTTCCGCCTTCCTAAGGCTACCTGATCAGCCTTCTTTGTTCAAGTCCCCTATTGTCACTCGTTTTCTGAAAGGCATCACACACATGTTTCCACCTGTACCCTTTGCGATGCCTCAGTGGGACTTGAACCTGGTTCTTACTTTCTTGATGTGCGCTCCCTTTGAGCCACTTCATTCTTGTCCTCTCCGTCTTCTCACTTTGAAGACGGCTTTCCTGGTTGCCATCACCTCTCCCAGGAGAGTGAGTGAGCTCCAGGCTCTATCTTGCAAACCTCCTTTCCTATCTGTCCACCCGGACAAGGTGGTGTTGCGTACAAGACCCTCTTTCCTGCCCAAGGTAGTCTCTGCTTTCCACATCAGGCAGTCCATCACCTTGCCCTCCTTCTTCCCGCCTCCGTATCCCTCAAAGGATGAAGAGCGGCTCCATCGTCTGGACCCAAAACGTGCGCTTTCATTCTATATGGATCGCACATGCCAGTTCCGGGTGGATGACCAACTCTTTGTTGGTTACGTGGGTGCGAAGAAGGGACGGGCGGTGCATAAGCGGACCATCTCTCGGTGGGTCGTCTTATGCATCAAGGCGTGCTACTCCTTAGCTAGAAAGGAGCCTCCAGTTGGGCTGAGGGCCCATTCCACTCGGGCCACGGTGGCTACTACTGCCCTGGGTCGGGGAGTCCCCCTGCAGGACATTTGCCAGGCAGCTACGTGGGCCTCGCTGCACACCTTTGCGAGGCACTACTGCCTGGACAGTCAAGTCCGGAGGGATGGCTTCTTTGGCCGTTCCATCCTCCAGGACTTTCTGGTGTAAGTATTGGTTCGCAGACCCACCACCGGGGTTGGTATTGCTGGGGTATCTATTCTAAGGTAAGGAATCTAATACTAACCTGTTTCTTTCAGATGAACAAGTTACTTACATTCGGTAATGATATATCTGTAAGAAACAGTAGTTAGTATTAGGTTCCTTACCGCCCCACCCATCCTCCCCGTTCTGCGAACTGATACCTAGGGTTAAGGTCACCCTCTTTCAGGGCCCTAGTTTCTTGGCACCAGTGTTGGTTCTAGCATGGCTCTGCGTATCTGGCGTGGAAAAGCTGTGTCTAAGAACTGACGTCAGCGCGCATGGGCGGCGTCTAAATACTCCGACGACGTCACTCCGGCTCAGACGACGCCGACGAGGGACGCGGAGCCAGAGACGACGGCTAACGACGCGCAGGGGTATTGCTACGCAAAAGATTCCGGATCCAGTCTGACGCCTGGGGATATTCTAAGGTAAGGAATCTAATACTAACTACTGTGTCTTACAGATATATCGTTACCGAAGGTAAGTAACTTGTTCTTACAAACACAAGCATTCTTGCAGTATGAACAAGAATATCCTCTGCCACATTAAATAATGCCTCTAGATCAATATGAATGTTTCATTTATACTGATTGATCTGCCCAGCAGGCCGTAGGAACAAACCAGCCATATTCTGCGACATGCGCAATTGTAAAAGGGCGCATGCAGTATGGAAAGTTCCATCCTGGAAAAACGTGCACTCAATCCCTAGCGGATTGTACGGTGCAGCTGGCGGAACTGAAAGCTCTCATACTGACACTACAAAATACGGATTGTGAATTCCCCACACTAATTGTGTGGGATTCATTTTACTGTGTCCAGTCTTATAATGAATATTTACATTATTGGGGCCAGAATGGATTTAAGGATTCCAAAGGTTGCACAATAAAACACAAGATGCTTTGGGAACAAGTGGCAAAGCTGAAAGAAGGCCTGCCGTGGGTTCATGTTATTCATACATTGAGTCATCAGCGTGTTGGCATTCACGTTGAAGGGAATTCAATGGCGGATGAAGCTGCCAAGGCAACAGTACGCACTGCTGCCATTCCTGCAATTACTCGCGCCTGTACGTGGATAGACGGAACAACTACGATAGCTGCCAATGCCATGCACAACAGCTCAGACCTGCCGAAAGGCTTTCCACTCAAGTACTCCTACAAGTTAGATGCACAGACCATTCCATATGCTCAAATTCCTGGAGTGGAGGATAGAGTAATACCAAACACTGTTCGCGGATTGGGATTGATAATTTATTTATTTATTTATTTATTTATTATGCAACTTATAACGCGCAGACTAAACCCGAAGGTATCAAGGCGCCTATCAAAATCAATAAACAATAAACAGAATATACAAAGCACCACTACGGGTATGCACGTGTAAAGAGGTGAGTCTTAAGCGCGGATCTAAAAGTTTGCAGAGAGGGACTGGATCTTACTTCCAAAGGGAGGGCATTCCACCACTTAGGTGCCAGGAAGGAAAAGGCCTTACCTCCCCATCTTGCTTTTCTGACACGGGGTACAGAGAGGAGAAGTTTGTGACTGGAGCGAAGATTTCTACTGGGGTTATGCCGAGAAAGAATGGATCCCATGCTTGTAGGGCTGGGTTTAGCTAAGGCTTTATACACCAGGCACATGGATTTGAAAAGGATCCGGTATTCAACGGGGAGCCAGTGCAGTTGTTTTCGGGCTTCGGTGGCAGAGGCACGTTTTGGTAGGTCAAGAGCGAATCTCGCTGCCGCGTTCTGGACCACCTGCAAGCGCTGTAGAAGACTCTTGTTCAGCCCTGCATACAGCGCATTGCAGTAATCCAGTCGCGAACCCAAAAGAGCGACAGCAAGTTGCTTTCTTGCCTGGGGTGACAAAAAGTGCCTGATTTTCCTCAGAATGTGGATAATCCCCCAGCAGGTCGAAACAGTCCTGTTGACCTGTTGGCACATACTAAGGTTGGGGTCGATCATAACTCCCAGGTTTTTTGCTGACAAGGTGGGCTCGGGACATACGCCCAGCGAGTTCGGCCACCACTCCGCCGACCAGATCGGTTCCTTTCCTCCAAAGACCATCACCTCCGTCTTCTCCCCATTCAGTTTTAGTGAATTATGGATCATCCACTGGCCAACTGCCTCCATGCAAGATCTAAAATTGGCGGCAGTTGACGTAGCTGGCTGGGAGAGAGAGACTAAGATCTGGGTGTCGTCCGCGTAGGAAACTACCTCCATCCCAAAAGATCTAATGAGTCTGGCAAGGGGGGTCACATAGATATTAAAAAGGGTAGGACTGAGCGCTGACCCTTGAGGGACCCCACATTGCACAGACAGGGATGGAGATAGAAACGATCCCAGCATTATCCTTTGTTCTCTATGGTCGAGAAAAGAGGAAAGGAGTCCCAGAGCAGGCCCGCGGACCCCAATCTCCCTCAGGCGAGATGTTAACACCACAGGAGACAGGGTATCGAAGGCCGCTGTGAGGTCTAGAAGGATCAGGAGGGAGGTCTGACCCTCATCAACTCTAGTGCGGATGGTATCCAGCACTATGGTGAGGGCAGACTCGGTGCTATGTTCCCTCCTGAAACCATGCTGGGAGAGATCCAAACAGCCCGAGCTCTCCACAAATGCAGCCAGGTGTTTATTTAGATGGGCTTCGAGCATCTTTGCGGGAGCCGGGAGCAGTGAAATGGGGCGAAAGTTCTTTAACACCCCGGGATCCAGAGAAGGCTTTTTAAGCAAAGGTTTTACTACAGCATTCTTCCACTGCTGGGGAAAAATGCCTTCCTTCATCGCTCATGAAGGTCTGGGTTCATCACAAACATGTATCACTGCTACAGTTCCACTACTAAAGCAGTGCTATTGGTGACTAGGTCTTACTAAACAAACCAAGGACTTTGTCCTCAAATGCGATATCTGACAACACAAACACCTTTATTGATCTCAGACAAACCTCTCGCGTATGGATATTTGGCTCACTGCAGCCCCTTACACTCGAAATGGGGATTACAAGTACATCTTGGTGGCAGTAGATTCATGCTCCAGATGTCTTTGGGTTGGCCCCAGCGCTCGGCTGAAACTTAATCTGTTATAAAGGATTTGCGAGTCTTTATCAACACAAACGCAAATGGCACATTACATTCCGACCAGGGCCCGGCGTTTAGTTCTTGGGCTTACAAAAAAGCCATGGGAAGTATGAGTGTGGCCTTGCGGTACTCCTCCCTGTACCATCCATGGGGAAATTTGGTCATTGAGAGTAAAAACCGTGACTTAAAGCAATCCTTGACAGCAAGGGTATTAGGCCTGGGGGGTAGTTAGGTCAATAGTGTACATGGGGGTCCAGAGGGCACTTAACAACATACCAAGAAAATCACTCGGGGGACATACATCTTATGGGCTCCTGTTTGGGGTGAGGATGTGGGTACCCGACCTCGATAGTGTCAGCACAGTGGCGGCTGAAACCCCATTTGATATCAATGATCCTTTGGATGTTTTACAGGACCTTAAGGAATACCAAGCTTTACAAAGTAACGTCCAAGTAAAACGCACCGTCACTGGGGAAGTGAAAGCAGTATCAGTAAGACCTGCTTGGGTCCCGAAGATTGGGGACCTGGTCAGAGAGAAAATTGTAGATAAGAAAATGTGAGCCTGTACCTGTCCTTGCTGTCGAAGGTACTAGAACTGTACTTCTTCTGCAACTTGCCAGTCACCGAGACAAGTGGTTTGTCTCAATTGATCTGATCAAACCACACTAGGTCACATGGGCTCCTTGGTAGGCACCGCACTCCTCTCGCTACCGTACAGGAAGTTCAGATAGAAACTTTAATAACAATGGGAGACTCCACTTTCCAAAGAGAAGCTGTAAATGGCAATCAAGTGATACTTCTACCAGTTGAAACAACCATACAATCAACAAGTACAGAAAATTCAATTCGAAAAATTGATGGCGCCTATATTAACATGCCACACATTCAGGACCGGTGTCAGTTCCCAGTCCGGCCCTGCACACATCAAGTCATCTGCCAATTCTACAAAACCTGCTGAGCTGCCGAGAATAGATCGGATGGCGTCTGGCTACCTCGTGCTTTATGATGATTTTTTATCCGATCCAAGTAAACCTGAACTGACAACACTACCTCTCCCTTTCAAGCTATGAGTGTATGCTTTCCTTCTTTTGCTGAAAAAGATTATCTTTGTTGTTCCCTGGATACTTCTCTGGATTACTATCTGATTACTTTTCCTGGTACTTTGAATTGATACAGTGTAGGAAGCTTGCTTAGTATATGGTTCTCACTTATGTTAGTGTAGCACCCAGCACTAATCCAGACAACCCTCATGGTGATCCTAGCAGTCTTAGACAACCTTAGAAAGCTCTCTAAGTGGTAGCTGTGGCGATAAGCCTTCAGGATTAGTCCAAAAGAAGTGTAAAGCAGCTTGTTTTACCGGAACGTAATCTTGGTATAGATTAAGTGAAAAAGAATCACACAGTGTATTTATAAACATATGTATTTATTATAACACACTCATTAACTCATAAACATATCTCCTATCTGGACATATAACACAATGCACACAATACTTTGCAAATAAAAATGTAAGCACAAAAATTCACGGGGAGACCAGACCATATACTAAAATAGTGGGATGCAAACCACGACTCAATTCAAAACTATACCCAGAAGATGTAGAAGTGCTGGGGACCCAAGGAACCACCCGAGGTAAGTAACCAGGAACCCCACAGAAGCTGTGTGCAGAGTGGGAACACGACTGTGTGCTCAATTGAAGTCAATTAGTAAATTGCGATTTCAATTTTAAAGAAGGGTCCTTCCCAGTGGACCCTGAAGAAACCCTGTGGAAGTCGGAAGGTTTGAGAGCCACCCCACCCGTGGATACCATAGGAACCAGGATACCTACACCAGGGAAGTCGGGTGCATAGGTGGAGAGTGGTGTCGGAAACCGCCTTCGAACTCAATGGAGGACTTCAGGAAGATGCTGCTGACAAAGAAGGTGAAAGTGTCCAGTGGAACCCAAAGGTGGATGCAAGATGTGAAGTGCCTACAAGCAGAGGGGACAGAGTCAATGCCACTCAGGAGTGACTAGGAGGCACGGAACACGAATGTCCACCGATGTCGGGGATGCAGGAGAGTTGACGATGACCGTGGAGCTGCAGCTGTGTGGACTCGGCGACATTGAGGAAGACCTGGAGCCGTTTATGAGCTCTCTCATGTTGGATGTCAAGAGCCAGGGGGTCGGTGTCCGTCAGGAGCACTAACAAGCCTTGGCAATGGCAACCAATGTAATATGCGAAAAAGGTGCAAGGTCAAAGTGACTCACCATGAGCAGATAGGATAGAGTTTATAAAGTGCTCGAATGACGAGGCATCTTGGTGCTGGGAGGTGAGAAGAGAAAGGGACTGCAAAAAACTGTGCCGACCGTTTTATACCGTAGGGAACAGCCAAGTTTTTAGCAGTTTCCTAAACATTAGCCTATTTAGTTGAAGTCTCACAGTGGTAGGCAGTTGGTTCCATAACCTGACTGCACAGTGCTATAGACTCCTACCTCCCCATCTGGCTCTACAGACTTTGGTGGCACAGGTGCGACCTGTGTTTGAGGAACTGAGGCTTCTCGTAGGAGTTTCCAGTGGAACAATTTACGGAAGTCAGCTGCCCCTCCGCCAGATAGTGTCTTGTAAACCAGGCATAATGCTTTAAATTCCATTCGCTGCTGTATAGGAAGCCAATGCAACAACCTAATGGCAGCAGAAGTGGAGTGCCTTTTGGGATATTCAATAACAGCTGAGCAGCTGCATTTTGAATTGATTGCAGTTTAGCCTTCTGCGCCTTGTCAATGCCTATAAATAGTGCATTACAGTAATCTAGGCGTGATAGGGCTACGGCCACTACCACTATTTTACTTAGCTCCTGGGGAACACCTTACGTAGAAGCTTCAATACAAAGAAATGAGCGGAGGTTACACGATTTATCTGGGCCAAAAAACTAAGTTGGCCATCAAAAATGAGCCCAGATTCTTGGCCTTGGCTGATGGAACAGGACATTCACCAGCCTCTATCGGCCACCAGGTGTGGTTCCACAGGGATGAACCAATGCCAAACTCCATCACCTCTGTCTTATCCGTATTGAATTTAAGATAGTTACTACTTATCCAGCTCATGATGTGAATCAGACCAGCATGTAGACTAGTGGCAATGGACTCAGACTGTTTAGATACAGAGATGACAATGTCAAGTCAAGTCAAGAAATTTATATAGCGCGCTACATACCCATAGGGTCTCAAGGCGCTAGGGAAGGGTGGGGAGTTACTTGTCGAATATCCAAGTTTTAAGTTGCTTTCTGAATGCCAGGTGGTTCTGAGTAAGGCGAAGGTGAGTGGGAAGTGAGTTCCATGTTTTGGCTGCCAGGTAGGAGAAGGATCTACCTCCCATGGTGGATTTGTTGATGCGAGGTACAGTGGCAAGGGCTTGGTTGGAGGATCGCAGCTGACGGGAGGGGGTGTAGAAGGACAGTCGTGTGTTGAGGCATTCGGGCCCAAGTTCGTAAAGTGCTTTGTGTGCGTGGGATAGGAGGCAGAAAGTAATCCTCTTATTTACGGGGAGCCAGTGGAGGTTTTTCAGGTGCTCAGAGATGTGTTCTTTACGCGGGATGTCTAGTATAAGCCTGGCTGAAGCGTTCTGGATGCGTTGGAGTTTTTTCTGGAGTTTTGCGGTGGTACCGGCGTATAGAGTGTTTCCGTAGTCCAGGCGGCTCGTGACTAGTGCATGGATGACCGTTTTTCTAGTTTCGGTGGGATCCAGCGAAATGTTTTTTTGAGCATGCGAAGAATGTTGAAGCATGATGATGAGACGGCGTTGACTTGTCTGGTCATCGAGAGTGAGGAGTCCAGGATGACGCCCAGGTTCCGTGTGTGGTCCGTCGGGATGGGTGCTTTTCCAAGGGCTTCTGGCCACCAAGAGTCATCCCAGGCAGAGGGGGAGGTGCCTAAGATGAGGACTTCTGTTTTGTCTGAGTTCAGTTTCAGACGGCTATGCTTCATCCACACGGCTACTTCTTTCATTCCTTCGTGTAAGTTGGTTTTGGCGGTGGTAGGGTCTTTGGTGAGTGATAGGATCAGTTGAGTGTCATCCGCGTAGGAGATGATGTTGAGATTGTGTTGGCGAGCGATGGCCGCTAGGGGGCTCATGTATACGTTGAAGAGGGTGGGGCTGAGTGACGATCCTTGTGGCACGCCGCAGATGACTTCAGAGGCCTCTGACTTGAATGGTGGGAGACGGACTCTCTGTGTTCTTCCGGTGAGGAACGAGGTGATCCATTCCAGTGCTTTTCCTTGGATTCCTACGTCTCTGAGGCGCTGTAGAAGGGTGCTATGACAGACTGTGTCGAAGGCAGCGGAGAGGTCGAGGAGGATGAGGGCGACTGTGTCTCCGTTGTCCAGTAGAGTTCGAATGTCGTCTGTTGCTGCGATGAGGGCGGTTTCAGTGCTGTGTTTGGCTCGGAAGCCAGACTGTGAGGAGTCGAGGGATTTGTTGGCTTCGAGGAAGGCGGCGAGCTGGTTGTTGACAGCTTTCTCAATGACTTTGGCCGGGAATGGAAGAAGCGAAATGGGGCGATAGTTTTTGAGTTCAGTGGGGTCAGCTGTGGGTTTTTTCAGGAGGGCGCTGAGTTCTGCGTGTTTCCAGCTTTCCGGGAAGGTGGCGGAGTTGAGGGAGCAGGTGATGACATCTCGGAGGTGTGGTGCTATGATGGAGTCTGCTTTGTTGAAGATGTGGTGAGGGCATGGGTCAGTTGGGGATCCTGAGTGGATGGAGTTCATCAGGCGGATGGTGTCCTCAGTGGAGATAGGGTTCCAGTCGTGAAGGATGTTCAAGGGGGGTGAAGGTCCTGCAGAAGGTTGGGTGGGTTGGTCTTCGGGTCGGTTGTCGAAGCTGTTGTGGATGTCTGCGATTTTGTTGTGAAAGAAGGAAGCTAGGGAGTCGCAGAGGGCTTGGGAGGGGGTGATGTCGTTGGAATTGGCTGATGGGTTGGTAAATTCTTTGACGATGTTGAATAATTCCTTGCTGTTGTGGGCGTTGTTATCTAGACGGTCTTTGAATGCGGCTTTCTTGGCAGACCGGATTAGTTGGTGGTGTATGCGGGTGGCATTTTTGAAGGCGTCCTTGGTGTTGTTGTTTGGGTCTTTTTTCCAGGCCTTCTCGAGGGAGCGGCAGTGTTTCTTCGATTTCTTAAGATCATCGTTGAACCAGGATGCGTTTTTGCTGCCTAGTTTGCTTTGGCGTTTTTTCAACGGTGCTAGGATGGTGGCGCTGTTGGATAGCCATTGGGTGAGGTTAATGGCTGCTTGGTCGGGGTTTGAGGAGTTGGCGGGGGGGTTTAGTAGAAGCGATGAGGAGATCTGGTCGGTGGTGATTTTGTTCCAGTTTCTTCGCAGGGTGGGTTGAGGATGGTTGTGGATTGTGGTCTTATTGTAGGTAAAGTGAACGCAGCTGTGGTCCGTCCAGTGTAGAGCTGTGGTGTGACTGAATGAGACATGTTTGCTGGAGGAGAAGATAGGGTCGAGCGTGTGACCTGCGATGTGGGTGGGTGTAGAGACAAGTTGTTTGAGTCCGAGGTCGGCAAGATTGTCCAGAAGGGTGGTGGCGCTGCTGTCATTGCTCTTTTCCAGGTGAAAATTGAAGTCTCCCAATAGAATGTAGTCCTCGGAGTGGATGGCGTGTGGGGTGATAAAGTCTGTGATGTCGTCACTGAATTGTGCACGAGGTCCTGGGGGACGGTAGAGTAGGGTGCCTCTGAGTGTGGTCTTGGGGTCGGTGTGGATCTGGAAGTGGAGGTGTTCGGCGCTGGCAAGGTCGACGTCAGAGCTGGTTGAGATGCGGATGGAGTTCTTATGGACGATAGCGATGCCTCCTCCTGTATGCTTGATCCGGTCCTTGCGGGTGATATTGTATCCTTCCGGGACAATGGTGATGTCTGGGGCTGAGGAGGCGTTCATCCATGTTTCTGTTAGGAACGCGACGTCCGGTGAGATGGTGTCGAGTAGATTCCAGAGGTCGATGGCGTGTCTGTGGACCGAGCGGGTGTTGAGCAGGATGCATTTAAGGTGGTTGGTGTCAGGTCTCTGTTTGGTGTTGGTGGATGAGGAGCAGGTTTTGGTGCCGTCGAACTTGCAGGAGTTGCAAGAGAAGGGTCCATGGGTGATTCCGGGAGCGGCTTGGACGCAGTTGGGGGAGCGGCCGGGGTTAAGGGCTAGGAGGGTGGTGGCATCGTAGGTGATGCAGGAGGGCTGGGCAATGCGAGGACCAGGGGGTATGGCGCTGGGCGCGGTCCAGGCGCGGACGGGCGTAGACGGGCTTACCTTTGGCGCACCTTCGGCGCGGCCGCAGCGCGTGGACGTTGCGCGTTGGAGCATCAGGCATAAATGAAGTGTGGAGGGGGCGGAGCGTGGGAGGGTCAGCTGGGAGGCGGGGTCTGGGAGGAGACACGGGTGACACTACAAACAAGTCGAAATGGCCGCCCAGAAAGAAATCGAAAGGGGGGCACAGCCGGAGCTTCACTCAAAGATTCTTGTTACTAAGTAACTAAAGAGACGCTTCACCGACAAACACAATGTAGCAATGCGAGCACTAACGATAACAAGCGCTCAAACGTAATGTAATTAGTTCGGAAAAGCAATGCGGGCAGAAACGATACCAAGCGCAGTGAGATGATGTATGCGCTGTAGCAGGACGGCAGTCAGCAGGAATCCGGGCAGGCAAGGCAGGCAGCTAGCACAGGGCTTCTGTGAAGCGAGTGGAGAGCTGGGGGAGCGACCGTGATGGATGGAATCCAGACGGTCACAGGGAAAGAGAGGACGGGGCTGGTGTAGTGTATCAGTGTGTGGGAGGGTCAGCTGGGAGGCGGGGTCTGGGAGGAGACACGGGTGAAACTACAAACAAGTCGAAATGGCCGCCCAGAAAGAAATCGAAAGTGGGGCACAGCCGGAGCTTAACTCAAAGATTCTTGTTACTAAGTAACTAAAGAGACGCTTCACCGACAAACACAATCGCCGCTTTACACAATTAATTAAAATGTAGCAATGCGAGCACTAACGATAACAAGCGCTCAAACGTAATGTAATTAGTTCGGAAAAGCAATGCGGGCAGAAACGATACCAAGCGCAGTGAGATGATGTATGCGCTGTAGCAGGACGGCAGTCAGCAGGAATCCGGGCAGGCAAGGCAGGCAGCTAGCACAGGGCTTCTGTGAAGCGAGTGGAGAGCTGGGGGAGCGACCGTGATGGATGGAATCCAGACGGTCACAGGGAAAGAGAGGACGGGGCTGGTGTAGTGTATCAGTGTGTGGGAGGGTCAGCTGGGAGGCGGGGTCTGGGAGGAGACACGGGTGAAACTACAAACAAGTCGAAATGGCCGCCCAGAAAGAAATCGAAAGTGGGGCACAGCCGGAGCTTCACTCAAAGATTCTTGTTACTAAGTAACTAAAGAGACGCTTCACCGACAAACACAATAGCCGCTTTACACAATTAATTAAAATGTAGCAATGCGAGCACTAACGATAACAAGCGCTCAAACGTAATGTAATTAGTTCGGAAAAGCAATGCGGGCAGAAACGATACCAAGCGCAGTGAGATGATGTATGCGCAAATAATAAACCATGCTGTCTGATGAGACTGGCGAGTGGGGTGACAAATATATTAAACAGAGTTGGCGACCGTGCCGATCCCTGTGGCACTCCACATGGGAGAAGGAAGGATTCAGATTGTAGATTTTCCAAATGTGTGGTCTGTTCCCAAGCCTCTAGATATGAGGAGAGGAGGGACAGAGCTGAATCTCCTATCCCCACTGCCTTCAGCTGCCGCACTAACACCGTGTGGCTCACGGTGTCAAATGCTGCCGATAGGTCTAGGAGGATGAGGATGGCTCCCCCCCCCCCCATATACCTGTCTTCGAATATCCTCTGTTGCCATGACAAGCGAGGTCTCTGTTGAATGACACAACTGGAATCCATGCTGACTTGAGTTCAGTAGATTGTTGACATCTAGATATGCAGTCAGCTCCCGGTTTATCGACCTTTCAAGACTTTTGGCTGCAATTGGCAGACACGAGATAGGTCAAGAGTTCTTGGTCTCCAAGGGGTCAAGGGTCGGCTTTTTCAAGTCAGAGCAGGCCCGAGCAAGCGGGAGAGCCCACTGGAGCCAAAGAAGACCCTCGAGAGGACCCACAGGACCGAAGGCACAGGAGATGCAAGATGACCTCGAGCAGCTCATCAAAGGATGAAGACACACGGTGCAGAGGATGTGGTGCTAGCGGAGATCTTGGCTGCAGGAGATGCTTGATGCTGGACCTTCTTGGATCCCGAAGATCTCTGGTGAAGAGGGTCAACAAGCCTTGGTAACGGTAAGTCAACGTGGTGCACAGGGGTACTGCTCCAGCGATTCCAATGAGGCATACTGGCTTCAAACTTGCTACGGAGTCAGTGCAGGCCTCAAGGCAGTTGTAGACCCATCACCTGTGTTGCTGAGCCTTTCGAAGTCCGTTGGAGCTCAGGAATAGCAGACTGGTCAGCTTGGTTGCGGTGCCTGCAGATGCAGGGAAGTGACTCCTTCACTTCAAGGGAGATTCCTTCAGGTGTCTTGGATGTCCAGAGGCTTTGGAAGGATCCTGTATGGAGATTAGGCACAGACATTGCAGTGGATGAGCAGGGTGATGAGACCAGGAGCCGCAGGAGTCTTCCCAGTTGCAGTCTTGGTGCGAAGAGCAAAGTCCAGCGAAGTCCAAAGGGCCTATATGGTTGAAGATGAAGTGGTTTCGGATCTGAATCTAAGGAACCACCCATGGATATGTTAATACCAAACATGACAGGGTTCGTTACAGCCATTTTAGAGATGGTCATCATGTAATGACGCATGGCCACTCTATTTATCGTAATGACTGATGCCCTTACAATCTGGGAGAATGGACTCCGAAGGTTGGAGGTGTGTCCAGCTCTTGCAGGGACACCCTCACACTTAGAACCGAGCATCCTACCTTCAGGGTTGAAAGGCCTGCCTGTGGGGTGACTGTAGGAGAGTAGGGTCTGCAATCCTATGGTCACCCCAGATTTTTGCCTCACTGGTTTACGACTTTCCCTGGCTGTGGGCCTGCTAATCAGACCCACAGCCTAGCTGTTCTCTCTCTAAATTAACATCCATGTACCTTAGGTGCATTTACCAATTGGTATTGGGTCACTCTTGTAAGTCCTTGTACAGTGTACCATAGTTACCCAGGGCATAAGTGAGCCCAAGGCCTACCAGGGGCTGCAGCATGTATTATGCCACCCCTGGCTGGCCATCCAAATCTGACACAACTGGCTGATCAATCAGCTGGGGCAAGGTGGTGTAATCACCCTTTGCTATAGATATAGTATACCTATATCTAAACCTAAAATGGACACATATACTCCTATAAGTCACTCCTATGGCAGGCCTTAACAATCCTGGAGGCAGAGTACTTAGAATTATGTGAGATAGTGCTCTGGCATGAGCTGAGCCTGTCTATAGCTTTCGGAACCAAGTCCTTCAGCTGTTTCCATGATAACGTTATACTATATACTCTTAAGTGCATTATAATCCTCGCGGTTATTGCTAACTTTGGCATAGCATTATCAAAACATGTCGAGTAAGGTGTCATACGAATTGGAATACTACCCCCTCGCCAGTTCTTGCGACGGGGGTAGCATTCCACCCTTTTAGAGGGACACGACATGTACACAACTGTGAACCCCGGTTAAAGTTAACCCGAGCCTCAGCATCACAAAATGGATGCTGCCACCACAGACACAAGTCTGACCTCCTGCTGCTGGGAGTCCTTCCAGCGAGGGAGGCTTGGACAAAGGGTTTCCTGCCTTGGGAGTTGCTAGCACCACCCCAGACAGGATTTTGTGTATTGGGTAGGACAGGGCTGAAAGGAATGAGACATGCCTGGGGCACACAAGGTGTCCCTGTGCATACACCGGTCTAAACCAGTTCCTGGGGCTCTCCAGCCCCAGCTCTGGCGCAAGACCGGACAAAGGATAGGGGGTGTAACCACCCCCCTTCCTGGTCCCACCCATAGGAGGGACCTAGTGATAGTACAGCCCCCTTTAGCAGGATAAAGGTAGGAGCTGGTCCCATTCCAAGTTAGATTAATCCTGAACTGAAACTCTACAAGAAGAAACTCTGGACTTCGACTTTCTGCCAAGAAGACAGAAGAAATCTCCCTTGTGGGCAAGGAGTGTCCACCCTGCACAAGCAGGCACCATCAGCGTCCAGCGGCTTCCCTTTGTCGTCTTCCCTCGAGGATCCAGACTTCAGAGCCCGACGAGACCCGGATTCCCAGACCTCTCCGACCTCTACCTACATCTGCAGCACAGCTGAGATCCGTGGGTGCGACGAGACACGTGGGACCGGCCATCTTGGAAGAAGCAGCACTTCGCTCCAGTACGACTTCTGAGGTAACCTCGACCAAGTGCTTTGGGGACTGAGAAGCCCCGACCAGCTCCTGCACCGAAGACCAGCCCTCCAGCATCCACGAGATCTGCGTGGGGCCCTTCTGCCTGATTGCTGCTTGACGCGTTGTCTGGTCACTTGCCGGCTGGCTAGGGACCTCCTAGATGACGAACCTTGAAATCCAATCTGCTGGTCTGGTTGCGCCAGACTGGCCCTTGCTTCCCTGCAAAGGAGAAGCACCCCGGACCCTCCTGGTCCACACCAGACGCCGTTTCCACTCACCGCGTGGGTTGCCTTTGCCAAGGCTTGTTGACTCCAAATCCGGTTCCGACACTGCCGACAGCGAGAGCCTGCGTGGGACAGCTCGTGCCTCCATCCTGGTTGTCGAAGACACCTCCTGGCCCACGTGGCTGCAGAGACAAGCGTCCACTCTTCACCTGATCGCGACGACGACATCTGGTTCCACTCCTGGTTCCACTCCAGTCACTGGCTAGTGACTTTGAACATTGTCCCCTCTGCTTTCAGGTTCTCCTCTTCACTGATCCACCCTTGGATCACACCGGACATCTTCCTCCTGGTTGCCTGCAGCATCTTTTCTTTCAGGCTCCATAGACTTCAACGCCAGAACCTGACACGACTTCGCACCTATGCACCCGCAGCCTGTGGGTGAGGTAACAAGAGCATTTCGGTGCTCAAGGGTAGATTGACTCTCCTAGTGTCCAGTTCCACAGTCGTTTTAGTCCTAACTAGTCAGGATTGTCCGTTCTCACCTTTTACTTGAACTGTACTGTCCATAGACGTTGTTACGCATCTCGCGTGTGAGTTCACACTCTGCACACGCGTTCCGTGGGCCTCCTATTACTTACCTAAAGCTAGGATAGTGTAGTCCCAACGATCCTACAACCTCTGGACAGCTCCATTCCTTCTATCGACTTCCACATTCCACTTATTTAGTATATGGTTTGTTGTGCCCTTAGGGCAACTTTGTAATTGTGCAACTTAAATGTATTTTTCCTAAGAGTCTTGTCATGTGCTTAGCCCTCTGATCTCATAAAGAGTTCAGAGGTGTTTGTTAGTTAATAAATATCTTGTTTATTTTCATAACTACCTGTGTGGTGTCCTTTCATTTGGTATTCAAGGGGTTATATGTGGTAAAACAGCTGGCTTCACATGCCAAAAGAGTTTAGCCTAAGACTGCTTTGTCCATGCTACCATTAGGATAGCTGGTCTATAAGGTTGACTTACAACCAATCACCATAAGGGTTGTTTGGACTGATACAAGGTGATCACTAGAATTAGTGAACATCATATATCAGGCCAACTTCTCACATTGGTGTCCAGCGGTTGGGATTTGAGCTTGCTGTTGTTTTTACCAAATATAATCTTGAGATATCATTTGAAAGATCACATAAGGTACCATAGGTATATATAACAAAGCTTAGAAATAATCTGAGTTCTACTGAACCAGCTGTTGTAGTGAAAAGGGAGTAGCACACCCTGACTACAACTCTTAGCAAGGGATCAGTAGGAAAACCCTTAGTGTAGGTAAGTGCACCACTTACACCTCACTAGAAAGCATGTCTACCACAGGAGAGAACACAGTGGCTCCCCTTGTGGAAGTTGACCCTCCACAGGTCATTTCAAGATATGCAGCCCTTAGCTTCCAGGAGATGAGACAATTGTGTACCTCCAGGAAACTAAAACAGGGTTCAAACCCTACCCTTCCTTTTCTGATAGGTCTCTTAGAGACATATGATGCTAGAAGGGCTTCTAATCCAGGCCCCTCTGATCCTACAGATGGAAGCATACCCCCAGTAGAAGAGAACTCTAACCTCCCTGAAACAGAAGATTTAGAGGAGGAGGATGAGGACTCATCTGATGGAGAGGTAAATCATGGCCAGGTTAGAGTCAGCAGACTTACCAGGGCCAACTTAAGCATGCATGAGAATGGAACTGGGGGAGCCCCAGATCCATCATCAAGCAGGCCTAACCTTGGGAATAGACGAATTAGGTCTCCCTCCAGAGGCTCTAACAGATCTATTCACACCCATGTCTCTCGGGCATCTTCTCAGAGAGGGATGACATCCCCTCAGAGAAGAGAGCATGAAGCTAAGATGAGGGAAGTGAATCTGAGGATTGAGAGGGAAGAACTTGCCCTTGCCAAAGAGAAGCTTGCCTTTGCCAGAGAGCAGAAATTGAGTGGGTCAGAACCCACTGGTGGCAGCATTATCCCTAGAGATAAAGACAGGGGTTTTGATAACAGAAACCTGAGTGAAATAGTGCCCCCCTTTAAGGTAGGGGATGACATCCACAAATGGATGACTGCTTTGGAGAGAGCCTGCAAAGTACAGCAGGTACCCCAGAGTCAGTGGGCAGCTATACTGTGGCTCTCCTTTGAAGGTAAAGGAAGAGACAAGCTACTCACTGTTAGAGATGAGGATGCTAATGATTACCAAGTCCTGAAAAGTGCCTTGATTGATGGGTTTGGCCTAACAACTGAACAGTACAGGTTAATGTTCAGAGACACCCAGAAAACTCGGGCTTAGGATTGGACTGACTTTGTTGATTGTGCCACTAAGGCTTTGGAAGGCTGGTTACTGGGAAGTAAAGTTACTGATTACACAGGATTGTATTATCTAATTATGAGAGAGCAAATCTTAAATAATTGTCAGAACCAGTTGTTGCATCAGCACTTGATTGACTCAGATCTGACCTCTCCCCAAGAATTGGGAAAGAAGGCAGACAGATGGGTCAGGACAAGGGTCAAGCAGCAGAACCAGAACCAGGGTGGTGGCCAGAAGAAAGCAGACCAGAAGGGTAATCAAGAGAATAAGCAAAATGACCAGAAGTCTTCAACAGGGCCCCAACAATCTAAGGAGGGTGGGACCACTAATACTCAAAAGAAGAAGAATGAAGGTCAAAAAAACCATGGTGCCAATACTCTAAAAGTAAGACTCACTGGTTTAGTGAGTGCACCAAGAAAGGCACAGCTCCTACCACTACTGCCCCTAAGGCACCTGCACCCCCTAGTACAGTTAGTAGTGGTAGTGCACCCCCAAGGCTATAGTTGGGTTAACCCTGGGTACTGAGGTGGGTTCTGACTTAGTTAGAATAACCACCCAGGCTGTTCTTGTTTGTACTGGGGACATGGATATGACCCCTACTATAAGTCCCAGTACTCTGGGCAAGGACAGGCAAACGCCTTTGATTAATGGAAAGATGGCTCAGGCCTACAGGGACACCTGTGCCAGTGTCACTATGGTGACACCAGCACCTGTGGACCCTGAACAGGTAATACTAGGCTCAGACTACCTAGTGACCAATGCTAGCAATGTCACTACCAACCATAGTGTGGCACTTGTTAATTTCTCCTGGGGAGGGGTAACTGGCCTCAAAAGGGTTGTAGTTAGTTCAGACCTCCCAGTGGACTGTCTGTTGGGCAATGATTTGGAATCCTCCTTATGGTCAGATGTGAAGTATAGGACTCATGTGGAAATGTTAGGTTTGTCAGCACATGTCCTTGCTGTGACCAGGTCACAGGCCAAGAAATGCCCAGCAGAACTAGTGCTGGACCCTGGAACAATGGACCAGACACTACCCAAGAGAAAGAGCAGTAGGGTTAAGGCTATGCCTTCCCCCCTGCCTCAGGTGGAGGATCAGCTCTCTGAGGAGGCTGACCCAAAGACCCCAGAAGGAACTGTCCTGGAGGAGCTTGAACCTGAACAGGCTGAGTTCCTTGGGGCAGGGGGACCTTCCAGGGCAGACTTGAAGCCGGCACAGTTAGACTGTTCCTCTCTTGAACCCCTCAGACAGCAGGCTGCTGCTGAGGCTGTAGGGAATGCCACAGGTACCCACAAGGTGTACTGGGATGATGGACTCCTATACTCTGAGGCAAGAGACCCCAAGCTTGGTGCTACCAGGAGGCTGGTCATCCCCTTGTCTCTGAGAGGTTTCCTTCTTACCTTGGCCCATGAGATTCCCCTTGCCGGTCACGTAGGCCAGAACAAGACTTGGGAAAGTCTTGTACCACACTTTCACTGGCCTCATATGTCTGAAGACACAAGAGAGTTTTGTCGCTCATGTGTCACCTGTCAAGCCAGTGGCAAATCAGGTGGCACCACAAAGGCCCCCCTTATACCACTACCTGTGGTGGGGGTACCCTTTGAAAGAGTGGGGATTGACATTGTTGACCCAATGGACCCCCAACAGCATCTGGACACAGATTTATACTGGTGATAGTGGATCATGCCACCAGGTACCCAGAAGCGATTCCCCTTAGGACCACTACAGCTCCTGTTGTGGCCAGGGCCCTACTTGCAATTTTTACTAGAGTGGGGTTTCCTAAGGAGGTTGTCTCTGACAGAGGTGCAAACTTCATGTCAGGATACTTGACTGCAATGTGGAAAGAGTGTGGTGTAAATTACAAATTTACCACACCCTATCATCCACAGTGCAATGGGCTTGTGGAATGATTCAACAAGATCCTAAAAGGGATGATAACAGGGTTACCAGAAAAGCTTAGGCGAAGATGGGACATCCTTTTACCCTGCCTTCTGTTTGCTTACAGAGAGGTCCCACAGAAGGGGGTTGGCTACAGCCCTTTTGAGCTTCTGTTTGGGCATCCTGTAAGAGGACCCCTATGTCTTGTGAGGGAAGGATGGGAGTTACCTCTCAAAAAGCCTAAACTTGACATAGTGGACTATGTACTTGGTCTCCGCTCCAGGATGGCAGAGTACATGGAGAAGGCATCTAAAAACCTGGAGGCCAGCCAAGAACTTCAAAAAGCTTGGCATGACCAAAAGGCTGTCCTGACAGTGTATCACCCAGGACAGAAGGTGTGGGTGTTGGAGCCAGTGGCCCCAGCAGCTCTCCAAGACAAATGGTCTGGACCCCATACCCTCATTGAGCAAAAGGGAGAGGTCACCTACCTGGTGGACCTTGGAACTCCCAGGAGCCCTCACAGAGTACTTCATGTGAATAGGCTCAAGGCATTTGTTGACAGGGAGGCAATGGGCTTGCTCATGGCCACAGATGAGGGACAGGAGGAAGAGAGTGGCCCTCTCCCAGACCTGCTCACTCAGAACCCTGATGATGGGTCAGTAGATGGTGTAGTCTTTTCTGACAGCCTCTCTGAGCATCAACAAGAGGATTGCAAACAGGATCTTCAATCCTTTAGACAAATGTTCTCTCTGACACCCAGTCAGACAAACTGGTGCACCCATGAGGTGGACACTGGTGACAGTCTGCCTATAAAGAGTAAAATCTACAGGCAACCTGACCACGTCAGGGACTGCATTAAACAAGAAGTACAAAAGATGTTGGAGTTGGGAGTCATTGAACCCTCAGAGGGCCCTTGGGCTAGTCCTGTAGTTCTAGTGCCTAAACCTCACACCCAGGATGGTAAGAGAGAGATGAGGTTTTGTGTAGACTACAGGGGTCTCAATGCTGTCACCAGGACAGATGCCCACCCAATACCAAGAGCAGATGAACTCATAGAATAATTGGCTTCTGCCAAATTCTTGAGTACATTTGACCTGACAGCTGGTTAGCTGAGGATGCCAAGGCCAAAACAGCATTTTCTACCCCAGGAGGTCATTACCAATTTGTGGTAATGCCCTTTGGTTTGAAAAATGCACCTGCCACTTTTCAAAGGTTGGTGAACCAAGTTCTCGCTGGGTTGGATGACTTTTGTGCAGCATATCTAGATGATATTGCTGTCTTTAGCTCCACCTGGGAGGATCACCTTATCCACCTGAGGAAAGTTTTGGGGGCCCTGCAAAAGGCAGGCCTCACTATCAAGGCTACTAAGTGCCAGATAGGGCAGAGTCAGGTTGTGTACCTGGGCCACCTTGTAGGTGGAGGCCAGGTTCCACCATTGGAGAGCAATATACAGGCCATAAAGGATTGGGCTCCTCCAACCACCCAGACACAGGTCAGAGCTTTCTTGGGCCTGTCTGGTTACTACAGGAAATTTGTCAGAAATTATGGGACAATTGTGACCCCTCTTAATGACCTGACAAGTAAGAAAATGCCAAAGAAAGTTCAGTGTACAGTTAGCTGTCAAAAGGCATTCGATTACCTAAATCAGGCCATGTGCACTGCACCTATTCTCAAGAGTCCAGACTACTCCAAAACCTTCATTGTCCAAACAGATGCTTCTGAGTTGGGTGTGGGAGCTGTTCTATCTCAGCTGAATATTGATGGTCATGACCAGCCCTTTGCTTTTATAAGTAGAAGGCTGACCCCTAGAGAGAAACGTTGGTCAGCTATTGAGAGGGAGGACTTTCCTGTGGTGTGGGCCCTGAAGAAGTTGAGGCCATGCTTGTTTGGAACTCACTTCAAGATTCAGACCGACCATAAGCCCCTCTTGTGGCTAAATCAGATGAAGGGTGAAAACCCCAAACTTCTTAGGTGGTCCATTTCCCTACAGGGGATGGACTTTACAGTGGAGCACAGACCAGGGACTGACCATGGCAATGCAGATGGTCTCTCCAGGTATTTCCACTTAGAACAGGAAGACTCACCTGGTCAAGGTTAGTTTAATGTCCCTAAGTTGGGGGGGGGGTTATGTAGGAGAGTAGGGTCTGCAATCCTATGGTCACCCCAGATTTTTGCTTTTTTTTTCCTCACTGGTTTACGACTTTCCCTGGCTGTGGGCCTGCTAATCAGACCCACAGCCTAGCTGTTCTCTCTCTAAATTGACATCCATGTACCTTAGGTGCATTTACCAATTGGTATTGGGTCACTCTTGTAAGTCCTTGTACAGTGTACCATAGGTACCCAGGGCATAAGTGAACCCAAGGCCTACCAGGGGCTGCAGCATGTATTATGCCACCCCTGGCTGGCCATCCAAATCCGACACAACTGGCTGATCAATCAGCTGGGGCAAGGTGGTGTAATCACCCTTTGCTATAGATATAGTATACCTATATCTAAACCTAAAATGGACACATATACTCCTATAAGTCACTCCTATGGCAGGCCTTAACAATCCTGGAGGCAGAGTGCTTGGAATTATGTGAGATAGTGCTCTGGCATGAGCTGAGCCTGTCTACAGCTTTCGGAACCAAGTCCTTTAGCTGTTTCCATGATAACGCTATACCATATACTCTTAAGTGCATTATAATCCTCGCGGTTATTGCTAACTGTGGCATAGCATTATCAAAACATGTCGAGTAAGGTGTCATACGAATTGGAATACTACCCCCTTGCCAGTTCTGGTGACGGGGGTAGCATTCCACCCTTTTAGAGGGGCATGACATGTACATAACTGTGAACCCCGGTTAAAGTTAACCCGAGCCTCAGCATCACAAAATGGATGCTGCCACCACAGACACAAGTCTGACCTCCTGCTGCTGGGAGTCCTTCCAGTGAGGGAGGCTCGGACAAAGGGTTTCCTGCCTTGGGAGGTGTAACCACCCCCTTTCCTGGTCCCACCCATAGGAGGGACCTAGTTATAGTACAGCCCCCTTTAGCAGGATAAAGGTAGGAGCTGGTCCCATTCCAAGATATATTAATCCTGAACTGAAACTCTACAAGAAGAAACTCTGGACTTCGACTTTCTGCCAAGAAGACTGAAGAAATCTCCCTTGTGGGCAAGGAGTGTCCACCCTGCACAAGCAGGCACCATCAGCGTCCAGCAGCTTCCCTTTGTCATCTTCCCTCGAGGATCCAGACTTCAGAGCCCAACGAGACCCGGATTCCCAGAACTCTCCGACCTCTACCTACATCTGCAGCACAGCTGAGATCCATGGGTGCGACGAGACACGTGGGACCGGCCATCTTGGAAGAAGCAGCACTTCGCTCCAGCACGACTTCTGAGGTAACCTCGACCAAGTGCTTTGGGGACTGAGAAGCCCCGACCCCGAGCAGCTCCTGCACCGAAGACCAGCCCTCCAGCAACCTCGAGATCTGCGTGGGGCCCATCTGCCTGTTTGCTGCTCGACGCGTTGCCTGGTCACTTGCCGGCTGGCTAGTGACCTCCTAGACGACGAACCTTGAAATCCAATCTGCTGGTCTGGTTGCTCCAGACTGGCCCTTGCTTCCCTGCAAAGGAGAAGCACCCCGGACCCTCCTGGTCCACTCCAGACGCCGTTTCCACTCACCGCGTGGGTTGCCTTTGCCAAGGCCTGTTGACTCCAAATCCGGATCCAACACCGCCGACAGCGAGAGCCTGCGTGGGACAGCTCGTGCCTCCATCCTGGTTGTCGAAGACACCTCCTGGCCCACGTGGCTGCAGAGACAAGCTTCCACTCTTCACCTGATCGCGACGACGACATCTGGTTCCACTCCTGGTTCCACTCCAGTCACTGGCTAGTGACTTTGAACATTGTCCCCTCTGCTTTCAGGTTCTCCTCTTCACTGATCCACCCTTGGATCACACCGGACATCTTCCTCCTGGTCGCCTGCAGCATCTTTTCTTTCAGGCTCCATAGACTTCAACGCCGGAACCCGACACGACTTCGCACCTATGCACCCGCAGCCTGTGGGTGAGGTAACAAGAGCATTTCGGTGCTCAAGGGTAGATTGACTCTCCTAGTGTCCAGTTCCACAGTCGTTTTAGTCCTAACTAGTCAGGATTGTCCGTACTCACCTTTTACTTGAACTGTACTGTCCATAGACGTTGTTACGCATCTCGCGTGTGAGTTCACACTCTGCACACGCGTTCCGTGGGCCTCCTATTACTTACCTAAAGCTAGGATAGTGTAGTCCCAACGATCCTACAACCTCTGGACAGCTCCATTCCTTCTATCGACTTCCACATTCCACTTACTTAGTATATGGTTTGTTGTGCCCCTAGGGCAACATTGTAATTGTGCAACTTAAACGTATTTTTCCTAAGAGTCTTGTCATGTGCTTAGCCCTCTGATCTCATAAAGAGTTCAGAGGTGTTTGTTAGTTAATAAATATCTTGTTTATTTTCATAACTACCTGTGTGGTGTCCTTTCATTTGGTATTCAAGGGGTTATATGTGGTAAAACAGCTGGCTTCACATGCCAAAAGAGTTTAGCCTAAGACTGCTTTGTCCATGCTACCATTAGGATAGCTGGTCTATAAGGTTGACTTACAACCAATCACCATAAGGGTTGTTTGGACTGATATAAGGTGATCACTAGAATTAGTGAACATCATATATCAGGCCAACTTCTCACAGTGACCTATAGGTTTTAAGTGCAGTAACTTCAGATATAAGTAAATATATCTGTTGTTAGTGGTGCTAGCTCCAGCTTACATAGGTTACAATAGCAGGCCTGTAGCCACAGTTCTCCCATTGGTGGCATAATACATGCCTCAGCCCATGTGGCACCCCGGTGTACCAATGCCCTGGGTACCTTGGGTACTAGGGACTTATAAGGATGCACCAGTAGCCAATCTGGGTGTACCTAAGTACTTACCATAGCCAATTTGGGGGAGAAAGCACAGAGACTGGGGTCCTGATTAGCACGATCCCAGTCAGACTTGTCAGAAACAGCAAAACACCAGACACAAAGTAGAGGTAACAATAAAATCAGATCCTACTTTCCTGCACCCCCCCAGCCCTCAGAGCCCAAGTTTAGTATGGCGAAGACTTAAGCATTTTGAAGACGCCCAAAATGGGTAGAGTTGACCCCGGAGCCTGTACCCCATTGGTTAGGGCATCCTCGGGGGTCATTTCCACCCACTAGGTTGTGCCTGGCATGAACGTGACATCTTTAGGCACCCACATCAGATTACTTTCTGGGCCTGAGGAAGACAAGAAGAGCATGTGGAGACCTGCTGTCTCTGACCTGAAAAGAGTGCTGAAGCCTTAACTTGCCCTCCCTCATGTACCTAGGACAAACAAGTGGACTCAAAATTTTAGAAGTCTGACCTCCTTTAAAAGCTACTGTGGCACAAGCTGCAAGAGGACATTTTCTGCAATTGCCCAGCTGACCAGAGGCAACTGGACCTGGACTGGACTCACCTATTGGCCTCTGCCTGCCACCAAGTGAGTCTCTAAATGCATCCCCTGAGGTGCTGGAGGGGTAGGGGGTTTGAGAAGTGCACTTCTTTGGAGGGTTGGGACTTAAAGGACTAATGATGAGTGCACAATATTTGACCAGGACTTACTTGGTTAGGCTATCTGACCCACGCTCCATCACTGTCAGCATCAACTTGTGCCCAGGCCCTGTTCTACAGCAACCATTGACTATCATTGGCACTTTGTGCCTCTTGGTGCTACTTTTGATTTAAACTTTAACAATTCATATATCCCATTGCTCTTATTATTTTTCTGTCATTTTGATGTCATTTTTTAAAATTACATTTTACTCTATTTTTCTAATTAATTTTGTGATTTTTATTCTTTTGCATTTTGACTTTAATACTGTGGGAGTACCACATACATACTTTACATGTTGCCCCTAAGTTAAATCTGTCTGCTCTATGCACTAGAGCTCAGGTTAATTTTGTGACTTTGAGGATGCACCCTGACATGGGTTGTAGTTATTACTTCAGGTGGGTGGATACTCGTCCCTCCCATCTCACTGAACTAATAACCACATTTTTTACATTGCTGTTCAGTGATGGGATCCAGGATTTTGTGTTTTTGTAGTACCAGTAGGTTGAGATCAAAAATTGCTTTATAATTTGACATCAAACTCTGCTTTTATTTTTTCAAATTGATATTTGATTTTTAAATGGAAGTGGATTTGAGCCACAGTGAGAACTTCAACATTGTGGTGCTGAAGAAGCTGTGCAAGGAGAGAGTCCTGAAGCCAGCAAAATGGGCCATAAAAGTGGAGTACCAGATAGCCAGAGCATGGAAGGAGGTCCGTCTGCTACAGTCTCACACCCACAGAAGCAAGAGGATGATGAGGTAAAGGAGGAAGCAGTAATGATAGAGAAGGTAGATGGCAGTGCAAAGGCTCCAGCACCAGAGGAGGATGAGCTTATGAGAGCCATTTCCCTGCCTTATCCAGAGTGGGAAACCTAGCATGCACCCGCAGCCTGACATAGTCAAAGCTGGATGGCCCTGAAGCTGAAACTGGCCACCTTGACCATGTAGGAGATACAGTTGGCCACAGAGAAAATGAATGCTGAAGCAGCAGCAGAAAGAGCGCTTGAGGAAAAAGATTTGGCCTCGGTGGAAAAGAAATTGTTGTTGGCTAATGCGATGCATTAAAAGGAACTGGACCTGAAAGCCAGGAGAGTCACAGATTCCGGGGAGATGGTGGTAGTGACACTTAAATGCCTAGAGGAGGTAAAATGGTCCACATACCCAAATAACTGGTGCCTAGCTGTGTGGTGGGGTATGGCATAGGCAAGTAGTTTGAGTCCTATGAGGTGTCCTTGTGTAGTCCCAGAGTGCCAGAGGAGGGCTGGGAAGCTAGCCTGTGGAAGCATATGTCCGCTACAGGGAGGGATTCCTTATTGACCCTTGAGAAACTTGACAGGATGAAATATGCCCTTGTGAAGGGAGCCCATGTTCTGAATGTTGGTCTAACAGCAGGGATGTGTCGCCTGAAGGTCAGGGAGAGCAAAAGCAGTCACACTAGTCATGAATAGACTTTGTGGATTCATCAAGTGAGGCACTGGCTGTTCGTGTGAACGGCAGCAAAGTAAAAGATTATGATGGGTTTTATAATTTATTTATAAATGAGCACCTCCTGAGTAATTGTTTTACAGAGTTGTGTCAGCATAGAATTGATTCCATGATCACTGTGCCCAGAAGCTTTTGGTAGGAGGCTGACCTTTGGATTAGTAACAGAGTGTCTAGAAAGGTACCTGGGAGTGACCCCAAGAAAGCTGGTTCAGATCCCACTGATCAGACTAAAAGGGAGATCCAGGATAAAACCAAGAAGTACCCCAAAGGGTTTCAAAAGAGTTTGAGGGAAAGGATTCCCCCAACCCTTCTGAGCACAAGAAAGGAGGTTCTGGTGGGTGGAACAGCAGGGCTCCCTTTCTTTCAGTCAGGTGTTATGACTGTCACCAGTCCGGAAACAAGAAGGGGCACTTTAGCTATCCAAGGAAATCACTCACATCTGGGCACTCCACATGGGTTGCCAATGTGGCTGTGCGGGTGGTTGTCACCAGGAGGAGAAGATAGTGCAATGCTTAATGTCCTTTTGCTGGCAGGTGGGTCCAGATGGTAAGCTGGCGATCCCTGAGTGTGAGATTCATCACCTCCATCAGATCATAGTGAATGGGGTACCTGTTCCAGCCAGACCAGGTGGTGGAAAAGCTGTTTTCCCCTGCGCAGCATCTGTCAGGACAGATATAAAGGGTAACTTATGCCCATGTGGAGGACTTGTTCTACTCTGTGATCCTGGAATGGGGAGGGGAAGTTACCCAGAGGGGGGCGTCATTGTCAATCCCTAGATGCCCATTGAGTGCATCCTTGGACATGAACTTTCACTGGTGAGGGAAGAGCTGAGTGGGGCAGTTTTGCCTGGAGTCCCAACCCCTCATATTTCTGGGGGTACTGTCTAAAAAAGGGATAATACAGAGGACCAGATGGAGAGTAAGGTGGTAGGACGTGGAGGCAATCCATAGTGGGAGGACCACTATGTCAGGGGTTACCTGTTCTGAGAGAAGAGCATCACAAGACTGGCCCTGGTGAAGCTAAACCTGACCTGGAGGGGTTGTCTGCACTGTCACAGAGACAGAGGACCAGAGACCTGCCACAGACTGACCCCTACATGACAGACAGAGTGTGTCACTATTGGTGGAGGCTGTGGTGCTCTAATAAAAGTTCTGGACTACCAGGAGTCTGTCCAGTCTTGAAGTAGCATCCTGAGGTGGCAGATGTAGGAGTGGAAGGAGGGTATCTATCATCTGAGGGTGTAGTGTCCACTCTGAGGAACCTAAGTGGCCAAGGAGACCTCAGGAAAATGTGGGGGACTCCTTACAAGACCCATGACTGGAGGTAAAGCCTGCCCAAGGCCCCAGACTGGAAACTCTACCTGACAGTGGATGGTCAGTGGCCTAGCTCTTGATACTAATAGCAGGCAGTGACCTCTGATGGCTGCTATCCTTGTGGGCGGTGGTTTCCTAGGTTTGGGACAGAAGTCCGACTAAACGGGCTGAATGGGCCACATCACCTTGTTAGCCATGGTGGTACTAGCTGTATAATGGAATGCACCTGTGAGCAAGCTAAAGTTAGGAGCCTCACAGATGGCGCCTGCAGATGAGAAGAAGTGTTCCAATGGGTCGGACCAGTGGCCCCGGAGGATGGTGACAGAGGGGTAAATATAAGTGCAGACTTCACTGCAGAAGAGGCAAATTGTCCATGTACTATTTCCTGAGCAGGGTAGATCATCAAGGTATTGATTAGTCTACCCTAGCTTTTGGCAAGGGGTACACAGAAATTAGCATTTTCTGTAGGGTAACCATGAATTTTTCGCCTTTTTGAGGAACCCAGATTTGTAGGCTAAAGTATTCTGTGCACTTTACCCTTGCTACCAGGGGTAAAGCGCTTGCACTCCTCTTCAATGTGGTAAAATTGTTATACTTCTTAGTGGAGTATTTAATTTACTTTAAGTCCCACGTATATGGGGCCAAGATGTACCCAGGGAGTGTAAGTTAAATATCTCAAAGGGACTGCAGCACCCATTGTGACATCCACTACAGTGACAATGTAAACATGTCTAAGGCCTTCCACGGTTAGCCAGGCTGTGCAGGTTTTAACTGCAAATTTGTTTTGTTAAAATAACCCCTTTGACAGGCCTAAACCTTCCCTTTAAATATTTATAAGTCACCCCTAAGTAGGCCTTAGGGGTTGGCGTTGGATGTCATTTAAAAGTAGGACATGTAAAAGTTTAATGTTAAATGTGACCATACAGTGAAAATGCCCTCAAAGCTATTTTCACTGTAGCAGGTTTGGCTGTTCCATAGGAAAACACTGGGACGCAATATTAAATACTATTCCTGTATTTCTGGAATGGGAATAGCTAGAAAAGAAATTAAACAACTATTTTAATAGTTGTTAAAATCAAATTAAATGGTCAAGCCAGATGTGTTCTAAATAATAGAGAAAGGTAACTTAAAAAAAATAGCTTTTGCCCTGCCTGACCTGAACTTTTACTTATCCCAGGTGGAGTGATCATTACTGCCATCCTAAGTTTCTCTCTCTGTCCTTTCCCTTTTAAGCTCTTCATCCTTTTCCCTCTGTTTCTCCTCCCACTCTCTGTGATTCCTTCCTTTCCCTCTGTTTCTCCTCCCCCTCTCTCACAATTTCTCTTTCTGTGCCTATTTTTCCTGTCTCTCCCACTTCCTTTCCTCTTGTTCCTGGTGAGCATATCTTATCTTCTCCCTCCCAAACTCTCAGGCCTTTCCATCTTTCCTCAGCCTTGGGTTTTTGAAGTGCCAACTGCGAGCCTGAATCCACAGCTTTCTCTTCCCTAGCTCTTACCATGATTCCCTCCCCAGATTCCACTACAGCCTCATCCTTTTCACTAAGGGGCAGATTTACAAGCCCCGTATGCCACATTTGCGCCGCTGTTGCATCACTTTTGTGACGCAGCGGCGGCGCAAAGCCAGCGCCATGCTGGGGGGTATTTACAATGTGACGCATCTAGGGAGATGCGTCACGTTGTAAAGCCCTGTGCCACATGTGGGTGTTCCGGCGCAGGTGGGGGCGTTCCGTCGGAGGAACGCCTCCTAAAAGTGGCTGAGTGAAATCTACAAGATTGGCCATGCTGCGTCAAACCCCTGCGCCTGCTTGAAGCAGGCGTAAGGATTGACGCAGCATATCTGAAAGAAACAGGTTAGTATTAGATTCCTTACCTTAGAATATCCCCAGGCGTCAGACTGGATCCGGAAACTTTTGCGTAGTAGTACCCCTGCGCGTCGGTAGGCGTCATCTGGTGCTCCGTGCCTGTTGTCGGCGTCATTGGCGACGGGATGACATCGCCAGAGTACTTAGATGCCGCCCTCGCGCGCTGATGTCAGTTCTTCTTTTTTCCGCCAGCAAGCGCAGGTCCGGAGAAAGTGGTACCCTTTAGTCAATTTTTGACTAAACCTTTTGGATCTTTTTGATCTGTTTTTCGAGTCGAATGACTCCGACGGTGCCGGTAGGGATGCCCCGGTTGAAACCCTGCGTCGTCTGCAACCGACTGATGTCGGTTACCGACCCCCATCGCCGGTGTCTGCATTGCCTGTGGCCCGACCACGATGGCAAGTCGTGCCCCGACTGCTGGGCCTTGACGTCGAAAGCTAGGCGGGTGCGGTCCCGCAAGCGCCTCGAGCTCCGGCAGTCGGCCCCGCGCCGTTCGAGGTCCCGGTCCGGAAGGAGGTCGAGGGACCGGTCACGGAGCCAGAGTCATCATAGCTCCGGGAGTCAACACCATTCCTCGAGCTCCAAGTCCTCAGGTAAGAGGCACAAGAAGTCGAAGAGGCGTCATCGCTCTTCTGACTCCCCCCGACGCTCGCGCGACGCGGCCGGGGGTTCGGGCGACACCACCCACGCAGCTCCGCCGGAGCTGCAGGCGTCGTGGCCTGCTCCATACCCGCCGGTCCCTGGGCAGAACGCGACGCCGGAGGAGATCGAGGCCTTCCTCATGGCCATGAGGCCGCTCACTCCTCCGTCGGTTTCCGCGTCGCCTTCGGGCCAAGCGGCCCGGTGCTTTGGCCCCAGCGCCGTCGGGTGCTTCGCCGCTGTCGGCGACTTCGGTCCCGACGCCGCAGGGTCCCGCTGGATCCGGTTCCGGATCCGGGTCGTCGCCGGTCGACCTTACGACCTCGCCGGCGCCGGCCCCCTGGGTGTCTCCCCCGGCGCCGTCCCAGGACGACGTTGTCCCTGGTCCTACCCTCAATTCGGGTCCGGCGCCGGAGCGGCGCCGCTCGGCGCCGTATTCGACGCCGCTAGAAGATTTTTACTTCTATGACCCTGCCCCATCGTTTGACCCTGAGTATCAGGAGATGGGTGGCGAAGAGGATTGGGTGGGGTCTGAGGACCCTCTGGCACGTGAGTGCCAGCCTTATCAGGACTGGGCAGGTGAGCTAGGGGATGCCAGTGGTCTGGACACTTCGCCAGACACTGGTTTTGTTTCCCCTCCTACCGTGGCTACGGAGGAGGGGGCTGCCTATAGTGCTGTGTTGATGCGGGCAGCCAAGGCCTTATCCCTTGAACTCCCCGTCGCGGCCGTGAGGATTAACCTCCTCACTGAGGTCCTTAAACCGCAGGCAAGCTCCTCGGAGCCTCTGCTGCCGTTTAATGAGGCCTTATCTGACGTTCTTCTGGGCACCTGGTCCAGGCTCACTACAGGTCCCCCTGTAGATAGGAACGTGGCCAGACGCCACCGCCCGGCTCCGGGCGACCCTTGCTTCCTGTCCACCCACCCCACCCCCGAGAGCCTGGTCATACAGGCCTCTAACTCCCAAACCGCATTCCCGACGTCTCCCCCCGATCGGGAATCCAAGAGGTATGAACAGTATGGCAAGAAGATGTTCTCCTCATTGAGTTTGGGGTTGGGGTCCGTTAACACCACGTGCCTCTTGGGCCGTTATACCCACTCTCTGTGGGACACGGTCGCGGCCGTGCTGCCAAAATGTCCGGAGGAGGCCCAGACTAAACTGGCTGAAGCCCTTGCGGAGGGTCGAGATGCGGCACGGTATTCCATCCGGTGTGGACTGGATACAACGGACTCGCTAGGTAGAGCGATGGCAACGACGGTGGCGATTTGTCGCCACGCCTGGCTGAGGTCCGCCAACTTTTCGGCTGATGTCCAAAACACCCTTATGGACATGCCGTTTGATGGCCGTCGCCTCTTTGGCGACAAGGTAGACAGTGCTCTTGAGCGCTTTAAGGACTCCAAGGCTACGGCCAAGTCCTTAGGCCTGTTGGCCCGCGCCAGCAACCTGCTGCCTTTTGCTCCTTTCGTGGCCAAGGAAGGGGCGCCCCCACACGTCCTGCCAGCCACGGACCGCAGACTAACATCCAGCACGGTGGCGGACGTGGTAACTGCCGTGGCGGTGCCCGGGGACAACGGCGAGGCCAGTCCACATCCAGCCCCGCAGCATCCGCCTCAAAGCCTTCCTAGTCCGACCTTTCAGGCCCACATGACGCCAGTAGGGGGCAGGGTTCGCCATCACCTCCTTCACTGGCACAACATCACTTCAGACAGGTGGGTGCTGCAAATCGTCCGAAGGGGCTACTCCCTCCCCTTCCAGGCGACCCCTACAGCCATGCCACCGCAGTACCACCGAGTGTCGGGGGATCTCTTGAATCTTCTGCAAGAGGAAGTTACGGCCGTCTTGGCCAAGGGGGGCATCAAGCGCGTTCCTGGGCCAGAAGTAGGGTGTGGTTGTTACTCCCACTTCTTTCTGGTTCCCAAGAAGGGCAAAGGGGGCCTACGCCCTATCTTGGACCTACGGAACGTCAACGGCTTCCTACGGAAGGAGAAGTTCAAGATGCTGACTTTGGCTCAGGTCTTAGCTGCCCTGGACCCGGGAGACTGGATGGTAGCGTTGGACTTGCAGGACGCTTATTTTCACATCCCCGTCCTTCCGGCCCACCGGCGTTACCTGCGGTTCACGGTAGGCCACGAGCACTTTTAGTTTACCGTGCTCCCCTTCAGCCTTACAAGCGCCCCACGGGTGTTCAAAAAAGTGATGGTGGTGGTCGCAGCTCATCTGTGCAGGTTAGGGGTTTCAGTCTTCCCCTACCTCGACGACTGGTTGTTGAAGGCAGGCTCGCCCCAGACAGTCGTCAGCTACCTCCAGACTACGGCCGATCTCCTGCACCTGCTGGGGTTCTCCATCAATGTGCAGAAGTCACACCTGTGTCCCTCTCAGAAGCTCCTCTTCATCGCAGCGGTTCTAGACTCGGCGCAGTTTCGGGTTTATCCTCCCGAACAGCGGGTTCGGGATATTCAGGCTCTGATTCCAATCTTTCAGCCATTATCCCGAGTCTTGGTCAGGTTGATGCTGCGGCTTCTGAGGCTGATGGCCTCCTGCATCCTTCTGGTGCATCACGCCAGGTGGCGGATGCGGGCTCTGCAGTGGGACCTGAAGTTTCAGTTGGCCCAGCATCAGGGCAACTTGTCCGACCATGTCTTGATCTCGGAGGGCACTGCAAGACAGTTGCAGTGGTGGCTCACGGACCGCGATTGGGTCAGCGGCAGATCCCTCTCCCTACCCCAACCGGAGCACGTAGTTGTGACGGACGCGTCCCTCCAGGGCTGGGGTGGCCACATGGTAGCGGCGGAGATCAGAGGCCTCTGGTCTCCGGCGGAGTCCCGGCTCCACATCAACCTTCTGGAGCTGCGGGCGATGCGGCTTGCACTGAAGGCATTGCTCCCCTCTGTCCGGGGGAGTGTAGTGCAGCTGTTCACGGACAACACCACCACCATGTGGTACTGCAACAAACAGGGTGGGGTGGGGTCGTGGACCCTATGCCAGGAGGCTCTGCGCCTCTGGCAGTGGCTGGAACATCAGGGCGTGACCCTGGTGGTTCAGCACCTGGCAGGTTCCCTGAACGCCAGGGCTTTGTGCCTCCCCTAACAAAGCAAACCCAAAGGGGATGATGGACGGAGTGTTGAACATTCCAAGCACTCACCCCAAGTCAACTTATCTGGGTTTAATCCATCATCATTCTTTAGCTCACTCCACCACCCCAGTTCAGACATGGCCTGGCAGTTCGGGCTGGACTGTTCCCATTGGGCACAGGGTCAAGATTGATTTGCACCCAGCTGGGTCCAAACTGGAATGGCATGGTGAGCAGAAAAATGATGGATTTAGGCCCAGATCTCTGTACTGGGGTGAATGTATGACATTGTTCTGCATTCTGTCCATCAATAGTTCTTTTTGCATTCGTCACCCCAAGTGGGACGGGTATGCTCAGACGTGAATCCCGTGCTCTCCATGCCACTGGAATCAAGCTATCCTGGCTGAAGAGGGGTGAAACCCCAAAACCGGTCCTAGTATGCTTGTTTCGAGTCCAGGGTGGACCTGGCCTGGCAGTTCGGGCTGGACTGTTCCCATTGGACGCAGGGTCAAGACTGATTTGCATATGGCTGGGTCCAAACTGGAATGGCATGGTGAGCAACAAAACAATGGATTTAGGCCCAGATCTCTGTACTGGGGTGAATGTATGACATTGTTCTGCATTCTGTCCATCAATAGTTCTTTTTTGCATTTGTCACCCAGAGTGGGACGGGTATGCTCAGACGTGAGTCCTGTGCTCTCCATGCCACTGGAATCAAGCTATCCTGGCTGGAGAGGGGTGAAACCCCGAAACCGTCCAAGGATGCTTGTTTACAGTCCAGGGAGGACAGGACCTGGCAGTTCGGGCTGGACTGTTCCCATTGGGTGCAGGGTCAAGACTGATTTGCATATGGCTGGGTCCAAACTGTAATGGCATGGTGAGCAAAAAACGATGGATTTAGGCCCAGATCTCTGACTTGGGTGAATGTATGACATTGTTCTGCATTCTGTACATCAATAGTTCTTTTTGCATTTTTCAGAGCACGCAGCACGCAATCTGAGGCAATCAGTGATCACAGCGAGTAGTAGTACCCAAAGACTCAGAGCCTGTGTAGGACGCAGCCAAGCGGAGCACTGTACAGACTCGCCAGTCTGCTACTGCAACTCAACTTTAACGGCCATAGTCAACAAGCTCAAGTGCTGGGTCTTCTTTAATCTTGAGCCGGTTGTTCTAGAACTGGTTCATCTTATTAACTTATTATGCAAGCTCCACATAAACAACGGACGCCTTAATTCTTACCTAGAATACCACACATGATCCAAGCAACATGTTTCCTTGCGCTGACTTTGCTACGCAGCACCTTTTCCCTCCCGTACTAAACAAACTAGCTCCGAACATAAACATAGAGACTCAACATGGACTACAGATCTCTATGGTAATACAATCAACTTACGGCCACCAAGCTGAAGAAAGCAGCATCCTACTTCCTGTACATTCAAACAATGAATTTTCATATGGATGATTGACTAACCAAATGAGATCCATTCCTAAATCTTCACCCCAGGTTCGTTTTTCAGCTTTCGCAAAACCCTCTCTTTCATAGCCCTCCCATTTCCATTAGTGGTGAGCGTCGTTAAACTCGGCCACGCAGCAGAGTGCAGAGTTTTTCCAGAACTCCGCAATCCAAGCCAAGTGTGGAGTGATAAATACTCCGCAAACTCCACCGACGGGGCGGAGTTCATCGCCCGGGTTATTAGCGCGGCATTTGGTTGTAAGTAAAGGAGATGTGAGTGCTCTCACTCAGTACCGTCACTATCGTTTATGTGCGTCTCCTTCTGTGTGCCAGCTTGCTCACGTCTGCCGGTCTTGTGGAGATGAGGATGACTGAGGCGTTCCCACAAACCTCAATGCAGCACATTGGGTGAAATGACGCAGTAACCAGGTCAGTGAGAGTAAAAGGCTGCTTTATTAGGGAATGTATGCAGTTCTGCAGCCCATAAAACATTTTACAATTTCGGAAAAGTCTGTGCCTCACTAATACAAAAAACAATTCCTAACACCCTGCGCCCTTAAACACCACCCAACTAGAAACAGTCCCAAAACGATTATTCAAACATTCAATCTTCACCAATCCCTTTCTTTCATCCACTGACCATTGCAAGTGACTCAACCATCGCTCCACGGTGTTCCCTCTGCCAAGGACCACTCTGCAATGCCCCAAACCTCTCCCGCCTGTCACGAGCTCCTACATTTCTACCACCTGAAAAACAAAAAGGCAAAAGATAGACAAAAACTATAAAAATAAAAGGAGGGAGACAGGGACATGGAAAAAGAACACCCTACCTCCTGCCTGTACCAACATAGCAAACACAAGGAGATGATGGACGGAGCACTGAAACTTTTCAGACACTCACCCCCAGTCACAGATATAGGTTAAATCCATCATCGTTCTTTAGCTCACTTTACCACCCCAGTTCAGAACAAGCTATATTCAAATCAGTCTCGACCCTGTGCCTCATGGGAACAGTCCAGCCGGAACTGCCAAGCCTCGTCTGCCCTGGACTGGAATAAAAACGACAACACCAAAGTGTGAGAAGTTGGCCTGATATATAGTGCTCACTATGTATCATACCAAACGACCCTTATTGATGATTGGTTGTAAGTCAACCTTATAGACCAGCTATCCCAGTAGCATGGACAAGAGCAGTCTTTAGGCTAAACTCTAGAGGGCGTGTTAAGCCAGCTGTTATACCATCACATATACCCCTTGAACACTAAGTGAAAGGACACCACACAAGTTGTTATGAAAATAAAAGGATATTTATTTATAACAAGTCTACCCTGAACTCTTTATGAGTCAGGGAGCTAAGCACAATACAAAACTCTTAAGAAAATAGTTTAAGTTGCACAATTTACACAAATGCCCGAGGGGCACGAAAAACCATATACACTAAAAGTGGAATGCGAAATACTAGCAGGTAAGTAACAAGATCCAGAGGCTTCAGGATCGCTAGGACTACACTACTGAACCCTAAGGTTAGGAGCAGGAGGCCTAGGGAGATCGGGTGCAGAGTGTGCACTCTCACGCGGGATGCGGGACAAAGTCTATGGATGCTAGTATTTGTAAAGTTACTGTTTCCGGACGAATCTGACTAGGTAGACTGAAAACGAAAAAGGATCTGGACACTTGGATAGTGAACCTACGTTGGAGCACCGAAATGCTCAGGTTACCTAGCCCAGGGGCTGCGGCTGCATAGGGTTCAAAAGACGTCGGGAATCCTCGTTGAAGTCTATGGAGCCTGAAAGAAGAAGTTGCTGGCAGGCGACCAGTGAAGATATTCGGAGGGACCCAAGCCTGGATCGATGATGGAGATGACCTGAAAGCAGAGGGGACTCAGTTCTTAATCACTAGCCAGTGATTAGGTGGGCACCAGGATGGCACCGGATGAAGTCACCTCGACCAGGTGAGTGGGCGACGCTGGACTCTGCTGTCTCTCGGACCAGGAGGCGTTGTCGGCGACCAGGCTGGAGGTGCGAGCTGTCCCACGAAGGTGTCTGCTGTCGGCGATGCTGGAACCAGGATTGGAGCAACAAGCCTTGGCAAAGGCAAGCCCACGGGGTGGAGTCAAGATGGCGTCTGGAGTGGACCAGGAGGGTCCGGGGTGCTCCTCTTTTGGGAGGGAGCAAGGGCCAGTCTGGAGCAACCAGACCAGTGGTGAAATCGTCGTGGTATGTCGTCAGGAGGGCCACTAGCCAGCAGGCAAGTGACCGGACAATGCGGTGAGCAGCAAAGAGCAGAAGGGCCCCACGCAGATCTCGTGGATGCTGGGGGGCTGGACTTCGGTGCTGGAGCTGCTCAGGGTTGGGGCTTCTCAAACCCCAAAGCACTCACTCGAGGATCCCTCGGCGGTCGTGCTGGTTAAGCGTCGTGCAGTTTCAGAAGATGGCCGGTCCCTCAGGTCTCGTCACACCCACGAATCTCAGCTGGGCTGATGATGCAGGTAGAGGTCAGAGATGCCAGGGAGTCCAGGTCTCGTCGAGCTGGGCAGTCTTGATCCGGAGGATGGACTTACAGCAAACCGCGATGCTTAGATGGTGCCTGCGGGTGCAGGGTGGCTACTCCTTAGCCACAAGGGAGAGTCTTCAGAAAAAGTCAAGGGTTCCTTTCGTGGAAAGTAGTCAAGATTCAGAATTATCTAATTTGGGAAGGGGGCCTGCTCCTACCTTTATCCTAAGAAAAGGGGCTGACACGCGACTAGGTCCTGCCCATGGGTGGGACCAGGAGGGGGGTGGTTACACCCCTCTCCCTTGTCCGGACTTTCTCCAGCACAGGGGCTGGTGTGCCCCTGGAACTGATTTAAGCCGGCATATGCACAGTGAGCACCGGGGTGCCACTTGCAGTCACCTTCCTCTCAGCCCTGCCTACCTGGGATACACAAAACCCTGTCTGGGATGGTGCTAGCACCGCCCCTGACAGGAAACCCTTTGTCCAAGCTCTCCTCTCTGGAAGGACTCCCAGCAGCAGGAGGTCAGACTTGTGTCTGTGGTGGCAGCATCCATTTTGTGGATCTGAGGCTGTATTAAGCTTTAACCGGGGTTCACAGTTACATAAATGTCGTGTCCCTCTAGAAGGGTGGAATGCTAACCCCGTCGCCAGAATTGGCGAGGGGTTAGTATTCCAATTCGTATGACACCTTACTCGACATGTTTTGATAAAGCGATACCAAAGTTGGCAAATAACCGCGAGGATTATAAGGCACTTAAGAGTATATGGTACGCGTTATCATGGAACAGCTATTAGGACTTAGTTCCGCAAGCTGCAAACGGGCTCAGCTCATGCCAGAGCACCATCTCACATAATTCCAAGCACTCTGCCTTCAGGATTGATAAGGCCTGCCATAGGAGTGACTGATAGGAATACATGTGTCCATTTTAGGGGTAGATATAGGGATACTACATCTAAAGCAAAGGGTGATTACACCACCTGGCCCCAGCTGTCGTGCAGCCAGTTGTGTCAGATTTGGATGGCAAGCCAGGGGTGGCATAATACATGCTGCAGCCCCTGGTAGGCTCTGGGTGCACATATGCCCTGGGTACCTAAGGTACACTGTACAGGGGCTGATAAGGTGACTCAGTATCCAATTAGATATGTACCTAGAGTACATGTAATCCATTTTAGAGAGAGAGCAGTGGGCCTGGGGTCCTGAATAGCAGGGTCCCAGGTCAACTAAGTCGAAAAACCAGCAAAACACCAGGCAAAAAGTTGGGGGCAACCATAGTCAGATATCCACCTTCCTACACAAAGGTACTGCCACACAACCTGAAATGAGAAACAAAAGGCATACAACTTAAGAATCTTCCATTTCTCTGATATAGCGTAAACAGCGATCATAAGACCATATGCAAAATGTCTTCACTTCTCGTAAATACAAAAACACCTAGATTCTACAGAGGCAGCGCCAATTTGGAATAAAATAGTACCCAAAAATACAAGCATCTTCTCCAATGTAACATAGCACTTTTCTCATTACTCCAAGTACCTGCGATGCTAGCAACCTAGAACCATCTACATGTGCAAAAATGGAAATCTGAAGTAGTCACCCAAACTGCCCTGCAATTCTGCCATTTGCCCACTGGGCACACCACTCCACTGATTTTCTTAAGTAAAATCTTCACACCCTACCACCTTGATCAGTTTTCTAATCGCTCAAGACAATCTGCATCGCCTGTTTCTGATATGCTCTCTACTCTCATACCTCGTGACTTACCGCCCACCCACAGTAACTCTGATATGGAAAAGACACAAAAATAACTAGGACCTGCACATTCTAAGCATCAGCTCTTCAAACGAAGAAAAAACATATGGTTAAAGGGGGTTGTGAAGTACCGGGTTTTTAAGAACCCGGCGGTGCCAGGGAACAACACCCAAAGACTTCGAGTCCTTCCTGTTTCAGACTACAGAAACACAGAGTCTTCTTGGTGAAGTCAAAGATCGTATTTATTGGCTGCAGCCAGTAACAGGTATCCTAGAAGTACAACAGCATGTATGTTCTCAGGAGGCTGCTCAATCTTACAAAGCCAGCCTTCTCCTTTTATACAAAATATTATGCTTCAGGCAAACATTCCTTATTTTACAGTTGACCATTCACATATTTTCACTACAAAGAAAAAGCAGAGTCATGATGACAAGCCCACATTTCAGTTTGTCCAGCCCGCAATCAATTACCCGCCAAGGCCCAGTATTTTCATCAGATATCGACGGACCCCCAATAAAAACGGGCACCTTCTCCTCGTAAAGCAAGTCATAAAGAAAGAAACTGGGACAGGTGTTTGCATGATTAGGCATGGTTTGTGTGCGATGAAAGGTTTATGATATGTTGTGCCCTGATACTAATCTAACTCGGGCACTGGGAAAGGAACTGGTTGAACAGGTTTGGCTTCAGGCAGTGGAGTCAGCTTGCCCAGGTCACAGAGGAGTCGGTAAAGGTGTATGTGTCCTTCAGCCTCGGTTTTGGCCTTAGTCATTTGGCTATGTGAGGGCAATCACAAAATGGCTGCCGTTCACAAAATGGAACCCGAGGGTTCAAGACGGAAATGCCGATTTCAGGATGATTTCGTCACCCGAACATGACGAAAATGCTCATGCGTAGTATTCAAATCATTACCGGTCTGCTGACACCAAAATCGTCATGATACGACGATGTTTATAACACGGGTCCAGAATTTTCAGTACTACAGTTGACCAATTCGTAACAATAATTTCATGGAAATAGGGACTCTGGTCATGCGACCCATCTGATGTTCTCTAGCCCAGCCTTGTAACATCCGCCTAAACATCTCACCAGCTGAGGGCTGATAGCTCCAGAAAACGTACTCAAAATTGATTGAACCCACTAACCTACCAGCAATTGTTGTAGCTGAAATCTTGCTATCAATATTGCTCATGATAAAACGTAACACATCTCTAAGAAGCAGGAGGCCTTGCTCATCTTGTCGCTTATGGCTTACCCCACTAAACAATTTTTTAACTAGTTCAAGCATCTTCAGCCCACAAGTTCCATGCATTCTTTGATACCTGTGTTTTCTACAAATCTGTTCCGGGCGCCAAACACAGACTTTCTGCCACTGTGAAGCAAAATACGACATCTGCAATTTATTGTCCACACATAGTACCTGCCTGGCTCTAAAAACAATGTTATACATCAAACAGCCTAGCATAAATCTTTGAAGTAACCTCAAGATATGCTTGACCAAATCCACCACAGTTCTGTTGTCTACATAAAATATATAACTGTTTTATTCTCCAGTGTCTTTTCCCCAGGCTGCCAAGGCCACCAACAAAGGTAATACTTCAAGGAACACAATGCTCCTACCTTTTGCAACCACTTAAAAGGGGGCCACTTCTCAGTTTACCACCTACCCTCACAGAACAAACCAAAAACGTGTGGTGCCAGCTGTATCCAAGAATATCGGAACCATCCCAACAAAAAGAGACCCATAGATCACATGATAACACCATTTGAAACATCTCCTAAACATCAAACAAACTTCAAAATCTGCACGCATAGCTGCAGAAATCCTAATTCGAAACTGGCGTAAAAAAACGACCAACCTGCCTTCACTACACAACCTGCAAAATTAAGATGATCTAGAAGTTGTGACTTTGCCTCAATAATAGTTTAGCTTACATGTTGCTTTTGTTTCTTTAAGTGAAACAACCTGCTCTCTAACCTCATTGCCCTTTAGCTTACCTTCATCTTAACATTGTCAGAATTCACTACCCAGAAAAACCAAACTAGTACTTGGATCATCATTTTTTTCTGGCACTAAAGGCTCTCTAAATCTTCTGCTCAATCCTGAAGATGCAAAATGCTTACTAAACAAATGTGTTTCTCTTGCACCAATAAACCAATAAATACATCCAGATAATGGATAATCAAGTCATGACCACTCTTGAATGTAAAGTACCACTGCAAAAAAGGTACTGAAAGACTCAAATCAATTGCCAGAAATGGCATCTCCCAATGGCAGGCCTTTATTAACATAAAACTGGTTTACAAATTGAATACCCAACAGAGAAAATCAACGGAATGGACTGAAAATATGTAACGGCACACTTGATGTCGCATTTTGCCAGGTCACCTCCTGGGCCTACAGATCCAACTGAGGGGCATTGCATGATCTACAGAAACAAACTGCACTGTGGCGACTTTTGCTATGAAATCATTGACAGACCAACCTGGGGTCAAGAAGGATAACAAATCATGCATAATATGCCAGTAGTTTTCTTTGGTACTACTCCTAGTGGAGAAATCATTAAATCAGGCAAAGGCCAAAGTGTGACTGGACCTGCACTGATCCCCCCCAACTTTGCTAACAAACGTGAAACCTTCTCTTAACGAACCATTCTAACCTCAGCTTCTCTTTTCTGCCCCCTTCCCCAAACTTGCTTCTTCCGCAAAGCACTGAAAGAATGCATGCTTACCTTCACATTTGGAACATCCATGCCCCTCCCTCCCCCTGGTGAATTTTCCAAGAAAAGGCCAGTATTGAACCTTAAAACCACTAGCTGTATGCAAGAGGGGGAGGTCTCTGTGGGTACCCCGTGTCTTTTTGGTAATTCCCAAGCTTCTTCTTTGAGACCTTCTTTTTTTGTATCTCTCTATGTAAATGCTTAAACCCATCAATTAACTCACCTTTCAAATCTGACGCATTATTCAAATGTGCCCCCAAATGGATGGACAATCCCATATAAGGTAATCTTTCCAAACCTTTTTTTATTTCTCTCCCCTTCCCCGTATCAGACTTGTCCATGGAGGCATCCCCAGTATTCACATTCTCCCCTTTTCCCCCACCTCTTTAACTGTTTATCTGATAATGGTACTTTTTCAAGTATGCAAACACAAGGAGATGATGGACGGAGCCCTGAAACTTTTCAGACACTCACCCCCAGTCACAGACCTTGGTTGAATCCATCATCATTCTTTAGCTCACTTCGCCACCTCAGTTCAGACCCAGCTATATGCAAATCAGTCTTGACCCTGTGCCTCATGGGAACAGTCCAGCCCAAACTGCCAAGCCAGGTCTTCCCTGAACAAGAAACAAGCATCCTGGGACCGGTTTCTGGGTAACACCCTAAATCAGACAGGCTAGCTTGAATCCAGTGGCAAAGTGAGCAAGGAACCCACGTCTGGGCATACCCTGCCAACTTAGGGCGAACACAGCAAACACAAGGAGATGATGGACGGAGCCCTGAAACTTTTCAGACACTCCACCCCAGTCACAGATCTGGTTTGAATCCATCATCATTCTTTAGCTCACTTCGCCACCTCAGTTCAGAACCAGCTATATGCAAATCAGTCTTGCCTCTGTGCCTCATGGGAACAGTCCAGCCCGAACTGCCAAGCCAGGTCTTCCCTGAACCGGAAACAAGCATCCTGGGACCGGTTTCTGGGTAACACCCTTCATCACTTAGCTAGCTTGAATCCAGTGGCAAAATGAGCAAGGGACCCACATTTGGGCATACCCTGACAACTTAGGGCGAACAAAGTTGGCAGGGTATGCGCATCTGCAGAACAGGTGGAAGAGCCTTCTCCTACATCACAGCCTAGACTTGGAACGAGTTCCCAATCGACAATAGACGCACCCAGAGCCGTTTCTAGGTGTTTTGCCTCCCTAGGCGAGAATTGAAAAATGCCGCCCCCTTCCATTTACTACTATCACTCTCTCCCCCTGTCATCCAGGCTAGAGAGGCACACCCTCTACTGCCGAACACTTTTATGTTACTCTCATTTACTATCAGGAAACAGGATCACAACAGTCAGTCCTGCAAATGACCTCAATGAAAGGCCCAAGCCAGACCGTTACGGTAGCCATACACTCACAGAACTATTTACACGGATGCCCATTAGAGCCTTGTGTTTAAATACCACCGAGGCATCAAGTGCACCTCGTTTTCAAAACCAGAAACAAAAAAATAGTAACTTGCATTGCTCACTCCCCCAGTACCTGTCCTCAGTACCCCTCGATGAACACAGTTTTCAATGCTCACTCCGTCAGTGCCTGCCCACAGTACCCCGCACTCAATACAGTCTTCAATGCTCAATTGGTCCGTATCAGTCCTAAGAGACCCTCGGTGAGTACCAATCCTTAGTGCCCTTCGCTCGGTGAGAGCCAATCCTTAGTGCCCTTCGCTCAGTGCCAGTCCTCATAATCTCTCTCCAGTGGAAGTCCTTAGTGCCCCTTTGTTAATTGCAGTCCTCAGCGCCAGTCTTGGAACACCTTGCTCAGTACCAGTCCACAGTGTCCATCTGTGAGCACCAATCCTCAAGACAGTCTGTGAGTACCAATCGTCGGTGCCAGTCCTCAGTGCCCTACACTTAGGGTGACCAGGCATCCCGGACTTGCCCGGACGGTCCCTGTTTTTCAACAGCTGTCCCAGAAGATTTCATGAAATTCAGCTCATGTCCCGGTTTTTAGAGAGGGTCGGCTGATAACTGCAATTGTGAATTTTTAGGTTTTACAGCACAAGAAAAGTTAGCAGTTGTTTCAAGAAAGTAATTTAATTACCAGTCAAGCTTCTGGGTTTAAAAATGGCTTTTATATATGTTCTAACTGCCTGTTCTGTAATTCGCTGCCAGGGCCCGACTGGGAACCTAAACCGTCCCTGGCAAAGTGCTTGGTCAACCCCCCTACCCCCCGGGGGTTGTGGGTGCGGCCGGGCTCTTTGCCAGGGCCGGTTTTTGGGCGATTTTGTTACAGGGCCGATTTTGCTGCTATGCTGCAAAAACGGCCCTGTAACAAAGACACCCCCCAGGGGCCCAAAACCGGCCCCCACCCGTGCGGCGCATCGGGAGATTGCCCGGTGCCCGCTACGGCCAATCCGGGCCTGTTCGCTGCTGAGGAGTGCTGTCATTATATGCGCTGGCTTGAAGTAAAACTGCAGCCCTTCTTCTATTTTAGTGAAATGTCCCGGTTGATGGCTTAAAAATTCTGGTCACCCTGCCTACACTATCATTCAATCAGTGCCAGTCCTCAATGCCTCTCCGTGGGTAGTACCCCCTCAGCACCTCTCTCTAAGTGACAGAATGTGCGTGTTTGTGAGATGTCTTGTATCACCAGTACTTTTTTCGAGTTCAACAATTAAGTGTGCTAAAGCACACTTTCTCTTCTGACGCATTAGGTAGTGGTAGTCAGCAGCGTGCATGGCCTATACACCATAGAGCGTTTACATTTTGGTGTATATATAGATTTTTTTTTGTTTTATAACAGACTGAACTAATGCATTTTTCTTCTATTTTATTATCAATTCTAATTTGTTTATAATATTGAAAGAGGAGCTGGCTAAAATTAACAAATTATGTTTATTTCTGGTGGAATTATTCGGAGTTCTGAGCTTTCCGTGCGAGAGTACAAAATAATTACCCATAACTAACACATGCAGTCCTTGAATTTGCTGAAGAGTTTGTGCTTTCTCTGATAAATTTGCCACAAGAAGTTAGAGCCTGTTTTTGTTATACCCGTTGCATAACAAGGACTTATCTAGACTCGTGTTATGTTTTAACATCAACAATCATGTGAAGGTGGCGTGGTCAATAAATATGGCAGCGTAGATGTGCCATGTTAAAGCTCCCAACGTGGAGGCCCAAATATCTGATCAATCCTGCGGCCCTGGTTGAGCAAAGTCCCAGCAGAGTGTGGCATTATACCCCTGCACCCCGCCTGCATTTAGCAACAGAGCCTCTGCAGTGGGCCTGTGGACGGTCCTGAGACTGGGCCGCGGGTACAGTCTGGTGCGGCACTGTGCTATCGGGGGTCGGCGTTCCCCGGGGACAGGCTGGAGTGCCTGGAAGCGAGATGCTTGCGCTGAGTGCCGAGAGGTGGCACCTGGGCTATCGGTGAACTGATGCCCCAGCCGCTGGAAAACGAAGGATAGGTGAAGATGAGGCAGGAGCTGTGCTGCAGTGGAGGAACAGGGAGGCAACCCGCGTGAGTTCTCAACGGGCGGAGGGCCGACAGGGAACTGCGGAGCTCCGTTCAGGGCCGGCCCTAGGCATGTGCAAACTGTGCACCTGCACAGGGCCGCCAAACCCCAGGGGCCGCCATGTCTCCAGTCGATGAAGGGGGCCCCTCAGCTGAAGGGGGCCCCTCAGCTGAGCTCTCGGTAGAGAGCTGTCTCTCTCTCTCTAAAGCAGCTGCTGCTGTCTGCAGCCTGCTCCTCGCGCTGCTGACCTTTGACTGAAGAGAAACAAAGTATCAACTTCCATTGTTTCTCTTCAGTCAAAGCCACGAGCCAGGCCCGGTAAGAGGAGGGGGTGGGGGCCCTAGGATGGTGCATTCTCCTCAGGGCACTATTCCTTTGAGAAGGGAGGAGGCCAGGGCTGTCTGTGAGGGGTGAGGGGTTGTCAGGGTTTGGGGGCCTACATGGGCTGGGGACCTCTTAATGTGATTGTGGCACCCTTAAAAAAACTGCTTCCCTGCCTCCCCCTACAAGTTATCTAAAGACACAATTAAAATGCTGAAGCTGGCTCTGTGTTTCCACATCAGCATTTTAAAAGCATGCTTCCATTTTCTGGATGATTTTAGCCGGCTCGACTACGCATGTCTAACATGCGAAAGTGAAAGCGATTTGCACACCCCTCTTGAGTGGGCCTCGGTAAATGTGGAGAGCTGGCATACTGGCATGTGGCGAAGACGCAGTGTTCTGCTGTGTGCCTTGTGCACAGGTTGGCACATGGTGAATTATAATCATTAGAAAGAACGCTCCAGATGCAGAAGCACTTCCTCAGCCACCAAGTCTGGGACAAGGAACGAGACAGTGAGTACGTTTATTTTTATTGTTGAAAGGTGAAACAGAGGTCTCGGTGGAATGGGATAAGGGGCCTGCAAGTAAGGGAAGATTATCTCTGTTCAGACAGCCTGTAGGTCCTTTCTCCAATATACGTGCCTGTGTAATATAGTTTGTAATCACTGTGACATTTTTAGGAACTTTTATACATAATAGAAATTGTGTTTTCCGACAAGTCATGGTTCTTTTAAACAAAATACAATTTTAATTGCTTGCTTTATCGTAGTCCGTTTCACGCTCACCCTGACATCTGTTTAAGTCCTCCGAGTCATTTATTATTCTCTCGGTGTACCAAGTCAACCTTCCCTCTGAGTTCGGTAAGCTGAGTTACAGTGACAATCGTTATGTACAGCACATAGAGGTGTCAAAATGGCATTTGTACAAACATTAATTTTATTGTGAGAGAAAAGCATCCTCATTAAAACATGAATGCGTGTGAGGGTGATGTGCTCTCTGCCCACCCTTGTTTGGCCGATATATTGTTGGTAGTTCTTAGTATTTAGTGTGCATCCTTGGCTTGGGATGGTGGCACTTTCCTTGTATAGCCAGAGTACATATGGATACTGGATGAAAACTGCAAACTGATAGTAGAGCACCTGCCATGCATTTACTAAAAATAAAAAGCTTGTCTATTAGGTCAAAATTATTTTGTTTGAAGAAAGTGATCAGCTTACGTTTTGGAGTCCAGGCGGAGGGGGAGAAGGGTGCAAGGCAGAGGGGAGAAGGGTGCAAGGCAGAGGGGAGAAGGGTGGAAGGCAGAGAGGAGAAGGGCGCAAGGCAGAGAGGAGAAGGGCGCACGGCAGAGAGGAGAAGGGTGCACGGCAGAGAGGAGAAGGGCGCAAGGCAGAGAGGAGAAGGGTGCACAGCAGAGAGGAGAAGGGTGCAAGGCAGAGAGGAGAAAGGTGGAATGCAGAGAGGAGAAGGGCGCAAGGCAGAGAGGAGAAGGGCGCAAGGCAGAGAGGAGAAGGGTGCAAGGTAGAGAAGGGTGCAAGGCGGAGGGGAGAAGGGGAGAAGGGTGCAAGGCAGAGAGGAGAAGGGTGCACGGTAGAGAAGGGTGCAAGGCAGAGGGGAGAAGGGTGCAAGGCAGAAAGGAGAAGGGTGCACGGTAGAGATGGGTGCAAAGCAGAGAGGGAGAAGGTTGCAAGGCAGAGGGTAGAAGGTTGCAAGGCAGAGAGGAGAAGGGTGCAAGGCAGAGAGGAGAAGGGTGCAAGGCAGAGGGGAGCAGGATGCAAGGCAGAGAGGAGAAGGGTGCAAGGCGGAGGGGAGAAGGGTGCAAGGCAGAGGGGAGAAGGGTGCAAGGCAGAGAGGAGAAGGGTGCAAGGCAAAGGGGGGAAGGGTGCAAGGCAGAGAGGAGAAGGGTGCAAGGTGGAGAGGAGAAGGGTGCAAGGAAGAGGGGAGAATGGTGCAACGGGGAGGGGGAGAAGGGTGCAAGGCGGAGGGGAGAAGGGTGCAAGGCAGAGAGGAGAAGGGTGCCACGGGGAGGGGAGAAGGGTGCAAGGCAGAGAGGAGAAGGGTGCAAGGCAGAGAGGAGAAGGGTGAAAGGCAGAGGGGAGAAGGGTGAAAGGCAGAGGGGAGAAGGGTGCAAGGCAGAGAGGAGAAGGGTGCACGGTAGAGAAGGCTGCAAGGCAGAGAGGGAGAAGGTTGCAAGGCAGAGGGTAGAAGGTTGCAAGGCAGAGAGGAGAAGGGTGCAAGGCAGAGGGGAGAAGGGTGCAAGTCAGAGAGGAGAAGGGTGCAAGGCAGAGAGGAGAAGGGTGCAAGGCAGAGGGGAGTAGGATGCAAGGCAGAGAGGAGAAGGGTGCAAGGTGGAGAGGAGAAGGGTGCAAGGAAGAGTGGAGAATGGTGCAACGGGGAGGGGGAGAAGGGTGCAAGGGGGAGGGGAGAAGGGTGCAAGGTGGAGAGGAGAAGGGTGCCACGGGGAGGGGAGAAGGGTGCAAGGCAGAGAGGAGAAGGGTGCAAGGCAGAGAGGAGAAGGGTGCATGGTAGAGAAGGCTGCAAGGCAGAGAGGGAGAAGGTTGCAAGGCAGAGGGTAGAAGGTTGCAAGGCAGAGAGGAGAAGGGTGCAAGAGGAGAAGGGTGCAAGGCAGAGAGGAGAAGGGTGCACGGCAGAGAGGAAAAGGGTGCACGGCAGAGGGGAGAAGGGTGCTCCAAGCACGGTACGACCACTCTTATTACGAAGGGATACTCCAAGCAAGGTTCGACCACTCTTATTATGAGGGGATACTCCAAGCAAGGTATGACCACTCTTATTACAAGGGAATACTCCAAACCAGGTATGACCACTCTTATTACAAGGGGATATTCTGTGATCCGGGTAATGCATCCTGCTTTAGTGTCCAGAATCTGCTAAATGCCAGAGCACCGGCTGCTTGAATGAATTGTGTGATCGTGGGCAATATTTCAAAGTCTGGTAAATACTGTGAAAGCTGAGAGGCCTGGCTAAGTTTGCACTGCCCGTCATACAAGAAACACTGCTCTCCACTGATGTGGCTCCTTTTTTTAATGCTTAGCCAAGGGATACGTAGCCCCCCCCCCCCCCCAACCCCCACCCACACACACACAAACCCCTTTCTTTGCATAACGCTGGCACACACTTGGACAAAACTCTAGCCTTTCCACACTCTGGCATAGTATCAAGCAATGGCACGTAAAGGAGTGTTTGTCATTAAGTCGAGGGAACCTACAATAAATCAAATATTTGAAATAGAGGATGAATCATTTCCTTTTACTATTTATTGACTGTTCAGGTATCTTAGTTCACAGGATTCCACCATAAAAGGGCACCAGGTTGCACCCAGAGTACTCCAAAATTGGGGCGCTGCTAGGCGAGAGGGGAGAGACAAATTGGCAAAATTAAATTTTATCTGTGGCTCTGAAAATCTTTCCACCAAAGATGTGAATAGCCAGAATGCTACGGCAAGGAATATTTTAAAACTCTGGATATTTGACTCATGTTCTCAATATTTTTCATATTGTTTTCCAATTCACTGCCGCATTATAGTTAAGTTCGCCGTGCAGTGTGTGGCATTGCGCCCTAATTTTCCCCAAAAGAACCTTTGGCTATTTTCCAACCCATTTTCTGCATTTCTGGAAACTCGCAACTACTATGTGTTCATGTACAGGACCTGGTGGAAGACCCTTATCGCTCCTTCTGCATGAAATACTCGGCTCCCCCACCCACCCCACGACCCTTTTAACCTCTCTTTCAGTAAAAAAATGAAAACATTTTCCTTCATTTGTCAGCGTAGGTAAATCCACAGTTTGATATCTCAACGCCACCAAACCCTTAGTGTTACACATTTTGCCAAGAAACTCTAAATTGAATAATAGAAAACAAAATAATAATAAAAAGCAACATTTAGGCTTGGATAACGTATTCAAAGATAGACCTCCTTTAAAATTTCTATAGAAATCTGAGCTAATGGCCCTAGATTTTTTCTCTTTTGCATTACATGTTTCAAATCATGTACAGAAAAGCTCTGTGATGCAATATCAATGGGAAACTGCGTGCTATAAAAAAACAAGCATTTGCAATCCAACAGGTATCGCATTATTAAAGTTTTAGCTATTGGTGTTGCATTCTTTAGCAATGCCAGTAGCTAAAACTTTAATAATGCGAGACCTATTGAATTTCAAATGCTTGTTACCAATTGCCTCTATTGTGTGCATGCCTTCTGTGGCCTCTTTTTATAAGTTTTAATACACAATGGGATTGTGCAGCAGGAGAACACTACTAGCAGTGAAGTGCTTATGCAGAACCGTTTATTGCAGCGAGCAGTGCCCACTCTTTTCAGGGAGCGTTGTCCCCAATGCAGTGCAGGGAGCAGTGCTCATGCACGGCAGGCAACGGTCACTACAAGAACACTGCCCCTTAACTGCGTAGTCGGGTGTCTACTCTCTTTAGGAAGCCACGCCAAATCACTACTGGTGGCAGTGCACGTGCACCGATGATGTGAGCTCAAATGCACTTCGTGGTCTTGTGTCGATTTACTGCTGAGACGGCTTTATTTCACTTAAGGAAATACTGGCCATAGCAGTGCAGGGCTCAGTGTTCCTTCACAACAGGGGGCAGTGTCCGTTTACTACGAGGGGCAGTGTGAATTTATGCAGGGTGTAGTTCCAGAGTTACCGTATGCATTGTCCTAAATTGTTGACATAATACAGAATATTGACTTATTCGGCCAGAGGGGATTGTTCGGTGTCGTTGGGGTGCCTGTCCCACAGAACGTTAGAGCAGCCAGGGATGGTTTTTCAGTGCCAGGGGTTTTCTGTGCTATTTGCAGATGTTTCAGCCTGGTGCTCTGTCAGAGGCTGCCTAAACGCAGCAAGGTATTTTTGTCAGAAGTTACACTTTATCTTGCCTACAGAACTTCGCAGTTTTTATGTGAAATGCCAGATTTATTTTTACTCCATAAGCACCAACCCATTTTTTTCAGTGTATACAGAATCCCGTTTGTACACAGATAATAAGATGCTTTCGAGGTTCAACAACGCAACCAACGCTGTTGGCGCATTTCGAATGTCAAAATCGATGCATATCCCATTGTAACTTTTTCTTGCAGAACGTGTTGTATGTTATTGTTCGTATGTTGCCATTTTCATGTTTTAATGCCCCACTACAGTTGTTTAACAGAGTGGGCCTGTGGTATGCTCACTACTACCTCTTCTTGTTTTCTCTGCCATTTGTCTCATTGTTTGTCTGTAAGTGAATGTCATCACCCCGAGCAACACACGCACGGCTTCAGTTGTGCTGTAAACGTGTAATCACATAGTGCACACCTTGGTCTGAGGCTTCTCCCGAGCCAGACATAGCAGGAGCCCGGAGCGTCGCTGCCATTACCTGATCCAGACTGCACTGAATACGCGCTGCATTTACAACTCTACAGGTCGAAGTGCAGAGCAGTAAGCATGAGCACAGGGGCGGGGGTAAAAGGTGAGGATATCGGGCGACCACTAAATTGCATTAGAACACCTGTTCTGTTGCACCGCCTGCCCTTCTCGCTCTCGCGCATGCGTCGGCTGTACACTTGTATACGTCAGGGCACTTTATGATTAACGAGTCTGAAAAGAGATTTTACTCTCGAGAGCAGTGTCGGTTTCCTGACAAAGAGATTGGGAGAGAGTGGAAGCGAGAGATAGACATGGATGACATTTTGGGGGTGCCCAGAGGAAGCACCTGCTACAGTGTGTTGCCTTTTGACCTCCACCTTGCCCTTTGGTGACCGGTCTCCTTAGCAAAGTCCTTCCCCCATCCCCTACGTTTACCCCTCCCCCAACCACACACACACACACAAACACACCACACACATTCAGCTTATGAAGAGAGAGAGATAAGAACAGAAACTAAAGAGGGCCCATGGAGCTTTGTTTACTTTTCTGTTGTCTCCATTTCTTGCTCTTTCCATAACACCTCAAGCAGTAAATAAGAGGCCGTCGAAAGTCCAAGGTTGGACACGCCTGTGATGTCACTGGGTGTGAAAGGGACTGACATGTCGCTTTTGTCACCAATAACATTTTGGCGAATCGATGTCCATGAGGGTCCGGACCCCCTCTTCCGGGGCCCCCACCTACGCTCCCTGCACAGGGCCATCATGAGCCTAGAGCCGGCCCTGCTCCGTTCTTTACACGGTGCCTCTGCCCTATTCAGAACTGCCTCTCGCCTGGAAGGGAGCGTGGATGGCTCCCTGACACAAACAGACGGGAGCCGGCTGCATCGGATGCCGCTGGTAATCCCAATATGGCCGTACGCGGCCCTGCAAACCTGCTTCAGCATTGTATTACCCCCCATCCCCTGCCACCTTCTTGTATCTGCTGGGGGCAGGGCCGTTTCTACCATTAGGCAAGACTAGGTGGCCGCCTAGCTTTACTTTCGTAGGTTCAAATAAAAAAAATCCCTCTTTTGCCGCCCTAGCCCTTTTGCCGCCGTAGGCGGCCGCCTAGTCTTGCCTAATGGTAGAAACGGCTCTGGACGCACCCCCTCTCTGAACAGACACTGAAGACCTGGCTTTTCCACTGAATGGAGCGTCTCAACCCCCCCTCCTCCTCCCCGCGCCTTGAGACCCTCATGGGTGAGTAGCACGCTGTACAATCCCTTGATTGATTGATTGATTGTTTGAATATTTGGTGGGAAAGTTTCTCTTTCCTCCAATATTTTAGGTTTGGAGTTATAAAAGTAAAATTTGACCTTTCAGTGTCTGTCACACCCACTGCTGCCCTAAGGGCACAGCTCAGGGCAAGAAACATGAACAAGAGGCAGCTATGCGTGTCTCGGTTGGGACAGAAGGCTTGTGACACTGAAGGCCCACAAGTTCGTGTTTGGAGGCTCACACTGCTGAGGGCATGTAAAGGATAGAAAACATGAATGCATAGGGAAGTCAGTTTGGCAGAGTGGGAAGTGAAAACTAATTCTTTTCAGCCCTGAAGTGTGCAAGGGACGTAGTGTCACACATCCCACATATCTACATTATTTGAAATGGTTTCATGGGAGGGGGCAATCAGGAGCATGCTCCTTATCATAAATCCTGCACACAAATACAAGCACCAATTCCGCTCCCCCATTCAGTCAGCTGACCACGTGTGCAACCGTGGCACTTAGGTGGAATGTAGGGAGAGGACTCTTTAATATTCACTTCAAAGTGACAAGAGAAACAGAAGTTATGGTGAAATACCCCCATCTGAAGACTTAAGAAATAATGATTAGCTATTGTATTAAATGAAAACTGTAATTACATCAGTTGCCCATAATACTTTGCATTTTTTTTTAAACGATTTTTATTGCAGATACTCAGACATAATAAGGATTACATTGGCAATGTTATTCAGGCAAGACAGTTACATATTGAAATACAGTGCACGTAACCCCCGGTGCCGCATCGACGCATAGTCCAGAGGTCAGTCTGACCGTAACTTCGAGTCCTTCTCGGTGCACCACTGCCGAAACATAATTGGTGGCCACATTAGCCATCTGGGCATCTGCTTTTTAGGTTTTGTTGAACTCCCCCCCCCCCCCCCCCCCCAACAAGCATTATTATGAATAGAAAGTCGGTAAAACATCTTCTCAATCAAAACTAAACCTTACAGTCATGTTAAGGGCACATACAGTTCCCGCCAACCCCATCCCTCCTCCCCATACCTGGTAAACAAGCGGTATGAAGACATTCAAGCAAGCATTGCGTGATAGTGTCTATTCCTAACATGTCCCCTCATTCTCAACTCGCTCACCCTCCTATTTCGGAGCCCACTCACGAGCCTCCCTCCCCAAGCCCACTATCCAACCCATGATATTGTCTCCACTTTGACCAGACCCTTTTAAACTTTTTCGGGCAACCTCTTGATTTATACGTCACTTGCTCTGCCGCCATGTAAAGGTCTAACCCCCTTCTCCATTCCTCCATAGTGGGTACGGTCACAGCCCCCCAATATTTTGCGACGTCACGTTTTGCTACTACTAGGGCTAATGTCAGGAACACCAGTAAGGGGCGGGGGAGGTCAACATCATTAGTCATTCCCAAGATGGCCAGTTTGGGCTCCTGATCGAGCGGCACAGACAGGACCTCCCGCAGTTTGGTGAAAATGAGCGTCCAGTAGGATTGTATTTTATCACAAGCCCATAATATGTGGAAGAAGTCCCCTCCCTCACGGTGGCATCTGAGGCACCTATCGTCTGGTGTCTTCCCCATTTTGAACAATCTCACTCTATCAAAGTACGTCCTGTGGAGCACGTTATATTGGATCAGGCGGAGCCGGGATTTGATAGCCACCTCCCTCGGGTGCATGAGGATTAGGTCCCAGTCAATATCTTCCAGTGTCCCTACTTCCTGTTCCCAAGTGGCCCTAAGCTTTGCCAGGTCTCCCAGCATGTTGTTTGTGAGTGTTTTGTATGTGAGTGACACAGCCTTGTTTGGTATCTGCTCCTGTAGCAGTCTGCCTTCCAGAGGCGCATATTCTGGCAGACCCTCTAGGGTCAAAGCCTGCGCCCTCCATGCATGGCGCAGTTGAATGTATATAAAAAACTGCGAGCGATGGAGCCCATATTCCGCCCTCAAGGTTGCGAAGGATTATAGTTCCCCCCTGGCGATGACATCTCCCACCGTGGAAATTCCAATGTCGTCCCATTGCTTAAATCCTGTGAGTTTGTGGAGCTCGGAAAGCCACGCGCAGTGCCAGAGTGGGGTCTGTCGGGCGGGCTTCCTATCCCATCCCGTGCGTCTCGTGGCCACTCTCCAAGCCCGGAGTGTAATATTTGTGGCCGGAAGTAAGGACCTCCTCGCCGCACCACCATATAAGTACGAAAGCAGATTACGTAGGGACAGTTTGGTACGTTCCAGTGCAAACGTAGGGTGGTCCGCCGGGGCGTGAAGCCAGTCGTTAATGGGGGACAGGTGCTCCGCCCAATAGTACGCCTCAAGGTTTGGTAGCGAGATCCCCCCGCTGTACTGGTGGCGTTGGAGGGGGGTCAGCGCTATTCTCGGCTGCTTACCCAACCATATAAAAGATCTGAGGTCGGCGTGTATTCTGCGGAGGAGGCCGTCCGGAATCGGATAATATTAATTCTGTAGGGCATATAAATATTTGGGCAATATAATCATTTCATACATCGCCGCCCTACCTAGGAACGTCAGAGGGAGCTGGCACCACCGGGCCATATCAGCCGCGGAATTCACGAGTATTCTTTCAACATTTCTGAGATGCGACAGTTGCCTATCCAGCGTGATGAATACTCCCAGATATTGGAAGCCTTCCGCGGACACCACCAATCTATCCGGAAGGGCCCCCTCACTCGTGTCACCTCTGGGGTCGAAAAGGACGGACTTGTGCCAATTTATTGCGTATCCAGAGTAGCTGCCATAGCTGTCCAACTCCCGGAACAATTCAGGCACTGAGGTCTGTGGATTAGTGATATAGAGGAGTACATCGTCCGCGTAAAGGGACAGTTTCTCCTGCGGACCGTCTGCGTCCGTAAGTCGGAAGCCGGAGATCCTCTGGTTTTGCCTAATCCTGGCCGCCAGTATCTCAATGGTCAATGTGAAGAGAAGCGGCGACAGGGGACATCCTTGTCTGGTGCCTCTTTGGATCGAGATTTTGCAGGAGAGCCTCCCGTTCATCCGCACATTGGCCCTCGGGTTGGTGTAGAGCAAGTGTACCCATGAGCGAAATTTGGGGCCGAGACCAAATTTTTCCAAGGCGGCCTCAAGGAACGGCCAGTGCACGGAGTCGAAGGCCTTTTCAGCATCCAAGGAAAGGAACCAATGGGGCGGGTCCCTATCCCTCACCTCCTGCAGCCAGTTGTGCGTGCGCCGGAGGTTGAATTTCGTGGCCCTATCCGGCAGGAAGCCGGTTTGGTCTAAGTGTATCAGGGCAGGTAGGACTGTTCTAAGGCGTCGCGCCAGGATTGTGGCAAGGAGTTTCACCTCCGTATTCAGAAGGGAGATGGGACGGTAGGATGCGCAGTCTCCCCGCGGTTCGCCCTCCTTGTGGATAGGGACTATGGTCGCCAGGGTGAGGTCAGAGGGGAAACCTCCTTCCTTATATGCTTCAAGGAAGAGATTTTTCAGGTGTAGAGCCAGTATGTCGGCCGTGCACTTAAAGAATTCCGGGGGGAAACCGTTAGGTCCCGGCACCTTACCCGGCTTTAGTCCGGCAATGGCGGTTTTGACTTCTTCCAAGGAGATATCGGCCTCTAACGCAGGTAGGGCCTCAGCTTCTACCACCGGGAGGTCGACCTGTGACATATAGAGAAGTGAGTCCTCACACGAGCCCAGTTGTCTGGCCTCGTAAAAGCGTTCGTAGTAAGCTGCGAACGCATCCGCAATGTGGAGGTCTGAGCACACTGTCCTCCCCCTCTCGTCAGTAACTTCATCTACCCACCGCGCCGCCCTCTCCCTAAGGCTAAGCCAGGCTAAAAGTTTGCCGGACTTATCCCCCACATCGTAAAGACGGTGTAAAGGTTCTGCGTTCTCGCCTCGTCCGACACCAAGTCTCGATAGCGTCTTTGATTGTCCAGCAGCTTACGCAAGGTAGTCGTACATTTAGTGCACTAATGGTCCCTCTCCAACTCCACTATAGTGCGTTCTACAGTCTCCACCTCTTCCAGTAGTCTCTTCCTCTCCTCCCTCAATCTGCCATTTATCCTGTCTCTCATCACCGGTTGCAGCGCTTCCCACAGGGTTACCGCCGAGTCTACCGACCCCTCATTTTCAGCCAGGTAGACCCGAGCATCCGCTCTAACGCCTTTAAGTATTGTCTTGTTCGCCAGGTACCAAGCGGCAAGGCGCCACGTGGCCTCTTTCTTGTGGCCAGACCGGCCCATCGATATGAGCAGTGGCGAGTGGTCTGAAAGGCCCCTTGCTAAATATTCCGCCGTGCCGTCCATAGTCAGTTCCTGCCTAGGCATAAAGACATAATCTAGTCTGGAAAACACTTTGTGTGCCGCCGAGTAAAAGGAATAGGCCATAGTGTTCGGGTGTAACAGTCGCCATACATCGGTCAGGCCTAACTCTGATACCATTTGAGCCAGGGGAGTCTGAGTACCTTGGTTGCTAGACGCTCCTGATCTATCCATACCCCTGTCCATCACATCATTGAAATCACCCCCCACTATCTGTATTGTGTCTGAGGTGTCCAAGAGTATGGTCGCTAACAACTTTAGCGTGTTTGCCTGTAGTTTAGGTGGTGCATATACTGAAACTAGGGTGTAAGTACGTCTGCGCCAGGACCCCTGCACTCCTACACATGTTCCCAGTGGGTCTCCCCACATCCGTGTGACATGGAAGGGGAAAGTATTCTTAACAATAATCGCCACTCCCCTGGAGTCAGTTGTGTATCCCGCATGGCCCAATACCTTATATCTACCCCGTGCTATGAATGCACAAGCCGTGCCCCTCAGATGTGTTTCCTGCAAGAAAATTATGTCAGGGCCTATTCTCTTATGAAAGTTGTTCACCAGACCTCGCTTAATTTTGTTACCCAGACCATTTACATTCCACGTCAGTACATTCAGTTTTTCAGTGGCCATGGGTACGACAGTAAGGCATTTGTACTCCAGGCCGAGGGGCCACGCAGGTGGGCGAGCGCCCATAACAAAAGAACCAAAGAATGTGCCAATCCCCATGACTGTGCTCACCTAACATCGTATCTCTCCCCACCTCCCCCCCTTAAACAACCAAACTGTACGAACAACCCCCACGCCCCCCAACCCCACGCCACCTGTACCCCCCGGCCATCCCGCCCGTACAACCATCGACGGTTCGGACTACCAGGCAGCAAGGTCTGTCGCCCACCCCTCAAACAACCCCTGCTAAGAAATGTCTAGCTGTCCAAATTCAAGTCTTGAAGAGGTGTGTGCCCACCCCAAAGAACAAAAAGAGTTACTTGCGTGCCCCAGAGCAAAGAACTGCTATGTTGAATCTCAGTCCCGTAGCTTCTCAGGAGTGGGAGTCTTGCGTGTCAGGGTCAGTAGCCTCCGCGTTGCCCGGCACTCCCTGTTCCAAATCTCGGATGGCAACAGCTAGTGGGTGTAAGGATTGCTCCGTCTGTTCTTCCATATCCGAGATATTCGTACCATCCTCATGATCCGTCGCATTTTCTGATTCTGGGAGCAGGCACCTGAATCTCGACCCCCGAGAGGGATCCCCAGTGGTAGCAGCGGCGCCATCTTCTCGAACTCCTCCGGTCGCTACCTGCTGAGGCGGGTAAGGTGTTCGTTGTGAGTGCCTGCCCGTCCGGTGATGTCGTGTCCTCTGTGACCCTTTCGGGCTTCTCCTGAAGTTGGCCGCCGCCTGCTCATCTCGGATTCTGCGACCCTCCTCTTCCGCCTCCCTTAGTAGTGGTCTCTCCTCCAGCCAGTGCCAGGCCTCCTCTGGGCGGTTGAAGAAGTGCGACTTGCCTTTGAACAGGACTTTCAGTTTCGCAGGAAAGAGTAGCATATAGGATATGTTCAGTTCTCGTAGTTTGGCCTTCACAGTGTCATACGAGCGTCTTTGCTTTTGCACATCCTGGCTATAATCAGGGAAGATCATGACGACGGTGTTCTCAAACTTGATTTCCTCCATTTTCCGGGCTTCTCTAAGGATGAGATCCCTGTCCGCATAGTTGAGAAATCTCGCAATGATTGGGCGAGGTCTCGCTCCCTCCGGTGGTCTGGCAAGGAGCGCCCTATGCGCTCTCTCAATCACAAAACAGTTGGAGAAGTGAGCTCGGGGGAACATAGTCGTCAGCCAGGAGTGAAGGAAGGCTGCAGTGTCGGCCTTCTCGATTCCTTCCCTCAGGCCCACAAAGCGCAGGTTGTTTCTGCGTGCCCTGTTCTCCGCATCGTCCACTCGCCACAGCAATTGTCTATGGGAGGCCTGCAATTCCGCCATATCTTTTTTGAGGGAGGTAACGGAGTCTTCCGTTTCCGAGATCCTGGTCTCTTGCGTGCCCACTCTGTCAGATAGGTTCCTGAAATCTTGACGTAGTAGGAGGACTTCAGAGCCCACCTCCCCGATCTTGGTCTCAAGGGCCGCTCTAGAGTTCTGGATGTCGGTTCGCGAGGCTTGGATCGCCTCCAGGAGCATAGCGGTGTCTGGTTGTGGTTCTCGGGCACCCACGGCCGCGTCCCCGCGCGCCCGCGTAGTGGTGGTGTAGGTCTCAATTGATTCCTGCCTGGCAGGTTTTGACACTGGGTCTCTCTTGCCCATGTTGTCCGCTGAAGGGCCCCCCGATGTTGGGATCCGGAGCAGGGGGGAGGGGGGCAGTGGCCACAGCCTCCCAAGATGGTATCAGCACAGGGCTGGGATCAGCCTCGTGGTCCCCTCGCACCGCCGGGAATTCTCCGCACTACTCCCCGTCCAGTGGTCCCCTCGCAGGGTGGTCAGAGCCAGCCCGGACCCCCTCCTCGATGTGAGGTCTCCGATGGTTCCCCGCGCTCTCCGGGGGGGGGGAGGGGGGGCGGGCGAGGAGCCCGAGTTCACCACAGTAAGGCCCCAATCCGCTTGCCACCTCCGGATCCAGGGCAGGGTCTCGTAGTTTTCATACTGCCGCCGTTGATGGGGGGGGGGGGGGGGGCAGGATGTCCGCGGCCCCCACAAAGCAGCTCCAGGCCCAGGGGAGTGTAACCCCACGCAGGTCTCGCAGGACGGGCAGCTTACTCAGCGGGCAGCAGGTAGCAAATCCAGGCCCCGGCTTCACAGGCCCCAGCCCGTCTGCAGGATGTACACTACCCGGGAGCCTCCCTGCGGCCCTCACAAAGCAGCGCCAGGCCCAGGGGAGTGTAGCCCCGCTCAGGGCTCGCAGGCCCGGCAGCTCACTCGGCGGGCAGCAGCCAGCAAGTCCAGGCCCAGGCTTCACAGGCCCCAGTCCGTCTCCGCTCCCGGGGCTGCCGGAGCGTCGGGGGGGGGGCTCCCCAGCAGGGAGGTGAGGCCCAGGGTCGTCCGCTGTCGCGTGGGTGGGGGGGGGTCCCCCGCTGCCCTCACCTCCTCACCTCCTCGTCAGCCGATGGTCCCGATGACTCCGGGTGCCGCCATCTTGGCATCCAGGGTCTTCGGCCCCGGGGGCAAACCGCCGAATATCTCGCCTCCGCTTGGGTGCAGGACGGAGCCGGCGGGCTTTCCAGGTGCCTCACCCTTTCCGATGCCTCCTCAGCCGATTTTTCCCCAGTTGCACGCTTTCAGGTAGTTAGAGTGCCGGATCTATTGCAGTCTTGCCAGGAGCTGCGCTGAGGCACGTCTTACTCAGCCATGCAGCTGGCCACGCCCCCCAATACTTTGCATTATTGAGCCATGCCCGATAGTTATTTAGGTTATGCTTTCCTAAACTTTGCAGAATGCCTGAGCATACTGTCAAAAAGGAAATATATACTTGAATGGTAGCTAAGCAAAGTTGATAGTGATGTGCCTACTGTAGTATTAAAACCTAGTAATTTCCTATCAATTTTATTAATCTTTTTTAACATTTTAAGAATGTTTTTAAAAAAACAAAATGTATACAGCGTAGTGTACATACATAGATTTGTATTGCTTATTATTTATTTTATCTACTGTATTTTAGAACCTTTATGTATATTCATTCGAATTTTTAGCCATGATGTAATATCGTTAATAATATTGTGTCTTTTATGATCGAAATGATCGAAATAAAGACTGTTTTGACATGGCTTGACTTGAAGCACCCCATCCTTATTCACTACACTGCGAAGGAAATATTCAAACTGTTTCTGGTGGGGAAGGAGAATACGATGGTGCTGTGGCAGCCTTTGAGGCACAAGTCAACCCTCAGTTTAACCCGGACAATGAGAGGTTTGTACTTAGACAGGCCCAACAGATGGGGGGTGAATGCATCAACAGTTTTTATGCATGCCCCAGGGAACTGGTGAGCACCTGTAGAAATGATGATCCTTTGAAGGTAGTAACGGGCGTAGGTTCACTTCTACTTTAATTTGTATCTATATGGACACAATTTCAATGTAGGTACTGACCACAAACAGCTTATTCCATTACCTTCCATGCATTGAGAAATGGGCCTTTCAACTACAAAAATGATGTCTCAGTATTGCCTTTGGGCCAGGCATTAATATTCCTCTGAACTACTACTGGTAGCTCAGGATTTTGAAAAGGAGCTGCTATCATGAAATACAGAAGACCGTCCAGTTTGTGACGCAGGCAACATTCCCCTAAGACACAACAACTAACAAAATGGTAACCACCACAAACAATGATACCTTTCTTCAGTTGGCCTGTCCCACCTTTTGGATTAACTACTGGAATACATTCCTAGAAGGACACCTAAACAAGGATGCCAAAACTCAGGAGACGCTCATTGCATTGTGGTCTGTACCACGTGAGGTGAGCAGCACAGGAGGAGTGTTGACCCTTAAGTAATTGTTCCCGGTAGCCTAAGCAGAAAGTTTGTCCAGCTTGCACATCAAATACATCAAGCCATCAAAGCCAGGCTGAGGGACTAGATATGGTACCTGGACATGGATGAAGAACCTGTGGAACTAATCAATGATTGTGAGTTATGTAAGGCTACCGAGGAAGGTTCTCGCCTGGTTCACGGCCAATGAAAGAGTATGAGAGACCACATTCACCAATGTCAGTGGTCGTTTGTCCACTTCCTAACCACAACTATTGATGCTCATGGAAGCCTGCACGAACTACCCAGTGGTGTAGATAGTTGACTCTATATCATGTAAGAATATAATGCCTGAAGAAAATCCTAGTGGTTGACAGCCTCTGAACATCACCAAGACAGACAATGAGTTTCCCGTTCAAAGCAGATTTTTGACATAGCTTTAAATACAGGGGGTTGACCACCAGAAAATAACACCCACAGGTCAACAGGGAGTAAGAGCGATTTATGAGGACTCGCAAGAAAATGTTGAGAAGCAGCGTTGAGTGACAGGAAGACAGTGAATGTTCTTTTTTGTTAAATCATTTTTTTATTTAAGAGAAAGAACACAGATTACAAATATAATAATACGTTCATATAGAGAGAAATGTAACAAAAAATGTACAATAATATAATCTATACACAATCAAATGAAGTAAATGACGTGAGAGTCTGACTTCACTTCAGTAATGTAGGAGATGACGTGGCTGCTCCAAATAACTCCAGTATAATAATGCTGAATTTGTACGGCTTAATGTTTTTCTCATGAGCCTGTTGCGAATGTTGGGGTTTGACAAATACTAAGGCAGCCTTGTTTTAATTCCACTAAATACCTGTTTCTGACCCCCCCCCCCCTCCTAGACTTCCTGTCTCTTTATCCCCTCGCTCTTGAAGGTTCTTTTTCATCTCTACTTCCTCCCTTGGCCTCTGCTTTACTAGCTTTCTCTTCCTCTTTCGTTCAATTTTCTGCCTTTCTCGCTCATGTTCAGGGACAAAGTATAATAAAAAACAAGCTAGAGGAGCTTGCACTGGAGGTGAAGGCAAGGGAGAGACATAGGGAAGCAGGTTCAAATACCTGGATTTAGCAGCACCCATTGAATTCTAGCATATCTGGATGTGCCTGGAAAAAGTGTAATGTAGTCTATGTCTACTGTTGTGAAATGCTCCTCTTTCTATCCACGACAGGGTTCACACCATATAAAACTGCAAAAAATAAATAAAATGCGGATTCCTCTAGTCACCCTTGCACTAATTTTATGCCCCCATGGATTAAGGATAAAGTGTTAACCTTTGATGACAGAAATAAATGCACATCTAATTATAATTGGTGAATTGCTGAGTGTGAAAGTGGAGAATCTGGGGTCAGTCCTGGCTTTCATGCTTGACCAAATGTTGTGATAATAGGCAAAAATTTTATTTCAGGATGTGCGCTGCACAAAGCCTCCCTTGTTTTTGACTTATTAGCATTATTAGCTTATTTTGCTCCATTAGTCCTTATCTAGGTCACATTGCGAGGTACATATCACTGGAGCCAAAGGTGAAAGTAGGTCGAGCCAATGGAGAATGTGGGTGGAGCCAGGAAAGGGGGTGGTGGCCTCCTATGAAAACATTTGAGCACTGGCACTTCTTTTTTTTACAAATTAAGCACTGAGACAGAGTACCTAAGAATATATTGTAGATGTTAAATTGAACGTCATATGAAACAATTAAGAGACATTTTGACCAAACCGCTTTCCAAAAAGCAAGAACTTTAGGACAGTAGTAAAGTATATGTATAAAAGATCCTTCAGTAGTAGAAGGTGACAACCAGGATGATGAAATGGATTGATTAAATTTATGAAGGAGAAAGGGAGTAATAACAACTCTATTAAAAATAAAATAAAGGGATTGTGTGATATTGGCAGCCTTGGATGTCTTGAAAAGTTTTTGCCACAATTTGTCCCATTGAGGAATAGATAGTGTATGGATAAATCTTGTTGCCATTCTAACTCAATATTAGATTTGTTCCATGTGCAAGTAGATGTAGATAGAGTTTTATATATAAAGGAAGCACGTTTTCCTCTCAGTGACTTTCTGCTTTTGACAGTGAATGTTCTGTCTACAAATTCCTAACAATGTACAGAAACGGGGGGGAGGAGCCTAACCAGCAACCATGATGGCCGCCTGATCTCTCGGCTCCGCCGACCCTCTTGCTTTTCTCCCGCTTTCCACCTCATCCTGGTATCTATCCTGCTATTGCGTGGAATCGACGGAAACGGGAAGAGACCCCGGATCTATTGGTGTGCTTTCTTGCTGGGTCCCGGCGGTGCGCCTATCGAAACATCTTCACCCCCGCCTCGCGCTGCGCGGCTCCGGCCGGGTCTTTGTTCTCGGACTGGGGCCGGCCTCGCTCACTACAACAGCCGCCGTAGCCGGTGGACCACCCACGGCGGCTCAAGCCTCGTCCTGCTCCCTGTGGCGTGCTTTCTTGTTACAGGGTCTCGCACATCGCCGCTACGGGGAACACATTGTATCGTGTTTTTCACCCGGATACAACTCTACTGGATACTTTGTCTCCCTACGAGCCGGGCTGGGCGCCATCTTACAGGCTAGTCTCCCTTCCTGAAACAGCGGACCCTGGGCTGCTACCGAAGATACAGCTGTCCGCCCACGCCACGCTAATACTTTGCGCCCATGCAGTGTGCCTCCTCTATGCCTCGAGACTGGTTGTGCCATTACTCGGATTTACACGGTGCTCGGCTGGCCATGGATGGTAATGGTGGATGGCTTGACGGGCAGTGCTGCCCTTGTTCGCCGTGTCTGCGGAGGACTACTGAATCCTCTCATCCCAGTGCACCAGTGTTGCTCAGTGATGTGATGTGCGCCCTGGCTGCTCTACGAGCCGCTCTACATTCTGCTGTTCGTGTATTGGGGGACCGGCTGGCTCTGATTTCCCCTGTGGCACCATTGCTTGAACATGGACGCGCCCGGGAGCAGGACACTGTGTCTCATTTTGATACTGCCCTCTGTTGTTCCGCCTCTCCGGCTATCGCTGACACACTGCAGGCGCGAGACCCAATTGCAGCCAAGAGGCCGGCTGTGCTATCCTTGGGGCAGGCTACAGTTACAGGATGTGTGGTGTGGCTAGAGCAGCGTAGCTGGACGCCAAGTCTAGTTTCTCCTCCTGAGGTCCCTGGCGTATCTCGACTCCTCATCCTGATGCGACTCCTATTGACTGGGCTCGCCAATCCCGGAGGAACTCTACTGTGCATTATCCTTTATTATGCCACGGACTCCTGCATGGCTGTGTGTCGGATGGACCTTATGGATCGTCCCCTCGCTCGGATCTGGATATTTGGATTGCCTGCTTCCTTCAAGATGTCTACCGTGAGGCCGGACTCTGTCGCTGCCACATATCGCAGGGGGCAGGGTTGAGTGTGCCCCTCCATTATGTCGGGACTGCTTCACTTGTACTGCTGGGACACTGATTGACTGCCGGGGATACCGACTATGGGTATTGTATTGGTCGCGGGGTCTGGGTTCGGGCGGCCAGAATGAAACGTTATGGTGCTTTAGGGATATTTGCTGGCCCTCCTCCGATCTTCTGTGAATGACGTTTTTTCTTTCTCTTCTCTTTTTCTCTTTCTGTTCTAAATTTCGGGTTTGGTTCGTGGGCAACAGGCACGCAGCTTGGGGGGGGGTAGGCCGTAGCCTCCGCATACGTGCAGGGTGGGGGATGGGGGGTAGGGATTTTGTTTTAGTTTCAGTTTCTATGGGCCTTATTTCTCTTGTCTTTTTCCTTTCTCTCTTTTTCTTTCCTCTCTTTGGGTTGTCAGGTGCTTCGGGGTAGTATTACCTATTCTCTCCGCTGTCGATGTTGTAATTTTTGTGGATTTGGGTGTTCTGAGTCCGTGGGACGGGCGATGGCCAGCGTGTACTGTTTTATTGTGCTATTATCCTGATGGTCACTATCCTCTGTTGCTTTTAATTTTATTCCTCGTTTTGCTCATGACTCGCTGGTTCGTTGCCTGCCATCGCTTTCGGTGGATTGAATGCACCTGATCCTTCTTCTCTACAAAACTTTTAAAATTAACCTCATTCCTCCTGTGCCCGGTGGTCCCGATTTGATCTAGTCACGTCTTAGACAATTATCCTTTGTACATTCCCTGGGACTGCTGAGTTGAAATATCCGTACTTTATGTGCTATTGATTGCTCTCGAGGCCGGCCTGTATGGTTGTAGGCCCGTATTTGTACGCTTGCTATGCACAATAAAGGTTTTCAAAAATGTAAAAAAAAAAAACAAACAATGTACAGAAACACATCTCACTGCACCACCAAGTGATCCTTGAGAGATACAAAACCAGCTGCATCTGATTACACACTGGATGCTGGAGCTACTTAACAATGCTGTATAAAAAACACAAAGAGGATCTGGGTCAAGGGAGAAGGGTGAAACCAATCTCAATACAGTTAGGAGACAAAGGGAGTGTGGCCAATAGACAGTAACAGATGCGAAATAAACCATTGTCACAGTGACTCAAAATCATGAGCTCATCACAAGAACCATGTCAATTATCAAACAAGTGTCTGATAAAGTCAGGTTAGGTGAGACTGCTCAGAGGAAGAGGAGGCAAGACCAATCACAAAAGGGATGTTTAGGCTGAAGTGAACAGCTTTCAGGATTCACAGTTCACGTCACCATCAGTTTTGCCCAAAGAATATAGGAAGAGGAATACTGTCATTGAGGGCGCAAAAAACCACCATGAAGGTAACTACCAAAACCGAGGAGGGTAGTAGTACCACCTGAGGCCCAGCCATTTACATCTTCGTGTCTGAGAGATTATGAATGGCGAACAAGGCTGTTATCGCTACCAATTACATTCAGCATGTTTGTTGTTTAAAATATATGGTAAGAAGAAAAAGCAGGCCTCCAGCTCAGATGATAACCCTAATGCAGTGTTATATTTGTAAGAAAGAAAATAGTATAGTATCCAAAGATTTTCTTTAGAGTCTCCGCCGAATGCTGTGTTGCTAAATGAGGCTGCCTAGTATTGATTCAACCTATGCATCTTTATTCCTCCACCATACAATTCCTGTCGCTTGGTTTCACACTTGCAAATTCTTTATTACCCCTGCTTTCTCATTGTGATCGTTTTAATTTCTTTCTTCTTTTTTCTCACTTTTTATGCCTCATCCGCAAAAATGAGTGTCTGTGCTCACCATCTGCAGCCACCAGCACAAATTAGGCAATGCTCCAACGATTAAGCTACTACTGCTCCGCAGTGTGACTTTGTTTATAGAGGCAGTACTCCCTCTACAATGAGATACTCACTGTACTGGCAGCACTTGAGACTGAGTAGAGCCACATATACTGTCCAGCTTACGCTCACACTTTGGGTAGTCTACAGGCTGACTTGGTTGTTTAGTGCTATGTGATTAAGTCTCTTTTCGTTCTAGTTCTTGCAGTGCTGTTTGTCATAGGACTATAAGTAACAGGCGTCAGCAAAATTTGGTTTGCTCTTTGTATATCTTATCAAACAATTTGCTTCTAGGAGGGTATATCAAATGTGTTTCTGCCCGGGCCAGTTCTGCACCAAATAAAAAACAACCGAGCAGGAGTCGATGAGGGGTTCTACCTCCTCTATATAGGCAGAATATTAGCAGCACAAAAAAGATGAATGTTAATCCTCAATGGGGCCTGGAGAATTGAGGATGGAACAGCAACAGCTAAGACCATCTCAAAGTGAGGTAGAGTGGTGAGAGACAAAGGACTAATGTAAAAATATGTTTTGGGACAGAAAAGTCCTCTGCATGGTAAAGACGTGTACCCCTGCCCTGAGTGCACAACAGTATCGTTGTCTGGATCCCTAATGCTGATTTTCTGTCATAGACGAACACAGATCATGTATGCGTGCCATGGCATAGCCTGTCTCGTGGATTGCGGTCTTGTTGGACCTGGAGGGGTGGCCAAAGGGATACCCTCATAGTGGTGGAAGGCTACTGCCTTCACTAGGAGTTAAGCAGCCCAAGGGTGGTGGTAGCATACCGTGCGATGATCCACAGTAGTTACCAGGTCCTTTTTACCCTGAGTCATTGGAGTGATCTTACTAGCTCACTCACCTCTTTTTACATACTGCTACTGTTTTGAACTTACCCATGGCCTACATCAGGTTGAAGTGGAAGTGTGTACGTCGTAAAAATGTGCTGAGTGCATGTGAGCACGCAAGAGATACACTACACAGAGGGTTCAGTGATTCAGTAAAAATGGATTCAGCAGTAAACAAGCATACATTCATGATTAGTTAAACCAGTCCAGTAAATCTGTTAGGTTGTGATCTATTGTTTAAAATAAATTGCTTGATTTATTGTACATTGGATGTAATGTCTATATTCAGACAAAGTTGACGAAGTTGAATTTAAATTGAAATCACAAGAAGTGAAAAGTAGGAACATTTCCAGCACTCACAGACAAGAACATACCTCCAGATCTAAGAAAGTCAGTAGAAAGAGAGGCTTGCGATTTTACTGGAATGATGTTGGGATATTAAAAGGGCAGAACCAGTGCAAATTACAGTGAAATCAGATGTGATGTTTCCATGCATCCCCCAACATAGACTTTCTCATGAAGCTGAGTAAGAGATTACACCCATAATTGAAGAGATGGTGCAGTAAGGCATTTTAAAAGAGGTTTTGGGAAGTACTTGCAATTTGCTGATAATGGGCTTGCTCAAATTTAGTGGAAAATGGAAGATAGCTCAAGATTGGAGAAATAATAATTAATCCAGAGACAGGACCTTATACATTCAATTCAGATTAGGCACAATTCCAGTTGCCGAATTCACTATGAAGTGGCGCTCTGGTAATCAGACCACTAAAGAATGCCCGTCCTGTGGGAATACCAGTGAGAGCATCGCACACCTTATGTTTGCCTGCCCTGCTGACTACCGTATTAGATCGAGTTGGCTAGTGCCGATTTGCAAGAAGCTAGGCACTTCTAATCATTCTGATGCTCTCCGTATATTGAGAACAGATTCTGGAACCGAGTATATCTGTGCTGTTGCTAAGTTTCTGGGACAAGCCTGGACAATTAGGCACAGGGCTCCCTAAAAACTGACTTGGCGACAAAATGCATGCGCACTGAAAGATTAAGTTGACATGCTGCCTTTTGATTTAGATAATGAATTTCTTCATTTTATACTGACCCCCTGTTTTAAATTGTCTCTTTTAACCATATTGCCTATTTAGATAATGGTCACAAGCTTTACATTTTATTGATTCAGTGAGAATTGTGTTCCATGTTTTTATCTATTTGACATTTTTGTTTTAACATGCTCCAAATTTAACTGAGAAGAGAGATCTCTGTTATTAATTACTTGTGGGTTTCTAACGCGGTAGAATCGACTCCCAAAGGAGTATCTCTGCGCAGTAGACCGCTGGGGAACCCGTCCTGGCTTTCCCTGTGAGATGGTCCCTACTGGGTATCTCCAAGGTGAAACCAGGCATCCCCGGCATATGTGGGGGGCCGTTGTGGAGATGAGGCAAGCTAATGCCCAGAGTTGCTGAGTGTGATCCCTGGTTAGAGTAGGCATGAGATGAGAATTATCGAGTCCGCTGACCCTGGTCCACGACCCTGCCGCGTCAAGAATTGAACCCTGGTCCCGGGCTGTCCTCTGCTCTCGGGTCTGCCACCTCTAACCAGTGAGCCACACCACTCCACTATATACTTATACCCTTTTATCTATTTATGAATCTCTGGGTTTACACTGAATTTGTTACCAATTTTATGATATTTATATCGAAATAAAGGTTGATTGATTGATTGAAATATTAATGTGAGAGCAGTCTCATGTAGTCCCGTAGTGCCGAATCCAGCTGCTATTTTGTTTCAAATTCCAGCAGATGCAGAGTGGTTTACAGTAAATTATTTGCATTATGCATTTGTCTTAATTTCTCTAGAGGATGATAGTATCTTTTTGTGTTCAAATTTAAAAATAAAGTGCTGGTTTGGGCTAGGATGAAAAGTGCATTCTCAAACACAGCACAAGGAGACAAATATGTTCATCTTCCCTTTACATTCCTTGCACCTCAGACTGAAGCCAGCATCCTCATTAAACAAATGTGATACGTATTTGGAACCCATAAATCACAGTGATCCTCGTGTAGGTAGGTTCCCGAGCCGCTGTGGAATGGCACTTGATAACCAACTTATGAGAAAGTGAGTTTCATTACGAACTATTGACTCCTCACACTGATGACTGCTGCAGCTTAACCTTGGCAGCGGAACCAGACTTATAAAATTCAAGATGGGAGCCGCTCTCAAGGGCGCTTAATTCTTACTGATCCCCGAATGTCATCCAGGAAATCTAGGGGCATATTACCAAGCAATAGCGATAATTATCGCTATTGCTTGGTTAGAGACAAATATTTACCGCAGCGCTGCGGCGATTTTTACCGCAAATAAACCTTGTTATTACCAAGGTTTAACGCAAATGCGGTAAAAATCGCCGCAAAGCATGAATATCGCTGAAAAGTCAGCGATATTCATGCATTAGCGAGCTAATGCTCTTAGCCATGTTATCCACCTCCCATTGGATAACATGGCTAAGAACTGCTCAGGGCAGGTGTTAGCTTATGGAGATATTCCGGCTTAGCGCGAATATCTCCAAAAGTTGGTAATAGGAGATAGCGATGTTAGCAACTGTTTTCAGTCTCTAACATCTTGGCACGCCCATTTTGCATCTCATTAGTGATAAATATCACTGACATGCAAAGTGGGGCCCAAGACTGTCGCTATCTCCTACTAGCTGTCGCTAACTGGTGTTAGCGGCAGCTAGGTAATAGGGAGATAATTTTATCTCCGCTTTCCTGGCTTTTAAAGCCAAAAAAGCGGAGATAAACCCCCTTGATAATATGCCCCTAGCCTCACGCAGCCTTGGCGTTTACCATTGCTGAACGTTTCAAGCATCAGGATTCAAGCAAGCCGGGCCGAAGACGGCTGAAATGCCAGAAACCGGTCCCCGGTAGCTTGTTTCCTTCCCAGTGTAAGAATTGGCTTTTGTAGTTTGGTTTGCCCTGTTCCCATCATGCACTGGGACAGGAACAGACTAATTTGCATACAGCCAGGTTCTGAAACTGGGATGGTGCAGTGAGCTAAAAAACGGTGTTGGATCTAGCCCTGATCTCTTGACTGGGTGAGAGTATTCTGTTTAATTCAGAGACTCTGTCCCTCACCACCCCTTTTTGTAAATATTTTTGTCCACCCTAAGCGTGGAAGGGTATACTCAGATGTGAGTCCCTTGCTCATTGCACCATCAGGATTCAAGCAAGCCGGGCCGAAGACGGCTGAAATGCCAGAAACCGGTCCCCGGTAGCTTGTTTCCTTCCCAGTGTAAGAATTGGCTTTTGTAGTTTGGTTTGCCCTGTTCCCATCATGCACTGGGACAGGAACAGACTAATTTGCATACAGCCAGGTTCTGAAACTGGGATGGTGCAGTGAGCTAAAAAACGGTGTTGGATCTAGCCCTGATCTCTTGACTGGGTGAGAGTATTCTGTTTAATTCAGAGACTCTGTCCCTCACCACCCCTTTTTGTAAATATTTTTGTCCACCCTAAGCGTGGAAGGGTATACTCAGATGTGAGTCCCTTGCTCATTGCACCATCAGGATTCAAGCAAGCCGGGCCGAAGACGGCTGAAATGCCAGAAACCGGTCCCCGGTAGCTTGTTTCCTTCCCAGTGTAAGAATTGGCTTTTGTAGTTTGGTTTGCCCTGTTCCCATCAAGCACTGGGACAGGAACAGACTAATTTGCATACAGCCAGGTTCTGAAACTGGGATGGTGCAGTGAGCTAAAAAACGGTGTTGGATCTAGCCCTGATCTCTTGACTGGGTGAGAGTATTCTGTTTAATTCAGAGACTCTGTCCCTCACCACCCCTTTTTGTAAATATTTTTGTCCACCCTAAGCGTGGAAGGGTATACTCAGATGTGAGTCCCTTGCTCATTGCACCATCAGGATTCAAGCAAGCCGGGCCGAAGACGGCTGAAATGCCAGAAACCGGTCCCCGGTAGCTTGTTTCCTTCCCAGTGTAAGAATTGGCTTTTGTAGTTTGGTTTGCCCTGTTCCCATCATGCACTGGGACAGGAACAGACTAATTTGCATACAGCCAGGTTCTGAAACTGGGATGGTGCAGTGAGCTAAAAAACGGTGTTGGATCTAGCCCTGATCTCTTGACTGGGTGAGAGTATTCTGTTTAATTCAGAGACTCTGTCCCTCACCACCCCTTTTTGTAAATATTTTTGTCCACCCTAAGCGTGGAAGGGTATACTCAGATGTGAGTCCCTTGCTCATTGCACCATCAGGATTCAAGCAAGCCGGGCCGAAGACGGCTGAAATGCCAGAAACCGGTCCCCGGTAGCTTGTTTCCTTCCCAGTGTAAGAATTGGCTTTTGTAGTTTGGTTTGCCCTGTTCCCATCATGCACTGGGACAGGAACAGACTAATTTGCATACAGCCAGGATCTAAAACTGGGATGGTGCAGTGAGCTAAAAAACGGTGTTGGATCGAGCCCTGATCTCTTGACTGGGTGAGAGTATTCTGTTTAATTCAGAGACTCTGTCCCTCACCACCCCTTTTTGTAAATATTTTTGTCCACCCTAAGCGTGGAAGGGTATACTCAGATGTGAGTCCCTTGCTCATTGCACCATCAGGATTCAAGCAAGCCGGGCCGAAGACGGCTGAAATGCCAGAAATCGGTCCCCGGTAGCTTGTTTCCTTCCCAGTGTAAGAATTGGCTTTTGTAGTTTGGTTTGCCCTGTTCCCATCATGCACTGGGACAGGAACAGACTAATTTGCATACAGCCAGGTTCTGAAACTGGGATGGTGCAGTGAGCTAAAAAACGGTGTTGGATCTAGCCCTGATCTCTTGACTGGGTGAGAGTATTCTGTTTAATTCAGAGACTCTGTCCCTCACCACCCCTTTTTGTAAATATTTTTGTCCACCCTAAGCGTGGAAGGGTATACTCAGATGTGAGTCCCTTGCTCATTGCACCATCAGGATTCAAGCAAGCCGGGCCGAAGACGGCTGAAATGCCAGAAACCGGTCCCCGGTAGCTTGTTTCCTTCCCAGTGTAAGAATTGGCTTTTGTAGTTTGGTTTGCCCTGTTCCCTTCATGCACTGGGACAGGAACAGACTAATTTGCATACAGCCAGGTTCTGAAACTGGGATGGTGCAGTGAGCTAAAAAACGGTGTTGGATCTAGCCCTGATCTCTTGACTGGGTGAGAGTATTCTGTTTAATTCAGAGACTCTGTCCCTCACCACCCCTTTTTGTAAATATTTTTGTCCACCCTAAGCGTGGAAGGGTATACTCAGATGTGAGTCCCTTGCTCATTGCACCATCAGGATTCAAGCAAGCCGGGCCGAAGACGGCTGAAATGCCAGAAACCGGTCCCCGGTAGCTTGTTTCCTTCCCAGTGTAAGAATTGGCTTTTGTAGTTTGGTTTGCCCTGTTCCCATCATGCACTGGGACAGGAACAGACTAATTTGCATACAGCCAGGTTCTGAAACTGGGATGGTGCAGTGAGCTAAAAAACGGTGTTGGATCTAGCCCTGATCTCTTGACTGGGTGAGAGTATTCTGTTTAATTCAGAGACTCTGTCCCTCACCACCCCTTTTTGTAAATATTTTTGTCCACCCTAAGCGTGGAAGGGTATACTCAGATGTGAGTCCCTTGCTCATTGCACCATCAGGATTCAAGCAAGCCGGGCCGAAGACGGCTGAAATGCCAGAAACCGGTCCCCGGTAGCTTGTTTCCTTCCCAGTGTAAGAATTGGCTTTTGTAGTTTGGTTTGCCCTGTTCCCATCATGCACTGGGACAGGAACAGACTAATTTGCATACAGCCAGGTTCTGAAACTGGGATGGTGCAGTGAGCTAAAAAACGGTGTTGGATCGAGCCCTGATCTCTTGACTGGGTGAGAGTATTCTGTTTAATTCAGAGACTCTGTCCCTCACCACCCCTTTTTGTAAATATTTTTGTCCACCCTAAGCGTGGAAGGGTATACTCAGATGTGAGTCCCTTGCTCATTGCACCATCAGGATTCAAGCAAGCCGGGCCGAAGACGGCTGAAATGCCAGAAACCGGTCCCCGGTAGCTTGTTTCCTTCCCAGTGTAAGAATTGGCTTTTGTAGTTTGGTTTGCCCTGTTCCCATCATGCACTGGGACAGGAACAGACTAATTTGCATACAGCCAGGTTCTGAAACTGGGATGGTGCAGTGAGCTAAAAAACGGTGTTGGATCTAGCCCTGATCTCTTGACTGGGTGAGAGTATTCTGTTTAATTCAGAGACTCTGTCCCTCACCACCCCTTTTTGTAAATATGAACGTTTCAAGCAGGGCTTGCAGTAATTATACCAGGGAAGGTCTCGTCTATTTTGAGCCTACCCAGAGGTTAACGAAAAAGGATTTGAAATAGGATTCTCACCTCCTGAATAGAGGTGGTGGTATCGAGCACGGCCTGGTCAAAACCATTCGAATGTTATCCTAATGGCGGTGATACTTCTGAGCCACTCATACCGTATTAAGGACACCAAACTTGGCTTTCCCTCCTCATTCAAACAGTCTGCCTCCCGTCACAAATGTGATGGGTTGATGGTGAGGATTGTTTACTTGTCTTTTCTTGGAAGCCCAGGCATTATATATCTCCTCACTTCCTGTTGACAACACAGGTGCCAGGCATACATGAACACAGGGCAGGGGCGGCCTTAGGCATCTGCAAGCTGTGCACCTGCACAGGGCCGCCAAACCCCAGGGGCCGCCACACCAATATATATCTCTAATATAATAATCCTCTGAGGATGGATAAATATTTGCGTGGCAGCTCCTGGCAGGGATTTGGCAGCCTCCGGCTCTGTTCCACTTCCAAACATCCTGACCCCATCCCCCCCCCCTTCACTGGCCTCCGTGCCTGCGTTCCTACCTACGCTCCCTGCCCAGGGCCGCCTAGAGCCGCCCCTGCACAGGGAAAGAATGAATGACGGATAAAATTGCAGTGCAACCTTTCAAGCTCTTGGCCTCCTCTATCCAGCTAACTCTCGAAGCCAGGTAGGAAGGCACGGTAAGAATGTTTCTGGTTTCCAGGAATCATAGGCACTGTTTAAATGTGGCCTCAAAATAACATGTCAATGCATGGAATTTCCATCAATTAAGCTGCCTAAGACAATGTGTGTATTCTTTGTATGTGACTCACTGCAAGTTGTTTATCTGTGCGACAGAGTGGAATAATTCCGCCGCTCGCGGAACTCCTCCGAATCTTGCAGAGTTTTTAGGTAACTTTGCAGAGTTCTGCAGAGTAAAACTCTGCGAGGTCCGCCCACCCCTAATCAAAAGTAAATTGTTGAGAGGTACAGCTGAAATGAGATTTTATTTGAAAGAAGAGACTGTGATTAAAAAGTCACAAATACCTCTTAGTCTTAGAATTTGGAAAGAACACGAAAGAAGTGTATGTGTGTGATACACCTGAAGCGTAGTGAGTATGATATACTAGCCATAGCTGAAAATAGTGTGTGTACATATTAGTATATTATAGATATGTTCTATGGGCTAAGTAGTATTAATATTATGTTTTGAGACATTTATCATACTTTTTTTTTTGTAAAATCTTTATTTTTAAGTAACAGAGACAAGACAAAGCAGCGGAAACCCGCACATCACCCCTCACAGGAAGCACAATCAAAAGCAATTAGGAATGGCGACTCATAAGTCCAAGGCTACAAACGAACAGGCAGCAGGTCAGTGCCATCGGGCATTGGAGCAAAGCGGCAGGAGCAGTGTGCTAAAAGTCCACCTTCGCTTAGTGTAGCCATAGGAAGTAACTGACGATGCCCATGAGGGTATTCTGTCCAAATTAAGAGGCTTTCGCCCTCCGTGGGGGCACCGCAACAACAAAGAACAAAACTCCATGAACCCCACCCCACCTCCCCTCCCCTCCCACCCCCCCTAGGGGTGGTGACCTCAGCAACTTCATTCATACTCATGGATCCATTATTAAACCTGAAATAGGTGGAGCGAACGTATGGAGGATGGGCAAACCGCAGAGGGCAGGCCTTTGGTGAGAAAGCGAACCAGGGGACCCCAACGGAATTGGAAGTTCTTAAAATTTCCCAGGAAGATGTCCGCCACTCTCTCCATGCTAAGCAGTTTCCATAGCCTTACGTGCCATAAGGAGATCGCCGGTGCCTCAGTGTTTTTCCAGGCGGCGGCCAGAGTAAGCTTAGCGGCTCCAAGACAGAGCCACAGAATCTGTTTATCCGTGCGTGTCTGATACTCAAGGACTGGGTCCCGGAGTCCCAACAAAACATAAGCCATATTGTCCGCCACCGGATAACCAAGTATATCCTTAATATGTGAGAGGATCTCCTCCCAGTACGGTCTGATAACTGGGCAATCCCACCAAATGTGGCGGAAGTCCCCAAGCAGACCGCAGCCCCTCCAGCACCTGTCAGAGGCGGCCGGGAATATGCAATGGAGTCTGGCCGGGTACAGATACCAGTCCATGAGCGTCTTAAGATGGGCCTCCCTCAGGTCTAGCGAGTGATTATAAGTAGAGATATCGCGCCATAGCGCCGACCATTCCCTGTCCGAGATATCCCGTCCCAGGAGCTCCTCCCAATGTCCCATGTAGCGGGGACGAGGTGACATCGCCGAGGTAAGTAGAAGCTGATAAATAAAGGAGATGACTCCTTTCATGGCGGAGGTCCGGAGTATGAAAGCTTCAAAGGGCGAAGGAGGTCTTGTGGCTGCATCAAGGACTTCAGGCGACGTGGCCCAATGGAGCAGCTGGATATGGTGATACCGTTCCGACGGTGGGACACCATAGTCCCTCATGTAATTGTCAAAGGAGAGGGGAGCATGACCGTGAAATAGGTGGGTCAAAGCTCTGCAGCCTCCCTCCCTCCACACCCTGAAGGGCCCATCCTGTAGCGCCGGCAAAAAAGCCGGCGAAGTGTATGGGCGTGAACGGGGAAGGAAACGTGGTCCAATGGTCATCAGCGGCCAGCGAGTCCCAGACCTTCAGGGTGGTACCAGTCGGGGTACTAATGTAGGCGTTCGGGGGCCTGTCTTTCTTGGGTTTCCAGGCCAGGTCCCAAATTGATCTACCAGCGACACTCCTATCCATGTGTAACCAGTTTTTCTCTGATGTTTGTTGGGACCATTCCACCAGCACTCGTAGTTGTGCCGCTTTATAATACAAATGTAGATCCAGAAGGCCTCCCCCCCCCCCCCCCCCCTCCCCTCGAGGTCGCCGCAAAACCGTGAAGGAAAATCTCGCCCGGCCCCCCTGCCAGACAAACCGGAGCAACTGCGTCTTAAGGCGTCGAAAGAAGTCCCCGTCTAGGGGGATAGGGAGTGCCTGAAAAAGATACAAGTATTTAGGGAGGAGAACCATCTTAATGGCATGGATGCTGCCCAACCACGACAGGTACTTGGGCTTCTACCGTTCCAAGTCTGCTCGAGTCTTTGTCAATAACGGTGGGAAATTTGCCGAGAGCAACTTTCCAATTGTGGGCGTCAGATGGACCCCCAAGTAAACGATGGAGCCGGAAGCCCATTCCAACGGAGTTAAAGGCCGCACCCGCTCCACCTCGGCAGGCGAAAGCGTAAGGTTTAGTACATAGGATTTGTCATAATTGACCTTGAAGCCGGCCACCTCCTCAAAACGCAACAGGACCTCCCGGGCACAAGGCAGAGATTGTCCTGGATCCATGATAGAAAGCAGGACATCATCCGCAAAGAGTGTGATTTTATGCTGCTCCCCAGTAAAGGGAAGGCCTCGGATCCCTTCATGCTCTCGCACCCCAATCGCCAGTGGCTCAATGCTCAAAGCAAAGAGCAGGGGGGAGAGAGGGCAGCCCTGCCTGGTGCCGCGGGAATGTGGGAAGACCTCCGACATGTGGCCGTTCACCGCCACCCTAGAGCGGGGGCTGCAGTAATTCGCTTTAACCATGGAGATAAATTTGTCTGAGAAACCGAAGGCTGCCAGGGTATTGAACAGGAAGCCCCAATTCACGCGGTCGAAAGCTTTTTCAGCGTCAAGGCCCACGAGGACCACCGGGATACGAAACCTGTCAGCTTTTTCTATCAGGTGTACCACCCGCCTAGTGTTGTCATGTGTCTGACGCCCCTTAATAAATCCGGATTGATCCGGGTGTATGAGTGCTGGCATTAAATCCTGCAGCCTGCGCGCAATGATCGAGGAATAGAGTTTGGCATCGATGTTGAGAAGGGCAATCGGGCGAAATGAGGAGCAGAGGGCGGGGTCCTTCCCCGGTTTAGGCAAGATCGAAATCACAGCTTCCGCGAGGGAGCCCGTGGAGACGCCAGAGTCAGCCATATCATTAAAAAGGGAGGCTAGAAAGTCGCACACCTCAGAGGAATATGTCTTGTAAAAAAGAGCGGTGTAGCCATCCGGACCCGGCGCCTTGTGGAGTTTCAGGTCCTTAATGGCATCAAGCACCTCGCCACCAGTAATCGGGGCCTCCAGTAGCTCGTTCCATTCCTTAGACACCTGTGGAATAGGCATATCCCGCAAGTATTCCCGTTGGTCATCGGCATCGAGGGCCTCCCCTGCATAAAGTTCCGCATAGAAGCGGCCAAAGATGGCAGCCTTAGTTTCGTCACGGAACTGTAGCTCACCCGCCGAATCACGAACCCCCCCAATATACTCCCGTTCCCTCTTGTCCCACAATTGACGAGCCAGGTGTCTCCCCACCTTATTCCCGTGAGAATACGACAGGCGTCGAAGCCTCAACAATGTAAACTCCGCCCTATTATTGTAGTGGGCCCTCAGTTTCCCCCGGACCGCCGTCAATGGGCGGAGGGTCAACCTCGAAGGGTTAGGTTTGTGGGCCTGCTCAAGTACCGCCAGTTCGGTCTCCAGCTCCTCCCGTTCCCGGCGTCACAGTTTATTATGGCGAGCATTAAGAGCTAAGCAAGTGCCCCTGATTGACGCCTTAAAGGCGTCCCAGGTGATGGAGATCGGAGTATCGGACACCGGGTTGAGCGTGAAAAAATCCCGAATAGCCTTCCGCAGCTCCTTATTTGAAAAGTCGTCCCTGATCACCGATGCCGGGAAATACCACTTCCGCTGCCCATCACCAACCGGTGACCAGCGCAGATTGAGCACGAGCAGACTATGGTCGGAAACTGATAGCGGAAAAATTCTAGAGTCGAGGACATCTCCCCTAAGAGCCTGACTTAGAAAGATGTGGTCCAGGCGCGAGTAGGAGTGGTGAACATGGGAGAAAAAGGTGTAATCTCGGGACAGGGGATGTAAGGAACGCCAGCCATCAAGTAAGCCCAGCTCCCCAACCAACCGTTGCGTTTCAGCAGAAAACAGGCCTATATCGGCTCTACGGGCACCGGAGCTATCCATCTCTCTATTCCACACCAAATTAAAGTCCCCCATCAAGAACAAGTGTCCTTCAGCAAAGTCTCCCTCCTTCTGCAACAAGCCCTGGATGAAGCCATTCTGACCAGCATTAGGGGCATACACCACCACAAAGGAGCACAGCCTCCCATGAACAAGTCCTTTCACCATCAACCAGCATCCCTCCCTATCCCCACGTACATCCATAGGCTGAAATTGCAGGGCTGCCCGGAAGAGAAGGGCCACCCCCCTATGCTTCGTGGAGGCAGATGATCTATATATGAGGGGGAAAGATTTATGCCGGAGGTGCATCTCATCCTTACGCGCCAGGTGAGTCTCCTGGAGGCCCACAACATCTAGCTGGTGATCACTCACATACTTCCACATCTTCTGATGCTTCTGCGGGGAGTTCAAGCCCTTGACATTCCATGTCCCAATGCTAAGAGGCATCATTAAACAACAGGACCGCTCTGGCTATAATCACACCACCCCCCCCCACCCACGCCCCCACAACCAGCCACCATAGACAATGCAAGGGGGCATCCCAGAAGGCCCTCCCAGCACCCCACAGCCCAACAGCACAGGCATAGAATCCTCGAGTCTAGCCCCATCCCATCAGCACACACAGCAACCTTTTGCCAGAGTACCAGACTCTCACTCAACCACTCACCCCTGTCACCACCACTACCCCTGCCCCCCCTCCCCCACAACTCCCCAACAAACCCCCTTAACACCACCACCCCCCCCCTAAGAGGAACCCCATAGAAAAAGCATAGAAGAACAATGTCCTGAACAAGACCAGAACAGAGAGGGCAGTGGTCTCCTCCGGGGGGCGAGGACGGGACACCACATGGTGCGCCCCGTGAACAACGTACCGGGGTGTCTTCCCAAAAAGTACAAGTTTACCCACGGTACCTGCAGGGCCGTGTCCCTCCAGTGCCAAGCGACCGTGGTCTCAGGGCTCATGCCGCCCTGGAGCTATGCTGTGAGGAGGCCTCCGTGGCGAGGCCACTGAAGCCACCGCCGCCCCTCTTTCCTGTAGACTGGTCGTTTGATCAGGCCTCCTCCGCTCCGACTCCCGGCCCACTCTCTGCCACGAGGAGGACCGCCGTCTCCTCCGAGATGGTGAGCCACTGCTCTCCGGGGGGGAGGCCGTGTCGTCTAAGCCCAAGAGATCCTTTGCCACCTGAAGTGATCGAATCTGTGCCAGTCTATTCTGCCACCGAAAAATAATACGCAAGGGGTGGCCCCAGGAGTAGGAGATGTTATGGTCCCGGAGGAAGGCGGTTACAGGGCGAAACTCGCGCCTTTTTTGGAGGGTCGACGCTGCCAGATCTTGATACAGTTGGGGATGGTGCTCCCGGAATTGCAACGAAGGAGTCTCCCGTGCCTTCCGGAGAATGCGTTCCTTCAATTGGAAGTCATGGACGCAGACCAATATGTCGGGGGTGGTCCCCCACCGCGCCTAGGCAGACCCACCCTGTGGACCCTGTCCATCTTGATGTCCTGTAGGTCCTCATCATCCAGGATTTGTAAGAAGAGTGCCAAAACGTATCCCCTCAGATCACCTGACTCCCCGTCCCATGGAACTGCACGTATGCGAATGTTGTTCCGGCGGGAACGATTCTCCAAGTCCTCCGCATGCGCTTGAAGATCCAGGTTCTGCTCTGTAAGCCGGATCACGTCCTGTTGCAATAGGTGGACATCATTAGCCACACTTAGGTCGTGGTCCTCCAGGGTGGCAACCCGCTCTCCGATACCATCCACGTCCCGCCTCACCTTGCGGAGGTCTGAGGCCAGCTGAGAGTGTAGCTCCGAGATATCTTCCTTAATGGAGGCAAAGAGCTCCGTCATAAAGGCTTTGGTGGCAGGAGCCTCATCGTCCGTCGATTTAGGCGAGGTGCTAGGCCCGGGGGACGCCGGTTGCTGGGCCCCCCTGGAAGAACCATCTTTATTAGGCTTCCCTTTCGGCCGTGTAGAAGACATCTCGGCGCCCCTAGTCATCCGGGTATTCAGATTGAGAGTTTCCGTGCACCACCCCGGTGGCACCGCAGGCTGGGCACCGCTCCGCACCCACTAAATCTGATCTAGGAGTAGGCAGTCTCCTTCGATGGGTCAACAGTGCAGTTCGTGCTACCCACGGGTACACTCGGGCACAACGGGCTACCCAGAGCGCTTGTCCACCACCGCAAGACTGGGCCGCAATGACACCCCAGAGCCACAGGGGAAAGAGCTTCCAGTGCATCACCCGGGGGGAGGGGGCCCCCAGAGCGCGACCCGTCGGTAAGCCCACCAAACAGCCGGGTTGCCGTCCCCCAAAGTCACTAACCCCAACCTGGCGATGTCTTCACAGCTTTTATTTAAACACTGACCTCCATCAATCCAAGCCCGCGGCGTGCAAAGCGTCCCCGAGGGCCGATCACCTGCAGGCCTCCTCCGATGGCAAAAGCTCTCCATAGGGCCACAGCAGCAGGCCCGGCGCCGATCACAGAACCCCGCAGCCCAATGGCGGCAATCAGCAATCGCTCAGCCCGCCCGCCACAGTCGGGGAAGGGCGGTGCACCTACGATCTCTGCAGTCCCAAGAGGCGGCGCAGGTCCCCGCGGCCCCCCACAGCAAAGCAGCTCCGCCCTCCGAGCAGGGGATGGAGGGAGCGGGGCGCCGCTCCAGGGTCCAGCGCACTGTAGGTCCGGCAGAGCAATGGGCACCAAGGGATCCTTCTCTCCGTCTGGGACCAGGTCTCAGTTCAGGCCGTAGCAGCCCAGAAGGCCCGATGCAACTCCCCCTCTAGGCCTTAGCACGCACAGAAGCCCCGACCTCGAGTAGGGACGCGTGCCGAAGTACGGCAGTACAGGCCGGGCGTCCTCGCTGCTCCCGCCTCTCTCAGGCGGCACAAGGCTCCCCACCGTCCGGTCTCCACTCACCGGCAGGGCTGCAGGAGCTCTCCCCCGCCGACAGGACCCAGGAGCTCCAACTTCGCCTAGTCAAGCCGGCACCCCACCGGGCCGATCCCTCCGACAGGCTCACCGCAGCTGGGATCAGGACCGCACTCGGCGCCGGGCAGACCGCTCCAACGACCCCAGGCGCTCTAGGCAGCAGTGCGGGACCTCCAGGAATCCCGGGCAGACGCCGGGAAGTAGGTTGCGTGGGCTCAGAGGTCCGACATCCAAGACACTGCTACCCGGGCCGGCGCGGCTGCAAGCGCGCCGGAGCCCAAATCTCCGCCAGACACTGCCGCCGCTGCGGCCAGATCCACACTTGCCGCACGGTAGGCCGCAACAGCGAATGTCTTCTTTCCACTTCCCCGCTGGCAGCACGGGACTACGGGGCACCCCGAATGAAAGCTGGCACTCAGGCAATGCAGGGGGATGGAAGGCTGACCCCCAAGACGGTGCTTTACAATGCTATTTTCCTGATAGCGCCGGAGGGACTCGAAAACATGTCTCACTCCGTCGCCATCTTGGACACGCGCCCCCCATTTATCATACTTTTAACAAAACTGATTCTTGTAGTCTTCATCAAGGTTGGGCAAGTTCTTCTTATTTTGCTTAGTGTTCCCCACGAGGTATCATATTAATAGTTTGAGTGGCGTGCTTTATGGAAGAGTGAAGACAGAACCTTTAGGTCAACAGATATTAGTTGTGTTTGGTATTTTAATTTCTCCTGTAGACATTGCTTTAAATGATGCAACAATTAAAGAATTATCAGCTTTCATAGAATATTTGGCAGGTAACACAGCAAGTGTTTTAGCTAGGGTTCATGAAGAGATGTTTGCAATTAGATTATTAGTGATTACAAATTATCTAGCTTTAGATATGCATTTGCTAAAAAAAAATTAGGAATCTACCACATGGTGAAGGAACAGCAATGTTGTACTTATGTTCAAGATAATATTGAGGATATCAACAAATATATTAACACTTTACTAACATTGTGAGTAAGTTCAACCTTTAGGAGAGCCTGGAGTTTGGGAAAAGATTGGTTTATGGATGAAAGGGCTAGGCAATAATAATTTACTAATGAAGATTACTGTTTCACTATCAATAATAATAGTAGTGATAATGAGTATATGACATTTAGGTTTTGTGAAACAATTTGTGTTAGGGGTCTAGGTGTAATCCTAGGAACAAGAAGAAGAAGATGATGAAATGCCTGACGAAGAAAGAGACTCTTCTTGATGAACAGAATGGAAAGCTCCATGACATTTTGAAAGCATTACGGAAGAAAGATGTGTTGACATCAATGATGATAACTAAGTTGTAAATGTTTGATAGCATGGTAGTTGTCATTACCAAAGGGGGATTGCGTGAGCTGATATTCATATTAGAAATATAATGCCTAATTTAGATTGGCCTTGGTTGACATGACGAGGCCGCATCAGACCGCAGTATTTAAAAGAGAGGTTGTTTATTTGTGTGCACCAGCCCTGCACGTTCACATTTTCACTCAGTTTGCCGAATATCATTTTAATTCCACTGCAAACCAAGTCCCTGGTTGCATGTAAGAAATAGCTTTTCATTAGTGTCCCCAGTAAAGGATGTTCTAAACATTTTTTATTTTTTGATAATCAATTTTATTGATTTTTGAGAAAGAAAATTTACAAAAGAAAAATAAATTAACATTCACATTAACATTGCAGCACAGGTCATCATCATAATTGGCTTCGCAGAACATGTCCGTATGGTCAGCGCTTATACATGCATAGAAACTACAAACCACACTTCTTATCCAGTGTTGCCAAGGAGAATGTACAGACATAGAGATTTTGTCAACCTAGTTGTTGCATGGATTTGCCCCATATCCTTTCATGTTTCTTTGGGCAACTTTTGCCTATGAACAGGGGTTTCTCTTGGGCAGCACACCAGTCCACCCCTCGGCGCCATGTAGATATTCTCGGGTGGCCAGATTGTGACCATGTCGCTGCAATATTGCGCTTGGCCACCATGGTGGCTGTTCTAAGGAACAGTTTGTCCGCCCAGGACCCATCTAGGCTATCCATAACTCCCAGGATAAGGTGTAGTGGGTTGTGGGGCACCTGCCAACATAGGACAGTTGTAAGTTCAGATTCTACCCTACCCTACTCCAGAATGTGGTGATTCGGAGACAGGACAAAACCATGTGAAAGAAGTCTGCTGAAAGCTGAAAGTTGCCCATAGTGTTTAGACTCTGGTGAAGTGCGTAGGCCTACCTTATGAAGACGCTCGGGGGTAAGATATGCGGTATGCAAGTAGTTTAGCTGAATTAGTTGGAGTTTCGCGGAAGTGGTAATAGTCTTGGGGGCAATAAGGGCATCCTCCAATCTTCGTCCTCCAAGGGGCCCAACCATTCCTGCCATCTGTGTTGGATTGAGTCGAGTGATGCAGGGCCATTGTTAGTTAGGGTGCGGTATATCTGTGATACCCCTCCCTTACCCAGGTTTCCCCTCTGGAGGGCTAAACTCAGGGAACGCGGCGTGAGAAGGTGGCTTGGTATATGCTGTCCACCAATTAAAGTTGGCACCCTGTACCAGTCCACACAACCCTTATGATGTATGAGGTCAAAGATAAACTTTAGAAAGCTATCCTAGTGGTAGCTGTGGAGAGCAGCATTCAGGCTTAATCTTGAAGGAATGTTAATCAGCTTGCTTTACCAGAATAACACCTCCTAAATGACTAAGTGAAAGGAGAACCACACAGTAGTTATATAAAAATATGTATTAATTAATATAACACTCTCCACTAGACTCTATATGAATACTAGGGCACAAAGTACACAATACTGAATCAATAGAAAATTCATAAATAGCAAATTATACTGCGGGCTCCAGGGGGAGACCGAACCATATACTAAACAAAATTGTATAACAACAACGACTTCACTAGACACAGTGCCTAGAGCACGTAGAATCGCTGGGACCCCAAGGAACCACCCAGAGGAGTGATACAAGGAGCCCACGGAGGACGGGTGCAATGAGGGAACATAGCCGCGTGCTCCGTACAACTCTATAGGAAAGTCACGGTTACATTTTAAGGACACTTCTACGAGGACTTTGAGCAAACCCTTTGGAACATAGGAGGTTCTAAGGCCAACCCACCAGTGAGTACTGATGTACCTGTGTTACCTATCCCAAAGGAGCCGGGTGCATAGGGGTCAAGTGGTGTCAGAAACCTTTGTTGTTTCAATGGAGAGTTGCAAAGAAGTACTGCTGCCAGGAGGGCGAAGAGTGTCCGGTGGAATGCAAGCCTGGATTTGGAGTTAGAAGAACCTGAAAGCAGAGGGGACAGAGCCTGGGCCACTTCAGGTGACCAGGGGCTCAGCAGCCGAATGCCCACTGATGCCCACCGATGTTGGGAATAGGGTTGCTTGACTCTGCAGCCACGGCGACCAGGAGACATCGAGGACAATCAGAAGAGTTGAGCTGTCCCATGTAGCATGTCGACTGCTGAGGGGTCTATGTCTGGCTGGAGCACCACCAAGCCTTGGCAAATGCAATCCACGCGGTCAGAGGAAACAGGTTACCATGTGGACCAGCAACGTCCAGGGGACTCTCCAAGCAATGGCACGTCTGGAGCAACCAGGTAAGCCCAAGAACAAACAAGGTGACCCTTGCCAGGATCCCCAGGCCAATGGACCAGGGATCGTGAGGAGGCCTCAAGCAAGTTTGCAAAGTACCAGCCCACAGGACACTCGGTGAGTGGAGGCTGGAAATCTTCGGTGCAAATACTGTTCGGGGTCAGGACTACAAGGAGACCAATGCACAAGCTTGGGAATCGTCAACGAGCATATGCAAATGTACGCGGTACACAGGGGTTTGGGTTGCACGTCCCACGAGGGATACTGGTCTCAGAATCGCTGAGAGGTCAGATCGACCTCAGGGACCTTCAGAAACCCACCTCCTGTGTTGCTGAAATCTTCAGGAGCTCGGGAGAAGCAAACCGGTCAGATGCATTTAGGTGCCTGCTTGTGCAGGGGAGTAACTCCTTTACTCCAAGGGAGATTCTTCAATTGTCCAGAGTCGTGCAGGCAGTTGAAGTACTTGGTTTCTTCTTAGCAGAATCTTTTCCAGATAAAATCTAAAGTCCTGTAGTCAGGTAACCCACTTTATACCCATGGGAAGAAGTTGGATGGGTTCTGTGGGCCCTCCTAGGGGAGGGGCAGGACAGAGGGGTGGCTACACCCATGTCCTTTGTCCAGTTTTAATCCAGAGCAGGAGCCAATGGCTCCCAGAACTGGTTTGAGCTGGACTATGCACCCACCTAGCCCCAATACACTAAACCCTGTCTGGGAGGTGGTTAGACCTCCCTGTGACAGGATGCCTATTATCATGCCTTCCTCTGCTCGAGCTTGGCTCAGCAGCAGGAGAGCAGAATCGTGTCTGTGGCTGGCAGCATCCATTCTGTACTGCCCAGGCTGTGAAAGCTGGTACAGAGTAGGCCGGTGACCCACAGTAGTGGTACTAGAAGGGTGGAATCATACCTCCACACCAGTTACTGTTAGCATTTACCACAAGGTTATAATGCACTTAAACATATACGTCTGGCAGCATCATAGACAAGCCCGGAGAATGGTCTCCGAAGGCTGCTCTCAAATAAAACCCAGCACCATGCCTTTAGGATCGATAAGGCCTGCCATAGGGTGACTGACAGGTTTTTAAGTGTAGTGATTTAGATAGATATAGTGAACCTATATCTTAAGTAAGTGGTGCAAGCACCAGCTTACACAGTCCTGTTGTGTCAATGTGAATGGCATCTCCTGAGTGGCATAATACATGCTTCAGCCCATGGGAGGCCTCTGTGGCACCTATGCTCTGGGTACATGTTGTACCATATACTAGGTGTACCTGATAAGGGTACCCCACTATCCAATCTAAAGTACATACATGCAATTTAAGGGAGAAAGTAGATAGATTGGGGTCCGAGATAGCAGTATCCCAGTCAGACTAGGCCAAAAAGAGTGATACATTAGCAAAAAGTGGGGGTACCCATAAGAAGCAGATCCTACTTTCCTACATGTGGTGCCTGTGGATATGTGGGTGCTGAGTGCGTTCCGCACCTGTAAATACTTATAAAACTGTGAGGTATGGAGGGTGCAGCGCTTTTGTAAACCTTGGAATGTCCTGATGTGATCACTCGTCCAAATGTCCCCAAGTTGTGATATACCGATGTCCCATCCCTGAAACCCTCCAGTGTCGCCACCTCACCCAACCACATGCCCTGCCAGAGAAGTGTCTGTTAGGTTAATTTGTTGTCCCAGTTTGTGTGTCGTAGGACCAAGCGCCAGGCCAACAACACCGTCAGCATCACTGTCGGGAGTGCTCTGGGTATAGGGCAGCCGTATAGGAGAGCCTGGATGTGGGGGAAGTCCATGTCCCTAAATTCGGTTTTGTAGGCCGGGTCAAACCAACCCCCCAGTAAACCAATCGTGAAGGACAAGCAATCGAGATAATAAAGCTAGAGATCGGTCGTACCCATGCCTCCATCAAAGGGTGGGATTCAACATCGGGCTAGGGCTATGCGTGGCCTCACTCCACCCCATAGAAACCTGGTAGCCATGCTATCGATCTCTTTGAACCAACTCCGTGGGAAGTGAAAGGGGGTATTTTGGATAATATATAAAAAAAGGGGGAGGATCATCATATTCCCGAGTAAATTAAGTGGCAGATTTTTCCAGCGCAGGAGATCTTCCTAGGCTTTTTTAACAAGGGGGTTAATGTTTAGTGCCCATTCTAGCTCGGGGAGCAGTGCGACCCATATGCCCAGATACTTGAATGACTGTTGTCTGATAGGGATGGTTGATTGCCAATCAAAACATTCTCTGGAGACGGAACAAAGTGGACTTTGCTGGGTTAAGCCGGAGGCCTAAGACGCTCTCGATGGCCTGAAGGGTCTGAAGACATCTAGGGCCTGAGTGTGCTGGATCCACTAAAAAGAGCAGGACGTCGTCTGCGTATAAAGCAATTTTATTGGTGTGATGGTTCCCAAGGTCCAGCCTTGAACTCGGCCGTCTGCACGAAAAAGACACGCTAGGGGTTCCATCACTAAAGCATAAAGGAGTGGCAAGGGAGGGCATTCCTGAATTGTACCTCTTTGAATCGGAAAGGCCTCCGAGAGAGCCCCATTGATGAGTACTCTTGCTCTGGAGTGGGAGTACAGAGCACAAATAGAGTCGCGAAAATGTTGACTCAGACCCATGATTGTTAGCACGTCCTCTAAGTAAAGCCAGTCAACTGTGTAGAAAGCCTTTTAGAAATCGACCAGGAGGAGCGCAAGATAGGGGTTTAGTCTTTGGCGGTTTGCAAGAGCCAAATGGAGGCTTCACAAACAGTGCCTGGTGGTTCGTGCTGGCATAAAGCCGCACTGGTCTGGGTGAATCAATTTATTAAGGAATGGACGCAGGCATTAGGCAAGAATTGTGGCGGAAATTTTAATTTCGGTATTAATTAAGGAAATTTGGCGATATTCTGCGCAGGTTGATGAGAGCGGTTGAGTCTTGGGGATGACTACAATCGTCGCTATATCCCAGTGTCTATGACATGCTGGAATATTACGGAGAGATGAGGAACTAGGATATACCGGTATGCGTCACATACTCCTGGGGGAATCCATCAGGACCCGGCGTCGTTCGGGCTGCTAGTGAAGAGATTGCAGTATTTATTTCCTCTGTGGTAAAGGGGAGGTCCAGATCGTCCACCTCAGACTGTGTTAAGCAGGGAAGGCTGACTCTCTCACGCTCGAGCAAGTCCGAGAGGGAGGCCTCGGGCCTGCGGGCGGAATAAAGGCAGGCATAGTAGTTAGCGAACGTTTGTGCAATCGCGGGCGACGTGCGTTGGGTAGTTCCAGCTGGGTCGTGGACCTCGAGAACTATGCAGTTTGCCAGGGGGTAAGAAGCCAATCTGTGTAGCAGCTTCCCGTTCTTGTCCCTCCAACCATAAATTCGGGCGATGGAAGAACGCCAAAGCAGCTTGGCCGATTCCAGCAAGATTTGCTTGATTTGTTCGCGGATTATCGCGAGTTGCCTGTCTTGCGTTTCATCTGGGGATCTGACAAGTTCAGATTCCAGATGGGTTGCTTGAGCTTCTAAGCGATTCATTCGGCTATTTTGAGTTATGCATTGTGCCCGGAGCAGACATTTGCCACTCTCTGATGGTGGTTTTACCTGCCTCCCAGAGGGTGCCCGGCGAGGGAACAGAACCGATGCTAGTGAGGAAGTGCTGATGCAGTTCTTTATCAATACCTTTTTTTAATCTCCTTGTTTTGTAGGAAACAGGCATTTAAGCTCCATATCGAGCGAAGCGCTTCAGGGGGTTCGCCCAGACGCATAAGTAGGGGCGAGTGGTCGGAGACTCTTCAAGGAAGAATAACTGTGTCAAATGAACAAAAGAAAATCAGCATAAAACACCAATATGAACAGCGGACAAAGGTCCGGACCCTCCCAACCTCCCTCCACCCAACACTCTGGAACGGAAGCATCTGTCGCCCTATAACTAGAAAGAAACAGGCTAAACTATAGCGTTTAGCTTAGGATTTGCGTGGAGGACCCCTCCTTCAGTATCGGATACAGCTGCAGTATCAGCAGATTAATCTGAGCTTTGCAGTTCATCTGGATATATATCCCAGGGTTTGGTGACGTGAAGCTTCCTGACTCTTCTTCATTGTGGTATCAGGTTGATCAAATCACTGGACTTCGTGTACAGCTGCCAAGTCCGGAGTCCCAGGGGGACTATGCTCAAGGGATACATTTCGGAGCCTGTTCACTGCAGAGGCAGGGAGTTTAAAGATTAATTGTATCTGTGGGTTCCTGAGTGGCCAAGCTAGGTGATGTGGAGGCTTCCCTGTGGCCTCCGCGGCCCCTGCATGACTGTGTATGTTTTCTGCATTATGTGGGAGGTAGTGAACACAGTAGAAAAAGCTCCCTTGTGACCTATTAATTTTTCAGGGTAAGTACTCCAATTATACAGGCATGATCATATCAATATAACACATTTATTTTACTTATTCATTATTTTTATTTTTGAGATTACTTCTTCATTTAGTATTTTCTTTTTTCATGATTTAAAAAAAATTAAATTTCTTTCATATCAAAATTACATCATAAATATCAAGAAATTATTCAGAATCCACAATCATTATTCCTGGACCCCTGTACATATATCACCAGATAGAGAACAATACCACACACACCACTCTCACTCTTTCACATTCACAACTTCACATATCTGGGTTTATAAACACCGTCTATTAGCTGTTATCTCTGTTGCCCAATATGTAACAACTTTGATTGGTGGGATTTTAAAAGGACTCGGTCAACGTGTTTCGGTGGGATTGAACAGCGATGGAAACCACCTTCATCAGGACCCGCCAGATAAGATAGGTGTTCTCTATGACCTGGGAATATTCTGAATAATTCTTCAGGACAAAATATTAATAGTTCCTCAAGACTTTTCTTCTAATCAAGCAGCAACCACGGTTCAGCTTGAGTATACTTTACGTTGAGAATGAGGAGGGAAATTCGATTCTGTTTAAGTTGTAACGCTCTAACTTTCTTGAAGTTTTTTTTCCCTTAAGTATCCCACCAAGAAGATGACCTCTGAAATTCCATAAGAGGAGGTTATTAACAAAAAGGAACTAGCTTCAAAGTTATACTTCAACCGGGAGGATACCTTAAAATTATTTCCTTTTCTGCTCAATTGTCGTTCCCTTTCTTTCTTTGGCCAACAATGTCCGACCGTCCAAATCAACAATTCCTGCGCAATACGTCACGTCACTGTCTCTCTAAAGCATTGCTGTATTGTACTGCACGGTTAACCTTATAAGTCACAACAAACCGCGTCCGTGCATCCTCCATGGTGGCCGCCATCAATGGCGGCCACCATGGAGGATGCACGGACGTGGTTTGTTGTGACTTACAAGGTTAACCGTGCAGTACAATACAGCAATGCTTTAGAGAGACAGTATAACTTTGAAGCAAGTTCCTTTTTGGGTTTCCTATAGGATGCCACTCATGTCCAATGAACATGAACTCAAGTTCGAACAGTTGCTGTGCAGCCTCCTGAACTCACCCTTCTTTTCCTATGCAGCAGTTTTGCTTGCATCCTAGAAGAAGCCCGGAACCTGTCCTTTACCCACTCCCACCACTCGAGGGTAGACTGAAATAGGTCCTTCATGCCCTTCCACCCATCCACTCTACATTCACAACTAATGCATCTTTCTTCAACAGTGAACAGGTCAGTTTCCAGGAACCTGGGCCTGAGCGGAACTTCATCGTAAGTTCCACCTCGTAACTTACTACTCTGTGGTCAGAGAAGTGGACTGCAACCATGAAGCTTCACCCAGGCTTTACTGCTGGGCAGGTGAATAGGAAGTGAATCCAGTAACACACAGAGAACATTGAGACGACTCCAGGAAAAATTCAAGGCATTCACCCCCATGGCCTTGATGATGTCACACAGGGATGCCTCGTCTATCACCTCCACTGGCAGCCTAGATGTCACGCCCATCCCTACAGAGTCTGCCCTAGTGTGTCTAGCCGCCTCTGTGGTGCAGATGAAATCACCACCCATCAGGATGGTCGTATCTGTCACAAGCTGCAGTCTAAGGCCCTGGTACATCTTGGGCTGTTCATTCTTCTCTAGGGGGCATATACACAGATGAGCCTCACTGGCTGCCCAGACAATGAGCTGTCTATAATAAGAACTCTGCTGTTAACATCTGTAACCTTGTTAGCTTTGAAATGCTTTCCCTTGATCAGAATGATGACTTCTGAAGACCTAAAGTCACTTCCTCCAGACCAAAAAGAAGGTCCACTGGCCTTCGAGTTGGCTGTACCACTGGGCGTCCATAATCCCACATTCCTGAAGAAAGCAGATGCCTCAATTCTGGGCAGTTAGGAAGCACTGTATGCCGACGCCTCTAGCCTGATGCATCACACTTTTGATGTTTAGGGTGATCAATGGTATAGCCATTGTCTCAACACTAGCTATCCATGTCCAGGTTTAAAACAACTAAAGAGGATGGGGCCTGAGCTACTTTAACTGGGAGGGTTGAGCCACTGGTGTGTCTTATAGAACTGCCTGCTACGTTACCTCAATGATGATCTAAGCCTCCGCTTCCAACAGGGTTGACACTTGACTTCCTTCTCCTCTTCTAGTCCTGTGTGCGGTATCCTGGTGACTTCCAGGTGCAGTCTCCTAATTTCCTCCTGGATTTTCACTTTATTTTGAAAACAAACTTAATTGGCATTTTCACATTTATCAATTTACAGTATGGCTGTACAAGATTAGCTGACCAATTACAGGGAAACCATAATCAGGTTGGATTATTCATCCGCCAGGAAACAAAGGCTGGTACAGCCTATACAGTGCATTCCATAGCCCCATCAGTTAGATCTCCCAGCTGCCCACACCAGTAGTGTTAACCAAGAAAACTAGAATGCCCAACCAACTCCTTGTCTCCCACCCCGGTCCCATCTGGTGCCCAGTGCATGTACATTGTGTATTCAGTCCATCTCACCATTATGTGCTGAGAGTAACATATTCTCCTGATATCGATAGGAGATGGTCGTTGGGGACATGGGTGATCCCTGGTTAATGTTAAGTTGTCACCTAGCAACTGTTTGCCTATTGACCTTTAACAGATACTCTTTGGGTGGTCTCTCTGGGTGCCGTAGTCCTTTATTCTTGTAGGATGAAATTGCTTTCTAAGATGTGGTCATCTGCTTTCGTATCTTCCACCAGACCCTCCCACTCTCTTGAAGCCTCTACGGTACCGCTGCCTTGTTCGCTTCTCTAAGGAGGTTGACGCTTTTGTACTCTTCCCACTTAATTAGTTCTCTCCTCCCACCAATCGACTGTAGGAATATCCTAAGATTTCCATTTAAATGTGATTTGTCTCTTAGCCAGTATCAGGGCTAGAGCTCTAAATCTGGATGTGATCTTGTGTTTGGCAGGGTGTGAGTATAGACCCAGCAGCCAGACCATGGGTACCACTGAGAAATTGTGTGCCATGATGTCACTGAGAAGTGTAATATTATCTCCCCAATATGTGATTAGCTGTGGGTACCCTCATAAAATTTTGAACTTTTCTGCTCCAATAACCCCGCACCTAGGGCACGCTGCTTGGGTGTGTGGGAAGAATTTATTGATCCTGCCAGATGTGAGGTATGCTAAATGTATGAAGTAAAAGTTAGTTTAAACTGTGCATTCCTAGACACTTTTGGTAATCTTTCAGCATATTTACCTAGTCTCCATCTGTAATGGGTATTCCCATATCATTCTCCCACCTGTCTTTTAGTGCGTGTAGAGGAGAGTTCATTTCAGTTCTGAGGGCCTGCGACAGCCTTATAATCTCCAGTGGTGGTATAAATGATAAGGCATTCCTGGTGTGCAATTTTGGTTCTCACACCGGACTTTTGCGCTTAATAGTCGCCACTAACTTCCCATATAGTAAGATGTGCCACACCAGTATATCAAAGTCAACCTGTAACTCTTCAAATGGTAATAATTCTCCCACTTTGTATAAGTTGCCAATTTTAACAATGTCACACTCGACCCATGCAGCCAAGCTGCGTGGATAGCCACTACAGTGGAATGTTCGGTGAGTAGGGGGTCCCCATTTTGGTCATTTGCAGACAGCATGTCTAGCAATATTTTGGCAACTGCCTGTAGCCTGTGTGCCTCTACCACTGTGCAGTGGGGCACCAACAACAATTGCTTTAGCCACTTCAGTGGTGGGGTATCATGGTTTACCTGTGGTATCTATGTGCTATTACATGACCCCACTTCATCACCATTTGCATCTGCGCTGCTAAGTAATATAATATCAAAATTCAGGGTTGCTAGACCACCCTCTGTCACCGGGCACTGTAGTTTAGTTAGTGCGGCCTTTCGTCTACCTGAACACCATATTAAATCAATAAACAAAGAGTTTAGTTCTCGAAATTTTGTTCTGGGGACTATTGCCGGTAGTGTGCTAAAAAATAATATAACAGCCTGAGTAGTACCCCCATCTTGGCAACTAAGCTGGACTCCTGAGGCGAAAAGCCGAGAGCTTGGGAACCTTGTTTTTAAAATATTCTGTGTGTATTACCTTGTTATTAATCCTCCAACTTGCTCGCACTCCCTGGCACTTTCCTAAACAGCGCGCTGACGCTGCAACGAACACCTGATCTGGGTCGCCAGTCTCGAGGGCGAGGTGTGCCACGCGACACGCCCCCTCGGTTGGCCACGCCCCCTCTAAGACCTACATATAGTGTGCGCGGCGCTCACGGCGCGTCACTACAGCTGGACTACTGAGGCGAAAAGCCGGGAGCTTGGGAACCTTGTTTTTAAAATATTCTGTGTGTATTACCTTGTTATTAATCCTCCAACTTGCTCGCACTCCCTGGCACTTTCCTAAACAGCGCGCTGACGCTGCAACGAACACCTGATCTGGGTCGCCAGTCTCGAGGGCGAGGTATGCCACGCGACACGCCCCCTCGGTTGGCCACGCCCCCTCTAAGACCTACATATAGTGCGCGCGGCGCTCACGGCGCGTCACTACAGCTGGACTCCTGAGGCGAAAAGCCGGGAGCTTGGGAACCTTGTTTTTAAAATATTCTGTGTGTATTACCTTGTTATTAATCCTCCAACTTGCTCGCACTCCCTGGCACTTTCCTAAACAGCGCGCTGACGCTGCAACGAACATCTGATCTGGGTCGCCAGTCTCGAGGACGAGGTGTGCCACGCGACACGCCCCCTCGGTTGGCCACGCCTCCTCTAAGACCTACATATAGTGCGCGCGGCGCTCACGGCGCGTCACTACAGCTGGACTCCTGAGGCGAAAAGCCGGGAGCTTGGGAACCGTGTTTTTAAAATATTCTGTGTGTATTACCTTGTTATTAATCCTCCAACTTGCTCGCACTCCCTGGCACTTTCCTAAACAGCGCGCTGACGCTGCAACGAACACCTGATCTGGGTCGCCAGTCTCGAGGGCGAGGTGTGCCACGCAACACGCCCCCTCGGTTGGCCACGCCCCCTCTAAGACCTACATATAGTGCGCGCGGCGCTCACGGCGCGTCACTACAGCTGGACTCCTGAGGCAAAAAGCCGGGAGCTTGGGAACCTTGTTTTTAAAATATTCTGTGTGTATTACCTTGTTATTAATCCTCCAACTTGCTCGCACTCCCTGGCACTTTCCTAAACAGCGCGCTGACGCTGCAACGAACACCTGATCTGGGTCGCCAGTCTCGAGGGCGAGGTGTGCCACGCGACACGCCCCCTCGGTTGGCCACGCCCCCTCTAAGACCTGACAAATCGGCATAAATTATGTGCCTTGGGAGGAAGGCAAGCCCGTCTGCGCCCGTCCGCGACTGGCCGGGGCTAGGGGCATGTCACTCTGCCCCACGTATCATCTATTCCCCGGACCAACTGCGTTGCCTCCAGGGACCTTGGCCCATTACGCCCTCTATACTCGCCTGCATCTCTTCTCTTCTCTTGGTCTTTCCCCCATCACCCCCCTCCTTATTCCCCCCCCGTAGTTGGGACCCCCCTCCCGCCCTGTTGCTCTGTCCCCCAATCAACCCCCAAAACCCTTAAAGTTTTCTATCTTAACACCCGGTCGGCTGTCAAACGCATCACCTCCAAACGGGAGAAGGACGCCAACCGATGGTTTACCGTCGAGCTTAAGACCCTTAAACTAAAAGTACGTCGCGCAGAACGGGCTTGGAGAAGAAACTACTGCCCCATTCTTAAATTGGAGTATACCAACACTCTTACCCAATATAAAAAAGCCATCTTGGAGGCCAAAACATCATACTTCTCCTCCAAAATCCTAGCCGCGGAGAACCAGTCCAAGGAGATATTTACAATCGTTCACAGCCTGGCGTTCTCAGATAGAACTACCCTCAAGCCTGCCCCGTCTGAAGAACTCTGCCTTTCCCTGAACAACTATTTTATTAACAAAATTACCACCATCAAGGCCAACATTCCCCCCCCCCACCCTTTTCTTTGTGGACCCTCAATGTCCCCCTCCTAAGGGCGAACTCACCACCCTCCCACCCATCACTAGAGAAAGTCTGATCGCCCTAGTGCCCTTGGTCAAGTCTGGTTCCCCTCTTGACCCTTGCCCGGCCCATATCCTCCGCCACATCTTCGCTGCCTGCCCGGATCCCCCCCTCCACCTTCTTAATAGCTCCCTTGCCCAAGGCGTAGTTCCCAATTCTTTGAAATCAGCGGTAATTGTGCCCATTTAAAAAAAACCTGGGGCTGATCCTTCTGTTCCTGCCAATTTCCGCCCCATCTCCCTCTTGCCATTTCTGGCTAAGGTGCTCGAGCGTCACGTCACCCGCGCTCTGAGCTCCTTTGTGGAGATGCATGGAGCCCTTGCCCCCCGCCAGGCCGGTTTCCGCTCCGCTCACTCCACGGAGTCCGTTGTCATCTCGGTCCTGGACAACCTCAGGGAGGGTATGGACACCAATCAGCATCAGGCCCTTGTGCTCCTCGATCTCTCAGCCGCCTTTGACACGGTTGACCATACCATCTAGTTGTCCCGTGTCAAGGCGGCGGGGATCGGGGGGACCGCCCTGGTCTGGTTGTCCTCCTTCCTGAGTGACCGCACCCAGGCGGTCCGTTTGGGTGATATCACGGCGGACGTCCGGGGAGTGCAGTGCGGGGTTCCCCAGGGCTCCTCCCTCTCCCCCCTCTTGTTCAATCTTTATCTCGCCCCTCTTATCTTTTCCCTTCAACAGATGGAGGTCGCCGTATTTAACTATGCGGATGACCTGCAGCTTGTTTTCAACCTATCTTCTTCTCCCTCTTCTGTGCTAAACTTTCAATTTGTCATGCTCCATATCAGGGACTGGATGAACCACAACCACCTTAAACTCAACCCTGACAAGACCGAGTTGGTGTTGACGGGTGGTTCATCCAGCCCCTGGTCCTCTCTCTTCTGGCCTCCCTCTCTTGGCACTTCCCCTGCTCCCTCCTCCTCTGTTAAAACCCTAGGTATAAAAATAAATTCGCAACTCACCCTTCACTCCCAGGTTAGCTCTGTGGTATCTTCCTCCTTTCTTTCCCTGCGAACTATTCGCAGAGTGTCTCGCTTCTTCACTTTTTCTGCTCTTAAGCTTATAATCCTGGCCATGGTGGTGTCCCGCCTGGACTACGGCAATGCTTTATATGCCGGCATCCCCGCCTACAGTTTGCGGCGCCTACAACAGATTCAGAACCAGGCGGCCCGCCTGGTCTTTAAGCTCCCTAAATTCCACCATTCTACCCCCCTCTTGAAATCTTTACATTGGCTCCCTGTGGGTGCCAGGGTCCAATTCAAGCTTGCAACCATGACCTTTCTGGCCCGACTTGGCTTGGCTCCGGCCTTTATCTCTTCCGAGATTACTCCATACATACCTACTCGGGAACTACGCTCGTCCTCTCAATCCCTCCTCACTGTTCCCCGTTTCCGGAGAAAGAAGTGGGGAGGATCTAAATTCGCCACCCTTGCCCCGACCCTTTGGAACTCCCTTCCCCTTGAACTTCGTACCATCACACAGTACCCTCAATTCCGTAGGCACCTTAAGACTTACCTGTTCAAAAAGTCTTTTGATTAATTTTCCTCCACCCCTCTCTGCCTATTAGCTTTGGATCCAGTTAGAGTTAGCGCCAAGAAACCGCTGGTATACGTGCGCTCTAGAAATAATTTTAAATCAAATTTAAATCATAATTTTTTAACACTTGTCCAGCTACTGAAATTGGTTACATTTCCAAAAGGTAATTACTGCTCGCAATGAAACTATAGGCACTCCTATGTTACCTTCTACAATGTCAGCTACGGTTCTGTATATACGGACTCCCAGGTATATGAAGGATGTGGGTTCCCATATCACTCTCTGCTGATTAGGGGCCGCGTCTTAGAAGGTGGAACCAAGAACAGGCTATTTTTCTGCCAGTTTATTCACCGGTCTGAGAGATTCCCAAATTTGTCAAGAAACTGTATTGGCTTTCCTGGATTTGAATGTTTATCGTTTAGCAAGAGCAGCATATCATCCGCATAGAATGCAATGTGGTGCATTATTTAGGGAGACCAACTGGCATGGGTGCAAATTCAGGACGGTAAGTGTAAAAATTCAGGACAGATGGTCAAAATTCAGGACAAAAATTCAGGACAAAAATTCAGGACAGAAGGTCAAAATTTAGGACAAAAACTTCGGGACAAAAGGTAAGTTTTACGGACACATCAGAGGATGTTGCGCAATAGCCTAAAAGTAAGTAAATAGACAACCACTTAAGTGTAAAGCATAATACGTTTTATATTAGGTTGAGACAATCGTGCACTTCACTATTTTTCGGTATGCGTGCCGCTTTGAGCAACTGTGCAGGTCTTTTGTGGTATTTCATATGATAATAATCTATTTATATGGTTTCTGCACTGGGTTGTCCAGTATGATATTTTGTTTACAACTCATGGTCCTGAGCGGGCATTTTTGGTGAGAGAAGTGGTCAGGAAGATCTGCTCAGATAGACTTTGTTACTAGCATCTCATATGTAAGTGCCATTGTGAGATGAAAAGCGGCATGCATAGGTGAACTAAACGGGAGGATTGCTGTGATTAACCCACTATAGGGAACGCATTGTGGGTGTTTCAGCAACTGGAACTTAAAATATGGAATCCGACTTTCCTTATGGGGGTTTCGCAGGGAGTTGCGCAAGCTGACGGAAGTCACAAAGGTGCTTTCCCCTGCAGCTTTCTTTAAGAATGCACTGTCCATACACTAATATATTGTTTATTTTTGACGCCTTGCCTATTGCTACAAACACAATTTACATCTCAAGCACAGCTCCTGGCACTATGAGGCTCTCTCTAAAACCTTACACCTAAAACAAATTACTAGTGTAACATTCAAGTAGCAGTTGGGTGTCACTCAAAATGTCATCTATTAATTATTTCATCCATCACTCAGTCTTGCACTATTCATTCTGTCCTTCCATCTGTGTGCCCATCCATATGAGGAAAATAAGTTTTTACTAGGTCCTATTAATTTCCTTACAATCCTCCATTTCTTGCCATCTCGTGACAAAACCCTGCCTACAGCCTCCGTTTCTGCTGATGCTAAAAAAACGATCACATACCCAAGCCCCCTGTTCTTTGCAGTTAACCAATTCATAAACAGAGAGCCATAATACACCTATGCCCTGTGTAAACAAGCTTGTTTTTTATCTTCTGCTCCCTGCTTGGTAAACATCCTTGACGCCGTGATCAGGTCATCTGGACAATGGTCTGACTGATCGAGCCTTGATCAAGCTGATTAGACAATGGTCTGACTGACCAAGCCTTGATCAAGCTGATTGAACAATGGTCTGAATGCAGAGTCTTGATTAGGTCATCAACTACAAACACCGCCTTGATCAGGTCAGCAACTACAAACACCGCCCTGATTAAACAATGGACTGAATGCCAAAAGAGTGGAAAAAAATATATATAAGGCTTGTTCGCTGTGGAGTAAAGCAGCAGCCTCCTGAGTTTTGTCTCTGACTATCTTGGGACTCTGTTCCATAGCCCGGGCTATTGTAATAAAGGCGGTTCTCTCTGCAGACGAAGGTTTCCGGGTCCACTCTATTATATAAGGAGGGTAAGAGTAGACTCGGGTGATTCCCGCACCGCCAAGCCCCTACTCCTCCTTGAGGTGGGCTTTTCTTGGTTCTATAAATGGCGCCTGAACAGGGACACAACAGAGACGTAGGTCTGGCCCGGTGGTCGTTGAGGGGGCACGTGGTGGAAGTCCGAAGGAGGTACCCTACCCGAGGGACCATTTTGAGTCCGGTAGACCAGAAGTCTTGCACACGGTCTTCCCCATACGGTCTGGGCCACCTGACTGCGTCCCGCTGGTGCCCCCTTTAGTGCGGTCTCTGTCTGGATCTGGACTTGTGCCTACATCTGCAGAAGAGAACAACATTTTCAGGTAAGGGTGGACTGATCATCCACCACTTGTGCTCTGTTTTCTGTCTGTATTGACTTTTGCAAAAGCCAAGCCAGTGAGGTGAGTGTTTTTCTCCCATTGGTGTCTGCCTGAAGTAAAAATATGCCAGTTAGTAGTAAGTTCCAAAAGTTATGTTGTTGCGTATGTACAAAGGACTCCCTTCTGGAGGCAGCCTGCCCGCTTCCTCCAGATGGAACTCCAAGTTATGAGATGTATGTTAAATATGGGCCATCTGCTATCATGTTTTCTTCCTTATGGTTAAAATATACCAAACGAAGCAATGTTGAATTACAGTAGCCCCAGTTTGGCTCCTTTGATCTCCAGGCCCTCTCGAGCCTGGAGGAGCAGCTGCTCCTCAAACATTCTTGTCAACCCATGTTTGACGCCACCGCGTTGTGGAGGAAGGAAATAGATCAAAAAATTAGAAAAAAGCAAGCGTTGAATAAAAAGAAAGAGAGGATGTCTATGAATGATCATGCGAAAGCGCATTTAAAAAATAAGGTTCAGGAAGAGGTTGAAATGGCAGATAGGCATCATAGGGCTAAGGCGACAAAATGTTACCCCACTCGTTCTCCCAGGGACCTTGAGGTTGAAGGAGAAGAGGGGGACTCGTTGTTGAATGCTATTCTTGAAGGTCCACCTCCTGCCTATGCTCCGGCTCCTATGTAGCCCGCTCTTCCTCAAAATGTTCCTAACGCTCCACCCCCACCAGTGGTGGTTGAGGCTGCTATGGTAAGAACTCCCTCACCGCGCCGGAAGGGCGCTACACACAACATAAGACGCCAGATACAGAGGGAACCTCAAAAATCACGCTCGAGGACGTCATGCGAGCTCTTGCAAATGTCCAGACTATTGTTGGCACAATATCCACCGATGTATCCCTGTTATCTGCGGACCTCCATAAAATGGCGGATAGGGTGAAAGAGGTAGAGGTGGTGGCTAAATCGTAGGTAGTGGATACTTCAGAGCTCCAGGTTGCGGTTGCTCACCTTGAAAAAGAGAACAAACTGCTCGCTGACAAGATCGATGATCAAGAAGGACGCGCAAGACGGAAGGCGCCCAGGCGATGGACTTATATGTGGAGGAGCTGATTAAATCTAAACTACAACCTAAGGGACTCTCTCATTTCTTCTCAGTGGAGCGTGCCCACAGGGTACCGGGAGGAAGACCAAAGCCGGGGGCACCGCCTCGACCGGTACCGGCCAGACTCTTCAACTTTAGAGATAGAGACGCAATTTTACAAGCGGCACGAATTTCACCTCCAATACGCATTTTCAACTCTACTGTTAACTTCTTCCCTGATTATACTGCAGCTGTTTCAAGGCGTAGGCGAAGCTTCTTTGACGTCAAAAAACTTCTTCATGAAAAGGAACTACCGTATTCAATGCTCTTCCCTGCAAAGCTTAGAGTGGTGGCTGGAGACCGTACCTGGTTCTTTGATACGCCAGAGGTGGCTATGGACTGGATCGAGGGGTGGCGTCCAGTGGGCCGTGCTGGGCCAGGAAATGGCTCCGGTCGCCGCAGAGAAGAGGAAGAAGATTCGGAGAAACAAGGTCCCAGAAGCCATGGGTCGCGCCAGGTGACGCCATTGGAGGAAGAATAGACTGTGCAGATGCACCGGCGTTCCAGGCCACATTGGGTGGCAATATGACCTTTCACGGACTGTGCCGTTCTAGGGTTATGGACTGAGGCAGGCCTTGGAGTCTTAGAAGGGCTGGAGCCTTTCGGAACTCATTACCCCCGATACGCAAGTATTGCAATTTTGGGTGGGTCGAAGCACTCTGCTGAGTTGAGGTAGCGGGCAGTTCTAGGCTTGCTAGGCAGGGAGGCAGAGAGGGGGTTGGGAGTTTGGGTAAGGGAACACATGTTTTGTTTTTGGTTAAATGCAATGTTTTTGGGGCAATACTCTCCTTTCACAATGGATCTATGTGTAGCATATGTGGCTTTACATACTTGACACACTTTAAAACGACTGATGACGGAACATGTTTCACAGGAGTCTAAGTCTCCCCAATCAGCCTTAATGGTAATGTCAGGGAATGTCCGAGGGTTAGGAGACAAAGTGAAGAGGGGTTTGGTGCTCCAGCATTTAAAGCGCTGTGGCCCCGCAGTGGCGCTCCTACAAGAAACGCACTTAATGGGTTCAGCTGTCAGAGCCATGGATAGATGGGGATACCAAATGGTGGCACATGCTGAGTTTTCCTCGGGTTCCCGAGGTACGGGGACACTTATCAGAAAGATTTTCCCGCTGATAATACAACAGAAGCGAACTGACGACCAGGGCCGCTTCGCAACACTGACATGTCAATGGGAAGGGCGTTTATTTAATTTGGTCTCTGTCTATATCCCTCCGGCCCTACATGCACAAGCCCACTCTGCCCTCACAACATTCCTATTTGCACTACCAGCTGCAACACTGCTCATAGGGGGCGACTTTAATGATATAATGGATAATACGATGGACAGATTTCCCACTAGATCAGGGACACAGGGTGGACGACGTCTCCTCGGTTTCACAGAGGCTTTGGGACTTACAGATCGTTGGCGATACAAACACCCTGACGAGCGGCAGTACACTTTTTACTCCGGGGTCAAAACTGCCACACCCACATTGACTATTTCCTGACCTCACCAGACGGCCTGCCGGGGATAGAAGAGGTACTTATTCACCCAAGGGGTATTTCAGACCACTCCCCGTTGCTGCTCAAGTACACACATCATCAAGCTTCCAGAAAGTGTATGTTCCCGATTTATGCAGGGTTTCTACATGTGCGCCCCATTATGAAGCACCTCTCAGCCACTACCAAACTATTCTTTCAAGAGAATGCGGGCACAGTGGACTCCCCTAGCACGCTCTGGGAGGCCTATAAGGTAGTCCTGCGTGGGCAAGCAATAGCCTCAATTACAGGTCACAAGCAGGCACAGAGGGCGGAGTTAGACAATCTTGAGGGGGAATTAGCCGCCGCAATGACAGAGCAGGCGACGCACCCGTCTCTTGCAGTCACCCTTGAGGTCCAACTTAAACAGGCGGCGTGTGTGGCATATCAAAGGGAGAATGTGATAGCTCGCCTCCGAGCAACTAGGCATAGGGTATACGAACTGGGAGATAAAGCGGGAAAGATGCTGGCTTGGCTGGATAGGAAGGAAAGGGCGAACAGGGTCATAGCGCAGCTGCTCTCCCCCACTGGGTCAGTGACCTCTGAGCCGGATGGTATAGTGGACATACTGGCCGATCATTATGAGCAATTATATGCCCCCCGGGCGTCCTTCACGTCTGAGGAGGCATATGATTATATTACAGATCTATCTATCCCTCGACTTTCCCCTGGGGCAGTGCTCCTGTTAGAGGAAGACATCACCACAGAGGAGTTACAGGCTGCAACCTACTCAATCGCGTCTGGGAAGGCGCTGGGGCCTAACGGATTCCCAGTGGAACTGTATAAAAAGACAGCACAGACCTCTGCTCCCTTCTTGCTCGAGATGTTTCTTGACAGTCTCGAAACAGGAGAACTGCCAAGAGACCAGCGACTCGCCACAATCGTCGCGATCCAAAAACCTGGCAGACCAGTGATGGACTGTGCGTCCTATCGCCCCATCTCCCTGATAAACGCAGGACCAAAGATCCTGGCCAAACTTCTAGCACTACGGCTGACTCCTCACCTCTCCTCTCTAGTGCACCCGGACCAGTCTGGCTTTATGCCACACCGAAGCACGGCACTTAATTTGCGCAGGCTCTACACAATCCTGGCACGTCAGTCGTAGATCCGGGAACCTGCGGTCATTCTCTCCTTGGACGGCACTATGGCGTTTGATACTGTGGAATGGCCTTACTTGTTTCCCATGCTTCGCCACATGGGCTTTCGGTCCGAAATTCTGTGCCTGGGTTCGCCTCCTTTACAATAAGCCCTTGGCGCATGTTGCGGCCAATGGACATGTCTCCTGTGACTTTCCACTTGGCAGGGGTACGCGGCAGGGATGCCCGTTGTACCCCGCTGCTCTTCCCGCTGATTCTGGAGCCACTTGCAATTTGGATCAGATGGGAACCCTCCATCAAGGGCCTTTCCTGGACCAACACGTGGGAAGACCAACGGTGGAGAAGTGTGGCTCACTGGTTAGAGCAGGCAGACCCTGAAGCAGAGGTCAGACCTGGGACCAGGTTTCAATTACCGACGCGGCAGGGTCTTGAGCACAAATGTCCACGGACTCGATAATTCTCGCTTCGGTGCCTGACCTAATCATTGGTTCACACTCTGCAACTCTGGGCATTAAGCTTGCTTAATCTCCACAACGGCCCCCCGCGGCGGGATGCCTGGCTTTCACCTTGGGGATGCCCGTTAGGGGCTATCTCACAGGGAAAAGCCAGGACGGGTTCCCAAGGCAAGCGCCGAGATGCTTCCGGGTGATTCGAGCGCTATATAAGAACATACAAAAAAAAAAAATATCCCTATATGCGGAATATATCTTGCTATACCTCACCTTCCCCAAGAAATCCATCCTAGAATTACTGAACGTGTGTGAGAAGTTTGGAAGAGTGTCTGGTTACAGAATCAATTGGTCCAAGTCCGTTCTCCATGTCCTGACCGGCCCTCCTCCCATTCTACCCGCGAGTTGCCCCCTGCGCACTACCACAACGGCGTTTAAATACCTGGGTATCTATATTACATCAGACCCAACAATTTTTGGGCTTTAAATCTTAGTCCCCAGCTAGAGCGCTTTAAGCGTGACGTTAAGGTATGGCGGACTCTCCCTCTTACACTTCTGGGCAAGGCGGCACTATACAAAATGATGGCGCTCCCGCGTTTTCTATATGTCCTCGAGAATACACCTTTTCTGCTTCCTGACTCTTATTTTAGGGCTATTGCCTCTACTGTTTCCAATCTATTGTGGGACGGAAGGCCGCCACGTATTGCACAAGCTAAATTAACAAAGAGCTGGTATGATAGGGGAATAGCGCTTCCCAATGTGGAATTATACTACTGGGCGGCCCATTTTAAGCAGATTAATTATTGGTTGCATGCCCCACAAACCGAACCGGCATACCTAGCTGATAGACAGTGCTTGGAGAGCAGAGGGTTGTTGGGTAACCTCTATAGCCGCCGTATGCCCCCGGGCCTACTTGGGCCCACGCGACATTCGGTACAACTTTGGTATAAGGTGAATAGACGTCTTAACTGCTCTGGGACAATCACACAAATGACACCGCTATGGGACTCCTACAGGTTGGGTTCCCTCCACAACAGCGCGGGGTTCCGCAACTGGGATAACATGGACATTTCAGTGGTAGGTGAACTTTGGAAGAGGGGTAAGATGGTAGACTTCTCCCACCTCCAAACACAGTACAAAATGACTCAGAACGAGAGATTCAGATACCTCCAAATCAGACATGCACTTCAGTCAGTCATACCGGCTGATACCGAGTTACAGGAATCCTCCCCTCTAGAAGATAGGCTTCTGACGGAACACATGCCAGATAGAGCCACTTCATTGACCTACTGGAAATTGATAAATAACCTTCCTGATATGACATCCGACAAAGTCGGAACTGGGCCGGAGACAAGGGCGACTTTGATGAGTCTGAGTGGCAAGAGGCCCTCTCGTCCCCCCAGGAAACAGCCATTCCCTCAAGGTTACAACTGGTCCAACTCAAAATATTACATTGGACATATTACACTAGAACAACGTTATTCAAGATAGGATCTACCTCACATAAATATTGCTTAACCCCTTCGACGCTCATGACGAGCTCAGCTCGTCATGAGGTACACCTCTCGTACGCTCATGACGAGCTGAGCTCGTCATGAACGCATATGTTTCCGTTTGCGGTCCGCGCACCGCGGAAATCTGCTCCGCAGCGATGCGGTTAAGACACTGTGGGGCTGAGGGGACATTCTATCATACCATATGGGACTACAAACACATAGCAGCATACTGGACGGCGGTCATGCGTACAATTTCCCAGACTATAGATGTTTCCCTAGTGCCCGAACCCCGTCGTTGTTTATTGAATGTGTGGGAACCAAACGACTTAAATCACCGTCAGCAGGATTGGGTAATGTTGGGCATGATGGTGGCAAAACGTAACATCGCCTTACTGTGGGGCTCAGAGACACTGCCTACCCTCCATAAGTGGTGCAAGGACATAGACGAAATGATGGCGGTAGAGAAGTCCGTATTCCTGCACCGGGGGTGCCCCAAGAAATGGGAGAAAATTTGGGGGGCTTGGAATAAGTTTTGTGGTAATATCTGTGAGCCGCCGAATATTACAGACGATGATAGTGCCTCAGACTGATAATCTACAGACGTGTAGAGATTATGACTACTGATGTGTCCATTCATGTATTCTGTATAAATAACTTGTATAACGGATAAGCCTGCTCTGCTCTCATGATCCATACAATGCATATTATTTCATCTGTATGTATTACTGCCCCCCTTTTTATGTTTTGCTAATAAAAATATATTTAAAAAATATATATATATATAGTTAGTCAAAATATCAATTTTTTTAAATGTCTTAAAATTAATTTAAGTTTTTAATACATATATATATATATATATATATCAGTCCAAAATGCCCCAAAGCATTCACTTTCTTGAACAGCCCTAGAAGAAGAGGCAGCAAGCCTTGAAACGCGTCGGCTCTTTCTAAATGAAAAAATCGGGACTGCCATGCAAGCTGCAAACTTAAAGCCTGAGGGCAGGAGCGCTGTCGTGTGACCTCTCATGCTTTTGGGCACCTTTGAACTGCAAAATTATTTCACGGCAGCCGTGCCGTGGAGAGGAGCACCACCTTCTACCTGTTTGGGGCTGTAAGTAGCACGAATCTACATTGTTTCAGCACAGCGCCCCTTGCAAACTATGCTTGTGAGCAATCCTGCATCCTACCAAGGACAATCTACAGTTTTAAAAGAAGAAAGTGCACCAATCCTACGATAGGAAAGAAACGAGATACTCACATGAGGGACTACTTATCCCAGGATGCAATGATGTTACTGCCTGAGACTACGCACGTGGCAGGTAATCCATGTACCAATAAAGCAGGAAATGATGTCATGTGAGCATTTGATGTCACTTTCTTGAACAGCCCTAGAAGAAGAGGCAGCAAGCCTTGAAACGCGTCGGCTCTTTCTAAATGAAAAAAGGGACAGCCATGCAAGCTGCAAACTGAAAGCCTGAGGGCAGGAGCGCTGTTGTGTGACCTCTCATGCTTTTGGGCATCTTTGAACTGCAAAAAAAAATATATATATATATATATATATATATATATATATATATATATATATATATATATATATATATATATATATATATATATATATATATATATATGTATGTATATATATGTATATATGTATGTATATATATGTATGTATATGTATGTATATATATGTATGTATATATATGTATGTATATATATGTATATATGTATGTATATATATATGTATATATATGTATATATATATATGTATATATATATATATGTATATGTATATATATGTATATATATATATATATATATGTATATATATATATATATGTATATATATGTATATTACCTACTGGCGGTCGCCAGTAGGTATATATAGTTAGGATTTTTTCTCTATGGGATTTTTGAAAATTCTATGTCTAATAACTTTGGCGTTTGTGGACGGAATGGGCTGAAATTTTCAGGAAAATGGAACATTTTGTTTCTGAGCAGCCCCTGACAATTTGGGGGGGTTTCATCAAGGGGGGGCCGAGAAAAAAGGGGGGTCCCAAAACTCGTTTTTCCCATGTTAATTTCCATAGGGCGGTTGGCCTCACTTTTAGCTCGAACGGCTGAATGGATTTGCACGAAACTTGGCAAAATTGTAGGGACTGTTAGCCTGATGCGCCTTTGCTAGGTCTCAATATATGTGCTCCAGTGGATTTTGAGTAATTTAGGTTCAAAAAAAGATATATATCTGGGCGGAGCCTAACCACACATCTGATCTGATTGGCTGTCAGCACTTCATCCAAGAAGTGTTGGCAGCCATCCTGAGACCAATATACATGATAGCACCTCATTAAAAAGCATTGTAGTTAATAGAGGGTTTTAGGACTTTAGTTACATTATAAATCATTTGTTGATGGTACCATACTCGTTTTAGGAATTGTGGTGGGTTCTAAGGTGATTTTACCATGTGAAAAAACCTTCTGCTGTGATATCATGAATATTGTTTGAAAGAAAACTAATATCTCATGATTTTCCCACAGTGGTTTGGAAGGGGATCTATAAGCTAAACTGAAAGCATATTTTCTGTAAATTCACATTATCTTTCTCAGTCATGTGAAAATGAAGTCTGACATTCTTAGTAAAACATGTACATCCAACAAGGACAGAGACTGTCAGTTGATTCCTTTGTTTTCTACTGCAGCCACCTAGAGTGTTCTAAAGAACAACTAGAGCGCTAACAGTCCTACTTATTACAAAGGTATGGCACACCTGAAGCCATCTTGATTGGAATAAAGTGGTAACTCTTAAAACATTTAATTTAAAAAGAAACAACATGAGGGGGTATATTTTGCCATAGAAAGTATGATTAGTGCTGCAGAATGAAAAATTAGGGCACATTTTGAGTGACTTCTCAAATCCTTTTCTATTTCATTAAAACATTCTGACATGCAGTCTCCCAAAATGGCCACCAGAGACAAAAGAGCCCAAATGTAGCCCAAATATCACCCAGATGTAGCCCAAGTATAGCCCAATGACAGAATGTCCCAGAGTGTTCTAAAGAACAACTAGAGCGCTAACAGTCCTACTTATTACAAAGGTATGGCACACCTGAAGCCATCTTGATTGGAATAAAGTGGTAACTCTTAAAACATTTAATTTAAAAAGAAACAACATGAGGGGGTATATTTTGCCATAGAAAGTATGATTAGTGCTGCAGAATGAAAAATTAGGGCACATTTTGAGTGACTTCTCAAATCCTTTTCTATTTCATTAAAACATTCTGACATGCAGTCTCCCAAAATGGCCACCAGAGACAAAAGAGCCCAAATGTAGCCCAAATATCACCCAGATGTAGCCCAAGTATAGCCCAATGACAGAATGTCCCAGAGTGTTCTAAAGAACAACTAGAGCGCTAACAGTCCTACTTATTACAAAGGTATAGCACACCTGGAGCCATCGTGATGGGAATAAAGTGGTAACTCTTAAAACATTTAATTTAAAAAGGAACAAAATGAGGGGGTATATTATGCAATAGAAGGTATTATTAGTGCTGCAGAAAGAAAAATTAGGGCACATTTTGAGTGACTTTTCAAATCCTCTTCTATTTCATTAAAAAATTCTGACATGCAGTCTTCCAAAATGGCCACCAGAGACAAAAGAGCCCAAATGTAGCCCAAATATCACCCAGATGTAGCCCAAGTATAGCCCAATGACAGAATGTCCCAGAGTGTTCTAAAGAACAACTAGAGCGCTAACAGTCCTACTTATTACAAAGGTATGGCACACCTGAAGCCATCTTGATTGGAATAAAGTGGTAACTCTTAAAACATTTAATTTAAAAAGGAACAAAATGAGGGGGTATATTTTGCCATATGAATTATGATTAGTGCTGCAGAAAGAAAAATTAGGGCACATTTTGAGTGACTTCTCAAACCCCCTTCGATTTCATTAAACAATTCTGACATACAGTCTCCCAAGATGGCCACCAGAGACAAAAGAGCCTAAATGTAGCCCAAATATCACCCAGATGTACCCCAAGTATAGCCCAATGACAGAATGTCCCAGAGTGTTCTAAAGAACAACTAGAGCGCTAACAGTCTTACTTATGACAAAAGTATGGCACACCAGAAGCCATCTTGATTGGAATGAAGTGGTAAGTCTAAAAACACTCAATTTAAAAAGGAACAACATGAGGGGGTTAATTTTGCCATAGAAAGTATGATTAGTGCTTCAGAAAGAAAAATTAGGGATCATTTTGAGTGACTTCTCAAATCCTCTTCTATTTCATTAAAAAAATTCTGACATGCAGACTGAAACATGCACTTTGAATACCAGCAGCAGACGTCCCTGGTGAGCAGTAGCTTTACTACAGTGATCTAATGTGCAACTAGAGTGCTAACATTCAGAATTTATGGCAAATGTGTGACACATCTGAATGCCTTCTTGATGGAACCAAAGTAAACAAGCATTGAAAATGCAATAGATCTCGCCCTCGTTTAAGTTAAAGCCATTCTGTTTGTAATGAGGTGGCTTTTTAGCTTTGCTTTTATTAGTGTTTTTCAACTTTCATGTAAATAACATGCATCTGTATGCATATAAGTATATGTATGCATGCATTTATGTTTGTATTTATATAGATATACAGATGATATATGTTTATATATGTATGTATATATATATATATTCACTGAAAAAACCATAGGCTATAGACCATATATAGTTAGGAATTAGCATTTACAAAACCTTGAAAATTCACTGAAAAAACCATAGGTTATAGACCATATATAGTTAGGAATTAGCATTTACAAAACCTTGAAAATTCACTGAAAAAACCATAGGTTATAGACCATATATAGTTAGGAATTCGCATTTACAAAACCTTATTTTACTCACACAAAACCATTGAAATTCCATATATAGTTAGTTGCACTAACTATATATCGCGCACCCGCAATCCACTGCTGATGATGTCACATATTACATCATTCATGACATGGTCAGTGACATCACTGATTACATCACTGATGACATCTCAAATGACATCACTGATGACATCACTGATGACAACATCCAGTGACTGTATGTTTCTGTAAAGTTAAAATATGTCTTTCATATTGAAGAATGAGTGGATGTATAAGTGTCTGGATGAAGGATTTAGTAGGTGCATGACTGACTGTATGAGTGAGTGATTAAATGTGTCTCACTGAGTGCATGGGTTAGTGACTAAACTGTCTTAATTTGTGCATCATTATGTCTGTTGTTCTGTAAACTGTTGCATGTGTTGATAAGTAGCTATATGAGTAACTATATGGGTTATTGATTGGTTTCCCAAGTATTTGTATGGGAGACTGAGTGTGTGTGGGTGGCTGGGAGGTGTATGACTCTGTGCATAGATGTGTGAGCAGTTGATTCACTAGATGTATGGTTTCAAAAGTGCATGTGGAAACAGCTGTATGGGCGGTTGACTGTGTGCATGAGTGTATTGGTGAGTGAATGGATATCTCAGTGCTACATGTCAAAGTAAGTACATATGTAAAACACAGTACATGTGAGAGTTGACATATATAAATAACTGTGCATAAGAGCCAGTGAATGTGTGAGTGGCTGTATGGATCATTGTGAACTTGTATCAGGGATTGTATAAGAGAGTAAATATGTGTTAGTATATGTTTGAATAAGTAAAGTTTGTATAACTGTATAGTTGAGGAAATGGAGGTGTGATTGATTCTTTGCATGACTGACTAGGTGTGTGAGTAACTCCATGGATGAGTGACAGTCTGTGAGTGTCTGTTTACACTGATTGTATCTAAGGTTATATTAGAGTCTGAAGAGGTTCATCGTATTATCACATGAATGATATCATCAGTGATGTGATCAGTAATGTCAAATGAGATGTCATCAGTGATGTCATCAGTGATGTCATTTGAGATGTCATCAGTGATGTCATCAGTGATGTCACTGACCATGTCATGAATGATGTAATATGTGACATCATCAGCAGTGGATTGCGGGTGCGCGATATATAGTTAGTGCAACTAACTATATATGGAATTTCAATGGTTTTGTGTGAGTAAAATAAGGTTTTGTAAATGCGAATTCCTTTCTCAAATACCAGTGTTCAGGAGCCAAAGTGATTATGCATCTTTACAGGTAAGCACAGCTTCTCCTTATAAATCATTGACCCACTTGACCTCCGCATAGAAAACACCGCCCCTTCCGTTTGCACTTTCAAAACTGCATGTCCCACAATACAGTGTGTTTGTTGCGTATAGGACGGGCGATGTTCAATGTCTATGTAAGTCCATGCTCACAGTTCTTAATCACCACTCTATGAAGACAAGGTCTAGTGGATTATAGCGCGGCTCTGCTGCCTTACTTGCCCTTGCTTCCAGCCACATTCGTCCTACAACGGGAGACACCGGAGACGACGGCTCAGTGTCCACGTCTCTCCATATTATAGTGGACTGACTCTCCCAGCAGTTTCCTTTCTCCCTCGCAGGTTAGTGGCGGCTCTCGGTGTACTTTCCCCTCGGGAGCAAATTCGAACAGTGTTGCCACTCATGCCGTTGTTGCCGAGAACTCTTTGCGGAAGGGTCCCTCTGCGTGTCAAAGGCACACACGCTAGATACAATTCAAACCACCTTCACCGTGCTGGAAAGATGAGAGGGACAACGGAGCAATTTCAAGCAGCTTTTATTTCTCTGATGGTATGACGCGTTTCGGAATATATATATATATATATATATATATATATATATTAACATAATATTAATAAAAAATATACAATATTTTTACTGTAGGGTAACGGGAGGGTAACATTTACTATTACCACTCCAGTGAGTGCAACAGTAGGGAAAACGTTGGATAGCGTATGGGTAAACATTACTATTCCCACTCCAGTGAGTGCAACAGTAGGGAAAGAGTTGGATAGCGTAGGGGTAAAAATTACTATTCCCTCTCCAGTGAGTGCAACAGTAGGGAAAGCGTTGGATAGTGGAAGGGTAAAAATTACTATTCCCACTCCAGTAAGTGCAACTGTAGGGAAAGCGTTGGATAGCAGGAGGGTAAAAATTACTATTCCCACTCCAGAGAGTGCAACAGTCGGGAAAACTTTGGATAGCGGGAGGGTAAAAATTACTATTCCCACTCCAGAGAGTGCAACAGTAGGGAAAGCGTTAGATAGTGTAGGGGTAAAAATTACTATTCCTACTCCATAGAGTGAAACTGTAGGGAAAGCGTTGGATAGCGGGAGGGTAAAAATTACTATTCCCTCTCCAGTGAGGGCAACAGTAGGGAAAGCGTTGGATAGCGGGAGGGTAAAAATTACTGTTCCCACTCCAGTGAGTGCAACAGTAGGGAAAGCGTTGGATAGCGGGAGGGTAAAAATTACTATTCCCACTCCAGAGAGTGCAACAGTAGGGAAAGCATTGGATAGCGGGAGGGTAAAAATTACTATTCCCACTCTAGTGAATTTAACAGTAGGGAAAGTAATGATTTAATATATTAATAAATTAAATATCAATACCAATAAAACATTAATTAAAATTAATTGCCAATTTATTATTATGTAATAATTAATCAATTATAAATACAAATAAATATTAGTTATTAAAATTAATTACCTATTCATAATTAATTAACAACTAATTACTTTTCAATAACAAAAAGTAATTAATAATAAACATTATTACCAATTCTTAACATTAATTATGTATTCATAATTAATTAACAACTAATTAATTTTCAATAACTAAAACTAATTAATAATACAAATTAATACCAATTAATAATTAATTAACAGTACATTTATTATCAATACACAAAAAGTATTTTTAATCTGTGATTAATTACAATTAAATTACTTCCCACCCTATTCCCCTATAAACCCACAATCCGCTACAGAAAATAAATTGATACAATTATCGTAATTATCAATTAATACATTAATAAAAATTAATTACCAATTAATAAAAATTAATTAACAATTACCAATTAACAATAAATAAAAAATCAATACCGGTTAAATAAATAAAAATGATTTACTTAATTATAATTAAATTATTTCCCACCCTATTCCCCTATGAACCCACAACCCGCTACAGAAAATAAATTAATAACATGAACATAATTATCAATTAATCAATTAATAAAAATTAATTACCAATTAAAAATTAATAAACAATTAATTCAAAATGAATACCAATAAATAAATAAAAATATGTAATTAATTACAATTAAATTACTTCCCACCCTATTCCCCTAAAAAAACACAACCCGCTACAAAACTAAAACGCAAAATTAAATTAAAAATAATTAGTACTTTCTAAAAATGAATATTTAATTTAATATAATTAAATGACTTCCCATCCTATTCCCCTATAAACCGACAACCCGCTACAGAATTAAATCACGCAAAAATGGATTAACATAAAATTCATTACTTAAAATAAATTACAAAAATAATATACACTTTTCACTTATATACTAACATACAAAACACTTTAAAAAATTCGATATTATTAAAAATTCAATATAGTTTAATACCTATATTATATACTTCGATATTTTGACTTCCTATATTTAAAAAAAATCGATATTATATTACTTACCTTCAATTTGATATTTTTCGCCACTATATTCTGTCCATTCGATATTTTGTCCATTCTATATTTTGACTTCGATATTTTGGTAATTCTATATTTTGAATTCGATATTTTGTCTTGTTACCCTGATCCGGCTATTCTGGCTCTCCCAGGCCATCTGTTGCAACTCATGAAGACCCTTTTGCCTGAAATAGCTGTTTATTGAGATAAGATAAATGCATGTAAACAACGTAAGGATGAGTCTGTTGCTGATTTTTTCACCCGCTTCGAAACTGAGTAAAAAAGTCAAAGTGGATTGGACGCTAGAGCCCCTGGCTCGGGCTCAGTGTTTATTGATAAATTTGTATCTAATTTATTACCGGATCTCTTATCCCCCCTCAAGAAGGTTGAGAGTACGTGGTCAGCTCAGACTATGGCAGGCATCCTTGCCATGGCCCAATATCATGAGAATAGAGAGAATGAAGATAAAGACAAAGAGTTTAGGAAGAACGAAGGGGCATATTACCAAGCAATAGCGATAATTATCGCTATTGCTTGGTTAGAGATAAAAAATTATCGCTGAGCTGCGGCGATTTTTATAGCAGATAAACCTTGGTATTACCAAGTTTTATCGCAAATGCGAAAAAAATCGGCAATAATGCATGAATATCGCTGAAAAGTCAGCAATATTCATGCATTACCGAGCTAATGCTCTTAGCCATGTTATCCACCTACCATTGGATAACATGGCTAAGAACTGCTCAGGGGCAGGTGTTAGCTTTTGGAGATATTCGCGCTTAGCGCGAATATCTCTAAAAGTTGGTAATAGGAGATAGCGATGTTAGCGACTGTTTCCAGTCGCTAACATCTTGGCACGTCGCTAACATCTTGGCACGCCCACTTTGCATGTCATTAGTGATAAATATCACTGACATGCAAAGCGGGGCCCAAGATGGTCGCTATCTCCTACTAGCTGTCGCTAACTGGTGTTAGCGACAGCTAGGTAATAGGGAGATAATTTTATCTCTGCTTTCTTGGCTTTTCAAGCCAAAAAAGCGGAGATAAACCCCCTTGATAATATGCCCCAAGGACCTTAAAACAAAAGTTTTGTTAGAGCAAGCTTATCCACCCTGGGGACAAAATGCTAGAGTTCTAGAAGCTGCCTCAGCGCCCCCTTCAGTCTCCTTTACAGAAGTCCATCAGTTTGGCAGGTCCCGTTGATAAAGACCAGTGTGCCTACTGTTAGGCTTATGGCCACTGGGTTAGTGAATGCCCGGTATTAGCCCAGAATATTCAGTCAGGAAAAACTATGCCCGAACTCAAAGGGAAGGAAGTATGGGACATCCTAGGCAGAGGCGTGCACCAGATCCTAATGTTCGACTCCGTAATGGTCCGCCCCAGGGCACAGTTAACAGATTTGACAACGGGTATGAGGCCACTAGGACATACTTTAACGATGATTATGATGAGACCGATGAGACAGGTTTCTACCAGCCATAGGAAAGCCAGGAAAGGGGTAATGTAAGAGTGCCGATTTCTGTGGATCAGCTAGGTCCTTATGTCTGGATGTCTGTTGCAGGGGGATAAAAAGAAGTTTCTCCTAGACACCGGGGCTACTAGATCCTCTGTTGCACACACCTTGATACCAGAGGCACCCCTTTCTGGCTCTCTCAATGTAACCATGGTTTTTTCTGGGGTCCCTGTCACCAACCCCGTCTCTACGCCTCTCCCGCTGGATCTCGGTCCAGCTCATATGGAAGCTCCTTTGATTCTCATGACTGGATGTAGTGAAAATGTACTAGGTATGGATTTGTTAAAGGCTTTACATGCTACCATTTCTTGTAGTCCTGATGGCGTGGCCCTTACCATATCACCAGATTCCTCCGCCACTACGTTCCTCTCTGGACCCCTCCCTCCCGTTCTGCAGGCCTTACCCTCATCACTTTGGGCCACTTCTGACATTGATTTAGGACTTCTCGAAATTGCTCCGCATACTGTTCGTATCCAGCAAGGTGCCCAACTGCCCAGGCTTCGCCATTATCGACTTCCCAAGGAAGGTGAGGCTGCCTCATTATCTATAATATCAGATCTCATGAAGACGGGAGTAGTTGAGAAGACACGTGGTAATGAGTGTAACAGCCCAATTATTCCAGTTCTTAAAAAATGTATTGATCCCTCTCCCGCGGCCCCCAAAATTTATTGGTTTGTCATCGATCTAAGGGCTCTCAACAAAATTACGGTCTCACAGTATCCCATTGTCCTTGATATCACACCCCTCTTGACCATGGTCCCAGCGACCACCACTCATTTTTCTGTTATTGACCTAAAGAATGCGTTTTTCAGCATTTCCATACATCCGGACAGTAGACATCTCTTTGGTTTCTCCCTTGGAGGGCGGAATTTCCAGTTCTGCCGCACCCCCCAACGTTTTACTGAAAGCCCCATACTCAAGCTCTCAAGAATCAGTTGGACTCCCTGATGCTCCCAGCAGGAGCCACTCTGTTGCAATATGTAGATGACCTCTTAATTGCAACCACGTCTGCTCCACTTTGTGAACAAGCAATAGTATGTCTACTTCACCACCTTGCCTCCACAATCATAAGGTTTCCTTGAACAATTGCAATTTTGTCGAGAGAAAGTGTCCTACCTCTGCCACCTCCTCTCGAAGGAGGGAAGACAACTTACCGCTGACCGAGTGTCCCTTATTACATACATGCCTCCCCCTTTGACACAGAAACAAGTACGTGCCTTTATTGGACTCACTTCCTATTGCAGACAATGGATCCCTAACTTCTCGGCCATTGTCAAACCTCTTTTAGCTCTCACTACTAAAGCTATGCCAGAAAGAGGTTTTCCATGGACAACTGAGCATGTGGCTGCCTTTCAGACACTCAAAGATGCCTTATGTACAGCTCCAGTGCTAGGCACCCCAGATTATGGCAAACAATTTTTCCTTTTTGTCCATGAGACACATGGCTGCGCTTGCGCAGTTTTAACTAAGATTATTGGAGACAAACATCCCCCTTGTGCTTATTTCTCGGCTACACTTGACACAGTAGCCCGAGCCCTCCCTGGATGTTTACGCGCAACATGTAGTAGGTACCTTACTCAACAACACCAAGACACAACACCTTACCAGTGCACGACTTACAGGTTATGGCCTCACTCTCTTTTCCAGTCACATTGACATTATGTTATGTTATGTTATGTTATGTTATGTTATTGAGCTTTTGTATAGCGTACAGCTACTCACAGGGAGTGTCCCGACGCTTTCCACTCTCAACTCATATTGAAATAACACAACACAGCTAAAAACAAACAACAGAACGGAACAGAAACAATGGGCAATAAAAACAGACTAGGAGTTAAAAAGCCAGGTCTTCAGGCCCCTCCTAAACTGGAGCAGATTAGCAGTACTCCGAAGAGAAAATGGAAGCAGATTCCAAAGCTGGGGGGCTCTGTAGCCAAAAGACCGCCCTCCCGCGCGGGCCTTCCTCACCCGAGGAACCACCGCTCTGCACAGAGCTTCCGAGCGGAGGGAACGAGCTGGACGATAAAAAGTCAGTCTCCGCTGCAGATATCCCGCTCCTGAACCATGCAGAGCTTTGTGCATCAGGGTCAAGGATTTAAACTGGATCCTCTTCCTAATGGGGAGCCAATGAAGCGACTGGAGCAACCCAGACGCTCGAGCTCGTCTCCCTAGACCAAAGATCGCCCGGGCAGCAGAGTTCTGCACCACCTGAAGGCGCTGGACCAGATAATCAGGAAGGCCGAGAAAAAGAGCATTGGCATAATCTAGCCTCGAACCGACCAGAGCCTGCACTGTAATCCTCCTGTGCTCCTCCGATAACAAAGGCAAAAATTTGCGGAGCATTTTCAGTAATCCGTAGCAGGTGCCGGCCAGGCCAAGGATGTGAGTTCGGAGCGACAGCTGATTGTCTAGCTTGACGCCCAAGTTTTTGGCCACCACTGAGGACTGTGCAGGAGGACTCATGTCGGACGGCCACCAATGCTGCCACTCAGGATCGGCAACGCAACCAAAAAATAAAATCTCAGACTTTCCTGAGTTGGCCCTCAGACCGTTCCGCTGGAACCAGTCGAAAACCAGCGCAAGGCAGTCCCGGATTCTCTCTCCCACAAACTCTTGATCTTTCCCGCATGTGAAGAGGAGTTGCGTGTCGTCGGCATAGGAGACGATCTGGGCCCCATACGCCTCTACCAAGGCCGCCAGAGGGGACATAAAGATGTTAAATAATGTGGGGCTCAACACAGAGCCCTGTGGAACCCCAACTCCCAATGGCGGCATCTCGGCGGAGCTCTGGGAGACCCAGACCGTCTGGCGGCGGCCTTCCAGGAAAGAAGTAAACCACCTCAGCACCGTCCCCCTCAGGCCGATGTCATAAAGCCTAGTTAAAAGCGCCTTGTGGGGGACGGTGTCGAAAGCCGCCGAGAGATCTAACATGACCAGCATGGCCCTGCCGCCGGCATCCAGAGTCTCCCTGATGATCTCAGTCACCTCTATCAAAGCTGTTTCCGTACTAAAATTTGGTCGGAAGCCCGATTGAGATGGATGGAGCAGATTATTGGCTTCCAAAAAACCAAAAGACCATACATTAGGAGATGTATTATTGTAAACCCAGCTACACTACTCCCTACTGAGACACAAGGGAAAAATTCTGATCCTCATGACTGCATATTACGGACTGAAGAAGAGACAAAGGGTTGTGTGGACCTACAATACACCTCCCTAACAGACGCTGAGGGAACACTATACATAGATGGTTCATGTCTTAAAAGATCGGATGGAACTACATCTGCTGCGTATGCCCTCACCACTCTTGTTACAGTAGTTTAGACAGCACAAATTTCACAGGCATCGACCCAAGCGGCTAAATTAATGGCCTTGACACGAGCTTGTGAAATCAGTAAAAACATGACTGTTAATATCTATACGGACAGTAGTATACCTGAACACACGCTCTCCCCCCAAACACCAGCTTGAGGTCTTTCAACTGCTTGAGCCCGGTACTATTGACATCTTGCTCCTCGTTGAAACCTGGCTACATGCGGACTCTTATCCTGACATCTTGGCCGCTATACCCTCGGGCTACTATATCCTCCATTCCAACAGGACCTCTGGTAGACCGGGTGGGGGAGTTGCTGCCATCATTCGCTCCAATCTACAACTCACTTCTTTAACTACCACCCCTCTTTTGAACTCCGATATTCTTATGTTGAAATTCTCCTCTCCCAAACACTCCTTCATTTGTGTCTTAGTGTACCGTCCCCCTGTTAACATGCCCTCCTTCCCATCCTTGTTCAGTGATTTCATTTCGCAACTGACCATTAATTCTGCTAGGATCTTGATTATCGGCGACTTTAATTACTGGCCATCCGACCCTTTTGAATCCTCCCTGTCACTTGAATTTTCCGGTTTTCTATCTGCGCTCAATCTCTCGCAACATATCTCTGTTCCAACTCACTTTAAGGGCCATATCCTGGATCAGGTCTGGACCGCCAATTTGGACATTTCCCCTCCTTTGGTGTATCCCTGTACCTGGTCCGACCATTTTTTCATTTCCTTTGCCCTACAAATCTCTGTGCCTACCCGCTCCCCTCCAGTCTCCAATTTCTTGGCACGTAATTGGAAGCACGCCGATACTTCTCTGTTCCACTCGACCCTTGCTTCCACTCTACCCCCCAGCCACTCTGACTTGAACTCTCAAGCAGCTGCAGTGGACCAATGGCTGTCTCTAGCCAGTGACGTAGTCGCTCCAGCCAAATCCATCAAATCGAAGCGACCCCACGACGCTCAGCGCTGGTTTACTGACCAACTTAAGGCCAGCAAACTCCTTCTTCGTCAGGCTGAGCGCCGATGGAGGCGTAACTATGACCCTTCACTGAAAACTACCTACACTGACTTACTCAAATCCTACAAACAATCCATCACTTTAGCTAAATCTGCTTACTTCTCTCAAAAAGTAATCAATTCTGCATCTAAAACCAAAGAAATTTTCTCAATTGTAGCTGAACTCTCCTTACCCGACCGCGTAACACCTCAGCCTCAGCCATCACAAGCTTTGTGCGATTCTCTCAATTCTTTTTTTATTGATAAAATTGCCACGATTAAAAATAATATTCCTCCCACCACTATGTCTCACCTGAGCGCTCTTCCTCCCTCGAATCCCCACTCCCTAAATGTTTTTCCCCCGATCTCTTTAGACACCTTCCGCTCACTACTCTCGGCCGTGGGCTCAGGCTCCCCCAAGGACTGCTGTCCTCCCCAAATTCTTAGAGACGCCTTCATGGCATGACCTGACCCTCCTCTGGACCTCCTAAACCGCTCACTCTCCTTAGGCTCTGTCCCCAATGCTTTTAAAAGCGCTGTGGTGGTACCTATCTTGAAAAAACCCGGTGCCGACCCTGCGGTTCTGGGCAACTACCGACCCATCTCCCTTCTCCCATATCTGGGGAAAGTCTTGGAAACCTACGTCACCCGCTGTCTGAGCACTTTCATCGAGGAAACTCATTTCCTCGATGACCAACAGGCCGGATTCAGACCCTCCCATTCCACGGAGGCAGTGGTGATATCGGTTATGGACACGCTGAGACAGGGGGCCGATAAGAACTTGGCCCAGGCCCTGGTGTTACTTGATCTCTCGGCCGCTTTCGACACGGTCGACCATGACATCTTGGTCGACCGTGTCAGAAATGCTGGGATCTCGGGCCTGGCCCTGTCCTGGATTGTGTCCTTTCTCCAACTCCGGACCCAATCTGTACACTTATCTTCCTTTTCTGCTCCTTGCACTTCACTTTCCTGCGGTGTCCCCCAAGGTTCTGCTTTATCTCCCCTTCTGTTTAATCTTTATATGCAGCCTCTGCTGGTCTCCCTCCGCCACTCTTCTGTTACCACTTTCAATTATGCAGATGATCTGCAACTCATCTTCCCTATTGACTCCTCTCCTCTCTCCTGCTCTAAATTCCAAACCACCATGCTCTCCATCTACGAGTGGATGAACTTCAGCCAGCTGAAGCTCAATCCTAGCAAGACAGAGCTGGTCCTGATCGGTGGGCCCTCTCATCCTTGGACTTCCAACTTCTGGCCCCCTGCCCTCGGCCCCCTCCCCTGCCCAGTTGACTCCATGAAGAGCCTAGGTGTCGTCATCTCCAGCGACCTTTCGATGCGGCTGCATATCAATGCTGTTACCTCGGCCTGCTTTTTCCACCTTCGCAGGATCGGGAAGATCCGAAGGTACCTCTCTCCAGAGGCTCTTATTCTTGTCATCTTGGCCCTGGTTACCTCACGTTTAGACTATGCCAACTGTCTATACGTGGGGATCCCAGCCTACCACCTTCAACGGCTTCAACTGGTGCAAAACCAGGCAGCCAGATTAATCTTCCAGCAACCCAAACATCAACATGTCTCCCCGCTGTTAAAAACCTTGCACTGGCTCCCGGTTGCGCAACGTTGCATTTTCAAACTCGCTTGCACTGTTTTTAAATCTCTTTTTGTTTCTGCTCCAGCTTTTATTTCTTTCTGCCTACACCCTTATGTTCCCCCTCGACACCTCAGATCCTCTGCCCACAACCTGTTGGTCACTCCCAGGTTTAGACGCAAGAAGCACGGTGGTGCTGGCTTTTCCTTCCTTGCCCCATCCACTTGGAACTCCCTTCCCCTCCCTATTCGACTCATCTCTGACTACCCCACTTTCCGTAAATCTTTAAAAACTCACTTGTTTCGTCTTGCTCACGGCTAGCTGCCTACACCCCCCCACGCCCTAGCCCACTGTCTTTGAGCGCCAAGAAACCAATTGGTGTATGTGCGCGGTATTAAATTTTTTTACCATAACATAACAAACAACAGTCAGTACACCTTTGGGGTGGCTCACAATTTTGGTAGACTCTGGAAAGAAAGACATTTTTTCACCTCACATGGGACCAGAATACAACATGGCCCCCTGATACACAGACTTCTAGACGCCTTGACATTACCTAGAAAAGTTGCAGTGGTTAAATGTAAAGCCCACCAGAAAGTGACTGATGATGTATGGGAAGGCAATGCCCCTGCAGACCAAACAGCAAGACAGACTGCTCTAAGGAAATTCAGATGGAATGTTTGTGACAGGACTAGCCAGATGGGTGGTGGAAGGAGAAATTTTGGAAAATACTAGAGTGTGGTCGAGATTCACTACTAAAGCTATTCCAGAAAGAGGTTTTCCATGGACAACTGAGCATGTGCTGCCTTTCAGACACTCAAAGATGCCATATGTACAGCTCCATGTTAGGCACCCCAGACTATGGCAAAAAAAAATCCTTTTTGACCATGAGACACATGGCTGTGCTTGCGCGGTCTTAACTCAGATTTTTGGAGACAAACATCGCCCTTGTGCTTATTTCTCTGCTACACTTGACACAGTAGCCCGAGCCCTCCCTGGATGTTTACGCGCAACTGCTGCTGCTGCACTTATGGTCCTCCAGAGCGAAGGTATTGTTATGTCTTTATTCTTGACCTTAATGGTCCCACATGCAGTAGATACCTTGCTCAACAACACCAAGACACAACACCTTACCAGTGCACGACTTACAGGTTATGGCCTCACTCTTTTTTCCAGTCACATTGACATTAGGAGATGTATTATTCTAAACCAAGCTACACTACTCCCTACTGAGACACAAGGGAAAAATTCTGACCCTCATGACGGCATATTACGGACTGAAGAAGAGACAAAGGGTTGTGTGGACCTACAAGACACCTCCCTAACAGACGCTGAGGGAACACTATACATAGATGGTTCATGTCTTAAAAGATCGGATGGAACTATATCTGCTGCGTATGCCCTCACCACTCTTGTTACAGTAGTTGAGACAGCACAAATTTCACAGGCATCGGCCCAAGCGGCTGAATTAATGGCCTTGAGACAAGCTTGTGAAATCAGTAAAAACATGACTGTTAATATCTATACAGACAGTCAGTAAGCCTTTGGGGTAGCTCACAATTTTGGTAGACTCTGGAAAGAAAGAAATGTTCTCACCTCACATGGGACCAGAATACAACATGGCCCCCTGATACACAGACTTCTAGACGCCTTGACATTACCCAGAAAAGTTGCAGTGATTCAATGTAAAGCCCACCAGAAAGTGACTGATGTATGAGAAGGCAATGCCCCTGCAGACCAAACAGCAAGACAGACTGCTCTTAGGAAATTCAGATGGAATGTTTGTGACAGGACCAGCCAGATGGGTGGTGGAAGGAGGAATGTTGGAAAATACTAGCCAGAGTGTGGTCGAGATTCAATTTCATGCCACTGCAAAAGAACTGCACACAAGGCAGACAAAGAGATAGAGGGATGTTGGGTGCGTATATCCGAAGGGAGGCAATGGATGTTACCAGACAGTCATGTCCCCCGAGATGTCACTATGGCCCATGGCCCTGCCCATATCTTTGCAAAGGGAATATGCAAGCTACTAAATCCAACATGGTATAATGAAAAAATACCCCTATATGTTGACCGAGTGGTTAAGTCATGTATGATCTGCCTTATGCACAATCCAGGAAAAGGTACAGTTTCCCCCGCTGGTGGCTTCTCCCCACCTACGTTTCCTTTTGAGGCCATCCAGATGGATTACATCCACATGGACAGGTGTGCGAATTTGAAATATGTCCTTGTAGTGGTCTGTGCCTTCAGCAGATGGATGGAGGCCTACCCCACCAAGGATTGCACAGCTATTACAACGGCCAAAGTTTTGTTGAAAGAATACTTTCCCCGATTTGGGTTGCCCCGTTTGATTTGGAGTGACAATGGCCAACATTTTACAGCCAATGTGGTCCAGTTTGTGTGTGCCGGGCTTGGTGGCAGACAAAAGTTTCATGCTGCTAATCACCCCTAGTCACCCAGATTGGTGGAGAAATACAATGGGGTACTTAAATTAAAATTGGCCAAAATAGTGGCGGAAACAGGCGTTACCTGGGTAGATGCCCTACCCCTTGCTCTCTTGTCAGTAAGGAAGACTGCCCACTCAAGGATAGGATTATCTCCCTACAAATTGGTATTCAGTAGACCAGCTAATGTATGGGGCGTACCAAGGCCAAATAAATTGTCTGATGTTGAATTCCCAGTATTGACTGACTACCTGTACCAGTTAACCGATTCTTTTCGTACTCTTTATCATCAGGTACACGCTGCTATCCCCGACAAGAGCGAAGGCCCAGGTCACACCATTCAACCAGGTGACTGGGTGGTGATCCAAAATTTTCAGCGTACCAAGTGTCTGGAGCCCTGCTGGTCGCACCCCGACAGATTCTTCTGGCCACCCGCACTGCTGTAAAAGTCGAAGGGAGAAAGAACTGGATACATGCTACCCATTGTAAAAGGGTGCCTCTCCCCCCCGTACGACCAATGGGTGAAAGAAGACTGCCGGATTACGACACAGAAGTAGTACCGACCTTTGTCCCTTTCAGTGATGCTCAGCTTCATAACACCACTACGGAAGCCGAAACTGATTGAATCTTAGAGGGTCCAGTCATCCCTCCTCTGCAGGACCAGAGGAAGGAACAAGAAGCTCTCTTTCCAGACCACTCAATACCTTCTTCCACTCACTACAACTTGAGACCAAGAAAAGGGGCTGGCCCTTGACTCAGTCTGGTGTCTAATAGGCTGTAGAGCTGTGGTATCTCCGGCTGAGACCGGTGCTGGTATGCTGGACCAATGGGAAGTCCGTAGGACTCTTGGTATCCACATCCAGTGAAGCAACCACCAATCACAAACAGCCGCTAGTGACAACAGGCTGAGCACAATGGCAACGGTCAGAGAGTCTGAAGCGCACAAAAAATATGTCAAACTTCTGAACAATAAATGCTTCCTTTCCACAATGGTTATACTTTTTGCTCTCTTCATCCTGCTGGTTGTGGGATGGTTTCTGTTACTGACCTCTCACCCAGTTCCTCTGGCTACGACACCGACACCTGCAGAACATCTCCACGCAACCTTGTCACCCCACGACGCCTGGAATTCATGAACAATACTTTTGTACAAGTATTGCACCAGCATCAGCTTGTGATTAATACCTCGAACTGTTGGGTATGTGGGCTCATGCCACACTCTATGACACACACTGTCCCCTATTTTGTCTATCTGAAGTAGTGTGGCTCACTGGTTAGAGGCGGCAGACCCGAGAGCAGAGGACGGCCCGGGACCAGGGTTCGATTCCCGGCGCGGCAGGTTTCTGGACCAGGGTCAGCGGACTCGATAATTCTCTCGCCTCGGTGCCCACTCTGATCAGCGATCACACTCGGCAACTCCTGGCATTAGCTTGCCTCATCTTCACTAACGGCCCCACCAGACCGCCGGGGATGCCTGGAGATACCCATTAAGGGACCATCTCTCAGGGAAGCCAGGAAGGGTTTTGCAGCGGTCGAAGCGCCTTGGGACCCTCTGGGTAAGTAGTGCGCTATATAAATGCCTATACATTTACATACATACATATCCATTTTCTGTTTTTGGGTCCTGTCTGGCTTGGAGGATGCTCGTCACCGATGCATATACGATCAATGGAACAATGAGCTCGATCATTGGTGATTTTTATGACACTTTCACCCGAACAGAACAGGCAATGTCAGTAATCCTTTCTGCCCTACTACAACATCTGACATCTTGAACATCTCTCGTGCTGAACGCAATGAGATGGTTGTGTTCAACACCTCAAGTAGAATAATCTTCTCCCGCTTTCGGTCCAGACACAAAGTTCCCACCAAACTGCAGGCTTTAGATGTGATCAACACGCATGGCCAAGTGTGCATAAAAGGTCTGGGGACCTGGGAGGTAGGAGTCAGTGACTGTGCAATAGTCAGTATACTGAATATTACCTCACCACCACTCCTAATCGCTTCTCCAAATACCTATTTTTTTGTGGACAGTCTGCTTATACCTGGCTTCCAGGAAATTGGTCAGGTGTGTGTTATTTGGCCTTGCTTCTTCCCCCTACCTTTACTGCTGTTGAAACACATCACTTGACCAATCTCCACTTCCACCATTGTATGCCTAGGGGAGTAATTGAGGCCGATGACACTGCAGGACAGGAGGCGGGGGACTTCTTCAAAGGTTTCCTGCTGTTCTTGGGTCCTATGGTCAACAGCCGCAACATACGACAACTTACTCGAGTGGTGGAGGCAACCATTGATGAAACAGCAGGGGCATTGGGCAACATCACCGCAGAGCTTCAGGCGGACCGCCTGATGACACTACAACATCGAATGGTACTTGACATCATCCTTGCTGACCGTGGTGGTGTATGTAAACTAATCGGCTCCAGCTGCTGCATTTACATACCTGATAATGCTCCATCAGTCTATCAAGCTATCCAACGTCTGCATAAACTTTCCTCTGAGATTCATCAACAACAAGACAACTGGTCCCTCATGGGCTGGATTTGGGGCCTCCTTTCCCGATGGGGATGGGGATCCTCATTTTTTTGCCTTAGGAACAGCAGTCATCATCTCATGCTGCCTGTGTATCCGGTGCTTGCCTATGCTTTTTGCTATGTGTACACAGGCCCTTAAAAGTTCCCCGGTCAGTACAAGTGACACCAATGTAAGGATAATGCTTCAACAAGAGATTGGCAACCTAATGCAGATAGACATTTCTAAGAACATGTTTTGCCACTCAATGGCAAAAGGAGGGTCTGAAGAAAATAAGTTTTTACTAGGTCCTATTAATTTCCTTACATTCCTCCATTTCTTGCCATCTCGTGAAAAAACTCTCCCTACCGCCTCCGTTTCTGCTGACGTTAAAAAAACTATCACATACCCAAGCCCCCTGTTCTTTGCAGTTAACCAATTTATCAACAGAGAGCCATGAGACACCTACGCCCTGTGTAAACAAGTTGTTTTTCATCTTCTGCTCCCTGCTTGGTAAACATCCTTGACGCCGTGAACAGGTCATCTGGACAATGGTCTGACTGATCGAGCCTTGATCAAGCTGATTAAACAATGGTCTGACTGACCGAGCCTTAATCAAGCTGATTGAACAATGGTCTGAATGCCGAGTCTTGATTAGGTCATCAACTACAAACACCGCCTTGATCAGGTCATCAACTACAAACACTGCCTTGATCATGTCATCAACTGCAAACACTGTCCTGATTGAATAATGGACTGAATCCCAAAAGAGTGGAATACAAATGTATATAAGGCTTGTTCACTGTGGAGTAAAGCAGCAGTCTCCTGGGTTTTGTCTCTGACTAGCTTGGGACTCTGTTCCATAGCCCAGACTATTATAATTTAGGTGGTTCTCTCTGCAGACGAAGGTTTCCGGGTCCACTTTATTATATAAGGAGGGTGAGAGTAGACTCAGGTGATTTCCGCACCGCCAAGCCCCCACTCCTCCTTGAGGTGGGCTTTTCTTGGTTCTACACATATCCAAACGTTTTTTACCATTTGCACACCTATCCATCATCCATCCTTCCATGCATCATTTCACTCATCCATCCCTTCACCACCCTTTCACTCATCCATCCATCAACCCTTTCCCAAAAGCCATCATTTCACTCATCCATCCACTCTTCCACCCATCCATTCACTCATCCATCCAACAATTTACCCTTTCACCTAAGCCATCCTTTCAGTCATTCGTCCACTCTTCCATCCATCCATCCATCCATTCACCCATCCAGCCATCTTTTCACTTACTCATCCATCCACCCAGTCACTCACCCCCCAAACCATTCACCCTTTCACTCATCCATCCATCCTTTCTTCCAGATCCCCACTCTCCCTTTCACTCATGTATACATTCTTCCACTCATTACTCTTTACATTCTTCTTTTCACTCATCCATGCACCCATCCATTCTGTCAATCATTCATCCATGCTTTCACTCATCCATCCATCCATCCATCCTCCATTTCTCTCTCCATTCCCCTTTTACTTAGCCACCCATCCTTCCATTCACCCTTCACCCATCCACCCACCCATCCAGTTGCAGACAGAAGAGGCCCATCAAGAACTTAACCCTCGCTGTAGTTCCCAAAGCAAGGGGTTGGGTGTGGTGGGGGAGGATTCACGATGCCCCTGCACATAGGCAATCTGAAAACTTGGAAGTCATGCATGATGCACAGTGCCAGGACGCGAGGTGATTGTGACATGGTGTTGTTTCCAGAGCTTTAAGTGGGATGAAAAAACTGGGGGGGGTCTCTCCAAAGGGGCTGTTTGATGTAAATAAGGGCATAGCTTTAAACACCTCAGCTAAAAGTCTGTGCTAAGCATAGTGTGCCCTTTCAATGCATCACTCCCAGGTAAGCCATGAACAAAGACAACACACTCTCATCATAGGGCCTAAACACCACACAAGTGTGGGATTCCAAATCGGTACTCTTCCACCACTTTCACAGCAGATTCTTCATAATCCTATAGTGACTGTATGAAGCTCATCGTGTTAGAAAACAAGTCACGATATAGCTGCATGCCCATTGTGTTGTCACCAAGGCATATTTGTTCAATCAACTGTGTGAATCAGTTTTAAATCATGTATAATTCGAATAATTGCCTGCCTATTAACACCCACCTTTGTGCTCCATAACTTAACAGTACAATGCCTCCCAGCAGGAACGCGGGAAGCCCCAAGACCACTGCCCTCTTACTCAGCACCTAAGTCAGAATCAAACAGCACCTTGAAGGTGAGGCCATGAGCAGAACTATGGAGTTATAACAATTAGAGATACATTTCATGAGGTCCCCAACTCAGTGGGCTGCTTCACCTGAAATGTATGTGTCATAAAGAATAATGGCATAGATACAGAATAGACACAGCATCCATGAGCATGTTGCTGAACCAGGCGTAATAGGAAGAAATGCACAAAACGCACCCCCAATGTCTAGATGTTCTTCTGAAAGAAGGAAAGGCTCGGCTTCCCCTGTGAATCACTTGTACCTGCAGCTTCCCAGCTGCTAAAGCTCAATGCCTTCCTCCTGTCTCATACCATTCAGTACTATGTTAGAATGGTCTGCCCTAGACCTCACAGGAGGAGTCCCACCACATGCTGTAACAACCCAAACTGGCCCATTGTAAGTTTGTATGTAGCAATCAGCCGGAGACAGAATGACAGTGGGCGGGTGCGGCGGCTCTTGTGCTTCGCGGATGTGTGCGAGGCTGCCCCATCAGGGAGCTGAGACCTCTCGCAGGGGAACAGTTCTGTTCCCTGCAAGGCCCAAAATTAGGGACAAAAGGCGTCAGTAAAAAGGATCCTCATGGACAACGGACGTGAGGTCCAAATTACGGACGGTCCATGAAAATTTACGGATGGTTGGTCACCCTAGCATTATTCTACAGCTGGTCACACCGTGAAGGGTGTTCCCCACCGTGCTCTACATGCCTCTGGTTCTACTGCTATTGCAAACAGCAGCGGGTACATTGGGCATTCCTGCCCAGTATCCCTCTCCACTCAATAGGTGTCACAGATCATCCTGCCCATTTTCACTCTCACCGTGGGATTAGAGACGAGAAGTTGAGTCCACTTAATAAACCCGGGACCCTATCCCATTTTCTCCATTACTGTACAGAGGTAAGTCCAGTCGAGGCTGTTGAAAGCTGTTCGATATCAACGGACACCATATGTTTATTGCAGTGTTTGGTCTGGCATTAAACCCGCCTGATCTTGATGCATAAACTGCTTCATAAAGGGCAATGGGCGTGTCGCCAACACTCTGATTGTTTTTTTGTAATTGAGATTTAACATTGACAATGGCCTGTATGCCATTACATCCTGTTGCCCTCGGTCAGGTTTAAGTAGGGGTATTATCAGTGCCTCCATTTTTGTTGCAGTTAAGGAGCGACTGTTCTTCGTGGAACTATAAACCTCCTCCAGCCACGGAGCCAGCTGCCCAATGAAAGTAGCGTGGAACTCCACGGGGCCACGCTCTTGATCACCATCTTTATCTCTTATGTTTTTAAATCCCTACCCAGTTACTATCTCTCCTTGGGGTAAACATTGGCAAGAGTAATGTGTTTAGAAAGGTGTGTATGTCGGGGAGATTATCCCAGCAATTCCCAGCGTATTATTTAGTGTGAATATATCGAAATACATCATTTATGGCTATCTGTCTAAAGACTCTTATCCCCTTTTTGATCTCTATTTCCAGTATTTGTGAGCCCCTTTTATTGGGATTAGCTAGTCATACCAACAGCGCCCCAGATTTATCTCTTTCAGTGTGAGCTCTAGCCAGATATTCCTTATAATCAAAATAACAGCGACAATGAACCTGCTCTGCCAGTTTGCTTTTGCTACTAATAGCGTGTGTTGTAAATTGGGTTTCCCAGGCCTGTCTCTCTCTATTTCACTTAGTATCGCTTCTTGGGATTTGATCGTATTAACCAGTATTTGGTGGACCCCCAATGCATTTGCGATACACTACCCCCTCATCATCGTTTTAAAGGCTTCCCATTCCAACAGTGCAGATGTGGCAGTACCTGTATTGTCTGTGATGTAATTCTGTATCCATTCCCCTATGGTCTTCTAAATTCTCGACTTTCAACCTCTAACTAGAAATGTTGATATGTATATTTACCCAGGCCAGTGTTATAGCTGTAGGAGTGTGATCCAAGGTTGTTCTGGCCAGGTACTCCGAGTTAGTAACTGCTGCATGTACCTCCAGTGTGAAAAGAAGGGCATACAGTCTAACGTGGCACTTGTGCAACGCTGAGATGAATGAGTAGTAGCGTCCCCTGTGGGTGAGTTATTGTCCACATGTCCACGACTGCTCATTCCAATCTCTAAATTTCTGTGCCAGGTGCTCTGTATGAGAGTTGGAAAAGGGGGTGGTGATGAACAGAGTGTCTGAATTAAGCAGACCACTCTTACCCAGTCCAAAGATCAGGGCTTGATCCATCACCGTTATTTATCTCACTGCACCATCCCAGTTCAGAACCTGGCTATATGCAAATCGGTCTGTCCCTGGCCCAGTGCATCATGGGAACAGGGCAGACTAAACTACCAAGCCAATTCTTCACCAGAAAGGAGACAAGCTACCGGGGACCGATTTCTGGCATTTCATCCGCCGTCGGCCCGGCTTGCTTGAATCCTGATGGTGCAGTGAGAAAGGGACTCATGTCTGAGTATACCCTGCCACACCTATAGTGGCCAAAAACGATTCAGAAAAGGGGGTGGTGATGAACAGAGTGTCTGAATTAAGCAGACCACTCTTACCCAGACCAAAGATCAGGGCTTAATCCCCCCACCCCCGATGACAACTGAGTGCGGTGTATATGCTGCGATTACCTGGGAAATTTCATCCAGGAACAGAGCCTGATTTATTAATTTTTTTGCAGTTTTATATCGCGCGAACATGGCACTAAGGTATTGGAGTGCTTTACATGAGCACCAGTTACATTACACAAGGACACATACATTTTTGGTAGGCACAGGGAGATGAAGTGATTTGCCCAAAATCGCAGGATGTTGAGCGATGCCGACACTCGAACCTAGTTCCCCAGTTTCAAAGTTGGCCGCTCTGGCCGTAACGCCACATCCTCTCCCCTGATTAGTGTTGGAAGCACATATGTTAACTAATGTAAAGTCTGCGCTCCCCAGGTAGCCATTGAGAAGAACATAGTTCTCTATTGCATCTATTTCTGCCCTAACACTTGGAAGGGAACTCCGGGGTGCACCCAAGTAAGTACTCCACGTATAAATGCCAAATATTCTTTGTAGTAAGTTCGACCCCGCCAACTCTTTCGGAGGGTCAGTCCCTCAGCAGCGGTCAAATGCATTTCTTATAGCCTGTATCTTATATCTCTTAGTCGTATTTTTCAGTCCTCAAACATTTCAGGATATAATCTTATATTGTGTATGTTCCCCTGTCATTGGAGTGTGGTGACAGTTCCTCTCCCTTCAGTACCAGCAGGTGGTCGATCTGATTGTACTCTATGCCTGTTTGTAACCTTTATCAGCAGCTGGGAACCATAGCAGACCACAAAAAGAACCAAAGCCAACTCCCTCACCCCGGGACAGTAAGGCAACATCCCCCTATCCAAACCAGCAACAGGAAACATTGTTAAACATCTGTGACAATAGTTCACATGGTCAACGCTAGAGGGGTGAAGTGTTCCTTAAGAAGTGATCCCCCTAGTTCTGCAAGTCACCATCGACCCAGAGTAATATTTTTAGAAGGGTTTGTATTCCCCCTTTTCCTCTTAGCGCTGTGCTAGGATTATTTGTGAATCATCTCCCGGTCTGTGGTGTATACCCCCTACCCTCGATGTTCTGCCAGAAGATTCATCTGTCCTAATATGATGCCACTGCAAACTACAGCTACAGGCTTTTCATTGTTAGAAATGTTTTTGTTCATCTTACGTTGATCATCGCGCCATATGCTAAAGTCCACCACCACAGTATCCATTTTGAGTTCTAGGGCTTCTCTGGTGTTCTTAATAGCAGAAGGATAGATCCTAATGTGGCTACAGGACCGTCGCCCGTAGTATGAGACGAAAAGGCAGCATCATCCTCCATGGGACCAGTCGTGGAGGTAGTGGAATGTTTATTGCAGGGTAGGTCTTTCCAATTGGAGTGCCTGCCCATATTTCTCTGAAATTTGTGTGTGATAGGAAGGTGTGCTCACCTATCGGATCCTATGATTTGTCGTAGCTGCTTTGTAATTAATCTCAGTGCATGCCGTAGAGGGTGAATGGCAAGATACCAGGAGAGGGGTTCATCAGGTGCCCCCTATTTGCCCTCATCCTAGCCAATGAGACTTCCTCTGATTCACCACATGAAGGCGGCAGTGGTGATTCAGTGCCCAGTCTATGGGGCTGCTCTTTGCTGACTCTTCATGATATTGTGGCTTGGGGACACTCCTCCACCTTCAGTGCCTGCTGTCTGCGCCATTCTCGCAGCCCTGCAGCTGCTAGTTGTAGTCCATATGGCCCTACGGGTCACTGACACAGTATTGTGGTAAACAATATCACATGACACAAATATTGTGTCAAAAATAACGTTTACCAAAATATCCTGCCCCTCTACTTATAATAGTAAGTACAAAAATATCGGGGAAAAATATTGTTGACACTAAAAGCATCAAAGAATTTGCAAAAATATCGATTTTAATACAAATAGAGTTTAAAGTAGATCTTTTTCCACTAATATTTAATACTATATATAAATATATACTTATATAAACACACAATAGTATGTGTTTATATATATATAGTTTAACATAATTATTAGTATTTATTTACATTATATTATTTTTTAATATTTCAAAATGTATTACTGTGAAAATAACACACACACATACATATATTTATCACCAACAATAATAGCATAAAGCAAAACACATACATATATAATACATAGACAACAATACCATAAAGAACACAATATAAAATATATATTAAATAATTTAGACAATGAAGTAAATATTACAAATTCATAACCCCCAAAAAAACACATTTTACTAAATATACTTAACTTCGGAGAGGTTAAATGTACTATTCCCACTCCAGCCTGTAAGGCAGTAGGGAAAGGGTTGTACTTTGAAGGTGTAAAATTTAATAATCCCACTTAAATGTACTATTCCCACTCCTGTCTATGCAACAGTAGGGAAAGCATTGAACTTCAGAGGGATTACATTTACTGTTCCTATTTCAGTCTATGAAACAGTAGCAAAAGTGTTGGACTTCAGAGGGGGAAGATTTACTATTCCCGCTCCAGTCTGTGCAACGGTAAGTAAAGCATTGAACTTCAGAGGGGTTACATTTATCATTCCCACTCCAGTTTGTACAACGGTAGAGAAAGCTTTAGACTTCAGAGGGGTAACATGTACCATTCTCATTCCAGTGTGTGCTACAGAAGGGAAAGTTTGAAATTCGAAGAGGTACAATTTACTATTCCCACTCCAGTCTGTGCTACAGTAGGGAAAGTGTTGGACTTCGGAAAGGGTTACATTCACTATTCTCACCCCAGTCTGTGCAACAGTAGGGAAAGTACTTCACTTCAAACCCATTACATATTTCAATGATCCTAATAATGAATCAAATAAATAGAAATCTCTTAATAGAAACAATATTAATATACATAAAAATATATTTGTTTAAAACAATCAAAGATTTACATAATTAGTAAACATTTTAATAATTAAAATTGATATTAATTATTGGTTAAGTAACTTCCCACCGTATACATCCACAAATCTAGCAGTCCACACCTAAAATATAACTAAAACAAATAAGTACACCTCAATTTACATAATTAGTAATCAATTAAATAATTAACCAATAATAATTAATTGATTGCTATAACTTAATATACTTCCCACCCCATACACATACAACAAACCCCGCAGCCCACACCTAAAATATAACTAAAATATATAATACTAATTACATTTAATTATTACTTAATTAACTTCCCGCCCTATACCCTTACAAACCAAGCACCTCGCACCTAAAATACACCAATATGATATAATGTGCAAAATTAATATCAATGCTGCCGAGTTAAGGGCAGGGTGGGCCAGGCCTCCTGATTGACAGCCAGCAGGAGTAGGAGGGGCTGTTGGGTACTGTAAGTGCTCATGATGGTTTGGACGGCTGCCTTAGGCAGGCCAAACCATAATTCGCTCTTTTAAAAAAAAAAAATCTTTTTATTAACAAATTGGCAAAGAAAAGAAATACATCAGGTGGGTCAACAGTTTCATCATTGGACAAAATAAGTGTCGCTCATACAGAATTACAGAGGGCAAATATATAAATCATGGATCACGGGAATTCCAGCACTTCCGCCTCTACTCGTCGCACCGGAGGTGCACATATCTCTCTGCGGTGGCTGTTCCGGGCCCCCGAGACCTTTCCCCACTTCTCCGGGCAACCCCTGGCTACATAAACTGACTTCTCCCTAAACATACACCAATCCATGTCCTCCGCCCATTTGGAAACCCGGGGTGGCTGGCTGGCTCCCCACAGCTGGGCAATATTTCGTTTCGCTACCATGCACGCCAGTGTCACCCATTGCTTGCCATATGCATTCAGGTCTGTGGTCTCCCATACATTTAGTAAACACCTCTGGGCCTCCGGTCGTATGTCCTCCCCCGAGGCGTCTCATATCACGTTATGTACCTTCGTCCAGTATTCCTGTACTTCCACGCAGTGACACAGAATATGCATAAAAGTACCAAGCTCTCCACATCCCCTCCGGCACTCTCCACTCTCCATGTGCCCCATCCATACCAGTCGAGGCCCTGTGATATATGACCTATGCAAAATCTTTAGTTGGACCAATCTTAGTGTCATCTGAATCGCCACTACCCTCGGAGAGGAAATCGCCTCTATCCAGTCTTCGTCATCTAGTTCTATCCCATCTGCACTCCACTGCACTCTGATAGCGCCCAGTGGGTCCTCCATATGATTGATAAGCTTTTTGTATATCAATGATATAGTCTTCTCGGGGAGATACCCGTCTAACACTCGGTCGTCAAGAGGAGAGGCCTCCGGGAGCATGGTGCCTCTAGGTATGTGTGTGAGGAGGGCATGTCTAACCTGGAGGTATCGATAATACTCACTATCGTGCAAGCTGTATTGCTCTTGAGAGAGTCAAATGTGTGCATTGTGTCCCCTCCCCACACGTCTTTGATCCGAGTAATCTCGATAAGGTACCACTTATCAAATCCCTTCGACTTCCACAAGCTCCCAAGTCTCTCGAGTTCCACAGGGGTGTGGCTAAGGTTAGTTTACCTTCCCAGACAAGATATCTATTAGCCGCGTGCCATGCATGGACTGCATGCGCCGCCGGACCTAACAGTGAATACCGCCTGGGCGTGGTGTAAAGCGCCCTGGTGAAATCCCCACCTGGCGCCTGTCCACGATCCATTGCATACCCTGGATCCCCTGGGGGTCCAAACACCACATTTTTCACCGCCGCAAGTTGTGAAGCCCAATAGTATATTCGCCGATCCGGCTGCCCAATCCCCCCTCCATACTAAGGGAGCATAAGTTTAGAGAATGCTATACGGGGCCTTCCATCTCAGAGAAGCTTCCTCTGAAGAGCCTCTATTTCCTTAAAATAGGATGCGGGTACCGGGTCCATTGTATTCTGGAGTACATACAAAAATCGGGGAAGTGCCATTATCTTGAACAGCACTGCCCTACCCAACAGGGAGAGTGGAAGAGCTTTTCAACGTTCCACGTCTCTTTTAAACCGGTTTAAGGGGAGACCCAGATTATTGGTATAGCGCAACTTTGAATCAAGTGTTATGTAAATACCCAGGTATTTAAACCCTACTGGCTCAATCCGTATCGGGCATGACTGTGAGACTCCCGGCGGCTCACCCGCGACGACGAAGAGCACAGATTTTGACCAGTTTATAGCAAATCCAGAATATCTTCCAAATATGGCTAGCACATCAAGAAACTGATCAGAGATGCCCTTGGGTTGGTCAGATAGAGAAGAATATCATCGGCATATAATTACATTTTATCCTCCCACTCCGGCGTCCACCGCAGGTCGCGTATTGAGCGGTCCCATCTGACCCACGCCACAAGAGGCTCCAATGCAAGAGCGAAGAGAAGCAGGGACAGAGGGCACCCCTGTCTCGTGCCCCTACCATGGGGAAAATCAGCCGACTTACAGTTGTTTACGACTACTCTAGCCAAGGGATTAGCATATAGCAATCGCATCCAACCAACAAGCTCTGGTCCAAAGCCCATCTTAGCCAGTACCGCAAACAGGTAAGACCACTCGATCCTATCGAGCTCCATAGTGGCATCCAAGGACACCAGCACCGCCGGCTCACAAATCTTCGGGGAACCTCCCATAATCCCATGCAACCTCCGCAAGTTTAGAGCTGTGTTTCAGCGCGGCATGAAGCCAGACTGATCTGGGTGTACCAGGGTGGTGATTACCTTAACCAATCTAGTTGCGAGTAGTTTCGCCAGGATTTTAGGCTCGGCATTAAGCCGTGAAATGGGTCTGTATAAGGAACAAGGCGCCTTAGGTCTGCCTGCCTTATAAATGACCGCAATATTAGCCACTCGCTGGTCGTATGGAAGTTGACCTGTCTCTCTACTTTCTGTGAACATGGATTGAATATATGGGGCTAGTTTATGAGCATTCAGTTTGTATAGTTCTATTGGGATTCCGTTATGGCCAGTCGCCTTCCCGGATCTTACCCCTCTAATCGCCTGTGCCACTTTGTCATCTGTAAAAGGGGAGTCCAAGTATCTCCTATCCTTCTCTGACAGCGCAGGCATACTAAAATCCTTTATCACTTCACTGTTCTCAGCCTCTGTGTATCCACTGCCAAGGTGTATACTCCTCTGTAATAGCCCGAGAACTCATCAACAAATGCCTGTGGATCCGTGACCCTGGCTGAATCTGTTCACTGTAACTCAGGCACCAGCCTCAACGCCCACTCCTCACGTTCAAGCTACGCAATCAACTTGCCTGCCTTGTCTCCATGTTCATATATTCTACTTTGGGTAGCATTATTCTGAACTATAGCTCTATCTCTGGCTAGGCCTTTGTATTTATCCTGTCGTAACTTCAAGAGGTGTAGGTCTTCCGGAGTGGCCGAACTAGCCACACTTTCCTCCAACTATGTCACATCCGCCTCAGCCCTAGCCACTTCCGCCTGATGTTTCTTTTTCTTCCCCGCCACCAACGACAGGACCTCCCCCCACACCACTGTCTTTTATGCTTCCCACAGAGACTGCGCCGAGTCGACGGTGCCCACGTTCTCCCTGAAGTATCTTTCCGATATCTTGATTACCTCTTTCTTAGTGTCGGGGTCCTTCAAATGCCACGCACTAATTAGAGCAACTCTGCCTACCACAGGTTGCCAAGTTCCACCCGCAACCAAATAGGAGAGTGGTCAGAGATACCCCTAAGAAGATAACGTGCCTCTCTAACTGCAGCCGCCATGGCCCCTGGTATCAATACATAATCTAGTCTGGACATGCTGTGGTGTGCAGCGGAAACATGTGTGAAGTGCGACTGTGTCGGATTACGTACTCGCCAGCTGTTGGCAAGCCCCACCGTTTCAAGGAAGTCAGGGAGCCACCTATACGCTGGTCTGAGTATCCGAGCCGGGTGTCTGTCCATCTCCCCATCGAGCACTGCATTAAAGTCGCCCCCTAGTACCAAAAGGCCCAGGGGCAAGGTGAGGAAAACTGTGCCCAGGTCGCGGAAAGTGTCAGACTGGAGACCCGGCAGTACATATATTGACAAGAAGGTAACCATCCTTCCCCCCCATTGTCCAGAGATACCGATATATTGGCCTCTCTGGTCTGACCACGTGGCCTGAATTGCTAATGGAAAAGAGTTTTTAATCAAAATACCGACTCCCCTAGCACTGTGATAAACCCAGCGTGAGCCACCAATTTATACCCCCCTTTATGGAGGGCCATGCATCAGTTGCCAATGAGATGTGTCTCTTGCAATAGTACCACATCTGGAGATTGCCTTCTCACTAGATGATTAACCATTCCTCTCTAAATCCTCTCTCCTAGGCAATTCACATTCCAGCTCAGCACCTTTATCCCCGATCCCTGGCTAACATACGACATTTGACCAACATGAATATCATCTAACTGTGACACTGCCACCCGATGCATAAAAGAAAAAGATAAAAGAAAAACCAAACAATGCAAACAATACTACACACAATAGGATCTTCAAACCAAACCTCTTCACCCACCCCCCTTCCCCCACCCCTCCCTGCATCCCTGCATATGGCAAACGCCCATCCCCAACTCGCAGTGTGCCTGTCGCCCAATATCCCCCCTGGTCAATTAGCTAAAGGTAGTAACGAGGAGGTAACCATCGCTCCGCCCCTCCCCCATCCCCATCCCCAAAGGACCTTCTTGTGCCATGTGTTAATCCAAAGCCATGATAAAGTCTAACAGGTCTAGAAAACAGCTGCAGAGCCGCCACAACATCTGAGTCTCACCATCAGTGCAAACAGTTCCAGGGCCACCGCCGTTACTGTTCAAGTCGTTCCTCCTCACTCCGGTGTTCATGTTCCTCTGCCCCAACCGAGGGTCTGCTATCAATCCAGTCTGATGCCACTTCCGGATTATCGAAGAACCAAGCCTTCCCCTCCAGTTCCACTTGCAGCCTAGCCGGGTACATCATCGCATATCGCAGGCCCTTGTCCCTGAGCTTCCTCTTCACTGGGAGGAAGCTCTGTCTTAGTTTCTGCACCGTCTGGGTGAAGTCCGGGAAGAAGAAGAGCGTCTCGTTTTTGTATCGCAATGGGGTCCCCACCCGTGCCGCCTGCAGGACGACTTTACCTTCTCGCTGGCCTTCGTGAGGTCTGCACGTATCAGATTAACCTCGATTGTGACCGCATCCAGCTTATTGTCCAAGGATTCCATTTTGCCACCCAGTGAAGACTGGACCCCGTTTATTGCAGCCATAACAACCACTAGCGTTGGTTCCGTGGGGACATCCGGTGAGTCTCCCCCCATCGACAGGGTCTTCCCGGACTCCACTGGGGATCCTCTGGGAATTGCGTAATGGTCCAGCTTATTAGATTGCACGTGCTTCACCCCTTTCGAGGACCTGGACATAGTCTTGTCTGATTCGGGCTTCGTCGCCATCTCAGCTGTCACCACTCTCCCGTATCACCCAGCTGGCCCCAACTGCGTGCCCCAGGCCTGAGACCGCCGACGTTATGCTGTAGTCTGGCGTATTCAGAAGACTCTTGCCGCCATTGGTGCACTGCCAATGAGCCCGTCTCCCAGGGATGTGTACACACGTGAGGACACCTTCAGGGTGTCCCAACAAGAGACTATTGTCGCGGCAGCCGTGTCTCTCGGTAGCCACAGACAGCTATGTTTGACCCCGTGGGAGACCTGAACTATGATCTCTGGCGGGTCTCCCTCTCAACAGTCATTCAAGGGACAGCCCCAGTTGATGCCCATCACCTCCGGCACAAGAGTGGTAATTCAGTACACAAATGCACCATCAGCTCTCTCAGACCTCCTCCAAGACAGCAAAGAAGTCAGGGCTTTCACTCCGTAACCAGTGTTCTTGTGTATCAATCCATTCATGTCCAACAGTATCACCCAGGCATCATTATCTGCCTTTGCATGTGTCTGGTGCCTCCACAGCCGCTCCTTGTGTTTGTGCCTCCCGCAATAGAATCAATGAGTCCCCTCATCTGCCAGGCGCACTATAATGCTCCTCGCCCGCCGCTTCGCTTTAAATTGGCCTCCCGGTCCCGGTGATCCCGCGTCGCATCTTCTGGCCCCCGGGGGTCCCAAAAATGGTCCGACTCCCACAGGGGGACCGGCGACCCACCGCAACCTCTTCCTGGCTTTAACCGCTGAGTGGCAATGCGTCCGCCCAACAGGTCCCTCAGGCAGTACCGCTTCCCCTTCGCCGACCGTATCAACGGCCGGATAGATCAGCGGCCATAATAGAGATCACCGCCGTGCCGGGCAAATCGCAAAAGTACATATGGGGCCGGACCGGTGACTTCCGGTCAACGGTCCGCTGTTGTGAACTTTCGGCCGGGGCTCAGATCTACTCCAGCCCCCGGTTTGGCGGGCCGCAGAAGGCCAACATCTGAGCGAGGTATCTTCAGCTCCCAACACCGGAGAAAGTCGGGAGATACAGCGCCGGGCGTCGCTTCCCTTCCGCCGCGCAGCTGTGAGCTCAGGGCACAGGATTTATGGCAGGATTATGCTGGAGGTGGCTGGGGTCTCGGGAGGCGAGCACTCACGCGGCCATCTTGGTCTCGCGCGTGGCTCCTCCTCCTCCATCATTCACTCTTTGATTTCTCCAACCCAGCTGTATTGTACAGCCAGGTTGAAAAATGGAAAAGGCTATCAGTCACTTACTTAGCTCCAAAGAAGGACTCTCAAACCAATCCTGCCGCTGCTCTCATGCTGAGAGTAGCATCTGGATTAGGTGAGAGTGGTCCATGGACTTCCTCAAACTTCTGCACCGAGGCAGCTGGCAGTGGGAGCTGCATTGCGAGGTAACTGCTTTTTTTAATTATTATTTGCCTGCTATGCTGCCCCACCAGTCTTTTTTTGGCAGCAGCCCCCCGCCTAACAAATTATATTCTTGACTACGATATCTCTCCATCACTATATTTGTATCACACTACCTATTTTTCCTATATTTCCTTCTCCCAATATTAAAAGCATGATATTTTGTCCAAATACCAGCCCGCTACAGTCGACCGGCCATTCCCCTCCCGCCTGGGCGGCTCCACTTTTTACACTGTTCTCTTCTCCATTAAACTTTTCAGGCTTGCTGGATACCAGGCAGGTTCCGCTGCTACTTTTCACCCAGGAGGGAATGTGGGGGGATAACCCATCAGGTCAGCCCAGTCAGGGAGATCATGCCACCCCCCTGAGACTACTCCACAGCCGTATGTTGATACATAGCCTGTGGTAGGAAATAGCCTAGCGCTAGCCCTCTGCTGTGTTGCGGTATAGGGCGGCTCACCTACATACACTGTGCCTGTCATCCATGTCTTTGTACTACTGCTGCCAGTTACATTCCATGCAGCCCCATGGCATCCGATTGGGCAGTCTCTCTCCTGTTCTGGCGGTTCCACCCTGTGGGAGGCTCTCTCTCCTCAATCGATATGCTAGCCCACCAGCTGCCAGGCAGGACCACCGCATTCAGGGAGGAAGCTTGTCTTACAGCGGGGTTGCCTATAATATTAGGATTTAATAATGACATTTGTAAAGCATTTGGTTACTCCCAAATGGTGCATGCCTGCGCTAGGATTGCAGCTGAGAAGGAAGCCTAAAGAATGGAGCAGATCACTAACTAATCATAAGAAGAAAGAGCTGAAAAATAAGCTCAAAAGAAAAGCTACAGGCAGGCGCAGACCACTCACTTCCAGACCTTAAATCTGTTTAAAGAGCCAAGAGTTTTTTTCAAAAAAATTGTTTCTGATATTTTCTGTCTCAGATAAGGGAGCAGAGTGTTCCACAATTCTGAGGCTAAAAAGCTAAAGGAGCAGCCTCCCATGCTAACTCTTTTAACACTAGGGACCACAGCTAGCGCCGTTCCAGTGACCTAAGTCTTCTACTAGGCTGGTACAGACTCACCAGAAGAAATAGGTAGCTGTGTCCTTTACCGTTTAGGGTTTTATGGCACAGACACATGGCTTTGAAAACTCTTTTGCTCACTGGGAGCCAATACAGCTTGGCAAGAGCAGAATCCGAGTGAGAACGCCATGGGATATTTAGCAGTAGCCGAGCAGCAGCATTCTGTACTCTTTGAAGCTTTCATAGTCTTCCTTGAATCGCACCAATGTATAATACTTTCCAATAGTCCAGCCTGGACACAACCAGGGCCTGGACTATTGTTTTCCTGGCTGCTTCAGGGAGGAGGCCGAAGATTTTGTTACAAATGTTAAGAATGGCAAAACACTTCCCTGCCTGGCAAGTCAATTGACTCGAAAGTTAAATTTGCATCGAACCGTATCCTCAGGTTGTTTACATGTGGCTTGGAATCTGGTACAGGACCCAATACATCAGGCCAACAAGTCGAGGACCAGATTGAAGGTTGCTTACCAAGGTCTTGTGTGGGAGATCCTTGGTCTCTATAAAATTCATCAATTGCTTGTTCACATGTTTCTCTGCCACTTTTGAGAAAAAAGGGCGTAGGGAAATCAGCCTGAAATTTTCTGGTAGAGGCGGATCTAGAGTAGGCTATTTGAGAAGTGGCACTATAGTAGCATGCTTCCATCTTGCATGTCTCTGGGCAAGTGTACCTGAGCTGTTAATCAGGTCACCTAGTCTTGGTAGAAATGCCTCCTTTACATGGGTGAGAACCCTGGGCGGGGCTGGGTCGGCTAATGAACTTGATTTCATCTTGGTCAGGAGGGCCCGTGGCTCGTCTAAAGAGAGTGTTGAGGGGGGTGTGGCCAAGATGGCGGAGCAGAAGGACGCGACCTCGGCGAGCTCCTCCGGCCCGGGCCCCTGAGCACCTTATTTATCGCTGATCTCCCCCCACCGTCGCTAGCTGGAGACGGCGGGTGCTGTGGAGAACTGGTGGACCTTGCTGGGATAGAAATCTGCGCGCCAGAAGGCACTTTTGGCGGACTGTGGAAGCCGAGCCGCGACCCTCAAAAGCTGTGGCCCGACCGGAAGTGCCGTTGGGTCCGCCCTGTGAGCGAACTCGAGCCTGGGGCGCTGTGCGGAGGCTGCTTACGCGGCCCATAGAGGAGCGGGGACCAGCTCGGGTCCGCCCCCTACTGCAGTGCGGAGCCGCTGACTGCGGCGCTGAACGATAGCGACCGGAGCGGTGAGAAGTTGGGGCCCCGCCAAGACGAACGACCGATTTACAGCCGTGGATGGGACCGGTGCCGGGGACTTTGGAGGCCTTGCCGGCCTGGCTCGGGGCACGAGATCGTCCCACCCGCTGAAACTGGACAGGGAGTGGTGGGTGCCAGGTGGTGCAACTCGGGCCCAGAGGAGTCTAAGAAACCTTTGCAGCGACTACCTTTTGTCTCTCTTGTTGTGTACGGCTTGGGGTCCGCTCGGGGGCTGTTGGAGAGGCAGCGTGCTCCGGAGCGTGGACGCCATTTTGACCTGGTGGCTACATCCCGCCGGCCTAGCACTGAGGTGGAGTGGGCAGGAGTCTCCGCCCGGAGAGCACGGAGCGGTGGAAAATGGGTGTTGGACTGCACTACAGGAGCGACGTGCGGCCTCTTCGGTCAGAGGGGCCACACATCGGGTAGCTACGTGGTGTTGTGAACGCTACTATCGCTGGTGAGGACTGAACACACTTAATCGGCACCCAAGATGGCCGTCAACAGGGGGAACAGGAAGGGTGACCGCACCCTGCCGGAGATGCTGAACAGGAGCAATGCTCGGCTGGACCGTGGACAGCCCTCCCCCAGTCAGTCTAGCAGTTCACAGGGGGCGAGCGGAGGGGAGCCACCAGTTACTAGGTCGTTCCTTGAGTCGCTCTTTAGCTCCCTACGGGATGACTTCCAGACTCTCAAGCAAGAAGTAGCGGGGGAGGTACGAGAGGTCCGGAGAGAGGTTGATGGCCTAGGAGAAAGGGTCTCAGCTGTGGAAGAAGCGGGACATGCCCGGGACGAGGAACTCACACAGCTTCAGCAGGAAGTGATTAGGCTCCGAGATCAGCAGATTGATCTACAATCCCATGTGGAGGATCTTGAGAACCGTTCCCGGAGGAACAACATCAGGGTCCGGGGAGTTCCGCTCGGAGAAGAAGGGGAAGAGGCGGCCGCCTACTTGCAAGATCTGTTTCGGGAAGTCCTGGGTGAGCCGGCAGACTTTACTCTCAGGATCGATAGGGCACATAGAGTGGGCCCACGACGTAGAGCCCCGGCGCCTCCCCCCGATCTTCTGGCTTTCCTGCCGGACTATCCCCTGAAAGAAAGGATTCTAAGGGTAGCTCGCACTAAGCCCTCCTTGGAGTTCAGAGGCCATAGGGTGGCCCTCTTTCAAGATCTTTCAGTGGTCACCCTACAGAAACGCAAGTCTTTTAAGATTGTGACTAATTTCCTGCGAGAGCATGACACCCAGTATTCTTGGGGCCACCCTTTCCGTATTATCTTCCGCTGGAACGGAATACTGCATCAGCTGCGCTCCCTTCAAGACACTTGTACTGTGTTGGGCATCACGGCGACTGACGAAGATGGCCCCACCCCACGTCGTCGCCGGATCACCAGGGATGGCTGGCAATCGATCCCTGGCCGCAGGTCTTCAACCTCTTCGGTGAGACCGGACTCGCCTACTATTCGGGCTGAGATGGATAATGCTGTGCGGGAGGTCGCTAGAGAAACGGCGACAGAGGAGGTGGCTTTGACCGCCTAAGAATTCTCCGGGGGGAGATCGACATCGCTTCTTCTTTTTTGAGCTGCAGGTTTGGGGGCCTGGGGGGGTGGAGGGGGGGGGAGCGGGGTGGTGTTGCGGCTGGACCTCCACTTTCGAGACTTTCCCATAGACCTGCCCTTTTTGGGCCGGACTTGGACAATGGTTTCCTTGACTTTTTTTTGGGAGGGACGGGGACAGTGTTTGGGGTTTGGAAGGGGTTGTTTTTGGGGTGTTGGGGTACCGGGAGGGTTCGGGGGAGTTGGGTGTGGGGAAAGAAGTTGTCCAGTGCGCGATACTAGGAAATGTTGCTTTACCTGAGTTTCGCCCTTTTGCTTTGCTTTGTGACGATAGGTTGGAGCATGGGGAGGGGGTCTGTGAGGTTGGCACGGGTGTGGCGGGTGAATTGGTTGAACTGGGGCTGGTGGTTGGTACTAGGCCGCGCTGCGCAAGGAGGAGAGGTGTTGCATACTGTTGGTGGGTGACCGACTTGCTGTTTGAGTTTGAGGGAGTATGTTCACCCACGGTTTTCACCATGCAGGACACTTGCGCATTTACACACATTTCTTCCTATGCCTCCTCACTCCTTTAAAATCGTGACCCTGAACGTCAGGGGTCTGAACAATCCCGTTAAGCGGCGAGCGGTGCTTTCCCTGGTGGAGAACACCCAAGCGGATATTTGCCTCCTTCAGGAAACCCACCTATTGCCACAGGACACACATAGGCTACGCTCTTGTAAATTTCCGACGCAGTTCTTCTCTTCAGGTCCTACCAAGACAGCCGGGGTAGCGATTATAGTGGCTCGACACTTCAGGGGGGAGCACATCCACAAATTCGCAGAAATTAAAGGGAGGATGTTGGCACATAGGTTTCGGGTGGGGGGCATGATATTCACGATAGGCTCTCTTTATAGCCCTAATGACAAACAGGAGCGGTTCTTGCAGTCTGCGGTGGAAGAGATTTCAGCCTCGCCGGATAGGCATGTTATCCTCGGGGGCGACCTTAACATGGTCTTCGATTCGGTAGTCGACAGATCGGCTCAGCGCTCCCCGCAAGTCGGGGAATTCTCAGCTGGTTGCAAGGCGCGACTTGCAGAGGTGGACCTCCAGGACCTCTGGCGTCATAAGCACCCCGTGGACAGGGATTACTCATACTACTCCCACGTGCACAAGACCTACGCGAGGCTTGATCACCTCCTGGTTACCTCCCCGGTGCAGGCCCTTGCGTCTACCGTGGACATGGGGGTTATTTCCCTGTCGGATCATGCCCCTGTTGAGGCGTACTTCTGCTTGCCACCGTCTGTCACCCCGGCAAGGGTCTGGCGCCTCCGGGATACTCTGCTTCACAGGAAAACAGTGACGGACCGTATTGAGCAGGTACTTCGTGAATATTTATCGCAAATGACAACACGGATACTACCAGAGCCACCCAGTAGGCAGCTTTGAAGGCGGTCCTCCGAGGAGAGTTCTTATCGATCTCGGCGGCCGAAAATAGGGAGCGTAAGATAAAGAGGGATGAGCTCACTGACAGGGTCCGGGAATTGGAGTTGATTCACCGCAGAACTGGGGCCCCGAGGATCTGGCGGCAGCTTAAAGAAGCAAGGAAACTTCTTGCCGCCTTAGATGTGGACCGGGCGGAATATGCGGCCCTTCGACTACGCCATGCGTTTTATACTGGGGGGGATCATTGTGGCAAACTTTTGGCCAATAGACTCCGGGCCACTAGGCAGAGCCAGTTGGTGAAAGAACTCTCTGACCCCAGGGGCGGTATGGTAACGGATGACGCCTGCATCTCGGACGCGTTCCGAGAGTTCTACGGCAACCTCTATGCGGGTGACCCGCCGGATGTGCCGGCTATGACCTCCTACCTAGACTCGATCACTTTACCCTCCTTGGACCCGCTACAGGCGGACCACCTAAACAGGGACATTAGCATAGAGGAAGTAGTGACGGCCATTGCCAGACTTAAACACGGCAAAGCGCCAGGCCCGGACGGCTACTCGGCCCTCTTTTATAAGACGTTCTGCGGATCGTTGGCCCCAATCCTCGCCCGCCTTTTCAATTCCTTTGCGGACCCTGGAGCCATCCCGCCTGATCTCTTGAGGGCTTCCGTCACGGTAATCCCCAAACCGGGGAAAGATCCCAAACAATGTGGATCTTATAGGCCGATATCTCTTTTAAATGTCGACCTGAAACTTTATACTGGGATCTTGGCAAGCCGCTTGGCGTTTCATCTGCCCAGCCTTGTTGATCCGGATCAGGCGGGTTTTGTTCCGGGACGGCAGACGGTGGATAATACAAAACGGGTGGTCCACCTGCTGGAGAAGGCATCCCGGATTCCGGGTGAGAGGATGATGCTTACGGTCGACGCAGAAAAAGCGTTCGACCGCGTGCACTGGCCCTTCTTGGAACAAGTGCTGGTGAAGGCGGGTATTGGAGAACGGTTTCGCTCTATGATCCTCAACTGTTATAAGGAGCCATCCGCGGGGGTCCGGGTTAACGGCCATACTTCCACAGCCTTCCCCATTGAGAGACGCACAAGGCAGGGTTGTCCACTCTCACCCTTGCTCTTCGCTCTTTACATGGAGCCGCTCGCTCAGTGGGTGCGGACTCGACCGGCAGTGGAGGGGATACGGATGGGTGGCTTTACCCATGCGGTTAGTCTCTACGTTGATGATGTCATCTTCACACTGGCTACACCCCGGACATCACTTCCGGCCTGTATGGAAGAACTGGCGGCATTCGGCACGGTCTCGGGCTTTAAAGTTAATATGATGAAGTCGGTGGCTTTGGATATATCCCTGGCGCCTGATACCAAGGCGTACTTGCAGAACAGGTTCCCGTTACTTTGGTCCTCGGAGGCGATACCGTATTTAGGGATTCTGATTGCCCCTACGTTGCCAGCCATGGTCTCAGCCAACTACTTGGCCTTGGGTGCCAAGATCAAGGCCGAGCTGGGCCGCAGGAATCGCGGCATCCTTTCCTGGTTGGGTAGGATTGCTGCCGTCAAAATGACGATCTTGCCACAAGTGCTCTACTTATTCAGGGCCCTGCCGCTGCTGACGCCGAAGGGGTGGATACAGCAATTGCAGTCGGACGTAGCCTGTTTCATTTGGCAGGGGAAAAAGCCTAGGCTACGCAGGACCCTTTCCCTTTTGTCTCCTGATGCTGGAGGGTTGGGCATTCCCGACTTCCGGAAATACTTTCAGGCGACGCAATTGAGGTACTTGGTCGAATGGTGCAGGTGGGAGTCGGATAAGCATTGGCTTTTCCAGGACCAAGCGGTGGCGGGGCGGCCTCTGCAGGAGATACCGTTCCTGCACCGTACTCATCGGCCTAAGAATCTTTACGCATCCTTCATTACTAGAGTACCTTTGCGGGTTTGGGATGCGACCTACCTTAGGTATGACCTCACCACGTTTTCTTCGCCCCTTTCGCCGCTAGTGGATAATCCTGCCTTCACCCCCGGGATGGAGAAGGGAGCTTTCACACATTGGCGGCGGGCAGGATGCAGAGCTTTATGTCACCTGTATGGCCCCGAGGGTGTCATCCCATTCACGCAATTTCGGCAGGAATTCTCACTCCCTGAAACGGAGAGACACCGTTATATGCAGGTGCGGCATTGGGCCCTTCAGGTGCGGGAGGTGGCGGATAGGATGCTCTCACCGTGTGAGAGATAGCTGTTGTCCCGTACATCGAACTCGAAACTAATCTCGGACCTGTATAAGTTTTTGCAACTACCCTCCACACACTTCCACAATCCAGGGAGGGTTAGATGGGAACGGGAGCTTGGGAGGACACTGAGCCCCAAGGAATGGGACCACATATCTTATAGGGCTCGCCACTCAGCCTATCATATGGGCCTCACTGATACCTTTACTAAAGTGTCCACTTACTGGTATTATACGCCTGAGCGGATTCATGAGTTCGACCATAGTAAGACGGACACGTGCTGGCGGGGGTGCGGACACCGGGGCACGCTCACGCACATTCTCTGGGACTGTCCTCTCTTAACTGACTACTGGAAGGAAGTGCTGGATGAAATTGACTCTCATTTCGGCATAGAGCTCCCGCGCTTCCCGGCATATACCCTGCTAGGACTCCCAAATGCTCTAATGTACCCCCTCAAGTCCAGAAGAGGCAGACAGATCGCTATTGCACTCGGCTCTGCTGTTCAGAATATCTTGATACATTGGCCTACAGACACAGTGCCCACGATAACGGGCTGGCTCCACAGACTTTGGCATGTGCTGGGGATGGAGAAATTGTCTTTGGTGGTGGCAGGGGATGTAGCGCAATTTAATGAACTGTGGCAACCATTTCACTCTTTGCTGCTCACAGAGTTCAGGGAGCTCACTTGCCCGAGGTACCTCCGCCTCCTGCGGCTTACGAGCCCGCCAGCGCCAGATCAGTGAGAGGGATGAGACCCTCCTCCCCAATTGCCTATGGCCTTGGGAGATAGGCTGCATGTTAGTAGCGCACTGGACAGTGGGGGGGGGGCGGGTGGGGGGGACATTGGGACGTTGGGGTGGTGGGGAATGTTTGGGCTAAAATGTTGTGACGTGCCGGACATTTGCTCCTTTTCATTTGCTGATTTTATACTGCTGTATATAAGTTTGGATGTGTCACACTGAATGAATAAAATACTTTAAACATAATGAGAGTGTTGAAACTGGAACGTGCATCTTTAGTGTCAGATGGATTACACTAAGCTTCAAAGCATGGAGTATCCCAGCTGCCTCAGGGAAAGTGTTGTATTTTTTCAAGACTTTATCAGAAAAGAAGTGGGTGATAGATCTGACAGGGCAATATGAGCAGAAACATGCTCCAGAGAAGAGAAGTATTTCACAATCGAGAAGTGCTCTTGCAAGGAATTATGAGCTGATTCAATCTTTTTAGCATAGTATTGGCTACACATGATTCTGAGCTGCTTGTGGTAGTCCTTGAGGGCTGTATAATAGTTACCTTCCCTATCACAGTTGAAATACCTGTGCTAAGGGCACTCCAGACACTTGCAGGTTTTCTTGAGCAATAAGAGTTCATCGTTAAACCATTTGGCTGAAGGCTTAGAACGAGTGAATGAGTGGATTGTCATAGGTGCAGTCTGATCAAGGGCACCAGTGATCCAGTCCTCCAGTTGCTGGTTTTTCATCTCATGGCGCTCACTTTGACTGGGACAGTTGGCTGTTAAAGCTTCTGTGAAGGCCGTATGGGTAGCCTTGGCCCATTTTAAAGTTTTATGCTTCTTACCTCCCTTCTAGGTAGGTGTACAAATCATCAAAGACAACTGAAAAGGAATTACATAATGATCAGACCAAATAACGGGAATGGGGGCATCCATCTTCACCTCTGCTGAGTTAGAGAAGATGGAGTCCAACGTGTGACCTATGTTATGCATAGGAGAGAGCAATAGTTGCAAAAGCTGGAGGGTTCAAGATCCTCAATAAGAGTAGAGGCAAGCGGCACGTTGCCTCTTTAAAATGTAAATTCAAGTCACCTAGCTCTAAACATTTTGCATAACGCAGTGAGGAGGAGGGCAGGATGTTCACTAAAGAAGGTATCAAAGATTATGATCCGTTTCCACCAGCAATTGGCTCACTCGGAACTGCCACTGGTGGCTGCCATCTTAGTTTTAGTTCTCCTTGGGGCCGCCTTCCTCAGCCTTGAGGGTTGGATATCAGGTGGTGCAAGTGCGTTTCTGCTCCTAGTCTGCTTTGGACCTTTAAAGCAAAGTCTTCTCATGCCAACGTTGGGTCAAGGGCAACAGGATAATTGACAGGATTGTGCTGGATAGTGGTGCTCGGCCAGGAACTCTGGGAACTGCTGCTAACTCCATTAGGGTCAGTCCACACTACACCCCCACCTGGATTTTTACTTTTAGTTCTCGGGGTGCCCCCCTGTGTTCAATGTTCTCTTCTCTGGAGTCGATTGTATTGTACGCATCCTCTGCTTGCTCTGCTTGGGAAGTGTAGAGATTCTTCTGGGTGTAGATGTCCTCCTTCATTTGCCCTGTCCTCTTTCTGTTGGTTCTTGGGAGACCGTCTCACCCTTTTCCAGTTCATATCTTGTTCCCATTGAAGGTAGTGACGGAGGTGCTCCAGCTTTCTCCCCAGACGTAGTATGCCTCCTCTCTTTCGCACCTCCTTCTACTAATTGCATTTGGCACAGTGTTGAGGCTCTTATCTGGCTCCATTCTACTGGCAGTTCCTCGTCGTCGATGCTCTACTTTGGTTTCTCCGTCTTCTTTCCTCCTTTTTCCATCTCTTCCTCTTCTTCTGATGTCTTGCCATGGCTGATGTCTCTGGCATTTCCTCCTCAATAGCTTCTTGTGATGCTCCTTCTCTGGTGGGTCTGTTCAGGCAGGGATCTTCTTCTGCAATAATTTCTGGGGAGGGTGTACGTGAGAGTCCAATGCTGGCTCTGGTTCCATTGTGGGCTCTGTCTTCTCAAGACTGGCTGGCGGTGGTGTTCTGTCCTTGGCAGCTCTTCTTTTTGAGGGGTCCTTTTATGGCTCGGGATTCTTCCCTGCATCTTCTCTCAAAGCCTTACGGAGGGCATTCAACTTTGCGTTGGCTGCATTGGCCAACTTTGGTCTGGTGGTTCTTTTTGCTGGGGTCCCTGCTGCCGAACCGTGTAGGGCTACTACCTTGTTGACCTGGGACATTGGTAGTAGATGTGTCCCTCTGTGCTGCAGATGTTGCAAATCTTCTTGCTGTTGCACACGCTTGTTTAATGTTCATTCACTTTGCACATCTTTCAGAATGTCTCCGGGCAGTCCTTGCCTTTGTGACCCATGGTGTTGCATTCTGTGCAGGTAAAGAGCTGCCCTTGGTATGATTGTTCCCTCGTCCACCCTCAGGGGGTGTAGTGTAGTTTCTATATTCCCAATAGGCTCTGCGCATTGGAATAATATATTCAGCAGTGTAGACGTAGGACTGAGGTCGACTAGGTCTCTACTGACTATATTAGACTTAAGGATTGCCAGCTAACTCAGAGGTCACTAGAAACTTTCTCGAATAAACGAGGAGGAGTTTAACCTCCCTGGATAGACAAGAAGGGATTAGCTTCCGACAACCATATAACATGACAACTTTGCTCCCCCAGAATAAGAGTAAATCTCTAGAGTCGTGTGAAAACAATAGACAGCTATTTCACTCAGTCAATTGTGCGTTCTTAGTTTCACCAGAGTGCAGAGAATAGAGAGACGGGCGTTTTCAATAAAAGGTATTATTTATTGAGCAGTCTTCCTTCTCATGCAAAAGAAATGAATTGCCACAATTGCAATACTTAATGTAAAGTAAAGTACATACAGTAAAAGGAGTATTATGAAATAATACTGTAAAAGCATTGATATGGTTTCTTAGCCATAAGATACTTTAAAATGGATAAAATATATACATACATATATACATTGACTAACGTGCTCAACTGGTGCTTCTAAACTACGCCTACCCCGGTGTACCTGACCTAAGCCTAATACGTGGGAAGGAGTAAGTAAGTAGCAGTTTAAGTTAGGTTGGTTTTGCCAAGAATCTGATTCAAGAATTCTCTTTAAGGTTTTAGTCAGCACTGTACCTTGGAAATAGAATGTAGGAGTTCTGGTATCTCTTTCCTCAGTACTCGATATCCCAGCAACCCGCAAGGGTAGGCTGGAAACGCCGGAGCTGGATTTTCTCGGCAGGAGAAAAGACAGCGTCTTTCTCAGCGCGTCAAAGAGGAGGGGCAGCGTCCGTGGGCTCTCGCATCAGCTGGGCTCTCGGGCAAGTAGGTAGCTGCTCTGCTCCAAAACCACCACCGTATGTTTGCTTAAGGCAACGTTGGTATATTTATACCTGAAAGGTGCTGAGTTTGACGTAAGGTTTGGACATAAGACGTCAATAAAGATGTCACTAAGAACTGGCCGTTCTTACAGTGCTCGCAGGAGTTCTATTACAAATCAAAACAAAGCAAATGGGGATTTCCCAGGTTGCTGGAGGTTTGGTGTGTCGAAAGAACTTGTTGTGCTTTCTAGGAATCCAAGGAAGTAGCTTTTGCTGTGCCTTGGACTGCAAGGGCTATTTACTTAAATATGGATCTGATTCTTATGCCATTATAAGGATATTATTGATTATAGCCGTACAAGGGCATAAAATAGCAATATTGATTCAGGTTCCTAGATAAAAACACAATACCCACTCCACGATCTAATGTCCATCATTAATAAAACTAAGCAATAGTAAAAAAAGGTGCATGTGTATTCCAACCCACCCCAACATACATTTTTGCATTTGAAATGGTGTATGCGAAATAAACGAAAGGTTATTGGTACTGTACGTTTATCAAGCAGTGTAATCATTCAGTAAAAAAAGATGCATATATATTTAGCTGAACGATTTGCGAAAATTACACATGAAATGTCTCTTAATACAGAAAAGAAGGTCGAGACTATTTCATCACATATAAATACAATCGCTTGTAAATGTGCTAAAAGCTGAGGTAATATTTTGTCTCTAGAATTACTGAAAATAGAAGCTCTGTTCTTTAAGAATAGTTCTACTTTAAGCAGAGTGCATGTGCCAGAAAAAGGGTAAATATTTTGGAATTTTGAAAAAAATAATTTCGTTTTCAGGGGAGAAAACAGTTCCAAATGTTTTCAGTAGCTTTTGTTTATCAAAGCTCAAGGCCGAATTCAGGGGAACGCTGTGTGCCGGTTTGCTTAGAAAGTTATTCTTTCTGTTCAGGGGAGAACATCATTTCAGACAGATGTGCAAAAAAACAGTCTACAGCTTCAGGTGAAAGTTCGACCATGGTTGAAAATGCTGCAATGGTGCAGTCGTGAGAATGATTGCTATCATCGATGTCAGGATCAGCAATGCTCACAGAAGGTCGTATCTGGGTGATGTTGCTCTCATCTCGTGCTTCACTGCCACCTAATCGTAGTGGTGAAGTTTCAACGAATGCCGTCATCAGGATTGGTAACCGCTGGGGACAACACGATGCATGAGCCGTTACAGGACTTAGCAAAGTATCGATATCTATTGGTACTGCTGATTCTAGTGTAAGACAGGTGTCCGCATAGCATACATCGAAGCACAGGTAAGATGCTGTTCTGCCATATAGGTCTGAATGAAAGAAACCAGGTCATGTTTAGATCTCTTAGCCGGGCTAATCCAAGGACTTTAGTTATGCGGTCCCGATAGCGTATAGCTAGGATCGTTTCTTCCATCGTTGCTGGAGTCTTGTCTGCGATTTGGCTTGCCATATCGGAGCAGAAGAGTCAAAAATAAAATTCCTGCTACGAGTCCCAAAAGTAGTGGTAGGCCACCAAAGACAGAATGGACAAATTTGGGAAAGATGCCCAGAACTGCGAAAAAATTGTCTTAAATACATGTGCGATGCCACTGATATCTGACATATTTAGAATTTGGCTTAGCATTTCTACGAAATGCACGGGCCAATTAGTTGATAAAAGTGTATGTATCTCTGCTGTTGTCCTTGCAACTTGAAGATCATACGTTTCTTTTGATGACGTTAAAGGCACGGTTGTCTGTCAAAGAACAGACTTCATTCTGCTTAAAGTATCAATTCGTATAGAAGAGATATTCAAAGAAGGCCAAATCATCGCCTCTGTATCAGGAGGGCAGTTTGGATACAATACTTGCATACAGCAAGTGACCATGGACCATGGAACTAACGCTTACGAGATATGCTTTCCCTGGCACCATGCCACAACAGCTGTGGTCCGTTATTAGAACGTAACTCCCCGTTAGAAAGTTGTCTAAAGAATGGCTCTATCTGTATGGCTCTATCTGTGTTGCAGGTGTGCCGTGCTGGTGCTATGAAAGGTTATTTGAAGTCCCCTCACAGCCCCATGCAAATTAATACCTTGGCACAGAAGTATACCGCTTAGTGATTGTTTACAATTATTACCACTAAGAAAAACATTCTGGTTCTTGTCACTATAACATGTGTGTGTATGAGGTAATTTCCATGATGACTTAATGTACCCTTTACCCAACCTTTCATACTGGCCTGCTGGTATATACTCCTGGCAATTTTCAAATTGGAAAGTTGTAATCGGAATTGTGATATTCTGTGTATTATCAATTCAATGACAGGTCTTTCTGACATTGTCAATGGTAATCTCTCATGTTTTTCAATGCTCAGAATCATATTGTCTGCTCCTTTTTGTGCCAAACTGATTTGTTTATCAGTAAGGTTAATGATAGAGAATAATGACGTAGTGTTTATCAGACGCCATGGCACATAGCTTGAACGTAGATTTTGCAACGTCCAGCCTAGCTGTACAATAGAACGTAATTGGGACTGACCGTGTTGTAACATTAGTAAGTCCTGATCTATTATATCGATAGCAGATGATACAATACTGCCCAGTGAATATATTCTGGAGGACAGAGTCATTAACCCATTGTCCACAAGAGAAAGTGATTTTTCCAAATGAATACGATCAATTTCTCGTATTTTCTCTGCTGTCTCAATTTGAGTCACTGTCCAAGCTTCGTTGTACGCAGCGTATATACTGGCCGCTATGAAACATTTTTGATGCTGTTTGCGTGGTCCCATTATGAAATCGCGCAAGTCAGCACCGTCTTTAAGTAAAGTCAAGTGTTGCTTAATTTCTGCCAGTGTGAATGTCTGTAGCCATTCAAGGCATAGTTTCCCTACACTGTATGTTGTTACTGTCCCTGGATGTTGTCTCTGGGAGTATCTAGGGTCTGGTCTGGTCATTTTGAACCCCTGTATTCTGTTCAGGAATCTATCTTGACAGTTATTTGTGTCTGTTGGCCAGCTTAACCACTTTTTCCAATCAGGATGTGTTCTGTTTTGGTGTAAAATTTGGGATACGTCTATCACAATATCTGTGGTCGCATTATCAGGTATTGGCTTTGGAATAGGAGGTTTGTTTAGGTCTTTAATCTTAGCTAGGCCAAGACAAGTAGTCTGTTGAATGGTGTCATTCAAGAACATTATTTGTTCTGGGATCATGCAGGCTCGAAATAATGCTTCTAAACCTTGGACCTGCTATTCTTTTGTACCCCAGATGGTTTTTGTTTCAATGTTGTTTTTCCAGAAATCAAAACCAAATGTAATCATTTTTTTTATAAAATGTTTCCAAATAAATCAATTTAGTATTTGTCAGCATAGTTTTTGTCCCTGTTTTATCTAACAGTTTATAATAAAATGTTTCTGCATCACTTGTGTTAAACCCTGAGAAGTATGGGAATTTTTCATAAAATGTTTTCGAACTTCTTTTAGGTGGGGTTGCACAATGTTCCCATTGATTATACTTAAAAACATTTCTAGGTTGAGCAGATTTATGCAAATAGTGATGTGCAAAGTGGTTATAGCAGTACATTTGTTCATAGTTCGATGAACCCTGTAAATAATCATGTTCTGTAAATTTTGCTGACATTACTAAATCTGACATCATATTATTTATGCTTTCAAAGTCCCAATCATCAGAGAATGTACTTGGTTTTACAAAGTCACTTAATGAAACCTTGAATTGATGTGGATATTTCAAGAGTTCAACAAGGCCATAGATTTCGTACTCCGTTTTGTCCCAAACTACCCCACCGGATATTGGAATGGCTGTGACATTCACTGATGATAGTTCTCTTTTCTCGATGTGAGATGTACTGTGTGGCTTTAGGACCAAGTTGAAGTTCTGACTTGCTGTTTCCATTGTACTGTATTTTCCCTCAATGAATTTTCCCAAACAAAGTATCATGATGAGCCAAAGCAGGAGGAAAAGTACACCTAACACAATCCAAAATTCAATCCATGGAGAAATCAGATAGGTTTCTTTGAGTTGATGACAGAGTTCTGTTGCTTTGTCTTTAAAAGTTTTTGTTGCTGGCGTTTCTTCAGGTTCGCTTGGATCTTCAGAAAAGTTATCGAAATTGATGAAGTAGCCAGATGCAGTTCTGTCAATTGTTGGAATTGCTTTTTCAATTTTTCTTTCATTAGCATAGTCTGAGGCTACATCGTTGTAGACTGGTGTTTCTTGACGAACTGTTTCAATTTGGGTTTCAAGAGGCACAAGTTCCATGGCATTGTTGCATAGTCCTTTTTTATTCACTGCAGGTTTATCAAATGTGATTAGTCTCTCAGTTTGAACCTCTTGGATTGTAGCAAAGTTTTGGTATTCTGCTATTTCTTGGGAGTCCACTGGGCCTACTACTTATTATTGGCCACATGATTGTGGTTTTACCAGGTCGATGGATACAACTCGGTTCTCCTTTTTACCAGCAAGGGGCGGTAGTACAACTGATCTCGTTCCACTGAAAGCTAAGACAGGTACTGCTTTTCTGTAAGAAGGCCCAAATTCCTTCTTCACCACGATCTTCTCTCTGACCAGATCCCCAAGCTTTGGAATCCAGACAGGCCTTGCTGGGATAGGTGGTTTATCTTCAGTGGCTGTTGGCTGCTGTTTTAACTTTATGTTGCTCAGGGCTTTTCTTGTTTCATTTAAGTCCTGTAAGACAGCCAAACGATCTTTGATGTCAAAGCATTTTTTCTTATCTTCTACCACTGAAGTCTGACTATCTAAATCCTGAATATACATTCTAGTTCCGAACAATAGTTCGTACGGGCTGAAACCTTTTAGAGAATTTCTTGGCAGATTGTTAAGACTACGTTGGACACTTGTTAAATGTTGGACCCACCCATCACCCGAACCTAATACCTTTGCCGTTATAGATTGCTTTATGTCTCGGTTTTTTCTTTCCACAATCCCATTTCCCTCAGGATGGAAGGGACAAGAGTACCGCAATGTAATGCACATGCTGGTCATGGTCTCCTTATAAGCTCGAGAGCTAAAAGCAGGTCCCTGGTCAGAATGTAGCATGCCAATTGCGTATGTGCCGATAAAGACTCGCCAATCTTTTATAACAGTTCTGGCGTCAGCCGAGCGCTGGTGTCTGTATTTTTAAGTGAATCTAGTCTTAAAAGGAAATTAATGCGACGCTGGAATTTACGTATAGATAGCCTTATGCTAACTACAGAAATGGCCATGGCAATACGCCGGTCGGTTCGCTACTGCGATCTCTGTTGCAGTTTGGACAGCTCTTTGCAAATTTGTAATGTTGCAGGCTCATCCCCGGCCACCAGTATTTTGATTGTAATTCTTTCGGAGATTCCTTGATCTGTTTGTGCCTCGGACCTTCACCCATGTGTGCGTCTGCTATTAATAAGACTCTCCTGTTCGTGTTTGGAATTACTCTATCCCCCACTCCAGGGATTCGAGCAAAAGGAACGGAGTTTGCATCAATTATGTATGTATAATTGAGTGGATAGTTCACGGGTAGTGCTGCACAGTCGCCTTTTGAAGATGTTTTTACCGCCAGCATAGTTTCCCCGTCTATGTATTTTTCTGAACGTTTTTTTGTGGCTACGGAAGCAGGTTGAGTTGCTTCCGCTGTGGCTGTATTAGCCAATGAATCCCCTGCAATGTGAACGCCATCAAGTTGATGACTCAGTGTGTGTATCACGTGAGTCTTCTGTAGTTCTTTTTGTAAAAGAACTACCTGTTCCCAAAGCTTCTTATGCTTTATTGTGGCACTTGTGTCATCTTTGTAATCGTTTTGAACCCAGTTCTGCAAGTCATTATTGTAAGATTTGACGCAGAAATGCGAATCGCACACTATTAGTGTCGGGGATTCACGATCGGCATTTTCAAGCGCCATCTTTAAAGATCTGCTTTCAGCTCTCTGAGCCGAACAGTTTCTTAGTGATTCAGTTTTGTTATTTTTGGTCTGAATTTACCACAGCGCCAGCGACCTTTAACAATCGTGCATGCTGCATTGTAGGATTTATTATCCACATTGTAATGTTGTACAAATCTGTCCGTATAGATTATACAAGAGTACTGTTGGAGAGGCAAAATTTCGATTGGCAGAGGATATTCTTCTTCATATTTTATATCTTTCAGTTTTTTCATGTTCGGGTCAAAATAGTAATTCACGTCTTCTGCAGCAAGAGAATTTTCCCACTGTATCCATTTTGGATCTAGTGCCACAGTTTTTAGATTAACTGGGCTTAATAACGCCTCAAAGGCTGATTCTACTGTAAAAACAGTTATTCTTTTGCCTTGGGCTCTTTTTTTGGCTACAGCAGTCCGAACCGCATTTACAGTATTTTCTGTAAGACTGAATGTTTTTTCAGCTTCTGTGTACAAATGTGATTTGTAAGCTATTGGTACCGTTTCTCCCTCATTATAGGTCAGGTACATGAATCCGCATCTTCCTGGGATGACTCGGATTACAAGGTTGCGTGTGTTGTCGCGAGTTTGTAATTTCGTTTTAGCTAACATGTCTGTTTATAATGATCTCAAAATTTCTGTGTGTTTCTGAGTCCAATTGATTGCTTTAAAATCAGGTTTTATTAATTCGTAGAGCGGTTTAACCCTCTCTGCATAATTTAGAATGTAAGTTCTTCTGAAATTCAGGAAACCTAGTATTGATTGTAAGTTCTTCAGCGTTTTTGGTGCTTGGAGTACAGCGCACTTCTCTAAGAAGTTGTCTGCTAGGCTTTTGCCTTCACTTGATATTTCATATCCTAAAAACAGGACAGTTAGATGGGCAATTCGTGACTTTTTGAAGTTGAATTTGTAACCCTCTGCTGCAAACCCAAGTATTATGGTGTTCACTCTTTTCAAGTGAGTATCCAGGTCATCATCTGTGAGATAGATGTCATCGACATAAGATAATGCCTCGTCATCATACATTTGTAGTAACTCTGTTACTCTTGCTGAGAATAATCCTGGGCTATTCTTGAATCCCTGTGGGAGTCGACAGAAATTTTTCTGTGACCCCATTATTGAGAAAGCGGTTAAATACCTGCTTTCGGGTGCAATGTTTTGACAAAAGAATCCATTAGAAATGTCTAATGTTGATTTTGTATTTTTTGCGAACTATGTTATTCATTAGTGCCGCACTGTGCGAATTTTGTACCGCAAATGTTTTGCAACATGAGTTAAGGTGTCTGTAGTCCAAGATTAGACAATATGAATCGTCTGGTTTGGAGACGGGAAACAAAGGATTGTTCATCTGAGAGGTGCATGTTTCAATCACCCCTTGGTATTCAAGTTGATCTAAGATCTCCCTGACTTGTTTTGTAGCTTCTTGCTTAATTGGGTACTGTCTTTGTGCAGTTGGTTGACATTTTAACTGGATTTTGTGAGGAGGAGAGTCCTCATCCCATCCTACATGATTTTTATATAATGCAGGAGCTTGGGCTGCTGCCCATTTTCTTGCATATATATATTTTCTATGAATTGGAATATGATTTGAGAAGGCAGGCATAATCATTTCTTCGCCATGAGGGCACTCCCTGACAAACTCTGGTGGCCAGTCCTTCTCAGCTAATAGGATGTCACAGCCTTTTGAGAGGTTATCCCAAAACAGACCCCTTACCTTCCTAGTCTTATCTCCCTCTATACGCAATGTTATTTCATATATTTTATGAGGTTCGCTAACTCTGGTATCTGCAGTTTCCACCTGAATGTATTCATTTGTGTCCACTGTCTCCAGATGATTCATCAGGATCTTGCGAGCTATGGTCACTTCTGCTGCGCTGTCTAGCATTGTCTGTGCCCACTCTCCGTTTTTCAGCTGTGTCCTCAGTATCCTCGGCATGTTTGATTATTTTAATACTGGCTACCTTCTTTCTTGGAAATTGTAATTTTTTACTTTGAGCAGGTTCCTTGTCTTTGGACTTGGCGTGCTCTTCCCTGTGTTCTGACCGTCCTCTTCTTTCCGATTTCTGCGAGGAAGTCTGAAAAGATCGAGAGAGACGTGTATCAATATCTTGATATCTCCGCCGAGGAGACCTTCCTCTGGACTGGAATCTTTTTTCTTTGGGAGTGGATTGTTTATTTCCATCCCAGCTCTTTTTTGGAGTGTTTAGATTATTTTTAATAAATATCTTTTCAGGATTTTCAAGTCGTTGGGGTTTTACTGGTTTCCCACCCAAACTATCTCTACCTAGTTCCTCATAGGATTTTTCTATGATTCTGGCAAGTTCAATTGGTTGGTCTGCTATATCTGTTTCTTTCAATTTATGGCGGATCGCCACAGATGCTGCTTCTCCTTTTATGTTGGCTAATAATATAGCCGAGACCTGCTTGAAGTCTTTCAGTAATTTCATACCCAGAGTTAAAGCAGGTTCTGGACCGTATTCATTTTGAATCTGTCTTAGTACATCTGGTATTACCGCCAGAGACGGAACACCATGTGTTTTTGTGTAAATGGAAGCAAAGACTGTGCCCCAAGTGTCACAATCCTCCACTTGTGGTGCGACCCCCATTGGAATGCAGATAGTCAGAATTCTGTGTTTCTCACTAGGGGTAGTATTTTGAAATACCGCCTCTATTTGAGTTATCTTTTGTGCTAGCCAGAATGGAATTTGTTCCCGTTTTGCGGATGTTTTTCCAAGACATGATTGTATGTTCTGTGGTGTAATTTTGTTTGTGTTCCCCTGATGAGGGTTCAGATGTGGAATGTTAATAGCTGGTTGAACTGTTGCAGTCCGCATTACATATTGGACTAACTGTCTATGAATTTTAATTAGTACTTTTAGCTGGGCTAAAAGTTCCCGGTCTGACATTTTTTCGATGTCTGGATGTGGTGTGTAGCTGGCTAGAACCAGCCACGTTGCTCCTGGTCTACCTAGTGGACCGAGCCTGGTAATGTGATCATTATGTTTTGGGGCGCCTTTAAACCAGAGCAGATGCTCTTGGTATTTTAATGGGATCTCAATCTCCTCGAAAGGAGAGTATTCATCTGGAGGTTCCTCTATTTTGTAATAGTGGAATTCGTGTGTTACAGCGTTTGCTGCTGGAAAGTTTATCCATGAATAGAATACCTCTGTCTGCCGATATTCGTGTGCCTCTATCACGAATATGACTGTACCACCGTGTGATGTCAGTCCGTTTTCTATAAGTTTAAGAGTTATATCTTTTCTTATGTTGACCGGAATGATATATAGCATTCGGGTCATTCTGTAGGAGACTCGTGTCATCCTCTAGGAGTTGAGCTGCTATTCTAGCTGTCTCCGTTTCATCGCCACTTTCCACCATTTTTACTGGCAAAAAGGTTTTTGTTGCAGATCAAGTTTCAAGGAAACAAAGATTAGGTGCACAATATTTTTGGAACACTGTATCCTTCAACGTTGACTAAACCAAAAACTCTACATAGGAATCTCTTCCTACTAAGTTCCTGCGGATTTTAGCCTTTCACCCACTCCAGACGTCTATTGGAGTATTTACGGAAAAAAGGGTCTGTGTGAAAAAGCACGACTGAGTTACTCTAACGTCTTGCGTTAGTTTTATCGCCTTACCAAACGTTGGGCGCCATGTAGTGTAGTTCCTATATTCCCAATAGGCTCTGCGCATTGGAATAATATATTCAGCAGTGTAGACGTAGGACTGAGGTCGACTAGGTCTCTACTGACTATATTAGACTTAAGGTTTGCCAGCTAGCTCAGAGGTCACTAGAAACTTTCTCGAATAAACGAGGAGGAGTTTAACCTCCCTGGATAGACAAGAAGGGATTAGCTTCCGATAACCATATAACATGACAACTTTGCTCCCCCAGAATAAGAGTAAATCTCTAGAGTCGTGTGAAAACAATAGACAGCTATTTCACTCAGTCAATTGTGCGTTCTTAGTTTCACCAGAGTGCAGAGAATAGAGAGACGGGCGTTTTCAATAAAAGGTATTATTTATTGAGCAGTCTTCCTTCTCATGCAAGAGAAATGAATTGCCACAGTTGCAATACTTATTGTAAAGTAAAGTACGTACAGTAAAAGGAGTACTATGAAATAATACTGTAAAAGCATTGATATGGTTTCTTAGCCATAAGATACTTTAAAATGGATAAAATATATACATACATATATACATTGACTAACGTGCTCAACTGGTGCTTCTAAACTACGCCTACCCCGGTATACCTGACCTAAGCCTAATACGTGGGAAGGAGTAAGTAAGTAGCAGTTTAAGTTAAGTTGGTTTTGCCAAGAATCTGATTCAAGAATTCTCTTTAAGGTTTTAGTCAGCACTGTACCTTGGAAATAGAATGTAGGAGGTCTGGTATCTCTTTCCTCAGGACTCGATATCCCAGCAACCCGCAAGGGTAGGCCGGAAACGCCGCAGCTGGATTTTCTCGGCAGGAGAAAAGACAGCGTCTTTCTCAGCGCGTCAAAGAGGAGGGGCATCGTCCGTGGGCTCTCGCATCAGCTGGGCTCTCGGGCAAGTAGATAGCTGCTCTGCTCCAAAACCACCACCGTGTGTTTGCTTGAGGCAATGTTGGTATATTTATACCTGAAAGGTGCCGAGTTTGACGTAAGGTTTGGACCTAAGACGTCAATAAAGATGTCACTAAGAACTGGCCGTTCTTACAGTGCTCGCAGGAGTTCTAGTACAAATCAAAACAAAGCAAATGGGGATTTCCCAGGTTGCTGGAGGTTTGGTGTGTCGAAAGAACTCGTTGTGCTTTCTAGGAATCCAAGGAAGTAGCTTTTGCCGTGCCTTGGACTGCAAGAGCTATTTACTTAAATATGGATCTGATTCTTATGCCATTATAAGGATATTATTGATTATAGCCGTACAAGGGCATAAAATAGCAATATTGATTCAGGGTCCTAGATAAAAACACAATAGGGGAAGCTTGCGGATGGGTGCCTCAGTCCATCCTTTCCTGCTGGGTCTTGCTCCAACTCCATTGTCGCTTGCCAGGTAATGTTCTATATAACTCATCTGTCCTGGACTTTGGTGGTTCCCTTCACGATTGTGCTGTATCTTCTGAGGAGGTATGCAATGTCATTGTCCGGGATGTGGGAATTAGTCATCTCCACCGTTATCCTCTTCTGTTGATATCAGCACCCATCTGACAATAAGTCGAAGGTGTTATATGGTTTCACATACTTCTTATGTTCCAGTACTTTCTGAAGAGCACCTTTGGTGATGAATGATAGCAGAAAGATGAGAACTGATGATGAAGCTTGGCAGTTTGACACTTCCTCTCTTGGCGCCCCTGCTGATGATACTACCTTATCCAGAGATTTCTATTAGGTCCTGTCCCTCCTTACCAACAACCTCCCACTGTATTTTAGTTCCTGTATTCCCAATGGGCTCTGCGCATTGGAATAATATATCCTATAGACTTGACGTAGGACGTATGTCTACTAGGTCTCTATCGAATATATATATATATATATTTTTTTTTACTTTATTGGCACGAACTTCAAAGACACAGCTCTAGGCCTACAACCTCAGGGGCGGGCCGCATTATGCCTATGTAACCTGAGCATCAGACATGAGTAGACACAGCCCATCAGCAGACAACCCGGGGGTCCGGTGGCGTATCCCTCGAGGGGTCAGATAAATCAGCCAGCTAGCCTTTCCGACAGAGCACATTGCAGTTCTCTTGCCTGGTTTCAGTCTGTACACAGCAACTCGTCTCCTCTCTCCCTCCCCTCAACACTGAAGCTTAGAGTAAAGTTCGGTATGTTCGTGTCTTAACTTACAAACGAAATCAACAATCCAAGTGAGGCTTCCCCCCGCCCTTCCCACCCTCATTGCTTCACAGTTCGTGGTAAGGGTGTAAGTGTCATAAAGAGGTCGTGTTCAGTGTCACATCCACTCTTTCTTTAAATGCACGCCAGAGCCACACCAGCGCCACCTCAGAGCCGCCCAGGCTAGAGTGTCTACCGCAGGTCCGGTGCCCCAGCCGCCCATGAGGTAAGCATTGTATCCGCGTTGCCACCTCGCTATGTGTCCATATCTCGTCTCTCACTCCCCCTCTAACGGGCTCCGGGAACCCAGCTCTGAGTCAAGTGTGCTTCCTCCCAATCCCACTGTTCGTACAACCGAGTCCGTGTCATTGTCAGTCTGCTGGCCCGGGGTCCCCGTCTCCGGACTTGGGGTCCCCTCCCGCTCTATGCCACTAAGGTATGTTTGATACAGAGCCCCAAAGTTTTTAGGGCGGCTCTTGGGGGGCAGTAATTCACTATAGTGCTCCGCTTGGGTGCTGCAGTACAACATGTCTCGCGCCCATCTGGTTTTGGTAGGGAGCGGGCCTCTCATCCAACAATGTGTCACTACTCTCTTGGCCATTAGCATCCCCATATCCGCAAGTAGGCGAATCGCGACTGGGAGCCCTTGGAGTTTCCAATGAGTGCCAAGCCAGGTTCCGGGGTTATGTCCACCTCCAGAATCTTACTCATTTCTAAGAAGATGTCGCACCAGAACGCCTGGACGCCCGGGCAGCTCCATGCCAAATGTATGAAGTCAGCATTAGCAGCGTGGCGTGCGCCGTTTGCCGTAGACCGTATCTATGGAGTCTCTCCGGAGTGTAGTAGACCCTCTGCAGGAATTGGAAGTGGATAAACGTGTGCCGCCCATTGAGCGAGATCCGCTTCGTGCTTTCACAGCAGTACCGCCACACTGCGTCGTCTATCCTGGTCTCCAGGTCTTTTTGCCAAGCCAGTCTCGCTTTCATGGGTTGGTGCTCTCCCTGCGATCTAGCAATCCTATTAAGATTTGTGAGGAGTTTGCGGGGCTCCTTGGCCTTGATGACATATGTCAATTCTGGGACTTCTGGTGGCTCTGCCATGTCCACGCCAAGTAACTCCATTAGAGCACTTCGCACCCTGTGGTATTGAAATCGTTGCAGCATAGGGATGTCCTTGCGGTCGCCGCACACTTGGTCCCAGGTTTTGACCACCCCATTTAGGAATAGGTCGCCCGCTCGATGTATTCCAAGTTTCGCCAGCTCCCCAGTCACACCCTTCTCTCCCATCGGCGGGAGCCAGAGCATCCACTCCAGGGGCATATCTGGTGAGTATAGTAGTACCCCTCCCCGCCACTTCAGTAGCGAGTGCCAAGCATGGTTAGTAGCAGTTATGGAGTCCAGTGTTCCAGTTCTGCGTTCCAAAGGCATGCATATTGTGGCCGGGAGAGGTTACGGGTGAGCAAACAGTCGCTCCATGCGGACATGTGGGATCATCGTGTCGCCGTGCACCCAAGTGTGCAGGTGCGATGCCTGTGCTACTCTGTAGTAAAGCTCAAGGTCTGGGGCGCCCAGGCCTCCCATACCATAGGGCAGAGTGAGAGTTGACCACTTGACCCTGGGTTGCTTCCCCGCCCATGCTAAGCTAATCATTAGACTTGTCAGCCACTGGAAAAAAGCCTTAGATAATACTATTGGAATGGCATTAAATAGAAAGAGGAATCGCGGTAGGACCACCATTTTCATAACGGCTATGCGGCCCATCAAAGTGAGCGGGAGCCTACTCCAGAGCACTATGTCATCTTCCAGCTTACTAATTGCTCTCCCGTAGTTTTGGCTAATGAGCAGCTCCGAGTCAAATGCCTTTTCCATGTCGAGGAATATTGCCATGGCTGCTGTGTCCTGTTTGACATGCTGGATTGTGCCTAACACCGTTCTAAAATTGTACGTCAGGTTCCTGCTAGGTATGAATCCTGCCTGCTCGGGGGCCACTAATTCAGGGGCTAGTAGCGCTAGCCTTGTCGCTAGTACTTTGGCATATAACTTGGTGTCGACGTTTAGTAGTGACAGCGGCCGGTATGATCCGCACTCATCGGGTGTCTTATCCGGTTTGAGGATAGTGACTACCATTGCCTCCCTCATGGAGCAAGGCATGCTGCCCTGAATGCAAATGTCACTCATCAGAGTGGCGATATGCGGTAGCAGTTGTTCCTGAAATGTTTTGTAAAAATCTACCGTCAGGCCATCTATGCCAGGTGCGCTACCCGCGCGCATAGTGGCCAGGGCCTCCCTAATCTCGTCGTGTTGTATAGGGAACATAAGGAATTCTCTTTGTGAGTTAGTGAGGATCGGGAGCTTTATATGCTCCAGGTAATCTAGAATTTCAGCTGATAAGTCCCCGGACTTCGAGGAGTACAATTCCGAGTAATAGTCTCTGAATACATTAGCTATATCTGCCTCATCCGTGGCACGTTGGCCATCAGTTGCTTTCAGCTCCGTGACCAGCGGCTTCCCTCTCCTGCCTTTCAGAATGTTAGCCAGCACAGAGCCAGGCCTTTCACCTTCACCATAATTGCGGGCGGTGGCATATTTGCCCAAGTGTTTTACCTCCCTGTCCTCTGCATCATGGTATTCCGCAATGAGGCACTTTATTTCCTCCTCCGTAGCGCTATCTGGCCTGCTCAATTGCCGCTCCTCTAGGGCCTGCAGTTGGCCTTCTAGGTCAGATAGCCGGAGCCTTATGGCCTTCAGAACACTGGAGTGTTTAGACATAGCTATGCTCCATATGTAAACCTTGAACGCTTCCCACACTGTGTGGAAATCCTCCACTGACCCCACATTCTTTAAAAAAAATATGTCTATCGCCTCTGCAAGTTCCCCTCTAAATACAGGGTCTAGGAGCGAGTATGGTGGAAACCGCCACGTAAAGGGGGGGATTTTCCTAGCCGGGGTCGCCATTACCAACAGTATGGGGGAATGGTCCGACAGTGTGCGCGTCAGGACCCTGCAATCCCTGACACTGCGGAGCATCCCCGAGGTAGCAAACCAATAATCTATTCTAGTATGCACTCCATGATAAGCCGAGTAGTGGGTGTACCCTCACTGGCCAGCATTTCTGCTTCTCCATATGTCCTCCATGTCTAGAACAAGGAGCCTATCCGCCAGCATCTGTGCCGCCGCCGCCGGCCTACGGGGTGGGTCACTTGACATGTCCATGTCAGGATTAAGCGTCAGATTGAAGTGCCCTCCCCACAGTATTTGGGGCGTGTCATGTGCGCCAATCATTACTGCTAGTGATTCATAGAATTCCGGGGCATCATAATTGGGACCATGAGCGTTCACCACCAGCAAGTCTAGCCCCATACCCCTGCAGGACGCTATGACGTATCTACCCTCAGGATTGGTTCTTAGTGTGTGCAGTATGATTTTTGACCGCGGGTTAACCCATGTGATGACCCCTCTAGCATGTGTCGTGAACCCTGCCACTGCTATGTTCCCCTCCAGACCTCTGCTGCGTAGCATCCTGCTAGAAAGCGGCAAATGGGTTTCCTGCAGCAGCGCTATGTCTATATTTTGTCTCTTCAGATAACTCAACACATTCCTCAGCTTCCTGAAATCGTTCAGTCCCCTTACATTCCATGTGAGGGCTCGTATGGTGGCTGTATGAGCCTGCTCCTGCGCTTCAGGTGGGTCAGTGATCCTGTGATGGTGTGCTTATTGCATAAAGCGCGTGGTCTCCAGCCGTGTACTCTACTAGTGTGCTCAGTCTGTGACATGACAACAGCCTCATCTCCCGCTTACAGATCCCTCCTATGCAGTGCAATGAAACAGTGCCCCCCCTTCCCACAGCAGACCTCCCCCAACCTGGCCTTGCCGACCCCCTGCCCGCCCTCCTTCCCCTCTCCCCCAGACCCAACCTTGAGTAGAACAACCAATCAGTGCATTGCGCGCTGGGGCCAAGATCGCCTTGCGTCCACAGTATGCTATCCATGCACAACATGCTCCTAAAGCGGTCCCCCGCTTCCGCCGCACCCAGTGGATCAGCAGCAAATGAGCGTAAAAACAAAACAAAACACTTCAACTTTACTTACATTCGCTCCTCCCACCCCCCCTCAGCCCAGAGGTCCACTCCTGATTTATCAATGAGCGGCGCATAATTACCAAGCGCAGAGCCTCCCAAGTGTCTCATAGTACTCAGCAATTACCATCTCCCCCCTCATATCATTTAAACAAACAACCAGTGCAATAGCAACATGTGATATGCGGTGCCTCAATCAAGTTCTACCACCCTGTATGGCGTACGGCTACTCCTGCTCATCAAGTCGACTGCTTTCCTCCTCCTCTTCATGCAGTCGATCCGTGTTATTAGATCGTTCCCTGGCCCAGCGTTGAAGTGTGGCAGTGTCTGTTAAAATGTGTGATTGACCCTGCCGATTGACCCTGAGTTTCGCCGGGTACAGCATCGCGCAGTCCAAGCCAAGGTCTTTCAGTTTCTTCTTGTACGGGATGAAGGGCTTGCGCGCCTCCTGCACTCTGGCAGTAAAGTCCGGGTACAAGGAGATAGACGAACCCTCATATTGCAGAGTAGGTGTAGATCTGCCCAGCCGTAGTGCCGTGTCCCTGTCCCAATAGTTACGTAACTTCGCTATGACAGGTCGGGGAGGGGCACCCGTATGCGGCCTCGGTCCCAATGAACGGTGTGCTCTTTCCACCACGAACATCGCCGAAAAAACACCCTCATCCAGATGAGCCGTGAGGAGTTTCTCCACAAACGCTTCCATAGGCCCCGTTGAGGTGGTCTCCAGCAGACCCGTGATTCTGAGGTTGCATCGCCGGGAACGAGCCTCCAAATCCTCCGTCTTATCTTGGAGTGTCTGCATGAGCCTGTCCAGCTTTTTGTGTCCCGTATCCAGTTCCGTCTGGGCCTCCTCCACCTCCGTGATCCTGCGCTCTGACATGTCAAGTCTCTCCGCATGCTTGTCTATTCCTTCCGCCATGGGGTCCATTCTGTAGGTCAGCGCGTACATTTTAGAGCCCAGCATCGATATACTCGTCTGTATTCCCTTCTCCATGGACAACAGGAGTGATTTAATGTCCTGACCTGCCGGTGTCTCGTCTTCCAATGGCGTAGGCGTCTGCTCGGCAGCCGTGGCTCCCTGCTGTTGCGAGCGCCGCTGTGAGAAAGGAAGCTTGCTCTGGGTCTTGTCTCCTTTCACCATCTTCTCAGGTCTCCTCTTCAAGGATGCACGGGGAGAGCGAGTGGGTCGTGTTTGCCAGTCAGCTAATGAAGGAGATCCGCGAGCCCAGTCCAGTCAGGCCTCGTCACGCTTATCGTGGCGCACAGCGCCCAGGTCTGGACCGAGGCCGTCGCTGGCCGCCCACTTCTAGGACAGGGTCAGCAATTCACCAACTCCGCTCCAGACGGCCAATCCCGGTTGAGTCCGCTGGTGCACTGCTACCTCCTCCCTGTGCAGGTCTCGTGTACTCTGGTAATGAAGGGGGGGGCCCTCCGCACCAGCCGCGCAGCGTGTCAAGAAGCTCCCGGCTTCAGAAGCAGCTCCCCCTCCATAGGGCCACAAGGAGGACTCCAGGCAGTTTTACCCCCTCCGTGAGGCAACACAGCAGGTGCGTCTTTGTATTCCAGCTCCCCTCGCTGTGGCTATGTGGGGTCCGTTATAGCGCTCCACTCCACGGTAGGGCCACTAGAGCCTCAGCAATGCACACATGTGCGCAGTACTCGCCTCGTCTCCCCGTGATCCCCTCACCGGCTCTCGTCCACCTCCATGCCTGTGGTCACCTTCAAGGGGGTGGGGGGGTCACCGCAATCCTTTGCCAGTTGGAGCCTAAGGCGTCAGCCACTACGCCCTCCAGCCGCAGAGCGACATGTGGGGGATCTGGGGCTGCTAATCCGGGCACCATGCTTGTCTCGTCTGCTAACGGGGGAGGCCTCACCCCTGTCTCAATCAATGTCCAGGGATCGCTTCAGAGGGCTCAGCTGGGCCGGCGCGCCCCCCCACCAGGCTCTGACTACGTGACTTCAAGTGCCCGCCACCGCCCGCCCACCAAGGCTCTATGTTGGTCCCCTGGGGGTCTACTCGTCATCCGGGCCGGGACCTCCAGATAACTCACGCTGCACATCGCGCGACGTTGCCCGGACCTCCAATCTGCTGTGGGTCGGGGATTCAGGCCCTCCGTACGCCGCTCAGCGCGGCTCGCGAGTCTCCGGGAGTCAAGCTGCGCCGCCGGAAAGGACACCGCCAGCTTCCCGATAGTGAGCGGGCTTCGAGGAAGGGGTGCAGGGTTCAATTTGGCCGCTCAGATGCAGAAATCTTGAGGATCTTTGTGTCGGGCACGGCAGAGCAGCGGGATTAAGCTGCCATTATGGACTCCGGCAAGCTCCGCCCCCACCCTCTATCGAATATATTAGACTTAATTGTGAGTGCCAGCTAGCTCAGAGGTCACTAGAAACTTTCTCAAATTCATAAGAAGGGATTAGTTTCTGACAACCGCATTAACATGACAACTTTGTTTCCCCAAGAATAAACGTATCTTCAGAGTCGTGGAAACAATAGATAGATATTTTACTCAGTCAATCGTGCATGCTTCGTTTCATCAGAGGTGCAGAGAAATAGAGAGACAGGCGTTTTCAATAAAAGCATTTATTGAACAGTCTTCTTTCTCATGCAAGTAAAGTGAACTGCTACAATTGTAATACTGGTTGCAAAGTGTAATACGTACAGCAGGAAGAGTATTATAAAACAACACTGTAAAAGCATTGTATGGTTTCTTAAACCATAGATAAATACATACATAAATAACAGAGGCGAAAAGTCCTCAACTGGTGCTTCTAAAATACGCCTACCCCAATGTACCTAACCTAAGTCTAGTACGAGGGAAGAAGTAAGTGAGGTGTATCATAGGTTTAGTTTCTTTGCCAAGAATCTATCCAAGATTTCTCTTAGGGTCTAATCAGCTCCGTACCTTGGTTTTAGAATGCAGGAGGCCAGGTATCTCAGTCTCTGGACTCGATTTCCCAACACCTGCGAGCTGAGCTTGGAAACACTGGAGCTGGATTCTCAGCAAGAGAAAGGACAGCTTCTCAATCAGTGCGTCACCTGGAGGGTCGGCTTCCTTCGGCACTTGCTGTAGCGAGCTGCGTCGGGCAAGTAGATAGTCGAACTGCTCCGAACCACTGTGTGTTTGCTAGGGCAAGTGTAGGCATATTTAGACCTTGAAGGTGCCTAGGTTGACGTAAAGTCAGGCATAATAACGTCATCAAAGAACCCCAAGGGAATGGTAGTTCTTTGAAAACTCCATGAATTCTTGGACAAATCAATATTCAAGCAGGGGGATGTCCCTGACTGCTTAAGCCGAGTTTTCCAATAAATCTTTGTGGCTTTTTGGAACGAGTGGAAGTTGTCATGCCTGTAATTGGACTGCATGAGCTTATGTCTAAATATGGGTATGATGTCTATGCCTATATAAGGGCAATATGAATTGTACCTAAATAAGGGCATGAATCGGTAAATTTTGCTCGAATCCTAAAACGCCATACGACACCCACTCCACTTTATTATGTTCGACATTACGAAATTCTAAGCATTTAAAACATATCTAAATAAAGCATGATGTGTAAAACCCCACCCAAAATACATAAAATGCATTAGAAAAGTTTGTACGTGAAAATGAGCATTTGTGCTTTACGCATTTTAAAAGCAATGTTTTTCATTCAAAGGATGCATAATCATATTGGAAATGCTAACCGAATTAATCATAAAAGTACATTTATGAAATGGCTCTTGAATACAGAAGAAAAATCGAGACCATTCCATGACAGAATATAAAAAAATTTGGGTTGTGGACAAGGTCAAATATTGTCTCTTGGAAGCTTTTCAAAGAATTCTTGTTCTCTAAGAATAATTCTACTTTAAGCAGATTACTTTGTGCCAAAAAAAAGTTCAATTTTGGAAAAAGTCAAATTGTAGAAAAATAGAGTTCCAAAGTTGGAAGGTTTGTTTTGAAAAGTGATGGTCAAATACAGAGTCCAATAGAACGCTGTGTGCTAACTTCAAAAGTCATTCTCGTTGTTTGGAGAAAACATCAAATTTTCTAAGCTGGTAAAGAATTAGTCTACCACAGTAGGTGAAAGTTGGACCACTTCGTTAAGTAAACCGATTGCACAAAAATGTGAAGCATCGCCGTCAGCGTTAGCCGCATTAGCAATGTTCGAAGGAGATGGTACCTGAGTGCCTGTCGATCCACGTATCTCACCGTCAGCAGATTGCATCAATGAGACCTCAATGAATGCCGTCATAAGGATTGGTAGCCGCTGGGGACAACACAATGCATGAGCCATTACCAAACCAAGCAAAGTATCAACATCTGTTGGCAGTGCTGATGGGAGTGTTAGACAGCTGTCCAACACGCATTCTTCTCCACATACCAGGCATCGTAGAACAGGTAAGATGCAATCTTGCCAGATTGGTTGGAATGATAGCATGTGGTATTCAGGTCTCTTAAACGAGCAAGGCCCAGAATCTGTATCATGCCCTCACGACACTTCATTGCCAGGAGAATGTTCTCTAAAGTAATCTGGGTGTGGCTGGTAACTGGACTTGCCATATCGGAGCAGAAGGAACAAAAATAGTATTCCTGCTACGAGTCCCAAAATGAGAGGCAGGCCGCCGAGCACAGAGTGCACGAAGTTTGGAAATATGCAGAGAACTGCTTCAAAAGGTGCTAACAGTCCCAAAAAAACTGTCTTTAATACATGTACAATACCACTGGTATCATAACATGTTTAAGATACAACCTAACATTTGTACGAAATGTACAGGGCAGTTTGTCGATAATAGGGCATGTATCTCTGTAGAGGACCTTGCAATTTGTAGTTCATATGTCTCTTTGGACGAGGTCAGTGGCACCGTTTTTTTAAAAGAATGGCTTTAATTCTGCTTAAAGTATCAATTCGTACAGAAGAGATGTTCAGTGAAGGCCATAATGGCAACTGCCCGTCTGTCTTAGTTTTAGGAAACAGTACTTGCATACAACAAGTGACCCTGGCGGATACAGTTACGAGATAGGCTGTTCCTGGCAACATGCCACAGCAGCTGTGATCATTCAACATTATATAGCTTCCGTTAGAAAGCTGCCGAAAAATTGGATCTATCACTGCAGCTGGAGAACCTTGCAGGTGGCAGGATAAGTTGGTTGAAGAACCGTCACAGGCTCCATGTAAATTAATACCCTGACATAAAAGTGTACAGCTTAGTGCGCTTTTACATTGTGTACCACTAAGAAATAATTATTTTTCCCCACTCCAACATCTGTGTGCATATGGTAATTCCCAGGTTGACTTAATGTATTCTTTACCCAACCTTTCATACACGACAGCTGGTATATGTTTCAAACAACATTGAAAATTGAAAATTGTGACAGGCAGAGTGATTATCCCGTGTATTAGCCATTCTGTTGCATGTTTTTCTGAAACAGTTAATGGTAATCTTTCCAGTTTTTCAATGCTCAGCACCATATAGTCTGCACCTCTTTGTGCCAAAGTGATTTGTTTATCTGTAAGGTTAAAAACAGAAAACAATGACGTGGTGTTGATTAGACGCCATGGCACATATCCAGAATGAAGATTTTGCAACGTCCAGCCTAAAAGCATTATAGAACGTAATTGTGACTGTCCATGCTGTAGCATGAGCAAGTCCTGTTCCATTATGTCTATGGCAGAGGATACTATGGTGTCCAAAGAATAAATTCTAGATGACAGAGTTGTTAACCCATTGTCACCTACAGAGAGAGCTTTCTCTAAATTAATATGGTCAATTTCTCGTATTCGTTCTGCAGTCTCTGCTTGTTTTGCTTTCCAAGCTTCATTATAAATGGCGTATATATCTGCATATATAAAATGTTTATGACGCTGTTTCGCAGGACCTTGTAAGAAGTCCCTTAAATCACTGCCATCTTTAAGTAAAGATAAGTGTTGTTTAACCTCTGTAAGTGTGGACTTTTGTAGCCACTCAAGGCACAATTTTCCTACACTGTATGTTGTTACTATCCCTGGATGTTGTCTCCGGATATATCTTGGATCTGGCCTAGTTAATGTAAACCCTTGTGTCTTGTTCAGGAATCTATCTTGACAGTTATTTGTGTCTGTGAGCCAGATTAACCATGTTTTCCAATCAGGATCAGTTATGTTTTTAAGTAACAAAAGACAACAAAGCCCCTTCAAAACTTTCAGTGTATAACTTCGAGAATGAAAAGTCATCAATAGATATATAAAAGTTCAAGAAGACGTTCTGTTCTTGGTGTAGTATATCAGTTTATTGTTCCTTTGTACAGGCCAAGTTATACACTGAAAGTTTTGATGTGCTTAATCAACCACTTCAACTGACACCAGCATTACCAAGAATTGATTGATATTGTATAGTGCAGGGGCTTTGTTGTCTTTTGTTATTTGTGTGGATCTCCTTGGTCCAACCTTGAGCGGTTGTGAGGGATTACCGCTCGCCCCATTGCCTATACTGACTACCTCATGTTACCTTTCACTTTGCGGTTACTCAGGTTGTGCGCCTAGTCATTCTGGATTACTCAAAAAACCTCCTAGCTGTATAATGTTTTTAAGTAAAATAGTTTTTACGTCGACCCCTCCTTCTGTAGTGTTTTTACTATCAGGTGTAGGCGTAGGTTTGGATGGTATGTTCAAATCTTTTATCTTGGCCAGGCTAAGACAAGATGTCTGTTGCACAGTGTCGTTCAAAAAGATTATTTGTTCAGGGATAATGCAGGTTCGAAATAAAGCTTCTATTCCCTGCACCTACCAGTCTTTTGAGCCCCAGACAGTTTTTTCGTTTCTATGTTGTCACTCCAAACGTCGAAACCTAACAAGGACAGCTAGGCATAAAAGGCTGCAGAATAAATTTGCTTTGCATTTGTTAACATACTTTTCATACCTGTCTTATTAACATTTTTAAAGTAAAATGTTTCTGGATTTGTGGTATTAGAACCTGAGAAGTATGGAAATGTATCATAGAATGTTTTTGTGCTACCTTTCGGTGGCATTGGGCAATATTCCCATTGATTAAAAATGATAAAATGTCTAGGGTTTGCTGATTTGTGCAAATAATGATGCCCATACTGATTATAATAGTACATTTGCGCATAATCTGATGAACCTTCTAAGTATTCATGTTTTGTACATTTTGCAGACATCTCTAAGTCTGACATCCTATTATTAACAGTCTCAAAGTCCCAATCATCAGAAAATGTGCTGGGTGAAACAAAATCACTCAAGGAAACTTTGAATTGATGTGGAATCTTCAAAAGCTCTGCAGGGCCAAAGATGTCATAATCAGTTCTGTCTATGGGTGGGCGGAATTTGCATAATCACGTTACGCAAATCTCCTCGAAATGGTAAAAAATCTCAGCAAACACACGCAGAAATTCTGCAAACACGCGGAATTGGTTGTTTGCGATGCTTTTTTAATGTTCGCAATCGCTGTTTGCGTGCTCGGGGGGAAATATCTTGCGAACACGCATTTGAGAACGCGAACAAGCAAAACATTTTGCGAAGTCACGGAACGCAGAATTTTGGGCAATTTCGCATTCTCCGCGGAACGCGAAATTACACAAATTCCGCAAAGAGAACGGAATTTACCTCCCAGGCCTAGTTCTGTCCTATGCTATACCACCAGGTATAGGAACGGGTGTGATGTTACCTGATGTCAAGTCTCTTTGTTCACGATGAGATGATTTGTGTGGCTTGAGGAGCAAGTTGATGTTCTTACTTGCTGTGTCCATTTTACTATATCTTCCATTTATCAGCATTCCCAAAGTTAATACAAGGAATAGCTAAAGTAGGAGAAAAAGTACGCCTAGCACAATCCAAAATTCAACCCATGGTGACACCAGGTAAGTTTTTTCAAGTTGCTGAAAAAGTTCTGTTATTTGTTCTTTAAAAGTTTTTTTTGCTGGTGTTGTTTCAGGCTCACTGGGATTCTCGGAAAACGTATCAAAGTTAATGAAATAGCCAGAGGCAGTTCTGTTAATTGTAGGTATTGCATCAGGATTACTTGAAATCACTGGAGTTAACGAATCCCTTGTCATATTAGTAAAGTCAGATGCTACATCATTGTAGACAGGTGTTTCTTGACGAACTGTTATTTGAGTCTCAAGAGGCACAATTTCCATGGCTTTATTGCTTAGTCCTTCTTTTCGCACTGCAGATTCCTCAAAGGTGATGAGTCTCTCAGTTTGAACCTCTTGGATAGTAGCAAGATTTGGTCTTCTGCTTCATCTGTGGAGTCCACTGGGCCTACTACTTATGATTGGCCACATGATGTGGTTTGACCAGGTCGATGGATACAAACCTGTTCTCCTTTCTTCCAGCAAGGGGCGACAGTAACACTGTTCTTAATCCTTGGATTGCTAGCACAGGTACTGGTTTTCTATAAGAAGGCCCAAATTCCTTCTTATCCGCGATCTTTTCTCTGACTAGATCCCCAATCTTTGGAATCCAGACAGGCCCTGCGACGGGTGGTTCCCCTTCAGTGGTCGTTGGCTTCTGTAATGTGTTGCTTTGTCTTCTCCTTGTTTCATTTAAATCCTGCAAAACAGCCAAACGGTCTATGATATCAAAGGGTTTTTGTTCTACCACTGAAGTGTGATGATCAAGGTCCTGGACAAGCATTCTAGTACCAAAAAGGATTTCGTATGGAGTGATTCCACCCAGAGAATTCCTTGGCAGATTATTTAGACTACGTTGTACTCTTATTAGATGTTTGACCCACCCGTCACCCGAGCCTAATACCCTAGCTGTTATAGATTGCTTTATGTCCCGTTTTTTTCTTTCCACTACAGAATTTCCCTCAGGATGGAATGGACCCGAATACCGTAATGCAATGCCCAGATTGGCCATGGCCTCCTTGTAAGCTTTGGAGCTAAACGCAGGACCCTGGTCAGAATGTAGCGGGCCAACTGCGTATGTGCCAATAAAGACACGCAATTCTTTTATAACAAGATCGGGCGTCAACCGAGCCCACATCCAAATGAATCTTGAGCATGAATCCACTGCGACCATGATATATTTGTAGTTACCGTCCCTCTGTAAGGGACCACAGTGGTCCAGGTAAATGCATGCTAATGATTTATCTGAAATTGAAAGGGGCATTTGCGCCGGGTGTTTCACTGTTGAAACCTTCATTTTTTGGCAGATTTCACATTCCAAAACAAAGTTTCTGTTCTGTTTCCTCATGCGCGGCCACCAGTATCTCTGTTTTAATAATGACACTTTCGCGGAAACACCTGCGTGTGCAGAGGCGAGCCCTTTATGTGCTGCTAAAATTAGTCCTAAACTATGGTCCATGTTTGGAATTACTCTATCCCCACTCCAGGGATTTGAGCAAAAGGAACATTATTTACATCAGTTATATATGAGTACTTGAGTGGAAATCCTTTTGGTAACGTTTTACCACTGTCTTTATTGGAAGCGGCGACAGCCTGCATTATTTGGCTGTCTATTTTTGTTTTCGAACGAGTGATTGCAGCTACGGAAGCTGTTTGCACAGCTGCCTTCGCGGCTTCATCAGCCAATGAATTCCCTGCAACGTGAATGCCATCACGCTGATGACTCAGTGTATGGATCACGTGAGTCTTTTGTAGTTCTTTATGTAATTGAACTACTTGTTCCCAATGCAATCTATGCTTGATTGTGCCACCTTTTGCATCTTTGAAACCGTTTTGAACCCAGTTCTGCAAGTATTCATTGTAAGATTGAACGGAGTAATATGAATCGCACACTATGAATGTGGGGAATGTGCAATCTGTATTTTCAAGCGACATCTTGAATGCCTGTAGCTCAGCTCGCTGAGCTGTACAATCTCCGAGAGATTGCATTTTTGTGACCATAAGTCAGAATTTACCATCGCGCCAGCGACCTTTAACAATCGCACGCGCAGCACTATAAGCTTGTTTACCCCCAATTGAGGGCTGTGCTGATCCGTCTATATAAATTATACATTCGTACTGTTCTAGAGGCAGAATCTCAGTGGGCAGAGGACATTCTTGTTCATATTGTAGAAATTCTTGTGTTTTCAAATAAGGGTAAAAAATATATTCAACGTCGGTTGCAGCAAGAGAATTAACCCATTGTATCTATCTTGGATGTAAAAACTTTGCATTTGGAATGCTTGCTTTTGTCACTGCCTCTAAGGCAGGCACAGGGGTAACGACCATTATGCGTTTACCCTGTGCTAGAGCTCTCTCTTTTGCTACTGCAGTTTGAACCGCTGTCAGAATTTTTTCTGTTGAAGTGAATTTCATTTCAGCTTGTGTGTACAAGTGTGATTTGTAAGCAATTGGTACTTTTTCACCTTTATTAAAAGTTAAGTACGTGAATCCGCATCTTCCTGGGATTATTCTTATTACAAGGTTGCATATGTTTATGCATGTCTGTAAAAGTGATGTTGCTAACATGCCTGCACTTTTCTAAAAAGTTGGCTGCCAAGCTTTTGCCTTCACTTGATAACTCATATTCTAGAAAAAGGACGTTGAGGTGGGCAATTCTTGGTTTCTTAAAGTTTAATTTATACCCTTCAGAAGCGAATCCAAGTACAATGGTATTCACTCTGTTCAAGTGCCTGTCCAAGTCATCGTCTGTTAGATAGATGTCATCGACATAAGATAATGCCTCATCATCTTATGTTTGTAGCAACTCTGTTACTCTAGCTGAAAATAACCCCAGACTATTCTTGAATCCCTGGGGGAGACGACAGAGGTGACTTTCTGTCCCCATATTTGTGAAAGCGGTCAAGTTCCTGCTTTCAGGTGCAATGTTTTGACAGAAGAAACCGTTAGAAATACCTAATGTGGTTTTATTTTTTTTACGCACAAAGTTATTCATTAGTGCTGCACTGTGTGCTTTTTGTACTTCAAAGGTTTTGCAACAAGAGTTTAAATGTCTGTAGTCCAAAACTAGACGATATGTATTGTCTGGCTTGAAGACAAGAAACAAAGGATTGTTCATTGACGTATACCTAATATCTCCCTGACCTGTTTTTAGCTTCTTGCTGAACTGGATACTGCTTCTGTGCAGTTGGTTGAGTTTTTAACTGGATTTTATGGTGAGGGGAATCCTCATCCCATCCTACATGATTTTTGTATAATGCTGGAGCCTGGGCTACAGCCCATTTTCTGGCATAGGTATATTTTAAGTGAATCGGAAATAAGATTCGAGAAGGCTGGCATAATGATGTCTTCGCCTTGTGAGCACTCCATGACAACTTTAGGTGGCCAGTCTTTTTCAGCTAGAAGAATGTCATAACCCTTAGAGAGCTTCTCCCAAAAGAGTGCTCTTATTTTCCTAGTTATGTCCCCCTTCATCTGGAGCGTTACTTCATATAACTTATGGGGTACAATAACCCTGGTATCAGCTGTTTCAACTTGAATCAACTCATTCAAGTCCACTGTCTCCAGATGATCGTTCAAGATCTTGCGAGCTATGGTGACTTCTGCTGCGCTGTCCAGCATTGTCTGGGCCCACTCCCCGTTCTTGAGTGGTGTCCTCAAGATCCTCAGCATGTCTGATTTTTAGACCTGCTACCTTCTTTTTGGTGAATTGGGTTTTCTTATTTTTTGGAATGTGTTGATCGTCTTTGGACTTCACGCGTTCTTCCTTGTGTTCTGACCGTCCTCTTCTTTCCGATTTCTGTGAGGAAGTCTAAAAGGTACAGGAGGAACGTGTGGCAGTATCTTGATATCTTTCAGGTTTTTTCAAATTATCCCTGTTCCTGAGGTTATACCTCTTTTCAGAGGGCTCCTTTTGAGGAGACCTTGAGGAGACCTTCCTCGGGACTGAGAACGCTTCTCTTTAGAAATGTGCTTAGTATTCTCCCACTTCTTTTTGGGAGGAGTGTTTTTAATAAAGACCTTTTCAGGACTTGGGGCTTGACTTGTTTCCCACACAAACTATCTCTACCTAGTTCTTCATAGGATTTTTCAATTATTCTGGCCAGTTCATATGGTTGCTCAGTTACATCAATTTCTCTTATTTTTGGGCGGATCGCCACGGATGCTGCTTCACCTTTAATATTAGCTAATATTATAGCTGAAACCTGTTTGAAATCTTTCAGTAATTTCATACCCAGATTCAAAACAGGCTCTGCCCCGTATTCATTTTAAATCTGTTTCAGGACATCTGGTATAACCGCAATAGACGGAAAACCATGTGTTTTTTTGTAAATTGCAGCAAAGACTGTACCCCAAGCGTCACAGTCCTCCAGGTGTGGTGCAATCCCCATTGGTAAACAGATTGTTAAAATTCTGTGTTTCTCATGAGGGGTAGTATCGGGAATTACTGCCTCGATTTGAGTATTTTTTTTAGCGATCCAGAATGGAATTTGTTCCCTTTTTGCGGGTAATACACCAATGACTGATTGTATAGTCTGTGGTGGGATTTTATTTGTGTGCCCCTGGTGAGGGGTTTCTTGTGGAATCCTTATAGGGGGTTGGACTGTTAAAGTCCGCATGACATATTGAACCAATTGTCTATGGATTTTAATTAGTTGTTTTAATTGAACTAATAGCTCTGCGTCTGACATTTCTTCAATGTCAGAATGTGGTGTATAGCTGGCTAGTACCGGCCATGTTGCTCCTGGTCTACCTAGTTGACCGAGCCCGGTAATGTGATTTTGATGTTGTAGGGCGCCTTTAAACCAGAGCGCATACTCTTGGTATGTTAATGGAATTTCAACATCCTCGAAAGGAGTGTATTCCATTGGATGATCCTCTACTTTGTAGAAGTGAAACACATGTGATACTGCATTTGCTTCAGGGAAGAAAATCCATGAATAGAATACCTCTGTCTGCCGATATTTGTGTGCCTCTATGACAAAAATTACTCTACCCACTCTTAGTGATAGGTCATTTGTAATAAGCTTTATAGTGATGGTTTTCCTTAAGTTTTCGGGATGATTATCGCATCAGGATCGTTTTTTATTGGAAGCCTGTCATGTCTAAACCCGGTTGGGCTGTAGACGCTGCAGTTCCACTGGCCCCGGGATTATCCTCGCCGGCCATTTTGTTGACTGAAAGTTTGCAGAGCAAGTTTCAAGGAAACAAAGATAAGGTGCACAATATTTTGGAACACTGTATCCTTCAACGTTGAATCAAACCAAAAACATGGCCACCAAGCTGACAACATCAAATGGCTGGTCCTTGAGTCCCACTCTTCCATCACACACCAAGCCCTGTTCAGAATCAAACAGCGATGGATACATCGCCTTCAGCTAGACACCCTGGGTCTCAACGACTCTGTTCCGTGGACATTACTTGCCAGATAAACCATTTGGTTTGTTTTATAGATACCGTCCACTGGCTGACATGCCCTCACCCTGTCCTGTGACCCTTGTTGGGAAAAAATTATGACTATCGCATGAACAACCTACTGCTACCACAGTACAAGCCAAATAACTAAATCTTTGGACTCTTAGATACGGGTACACCCCCTTCCCCCAACCTGTCTTCCCTTCCTACCACTTTTGATCCTTATCAAGGGTCCCTGATTGTAGTAACACCAACACGCCCCTGATCTAATGGAGTGTTTAACGTTAATGTACCCCAGACTGGACACTTGTATCTCTGCCTATTCCAGCTTTGTTGCCAATATAGCTACCAGACTATACCAACTAATATCACTGTTAGTTTGTGACGATACGTTTTTCCATTTACGAACGTCCTGATCTTTCCTTCAATGGCCTTACATGTTTTTACCCCTTTCTTCACTCTCCACTGCCAAATGAGGGTAGAACAACAGTGTTTGTTTTTACCTCGTCGAGCCCTTTGGTAAAACCCTCACCTCTAGCCTGGAGGGCATTCCTACAGTTATCCGATGCCCTCACAGTTATCTTCACTCTCATTGGGATGGGTTGTCATTTAGCCCTACATGTCTACCGGTGATCGGGCGGGGTGTGTTTGATCGAGAGCCCAGATTCCGGGCTGATATGGTCCTACTGCCTGACTTGGACAGTGATGACACGCTCTCCCCTGGTTGGAACATGGTGCTCTCTTCGCTTACCTGCTGCCCGCTCTCTGTTTTGTTGATGGGGGGCTTCTTGTACGCCATCTGAATGTGGGGGGGGGTTTCTCTCTCTGAGGCAAATCGACAGCTGTGGTTGCCCACGAGGCGGAGGCGGGAACAACAATGAGCCGCCCTGGTCCAATCATTCAGAGATTCCTTCCCTCAAAGTCTCGCCTTGGGTCCACATAAAACCATGGCCTCTTCCTCTTCTTTTTCCTATTTTGTTCCGCTTACATGCTACCCTTGATACTCAGTACACCATCCGGGTGCCTGTATCTGTTCCTCTCTTACAGGTACCTTACCTTTACGAGCAGCCCCACGGGAACAGACTGCGGGGCCCTTTAAGGTTACTCTTAGGGTAAGCGCTAGTCCATTCATCTGTTGTTTTGTGATAACCTCTTCGTCTAATCAAGTGAAATGATAAATAAGTTTTGATCCAGTAATACACTACCTAAACTTTAGGAATGGACGTACTACTTTTAATCGCCCACCAATGTGTAATCCTGACATATCCTTATCCTAATGTTATGTGTATGTGTGTTTTATGGAGTACTGTGGTGACCTAGTACTGTTGAGATAATGCCATTATCAATGCACCTGGCTTACCTCTACACATTTCTTCTAGGTCTCCCCTCTAGAGCAGGACCACTTGGCCTGCTCCCTGATTGACCCAGTGAGGTTGTATCTATCTCCTTTATTTTACTGTTTATTTAATTTCTCACTGTGTAGTACCTAGCACCCGAGGTCCTGAAGAATTGCCAGTTAGGCAAGAAACATGTCGACCTATTTAGAGGGTTGAGTTAGCCCACTGTACACCACACAGTTCCTTTCTCCCCTCCCACCATTTTAACTAAGGGAGTCAGCCACGTGAATAAAGTCCCTTGTGGACTGGCTCACCTTCTTTTAATCTCACTATTCCCTCACGACTACACTTTCACCAGACCCCTTACACGCACTCAAACCATTGGCTGGAACAAAAGATCTCCAACAAAGAGCGCCTACGGCGCCCGTCAGACATTGCAGCGCCAGTCTGACGAGGAGCAGGAGACCAATGATGAAGCATGACACCTAGGTTTCTGGGTGTGAGAGGTCTTCTAGTCCCAACAAGGGAACACCCCGTTCCCTGCTTTCGTTCTATCTCCATATCTAAACACATACTTCTTTAACTGTCCCTCGGGAACTTTGTATTCTTTTGCTTAATAGTTGACTGGACAAGTACACTGGACCCCATTAAACATTGTCCATAATTGGTTCCCAATTTCTGTACTGAGTTTCAAGCGTGGGTCCCACCCACGGAACCTTCAAGGTTACCTACAGTGACATCTCACTGTCAGGACCACCGGGCCCCTGGAACCACACCCTGGTTCCTTTATAGGGCTTCCCGACATTAGTTTTTCTAACCTTTTAAGCTCAGTAGTAATACATACTAGCCGTCAGCGATCTTCCCAATATGGAGGACGTCCCGGGCTTGAGCTTCGACGAAGAGGCTATAGCTGAGGTATTAAGATCGGCTCCCCCACCGTTTGGGTCTGGAGGTGCCACTGCCTCAAACTCCGCTAACGATGATTGGTCCACATTAACTGGAATGAAAAAAGAATGGCTGAGGATAACTGTCCATGGTATCATGATGACAGAATATTTAAGGGCCAACATAGCCCCACAGGGGCTCCTGGTTACCATCATACCAAGACTCTTTCTTGAGGATAGTCAGTTCAAGGGAGATTGGTGTCAAGTGTCTTGGAAGTGCACAAAGGACTTACTATTCTTAATTGTAAAAACAGCCAAGAGATTGGCGGATGCACTACTAGTTAAAATCACGGCCATGGAAACAGCCATCAGGGGTACCGTAACTAAGACTCCCTTTACTACCAAACTGGCGGAAATCAACCAAGAAATTTCCGATAGTCAAGAATTCTTACTCAAACAGAAAATGACAAAACTCCAAAAGGACGTGTCTAAATTTGATAAGGAGAAGATATACCCTTATCTAAAGGAAGGCTACACTAACAAGAAAACTAGCTACTCTTCTGATGAGAGCTCAGAGTTCAATAATCGTAGGGGCTCATCTAGCAGTGATTCCAGTGGAGGATATCCGTCTAACAACAAACTGAATCAGCAGCGGCACAAATGGAACCAAGGTTTCAATCAAGGCCAAATGTTCCAGGGACCATCGCAAATGATACCTCCTTGGCAATACCCGTTCTATCCTCAGGGTCCACCACCACAGTTCTTCCCCATGAACCCTCCTTTTCACGACAGAGGTTGGGGCAGAGGAAGAGGGCGGAAGCGAGGAAATCAGAAAGGGGTACAATTCCAAGACCAACAAACAGCACCAACATCAATGGAGACAAGGAGCACAACCAGAGGGAGGAGAGTTTAATAGTTAATCTCTCCACGAGACCCTTGACCCCTACTGAGACGGTGGTCCTTGAAAAGGGTCTAGGCTTTGTCCCCACCCCCACCCCAGATAACTTCAACGAAATGTGTGAGGTTAAACAACTCTTCAGAAAAATACGCCTACGCTCCTACTTTGGAGAAAGATCGGCGAACGACACAGTGGACACTGGGTTGCGTAAATGTAAATGTATTGAGCTTATATAGCGCACAGCTACCCGCAGTGGGTGTCCCGGCGCTTGCTTAGGGAACCCGTCCTGATATTCCCCTGTGTGATAGCCCCAGCAGGTATCAACAAGGTGAAAGTCAGGCATCCCGCCGCGAGGGGCCGTTGTGGAGATTAAGCAAGCTATTGCCCAGAGTCGCAGAGTGTGAACCCGTGAGTCGAGAAGGCACCGGAGCGAGAATTATCGAGTCCGTGGAATTTTTAGCCCAAGACCCGCCGAGGCGGGGAATTGACCCTGGTCCAGGACCGATCTCAGCTTCCGGGTCTGCCGCCTCTAACCCCTGAGCCACACTTCTCCACGCGTAAACCTTCCACGTTCACTCCAACTGATGGCATGGTTCCGCCAGAGAATTTGGTCTTTGAAAAAGCAGTCCTAAAGTCCTTGGAGAACATACCCAATACACATGTCTTCAAAAACCTAACCAATGTGGAAAGACAAGCTGTACAGAGTCTAGGCAATGATAGCTCCATTGTCATTAAACAAGCTGACAAAGGGGGAGCAACTGTAATTCAAAATACCACAAACTATGATACTGAATGCAAACGCCAACTTGCAAATACAAGCCATTATAGACCACTGGCATCAGATCCTACTCCAAGACTCACTACCGCAATTACTAGCTTGGTCATGGAAGGAGAGACCAATGAATGGATCTCTAAGAATGAAGCTGACTTTCTGCTCACCAAGGACCTGGTTGTCCCTTATTTCTACACCCTACCTAAAATTCATAAGGGTACTACCCCTGTTCCTGGGAGACCGATAGTCTCAGGCATTGGCTCACTTCTTGAGCCACTGTTCAAATTCTGTGATGTTTTCTTACAGCCTATAGTAAAAAAGATACCATCCTTCCTCCAAGACACTAGGGATGTACTCCGCCTCATTGAATCCATCGAGGGGAGAGAGAGCGTCGACCTCCTCCTAACTTTGGTTGTGGAGGCCCTCTATACAAACATTCCACAGCAGGCCACCCTGGAAGCAGTTGAGAACACCCTCCGGCTGGAGGATTGGATCTCACCAACACCCATTTCCTTCATAATGGCGTGTGCCAGTATGGCATTAACTGAAAACTTCTTCCAAAACGGGTCCCAGTTATACCATCAGATCCAGGGGACTTCTATGGGTTCGACCTTTGCCCCCAGTCTAGCCTGCATCTATATGGCTACTTTTGAAAACCAATGCATCTACTCAGAAAACAATCCCTATATCCAGAATATCACACTATGGCGCAGGTATATAGCTGATATTCTGGTTTTATGGCGAGGGGATCGGGAGAGCTGCGAAGCCTTCTGTCTGTGGATTAACCGTCAAAACCAATTCCTCAAATTCACAGGCACGGTTTCAGACACCAAGATACCATTCTTGGACCTTACCATCAGTCTGAACCAAGAAGGACTGAGCACCTCCCTGTACCGAAAAGAGACGGACAGGAATAGCTTACTCCTTTTTGAAAGCCACCATCCCAGAGCCCTACGGGAAAACCTTCTCTTCAGTCAGTTTTTGAGGATTCGAAGAAACTGCACCGCCACTTCTGATTACAAAAAAGAATCTGTGATGCTTCAACACAAATTACAAGACAGAGGGTATCCCACTAGACTGGTTAACAACTCACGCAAAAGAGCCCTCAATAACTCCAGAGAGGCCTTATTGGTCACACGCCTAAAAGAACCTGATGACGTGATTACCTGCGTGACTTGTTTCACAAAGAACTCTGCATTCCTGAAAAAAACAGTTAATAAACATTGGGTTTTACTGAACATAGGGGACCTTGACATCCCGCGTCCCCGCTTTGCCTTTAAGCGTACGGCCAATCTAAAAGATTCTCTTATTCATACACGCCCCAAAAAACAAACTACCCCCAACCAGAGTACCCTGTGGAGGCTTCCATCGGTGGTGGGTCACTACCCGTGCGGGGGTTGTGTCGTATGCCAACAAACAATACAATGCAAAGACATTAAACTTTCAGATACCTTCACCTGGCACATGAACAAACATACAAATTGCAATAGTTCCAGATGCATTTACTTACTGACCTGCTCCTGTGGAAAAAACTACAATGGCATGACCATGAGACAAGTCAAACTAAGGATCATGGAACATAAGAGCAACATTTGTTGCTCTAAAACCCATACCAGATTGTATGAACACTATGTCCAACATGTCCACCAAGCTGACAACATCAAATGGCTGGTCCTTGAGTCCCACTCTTCCATCACACACCAAGCCCTGTTCAGAATCGAACAGCGATGGATACATCGCCTTCAGCTAGACACTCTGTGTCTCAACGACACTGTTCCGTGGACATTACTTGCCAGATAAACCATTTGGTTTGTTTTATAGATACAGTCCACTAGCTGACATGCCCTCACCCTGTCCTGTGACCCTTGTTGGGAATAAATTATGACTATCACACACTTGCATGAACAACCTACTGCTACCACAGTACAAGCCAAATAACTAAATCTTTGGACCCTTAGATACGGGTACACCCCCTTCCCCCAACCTGTCTTCCCTTCCTACCACTTTTGATCCTTATCAAGGGTCCCTGATGGTAACACCAACACACCCCTGATCTAATGGAGTGTTTAACGTTAATGTACCCCAGACTGGACACTTGTATCTCTGCCTATTCCAGCTTCGTTGCCAATATAGCTACCAGACTATACCTACTAATATCACTGTTAGTTTGTGACACTACGTTTTCCCATTTACGATCGTCCTGATCTTTCCTTCAATGGCCTTACATGTTTTTACCCCTTTCTTCACTCTCCACTGCCAAATGAGGGTAGAACAACAGGAGCCGCATTAATAACAGTATGACCCGATAATTCAGGCAACATTCCCCGGTACAGTGGGTTGAGTACCGTTCCCGTTATGATCCACCCCTTGTTAAGATGGCTGCCACACTCACTACCTGTGGCAGCAGCCCACTCACATTACACGCGTCCACTACTCCCGCGCATGCGCAGACGAGAGTGCGTTGGCCACGCCCACTGACGGGACGTCACTACACGGAAGTGCGGGAACCAGCATTTAATCCCGGTGGCCGCTGCGAACCGGGACCAGCTGTTCCGCGTCACCGATTGGGGCGCCTCGCGTTGGGGGTAGGTTGCACACCCGGGCTGCTCTTGTGTCAGGTAAGCGGTGCGATCGCCTGTCTGTGTGCAGTCGAGACTGCAACTGTGTGATTGTTTTTACCTCGTCGAGCTCTTTGGTAAAACCCTCACCTCTAGCCTGGAGGGCATTCCCACAGTTATCCGATGCCCTCATAGTTATCTTCACCCTCATTGGGATGGGTTGTCATTTAGCCCTACATGTCTACCGGTGATCGGGCAGGGTGTGTTTGATCGAGAGCCCAGATTCCGGGCTGATATGGTCCTACTGCCCGACTTGGACAGTGATGACACGCTCTCCCCTGGTTGGAACATGGTGCTCTCTTCGCTTACCTGCTGCCCGCTCTCTGTTTTGTTGATGGGGGGGCTTCTTGTACGCCATCTGAATGTGGGGGGGTTTCTCTCTCTGAGGCAAATCGACAGCTGTGGTTGCCCACGAGGCGGAGGCGGGAACAACAATGAGCTGCCCTGGTCCTATCATTCAGAGATTCCTTCCCTCAAAGTCTCGCCTTGGGTCCACATAAAACCATGGCCTCTCCTCTTCTTTTTCGTATTTTGTTCCGCTTACATGTTACCCTTGATACTCAGTACACCATCCGGGTGACTGTATCTGTTCCTCTCTTACAGGTACCTTACCTTTACGAGCAGCCCCACGGGAACAGACTGCGGGGCCCTTTAAGGTTACTCTTAGGGTAAGCACTAGTCCATTCATCTGTTGTTTTGTGATAACCTCTTCGTCTAATCAAGTGAAATGATAAATATGTTTTGATCCAGTATTACACTACCTAAACTTTAGGAATGGACGTACTACATTTAATCGCCCACCAATGTGTAATCCTGACATATCCTTATCCTAATGTTATGTGTATGTGTGTTTTATGGAGTACTGTGGTGACCTAGTACTGTTGAGGTAATGCCATTATCAATGCACCTGGCTTACCTCTACACATTTCTTCTAGGTCTCCCCTCTAGAGCAGGACCACTTGGCCTGCTCCCTGATTGACCCAGTGAGGTTGTATCTATCTCCTTTATTTTACTGTTTATTTAATTTCTCACTGTGTAGTACCTAGCACCCGAGGTCCTGTAGAATTGCCAGTTAGGCAAGAAACATGTCGACCTATTTAGAGGGTTGAGTTAGCCCACTGTACACCACACAGTTCCTTTCTCCCCTCCCACCATTTTAACTAAGGGAGTCAGCCACGTGAATAAAGTCCCTTGTGGACTGGCTCACCTTCTTTTAATCTCACTATTCCCTCACGACTACACTTTCACCAGACCCCTTACACGCACTCAAACCATTGGCTGGAACAAAAGATCTCCAACAAAGAGCGCCTACGGCGCCCGTCAGACATTGCAGCGCCAGTCTGACGGGGAGCAGGAGACCAATGATGAAGCATGACACCTAGGTTTCTGGGTGTGAGAGGTCTTCTAGTCCCAACAAGGGAACACCCCGTTCCCTGCTTTCGTTCTATCTCCATATCTAAACACATACTTCTTTAACTGTCCCTGGGGAACTTTGTATTCTTTTGCTTAATAGTTGACTGGACAAGTACACTGGACCCCATTAAACATTGTCCATAATTGGTTCCCAATTTTGGTACTGAGTTTCAAGCGTGGGTCCCACCCACGGAACCTTGAAGGTTACCTACAGTGACATCTCACTGTCAGGACCACCGGGTCCCTGGAACCACACCCTGGTTCCTTTATAGGGCTTCCCGACATCAGTTTTTCTAACCTTTTAAGCTCAGTAGTAATACATACTAGCCGACAGCGATCTTCCCAATATGGATGACGTCCCGGTCTTGAGCTTCGACGAAGAGGCTATAGCTGAGGTATTAAGATCGGCTCCCCCACCGTTTGGGTCTGGAGGTGCCACTGCCTCAAACTCCGCTAACGATGATTGGTCCACATTAACTGGAATGAAAAAAGAATGGCTGAGGATAACTGTCCATGGTATCATGATGACAGAATATTTAAGGGCCAACATAGCCCCACAGGGGCTCCTGGTTACCATCATACCAAGACTCTTTCTTGAGGATAGTCAGTTCAAGGGAGATTGGTGTCAAGTGTCTTGGAAGTGCACAAAGGACTTACTATTCTTAATTGTAAAAACAGCCAAGAGATTGGCGGATGCACTACTAGTTAAAATCACGGCCATGGAAACAGCCATCAGGGGTACTCTAACTAAGACTCCCTTTACTACCAAACTGGCGGAAATCAACCAAGAAATTTCCGATAGTCAAGAATTCCTACTCAAACGGAAAATGACAAAACTCCAAAAGGACGTGTCTAAATTTGATAAGGAGAAGATATACCCTTATCTCAAGGAAGGCTACACTAACAAGAAAACTAGCTACTCTTCTGATGAGAGCTCAGAGTTCAATAATCGTAGGGGCTCATCTAGCAGTGATTCCAGTGGAGGATATCCGTCTAACAACAAACTGAATCAGCAGCGGCACAAATGGAACCAAGGTTTCAATCAAGGCCAAATGTTCCAGGGACCATCGCAAATGATACCTCCTTGGCAATACCCGTTCTATCCTCAGGGTCCACCACCACAGTTCTTCCCCATGAACCCTCCTTTTCACGACAGAGGTTGGGGCAGAGGAAGAGGGCGGAAGCGAGGAAATCAGAAAGGGGTACAATTCCAAGACCAACAAACAGCACCAACATCAATGGAGACAAGGAGCACAACCAGAGGGAGGAGTGTTTAATAGTTAATCTCTCCACGAGACCCTTGACCCCTACTGAGACGGTGGTCCTTGAAAAGGGTCTAGGCTTTGTCCCCACCCCCACCCCAGATAACTTCAACGAAATGTGTGAGGTTAAACAACTCTTCAGAAAAATACGCCTACGCTCCTACTTTGGAGAAAGATCGGCGAACGACACAGTGGACACTGGGTTGCGTAAACCTTCCACGTTCACTCCAACTGATGGCATGGTTCCGCCAGAGAATTTGGTCTTTGAAAAAGCAGTCCTAAAGTCCTTGGAGAACATACCCAATACACATGTCTTCAAAAACCTAACCAATGTGGAAAGACAAGCTGTACAGAATCTAGGCAACGATAGCTCCATTGTCATCAAACAAGCTGACAAAGGGGGAGCAACTGTAATTCAAAATACCACAGATTATGATACTGAATGCAAACGCCAACTTGCAAATACAAGCCATTATAGACCACTGGCATCAGATCCTACTCCAAGACTCACTACCGCAATTACTAGCTTGGTCATGGAAGCAGAGACCAATGAATGGATCTCTAAGAATGAAGCTGACTTTCTGCTCACCAAGGACCCGGTTGTCCCTTATTTCTACACCCTACCTAAAATTCATAAGGGTACTACCCCTGTTCCTGGGAGACCGATAGTCTCAAGCATTGGCTCACTTCTTGAGCCACTGTCCAAATTCTGTGATGTGTTCTTACAGCCTATAGTAAAAAAGATACCATCCTTCCTCCAAGACACTAGGGATGTACTCCGCCTCATTGAATCCATCGAGGGGAGAGAGAGCGTCGACCTCCTCCTAACTTTGGATGTGGAGGCCCTCTACACAAACATTCCACAGCAGGCCACCCTGGAAGCAGTTGAGAACACCCTCCGGCTGGAGGATTGGATCTCACCAACACCCATTTCCTTCATAATGGCGTGTGCCAGTATGGCATTAACTGAAAACTTCTTCCAACACGGGTCCCAGTTATACCATCAGATCCAGGGGACTTCTATGGGTTCGACCTTTGCACCCAGTCTAGCCTGCATCTATATGGCTACTTTTGAAAACCAATGCATCTACTCAGAAAACAATCCCTATATCCAGAATATCACACTATGGCGCAGGTATATAGATGATATTCTGGTTTTATGGCGAGGGGATCGGGAGAGCTGCGAAGCTTTCTGTCTGTGGATTAACCGTCAAAACCAATTCCTCAAATTCACAGGCACGGTTTCAGACACCAAGATACCATTCTTGGACGTTACCATCAGTCTGAACCAAGAAGGACTGAGCACCTCCCTGTACCGAAAAGAGACGGACAGGAATAGCTTACTCCTTTTTGAAAGCCACCATCCCAGAGCCCTACGGGAAAACCTTCCCTTCGATCAGTTCCTGAGGATTCGAACAAACTGCACCGCCACTTCTGATTACAAAAAAGAATCTGTGATGCTTCAACACAAATTACAAGACAGAGGGTATCCCACTAGACTGGTTAACAACTCACGCAAAAGAGCCCTCAATAACCCCAGAGCGGCTTTATTGGTCACACGCCTAAAAGAACCTGATGACGTGATTACCTGCGTGACTTGTTTCACAAAGAACTCTGCATTCCTGAAAAAAACAGTTAATAAACATTGGGGTTTACTGAACACAGGGGACGTTGACATTCCGCGCCCCTGCTTTGCCTTCAAGCGTACGGCCAATCTAAAAGATTCTCTTATTCATACACGCCCCAAAAAACAAACTACCACCAACCAGAGTACCCTGTGGAGGCTTCCACCGGTGGTGGGTCACTACCCGTGCGGGGGTTGTGTTGTATGCCAACAAACAATACAATGCAAAGACATTAAACTTTCAGATACCTTCACCTGGCATATGAACAAACATACAAATTGCAATACTTCCAGATGCATTTACTTACTGACCTGCCCCTGTGGAAAAAACTACATTGGCATGACCATGAGACAAGTCAAACTAAGTATCATGGAACATAAGAGCAACATTCGTTGCTCTAAAACCCATACCAGATTGTATGAACACTATGTCCAACATGGCCATCAAGCTGACAACATCAAATGGCTGGTCCTTGAGTCCCACTCTTCCATCACACACCAAGCCCTGTTCAGAATCGAACAGCGATGGATACATCGCCTTCAGCTAGACACCCTGGGTCTCAACGACTCTGTTCCGTGGACATTACTTGCCAGATAAACCATTTGGTTTGTTTTATAGATACCGTCCACTGGCTGACATGCCCTCACCCTGTCCTGTGACCCTTGTTGGGAATAAATTATGACTATCACACACTTGCATGAACAACCTACTGCTACCACAGTACAAGCCAAATAACTAAATCTTTGGACCCTTAGATACGAGTACACCCCCTTCCCCAACCTGTCTTCCCTTCCTACCACTTTTGATCCTTATCAAGGGTCCCTGATGGTAACACCAACACGCCCCTGATCTAATGGAGTGTTTAACGTTAATGTACCCCAGACTGGACACTTGTATCTCTGCCTATTCCAACTTCGTTGCCAATATAGCTACCAGACTATACCAACTAATATCACTGTTAGTTTGTGACGATACGTTTTCCCATTTACGATCGTCCTGATCTTTCCTTCAATGGCCTTACATGTTTTTACCCCTTTCTTCACTCTCCACTGCCAAATGAGGGTAGAACAACAGGGGCCGCATTAATATTTGTATGACCCGATAATTCAGGCAACATTCCCCGGTACAGTGGGTTGAGTACCGTTCCTGTTATGATCCACCCCTTGTTAAGATGGCCGCCACACTCACTACCTGTGGCAGCAGCCCACTCGCATTACACGCGTCCACTACTCCCGCGCATGCGCAGACGAGAGTGCGTTGGCCACGCCCACTGACGGGACGTCACTACACGGAAGTGCGGGAACCAGCATTTAATCCCGGTCGCCACTGCGAACCGGGACCAGGTGTTCCGCGCCACCGATTGGGGCGCCTCGCGTTGGGGGTAGGTTGCACACCCGGGCTGCTCTTGTGTCAGGTAAGCGGTGCGATTGCCTGTCTGTGTGCAGTCGAGACTGCAATTGTGTGATTGTTTTTACCTCGTCGAGCCCTTTGGTAAAACCCTCACCTCTAGCCTGGAGGGCATTCCTACAGTTATCCGATGCCCTCACAGTTATCTTCACCCTCATTGGGATGGGTTGTCATTTAGCCCTACATGTGTACCGGTGATCGGGCGGGGTGTGTTTGATCGAGAGCCCAGATATGATATGGTCCTACTGCCCGACTTGCACAGTGATGACACGCTCTCCCCTGGTTGGAACATGGTGCTCTCTTCGCTTACCTGCTGCCCGCTCTCTGTTTTGTTCATGGGGGGCTTCTTGTACGCCATCTGAATGTGGGGGGCTTTCTCTCTCTGAGGCAAATTGACAGCTGTGGTTGCCCACGAGGCGGAGGCGGGAACAACAATGAGTCGCCCTGGTCCAATCATTCAGAGATTCCTTCCCTCAAAGTCTCGCCTTGGGTCCACATAAAACCATGGCCTCTTCCTCTTCTTTTTCCTATTTTGTTCCGCTTACATGCTACCCTTTATACTCAGTACACAATCCGGGTGCTTGTATCTGTTCCTCTCTTACAGGTACCTTACCTTTACGAGCAGCCCCACGGGAACAGACTGCGGGCCCTTTAAGGTTACTCTTAGGGTAAGCGCTAGTCCATTCATCTGTTGTTTTGTGATAACCTCTGCGTCTAATCAAGTGAAATGATAAATATGTTTTGATCCAGTATTACACTACCTAAACTTTAGGAATGGACGTACTACTTTTAATCGCCCACCAATGTGTAATCCTGACATATCCTTATCCTAATGTTATGTGTATGTGTGTTTTATGGAGTACTGTGGTGACCTAGTACTGTTGAGATAATGCCATTATCAATGCACCTGGCTTACCTCTACACATTTCTTCTAGGTCTCCCCTCTAGAGCAGGACCACTTGGCCTGCTCCCTGATTGACCCAGTGAGGTTGTATCTATCTCCTTTATTTTACTGTTTATTTAATTTCTCACTGTGTAGTACCTAGCACCCGAGGTCCTGAAGAATTGCCAGTTAGGCAAGAAACATGTCGACCTATTTAGAGGGTTGAGTTAGCCCACTGTACACCACACAGTTCCTTTCTCCCCTCCCACCATTTTAACTAAGGGAGTCAGCCATGTGAATAAAGTCCCCTGTGGACTGGCTCACCTTCTTTTAATCTCACTATTCCCTCACGACTACACTTTCACCAGCCCCCTTACACGCACTCAAACCATTGGCTGGAACAAAAGATCCCCAACAAAGAGCGCCTACGGCGCCCGTCAGACATTGCAGCGCCAGTCTGACGAGGAGCAGGAGACCAATGATGAAGCATGACACCTAGGTTTCTGGGTGTGTGAGGTCTTCTAGTCCCAACAAGGGAACACCCCGTTCCCTGCTTTCGTTCTATCTCCATATCTAAACACATACTTCTTTAACTGTCCCTGGGGAACTTTGTATTCTTTTGCTTAATAGAAATTATTGCACTCAACAGATTTTTTCAGATATATGGAACTGCACCGATCGAAGGCAGAAGGTTGATCCCTGTAATCTATTACTTCTGGGTAGACTTTCCTATCGAAGGAACTTGTTGCACATCTTCCTCTGGAGAATACTGCACCCAAACCCAAAGGTGCTCAGCTTGGCTCTTTTGTCAGCTGTTCCAGACCTTCATGCTTTTCTTAATGCTAGGAAATATTTCAGGTTCAGTTTGTTGTTATGCTTGTGTACAGCTTGAGCATGTCATGAAAGAGGATGCCTCTACTCTTCCGCAGTTCTTACCATGTTTTGTTTAGACCCTTTCAGTCCTGAGAAGGACTTCACATATAAAGTACATCACATACCATTGCTGCAGTTCCCAAATGTGAGCGATTCTGCTTTTGGAAAAGTCGTTGCCCTCAAGGCATTAAACTCTTAAGCAACATTTCTGGTGCATTGAGCTTTAGAGCTCTCTGGCCAGGGATCATGAATGAGCTCACCACCAGGCCTTTGTAAGTAAAGGTAGGTCACGCGGAATACTAATTTGACAAAGTCTCTTGCTCCCTCAGTGCAACCAGACAAAAGCTGAAGGCTGTACGTGTTGGCCATTCTAGCCCTAGTCCTGAATCAGCAGGTCCTTGCTTGCAGGGCTCAGTCCACAGTGGTGTGTAGGACTGGAGGAGATCCCCTTCGCACACTACCTGCTATTGATCGCAGGCACTGGGTAGACTCGGGCAACAGTACACAGCTTGATGGTAATAACACTAGTTATTCCTAGTGTTCGTGTCAATATCAACATAGTGAGTTCCATGCTGATAACTGGTGGTATTGGAAACTACTTTAAAATCTGTTAAAATACCAAATGGTATATATTTGAGCCTGCTTCTTCGCCCAGTTAGTTCCTCCTGTTCCGAATTTGATTTGTCAGTGCTATTTCTCCATTGTCCTTTTATTCATTGAGCCAGATGCTAATTCCGGGCTTCAAGCTTGAAATCTTGGTCACAATAAAACATTAACATGCTATGTCATTAAACCGGAGCCCCTAAAAGAGCTCTAAAAGACAGGTCAGTTCAAATTTACCCGCATCTCCCTGCCACGAATTGTTACAGCATGTGCTAGTTTGTGAGCGACCTTCAGATCACTGTTCTATTTATCCCCCAGTTTTTATTAAACTATATTATTCAGGTTTTCAGTCATAAAAAAATCCTCACAAAATCAATATCGCTGACATTACGTCAGTATGGTATACACGAGAATGGCGCACCAACAGTCTTGACCAGCTACAACAGGAAGATGTGGACAGGTCCACAGTGGAATATCATAAGTTATAACTGAGCATCAACAGAGGTACAATGGCAGTGCTTATGGTGTATTGCTGTGTAAGCAAAAAAGAGCATACAACATTACTAAACAATGACAAGCCTATTTAAATTATACAACTATAGGAAAATGAAAGCTAATCACCATATCAAAGTCCCGGTGTCACTTAGCAGGGGAGTCCCACAACAAGTAAAAGATCCCCCCCCCCCCCCTTCGACATTGGGCTTGGCGCAGAAGCCATTGGGACCTTATAAGTGTTTAGCCATGCAACAGTTAATGTTGTTGCACCAAGGATATTGTGCTGGATAACTAAACACTTATAAGGTCCCAAAGACGAGACCTATTGGCTATGCAAATGCTTGTTTATATATATGCATGTATTGCCTCAAAGCAGAACATGGAGAACTGATGTTTCATAGCTACCAAGCTTTCCAGCTCCATGCCAGGTGTTTTCTTTGAATTCTGGCACTTGTAGTTTAGTATGTTCCATTATAAAACAGGACAACAAGTCCCAGCATTCACAGAAAAAAGACACTGGACTGGAGCAGCACAGAACAAATGAACCCGGGAAATGTAGCCTATATGATGTTTAAATTAGAATCTACTTCATAGTAAAACAAATGTACACATTTCAGATACATTCTTGCATGTTGGGTATAATTGAGAAGTAATAATTGCCAGGGACGAGAGTGTGGGCCTAGGAGAGAAAATGTTGCCAATGTGAGGAGGAATGCTTCCCCCTCCCACAAGTTAATATCAAAAGAGGACTTTTTACTTTAATAGAACTGGAACAAAACTACTGATACAGATGGAAGGAGAGACGCTCACCCCTTACACAATTTGACAATTGTGTAAGGGGTGAGTGTCTAACTAAAAAACTGAAAGAGGACTACCTTGAAGACTCCTACACTAGAAACGGGAGGAGTGACTTCCCCAATTAAAACTGAAAGAGGACTACCGGAAGGTTCTCAATCTTGAGAGCGAGGATTGAATTCCATAGAGATCTACGGAGGGGCAGTCTTTTGATATGGTTTTCCCCAGGCAGACTTAATAACAACATAGAGAAACTAAAGAGGGCTTTGCTCCTTCCCCAGCCTGGAGCTCCACCTACTGGCCTAAATATGAAAATGACCTAAATTAATATTAGGGCTCCCGGTTATATGGTAGTTATTTCCTTAAAATTTCTACCTGTATTTATCCATTTTTATTCTCTTTCCATTTTATTGGCATTTAGCCATTTTATCTTGTGTTTCGAGATTAATTAGAGTTCCAGAATGGTATATTCCTATATCTATTTAACTATTAGATGATAGGCATATAAGCTATAGTCACTATTGAAGTGACCCTGCTCTACAAAGTAGCTAAACTTATCTCTCACTTTGTAGCAATGACCTCAATAAACGGAGACATATCACCAACTTCCCGTTCCTAGCCAAAACAATGGAGAAGTGTGTCCTACTACAATTGAACCAACATATAAATGAATTCAACCTCCACAACAACTTCCAATTAGGATTCAGGAAAGGCTGTAGCACTGAAACTGCGATGCTTAATATGAATGACATTCACAGATCCTTAGATGTAGGTGACACATGCCTCCTAATCCTACTTGACTTACCGACAGATTTTGATACAGTAAATCACCCAGCATTACTCGAGACACTCAAGAACCGTACTGGTATCAATGGCACTGTCCTAAGATGGTTCACATCTAACCTGCAACATCGGTCACAAAAATAAAAATCAACAACTGTCTCTTAAAACCTACACAGGTTCCACATGGTGTACTTCAAGGCTCAATGTTCCCCCCATCCCTTATCAATCTCCGCATGGAACCCTGATGACGCCTAACTCTACTTCAAAACAAAATCACACATGACATCCTACATCTGAACACCACACTAATCAAGATAACAATCACTTAACACCTTAACTGTCCCCTCCCCAAACTATCTCCCCCCTCCACTCCCACTTTAGTCCCGAGCCCTTTTTTGGCTATTTGGGGTAGTTTGTGCATAGGGCTCCATAACTTGTTTTCCACATACGGCATCCATGCTAAATTTGCATCCTTTCTTTCTAACATCCTGGGGCTTCTAAAGGTACCCATGGTTTGTGGATTCCCCAGGAGGGGGCTGAGAAAGTAGGCAAAATATAGCAGAAATAGGAGTTTTAAAAAGGAAATAGGAAAGTGCTCCAGATAAAAGTGTACACTTTTTCCCCTAAAAATAGCATCCACACACCGTTTACTGTACTAAAGGAAAATAACTGTTGAAATATTGAAAATGAGTAGGAAAAAACAGACATTTCTCACAACATTTTCATCTGCAACGTTTTGTCAAGATGACCGATTTACATAAGCAATATACCATTACATCCGCTAGACCCTTCTGGTTGCAGGACTATATAAGGTTTATAAGCTGTCCAAGAACCCCAGGTACCCAGAGCCAACAACTGAGCCATGCAACGGTTCTGCATTGAGTACTTGGTATAGACTAATTGATATAGTGAAATAGGCAGAGTAAACAATTAGTACGTGGAAAACCTAGGTATTTCTGAAATGGACACAAGATTTGGATTTTAGGAGCAATGGTTATTTGCACATTTCTGAATTTGTGGGTATCCGTACTAGAATAGGATTTAGAGATTTTCGAAATGTCATGTTTTTTATTCACTGGCTTGCATTTGAAAGTCACAAATGCAGCAAAAAATCAATTGCTAATAACAAATGTTCTACTATCCTATGCTACCCCAAGTCTTAAGTGAGGTATAATTTGACTCAGGAGAATGAGGGAAGCACTGGGTGGTAGGAAATTTGTTCAGGCACGGTGATCTCACGCTGTAATGTGAGAAAAGTTAGATTTTTAAGCTAAATGTGAGGTTTTCAGAGGATTCTGGCTATGAAAACAGTGGGGGATCCATGCAAGCCACACCGCCCTGAACTCCCCCAGGTGTCTACTTTTCATAATGCTTGGGTTTGGTAGGTTTCCTTAGAAGGACGTGGACCTTAGGACCAAAAAAGCAGGAAGCCCTCTTGCAATAACAGGTCGTTTTGTAATAGATAATTTTGATTTCTCTACAATACGTGTTAGGCCATTCCATGTCGCGGGCACTTGGCCCACCCACACAAGTGAGGTACCATTTTTCTCAGGAGACGCGGGAGAATGCTGGGTTGATGGATGTTTGTGGGTGCCCGCAGATTCCGGAAATTTCCATCACTTAAATGTGAGGAGCATTTTCTGTTTTAGCTAAATTTGAGAATGGCATGCGATTCTGGGTAAAAAAACTAGTGACAGTCTAGCAAATCTGGTATCCTTGTACTCCCCTCGTTGTCTACTTTTAAAAAATGGGCAGGTTTGTCTAGGTGACAGCTGAGCTAGGGCACAAAATAAACAGCTACCGATAATGGAGAAAAAAAAAGAAAACAACCCAAAGTTTTTACTAAAGGGATCTAATTGCCACAAATATAAACCTGGTACTAATTTGTTAAAGTTAATCCACCACTTACACTAATTGATTTTAGCACCTCCTGAAATGCTGGCTATCTAAATATTGAAACCAAGCCCTGTGAAGGTGAGCCATAAAGCCACTTCACAGCACCAACTGTTTTATGGTCCGTTCACATGCCATTCATGCACCAAACACAAGACTTTCATACCACAGGTCACATGCTCAATCAAACAGGTCAGTGTACTTACATCAACATACCACCACCATGCAAGGGTCCATCACATTCATACGCAACAGGATGTAATCAGTTTGACTACATTTAACCACCTCTCAAGTAACTGCCTCTTTCATTCTGAACATTACCGAATGCATGCCTAGTGAACCTTTACTAACAGCTCCCATGACAGCCACATGAGGCTCAGGAAGGCATGTCTTTCATGTGCCTTTAGCGCACTCACTGTGCTAAATCCAACTCCTTCCATGTTTGAGGATGCATGTTGGGGGGTGTACGAGTAAGTGCCATAGCCAATTCCTTGTACTGAGCAAGCATATCTACTTTTGAAAATAAGGCAAACATGCTGGGGAATTTTGTGAAGTTTCCTAAAAAGAACATCATAAATTGTGAAGAACGGTAGTTTTTGAAACAAAAGGTAGTCCATGACACCGTAGCATATGTCCCGTCCACAGTTATGTGCAGTGCTGCGACTGTAATGCACTTATCATACAGCAAACTGAACATCTACTAAGTTTTGACAGAGAATGAACATGGCAAGTAGGTCAAGCATTGACCCATATGTACTATAGTAATTCAATGTGAGTGTGGCACCAATGGGTTTGAATCCATAGGTAAAGATGAAGTCATGACATGTGTAACTGTACTACCTTTACTATCTGCCTTCTACCTATGCAATATCCCTGGGAAAGCACACCTACCGTAAGCTTTTCCTACCCGTTCGTGTCTCTGTCCTCATCAGAGTCTTGACTTATCCTGTATAATTGTCAAAGGAAGCTATATTAATACTTTCCATCCCTAGCTACCAGAAGCTCAAGAAAATGTATCTGTAATGCTCAATCAAAGTACTTACTGTGCTAAATCCAAATCCTTCCAGTTTGTGGATGTAAGTTGGGGGTGTCCGAGTATTCACAGACAAAAAGTATCCAAACCAACCAAAGGAAATAAAGTTTAATGAGTGGGCCCAGTTCTCAAAATGAGGAATGATGACTTACTACTACCCCTATTAGGAGTACAACCTGTTGGTTAAATTCCCCTCACACACTCTAATAGTGTCATGCTTCATCATAGAGGCACCCTGGCTCCTACAGGCCAGGGTAGGCTCAACCGTTTTCTAGGGAGCTCCTGAGAGAAATGGACAGGGGGGTTAAAGATGAAAAAAACACTATCCACTCCAGGTAGCCCTTTAATATGGAGAGAGAGTGATTATTAAAAGTTCAGAAAAAGGGTGTCCCCGGGATATAATGGTCCTACAACCCTATGTTTGCCAATATGTTTCAGCCAGTGTAAGGCCCATGGGTCCACGGCTTTCGTCAGGGCAAAATTGAAGGCAAATTCCCTCCCTGCAGAAAAATAGAAAAGCAGAAATACGATTGAAAAAATTATTTAAATATCATACAGACGCCATGTGGATATACTTATCTTAAGTAAGGTGTTCTCAGTTAGGGATGTCCGACCTGAAAAGGAGACAAAACACAGTGCATTACACTAATTCCATAGTTCACATTTAATCAAACATAGAACACTAAAACACGTCTCATTATTGAGTTGCACTCAGTCTGTCAATGGAACTAAATTATGAGTCCAAAAAAGTGCATCATAATTTCTGTGCAAATTGTTCGTTAATCCGGACTGTAATGTATCCGAGAGGCGCCACTAGTACATGTCTCAAAACCCCATGCAGATGTGACCCCCTATTTTTAGGTCCCATGCCGGAAGGAGTAGTAGCGTCCTGATAGAGAAAAGTGTATGAGGACACTAAACACATAAAATTACATAAAAATACAGAACCGGAAAACGTCTAGGCATCACCTATCATTTTTTTACGAATAAATGATGTCAGATAGTGTAACATAAAAGCCTTTGAATGTTGCCGCAGTACTAAAACACACGGGTAATGGGGCAGTCTCTTACCAAAATTAAGTGGACCGCACGTTTCTCACTAGTGGTGAGCGATGGGGTGGTCTTATAGTGACACACTAGAAAAGACAACAACTGCATATTCAGGGCATTTCAATTTGTTCAATTATAGAATAGTTTTTCATGAAGAGGAAATGGTGCCCGCTTTCAATGGCCATGAGTTACTGTCCAATGAGCAAGTGAACTCTGTTATTTAATGAGATACAAACTCAAACCTATTTTTTTACATCTAGAATTGAAAAAGGCGAATGTGCCGAAACACGTCTTTTGGTCATAATAAAATCATATGTGGAACCCGAGAGTTCTCCTGGTCCTATGTAGACGTTCGTTGGAAAACAAAAACAAGAAAAGATAAATATATGTATATATATATATATATATATATATATATATATATATATATATATATATATATATCAAGTCTTGCCAAACTTATCCGATAAGAAGAAGGCGCTGACACCATGAATCTGAATCCAAACTCGATTTATTCAATCAGTATCTGCTTAGACGCGTTTCGGCGTTGCCGCCTTGTTCACTACATCCATATCCATATCCTACATCCTACTGGCGGTCGCCAGTAGGTAGTTATAGTTAGGACCTTGTTTCTAAAGCAGTTTTTTTTGCCAATATCTTTGGCGCTGTTAGAAAAATCTTTGCAAAATGTTCAAAACTAATGGGTTGCTCTGGTCAGCTCCTGTTTTGAAAGTTTCGAGGTGATTCGTCAAGTGAGGCCCGAGAAAAAAGGGGGGTCCCAAAACATGTTTTCTCTATGCTAATTTCCATTGGTAACTTTAGACACGGCTACAGCCCAAACTGCTGAACGGAATTACAGCAAATATGGCAAAAAGGTAGCTTTTGGTCCAGAAAGCACTCTTTTGTTTAAATGGTGTAAATACGTTCAGTAGTTTTTGAGAAATGTAAACATTTACAGATATCGATATTTGAGGATTGAATGATCTGATTTGCTGAACACTCCAGATCTCAAGCTTGTTTCTGATTGGCTGCCAACACTTCAAACCAGGAAGTGTTGGAAGCCATCTTGTGACTCGGTTGAACCGAGTCGCAAGGAAAAAGGTGGAAAAAAAGAAAAGGGGCAGGGTAGGAACATTCTGAACCCGTAGGGCTGCTCAAGGCGTGTCACAGGGATCCTAAAGGTAAAAAAAAGAATTACAAAAAATCTTTTTGTTGGGACTCACGTAGGATCCGCAAATCCCGCTGAAAAAAAAAACCAAAGCGTGGTGTCGCAAGCTTTCTTTTAATTAACCCCTAGGTCACGGGAGTAATGTTTAGTTAGGATGTGGGGGCTACTTCTGTGACGGGGAACGCCACCTCCCCAGGGTAAATATAATGATATAAGAGGGGGCATGCGGCCCCTCTTCCGCCCTGGAGAGCACCACCTGCCCAGGGCTATACGTAAAATTTAAGTGTTGAGGGGCCCAAGCCTCCCCCACTATGTTTTTGAGACATTCGTCAATTAAAATGCGGGGGTCTGTTGTGGACTGCCAGCTCCAGGGAGCACAATTTTCCTCAGGCTTTAAATTTGATGGAGGTGGATCACGCGGTGTCCCTTGAGGAGCTTTCCATGGCCCTGGGGATCGCCACCCCCGAGAGCGATTCCAACAATGTCCTGTGGTGTCTACCCTTGAGACATTGCAGTTTGATATGACTCTGCTCCTGCCATGCCATAGCAAATTACTGCTTTGCTTTATTGAAGCGAGAGGAGGAAATTTGCTCTTGCTTCCATGAAGCATAGCAGATTTGCTTGTAGGCAGACGGAGCTGCATGTCAGCAGCTCCCTTTGCCCAAAAGCAATGCCTGCTCGCGCAGGAGGCAGGGAGCCAGCAGGGACTGCGGGGATATTGGGGCTCCCCCGCGGGCACCAAACATTGTGGCCAGGCCCCGGGGGATGGGGTCCCAAGGGCCTAAAATGGACCGGATGAGTTCTGGTTTATAGAGTGACTCTAAAAAGAGCCCTTGTTTTTATTATGACATTGTTGGAGCTACATGTAAGTGTGGATGCACAGCTTGAGGTGTTTGAGAAAGACTCTGTTCCCTTGATTTGTGAAGTGTACTCCATCACTTCTGTAGATGTGATCCATATCAAAACGTAGATTGTTGCTATAGATGGACCCCATTCTATGATCTCTAAGGTAAGCAGAAACAGCTTTATTGACATTCTTCCTAGCTTTCTCAATCTCAATTCTCAAGCTTCTTGCCTGTGCTCAATCTGCGTACATTACAGGGGCGACTAATAGAGAGATTGGGAATGACAGGTCCCTTGACCCCACTCCCCCCCAAATGCTTCCTCCCCCCAGGTTTGCATAAGGAAGGTAACAGAGGGCCATCTGAGTAGAAAAATACCACTTAGGCCCTGAGTGGGCTGCTGGCAGCATCTGAACAGCACAGATAAAGTCCTAATCGGCTTCCACGCTGCACAAAAAAAGTGGCACACTGTTGCAACTTACATACCGGCCCATTGCACATTGCCCGAATGTCCATGTTACGAATCTGACCTTGCTGAGGTATATCCATACTTCTACATGTATTTTCACATGTGTTATACGTCGGAAGATCCGACATCTATAAAACACAGGTACGCATCTATTTGTATGTTTCTTTTATGTTTGATGTCTCTAGCAAAAGGCAGAGACACATGCATGCATGGTTTAGTAATATGGTGAGACTTAGAACTGTGTCATGTGTAGGATTGGTGCTTTATATTTGGCGAGGCCCAACACTCAGAGTAGTTGCTGAAAAGTGAATCTGCAAGAGAAAAGTGATGTTTAAGACATGCTGGCAGAGAAATTAGTGATTAGGCTACTTTGTTTTCCAATCACCCAGGCACTATCTCTGTACTCATGCATTCATCCAGGCACTACCAGTGAACTCATGCAATGAAGGAGACTCTACCTATACCCGCATTTAATCAGTCAGATAGTATCTATTCCCTCAGGCACTAATGTGGCACTAGTTCAATGACCCAGCCATTAATGTTACAGTCATTATTTTACTCAGGCACTACCTATGCACTGATCTAAGTATTCAGACAATATCCTTGCAGTTATGAAGTTACTCAGACACAACTTATGCATTCATGCAATCACACAGGTACTATCCCTGCACTCATGCTATCACATAGGAAGTACCTATGGACTCATGCAATCAGTCAGGTAGTCAGGTCAAGTCAAGTCAGAGGATTTATATAGCGCGCTAACATACCCGGAGGGTCTCAAGGCGCTTGAAGAGGGTGGGGAATTACTTGTCGAATATCCAAGTTTTAAGTTGTTTTCTGAATGCTAGGTGGTTCTGAGTGAGACGAGGGTGAGTGGGGAGTGAGTTCCAGGTTTTAGCTGCAAGATAGGAGAAGGATCTACCTCCCATGGTGGTTTTGTTGATGCGAGGTACAGTAGCAAGGGCTTGGTTGGAGGATCGTAGCTGGCGAGGGGGGGTGTAGAATGAAAGTCGTGTGTTGAGGCATTCGGGTCCAAGTTCGTAAAGTGCTTTGTGTGCGTGGGTTAGGAGGCGGAAAGTGATCCTCTTATTGATGGGAAGCCAGTGGAGGTTTTTCAGGTGACTAGAGATGTGGTCTTTACGCGGGATGTCTAGTATGAGTCTGGCTGATGCGTTCTGGATGCGTTGGAGTTTTTTCTGGAGTTTTGCGGTGATACCGGCGTATAGGGTGTTTCCGTAGTTTAGGCGGCTAGTAACCAGTGCATGGGTGACCGTTTTTCTGGTTTCGGTGGGGATCCAGCGAAAGGTTTTTTTGAGCATGCGAAGAATGTTGAAGCAAGAAGATGAAACGGCCTTGACTTGTCTGTTCATGGAGAGTGAGGAGTCCAGGATGACGCCCAGGTTCCGTGCGTGGTCCGTCGGGATGGTGCTTTTCCAAGGGCCTCTGGCCACCAAGAGTCATCCCAGGCGGAGGGGGAGGTACCTAAGATCAGGACTTCTGTTTTGTCGGAGTTCAGTTTCAGACGGCTGTGCTTCATCCACTCGGCTACTTCTTTCATTCCTTCATGTAGGTTGGTTTTGGCGGTGTTAGGGTCTTTGGTGAGTGAGAGGATCAGTTGAGTATCGTCGGCGTAGGAGATGATGTTGAGGTTGTGTTGGCGTGCGATGGCCGCGAGGGGGCTCCTGTATACGTTGAAGAGGGTGGGGCTGAGTGATGATCCTTGTGGCACGCCGCAGATGACTTCAGTGGCCTCTGACTTGAATGGTGGGAGGCGGACTCTCTGGGTTCTTCCGGTGAGGAATGAGGTGATCCATTCCAGTGCTTTTCCTTGGATTCCGATGTTTCTGAGGCGCTGTAGAAGGGTGCTATGGCAGACTGTGTCGAAGGCTGCGGAGAGGTCGAGGAGGATGAGGGCGACTGTGTCTCCATTGTCCAGTAGAGTTCGAATGTCGTCTGTTTGCACATTTTGAATTAATAAGACATAACCTACACAATTGTCCAATGAATCCAGCAGTACTCTCGCACTCATCCATTCACACAGGCACTACACATGCTTTCATCTAATGATGCAGGCAGTACAGTTTCATTAATCCAGTCACTCAGGCACTACCCATGCAGTCTTCTAAGACGCCAGACATTACTCTTGTAGTCATTAATTTACTGAGGCACTAGCCATGTATTTCCATACATTTTATGCATTGGAAGATCGTAGACCTATAAAACACAGGTATACATGGATTTGTATGCTTCCTTTATGTATGATGTCACTAACAAAAGGCACATACACGTGTATGCATATTTTCAGGAATATGATGACACTTACAACAGTGACATGCAAAGAGTTCATGCTTTATATTTGGCTAGGCCCAACGCTAAGGGGCCCATTATGATGTCGGGCGGATTGCCCCCGCCAGGCTGGGGGTAGCCACCGCCGGCCTGGCGGGGGCAGTCCGCCCGACATCATCACCAGAATTCCCCCCGCCATAGTAGGATGGCGGGGGGGGGGACCTCGGCAGACGGAAAGACCGTCCGCCGCTTTTCCGCCCCGGTCGCCTTGCGGCCGGGGCGGAAAAGGAATAGTATGGTGGCGGTGTCTAATAGACACCGCCAGACATATTATGATGGGCCAAAGGAGATGCCTTTCCGTGGCGGTGATGCCGCCTTCACTCAGGGGGCCCCCTGCAGGCCCCCAGAGTGAAGGTGAGTAGGGGGGTGCACATGGGGGGTACCTGTGGTACCCCCCAGCATTTGCATACAAGAAGCAGCAGGTACCGCGCGGTGCCTGCCGCTTCTTGTATGCAAATGCATACATTCATTTTTGACATTGTGGCGGGCGGTGCAGAGAGTACCGCCCGCCACAATGTTAAAACTGAGGGATGCGCCCGCCACTGTGGTGGGCGATCCTAATTCTACCATCAGGACTCCCGCCCTTATGGCCCTATGGTCCCTAGTCCCGATAGGATGGCGGGCAGACTAAGTCCGCCCGTCATCCTAATGACCCCCTTAGTAGTTGCTGAATAGTAAAGGTGATAGACAACAGTGAGTTTTAAGACATGCAGGCAGAGGGATTATTGATTAGTCTACTTTGTTGAATTGTTAGTGACATCCTACATGAAAGAAGGATACAAATACATGTATACATGTGTTTTATGGAAGTATTATCTTTAGATGCATAACATATGTGAAAATACAAGTACAAATAGAGAAATAACTCCTTTGCAAGACCATGCACTATTTTCAACCAGAGAGTTGCCAGCATGTTTTAAACCTCAGTTTTGTCTTGTAGCTTCACTATTCAGTGACTACTTAGTGTTTGGCCTAGCCAAATATAAAGCATCCTTGGGGGCGCTAGAGGGCGCACTGCGGAATGGCTGGCTGCTAAGTCGGCTCCGCCGGACGGGCGCGTTTCCTCGGACCCCTTGGCCCCCACCCTGCCCCAATTCCCACAAAAGTTGGCTGAATGGACGTCTGCCAGTCTCGACTCCGTAATGCGGAGATGTCAGTCAGCAAGTGAACGGCACGCCGGAGAAATCAGCAAATAACCTCGCGGCACTGCGAGGCTGACCAAAATGGCGGCGCGCGGTCGCGGCGACCACAGCTGAAAACGGCCGATGTTGCCCCCAGACGCTCACAGGACTGTCCTCATCCCGACGCGCTGGCGGCGGGGACCAGGAGCCGGCGAAAATCAGGTATGATATGCCTGTTCTGCAAATAGATCCTACAGCGGATTGTGTGCGTTCCAGGACGGCCAAAATGGCGGCGGCGGTGGAACGCACAATCGGCGACCCTGCTCCAGACGCTACCAGCTCCCCGATTAAATAAACCAGCGTGAGACCAGGTACAGAAACGCTACACTACGCGGCTGCAGAGGTGGAAAAGGGAGCGAGGCGGCTGGGGGCGCACCGGGGAGTGTGCAGAGGTGTGGGGCTCCTCAACGCTGCTACGTGCTGCATCTGAAGGCGCGAACCAGACCCGCCATCTATCACGGGACTGTTGCAGACAGACAGGGGGATACCCAGGCGATATCAAGATCCCACAACGCATGCAATATCACGGGGCACGCCTGCGTAGCACACTGAGCTGAACTGTACAAGTATGTGGCTGAGTGGACCATCTGATGCGTAGATCCACAACGCAGGGTGCGGTTGGTGCACAGTCACGGCGCACACGGACGACGACCAAGCCAGTAGCCCCAACAAGCCCGCAAGTTGCTAGTCCAGCTGTATCCCCGGGTGAGATGGGGAAGCCCGACAAGCAGCAATCGAAGCTGCCCTTCGAGGCCAGAAAGCAAACGGAGAAAACAGGAGCTGCTCAGGAAGCGGACGGAGACCAGGCTCTGGGGGCCGGCGCCGGCATGGAGGCAGTACAGGGCTCGACAAATCATACAAAATGCTCTAGACCTGCAGGTCTAGTAAACTACAAAATCTCCTCGACCTAACTTAAATTAACTTGACCTCAAACTCTGAAAACTGAGCAAATGTGACAAGTTAACAAGATTTAAAAGCATTTTTATTGCTCATTTACGTTGTGAGCAATACAGATGCCTTTAAATCTTGCTATCTTGTCACATTTCCTCTGCTTTCAGAGGCAGAGGTCAAGTGTCAAGTTTGTATTCCTACTCGCCAGAAAGGGCGAGTAGGACCTAAAAATAGCTCGTCCTTAATCAATCTCACTCGCAAATGCGAGCGGTCGAGTGAATTTGTCGAGCCCTGCAGTACTACGGGCTATCCAGCAGAGTCTGCAAGATATGAATAGCAAAATGGACAGTGTCGTGGCCCGGGTGGACTCTCTGTCAACCAAACTGGAAAACCACGAGGAGAGACTGGTGGAGGCGGAACAAAGGATCTCCTCGGTGGAAGATCACTCCATAGACCTCGCGAAAACACACAGCGCCATCGAGAAGACCCTGGAAACCCTGAAGGCGAAGGTGGAAGACCAGGAAGCGAGGTCCCGCCGCAACAACGTGCGCATCTCGGGCCTGCCGGAATCCACCAACACAGGCATGATGGAGACGTACGTGGAGAACATGCTGAAGGAAATATTCGGGGCTGGAAGCTTCTCCGAAGTCTTCCTGGTCGAACGCGCACATCATTCCCTGGCCCCCACTCCGAAACCAGGGGCTCCGCCCCGAATAATCATTGCCCGAGTGCTCAATTACAGAGACAGGGATACTATACTTCGACTGGCGAGGGAAAAAGGCGCCATTACCCACCAGGGCAACTCGCTGGAGTTTTATCCAGACCACACCATGGCGGTGCAGCAGGCCAGAAAGGAGTTTGCTCCAGTGAAGAAGAAACTTCGTGAGCTGGAAATTGGATACGCGATGCTGTACCCAGCAAAACTTAAAATCCTAACGGATGGCAGGCCGGTGGTTCTCGCGACGGTGCAAGCCGCGCAGGATTACGTCAAGACCCTCACCAAACGTCGAAAAGATCGGGAGAATGCGGGCAGAATGAGCGACAACGACTGACAACGCGATGGCTGACATGTGCGTAACATTGGATTGCTTCTACGAAGTTGGCAGCGAGCGACGGACGCTTCAATTGGAGCGAGTCTATGCGTTGCATTCCACGAGGATGAGGCTGTTGCTGCTGACGAACTTTGAAAGGGGGCCGTGCATGGCAGTAACGCAGTGAGTACACTTGGGGGGCGTTGATGTAGAACCCGCACACGAGATCTGTGTGTCAACTGACTATAGACATGCGGCCGGCAGGCTATACTAAATGCACTATTACTGTGAAGCCCCGAGACTATGAGGGTATACGGTACTGCCTATATTTGATCTGGAACCACGAAGGGAGATGGGGGAGGTAACGACTGTTATAAATACGTGCGGGGAGTTGGGTAGGGGAGAGGGGGGGAGGGGAAAATTTTGACGATATCATTATGTAAAATCGCGCCTGTCCACATCCACTATGTGGATGGAGATGTGTGCTTCGGGCGGCACCCCCAGGAGGGTGTACCCCACAACAAGTTCAATGACTGTTCTGAAGTTCGGGGGGGAATGGCTTTGGCAAAGTTTGGGCGCTAAAGTGGGTGGTGGGGGGATGGGGGAGATGAGTTTAGTTCATATGTTTGCACTGTGTCTGAGAAACATTGCAACCTCTTTTGTTGCCTGTACTAATTATGTTGAAGATGCGCTGTTTCACAGGTGGCCACACAGCTCACGCGGCGCACGATTTCACCTGACCACGTGTTAATGGCACGCTTTGACACACTCAACTTTCTCACATGGAATGTCAGGGGGCTGGGGAACCCGAAAAAAAAAAGGCAGATGTTTGCGTACCTTGACAGACTCAAGGTGGATGTGGCATTTCTGCAAGAAACACACATGGCACCCGCTTCCACATCCAGGCTGGGGAACAAATGGGCAGAATCTGCCACTGGCTCCTACTACTCGACGTACTCCCGAGGCGTCAGTATTTTGATCAAGAAAGGGACTCACTTCAAAATCAAAGACACGTACACTGACACAGGGGGACGATATGCTATAGTGGTGGGCGAGGTGAGACAACAAAAACTAGCTCTAGTGAATGTATATGGCCCGAATGTGGAAGATGCAGGGTTTTTCGAAAGGTTATGGCACACGATAGCGGATATACAAGCGGACAACGTAATCTGGGGGGGGGGACTTTAACGTAAAACTCAGCGACGGGCTCGACAGGGCTACACACACACTTGAGCAACATACCAAGGCGAGGGAAATGCTGCGGGACGCAATGTCTAATTTGCATATAAGCGACCTGTGGAGGATACTGCACCCAGGGGAACAGGTGGCCATGCACGTTAATGCTGCAAATAGGAGCTGGTCCAGGTTAGACTTCTGGTTAGCCACACAGGACGTCCTTGCATGGGCAGAGCAGATAACACATCTCCCGAGAACACTGTCAGATCACAGTCCTGTACTCCTAAGGTTACGAATCCCTCACTATGTCCCACCGCCCTACACCTGGCGATTTAATGCGCAGGCCTTGCGTGATCCACTTTATGTTGATATAGTCCTGAAAGCAATTACCGACTACTTTGAGCTGAATGCCCCCACTACGGAGGACCCGTGCCTCCTGTGGGAAGCATTTAAAGCAACAATACGGGGCGTGTGCATTAACACGTCCGCAGGTATATTAAAAGATATCCGTCACCAGCTTAAAAGGAGGGAGGAGATGCTTCGAGACCTGGAGCAGCGATACACAGACACTGGGGACACGGCACTACTGAGTGACATTCAGGTACTACTGTTAGAATACAACACATTTGCTGATGATGAACTTAAATACATTTTCAAGAGGACAACGGCTAGGAGATATGGGGAAGGGGGTAGGCCGGGCAGGGCTCTAGCGGAATAGATTTGCTCAGGTAGGGCACCACAACATATAGCGACAATACGCACCAAAAACGGCACGCGTGCACACGACATACCGACCATTATGGGTAAATTCTAAGAAACCTATGGGGCGCTGTACGAGGCCAGGGCTCAAATATCACGGGAGGAGTTATTGGAATACATGGCTGACGTAGAGATCGCCTGGCTGGCGGACGGACACAGGGAATATTTAGCAAGGCCTCTCACGACACAAGAAGTCATAGATACTATCAAAAGACTCCCTAATGGCAAAGCACCGGGCCCGGATGGCTTCGTAATAGAATTTTACAAAGCGTATGCAGACACGCTAGCGCCACATCTGGTGAATCTGTACGAAACCGCGCATGAAGCCCAAAAACTGCCACCATCCATGAGAGAGGCGTTGATCATCGCTCTTCTGAAACCGGGCAAAGACGAAGAACACTGTGACTCATACCGCCCCCTCTCATTAATCAACGTAGACACTAAGATATTAGCTAGCATTCTGGCGGACCGACTGAAGCCGCTCATGCCGATGTTAATAAGACCGGACCAGGCAGGTTTCATTCCGGATCGGTCGACCACGCATAACACTCGCACCCTTTTTGCTCTGGCACACTACTTGGCCCCGAATATAAAAGCGGTTGCTGTCTTACTAGATGCGGCCAAGGCATTCGATACGATTGACTGGCCATTCTTACACGCAGTCCCAATCCGGATGGGGTTCCCCCATTGTTCATCGGCTGGATCACAATGCTGTACTCGGGCCTGTCAGCTCGTATACGGGTGAACAAACACCTATCATCCCCAATAGACATCGGGCGAGGCACTAGACAGGGGTGCCCTCTATCGCCAATGCTGTTTGCCCTTATACTGGAGCCCCTGGCGTGTAAAATAAGGCAGCACCACCACTATTCAGCTATTCAGTTACCTACGCGGCCCATACACATAGCCTTGTATGCAGATGACATGGTCCTCTACGTTAAAAACCCGGAAACGAATCTCAACCCACTATTGCGGGAATACATTAAATTTGGCCAATACTCGGGTCTCCACATCAATTGGAGCAAATCCCTCATACTCCCGCTGACAGACGGTACCCAGCCCACAGCGCTGGACTATCCCCTGGAATGGCAGGAGGAACCGACGAAATACTTAGGCATTTGGTTCCACAGAGACCCGGAACTAGTCATCCGCACCAACTACGGGAGAACCGTCTCCACACTGGAGGATAAGGTCAAGAGATGGATTGGACTACCGCTCTCACTGGCAGATAGACTCGCCATAGTAAAAATGGTACTCCTGCCTAAATTCTTATATCTTTTCAATAATATACCTATCAAGCCCCCGGCGGAGGTGTTTCGTAACATAAAATCTCTCATGCTCTCTATGATCTGGGCGGGGAAGCAGGCCAGATTGGACCTGCAGACTCTGACACTGCCATACGCTAAAGGGGGATTCAAGGTGCCAGACATTTATCTATACTATCAGTGTGCACAGGCGCAATTCGCGCATTATTGGTTTCACGAGATTCCATTTCTAACGCACGTTGCTGTAGAGCAAGGGGATGCTGATCCCATCCCACTGACGAGTATATTAACGCACAAACGTCCCAGATTACACGATCATGACATTAAACCAGTGAACAACACGATAGAAGCATGAAGGACACTGAGTAGGATGGCACGTTGCACACCACTCTACGCACCAACACTCCCCTTGGCTCACCATCCGGCACTGTCTGTCACACAAGAACAGGTGGGGATGGACCTTCTTAAACGTGCTGGCATAGATACCCTAGGAGATTTATATAGGGACGGGCACTTTGTAACGCTAGACCAACTGACGTACATCCAAAATCCAACTCTGTTGTTTAGTTTCAACTACTACAGATTACAGAGGGCGGTGAAAGAACATTTTGAGACCTTCCCAGCGGAACCACAAGCACTTGCACCACTGACACTCGTGCTCAACACCCCCTCAGCATCACACTTGGTGTCTCGACTGTACCGCAGCGCGCAATCTAGCAATGGGGGTAACACTACAAGAGCTAGGGAGAAGTGGAACGCAGCACTGGGGGATGTCCTCACGGAAGAGGAATGGGAGGCCTCTTGCATGCTAACGGGGATGCTGACACCAAATGGAAATCTTAGACTGATTCATTATAAATATTTGCACCACATGTATCACACGCCTGAAAGGCTGCATAGATATGGTCTGAGGGACAACTCCAACTGTACTAGGTGCGGACAGGAACACGCAGATTTCATACACTTGGCGTGGCACTGCGATGCGGTAGCGCAATACTGGGATCAGGTGGTGCGGACACTCAACTCTATGTTGGGAGCAACATTGCCGTGTACTGCTAAAGTATGTCTCCTGGGGTTGGTGCCGCACTTGAGAGCGAGACGGCGTAAACTATGTGTGATTGCACTACTGATGGCGAAGAGGAGAATATCCTTGCATTGGAACAGTAAGCGGAAACCAAAGGTGAAAAACTGGCTAGAGGATTTGACCTATTGCAGAGATACTTTAGTCACATATGAGGAGGAATTGCCTATGGGGTCCCGCCCCAGAGACTTTTGGGAACCTTTCAGACAATATCTGGTGTCAGTGGCATCTGATGACGACACGTGCTGAGTGCTCAATTGCTACAGGTCGCTTGCTACTCTGTGCAACACTTGGCGGGGCAATGAGGGGGGGAGAATGTTGTGACACAGTGCATTGAGTTTTAAAGGGGGTTATTGCTTTGTTGTTGTATCATCCCCCGAAGGTTACGGGGGTTTTGGCTGAAAATACTGAAAATGTGAGACTGACCAGGCATATACACCATGCTGATGCATTGTCGGATAACAAGCCTACACTGACACCGAGCACGCGCCGCCGGACCTATGGTTGTCGGCTGAAGGGCTGTGTATGGATGAGTCTCTGATTTACTTTTATGTACCATGAACAGCCGGCCTTCTCAGGTTGTAGGCGATATTGACTGTACTATTTCTATGAAAATGTGCAATAAATGTCTTACTAAAAAAAAAAATATATATATATATATATATATAAAGCATCCTTCGTGTGTGTTTTTGGAGCTCTGATGCATGTTTTTGTACTTTTCTTCTTTGTTTCTGCATCTTTTTGCAGGCCTCTTTTGTCTCTTTCTACACCTCTCTTCCATGTTTCTCCACTTCTGTCCCTTCTTTCTGCACCTCACTTTTCTTTCTGCAGATCTCTTGATTGTTTATGCACTTGTCTTGCCAGTTTAACCATGTTTGTTGCATCTTTCTTCACATCTTTTGCTTCTTTTGTCTGTCATCTTGCCTCTTTTTTCACCAATGTCATATGTTTCTGCTCCTGTTTTCTCTCTTTCAGCACCTTTGTTGCGTCTTTCAGAATCTTTATTAGTGTGTTTCTGCACCTGTCTTGCTTCTTTTTGCACCCCTTTTGCCTATTTCTGTACCTGTGTTCCCTGTCTTGCAGTTGTGTTGCCTCTTTCTACATCTTTCTTGCATCTTTGTGCACTTCTGTTGGATGTTTGTGCACCTCTTTGTTCACCGCTATTTTCTCTTTATGCAGTTCTGTTGCGACTTTCTGAATTTTCAAATTTTTTAGTAGCTGTGTTGTTCATTGTGTATTTCTTTAAGGTGTTTCTAAATTTTTATTTTCTTTCTGTTCCTTTCTTTCTGTCTGAGTACGATTTCTCCTCTTTCGGCAGTTCTCTTGCTTGTTTCTACACTTTTGTTTTTTTATTGGTAATAAAGAGACAGATGCTGTGCAGGAGTGGCCTAGAGCAGAATGTCTAATTTTAGACTTGGAGAAAGCCTTTGATTCTCTAGAATGGGGCTACCTGTCTGCAACATTATTAAAATATGATCAGGGCCTAAGGCTCCTTCAGCTGGTTAACCTACTGTACACAGGCCCTACGGTTCGTGTGCAACTGGGACCATATATATCAGACACTATTCCGGTGCGCAGAGGCACTAGACAGGGGTGCCCTTTGTCCCCCCTCCTCTTTGCGCTTGCAATAGAGCCACTGGCAGAGGCGATGCGGACCACACTGGAGGATGGTATTCCTCTGGGAGACACAGTACACCAGGTATCGCTAGATACGGATGATCTCCTAGTCTATGTTAAAGATATAGAGAGGGTACCTGACCAATTGGCGCACCTACTGCAGAATTTTGCCACAATCTCTGGGCTGAGGGTGAATGTTTAAAAATCCTGTATATATGCATTCAGAGAGGGGGGCCGAGACCGGGACTATACCATTAATGGTAAAAAAGTGTGATGGAGAGAAGACACCTTCCGCTACCTGGGGATCCGGATCTATCGGCAGCCGAGAGACCTGTTTGATGGGAACCTGGGAAGAGGCCTGATGGCAATCCAGTGACAAATGTGATTTTGGGTCACACTTCCATTAGTATTACAGGCAGAGTGGTACTGGCCAAGATGGTAATCCTCCGCCGGCGTTTGTATTAATTTGCCAATTTGCCTTTATACATCCCTGCATCCTTCATTGGCACGCTAACTAAAGTTGTCAGAGATTTCATGTGGGGAAATGCAAGACACAGAATGGCACTAGCAAAACTGTACTTACCTACAGACCAAGAAGGCCTTGCAGTGCCCTGCTTTGAGCATTACTATTTAGCTGCTCAACTGCAATGGATAGCCCGCTGGCTTGCAGATAGGTATCGCACAGACACAGCTACCACACAACCGCCCTACTCTCTGGAACAAATTGTCAGACTTTTCCACCCAGCCACTAAGTCGAAGATGTCAACGCTGTTACTACTTGCGGTGGCATACAAATGCTTTTGCAGATGCCTGTACATCACCAGAGGCGTCACCCCTATGCGCCGGGGAAACCACTGGAGGGGTCTCTTAGCAGGCTTACAGTGCTCACAGCACAATTGATCACGGAGTGGCTAGAGGGGGGTACCCAGACACTAGGGGACCTATACCGCCCTGGAACACTCATACCGTATAAGTCTCTGGTGAGTGACAAGGAGTTCCCGCCGGGACAATTCCGCACGCATCACTCATTGATAACCACATTAATGGCCAGATGGGGGGGACATTACTACTAAACCGCATCCACACCTTAGCATACAGTACCTACATGTCATGGGACGTGGTAGGCATCTTATACGTTGGTTTGCCGCCTCCCTTAAGACCCATGCGCCGCTAAGCCTTGATCCACTCTGTCACAAGTGGGAGTTAGACTTGGGGTGGCAGCTGATAGACAAGGAATGGGCACGGATACTGGAGAGCCCGGTAGGCATACCCAGAAATGTGCGGTTTAGGCAAATTCAATTATACATTATCCACAGGGCCTACCTCACACCTGCCATGATCAATCAATATTTTAACCGTGCAGGCGCAATGTGTCCGAGATGTGCTGAACAAGGGGCTGAACTGATACACATGCTATGGAGCTATCCCCGGATAGGTGCATACTAGAGCGCAGTAGCTAGAAGGTTACACACATGCACAGGCCTCGAGCTGCCTTTTGAATGGTCAGTAGATCTACTGCATCAATTTAGGAGGAAGTCCGCCACTAAGGTAACATCTAGGTTCCTGGATTTGGGGATAGTGGTTCCTAAACGACTATTAACTAAATGGTGGAAAGCAGTGGATCCCCCACATGCACGGGCATGGCGTCATTGGTTACCCGCATGTGCCAAGGCAGCGAGCATCACCATCATGCGTGAGGAAATGTTGGGAGTGCATCAAAACCCCATAGCAGGACGTTGGGACGTCTTCTTGCATGAGTTGCAGCAGGCTGAGGATGGAGGGCCTGAGGGACTGCCCGACTGACAGGTAGGCGAGCAGGTAACATGCACCACATATGCCACTAGAGGGTGCACTGCATATTCCATGGCACATACACGCCAAGTAAGTGTAAGCGCAGATGTAGACTTCTCAAATGGGAGACACTGAGTAATGCACCAACACCACAGTGCAATGTAAGCATATGCGGGGACAGGGGAAAGTGACAACATAGGCAGGTCACTGTTATTGTTTTTGTTTTATTAGTTGCTTCATCTGTTTGTAGGCTCAATATGACAGAGCTGGAAGAGCGCTTGCAGAGCACCATAACTGTTTCATTTACACTCAGTTGTATCTATCTATAACTCTGCATAATGTGCAACGACGACTGGAAGGCAAAAGATGTAAAAACTTTCTCAATGGGAAATTGTTAAGGTGTATCAGACGTACATGCTGCGAACTGTATAACCGTTAGTAAACTCTGTATGGCATTGATGGACAGCAGATATACATGAACTATCCCATATGTCTTTATTGTTGGAAGAAGCATTACATACAACTGTCACCTTTCATGAAACTGTATAAGATCAATAATACAGATTTAAACAAAATAAAATAAAGAGAATAGCAATGTAATTGTAATTAATTGCTTACTAGTTGATATCAGTATTTATATGTAATTATTTAAAATAGCTAATTCATGTAACAAACTATTGAAACTGATCTTTGTTTTTTAGAAAATAATTTTGCTTGGATAACAAATTTAAGCTGGCAAGAAAACATGAAAAGAGAAGACAAAAAAACAGATCTACTTAAAGAAAAGTAAAAAGACTACATTACAAAAAGATGAAAATGTGACTAAGGATAAAGTTTGTTCTGGTAAGAGCACTAAACACTTTCTTAAAACAGCTGCAGAGAAATTAAAGATAGACAATAGCAATGAAATGAAAAAGAAGAGTTTTACAACAAAGCAGAAGGAGAACGACATTTCTAAAGGTGAAAAAACATTCTTTTTTGGAAAAACAACACATGTTAGAAGAAGAGAAAAACAATTTAAACAGATACGTGTACAAATCTTTTGAAGTAGAGTAATTCAAAATGTATTAAAAGATTATAAAAAGTATAAAAGATCAGAAGCGTATAAGAAGAAGCAACAGATTGAAAGTGTAGTAGATACTGCATTTGATTTGTAACGAAAATTATTTATTTTAATATTGAAGAGAATGAGAACATTGGATAAAATAGTGAAATTTATGAAAGACAAAAGCAAAAGAAAAAGATGTGTTAATGGAAGTGACTTTTGTAAAAATGTCACTGGTGAATGGAAGCACACTTTTACTGGTGAGTCTTTTTTTAATGAAGAAAGCTTTAGTGTATTCGGTTGATAATAGTGGTTGATGCTATGAGATGAAAGATGGCTGTTTCATTTCAAAATAAGAAATGGTTCATAGTAGTGTGGTTGAAGTAATAGCTAAAGAAGTGCAAGGGAAGCGTACACAAACTCTTGTATATAAGTGGGATTGTAGCAGTAGATTATGCAAGAAAAAGTGTTAAACAGAAGATTGGGATGTTACAAGGACTAGATCCATGTAAAGTAAGAAAATATACTATGTTGCACGGACATGCTTTGGCTTGTCTTTCAAGAAAAGTGTGTAAAAGTACTTTTCATCACTTAAGAATGTTAGCAGTACACCAATCAGGAATGCGGAAGTTGATAAGGAAAGTGTACTGTGTAAGAACTCCTGCATTATGTTTAAGTGAGATGAACACAGCTCTTTTACACTGTTCTTTATCAGATGTACAAAAAGTTTGTGATGATATACAGTTTAATTCTTTTGGATTACAACAGGAGTGTGTAGAAAGTGAGAGCTTGATAAGTGTAGATGCTGAAGAACACAGGAAGGAGAGTAGTATTGATGAGTTTGTAGAAGAAATTACAAAGTTTAAGACAGTGTCCTCTGAAAAACTAAACTATGTTTATATCTGTTGTCAACATACTCATTATAGAAGTCAAACTAGAAATGTTGATTTACATCTAGAAAGTGAAAAGGAAAACAATGATAAGTGGCAGCAATTTGCTGCTTAGTTTTTGGTGGAAGTTCGATTTGAGTTGGGCACTGATCAACGTATTTGTAAATATTGTTACTGCAAATTTGAAGAGAACAAAAGGCCAGCTAGAGCAGTTCATAACAACTTAGAGTTAGTAGCTATTCCTCAGGAACTGTCAGATTTGAATGCATATTAGTCCATTCTTATTCAATCTGTACACCCATTTCAAGCCATAATTCGTATAGAGCCTAAAACAGGTAAGCTGCCACCAACAGATTTACAAAGAGGTCTGAAAGGAAGAGTTGTGTACTAAACTTTAGATTTAAAGGAAAATATTAAAACTGTTGGTGGAGACAAAGAGGAAAATGAGCCAGTAGTTATTCTAGTAAATGGCATCCCAACAAAGAGTCGAAAAATATTGCAAGAGTTTGTAGAATTTAATAATCTTTCAAAGGCTACATTATATCTTGCAGAGAACAATATTTATTATAAAACTGTAAATGTTGATGAACAGGTAATATGTTTAGAAGATGAATCAGAAATTTCAAGTGGCCAAAAAGAAAAAGTGGAGAAGGGTAGGAGTGAAGAGATTTATGAACGTTACACAATACATCCTCTACATTCAAAAGAAGTGATAGGAAACTGTATTGAATTATATCAAATGAAAAAAAACAAAGGAAACTCCAATAAGTGTATGGGAAAAAAGCTTAGAAGACTCATTGTTTTCCACAGCTGTTCCCCACTGGAGAAGGTGGACGATTTTGTGGAGCGACCTGTACGGATTACAGCTTCAGAATACCGCTCAACAAGATTGTACTCTGAAGATCCAAGATTTCGACAGTGCACTCCATATATATTTCATCTTCTGTTTAAAAGTGATTTATCTGTTCTTTCATATGCAGTGAATCACATATTAAAAACAGGAGTTCATCTTCCACATGTTTTTACAAAAGAATTAATGAACAAAGTTCAACAAAGAGATGAAAATGTAGAATCACAGTTAATTAATTGATTCGCATGTCAACGTGGTACCAATGAATATTGGCTTCATCTTCAAGGTGAAATTAAATGTATGTTAAGAAACTTAGGTACACCAACGTGGTGTGTAACACTGAGCTGTGCTGATTATGCGTGGGAGGATTTACTTGAATTTCTACGAGAAATAAATTCAAATATAAGAAATACTGAAATGAAGACAGAGAACTGTGTTCTTTGGATCCTGTAAATGTGTGCAGGTATTTTAACCATAGGTTTCAAACTATGATGTCAATAAAAATAATTGCCTTCTTGGAGAAGTTACTGATTTTTTTGGGGTGAAAAGAGGACCAAGCCAGAGGTGCTCCTCAAATCCACATGCTATTATGGATAAGGAATGCTTCAAAGTTTGGAACTGATACTGATGAAACTGTATTGTCTTTCATCAAACATAAAGCTGCAAGAAACAGAAAGTGGTCGGGAGGGATCAATCTCAAACTCCTTAAAGGATAAGGGACTATAAAATCCCTTACAATGAGAACACAATTCTCAACATAAATTTTTTACTTTTTATACAATGATCACATGCCTAGTCGTCATCAAGATTACCAATTTTATTTGTAGCAATCTGTACTTCAAAATAGTGTTTTTTTATAATATATATGTAATACTGTTAGTCATACAAAATACACATATATACACATCTCTATTTCACAATGAAATACAAATAATGTATAACAACAAACAATACTCTACTAGACAAATAATTATTTTTTTCTTTTTTTAACCCAAAGGATCGTACTAAATCAAAAGGAATGTCCCGCTATTAGATCAGGGGGTACACTAAGAGGAAGTCATGTACTCACACAATCGGTTCTAATGAGTTCTGAACCTAAATTCAAAGATTGTGTACAACCAAACAATTAGATCAGTTACAAAATATCAAAAGACTCCTCTTGTCTGAAATGGCATGTCGACGCAGACGCGTTTCGTCCTCCAGGAATCTTGGCCTCCTCAGGACAAGGGTGAATAAAGAACTACTATCTCAATATTCACGGTGCATCAAATTGCAACCAGGGACTCCACCAATTCTTCTCTAATAGACGGACCCAATCACAGTCTGTCGGCTTACACTCTATCGCAGCGGAACAGCGTCATCTCTTATGCTTCTACGGTGTCCAGCAACTCTTCTCCATCCGTGATTAAAACATGGAAAACAGCCATCGTTCTGCGTACTCCGTCAGGGCAAACATAAGCCTGGGCGGTGAACTCCACTCCGCTCGCGGAGTTTGCAGAGTTTTCCACACTCCGCATTACGTGGAGCTCACAGAGTTTCAAAAAACTCCGCTCCACATATCAGAGCCGAGTTTTTTTCCTCACTCGCGTTCATAAACATCAAGTTGGCGAGCATGGAAAATCAATCTCACTGCGAGATTTCTCAATGCAGGAGGTCAGGTTTCTCATTGCGAGTGGTCGTGAATGCTCGCGACCGTTCATGTTGATAAACTGCTCGTTCGCTTTGACAAAGCTATTGTTCAAGTAAAAATCTACTCGAGCGGCAGAAAAGGAAAGCAGGGACCGCTTGCGCTATGCATGGTGCCGTTTGCAATGATTGGACAGTGTGGACAAGCATCCAGCAGTGTGCAATCACCGCGAACGGCATCTTTCTACCGTACTCCACCGCTTGCAGAGCTCTGCGTAGTGCTGCAGCGTTTTTTTGCACTTCGCAAAGTTCCGCGTAGTGCAACTCCGCCCAGGGTTAATCGAACAGTTTGTTACCTATGACATTCCAAGAGAAGGAGGAGAAAAGAGTTTGAGACAACCAATTTTTTTGATTCTCAAAGTCACCGCTGTTGAAAGTATTGTCAACGAAAATACAAGTCTAAAGGGAAATTTTATACAAAGTTTTGTTTTGGATTCCCACGTCCAATAACTTCTAATGGAAGAGTAAACTATTTTTTGTCAGCAGTAAGGCATACAATAACTCGGAAATCTCCCAAGAATGCATACAACTTAAAAAGAACAGAACAGTCAAAGTATATTAATGACTGCAATCCAGTTATTTTGAAAATGTGGAATGCAAACATGGATATTCAATATATTGCAGATAATTCAATTGCCGTTGCTCACTATCTTACATCATATATAACCAAATCAGAAAAGATACAAATGAAAGAAATGTGGGAAGAAATTTCACAAGAGAAGAGTCTTAGCAAAATATTGTACATCTTTACCTTGAAAATGCTTTCCCACCGAGAGATTGGATCCTATGAATGTTCAGATCGCTTGTGCTCTTAGAAATCATTTGGGTAAGTTTAGGTCTTGCCTGCACACGAAATAGAGTATTGAAAACATTAGAAGAAATTGAATACTTAGCACTGAATGAACCAGAAAGTACATAAATTCTTACAACTAATATGTTGGATACATACTATCCCAAAAGGAGTGCACATCTGGAAAAGCTATGTTTGTATGAAATACTTCAACATTACAGCTTTAAAAGAAATGTTACAGAAAATACAAAACACGGAAAATATGCAATGATTGGATGTGACGAATGTTTAGTAAAACATGGCAAAGGAAATTTTATTAACCACAGAAAAGTCAGTTGCGAAACTCCAGATAAGAGAGAATTTTTCTATTTAGCACTTCTGCAACTGTTCAAGCCATGGCTTAAGGAAACCGAATTACTTGGAGATTTCGACTGCCACGAAGCTTCTTTTAATGCATGTAAAGATAGCATTGAATGTACAATTTTTCCTACATATCCACAAATGTTAAATGATGAGATTGAGCAAGAAAATACAATTGCAACTCAAATAGCTAAAGACAGTCAAAGTTCTGGTCCACTGAGTCAAGATCCACTGGGACAACCAAGTATCGAAAATGAAGCCGCAATAGCCATGAATGTGGTAGAAACTGCAATACAACAAGCACAACAGGATAACAGAGCGTTGGGGGGCTTACCTTCAGGATTGCACACACGCCATGAGGGGAACGGCCGTCCTCACCGCCAATTCCACCCTTGAAGCGCCGTGAGGGCAACGGCCGGAGCATTGAGACTCTCTCACTTGCCGTGAGGGACTACCCTTCCGAGGTGCCCCGGAGGCGAGCGGCGCACCTGGACCATCAGCGGCAGCGCCGGAGGCGCGATTTAACAGCAGAACGCCTCTCACCCCACGAGTCGCGCGCGGGAGAAGCCCGGGACAAGGGCGGGGAAGTCTGTGGCTGTCCGGGGCAGAACGAGGCTGGGATGGGCCACCCCCTTCGCAGGTCATATCCTCACGGACCATTTGCACTGTTACAGGCACACCAGGTTAGTGGTTAGTGATATGTTTTGACTAAATAGTAAAACAAAATACACTGTTGGAAGAGAGCTAACTGTTGCATAGTGTATCTTGACTAAATATACACCATGGGGAAAAGAACACCGGCAGTGCCTAGGCCAAAAGACAAACAGAAAATGGCCGTAACAACCTCTACCACCCCATTGCCAAGCTTGACCGTGATAGATAAAAAGCTCTAGAAGAACATTGGTGTTGTTGCAGCAGCCATCCAGAATACGGAAAGGCGCCTTTAACTCCCACGAGCCTGCCCCAACTCTTGAATCAGGATAATTAATTAGATTCCTTACTTGCTGCATCTTATGCAGGGCTCCCAGGCGCAGACTCTAATGAGAACTATATAACTGTGGATACGGCCCCCCTGGACAATTTTCCCACAGGTAGTAGGCCCACTATGCTCAGGTCTAATACAAACATAAGCCAAGACTCTTCTCTACCTTTAGTTCATGACCCGGTTCATCTAGAGGGCACAGGACCGTACCCGGACTTTGAAATGTCAAACACTGACAGGGACGAAAGTGTCAGTATACCGGTGCGAACCAGGGGGCAAAAAGCTAAGAGAAAATTGAAAAACATAGACACTGAGCAATCAGTAAACAAACAAAGAGGTAAGGATGGGCGTAAGCAACGACGGAGGGTTCCTGCATCTGCTGAGCAGAGAGGGGATAAGAGGGATGGCCAACGTAATGAGATGGATATTCAAACTATTGAGGCCAGCGCAGTGATGGGGAACGAAGGATTTTAGGGGAGGATGGAGACTTTGCTATCCACCCTTTTAGGGCCAATTAACCAACAAATCGTAAATATGGATAAGAGGCTGAGAGCGTTAGACGAGCATGTAATAAAATTGGGCACAGGGTATAGTGTAATAAATAAATCGAATTTGGGGATAATTAGCGGAACTAAGCCCAAAGACAACGGGGTTAATACAAATACAGATGCCCATAACAAAACCCCCTTGCCAACACCAAAACCAAGTACAAGTAGAAACTTAAAAAAATCCTCGTCCCCCAGCAAAACGGGCTCCTAATTCTAACATGATCAAAGTAGTTAGCCCAGAAGGTACGGACCCCACTGCTGATAAAAGTAAAAGGGTCCCAACTAGACAAACTAATAATGATGCCCAAAACCCCCCAATAGCAAAGCCGGATCAAACCACGGCAATTAACACGAGGAAGATACCAGCTCGCATCAGCCTACCCCCGAATGTGGGGCTTATGTGCTGGTCCTAGTTAATGTGCCCAAATTGAGGAAGGACCAGGAGGAAAGTGATATAACCCTCAAAAATAGAATTCTCCACTGGTTATCTGGTAACTGTAACTTCCCAATGTAAGGAGCAAGGGAAATTATCCATACCCAAAGAGTGGGGTGGGTGGGCCCGTTGAGAAAAAAGGTCGAAGGGGACTGTATAATTATAAACTGTAGGTCCCCGCAATGGGCCCAAAACACCCTCACCAATGCCCCCCTGCCCTCACCCTAGGAATTCAATACCACTCTGCTCCCCCTGGGCTACTTTTACAGGCATTTAATAGATTCTAACTTTAATTTTGGGAATAATCCCTCAGTGTATCACCAGGACCCAATTTTTGGTATTAGGAATAAATCCCCACTGCGCTTACAGGACCAAAATCTTACCCATAGGAATGGTTCTCCGCCCTGTCATCAGACCATATTTCCAGCACACCCTATGTCACATCCATACTTTCCAACTTTGTCCCAGTATAACCTAGGGGAGAGGCCCTATTTAAGGGCTAATCAAAACCGAATTATGCCCCAGAATGAGTTGAGGTATACATATAACATCCCGACTTATAATCGGTTTGAACATGCTTTTTCAAACCTAGAAGATCAGGATTGACTGGGGAACAGGGAAAGTAATACTGAATGTGAAGAGGCAACTAACGATAAAGGGGAATATTCATTTCCAACACAAGCCAACACAATCCCGGGAATAGTAGTGCACGATCACACTGCCACACCTACAGTCATACATGAGGTTGCAACTCCTACACAAACTAACTCTAAGCGGAGTAAAGTTAAAATTGTTAAAAATGTTAGGAGTAAGCCAGTTACGTTGCTGGGTTAGAATAAAGATTGTCTGACCCACAATGGGTCCAGCTGTTGGATGACAAAAACATTATTATGTTTCAGGAGACATGGGCTGTGGGGAATTTACATATAGAGGGTTATCATTGTTGTAGTGTGACAGCACCTAAGCCTGACTTTGGACGCGCAGTGGGTGGATTATTTATTGGGATTAAAATATTGGCTGGTGGTACAATCAGAGATTTATCAGGAGGGAACCCGAACATACAGGTTCTCGAATTTAAGCGAAAGACCCGGATTTATTCAATTAATTTTTATAATAACGATTTTTACTCTACCCAATAAGAATTTTTTAGCACTCTTTAAGATTTTACGAAATTTGGAATCAAATTCAGAAATAGAGGAGGAGATAGGGATTCTAATCGGGGGGGATTTCAATGCGAAAATCATAAAGAATTGCTGGCATAAGGATAAAAATCATTTAGACCAAGCCGAACGAAGGGGTATTGAATTAGACAACATGTTAACTGAGCATATTCTCAGTAATGCCATGCATACCCCCAGCACGCTTTGCGCCCCTACGTTCAGAGGCAGGGACTGCTTCTCAACCATTGATTTTATTTTTATGTCTCCCCACCTAATAGATCGTGTAATTAAATCCACAGTGATAGAAACTTTGTTTGGAGATCATAACCCCTCACAGTCACTCTGCACCTAGGCCCCAGCCTGGTATATGCTAATTTAAATGGCGCAAGAGAAATTACACCCTTGGGTGACGGTATGCGATTAAAATGGAGGGGAGTTGATACGGAGCCATACTAGAAAGTGTGAAAAAGGAATACCCCCAGTTAATCAACTCCTGTTTATCCACGGACGGGAACGGCCATAGGATAATCGCTGACTTTGGTAAACTGTGTCTAGCCATAAAAACTTCTTTGTCAGTCCCACTGCCAAAGAAAGGGAAAGAGCCAAGGTGGTTTGATTCCGCCTGCTCATTAGCAAACAGGGAACTTCGTAGGGCATTAGCAACTAAGCCAAGGTGCATAGTAGAGGTACAGGCAGCTAGGAAATATTATACACTTAAGATAGCTGAAAGAGAAGGGGCGTGGCCAAGATGGCGTCGGAGTAGGACGCTTCTTCGAGCCTCTCCGACGCCTGACCAACAAAGCTACGGATAGCGGGGGTCCCGGGGGTGCTGCCCGGAGTTTCACCGACGGCGGAAACCGCAGATGTCAGGCGGACTGCTCCGGTGCCATTAGCGGAGTGCTCCGACGTCTGGGGAGGCCGGTACAGTGGAGCCGAGTTGCGGCCTGTGCAGCCGCGGAGTTGCGTACCTGCGGAGCCCGTCCGAGACGGGGCGGCCTCCGGTCCCGGTGGAGATCGATAGTGCCTGGGTCCATGCACTGCGCCCCGCGAAGGCAGGGGGCGGGCCTCATCGGAGCGCTCGGGAGGAGACATCGGCAACGCAGGTCAGGGGGCATTGGGGACCCCAGAGTCGATCGGAGCAGAGCTGGGCAGGGCCTAGATGGCGGGAACCCTGACTGTTTGAAGCCGGGTCCGGACTACAGGGCGATCGGCCATCGAGGGGTGACGATTGGAGCGGCTGGCCTGCGAGGAGGAGACGGCGGGGAGGCCCAGAGGCCCGGACCCAGCAGGGCCACAGTGACTGGGAGCCCGTGGGGGCACAGTTCCACAGTTCCCGAGCTGCCGAACACAGAGTGTGCCAGAACGGTGGGGGAGAGAGTGAACCCTGCAGTGGCGGTAATGTGGGCCGCTGCCTGTGCTGGCCTGTCCTAGGGGCGGACCTGCCCTAGAGTTTGCTGCAGGGCTGGCCTGCGCCTTCCGGGGGACTTTGTGGGGTGCCCTGCCTCTCTGGGCCAGGACATTGGCATCTGTGTGGAGGCGGATTGGCGCAAGGGAGACTCGGAGGCTTGGACACCTGGGGTGGACGCGGCAGCTGCTGGAGAGAGAGGCGCGACCGCCAGCTACATCTGTGGCGCCATTTTGGGGGAGACTTCTTCGTGGAGCGCTGCGGTCCGTCCCTCATTATCCCTGGAGTAAGCTGCTGGGGGTGGCCCTGGCCTGAGGCCCTTGAGCACATCCTGCGAGCTGGCCACTGACTTTGTGGGGGAGCGGCATCTTGGCCTGGTTGAGCAGAGGCCTGGCCGGCGTCGCCGGGGAGCTCTCTTGGCCTCTTCGCATTCTGCGACCGGGATTGGTTCCCCGTGAGTGGCGCTGGAACTTCAGCGCGGGAGCGCTTAGAACAGCCCAGGAGTTCGGGACACTTGCCACCTGACCACGGAGGGGCCGTTTCGGCGGGTGAAACAGCGGCGCCATTCTGAAGATTCCGTGGAGGGCGCTGGGGTATCATAGTGCTGGGGGCCTCGTGTGGTGACACTGCCTTTGCCTGGTGCCCATAGCATCATTCCCCGGGGCGGCAGCCCACCTTGCCCTGTGGACCGCGCTTACTGACTGTTGCATTGCCGGGGTGGTACCAGTTACTGGCGGAGGAGGGCCGTGCCCTTGCACGGATTGCTTGTGGGAGTGCTCTTCACCGCTTGCGGACCCAGCCTCCCACCGCTGCAGGGCCTTCCGGGAGCGGGAGACCCACCACGCTGAGAACTGGGGCGGACCCTCAGGATGGCCACCTCACTGCGCAAGGGGAGGCCGGGGAAGGATGGTGCCCCCAAGAACTCTCAGCAGCCGGCATCACCGGGAGCTAGTGGCTCCTCGAGGCAATCTGACGATGAGGCGCCTGCCACTAAAGCCTTCATGACAGAGCTCTTTTCCTCCATCAGGGAGGACATCTCGGAACTCAGATCGCAGTTGACATCGGACCTGCGGGAGGTGAGGAGAGATGTGGATGGGATCGGCGAGCGTGTGGCGACGCTGGAGGATCACGACCTCAGCTTGGCGAATGATGTACATCAGCTGCAGCAGGACATTATCCGTCTCACGGAACAAAATTTAGATTTGCAAACCCACACGGAGGATTTGGAGAACCGCTCCAGGCGGAATAACATTCGCATCAAGGCTGTGCCGTGGCAAGGAGAAGCCGGGGACCTCCGTGAATATGTTCAGGCCCTATTCTTGCAAATCTTGGGCGATGAGAGCGTGCAGGACATACGGATGGACAGGGTGCACAGAGTGGGGCTGCCCAGACGGGGAGGGGGCCCGCCTCCCGATATCCTCGTCTGTGTGCACGATTTTCAACTGAAGGAACGTATCCTGCGCCAAGCTAGGACCATCTCCTCTCTGCAGTTTCGAGACCACCATCCACAGCTGTACCAGGACCTGGCTGCCTCGACCCTTCGGAAGCGGAGGGAGTTCCGTCCGGTGACCACCTTCCTGAGGGAGCAGAACATCTCTTACTCGTGGGGGCATCCCTTCCGGATCATCTTCCGCTGGCAGAACCGGCTGGTGCAGATAAACACGTTGCAGGTGGCGATCGATTTGCTGGGCCTGGAGGACGTGGCCCCTTCTCAGGGGAGCCGCTCTTCGCCGTCCAGGAGACGACGGCGCTCTTCTTCCTGGCATAGAGTCGGTCCCTCTCCGGAGCGGAGACGGCCGGATCGCACGACCAGCGTGCAGGAAAGGGATGCTGCGGTTGCGTCGGTGGCCTCCGCCACTTTGGCTGATTCTCAGACGAGCTCTGGAGCTGCATGACCCCCTCTCCCGCTGATGGCGTCGGAGGGGCTCTGACCCCGAGGCCCGGGAGTACTATTGTACTTTGGAGAAGACACACCGGGCCGTGGTCCAGGGGGCTACTGATCTGGTGCCCTCTTCCCCTGTTCGATCCGGAAGGAGTTCCTCGGATCGTGATCTACAGGACCTGATGGCTGTTCGACTCAGGTCCTATGTCTTAAATCTTTTGCTGTTGTCTTTTTTTGCAGGGGGGGGGAGCGGGGGGGGGGCTCTGGTTCTGGGGAGTTATGGGGGTTTGGGTTGGGGGGGGATGGTTGGTGCTAGGGTTGGGGTGTGGGGGGTGTGTGGTGGCGACCTTGGTGAATCACTGCTGGGTGTGGTTGATGCTTGTAATGTTCTATGCCGCTTCCTATATCAGGAGCTGGGTTGGGTCTTGTCCATTCTCTGTTTACCTTGTCAGGTCATGCTGGTTGATCCCTCGGGGGGAGGGGAGTGGGATCCCATGCGGGAGGGGGATGCCCGGGATACTGAGCCCGAGTCCATTGTCTAAATGTCCTGGGATTGCTGTTCTTCCTATGTCTTCTTGCCCACGGGGCGCTTGGCTGTCTGGAGGCGGGGTCTGGCTGGCCCGGCGGAATGACCTAGGGGGTGAAGGGGGCTGTCTGGCTGTTGCATTGCTGAGGGGAGTAGTGGGTGAGTGTGGGGGGAAGTTCCGGCTCCACGCCCTGATTGTCCCTCCTGCAGGTGCTGAGCAGATTCCTCTACTGTCCTTATGCCTGTTAGTATAGGTAGCTGGAACGTGAAGGGCCTTAACTCCCCGCAGAAACGCCAGAAACTCTGGAAGTACTTGCTGGACCACCATCTAGATATAGTTGCTCTACAGGAGACTCATCTGGCCAGGAAAGATGAGCTGCGACTTCGACACAGACAGTTTCCTCTTCTCTACAGGGCTTCGGCGTCCACTAAACATAGGGGGGTGGCCCTTATGTTTAGGGCTTCTCTCCAGTTCCAGCCACTGGGAGTGAGCAGTGATAGGGAGGGCCGCTGGCTCATGGTGAAAGGCTTGTTGTATGATCGCCTGTGTACGTTTGTGGCTGTGTATGCTCCGAATTCTGGTCAGAATGGGTTTTTACAAGGACTGATGGACAAAATGGGAGACTTTGTGGAAGGGCACTTGATACTATTGGGGGATTTCAACATGTTATGGGACAAGGATTTGGATGGCTCGGGTGCACGCAGGGCAGACACTGGGGTCTTCTCAGGGGTTACGCAACAGCAGGTAAGCGACCTGGGTTTAGTGGATAGCTGGCGTTTCATGCACCCTCACACGCGGGACTACACGTTCTTCTCTCATGTACATCATACATATTCCCGCATAGATTACATCTTCGTCAGTCAGGCTCTCAGGGGGGACATCACTCTAGCTGGTATTTTCCCACTGTCGTTATCTGACCATAGTTTAGTGGTGCTTGGGCTACACTGGGCGATGGGGGGGGACGGCTGGCGGAAGTGGTACTTCCCTGCGGCGTTGGTGTGGGATGAGGTCTCTTGCACCGCGTTACGACGGGCACTCGCAGACTTCTTTACTCTCAACCCACCCTCCGACACGTCGGTATACACCACATGGGACGCGTGCAAGGCCTCTATACGAGGTACGTGTCTCGCTCTTAACGCGAATCTTAATAGGCTCAGGCGCGCTGAAAGGGAGGCCCTGGAGGCGGAGTTGGCTACATTGGAACAGGCGCATAAGTCGAACCCCTCTAGATTGACCCTCCGACCCCTCACGGCGGTGCGGGGGAAACTGAGGGCGCACTATAACAACCGGGCTGAATATACCCTCTTGCGTCTCAGACGGATTTCTTACTCCCAGGGGAACAAGGTGGGGCGTCACCTGGCCCGGCAACTCCGGGATAAGCGTGAGAAGGATTACATCGGGGGCATACGTGACCACACGGGAGCTATTCGGCATAGGGACGCGGACAAGGCGGCCGTTTTTGGCCGCTTCTACGCGCACCTCTATTCGGCGGAGGCCTTGGACCCCGCAACCCAAGAGGCATACCTGGGGGGTCTTCCTATTCCACAGGTCTCCAAGGAATGGAACGACTTGCTCACTTCCCCCATCTCCAGGGAGGAAGTATTAGCCGCCATCAAGGGCCTGAAGCTCCACAAGGCGCCCGGCCCCGACGGTTACACAGCCCAGTTCTATAAAACCTTTGCCTCGGACATATGCGATTTCTTGGTCTCCCTCTTCAACGCGATGGCATCCGAAGGGCGAACCTCGGAGTCTATGGCGGAGGCTCTGATTACCATTCTCCCTAAATCGGGGAAGGACCTCTCCGAATGTGCCTCCTATCGGCCGATAGCGCTCCTTAATCTGGATGCTAAGCTGTATTCGGCTATCCTTGCTGGACGACTGAAGGATTTGATGCCGGCCCTGATCCACCCGGACCAGTCTGGGTTTATCAAGGGACGCCAGACCCATGACAATCTACGCCGTGTGCTTCATCTGATTGAAAAGGCGGAGCGTTTCCACATCCCCGCTGTGCTGATAGGACTCGACGCCGAAAAAGCGTTTGACCGCGTGGACTGGGGCTTTCTACACCGTACATTGGAGGCCTTTGGATTTACTCCTCTCTTTATTAGAATGCTTGAAGCCAATTACCATAGCCCTACCTCACGGGTGCTGGTCAATGGCTGTAGATCTGGGCCGTTCTCACACTCCCGCGGCACACGCCAGGGTTGCCCGCTGTCGCCGCTTCTTTTCGCCCTCAGCATTGAGCCGCTGGCCTTGGCGATTCGGGAGAATGAACGGATCCTGGGACTCCCCTTCACGGGGGAACAGCACAAGATTTCGCTCTTCGCAGACGACGTGTTGCTCTCTATCCGAGACCCGGCGCTGTCGCTCCCACACGTCCACACGGAACTCTCGGACTTCGAAGCCGTGGCTGGTTTCAGAGTGAACCTCAACAAATCGTCCATTCTGAACCTGACCCTTCCGCCCCAGAGGTTCAACGGGTTAGCTTGCTTACCCCACTCCCGTGGGCGACCTCCTCCCTGTTGTATCTGGGGGTGCGACTGACCTCTACCTTGGGCGCGCTGTTTCAGGCGAACTTCCCGCCAATGCTGGCTGTGATCCGGGCGGAGCTGGAGAGGTGGAAACCCAAATTTATCTCATGGCTGGGTAGGGTTCATGCCCTTAAGATGGTCCTTCTCCCCAAACTCCTATATCTCTTTCAGGCACTGCCCATCCCGATAGGGGTGGATTACTTCCGGCGACTCAAAACCCTCATGCTGAAATTTGTCTGGCAAGGTGGTCGGGCACGGCTTTCCTATGCGGTACTTCGGCGTACACGGGCGGAGGGAGGGGTGGGATTTCCAGATATGCACTTATATTATAAGGCAGCCCAATTGAGGGTTCTGGTGGAGTGGTCCCAGCAGCTGTCCGAAAAGCATTGGCTCCACATGGAGCGGAGTGTAGTGGGACGGTCCATTTGGGACCTGGCCTGGAAGCCCAGGGCGGACCGGCCCAGGAATGCATACATCTGCACCCCCACTAGCACGGTGCTGAAAGTCTGGGACGCTCTTAGTGGCGATGACCGGTGGACAACGTTCCCGTCCCCATTCACTCCTATCCACTTCAATCCGGCCTTCCCACCAGCTCTGACGGATGGACCCTTTGGGCCTTGGAGAGAGGGTGGATGCAGGTCCCTCACCCACCTATTCCATGGTGTGACGCCTCTTACGTTCCATAACTGCATGAGGGATTACGGTGTCTTACCTACTGAACGCTTTCGTCATCTTCAACTTCTCCACTGGGCGACTTCGCCTGGGGTGGTGGGTGCAGCCACGAGACCGTTGACGAAGTTTGAAAGCTTTATCCTCCATACCTCCACCATGAAGGGGACGATCTCTTTTTTGTACAAGATGCTCCTTGATACCACGGTGTCCCCCCGGCCTCGGTATATGGAACATTGGGAGACTACGCTAGGACGGGACATAACTGACGTTGAGTGGAGGACCCTATGGAGGGATGTGACGACACATAACCATTCCACTGATCTTAGGGAGGCGCACATGAAGCTCATCTTCGATTGGTATTTATATCCATCTAAACTACATAGGATTTTCCCAGCCTCCTCTGATAGATGTTGGAGGGGATGTGGGGAGCTGGGGGACTTTCGCCACATTTGGTGGGATTGCCCATCTATCCGACCGTTCTGGTCTGAGATTCTCTCGCACATCAGGCAGGTAATGGGCTATCCGATCCCGGACTCATTGGACTTTGTCCTACTGGGGCTGAGGGATCCATTGCTCCAATATCAGACAAGGGCGGATAAACGCATTCTATGGCTGTGCCTTGGAGCGGCTAAACTGACCCTGGCGGCTGCCTGGAAGAGTCCGGCAACTCCGGCTATCTCCTTGTGGCATGCCCGACTATGGCGACTCTTGAGCATGGAGAGGCTTTCAGATATCTTTCGAGGGAACTTTAAAAACTTCATGTTCACCTGGGGACCTCTGGTCCGTTTTCTGTCCCGTGGATTGCCCTCAGCAGTGTGTCCCTCGGCGCTTCGTGCGCTCCACCTCTTCCAATTTTAGCCACCTGCGTATGTTGTGATGATTTGAATGAATGTTGGTCGCCACCACCAGGGTTGAGGGTGGGGGATGGGGTGGGGGCTGGGGGGGTGGGTTGTCATGTTGGGAATGTTTATCTCTTTATTGCGACAGGTTTTGCTTACATGGGCATACGATTTGGCCTATCTTTGGTCTGTGACCGAGACTGAGTCGCTCCTCCTCTTTGAGATTTGGGACTTACTACGGCACAGTGAGCGTGCCTCGCCACCGCTGGAGGCTCCAACATAAGACTTTGGCGTTGCTTAAGCTGTCGCTCGAGGTTCTTGAGAACATGTTCTAAAGCACCCCCTGTGTGGGGATACATGGCGGAATGTCGCCTGTTCCTTCCTATTTCTCTTGCTCACTCTTCCACTGTTTTTCCTCTCTTTTCTTCTTCTATGATATAACTTGCAAAATAAAAATTTTACAAAAAAAGATAGCTGAAAGAAAGGCTGCATTACTGGCAGAACAGTGGGAGTCGCTGGTTGGAAGTGCAAATTTGAAGGGCAGCGGCCCATTCTGGTCAGCTGTCAGAAAAATGCGAGACATGGGCAAACAATTAACCCCAGTTAGCTGTAGTATAACCAGCAGTGAATGGGAGGTCCATTTCTCCAAAATATATGCCGCACCATCTGTGGAAACAACTAGCTTCGCCTCTGGACAGCCATACGGCTTACAGATTGATCTCCATGAGGTGGAAGTAGCCATCAGAGAGAGCCTTGGCAACAAGGCTCCTGGTCCCGATGGACTCCCCATAGATGTTATTAAGCATAGTCCGGATCTATGGGCACCAATTCTCCTTAATGTTTTTAATAGTTTGCCAACAGTATCCATGCCCAATACTTGGGCAACCAGTAACATAGTCCCAATTTTTAAAAAGGGCGAGAGGTCGGACCCACTCAACTATCGTCCGATTTCTCTTTTGGACAACACCTTAAAAATTCTGGGGCGAGTTCTCTATAATAGGGTGGTAGAATGGACTGAAGATACAGATCTATTGGACCCGTGTCAGATGGGATTTAGGAGCAAGGTGGGTACGGTGGAGCAATGTTTGAACCTAAAGTTGATAATTGACAAGTATAACGTTGCCAGATCATCCCCTATCTACCTTGCATTCATGGATCTTTCATCCGCCTTCGATTTAGTCAATAGATCTAAACATTGGGCCATCCTCCTGAACTATGGACTGGATGAGGCTCTCGTTAACTTCTTAGCCTATCTCCATACGGACCTTAAGGCACAAGTCAGGATTGGGATGGGTGGAGAAGTATCTGGAGCCATTAAAATTGGCAGGGGGTAAGACAGGGGTGCATTTTAGCACCCCTATTGTTTATTATTTATATCAATGGTCTAGCCAAAGCCATAAAACAAGTGACTAGAGATGTACCAATAATCCAGGGACAACCACTACCAGTCCTATCATACGCAGACAATGTGGTCCTCATGGGCCGCACCCCAATTGCCCTCCGCCTACTTGTCAAAACTTTTGTTCAATATATGTAGGGCCTAGATCTGCGTGTAAATTTAAAAAAATCTTTTATTATGCCATGCGGGCCTGGAAAACGAAAGCTTAATACTATACACATAGGGACAGATAAATTAGAATCTGTAACCACATTTCCTTACCTAGGGTTGGTTTTCGCTGCGAACGGCTCATGGAGTGGGCATTTGGCCCACGCCATGGGCAAGTTCTCAAAAGCCACCAATTCCATTCTGAGTCTGTCCCGCCCAAAGAAAATAGGCGCCACTAGAGCTATTTAATTTTTTTTAAATTACAGTGCATACCAGTAGCTACATATGGGGCTGAGGTTTGGGGATTGGGGAAAAGTTCCAGTATTCAGCAAGAAGAAAGCCGCTTTTGCAGGAAAATATTGGGCGCCCCAATCTCATCCTCTGAATTTATTTGTCACAAAGAACTAAACCTCCCCTATGTAAGTGATTTCAATAGAGCCAGACCAGCTCTATTCTGGATCAGGATCTGGAGGAATAATTCAGACACTTTAACACAAGATATTATAAAAGATTGTCTTAAATGTGACCATGGCCTAGCAATCCCCTGGCTCGCGGGAGTCTCAAAAACCCTGCGTGCCGTGGACAGAGGAGATCATTTTTCCGACCCATCCAGGATCGAGCCTAAAGACAAAATTGAGGTCAAACAAGCACTATATGCACTTTATAATTCAGAACGAATGGGAAGGGAAACACTCAAATCTACTATTGTGACATACATGGGGAATGAATTGTGTAGGCAACCACTTCCATCCTACCTCACCTTACCCATGACCAATTGGGAAAGATCACTGTTATTTCGCCTTAGGGCGGGCTCTGTGAAATTCCTATTGGGTTTTCCTTTGGGTTTTCACTATACAACACAATATAACCCAAGTCCGTGTGATGGTACTAGCACACAGAATGATTTGCACTTCCTATTTTTCTGTAAATTTTATTTAAAGTATATTAACTGGTTTTTAACCCCATATTTCAGAAAACAAAGACCCCTGTCACTTGGGGAGTCTTATTCAATGTTGCTCTCCCTGGACACAGATGAATTAACCTTTCGCACTAGCACTTTCTTGAGATTGATAACACGCGCACATAAAATGATGGAAAACCCCTGAAAATCGACTTATGAGAGCTGCAATAGATTTTTAACTATTATGAATATTGTATTTTTAATTGCAAGGAATCTCAACTGTTTTTAATGTTGTACTTTTATGAATTTTATGAAATTCGAATAAAGGTCTTTGAATTGAATTGAATTGAACAGAGCGTTGGAAAACTTAGAAGAACAATTAAGTATTGAACAGAAAAAAATATATGTATAAGTGACACAACAGATACAACATGGTTTGTTGCATGAAAAAAAAGAATGCCAAACGTTTTTAATTAAAGTTTTGACCAGCTATCTACAGAGAACTACAGATTCACATTTAACTTATGTTGTAACCGCTCCAACTGGATTAGCAGCACACAATATTAAAGGGATTACTTTACAAAGATCACTTTTGCTACCATTCGAACATGATAATAAATTGGAATATCAAAATCTGTCTAGAGAAGCTAGTTATGAAGAGTCAAGAGTACTGAAGAAAATAAAACTTTTAATCATTGATGAGGGGAACATGATGTGCTGTTTGGGGGAAAACATTTAATTGTATTTGGAGATCTACCACAACTAACTCCTGTAAAAGGAAAACCAGTTTTTAAAACACTTCTGTATGAAGACACTCAAAAAACGTTTGGAAATATTGGAATGTGAACATTTGGTTATATTTTGAATATAAAGAACTTATAAAGAATATGCGACAAACAAGTGATGAAGATTATGGAAATATTCTTACAGATATAAGAATTGGTGCCTTGACGAAACGTGATAAACAAGCTTTAGAAAATCGGCTAAAAAGGAACTTGTTTGCAACTGAAAAAACAGCGGCTGAAGTAATGTACATATAGATTGGAGAAAATAGGTCTATAGTTTGCCTAATGCCTACACTGCAAGAGTTTTCTACATTCAATCAAGAACTTTTGAAACTAGAAAAACAAGAAATAGTTGAAATTGAAGCTATTGATAAAATTGAACACCAGGTAGTGACTATTCTTCTTACAGAGAAACTACAGACTAAATTGCACTCTTTGGAAAAGTCAGTATTTAAAACTGCAGGCTTAGAAAAAACTTTACATGTATGTATAAACTGTCGGGTCATTTTACAGAGTAATTTGAATGTAGAAGAAGGTTTAGTAAATGGAGCAATGGGCAAAGTTGTTGATTTAGTAAAATTGGAGAACAGAGATGGAATAGAATTTTTGAATGTAAAATCTGATCAGATTAAAGAGGTAAAAGAGATTGGGCGTTGTGTTGTATGTTTTTTGCTTGTAAAAGACTTGTATGTTCGCAGGAAACAGTTTCCTCTGTCTTTAGCATATGCAGTAACTATTTATATATCTCAAGGTTTAAGTATAGGCAATGCTTTGGTAAATATTGGAAGTACAGTGTTTAAAGAGGGAATGGCATACGTTGCATTAACTCGAGTAAGGACATTGTCTGGTTTGTATTTGATTGATTTCAATGAGAAAAAGGTTAGTGCTGATGTAAATTGTGTAAAAGAGTATAATCGTTTAAGATTACTTTATACACCGGATTTAGGTGAATATCTCATGTATGAGAAATGTGTAGTGTGTCCAAAATGGAAATATGTCAAAGATTCAAGTGAGGTTGAAAAAAAAATAAAAAAATTGAAGAGAAAGTTGAAGGTGTAAAGAAACAGAAAATGGAAACTGTTGATGACATTGTAGGATACCAGTTGGAAAATAGTTAAGGTATCAACTGTTATGCTAATGTGATCCTGAATGTTGTGTTTTATCTACAAGGTCTTCATCAGGAAATCTTGGGAAATCATGAAAAAAGATTTTGTTTGTATTTCAAAAGTTGGTAACTGACATAAGTAAAATCCATACTGGTTCTGGCATTGAGCATCTTTTGGATATATGTACTGGTTCATTGAGATTTACTCTGAATATAAAACAAGATGCACAAGAATTTCTAATGCTTACGCTTGGTGTATTAGAAGATGAAGGAATACAGATTGACAACTTATCTGGCCAAAGTTACAGATGGGAACATAAATGTGAACAGTGTTGCTTTACTTCCGTAAATAGACGATTCATATACTTAACGATACCAGACTGCAAATCAGTACCTTTTAACAAATTAGTAAAAGCAGCCAATCATGATATGAAATGTTCGCAGTGTAAATCAGAGATGTTGTCTACGTTACATATAGAAAGATATGGAAACAATCTCATTTTAATGCTACAATGTTGTACGCAAATGGAAGAAAACTGGAAAGTAAAATTAAAAATGTTGTTACAAGTCAAATATCTATTTGTGGAAGAACTTTTACAATAGTGGCTATTATTATCCATGCTGGACCTACTACCACATCTGAACACTATACTGTGTATTTAAAGTGTAATAAAGGATGGACACATTTCAATGATGCCCACTTGGAATTTAAACCTAGATCGCCTTACAAATTACCATATTCATATTTGATATTTATGAAGCCAAAGTTTTGAATACATCTTTCGGCCTATTGGGAAGATGTGAACACGAATTAACAAATTCAAGTTGGACATTTTGGAAGCCAAAGTTTTGAATACATAATTTGGCCTATTGGGAAGATGTGAACAGAAAGTAGACACCACTGCAAAGAACTACTCCTTCTAATTAGTGTTTGGATTATTATTTTTGGATAATTGGTATTGTATTTGGAATATTACGTTGAAAAGCAAATAGTTTATATATTTGTTGTGTATATTGTACCATATATAAATGAGAGTGTACATTCCGGCAAGTGTCCTTCAGATAAATAATAGATGTAATATACAAGAAGGATGTAATAAAGAAACTGTAGTTAGGAAAACACATAGCTACAGATATTGAAAATAATGCTCTATGCTGTTTTTTTATTTTTAAAAAATTTAGATGATTGTTTTTTACCCCCGCTGTTCCATGATTATGCTACGTTGAAATCATTGTGTATGGTGAAGTTAAGTAGAATCTGAGAACAGTAAAAAAGGGAAACTGAAAATGTTATGTAATTCTAAAATGATGTTGTCCTCTTAAAAATGTAATTGTATAATTTGTATAATACATTACATTACATAACAGTTTTTCTTCTTCTTTGTGGTAGGTAGTGGTGAACTTTGAAAAGAGTTTTAATCCTGTTTAGGACAATATTACTCTATAATAGTTCAATGGAGTCATGTTTCTAAATTACTTAAAAAGGTAAGAACACAATAGATAATATGTATAATAACGTGAAACAATATTTGAAGTTCATTTATATGTTATTTATTTGTAACTAAAAAATTCTTGATCCTTTATACTATTTGAAAACTTTGATCGTATTGCTGTTGTCATCAACCAGGTAGTCATTCTTTTACACAAACACTATTGATGCTCTGATGTAATCTCCGTAGCAGAACTTTAGCATTGATAGGATAACCCAGACATTATCCTTGCATTTTTTCTTTCACACAGGCACAACCTATGCACTCTTGGTATCACCCAGAGACTACCCCTGCACTTATGCAATCACCAACAAACTACCCATGTACTCATATAATCATCCAGGCAGTACTCATACACTCATCCATTCACTCAGGTACTACCCATGCACTCATCTATTCTCTCATGCACTAACTATACACTTATCTAATGACTAAGACATTACCCTTGTACTCATACAGTCACTTACATATTTCCCAGGCAGACATACAATGATCCAGGCACTTATCCTGGAGTCATGGAATCATGCAGACAGTACGCATAGATTGAAGGAAGTTCCCAAGTTACAAGTAAGGAGCGCTGCGGCATTATCTCCTGCTGTCCTATTGCACTCTCGCTCTCACTTTTTTCTAATTGTTTTAAAAGTTGTTTTTAGCCTACCTGCTCATGCATTTTATTTCTTGATATCTGGTGCTTTAATCAATTGACCTGCGGTGCCGGTCAGTCAGAACTGCCCGCATTCAAATGGTTAGTGTGCTAGTTGTTACACGCTTCAGGTGATAAATTGTGAGGCTGACGTGACCGCGCAGCGGACACAAAGGCAAGCCCGTCAACACCCATCCGCGCCTGTACGGCGCCCAGCGCCAGTACCCCTGCTGGTTTTAACAGAATAGCTTATTCAAGGAGTCAACTAGAGGCTTTAAATATTGGTAAGTGCGCCAATCACACTTTGGATATTAACAGTTTGCACAATTCTATTTTTATCTGCCCCAAGTGCAAATATCCGGTTGCTTCGACCAATGCCACGTGCTGTCCTGGTAAGCACCCTTATCTCCCAGATGCCTCAAACTCAGGGAATAACAATAGGGTAATAGGTGGGGCTTCGCCGGTTCACTACACAAGGGACAATAATGTTCTGGCTACAAATGCTAATAAGCTCAAGGCTATTTTGCTTAATGTTAGATCTGTAAGCAAACATCAGTTGGAGATTGAATACCTGCATAAACAATAGAAGGAGTATTCCCCCGAAGAAATCAGCAATGAAATCCGCAAGATACGACAAGAGTGGAAAAAAGGAAAAACTCTTCCTTTTTTGAAAAAGACCCCTCACTCACCAACCTAGTTGGTGACATGCCTCATCATAGGGGTCCCACCCGAATAACCGAATGTTACCCGGGTGTGCTTCAACACCTGATTTACTGTGGAGCTGGTTGTTCACAACAATAGTGCAAGTGAGTAAATTAAGTGAATTATAAATGTCTTTATTGTACTCCCTAAAGTTTAATGTGTAGCAATAAGACAAGATTGAAACCAGTGTGTGATACCTAGGAGGCTTAAATGACCTCTGGTATCTACATACAAAAGTGATCGTGGTGGTCTACATGTTTCAACCTGTAGGTGTAATACTAGGTTTTCTTCAGGACCAAATAGCTGACCCGAGCAGTATCAACACACTAAGGTGCACCATGTCTCTGAGTCACATGTGAACCATATTGTGTACTCATGTATGGTTACCTCGCAGCCTTCTTTGAAAGGACTGTAACTATATGGTCCCCTCCCAGCCTTCATTGAAAGGTAACAATCTGAAAGAGAAACGAACAATCACACATAACTCATGTTATTACTGTATGGTGATCAAGACAACTCTTTCGCATCTAAAAAGTGAGCTCATCCACCGTGAAATGTGCAGTATTGAACACACGCCTTGCATCACAGACGTACTGTACACCCGCCTTGCATCATAGACATATTAGTGCTTTTTCGAGTCCACGTATTCGTGATAGTATACCATTATAGAACAGGAGTGAAAACACCCCTGTCAGTGCAAACATACCCACAGGAACATTCTTCAGTTGGGTGTCTCAATGCTCAACACGGAGTGAGAGTGTGTTTAAAAATCTGAGTCATTCAAAACTAGAATGCACCACTTGTGCAACACATGCGTTAGGACTATTATGACGCATAGGAAAGGAGGAAACAAGGTTAAGGCTTACTGAGGACTAGTTGCTACCCTGCCTCATGGAAACTGTGGGGAGGGCGCTGGCTCTAGTCACACTCTGTGGGTACAAATCAAGAAGCATTGTGGAAATTAAGTTTTAGGAGTAATGCGTTAGCAAAGCGGAGCCCACCAGCGTCTAGTGCTAGTACTTCCTGCATCAAACGATGACGCCCGATTGCCCGCCTACGTTGAAGCCCTGCACGGAATACCGAGGATCCGTGCAGATCCATAAGTCAGTGTTTCTCCTCGCTTATAATCCGGAAGTTGGCATTGAGTTCCGAGTCACGTGACGCGTGACATAGTTGTGCAATCGTGTCAGAACCGGGGGCGTATTCGAGGGTGGGACTAGAGGTGAAGATGGAGGCTGAAAAGTCTATATGGATATACAGACACATTAAAGAATGATAACTACTGTGTTTCTGCATGACTCTGTTGTGTTTAGTTGAGTAAGCACCTAAACTCATGAAACATGAAACGAGAGAAGAGCTTACTGTTCAATAGTTCTGTACAGATACCCTCTCCTTTACTGTATTTGGGGATTTCAATTTTCACCTTGAACTCCTCACTGATTCTATGACCTTGTCATTGTTAGATAGATTTGAAGCCCTTGGTTTATTGCAGCTAGTGGTTGACCCCACTCATAATGCATTACACACACTGGATGGAATTTGTACTAATTATCCCGCAATTCAGATTGATAAGATCCTGCCACTAACCTGGACAGACCATAGGGCAATCATTATTAATCTCCTTGTTGAAACCACCCCTCTTTCCCCTGCACAACATCCCCCAACAACTTTTGCATGGTCTCGGTGTAATTTTAATCAAGAGACCCTCATTGAGAGGCTAATGAATACTGTTCCCATGCTTACTTCGAATTCTAATCTGGATGCAGTTACGACAATTGGATTAGAGAAGCAATAGTCCAACTAGCTCCTTTAAGATCAGTGGTGTCCCAGCGCAGACACAAACCTAATGCCCCCTGGTATACTGTGGAGCTGAAAGATTTGAAATCAAAATGCAGGCGCAGTGAACGTGAATGGAGGGTGCATTATACCACAGAAGGCAAGCTTAGCTATAATACATCGCTTACAGAGTACAAAGAAGCTACTTGTAGAGCCAAAACAGAGTTTTATACTGGCAAGATAGAGAAGGCAAATAATTCTACCAGAGAACTCTTTAGGACTGTTTCCTCCCTATCTAAGCTCCAACAAGGAGACTTGTTCTATCCCGACCAAAATTTATGTGACCAAATGGCTGGGTTCTTTCAGTCAAAAGTGCAAACAATTAATAATGAACTGGAGGGATCGGATTTTGGCCCCCCTTATTCCACCCACTCAGGATGGTGAGGAGGGGTCAGCAATTTCTAACCATCTATCTAGTTTTTCAGGATTTGGTAAATGATCTCTTACTGTCCATCAAGTCTGGCTCACCAAAGGACCCCTGTTCACCGAATATAATTCATGAGGCCTCTAGATTAACAAGCTCTCTCTTGACCCCCTTTTAAACACCATTGTAGGATCTGGAGATTTTCCTACAGTTTGAAAGAAAGCTTGCATTATGCCCATTTTAAAGAAGTCCTCCATGGACGCTAGGAATGTTAAGAGCTATAGACCTATCTCCTGCCTTCCTCTGGCGGCCAAGGTTCTGGAGAAAGCCATAAATCAGGAACTAAAGGATTTTTTCATCTACAATGATACTCTGCATACCTCACAACATGGTTTCCGTGCAGAGCACTCTACAGATTCTGCACTGGTTATGGCCACAGAGGAACTTTGCATGCAAATTGATAGTGGTGGATGGGCGGTCCTGATCCTACTTGACCTGTCAGCCGCATTTGACACAGTGAATCATCTAATTTTTACGCAACGGCAGAAGGCAAGTGGGATCAGTGATAAGGCGCTGGCTCTTCTTTCATCATTCCTGACAAACAGAGAACATAAGGTTTGTTGGGACAACCTTAAATCAGACATATTCCATCTCCCTTGTGGAGTCCCACAAGGGTCGGCGCTCTCACCCAACCTTTTCAATATTTATGTGATGCCATTGGCCAAACTAGTTAGAGACTTTGGCTTTTCCCTTGTGTCATATGCCAACGACACCCAAATCATAGTTTCAATATCTTAAGTTAATGAGGTGCAGTCGGCAAGGTTTCATAGTTGTCTTGATCGCATCATACAGTGGATACCCACCAACTATTTGAAACTAAATTCACAGAAGACCGAAATCATTGAGTTTGGCAATGGCACTCCAATCAGTAACATAGACTGGTGGCCAACTGGGGCAGGAGCAGGTCCGTCACCAGTGGACAAGGTGAGAAATCTGGGTGTGGTTTGGGATACAAGGCTTAATTTCTCTGCTCAGATTAATCAAGTTACTTCAGCTTGTTATTTTACATTAAACATTCTATGGAAGATTCTACCATTTCTTCCAATGGAGCTGAGGAAAACCGTGGTGGTTGCTCTTGTATTGTCTCGCATTGATTATTGTAATGCCCTTTACCAAGGGGTCGACAAACGGTAGCTTACTAAGCTGCAATCCCTTCGGAATACGGCTGCTCGGAAATTACTCAACACACCTAAATTCAATCATATTTCCGGGGCCATTAGGAACCTTCATTGGCTCCCGGTTGAGCAGCATATCGAATTTAAGGCTCTTTGCCTAGTCCACAAAACCCTGTGTGGCGGAGGTCCTGTGGCGTACTGCAAAGTATTTCAATGGTATTGTCCAGGGCGTTCACTAAGGTCTGCTAATCAGGCCTTGGTTAAAATCCCAAAATGGAGGAAGGCCAGATGGGGTGGGAGATACCTTTCATACTTGGCTCCCAAACTCTGGAATAGGCTGCCTTTGGATATTAGATCTCAGCCAGCTCGTTCCAAATTCTTTGGACATTTAAAAACCTGGCTCTTCCAGGTCTAGCAGTGGATATTGTACCTTTGGACTTACCCTTCTTTCCATGTTTCTTCAGCGCCAAGACGCCTCGGCAATTGAGCGCTATATAAAACCCCTACTTACTTGCTTAATGATGCAATCACTAAGGCACTAGTGTTGCACTCAACTATTCAGTCAGGCACTACCCATGCAGTCATCCATTCTCTGAGGTACTACCCATGCACTCATACAATGCCCCAGGGATTACTTTAAACTTTGGTACTACCAATGCAGTGATGTAAGCACCCAGACATTACTCGTGCACTCATCAATTCACTCAGGCAGTACCAATGCAGTAATACAATCAACCTGCCACTAGTCTTGCACTCAACTATTCACTCAGGCACTGCCCATGGAGTCATTCATTCAGTCAAGCTGTTGCAGGGATCCTGCCTAAGATCACAACTATGTGTACGATTATGGGAACTTAGTTGGTAGGGACTGACTCATCCTATTATCTGAGTGCCTATAAGCTCTGGGACAACTTGCTACATTGTCTCATTTGCTGTTCGAATCCCTTACAGAGAAACAAGTGATTAGACAACGCAGAACACAACACTCCCACATCTATCAGGATTCACAGTAACAAGACACACCCTTTCACTGTCACTCTTGTACTTGTAAGATTTGACAGAGACATGAAACATTTTAAAATATTTATTTTAAGTAATGTGGCGTAACGTGAGGTATATGTGCCACAACAAGAACAAGAATGTATGACAGAAATATAATATTATATCAGTTAGTCGATATGTCATAAACGGAGATGTCATCATAAACAGACAATGCAGAAAAGACTATACTGCCTAAGCTCCCTCCTGTTGCTAAAAATAAGTATTATTATATAATAAAGGGCCTCTGGGCTTTGTTTGCAGACTATATAATCTTGAATATAGATGGTAAATCTAAATTATAGGTGCTGTTTCGCTGGTGTCCCTGGAAACGTTTCTCTCCAAGTGTGTCTGCCACGTATTCGTGTATACCAATTGTATCACAGTATGGGTGTTCAACAACAACTGCATTGCTATGTTTTATACAGGTGGTAGGGCCTGTCCAGAGCAGACTTTGACCACAATGTTGAATTTAAAGTTCCGAAAGATGCTGAGAAGAAACACAGCTCTCCTGTGAAAAGTACGAACGAGGTATTTTGCAAAAAGAAAGCCTTGTTTTATCGTGTGCAAAAGCTGGATAATGGCTGCAGGGCTTATGTTAAGTTAGTGAAGTCGATAATGTCCTGAACGGCCAGGTCGCACCCTCTCCTTTGCCCGTTCTGTAGCAGTTAGGCAAAGAAAATGCAAAGATAAGCAGAGCCAAAAAGGAAAAAAACGGTGTTTTGATATGTAGAAATAATAAGGGGTCCCAGCGTGGGTGTAACAAAGTATATGCAATTCAAAAAAAAAAAAATTCTACAGAGACAATGAATGCATCCACATTGTTTTATTCACAATGGGACTAGGTATATTAAATATACTGAACATTGATTATTCTTTAATTTATGCATTGAACCAACGGTCTTATGTTTTGTGTATAGAAATTAACTTACCAATGCATTCTTGATAATTGGCTGATTTTACTGTCACAAATTCCCTTCCATCACACTATCCTCACCCAATCACTTCCTCCTCCCTCCTGGGGCACTGTACAACCGATTATGATATGTAATCAATGTTCAGTATATTTAATATACCTAGTCCCATTGTGAATAAAACAATGTGGATGCATTCATTGTCTCTGTAGAAAATTTTTTTTTTTTGAATTGCATATACTTTGTTACACCCACGCTGGGACCCCTTCTTCTCAGTACCTATATAACCCAGGTCCCAGTGACTATGTTTGGGTAAACCCCCCTATATATACACCATGTAGAAATAATAGGCAATAAAATCAGTTTCCCATGCGCACTAATGGAGATTCATCGAAATGCAACAATTCACAGGCACCGCGGAATGCAATCAGCTCCAAAAGGTCATCTGGACCTCTCCAAGCAAAGAGGGTCTCCATCCAATTGAGTAAGACGAAAAACCATACATGATCATCGTAATCTCGTGCAACCAGGAGCATGTCAGGGCAACCTGCTTAATATTCGATGATGCTGCGCTACAAATGGCATTGCACATGAGCGCACATACTCCATCTTCCCCTTATTGCATTATTAAACGCATCCATCAAGCATGTGTCTCCGGAACAGTCCTGGTCATGAGCAAGTAATGGACTCACCAACAGTTATAATCTAGGTCAGCGGTTGAAGAAGTGGAGAGGCAGACATCCAGGTCACTTTCAAAGGGGCACTGGAGACAGTAGAACACAGGTTGCACACATGTGAAATAGACATACCGGAAGTTTAGCCTATAGCTGATGCCAAGAGTCGCCAATGGCAAGCATCCAAAAAGTTGCAGCATTCGTTCACAGTACAGCCGCAAATGGCCTGGATGGGGCTCAACCACAGGATGTGCAGCCATTTCATAGTAGGAGCAGAATAACGAGCAGTGCGCAAACCAGCAAGAGCACCACGGAATAGCCCCCAACGGCGCTGGGAAAATTAGAATGAATAAAAGCTGGTATTACTCCAAAAATAGTCTGCAAAGAGATAACGAGGCCGGAGTCGACTAGTTTAAAAAAATGTAGTAGGCCTTCGGTTTCAGAAGCATTAAATATTTGGTGTATTCATTCTGCAGAATGTAGTGGGAGATTGGTATAGAGCAGTGACTCAATGTCACTTGGTGTTTTAGCCACCTGCTATTTGAAGGTCTCACAAGCTGATGTGAGTGGCAGCTCTTGTTGAAACAATAGCACTTTGAGTCAGCATATATTATTAATATCTGTTTTCAAAGTGGGAATGGAAGGTCATAGCAAACTACAATACCATGTGGGGGAGGACAAAAGACATTGGTGCTAGATGTAACACGCTGTGAAAGAGTTGCTAGATTCTGATATTCCTGATTCTTGCCCTTATGTGGTTATAATCAATAATATCCTGAGAAAGGCATAAGAATCATATCCATATTCAGTAATAGCCCATGCAGTCCAAAGCACAGCACGGCTACTCCCATCGACTCCTAGAAAGCACAACGCGTTCTTTAAACAAACCAAGCCTCCATTAGCCCGGGAAATCCCCCCTGCTTTTGTTTTGATTTGAACAAGAACTCCTGAAGTCCAGAAAGAACTGTTAGTTCTTAGTGACGTCTTATGTCCAACCTTATGTCAAACCCGGCACCTTCCAGGTATAAAAAAAACCAACAGTTGCCTTAAGCAAACACACAGTGGTTTGGAGCAGAGCGGCCATCTACTTGCCCGAGAGCCCAGCTGATGCGAGAGCCCACGGAAGCCGCCCCTCCCGTTTGACGCACTGAGAGAGACGCTGTCTTTTTCTCCAGCCGAGAAAATCCAGCTCCGGTGTTTCCAGCCTACCCTTGCGGGTTGCTGGGAGATCGAGTCCTGAGGAAAGAGATACCAGACCTCCCACATTCTATTACCAAGGTACGGAGCTGACTAAACCCGTAAGAGAATTCTTGATGCAGATTCTTGGCAAAACAATCTTAACCAACTTAACTTAAACTGCTGTATTAGGCTTAGGTTAGGTACACCGGGGTAGGCATAGTTAGAAGCACCAGTTGAGTACGTTAGTCAATGTTTTTATATATGTTTATATTTTATCCATTTTAAAGTATCATATGGCTAAGAAACCATATCAATGCTTTTACAGTATTATTTCATAATACTACTTTTACTGTACGCACTTTACTTTATGATAAGTATTGCAATTGTGGCAATTAATTTCTCTTGCATGAGAAAGAAGACTGCTCACTAAATAACACCATTTATTGAAAATGCCCGTCTCTCTATTTCTCTGCACTCTGGTGAAACTAAGTATGCACGGTTGACTGAAATAGCTGCCTATTGTTTTTACACAACTCTAGAGATACACTCTTATTCTGAGGGAGCAAAGTTGTCATGTTTATACGGTTGTCAGAAACTGAATCCCTTCTTGTCTGAGTCAGGGAAGTTCATACCTCCCTATTCATTCAAGAAAGTTTCTAGTGACCTCTGAGCTAGCTGGTGCAAACCTAAATTAAGTTTAACATAGTCAGTAGAGACCTAGATGACCTCAGTCCTACGTCTACACTGCTGTTTATGTTATTCCAATGCGCAGAGCATATTGGGAAAATAGGAACGACACTACACTATATGCGGGACGCATGCTCGTAAGCCATAGCAGTTGTGGTTATTTCGGAAAAGATAACTGCTGTTCGAAAGCTCAATGTGCGTGGGAATAACGGTAGGCCCTGGAGTCTGTGAATTTTAATGTGTTTACAAACTAAAGAATGTTGTACGGAAGAAACACAGTGATTCCCTGTTAGGAAAAGTTATTCATCTTCATGCTCACAGCGAAATGCAAAAGCAATTAATACAATTCACAAATAAAAGTACTTCCAAGGAACTTAAATGTAGCAACGGGGTAATTTTCTTGCACTGAAGGATGCACTAGCTATACACACATCCAATCAATCGGACATTACCAACGCAAACATGCAATCACCCAGGTGCTACTCCTGCACTCAATTATTCACTCAGGTCGTATGTATTGACTCATTATTTCCCTGAAGCTAAATCTATGCATGATACCATCGCTTCCATAAAAATCTGTGTAAAACATTTTTAAACAAAAGAATAACTTCTTTATTACTATTGTACTTAGTAATAAAGCTCTATGTCAAAAAGTATATTAATTCATTCTAAAAATGTGTTTTGGAGTGATATTTCTATATAACGGATCTGCATATCCATCGTGTAAGTTTGCGTACGGTGTGGAACCCTTTTATTTTAGTGGTGTAGCTAGAGGGCGGGGTGAAAATGGTCTCCAGCACTCCCCCCCACAACGCCCCCCTCAACTTGTATACTATCAATAGTAATTATACACAGTTTAATTTATTAAAAAATTGTTTAAAAAAATAAGTAAACCTTTTTTTCTAAAAAAAAAAATAATTTCAAAATTCTGTAATATAATATCACACTGTACAAAATTGCAAACAAGAAAACAATGATAATTCAAAGAAATAATAATATAAATGTTAGCTCAGCTATGTTATATATTTTTTTAACTGCTTATAAATATTGAATTTTTTAAAAAAATATTTAAAAAATGATAGACGAAAAATAAAAAAAAACATATTTTAATAAAAAATCTTTTTAAAGAATTGGTAGAAAATCATACATAAAACCATAGGTTTTCAGGGATGTTACAATTAGGAATTTGCAGTTAAAAAGCCTTAGAAATTCACTGAAAAAAACATAGAGTTCAAACTATAGGTTTCAGGGACGTTATAGTTAGGAATTAGCATTTACAAAACCTTAGAAATTCACTGAAAAAAACACAGATTTTAGGGACGTTATAGTTACGCTGACATTTCAGTAACACAAAACCAGAGAAATTCGTCCGTTATAGTTAGCTAAGCTAACTATAACTCGCGCCCGCAATGCACTGCTGATGATGTCACATATTACATCACTCATGACATTGCCAGTGACATCACTGATGGCATCACTGATGACATCATACACTTAATATCTGATGCACCTCCTAACACCTTGATATAGCCTTTGATACAACGACTCTAAAATGTAGACTACCATTGTCGAAACCATGCACACATCAATACCAGCTAGTACACACCCACTCATTGATTCATATGTTTACACACACATCCACTCACTAACCCATACTGTCACTCATTCATGCAGTCACTAATCAATACAGCCACTGATATATGCATTCATATACCATACAGACAGTTACACACCACCACTCACCCATAACGTTACTCCCACGCCTAGTCATTCATCGAAAGAATCAATAACACTGCCATTTACTCACCTATGCAGTTATATGCACACCACCTCACTTATTCATACAGATACTAAGACATAATTACTATCTTATACAATCACTGACACAAGCACACACTCATCCATACAGCCACTCTCACAATCACTCTCTCACATATAGTCACTTATATACTGCAACACTCAAATATACTGCCTTTCACTTATCTAGTCACTACTACACATATCACTGAGACAGAGACACAGCTATATGCACACTCACTAACCCATACAGCCCCTCGCAGATACAGCCATGAAGCCATACACCCAGCATATCACCCACTGACACATCCATGCAGGGAGTCACACACTCCTCCACCCACCCTCACAGATATTTCTGTACTCATACAGGTACTCAGACAACCAATCAATAACCCATATACATAATCATATAGCTACTCACCAACCCATGCAGCCACTTACACACCAACTGACAGACTGATACAGACATACACACAGATTAGTCATTCAGCCATGCTTTCACTAAGACATGTTTAATCACTTACTTATACAGTCACTCATGCAACCTTTAACCCCTTCCCTGCAGGGCTAATTCCCCCGATGTGCTGGGGGGCACGCACAGCGCCCTGGTGCTCATGACGAGCTCAGCTCGTCATGAGCCACGGTGGCCGTGTGCTCATGACGAGCTGAGCTTGTCACGGCCACACCCGTTTCTTTAGAACGCTCAGCACAGCGGGGGGAATTAGCCCTGTGTGCGAGCGTTGCAGCCGTTATGACGAGCTCAGCTTGTCATGAGCACCCGGCCACCGTGGCTCATGACGAGCTCAGCTCGTCATGAGCATGGGAGGGGTTAAATCATCCATTCAGACTCTCATACACCCATTTATTCTTCAATACACTTTGGTGTGTATATATAAATATAATAATCTTAAACTTTTTAGAAATACTCAATCACTTGATGATGTCATCAGTGATGTCATTTGAGAAGTCATCAGTGATGACATAAGTGATATCACTGACCTCGTCATGAGTGATGTAATATGTGATGTCAATAGTAGTGCTTGCGGGGGCGCAAGTTATAGTTAGCTCAGCTAACTATAACAGCTACAGTTACCAGCATGCTCTCACTGGAGAGAGAATGCAAATAATGGACAAAGATGGCTGTGGTTAATGCGCCATTTCCTGTTTGTCACCCCATGAGGAAGGAGCCTGTGGCTTTGAAACGCGTAGGGGATTGTGGTTTAAAAAGCCGTGATGTGCATCCTTCTGCAAATAAAGGGTTAGAAACTCACATTTCCGCAGAGTGCGTCCTTTATCCAGAGGCAACCTTGGGAGATGTGTTAAGCGGCTGCCTCAGCTGCGTAGGATGAACCACCTGTTTGGAATGTGGTAATAGGTCTGAAGGCTGTCATTGCACGAGCAAAATCGGCGCAGGAAGGTAATGCCATAAGAAGGGTGCGCATCACACCTGAAGCCCGCTGGAGGGCAGTAAAAGAAGTAATTTATGAGGCAAAGAAATTGCGGGGAAATGGACTGACTCCACTGAGGGAGAAGAACCGGACTACAGTTACCAGCATGTTCTCACTGGAGAGAGAATGCAAATAATGGACAAAGAGCCTGTGGCTTTGAAACGCGTAGGGGATTGTGGTTTAAAAAGCCGTGATGTGCATCCTTCTGCAAATAAAGGGTTAGAAACTCACCCTTCCGCAGAGTGCGTCCTTTATCCAGAGGCAACCTTGGGAGATATATATATATATATATATGTATATATATATATATTTGTCTCTCCACTCTCGTACGTCCGCCGAAAGAGAAACAAGAGCCAAGATTCTTCAAGCATGAAAGTTTATTCAAATAAACTTGAAACAAGCAAAAACGCCCGACGCGTTTCGGTGCAGACGCACCTTGGTCAGGGGTAAGAAACGTTTGTTCAATCACACAACATATAGTGCGAAATTCATCAAAATAAAGGTAGGACTACTTATCCACATGTCAAGAGAAATTGATCTCCATCTTGGAATGGTCGAGTGAAATGCATTACTAGCAACAATCACCACATTGTTTCATGAAAGAAACCAATTCATGATGTAAAAAGTATTTTAGATGAAATAATCAAATCGCCATTAATCAAACCAACATTAATTGTGGGTAGTTGGCTAATATATAATCATATTAACAATACCTAGAAGGTGTTGAATTTTTTCCGATCTGTCAGGAACGGCTGCAAAAAGACGGAACGAGTTTGTTAAGCTACTATATTTGTTTAAGGCTCAATGGGCACAAGCTTCAATTGCACAACAATCAAAGCTTAAAGTTCTTGTTCATGGCAAGTTTCATTTATTCACCGACGCACAAGAGCTGCTCAAGACAATTTCTGTCGGAAATTAATGGTGTAGTTATTTTTTCATTTAGTCCGATTTGAAGACTTTAGGATTAACAGAATCTTCTGTTTTAAAACATTTACTCTCAGGGGGCTTTCTTTCTTTCGTTGAGGCGGAGGGAGATCACTTTGAGGTGTAATATCAGGGCACCTGAATGTGCTGGCGGGATGGAATATGTGGACAGCGGGAACATCTACATTTCCTTAGGGGTGGTGGGTGTTTGTATTTCTTTTTTGAGGGAGGGTTAGGGTGGTTTGGGGTGTATTGAAAAATGAGCAGGTGCTATACGGAACTCGTGAAATGGTGGGGGAATTTGTTGAGAATAGAATTGCAGTATGTGGAGCTTTTTGATCTCTTTTTTTCATATTTCACAAAAAATTAGTTTATTCAGTAATTGTCGAATTCTTTCTGTGATTGTAAATGGTATTTTGAACAAACGTAAATAAGGGGGCTTGAACAGGTGGTTAGTTACTTTAAAACCTCAAATTCTTTTTCTACAGGAAATTCATTTGAAATCTAATACTCCAAAATGTTATATCCCTGGAATGTTTTCAAGGTTGTTTTTTTTTGCTTCTGCTGGGTTCGCAGAGCGGGGGATGGCAATTTATTTATTTTGTGAATTTGATTGGGCATTTCTTCAGGAACAAAGAGATCCTCAAGGGAGATGAATATGGTACAAGTGTCACTAAATATCCAGATTTTAAGCATTGTAAATTTTTATGGGCCAATATATGACGATGAATCAGCACTACGCTCACTTTATAAACTATTGATAGGGGTTACGGGTCAAATTGTTCTGGGAGACGATTTTAATTATATTCAGGATTTGAAAATGGATACCTCCAACAGAGGGAAAAAACTATTGAAACCTAAAACAAAGTAGCTCTTTGATGCTTTGATAGACGATCTTCAGTTATTTGATGCATGGCGAGTTTTAAATCGAACTGATCGTAAATATACTTGCTTTTCACGTCAAAATCAAACTGCATCTCGTATAGATTTTCTATTGCTATCACGCTCCATGAGTTTTAAAGAGGCAGATATTGACTGTTATGTGTATGTATAGAACTGGGTCTTGCCAAAAGGTTTAGGTCCAAGTGGCAGATGGACCGACTTCTTTTGCAAGATCCAGTATGGATTGACAAATTTAGAGACTGGATAATAGAGTATTTTCTTTTTAATGAAGGGACTGCTGATATTATTATTATTATTATTATTAAATTTTATAAAGCGCGTAGTCACCCGTAAGTATCCCAGCGCTAAGATCTGTTAACAGTTTGGGGGGGTTTTAAGGCGGCAGCTCGTGGGAGGATGATTGCCACTATCGCCAAGAAAACAAGGGAACGTCTTGATAAGATAGCACAACTTCAGCAGTCATTAATTAATGCTGCTAATCCGGTGGACTCTTCAAATCGGACCCTGCTGGAACAGGCTAGGAAGGCTTTAAGAGATTTCTTTTTTTTAGAAGAAATAAATAGCTCTCAGACTTACTCTCAGAATGTTTATGAAGAGAGCCAAATGGAGGGTAAGATGCTTGCTTGGTCAACTCGGGCTCGACAAGAATCCACCTGTATTGTTGAAATATTAAATTATCAATCTAATTCAATAGTTACTGATAGAGCAGATATCTCTCGAATATTTCTCAATCATTATCAACAAATTTACACCACCAATTATTCGGTTGATAAAGAGCTAATTGAGGGCTATTTTGATTCACTTCAAGTCCCTAAATTATCACACAATTTAGTGACAATGTTGCAAATGCAAATAACTGGAGCTGAGATAGAGGCAGTGATAAAATCTCTGGCAGGAGCAAAAGCTTGTGGTGAGGATGGGCTCCCAAGTGAATTATATAAATGCTTTATGAAAGATTTGACCCCTTTTTTGGTAAAGGTATTTGATTATATTAAAATGGGCGGAGTAGTACCTTTGGAATTTAAAAAAGCGATAGTAGTTAGCTTCGTGAAAAAGGCAAACCGTCTAATAATTGGAACTCCTACCGTCCAATTAGCTAATTGAACACAGATTATAATTTTTTTTTGAAGATTTGGGCCCTGCGTCTGACCCCTGCAGCTAAGGAAGTGATTCATGGGGATCAAACTGGGTTTATCGCAGGCAGAATGATGTAAACTAATACCCACTTTTTGACCAAAGCTCTTGATTTCTTTAATGTGAATAAAACCCCTGCTTGTTTTGTGATGGTAGACTGAGAAAAGGCCTTTGATTTAGTTAATTGGGATTCATTATTTTATGCACTGTTTAGATTTGGCTTTCCACCATTTGAAATAGCTATGATCAAAAAATTTTATCAGGGGGCACAGGCTCAGATTATAATTAATGGGGATCAAGCCGGCCTAATAAAGATAAATCGGGGAACTAGGCAAGGCTGCCCTTTATCACCTCTTTTGTTCACTTTTTTTATTGAACCCCTTGCGATCAGCATATGCACGAAAAGCAATATTAGAGCCCCTATTGATGGGATGGCAAAACTAAAACTTTTCGCGGATGACACTATTTTATGTTTAGATCTGGAAAAATTTAATATACAGTCTACATTGGTGGAATTTTGGAAGTTTGAACAAATAGGGGGCTATAAAATAAATTCTTCTAAAACAGAGATTTTGATGCTAAATATTGGGTTGACATGTCTGCCGGAAGAATTAAAATACTAGGCAATGAAAACTGATCCTGTCAGATATTTGGGAATGTATGTTACAGCTCAATACAGGGATTCTTTTAAGAATAATTATGAAACGACCAGTATTAAGATTTCAAATCTTTTGAATAAATGGTCTAAACTCCCCCTGACGTTGATAGGACGAGTAGCATTAATTAAGATGTCTATTTTACTCCTTTTGATTTTTTTGTTGACAAATATCCTGATTAAAGTAAACGTTAACTTTTTAAACAAATTGATGTTATGATTAGAGCTTTTGTGTGGAATAGAAAGATTGCTAGAGTGAAGCTCCCAATTCTGCAATTAGACACTAATTTGGGGGGGCTTGCACTCCCGCATATTCGATTATACTATGAAGCAGCACTATTTGATTATAAAGCATGTTTGTTATCTAAACCCTATCAGTCAGATAATTTTTTCATCAGCAAGATGATCCAAGAGGCCGGAACACAACTTCCGACTTAAAGACTTCAAAATTTCCCCAAAAACTCGCTATAAGACACTAGTAGACTTCTCAAATCGTTTATGTATGGTTTTCAAACAAAAATATTTTTCTGGCTTTTTTCCACTTAAATTAACTGAGTGTCATGATTTAGGATTATATATTTACTCTGCTCAACTGAAAAAATGGAATGACTCCGGTTTAGGAGTCCTGAGTTATTTAGGTATTCATGGCAGGGTAATTACTTGGGAGGAAGCCCAGGCTAGATGCTTTTTTTGAATTTATTCAAATTATAATTTAAAAAAAAGTATAATGTTATTTATAGCATACCCCCTGGCAAAATTGCTTTTGCACTTTAAGTTGCGAGATTAACCATAATGGGAAACTGGTACCATATACTGAATCATCAGGTTGAATCTCCTTTGGTATTAAAGATGCTGGAGAAAGTTGAAGCACATTCACAATGTGTTTTTTCCTATCAGGAATGGCAAAGGATCTCATCTTTAGGTAATAAGGTTTTAAGAGCTGCTAATTATAAGAGAATGGCATTCTTTGCCAACTGGATGGTGTATTACACTCCAGAAGCACTAAATCAAATCTATCCAGAGGTGCTTAATAGTTGCTTTCATTGTGGTACTTTAGCAGCAGGGGGATGGCATCATATTTTCTTTTCCTGCCCAAAGTTACAAGTTTTTTAGGAACAAATATTTGTATATTTTAGTGGTGCGATAGGGAAAACTTATAAACCTTCACCAGAAGCAGTTATGTTTGGTATAGGTAGCAAGGAGATGATACTTTCTGAATCCCAGGGGCGCTTTCTTGCTATCACGATGTTAGTTGCTCGTTCATTGATCTTACAAAACTGGAGATCAGGGACAATACCTTTGTTTGAGAAATCGATGAGTAAAATGAAACAAACAAAATGTTTTGAAGAGGCCTATGCTAAGTGGGTGGGGCAATAAAGAAATTTTCAAGGATCTGGGATCAATTCTGCTGATTGTGGATTGTTATTCATTTTCTGTGGATCCTATGTGTTTAATTGGGATGGGATCTGCTTTTAGTGTAATATGCTTTTTTTCTTTTTCTTTTCCTCGTGGTTTCTCTTATAATGTGTAAAGAATGGATGTTTCCGCAATTGATCAGTCCTATAATTCAATTTGCCAATAATGTCCTTGTACAATTCTGCCCCAGTGGGCTAAGATCCACACAATTCATCTATTTAGAACACATTGTTTTTTGTTTTTTTTTTTACATTTTTAAAACCTTTATTATAGTAAAGCACACAGCTATTCAGCCTAACATCCCGGAGGCAAGGCAGCATGGTGTCAGAAGAAGTAGTGTGCAAATCGATTCATATCAGGACAATGCAGGTTGTTTTTTATTTTATATAGAAATAAGAACCTAAACAGAGGCGCCCTAGGGCGCAGAAGAAAGGCAATGGAGAAGGAGAAGTGCTTATGAGTCAGTAGGAGGCGTCAGAGGTCAGGTAAGATTTAGAAAAGAACGTAAGTAGGATGTAGGAAGGGGGGGGGGAGGAAGGAACAGGAGAATTACAACACTAGTAGCATAGCTGGTGTCGTCGGCTATGGCGACAGGTGTTCGTCGCGAGGAATCGGCTCTGGTGGCAGGCACAAGTCACCTCTGTATGCATTCCATGCCCCCCACACCTTATTCCATGTCTGAGGCCGCCCCCTGGCAGTATAAACAGTCTTCTCACGCAGCATACACCAATCCATGTTGGCCTTCCATTGTACCACCAGGGGGGCCGTGTTGGATCCCCATTTCTGCGCTATGTCCCTCTTAGCGACCATGTTGCCCAATGTAGCCCAACGAGTCTGCGCCGTGTTGTAGTCATTCGGCTCCCAAACATTGAGGAGGCACCTACGCGCCTCTGCTGCCAACTCAACTCCTGTCACCTCCCTCATCACTCGATGTACTCTCTCCCAGTAAGGGGCAATAACGGGGCACTCCCATATTATATGCATGAAAGTAGCAAGGGCTCCGCAGCCACGACGGCAAAAGCCATCAGGCGAGAAGCCCATACGCACAAGCCGGGGACCGGTAACATACACCCGGTGGAGGATTTTAAACTGCACCAGCCGCAAACGCGAGGAAATGGCGGCCTCCTTAGGGGAGGACACAGCACTCTGCCAGTCCCCGTCGTCCAGCTCCAGGCCATCGGCTACCCACTGTTCCCGCAAGCGCTGGAGGAGGTCGATTCTAACATTAATCAGCTTCTTGTAGGACAGAGAGATGGTGCTATCCGGCATATGCCCGTCCAGGACTCTGTCCTCCAAGGGGGAGCTTTCGGGGATGTCGCCCTCCTCCGGTCCAGCGGTAGTTATCGCATGCTTGAGTTGGGCATAACGGAAAAACTCCGTGCCACCCAGTCGGTATTCCGCCTGTAGTTGCGGAAAAGTCTTAACTTCCCCCCTGGCCAGCATGTCCTCCACTCTCGAAATGCCTATGAGGTCCCATTTGTCGAAACCCTTGGTATGCCAGAGCTTGCCTAAGATATCAGAATCATATAGAGGGGTGAATTTCGTCAGTCTGCCCTGCCAGCCCTGTATCTTATTGATCGTTCGCCACGTTTGTACCGCCGCCTTGGTCGGGCCTGTGAGGCGCCGATCAAAGGATTTAGAATAAAGGGCGCGGTAGTAGTTGCCCCCTTGCAATAGCCATCTATCCATAGCATAGCCCGGGCTGTCCACAGGACCGTAGAGGCCATGGTTAATAGCGGTAACTTGAGAGGACCAGTAGTACCTTCGCACATCTGGTAGCGCAATGCCCCCATCATACCACGGCAACGTAAGCTTCTGGACAGCGACGCAGGGCCGACCATCCCAAAGCAGGGTGCGCTGCAGGCTCTCAACCTCCCTAAAGTAACGAGCCGGAACAAGGTCCTGGGTGTTCTGCAAGGCATATAGGAACCTGGGCAGGGACATCATTTTAAATAGTGCCGCCCCGCCCAGGAGAGAGAGGGGGAGCTTGCGCCAACCCTCCACATCCCTCCGCAATCGTTGGAGCGGAGGGAGTAAGTTGTGGTCATACCTCGCCTTGGGATTATTCGATATATAGATCCCCAGGTACTTGAAGCCTTGCCCGGCCAGTTGTATGTTGCAACCTCTGGGGAGGCGCGGCGTGTCACCCTTGAGGATGTAAAGGGAGGATTTGGCCCAATTAATAATCAGGCCAGAATAGCGCCCAAACAACCTGAGCACGTCACACGCCACAATAAGCGACTTACAGGGGGAGGTGAGGTAAAGCAGGATGTCGTCCGCATACAGGGAGACCCTGTCCTCGAAGTCCGGGGACCAGGCGATCCCATGTAAGTCAGGGTGCGAGCGTAGCATAGCCGCGAGTGGCTCCAGGGCCAACGCAAACAGGAGTGGAGACAAGGGGCAACCCTGTCTGGTACCACGATGGAGAGCGAAAGGAGCAGACATGCGGCCGTTAACTGTGACAGCGGCCAGAGGGCAAGCATAAAGAAGTTGCACCCAGCCCAGGAAGCCCGGTCCAAACCCAAGCTTTGTTAGTACCGCCCATAGGTAGCTCCACTCTAGGGAATCAAAGGCCATCGTGGCATCAAGGGAGGCAAGTACCGCCGGTTCCGTAAGGGCGTGAGCTCTGGCCATGACCCCATGCAGGCGTCTCAGGTTGAGGGCAGTGTTGCGGCGGGGAATAAAACCGGATTGGTCCGGGTGTACCAAGTCGCTGATAACCCCGACCAGCCGATTAGCCAGTAGTTTAGCCAGGATCTTGGGCTCCGCGTTAAGGAGAGAAATGGGGCGGTAGGATCTACAAACATCCCGCTGCTTGCCTTCCTTATGGATGACCACTATGGTGGCCAGCCGCTGGTCCAAGGGAAGGACACCCTCTTCACGGGCCCGGAGGAACATACCCCTCAAATAAGGAGAGATCACATCCGGCCGGATCTTGTACAACTCAACCGGTATGCCATTGGGGCCGGTAGCTTTACCCGCTCGCAGGGCGCGGATCGCCAAAGCAATCTCGTCCGCGGTGATATCCCGGTCCATATCGACTCTTTCCTCTTCCGAAAGACAAGGGAGGTCAATCGCCGAGAGGAACTCAGCTGAATCGGCCTCGGAACGATCCGAGCCGGCTGTATAAACACCCCGAAAATAGTCAGCAAAAGACTCGGCAATGGCACTCGGATCTGTAACCACCACTCCATCCTCGCCCAGGATTTCCGGGACCACCCGGCTTGCCATCTCCCGCCTGTCCAACCAGGCCAGCAATTTACCGGCCTTATCACCGACATCATAAATGCGGCCCTGCTGCTCCTTGGCCAAAACCAGGGCAGCATTCGTAGCGAGATCATGATACTCCGACTGTTTCAGGGAGAGTTCGTGTAGGAGAGAAGGGTCAGGCTCAGGCCCCAATCGGGACTCGAGATCCAAGACTTCCTCTTCAACATGCAGAAGGTCGGCATCACGAGCTCGCTTAGCCTCTGCAATGAGAGCTAGAGCTTCACCCCGCAACACAGTCTTGAATGCCTCCCACAGGGTGACCGCCGAGCCAACGGAGCCCACATTTTCAGTGAAATATAGGTCGATGACCTTAGCCAGGAGTGCTCGTGTTTTATGGTTGCGGAAGTACCAAGGATTCACCGCTGCCGGACAGCTGGACAGGGCGACACCAAAGTCGAAGGAGACCCACAACGGCGAGTGATCAGAGACGCCCCTCGCCAGAAAACGGGCCTCGGAAACGGCAGGCGATTGCGCCGCCAGGGTGAGAACATAATCTATACGGGAAAGGCTCCCATGGCCACCGGAAAGGAACGAAAACTGGCGGAGCGCAGGATGCAGTAGCCGCCAACAATCCACCAAACCCATAGAGTCAAGGAAGGTCGGCAGCCACATTTGGGAGCCCAGGAGGTCCCTCGGCGGCTGACGATCAAGGGTGCCAGAGCAGACTGAGTTGAAATCGCCCCCCAGGATCAATAGGCCCGAAGGCAGGGACAAGATGGCGCCACCAAGGTCCTGGAAGGTGCTAGATTGGAGGCCTGGGGGAACATAAACCGAAAGCAGCGCTAAGGAACGCCCCTCCCATCTCCCCGCCACAGCTGCGTAGCGTCCTCTGTCATCAAGCAGTGTGACGTCTATTTCGAGAGGAAGGGACGCACGCACAAGGATGCCCGCCCCCCGGGAACCCGAGGAGAACCCAGAGTGGGCAACCATTTTGTAACCCTTACGATTGAGGGCCCTACAGGAGTTTCCCACCAAGTGCGTTTCTTGCAAAAGCACAACATCAGGCATGTGCCTCTTTATCAATTGAATTACCACCCCTCTCTTAACCCGGTCACCTAGTCCATTGACATTCCAGCTAAGTACTTTCAATTTCCTACCCCCCATCATCCAGCAACCCGCCCCACCCGAATACAACCAACTCAATTATCAATTGCACAGTAAAACACACAGTCCATTGCCTCAAGAAAGAAATAGAGAAAGAACAAACAAACAATAAAACTTGCATAGTTGCACCCCCCACCCTGCACCCCTGCATATGACTAAAAAGCCCCCCCAACCAGCAGTGTGCCTGTCGCCCCATAACTACTCTACAAGAAGACACCCAGAGGAGTGAGGAATCTCCGCGAACACCCCCCGCCACCCTTCATGTACTGACAGGAAAGGTAATACGGCAATCAAACGCTACATTCGATAGTCAATCGAGGCAAATATAACAGACGAGGAATCACCCACTATAGAGCCAAGTCTCATAGGTCCGGACCGCCAGCAGCGCCACCTTCATGGTCCTCCTGCGCGTCTCGGCGCGTCGATAAAGTGTCCAGCCAGTCACTTACATTCTCAGCAAAGTCAAAGAAAAGGGCACGACCCTCGTGCTCGATCCGGAGCTTGGCAGGGAACATCATGGAATACTTGAACCCCAGGTCCCGCAGTCTTCGCTTCACCCCTGCGTAGCTCTGGCGTTGTCGCTGAACCGTCCTGCTGAAGTCCGGATAGAAATGGACATCGGCATTCTGGAATTTAAGCGGTCCATGTCGTCTGGAAGCCTGCAGGACAGCGTCTCTGTCACGGAAATTGAGCAGCCGGGCTACGATGGGTCTGGGTGCCACGCCCGACTTCGGCGGGCCACCCGGCACTCGGTGGGCTCGCTCCACCGAGAAAAAGTTGCTGAGTCCAGGCGGCGCCAGATGAGTCTTGATCAGGTCTTCTACGAGGAGGTCCGTAGCTGCCTCCTCCGAACCCTCCGGTACACCGACAATGCGGACGTTCTGCCGCCTGGCACGGCTCTCAAAGTCATCCAGCCGCCTTGCGAATTGCTCCGCCGTTCTCTGCAGGTTCCGGACTTCAGTTTGTAAGTCCGAGACGTCTCCCGTCAGACTGGACGTCTTGATGTCCAAATTCTTGACTCGATCATTAGTTTTACCCAAGTCGGCTCTAATGAGAGTCAGATCGACGGCCATGCCATCCACCTTATGCGTAAGGACTTCATGCTGCTGCTGCATATCCGCCCGGAAACTTGTAATGGCCCCCATAATGTCACTCAAAGTGGGCTCAGAGCCGGCCGGCGAGCCCGAGTGCGGGGTGTCCTTGGTAGAGGGCCCAGTAACAGGCGATGTCTTTAGTTGGGTATAGCGCTCAATCCTGTTCTGTTGTTGCTGTGATTTGCCGCGGACGCCTCTGTTCGATGTCTTATCGGGGTCCCCTTTGCCCGCCATATTAGGTCCAAAGAACAAAGGGCTATGCCAGGCAAGTCCGGGCCCAGGGACCCGGAGATTCGTCCGGGACAGACTGTAGAATGCCGTCACAGGGCCGCTCCGCTGTCCAGTTCACCTCGCCGTTGGTGAAAGCAGGCGGGTACTCCGCAGATCGGTCGTGCGTAGTGGTGAAGTCCGGAGAGACAATGGCACTGCACTGGCACGGAGTCCCACTCGACGTAGCTCAGCGTAGGAGACACCGATTCGGGATCTGAAAACGGTTCTCGCCTCAGTAGACCATCGGCAACAAATATCCACCCACGTGGATCAGGATTACGGGCAGGATGATTGCGGAGGATCGGAAGGTCCGCGGAGCTCCGAGCTTACGCGGCCATCTTGGTTGCCCGCGAAGCTCCTCCTAGAACACATTGTTGATTGCATTGTGTTCTAATCAAAAAAATGTCTGTAGCATCCTGTCAGCTCACTTAAAAATGTCACATTGGTGTTACACGATCTGATGCATTTCTTCAACCTGACAAGCTGATAATTCTGTCTCCTACAAAAAATTTAAATAGTGCAATAAATATTTGTTCAAAATATAGAAAAACAAACAAACAAAGCTTCCAAATTACATATTACATGCACAATAGAATAAATCAGGCCTATTTTCATACCGCAATACACTAGGATAATCTGAACCCAAATGGACCCACATCTCCTCATCCTTGTTTAATCCCTTTGGATGTGCTGTATCGTATTTCATGATAAATTTGGACACCTCAGTTCCTTCACTCTGTTTCCTCCTTTTTCAGATTTAGGAATTATGTCCAAAACACAAAATTGCAACAAATCGGTGTTTTTACAGTGGAACTCTTTGAAGTGTCTTGACACCGGGTATTGTTTATCCTCTTTATCAATTGCCCTCATGTGTTCCATAATACGTTTTTTTACTGGATGGATAGTACTTCCTATATATACAAGTGAGCAAGGGCAACTCAAAGCATATATGCAAAAGTCAGATTTACAGGTGAGATGCTTAGTTATCTCAAACGCTTTCTGTTCTTTGGATAATACTAATTCCAAACGTTTGGAACTGTTCCTGCACGCTTTACAAGATCTGCAGGTATAAAAACCTTGTACTGGATTGGGATCTCCCTCATCTTTTAGTGTATTACTGCACAGAACATCTTTTAATGCTGTACGTTTTCTGTACGTTATTTGTTGTTGAGTACCTATGTGTTTGCACAATGCTGAATCAGTTTTAAGCACATGCCAAAATTTGCTTGAACTTCTTCTAATCTCCCACGCTCTATTGTTGTAGGTAGTTTTGTATTTTAAAGGTTCTTCAACATTTTTATCCTTTTCTTTCACTTTGAGTGTATCTGCTCTATCAATGGTCAATACTTTTTCACAGGCTTGTTTGACCGTTTTTAGCCTCTTGCCAAAAATCTTTCAGACATGTGTTCTACTTCCAGTTTGAAGGTCTGGTCTGAGCTATAGTTCCTTTTGGCCCGCAAAAGCTCGCCATAAGGTATGCTGTTGATCAGGTTTTTTGGATGACAGCTCCTAGCGTGGAGCAGGCTGTTGCCTGCCGTTGATTTGCGAAACAGTCTGCTGGTTAATTTGTTTTCCAGTACATCAATTTTCACATCCAAGAATTCAATACTTTCCTGGTGTACTGCAGTGGTAAACTTCAAGTTATATTGACAACTGTTTAGTGTGTCCACGAACGGTGACAGACTCCAAAGGGCCCAAAATGCAGCGGCCCGTATTTTGTTTGCTCTGCTCAAACACTGTCACACGTCTCACATTCTGCGGCGTTTACACTGGCTTCCGGTGACACAACGCATTCAATTTAAGGCCCTCTGCCTACTTCATAAAATCCTCCATTGCTCTGGTCCCCCAATCTTGCAGAGTTTTTGTTCCTCTTATGTTCCCACACGTGCCCTCCGTTCAGCGGACCTCCATCTTGCCTGTACCATTAAAATCAGAAGGAGAAGGAGCAGAGCCGTTCCTTCAGGTATTTGGCTCCGAAACTGTGGAATTCGATCCCCCCGGAGGTGCGTGCTACAAACAACTACCTGTCATTTAGAAAGCAAATTAAAACGTGGCTGTTTCCTTCTACCTAAAGTATTCAAGTAACGCTACATGTCCTCTCTTGGGGCCAAGCTGCTTTGCTTCAAACTGTCTGCAAGCGCTGGGACGGCCCGTTGCTGGGGTAGCCATGCGCTATACAAGCTTTTTTAACATTAACATTAACGGTGCTGCCTCCAATTCAGTTCCTTTCCAGACACAAAACACATCATCCATGTACCTTACCCAGAGGATCACATTATGGGTAAAGGCCACAATGTTACTGGCCACCTGCTCCTCCCACCAACCCAGGTAAAGACCCGCGTAACTGGGGGCGTATCAAATTCCCATTGTGGTCCCCCGGGTTTGGCAATAGATGACATGATTAAACAGAAAGTAGTTATTGGTCAAGCAAGTGTTCATCATAGCGAGCCACATTTCAGTGTGTTTAAAATAAACTACATCTCTCTGTTGTAAAAAATGTTGATTCGCTGCGAGTGTGTGGTATACAGGTATACAAGCTATTGACATCTAATGTCATTAGCAACATTCCCTCAGTCCAGTTAACTTTCTCAATCACCGATAGGATATCCCTAGTGTCTTGAATAAAAGACAGTAGTGCCTGTACAAATGGGCGTAAACAAAATCAATGTAATTTGATGTGTTTTCATATGTACTGCCAATTGAAGACACAATCGGACTCCCTGGTGGTACTCGGTTGTCCTTGTGTATTTTCGGCAATAAGTACATTACCGGCAATTTCGGATGATCACATTTAAGATACATGTATTCATCCTCTGATAATAGTTTTTCATTTCTCCACCTTAACAATTGAGAAGAAAATATCTCATTACTTTTTTCATAATTGAGTCCATTGCTCACATGATAACTTTCTACATCTTCCATTTGTCGTTTGCCCTCATCTAAATACATTTGCCTCTGCCAAATAACAATGTTCCCACCCTTGTCAGATTGTTTTATAACTATCTTTCTATTTTCCTGCAGTTCTTTAACTGCTGTAGATTGTTTAAGGGTTAGATTGCTGCATGGTTTAACAGTACATTTGCCTAGTTTCTTGAAGTCAGAAATCACAACCTTCTCAAAAACCTCAATTGCCTCATTGTGGATGTGGGGCATACATTTAGATTTAGGCCAGAAATGACTACCACTCATCCTCACAATATCCAACATTTCATCAGTTGCCAACTCTGAAATAGTATCAACATTCTCCACCCCACTTTTCAAAGATGTCATGGTTTTTAACAAATCAATATCACCAATAGGTAAATGACTACTGCTGGTGGGAGGTATAACATTAATCTCTCTGAATTTAGTGTCAAACCGTTTTTTCAACTTCAATTTTCTAACGAAATGGAATAGGTCATTCTGCCTTGTGTATAGTTGAACTTGCCGGTGGGACAAAATGTTAGCCCTAACGATAAAACATCTATTTGGTCTAGAGTTAAGTGAATATTGGAAAGATTGACCACTGTGAGTGTGTCCTTCATTTTGTAGCTGTCTTGCCTCTTGTTGTCATTCACATATAGGCGTCCAATGATCTCTGCTTCTTTGCGCCTTTTCTGCTTCCTTCTCTGGCACTGCGACCTCGATTTGGCGTGTCTTGTGGTCCTGGGATTGCTGAACCCTGTCTGCCTTGGACCATTAGTGAGAATTCCTTTAAAATTTTGGTTTTTACTCCTTCTTGTTCTTTTTCTTTTTCATTCTGGGCTACTGACAATGCCCCATCCATTTCAGGCCTTGCCGTAGTGTCTGGATTGCCATTTTCCATCCTTGCCTCTTCCAATACATTATTAATATTCTCACTTGTTGGGAGTCCAGGTGTACCCTTGGTCTGATTTTGTTCTCTCAACTGATCAAATTTTTGGCCAAAGGTAAAGATCTGGCCCAGTTCCTAATCGAGTTGGTCTCTATAGAATTTTCTTTATTTTTTTAATGTAATTTCTTCCTAAGACTTTTCAAGCCTCAAAGTTATTTTCTTTAATTCAATTTCAAATTCGCTCTCTGGGTACATTGCCTTGAGTTGAAAGGTTAATTTCTCGATTTCCTCTGCTAGCTTTGCTGTATCTTTTAATGCATATTCAATTAATAATTTCAACATAACTGTTGAACACTGATGATTATTTTCCACCCATTCCTCAATTAAGTCCGGATCGGGGTCACTGAAAGTTGGCGTTACAAAAATGCGCAATCTCCGCGGAACTTGTCCACAATCCACTTATTTTTGGAGAGGGGTAGCCTCCCACCACTTCACCTGTTCTATTTTGGCACTCTTCCAGAGTTTGTCCCAAAGTTCTTTCTTATTAAAAGAGTCCTTGGCTGTAGTGTTGCCTGATCTATCAATGTGCATGGTTGTTTTGTTCAGAGGTATAAACAGCATTTCTGCCGCTTCCCTTCTGAAAGCTTTCCTGCTTGCTGAAATCATGTTCTGGGATTATGGGAGATGTGGTTCTTCAATCCCGTAGTTAACCGCTAACCAACCGTTCACGCTCTTCTCCTCAGCTGCAGCTTTGCTTTGTAGCCGCGTTGGTTCCGTCCGCCCCCGGGTTCCTGGAAATACTGTTTACGGACTTGTGCTGACTCTTAAAGATTTCCTGTCCTTCGCCGATGCGCGACTGTCCCCCGACCGCCCCGGATCTCCCGGAAGTAGGGAATATCGAGACTCTTCTTTTTGTCCCGGTTGCCTTGAATTTGATGCGGGCAGAGAGGTTTTTTCTCAATAGAAACAAAACCACCAACACAGTCGCTGATCTCTCTGACACTTCTGACGGCGGGCTCGAGTGAGGTCGCGGACCTCTAATACTCGTCTCTCCACTCTTATACGTCCGCCGAAAGTTAAACTCGAGCCCAGATTCTTCAAGCATGAAAGTTTATGCAAATAAACATGAAGCAAGCAAAACGCCCGATGCGTTTCAGTGCAGCCGCACCTTGGTCACAGGTAAGGAACGTTTGTTCAATCACACAACATATAGTGCAAAATTCATCAAAATAAAGGTAGGACTACTTACCCACATGTCAAGAGAAATTGATCTCCATCTTGGCCTGAAATGACTACCACTCATCCTCTCAAGATCAATTGCTATATACCACTAGGTATTGTTAATATGATAATATATTAGCCAACTACCCACAATTAATGTTGTTTTGATTAATGGTGATTTGATTATTTCATATAAAAATACTCTTTGCATCATGAATTGGTTTATTTTCATGAAACAATGTAGTGATTGTTGCTGGTAATGCATTTCACTCGACCATTCCAAGATGGTGATCAATTTCTGTGAATAAGTAGTCCTAACTTTATTTTGATACATTTTGCACTATATGTTGTGTGATTGAACAAACGTTCCTTACCCGCGACCAAGGTGCGGCTGCACCAAAACGCGTCGGGTGTTTTGCTTGCTTCATGTTTATTTGAATAAACGTTCATGCTTGAAGAATCTGGGCTCGAGTTTAACTTTCGGCGGACGTACGAGAGTGGAGAGACGAGTATTAGTGGTTTGCGACCTCACTCGAGCCCGCCGTCAGAAGTGGCAGAGAGATCTGCGACTCTGTTGGTGATATATATATATATATTCACTGAAAAAACCATAGGTTTTAGGGGTGTTATAGTTAGTTGGACATTTCACTCATACAAAACCATTGAAATTCCCATGTTATAGTTAGTTGTACGAACTATAACTCGCGCGCCTGCAATCCACTGCTGATGATGTAACATATTACATCATTCATGAATGATGTAATATGTGACGTCATCAGCAGTGGATTGCGGGCGCGCGAGTTATAGTTAGTACAACTAACTATAACGTGGGAATTTCAATGGTTTTGTACGAGTGAAATGTCCACCTATAACACCCCTAAAACCTATGTTTTTTTCTGTGAATTTCTAAGGTTTTTTAAATGCTAATTCCTAAACTACAACATGTCTGAAACCTATGGTTTTTTCTGTGAATTTCTAAGGTTTTTTAAATGCTAATTCGTAACTATAACAGGCCTCAAACCTATGTTTTTTTCAGTGAATTGCAAAGGTTTTTTCAATGCTAATTCCTAACTATAACATGTCTGAAACCTATGTTTTTTCAGTGAATTTCAAAGGTTTTGTAAATGACAATTTTTAAATGTATTTATTGTTATTTTTATTTCTTATACTGATTTTCTACATTTTTTTAAACAGATTTTTAGATATTTTATTTTTTAAATTACAATATACATTACATTACAAAATATACTTTCTCAGAGTGAATTACTTTAGTTTAAATACTTTGCAAATAGGCAATAGACTTTTAAGTACAGTAGTTACAGTTGTTGCAATGGGCAACTCAATTTCAAACACAATGCAACATTGAGGTCAATGTGAATTTCTAGTTAAATGTAATTAATTACTTTTTGGATTACTTTTCTAACCATAGGACATGGATCCTAAATTCAGTCCTGAGACATCACCTGTAAACAGTTGAGTAAAGGCGTTTTGGTTACAGTAGTGATTTTTAAGGAATTTTATTGTATTTTAAAAGATGACAGAACTTTTTCCCATAGAATCACCAATGTTATCCTATGGGAGGAAATTCACTTATCAGGTAAGTAGTGTTAACGTTACTTTTTCTTACTCAGTGGTGGATCCTGGTTCCAGCACGCGTGCATCTCCTGTAAACAGTCAAACAAATGCGTTTAAGTCATACAGGTAATTTTTTAGGAATATTTTTAGTTTGTGAAAATAGACACTTAGAAACTTGTCTGGTGAAAACCACACAATGGATTCCTACGGAAGAAAATACAAGTTACTGGTAAGTTATTATTTATTTATTATTTAGAAGTTTTCTATAGCGCTAACAAGACCCGAAGGTAGCAGAGCGCTTTACAATAGAGGGAATGAAAAGAGAACAACATGACACAAATCCAATAAAGCGATCAGCGAGCGACAATTTGGAATGCGGAAAAGTTCGGACAGCAGGACTTCTTGGTAGCAGGATTCAATGTTACTGCATGGGTTCAGGGGACGCTTGCTGATCCAGGTTACCCGCAACCAAGGGAACGGATCAGGCACAAGGATTTGAGTTGGCTCTTGAATTCTGAATAGGACGGTATAGTTCTGATGTGCGGGGGGATGGCGTTCCATATTTTGGGAGCATTTCCTGAGAACGAGCAGTCCGCAGTTCTCTTCTTTCTAGTTTTTGGTAGGATGAGCAGCAGGGAGTTGGAGCTTCTCAAGCTTCTGGCTTGGCCTGCTTTTTTGAGCTTGTTTGCCAAATATTCCGGTTTGCCGGTGTGGAGGGCCTTGTGGGTGAGGCAGGCCGTTCTGAAGGTGCTCCGCATTTCCACAGGGAGCCATTCGAGTTCTTTGAGTGCCGGGGAGATGTGGTCAGATTTTTTGCAGCCTGTGATCATTCTCGCTGCCGCATGAAGTGTTGTTTTTAGAGGGGCCAGGTGCGATTTGGGGATGCCTGTTAGGATTGAGTTCCCATAGTCCAGTCTTGAAAGAACTAGAGATTGCGTGGCTAGTTTGAGGTCCTTGTTGGGAATGTAAGGTTTGATTTTGTTCAGAAGTCTGAGGTTGAGAAATGCGCTTTTCGCCGAGTTCTTGATGTGGTTTGTCAGGGTTAGTTTGGGGTCTAGGGTGAAGCCCAGGGATTTAACGGAGTCGGCTAGCGTGAGGTTGCCTTTGAGAGCATCGATCGATTTTAGCCACTCGGTGATTTGAGGGTTGTCTTCTTTGTTTGAGATGAGGAGTGTTTCTGTCTTGTCGGGGTTGAGTTTCAGGTGATTCTTTGTCAGCCAGTCTTGAACTTCATTTAGGACATCGTTAAGTCTGTGGATGTCTTTAAGAGAAGAGGTTTCCAGGTAAATCTGCGTGTCATCCGCGTAGAGGTGGAAGTGGATGTTGGCGTTCCTGAGTAATTTGGCGAGCGGTTCCATGTAGATGTTAAAGAGCTGAGGAGAGAGCACTGATCCTTGCGGGACACCCTTGGTGACCTAAGTATAGTTAGAATTACTTTTCAGGATCAGTACTGGGCTCAAAGAAGCAGCACTGAGGTCACTCCTGATAGCAGGTGAGTAAAGTGGAATTCGTAGTTCTGCTGATTTTATAGGAATTTTTTAAAGTTCAAAAACTCCACACTTAGAAGAATTTCCAAGTGAAAGTAGTCAATGTTCGCCTAAGGAAGGAAATTCAAGTAACTGGTAAGTACGATTAGAATTACTTTTCATGGTCTGTACTGGGCTCAAAGATGCAACACTGATGTCTCTCCTGATAACAGGTGGGTAAATCGGAATTTGTAGTTCAGCTGATTTTAGAGGAATATTTGTATGTTTCAAAAATTAACATTTAGGGGCACATGCATCAATGGAAATTGCATTCGCAAATGGTGCGAATCGCAAAATTCGGCTGTTTGCGAATGCAATTCCAATTTTTGGGATGCATTATCATTTTTGTAATTTCGCAATTTAAGAAATCGCAAAATTGCGATTTCTTAAATTGCGATTGCATTTAAGGAATCTCAAATTGAGATTCCTTAAATGCAATGCATCAAACTTTAAAAATGTGCGAATTCGCAAATAAGGGGAGCAAATTACCATGAAGTTGACCTTCATAGTAATTTGCGAAAACTTTGAAAAATGCACTAAAGTGCATTTTTCAAAGTTCCATTTTACACCCACACATGCCCTTGGGGCATGTGTGTGTGCAAAATGTACTTATAGGCAGATTTAAGGGGTGCAACAGGGTGTCCTTTGGATACCCCTGCACCCTTGAAATTGCATTCTCAATTTGCGAATTTCTAATGGTGAATCGCAAATTAAGAATGTCTTCCCATTCATTCCTATGGGCCTCTAGGCCCATAGGAATGGATGGGGAGGTATTCCTTAATTGCGATTCTCAATTAGAGAATCGCAATTAAGGAATTTTTAGAAATCGCAATTTTTTTAGCGATTTCTTGATGCATTGCAGTTTGCAATTCCTTAATTGTGATTCCTTATTTTTCGCAATTAAGGAATCGCAAAATGCAATATTGATGCATGTGTCCCTTAGAAACTTTTCTGCTGAAAACCACACAATGGATTCCTATGGAAGGAAATACAAGTTACTGGTAAGTACGCCTAGAATTACTTTTCAGGGTCAGTGCTGGGCTAAAAGATGCAGCACTGGGTTCTTTCCTGAGAACAGGTGAGTAAATCGGAATTCGTAGTTCGGCTGATTTTACAGGAATATTTGTACGTTTCAAAAATCAACACTTCGAAACTTTTCTGCTGAAAACCATACAATGGATTCCTATGGAAGAAAATACAAGTTACTGTAAGTACGCTTAGAATTACTTTTCAGGGTCAGTGCTGGGCTAAAAGATCCGGCACTGGGTTCTCTCCTGATAACAGGTGAGTAAATCGGAATTTGTAGTTCGGCTGATTTTATAGGAATATTTGTACAATGGTGAAGGAAGGGGCCTGAGGTGACATTTGTGCAAACTCGCCCTGTGGCATGTTTTAAGTTGCAGGATTAAGTTCCCTTGAATCCTGAGGTCCCCTGGGGGCCAACTAGCCCATCAGGTACATCTAGTATGCGCCAGGGGGCTGCATTGCAAAGAGGTGTTCTGAGGCCACGCCCCTTTTTACAACACTCTGCAACGCAGCTCCGTTGCGCTTACTAGAGGTACCTGATGGGCTAGATGACCCCCAGGAGACCTCAGGATTCAAGGGCACTTAATCCCGCAACTTAAAACGTGCCACAGGCGTGTTTGCACACATGTCACCTCAGGCCCCACCACCTCCCTTCACCTCTGTGCAAACGCGCCCCATGGCGCGTTTTAAGTTGGAGGATTAACTCCCCTTGAATCTTGAGGGTCCCTGGGGTGCAACTAGCCCACCAGCTACCTCCAGTAAGCGCCACAGAAATGCGTTGCAGAGAGGTGTAAAAAGGGGAGTGGCCTCAGAACACCTCTCTGCGACGCAGCCCCCTGACACATACTGGAGGTACCTGGTGGGCTATTTGGCCCCCAGGGACCCCCAATATTCAAGGGGAATTTGTTCCCCCTCTGCAAATACACCAGGGGGCGCGTTTGCAGAGTGGTGCAATAAGGGGGCGTGGCCTCCGGCCATAATTCTTTTTTTAATTTTTTTTTTTAATAAGGGGGGCTGTGTAGCCAATTCTTTTAATAATTTTTTGGCCCTGGTGACCCCATCCCCAGGGCATGGGCCTTTTTAAAAAAAAATTATTAGGAGGCGGCTGCCTTGCCCCCCTCCTGTGGCCACTTTTGGCCTCGGGGACCCCATCCCCCGGGGCCGGCCCTTTTTTTAATTTTAATTTTATTTCTTTTAATTTGGGTGGAGGGGGGCCGCGTGGCCCCTCTCCCGGGCCACTAATAGCCCCGGGGACCCCATCCCCCGGGGCTGGCCCACTCCATTGGGGACCATGGGGAGTCCCCAATCCCCCACGGTCAAAGCCGACTCCCCGCATACTGCGGGAGCCGGCATTGCTTTTCCATATGGAGACCAGCTAACATGCTGCTCCCCATATGGAAAAGCAATCTGCTTTTCTATTTGGAAGAGAGACCAGGTTTCCTGGTCTCTCTTCCAAATAGGAAAGCAGTTCGCAATGACACAGTGGGAGCCGCGAGGATCCCGCCCTGCCATTGCAAACAGCAGTGTCACGGGGGTGGGCACCCCGGGACACTGCAGGAGCCGGCCCTGGGGGGTGGAGGTCCCCAGTGCCATCGAGGGCTACAGGAGGGGGCTGCTCAGCCCCCCTCCCACATTTTTGAGAAGCCATGGGGGTGGCGGTCCCCGGATCTGGGGGGCCTCAGAGTCCCCACCCAATTTTCTTAAGCCCCGGGCGGTCCCCGGGGCTGGGGGGTCTGAGAGCCCCCCCACCCATTTGTTTGAAGCCCCGGGGGTTGTGGTCCCCAGGTATGCGGGGGGCCCCGTGAGCCCCCCGCATACATTACATTCTTGCCCCAGGGGGTGGCGGTCCCCGGGGCTGGGGGGGCCTGTGAGCCCACCCACCCATTTCAAAATAGCCCTGGGGGGTGTCAGTCCCCAGGGCTGCGGGGGGCCCCGTGAGCCACCCGCATACATAAAAATCGAGCCCCGCGGGTGGCGGTCCCCGGGGCTGGGGGGTCCTGAGAGCCCCCCCACCCTATTTGAAGAAGCCCTGGGGGAGGCGGTCCCCGTGGCTGCGAGGGGCCCTGTGAGCCCCCCGCATATATTAAATTAGAGCCCCAGGGTGGCGGTCCCTGGGGCGGTGTGGGGGATATTGGGACCCCACACTATTTTTTCAATAATACCCCTAGGATTTGGCCCCCCTGGGGGCAAATTAACATATTTACTACGGGAGACCACATTTCTTTTTTTTTATATCGCTAGGATGCGTTCCTTGTGGGTCCCCCTAAGCAGGCCTAGGGGGTCAGGGTGTGTCTACCCTGCCCCCTTTTCGCGTTTTTTGTTTGGTTTCTTGTGCCTCGGTTCTATCGAGGCACAAGATGGCTTCCAACACTTCCTGATTTGGAGTGTTGACAGCCAAATAAAAAGCAGCTCGTGCACGGCAGGGTGCGTGCAGGCTCCGCGTAAAGTACGCTGACCCTTTAAACCAATAGATATATATGTACATATAAATGTCATTTTCTCAGAAACTACTAAACAGATTTACACCAAATAAGCTAAAGGCACGTGTCTGAACTGAGAACTACCTCTTTGCCAATTTAGGTGTAGTTCCGTTCAGCCGTTCGGGCTGTAGCTGTGGCTAAAGGTCCTATGGGAAATTGCTTGGGGAAAACACGTTTTTCTCATCCCCCGCTTGACCAATCACCCTCAAACTTTCAGGGAAGGAGCGGAACTGAGCTGGCCGAAAGTTTGGAAACTTCAACGCAGATTCATCAATCAGCGCCAAAGTTATTGTCAATAGAATGTTGCAGATTTCCTATGCATAATAGGTCCTAACTATAACTATATATATATATATATATGTTTATTAATGCCAATCCTGGTTAAACAATAGTAAACAGGCGCTGACTCCATGGGTTTGCGGTGCTTTCAAGGATAGGTTTTTATTCCAAACGTGATGGACGACGCGTTTCGGTGGACGTGTCCGCCTTGCTCACAACATCAGATCTCACTGCAGTGAAGTGCATTATATGGTAAACAACTTAGTGTGAACGAAAGTGAATTGTCATAGCAACCACCTCCGTGACCAAGGACATAGAAGAAATACATACAATGAAAAAACGCTGGTCATGTTGAGTTTGTGCAATGTTTCTTCTAAATGTCTATATATCCTTTAGAAGAACCAAATCATATAAATATTTACATTTGTTTGTTAATAAAGCACAAACCTGTACAAAATGATATTTAGAGAAAAAGTAGAACATACCACCAATCAACAATGTTGTATGTATAGGAGTTATGTGATATTTATTCATGAGCCCACTTGTACACTGTGTGTTAGGGTGTTACTCCCCTGGCTTGATCTATTGTCTAGTGCGTGTGCGAGGCCGCATGTATACATACTGTGCCGTTTTAAGAGCAGTGTCTTGTATGTGTTGATCTATAAGTGTACAGTCAGACATCTTCGCATTTGCGTGGAAAATTAATCCTGATTGCTGACCTGCCGGCACTGATGTTTGTTGCGCAAAGGTTCCACATAAGGAAAGGACATTGAGCCCAAGTGGGCATAGTGGTATCTACCGCAAAAGTGACCTCAAGCTAATGAGTTACCACCAGTGGTATGAATTGAGTGTGCTCATAGTTATAAGAAAAGGATGGTCTATCGGAGTTGGGTAGAATTCATAATTTGAAAGACATATGGCGCTCAAAACACTCAAAACTAGGTGGTTTCACTTATTATTCTGCGCCTCATCGATCTTGTTCTAGAATTGATATGGTGTGGGCTTCTGATCATATAATAGAAAATTGCACTATAGAACTATGCCCGAGGGTTACTTTGGATCACAACCCGATACCAATGGAACTTAAAATTACTGAGCAACGTCCGGTTGCTCAACTTTTTACATTTTCAAGGTATTTGTTTAGCGACTCACAATTTGTTTTACTTTTAAAGGAACAAATTAAGGAATATATAGACTTAAACATCAACACGGCTCTGATAAATACAGTTTGGGATGCTTGTAAGTGCAGCATTAGGGGCTTTGCCCAACAGTATATTTTTAGGAAAACGCTGAAAGTCGTAGAGAAACTAAGCTAACCATCTCTAATATTTTGTGGGTTGAGCAACAATTAGCAGAAGCTGCCACTCAAAAAACACCAAATATTGAACTACTATGAATGGCGCTGTTAAAACTACAATCTTCCATTAAAAAGTCACTAAGAGAAGGGTACAGTGCTAAAATCCATAAATATAAATTGGCTCAGTATGAGGGAGGAGACAGAATTGGCAAAGTACTTGCATACAAAGTTGCTGATAAGAAAGCCAGAACTAGAATTAAACAAATTAAAGGTCCAGATCTATGCAATTATGAACAAACAGATCAGATTCTTGACCAATTCACTAAATACTATCGCAAACTATACACACCCGACAACATCCCTACTACAGCCAAAATACTTCAGTATCTCGATGAGTATATGCCTACACCTATAGATACTGAAGCTGTGCAGTAGCTTAATTCTAGAATAACAGTGTCTGAAATAAATGAGGCAACTCTCGCCCTACCCTCTGGTAAAGCGGCAGGAGAGGATAGCTTGCCTATAGTTATATAAAGTATGTGCACAAGAACTACTCCCTCTTCTGGAAACAGTGATGGACTCTATAACGGAGTCTAGAAAGGCTCCCATGTCCTGGAAAATTGCTAAAATTGCTTTATTTTTAAAGAAAAACAAGCCCCCGGATTAATGCGGCTCTTATCGGCCGATTTCTTTGATTAACTCCGATGTAAAAAAAAATGCCAAAATCTTGGCTAAACGTTTAGCCCCTATAATGCCAGTTTTAGTTAACTTCCAGCAACATGGTTTTGTGACAGGGAGAGATACCACAGCCATTGTAAATATGGCAATCACAGCCTTTGATGTCGCCTCAACTACTCTCACCCCACTCGGGATGGTAATGTTAGATGTGGAAAAGGCATTCGACCGAGTGGGGTGGGAGTATTTGTGGGAGGTTTTGAAGAAGATTGGTATCGAGGGCCCCTATCTTGATTGGGTATGCTCGCTTTACGATACACCACGGGCGAAGATCAGTTATGGGGGAACGGAGTCAGCTACGTTTTTGATAGAGAGGGGAACAAGGCAAGGCTGCCCTCTGTCCCCTCTACTTTTTGCGCTATCTTTGGAGCCTTTTTTAAATGCATTGACAGCTCAGGATAGTATTATACCTGCACAACACGGTGGTAAAAGTCTGAAGATAACTGCTTTTGCAGATGATATAGCGATATACACTACTGACTTGGTTACAGCAATTCCAGCAATAATACAAGAGGCCGGAAATTTTGGAGATGTGTCCGGCTATAAACTTAATGTAAGCAAGACACAAGCTATTGATAACTATAAACCATCGGAACCAATTCTGGGTTTATGTCAAAGCGCGACCTATCTTGGAATCAAGTTGGCAGCTAACATAGACAAGGTGATAACTATTAACTATGACTCCATGTTAAAGGAAATTATGTTACTCTTAAAAAAATGGCACACGATACCGCTCAGCCTAGTGGGCGTATCAATTTAATTAAAATGAAGATCCTGCCCAAATTATTATATTTATTTAGATCAATCCCCTTGCAAATTAACAAATTTTTCTTTAAGAAACTAGAAGGCATTTGTAGTAGCTTTGTGTGGGGCTATAAAAAAGCGCGTAGATCTATCAAATTATTGGAGTTACCAATCGAAAAGGGAGGCTTGATGTTTCCTGATTTAAGACTATATTATTTCGCTACTTTTTTTCAACGTATACTAAGCTTGCTGAAAAATGAGAGTTCTTTATTTTACCACCACTACATGCTGGGACTTGACTGCAACCAATTCTTATTTCATGTACACGATCCTAATTACTTCAAAAGAGTTAAATTTAAGACCGCTAGGCATATCAAGAAAATCTGGGACCAAATCATGACTTTAGGAAAAATTTCTTATTACAATGCTGAGCTTAGACTGTGGGGTAATCCTGGGCTACCTGGTATTTTTTCAGACGGTTTAGGGAAGACATGGGCTAGGCATGGAATTACCACTCTGGGAGACCTTTATGGCCCGAATGGTTTTCTAGATTTTGGCATACTTAAACTTATTTTTGAATTAAATGATGATATTTATTTCAAATATATCCAAATGATTTTCTACTCCGCAAGATGAAGATTGTAGAAGTATCACATTCAGACTCTTTAACATGTCTCTACTCAGATAAAGTTAAATCCCTTATAAGCCTAAGCTATGGTCATTTGATTGCAAGCAAAATGGACGATAGTGGGAAACTAGCGGCTAAATGGTCATCCAGACTAGGAGTTAACATCAACCCTAAACAGATCTCAGCCTCATTATGCCAAATAAACCGGGTAGTCCAATCCTCCAATTTGAGGCTCCAGCTATATCGAACAGTTACTCAGCTATACTATACTCCACAAAGAATATTTAGCTGGACACGTGGCAACCAGACTAATGATTGTACCAAGTGTCCGAAATGCGATATGGAAGCAGCAGGTATCGAGCATATGTTGGTTTTATGTCCAAAGTTATCTATATTTTGGAATGGGAAAACTGATGTTCTGTCAAGGAAACAAATTAATACTCCGCCGATATCGCCACAGCTGATCTTACTCGACTTTTAAGATAACCTTAGTCAGCATAGGGATCTACTAACTATAGTATATGCATGTGCTAGGCTAGTCATAGCTAGATCCTGGATCTTAAAGATCCTCCTAGTGTAATGGAATGGTGGAGTTTGATAAATGAAATTAATGTTATGGAACTCTCTTTAGCAAGACTTAGAGGACCCAACGCCTTGAAAAAGAAAGAAAAAATTTGGGGGAACATTTTTTGAACTGTAAATATGTTTAGAGACCAGTGTTAAATCTGTTTTTGTAACTACGCCTTGCTAAAAAGTATTTTTAGAATTATATAAGTCTATTCTCTGCTTTAGCTGTTAAAGGAGATATTGTATTTTCTTTCTTTTTGTATTTAAATTTGATGAAGATGTTCTTCCTGCAATAATAAAAACTTGAAAAAAAAAAGTACGAAAAAAAAAAAAAGGTACGTGAGTGTCCAAATTTTCAGAAAACAAAATTTTGGAAATGATTATGTGAAAAAGTGCCTAATGTGAGTTTGATGTTTAGGGGAGCGGGTTAAGGATGCGGAGGGTGCTGCTATACTCAGTTTCAGTTGCATGAATGTTACTCAGAGATGGACACTCATTGACTCATCAGCATTCAGGCCGTTAGGTGTTTTGCAGTCCAGAAGAAATATGTATCTGGACTCTAATCTTCCTAGTGCCAGTTGACGATTGCCACCCCTGATGTTCTTTTTGACACTGTCTATGACAAAATAAGACAGGTCTTCCGTTCTACCTCCATGATGTGTATTAAAGTGGCAGGCTACTGGGTAGGTGGATCGTCATTGGCAATTGCCCGTAGATGTTGAAGGATCCTCACATGTGCGGGGTGAATAGTGCTGCCCACATAGTGCTTGTTGCAAGTGCAACCCAGTACGTAGACTCCAAATTCTGTTTTGCACATATAGTGCTCCCTGATTTCAAGTGGGGTCTTTCTGAGAGGTAAGGTGACTTTCTTTGTGTTGATGCCGTGCCTGCAGGCTTTGCATTTAGTGCACTTATAGAAGCCATTCTGGGATTTTAGCCAGGTGGAACCTTTCTCATGTATAGGTGCATTGATCACTAACTCCTGTTTCATAGACTTAGCTCGTCTGAATGTTAATTAAGGAAGTTTGGCACAAGAGGCCCCTATGGTAGGGTCGGTACGGACAATTGGCCAGTGTTTGTAGAGGATCCTGCGAAGATTGGAATGGTATGTACTGTAACATGTGATCAACCTAGGTGTGCCTTCATTTTGTTTGTTTGGTTTTTACTTTGAGGCATTGCTTTTGTCAATCAGATCTTCTCTGTTCTTAATGAGGCATTTCTGTTCTGCTGTCTCTAGGGTGTGTTTCTTATATCCCCTGTCCCTCAGTCTGCTGAATAGGCCCTCTTTGGATTTGGTATAGCCTTCTTTCGTTCTGCAATTGCGCTTCATTCTTAAGCATTCCGCATATGGTATGCTTGCTATTAGGCTAGTGGGGTGAAAGCACTCGGCGTGCAAAATAGCATTCCCTGATGTTGGTTTCCTGTAAGTCTGGGATTGTACTTTATTATTACAGATGTAAAGTTCCAAATCTAGAAAGACAATGGAAGTTATGCTGGTGGTGCAGGTGAACCTTAGATTGAGCGCATTGTCATTGATCTCTTTAGCAAAATCAATGGCGCTCTGCTCACTGCCCTTCCATAAGACGGAGATGTCATCAATGTTGCGGTAGTACAGGACTACATTCTCAGACATTTGGAGGTTGTGTGTCCTCATGAGTACTTGTTCCTCCCACCAGCCCATTTGCAAATTAGCATAGCTGGGGGCGAAGCAAGTACCCATGGCTGTGCCCTGTGTTTGTTTCTACTGAAGTCTGTCAAACATGAAGATGTTATTGTCTAAACACCATTCAGTCATCTGTAATAACATCATAGTGTGCTGGTACAGGCCTATATCTCGGGTGCTTAAATAGTGTTTTGTTGCATTAAGGCCATCCGTGTGCCTGATGCTTGTGTAAAGACATTGTACGTCAAGAGTCATAAACACATAATCATTTTGCCAATTACAATCAAAGATTTTTTTGTCAGGAAATCTCCTGTGTTACTTATGTAAGCAGGTAAAGTTTTTACAAACGGCTGCAGAAAAAAGTCAATGTATTTGCTCGTGTTTTCAAAGAGTCCGCCTATGTTTGATATAATTGGTCTCCCCGGAGGGCACTGCGCATTCTTATGTACTTTGGGGATCAGGTACAGCTGCGGCGTGACTGGGTAATTGTTCTTCAAAAATTCAAATTCATTTTTAGAAAGTAACCCTGCTGTTCTCCAGTCATATAGGCTTCTGTGAAATCTTTCCTGTATGCTGACAATGTTCGTAGTACTGATACGGACATAACAATTTTTATCTTGTAGTTGCATCATTGCCTCTCTGTGATACATCTCTAGAGGCCAAAGGACCACATTGCCCCCTTTGTCAGACCATCTCACCAATATATCTGTGCGTTCTTTGATCTTTTTCATCACAGCCGAATATTCCATTCTTTGGTTGTATTTCAATTTCATGAAGTCCTGACTGCTTTCGATGGCCATCTCTTTGAGATCTTTAGTTACTTTGTCTGAAAAGATATCGATATTGTTTTTGGGCATGATTGGACTGAATACGGATTTTGGTTTAAATGGGGTCGGGTCGTCATGTACAGATTGACTCCTGCCCGTGATGCTGCTTCTTCTGTATTTAACACACATTCTCTTCATCATTGTCCATCACTGCCATTTCCCTCATGAATGACATGATTTTCCATCATCATAGGGTTTGTCTGGTGTTTTTTCTCGAACATTGAAGAATTGCTTTCGCAATTTTAAACTGCGTATAAACTGATGCAGGTCTATATATATCCCAACACTAGGGCGTGGCCAAGCAGGCTGCGATGGCAGACGTGTCCTGCTGAGGCTCCACGATAGGGTCAGCGCATTGCCCTTTTATATGCATCATAGCGGACCACTGAGCCTGCATCCAGGTGTAGGAACATCCACAACACCCTGTGGTGCCTCATTACTCTAACAATTAAGCTTATTCCCGACGGAACACCAAAATATTGGGGCCCAAGCCTCGGAGGCAAGATGGCGCCCGCCCGCTCCTGACGGCAAACCGAAGGAGATCGAACTAGAGTCATACACCGGAGACGGGTACTGTGAACCAACCATCCCAGGACCAAGGTGGCAGCGAGGGAACAGCCCGGCATCAGAGATTCTTGACGTTCGCCCCAAATATGCACACAGAGACGAACACAAGCGGCGGTGACTAGAAACGGCCCACCATTTAGGACACGGCAGCCCTGCTCAGACAGACCCTCAGACCTGTGCCTCAACCGAGTGGGACCGGAGGGTGACAGCCCATGAGCCCCTGATTCCAGCGACCCAGAGGAGGGGAGCTGATTGCCACCCCAACCTTACTGCAACTCATGGGACGATCCACAGCCGGGGCCGCCTGACCTCAAAATGATGGCCAGAGACCAAGGCAGACAACGGGACTAATATTGAGCAACTGACTCATCTGCACCACCAGAGCACAAAGCGCCAATGAGACAGAGGTGAGAGGCGACTCCTCCTGAATCGGCAGGCAATGTTAAGGCGACCCCCCTCCCATCACTGCAGGAACTGAGCGCACCTGGGATGGATGATGCCTGACCCCAACATGGCGGCTCCATGATCCAGTGATCCACGTCGTGCCTGCATAGGCCTACAGGCCCAGTTCCAGGTGGGGCGCGCCTGCCACCCCGGCTAAGACCCCTGCAAAGAACCTTTTCCTACACAACGCACGCAGTTCTCACCCCTCCTGGCCCTCTACCAAAATTGCAGGGAAGCGGGCCTCTTCAGGGAACGACTGGCATGCAGGTATCTTCCCGCCTAGACCCTTACGGGCCTGCTGCAACCCTCATGCAGCACCTGGTGAGTGTAAGTTACCCGTGGGACTATCAAGCCAGGCACTGAGCCGCTCCAACAGGGCTCAGCTACTGACAACGCTCGCTGCATGAGGGACCCCCTCAATCACCACAATGGGGAAGCCGAGAGCATCACAACATACCATAGTACCCGAGACTGCACCGGAGAACATGCCGAACACCAGGACATGGGCCAAGGCTACCGCGTCTCAAGCTGACTCGTCAATCTCGGACAAACTGGATCAGGTATTGGCAGCCTTTGAACTCTCCAGGGTGTCTATGGAGAAACGACTTGGCACCCTGACAACGGATATCACCCTCATCCGGGATGACCATCAAAAATTGTCCGACAAAGTGAAGGACGGGGAGAAGACACTAGCCGACCTACAACCCGCCATCAAGGCGCACCAAACGGTGCTCCAAGATGTCCTGCGCCGTCTGACCACCATGGAGGAGCGGGCGGACAATTTAGAACGGCGTTCAAGGCACTGTAACATCCGCATACTGGGTATCCCAGAGGGAATTGAAGGTCCGAACCCACTGGAGTACGTAGAAACATGGGTGAGATCCTACACTCTTGCAGCAGGCCGGACAGCATTCTTCTCCATAGAACTTGCCTACAGGGTCCCAGCACTCAAACCTCCACTAGGGTCCGCCCCAGACCGATGCTGGCGAAATTCTTACATTTCCATGACCGGGATGCGATACTTTGAGCCACCAGACAAGCAGGCCCCTTGCATGTCGACAACAAACAGATAATGATATTCCCCGATTACGCGCGAGCAGTGCAGCAAAAAAGGTCTTCTTTCCTGGAAGTCAAACATCGCTTGCGGTTGAACACTATACAATATTCCCTGCCTGCCTCAAAATTATCCATAATGGAGCTACCATCTTCTTCACAAAAACTGAAGAGGCACACAACTGGGCAGACCAACACTGTACGCAACAATCCAGGGCAGAATTCACATGTGGCCCAAGCGTCAAACCAGTAGTGATTCTGTTGGGTAAGGCAAATCACTTTGACAAAGCTAATGAATGCAATTTGAACGTTTAGAAAACCTCTGAAACACATATGCACTGAGGAAGAAAATACCCAAGCAATCTACTGAAAAACTTCATATAGACAAATGATGATTAGATGCGAATTTTATATCAGAATTTTTTCATGTTACATCCAAATTAATTCCTTCAATGATAACATTAGATTCTCATAAAGACCGTCAAACACAAGTGAAAAATCATGTGACAATTGGTGAAAGGTGCTCGGTGCATGAAGCAATGTACAATGAAATCAAGTGATATATATATATACAATTATATACAAGGGTTACATTGGTTAAATTGGCCAGAATCTCTTGCACATCCAAGGAGTCATAGTATTAATGTAGTGGCTCCTGGAGTTTCTGGACCACAGGTTAATGTTAATGTTAGGGATTTGGTAAAGCGCAACAGCTGCCCCAGCAAAGAGGCGTCCCGGCGATGCTAGATCAGAGAAAACAGATACTCAAGGACAGTCAGGCAAATACAGAAGCCTATGAAAGTGAGAAAAGGATGGTCTTAATGGCTTTCCGAAAAGCCAACAAATTCTCCATTCCACGAATGTGGACCGGCAGAGAGTTCCATAATTTGGCCGCTAACAACCGGAAGGAGCGACCACTCATACGGCATAGTTTGGTACGTGGTGTGGTACTGAAAATTCTGGACCCTGCTATTGTATGGTACCGAATCTCTACACTCGTGTCAGAAAATATTATCATACCATGACAAATTTGGTATCGGCAGACCGGTAATGATTGGGACATTTTACCTATGCATTCGCGTCATGATTGAGTGACAAAATCACCCTTAAATCGTAGTTTTCGTCTTGAACCCTCGGGTTCCATTTTGTGAGCGGCATCCATTTTGTGATTGCCCTAGATGTCATACTTGCAGACCGTGGTGGGGTATGTAAAGTGATCCAATCCAGTTGCTGCATTTTTATCCCAGATAACGCTCCGACAGTATACCAGGCCATCTCCAAACCGCATAAGATCTCTGAGTCCATTCATGTGGACAAAGGAGACTGGTCCTTGCTGGGGTGGTTCTGGAAACTGATATCTGCCTGGGGATGGAAAGTTCTAATAGTCATTGGAATGGTCTTAGCCATTCTATTCATGTTCTGCCTGTGTGTACAGTGCGCTCCTGCAATATGTGGCCTCTGTGCTACATCATGTGTAAGGAAGCCTGTATCAAGGGATGAACTAAGTAACAGGATGATGCTACAGCAGCATCTCAATGACTTTATGCACACAGACCTGGACTCCGATTAGCATGAGTATAGGTTATTGCCTATATAAGGGCAAAAGGAGGGTCTGTGGTACTGAAAATTCTGGACCCTGCTATTGTATGGTACCGAAGCTCTACACTCGTGTCAGAAAATATCATCATACCATGACGAATTTAGTATCGGCAGACCGGTAATGATTGGGTCATTATACCTATGCATTTGCATCATGATTGAGTGACAAAATCACCCTTAAATCGTAGTTTTCGTCTTGAACCCTTGGGTTCCATTTTGTGAGCGGCATCCATTTTGTGATTGCCCTTACATAGTCAAAATGACCAAGGCCGAATCCGATCTGAAAGGACACGTACACCTTTGCTGACTCCTCTGTGACCTGGGTGAGCTGACTCCACTGCCTCCAGCCAAACCTGTTCGGGCAGTCCCCATCCCAATGGCCGAGCGAGATTAGCATCAAAGCACAACATGTCATAAACCGATCATCGCATACAAACCATGGCTAATCATACACACACCTGTCCCTGTTTCTTCTTTATGACTAGTTTTACAAGGAGGAGGTGCCCGATTTTATTGGGGGTTCATCGATATCTGATGGAAGTTCTGGGCCTTGCTGGGTAATCCATCACGAACTGGACAAACGAAAATATGGGCTTGTCATCATGACTCTGCTTTTTCTTTATTGTGAAAATATGTATATGGCCAAACTGTAAAACTAGGAATTCTTGCCTGAAGCTGATATTTGGGTATAAAAAGAGAAGGCTGGTTCTGTAAAAACAAACAGTCTCCTGAGAATATACACACTGTGCTGTTGTACTTCTAGGACGCTTGTTACTTGGTTGCAGCCAATAAAACACGATCCTTGACATCACCTAGAAGACTCTGTGTTTTTGTGGTCCAAAACAGGAAGAACTCAAGAAGTCTCTGGGTGTTCCCCTGGCACCGCCGGGTCCCTAAAAACCCGGTACCTCAGTTGGCACCCAACTCGGAGCGGTATCAAGCGGTGTCGGTCCAAGCCAGATGTTCGTGAGGAGCTTCGTGTGAAAATTCCAGAGGACGGCCAGCCACTTCAGCGACCCCTGTATGTCGACCTGGTTCCGAAGGTCTTTGCTGCGAGGTTCCCCGCGTCCCGACGGCTACGAAGGACTGCTGCCCTGACTATCGCCCTGTTTTGGACCCATTGATGCTTGGTAGAGCGAAACGATAGACGAGTCTTCTAGTGACGTCATCGATCATCAATACTTCAGTTAAGTATAAGTGGAGCGTCTCCCAGTCCTTAGTTTGATTCTTAGTTTTGGTATCCTTTGAGATACGCTTTGTTTGGAACTTGCAAGCGCCAAAACCGAAGGACTCGTGTATTCACGAGAATATCGTATTCGATAATCCTTTGAAGTTTGAAGCTAGACTAGAGAGCAAAGATGCCTGGTCTTAGCAGACTTGGAAACTTGTTTTGTCTTGGTTGTAGTAGGGACTCCCAATTGGAGGACTCGTGTCCGGTTCCTCCGATTGGAACTCCAACATATGAGCTCTATGTGAAGCATGGCGTAGGCCCTATCACATATAATGAAGTGTGGATCCGGTACACCAGAAACGATGGTGTCTTAAAATGGCCACAATATGGTAGCTTTGACACAGAGATTTTAGATAATCTAGAGGTGAAACTTTTCAAGAAGAAAGCCCGGCCGGCGATGTTTGACTCCTTTCGCCTAGCAAAGAAGAATAAAAGAGGTATGTCAATGGTACAAGCTGCCATTGCATTCAGGGATAATGAGGAAGAGCAAGAGAATGAACAAACGCTTAGAAGTAGGAAGTTAGCAGTAGATAAATGCTACCCAGTGTTGCCACGTAAAAGACAAGGATCAAAAGAGACACCTGAGAAGGATCCTTTAATGTCCCACCTTCTGAGTTCACCACCCCCCTATGCACAAAATGCATCTGCAACCCCGCAACGCTTTGTTATACCACGCCCTACCGCGCAAACACCAGTTCTTCCACAAGCACCAGCTCCTCTTCAGCTGGTTTCTACTTCTCCGGCGCAGCTCTCTCAGGGGCCGCCTCCTTTGCTACATACTCCATCTACTTTTTCTACGACTTCGCCTACTGCTCCAACTGCCTATCCTAATACTCTTTCTGCTACTGCCTCGACTTCTGCTTTACATCAGCCTGTCTTTTCTGGCGCATCTGCCTTTCCGTCAGTTTCTCCCTCTGTTCGACAGAGAGTAGCAAACACTGTCACTGGTCTTTGTTCACCTTTCTTTGGGTCGCCTAATACGACCACTAAAACAGAACGTAGACAGTTGCGGAGTCGACTGCCTGACTATCAAGAGAGAGAAGTACTGAATGAGTTAGCACGTAAATGGGTTACCAATACTGTAAAGTATGACGTTCAGTCCGTCATGGAAGTCTTCCGTCAGTGGGAAGCATCCACACAGAGATATGTTTTTGAACAAATGTGTATATTCCTCTCTGAAGATTTGGAGGGAAATGATCGAGAGTACAACATGAATGAATTATTCCGTGTGCGATTCAAGTTCGCAGAAGGCATGATTGTGGGTGCCGATGTTGAACAAGCAATTGAGATGTTATTGTCTTATAGAAGTAAGTGAAGCAATTCTCGATCACTGTCTGAGCATGACATGCCAGGTAGGAAAAAGGCGCGACAGTATCCCATGAGAGAGGTTCCTCCAGTTTGGAGGGAAGGTGATGCAAATGCGAATCCAGCAATTCCGCCACATTTCCAGCGTGTATGGGTACATGTCCCTTGGAAAAGATCTGAGGTTTTGGCTCTAAAGCAGACATTGCCTGATCCCCGTAAAAATCCTGCAGGGTATTATAAGGAGTTATCACAGACCGCCAGCTCCTGTATCATGAATCTAGCCGATGTAGACATGTTGTTTGAAAATGTTGTTCCACAGCCTTTATGGGGAAAGATTCGTCATGCAGATCATGACCAAGAGTTAGGTGATACATGGGTTAATATTGCTGCTGCTGATGCTAGAGAAGTTGGTGGCTCTAAGCCCGAGCCTTTGGTAGCAGAACTTCCTGGTAGAATTATCACGTATATGAAGACTTTAATGCCCGAATTGCGTGTGAATTGGGACAAGTTGTCTGCGTGCAAACAGAAGAAAGATGAGAATGTGTCTGACTTTTTCACAAGGTTTGAAGAGACTTAAGTCGATCATAGTGGTCAGGATATGGCTACTGAGGGTGGCCAGAGATTGTTTGTAGACAAATTTGTACATAATTTGCTTCCTGAACTGTGTAATAAGTTGAAGGATTCTGAGAGTGCTTGGGCTGTTTCCACGTCAGCGCAGATTTTAGCCACAGCCCAGTACTATGAGAATAGACGCAAAGATGAGCTAGAGAAGGCAGATAAAAAGACGAAAGAATTGAAACTAAAGTCCTTCTCCAGCAAGCTTATCCACCTCGTACTGCTAGTCAGCACGATTATCAGCAACCTCAGCAGTATTCGTGAAACTCGCAAAGAAACGAGTCTTCTCAACAGCGTTTACCGTATGGTCCGAATCAGTGTGCGTATTGCAAAGAAAAGGGTCATTTCAAGAATAGTTGTCCGGCTTTGTTACGACGTATGAATGGTGTTTCTGGTGCAAGAGGTAGAGGTGTTCAACAAGCTCCTAGAGGTAGGGGCCATGGAAATTTCCCCCAGAACGCTCGTCCCTTTCCGCCTCAGAATTCTATGAACAGCTTTGACCAACAGAATAATGCATTTTCTAGGACAGCTCAGTACTATGCTGATGATTACTATGCAGAGAACGAGAATGAGGGTAATGATTGCTAGGCCAGCCATGGACAAAGAGAGGGAGTTGTTTCAGTTCCAGTAGATCAGAATGGACCTTATGTTGAGGTGATTACATCAGGTGTGTCAGAGCCTTTTCTGTTGGATACTGGTGCTACAAAGAGTTCTATTATGCACTCAAAACTTCCTGGCGCACCTTTGTCTGGCGAAATGAATGTTTCAGTAGGTTTTTCTGGCGCCCCGGTTAGGAACCTGATCTCTAGTCCTATGTCCCTTTCTGTTGGGCCATGTGAATTAGAAGCACCCCTCATCCTTACAACAGGTTGTGGTGAAAACTTGTTGGGATTAGATCTGTTAAAGAGACTATATGCGACTTTGTACTGTTCTCCTTCGGGAGTACAACTTACCCTAGGTAAGAAAGTGGTTTCTCCAATGTATTTGTCACGGGAAAATATTCCAACAGTATTGTCTTCTCTTCCAGATATACTTTGGGCTACTGGATCCAATGATGTGGGTCTCTTGGAAATAGCGCCATATGTTATAACATTAAAAGCCAATGTAAGGTTGCCACGTATTCCCCAATACAAGATCTCTAGCGAAGGTGAAAAGGCGTTGTTAGCAATCATTTACGATCTGATTGAGAAAGATGTCATTGAAGAGACAACAGGCAACATTTGTAATAGTCCTGTTCTGCCGGTTTTGAAGCGTACTGATCCTTCCCAGCCACCTGTGTATAGATTTGTGATTGATCTTAGAGAAGTGAACAAGATTGTTGTGCCACAGTTTCCAGTTGTTCCTGATATCACTGCCTTATTGACTATGGTTCCAGAGTCAGCCACTTGGTTCTCGGTGATTAACTTGAAGAATGCTTTCTTCAGCATCCCGATTGCCGAGGAGAGCAGGGATATTTTTGGCTTCAATTTAGGAGGCCGAAGTTTCCGCTTCAAACGCGCTCCTCAGGGCTACTGTGAAAGTCCATCAATATTCAGTCAGGCTCTGAAATCACAGCTTGACACGATTGTTCTACCTGATGGTGCGACCCTTATTCAGTACGTCGATGATTTGCTAGTCGCTGCAGATACTGAGGAGATTTGCAAGCTAGGCACTTTGTCATTATAGCGTCATTTGTGTGATATGAAGCACAAAGTCTCTCTTTTGAAATTACAATATTGTCGACAAGAAGTGACCTACTTAGGTCACATCTTATCGAAGAAGGGAAGGAAGTTGACCCCAGAAAGAATACAGGCAATTGCAAAATTGAGTGTCCCGAGGACACAGAGAGAAGTGCGTGCTTTCTTGGGCATTACATCATATTGCAGACAATGGATACCAAATTTCTCCTTGTTGGCCAAACCTTTGGTGGCATTAACTTGCAAGGATACACCAAAACCCATTCCGTGGTCTGAAGAGTGTCAGAAAAGTTTTCACAAATTGCGTGATGCATTGTGTTCGGCTCCTGTGTTGGGTACCCCCGACTACAGTAAGCCTTTTACGTTATATGTCCACGAGAAGGAAGGTTGTGCATTATCAGTCCTGACACAGTCTTTTGGGGGCAAACAGCGTCCATGCGCGTACTTTTCAGCGACTTTAGACCCGGTAGCTAAGGCATTGCCAAGTTGCTTGAGGGCCACTGCTGCAGCAGCTGTCTGTATTCGACAGTCTGCTGGGTTAGTAATGAATAATACACTAGTCGTTATGGTCCCACATGCAGTAGACATTTTGCAAAACAGAACAAGGACAAAGCACTTAACTAGTGCTCGATTGTCAAGTTATGATCTGACACTGTTAGCGAGTCATGTACACAAAAAGAGGTGTGACACACTCAACCCAGCCATGTTATTGCCCAGTCCAGTAGAGACAGATGAGGTCGAACAACATGACTGCTGTTTTAGGACAGAAGAAGAGACAAAAGGGAGAGTAGACTTGCAGGATACTCCTCTTCCTGAATGTAATGATACTTTATGGGTTGATGGTTCGTGTTTCAAATTGCCGAATGGTGATACGACTGCAACATATGCTGTGACAACATTGCACACGATTGTTGAAGCTGCACGTATCCCACACAATTCTGCGCAAGCAGCAGAGTTAATTGCACTTACAAGAGCGTGTGTGTTGGCAAAAGGAAAACGAGTGAATGTGTACACGGACAGCCAATACGCCTTTGGCGTAGCTCACAGTTTTGGACGATTGTGGCGTGAACGTGGGTTCCTGACGTCGCATGGTACAAAGATCCAACATGGTCAGTTAGTAAATGAGCTTCTCGAGTCACTGACCTTGCCACTACAAGTTGCGATTGTGAAATGCAGTGCACACAAAAAGGTGACGGATGATGTTGGTCGTGGGAATGCATTTGCAGATGAAGTTGCAAAAGAAACTGCAAGGAACGTGATGAGTCGAATGTATGTTGCAGGCCCTGCGAGATGGATTGGTGATGTTGGCATGTGTGAAGACACGATTGAGAGTGTTAAGTCTATCCAATCCGAAGCCACAGAGAAAGAGGTGAATGAATGGAGAGAAAGCAAGGGTAAATTGGATGTGAATGGTTGTTGGGTCGAATTGTCAGAACATCAGAGATGGTTGTTACCCGATGCGTACGTGCTTGCAGTGGTGACAATGGCTCATGGAATGGCTCACATTAGTGTGAAAGGGATCTGTAAGTTGTTGGCTCCAGTATGGCAGAATAGTGGAATCCCTAAATGTGCAGAGAATGTGGTCAAGAACTGTATGGTGTGTCTGAAGTACAATCCTGGTAAGGGAACTCCAACTCCAGCTGGTCATTTTGCGCCTCCAACGTATCCGTTCGAGGTTTTGCAGCTAGATTTCATCCACATGGAAAGGTGCAACAATCTGAAATACGTACTCGTTGTTGTTTGTGCCTTTTCCAGATGGGTGGAGGTGTATCCCCTTAAGGACAATACTGCCTTGTCCACAGCTAAAGCCCTTGTCAAAGAGTTCTTCCCTAGATTTGGAATGCCTAGAATGGTCTGGAGTGATAATGGGAGTGAATTCGTGGGACGAGTGATGAAGAAAGTGTGTGAGGGGCTAGGCATACACCAGAAGTTCCATGCTGCAAATCACCCCCAATCAGCTGGATTAGTACAGTGCTATAACGGCACTCTAAAGTCGAAACTGGCCAAGATTCAAGCAAGCACAGGTCTTAAATGGCCTGACGCCCTGCCTTTGGCGCTCCTATCTACAAGAATGACTGTCCACTCTAGAGTGGGACTTAGTCCGCATGAGATTGTGTTCGGCCGCCCGGCCAACATATGGGGAGTGCCAAGGCCCACCAGGTTCAGTGAAATTGAGCATCCTGTACTGCTTGACTATTTGTACGAATTGACGACTAAACAGATCCACAGTTCTTCCCCGCCAGCGTCTGATGATCCAGGCCACGCAATTGAACCTGGCACCTGGGTCCTGGTGCGCAACTTCCAGCGAACCAAGAACGAGCAGCCTCGCTGGTCCGGACCCTTCCAAGTGTTGCTGGCTACCCGCTCTGCAGTACGTGTCCACGGCAAGAAGAACTGGGTGTACGGCGCCCACTGCAAGAGGGTCCCGTTACCCCTTCCTTATGACCGGTGGGTCCAGGAGGGAATTGCTGACTCTGAGGCTGAGACTGTGCCTCGTTTCTTACCCTTCAGTGATGCACGCTTGAAAGGAACTACTTCTGAAAGGGAAAGCGATAACATTCTGCAAGGATCTGTGCCACCGTCAATGCAATTGGACACTACTGAGCCTGAACTCCTGTTTCAAGACCACACAGCACCTGGTCGAAATCGCTATAACTTGAGGCCAAGACCTATGACTAAGGACAAATAAAAAGCTTTTTCTTTTTGATTGTGCAGCTCTCTCATCCAGGAAACTTGCTCATTTTTGATTTTCGAACCGGCATCCGGTTCTGCTGCTAGGGTCGCGGTTGCCACAGTCTTTGGAGTGCAGCTGGAGACGGTTAGGTCGACAGTTCTGTTGGTTCATGGGAGTTATCCTAGATTGACAGAAGCACTCCTTAGCAGAATCAATCTCCCACCGCGGGCAGCAACTTAGAGGATGGAGTTTCCCAAGATGGAGAGACCTGCCAGATCAACGAACTTTGAAACTAGAATATGCACTGTGATGGCAAAAACGCGATTTTTAATAATATGCATTTTCATGTTGTGTTGTATAATGATGTTTTTGGTGGGCTATGCTTTATTCATCTTTCGAGTTTCATTTGCATACACTACACAGCCCACACCTCCTCCTACTGTTTCCCCGCACTCTTTTAACCCTCTGCCTGAACATGAGTCTGCCAGAAGATTAGAATTCATAAATAACTCATTCGTTCAGCTCCTACACCAGCACCAGGTTGTAATGAACACAACAAATTGTTGGGTATGTGGACTTATGCCACACACAACAGATAAGGGTATCCCGTATTTTGTCCTGCCATTTAGCTACTATGGTTCTCTTAGCTACTATGGTTCTCTGTGGGCATTTACAACCATGTTCGTATTTGCCATAGAACCATACCCCCCACGTCCCACAGGAAGAAACTCGAGCAACAATGCACTAGTGGCGGGAATCCGAAATATGAGCAGAGATATAGACACGTATCAAACGATCCCCAAAGATGAGTTTAAGGCATACAGTAGATGGAATATAACTAAATATGAAATTTCCTTGAGTGAGAGCCAGCGAGCAAAGAAATCCTCCCCAATCTGGATAGTACCCCACCAAGGTCACCTATGTCTGCAGGGAAATGGCAAAAACCCCAGAGCTCAGCTAGGGAAGAGTGTCTGTACCGAAACTCATGTCTTCTCGTCTCAGACATCTCCTTCATTCTTAGCAGCTAAGGGTACCTACTTTGTCTGCCATGATAGAGCATACACATGGTTGCCCCCTGACTTTTCGGGCACATGTTTTATCTCGTTTCTGTTGCCACCCACCTACACGGCCGAGGCAGATTGCCATCGGACAAGGACAGTTAGGGGTGTTGTGAGTAAAGACGACACTGCGGAACAGGAGTTTGGAGATTTCACAAAAGGTTTTCTGCCGTTTTGGGGGCCTATGGTGAACAGCAGGAACATTCGCCAATTGACGAGGGTAGTTGAATCCGCCGTGATTGAAACGGCTGGTGCCCTTAGTAACTTGACTGCGGAGCTCCAGTCGGACCGCCTTATGACTCTTCAGAACAGGGTTGCCCTAGATGTCATACTTGCAGACCGTGGTGGGGTATGTAAAGTGATCCAATCCAGTTGCTGCATTTTTATCCCAGATAACGCTCCGACAGTATACCAGGCCATCTCCAAACTGCATAAGATCTCTGAGTCCATTCATGTGGACAAAGGAGACTGGTCCTTGCTGGGGTCGTTCTGGGAACTGATATCTGCCTGGGGATGGAAAGTTCTAATAGTCATTGGAATGGTCTTAGCCATTCTGTTCATGTTCTGCCTGTGTGTACAGTGCGCTCCTGCAATATGTGGCCTCTGTGCTACATCATGTGTAAGGAAGCCTGTATCAAGGGATGAACTAAGTAACAGGATGATGCTACAGCAGCATCTCAATGACTTTATGCACACAGACCTGGACTCCGATTAGCATGAGTATAGGTTATTGCCTATATACGGGCAAAAGGAGGGTCTGTGGTACTGAAAATTCTGGACCCTGCTATTGTATGGTACCGAAGCTCTACACTCGTGTCAGAAAATATCATCATACCATGACGAACTTGGTATCGGCAGACCGGTAATGATTGGGACATTATACCTATGCATTTGCATCATGATTGAGTGACAAAATCACCCTTAAATCGTAGTTTTCTTCTTGAACCCTCGGGTTCCATTTTGTGAGCGGCATCCATTTTGTGATTGCCCTTACATAGTCAAAATGACCAAGGCCGAATCCGATCTGAAAGGACACGTACACCTTTGCTGACTCCTCTGTGACCTGGGCGAGCTGACTCCACTGCCTCCAGCCAAACCTGTTCGGGCAGTCCCCATCCCAATGGCCGAGCGAGATTAGCATCAAAGCACAACATATCATAAACCGATCATCGCATACAAACCATGGCTAATCATACACACACGTGTCCCTGTTTCTTCTTTATGACTAGTTTTACAAGGAGGAGGTGCCCGATTTTATTGGGAGTTCATCGATATCTGATGGAAGTTCTTGGCCTTGCTGGGTAATCCATCACGAACTGGACAAACGAAAATATGGGCTTGTCATCATGACTCTGCTTTTTCTTTATTGTGAAAATATGTATATGGCCAAACTGTAAAACTAGGAATTCTTGCCTGAAGCTGATATTTGGGTATAAAAAGAGAAGGCTGGTTCTGTAAAAACAAACAGTCTCCTGAGAATATACACACCGTGCTGTTGTACTTCTAGGACGCTTGTTACTTGGTTGCAGCCAATAAAACACGATCCTTGACATCAACTAGAAGACTCTGTGTTTCTGTGGTCCAAAACAGGAAGAACTCAAGAGGTCTCTGGGTGTTCCCCTGGCACCGCCGGGTCCCTAAAAACCCGGTACCTCAGTGGTACCTTCACCAGGTGTTGCCCCAACGAGCGCAAGCTCCGGGGGGGGGGCAGGTACCAAGTCAGCAGTGGGCGCAGTATAACCGGTCTCCCGGTTTTAAGGATTTTGAATGCCATGACAAGGGCTTTGAATTTGATCCGAGAAGCAATCGGGAGCCAATGTAGTCTTCCAATTGTTGCTCTGGCAGAGCATCTCGCTGCCAGATTTTGGACCCGTTGAAGTCGCAGGATCTCTGCTTTATTCGCACCCAGGAGCAGCATGCTAGCATAGTCCAAGCGAGAGATGATCGTGGCTTGAACTATAAGCTGGCGAACTGTTGGCTCAAAGTACTTCAGGATTGGTTTTAGACCTCTCAGCAAGCCCACACAAGTAGCTGCCACTCTCTTTGTGTGGGACTGAAAGCTGAGCGAGGAATCCATCCATACTCCCAAGTTCTTCACTAGGGGCTAGCGTCGCCGTTTCAACCCTATTGCGCCCCAGTTGATAGTCGCAGCGGGTCTTTTTCAAGACAGGAAGTTGGGAGTGGGACAGTCTGAAATGTATAAAGGTGTGGGTTTCAGAGGGATTTGTAAAGTGTGCAGGGAGTAGCACTTATAATGAGAAAGTGAGCAGAGGATACTCACATGTCGATCAGGAGGAAAAGTCTCTGCCTGATGGGGTGCCAGAGCCCTGAGTACGCAGAGGCACGCATTTTGTAATATATTGCAACACATTAGTTCCACTATATGTATTGGCTATAACGTACACAGGTCTTACCATGATCTATGCATTGTCATGACCAATACACCATATGTATGTACTTGTTATTATCAATATCACAATATGGCGAGCAACCCAAGTTTCATACCTGCCCATTTAATTTGTATGCATTTGTCAGTAATAAGTTCCATCCTTATTTGTACATGCCAAGTTTCAGGAGACCTTATTCATATGCGTTCCACGACCACAATACTGCAATTAATTTGTATGCACTTATCATTGGTTATACCAAGATCCATATATTGTGACGACCTAAACACCACATGTATGTATTTGTTAGTGATAATATCACAACATGGTGAGCAACCCGAGTTTCAAACCTGCTCTTTTAATTTGTATGCATTTGTCAGTAACAAGTTCCATACCAATTTGTAAATACAGAGTTTTGGGAATCCTTATTCATATGCGTTCCAATCTATCTGTATGCACTTATCATTAGTAATATCTAGATTGCGTTTCCTTCCCTGAAGACGAATAGTTTTTTCATACCAGGTCACCTGTTCACGCACTCAAATCCTAAATGCAAGATCCACCAAATAGCTCGCCCACTTCACCACGTCTTCTGCGTGATACAGTTAGGCATTTCCAGCCCTCGCGTAGCAAAGAACACTCCAGACATACAGGAGATACTCACACCTTCCTTTCACGTCACCACGCGGTTTGCGTGTTACAGTAAGGCACATCTCGCCGTCATTGACCATCGTAACGTGCATGAGACAGCCCAGTTGCATATAACCGCCCAGTTTCAAACAGACATACAGCGCGTTAATCTCAAGAGAGACAGCACGTAGCATCCCGTCCTTAAGTGACCGCAGTTCCAAGATTGATTCACACGGGTAAGAGGCATTTTGCTCTGGCTCCTTATCCGCATAGATAAGCACCTGTGAACTAAGCGACTTAGTGGCACACCCAATCACTGGCTGCTGCTAGGCTTTGGTTTCAGTTCTGAAACTTGTGTTTGTTGCACGCTACCAGTCCTCCGTTTATTTCTTAAATCGCTTATAAGAACTGGTAATTAAACGCGCTGTTTAGCCTTCTCGAAATCGCTTAATTTAACTGGTAATTGAACGCGCTGCTTAGCCTTCCAGTCCTTAATGTATCATACGTTCTGTAAGCGAACGCCGAGATTCACTCATTCCCACCTTGCAGGTCTGAAGCTTTTTGGTTATTTAACCGTGCAAGTCTGGAGATTTTTGTCCAATTTAATGTTTGTGTAACCGAGCACTGGCACCGCTCCACTTTAGTATTACTGCTATGATTGATTCTCCAGCAAATAACTGTTATATAAACGCGCTGGTTAGCTTCCTTTTAATCCGTGAAGGGGCACAAGCTCCACTTTAGTAATATTGACATGATTGATTCTCCATCATTTAACTGTTATATACACGCGCTGGTTAGCTTCCATTAAATCCGTGAAGTTTCACTTTGTGACCCCGCCTCGTTAAGTGACCTGAATTGGGCTATGCACACTATATCCCTTGCTACCTTCACTAGTGCAAGATGACACGGGTGCCTCTGCATACCCTGGGCTCTAACATGTACAGACATTATGTAACACACGGTCTGGGATCCATTATTTGATCTCCCCTTCCTCCCCATGCAGAATTGACTGTGCGGCACCCCATCAGCCAGAGACTTTTCCTCCTGATCGACATGTGAGTATCTTCTGCTCACTTTCTCATTATAAGTGCTACTCCCTGCGCACTTTACAAATCCCTCTGAAACCCACACCTTTATACATTTCAGACTGTCCCACTCCCAGCTCCTGTCTTGAAAAAGACCCGCCGCGACTACCAACTGGGGCGCAATAGGGTCGAAACGTCGACGCTCACCTGTGGTGCAGAAACTCCAGGAGCCACTACATGAATACTATGACTCCTTGGATGTGCAAGAGATTCTGGCCAATTTAACCAATTTAACCCATGTATATAATTTTATATATATATATATTACTTGATTTCATTGTACATTGCTTCATGCACCGAGCACCTTTCACCAATTGTCACATGATTTTTCACTTGTGTTTGACGGTCTTTATGATAATCTAATGTTATTATTGAATGAATTAATTCGGATGTAACATGAAAAAATTCTGATATAAAATTCGCATCTAATCTCATTTGTCTATATGAAGTTTTTCAGTAGATTGCTTGAGTATTTTCTTCCTCAGTGCATATGTGTTTCAGAGGCTTTCTAAACGTTCAAATTGCATTCATTAGCTTTGTCAAAGTGATTTGCCTTACCCAACAGAACCACTACTGTATTTAAACATTATTACCCAGGTTCTGAGAAACACAGGGTCACCCCTTTTTTCTTAAACCAAGCTTCAAACCACCACGCACCAGGAGACGCAACCCGAAATAGCAACGCAGCGGAACAAGTAAGACAACTGGGACGCACACCCAAGACTCCCCGGACCTGGAGCAAATCATGAAGGAACGGCGGGAGGTCCTGCGAGTAGTGACTGAATTACAGAACTCCCCCCTCGCAGAGGACACGGATCAAGCCCCACACATCTTCTTGTCGGAGCGAGAGGACGACAGCGATGGAACACTATCTAGAACAGACTCAACTATGCCTCCCTTAGTCACCCCCCAGACACCGGATGCCTTGCTGGATGGGCAAACGAGCACCCTCTCTGCATGAGATAATCCGACAGATAACTCTGCACAGACTTACGTAACCAAGACTCACTCACTGAGCACAAGTAGTGCAGACAAGACAAAGCACACTCCAGATGACGCCCAATGATCCTACAAATGCCGGACCGACGAATCACCTTGTACGCATGCACTGCCACCTTCACAACATGTTGTTACACTCTCAGGACTTATGAGAGCCGGTTTGGACGTATCGCAGCCAGCGATAGGTCCTTGGAATGGGACTGTTTCCCGACCCCAGTTTACAGTTTACAACCCCCATTCAAAAAGTCCCACCCCCTCATGGAACTTCACACAAAAGGGTATCTGCAACGCGCGAATGGGCGACATCGTGTTTCATATGTGTTCTTCATGCTACCAGGGATTCATGGGCCGCTAGGCTCCAGCCGACACAGGCCATCAGGACACCTGCCAACAGCAGCACATGGCCATGACTGCGCAGAATACTGACATCAGCATTCTAACACTTAATATTAGAGGCCTCCACACACCAAGCAAATGCGACGCTGTATACTCATATACGAAGCGCCAGACGCTGGGATCGTGTTTTTACAGGAGACACATCTCACCACTACTGAGATAGGCAAATACACATTTCAAATGGCTCGGAACCATATGTGCCACGTCATACTCCGCATACGCACGTGGAGCGCTGATTTGGGTACGACCAGGGACCCCATTTCAGGAACTCCAACAGGTGGTCGACAAGGAGGGTAGATACGCCTTATTCGAGGGACTCACTCCTAGATGGGAAATCAGTACTCTTGGGCAGTATCTATGCCCAGAACATAGAGCAAGACAGGTTCTGGGATTGCCTCACAGGGGTTTTGGCCCAATGTGCTTCCGTACCATGGATATTAGGGGGCGACTATAATTGCACACTAAACCTCACCTTAGATCGCTCTCATCCACCGCCCACACACTCCTCAGGCCATAAACAAACAGAACGGTTCAAAGCCTGGGTTACACAATGGGCGCTCACAGACAAATAGAGGATGTGTCATCCTCAGACACGACTATACTCGTTTCACACCATACCACATAACCTACGAGTCAGACTAGACAGATTTTTATGCTCAACAGCAATATTACCCAAAATTCAACACACAGACTACCTAGGTAGGATCATCTCTGACCACGAAGCCCATATTCTGCGATTAAACTGGAGACCCCAACACCCCCCGGTTCCCACCTGGCAACTACCACAAGACTGTCTGACGGACCAAGTATTCAAACATGAACAGGGACAAAGCATACAGAATTACTTCACTAACAATGCAGGGACAGCGTCCTCAACACTAGTGGAGTGGGACACTTTCAAAGTAGTGGCACGGGGAGAATGTATCAAGCAAATAATAGGGGTAAAACGGACGTTAGAACAGGCACTCACAAAAGCTGAAACACAACTAGCCACCGCTACAAATAAAATGACTTAACTGACGAAGCGGCGACACAAGTGGCCAAAGCCAAAACAGAGTACCTAGCTGCCTGCGTCGACCTCCGCCAGTACAATATCAGACGATTATAACTCGGATGCACAAGTAATGAGATACAATGGGTACATTATTGGCATGGCTAGCTAAACAAGACACCGAAGTAAAACCCATAACTGAAGTGTTCGACCCCCTCGGTAATCTAGTACGATCCCAGGACGAGATTCTTGCGGCCTTCCATCAATACTATTCAGGGGTTTACTATAGCCCAGCGCCGATCAGACAGGACATACTAGATCAATTTGTAGACCCACTGACAATCCCTCGAATCACAAAGGCTGACGGAACAGCATTAGTTGCTGAGATTTAATCTACCGATGTTATTCACGCCCTACACGATTTAGCTCGCAACAAAGCACCGGGGCTAGATGGGTTCCCCATAGAATACTACACAACCTTCTCCCCCCTGCTGTTCCCCCGCCTGGTGACGATGTTTGCAACAGCGGTAGAAAAGGGAGAGTTACCAAGATCCCTCCAGGAATCAGTTATTGTAAATTTTCTGAAGCCAAACCGTGACCCGCAACAAATGGCCTCCTACCGCCCCATTATGCTCCTATCCGCTGACTGTAAGATCCTAGGGAAGATTTTAGTGGACAGATACACACAAATCGTACAACCCCTGGTTTACCCGGACCAGTGCGGTTTCGTCCCGGGCAAAAACACGTCCCAAAATATACGCCGACTATTCCATGTCCAAGATCAAGTGGGTCACACGTTACCCCGGGTAACGTGTGCCTTATCCATAACCTCGAGAAGGCCTTTGATACCCTCACATGGCAGTATCTTTTTTCAGTCCTACGACTAGCAGGACTCGGTCCTATCCTTTTAGCGTATATACAACTTCTATAAAACAAACTCACATCACGTATTCGCATAGGGCGATATATATCGCCAGAATTTGTGGTTCATAGAGGCAGGAGGCAGGGCTGTCCGCTCTAGCCTCACCTCTTTTCCCTCACGGTAGAACCCCTAGCTATATGGCTGCGACAAGAAGGAGAACACTGGGGCATCCCCATAGCGGATACCATGCACAGCGTTTCCATGTACGCTGACGACCTTCTCCTCTATATTCGAGACATTACCAAGGGCCTCACACCTATTTGGGCAACACCTACGGAATTTGCAGAATCCTCCGGGCTAAGAGTAAACTGGGACAAATCCATAGTTTACACGCTACATCCAAATCTCCCCCCATGTGATATCTGGTTGGGCAACCAGAAAGTGACTTGGAGTGCGGAGGCCCCTCAATACCTCGGGATCCGTCTATACCACTCTCTGACCGACATATTTGAAGGCAATCACCGCAAAGGACTGTCCGACATCAGATCAGTGGTGGGATTCTGGAAGAACCTCACGTTGGCCCTGATCGGCATAGTGGCTATAGCCAAAATGATAATAGTCCCACGGTTGCTGCACTACTTCACAAATCTGCTGATAACACTGCCCAAAGCATTCTTCTGAAACTTAGACTCTCTCCTTAGTTCGCTAATATGGGAATCCGGCAGACGTAGGATAGCACTAACGAAGTTACAACTGACCACCACACAAGGTGGACTGGGAGCTCCGTTATTTGAATCCTATTTCCTGGCAGCACAATTACAGTGGCTGTCCTACTGGACGGCAGGCAGACATATAGGGGAAACATACACCACAACTGGTCGAGTGCCCACCCCAGAATTATGCCGCCTATTACTACCATGCACCAAGCCGAGGCGCACATATCCCATACATGTAGTAGTGGCACACCAATGCAAGCAAAAAATACACCGTATGTCACCAGGGAAACCTTTGTACTCTCCTCTGCTGCCACTGGTCGGCTGGCCCAAACATGAACACATTACACCCCTAACATGCTCCACATATGGACGGCCAGCGGCCTCACTGAAATGGAGTCCCTATTTGAAGACGGACAGCTCAAACCGTTCCAACGGCTTATGGACGACTACGATCTCCCCCCTGGCCAGTTCCTACTTCACCGCCAACTCCTCAAAAGCTATCGATCGCACCACGGCCTATCGATAGGAGAGCCTGCCACCCACCCCGTCACCCACACAATTTTGTCATACAGTGGACTGGGGTCCCTCGGAAACACACATGATGGCATATAGTGCTAGATGAATCTGGCTGCGGGTGGCTTGGATGAAACTTTAAATACTCAAAGTGCAAGTGCTCTAGCCTCACATGGACCCTGGTTTGAAAAGTAGTGAACGGCCCAGAAATCCTAATGCTGGATATGAATTCCTATTTTTGTAAGAGGATCTTTTTGCTCAAGGCTCTGGACATTTATAGCCTTGAATAGACAATTGAGAGAAGGGTTATGAGCTGATGATCCTCTTTTCCAGAACATTATTATTAGATGGTAATTACTTAATTAAAGAATACTCATTAGTCCAGGTTAATTTGAGTAAAAGTCGGTCTTTTTATTCACCTCATTTTTTTATTCATTTCACTCATGTTTTAGTTTTTCGTGCCGAATAAGCCAGAAAGGGGGAAAAAGGCAGCGCTGCTTTTTCCTCCTTTCTGGCTTATTCAGCACTTTCTGGAGACTCCCCGGGCCTGCCCAAGGACTCCTTGCTCCGAATTTGGACTCTGAATAACAATGTTGCATCACTAATTTGGAAATGTGTGGATTCTTTGCTGAAATCATGTTGCCAGATTATAGAATCTAGCCTTGAGAAAGACCTGGCTTCATTAGCCATATAGGGCGAAACACGTATCGGCTGTTCACTCTTATTAACAATCTGATTTACAAAAAACTAAAAAATTAGTGAAAGGAATAACAAAATGAGGTGAATAAAAAGACCGACCTTTACTCAAATTAACCTGGACTAATGAGTATTCTTTGAATAAGGAATTACCCTCTAATAATAATATTCTGGAAACGAGGATCATCTGCTCACAACCCTTCTCTCACATGGACCCTGGTGCCTTTTCTTGTTTTCCGGCTTCCAGAACTACTGAGCTTATACACGGAGTTGCCATTAGCCATGAACTCCTGTGCCCATCAATCCAGGATCGAATGCAATACACACACTATTGCTGTTTAGGTAAGGCCATCCGCAATGCTGACTGAATTTGTGCCGTGGTTGCTAGTGGGCGTCACCTGCACATGTTCTTAGGGACATTAAATCTTTCCACAATATGTTTTTATTCTTTCTGCCAGGCACCATATCATTTGGGCACATTGATTGCATCCAGACACGGAAAGAGTGACAGGTGGCTGGGAAGAGAGCTCAGTACAGTGGCTTAAGACGAAAGAGTCTGAAAGAGAACACTGCAGGTAGTGTGGGGGACTCGGTGTGTGGTTGCATTAGAAGGCCACCCCAAAAGTTTGACGATTTCATTAGATATTAAGTGGGAATCCGTTTTTGGAATGGTTGATTCATTGATTTCTAGTTACTTGTCTTTCTATTTCTAATGTTTTCCCCCCTGTTTTTTGTTGTTTAAGGGGGAAGGTGTTGTAGTGTACCACTGTGGTTATGTTGGCACTTTTGTGTGCGCATTGGTGCGCGCACTGCATTAAATTGTATTGTTCAATCATTGCTTGTGCATGGAACGGGCACTGGCTTAAGGTTCGAATAGCATCTTCAGTTGTGGTTTGAATGCTGAGCCTGGAGGTCGCACCATGTCGCGGGTGGATGTAAGAATAAACAAGATACAACTTACCTGGCCTGTGTGATCCTTTTTCATTTTGTAATAGAATGCCAAACGATTATTGTCTGTAAATATGTATGTACTTCAATCAAACGATCTGGGATTATATGTAAAGCGCTCTGATACATTCAGGTCTAGTTAGCGCTATATTTATTTATTTTTATTTTATTTTATTTAATGCAGTTTTATATAGCGCAAACTTTACCCAAAGGTGTCAGAACGTCTCACATCCAGTAGAAAGCTCCTGTTGTGCTGTGTGATACGCCGTCCGCCCGAGACTCGACTCTGCTGTGTGATACGCCCTGCCGCCCACACGTCACATGTCACGCATCAGCTAGCGTCAGCACTAGCTGAGCTGAGTGCTGCACCGACGCGGGCGCAAGAAGGGAGAGACGCGAAAACGGCAAAAACGGCGAGCCGGTTGACGATGTACTGAGGTGTTGAAGGTGAAACACAGTGAAACGCGGGCATGGGGAGCGTAGGCGGCTTATTCACTCGCACACACAACAGAGGTAAGCGGAGGAGATAGCGAGGCAGTGTAGAGGCTGTGTGGAGCAGCTAAAAGTCTCTTTGTGTTCTTTTCTTTTTTTTTTTTTAGAGAGCCAGTATATTTGGGGCCAGTTAAGCAAAACTGGGCAGACAGTGGTTGAACTGAAATAAGACTGTGGTCGACTGTGGAAGACCCCACAAAATACAAGTTGATCCAGAGAACGTGGACCCTGGTCTGGCAGCCCCAGCCCTCCAGACCTCCAGCCCCAGTCCCAACCCTAGTCTGAGTCTTTAGAGATTGGGGAATTCTGCGTCTGGGCACATTTCTAATCGGTTGAACAGCTCAAGCTACAGATTGCTTCCTGCCCTGTTCTTTTCGAGTCTTCTGGCTACCACTGGGAGGCTTCATCCACCTGCAGTTGGTGGTGAATTTGCCGAACCTAGCATGGTCACAGGAGAAAGGAGGAAGAGGAGCTTGTGCGGAGTGGCGCTTGTGTGTTTAAAGATGAGGTCTGGTCGTCAGCGTGGGGCCCCACAAAACTCTATACAAAGCCAGAGGACAGAAGAGATAACAGTTGCTCCACCCAAACTGGACAGGCACAAGGAAAATGGAGAACAGGAGGGAAAATTGTTAATTAGTAGAGGCAGTGCCCTTATAGAGGGGAATTCGCATATTCCAGCCGAGGAAACGGCTTTATCTGCTTCTCTTGGTAAGGACTGTGTTGTTCATATGAAGTCTCCATGTGTGGCGCAGTCATCTATAAAGAGCTACTTCTTTAAGTGCCATCAAAATCAATCTGATAAAGACAAACATAAAAGAAAGACCTCCGAAAGGAACAACCTAGTGGGAATGCTGGTGATTGTTCATTGTCCTCTCCTTTGTCCTCCCCACTGTGTAAAAAAGAGAAAAAAAGTGGCTCTGTTAGTGATCTGACCCAACCAAAGTTGCCTGAAAAATTGGATGCTGTAGTGGACAATCAGGATAGGAGTGTAATAGGCGAAGGTGTTGTAGTGGAGAAAGTGTTGGCACCCTCACTCCAGCCTTTACCTGTAGCAGGGCAGTTACAAGCTCAGGTGCAAATTCACGTCTGTGTCCCTACTGCCGATCAGGTGGAGTCACAGTTGGTCGATGATTTTCAAATTACCAGTCAGGCGCTGTGTTATAAAGGGTTGGATGTAATGTGTGATTTGTCTCCTTGTAGGACTCTGAACGAAAATAAAGACGTTATTGTGTTTGACCTTAGAGCTGAGGTTGGAAATCCAGCTGACAAGGACGGGTCTAATGAACCAATTTTGGTTTCAGAGGACTCGCTTCCAAGCCCAAATAGTTGTTCTGTTAAAGGTGGTAATGTCAGCTTTTTTAACCTGGACCAGTCAAGTTTAATAATGGAGAATAGCTTTACTATTAATAAATCAGCGTTTGATCAATGTGTTGGCAGTTCTGAGAAGATTATTAATACTAATACTAATAACCAATGTAGCTTAGACCTAAATGGTCAGTCTATTCCAGCTGATATATTGTTATTGTCTAAACCAGAGGTCAACCCTCAGACTACCCCACGTGATTCAAACAAGAGTGAGGCTAGTCCGGAGCGGGGTTTATGGGATTGTCTTTTACATACTACCATGGGCTCAATTACTAATGCGCTTAATTTCCACTCAGACAAATTGGATGTTCAGGTTGATATTTTAAACACACCATCTAACTAACCTGATTACGAAGGTGCAAGCAGATAAAGATAGTCCGTTTATAACTTGCACCTGTGCACAATTGATTGATAAGATTTCTGATTTGCCTTCAATAGTAAGTTCAATGGTGCAAGAAGTTAAATTATTGTTAGGTAGAAAAGCGCAACGTAACAATGAAATTATTGAACCATCTAACAACATAAATAGCTCAGTTGATGACGGTAAGTCACAATCTGTAAATGATGATAGCAAAATACAAGCTACAGAGGTCTCTCATCCTAAATTGGAATGCGATATAACTAAAGATGGCTTGGTAATAGCAGTTGGGAGTAGTGACTATTCAGTGTCAACTCACAAGTCAAGCAGTATGAATAAGTCATGCCCGAATCAAAGCCATGAAATAAGTGTTCCATCAAAATCAGTAATTCTCTCGAAAAGGGCAAGAAAAAGGTTAAGGAAAACTCACAATAAGAAAACGCATGATTTACAATTATCTAGTAAGAATGTGTGTGAAGATCCTAAAATCTTGGAAGAAATCGAATCTGAAACGAAATCATATTTCCCGATTTTTGGCCCTAATAAAAATTCAGGATTCAATGTAAAGGAAAATCAAATAATGGAGTGTGGCATCAAAAAAGTAGGGGATGTTGATGCTAAATTTAGTTCTGGTCCCATAGTGGAAGCTTCAAAAATAATAAAGGAAAAAGTATCTGATCAACCAGTAAGTGTAAGGACGGAAGCCCAAAGTGGGCAATTTAGTCATATTCAGAAATTAGTAGATTTTAATAGTCATTTAGGTAGTATTAGTAATGAACAGGGGTTTGAATTCAGCCTGAAACCAAGTAATGAAGTAGTGGTCGATCATGGTATTCAAAATAATATTATTAACCAGAAATCTGTAAATCACTCTCATCAGCAAGGTGATAATAGGACCGATCAGGTGGCCAACCCGGGTACACAAGAGCGATTAATAAAGGAAGTTAAAGAAGATAATCTCCTGACTGAAATGGTTCTGGTGCCTGCTACTGAGAATATGTGTCCACCTGTTATTATGGATAAGGATAATATTGAGCATTCAAATTTGTCGCTCGATATGAGGAAAGTAGCCTTCTGTCCCCAATATATATCAAGAGGTCCTCATGATATTTTAAATCGTGGTAACATCTTGAAATTATTACATGCAATTACAGATCTTAATGATGTGGTAACTAGGGATCTGGAAGCTGTGGAGTTTAAGAAAGAAGGTGAATACCTTGACAGGGTGATAACAATTACAGCCTGGTTAAATATGGTAATTGTTGATAAAATAATGGCCAATGGTATAATATTTGAGAAATGGGGCATTAAAGTTTGGCGACCTTAAGGACCTTGCTATCCGATGTTGCTGATTCCAATTAAGCCACTTGATACAACGACTCAAAAAAGGATGATAAAAAAATAGCTACTGTAGCACAAGAAAAGAGACGATAAAAAAATAGCCACAGCAGCACAGGTTAGAGTTTTAAAAAGTGCGTCAGGCCCTTCTACGGAATTAAACTTAGCATACACGGCATCAAGATAAGGAGTAGCCAGCCTGGCTTGCGAACATGTGAGGCGTTGAAGAAAGTCCCAGAGTTAGTAGATGATTGGAACTGGCTTCCAGGAATATTAACAAATGCAAATCCTGAAAAGAAGGATTGATGCCGATCAAATCCTTTGAATCTTTGTTCCTGGGACACTAATGGTTTAAAACCAATAATTGAGCAACAATATGTAATAGATTTCCTGAAGGCTTTTAGTATATTAATGTTTCAAGAAACCTGGAACACATGTAGTGAACTCTTTATTGGTCATTTTGAATACTGTAATGTCGCAACACGGGAAGCCAACTCAGGTCGCCCATGTGGTGGTCTTTCTATATATGTTTCTTTGAATCTTAAAGTAGATCACTTTGAAATTGACTTTCAGGTAAAATGGCTACAGTGTGTTAAATTAATAGCTGGTCATTCCATTATTCTATTAAATGTGTATTTAAGATGTAAAAAGAAGGTTAGATCCACACAAATCACTCAGTTATGGGGAATGGCAAAAATGTTATATTTTGATCATTTGGATTCAGTATTTATTATTTCAGGTGATTTTAACATGAATTTTGTTGCTTTTAAAAAGCAGACACTTGATTTAAAATGTTTAGCTCAATGGACAGATTGTGAGTTTAAAAAATACAACTTAAAGATTATGCATGACCCGGATAATATCCCGACTTTTAACAAAGCAGGTAGTTCTTCTGTAATAAATTATACTATAATGTCTGAGCAATTATATAATTTAATACAAAGATATCAGACAGTCCCAAGGATTGAAAGTGATCACAATCCACAAGTGATTCTCTTTGATCTAGCTTTGGACTATCTGCCAGAAACTAGGACTCTGGTAAAAGCTCCAACAGCTTTTATTGTTAAAAGGTTAACATGGAATGAAAAAACTGAGGAAAATATTCTGGGAGTCCTTGCCTGTTTAATACAGGACGTGCAGTCTGCTCACGGTGAAGGGAATTCCATGATTGATTTATGGTCACAGTTGTGTGACGAATTGTTGGCTACATTTGCTAGGGATGAGACCTCTAAAGGTATAATGCTGAACCCTAGGAAACCAGGATGGTATTCTTCCCACCTACTATATCAAAACAGAAAGCTTAATAAAGCAATAAGATTATTCGACAGGAATAAAAACAAGCTATCACTTTTTATTATATCACTTAAAATTAGAGAGTTAAAACAGGGATATAAGAGGGACATTTGGAGAGCAACGCAAGCTTATTATGAATCAACATGGGCAAAGATACATCATGCTTGTAAATCCAAAGATCTACGGTTATTTTGGAGCATTATTAACAACATCGAAAATGGTAATAATAGAAGCAATAGTGCTAATGTAGATGAAGTAAGTTGGGTGAACTTTTTTAATACAAAAATCGATACCCAATGTTCAGATTCTGACTAGTGTAATAGCAATAGTCCTACTGACATGTATAAAACAACGGATAGTGGGACTCCGGATTGTATTCCTCCTCCTCAATGTAGTAAGGATATTGAGCCCTGGTCGCTCGATAAATTAAAAAAAGCGATAAATAGGATTAGATCCAATGGAGCACCAGGTCCAAATGGCATTCCGAATGCAATATTTAAAGCTAAATTGAGTAATTGGCTGGAGTTATTAATGCTTTTGTTTAATGAAGTTCTTAAATCAGGTCTTATCCCGTTATCGTGGCATGGAAGTATTATACAACCAATATATAAATGTGGCCCCCAGGATAATCCGGCTAATTATCGCTTAATCACACTCACAGACGTAGAGGCAAAAATGTTTGCTAGTTGCCTGTTGGATGAGTTAGAGGCTTGGGCCACAAAAGAGGAGCTGATTCCTAACTTTCAAACTGGGTTTAGAAAGGGTGAATCAACCCATACCAATTTGATTTTATTAACACTATTAGGTGAGAGAGCCAAAACTAGGATGCAAAGATTATATGTTTGTTTTATTGATTTGAAAGCCGCTTTTAATTCTGTGCCGCGAAATACTCTCTGGTGGAAGTTAAGGAATTGGGGTATACCGGAAACCCTATTAAAAATGATTATACTTTAATACTCCGACACCTGGGTGCAGATCAAAATTGGCGATGGAAAACATATGACCCGTCGTCTGGCTACTAATGTGGGATTGAAACAAGGCTGTGTTTTGGCTCCTTGCCTTTTTCATCTTTTTATGGCCGATTTGCCAGCTCATTTTAAAAATATTAATTCGCATTCGCTTTCGATTTATGGTCAAGAGATTAAATATCTGCTATATGCCGATGATACCATTTTAATGAGCCAAACAGTTATAGGGTTAAAAAGGTTAATTGATTCTTTTAATGGTTATGTCATACAAAATGGACTAACAATTAATATGAAAAAGACAAAAATAATGACTATGGGAAAAGGGAAACCAAGGATTAAAGAGTGGAATATCAACGGCCTGGTGATTGAAAATGTGAAATCATATAAATATTTTGGTATTACCGTTGATGACGGACTAATATTTAGACAGCATTTTAATAATCTTGAAGCCAGGGGTTGCTCTCTCGCATTTGCTTTTAGAAAATTAGGAGACAAATTATCATGCCCTAATTATGAACATCTAATGAAGGTTATGAGAGCAAAGTTAATCCCATCTTTAGACTATTGCTGAATCATCTTTAGGGGCAAAGACGCGAAATTGCTCGACGATATAGAAATTAGAACATATAAAACTGTTTTTAAGATCCCTAAATATATCAGTCGTGCAAACATAAGACTGGAATTTGGATTGAAGAATCAATTTCTGGCGGGTCAATCAGCATTTTTGAAGTCCATATTATCTTTAGTCCGTTCGGAGGAAGGATCCTTAGCAAAGCTGTGTTAGCTCGAAATTTCAGAAGGTGAATATTAAAAAAATTGGCAGCTGTACTTAAAGGAATGCATATGTAATTTTGATTGCCCTAAATTAGAAGAGGAAATGAGGAGTAGAATAGTTTTTAGCCCCTTCCATGCTCATGACAAGGTCAGCTCGTCATGAGGCACGGTTGAGCTGTGCTTATGACGAGCTGACCTTGTCATGAAACTATAGTATTCAAGCATTTTCAGCACAGGAGGGGAAAACCCCTAGCAGCCAAGGTGTTAAGAAAGAAATGAATCAAATGGCCGCATTACTAACGACTATAGCGGATAAGGAAAACTTAAGGAAAAAAAATCATTTCTGCTCAATTGCTAATTCTTCTGGTAGGTTGTCGCCCCAAACCTATTTGTCATATCATCTAAGACCTTTACTTAAGAATAAATTGATGTACTTGAGGTTGGGAAGATATCCGACAAAGGATGGAATTCCAAAATGGGAGAATCAATGGTCATCGAGTATTTTCAGGCTTTGTGGGCTAAGGGAGGAAACAATAATGCATATAGTAACTTTATGCCCAGCTTTGGCAGACGCTCGGAAGTCTATCCTAAAACCGATTTTTAATGAACTGGGAGTTAGAACAGTAGGCAAGCAATTATTACATGTTTGAGTGGAGTCAACATTAAACTTATTTATCTTTTTGTTAAGTTCATCATTATTGCAGAAAAGAAACTCAAAAGAGTTGATGGAGTAATTAAAAGTATTGCGAGAGAAAATACCTAAGAAATATAACTGAAGAATTGTTTGAAGCAAGGTATTATTCCAGTTTAAGGGACTATTAGTACAATCTAATCTAGTGTTGCACATTGCACTTTATTATCGCTTGTAAATGGAAAACAGCTAGATATTTGTATTTATAATTCCCACTGCTAACACGTCACTTTAGTTAAATGCTGCTATAATAGTTTTTGCTGCTAGTATAAGGCATTTTAGAAGTATAATGTATTTTTAATTATTTTTTTCATGTTTTAATATTTTTATGAAATGTCATTTATCATCTCATTACTGGTGGATCATTTTAAGATGTTAATAGTTTTGTATATATTTGTTTGCTTGTTTTTCTGTTGGTCCTTTATTCTTGTTTGTAATGATTTTAATTAATCAACAAATAAATTCTACTACCTACCTAGAACGCTTTACAAAAGAACCAGGTAAGTTACATAAGGTACACAAGAGACACTAAACTCGCTAACAAGTTACATATATGCGGTTCCAACTCTAACTATTTGCATATTTATATTGTAAAAAAGTGTCAGTGTTACGTTAAAAGCAGGAGTAAAATACATATTTAAAAAGTTGACCTCATGTGAGTGCTAATTGACCGTAATGGTAAAGAAATGGGTTGAATTATTCCAGCTATAAAAACTTATAAATACATAATAATTAAATCTTAGCCAAAAGGACAACCATAGCAATACCCTTTAAATACGATGTAAAACAAGCGCTTCCAGTCCAGTGTTGTGTAACTAACTTGTTGTGAGCATGGTCGTAGGCTGTAGGGCGGCATCTGTCACTTGGTAACCGTGAATTGTCGGGTCCGGTGTCACTCACGTACGTCGCTCTATTGACAACCCTGGATTGGCGGGACAGCGAGTCCTCTGGAACGGGAATGGTTGTGATGGGAGCATGGCGCCGCCTATTTTGTGGATTGACGCTCCGCCCCTCCCATCCCAGTGCTGTTGGCTTTCATCACGTCCTGCTCTTCAGCTCGGGTCACACAGCAGCTGATGGGGGAGAAAACAACATGGCTGCCTCGGTCGTTCGGGCCACAGTCAAGGCTGTAAGCAAGAGGAAACTTCAACCGTCACGCGCCGCTCTCACTCTGGTGAGTAACTGCCACACTCGTAACGGCATGGGCTTTTGTCGTTGAGGTGTGGACTGCTGCAGTATATTCTACGTTGCACAGCCGCCACTGATCTTTCCCCTTGAGAATATGAACCCTGGGCCTGGTGTATCGAACGAGTTTGCCAATTCTGTGTATGTAAACAAACTACTGTACACATACGAGCCCTAGTGTAATTTAGCTGTTAGATCGCTATCCTGCTATGGTGAATGTCTCACGCTGTCAACCCTCGTTGCAAACTGGTTTAACAGTCCCTGCAGCGCACAGTTGCATTCTCAACCCCCGTCCTCCACCCCGTGCCACTTTGTTTGCAAGCTTCAGGAGGTCCCCCTAAAAGGGGTATACTGAAATTACATGAGGTTTGTTGCTATCATGTTATTTAGCACCTCTCTCGTCGCTCCCGTTTTATCGAAACATGCTGATGTGTTTATCTCCCAGTAGGTAGACTTTCAAAACTGTGTTGTTGTTTCTCTTTGCAACTCCTTGCTTAGTGTACCGTTACATAATCTTATATTTTCACGATTTCGTATAGAAAATGCATTTCCTTTTAGACCAACTATACTATGTACTCGGGTGAATGAAGGATCAGAACACTAATGTATGTTAAGTGTTCAGTAACACATATTGACACAGCTCTTAGCTAAACCGAATTACTGCGCAGGAGCGGATGGTCAGCCCACGTTTCCGAGCAACGTGCAGGAAACAACCGATATGAATCAAAGATAACATATGCAAGTCGTGAGCTACTCGGTGGAGCGCGACTTGCGCTTCCTACAAGAGTCCCGCCCTTTTGCGCAAAAAAAGTTAACAGTGCTGTTATTTCTCAAGTTGTCTTCTTGTACAAGACAAAAAATACCTTTGACATATCATAGACCAGATATTCTGGGAAATGTTAGGGAATACATGTTTTGCAAGTGTAGAGTTCGTTTTGTTTCTCTTCTTAGTAAACTGTTAACGAATTGAAGCATGCTGCTTGCCTTAACTAGACAATTGCGTAATCGGTATTTATTAAGGCAACAGCTGTTATTGTCACGGAGATCCACTTTCTTTTAGCTGTTCCTTATTTATAGTATCATGCAAAGCATCCTGGAGTACGTTGTTTATCGACTGGTTGTAGTCACGTTTTTAACAGAACTTTTAAAGTGCTGAACTGTTTTGTAGGTCAAGTTAATGTGTCGAATTATCCAGTGAAATTTCCTCTCGCCTTAGTGGATTTTTTTCTTATTTTTTTGTAATTAGTTGGATTAGTTTAATGTCCTTAGCAGACAACAAAAACTGATTGTGTGCGACTTCTTTCATGTTATTGTATCTTGAGTGGCCCTTAAGTATCAACAAAGTTATTTGAAAGAGTGATCTCAACAGTTGTCGCTGGGTCTTGGTTGAGCAAGTACGTGTGTTCCCTTTTCATTGGCATATGCTTTTTACTTGGCATATTGAAGGGGAAGGTGTAATATCCTCTTGTTCTGAACACAGGAGTTGCTTTTTCTGAACATATATTGCATTAAATTGCGGTACATGAATCGGTGAACATATAATATTTTCGACTTTATTTTAAAACGGGGTTTGACTCCTCATCCAATTTATTTCATTTTTTTTTTACTCAGTGGGCAAGCTTTTTGTGTGTGTTTATTAAACTTATTTTTTTTCAAATGAATACTGGATGAAAGAGCTGTATTTGGGAAATAATGCTTCACACCCGATCCGATTGTGGCCATGCTCAGTTTAGAGCAGGAACGTATTGTGAAGAAGGTAGTGGTATTCTTAAAGATGTGTTTTTTGGCGGAGGAGAGGGTCAACATTATGGAGGAAAATTAAAGATTGTGCAATTGACCCAAGTTTACTACACCAGATTAGTCCGGTCTATTCTAACAACTGGAGACAAGGAACCATAAATGGTTTGCTGCTGTTCACTGTCATTCAGGGTCTCAAATGATGGTGATGGAAAGCGGTGTACATCAGAACAATGTACTGGTCCCCCTGTTACTTTCAATATATTTAAGCAATCTACTCAGTTTTGATCAGTATCCTTATGATTTCCACCAAAGAATTGAAGATTGGAAGGTATGGAATGCATTGTTAAAAGAGCAATAGCCCCAATTACGTCAAGATGTACTGCTCCACTTGGTCTCCGCGTAATGACCTCTATCAACAGTGCATACATGAAACACACAATGAAGATTTCACCCAGTGCAGGACGGACTTGAGAACTTGTCTCTTGCCAACTCTATTATAAAGTTGTGGTGGCCACCTGTTCTTAAATGAATGCCCTGGAATATTTGGTAGCCACTTTGTAAACACCTCATACTGCACATAAAATTAGGGAAATACACAACATACTTTTCCACTGAAGGACCTAGCCGCCTGGTCACATAGCTAAATCCAACAGCTAGCTGATACACTGGACTCCCACTGCTGACCGGAAGAGGAGGAACAAGCTGACCACGCTAACCGTGGAGACCGCTGCAGGAGGAGACGCCGGGTGCTAGCTGAGGCAACCGAAATCACCAAAACTGCAGCCCGCAGCCGTCGTGCCCCTGGCGAGGCGGGGGGACCGCGGAGACAGCAGCAAGAGGAGACGCTGGGCGGTAGCTAACGTTGGGTGCCAGCTAACGCCGATGCTGCCAGGGCTGGGAAAAAAAGCATTGCAGCCGCAGCCTCCAGCCTGTTGCAGAGGCGGCTGAGAGCGCCGGGGTGCCACCTTAGGAGCACCGCACCCACTCCTATCCATCTTCTCACCGCCTCCTCAGCGCCTCCATTTGTTCCGGGCTGGGTGCTGCTGTGGGGGCCGACTGGCAGAGTGGACGGAGTACCTCAGGAGAGGCGGCATAACGGGCGGTAGACCCACGCGCTGCCGTGAGACAGGGCAGTTTGAGCAGCCGCCCAGTGGATCCCAGGAGCAGCGGCAGAGCAGCGTACCACCAACACCACTTCCATACGCTACCGCAATAGAGGAGGTAAACACAGGTCACAAAAACCCATCCACCACACCGGGCATGAAGGGGACTCATGGTTAAAGCCTCTCTTCCTATCAAATGACTCTCAACTTGAGGAACTCTGAGAGAATTACAAAGTATATCGACTCACAAGGGAGAGCGCCACGAGCAGAACACGGTTTTGATGACCGACATTTGAGTCTGGGTATGCTGGTCTCAACTCCGCGCGTCCGAGAGCCAAAAAGAGACCAACAAAAATCAACCATAAACAACAGCATTATTATGCAGGCAAACCAACTGCACCCCACCCATTCTGTGCCAATCACAATTTCATCGGGGAGCACGTCGGACTTAGAGCCCAAGGACCTAAGCAAAATCCAACAAGACGAGCCCTCCATGTCATGGACCCAATCTCTGTTAAACACTCTTGAGCAAGCAAGAAGGGTGCTGAATTACCAATCCAACAAAATGGAAGTCCAGATAGACCCTATTAAAATTAATGGCTGGGCACATTTCTGGTATAAACGCAAAACTGGACTCCCTATCATCGCTCTTAACTCAGGGGAAATTCAAGCCCAATACCAGCCGGAGTAATCAACAACGAAACTGTGGATGTGGAAGTATCATTGAAAAGCTAGCAAGCCTCCCGGCCATTTTGATGGACATTCTAGGGGAGGTAAAACAATCACGCGTTCAGTCAGACGACAGAAACTAAGCCTACCCAGGAGAAACCACAACTACTCAAGAGACAGTTCATAAACAGACTTACAAGAAGCAAACAAACAATGGATCATGCGCAATTAGCAAAGGAATGCGGTATAGGTAAAACTGTTTCAGACATCGAAGAAATACAACCTACCCAACAACCCTTATTTGAAAACAATCCAAGAAGGAGACAAAGGAAAAGGGCAAGGAAGGCCAGGCTCAAGTACAAGAACCAATTAAATGCAGTTCCTGGCAAAATCTTCCCCATATTTAACACCAACATCCATCACGAAAACAAATTCAATCTTCTGAAAGGGTCGCCAGCGGGTGAAGTAATTCCTGTAGACCAATTTTATAAACCAAATCCATCAATCATATCAAGGGGCGAAGGCCCCAGGTCAGGAGCCAAATCGACCCCATCCACAGGGGGCAACAGCCAAATGGACACAAGATCGAACCAGCAACAACAAGTGCAAGAGCCGGGAAGAGAAAAAATGAAGCTACAACAAGCGGTCGAATATGGAGGTTGTGAGCAACAAGAGCTGTCACCAGCCCTGGTAAAAAACGGCTCAGTTAAAAAACATACTCACAAAGAGGCCCGTAACCTTGATACAAAAATTATTTTTGAGCAACAATCACCTACAATATTTGAAAGAAATGCATATGCACCTCACAAACCAGCAACAGCACTCGAAATCAAAACTGTGACAACCCCCATGCGAATTACTGTCTTGGATAAGGAACGCAAATGTTCGCTACTGCGAAGGGAGCAAAGCACAGCCCAAATGAAGTTAATCAACACCGCCCCAACCCAAAAAAAGCAAATACAACTGAGGCAGTACAGAAAGAGCAAGTACAACAATCGATCCACCCCGTTTGCGACAGTATTCAACCTTACAACCCGCCATCTTGCAAAGCAGGTTCAACGCAAAAGGAGCCAAGCAATCATCTAGAGCCGTTTGACCTAAAACTAACTTTTATCCCGGAATATCTAACAATGGGGACTCAGGACATTCTGAATCGAGGCAATTTGTTAAAACTGTTCAACGAAACATCGGCTCTAAAAGAAATCACTTCTCAGGACCTCTACTCCGTCGAATTCCAACAAAACGTAAACAATGCGGCCATTGAAGAAACAGTTACAACTAGGGCCTCAAAGGACCTGGTAGGAAGGATATACCTTGCAAGACCCCAGTTTGAATCATGGGGAATATCCATAATGCAATGCAGGCGTCCAAGGTACCCCTATCCCTTACAACTTAACACATGTGACCAAAATAAGGGGCAAGGGAGCAGGTCAACATACCACTTGTCTACGAGGCGCCCGGGCCTCCACGCCAGAGCGGGCATACGAAAGTCACAGACTACGAACAACAGATCTCCATCAGGCAGATGGAATGGATTGGTCCTGGATACCCAACGTTCTGTGCAACAAAGCTACCTAACCCAGACCCAAACTCCTACGTAACCCAGCGGAATGAGATGCTCCCCCAGAATCTAACAAAGAAATCAAAAGTTTCAATTTGCTCGTGGAACGTGCACGGCTTTCGAGAAATGGCCCAGGACCACGAAACCCAAGCCTTCTACCTACAGCAAGATATAATCTTGATCCAAGAATCATGGAAATTGCAATCAACTCCAAATCTAGATTTCATAGAACATCAAATATACGCAGAAAGCCTCTCCACGCATGGTCATCCCCGCGGCGTATTATCAACTTATGTAACCCACAAATATAACTGGGCATCAGAGGAGATAGACGTAGGCCTGAAGTGGGCCCAAGCGATCAGTATCACCGAAGCCCCATCATCGGGGACTGAGCCATGGAAAATGTTAATATTCAATGTTTACATCCATCCTGACAGAGAGGCTCAAAAAGAAAAACACGCAACCTTGCTGTCACTTATTAAGGCCATGCAAAGGAGTTATTCGCAATACCCACAGGTTATTTCCGGGGACTTCAACAACGCCCTTATTGATCAAAACAAGGTGAAGGTGAAGATGACTGGAAACAGTGGCGGAAAAAAACTAGCATCCAGACTAAATGAATATGGACTGTCAATCCTGAATGGCAACAGAAAGGGGGCTATACCGGCAGCCGTCACATATTTGAGCGGCAGGGTCCATTCAACAATTGACTACTCTATAGTAAGTGACGAGTTAATCTCCAGCATAGATTCATTTGGTATAGAACATCGAGTAGAAAGTGACCACTCCCCCCCCCAAATAATAAGTTTGAATATTGCACCAAGCATGGCGCCAATAACGACCTCCCTTTTGCATCATGCAACAAAGTTCAACCTGAGAAAATTAAAATGACGTGGAGATGGGTTGGGCAAAATTACGGACTCAGTTAAAGCCCATATGGCCAACTTGGGAACCCAAAAGGAGGAGGACCTATTACCAAAGTAGGAGCAAACGATTCAAGTCCTGCAGCAAAATTTCCCTGTATGGTCCGGGAACTACAGTAATTTTAACACCAAGAAGGAGCCTTGGTTCAACATGGAGCTAAGAGCCAAAAAGAGAAAGGTTGCCAAGGAGGTCCGAGCCCTCGCAAGCCAAAAAACGTTGGGGTCCGTGGCAAACAAATCAATCTGAGGGAAGCCAGGAGCACCTACAGGAAGGCTTTGAGGGCCGCAAAGCACTTATATAAAGAAACCATCTGGAACAAACTGCTAACCGCAGGAAAACATCCTAATAGGCGGGACTTTTGGGGCACCATTAATGACCTTAACCAAGGGGCAAAACTCCAAGAAGCCGGTGTCGGAGCAGAAACCTGGATCAGACATGTGCAAACTCTATACAGCAACACAGATTCAAGCCACGTTAAAGGCTTAAGGGCAGCTAAGGATAACAAGGAGGAACCAAAAGGACTGAACAACAAGGAATATAGGGAACCAGAGCAGGAAAAACCTCAGAAGGGGTCAATAGAGCCAGATGACCTAACCACTAAAAATGAGCTGAGGACGATAATCTCAAGATTAAAGTCAGAGGGTGCAGCAGGCCCAAATTGGCTGCCAAACGCCATCTTTAAGCATGGCCCGGACCTGTGGGCAGAGACCCTAATGCCTCTGTTCAAACAAATATACAAACTAGCAGAGTGACCCGCCTCCTGGAAAGGCAGTATCATCCATCCCATTTTTAAGCACGGCGACCACCGCAATACCTCAAATTTTAGACTAATATCCTTAATAGACGTAGAGGCCAAACTCTACGCCTCCTGTATCCTACTCTAATTACAAGCCTGGATATCAGAATCAAAGATCATGCCAAAATTTCAAACAGGATTCAGGCAAGGAATGGGAACAACAACTAACCTAACTTGTCTGTCCATCCTAACGGACCAAGCAAAAGCAAAGGGCACCTGCTTGTACGCCTGTTTCATAGGCATCAAGTCTGCCTTCGACCGGGTGAACAGAGAGCGTTTGTGGAGAAAATTAGAGAGCTGGGGGGTGCCATACCAACTCTTAAGAGCTATCAAAGCCCTACATCACCGCACTTGGGTAAGAGTGAAACTGGGAAATGGAGGCAGTACAACCGGTAGCATCCAAACGCACCAAGGCCTAAAACAAGGCTGCGTATTAGCCCCCACCCTCTTCAACCTTTTTCTCTCCGACCTCTCAAGCGCGATCGAATCAGCAGATAGCCACCCTCCATGTTTGGCAAACAATCCAATACACTACCTTCAATACGCCGACGGTATTGTATTGTTGAGCAAAACACCAATCGGCCTACAAAGAGCCATTAATAAATTAACCTTGTATTTAGAACGGGAAAGCCTCGAACTTAACAAAGAAAAAACCAAAGTGGTCCGTCTAGTAGACCCGCAAAAGTTAAAGTACAAATGGATGGCCCAAGGGGCAATAGTTAAATAACAAGAGTATTACAAGTACTTGGGAATCGCAATAACAAAAGGAGTAAACTACAAGGATCACAAAATAGCACTAAAAACAAAAGTACAATCTTTCATTTTTGCGTACCGTTCTCTTAAGGAAAAAATGGATTGTCCCAACTATAACCATCTGTTAAAAGTAATGGCAGCGCAGATTATGCCCACCCTATTTTATGGTCTAGTCACGTGGTGTGGCAAGGAGGTCGATCTTTTAAATGATTTACAGATTAAAATTTACAAAGCGGTCTTTAATCTGCCAAAATCCGCCTCAGCCTCACAAGTCAGGCTTGAATTTGGACTGCAAGATCAGAAGTTCCGGAGCATGAGTGGCTTCGTGAAATTCTGTTTACAAACTTAGATCTGCAGACCCAGACACATTGGACTGGCTAAGCTGGGAGGAAATTAAAAAACGGGGGGAAACCGAAACCCCGAACACCTGGGGAAAGTGTCTGAAACTCTGTGTGGAAAAGTTGGAGCTGGAAGCAGTCTGGAAATCTGGGACAGACAAAGCAAGTCTAAGTAAATTAGCCAACACGGCAGCAAAAAGGAAATCCTTCTTGGAGGACAAAGAGTTATTGGCAAAACGTCAGCACGCCTGGACCATCATGAACTCCTCCTTCACAACCCAAAAACCACACGCATATCTAGTATCCCACTTCAGTGGTCATCTAAAAAAGGCTTTTACAGCCTATCGGATGGGGATGCACATCTCAAAGGATTTACTACCGGCCTGGAAACCGTCCCACCAGACGAAACAATGTTGCCTCTGCGGATTCAAAACCGAAACCCTTGTCCACCTTTTCTGTATATGTCCGGCCCTGATAAGTCAGAGACGACTCTTATTGAAACCCATATTCAATGCGCTAAACATCCGCTCTTGCAGGCACGCAGTCACAAGCTGGCTTGGAGGCTCCTCCATAATCCTGGCATGCCGTGGAGTTAAATTCATGGCAGAAGCAAGAAAATGCCTAGAACTAACAGAACAGGAGGACCAGCCAGTCGGCGGGACAACAGGGTCACCCTAACCCCTGGATCTTACATGCCCTGTCCCCAACAAAAAGAGAGGCTGAGACAATTTTAGTATTTTTAAATTCTGCACTGTTATTTTATCATGCGAATTTTGTAACAATTGTAACTAATTATGTAAATAAAACTTTTTGACACTGGACACAAACCTGCGACCTTCGCCTCTATTAGAACAAGCTGGAAATGTTTCTTATGACAGAGGTCCAAACAAACTGCAATCTCCACGATAAAACCCAAGGTTTTAATTCAGACATTATGGCATATGTTGTTCAAATTCTGTGTGCCCTTTTAGATTTATTAACACAGTTTTATTAATTTTGAGATTTTTAGCATGGTTGTAATTCTGCAATGGTTTTAAGTAATCATTCAAAAAAAGATTATCAATCCATCTAAAAAATACAGGACCTAGCCGAACATAATGTCAAAACATGCTGTCCCAAGAGTGGCCAGGACAAAGACCTTACAAATACAGTATAACTAGACACCACAGATTTTTAAAAGGAGTGTTCCAATCAATGTAATGGAACCAGTATTCAAAGATGGGCGCTATTTATCCCTGTAATTGGATAGCTCATTCCAGCTTCACCCAGTGGTGACACCTCTTTGCCCACTTCTTGTTGCTCTGCTCCTTTACCCTACTGCTACTTATAATGTACTTCCGGGTCAGGTAGTTGCTTCCTGGGCCATATGCATCCTGGAGTTGGACAGTCCTGAAGTTTGACATCAAGAAGGAGCACAGCAAGTAATTGGAAGTGATGTTCTACATCACAGCTGCAGTATGCTGAAGAAATCGCTGTTCCGGGTTAAGGATGGCCACAGCCCGCTTTCCTTCTGCCTGCCATCTTTCTCCACGACAGTGCATATATTTTCCAACACCCTTGCGTGCTTCAACTTACTTTCTGTGTTGCGATGTCTGTGTGGCTAATCTTCTTGGAAGCCCCCTACATGCACCCTCTGTGTTACTCTTTCCCTTGTGTGTGTTCTCCCTGTAAACATCCTGGTGTTGTGTTGCTCTCTCCCTCCAGTGCTTGCACCCCACCCCCTTACTCCACACTTCATTTGTCTCTCTCTGTGCCACCCCTTATTCCGGCCCCCACCGCACTTTGTATCTCATTGTGAGCTTCTCCTCACTAAATACCCCAATGTACTCCATGTTGTTTTCTCACCGTATGTGCGTTCCCACAGAAACCCCTCCTCTGCACTCTTTGTGGATCTCTCCCTTGTGTAGTTCTCCTCCCACTAAACACCCTAGCCCTCTGTATTGCTCTCTTCCTCGTGTGCTTCTCGCTCCCTGAATTATTTTGGCCGATGCTACAGCATTAGTAAAAAAAATCTTTTTGCTGATGCTGCACAGCATCGGCAAAAACAAAGAGATTAAAAAAGTGAGACCTGTTGGCTTTGCCAGTGCTTGTTTTTGTAGTTGTTTTAATGTAGATGTGCCTCTCTGTGTACTTGTCTATATAATTCCTGCATCCACCCAGTCTTAAAAAATCCACCCATTCTCATTTATCAGTCTAGTGGCTGGCATTTGTCCATGTTTTGGTACATTGATATGGCTATCCAGTTATCTCTACCTTCTGTCTATAAGTTTAATGTTATTTATCTCTCTTTGTCAGTCCGTTGTCCTTCCATACATCTATTCATCCGCCCATTCATTGCCCGTCTATGCGTGTCTTTCTGTTCTTTCAGTTTGTTCCCTGATTCCCCTGCAACCATCCGCCTGTCGGTCCAACCAACCGTATTTCTGTCTGGCTAGATGGATTAATATCTGTGTATAGCGTTATATTTTTCTTTGCATAAAGATATGTATATTGTTGGTACCCACATGTTGTTCACTATATTACCACACCAGGAGTAGTGTACTATCATTTCATTTCATAAGTCTTTATTGCGATTCTTCATCATTAAAAGACATGATTATCAAAAAAATACATTATTACATGTGTCATCCATTAATTGTAATCCAAAGTTGTAAAAATATAAATTAACAGTTACTACTCCATCTCATTAATAAATACATACATATACAGTAACATTAACATTATTAAAATCAATTAAAAATGTATTAAATGTTTTTATCCCAGCAAAAAGACTTGGAACATACATTAATGTCACAGCTAAAGGCTATTTAAAAGACCACATTATAAAATGCAATGTAGGTGTGGAATCGGGGACCTTACATGGTTACTTTGCCCTCCCGTTTTTGCACGCAAGACCCATGCCCAACTCAGAAACTTAGCAATTCCTATGACTACGTAATGAGTGGGATCGGTTTTCAACAATCTCTTTGCCACCGTAGCTGAACTAGTACCCATAAGCTTACACACAGGTTTCAGCCATGTATTTCTCGGCTTGTGGTAAACCGGGCAAACAAATAAGAAGTGGTCTATATCTTCTATCTGATCTTTACAGTACTAGCACGTATTACTAGTGGCAGTATCCCACTTGCTAGTAAGCCACCGCAACGGCAAGGTGCCAACCCTGAACTGATGGTATAATTACGATCTAAAGGTTTCGTTGCTAGATCCGAATGTAAAAAGCAGCTGTGACTCCCAAGACTTTCGATGCCGCTTGGTGCAAACCACCTCTAATTTACCTTAATATTAGTTATCAAAATAACGAAGCAGGCGCTGGATAGTGGAAAATGAAGAACAGGTTTATTACTCCAGGAGAACACATCACATCTGACACCGGGGCTATCATCAGGAGGTGCTCTAACTGCATCTCATTTTGGCTCTTCCTTTTATACAGATTTTACACAATGCATTGTTGTCATGTCAGCCCACCTTTGTTATATCAACATGTTTTTACAAGATTTAAGTCCCCGCTCCAAGCGTGTTGTCATACAAGCCCCACTGTTATTCTCCTCCCACCCGGGTCAAACAGACAATATTATGGTATAACAGGGCCTTGCTTCAGGTGCTAAAACATGTGAGACTGGCCAGATCTAAGAGTCTGTTCCGTTGATAAAACAGGTTCCATTGTTGGTGAAAACAAGTCTTGCTGTTTGCGGTGCAATAAATCATGTCTGCAAGGGTCATCTTAGTATCTGAAATCTTTGGTTAGTACACAAGTGTGGGGAGGGGAGAAGAATGCAAAAGTTCATATGTTCATTAGTTATCGAGGACAGGAAGAGGTGGTGGTTTAGCCAAAGGGCGCTAAGGGTTGTTGTGGCAGTAGAATGTCTCTTTGAAGATACCATCAAAGGCATGCCTGTTAGTTATGGCCTCAGCACACATATCCGGTTTGGTCAGAGGGCCAGATGGGTGCTAGTGAGAGCAGGGTGAGAAAGAGGTGACCATCAGAATACAAAATGGCTGCGGTTGATCAAAATGACTGCGGCTTATGTTAATGAAAGAACTTTCGCCAGACAAGATGGCGCAGGTAATGTTTATGCTTGTTATTTTAATTCTAACACCAATAGGCCTCCAAATGGGGTTCATTGTTAATATCCAGGTAATCTCTTGACAGTGACAGGATAATATGGCTGGAGAATCGCTTCACTTTGATCAACTCCCAGTATGCTGCTTTAAACAACTTTTTAGATGGAAATTCTACAGTCTCGGGTTGATCCCAAAGATTCCTCATCCCCATGTCAATTAGCAGGGATTTGACACCAGAAAACCATGGGATCTTGTGGGAGCGGCTTAGCCCCCTAACTTCCAGCATGGCCCTGGCATATTAATGGAGCTCTGGAGTTGTCCAGAGCCGTCTCCAGAATGCCAATGGTCTGTAGCGGGCAACATCTTCCAATGCATGACAGCCAAGATTGTAGAGCAGTGGGATTCTAGGAGTATGTTGGGGTAGACCCACTATGGTTCTCATGAATTTATTCTGGGCCGTGGAGAGGGGGGATAGGTTAGTGAAACCCCAGAGTTCGGCTCCATAAAGAATTGCTGGACAGATTTTAGACGTGTAAATATTGACAATCGGAGCAATAGGCCTAGAGAGGGACTAACTATGTTCCTTGAGCAAGGCACCAGCTAACTGAGCATGTTTTAATGCCAAGATATCTATTTGGGGCTTACAGCTCAATTTATCATTAAAGGTGACACCCAGGTAGGTGAAAACATCGGTCTGCTCCAGGGGTTCACCATCCATAAGGACACATGCTTTTACTGGCTTAGACCCGTGGAGCACCATGAACTTGGTTTTCCCTACATTGACAACCAACTCATGCTCGCGGCAGAACACCTTAAACCGTGACAGGGCCAGTTGTAATCCCTGTCTTGTTTTTGATATTATCAAGGTGTCGTCCGCAAACATGAGGAGGGGCACCTTCATGCCGGCCAATATTGGCGCATCCATTGGGTAGTTGGTAAAGTACTGGACCACCCCGTTAATAAATATTGAAAACAGGGTAGGGGGCAGCACACACCCCTGTCGGACTCCTTTGTTCACCTCGAATTTTTCCGTAACCTCGCCTGGTTTGCTCCATTGTACCTGTGCATTTGTATGTTCATGCAATTTAACTAATATGGCAATCTACTCCTTCGGCATCCCAATTTTAATTAAAATCTCCCACAGCCTTACCCTTGGGACAAGATCGAATGCGGATTTTAAGTCCACAAATGCAGCAAAGATCAAACCACCTCCTAAAAAGACCTCCTTCCAGAACATCAAAACTAATCCGAAGGCTTGATCGAGGGTGCCTACATGGGACCTAAATCCTGCCTGTAAGGGTGACAAAATGTCCTCCTCCATCAACCATCCCTGTATCTTCCAAGATCAATCGCGCAACGATCTTTTGCATGGCGTCAATTAAACTAATGGGCCTATAATTGGCCGGAGCAGAGTGGTCTCCCTTCTTAAATATTGGTATAATCTCTGCTCTGGACCAGGATGGAGGGATCGGGGCACCTTGGGCAATCGCATTGGCTAAGAGCTTAATGTATGGGACCCATAACTCTAAATCCTGCATGATTAAATCTGCAGGAATGCAGTCAGGGCCTGGTGCCTTCCCACTCGGAATTATTTTCTAGGGCAGATTTTGTAAATACCAGTGGACTATCAACTTGGATATGCAGGGAAACTTCTGTGATGCAATGCGGTGCCTTAAACTGTGTCTCAAAACAGTAACCCCAGGGGAGGATCTACGCGGGCGTCCAAGATGGTCGCGTAAGCAGAGGGCTCCCGGAACCCGCGCCTTCCCTTATTCCTCACCTTTGTTTTACCTGTTTTCTTTTGACTCGGTTCTAGCGAGGCACAAGATGGCCGCCAACACTTCCTGGTTTCGAGTGTTGACAGACAGTTCACAGCCAATAAGCATGCAGCTCGCGCTCGTAATTGAACAGATTTCAGTACGCGTGCTGAACTCCGTCTCTAGATATCGCTATGATTTTACTTGCAATTTTCTCAAACTACTGAACGGATTTACACCATTTAACAAAAAGCACAATCTGTGAACAGAACTGCGGCTTATGTTAATGAAAGAACTTTCGCCAGACAAGATGGCGCAGGTAATGTTTATGCTTGTTATTTTAATTCTAACACCAATAGGCCTCCAAATGGGGTTCATTGTTAATATCAAGGTAATCTCTTGACAGTGACAGGATAATATGGCTGGAGAATCGCTTCACTTTGATCAACTCCCAGTATGCTGCTTTAAACAACTTTTTAGATGGAAATTCTACAGTCTCGGGATGATCCCAAAGATTCCTCATCCCCATGTCAATTAGCAGGGATTTGACACCAGAAAACCATGGGATCTTGTGGGAGCGGCTTAGCCCCCTAACTTCCAGCATGGCCCTGGCATATTAATGGAGCTCTGGAGTTGTCCAGAGCCGTCTCCAGAATGCCAATGGTCTGTAGCGGGCAACATCTTCCAATGCATGACAGCCAAGATTGTAGAGCAGTGGGATTCTAGGAGTATGTTGGGGTAGACCCACTATGGATCTCATGAATTTATTCTGGGCTGTGGAGAGGGGGGATAGGTTAGTGAAACCCCAGAGTTCGGCTCCATAAAGAATTGCTGGACAGATTTTAGACGTGTAAATATTGACAATCGGAGCAATAGGCCTAGAGAGGGACTAACTATGTTCCTTGAGCAAGGCACCAGCTAACTGAGCATGTTTTAATGCCAAGATATCTATTTGGGGCTTCCAGCTCAATTTATCATTAAAGGTGACACCCAGGTAGGTGAAAACATCGGTCTGCTCCAGGGGTTCACCATCCATAAGGACACATGCTTTTACTGGCTTAGACCCGTGGAGCACCATGAACTTGGTTTTCCCTACATTGACAACCAACTCATGCTCGCGGCAGAACACCTTAAACCGTGACAGGGCCAGTTGTAATCCCTGTCTTGTTTTTGATATTATCAAGGTGTCGTCCGCAAACATGAGGAGGGGCACCTTCATGCCGGCCAATATTGGCGCATCCATTGGGTAGTTGGTAAAGTACTGGACCACCCCGTTAATAAATATTGAAAACAGGGTAGGGGGCAGTACACACCCCTGTCGGACTCCTTTGTTCACCTCGAATTTTTCCGTAACCTCGCCTGGTTTGCTCCATTGTACCTGTGCATTTGCATGTTCATGCAATTTAACTAATATGGCAATCTACTCCTTCGGCATCCCAATTTTAATTAAAATCTCCCACAGCCTTACCCTTGGGACAAGATCGAATGCGGATTTTAAGTCCACAAATGCAGCAAAGATCAAACCACCTCCTAAAAAGACCTCCTTCCAGAACATCAAAACTAATCCGAAGGCTTGATCGAGGGTGCCTACATGGGGCCTAAATCCTGCCTGTAAGGGTGACAAAATGTCCTCATCCATCAACCATCCCTGTATCCTTCCAAGATCAATCGCGCAACGATCTTTTGCATGGCGTCAATTAAACTAATGGGCCTATAATTGGCCGGAGCAGAGTGGTCTCCCTTCTTAAATATTGGTATAATCTCTGCTCTGGACCAGGATGGAGGGATCGGGGCACCTTGGGCAATCGCATTGGCTAAGAGCTTAATGTATGGGATGTAAATGTATGGGACCCATAACTCTAAATCCTGCATGATTAAATCTGCAGGAATGCAGTCAGGGCCTGGTGCCTTCCCACTCGGAATTATTATCTAGGGCAGATTTTGTAAATACCAGTGAACTATCAACTTGGATATGCAGGGAAACTTCTGTGATGCAATGCGGTGCCTTAAACTGTGTCTCAAAAAAGTAACCCCAGGGGAGGATCTACGCGGGCGTCCAAGATGGTTGCGTAAGCAGAGGGCTCCCGGAACCCGCGCCGCCCTCTCGCGACTATCCTCGAAATATCCTGGTTATTATTATGGGCTTTTGAAGATCTACTCTTGCTGACTCCACTATCGTTTCAAAAATTGAATTTGGATGTCGGAAGCCGATTTTACGTCAACTTCATTTTTCTGGCCCACCCCGATCGAGACCGGGGACTCTGCTGCTTTGGTGGGCCGAGGAGTAAGTCAACAGCAACGGCCTTAGGGACATCCTCCCAGTCGGCCTCATTGTCGCTTTCAGTTTCGATTTTTCCTCGACCCTTTGAGTGACTATTCTGCGAGCGGATCGGCTCCCAAGTGGGTGCAACTTCGACCCGCTGTGTTGGCCTGCCATATCTTTCTACCCTCGTTTATCCCTCGATTTGCATTCTACCGTTTTGGCCTAAAATTCTGATTCGGTATCCCACCAGCACTGGCCATTTTCACCAGGTCCAGAGGGCCCCTTCGGGGCACAGCTTCCAATATGGCTTCCAAACCTGAGTTCGAGAGGCGCAGGACGAAGACGCCGATCCGTGGGGGACCTATTCAGACTAATGTGATGGACCGCTATACGCAACCGAAGGGTTCCCCCGGCAGTACCGGCAGTGCTCTTGCGGACCCCAAGACGGACTCTACTGCGCCATCGGAGGTTTCTCTCCAGGACCTAATGAGTGCCATTACGGGGATGAAAGCCGATATGGGACAACAGTATGAGGCTCTTGCCGCCAAGATCGATACTGTGGCTGTCGATGTCACACTTATCAGAGCGGATCTGGCCAAGACTAATGAGAGGGTTAAGGCTTTGGATTTAAAGACCTCCAGTCTCATCACTGATATGGCGGACGCACAGTCGGAAATTGGCAACCTAGATCATCGCACGACTTGATGGCCCGACGACTGGACGAATATGAAAATAGGGCCCGGCGGAACAACATACGCTTGGTGGGAGTACCGGAGAATCCCGACACCACCGTTGACCTTCTTGTGGAGGATTTGATCCTCAACCATCTTGCTCCCGCCGGACTAAGCAAATTCTTCGAAGTTGAACGTGCGTATCGCTTCCCGGGTGGGAAGATTAAACCAGGGGCCCCCGAGGCCTATCATTGCAAGGCTTTTCCATTTTCGGGATAGAGACGCTATCCTCCAAGCCTCCCGAGGTCGTGGGCCCATTGAAGTTCGACAATAGTACTGTCAACATCTACCCGGATTTTACTCCTCAGGTCCAGCGACAAAGGATGGGGTTCCAGGGAGTGAAAAAGCGATTGCGGGACTTGGGCCTCAAGTGTGCGATGTGTTTCCAGCTCGATTACGCATTGAATATGAGGAACGAACCTTCTTCTTTGATCGACCAGACTGCGCCAGTGACTAGCTTGACTCATTGCCTAAAAGAGACGATCTAAACGGACGCCCCGGTGGAGCAGAGGGGGTGCATTGGAACAGGAGTGACATTGTGGTTCTCGACGTCTGGTTTCTTGCTACTACTTATCAGCTGAGTTATGCCATTTGCTTCATTATTGTTCGGGTTGAGCCCGAGGGTGGTTCGGGTGGGGGTTAACTCTTTTCCCTCCTCCTCGGTTTTTGTGTAGTGTAGTTATGAGAGGGCGACAGGCACACTGCAAATTGGGGTGGCTCTTGAGTCCTACGCAGGGGTAACGGGGGGTTTGTTGGGGGTGGGGGGAGGGATTGTTATTGTTTCTGTATTTATCTTTTTCACATGGTACTGTATGCTTTGCTCTTATCCTTCAGTAGTCGGGTTCCGGGGAGGGAGGGCTACGGTCCTTTTCCGGGATGGGGGGTGGTGAGTTGAAGTTGCTGTCCTGGAACATTAATGGTATGGGGGATAAAGATAAAACGTGGAGTTGTTTCTCAGTTCCTTCGACGCCAGTCCCCTGACATTGCCCTGTTACAGGAGACCCATCTGATAGGGAATGCTTGCCGGGCTTTGGATAGACGTGGGTATAAGCTGGTTGCTCATGCTGGCTTCACCTCCGGTTCCAGAGGGGTGGGCATTCTGATTAGATCCTCTCTGCCCCTTGAAATAGACGAGACAATACTTGATGATAGGGGTCGATATGCTGCTATTTCGGGGAGATGGGAGGGTAAGATGCTCTCTATAGTTAATATATACGTCCCCCCTGGTCTCCAGGCCACTACTTATGCGGACCTTGGTCGGCTTTTGTTGGGGCTTCCTGATGGTCTCCTTATTCTTGGGGGGATTTTAATTCTGTGGTCTCTGGTAACTCTGATCGCTACCCACCCAGAGACTTGCCGAATTTCCAGATGTGGCTTTCTGAACTGCTTGAAACCTTTGGGTTAGTGGATGCTTGGAGGATGCTACACTCCGCACAACTGCAATATACGTTCCATTCTGGGGCCCACAGTAGTCTTTCCAGAATTGATTATTTCCTACTGCCATCGGCCCACTCTGCCTCCGTGCGAGAGGTCCGTCACCTCCCCAGGGGCATCTCTGATCATTCTCCCCTGTGGCTGAGGGTTGCGGTTGGGGTGGGTAGCGAGGGGAGAGTTGCTCCTATTAACCCTTGGTATTTGCGAAACCCCAAGACGCGCTCTGAGCTGGTCAAGGCCATTGATTGCTACTTCAATGAAAATGTGGGGTCTGTCTCTTCTGTTTCGCTATGGGAGGCTTTCAAAACTGTAATTCGGGGTTATTCATTGTCATTGATTGCTGCCGCTAAGAAGGCTAAACATGAAGAATTATTGCGTCTCGAGGATGAGATAACAGTACTTGAGAGTGAACTGGGTGGGAATGATACCCCTGCAACTTTACACTCCCTAGCTCTGAAGCAGGCTGACTACAGAGCCCTGGTGGCAGACGCGGCCAAAGTCATGAATAGAGAACAGCAGGGTAGACTCTACGATGTGGATGATAAGGCGGGTAAGCTTATTGCGTGGTTGGACAAGTCTGAGAGAGCGAATCGAGTTGTGCCGGTGATTGCGAAGTCGAATGGGGATCGTGTGTCTGACCCGATTGGGATCGTTGATTGCTTTGTGGACCATTTCCAGACGGTCTATGCCTCAGTGAGCGATAGAGATGAGTGTGACTCCCGTTTGCTGTTGCGCGATATCGCGTTACCCTGCCTCTCTGATGAGGATAGGGCCATGATGGATGCGCCTATATCAGTGGATGAGGTCGCTGGTGCCATTCGTGCCCTTCGATCTGGTAAGGCCATGGGGCCCAATGGCTTGCCTATTGAGCTTTACAAATTACGGCCCGACAAAATGGCGCCCTATCTGAGGAATATGTTTCTCCCTATTGACCAGCGCCTGGCTACCATCGTTGTTATTCACAAGGAAGGTAAGCCGCGTGATTGTTGCTCTTCCTATAGGCCTATTTCACTGCTTAATGCTGAGCCCAAGATACTTGCTAAATTACTGGCTAATCGACTGATTAAGGTGGTCGGCGACTTGATCCATCCGGATCAATCCGGTTTCATCCCGCACCGAAATACCGCCCTTAACCTTAGGAGACTCCACGGAGTTCTCGCGAGAGCTGGAACTCTGACTGAGTCGGCCATTTTGGCTTCCCTCGATGCCACTATGGCTTTCGATACGATTGAATGGCCTTATCTCTGGGCAGCTCTCGCTAAGTTTGGGTTTGGCTCGAAATTTATCACCTGAGTGAAGCTCCTTTATGAGCGACCACTGGCCCAGGTGGTGGTGAATGGCAGGGTGTCCGGTACTTTCGCACTTGGACGTGGCACCCGTCTGGGTTGTCCGCTGTCTCCGTTGCTTTTTGCCCTCACTCTGGAACCGTTGGCCAAGTGGCTTCGCTGGGAACCCTCGATGAAGGGTATCCAGTGGACCCATGATTTTGAAGATCGTGTCTCGCTATACGCAGATGACATTCTTCTTTATCTCACCTCCCCCCGGAAGTCTCTTAATGTGCTCTTCGATGTTCTTACCTCCTTTGGGAAGAACTCGGGTCTTGTTATCAACTGGACCAAGTCCTGCGTCTACGTTCTGGTTGGGGATCTACCCCCGTTGCCCCGTAGATTTCCGATTCAGGTGGTCGAGACTGGTTTTAGGTACCTGGGGATTCATGTCTCTCTGAATTCCGCCGTCCGTTACGAGCGTAACCTTCATGCTCCTCTCCAGCGGCTTAAACTTGACGTCTCACGGTGGCGACGACTGCCCCTTTCCCCATTGGGACGTGCGACTCTCTTTAAGATGATGTCGCTCCCCAGGTTCCTATATGCACTTCAGAACTTCTTTGATCCTATACCTCCTGGGTATTTTCGTGAGGTTGAGAGCCTTCAGAGGCAACTGATTTGGGACGGGCGTGCTCGTATCTCCTTACCCAAACTCACTTTGCTGTGGTATGACGGTGGCATCGCCCTCCCTGACATCAGACGCTACTACTGGGCCTCGCAACTATGCGCAATTAATCATGTAACTTACGCCCCTGGTCATACCCCTGCCTTTGCGATGGATAAACATCTTCTGCCAGGCGGGAATTTTAACAGGGCACTGTATTCTAAGAAACCATTTAACGCCCTGACTGGCCCCACGAGAAGTGCTGTGCGAGTGTGGCGAGACGCGAATGCTGCTATGGGGTGGAGTGATAGGTTAACCCGAGTGACACCGTTGTATGATTCTGACCGTCTGGGCAATTTGTGGAGAACGAAAGGATTCGATAAATGGGACATGATTGGTATAAGCAAGGTGGAGGATCTCTGGTCCAAAGGTAGTATTAAGACTTTTGAGGCGCTCAAAATTGAATATGAGCTTGATGACCAGGAGTATTTCAGGTACATTCAACTGCGACATGCCTTGACCTCCGTTTTCCCCCTGGGGACGGAGATTCCCCAGTCCTCGCCGCTGGAGGACCGTATCCTTGATGGCCATGTGCTGGACAGTACCATATCCCTGATTTACAAAAAACTCATCAATAACGGGGCTTATTTGCTTGAGCGCCTCAGGGCCTTCTGGAACGCGGACGGCCTGGAACTAGATGACGAAGATTGGCAAACGGCCGTCTCCTCCCCTAAGGAGGTGGCCATTCCCGCCCGCCTCCGTTTTGTACAGTTGAAGATCCTCCATCGTGTATATGTAACTGGCACGCGTCTGGTGCGAATGGGTTACTCTCTTGATGGGCTATGTAAGCGCGGCTGCGGTATGAGTGGTACATTCCTGCATATCATTTGGGAGTGCCCTGAGGTGGCTGCCTTCTGGTCTAGAGTGCATGCGATTATGGAAAGTGTCACCGGGGTCTCTCTATTGCCTGAGGCCAGACGATGCCTTCTTAATGTCTGGGAACCTACGGACTACAACACAGCCCAGACTTTTTGGGCGACTCTTGGTAACCTGGTTGCCAAGAGGGATATTGCACAACTCTGGGGTTCCCACAGACCACCCACGGTAGCGGCTTGGAAGGAGAACATGGACTGGTGTATGTTCAGAGAAAAGACGGTCTATGTGGCCCGGGGCCGACCTAAGAAATGGGGTAGAATTTGGTCCAATGGAACACTTACCGTGGAAATGTTTGCACTCCCCGACAGGACTACACCATTGATATCTCGCTATCCCCTTAGTTGGCATTCCGGACTTATGTTTGTAATAGTACGTCGATCTCCTCACCGCCCTTTATCTCGAGACATATGCTTCATTATCGTATGCTAGTCGGCCTTCACCCCCTCTCCCTTTGATTCCCTGTAATTAATTACTGCCATGTGTCTGTGTTTTATGTTAGTTCAGTTCATCAAAATTTCAAAATTAAACCTGCAATACTTGTCTTTTGATTCTACGTTATGTACATGAATATATTGCTGGTCGCTTAAACCCCACCCAAGGTACTGGGGAGCCTCATTGTGAGAAGTCATACTGTTTAAATGTCATAGCGGCCGGCCCGCTGGGTTGTAGGCTGACAGCTGTGTACTGTGCATAAATATAATAAAGGTTTAAAAAAAAAAAAAAAAGGAACCCCCCCCAATGCTGTGGCTCCACGTGATTTCCCGGGATTTTAGCCTGCGGGCTGTTCCCCCACTTAAGTAGTTCCCAGAATTGATCTTGATTTAATGCTTCAACCAGACCCTTATGGGCAGTTCTGCACATATTATTGTACCAAGATCTTGGTTTCGGCAAATTGATCTTTTTACGCAGATTATTTTTAACGAAAAACCTTTTCAGCCCTCTAAATAAATCAGTATGGACTCCCAGTATGGTGGCATTAAGCACTTCCTGGGACTCATAGGCCACGAGTTTGTCCAGGGACTTTGAGACCATGTCCCTAATCTGTATCACACCTCTATCATTAGCAGCTATCCGCGGCCAACGAACCCTTCTTAACCCCTTCGAAGCTAATGACGAGCTGGGCTCGTCATGGAGCTACCCTGCCCTGTGCGGATGACAAGGGTAACTCGTCATACATGATGGGCTTTCCAAATTCTCAGCGCAGGACGGGAAAACCCTTAGCAGCGAAGGTGTTAAATCATTGGAAGTAGTTAAAATATTGGGACCACCAGCATCTTCCAACGTGGGATAATAGTAAAAGCTTTTATCATCTAAATTACAAACCAAGTGATTATGGTCACTTTCTGGTCTACTCTGTACTACCATATCCAAGACTAGCGGCCAAAGGTCCACACTGACCAAGATATAGTCAATTCGGCTTTTTGACCTACCATTGTCAAAGGTCACTACACCATGTCTATCGGACTTTGTCCTGCCATTAACCGCCCTCAGGCCCCGTTCCAAGCACAGCCCCTTTAATTGGAGGGCAGCCTCAGACCATTTCCTTATGGGAATGAGGTCCAAGGGGGGAAACCCCATACTACATCTACATCTTCGCTAAGCCTTCCGTCTTCTGGGCCCAGGGGTTCGAAGGTGGTATTGAAATCACCAGCAATGATCTGTCTACTAGTGCTAACATCCTGAATCAGGTGGTTTTCTAGGGTTGCGATGACACTCTAACTCCTGCCACCAGGTTGTCCCCTCGAATACACATTGTAAATGGTCATGTCAAAGCCTTCTTTAGAACTAACCCTTAAGGCCACGATATCTGGGCTATCAATATAAACCTCATCAATCTTTACACACTCAGATTGGCGAACCCAACACGTCAAACCTCCTACCGGTCTTCCTCTTTCGCCCCATATAGCTGCTTTAGAGAAGTTTAAGTAGCCTACATGAAAGACTCCTTCTACAGACCATGTCTCCTGGAATGCCCAAACGTCTGTGCCCTCTATAAACTTGCACCATTCCGGTAACACAGATTTCACTTCAAGGCCTGCAATATTCCAGGAAGATAATGTCAGGGCCTGGTTCGAGAGGACTGGGCCACTATTCCCAGCGGAGGTCCGTATCTTATTTGTGTTAGGTTCCCTAGTTAGCGGGTTGTCTGAGGTGCATGTAATTGTATGAGATTGAGTATCCAGGTTAATAGGATCAGCCCACCGTACACTTCCTGTGCTTGAACCCCCTAAACCACTTATCAATGTTTCCCGGGAGGAGCGACACCAACTTCCCTGTCGACTAGTGATATTGCTTAGAGGATTCTCTAGTACCATCATATTGACCTGTCTATCTATTGTCTGCTTATCAGTGACACTCTCTCCCAGTCAGTCTATATCTTCAAGGGTTGACAACAATTCAAAACGGTTGCTAGTCTGGATAGGAAAGTCTAGCCTATTAAAGGACCCTTGTTTGGCCCGTACCACCCTATTATTGGGTATGGTCCAGCGATTATAGAAAAAGCTGAGTGGGAGTAATCAGGTGGAAACTGCCCAGCCAACTCAAGAATATGATGGACTAAGAGGGGGGACCTAAGGCTTAGAACCACACAGTCACCAACCAGCGATTTGTGCGAATGGCCTGCCCAGTTAACACGGCGGACTATTTAAATTCGTCAAAGAGTTCATGGCGAATCCCAGTCTTCTTACTTAAAAAATGTAAGGTCTTGTTTTTGAGTGTTGACCAATGCTCGTGTGTACCTGGCGGGAGTCAGGCGCACAACACCCATTGGGCTCACGGGGCTTCAGCCCCGTCGTGTGTGTCAGCCCGGGCGAAGACAGCTTCGCGGGCTGGCGAGCATCTAATTGCAGCCGCACCCGAGTACTTAACGGGTCTTTAAAAGACCATTTAGTTGTAAATGAGGCTTTTGTTGTGTGTTCACCACTTCTTACAGCCACTCTGTCTAAGTTTGGAAGAATTAGGCCCCCCGGAAATATTTTTGTACACCAGTCCACAACTTGCAGTTCGGGGTAGATGGAGGAAAATAGAATAAAAGTCAGAGGTGTGGCCCAGTCCAGCCTCCTCCGGGCTCTGACGGGCGTGGACGGGCCCGCCCTTAGCCCGTGCGCGTCCCGCGGGAGCCCAAGCGTCCCTTTAAGCGCCTCCTGGCGCGCTGGTCTGCATGCGCGGCGCAGGGGACGCTGGGAGGTGTAGTTTGCCTCCCCTCCGGCATACAACCTGCGCGAAAATGGCCCCCAGTGACTCTCTGCAGTGGCGGCTAGGTCGTGGGCTTGTCAGTTATGCCCCAACAGGTAAGGACCGTCTGTTGACTCTTGGCAGTGGCTGCAAAACAGCAGTGAGCAGCGGCAAAACAGCAGTGAGTAGTGTACTATCACTTCCTTGTGCATGGCATCGAACCTCTTTAGCAATAGTTTCCCGGAATCCTGTTTGAAAAACGCACGAGGACCACACACTGATGATTTTTCTTTTGTTTTGCCCTCTTTGGAGGGGGAAAGTTTTGGGTGCATGTATGCTCCTGTGGAATATAGGCACGGACGTCATTTAGGGATCGCTGCTGCGACCTCTGGCATGCCCCTTGTGACCCCTGGCATTGCTTTTGTGACCGCTAGCACCAGCAGTGGCCAAATCAGTGGCAGGAGCTCGTCCATATGGACTTCGGTGGAGCTTCACTCACCTCGTTCTTTGTCAACTTTTTAGTATATTAATAATGAATACTATTACATTATTTCCAATTAGTTTAATAATGGAGTACAAATAGCTGGAATATGACTTTCCCTGGCAGCTGAGGTAAGAAAAAAATGCTTTTAAATGTCAGTTTGTTGTGTGCATGCGTGTGGATGTATAAGCATATGTATGTGTGAGTGAAAGTAAAGGTTAAGGGGCATGTGAAGTCAATTCCTCTACCTCTTGCATTTTGGTAAATTTACATCCATGAACATGGGTAAGAGCTGGAACTTAAAGGGCATCAGACTTCCAACCCCTAACACCTTGAAGATAGGAAACATTCAAATGGATGGATCTCGTAGTTTAGTTAAGGGATAGTCTTCCACAAGAACCCTTTCTGCATTAGGACATATGTATTTTCAGGAGATTGCTCCTGTGGTCTTGTGTTTAGTGCAGTCATGGAAGTAGTGGCTTGTTGACATGTCTCCTGAGTCAGTATTTAGGTTTGGAAAGGCATGTATGCTAGTAGAGCCAACACCCCTTGAAATGAGATTGGCCATATTGCCACTAAGGGCTGAGGAACTTTGGATTGAGATAAACCTCCCTCAAAGTTTGTGTCTTCGAGTTCATAAACTCTTTATGTAGTTGTGTTACTGTTTGATCCCCTCATCTTGCTCGCAGGGAGGCAGTACCCATAGGATTTACTCTTGGATAAGTCTTGCCTGTTTCGCTATACTGGAATTATTTTTAAGTGTGGGTCGTTTTAATAAGTTCTTTATAAACCATAATCTAATCAATCAAAATATCATTTAATCTCCATGGTCTTGATCTTTTTTTTTTTTAATCTTTTTTTTTTATGTGAGACCGCAAACCATGCATATGCTGTCTTCTTGCAAGGCATACTGTTTTCTAACTGGGCTTTGAGGCCACCCATTGCTTACCTTTTGTTCGGCATCACTTTCACACTCTCTGACTGCTTCTTATTGACCTGCTGCCTCCTAAGCGTTTGTTGTCCATTACCTGGGAGCATAGATGCATTATTTGTGTCCTTCAACTGCTCATTTTGTAAATTCTGCTTTTTTCTTTGTGTTTAAGCACTTTACCAGAGTCTTTTTCAATTGGCTCCCTCTATCCGTGATGCATGCCCCTTGCCATCCTCCTCCCTTTGGTTGTCCAGGATGGTTGCCCTTATCTGCTTTCCCTCCTGCAGGCGTCCCTGTCTAGTCACGCCATAATGCTTTTTTAGGTCGAGCAAAGCATCTTTTGTCAGCCACTTCCTGGGAATGAGAGACAGGGAATGGGCACAGGCAGGGGATTCTCCCATGTGAGCTCGCATGTTCACCCACACGCGTGCACATCTCCTGTCCCACAATGCCAGGAAGCAGATAACACACACACACTCTCCCCCTCCCTCTCCCCCCCTCTCTCTCTCTCTCCCTCTCCCTCTCCCTCTCCCTCTCCCTCTCCCTCTCCGTCTCCGTCTCCCTCTCCCTCTCCCTCTCCCTCTCCCTCTCCTCTTTCCGCCTGTCTCTGTCTCTCTCTGTCTCTGTCTCTGTCTCTGTCTCTGTCTCTGTCTCTGTCTCTGTCTCTGTCTCTGTCTCTGTCTCTCTCCTCTTTCCACATGTCCCTCTCCCTCTCTCTCTCCTCTTTCCGCATGTCCCTCTCCCTCTCTCTCTCCTCTTTCCGCATGTCCCTCTCCCTCTCTCTCTCTCTCCTCTTTCCGCATGTCCCTCTCCCTCTCTCTCTCTCTCCTCTTTCCGCATGTCCCTCTCCCTCTCTCTCTCTCTCCTCTTTCCGCATGTCCCTCTCCCTCTCTCTCTCCTCTTTCCGCATGTCCCTCTCCCTCTCTCTCTCCTCTTTCCGCATGTCCCTCTCCCTCTCTCTCTCCTCTTTCCGCATGTCCCTCTCTGAGTTTGAGTAGGGATTTGTAGAGCGCATAGCTACCCTCGGGCATCCCAGCGTTAACAAGACCTAGTATTCCAGAGGGGAGGAGGGGCGGAAAGGAAGACGGGATTTAAGGGAAGAGCCAGGTTTTTAATTGTTTCCGAAAGGAGAGGAGGTTATGTTCTCTCCTCATGGCAACTGGGAGGGTGTTCCATAGTTTTGGCGCATTGTAGGCAAACAAGCGGCCGCCGGATCTTGACTTTTTTATTCTTGGGATGCTGGCAAGGGCAAGTGAATCAGATCTTAGGTTTTTGGTGGACTGGTGGGGTTTCATCAGGGGTCTGAGGATTGGGGGGGCCTTTGTTGTGCATGATCTTGTGGGAGATGCACAACGATTTGAAGGTGATTCGCTCCTTCACTGGAAGCCAATGCAGGCTTTTGAGGGCTGGTTTCGCCGAACATCTTGCTTTGGTTCCTGTTAGGGTTCTAGCTGCCGCGTTCTGGGCCACCTGTAGTCTCTGAACGACTGATGCCGGGGCTCCCAGGTACAAGACGTTACCATAGTCTAAGCTGGAGTTAACCAACCCCTGCATCAGTAGCTTCCTGGACTGGAAGGGAATCAGGTGGAGGATCTTTCTGGACATGCGGATAAGGCCAAAGCAGGTCCCTGAGGTTTTTCTGGCCTGGGTTTTAAAATTAAGGTCCTGGTCGAGCCATATGCCTAGGCTTTTAACCTCGGTTTTTGGGATTGGGTGAGTTCCCATGCAGGGTGGCCAGGTGAGGTTTGTTGGGAGTTTGTTTGGCTTACCTAGGAGAAGAATCTCCGATTTGTCACCATTTAGTTTGAGTCGAGAGTCACACATCCATTGGGAGACACTTTCTAGACACCTGGAGAGATTTTCTAGGCTGGTGTTTGATTGGTTGATTGAAACCACCAGCTGTGTGTCGTCAGTGTACATTACTGTTTTGACGCCGAAGGGGGTGATAATGTCCTCCAGGGGGGACATATAAACGTTAAAAAGTGTGGGGTTCAGGGAGGAGCCCTGGGGAACCCCACACTGCATGGGCAGGGCCTTGGACGTGGACGTGCCGTCCGACACCTGGAAAGATCTTTCCTCCAGGAAGGATTTAATCCATGCAAGGGCGGAGTCGGTGACTCCCACTAGACTTAACCGGTGGACCAGGATAGCGTGGTCCACCGTGTCGAAGGCGGCGCTCAAGTCGAGGAGGATCACTGCCACTGATTCTCCTGCGTCTATGATGTTTCTCGCCTCCTCGACAACTGCCAAGGGGTCAGTGTCTGTACCTTGCCCCGGTCTAAAACCGGTCTGAGAGTCACGTAGTAGGTGATTGGTTTCCAGAAAGTTGGAAAGTTGCTGGTTGGCTATACGTTCGGCCACTTTGCTGATCCCGTGGAGGAGCGAGATGGGTCTGAAGTTGGAGGGGTCCGAGGGGTCTAGGTGGGATTTTTTCAGGAGAGCTTTGACGGTAGCTTTCTTCCAGTTGGCTGGAACGGAGCCCTCTTTAAAGGAGGCATTGATGAGGTTGGTGATGGGAGGGGCTATGGTGGGGGCTACCAGTTTTAACTTGCTGATGGGGGTTGGGTCAGAAGGAGAGCCACTTTTCACAGTTTGCAGGGTAGCTAAGAAAGTCTCCGTGGTGATCTGAGTAAAAGCTCGTAGGTGTGGAGCCTCTGGGTGGAGGGGTGGTGAAGTAGCAGAGTGAGGGGAAGTGGGGATAGGGAGTGAGGTCAGGATTTTCTCGATTTTCGCGGAGAAAAATTCTGCCATCTGGTTGCATGTAACGCCCTCTGGGTCCGGAGGGGGTGGGGGGTCTTGGATTTTAGTAAGGAGACGTACGATGCAATACATCTCCTTCGCTGAGTTTGCTGCTGCTGCAATCTTTCCCTCAAAGAAGGTAGCCGGAGTTGTTTTTATAGAATTCTTGTAGAGCTTGATGGCAGCTCTGTACTCTTTTTTTGGATTCCGTCGACCAGGTTTTTCTCCATATGCGCTCGAGTTTTTTGCATATCTTTTTTTGGTTTCGTAGTTCCTGGGTGAACCATGGTGATTTAGTCGTTTTCTTGATGCTGGGCAGGTGTTTGAGTGGCAGGGTGGTTTCTAGGGATTGGTGGATCCACTCCCGTATTTGAACGTCTGCTATAGAAGGCTCTTGGTCGAGTACAGGTGTGGAAGAGGATAAGACTTGGGTCCAGGAGTTTATGTCTAAATTATTCCATGGGCGAGAGGGGGGTTGGGGCGGGTGTCTGTCAGGGGCCTTGGTCGATAGATGTAGTTTGAGAGGGACCAAGAAGTGGTCTGACCAGGGGAGGCGGATGGGGGGTTGAGTTGTAAGTCTCGGGAGGTTGGAAAATACGGGATCCAACAGATGTCCTTTAATATGAGTGGGTAGGTTGTTTAGTAATTCGAGACTAAGGGAGCCCAGGTCTGCTTTGAGGTCCACAGCTTGCTTGCTGGAGGAGTCATCAAAGTGGAGATTTAAATCTCCCAGGAGCGTAAAATTCGGGGATAGGCAAGCGAGGGAGGAGATAGAGTCAATAAGAGACTCGTTGAAGCGTCGTACCGGTCCCGGAGGGCGGTACACTAGCAACCCTGAGAGGGTGGTCGAGTGCGGCCGGTGGACGGAGAAGAGAACGTTTTCGCAGTCTAAGATAGGGCTTTCTTTGAATTGGCAGGAGAGGTAATCTCGATATAAGACCGCTATTCCTCCACCGATGCCTACGGGTCTGTTGTGGAATTTTATGAGGTATTCCGGTGGGAGAGATTGAATAATGTCTGGTTCTGAGCCGGCTGTGAGCCAGGTTTCCGTCAGGAAGAGTACTTATATATCCGAATCCTTTAGGAGTAGATTAATTTCGATTTGATGCTTCGGAAGGGATCTGCAGTTCAGCAGAGCCATGTTGAGGCAGATGGGTTCTAAAGGGGGCTGCGGACACAGCCTGTAAGGGCAGTTTAGACAACGGGAGTGTCCTTTCTCTAGGGAAATCGAGCCATTGCATATGGGAGCTGGGAGGCTTCTTAATTTATGCAAGGTGTCGCGAGAATAATTGATGGTGGTTTGAGTGGGGGGAGCAGGGGTTCTGGGCGCGTCTGGCGCAGACGGGTTTGCCTTAGGCGCGCCTTCGGCGCGCAAACGGCGCTCCCGCTGCGCTCGTCCGCTGCGCTTCCGCCAGTGGCACATTTTGTAGTGAAGTAAAGGCGGGGGGGCGTGGCCAGAGGGGGGCGTGGCCTCGCTGCACGCCGTCAATGGCGGCGGCCAGAGGGCGTTTGTTGGAGTTAAGGAGGCGCTGCTCGCATTCAGCGGGCTCCCAAGACGTGTGCAGAAGGCTTGGTCAGGTAGGATAGTTATTATTAAAAACACAGTTTCAATTGACACTCAAAAGATTAAAGTTTTGAAAATCAGCAATCACAACATGCAGCTCCCGGCTTCCGCCTCAGGAGTAAGGAGTCTTTGAAAGCGCGCTCGCATTCAGCGCCTTTTAAGCTGGTCGGGGGGGCGTGGCCGGAGGGGGGGCGTGGCCTCGCTGCACGCCGTCAAAGGCGGCGGCCAGAGGGCGTTTGTTGGAGTTAGGGAGGCGCTGCTCGCATTCAGCAGGCTCCCAAGACGTGTGCAGAAGGCTTGGTCAGGTAGGATAGTTATTATTAAAAACACAGTTTCAATTGACACTCAAAAGATTAAAAGTTTTAAAATCGGCAATCACAACATGCAGCTCCCGGCTTCCGCCTCAGGAGTAAGGAGTCTTTGAAAGCGCGCTCGCATTCAGCGCCTTTTAAGCTGGGCGGGGGGGCGTGGCCTCTTTCCGCATGTCTGTCTCTCCCTCTCTCCCTCCCTCCCTCCTCTTTCCGCATGTCCCTGTCTCTCCCTCCTCTTTCCGCATGTCCCTCTCTCTCTCTTTCTCTATCTCTCTCTCCTCTTTCCGCATGTCTGTCTGTCTCTCTCTCCTCCCTCTCTCTCTCCTCCCCCTCTCTCCTCCCCCTCCCTCTCCCTCTCCTTTTGTCTCTCTCTCTCTCTCTCTCCTCTTTCCGCATGTCCCCCTCTTTCCGCATGTCCCTATCTCTCTCTCCTCTTTCCGCATGTCTGTCTGTCTCTCTCTCCTCCCTCTCTCTCTCTCTCTCTCTCCTCCCTCTCTCTCCTCCCTCTCTCTCCTCCCTCTCTCTCCCTCTCTCCTCCCTCTCCCTCTCTCTCCCTCTCTCCTCCCTCTCCCTGTCCCCCTCTCTCTCTCCTCTTTCCGCATGTCTCTCTCTCTCTTCTTTCCGCATGTCTCTCCCTCTCTCTCTCCTCTTTCCTCTTTCCGCATGTCTCTCCCTCTCTTTCTCCTCTCTTTTCTCTTTCCGCATGTCTCTCCCTCTCTCTCTTTCCTCTTTCCACATGTCCCTCTCGGCAAAAAGAGGGGCTCTCCATTGGCACGGAAACACCGCTAGCTCACACGCAAATCTTCCGGCTTGCTTCATGGGCACAGTAGCCCTGGGTAGGCTCCCGTCTGCTTCTTGTTTGCGGCCCCACCCCAGTCCCAACACAGGTTGCCTGGCTTCCTGTCCAAGCCGGGCTGTGGCGGTGAGTTTTTCAATACCTGACTTGTTGTTCTTTGCTCTTGTTACCAGCTTTTTTATGGACATACAGGTAAACTGGCATCTGTGCGTCAATATCTTGGAGCTTGATATCTTGGAGCTTTGTTCTCCTGTTAGTGCGTTTTGCCATGATAATACTTCACTTATTTGATCGGGCCCCTGTACAGTGTTGATCTTTTCGCTGCGCTTTCTTTCCTGTTAGATCTCTTGGAGCTTTGTTCCCTGGTTAGTGCGTAGCTTTTGAGCATATTTTTTTTTAGTTTTTTTTTTTTTTTACATTGCTTTGGTGCCACTGCATGGTGCGGATAAGGACACTGGCATCTGTGCGGCGATATCTTAGAGATTCCTTCTCCGGTATGTGCGTAGCTTTTGGTGGTGCAGCAAAAATACTTCACTTTAGCACAAAGAAAGTTCGAGCGCACGGAAAACAACCACTTTCCCCTATAGGCATTGCATTTTTTTAAGCTGCACCAGTTATTGCCCCATCCCCACACACCTTAGTATAACAATAAACACACTTGCAAGAACAAGTTATAATGTAAAGATGTAAGGCACAAGGCACAGGCTCATATACGTGCGCGCCCACTGGGTTGGTCATCCTTCAAATGTTACTAAAATGATGGGGATTTATTAAATACACCAGTTTGTGCCACTCTTTCACTTCTCTTTCGTTCTGTCTTTCCTTATGCTACACATACAGTGTATCTTGATTCAATTATTGAGATATCGCTTATCACTTTCCCTCGACATATAGCTCTGTCGTAGCTTTGTTTTCCGGTTAATGCGCATTTCACTGGACACTGCTATGTTTTTTACGGCACCTTCTTTTCAGCTTTAATTTGTTTAATGCGCATATGCAAGTGTCTCTTGATTTAATTACTCTTGCAAGCACAAGTTGTAATGTAAATATGTACGGTGCAAGGCCCAGGCTCATATACAAGCGTGCCTACTGGGTTGGTTATCCATCAAATGTTGGTAAAATGATAGGGATTATAAAATACGGCAGCTTGTGTTTTTTTTATGGTGCAGTTTTACTATGTGCAGCATACCAACACCTCTCATGGATCAGCATCTGGCAATCCTTCTCTCTTACTTTCTACAAATTGCCCACATTGTTTATACTCCCAACTGCATACCCACATTAAACAGAAGTGTAATTGAGCTCCCACGAACAATGACTTCATAACTGGACCTGCGGTTCTAAACCTTTTGACTGTTCTGGACCTCCTCTGAATCTTTATTAGTATCCAGAGCCTTTACTGAAAACCGGAGACCCTGACTGTCTCAATTGTGGTGATTTCAATCACAAAACAACGTGCACAAATAAAGAAACAAGCATTAATCAAGCACAAAACAAATGGTAAAATGTTTAATTAAATTCCCATCCGGATTTATACATTTTAAAGTTGAGCTTTAGAGTACTCACCCTACCTGCAAATGCCTTGCATTAATGGCTGACTCACTCGCACTAACTATCACACTCTCACAGACTCTCCCTCTCTCACTCTCACTAACTCTCACCGACTCACTCACACTCTCCCACTCACTGTCACTAACAGACTCTCACTGACTGACTCTCCCACTCACTGACTCACTCACTGTCCAGACTCTCACTGACCGACTCGCCCACTCTCTCTCACTCACTAACTGACTCTCTCACACTGACTGACTCGCCCACTCATTCTCACTCACTCAACACATATTGCATTACAAATGCAATAGGTATCACATTTGCGAAAGTTTAAGCTATTGACATTGTAAATGACAATGTTATTAATGTCAAATAACAACAAAGCCTGTAGGTCAAGTGGTGCTGAGATATATCAGTTAACACTGGTGTAATTGCATAACAGAGTGAATTTAAACAAAGACTATCAACTGTTGTTGATGAAGTCCTATCAGCCCACCATGTGGCGGAGCCTCATCATGTAGGACTTCCGAACCTCAGTCTGTGTGCGGTCGCCCAGTTGTATTTTAGCGACGCATAACAGAACTAAGGTAAGGTCACCACAGTTGTTAGTACATAGGGTGGGGCTGATGTGTGCAGCGCAAAAATATAAAGTGAAGTGAAGTATATTAAAATGGCTATCAAAGCAAACAATGACCTTTATTAGTGTTTGCCTGGACGTCAGATTAAAAAATAGTGTGAAGAACAGTGTGAAAAAATCACTGTTAGACTTGCTTGGTAGAGATCCAAAGCGATCTAGAAAGGGGCCAACATGTTTCTGCCTTACTGTGAAAAGTCACTGGCATTCGTCAGGGCCAAGCTCATAGCTGCTACTGCAAGGACACTATCATACGTGATGAAAGATAAAGATAAGAGTGATCAATCAAGACCATCCTACCGCATCTTCTTGGTATTGCTCTATTGATGCAATAGGACTTTCCTATAGAAAAACGTGAAAAAAGGAAGAAAACATAGTAGACATTACATATGTATCGTCCTCAACTTTACATTTACGTTAGGTATTATGTAAAGATTATGCAAAACCAGTGAAAAACATACTGAGGTCATATCCTTAAGACATGCAACTATCATAGAGATTGTCTTTACATGTTTAGAGCGGTGCCTTATTCTTCCGAGCAGTTGCCGGGTGAGGTGAGGTCCACTTCCCACACACTGTTGGGTAAGTGCTTATACTTTTGTATATTAATGATTCTTTTGGTGACACAACGCACTATGTGTAAGACCATCACACATTAGCGATGGTCTAGTCTTAGGTTATTTTGTTTTTCACTGGTTTTGCATAATTTTTACATAATACCTAACGTAAATGTAAAGTTGAGGACGATACATATGTAATGTCTACTATGTTTTCTTCCTTTTTTCACGTTTTTCTATAGGAAAGTCCTATTGCATCAATAGAGCAATACCAAGAAGATGCGGTAGGATGGTCTTGATTGATCACTCTTATCTTTATCTTTCATCACGTATGATAGTGTCCTTGCAGTAGCAGCTATGAGCTTGGCCCTGACGAATGCCAGTGACTTTTCACAGTAAGGCAGAAACATGTTGGCCCCTTTCTAGATCGCTTTGGATCTCTACCAAGCAAGTCTAACAGTGATTTTTTCACACTGTTCTTCACACTATTTTTTAATCTGACGTCCAGGCAAACACTAATAAAGGTCATTGTTTGCTTTGATAGCCATTTTAATATACTTCACTTCACTTTAATATTTTTGCACTGCACACATCAGCCCCACCCTATGTACTAACAACTGTGGTGACCTTACCTTAGTTCTGTTATGCGTCGCTAAAATACAACTGGGCGACCGCACACAGACTGAGGTTCGGAAGTCCTACATGATGAGGCTCCGCCACATGGTGGGCTGATAGGACTTCATCAACAACAGTTGATAGTCTTTGTTTAAATTCACTCTGTTATGCAATTACACCAGTGTTAACTGATATATCTCAGCACCACTTGACCTACAGGCTTTGTTGTTATTTGAGTAGTTACACAGGGGGTATTAGCCTGTTGGGTCGTTAAACACCTCCCTCGGACCCTCTCTTACGAATTGTTATTAATGTTATTAATGTATCTATTTTCAAAACCAACACATAAATACAAAATTTGTAATTTACAATGCCAATAGCTCAAACTTTCCTAATGCGAGACCTATTGCATTGCAAATGTTTGTTTGGTGTGTCAGCCATTGTCCATTTTGAGTCCTCCCCCCCCCCCCCCCCACCTTCCAGCTGCCACCCACTCAGAGTAATTTAAAAAAAAAACAGCCGCGTCCTTGCACTTTTTATTTTTTCCCATGTCTGTGTTGCCGCACCCTCACTTAAGTAGGGGGGGAAAGCACCATGACACGGCCAGCGCTAGGCGCATCATAGGGTACCCATTTTAATTTTATTTCAGCTAGAGCTGCACAGCAGCAGTGTTTCTGTACAACATGGCCGAAATAAAACATTGACCAAGCCAAATACATCCATGTAGGTGAGAACTATTGGCTTTGACACTGTTTGTTTGAAGGTGTCAGTTGAGAACAAACACCTATGGTTCAGTGCAAAAGCCCCACATTTTTTAAGCAATGTACTGGAAAGGGCAGGGCTCTCCTGAGAAGGTTATGATAACTGCAAAATGAAAAGGCGGTGAAGGCAGATAATTTTCACGGTGTGTGTCACAGTTTGAAAAACTAGGCTTGTACTACATTCCTTTAAGGAGCCCACTTACTTTTGCACACCTGGACGATTTGCTTCATTGTGAAGTATTTCAATCAAGATAAATCTTTTTTTTTTTCTGTAATCAATATTACTAATAGTCCAATGTTTTCCATTAATGAGTCTCCTAGGGGTGTTTCAATGTCCTGTATTTTTAGTTTTTCATGAATGGTGCTTCAGTGCCACTGTGGCCAAATGTTATGTAGATGTTTTCCCTCAAACCCTGCCTGGTGTGCCAATCCACTGTTAAACGTTTCTTAGGCGAAAACAAACTACAATTGCAATGCGTGGGAAGGAAATTAAAAAAAAAAAAAAACTTCATCCAGCATCTCAGGCCAAACTATTAACTTTGCTGGCATTTCTTCATGGGCAGAAACAAAGAATACCTCTGATTGTGTCAGGTAAATTTGCCAGACATTCATTGGAGCCCAGCCGCTGCACATTTCTGTGGGAATAAGGAGCTCCATGTCTCCCGCTGGCATTCCTGTGCCTTTCTTCACCAGGAGAACCCACTCGCACACCTAAAGCCAGCCATTGCAAACCCCTTAGTCCGCAAGAAAGGGGGAGAAGCCAGCAAAACCCAATCTCACTAACCCTCCTCCCAGAAGAACTGGCCACCAAAAAAAGAACCTTAGCCAAAAGGAACTTAAGGTCAACAGAAATCAGGGGCTCAAATGGGGGACCATTCAATGCCTGAAGCACCAAAGGAAGATACCAAGCAGGAACCGGAGAGCGGGAAACAGGTTGCTGAAGCAAAGTAACTCCGCAAAAGGAAGACACCATTTGAGAGACAGATGCCACCGCAGAACCCCGGAAGGCAAGAATAGCGGCCCATTGGGCATGGTGAGTGGAGACAGCGAGACCAAAGACAAAACCATCACCCAAAAAATTCCATGGCCAGGACAGGATCACAGGTAGAAGCCAACAAACCCCGTTCACAACACCAGGAGTAAAAGTTAATCCGAAGCTGTACGTAAGGCTTCAGGGTGCCGCACGTAAGACTTCAGGGTTGAAGGCCTATGAGACAAGAGAATACTCTCAGCCACCTCCAGCAAACAGCCCTGACTCAACAAATTCAACCTCTTGGTGCCAAACCCCCAGCCGGAGATGAAGAGAGGACTCGCTAAGAAGGGGAGCAAGCAGAGGAGATGGGGACAGGGGATACCGCCAATAGGGACACACCTCTAAATCCTGGAGGACAGGAAGCCAGGGCCTGCGAGACCATTCCGGGACCACCAGAAAGCACCTCTGCCTGATCCAACCAGACCTTCCAGAGAGCCCGAGGAATCCAGGGAAATGGAGCGAACTCCCAGAACTACCCTGCCCCATGGCACTGGCATCGGTGGACAGGACCACTGAGATAGGAGGGGGAAGAAGGTTGAAACCCCTGGAGAGATTGACAGGGAATAGCCTCCACTGGAGAGGGAAACAGCTATTACACCGCAAGTGTTACAACACATACCACTACCCTGCATGCCGTTGCAAACAGAAAGGTATGTAGCAGAGGGTGGAAGGAGTTTTATTTAACTCCAACACCTTCCCTACTGTTGCACACACTGGAGTTAAAATAGTAAATTATATTATTCCAATTTCCAGCGCACCCCAACAGCAAGTCGAGGTAAAGATTTGCCTTTCAACGCCATGCGTGGTAACATTATACAACCACTGGAGATAGAGCCTAGTAGACCTGTGAACCAGGAACCCAGTGGTGCAGAAGGTGATGCAAAAGGGGATACAGATGGAGATGGGACATGGGGAGGACCTGCAAAGTCGAGGCCAGCTCTCCTGACTCTGAACCAGAGCCTGGCTGACACCTGAGACTGGGAGAGCACACAGGAGAGATGCTGGAACAGTCAGTTGTCTTTCTGGAGATAGGAACACTATCCTCAGACCCATCCAGAAGAGAGCCCCCTACAACTTCAGAGACTGGGAGGCCTGAAGGGAGGAATTCCGGTGATTGATAAGGAAACAAAAGGAACTCAGCAGATTACAGGTCTGATGAACACCCTCCATAGCCTAAGAGAAAGAAGGAGAAACAATCAGCCATTCATCAAGGTAAGGATATACATGAATACCATGTGAATGGAGGATATGCACCAGGGAGCAATGAGCTTCATAAAAAAACCCTTGGCACTGGCGAAAGGAAGGAACTTGAAGTACTGGTAGCTCACTGCAAACTGCAGAAACTGCTAATCCTCTGGATGAATGGGAACATGTAGGTAAGCGTCCATCGGGTTGAGGGAGACTAGGAAGGACTCCTGGTACACCAGCTAAAGAACTGAACGCAAAGTCACCATCTTGAAACGGCAAAGTGGAATGTGCAGGTTCACACTCTTCAGATCGAACACAGGGCAGAGGTCGGTGGTCTTAAGTCTTGGAAACCAGAAAAAGAATCAACTGGTACTCCAGCCCCCTTTCCTAGGGCAGAACCTGGATGACAGCCTGTTACTCCAAGAGAAGCTGAACACCCTCCAGCAAGGCCGCCCGCCTCACAGGATCCCATAGCAAAGGAGTCTCCTTGAAAACCTGAGCCGGTCGAGACAAGAACTCGATCTGTTAACCGGAGGTCACCGTCTGAACCACCCAGGCATCAGAAAGACCCTGCCAGTGGTGAGGAAAAAAGGCAAAGGCGACCCCCCCGGCTGTGAAAGGCAGACAGTGGTTGCTTTGGAGCAGAGGAGGCGATAGAGGACAGAGACTGGGGCTTGGGACTTCCTGGGGCCCACTGACCCCTGCCTCTAAAGGGCTGGTGAGCACCTCTAAATTAAGGAAAGGCAAAAGCACTGTGATAACTAAAACCCTGAACCCGAGAAGGCATGCGAACAGGAGCCATCAGCTTCCTGTTCTCAGCCGACTGCTTGACCATATCCTCCAGCTGAGGGCCAAACACCTTAGCCAAGACTGATACAACACAGAACCTGGTGACAGGGATTATTGCCGCACTGCCTTTCAGTTATAGAAAAACCGTTCCTTGGTAACAGCTACAATACACACTATTGCCCACCTCCTAAGACCAGCCACCTATGTTAGTCTTAATTATACATCTGAACTTTTTACACATATGTGGAGAGGCAACGTGTACTCTGCAGATTTAAGCTTCAAATGCTGTGCATAAATTAACAATGGATGACAGGAGTGATGAGTGGCTGTGGATTGTATGAAACCCTAATGCAGAGTTCTTCAAACTGTGGAGCGCGGCGCCGCCCCAGGGGGGGCACGCGCTCCACCATAAAAGCTCACGTTTGTTGTTTTCTTTTCCCTGTGTTCTACATCGCAAATTATCACCCATTTCCAATGGGGATATTTGATTGGCTAAAGCAGGAGCAGCCAATCAGCACAGGAACATCACCAGTGATGTTCTACCAATGAGGGGGGCAGCAGCCGAGGTCGCAGTAAGTGCCGCAAAATTTGCGGGCATAAAGCTCCTGCATTATACTTTGGTTGCCTCTTCTTCCTCGCTGTGAAGAGCGGCTTCTCAAATCTAGACAGGTAAGAGGGCTTTTTCAAAGACCGGGGGTGGGGGGGAGAGGGTGTTGTGGATGTTGGGCTGATGTTCGTCCGTGCCCCCATAACGGAGGGTTGGAGGGAGGGGGAATGGTTGTGCCGCTGCTCTGGAGTTTCACAGGGTTCATTCCTACAGCTGAAATGCTTTGGCTGCACTGGCAGGCACGGAGTCTCCTCTGCTAAAACAGAACCGGTCCGTGCCTCCCAGTGCAGCTGGAGCATTTCAGCTGTAGGAATTAACATCTCGAGCGGTGGTCCACTTTGCCCCCTCGCTCCTTCTCTCTCGGGCCTTTTCGCTGTGTAAATACATAAATGCATAATGGTGGCTGCAGGAAGTGCAGATAGTGATGATAGGAGGGGAGGATGGTGACTACTCTGAGCGAAGCCACTGAAGGAAGCTTAAGCAGTGTCAAAGAGCAGGATGGAAGCACGGACAGCTGAAGGAGCACTGATGGAAGGGGGGATAGAAGTTTAGCAAAAAGTGGAAGAATTAAGGGAAAGAGATACAAAAGGCAGTGCTGAGGGATGAAGTGCCAACGCTTGGGTTAGAGTGGGTACTGTGGAAAAAAGGAGTGTCTAAATACAACGGACGGTAATGGTAGTACTGAAGAACTGTGGGAAGGTCAATGAAAAATAGTAGATCTGTGAATAGCATACATACATGTTTGTTTAGTGGGGTATATGCACATTTCCTCGTCTTTGGTTGGTCTGTGTCTAACCTCAAGGGGGGTTTCTCAAAGGAGCCTTCTATCCCACAGGCTGGTTGTGGGTTCTTAAAGATGACATTGTTTCTGTGGCAGTCCTTCCACTCTGCTGATTTGGTTTTCCGCTGTAGGATAATATTTCTCCTAAGGTTTCTTGCGCTATTGGTGGTTCACTTTCTCTTGGGGCCTTCACAATGCAGGCTGGTTTTCTTCAGTATGAGACCGACTTTTTCTTCGGTATCTTGAAGTCCTAAACGTTAGAATAATTCCCTGCTGAGTGGGGCGACAACAGAGTGCTGCAATTCAAAACATATATATCTCCCCTCCTGTAGGAGTAAGGAAGATGTGTCTGTGTCTGTGTGTGTGTCTGTCTGCCGCACGTCTGCAGCCACGGCTGTTGTGGGAGAGACTTGTACTGCTGCATCGTCCTGAGATGTTCATGGCACTTAAACCATTCAGTATTCAAAACGGTTGCTTTTTCCTAGGCTTGCCTTTTTATTACTGCCACATGATGGCATAATTCAGTGAAGCTTTATCTGTGGCCATGTCCCTTGAGAAGGGTCAAGCTGGAACACATGTCTGCCCGTCGCCCCTACCTTCCCTGCGGCCTGATCGAAACTGCTTTCCCCAGGCGAGCAGGGACTTGTTGCAGACATGAACTTCCCAAGCCTGGTGCGGGGGAGCCTCCGGGGAGGGAGGGTTTAGAAGCAACTTGGGAAGCTGGCTCACAGGGAGCGCAGAAACCAGGCACATGGATAGATGAGTGAATGGGAAACAGGCTCCCCGGGAGCGCAGGAACCAGGTGCACTGATGGGTGGATGAGCGAGTGACTGGGAAACCGGCTCCTAGGGAGCGCAAGAACCAGGCGCACTGGTGGATGAGTGAATGATCTCCCAACCTGCAGCCCTTCCAAGCCCTGGTGCGGAAAGCCTCCGGGCAGGGAGGGCTTGGAAGCAACTGTGGGAAGCTGGTTACCAGGGAGCGCAGAAACCAGGCACATGGATGGATGAGTGAGTGAATGGGAAATAGACTCCTAGGGAGCGCAGAACCGGGCGCATGGATGGATGGATGGATTGATGGATGAGTGAGTCAATGTGGAATTATGTAGTGTACCAGATTCCAGAAATTTCTGTCAGGTGGTGGGGGGGCCCGACATTTAAAAAAATCCAGCTGGGGGGGCTCAACTTACAAAAGTTTGAAGACCTCTGCCCTAATGAAAGCTTTCGAACACTACGCCATCTGTCTTGGAGACTCATCACTATTGTCATCCATTGTTAATTTATGCATAGCATTTGAAGCTTAAATCTGCAGAGTACACGTTGCCTCTCCACATATGTGTAAAAACCTTAGCCAAGACCATCTTTTTTGCAAGGACTCCGCCGTCCAAGTACACATCCGAATATGGCAACAAGCTGCAATAGAAGTCCCAGCAACCGCACACAAATTATCAAAGATGTCTGTTAAATAGTGAACCTTGAGCTCCTTCAGGGCCAACAGGGTGCCAGTTAAAAAGCCAGGGCATAGAAATCCTTCAAAAGGGACTGAACCATATAGTTTGTGTAGGCAGTCTCCCTAACTGAAAAATTGGAAGCTGCGTAAGACGGCTTAACATCCCCTTTAACCTTCTTATCAACTGGCTTTGAAGGAAGGGCATCATCTGAAAGAACCATGTCCTGTGAAGAGAGGCCAGCCATCATATATCTATCCACTTTTACAAACACAGGGAATTCTTCAGAAACCCCTCCCCAAAAAGCGATCAAAGGCAGTCTTTTCAACATCACGCCACTCATGTTCAAGAACCTTGTGGACAGCAGAACATGAGCAAACCAGTTGGAGAGCTCAGCACTCTGAACAAATGACCCCTCATCTTCCTCTGGATCCTCCAAATCAACAACTGGTTGAAATTGCGGCACCTTAGCAGGAGGACCATCCGCCTCCTGTGCCTGAAAAGCAGCCGCCACTGCCTCATTAGTCAAAACACGGAGGGCATCCAAAGTAGGGTCACCTGTGGAGCGGCCAGCAGCAGACTCCATCATGATATGCGCAAAAACGGGCAACAGCCCCCTTTCTAAGGAAGCAAAGTCTCAAGGCCCTGGCCTCTCGCGTGAGAGGCCAGCCAGCAGGATGCACCCCGAGCAGTAGAAAATAGCTCAGATGGGTCGAGCGCCGTAGGAGGAAGGAAGCAGTAGAAGAAACAGGAACAGACACGCTCTACAATGCCACCTGTTACCAAAACCAACGCCATAAAGAGAAGGCAGCAAGTCACAACCGCATATGAAAAAACAAACAAAGGCAGTGGAGCTGCTCAAGCAGTCCACAACCTGGTCCGCATAAGAAAAAATCAAACCCAAGACAGCACTGCTGCCTTCGCATGCCGCAACCTCGTCCACACATTAAAAAAAAACAAGCAGGGGCAGCGCGGCTGCTGAAGCAAACCATGACCCCGCTCATATATGGAAAAACAAATCAAGGCAGCGCGTTTGTTAATGCAAGACGCAAGGCATAAATAAAGAAAAACTTGTTGGCTAAGCTGAAGCTGCAACTTTTTAGAGATAAAATCTTTGATGTGTGGCCCACCTGAAACTAATTTTCAGCCCTACAATTTAGATTGGATATTTCAAGTAGAGACCCAGAAGAGCAAAATTGGCAGGGAGGCACGAAAGAACAAAATAGGACTATAAAATCACCCCCCCCCCTCTCACCAACCCCATTTAAATAATGCTTCGACATCTGTTCCAAGCCCACAGGCCGACCCTTGCGTGGATGTGCATGAACAATTGTTTTTTTTTGCTGAGTGAGGTAAGTGTACAGGATATAATTTGAGGCAAGTTGGGTGGGGGCTTATGGACTTTTTAAATGTGTATTCGAGCAGCCTCTTTCGTAATTATTTAATCTCCAAGGTTAGAAACCTAGAGGTTGATCTCGTAATGCCAAGGGTTTTATTTTACATTTATGTTTCTCTGTCGCTTTCACGTTTACTGGTTGAAATCGCCTTTGCAGCATGTTCGCATTGTGAATAGGAGTAGCTGCATCGTACATGCAACATTAGTCTGTTTCTGTTAGTTTTTAGTTTACTGAGTTAAAGTATTCATTGTGATAAACGTACAATACAGACCTTTCATAGATAATAGGATTTACAACATCCACAAGCACACAAACAAGTATACATGCGAGATACACACAAGCACTGAAGTAAACTCGTAAAAACCCAGTTACACTGAGATGTGGAAATGCAAGCAGACATAAAGAATATAACAAGCAGTCGTATATCGGGATCCAAACACAAATGCATGCACACCCTGCCCCAAATGCACATCCATAGAAGCACATCCCATAAACCCCACAAACACACATATGAGATATCTAGCCGTACTAATGCCAGTTAACTCTCAGAAACACTGGTGGAACAGGGACAGAAATGCCCTGCTGCCTACCAACAGGTACCTGCACTGAGCGTTGGCCAAGTTGTGTGATCACATGCAAACCGTGGGATCAGTTGGTGCCCAGGTCTCATCTTCACCACACTATACCGCAAGGTAGGAACAGAAGAACACCAACCATTCTTCCAGAGCTGCACGCACAGGCAGCAGGCTGAAAGTAGAGAAGCTGTACTTCGTGCAGATACCGAAGGGAGAGGCCTCGCACTGCTTGGGCGGGGGGTTGGAGGCAGAATGTTGGTGTCTGCACATTTTTTCTGCCTCCCTATTTTGCCCAGTGGAAGTGAGAGGCTCAAGCACCAGGAGTTTGAATTACACACACCGAGGCTGCAGTGTTTGCACCTGCAGAGCCTCGCCTTTTGCTCATGGGAGGAGCTAACCATGCCATCTACGACGTTCACCAGTTATTTTGCCGTCTCACCACCTAGTGACCGTCCGGAGAGAACACAGCTTCCCCAACAACAGTGCCCTGATAGCAGAGCCTCTCTTTTGCCTCGGGCTTCTTAACCAATCACAGCGGCCTATTGTGGTCCCCGCCAATCAAATAATAGTTGTCCTCCTCACACACAGCTCGGATTGGTTCTGATCACTACAAGCTAGGTACAACTGGTAACACTTGAACCAAAGGTCTGTCAACCTAGCAGATCCCTGTCTTGTTTCGTGTTGGAACTGTGTCTGAGATAAAAACTGAAGAGGAACAACTTGAACGTATCCCATTTTATTGAAAAAGCGGCCATGTTTTAAGTGAACTGTCAGACAATGTTTATCTCTCACACAAAAGTCGTACAGAACTATAGAAATTTCAATATTTAAATGTGGATCTTTTAATTTTGTATCCGTTTGATTAAAAAAACAAAAATAATAATAATGCTTCGCAAAGGGTCTCTTTATAGAGCGAAGAAAAAAGTGATAATAGAAGAAGTAACACTAAACTATATATTTCAAAATTAGGAAATGGGACCCCTTTGGTAAGGTTGCCTTGGATCCAATAGGACGGGAGCATTGGAGTAGTCACACCGATTTGATAGTCCTATTTTGGTCTCCATGCTGACTTCTATCAATTGGTGTTCAATTTGCTGTCAGCTTTGACACATCCCCTCTCCATAGTTTGGGTATATCTACGAACAGTTTGTGCCTTGTTCCTATGTCGGTGTGCAACCAGCTGGCAAAAGGAATATTGCCTTATTCTGATCAACTGTGGCAAAATGTATGTTGACCTTAGTTTACTGTTCATCAGAAGCACAAATTTGGCGCCTGTTTTTCAATTGGCTAGACCCTTTGGGTCGTCACATCTTGTATAGTATATAGGGGTAAGTAAACATTCTGTAAATATTTTCGCATTAGACACAGGCTTGCTTTCAGTATTATATTGTGTATATATCCAATGTGTCTTCTTTTGGGAAATCAGTGTCTGTGACCAAAACAATATTTTTAATATAATCTTTATCGCTAATGACCGGTTCTGCACGTTTTAGACAAGCAACCGCTTCACAGTAACCGCCAGCTGTAGCACTAGAACGCGCATACTGGTTTGTGTTGCGTTCCCGAGATAGCCATTGAAGGTCTTGCTAAAGCCCACCATATGTCAGAGGGATACAGACTGCTCTTCAGAAGCAGAGGGTGCGCAAAGTTGTCAGAGAGCAACAATTAAGACCAGTCACGCGGTCGAAATGGAAATAAAAATGCAAACACGCGGCATGCAATTGTTTTGCCCTCTGCCTCGGGAAGCCAATGAAGAGCACAACTCTGGGAAGTTTGCTTTGGGATGTGGAAGGGAAGGGAGGAGCAGGTATGATTTCCAATCGGGAGCCAGTAAACAAGCTAGTAGCACACCCTCCCAACGTCACAGGAAACAAAGATGGCGTCGGCCTGTCCTGATGGGCCATCCTAAAATTGGACAGTGCGGTAACAAAAAAGCCAGATTTTCAATCACGCGTCAACGTTTAACATACACGATGACGAAAGCCAATTGAAAACGAGCGTGGCTTAAAGTTCCCTTCTGAAACTGGGTAGATTCCAAGAAGCCCTCGCAGAGCGAGCAGGGCATGCGTGCTGCAATGCCAGGCAAGACCTAAAAAACTAATATGTTAACATCATTTAAAAAGTAGCCTGCTTACGTTATCCTACAGTTTACTTAATTCTGGTTATACAACATTAAAGACTACCTTTAGATATGATAGCTAGTTGAGTTTATTCATTGTCACTCAGTTGATTGTTAGCGCTAGACTATTTTTCAATAATAGCTTAATGAATTGTGTCTGCTTAAGTTATGCTGAGCTGTTAATTAAAAAAACATGTGAATATATTTATTTTCCAGACACCTTCAGCAGTAAATAAGATAAGACAACTACTCAAGGAGAAACCTGATCATGTAAGTGTGTTTGTTTCTTTACAGACCGAAATGGGGAGTGCACATTGTGGCACTTGTTTGTGTGTACAGTTGGGATGAATCACATTTTTAGATTGTGTGCTCCTTGTTATTAAGATGTATTGCTGTTTTAAACTGTATTTAAAGAGCGTAATTCGTTTTAATATTATAATTATTTATGTTGTTAGCAGTTTGATTTTGTGGATGACTGAAATATCTCAAAAATCAATTAAACAAAATTATGAATTTTAGCTTGCAGGTAAACTGGTGCAAGCTTTATTAAAACAATCTTACAATGTGAGCACAGGAACATTGCGTTATTGAGCAAATGTTTCTTTGGTCATTACATTTTAGATTTACATGCTTAGAAAGTGGTTTTCAAATAGAAGTTTGGATGTTTTACATTTGAGGCTTCAGTGTGAGGTCAGGAAAATTCAAACAATTAATGAAAATATATATGTAAGAAAAATTGCCACATACTAACCCATTCCTAAAAATTACGCTAGTTATCGCCTGCTTTCTCACAACTATTTTTATGTGCTTTTAGAGTTGGGAACTACCTGCACAATGTTTGTGAATGCCCACAAAAAACGTATTAGTTTGCGAGTAGTCACAGTATTACACAGGACCAGTTAATCTGCACAGACCTCAATAATCTTTTTTCCATGTCATTTAGTGTAATAAGTTCCTCTGACTTGACTTTACGGACACACAGGTAGATGCACACACACACATACACAATGTATAGCTGTATATGTTTTTTTTTGTCTGTCCTCGTGTATCTGTCTTCTCTCTCTGACTCTCCCTGTCTCTGTCCCTGACTTTCTTCTTTGATCTCCGTATCTCTTTATCTCACTCTAACTAATTTAAAGGCAGGGTTACTGCTGTTTTCACCCAGTGGATATGCCAAAAACATGCTCGCTTAAAAAATTCATTAAAAAACTGGATTTGTTCAGTTCTTTACAGTTTATTTAAAATCAGATTGAAAAGATTATTTTCCACAGACTTGTATAAATGATATGGCAATATAGTGAATTGATAAGTGGCGAAGTAGTCGTCCCCAAATGAGAATAACTGGTGAAATGGAAAGACTGAAGCTGAATTGGCCCTGCTTTTTATAGAACTCAAGTTGTACTCTTACGGCTGCAACGTATTTGTCTTGAGAGTAAACTTGGCAAGTTTAGCGGTGTCATAATTTTTTAGTAACCAGTTTAAGGCAATTGTTAATTCATTTAACACCAGATCATTTTATAGAATTATATGACTCCAAATAAAATGGTGTGATACGGTCTTTTGTAGGGGAGAAATGCTGGCAGACCAGCCAATGTCTTTTAATATGTTACCTTTATTCAGTAACGTATGTAGTGCTTGGAAGATACTAATAAGTACTATCGGGGGAAAACCTATATTGTTAATTTTTTTAGACCAGGATGAAGACTGAAATAAATTTATACTAAACCTTTCATTTTGAGGGTAGCTAATTTTACATACGTGTACATTTGAAAACTACGCCTTTTGTTCAATTAATTGGGTATTAGCTGATTTCCCACAGTGTTCTAACGGGCATAAGATTAACTTTGAACATGGTATGCCTCTTTGTGATTCTAAAGTAGGTAATATGCAATTGCTTTCAAGGTTCTGTGGCCACATGATATCATGATAGTTAAACTAAAGACCAGTCGGAGGTGTGGTTCACTAGCTTGAAGGGCGTGAACTGATGTAACTTAATTTTAGCATGGTAAGGGTGGGTGTTAGTTGACTAAGCTATTTCTTGTCCAATACATTGCAGATTATTTTTCATCTTGATTTTTTTCAGTTTATCCTGTCATAACCATCTTCTCTTTCCATCACCTTAAGACTATCCCATCTTCCTGTTGTGGTGTTCCGTACTTGTACCCTTCCAGTGCACCACTGTGTTTTAAACCTCTTGACTTAACCATTATCCCTTCTGTTCTTCCCTTCCTCATTCCCATTTCCCTGTTCCGTCGTTCTTCTATGTGCATCTTTCCACTTTCCCCTTCTGTTCTAGTTCTTGTGTCGTAATAGTACATTCTTTAAGTTACCCCTAAAAAGTCTTATTTCATTTTTTTCAATAATGATACTTAAAATGTTCATTGTTTAGAAATTGTAAGAAAAACGTGTGTACCTGATTGACTGTTCGGAACATATGAATTTGTGCAGGGTTACAAGTCCTCATTTTCTCAGGATTCTTTTCTACGATTTCTCAAATCTTAATCCTATCTTTCATCAAGCTGACCCCAGGTCCCTGTGTACTCCTCAAACCTCAGAACATCTTTGCAAAGGTTATTTTGGAATATCTAGATTTTTTTAAAACAATTTCCTATTGACACCACGTGGAGAAAGGGCTTTGGGCCTGAAAACGTAAGCAACATTTGGAGAGTTTCCCCTTAAGAGAAGAAAGAAATGAATTTTTCGGAGAATACATTAAGGTTCTTCACCACCACCCCATACACACCCATTTACATACATAATAGTCTGCGGTTGCTCCTTCAGTAAATGACAGGAAGTTTTTCACACCTCTAGCATGGCATGCATACTGAACATATATATGCTGACAATAAAGGGTTGGAGAGGTCTAATACAGAGCATGTGCTAGTAAGAAAGTTGATTAAAAGGATGACTTTCCCATTCACCAGAGTGTTTTAGTTCCACCCTGATTGTAAGGGCACTTGTCAAAGTAATAGCCCATGCCAAACGTCTGTTTTGATTAGTTTTCCTGCTGAGCTCCAGGGGTTTGGCCAGTGGAATAGTATCCTGCGCAGTTGATGTCCATGGGAGAAAATGGTTAATCTTGTTGCATCAGTAATCCTTTCTGAAAATATCTCATCTGACTTATCCTCTTATGTTGAGAAACTACAACAATGTCGAGGAAGAAGCAGCTTTACGTAGCATCAAGGAATGATAATGTATAAGTGCTTATGAGAGTATTTTGAGTGCTGATGTTCTAGGGAGATTGATGACGCAAGATGTCACTCTTAAAGGTTTCTTGACTATATGGTCTGTGTACTGGAATGCATTCGAGCCTATGAAAGATGTGCCTTATTGGTGACTAACATTTAATGTTCTTGGACAATCTAAACTAGTGTAATTGATAGGAAAGAGAGAACTCACTAGATCTAATTTTGATAGTATCTCTGCCTTCCTAAAAGGGGCAAACCTATTTATTTTAAACACCTAGTAGGGTTATTAGTGACGTGCTCCATCAAGGCCTCACCCTGGGACTTTATGTATCTGAGTGGGCTCAACCTGAATAGCCAAGACAGCACTTATTTTTCTTTAACGATGGATCTAAATATAAAATTGCCTAACTTTATCCCTTTATCTTTTTCTAGAATTTATTCTAGGGTCCTTGAGCAAGGTTAAAAACTAAAGGCGCTGTCATAGGAGTATTTAATAAACTCCCAACATCTTTGGGTCTACATATTTTAGCCACATAATTCTGCCTCAGTGGTCAAATGGCTTTCTTCAGGACTAAACCATAGCTCCCTAAGCCGGCTGCAATTGGGTCATTCTATTTATTGGTAGCGTACTATTAAATGCTGATATTAGTGACTATCGCTCCTTCCAATACCTTTAGGAAAGGCAGAGAGACTATCAGCTTCGATTCATGTGAGTTCTCTCTCCTGTTGATTACGTGTCTTTTTTTAGGTCTCGCCTAAGCAGTGCACATGCGCTGCATAGGAGACCTTTAGCCGTCGTTCAACTCTTCTTCGAAGCACATACTCGTGCTTGTGGCTGCATACACCTTGCGGGAACGCGCAGGTGCGCGCCATGAGTATGTGCTTCGAAAAAGATCAGACTGCGTTCCAAGCGCGTGCGCGCAGACTGCTCTTCCAAGCGCGAGCACTTCTGACCTCACATTGTTTACGGGCACACACGTCTAGCAGGCTTCTTTAAGTTGCAGGACTTTCCTCCCCTCCATAAAAAGCTCAAGCTTGGCTCTTACATCTAGGCTTCCTTCCCACTGTATGTTTTAGAAGTCCCCTTAAGTAAAAGAGCAGTTCACGCGAGCACGTGTTTCCTCTCTCACACACTTACACAGAACATATTTCTCGTTAACAGAGTTGCTCACATTTTTACAAACTGAGACAGACTCTGACACTAATTCTCTCACATTCTCTCTGACACAAGCTCTCGCACACAGATTCTTCCACATACACAGTCTAAATCTGTCTCTCATGTTTGCAGGTTCAGAACCCCACCTGTCCATACAAATTTAGTTTTTGCATTGGTGTTTTGGGGCAAACGTTAATGGAAAATATCCCGGCACCTGTGCAAATTATGTAATCTGGCTCTTTGTGTATTTTTGCACTTTAGAATTTCTTGGACTGCACATTTTTCATAATTTAACCGGTTCCTGCACATTACTGTTTGCCTACGGCGTACGCATTACGGCCGCTTTATCTTTCATCATGGGGTGCTCCGGCATAGAGCCATCCAGAGCAGACGGCAACCGACGCCAACAAACAGTCCCTTGCTGGAACATAGACTGTGCCTTTAAGACTGTAACTTCTTCGGTAGTCTAGGTCTGTGTTCACACAATGCTTACAATATCCTGAAAACCCTACTAATTGGGTGCACAGAAATGCTCAACTTCCTACCGACACACAGGTAAAACCTTCATGTTTTTAATGGCTAATGTAATGTGATGGGTAATGTGCTGTATGGCTAAACAATGATAAGGTCCCAAAGGCGAGGCCTGTTGGCTATGCCAATGCTTGTTTTAGTTTGGAAGCAAAGTGACCACAACAAAAAAACTCCTTACTTGCCCCACCCCTTTTGATTATGGCTGGGCAGTCTAATGTGTTTTGTTCAGCATCTCCTGTTTTTCTCAAAAGTATTCGCATCAAAATGGCCCTCCACCCAGCCTATTCCACATTTTAATTTTGCCTATAGATTTCTCTAGCTTTTACCCTCCTTCTCATTCACAAAGTTAGTCTACTTCTTGGGAGATCCTTTTAGTTGCAGTGCTTATCCCAACTGTACCTTTGTTGCTGGCATTGCTTCTTTCCACTAAGATGGTTTTAGCAGTTGCTGGAATACTTTTTTTTGGTGTGACATCTAAAAAACCCAACTCTCCCTCCGCTCCCAGTCAAGTCCTGCTCTCCTTCTCAAATTCTGTATATTATGCTTCAAGCATGACATTGTCTGCTACCAATGAGGACTTCAATTCAACTGGATCAGCTTTCTGATGTAGTTAACATTTTACGGTTTGCTACTGGTTCAGTTTATGATTAAGACGTTCTTTACAGCGTCTTATTGCAATGCAGTGCGAACCCTGTATTTTTCTTAATTTTTGGAAACCCTTTTTATTGGTTTGTTTATCATTTGTTTTTCAAATAAACCTCGGTTTGACCATTAAGCAAGTTTATGGGAATTATGGGAAACATTGCAACATTATCACGCTAGTGACTACATTGCATGGTAAATCTGGGTAAGTAGATGTGGGGCTAAGAATAGTCGATATATATACTTATCCTACAATGTAGAGGTCTGTGATGGTGTGGATATAATACTTTTGTAGGTCAGTATTTTCGACCACCGTGTAGTGCCATACATCCACTAGGAATAATCATGAAGCCATTAGTGCAAAAGGAACACCAGTTATTAACTAACTATCCTCTTATTAGGTTCTCCAATCTAGCACCTACCCTATGCACTGTGTAAATGTTAAAAGTAGGGGAATCTTTAAAAAAAAAATAACCACAGTAAGGTTAGTAACTTCTCTTTTTTTTATTTTGAGTTAAGGAGCCTTGAATGTTATGGAAAAGTATCTTCAATTCTGGTTAGCGGGATATTTGAGCTGTTTTCAATTGGAAAAACTGGGATTGCAATTTCATTAATCAGAGTAGGAATCTGAAAACAAGGAAAACACTTTATTCTAGTTTTTAATAAGTACTTTCTTAAAACAGATTGGTTTGAAAATTGGTGTCCGTACCAGAGGTTGCAACGGGCTGTCTTATTCGCTAGAGTATACAAAAGGAAAAGGACAGTCTGATGAAGTAGTTGTTCAAGACGGTGAGTGTAAAACATTTTCTTCAGGTTTATTTTGGTTAATCAGTCAAAAGTACCTAATGAATGAATAAATTATATTAAAATGTCAAAATACTTTTGCCATTGCCTTAATTTCCACTGCTAAATGACTGTGCCCCACGTAAAGAGGGTTTTCAAGCTATTCCATTGTGTAGTTAAGCCATTATGAATGTAATTTCTTTCCAGCTTATCTTGAAGAGCAAAATCTATTTTTTTTTAAGCGTGCTATTCTTGCAGTTCCGCATATTATTTCTGAAAGGGTGAAGCAAAACGAAAACTTTGAGGCCCTTTTACTGCACATACAACCTTTCTTCTTTTGGATTTCAGACACTTTTTAATTTTGGAACTGTGTGTGCAAATTAGTGCAGATTGTAGTATATTTTTCTGTAGTTGCTTAAAGTGCATGCTCCTGTTGATGTATTTATAGGGACTTGTTTTGAAACTCGCTAGGAAAGTAATTGCGTTGTAGATAGAAGAGATTCAGGAACACGATCAGTGGTGGTCTCTGTTAGTTGTGGACAAGAGCCAGCGGAGGGTTTTATCAACTATGTTTGATGCATTGCTTGAAGAGATGTATTCTCAGCTCTTTTCTTAAATGGAGGAGTGAAGAAGCTAGCATTCAATAGTTTATTGAACTATCACAAGTTGGAGACTTTTATGGCCAATGAATAACACTATCTCAGCAACCACTTCAGTGTACTTCAACCACTTCAGTGTACTTCTTGTGGCATATATTTCTCCCTCTGGTATAATATTGGGCTGATTATTATGTTGCATGATATTCTGAAACATTAAGAACTGTGACTGCTGGTACTCTAGTTCGATTGACCTGCAGCACTTCCTTGTGTTGTCTCTTATTTTACAGTTGTTCATCCATATAAAATATACAAGTTGACCTTTGTCATTGTTGAATTGCCTAGTTTGTATTCCCTGTGTCAAAGAAACGCGTTTTGGAGATCTGAAATGTTGATTCTTTGACTTTCCAATGTTTATTTTTTTGATTTGCGATTCACAGGCCGCACACCTCAGTCTGGTATGACGAGTGCCATATGTCAATTCATCAGTTAGGATGTTGTCTGCTTCTGAGTCCCGGGCTACCTTCTTTTAACTCCTATGTGTCCTGTTTATGCAGGTCCCTCTCCTGGCACGATTTCAAACTGGTCCACATTCTGCAGCATGCGCAGAGACATTACTGTTCTATTAGAACATTTGACTATTTCTTGAAAGCATCAGCTGCGAGCTAGATTGGTGTTGTGATGTTAAACATTGATTAGAAATAAGAGTTTGGGTCATTTCATGACCCACCCTGCCTAAATATCATTTTCAATCTGTTTTCATTTTGTTTCACTAATTGTGCTGCAGTATGAACAGTCTTGTTCCCATGGCTGCGGAATCTGAAATTGTCATTATGGGGAAGATATTAAAATAAATGGGTGAATTTTGGAAAACATAAGTACATCTGAAAGTGATGCTTGAAATGCAAAAATACTGGCGATCTGCCGAAAAATGTCATGGTAAAAGGTTCAAAAATATTCTGAGTGGAGTAATACGAGATTTCCCACTCATTAATGCTGTACTCCTCAAATGTGTACGTGTCAGACTAGTAAGTGTTTGGCAATTTCTCTTGATATTTTTCAATTCATGCACATTGGTTACTCTTTGCTTTTTTACCGAGTCATCGCTCCGAGACTCCTAGGTTTGGAATCTGCGGCATTTGATATAGCTAAGCTGCGGTCTCCGTCACAGTGCATACACAAGCATTGGCGTAGGCAATAGGTCTCGCCTTTGCGATCTTTTAATTTTAAGCCTTAAGCTGTGCAGCATATTATCCTAGGTGCTGTGCCGCCAGGGATTGAAGAACTATACAATTACTACACACTCAAACATGGCAAAGGTCAAATTCAGCGCACCTGCTCATTTATATTTACAGGAATAGATTAATACAGCCAAGTTCCAGCATAATTGTGCTAATTGTTTGCATTTTAAATTGCTGGAATGTAAAAGTCTTTTGATAAATATCTGCTGCGAATTAACAAGCATGTCCACTCCAAGCCATCGGGCAGTCTTGACTTGGCGCAGGAACCGAGTGGTATCAGCCTCACAATAGAAAGCATTACCTAGGAAAAATAATTAATTTTCCATTGCTTTACAATATTGGTCTGTTCTAGCACACCAAATGCGTGATGTTAAATTTCAACTCATTTTTTTTTTTTTTTTTTAAATATCCTTTATTGAAAATCACAGGAGATAAGAACACTTGCAAGATACATCTTACACATCTTTACATCCCGGGGATGTCTGTCATGGTTGCGGGGCACAGTATATCACATAGCATTGTATTACGTCATACATCACGCTAGTAGTGTGCTACATACTTCCCACCCATGTTTGCGTGGCAAAGGAGAAAACATAACTATATAAACAGTGAAAGGGAGAAAGAACCAGGGGGAATAGGGAAAAGGGAGGGTGCGGTCACTAATTCCGAGAGTGTGGTGTGCGTGTGTGCTGCATGGAGGGCGCGTCGATGTTTAGGGTGCTCGTGGTTATCATCAGGGCGTAGTTATGGGTGCGGGTCCTGTGTCAGGGAGGGTAGCGGGCCAGCGGGGGGGAGGGCGTCAGGAGCTTGGGAAAGTGTTGGGCGGGACAGCGCCCAGTTGGTCGTCGTGGAGCGTCGGCTGCCTACGCCGTGTCTATGCTATCGGGGTGACCATGCGTGGTTCTGCCGGTGGTGACAAGGTTGTGGCCTGTGTGTCTCCCTCTCCACCCTGTGTCTCCTGGTCCCCTCTGGGGGTGGGGTCATGTTGGGGGTGCCTCACCAGTTGGCATTCCTTGTGAAAGGAGCTGAGCGTCGCGTCCCACAGTGCCGCGATCGGGAACTGTCGCCGTCCCGCCGTTTCCTCACTGTGCAGGGTGGTACTTTCTGCCTTCGCCCAATTATCTAGGGAAGTGCTCCGTCAGGGGTGGAGTGGCTCGCTGCCAGTGCTTCGTTATCAGCCGTTTGGCTGTGAGAAGGCCGAGGTCCCAGAAGCGAGAGGGTACTTTATTTTGTTTGGTCCGTCTGTACAGGCCTAGGAGGCCTGCCTCCCAGGTGTGCGGTATTGGCATAGCCGTGCATTTTTCTAAAATCTGTAGCACTGTCTGCCAGTATGCCTGGATCTGCGGGCACTGCCACAGCATGTGTAGCAGGTCTGCTCCCACCAGGGCACATCTAGGGCAGCTAGCCGTAGTGCCCGGGAAGTACTGGTTAATTTTATCAGGTGAAAGGTACGCTCTGTGTAGAATGTAGAATTGAATCAGTTTGAAGCGTGCGTTGCGGGGAATGTTTCTTGGGCCCATGAGTATCATTGCCCACTCCTTGTCCGTCCAGTCCCGTCCCCTGTCAAGTGCCCATTTGGTGCGTAGTGGCTGCAGAGTATGTTGCGTGTGTGTCAGGAGCGCCGGGGTCAGCCAGTGTACAACATGTGTGCCGTTCCCCATGACATGCAGATGTTGGATCAGTTGATGTGTAGGCAATTCCTCAACAATGCTCCCCCACCGCTGTGTGTACGCCATGATAATTGAGGCATGCTGTAGGAACTGTCCCGCCGGGAGGCCCGTGTCAGCGGCCAGCGTCTCAAAGGGTATCAAGGTGCCCTCAGCATAAAGGTCCGCCATGGTGTCCACCCCTGTGCGTGTCCAGTGTTCTAATGTCGCCTCCGTGACGATGGAAGCGGTCTTAGGGGTGCCTAGTAGTGGGAGTGCTGGGGCATATGGCTTGGTGCGTTTCGTGAGCCGCAAGCTCCTGGTGTAGCACTGCGCTGCAACCTCTACATGCGGTTGTGATGATCTCCTCGAGTGAGCCAGGGGGTGGAATAGGGCATGTACTTGTGTGGAGGTCAGCACGTCCGTTGCTGTGGCCGTTTCCTCCAGGTTCTTTCCCGCGAGCCAAGCAGTCACCCACTGTAGCTGCGCAGCTAGGTAGTATAATTCCAAATTCGGTACTGCGAGGCCGCCCTCATCGACCGGCGCATATAATTTCTGAAGGGCTACCCTGGGTCTCCCGACGTTCCATATCAGGCCCCTGAGCATGGACGCCAGGTCCTTGAAAACGCGGGCCCGCACATATATCGGGATGTTGGCGAAATAGTACAGAAGTCTGGGTAGGACGATCATTTTCGTCAATGTTACTCTGCTCGGGACGTTGAGCGGTAGGGTCTTCCAGAAGGCAATTTGGGATCTTATAGATGTGATGGCGCGTGTCAAGTTACCGTCCAGAACATCCGGGGGTGTTCTGTAGATATATATTCCCAGGTACCTAAATGTAGTTGGATGCCATGGCAGCTGTTCGCCGTTGATCCTAATGTCTGGGACCGGGATGTCGGGATTGAAGGAGTACGCCCCAGACTTGGCCCAGTTCACTTTGAGGCCGGACATGGCCTCGAAGGACCGGAAAATATCTGAGAGTCCTGGTGGTATGTTAGTGAGATCTCTGACATACAAGAGTAAGTCGTCCGCATATAGCGAAACAATGTGCACGCCGTCTGCCAGTGGAATGCCCCATTGCGTGCCCCTATTGCGTAGTATCTCGGCTACGGGTTCTATCGCAAGTGAAAAGAGTAATGGGGACAGTGGGCAGCCTTGTCTGGTGCCGCGACGAACCCTGATGGCATCAGAAAGTAGTTTGCCCGTGCGGACTCTCACCACAGGATGTCTGTATAACAGTCCAACCAGTTCAATGTACTCCTCCCCCAACTCGAACTTGCGCAGTACCGACAGCAGGTAGGGCCATTCGACTGAGTCGAATGCCTTCTCCAAGTCTAGAATCAAGCAACCCGACCTTGGCCAATCTCGTGTTGCATAAGTTTGCACCCTGAAGAGTCTTCGTATGTTGTGGGAGGTGCATCTAGTGGGCACGAAGCCGTTTTGATCACTATGGATTAAGGCAGGTACTAGGGCCGCCAGGCGACGAGCAAGAGTCGACGCGAGAATCTTATAGTCCGTGTTTAGCAGCGCTAGGGGCCTATACGAACCTAAGAGCGTTCCCTCTCGTCCCGGCTTTAGTAGGGACACTAAGGTCGCCTCGTTCATGGACAGGGGTAAGGCCGAATCCTCCACCGCCGCTGCGTATACTCTGAGGAGCTCCGGGATCAGGATAGTAGAGCAGGCTTTGTAATATTCCGCTGGCAGCCCATCGGGGCCGGGGGCCTTGCCGTTCGAGAGGGCAAAGATGGCCTCACGTAGTTCGTCCGCTGCCAGTGGTGACCCAAGGTCGTCCTGTTGGTCGTCTGTTAGGGTCGGCAGTGTTATGTCGTCTAAGTATGCATCTATGGTGGTTTGTGTCGTCTGAAGGCGGGACTCGTAGAGCGCCCTGTAATGTGTCACGAAGGCCTCGTGGATTTTCGATTGGGTGAATACCGTGGGGCCGACTGTGGGTTGTATCGCTGTCACAGGCGTGGTACGCTCCTCTCGCTGTATCAGCCAGGCTAGTAGCTTGCCAGGCTTGTCACCTGTGTGGTGTGTACGGGCTGAGTGGGCCGTGTAGTTAATGTTTTTCAACCTGGCGAGCAATCTGTCGTGTTCTGCCCTCATCTCCAGCAAGTCCGCGTGTGCGCCCGCGGCTGCTGCCTGTTCCGCTTGCAGCAAGCGTGATTCTAAGCATCTAAGGTCAGCTTCCAATTGTCGTCGGGAATGTGCCTGAGTGCCCAAGCATTGCCCCCTAAGGACCACTTTGAAAGCGTCCCATTCTATTTGTGGTGTTGACGCTGTGCCAGTGTTGTCCTCAAAATATTGTGCAGTTTGTGCGTTTATGGAGTCCCGAAATTGGCCGTCTAACAGCAGGTCGGGTTGTAGCCTCCACGTTGGGATCGGGGCCCGTGGTTGTTCCCACAGTAACTCTAACGTGTGCGGGTTGTGATCAGAGTGTGTGCGGCCCATGTAGGTGGTGTCCGTGACATGCGGTAGGATTTCACTGGTGACCATATACCTATCCAGGCGTACATGTAGGGCGTGTGCTCCCGAAAAATATGAATAGACCCTGGAGTGCGGGTGTCGGGTGCGCCATGCGTCGTGGAGGTCCCATTGTGCGGACCAGGCCCGGAGTGTGTTCGCGGTGTTATATGCTTGCGAGTTGGGTTGTGGAGGGTGGGAGCGGTCCAGTGCTAGGTCTAGTGAGCTGTTATAGTCCCCACCGAGTACCCAGGGGACCCCATGCCAGGGGGCCAGTGTGTGCGACAGCTGGGTGAGGAAATCCGACAAGCCTGTGTTGGGCGCATACACTGATGCCAGCACCAGTGGGTTCCCATCTAGCCTTCCGTGGATTACTACGTATCTCCCCCCAGGATCTATGTGTACGTCCAGCGTGGTCCATGGGGTGCCCGGCTTAACCCATACCAGTGTCCCTTTGGCATAAGACGAGAAACCTGTGGCATATAGTTGTCTGCGCCACCTGCGGCGTAGCGTGGGTGTCTCAGCGCCGCTGAGGTGTGTTTCCTGCAGAAGGGCGATTTGTATGTGGTGGCGTTTGAGGTATGAGTAAATTTGGTAGCGCCGGGACGGTGTATGCATACCCCTCACATTCCACGTACAAACTTTAAAGGCCGACATTGCATGTACATAATAGCATCTCCCTCCCAACCGACCACCGCCCCCCCACAGCACCCACACATGCTATCGAGCAAACATTCCTGCGAACAATCAGAATATATTGGCACACCACTTCGTTTAAGACCAGTGGGGGAAAAGGGAACATGGCTGAAAGAACAACTAGCCAGCGAACATTGTGAACAGTTAGAATACCAAAAGGTCGGATGCAAAACGTGCTCCCGTCCATACTCTCTAGGAGAGCAACCAACTTGTAAGTCTAAGGGGGTGGTTGTGCTATGCGCACTTAGTCAGTAAGATCAAGTCAGTGATGGCGTTGTGGGAAAAGCCCACTGCCTTCCCGGGAAGAGCGTGCCGGCCTAGACCGCACTGGCACGCAGGGAGCCCCATTCATACATGCAGCAAGCATTATACGTTACTTGATCCAGTCGGGCCGCTACTAGGCGAAGAGTCTCTGCAGTCGTATCCTGGTCAGGCACCCAGTGTCAGACAGCAGCGTTCCACCCATCGGGGAGGACCCCCGGTGTGTATCCATTACTAGTTTATCCCTCAGGGTTGAGGGGGTCGCCCCCCGTCAGTTCTGGTAGTGCGTGGCACCGGGGCCATCCTGGTGGCGTTGAGCAAATGTTTCCGGGGTTGCCTTGCTCGTTACTCGGTCAGCTGATGTAGTCCGCCGTTTGGGGAGTGACATCCGGTCGCCCTTCCGACGTTGGGGAGTCCGGTACGCCATAAAGGGCCTCGTCGTCGCTGGGAGATTCCTGTGTGCCGCCTTCCGCCGCGTCATGCTGCGCTGGGGATCTACTAAGTTCCATCACCAAGCGAAGGGCGTCCTGCTTCTCCTGGCGCTGGGGGGGGGGGGGGGGGGGGGGGGAGAGTCCTCGTCTCGGAGTTCGTCCCTGCCCGTGATCTCTGGCGGGGTCGACGTCTTCTCCTATAGCCCCCGGATTGTCGCCGGGGCGCGGATCCCGCAGTTGTTCTTGGGTCTGTGTCTACTCCACTGTCCAGCCATGATTCTGCTTCCGCTGGGTCCGTAAAAAAATGAGTCCGTTCTCCAGCCACTACCCTCAGTTTTGCGGGGAACAGCAGGGAGTATTGCAAGCCCAGCTGTCTCAGGCGCTTTTTCACTGCCATGAAGTCTTGTCGTTGCCGTTGCACCTGGATGGTGTAGTCCGGGAAGAGCATTACCGTTGCATTGTCAATCCGGACCTCATGGAGTTTCCTCGTCTCGCGTAGTATGGAGTCCCTGTCCCGGTAATTCATCACGCGGAGCAGCATGGGCCTCGGGTTGGAGCCCGTCGCCAGGGGCTTAGTAGGGACTCTGTGAGCTCGTTCAATTACGAAGTGCGGGGAGAGAGATCCCTCCGGCAGAATGTCTCGCAGCCACTGTTCCATGTGTTCCTCCGGGGACCTCCCCTCCCATTTCTCCGGAACCCCGACCAGGCGTACGTTATTTCTGCGTGTCCTGCCTTCCGCATCTTCAGCCCTGTCCTCCAAGAATTCCACCCTGTTCAGTAAGTCTTGTATTTGCTTGTGCGACTGGTCAGTCCGGGGTTGAAGCTCCTGTATGGTGCTTTCAAGGGTTGTGGTGCGTTCCGCCAGCTTCTTATGGTCCGCCCGTAGGTGCGTCAGGTCCACGGCCACGCTGTCTATTTTGGCGGCCAGGGAGGTGCGGGTCAGTTGCATGGACTCTTCCAGTCTTTCCATTGCTGCCAGCATTGTATCGAGCTTTGCCGCTGTGTGGTCTGGGTCCGCGCCTTTCCCGGACTTATCCATTTTGCCTTTCGAGATTGCGCCTCCAGCCCCAGTGCGCGTTCTAGGTCCGTTGGACATCTGCACCACGGTGTCGCTCCCGCGTCAGTGGTGTGTCCCACCTCTTGGGGGCCTGTCGATGCGTGAAATCACCGAGTGTCAGGGTAGTAGAGTGTCCCTTGGTGAGCACAGTGTGTGTGTGTGCAGACGTTCGCGTCCGTGGCTTCTCGTCGGTGGAATTCCACCTCCGGGGACTGTTGGGCCGATGTCTCACCAGCTGCGGGTGGCGTGGGGTCCAGGCGTGCTTCCCCTCGTCGTGTCTGGGTGTCGCAATAAGCCGTGCGGGCCGTTGCACACTTGATGCAAGTGGAGTTGTGGGCGCCGTGCGTCCTCGGCGTGTCGTTGTCCGGCCGCGGACAGGTGCTTATTCCTGCAGCTGGGCTGGCGCAGGTCACTTCACTGGAGCGAGGTGAGGGTCAGTCGTGTCCGCCACCTAACTGCGCGCCTTTTTCCTTACTGACAACGGTCCTGGGCTAGGTCCACCAGTCGTTGTGTGGAGGAGTAGGGTCCCCGGAGGGGTGGGGGGGCGTTTGCAGGTCCCCGCTGCTGGTGAAGCATGTCTCCCCTACCTATGGTGCACCTCGGTCCAGCCGGCTCCCTCCAGGTGGTCTTGGGCTGCTGTCTGGTCGAGGCACGGGGGCGGGAGGCGCCTGCTGCGTGGGTCTGTAGGTCGGGTCAGGGCCATTCCCAGGTCCCGCCAGCGCTCCGCAGCACTTCGCGGTCGCCTTGCGCGTGGGCCGCGAGTTCAGGCCTACCGTGCGTGGCGAAGCCGCGGTCTCTCCTGATCGCCGGTCCGGGTTGGGTGCCTCGCGGGCGGCCTCAGCGCCGCAGAAATCCCGGTGTTTTTTTCGGTCACCGATCCGTCCCAGATTTGGCAGAGTGATGGTGAGGGACGTCCCAGTGCGGCGCCGGCGGTTTTCGGCCGGCTGCAAGCGGTGGTTACGCGGGTAAATGCGCCGGGAAGGGGAGCTCGGTGCGGAGCTCTACCCAAAGGCGGCCATTTCCTTTGCGTGCTTAGCCACGCCCCCCTTCATGTTAAATTTCAACTCATTAGGTAGATTTATTTCCGAAGAATAAGAAAGCCACAGTAGAGATGAAGTACATATGGTCCAATGACCAGTAAGAAGTAATTTATAGAAAAAAAGAATAATTAAATAAGTGCAATGGGCCCACAGTTTTTCATGGGAACTGACACTGAGGCTAGTGCATGGCAGGGTTACCAATAGAGGTGGATGAAATTCCCAAGCGGTAAGTGCAACATGGTTATTTTGCCTGCAGGGTGAAAGTTAGACTGATTCGCTGCTCCATGGGTGGGAAAAAACCCTATAAAACGCACAGTTGCTATCTTAAGCATTGTGAAGGAAAGGACTGTGTGTTTAGTTTAATGCATACTGTATTAAAGTAAACCTATTGCTGTGACTGTCGCAGTTCGTTCAGAGCAACTTCCCTTGCTGGGAAGTATAATGTGTCACACCTGCTTGAAGGGTTTCTGTGGCAGGTGGAAATCATGCACAAGCACTCCCTCTAAGAAAGTTTATTTGAAGAGCACCATCAGGCCAAGCCATTGTAATTAACTTACAATAATTACAAGTAAGTTAATTATAACAACCAGGCCCTGGCTGTTCCGGGCAGTACTACGATTCCTCATTTCCTGCATTCCCAGTTCAGGGAACGATCAATTCTTGTTTTGCAAGACCTTTCGCCCATTTTACATCTTTTTTTCTAATACAGAATTGGCGAATGCAGAAAAAAATCCATTCACCACAGCATTAAAAAATGGAGTATGGCTATCGCTCGTTAGTGATGCCAAGGCCATCCCGTTTAGATACTACCTCATAGACCTTTCTTTCACCACCACTGATGCAGAAAATGATTCAGTATTTTCCTGCAAGACCAATAGCAAGAGTGTAGTGCCTTCTAACGCAGCCGCCTGGATCACAGCCACCCTTCTCCCGCTGCAGTGGACCGAGAGTGGTGTGGAAAGGCAGGCTGGTAAACGTTTAAACCTGTGCTGATAGAGTAGATCAGGGAGGTGTGCGTGGCAAGGCACTGCGAGCGGGTACCCCTGTGTATGTCCTCTGCCTGCGACCGGGATCCGAAGTGCAGGGTTTCCTGCCCCTGCAGACAGCTCGGGAATAAATAACATGTAAATTGATACTTGTATAGTGGACTACTCACCCGCAAGGGTCTCAAGGCGCTTGTACGAATACCGCTGTGGAACCCATCCTGGCTTTCCCTGTGAGGCGTTCACTCCTGGGCACCCCCAAGGTGGAGGCCAGGCATCCTTAGCGTTGTAGGGGCCGTTGTGGAGATTAAGCAAGCTATTGCCCAGAGTTGCAGAGTGGGACTCCATGATTGGAATAGGCACCGAGGCGAGAATTATCAGGTCCGTGGAATTTTGAGCCCAAGACCCGCCGAGGCAGGGAATTGAACCCTGGTCCCGGGCTAGACCTCTGCATCAGGGTCTGCCGCTCTAATCATTGAGCCACACTTTTCCATATTCATTCAACTTGGCAGTGTTCATGGTGGGGAGGGGATGAATTGGAAAAGACTGCTGGCACTGAGGAAGGCGAGATGCTGAAACCAGTCTGCCGTGAGATACCAATAAAAGCAGTTTGAACCCCAGTGTAAAACCCCTGAAGTGTCCTACGTTTCTTCAGCCGGAATGGTGAAGTGTTTGATGGAATATATATATATATATATGTATATGTGTATATATATATATATATATATATATATATATATATATATATATATATATGAGGTCAGTCACTCTGTCACAAGGACGGTGTCATCAGTGATGTCATCAGTGATGTCATGAGTGATGTCACTGACCATGTCATGAGTGATGTAATATGTGATGTCATCAGCAGTGCATTACACGCGCAAGTTATAGTGGGTCCAACTAACTATAACGTGGGAATTTCAATGGTTTTATGTCAGTAAAATTTCCAGCTAACTATAACTGGTGTGAAACCTCTGGTTTTTTCTGTGAATTTAATAGGTTTTTTAAATGCTAATTCCTAACTATAACTGGTGTGAAACCTATGGTTTTTTCAGTGAATTTCAAAGGTTTTTTAAATGCTAATTCCTAACTATAAGTCTCAGTTTATATGTAAGACTGTTAATGCTCTAGTTGTTCTTTAGAACACTCTGGGACATTCTGTCATTGGGCTATATTTGGGCTACATCTGGCTGATATTTGGGCTACATTTGTTTTTTTTTGTCTCTGGAGGCCATCTTTGGGCTACATTGGGCTACATTTGGGCTCTAACATATATATAGCCCAATGTAGGCCAATATATATTTTTTTCAAAGTTAATTTTCATAAAAACCACTTGTGCATATATCTTGAGACATAGCAAAGGCAGATCAAGCTACCAGTCCCTACAATTTTGCCCAATTTTTTTTTGTATATATTTAAAAAAAAAAAAAAAAAAAGTTTGCCTTGGAGCGCTCCCGGTGCGCGCCCCGGTGAGCGCCCCGGAAAGCGTAATTCTATGAAGCGCCCCGGGGCGCGCACCTGGGAGCGTCCCGTAAGCGCCAATCTCATGATCGTGACGTATCGCGTAGCCGCGTCCGCGTGATATGCACGGCGTAAGCGCACCCGGAAGCACTCGAGCGAATGCGATCGCGCAACGCGCTTACGCGACGCACCCCGGGGCGCGTAGCGTAAGTGCGCCGGGTCATGTGACCTGAAAATAACACTTTTCATTGGTTGATAAGTTTTTTTTCACAAGTAGGGAAACACCCCACCCATTTCCCTCACAACCTGTTTGCTTTTGCTGAGACAACACCTCTTGTCTGTTCCTGCAAAAAAAACAAATTTAACCATGTCTGGTTCCCAGAACCCTTCCCAGGACCAGTCCTCAGACTCTTCAGATGGATTCCTGCCTGAGGTCCCCCCACAGAGAAAAGTTAAGGACCACTTCATTTGGAAGTTTTTCTCTTTTCCAGAGGGGGAGAAAAAATGCAATGCAGCAAAAGTCACGTGTAAAATTTGTGACACTGTTCTCTCACATGGAAATCCCACCCGGAAATATAGTTTTGGCAATGCAACATTACTCAGGCATGTTGAGAGGAAGCACCCGATTAATTTTGCACGGGAGAGCACCAGGGCCCTGGCTCGCAATCCACCACCCGATTGCCCCTCCACTTCCACCGGAGCATCAACATCATCGGTGAGAGGAAGACCAGTAGTGATGACCCAAAATATTCAGCCTGTTTTTGCTGATATTACATTTCGTTGTAAGCAGTGTGACCAACTGCTATGTTATGGAGAGCAGAGCGTTGACCTGATTGTTCGAAAGAGGGAGGAACACCGCTGCGCCCCTCAGCCCTAATTTTTCCCCCTTTTTTTTTTGCTCCTGTTGAGCAATTTTGCATTCCCTAGTTTTGTTTTTGTTCTTAAAAAAATACCAAAAAAATGTAAAAACGTTCGGAAAAAGTAAAAAAAAATTAAAAACTAAAAAAGAAGCAAAAAAACAGTTCTTTTTAGAACTACCTCCAATTTATAAAAAAAGCTACAATTTTTGAAAACTGTCATTCTTTTTTTTTTTCTCATGGTGCGCTCCCCCCGCGCAAATCGAAAAAAAAAAACAATTATTGCCCCGGGGGGCCCTTTTATGGCCCCCACATCAAACCTAGGGGGTCAGGGGGGGGGTCTACCCTGCCCCCTTATGGTCAATTCCCCCCTTTATTTTTGCCACCTATTGTGTCTCGATTTTACCGAGAGACAAGATGGCGGCCGCTCCGGACTGTTTAGAATGGTTACAGACACCCGAGAGCCAATCAGCTTTCCGCGCCCAAGTCGAGTGTCGCGCCCGGTGCGCTCCCCGGTATATATTTTTTTGAACCTAAATTACTGAAATCCACTGAAGCACATATCTTGAGACATAGCAAAGGCACATCGGGCTACCAGTCCCTACAATTTTGCCAAGTTTGGTGGAAAACCATTCAGCCGTTCGGGGTAAAAGTGAGGTCGACCGCCCTATGGAAATTAACATGGAAAAAACACGTTTTGGGACCCCCCCCCCCTTTTATCTCGGCCCCCGCTTGACGAATCCCCCCCCCCCCAAACTTTCAGGGAAGGACCGGGGAGCCGCAAGGCCATTTTGAGGAAATTTTCAGGCAGATTCGTCAACCGGCGCCAAAGTATTCCAAATAGGATTTTGAGATTTAACATTGAAAAAAATCCTAACTATAACTACCTACTGGCGACCGCCAGTAGGATGGATATATATATATATATATATATATCTTTTATTTTTTTTTTTATTTTTTTTTTTTAAACCTTTATTATGAAGAAAAGGAGTACAGTTACAGACCTACAACCACGGAGGCTGGTCAGTAGCAATAAATACCAAAAGCACAATAATACACAAATCATCAGCCGACAACCCGAGGGCCCGGCAGCGATAACTCATGACATTATAGAGAGCCTGTGGCGATAGGAGGATAAATAAAAGGTTTCACATTTTATTTTTATAAACAAACATAAAGAAAAACACAAAAAAAGTTTGAGGGGGGACTATACATTGTAGTGGCTGTCTCATGCGGTAAGGGGAGCTAATTGATCAGGGAGCAATTCTATGAAGGATGAGAGATCTTGAAGAGGGAGGGGGGGCCGAGATCAAACTAATAACTCATACACAATAGGAAGCAAATAACCTGAAACGCACAGTCAAGGGGACAGGGGAATGTCGGAAGCTTCTATAAAAGGGGGAGTGCAGATCTCTCCTCGGTACGAATTCTATTGACCCCATATCCTTCCCCACTTCTTGGGCCTACCACGGGAGACATATACAGTTTTTTCTCTGAACATGCACCAGTCCATGTTTTCTTTCCAAGTTGAGACTAAAGGTGCCCTTTGAGACCCCCACAATTGGGCAATGTCCCTTTTTGCGATCATGTTGCAGAGGGTGGCCCATTGAGTCTGAGCAACACTGCAATCATTCGGCTCCCAGATGTTCAACAAACAGCGTCTGGCCTCAGGCAATAACTCAACGCCAGTCACCTCTCCCATCACAGCATGCACTCGGTTCCAGAAAACCACAACCTCCGGACATTCCCATATAACGTGAAGGAAGGTAGCAAGCATACCATAACCACGCCTACACAGCCCATCCACAGAATAACCCATACACATCAGTCGTGGACCCGTGACATAGACACGGTGCAACATCTTTAATTGCACCAGCCGGAGACGCGCCGGAATCGCGACCTCTTTGGGGGAGGATATCGCAGCTTGCCAGTCTTCATCGTCCAACTCCAATCCATCTCCGGTCCAGGCCCCACGAACCTGTACAAGTAGGTCCGAGCGGTCATTAATGATCTTTTTGTAGATGAGAGATATGGTGCTATCAGGGACGTACCCGTCAAGCACCCTATCTTCCAGGGGAGAGGACTCCGGAATAGTAGTCCCGGCTGGGAAGACCGACTCAAGCGCGTGGCGGACCTGGATATATCGGAAGTATTCCCTATCACTCAATTTATATTCCGGTTTTAGTTCATCGAAAGTCTTGACTCTGTCTTTGACCCAGGGATCACCGACCTTACTGATACCAATGAGGTCCCGTCTATCGAATCCCTTCGTCGTCCATAGACTGCCCAGTTTCTCCGCAGCATACAAGGGGGTTGCTCTAGTTAGCTTGTCCGTCCACCCCGTGGCCGTAGTTGCATTACCCCATACTCGTACCGCCACCCCGGTGGGGCCTGTCAGATTCTTCCTGGCGGCTCTGGAGTAGAGCGCCCTTTTATAGTCGCCCCCGGGTGGCTGCCACCTATCCATCTCGAATGCGGGATTCGGAACAGGACCGTACATAGCATGGTTGACCGCACTCAATTGGGATGCCCAGTAATAGTGTTTGATATCAGGCAACGTTATACCACCATCATACCAGGGCAAAGTCAATTTTGCCAATGCTATGCGAGGTCGCCCGCCCCATACCAGCTTCCTCTGGAGGCCCTCAATTTCGCGGAAATAACTGGCAGGCACCAGGTCAAGTGTATTTTGTATGGCATACAGGAATCGGGGGAGAGACATCATCTTAAAGAGGGCCGCTCTCCCCAAGGGGGACAACGGCAAGCCACACCACGCCGCGACATCCAATCTAAGCCGGGCAAGCGGAGGCAGCAAATTTCGCTCGTAGCGTACTGTGGGGTCCAGCGATATGTAGATCCCCAAGTACTTAAAGCCGACGCACGAGACCGGTATCGGGCAGATGCGGGGTAAAGAAGGCAATTCTCCTGTAAGAGGGTAGATACAGGACTTGGCCCAATTGATGACCAAGCCAGAATTTTTCCCAAAGGAACTCAAAACGTCGAACAAGACTCCCAATGACTTACGAGGCGAGGTGAGGTACAACAATATATCGTCCGCGTACACCGATATACGATCCTCAAAGTCAGGGGACCATCGAATGCCCTTGAGCGAGGGTTCCCATCGGAGCCACGCGGCAAGGGGTTCAAGGGCAAGCGCAAAGAGCAGTGGCGATAAAGGACATCCCTGCCGCGTGCCGCGTCCGAGAACAAAGGGTTCCGAGGCCCTGCCGTGGACCACCACCTGGGCCAGCGGTTGCTCATATAGAAGCCTGACCCACCCGATGAAGTTAGGGCCAAAGCCAAATTTAGCAAGGGCCGCCCACAAATATGGCAATTCCACCGTGTCGAAGGCCATCGAGGCATCAAGTGAAACCAAGATGGCCGGCTCACCAAGAGACCCCGCCCTTGCTAAAACGTCGTGAAGACGGCGAAGATTAAGCGCGGTGTTTCGATGGGGAAGGAATCCAGATTGGTCCGGGTGTATCAAGTCGCTAAACACCGTTATCAGCCGATTCGCCAAAAGCTTCGCTAGGATCTTTGGCTCTACATTCAAAAGCGAAATCGGCCGGTACGACGAACATTGTTCGCGGGGCTTTCCATCTTTATGGATGACCACAATGGACGCCAGCCTCTGATCCCGGGGAAGGGATCCGAGATCGCGCGATGCTGAAAACATCTGACGAAGATGCAGCGCCATTTTGTCAGGGCACAGCTTGTACAGCTCAACCGGGATGCCATTCGGGCCTGAGGCCTTCCCCGAGCGAAGGGAGCGGATAGCGAGCGCTATTTCATCGGCGGAAAATTCCGCCTCCATAAGCTCCTTGTCCGATTCCGACGGGCTAGGCAATGCAATATCCCGAAGCAACAAATGCGAGTCCTCCTCTGGCCTATCCGAGACCGGCGCGTAAACCTTCTGAAAGTGCTGGGCAAAGACCTCAACTATCTCAACCGGGTCCACTACTAGCGTTCCATCCACCTTTTCAACAACAGGCACCACCCGATTCAATCTATCTCTTTTGTCCAACCACGCAATCAACTTTCCCGCTTTATCACCAACATCATACAAACGCCCCTGTTGCTCACGATTCATTGCCTTGGCCGCGTCAGTCACCAGAGCTCTATAGTCAGACTGTTTAAGGGCCAAAGAATGTATTCCCTCGGGTGTAGCCCCAGACTCCATCTTCTCCTCCAATGCAGTAATTTCATTTTCCAGACCCACCACTTCTGCGTTTTTACGCTTCCTCTTGCTAGCAATCAAGGACAGAGTTTGACCTCGAATCACAGTCTTATAAGCCTCCCACAAGGAGATGGGGGAGGACACCGATCCCTCGTTCTCGGCAAAGTAATAATCCATGCACTTAACCACCTCAGCTCTAATTTTAGGGTTACGAAGGTGCCAGGGGTTAATCGGAGCAACCCGACCCCCAGTCCCCAACTGTACGTCAATAGTGAGCCAGAGTGGGGAGTGGTCCGAGATCCCCCTAGCTAAATGCCTAATTTCCCTGACAGAGACCATCTGCACCGCCGGTATAAGGATATAATGAAGCCTCGAGACTCCCATGAGCTCCCGAGTAAAAGGTATACTGTAACTGTCCGGGGTGCAGTTGCCTCCAACAATCCGCTAGACCCAGGGTTTCCAAAAAGTTGCCCAGCCATAGTTGCAATGTCGGGAGAAGTCTGGGGGGGGGCTATGATCTTTATTACCACTGACAACCGAATTAAAGTCACCACCCACAACCAACATGCCCTCCGGGAACCCCAGGACCACCCTACGCAAATCCGAAAATGTAGTGGACTGTAGGCCGGGCGGGACATACACAGATAAAATGGAGATCGCCTTCCCCTCCCAGCGGCCCGTAATAGCCGCATATCGGCCTCTATCATCCAGCACAGTGTCATCTATCTCCAGGGGGAGGGAGTTCCTAACTAAGACGCCCGCCCCCCTTGACCCAGTGGTGAATCCAGAGTGAGCCGCCAGGTGGTAGCCCAGTCTATTCAGTGCATGGCACGTGTTTCCTATTAGATGCGTCTCCTGGAGTAAAACTATATCTGGGGAGCAGCGCTTCAAGTATTGCAAAACTATCCCCCGCTTTATCCTATCGCCCAGACCATTGACGTTCCAGCTCAGCACCCTCAGCCCCCTACCCCCATCCCAGAGATAAGAACAATGCCCCCCCGCCAAGAGACAGGTACAAGAGATCAGATATGCAGCAAAGCGCAGCCTCGAAACAAACAAGAAATTAAAGACCACCCCCAAGAGAATCCCCAAAACACACACCCCCACCCTGCACCCCTGCGGTAGACCAAAAAGACACCCCAACTTGCAGTGTGCCTGTCGCCCCATTGAACTAACCTACAAGAAAAGAAAAAAAAGCCCCCAGAGGAGGAAGAGTCCCGATTTCCGCCCTCCCCACCCCCGGGTATTCACACTATATATACATAAGTCATAGAGCCACTGCCATAAGTCCATATAGTTGGCTCGCCGGCGCAGACTCACTGCTCCTGTTCTTCCAGGCTGCCTTCAGCGCCCCTCGATCTTTCCGGGCTGGTACGATGTGTCGGCAGCGTATCGAGCCAGTCACTGACCACCTCGGGGCGGTCAAAGAAGAGCGCACGTTCCTCATATTCAATCCTCAGGCGGCCCAGGAAAAGCATGGCGTACTTCAGTCCCATGTCCCTGAATCGCCGTTTCACCCCCGTAAAGCCCATGCGTTGTTTCTGCACCGCCTGTGTAAAGTCAGGATAAAAACTGATCGACGCGTTTTCAAATTTAGTGGGACCATTGGTGCGTGATGCTTAAAAAAATAGCGTCTCTGTCCCGAAAATTAAAAATCCTGGCTATTATAGTCCTCGGGGCGGCTCCCAGTTTGGGCTTCCCGCCGGGGACTCTGTGAGCACGCTCCACCGTGAAAAAGTTACTGAGGCCCTTTGGTGCCAAGTGATTCAGAACAAGGTCCTCCACCAGAAGGTCTGTGGATAAGTCCGCGGAATTATCCGGAACACCAACAATGCGGACGTTGTTGTGTCTGGCCCGGCTCTCGAAATCATCCAGCCGACGGGCAAACAAGTAGTTAGACGTTCGTTGTGGACTTCGGTCTGAAGATCCGAGACATCCGTAGTAAGGCTTGCGGTCTTAATGTCCAGGGACTTGACCCGCTCATTGGTTTTCCCCAAGTCCGTCCTGATAAGATTGACTTCGATCGCCACCGTGTCTATCTTAGCAGCCAGTGTTTCGTACTGCTTGCCCATAGATGTCTGAACACTTGCGATGGCGCCCATAACGTCCTTCAATGTCGTCTCCTCAGTTGCAGGAGAGCCATCTCCAGTCTCATCAAAGACTTTACTCACACCGCCAGGGAATCCTTTCGGGCGGGTGAAGCGATGTATAGTATGGGATTGGGCAATCCCCCCTCGGTATGTGCCTCTGGTTGCACGCTTCTCGGTATCCGCCTTGCCCGCCATGATGAGCGACGAGCCCTGACGGAACCTTTGGGATCTGGTCGGAATGGTTCCCTGCGCAGCAAACTTGTAGAGGCAAGGGGACGAGGGCAGAAAACAAGCGTAGAGCTGGCAGCAAGACTCAGGTCAGCCGTGTCGACCGGCAGCAAGTCGCCGTCAACAATGACCAAGAGCAAAACCGAAAGTACCACAGGGGCAGTGGACGTGTCGCACAGACCGTTGTTGTTCAATTGCCACCTGGGTACCTCGGGGACTCAAGTCCGTGGATGGTCTTCGGTGTAGGCCGCATGTTTCAAAGTTCAGTAAGTCCGGTTCCCGGCGGCCAAATCGAATTTTGAAAAAGGATGTCGTATCAGCAGGGCATCAACTGAAGTACCCGTCGTCCAAATCAGGATACGTTGCAGGATAGATGCGGGAGGCGGAAAGGGTCTCGGGAGCCAGGCCCGGACTGATAATGTCGGGCACCGGGCAATCCCCCGGTAGGCTGGAGGGGGGTGGGGGCCGGTTTTTGGACAGGGGGCCGGTTTTCGCGCAGGGGGCCGATTTGGACCCTGAGAGTGACTGACAGGCCGTCCGTCCGACCGTACTAGTCTGACTGTGTTGAAATACAGTCAGACTAGTGCTCTGCCGTGTCTCTTTGCTCCGCCTGCAGCTGCACATTATACATGCTGCTCGCAACGCTCAGATGTCTCCTGCCCCCGCCGTATCTACGCGCCGCTGTTTTACAGTTCACCCTTAGCTGGGGTGGGTCTGGTGACGATGATCATGCGCATTGGGGCTTGCGCAGCCCCATTGCGCATGATCATCTTTTCAAAAAAGTGCGTGTGACTTGCAGAGGGGACTTAGGAGGAGGCAGGCATCTCATGAACTGAGAGGCCAGACATACGAGTCGACGCTGAGGAGATGCACTCTGTAATTTATTACATCTAGACCCCCTGTCTGCCGCCCGCAGGTGAGTCCAGTCCTTTGCATGAAAATATGCAATCCCTGATTACAGCACTGAGGGGCCGGCCGGGCCGGAATTAAGAGCAAAAGGCTAGGCCCCAAAAGAAACAGCATTTCCGGCATGAAACGCACTGATAGCTTACATTAACAAGCAGGGCAGGCCGGCGCGTGGCACAGGCTGGAACACAATGATTAATCGAACAACACCGCCAACAGATTGCCTCTTTTCACTGCTTTCGAGGCAATTATGTATTTTTTTGCTCAGGAAAATGGGCCTTCGCAGCGCTGCAGGTGCGATTGGGTGCGAAATTAGAAGGTACGTTCGATGAGAGGGCAGCTGCCGCCCTCCCTGGGTTTCAAGGGAAGAGGTAAAGGACTGCGTGGAGGGAGGGGGGGGGCAGTCATGAGCTAAGTGACGGAAGGAAAGCTTGAAGAACGGAAGGAGGGACGGAGGTAGAAAGGACAGAAGAAACACAAACAAAAGCAAAGGAGTTAATAAGGAAGGCTAGGGGAAGAAAGGTGAGGGAGGTGCACTAAGGGAAGAAAGGAAAGAATGTAGAATGAAAGGAGGGAAAAAAGGAAGAATGGGAAAAAAGGAAGAAAGGGAAAAAAGGAAGAAAGGGAGCGGGAAGGGAGAAAAGCAGAACACTAACCATGAAAGGAAGGAAAGGAAAGTGCATAGGAAGGGGAGTGCAGATGAGCAATGGAGGGAGGGGTAGTTAAGAAAGGAATAAGAAAAGGAACAAAAGGAGGGTTAGTGGAGCAGGAAGAATGAAAGTGAGGATCGTATAGAGGGGGGAGATGAAATAAGTGTGAGGAATGGCGATGGCCGATGGGGCAATAAACTCAAATTAGAAGACAGGACAATAGAAACGAAGGAAGTGAATGAAGGAACAAGATATATATAAAAGAGAAAATAAGAGGAAGAAGGAAGTATGGCTGAAAGGAATGGGAGCAGATGGAAGGAGTAGAAAGATGGAGATGGAATGGTTAAGGAAAATAGAAACGAAGCAAAAGATCAACTAAGGAAGAGAGGAAGTAGGAAGAGAATGATGAAATGTTGACAGAAATGAAGGAGGAAGAGCTGAAAGTATGGCAAAATGGTATAAACGTACAAATGAAAAGAGTGAAGAACGACAAAAGTGAGAAAGAAAGAAAGGAAAGAAAGAAGAAGGAAGGTAGAAAGTGGGCAGGTATAAAGTAAGGTGGAGAAAGGAGGAAAAGTTAAGTAAAATACGAAGGAAGTAAAAAAAGGGAGGAAGAGAAGATAAAAGAAACACAGGTAAGGAGAGGAAGGAATGAGGAGAAAAGACATGAAAGTAAGGAAGACGAAGGAATGAGGGATAATTGAATAATGTACAATAAAATGGAAGAAACGAACAAATGAAAAGGAGTGAAGAAAAAAATGAAAAAGAAACTTAGTGTGGAGGGTAAAATGGAGGCCTATCTCTGATAGTTGTCTTTAGCGCTGCCCAAAGCTGCTTGAATTCCCCACGGGTAAGCCTCCCCTCCCTCCGGTCTGGAAGGGCTCAGTGAGCAGTGGTGTCAGATGAAGAAACTAACCCTCTCCTAATGTGACGTGGATTTAGGAATTAGATAACGGTCGACGTTTATGTTTTTTTTAATGCAAGGGCGAGAGTTTGGCAGCCTTTATTTTGGAGTTTAGGTTTTTGTGAGACATGTTTTTATGCTTCCACGTGGGCCGTCTGTTCCCGGTTCGTCCAGGTGACACGGGCATTAGAAGAGGGGCCTCACTCTTACCACCAGAACTGTCAAGGGCCTTTGAGAGCGAGGCTGCAGGACCCTGTCGGTCTGTGGTGAGATGAGTGGTCTGTGGCAGCTAACAAAGACACTGATGGCCACTGACACATATCGCCTAGTGCCGCCGCCGCGGAGGAATGCAGGGAGCGCCTATCTCTCTTGTGTGAACCGCACCTGGAAGCTTCCTCCGTGCTGCAAAGGGTGAGAGTGTATTTGGTGAAACATGACTTCAAATTGTTTTTTTTTGGCCAGGGCTCGTAAACGCTGTGTCTGAGGCTCTCTGCCCTTGGGTGTACCCTCCTCCCTGCGCACTCCTGCTGTAAAGAGAGTTTCATTTCTGGAATGTTCTATAGTGCTTCCCAGAATACTGTGTTTTTCACGGCACTAGTGTAGGTTACATGTGTTTACCGCTCATGAGAAATGTGTCACTTTGGTCTTCTGCTTTCTTACGCATCCACATGTGCAGAATTTTGTTTTGACATTAAGATTCCATTCCATCAAATGATGTATTTGTATTTTGTATAGTGCTCGGTGCTGAGAAGCTGCTTCCAAGCACTGCAGCACAAACAGTGTCTGTGAGGCATGGGGTTGAGAATGAAGGAGGAATGACAGAAAAAAATAAGAATTGCCACAGCTCCCGATTTCATGACCATGTTAAATTAAAATGGGCGTGACTTTTAAAAGACCCTATGTTGCAGGATGTTCCCACTGGTTATCCATGTGATTTTTACCAAGAAACTATGCATTCGTGCTGGTGGAGTTGTCTGTCCATTAATAGTCGCATTGGAGTTTTTCTGTAATGCTTAAGTCTGGTGTGCACTTTTCAATGTTTAAAAACAGCCTTCTACTACTTTGCTTAAACAAGCTGTCGCCGTTGCGCCCCACACAGCACTGGAGGGGAGGTACTGCAGAGAGAGTGGGGTGGGGGGTAGAGTAGCGAGCAGGGCTAGACTGGCTACCGGGCATTTTGTCATGCTGCCAAGCTGGGGTCTGATTTTGTTGATGGGGACCTGCGTGAGCAAAATGAAATTTGTTTTGCATTGTTGATTTCGAAGCACACGCAGGTCTCCATCTACGAAATTAGCCCCCACCGCAGTGACATCAGCCCCAGCTCTGCAGAATGCCTAAATGCCCGGTAGCCAGTCCGGCCCTGGTAGCGAGGGCAGGAAACAGAAGACATGAGTAATGGCCCATCAAATAAGAGAAAAAGAAAGTGCTCGGAACAGGCACCCTTGGAATGCCTGTGGGCCGCAGCTCGTCTGCTTCATGAACACTTTTCTTATCTGCTTGCGGAGAGGAGACACCATGCGCGTGCACATCGCCGGTCTGTGCACGCACATGGTTTGTCTCCCTTCGCTAGCAAAAGCCACAACCTAAAAAGTGCACAGCGAGGACATGCTGAAGGTGATACGGTACACTTGACAGGTCTAAACAGCATATATTAGCACTCGGACATCCGATTATCAAATTAGAAGAATAAATATCCTCTGTGCCCTTCTTGCAGAATTGTATCTGCTACCTGATGACTTCAACTGTATTTTACCTATTGTCACCCAAGCAAAGCAGGCATTTGTAATAGCATTTCTGGTGCATTCTGTGCATAAAAGATTACTGCTGAATGCCATGAGTAGCACAGATGTATCACATTCAATGTGCACAGCGCAGAAGTTAAAGCTGTAACTTGCATTTCTTTCCTTTTCGGTAAAGCAGAAATAACAATTGTTTCAAAAGATGCAGTTCCATCCAACAGCAAACAATGCAACAAGTAATTACAAATACGCCAATTTAGATTGACAACTTTTTGGCTGCAGCAAAGCTTGCTTGAATAAATGCAAATTAAAAGCAGGCTTCCGACGTACGCTGCTGTCTGCAAAAACAAATTCTGAGGTTGAGATACAGCAGAGTATTATTAGCAATATTTTGAAATACATCTAGGGTGAGAGTTCATTAACTTTTATCTGTTTTTGACACGGGGAGCTGATACTACGGTATCTGATATCCGTTTATTCTTCACTTTTACCACTATTGCACTGTTATCATCACAGTAATCCGTGCCCATCTTTGCTCCAAACATGGCTCCCAGGCTGTATCTGCTTCTCACCTCAGTTTCCCAGGAGATCACGGTGCCACAGGACGCCTTGAAATGCTTCATGCACTGAGAGCTGGTGTTGCTTGGTTATGGATGTTTGGGGACAGTGTAAGTGACCCATTCTCCACAAGCACTGTTAGTGCTTCCACTTTTGGGAGTGTGCAACCCAATGTGTATTATGTGATCCTTGGGTTGGTATAAGATATAATTGATATACTCTTTTGAGGTTAATATCCCCTCAGATACCTTGGAAGGGAGTTCAGCGTACATTTACACCGTTTTCATGAGCATAACTGCCAAGCTTTCATATTGTTTATATGTCTTCCATAGTGTAGTACCTGACAGCTTGTTCACCCCTTGTGTCCCATACAAGCCAGGCCTTTATTGGCATGCAGCTCAGGCTCCAGTGGCACGTGAAGTATCAGTAGGTGTTGTAGCGCCCAGGATAATGTGCTGCATGGCTAAATGCATACAAGATCCCAAAGGCGAGACCTACTGGCTATGCCAATGCTTGTCTAATAAGCTGTTGAAAAGCAAAATGTTTTAAAAACTGTTTTGAAAAGAGAAATAATAAAATATCCCAATAGTTCTAGGTTTAGCAGACCACCGAGTAGCAAAATCCCTTCTAAGCGAACACGGATATGCCCATAAAGAAATTTTGTTGCAGAAAAAAATATGGATGGAAATCAGAATATTGTGGTTGCTACAGACGATGCAGTGCCTATCTCAGGCAATGTCCCCTCCAAATAAAAGGGGAATAAAAATCACAAGCTCCAAGAACAAAAGTGTATGTCAAAATATACTGTCCATCACTGTTCCTCTGCCACTAAACACACCATCCCAAATTCTTTTATGCTGCTAGGGTTATTATTCCTGCATGACAGAGAACTTCTCATACTCTCAGCTTGTGAAGGTGATCACTGATCCTCAAAGCGGCAAGTGCTGCTAATTGTGAAGTGAGAAAGCTCACTGAGTCAGTGGCAGATTAAGCTACTAGAGCTCCTGTTCAGGGTGGTGCAACTGGCACGGTTTAATCATTAGTATATCTCAGGGCTCACTTGCTCATCATATTGCATAAACATCCAAGTGACAGTGCCCACTTTACCATAGTATGACAAGGACATACTATCATAACATTTTAAAACTGTAAATCACCATTGTCATGACGTAAAACAAAATGTGCAGATATAGAAATCATACCAGAAACCAGATTCCTCTGGTGTGTGAAGCATTGTTGAACCAGAATTGATCATTCTCAGCCATTGGACAATCCTTCCTGGCTCCCTCTTCCCCAGGTATTTTTTTTAGGTAGATAGATACATTTATTTCAGTTAATAAAAAACATGGAATATTACACAGATAAAAACGTTAAAAGATCTTAATTCTACTGAAATTAAAATCAGATTTTAAAAGTTTCCTTTAGCATCAAGTTCCAATTGTGCCCTGGTTAAAAAAAAGTCACTGTGGAGCCATCCTTAGGTTACATTTGTTTGATTGTTTGCGGTCAATAATCGTTCGGCTTTAAGATACAATTTTATGAAAGCAGCCATTATTTGTGGAGATTCCTTTCATACAAAAAAACAAAATAGTAGTGCATGCTGACATGATCTAATGCTAAACATATTGCCCAGGTATGTCCAGCACCACTGTCAGGTCAAATACACATCATCTCGGTATGTACAAATATAGAGCCATACCAGAAACCCTGGTATGTAAAGTCTCATTTCAGTGCACAAACATTTCCTAACATGCTGCCACACACTCTCTAAATCCCATCTCCTCTTCACCCTCTTCTATCTTCACCCTCGTCAAATGGGTATCTGAGGATACATAGACTTGGAGCTGCAAGTGATGTCCACCTGCGACTGACCCAAGTGCCAGCTCCTTAGTGTGTTACTACACAGTATATTCTGAAACCTGTGGAAAGTAGATTGAAACCTGCACATTAAGTGAACACTAACTTGACATAAGTCTGTCTCACTCATCTGTCCTATGCCTCCTAAATTTGACCCATAATTCTCTGATCCCAACCAGCAGATTGAAAACTAAGTTTTTGCACAATTCTGGTGACTACAAAGTATGGTCTTTTGGAATTTCAAAGCATTTAAGACCTCTGAGAGCTTAAAAGGTCCAGGACAGGCTCGGTCAAATATTAGATTACCCTATGAAATCTTTTGTCTTGCCTATAATTCAGACCGACACTGCTTTAACAAGTAGTGCTGTGTCTGAAATTATCTAATGTCTTTCCTGATCATTTTGCCAGTATGGCGGGGCAAATCCAGTCATATATTGAGCTGTTTATGATAAAAGTGCAAGCAGTGTATTCTAGTTTGAACAGGTTATGATATACCCTTTATGAATTGACTGTAGTACCAGTTTACAATATTAAGGAGTCCCCTGTCAACTTTTTATAACTATTAGCTGGCCTGGCTCTAGGCTATCATATGAGACCCGGAGCAGCAGCGGTGATGTGTACACTAGCATGGCATCTGGGTGACCCAGAATGGATGTTAGTGTACACATCAATCCATAGAAAATTATATCAGTCGTGAAGTCCGGTACATCCCATGCAGGCGTCTGAAATCCTTGTGGACATATCCCCGATCCATGGTAAAAAATTTGTGGTCTGACTGAGGCCTCCCATTTATCTGGGAGCAGTTTGTACTTTCTTTGGTGCATGCAGCGCACATCAGGGACTTTCATTGCTGCTAGTGATGGAGTGCTATGCCAATTATTAACTCCTCGAAGTAAATGGACATGCGTATCTGCTAATCTGCGTCACATAACACTCAGAATAGTTTAAAAGAACTTTAAAGAATATAAACTCGTAAACTCTCTCCTGTAGTAAACATTCAATGAAAAATGTGTTGAAAAATGCTTTGTTTTGGCCTTTCTGTCTCCAAATTTTTCTTGGGGGGACAAGCCCCCAAACTCCCCCTAGTAGTGGGAGTTGGTCTCACTTTTACTTTGTTCTCTCTGATTCATTACTTGTGTCTATTTTTGGTGCTCTCTGAAAGACTGCCTATGGGTACATATGACTGGGTGGGTAACCTGGTGCTCTTTAAGGTCATCATCTACTATTTACTGTGATTTGAAAGTTGATACAAATGAATATGTACTGAAAAATGTGCTGTAAAATACACCATTTTGGTCTGTCTTTTTCTAAAATTTTCGTGGGGGGAGAACCCCCCCAAACCCCCCTATTAGTGGTCGTGCTCGCTCGCTGCGCTCGCTCGCTAAGCGCGGCGAGCGGGGGCTGGTCTGCCAAAATTTGCCAGGGCTGCTTTCAGCTCCCAGTCCGGCCCTGTCGGGAGCCCTGTGCTCACGCGTCCATCTTGGATACGCACGAAGCTCCTCCAGAGACCGATATATTGAGTAGTTTTGAACATCCCTTTAAATCGACTTCGAAGTGGTCAATGGAAGGAGCTTGTCTGGAATATCCACAAGAAGCTGCTTGGGTCTAGGGCCACTATAATCCTCCTGCATTTGTGTCCTCCAGCACGCAGACAGACCGGGGAGGGCATGTAAAGGATTACAGGGAGGGGAAGGTAATAACAAGTGCTAGTCTTCCGTCCCCCAAAAAATGTTAAACAAAACACAAGCGCATAGTGACTGAAAACACAAGCAAAAGTGTTTCTGCAAAAAACACGTTAAAAAATGATTGTGCGCCACAAGCGAAATGACCCATCTAAGAGGATCTGTCGCCATGGGCGTGACAAACACATCCAAAGGAGGAACAAATGGCACCATTTACCACACAAGTAAATCAGTTGGAAAGACACAGGAAGGAATCAATTAGAAGTGGTGGGCGTGACCAAACTACTTGTACGGAATATAGCATGCCTCTCCGAGCAGCGAATGCGCGCTGACGCTAAGCTCGACCTAAAAAACCCTTTTGATTTCAACATGTAGTCAGTCTTCACAAACTGTATAAAACCGAACTCAGGCCTTCATTGTCCCAATTAGTTTGGATCTAGTGCCATCTGGTGCATCGTTTTTTGTATGGTGGGTGTCAAGGGTCCAGCAGCCTCTTTGCTGTTAAATGCGCGCAGCTGCTCCAGGGGTGTGGAATTTAATAACAAATCTCCTTGTCCATGAGGCAGATTGCTTCATGAATCAACAGATTTTGACAGCAGTCTCATTATATAGAGTTGTGATATAGCCTCTCTCAATATGCCATGGCTCATATGTTATGTTATATTATTATAATTTGTATAGCGCAGCGTATACCCTTGGCTGTCTTGGCACTTCCTGTTCTCCAAACTGTAATTGCAGACAACTATTACTAAAAGAGCCATGTCTTTAGTTGCTTTCTGAATTCGAGGAGAGAGCAAATCTTCCTAAGATATAATGGAAGGGAATTCCATTCTTTTGTGGTATTGTAGCTGAAACTACTCCCACCCCAATTCATTTTTTTGATCCTGACAGTTTGCATCAAATTGGTGTTGGCTGATCGTAGAGGTCTGTTAGGTGAGTACCTTCTGGAAAGATCACATAGAAATTCTGCGCCTTCTTTGTGAATCACCTTGAATTTTACCCACTGACCAAATGGCAGCCAGTGCATGTCACGAATACCTGATCTAACCGATTGATATTTGGGAATATCTAGTACAAGTCTTGCCGCTGCATTTCGTACCACTTGCAGCTTTGAGAATAGTGGATTGGATATTGATGTAAAGGCTATTGCAATAATCAAGTTTCGATTAAACCAGAGAGGTCACGGCCGTCTTTCTGGTTTTTATTGGAATAAAAGGGAGTATTTTTCTTAATTTTTAATCATAAAATACGCGGAAGACACCACTTTAGATACTTGGCTTTGGTTACCAGTGTGGGAGGGGGGCCAAGATTGTCTGGCCACCACTCTGGGGACCAAGGCAGAAAGAGATTACCAAACATGATCACTTCCGTTTTACTAGAATTCAGTTTCAGGCAATGATTGCCCATCCAATCACTCAATTTGATCATACAGTCGTGAAGTTTTTGAGAGTGATTGATATCCTTATCCACTGCCGAGATTACCAACTAGGTATCATCAGCGTATGAGATAGGAATCAAATTAAAACTTCTAATCAATGGTGCCAATTCAGCCACATAAATGTTAAAGAGCATAGGACTAGCCCTGGGGGACTCCGCAAGGCACAGTAAAAGGTGCCAATTTAAATTTACCTATCTGGACTGTTTGAGTTCTTTCTGATAGGAATGACGTCAGTATGGAGATGGCTTCTCCTCCTATCCCTATTGTTTTTAGTCGCTGGACAAGAAGAGTTTGATCTACTGTATCAAATGCTGCGGATAAGTCTAGCAGTATAAGAACTGCTGACCCACCGCCATTTAGAGAAGACCGAATCTCTTCCGTTGTTTTTATCAACGTCTTTTCCCTGCTATGATTAGCTCTGAAACCGAACTGGCTATGATCTAAAACCTGACTGTCCGCGATAAAGGTGGAGAGTTCAGCATTTAAAACTATATAATATAGTAGAGTTTGGATACTAGCAATTCTCTTATGTTGCCACATTTCCACAGATCTACTTACTGGGGCTGAAGTTCCATGGTTGGAATGCCCTTTTGAGTCAGTGCAAACCTACTAACTTGCATGTTTTAAGGGTTTTCACCAACTCCTTAATCTGAGAAAGGTTGGAAATGTATACCTGACATTGGAAGACGTAAAACATCTTCAAGGGTTGAGAAAAGTGGTTGGAGGGAAAGTGAACTTGCAAACAGATTTTCGCAAGAGCAAAAGTACACATGCATATTTGCGCATGCTAAAATACAGTTCACAAATATTTTCTAGGCCTACTTCTGTAAATTCTTGTGAAATCATGAAAGTCAATCTCTGCACTTAATGCAAGGACACATACCATGGGTGCATTTTTGAGATTTTCTATAATAAAATGGCATCCTAATTAGGTCTAGCGTTAACCATGATCTTTTGTGTCGATTAAACTTCTGTCTATCGGCTGGCTTCACTAAGAGTGACCGCATTCTGCACTTTCAAAAGAGCATATCCGCACACAAAGTAGTTTTTTTCAGTGCCAGGAACTACTGTGGCAATGTGTGCTTTTTGTGTCCAAAAACCTTTTACTTTTGCCAATGTTTGTTATAACCAAAAAGTTTTTTACAAAAACCATGCCAAAACAAGACTCATTGACCAAATCAAAAGGCTGACCACACATTTGAGACCTACTGCTTTGCCAATGCTTGTTCATTTGTGTTTCTTATTGAAACTGGTTACACTGATTTTTCCATTACGAAAATACTAGTATACATCGACAAATTTTACAAAATGATGCTGCAAAGAAATGGTACTACTTGCATTTTTGGTGAACGTTTAATTTTGAAATGAAAGAATAATCAATCTTGCTTTCAAGCTTCTGCAAATATTTGCATATAATCAGAGCATTCTGGGAGCATTATACATAGCCTCATATTGCTAAACTTTGAAAACATCTGAACATTTTTATACTGGAACCACGGTCTGTAGTGCAGTCCGAGCTTACAATAGGAATTCAACATCCCTGTGCTCCGTGTCCTTTGCCAGTGTTTTTGCCACACCACAACCTGCCCCAGTCTCGCTGGCAGACGGCTTCCTGATCCAAGAATGCCGCTACATCAGAGACCACCATTACTCCTTTCCTTTCCATGCCTTGTGCTTAACTTTACCCCCTCACCCCCATTCAGGGGGATTCTTATGGCATTAGTCTGGGACTGCTGCCATCTGCAAATGCTTCTTCAGCACTGATATTTAGTGTTACTGTCGTGTGATTTTCAAGTCTTACTGTTAGTAGTGGTATGTAGGCCAGCAAATTCTCCTCTACCTCAGCTTTTTAATGTTTTTATTTACACAGGATATTAAACCCCTGAAACAGATTTTTTTTTACTTTTTTTCTTGCTCTGGCTTGACTCCTTAGCTGCCCCAAGTACGGATTGTTCCCAATACTTTAAAGCATACATTGAGTGTGCTTTGGCTCCACCCAGTGGAAAAAAAATCTCACCTCTTGCTTCTGGAGTGGTTTGTAGCATTGTGCCTCAAATGAGGTGCTTGCTTGCTTGCTCTGTAATGCATGAGGGGGCATTTTGCATCTCAGAGGTATAAAGAATTGCTTCACATTCATTTCTTTATCTCATGGATGCATTCTCTATAGAAAGGATTTTTTGTGGTGAGTAAAAGAAAGGATTAAACCCAGTTCCTTGTGACTGGGAAAGAATGTTTGATAGTTCAGCATTCTGTCTATGTTATGTTATGTTATGTTACGCACACTTCTATAGCGCGCAGCTGCCCCAGCGAAGGGGCGTCCCGGCGCTTCGGATAGGCGGAGGCAACACAACACTACTCAGAGCAGCAGAAAGAAGCAGCAGAGCGAAAACTAGTATTCAGAGGGAAATAGAAAGGTTTTTATCGCCCTCCTAAACTTAAGTACATCAGTGCGAGCACAAATGTGGAAAGGGGGAGAATTCCAAAGTTTTGCGGCCAAAACACGGAATGATCGTCCACCACCTCTGCAGAGCTTAAAACGAGGGATAACCACCAAGTTTTGTCCCAATGACCTTGGGGAGCGCGACGGAATGTAAGGAATAAGAAGGTTCTCAAGGATCTGGGGAGAAGACCTCTTCAAGATTTTAAAAGAGAGACATAGGGTCTTAAAATCAACCCTTTGCCTAATCGGTAACCAATGAAGTGCACAAATTGTGGCTTTTACAGAACAGAACCTTGGTAGTCCCACCAAGGCCCTGGCAGCAGCGTTCTGTGCACGTTGCAACCGGGAAATTTCTGCTTGATTAGCCCCTAATAACAGGGAACTAGCATAATCCAGTCGGGACAAGATGGTTGCCTGAATAACCAACTGCCTAGTGGGGGCATCAAAAAATTTTTGTACGGGCCTCAGCCCACGTAGGATCCCAAAACAAGTTGCTGCAACTCTCTTGGTATGACCAGGAAAGGGTTAAATCCAGCCAGACACCCAAGTTTTTAACCTCTAGAGTCGGGATTGGGGTAACACCTAACTCAGGGGGCCACCAGTCATCGCCCCAAAGGCTAATCTGCTTACCAACAATCAAAACCTCAGTCTTCTTAGCGTTGAGCTGGAGACCGTTGGCTGACATCCAGCCATCCACAGCTAGGAGACCATTACGGAACCTCAGGGCATCAGGATCAGAGTTCCCACTAAGAGCAACCCCCAGCTGCTTGTCGTCCGCATATGAAACAACAGTCATACCCCAGAGTTTGGCGACAGCAGCCAGCGGCTGCACATAAAGATTGAAAAGTGTGGGACTCAGAGCAGAGCCCTGAGGCACTCCTAGTTCCAAAGGGTAAGGCTTTGATTCAAAAGGCGTGATAGCGACCCTGAAAGAGTGATTATCCAAGAAGGATCGGAACCAATCAAACGCCAGGCCGGAGACACCTGCATCTCCCAACCGTTGCAACAGTATCGGGTGGGATACAGTGTCAAACGGGCACTGAGATCAAAAAGCACCAGTGCCGCAGTTTGACCAGAATCCAACACCGTCCGCAGGTATTCTGTCATTGAAAGCAGGGCCGTCTCAGTGCTGTGACCAGCACGAAACCCATTCTGGGATGGATCCAAAATATCCAACCTCTGCAAATGCTCCGTTAAGATGTTATTACCATGGGCTTCAGCAACTTTTGCTGCCCATGGGAGAAGAGATGTAGGTCGATAATTTTCTAATTTGAGAGGGTCCAGTGTGGGTTTTTTAAGAATTGGGGAGACGTAGGCCTGCTTCCATTTGGCTAGAACTATACCTGATAAGAAGGACGAATTTATAAGATGGCGAAGATGTGGCAGACAGAGAGTGGAAAAGTCACTCAGCTGAGCCGGTCTGAGAGGATCCGCAGGAGAGCCCGATTTTACCCTGATAGCCAAGCTGTCAAATACTTCCCCTGTCATCTCAGGGAAGGATGAAAGAACCACCCCAGTCGAGCTGCTAGGTCTTAACGCCTCACTCCGTGGGATTGAGCTAGGAAAGGAGCGGTAAATGGTCTGAACTTTTTCAAGGAAGAAAGCCGCAAGATCTTCACAGTGTGCCACCGAGCGAATATCAGCTGCTGGGGCTCTCTTAGCGGTTAGTTCTTTAAGGACTTTGAGAATTAATTTAGAGGGATTTGGGGAGGTTTTAAACTCCAGCGCATAGTAGGCCGCATGGGCTCTACAAATGGCTTTATGGTAGATTTTAACTGTAGACATGTACAGAGTCTTCCTACTAGCGTCATAGGTTTTCCGCCAGCTCCTCTCCGCCTGTTTACAGGCTTTTTTCAAATGCAGCAAGGTGCTATCATACCAGGGGCTGGGCTCCTGGGAGCAACATTTGCTCCAAGTAAACGGAATCAGAAGGTCAAGAGCCCGAGTGATCCAATCACAAAATGCATCATAGCCGGCTACAACATCATTAAGGGGACCCAAAGGATTTTCAACATGTAATCTGTGAAAATCTACAGGTTTAAGTTTTTTCCAGGAGCGTTTCCACACCACTTTCTCGAGAGGTTTGAGGATAGGATCCTCAAGCTTAAGATGACATTTCACGAGAAAGTGATCAGACCAAGCTACTGGGCTAGGCCGAAGCACCTCAACTCCTGTTAGATTGGTGAGTATCGGGTCCAGGATGTGTCTACCCTAATGCGTCGGGTATTTCACCAGCTGGCTCAATTGTAAAGCCTCCAAGTCTGCAAGAAAGCTGCTAATAGCAGGAGTGTGGCAGAGATCAAAATGAAGATTGAGATCTCAGAATACACTGAAATTAGCAGAGGTTATCGCCAAAGAGCTCAACAGATCAGGCGACGCCTTCCTAAAGGCAGTATCAGGCCCAGGGGGTCGATAGATCAAAAGACCCGACAGAGAAAAATGATGGTTAACCGTTATGGTAAAATGAGCACACTCACATCCATCCACCTTCAGAGCCTTCCAAATGCAGGGAAAACAGGACTTCACTATAAGGGCTATGCCCCTGCCCCTAGAAGCACGATTATAAGTGTAGATGGAATAGTCCGAGGGAATAGCAAGGTTTTCTAAAGCTGCCCCCTCATCCTGTAACCACGTTTCGGTCAAGAAGAAAATGTCCGGGACCCCCTCAGAGATAAGATCATAGATATCAGAATGATGTTTCACAAAAGATCTGACATTGAGACTCCAAACTCTAAGATCACACGGGGCCCCCTGTACTAAGAGGCTGGGTGTGTCCCCCGGAAGTCCATTTAAAGCAGAAATGGGAACCGAGGCGTCAAAGGAGAAGTTACCACATGTACAGTGGATAGGTCCACATAACGGATCCACCGAACCCAAGGAACATTGGGGAATCAAAGACCGGATATTTAAGAGCTCAGCACTCGAAAACCTAACTCTGTCAATAGTATCAGAGTTCCTGGCCCCTGGCACTTCCTGAGCGCTGACAGGCGCAGACGGGCAGGACTCTGGCATGACTCCGGCGCGGTGACGGCGCTCCCCCTGCGCGTCTCCATACCAGGTTTAAGTAGGGGACGCGCCTGCAGGGAAAAGCACTAAAGCGCTCACCAAAATGGCGCCAGTAGCACATCCCTACCTACCCCCAAGATGGCGGCGATCAAGTAAAGCTGCCTAAAGACCCACAAAAACAGCGGTGAGATAAACGATTATAGTGCAAGTGTGCGCTATTCCTAATTTTTAAAAACAGGGTAAAATAACAAAATTAAATATTATGACAAAACAGGGAAATATTTTAAAAAGTCGCGCTGCTATCGCTAGCTATGCCGCTCCTAGCGTGGTGTTCAAAACACAAGCGTTGTCAGCAATTAAATGCACAAACCTTATCCAAGACAGAGCTGCCCAAAAATACTCGTCTTAAGTATGGGACGCGCCTGCAGGGAAAAGCACTAAAGCGCTCACCAAAATGGCGCCAGTAGCAAGTCCCTACCTACCCCCAAAATGGCGGCGATCAAGTAAAGCTGCCTAAAGACCCGCGGAAACAGCGGTGAGAAACGATTATAGTGCAAGTGTGCGCTATTCCTAATTTTAAAAAACGGTAAAACACAACAGGGAAATATTTTAAAAAGTCGCGCTGCTATCGCTAACTATGCCGCTCCTAGCGTGGTGTCCAAAACACAAGCGTTGTCAGCAATTAAATGCACAAACCTTATCCTATCATTTGTTCCTTTTGCTTCCGATTTATAAATAAAAAAAATATATATCTATATTTCAAATTGTGTGTATATATATATATATATATATATATATATATATCAAATTGTATACGTTTTTCACAGACATTGTAAAGACATGGCCACATTTGTTCCAAAATTGCGGATGAATAACACAAACCACCCTTCAACTGCCCCTCCACCTGCCGGTATACAACGCATTGTTACACTTATATGCAGCCTGTTGCTGGCACATGGCCGGAACCCTCCTTAGCCCCCCTCCCCTTTTAGCCCAGCAGCCCCAGCCATTTGCCCTGACACTTGTTTGTATTTCTTTGTACATCCCTGAGCCTGGTACATCGGTGTTCCTGCGTGGCACACAAGTCCACGCCCCTCCTCCATTGGTCTATTGTGTGGGGTGGGGGGGCAATTTTTAGGTCTCGTGGCGTTAACCGCACGAAAGCGCGGTCTCGCCAGAGACCTTTTGTCAGCGTCACAGCTTTTCAGGAGACAGGAGCTGGCCACGTGCATCCCAAAATCGGCGATTGGTGCGGGCAGCGCGCGAACACGCACGCTGTGGCCATATCCTGTCTCCTGGAAAGCTCCAACACACACACAGCCGCACCTCCCCCTGCACGAATGCGCACACACAGAGACACACACACGAGCGCACATACAGAGACTCCCCTGCCACCGCGCACACACACACCAGCGCACCTACGCACACACACATACAGAGACCCCGCCGCCGCACACACACACACAAGCGCACCCCCTACAACTAAGCCCCACTTACCGCCATTCTGGACTTCTGCAGCCTCCACGGGGCTCTCCCACGGGCATGGGAGCCCCACTCTCAGGCACTCCGTGGCGCGGGCTTCCGAAGACGAAAGTCCCGCCCCACGGAAGGTTTCGGGTTCGCTCACTTCTTTCTCCAGGTCGTTGAGGACTATTGCTATAGTTGCTGGAATCCCTGGGAGCTTGTGGTGAGTACCCTTCATTTCAGACACCTAAAATTACAACCACTGTTGCAAATTTTCTTTTCGTCCCGTCTGAGCGTCGAGACTGTGTGGTGCAGGTGAAGTCGGGGACGTATTATTGAAGATACCCTATTGCAATACATATTGTTTGTTATGCGACCACAAATGTTGGTATTACTATGAAAATGAAAATTGCGAACTTCTGTGAGCAGTTACAGAACGTTGTGGTTGTTTTAAGGAGTTTCTGGATGACCGTGTCCAAAAATGAAACCGTGGACGCTTAACATCCAATCTCACGGCTTAACGCATTCTAAGGATTATCTGGGAGGGGGCGGTACTGCTAATGTGTAAAGTTGAAGACATTCAGGCAATTATTAGCGCATCATAGTCCCGAAGAGCTGATAGGCTGTACTGTCAGCACGTGCCATTGTCCTATTCAGCCAGCCTAAGTTTATGAAAGGGTTTTGTTCACGTTGGAGAGCTGGAGCTCTGTTTGTCGAGGACAGAACCAGTGACTTTCTGTCAAGGGTTGGACAGGCAAGAGTGTACTGCCGCCTGCTATTTTGAATAGGAAGGAGGGACAGCGCGGATTTGGCACCCAGTGTTAATAGGGAGCGACGGATTTGTCTTTGAATTCTTCACGTGAGCATGTGGACCCAGCTCTCTGCCTCATCTCTATCTTTTTATTTTTTTGGCCAGTTTTTATATAGCGCGAAATTGACCCGAAGGTATTGGAGCTGTTTGCATTAGCGCCAGTTACGTTATGTACGGATACATTCGTTATTTGGCAGACCAAGGGAGATTTAGTGATTTGCCCAGAATTACAGTATGTTGAGCCGAGGCTCGAACCTAGTTCTCCTGTTCCAAAGTCGGCAACTCTGACCAGTCGGCCACATCCTTCAGGTGTTTGTCGCTGACAACTACTAGGACATTTTAACCTTCCCCAAGAACAGAAACATAGGAGCGTTCCCTAATAGCCTACACGTAGTTATGGATTTGATTTTATTGTTTTCCAGCTGTACACCTGTTTTTAAGTGGTGGCACTTTCAGAAACCTAAATTAAACCAAAAGACAAAAAAGAATGTTACATAGATTAAATTACTAATGTTCTATGGATCATTCTCCTTGTTTCACATGGCACTTCGTGGAGAAGTGTGGCTCAGTGGTTAGAGGCGGCAGACCCGGATGCTGGGATCGACCGTGGACCAGGGTTCGATTCCCCGCCTCAGCGGGTCTCGGGCTCAAAAATTCCACGGCCTCGACAATTCTCGCTCCGGTGCCTACTCGACTCACGGGGTCTCACTCTGCAACTCTGGGCAATAGCTTGCTTAATCTCCACAACGGCCCCTCGCGGCAGGATGCCTGGCTTTCACCCTGTGGACACCCTGCCGGGTCCTCTCACAGGGGAATACCAGGACGGGTTCCCTAAGCAAGCGCCAGGATGCCCTTTGGGTGACAGGTTGCGCTATATAAGTACACCTACATTTACACATTTACATTCAGACGCATGTTGATGGATATGAGTAGAGTTTCCTCTGCAGTGATGTATGTGTAACTTCCTAGACACTGGTTTTAAAACCTGCAAGAAAATCTCAGTATTTCATCCTTCTGAGATAAAAAGAAAACGTATAGTCTGAGTTGATTAATAGGACCATTGATTTACAGTGAAGCATTATATTAAAAAATACTTTTTTTGTAAATGAAAATAACCATTGTATCAATAGAGTATATAGTAATATGCTTTTAACCTATAAAAAAACTCAGAGGTAGTAAAACACGTTGGTTTAAGCGCTTTACAATGACACAATAGCACTCTTCAAAGGCCTTAATTACTCCTGAGTAATGCAGTGTCATGTCACAGATTATTGGTTATCATTCAGTACGGGGTAAGGATTTTCTGTTGCACTGTATGTTCCTTTCAAAAGCAAATTAAGTGACAGGCTTTTCTGTTTGTGAGAGACAGCTGTAAGTGTTAGTCGCCACTCAATGCTGGTGGAAAACCTTGGGTCTGATTCACAAAAAATATAGAAATCTGCACTACACCATATATTTACATCTACATGCGGATGCAATTTTACTACTTTCTGCAATTAACTGTTTCTAGAAGTACAATTGGAAAGTTGCACAAAGCACGTTTCCAGTTATACTTCTGGGCATGTTGACTGACTATTCCGCGCCTCGTGGAATGCAGGGGAAGTCTGCAGAGGGGCGCGCGGCGCTGATAAAGAGGCAGGCTTTTTTTTTCTTTTCGTCCCATCTGAGCGTCCAGTCTGTGTGGTGCAGGTGAAGTCGGGGACGTATGACCTGTGTGAATATTAACTGTGTCAGCCTCGTGCCTGAGGTGCATCATCAGAGCTGTGTGAATAATAACTGCCGGCAGTCCCGTGCTGAGGTGCATCATCAGAGCTGTGTGAATAATAACAGCTGTGAGCCCGTGCCTGAGGTGCATCATCAGAGCTGTCTGAATAATAACTGCGTCAGCCCCGTGCTGAGGTGCATGATCAGAGCTGTGTGAATTATAACTGCGTCAGCCCCATGCTGAGGTGCATCATCAGAGCTGTGTGAATAATAACAGCTGTGAGCCCGTGGCTGAGGTGCATCATCAGAGCTGTGTGAATAATAACTGCGTCAGCCCCGTGCGTGAGGTGCGTCATCAGAGCTGTGTGAATAATAACAGCTGTGAGCCCGTGGCTGAGGTGCATCATCAGAGCTGTGTGAATAATAACAGCTGTGAGCAACAGCATACTCATGCAAACACTCTCACTGCTCACCAATTCAAAGTTTGCTAAAAACATTTATGCAACGCATTGTCATACACAATGCCAATAACTCAAACTTTAATGCTGCGAGACCTATTGCATTGTAAATGCTTGTTCCATCTGGCAGCAATGTATCCTTTGGCCACCACCAGGGCCTGATATTGCAGTAGATAATAGATTTGGTGTTTTTTAATGGAGTTTTATATAGTGCGACCTTGACCCAAGGGTATATGTATAATGATGACGAGTGCTGCAGCGATGTATGTGCCTGTAATTTTATCAGAACTTGTTTCTAGTCATTCAATATTATAATTCTACTATCAATGTATGCTTGCATTTAAATGCATTTGATTTAAGAAGCATGTAAAGTTTTAACTGATACAATACAGATTTAATCTAACTAAATCTACTACAAAATCAAGTTTTGTAAAGATGCTTATTACAGAAAAGCAATGTTACAATAGAGTAATATGGTCCATAGGTTTAACCCCTTCGAAGCTAATGACGAGCTGGGCTCGTCATGGCGCTTACCTGCCGTGCGCGGATGACAAGGCCAGCTCGTCATGATTTATGGGATTTATGTTTTTTTAGCGCAGGACGGGAAAACGCCTAGCAGCCATGTGGTTAATCAATCTTGCAACACTTGTATCATTTTTATATTAATTATCAAAGATTGAACAGCATCAATAATGTATGATTGCATTTAAATGTATTTGCCTTTTATATTAGGTTGTTGGCCTACATTTATTTGAAATTGTTCTTTTGGCTACTGTTTTAACTAGTATCCATTTGTCCCTATCCAGGAGTTACAGTACTCATTGAAAAGAAGGCTCAGCTGTCACTACTGGGAACAGAAATGGACTATGTAGAAGATAAACTTTCACAGGAGTTTGTTTTCAACAATCCAAACATCAAGGGCACGTGTGGCTGTGGAGAAAGCTTTAACATCTGAGACATTGCACCTTCTATTTGGCTTTGTGAATTCAACAACTTGTATGCGTTGAAGCACATCCTGGATTCTTTCGCCTACTTCGTATTTAAGCTTCCTTTCTTTAAATTAGAGTTTGGTGCGTTTTGAAAATGTAATTTATCTGTTTAAGTAATATATTATGTGCACCTATTGGGATTGACCGGTCTATGAACAGATGTGTGATAAATGACGCAATGGTATCTTAATCTATGAAAACTATGTACTCTTTTAACCCACTACAGGTTTGAAATGTACCTTAACATTTGCTTGGTGCATCACAGTGGTGTATTGCTAGTAGACCATTATTAGCAATGCCAACATGTTTTGCTTGTATGTTATACTTACAGGAGACACAAGGTTGTGCCATAAACCCATGCATCTAAGTTGTGAGCCAAAAATAAGGATGCTTTACCTGCGACATTATGTAGTCCTTTAAGCAATGTACAAATTTGCAATATGCTATGGATCGGTGGTATGGGACTCTGCTTGTCAACAGTCTGTAGGCAGACACTAAAAACATGTCAGCCATTTTGTAGACTGCCAGATACCTGTAGTGCAAAAAAGATGCTACGATTAGCTGAAGGAATAATGCTCCTTATTTTATCTTGCATCTTTGGGAGCAGAATTGTAGTGACAAATTTAAAGAACGGTAATATGTTTAATGTGAATTCGTGCAGTGAAACTTTAGAGACACAGAAGAGTTTAGTGCACAGTTGGAAACTGCCAAAAATCAGATGTCTTTTGTTATTCTAATGGTTTACTGAAGTTGGTGGGAGTGCCTTATTCCTGAAGCTTAAGCAGCTTGGAGAACACCACTCAGGTTTGTATCAGCATTTCTAAGTGGCTATGGCCTCTGATTAGCCCACCAGGTAGCAGCGAGAACATTCTTGTGCTAAACCAGTTTGCGGTTCTTGCCCATGAATTTAAGAAGTCCTTCTCAATAGATAATCTGTGTTCAGTGACCGAAGTTTGGTTCTTTATCTTTATATTTTGGTGACAATCCTGCGTTCTGTCTTCTCATCACACTTTAACGTTGTGCATGTCCTTTGTGGCACATATATACGTTTTCTACTATCGCTCCCATGCCATTTATCAAGCTATTGTGCCTTGATTTTGGTGTTTCAGCAGGTAATGAAACATTTTTGTATACCGTGATCTTTAAAACAAAAAAAAAAGTGTGTGTGTGAGAAAATTTGTTACGAGTTGTAACTTGGATCTTTAGATTGGTACATTGAATACCAAATTAAAATGTATAATCTTTTTAATTTTGACCTACAGTAATACATTCAGTTATTAAGGAATGGTAGAATCTGACTCTACAACATAACTTTTATTTATCTGTTGTTGCAGTGTATGGAACTATACCAGGCTCGTTAAGGCCTAGTTGAGTTTAACGGGGGCTCGGGCTTAACAAGTTTAGTTTAACAGAGATCACAGGCCAGTGAAAAAACTTCTGTTAATATAGTTTTGTCCCAAACCACTTTAATATAATTCCATTGGTTTCCTGAAGGCTCGGCTCTCTGGCACCTCTGAAACTTCTTTCCCGCTTCCCCACCACCCTCTTCTTTGCTATAGAACGATGTAACCTGGCGGACTACAAAAGATTTACAGTTACCCTGTTCTTAACTTTGTTGGTATCATGTGAATTTATAACAGTCTCATGCTTACGCGACTGTGTAGATTACTATAAGCGTCTTGGTAACATTGTAATAATAATCTTGGCCGGTGAGCTATTCCGCTTTTAGCTTTAGTTTAGAAATCTTGCAGGTACTATTTTTCTTTGCTCATTGCTTCCTTTTGAAAAGCTTTCTACAAAAGACTGCCCCTGAAATTAATATTTCCACATGTTAATGTCGCAGTGCTCTGCATTTATGTCTACAAGAGAAAGCTGGTGGTAAATAGGATAATATGTTTGGTGCCATTTTATTCCCTTTTGCCTGAAAGTAGGATTGCTTTTGTGAGTGTTATTTGAAAATGTACAGTCCTATCGCCTTAGCTACATGTATTACGTTTGAATGTATTTGATATTGGAGAATGGTCTGAGTTTAACTACAGACTGAAACTATTGCTGCCGCCCTGTATTTGAACGTGTTTTTCGAAATTAAGCAACAGGGAGCAAATGTCTCCACAGTTTTATTATCTCGGACTAAGCAAATTAACATTGTGTCTTGTTGAGGCTTCTGCATTTCATGTTGTGCAAAAAAACAGAAATGTTCTGATGTCCTGTAATATCCTCTGTACTATATTATATTAATCAAATATGTTTACTGGTTTAATAATACAGTCCTATATACATCTGACAGGCAGCTTTTGGAAAGTATGATGAATTTACTTTTCAACAAATAAAATATTGTTCCCAGTCCTGTCGAACTTGTATCCAAACAGTGCACCTTGGGACTTAAGAAGTAGTCTTTTCCATTTGTTTGTGACTTCCATGTAAATATGGGCATTGTGTGACTGTGAGCATTGTATTTAAGATTGCTTACAAACTAATATTACGTCTGGTCTTTTTCCCATTTTAATCAGTACTTGAAGCTCTTATACTTTTCCTAGGGCAAATAAAAAAAATAGTACAGAAGAATTGATGTTCAGATTGGTGTTAGTTGAGATTCTCAGTAAATAAAATAAATTGGAATACCAAAAAATAATGTGCTTGCATGGACCAAATAGTCCACTGAAAACAGTTGCCAAACACATGTATGGCGTTTTTTTTTTTTTTTTGTAAAGCAGTCTCATTTCTAACTTCCATTTCCATTGTGCTATTACTCCCACTGCAGATGCAGCAATGTGCGTTCTAACCCTATGCGTACAGAACCATGTTGTAACTTGCACTGGCATCACCTTTGTTGGTCTTTTAAACATTGTTCACAGCTGACTAGTGAGCAAATGGGTGACGTGAAAAAAACACAGCTTCCTCTGAATACTTTCTTATAACACGAAAGCTAATATGCCAACATTTTACTAGAGGAAAGTGTGAAGGTTTGGGGAAAAAAGAAGAAGAGGGGGACGTTACTTTCTCCATTAGCTCGTATTGAATCCGAGTCAATTTTCGGTGGGAGATAGGTAAATTAATGTAATTTTTGGCTAAGCAAATAGTCACCTGTCTGAATCTGGTCTGTTGGCATGTATGGGAAAGACTTGTCTACAGTCCTACTGCTCTATGGTACTGGCAATTCCATTTTTACGTGTGTGTTGGGCAATTTATTTACTTACCATCTGTGCATTGCTTTTATGAAATCCGCAAGTTTCCAATTTCTCAGATATATACTTAGACTTTCACAACAGACAAAAATGGGATTGGATGTTGACAGCATTACATTTTTTTCCATTCGATATGATAAAAATGAACTGGAATAACTAAAACAACATTGACACCTTTGCACCTGAAGTTCTAAAATAGATTCTGGAAACTTACCCGTCCCTGTCGAAATGACTTCTTATTTTTTTGTGAGGCTTAGCACTCTTTGAAACCCACCACTTGTAGTATTACCAGTTGCTAGGAAAGCTTCCCATGTCATAGGTAAGCAATGATGTATATTAAAATTGGGTTGAAGGTTTATTTTTATATTTATTTTTTTGTAGGAGCCAGGGGGTGGGGTTGTGGGAGGACAGCAGTGTGTCTGCCTAGGGGCATTTTAATGATCTTTCTTGAATTGTTAGATGTGTTTCTCTGTTAATGGCAAAATATATTCTTGTATTAATTATTTTGATTTTCTTAAACTAGATGGATTTAACTTAAATTATCAGCGCCTTTATTACTTTATGAGGGTACTTGCCCATGAGGAGGTGGTGTAGTCATGCTGCAGCTTGGCAAGATGCAAACCTCAAGGCAGTCAAGAAACTGTCTTTGGTCCTGGCATGAATTCCACACCTTTTTAATTTATAACAATTCTGCTTTATAGTGATAGCCTAGTCCATTTAGCTACAAATCAGTGGACTGCTTTGCTATTCAGAGTTAAGATTGGGGTGAACGATGATGTTTTGATTATTTGATTTGAAAGATTGGCTATAATTGAACTACAATTATTATTTTCGGAAAAGCATTTCTCCACTGGCCCTTAAGGGGCTGCAGGTGCTGAATGCCTTAATTTGACATCTATGCTGTTTTGATCTCAATACATAATCAAGTACCCTAACAGTGTGGTTAGTTTCCAAATTATAGAACACTAAACACCCAAATATCATGAATGCAATACCAATGTGTTTATGACGACTATCTTTCTGTATAGAACAAACGTTGTTCAGACCCACGACCCAAGGCTTCAAGTTGGCAAAGGCTATTTGGGAACTGCAAATCCAGCACTAATATGTTTTTGGTTTTAGCCAAAGTGTCAAAGCTGTATAGCCATCAGTTTGAATGTATTTTGTGTTGTAGCTTTCTAAAGGATTTATCCTAGCGTCTGAAGCTTCATAAGTGTTCTTTATGTATACTTGTTACTTTGTTGAACTACTATTGTTCTTCTGGAGGAACACTGGAGTTACGTAGCAATGTGTTCTACCTAACGCACAAATATGCCTGTAAAAATAAATCAAACTTGTACATGTGTTCATAACGTTTGTGTATATTTTGAACACATTTTGGTTTACGTCTACGTGTTGAATGCTGTCATGAATAAATAGTAAATTAAAGGAAAAGTAACTTTTTGAAATGTTTATTTTACTTAAGTTGCTGTTGCTTGAGCAAGACATGAGAAAGATGTAAATACTTGAAATTTGCACCTTATGACATTCCACATAAACCATTGTTTAGAGCTCTGTGTAAAACGAGGTAACATTCTGATCATTTTTATGTGCATAGTAGAACGTATAACTTCCTAATGCTAACTTTTATTAAAGAATCCATACCCACCTCCCCCCTGTTTACTTATAAAACATTTAACTGTTCTTTAAAATGTTTTCCGTCCCAAAGACCAACATTGTTTCTATTGACTATCTTCAAACTAGCTATCCCTTAAAACCATTGACTTAATGAATCCTCAACACTCCTTTGAAAGTGTATTCCATTTATGTTTTTTCCTCTCCATTTCTTTACTATCCCTCAGCGAATGGTAACTTCTGGCACAATTTTCATCACTACAAGTGGTGAAAAGTGTGTTCTTTCTATGCTAGTCCTTTCAATTAAAGACAATAATAGTTACTTAGATAAATCCGTTACTTGTAAAGTACAAAATAACAAGTTAATTACCTTCGGTAACATACTTTCTGGTGGATACTCTAGCTGCATATTCCTCATCGTTAGAAATTTTCTCAGTGGTGTTCCGGCTCCTCACTAGGTGGCACTGTGCTGTTCCACATTGGCTTTGCTATGCCCATGATGGAGCAGAGCCACTTATAAGCGCCATCCCTGCTCACCAACGTCTTTTGCTTGACTCTTTCCATTCCCTTTGATACAATGTTTAAAACAATTGTACCCGCAATCAGATCTCTAATTTAAAATTTTTCTAGATGGTAACAAGTGATCACTCCACAGAACCGGGAGGTGAGAGGGCAATGAGGAATCTGTGGTAAGGGAGTCCACGAGGAAGGGTGTTAACAAAGGTAAGTACATTTGTTTTTTCTGATGGATATTTCTAACGGCAGATTCCTCACTTTTAGAATAGATTCCAAAGCTTAGACCATTAAGTCCTGCAGGACCAAATGGATGAAATGCCTTTCCTGTAAGACCTAACTGTCAATGTGATGGTGCATTGTGAATGTGTGTACTGACACCCATGGCACAGGCTGTCGCGGTGCAAAAGGGGGTGGTGATGGACGGAGCATCTGAACCAATCAAACACTCACACCCAGTCAACAGATCTGGGTTTAATCCATCACCTTCGTTAGCCCACTCTGCCACCCCAGTTCAGACATGGCCATATGCAAATCAGTCTGACCCTGTGCCTTATGGGAACAGTCCAGCCCGAACTGCCAAGCCATGCCTTCCCTGGACCGGACTCAAGCTTCCTAGAACCGGTTTTTGGCATTACAGCCGTCTTCATATGCATTTGGCCACTGAACTGGGGTGGCAGAGTGGGCTAAAGAATGGTGATGGATTCAACCTAGATCTGTTGACTGGGTGTGAGTGTTTGATTGGTTCAGATGCTCCGTCCATCACCACCCCCTTTTATGCACTAGTAGCAGCCTTAGCCCTAGTGGTATGGGCTCCTAGACCTTTCAAAGGCTACTTTTTGGCCAATGCGTAGCAGATCTTAATGCAGAGTACTTCACCTCCCGAAAGTCTTTTTCTGCACAGCCTTTCCTTTCTTCACTCCAGAGAACCCCACCAATAGCCAATTGTCCACCCAATAGTCCTTGCTGCTTTCGATGTAGAAGCTTAAAGCTTTTTTGTAGGTCAACCAATGGAGCCTTTCCTCTTTTGAAGGGTGAGGTGAGGCAAAGTATACTGGAAGAGTGATGGTTTGTCTAGTGTAAGCAGTTATTACATTTTCAAGCAGGCTGCCCAAAGGACATCAGCACCTGGTTGGCCTAAAAAGAGGGGTTTTAAGGTGGTTGTACTGACCGTGCCTGGTGTTCACTAACTGAAGCGGTCCTAATGAGTGAGACCGTTTTGAGAGCCAGAAGACTCCATGAGCAGCTGTGCAATGTCTCGATTGGGTTGCCAACTCTAGAGGTGCAGTGCCTTTTGGAACAGGATCCAGAACCACACTTGTCCATGAGAACCTGTATCTGCCTCTCTTGATAACCAGTAGGAACGGCATCAATGCCAGTTGAAGGGCCGTCTACTCTGCCAGATTGATGTGTAGCTGGGCAGCCACTGAATTCCACCTCCTCCCATATGACCTCTGCAACCCAGCAGTGATACATTTGCTACCACAGCTGTGGCTGGGAGGTGGGGTACACTTGTTGTTGAGCAGTCCCACTGCTGATCTCGCACAGTCTTCTCTGAAACCTGGATGGATTTAAATGGGTGTCCTTGGTGCTGGCCCCGTTGAGACTTCATTTTTCACTGCATAGCCACCCTCACAAAACTGCTGCTGAAACATCTGGATCATGTCTTGAGCTTATCATGGTGGGAAGGCCCTGAACGGCACTGTATCCAAGACATTGCCTCTGAATAGAAGACTCCAAAGGAGTTGTGCAGCTTTGGCACATTGATAGAGAACCCCAATGATGTCAGGACATTTGCAGTCATCTAGAGGTGGCCCCTGAATATGGCAAGCTCGCCTTCAACAGCCACTCATCGAGGTAGGGGGATTTCTGGTACTCCCAAATTTTAAGACCAGAGGTTACTTCTGTCTCTTGAACATGTGAGTGGGGCTAGTGAGGCCGAAGGGGAGCACAGAGACTTGGAAATGCTTCTGGCCTATCATGAGCTGCACAGCACGTCCATGGGCTGGCAGGATGGTTTTATGAAAATATGCATTCTGTAGGTCCAAGTCTGACATCCAGTGTCCCGTTTCCAAGAGAGATAGAACCCAGCCAAAGTGAGCTTTTTTAATCTGTTCTTCGGCAGAAAGGCATCCAGGGGGCGAAGATCTACTATATGACTGAGGCCGCAATCCTATTTTGGCATGAGCAAATGGTAAGTATAACATCACGTCTCCATTTTTGCGGCATAAGGATCTGTTAGGAGTAACAACTTGCCTCTTTTTCTGCAGCTAGAACCCCCTCGAACAGCACCTGTTGTAGCAAGAGACAGAGGTGCTCCTTTGGAAGCTGCTCCAATGTTGGCAAAAGCTGTGGTGGGTCTGGTAGCATTGGAAGGGCATAGGTCCGCTGGACAAGAAAACAAGTTACTTATCTGTAACTACAGTTATCCAGTATTGTTATCTTTCATAGATTCACATGCCTGAATCATTCCCCGTCGCCGAGATGGGAGTCCCACGGTAATATACAAAAGTAGTGCCATAAATAACAAATAGGCCAAAAGGCCATATCTTAGTAGCCTATCTACGTCCTTATAGGAACGCACTGGCAGTGGAGCCCCTGGCCATACGATTAAGACGGGAGGGGAAAGTTGGGGTATCCCGATTGCAGGCACACTGCACTGTGTATCATTATACGCAGATGATTTGCTGATATATGTTCGGGACGTAACGGGAGAACTCGCCTCCATAGAGACAGCCCTACAGGAATTCGGGGAAACCTCAGGTCTCAAAGTCAACTGGGAGAAATCGACTATTTACCCACTCAGTCCTCACCTGGCACCGCAGGACGTACAGATAGGCGCGCAGACATTGAAATGGAGCGAGTCAGGCCCGAGATACTTAGGAATGCGACTATCATTCCCCGGAGGACCTTTATGAAGGTAACCATTGCAGAGCGCTAGCGGGCCTACGCTCAGTGGTGGGCTTCTGGAAGACACTCCCCCTGGCACCCATCGTACGGTGGCCATAGCCTAAATGATAATGGTCCCCAGAATGCTGTATAACTTCGCGAATCTTCCAGTTATCCCACCTCGGTCCTTCTTCCGGGACCTGGACACGCCTCTCACGACACTAATATGGGGGGGATGCCGGCACAGAATAGCGTTGTGCACATTACATCTGCCTACCACATGTGGAGGTCTAGGAGCCCATCCTCTGAATCGTACTTCCTCGCCGCGCAACTTCAGTGGCTGTCTCACTGGACGGCCGAGAAACACATAGGTGAAACGATTACTGAGGCTTGTAGGCTGCCCCTTCTGCCATCAGAAGAATGCTCTTGCCGGGGACCAAGCCGACCCGCACACACCCGCTGCAAGTCACCAATGCATGATGCCAATCCATAGAATGTCGAAGGGACGACCGCTATACTCCCCACTACTTCCTTTGGTAGACTTCCCCCGTAAGGAAGAATATTACGGTTCGGGAGCCCTGCAGGTGTGGATCGACCACGGTGTGACAGAAGTAGAAGCTCTGATTCACGAGGGGCAACTGAGAACCTATGAGCAGCAAGTCGAATGGTACGTTCTCCCACAGGGACAATTTTTAACTCCTAGGCAACTCTTAGATGGCAGTCGCACACATTGGAACTTACGAGGCAGGGAACCCCCAATACACCCAGTGCTGCACACGATACTACGGATGGGGGCAGGCAGACACCTAGTGACATGGCACTACAAAGCAATCCGGGAATTAACTAACGTTTCCCTAGACAGACCAACAGTCATGGGAGGACGACGTGGGCCGAGTTTTCCATGACAGAGTGGACCCAGGCGTTGGAATACCCTAAAAAGGTATCCAGGAACGCGCGCTTCAAAAACATACAGTTTAATGTCCTGCACTGTGCTTACCTCACACCAGATAAACTACACCAATACTACCCAGACACAGAATTCAAATGCCCCCGATGTCAGACACTAGACGTGAACTTCAAACATATGTTCTGGGACTGCCCATCCTTGCAACAATACTGGAACAAAATACACCACACGCTCCAAACAATAGTACACCTGCTACACATCACCTCGTGGGAGTCGTGCGCCTCAGGGATCTACAGGAAAAAAAAGTCCAAAAAACTGCAGTGGCGATTCGCATCCCTAGCTATCCTCCTGGCCAAAATTAACATAGCCATGCACTGGAGAGCCCCTACAGGTCCCCCGGAAGCAGCTTGAATAGGAGCAGTGAACAAGTGGGGGGCAGCAGAGGAAGAGACCCTGAGGGAGGAGGAAGTCAAAGGTACACGCAAACACCCAATCTCTATGGAGTGGGCGCAACTATTAATACAATTTAAGCATGAGACAACCGCAGAGGATACCCCTACACTGACGCAACCCCTGTCCTACGACCCCCGCCCGGCACCCCAGTCCACAAGCCCCAATGGGCGAGTGACACTCCCAATGAGAGGCAAGAATAGGACGAATAGTCAGCGCAACGGAGTCTATCATCTACTTACGCTACGGATTCTCCTTCCTCCCCCGAGCCACACGCGACCCCACCCCTCAGACCGGTAAACAGCCCACATGCCACCTGATGCAACCACTTGCCCCTACCCGCCCGTCGCACTCCCCCTCCCCTCCCTTTTTCCTTTAAGGAGGAGTTTCCTCCCACGGTTCAGTTCCAGTCAGCGGTTCGGAATCCAACTTATTTACATAATGTTATGTTTGCCCGCATAACAAAGGGTAACGTACACTGACGGAAGGGAGGCCCTTACGCCAGTCTTTATCATCATACAACCCAAGGGACCAGACACAACATCATACAATGAGACAGCCTAGTGACAAATTCAGGTGAGATGTTGCACGACCACCATACTCGGAGGAATGGAACCTAAATGCTGATATTGAACTTTAATTGTAATCCATGTGTAACAATTACATATGTGATGATTGACATGTGATTTGTCTAATGTCCCACGTGGGACTTTAAAACGTAAAACCCTAATAAAAAGATTTAAACAAAAAAATGTACGTCCTTATCGGAAAAGGACCAAAAGTCTGCTCGAACCAATCGGCCATCAGCACCCTATAGAACACTCCCAACAGAAGCAGTTCTCCTCAGATTTTTCCAAGCACAAGTGGGAAGTAAATATCCCTAAAATTACTGAAAACTGGTTCCACAGGAAGGTGGGTGGGTGCATGTGAATCTATGAAAGATACCTATACTGGAAAACTGTAGTTGCAGGTAAGTAACTTGTTTTCTTATCCAGTATTGGGGTATCATTCATAGATTCACATGCCTGAATCAGAATAGCAAGCAGTTCCCCATTTGTACTGTTGTTTGCGGACGGTGGGAGACATGTAATTTAAAACTCCTAATCTACATCCACAACCTTGAAACATTGCCATGACAATACATAACAGTAATCATCATATAGTGACTATCAGCATGAGAAACGTATAACTTTGTGAAAACATAGGAGCATGAATACTGTCAACAATGCAACAGTAAAGAAAGTAAAAAATAAACAAGTATTAAAGAAATGCAAAGAGTCTGACCTTAATGAAAGAGATGGCGCAACATGGCTTGTCCAACCGCTGCATCCTCCTTTTGTGCAGATGGAGGCAGTAGTGTCTTGTGAACATTCTTCCATGTCGCAGCATGGCATATCTTGTCCAGTGTAACTCCAGCTGTAGTGGAGTGTGCTTTCGCATGGCTTTTTCATGATAGAATTGAATGGCAGATGCATCCCATCTGGCTATTGTGGCTTTTGTTACAGCTGTTTCCCTTGACCATAGGCCACTAACTGTTGATCCGTTTTTTAGGTCTCGCCTAGCGTTGCTGCGCAGATCGCTCAGCGAGATTTAAAACAGGCGAGTACTTTTAGAAAAGGGATTTAGGCCCACCCCTTATTACCATTGACTGGCGTCACCATTTATGCTAAATGGTGGCCAGCTATTGGAAATAAGTTATCTGTGTTACCTCCCTTTGGCTTTTTGTGCCCGCCCACTTGGACTGGCTCGCCTGCTTTCCTTCTGTCGTAAGCGATTTCTTATCTTTATGGTTCTATGTGTTTAAACACATGGCCCCATAAAGACAAGAGATCGCACACGGTATGGATTCGGCCTCCGTCTGTCTGGCGCTTGTTATTTCGTGTCCCAGAGACGGAAACCTGGCCTTTTATGGCTTGCATCTGGAGGCCGGAGTGCGGCAGAAAGGGTGTTGGGTTGAAATTAGAATAAAAACAAGATTCTTCTTTTATTTATAGTTAATATTAACAATAAGCCAAAATCCAGAATATGAAACACGAAATGCACACAGGAAACGTGCACGGGGCATTTGTCGCGTGGCATTAACTTATTAATTGTTGTAATATCCATGTCTAAAAAAATATATATATTATTTTTCAACTCAGTCATTTTTGGAAGTCCACAAGCAAAATGAGGAAACCAGAGAGAAAAATTACTACAAGGAAATTATATGCCATTGTTTCACTGCTTTTCTGGGTGATTTTCATAAAGTGATACTTATAACTCGTTGAAAACCCACACCAGTGCTTCCTCACCCAAAAAATTGTGCACTCCTATGATAATTAAATGGATCTGGGCTCGTGTGCTTTTTCTTGTAATAAAAAGAAAAACAAAGCTGTGGGGAGAAAGCCGTGCGATTTACCAGCCCCGTCTCCAGGTCCGCTCGCCCACCCCCAAGAAATAAAACCATATTATCAACGCAAAAAACACAGTGCCTTTGTGTGTCAAAGGTACGGTCATTGTCTTTGCAATAAAAGCAACACATGTTTTCCATTTTACTTTAGTTGGTGTGATGAAAATAAAAATGTTTTTCCTATGTGTTTAATAGGTGGCGAAAGTTTTGCTGCGTCTATCCCTGTGTGCGCTGCTCACGTGCCGGGCATTGCACAGACAGTAATCACGGATTTATGTGAATGTAAAAGTACTTCATTGAGTGCGAACTTCTACCAGAGGGGGTCTTGGCGCTATCAGAGGCGGGTCTGAGGCAGATCAGCTGAAAGGAGGCTTCTTGCTAAGCTCGGTGTGCGATAGTCTGGCGGAAGAAACCAGGTGAGTGCATGAGTGTGTAGGTGAAGTGTGTGCTGCAGATAGTGAACACACATGAGTGAATGCACGTTCACTGGTGAGTTCCAGTGAATGAGTGTGGGGGTGCATTTGATTTTGTGTATGTGTGTCGGTGTGTGTGCTGGAGATAGGGAACACACGTGAGTGCGTGTGTGTGTGTGTAGTGGTGAGTTCCAGTGAATGAGAAGTGTGACTGGCCACCCGAGGCTGTGTGTGAGTGGTGAGTGTGCACACTCATGTGCCTGCACACAGCTCGCCGGAATTAAATCTGCCTTTAATGTCAGACGCATACCATGAGAACTTTGTAAAATGTCCCCGGGCGTCCCAGGAGAGCGAGCTGGGAGTCGGCGCGTGGTTCCGGGGTGGTGGAGGCACCCCAATAACTCTGCCGTCCAAGCACGACCCCACCATGACAAACACACACTGGGCCCCCACAATCCTTTGGGGTCTTGAGGGGTCTGGAGGCCTCTGAGCCCTCACTCCAGCCTCCTTTCCCATGCACAGGCGCTAAGGTAAAACAGGCGCTCTTTGATGTCACAGGTGCTGAGGTAAAACTTGTGCTGTCTGACGTCACAGGCGCTGTAGTAAAAGGGGCGCTCTCTGACGTCACAGTCGCTGTGACGTCAGTCGCTGTGACGTCAGGAACCTGCTATCCTTGGAAGGAAAGCCTGGAGAGAGAAAAATATAGCCAGAAGCTCTAAGATGTTGATGTGCTGCTGCTCCTGTATCTGAGACCACTTTCCTTGGATTTGTAACTCCTGCAGATGACCTCCCCATCCTTCCATGGAGACGTCTGTTATTCAACACGAAGTCTGGGATGTTCTGCAGGAAGGTGAGACCTTGGGCAAGATTTGTTGTTTGGGACCTCCAACGGAGTGCGTCCACCATACGGGAAGTTATTTGAATAACCTCTTCCGAAGAACCTAATGCTTGTTGACATTGTTTCTGTAACTCTTCTTGAAGAGGTCTCATTTTGAGCCGTGCTAAAGGGACCAAGTTGATTACTGAAGAGCACATCCCTAGGAGTGATTTTAATGTTCGAACAGAAACTCACCTTTTTTTAATTGTCGCTAATTTTTTGAAGGCACACTTGTTGATCTTGAGACAAGTGCTTTGAGACTTAAATAAAGACGGCTGATCCGGCAAACACAGAAAAGCCAATAAAGCCGACAAATAGCCCTTAACAGTGGCCACAGCACAACCCTGCTGAGCCAGGAAAAGTGCAAACTGAAGTACATCTGACAAGTGGGCCTTCAAAGACTCAATGGATCTCTCTTCACACCACTTAACAAACCTAGACCATCTATAGGAGTAAATCGATTTAGTGGAGTGTCGCCTGGACGATAAGATAACATCCACTACATCCGGCGGGAGAGAGAAGGAACTCAGGTTGCCCTGTTCAATCTCCAGGCATGAAAGTGGAGGCTCTGGAGGTGGGGGTGTAGAACCTGCCTCTGCGACTGCGAGAGGAGGTCTGCTCGGAGAGGGAGACGGAGCGGTGGGTGTGATGGGAGGTGACCCCCACATCCAACGAACGACCTCCAGTGGCAGATCCTTCTCCTACCCCGCTGCCAAGACCTGGAACACCCTCCCTACCCACATACGGCAGACCCAAGACCTACGCACCTTCAGAAGACTCCTCAAGACCTGGCTCTTCGAGCAGTAGCAGCACCGCCCTCCCCTCAGCGCCTTGAGACCCTCACGGGTATGTAGCCCGCTCTACAAGTACTATGATTGATGTACCACATTGCTGTAGTGTTGCCGTCAGGACCTGAACCGACTGACCGCGAAGGGAAGGAAAGCCTTTAGTGCCAAACGTATCGCCCGCAATTCCAGAAGGTTGAAGCAACCTTTGCTCTAGAGACCAAAGACCTTTGACCTCCAGATCCCCAAGATGAGCACCCCACCCTAATGTGGAGGCATCCGTGATCACTGTGGCCAACGGCGAAGGAGGCTGAAAGGGCTTGCCTTGAGACGGGTTGCCCTGCACGCTCCACCAAGACAGAGCCGCTGCAGCGTCTCTGTAAATCCTGACTGACTCTCTGAGAACTCTGTTGTGTTGATACCATTGCCTGCAAAGGCACCACTGGAGTGCCCTCAAGTGCCAGCGTGCATGGTTGACCAGCAGATTGCAGGAAGCGAACAGACCGAGCAGGCGAAGGGCCTTCAAGACTGGAACACCTATATCGTGAAACAAAGGAACCATCTCCTGAATGTGGAATTATTTGTAGACGTGGAAAAGCTTGACACAGTAGTATCCAGGACCGCCCGTATGAACAGGTTGCGCTGAGATTTCGCCGGTGAGATTTGGGCACATTTATTGAAAAGCCCAAGATGAACAACAGCTGAGTTGTTACCCGCAGATGATGAAGCATCATCTCTGGCGACTCCGCTTTGAGCAGCCAGTCGTCCAGATAAGGGAAAACTGGAATCCCGACCTTCTGAGATGAGCTGGCACCACTGCCATCACCTTTGTGAAGACTCGAGGTGCAGTAGTAAGACCAAATGGTAGGACTGCAAACTGGTAGTGCTGTGACCCTACCGTAAAACTGAGATACTTCCTGTGCGACTTCAGGATGGAAATGTGAAAATACGCATCCTGTAAATCGATCAACACCATCCAATCTTCTTGCTGCAACGCCAGAAGAAACTGAGCAAGCGTCAGCATCTTGAACTTCTCCTGTTTCAGGTAAAAATTCAAGACCCTGAGGTCCAGAATCTGACGTAACCTGTCATCCTTTTTGGGTCTCAGAAAATACCGGGAGTAGCGTCCCTCACCCTTTTCTTGCTCTGGAATCACCTCTATCGCACCTTTTTGTAGTAAGGCAAGGACCTTCTGAACAAAATCCTTGGCAAGGAGGAGGAAATTCCTGTAAGGGATGGGCGTACCCATTCTCTACAAGGTTTACAACCCAAAGAAAGGTCTGACATGACTGATTTCCAACCCTCTAGAAAGTGAGTCAACCGACCCCCTACAGGACCCACATGATCCAGGATGGGGGATCTAGGGCTGCTATCCTGCGTTACCAGGGGAGGTAACCCTTGTTTGCTACTCTTGGCTCTTCCTCTATAGAACGTATAGAGTGGATTTTGTTGCTGCTGCTGAGGCAGTCTCAAGCTGCGAAAAGAAGACCTTCCAAATCCACAATACTTTTTATACCCAAACCCCCATGACTAGGTTTGCAGTCCCAAAGATTTCGCCATAGCTCTGCGATCTTTAAACCTTTGAAGAGCAGAATCCACCTTTTCTCCGAAAAGCTGTGAACCATCAAATGGCAAATCAAGAAGGGTAGCCTGAACATCCAGGGACAATCGGGAAGATCTAAGCAACGCTTGTCTCCTGGTAGCAATGGAGGAACCCATAACTCTGACCACCGAATCAGCTGTATCCAGGCCAGATTGAATAACCTGTCTAGCTGCAGCCGGAGCATTTGACAGAACCTCCTTAAAATGTCCCCGCTCCTCATTAGGTAACTTGGGTGCCAATTGCTTAGCCGAGTCCATCAAGGCATGTATATAACGGCCCAACAGGTAGCATTGGCAGATTTTAGAGCCATGCTAGAAGATAAAAAGACCTTTTTAGCCGACTGCTCCAGTTTCTAAGAGTCCCTGTCAGCAGGTGCCTGGGGAAATGCGCCTGAAGGTTGTTTAGAGCGGGACGCCTGTACCACCAAACTTTCTGGAGAAGGATGAGAAGAAAGAAAAAGTGGAACCCCTGGAGCAGACCTATATCTTCTCGCCTCAGATTTAGACACAGCAGGAGAAGGGAGTGGTTTACGCCACACCTCGAGAATAGGCTCCGTCAAGGCTTCATTAAAAGGCAACAAGGGCTCAACTATTGAAGGCGAATGTAAAACTTCAGTGAGCAAATTTGGCCTATAAGTCCAAAAGCTCTGCAGCCTTTCTTATAACAGTATGGTATGGAGCTACCTCTTGAGGTGGAGAAGCCCTTGTGGAAGAAAGCTCCCACTCAGGGGAGGTGTCCAGTCCACTTGCATCCTGATTACCTTCAAAATCATCCAATGAATCATCTATCTCACCCTCTTCAACTGCGGCGCCACACGCAGCACCGACATCTCTGGAGTCGGCGTCAAAGGAGGATCCAAAGGCGAAATCGGCTCTGCACGAGGCAGAGAGGAAGGCCCAACAGACGGTGCCGGGGACTCCATAAACCGCGTCGAAACCCTTGGAGCCGGAAACTGCCATGACGGTGCCGTTGGCATGAAAGGCACGAAGGGTGCCTGGGTATAGTGCTGTGGCACGCCCAAGTTAAAGGCCAGTGGATCCACAGGACCCGAAGGCGCTCCGGAGGGGAAGGCTGCCTTAGCAAATACTCCATACATTGCATTTAAAAAATGCTTTGGATCTGAACCCGGAGTAGGAAATTGTGGAAATGGACTTAATCCAGTATCCAAATGAGGAGCATCCAGTGCCAGAACAGCTGGATCCACCGAAGCCACAGGATCAACCTCGTGCACAGGAGAAGTATCAACCTGGTCTGGTAACCCCTCTGAATCCGGCGAACCCTCGGCGCCAGAGACTGCGCCGGAGTGCCTTTAGAAGAAAGATCTCTCCGGAGTCACTCAAGGTGAAGGCGAAGAAGACACAAGTTCTTTCTGATGATGTTGAGGGGCTGGCGAAGGCGACCTTGAAGCCTTACCCTTCAATGAAGTACGCCGAGATCCATGTCTCTTCTTTTTCTTGTGTTTCCTCGACTTTGACGAATGCAAAGCAGACGACTTCCACTTAGCTCTTTTACGGCCTCTTCCTTCCTTGCCTTAGCCATAAACAATTTGGCCTCCCGTTCTTTAACCCCTTCCATGCTCATGACGAGCTCAGCTCGTCATGAGGCACACTGGAGCTGTGCTCATGACAAGGTGAGCTTGTCATGAAATAATGCCTTTCAAGCTTTTCCAGCACAGGACGGGAAAAGCCATAGCAGCCAAGGTGTTAAGAGCCTTTGGGTTCATCTTCCTGCAACTGGAAGAGTCCTCCACGTCGTGATCAGACGACAAGCACCATAAGCAATCTTCATGGTGCTCAGTGATGGACATGCGACCCCCACACTCCCTACAGGGCTTGAATCCAGACTTCCTCAAAGACGACATCCCAACAGCAATAGTTAAAGATTGAAGAACAACAAAGTAACTCGGCAAATATGGAGAGAGCCAGAAAACCATTACGAGTCGACGGCGCAGAAAAAAGGAGACTGATGTCATCACGTCAATCGGAGCCGTGGCATTCTGACGTCCTTGTCCGCGTATAAAGTTAGGAAACAATTTCGCGGAATGCTGGCGCAGGGGATATTTTTAAGGTGAGGAACCCACGGGCAGATGTATCCATTAGAAGGGTGTTGCAGGACTCTTTGAATGTCGCTGTGCAGCCTGAGATATGACCAAGTCTGGCCTCGGGTGACCTATGAGGCAAGATGGACTGTTCTCTGGAGGGTGGTATTTTTTCCTCTAAACGAGGTAGCACAGGCTTTATGGATGCTTGTGTTTTCATGATTTTCACGCCCTCCTGCCAGATATAATCAATGATTGGGATAGAGCGAATGATCTTTCTAGTGTCTTCCTTGAAGTTATGTGAGAAACAGTCTGTTTGTTTGACAGTAATAGGGAGCTGGAACGTAGCGGCTGCTCTCTGCATCAAATTATGAAATCATCTGATGTCTTCAGGAGGAGAATCAGAGGGTGAATGTGGAAGCGGAGATGGAATTTCGATGATATAATCGTCCCAGGGATCTGGAACATTTGCCTGGTTATGTCATTTGCCTTCCTCAACTTCTTGATCCAATGAGGAAGTGTCTTTGTGTCCAGTGGACCTTGTGCAGGAGCCGGCGTACTAGGTAGAGTAGGCTCTGGTACTGGAACAGGAACCTCTACATGCGGAAGAGGGTTTTCTTTTGGTACTTGTTGTGGACGAAATCTCGGACTATAATCCCCCAACATAGCCTGTAGGTCTTGAATAAGTGCTGGAGGAAGATGAGTCATTTCCCTCTGATGAGATTATTGCCTGTGATGGAATTGGTATGTATGACGTGGAGTCATATATTGCTCATGGTAATAATGCTCCTCTTGGTAATTATCATCCTCAGTGTCTTGGCACTTAACGTTGAGCTCAGCTGGACTATGAGCCACTCTATATGGATCATCCTTCTCTTTGTCATAATTTCTCGTCCTCCATGAAGCCCTCTAATAGATGGGATGGTGGTAGAGGAGAAATGTTACTATAGTCCTGAAAAGGTCTCTGAATTGTCTTTATTTGATAAACTCTCGCCGAATGGGGCGTCGACGGTGCGGAAATATGTATGGTAGGAATGTCTCGTCGGCGGTCCTGTCATCGATGGTGGTAGGATCACAGGAATGTCCATAAACAATGTCATCTATGGTATTGTTGTCGATGTTTCTCCCGTCGACTGTCATCGTCGATGGCGTAGTTGGAATCTTCTTCGATGGTAGCCACGTTGTCTGCTTCTTCGTCGACGTGCTTCGACAATGGTCTCTTCGAGATAGTAATCCTTGTCTACGAGATAGGAGATAAAAAAAGCTCTTGTCGACAATGGCGTTGATGATGTAACACACCGTCGACGGTGTGGTAAAAGTCGTTGTTGACACAGATTTTTTGAATTTTTTTTACACAGATTCTCAAGAAAAAGATCTTGGAAGCTCTGGGAGTGAAGTAGAAGGCGGAGATGATGCTGGCTCAGAGGAGTATTTAGAACTCCTCTCTTTGTGAAGAGATTTTTCCAGGGAAGTTTCCAGATGTTTTCTTCCCTCACCTGAGGAGCCTTCTTGAGATCTAGCCCTCTTGCTAGATGTGGGAGCCCAGTCCTCTTCCTCAGCCGAATAAGAAGGACGTTCTTTAGATTTGAGCCATAAAAGTAATCTTGCCTCTCTGTCCCTCAGAGTCTTGCTGGGAAAGGTACGGCATATTTTACAGTCTTTAGCCTCATGTTTGGGGTAGAGGCAATAAAGACAATCTTTATGAAGATCATCAACATGGACACTTCTTCCCACAGGTCCTGCTTGAAGAGCTGAAGAGAAGAAAACTGAGTAGCACTCAAGGAGACTCCCTTCCACACAACGTGCGGTGAAAAATCTGAGGAGAACTGCTTCTGTTGGGAGTGTTCTAGACTCTGTTTTTTTTTTTTTAGGTCTGGTGTCTCCGTGTATTGTTGTCCGTGGCTCGTGGCTGTCGTCTTTGTTTTCTGTCTGTTTTCCGTTTCCCGCTGTCCGTGTGCCCGTTCCTGCCCCCCCTCCCGCTGTCCGTGTGCCCGTTCCCGCCGTCTTCCCTTTTTGGAGCCCCAAGCTCGCATCCAGCTCGCTCTCCGGGATCATGGTTCCATTGCAGGCTGGGAGAAGCCCCTCCGGATTTTGAGGGGCCCGTGGGCTACGAAGGAGCTGCCTTAACCGAGTTGCTTTGCTCCTTTTTTTTTTTTTTTTCTTGCTTTCTGCCTTTTGATTGTGCCCGTTCCCGCCCCCCCTCCCGCTGTCAGTGTCCCTGTTCCCGCCACCCCTCCCGCTGTCTGTGTGCCCGTTAACCCACCCCCTCCCGCTGTCCATGTGCCCGTTCCCATAGGACTTTAAAAAAAATGTATTTGTGTTGTTGTTAGACCTGGCACCTTGGCGTGAGTCTCCCTTCCACTTTTTGCTGATGTGCCTCCGATGTTTTGCTGGTTTTCCGATACTCAGGGCACTGCGCCACGGCTGACCCGTGCCGCAGTGCAAGTGCTCCCTACTGTAAATTGTACATGTGATTGATGTCCATGATTGGTTCATTGGATTTACTGTCAGTCCCTAGTAAAGTGCACTAGGAGTGCCGGGGCTTGTAGATGCCAATACTGCTGGTGGGCCTGCAGCGCTGGTTGCGCCACCCACCGAAGCAGCCGTAAAGATGTGTCTGGGAACTGCGACCGCAGAACCCGCGTGCGGTCTCGTACTGTCACGCTAGCTGGGCAAGTGCACCCACTTGCCAGCCCCTGAACCTTCCCTTGACTGCATATTAGTCACCCCTATGGTAGGCCTGCGGGCAGGGTGCATTGTAGGTGTAAGGTAGGACAAGCCCTGATGTGTGTGGCATGTCCTAGTAGTGACTTACAACCAAAATCGTATTTCACTATTGAAGGCTACCTGCTCCCTTAGGCCAGACTGAGCTGCTGGAATTATTACACCCTATAATCCCAGCAGGCTCAGGGAGCATGGTAGCGAGTCGTGTTTAGTATGCCTGAACTCAGGATGATGAAATATTTCTTGTAGTCAAGTTTATTTTAGTATCCTGGGTTTGCAAATGCTACTTTTAGAAAGTTAGCATTTGCTTGCCTAACCATTTCAGCCGCCTCTGCTGGTATGTGTATCTGACTGTCTGGGATGTGTGCGTGACAGGGCTGGGGGGATGACAGGTGGTGAATGCGCAGATTACACCTTAGTGGGAGGTAGGAGTGGCTCTTGACTCTGGATCTTGCTGTGCTCTACCACCACAATGCCGGCTCCACCCTCCTGGGGAGCGACTGATGACTCAGCGGACACCTGGCCCAGGAAGGGCGAAGCCCCCATCAACAAGGTACTCTGGCGGCCCCTGTCCGCACAATGCTGGCTCCACCTCCTGTGGGGCGTCTGATGCGCGTGCCCCTCACACTGAAAGCAGAAGCCGGAGTACACCCACCAGAGTACTCAAGGACTGAAAGTGGCTATGCAAAGGCCCCCGTGGCCTGCGAGAACAAAAGAAATGCCATATAAAAGAAGGAGCCCTGCTCCTTGAAAGTTAGATCCAGTTTGGGGTACAGAAGGAACTCTGCCCGACGAGAAGGACCGTGAAGGACAAGGAAGGGTGCTGTCTCTTGCCTGTGTCTGGTGCCTTGCTGCCGAAGGAGAGAAAAAGGAAAGACTACGAGAAGACTTTTGCTTGACAAAACTTTGTGCCAAACTCTGCTGAACGATCTCCAAGGGCTTGCTCTGAACTTGCCCCCTGACCAGCGCCCCAGGACCAGTGGGCGCTACACCCTGCAGAAAGCAACTGTGTGTGCTGCTTATCGCCGCAGTACCGACGGAGGAATCTCCTCCAAGGCATCGACATCCACCTGACCACCGTGACCGGGGCCCAAAGCAACAGCGAAAGCAAAGCGAGGACCAGCCGCCGCTGGCCCGAACACCGTGACCGCAACTGCACCGGGAGCCCGAGAGCAAAGCGAAGGAGGACCCGTCCGGTCCGAGCTCTCGAGTTGACTGCGCCACGAGCAGCCAATCCACATGCAAAAACGGACAGTCGCCCTGTGAGAATCCTCTGGGTCGGTAACTTGCCCGACAGCTCAGCTGTGAGCGCACAGCTGCACCGGCACTTGGCTGGGTACGTCCTGCACTTGAGGACCGTACTGCCACTTGCCGCCACCACACAGCCGCCGCCTACAGGGTCGGAGCGAACGACGCGGAAAGGACCCTGCCGCCACAGAGCACCGCTGCCCTGGATGACCCGTGACCTGCTCGGCTGAGAGCCGCGACGACCAGCGACCCTGGGAAGGCAACGCGACGTGGGACAGTTCCCCTGGAAACCGCCCGCTCCACAAGAACTTTGTTGAACTGGCCAGAAGGCCCTAAAGAACACTTATTGCTCGAAAGAACTGTGGCAACTTGAACTAAGTAACTTGAAACCGCTATTTTAAAGTCTAATAACTGTATTCACTTGCCTGCTTGAAGTTTATATAAAGAGATATATTTTCAACGAATACAGTTTGGTCTCATTGTGTGGTGGGTTGGTTGTGACGGTGTAATATTGCAAGTGTTTAACCCTATGTGCCCCAAAGATTAGCCTACGACTGCTTAAGCCACACTACCTAGAGGGTAAGCAGAGGTTGTCTGGAAGGTAACCCTCAGCCCTGACGAGGAAGAGAGAGTCCCTGCTTGTCGCTAGTGTCGCCACTGCGCCAACTAGAGCCTCCCCCTTCCTACACTGGACGCAGCGGTGAGGATTTTTCGAATTTACGCTTGCAGTATTTATACCTGAGCCTCTGACCATTGCACAGTGATTAGAGATTACGGTTACTTAGCCACAGACTTTGCTTTTGAATTTTGCCGAAAAGAAGATTCCGAGTGTGAGAACCATGCCGGGCGCGAAGAGCCTGGATGGAGCGGAGTCCACGACCTCGGAGGTGTTGGAGGTCGAGTGGGACGCCGCGAAGCTGGATACGTACTCCAGAACGGAACTTAAGTTTTTTTGCAAGAAACTCAAGGTTCCACACACCGGTTGCAAGAACAAGCCACAGCTCTACAAGGCCCTGAAAGCCTGGATAGAGTCCAGAAAGGCCCCGGAGGATCAAGATGCCCTCGCGGAGCAAGTTGCAACTGAGGAGCAGAATGCACTTGGAGATCTGATAGATCTCGAAAGGCCAAACAGCGTGCACAGCTTTGGCAAAGGCCTGTCGCCAGAGGAGCTGGCGGACAGGAAGGAAACGAGGAATCACGAAAGGAAGCTGGCAGAATTGAAAATCCAACTGGAGCTTGAAACAAAAAGAATGGCGCTGGAAGAGCGAAAGCACCAAATGGATTACGAAGTGAAAATGAGGGAGATGAGCCTGAAAGAAAGAGGCTTGGATCGTCCTCCCTCTGGTGGCAGCACATCGCCAGTGCAGGTAGAGTCAAGAGTGCACATCCCGAAGGACGTAGTTAAGGAGTTCTTTAAGGGGGATGACATAGGACAGTGGTTTAGGGCATACGAGGTAGCCATGTCCTCCCACCGGGTCCCTGACAAGGATTGGGGAGCGGGGTTGTGGGGAAGGTTCCTTAGCGAAGGGCGAGATACCTTGCTAGATTTGCCCGTTGAGAATCAGAGATCCTATTCCCACATGAAAGAAGCTTTAATGAACAGGTACGGGCTTACCCCTGAAATGTATAGACAGAAGTTTAGGGGATGTACTAAGCGGCCTGGGAATACGTATGTGGAGTATGTGACTTACTTTTGCAGAGCACTGGATGGTTGGGTGAAGGGTAGCAAAGTGAATGATTTTCAAGGTCTCTTTGATTTAATTGCATGGGAGCACTTGTCTGATCACTGTTTTCCTGAGTTACGCCAACACCTGATCGATAGCAAGCTGTCCAACCCGAGGAAGCTTGCTGAGGAGGCGGACCGCTGGCTCAGCACCAGGGTCCACAAGGGTCCCGTGGGAGACTCCGCCAAGAGTGGGCAGGGTCCCCAGCAGAAGAGTGGGGGGGGACAAGGGGGGAAAACAGAAAGGGTTCCAAAAAGGCCCCCAAAGTAGTTCCCAGGGGAACCAGCAGCAAGGTTCTCAGCCTCCCCCCACCCCCGAAGCAGAATGGGGCCCCGACAGGTAAACCTGTTCCAAAGGGGCCCTTCAATTGTTACAAATGTGGCGAGCCTGGGCACATATCCAGTGACCCCAAGTGTCGCCTGTTTGGAAAACCCGCACCCACTGGTGCTCCGCCCCGTCAAGTGACTAGTGTTCACTTAGGAGAAGAAGTGATGGTCCCGGGGGGTGGAGATCCCGTTCACATGACCCTGGTCTCGCTAGGAGACAGTGAGATGATCCCTACGAACTACCTGCCCTCTAACACTAAGAAATATGGGCAGGTGGTGATCATCAATGGCAAGGAAGCTGAGGCTCTTAGAGACACAGGAGCCAGTGTGACTGCAGTGAGGCAGCACCTGGTGTCTCAAGAGCAGGTTGTACCCCATGCCTACTGTAGGGTTATCAACGCTGATAATTCTGAGAGTCAGTGTCCGATGGCTCAAGTTCCCTTCGAGTGGGGGGGGGGGTCTCTGGTACTCTGCAGGTCTGTGTAAGAAAAACCATGCCTGTTGACTGTTTGCTAGGGAATGACTTGGAGCACTCCCCTTGGGAAAAGGTGGAGAAAACGACTCACCTGCGGATGGTGGGTCTGCCTGACTGGGCGTGCGTGACCACCCGGTCAATGGCAGCCAGTAGGGGTGATCAAGAGGTCCTGGGGCCTGAAGGAGAGGCCCAGGAACCGGCCTTAGGGAGAAGGCGCAGGGGGCGCGGGAAACCGGCCCCTGAAGTTCCCACGGTCCAGGAGGAGGCAGACCTTGAGGGGGATGCCCTGGAGCCTACAGGGGAACAGATCGCCGAACTGGGGGACCTGCCTGAGCTGACCCATTGGCAGCAAGAAGGAGTACCCTCCAGGGAGGAATTCTGCAAGGAGCAGAAAGAATGCCCTCTCGTGGGTATGCGGCAGCAGGCTGCAGACCAGGCCAATGGTGTTCAGGCCAAAACACATTATGTGTACTGGGAGAACGACCTCCTGTATTCAGAGCCTAAGGCTGCTGAACCTGGGTCAGCCCGTGTGCTGGTGGTACCCCAGAAGTTCAGAGCCTTCCTACTGGGTCTGGCTCATGATGTGCCTTTAGCAGGACATTTGGGGATGGACAAGACCTATGACAGGCTTGTCACCCACTTTTACTGGCCCCAAATGCACAAGAGCTCAGACGCTCATTGTAGAACCTGTCCGACTTGCCAGGCAAGTGGGAAGACCGGAGGGAAGAACAAAGCTCCCCTCCAACCCTTCCCTGTGGTCGGTACGCCATTCCAGCGAGCGGGTATTGACATTGTTGGGCCTCTGGACCCCAAGACAGCCATGGGCAACAGGTTCATCCTGGTCTTGGTGGATCATGCCACCCGGTACCCTGAAGCCATCCCTCTGAGGACAGTGACGGCCCCCGTGGTGGGACGTGCACTGATGGGAATTTTCTCACGAGTAGGATTCCCTCTAGAGGTGGTGAGCGACAGGGGGACCAACTTCATATCCAAGTATATGAAGTCCCTTTGGCAAGAGTGTGGCGTAACGTATAAGTTCACCACGCCTTACCATCCCCAAGGTAACGGGTTGGTTGAGAGATTCAACCGAACCCTGAAAGGCATGATCATGGGCCTGGAAGGTCCGATGAGGCGTAAGTGGGACGTCCTCTTACCATGCCTACTCTTTGCATATCGCGAGGTACCACAGAAGTCCCTAGGGTTTAGCCCCTTTGAACTGCTGTACGGTCACCCCGTGAGAGGACCGCTGAGTTTGGTAAAGGAAGGCTGGGAGCAATCTCCCAGGAAACCTCCCCAGAATGTATATAGCTACATGCTGGCCTTCAGAAACCAAACCAGACGCTTCAGACAACTTGCCGAGGCAAATCTGGAAGCGAGCCAGGAGGAGATGAAGCGGTGGTACGACCAGAATGCCACTCTGGTCGAGCTTCAGCCGGGACAAGAGGTGTATGTCCTGGCCCCAGTGGAGCCCTGTGCCCTTCAGGATAAGTGGACAGGCCCATTTGAGGTTGTGGAGCGCAAGAGCCCAGTGACATACTTGGTGGACATGAAGACGCCCAGGAACCCTTTAAGGGTCCTACATGTCAACCGCCTCAAGCCCCACTTACGAAGGTCCGAAGTGGGCATGTTGTTGGCAACTGATGACGGAATGGAGGAGGAGTCGGAGCCTCTTCCTGACCTCTTAGTGGCCTGTGAGAAAGACGGGTCAGTGGATGGAGTTAACCTCTCACCCACCCTGACCCCCGAACAACAGGAAGACTGCCGCCAGCTGCTGGGGCAGTTTCCAGATCTGTTCTCCCTGGTTCAGAGTGTCACAGATTGGTGCGTCCATGATGTGGACACTGGAGACAGCTTACCTGTGAAGCATAAGGCTTACAGGGTGACTGACAGGGTCCGGGCCTGCATCAAGGAGGAGGTCTCCAAGATGCTTGCCTTTGGGGTGGTTGAGTCTTCCAGCAGTCCTTGGTCCAGCCCTGTGGTCTTGGTCCCAAAGGCTGCTGCGCCGGGAGCCACACCCGAACTCCGGTTCTGTGTGGACTACAGAGGACTCAATTCAGTCACGAAGACTGACGCGCACCCCATCCCCAGAGCTGATGAGCTCATTGATCGGCTGGGGGCTGCCCGGTTCCTCAGTACGTTTGATTTGACATCTGGGTACTGGCAGATCGCCTTGACCGATGGGGCAAAGGAGAGGTCGGCATTCTCGACACCAGATGGGCATTTCCAGTTCCGGGTTATGCCATTTGGGATGAAGAATGCCCCTGCCACCTTTCAGAGATTGGTCAACCAGGTGTTGGCTGGGCTGGACGAGTTCAGTGCCGCCTACCTGGATGACATCGCGGTGTTCAGTGGCACCTGGCCAGAGCACCTGCGACACCTCTGGGAAGTGTTGATGGCCCTGCGCAGAGCAGGCCTCACAATCAAGGCAAGCAAGTGCCAGATTGGGCAGGGTTCAGTGGTGTACTTGGGACACCAAGTTGGGAGTGGCAAGGTAGCACCCTTGCAACCCAAAATTGAGACCATCCTGGCTTGGGAACCCCCCAAGACCCAGACTGCAGTGAGAGCCTTCCTGGGGCTCACTGGGTATTACAGGAGGTTTGTCAAGGGCTATGGCACGATTGTGACCCCCTTGACAGAGCTGACTTCGAAGAAGCAGCCCAGGAATGTGATTTGGACTGACACCTGTCAGAAGGCTTTTGACACCCTGAAGACTGCCATGTGCACGGCGCCCGTGCTCCTGGCTCCTGATTTCTCCAAGGAATTCATAGTGCAAACAGACGCTTCAGAGCATGGTGTAGGGGCTGTTCTTTCACAGATGACTGAGGAGGGCTTTGACCAACCCGTAGCCTTCATAAGTAGGAGGTTACTTCCACTGGAAAGTAGGTGGAGTGCAATAGAGCGTGAAGCATTTGCTGTGGTCTGGGCGCTGAAGAAGCTAAGACCCTACTTGTTTGGGTCTCACTTCCGAGTTCAGACGGACCACAGGCCCCTCAGATGGTTGATGCAAATGAGGGGTGAGAACCCGAAACTGTTGAGGTGGTCCATTTCTCTACAGAGTATGGACTTTACGGTGGAACACCGCCCTGGCACCGATCACGCCAACGCTGACGGTCTGTCCAGATTTTTCCGCCTTAGTGATGTGGAACTCCCTGGGGAAGGGTAGTTCCCCCCCCACATTTCAGCTGGAGGGGACACATGTTAGACCTGGCACCTTGGCGTGAGTCTCCCTTCCACTTTTTGCTGATGTGCCTCCGATGTTTTGCTGGTTTTCCGATACTCAGGGCACTGCGCCACGGCTGACCCGTGCCGCAGTGCAAGTGCTCCCTACTGTAAATTGTACATGTGATTGATGTCCATGATTGGTTCATTGGATTTACTGTCAGTCCCTAGTAAAGTGCACTAGGAGTGCCGGGGCTTGTAGATGCCAATACTGCTGGTGGGCCTGCAGCGCTGGTTGCGCCACCCACCGAAGCAGCCGTAAAGATGTGTCTGGGAACTGCGACCGCAGAACCCGCGTGCGGTCTCGTACTGTCACGCTAGCTGGGCAAGTGCACCCACTTGCCAGCCCCTGAACCTTCCCTTGACTGCATATTAGTCACCCCTATGGTAGGCCTGCGGGCAGGGTGCATTGTAGGTGTAAGGTAGGACAAGCCCTGATGTGTGTGGCATGTCCTAGTAGTGACTTAAAACCAAAATCGTATTTCACTATTGAAGGCTACCTGCTCCCTTAGGCCAGACTGAGCTGCTGGAATTATTACACCCTATAATCCCAGCAGGCTCAGGGAGCATGGTAGCGAGTCGTGTTTAGTATGCCTGAACTCAGGATGATGAAATATTTCTTGTAGTCAAGTTTATTTTAGTATCCTGGGTTTGCAAATGCTACTTTTAGAAAGTTAGCATTTGCTTGCCTAACCATTTCAGCCGCCTCTGCTGGTATGTGTATCTGACTGTCTGGGATGTGTGCGTGACAGGGCTGGGGGGATGACAGGTGGTGAATGCGCAGATTACACCTTAGTGGGAGGTAGGAGTGGCTCTTGACTCTGGATCTTGCTGTGCTCTACCACCACAATGCCGGCTCCACCCTCCTGGGGAGCGACTGATGACTCAGCCGACACCTGGCCCAGGAAGGGCGAAGCCCCCATCAACAAGGTACTCTGGCGGCCCCTGTCCGCACAATGCTGGCTCCACCTCCTGTGGGGCGTCTGATGCGCGTGCCCCTCACACTGAAAGCAGAAGCCGGAGTACACCCACCAGAGTACTCAAGGACTGAAAGTGGCTATGCAAAGGTCCCCCTGGCCTGCGAGAACGAAAGAAATGCCATATAAAAGAAGGAGCCCTGCTCCTTGAAAGTTAGATCCAGTTTGGGCTACAGAAGGAACTCTGCCCGACGAGAAGGACCGTGAAGGACAAGGAAGGGTGCTGTCTCTTGCCTGTGTCTGGTGCCTTGCTGCCGAAGGAGAGAAAAAGGAAAGACTACGAGAAGACTTTTGCTTGACAAAACTTTGTGCCAAACTCTGCTGAACGATCTCCAAGGACTTGCTCTGAACTTGCCCCCTGACCAGCGCCCCAGGACCAGTGGGCGCTACACCCTGCAGAAAGCAACTGTGTGTGCTGCTTATCGCCGCAGTACCGACGGAGGAATCTCCTCCAAGGCATCGACATCCACCTGACCACCGTGACCGGGGCCCAAAGCAACAGCGAAAGCAAAGCGAGGACCAGCCGCCGCTGGCCCGAACACCGTGACCGCAACTGCACCGGGAGCCCGAGAGCAAAGCGAAGGAGGACCCGTCCGGTCCGAGCTCTCGAGTTGACTGCGCCACGAGCAGCCAATCCACATGCAAAAACGGACAGTCGCCCTGTGAGAATCCTCTGGGTCGGTAACTTGCCCGACAGCTCAGCTGTGAGCGCACAGCTGCACCGGCACTTGGCTGGGTACGTCCTGCACTTGAGGACCGTACTGCCACTTGCCGCCACCACACAGCCGCCGCCTACAGGGTCGGAGCGAACGACGCGGAAAGGACCCTGCCGCCACAGAGCACCGCTGCCCTGGATGGCCCGTGACCTGCTCGGCTGAGAGCCGCGACGACCAGCGACCCTGGGAAGGCAACGCGACGTGGGACAGTTCCCCTGGAAACCGCCCGCTCCACAAGAACTTTGTTGAACTGGCCAGAAGGCCCTAAAGAACACTTATTGCTCGAAAGAACTGTGGCAACTTGAACTAAGTAACTTGAAACCGCTATTTTAAAGTCTAATAACTGTATTCACTTGCCTGCTTGAAGTTTATATAAAGAGATATATTTTCAACGAATACAGTTTGGTCTCATTGTGTGGTGGGTTGGTTGTGACGGTGTAATATTGCAAGTGTTTAACCCTATGTGCCCCAAAGATTAGCCTACGACTGCTTAAGCCACACTACCTAGAGGGTAAGCAGAGGTTGTCTGGAAGGTAACCCTCAGCCCTGACGAGGAAGAGAGAGTCCCTGCTTGTCGCTAGTGTCGCCACTGCGCCAACTAGAGCCTCCCCCTTCCTACAGTTGTAATTTGGTTCCCTAAGGCTGCTTCCTTAAGTCGCCTCGTGAAAGCTCCAAACCTGGTGGCTTAGGAAAGGCATCGAAGCAGTGGGTGGCCAGGATACCTCCATTGCCTTGCTCCCGCTTCTTTTAGGTAATCTTGATAGATTTACCTGAAATCAAGTCGGAAATCTTTCAGACTTACCTCAGCACATGGACAATGAGCGAGCAGACCAGGGTGTGAGGCCGGTGGGAGAGCTCACCTGGCAGAGAAAGTAGAGATGCATTAGACAAGGTGGCCGCTACTAATGCTGTGTGTGTGTGTGTGTCTGTGTATGTGGCTCTGTGTATGTGTGGCTCTGTAGGTATGTATGTGTGTGGGACTCTGTGTGGGTCCGTGTGCTTGTGTGTGGCATTTGCGAGCGATTTAGCTATTGACATTGTAAATGGCAGTGCCATTTATTTAGCTGTTTTCAAAACCAACACATACATAAAAATGTTGTCATTTACAATGCCAATAGCTCTAACTTTTTCAAAGGCGAAACCGTTGCATTGTAAATTCTTGTTTTCTTTTCTCAGAGAAGCAGTAATACAATTAATCCAGAAAGAAAAAAAAAACATATGATTACAATATAATGGAAAAACGAAAATAATGAGAAAGAATTGGTCCTAAGAAATAAAAAGTGAAGCAAGCCCAGAGATTAACTCATGATTCCTCTTTCCCCTATTGCTCCATAAGGGTCCCCCATACCTGGCACCCCCTTTTTTTCGCACTCCGGCCTTTACATTTGTATAAAGCCATCTCTAAATTAAACACATGGAAAAGTCTGGCATACCACGCCTGGTATGTGGGAGGATCCACATCCTTCCATTGTGAGGCAATCATTATGCGAGCTACTGCTGTTATCATGAAACAAAAATATACATGGGTTAGTTCCAGCTGTAAAGTCTCGTCACAGCCGAGTAGCCTCAATGTTGAGGTTAAATAGACCGACCGCCCAGTACTTTGAAACAGGAAGGTTTCAATCCCTTGATCAGTATCCAGTTTACAGCAGTCAAAATAAATGTGGACCATCTCAGCAGGGCCCTGTCCACACCGTGGACAGAAGTGATTTTCCCTTTTTCCCCACGCATATAGTTTTGCTGGTGTAAAATATAATCTGAACACCGTTTTAAAATGTTGAGCTTTAAGATTAGCTGATAAAAAAATATTTTTTGAAAGTTTTAGAGATCTACACTGGTCGATATCCTGATTCTCCAGCTTGTCTGACCAGACACTTTCCGACCTGGCTATATCGTCTGTGTTAGCACTCAACATTATAGAATATAAATCCTTAGTACGAGGCTGCCTATACACTAGACAGTCTAACAGCGGGATTAGAGCCCTGCTGGTAAGCTGGGATACAGCAGATTTAGTTGACTTCCTTATTTGTATATATTTAAAAATTGATCTACTATCTAACCCATACAGTTCCTGTATTTCTCGAAGTGGTAAAACTCCATTCAGGTTTATATCTCCCAGGTTATTAATTCCAGCCTGTTCCCAGCTTCGACCTGTATTATCATATAGTGAGCCAGGAAAAACTGGTGAGCGCCACAGGATTAAATATCTCTGAACCTTCGGGATGTTTAAGATTTTACTTGCCTTGCGCCAAACCTTCCAAGCTGCTCTTATAAGTTTGAAGCGCGTTTTCTTGTAGTAGCTCCCTTCCAGCTGCCTAAATAGTATCCCTGGAGCTGCATCGCCTAAGGCTAGCTCATATATGTATGAGGGGATTTCCCTATCCTGACCTCCCAAAGTAGATTCCATCCCTGTTTAAGATTTAAACAATAAGGTCATATGCTGCAGCGTTATAGCCCAGTAATATAAAAGGTTGGGGACGGCCAACCCGCCTCTATCTTGCGGTAACGTCATAAATTTCAAAGACCTCCTGATCTTCTAATAGCCCCATAAAAAATGTATAAAAATCGCGTCCATTTAAAAAAAAAAAATGAAGGGTTCTTGTGGGAAAGATCTGAATAAATAAAAAAATGTGGGAAACATCATCTTGAGGACGTTGCCTCTTCCTATGATAGACAGATGCAGATTATCCATTCTTTTTAGATCTCCACTTACCTTTTAAATGAGAGGGGCTGAGTTAATATCCCATATAGACCCAATATCAGCAGCTATGTTTACCCCTAAATATGTGGCTTCCTCCGTGGATCCTGACATAGAGTAGTTTTAGAGCAGACGATCTTTGTTTTATTGGTATTTAAACCATATCTCGACTGTATACCAAATTCCAGGGCTTCAATCCTTTCTATTGCTCCTAATGGGTCCGGCGTGACCACTGTTATATCGTCAGCATAAGCTAACACTTTAGTATTATATCCCCTGACCATCGCCGGGTCTAATTTCCTGATCGTTTAGCATTGATCTTATTAGGGGGCCTATATAAAGAGCAAAAAGAATTAGGGAGCAGGGGCAGCCCTGTCTTGTACCTCAAGCTATTTTAATGCTTTCCGACTCCCTACCCATCAGTTGTATTTTTGCATAGGATTGTATGTACATTGCTCTTAGGGCCGTTAATATGCGTGGGCCGAAGCCATTAGTTCTTAAATTATTCCACAAATATTCCCACTTGACCTGGTCAAAAGCTTTCTGTGCTTCTAAAAGTATTTTTTCTCCTGAAGTTTCCGCTAGGTCGAATAAAGATATTACCCTTCGGACATGGTCCATTGTCCCTTTACCTTGAATGAATCCGTGTTGCCATGGGCTCACCTGGGAGCCTATTATTTTTGCTAGTCTGAGCAAGATAATCTGAGAATATAATTTCTCATCGGCATAAGAGAAATAGGTCTGTATGACGCTGGATCCTCAGGAGCCTTTCCCTTCTTTCGAAAAATAATTATGTTTGTCTCGTGCCAGGATAGAGGCGGAATCCCCTTTTGCTGTGCAGCCAGAAACAGGTCTTGTGGAAGGGGTACTAACTCTGTATGTAAAGCCTTATTAATATCCATTGGGATCCCGTCAGGGCCTGCCGCTTTGCCTGAGGCCATTATCTGAAGTGCCTCTGTAACCTCATTTATGGTAATATCTTCTTCTAACTCCTGTATGATAGGGGACATTGCAACCATTTCCGTACCTGTTGTTGCTGAGCCTCTACCCCTCGAGCTGTGTATTTCTGTATAGAAATCCGCGAATATTTGTAATATTTCCTGGGGTTCAGTCACCATTTCACTATCCTTCCCTTTTAACCTTTAAATATTATTAGCCGCTGCCCTTTGTTTTAGGTGGAGTGCCAAGTGTTTTCCTGTAGTCTCGCTATACTCCTAGTTGTCCCTTGCACGAGTTTGGAATATTTCTGCTACTGTTTTATTATAAATTCCATTAATTTTAGCCTTAGTTCCTATGACTTTTAATTCTAGTTGCGATTGTTGCTCCTCCTGTCTTTGAGCAATTGCGACCATGTGTTCTGCCTCCTATTTAGATAGCTCCTCTGTTAGTTGATATGTTTCCTCTCTCTGTCTCTTGCTTTGAGACCCTGTGTTACTAATTATCTCTCCCCTAAGCCCTGCCTTGAACACGTCCCAGACATTTTCCCTAGATGTACTGCACTTATTCATATAAAAAAACCTGCCGGGTCCATTCCTTGATATGTTGTATAAATCCTCCTGTTACCAAAAGTTTCCCATCAAAGGACCATTTTAAGAATGAATGTTCATGGCTATGAGCCTCGATTTCCAATATAAGAGGATTATGATCCGACAGGACCTTGGGTAGTTTCCTAATGTTTGCCCTGTCTATAAGAGTTACTTTCTGTGCGGACACAAGAAGTAGGTGTTGCCCGGGCCCTCGTTTTTTTTTTTAATAAGACCACATATCTACTAACCCATGATTAGTCACCAGATCCTTTATTGCCTTAAAAACTTGTGGATTCCTACCCTTATAACTGCCCCAAAAGGAGCCGTTTACATCCAATTGGATATTAAAATCCCCACAGACGATAAGAGGGGCCGACCAGGGAGCTAATTTAAATTCTAATTCTGCCAACAGGTCTGTATAATCTCAATTGGATCCATAAATTGTACATAATGTGAACTCCCTTGCTATTAAGGCAATCTCCCACCAACCCCATTTATCAGATAACGTGCGCTTTGTAGGTGACATCCTGTTTGATACATGAATTGCAACGCCTCTAGTCGTGCTAGACTGGGAAGAGCAGGTTACCGGAGTATACCCCGGGATAACATTAAGCCCTCTATTTTGCCACAGGATATTGGTTTCTTGTTGACATATAATATCTGCGCCCAGAGATCGTAATACCTCCCCTACCCTACCGCTCTTGCCCCTATCATTCAGACCTGCAATATTTACAGAGCAAATAATCATCCTACCCATCTCAGTAATTTTTTTACACTTTTTTGAGTGCTGGGAAGCAAGATGGCGTCCAAGTGAGTCGGCCGTAGGTGGCTCCCAAAGGTGACGGCGCTATATATATATTATAAATCATGGAAGACTAATATAGCGAGCCACCAACTGACAACCAGAGTGGCAGGTGGCTGTGCGGTCACTGTTCGAGCTTCACCTGGATTGAAGTGCTGGAACACGGTGCTGGTCGAATTGGCGGAGCAGCTGATTTTCGGCTGCAGAGAATTCGAGCGGGAGCTAATCTGTGTCTAAGCGTCGAGTCAACTTTCCTAGTCTCAGATACGGTGATTGTGGTAAAGCGCAGTCTGTTGATGTAGTGCCACAATTCAATTGTCCTGAACCGCAGTCTGTACAAGGTATGAAGGATCACCATTATGTTGTGCTTGCACTGTTAAAATAAGTTCCCCTTTATGAGCCAGTCATCATTTGGCCTCTGAACTACAGCAATAACTGATAAGCATTTTGAGAACATCGGGGTGCTGATTTTAATGTAGAAGGAAAAACTTTGAATTGATATTCATCCCCATCTCAAACCTGAGATATTTGATATGTTCTTTGTTTAGCAGAGTGTGCTAGTGTGAATCTCTGATGTTTATTGTCACAAGTTAATCTTGCTCTATCATAGGAATTACTTTTTGTACCACAGTCATCTTCAATCTTACTGGAAAGTGCGCAGAGTAAACACCCACATTATTTTCCTCTTTGGGTATTTTTTTTTTTTAAAACATAGTTTTTATTGTATTTCTGGCAATGATCAGGTGCAACACAAAAGCAGCACTCCACAGTCAGGAGATAACTGCAAGCAAATCAAAAGACATAAGTCAGTCTACATCACTGATCACCTCTAAACACCCTTCCCACGCCCCCATACCATACCCGACCCCCCCCCCCCCAACGTTCCCCCCCACCCGGGTCCCACCCCCGCCCACTGCACGTGTGTGTTTCTGATCCAAGGTATAACATCCAATAACACTGTGTGAACATCCCTTTAAGAACCTCCCCCAATATCTCCCTCAGCCATATCCTCAGGTTCTGCTGGTGGATCCAGGTCAAGGCCCCTATAATCCGCCCACTTCTTCCATATCTTATAATGTTTTCTAGGGCATCCTCGTGCTTCAAAGATAGGTTGTTCCAACCCCATACTAAAGTCCAAGCCCTTCTTCCTTACCGACAACGGGGGTGCATTCCTCTTTGGGTATTTGTATTGTACGTTTTCACAATAACGTCTGTATCACTTGGAGGAGATTTTCTGTCATTTTGGTACTTCTTGAATGCTTTCCCAACAGTTCTATGAACTAGCCATGTTTTATTACGTTTGGCACCTGCTTGCTTGATGCGATGGTCTTCCAATCCTGCAGAAAACCACCTATTCAATCCTTCGCAGTAGTGTTATGATTAGGGGTCTCTAGATCGTATCAATTTTTATTTGTTCATACTTTTGTGGGCTTCTTCCTTTCCTGTACTTCTGCTACAGAGTCTGTTTACCATGGCTAGCTTGTAGCCAAGGAGAGATACGTAGTTGACTTCCTGAAAGTTGCATACTTTGAAAGGACTAGTCTTGAGAAAGTAATTATCCCTTACACTTTCTGTTTAACGTTGTATCCCTTCCAAACTGCATAGGCAGTCACCATTTTGTATGCAAAAAAAAACGAATTTTGAAAAAATGTTTCATGCATCCCAAAAACGTATTTAGGAAGCGCAAACAGCCGAATTTACAGATTCGCACCGTTTGCACTTCCTAAATAGGTTGATGCATGTGCCCCCTAATCTCTCGCTCTCCAATCTGTAGATGATAGTGCACTTGCACTTTTTCTGGCTGTAGGAAGAAGTTATCAGCGAGCAAGTTACCCTTAATATTGCTTGGATCTGTGGAAGTGAAGTTTAACACTTGAAGTTGTAGCCTTTTCTACATTGGGTTGGCTGTTTCAAACAGAAAACAAGTCTCTTCTTCTTCTAGCTGCACCCATATGTAGTGGCTGATCTACCTATTTGAGCATGATACTCCATACGTTGTGTAGAGAAGGTTATTGGTTTGATGAACTAGTATCTACCCTTGAGCAGAATTTTCATCTGTTTCTTGTCATGTCTTCTTCAGTGTCAGTACCACCTTGAAAGGGTATCCTAGGGTCTTACTGAACGACTGAGGCATATGTACAATGCCCCTAAGGCAGATTAACGCCACCAGAGCATCACTTCAATGACGCTTCGGAGGTGCAGTGTGTCTGCCCATATTTACAAGGCAATTTAAAGCCACCCTGCGTGGCTTTTCATGGCCTTGTAAATAAGGCCCCCTTTTACACATTACTCTGCATGAAGGGGTCATTCCATGGGTGTTGCTGTGGTTGTTCCCAAGCAACACCCATGGAATCTGACGCTTTCCCAGATTTACAAGGTTTCGTAAACCTGGTAATGCCTCTTTAGGGGAGGTGTGAAAGTGGCACAACAAGGAGAAATACCTTTATCTCTTCTGTCTTTTTTCTTTCTTTCTAAATGTGCTTCATTCTGCAGCACACATGGGAGGTAAACACCATCAATGATTGTTTAGTGCATGAAGGTGTCCACTCCTGCACATAAACAATCATCCATGCAACATGGTGCAAGGGTGCCTGCGTGGGTGTTAGGCTGCCAATTGAGCGCCAGCACAGAGGTAAGCACAGGGATGCGTCATATTGCTGTAAATACCACGCATCTCTGTACTTTTCTAATGGCGCAGAAAGATGACTTGCCGGGCCACGCTGAGTCATTTACTACTAAATATGCCTGTGTTTTCCTCTACATCACTAGTTATCAGCCCGCACAACAATATTCGACTCAAATAAACATGCCAACACATCACTCAAGCCAAACCCACTTCACATACTATACCCCATTATACATCATTACAGTCAATTAAGGTGTGCTCAGCACATATCTTAGCATTTCCACCTATGACAGGAATGGGAATAATACACTTTGGTCCACATCATTTCACACTTTACTATGCTTCATATTATTACGCTACACCATACTACCTCATATTGCACGTCTAAACCTACAGTTCTCAACGTTTTGACTTCTGTGGAAGACCACTGAATAACTACTGAAGCAGTGGGTCTCTACCTAAATGTATGCAATGTAAACCTCAAAACAATATACACAAATACAGAGACCGGTACAGCTTAAAAGAAGGAATTTTATTTTATTTAAAAAATGTAATTTAAGGGGGCAACAGCTTTACAATATTTTGATTGGTAAAAGACAAAACAATAGGCTACATCACTGTCATGCTCCTAATATATGTTCTTGCTTTTGTCAGCACGCACCAGTTGAATCCAATTGAATCTACTAAACATCTATATTTAGTCTGCTTTGCTGCTCCCATGAATCAGACTAAGGATACCACCTTTAGCCTGGAATCTCAAAGTCCTTCACATTTACAATGTTTTAAAATTTTTAATTTAGCTTTAAGTACATGTGCTTTATGAATGTGCTAATACCATTTAATTTTCAGAACAGTTTCATAACCTCATAGGTGTGCAGCACTCAGGTTAATAACTGCTGCACTCGACCAGGGGGCCTTTTACCTCATATATAGAGAGCTACTTCTGGTCACTAAGCAGCATCCTTGGCTACCGCCTGGTAGTGTTCATTAAGGGTACACAAAGTACAAGTAACTTAAACACTACCCCTGGAATATCCCAGTCCTGCTTCCTTTAGCATATAGCATTAATGCGAGAAAAGGCCTGAACAACATTTGCAGAACTACGCGTTCCATTCCAACGCAAGCACAACCATGCTTGCCTTAGCCACGCATATGCATTGTTAAAGCAATCCCTGATCTAGGTGCTGGAATGGGTGGGCCCATAAACAGAAAGGATCAGAAGAGGACGTGGTGAAGTAAGTGGTGCTGGGGACGGGTTTTGGTGGTTGCTTTTAGGGCTCAGGGTACCTTTTAGGGCTCAGGGTACCTTTTAGGTAGGGCATCAGGGTAGCTTTTAGGGCTATGGGGGGTGAGGTTAGTTTTAAGGTTCAGGTGGAGTCAGATACGTTTTTTGGGCTCAGGAGTGGGTCAGGTTAGTTTTAAGGGCACAGGGTGGGGTTGCAGTACTTTTTAGGGCTAGGGGGCGGGGTAGTTGATAGGGGGGCAGGTGGCATTGGGTGTGATTGTTACCACTCATCCCTGTACCAGCAGTGCCTTTACCATTAAAGTGCGTGGTAAAGGCCTGCCTTGATCAGACTCATTCATGGTTTAAGCAGCGTAGTAGAGGCATGCGTGCCTCTGCCATACAACCCATTAATGCCACATGAGCTCTATAGAAAGTGTTAACTTGTGGGTTACCCAAGGATCAGTTTTGATCCTGGTTTATGAATCCCACTGAGAGGTGACAGTCTAGTTTAGACTTATCATTGTCATGCAATATATTAGATGAGAGGGGGTGGGCGCACACTGCCTCACACTCCAGCACTCAGTTTGCCCAGATGCATCATAATAAATGCAGTGCATGATAACACTCTCTTCGGTGTCAGGCTTTAGTTTTTCACCCTTGTGGGTTCAGCCAATGCTGTGTATTTCTAGACACGTGTTTCAGGATTATTGTCCTTCTTCAGTAGAGAGCAACATTTTTTTGGGGGGTGCTGGAGATGCTGCCCAACGTCTTCTCAGGTCTCAGTACTGAGGTTCCGTGACAATTGTAAGTGGTGTTTTCGACTCGTACGAATATGGTCGAGTCTGGTATCTATGAACCGCAAATGACGAGTTTAGTAAGTGTGCGCAGTTTCGCTGTGCTAACCTAAACCGTTCGCTTGTTTCGTGGGTTTCTTCATCCGAGCCCACGGGTTCCATCTTAGATACGGCATCCATTTTGTCTCTTGCCCTCAAGTAGCCAGCGAACGGACGGTGTCTGCTTCGCGACCCTGGGATTCCCGAGACGTTTGCGGAAGACACATGTTCCTTTGAAAGTGTCTTTATGACGAGGGGGATGATACTGTAAGGCAGATGGCCCCGTTCAAGGCACATCTTGCCGTGCCGGTCTATTGTCTTAGTCGTGCATCTCATTAGGCGCGTCCCTTTGATGCCTGTAGCTCGTGTTTCCCGAGGCCAACCCCTTTTACACCCTTTCCGATCTCCCCACTGTCCTGTCGTCCTCTGCACCTGTCCTTGTTCCCTCTTCGATCTGTTTATTGCTGATTGGAATGTACTAATGGTGGGAAGATGGGTTTTTACAGTTGGGAACCACCAAATGTTTCCGTACTTATGTTCCGGACCCTGAATACATCAAAGCGACCCCTCTCGGGGATAATGTTGGGAACCAAGTTGTAAACCTTTGTGTACCATGTTAACGTATGACAGAAATGTGTATAAAAGGAGCGACCTACAGTAGCAATTTGAAGCAGTCTCCTCGAACATACACATGCTGTACTTCCTGTGACTTCTGTGTTCCCTGCAGTAAATAAACCTCGAATCTTTGACGCCGAAGGAAGTGTCCCGTGTCTCTGTCATTTGTACGCCGGAACAGATTACCCACGAAGGTTTCAGGTGTTGTCCCCCGGCACCGCTGGGTCTTAGAAAAACCCAGTCCTTCAGTTGGCGCCCATCATGGGGCTGCATCAGCGGTACCGGTCCAAGCCCGACGATCGTGAGGAACTTCGTGTGAAATCTCCGAGGGAAGGTGCACCCCGCTTCATCGATCCTGTTGTCGAAATAAGTGGTCCGACGACTTTTCCCGCGAAGATTCCCGCTTCCTGGCGGCTGCAACGGACTGTTGCCCTGACTGTAGACCTGTTTTGGCGCCTGGCGTAGACCTTTGTACAGCGAGACGATTGACAAGCCTTCCTGGTGACGCCATCGATCTTTGAGTTAAGTATTTGTGGGTCGCTCCCAGAGTCCTTAGTTGTGGTTACTTAGTTGTTGCATGGTTCCATTGCATTTGTGGTTCTTAGTACTTGGTTCTTTGTTGTAATATTTGACGCCTGCAGACGCCAAAAACCGAGGGTTTTGTTCATTGCTGGGACTTGGTAAATCCCGTAACCCTTGAAGTTTGTGAAACTCAGCTAGTGTGCGAGATGCCTAGCCGTAGTACTTTGTTCAGTTGTTTTCGCCGTTGTGGTACGGATTCCCGACTGGAGGATTCATGTCCGATACCTCCGGTTGGAACTCCCACTTATGAGCTCTACAGCAAGCACGGACTAGGTCCGATTACTTTTAATGAATACTGGATCCGCTATACCAAAAAAGATGGTGTCCTTAGTTGGCCACCTCATGGTAGTTTCGAGACCCCGATCTTAGATAATCTCGAGACTAAATTGTTTAAGAAAAAATCAAGGCCGGCCATGTTTGATGCTTTTCGGTTGTGGCGTAAAGAAGCCAAACAGAGAGAAATCAGACTGTTAAAACGTAGTCAGAGAGACGGTGTTGCTACCATTGTAAAGAAAGCAGAGCAGTTTCAGCGAGATAAGGAGGAAAAGGAAAAGGAAGTCTTTGATAGATTACAACGTATGTCTGTCGATAAGTGCTATCCTGCATTACCGGCGGATACGGACAAAAAGGAGGATGGTACCGAGGACCCCTTAATGTCTTATCTTATGAAATCACCACCTCCGTACGCACAGGATATCGCAGTTCCGGTGGTTCCTCCTGTACCTCTTCCTCAACCAGTTCCTGTCCCTGCACTTCCCGCTGCTCCTGTTCCTCTACCTGCTCCTGTCCCTACTGCTCCTCCACTTGTACTTCCTCATACTCCTGCTCCCGCTGTTTCTACTGTTCTGGTTTCTCCTGCCGTTCCTTCTGTTCCTGGTACTTCTCTTGTTACCCCTCTGGGCTATTCTTTGTCTCCGTCTGTTTGACGTCGTACTCCTTCTGTAGCTGCTAACTTCTTTCATTCTCTTGGTCCTATTCTTGAGTCCGCTGGTTCGGACGGTCCTCAAAGACGTAGTCAGCTTCCTGGTGGTAGGGAGCGCGACTCATTGTGTAATATGGCTATGGGTTGGGTGAGATGTCCTGCTAGGAATGCTCCACGTGCGGTATTGAAAACGTTTGAGCAATTCAATATACCGACACAAAGATTTGTTTTTGAAGAAATGTGCAAAGCTTTGCGTGACCTAATATCGGCTGACGCATCCGATGACGTAATGACTGCCTTGACTAATCTGCAGCTTCAGTTCTCAAGCGGAATGGTCATAGGTACCAATGTTCGACGTGCAGTCGAGCAATTACTGTCCCTTCGTCCTTCTATGATGCCTCGAGCATTGTTTGTCGAAGACATTGAGGGACCGCTAGATGTACCTGGTCAGTTTCCCATGCGTGAAGTTCCTCCAGTATGGATGCCAGCTAATCCTCAGGCTCAGCCCCCGATCTTGGCACATTTTCAGCGAGTGTGGATACACCTCCCATGGAAAAGATCAGAAGTTTTACAGGTAAAGCAATCTTTGCCTGACCCTCGCAAAAATCCTGCAGGGTACTATAAAGAATTATCGCAGCTTGTAGACGCTACGATAATGAACCTTGCCGATATCGATATGCTGTTTGGCAATGTCGTACCGCAACCGGTATGGGCAAAGATTCGTCAAGAAAACCATGCGGTAGAATTAGGTGGTGATTGGGCTGCTCTTATCGCGGCAGACGCACGACAAGTTGGTGGGGCTAAACCCGAACAGCTCATTACCGATCTCCCTCAGAGAATACTTACCCTAATGAAAACGCTTATGCCAGCTATGAGGGTAAATTGGGACAAACTGTCCGCTTGCAAGCAAAAGAAGGATGAGAGTGTTTCGGATTTCTTCACGAGATTCGAGGAGGCTTTCATCGACCACAGCGGTCAAGATATGGGTACCGAAGGTGGTCAGAGGTTGTTTGTGGACAAATTTGTTTCCAATTTATTGCCTGACTTGAGTAACAAATTAAAAAATTCCGAAAGTGCGTGGGCTGTTTCTACTTCTGCTCAGATATTGGCTACGGCTCAATATTATGAGAATAGGGAGAAAGAAGAGAACGATCGTGCTGACAAAAAGACGAAAGAACTCAAAACTAAAGTGTTGTTGCAACAGGCGTATCCTCCGCGTTCGAATCAGAATGATTCACAGCAACGTAATAGATCGCAGTCTCAATCAAATAGGTCACAACCACGAAATGATTCCTCCTCACAAAGATCGTCGTTAGGGTACAATCAGTGCGCCTATTGTAGACAGGAGGGTCATATAAAATTCAACTGTCCCGTTTTGAATGAGCGTTATGGTGGTAACACATCTAGAGGAGGTCGTGGTGGTTCTCAACAGACATCACGTGGTAGGGGTCGTGGTGCTGAGAACGATCGTTCCACTAACACTTCTGACTCCAATAATTGTTTTGATCAGCGTGGATCGTCGCAAGGGCGATCTGCTCAGTACAATGTGGATGATTATTACGTCGATCAGGGAACTGACGACGGTAATTACTAGGACAGCCCTAGACAAGGAGAGGGAGTGGTATCAGTTCCGGTTGATCAGAGAGGGCCTTACGTCGCAGTTGCCACCTCGGGCGTCGTTGAGCCTTTTCTGTTGGACACTGGTGCAGCGAAAAGTTCCATCATGCATTCGAAACTCCCTGGCGCACCTTTGTCTGGCTTAACAAATGTTTCCGTTGGATTCTCTGGCGCCCCTGTTAGCAATCCAGTTTCACGCCCTTTGCCTCTTACAATTGGGCCACGTGAGCTCGAAGCTCCGTTGATTTTAACCACTGGTTGTGGTGAAAATCTTTTGGGCCTGGATTTGCTAAAACGTCGGTATGCGACTTTGTATTGTTCTCCTGCGGGAGTGAAGCTTACTTTGGGTGAGAGAGTTATCTCTCCAATGTACTTGTCTCTCGATAAGCTTCCACCGGAATTGAGTTATCTTCCTGCATCTTTGTGGGCAACAGGTCCCAATGACGTGGGCCTGCTTGACATCTCCCCTTATGTTGTCCATTTGAAGTCTAATGTGCGGTTGCCACGTATTCCCCAGTATCGTATCTCTCTTGATGGTGAACGAGCATTGTTGGCGATCATCTATGATTTGATCGAGAAAGACGTTATTGAGGAGACTCGGGGAAACGTGTGCAACAGTCCTGTGTTGCCTATTCTGAAACGAACTGACCCTTCGAAACCACCTGTCTATCGTTTTGTTATCGATTTACGGGAGGTAAATAAAATTGTGATTCCTCAGTTCCCTGTAGTGCCCGACATCACGGCGCTATTGACTCTAATTCCAGCATCGGCATCTTGGTTTTCGGTGATCGATCTGAAGAATGCGTTCTTCAGTATTCTGATTGCTGAGGAGAGCAGAGACCTTTTCGGTTTCTCTCTTGGTGGACGCAGCTTCCGGTTCAAGCGTGCTCCTCAGGGCTACTGTGAAAGTCCATCGATATACAGTCAAGCCTTAAAAGGCCAGCTAGATGCGTTTATGTTGCCGGCTGGTGCAGCCTTGATCCAATATGTTGACGACTTATTGGTTGCTGCAGACACTCAGGACATTTGTAAAATTGCTACGGTGTCGTTATTGCAACATCTCTGTGACTTACATCATAAGGTGTCTCCTTCTAAACTTCAATATTGTTGTCAAGAAGTAACCTATCTAGGTCACTTATTGTCAAAGGAGGGAAGAAGATTGACCCCAGAGAGAATTGCTGCGATTGCCCGGATGACTGTGCCAACAACTCAGAGAGATGTGCGTGCCTTCTTGGGCATCACGTCATACTGCAGACAGTGGATCCCGAATTTTTCACTGTTAGCGAAACCATTGGTGGCTCTTACGTGTAAGGACGTTCCAACTCCTTTACCATGGACGGAAGAATGTCAGAAAAGGTTTTCTGAATTACGTGACGCGTTGTGTTCGGCCCCTGTGTTAGGTACCCCTGACTACAGTAAGCCGTTTACATTATACGTGCACGAGAGAGAAGGTTGTGCGTTGAGTGTCTTGACGCAACCTTTTGGTGATAAGCAACGTCCATGTGCATATTTTTCCTCGACCTTGGACCCGGTAGCTAGAGCATTGCCGAGTTGTTTGAGAGCAACAGCGGCAGCTGCGGCGTCCATCCGACAATCAGCAGGATTGGTCATGGATAATATGCTTACGGTGATGGTTCCGCATGCAGTTGACACTCTCCTAAATCGTACGAAAACTCAGCACTTGACGAGTGCAAGATTGTCTGGGTACGAATTGACGCTTTTGGCAAGTCACATCCAGATAAAACGCTGTAATGTCCTAAACCCGGCGACTTTATTGCCAATCAGTACAGAGTCAGATGAAGTAACAGCTCATGACTGTTATTTAAGGACTGAGGAAGAAACAAAAGGTCGCGTGGACCTTAAAAACACTCCTTTGGATGATCCCGATGGGACTTTGTATGTGGATGGTTCATGTTTTAAATTACCGAATGGTGATGTCACGACTGCGTATGCTGTGGTAACTTTGAACACTGTTGTGGAGGCTGCGAGATTGAATCAGAATTCTGCTCAGGCTGCGGAGCTGATAGCTCTGACCAGAGCGTGTGTGTTGTCGAAAGGGAAACGGGTGAATGTGTTTACTGATAGTCAATACGCATTTGGCGTTGCGCATAGCTTTGGACGATTGTGGCGAGAGAGAGGTTTTATGACGTCGCATGGTACGAAGATTCAGCATGGACAACTTGTGAATGATCTTTTGGATGCACTTACTTTGCCTAAGCAGGTAGCGATTGTTAAATGTAGTGCGCATCGTAAGGTGACGGATAATGTTGGTCGTGGTAATGCGTTTGCGGATGAGACTGCTAAGGAGACTGCCCGGAACCTTAGCACTAGAATGTATGTGACGAGTTCGGTAAGGTGGCCTACAGAAACGAGTATGTGTGAGGATACTATCGAGAGTGTGAAAGCGATACAGAATGAGGCCACCGAGACTGAAAAGGCGAAGTGGAAAGAAAGTACGGGAAAGTTGGATGCGAATGGTTGTTGGATTGATTTGTCGGAGCACAAGAGGTGGATGTTGCCAGACGCATATGTGCTAGCTGTTGTGACAATGGCGCACGGGTTAGCACATATTAGTGAGAAAGGTATTTGTAAGTTGTTGTCCCCCGTGTGGAAGAATGATGGTATTACGAAGTGTGCTGAAAGATTGGTGAAGAATTGTATGATATGTATGATGTACAACCCTGGTAAGGGAACCCCTACACCTGCTGGCCATTTTGCACCCCCTTCATGTCCCTTTGAAGTGATTCAGCTAGACTTCATCCATATGGAGCGATGCAATAACCTGAAGTACGTTTTAGTTGTGGTTTGCGCATTCTCCCGATGGATTGAAGCCTACCCTCTTAAGGACAACACTGCTATGTCCACTGCGAAAATCCTACTGAAGGAATACTTTCCTCGGTATGGAATGCCGCGAATTGTATGGTCGGATAACGGAAGTGAGTTTGTAGGAAGTGTAATGAAGAGTGTGTGTAAGGGCCTTGGAATTACTCAGAAGTTCCATAGTGCCAATCATCCCCAGTCAGCAGGTTTGGTTGAAGGGTATAATGGCACCCTTAAACTCAAACTAGCGAAGATTCAGGCCACGACTGGTCTTTCTTGGCCTGACTCTTTGCCTTTAGCTTTGTTGTCAACAAGGGCGACTGTACACTCCCGAGTAGGGCTTAGTCCCTATGAAATAGTGTTCGGTCGTCCTGCGAATGTTTGGGGGGTCCCTAGACCAAGTGTGTTTTCTAATCTTGAGTACCCGATGTTGATTGATTATCTTTATGATCTGACTGCTAAACTGAGGTTAATTCATCAACAGGTCTTTGAAGCATTGCCGACGCAGACGGAGGGTCCAGGCCACCAGCTCCAACCGGGAGACTGGGTGGTTACCAGAAACTTCGCTCGCAAGAAGAATCTGGAACCTCGCTTCACTGGACCCTTCCAGGTCCTCCTTGCCACGAGAACTGCTGTCCGCTTGGAGGGACGCAAACACTGGGTGCATGCCACCCACACCAAGAAGGTACCTATACCTTTACCGGCGGACTCGTGGGTGAGGAAGGGCATTGCTTCATCTGAAACCGAAGGACTGCGGACCTTTGTACCTTTTAGCGACGCACAGTCTGTTGGAGAATCCTCAGTGCAGCAGAAAGACATTGTTGAACATTCATCATCACACGACTCCAGATCGGAACAATCAACTGATCAACAGAACTCTGTTCCCTCATCGGATCCCTTGTTTGATGAACAGACTCGTCCTGGAAAGAGGCGATACTTTTTGCGATCCAATCCTAAAGACTAATAAAAGATTTGTTTCTCTCCTTCTGACATCTACGTTACCCCTTTGCCACGATCAGTCTAAACACACGTACTATTGTGACTTTTGTAAATATTGAGTTTTTCCACATGCGTTTTTGCTTCCACAGCTGAGAGACTTTTGTACATACTTGTATATAAAATACCTTACATCCAGGAAAACCGTAGGGCCGCGCGTGTACTTCCTTCTGGTTAGTAGGTCTTGACACTAGGTCGAAGGCCGTCGGTTCCTAGGAACTCCTAGGGATTGACTACTGCTACACAGAACGAAGTGCATCAAGAAACGTTGCGGACGGTTTTAGGGGATGGCGTTCTCAAAAATTGTGGATCTGGAAAAAGCTCAGGCGCAAAGATTCAAATTGCAACAAATTACCCGTACCAAATGCTTTATGTTTCAGGTGTTCCTCCTGTTTCTAATTCTTTCTTTGTTATTGGCGGGTGGGGTGTATTATATGATGTCGTACTTCTTATCTTCTGTCATACCTACTCCTACTTCTGAACCTAAACCTACCTCCACTATATCCCCTCATTCCTTCCATATCTTACCCGAACACGAACAGGCTAGACGTGCAGAATTCCGAAATAATTCCTTTATTCAGCTCCTTCATCAGCACCAGTTAGTGGTTAACACTACTAATTGTTGGGTGTGTGGGTTAATGCCACATACAACGGATAAGGGAATTCCGTATCTGGTCCTTCCTTATAGTTCCCATGGTTCAGCTCGAGCATTCCAAACAATGTTTCGAAGTGCACTAGATTCCTACCCCAATCGAGAGCCACGTTCTTCCTACCTCGGTCCTGGCTCGTATAACAAGCCTTTGGCTACAGCGATAGAGGATTTAGATAGGGATATCTATGACCCGTCGCTCATCCCAGAGGAAGAGGTACAAGCCTATAGGGTCCTGAGTAAGGTTGAGTATAGTGCGCTCGTGAGTGAAAAACAGCTTAGAAGCTCGCCCCCGATATGGGTCGTACCCCACCTTGGTAATCTTTGCTTAATGGGTCGTGGCCGAAGAGCGAGAGCTCGACTCGGAGAGAGTGCTTGCTCCGAGTTTTATATTCTGCCGATGTCCTCTTCCCCTGTGTTTCTGGCTGCCAAGGGTACATATTTTGTCTGCCATGATCGTGCATATACATGGTTGCCTTCTGACTTTGTGGGCTCATGTTATATTGCAAATTTGTTGCCTCCGACGTTCACTGTTGATGCAGACTATCACAAGACTAGAGTTGTGAGAGGCGTGATTAGCGAAGAAGACACTGCCGGTCAAGAGGCAGGAGACTTTTTCAAGGGTTTCTTTCCGTTTTGGGGACCTATGGTTAATAGTAGGAACCTGAGACAATTGACTCGAGTGGTGGAATCGACAGCTAACATCACCGCCAGTGCCCTTGGTAATATCACCACAGAACTTCAGGCGGATAGGCTTATGACGTTACAAAACCGTATGGTTTTAGATGTTGTTTTAGCAGATTGAGGTGGAGTATGTAAGGTGATCCATTCGAGCTGCTGTATTTTCATTCCAGATAACGCACCGACTGTCTATCAAGCCATCTCAAAGTTGCATAAGATCTCTGAGTCCATACACGTGGACGTAGGGGATTGGACGCTACTTGGGTGGTTTTGGGGCCTGATGTCGACTTGGGGTTGGAAGATTCTGATGATCATCGGAGTTGTTGCAGCGTCTCTGTTCACGTGTTGTCGTTGTGTGCAGTGTGGTCCTGCCTTATGTGGCCTCTGTGCTACGACGTGTATAAGACAGCCGCCTGTTACCAAAGCTGCTCAGTTGGATAGAATTATGTTGCAGCAACATCTAGACGGTCTGATGAATATCGAATATGATTCCGACTAGTGCTTGCCTACATGAGGGCAAAAGGAGCGTCTGAGGTTCCGTGACAATTGTAAGTGGTGTTTTCGACTCGTACGAATATGGTCGAGTCTGGTATCTATGAACCGCAAATGACGAGTTTAGTAAGTGTGCGCAGTTTCGCTGTGCTAACCTAAACCGTTCGCTTGTTTTGTGGGTTTCTTCATCCGAGCCCACGGGTTCCATCTTAGATACGGCATCCATTTTGTCTCTTGCCCTCAAGTAGCCAGCGAACGGACGGTGTCCGCTTCGCGACCCTGGGATTCCCGAGACGTTTGCGGAAGACACATGTTCCTTTGAAAGTGTCTTTATGACGAGGGGGATGATACTGTAAGGCAGATGGCCCCGTTCGAGGCACATCTTGCCGTGCCGGTCTATTGTCTTAGTCGTGCATCTCATTAGGCGCGTCCCTTTGATGCCTGTAGCTCGTGTTTCCCGAGGCCAACCCCATTTACACCCTTTCCGATCTCCCCACTGTCCTGTCTTCCTCTGCACCTGTCCTTGTTCCCTCTTCGATCTGTTTATTGCTGATTGGAATGTACTAATGGTGGGAAGATGGGTTTTTACAGTTGGGAACCACCAAATGTTTCCGTACTCATGTTCCGGACCCTGAATACATCAAAGCGACCCCTCTCGGGGATAATGTTGGGAACCAAGTTGTAAACCTTTGTGTACCATGTTAACGTATGACAGAAATGTGTATAAAAGGAGCGACCTACAGTAGCAATTTGAAGCAGTCTCCTCGAACATACACACGCTGTACTTCCTGTGACTTCTGTGTTCCCTGCAGTAAATAAACCTCGAATCTTTGACGCCGAAGGAAGCGTCCCGTGTCTCTGTCATTTGTACGCCGGAACAGGTTACCCACGAAGGTTTCAGGTGTTGTCCCCCGGCACCGCTGGGTCTTAGAAAAACCCAGTCCTTCAGTACCACTCGCTGGGCGCAGGTGTATCAACCAGAGCTCGTTGGCTCAAGGGAGCCTTTTCAAATAGGATGGGGGTGAGTGCACAGTGCCTCACACTCCAGCATTCAATTTGCCCTGATGCATCATCATAAATGCAGTGCATGATAACACTCTCTTCAGTGTCAGGATTTAGTTTTTCACACTTGTGGGTGCAACCAATGCTGTGTATCTCCTAACACATGTTTCAGGATAACTGTCCTGGCCATCAAATAGCACATCTCAACCACACAATATGACATCACACTGCATCATCACATATAAAGCCATATTGTGTCATAATGCACTAACATTACATTAATCATACAACCCAACTGTACACCTTTCCCTAAATACATTACAATATTAAGACAACCTAACAATAGATCCCTGCAAAATAAGTCCACACCATCACAGCACACAATGCAATCTTCTGTAACCTGTAAGTTCATGCCCTACTACATGTATGTGGGTAGTGTATTGCCCTGACATATCACAACTGAGAGAGCCCCTGTGCATTTTTTCTGGGCATTTCTAGATGTGAGTTTTACTCTTTCAAATACAAACCCAAAGGTTCCCTGTCACAGTCACAGTGTACACACGTATGACCCTTTGACAACTTTATCAGCTTTAAGGTTCCCAGAATTAAATGTCAACAGTCTAATCTTGGGGTATACGTTTGTCGTCCGCTGCTGTGGGACAGTTAGTAGTCCAACCGGATCAACGCCTGGGGAGCTGAATACTGGGTTTTCTCCTTTGAACAGGTCAGTGGTGATAGCTAGAGAAGATGTCTGTAGTTCTCTGGTGTGAAGTAGGAGATGGCAAATGGAACAAGCAGGGCTTCAATGGCGTTAAAATCTGGGCAAACTCCAGTTGTTGAAACACACAGATTAGAGTTTAGGTGCCAAGAGTAAATTATTCTGGATACAGGAATGCACAAAGAAAAGTCACAAATATAGAAAACATGGCAAAGAAAACAAACTGATGTTTAGTGACCATGCATGTGAAGAACTTCAGGCCTGGCGATAATTGGGGGCAAAGGGGTGGGAGGTTAAAGGACAGAAACATAAAATATAAGATCTATGTCTGTAAATTTAGTAGAATGAAACACACACACACAAGTAGCACGCAACGGTGCATTGCTAGTCACCCAGAGACAATTTCAAAAACCAACCACAAGCCATACTAATCTAGTTGTCATTCCCGTCCTCTAAAATATACTATGGGAAAATCCTGACATTGCAACCCTATGCAACAGTCGTGATATTTAAATCAGATTGCAGTTCAGATGACTGCACCTTCCGCTACAGAGAACCCTACCGTTATAAAAACAACCCTCACCTGCATATCACAGTGCATACCTTCCATTGTCCTGGCATGGTCTGGTGAACTGTAGGGAACATGGTAAGGTAATAAAAGAACAAGTTACCTTCAGTAATAATTTTTCTGATGGATACATCTACCTGTGGATTCCTTCACCTTTTGAACATCCCAATGTGCCTGCATTCCACTGAAACTTTTCTGTACAGCTCTCCCACGTTGAAAAGGATGTCATAATCCCACAACGCCACATGCAATTCCGCGTGGCATCATAAAATGTCTGCTGCCTTTCTTTCCACCCCATTATTGCATAACAGTTTTTTCTAGGCTCTGCAGAGTACTGGTAGCTCTTGCGGCATTTTTTAGAGAAAATAGCAACCTTGTTGCAGGAAAAGAATGTCTCCTCCAAGGAAGTCTGGATTTAAGCCTTGCAAGGACTGAGTGTAAAATGTCGATCACAGTCCCTCATGACAACTGTCTTTGGTGCTTAAGTTCAGACCACAACGTTGATGCCGGTTCTTGCCAGGAGATGAACCCCAAGGTGTTGAAGGAGAAGGAGGCAAAGCATATTATGGCCATTGCAAGAAAGGAGAAGTGAGGACATCAGGGAGTAGCAGTCTCCCCAAGTCGTCCAAGAGAAAGCATAAGAAGTGGTGTCATGGTTCACGGAGGCTTTCTTCGAGAGATGACTCGCTGAAGTCAGTGTCCCCGAGTTTGAAGGCTTATGAAGGCCGAGGTGAGTGGTCTGTGGCTCCATCTCCGAAGGTCTCTCCAGCATCACCTTCGAGTGCAAGGGCCTTGAGGCCACCTGGACATCCTGATTTGAAGTCTGTTCTGTATCCAGTTTTACCACTGTCGCAGCCTATGTCTCTTGGAAACGCTGGGTACTCCTGCTCCTGTCTAACTACGGGGTCTGAACTGTTGAATTTTCTGAATGCTATGTACAGCATTTTCAGTAGGGGGATGGCTCCATCTAGTGGTCAGGCGGGCCCCATGGGGCCCCTTTCTTACTTCTTAGGTGGTTTTCTGGCACACTATCAGCAGGGGCCATTCCCGCCATTTATGCCGAAGGCCCAGGTGTCCTGGCCTCCTCCAGCACCGAAAAAGGCTACGCCATCTCCAGTGGAAGAAGTTTATTGAGAGTCTCCGGTGCTGGTTTAACAGACGACTTCGACTGAATCCATGCCAGCATCAAGCTGCTCCACTTTGGTGCCTCTAACATTTGCTGAGCATCGCTGCTGACGCCAGTATTGCCTTCAATAAAGCAGATGGTCAAACATAGGTCTCGGAGAGAGACCTAGAGCTTATTCAGGAGCAGTATTTTTATGAGCAGATTCCGGATATGGAAGAGGGTGAAAAAGTATGACTGCCTGGCGATAGCAAGTGGTTTGGATACCTTCCCAGAATGGGAATTGTGGTCTCTAAAAGGGATTTCACCGTCTGAGGTCACAACAATATATAACTGATTAAAAAGGCTGCTGAGATGCTGAAGTTGCCTTTGACTTCTACCAAACTTAAAATTAGTTTGCTTACAGAGATATTGCATTCTTCAAATCTGTCAGAAACCTGTCTTTGGCAGCAGCGTCTAGGTCTGTTGCAAGAAGGCATAAAGTAAACCTGGTCCTGGTGATACGCTATTCTTGTCTTCTCATCCGATGCCTGAGAGTTTGGTGGTACAAGCTTACTGTTCTTCAAAGCTAACGCCAAATCATTTCCATCGACTACTGCAGAGTCCAAGAGAATGGATCAGTCAGCAAATAACGTGTTTTCTTCTAGTAGTATGGCTTTGAAGTCGACTAATGCGACCTGTTTATCTGGGCGATACATCCATGTATTAATGGAATCAGCCAAGAGAGTGGTCCCTAAGTTGCCTGATGATGTTTCGGGGACATTTTTCAGAGTTACTGAACAACAGTCAAGAGGCTGCCTGTCAAGTCATTCAGTCAAGTTCGGATACCGCTGATTCAGTTTGCCTTGGTGATGGGATCTTCAGTTGCTACAAGACACACTTGGTTAAGGGAGACTAGCTTCTCGCCGGATATACAAGGGACTTTAATGGACTTGCCATTCGATGACTCAAGGCTATTTGGAGCCAAAGTGGATTCTGCCTTGGAGAGAGCAGCAAAACAATGGCGAGATCTTTGTGCCTTCATTCACAGTCTTAAGTTTATAGGCAATTTTGTATGTTCCAGGGACCCTAGCCACCTATCAGAGGAGGAAACCCTGGCCCTCGCCTACAACCCTTCCCTCATCACATCAAATCCCCTGGACCTCACTGAAAAGGAAATTCTAGACATTCTCCAGGACCATAATGCAGCCCCGTTCACACCCTGTCTATCAGACGTGAGTGCTGAACATCCCATCCCCCCCGGTCTCTATCAACCCTTGCAGATCAGCTCCCCTCTGTAACAGAAAGGTGATCTGAAGTAATCTAGCGCCTGTGCACCTGTCTGCCCCGACTCCCGACACCTCCTCCCTCCCCTATCTGACTGGTCTCTTAATTAACTGCAGATCGGCAGTAAAGCATGCCGCCGATGTCGCTCCTCTCATCCTGAACAATAACTCCGACTTAGCCATTCTAACAGAATCATGGGTTAATGATTCCTCATCCGCATGCCTGGACCTCTTAGTCCCCCCCAAATATAACACTGCTAGGCTAGACAGACAACATAACAAAAAAGGTGGTGGCATCGCCTGCATCTATCGCTCTAACCTCCTTGTCACAGAGCTCCTGGTGGAGCGGTACCACTGATTCCTGCGAATACCTAGCCCTCTCAATTTTCAGTAAAACCACCCAACTGTGCAACCTGCACATCTTTTACCACCACCCAGGCACCAACGATTCCTTCACTGACCACCTCATGGAAATTCTCAAAGCAAAGAGCTCCTCCAACGCCAAAGACCTTTTCCTCAGAGATTTCAACCTACACTGGAAGGATCACAAGGATCCTCATGTCAACGCCATTAAAGACCTCCTGGCCGGTCAAGCCCTGACCCAAGCTTGTTCACTCTCAACCCATTCAAAAGGGGCCACTGTTGACTGGATCATCTCTAAGGAGGCAACCGTCAAGCTTATCTCCATAGACCCCTGTGACTGGTCTGACCACCACGCCATTGCCTTCCTTCTACCCGGCACCCACAAGATAAGGACACCACAACCTGTGCTTCCCAAACGCTGGGTCAGCGACACCAAGAACCTGGACCGCAAGGAACTTGAGGTCCTCTGCAAATCTGACCTCCCCCCCACACATCACATCGGTCAGTGACCTCATGATCAGTACTCTGCAACTATGTCAAACATTCTTGATGACCTAGCCCCTCTTAACCTAAAAAGAACTCAAGTCAAAGATAGAAACCCATGGTTCACTGGTTCCTTCAACAATGAGAGGAGATCCGTCCGACAAGCCAAAAGAATCTGGATACATCACCCCTCGGACGCTCACCTAAAACTTCTCCGAAAGGCCAGAAATACATACAACAAGAACTTCCTCAACTCAAAAATAGAGTTCTTCAGAGCGGAACTAGGAAATCCCCAGAACAAACTACGCAAACTCTTCGAGTTGGTCAAACACCAATCGAACAAATTGGCCAAAACATCGAAAGAAAACCCCAAGGCCCACATGCATCAAGCATTTTTGGAGTCGCAAACGGTGCGATTCCTTAAAATCGTCCGTTTGCGATTCCAAAAATGCTTTTTGAGATGCATCATTTGTTTCTGTTGAAAATCGCTAATTTTGCGATTTTCTAAAATGCGATTGCATTTAAGGAATCGCAATTTTGCGATTCCTTAAATGCAATGCATCATTCTTAAAAAATTTGCGATTTTAAAGATTGCAAGTGCAAATTACCACGAGGTTGAACCTCGTGGTAATTTGCGAAATTGTTTAAAAATGCACAAAAATGCATTTTTTAAACTGTTAAGTTACAGACACACATGTCCTTAGGACATGTGTGTATGTAACTTATAGGTAAAAGTGCATTTCATGGGTGCAGGGGGGGGTCATTTGGACCCCCCTCTCCACCCTTGAAATGGATTGATGAATTGCGATTTCAAATTGCGAATTCGCAATTCCCATTCATTCCTATGGGCGTTTTGGCCCCTAGGAATGAATGGGAATTGCGAATTCGCAATTTGAAATTCGCATTTTTTATGCGATTCGGTAAAAATAGCGATTTTTACCGAATTGCATAAAAATAAAAAAATAATCATGCATAGGCTTTTGCGATTTCTAAATTGCGAATCGCTATTTTTCGCAATTTAGAAATCGCAAAAGCCGATATTGATGCATGTGGGCCATAGTCTCTCATCACTTCCGATGAATTCTCCTCGTTCTTTGCAAACAAAATCAAAACCTTAGGTAACAAACTTAGTTCTGCCTCACTCTCGGAACCGAACCCTGACCTTCCCCCTCCTCCCCCGTGCCTCTACACTCCTCACCTAAGAATCAAGCACACTGGACCGACTTCTCACTCTACGACAATGACTCTGTCGCCAAAATCCTTTCCACCTTAAACCCGAACGACCATTTTAACGACCCGCTCCCCACAAACTGTCTGGCGACCGCCGCCCAATCCATTATTCCTAGCTGGACTGTGATAATTAACGCCTTGTAGTGTAGTTCCTATATTCCCAATAGGCTCAGCGCATTGGAATAATATTTCCTATAGATGTGACGTAGGACTTATACTACTAGGTCGCTATCGAATATATTAGACTTAATTGTGAGTGCCAGATAGCTCAGAGGTCACTAGAAACTTTCTCGAATTCACAAGAAGGCATTTAGTTTCTGACAACCGCATAAACATGACAACTTTGTTTCCCCAAGAATAAACTGTTCTTTCAGAGTCATGAAAACAATAGATAGATATTTCACACAGTCATTCGTGCATGCTTCGTTTCACCAGAGGTGCTGAGAAATAGAGAGACGGGCGTTTTCAATAAAAGTATTTATTGAACAGTCTTCTTTCTCATGCAGAAGAAATGAACTGCTACAATCGTAATACTGGTTCCAAAGTATGATGTGTACAGTAAGAAGAGTAGAATAAAATAATACTATAAGAGCCTTGTATGGTGCCTAGACCATAGATAAATACATACATAAATTACAAAGGCTAAAAAGTACTCAACTGGTGCTTCTAAAATACGCCTACCCCGACGTACCTAATCTAAGTCTAGTACGAGGGAAGAAGTAAGTGATGTGTAGCATAAATGTAGTATTCTTTGCCAAGAATCTATCCAAGATTTCTCTTAGGGTCTAATCAGCTCCGTACCTTGGTTTTAGAATGAAGGCGGTCAATCTCAGGACTGGATTTCCCAACAACCCGCAAGGGTAGCTTGGAAACACTGGAGCTGGATTTCTCGGCAAGAGAAAAGACAGCGTCTCTCTCAGTGCGTCTGCTAGAGGGTCGGCTTCCTTCGGCACTTGCTGTAGCAGGATGCGTCGGGCAAGTAGATAGCCGAACTACTCCAAACCACTGAGTGCTTGCTAAGGCAAGTGTGGGCATATTTATACCTTGAAGGTGCTGAGTTTGACGTAAAGGTGGACATAATAACGTCATCAAAGAGTCTCAGTTCTTTGAAAACTCCAGGAGTTCTTGGATAAATCAATATTAAAGCAAGGGGAAATCCCTAACTGCTGAAGCCGAGTTTTCCAAGAAACCGTTGTGGATTTTCGGAACTAGTGGAAGTAGCCATGCCGTATTTGGACTGCATGAGCTATGTCTAAATATGGTTATGATTTCTATGCCTATATAAGGATATGGTGATTTATAAATATCTAAGGGCACGAATCGGGAAAATTACACTAGGGTCCTAAAAGGCTATACAACACCCACTCCACTTGATTATGTTCAAAATTACTAAGTCTCGGCACTAGAACATATCTAAAGCATGTGTTTACAATCCCACCCACAAATACATAAAATGCATTTAAAAATGGTTGTACACACAAAATGAGCATTTGTACTGTACGCCTTTAAAAGCAATGATTTCATTTCAATCATGTAGCATGTTGTTAGTATTGCTAACTGAATGAATCATAAAAATTACATTTATGAAATGGCTCTAAATACAGAAAAAAGGTCGAGACCATCCCATAGCAGAATATATAAACTGTTTTTGTTTCTTGATAAGGTCAATATTGTTTCTAGGAAGTATTCAAAGAATTCTTGTTCTCTTAGAATAGTTCTACTTCAAGCAGATTGCTTTGTGCAAAAGTTCAGTTTTGGAAAAAAGTCAAATCAAATCGTAGAAAAATAGAGTTCCAAAGTTAGGAGTTTTTTGTTTTGAAAAAGCGAAGGTCGAATTTCAGAGTTTGAAAGAACACAGTGTGCTCAGTTCCAAAGTTATTCTCGGTGTCAGGAGAAAACATTAATTCGTCTAGGCTGGCAAAGAAATCGTCTATCACAGAAGATGAAAGTTGAACCACTTCATTAAGTAGATCAATCGTACACAAATGAGAAGCATCGCCGTCAGCGTCAGTCGCATTAGCAATGTTCGCAGTCAATGGTACCTGTGTGCCTGTTGGTCCGCGTATCTCACCTTTAGCTGGAATTGCCATGAAATCTCAATGAATGCCGTCATCAGGATTGGTAGCCGTTGGGGGCTACACAATACGTGAGCCGTTATCGGACCCAGTAAGGCGTCAACATTCGTTGGCATTGGTGATGAAGTGTTAGACAGATATCCAACACGCATTCCTCTCCACAAAGCAGGCATCATAGAACAGGTAAGATGCGATCTTGCCAGATTGGTATGAATGACAGGAACCACGTGGTATTCAGATCTCTCAAACGAGCCAAGACAAGAATCTGCATTATGCTTTCATAATACTGCATTGCCAGAAGAGCGTTCTCCATGGTAATCTGGGTATCGCTGGTGACCAGACTTGCCATAACCGAGCAGGAGGAATAAAATAGTATCCCAGCTATGAGTCCCAAGACGAGAGGCAGGCCGCCGAACACAGAGTGCACGAAGTTAGGAAAAATGCCCAGGACTGCTTCAAAGGGTGCTAACAGTCCCGAACAAATCATCTTAAATACATGTACCAAATTGTAGGGAGGAATAACCTCACCTCACCTGGCACTGGCTCAAAGTGAAGGAGGCCACGCACTCTCCGTCGTTGCCTCGCTCTAGGTCGAGAGCTGAGGGCTCCCTACAATTTGGGAGAAGACACACCACTTTCTCACTTTGAGGAGTTGGATCAACTTAGTAGTTTTTTTGACACAGTAAGTTAATGTTGCAGTAGTGCATCATAGGTCCTGAAGAAAGCCTATCCAGGCTGAAACATGTCGACCGATTAACATTCATGGTGAATAGCAATTCCTTGCATGCTATTTTTCACTCTGCTTTTAACCATACCACCTTGATGGTCAGACCCAATAAAGTTTTCCTAATGACATCAAGGTAGGTATTTGTAGAACACGTGGATTAAAAGTTTTTTTCCCTTTCTTTACTCACAACTTTTCGAGCACTGCAACCTAACCCTTTCAGTCTGCACTTGATCATCTTTATTGGTTGAGGGTCAACATGGTGGTCCAAGTTCTGCTAGCCTTGGGTTGCTCCTAAGGAAGGGCACACTGGATACCACAATTTTCAACCATACTACCCAGATGACGATGCTCCGCTATTGAGCGGGCTGATGGGGATTTTTCTAGCACTCTTTAGGCTATCTTTCTAGTTCTCTCTTCTCCTGTGGTTCCACATCCATATCTCTTAGGATTGTTACGTCCCACACATTAACCTGTTGGTTTTGTCTTACAGATTGAACACTATATAGGTTCCTGTACGCAGACTCTTGGTATCTCTCGTGTCGTCTTGTCCCCTTGCCTTACCTCCCTCCATCTCTCCTTGTGTCTGGTCCGATCACTCTATTATTTCCTTTTCTGTTCACTTAGGTGTGGTTGACAAACCCTCTCCCCCTAAAAACCTTCTAGCCCGCAACTGGAATCAAACCGACCTTGATTCCCTTTCACTCTCTCTGGTTTCTTCCGCTCCTGATCTTACTTGTCTCCCCCTTGAATCCCAGGCCAAAGCCTTAAGTACATGGCTTGCTGCTTCATGTGACCATGTGGCCCCGCTTAAAAAGATCAAAGCGGTTCGTCCATACGACGCGCACAAATGGTTCTCCACTGAGCTCAAAGCACTAAAACTTGATCTCAGGCGGGCGGAACGCCTCTGGAGACGTCAGTATTCTCCTCCTCTGCGCGTTCAGTACAGACAACTCCTTACCAACTATAAAAAAGCAGTCCTTAATGCCAAAACCTCTTATTTCACGGAGAGAGTATCGCTCTCCGTGAATAAACCCCGCAAAATCTTCTCTTTGGTCCGCAATCTTGCCACTTCGGATCGCTCCTCCCCCGGCTTGGTTCCCTCCCAACCCCTCTGCCTTTCACTCAATAACTTTTTTATCGACAAGATTGCGAAAATTAAAGCTAACATTCCTACTGTGCCTCAGCCTATCCTCACCAGCCCTGCCACTCCCCCTTCCTCTTCCCTCGACACTTTCCCCCCTATCTCCCCTGACTTGTTTCACAACTACCTGTCTAAAGTTAAATCTGGCTCTCCTTTGGACGGCGCTCAGGCGCGTATCCTCAAAACCCTTTTCACTAATTGTCCTGGTCCTCCCCTCACTCTTCTCAACTCCTCATTGGCCTCCGGTGCTGTCCCCTCTTCCTTTAAATCTGCTGTTGTTCTCCCTATTCTAAAAAAACCTGGTCTAGATCCCTCCCTTCCCGCTAATTTCCGTCCCATTTCCCTTCTCCCCTACCTGGGTAAGATCCTAGAGACCCACGTCACCTCCTGCCTCTCCTCATACATCGAGGACAATGGCCTTTTAGCTTCCCACCAGGCGGGCTTCCGCCCTGGCCATTCTACAGAAGCGGTGGTTCTCGCGGTTTTGGATGAACTCAAGGGCAAGGCAGATGTTAACCTTCCCCAAGCCTTGGTGCTTCTCGACTTGTCCGCTGCGTTTGACACGGTCGACCATTCTATTCTTCTCGACCGTGTCTGCGCAGCGGGCATTCGGGGCGCGGCCTTCTCCTGGCTAGCATCCTTTCTTCAGGATAGGCATCAGGCCGTTCATCTCTCTGGTTTCTCTGCCCCCTTCTGTCCGGTCACCTGTGGTGTTCCTCAGGGCTCCTCTCTTTCCCCTCTCCTCTTTAATCTGTACATCTGTCCCCTTGTTTCTTCTCTTCTCAAGCTGGGGGTCTCTGTATATAATTACGCAGATGACCTCCAGCTTGTCTTTGATCTGTCTTCTTCTCCCGATTCTATTCCCAAGTTCAGTTCCACTCTTATTTTTATCTCTGAGTGGATGAGCGCCAACCATCTTAAGCTCAACCCCGATAAGACGGAACTTGTCCTCACGGGTGGCCCTTCTAACCCTTGGTCCCCTGCTCACTGGCCCCCTTCTTTTGGCCCCCCCCCACGCCCTCTTCCTCTGTTCGTACCCTTGGCATTAAAGTCAGCTCTGACTTAACCATGCACAGCCAGATCAACTCTGTTGTGTTTTCATGTTTCCTTTCCCTCCGTCTTATTCGGAAAATTTCTCGCTTTTTCACCATCGACGCGCTTAAAACCATAGTCTTAGGTTTAGTCATCTCTCGCCTCGACTATGGCAATGGCCTGTACGTGGGTATCCCCTCCCACGAATCCCGACGTTTACAGGCCATTCAAAAGCAAGCTGCCCGTCTCATTCTCTCCCTCCCCAAATCCTCTCACATCACCCCGGCTTTGAAATCCCTTCACTGGCTCCCCATCCGCTTCAGATCCCTTTTCAAACTAGCTTGCTTTGCCTTTCGTGCCCACTCTCGCTCTGCCCCTGCTTACATCACTTCCCTCATTTCTTCCTACGTTCCCAGTCGCACCCTCCGGTCTTCCTCTCTCTCCCTTCTTCACATTCCCCGTTTCCGCAAATCCAGATCCAGGGGCACTCGTCTTTCCGTCCTGGCTCCCCAGTTCTGGAATAGTCTCCCACTTCATCTTCGCTCCATTCCTATTCTTAGCCATTTCCGCAAAGCCTTAAAAACTTTTCTTTTTTCTTTGGCTTTCCCTTCTTAGGTTCCCTTGTGTCCCCCTCTGTGAGTTCTGACCCAGGTCCCCCAGCGCCAGGAAGCCGCTTGGCAGCAGTGCGCTTTATTAAATATTGTTTTCATTTCATTTCATTTCATTTCATTTCATTTCCTAGCTGACACACTCAGCATTATGTAGCTTCTGGTGGAAAGCTGCCTAAAAATGTAATCTATCACTGCTGCAAGGGAACCCTGCAGGTGGCATGATAAGTTGTTTGAAGAACCATCACAGGCTCTGTGTAAATTATTGCCTTGACAAAGAAGTGTACTGCTCAATGTGGTTTTGCAACTTTTACCACTAAGAAATACCTCCTTTTCCCCACTCCAACATTTGTGTGTGTATCTTAAGTCCAATGTCGACTTTATGTATTCTTTACCCAACCTTTCATACAGGCCTGCTGGTATGTTTTTTAAGCAATACTGAAACTGGAAAATCGTCACTGGTATCGTGATGGTGTCATGTATTATCCATTCAACGGCTGGTTTCTCAGAAACGGTTAATGGTAATCTCTCCAGTTTTTCTATGCTCAGCACCGTATAGTCCTCTCCCCTCTGTGCCAAAGAGATTTGTTTATCTATAAGGTTAAAATCAGTAAACAATGACGTGGTGTTGATTAGACGCCAAGGCACATCGCCTGAACAAAGGTTTTGTAACGTCCAGCCTAGCAGCATTATAGAACGTAATTGAGACTGGCCGTGTTGTAACATTAGCAAGTCCTGTTCCATTATGTCTATGGCAGAGGATACAATGCTGTCCAAAGAATACATTCTGGACGACAGAGTCGTTAACCCATTGTCAACTACAGAGAGAGCTTTCTCTAAATTAATACAATCAATTTCCAGTATTTGTTCTGCAGTTTCCATTTGAGTGACTTTCCATGCTTCATTATAAGCAGCGTATATACCGGCGTATATGAAACGTTTATGACGTTGTTTGCGAGATCCAAGTAAGAATTCTCTCAAATCAATGCCATCTTTAAGTAAAGTTAAGTGTTGTTTTATATCTGAGAGTGCGGATTTCGGTAGCCACTCAAGGCACAGTTTCCTATACTGTAAGTTGTTATTATCCCTGGATGTTGTCTCTGGACATATCTTGGAGGGGGCGTGGCTACCGTCCAAACATGGAGGACGTGAGCTAAGACTGCTACGTCCACCACCCTGAACATTAGCTTATTATCCTGTCGCACCTGACTCCACAGAACCCCCACCTCCATTCCGAAGTAGCGGGACATAAGTGGCGGGCGAGTGGCCGAAATAACAGGCTGCCGGAGGTCCTGCGTGGAGCTGCAGAGCTGCTGAGCACGCATCCTAGGGAGGCCGCAGCCGGAGTGAAGCCGCGGCCCACGGTGAGGGTGGGGCTGGGTGAATGACTGAGGAGAGAGGTGCTGCCGGGCCGTTCCCCGCTGATCGCGGACTGTGGGCTGCGACACCCAACATCGCGGAGTGCACAACCCCCCTCCGCCCTCCTACAGGCTTACCGCCGACCGGCGGGACGGGGAACAAAGCAGACGTTCCCGCTGGAAGACCCGCCGACCTGCGTGCCTTGGAAAGGTGAGCTCCCTGCGTGCTACACCTCGGAATAGACGACGTTGGGCCAGGAGAACTGCCTGGGGTGCCGAGATAGCAGGGCGATGGCCGGAAAGCGCTAAAATCGAGGCTGCCTGCCGCTTGCTGAGAGAGAACCCCTACCCATCCTCCGGAGCAGAGAAACATGAGTGTAATTCTTACAGCTCGCTTCAGCATGGAGACAGAGAACAAAATGGCGCTGTGAGGCAAGAGGGAATGACACATCCTCTGGATGGGGGACGACATCCGGGAATAGCGAGGAGCTCCGTCCCTAGGCGCAAGATCAGTGTGAATGTTACGTAAGCGAATGAGGGGGCATTTTCAGTGCCACGAGTATACTGATAAGCAGCACGCACTAAGACGCCCGGCGGCGCATACAGGCCCCCCCTCGCCCGGTGGCCTTTGACATTAGAGTAGCAGTGAAAGTCGGCGCCTGGCCATAAATTATGTAACAGGGAGAACGGCGTGGGGCGCATATCGGCACCCCCGACCTGGGCGGTGGCTGGCATCCGTTGAGAACCTTCCCTTGGTCTGCAGTGGCGCACCCTTAGGGATCCAGGGGTGCGAGAGAGGGGTGCGCCGCCAGCAGCGGGAGGGGCTGACTCGCTGCATCAGGGAGCTTCTGGGCATGGATGCGGAGAACTATTATGGGGCGCAGAACCAAGCTGCCGGATCCATGTGATGGGCGCTAAAACGCAGCCTATCGGCTCTGAGGACCCCTTGCCTCATCCAATAATGAAGTGATACCACCAACGGGAATGGGCTCACAGGAGGCCAAACTGGACTTAATACTGTCCGAAATCAGGGCATCTAGAGAGGCGCTAGAAACGCACATGGACGCGATGTCCACAGGACTATCCCTGCTGAATGCGGACCACAACAAACTTGGAGAGAAAGTAACCGAGTATAAACTGGCGCTCGATGACTTGATCCCGCAGCAGACAAAACATTCCACACGGTTAGAGGAGCTGGAGCGTCAACTCAGCGGATTGCGGGACAGAGTGGATGACGCGGAAGGACGCTCACGCCGCAATAATGTCCACATCCTGGGCATTCCGGAATGCAGGGAGGGGACGAGCCCCACCCAGTTTTTGGAAGACTGGCTCAAAAAGGTGGTAGCGCCGACGGGCCTCACCCCACTCTACAGTGTGGAGCGAGCACACAGGGTGCCTCCGCGACCGCCCAGACCAGGAGCGCCCCTGCGCCCCTTGATTGCATGTCTACTCCATTACAAGGATAGATACGATCCTTAAAGCTGCCAGAGAAAGCGCCCCAGTGAAATATGCAAACAGGACAGTATCGCTGTACCCGGATTTCACACCAGCAGTCCAGAAAGCTAGATCGACCTTCATGGGAGTGAAACGTGCGCTACGGGATCGCAACCTAAAGTACGCCCTCCTCTTCCCGGCGCGCCTAAAAGTCACGCATGGTCACAAGACTTATTTCTTCGACACCCCGGAGGAGGCGTCAGAATGGATGGAGGTAACACTCACGCCTCACGCCTCACAGGACCCCCTGGCAGAGGCGCCAGGAGATCCCCCCTCTCGTCAGATGGAAATGCATACGAACCAGATGGAACACACACATGGCACGATAAGCACAGGCTCGGCTCAGGCGCCGGCTGTGGATGAGACAGTTGGAGAAGTAGCGCTCCTAAAAACGACGGCTTTGGCGGCCCACAATGCCCAGGACCAGCCAGGCACAGTCCATCAATCTGGCACACACACGGAAGTTTCGGACTCGGAAACTAGCATGCAATTGTTTCCGCGTATCACAGCACAAATGGCAAACAAATTTTGACTGCCCGTGTTAAAGATTCCATTTGGTAATGTATGACAATGTATAATTTGATCAAGAGGTGGTGGGCACATGTGTTAGGGGGCTCCTTGTCATAACAGGGTGTAACGCAGAAACTTTCAGTGGTTAACTACCGGGAGAGCGAACCGGACCCACCCCCCTGGGCGAAGGCACAGTTGAGTTTATTTGTATTGCCCACGTTGGGTAACAGATGTTTGGTCCCCAGTGGTTATGAATGAGGACCCTAAAGTTGGGAAGTTTAGCACAATTAATACACTCGGATCGACACTTATTATTCCTACCACATCTGTTGCACTGGATATAACATTTACAGTACATTCTCCTCACTATGACGACACCTAACACACATACACTCTGCACCTGGAATGTGCGTGGAATGGGATCAGTACACAAGAGGCAAAGAATACTGGCACAATTGAACAGAAGAAAGATCGCAATAGCTTTTCTGCAAGAAACCCATCTAAATGGGACAGAAGGCTCCAAATTACACCGAAAGTGGAAGGGCCAATTGTTTGCCACCTCCTACTCAGCCTTTCTAGAGGGGCTGCATATGGTTCAGAAATTCAGTCCTGTTTAAATTACTAGAGCAGCGGGTGGACAAGGAGGGACGATATGTTTTTGTACATGGGGTCTAGGATGGCTTCCTTGTACTGCTGGGATGCGTCTACGCCCCCAACATGGACCAGTTGAAGTTCCTCACCACCATTAGCAGAGTACTATCAGACTGGTCTGACTACGGATGGTTAATAGGAGGGGACAACAATGCGGTCCTGGATCTCTCCCTTGATAGATCCCACCCCCAACTACACTCAGCTGATAGCAGAAAGCAGAAAAACAGTGGTTCCTGTGGCATATTATTTATCTTACTACTAGATAAACATAACAAGCTTAACAGCAATTCAATCATTGGGGGCCGGGCGGCAAAAAGAGATTTCAACGCCTTTGAACTCAAAAAGATAGCAGACAAGGTCACGAAGGACATTAAAAACTACAGCAAAGAGAGAGCTTTTCCCTATTTAAAGGAAGACTATTTCACTACTTTTCCGAATCAGAATAGACAAAACACCTGGGGTCGATTCAGGAAGAACCAGCCAGTCACATTCTCAGAATCATCGGGTGGCTCTAGTGACTCAGACGGTCAACCAGGCCCAAGTAATTTTAACCATCAAGGCCAGCCTTTTTTAGACAGAGGAGGGAAAACCAAGAAAAGAGTTTGGCACCAATACTCAGGGGAACGCCAAACCAGAAACAAACACTACCAATGGGGGCCCCAATCATATTAGACCCTATAGACAACATGGAAACAATACCCATTTTTAATTTATCTAATCATGTGTTGTCATCTTCTGAAATCTCCTTATTAAGTAGAGGTTTGTCATTTGTGATTACTGAAAAACCAAACTATTTCAACCTAAAATCTGAGCTTTTTCAGTTTTTCAGGAAAATTCGCCTGAAACTCTTTTTCAAAAATCGAGAATTTAATACGCAGGAGTCGGTGACAGGGTTAAAGTTACCTTCCACTTTTTACCCCACAAACAGCATGATGCCTCCTGAATTATTCACTTTTGAGAAACTTATTCTACAAGAAGTTGACATTTGGAGAAAGAACAAACAATACATACCATACAATATCACTCTTCCAGAACGACAAGCCCTTAACAATTTGAAAAAAGATACCTCCATAATACTAAAACCCGCAGACAAGGGGGGGGGAATCGTTATCCAAGAAAGGACCGATTACGACACTGAGATAATAAAACAAATCTCTGAAGACAAACATTATAAAAAGCTTAATCGTAATCCCTTGTGTGAGATTAGAGAGAAGATTATATCTATCACTAAAGAAGGGCTAGATGAAGGCTTTATTACAAAAAAAGAATTTGATTTCTTGAACTCATCTAACCCTAGAACTCCGGTTCTATATACCCTCCCCAAGGTCCACAAGAGTATAACACACCCACCAGGCAGACCGATTTTGTCAGGCTGCGGTTCAATTTTGGAACCGATTGGTATATACATCGATTTTTTTTATTAGAGATTTTGTTCCTCTGCAGCAGAGCTATGTTCGTGACACCAAGCACATGATCAATTTAATTGAAGACTTACCATATAACAAAGATACCGATTGGCTGGGCACCCTTGACATATCCTCCTTATATACCAACATCCCCCAAAAAGATAGCATTTGCTGTATAAAAGAGTTACTTGACACTAGACCAAGACCTTTTAATGTGATAACTTCATTTATAATTTCATTATTGGAGATAGCACTCCAGAGAAACTATTTTGTCTCCAATGGGTAATTCTATGAACAATGTTGTCGCACTAGTATGGGTGCAATTTTTGCCCCAAATCTAGCGAACATCTATATGAACCATGTGGAAGGACTTTACGTCCTAAATGATCAAAATCCACACTATGCCAGCATTATTTGCTGTCATAGATACAAAGATGATATTTTTCTAATTTGGAGAGGTAGTGAGGAAGACTTTACCAAATTCACTTTGTATTTAAATACTGTCCAAACCCATCTTACCTTCACATCCACTCTACATAAAGACACTATTCCGTTCCTGGATTTAAATATCCTGGACGTAGATGATAAACTCATTACATCTCTCCATAGAAAACCAACGGAGAAAAATACACTGTTGTCATACAAGAGTCAACATCCAAGAGCATTGAGGGATGGGTTGCCATTTGGGCAATTTTTGAGAATCCGTCGTAATTGTGCACGACGAGAAGATTATATGAAAGAATCAGAAGTCTTAAAAAACAAACTGCTAATGAGAGGATATCGCAACAAACTAGTGAGAAGATCCCTAAAACGTACCTGGTATTGCCCACAAGAGGAACTATTACTTACTAGACCAAAAAAAGACATGAACAAAATCGTGTGTGTCACTACGTTTGGGGTCCATACCAATAAGATTCGTAAAACTATCACAAAAAATTGGAACATCATTAAAAGTATTGACCCTGATATATAAAAGAGCAAAACATTTGAAAGATCATTTGGTCAGGTCATCCACTGAAACAACTGCTCAGAAAAGTGGGACACTTGAATCCTCCTGGAACCTTCCTCCCATTCTTGGTCATCACCCATGTGGCACCTGTGTGATCTGCCCTTTAACATGTAAAACAACTAATTTTAAACATGGGGATTGTGATCATAAACTTGAGTTCTTTTTACATTGCAATACACAAAATGTTGTGTACTGCATATGGTGTCCATACGGCTTACCCTACATTGGACAGACTCAACAACTGATAAAAGCCAGAATAGGGCAACATCGCAGCCGCATAAGAAAATCGGTTTTGACAGCACCTCTTTTTGCCCACTTCAAAGAATTCAATCACTCTGCAGATGAGATGAGGTGGCAAGTCATAGATATTGCAACACTACCAGAAAGAGGGGGCGATATTGCCCAGGCTTGTCTACAACAGAGACACGCTCCTAGCCATAAACATCGTACATCCCTGTAAGGACGGCAATATCTGGGAACCCGGGACCAAACACCTTCCTATGCCTTCCCACTGCCCCAAGTGCCTGTCACCATTGCTCAAACCTCTCTGGCTACCAATTGCTCAACTAAGAGACCAGTATTCCTGCTCTACAACCAACTACCCCCTGGCAAAATGCCTCCTCCTCAATACGAGGTCCCTTGTTAAGCACAGCTCAGAAGTTGCCGAGTACATTCAGGATACCGGCATAAAAATTGCATTTATCACGGAAGCCTGGACCGATGCAGCATCAGGTCCAGATATAGTGAAAGCCACCCCTCAGGACTTTATCTGCTACACCCAAAATAGGGATAAGAGGAGAGGGGGCGGCGTTGGGCAGCTACGAATCTCAACCCTTTGTACTTCCCTGTGGAGTCCCCCAGGGCTCCTCGTTGAGCCCAACCCTTTTTAATGTATATGTGTCCACCCTTGCCCCGGTGATTCGATCGTTCGGCTTTCAACTCACGGCCTACGCCGACGACACTCAGATTGTGGTGTCCCTCCTTCCCGGCAACACAGAAAACACCGCCGATAGATTCAGAAACTGCATGCTTGAAGTTGGCCGCTGGATGGCACAAAGCTGCCTTAAACTGAATTCCTCAAAGACCGAGGTTCTGCTCTTTGGTGACAGAGACAACTTTTGGTCCCCGAGATGGTGGCCAGACGAAATGGGACCTCTCCCAGAACCGGTGGACAAAGTGAAAAATCTCGGTACACTGGTGGACACCACCCTGACCTTTAAATCCCAGGTGAGTGCCCTCTCCTCTTCCCTTCACTTCATACTCAAAACCATCAGGAACATTTTACCCTACCTTGATAAGAAACACAGGAAAACAATAGTCACTGGTCTAGTGCTCTCACGCCTAGACTATTGCAACAGTCTGATGCTAAATGCCCAGCAGAGCATACTGAATAAACTCCAACTTCTGCAAAATGCAGCCGCCCGCCTAATCACTGACACACCCAAATTTGCCTCGGTATCTCAGGAGCTGGTTAAGCTACATTGGCTGCCGATTCGTAAAAGAATCACTTTCAAGGCAGTATGCATGGTCTTCAAGGCCCTCCATGACTCGGGACCTAGGCACTTGAAATCTCTGTTCTGCTGGCATAAACCAGCAAGAACTTTGAGGTCAGGACAACTGGCTCTGGTTAAGGTCCCCAGAATTAAAAAAGCTCGCTGGGGAGGCAGGAGCTTTTCTCTTGGGGCGGCTGAGGCCTGGAATAAACTTCCACTTGCGCTCAGACAGACCCAGAATCTGATGGCCTTTAGAAGAGGTCTAAAAACATGGCTCTTCACTCAGTAAGCACGCTCCGTCATACCAGTCTATCTTTCTAGGGCCAGGACACCTCCCGGTATTAGAGCGCTCTATAAATATGCAAAATAAATAAATAAAATAAATATTACAACGTCGTGAGTGTCACTGGATAGATAAAATCAATTCTATAAATGAAGGGTTGAACTCCGCTGATGAATGGAGGGGTTTTGTTTCTACCTTGACTTAAAAACATACATGTCAATAACGTTATGTTCCTGTAAATTTTGAATTTGCTATGCTATGTATCACTTTGATGAGTTTTCCATCTATATGTACTGTATGGCTCTTTTTCAAACATAGGGTCATGTTTTTCCTGCATCCTGTATAATATATATACTATGGAAAAATATGTATATATAGTTGTTGATAAGTAGGGATATACAAAGCTCTCGAGTTTATGTGGATATTGAATAACTGTGACCCAATATACATACTTTTGCAACACTATACTTTATCAATATGAGACGATGGTTCCATTGTCCATATATGACGTTATCAAATTAGGATTTGACAGTACCCGTACATGCTCCTAATATATTATGTCAATTTTCGCAATTTTGATTGCAAATATATACACTGTTCAATTGGACCCGTAAATAATATATTCGAGTCCCATTGTGTTCGTTAGAATTATACATTGAAATTGTTTATACGTGCGCAATACTCTATTGCATAGTTCGTACATGACCACATTGCGATATACCATCTATATGTAAGGTCACGTACTAGAATTAGTAAACAAACACCCTCGAGTCCTTCCTTTACCGTGATTACGTATACACGTCGCGCACCACGTTATAACCGTGATCACGTGACACGGCCGAACACAAACATTGCATCTAACGAACTATTGGAGACAGCGATTGAGCTGTATTACTAAAGCGCGCAGGTATGTAGACGATCACTACTACATATGATAACTTTGTGGCACTATTTATAATCGATTACCCTATTGAGACATCGTCTTTTTGGCCACAGATAATCCCTGAATATCCTGCGCAGAGACGGCACTAACCACCATAATCTGAATAGGATGCGTTACCAGCTGTTATACACAGTGGTAAGTCGAGCGACTGCGTTAGTCCAACTGTGCTCTATACCAATTACATTTCCATGTATGTGGCTAACCTTTTATCTCGTTTTGTTTGCTCATTTCTCGACAGTGCCCGGCTGGGTTCACTGCAAGAAAATTTATTTTACTTCCTCACTTGTCGGTTATAAGTTGGAACACACCCCATTGCAAGGTAACTTTTCACTCTTTTCCCGTGAATATACTATTCATGGCGGCCATACATAGAGTTACATTTTCACATTACTTTTTGTAGACGTCCCTCACTGTCCAGTCCTGACGAGACCCTCACCTTAAGGGTCGAAACGCCGTAGACGCACTAGGAAACGAACCAGACTAATACAGCACCTATGATTGTATAGCTGCTGCCCAACAATTGGTTGAAATAATTGCTTTAAGTCCAGTTTCCTTCTCTTGTAAATAGTCACAGCTGAAACTTGTACAGCCCACTTTAATTATATATGTTTTTTTGTTTTGCTCACAACATCACATGGGACACTTTGCACTTTGTATAATATATGTATGTCACAGAAAAATTACAGCATTATTTGTTTGCATTTGAAATACAACAAAATGTTTTAAACTGGTACAATTGTGTTTCTCTCTTTTTGCCGCCCCGCCCCCAATGATTGAATTGCTATTAAGCTTGTTATGTTTATCTAGTAGTAAGATAAATAATATGCCACAGGAACCACTGTTTTTCTGGATAATCGCATCACCCTGGTTCCGTTGTGAGTAGGGTCTCCCTTGTTTCTCTTTTCGCGATAGCAGAAAGCAGGCAGAGGCGCTAGCACACTGGGCACAAAACTGGGGCATGTCTGATGCGTGGAGAATTAAACACGCGGACCATAGGGAGTACACATTATACTCGCCGCCACACAAGTTACATACTAGAATAGACCGCTTTTTCTGCTCTAACACATTACTGGAGTCCATTGATTCCGCCATACATATGGGAAAGACGCTATCCGATCACAACCCAGTAGAACTAAAAATGCAATGGGGAAGGGTCTCCAGTGCGATACCAACTTGGCATCTACCGCGGGAGGTACTCGAGGATCCGGTTTTTCGGTCAACAATATTGGACGCCATAACCACATTCTTCCACGAAAACAGCTAGCTCCCGACAAATAGAATGGGACGCCTTCAAAGCGACTATACGGGGAGCGGCCATGGGCACGAAAGTAGGCATCTGGCGGACTGTAGAGGAGAAACTCACAGAGGTGGAGGGCAGACTAGCGATGCTAGAAAGCGAGGCTGTGGGCACGAATAACTGACTTACACAGCTTCAGGAGGCCCATGTACAGCATGAAGAGTTACTAGAGGAATTAAGGGTAATTGACCATAGGGAATATACAACTAGACAGCACACCCAAGCCGATAGGTCGGGCCATTGCTAGCACGAATGGTGCGAAATGCACCCATGTGCGCCCCTATAGTAGAGGTCAATGATCAGGCTGGGAACATAATAGAGACACAATTAGACATCAATACCACTTTTAAGGACTACTACACGCAGCTGTATGGACCACATCCACCGATGACGGCCTTGACTTTCAAGTCCTTTACGACAGAATTACCCAGCCCACAACTTACACCTGCACAGCGAGATGATCTAGCACGACCCATTACGACCACAGAAATTAGACAGGCAATTAAAACATTGCAGAGGAATAAATCCCCTGGGACTGACGGCCTACCGGCCGAGTTCTATGTAGCATATGTCGACTTACTGGCCCCACAGCTGCATCTCCTATACCGAGAATCAATGGAGTCAAGTGCCCTACCACCCACGACCCTGCAGGCACTGATAGTCTCCCTGATTAAAACCTGGTAGAGACGGTTCACAACTGGCGAGCTACAGACCGTTGTCGCTACTAAACACGGACTACAACATTCTTAGTAAGATATTAGCAGTAAGACTGAACCAATATATCCCGGAGCTCGTACATGCAGACCAGTGTGGCTTCGTACCTGGTCGGAGCACTGCGCTCAATCTAAGGAGACTGAGCCAGATAATGCTCCACAAGGATGCAAGGAGTGGGACAGAGGGATGTATCTCTCTGGACTTAAAGCAGGCATTTGATTCCCTGAGATGGGGCTATATGTTTGCAGCCCTGACAAGATTTGGCATACCACCTGCATACCTGGCATGGGTGAATCTCTTATATCTGCTTACGACGGCCTTGTCCGCGCTAACAAATGTATATCAGGACAGTTTACGATAGCTAGAGGCACACGGCAGGGCTGCCTGTTGTCGCCCCTGCTGTTCATACTGGCCTTGGAGCCTTTACTGCACAAACTTCGAACCCTAGCCGCACCACGGGGGATACTGCGCAATTCCGTGCCACACATAGTATCGGCCTATACGGATGATTTAATATTATACATGACAGGCTGCCTTGCTCCCATACCTGAAATCTTTGAACCTTTACGAGCAATATCAGGCCTTGCTATAAATGAAACTAAATCATACGGCTACTACTTTGAAGATAATTCAAGTGATACCCAGTTGCAGTTCATAGGTTTTCAGATGGCGCCCACGACATTTAAATACCTAGGGATACCATGCACTTCATGATGTTTTGCGGTCATTTCATAGAGGAGAGGAGAAAGTTTCTTGTCCCTGTTCTTAAAAAGGCAGGGTTTTTGCAAGTTAGGCCAGCACTCCTTTATCTGCAGCTACTAAATAACCATAGTGTCATCTTCCATGTAGCCAGTTACTTGGTGGGTGCTGTGCGTTCAAAGAATAGGCTCATGGGAAACGCGAGATTGACTATATCCTTATGAAGTTTGCATCTTGTTATATAAAGGATACCGTGTATTGGGAGTAAGGACAACGGAGGAGAGATCAATTTATATTGTGATAAATGTTCATTTTACGAAACTAGTGATGTATTTTTAAATTTTACTCTTTTTCTTGCTTTTAACATGATTGTCTTTTTTAAAAAACCACTAAAGTATATTTTAAATCTTGAATGATGTGTATTTTGTTTTGTATGAATTATTGATATTGTATATTTATTGTACCGCGCCTTTTTTATATTGATTTATCGAAATAAAGTATTTTGACTGACTGACTGACTACCTAGGGATACAAATATAGCGTGACACGCAAGACCTCCTAGACGGCAATCTGGGTAGGGCGCTTGCAACCCTAAAAACACAAGTACAGTTTTGGAATACCTTGCCATTGTTAATAGCAGGAAGAGTGGTAATTACTAAGATGGTGGTCCTGCCCCGAATGATATACTTCTTTACGAACATCCCGCTCCTTGTACCAACGGGCTCCTTTAAATTGCTGAACACATTGCTGACAGAACTGTTGTGGGGATCGGGAAGACGACGTATAAGTCTCGCTAAGTTACAATTGCCAACATCTCAAGGCGGTATGGGGGTCACAGACATGACCGCATATAGCTACGCCTGTCAACTCCAATGGCTGGCCTACTGGCTAGCGGGCCGTAATCTCCACGAGCTGGGCAAATCCACGACCGATAGGGATCGCAGCATCATACATCGCCTACTGCTACCGAACGCACGGTTACCCAGACCAAGGCCACACCTATTACGTCTTGCAATCAGGTGCTGGAAGAAAGCTGTCAAATATGCGAGTGCGACGACCTCTTACACACCCACAATACCCTTGCTGGGCCTCCCCCTTGGGACAGGGACACTGACGGAGCGTGAGCTCCGAACATGGCATGACGCTGGGGTTCTGCAGATAGGCAACTTTTTTGCAGACGGTAATCTCATGTCACACATGGACTTCACACGAGCACACCAGACCCCTGAAGCATTGTTTTTAATGCATGCACGAGTGTCACACTACATTACCACGACTTGGGCACGGGACGGCACAGAGCCGCCTACGAGCCCACTACTCACAATGCAATATCTAATGGGGACTAGCAGCCACTTGACGAAATGGTTGACGTATGGCATATGGATAGGAAGGGCGATCTCCCTACAATCCAACCGAGAGCGCTGGGAACAAGATATAGGACGGACGCTCAGAGATAAGGAATGGGGGAAGGTATTGAAATTCCCCAAAAAGGTGTCACGAAACCCTAAATTTAAATTCATTCAACTAATGATTATGCATAGGGCGTACCTTACCCCCCCCACCGACTGCACATTATGTTTCCGGAAGCAGTGGACACATGCCCTCGTTGCCTGATTGCGGACGCTGGCCTCCTTCACATGTTGTGGGACTTCCCCAGACTGGGTTATTACTGGGGGACAATACACAAGGCGTTGACAGCGATTGCGCCCACAAGGCCTTCCTCCTCCCTGACATACTGTATTCTAGGTCTGGGCCCCACTGACAAGAGGAAAAGCACCAACACGCGTTTCGTAGATATGGCCCTCCTCTTGGCTAAAAGAATGATAACGATGAGGTGGAAATCCACTAGGCCGCCTGACCCTGGTGACTGGCATGGGGAAGTGCTGCGCTGGGGGAGGACGGAAGGGGCTGAGCTGCAGAGGGAGGAGCGCAGAAGCCTCCAAAAAACGCCCATCTCAATGGAATGGCAAGCCATACTCATAGAATTTGAAGCATGTGATGTCACGATATTGGCATAGGCAAATGTAGCTGATATGTTGGTTATGATGTTTAACGAATATACGGCCTGGGACCCCCCCCCCCCCCTCCCCCCTCCCTTCTTTTTTTCTTTTCTTTTTCCTCACACCCCTATCCCCCCTCCTCCCTCCTCCGTCTCTCTCTTCCTCCCCCCTCTCCCCCAGCCCTTCCCTCCTATGATTGAAATGGAAGCACATCGAAAGGTGCAGTGGTTGTCAAACTTAGAGGAAGTTAATATTGAAGACGTGAGTGTCGGAGATAGGAGGAACAGAGGATATACCTGTAGTGTGTAGCAATGATCCAGTGCAATGAGACACACACGAACGAGTTGAATCAGTGCAAGGGAAGTTGTGGGAGGGGGGTTTAAGAATTATAAGGAATGTTATGAAAAAGACAGCTGCAATGCTATGTACACTCAGACTTATATGCACAGATAAGATTGTATTGAAAGTCATGTTGAAATCATAATCTGTAATGCCAGAATAATTATTGCAGATAATAAAAAAAAAATGACATATCTTGGGTCCGGCCTAGTTACTGTAAACCCTTGTGTCTTGTTCAGGAAACTATCTTGACAGGTATTCGTGCCTGTGGACCAGATTAACCATTGTTTCCATTCAGGATTAGTTCTGTTTTGTTGTAAAATATAATTTATGTCTACCTCCTCATCTGTAGTTCTAGTACTATCAGGTGTGGTCTTAGGTATGGATGGTTTGTTTAAATCTTTTATCTAAGACAAGATTTCTGTTGAACAGTTTCATTTAAGAACATTATATGTTCTGGGATGATGCAGGCTCTGAATAATGCTTCTAACCCTTGTACCTGCCAGTCTTTTGTGACCCAGACAGTTTTTGTCTCAATGTTGTCTTTCCAAAAGTCAAAGCCTATAGTCGACAAGTGAGCATAAAAGGCCGCAGAATAAATTTGCTTAGTATTGGTTAACATACTTTTCATGCCTGTCTTATTAACATTTTTAAAGTAAATGGTTTCTGGATTTGTGACATTAAAACCTGAAAAGTATGGACATTTTTCATAAAATGTTTTTGAGCTACCTTTTGGTGGCGTTGGACAATGTTCCCATTGATTAGAAGTTAAAACATTTCTAGGGTTTGCAGATTTGTGCAAATAATGATGACAAAAATGATTAAAACAATACATTTCATTGTAATTTGATGAACCATCTAAGTATTCATGTTTTGCAAATTTTACTGACATTTCTAAGTCTGCCATCATGTTATTAACAGTCTTAACGTCCCAATCATCAGAAAACATACTCGGTGAAACAAAATCACTCAAGGAAACTTTAAATTGGTGTGGAATCTTCAGCAGCTCGACAGGGCCATAAATGTCATAATCAGTTCTATTCCAAGCTATACCACCAGGTAGTGGAACGGCTGTGATGTTTACTGATGACAGGTCTCTTTGTTCACGATGAGATGATTTGTGTGGCTTCAGGAGTAAGTTGATGTTCTTACTTGCTGAGTCCATTTTACTATATTTTCCATCTATCAACTTTCCCCAACTTAAAACAAGAATGAACCATAGTAGGAGAAAAAGTAAACCTAACACAATCCAAAATCCTGTCTATGGTGATACCAGATATGTATTTGTAAGCTGGTGAAAAAGTTCTGTTACTTGTTTCTTGAATGTTTTGTTTGTTGGCGTTGTTTCAGGCTCACTCTGATCCTCAGAAAAGGTATCGAAGTTGATGAAATAGCCAGAGGCAGTTCTGTCAATGGTTGGTATTGCATCCGGATTGTTTGAAATCGCTGGAGCTGCTTGCTCCCTTGACATGTTAGTCTAGTCAGGTGCTACATCATTGCAGACAGGAGTTTCTTGACAAACTGTTATTTGGGTTTCAAGAGGCTCAAGTTCCATGGCTTTGTTGCATAGTTCTTCTTTTCTCACTGCAGATTCTTCAAAGGTGATGAGTCTTTCAGTTTGAACCTCTTGGATTGTAGCAAGATTTGGTCATCTGCTACATCTTTGGAGTCCACTGGGCCTACTACTTATTATCGGCCACATAGTGTGGTTTTATCAGGTCAATTGATACGGCAGTAACACTGTTCTTGATTCGTGGACTGCTAGTACAGGTACTGGTTTTCTGTAAGAAGGCCCAAATTCCTTCTTATCCGTTATTTTCTCTCTGACCAGATCCCCAATCTTGGGAATCCAGACAGGTCTTGCTGGCACAGGTGGTTTTTCTTCAGTGGTCGTTGGCTTTTGTATGGTGTTGCTTAGACTTCCTCTTGTTTCATTTAAGTCCTGTAAAACAGCCAAACGGTCTTTGATATCAAATTGTTTTTGTTCTACCACTAAAGTATGACGGTCGAGGTCTTCGAACATAATTCTAGAACCAAAAAGGATTTCATATGGAGTGATTCCACCCAGAGAATTTCTTGGCAGGTTACTAAGACCACGTTGGACATTTATTAGATGACCCACCCATCACCCGAACCTAATACCCTTGCTGTTATAGATTGCTTTATGTCACGTTTTTTTCTTTCCACAACCGAATTTCCCTCAGGAAGGAATGGACTTGAGTACCGCAATACAACGCCCAAGCTGGCCATGGACTCCTTGTAGGTCCGAGAGCTAAAAGCAAGACCCTGGTCAGAATGTAGTGTGCCGATTGCGTATGTGCTGATAAGACTCTCAAATCTTTTATAACAGTTCAGCTGAGGCCACATCCAAATGAATCTTGAGCATGAATCCACTGCGACCATGATATATTTATAGTTGCCATCCCTATGCAAGGGACCGCAGTGGTCCAGATAAACACATGCTAATTGTTTATCTGAAATTAGAAGGGGCGTCTGCGCGGGATGTTTCACTGTTGAATCTTTTATTTTCTGGCAGATTTCACATTCCAAAACATAGTTTCTGGTTTGTTTCCTCATGCGTGGCCAGCAGTATCTCTGTTTTAATAATGAAACTGTGGCGGAAACACCTGCGTGTGCAGAGGTGAGCCCTTCATGTGCTGCTAAGATTAGTCCCAACCTGTGTTCCATGTTTGGGATTACTCTATCCCCCACTCCAGGGATTCGAGTAAACGGAACATTATTTGCATCAGTTATATATGAGTACTTGAGTGGAAAGCCTTTTGGTTATGTTTTACCACTATCTTTTATTGAAGCAGTGACAGCTTGCATTATTTTGCTGTCTATTTTCATTTTTTGAACGAGTGATTGCAGCTATGCAAGTAGTTTGCACAGCTGCCTTCGCGGCTTCATCAGCCAATGAATTCCCTTCAATGTGAACGCCATCACGCTGATGACTCAGTGTATGGATCATGTGAGTCTTTTGTAGTTCTTTCTGTAAAAGAACTACTTGTTGACAAAGCATTTTATGTTTGATTGTGCCATCTTTTGCGTCTTTAAAACCAATTCGAACCCAGTTCTGCAAATATTCATTGTAAGACTGGACGCAGTAATACGAATCGCACACTATGAGTGTGGCGAATTCGCGATCGGTATTTTCAAGCGCCATCTTGAAAGCCTGTAGTTCAGTTCGCTGAGCTGTCCAGTCTCCGAGAGATTGAGTTTTTGTGACCATAGGTCTGAATTTACCATCGCGCCAGCGACCTTTAACAATCGCACACGCAGCACTATTAGCTTGTTTACCCCCAATTGCGGGCTGTGCTGATCCGTCTGTATAAATTATACATCCGAAATGTTCTAGAGGCAGAATCTCAGTGGGCAGAGGACATTCTTGTTCGTATTGGAGAAATTCTTGAGTCTTCAAGTAGGGGTCAAAAACATATTCAACGTCTGTTACAGCAAGAGAAATAACCCATTGTATCCATCTCGGATGTAGCGCTTTTGCATTCGGAATGCTTGCCTTTGTCACTGCCTCTAAGGCAGGTACAGGAGTAACAACTTTTATGCGTTTACCCTGTGCGAGGGCTCTCTCTTTTGCTACTGCTGTTTGAACCGCTGTCATAATTTTTTCTGTTGAAGTGAATTTCATTTAATCTTGTATGTACAAGTGTGCTTTGTAAGCTATTGGTACCTTTTTACCTTCATTAAAGGTTAGGTATGTGAATCCGCATCTCCCTGGGATGATTCGGATTACAAGGTTGCGTTTGTTTACGCGTGTCTGTAAATGTGTTGTTGCTAACATGTCAGTTTGCACTGAACGCAAAATTTCGGTGTGTATTTTAGTCCAATTAGTAGGTTTGAAATCAGGTTTGATTAATTTGCAGAGAGGTTTAACCTTTTCTTCGTAATTTAGAATGTAAGTTCTTGCAAAATTCAAGAATCCTAGAACTGACTGTAAGTGTTTCAGCGTTTTTGGAGGTTGGAGCAGCGCACATTTTTCTAAAAAGTTTGCTGCCAGGCTTTTGCTTTCACTTGAAAGTTCGTATCCCAAGAATAGGACGTTCAGGTGGGCAGTTCTTGATTTCTTAAAATTGAATTTGTACCCTTCAGAGGCGAATCCAAGTATTATTGTTTACCCTGTTCAAGTGCCTGTCCAAATCATCATCTGTAAGATAGATGTCATAGACATACGATAATGCCTCATCATACGTTTGTAGTAACTCTGTTACTCTGGCTGAAAATAACCCTGGACTGTACTTGAATCCCTGGGGGAGATGACAAAAGTGTCGTTGTGTCCACATTATTGGGAAAGAGGTCAAGTACCTGCTTTCAGGTGCCATGTTTTGACAGAAGAAACCGTTTGAAATATCTAATGTGGGTTTTATATTTTTTGCGCACAATGTTATTCATCAGTGCTGCACTGTGTGCATTTTGTACTGCAAAGGTTTTGCAACAGAAATTTAAATGTCTGTAGTCCAAAACTAGACGATATGTATTGTCTGGTTTGGAGACAGGAAACAAAGGATTGTTCATGGACGAGGTGCATGTTTCAATCACCCCTTGGTATTCAAGTTGATCTAGGATCTCCCTGACCTGTTTTTTAGATTCTTGTTTAACCGGATACTGCTTCTGAGCAGTTGGTTGATTTTTTTAACTGGATCTTATGGGGAGGAGAATCCTCATCCCATCCCACATGTTTTTTATATGATGCTGGTGCCTGGGCCACAGCCCATTTTCTGGCATAGGTGTAGGAATATGATTTGAGAAGGCTGGCATAATGATCTCTTTGCCATGTGGGCACTCCCTGACAAATTCAGGTGGCCAGTCTTTTTCAGCCAGAAGGATGTCATAACCCTTAGATAGTTTTTCCAAAAGAGTGCTTTTATTTTCCTAGTTATTTCCCCCTCTATTCGGAGTGTTACTTCATATAACTTATGTGGTACACTAACTCTAGTATCTGCAGTTTCAACCTGAATGCATTCATTCAGGTCCACTGCCTCCAGATGATCTTGCGAGCTATGGTAACCTCTGCTGCTCTGTCCAGCATTGTCTGGGCCCACTCCCCGTTCTTGAGTTGTGTCCTCAAGATCCTCAGCGTGTCTGATTTTAAGACTTGCTACCTTCTTTTTGGAAAATATAGTTTTCTTATTTTTCGGAACATGTTGATTGTCTTTGGACTTTACGCGTTCTTCCTTGGGTTCTGATTGTCCTCTTCATTCGGATTTCTTCGAGGAAGTCTGAAAGGTATGAGAGGAACGTGTATCATTATCTTGATATCTATCAGGTTTTCTTAAACTATCCCTATTTCTTAGGTTATACCTTTTTTCAGAGGGCTCCTTTTGAGGAGACCTTCCTCTGGATTGAGAACGCTTCTCTTTAGGAAGTGTCTGTCTAGTATTTTCCCGCTTCTTTTCAGGAGTAGTGAGTGTGTTTTTGATAAAAACTTTTTCAGGATTTTCTGTGAGTTCGGGCTTTACTGGTTTGCCTTCCAAACTATCTCTTCCTAGTTCTTCATATGATTTTTCTAGTATTCTGGCCAGTTTATATGGTTGCTCAGTTACATCAAGTTCTTTTAGTTTTTGGCAGATTGCCACGGATGGTGCTTCCCCTTTAATATTAGCTAATATTATAGCTGAGACCTGTTTGAAATATTTCAGTAACTTCATACCGAGATTTAAAGCAGGCTCTGCTCCGTATTCATTTTGAATCTGTTTCAGGACGTCTGGTAATACCGCCATAGACGGTACACCATGAGTTTTTGTGTAGATTGCAGCAATGACTGTACCCCAAGTGTCACAGTCCTCCAGGTGTGGTGCAATCCCCATTGGTAAACAGATTGTTAGAATCCTGTGTTTCTCATGAGGTGTACTATTAGGAAATACTGCCTCTATCTGAGTAATTCTTTTAGCTAACCAGAATGGAATTTGTTCCCTTTTTGTGGGTAATTTACCAATGACTTATTGTATGGTCTGTGGTGTTATTTTGTTTGTGTTCCCCTAATAAGGGGTGTGCTGTGGAATTCTTATAGCCAGTTGGACTGTTAGAGTCCGCATGACATATTGTACCAATTGTCTATGGATTTTAATTAATTGTTTTAGCTGAGCTAATAGTTCTGGACCTGTCATTTGTCCAATGGCAGATTGTGGTGTAAAGCTGGCTAGTACCGGCCATGTTGCTCCTGGTCTACCTAGTGGACCGAGCCTGGGAATGTGATTTTTATGTTGTAGGGCGCCTTTAAACCAGAGCTGATTCTCTTGGTAAGTTAGTGGAATTTCAATGTCCTTAAAAGGAACGTATTCCGCTGGATGTTCCTCTATTTTATAGAAGTGGAACACATGTGTTGTTGGATTTGCTTGTGGAAAGATAATCCATGAATAGAATATTTCTGTCTGACGATATTCATGTGCCTCTATGACAAATATAACCCTACCACCTCTCGGTGATAGGCCATTTTTTATTTGCTTTATAGCTATTGTTTTCCTTATGTTTTCTGGGATGATTATAGCATCCACATTGTCAAAAACCTGTAATGTCAAGACCTGGTTGGTTTGCATTTACTGCATCGCTACTGTTTTCTTCGTCACTATTCGACATTTTGTTGAAGTCTTGCAGAGCAAGTTTCAAGGAAATAAAGATAAGGCGCACAATATTTTGGAACACTGTATCCTTCAACGTTGAACAAACCAAAAACTAATAAATTGGATTTTCGTCCTACTCAGTTATGGCGGATATTTTATCCTTTAACCCACTCCAGATGTCTATTGGAGTATTTTACGGGATAAAGGGGTCTCTGTGAAAAGCACAACTGAGTTACTCTAGTATCTAGCATTAGATTAGTGCCTTACCAAACGTTGGGCGCCAGGTAGTGTGTTCCTATATTCCCAAAAGGCTCTGCGCATTGGAATAATATATCCTATAGATGTGACGTAGGACTTATGTCTACTAGGTCGCTATCAAATATATTAGACTTAATTGTGAGTGCCAGCTAGCTCAGAGATCACTAGAAGCTTTCTCAAATTCACAAGAAGGGATTTTGTTTCTGACAACCGCATAAACAAGACAACTTTGTTTACCCAAGAATAAACTGATCTTTCACAGTCGTGGAAACAATAGATAGATATTTTACTCAGTGATTCGTGCATGCTTTGTTTCACCAGAGGTGCTGAGAAATAGAGAGACGGGCGTTTTCAATAAAAGTATTTATTGAACAGTCTTCTTTCTCATGCACAAGAAATTAACTGCTACAATCGTAATACTGGTTGCAAAGAATAATGCGTACAATAAGAAGAGTAGAATAGTAGAATAAAATAATACTATAAGAGCATTGTATGGTTCCTAGACCATAGATAAATACAAACATAAATTACAAAGGTTAAACAGTACTCAACTGGTGCTTCTAAAATACACCTAACCCGATGTACCAAACCTAAGTCTAGTACGAGGGAAGAAGTAAGCGATGTGTAGCATAAATTTAGTATTCTTTGCCAATAATCTATCCAAGATTTCTCTTAGGGCCTAATCAGCTCCGTACCTTGGTTTTAGAATGAAGGAGGTCAATCTCAGGACTCGATTTCCCCACAACCCACAAGGGTAGCTTGGAAACACTGGAGCTGGATTTCTCGGCAAGAGAAAAGACAGCGTCTCTCTCAGTGCATCTGCTGGAGGGTCGGCTTCCTTCGGCACTTGCTGTAGAGGATGCGTTGGGCAAGTAGATAGTCGAACTGCTCCAAACCACAGTGTGCTTGCTAAGGCAAGTGTGGGAATATTTATACTTTGAAGGTGCTGAGTTTGACGTAAAGGTTGACATAATAACGTCATCAAAAAGTCTCAGTTCTTTGAAAACTCCATGAGTTCTGGAATAAATCAATATTCAAGCAAGGGGAAGTCCCTAACTGCTGAAGCCGAGTTTTACAAGAAATCGTTGTGGATTTTCAGAACTAGTGGAAGTAGCCATGTCGTATTTGGACTGCATGAGCTATGTCTAAATATGGTTATGATTTCTATGCCTATATAAGGATATGGTGATTTATACCTATATAAGGGAATGAATCGGGAAAATTACACTAGCCTCTCTCCGGCAGGGATCAATCCCAGACTCTCTGAAAGCATGTCAAGTTCTTCCCATTCTGAAAAAGCCATCGCTGGATCCAGCCTCCCCAGACAATTTCAGACAGATTTCCAACAATCCTCTCTTAGCTAAAGTGCTGGAGAAGTGTGTGCAACTGCAGCTAAGTCACCACATCAACAACTTCCACCTACTCGATGACTGCCAATCTGGTTTCCGACTTGGACACAGCACTGAAACCACCATTCTCCACATCGTCGATGATGCCCTACAAGCCTTTGACCAAGACAAAACCTGTCTCCTAATCCTCTTAAATCTATCCTCAGCCTTCGACACGGTCGCCCAAGTGAAGCTACTTGAACTCCTCAAACTTAGGATGGGATTAGATGGCCCTGCCCTTGACTGGTTTAGATCCTTCCTCCAAAACTGGTCTCAGAGATTCCTAATCAATGGTAACCTGTCCGCTCCCTCCTTGGTCACTTGGTTCCTCCACCCTTTTCAACCTTTATTTAGAACCCCTTACCGAAGTCCTTCGCACCGCAAATATCTCCTACCATTTGTACGCTGACGACACGCAGATCTACATAAAATTCTCATCTCTCAATTAGATTCTCTCCCTGAATGAGGCCCTGAAGCTGACTGTCCAATGGCTTTCCCCCAACCAACTTAAACTCAATGCAAAGAAAACTGAGTTCCTTCTAATCTCCCCGCCAAACAGCAACTCTGAGATCCAAGCCATCACAGCCTTAAATTGTCCCCAGACCATTGTGGACTCGGCCAAATCTCAGGGAATAACCTTGGATTACAACCTAAACATGCGATACCATATCAACTCAATGGCCAAATCTGCCAGATTCCACCTGAGCTACCTATGGAAACTGAAACCCTTTCTTGACGCTCCCGACGTAAAACTTGCAGTCCAAGAACTAGTCCTCTCTAGGCTGGAAAATAGCTGCTCCACCGTCTCTGGTCTACCGAAGATCTCCCTAGCACCCTTGAAAGCCTGCCTGAATGCAGCCGCCAGGCTACTCACCGGCACTAGGAAATTTGATCACATCACTCCTCATCTGAAAGCGTTGAAAGCTTCCTTTCGAGGCCAGAATTCAACTCAAGCTGGCATGCATCACGCACAAGGCCCTACACTCAAACTCCCCTGCGTATCTTACACAGAAACATGTGATATCCGGAGGTAGCAGAATCTCACGATTGGCCAATGCCCTCCATCTCCAGCCTGCATGCTTTCGGAAATAAACAACCTATAATCGGGCGTTCACTGCGGCTACACCAAGAATATGGAACTCCTTCCCACCCGCCATCCGAAGAATCCCCTCTCTGGCACGCTTCAAAAAGGAGGCTAAATCCTTCCTCATGGGTAAATTCCTCGGCTAACTCCGTCCCACAACCACCTCAGAGACTATTACCATCCTCCTACGACCTCGCCCCACCAAGAAACCGGGGGCCTATCTTCAGCAACTGTAATATTGACTATCCTTGTATACTCCTATGCCTCTTGTAATCAGCACCCCCCCATCTAATGTACAGTATACTCTTGTTTTATCATGCCTCTTGTATGACTCTTTGACTCTGTAAAGTGCTCTGATACCTAACGGGTCAAGTTTGCGCTCTATAAAACACTAAAATAAATAAATACATAAATTTGGCCAGAACATATGCTAAGCTCAGGCAAGGACACAATCTCCTAGCCTCAGTTGCTCAGGACTCCACACACAAAATCAGTGGCAGGGAAATCACAAAAAGATCGGAAGGCTTAGACATGGAATGTCAATAGCCTGGAGGAATAAAATAAAGCACATTAGTGCTCCAATATGTGCGGAGACACTCCCCTGACCTCGTACTTCTGCTGGAAACTCACCTCAGGGGTAATCATTACATGGCTTTAGATCAATTTGGGTATAAACTGCTGACCTACGTAGGCTACTACACATTTGAGGGACACAGGCATACTTGTCAAGAAAACTTTGCCCTTCACCCCACTCCACACATGACAAGACACCCAGGGTTATGTGGCTATCACAGGAACCTGAGAGGGACTTACCTTAAACCTCTGTACCCTCTATGAACCGTAGAGACTCAGCGTCTCGACCCTCCCTAAACTTAGTGCTCTACTTATGGAAATGCCCATAGGCACTCTTATACTTGGGGGAGATTTCAATGCGGTCAGGAACCCTGAGGTAGATAGATGAGCACTGCACCTATATGGGCTGATGCGGGGAAACTGCCGGCCTTTGTGTCAATGATGGGTCTGGTGGATCTGTGGAGGGAACATAACCCACAATTACAACAATATATGTAATTTGCTGCCACACAGGACTCATTCTCCCGTCTTGACCACCTTTCACACTCCATACCCAGGTGGGGGTTTTCAGAGCAGGTACACTATTCGCAGGGGATCACCAATTATTCACCAGTGGGAACTTTGCTAAGAGGGCCGATGTTTGATGCCTCATCGGTCCCCTGACTAGATCCTTTTGTTTCTCAGAGATACAGACATTAAAGAAAAGCTCAGCACAGCCACTGAGCTATATTTTCAGGAGAATCAAGGGACAGTAACCTAAGCCTGTATTATGAGAGCGGTGTTAAAGGAAGTTATCCAAGGACCGGCCCAGGCTCTCATAGGATGTAAGAAGAAAGACAACAAAAAAGTTCTGAGGTAGTAGAGAGGGACATAATGGCCATTAAGGCTAGAGTAGTGACCGGGGGTAGAGGGCCTGGCTGACCTGTGCCATCAGCTACATCTTCATCAACAGGCCCTGCGGACACACTCCTTTGCACTGGCAATGCAACGCCAGTTGTACGATGTAGGTGAAAAGGTCAACAAACTCCCTGCTTGGCTTGAAAAGAGACATAGGCCGTGGGTGTTGGGAGTCCTGGCTAGGGAGGGAGTTCCACAGACTACAGGCGAGGCAACAGCGGATACTTTTGCAACTTACTACGAGGATCTCTACACCTCCTTGAGTACCAGGAAAGGAACGGACTGTGAGAAACTGCTACATAATATTCCCCTGCCGACACGAGTGACGCAGTGGAAACCCTGGAAGCAGACCTGACGGAGGATAAATTGGCAAGCGCCATTCGGAGCCTACAGTGAGGCGAGGTTGTTGGGCCTAATGGTCTGCTCATTGAATTAAGTGGCTGATGGACAAAGCAGCTAAGCCTATGCTTGCTATGTTTCAGACTGTACCGACCCATGGCCAACGCATGGCTACGATTGTGGTCTTACACAAAAAGAGAAACCCTTGACTGACAGTGGTTCTTATCGGCCCACATCCTTACTAAATGTGGAGGCCATGGTGTTGGCTAAGACCCTGGCAACGTGCTTAAGTAAAGTCTTTACCACTATCGTACATCCGGATCAATATGGCTTATGCAGCACCGGGGTACTCACATTTAATTTGAGGAGACTCTATGACGTGCTTAACATGATTGGCCTGCGGCTGCGGGGCACAGATTAGGTGCGGTTGATGGCGTTGGATAGCATTGAGCAGCCGTACCTATTTGTTAGTTTCGCCAGGCTGAGCATGAGACCCACATTCTGTGGGTGGGTGAGACTTCTCTAACAGGCCCCTGTAGCTAGAGCCCTACAGAGGTGCCCCTCGCTTTGCGCTGGCAGTTGAGCCACCTGCAGCCTGGATTCACCAGGACCCACTGAGATGATGGGGTAAGAGCCACCAGCGGCTTGTTGCCCTGTATGTCGATGATGTCCTATTGTACAATATAAGACCCTATTTTTTGGTGGCCATGATATTGAATATCTGATTTTTTTCGTAGTTACTCTGGCTACCATATTAACTGGTCCAAATCCATAAATTTTCACTTGTTGGGCCGTTGCCACAGCTCCCTCCTGAATGCACAGCACCAGTGGTGACAGAGGGCTTCTGGTACCTCAGGATCTACGTCACCAGTGATCCGCACATGTTTATTCAGAGGAACTTGTTCCCCCAACAGGAGCGACTCCACAATGAATTGACACTAGCATACCCTTCCTTTGCCTCTAATATGACAGCCCACGCTCTAAAAATTGGATGGCCCTCCCATGCTTTCTATATGTGCTCCCAAAAAACACCCTACTCTATTCCAGTGGAATTCTTCAGTAAAATAGACTAAGAGCTCCATCTGCTCCTATGGAACTGCAGTGCACCATGCATCACACTAGGTAAATTACAGAAAGTGATATAAGATTGAGGGCTTGCAATCCCACCTGGCAGGAAGTACTATTGGACACCAGAGTTGCTGGTGGTAAATGAATGGGTTTCCTCTGATAGGTAGGAACCAGCCTATCTGGTTGACAGACATGCGATGGGGAGTGGGGAACAGGAGGCGATCCTATATAGCAAACGAGATTGCCATCACACATCAGGAGGGTTGTCCAGATCTGGAAGGAATGCTTGGGATGGAAGGACAGGCTCACAGCTCCAATTCCTTTATGGAATAGTGATCAGCTCCACTAGGTGGGCACCCAATGATGGGCTTTTCTCAGTGGGCAACAATGGGCATAGAACAGATGGGTGATGTATGTAGAGATTGGTCTCTGATAAGGTTTGAGTTCATCCGTCAGGTTACGAGATGGCAGAGACTGAAAATTATCGACACCTCCAACTAGGGCATGCACTGCGGGTGGATGTCCTCGAGGATGAAGATTTAGCAGACGCTTCGTCTTTGGGTGACCGTTTGCTCACTGAACCGATAATCAACAAAAGGGATCTCCTCTATCACGTGGGCCATAGGGATATTGTTTTTTTTACTAAGTTAACATAAGCATGCTGCAGCTTGTCTGTAACTTTGCACACATTACAACACACCTTTATTTTTGCAATACTTTCAATGCCTGCTTTCACATGAAAACTCATTGCTGGGTTTGTTCTCTGCTTGTTCCTGTGATTTTGACTGAACATTAGGTGCAAGGTGTAACAACAATGCCCCTTGTTATTTTGTTCTGGCCAGACCTTAGCCCTTCGACAAAACATACCAAAGCAGCTGTTGTTTGGTCAGTGTACTTGGGTTTTTAGTGGGGTACATGAATAGGTGACACACACTTGGAGAGGGACTGTTCCAGAGAGAAGAGCGAGACAGGACCTTTGATGTAGATCTACCATCTATAGGCTAAGGTATGGGGTGTGCTGACAAAGGCCAGAGATCTTGTATTATATAATATTTCTTCTTAGCAAGGGGAGAGAGGTTAGGCACTATAGTCCTTTCTCCATAGTCTTTTTATGATGACATCTCCCTTCATGATATATGAACTAACTGCCATGCTGCCTTTATTTGTACATGCATTTGTCTGCTTGTAGTGCACGTATACGGATGTTAGGGTACGTTAGTTAAAATAAACATTTTAAACTGTTTCACGTTTCTGTCAGATCTTAATGTGGACAAGTACAAGAGTGGGTGAAAGGGTGTGTCTTGTTACCGCGATTCCTGAGAGATCCGGGAGTGTTGTGTTCTGGGGTGTCTAATCATTTTTTTCTCTGTGAGTGAGTAAAAGAGCAAGTGAGACACTATAGCTAGTTGGTCCTGGGTTTGTGGGTACTAAGGTGGTAGGAAGACTCAATCCCTATACACCAAAGTCCTATATTCCTGGGCATAGTTCTATATTTGTGCAGAATCCCTGGAACATGGCGCCACAAACTTTGGCCTGGTAATTATTCGCAAGACCCCTGAGTAGTGCTTGTACTTGCCCACAATCCCCTCACACCAGTTTCTGGAGACGTTTGTGGTGTGAGGGCTTAACCTCCTATATTTTTTTTATTTTTTATTTTGAAAACCTTTATTTTGGAAAAGGAAATTACAGTTACAGACCTACACCACGGAGGCTGGTCAGTTGCATTCAATACCAGTAATACAGTATTACACAGCTCATCAACCGACAACCCAAGGGCCCGGCAGCGAAAAGTCACGATATAGTGGAAATCATGTGGCAATAAGAGGATAAGTGAAAGGTTTCACATTTTATATTTTATAAATAAAGAACAAAAACTGAACACAAAAAGAAATAGAGGCGGTACCGTGCAATGGAATGACTGTCTCATATGGCATGGGGAGACAAATGATTAATAAGCAATGCTATGAGAGAGGAGAGATCCTGGAGAGGGTGGGGGGGGCGAGAGCAAAATGATACATCACATACAGTGGGAAGCTAAGTGTCTGGAACGCACAGTCAAGGGAAGTGAGGAATATCAGGAGCTTCAATGAAGGGGGAGTGCAGATCTCTCCATGGTACGAATTCCATTGACCCCAGATCCTTCCCCATTTCTTGGGCCTACCACGGGAGACACACAATTGTTTCCCTAAACATGGACCAGTCCATGTTTTCTTTCCAGGTTGAGACTGATGGTGCCCTCTGAGATCCCCACAATTGAGCTATGTCTCGCTTCGCAATCATGTTGCCCAGTGTGACCCATTGAGTCTGAGCAACAGTGCAGTCATTCGGCTCCCAAATATTCAACAGGCAGCGTCTGGCCTCAGGCAATAACTCAACACCCGTCACTTCACCCATCACCGCATGCACTCGATTCCAGAAAACCACTACCTCCGGACATTCCCATATAATGTGAAGGAAGGTAGCCAGCATACCACAACCACGCCTACACAGCCCATTCACAGAATAACCCATAGACACGGTGTAGAATCTTCAGTTGCACCAGCCTGAGACGTGCCGGAATCACAACCTCTTTAGGGGAGGATATCGCAGCCTGCCAGTCTTCATCATCCAATTCCAGCCCATCGCTAGTCCAAGCACCCCGAAGTTGTACAAGAAGGTCCGAGCGGTCGTTAATACATTTTTTTATAAATAAGAGAGCTAGTGCTGTCAGGGACGTACCCGTCTAGCACTCTATCTTCCAGGGGGGAAGACTCCGGGATCGTAGTTCCAGCTGGGAAAACCGATTCGAGTGCGTGTCGGACTTGGAGATATCGGAAATTTTCTCTATCACTCAATTTATACTCCTGCTTGAGTTCATCAAAGGTCTTAACTCTGTCCTTGGCCCAGAGGTCGCCCACTTTACTGATACCAATAAGGTCCCATCTATCAAATCCCTTCGATGTCCATAGACCGCCCAGTTGCTCCGCAGCATACAAGGGGGTCGCTCTAGTCAGCTTGTCCGTCCATCCCGTAGCCGTGGTTGCACTACCCCATATTTGCACCGCCACCCCAGTGGGGCCCGTCAGGTTCTTCCTGGCGGCTCTAGAGTAGAGCGCTCTATTATAGTCGCCCCCGGGCAACTGCCACCTATCCATCTCAAATGCGGGATTCGGAACGGGACCGTACATGGCATGATTAACAGCACTCAGTTGGGATGCCCAGTAGTAGCGTTTAATATCAGGCAACGCAATACCACCATCATACCAGGGCAAAGTCAATTTTGCCAATGCAATGCGCGGTCATCCGCCCCACACCAGCTTCCTCTGTAGGCCCTCAATTTCGCGGAAATAGCTAGCCGGCACCAAATCAAGCGTGTTCTGGATGGCATACAAAAATCGGGGGAGAGACATCATCTTGAACAGGGCCGCTCTTCCCAAGGGGGACAGAGGCAAGCCACACCACGCCGTAACATCCGACCTAAGCCGAGAAAGTGGAGATAACAAATTCCGTTCATAGCGGACTGTGGTGTCCAATGAAATGTAGATACCCAAGTACTTAAAGACAACTCTAGAAATGGGTATCGGGCAAACGCGGGGTAGAGCGGGTAAATCTCCCGTGAGTGGGTAGATACAAGACTTGGCCCAATTAATAACTAAACCAGAGTTCTTCCCAAAGGAACTCAAGAAATCGAATAGGACACCCAGTGATTTACGGGGAGAGGTAAGGTACAACAATATGTCGTCGGCGTATAGCGAGATACGATCCTCGAAGTCAGGGGTCCATCGAATGCCCTTTAGCGAAGGTTCCCAGTGGAGCCATGCGGCCAGGGGCTCAAGGGCAAGCGCGAAAAGGAGTAGCGACAAAGGGCATCCCTGTCTCGTGCCGCGTCCTAGAGCGAAGGGTTCCGAGGCCCTGCCGTTGACAACAACCTGAGCCAGTGGTTGCTCATACAAAAGCCTGATCCACCCGATGAACTTGGGGCCAAAGCCAAACTTAGCAAGGGCTGCCCACAGACATGGCCACTCCACCGTATCGAAGGCCATCGAGGCATCAAGTGAAACCAAGATGGCCGGTTCCTCAAGAGACCCCGCCCTTGCTAAGACGCCATGAAGACGGCAAAGACTGAGCGCGGTGTTGCGATGGGGGATGAAGCCGGATTGGTCCGGGTGAATCAAGTCACTGATCACCGTAATCAGCCGGCTTGCCAAGAGCTTCGCCAGAATTTTGGGTTCCACATTCAAAAGCGAAATCGGCCGATACGATGAACAGTGTTCACGGGGCTTGCCATCTTTATGAATTACCACAATGGACGCAAGTCTCTGTTCCCGGGGAAGAGACCCGAGATCTCGCGATGCCGAGAACATCTGACGAAGATGTGGCACCATTTTGTCAGGGCACAGCTTGTACAGTTCAACTGGTATACCATTCGGACCTGAGGCCTTCCCAGAGCGAAGTGAGCGGATAGCGAGCGCTACTTCATTGGTGGAAAATTCCGCCTCCATAAGCTCCTTGTCTGATTCCGACAGGCTAGGCAGTGCGATATCCCGCAGCAACAAGTGCGAATCCTCCTCCGGCCTATCCGAGACCGGCGCATAAACCGTCTGGAAATGCTGGGCAAAAACCTCAACTATCTCAACCGGGTCCACCACTCGCGTACCATCCACTTTTTCAACAACAGGCACCACCCGGTTCAGTCTATCCCTTTTGTCCAGCCAAGCAATCAACTTTCCCGCCTTATCACCAACATCATACAAACGCCCCTGCTGCTCACGATTCATTGCCTTGGCCGCATCAGTCACCAGAGCCCTATATTCAGGCTGTTTAAGGGCCAAAGAGTGTAGTCCCTCAGGTGTAACCCCAGACTCCATCTGTTCCTCCAACTCAGTGATTTCATTCTCCAAGCCCACCACTTCCGCATTCTTACGCTTCCTCTCACTAGCAATCAAGGATAGGGTTTGACCACGGATCACAGTTTTATAAGCCTCCCACAAGGAGACAGGGGAGGACACCGAACCCTCATTCTCAGCAAAGTAGTAATCCATACACTTAACCACCTCCATTCTAATCTTGGGATTTCGAAGGTGCCAGGGGTTGATCGGAGCGATCCGGCCCCCGGCCCCAATTGTATATCAATAGTAAGCCAGAGTGGAGAATGGTCCGAAATCCCCCTAGCCAAATGTATGATTTCCCTAACAGAGACCATCTGCACCTCTGGTACAAGGATATAGTCGAGTCTCGAGAGACTCCCATGAGCACCCGAGTAGAAAGTATACTGGAGCTGTCCAGGGTGCATTTGCCTCCAACAATCAACTAGACCCAACGTGTCCAAGAAACTCCCCAGCCATAGCTGCGATGCGGGCAGGAGTCTGGGGGGGCTACGGTCTTCATCTCCACTAATTACTGAATTAAAATCGCCACCCACAACCAACATGCCATCAGGAAACCCAGGATCACCCTGCCCAAATCAGTAAATGTGGTGGACTGTAAACCGGGCGGAACATACACAGACAAAATGGAAATCGTCTTCCCCTCCCACCGACCCGTAATAGCCGCATAGCGGCCTCGATCATCCAGCACCGTGTCGTCTATCTCCAGGGGGAGGGAATTCCTGACCAGGAAACCCGCCCCTCTCGACCCAGTGGTAAATCCGGAATGGGCCACCAAACGGTAGCCTCGTCTATTCAGTGCATGGCACGTATTTCCAACTAAATGTGTCTCCTGGAGTAAAACTATATCTGGGGAGCATCGCTTCAAATATTGCAAAACTATCCCCCGTTTTATCCTGTCACCAAGACCGTTAACGTTCCAGCTCAGCACCCTCAGCCCCCTACCCCCCATCCCAGCAATGAACACTCCACCTCCCCCGCCATGAAACAGGCCCATAGGATAAAATCTGAAACAAAACGTAGCCTCGACACAAACAGAAAAGGAAAGACCCCCCGCACCTCGGGCGGTCAAAAAAGAGCGCACGTTCTTCATATTCAATCCTCAGGCGGGCCGGAAAAAGCATAGCGTACTTCAGTCCCATGTCCCTGAGTCTCCTCTTCACCCCCTGAAACCCATACGTTCTTTCTGCACCGCCTGTGTAAAATCCAGATAAAAACTGACCGATGCATTCTCAAATTTAGTGGGACCATTGGTACGTGAAGCTTGCAGGATAGCGTCCCTGTCCCGGAAATTAAAAATCCTTGGGAAAGCCCAAGCGGCCCCCAGCTTGGGCTTTCCACCGGGGACTCTGTGAGCACGCTCCACCGTACAGAAGTTACTGAGGCCCTTTGGTGCCAGGTGTTTTAGAACAAGGTCTTCCACCAGAAGGTCTGTAGACACGTCCGCGGAGTTCTCCGGAACACCTACGATGCGGACGTTGTTGCGCCTGGCCCGGCTCTCGAAATCATCCAGCCGGCGGGCAAACAAGTCATTGGAAGTCCGGAGATTGCGAACTTCGGCCTGGAGATCCGAGACATCCGTGGTCAGGCTCGCGGTCTTGATGTCTAGGGACTTGACCCGCTCATTGGTTTTACCCAAGTCCGTCCTAATAAGATTGACTTTGATCGCCACTGTGTCTATCTTAGCTGCAAGGGTTTCATACTGCTGACCCATAGTTGTTCTAACACTTGCAATGGCGCCCATAACATCCTTCAAAGTCGGTTCTTCAAGTGTAGGATGACCATCGCCCGTCCCCTCAAAGGCCTTGCTCGCTCCGCCTGGGGATCCTTTAGGGCGAGTAAAGCGATTTATGGTCTGGGATTGGGTAACCCCACCTCGATAAGAGCCCCTGGTGGCCCGCTTCTCGACGTCCGCCTTGCCCGCCATGATGAGCGACGAGCTCTGACGGAACCGTTGAGATATGGTCAGAATGATTCCCTTCGCGGCAAGCCTGTAGAGGCGAGAGGGCGAGGATCAAGAGCAAGCGTAGGACCGGCAGCAGAATCAGAGCAGCCGTGCAGATCGGCAGCAATCGCCGTCAACAATGACCAAGAGCGAAACCGAAAGTACCACAGGGGCAGTGGACGTGTCACACCAGTCGTTGTTGTTCAATTGCCACCTGGGTACCTCGAGGACTCAAGCCCGTGGATGGTCTACGATATAGGCCGCAAATTTCAATGCGCAGTAAGTCCGGTTCCCGGTGGCCAAATCGAATTTTGAAAAGAGTTGTTGTATCAGCAGGGCGTCAGCAAAAGGTACCCGTCGTCCAAATCAGGATGCTTTGCAGGATAGATGCGGGAGGCGGAAAGGGTCTCGGGAGCCCTGTGCGCACGCGTCCATCTTGGAAATGCGCGAAGCTCCTCCCCCTTAACCTCCTATATTGATATTTTATAGATTTTTCAAGCTTGAAATTAAAAGGTTTAATCTTTCTTGACCAGCTTTTGCGCAACCATTCTATTGGTTTATCGGTTTTTGCTTTTATTATGGCAGTTGCTATTAAAGCGCCAAATCGCGCGGCGGTTACAGCATTCTTGACTCAACGTGGAGTCCCCAATGCGGGGGCAACTATTATCTTTGTTGTCGAAGCAGATGTTTTGTTTTTTTTTATTTGTAAAGCGCATGGTTACCCGGAGGCATCCCAGCGCTGAGAGTGAGTAACGCTCGCAGAAGGGAGTGGGAAGCAAAGGATCACTGGGGGAAAAGGAATGTTTTCAGGAGCTTCCGAAACCGCAAATGAGAAGGTTCGGCCCGCAAATTCCGGGGAAGAGCATTCCACAAAATAGCTGCATTCACAGAGAATCGGCGGCCTCCTGTGCGTGCCTTCTTTACTCTCGGAATTCTGGCCAGGCACTCGTGATCGGAATGAAGGGACCTATTGGCCTTGTAAGGCAGGACTAAACTCTTCAGAATAGCAGGTCCTTTACCTTGTAGTAGTTTGTGGGCAATGCACAAGGATTTCAACTTTATCCTTTCACGGATAGGAAGCCAATGGAGCAATTTGAGTGCCGGTTTTGCTGAAGCCCTAGCCGAGGTGCCAGTAAGCAACCTGGCTGCGGCATTCTGAGTCTGTTGCAATTTATTGACTGTGGCTTCGGGGGCACCTAAGAAAAGGGCATTGCTGTAATCCAGTCTGGACAAAATGAGTCCTTGGATTAACAGCTTCCTTGAAGGTGGAGGGAGGAGAGTGAGGACTTTACGAGCCGAACGAAGTAGGCCGAAACAGATTCCCGCCGTTTTTTTTGCTTGGGTTTTGAACGAAAGATCCTGTTCCAGCCAGACCCCTAAACTTTTGAACTCATTTTGGGGGGGGGGAGGGGGGCTCACAAACAGGTAGGCCAAATGGCGACAGGTATAGAAGTCACCTTATCCCCTAATAGCATAATTTCTGTTTTGGACCCGTTTAGTTTGAGGGAGGACTCACTCATCCAAGCATGGATTTTCATCAAGCAGGAGTGAAGACTCTCAGGACATTGGTCCACTTGGGAGAGTGAGACAACAAGTTGAGTGTCGTCTGCATAACTCACTATTTTAATCCCAAACGGGGCCACCACATCCTCCAGGGGGGACATGTACACATTGAACAATCTGGGACTCAAGGACGAGCCCTGAGGTACACCACACTGGAGGGGGATTAAGGCAGATCGTGAGTTGCCCTCCCAGACTTGGAAGGTGCGATTAGACAGGAACGATGTTAGCCAGGCCAAGGCAGACCCTGCAACTCCTACTTCGGATAGGCGCTGAATTAAGACACAGTGATTAACAGTGTCGAAGGCTGCGCTTAGGTCCAGGAGGATCACTGCCACCGATCCTCCTGAATCCAAGATGCACCTTGCCTCCTCGATGACTGAGAGGAGGGCGGTGTAAGTGCCCTGGCCTGGATGGAAACCTGTTTGAGAACTCCGCCCTAACTCATAAGATTCCAGAAAGTGGGAAAGTTGATAATTCACCATTTTTTCTGTGATCTTACTGAGTCCTGGAAGTAGTGAGATTGGCCGCAAATTGGCCAATTCCAGCGGATCGAGCTGCGGTTTTTTCAAAAGGGCCTTTTTTGACGGCCCCCTTCCAACTGAGTGGGACAATGCCTTGAAAAAGAGAGGCATTAATTTGCTCAGTTCCGGGGGTAGCAATGATGGTAGCAATCTGTTTAAGGATCCGCATAGGGACCGGATCATTAGGGGAGCCACTTTTCATAGCGGCCAAAACTTTAAGGAATTCTTCCACTGATACTGGGTCAAGCGCATCAAGCTGAGGGCCTAGAGCCAGAGACCGTCTACAGACATCTGCTATGAAATCAAGTTGCAGGAAAGAAGAAGATGCCCACACCTCATGTAGTACACAATTATTCAAAGAAGGAGGCACGTGTAACTGAATTGCACATGTGAAGGTACATTTATTTATACCTACTACTAATATTTTTTGGAATTTTTTGGCAAAGTGTTTTTTAAAAAGCAGAAAAAGGGAAGAACCCACACAATCAACACAATAGTTATACAAATACAAACAATAATTATAAACAATGACAATTGATGAGAAACATAAGAACACAGAGAGAATATTAACACATATAGTAATTCATGGTTAAATATGAATGCCTGTTTTGAAACCACCAAAGCGAAGTGAAAAGGGGGCAAGAGCTTGCACAATGTCCATTAGCATAGATACATTTAATGTATTACTGCACTCTTGCGTAATGCCGACGCGTTTCAGGTTCGAGCAGAACGTATTCGAACCCTCATCAGGGCTTTGTGAATAGTCTGTGTGAGAAAAATAAAAGAAAATAGGAAACAGTTTTGAAAGCCAAGTCTAATGTGAAGCGATTGAACTCATAGAGTTGTGAATAAGGAGGGTACCTGTGGTTATCAGGCTCCCAAGCACTGATCAATGGACAGGGGGCGATGTCACAAAGGTTTAGTTCTAGAATGAATAAAGCACATAATGTTGTTTCATATAATTGCATATGCACCAAAAAATAGGTGGGAGAATCAGGAATGGAGCCTACCTCTATGTGCACCGTCCGGCGCCCCTTAGAGGGAGGAGATCGAGGATTAAAGTCTTTGAGTCCTGTCAATTAAAAGCAGAGGCTTGTGATCTAATATCGACCTCTAAAGGACAAGATATATATTATTTAGAAAAAGGGGGGAGGCCCCATACCTTGCGTTTTATATGCAGTGAAGCGGTGTCCCTCTAGGTTGAAATCAGCATGAAGCATCTACCTGAAAAAATTAAAAGCGAGCGTCACACCGGCTACACGTAGCCAATATTCGACTGAGTTACATGCTGGTGGACAGGAGCCTACCTGGGTTAGCTGCGGGAATCGTGGCGGCCCAGGAGTCAAAAACCGGAGTGTTTTGATTTGTCTCCGTTTCTGCGGCGCGCTGAAAGATAGGGACAAAGGCGCGATTGAGTTGCGCGGCTGGAAGTTGACAGTTTGGACATAAATCAAAGCTCCCGAACGAAGCGGGTTTCTACGTGAATCAAGGCTCCCGAAGGGAGCGCGTTTCTTACCTGTCCTCGGACAGTCAATATTCGAGTGAAAGGCTTCTCGAAGAATGCCCAACGTTACGTGGGGCCATTTTGGACTGCTAGATAGAGGGACGACCAGCGTCCCATTGCATTATGGGATATGTAGTCCCCATTTGAAAAAGTCAAAGGCGCACCGAGTGGAAATGAGTTAATATTTACACTCATGTCTGGGATAAAAGTTCGAACACAGAAGGCAAGGGGGAGCCATTGTGTAGGGCTCATTATGACTGCAAAGGGGGTCCACCTTATGAATACAAAGGAGACAAATGCAAGGCAGAGGGGGGCAAAAGAGCTAATCAAAGCTGGGTCATTGTAGGAAAAACCAGCTAAATTCTTGATAGTTCAGACATACTGTTCAGCCCTGTAAGGGTGCTATTGAACTTGAGGATCAGGTATGCTTCCTTCTGGAGCAACACCTTGTCGATGTCTGCCGGGCGCTGTGTTGTACCAAGTGTAAATAGTACTGACCACTTGAAATTCAATTCTGAATGAGATTTATCAATAAAATGTTCAACCATGGGTGCCGTAAGCACTTTCTTTCTGATCCTGGACCTGTGCTGACTGATGCGAAAATTAACTTGCTGGTTTGTTTTCCCGATGTAAATCTTGGGGCAAGGACACTGGATGACGTATATAACGTTTTTGGTTTTACAATTAGAAAAACCTGAATGCTTCCATTTAATCCCATGGTGTTCAAACTCATTGCCCTCAATCGTGCTAGAGCATGCTACACAGTTGCCACATCTATGGTGGCCGTCAATTGGTTTCAAATTCCAACAGGATAAAATATCTTGTTTGGGTTTCGGCAATGACACATCAGCTCTGACAATTTGTTGTCCAATGCTTTTGTTTTTTTTGTAGGCAAAAATGGGCCGGGGAAAGGGGCATTCTAAGCCATCAAGGAGGTGCCAGTTTTTGAGAATTATTTGTCTCATTTTATGCGTGTCTGGACCAAATGTGGTCACGCATACCAACCGGTCCAATTCTTTCTTTTCTTTTATTTGCAGAAGGCATTCTCTCGGTGTACAGCGAGCTCGTTTGTACGAATGCCTAAGTAGCTTCTTAGGGTATCCTCTGTGTGTCATTTCCCCACAAAAGATTTCAGCATGGTAATCGAAATCACTGATCTCCGTGCAATTCCTGCGAATCCGCAGTAGTTGCCCATAAGGGAGATTGGTCTTTAGATTTCTCGGGTGATGACTGCTGTGATGCAGAATGGTATTTTTGTCCGTCGTCTTCCTATAAAGGGAGGCCTTCAGGAGCCCATCCGAGCATGTGACTTCAATGTCCAGGAAGGTCATTTTGATTTTGCTGGCTTCCATGGAGAATTTTATGTCGCTGTGCCTCGAGTTGATCCATTCGTGGAAACTACTGAGATCGGTCTGGCTCCCCTGCCACAGGAGCCAGACGTCGTCAATGTAGCGCCACCAATGAATAATGTTGCCACTGAATGGATTATTGTTATCGACAAACTTCATCTCATATTGTGCCATGTAGAGCACTGCCATTTCTGGGGCATAAGGACACCCCATGGCAGTGCCCTTCACTTGCATGAAGAATTGATCATTAAATACAAAATAATTCTTCTTGAGGGCAATTTCTGCCAATTTCAAGATGAATTGTGTGGGCACCCGGTGGGGACGCTCTCGCTTCTCAAGGTACAGCTCAATGACTTCAAGAGCCTCTTCTTGAGGGATCTGTGTATACAAGGACGTGACGTCCATTGTTACCATTACTTGAGTACAAGGATCAAAGGGAGTGCCTTCTACCTTACTCAGAAAATCGGTAGTGTCTCGCAGATATGACTTGACGTCCTTAATGAAAGGCTTCAAGAAAAAATCCACGTATTTTGAAATAGGTTCTAGGCAGGAGTCAACGCCAGATACTATGGGCCTCCCCGGAGGGTCAGCCAGACTCTTGTGAATCTTCGGGAGAAGATATAAAATTGGAATGCGTGGGAACTTTTTTGTCAAGAAATCAAATTCTTTGGGTCCTAGAAAGCCTTGTTCGTGGCCCTCAGTCAGTGTCTGTGAAATGAGACTTTGTATATATTTCGTTGGGTCTTCTTGTAATTTACGGTACCATGTGGTGTTATTGACATGTTTCATACCTTCACCAATGTATTGGTCCCTTGGCCACAGGACAACTGCTCCCCCCTTATCAGCCTGTTTAATGATTAAAGAAGAATCTTCTTTAAGGCTCTGAATCGCTGTACGTTGGTGCGGGCTGATGTTCTGTGGTACATATTTTTTGGCTCTCTCCATTTGATTAATGGATGCTGATAGTACCTGTTCGAACGCCAGAACTCCGTCACGAAATTAAAGATTGAGACCCTTGAATTCTGTAGGAAGTTGAGACTCCGAGCCTTCTTCTTTCACCAACCCACACCAGTTGATAAAGAAACAACTGGCCTGAGGAACAAATCGAGTTTTGTTCCGCATCAGAACATCCCCAAACAGGTTCTGGCGTTCGAACAGGTACTATTAGCATCCATTAATCAAATGGAGAGAGCCAAAAAATATGTACCACAGAACATCAGCCCGCACCAACGTACAGCGATTCAGAGCCTTAAAGAAGATTCTTCTTTAATCATTAAACAGGCTGATAAGGGGGGAGCAGTTGTCCTGTGGCCAAGGGACCAATACATTGGTGAAGGTATGAAACATGTCAATAACACCACATGGTACCGTAAATTACAAGAAGACGCAACGAAATATATACAAAGTCTCATTTCACAGACACTGACTGAGGGCCACGAACAAGGCTTTCTAGGATCCAAAGAATTTGATTTCTTGACAAAAAAGTTCCCACGCATTCCAATTTTATATCTTCTCCCGAAGATTCACAAGAGTCTGGCTGACCCTCCGGGGAGGCCCATAGTATCTGGCGTTGACTCCTGCCTAGAACCTATTTCAAAATACGTGGATTTTTTCTTGAAGCCTTTCATTAAGGACGTCAAGTCATATCTGCGAGACACTACCGATTTTCTGAGTAAGGTAGAAGGCACTCCCTTTGATCCTTGTACTCAAGTAATGGTAACAATGGACGTCACGTCCTTGTATACACAGATCCCTCAAGAAGAGGCTCTTGAAGTCATTGAGCTGTACCTTGAGAAGCGAGAGCGTCCCCACCGGGTGCCCACACAATTCATCTTGAAATTGGCAGAAATTGCCCTCAAGAAGAATTATTTTGTATTTAATGATCAATGCTTCATGCAAGTGAAGGGCCCTTCCATGGGGTGTCCTTATGCCCCAGAAATGGCAGTGCTCTACATGGCACAATATGAGATGAAGTTTGTCGATAACAATAATCCATTCAGTGGCAACATTATTCATTGGTGGCGCTACATTGACGACGTCTGGCTCCTGTGGCAGGGGAGCCAGACCGATCTCAGTAGTTTCCACGAATGGATCAACTCGAGGCACAGCGACATACAATTCTCCATGGAAGCCAGCAAAATCAAAATGACCTTCCTGGACATTGAAGTCACATGCTCGGATGGGCTCCTGAAGGCCTCCCTTTATAGGAAGACGACGGACAAAAATACCATTCTGCATCACATCAGCCATCACCCGAGAAATCTAAAGACCAATCTCCCTTATGGGCAACTACTGCGGATTCGCAGGAATTGCACGGAGATCAGTGATTTCGATTACCATGCTGAAATCTTTTGTGGGGAAATGACACACAGAGGATACCCTAAGAAGCTACTTAGGCATTCGTACAAACGAGCTCGCTGTACACCGAGAGAATGCCTTCTGCAAATAAAAGAAAAGAAAGAATTGGACCGGTTGGTATGCGTGACCACATTTGGTCCAGACACGCATAAAATGAGACAAATAATTCTCAAAAACTGGCACCTCCTTGATGGCTTAGAATGCCCCTTTCCCCGGCCCATTTTTGCCTACAAAAAAAACAAAAGCATTGGACAACAAATTGTCAGAGCTGATGTGTCATTGCCGAAACCCAAACAAGATATTTTATCCTGTTGGAATTTGAAACCAATTGACGGCCACCATAGATGTGGCAACTGTGTAGCATGCTCTAGCACGATTGAGGGCAATGAGTTTGAACACCATGGGATTAAATGGAAGCATTCAGGTTTTTCTAATTGTAAAACCAAAAACGTTATATACGTCATCCAGTGTCCTTGCCCCAAGATTTACATCGGGAAAACAAACCAGCAAGTTAATTTTCGCATCAGTCAGCACAGGTCCAGGATCAGAAAGAAAGTGCTTACGGCACCCATGGTTGAACATTTTATTGATAAATCTCATTCAGAATTGAATTTCAAGTGGTCAGTACTATTTACACTTGGTACAACACAGCGCCCGGCAGACATCGACAAGGTGTTGCTCCAGAAGGAAGCATACCTGATCCTCAAGTTCAATAGCACCCTTACAGGGCTGAACAGTATGTCTGAACTATCAAGAATTTAGCTGGTTTTTCCTACAATGACCCAGCTTTGATTAGCTCTTTTGCCCCCCTCTGCCTTGCATTTGTCTCCTTTGTATTCATAAGGTGGACCCCCTTTGCAGTCATAATGAGCCCTACACAATGGCTCCCCCTTGCCTTCTGTGTTCGAACTTTTATCCCAGACATGAGTGTAAATGTTAACTCATTTCCACTCGGTGCGCCTTTGACTTTTTCAAATGGGGACTACATATCCCATAATGCAATGGGACACTGGTCGTCCCTCTATCTAGCAGTCCAAAATGGCCCCACGTAATGTTGGGCATTCTTCGAGAAGCCTTTCACTCGAATATTGACTGTCCGAGGACAGGTAAGAAACGCGCTCTCTTTGGGAGCCTTGATTCACGTAGAAACCCGCTTCGTTCGGGAGCTTTGATTTATGTCCAAACTGTCAGCTTCCAGCCGCGCAACTCAATCGCGCCTTTGTCCCTATCTTTCAGCGCGCCGCAGAAACGGAGACAAATCAAAACACTCCGGTTTTTGACTCCTGGGCCGCCACGATTCCCGCAGCTAACCCAGGTAGGCTCCTGTCCACCAGCATGTAACTCAGTCGAATATTGGCTACGTGTAGCCGGTGTGACGCTCGCTTTTAATTTTTTCAGGTAGATGCTTCATGCTGATTTCAACCTAGAGGGACACCGCTTCACTGCATATAAAACGCAAGGTATGGGGCCTCCCCCCTTTTTCTAAATAATGTATATCTTGTCCTTTAGAGGTCGATATTAGATCACAAGCCTCTGCTTTTAATTGACAGGACTCAAAGACTTTAATCCTCGATCTCCTCCCTCTAAGGGGCGCCGGACGGTGCACATAGAGGTAGGCTCCATTCCTGATTCTCCCACCTATTTTTTGGTGCATATGCAATTATATGAAACAACATTATGTGCTTTATTCATTCTAGAACTAAACCTTTGTGACATCTCCCCCTGTCCATTGATCAGTGCTTGGGAGCCTGATAACCACAGGTACCCTCCTTATTCACAACTCTATGAGTTCAATCGCTTCACATTAGACTTGGCTTTCAAAACTGTTTCCTATTTTCTTTTATTTTTCTCACACAGACTATTCACAAAGCCCTGATGAGGGTTCGAATACGTTCTGCTCGAACCTGAAACGCGTCGGCATTACGCAAGAGTGCAGTAATACATTAAATGTATCTATGCTAATGGACATTGTGCAAGCTCTTGCCCCCTTTTCACTTCGCTTTGGTGGTTTCAAAACAGGCATTCATATTTAACCATGAATTACTAAATGTGTTAATATTCTCTCTGTGTTCTTATGTTTCTCATCAATTGTCATTGTTTATAATTATTGTTTGTATTTGTATAACTATTGTGTTGATTGTGTGGGTTCTTCCCTTTTTCTGCTTTTTAAAAAACACTTTGCCAAAAAATTCCAAAAAATATTAGTAGTAGGTATAAATAAATGTACCTTCACATGTGCAATTCAGTTACACGTGCCTCCTTCTTTGAATAATTGTGTACTACATGAGGTGTGGGCATCTTCTTCTTTCCTTCATTATATTATGGTCCAGCCCCCCCTCAGTCCCAATCAGGACCTAACTCCTTCTTTCCGCCATGAAATCAAGTTGCGGCAGAGTACTTAAAATGTTTTGAATTTTAGAATCGAAGTAATTCGCCAACTCATTGCATTTAGCTCCTGAAATATCTGGAGCCAGGGGAGGATCAGGCACCTTCAGTAATTCTTTGACAATCTGAAAGGTTTCTCTGGTGGAATTAGAGGAACTCCTAATCCTTTCTTCAAAGAATACTGTTTTAGCATTTCGAAGAGCAGCTTTATAGGCTCTAATAGCTGCCCGATATGCTTCTTTATTGAGCCTGTCCCAGTCTTTCCTCCAGATGCGCTCAAGCTTTTTGCAACCTTTCCTTAAGATTCTAAGCTCAGGCGTATACCAGGAAGCAGATCGAGCTTACCGCTTCGAGGTTTTTTATTCTTGGATTACATTTCCAGTAATGGATGGGAAACGATTAACTCAGTGATTGGCAAGCGTCCTCAGATTAGGGATATTGGCTTGCAGAAAAATTTGAGCAACTCAAGGCTGTTTTTCCCCAAACTACACCTGTTGAGCAACACAGGATCCTGACAATGAGTTCCCTGAGTGGTATCGTTCCCACTTTAGCTGATTGCACCAACTGGGGGACGGTGTTTGGTGCGGTGTACACACTATGCTTCAGTAACCCCTCCATGAGCGTTGTACAGAGCGTGTTGAAGGTACAAGATGATAAGCAATGTGCGCACATATATTATGAATGCATCCCTGCCATTGCGCACTCCTTATAGTTCTTCAAAGAAGACTCACTTCAAATAAGGTTGATTATTGTTTTAATGTTCAAATTAACATGTGTTCAACAGTACTTTACTTCGATATTCTCATTTCATATCAAGTGAAGATTTCAAGTGATCCTTACATTCAATATACATTTCATTTCATTGAAAGTCGATCCAATGCATTTCGGGCTCCATCGCCCTTCATCAAGGAGCTCTGCAAGCAAAAATACATAGTGTGTAATCATATCAATGTTCAAGACTGGTACAGTAACGTAACATGCATTCAATTTCATGCTAATAAGTGACTGCATATCTGTGTCGGCGGGTGACAGGTGATCAGTGCACAAGTGTTACAAGCGGCTGTGAAGTGATGACAGCTCTCTGCGCAACGGTGTAAAAGCTCAAAAAAATGGGATTTTAACACTTACGTGGATAAGCGTTTAAGGAGCTTGACTTCGACTGCAAAAAATATGAACACGCTTCAGTTAGTTCATGCCTCCGAAGGCAAAGGTTCGCGCTATTCCCTAAATAACTCACGTCATGCCGGCAGGCTTAACGCCGACTTACTATATTAGTAGAGAGATGCCTTCTCAGCTTTCTACTAGGTGACTGCAAGAACGGATCCCGGGCTCGCGTCGTAGGTGTCCTCACAGGGAGTGGAAACTAACCGGGCAGTAGGATGCTTTGAATTCCAAACGCGGAAGTGAAATAAACGAGCCTTGATTGGCTCAAGGGACGCTCACGTGTTTACTGGTGATAAAAAACGGACTATGTGGTGAAAAACCGGGTTGAGTCCAATAGTGACAGCCTTAGTAGTCGCGGCCATGTTAGGTGTGTACGGTAATGTGTGCAATTCAAAGGCATTCTATCTCAATATGAATATACATTAACAGAGCAGGCACATGTAGTACAGTCATATATATGTTATAATACCAGGCAACACAAAAGCATTATGCAATAGGTTGCCACCAGATAGGTGGGTACAACAAGCAGCTAAATTCAGTTTGGTCATTAAGCCCAAATGGCTTTAAGGTCTGAAGGCGATATATCCAGGCTATTTCACGCTGTAATACTGTCTTGTTATTGTCCTTGCCTTCTTTTTTGTCAATTACTTCCAGTACCAAATATTTAAGTTGAGCAATACTGTGTTTTTGTTCCACAAAGTGCATTACAATATTCGATTTTTCATTTTTAGTACGAATGTTCGATTTACGTTCGTTTAAGCGTACTTTTATTTTCCTTTCCGTTTTCCCAATATAGGTTTTCCCGCATGGGCACTTCAACAGGTAAATTAAGTTGGACGAATCACAGGTTGCACTGACGTTTAATTTGATATTATGGCCCTTCATGGGGTGGCATATGGAATTACCTTTAATCACGTTGTTACAACTATTGCAGTTAAAACATGGACGAGTTCCTTTAGCCTCTGTTCGGATCATAGGTTCTTTAGAGAGGATCTCCTTGAGGTTGTTGTTCCTTGTATAAGCAAATATGGGTGGTGATTTGAACAAATCCTTAAATTCAGGTTCAGATGCCAAAATTGGCCAATGGTTCAAAATTATTTTTTTATAGGCAACACTTTGTTTGGAGTATTTGGAGACTAATACCATCCTGGTATCTTTAGGTTTCATGACTCTAGTTAGAGCTTTGTCTCTTGATATTTTGGATACTCGTTCTTCAGCGTCTTTGACTATTTCCAACGGATATCCTCTTTCCAGGAATCTGGAACCCATTTCATTCATCCGTTTCTCACTCACTGCCGTTTTTGCTGCTATGCGTTTGACACGTAACATCTGGGAGTATGGTAGATGGCGTTTCAGTGAACCTTGGTGAAAGCTGGAGAAATGCAAAGTATTATTGCGATCCGTTTCTTTCCGGAATAGGTCAGTTTCCAATCCTGTGTCGGTTTTTGTAATGAACACGTCACAGTATCCTCACTTATCTGCCACGTGAGTTGTATTCTGTTGTTTTTGGTGTTCAACTCTGTGAGTGCTTGTTCCAGGCTTTCCTTAGTGTCCTTCCAAATAAAAAATAGGTCGTCAGGGGGGCGTGGCTACGCGAGCGGTGATGGCGGTCGCAGCTTGATAGAGCTCCCGCCGGCCCGCCATTAATCCTTCCTGATATCCTGGTCCCCGACCCCAGAACCCACAGCCACAGCGGGGCGGTGATTGCCGATAGCACCTGGACTCCTCCGGTGTGCCCAGCGGAGGTCCGGCGTCCCGGAACGGGACGGAGCCGCGAGGTGCGAGGTGCGGCCTGGTGGACGGAGGTGCAGCCGGGACCTCAATTTTGGCGCTCCCCGGCCGGGGAGCAGTGCATCGCCGGGCCTAGTGACGGCCGCGACGCCCGGAGATCCGAGGGGCTGGGAGCGCGGGGGAGTCTCTGTGCTCCCTTTACCGAGGCCCAGTCATACACGGAGGAGGAGCCGGGGCAGCAGCCGACCGAGATCGGCTGGTGAGGCCTGGTGGCCCAGGCGCGCCCAGTACTGGCCGGGTCCCGCAGACGAGGCGGAGGTCGGGCGCCCCGATACTCCCGAACGGCGGTGATTGACCCTCGACGTGGGCGGACGGCGGAGAAGCTGGCAGCGGCCGTGAGTAGTGCCCCCCCCCCCCCTCAGGCCGAGGAAGACGCCAGCGCCCTGGCGCGACACACACGATAACTCTCCACTCTTCTGGGGGGGGCTGCTGCTCAGAGGTGACCCTGTTCCTTGGCGGTCACTGGGGCCGGCCACGTCCTGATTAAGTCATTGGGTTGCTTCGAAACGGACCAACCGAGACCTGCCTCGAGGCCGGACACTGCCCTCCCTTGCCCTCCATAACTATCCCGCTTCTGGGGGGGGCTGCTGCTCGAGGGCGACCCTGTTCCTTGGCGGTCGCTGGGGCCGGCCACGTCCTGACCGAGTCATTGGGCTGCTTTGAGACGGATTCATCAAGACCTGCCCCGGGGCCAGACGTCGTCCTTCCCTGCCCTCCATAAACCTTAGCAAGAGCGGTCGAGGTTCAGCGCCTCCTTCCATCGTGAGGGGCCCCCCCCCCGTTATCCTTTTGCCTTTTGGCCCTCTGCAGTCATGACCAGGGGAGGTGGTGGCCCCGCCAAGCAAGTGACTATCGACAAATTCACCGGGCCCAGTGGGGGCGCTGGCTCGTCCGGGGGTGCTCCGCCTGGAGGGGGGCCAGACAATGCAGCCCTTATGGCGGCCATTACTCACTCGAGGGACATGCTGGACGCCAAGATCGGAGCAGTGGGCGCAGATGTAACCTTATTACGCCAAGACCTGAGGAACGCAGTGGCGCGCATCACAGAAACCGAATCCAGGGTAACGGTAGTGGAGGAGGATGTAACTTCCCTTAAAAAGAGAATGGCGGCGATGGAATCAGCGCAGCGGATCACGGCGCTCCGGGTGGAGGATGCCGAAGGGCGGGCGCGCCGCAACAACCTCCGCTTTGTTGGCTTTCCGGAGCGCTGTGAGAAGGGCAACATGGAGCTCTTCCTCACACAATGGCTGGAATCGTGGATGCCCCCTGGGTCGCTGTCCACTTGCTTCATCATCGAGAGAGCTCATCGCGCCCTGGCGCAGAGGCCACCTGAGGGCGAACGGCCTAGGGCGGTGATCGCCAGACTACTAAATTACCATGACAGAGATGCTGTGTTGAGGGAAGCTAGAATCAGGGACGCCCTCCTCTATGAAAATCACAAGATAATGATTTTCCCTGATTATACCAAACTTGTGCAACAGCAGCGTCATTCCTTCATGGCCGCCAAGGCAAAACTGAGGGGTCTTAAGCTCCAATATTCCCTGTTGTATCCGGCACGCCTGAGGGTGATTTTTCAATCGCGGACATTGTTTTTTGATACGCCGGAAGACCTCTTCAAATGGACAGATGAAACGGTGCGGATTAGACCAAACTCGCAACCGGGGCTCAATCCGGGCTCCCCAGAGGGCTCACCACGGGCTCAGCAAGACCGGACGTCGAGGAGGAAGGGTCGAACCAAGCGGTCCAAATCGCGCAGACGTGCGGCCTCGGTTGATGGCACACAGACCAGTGGCAGAACCGAAGACTCCGAACATTCTGGGACGGACCATTAAAAATTCCGAAGCCCTGCCTTTCCATCTTTACTGTCACTGCTGGGACTTCTGGTTGGACTCATTGAGTCGTCTGGGCCTTAATGACTGCCCGGCACTGCTGCCGCCATGGGGCAGTACTTCTTCTGTCCTCTAATTGAGAATGGGGCTGTGGGGTGGGGGGTTGGGGACTGCGTGATGGTGGCTACCATTCTCCCTCTAGAGAGAGAGACTCTGTGGGAGGGGGAGTACGCTTCCTGTTTCGTTTGGGAATGTTGGGATCCATTGGTATGGGTGGGCCCGGGCCCTATGTTCTGGTCTCGGGACCACCCATGCCGCGACAGGTACTTCAAGGTTCTTTGAGGTATAGGGTTGGGGGAGGCGGGATGGGGGCGGTCGGGGTTAGGGCCGCTGAGTTGGGAATGGGGACAGTTTGGGGTTGCGGGACCGTGGGGTTGGGGACTGTTGTCCTTGGGGTTGACAGGGCTATGCATGTGTGTGTTGCAACGATCTTCCATATAACGTGTGGTGGGTGGCGCGGGAGTGGAGGGCTCGGGTGTTGGATCTTAATGGACCATGGCTGAACCGATTCGTAGACTTCCTGTTGATGCTATACGAGTGATTACGTGGAATGTCAGGGGGCTTTTGGATAAAATTAAACGTGGGGCTGTGCTACGCTGGGGGAAGAATGAAGCTGCAGATATCCTTTTGCTTCAAGAAACGCACATGATGGGTACAAAGGCTCTGGGCTTACAGAGATTTGGATATCAACAGGTCTTCCATGCCGGGTTTTCCAGGGGGTCCAGGGGTGTCGCCATATTGATTCACCGCAGGGTGGCTTATATCCACGAGAAGCAGTGGGTAGATCCTCAGGGTCGTTACCTGTTTATTAAGGGCATGGTGGGCGCTGAATCGGTGGTGTTTGGCAGTGTTTACGCCCCCCCCCCACTCCAATGGGCCTTAGCTGAGAGGCTGTTTGCTGTATGGGAGGACATCTCAGGACCCTTGGCGGTGATTGGGGGAGATTGGAATGATGTGATGAATGTAAGCGTGGATCGTCAGAGGCGCCTAGGGGGATCTGAGCTCCCGCCCCCCTCCCCTTCGCCCTCCAGATTGCGTGCAATGAGTGAGGGGTTAGGCTGGGTGGATGTGTGGCGGCATATGCACCCCACGGCCCGGGACTACACTTATGTCTCGGCCGTACACGGCTCCTTTTCGAGGCTCGACTGTGTGTTTGTGCCTCGGGACTGCTTGTGCAAGGTGAAGAGCGCGGACATCTTACCGAGGGGCCTGTCCGACCATTCCCCCGTCTCGATTGGACTGGAACTCCTTCGGAAAAGACAGCCGTTTCGATGGAGGATGTCCTCGTGGCATCTCCTTCAGCCGACATATGCTAATCATTTACGTGAAACAATTGACCATTACTGGCAGGAAAACCTAGTGGAGGGCGCTGATGTGGGGATGGTGTGGGAGGCCATGAAGCCTACCATACGGGGAGCAGATATTGCTTGGTGCTCGGCGGCCCGGCGGAAGCGTCGAGAACAGGTCGCAGAGGCGGCTGTGCGAGTAACGGCTCTGGAGCGAGAAAGCCGTGAGGGTGGTGATGCAATCGGGCTACGTCTGCTTCTACAAGCACAGCAAACCTACGGGTCCCTCCTGATGGATGAGGCCAAGCAGGCGTGGCTGGCCACCAGAAGTAGGATATATCAATGGGGGGACAAGTCCTGCTCCATGCTGCATAGATTGTGCCAACAACACTTTCAACCCCTCCTACTGCCCGGTCTCACGAATGGTGATGGGGAGGTTATGACCGACCCGCATGAATTGGCTACGAGCTTTGCCACGTACTACTCCACCCAATATGCCCCGTGTGACCGGTTGTCGGATGACGACTTGGCCCGATTCCTTGGAGAGCTGCCGCCCGTGCCGATATCTGATGAGACTAAGACGGCCCTAGATGCTCCCCTCACAGCTGAGGAGTTGGGAGATGCTTTAGGGCAACTTAATACTGGCAAGGCCCCCGGCCCAAATGGCTACCCTAGCGAATTTTTCAAGAAATTCCACGTTCAGCTTGGATCTTATTATCGCCGGGCGCTGGAAGCGGCGCGTACCGGAGGGGTGTTGCCTCCAGATTGGCGACATGCCGAAATAGTAGTCTTCCTGAAGCCGGGCAGACCCCCAGACAGTCATGACTCCTATAGGCCCATCTCTTTGATTAATGTGGAGGCCAAGATTCTGGCCAAAGCCCTGGCAAACCGCCTAGCTCCTCTTATCACTGACCTGGTCCATCCTGACCAGGCGGGCTTCATGCCACGCAGAGCAACGCGACATAATATCCGTCGCGCTCAAGCGGCGCTTGACGCGGCTGAGGCTCTGGGTGACCGGGCAGCGCTGCTGCTGGCCGACATTAACAAGGCCTTCGACTCTGTCAGCTGGTCGTACCTGTTTGCCTTGCTGCGCGGCCTCAACCTGGGCCCGGTCTTTCTGTCATATGTCCGACTCCTCTACACAGACATCACGGCCTCGGTGCGGGTCGCCGGGGCTGTGTCCGACACATTCCATATCGGCCGCGGGACCAGACAGGGTTGCCCTCTTTCCCCCTACCTATTCGCACTGGCCATGGAGCCCCTAGCTGCCAGAGTGCGCCAAGATGCGCTGATACGGGGCTTTCAATGGACTGCCACCCTGTCTGACAAAATAGCCCTGTATGCGGATGACGTCCTCTTTTTCCTTACTGACTTACAGCGCTCGGGCCCGCGTGTCCTGGAGGTGATGCAACAATTTGGGGAGGCCTCGGGCCTATATCTGAACCTTCATAAATCCACATTGTGGGTGCTAGGAGGGGGCGCCGTGGCCGACCCCTGGGCCTCAGGGCTGAGGGTAGCTACGACCGGGCTGAAATATCTCGGCGTATTTCTATCGACCTCGGCAGCCACTGCTTGGGATCATAATCTCATACCAGTCTGGGAGAGGGTACAGTCGGACGTTAAGACCTGGTCTCGGATGCCCCTGTCCATCTTTGGCCGCTCTGCCATTTTTAAGATGGTGGCGCTCCCACGCCTCTTGTATCAGCTGCAGAACCACCCATTTCCTGTCCCACCTCAGTGGTTTCGACAGGTCAATTCTCTGCTGGGCCGCTTCCTGTGGGCCGGAGGTGCCGCCAGAGTTGCGCTACGTACGTGCTTTTTGTCCACCTACGGTGGGGGCTTGGCCACGTCGGATCTGCAGTCATACTATCAAGCCGCACACCTCCTTATTCTGAACGACTGGTGGTATAGCAATGGCGAGGACCCAGCCTACGCCCTGGAACGTGCCCTGATGGGCGACAACTCGCTCCACACCATCCTCTACTCACCCCGGTTGCGTCGGTCTTTGCCGAGGGTCACACAACTTGTCTTTGCGATTTGGCGGCAGGCCCTGCGACGCATGGGCTGGTGGGGCAGATTGACCGCGGAGACGCCCTTGTGGCGTAACGGCTTGCTACCGGAATTGTCTAAGCTGTCAGGCTTTGATGGCTGGGATGCGATCGGTATCTCGCAATTAGGCCAAGTGATGTCTGGCACTACCCTCAAATCCTTTCAGGCCCTTCGCACCGAATTTGATATGCCCCAGTCTCAATTTTTTCGGTATTTGCAATTCCGGCATGCGCTGCTGCCCAGTCTCACCGGCATTGACTCCCTTCCTGATTTCAGCCCGATTGAAGCTAAGGTATTCATGGGCGATCTTGGAGATAAAAAAGTTTCGCGCATCTACCAGACAATGGTCATCCATTGTTCCTCCACCCTCCTTCCACTGAAGGCGGCCTGGGAGGTGGACGTGGGTCAATTGGATGAGGATGATTGGCGAGAGGCCTTAGAATCCCCGAGGGGTGCGGCCATTGCTGTCCGATTCCGATTGATCCAATTTAAAATCCTGCACAGAGCCTACTATACCCGCGAGCGTTTGTGGAAGGCGGGACTGATAGAGTCCCCGGACTGTCTGAGATGCGGACTGGAGAGGGGTACGTTGCTCCACACGTTGTGGTCGTGTCCTAGATTGGTTGGCTTCTGGAGAGGTGTGTGGGACTGCTTGTCGGAAGTGTTGGGATGGACCCTCCCTCGTACCCACCGTCTGGGTCTGCTACATATTCTAGAGGGGGTTGGTGGCAATATGTACAAGAGACACCTGCTCCTCCTGGGGCTGGTGGTGGCCAAGAGAGACCTAGCCCGAGTATGGAAGGATGTGAGACCCCCCCCCCTGAGTGCGTGGAAGGCAGGCATAGACTTCTGCATGGGTCTGGAACGACCGATCTTTGAGGCCCGAGGGTGCCCCCGTAAGCACTTTAAGATATGGAAGAGATGGGCGGACTACAGGGGCCTGTCGCTGGACCCCCCGGTGGAATCAGAGGAAGATCTTTAACTCCCTGTGGCCGGATGGCCCCGTTCCCCCCCCCCCCACGCACACACTTACCACCTTGAGAATTTTCATTGACGCCGTCCATACACACATGCACAGGGTTAGGGTGGGTACCGGGGGAGGGATCTGGGAGTTGGGGATAAGTGGGTTCGTTGGCGATAAAGACAGAGATGTTCGTTCTTATAATCTTGTGTTGCAATGATTATTGACTGAATGCTCAATTCCATTTTCCTGATTGTATCGGAATGTCTGATGGTGCCTTCCCGATTGTGGGGGTCCGTCTTGTTACATATGCTCATCTTTGTCAATAAACTTGTTGTGAAAAAAAAAAAATAGGTCGTCAATGTATCTGACGAATAGTTTCAGGTTCTTTCTCCAAGTGGGATTGTCATAAATATTGGTTACCTTGAATTCTTGCAAGTAAATGTTAGCATACGTGGGCGCTGCACAGTTTCCCATGGACATTCCGGATAGCTGCAAATACCACTTATTTTCATGTGTGAAGTAGCTATGGTACAAGGTATATATCATAAGTTCCATAAGGAAAGTTTGCATTGTGTCTTCAATATTGCTGTTCAGAATGGCTTTTTCGATAGCATCAATTCCTCCTCCATGGGGAATGGATGTGTATAATCTTTTAACGTCTGCTGTGCAAAGGATTAGATTTTCCCCTTCTTGAGTAGTGAGTTCAGATAGTTTAATTAAAAACTCCGTCGTGTCTTTTACATAACTTTTCATTTGTTTGACAAGAGGCTGGAGGTATTGGTCCAGAAACTTCCCCACCGGTTCGTGCAGGGAATCTCTGGTGGATACTATTGGTCTGAATGGGGCGTCTTCCAAGTTTTTATGGATTTTGGGTGTCATATTGATGGACGGGCTTTTCGGATGTTCTAGCAGTAAAACATTTTTTGTCCTCTCATCAATCACACCAGATTCTTGAGCTTTCACAAGTATTTCAGTCAAAACTGCTTTGAATTGGATAGTTGGATTGGCTTCAAGTTGCATATATGTATCTTGATCGGAGATATGTTCTTTGATTTTTCTTAGGTACATGCTTGTATTTACAATTACCAAGGCTCCGCCTTTGTCCACTTTGATGCATTTTATATCCTTATTGCCAGCAATTTTTCTAAGCATATCCTTATCTTTTTGAGTGGTGTTCTGTTTGACTTTCTGGTGGTAGTTTATTTTGGTTAGGTCCTGTTTGACTAAAGTTTCAAACATATCGATGCTTTTATGGCTGCAGGGTGGTATATAAGAACTTGGAGGGCGTAGGCCCATCAATTGGTCAGGTTTCTTATCCGTCATGGGTTGTAACACATTGTCAAAAAAATGACGTAGTCGGAGTTTTCGTGTGAGCATGAATGTACTAACTTCCAATTCAAGTAGATTAGTAGACGTAGTCGGAATGAAGGATGTACCCTTTTGCAGTAATTTCATTTCGTGGTATCAGATATGTTGATAACTAAGTATTCCTCTTTTTGTTGTCTTTTTTTGTGCTCCTCTCCTACTCCGACTACGTCATTTTTTTGACAATGTGTTACCACCCATGAGGGATAAGAAACCTGACCAATTGATGGGCCTACGCTCTCCAAGTTCTTATATATCACCCTGCAGCCATAAAAGCATCGATATGTTTGAAACTTTAGTCAAACAGGACTTAACCAAAATAAACTACCACGAGAAAGTCAAACAGAACATCACTCAAAAAGATAAGAATATGCTTAGAAAAATTGCTGGCAATAAGGATATAAAATGCATCAAAGCGGACAAAGGCGGAGCCTTGGTAATTGTAAATACAAGTATGTACCTAAGAAAAATCAAAGAACATATCTCCGATCAAGATACATATATGCAACTTGAAGCCAATCCAACTATCCAATTCAAAGCAGTTTTGACTGAAATATTTGTGAAAGCTCAGGAATCTGGTGTGATTGATGAGAGAACAAAATTTGTTTCACTGCTAGAACATCCGAAAAGCTCGTCCATCAATAGTATATATTTACAACAAGGGGTGGTGAGGGACAGAGTCTCTGAATCGTCCATCAATAGGACACCCAAAATCCATAAAAACTTGGAAGGCCCCCCATTCAGACCAATAGTATCCACCAGAGGTTCCCTGCACGAACCGGTGGGGAAGTTTCTGGACCGGTACCTCCAGCCTCTTGTCAAACAAATGAAAAGTTATGTAAAGGACACGACAGAGTTTTTAAATAAACTATCTGACTCACTACTCAAGAAGGGGAAAATCTAATCCTTTGCACAGCAGACGTTAAAAGCTTATACACATCCATTCCCCATAGAGGAGGAATTGATGCTATTGAAAAAGCCATTCTGAACAGCAATATTGAAGACACAATGCAAACTTTCCTTATGGAACTTATGATATATACCTTGTACCATAGCTACTTCACACATGAAAGTAAGTGGAATTTGCAGCTATCCGGAATGTCCATAGGAAACTGTGCAGCGCCCACGTATGCTAACATTTACATGCAAGAATTCGAGGTAACCAATATTTATGACAATCCCACTTGGAGAAAGAACCTGAAACTATTCGTCAGATACATTGACAACCTATTTTTTATTTGGAAGGACACTAAGGAAAGCCTGGAACTGGCACTCACAGAGTTGAACACCAAAGACAACATAATACAACTCATGTGGCAGATAAGTGAGGATACTATCACATTTCTTGACGTGTTCATTACAAAAACCGACACAGGATTGGAAACTGACCTATTCCGGAAAGAAATGGATCGCAATAATACTTTGCATTTCTCCAGCTTTCACCAGGATTCACTGAAACGCCATCTACCATACTCCCAGATGTTACGTGTCAAACGCATAGCATCAAAACAGCAGTGTGTGAGAAACGGATGAAAGAAATGGGTTCCAGATTCCTGGAAAGAGGATATCTGTTGGAAATAGTCAAAGACGCTGAAGAACGAGTATCCAAAATATCAAGGGACAAAGCAGTAACTAGAGTCATGAAACCTAAAGATACCAGGATGGTATTAGTCTCCAAATACTCCACACAAAGTGTTGCATATAAAAAAATTATTTTGAGCCATTGGCGAATTTTGGCATCTGAACCTGAATTTAAGGATTTGTTCAAATCACCACCCATTTTTGCTTATACAAGGAACAACAACCTCAAGGAGATCCTCTCTAAAGAAGCTATGATCCGAACAGAGGCTAAAGGAACTCGTCCATGTTTTAACTGCAATAGTTGTAACAACGTGATTAAAGGTAATTCCATATGCCACCCAATGAAGGGCCAGAATATCAAATTAAACATCAGTGCAACCTGTGAGTCGTCCAACTTAATGTACCTGTTGAAGTGCCCATGCGGGAAAACCTTTATTGGGAAAACGGAAAGGAAAATAAAAGTACACTTAAACGAACATAAATCGAACATTCGTACTAAAAATGAAAAATCGAATATTGCAATGCACTTTGTGGAACAAAAACACAGTATTGCTCAACTTAAATTTTTGGTACTGGAAGTAATTGACAAAAAAGAAGGCAAGGACAATAACAAGACACTATTACAGCGTGAAAAAGCCTGGATATATCGCCTTCAGACCTTAAAGCCATTTGGGCTTAATGACCGAACTGAATTTACCTGCTTCTTGTAACCACCTATCTGGTGGCAACCTATTGCATAATGCTTTTGTGCTTCCTGGTATTATAACATATATATGACTGTAATACATGTGCCTGCTCTGTTAATGTATATTCATATTGAGATAGAATGCCTTTGAATTGCACACAATACCGTACACACCTAACATGGCCGCTACAACTAAGGCTGTCACTATTGGACTCAACCCAGTTTTTCACCACATAGTCCGTTTTTTATCACCAGTAAACACGTGAGCGTCCCATGAGCCAATCAAGGCTCGTTTATTTCACTTCCGCGTTTGGAATTCAAAGCACCCCACCGCCCGGTTAGTTTCCACTCCCTGTGAGGACACCTACTACGCGAGCCCGGGATCCGTTCTTGCAGTCACCCCATAGAAAGCTGAGAAGGCATCTTGCTACTAATATAGTAAGTCGGCGTTAAGCCTGCCAGCATGACGGGAGTTATTTAGGGAATAGCGCAAACCTTTGCCCTTGGAGGCATGAACTAACTGAAGCGTGTTCATATTTTTTGCAGTTGAAGTCAAGCTCCTTAAACGCTTATCCACGTAAGTGTTAAAATCCCATTTTTTTTAGCTTTTACGCAGTTGCGCAGAAAGCTGTCATCAAATCACAGCCGCTTCTAACACTTGTGCACTGATCACCTGTCACCCGCCGACACAGATATGCAGTCACTTATTAGCATGAAATTGAATGCATGTTACGTTACTGTACCAGTCTTGAACATTGATATGATGGGTTACACACTATGTATATTTGTTTGCAGAGCTCCTTGATAAAGGGCGATGGAGCCCGAAATGCATTGGAGCGACTTTCAATGAAATGAAATGTATATTGAATATAAGGATCACTTGAAATCTTCACTTGATATGAAATGAGAATATCGAAGTTAAGTACTGTTGAACACATGTTAATTTGAACATTAAAACAATAATCAACCTTATTTGAAGTGAGTCTTCTTTGAAGAACTATAAGGAGTGCCCAATGGCAGGGATGCGTTCATAATATATGTGCGCATATTGCTTATCATTATTTGAGAACGTATATGGACGGATACGCTACCTGCTGGAGCACCCAAACCTCTTAAAACTTCACTGCTAAACAGTTAAGATTGTGAAAACCCGGATTACCTGTGCTGTGCACCTTGCCAACCCCCTTTGGTCTAGAAGGTACAAGATGAGCATGGGGTTGGTCCAGCCCTGGAATTGGGGATGAGATTAGTGGGCATATTCCCTATTGTCTCCGTAATGATTCTGGCCAATGTCAAAGGGGAAGGTCAAGCAGTTATCTTGCAAGTACGTCAACGCCTCTCAGCGGTGGCGGACATTGACGGGAGGTTGCTGATTACTATTGCGGATGTGTATACATCATTGGGTCGCATTTGTTTGGGAGTAAGGCCTTTTACTCTGGTACAAAATAAGCCTCCTCCTGATAAAGAGAGTCGTCCAGTCTAGACGTGGAATAAAAATCAGCGGCAGCAGAAGCCTAGTTTTTGTGCTGGTTTGCCACCACCGGACCCTTCCGACAGTAGATTTGATTTACGCGACTGCTCTAAAATTAAGACATCTGAGATGTTAGAGGTCCCTGATCCTCGTTCCTTTCAGGAATCATCGGATCAACAGTTCGTTGGGGGTTGAGCGTCAGGATCACAGACAAGGCGAGTCCACACAGCCATGACGTGACCCGCAGCGCCAGTTTGATGTAAAAACCAAACAGGAGGGACCACCTCAATATTTCCAGTTCATTAGACAGTCCCGCTCCATGACCATCCGTGAAACTCCAACTCATTATTTGAAGATACTTGAATCTTGATAATCGACCATTAACACATTCTTGACCTTCTTCCTAAGATATTAAAGCTTCATCCTTCATTAATTGGCTCCAGGTGGTTATTCCAGCATCTTTTAGTGGACAAGCCACACAGTCCTTAGATCACTCTGGAGATCCTGGGGAGTCAAAGATAGGGGCCTTCCCACTATAAAAGTTGATTTTTAGTTCTCTCTTGACTTTATACCATGTTATTGCGTAGACCTGTACGTTTTCAGATGTATCTTTTTAAAATAGCGCGGGTCTCCGTATTTATGGCTAAAACCATATTCTTCCCCTTTTACGTTTCTTAGCATTGCTGTAAACATCTTTCAGACTTCTGAGCAATCAGGTGCCTTGAACAAACCTTTCCCTTCTTTTAATAGGAAGACCCAGGTGTAGTAAGATAGATCTGGCAACCTCAAGCCCCCTTTATCATATTGTCGTATTAATTTTTTCCATGAGATTCGCACTCCTTTAGAGGCCCAAAAAAAACTGGTAATTTTTGACTGGGACTTTTTGAGCTATTCTTCCTTGAAGGCCATAGGAATGTTCTGGAATAGGAAGGTAATCTTTTGGAGGATTGTCATTTTAACAAGATTAACTCTTCCATAGATAGATAATGGCAGATGGGACCAACCCGGTAAAAGTTTCCCAATTTCATTATTATTATTATTATGAAAGTTGGATTCTGGTATTTGTTCTATTTTCTGAACAACTCTAATGCCCAGATACCTCATTTCCTCTTTGACACCACTCACTTGTGTAATGATATTCCATGCCATTAGGACCGTTTTGCCTTGATTTATCTCATAACCTGAGATCTTCCCAAAACACGCAGCCAGATCATATACTACTGGTAATGCAAGACTGAGATCTGATGTGTATACCACCAGATCATCTGCATATAATCCCACTTTCTTTTGCCAGCCTCGGGATTGAAAGGGAATGATACTTTCATGTTTTCAGATTTTCTCCGCTAAGGGTTTAATATAAAAAATAAAAAGTGGTGGGGATAGCAGGCATCCCTGTCTTGTCCCCCTAAAGATGTTAAAGGTCTAAGATGAATTCTCGTTTATTCATATTTTAGCTATGATCATTGGGTCTTTTCCTTTGTTCGTTATACTGACCTCCACATGGAGTCTATTGTTTATTTCTTCACCCGGGAACCACGACCAGAGTCAGAACAAGTTGTTCAGACGGAGCGCCGGTAAACTAACAAGAACACACTCCTTGATGAATCGGTAACCGTGAGTAAAAAGGTACTAACCACCTTCCCCTTTCTCCTCATTAGTAAAAGGCTATCCTCGGTGGCACCCCGATGGTACTTATTACCACGAACTCAGAGGTAATTGTGTTTTATTTAAGGAATGTTACGTAATTATGTCGAACTATGACTACTCTACTCACGAGTACTATTTCTTTAGATATGACAGTTAGTAGTGCCAGCGAGGTAACAATGACGGTATCTACAAGGTTTTGTCCACACGGCAAGCTGTATAAACTCTGCCCGTGAGACAGAGAACCCACCCAATATTTGCACGCATGAAATCAAAACGCACACGATGATTAACGTTTCGTCTTAACATCCACACACATATCAGCCAATTATTTCAAGAGCAGCCAAATATGAGAACATACCATTACTCGTTCAATGTGGACATATACAAACACAGTTTCGCTAAGAGCGTGCCATTACACTGCAGTTCTTTATCTGTTTACTGCACAGCACTTCTGAAAATTAGCCAACGTTCCACCACAACGTGGTAACTCCATTGGGACTTACATACACAAGGTACTAGCAACCGATAGATACCACAACTAGACCTCATTAGTTTCCATAAAACGATTGCCTACCGGCACTCAGAACGATGGCCTAACCAGCTGGCTACATAGAATTTGACCTTTACATTACATCCCTGCTAATTCGCCTCTAGTCCTGCTATACACACTGGCGTGCATAAAACGCCCACCACTTCTATATGTACCCAACTCCAAATTGGACCTACAGGGACAAGATATATAGACAAACCGTCCCAGCTCTTTTAGAACTAAAGAAACATGTGTTTCTGCAATTTTTTTTCTTTTTCTTTACTCTTTTCCTTTTAGGTACAGATACCATAGATCTGACCTTAATTAATCAAGGTGGTGAGTAATTAATAACCCCTTACTTCATATTAAGAGCTACAATAGGGCTCTTAAACTGCTGGTCCTGATGAAAGACTCTAGAGGTCCCAAGAGGCTGAAACATGTTGACCATGATCACCAGTGCGATAGACCAGAAACTAAATCTAAACACACACACCACTGTTTTTAGTTTCCTACTTCACATGCCTCAAGAATTAAACATATGAAACTTGAATTTAGGAATTTTAACCTACTTTTTTAAGCATGAGCACGCCCATCTTTTGATTTCTGGCCACTACTGTAAACCAAGTTGGTCTTCCTCCATGTGGAGGTCAGCATAACGAACAAAGGAAAAGACCCAATGATCATGCTGTTACGGTACACAAAGGCAGAGAATCAACATATACCGCCCAACCCCTGTGTCCGTATATGAGGGTTTTTTACAAAGATGATTTGCCATGTTATTTGAGACCCTGGTGACACAGGACAAGTTGTCCACTCTCCCCCAACTTGATCTTGAAGCTAAATCTATGGCACCAATTAGACTGTAGGTTAGATCTTTGATACTTCTACCTCGCACAAAGCCTTTCTGATCTTCATGAAGGAGCACTCTCACTACTCTATTCAATCTATCTGCTAGTATTTTCGAATAGATCTTATAATTCGAGTTTAACAGTGAGATAGGCCTATAAGAGTCACAACAGTCTGGTGGTTTATCAGGTTTAAGTATCAGAGTAACAGTGGCTTTGTTCCATGAGAGGGGAATCTCGTCTCCATTTTCAAACACTGCTGAAAGCAGCCTACCAAAAACCGGCATTAGATATTTTCCTAACTTTTTATATACCTCCACTGGAAGACCATCTGGACCTGCTGCCCTACTCGTTTCCCCTGGTTTGATGGCATTTCTTATTTCCTACTCTGTTATTGCACAATTGATAGCATCTTTTTGAAGCTCTGAAACTTTACGGGGGAATTCTTGGGCTAACCAATCTTCCACCTCCCTTCTTGTCATAGTTAGGTCCTCTGCATACACTTCCCCAAAATATTTTAATAGAGTAGCCTCTGTACTGTCCCCCGCTCTGGTAAGACACCCTGCATTTCCATAGTTTAGTTCTTTTATAAAACTTTTTGCCTAATCGCTTTTTATCTTCCATGCAAGTAACTTGCCACACCCTTCCCCATGATTGAAGTGAGTCATTTTACTTGCTTGCCATCTTTCTTGCAACCGTCTGTCCACCACCACCAGAAGGTTCGTTTTAAGGGTCTGAATGGATAGTTGTCCCACCTCATATTCTATCTCATTACATTGTATCTTTTGTTCTAATCTTTGAATTGTTTTTTCTATATTTGCTATCTCTACCTTTCTTTGTTTGTTTTTATATGCCTGAAGTGATAAGATTTTGCCCCTTAAAAAGGCCTTATACGTATCTCACACTATTCCAATGGGAGTGCTGTCCAAGTTATTTTCAAACAATTCCTGAGACTCCGACCCTAGTTTATCCATCATATCTCCATCGGACAGTATGGTACGATCCATAGTCCATCTCCTTTGCGTTGTGGGGCTCAGGGGTACCAAGAGCAACATTACAGCAGAATGATCAGACATATGTGCTCCCACATGACTTACACCTCTAACCTGATTTTTTATGTTTTGGTTAACTAAAAACAAATCTATTCTGGATTGGTGACTCTAGGAGAGTAGGGTCTGCAATCCTATGATCACCCCAGATTTTTGCTTTTTGCTTCACTGGTTTACGACTTGCCCTGGCTGTGGGCCCGCTAATCAGACCCACAGCCTAGCTGTTCTCTCTCTAAATTGACACACATGTACCTTAGGTGCATTTACCAATTGGTACTGGGCCACCTTATCAGTCCCTGTACAGTATACCTTAGGTATCCAGGGCATAGGTGTACCCAGGGCCTCCCAGGGGCTGCAGCATGTATTATGCCACCCCTGGCTGGCCATCCAAATCTGACACAACTGGCTGCACGACAGCTGGGGCAAGGTGGTGTAAACACCCTTTGCTTTAGATATAGTATTCCTATATCTAACCCTAAAATGGACACATGTATTCCTATCAGTCACTCCTATGGCAGGCCTTAACAATCCTGAAGGCAGAGTGCTTGGAATTATGTGAGATGGTGCTCTGGTATGAGCTGAGCCCGTTTGCAGCTTGCGGAACCAAGTCCTAATAGCTGTTCCATGATAACGCGTACCATATACTCTTAAGTGCCTTATAATCCTTGCGGTTATTTGCCAACTTTGGTATCGCTTTATCAAAACATGTCGAGTAAGGTGTCATACGAATTGGAATACTAACCCCTCGCCAATTCTGGCGACGGGGTTAGCATTCCACCCTTCTAGAGGGACACGACATGTATGTAACTGTGAACCCCGGTTAAAGTTAACTCGCTTATCCAGCACGACCGCCGAGGGATCCTCGAGTGAGTGCTTTGGGGTTTGAGAAGCCCTAACCCTGAGCAGCCCCAGCACCGAAGTCCAGCCCCCCAGCATCCACAAGATCTGCGTGGGGCCCTTCTGCTCTTTGCTGCTCACCGCGTTGTCCGGTCACTTGCCTGCTGGCTAGTGGCCCTCCTGACGAAGAACCACGACGATTACACCGCTGGTCTGGTTGCTCCAGACTGGCCCTTGCTCCCTTCCAAGAGAGGAGCACCCCGGACCCTCCTGGTCCACTCCAGACGCCATCTTGACTCCACAACGTGGGCTTGACTTTCCCAAGATTTGTTGCCCCAATCCTGGGTCCAGCATCGCCGACAGCAGACACCTTCGTGGGACAGCTCGCACCTCCAGCCTGGTCGCCGACAACGCCTCCTGGTCCGAGGGACAGCAGAGTCCAGCGTCGCCCACTCACCTGGTCGAGGTGACTTCATCCGGTGCCATCCTGGTGCCCACCTAATCACTGGCTAGTGATTAAGAACTGAGTCCCCTCTGCTTTCAGGTCGTCTCCATCACCGATCCAGGCTTGGATCACATCGAACATCATCACTGGTCGCCTGCCAGCAACTTCTTCTTTCAGGCTCCATAGACTGTAACGAGGAGTCCCGACGTCTTTTGAACCCTATACAGCCGCAGCCCCTGGGCTAGGTAACCTGAGCATTTCGGTGCTCCAACATAGGTTCACTATCTAAGTGTCCAGATCCTTTTTCGTTTCCAGCCTATCTAGTCGGATTCGTCTGATAACACTAACTTTAAGAATACTAGCGTCCATAGACTTTGTCCCGCATCCCGCGTGAGAGTGCACACTCTGCACCCGATCCCCCTAGGCCTCCTGCTCCTAACCTTAGGGTTCAGTAGTGTAGTCCTAGCGATCCTGAAGCCTCTGGATCTTGTTACTTACCTGCTAGTATTTCGCATTCCACTTTTAGTGTATATGGTTTTTCGTGCCCCTCGGGCATGTGTGTAAATTGTGCGACTTAAAGTATTTTCGTAAGAGTTTTGTTGTGTGCTTAGCTCCCTGACTCATAAAGAGATCAGGGTAGACTTGTTATAAATAAATATCCTTTTATTTTCATAACAACTTGTGTGGTGTCCTTTCACTTGGTGTTCAAGGGGTATATGTGATGGTATAACAGCTGGCTTAACACGCCCTCTAGAGTTTAGCCTAAAGACTGCTCTTGTCCATGCTACTAGGATAGCTGGTCTATAAGGTTGACTTACAACCAATCATCAATAAGGGTCGTTTGGTATGATACACAGTGATCACTAGAATAGTGAGCACTATATATCAGGCCAACTTCTCACATTGGTGAGCAGCGGTTGGGATTTGAGCTTGCTGTTGTTTTACCACACGTATTCTAAGAATATCATTTGAAAGATCACATAAGTACCAAGGTACATATAACTGAGCTTAGAATACTCTGAGTTCTACTGAACCAGCTGTTGTAGTTTAACAGGGCTTAGCACACCCTGACTACAACTCTTAGCAAGGGATCAGTAGGCAAACAAATAGTGTAGGTAAGTGCACCACTTACACCTCACTAGAAAAGCATGTCAGACAAAGGAGAGAACTCAGAGGCTCCTCTTATGTCAGTTGACCCTCCACAGGTCATGTCAAGATATGCAGCTCTTAGCTTCCAGGAGATGAGACAAGTATGTACCTCCAGGTTTCTAACCCTACCATCCCATTTCTGATAGGTCTCTTAGAGACTTATGATGCAAGGAGGGCTTCTAACACAGGCCCTTCTAATCCAGATGGGAGTATGCCCCCTTAGAGGGAACCCTTGGGGACCCTGACCTCAACCTCAATGGAACAGGAAGTGAAGAGGAGGAAGAGGATCAGGAGTTGTCAGGGGATGAGGCAGACAAGGGTCAGGTAGAAGTCAGTAGACTCACCAGGACCAACTTAAGCAGGCATGAAAATGGACTTGGGGGACCCCCAGGCCCACTCTCAGGCAGGCTTAACATTGGGAGTGGATGAGTTAGGTCTCTATCCAGAGGCTCTAACAGATCCATTCGTACCAATGGCTCTCATACCTCTTCTCACAGAGGGATGACATCCCCTCAGAGAAGAGAGCATGAAGCTAAGATGAGGGAAGTCAATCTGAGGATTGAAAGGGAAGAACTTGCCCTAGCCAAAGAGAGACTTGCCTTTGCTAGAGAGCAGAAATTGAGTGGGGCAGCATTCTCCCAAGAGAAAAATATAGGAGTTTAGACACTAGACACCCGAGTAAGATGGTGCCCCCCTTTAAACAAGGGGATGACATCCACAAATGGATGACTGCTTTGGAAAGGGCCTGCACTGTCCAGTGCGTCCCCCAGAGTCAGTGGGCAGCTATCTTGTGGCTCTCCTTTGAAGGCAAAGGTAGAGATAAGCTCCTCACTACTAGAGCTGAGGATGCTAACAATTACCAGGTCCCGAAGAATACACTGATTGATGGGTTTGGCTTAACAACTGAGCAGTACAGGTTGCTGTTCAGAGACACCCAGAAAATTCAGTCTCAGGATTGGTCTGACTTTGTGGATTGTGCCACTAAGGCTTTGGAAGGCTGGTTGCTGGGTAGTAAGGTTACTGATTGCACAGGGTTGTACAATCTGATCATGAGAGAACAGATTTTAAATAACTGTCAGAACCAGTTGTTGCATCAGCACCTTGTTGACTCGGATCTGACCTCTCCCCAAGAATTGGGAAAGAAGGCAGACAGATGGGTCAGAACAAGGGTCAAGCAGAACCAGACTCAGAACCAGGGTGGTCAGAAGAAAGCAGACCAAAAGGGTAGTAACAAGAGTGAACAAAATGACCAGAAGTATTCGACAGGTCCCCAACAAACCAAAGAGGGTGGGGGTCAGGCTTCACAGCAGAAAAAGAAGACTCAAGAAGGCCAGTCAAAAAGGTGGTGCCAATACTGTAAAAGTAAAACTCACTGGTTTAGTGAGTGCACCAAGAAAGGAGGGCAAACTCCTACCACTACAGCCCCTAAGGCACCTGCACCCCCTAGTACAGTCAGTAGTGGTAGTGCACCTCCCAAGGGATTAGTTGGGTTAACCTTGGGATGTGAGGGGTATGACAACCTAGTTGGCACACTCACTCAGGCTGTCCTTGTCTGTACAGGGGATGTGGATATATCCCCTGATATAAGTCCCAATACTTTGGAAAAATACAGGCAGACACCTTTTATTAATGGAAAAATGGCTCAGGCCTACAGGGACACTTGTGCCAGTGTCACAATGGTGACACCTAACTTTGTGGACCCTGGACAGATCATGCTAGGTACAGATTACCTAGTGACCAATGCCAGCAATGTCACTACCCACCATAGTATGGCAATTGTTGATTTCTCCTGGGGAGGGGTAAGTGGCCAAAAGAAAGTTGTGGTTAGTTCAGACCTCCCAGTAGAATGTTTTTTGGGCAATGATTTGGAAACATCACTATGGTCAGAAGTGGAGCAGAGGACTCACATGGAAATGTTAGGCTTGCCAGCACATGTCCTTGCTGTGACTAGGTCACAGGCCAAAAGATGCCCCACTGAACAGGTGCTGGATCCTGGAACAATGGACCAGACACCTTCCAAGAGAAGGAGCAGTAGGGTTAAGGCATTGCCTTCCCCCTTGCCCCAGGTTGTGGATCAAGTCTCAGAGGAGGCTGACCTCAAATAACTGAGGGAAACTGAGCCTAAAGAACTTGAACCTGATCAGGTTGAGTTTCTGGGCTCAGGGGGACCCTCCAGGGAAGACCTGGGGAAGGCACAGTTAGACTGCCCTTCACTTGAACCTCTCAGACAGCAGGCTGCTGCTGAGGCTGCAGGGAACGCCACAGGTGCCCACAGGGTATACGGGGATGATGGACTCCTGTACTCTGAGGCAAGAGACCCCAAGCCTGGTGCAACCAGGAGGCTGGTCATCCCCTTGTCTCAGAGAGGTTTCCTTCTTACCTTGGCCCATGAGATTCCCCTTGCAGGACACTTAGGCCAGACAAAGACTTGGGACAGACTTGTCTCACACTTTCACTGGCCTCACATGAATGAAGATACCAAGGAGTTTTGTCGCTCCTGTGTCACTTGCCAAGCCAGTGGTAAGTCAGGTGGCACAACAAAGGCCCCCCTTATACCACTACCTGTGGTGGGGGTACCCTTTGAAGGAGTGGGGATTGACATTGTTGGTCCAATGGAACCCCAGACAGCATCAGGGCACAAGTTTATACTGGTGGTGGTGGACCATGCCACCAGGTATCCTGAAGCTATTCCCCTTAGGACCACTACAGCACCTGTTGTGGCAAGAGCCCTAGTTGGAGTGTTCTCCAGAGTGGGCTTCCCTAAGGAGGTTGTCTCTGACAGAGGTGCAAACTTCATGTCAGGATATCTGACTGCAATGTGGAAGGAATGTGGTGTCAACTACAAGTTCACCACACCCTATCACCCACAGTGCAATGGGCTTGTTGAGAGATTCAACAGGACCCTCAAAGGACTGGACATGGACTACCTGAAAAGCTCAGGCGTAGATGGGATGTCCTGATACCCTGCCTCTTGTTTGCTTACAGAGAGGTCCCACAGAAGGGGTTTGGCTACAGCCCTTTTGAACTTCTGTATGGGCATCCTGTAAGAGGACCCCTTTGTTTGGTGAAGGAAGGATGGGAGAGACCTCTCAAAAAGCCTGCAACCAACATTGTGGACTATGTACTTGGTCTCCGCTCCAGGATGGCTGAGTACATGGAAAAGGCATCTAAAAACCTTGAGGCAAGCCAAGAACTACAAAAAGCTTGGCATGACCAAAAGGCTGTCCTGACTGTGTACAAGCCTGGACAGAAGGTGTGGGTGCTGGAGCCAGTGGCCCCAGGAGCACTCAAAGACAAATGGTCTGGGACCCACACAATCATTGAGCAAAAGGGAGGGTCACCTACCTGGTGGACCTTGGAACTCCCAGGAGCCCCCTCAGGGTGCTCCATGTAAACAGGCTCAAAGCATATTTCGACAGGAAGGACATGAGTTTGCTCATGGCCACAGATGAGGGACAGGAGGAGGAGAGTGACCCTCTCCCAGACCTGCTCACTCAGAACCCTGATGATGGGTCAGTAGATAGTGTTGTCGTTTGTGGAAGCCTCTCTGAACATCAGCAAAAGGATTGCAAACAAGTTCTTCAATCCTTTAAACATATGTTCTCTCTGACACCCAGTCAAACCAATTGGTGTACCCATGAGGTTGACACTGGGGACAGTCTGCCAGTTAAGAGTAAAATCTACAGGCAGCCTGATCATGTCAGAGACTGCATCAAGACAGTAGTGCAGAAAATGTTGGAGCTGGGAGTCATTGAGCCCTCGGATAGCCCTTGGGCTAGTCCAGTAGTTCTAGTGCCAAAGCCTCACACCCAGGGTGGTAAGAAAGAGATGAGGTTTTGCGTAGACTACAGAGGCCTCAATGCAGTCACTAAGACTGATGCCCACCCAATACCAAGAGCAGATGAACTTATAGACAGATTGGCTTCTGCCAACTACTTAAGTACATTTGACCTGACAGCTGGGTATTGGCAAATCAGGTTAGCTGAGGAGGCCAAGCCCAAAACAGCATTTTCTACCCCTGGTGGGCATTATCAATTTGTGGTAATGCCCTTTGGTTTGATAAATGCACCTGCCACCTTCCAAAGGCTGGTGAATCAAGTTCTCACTGGGCTGGATGACTTCTGTGCAGCATATCTTGATGATATAGCTGTCTTTAGTTCCACCTGGGAGGATCACCTGGTCCACCTGAGGAAAGTGTTAGAGGCACTGCAGAAGGCAGGTCTCACTATCAAGGCCACTAAGTGCCAGATAGGGCAGACACAGGTTGTATACCTGGGCCACCTTATAGGTGGAGGCCAGGTTCAGTCATTGGAGAGCAAGATACAGGCCATCAAGGACTGGGCTCCTCCAACCACCCAGACTCAGGTTCGAGCTTTCTTGGGCCTGACTGGATATTACAGGAAATTTGTCAGAAATTATGGATCTATTGTGACTCCACTTAATGACCTGACAAGTAAAAAGATGCCAAAGAAAGTTCAGTGGACAGCAAGCTGTCAAAAAGCATTCAATGACATAAAGCAGGCCATGTGCACAGCACCTATCCTAAAGAGTCCAGACTACTCCAAAACATTCATTGTCCAAACAGATGCCTCTGAGTTGGGTGTGGGAGCTGTTCTATCTCAGCTGAATTTTGATGGTCATGACCAGCCCATTGCTTTTATTAGCAGAAGGCTGACCCCCAGAGAGAAGAATTGGTCAGCTATTGAGAGGGAGGCCTTTGCTGTGGTTTGGGCCCTGAAGAAATTGAGGCCATACTTGTTTGGCACTCATTTCAAGATTCAGACCGACCATAAGCCCCTCTTGTGGCTAAATCAGATGAAGGGTGAAAACCCCAAACTACTTAGGTGGTCCATTTCCCTACAGGGGATGGATTTTACAGTGGAGCATAGACCTGGCACTGATCATGGCAATGCAGATGGGCTCTCCAGGTATTTCCTTTTAGAGCAAGAAGACTCACCTGGTCAAGGTTAGTTTATTGTCCCAAAGTTTGGGGGAGGGGGGTCATGTAGGAGAGTATGATCACCCCAGATTTTTGCTTTTTGCTTTACTGGTTTACGACTTGCCCTGGATGTGGGCCTGCTAATCAGACCCACAGCCTAGCTGTTCTCTCTCTAAATTGACACACATGTACCTTAGATGCATTTACCAATTGGTACTGGGCCACCTTATCAGTCCCTGTACAGTATACCTTAGGTATCCAGGGCATAGGTGTACCCAGGGCCTCCTAGGGGCTGCAGCATGTATTATGCCACCCCTGGCTGGCCATCCAAATCTGACACAACTGGCTGCACGACAGCTGGGGCAAGGTGGTGTAAACACCCTTTGCTTTAGATATAGTAGTCCTATATCTAACCCTAAAATGGACACATGTATTCCTATCAGTCACTCCTATGGCAGGCCTTAACAATCCTGAAGGCAGAGTGCTTGGAATTATGTGACATGGTGCTCTGGCATGAGCTGAGCCCGTTTGCAGCTTGCGGAACCAAGTCCTAATAGCTGTTCCATGATAACGCGTACCATATACTCTTAAGTGCCTTATAATCCTCGGGGTTATTTGCCAACTTTAGTATCGCTTTGTCAAAACATGTCGAGTAAGGTGTCATACGAATTGGAATACTAACCCTTCGCCAATTCTGGCGACGGGGTTAGCATTCCACCCTTCTAGAGGGACACGACATGTATGTAACTGTGAACCCCGGTTAAAGTTAACTCGAGCCTCAGCATCACAAAATGGATGCTGCCACCACAGACACAAGTCTGACCTCCTGCTGCTGGGAGTCCTTCCAGCGAGGAGAGCTTGGACAAAGGGTTTCCTGTCAGGGGCGGTGCTAGCACCATCCCAGACAGGGTTTTGTGTATCCCAGGTAGGCAGGGCTGAGAGGAAGGTGACTGCAAGTGGCACCCCGGTGCTCACTGTGCATATGCCGGCTTGCACCAGTTCCAGGGGCACACCAGCCCCTGAGCTGGGGAAAGTCCTGACAAGGGAGAGGGGTGTAACCACCCCCCTTCCTGGTCCCACCCATGGGCAGGACCTAGTCGCGTGCCAGCCCCTTTCTTTAGTATAAAGGTAGGAGCGGGCCCCCTTCCCAAATTAGATAATTCTGAATCTTGACTACTTTCCACGAAAGGACTCTTGACTATTTCTGAAGACTCTCCCTTGTGGCTAAGGAGTAGCCACCCTGCACCAGCGGGCACCCTCTAAGCGCTTGCGGTTTGCTGCACGTTCATCCTCCGGATCAAGACTGCCAAGCTCGACGAGACCCGGATTCCCTGGCATCTCTGACCTCTACCTGCATCATCAGCCCAGCTGAGATTCGTGGGTGTGACGAGACCTGAAGGGACCGGCCATCTTCAAAACTGCACAACGCTTATCCAGCACGACCGCAGAGGGATCCTCGAGTGAGTGCTTTGGGGTTTGAGAACCCCTAACCCTGACCCCAACCCTAACAGCTCCAGCACCGAAGTCCAGCCCCCCAGCATCCACGAGATCTGCGTGGGGCCCTTCTGCTCTTTGCTGCTCACCGCGTTGTCCGGTCACTTGCCTGCTGGCTAGTGGCCCTCCTGACGACGAACCACGATGATTACACCGCTGGTCTGGTTGCTCCAGACTGGCCCTTGCTCCCTTCCAAGAGAGGAGCACCCCGGACCCTCCTGGTCCACTCCAGACGCCATCTTGACTCCACCGCGTGGGCTTGACTTTGCCAAGGTTTGTTGCTCCAATCCTGGGTCCAGCATCGCCGACAGCAGACACCTTTGTGGGACAGCTCGCACCTCCAGCCTGGTCGCCGACAACGCCTCCTGGTCCGAGGGACAGCAGAGTCCAGCGTCGCCCACTCACCTGGTCGAGGTGACTTCATCCGGTGCCATCCTGGTGCCCACCTAATCACTGGCTAGTGATTAAGAACTGAGTCTCCTCTGCTTTCAGGTCGTCTCCATCACCGATCCAGGCTTGGATCACATCGAACATCATCACTGGTCGCCTGCCAGCAACTTCTTCTTTCAGGCTCCATAGACTGTAACGAGGATTCCCGACGTCTTTTGAACCCTATGCAGCCGCAGCCCCTGGGCTAGGTAACCTGAGCATTTCGGTGCTCCAACGTAGGTTCACTATCTAAGTGTCCAGATCCTATTTCGTTTTCAGCCTATCTAGTCGGATTTGTCCGATAACACTAACTTTACGAATACTAGCATCCATAGACTTTGTCCCGCATCCCGCGTGAGAGTGCACACTTTGCACCTGATCTCCCTAGGCCTCCTGCTCCTAACCTTAGGGTTCAGTAGTGTAGTCCTAGCGATCCTGAAGCCTCTGGATCTTGTTACTTACCTGCTAGTATTTCGCATTCCACTTTTAGTGTATTTGGCTTTTCGTGCCCCTCGGGCATGTGTGTAAATTGTGCGACTTAAAGTATTTTCGTAAGAGTTTTGTTGTGTGCTTAGCTCCCTGACTCATAAAGAGATCAGGGTAGACTTGTTATAAATAAATATCCTTTTATTTTCATAACAACTTGTGTGGTGTCCTTTCACTTGGTGTTTAAGGGGTATATGTGATGGTATAACAGCTGGCTTAACACACCCTCTAGAGTTTAGCCTAAAGACTGCTCTTGTCCATGCTACTAGGATAGCTGGTCTATAAGGTTGACTTACAACCAATCATCAATAAGGGTCGTTTGGTATGATACACAGTGATCACTAGAATAGTGAGCACTATATATCAGGCCAACTTCTCACAGTGACCTTATTTTTTATTGTTAAAAGTGAAGCTCTTTAAAGATCCCATTTTTTTCTCTCCATTTATGAAACCACCCTAAATTCTTTATCAAGTTTATTATCAGTGATCTTGTTTTGTTATGTATTATACTTCTGCTTTTTATAGAACGGTCTAAACTACCATCCAGAACCACATTAAAATCTCCTGCCATTATGACCGGGTCTGGAATATCCAACAATTCTGAGAGTAAATTGCCAAATGGGATAGGGTCATCAAGGTTAGGCCCATAACATCCAACTACTGTGTATAGTTGTTCATAGCAGCTTATCTTTACAATCACTTACCTACCAGCCTTGTGCACACTACTTTCCACTACTGCTGTCTGAGGGTTGACTTTTATAAGAATCGTCACCCCTCTTATAGTGAGTTGCTGCTCTGTGCATATCATATTCTGTACACATTTTCTATTTTTAAACAGCTCTCTCATTTCTTTGCCGATTTATTTTTTGACTGCTGTCCAAATAGAGATTCTGAAAGAACGCTCTCTGTCTCAGTGTAAACGCATTTTCATGGTCTCTCCTGTACCTGCTTTGGAAGCAGTCATAAAGGCTAGTGTTCCCAATTTTAAAGCCTTTCATCCATGTTGGATACAATGGGCTAGTTTTTTTTACGTTGGCTGTCAACTTTATCTTTGTAGGCACAGGAGTTTTTACAGTATGAGTACAGTATCATTACTTGATCAGTACAAATGCATTATTATTAACACTGAAGGATCTGAGCATCAGGCAATTGGTTCTAAACATGCTTATTCTGCTGCATGCGCAATTCTGGCAGGTACATTTGTTGATGGGGATTTTAAATCCTCCTTGGTGCATACACAGTCTCTTGGTGAATGCACGGCTCAATTGGCGGAGCTACGTGTTTCGGTTTTAGCTCTTGAATTTGCTGATCCTGATGTCCCTGCTGTTGTAGTGTGTGAATCGTTTTACTGTGTACAATCCTTTAATGACAACTTTTTCTTCTGGACACAAAATGATTTTTCGTGATTTTAAAGGTAGCGCAATTAAGCATAAAACGCTTTGGGTTAAAGTGACCCCTTTTAAGAAGTGCTTGCCATTTGCACGTTATCAATACCTTGGGCCATCAACTTGTGGGAGCACACACTGTTGGCAATTTACTGGCTGAAGAGGCAGCCAAATCAGCAGTAGCCACTTGTACAGTAGCAGTAGTCCCTCGGGCCATGACTAAAATAGATGATAAATATTTTAGTGGCTATTGCTGCTACAAAGGATACAGCAGAGTATTCCCAAGGTTTTCCTTCACGTTATTCATACCACTTGTCTTCTGATCAAGTCCCATTTACAACTATTGTGTCCCTTGGGGATCTGCTGATTCCCAACGAGGATCGCCGAATTTCTTTGATCATTCCCGCTCATGAAGGCGTAGCTTCTGCGCATGCCAAAGTGACACTGTCTCTTTTACAGGATTATTTTTGGTGGTGTGGATTATATCAACAGGCACGTAAATATGTTCTTTCTTGTGACATTTGTCAACAGATTAAGCCTTCTACTGTTGCACGTCCACCTCACACTCAACTTTATGTCTCCAATCAGCCATTTGGCTGCATATATCTTGATAACTGCGGTCTTTTGACTTCTGACACTGTATTTAAACCCATCTTGGTTGCAGTGGATATGTGCACTAGATTCGTTTGGCCACAACGTAGTGCTGACACGGTCATTAAAGATATGCGTGTCTTTGTCGGGACATTTGCTTGTGGCACCCTCCATTCGGACCAATCTCCTGTGTTTGCCTCTAGGGCTTACCGGGATGCAATGAAGTCTCTGGGGGGGTGCAGGTGCAATATTCGTCTCCATACCGGCCTGAGGGCTATTCAGTTGTGGAGAGGATGAACCGTGACTTAAAGCAATCTTTCACAGCTAGAGTCTTAGGTACTGGCAAAGGTTGGCTGACTCATTTGTATGGAGGCCGACGTGCACTAAATAATCTCCATAGAATATGTCTGGGTGGGCAGACCCCATATGAAATCCTCTTTGGCATTAAAATGTCTGTGCCAGACCTTGATGGTCTAGAAGTTGTGGCAGCGGCCGCAACCTTTGACGTAGATAATCATTGTACTATGTTACAGGAACTACAAAAAGCTCATGATTCACAAGCAAGAGCCCAGTTGCCCTCTTCCACAGATCCAGCGGTGCTGATTCCTGGTTGGCTTCCTAAAGTTGGAGATATGGTCTGAGAAAAGGTGGAGAACAAAAAAGAATTTGGTCCATCCTACCATGCACAGGTTAGAGTCATTGGTTTGAAAGGCACCTGTACTCTGATCCTGCCTCCTTTACCTGGTTGTAAGGAGAATCGTTACATTTCAATCAAACATGTCAAGCTACAACATATGGCTTATACTGAATAGCATGCCGCCGAGCATTCCACGTCGAGATTTTTCACTGAATCTGATAGCTTCTGTTTCTTCGACTACTCCCCTACAAAACGAAAGGGAGATGGAAACTTCAATTGAATTATTGTCCTTTTTTTTCTTCAACATCCATATCTACAGATATTGAGTATGCTTCTCCTCCAGTCGAAGTCCTAATTGACATTCCTGAGAGAACCATACCTGAAACTTCCGATGCTGCCAATCCCCCGTTGTTTGAGCTGGGGTCCAGGGGATCCTATATGGACCATACTAGCTTTTCCTCGGACACATCTTCATCTGTGATGTCAGAGCCCTCTACACGTACCAGTCTTTTCATCACATGATTCAAAAAGACTTATTTGGTCCCACCCTGCACATATATCTAGATGGTGCTCACAATATTCCTTTTCATGTGCATTGGGTTCGTGACTGTGTTTTTCCTCTTGATTAATGGATAATATTTACCTGAACGCTCTACTGCGAACTTTGTTGACGGAGTTCTGGCCCCTCACACGTTGTCCCATATAATGAAAAGAGACCAAGCCCTTGTCAATATATATCAGCTTTCCCGGTTGCTGATGGCATTGTCTGTGATAAAACATCATACAATATCCATGGGCCAACTAACATTTGAAGAAAAAAATATATTTTTATTGTTAAACAAAAGTAAAAAGACAAGCATCAGGTGACTGTGCACTTCATTCCAAAAATAACTTATACATTACCAACCAACACATTACGCATTGCGGATTTTTAAAGTGCCTCTACAGTATACCTTAGGTATCCAGGGCATAGGTGTACCCAGGGCCTCCTAGGGGCTGCAGCATGTATTATGCCACCCCTGGCTGGCCATCCAAATCTGACACAACTGGCTGCACGACAGCTGGGGCAAGGTGGTGTAAACACCCTTTGCTTTAGATATAGTAGTCCTATATCTAACCCTAAAATGGACACATGTATTCCTATCAGTCACTCCTATGGCAGGCCTTAACAATCCTGAAGGCAGAGTGCTTGGAATTATGTGACATGGTGCTCTGGCATGAGCTGAGCCCGTTTGCAGCTTGCGGAACCAAGTCCTAATAGCTGTTCCATGATAACGCGTACCATATACTCTTAAGTGCCTTATAATCCTCGGGGTTATTTGCCAACTTTAGTATCGCTTTGTCAAAACATGTCGAGTAAGGTGTCATACGAATTGGAATACTAACCCTTCGCCAATTCTGGTGACGGGGTTAGCATTCCACCCTTCTAGAGGGACACGACATGTATGTAACTGTGAACCCCGGTTAAAGTTAACTCGAGCCTCAGCATCACAAAATGGATGCTGCCACCACAGACACAAGTCTGACCTCCTGCTGCTGGGAGTCCTTCCAGCGAGGAGAGCTTGGACAAAGGGTTTCCTGTCAGGGGCGGTGCTAGCACCATCCCAGACAGGGTTTTGTGTATCCCAGGTAGGCAGGGCTGAGAGGAAGGTGACTGCAAGTGGCACCCCGGTGCTCACTGTGCATATGCCGGCTTGCACCAGTTCCAGGGGCACACCAGCCCCTGAGCTGGGGAAAGTCCTGACAAGGGAGAGGGGTGTAACCACCCCCCTTCCTGGTCCCACCCATGGGCAGGACCTAGTCGCGTGCCAGCCCCTTTCTTTAGTATAAAGGTAGGAGCGGGCCCCCTTCCCAAATTAGATAATTCTGAATCTTGACTACTTTCCACGAAAGGACTCTTGACTATTTCTGAAGACTCTCCCTTGTGGCTAAGGAGTAGCCACCCTGCACCAGCGGGCACCCTCTAAGCGCTTGCGGTTTGCTGCACGTTCATCCTCCGGATCAAGACTGCCAAGCTCGACGAGACCCAGATTCCCTGGCATCTCTGACCTCTACCTGCATCATCAGCCCAGCTGAGATTCGTGGGTGTGACGAGACCTGAAGGGACCGGCCATCTTCAAAACTGCACAACGCTTATCCAGCACGACCGCAGAGGGATCCTCAAGTGAGTGCTTTGGGGTTTGAGAGCCCCTAACCCTGACCCCAACCCTAACAGCTCCAGCACCGAAGTCCAGCCCCCCAGCATCCACGAGATCTGCGTGGGGCCCTTCTGCTCTTTGCTGCTCACCGCGTTGTCCGGTCACTTGCCTGCTGGCTAGTGGCCCTCCTGACGACGAACCACGACGATTACACCGCTGGTCTGGTTGCTCCAGACTGGCCCTTGCTCCCTTCCAAGAGAGGAGCACCCCGGACCCTCCTGGTCCACTCCAGACGCCATCTTGACTCCACCGCGTGGGCTTGACTTTGCCAAGGTTTGTTGCTCCAATCCTGGGTCCAGCATCGCTGACAGCAGACACCTTTGTGGGACAGCTCGCACCTCCAGCCTGGTCGCCGACAACGCCTCCTGGTCCGAGGGACAGCAGAGTCCAGCGTCGCCCACTCACCTGGTCGAGGTGACTTCATCCGGTGCCATCCTGGTGCCCACCTAATCACTGGCTAGTGATTAAGAACTGAGTCTCCTCTGCTTTCAGGTCGTCTCCATCACCGATCCAGGCTTGGATCACATCGAACATCATCACTGGTCGCCTGCCAGCAACTTCTTCTTTCAGGCTCCATAGACTGTAACGAGGATTCCCGACGTCTTTTGAACCCTATGCAGCCGCAGCCCCTGGGCTAGGTAACCTGAGCATTTCGGTGCTCCAACGTAGGTTCACTATCTAAGTGTCCAGATCCTATTTCGTTTTCAGCCTATCTAGTCGGATTTGTCCGATAACACTAACTTTACGAATACTAGCATCCATAGACTTTGTCCCGCATCCCGCGTGAGAGTGCACACTTTGCACCTGATCTCCCTAGGCCTCCTGCTCCTAACCTTAGGGTTCCGTAGTGTAGTCCTAGCGATCCTGAAGCCTCTGGATCTTGTTACTTACCTGCTAGTATTTCGCATTCCACTTTTAGTGTATTTGGCTTTTCGTGCCCCTCGGGCATGTGTGTAAATTGTGCGACTTAAAGTATTTTCGTAAGAGTTTTGTTGTGTGCTTAGCTCCCTGACTCATAAAGAGATCAGGGTAGACTTGTTATAAATAAATATCCTTTTATTTTCATAACAACTTGTGTGGTGTCCTTTCACTTGGTGTTCAAGGGGTATATGTGATGGTATAACAGCTGGCTTAACACGCCCTCTAGAGTTTAGCCTAAAGACTGCTCTTGTCCATGCTACTAGGATAGCTGGTCTATAAGGTTGACTTACAACCAATCATCAATAAGGGTCGTTTGGTATGATACACAGTGATCACTAGAATAGTGAGCACTATATATCAGGCCAACTTCTCACAGTGACCTTATTTTTTATTGTTAAAAGTGAAGCTCTTTAAAGATCCCATTTTTTTCTCTCCATTTATGAAACCACCCTAAATTCTTTATCAAGTTTATTATCAGTGATCTTGTTTTGTTATGTATTATACTTCTGCTTTTTATAGAACGGTCTAAACTACCATCCAGAACCACATTAAAATCTCCTGCCATTATGACCGGGTCTGGAATATCCAACAATTCTGAGAGTAAATTGCCAAATGGGATAGGGTCATCAAGGTTAGGCCCATAACATCCAACTACTGTGTATAGTTGTTCATAGCAGCTTATCTTTACAATCACTTACCTACCAGCCTTGTGCACACTACTTTCCACTACTGCTGTCTGAGGGTTGACTTTTATCAGAATCGTCACCCCTCTTATAGTGAGTTGCTGCTCTGTGCATATCATATTCTGTACACATTTTCTATTTTTAAACAGCTCTCTCATTTCTTTGCCGATTTATTTTTTGACTGCTGTCCAAATAGAGATTCTGAAAGAACGCTCTCTGTCTCAGTGTAAACGCATTTTCATGGTCTCTCCTGTACCTGCTTTGGAAGCAGTCATAAAGGCTAGTGTTCCCAATTTTAAAGCCTTTCATCCATGTTGGATACAATGGGCTAGTTTTTTTTACGTTGGCTGTCAACTTTATCTTTGTAGGCACAGGAGTTTTTACAGTACGAGTACAGTATCATTACTTGATCAGTACAAATGCATTATTATTAACACTGAAGGATCTGAGCATCAGGCAATTAGTTCTAAACATGCTTATTCTGCTGCATGCGCAATTCTGGCAGGTACATTTGTTGATGGGGATTTTAAATCCTCCTTGGTGCATACACAGTCTCTTGGTGAATGCACGGCTCAATTGGCGGAGCTACGTGTTTCGGTTTTAGCTCTTGAATTTGCTGATCCTGATGTCCCTGCTGTTGTAGTGTGTGAATCGTTTTACTGTGTACAATCCTTTAATGACAACTTTTTCTTCTGGACACAAAATGATTTTTCGTGATTTTAAAGGTAGCGCAATTAAGCATAAAACGCTTTGGGTTAAAGTGACCCCTTTTAAGAAGTGCTTGCCATTTGCACGTTATCAATACCTTGGGCCATCAACTTGTGGGAGCACACACTGTTGGCAATTTACTGGCTGAAGAGGCAGCCAAATCAGCAGTAGCCACTTGTCCAGTAGCAGTAGTCCCTCGGGCCATGACTAAAATAGATGATAAATATTTTAGTGGCTATTGCTGCTACAAAGGATACAGCAGAGTATTCCCAAGGTTTTCCTTCACGTTATTCATACCACTTGTCTTCTGATCAAGTCCCATTTACAACTATTGTGTCCCTTGGGGATCTGCTGATTCCCAACGAGGATCGCCGAATTTCTTTGATCATTCCCGCTCATGAAGGCGTAGCTTCTGCGCATGCCAAAGTGACACTGTCTCTTTTACAGGATTATTTTTGGTGGTGTGGATTATATCAACAGGCACGTAAATATGTTCTTTCTTGTGACATTTGTCAACAGATTAAGCCTTCTACTGTTGCACGTCCACCTCACACTCAACTTTATGTCTCCAATCAGCCATTTGGCTGCATATATCTTGATAACTGCGGTCTTTTGACTTCTGACACTGTATTTAAACCCATCTTGGTTGCAGTGGATATGTGCACTAGATTCGTTTGGCCACAACGTAGTGCTGACACGGTCATTAAAGATATGCGTGTCTTTGTCGGGACATTTGCTTGTGGCACCCTCCATTCGGACCAATCTCCTGTGTTTGCCTCTAGGGCTTACCGGGATGCAATGAAGTCTCTGGGGGGGTGCAGGTGCAATATTCGTCTCCATACCGGCCTGAGGGCTATTCAGTTGTGGAGAGGATGAACCGTGACTTAAAGCAATCTTTCACAGCTAGAGTCTTAGGTACTGGCAAAGGTTGGCTGACTCATTTGTATGGAGGCCGACGTGCACTAAATAATCTCCATAGAATATGTCTGGGTGGGCAGACCCCATATGAAATCCTCTTTGGCATTAAAATGTCTGTGCCAGACCTTGATGGTCTAGAAGTTGTGGCAGCGGCCGCAACCTTTGACGTAGATAATCATTGTACTATGTTACAGGAACTACAAAAAGCTCATGATTCACAAGCAAGAGCCCAGTTGCCCTCTTCCACAGATCCAGCGGTGCTGATTCCTGGTTGGCTTCCTAAAGTTGGAGATATGGTCTGAGAAAAGGTGGAGAACAAAAAAGAATTTGGTCCATCCTACCATGCACAGGTTAGAGTCATTGGTTTGAAAGGCACCTGTACTCTGATCCTGCCTCCTTTACCTGGTTGTAAGGAGAATCGTTACATTTCAATCAAACATGTCAAGCTACAACATATGGCTTATACTGAATAGCATGCCGCCGAGCATTCCACGTCGAGATTTTTCACTGAATCTGATAGCTTCTGTTTCTTCGACTACTCCCCTACAAAACGAAAGGGAGATGGAAACTTCAATTGAATTATTGTCCTTTTTTTTCTTCAACATCCATATCTACAGATATTGAGTATGCTTCTCCTCCAGTCGAAGTCCTAATTGACATTCCTGAGAGAACCATACCTGAAACTTCCGATGCTGCCAATCCCCCGTTGTTTGAGCTGGGGTCCAGGGGATCCTATATGGACCATACTAGCTTTTCCTCGGACACATCTTCATCTGTGATGTCAGAGCCCTCTACACGTACCAGTCTTTTCATCACATGATTCAAAAAGACTTATTTGGTCCCACCCTGCACATATATCTAGATGGTGCTCACAATATTCCTTTTCATGTGCATTGGGTTCGTGACTGTGTTTTTCCTCTTGATTAATGGATAATATTTACCTGAACGCTCTACTGCGAACTTTGTTGACGGAGTTCTGGCCCCTCACACGTTGTCCCATATAATGAAAAGAGACCAAGCCCTTGTCAATATATATCAGCTTTCCCGGTTGCTGATGGCATTGTCTGTGATAAAACATCATACAATATCCATGGGCCAACTAACATTTGAAGAAAAAAATATATTTTTATTGTTAAACAAAAGTAAAAAGACAAGCATCAGGTGACTGTGCACTTCATTCCAAAAATAACTTATACATTACCAACCAACACATTACGCATTGCGGATTTTTAAAGTGCCTCTACAGTATACCTTAGGTATCCAGGGCATAGGTGTACCCAGGGCCTCCTAGGGGCTGCAGCATGTATTATGCCACCCCTGGCTGGCCATCCAAATCTGACACAACTGGCTGCACGACAGCTGGGGCAAGGTGGTGTAAACACCCTTTGCTTTAGATATAGTAGTCCTATATCTAACCCTAAAATGGACACATGTATTCCTATCAGTCACTCCTATGGCAGGCCTTAACAATCCTGAAGGCAGAGTGCTTGGAATTATGTGACATGGTGCTCTGGCATGAGCTGAGCCCGTTTGCAGCTTGCGGAACCAAGTCCTAATAGCTGTTCCATGATAACGCGTACCATATACTCTTAAGTGCCTTATAATCCTCGGGGTTATTTGCCAACTTTAGTATCGCTTTGTCAAAACATGTCGAGTAAGGTGTCATACGAATTGGAATACTAACCCTTCGCCAATTCTGGTGACGGGGTTAGCATTCCACCCTTCTAGAGGGACACGACATGTATGTAACTGTGAACCCCGGTTAAAGTTAACTCGAGCCTCAGCATCACAAAATGGATGCTGCCACCACAGACACAAGTCTGACCTCCTGCTGCTGGGAGTCCTTCCAGCGAGGAGAGCTTGGACAAAGGGTTTCCTGTCAGGGGCGGTGCTAGCACCATCCCAGACAGGGTTTTGTGTATCCCAGGTAGGCAGGGCTGAGAGGAAGGTGACTGCAAGTGGCACCCCGGTGCTCACTGTGCATATGCCGGCTTGCACCAGTTCCAGGGGCACACCAGCCCCTGAGCTGGGGAAAGTCCTGACAAGGGAGAGGGGTGTAACCACCCCCCTTCCTGGTCCCACCCATGGGCAGGACCTAGTCGCGTGCCAGCCCCTTTCTTTAGTATAAAGGTAGGAGCGGGCCCCCTTCCCAAATTAGATAATTCTGAATCTTGACTACTTTCCACGAAAGGACTCTTGACTATTTCTGAAGACTCTCCCTTGTGGCTAAGGAGTAGCCACCCTGCACCAGCGGGCACCCTCTAAGCGCTTGCGGTTTGCTGCACGTTCATCCTCCGGATCAAGACTGCCAAGCTCGACGAGACCCGGATTCCCTGGCATCTCTGACCTCTACCTGCATCATCAGCCCAGCTGAGATTCGTGGGTGTGACGAGACCTGAAGGGACCGGCCATCTTCAAAACTGCACAACGCTTATCCAGCACGACCGCAGAGGGATCCTCGAGTGAGTGCTTTGGGGTTTGAGAGCCCCTAACCCTGACCCCAACCCTAACAGCTCCAGCACCGAAGTCCAGCCCCCCAGCATCCACGAGATCTGCGTGGGGCCCTTCTGCTCTTTGCTGCTCACCGCGTTGTCCGGTCACTTGCCTGCTGGCTAGTGGCCCTCCTGACGACGAACCACGACGATTACACCGCTGGTCTGGTTGCTCCAGACTGGCCCTTGCTCCCTTCCAAGAGAGGAGCACCCCGGACCCTCCTGGTCCACTCCAGACGCCATCTTGACTCCACCGCGTGGGCTTGACTTTGCCAAGGTTTGTTGCTCCAATCCTGGGTCCAGCATCGCCGACAGCAGACACCTTTGTGGGACAGCTCGCACCTCCAGCCTGGTCGCCGACAACGCCTCCTGGTCCGAGGGACAGCAGAGTCCAGCGTCGCCCACTCACCTGGTCGAGGTGACTTCATCCGGTGCCATCCTGGTGCCCACCTAATCACTGGCTAGTGATTAAGAACTGAGTCTCCTCTGCTTTCAGGTCGTCTCCATCACCGATCCAGGCTTGGATCACATCGAACATCATCACTGGTCGCCTGCCAGCAACTTCTTCTTTCAGGCTCCATAGACTGTAACGAGGATTCCCGACGTCTTTTGAACCCTATGCAGCCGCAGCCCCTGGGCTAGGTAACCTGAGCATTTCGGTGCTCCAACGTAGGTTCACTATCTAAGTGTCCAGATCCTATTTCGTTTTCAGCCTATCTAGTCGGATTTGTCCGATAACACTAACTTTACGAATACTAGCATCCATAGACTTTGTCCCGCATCCCGCGTGAGAGTGCACACTTTGCACCTGATCTCCCTAGGCCTCCTGCTCCTAACCTTAGGGTTCCGTAATGTAGTCCTAGCGATCCTGAAGCCTCTGGATCTTGTTACTTACCTGCTAGTATTTCGCATTCCACTTTTAGTGTATTTGGCTTTTCGTGCCCCTCGGGCATGTGTGTAAATTGTGCGACTTAAAGTATTTTCGTAAGAGTTTTGTTGTGTGCTTAGCTCCCTGACTCATAAAGAGATCAGGGTAGACTTGTTATAAATAAATATCCTTTTATTTTCATAACAACTTGTGTGGTGTCCTTTCACTTGGTGTTCAAGGGGTATATGTGATGGTATAACAGCTGGCTTAACACGCCCTCTAGAGTTTAGCCTAAAGACTGCTCTTGTCCATGCTACTAGGATAGCTGGTCTATAAGGTTGACTTACAACCAATCATCAATAAGGGTCGTTTGGTATGATACACAGTGATCACTAGAATAGTGAGCACTATATATCAGGCCAACTTCTCACAGTGACCTTATTTTTTATTGTTAAAAGTGAAGCTCTTTAAAGATCCCATTTTTTTCTCTCCATTTATGAAACCACCCTAAATTCTTTATCAAGTTTATTATCAGTGATCTTGTTTTGTTATGTATTATACTTCTGCTTTTTATAGAACGGTCTAAACTACCATCCAGAACCACATTAAAATCTCCTGCCATTATGACCGGGTCTGGAATATCCAACAATTCTGAGAGTAAATTGCCAAATGGGATAGGGTCATCAAGGTTAGGCCCATAACATCCAACTACTGTGTATAGTTGTTCATAGCAGCTTATCTTTACAATCACTTACCTACCAGCCTTGTGCACACTACTTTCCACTACTGCTGTCTGAGGGTTGACTTTTATCAGAATCGTCACCCCTCTTATAGTGAGTTGCTGCTCTGTGCATATCATATTCTGTACACATTTTCTATTTTTAAACAGCTCTCTCATTTCTTTGCCGATTTATTTTTTGACTGCTGTCCAAATAGAGATTCTGAAAGAACGCTCTCTGTCTCAGTGTAAACGCATTTTCATGGTCTCTCCTGTACCTGCTTTGGAAGCAGTCATAAAGGCTAGTGTTCCCAATTTTAAAGCCTTTCATCCATGTTGGATACAATGGGCTAGTTTTTTTTACGTTGGCTGTCAACTTTATCTTTGTAGGCACAGGAGTTTTTACAGTATGAGTACAGTATCATTACTTGATCAGTACAAATGCATTATTATTAACACTGAAGGATCTGAGCATCAGGCAATTGGTTCTAAACATGCTTATTTTGCTGCATGCGCAATTCTGGCAGGTACATTTGTTGATGGGGATTTTAAATCCTCCTTGGTGCATACACAGTCTCTTGGTGAATGCACGGCTCAATTGGCGGAGCTACGTGTTTCGGTTTTAGCTCTTGAATTTGCTGATCCTGATGTCCCTGCTGTTGTAGTGTGTGAATCGTTTTACTGTGTACAATCCTTTAATGACAACTTTTTCTTCTGGACACAAAATGATTTTTCGTGATTTTAAAGGTAGCGCAATTAAGCATAAAACGCTTTGGGTTAAAGTGACCCCTTTTAAGAAGTGCTTGCCATTTGCACGTTATCAATACCTTGGGCCATCAACTTGTGGGAGCACACACTGTTGGCAATTTACTGGCTGAAGAGGCAGCCAAATCAGCAGTAGCCACTTGTCCAGTAGCAGTAGTCCCTCGGGCCATGACTAAAATAGATGATAAATATTTTAGTGGCTATTGCTGCTACAAAGGATACAGCAGAGTATTCCCAAGGTTTTCCTTCACGTTATTCATACCACTTGTCTTCTGATCAAGTCCCATTTACAACTATTGTGTCCCTTGGGGATCTGCTGATTCCCAACGAGGATCGCCGAATTTCTTTGATCATTCCCGCTCATGAAGGCGTAGCTTCTGCGCATGCCAAAGTGACACTGTCTCTTTTACAGGATTATTTTTGGTGGTGTGGATTATATCAACAGGCACGTAAATATGTTCTTTCTTGTGACATTTGTCAACAGATTAAGCCTTCTACTGTTGCACGTCCACCTCACACTCAACTTTATGTCTCCAATCAGCCATTTGGCTGCATATATCTTGATAACTGCGGTCTTTTGACTTCTGACACTGTATTTAAACCCATCTTGGTTGCAGTGGATATGTGCACTAGATTCGTTTGGCCACAACGTAGTGCTGACACGGTCATTAAAGATATGCGTGTCTTTGTCGGGACATTTGCTTGTGGCACCCTCCATTCGGACCAATCTCCTGTGTTTGCCTCTAGGGCTTACCGGGATGCAATGAAGTCTCTGGGGGGGTGCAGGTGCAATATTCGTCTCCATACCGGCCTGAGGGCTATTCAGTTGTGGAGAGGATGAACCGTGACTTAAAGCAATCTTTCACAGCTAGAGTCTTAGGTACTGGCAAAGGTTGGCTGACTCATTTGTATGGAGGCCGACGTGCACTAAATAATCTCCATAGAATATGTCTGGGTGGGCAGACCCCATATGAAATCCTCTTTGGCATTAAAATGTCTGTGCCAGACCTTGATGGTCTAGAAGTTGTGGCAGCGGCCGCAACCTTTGACGTAGATAATCATTGTACTATGTTACAGGAGCTACAAAAAGCTCATGATTCACAAGCAAGAGCCCAGTTGCCCTCTTCCACAGATCCAGCGGTGCTGATTCCTGGTTGGCTTCCTAAAGTTGGAGATATGGTCTGAGAAAAGGTGGAGAACAAAAAAGAATTTGGTCCATCCTACCATGCACAGGTTAGAGTCATTGGTTTGAAAGGCACCTGTACTCTGATCCTGCCTCCTTTACCTGGTTGTAAGGAGAATCGTTACATTTCAATCAAACATGTCAAGCTACAACATATGGCTTATACTGAATAGCATGCCGCCGAGCATTCCACGTCGAGATTTTTCACTGAATCTGATAGCTTCTGTTTCTTCGACTACTCCCCTACAAAACGAAAGGGAGATGGAAACTTCAATTGAATTATTGTCCTTTTTTTTCTTCAACATCCATATCTACAGATATTGAGTATGCTTCTCCTCCAGTCGAAGTCCTAATTGACATTCCTGAGAGAACCATACCTGAAACTTCCGATGCTGCCAATCCCCCGTTGTTTGAGCTGGGGTCCAGGGGATCCTATATGGACCATACTAGCTTTTCCTCGGACACATCTTCATCTGTGATGTCAGAGCCCTCTACACGTACCAGTCTTTTCATCACATGATTCAAAAAGACTTATTTGGTCCCACCCTGCACATATATCTAGATGGTGCTCACAATATTCCTTTTCATGTGCATTGGGTTCGTGACTGTGTTTTTCCTCTTGATTAATGGATAATATTTACCTGAACGCTCTACTGCGAACTTTGTTGACGGAGTTCTGGCCCCTCACACGTTGTCCCATATAATGAAAAGAGACCAAGCCCTTGTCAATATATATCTGCTTTCCCGGTTGCTGATGGCATTGTCTGTGATAAAACATCATACAATATCCATGGGCCAACTAACATTTGAAGAAAAAAATATATTTTTATTGTTAAACAAAAGTAAAAAGACAAGCATCAGGTGACTGTGCACTTCATTCCAAAAATAACTTATACATTACCAACCAACACATTACGCATTGCGGATTTTTAAAGTGATCACAGAGATTCCAACACTACAGCTTCGGATTGCATAGTAGGAGGGGCACTAATATCTCCTCTATAGCTGTTCCATGCACCCAGATCTTCCCCCACTTACGACCCCTAGCCACGTACACCGACCTCTCTCTGATCATATTCCAGTCAAGGTCTTCCATCCATTTCCCCACTTGAGGCGCCCGAGTAGCACCCCATAATTGCGCAATGTTACATTTAGCAATCACAAATGCCAGTGTCACCCATTGTTTCCTGTGTGTTGTGAGGTCTGAGGGCTCCCAGACATTCAAAAGACAGCGTCTAGTCTCCATGTGCACCTCCACACCCAACACCTCCCGCAACTTCTCATGGATCTTGACCCAATATTGCTCTATTACCGGACAGTGCCACAGTATATGCATGAGCGTTCCTATCTCTCCACATCCTCTCCGACACCTCCCATCTTCAGCCAAACCCATTCGTACCAATCTAGGCCCCGTCACGTAGGATCTGTGTAGGATTTTCAACTGCACAAGTCGCAACCTCATAGGAATAGCCACTATTTTGGGGGAAGACACAGCCTCTCTCCAATCCTCATCATCAATGACCAAACCATCCAGCACCATTGTTCTCTGAGCACAGCCAACGGATTCTCTATATGATTAATACGTTTTCCGTAAATCAGAGATATAGTTTTAGTAGGGAGGTGTCCGAGTATTCGATCCTCCAGCGGGGAAGCCTCGGGAGGCGTAGTACCCCGGGGGATGTTGGTCAATAAAGCATGTCTCAATTAGAGGTACCTAAATCTCTCGCTCTGGCTTAACTGATAGCTGTGCTGCAGGGCCTCGAATGAAAGGATCCCATCTTTCCCCCACACATCTTTGACCCGCAAAATCCCGATAAGATCCCACCGGTCAAAGCCCCTTGATCTCCATAAGTTGCCCAGAACTTCTGAGCTCCACAGGGGAGTGGCCAGTGTGATCTTCCCATCCCACTTAAGAGGTCTATTACCTGTGTGCCACACCGGACCGCGTGCGCAGGCGGTCCAATGAGGGGAATTCTACCCAGTTTGGAGTAAAGGGCTCTCATATGATCATGTCTGGGCATCTGGCCCCGGTCCATTGCAGATTGATTAATTGACGCAAGTTGGGAGGCCCAGTAATATTTGCGGAGATCAGGCAAACTAATTCCCGCATCATACCAGGGCAATGTGAGTTTGGAGAATGCAATACGTGGCCTTCCCTCCCAAAGGAGCCGCCTCTGGAGTGACTCTATATCTTTGAAATACGAAGGAGGCACCGGGTCCATACTGTGTTGAAGTGCATACAAGAACCGGGGAAGTGCCATCATTTTGAACAACGTGTCACGTCCCAGCAAGGAGAGCGGCAACTCCTTCCACTTGTCCATATCCCGGCACAGCCGAGCCAATGGGGACCCCAAATTATTGCCATATCTCAGCTTCGGGTCCATAGTTATGAATATCCCCAGATATCTGAAGCACGTAGACTCCGTCCGGAGGGGACAGCTGGTGGGTCTCCGCTGAGGACAAAGAGAACCGACTTCATCCAATTAATGGCAAAGCCCGAATACCTCCCAAATATAGCAAGGATGTCTAAAAAAGCAATCAATGATGCCCAGGTACGGCCATTCGATTCTATCAAAGGTCATAGCGGCGTTGAGCTACAAGAGAACAGCTGGCCCTTGGATATAGGAAGCACTAGCCAAAATTCTGTGTAGTCTCCGTATGTTTAATGCTGTATTCCGGCGGGCATGAAACCAGATTGGTCTGGGTGGATCAGGGTCGTAATGACCTTAACCAGTCTGGCGGCCCACAGTTTTACCAGGATTTTGGGCTCTGCATTAAGCAACAAGATCGGTCGGTAGGAGGAGCACTCCCCCCGAGGCTTACCCTCTTTGTAATTGACCACTATGTTGGCGATATGTTGGTCATAAGGAAGCTGGCCTTCTTCCCTGCTTTCGAGATACATATCACGCAGAAAGGGTGCCAACTTGTTGGCATTCGGTTTGTACAACTCTACAGGGATCCCGTTTGGGCCGGTGACTCTCCAAGACTTCACCCCTCTGATCGCCTGCGCGACCTCATCATTAGTAAGGGGAGAATCTAAGAATTTCCGGTCTTCCTCTGACAGCGACGGCATCTGAATATCTCGCAATATACCTGCATTCTCAGTCTCTGTGTGTGTGTTCGCAGCTGTGTAAACCAGACTGTAATAGGACGAGAATTCTTCCACAATCTCTTGCGGTTCTGTGATTTTGCCTAATTCCGCCCTGTGTAACTCCGGCACCAGTCTTGTCTGCCTCTCCCCTCTTTCAAGCCATGCGATCAACTTCCCAGCCTTATCGCCATGTTCGTAGTCCCTACTTTGGGTGTCTGCGCACTGCGCCTCTGCCCTCTCTCTCGCCAAGCCCTTATACTCATCTCGGAGTAGTTTCAGTCTGTGGCCCCCCTCAGCTACCCGGGTCGTTGACTCCTTCCCCCTCCAGTACTGCCAACTCTGCCTCTACTCGGTCCACTTCTGCTCAACTTTTTTTCTTCTTACCGGAGATCAGTGATAAAGCCTCCCCTCGGATCACAGCTTTATATGCCTCCCAAAGGGTAAACCTCGACTCTACGGTCCCCACATTAGATTTAAAATAGCGATCCGTGGCCTTGCTGATCTCCTTCTTAATGGCCGGGTATTTTAAGTGCCATGCGTTTATGGGGACCACCCCATCTACATCCCTGCGACCCATCTCTATGCGAATCCAGACTGGCGAGTGATCAGAGATTCCTCTACCTAGGTGCCGCACCTCCCTGACTCCATCTGACTGTGATACTGGCACCAGGACATAATCTATTCTAGAGAGGGAACCATGAGCGGCCGAGGAGTGAGTGTAGTGTACATCAAGTGGGTCTCGCAGCCTCCATCCATCAATCAAACCAGTAGTTTCCACAAAATCAATCAACAATCGGCAAGAAAGCGGCGAAACTCGGGGAGGGAATCTATCCACTTCACCATTCATAACTGCATTAAAGTCACCCCCAACAACCAAAGTTCCAAGGGGCAAGGACAGAAAAATTCTAGCCAGATCTCGGAAGGTTTCAGACTGGAGAGCTGGCGGGACATACACACAATAGAGTCACCGTTCTTCCCTCCCACCCACAACCCAGAGATCCCAAAATATCTGCCACAGCTATCTGTCCAAGTAGCTTGGATCGTCATTGGGAAGGAATTTCTCATTAATATCCCCACCCCTCTGGATCCTGAGGTGAATCCGGCGTGTGCTACCATTTTATATCCTCCCCTATGCAACGGTTCCCTACGAGATGCGTCTCTTGCAACAGTACAACATCGAGTGCGCGTCTCCTAATCAGCTGGTTGACCATTTCTCGCTTTATCTTATCACCCAGTCCATTAACATTCCAGCTGAGTGCGGTAATCCCCAAACCCGGTTTACCAGAAGTCATTTTGGTGGTAACTCTTGTCTAAGTCCCCCGATGCTTGTGAAACACAACAAAAACAAACTTCAAACGAAAACGCTGACCATAAAAATGCAATCATTGTACATGAATATGAATTTTCAAACCCCCCAAACTTCCCATTTCTCCACCCCCCACCCTGTACCCCAGCCTGCAGCTTGCTCTCAATCCCAACTAGCAGTGTGCCTGTCGCCCCAAAACTACACTATAGCTAACTAAAGGTAGTAAATGGAGGAGGACCTCAAGCCAAGCTCGCCCCCCCCCGCACATCATTTCTTTTTGGATTAGCTTCCCTGTACAATTTTGACTTACTTACAATAAGGCAAATTATCATTTCACCACTCCACCTCCCAAAAAATAGTTTCCAGACAATTACTGCTCCTCCGATGCATCATTGTTCTGACCCTCGGTTTCAGCAGCACATGTGTTGTCCAACCAGTCCGCTGCTACTTCAGGATTGTCAAAGAACACAGCCCTTCTATTGTGTTCCACACGTAGCCCGGCTGGAAACATCATGGCATACTTCATGCCTTTGTCCCGTAGTCTCCCCTTCACCGCACGGAATCCCTGCCGCTGCTTCTGCACCGTTTGAGTGAAGTCCAGATACAAGGATAGCGTCACATTTTAAAATTTTAACGGAGGCCCAGAACGGGCCGCTTGCAATATTGCATCACGGTCACGTAAGTTGAGCACTTTTGCGATCATAGGACGAGGGGGCGCCCCAGCTCGGGCCTACCTCGCGGATCTCTATGGGCACGTTAGACCGTGAAAAAGTTACTGAGGCCTTTAGGCTGTAGGTGATAAAATACAATATTTTCGATGAACAGGTCTGGCGTTGGACCCTCCGACCTCTCAGGTACCCCCAAAATACGAATATTATTGCGCCATGCTCTTCCTTTGAATTCATCCAACTTCCGATCCGTCTGAGCCCTCGATGTCTTGAGGTCCCGCACCTCCTGTTGCAGTAGATTCACATCATCGACGAGGCTAGCAGTTTTGACCTCTAGCCATTTCACAGTCTCACTCGCCTTATTGAGATCTGCGCTTATTAGTTCAACCTCGACGGTCACAGTGTTGATCTTGTGGTCGAGGGCCTCCATCTTCTGTCCCAATGTCGACTGGACTCCAGTGATGGCCACCATAAGATCTGATAAAGTAGGAGCCGCAGTCGAAGGGGCTCCCATATCCACCGCCACTGGCGATTTTTTTGGAATCTGCTCGACATCCTTTTGGTAGGGTGTAGTGCACCAGCGTGTTGGATTGCGCGTTTCTGGATGTTCTGGAGGAACGCGGCAAGGTCTTATCCTGTTACGATATCGACGCCATCGGGACTCTCACACGTTATTGCAGACTCACACCAGTTTATCATAGGCGATGTGCATCGAATGAATCGACTAGGCCTTCGCCGCTACGTCCAACCACCCAACACTACTCCTATAGGCCACCAACTCAGCACTCCGGCTCAAGTGACTCATGCGTTCTAGCTAACTCTCGTCCAAGATTCTGTGGACTCCGAAGAGCGAGAAGGGTAGACTCAGAGCACCTCAGTGTCCGTCGCACCTCGACACCGTCGCTCGTTTCCGAAGGACCGACCGCTGCAGAGTGTCCCAGTAGGATATATCCAGCAAATCTCACTGTCTAATGGTCACCACAGTGTCGCATACTGACAATTCTGTATACTGGGGCTAATTTTCAAAATTGTGTCGGAGGGCATTGGGAACTTCCGGTCTTCCGCAGCCGATGTTGTTGCATTCACATCCAGTTGGTCAAGAACCCCAGGTCCCGGTCAGGTCTCAGGAGTAGGCCCAAATATGCCCGTCGATATATATCTTCGCCCCAGGACGTCGGAGGAGACTCGTTCGAGGCTTAGCGGAGATCTCTTCGATTCCAACACCAGGGAGTGGGGTTGGGGAACAGGATTGTTCACAGGATTATGTCGAGGGAGATCGGCGGAGCCGACTCTCTAAGCGGCCATCTTGGTTGCTGGTTAGGCTCCTCCCCCCAAACCAACATTTTTAACATTCCATACGTCTTCCGTGTTTCCTTGGGAGATGTGGTTGTGCCCGACATACATTCCGATGATTGGGATGTTCATGCCTTTCATTGTTCTCCGATTTAAAATATTATGCTGCATTTGACATGGGAGATTTGTATTTGAATTTGGCTAATTACGCAGATTTATTTTGTTATCAACATTATGGCCATCATTTCTTACACAATACAAAAACAAAGAGACCCTTTTTTAATTATACCCAATTGGAGCATTGCCCAACACAGTTACAGGGACGTTCGAAGACCCAACAAAGTATATATTTTTCTGGTTACAATCTGTCTGACCCCCAGTCTTATTACTATAAATTGGCAATGCCGCCCCATAAAAAATTTATGTTAACACACTATAAGAACAAAAGTTACTTACCTGTAAACTGTGGTTCTCCAGTATTGGTGTCTTTCATAGATTCACATGCTTGAATATTCCCTGTCGTCGGAGTCCCACGGTACATATAATAGTAAAAAAATCACATATATAAAAATATATGTCATAGTAATGATAAAATAGAATTTAATAATAATAGATTGCTTGAAAGTACCATAGAACAGTATTAACACATAAGGAAGCATTGAGGGAGAATCACTTTACTGGCATATCCATGTCGTTATGATAGTCCAAATTCCAGCCAATCAGGCTGTCGCACCCTCTAGAACCTTCTCTTCAGAAGCTCACACCCTCAGATTTTCGTAGCACAAGAGTGACAAAAGAGTCGATGAGAAGAGAGCCTCTGAGGGGAGGAAGGGTGGGTCGCATGTGAATCTATGAAAGACACCAATACTGGAGAACAACAGTTTACAGGTAAGTAACTTTTGTTCTTCTCCAGTATTGGGGTGTCTTTCATAGATTCACATGCTTGAATAGCAAGCAATAGCCAATATATCCATAAAAGGTTACAACTGTAATGCATGAACATATCGCATATTAAAACAAACACTTTAATGGTACACTGATGCGAAAATGCAAAAACCATTTATGACAGGAGGAGGGAAGCAACAGAGGCTCACCTTACTTGAAAAAATTCTGAAGCACCGCTTGACCCACAGCAGTGTATGTGCTGTCAATTACCTCCAGACAGTAGTGCCTCGTGAAGCATATGTCTGCTGTACCACGTTGCCACTCTGCAGATCTGATGGAGAGGCACTCCAGTGAATAGGGCAGTGGAGTATGAAACTGCCCTTGTCGAGTGGGCCCTCACCGGAGAAGGCAAGGGCTTGCCCATCTTTGTATGACAAAAATATAGCTGATGTCAAACCAGGGGGCAATGGTTTGTTTGGTCACTAGCTGCACTAAACGCATCCGCTCATACACAAGAAAGGTGGTCTGGCTTGCGAAGGCAGCTTCCGTTGTATGTAGAATGTAATACATTGTTCGAAATCTAAAGAATGTAGAGCGCGCTCAGCTGAAGACTGAGGGTTCGGAAAGAAAGTTTCATAGGATGACTGGTTCATAAAGGTGAAAGTCAGATAAAACCTGTGGTATAAATAGTGGATTTGGTGCGCAGCACTAGAGAGTCATTTGGAAGTTGAAGTTAAATATGTTTGATGGTAAAAGCTTGAATAGGACTCGCACGTCGAGAAGACATGAGAGCGAGTAGGAGGGAAACTTTCCATGTTAGAAATGTCGAATCCGAAAATGGATTGGTTCAAAAGAAACTTAGAGAAGCTGGGCCGATACGACGTTGAGGCTCCAAGTAGGCGGGGAACACCAGATGGGAGGGCACATCCTGTGGAGGCCCTAAAAGAACTTGCGAATAATCCGGGAGGAATAGAGAGAGCAGAATCAGTCATGGCAAAAACAAGAAGTGCAGCCAGTACTTTTCAAGACGAAATGAGATAAGGGCTGACTTTGCCATAAGGAGAAAAACAGGTAGGATTTGCTCTGGTGTAGCGTGCACGGAATTGATGCAGACAGACTCGCACCAATTACCAAAGCGTTTACTTTTTAGTCTTTATGTCTAAGTAGTGGAGGGGCACTTGCGTTCGTGAGAAAACCTCCCTTTAGTCTGAGGCAATGCACAAGTGAGCAAATTCAGAGTGCACAGGTTGAAGCCGCAAGCTGGAGGCCTGAGAAATGCGGATGGTGAATTCGTCCGAACTGCACTGTCAGAAGGTGCGGCAGAGGGCGAAGCGTGATAGGTTTACAGCAAGGTAGAGGGTCTTTGAGCACAAAGAGTGTGATGTGACATGGTTTGAACCTCATTTTCCGCTGAAGACGAAGCACAAACAGAATCGGCGGAAAAGCGAATGCAAATACTGTTGACTAGTTCATCGAATGCAATTCCGCACGATCTTTTGTGGGGAAGCCAGATTGCATCGTATAGGCATTTGCGGTTTAGAGGCGTTGCAAACAGATCCAGGTCTGGTTGGCTCCCCAGGCATAAGATGTGGTCCAGGGTCTGTTGGTGGAGATCCCACCCATGGTTGTCCTAGGTGGATCCGCTGAGGGAGTCCGTCATGACGTTTGAGACCCTTGGAACATGTATTGCAGAGATATCAACGCAATGGTGAATGGTCTATTCGCAAATTTGTTGTGCTTGTTTGGGCGACAGTGATCACGTACCTCCGTGCTTGTTGAGATAGCATGTGCAGACAATACTATCACTATACACTAACACTGATTCCTCTCGCACTATGAAGCGGAAGGCTTTTAGAGCCAGGAAACTGGATAACAGCTCCAAGCAGTTAGTGTGCGACGTGCGTTAGAGAGACGTCCATCGGCCTTGGATGGAAAAAACCCTGAAGGTGCGCTCCCTAACCTTCCAGGGAGGCATCATTGGTAAGGGTGAGCGGTGGAGCGTCCGAGGAGGAAGCGGCCTACTGCGACACGGAGTGTGGGCCAACCAGCCCAGCGGTGTCCTCTTTCGAAAGGCAAATAAGATGTTGTCATTGAATGGGCCAGATAGCTGTCGCCACGGTGTGGCTAGCTCCTCTAGCATGTTCTCATGTTTAATCTGCAGTTGAGAACCAACTGGATGCAGGTGGAGGCCGTGGCCAGGAATGACTGAGGATCTACTGAAAACTGACCTTTTTTTTGTATGTAGAAGAACCACCAAGTGGAAGATGCAGGCCTGTCGTTCGTGTGAGACAAACACCTTTGCTAGGCTTGTATTGATTGATGCTCCGAGAAATGTTCATATCGGAGCTAGGACTAGTTGGGACTTGTAATGATTTTTTGAAAATCAGGTTTTGAAACAGTGACTGACAAGTCTGGATGTCTGGATGTGCTGGACTGCCTGTTAATAAGAGCGAGCCATTATTATACAGTCGTCTAAGTATTGATAAATTCGTATACCTTGCAGACGTGGACAGGCTGCCACTGGGGATAGGATCCACGTAAAGACAAGTGGAGGGGACCAAAGTCCAAAGGTAGGACCTTGAATTGGAAAGGTTTGTACCTATTGTAAAGTGTAGCCACTTCATGTACTGTGGAAGGATTGGCACATGAAAATAGACATCCTGGAGGTAGAGTGTAATTAGAAAGTCGTTTTGGCACTAGAACTTCAGGACCTTCTTGAGGTACAACATTTGAAATGTTTGCGCAAAGATCAAAAATCAGGTGCCTCCTTCCTGTCTTGCTTGTTGATGAGGATCTGAGAGTAAACCTTAACTCTGTTGTTGGAGATTCTGAACATCTCCGATGGTCCCTGAGTATATCAATATAGACACTTGTGCAAACGACTCACGTAGATGAGGAGGTTGAGGTCCACCTTTGAAGGTGTAGCAAGAGGGAATTTGCCAAATTCTAGAGCGTCCCCTTTCGACAACTATTAGAACCCCCAACAGATAAATGGCATCTTTGACCAAATGGAATAAAAGAGAGAAATTCCACCGTCAGCCTTTTTGGGATGGATTAAGGGTGGGTTCTAAGGCAAGTCGTTTCCTGGAAGAATTACCTCCTGTATACGAGTTGGAGTCGAATAATGCAGTTGGTTCTGATTGTAGGAGTGATACTGGGTGGAGCTCCTTGGAAAAGAGGATGTGGAGCTGCAACCTCGGGCAGCACGAAAGGGCTGCTTTCTGTACTGGAGAGACCCGAAGGCGCGGATTGTGTCTGCAGTGTCTGCTCAACATGTTGGCCAAAGAGGAATTACCCATAAAAGGTACGTCCATTATTGTAGTCTGAACCTCTAGGCGAAAAAACAGAGCGTTATCCTAACCTTGTCAATGCAATACTGCTGCCGCTGCTGCGAGCTGTCTAAAAACTTGGGAGACGCAATGGGCACTGCACAGTTTGTTTCTGATGCACTTCTTCCATTCTTCTGCAGGATCCTTGAAGCGTCAGCCGAGGAGGATTCGGGAATAAGGGCTACCTGCGCCAACATGCCAGACTACCTCAGGTAGTGGTACCTGCCCAAAATGGCTAAAGAGTTGCCTGCTTAAACTGTGGTTGCAGCCATTGTGGAGAACTTTTTCCCACAATAATACGAGGCATCGACCTCCCCGGTCGGGAGAAAACATCAAAGGAGAGGCGGAATTGCGAGGACATCGATGGGCCGCCCGAGCAATGTTATGTTATGTTATGTTAAATTAATTTGTAGAGCGCACTAACACCGTTAGGTTCCTTGGCGCTGATTGGAGAGAGCAGAGAGAGACAGAACTAACATAACAATAGATAAGAATTTAATTGTAGGCTTCAGTGAAGAGGTGAGTTTTGAGGGAGGATCTGAAACTGGAATAGAGGGAGGATAGCCTGAGCGGGAGAGGTAAAGAATTCCAAAAGGACGGGGCTAGGAAGGAGAACCTAAGGCCACCGTGTTTCTTCCGCTTGAATCTGGGGACAGATAAGAGGGCCATATGGGAAGACCGGAGAGTGCGGGGGGGGTCATAGGGATGAAGCAGAGAAGAAATGAAAACGGGGCCCTGACCAGAGAGGGATTTGAAGATGGTACAACCCAGCTTGAATTTGCAACGAGCAGAAACCGGGAGCCAGTGGAGATCCTTTAAAAGAGGTTGGACATGTTGATCTCTCGGCTGATGATAAATCAGACGGGCGGCCTGGTTTTGGATCAGCTGGAGTCTCCTAAGTTGGTAAACAGGGATGCCTACGTATAATACGTTCGCGTAGTCAAGCCTAGACATGACTAACGCAAGCAAGGCCAAAGTGAGGGCATCGGTGGTAAGTAGGCGAGAGATCTTGCGTATCTTCCTGAGCTGAAAATGACTAGAGGAGACAACAGCACTAATCTGGGGTGTCATAGATAGATCGTTGCTGATGACAACACCCAGACTTTTTGCTGAATTGACGGGACAAGGCGGGGTACCCAGGCTGGCCGGCCAGAAAGAGGGATGCCAAGGATTGGAGGGTCCCCCGACAAGCACCAGCTCGGTCTTGTCGGGGTTAAGTTTCAGGTGGTTTACGCCCATCCAATCACTAATGAAACAAAGGGTGTTTTGGAAAGTAGAAATGGATTCGGACCCGGAGTCAATGGTAAAGACCAATTGAATGTCATCCGCATAGTTAAATGCGGAGACATTGAAACGGTGAAGGGAACGGATTAACGGGGCCAAATATAAATTAAAAAGAAGGGGGGAAAGGGAAGAGCCCTGAGGGACACCACAGGTCAGCTCGACCTGAGAGGCGGAGAACTGAGACAGCCTGACGGCCTGGTGGCGGTGGGTCAGGAAAGAGCGCACCCAGTCCAGGGCAATGCCCTGGATGCCAGCCTCTCTGACACGGTCGACCAGGATGTCATGGTCGACCGTGTCAAAGGCGGCTGACAGATCCAAAAGGACCAGGGCCTGACAGATGTTAGTGTCGGCGCCCCTGCGAAGTTCGTCCATCACAGAGAGGATGACTGCTTCTGTGGAATGTGCTGGTCTAAATCCAGCCTGCTGGGGGTCCAAAACACAGGAGTCTTCCACAAAGGAGGTGAGGGTTTGGGTAACATGGGAGCAAAAGATGAGTCAGGTTGTAGTTGAGAGACAAGACAAGCAGGTGAATTGTCTGGCATTTTAAATGTGTGTTCGAGGCGTGAAAGAACCGCCAGCGCAGATGTTGGGCTCAGGAAGAGTCAAAGACCTCTTGTCAAATAAAAGGTATCAGAGGAACTGAACGAACTTGTGTCCGTACGGGTAATGTAATGGAGATTCAGGTGTAAGAGAGGGTATAACTTCGCCATGGAAAAACATTATTCTGGTCTTAAGGAACCAGAGACTGAGAATCTGGCTAAGTTTTTTGCCAGTCCAAGAAATGATGGCGTTGAGTAAGGAGCCATCACATTGATGTAGCGGACAAGCAGTTTACGACTAATAAATAGGCTACAAAAGCACTGTGCTTCTAGCCAACTGGCAACTAGGTTAACCGTCGACGAATCCAACTGTTGACTGGGTCAACCGTCGATGAGGCCAACCGTAAACGAGGCCATCTGCGCCAACACAGCTAACTGGTGACAACGCCAACTGTCGACGAAGGCAACCGTCGACCAAGCTTTCCGTCATCGACAAAGTCCATTGTTGGATAAAGTTGATAGTCGATGAATTAATTGCTGAATTTTAAAGTCTACGGAGCGGACCGTTGACGAGGCCACCGTCAACGAGCCCACCATCGACGCAGCTCTGTCGTCAACGAAGCCAATCGTGGAAGAAGCAAATGATCGACGAAGTTTACCATCGACAAGGATGACTGTCGACGAAGTACACAGTCGACGAAGTTTACCGCCGACGAGCCCACTGTCTACGAAGCTGACTGTCGCCAATGGGCCAACAGTCGACGAGGACAACCATCGACGAGCCTCATCGTCGAGGAGGCTTACCGTCGACGAGGTAATTTCACGGTCGACGGAGCCACCGACTACGACATAGCCATCATCGACGACGAGGCCTCCGTCGACAAGGCTTATACCTTCAACAAGCCTACTGTCGACGAGAGGGCACTGTCCTCACCGTCGAAGACGGAGCCACCGTCGACGACGAGGCCGCCGTCGACGGCAACTTAGAAGTAGAAGATTGCCTTTAGACTCGGCGACACACTCAACGTCGTCGTCGACGAAGTCGTTGCTTTTCATCGTCGACGGGCGTGTCGACAATTCCATCGACGGACTGGGACCTTTCTATAGTGTAAAGGTGGCAGTAAGAGTCTGAAAACGGCAGAGACCAGGTCCCGTAGGCGTGGAGGCCAGCAGACTCCGTAGGGGAACAAAAATCCAGAGGATCCTACTTCATCCTTGGAGGCCAAGAAGCAGGAATCTCAGTTCCACACCCACACTTAGAGAGGACTTAGCATGTCCACAACAAACACTCTCCATGTCAGAGACAGGGGTGTCAGAAAGTCTACAACTCATTTAGCCACAGAAGGAGACGGGCCTCTCCGTTCTCAAAGGTCCTTTGAGAAAAGGGTTCCACCGAACCTGCGACTCCTCACCTGAAGTTCAGAAAAAAGACAGGACTATCGTGAGGGTCCTTAGAAAAAGGGTGAAGCTTTCCACAGGTGAAGCAGAGTTGAAAATAAAGACTTCTTTGAAGAAAAGTAAAAATACTTGCAGAATGTAGAAATTTTGAAGAAAAAACTGAGCAGCGCTCAGGGAGACTCCCTTCACACGACGTGCTGTAGAAAATCTGAGGGCCTGAGCTTCTGAGAAGGTTCTAGAGGGTGCGACAGCCTGATTGGCTGGAATTTGGACTATCATAACGACATGGATATGCCAGTAAAGTGATTCTCCCTCAATGCTTCCTTATGTGTTAATACTGTTCTATGGTACTTTCAAGCATTCTATTATTATTAAATTCTATTTTATTATTACTATGACGTATTTTTATATACGTGATATTTTTACTACTATTTTATGTACCGTGGGACTCCCACTTAAGCATTGGCGGAAAATCCATTTCGCTCGCGGATTTTGCGGATTTTTGGGAAATTCGCAATCCGCGAGATTTGCGAATTTCCCGCAAAATCCGCAAATTCGCACGCAGCGGATTTTTTTTGCGGCGCGCGGCGTTGGTGATACAATTTTTGCGGCGCGCGGCGTTTATCATCGTTTGCCGAGTTGTTTTTCTCGATAGTTTGCGAGTGCTGCGCCATTTTGGATCTTGCTGTGTGATCCCGCGGGAATTGGCGAGCGCGATTACGTCATCGCGGCTTGGCAGCGATAGTTTGTCAACGCGAGTACGGCGAGATCACGTCTCGCGGTACTTCGCAATTGCGAGATTTGAGATGCGGCGAGCAGCAAGAATCTCGCACAAGCGAAAATATAAAATTTGCAATTCTGCACAAGAAATCCACCAGCAAGCAGCATAAACCTTCTTGAAATGATGATTTTTATCTGAATAACTCCTTAAGTTGACATTTGCCTGCACTTTTTTAGCGAGGAGTCCATTTTGGGGAGGGGGGGAGGGGGGTGGGAGGAAGGAAGTGCCCCACAGTCTTCAACTTCCTGTTCCTGTTCAGCAGGCTCCTCCCAGTGCTTTGTCCATCTCCTGGTCACTTTTCATTTGGATCTGGAGCTGGAAGGATTACTTTTTGTGGATGCTGCTGGATCTTTGGATTTGAGGCCTTTTTGACTTTCTTTGGATCACTGTTGGATTAGAAATTGTACAAGTAAGTTTGTTTGGGGCATTACAGTTGCTGCAACTAAAATTTTGGAATTTTCGATTTTTGGGCTGTTTTGGGGCCTTTTGCCCAGGGGTACTCAGTGGTGGGTGGACTGAGTCTTTCTGTGGGTTGTCTTGAACTTAAACATCATGGAGGGCATGGATGGATTGGGATTGTGCTGATTTTTCAGTGATTTTCGTTTTTTGGGGCTGTACTTGTGGCCTTTTCACCAGGGGTATTTGAGTCTAGCATGGGCCTAGTCTTTCTGTGGGCTGTCTTGAACTTAAACATCATGGAGGCCATGGATGGAATGGGATTGTGCTGATTTTTCAGTGATTTTCGTTTTTTGGGGCTGTACTTGTGGCCTTTTCACCAGGGGTATTTGAGTCTAGCATGGGCCTAGTCTTTCTGTGGGCTGTCTTGAACTTAAACATCATGGAGGGCATGGATGGATTGGGATTGTGCTGATTTTGCAGTGTTTTTCGATTTTTTTTGAGCTGTATAACTGAACTGATGTTCCTCTGTCTTCCATTGTTTTTAGGTGCACAAGACTCAAGAGAACCACCAGTGCCAGGAAGAAGTCCTGCAGCGGTGTGTGTGTGCAGCATAACGTCACGCGACATCACGTCTGGCCTCAGACAACTCTACAATTCGTGCAACTGCGGCCTGCTGTCTGACCTGCTCTGAAGAAGATGGCCCCAAAAAAAGGTCTCCGTAGCTCCTCTAGCAAGAAAGTTGCTAGTAAGGAGCAGAAGAAGCAAGTTACCATGGAGGCTGGTGTGCCACCAGCCACGTTTTTTGGGAGCAAAAAAAAAAAAGTACGCCTGCAGCAGCAGGATCTGCTGGGGACCAAGCTGGGAGCAGCACCCCTGCTCCATTGGGTTCAGTGCCTCCACCACCACGCCAACTTAAGTCAAAGCCCTTGAGTGCTTCAGAGGCAGTCAGTGTACTTCTCCAATCACCATCGACCAGTGATGTTGGCTCATCGCAAGAAAGTAGCAGCAATGTCCCTGAATCAACACAGGTTGTTGTAACTCATCTGACAAGTGTTGAACAACCACAGCCGCAACAACAACACCATGTGCAAGTATACGCCCAAGTACATGTGGAAGGAGAGGCAGCAAAAGGAGATGCGCAAGCAGAGGTGCGTGGCGGGTCACAAGTGCCCACAATAGTTGTTCCTCCCGAAGTAGGGGCACATCAGGAAATCAACAATGAAGCCGAGGTATCATTGGAAGCCACTCCTCCTGATGATAATTCATTGTCTTCCACATCCCTAGCAAGGAAAAGATCAAGGGGGGTGTCTACATCTTCTTCAAGCCCACCTCCTTCTGATGATACGGATCCAGCTTGGAAACCACCACTGCGGTCTGAGAGTGAGGCACACCATGATCTGACAAAGGTACCTAAGCGTAAAAGGAAGGTCGTCGAAAAACTTATACCTATGGAGTGTGATGAGGCTCAACAAGAAGTGACAGATACTGCTGGTGATGAAGCCTCTCACGATGACGACGAGCCAGTCATCACAAAGGTCACTGCAGCCCCACAGGGCATGCAGCAAAGAGACATTTTGACCCTATCCCGAGAAGCTGCTGAGCGTGATGATGATGTCGACGAGGAGGCAATGGAAATGGAAACACAACAATCATTAGATTTGGAGTTAAGTAGTACTCCAACACCTACCGCTTCCATATTTCTAACTCGCAAGAAGGGACCTACATCCACCTCGACCTCAATTCGTGGTGGTGAAAGTGCAAAACGTACTGAAGTTCGGCAATCCACATCCTCCACTTCATCTGGCATTAGCAGCAGGACCACCACCACCGGCCCCCAAAGACATTTCAAGTCTGCAGTTTGGGACTTCTTTAGTGTTTGCCCAAAAAATGAAACCGTAGCCATTTGTAGCATGTGTAAGCTTCGAGTTAGTCGTGGTAAGTTGGGTTCCAACTATGGTACCGGAGGCCAGAGAGGTCATCTTGAAAGAAAGCACGCTGTCAAATGGTTTGCGCACCTACAGGCGATCAAGGAAGCCCGAATTGCACGTAATGCTGTTTCATCTGATGATGACGAGGAGGAAGAAGACGATTCAAACACTTCACTTACACCCAGTACCCCTGTCAGCAGCACACCCCATGTGAGGCACACTAAGAGTGTGGGAGAGAGTGAGACATCAATGCGGGAAAGTTCATCAGCGAGCGTAACTGGGTCGAAGATATCATCATCATCCCGTAAATCCTTGGTCCAGGGCAACATTAAAAAGATGTTGTTTACAGAAGCGCAATATGAACGCAACCACCCACTGACGCGTCTGTATAACACTAAGCTGGCTAAAATGCTAGCTCTGGACCTTCTCCCTTTTTCTTTTGTAGAAGGGGTTGGTTTTCTAGAATTAGTGGCAACGCTCTGCCCTAAATGGAAGGTTCCTAGCCGGTTCTATTTTGCCCGAGTTGCGGTTCCAGCACTACATGAAGATGTTCTGAAGGTGATTGGGGCAGCTTTGCAGAAGAGTGCTGTTCACACTATACATCTGACAACAGACATGTGGACCAGTGGTGCAGGCGCTGATTACATGTGCATCACTGCACACTGGGTCTCTTTTTCAGGGGCTAAAGGAAAGCTAAACGCAGGTGTTGACACGGACATTGTTTTTAAAGCTGCTCGGAAACATGCAACACTAGCCATGTTTGGTTTGGAGAAACGTCACACAGCAGAAAACATTTTGGATGTCTTTAACACAAAGGTCCTTAACTGGCTGTCCCCACTAAAACGCCAGGTTGGTTATGTTTCCACGGACAATGGCGCCAATATAGTTAAGGCCATGAGGGACGGTTACTATTTCAGAGTGCCGTGTTTGGCGCACTGTATAAACCTGGTTGTCCAAAAATTCTTGGGTAATAAAGGCAGTGCAGCGTACAGTGTATTGGACACCTGCCGAAAAATGTGCAAGCATTTCAGCCATTCTTTTAAGGCCCGGAAGCAGCTGAGGAGCCTGCTATATCAACTTAAAATGCCAGTGAAAGCACTCATCCAGGAGGTGGTAACACGTTGGAACTCAACCTTCTACATGCTTGAGCGTCTGTATGAGCAGTATACGGAACTCGATCAATATTTCCTTACAGAGGGTACAGAGGAGCTGAGGATGGGTGGGGCGCAATGGAACATAGTTCAAAGCCTGACACGCATGCTTCGTCCTTTTGAGTTCTTCACGCGTGCAGTCAGCAAGGAGGACTCTAATTTGGGAAAAGCTATCCCATTGTTGTACATGCTGGAGGACCAACTGAAGGAGGTGTGTTCTGCGTTTGAAAAAGATGACAAAAACCAAGACTCTTTGCTTCTGGCTGAGAAATTATTAGAGCTCCTACAAGGTGATGAACGTCTTAAAAAGATCCACTCAGAAGAGCATTACATTTGTGCTACTATTCTGGATCCACGCTACAAAAAGGCGCTGGCAGGCCAAGCATTCTTTCCTTTTGATGATCAACATGTTCCAAAGTACAAACGTTGGCTAGCCTTGTCAGTCAAGAGGTTTGAAAGAGAACGGCTGGAAATTGAAGGAAATAGCAGTACATCAGCAGGCCATCCCCAGTCAAAACAATCCACTTCTGCACCTGTGGCTGTGGCACAAGTGACCTCTCAGCCGTTAAAGACACCGGCAACCGGATCATCTGCACGAGACATAACAGAAACATTGGAGGCTGAAGAGGATTGGCTAGCTCTGCGTGGGTTTGGTTCTCAAAAGGTCAGAGGCACAGCAAGAGCTAAGCAAAGTGGAGGAACCTTGGATGAGGACCTTGAGTCGATGGTGAAGGACTATCTGAATGACTCAACAGAGGTCTATGTTAATTCTGACCCATTGGCGTATTGGCATGGGAAAAAAGAATTGTGGCCACAGCTCACCAACCTGGCTTTAAACTACTTGTCTTGCCCACTCGCAAGCGTGTCTTCTGAACAGGTTTTCAGTGCTGCTGGTGGCATTGTAACTCCCAAACGGAGCCGCCTCTCGCCCAAAAATGTGGAGAGGTTAACAATGATCAAGATGAATCAGCACCTCATACCACCAGATTTCAGAGTACGAGAAAGCCGGATGAAGAGGAAGTGGCCAGCAACATAGATGAGGGAATTTCTACTCTGTTAGGTGACACTGAGCTCACCCTGCCTGAATTCGCAGAGTATGATGACGAAGCCTTATCCTTATTCCTGGACCGTGATACCGAGCCCTGAAAATGAGACAACGAATCAATAACTTTCTTTTTCGTCCCTATTCACTTTTATTCCTGTGTGTCTGTCTTTCTTTGTTGTGCACAGTTAATATATTTCAAACTTTAATCAGATAATCACAAAATCAAGCCCATCAGCAGAACTGTCTTCACTGGTTTGCTAATTGATTTGAAGTTGCCGCAGTCTGCATTCCTCAGGTTCACAAGTTCAGAAGAACATGCTCCTCTATCCTCCTCCTCCAGACTCCTATTTCCATCAAACCAGAGGGCTGGTTTACGCCCAATGAAGAAAGACTCAGCACTTGTGGGGGTGTTGTTGTACCTCTTTGCAGGTGAGTTGACGGCTCTGGGACCATTGTTGGGAAGCTCTAATACCGGATAAAAGTGGTTTGGACCAAATCCCAGGAAGAAATTTTTTTGTGTTTTTGATGACTTGCTTGCCTTTTAGGTGCTCTTAGGGAACGTTCCGTCTGTTTGTGGGTGAGTTTCGTGGTCTGGGAGCATTGCTGGGACACTCTAATCTTGATTGCATTTGCTTTGGGACAAAATCCAGGCCGATTTTTTTTTGGCTATTTCTGACATTTTGCTCAATGTAGCATTTTCGGGGGCCTGTTTGGGGGGCTTCCTGGTGTTTGTGGGTGAGTTTCGTGGTCTGGGAGCACTGCTGGGACACTCTAATCTTGATTGCATTTGCTTTTCAGGAAATCCGTCGTGGCAACCCCGACTTATGGCCTAGCTACGCAGCGCGTTTGGACCGAAGGCCGAGAAATATTGCAAGTATGAGATTTTGCTTTTGGCCTGTTTGGGGGTGTTATGCTTCTTGGCGGGTGGGTTGGCGGGTCTTGGGGCATTCCTGGGAAGGTCTAATACCGGGTAGAAGTGGTTGGGACAAAATCCAGGCCGATTTTTTTTTTGGCTATTTCTGACATTTTGCTCAATGTAGCGTTTTCGGGGGCCTGTTTGGGGGGCTTCTTGGTGTTTGTGGGTGGGTTTCGGGGTCTGGGCGCACTGCTGGCTATATATACTTTACTTTGCAAGAGGTTTGAAGCAAATCCATGGTGGCAGAGGGGAGTTAGGGCCTAGCTGCAGAGCGCGCGCGGAGTGATTTGGGAAATTTGTGAAAAATTGACTAAGTCCCCATTTTTGTACTTTTGCTCTTTGGCTGTTTGGGGGTCTTCTACTCGTTTTCTCCTGGGTTGACGGCTCTGGGGCCATTGCTGGGAAGCTCTAATACCGGATAAAAGTGTTTTGGACCAAATCCCAGGCGGAATTTTTTTTGTGTTTTTGATGACTTGCTTGCCTTTGAGGTGCCCTTAGGGGGGCTTCCTGGTGTTTGTGGGTGAGTTTCGTGGTCTGGGAGCACTGCTGGGACACTCTAATCTTGATTGCATTTGCTTTTCAGGAAATCCGTCGTGGCAACCCCGACTTATGGCCTAGCTACGCAGTGCGTTTGGACCGAAGGCCGAGAAATATTGCAAGTATGAGATTTTGCCTTTGGCCTGTTTGGGGGTGTTATGCTTCTTGGCGGGTGGGTTGGCGGGTCTTGGGGCATTCCTGGGAAGGTCTAATACCGGGTAGAAGTGGTTGGGACAAAATCCAGGCCGATTTTTTTTTGGCTATTTCTGACATTTTGCTCAATGTAGCGTTTTCGGGGGCCTGTTTGGGGGGCTTCCTGGTGTTTGTGGGTGAGTTTCGTGGTCTGGGAGCACTGCTGGGACACTCTAATCTTGATTGCATTTGCTTTTCAGGAAATCCGTCGTGGCAACCCCGACTTATGGCCTAGCTACGCAGCGCGTTTGGACCGAAGGCCGAGAAATATTGCAAGTATGAGATTTTGCTTTTGGCCTGTTTGGGGGTGTTATGCTTCTTGGCGGGTGGGTTGGGTTGGCGGGTCTTGGCCTTGGGGCATTCCTGGGAAGGTCTAATACCGGGTAGAAGTGGTTGGGACAAAATCCTCGCGGAAAAGCCTTTTGGCACTTTTTGTAACTTAGGGTTCGTTAGGGTTAGCCCTAGCAGCAGGATTGCATGTGTTTCGGGGTGTTCTAGATTTTTGCAACTGAGTTCTGGGGTCTTAGAGCACTCGTGAGAATGTGTAATTTTGGTTGCAAGTCATTTGAAGAAAATCCATGGTGGGAAAGGGGGGATTTGGCATAGTTAAAGAAAGCCTTTGCCACTATTCTTAACTTAGGGTTCGTTAGGGTTAGCAGTATTTCTATTGCATGTGTTTGAGTGGGGGGGATTTCGAGTCTTGGAGCGATGCTGGCTATGGCTACTTTTGCTTGGTTGCTTGCAAGTGGTTTGAATGCAATCCACGGTGGGTAAGGGATAATTAGGAAGGGGGTACTTCGGCCTACTTTTACTTTCAAAGTAAGTTTTGTCACCAGTTTTCTGCTAGGCCTCGTTTTTTGAGATTTGATTGGGGGTCTTCTACATTTTTGCGACTGGCTTTAGTAAGGGTCTGGGTGGGAGCACTGCTAGGAAGATCTAATTTTGTTCTAAAACACAGTTTACAGTACACCTAGCTTGAGGGGAAAGATCCGCTACATTAATTTGCCCATACTTATTTATCCTTCAAAAGGTGACTCAGACAGAGTACGCACTTTCAAAAATATTGTACTGTCTACTAGGAAAATCAAATTGTGACTTTTTGCACTCCACAGCCTACATACCTTATATTTATTTATCAGTGGTGTTGTAATATTATATCACTTCCTGTTTTTCGTTGAATAATTACAGGCCGGGTTTCAGCCTCTGCAATGGGGAAAAAAGGATGGAGTCAGGCTTCACAGTAGCGAGCCACAATTCAGCATCAGGCAGGCAGTGGACAGGGTGTCTTCTGGTGACCAACATCGATGGACGAAGCGTCGGCTGCAATGGAGGAGTGCTGCTAATAAGAGGATTTTTTTCTGCAGGCAACTTACTTACCACTTCCAACAGGACCACTACAACCACATAGATACGGTATCCCTTGCCTTTTTCTCTGACTGTGACTGCATTTCTTGGATCTCTCTCTGCTTCTAAATTGATCTCTTAACACATCACTTAGTCCACTCCACTATCACATCTGCACCACACATAGTCATTTGTAAGTGCTCCTACGTAATTCGCAAGTCGCAGCACGCCCCAGGCCGTAGAGGACTGGGATGGCCCCAATGATGAAGCATGTCACCAAGGGGCAACCCTGGTGAGTGAGGGGACACCTAGAAAAAAAGCAATTTCTCCTTTTCTATCTACTATACCTTCCAGACCAACCCCATTGAGTGTTGTTGTGAATGGATTTATAGTGACCAGCAAGGCTCTCGGGTATCTGGCTACAGAGACCTTATGTTGAATATCGTTATCAATAATTCCACACAGGCCCTGTACTGTCGCATTCTTTCTTCCACAGTTGTCGAAAGTACTACTTACCTTTCACTGACATGCATGCAGTAGTGCATGCACTTTCAAAGATTGATGGATAGGTTTGTACCCAAAGATTTGTTTATGTTCACAATTGTTTGTCCATGCTGAGCTATTTTTTCTTGTCTCCCAAAACCTTTCCCAAAAACCCCCGTACCCATCCATTTTTCAAACCCTAACCCTCTTCCCCCGGGCTGTGTGGTTTTGATTGATGTGTGACTAAATTACAGCAATAAATCCACACACTTGCTGGGGAGGATAAGGTGATAGCAACAGGCTGGTGAAGAAATCCGAGGATATATTCTTACTCTGCTTGACAAAGAACCATGGCTAATGTCAAAGAACTTCAACCGAATTAGTAGTTATACTTTACCATTTGTTAGGCTACAATGTGGCACTGTTCTAGTGTACTTCTGTCACCTGCTATATTCTCAGTTGTACCGTTGAATTGCTCAGGAGGACAAACCAGATTTAATTTTTTTTTTTTTCATAGGCATGCAACTGCCACTGTGTCACACCACTAGTACCACCGCTATGAGGAAATTTTATCCGACCAAGATTGCCAACCTTATTCGCTGTTTCCCGTGGAGCCAGCCCTGGGTCTAGCCCTACTTTCAAACACAAATTACAGGTAAGATAAGCGTTTGGTGGTTTGGGGGTATAATGGAGTATTAGTAGGAGAGACGAGAGACTGACGGTAGTACTACTAAAGTCCTAGGACTCTTGGATTCACTTCACTTACTCTGTGAGAGGCACTTAGTGTTGAAAACATTTGGGCATTTACACTTAAAGGAAGAAAATGGAACTAAACTTTCAGGAAAACAAAGTCACTGTTAAACCCCCACCCACCAGGCAAGCAGTAAGAAACGGATATGCTCAGATAAAGTTTGAAAAAGTATATTTATATCCCTAACAAAATAATCTCCCGCAAGACCCTCCCTAACCCCAACGATTGTCCTTCAAAAGTCCCCAAAAACCCAACTCCCAATTCCCACCCCCCAAAAGTCTCTAAAAAAGGGGCAAGGGACACTATGGGTGGATGCTGTCAACTTTTTGGGCCAGGGCATCATGCTCCTGGCGGAGCAAGGCGTGCTCTACGCGGAGCCCCTCCAACTCCTTTGAAAAGTGGTGGAGCTCCTGCTGGAGGCGGGACACCATCAGGGTACTGCGGCGCAGGCGTGCCTTCAATGCCTTGCAGGTGCAACGGCTGTGAGAGGAAGCTGTTGTCCTTGCTACTCGGCGGTGGCGTTTGGCTTTGGCAGCCCGGCTCAGTCTGGGTGGACCACTGTGCTGGGTGGCACTGGTAGCCCGTGGGGGCACGGAGGCCGATGCAGACGACGTAGTTGTTGTGGTCGACTGCACACTTTCTTCGTCCTCCAGGGCCACCAGCCGCCGATATTCGGCCACAGTGGCATCGATCCTCCGTTGCCGGGCCGCTCTAGCCAGCTCCTTCCTCCTTGTTCGTTTGGAAGGAGAACCTATATGAAGAAAGAAAGACATAGTCTGTAACCAATGCTCTTTAAGATTAACTCAATCATTCAGCAGAAATTTGTGTTGCACTACAACTAGCAACTTGCAAGCGCATTACATAACTATTGAGGCCAGTATCTATCTAACCTCACACTTCTTCATCCTTGCTCTAACATTAGTGGGAGTTTAAGGAACAAATTCTACAAGCACTATGGACTTCCATTGGAGTCCACTATGAAAGTACACCAGTCTTATTCTTCTTCTTGTCTCTTGTTTAGGAAAATTGGTACGTTATCTTCTGCAAGCCGGCATAATGCCAGCGCAGTAAACTTGCACCCGATAAAAAGAGACGCACGCCATGAGGAGTGACCTAGACTTGCGTTGCGTTACTGTACCCGTCCAGTACATGCAGGTGGTGAAGCTCTTACTTTTCTATTACGGGTGGCACTGAGAATACTCTGTTACAACTCAAGGGCTACTGCTTAATTAATTTAACTTTCACCCTACAGTGGAAATGAGTACTAGAAATGGAAAATTGAAGAAGATAAATAATCTGATTATCTATCACTTCACATGGGATGTTTTTGCTTATATATGGGATGACTTTAGGTGCTTTGCTTTTTATTGAGTGACCAGTGATACATCCACACATGAATGACTGAGTACTACTAAACTTATTAAGAGAGGTAGGGAGTGGCCACCGTAATAACCGGATCTATGCTGTGCTTGCAATACAAACTACTGCTACTATTGATGGTAGTATTTGGACAAAATTAAAACTTCTTTTCCTTGCCTTTCCTACACTGGAACGGACGTGCGGGTGCAGTGTTACATGCTCTTCAAAGTTACACTTAGTTCATCCACTGACCGTCTACTCTCTCTAGATCATGGGTACTCACAAACTTTCTCTCAGGGGCTAAATTTACAGTATAGTTTGTGGCCGAGGCCGCACTGGTGGGGGCGGAGTCAGAGGGGGCGGGGCTAAAGCAAAACGAAAACTTGTGACCATGAGGTTGCACACAGGTCCCTGCAGCAGATGCCTTCATCCACTGAGCCACCAGACCCAGCATTTACATACATCTCTCTCCCTCCTGCCCTCCCTCTCCATCTCTTTCTCCCTCCTGCCCTCCCTCTCCCTCCCCCTCCCCCTCTGTCATCTCACTGTGTGTGTGTCTATCTGTGTCAGCCTTCAGCCGGGTTGAGACCGCTTCCTCAACGCGCACACACAGACAACAACACCAAAGTACTTAACAGGTCTTTAAAAGACCATTAACATATTATTGAGGCTTTGTTTGTTGTAGCGCCCCTGCATCTCCACCCTGACAATCACTGCTTGCCCGGCCCCACAGAGCAGAGGCTTTGTTCTATTTCACCTCTTTGTGGCCTTGCATCTCCACTCTGCTCTGTGGGGGCCGGGGGAGCAGTGATTGTCAGAGTGGAGATGCAGGGGCGCTAACAGGTGAAATACAAAAAAGCCTCTGCTCTGTGGGGGCCGGGGGAGCAGTGATTGTCTGCAAGGTCTGCGCACCGCCAAGGAAGGCTTGCCGGGCCACCACCGGCCCGCGGGCCTTACTATGAGTACCCCTGCTCTAGATAAACATATGCTATCTAAGAGTCAGATAGTAGCATGATCCAGGTATATGGACACATACAGTTTCTGTGTCACCCACCCAGGCTGTTGTCCTTCCACCCATCATTGCTTCATCATTCACCCAGCCATGCATCTCATATTCTTGCCTTCCCAGCTAGTCTTCAATCTCAATAAGTAAGGAATATATAAGAGCTTACCTCTGGCCGCCACCACCACCGTCTCAACTCTCACAGCCGCCGCCTCCTCCCCTGAAGAATTGCCCTCCGCCTCCGTGTCGAGCACCACCACCTCCACGCTGGCCCCGCCACCAGATGTTCCACCTACAAAGTACATTTAAGAATGTTAGAATAAAGCACTCACTAGTCTTTGGTCTAGGAATGAAGACATGTGAAAACAATGTAATTTGTGACTGTCTACTTTAAAGTTAAAAAAAATGTCCCTTTTTCCAGGGAAGGTTGTCTTGCTGCACTTTTTGGCACAACTGATGAAGGCTGGTTTTTTAACACGCACCATTTTTCTCCACACAGACAGAAGATGGACTTCTAACAACAAGATCAAGTTGAAACCAGGTGAGAGCTCGGCTCGACCACAAGAAATGTCTTCAATTAATCGTCAGCACTAACCACTTTTCCATTATCAGTTAAACGTTTCGTTTTATTATGACTTCATTTTAATAAATGTGTTTACTTTTAATAAAGCTTTTAAACTTAAATACAATCTGTGTTTTTTGGTCCAGACTAGAGTGACTGAGCGAAAGGTTTTGCAATTTTTGCAAGCATGAGTCCAGATAGAACACTTCAAAAGACATTATGGACAATCCCAGAGGACTGCACTAAGTTGATAGAGCTATTGCTGACTAGAATCATGGGAGTTTCGCCAACCGTGCAATCTTAGTTAGCTACACAGACAGACTAATAAGAATAATCTAGTAATACCACAGGGAGTCATAGTAGAGGCAGGATAAGAATTTAGATACAGTCTACAAGAAGATCAAAGACAATTTTGAAAAAAGTCAAATGAGGAACGCTAGGAAAAATAGGTACTAGTCTAAAATGAAAACTTACTGGGGCCAGCAAAGGAGCCCTCGCCTGCCCGATCCTGGCCCTGTTGAACAGCATCCGCCGCCTGCTGCTCCTGTGTCCTCCTCTCGCCCCTGGGGGGAGCTGACGTACAACATGAAAGAAAGAACAGAAAACATGGATGATTGTTGCTTGTCAATGTCAACCAAATCAAACATTTCAAAAGAACAATAACAAAATATTTCCGCGAAATTATATTGATTAGGGTTAGTTTTCATTTATTTGCGGACCTGTGACTTCGAAAGTCACGTAACTCACTAAACAAAGTACTGAAAGGTTCACCTAGGACTGGCAGGCAGCAGTCCGCAGGCAAGACGCAAAGTGACAGACAAACTCCATTGTGATTTCAGTCAGATCAGTGACAACACTAACAGTTGCCTGCTACATTACCAGTCATTTAAATAGTCAAACTATCAATCCACCGCCACTATTTTTCTTATTGTCAGGGGTACAAAGGAAGGGGCAGATTTAAGCCCCTTGCGGCTCTTTTGCTCCGTTCTTGCGTGACTTTTGTGACGCAGCAGCTAAACAAAAAAGGGCGCCATGGTGCGGCGTATAATATTATAACAACGTGACGCATTTGGGAGATGCATCCCGTTATAAAGCCCTGCACCATCAGGGGGCGTTCCGGCGCAAGGGAGGGCATTCCTGCGCTGGAACACATCCTAAAAGTGGCTGAGGGAAATCTACGAAATTTCAATCAGTCACCTTTAGGACAATGATGCGTCACACAAACCCTGCACCTGCTTGAAGCAGACGTACGGCTTGACCCAGCATTGGGGAGATAGGGTACCCCAGAGCATTGCTGGAGCTGCGCCATCGTTGCGACGCAACTCCAGCAGTAAAGCTTCGGTGACGTTTTGGGCCCATGGTGCGCCGCATTGCAAATACGGCGCACCATGTTTGATGGTGGTAGCGGGCCGCACAATTAATGGTGCATCCCTGCTACTTTGCAGGGATGCGACGGTAATTGCAATTCTGCCCCTTAGGGGCATACTTACTTACGCGTTCTGGCGCATCTCCAGAGATGCGCCAGATCAAATGCGTCATGCAAAACTACCCTTGCGACACGGCAGATGCGCCTCATTTACAATGCGGTGCGCCCTGGCGCAAGGGTAGGCACTTGCGTGACGCATCTCGTCACGTAAGAGCGGTGCATCGCTGGAGTCACGTCGCCAACGCAATGCAACTCCAGTAATGCTCAGGGCCACCCAATACTTAACATGCTGTGTCAGTCCTTTCGCCTGCTTCAAGCAGGCATAAGGAATTGAATTGACGTAGCAGCGTCGCAGAAGTGCCTGCGTTAAATCTTGTAGATTTCACGCAGGCAATTTTGCGAGGCGCACAGCCGCCGGACCGCCCACCCTGCGTACTAGGAACGCACCCATTGTGGTGCAGGCCCATGGCTTTATAACGTGACGCATCTCCCTAGATGCGTCATGCTGTAAATGACTCGCAGGGATGCGGCACGTTTACGCCGCTGTTGCGTCACGCAAGGCAACGTAAACATGGCGCAAAGGGCTTGTAAATGTAATCTGCCCCCTAGTGTCTAGCATTACGCAGTTCTGTAAAGTACACTCATACATAATAGTTACTCAGGCCAATGAGACCACGAAATAGAAAACAAATAAGCATAGTAGCAACGCCACTGAGAAGGAGAGCAGTGCACCTGAAATGCACAGAAGATTTTGAAATATAATTTAACTACAATGTAATCGTCATCAGCGGCATTATTGGCTTGCTCCATGTAAAAAACAAATATTTGCAATACAACAACACAGAGCAGGAGAAAACATCATAGTAGTGAGTGATTAAATGGCTACTACTACTCACCAAGCCCGGGGATCTCCAAGCCGAGCTGGTCCAGCAGGTCGCGCTCGCGGTCCAGGAGGTCCGTCCAGCGATGGGTGACCTGGCTGTAGGTGCGCTGGACCCCGTAGAGGTGGGATATGGCCCAGCACACCTTCTCCCACCGCTTCCGGCGCTCCCGCATGTTGTAGCCGCCGGCCGAGATCCTGCCGCCTCCCGCGATGGTCCTGGGCAGGCGGCGCTGGACGAAGTAGACCAGCGCGCCCACTTCCTCCGGGCTGAATATCTCCCGTCGCGTCACCTGCTCCCCCCTCAATCTCCCGCATGCTGTCCTGGCACTGGGTCCAGCACTACTCCCCGCCGCCGCTGCGGCCCTCAAGTGCCTGGGCAGCTTCACGGCGCCTGGCTTGACCATGGTCTGGGCAGGTAAGGTAGGAAGAAGTAGAAAATTAAGAAAGAATAGGATAGGGAAGAAGAAAAGAAAAGAGTTTAAAAAAGTAGTTTAAAAGTAAAGGAAAATAGCAGAAAAGACAAAAATATACAGCTAGGAAAAGAGAGGGATAGATAAGAAGCAAAATCGTTAAAAAAAAACTGAAAACAAGCAAAGGATGGCAAAGATACCAAGAGGATTAAACACCATGCCCAGACACAGGAAATGAATGAAAAACAAGATGGCCGGCGCCCGTTCACGAGCGCGAAAGTAAGTTTGCGCGAGATTTCCCTCGCGATCTCGTGCGAACCTCTACTCGCAATGCGCTTACTGCGCGAGATTATACATAGCGGGCGGAAACGGAAATACGTCACGCAAACAGAATGGCCGCGCCCGTACTCGACCTTGGGGTAAATTCGCGTGTTGCGCTGCAAGCGGCTCGCGAATACTGCAAAAAAACTCGCGAAACAACAAGCCGCAAAAAAATAAAAAGCTCATTCGCACGAATTGGCGGCTTCCGCGGTCGGTTTCGCACGACGCCGCGCCCCGCGAATAGCACGAAAAAAACGAAAAACGATTTTTGCAAAAGCAAAAGCAATGAGCAGGTGCAAAAGGTCAACCTCATGATTTGTAACGATTCCCTGTAGTGCTTCCTGAGGGGGCCCTCCAGAATTCGGTTGCCTGCTTGCAACTATTGTGTGACCCTGCTCTGACCTTAACTGTATGCCACAAAGGTCCTGATTTACAGCTAAAGGAGCAGACAAGCAGGTGCCAGGCTGGAACTTCAAATTCTTTCAGTGACACATTAATTAGCCCCTAATTCATTATTGTCAGTTGGGGCAGGGCAGGTGTTGTTAATAAACTAACCCCAAATTAATTCATGTCAGTTCAAGCAGGGCAGGTGGGCTTGCTTTTCCCCCCCATCTTCTACAGTGATGATGAACCAGAGGGTGGCATTGATGTAACAGAGGGTGGCATGGGTCAAAGAGAGGGTGCCAGTGGTGAAACAGAGGGTGCTGGGAGGCTGTGATGATGAACCAGACGTAGAAACAACATAGTCGCGACCGTTGCGAGCCGACAAGTAAGTTCGCAATTGCGAACTAGTACCAAATCCTCGCGAACTGGCAGAAACACTTGCGAACACAAAAAAAAAATCCGCAAATTCGCGAGAATTCGCGGATTTTGCGGATTGCGAATTCGCAAATCCGCAAAATTCGCGAACGCGAGATTCGCAAAATTCGCCCATGCTTACTCCCACTCAGACGACGGGGAATATTAAAGCATGTGAATCTATGAAAGACACCCCAATACTGGAGAAATTGGTTAACGCCATGTCCTTCAGGAATGATTTGTCCGTGAAGGGTTATAAGCATTGAAGGGACACGATTGATTTAAAATCCATTTGGAGTACTAGAGATTGGCAAGCGCAGGGCACTGAAGCTTTGCACCCTGGATGTCTTATATCATCTCAAATCTTATTCTTAAATGACACGGTACAACAGGCTACTTGTTTTAGTTTAGCCACGGCCAAAAATCTAAATATTCCCTCCATTCCATTATTGGCTTCATATGATAACTGGCAAAAACATAGTAACTACACAATTGAAGACTTAGCAGTCTTATTTCTAAATGGCACACTTAACTCTTTCAATATTGACCCCTTGGGATGGCTAGTGTGGCCGATAACTTCAAATGTATGCCAATTATGTTTTTTGAATACAACAGGATTTACACAAAGTAGACCTGATCCACGCTTCCCACATTCATAGTTACCACATATTCAGTGGGTAAATTATGTCAGCAATGGTTGGAACATTCCACACTGTCATCTGTGAAACAACTTTCTCATTTGTCAGGTGACATCGATTTGGCCAATTTTCCTTTAGGTTCAAAGTCCCCTCGAACAAAACGTTTAATATATTCCGCACATGATGAATTTTGGAATCGGTGGCAGATGGAGGCTGCGGTGCATCTCCACCAAATCGACCAGGCAAATTTAGAGAAACTCCTTGCAGTGGTAGATAACAGCATTAATACACTGTCTTCCCGTATATATATATATATATATATATATATATATACATACACTTTAGATAATATGTTATCTTTGGTCATTGACATTGTTCAAAATGAAGAGTCTGTTCTATCATGGTCATAATAAGTTCCGTTCTGTAATGCAGTTTTCTTGGACATTACAAACACTAAAAAAATGGAACAGTACCATGGTATTATTTGAATGTTTCTGCACTGTTTTTGCCATTTAATCTGACAGATAGATTTATGTACATGAAAGATGCCACATACATATTGTAACATATTGAACGATTTGAACAGTTACAATTTTCGGTGGTCGATACGGATTCAGCTGTGTGGTTAATACATGGGGTCATTTTGTTGTTTATATCAAGTTTTCATTTCACTTCATGTATGAAACATTATCCCGTTGGGCGATATGAGCCCCTCTGCAATAATTATATTCACAAATTATGGTTGTTACCTTTCACCACCAGATGCCAGCACAGAGAGAAGGAAGTTTTCCTTGCAGCAGAGTATTTATTCCACAGTAGGACATCCCCCTATTCTGTAATCGAGTTAAGCTTCATGGAGCATGTAACGTTTCGGCCCCTAAATCTGGCTTAAGAGGCATCCCTGTCCCGGCTATTATTCCCGTTTTAACTTTGCTTTCTAACGGTAGTTACCTTATTTTGAGCAACCAGCACTGGTGCGGCTTGAGAGCTAGCATCCTGTATATGGTAACGATTTCTCAACGAGTTGCATATTGTAGCAATGTCCTGTTTCCGCCCCCACATGGAGTTGTAGATAGTTCACTTTGGCCTTCCATTCAGACTTTGAAAACAGATTTCAATAAACTAAGCAGACTCAAAGTGCTATTGTTTCAACAAGAAGTCGCACGTACATCAGCTCAAGAGACCTTCGAATTGCAGTTGGCAAAAACCACAAGTGAGATACACTCGCTGCTGAACACAAATCTCCCACTTCATTTTGGAGAATACACCAAATATTTAATGCGTCTGATACAGAGGGCCTTGCTCACTTTTTTTAAACTTATGGGATCAGGTCATCTTTCTTCCTTTCAGACTATTTTTGGAGTAATTCCGTCCTTTATTCATTCTATTTTTTCCAGCACCTTCGGATGGTTTACCCTACTGCTGCTGTTGGTTTTGCGGCTTGCTGGTTCTCCTAATATTGCTTCCCAATGGATGCTCGATCTATGGAGCTGCCAAACCTGGTCCCGTTGCAACTGTACTGTGATCGAATGTGGCAGCTCTTTGATTCTATGCCAGTGTAGTCTTTTGCCATGGACTCCTGACCTTCCATAATGCCTACTTCACCTGTGTGCACCTGTGTTCCACTGCCTTCGGTGCCCTTTTCAATGGGCCATGCCTTTCTGCCTCTCCAATACCTCACACGCTGCCCTGGAATAAGATCTGTTAATGGAAGCATTGAAGGCCCATGACCAGGAATGTGCCAGGAGTATGCGCTTGGTTTGCGACACTCTGACTAACGGCAGACATGAGTACCTGTGCTATTGTGCAGCACCTCATAGATCGCAGTTTCATCGAGGTTAACGCAGGTTGCCCTAAGAGGCTCCTAACAGCAGCTGGATATGAGGAGCACGCGTGCTCGTTCTACCTAATAAACTAGATGGCATACCTTTTTACAATGGAAGAGACAAAACATTTTGGAGTTCATGGCATTCCACTTTTCCCACATTTTTGTCTTTGAAGACTAACCATGAACGGATAGCATTTTTTGAGCGCCCAATTGGCAAATCTTTTTTTAACGTTATAACCTTTCAATCCCCCCAAAAATTGTGTGTGGGGGGGGCTTCATAATTAAACCAATTGGACTTTGACTAAGATGCTTTGCCTCTGCTTACCACTGATTTTTGTTTACGCATAGGGATAAGGCTTTGGTCACGTGGTCCATAGGGACATTGAAATTTTTCACAAAGTTAGCATGAGCACGCTGCTTTGCGCACATTACTACACGCCTTTATTTTTGCAATACTTTCAATGCCTGCTTTCACACGAGAACTCATCGCTGGGTTAGTTCTCTGCTTGTTCTTGGGATTTTGACTGAACGTTATGTGCAAGGTCAAACAATACCCCTTGTTATTTTGTGCTGGTCCGACTTTAGCCCTTAGACAAAACATACCAATGCAGCTGTTTTTTGGACTGCTTACTGGGGTTTTTAGTGGGGTACATGAATAGGTGGCACAAACTTGGAGAGACCTTTCCAGGGATAAGAGTCTCAGCACCTTTGATATAGATCTACAATATATAGGCTAAGGTATTGGGTCTGCAGACAAAGCCCAGATTGCTTCCATTATATAATATAATATTATTTCTTCTTAGCAAGGGAAGGGAGGTTAGGCACTATAATCCTTTCTCCATTGTCTTTTAATGATGACATCTCCCTTCATGATGTATGGACAAACTGCCAAGCTGAGTGTATTTGCACTCTGCATTTTTTTCTGCTTGTAGTGGCACGTATAGGGATGTTAGGGTACGCTAGTCAAAATAATAATTTTAAACTTTTGTGTTTGTCAGATCTTAATGTTGACAAGTACAAGAGTGGGAGAAAGGGTCTGTCTTGTTACCGAGATTCCAGAGAGATCTGGGAGTGTTGTGATCCGGGGTGTCTAATCATTTTGTTCTCTGCGAGTGAGTAGGAGAGTGTGGTATCTTGCTTGCTTTTCTACGCTGGCCTTTCTTTGTGCCCTGTACTCTACTGCTCAGCCAGTCTCAGTGATGCCATGGAATGTTCCCGTTGTGTATGTTTGAGTCTATCTGTCAGTTGCTGTATGTAAGCTGAGCAGCAAGGTTGCTGCTCCCGGTGGGGCTAACTATACGGATACTACTTATTATGCGGTTTATCCTGTATCTACACCTGTAACTTCTTGGAAAGAATAAACCTTCAACTTGGATACAGCTACAACAGATTTCCCTGCTTTTATTGAATTCCACACTGATGACGAGCTGAAAAGGACCCATTTGGACCAAAAGGATTTTACTGGGATTAAAGAAGGAATCATCTTTACCACAAAGAAAACAAAATGCTAAGTGTACTTTTAACTAAACCTCTTATAATCCTACTTCATGGAAATGCCCCTGGGAGTCCCAGCGGTGTCAATTTCCATCTGACAGCCTCAGCCCAGGGCACTTCAACCAGTGTTGTGAGGCAATATTATTTTTACTTACTGGAACCGGTGCTGCCTTAACATGTAATTGACCCTAGTGATTAATGTTGCAGCTGCCTTTCTCGCCTTAAACAAAACACTTTAATCTACTGGAAGCAGATTTGACATGTTTGCTAGCATTTAATGACATTGGATCGTTTTGTGTGCATCAGTGGTGAGTTTCAGCATTACTGGAGGAGATTTGAGGATCGCTTCAGTTTACCGTTCCAAAGCAAATCCTGCACAGTAATATATGCAGGTGTGCTGTAATTGATTCTGATCCAGCGCTCCTATTGAAAAACTGTCTCATAAACACCACCTAACACCTTAATACTCACCATTAATCACAAAACACATATAAAGGCCATAATACCATTGAGACCATTTTTTGAGCAACTGAATCAGGTGATTTGATTAATAAAACTATTCACATATTATTTACACTATTTATATGACTGCAGTTTATCAACCATGGTTTTAAACATTTATTACTTATTAATCAGAACACTAAGGCGATTGAATCAACTGATGGTAACCAGACCATGAATAAACAAGACCAGCTTGTCTTCTTCAAATCTAATTTTATTAACTTTATTTTTCATAAAGAAAAAGGCATTTATGTTTTGAATCATTATTTTATAATCAAATAAGAAAGCAGCATTTTAATAAGGAAATAAATTTAAAACTGACATCTAAAAGCAAGCTCAGAAAAGGGAAGTATTAGCAAAATAACGGTTCCCATTCCCTAAATCTATTTCTTGCTTCACCTATAAAGGAAAAATTTAAAGTCTGCTGTCCTTCCATGCGCCAAAGGTCCATCAGCATGTCACGACACTCAGGAATCGGAAAGTAAGAGTTTTTTCCTTGCTCATAGTGTCAGACTTTATACCTTTCTCTTTAGCTAAACTTTCTACATTTTACATTTTTTGACAAATCCAAGCTTCTCATTGGCTGTTCAGTGTCAGTCCATGATTAAGAATTATTATGTCATCTCCGACTCTTGACCAAGTCCAGGCTTCATATAAGCCCCATTGTCTTTCATTTCCACATATTCGGCTTCCTCAAAAATGATATTTTCCTTCGAGCTTCGGACATTTACTTCCTAACCTTGGAAGACACATCAAGTTCCTGTCCTTGAGCTATCTCTCCTTGAGCACATTCAACGCAACCAAAGAACTGTTTCTCAATTCACAGTGTTAATGCAGTAAAAAAAATCTTCACTGCTGCGCATAAGCAATTTCTCCACTCTGGACAAGGTTTCACGTCAGCAGCTCTGTCAGCCATATTTTCTGAACCATCTTTAGGCCTGAAACAAACACAAGACATCAATTAATTAAAGAATTGAAACCCATTCTGTTACCCTCCCCCTTTACTAATTAATCCTGTTAATTATGTTACCTAGCATAAGCACAAAGAGGCAGCATTATAATTTCTTCTCCTTTTTCGAACTGCAGGAACTCCATGAGCTCTTTATCACAGAAAGACATAACATAAGCACATAAAATAAGCTCCAGCCATTAATGTAACTGTCACATTTAATACTGACTATGCAACAAAAAGCACATTAGTTTTTCCCATGTGTAATGATGAATGTATTCTTAAACTAAGAAGATTAATAATTTCACCACAAGCTTGTTAATTGAATTAACGTTATAGGAAATCAATTTCACAAGTTTGAACAAAATCTTGTTCTTTACCTTGCTCCATCAACTCCCTCATCTGGTGATTTCTAAATCACCAAACAATACCCCCAAAATGTGAAAAATGTTCAATCCTTGAACATGTTTTGGACTATCTTAAGATTAGTATTTCTAAACTTTAGATTCCCCTGTTTTTCTGCATTTCTCATATTGAGTTCTCCGAAACACTTCTAATTATTTCTCCTTTTCCTTTCTTAGTTTGCAAATTCTTTTCTATTACATGTTTTCTTCTCGTGTATCATGCAACTAATTTTTAACAAAAGTATCACTATAGTAATAATTATTAAAGGAAAAATTATTTTACCTAGAATCGAACTACCAATCTCTTGAAACCAGTGTTTAATTGCTGCAAATCTTTTACTTAAGCGTTCTGAAAAACTCTTATCTTCTAAAGGTTCTACTTCATGAATTTCAGTAATATTCTTTATGTACATCTCTATAATCTGACTTTTGTCAGGTATGTAAGTGCAACAATGTTGGACATGCAAAATTCCAGACTCCACCCTCTTTTGCCAGCAGAATGTCTAGTGCAAGAGGATTATGCATTACCATGGTTCTCATGGCAACAAGTTCTGTGTTCACTAATTGAAATCGACTTGCAGTATCGGTTGACAATCTATCAACAATTGTGGACATTTTTCTGATTTTATTTGCATTCAGAGTTATTCCTACCATAGGTATTAATGCACCAAATATGTCTCCCAAAATTTCTGAAAAGCTTTCCCTTCTAAATCTATTCAAATGATTCCCAATTTCAAATGAACCTTTTGCATTTCTATCTACATGGAAATTTTTGGGAAAAACTAATCCTACATAACACGTCCCATACCAGTGGTCCGGGAGATTGTAATAGGCTTTATTCCCACAAACAAAATAAATTCCAGGAAAAATTGGATCTTTGCCTCCTTTAAATCTCCAACCCCCTATAATACGATAAGTATCTTCACATTGACTTGCACCAACAAAATAATTTCTCATTTCGCTGGTAAATTGCCCTTCTCTCTTCCACCATATTTAAGAACAACTTCTCTTCTGTTCTCAATTTACATGTTAAATTATTTCTAAAAGCATACTCATAAGTGAGTTCCATAGTCGTTAGGAAAAATTCCCTCATCTGTTTAGCAGGTTTCACTTTATTCAAATTATTTTCAACTTTTAAATTTGCAAAAATCTCAAAGTCTGAGTAATAATACTCCAAACGTCCAGTTTTATAAAATAAACTACCTATTACACTACAGGTTATGCCATAAGTAAGTGGAAGCATATTATACGTAACACCTTCAGACACAGAAGTAGGTAACTTCACACAAATGTTGCAATCTTTTGCATCCATCACCTTAACATATTCAGATAAAAGTCTTGAAAAGGTATTGCTAGAAAAATCTCCCTCAGATCTATCTTGACGAATCTCGGGTTTATATACAATAATTTTATTAGTCTTATCTTTTTCATGATTAACTTCAACTTTACTACTCATATTAGCTTTATACATTTCTTTATCTATTCCAAAAGGAAAAATGACAGCTAAAATTAACCAAACTAAAATTATCATAATTACACATATTGAAGACAATTTGCAACATCTTTTAAGAATTGAGCATCTCGAATTATTATTAGTATAAGGCATCTTTACCTTCAAACAAAAGCCCTAAAAATAAAAAATTGAAAAATTACTAAATATACTCCTCTTTTTTTTTAAACAGATAACTTTATTTTCTAACAACTTTTCTTCGACCTTATGTCATACATCAATGTGTTTTCCATCTAACACAATTTCTTCAACCTTGTGTCACCTAATGAATAAATTCAATCATTATCAATAGCATCATCAACATTTTCTTGATTACTATTTACTTCTACTACTGGTGAAATAATAATGTAGGTCCACTCAGGTGACTTGTACTTCTGATGTGGCCTTATTATTCTCTTTCCTCTGCAGTTTATCACTTCTATTTTCTTTCCTGCTTGTTTTTTCTTATTTAAGTCTTCTTTTTGACTTGTGATCTCATTCACCTGCTCTTTTGGTTTATTCACTAAATTTAAATTTTAGGCCTTCTGTTTCTTTTGGCCAATTATCTCCTTTTCCACTCTCCAAGCTCTTTTCCTTGATCTTTTCACTTTTGATTCATCTCCACTTTCATCTGTTTCACTTTCTGTGTTATCAGCTGATTCATCAATTATCAATTTTATCGTGTCAGTCTTCTTCAGATTCAGGTACTTCTTTACTCAGCAGCTTCACTTTGTTAGGAACAACATCCTTATAGCTGGTACTTGGAATTTCTTCTTCTTCAATTACTTCCAATTCACCAGTTACAGAATTTTCGTTCCTTTTTCCAAAGTTTCCAATCTGCTTTTCAATACTCTCCTGATCTTGAATCACTTCTTGTTCAGTTTCTTCTTCTGCTATTCAGAGTCTTGTATTACAATCTCTTCATTTTCTTCATTCACTGCTTCATTTTCATGTGCATTTTCCAGATGTCGGCTTTCTTGTCGATCTTCAAGATCTGGATTTCTTTCAGGTTCTTCTTCTGAATCAGCTGTTGTCTCACCTTCGTCGGGATTCTCAGGTGTTGGCACACGTATGGTATGACTAGCATGAATCCATCTTTTCAATCCCCTACACTTTACTGCATTTGTTGTCACTAATATCACCTGTCTTGCCTTCTGCCACCTTGGTACTAGGCAATTTCTTCTTCTATGAACTTTTGTCCTTACCCAGTCTCCTGGTAACAGATCATGAGCTTGTTCTTTCTCTTTTGAAAATACTTCAGTTCCTACATGATGGAACACAGAAGTCACCACGTCAGATAGATTTTTGCAGTAATCCAAAATGACGCTATCATTAATGCTCAACAGTTTATCAACTGGAACAAATGCTTGCCTCATGACCCTGCCCATTAAAATCTCGTGGGGACTTAAGCCTGTCATTCTATCTGGAATGCTTCTCAAAGACATCAACACAAGTGGAAGTGCATCTGTCCACTTCATTCCTGTTGCTAAACTCATTTTAGCTATTCTGTTTTTTATTGTACCATTCACTTGCTCAACAACACCTGATTCTTATGGTCTGTAAGCACAATGTAATTTTTGTTTTATATCCAGTGCTTCACAAATCAATTTTAGCAATCAGTTTTCAAAATGTGTGCCGCAATCTGTTTCAACCGTCACTGGGAAACCATACCTTGGTATGATTTCTCTCAAAAGCAGGTTTGCCACAGTAACTGAATCATTGTGACGTGTTGGGAACGCTTCTACCCATCTTGAAAACAGATTATCACCAAGACATATCTGAGTTTGTTGTGAGGTGGCATGTCAATGAAATCAAGCTGTATTCTGGTAAATGGACCACCCTCCCGTCCTATGGTTCCCATGCTCACAACAGTTTTACTATTTGGATTGATCTGCTGGCAGATCAAACATCTCTGACAAAGGGACTCTGCAATTATTCGGAATTTTGGATTGTACCATATTTGCCTAAATAATCTGATCATAGAGTCTCTTCCAATAGGTCCTGGACCATGATACATGCGTGCCATGTCAGAAATCATGCTGTCTGGCATTACTGCTCTGTCATCTTTGTAAACCCAAACCTCATCTTCTTCTCTTTGTCTGCATCCTGCTTTTAACCGAGTATCTTTCTCCTCATCACTCGCTTCATCTTGCAACGGTTTTACTCCCTGCCAAGTCTCAACTACAGATATTCGCATAGTTGAGTTCAAAACATGTTCATTTTCTTTTTTCCGATTAATAGACCCATTATGTTTTGCACAGAATTTTGCTATTGTGTCAGCATATGAGTTTCCTTTTGCTATGTAATCTTCTCCTTCTCTTATGTGCTGTGCATTTAACTACTGCAATTTTTTCTGGTAGCTGAATTCCGTCAATCAATCTTTTGATCAATTGAGCATTTATTATTGGTGATCCCGCAGAAGTTAAATAACCTCTTTGAGACCAGAGCTGGCCATAGTCAATATGGTTATGGTGTAGTCCAGGACTATCAGTCACTATGGTAATCTTTTGCTCTATTACCAATTCACATGCACGAATCAAAGTAATTAATTCTGCTACTTGAGCTAAACAAATTCCTTGAAGAGAGGAAGCTTCAATCACATCTGCAACTGTGTACACTGAATATGCTGCACTCAGAACACCTTCATCTGTTCTTAAGCATGAACCATCAACAAATAAAACATAATCTGAATCAGGTAACAGGACATCTTTAATGTCCTGCCTTGGTTTTATGCAATATTCTAGTACATCCAGGCATTCATGATCAATCTCATCCCTGATCTGTTTCAGATGTGTGTGGAAGGATTTAAATTCACACATCTTGCAATAGAAACATTGTCTGATCCAAGTATAACTTTTTCATATTTTGTCAATCTATTGTTTGTCAAATGCTGTGTTCTGCTTCTAGTGAGAAGAATTTCAACTGAGTGTGGTACATATACTTTTACAGGAAATCCCATTATTATTCCGTCACTTTGTTCCAAACTTACACTTGTTGCAGCTACTGCTTTTAAGCAACCTGGTAATGCTTTTGCAACAGGATCAAGAACAGCTGAGATATATGCTATTGGCTTTCTCAGGCTACCATGTCTTTGAATCAGAACTGATAATGCACATCCTTCTCTTTCACTGCAATAGCGCTCAAATTCTTTTTCATAGTCAGGGATTCCCAATGCTGGAGCTTCACACAAACTTTTCTTTAACTGTTCTAAAGCTTTTAATTCAGTTTCTGTTAGGCTAATTTTGTCTTTATGTCTGCTTTTGTCCGTCTCTGCAGTGGTTTGGCGACTACTGAAAATCCACTAATCCATTGGCGACAATAACCTACCATTCCTAGAAACATTCTAACCTGTCTGTTTTTGGAGGTTGCATTGCTTGAATCATTTTTATTCTTTCTGTTGTCACTTGTCTGATTCCTTTTGCAATTCTGTGACCAAGATATTTCACTTCTTGTTTGCAAAACTGTGATTTCGCAAGTGATACTTTGTCCCTCATCTGCCAGATGATTTAAAAGAGTAATAGTATCAGTTACACAATTATCTCTTGTTTTTGCAGCTACAAGGAGATCATCAATATACTGCACTAACGTAGATTTTCCAGGTAAATCTAGATTTTCCAATGATTTCTTTAAAAACTGAATAAAAATAGATGGACTTTCGGTGTACCCTTGAGGGATTCTACACCATGCTAAAATACGCTCTTTGAACCGGAACGCAAACATTTGTTGGCTTTCGGGATGCAATGGAACAGTAAAGAATGCATTACATAAATCAATAACTGTATACCATTCTGCATCATGCGGAATCGGATATAAAATTACCACTGGATTTGGTACAACCGGACAACAATTTTATTAACCTTTCTCAGGTCCTGAACAATTCTGAAAGTTCAGTTTGGCTTTTTGATTCCCATAATTGGTGAATTACATGGGCTACTCCTGATTTCTTTTAAAACACCTTGTTTCATGAATTTGTCTATTACAGGAATAACTCCTTCAATCACTTCTGCTTTCATTTTATACTGAGGAATGTTTGGATAATCTGCTCCTTGTTTTACTGTTATTTGTACTGGATCTACATTTTTCATCAGGCCCATATCGTCTCCAGTAAAATCCCAAATTTTTACATTCACTGTCTTTTAATTCTTCAGGTAGATTATTTTTATCAAACACAGGGAATAATTTACTTTCTTCTGCTTCAACCATTGACATTGTTAATTTTGTAAAGGCCATCTTCTTCTGGAGTTTGAAGCTCTATACCATCCGGTGAGCAATATATTGCACAGTTCATTTTACAAAGAATATCCCTACCTAATAGATTTACTGGACTGCTATCACAAACTACAAATCTATGCATGTCTTTAAATGTACCTATTTCAACTTCCACTGGCTCAGTTAAATCTGTTTTTATTTGCCGATTAGCTACACCTACTACTTGGATTTTATCTCCAGTGAGAGGAAGGTTTTCTATTTCCACTGATCTAACAGTAGAACAGGTAGCACCTGTATCCACTAGGAAAGTAATTTCTACATCATTCACTTTACCATTTACAAATGGACCAGATTGATCTACCTCAAGAGTGGCTCCAAGCACACACTCTTCCTCCTCTCTCAGGCCCCGTCAGAAGTAATCTTCAGATTCACTCCCTCCATCTTCTTTCAACCAATATTGTTGAGACACATTCGACACATTCACTCTCTGTGATCTGTTTTCCTGTTCACCTCCGCTGAATCTTGTTTCTGTACTATCTCTGCACATTTACACAGTTTGGAAGTGGCGGTTGTAGTAACTGACTTTAATGAATCACTACCTGTCGCTGTAGCTGCTCATTTATCACATTCTGCATCTGTGGATTCAATAATGTATTTTTTAAATGAATTCTGGGCGGATTCTTACACTCACGCTTCCAGTGTCCAATTTCGCCGCAATTAAAACATGGGAGCACCTGTTATTTTATCTCGTTCATATTCCTCTCTAGGCCAATCTATAGCAGTTTTACATTCTGTCCAAAGATCTGATGGAACAACTATGTCAAATAATCCATCAAGATCAACCCACAAAACTTTTGAAACCTTCCTACCTATCGATACCATTCTACAGGTTTTTCTCTTAATCGAGGGAAATCATTTGTGAACAGCAAAATGTCCTGTCTTGTCCATGGGACATGAACATACCCTCCTCCTGCTATTTCTCTCATTGGAAACTCATTCACTAATCTTTCCTTTTCTCTGACAGGAAAAGCTAAGCTTGTTCTATCTTCATCTCTTTTCTTTGTCCATTTCGCTCTCCATTTACTTAATTCACCCCATTTTCTCAAAATCACAATTAAATCTTTTATATGAGTGATTCTTCCTGAGGTATTCATATTTTCAATGTCTTTTTCAGAGAAATCCACCCTATACCTTTTCTGCAAATTCTTCTGCTTACTTAAATCCACCTCTAATTCAGAAGCCATATCTTCCAATTGGTCATATTTGTTTTTCATTTTCCATGTTATGCTTTTGTAAATAAATAATTCATCATCCTGATATGCCTTTAAACTATCAGTTCCAATTGTACCAATTATTAATTCCTCTAAATCTGCTTTCAATGTTCCAACACAAAGTAATTTACATTCTGGGGTTTGCGTTAACTCTACTTTACTCAAACTCTTTTCTGGAGATCCAGAATCAGAATCTGCATCAGTTGGACTTTTACATGACAAACTTTGATTAAAAGTAAAGTCAGGCATCATAATTTTCTCTCCATGGATTTCAGTCCAGTCTGAATAAAATTTTTCTGTCACTTTCTGTATTTCTGAATTTAATGGAACAGTTAAAGCTGAATGTCGAATTTCTTTTTGATCAAATACTGGAAGAACAGGTCCAATCGTTACAGGTACTGTTACTGCTTCCATGCTTTTAGTTAGCTGCTGTATTAATTCATTCGCAGAACGAATATATTCTGAGGTATCTGGTAAACCCTCATACCTTTCTGTTCTAATTCCAATTTTTGGGGTTTCATTTCTTTAAACTGGAGTTTCAGTAAAATTACTATTTTCTCCTGATATATTTGAACTATGTCCTGTTTCTACTCTTTCAGGTGTTTTTCTAACATTCGGATTTGTTTCAGGAGATGTCTCATCAATAATTTCTCTTTGTGAAACACTTGGAGAAGTCCATGAACAAACTGGTTGATAAGGTGGCGGTGCTTTAGTATAAATCTCTTCTAATACCGCATCTTCTGAATCACTTTCTACACTAATTCTATTTTCTTTTGGGTACTCTTTCGTCCAATTACTTCATCAATTAGTCTCACTGGACACAAGCCATCACACATGTCTGCGCTTGTCCATCGACGCATTCTATCCTGATGTGTTTCTCTATCAAGACCTAATCTTGTTCCCCTTGTTACTCCTCTACTCTCTCGTTCTAATTCATGCAGTTCGTCTTCCCATTCAACTAAAGCTTCAAATTGAGTAGGTCTAGGCACAAATTTCATCATTCTTTCTCTTAGGTTTTTCAAAACCGCTATATTAAATGATCCATCTTCTGTCCATGCTAATACACCATCATTTTCAGTATATTTCATCCAATTCTCAATCCAAAGACAGGTATGATAACCATATTCACCCAACATGTAAGGCGCAGGTGTTTTAAACTTATGAATTATTCTTCCGCCTCGTGTTGAAATTTCTTTATCAGGTTTAAATTTATTTTTCATATTCTGATACCATGAAAGCTTCTTTTTCTCTTTCATAAAATAGTAATCCATGTTTTTAAACTCTTTCCCTTACTTTGAAAAAGATTGTATCAACTTCCTTGTTATTCCGTAACACCAACCAATCCATGCGCGGAACTCACCAACAAACCAATCAGGTTAAGCTTCGTCACTATTTTGCTCAACCAATAGAATTTCTGTTTTTCTGGATGAGCCAATCAGCTGCTGTGACGTATGTTAGCAAATCACAGCGCGACTTGTGACGTATGCTACCGCTGCAGCTTCTCTGTCTCTCAACTCACTCCTTAAACTGACCCCTCCTTTACAAAAAATTCACAGCACCATATTTACAAAACTTTCAATTGAATCCAGTTAATAACTTCACAAAAACAAACCATCTATCTGTTTCGCTAAAATAAAGTGTTTTCCAAACATTCAAGTATTCTTTTCGCGTGAAATAGACAACGCTATTTTCACAGAATATGTAGATTCGTCGATAAAGTAAGACTACTTTACCCTTCTAACAAGTAATAACAAACTTGTTTCTCTCGAAATGCACATACAGAGATATTTATACCTCCTTAGAGACAATTCAGAGTTTCACTCGATCGTATATTACAAATTCATTTACACACATTCATACGGAAAAATCCCTAACCATGCATACATAAATCTTTAGTAGGACTTTAACCCACCAATAGAAATCCTCATTCACCAGTAAGATAGACAACGCTTCCTTACCCTTCACTCAAGCTTAGATAAATTCTACTACTCTTTTCACAGTGATTTTTAAAACAGGGCATAAGTCCCTATACTCAAAAGTTACGATTTCATAGACAATCCTTACTATAAATTCTACCTTACACACCTAAAATCCCTAAACTTGTGCTGTACGACCACAACACTAGTGATATACGACGATACCACTATTTTGAAACAGAACAAATGCACTGTGTAACTTCACCTGTCACACTTCTCATGCCTCTCTGAGAACAAATTTAGTTCCAAGTTTTTATATATGAAAAAGTCACCATTGAAATTCACTGGAATTTCTTCATTCTATTTCAAATTCAATAACTGTTAAAAACATGTGAAGAGTGACTGTTGGTGAACAAAGTGAATAGTGAAACAAATTCAGTGACACTTATTTACAAAAGTGTATACAATATTGTACATAGGTAAGTAAAAGGCGGGGGGGGGGGGGTGTTTGTTTTGGAGGTCAGAGTTCTGAGTGGATGCTCCAGGGACACAGATATAGTTATTGCGCCTGTTCCCGGAGGTTTCTTGACCAATGTTATGCGTCGACGTTTTGCCCCTTAAGTGCCCCAGTTGGTGGTCACAGCGGGTCTTTATCAAGACAGGGAAAGGGGGGGACAGGAAGTCTGGAGTCACAGGAGGCAAATATCGCACCCTGGAGGGAAGCCTGAGGTCAATCCCTTGACAATGAAGATTCGCGCTTAGTCAGGAATAGCCGAGCACCGTCTATCCGTGCATGCAGTAGCTCCCTGTCTTGATAAAGACCCGCCGTGACCACCAACTGGGGCACTTAAGGGTCGAAACATCGACACATAACATTGGTCAAGAAACCTCCGGGAACAGGCGCAATAACTATCTGTGTCCCTGGAGCATCCACTCAGAACTCTGACCTCCAAAACAACCCCCCCACCTTTTACTTACCTATGTACAATATTGTATAAATTTGTAAATAAGTGTCACTGAATTTGTTTCACTATTCACTTTGTTCACCAACAGTCACTCTTCACATGTTTTTAACAGTTATTGAATTTGAAATGGAATGAAGAAATTCCAGTTTATTTCAATGGTGACTTTTTCATATATAAAAACTTGGAACTAAATTTGTTCTCAGATTGGTGTATTTGAATGTAATTGACTATCATTCTTCTCAATAATTTATGAGCTAACATAACCTTTACTTAAAGCAATTTATTTAGCCACCCGACAGAACCATCTTCTGTTTAATCACACATACCCAGGTTCTGAGGGACACAGGGTTACCCCTTTTTGTTAAACCACACTTCTCATGCCGGCACAAAAAACAGGAATTTTCACACTGCTGGAAAAAACCTTTCGACTACATATAACAACTAACAAACTTAACATGTTTTAGACATCAATCCTATGTAATTACCATGTAGCATGCCAGTTACCATAGTAACCGTAACTCTGCTACCAAGTAATTGATCCAGCGCTCCTATTGAAAAACTGTCTCATAAACACTACCTAACACCTCAATACTCACCATTAATCACAAAACACATATAAAGGCCCAAAGTACCAATGAAACCATTTTGTGAGCAACTGAATCAGGTGATTTGATTATTAAAACTATTCACATATTATTTACACTATTTATATGACTGCAGTTTATCATTCTTACCAACCATGGTTTTAAACATTTATTACTTATTAATCAGATCACTAAGGCGATTGAATCAACTGATGGTAACTAGACCATGAATAAACAAGACCAGCTGGTCTTCTTCAAATCTAATTTTATTAACTTTATTTTTCATAAAGAAAAAGGCATTTACGTTTGTGAATCTTTATTTTATAAGCAAATAAGAAAGCAGCATTTTAATTAGGAAATGAATTTAAAACTGACATCTAAAAGCAAACTCAGAAAAGCAAAGTATTAGCAAAATAACAGTTCCCATTCCCTAAATCTATTTCCCGGTCTATTTCTTGCCTCACCTATAAAGGAAAAATCATTTAAAGTCTGCTGTCCTTACATGCGCCAAAGGTCCATCAGCATGTCACAACACTCAGGAATTGGAAAGTAAGAGTTTTTTCCTTGCTCATAGTGTCAGATTTTATACCTTTCTCTCTAGCTAAACTTTCTACATTTTACGACAAATCCAAGCTTCTCATTGGCTGTCCAGTGTCAGTCCATGATTAAGAATTATTATGTCACCTCCGACTCTTGACCAAGTCCAGGCTTCATATAAGCCCCATTGTCTTTCATTTCCACATATTCGGCTTCCTCAAAAATTATACTTTTTCCTTAAAAATGATACTTTTTCCTTCGAGCTTCGGACGTTTACTTCCTAACCTTGGTAGACACATCAAGTTCCTGTCCTTGAGCTATCTTTCCATGAGCACGTTCAACGTAACCAAAGAACTGTTTTTCAATTCAGTGTTAATGCAGTAAAAAAAATCTTCACTGCTGCGCATGTGCAATTGCTCCACTCTAGACAAGGTTTCACGTCTGCAGCTCTGTCAGCCATATTTTCTGAACCATCTTTAGGCCTCACTTTGGAAACTTATTAAACAAACACAAGCCCTCAATTAATTAAAGAATTGAAACCCATTCTGTTACCCTCCCCCTTTACTAATTAATCCTGTTAATTATGTTACCTAGCAGAAGCACAAAAAGGCAGCATTATAATTACTTCTCCTTTTTCGAACTGCAGGAACTCCATGAGCTCTTTATCACAGAGACATAACATAAGCACATAAAATAAGCTCATGGCATTAATTTAACTGTCGCATTTAATACTACAAAGACAATAGACAAGGTTAGTTTAATATTTTTCTTTGCGTATGCAACAAAAAGCACATTAGTTTTTCCCACGGGTAATGATGAATGTATTCTCAAACTAAGTTGATTAATAATTTCACCACAAGCTTGTTAATTGAATTAACGTTATAGGAAATCACTTTCACAAGTTTGAACAAAATCTTGTTCTTTACCTTGCTCCATCAACTCACAATTCCCCTGTGCCGTGTATTTTCTCTTGCTCTTAAGGTGAGCTACGGGGACTAATGTAACTAAGATCTACTTTTGGTAGTGCGTGTATCCTAGCGCTAGTCAGTCAAATATTTATCTTGCTCCCGTGACATACATTGACAACTTTTGAATGTAAGCTGGACAGCATTAGGTTTACCTGAATCGGCAATTTTTGAATTGCCTTGAACGTTCCTCTCTCAATTCTGTTTTGAAGAGCCTTCTTGACAACATCCATGGGAGGTGTAATGTTATTTTTATCTGCGAGGCATGAAAGCTGAAACCGGCAAGCATTGGATGAGTCAGAGGAGCACAGTGTCGCTTCCCTTGTGACGAGCTGTTCAACAATGCTATTGGCATTTCTTACGTGTTTTCCTGGAATAAGTCTGCACGCAGCAGTGACATTTTGCGAATGTTCAGTTTCCGAGGCAACTCTATGCTTAGAATGTTGGGGAGTCTTCTGAGGATCATCTAAATTTCTTCTCATTACCTGTGAGTCTTTTCATCTTCGTCATTAAGAAGGACCAGGAGTTGTAAAAGAAGTAATACATCTTTGTACCTGGACTGATGGAACGATTTCACCAGTGCGACGCAGTTAAGAAAGACATTTTCTAAGACGTTTCAGCATATTGGGATTCTCACTCGAAGGATGTTGATGTTTTCCTATTATGGTGAATATACTTTACTGGGCTTAGTGCACCACCTTCTGGGCATATTCTGGAACTGTTAACTACTTAATTTATAACATGTATTTCCTTTCTCAGAGGACACTCTGGTACTTTAGTCGAGTACCGGTGTAATGATTTTGTGTTTCAATTGAAATAATACACTTCTCTGCATTTGCATGTTGGAATTTTCACCTGTATGAATACTTATGTTGCCTAATTTGTATATGCATATGTTTGACATGATGGTATGCTGCACTTATCTTTTCTTACCGACATTGTAATGCTCTATGCTTATTACGTGTATTTTTTGTGTAAGCATATTACTTTAAGATGTCGTTTTACAGTGTTTCTTTAAAAGTGTTGGGATTGCTTTGTGCAGGGCATCCTAAACTATTGTGTTGAGCCACCTAGGTGCTCATTTCAGGGGGGTGGGGCACCTTACGCTCCCATTATTGCTTCTGTTTATGCTTGCTGGAGCTGAGCTTTTATGGTGCTCAATCCTATTGATTCATGTTGAGCTTTTATGTGCTCAATTCTGTGTGCTGGAGCTGAGCGATTACTGTCCTCAATCCCATTTATTCGAACTGGACCATTTAGGTGCTTAATACTATGTATTTCTGCTGAGTCACTTACTATTTGGCATGCTTTCTGGTGGTGTTAATCTTTAATTGTGTTGGGCATTATTCTTAAGCTCACCTTACTAAGGTGGGGGGCACCTTACGCTCCACCATTTCTTGTATTGGTTTGTGTAGGGCATAATTCTTTAGCTCACCGTACTAATTTTGGGGGGCACCTTACGCTCCATTCTTTCTTTTGTTGGTTTGTGTAGAGCGTAGTTCTTAAGCTCACCTTACTAATTTGGGGGGGGGCACCTTACGCTCCATACTTTCATGTGTTGGTTTGTGTAGTGTGTAATTCTTAAGCTCACCTTACTAATTTTGGGGGGCACCTTACGCTCCACCCTTACTTTTGTCCAGTGGTTGACTGAAACCAAGTTAAGTGAGGTTTTCACTTATACCTTGCATTTATTTCTTCACACTTTGTGGGGCTTGTACCCTTTTTCATATTGTTTGATGTATTTAAACACTTCTCCCTGCTGTTCAATGGGGGAAAAAGTGTGTTCATGTTTCTTGAATTATTTCGCTTTTTGTTCTCTCTTTCTTACCACTTGCCTCCTTAGTTTGTATTGTTTCAGGGAGGGAGGTGTGTGGTATCTTGCTTTCTTCTCTACCCTGTCCTTTCCTTGTCCTGTACTCTGCTGCTCAGCCAGTCTCAGTAATGTCTTGGAATGTTCCCTTTGTGTGTGTTTGAGTCTGTCAGTTGCTGTATGTAGGCTTCCGGTGGGGCTACCTATACTGATTCTACTAATTATGCTGTTTATCCTTTATCTACACCTGTAACTTCTTGGGAAGAACAAACTTTCAACTTGAATACAGCTACAGCAGAGTTCCCTGCTTTTATTGAATTCCACAGAGAGCAAGTGAGTCACTATAGCTAGTCGGTCCTGAGTTCATGGGTATTAAGGTGGTAGGAAGACTAGGTCCCTATACACCAAGGTCCCACATTCCTGTGCATATGTGCAGAATCCCTGAATCACCACTATCTCTAAAGTTAATTAATAACTTCTCTGAACTATTGGGTGTCATGAGACATGCCAGGACTGATTACAGCGGACAACACAAATGATGTATGGATGGAGGCTCTTCAGGGTCCACATGAAATAGCTATTTGAGCCAGGTTCAGGGTGGTCAAACTAAAGATCCTGCATAGAACGTTACATCCACGGACCCGCCTGTATAAAATTGGGAAGTCTGCTACACCTCTATGTACTAGAGGCTGTGCTCAACAAGAGGGTACCCCTTTTCATATACTATGGGACTGTCCAGTGATTCTGGTGCCAGGTGGTCAGGGTGATGTCCCGGGTCACATCTTTACAGGTGTCCCTTGATGCTAAATGGACATTACTGATAGTGGAAGGGGAGGAAAACTGAACTAGATACCAGAAGGTGCGGTTGGCAATGGAGGGCGGGGGTCGAAAACACTCACTGCCCCAAGAATCATAGATTGGGAGTCGAACCTTGACTGGTGTCAGAGGGCCAAGGAGGTGATATATTGGAGTCAGGCCGTGGTTTACCCAGGAGCTGGGACATAGTAGGGGGGCCTGGAGAGACTTTCAGGGGAGTTGTGGACAGGGGCGTGTTTAGAAGGTAGAGTTGAGGCGGAGTGACTTTATTATGATATAATTATTCAATGTACATTTCCAGGTCATGACAGTGCCAATGATTCATTGACACCAATAATGATTGCTCAAATTGTGTATATGTCCCTCTTATATGTACAACTGTGCTTCACTGTGTCCTACACTGTAAGATGTGTTATTTCAATAAATAGAAAAAAAATGATGTTCTGTGATTGACGCTGGTGCCCTTGCGGTTATTCCTTGGTTCACAGGTGAGGTGGGTGGCTTTGCCCACAGAGGTCGGTCCCTTTAAGTTCTTTGAGCCAGTAGAAGGCCAGCTGTGACTGTGCTACCGGCTCCATGCACAGCAGTCCCAGCTATATACTTTGCTCTTGGGGTGACCAATCTGGACTCAGACACTCGAGTCTGGCATACTTGGGTGCAACTTTGGGCCATTGAGGATCAATCTCTTGGCGTGCACAGTGGTAGTCAGCGGTGACTCTACAGAAGTGGCTGCTGGCTTGAAAATTTGAGCTACTTCAGCTTTGATGGCTCTGGTGTTGGTTCCAGGAGGGACAACCAACTGACCCTTGGAGTTACTTCTCTGGGGCTTGGGGGTGACTTGCCAGAGCAGTCCTACAGTCCTTTCTCCAGTTCCGGCGTGATCGGAGGTTAACCCCTTCGATGCTGATGACGAGCTCAGCTCGTCATCAGTTATTTTTTTTTTTTTTTTTAAAGTAATTTTTATTGTAGACACACTTTACACAGGCCAATAGTGGCACATAATCAGCATCATTCATAGTGCTACAGTCAGATTCAGCTGCTACTCGTTTACACAGCCTGCAGGCCCACATCCCGGGGGCCGGGCGGCGGCAGTAATTTCGCACTCTCATGCCTGGTTTCTCTTCCTCAGGAGTATGGACTCAGATTCGTGTGTGTGCCTACTTTTCCGTCCTCGCCTAACAAAACCCTAAACACCCCCCCCCAACTTACCCCCCAGTCCCAGGTCCCCCTTGGCCCCCCCCCCTATTCCCCCCCCTCCATCATCCGCACGGGAGCCTCCCGTCGTGTACCTCCAACCTCGGCTGTAGGCTCTTGTCTCCATCGGTTCTCTTATCACCAGATTATTGTACAGTGCTGATCCCTGTCGCGTCTAGGTCTTCCCCGTCGTCCTCTATTCCACTATCCCTGAGGCCTTGCACCATTACTTCCCAGGCCGTTGCTTGTTCTAGCGCTCTCTCATTAGCTGTTCTGCGCGCCATCTGATACCTATGCGTGCTATCGCAGGCCGCCCACTTCAGGAATTCGTTGTACCACCTCCTATATGTCGGGCTCGCTCTCGCTTTCCAGTTTCTGGTTATCTCACGCTTGGCTACCATTAATCCCATATCTATGAACTTGCTCGAGAGCTTGTTTTTGGGGGTATGTGGAAACCAATGCAGGATGCACGCCGCCGCATCAAAGTCAACAGTCCGGTCCGTCACCTCATTCATGGATTCACCCACGGCTCGCCAATAGTCAGATAGGGCCGGGCATGACCAGAGCATATGCACCAGCTCGGCTCCATCTGCCGCGCAGCGGGGGCACCTCGCATCAGTCGCGCCAAAGTACCTCAGGATTCTCCCAGGGGTCATGTATGCCCTGTGCAATATGTAATAGTGGATAACTTGAAGTCGAGCGTTCCTTGTGCTGTTACGCGCCCTTCGTACCAGCTGGGCCCATGTCGTGTCCGGGATGGGCTTACCCAGGTCAGCTTCCCACTTGAGTTTCAGTGCATCGAGGGGCGGCAGATGCTCATGGAGCATTCTATTGTATAAGCAAGATACCGCTTTCACCGTTCCTGCCGCCATCATGGTGTATTGGCACGCCATGGCCGTCTCCGGCTCCGCCAGTCCCAGTCCCCAGTGTTTCTGCATTGCTCTCGTCACAGCTGCATGAAGGCGATAGCCCCCGCGTGGGAGGTCAAAGCGTTCCTGGAGGGCCGAGTACGGGAGGAGCTCCCCGTTTTCGAAAAGGTCCCCTACCACCTGTATTCCTACCTCCTCCCACTGCATCAGATGGGACCAATCGCCTCCATGGGGCAACGCTGTCAACATGCCCAGTGGCATCTCCGGGGCATAGGGGTGCTGAATCCCTGCCCGCCTCTGTGCCCTGTTCCAGCAACGCCGAAATGTATCCTGTTCAAGGGATAGATCCCGGGCAGCGAGTTTTTGTCCCAGCGCGATGTAGGCTAGTATGTGTCGTGGCGTACCCCGCAAACGTCTATCTTCCGGGCCTCGGTAAACCCGAGCCACCTCTTGCGTGAAGATCTGCAACTGGGCCGCGAGATAATAGAGCTCGTAGTCCGGGAATGCCAAGCCGCCCTCATCTTTCGGGCGGGTGAGTGTCGCCAGCGCCACTCTGCATCTGCCCGTCCCCCATAGGAAGGAAGTGAGCTGGGAGCGACTCGTCATCAGTTATGGCGCTCGTATGCTGATGACGAGCTCGCGGCTTTTTGAAAATAGCCGCACACAGCGGGAAAAGCCGCTGCAGCGATGCGGTTAAGTATGCTAGGGGTGCCATATTTATGCCCAGGAAGTGCCCTGGTGAGTATGATGCAGCACTTATCAATGAGCTACAATGTCCCCTCCTTCTTGGTGATGACTTTCCGGCTATGCGTGGTATCTAGCAATACCAGAGTACACTATTTTGCCCTCTCGAAATGTCTGAACCCTCCTCTGATATTAGGAGCTTGGTAGCCTACACTAGAGATGTTGCTACCTGTGGGCTATACGTACAAGGGAAAACCAATTTTTGCAGTCGCACGGTCTACCAGAGCAAAGGGCAGTCTCTCAAAAGTGTGTTTGCCATTGGCCCACCAAAGTCAGCTTCCTCTTTGAAGCTCGCCTTTTGGGCCAACACCCTGAGTGGCTTCCTGCGAAGGGGAGGCAACATCTCACCCTGTAGCAGGCTGCTATTGTTCAAAAGCCTGGGAGTCGTTCACACAACTCCCCAGGAGGTTAGGAAGCAGTCTAGTGGCCAGAGACCTTGTGAGGCCACTGGATAAACTGGGTCACAGTGGCAACTTTCTAAAAACTGCATTCCTATAATAGTGACATTCAATTTGACTTGACCATCAAGTCCATGGGGCTAATAACTCTCCCACTGCAAAACTTCAATTTAGAAGTGTTGCTGTCAGGAGATATATATATATATATATATATATAGGCATATCCTAATTAATACTTGCATATATTGTTAATGGAAGTAGGGGCTTTGCCATTTATTTGAATGTAAAAGTCGCACTAGCAGTGTTACCACCACCCTTCCAGTCTGCAGTGGCAGGCTGGGAGCTATTTTGTACCTTGTCTCACACACAGGGTGGCACAAGCAGTTCTGCAGACCTTGGTGGACACTGCCTTACATCCCTGGGTACCATTTGCTAGGGACTTATCAGTAAGACCGACTCTGCCAGCTGTGTGTAGCCAGTTCGTCTGACACTCTATGAGGAGTTAGAACACACTGTGGTCTGGTTAGCAGGTATCAGTGCACTCCGATGAAAAACTAGTAGTATCAGTTCAAAATTGGAGGGGTGAATATGTATAAAGAGGCATTTCCTTACAAATATTCTTAACACAATTTGATGAATCAGGAATTCATAAAAGTGGCACAAAACATTTTAATGGAATTGGTAAGTATGGCATTTTAAGTTTTACCTTTGACCAGGTTTGGGACAACACTGTATATTTCAGGGCGATTTGGAGTGAAAACCATGATCTCCCCTCTAATACAGTCCAACTAGGGGCTCTACGGATTTCAAGAAACAGTATGAATACAGTCTGTTAACTATTACATGCGTCACTCTAGACCGATTACATGCGTCACTCTAGACCAACAGCACATGGGCCCTATTGAAAACTCACTTGATTGTTATGCACTTGATGTTATGCCCTCAAAGTTTCAAATGCAATTTGGAGACAAAGTATACAGAATAATGTACATTTTTTAGAAAATATATTTACAAACTTTATCAAAATATAATGTTAAGAAAATCATTTACTTAAAAAAAAAAATTTACACAGCCACTCAATGTAAGAGAAGCTGGTTTTCACATACAAGGTCTTTGTGTAAGGTATGCATGTCTCTATTCTAAACAGTACAAAAAGTCAAAGGCAACAGGTCTTGCTAGCACTGAAATTGGGAGAAGCCACTAGGGACACGAAGTAAGTAAGTAAAACTGTATTTGCACAAGTAATTAAAATCCTTGCAATATACACATTCGAAATGGACTGTTGTAGAAAAGGAGTATTCAAGTCTATTAAAAAGTCAGTAAGTTTGTTGGTTAAAAGAGCAATGGGAATGTCATTTAGAGAGGATAAAGCTCAAGCTAGGTCAGATGGTAAGATCAAGGAGTTAATTTCTGTAATAAACTTTACAAAGCGTGTCAACATCTGAGGTGAGTCCCCCCTCATGCAAGCATCTAGTGCTTCTTGACATGTCCTGATACTAAGAAGAAGCCAAATTGGTCTCAACCCGAAAATTCTATGGGCTCGTAGGCGATGACGAATGCACAAGATGTGGATGAGATTGTCCTCTTCCTGGTTACAAAAACGGCATTGGGATGAAGCTTCTTGCTTATATCCTTGGCCAAACTTATATGCCTTCAGCGGGATTAAGCCGAAACAGAGTCTCATTAGTTGGAGTTTTGTGTGTGGTTTCATAGAGGATGCAAGATAAGACGGTAAAGTTTGAGGCATGTAGTTTGGAGGCCCAAGAGCCATGGAAGAGCTGGAGTACCTGTTGCACGTCAAGGTCATTTGATAAGATTTTTGCTTGTTTGCTTAAAAGCTTCGATTTCACCTCGATGGGCAGGCAAGTTGACCATATGTCTTTTGCTTCGAGGGAGTCGAGGCAGAATGTCACATTTATTCCACGATGTTTTGGGGTTGCTAAGCCATGACCATATGCAGCTCTTTAAGGTGAGAGGGCTAGCTTGTTTCGCTTTTAGGCAATAGGTGATATCTCGTGCTAATAATCCATCGCATGGAGGATAAATAGAATTCTTTCCGAATTTGGGCATGGGAGGTAGAGTTTAGCAATCGAAAGACCCTGCGGTAACATAATGATTGCGCTCTGTCTAGCCAGTTATTCAATTTGTCTTTAAAAATTATTGCTCCAAAAGATTGTGGGAAGGAGTTTTGCAGTGATCAATTTTATCAGTGGGACGAAGTCCTGGGAGTGCAAAGCGTTCTTCGTTCTTATGAAAGCCCCCTCCAGGCTACGAGCAACTGCCTGCATCTCAGTTGTATGCACAGAAGATCTCCCTTTATGATCAATCCAGACGCCCAGATACTTATATGCGATGACAGTCTCCAGTGGTTTTCCCTTCAATAAACCACATGGACTTTATTTTCTTGGAAGATATTACCATTGCTTTGGTTTTAGTATCATTTATCTCTAGCATATTGATGTTACAGTACTGGGCGAGGGAGTCGAACAGTCTTTGAAGGCCCACCTGGGTTTGGTCTAGGAGAATGGTGTCGTCTGCGTATTGCAGAGTTTGAATTTTTCTTTGTTCAATTCCAGGGGGAAAAGCTCTGGAACGGGACAACCATTCAGGGAGGTCTGCGAGGTACAGGTAGAAGAGTAACGGTGCAAGGGTGCACCCTTGTTTTAGGCCTCTGCTAGTGTAGATTTTGTTAGAAGTAGACCATCTCGATGTCACTCTTATTTTAACCCAGGTGTCTGTGTGTAGGGCTATTAGTGCATTCAATAGTGACCATGGGATGCCCCATCTTGACAATTTTTCCCACAGTTTAGGCCGGCTCACACTATCGAAGGCTTTACGAAAGTCGATAAATACTAGGTACAACGATTTGCCTTTTGATGCTAGTGTGGTTTCCATCCGGTGAGCCATACAAATCAATTTGTCCTCAATATGGCTGCCTCTTTGGAAGCCAGTTTGGGTGAAAGGGATTAGGTTGTTATTTTCTGCCCATTTTGTAAGTTCCTTTAAAAGGACGCTAGCGTGTGCCTTCCCGTCCACATCAAGTAAGGCTATCATCCGATAATTATCGGGATTGGAGCGCGAGCCCTTTTTATGGAAGGGGACTAGGAGTGATCCTTGCCAAGAGGCCGGAATAGGGCCTCCCAGTATTGCGGCCTCGAAAAGAGGGGTCAGTATTGTGGCCCATTTCTGGGCGGAGGCTTTGACTACTTGAGTGGGGATTCCATTGGGTCCGGGGGCGCCACATGAGCGTATTTTCTTTATTATTCCTTCTATATCGTCTGTTAACTTGACGGAGGAGATTGTATCGTCCTGGGGGATTGATCGGGCAAGGACAGGCAACTGCTATTGCTATTTAAAGCGCGCAGTGCTGTATAAAGTATTTTGACATAAGTCTCCCAATCAGTAGGAGAGATATTAGTTGCGGTAGGTGGTTTAATGGCTTTGGTGGCCTTATTTACCCAGTTCCAAAATTTTCTTTGGTCTTTAGTTTTTATGATCTCAAAGACTGTCGCCCAGTGGTGCTCTTCCAGTTTCTTTAGGACAAACCTGGCCTTCCGGTATTCTTTTCTGGCAGCTGATATGTCACTCTTCAGAGATTTATATTAGCTTTCATTGTTCGCATTGGTACGTTGCAACTTATTTAATCTGCTTTTTGTGGTGATTATAAGTTGTTTTTGCTCTAACAAAGTAGTCGAAGCCTGAAGATCCTTCGGAAGGCTATTTGTTGGTTTTAATGCTAATTGATCTCTGAAGGTGGTCAGTGTAATTTCCCAAGAGGATGCTGACGAATGATTAATACCAGCCAGAGCCCATTTGGACAAAAGATCATCCACTTCCGCTTCTATTACTTCGCTATTGCCTTCGGACCATCTTAGTTTTCTTACATTCTGGAGATTCGATTCCGTCCCAAACAGGAGAATGTTCGGGCGATGTAACTGCCTAACAATCTTGGATATTAAGATGGCGTGATCGCTATCGGAGGATGGTATTATCGAGAGCTGGCATACCCGGTGGAAAGCAGTGAGTGATATCCATATATAGTATAGAGTAGCCATGCGGGAGGAGGAGGATATGAGAGTATATGCAGCTGGTTGGTCCGAGGCAATCCTTCCGTTGAGGATACGCAAGCCAGATTGATTTAGTTTTGTTGCTAGTTTTATACCATCGGCTTCCTTCTGTTGATACTGAGATTTTATCTCTGGGATTGCCCACATTTCGTTTACTGATAGTAATTGAGAGGATTGGGTGAGGTCAATGTTCATTAGATTAGAGTTGAAGTCGCCCATTATCAGCCACAAATCGTTTGGTAATAGGGCTTCAAGATTGTTTATTATAGGCAGCATATTGCTTAAAGTGGACTGCAGGTAGACACAGCCAAGGATGATTTTTTTCCTTAGTTCTTCCTTTTCGTGGCTCTTGATCTCAATGCTAATGAAGATGTAGTCGCCCTCGTCGTGGTGGAGTGTTTCAAATTTTGAAACCAATGTGTTCTTCACAGCGATCAGCACACCCCCAGATGCATGGCCACCTGCTGTGGATGGAATGGCGAAGGATTCCATTACAGTAAAATCTTCCCAGATGGTGTTCTCCTGGGCCCAGGCCTCTTGGATAGCAAAGATGTTGTGGGTCTTCCGGAGGTCTGTAGTTAATCGTTCAATTTTCTCTTTTGTTAGGCCCCGGATGTTCCAGGAGCATATATTTAGACAGTGGGATATGTCATAATTTGGTTTATTTTCATGCGAAGTAGTCTGTGCACTATACCCCAAGGCCTGGGAGAGCCAAGACCAATCTTAGGGTTTATTCGGCTTGAATACGCATTTTCGTGGTCCTCCTGCTATTGTAGCTGTTACTAGAAGCAGGGTCTCAATCCAGGGTACTGTTTTTGATTCCTGTCTATGGCCACGTAGTGTCGGGGGTAACTGCTGGTTCTTCCTTTCCTGGTTTAAGTCTGGTCTGATATTGTCGGTCGTTATGGATTCTGAAGTATTTTTTTTTAGAAAAGTCAGATAGTTGGTGGTGGTATAAAGGCTAACCTGAATGCCCCATTCACTCAGTTGTTTTGCGTTCTTCATTAATGTTGCAGCCTGATCTAGATTGCAAAAAGTTACCACAGTTGACTCGTTTTTCTGTCCCATTACGGGGTCTATAAAAGCCACTGTTTCGATGTCCGCTGAATTGACGCTTTCTAAACCTGAAAGGTGCAAGCATAGCTTTAGAATGTTTCCTCTGTTTAGAATGTCCCATTGACCCTGTGATTCATATTCCGGGTACAGTAATATTTTTTTCTATTGATGCTGTATGGGTCGAGGCTCTTGGTTGTTGGAATTCAGTTTGTACCTGGTTGGGGCTGCGGGTTAGAGGATCCGTCAGGGGCTTTTCAGTGCGTGGATACTCCGAATTTTCTAGAGTAATCTGTTTTAAAATCGAGGTACAGATACTTTTGGGCAGGTCGCTTCCCATAGCCAATTTTTGGACGAAGGGCGTCTTGTTGTCAGGTCTAACATCCTCTATAATGGCCTCGTTATAGGGCTGTTCTATTCTTGGCTGTGGAATTTCTACAGTATAAGTTCTTGTTATTTGTCCTAGGTCTTGAATAGAAGGTTTGCTTTTTTCACCAATGGTGGCAGAGGGACTTATATTAATGAGTTTAATAGGATTATCATTCTGGCTGGGATGATTACTATGAGATTTTTTATTATTGCTACTATTTTTAGTTGTTTTAGTTTCCTTTAGGTCTGATAATTTCGGCTTATGATTTAAAGACATTCAGTTTTTTCTTTTCGTGAGTCCCCTGGTTTTTCTAGCTGCTTAGTCAAATTCGTGGGTGGATCCCTCTTGTTTGTTCCAAGCCATTGCAATAATGCATTGCCCTTTTTTCTTGCTTTGATTAATTTCTTCAGTTTTTTCTTGTTATTTCTAGACAAGGAGGTTCCTTCCTTCAGAGTTTGTTTGGTCTTGATTGAGGACATAGGAGGGCTTGATGTGATAAGTGGCGTTTCTTCAATGTTCGGTTGTGTAGTCGTATCTTCAGCGGTCTGTGATTGTAAGGAAGAGATGGTAACGTTGTCAGGGTAGAAGAGGTTTCCTTGGGAGCTTAGAGTGGAGTCTTGAGCCACGAGAAAAAGGCTGTTCATAGTGAATATTTGTTGTGGCATTGAGTCGTAGTTGATCCAGTTTTGAACTATTGTTGTTATTAGGACAATCTTGATTGTTGGAGCTTAATTTTTTTTTTCAAAACCGTATTTATTGAGAGTTCAAGCAGGATTCGGTACAGCCCTCCACAGTCAGGAGGAGACTGTCAATAACAGACACATAAAAAGCATGGCAGTGAACCCAGAGTTTTAGAAAAACAGTCCCCAAGCCCCTCCCATCCCACCCAACCCCAAAAACGCCCTCTACTACCCCCTCCAACTACCCACCCCTTATACCACCCTAACCCAGTGCACGTGATCACTGTTCAGCTACATAAGATGGAAAGCAAAAGCGGTGTCTGCCAACAGCCTAAGGTACGGGATCCACATCAGGGGGCAGTACATCATCGATATCAGCCGGGGGATCAAGGGCCAGGCCCCTGTAGTCCGCCCACCGTTTCCAGATTTTGTAATGTTTCCGGGGACACCCCCTGGCTTCAAAAACAGGTAGTTCCAGGCCCATGAGAAAGTCCAATCCCGCCTTCCATGCACTAAGCGGGGGGGGGGGGCACGTTCACTCTTCCAGGCCTGGGCCAGATCTCGATTGGCCACCACCAGTCCCAGCAGCAGCAAATGTCGTTTGTAGATGTTACCCCCAACGTTTTCCAGGACATGAAGGAGACCCAGTCTAGGGGTACGGGGAAGGTCCCACCCCAACACTTCTGACAGGCAGTCCCAAACCCCCGCCCAGAATCTGGTCAGTCTCCCACAGGACCACACTGTATGGAAAAGCGTCCCCCTTTCAGTACCGCACCTCAGACACTCCGGAGCGGCTATAAGGCCCGCTCGCCACAGTCGTTCTCTAGTATAATATGCCCTGTGAAGGTATTTGAATTGGATGAATCTAAGACTGACTGCTATAGCAGCTCCACGGGGGGATTCAAGGGCCTCACGCCAGTCATCATCCAAGGGGCCAACATCATTCTCCCAGGAGGCCTTCAAGGTCGAGAGAGAAGGGGAGCAGTGTGTAACCAAGGAGCGGTAAATCTGAAAGACCTTCTTGTCGCCCAGGTCGCCCATGAACAGTTTTGCCTCGATGGGACTAAAGTCGGGGAGTTGCTCTAAGCCCACCAGGCTAGGGCCGAGGGCATGGCGGAACTGGAGGTACCGAAAGAATTGGGACTTAGGCATATTAAATTCAGAGCTAAGGTCATGAAAGGACTTAAGCGTAGTTCCAGTGAGAACTTGACCAAGAGACGAAATCCCGATCGCGTCCCAGCCGCCAAACCCGGACAGGGAAGCCAGCGCCGGAAGCAAGCCATTATGCCACAACGGCGTCTCGGCCGTCAGCCTGCCCCACCACCCCACACGGTGCAAAGCCTGCCGCCAGACTGCAAAGACCACCTGAGTGACCTTCGGCAACATCCTCCTCCGTCTGGCCGAGTACAGCAATGTGTGGAGTGTGGCACCACCCATCAACGAACGTTCCAGAGCATAGGCCGGATCACTACGGTCCCCATACCACCACTCGTTGAGTACTAGGAGGTGGGAGGCCTGGTAGTAAGACAATAGATCCGCGGACGCCAAGCCGCCACAGTATGTAGAGAGAAAGCATGTGCGGAGCGCCACTCTAGAGGCACCCCCGGCCCACAGAAACCTGCCCAGCACCGAGTTGGCACTACGGAACCATTGCGGGTCGATTTTATGTGGGTGATTCTGCAGTTGGTAGAGGAGCCGAGGCAGGGCCACCATTTTGAAAATGGCCGACCGGCCATAGATATTAAGGGGCATACACGTCCAGGTCTTGACGTCCATCTGGACCCTGTCCCACACTGCCTGAATGTTCCGATCCCACGCCGCCGAGGCCGAGAGGAAAACGCCCAAGTATTTCACGCCATCGACCGCCACCTGAAGGGACGCAGCCCACGGACAGTGCACCGGGTCACTCCCCAACACCCACAGGGTTGACTTGCGTTGATTAAGATAGAGCCCCGACGCCTGACCAAACTCCTGCATTATCTCAAGAATGCGAGGGCCCGTACGATGTAGATCGTCATAAAGAAAAGCACGTCATCCGCATACAAGGCTATGCGGTCCGAGTGGCCCATCCCCCACACAAAGCCCCGATAAAGCGCGTCTTGGCGCACCCGGGCGGCCATAGGCTCCATAGCCAGCGCGAAGAGGTACGGGGAAAGGGGACACCCCTGACGAGTGCCCCTGGACACAGGAAACCGCGTGGAGATCGCCCCGGAAACACGCACCGAGGCGGTGACATCCGTATAGAGCAATTTTACATAAGAGACGAAAACTGGACCCAGATTAAGTAGCGGCAAAAGGGCAAAGAGATAGGTCCAGCTGACCGAGTCAAAAGCACTATCAATGTCTGCCAGCAATAGTGCCACCTGATCCCCGGTTGTCCCGATCGCGTCTATCGCGGCCTGTGCCCGCCGTATGTTGTGTCGCGTCGCCCGGTGCGGCATGAAGCCCGCCTGATCCGGGTGGACCAGGGCAGAGATATGCGGAAGCAAGCGGTTCGCGAGCGCTTTGGCCAGGAGCTTGGCTTCAAAATTAATGAGGGATATAGGGCGCTATGACTCATGGCATTTAGGAGGTCTGCCCGGCTTTTGGAAGACCACAATTTCGGCATGACGCCAGTCCGGGGGGAGGCTGCCACGCGCCAGTTCTAACGCCCGCCTGTAATGTGGCCCGAGCTGCCGGTGAAATTTCCGATAGAATTCGCTGGGGAACCCGCTCGGCCCCGGTGCCTTACCTACATTTAGTTGGCCCAGTGCGTCGCCCAATTCCTCCGCCGTCAGGGGGAGATCCAAAGCGTCACGCACGTCATCAGTTGGAGCTTAATTTTGGTGTTCGAGAAGTTTCTTGGGTTTGAGATTGAGTCGGAGTACTTGGTTTCGGTATTCTGGTCTGAGACTTTGTCCTCAAATCTTCTATTAAAGTGGACATTATTTCGGGCAGAGACTTGCACGTTTTTTTTATTAGAGGCTCACAGTTGCAGCTGATTTGAGCGTAGTTTGGATATGAGTTTGTGTTTGCAATTGGTTCCTGACTTGGATTTGCTGTGGGAATGTAGTTTTGAACCGCAATTTTTTGGGCTCTTCATATCAGCGAGTTTAGCTGGCCCAGTTTTAAGACTATTACCCTTTATGGAGTCTGCTAAATTGGAGGATAGTTATCTGAGTGTCAAGTTTGTCAGCATGCATTGGGCAGCATTGGCCATAGAATTCAGAGCTTGGTTAGTGACTGCGAGAAGTGCTTCAACTTTAGGCATTCCTGAGTTAGTTTGAGAGGCCCCTTGTCTAAGGCCTGTTGAGGGGTGATTATTTTCAGTGGGGAAGTTGTATATGAAAGGTGAGTTGATAAGTGAATGAATTTGGTCCTTTTTGAAAAATTTTGTTTGATGCTCGATTAAGACTGCAGTCTTTGAATCCAGCTTTGGGATTGCTGGTAGTTGCAAATGGGACATTGGGTGGACTTGCTTTAGTCGTTGCCTCGGGTGAGTCATTTTTGCTGGAGAGAGTGAAGTGAAGTACTCCGTTGGGGATCGGGGTGGATGTTTGCGACGGAAGATCAAAACTACGTTTGAGTGTAGTCGTTTGATGTATCCTTTGGCATATTTGGCATGTTTTCATGCGGCAGTGAACTTTGCGAGGGTGAAAGCTTTAATGATTGAATCGGGGAATGAGTCGATGAAATCCAAATTATTGAATCAGCTGAGGTACGTGCCATGGTTTTGACTATCTTCGTCTTTTCCCAACTGGGGGGGGGGGGGGGGGGGGGGGGTGGGGGTATACATTTTCTTTCTCTAAATCAGAGGCACTGACAAGACTGTTGGCATGCGACGAAGCGGGAAAAGCGGACATTGCCGAGGATGGGATGACAGACGGTTTACTTGGGCTGGATTGTAGAGGTTGTTTCTCTGGGAGAAGCAGGGGTAATGTCGGGAAAAAGAGGGAATGACTAACTGATGGATTGGCTGGTACAGTAACAGTATCGCTGGCTGTGGTCTTGCAACAAATGGTTATTTTAGGATAGAGAGAAATTGGGTTAGAGGAAACTGGGGAATTTATTGATAGATTAGTTTTATATTGTCTAGTGAAAATTGGGGGGCAGATTTATTTAGTTGACTGATCCGGAGAAAGTGATCTGATGTCTGCACTGCCGTTTTTAGTTTTTGATGACTGTGAAAGACAAGCAAGTTGTGCAGGAAGGTTGATTGGCGTTTTTACGCCCTTGGGGGCTTCCATTGAGGCCTTTGAGAGCTTTTCGTCAGCCTCTTCCATTCGTTCGAGCCGCAGTGGACAGAATGGAGATTGGTGGCCACGACCTGCCTCCGGGGATACAACAACTTTGATTTCTGGCGTTTGGCAGACTTATGTGGGCAGTGTATGGGTTGCAATTTGAGGCTGCTCCTAGTGCGCATTGTAGTGAGGTCGTAGTTAGGGCGGGGGTTTCTTCTATTGTCAGGATAATTGTAATAAATTGAAATGAAGTTAGTGCCCTCAGTGTGGAATAGATCTGGCGTTTCTCCCAGCGTCTGCGCCCTTCTGTTGGAGGACCACTGAAGGGCTAGCGTGAGCGAGCAGAGCACACGTGTGTGTGTGGCGGGGGGGGGGGGGGGGGGGGGCTGGCGGAGTCTGACCTAGTCAGACCAGCCTAGACCACCACCCCCGGGCTCTTACTTCGCAGCTGCCTCTAACGGCAGCCACGCTCGCGATTACTCTGTCACGCTAGGCTGCCCAGTCACTTCTGTAAAGTCCTGGAGATCTTGCCTTGATTGTGGCTTAAGTGAGGGCACTGGGCCCCCGATGCTGCTCATAGAAACCTCACGACAAAGGGAAGGCAAGGGCTGCACTGGCCTCCCCTGGTTGTTGTCCGGTTGTGGGAGGTCACTGCAACACGGCTTGCTGGCACGGATTACTGGGTTACTGGTTTACTGGTTGCTGGAGCAAGATGCAATTTGCTGGCACGGCTGATTTTCCTTTTGCAGGTGCTCTGCGGAGTTAGAGTCTTTTTCTCCTGTTATTCGGGGTTCAGAGTTGCTCCTTGATACCGCGGTATCCGCAGTGGCCCGCGAGGGGATTTGCGCGGCGATGTCCCAGTGGTGTCACGATTTTCCGCGGTGAGGATTTCCGCAACCTTGCCGGTGTCTCTCTCTCATGCCGGTGACCTGCTGCTCTCGGTGCGGGGGTGGGGAGAGTAAGCGGGATAGCGGGATAACGGGCTGCAGAGAGTCTGTGGGTGGGGGAGATGGCGGTAGCGGTGCAAATACTGGGGGAGAGGCAAGGGAAGCCGCACCAACCTGCTATGTTGCTCGGCCTCGTCCTGCGCGGTTCCGCCTCAGCTCAGCCACTCGACCGCTCGACTCCCAGAAGCTTGACTCTGGCAGGCCCTCTCCGCCTTCCATGTTCTTCACGCGTTCCAAGTTCTTTCGGCGTTCTTTCTCTGCTTTTTCTGCTGCAGCAGCTCCGCCTCCTACCGCTCCCGGTGCGACGAACTGCTTGTTCGGTGCTAACACGACTCCACCTCCTCACCCATGCGCACAAGGTACTGCTGTCAGTAGGGCGGAAGGGAAGCAGAAGACTTACCAGGAGAACTAAAACAGACGTTAAAACCAGAAGGACAAAAAGGAAGCAAAGGCAACAACAAAGAAGAGGAGGACTATACGTTTCATAATAAAATATTGAATGTGTGACAACGGTCTTACTTTTTAGATGTAAAATGGTCCGTCATGCATTTCCATGGAGGAAGCATGCACCCATTCAGGCAACAAAGACTATGAAAAATACTTGTGTGGGCGGATACAAAATGCAATTGACAAAGTCTCGAGCCAATAGCCGCAGTTTTCTGACCCGAAAAGGCCAATGACTGAAGGTAGATAACGAAAGCACTATGTGTATATAACTTAATAACAAAACAGACTTGATATATGACAAACCTAAAATCATATACCGAATACCACCAGGAAGCTTCTTTTTTTTTTAAAGGTTTTATGAATAGCAAAGTCTTATTTTAATGTAAAAAGGTTTAGCTATTTTATTCTGTGGAACCAGGGCTTGGCACATCTTTTTTCTCCCAAGGAGAACACAAAAGGGGGTAATTTTATCATGTTAAATGCATTTTTCATTTGACATTGGTTCATGGTCAGCATCAAGTTAAAACAACTGCAACTTAATTACTGGCAGGCAAAAGTAATACATTAAGCAAAGTAACAGGTATGCAGGTGGAGAGTTTCCTAGTGTTGAAAAACCATACACATAGAATGTGCGCAGCACTGCACATTTCTTTTCCGTAAATTAAATCAGAGCTGCATTAGGACCACTACATGTCTTTCATGCCCTTGGCATTCAAGTTCAATTTGTTACTGGCATTTTACGTTGAGTAGATTTGGAAGTGGTTTGGTTAGAAAATGTTATTTTATTGTCTTGCTTAGGTTGGAAAATCCAACTCCAACACATGTTAGCTGTATCTTCTCCCCGCCTTTCTGTTCTTCTTCATTAGTACGCATTTCAATTTTAAACATAGTCTGGAAGAAGCTCCTTAAGTGTCGCAGGAACTCCATTCTATAAAGAAAGAAATAAACATATGGTTGGCACAAATGGTAGTATAACACTAATGAAAAGACACCTGGCTGCCATATATTTATCCAAGTTAACATAGCTGCGCCACAACCCTGTAAGCAAATATATCTAAACTCTTAAAACACCAGGAATGAAACGGTAACATAAGAGGGTTAGAAAAGTCAGGACTGTGATTGGATAGTCTCATTGATCAGCATACAACACATCACAGCATTGATTTCTAAAAAGTCTATAGATTAGAAAGACGTTAAGAAAAAATTACAAGGGAAAACATGCATACAGTTTAGGCATACAGAAAGAAATCATGCATTCAGGTCACTCCTGAAGGGTAACAACTTAACCTCGGAAAGAAGCAAAAAAATGAGACATTAATAGGTTCAGATGTTCAACACTTACCCGCAATATATGATGACAACACTGCCCTTTAGCTTGCTCTTAAACTGTCCTTGGATTTTGGTCGTTCCTATGGTTAACTATTTTCTACAGCACTGTGCACTCAGAAGCTAATGAAACTTCACCATTAAATGAACCAAATCTTGACACAATTTAGACAATATTCTGCTATTGAGTAGCTAAGCAGTTTTTAAGCCTACCCCATAAAATGTGTTCACAAGTCAAACATTTTCAAAGGAACTACATAACCAAATTTAAAATGGCTAAAGTCCAAAGAGCATGTTATGGTTAGTTATTAGCTTTTTGAAATGCAGTATTTATACAGCTATTCATACCCCATTGAGGTGCCAAAACACAATGTGGGGAGGAGAAAGTGTTTTGGTGCTGTGAATGACTATAGAGGTGCTCCTGTCTTGTCTGGTCAGTGAGAGCTACAGCTGTGTAAATTATTATAATAGCTAGCGTCCATAATTTACTTAGATCAGTTTTAATTTTGTGATTGCCATTTTAACTTACGAAAAAATCCTATGCCGACTACAACAGTTAGGTCTACCACGCTCGTGGATGTGGGATAAAGGGAGAAGATGGAGAAAAGGAGAGGAAGAGATCTACCTGGATCACTAAGAATGTCCACGATCCGTTGGACGGTATGGCGATTGGGACTTGCAGTATGGATTTTATCAGCCAAATAGATTCTTATGGAAATATACACACATTTCACAATTTATTAAAATAGAAAGTTTTTTTCTTAAATAGCCCAAAAAAAATTATGATTATATCTTTCAGCCACACAAATTATGCAATTGCAAGCATATAAACAATCACATTTCTTCACATCAATAGTTGCTATATTTCACAGCCCAATAGCTCACATTTGTTTAGAACACTTTAGAAAGATTAATAAAAATGTAGCCAATGACAAATAATTTTACTCCAATGTGCATTTATAAACTACAATGTGCTTATCGCAAGCACAATGATCTCCCAATCATGCTTGTTAGATACTTCCTGTCTAACATATTTCTATTAAGAGATTCTCATTGCGCTTAACATTTTCTTAAGTAAAAAAAGTTCTTATTTGGCACGCCTAATAAGTTGCACTTAATATTTCTATTAAAAAATATATATATGTTTTTTACCTGTTAACCATGCGCTCCAGAGTGATAGGTTGAGCTTTGAAATGATCAGTGCAGAGAAACTGCCAGCGCTTCCAGTTCTGTTGCAGCCGCCAACTGTCTGTATCAGACGAGCTACACCAACTTGATCTATCTTCTATGCGATTGTTTTTGTTAGTAAATCATTACCAATAAAAACGCGGCAATTAGCAGGTTGCCACAACTTGTCTTGTGCTCTCATTAATGTATTCGAGCCATCTGGAAAAGCATAGACATCCCATACATGTGTGTGTTCCTCCTACCCAACAAGCATTTGCTCACTTTAGCAAAGGTTTTTTGGAGGGGGAAATGAATGGTAATGGAACGGTTTATTCACCCTGAGCTGAAAAGTCATCCACGCCCCAAGGGAACCGCTTCCTAAAATGCAGCTCATGTAACAAGCCAAATAAAAGGTCCAGTCGTTATGGGTGGTAACAGATGCAGACAAGGCTATAGCAAGGAGGTACTAACAAGCCTATTTACGAATCAGAAGCCAGCATTTATGAAGGACAATGACACAAGCCAATGACAAATAGGGGCGGAGAGTGCGCAGGGCTTCCGGTGCATACTCCAGTACAGCATGCCTCGCAGAGCAAGCAGCGTATGCGCACTGCCGCAATGCTCGACCTAACAAACCAATCTTCCTCACCCATTTGGGCCTCAAGAGAGGACGACTACGTTAGGAGTTTACTAGGCGCTATCACCGCTTACTATCCCGGTCAACCAATGTGGCTAGCATTTCCTCCCAGTTTAACCTACAGAACTATCTCCCATTAGGAGCACATACATTCCGATAAGCAGTTTTCACTGCTATCATTACTGTTCTAAACAGAGAAGTTCAAATTCAACTAAAGAAAGGGCTTGTAATACAGCTTGCGTAATCTGAACTCTAATTCTCTAGTAATCAACACCTCTAAGTTAATAGTGGCATTTGGGCCTGGTAGAAAAACCTCTCTAAACTCTAAACTGAGAGCAAAATGATCACTGGGCCCCATATCTAGGACTAAACAAATTTCCACCCGTTGGAACTGGTGAACTCGAACCATCACAACCAATAGTCCATTTACCACCACTATATTTAAAGTTATTTCCAGCTGGAATATCATCATGGCACCTAACCATTTACGTTGATCAAACTCAATTCAGCAGCTCACACTCCAGCAGAGGGCGAGTTGGCGGTACATACACATTTAGACATATCATTCGCTTCAACCCCTCTGTATTGCTGTACATGTCAATTAGACTAACAAAAATCCATATGCAAGTAGTGCACTGTGGGAAGAAAGTAAAGCTCCTGAGACCAGTGTTCGCACTCCACCCACTGCTCTTCCCCTTAGCGAGGCCATAGCATTTTGAACTATGACAACGAACCCCTGCACTATGGGGTACTCCAACAGCCAGATTTCCTTGAGGAACAAAATGGAATAATTCATCAAGATCTTTGATTTTCCATTTCTGTAAATGGTTTGAATCCATGAATGTTCCATACCAGGACACAAACTGGCTGAGGATTCTCTATCTCCTACCAATCAATCTTATCTGCCCTCCACGGCAAAAGGTAATGATCCTGAGCGTTTTTAAAGAACTACCACTCTTCTCTCAGGGGGGCATACACCCCCCCCCCCCCACCTCCCCCCACCCCCCCCCCCCCCAAGGACGGTAGTTACTTTCCCTCTTTGACTTGTCAAACTGCCAGCAGTGGGTCCAATTTTGATTCCTTAAACCCAAAGCTCTATCATTGGAGATCGTTATAGTAACTATTCTTTCTTGCAAAGCAAAATCTGGTCTGTTTTACAGCTAGAGGCCCGGAAAAATAGACATGCATCTGTTTTAATGCACAAGTTACTACTTGTGTAACGATATATCTGTAAGAGACATTAGTTCGTGATAGATTCCTTACCTTAGAATATCCCCAGGCGTCAGACTGGATCCGGAAAGTTTTGCGTAGCAGTACCCTTGCGCGTCGGTAGGCGTCGTCTGCGGCTCCGCGTCCGTCGTAGGCATCGTGGGCGCCGTGATGACGTCGGAGTACTTAGACGCCGCCTCCGCGTGCTGACGTCAGTTCTTAGCCACAGCTTTTCCGCGCCAGAAGCGCAGAGCCATGACAAAAACCGACACTGGTGCCAAGAAACTAGGGCCCTGAAAGGGGAAGACCTTAACCCTAGATATCGGTTCGCAGAACGGGGAGGATGGGTGGGTCGGTAAGGAATCTATCACTAACTAATGTCTCTTACAGATATATCGTTACACAAGTAGTAACTTGTGCATCTGAAAGAGACACGTTAGTGATAGATTCCTTACCTTAGAATAGATACCCCAGCAATACCATCCCCGTGGTGGTGGGTCTGCGAACCAATATTTACACCAGAAAGTCCTGGAGAACGGAGCGGCCAAAGTAGCCATCCCTCCGGACTTGACTGTCCAGGCAGTAGTGCCTAGCAAACGTGTGCAACGAGGCCCACGTAGCTGCCTGGCATATGTCCTGCAAGGGCACACCTCGGCCCAAGGCAGTGGTAGTGGCCGTGGCTCGAGTGGAATGAGCCCGCAGCCCAACAGGTGGTTCCTTCTTAGCCAAGGAGTAACACGCCTGAATGCACATGATAATCCATCGAGAGATGGTCCTCTTGTGCACCGCTTTCCCTTTCTTAGCGCCCGCGTACCCAACAAAGAGTTGATCATCCACCCGGAATTGGCGTGTGCGATTCAGATAGAACGAGAGCGCACGTTTTGGGTCCAGACGGTGGAGCCTCTTCTCCTCTCTCGAGGGGTGCGGAGGCGGAAAGAAGGTGGGCAATGTGATGGACTGCCCAATGTGGAAGGCCGTGACCACCTTTGGCAAGAAGGAGGGCCTAGTCCTCAAAACAACCTTGTCCGGATGGACTGAAAGGAAAGGAGGCTTACAAGAGAGGGCCTGGAGCTCACTCACTCTCCTGGCAGAGGTGATAGCTACCAGGAAGGCAGTCTTCAAAGAAAGAAGGCGAAGCGGACAGTTATGAAGTGGCTCAAAGGGAGCGCACATCAGAAAGGTTAGAACCAGGTTCAAGTCCCACTGAGGCATCACGAAATGGACAGGAGGAAAGGTATGAGTGATGCCTTTCAGGAATCTGTTAACAATAGGGGACTTGAACAAAGAAGGTTGGTCAGGCAGCCTCAGAAAGGCTGAAAGAGCCGAAAGATAGCCCTTGATAGTGCCCAGAGCAGAGCCCTGCTGGGCAAGAGAAAGAAGGAAGAGAAGAACATCAGAGAGAGGGGCATTGAGGGGATCCACAGCCTTTGCTGTGCACCATGCCACAAATCTGTTCCACCTGCAGGCGTATACCGTTTTTGTGGAGGGACGCCTGGCTGCCAGAATGATGTTGCAAACTTCAGGAGGCAAGTCAAATGGCCTCAACTGTTGCCGCTCAATCTCCAAGCATGGAGGTGGAGACTGGACAGGTTCGGGTGGAGGACCGTCCCCTGCTGCTGCGACAGAAGGTCCTCCTGAAGAGGCAGACGAATCGGGGGATCGACTGACATGCTGAGTAGCTCGGGATACCAGTACCTTCGAGCCCAGTCCGGAGCCACAAGGATGACCTGTGCCCGGTCGCGCTTGATCTTCAGCACTCTGGGCAGAAGAGGTATAGGCGGAAAGGCGTACAACAGACCGCAGCTCCACTCGCGACGAAAAGCGTCTCCGAGCGAGTGCCGACTTGGAAATTCCAACGCGCAGAACCGATGACATTGCGCGTTCTCTTCGGTGGCGAATAGATCTAACCAAGGCTCTCCACATCGCAGAAAGAGGCCTTGCGCCACGTCTGAGTTCAGACGCCATTCGTGATCCATCGAGCACCGACGGCTGAGTTCGTCCGCCCTGGCGTTAAGAGAACCTGCCAGGTGTTGAACCACCAGAGTCACGCCCTGATGTTCCAGCCATTGCCAGAGACGCAGAGCCTCCTGGCAAAGGGTCCACGACCCCACTCCACCTTGCTTGTTGCAGTACCACATGGCGGTGGTGTTGTCGGTGAACACCTGCACTGCACTCCCTCGGACAGACGGGAGGAATGCTTTCAGTTCCAGACGAATCGCCCTCAGCTCCAGAAGGTTGATGTGGAGCTGGGACTCCGCCGGAGACCGGAGTCCTCTGATCTCCGCCTCTCCCAAGTGGCCTCCCCAGCCCTGGAGGGACGCGTCCGTCACAACTACGTGCTCCGGTTGGGGAAGGGAGAGGGATCTGCCGTTGACCCAATCGCGGTCCGTGAGCCACCACTGCAGCTGTCTCGCAGTGCCCTCCGAGATCAGGACATGGTCGGACAGGTTGCCCCGGTGCTAGGCCCACTGAAACTTCAGGTCCCACTGCAGAGCCCGCATCCGCCACCGTGCGTGATGCACCAGAAGGATGCACGAGGCCATCAGCCCCAGAAGCCGCAGCGTCAACCTGACCGAAACCCGGGATAACGGCCGAAAGACCGGAATCAGAGCCTGTATATCCGGGACCCGCTGCTCGGGCGGGTAAACCAGAAACTGCGCCGAGTCGAGAACCGCTCCGATGAAGAGGAGCTTCTGAGAGGGGCACAGGTGTGACTTCGGCACATTGATAGAAAACCCCAGCTGGTGCAGGAGATCCGCCGTAGTCTGGAGGTGGCTGACGACTGCCTGGGGCACGGTTTCCTGTGCATTCTCGGTTTCCTGTGCATTGAGCTTCCACTCGTGGGATGCCGAGGTCAGTCTGCTGAGCCAGTCTGCTTCTACATTGTCCTTCCCTGGTAGATGTATGGCTAGCAGGTCTATCTTGAGTGGGATGGCCCATCTCCACATTTCTTGCGCTAATTTTGAAAGCGGGGCTGATTGTGTCCCTCCCTGCTTGTTTATGTAGAACATCGCTGTTGTGTTGTCTGTCTGGATCAACACCTGGTTGTACAACTTTGTCTGGAAAACCTATATTGCGAGGAAGACTCTTTAATTCTAGGTAGTTGATGTGTTTTACCGCATCTGCTGGTGTCCACAGACCCCTCACTGAGTTTTTCCATGTGAGCGCCCCATCCCTTCTGGGATGAGTCTGTGGTGATGGTCACCGTTGGCGGTGGTGTCAGAGGCTTCCCTCTTCTCATGTTCCACCATGCTATCTCTTGTTGCACTGAGTGCATTACAACCACTAGATCTTCCCAACGACCTGTAGCTTGTGACCATTGTTCCTGTAGCCATTCTTAGAAAGGTCTCATGTGCAGCCGTACATTTGGCACTAGATGTATGCATGACCCCATCATGCCCATGACTTTGCTTGCCGTCCTCACTGTCAGAGCTCGCCCCTTCTGGTAGAGTTGTGTCTCCTTCGGCAGCGCTAGCGTTCTCTTCTCGCTGGGGAACACCTTGTTCTGTAAGGTGTTGATCTGTGCTCCCAGGAAGATTTTTTACTTGTTCCGGTTTCATTGAGGATTTCCCCTAGTGGATGGAGAATCCTAGGCCCATCAGTGTGTCTGTCACTCTTTGTGCGTGCAGCTTGCACTTTTTGTATGAACTTGCTTTTACTAGCCTCGGTAAGGGTATACGTGTATCCCCTCCGTACTTAGTTGTGCTGCGAGGCACTTTGTGAAGACCCTTGGCGCCGATTTTAGTCCGAATGCCAGGGTTGTGAACTGGTAGTGGTCTTTGTTGATGATAAATCTGAGTAGATGCTTGTGCCCCCTGTTCATTGGGATGTGCAGGTAGGCATCTCGGAGGTCTATGGTGACCATGAAGTCTCCACCTTGTAATTGTGGCAGTACCTCTTGTAGGGACGTCATCTTCAATTTTTGCGTTCTTATGTACTTGTTTAAGAACCTCAGGTCCAGGATGGGTCTCATTGTCTAGTCTACTTTTGGTACCAGGAAGTAGGTTGAGTAAACTCCCTTGTTCCTTTCTTTGTAAGGTACTGGTTCGATGGCCTGTTTTTGCAGGAGTTCTTTTGCTTCCCTCTTGAAGTAGTTCTAGCTCTTTCCTTGCTAGCGCCGTTTTCGGTTTTTTGTTTGGTGGTCTCCTTTCCAACTATGCAGTACCCAAACTGTATGATGTTGAGTACCCACTTGTCTGTGGTTTTCTTCCACTCCTGGAAGAAAAGGTTTATTCTTCCTCCCACCGGTGTTACATGTTCGCAGATGTTTAGCTCGTGTACCCCCTTGTTGTGTCCGTGCTCCACCCTGGGAGTTTTTGTATGGGTGGGCACCTGCCGCGTATATTGATATTACAAATAACAATTGCTTTTTAATTTTTAAAATACTTAAATAAAAGTTATTGTAATTTTTTAATGCCAATAGGGCTGTGGTGGCGCTGAGTGATGCTGTGGTGGTGCTGAGTGATGCGATAGAGTGTAATTATGTAGCGTGTAACTATGTGGCACTGAGTGGTATTGTTTGGAGTGTTTGTTGCATTGAGTGCATTGTAATTATGCAGTATATAATCATGTGACACTGAGTGAAATTGTGTGGAGTGTGTGCTGCATTTAGTAGAGTAATTAAGTGGTGTGCAATTATGTGGCACGGAGTGGTTTTTGGAGTGTATGTTGCATTGAATACAGTGTAATAATGTGGCGTGTAACTATGTGGCACTGAGTGGTATTTGGAGTGTATGTTGCATTGAATACAGTGTAATAATGTGGCGTGTAACTATGTGGCACTGAGTGGCATTTGGAGTGTACGTTGCATTGAGTGCAGTGTAATTATGTGGCGTGTAATTATGTGGCACTGAGTGGTATTGTTTGGAGTGTATGTTGCATTGTAATTATGTAGCATATAATTATGTGGCACCTAGTGGTATTGTGTGGAGTGTGTATTGCATTCAGTAAAGTGTAATTATGTGGCACTGAGTGGCATTTGGAGTATTTTGCATTGAGTGAAGTGTAATTATGTGGCACTGCGTGGTATATGGAGTGTATGTTGCGTTGAGCGCAGTGTAAATATGTAGCATATAATTATGTGGCACTGAGTGGTATTTGGAGTGTATGTTGCATTGAGTGCAGTGTAATTTTGTAGCATATATATTATGTGGCACGGAGTGGTATTATGAGGAGAGTATGTTGCATTCAGTAGAGTAATTGTGTGATGTGTAATTATGTGGCACTGAGTGGTATTGTTTGGAGTGTATGTTGCATTGTAACGAATATGCTACTTACCAGTATGCATCTGTTCTTGGCATGTAGGGCTGCTGACATTCATATCTTGTGCATAGATCGCCGCCTAGTGTTGGGTCCGGATGATCGCACATTGTTGTCCTGGAAGAGTCTTCGAAGTATCACAAGATAGGTGGCTCCTCCCCTGGACTACAGTGCGCATGGGCATCGACTCCATCCTCAGATTGTTTTTAGCCATTGTGGCCAAGATGGAGTGAAACTAAGTGAATAATGACCATGCTAGAAGTATACGTGAATTCTGCAGCTGCTACAGGCGCCGGAGAGGAGGGCTGGCGATATGAATGTCAGCAGCCCTACATGCCAAGAACAGATGCATACTGGTAAGTAGCATATTCGGTTCGAGGCATGTGGGCTGCTGAATTCATATCTTGTGCATAGAATACATAGCAGTCCCTCTATTAACGGCGGCCGCCCGTGCCAGCTGCAGCAGTTTGGAAAAAAGTTTTAGAACAGCCTGCCCTACAGCTGCCTGCTGTTTAGAGTGCACATCAACACAATAATGTTTTGTAAATGTGTGTGTGGTAGACCATGTGGCTGCTCTACATATGTCTTCCAAAGGAATATTTCCAAGGAAAGCCATGGAGGCCCCCAACTTTCTGGTGGAGTGGGCCCGTGGTGGAATGGTGAGAGTAAGCTTGGCTTTCAGATAGCAGATCTGAATACATTTAACGATCCACCTGGCTATACCGGCCTTGGAAATGGGGTTACCTTTGTGTTGTGGCGCAAAGGCAACAAAGTTTTTTAGTTTTCCTAAAATCCTTGGTCCTATGAATGTAATACATTAGGGCCCTTTTGACGTCAAGCGTGTGGAGCATTCTCTCCGCCAATGACTCAGGATTTTGGAAGAACACAGGTAGTTCAATAGTCTGGTTAATATGGAATTGAGACACTACCTTAAGAAGGAATTTAGGGTTAGTGCGAAGCACCACCCTGTTAGATTGAATTTGAATAAATGGCTCTTGGATAGTTAGTGCCTGGAGTTCACTAACTCGTCGCAGCGACGTAATCGCTATAAGGAAAGCCACTTTCCATGTCAAGAATTGAATCTCGCAGGAATGCAGTGGTTCAAAAGGGGGACCCATCAGCCGGGTGAGGACCACATTGAGGTTCCACTCAGGAGCTGGTGGAGTCCGTGGAGGAATGACTCGTTCGAGTCCTTCCAGAAAGGCTTTAATGGCAGGCACCCTGAAAAGTGAGAGGCGCTGCCTGTTTTGGAGATAAGCAGCCATTGCGGATAAATGTATGCGAATGGAAGCATAGGCTAGATTACATTTGTACAGATGGAAAAGATAACAAATGATGTTCTGAATAGATGCATCTAGCGGGTTAATGTTGTGGCCTGCACAATAAATGACAAACCGCTTCCACTTTGCCGCATAGCATGCTCTAGTGGTGGGCTTCCTTGCCTCCCAGATGATGTCCATACAGTCAGGAGGTAAGTTGAGGTAGCCAAACTCTAAGACCTCAGAAGCCAGATCGCCAGGTTGAGCTGTTGCTGATCTGGATGCTGAATGTCACCATGGCTCTGCGTCAAAAGCCTGGGTGTGAGGTGCAGCCTTTGATGCGGTACCACTGACATTTCCAGAAACGTGGTGTACCATGGTTGGCGAGCCCACATTGGAGCAACCAGGATGAGAGTCATCGAGTGCTGCTTCAGCTTGCGTGCCACCAGCGGTATCAGAGGTGCTGGGGGAAAAGCGTACGCAAATTTGCCTGACCAGTTCATCCATATCGCATTGCCTTGAGACTGTGGATGTGGAAACCTGGCGGCGAAGCTTTGGCATTTTGCGTTCTCCTTTGTGGCGAACCGGTTTATCTCCGGATGACCCCACATTTGGAAGTACGGGTGGAGTACCGATGGATGTCTCTCCCACTCGTGCATTTGGTGGCTGTACCTGCTGAGCAGGTCCGCCATCAGATTGTCTTTGCCTGGGAGGTGTTCCGCCATGAGGAAGATGTTCCTATGAATGGCCCATTTCCACATGCTCTGAGCCAGATGAGACAGCTGTGGAGAGTGTGTCCCTCCCTGCTTCTGAATGTAGTACATGGCCGTCATGTTGTCCGTCCGGATCAACACGACCTTGCTACACAGATGTACCTTGAATGCCTTTAGTGCCATGAAGATTGCCATCAGTTCCAGAACATTGATGTGCATCCTCCGTTGCTGTTGTGTCCATAGTCCCTGCACAGTGTAATGGAGTACATGAGCTCCCCATCCCTGGAGAGAAGAGTCTGTCGTCAGGATGATCTGTGGCACAGGCTCTTGGAACGGTCGTCCCTTGCAAAGGTTTTGTGGATTCCACCAATGCAGAGAGTTGTATGCCCGACCGCTCACCAACACTAGGTCTTTCAACTGTCCGTGAGCCTGAGTCCACTGACGTGCTAAGCACTCCTGCAGCGGACGCATATGTAGTCTCGCGTGCGGGACTATGGAGATGCAGGAGGCCATCATGCCTATCAACTGCATGAACACACTTGCTGGAAGCGAGTGTTGAGGTCTGAACTTTTGTATCAGCGATTGAATGCTGTTGATTCTCACTAAGTTGGCTGTGCTGTGGCTGCCAGAGTTTATCGTCGCATCCAGATACTGCCGTATGTGTGCGGGTTGCAGGTGGGACTTCGGGTAATTCAGTGAGAATCCCAGATCGTGAAGAAGGTGAATGGTGTGGGACATGTGGGCGGCACACTGCTGGGCTGACTTTGCCTGAATGAGCCAGTCGTCCAGATTAGGGTAGAAGTGAATATTTTGTCTCCTCAGGTGCGCTGCCACTGTCGCCAGGCACTTTGTAAACACCCTGGGTGCCGTGGTGACTCCGAAAGGTAGAACCTTGAACTGGTAATGTTGGTTTTGGATGGTGAATCGGAGGTATTTTCTGTGTGACGGGTGCAGGGGAATGTGAAAATACGCATCCTTTAGGTCCAAAGTTGCGAGGAAATCCCCTTGACTGAGCAACGGGAGTACTTGCTGCAGGGTCAACATATGAAAGTGCTCCGATAGAATGTACTGATTGAGGGGTCTGAGGTCCAGTATGGGTCTGAGGGACCCGTCCTTCTTTGGTATCAAGAAGTACAGTGAGTAAACTCCTGTGCCTCTTTCTTCCACAGGCACGAGCTCGATTGCCCCTTTTTGCAGCATGACTAGTACCTCCTGCTGCAATAAGTGCAAATGCTCGGCAGACATAGGACGGTGTCTTGGGGGTATGTTGGGTGGAGTGGATGTTAACTCCAGACAAAAACCGTACTGGACCAGTTTTGTGACCCACCTGTCTGTGGTGATGGACTTTCAGACTGGCAGGAACTGCTGAAGTCTCCCCCCGACCGGTGATGCGTGGTCAGGGGGCAGTGAAAAGGCGTCACTGTTTGTTGTTGTTGGCAGAGGATCTGGAGTTGTTGTTTCCTCTGCCCCTGCCCTTGGTGCTGTTTCCACGATATCCACCACGATTCTGTTTGGTGTAGGTGGATTGTGTGTAGCCCTTGTAATACTGCGTGGTTTGTGAGCTCTGGCCTCTGGAAACACCTATTGCTGGAGCGACGAAAAGAACCACCCCTGAATTGCTGGGACTGCAAGGCCCCCATGGACTTAGCAGTGTCAGTGTCCTTCTTTATTTTTTCCAAGGTGGTGTCTACCTCTGGACCGAACAGACGATCAGGGTTTACTGTTTGATTAAGAATGGTGGTCTGTATCTCTGGCTTAAATCCCGAGATTCTAAGCCAGGCATGTCGTCTCAGCATGACGCTAGTATTGATGGCTCTGGCCGCGGTGTCAGCCGCGTCCAGTGCACACTTAATGGAAGCATTAGATATTAGTTTCCCCTCTTGGATGAGCATCTCAGCCGCCTCTTTGTATTCGTCAGGCAGGTGCTGCAACAGGGTTTCCAGTGTGTCATAGTGTGCCCTGTCATACCTTGCTAGAAGTGCTTGTGTATTCGAAATGTGCCAGATATTGGCCGTTTGAGCCGCCACCCTTTTCCCTGATGCCTCAAACACCTTTGATTCTTTATCTGGGGGGAGGAGCATCACCCGTTGTTTGAGAATTAGCCCTCTTCCGGGCATTTGAAACAACAAGAGAGTCTAGAGGGAGCTGTCCCTTGATGTAAGTAGGGTCAGTAGGTGCTGGCTTATACTTCTTCTCTATCCTAGGGTTTATCACCCTGGCAGGCTCCTTAAAAATTTCCCCAGCATGCTTTAAGACACCCTTTAACATAGGGAGAGTTTTTACAGTCCTCTTCGAAACGGAAAAGGTGTCAAAGAGAAAGTCCTCCTCAATGGGGTCAGCATGGAGCTGGACGTCATGGTTCTTAGCCGCCCGTTCAATGAGGGCATGAAAAGCCGCAGAATCCTCAGTGGGTGACGTCTTCACCGCGTAGAGTTGTGTCTGGGGCAGAGTGAGGGTCACCTGGGTCAGCCCCAGCTGCCCAGGGTTCGTTGACATCAGTGTCTGTAGACAGGATAGCTGTACTCATCCTCGTCATCACCCTCACCAGAGTCCACGTCAGAGTAAGTGGGCGAGACATTATGTGGAGAAAGTGGTTCCACAAGAACAGGAGTAGAAGTGGAATCCTTCTTCAAAGGAATCTTGTAGGACTCCATAGGCCTTTCCGGAGCAATTTTCCGTTTATGTAGGGAAAGCCTACACGTTTCGGCATCAATAAAGTGTTCACGTTGTTCCTCCAACGAAGATTGTCGATGCTTCTGGGTTGGAACCACTGTGGTCAACTTCGGCACCGAGGGCACCGTCTCGGGCATGCCCGTTCTTAACTTCGGGGCGAAAGCCTTCGGCGCCACCTTTGGCGGCAACGTGAAATGAATGGGCGTCGACCCCTTTTGAGGTTTCTCAACCGGCTTCGAGGGTGGAGCATCTTTAGGGCCGTCTGTCGAGGCCTTCTCCCTGATGCGCTGTAGGGAGTCGGTCACCTTCTTGGTAAAAGCGGCGGACGGCTGCACCGAGTCGCCGGGATCCTTCGAGGCACCACCAGACGTGGACTCGTGGGTTGCACCGCTCTTGGCCTTATCTTGTTGGCGCGGAGTCTCGTGAGCCTTCGGATCACCGAGGCCTTCACTGGAGTCTACCTTCTTCGGCGCCGATGTACTCGACTCGACACCCTTGACTTGTGTCTTCGGCTCAACCACAGCCTTTTGCTTCGTCGGCGCCGACGGCTCAGAGCGCTTGGATCCGACCAATGTAACTTGCACTTTCGGTTTCGAGGAGGGCACCAGTGCTTTCGCCTGCATCGAGACCGCTGGGTTTGCTTTCGGTTTCGATTTCTCAGGGCGCGGCTCAATAATAATGTCCGTAGCCAAGCCCGAAGGCGGGGCCGTAGAACCCATTGCAAGGTTTTGGGTAAGGCCTACTGGCGATCCCTCGACCTGAGCCTGTTGAAGCGGTACGGCCCCAATGTCTGTTTGAGTTAGCTCTTCGCTCGAGCTATCTTCCATGGCCCCGTAGGCCCCGTCGTCGTCGTCTCCTACCTCTTCGACTACTTCTTCGGCCTCAAACATTTCAGCGTCGTAGTCTACCTCCGGCGCGGGAATCGACAAGTTTTCCTCAACTTCCCAGTCATCTCCATCATCCCCGACATCGAAGATGTCCACAGGCGCCGGTGCAGTCTGCTGGGCCTCCTGGCGCGCAGCGCGCCGATGCTGAAGCGTTTTCTTGGACCTGAAACAGGAACAAGCCATGCAACTGGCTTCATCCTGATACGGCGACAGACAATTGTTGCACACCGGGTGGACGTCGATGTGGGGATACTTTGAGTTGCACACGGGACATCTCTTGAACGGACTCCGGTCCATGATGATCAGTCGATAGAGTCCTCGACTGGGCCTCCCGCGTTGAGAGCACGCGGTTCTTCAGACTCCGGCTCGGGACTGAACAAGTAGGCACTGAACTAGAGACAATACCGACGAATAAAACTAAAGACCTTTTGGCCTTAAGAAAGTTTATCGATTCCGACAGAGTGAACCAATATACATCCGAACCCAATGGCGGAAAAAAACAATCTGAGGATAGAGTCGATGCCCATGCGCACTGTAGTCCAGGGGAGGAGCCACCTATCTCGTGATACTTCGAAGACTCTTCCAGGACAACAATGTGCGATCATCCGGACCCAAAACTAGGCGGCGATCTATGCACAAGATATGAATTTAGCAGCCCACATGCCTAGAACTTATGTAGATATAATTATGTGGCACTGAGTGGTATTGTGTGGAGTGTGTTGCATTCAGTAAAGTGTAATTATGTGGCACTGAGTGGTATTTGGAGTATGTTGCATTGAGTGCAGTGTAATTATGTGGCGTTTAATTATGTGGCAGTGAGTGGCATTTGGAGTGTATGTTGCATTGAGTGTAATTATGTGGCGTGTAATTATGTGGCACTGAGTGGTATTTGGAGTGTATGTCGCACTGAGTGCAGTGTAATTATGTGGCGTGTAATTATGTGGCACTGCGTGGTATATCGAGTGTATGTTGCATTGAGTGCAGTGTAATTATGTGGCATGTAATTATGTGGCACTGAGTGGTATTTGTAGTGTGTGTTGCATCGAGTGCAGTGGAATTGTGTGGCTTGTAATTATGTGACACAGTAGTATTTGGAGTGTATGTTGCATTGAGTGCAGTATAATTATGTGGCACTGAGTGGTATTGAGTGTATGTTGCATTAGTGCAGTGTAATTGTGTGGCGTGTAATTATGTGGCACTGAGTGGTATTGTGTGGAGTGTATGTTGTATTCAGTAGAGTGTGATTGTGTGTGAGGGTGCAGAGTGTGAGGAAAGTGGTGACTGGAGAAGGGGGTGTGCACAAGAGGAGGAAGGCAAGTGGGAGAATCTAGTCTCCTGTTTGAAGTCATGCCAAGTGCTAAGGAAGCGCAAGACTTTCGTGCCTGTAAACTGAGGAGCGCGTGATTGGGGGCTGGCGTATGTGGGGCATGGGGGTGAAGGGAGGAAATCCGTGGGTACGGACTGTGTGCGTGGAAAGGACAAGGGTCTCATACCAGGGCAGGAAGGGACACAGTGCAAGAGACAAACATGTTTGCGCACCTAGAGAGGAATAAGTGAGGGTGGGACACCGGGAATAGTCCCAGACCTCGTGGGCAGCACAGAGTTGGGAGGGGGTCATTTTTGCTCAGGGCACACCCCAAGGAAGTAGTTTGAGTGGAAACCTCGACAAATCATTGGGACGCAAAAGGTCACTTCAAAAAGCTGTAGCATAACCGTTTTGAGTGCCTCCAACTACTGCTAAGTATACCAAGGTCCAGAAAATCTGGGGCGCATCAGCTCCAGCTGGGGAACAGGGCTGGAGTCTGACACGGAATCAGTGCAGATGGCACGCTCTCTCCATGGAGCAGAAGGATCAATAGTTTGAACAAAAAAAAAAGGGGAGGGCGAGTGGGTATTGTTGTTGGAGGAGACTACTCCCACAAACTTATTTTACTTGTGCCGAAACTTGCCTTAAGACTTTGCTTTGAACTTACCATAGGAGGATGACCTGAATCAGGATGGGATTGAGTCGAAGACTTGGAGCATGACTGGTTTTGATTTTTGGGCTCAGTGAAGTACAAGCTTTGCACCCTGCTCCTATTAGGCATCAAAGAGCATCTGACTGTAAATTAAGCTCTCACCCACGATAAAAGGGGCAAATATGCTTCCTGCAACAATTTGAAGACTTATCTTCAAAACCGTTTCATGAATGTTTGTCCCAGTAAAGAATGTTTGAAGGGTTGGATATTGCCTGCAGAGGTGATTACTGAACTATTTAACTGGATCATTGTGATATTTGACATAGTTAATGAGGTATGCTAATTTACCATTGCGCAAGGGTCAGGAGTTAACTATCTATTGTACTGCATACCCGTTGGATGCGTTTGATTTCTGCTCGAGCGGGCCACCGGACTGCGACACATCAAGCAAGGGACTAGAAAACCACCCGCACGGTCTCTCAGGCATCAAGACCGAGACAGACTGTTGCACGAGGTTTTCATGTTAATTGCACTACATCTCCCCCGCACAGCTCCATTTATCTGCAGTGCCGCTTTATATTGGCCAATAGACACTGGCAGACATCCCCGCAGTGCCAGGCTTTACAGACTGACCTCCGAATATCTCTGCTGGGCCCTGCTCACCTGTCACCACGACCAATGCTTTCTGGAGCTGTATTCTACTTCCTCAGTCTCTGAGAGCAAAGGGCTACTTCCTGCTTCCAGTTTAAACATACTAAGTCCCATGCAAATTGTTAACCACTGTTTACTTTCAGAGTGAACTTCCCCATTCATATTGGTACACTTAAATTTAAATTAACCATATCATTTGTTTCAGGTGGATTTTGGGTACGTTTTCGAGTACCAAAGAATCCACTTGTCTGCGACTCATCTCATTAATTTACATTATTTAAAATAGTTTACCGTTGCTGTATTTCATTACATTTCTTTTCACCATGCAACACAACGAATAGTTTCTTACCTGTCGGTGTAGTTTTGCAGCTTGAAGATCTTTCTGGATTCACTATGCTGTGCATATTCCGCGGTCTTGTGGTTGGGTCCGGATTCGTAGTCTTTTCTTTTTTTTTGTAGCCCTTGTGGGCGTCGGCGTCACACCTCCTCGGGTGCAATTCCGGTGACGTCGGCATGCTTCCTGCGGAAGCTCCCACTCTTGGGCGCCATCTTCAGATTCTTTTTTCCGTGTTTTTCTTTTCCGAAGCAATGGCAATGTTCTATTCAGGTGATAATTTCTTTACCACTTGTCCTTATATTCTCTTACTTCTCCTCCTATTTTCCTTTTTTTTTTGACCACCTCTTCTCTCTCCAGCCTCATCTTTCTGGCGGAGGTGGGTGGGTTCGGTAGTGAATCCAGAAAGATCTTGAAGCTGCAAAACTACACCGACAGGTAAGAAACTATTCGTTTTGCAGCGTGAATCTTTCTGGATTCACTATGCTGTGCATTGATTTCGTAGCGGTTTCTCATTTCCGTGGCGGCTGGGTGGAAGATGAGCTCTGGTTTCTGAATATATGCTGGAGCACCCTTTGTCCGACTTGTGCTTCCTTGTTCATCTGCACATCCACGCAATAGTGTTTCGTGAATGTGTGCACCGAAGCCCATGTTGCCGCCAGGCATATGTCTTGTATGGGTGTATTGGCCAGGAAGGCTATTGTAGCCCCCTTTTTCCTAGTGGAGTGGGCGCGTGCCCCCTCTGCCAGTTCTTCTCCTGCCCTTTTGTGGCAGAGTTGGATTGTTTGCGCGATCCATCGTGTAATAGTGGTCTTAGTCACTGCCTTGCCCATGTAACTGTTGGCGAACGACACAAAGAACTGTTTCGTTTTCCTGTGCCCTTTTGTCCTTTCAATGTAATGCATGACCGCCCTTCTGGCGTCCAGGGTGTGCAGAGCTCGCTCTGCGCTAGTAGTTGGTTTTTGGAAAAAACTCGGTATCTGTATGGACTGGTTCATGTGGAACCTGGACACCACCTTCGGCATGAAGTGTGGGTCGGTCCTCATCACCACCCTGTCATTGTGTATTTGTAAGTAGGGCTCCTGTAGCGTTAGCGCTTGCAGCTCGCTCACTCTCCGCAAGGACGTTATTGCAACCAGGAAAGCCGCTTTCATAGTTAGCATCTTCAAGGAGGCCTTGTGAAGTGGCTCGAAGGGCTCCTTCATGAGTTCCGTCAAGACCACGTTTAAGTTCCATGCCGGTGGTGGTACCAGCTTGGGTGGCGCAATCCCAATCCTTTTTGCTCCTTCCAGGAACCTCTTTACAACTTGTGATGTGAAGAAGCTTCTGCCCATCTCACCCCTTGTGTATGCCACTATAGCCGCCAGGTGAACTCTCAACGAGGACGAGCTGAGGTTTTTCTCCAGTAGGTGTGTCAGGTACTTCAGTACTGTGGAGTCCTTTTTCATTTTGTTCTGGAGTCTTTCCCTCCTGCACCAAATCGTGAATCTTTTCCACTTTGCGTCATAGCACTTCCGTGTGCTGGGCCTTCGTGCCTCCCGAAGGACCCTTAGGGTGCTCTCGGGCAGTCTCAAATGTGCGAACTCTACGTCACCAGGAGCCATGCTACTAGGCTCATGCTCTCTGGTTCTGGGTGCAGCACCTCTCCGTTCTGCATGGAGAGCAGGTCTTTTCTTCTGGCGAATCTGTGGGGTGCACACTGCGCCATCTCCATGATCTGCGAGTACCATGTCTGCCTCGCCCATTGTGGCGCGACCAGTATCAGGGTCATGGTGCTCGCTCTGCACTTGCTCAGTACTCTGTGTATCAGTGGTATCGGGGGAAAAGCGTATGCAAATTTCCCAGACCAGTCTATCCATAGGGCATTCCCAAGGGACCCTTCTTCGTGTTGTCTGGATGCGAAGTTTCGGCATTTCGCATTCTGGCGTGTTGCAAACAGGTCCACTGACGGTGTTCCCCACCTGTTGAACAGCCTCCTCGTCTCTTGAGCATTGAGCTCCCATTTGTGGGATGCTGAGGTCTGCCTGCTCAGCCAGTCTGCCTGAATGTTCTCCTTCCCTGGTAGGTGTATGGCTAGCAGGTCTATCTGGAGAGGGATGGCCCACCTCCATATCTCCTGCGCCAGCGTCGAAAGCGTTGAGGACTGTGTTCCACCCTGTTTGTTGATGTAGAACATCGCTGTGGTGTTGTCTGTCTGTATCAACACCCTCTGCCTGTACAGTCTTGTCTGGAAGGCTTTCAGTGCAAGGAAGATCGTCTTCAATTCAAGGTAATTGATGTGCTTCGTCGCATCTGCTGGCGTCCAAAGCCCCCTCACTTTGAGCTCCTCCATGTGAGCGCCCCATCCCTTCAGGGATGAGTCTGTGGTGATGGTCACTGTCGGAGTTGGGAGTGTTAGTGGTTGTCCCTTTGTTAAGTTCTCCAAGGTCCACCATGCCATCTCCTTCTGCACTGCGTGCGTCACCACCACAAGATCCTCCCAACTGCCCAAAGCCTGTGACCATTGTTCCTGGAGCCATTCTTGCATGGGTCTCATGTGGAGCCGCACATTCGGCACTAGGTGGATGTACGATGCCATCATCCCCATGATCTTGCTCGCAGTCCTCACTGTCCGAGCTTGTCCCTTCCGGTAGAGGCGAGTTTCCTTGACCAGCGCCCTCGCTCTCTTCTCGCTGGGAAACACTTTGCCCTGTAAGGTGTTGATCTCTGCCCCCAGGAAGATCTTCACTTGTTCCGGCTCCATTGATGATTTCTTCCAATGGACGGAGAACCCCAGGTTTATGAGCGTGTTCGTCACTGTATGTGAATGCTGCTTGCACTTCTGGTAGGAGTTTGCTTTCACCAGCCAGTCGTCCAGGTAAGGGTATACGTGTATCCCCTGCCTTCGTAGGTGCGCTGCGACTGCCGCGAGGCACTTCGTGAATACCCTTGGTGCTGATTTCAGTCCGAAGGCCAGCGTTGTGAACTGGTAGTGGCCTCCTCCGATTGCAAACCTGAGCATCTGCTTGTGCTTCTCGTTTATCGGTATGTGCAGGTAGGCGTCCTTGAGGTCTATCGTGACCATGAAGTCTCCGACCTGCAATTGTGGCAGCACCTCCTGTAGGGAGGTCATTTTGAACTTTTTGTCCTTATGAATTTGTTGAGGAACCTTAGGTCTAGGATGGGTCTCATTTTGTCGTCGACCTTTGGTACTAGGAAGTACGTTGAGTATATTCCCTTGTTCCTTTCCCTGAAGGGGACTCTCTCTATGGCCCGTTTTTGTAGAAGTTCTTGCACTTCTTCTGGAAGTCTCGCCAGCTGTTCTCTTGCTGGTGGCTTCCCCCTTGGCTTTCTGTTTGTTGGCTTTCTTTCCAACTCCAAGCAGTATCCGAATTGGATGATGTTTAGGATCCATTTGTCTGATGTTATTTCTCTCCACTCTTGGAGATAGAACTTTAATCTTCCTCCCACTGGTGTCGTGTGGTCGTAGGTCTCTAGACTGTCCTGACCCCTTCGTACGTGGTGCCCCCTGGGATCTTTCCTGTGTTCGGGCACCCGTAGGTGTCTGAAGTCATTTTGAGGTGGGCTGCTGGCCCCCTCTTCTGTTCTGGCCACGGCCATTTCTCCCTCGAAAGGACTGACCTCTTGGCTGGTATTGCCAGGACTGCTTCTGGTGACCTTGCTGAGCCTGCGGGTCTGCCTGGTGCGTCTGCTGGAAGGCCTGGCGCGATGTACCTGGCTGGTTTCCACCTCTCCCGCCGGGCCTCCGTGCCGGGGTGCCTCTCCTGTTGCCTCTGAACTGCAATGCCCCCATGGATCTTGCCGTCTCGTTATCTTTTTTGAGTTGGCATAGTTTGTCGTCCACCGTTGTCCCGAAAAGCGTTTCGCCGTTGAACGGTTTGTTCAGGATACTGTGTTGCACCTCGGGTTTGAACCCTGAGATCCTGAGCCAGGCGTGTCTCCTTTCCGTGACACCCATCATCATGAGCCTGCTGGCGGTGTCTGCTCCGTCCAGGGCCGTCTTAAGGCAAGAATTTGCCGCGTTTTTCCCTTCTTCGACCAATTTTTCGGCCTTCTGCCTGGCATCCTGGGGTAGGTCCTTCACCAACTGCCCCAGCCCCTCCATGATCTGGTACATGTGTCTGTTTAACAGGGCGTTGGAATTAGCCATGCGCCAGTGGGTCGCGGCATTTTGCTCGATCCTTCTCCCCACCAGATCCATCCTCTTGCTCTCCTTATCCGGTGGTGGGCCCGAGGGAGTGGGTACGCTCGCCCTCTTCCTAGCTGTGGCCGTGATAATGGAGTCAGCGGAGACCTCGCCTCGAATGTAGGCCGGGTCCTTCGAGGAGTGCTTGTATTTCTTCTCTGTTCTGGGAGTTACCGCCTTGCATGTTGCGGGCTCTTTGAACGCTTCCTTTCCCTGAGCCAAGCCGCTCTCGAGCATTGGGAGGAACTGGCTTCTTGTTTGTGTAGGGAGCAATGTCTCTAGCAGGAAGTCTGCTTTCTGCTTTTCTTCGTCGAGCTTTAACTTGAATGCAGTTGCGGCTGATTGTATCGCCGAGTTGTACGCCCCGATGTCGTCCGGCGGCGAGGGTCTCGAGGGGTATGAGTCGACCGGCTCTTCCGGGCTCTCTGTGTCGACGTCCAGATAATCCTCCTCGCGTGGGTCAGAGGTGACCGACTCGGCGTCCACCCTACTGCCCTCTTCGTCCTCATAGCTGTAATCCTCGTAGGGATTCTCTTCAGCTTCCCGGTCGTCGACCATCTCGTCGCTAGGCACATGGTAGTCGACCCGTTCCTCTTCCTCCTCGACCAGATCTAGCACGGTGTGCTTGGTCTTGTGTGGAATCGTGAAGGCACTTATCTCGGCGGCGACTTCCTTTCTCCGCTGCAAGAGACTTGCCATCTCGGCTTCTAGCCGACGTCTTTTCCTTTCCACCTCGGCCGCGTGTTCGGCTTCGGAACGTTCGGCCCCTCTCTTCGTCGCCTGGTTCGGCGGTGAGATTTTCGGCGTCGAACTGGCTTTCGGGTCCTTGGACGGTGCCGAGGCTTTAGGGTCTTTCTCCCTCGACGTCGATCGGTCCCTTTCGGCGACGATCTTCAACGCTTTCTGCTGGTCAACAGCTTTCGGCGCCAGGGACTCCTTCTCCGAGGATCCGCTGGGCCTACTTGTGGTCGCAGACGGCAGATGTCTCTGCGTCGGCGCCTTCGGGCTCTTGGCCTCGTACTTTTGAGACTCAGTCTCTCGTGTTCTTGTGGGACGTCGAGTCTCCTACCTTATCAGGTGTCTTCTTGTAATCGGTCTCTACGACCGTGTAGCTGTCGTCTTCGGCGGCAGCGTTGTCCTCCTCCTCTGAGGAAATCCCCAGCTCGTACAGCGATGGTGTCGGGGATTTTCCGTCGAGGGCGGCGTGTGCTACCCTCTGTCTCTTCCTCACACGGAGGGTTTTCTGGGCGAAGACGGCGCAGGCGTTGCAGTCCTCGCTTCTGTGTTCTACCGGTAGGCAAAGGTTGCAAACCGGGTGCTGGTCTTTCTGCGCGTACTTGTGTCTGCAGTTCGGGCAGAACTTAAACGGTGTGTTGTCCATCCTCGAGCGTTCAGGCCTCCCTGACCGCGTGGACGTCGACGATCGTCGAAGTTCGAGGATTTCTCCTTCTTTTCTCTTAGTCAATGTTCTGCGAAGCCTTCTTTAGTCTTCTTCTTCCAATATCTTCTCCAACTTCAATTCTTTTCAGTACTTTCTCCAAAAATGACTGGAGCCCAACGGGAACGATCCAGACCCGACCGCGGAAAAAAGAATCTGAAGATGGCGCCCAAGAGTGGGAGCTTCCGCAGGAAGCATGCCGACGTCACCGGAAATGCACCCGAGGAGGTGTGACGCCGACGCCCACATGGGCTACAAAAAAAAAAAAACACAAAGAAAAGCCTACGAATCCGGACCCAACCACAAGACCGCGGAATATGCACAGCATAGTGAATCCAGAAAGATTCACGCTGCAAAACTCCACTTCCATTCTTTCTCACGACTCAAGGCGACCCTCCTTTTCCATGGTCTAAATGGATAAAAGTCTTTGTAAATTATTTTAAAGTTTGTAGACCCAATTTAACCCCGAAAAATACGCCTCCATGCTGGTCCATTTGGGAGCGGAGGGAAAAGAGATATGTGAGAATCTACCTGATCTCATTGCAGATGGAGAAACTAAATGATTTTGATATGGCCACAAAGAAACTTAGAAGGGTAAAATTGCCTTCAAGGGACTTATTCAGTCTATATTTGTTAGTTGAAATTATTCTAGAAAGGATCAATGGATCATCCTTGGGGTGAATTAATCAAAACTGATCAATTTATATTATCAACATATAACATATAAACAAAGACACAAGGTGTATACGAAAAGGTTTTTATCAAATAGTTCATTAAATCAACTTCATATACAGATAAACAAATAAGATTTTAGGACTGTGGGTACACATATAAATAAATTGCTAAGTGACTCAACAGAACCTAAAAAACACCTATCCCAAAACACATTGAGTAAAACAAAGAGGGGGATGAGATGTATTGTCGACGCAGAAATCGCCTAGGATTCTGGCGAAGCTTCATTTCAGACGGGACGTGTTTGTGATTCCACTTCGCCAGAATCCTAGGCGCTGCAGGACAAATGACTGTTTACTGACCTGTTTAAAATTCATACTGGTCATTCATACTGGTCATAATTACTTCAGACTGTGTCTAAAAAGCAGATAAGACTCCGCACAAGTGACACCGGGCGATTTCTGCGTTATAATATACATGCATGGGAGTGAAGATTTGACTTCATATCCAGCCTTGATGAGTGCTTTCCACATCCACTAGTTAAGGCATTAGGATACTGTGATCCACCAACGTTTTCACTGCGTGAAACTGTGATTGCGATTTGCGAGCAGATTACAATATTTCTATACAGATCAGCACTGATAATGGTCCTGAGGATGGTTTCATCAAATCATTATTAAGAAACCGAAACGTCGACAATACATCTCATCCCCCTCTTTGTTTTACTCAATGTGTTTTGGGATAGGTGTTTTTTAGGTTCTGTTGAGTCACTTAGCAATTTATTTATATGTGTACCCACAGTCCTAAAATCTTATTTGTTTATTTATCTGTATATGAAGTTGATTTAATGAACTATTTGATAAAAACCTTTTCGTATACACCTTGTGTCTTTGTTTATATGTTATATGTTGATAATATAAATTGATCAGTTTTGATTAATTCACCCCAAGGATGATCCATTGATCCTTTCTAGAATAATTTCAGCTAACAAATATAGACTGAATAAGTCCCTTGAAGGCAATTTTACCCTTCTACTTTCATTACCCAAGCCCTCAAGGGTATTCCGGGTTGCTCACTTCCTTGATTATCACAAAGAAACTTAACATGCTTTTCCTTCCTAAATTTTCAAAATATCACAACAATATTACTTTAGGAAAAGGAAACCGGATGAAGGTGTGTGTATCTGTTGAAGATGTTACCAGACTTAGAAAGTTAGCAGGGTTGTGTATTTTTGGTGACAATACCGAGGAAAGGGTACAGGGTCAGTTCACGCTAGAGTGTTGAAGTAAAGTGCGTGAGGAATTGTGGGTGTTAAATGATCCTAGTCTCACTGAGGTTATTACCATTGCCAAACAGGTAGCGCACTCCACGCACTGTATACAGGAATTGAGAAAATCCAAAGAAAAAGTGTCTAACTAAACCGTTGGTGGGTTTAGGAAAAAAACAACAACCCTATACAGCGAAGTCTACGATGCTATGTTATCGTTTTTGTAATCCTAATAATTTGGCAATCAGTAAGGAGTGCCCAGCTGTTCATGCCACTTGCAGATCGTGTGGCAAGAAGTGTCACTTCGCCAAATTTTGTAAATTACTGCTTACTAAAGAGAAAGTCAATTACATTGACCCAGGACAATGAGGAGATCTTGCAAAGTGTTAATGATGTTAAATGTGTAGAAATTTTAATCTTCTGGACCCTGATGTGAGGGCTTATAGTTATGGTGGTAAACCAATGTAACTTGTGAGGTATGTGCCAGGTACAAGTTAGGAAGGAGCAGGATGCATCAGACTTGTTCAGACGAGACTTCCCAGGTGTGTTCTCGGACAAAGTGGGATGTGCAACAGGCCCACCACATTGTCTATAGATAAAATTCTGTCCCAATTGCTTTCAAAGTCGGTAGATCCTGATACATTTACATCCGGCTGCTGAAGCCAAACTTGAAAGATTGAAACATCAGGGTATTAATGTACCTGTGGAAGATGCAAGCTGGGTAGCTCAAGTCGTGATAGCTACGAAACCCTCTAGGCATAAACGCACAAGTTACTACTTGTGTAACGATATATCTGTAAGAGACATTAGTTAGTGATAGATTCCTTACCTTAGAATATCCCCAGGCGTCAGACTGGATCCGGAAACTTTTGCGTAGCAGTACCCTTGCGCGTCGGTAGGCGTCGTCCGGCATCGGCGCCGTGATGACGTTGTCGGAGTACTTAGACGCCGCCTCCGCGTGCTGACGTCAGTTCTTAGACACAGCTTATCCACGCCAGCAACGCAGAGCTATGCCTTGAAACTAGGGCCCTGAAAGTGGATGACCTTAACCCTAGATATCGGTTCGCAGAACGGGGAGGATGGGTGGGTCGGTAAGGAATCTATCACAAACTAATGTCTCTTACAGATATATCGTTACACAAGTAGTAACTTGTGCATCTGAAAGAGACACCTTAGTGATAGATTCCTTACCTTAGAATAGATACCCCAGCAATACCAACCCCGGTGGTGGGTCTGCGAACCAATAATCACACCAGAAAGTCCTGGAGGACGGAACGGCCAAAGAAGCCATCCCTCCGGACTTGACTGTCCAGGCAATAGTGTCTTGCAAACGAGTGCAGCGAGGCCCACGTAGCCACCTGGCAAATGTCCTGCAAGGGCACTCCTCGGCCCAAGGCAGTAGTAGTCGCTGTGGCTCGAGTGGAATGAGCCCTCAGCCCAACAGGGGGTTCCTTCTTTGCCAAGGAGTAACACGCCTGGATACACAAGATAATCCACCGCAAGATGGTCCGCTTGTGCACCGATTTCCCCTTCTTAGCGCCCACGTAACCAACAAAGAGTTGGTCATCCACCCGGAACTGGCGTGTGCGATCCAGATAGAACGAGAGTGCACGTTTTGGGTCCAGACGGTGGAGCCTCTCTTCCTCTCTCTCGAGGGAGGCAGAAAGAAGGTGGGCAAGGTGATAGATTGCCCAATGTGGAAGGCCGTGACTACCTTAGGTAGGAAGGAAGGCCTTGTCCGTAACACAACCTTGTCCGGATGGACTGAAAGGAAGGGAGGTTTACAGGATAGAGCCTGGAGCTCACTCACTCTCCTGGCAGAGGTGATAGCTACCAGGAAGGCAGTCTTCAAAGTGAGAAGGCGAAGAGGGCAGTTGTGAAGTGGCTCAAAGGGAGCGCACATCAGAAATGTAAGAACCAGGTTCAAGTCCCACTGAGGCATCACGAAGGGAACAGGAGGGAACGTATGTGTGATGCCTTTCAGGAATAGATTAACGATAGGGGACTTGAACAAAGAAGGTTGATCAGGCAGCCTCAGAAAGACTGAAAGAGCAGAAAGGTAGCCCTTGATAGTGCCCAGAGCAGAGCCCTGCTGGGCAAGAGAAAGAAGAAAGAGGAGAACCTCAGAAAGAGGGGCATTGAGGGGATCCACAGCCTTTGCTGTGCACCATGCCACAAATCTGTTCCACCTGCAGGCGTATACCGACTTTGTGGAGGGACGCCTGGCTGCCAGAATGATGTTGCAAACTTCAGGAGGCAAGTCAAATGGCCTCAACTGTCGCCGCTCAATCTCCAAGCATGGAGGTGGAGACTGGACAGGTTCGGGTGGAGGACCGTCCCATGCTGCTGCGACAGAAGGTCCTCCTGAAGAGGCAGACGAACCAGGGGATCGACTGACATACTGAGTAGCTCGGGATACCAGTACCTTCGTGCCCAGTCCGGAGCCACAAGTTTAACCTGGGCCCAGTCGCGCCTGATCTTCTTCAGCACTCTGGGCAGAAGTGGTATAGGCGGAAAGGCGTACAACAGACCGCAACTCCACTTGCGACAAAAAGCGTCTCTGAGCGAGTGCCGCCTTGGAAATTCCAATGCGCAGAACTGATGACATTGCGTGTTCTCTTCGGTGGCGAATAGATCTAACCAAGGCTCTCCCCACTGCAGAAAGAGACCTTGCGCTACGTCAGAGTTCAGACGCCATTCGTGATCCATCATGCACCGGCGGCTGAGTTTGTCCGCCCTGGCGTTCGGAGAACCGGCCAGGTGTTGAACCACCAGATTCACGCCCTGATGTTCCAGCCATTGCCAGAGGCACAGAGCCTCCTGGCAGAGGGTCCAGGACCCCAGCCCGCCCTGTTTGTTGCAGTACCACATGGCGGTGTTGTCCGTGAACACCTGCACTACACTCCCCCGGACAGAGGGGCGGAATGCCTTCAGTGCTAGACGAATCGCCGGCAGCTCCAGAAGGTTGATATGGAGCCGGGACTCCGCCAGAGACCAGAGGCCTCTGATCTGTCCTCTCCCATGTGGCCTCCCCAGCCCTGGAGGGACGTGTCCGTCACAACTACGTGCTCCGGTTGGGGAAGGGAGAGGGATCTGCTGCTGACCCAATCGCAGTCTGTGAGCCACCACTGCAGCTGTCTCGCAGTGCCCTCCGAGATCAGGACATGGTCGGACAGGTTGCCCGGATGCTGGGCCCACTGAAACTTCAGGTCCCACTGCAGAGCCCGCATCCGCCATCTGGCGTGATGCACCAGAAGGATGCAGGAAGCCATCAGCCCCAGCGTCAACCTGACTGAAACCCGGGATAAAGGCTGGAAGATTGGAATCAGAGCCTGTATATCCCAAACCCGCTGTTCGGGTGGGGAAACCCGAAACTGCGCCGAGTCAAGAACCGCTCCGATGAAAAGGAGCTTCTGAGAGGGACACAGGTGTGACTTCGGCACATTGATGGAGAACCCCAGCTGGTGCAGGAGATCCGCCGTAGTCTGGAGGTGGCTGACGACTGTCTGGGGCGAGCCCACCTTACACAACCAGTCGTCGAGGCAGGGGAAGACCGAGACCCCTAACCTGCGCAGATGAGCTGCGACCACCGCAATCACCTTCGTTAACACCCGTGGGGCGCTGGTAAGGCCGAAGGGGAGCACGGTAAACTGAAAGTGCTCGTGGCCTACCGTGAACCGCAGGTAACGCCGGTGGGACGGCAATGTGGAAATACACGTCCTACAAGTCCAATGCTACCATCCAGTCTTCTGGGTCTAGGGCAGCTAAGACCTGAGCCAGAGTCAGCATTTTGAACTTTTCCTTCCGGAGGAAGCCGTTGACGTTCCTTAGATTCAAGATAGGGCGTAGGCCCCCTTTGCCCTTCTTGGGTACCAGAAAGTAGTGGGAGTAGCAACCACGTCCTACTTCTGGCTCAGGAACGCGCTCGATGGCCCCCTTGGCCAAGAGGGCCGAAACTTCCTCCTGCAGGAGCCGCAAGTGATCCCCCGATACGCGGTGGCATGGCTGGAGGAGTCGTCTCGAAGGGGAGGGAGTAGCCCCTCCGGACGATCTGCAGCACCCACCTGTCCCAAGTGACAGTGCGCCAGTGAGAGTGGCGATGGCGAACCCTGCCCCCCACTGGCGTCACATGGGCCGAAAAGCACAGACTAGGAGGGTTTAGAGGCGGATGCTGCGGGGGAAGGTGTGGACTGACCTCGCCGTTGCCCCCGACCGCCTCCACGGCTGTTTCCACAGCCGCCGCCACGCTGGATATTAGTCTGCGGAGAGTGGCTGGCAGCACGTGTGGGGACGCCCCTTCCGTGGCCACGAAAGGAGCGAAAAGCAGCCGTTTGCAGGCGCAGGGCCGAGAGACCCAATGACTTGGCCGCAGCCCTGGAGTCCTTAAAGTGCTCAAGCGCGTAGTCTGCCTTGTCGCCAAAAAGGCGACGGCCATCGAACGGCATGTCCAGAGTGTTCTGGACATCTGCCGAAAAATTGGCGGACCTTAGCCAGGCGTGGCGTCTCACCGCCACCGTCGTTGCCATTGCTCTGCCTAGCGAGTCGGTGGTATCCAGCCCCCACCAGATAGAATACTTGGCTGCATCTCTGCCCTCCACCAGGGCTTGGCAGAGTTTGGCCCGTACCTCCAACGGACACTCTGGCAGCACTTACGCCACCGTCTCCCACAGAGAGTGGGTGTAGCGGCCCAAGAGGCATGCAGTGTTGGAAGACCGCAGTCCCAAACTAAGGGTGGAGAATATTTTCTTTCCATAATTCTCATACCTCTTGAATTCCCTGTCCGGCAGAGCTGACGGGAATGCTGTCTGGGAATTATAGGCCTGGATGACCAGACTCTCGGGGTGGGGTGGGTGGACAGGAAACATGGGTCTCCCGGGGCCGGGCGGTGGCGTCTGGCCACGTTCCTATCTACGGGCGAACCCGTAGCGGGCCTGGACCAGGCGCCCAAAAGAACGTCGGTCAAGGCCTCATTAAAGGGCAGCAGAGGCTCGGCCGTGCTTGACTGCGGTTTAAGGACCTCAGTGAGGAGGTTAGTCCTCACGGCCGACACGGGGAGCTCAAGGCCCAAGGCCCTGGCAGCCCTCGTCAACACCACACTATAAGTTGCCCCCTCCTCCGAAGCCACGGTAGGAGGAGAGACAAAACCAGTCTGGAAAGGTGTCCAGACCACTGGCCTCCCCAAGGTCTCCTGCCCAGTCCTCCTGAGACTGACACTCCCTGGTCAGAGGGTCTTCAGACCCCTCCCAATCCTCACCCATCTCCTGATACTCAGGGTTGTCAATTAATGGGGCTGGTTCGAAGAAGTGGAAATCAAACAGCGTCGGATGCGGCGCCCAGTGGCGCCGCTCCGACGTCGGAACCGGAGCAAAGGAGGAATCGGGGCTGCGCTGCCCAAGGTGGCGCCGGAGGAGACACCTGACGGACCGACGCCGGGGGAGGGGGGGGGGGGGGGGGGGTTCGCAAGGTCCACAGATGACTATCCAGAGCCCGAGGAAGGTCCAGCGGTGTCCCGCGGCACCGGTCCCGAAGGCGCCGGGGCCGCTTGACCTTGCGGCGCCGGGCACGAAGGCGCCGGGATAGTGGGGCCCTGCGGCGCCGGGCCCTGCGGCGCCGGCGGCGTCTGGGCCGAAGCACCCGACGGCGTCGGGCCGAATCCCCCGACCTGCTAGGGGCCCCAGACGGGTCCACTGGGCCCGGAGGCGCCACGGAGCCCGGAGGAGAAAGGGACCCCATGGCCATGAGGAAGCGCTTAATCTCCTTCGGCGTCGCGTCTCGCCCAGGGACCGCAGGGGGTGGGGCGGGACGTGATGCCCGCGACTCCGAAGGAGCCGCGTGGGCGGTGTCGCCTGAACCCCCAGCCGCGTCGCGGGAGCGTCAGGCAGTCAGAAGAGCGATGACGCCTCTTCGACTTCTTGTGCTTCTTACCTGACGACGACTTCGACCCGGAGGAGTGGTGCAGACTCCCGGAGCTTTGGTGGCTTCGTCCCCGCGACCTCCCGTGGGACCGGGACCTCACGCGGGGCCGACTGCCGGAGTTAGAGTCGCCTGCGGGACCGCTCCCCCCTGGCTTTCGATGAGAGGGCCCGGCAGTCGGAGCAGGCCTTGTCGTCGTGGCCGACACCTAGACAAGTTAGGCACAGGTGGTGAGGATCAGTGACCGACATCGTGCGGTCGCAATCTTCACAGTGCTTGAAACCAGGCATCCCTAGGGCACCGATCTGAGTCGCAAGACTTCGAGAAGTATCAAAAATGATCTCAAAAAAGTTAGTCAAAAATTGACTGGGTTACTGCTTTTTCCAGATCTGCGCTGGCTGGCGCGGAAAAAAGAAGAACTGAAGTCAGCACGCGGAGGCGGCGTCTAAGTACTCAGACGACGTCATCGCGGCGCCCACGATGGATGCGGAGCCGCAGACGACGCCTACCGACGCGCAAGGGTACTGGTACGCAAAAGTTTCCGGATCCAGTCTGACGCCTGGGGATAGTCTAAGGTAAGGAATATATCACTAACGTGTCTTGACCTAAGGGATCTTAAAAGGGGTTGTGGAGGACAAATTTCCCCTCCCCAACATTCAAGAAATGATTGCGATGCTAGGTAGAGTCAAGTACTTTCCAACATTACACTTGACCTCTGCCTACTATCAGGTTTGTCTCACTGATGACTCCAAGCACCTCACAACATTTATCATGCCAAATGGTGTTGATAGGTTTAACTGGATACTGTTTGGACTGTGTTTAGCGGAATCAGTTTTCCAAAGGCTCATGACAGATTTGTTCAAAGGGGTGCCTCAAGTTAAATTTTTTCATGATGGTCTTATTTTACCGTGAGACTTTTGAAGAGCACATTAAGATAAAGGATGTTTTAGTAATCCATCAACGTAAAGGATGACACTCAAGCTCAATAAGTGTTTGTGTCTCTCAGAGATTATATATCTTGGTCATGTTGTGTCATGTGAAGGAGTGAAGCCAAAAGATTACTTAGTCAAGACGTTGGTAAATCTTCACATACATACACACATATTAAATATAAATATATATATATATATATATATATATATATATATATATATATATATACATACATACACACATACATATATATATTCAATGAGAAAACCATAGGTTTCAGCCACGTTATAGTAAGGAATTAGCATTTAAAAAACCTTAGAATTCACTGAAAAAACCATAGGTTTCACACGTTATAGTTAGCTGAACATTTCACTAATACAAAACCATTGAAATTCCCCCGTTATAGTTAGTTCAGTTAACTATAACTCGCGCGCCCGCAATGCACTGCTGATGATGTCACATATTCCATCACTCATGACATTGTCAGTGGCATGCCTCATGACATCACTAAAGTTCCAAAACTCCACAGTTAGAAACATTTCCAAGTGAAACCAGTCCCTATGGAAGGAAATTCAAGTTACTGTAACTACGATTAGAATTACTTTTCAGGATCAGTAGTGGGCTGAAAGATGCAGCACTGAGGTCTCTCCTGAAGACAGGTGAGTAAATCGGAAGTCGAAGTTCGGCTGATTTTAGAGGAATATTTTGCTCAATAGTGAAGGAAGGGGGCGGGGCCAGAGGTAACGTGTGCAAACACGCCCTGTGGCGCTTTTTGGTTGGGGAATTGATTGCTCTTCAATCCTGAGGTCCCCTGTGAGCCAACTAGCCCACCAGGTACCTCCAGTATGCGCCAGGGAGCTGTGTTGCAGCGAGGTGTTCAGAGGGCACGCCCCCTTTTCACAACACTGCAACACAGCTCCGTGGCGCTTACTGGAGATACCGGTTGGACTAATTGCCCCCTACTGGACCTCTGGATTGAAGAGGAATTAATTCCCCAACTTAAAACGCGCCACAGGGCATGTTTGCACTGACATCACCTCAAGCCCAGCCCCCTACCTTCACCACTGAGCAAACGCGTCCCGTAGCGTGTTCTAAGTTGGGGGATTAAGTCCGCTTGCATACTGGGGGACCCTGGGGGCCAACTATCTATAAAATATAAAATCAAGCAAAACCCAATACAGCTAATGTCAGTTACTCCTAAAGGTAAGTGACATATATACTGCAATAAATAGTAAAATAGAATTCGAAAGTGCAAAAATCCTATCCTATCCAAACTCGGGTACATCTAGGTAGGATAATTTATAAGGTGGAGGCCCTTCTATGTTTTAACTGAAAGTGATGAGGTGTAATTGGTTAAAGTAAACTTTCGCAATAAAGGTACAATACACTTTTCCTCTCTTTTCCATTGAAAGCACCAAAAAACAAGATATGATAGGTGGTTTGTTTAGATGATGCATCACATGGGCACGCAAGGAGATGGTTTGAGGAGCATTTGCTGGGTGAGCCAACATTAAAGTGATATAATTTAAACGTAATCTTGCCAGCAATGGTGGGGGTTCACAACAAAGGAAAGATGGGAATAAGCCCTAGGCAACAGACAGTATAGCTTGATATAGAATTACTGTGCATTTTGCCATATTCCTTTCCCATCTTGCAGGAGAACATTTAGCTAAAAAGATATTTCAATCTAAATTTAGGATAGGTTACACAACTAAAGGATTCATCAAGTTGAGCCAAACCCAACGTGCAAAAAGTATATTTCACATATGTAAGCCAGGGAATGGATTCAGAATGATAAAGGTTCACAACATCCCTTATAATGTGTTGGTTAAGTAGAACATCTTAGTTTCCATATCGATGGCAACAACAAACGCAGGGCTATTTCAATAGTATCGCTAATGTATGGTAGGCCTAGTTCTTTATGTGCAACATTGAGGCAGGAACCCGGGATGGACAATAGTCTTTTGGCGAACGAGTCTTCTAGGATTTGTAGGGGTTCAACGTGTGTAGTGCCCCGTATTGCGGATTTTAATTATTTCCTTGTTAGGCTAATTACCTAGATTTTTTGCAAATTTAAAAAGTGCACCTATACTTTGACATGCTGTTTACTCAGTTTATTATTAATATTAATATAGGATGACAATTCAGTGCAGACGGTGATCAACAGGTTAGAGCTGGGGAAAATGCATGAATGGGTGGGTAGTCTAGTCTGCTTGAGTTGGATTAAAGAAAAGCAAACTCAACTTAATTAGGACAAAGGAGTTCTAGTTCCAGATATGCACATATTCAACTATAAATAATTCATAAAAATGCATCTAGACGTTTCGGATGTGAACAATGTTTGGGCACACAAAATGGATCAGCTCTTTCTTACACATGAAATTAGTGATAAGTGTGTTCTCTATCTACATTATCTACTTCTGATACAGGCTCATCTAAACAAAACAAACTGGTGACACGGTTAATAATACACAACAAATGTGGCTTTAGTATATTAATTACATGACTTACTGTGGCAGAGATAAATATTAAGGTATGCATACTAAGCATCCTTGCATTGTGCACACATTCTTCAGTTTGTTTCTGTGTACAGTGAGTGTTTGGCAGCACTCTTGCACTGTATATTTTCAAGTCAAGCTTTTTTAAATGTTAGAACGAATGAAAATGCATAGAGTATGCTTTCCTTCATCGTGTAGTGAAAAAAAACAGACTTTGTATGAAGAAAATAACATTGGGTAGAATCACAGTCATCATAAATATACAATTATATTCAGAAATATGTCTGTTTAGAATATTTTGCTATAAACATTTCTGACTCCGTTCCAGCACGGGTAACCATCGCTCTCCATAAAACACACAGGCCCTCATGCAGATGAATATCAAAAGAATATCAAATGAAAACATCAGGGCCTAGATGCGGTAATCAGTGGAAACGTACTTCAAAAGCCCAAAGGTATTCAGAGGCAGCTGATTGAGGTGAATTTGTAAAAGCTGAAAGAGTAATGTAAAATATAATGAAAAAACTAAGCCATTTTGGCAATTGGGCAGGATCTAGAGATCCATGTTCAGTGACGAACAGTCCAACATTGTGACATTATGTACATTAGATGAAACTCACTAACCACAAGGAATTCAAGAGGAAGACCTCCTGGCTTTTTCCAACTTTAATCCAAGGGAGATTGACAGAGTGATACCACCATAACTCAATGGTAGGGTAAAGAACCTTAGGGTCCTGTTCAGAACAAGCAGAAATATGCAAAACACATAACAAAGGCACAACTATAATCGGTCATTAACCAGAGCAAAGGACATAAGAGACTTAAAGAGTAGCACATCTCATTGGCAAAGTCAGGAAAAGCAGAGAAAATTCAATTGGATCCAAATCGAAAATATAATAAACAAGTAGATTACAGCAAATACGGGTGCCCTCCTTGAACCAGAGCATCATATTAACTCTAGTGCAAATTTGCAGTCAGCTGTTTAACTGAATCATTACAAAGACCTGAACCCTCTATGTCTGATATACATGTCGCTGTCCTAGCATGACTAACCATGAGCCATAAACTAGGAAGCCATTAAGTTATTCTTATAACCCTCTGAAGTTCTGCCTCACAACTGACTCCAACTAATTTGTTTTGATGAACTGGAGACGCATGGCATGGCAGCTAGACTACAAACAGCATAACTGTATTAGTATTCATATGCATGACAATGGTCCTAATAACCTGACACTCCCATACAACTTTCATGTATGGAATTTGCACAAGAGAGAATTCTAAATAATGCTTCAGCTCTTTGTTAGAGGTAGTAAGCGCTATACAATTAGCATAAACAAAACATACAATTAGCATAAACAATAGTGTACTTAAATACAATAAACATTTTCAAAAGGATTGCAAAATAAGGGCATTGGTATTTCAAAATGTTTAGACGGTGGCACACAAGAGTAAGAGTCTGAAGGACAATGACCTTTTCACTGGTACATTTCATAATTTCACTTTGTGTCTGTAAACAACACTGACAAAAAGGCAGAAAAGATTAGTTATCTGTTCATACAGAGTGTGCATCTTTTTTTATTGGGCACAGTTTAGTCTCCGTAAAACGAATAACATTTAATTTTGTAGTTGTCATTTTTGTTTTGTTAAGGGGGTAGAGTCCGGCCGGCTATAGCGTTTTACGAGATATAATCCTTATTCAAGCAATCTACCACATTATTCTTTTTGCATGCACTTTGTTAGAATGATTGCAGAGAATATGAATTTGTATGGAAATTAAATCTTGTGGGGAAACTAGAATTTATGCTGAACATTTTAAATAAAAAGGACTAGAAAATTATGAGCTATGTAAAAAGTATTAACTGTTCTATCAGCGTCGAAGTTGTATCTAGGACTGAACCTTGAGTGCTGAAGGACTAAACAGGAACATTTTAAGCAATGCAGGGAGAAATTTATACTCCAAACGGTATAAAGAAAGCTAAACGCCAGAAACAACCAAATGACATGGTGACATAGCACCCTTTTTATTCAGGTAATAGAAACCATTGCATATGTGCACATCTAAAACAGTTTATAACAAAACTGAGCATAAAAAAAGGCTTGAAAGAAGCTTAAGAGTGTGTTAAAAGGAAATCGAAGCTTTAATAAAAAACAGTTAAAGGAATTTAATCAGTTAATTAAAAAGAAAAATATAATGTAGGCTTTAGTTCTTGAAACGAAAAAGGGTTTGGGATGATGTGACATAGCACCTTCTAAAAATCAGATTGAGGACTTCCGATACTTCGTTTTAACACTATACCTATGCTTTGATGGTCATCTGCATTTTTTTTTAAATTTAAATGTGCCACCAATAAGTAACCCTCTCTCACTTTTAGGTGTCTGGTTTGGTAGAGGAGCAGGCTTATCAGGGGTGGGTTGCGATTTAAAAAGCAATTGTCACTTTAAAAGTTAAGTCACTCAAAAGGGTATTTAGCTCCTTCATTCCTTTTGTATGGTCTTCACCGCAAGTTGGTGTACTGACAGTTGCTCTACTGTGAATTCTGGTTGCCTCTTCTATTTTCATACTACATTATTACTTTAATAATCTAATATCAAGTAACACATCTACTAACTGCCATTTACTCGGCCCAAATTCAATTACATGAAAACTTGCATAAACATGAAACTGTACATATGTAAACAAAATGTGGGCATTTACATTTGACCTGTGTTCGGCCTGCTAAAATCATAGATTTTCCATTACATTCAAGCTTTGGACCAAGTCACGTTACATTCGTTTGCACATCCAACACCTAACTCTATAAAGGCACCATACCACAATGAACAAAAAAAAGGCTGCTAATCACAAGATACTGCATCGTCCACATGCCTATCATTTTTCCGCAGCAGAAAGCCATTTGCATCCAAAGCTGGTTCTGCTTGATTGTCACCTGCAGTCTTGAGAGGACGCCACCATTCTTCAGTTATCACAGTACTGTACCTTCTTTGTACAGAGCACCGGTACTATGATAACCGAAAAAGGACAGTTCAAATGCAGCCATCCTGTCCAACGTGATGCATGGTTACTTGATAGTTCTGGAGACTGGGTGTTTCCTCCATTTAGAGATATTTCATGAAATGATAGAGAATTGTGCTAAATTCTTCAAGTTAACATATTAGAAGCTTAAAGTAAAAAAAACTACTTCAACAAATTCACAAAGAAAAAAATGGCACCTCCTCAGAAAAGCGATTTTTTGAATCCGATGAAAAATTCTTTGAACGTGCTTTGTTTTATTCCCCACAAGTAAAGCGGTCGAAACACTGTGAACATACATGTATGTATTTCAAAGTTTAGTAGTTACCTTGTCAACGTGCTTGCTGTTAGAATGCCGACATTGTTTTGATGTTTGAACACGTTTAAGTAGTCCAGTATAAGTCCTCTAATATTGCTGGCACTACCCCTGCTCTCTCAATTTCTCAAGCGCGTTTAAAATTCTGTCAGCATGAGCAGATCGTCATACACATACATCAAATAAATAAGTAAAGAGAAGGAAAACCGGTTTCATAAGAGAAAGTGACACCCAGATTCTTTAGCGTTTCTTTTCTATAAAATCACAGAGACGGTCGATGAGAAAAAATGTAGGATTCCATATTTCATTCAAATGGCTGCCTACATACGAGGAACATACTACTGCTTATTAAAATATAAATAGTGAATTATGGGATAACATTTATACTGAACATCTCCCTCAGTGGCTAATTTTTTTAAAGGTAACTTACGTGTATGGTGACAATGGTCCTAACAGGACTTTGGAAACATCCTGCTGTCCAAGGGTCATGAGGAGCAGAACTAAACTTTGATTCACTGAATCCACACAGCCTCCCTGCAAAAAACAACTTTCAATAATTAATCTTTGTGCAAACCAGAAAAAGTGGCAATCATTCTAGCAGAACCGTTGTAACAGCCAAATGATTTCCACAGTAGAAATGCTGAAAAATAAATTACAAAAAAATTGAACTTATTTGAGGGAGTTTATGAAGATGAAAAAAACGTTGGTATAAGTTCATATTATAGAACACATTGTTCAAGTCTTATACAGCTTGTGTGAATACCTTAAAGCAACGCATGCTTTCCCAATACTAAGAACGTAGCATGCCAGGTCAACATTTATGTCAAACCTTGTGGTGTTTAATGCTAGGTCAGACACTTGAATGAGGAAGTCAACACCTCCACATACACAACAGAGAGCAGAATTATGTGCACGTCAATGAGTACCGCATTAACTGGAATTGTCCTGGAAGATGTAATTTTTAGGTCTACTACAGACAGCTTTAGCTGTCTGCAGAGCTCCTGGCGTGCACCGATTTGACTTGATCAGCCTCTTTCAACCATTGCTTGAATAACGTGACATTCAGAATTTAAATAATCTCAATTTAAATAAACCCAGCTGAGTATTTCTCACTGCCCTGTCCTTGGCCTTTAGGTGCGTTTGTGTACTTTTTTTTACAGCTGTGGTTGTAAGCAATACATATTCTGACTGCCAGGAAGCACCGATGCTAGAGTATCGAAAGTTACAAGAAAATGACAAGAATTGAGGCAAATCACTATTTTTTGTCACGAAGTGATTAGTGTCCCCATCGAGATGTTTTGAGCTGCTCATCACAGTGTTTTCCTAAAAGCGAGGTTACTTTGTGAAACTACAGATGTTAGCTGAACAATATGCAGAAGAGCAGATTTGGTCTATAAAAGAGGGTTTGCGCACAAAAGAATCAACCTATACAGCACAGAACTATGAATATGGAGATACTATTATGGATTGCGTGTCTATCCAAAAAACAGATCTTACTGTAACAGGGCCAGGATTCTGCAGGGAGCAGGTTGTGAGCTAGCTAATAATTGGAGGACTGGGAAGGAATTGTAAAGAGTGCAAGGAAAGAAACAATTAACTTGGTGATGAGACTTAAGGTAATGGGCTCTGCAGCTGGAAGGTGCAGGGCATTGCAAGGTGAAGGAAGAGTGGTGCATTTACAAGAGGTACAGGAGCTGAAGACAATTTCTGGATTGCCATTTATGGATGCTGACAGCAAGCCATTGGATCTCTGCATCAAAAAGGACAGGCATTTTATATCTGACTTGACCACCAAAAGCACAAGCGAACATCAAAGCACCTGCAAAAACTATGAACATGTAGTAAAAGAAAACGTCTGTCTTGGAAATTCGGATAGGAGATGGCTTTTAGTACCACCCAAGTAGTTAGCTAAATCCATTTATTGAATGCCATGGCAGGAACAAGGCAATATCTAATGTAGTTGGGGCATAATCCTGTGGAAAAACAATTGTTACTTACCTGTAAACAGGTGGTTCTCCAGTATTGGTGTCTTTCATAGATTCACATGCTTGAATATTCCCAGTCGTCGGAATGGGAGTCCCACGGTAAATAAAATAGCAATAGCATACTCATAATATGTATATGTAAAAACAACACATGAAATACACATTAGAAAAAGGTAGTAAATGCCTAGACATAATTCCACTTAGGAATACATGGAGAGAAAAAGACACTTGTAGTCTATTCCGGTCATTATGTTGGTCCAAACTGTAGCCAATTAGGCACCAGCAACCCTCCAGAACCTTCTCCTCAGAGCTCAGTAGCTCAGATTTTCATAGCACAAGAGTGACCACAGAGTCTATGAGGAGAAGAGAGCCTCTGAGGGGACGTGGGCGGGTCGCATGTGAATCTATGAAAGACACCAATACTGGAGAACCACCTTTTTACAGGTAAGTAACAATTGTTCTTCTCCAGTATTAGGGTGTCTTTCATAGATTCACATGCTTGAATATAGAATAGAAAGCAGTAATAATGAACATACTTATAAGACCAAAGCATATATAATATATACATATATAGTCATGCAAGTCATAAAGTAACATGGCAAACCATAATGGAGGAGGGAAGACCGAGGCTCACCTTATTGAAAGACTGCGAAGCACAGCCTGTCCCACTGCAGTATCTGCTTCATTGATGGCACCCAGGCAGTAGTGTTTCATAAACATGTGCCTGCCGGACCACGTGGCAGCTCTGCAGATCTGATGCAGCGGCACACCGGCGAACAGGACAGTTGAAGATGACATCGCCCTAGTGGAATGGGCCCTCACTGAAGACTGGAGAGGCTTGCCTGCCATTTGATGGCAGAAAGCGATGGCCGAGGAAATCCAACAAGCTATAGTAGGTTTGGTAACTGGGCACCCTTTGTGGAAACGTCCATAAGCTAGGAACAGTTGGTCAGCTTTACGAAAAGGAGCAGTTCTGCTGATGTAAAATTTTAAGCACCTTTTAATGTCCAAGGAGTGCAAGCGCTGCTCCGCTGGAGATTGCGGGTTAGCAAAGAAAGTCTTTAGGAAAACAGGTTCGTTTATGTGGAAATCCGAAGGCACCTTAGGCAGGAAGGTGGGATTAGTGCGAAGCACTACACAGTCCGTCTGGAATTGAAGAAAAGGAGGATTTATAGTGAAGGCATAAATATCACTTACAACGTGAGGACGTCAACGCAAGGAGAAGAGCAACCTTCCAAGTAAGAAACTTCAAGTCTGCCTTGTGTATAGGTTCGAATGGTGCCTTCATTAGTTGTGCTAGGACGATGTTAAGGGGCCAAGAAGGAGGAGGGCGCCGAACTGGTGGGAATTTGCGTAACAATCGTTTGAAAAATTGACATTTTATCCTAGAAGAACAAAGTGAAGTGGAACCATCCTGGCTGAAGCTGGAAATTGCCGCCAGAAAAACTTTCAAAGTTGAATGAGACAGTCCGGATTGAGCCAGTTGCAGAAAGAATGGGAGGAGTTGCGCAGGCGTGGAACGAATGGGATGGACACCAGCCACTGCACACCAATGGCAGAACCTTCTCCATTTAAGCTTGTAGGTTTTAACAGTTGACGGAGCTCTGGCCTGAGCGAGAATGTCTCTGCAGTCTGGCGGAATGGTTAAATGGGCAAATTCAAGGTGCTCCGGTTCCAGGCTGACAAACTCAGAGAGGAGGGGTCAGGATGGCAAATCTGACCCTTGTCCATCGTGAGGAGGTCCATCCGAGGATGAAGGATGGGTTCGCACTGGGATAGAAGGGGCAGCTCCGAGAACCATGCCTGACGAGGCCATCTTGGAGCGATCAGAAGAATGTGGCAGGGCTGCCTCCGCATCTTCCACAATACTCGAGGCACCAGAGGGATCGGAGGAAAAGCGTAAGCAAACAGATTGCACCAATTGATCAAAAGGGCATTGCCCTGTGACCCTCGGTGGGGATGCCAGCTTGCGTAAGACTGGCATTTCCTATTCTCCGGTGTGGCAAAGAGATCCATCGACAGACGACCCCATCGCCAAAAAATCAACTCTAGTGTTGGCTGATGTAACTCCCATTCGTGGGTTGATGTCGTGGACCTGCTGAGGGAATCCGCCAGGATGTTGGAGACACCTGGAAGATACACCGCAGTGAGAGTGATGTGGTGACTCAGAGCCCAGTCCCAGATCGATTGCGCCAGTGGAGACAAGAGTGGAGATTTTCTTCCGCCCTGCTTGTTTATATAATGCATGCTGGTTGTGTTGTCCGTTTGAATAAGGACTGACTCTCCTTGAAGCACTGAATGAAATGACTTGAGCGCTAGAAAAATGGCCATCAACTCCAGCCTGTTGATGTGCCAGGCCCTCTGAGGCAGAGTCCACTTGCCCTTTATGGACAGACCTTGAAGGTGTGCCCCCCTTCCTTCCAACGATCCGTCCGTCGTCAGAGTAAGTTCCGGAGTGATGGAGAGGAACGAAATCCCTGCCGACAGATTGGATGGCTGCGTCCACCATTTGAGAGCCGCCCTCATGCGAGCGGTGACACAGACTATGTTGTTGAAGGAACCGGTGATCTGACGCCATTGTCCATCCAGTTCTTCCTGAATGGGGCGTGTCCGTAGTCTGCAATTTGGGATCAGCGCAATGCACGATGATGCCATCCCTAGAAATGACTTTAATAGTCGGACTGAAACGGACTGTTTTGTCCGTAGAAGAGACACCAGTTGAAGCATCTTTTGTTGGCGCTCCTGAGACACAAGCTTTTGCAAGAGTTTTATCCAACGTGGCCCCCAGAAAATTCTTGCAGAGATCGGGATGTAATTGGGACTTTTCGGTGTTGATGGAAAGTCCGAGAGAGCGAAAGACCTCCTGACAAAGGCATGTATCCTGAAGTAGCTACGTGCGAGACTGATTTTTGGAGACAGTCGTCCAGGTATGGAAAGATTTGGACACTCTGGAGAAGCAGATAAGCGACCATAGGAGCTAGCACCTTTGTAAAGACGCGAGGGGCGGAGTATCGGCCGAAAGCAGCACCTTTAACTGGAAATCATTCCTTCCCACGCTGAAACGCAAGTACTTCCGATGTCGCGGAAGAATAGGGACATGGAAATAGGCGTCTTGGAGATCGATAGTTGCCATGAAATCTCCCAGTAAGATCTCTGACGTCAGCATGCGGAAGGACTGGCACTTGAGATACTTGTTGAGTGCTCGTAAGTCCAATATTGGCCGCCAATCTCAGTTTTTCTTGAGAAGGAAAAAACGGGAATAAAATCCCTTCCCCCTTTGAGACTTGGACACCACCTCGACTTCCCCTTCTGTATCATCAGGCGAACTTGATGGAGTAGTTCCTGGATGTGAGCTGGAGGTGGGCCGGAAGGTGGAGTAGGAGGAGGAAGTTAGATGAATTCTAGAGCATGGCCTTTCTCTACAATGTCCAGAACCCAACGGTCCTAAGTGATGGAGGACAATTGAGAACGAAACAGGGAGATTAGACGTCCAACTCTTTGGGGCAAAGGCAAGTCATTGTCTCTTGGGAGCAGATCCTCTGTAGGAAGATTTCCCCCTATAGTTTTTAGAAGACTGCTGGCGGGAAGACTGCAGTTGGTTATTGGAATAACGTTGGTTGCCTTGGTTGTAGGAACGATATTGGTTGCTTCCTCCTCGAAAATTTGAAGAGGTGCCTCGTCCACGTGCACCACGAAAGGGCTGCTTCCGAAATTGTAAATTTCCTAAAGAGCGGGCAGTGTCAGTATCTTTAATAGATTGTAATGCCTCATCGACATGTGCCCCAAAAAGTGACGCGCCATCATATGGCATATCCAGTATTTTTGCCTGCACCTCCTGCCGAAAGGATGTGGAGCTTAACCAACGGCCGCTCCAGCGAGCTGTCGGAAACCTGTACAGGCAATATCAACGGCACAGTCAATCTCCTCCGAAGTTCTCTCACCTTCTTGGATAAGTTGCAAAGCTTCCGCCTTTGAAGCGTCTGGAACTAAAGCCACGAAAGCAGTCATGTCTGCCCACATTTGCCGGTCGTACCACCCCAAAATAGCCAAAGCATTGGCTGCTCTCACTGTGGTGGAGGCCACCGTTGAAAATTTTCGGCCTATCACATCCAGACCACGACCATCGCGATCTTGTGGAGCAGTCACAGTAGACGCAGGATTCGAGAACGGCGCTGAGCCGCCTGCGTAACCACCGAATCTGGTTTCGGCTGTCCAATAAGGCACACTGGACTACCAACAGGTGCCTTATATTTCTTCTCCAACCGGGGTATCTGTGCCGGCAGCGAATTTGGAGTCTGCATCAACTTCACCCCCTCAGCCCAGATAAAGTCAATAATAGGCACAGTATGGATTTGCTTAAACGGTTGCTTTTTGAAATCAGAGAGGAAGCAACCCTCTTCCCTCTGTACTCTTGGCAATTTAAAGCGTTGAGCCGCCCTATCGATCAGCTGATGGAAACTTGCAATATCCACCGTGGGAGAATCACCTGGCGTTACCGGAGAGGGAGATGGTGTCTGAACTTGATAATTATCCCACTCCGCTATATCCTCATTATCATCTCGAACCTCACCATCTTCGCGGTCCGGAGTAACGTCACCTTCGTCGTCGTCATACACAGTCGTGTGTATCCGAACTGACGATTGTATCTGAGGAGCAGAGGTTGGTTGGGGCGGCGGCAGAGTCACAGCAGGCATTGCAACAGGCGTTAAAACAGAAGGCACCGTAGGCACCTGTGGAGAAGGCGGGAAACGCCTATTCTAATCGTCCAACATATGCTGGAGATTAGATATAAGCGACAAAGGTACAGTCGCAGTAGGAACTTGAACTGTCATTTCCTCTTGCTGGTAATATTGGTCCTCCTCATCATTGCTATAGTCCTGGCACTTGATGACCAGGTCAGATAGACTACGGGCTGCCCTAAAAGATTAATGCACATTTTCCTCAGAATCCGGATCCAAATCTGTTGCAAACAAAGGTGACGGAGGTTGTGGATCACTGGAGATGGACATTTGGTCAATAGACACTTTGTGGCGTTGGTGAAGCGTGTCGACAGTGGCAGATCCCGTGGACGAGAGTGGCAGCAAAGGCGGAGAGGCAAACGCAGAAGAAGTCGTCGGTGGAACAGACTATGGAGTTGCTGGAACAACACTTGAAGAATCCATCGTTTATGGCAATGGAGCAGCCGACAGAGCTTTCGTCGACGGAGTCGACCACGAGGTTGACTTCTTTTTCGTCGACAGGGCTGTCGCCGACAGAGTTGATCTTTTAACACTCTTCATCGACGAAGATTTGGTAGTCGACGGTGGAAGCTTCTTCGACGACGACAAAGCAATAGGAATAACAGATGATACAGTCTTGAAACAGAGTTATCTTAGTCGACGAAAAAGCAGTCGACGATCCTGATGTAGACATCGTTGTCGACGAGCCGGAGACGGCAGATTTCGTCGCCGGGATGACCGTCGGCGCTCCCGTCAACGCTGAAACATATTTAACAGAAAAAGGAGTGAAAGAAGCAGCAGACGCCTGAGAGCCAGGTCTCGTGGACATAGCAGGTAGAGGTGAAGACACCGCAGGGGCCAGAGAGAGTGACATCTTCTTAAGGAATGGAGAAGGCAACTCCTGCACACTACCACGTTTAGAAGCTGCTTGGGAACGACCAGAAATTAGACTTTCGGCATCAGAAAGTATATTATCCATGTCTTTAAGTCTCTGAAGCCACAGTAGAAGACGGCCTTCCCTATCTTTTAGAGTCTTTGTGGAAAAAGTTCTACAGAACTTACATTTACCCACATCATGGTCGGGGTAAAGACCGTAAATACACTTACTGTGAGGATCTTCTGAATAAAGGCGCAGCTTTCCACAAGAAGAGCAAAGTCTAAAGAGAGACTTCTTACTAGAAGACAGGCCGAGAACACAGGAAAAATCTGAAGTAGAAGAGCAACTGAGCAGAGCTGAGGGAGACTCCCTTTCACACGACGTGCGGTAGAAAATCTGAGGTACTGAGATCTGGGGAGAAGGTTCTGGAGGGCTGTTGGTGCCTGATTGGCTACAGTTTGGGCCAACATAATGACAGGTAGAGACTACAAGTGTCTTTTTCTCTCTTCATGTATACCTATGTGGAATTATGTCAAGGCATGTACTACCTTTTTTCTAATGTGTACTTCATGTGTTATGTTTTTACATATACATATTATGAGTATGTTATTGCTATTTTATTTACTGTGGGACTCCCATTCCGACGATGGGGAATATTCAAGCATGTGAATCTATGAAAGACACCCTAATACTGGAGAAGTGGAATTGTTGCAAAGGGTTGGCTGTATGAGAGTTTACATATACATATACACATATATACCCACATATATACATATAGTCACATATACATATACACACACATATGCATACACACATACATATACACATATACATACACATATCAATCCATGATGCCTCAGATCTATAGAAACGTCACTCCACAAGGTAGCAGGTTTCAAACCTTTTATTTTCACGAAGCTGCGCATTACAACTGTTCCAATTAAAGTCCAGATGTGTTTTGCAGCTCACGCTGCTTCTTCATGGGATGGCAAACAAGAATGACTGGAGCCTGCAGCCATTATTAATCCAACGCGCATGCACTCTGGTGAGTTGCATGCTGGTAGTTGCAGAATGCTGTATCCCCCTTCAATGGAGTCCGTCATTTTTGCTTCGGTATTTCTACCTTGATTATTTTTCACCGCCCTCCAGTGGGCTACAGGCGTAATGTTCAGCTTCAATTAGCAGCTTCCTAGCACCGCATGTAGGCTGTCTGATGGCAGCCCAGCAGTCCCGCTTCCATATTTCACGGCGGGTGGTTCATCTCCCGCGGAGTTGTAATGCGCAGCTTCGTGCCTTTGGTTTTTCTTCCTTCAGTTTGACTCCATAAGCCGTTGCCGCGTTCCTGATGACCTTGTTGTAGACCCCAATGTCATCTGGCGGCGAAGGCCTCGAAAGGTACGTCTCCAGGGGCTTTTCTGGGCTTTCGGCGTTTAGGTCCAGCCACTCGAGGTCCTGTGCCACAGACTATGCCGAGCCGAAACTCGTCCGCTGGACATCATCGCCTTCCTCGTCGTAGTATAGGCCAGCTTCCTCTAGGTGTTCCTGGGGCTCGGGAGTTTTTGGCGGTTCTTCGGCGGTAAACTCCTCTCTGTCGACGATAGTAGTCGGCGGTTTCAAAAGAATCATGAACCTTTTCATTTTTTCTTCGACCTCGCTTTTCCTTTGTAGGATGTTATCCATTTCAGCTTCGAGCATTCTCTTTTTTCTCTCCATTTCAGCAGCCTGTTCGGCATCAAGTGTTTTGGCCGACCTCTTCGGCGTAGTCGTCGAAGCAACCTTCGGGTCCTTCTCCTTCGAAGTCTAGTGGCCCTTTTCGGGGAAGTGCTTAGACGCCCCTGGCTTTTCGCCAGCTTTTGCCGTCTGGGAGTCCTTTTTGAAGGATCCGCTGGACTGTTTGTTCCTGGATGCAGCTGGGGCCGTCGAGATTTTCAGCGCCAGTGCTCCCTTTGTGGACTTTGACTCTGTTTTCCGAGAGTCTGACTCAGGCTTTCGAGAGTCTGTTGGGGTTTTAGGGGCCGACGTCTCTCCTACCTCTTTAGAACTTTTATTATCAGTCTCTACGACCGTATAGTCATCTGGTCCTGCAGCGATGTGGTACTCTTCAACGCTAGAGAAGCCCAGGTCCCGAAGAGACGGAGGTTGGCCTTTTCCTTGCATGTTGTAGTTGGCTCTTTTCTCGCTCTCTAACCCAGAGGGTCTTCGGGGTGAAGGCAGATCAGGCGTTGCAATCCTTGCTCTCGTGGTTGACCGGTAGGCAGAGGTTGCAAAACAGGTGCTGGTCCTTCTGCGCGTACTGTGGTGGCAGTTATGGCAGCATTTAAAAAGGAGTTTTGTCCATTCCTGCGCTCAGAGGGCCCCCTGTGCGCGCATTCTCCATTGGACATCGAGGTTCTCGAAGTTCTCCTCCTTCGTCGACCCGGTACAGTGATCTCGTTTCTCGGTGCCTTCTCGAATCCTTGCCGTGTAGAATATGGCTTTTTCCTCTTCTTTCCTCCCAAAAACTCTGGAGCCTCTTGGTGACGATCCAGACCAAACGGCGGAAAAAAGAATCTGAAGATGGCGTCCAAAGGTGGGAGTGTCCGCAGGAAGCGTGCCGACGCCACAGGAAGTACACCAAAAGGTGAGACTGACACCCACCTGGGTACGAATTATTTATTTTTTTTAAAAGAAAGAAAAAACTACGATTCCGGACCCAACCACTAGACCGCGAAATAATGCACAGCATAGTGAATCCAGAAAGATTCACACTGCAAAACTCTAGTTCGCTCCTGCATAACTCTGAAGAGACCACATACATATAAATTCAACTAGCGCCTTTCAGCACTGCTCAAATACGACCTTATTTCACAACTATAGTGGGAGAGAATCCTCTTTCAGTGGCAGCTGAACTAGTGGGTGAAGAGCTGGAGACTCCTTTCATCCTCCTGCAAAATGTCCGATGGTGGATTTCTTGCTTTCACCCCCGGTCATGCCACTTTATAACCGGCCTCATGCTGGAGTCTCAAAATTGTCGGATTATCAAATTACTAAGTCAAAGAAGTCTGATGCGTGTCACCCACTAACTCAGTCTACGATTAGGGACACCAAACTTTAAGGGATGCATATGTTCTGATGACCAAAGTAATAGCAAGCCCTCCAGCCGGCTTGTCCATGCATAACACTGGAGTCAAACACTGCAGAAGTTCATTGGTCTTCTCACCCTCGTTTAAGTTACCAAGGTGATCAATCACTCACAGCTGCTCTTCATTCCATTGCGCCCCTTAGTTACTCCCACTTTGGCATTACAGTGCTGATTCAGATTTTGGAAATACTGGTATCACAGTTCTGTCACATCTCAGTCACCCATTGTGATAACCTCATTTTAGCAGCTAGAAGGTTCTCCGTCTGATGCACTTGCAGTCCACTTCCCTCCTCATTCAGTGGGTTCCCCAAGGAGGTCTCCTTAGTCCTTCCAAGCTGTACAGTTTGTCCTCACCAATTTAATTGGTAACTAACTTCCCCATTCTGCACTCTATGTTCCACCTTCAAGAATCAAGCAGTCTCTTTATGGGGCCTTTTTACAGCTGTCCCTGACCCCATCGACTGGTATTCCTTCCAAATTCAGCCCCCACTCCCAGGTTCAGACTTTTCTGAAGCAAGGTTCCTGCCTTCTGGTGCATGGTTCACCTGGTAGTCTTGATGGTTAATAGTGGGTTGAATACCACTGCACTCAAAGCTGAAACCATACCGAAGGTTCCCACTCACTTCCATCGAAGTCCTTCACTTAATCAAAATCTGCCTCCACATTCACCTCATGATGATTACAGTTTTGCAGCGCCCAAGTCGGCCTTTCCGGTCAGGCATTTCGGGTGTTAGATGGTCCACTCTGACATGCAGGAGGCAGCCTTGATACAACATCCTCCTGAACACTCAAGGATATAATCAAGACTCAGCTCAGTGTCACAGGTGTCCCTTCACTTCCTTTCCTAATTGGAGAACCTCACTCGAAAGTGTACCATGTCAGGCTAATGCTTTGTGCAGAAGAAAAGTTTTTGCAACAGTCACTAATAAATAATCATCTTATAGGATTTATTTTACACTAGTTCTGTTTTGCCAAAAAGAAAAGAGGTCTCCATAGGCCCCCTATGTTGGTGTAATGCAAACCTGTACTAATCATGTTAATCAATGATCTACTGGACAACTCATCACTACTTCCACATCTTTAGGTCACGGTGGAACACTTGCAAGAGGGGATGCCACTTCACGCCTGGATGCAAAGAGCAGCATCTACTGTTTTGAGTCAGGTGGTGGCATTTGGTTTAAGGCACAGAGACAATTTAATTTTGTGATGTATGAGTATCTCCATCATGCCATGCCTATTCTTACTTAAACCATTTCCCCAAAAAAATAAGTTTTAAGCAGCAGCATAAGTCCGTGCTTTTAAAGGATTATTTCACTGTGTCAAAAACTGTACCAGCAAGTGGAACATAGCTGGCTCCTGCCAAACACAACAACTTGAGACCTGAAGTTGTTAGTCCACCACCACAAATACAAAATCATGCTACTATAGGATCCTATAACTTGTGCCTCGTACTCCGAATATAAATTCCACATCTCTAATAAATGACCAATTATTGGACCCTGTCATTTATACGGACTCAAAAAAACACTATGCAAAGCTTGGCACATACCATTAACAATTCAGTAACATCTGATTTTTATAAGAATTAAAAATACTTTCATAAAGTTCACTAAAATGAGAATGAGTTGTCAGATAACCTACTGTAAAGTTTCTACAACAAATAGTCAGGAAAAAATGCCTTTTCAAATATCTTTACCCAAACTAACCCCGAACATATATCCAAACCTTTAACACACTACCCCTAACACGAAGATCGAACACTGATCCCTACCCTAATCTAAACCTAGTCAGTAATTAACCTTTTTTAACACCCTATTTTTTTCTGTCACTTTTTTTACTGTAAAGCATTAACTGTCATTTTTAGTAAAATGTATACCAAATATAATTTGATGCAAGTTCTGGTCTTTATAATGGTTTACTCGCTGTGGAAACACTTCAGCAACGTTTCATAATAGAACAGCTCAGCTTATCTATTTCTTACTGTTTAATGAAACCATTCAGAACATGCCTTATTATGTCTTCACTGAACTATATCAGTACAGCAAAAATGCAACCAGATTATGTATTTGACAAGCTCATACACATTAGCTCAAAAGGTAAGAAAGACTACTAATCACATTGGAAACGCGAGAATTCTTGAACGGTTCCACTCTATGGAAAATCTATCTAATGAAGAGGTGCACTTGCCCACAATGCGTGAATTTAAACATGTGGTCAAAAGAAGTTGATCCACTGAATGAATACATTGATGCAGTATTGTGATCTGTATGACAACGATCAACAAGGTACAAAATGTTTTGTGAGTAGTTAAAATCCTGAATAAAGCGTCAGTTAATCTTTTCAAATGGAACACTAAACAGTAACATGGACTATGTGAGTGCATTCGTCTTTCAGTTAGTGCCATTTTCTTGACAATTTTTTTGTAATAAATGCTAGTCTACTTTTTAGGTCTAACCAAGGCAGCGCATGTACTCTCTCTCTAGAAAGGCAGTCTCTACTATAGGCTTTTGGCATGCCCATCGCTTGTCAGTGGTTCCTTCATGTGCCTTTCGAAATGTCTTTGTGCGGTGAATTGATGGCATTTGTTCATCTTTTTGGTGTTTGTCACGCCCATGGAGACTGGCCCAGTTACAGGGATCAGTTCACTTCTGGACATTTATTTACTTTCGGCGCACTACTTTTCTTTTGCCTCTGCTCACGTTTTAGTATAGTTGTGTTTATTAGCTTTTTTTAACGGAGTTTTATATTGCACAAACTTGACCAGACGGTTATCGGGTATCAGAGCGCTTTATACGAGAATCAGTTGCATTACATGAGGACAGATTCATTTTCGTTAGGCACGGAACGAGACCATCCACTCCTTTCCGCTCTCCTCTCAGCGCCACTTGCTTGTTGAAGTATGCAGAAACGGATTTGTTTCTATAATGACATTGCTACGTTTTCTGAGTCCTTTTCACAAAAACCAACTGATGTACAGTGAGAATGTGAATATATAAATATATATTTTTTCTTATTTATGCTTTTATTAACAGTGCATATCCAACTCGCAGAACATTGCAGGTATATGGCAGTACAACATTAATTTGCTGGCATTATAGTATATCTCCACATACCCTCCAGTCACCCCAGCCCACCCCTCCCCACCCATTTACATTCATCAATGTCTCCCCTCTCTCAATTCAGAGTCCATTTATTCCTGACTTTGTTGCGAGTTCTCATCTTGCAATGATAGTAGGTATGTAGTGACAGGGTCCCACACGTCTTTGGCTTTGAGGCTGTCGGCAATTCTTCCACATATATATGCAACTGATCTCTACAGTACACAATGTCCTTCAACAATTGTTCCACCTTAGGAGCCGCCTTCTTTCCCCAGTGAATAGCCACCTGTCTCTTGGCTAGCAGTGTAATGATGCTTAGTAATTTACGATTTCCTGGCTACATAGTGTTTAGAAGTCCCAGCAGACAGAGCTGCGGGGTGCAGTCTACTTGCTCTTCCACCACCTTAGACACTATCTGTATTACTTGTATCCAGAACCTGTATATAAGTGTACAGGTCAATGCCAAGTGCAGAGCATCTGCTACCATTACCCCGCATTTAGTGCACTTGCAGTCCGCAAGAAAACCAATTTTATATAATTTCAGTGGCGTGTGATAGAGTTGTAAGTATTTAAAATGTATTATTCTAAGATTGAAGTTAGCAGTGAGCCTCCCAGTGAGCGCACATCAAGCCTCCCAGGTCTCCTGTGTCAGGGGTGAATCTAGCATTTCATTCCACCTGTTAAATGCAGCCCACGAGCTATTCTTCGCCCCTCTGAGAGGCACTGTATAGTCATGTCACCAGGTGCTTAGGCGAGCTGCTAGTTAACATCTGTAGTTCTTCTAGTGTGTCTAGCCCAACTGGGAACAGAGGGTATAATGATCGTAGCGCTGCCCTGATTCTAATGTATGTATACACCACCAAGGGCGTCTAGGGCTGTACGGCACCAAATTCTTCCCACGTCAGAAACGCCCCTCCCCTGAAAAGGTCCCCAAATGTATTCAGCCCTGCCTTCCCCAAAATAGTGATTTTGGTTCTTGGATCGCTGATCTGTCTGGATGAATGGCATCGGCAGCACTAGTGCATACATTGGCGTCTTTTTCACCTCGGCACACAGTGCCCACCATTTTGATGTGTTACGTATGGTATTGATTTCTAGTCTGGTAACATGTGGTTGCTCATATAACACTGCCGTGAGGGGTGTCGGGTGAGCTTAGTCATTTTCTACCACCAGGTGCTGCAGGTCTTTCTTGAATAGGGTAATATCAGTGGTGTGGGAATTGTGCTTCGCAGAGGTAGTATAAATACATTTTAATTGGCTCTAGGCTCCACTTCATGAGATAATCTAGTGTATGCAGTTCTGTGACTTGTGGAAGGGGAAACGCTAATGATTTATTCCAGTTGATGCTCAGCCCTGCGTACCACTCGTACCGTACGTATTCGCATATCATCGGTGCCAGTTGCGTTTCTGGATCTCGTACATAGAGGGCCATGACATCCGCATAGAGGGAGATGGTCAATGGGCCATGGCAGAACCACAGTGCCGCGTCCGCATGCCGCTGTCCTATCACGCATGCCAATGGCTCCAATACGAGTACCAATAACATGGGCGAGGGGAGGCAGCCCTGTCCCATCCCCCTGTGAATGCCAATTGGGTCTGAAACAGCTCCATTAATAAGTATTCTTGCTACCGGATTGTTATAACGCAAGCAGTTCCAATGCACTAACACCAATGGCATCCCCATGCGGTTCAGCACTGTAAACATTTATTTCCATTGTGTTAAATCTAAGGTTGCTCATGGCGTCCAGAAGCACCGCCGCCGCTTTAAGCTTCGGGTCAAATGGATGTAGAATGGCAAACCGTGGCAGCAAGTAATAGGTAGTTAAACGGGCGGGCACAAATCCCGACTGGTCAGGTAGTATTATTGCTAGTATTTTTCTGTCCACAGTTATGAGTGATAGTGGTCTATATGAGTCGCATCGCTCCAGGGCCTTATCTGGTTTCAATAGTGCGACAATCAGGGCTTCGAGTGTCTATTGTAGAATTTGTTTTTCGTATGCTTCAACATACATTGTGTGTGGTGCCAAGGTGCTGGCATATGCTTTATATAATTCACTGGTGAGGCTGTCCCTACCGGAGTCCTTTCCATTTGGTAGGGTACGTCTAGCATCTGCCACTTCAACTGTAATTGGCTGCACCAGGAAGTCTGTCTGGGTGAGAGCCATGCCAACACTATATTCTCAAGATATTTAGCCGTGCCCTCCTCTCTCACTGCTCCACGTTGCCCATACAGCTGGCCATAAAATTCCCCAAATTGGGACAGGATGGCCTGGGTGTCATAACACCTATCTCCATCAGCAGTCTCTATTGCCATAACACGAGTTTGTGATCTGGGTTTCGCTAGTTTTGATGGCAGGAATAGTCCCGGCTTCCCCTAACGATCGTGCCCTTCTGGGCATATGCAGCACCTCTTATTCAGCTGTGCAGGCATATTCCGTGTGGTATTCTCTCATTTCCCTCAATATCTTATGGTCTGGGTTCCACGCGTACCGTTCTAGTGCTTTCAGTGTGCCTTCTATACTTTCCAGGTGTGTGCGTAGAGACCTCGAGACCCATGCCTGCACACCTGTGCACTCTCTCCGTATAGTAGCTTTGAAAGCCTCCCGTAATGTCCCAGCCTCTGTCACAGATCCCTCATTTTCTCGAAAGTATTTATCCGCCTCTTCTATACTGTCTAAACACTGGGTCCAGCAAGGACGAGGCCTGCTGCCGCCACTGGAACAGAGGAAGACTAAAATTTAGGGGATACATATGTGGTTCAAAGGGAAATCCTTTGAGCCACCAGCAAATTCTAAGGCTCACAACAGTACAACTACAGATGCCATACTTCAGAAGGGTAGATCCCAACTGGTAGAGCTGCTTGAGCGTGGCACCAAGTAATGTGCCTGGAGACCAGATTGCCTAGCGCAGAGTCCCACAAGTACTGACCCCATCTAAGGAGTGTGGCCCCTGCATCGTGGAGTCTCAACGTGAGGTTTTGTAATTCTCAAGTCTGATTCCATTTTGTTCTGTGCCACCATTTTGTGTTGCCCTCACGTAGGCCTGTGAAGGTAGCCTTTCGAACAAAGTGGCCTGGCCTTCTTAATTCATGCATACATTAACTAGGTTTCTTTTTGACTCAAATGAACTGTAAGAAACTGACCTCTTTACCTGAAACTGACCTCGCAAAGCCAATTTCCCTGATCGATCTTTGTCTGAGATTGCCAATCAATGTTCAGGACATCGTTAACTTTTAGTTTCCTTGCACATGCCTTATCTTGTTCAGCATCTGTTACTGGTTTTTTTATGTTCTTCATTACATGGGTTATGCTTTCAATTATAGTTTTGTCTGGCTTGTGGAGATTGAATTTGGGACATTCCTAATAATTAACTTTTGGGTTTGGATACTCTAAATTGAGTTTTTGTTATGTGATACTTTGTTTGAAAATGTACCTTATTGGCTAGAATTGTGTGCAGTGGGTGTACATTTATAATGTGAATATTGGGTATAAAAGGAGACGTCTCGCCTTAGTAAAATGAGCAGTCTCATGAGAATTTACACCGTGATTTATTTCTAGGATCACGGTTACTAGCTGCAGCTAATAAACTTGGTCTCTGATGCCATAAGTATTCCGTGTCTCTGTATACCAAGACAGGTGAACTCTAAGATCTTAGGCGTGCCCCTGACGCCGCTGGGTTAAACCCCGGTTCTTCAACTGGCGCCCAACATGGGGCGACTTCAGAGGTACTGGTCCAAGCCCGAAGATTGTGAGGAGCCCCGCGAGGAAATTCTGGAGGACGGCCGCCACTTCATCGACCCCTGCATGTCGACGTGGACCGAAGTTTTTTTCTGCAAGGCTTCCCCTTTCAGACGGCTGCAAAGGACTGCTGCCCTGACTGTCGCCCTGTCTTGGACCCTCTTGTGATGATTTGTAAGGAGAGACGTTAGACTGTTTTCTGGTGGTGTGACAGACATTTTGGTTAAGTATAAGTGGGTCGCTCCCACGACTTGGTTTTGTTTCTTGGTTTTGATTCGGCCATTGCAATAGTCGAAGCCGAGGGGTTCGTATATTTGCGAGTATCATTTTTGATAACCCCTTGAAGTTTGAAGCAAGACTAGTGAACTAAAAGATGCCTGGTTTTAGCAAATTTAGGAAATGATGTTGTAGTTGTAATAGGGATTTCCGATTAGAGGACTCTTGTCAGATACCTCCGGTTGGAATTCCAACTTATGAGCTCTATTCAAAGCATGGTGTAGGTCCCATTACCTTTAATGAAGTATGGGTCAGTTATACAAGGAAAGATGGTGTTTTACGATGGCCCCAACATGGTAGTTTTGAATCAGATGTTTTAGATAACCTAGAAGTTGCGCTATATAAGAAGAAAGCCCGTCCGGTGATGTTTGACTCTTTCCGCCTTTGGCGTAAGGAAACCAAACAGCGAGAAATTAAGCAAGCTAAGAGATAGGAAGGAAATATATCGGTAATGCAAGCTGCTAGGCAGTTTAAGGAAGATGAAGAAGATCGTGCGATTGAAGTGTAAGATAGACAACATTGCATGGCCATTGACAAATGTTACCCGGCTTTGCCACCCCCCTCTCAAATGTGACTGAAGACCCTGAAAAGGATCCTTTGATGTCACATTTACTGAGATTACCACCCCCTTATGTGCAGGGTGCTACTGCACCTCCGTTACCTCCAGTTGTTGCACCCCTTGTCGTTCAACCCCCTGTTGTTGTTCAGCCACCCATTGCTTCACAGGTGGTTCTTCCTCCCCCGGTGCAGCCCCTTCTAGGGCCGCCAGACTTGCCACCAGCCTCGCCTCAAACTCCTTTGCCTTACACTCCTTTATCTTCAACTTCTCTTATTTCTGTCCCTACGTCTGTCGCCTCAAAACACCTTGTCTCCTGTCCTCATGTCAACTTCTTCTCCTGCTCGGCAACGAATGACTGAGACTGTCACTAGTCTTTTGTCTCCTTTCTTTGGGTCACCGAATATGGCCTGTGTTTCTGAATGTAAGCAGAGACTTAGTCAGCTCCCTGGTCCCGAAGAGCGGGCAGTGTTAGATCTCCTTGCGCGTAGATGGGTTTCGAATACCTCCAAGTACAGTCCACAAGTGGATATGGATATCTTCCTACAGTGGGAGGCACCAAAACAAAGGTATGTTTTTGATGTATTTGTACCTTCCTTCGCCAGGAGTGGGAAGATAATGAGTTGGGTTCAATTCCACTGGAATTGCTTAATGTTCAGTCGGAATTTGCTAAAGGGACGATAGTGGGTTCCGATGTTGAGGAAGCGGTAGAGGCACTACTCACTTTTAGGTCTAGACTTCCACCTCAGTCATTGTTCGAACCTGACCCTTCTGTTAGGAGAAAAGTGAAGCAGTATCCTATGAGAGAGGTTCCCCCTGTATGGAGAGAGGCAGTTGTGGCTGATGCCGCTCATGGTATTGCGGCTGCACCGGCTCATTTTCAGCGAGTGTGGGTGCATGTTCCTTGGAAGAGAGCTGAGGTCCTGGCTCTTAAGCAGACCTTGCCTGACCCACGTAAAAATACTGCTGATTATTACAAGGAGTTGTCTCAGAGAGTTGATGCGTGTGTTATGAATTTAGCTGACATCGATATGTTTATGGGTAATTTAGTTCCTCAACCCTTGTGGGTGAAGATCCGTCACGAGGATCACGCGCCAGAGTTAGGAGATACGTAGGTTAATATTACTGCTGCAGATGGTCGGCAGGTAGGCGGTTCCAAACCTGAACCCTTAGTTACAGAACTACCTGGTAGGATTATTAATTTAATGAAAACTATGCTGCCTCCTCTGCGGGTGAATTGGGACAAGTTAGCAGCATGCAAACAAAAGAAAGACGAGTGTCTGATTTATTCACTAGGTTTGAGGAAACATTCATTGATCATAGTGGTCAGGACATGAGTACAGAAGGTGGTCAGAGGTTGTTTGTAGATAATTAACCTCCCGAACTTTCTAATAAGTTAAAGGACTCCCGAGTTCATGGGCTGTTTCTTCTTCTGCCCAGATATTGGCTACTGCACAATACTATGAGAATAGAGATAAAGATGAGAAGGATAAAGTAGAGAAAACTAGAGAATTAAAAACGAAAGTTCTTCTGCAGCAGGCTTATCCGCCTCGCCCTAATCAGCGTCAGTTTCAGCAACCTCCACAGTTTCAGAAACTGTTGCAGAAGCCGGAGTCTTGCTTTGACACTCCTGCTAGGCCCTAATCCGTGTGCTTATTGTAAAGAAGAAGGTCACTTCTAGAATAGTTGCCCGATCTTGTTACAGCGTGTGAATGGCATGTCTCCTCTGAGAGGTCGTGGTGGTTTCCAATAAGTACCTAGGGGTAGGGGACGTGGTAGGTTTCCCCAGAATGAACGTTCCTTTTCCCCTCAGAATTCTATGAATTATTTTGACCAACAGAATGTTCCGACCGTCCAGTCCGCTCAGTACTACACTGATGATTATTATTTTGGAAGTGAGAGTGCTGGTTTTAATGATAGTTAGGACAGCCATGGACAAAGGGAGGGAGTAGTGTCAGTTCCAGTAGACCAGAGTGGATCTGAAGTGATTACATCAGGTGTGGCAGAACCTTTTCTTTTGGATACTGGTGCAGCAAAGGAGTTCTATCATGCACTCTAAACTCCCTGGCGCACCTTTGTCTGGCGCCCAGTTCGTAACCCGGTTTCTTGTCCTTTGCCCCTTTCTATTGGCCCCTGTGAATTGGAGGCTCACCTTATTCTAACGACTGGCTGTGGCGAGAATCTGTTGGGTTTGGACTTGTTGAAAAGATTGCATGCGACATTACATTGTTCTCCTTCGGGAGTACATCTTACGGTGGGTAAGAAAGGTATTTCCCCGATGCATCTGTCTAACGATCGCCTTCCACTGGAACCTCGTTCTCTCCCTGATGCACTTTGGGCTACAGATCCCAATGATGTTGGTCTCTTGCAGATTTCACCCTAATTTGTTACCCTTAAGTCGAATGCGAAGTTACCTCGCATTCCTCAGTACAAAATTTCCAGGGATGGGGAAAGAGCTCTTTTAGCGATTATCTATGATAAATTGAGAAAGGTGTGGTTGAAGAAACGAGAGGTAATGTGTGTAACAGTCCTGCTCTGCCTGTCCTTAAGCGTACTGACTCTTCTCAGCCACCTGTGTATCGGTTTGTGATCGACCTTCGAGAGGTCAATAAGATCGTTGTGCCACAGTTTCCTGTTGTCCCGGACATTACTGCTTTATGGACTATGATCCCTGCCTCAGCTGCTTGGTTTTCTGTTATTGATCTGAAGAACGCTTTCTTCAGTATTCCGATTGCTGAGGAAAGTAGGGATATTTTTGGATTCTCTTTAGGAGGCCGCATTTTCCGGTTTAAGCGCGCTCCTCAAGGTTATTGTGAGAGTCCCTCCATTTATAGTCAGGCTTTGAAAACTCTGCTTGATACTCTTGCATTGCCTTCTGGTGCTACTCTTATCCAGTATGTTGATGATCTGTTGGTTGCTGCTGATTATGAAGAGATTTGTAAAGAAGTTACTCTTCCTTTGTTGCGACATCCGTCTGACCATCATAAAGTGTCACCTTCGAAGTTGCAGTATTGCCGCCAAGAAGTGACCTACTTAGGCCATCTGTTGTTGAAGGAGGGAAGACGATTGACCCCAGAGCGTATTCAAGCGATTGCCCAAATGACTGCCATGCACACAGAGAGAGGTGCATGCCTTCTTAGGTATCACCTCGTATTGTGGATTCCGAATTTTTCTTTGCTAACGAAACCTTTGTTGGCACTTACTCTTAAGGACACACCACACCCTCTTCCTTGGTCTGACGAATGTCAGAAGAGTTTTTCTGAATTGCGTGATGCATTGTGTAAACCTTTTACACTATGTACACGAGAGAGAAGATTGTGCGTTGTCAGTGTTGACGCAACAATTTGGAGACAAGCAGTGCCCATGTGCGTATTTTTTTTACTTACTTTAGATCCGGTAGCTAGGGCGTTGGCTAGTTGTCTAAGAGCTACAGCGGCAGCGGCTGTTTCTATCAGACAGTCTGCTGGTTTGGTATTGGATAATACATTGATTGTGATGGTCCCACATGCAGTGGATACCCTATTGAATAGAACGAAGACTCAACATCTTACCAGTGCGCGTTTGTCAGGTTATGAGTTGACGCTTTTGGCTAGCCATGTGCACATCAAGCGGTGCAACACATGGAATCCAGCTACATTGTTGCCGATTTTTGTAGAGACAGATGCTCAGGAACAGCATGATTGTTTTCTCCGGACAGAGGAGGAAACGAAGGGTAGAGTTGATCTGAAAGATACTCCGCTTTCGAATCCTGATTGTACCCTATGGGTAGATGGTTCGTGCTTTAAGCTTCCGAATGGAGAGACGACTGAGGCATATGCTGTCACAACTTTGGACACGATTGTTGAAAGCACTTATTGCACAGAATTCAGCACAAGCAGCGGAGTTGATAGCATTGACTAAAGCGTGTGTGTTAAAAGGAAAGAGAGTGAATGTTTATACTGATAGCCAATACGCATTTGGCGTGGCTCACAGTTTGTCGCTTGTGGAAAGAGGATTTCTTACTTCCCATGGTACGAAAATTCAGCATGGACAATTAGTGAGTGAACTTCTTGAATCACTTACTTTGCCGACCCAAATTGCGATAGTGAAGTGTAGTGCGCATAAGAAGGTTACGGATCATGTGGGTCGAGGGAATGCGTTTGCAGATGAAGTAGCGAGAGAAACGGCGAAAGATGTGATGAGTCGGATGTATGTTGCAGGTCCTGCCAGATGGGTTGTGGAAGGAGGAATGTGTGAAGATACAACAGAAAGTGTGAAGATGATTCAGGCAGAAGCTACTGAGAAAGAATTGAGTATATGGAGAGAGAGTACGGGAATGTTGGATTCAACAGGCTGTTGGGTTGAGTTGTCAGAGCACCAGCAATGGTTGTTGCCGGATGCATATGTGCTTCCGGTGGTTACTATGGATCATGGGTTGACTCACATTAGTTCAAAAGGGATATGCAAGTTGTTGGCTCCGGTATGGCAGAATGGTGGAATTCCTAGGTGTGCTGAGAATTTGGTTAAACACTGCATGATTTGCTTGATGCATAATCCTGGAAAGGGAACCCCAACTCCAGCAGGTCATTCTGCTCCTCCAACGTATCCGTTCGAGGTGCTGCAGATAGACTACATTCATATGGAAAGATGCAATAACTTGAAGTATGTCCTTGTGGTTGTTTGTGCCTTTTCCAGATGGATAGAGGCCTACCCCCTAAAGGATAATACTGCCTTGTCTACAGCCAAGGTTTTGCTTAAAGAATTCTTTCCCAGATATGGCTTGCCAAGGATGGTATGGAGTGATAATGGAAGTGAATTTGTGGGTCAGATTAGGAAGAAAGTATGTGCGGGTCTGGGTATCAAACAGAAATTTCACGCTGCGAATCACCCCCAGTCAGCAGGCCTGGTCGAGTTCTATAATGGCACTCTGAAGCTGAAGTTGGCCACGGTGCAAGCGAGCTCTGGTCTTACATGGCCCGATGACTTACCATTGGCACTTTGTCCACGAGAACAGTACATTCTCGCGTGGGACTTGGCCCATACAAGATTGTTTTTGGACGTCCGGCGAATGTCTGGGGTGTGCCGAGGCCTAAGAAGTACAGTGAGAGTACCCTATGTTGGTTGACTACTTGCATGATTTGACTGCTAAATTAGTGGAGAAGTATGGCTCAATGACTAGAGAGGTCTAGCCCGGGACCAGGGTTCAATTCCCCGCCTCGGCGGGTCTTGGGCTCAAAAATTCCACGGACCTGATCATTCTCGCCTCGGTGCCTATTCCAATCATGGAGTCCCACTCTGCAACTCTGGGAAATAGCTTGCTTAATCTCCACAATGGCTCCCCAACGCTAAGGATGCCTGGCCTCCACCTTGGGGGTGCCCAGGAGTGGACGCCTCACAGGGAAAGCCAGGATGGGTTCCACAGCGGTATTCGTACAAGCGCCTTGAGACCCTTGCGGGTGAGTAGTGCGCTATACAAGTATCAAACTACAATTTTAATTTACAAAACTGCGTGTTCTTCACCAACAGGTCCACGAGACTATGCCTACAGTTTCTGTAGACACAGGCCACACAATTCAACCTGGCGACTGGATTCTAACCAGGAATTTTCAGAGGTCAAAGAACTTGGAACCAAGATGGTCCGGTCCATACAAAGTCCTGTTATCAACTCGGACTGCTATTACGGTGTTCGCAAGAAAAACTGGGTACATGGTACCCATTGCAAGAAGATACCTTTGCCCTTACCGTACGATAAGTGGGTCCGTGAAGGTGTTGCCGATTCAGAGAGTGAAAGGGTTCCGAGATTTGTACCTTTTAGCGATGCACTTCTGGAATGGACTCAGTCAGAACGTGTGGATGATGAAGTCTTGCAAGAAGCTGTGCCACCGTGTTGGAGACTTGATACTACGCACCCAGAGGCACTCTTTCAGGATCAAACTATGCCTGGTAAAGAACGCTACAACTTAAGGTTTAAAAAGGACAAATAAAATCTGTTTTTCTTTGCGAATTACACTCTTTCAGACAAGAGATAATTTTTCTTTTTCGAACCACCATCCGGGTTCAGCTGCAGGGTCGCGGTATAAGACTTAAGGGGTGGCCCGCGTATTGACGAAAGGTCTGCGGTTCTAGGGACGTCTACGACGCACACTTGAGTGAAGAAGGAAAATTGCAGCGAACAGCACGTTAGAGGATGGAGTCTGTTGTAACTGAAAGATGTTGAGAGAATAGATCTTAAGACAAGATTTTGTACATTGATACATAGCAAATGTTTCATAATATTGTGCTTTTTGATGTTTTTAAGTATCACATTAGCTTGTGTGGGTTGGACTGTCTATGCTACACAATAGGCATCTGCACTCACCTCCCAAACTATGCTTTCTTTCACTACTGTTTCTTTGCACCGGTTTTATACGTTGCCTGACCATGAACAGACAAGGCGATCAGAATTTGTCAACTCATTCATACAGTTGTTGCATCAGCATCAGTTAGTAGTAAATACCACTAATTGTTGGGTTCGTGGTCTTATGCCACATATGACAGATAAAAGGTATGCCATATTTGGTTTTGCCTTTTTCTTTTAATGGGTCTGTGTGGGCTTTTCAAACCATGTTTATCTATGCAAATGACATACGCCCCTTACGTTCCCTTAAAGATAACTCTAGCAATAGTGCCTTGATAAGGGGAATAGTAGCTATGATCCGAGAAATTGATGCATATAATGCTATCCCTAAGGATGAGGTGCAGGCTTACGTTGGTTGGAACGTGACTGGATATAGTACCAGCTTGACAGAGAAGGAGAGACAAAAAAGGTCTCCCCAATTTGGATTGTACCCCACCGAGGCCATTTTTGTTTGCAAGGTAATGGTCGGAATCCGAAAGCTCAGCTAGGTAAGAGTGTGTGTGCTCAAACCTATGTCTATTCATCTCAGACTTCTCCACCGTTTGTGCCAGCTAAAGGCACATATTTTGTTTGTCATGACGGAGCCTACACATGGTTGCCACCTGATTTGTCAGGAACGTGTTATGTGGCGTTTCTGCTTCCCCCTACATACACTCCTGCTTCATACTATCATAGAACGAGATATGGTAGAGGTGTCTTCAATCAGGAAGATACTGCAGCACACGAAGTAGGAGATTTCTTCAAGGGCTTCCTGCCCTTTTGGGGTCCTATGATCAATAGTAGGCATATTAGACAGCTTGTCCGTGTTGCTGAAGCTACTATTAATGAGACAGAAGGTGCTCTTAGTAATGTTACAGCTGAGCTTCAAGCGGACTGCCTTATGACTTTGCAGAACCGTATGGAATTAGACATTATACTTGCAGATCGAGGAGTATGTAAATTGATTGGATCCCGTTGCTGTGTTTACATACCAGATAATGCCCCTACAGTGTACCAAGCCATCTCTAGGTTGTATAAAATCTCTGAGTCTATCCATGTAGACGAAGGAGACTGGTCATTGACTGGATGGTTTTGGGGACTGCTGTCCAAATGGGGATGGAAGACTGACATTCCTTGGTATGGTTTTAACCATCATTTTCTCTTGTTGTCTTTGCATCCAGTGTGGTCCCGCCATTTGGCGTCTTTGTGCTACTATGTGTGTTCGGAGACCTGTCCCAAGAGAAGTAGAGAATAATAGGATGATACTACAGCAACACCTTGATGACCTAATGAATATCGACAGACCTAGATTCAGATTAACATGAGTCTTAGGTTATTGCCTACGTAATGGCAAAAGGAGGGTCTGAGGTTTTGTAATTCTCGAGTCTGACTCCATTTTATTCTGTGCCACCATTTTGTGTTGCCCTCACGTAGGCCTGTGAAGGTAGCCTGGCGAACAAAGTGGCCTGGCCTTCTTAGTTCATGTATACATTAACTAGGTTTCTCTTGGACTCTGAAATGAACTGTAAGAAACTGACGTCGTCACCTGAAACTGACCTCGCAAAGCCAATTTAGTGGAGTGGTGTGGCTCACTGGTTAGAGGCGGCAGACCCGAGAGCAGAGAACAGCCTGGGACCAGGGTTCGATTCCCAATGCGGCAGGGTCTTGGACCAGTATCAGCGAACTTGATGATTCTCGCCTCGGTGCCTACTCTAATCAGGGATCACACTCGGCAACTCTGGGCATTAAGCTTACCTCATCTCCACAACGGCCCCTCACAAACGCCGGGGATGCCTGGTTTCACCTTGGAGACTCCCAGGAGGGACTATCTCACAGGGAAAGCCAGGACGGGTTCCCCAGCGGACTATAGCGCTACGAGGCCTGCGGTGCAGGTAGCAGTGCGCTTTACAAGACACACACAATTTACAATTTCCCTGATCGATTCTTGTCTGAGATTGCCAATCAATGTTCAGGACATCGGTAACTTTTAGTTTCCTTGCACATGCCTTATCTTGTTCAGCATCTGTTACTGTTTTTTTTTATGTTCTTCATTACATGGGTTATGCTTTCAATTATAGGTTTGTCCGGCTTGTGGAGATTGAAATTGGGACATTCCTAATTAACTTTTGGGTTGAGATACTGTAAATTGAGTTTTTGTTATGTGATACTTGGTTTGAAAATGTACCTTATTGGCTAGAATTTTGTGCAGTGGGTGTACATTTATAATGTGAATATTGGGTATATAAGGAGACGTCTCGCCTTAGTAAAATGAGCAGTCTCCTGAGAATTTACACCGTGATGTATTTCTAGGATCACGGTTACTAACTGCAGCTAATAAACTTGGTCTCTGATGCCATCCAGAAGTATTTCGTGTCTCTGTATACCAAGACAGGTGAACTCGAAGATCTTAGGCGTGCCCCTGACGTCGCTGGGTTAAACCCCGGTTCTTCAAACGTGCATAAGAGTCATGGCAGTGAGCAGGTTCACTGGTTGCAGAACCCCGCGTGGCCAACTTCGATAGCGCCGCATTTGCGTGGCCCACTTCGATCGAATGACACTCACTGCATGCTCATTGCATGTGGTGTTTGACTCATAGGTTGTGACCCTTTGAGGTGAGGGTGTACCCATAGTAGTGCCTCATTCTCCCTCTTGCTGCACTGCTTATCTTGCACCGATGTGTCTCTCACCAGAATTGTCTGGTGTAACCTGTATCAAAGCGCACAAGAAGTTATACCTAATTTCTAGGGGGTATACAGAAGAGCAGATTAGTGTTCTGTGGTACCCGGATTGCCTGGGTACAGATTATTGTTCTGTGGTACCCAGATTGCCTAGGTGCTACTTTGATCGACGTGGTGTTCCCCTGCTTCATCCCCCATTCATCAATTGTTCCTTTTGTGCCCTCAGTGCAGCGTACCAACTGCCCTCTCCTCACCCGGCCGAACGACTTCATGTTGCCAGGTTACTACCTGGGTGGTGAGAGTAGTCGACTGGGCTAAGGAACGCTTCGGAGAGCTAGTGGAAGCTGGTCATGAGGCTGCGTGACTCTTCTCACCCTCACACTTTCCCGCCTCTCCCCCACCCTGAAGGGAAAGGCTGCATGGTACTTGGCAGAGCTAAAAGAATTAAAGAGTGCAAAATAATGTAAAGGAAGTGCAGGATAAGCTGTGATGTTAGGAATAAAGTACTGTACAAAAAAACATTAAAAAAAAAAAGAAAAGCTTGGATTAAGGACTTCAGTTCCATGATCGATAATTCCGCCAATTCATTTAAGGAGATTTATTATATAGTAAACTCTTATGAAAACATCAGATACCTGCTGCAATATGCTTGCCGGGTACTTTCTGGGTTGTTTTGCAGCATCTATGAGGCCTAATTGGGGGAGCCAGACCTTAGGGGCACACTCCGCATTGAAGGACAAGCAGCCTGATAAATGAGGAATTAGTCTAGTTTCTTCCAATAGGGAGGAAGACATAATTGACCTTGATAAATCTGTGAAATCAGGCATCCAGCTTGACCCAGAACCACCTGAAGTTCTATTGAAAAGAGATAATCTATCCAGTGTTGACTGATATTTGTAACCAGTCACTTGAGATTGGAACTGTTCCGAAGGCCTGGAAATAGGACATTAGACAACGGAGAGTTGGTTGCTGCACTAACGTGTGCATGACGCTTGGGCGGTCCCTCTCGTCATGCATACTTTGCATGTTCTTCACCAAGGCTGCATTACAGCCTGGGTGGAGAACATGCCCAGGCTCCCATTACCCATCTGAGCGCCGATCCACGGCACTTAGACCAGTCACAAAGCAGTATTGTTGTGATTGGCTCAGGCAAGCTGTAGTGTAGTTCCTAGTTTCCCACTAGGCCCTGCGCATTGGAATAACAAACAGTAGTATTGACGTAGAAGTGCGGATCTTCCAGTCCTCTACTGACTATGCTAAACTTAATTGGTTGTGTTACCAACTAGCTCAGAGGTCACTGGAAACTTTCTTCTCTGCATAGGAAGTGATCAGCTTCCCTGGCACAGACAAGAAGGGATTCAGCTTTCCAACAACCGTGCAACATGACAACTTTGCTCCTCAGATTAAGAGTCAATCTCTAGGGTCGTGTGAAACAATAGACATATATTTCACTCAGTCAGGTTAGTGCAGTTTACTTTCACAAGATGCAGAGAATAGAGAGACGGGCGTTTGTCAATAAAGGGTTAACATTTATTGAACAGTCTTTCTTCTCGTACAAGAGAAATGTATTGCCACAATTGCAAGACTTGTTATTATAAAAAGTACGTACAGTAAGATAAGTATTGCGAAATACTGTAAAAGCACTGATATGGTTTCTTAGCCATACAATGGTTTAAAAGTAATAAAACATATATACAGTAATATATACATTAGGCTAAAATACTCAACTGGTGCTTCTAACTACGCCTACCCCAGTGTACCTGACCTAAGCCGAATACTTGGGAGGGGAGTAAGTAAGTAGCTTTAAGTTAAGTTGGTTTTGCCTAGGTTTGCTTCAAGAATTCTCACTAAGGGTTTAGTCAACACCATACCTCTGAATAGAATGATGGAGGTCTGGTATCTCCTTCAGGGGGAATTCGATATCCCAGTCACCCGCGAGGGCAGACTAGAAACGCTGGAGCTGGATTTCTCTGCACGAGAAAGGCAGCGTCTCTCTTCAGCGCGTCGAGGAGGAGGAGGGGGAACAGCGTCCGCGGGCAGCTTGGCATCTACTGGGCTCTTCGCAGAGGGACGGCTGTTCAGCTCCTAGTTTCACCACACCATTGTTCGCGCTTTAGCAGCGATAATGGTATCAGCAGCTTCAGGCGACGGGCAGCAGGCTGCAGCAACAGGGTGCTAGCTTCACCAACAACGGGGTCTTGCAGACAGCTAGCAACAGGCAATTGCTTAAGGCAACGTTGGTAATATTTATACCTGACAGGTGCCTGGTTTGACGTAAGTTTTCTGGACATAAGACGTCAATTAAAGATGTCACTAGGAAGTGATAGCTATCAGTTGCTCATTAGAGTTCCATTACTAATCAAAACACAGCAAGCGGGATTTCCAGGTTTGCTGAGTTTTTATCTTGTTGAAGAACTCGGAGTGTTAATCTAGGAATATCAGATAGTGACTTCTGCTCTGTCATTGCACTAATTGGTTGCAAAGGAAGTGGCAGAGAACTATTCTGGAATGTGGCTCTGTTCGTGTGAGGCCAGAGATGACTTTCTGAATATCGTACTTGAACGGTTATGCCAATATAGGGAATAAATGGATTTATAGCCGAATAGGGGCATAAGGTCGCAGTATCGATCAGGAACCTAGATAAACACGCAACAAAGCCTGGGTGCTTCCTCGAAGACTAGCAGAGGAGATGATGTGGGAGAGACGTGGCAATCAGGTTATTGAAAAAAAATGTAAATCAAAGCCCCCCCACGTACCGTATCTGCCATCACGGAGCTTCACTGAGCTCCACACTTTTTAATCTCTGCGTTCGTCCCCTTGCCTACATAACATGCTCCCCTGGATTCTGAATGGGGTCACTTGCTGATGACACAGATCACGGTTTCCCTCTCTCTCAATACCAGGACAGTATCACACCAACTAAATTCCTACTGCAGTTGCAGATTGAGTGGCGGCCAGTTGCCTAAAACGTAATGGCAACAAGAAGGTACTAATGGTAATAATCCCTCCTTATGTTTTTAAATGTCATTGGATCTTACCAGCACTCCCTACGGTCACCGTGACTGCTTCACTCCCCTGCTTTCCCGCACCTACATCCTTGTCTTAGCCCCGGTCCACCACGGCTTGTGCCGGTTGAGTGGAGGGCGTTCTAAACCAGTGTCCAGCCCCCTGAGGGGGACACTTCCAGGTGGCGGCGGAGGCAGGCCTTTTCCTCGCAGACCACCATTTAACCTGCATGCCTGCTCAGACGCGCAGCAGGCGCGCCAAAGGCAAGCCCGTTTGCGCCTGTACGCCACCAGGACCCCTGGTCCTGGGACCCCACAGAGATCCATCTACCCCCGGGAGCATCTGCTCGCCCTTCAAGCTAAAGCGCCTTGTGCCGACCATCTCTGGCACCCAGATACCCACCACATGCAATGTAATAAAGGCGGGTTTCGATCCAAGGCTGACTTTGAGGCACCCTCTGAGACTTCTAGCTCTACAAATATTAATATTTACAGCCTCAACTGTAGGTCTCTGGTGAGACACCATGAAGAAATATTTGATCTTTTTCAAGACTCCTCACCGGATATACTTTTTTTTAACAGAAACTTTGCTAACTAATGATTCGGTGGCAATTCCTGCCCAGGCCCTACCGCTACGCTATTCAATGCTCACACAGAATAGACCCAGCTGCAGGGTAGGTGGGTTAGCTTTGATATTCAAATCTGCCTATTCCTGCACTTTTTCACTCTGGCTATATCTGACTGTGAATGTGCCCTGTTTAAAATAAACTTATCATATTATTTCACTTTCACTGGGCTTCTTATCCATCTCCCCCCAGGGCCGGCCAGAGCCTTTCAGGAAGCCCTGGCTCACACCACATCCATGCTTGCCCTACACTCAGCCAACTTTAGCATTATAGGAGATCTCAATTTACATCTGGAACGTCTTGACTCCCAGGAGATTACCAACTTTCTGGGAGACATGGATGCCTGTCAACTAACTAAGCTAGTGGAGGGCCAGTCACATCTCGCAGGCCATCTACTGGACACAGTATTTTCCAATATTCGGTCGCTCAAAGTTCATGCTCCCCTTCCACTAACTTAGACGGATCACTTCCTTATTCATATGTGCCTTGGTCTAGTCGGTGCCCCCCGGCAGAATACTCTCCCACCCTCTTTGAAACGCCCTTGGCACAAACTGGATGCACCTAGCATTGGGTTCAGCCTAAAATTATTTTGTTCAGACTGGCCCCACTGATCTAGAAGAAGCGGATAGAGCCTACAGGGGGTGGATTAACAACTCACTCGACCATTGTATCCCCAAGAGATTGACCGGGGCCAAGCTCGCGCCTTCGCACACTTGGTATAATGAGACCTTAGCGTTGGAAAAAAACCCCTGTAAAACTCTGGAACACTCCTGGAGGCGCACCTATGACCCCATAGCTAAAAATACCTATAGGTAGGCTATTCAAGCATACCACAAACTTGTACAAAAGTCGAAAGCCGCATTCTACACTAATTTGATTACATCAAGTCCTAACCCTTCCAAAACCATTTTTTCTCTTATAAGTGACATGACAAAATCTCCGGCAGGAACTATCATAATATCTTCTAACCTGCAATGCGAATCTCCGGCACGTTATTTCATCAACAAAGTTGAGTGTATCTACAACTCACTCGACGTCAGAAGGGCTGCTTTTAAACCATGGCTGCCTAACTGCGCACTTGACCTTCCCTACTCTATACAAGCGCTGCCATCTATGTCCTTTAAAAACCTGGAAACCATGGCTGCGAAGGTGAAGTCGGGTTCCCCGGACGACCCTGTAAAACCAGACACCTTCAGGAAATTCCAGGACTGTTTTTGCCTTGAGGGTTGGAAATTGATCAATAGATCGCTACAGTCATCAGTAATCCCTAAATCTCGGAAACACGCCAAGGTTGTTCCTTTACTGAAAAAAATTGGATGCATCTCTGCCGGAGAACTTACGGCCTATTTCTGTACTTCCTTACTTGGCCAAGGTAATGGAATCCCATGTTATCACCTTGACCAAGTATCAGGAAGTTAATGAAATCCTGGACAGGTCACAAAACTGATTCCGGCCTAAGCATAGTATGGAATCCGCCCTGCTGGCAGTCAGAGCAACTGAGGACATCACAGGACAGGGGTAACACCTCAGCATTGATTCTGCTCAATCTGAGTGCGGCCTTTGACACGGTCTCCCATGATATTTTGCGCCATCGACTCGTGAAGATGTCCTGACCATCTCAGATTGGATGGCTGACAACTATCTTCAACTTAATTTGTGCTCTTGGTTGGCCGTGACGCTCATAAATGGGACTATCAGTGGTGGCCTGCGGCACTGGGCCCTCCTCCCCAACCGAAAGGGTTAGTTAAGAATCTGGGGGTCCTGATGGACAATTCCCTTTCTTTCGAGCTCCATACTAAAAAGGTGGCAGGCACCTGCTTCGGCCTCCTACTTGGACTCAAACCCATTCTGGTTTTGTCACATCTTGACTATTGTAACAGGCTGCTAGTGGGCGTTAATAAAACTGTCACGAAGAGACTCCAAAGGGCACAGAATGCGGCTACTGCATTCTTTTTGCCCTCCCTAAATACGGTCATACCGCCCATCTTCTAAAACCGCCTACACTGGCTGCCTATGAAACAGAGAATTCAGTTTAAAACTCTCTGTACTTCCCATAAGATCCTACACGGCCAGGGGCCACAGATCCTGCAGGGACTCTGTACTTTCTATGTTCCAACACGAGCATTGCGCTCCGCAGATCTGCATTTGGCATGCACCCCTAAGGTGCGCAGGAGCAGAGCGGGAGGCCGCTCCTTTAGATCTTTGGCCACTGCCCTATGGAATTCTATTCCACTCGAGGCGCGCAGCACACAAGATCATTGGTCTTTTCGAAAACAGATTCAAATCTGGCCGTTTACATCTATCTAGCTAGGTGAATGCGCTTGCCGCGCTCCTGAATGTGACTATACCAGTCTGTCCTTTCCTGCCTTGCCCCACCCTCCTGGTGTTCTGTTCTCGAGCGCTGGGACTCCCTGTTGTTGGGGCAGCCATGAGCTATATAAGTTCGCCTAACACAACCTCAGTTGGCCCAAATCCCTAGGAGATCTCCCATCTTCCAAGTTGAACTAAAAGGTCTGGGAATCATCATTGACAGCAAACTTACCATGGAATGCAAAGTCTAGAAAGTGGTCATCAACCTGCTTTGGCCTTCTGAAAACCCCCAGGGAGTTGCTGAGGTGGTTGCTAAGTTCTGTATGAAAAGTGGTTGTTCAGGGCTTGGTACAATCACGACTGGACTATGGAAACTCTTATTTAGGTTGTCTGAACTCCAGGATTAAGAAACTCCAAGTGATTTAAAATGCAACTGCCGAATTCTTTTGGGAATCCCAAAGCATCAACCAGCTTCGCCTGCATTAGCCTCGCTACGTTGGCTGTCGATACCCCCCAAAAAAAAAAAAAGTATTCCATTTAAAGCTTTATGCCTGGCCTCGTGCTCGGTTTGAGAAGGGGCCACAAATTCTGCATGATTTGATTCACCCCTACTGAAATTAAAGATCGGGAAGCTAAATTTGCTTGCCATCCCAATGGTGAAGGGGACCAGAAGTGGGGGTGCTCGCTGGTACACTGGGTTCTCAAGTTATGGAATTCCCTTCCTCTACTGCACAGGCAGATTGACTCAGTTTCAGGAAACAGCTTAAAACATACTTGTTTGTGTAAATACAATCTCATAGGAGTATGGCAGACCATTCAGCGCTGGAAATCCAGTCAAGTAGCCTTGCGCTTAGAAAATGCTTTGAATTGCTACTGGTTGTCTAGTACTTGTAGGGGGATGGCTCTGTATATTATATGGCCACTAGGGTTTCGCCTAAAGTGTACAGAGCTCAATGTAAAACCCACAGTGCTCTATTAGTGGTAGTGTGGGCGAGCAACCTATGGCCTAACACAGACGTGCAAGACATTTATTGTACAACAATGAATAGTGGCCAACCGACTCAAGGAGATTCAGACCAATTTTAGAAAAATATACTTTGCATTTTATTTTAAGACCAAAGTCTTCGTAATGAGAAGTTTTTAATTAAAAATGCTAATCACTTTGAAAGATTGCCACCTTTAAAACTTTTCAACACAGTCCAATGTTATCCTATCGGAAAAACAATATTGTCGTTGACCAGTGAAGTACTGCACTTACAATTCCAGTCTTCGGAGCCAAAAGTCAGCAAGGGCCAGGGGTCAGGCGAGTACCAATCGGAAAAACAATATTGTTGTTGACCAGTGAGGTACTGCACTTACAATCCCAGTCTTCGGAGCCAAAAGTCAGCAAGGGCCAGGGGTCAGGCGAGTACCAAAAGTGCCAAAATCGGAGTTCGGCTCAATGTTTCCCAATGGAGACAGGGGATACCTGGAGCCACGCTGCTTGAAGGTAAGCGGATCGGTTGCAGAGGCCACAAAGCAGCACCAAACATGCACTACTAGCGACACAGGGGCAGCCAAGTGCATGGTGCAATTTCGATGTTGGGCACTCAATGCTTCAATGGGGATTCTTCTTTCAGCATAGAGGATGCAGGCGTAGCACAGAAGGTTGCAGGAGGAAGACCAACGACAGCAGAGGTAAGTAGAGATGTAGGGGGGGTCGTAGGGGCATCACCTGTGCAGCTCACCAATGCCCAGGGGCTTTGGGTGCAGGTGTGACTTTGGACGTCAGACTTCTTACCGGAGCTGGTCGGGGAAGGTCGGGGGGGGGGGGGCGGGGGGGGGGGGGGGGGGATTGGGGAAGCCTCTGGATTCACACTGCAGCACAATCGTAGAAGGCAGGAGTGGTCAGCCAACGCTGGACATGAGGTCAGGATAGCAGGGGAGATTTCACTGCACAGGTGAATCACTCCTACTCTGGCACTGGGCATCAGGTGCAGAGTGGGCAGGAGACGCGAATCTGCCAGGATCCAGAATCCTTGGAGTAAGTTTCTTCAGGACAGGTCCGCTGTCCACAGGAGATAGTAGTCTTTTCGAAGGCAGCAGTCCTCCCAAGGGTTTCAGAGGTCGCTGCTGCAAAACAAATCATAGGTTCGCAGAAGCTGGAAACAGGCCGGTAGGGCTGGGTCCAAGGCAGTGGTCTTCTCTGCAGGGTCGTCTTCTTTCTTCGGTCGACGCAAATCTATTTTCTATGTCTGGGGAGGCACCTTAATACAAAATTTAGGAAGCATTTTACAGGAGTAGTGGGTAGGGCCAATAGGCACCTTACCTGGGGTGACTACACCCTCTATTATGCCACCCTACTGTGGGAGGTGTCTCCCCAGCTTCAAGATGACAGGGACTTAGCGTTGTGCGTCATCTCGCTTCCCCCACTTTAGGGGTGGGGTTGGCAGCGGTGGGCACACCTATTCTCCAAGTTTTCCCACCGGTTTTCACCCCCAAAGTGGGGGTGTAAACTGGTGGCTGCCATCTGCTGCTAGAACCAGAGGCTGGGGGTCAAATTATAAAGGCAGTAGGAGCATGCAAGCTGAAAGGGGAGTGGCACGGTCCCAGTAAGAGGGGACCTAGGGGACCCTCTTCAGCTCCCAGGCCCTAGGTACGCAGAGTACCATTTACTAGGGACTTACAGGGGTAGAAGTACCAATCGGGGATATGTTTTAAGGGAAGAAACAAAGGAAACCTGGTTGACAGGGACCCTGTGCACTACATCTAAAACCACGTCAAAACCAGGCAAAAAGTGGAGGGCTAACCATGCAAAAGAGACACTTTCTCACAGTAACGATCTAAGAATTATATATATATATATATATATATATATATATATATATATATATATATATATATATGAATATATTCCCCAACTATATTTTTAAATTGAGGAGCCAGCACACGTTATAGTGGGAATTCTCCAGTTTATTTTGTCAGTTACAGCATACACAGGAACAGGGACGCGTTTCAGCAGTCAAGCTGCCTTTCTCAACCTGAGTTGCGCCATATTGGTGCTTTCTTTTAAAGCTTCCTTTTCATTAAAATTGAAGATGCACTTCACTTTGCAGGGATTGGGTGGCCACAAACATGCAAGAGAAAATGTCATTCATTATTTTGCACGAAGGACATAACATCAGTAAAGAAAACCACAAAAATGTAAGTCCTGCAAAATAAACTTTGCCTCGAGGTTATTTACAGATTGTGTCTTTGTTGCAATGTCTCGTTTGAGTACTTTCAAGACCATTCCCAACATGCTCTGTTGTGTGTCAGGTAACACCCGGACTGGATTATTTGCGAGTCCTCCAACTGTATCAGAAGGCATCACACTCATTTCTTTTCCTTTTATTTAAAAAACCAAAGTCACGCATTTGACCAGTTTGTACCTCTTAACTCCGCATACCGTCGCTATCTTTGATGTCCTATCGATCCCTTGTGAGTTTCTTTACCTCCGAGTGAATTTTGTACAATTCTCGGGGACAGCTAGAGTACCATTTACTAGGGACTTACAGGGGTAGAAGTACCAATCGGGGATATGTTTTAAGGGAAGAAACAAAGGAAACCTGGTTGACAGGGACCCTGTGCACTACATCTAAAACCACGTCAAAACCAGGCAAAAAGTGGAGGGCTAACCATGCAAAAGAGACACTTTCTCACAGTAACGATCTAAGAATTATTATATATATATATATATATATATATATATATATATATATATATATATATATATATATATATATATATATATATATATATACACATATACACACACACACACACACACACACACACACACACTTAACCAGAGCTTAACCATCGGGCGATTTCATGCAGTTCACGTGAACACAATGACGCGCATTCTCGCCACATGCACTTTTTTTTAAAGTTCTTTCATTGGCTCTTCACTTTAAGTCCTCCTACCCTCTCCCTGTCCCTGTCCAGCGCACGCCTCCCCCAGCGTGCGCTCTGCCTCAGGCAGGCATTTCTCCTCCCCTAATTATTCACTTCACGTTTCTCCTCCCCCCTCCCAACTTTCACTTTCACGGCCGCCAGGCCGTGTCTCGCGTTTCTCCTTTTATTTTTTTTCACTTTTTCCTATTAACCTGGCTGTTGACATGGGGGTGATCCGAATTGCTTGTCGATTCGCTTGTGTGCTCATAGTCAAGCCCATCCACGAAACATGCAATTTGGCAGCGGACAAGGATCATAATTGTGTCCATTCCCTTAACCTTTCAAGACAAACATACTTCACTTGGGCTTGCTTTCTTACTTCTATTCCTCCCATTTGTATGTCCCGTGTGTATTTAATTCATATACTCTATTTGCTTTCATCCAAGTGGTTGGGTGCTTTTTCTCTTCTTTTGTATCTCATTCGTGCCATATTGTGAGTTCTGGTCCCTGGAACCCTTTTGTGTTGTTAACTTTCTGTGTGCTGTACGCATGCGCTTTTCCCCCCACAGGCACCATCTGCTGCCACATAAAACTAATCAGCCTCCCTCCCACTGGCTTCTGAAGCTTCCCCAAGCATGTGCTCGCTCTACCTCGGGCATTTCGCCTCCCCTAATTATTCACTGCCCACGGCCGGCCAGCGGTACTTTAACTTGCATTTCTCCGCCCCCCCCCCCCCCCCCCCTTCCCTGCTTCACTTGAACGCTTGTTCTCAAGGCGGTTTCTTGGTTGTCCAATAATATGTCCATGTCAGTAATGAAGGATGAACATAGAGAAGTTCGTTCCCGAAATCCATGCCATGTATCTTTGGCCTTAACGTTTCTTTAAAATATTTACACCGTTTTACGTACACTGCTTCTCGTATTCTAAAATGTACTGCATCAAGGATATAAAGTAAAAATGTTCTACACGTTTGCACTGTACCAATCTCTTCAACAAAAGCCAAACCTCTCGGCTTTGCTCGTTTGATGCTGTGGTTGTGCAGCTCTACATGCCAAGAACAGATGCATACTGGTAAGTAGCATTTTCCATTCGAGGAATATGAACTGCAGATCACACACTATGCATAGATCGTATAGCAGTAACCATCCCTTAGCGGCAACCACCAGTATCTGCTACAGTAGTTTGATATAGTGTTTTGAGTACAGCCTGGCCCACTGTAGCTTGTTTTGTCTGCACATCTGCACAATAGTGTTTTGTGAATGTGTGTGGTGTAGACCATGTAGCTGCTTTGCAGATGTCATCTAAGGGAATGTTCCCTAAAAATGCCATTGAAGCACCCATCTTTCTTGTAGAGTGGGCTTTAGGAGGAACTGATAAGGTACATTTAGCTTTGTGATAGCAAATTTGTATACACTTAATCTACCTTGCTATCCCAGATTTTGATATGGGATTGCCGCTCCACAGCATGAGGTGGAAGGGAAAAATAACTTTAGGGAGGAATTTAGGATTTGTTCGGAGAACAACCTTATGATGCATTTGAAGGAAAGGTTCTTGAATAGTTAGTGCTTGTAATTCACTAACTCTTCTAAGAGAAGTGATTGCCACTAGGAAAGCAACATTTCATGTTAAAAACTGTAGCTCACATGTATGTAGAGCTTCAAAGGGAGGACCCATTAGTCTTGTGAGAACTAGGTTTAAATTCCACACAGGTGAGGGTGGTACGCTGGGAGGAATTCTTCTTTTGAGGCCTTCAATAAATGTTTTGATGGCAGGTACTCTGAAAAGTGATAAGTGTTGCCTATTTTGTAAATATGCTGCAATGGCTGCGAGATGCAACCTAATAGATGTATAGGCTAAGTTACACCTTTGGAGATGTAGTAGGTAACCTATGATGTGCTGGATAGGCTCATCTAGGGGATTGGTGGTGTTATGACAATATATGCTGAGTCTTTTGCACCTGGCTGCATAGCAGGCTCTAGTGGTGGGACGCCTAGCCTACTTAACATTCATACAGTCAGGTGGACGTTTAAGGTAACCGAATTCTAAGACCTCAGGAGCCAGATCGCAAGGTTGAGCTGAGCTGGGTCCGAGTGTCTGATCCTTCCACTGTTCTAGGTTAAGAGGCGTGGGGAGAAGGAATATGCTACTTACCAGTATGCATCTGTTCTTGGCATGTAGGGCTGCTGACATTTATATCTGTGCATAGATCGCCGCCTAGTGTTGGGTCCGGATGATTGCACATTGTTGTCCGAAGTATCACGAGATAGGTGGCTCCTCCCCTGGACTACAGTGCGCATGGGCATCCTCTCCATCCTCAGATTGTTTTTCACCGTTGTGGCAGAGATGGAGTATGATACAGTAACTGATGTCCATGCTTGAGATTAATTTTGAGTGCTACAGCTGCGACAGGCCCCGGGGAGGAGGGTGGGCGATATGAATGTCAGCAGCCCTACATGCCAAGAACAGATGCATACTGGTAAGTAGCATTTTCCATTCGAGGCATGTGGGCTGCTGAATTCATATCTGTGCATGGAATAAATAGCAGTCCCCCTATTAGCGGCAGGTGCCCGTGCCAGCTGCAGCAGTCTGAAAAAGAGTCCTGAGAACAGCCTCTCCTACAGCGGCTTGCTGTTTGGAGTGTACTTCCACGCAGTAGTGTTTGGTAAATGTATGTATGGCGGACCATGTGGCTGCTCTACATATGTCCTGTAGAGGAATGTTACCTAGGAAAGCCATGGTGGCCCCTAACTTGCGTGTTGAATGCGCTCTTTGGGGAACTGTTAATGTGAGTTTAGCTTTTTGATAACAAATTTGTATGCACTTAACAATCCATCTGGCTATACCTGATTTGGAAATGGGGTTGCCTTTGTGTTGTGGTGAAAAGGCAACAAACAGTTGCTTAGTCTTCCGGAAATCCTTTGTCCTGTCTATGTAATACAGGAGAGCTCTTTTAACATCTAAAGTGTGCAGAGCTGTGTCTGCCACTGAATCTGGATTTGGGAAGAATACTGGCAGTTCTATTGTTTGGTTAATGTGGAACTGTGTTACCACCTTAGGCATAAATTAAGGGTTGGTACGTAGCACTACCCTATTAGCATGAATCTGTATGAAAGGCTCTTGAATAGTTAGGGCTTGAAGCTCACTTACTCTCCTTAGCGATGTGATCGCTATTAGAAAGGCCACTTTCCACGTCAAATTGTATCTCACAAGAGTGTAAAGGTTCAAAAGTTGGTCCCATAAGTCTGGTCAGAACTACGTTCAGATTCCAGACAGGTGAAGGTGGGTGTCTAGGAGGAATCACTCTTTTGAGTCCCTCCATAAAAGCTTTAATGGCTGGCACTCTGAAGAGGGAAAGGTGCTGCCTGTTCTGAAGATAAGCTGCTATTGCAGCCAAGTGTATCCGTATGGAACTATATGCCAGATTGCACCTGTATAGATGTAACAAATAACAATGTTTTGAGTTGATGCATCTAGCGGATTTATGTAATTATTGGTACAATAAACGACAAAGCGCTTCCACTTTGCCGCATAGCATGCCCTGGTCGTAGGTCTTCTTGCCTCCTTGATAATATTCATACATTAAGGGGGCAGGTTCAGGTAGCCAAACTCTGACTTCAGGAATCAGATCGCAAGGTTCAACTGTTGCGGATCTGGGTGCTGAATGTCTCCATGGCTCTGAGTGAGGAGACTGGGTGTGAGTCTCAGTCGTTTATGAGGCACCACGGAAAGTTCTAGGAACGTGGTGTACCATGCCTGCCTTGCCCACGTTGGAGCAACCAGGATGAGTGTCATTGAGTGCTGTCGCAGTTTGCGTGCCACTAGCGGTATGAGCGGTGCCGGGGGAAAAGCGTACACAAATCTGCCTGACCAGTTCATCCACATCGCATTGCCCTGAGACTGCGGGTGTGGGTGTGGGAACCTGGCGGCGAAGGTTTGGCATTTTGGGTTTTCCTTTGTGGCGAACAGGTCTATCTCTGGATGACCCCACTGCTGGAAATACGGTTGTAGCACTGAGGGATGGTGGCTGTGTCTGCTGAGCAGATCCGCCATCTGGTTGTCCTTGCCTGGGAGGTGTTCTGCCATGAGGAACAGGTTTCGTTGAATGGCCCACTTCCACATGCTTTGAGCAAGGTGTGACAACTGTGGAGAGTGTGTCCCTCCCTGTTTCTGGATGTAATACTCGGTAGTCATGTTGTCAGTCCGGATCAGCACAACTTTGTTGCACAAATGCACTTTAATGCCTTCATTGCCATGAAGATTACCACCAGTTCTAGCAGGTTGATGTGCATCTACTTTTGATGCGTCATCCATAGTCCCTGCACTGTGTAATGGAGGACATGCGCTCCCCAGCCCTGGAGAGATGCGTCCGTCGTCAGCACTATTTGTGGGACAGGCTCTTGGAACGGTCGTCCCCTGCAAAGGTTTTGTGGGTTCCACCAATGCAGAGAGTTGTATGCACGACCGGTCACCAACACTAGGTCTTTCAATTGTCCTTGAGCCTGGTTCCACTGCCGTGCTAAGCACTCCTGAAGCGGAAGCATGTGTAGTCTTGCGTGAGGGACTATGAAGATGCAGGAGGCCATCATACCCATCAGCAGCATAAACACCTGTGCTGGGAGCGAGTGTTGGGGTCTGAATTTCTGAATCAGCAATTGCATGCTGTTGAGTCTGAGTTTGGCTTTGCTTTTGCTGCCAGAGTGTCTATTGTCGCCCCTAGGTACTGTTGTACATGTGCGGGTTGAAGATGAGACTTCGATAATTCAGTGAAAAACCCAGACTGTGTAGGAGGTGAATTGTGCGGGACATGTGGCTGGCACATTGCTGGGCTGACTTTGCTTGGATAAGCCAGTCGTCCAGATAAGGATAGACATGAATGTGTTTTCTCCGAAGGTGCGCAGCTACTGTCGCCAAGAACTTGGTAAACACTCTGGGGGCTGTTGTCACCCTGAAAGGTAGGACCTTGAACTGGTAATGGTGGTTTTGTATGGTGAACCTGAGATATTTCCTGTGTGCTGGGTGTACTGGTATGTGGAAATATGCGTCCTTCAGGTCTAGTGTTGCTAGAAAATCTCCCTGACTGAGCAATGGCAGAATCTGCTGCAAAGTGAGCATGTGAAAATTCTGACAAGATGTATTGGTTTAGGGGGTCTGAGGTCCAGAATGGGCCTGAGAGACCCGTCCTTTTTTGGAATTAAGAAGTACAGAGAGTACACCCCTGTACCCTGTTCTAAAGGTACAAGTTCTATGGCCCCTTTTTGTAGCATGCTGATGACCTCTTGCTGCAATAAGTGTATGTGCTCTGCGGACATAGGACTGTGTCTTGGGTGGAGTGGCGGTTAGTTCTAGACAATAGCCGTATTGGATAAGTTGTCTCACCCACCTGTCTGTGGTAATGCCTTCCCAGACTGGCAGCAACTGCTGAAGTCTTCCCCCGACCGGTGTTACATGGTCTGGGGGCAGTGACAAGACGTCACTGTTTAGTGTTGGCGGAGGATCTGGCGTTATTATTTCCTCGTCCACTGCCTTTGGTACTGTTGCCACGGTATCCACCCCTATTGTTCTTGTTATAGGTTGTCTGTGTGCCTCCTTTGTTGTATTGGGCTTGCTGGGATGACTGACCTATAGAGGTTCCTCTGTTACTAGAGCGACGAAAGGAAACACCCCTGAACTGTTGTGACTGTAAAGCCCCCATGGATTTGGCCGTCAGTGTCTTTTTTAATTTTCTCTAGGATAGTGTCCACATCAGGACCAAATAGAAAATCATGGTTAACAGGCTGATTAAGTAACGTGGTTTGGATCTCTGGCTTGAATCCAGAGATGCGTAACCAGGCATGCCGTCTGAGCATCACACTTGTATTGATGGCCTTAGCTGCTGTGTCTGCTGCAACTAGCGCACATTTAATGGAAGCATTTGATATCAGTTTCCCCTCCTGTATCAGCATTTCTGCTCCCTCCTTATACGCATCAGGCAAGTGTTGTAGTAGTTGCTCTAATGTGTCGTAATGAGCCCTATGATATGTGGCTAAGAGGGCCTGTGTATTTGAAATCCTCCAAATATTTGCTGCTTGAGCCGCCACTCGTTTACCAGAAGCTTCCAAGATTTTGGATTCTTTGTCCGGAGGAGGAGCATCACCACTTGTTTGAGAGTTCGCTCTTTTGCGAGCATTTGACACTACTAAGGAGTCCAATGGCAGCTGGCCCTTAATATTCGTAGGGTCTACAGGCACAGGCCGGTATTTCCTGTCAATTCTTGGAATCACAACCCTTGCCCTTGTGGTTTCCTTGAAAATGTCACCAGCGTGCTTAAGGACACCCTTCAGCATTGGTAATGTTTTTACTGATCCCTCTGAAGTTGAGAAAGTGTCGAACAAAAAGTCTTCCTCTATTGGGTCGGCATGCATTTCTACGTCATGACTATGTGCTGCCCTTTCAATCAACGCGTTAAACGCAGCTGTATCTTCAGTTGGCAAGGTTTTGACCGTATAGGATTGAGTGTCGGGCGTGGTGTGTGGCTCACCCGGGTCAACTGGGTCAGTCCAGGGTTGAGGCTCCTCTTGATCTGTGTCAATAGGATAATTACATTTCTCCTCATTGTAACCTTCCCCTACATCCTCATTAGTACATGCAGGTGAATAGGTATATGTCCATAGGACTCCACAGACTCAAAAAGAACAGGTGAGGTGGAAGAGTCCCTTTTCTTTTTGAGTGGGATCTTGTATGACTCCATAGGATCTTCTGGAATGATCTTTCTTTTATAAATAGTGAGTCAACCAGAATCGAAGTTGATAAACAGTTTTGACTGGTTATCATAGGAGGGCGCTTGGAACTCAATGTCCTCTTCTATGGACTGAGTCCTTTTTACCATCGACACCTTTTTGGTTGTTTCGATGCTTTGTTTAGTCTCGAAAGCCTTAGGTTGTGCCGTTGGGGGCAGTCCGAATTTAATCGGTTGCATAAGCATTGGACACGGACCAACTTTCTTCGAGGGTGGCGCCGTCTTCGATCCGACCGACCTAATATTGTCACCAGGTTTCTTTTGGCCTAGCGTCGACTCGAGCTCTTGGTGCGCGGCAGGCACGCTCTTTGGCTTCGACTTGACGTGCTCCTTCGAGCCGATCTTGGTCTTCGACTCAAAGGACTTGACTACCAGTGGTTTGGAGGCTGGAAGCTTCGGATCGGGAGTCTTGAGTCTTGAGTCCCTTGTTTGTGTCGCCGTCTTGACGTCGTCGGCGTCAGTCTGACATGCTTGACCATAGTCACAGGCTTCGGCGCCCCGATCTTTGGATCGACACCCTTTTGAGACCCCGAAGGGTCGATGACACTTCATTTTTATTGGATCTGATGAATCTGAAGGCGTCGATCCAAGGACTGTCTTTAGCAGTTTTGGTTTCGATTGTCTGTTTCGGTTTCGATTTCACCATCGACCGTGGTTGATCGACCGATGGCTCCTTAGATATATTCTTAGCCGGGCCTTGACGCGGGGCTATAGAATGTTGTTGAAGATCTTGGCTAAGGCCTTCCGGCGATACCTCGACCTGAGCCTTTGAAAGTTCAGTGTCATGATCGGCCCCCGCAACTACGGGTGGGCCTTGCTCATCGCTCGAGTCGTCACCGACGGCTCCGATGGCTTGTGCGTCGTCCCCTACCTCGACGACGTCTTCATCATAGACGTAGTCTTCTTCTTAAGTCTTCATCATAATTCGAGTTCTGCTCCAAAGCAGGATCCAACTGTTGTTCTGGATCCTCCTCTTCGAGGCCCTCGTCATCTTCAGCCTTGAAGATGTTCTCCGGGTCGGGTGCTGTTCTCTGCGCAGACTGCCTCGCGGCGCGTCGAAGCCTAAGTGTCTTTTTTGACCTGAACCGAGAACAGGTCATGCAGCTGGCCTCGTCGTGGTCTGGAGATAGGCATTTATTGCACACCGGGTGCACATCGATGTGAGGGTATTTTGAGTTGCAAACTGGGCATTGTTTGAACTGGCTCCGTTCCATCGATCATTGATGGGGCCTCTGGTGTCGAAAAAGCCACGCGGCATTCGACGTCCAGCTCAAAGAACTGGAACGAGTACGCGGCACCGAACGAAAAGACAATACAGACCCCCCAAAGGCCTTTTGGCCTTGTGAAAAAGTTTATCGATTCCGAACTTGAGTCAAGAAAGTACATCCGAACCCAATGGCGGAAAAAAACAATCTGAGGATGGAGAGGATGCCCATGCGCACTGTAGTCCAGGGGAGGAGCCACCTATCTCGTGATATTTATTTATTTAGAAAGTTTTATATAGCGCAAAAAAGATCTTTGCAGATATCAGAGCGCTTTACATATACAGGGGGTAAGGAAACAGGAAACATGGCAGTGATTAACAAACTTTTGAGCAAAGAATAGTGTAGGTAAAAAGTGAAAAGCAAAATAGGTTGGGTACATGGGGCAGCATAATGATGGACTAAAACCAGTGATACATCTCGACAATCAGACAAAACAATAGTGCAGATAGGTGTAGTCTCTCAAATAGATCCAAAGTACAAGTTCAGGTGAATTTAGTCATGAGGATAGCTTTTACTTCTTTTTTAAAGAATGCAGAGAAGGAGATAAGTCTGGTTTCAGGAGGGAGTGAGTTCCAGATCCTGGGTGCCATTCCTGAAAAAGAGCGTTTATATGTTTTTTCCTTCCGGAATCTACGAGGTTTAAGGAGAAGATTCTTTGTGCTTCTAGTGGTTCTTGCGCCGCCAGAAATTGTCAGTTTGAGTGAGGTAGCCGGGTGAGTTGTGGTGTACATCTCTGTGCAAATGTTTTCTTATCTGCGCACTCCCTGATTTGATATCAATATTGCTCAAAAATTTTTTGTGTACAATTTACAAAAGATAGGTGTGCTGCTTGGTGATAGGGCAGCCAGCCCAAAGTAACAAAAGAACCTCCGGTGGAAAACTCCACTAGTATACCAAGCGCGCTCCCAAGTACTAAAAGTATGACAATTATCAACAATTGACGCCTGAATATTACAATTAATCACACAACGAGAAAGGTTTCTTCTTCAAAGACCAAGAATTTTTATATAATCATTTACTTGTAAATCTCATTTTCCAACAAGTCAGTGATAGATTCAATTAATGCAAAGTTAATGAAAAAAATGACAAAAATAACTCAACAACACTAGAATGCTGTGTTTCTACAATTAACACTCTGCAGAAAAATATTCTGATACATTAGAGAACATAGTTGAGAAGTAGGCCCAATGCATTTCGGGGGGATTCCCTTCTTCAGGGGCACTGCAAAAATAAAACAATGTATAAGTCATTCATATTTACATTTTTTTGATAAACCTAAGGGTACAAGAGTGAATTATTTACGATGCGGAGGCAGTTCATGGCAACCAGCTGATAATACATGAATAAATATAAACGTACAAATTGCAACATCATGTTGTATAACATATGCACTATAAACATCTTATCCAGGTCAACGGAGAAACCCCAATTGCTAAAGAAAAAGTGCGAAGACTGTATTGCAGTGACTAGATACAGACACTGTAATAAACAAGGTTATTCTGTACAAGTGGCAACATTCCTAATGAAAACGTCATGTTATTATAAGTGTGAATATAAAATGACTCATATACTCACATCTCAACTATTCTGAGTCACATAGTGGATTAGGGGATGTTTCTACCATATGGAAATTTCGAATACGATCCTATAAACTGAGGACAGAAAACAACAAAATGTATGTTTATCAACCACTTGTTATCTAGGTAATCACTGACCAACCAGGTCTTCTATTCATATAGATCACAACTTACTTGATGTCATTGCAAACTGTGGCTGATAAATAATTGGATTCCGCGAGGGTAGTCAATGCTGGATGTAATCTAAAGTATGTGAGCACCTAGTCCGTCTGTACTGAGCGGCTTTCAACCATTGCGAAGAATTCTCGATACTCTCTTTGTCTGTAGTGCAATAAGCAAAGAGAAATAAGACTCCCCTTTATTTATTGGAAATTGCAGAAGACACTCTTAAGTAAAAAACTAAAAATCATTCTGAAACATCTACACGGTGAAGTTCTAATACTCGCATGTTAACGCCATCATTTTTGGCTTCCAAATGGCAAGACAAGCTGAACCGATCATTTAAAATCTTCCCTAGATGTCAAAACTCTTGGCATTAATGTAAGAGCAAGTTAATTTAAACAGCCTAATGCCGCGCATCGTTTCCCCTTACCGAAACTGGTAGACTGTTAATCTTCATGTTAAATCGCGCTTGGCTAGTTACGTAATAGAACGCTAGGTAAAACCGTGCATTTCTAAACGTCAAATGCGCACTTGTAACCGTTTGCCTGCCAAACCAATGCACATCGTTTCCCCTCGGCAAAACCGATTTGCTGTTACTCTTCACGTTATAGTGATTGGCATGATTCCGTAATGCAGCGCTTTGTAACGTACACATCTAAACACCGTGTTCATGCTCGCTAACCAATTAAGCTCTGCTTTTCATATGTTCACACTCACCCCAGTAGTGCACTTCCTCACCAAATTACCAATAAGCTTCTCTCTTTAAATCTGAAAAGAGTAAGCGAGTCTATTTTAAACAAGTTAAAATCTGCTAACTCGAAACTAACAATGCCACCGCCAACTGAAACTCACCTTAACTTTTAACAGTTCCCGGTCGTCCTCTCACGCACTCCACCATAGATTAACCTGTTAATGGTGTGCTACATTGTTATATACCCGAGAAAATTAGAAACCGAAATGAGACTACATTGTAGCATTCATTACTGAGCGCCCTTGTGACTACCATCGACAGAGCAAAAGGACTAAGTTATGTTCGGCCATCTTAGAGTGGTGCAGAGAAGCAAATGCGTCCTACACTGTTACCTCCACTTAATGTGTTGCATTGATATGAACCCTCGTTCTCACTCTAAATAAAGTGAAGAAACGGACAGTTAATCATTCATCTAAACAGATAAACAGTAGGAAGCACCCAACTGTGTAGCGACCCTGTGAACTAAAATAACCGAAACGCTGAGATTGTATAATCTCTCACACTGATATATCATGTGGTACAATCGCAAAGCTTGAAATTTCCATCCATGTTTAGATATAGCTAGATGTAGTATCTATCTCATCTGCTACTGCGAGTGATGCAAAAACTAGACTAAATAAGATTCACCGACGCGGAACACAATTGGTCCACTGTGTGTGACTACATAATATTAGTGTGCCGAAAGTGCATAGAACGCTTGGTTTTTCCTATATATATCTGTCCTGAACGAAATTGTTAAATAAATGAAGTAGATTGGGATGCTATTCGGATAAAAAGTAAACCAGCTGCTATCAAAACAAGGGAGATACTGGGAATCATAAATGTGACCTCCAATAAGCCAAGTCTGTGTGATTCCTTCAAATAGCGTGAAGCCTGGATAAGAGTTCATGAAGTGAAAACAAAACAAGTCACCATGTAAATTATTAATTGCTTGAAACCAAATGTCGTTTAAACATATGAATTGTTGGATGTTGCTTAACAATAGTACAAAATTGCTTAAACAATTATAATAACGACATTTGAATTATTTGATTTGTTCAGAACAATTTACATAGCAGGTAGGCTAATTGACCTGTGTAGCATCATTTCCTCAGTGCAATTAACAAAGCAGGTAGCTATGTAAATCCAACTATAAAAAGCATTGCAATTCAATCCTGTCATTGAGCCCACTAGGGACCATAGTTTGCAAGAATTTTGTCCACCAGGCCTCCCTCTGAGCTAGATGTATGGAATGATTGTAATCTTGTTTGGCTGTGACTATTTCTAGAATTGTAAACCTGAGCTGTGCATTGGTATGTTGATGTTCTAACCAATGTGTAGCAAAGAAGGACTTTGTGGACTTTGTTCTGAATGTACTCTTATGTTCTGAGATGCGTATTTTAAGTTTTCTTGAGGTTTTGCCTACATAAAGTAGACCGCATGGGCATCTGATGGTGTAAATTACATTCATGCTGTTGCAGTCCCCATTGTATTTTAATGAAATGCTTTTACCCGATTGTGGGTGATGGATGGTATTCCCTGTTATTACATTGTTGCAATGTACACAGTTATAGCATTTGCGCATTCCATTAAATGAAAGTTGACCTTCAGGAACTGTGGTTTTCAAAATTTCCTTGAAATTCTTGCTTCTTGTGTACGCAAATAGAGGCTCTTCATCGAATAATCCCTTAAAGTCAGGCTCATGTCTCAGTAGTTCCCATCTGGATTTTATAATGTGTTTGATTGCCTGAGATCTCGATGAATATTTAGACACGAACACATGTCTGTTTGTCTTCTCTTTGGATTTAGTTGTAAGCAACTCCTCACGGGGTTTAGTTTCAGTCTTACTCATAGCCATCTCTAAGACCTCTACAGGGTAACCTCTTTGTTTGAATCTCTCTAATTGCTGATCTAAGGCTGCTTGTAGATCTGTGGAGTTGGAAGTGATCCTTTTGACTCTTAACAATTGAGAGTATGGAAGATTATTCTGAGGACATGCATATCTACAAGCAGGAAGCTTGGGCTTCAAATTTAGCCTTCTACATCAGGTTTATAGACGACATATTTCTTGTCTGGAAAAGCTCACGAGACTTATTAGAACATTTGATTGCTGAACTGAATAACAAGCATGCAAGGATCAAATTCACGCACGAGATAAGTCAGCAACAAATTCACTACCTGGACGTTCAGATAACTCAAAGAGCTAACAGATTGGAAACATCAGTATACACAAAACCCACTGATAGAAACAATCTATTGCTATACTCAAGCTTCCACCCCCCTTCATTAAAGAATAATCTTCCATACTCTCAATTGTTAAGAGTCAAAAGGATCACTTCCAACTCCACAGATCTACAAGCAGCCTTAGATCAGCAATTAGAGAGATTCAAACAAAGAGGTTACCCTGTAGAGGTCTTAGAGATGGCTATGAGTAAGACTGAAACTAAACCCCGTGAGGAGTTGCTTACAACTAAATCCAAAGAGAAGACAAACAGACATGTGTTCGTGTCTAAATATTCATCGAGATCTCAGGCAATCAAACACATTATAAAATCCAGATGGGAACTACTGAGACATGAGCCTGACTTTAAGGGATTATTCGATGAAGAGCCTCTATTTGCGTACACAAGAAGCAAGAATTTCAAGGAAATTTTGAAAACCACAGTTCCTGAAGGTCAACTTTCATTTAATGGAATGCGCAAATGCTATAACTGTGTACATTGCAACAATGTAATAACAGGGAATACCATCCATCACCCACAATCGGGTAAAAGCATTTCATTAAAATACAATGGGGACTGCAACAGCATGAATGTAATTTACACCATCAGATGCCCATGCGGTCTACTTTATGTAGGCAAAACCTCAAGAAAACTTAAAATACGCATCTCAGAACATAAGAGTACATTCAGAACAAAGTCCACAAAGTCCTTCTTTGCTACACATTGGTTAGAACATCAACATACCAATGCACAGCTCAGGTTTACAATTCTAGAAATAGTCACAGCCAAACAAGATTACAATCATTCCATACATCTAGCTCAGAGGGAGGCCTGGTGGACAAAATTCTTGCAAACTATGGTCCCTAGTGGGCTCAATGACAGGATTGAATTGCAATGCTTTTTATAGTTGGATTTACATAGCTACCTGCTTTGTTAATTGCACTGAGGAAATGATGCTACACAGGTCAATTAGCCTACCTGCTATGTAAATTGTTCTGAACAAATCAAATAATTCAAATGTCGTTATTATAATTGTTTAAGCAATTTTGTACTATTGTTAAGCAACATCCAACAATTCATATGTTTAAACGACATTTGGTTTCAAGCAATTAATAATTTACATGGTGACTTGTTTTGTTTTGTTTTCACTTCATGAACTCTTATCCAGGCTTCACGCTATTTGAAGGAATCACACAGACTTGGCTTATTGGAGGTCACATTTATGATTCCCAGTATCTCCCTTGTTTTGATAGCAGCTGGTTTACTTTTTATCCGAATAGCATCCCAATCTACTTCATTTATTTAACAATTTCGTTCAGGACAGATATATATAGGAAAAACCAAGCGTTCTATGCACTTTCGGCACACTAATATTATGTAGTCACACACAGTGGACCAATTGTGTTCCGCGTCGGTGAATCTTATTTAGTCTAGTTTTTGCATCACTCGCAGTAGCAGATGAGATAGATACTACATCTAGCTATATCTAAACATGGATGGAAATTTCAAGCTTTGCGATTGTACCACATGATATATCAGTGTGAGAGATTATACAATCTCAGCGTTTCGGTTATTTTAGTTCACAGGGTCGCTACACAGTTGGGTGCTTCCTACTGTTTATCTGTTTAGATGAATGATTAACTGTCCGTTTCTTCACTTTATTTAGAGTGAGAACGAGGGTTCATATCAATGCAACACATTAAGTGGAGGTAACAGTGTAGGACGCATTTGCTTCTCTGCACCACTCTAAGATGGCCGAACATAACTTAGTCCTTTTGCTCTGTCGATGGTAGTCACAAGGGCGCTCAGTAATGAATGCTACAATGTAGTCTCATTTCGGTTTCTAATTTTCTCGGGTATATAACAATGTAGCACACCATTAACAGGTTAATCTATGGTGGAGTGCGTGAGAGGACGACCGGGAACTGTTAAAAGTTAAGGTGAGTTGCAGTTGGCGGTGGCATTGTTAGTTTCGAGTTAGCAGATTTTAACTTGTTTAAAATAGACTCGCTTACTCTTTTCAGATTTAAAGAGAGAAGCTTATTGGTAATTTGGTGAGGAAGTGCACTACTGGGGTGAGTGTGAACATATGAAAAGCAGAGCTTAATTGGTTAGCGAGCATGAACACGGTGTTTAGATGTGTACGTTACAAAGCGCTGCATTACGGAATCATGCCAATCACTATAACGTGAAGAGTAACAGCAAATCGGTTTTGCCGAGGGGAAACGATGTGCATTGGTTTGGCAGGCAAACGGTTACAAGTGCGCATTTGACGTTTAGAAATGCACGGTTTTACCTAGCGTTCTATTACGTAACTAGCCAAGCGCGATTTAACGTGAAGATTAACAGTCTACCAGTTTCGGTAAGGGGAAACGATGCGCGGCATTAGGCTGTTTAAATTAACTTGCTCTTACATTAATGCCAAGAGTTTTGACATCTAGGGAAGATTTTAAATGATCGGTTCAGCTTGTCTTGCCATTTGGAAGCCAAAAATGATGGCGTTAACATGCGAGTATTAGAACTTCACCGTGTAGATGTTTCAGAATGATTTTTAGTTTTTTACTTAAGAGTGTCATCTGCAATTTCCAATAAATAAAGGGGAGTCTTATTTCTCTTTGCTTATTGCACTACAGACAAAGAGAGTATCGAGAATTCTTCGCAATGGTTGAAAGCCGCTCAGTACAGACGGACTAGGTGCTCACATACTTTAGATTACATCCAGCATTGACTACCCTCGCAGAATCCAATTATTTATCAGCCACAGTTTGCAATGACATCAAGTAAGTTGTGATCTATATGAATAGAAGACCTGGTTGGTCAGTGATTACCTAGATAACAAGTGGTTGATAAACATACATTTTGTTGTTTTCTGTCCTCAGTTTATAGGATCGTATTCGAAATTTCCATATGGTAGAAACATAACCTAATCCACTATGTGACTCAGAATAGTTGAGATGTGAGTATATGAGTCATTTTATATTCACACTTATAATAACATGACGTTTTCATTAGGAATGTTGCCACTTGTACAGAATAACCTTGTTTATTACAGTGTCTGTATCTAGTCACTGCAATACAGTCTTCGCACTTTTTCTTTAGCAATTGGGGTTTCTCCGTTGACCTGGATAAGATGTTTATAGTGCATATGTTATACAGCATGATGTTGCAATTTGTACGTTTATATTTATTCATGTATTATCAGCTGGTTGCCATGAACTGCCTCCGCATCGTAAATAATTCACTCTTGTACCCTTAGGTTTATCAAAAAAATGTAAATATGAATGACTTATACATTGTTTTATTTTTGCAGTGCCCCTGAAGAAGGGAATCCCCCCGAAATGCATTGGGCCTACTTCTCAACTATGTTCTCTAATGTATCAGAATATTTTTCTGCAGAGTGTTAATTGTAGAAACACAGCATTCTAGTGTTGTTGAGTTATTTTTGTCATTTTTTTCATTAACTTTGCATTAATTGAATCTATCACTGACTTGTTGGAAAATGAGATTTACAAGTAAATGATTATATAAAAATTCTTGGTCTTTGAAGAAGAAACCTTTCTCGTTGTGTGATTAATTGTAATATTCAGGCGTCAATTGTTGATAATTGTCATACTTTTAATACTTGGGAGCGCGCTTGGTATACTAGTGGAGTTTTCCACCGGAGGTTCTTTTGTACATCTCTGTGCGTCATGCAGGCAATTTTCAAATGTATTCTGGCTTCAAAAGGCAACCAGTTCAGGGATTTTAAGTCAGGGGAAATATGAGAGTGTTTTTTTGATCCAGTGATGAGTCTTGCTGCAGCGTTCAAAGAGGCTCTCAGGGGTGCAGTTGTAGATAGAGGGAGTCCGCAAAGGGCGACGCTACCGTAGTCTAAGCGAGGAATGACTAGGGCTTGTAATGCAGTTTGGAAGTCCTTGGCAGGGAGGAAGGGTTTAAGTTTCCTTAGAGTATTGACTTGGTAATTAGCTCCCTTAGTTGCCTTGCTGATGTGCTGCTGCATGTTGAGATTGGTGTCAAGTGTAATACCTAAGGATTTCGCCGAGTCCACGATGGTAGGTTGGACATTGAGTGCAGTTAGGTGCTTAAGCAAAGTTTGAGTGGTGGAGATTTTTTTGCTGGAGGTGAGATCAGTAGGAACTCAGTTTTCGGAGCATTGAGTTTGAGGTGATTATCGGCAAGCCATTATTGGGTGTTTCTGAGCGTTGAGTTCAGAAGTTTGATGGCGTTGGGAGATTGTAATTTGAGATATTGTTGGGTGTCGTCGGCGTACATGTAAAACTGTCCATTAGATGCTTGTAGCAAGGTGGTGAGAGGTTCCATGACCAGATTGAACAATGTTGGGGATAAAGATGATCCTTGTGGGACGCCTAAGGTTACAGGCAATGGTGGGGACATCAAGTTGTTGCTCTTGAATTTCTGAGCCCTGTTACGCAGAAAGGAGGTGAACCATTTGAGAACACTCCCCGATAGACCCATTCTGGTGTTCAGCAGCTCGAGTAAGTTCTCGTCTTTGACAGTGTCAAATGCGAAGGAGAGATCAAGAAGGATGAGGAGGCAGGTATCGTTTTGATCTAGGATTTGGAGTGAGTCATTGATTATGTGTGTCATAGCAGTTTCAGTACTGTGCCCTGCTCGAAAGCCAGATTGATGAGGGTTGAGAAGGTCAAACTGATCAATGTGTTTTGTCAATTGAAGTTGTACGCATTTTTCCAACAGTTTTGCAAGTGTGGGAATATTGGTTATAGGACGGTAAATGTTTAGGTCGGTAGGGTCAGCTGTTGGTTTCTTGAGTATGGGTGTAACTTGTCCAATTTTGAGTGAGTCCGGAGGAGTCCAGGACAACAATGTGCAATCATCCGGACCCAACAATAGGCGGCGATCTATGCACAGATATGAATTCAGCAGCCCACATGCCTCGAACGTGTAGTTTTTCGTGCGGAACTACTGACCGTTTTAATAATGTGGTTTACCACGGTTGTCTGGCCCAAGTTGGTGCAACTAGAATGAGAGTCAGTGAGTGTTGCTGTAGCTTGTGCACCACCAGTGGGAGAGGCGGAAAAGCGTATGCAAATTTGCCTGACCAATTCATCCATATCGCATTGCCTTTGGACAATGGGTGTGGATATCTGGCGGCGAAGCTTGGGCATTTGGGGTTTGTGTGTAGCGAAGAGATCTATCTCTGGTTGTCCCCACATTTGAAAAAAATGGTTGATGAACTTGTGGATGAGGTTCCCACTTGTGAATCTGCTGTGTTTGACGGGTTAACAGATCGGCTAGGTTGTCTGGACTCCCGGGACATGTTGGGCTAGGAGAAAAATGTTGTGAGGTATAGCCCATCTCCATATGCTTTGTGCTAGTTGAGCGAGATGCAGAGAATGTGTCCCTCCTTGTTTTTGTATGTAGTACATGGCTGTGATGTTGTCCGTGCGAACTAGGACAGCCTTGCCTTATATTTGCTTCTGGAATGCCTTCAGGGCTAGGAATATGGCTAGTAACCCCAGCTGGTTGATTTGGAGTAACTTCTGTTGATGAGTCCACTTGACCCTGCATGGTGTGATGTAATAGATAAGCTCCCCAGCCGGCGAGCGAGGAGTCAGCTGTCAAGAAAATCTGTGAAACTGGCTCTAGGAACAGTCGCCCTTTGGAAAGGTTTTTGGAGTTCCACCACTGCAGAGAGCGAGGAGTGCGACAGTCTACCAACAACAGATCTGTTGGCTTACCTTGAGCCTGGTTCCACTGGCGTGCTAGGCACTCTTGGAGAGGACGCATCTTGAGTCTTGCGTGAGGCACTATGAATATGCAAGAGGCCTTCATCCCTATGAGCTGCATGAACACAAGCTGGAAGAGTGTTTAGGCTGAAATTTGGTTATGAGGGTTTGCATGCTTGCTATCCTGACTGGACTGGGATAAGAGTGCTCTTTAGGTGTTTATTGTGGCAGCCAGGTACTGTTGTATGTGAGACTTTGCGTGGTTTATTGTAAACCCCAAGTTGTTGAGTAGTTGAAAAGTGGCGTGGGTGTGATGTAAACACTGACTGTATGAGCTGGCTTTTGTAAGCCAGTTGTCCAATAATGGGAACAAGAGAATGTGTCTTCTTCGATTAGCTGCAACTACCGCCAGGCACTTGGTGAATACCCGGGGAACTGTGGTGACTCCGTAAGGAGTACTTTGGTGTTGACCGTCCACTACGAACCCAAGATATTTCCATGAGATGTGTGAATGGGAATATGGAAGTAGGCGTCCTTGAGATCTAGAGTGGCAAGGAAGTCGCCTCGTGAAAGAAGAGGAAGGACCTGCTGAAGTGTGACCATGTGGAAATGGTCTGAGTGTATGTACAGTTTTAGGGGTCTGAGGTCTAGAATAGGTGTCTTGCTGGTGCAGGGGAACTGGTTCTATCGCACTCTTTTGTAGGAGGGAGAGGACTTCCTGCTTGAGCAGTGAAATGTTCCAACAGCATTGGGCGCTGTTTGGGTGGTATGTTTGGGGGGGTAGAGGTAAATTCCAGACAGTAACCGGATTGAACGATTTGTCTCACCCATCTGTGGTGATGTTGCTCCAGACAGGAACGAACTGTGGTATTCTTCCCCTGACCGGAGTGGAATGGTCCGGGGGAGCTGAGGGAAGTCATTGGGTAGGGGTGGAGGCAGATCAGGTATTGTTGGTCTTGCCTCCAACTTTGTTATTGTTGCCTCTGCAGCCTCTCCTCTGGTAACCTCTGGTGAATGTAGACTGGGTGGGAGCCTTGTAAGAGGTGGAGGGGTTGTCAGAGGATTAGCCTCTGGAGGTGCCTTTGTATAAGGGGCAACGAAAAGAACATCTGGGAGCATGCGATTGCAAGGCTCCCATTGATTTAGCCGTGTCCGTCTTTTTTCATCTTTTCAAGTGATGAATCTACATTAGGTCCAAATAAGTGCTCCTGATCGAATAACTGGTTTAAGATGGAACTTTGTAATTCAGGTTTAATACCTGAAATGCGTAGCCAAGCGTGTCTAGGCAAAAGGTCACTTGTGTTGACAGCTTTGGAGGCGGTATCTGCTATGTCCAGAGCACAAGAAATGGTGCTGTTCATGATTATTTTTCCCTCCTGTATGAGGTCATTGGCCCTATTTTTATATTTTTCTGGGAGGTGCTGCAATAGTGTCTTCGTAACGTGCCGTATCGTGCCTGGCTGACAGAGCTTGAGTGTTGGCGATATGCCATATGTTAGCTGCGTGTGACGCTATTCTTTTGGCAGAGGCGTCCAAGAGTTTGGACTCTTTATCGGTGGGTGGAGCGACCCCCGATGTCGGAGAGTTGGTCCTTTTTCCTACCATTGGAGACTACTAGGGAATCTAAAAAGGTACTGTGAGAAGGTGGCCTGATATGCAGTGGTCACTATTCTAGTGCCCACTATGTATCAGTCCAGCAACCCTTATTGATGATTGGTTGTAAGTCAACCTTATAGACCAGCTATCCTAGTAGCATGGATACGAGCAGTCTAAGGCTAAAGACTCGAGAGGGCGTGTTAAGCCAGCTGTTTACCACACATATACCCCTTGAATACCCAGTGAAAGGACACCACACAAGTGTTATGAAAATAAACAGTTATTTATTAAAAGATCACAACAGCCCTGTACTCTTTATGAGGACAGGGTACTAAGCACAAACCAAAACTCTTACAAAAATACTTAAGTTAGCACAGTATATACAAATGCCCGAGGGGCACGGAAAACCATATACTCTGAAAGTGGAATGCGAAATTCCTAGCAGGTAAGTACAGTACTAATAGCTTTTGGAATCGCTAGGACTTGACTAGGGAATCGTTAGATTATGTCTAGGAGGCCTAGGGGACTCGGGTGCAGTGTGTGCACTCTCACGCGAGATGCGGGACAAAAGTCTATGGTAGCTAGGAATTAGAAAGTTAGTGTTCTCGGGCGAACCCGACCTGGTAGGGAGAAAACGAAAGTAGATTCTGACCCTTGGATAGTGAGGCTATGCTGGGGCACCGAAATGCCGAAGTTACCTAGCCCAGGGGCTGCAGCTGCATAGGTCTGAAAAGACGTCGGGAATCCTCGTAGACGGACCAGGAGCCGGAAGAAAAGATGCTGGCCGGTGACCAGTGAAGAAAGTTCAGTTGGATCCAAGCCTGGATCTCGAAGATAGATGACACCTGAAAGCAGAGGGGACCAAGTTCGAGACTACTAGCCAGTAGTCAGTGGGCACCAGGAGGGTACCGGATGGTAGCCACCTCGACTAGGTGAGTGGGTGACGCTTGACTCGAAGATCTCACGGACCAGGAGGCGTTGTCGGCGACCAGGATGGAGGATCGAGCTGTCCCACGAAGGTAGAAGCTGTCGGCGTCGCTGGACCCAGGATTGGGCAACAAAGCCTTGGCAAATTCAAGCCCACGCGGTGGACCTAAAATGGCGTCTGGAGTGGACCAGGAGGGTCCGGGGTGCCTCTCTTGAAGAAGGAAGCAAAGGCCAGCCTGGAGCAACCAGACCAGCAGTCGTGAAGTCGTTGGGCGTCGTTCAGAGGGCCACAAGCCAGCCGGCTAGTAGCCAAACAACGCGGTGCACAGCAAACAGCAAAAGGGCCCCACGCAGATCGTGGAGATGCAGGGGGGCTGATCTTGGGTGCTGGAGCTGCGCAGGGTCGGGGCTTCTCGGACCCCAAAGCACTCACCAGTGGAGGACACGGTGGGCTTGCAGTAAAGATGTCGTGCAGTCTTGGCGATCGTCGGTCCCTTAAGGTCTCGTCGCACTCACGGTTCTCAGCTTGGCTGTAGAGGTGAGTAGAGGTCAGAGGTGCCAGGGAAGCCGGGTCTCGTCGAGCTGGGTCGTCGGATTCGTGATGAAGGACTTGCAGCAGACCGCAGTGTTCTTTAGGATGGTGCCCGCTTGATGCAGGGTGACTACTCCTTAGCCACAAGGGAGAATCTTGAAGAAGAAATCGTGAAGTCCTTTCGAAGAAAGTGGTATCTTGATTCCAAAGATGATCTAATCTGAACAGGGGGCCCGCTCCTATCTTTATACTAAAAAAGGGGGCTGACCCGGTGACTAGGTCCTGCCTATGGGTGGGACCAGGAGGGGGGTGGTTACACCCCTCTCCCCTGCCGGACTTCCCCAGGCCAGGGGCTGGTGTGCCCCTGGAACTGGTTCTGACTGGCCTATGCGTAGTGAGCACCGGGGTGCCACTCAGCAGTCACCTTCCTGAAAAGCCCTGCCTACCCAGGATACACAAAACCATGTCTGGGACGGTGCTAGCACCGCCCCTGACAGGAAACCCTTTGTCCAGGCTCCCCTCACTGGGAGGACTCCCAGCTGCAGGGGGTCAGACTCGTGTCTGTGGTGGCAGCATCCATTTTGTGGAGCTGAGGCTTTGCTTAACTTTAACCGGGGTTCACAGTTACATACATGTCGTGTCCCTCTAGAAGGGTGGAATGCTAACCCCGTCGCCAGAATTGGCGAGGGGTTAGTATTCCAATTCGTATGACACCTTACTCGACATGTTTTGATAAAGCAATACCAAAGTTAGCATTTAACCGCGAGGATTATAATGCACTTAAGAGTATATGGTATGCGATATCCTGGAACAGCTATTAGGACTTGATTCCGCAAGCTGCAGACAGGCTCAGCTCATGCCAGAGCACCATCTCACACGATTCCAAGCACTCTGCCTTCAGGATTGTCAAGGCCTGCCATAGGAGTGACTGATAGGAATCTGTGTGTCCATTTTAGGGTTAGATATAGGTATACTATATCTACAGCAAAGGGTGATTACACGACTTTGCCCCAGCTGTCATGCAGCCAGTTGTGTCAAATTTAGGAGGCCAGCCAGGGGTGGCATAATACATGCTGCAGCCCCTGGCAGCCCTGGGTACACCCATGCCCTGAGTTACAGGGTCTGATAGGGTGGCCCAGTACCAATTGGAAATGTACCTAGGGTACATGGAATCCATTTTAAAGAGAGAGCAGTAGGCCTGGGGTCCTGATTGGCAGGGTCCCAGGTCGACTATGTCCAAAACCAGCTAAAACACAGGGCAAAAAGTTGGGGGCAACCATAGTCAGGATGTACCTTCCTACACAACCCCCCCCCAAACGAAAGGAGATAAGGCTATCCTTGTCCAGGTAGGCCTCTATTACCTAAGTGGCCATATAAGGAAGGACCAGCTCTGGCTTGGTTTCCCCCTGTGTCATGGTCCACTAGGCAACCCCTCACCCTAAGGGTATCTGAGGGTCTCCACCATAGGGAATCTCTGTTTCTGGTGTGTCTTGGGAAAGCAAAAGGCTGATGCTGGGATGGAGTACTGAAGTGAGGCTCCTCTACCTTTGGGCTCAACTTCCTCCAATCACCATCCATCATATGTGCCTTTCTTTCTTTAGCTGAGATGCACTGAGCTCTCAGGGTCAGCCTCTGGCTACCTAAAGCTGGAGGCTGAGTCCCTCTGTTTGGCTTACTGGAGGGACAGGTCAGGTCTGGGGTTTTTAGGCCCCATGTTTGGCTGTGCCCAACAGTGTCCAGCTGTGGGAGTTCCCTAACTACTTTTAAGGGGGATCCCTCAGGAGTCTGTTCTATTTTCACTTGGCTAGGTTTACCAGCTTCAGTGATCCTAATCTGCTGATTAAGGGGTTCTTTTGGACAGGGGGCCCTTTGGGGTCCACCACTGGCCTCCCTGACCTCTTCAGCCCTGGGCTGACTAAGGCAGGGTAGAGAGGTGCAGTTTACCTGCTCCAGACTGGGTCCCACCTGGGAAGGGTCCACTACCATCAGGGGCTCTGCCAGGCTAGGCCTGACTACCTCTGGGGCAGTTCCTTCAACAGGGGTAGAGTCAGTTCCCTGAGGAGGCTGGCTCTCACCTAGTGTCTGGGAGGGGGAAGACTCTTCTTCCTCCTCAATGCTCTCTGTTTGAGTGGAGTGATCCATTGTTTCAGGCTTCACAACCTCACTATCTGTCTGAGTAGAGGCTGAGACCATTTCAACCTTGCCAACCTTTTCAGGAGGGCACTCAGTCTGTGTTTGGGCTGTGACTGTCACAGCCCTCCTATCCTGTTTTGAAAAGTCTGTCTGAGCCTGGGCAGTGGCTACCACTGCCCTTCCAACCTTTTCAGGGAGGAATGGTGCTTGGACTGGGGCTGTAGCTATTACTGCCCCACTAACCTGTCTGGATAGGCCTATCATTCTGGAATGTGTTTCTTGTTCCACCTCAGCCCATGCTGAGAGTTCCAGGTCATTCCCCAGTAAGCAATCTACAGGTAGGTTATCTGTCACTGCCACTCTCATGGGCCCTGTGACATTACCCCAACTGAGCTTGACTACTGCCATGGGATGCCTTCTCTTCACTCCATGAATGTCTGTCACCTGATAAGTAAAACCAGGGGTCAGTTGAGCAGAGGGGACCAGATGGTCACTCACCATAGTGAGGCTGGCCCCTGTGTCTCTGAATGCCTCAACTTTCTGACCATTCACTAAAACTTCTTGTCTATACTTTCCCAAAATGTGGGGTCCAGTAGTGAAGTTGGCAAACCCCATGCCAGTCTCACAGACAAGAGTGTGGTCAGGGAACCTGGCTAGGCCATAGTCCTCCTGATTGCCCAAAGTAATGCCCACCACATTCTTGGGGGCACTCCCACCACCTGGGGGATTACCACTAGTGGTAACAGGAGGTTTAGGAGTATTACCTGGGGGTATGTTTCCCTTATTACCATTTTTAGGGCAACTGACATCACTTTTGTAATGACCCACCTGTTTACAGGTATGGCAATAAGGTTTCTTTTGTTCTGAAGGAGTGTTCTGGGACCCACCACCCTTGTTGGAGTTTTGGGGCCCTTGGGAAGTCTTCTCTGAGGATTTATCCCCACCCTTCTCTTGAGGCTTGGTTGATTCCTTTTTCTGGTCACCACCCTGGTTTTTAGGCCTAACCCTGGTTCTGACCCATTTGTCTGCCCTCTTACCCAATTCCTGTGGAGAGGTCAGATCAGAGTCTACCAGGTGCTGATGTAATAACTGGTTCTGACAATTATTTAAGATTTGCTCCCTCATAATTAGATTATACAATCCTTTAAAATCAGTAACCTTACTACCCAGTAGCCAGCCTTCAAAAGCCTTAGTGGCACAATCAACAAAGTCAGTCCAATCTTGAGACTGAGTTTTCTGGGTGTCTCTGAACAGCATCCTGTATTGTTCAGTGGTTAAACCAAACCCATCAACCAGTGTATTCTTCAAGATTTGGTAATTGTTAGCATCCTCCACCCTTGTGGTGAGGAGCTTATCTCTACCTTTACCATCAAAGGAGAGCCACAAGATAGCTGCCCACTGACTTTGGGGAACACCCTGCACAGTGCAGGCTCTCTCCAAAGCAGTAATCCATTTGTGGATGTCATCCCCTTCTTTAAAGGGGGGCACTATCTTATTCAGGTGCTTTTTATCAAAACTCCTTTCCCTATTGCTAGGATTATTGCTGCCACCAGTGGGGACTGCCCCACTCAATTGTTGCTCTCTAGCAAAGGCAAGCCTTTCTTTGGCCAGGGCAAGTTCTTCCCTTTCAATCCTCAGATTGGCTGCCTTTTCCTTTGCCTCATACACTCTCCTCTGGGGAGATGTCATTCCCCTTTGAGAGGAACGTTGAGAGCCATTGGTATGAAGGGATCTGTTAGAGCCTCTAGATAGAGACCTAACTCGTCCATTCCCAATGTTAAGCTGACCTGAGAGTGGCCCCAGGGCTCCCCTAGAGTCCCTCTCATGTCTGCTTAAGTTGGTCCGGGTTAGTCTACTGACCTCTACCTGTCCCTTATCTGCCTCATCCCCTGATAACTCATCCTCATCCTCAGCAACATCTGCCTCAAGGAGGGGATGGATATCAAAGGGACCCTGTAAGGAGGGCAAACTTCCATCTGGATTAGAAGGGTCTGGGTTACCAGCCCTACTGGCATCATAAGCCTCTAAGAGACCAATCAGAAAGGAAGTGGTGGGGTTAGACCCCTGTTTTAGTTTCCTGAGAGTACACACTTGTCTCATCTCATGGAAGCTAAGAGCAGTATATTTTGAAGGGATGACCTGTGGAGGGTCAACTGACACAAGGGGAGACTCAGTGTTTCCTCCTGTGGCCGACATACTGCTTCTAGTGTGGTGTAAGTGATGCACCTACCTACACTATGTGTTACCTACTGATCCCTTGCTAAGAGTTGCAGCCAAGGTGTGCTAAGCCTTGAGGAGCTACAACAGCTGGTTCAGTAGAACTCAGAGTATTCTAAGCTTTAGTTATATGTACCTAACAGTACTTATGTGATCTTTCAACAAGATATTCTTAGGATACGTGTGGTAAAACAACAGCAAGCTCAAATCCCAACCGCTGCTCACCAATGTGAGAAGGTGGCCTGATATGCAGTGGTCACTATTCTAGTGCCCACTATGTATCAGTCCAGCAACCCTTATTGATGATTGGTTGTAAGTCAACCTTATAGACCAGCTATCCTAGTAGCATGGATACGAGCAGTCTAAGGCTAAAGACTCGAGAGGGCGTGTTAAGCCAGCTGTTTACCACACATATACCCCTTGAATACCCAGTGAAAGGACAACACACAAGTGTTATGAAAATAAACAGTTATTTATTAAAAGATCACAACAGCCCTGTACTCTTTATGAGGACAGGGTACTAAGCACAAACCAAAACTCTTACAAAAATACTTAAGTTAGCACAGTATATACAAATGCCCGAGGGGCACGGAAAACCATATACTCTGAAAGTGGAATGCGAAATTCCTAGCAGGTAAGTACAGTACTAATAGCTTTTGGAATCGCTAGGACTTGACTAGGGAATCGTTAGATTATGTCTAGGAGGCCTAGGGGACTCGGGTGCAGTGTGTGCACTCTCACGCGAGATGCGGGACAAAAGTCTATGGTAGCTAGGAATTAGAAAGTTAGTGTTCTCGGGCGAACCCGACCTGGTAGGGAGAAAACGAAAGTAGATTCTGACCCTTGGATAGTGAGGCTATGCTGGGGCACCGAAATGCCGAAGTTACCTAGCCCAGGGGCTGCAGCTGCATAGGTCTGAAAAGACGTCGGGAATCCTCGTAGACGGACCAGGAGCCGGAAGAAAAGATGCTGGCCGGTGACCAGTGAAGAAAGTTCAGTTGGATCCAAGCCTGGATCTCGAAGATAGATGACACCTGAAAGCAGAGGGGACCAAGTTCGAGACTACTAGCCAGTAGTCAGTGGGCACCAGGAGGGTACCGGATGGTAGCCACCTCGACTAGGTGAGTGGGTGACGCTTGACTCGAAGATCTCACGGACCAGGAGGCGTTGTCGGCGACCAGGATGGAGGATCGAGCTGTCCCACGAAGGTAGAAGCTGTCGGCGTCGCTGGACCCAGGATTGGGCAACAAAGCCTTGGCAAATTCAAGCCCACGCGGTGGACCTAAAATGGCGTCTGGAGTGGACCAGGAGGGTCCGGGGTGCCTCTCTTGAAGAAGGAAGCAAAGGCCAGCCTGGAGCAACCAGACCAGCAGTCGTGAAGTCGTTGGGCGTCGTTCAGAGGGCCACAAGCCAGCCGGCTAGTAGCCAAACAACGCGGTGCACAGCAAACAGCAAAAGGGCCCCACGCAGATCGTGGAGATGCAGGGGGGCTGATCTTGGGTGCTGGAGCTGCGCAGGGTCGGGGCTTCTCGGACCCCAAAGCACTCACCAGTGGAGGACACGGTGGGCTTGCAGTAAAGATGTCGTGCAGTCTTGGCGATCGTCGGTCCCTTAAGGTCTCGTCGCACTCACGGTTCTCAGCTTGGCTGTAGAGGTGAGTAGAGGTCAGAGGTGCCAGGGAAGCCGGGTCTCGTCGAGCTGGGTCGTCGGATTCGTGATGAAGGACTTGCAGCAGACCGCAGTGTTCTTTAGGATGGTGCCCGCTTGATGCAGGGTGACTACTCCTTAGCCACAAGGGAGAATCTTGAAGAAGAAATCGTGAAGTCCTTTCGAAGAAAGTGGTATCTTGATTCCAAAGATGATCTAATCTGAACAGGGGGCCCGCTCCTATCTTTATACTAAAAAAGGGGGCTGACCCGGTGACTAGGTCCTGCCTATGGGTGGGACCAGGAGGGGGGTGGTTACACCCCTCTCCCCTGCCGGACTTCCCCAGGCCAGGGGCTGGTGTGCCCCTGGAACTGGTTCTGACTGGCCTATGCGTAGTGAGCACCGGGGTGCCACTCAGCAGTCACCTTCCTGAAAAGCCCTGCCTACCCAGGATACACAAAACCATGTCTGGGACGGTGCTAGCACCGCCCCTGACAGGAAACCCTTTGTCCAGGCTCCCCTCACTGGGAGGACTCCCAGCTGCAGGGGGTCAGACTCGTGTCTGTGGTGGCAGCATCCATTTTGTGGAGCTGAGGCTTTGCTTAACTTTAACCGGGGTTCACAGTTACATACATGTCGTGTCCCTCTAGAAGGGTGGAATGCTAACCCCGTCGCCAGAATTGGCGAGGGGTTAGTATTCCAATTCGTATGACACCTTACTCGACATGTTTTGATAAAGCAATACCAAAGTTAGCATTTAACCGCGAGGATTATAATGCACTTAAGAGTATATGGTATGCGATATCCTGGAACAGCTATTAGGACTTGATTCCGCAAGCTGCAGACAGGCTCAGCTCATGCCAGAGCACCATCTCACACGATTCCAAGCACTCTGCCTTCAGGATTGTCAAGGCCTGCCATAGGAGTGACTGATAGGAATCTGTGTGTCCATTTTAGGGTTAGATATAGGTATACTATATCTACAGCAAAGGGTGATTACACGACTTTGCCCCAGCTGTCATGCAGCCAGTTGTGTCAAATTTAGGAGGCCAGCCAGGGGTGGCATAATACATGCTGCAGCCCCTGGCAGCCCTGGGTACACCCATGCCCTGAGTTACAGGGTCTGATAGGGTGGCCCAGTACCAATTGGAAATGTACCTAGGGTACATGGAATCCATTTTAAAGAGAGAGCAGTAGGCCTGGGGTCCTGATTGGCAGGGTCCCAGGTCGACTATGTCCAAAACCAGCTAAAACACAGGGCAAAAAGTTGGGGGCAACCATAGTCAGGATGTACCTTCCTACAGGTACTGGGACCTTAATGGAGGCTGGGTCCGCAGGGGCAGCTTTGTACTTTTTCTCAATTATGGGGTTAATAACTCTGGCCCTCACAGGATCTTTAAACACTTCAGGTGCATGCTTGATGACCCCTTTTAGCATAGGAAAAATAGAGGTGGACCTTTGTGAGGTATCAAAAGTGTCCATTAGGAAATACTCTTCCACAGGGTCTGTATGCAAGTTAACCCCATGGTATTTGGCAGCTCTGTGGAGTAGCCGATTAAAACCAGTTGTGTCCTATGGAAGGGAAGGACTAGAGGGGTAGATGTGTCCTCCTGTGGAACATTAGGGACATCTGGCGTATTCTAATCGTCCCAGGGATCAGGGGAAGAAGGTGGACTAGGATCCCCTAGTGGCTACTCAACCACACCCGCCCCCCCCCCCTCCTGTGTCAGAGTTGTCATCGTCCCCTGGTGGAGGAGATGGTGGAGGAGAATGGTGTGGTGGGGAGGTGGAAGTGGAGGAGGTGGTGGTGGTGGTGAAGGGGCCCTGAGGGGAGATGTGGCAATGTCCCTCTTTTTAGGTGGTGGATGCTTATCCAATGGTCTCTTCTTTGAACTTATGGTGAGCTGACCAGTTTTAAGGTCTTTTAGAAGAGTTTTCTGTCTAGGGTCTGGTGTAAAGAGCTCTTCTGATGGAGGCTGGTCTTTCAGCGCCGACTTTTTCGGTTCGGTAGACTTACGCGGAACCAACTCCGGAACGTTTTTTTGGTTTGGAACCATGATGTTTTACAGTCTCTGTGGCTGTCTGTGGAACCGGTTGTTTATTCAGTTCCAAGGCTTTTTTCGTCTCCTAAGGGTGTGAATCAGAACTTTTAGGGAGCAGCTTTTTGCTCGGCTCCAAGTGTTTTTACGGAGTCGATGAGTCGGTGCTTGTAGATTTTGGTACCGAGTGTTTGGCTGTGGAGGCAGCGATCGGCACGGAGAAAGAGGGCAGTTTCTTTTGGTGCCAGTGACCGGGTTTCGGTACCGATGGCAGACTGACTCGTGCCAGAGTCACCTGAAGGCTTAATAGACTTCTTTGCCAAGCCAGAGGCATGGAAAGCAGCCTCTGTGTGCACCTGGGCCCCAAGCTGAAGGTGTGACCGAAGCCTTTTTCGATCGTGTATGGAGGGGGTCAGGGTCGACATCTTTACTTCGACCTGCTGCGCAGGAGTGAGTTCTTAGACATCGGAGTCCTCGCCTTTAGAGGCGCTGATGAATAGTTCTTCCACCCGCTCCGCTCCTGTTCTGGAACGTCGACGCCCTCTTGGAAGAGGTCATCGGGAATGGATGCAGATGAGCAAGCAATTGTTCTTAGAGCTTGCCGATCCCGAATGGTCTTCTTGGAGCGGAAAGAGGCACAAGCTGCACAGTCTCTGGCCTCGTGCTCCAGTGAAAGGCAGAGATTACACACCTCATGCAGATCGGTGTGGGGAAACTGACTCACATTGAGGACACTTCTTGAATGGAGTCCTTTCCATGAGCCAAATGCTAAGGCCCAGGTAGGTCCGTAGGCCCTCTACGACGATCGGAATCGAGGACTTCGAAGTTGGAGAGATGCACGACAACTGGGGATCGCAATCTAAAACAATACCGCAGAGAGGGTGAAGGATAGGGCGTCGAAAGTGGAATCTGTGACTGTTTCGAACAGGAGCGCAAGAAACACAACCGATGGCGGAAAAAAACAATCTGAAGATGGAGCAGATGCCCATGCGCACTAAAGTCCAAAGGAGGAGTCCCCTATCTCGCGACTTCCAAAGACTTTACAAAAACAACTGCAAACATCCGGACCCAACACCAGATGGCGATCTATGCATAGTGTGATCTGCAGCTCATATGCCGCAAACATTTATTTATCTAAGATACTTTAATAGCATTAAAAAGTCAAGTGCTTATCACGGAAAGTTCAAACTGAGTCCGCTGAATGAATAAGAAAAATGATCATAGTTGTGTGGTGGACGAGCACGTTTTTGTGGAAGCACAACTACTGCCCAATAAAAACATCTTCCTGGCTACCAACATGAGGGTGGACCCAATGCCCCTCTCTAGTGAGGTTCACCTTGTCTGGTGACAGCTGCACAGTCAAGCAAGACTATAAAAATACTGTTGAGTTCGCAGCACCTGTTTGTCTGGAAAAAAGATGTAGGGCAATTATACCAATAGAGCCTGGAGTTTGCTCATCGGAGGAGAAGAAATGAAAGCAATACGGAAAACAGTCTTTAAGGTCAGAAGCCACAACAAGCAGCAGTACATTGGCTCTAATATGGACTAATGAGGGAGTGGCGTTCTGCATCCGCATTCAAAGGGGAGTAAAGAAAGGAAAAGACTGCTTGTATGCAGCTGCACTCAGTCACTTCCATGGCAGAACGAAGACTATATGGCGTTGCATGTCACCACCTAGAGGTGAGCAGGCGCACTGCTATGAAAAGTTTTTGGATCCAGTCTGGCACCTTCGGAATCTTCTAAAGGTGAATAATCTGCAGTCAGAAGACTCCGTCAGAATGTGGCTTTCAACAAAACTGACACATACAAGCCATTAAAATTCGAAATTCTGGGTTCTCACTTTAATTTAGAAATGTCAAATCTACCGTAAGCTTAAATATTCCTCCCACTCGCTGCTCATTTGTGTGCCTGTTCCCTTTTAATGTGTAGCCTCCTATGTAGTTAGTCACTCACTAAATTTAGAACAAAAAAAAAAAGTTTAAAAAAGAAAGGAAGAGATGAATGCACATAACCCTGGCAGATCCTGTTTCAGTCTCTTTGAAATGAATAAGAGACCATTGCTGTTCAGACAACAACTACTTTTAGCACAAACTTCAGCCATGCAGTCAATGCAGAAACTGATGGGGCATGACTTCAATCACTTCATTGTTCGCAGGGGTCTGCACAAAAGTCGAGGGTAACTGCATTATTTGAATTGTTAAAGTGCCTACAAAGCAGCGGCACTCATCCCACCACTAACAGCTGCTGCATTCTTCAATTAATCACATACTGACTTGAAGGTTTCTACTGATAAACCAATGGCAAAGCAGTCTGAAAGACAGATTAGAGGTTGGGGATAATGGGGTACACGTTTTAGTAAAACATGTGAATATCCTATCACTATTACATTAAGCATTCACACATCTTATTGTCTAGGAAGATAACAAATATGGACAAGTGTGGAACGAAGGCAGCAATGAATATCCATACTAATATAATAAAGAGAGAGCCCAAACCTTTGAGGCGGGTAATCTCAGGAACCACAGCACCAATCACAACACCCAATACAGCGTTGGAAAGGGCAGTTGCAGCAGAAGGACATAAGCTATGCAGACGCCCACCATATACATTTAAAAGGTAAAAGAACCGTGCCAGCAAAGTAGTCCCTTGTGGGCATGTCTGCGTTGTGCTGGGGGCGTGACACGCTGGAGGCGTGTGGTACGTTCCGCCCTAAATGCCATCTCTCATATCGTGTGCTAATCCCACCCTGCTCCCTTCAAATACCCCTGCACCCCATAATCATAACCCACCCTTACGCCTTAAAATACCCCAACACTCAAACACTAACCCATCTTAACCCTATAAATATACCCTGTACCCCAAAACCCAAACCTATCCCTAAACCCTTAAAATACCCCTGTACTCCCAAACCTAGCCTCGAACCCTATAAATACCCCTGTACCTCAAAACCCAAACCTACCCCTGAACCCTAAAAATACCCCTGTACCCCCAAAACCCAAACCTACCCCATAACCCTTAAAATACCCTTGTACCCCAAAACCTACACCTGAACCCTAAAAATACCCCTATACCCCAAAGCTAGCCCTGAACCCTAAAAATTCCCCTGTACCCCATACCTATCCCTAAAACCTAAAACTACCACTGTACCCTATAACCCAAAACTATATCTGAAACCTTAAAATACCCAAACACCCCAAAACATATACCTCGGTACCCCAAAACATATATCCCTATACCCATACTTACCATATCCAAACATTAAAAAACATGCTTTTACCATTCTTGCATTTACAACGAATTTCGTTGTAAATGTATGAGTGGTAAAAGCATATAAAATGTAATGCCATGCATTATAATGGCATTGCGGAGTCATGGTACTTTCGTAATGAAAGTATGCGGAGTGATGGTATGCGGAAAGAAAGTTGCGGAATGGGTGTTTACCCTCCCCGGTAAGTACATTGGTGGCACGGCGGCCCACATCTCCAGCAACATACTCATATTTTTTCACCACCGATTTGAAAAATGCACAGGTCTCTCATTGATGGCCAGCACCGACATACACTTTTAGACACCCCTCCTGCCACAAGTTCTAGAATTGCGAACTTTAGAGCTTGGGAGCTACGTTCGAATCTCGGCATCAGGTCAATATCCTGTGATTCCAGGCAAATCGCTTTGTCTCCCCGTGCCTACCACAAATGTGTTCTTCTGTAATGTAAATTGTGCTCATGCCATGTTGTGGAGTTCGCGCTATATAATATTGCAAGGAAAAATAAAGTAGGGAAACTCGAGTTCACGCACTACTGAACGCGCACTCTTAAGTGCATCAGCAGTGCACTGTGAATCTGAGCGTTTCACAGGCCTGTCACAGATAAGAAATGCTATCAAAACAAAATCCTACAAAACAATAGACTACTGGCCAGACGCAATTCATACCCGGACAACGTCGGGACGGGCTGCTAGTCAATATCTAAATGTGTGCCGACCTTGGAATAGGATTCCAACAAATAATGTCTCTGGGAAACTTAAGAGATCACCCATGTTGCTCTGCACTTTATATGAATAGCTAACTAAAAACTGACAGATGACCAGTGGCTGCTACCATATTTTAACTGCCATGAGCATTGCCAGGATAGAATTCCTTCAACGTGCCATTTTCTTACACACAAGGAGGGAGTGGAGGGAATCCCTTAGCAGAGAGGTGGTGGTGGTTTGCAAGGTTCAATCTACTACTGATTTTCAGAACTACTGCTTAGAGACAACCAGGCTCCTTTCCAGGTAGTGCAAAAGGGAATGACGTTTAGAGGACATCTTATTACCTAGACGCAGTACACATACCAGAACCCAAGAGAATCTTGAACAGATAACACAGAAAAGTTAAGCTGCTTGTCTAGTAGTAAAATACTTGTACTATGCTACCAATCAGTTGAGTTTCTAGCAAAATAAAATTGTGATAACATTTCTACGTTTAAATGCATCACATTTCAGCAAATAACCAGTGAAAGACATCCTTAAATATTTTGGGCCTGCGTGTTCTGCATCTCATGCTGAAAGAACTCTGCGGACAGAGTCCAGAGATAACCTGAAATCACATGCACTACAGTTATGCAGATTACTTGTATTTTTTTTATACCAGTGATGAACATTTGATACTTCATCATCAGACATGGTGAAAAAACATTCCGGTTTAAGAAAGATACCGATAAGTGGTGTGAAGCATTCTATATTTTAGAAATTGGCTCAAAACTAAACGACCACATCGTACTCCCTCTTCACTGCCTACAGGACCACAGAAATGTTTTGATCACATAACAAGCTGGACTTTAATCACAAATTTCATAACATTTCATGTCTATCAATTATTTGTGAATCTTTCAACACTACTAGAAGGTGGGAATTAGAATTGATATTTAAAAGTGTATCACTTACTCTATAGATTTCCTCGAGAAGAAGTTTTGCACAATTTGTACCAAGGTCCTCTGGGAGCACAGGTGGCCCCTGGCCCTGGGGACTAGAAGCAAGCTCAGCACTGAGGAAACAACCCTCTGTAGTTTCAGCAACAAGTGACAGTCCAAACCCTGGAGATCTTTAAAAAGAAAGAAAAACCTTACACATGTGCAAAACAGAAAGAATACATTTTTTTCTGTTCGGTTAAAAGCACAGAGATTGGAATGAATATGCTACTTACTAGTATGCATCTGTTCTTGGCATGTAGGGCTGCTAACATTCATATCTTAGCATTAGATCGCCGCCGGATGATCGCACATTGTTGTCCTGGAAGAGTCTTCGAAGTATCCTGAGATAGGTGGCTCCTCCCCTGGACTACAGTGCGCATGGGCATCGGCTCCATCCCCAGATTGTTTTTCGCCATTGTGGCAGAAGATGGAGTGAAAAGTGTAAATGATGTCCATGCTAATGATTGAATACAATAGTATATCTGCAGCTGCGACGGGCACCGGGGAGGAGGGTGGGCGATATGAATGTTAGCAGCCCTACATGCCAAGAACAGATGCATACTAGTAAGTAGCATATTCAGTTCGAGGCATGTGGGCTGCTAAATTCATATCTTAGCATAGAATACATAGCAGTCCCTCCATCAGCGGCGGTTGCCCGTGCCAGCTGCAGAAACCTGAAAAAGTGTTTTGAGAACAGCCTGTCCTACAGCAGCTTGCTGCTTGGAATGCACGTCAACACAGTAGTGTTTTGTAAAGGTATGTGGTGTAACCCACGTGGCTGCTCTGCAAATGTCCTCTAAAGGAATGTTCCCTAGGAAAGCCATGGATGCCCCCAATTTGCGTGTGGAGTGCGCCCTTGGGGGTATTGTTAAAGTGCGCTTGGCCTTGTGATAACAAATTTGGATGCACTTAACAATCCATCTGGCTATTCCTGCTTTGGAAATCGGGTTGCCTTTGTGTTGTGGTGAGAAGGCAACAAAAAGCTGTTTTGTTTTCCTAAAGTGTTGTGTCCTGTCTATGTAGTAAATCAACGCCCTCCGTACGTCTAACGTATGGAGCATTCTTTCCGCCACCGTTTGTGGGTTTTGGAAGAATGCCGGCAAGTCTATAGTTTGGTTGAGATGAAAATGTGACACCACCTTTGGAAGGAATTTGGGGTTAGTACGTAGCACTACCCTATTTGGATGAATCTGAATGAATGGCTCTTGTATTATGAGCGCTTGTAGCTCACTAACACGCCTCAGTGACGTAATAGCAATGAGGAAAGCTACATTCCACGTTAGGAATTGTGGTTCACACGAGTGCAGTGGCTCAAATGGTGGTCCCATCAGTCTGGTGAGGACCACATTGAGGTTCCACACTGGAGCTGGCGGTGTTCTTGGGGGAATGACTCGTTTCAGACCTTCAAGGAAAGCTTTAATGGCAGGCACTCTGAAGAGAGAGAGATGCTGCCTATTCTGAAGGTAAGCTGCGATGGCGGATAGATGTATCCGAATAGAAGTGAACGCTAGCTTGCACTTGTAAAGATGCAACAGATAGCAAATGATGTTAGGGATAGATGCATCTAGCGGGTTGATGTCATTGGTCGTGCAGTAAATGACAAAACGCTTCCATTTTGCCGCATAGCATGCTCTGGTTGTTGGCTTCCTTGCCTCCTTGATGATGTCCATGCATTCAGGAGGTAGGTTGAGGTATCCAAACTCTAAGACTTCAGGAGCCAGATCGCCAGGTTGAGCTGTTGCGGATCTGGATGCTGAATTTCTCCATGGTTCTGCGTCAAAAGCCTGGGCGTGAGGCGCAGTCTTTGATGCGGTACCACTGAGAGTTCGAGGAACGTGGTGTACCAGGCCTGGCGCGCCCACGTTGGAGCAACTAGGATGAGTCATTGAGTGTTGCCTTAGTTTTTTCGCCACCAGTGGTATCAGAGGTGTCGGCGGAAAAGCGTACGCAAATTTGCCTGACCAGTTCATCCATATCGCATTGCCCTGCGATTGCGGGTGTGGGAACCTGGCGGCGAAGCTTTGGCATTTTGCGTTCTCCCTTGTGGCGAACAGGTCTATCTCTGGATGACCCCACCTTTGGAAGTACGGCTGGAGTACTGATGGATGTATCTCCCACTCGTGCATTTGATGGCTGTATCTGCTGAGCAGATCCGCCATCTGATTGTCCTTCCCTGGGAGGTGTTCTGCCATGAGGAAGACGTTCCTCTGAATGGCCCACTTCCACATGCTCTGAGCCAGATGAGACAGCTGCGGTGAGTGGGTGCCCCCCTGCTTCTGGATGTAGTACATTGCGGTCATGTTGTCCGTCCGGACTAACACCACTTTGTTGCATAGATGTACAATGAAGGACTTGAGCGCCATGAAGATCGCCATCAGTTCTAGATAGTTGATGTGCATCTTCTGTTGCTGCGTCGTCCATAGTCCCTGCACTGTGAAATTGAGCAGATGAGCTCCCCATCCCTGGAGAGATGCGTCCGTTGTCAGGATAATCTGTGGCACTGGCTCCTGGAACAGTCGGCCCTTGCAAAGGTTGTGTGGAGTCCACCAATGCAGAGAGTCGTATGCCCGACTGGTAACCAACACTAGGTCTGTCAATTGTCCCTGAGCCTGTGCCCACTGATTTGCTAAGCACTCCTGGAGCGGGCGCATATGCAACCGTGCGTGAGGGACTATGAAGATGCAGGAGGCCATCATGCCTATCAACTGCATGAACACTCTCGCTGGAAGTGAGTGTTGTGGTCTGAACCTTTGGATTAGAGACTGCATGCTCTCTATCCGGACTTGGTTTGGTTGAGCTTTGGCCGTCAGGGTATTGATTGTCGCACCTAGAAACTGCCGGACATGTGCCGGCTGAAGATGCGACTTTGGGTAATTCAACGAGAAACCCAAGTCGTGAAGGAGGTGAATGGTAGTCGACATGTCCGCGGCGCACTGTTGTTCCGACTTGGCTTGAACGAGCCAGTCGTCCAGGTAGGGGTAGACATGGATGTTCTGCCTCCTGAGGTGCGCTGCCACTGTCGCCAGGCACTTGGTAAACACCCTTGGGGCCGTGGTGACTCCGAAGGGTAGGACCTTGAACTGATAATGCCTGCCTTGGATAGTGAACCGGAGGTATTTTCTGTGGGACGGGTGTAGTGGAATGTGGAAATAAGCATCCTTGAGGTCTAAGGTTGCTAAGAAGTCCCCTTGGTTTAACAAGGGAAGAATCTGTTGCAGTGTAAGCATATGGAAATGTTCTGACAGTATATACAGGTTGAGTGGACGGAGATCCAGAATCGGTCTGAGAGATCCGTCCTTCTTTGGAATAAGGAAGTACAGGGAATATACCCCCGTGCCTTCCTCCCCCACTGGCACGAGCTCGATTGCTCCTTTTTGCAGCATTACCACCACTTCCTGCTGCAATAAGTGCAAGTGCTCTGCGGACATAGGCCTTTGTCTTGGTGGAATGTTGGGTGGAGTGGATTTTAACTCTAGACAATAACCGTACTGGACAAGTTGTCGCACCCACCTGTCTGTGGTGATGTTGAACCAGACAGGCAGGAACTGCTGTAGTCTCCCCCCGACAGGTATTAAGTGGTCGGGGGGGCAGTGACAGAGAGTCACTGTTTGCTTGGGGTAGAGGAGCGTGAGTTGTTCCCTTTGCCGCGTCCTCTGTTGCTGTTTCCTCTGTAGCCCCCCTTGTTCTGTTTGGGGTACGAGGATTGTGCTCCACCTCTAGAGAATTGTGACTGCTGACCCATCTGTCCTCTGGTGACTCCACGTGCACCTGAGCGACGAAAAGTATTGCCACGAAACTGTTGTGATTGAAGGGCCCCCATAGATTTGGCAGTTTCGGTGTCTTTTTTAATTTTTTCTAGGGTGGTGTCAACATCTGGACCAAACAGTCTATCAGGATTGACTGGTTGATTAAGTATGGTTGTCTGAATGTCAGGTTTAAACCCAGATATGCGGAGCCACGCCTGTCGTCTCAGCATGACGCTAGTGTTAATGGTCCTAGCGGCTGTGTCCGCGGCATCAAGTGCACACTTTATGGCCGCGTTGGAGATCAGTTGTCCTTCCTGTATAATCATTTTGGTGCCCTCTTGAAACTGTGGAGGCAGGTGTTGCACAATTTGCTCTAGGGTGTCGTAATGCGACCTATCATATCATAACGTGCCAATAGTGCCTGTGTGTTTGCAATACGCCAGAAATTGGCAGCCTGCGCAGCTACCCTTTTGCCTCCTGCCTCTAGCACTTTGGACTCTTTATCCGGGGGAGGAGCTTCACCCGTTGTTTGGGAGTTGGCCCTCTTTCGGGCATTTGCGACCACCAGGGAGTCAAGCGGCAACTGTCCCCGAATGTATGCAGGGTCTGCAGGTGCTGGTCTGTACTTTTTTTCAATACGTGGATTGACCACCCTCGCCCTGGTAGGCTCTTTAAAGATGTCCGCCGCATGCTTGAGGACCCCTTTGAGCATAGGCAGTGTTTTTACAGTTCTTTCGGAAACTGAAAAAGTGTCAAATAGAAAATCCTCTTCAACAGGGTCAGCATGCATGTCCACATCATGATTAGCAGCTGCCCTTTCAATGAGTGCATGGAAACCTGCAGAATCCTCTGTTGGGGATGCACGTGTACTGAAAGGCTGTGGGTCTTGTCCCACATTATGGGTGTCTTGGTCACCAAAGTCATCATATGAATCCGGCTGTGCATCTGGTTCATTGACTGGGAAAGTGTATTGGTCATCTTCACCATATCCCTCACCCTCAGAGGGGTCTGGAGACGGAGTTGGGCTCCCTCTTAGAGGGGACTGGATAGGTTCCATGAGGCCTGGGGCGTCCTGTGGATACTTTTTCTTCTTCAGGGGGATGACATAGGAGTCCACCGGCTGTGAAGTTATCTTCCTTTTGTAAAGGGTCAATTTGCCTGTATCAGCGTCGATAAAACACTCCGAATCCTCTTCTGAGTCGAGTACTCGACCTGAAAGTGCCCCTGCCGTCGAAGAATCCGACTTCTTTGGTGTCGATTTTGTTGAGAAGGCCTTCGGCGCTTCTTTTGGCGGCAGAAGGAAGAGGAGTTTACTGGCAGACTTGACCGGAACGTCTATCGCCTTCAGTGGCGATGGCGTCGGCGCCGACGAAGCATTCACAGTGGCCTTTGGCACCGACGAGGAATCCTTGACTTTGCCTTCGGATCCGACGTTCTGTTGGCCCTTCTGAGTCTTGGACGATGATGCCGCGTCCGCCGACCCAGAGGCCCTGGATCGATGCGCAGATGTGCCAGCCTTCGATCCGTGTGACTTCGACGGCTCTGTTTCTACCACGCGTCCGACCAACGTCCCAGTCGGAGTCGGAGCCGTGCCGCTGTCTTTGGCGGGCTTTGCCGGCGTCGCAGCGGTTGACCTGTGCGTGCCGCCCTTCTTAGAGGATTCCCCCCTCTGGCACCGATTTCGACACTGTGGAATCGACAGATTTCTTCGATCTCTGTGGACCGGAGGTCGAGGGAGTCGATGAAGCAGCGTTTTTATTTGTTTTTGGTGGTACGGCCGCCATCTTAGGGACGCTGGAGTCCTTAAGTTTCAGTTTCGTTTTCGGTTCGGCCATTTTAGGTGTAGTCGATACCGCAGGTTTCAGTTTCGGTTTTGATACCGTCTGCGCAGCAAGTATGTCCGTGGCCGGGCCTGAAGGCGGGGCCGTGGCTTGCGCGACGGGGTCTTGGGTAAGGCCGACAGGCGATCCCGTGACCCGTTCTGTATGTCCGTAAACTTCGGGGCATAGCTCATCCCCTGAGCTATCTTCCGCGGCCCCATAAACCTCTTCGACGTCCCCTACCTCGACGTTTTCAAGGCCTTGATCCACGACTCCGTCGTCGTCTTCCGGATCCGCCTCGACCTCCGTCTCGGGCGGGGAGATTTGAAGATGATGGCTCTGGTCCTCCTCTTCTTGCTCGTCGAAGATGTCGTCCGGTTCCGGGGCCGTTTGGTGGGCCTCAAGGCGCACCGCGCGCCGAATCTTGAGTGTCTTCTTGGACCTGAAACTTGCACAGGCCCTGCAGTTTTCTTCGTTATGGTCTGGTGAAAGGCATTTGTTACAGACCGGGTGCACGTCTATATGTGGGTATTTGGCCCCACAGAGCGGACAGAGCTTAAACGGACTCCGCTCCATGCTGGAAAAGTCGCTGTCGAGTCGCGATGAGAAGGCCTCGATGTCCGAAGAGCAAAACTCCGCTGATTCCGGCTCCGAGAGACGGAAGAACTCGAGACCGCACGCAAACAATACCGACGTAAGAAATACAAGGCCTTTTGGCCGATTAAAGTTATGTTTTCTCGGTTCCGACAGACGTCGAGACCGCATCCGAACCCAATGGCGGAAAAAAACAATCTGGGGATGGAGCCGATGCCCATGCGCACTGTAGTCCAGGGGAGGAGCCACCTATCTCAGGATACTTCGAAGACTCTTCCAGGACAACAATGTGCGATCATCCGGCGGCGATCTAATGCTAAGATATGAATTTAGCAGCCCACATGCCTCGAACTTATGATTATGAGGCAGGGCTGATTAAATTATGAGGCAAGAAAAGGCAAGTTATTCAGCAATTTTTGCGATATTTTAATAGGTTGTCATTTTTACATATTACCACCATCTGGGAAACGGTTAAACTATTTACAACCAGTTTGAAACCCAAATACAGCAATAAGCAACAGAAAGGTGACAAGTCAACCTTTGTGAAGGGCCGTACACTGAAGCAACGTGTCGCTGCTTTTTTAGCAACTTTCTTGACAAACCTAAAACTGTACTCAACCTTTTTTTCATTATCTGTCAACTTTAGGACTGTACACACATTTGTTTTTTTGCTTAATCCATATTGTGTTGAACTTCGCAAACAGGTTTCATTCTTAGAGTAGCCAAGATAGGCCATTTCAGCTTTTATGAGGCGATAGTTTCGCAGACTTTAAAATGCATAAACCAAACACGTTTTTAAGGTCAATGTCAATCTCAAGGTAGGATTTAAAAGAGGAGTCTGAAGTAGAGCATGTTTTTGGCACCTGTTCAAATAGGTCTGGGAAACTTTGCTTTGAGAAAGCTGAAATGGCTTACACCAGCTACAGGTGCACCCTTTGAAGAGAAATGCACAAATGGTTTAGTGCAAAACTAAGTTTGTGAATACTGAAGGTATACACAGCGGTTCTATTAAAAACAAAGTATAAACAATGAGGTATGATGAAGAACCCTTCGAATGTCACCATCCAATTAACTTGTGAATATAAAAAGAAATGAAAACCTACATGTTTACATGAATACATTTGACAAACGGGAAAACAGAAGTGTTGCTCAAATATAACCATCACCGACAAAACGAGAGAAACAGGTTTTCACAGCAAAGATTGATGAAGACATCTGATGAAAAGTGTTTAATGTGCACTACTCAACACTTGAGATCAGTGAGATTGGAATGAGTGGCCAGCACCGACAAGGAATTCAAGAGAAGCCCGATTCAATTCTTCATCAACTATGATTTCATTGGCTCCAAGCAACAGTGCATTTTGCTTCAGAGCAGGACTGTAGGGCAGTCATGTAAGTGTATTATAAGTATCACATGTTTGGTAAGGTGCCTTTTTCACCTCCAGCTTTCTAGCATACAATGAGGGCCAGAACTCGCGACTCCTGAGGCGGAAGCCGGGGGCCAGGGCTTACCATTTTAATTTTAATTAATTGTATTGTGATTACTACAATTTTTAAAAACGATATTTAGAAAGTTGTGTGATTGGGACACTTCTTTTAAAAAAGGGAATTCACATAACCTTAACCTCCACGCGATCCTCCCGAGGTCACGCGCTCCTTGAGGGCCGATTTAGGGTCCCCTGGACCACGGGACGAGGCAAGCCAGCATCGCTTTGCACAGGCGCCATCTTGGGGCAGGAACGGTCGGCGCTCTAGTGTTGCGGGCGATTGGCCCTCTATAAAATGCCCTTTCTGCGTCGTACGCGCAGCGGGCACGACGATGGCGCGCCGGAGGTGGGCCAGAGGTAAGCCCATTTGTGCCGGACAGAGCCTAGGACGCAAATTCCAATGGCGCATATCATCCAAGTCTATTCTAGGGACTCTATTCCAACTGAACCAGCCCCTTTTGTCCCCCTGTGCCCACTCTATCGCAGTTGATGGGCCAGGGAACCACTGTGCTCACTGCCCGTTCAGGCTTTCCTCTCCTAAGCCCTGCCCCTCAGCCCAGATAGTTTTCAGTATGGCAATGCTAAACTGCTGATCCCTACCTAAGCATGCTCAGGAAGTACACATGCTCCTAGAGGAACATAAATTGGAGATATGGTTCCTTACTGAAACCTGGCTCTCACCAGACTCTGACCCGGACACAGTCCAGGCGCTGCCACCGGGCTATCTTATACAACACTGGGACCGAGTCAAGAGGAAGGAAGGAGGAATAGCCATAATCTAGAGAGACAATTTCTCTTGCCGGCTTCACGGCAGTCCTCTTGAAGACTGTGAAAATGTCCACTTCGCAATTCAAATATCCCCATGTAAAACTCTTTCGGGAATTTTAATTTGCCGACCCCCAAGGGTGATGGGACAATTCGGTAGTTCCCTTGTGGAAACTTCAATGGCTCTGGCTGGCACTCTCCCCAACTTCATGATCCTGGGGGATTTAAATATCCACTTCGACAATAGGGGAGACAACAGAGCCGCTGAACTATTAGCAGACCTAGCATCCCATCAACTTCATTTGGGGAGCCACTTACCTACCCACTCTGAGGGGCATCTGCTGGACCCCATCTTTTCAAACATATCGGATCTTAAAGTAATGGCCCCAATTCCGATACCATGGTCCGACCACATGCTCATTCCATTTAGCTGGTGGATTCAGACTACGCCCCACCCCAGACTAGCCCCCTGTAGGCCAAAACGCTCTTGGTCCAAACTTGACCCAGATAAATGGAAGCATGCTCTTGAGCTTCTGTCTCCCCTCCTCGAAGCAGATCCCAAAGATCTGGACACCTCATTCGCTGCATGGATCGAAAACTCGTTGAACACAGTCCTCCTCAAACAAATCTCACCTAAACCACGAGAAAAAAACACCCTACCTTGGTTTACAAAGGAAGTGCCTATTCAGAAAAAACTCTAAAAAAGCCGAAAGAGCTTGGAGGAAGGACTACGATCTCAATATTCTCCACTACAAGAAGGCACTCAAAGGGGCGCAAGCAGTATTCTTCGAAGAAAGGATAAGTGCAGCCTCTAGCTCATCGAGGGAAACCTTCCAAATAGTAAAGAAACTTCTAAAAACCCAGGAGCCTTCTCACCTGGTTGACCCCTCGAACGACTGATGTAATGAACTAGCCAAATTCTTTGAGCTACAAATCCAGAACATTGTGAAACAACTTCCTTCTCACAACCCTACTAACTCACTGGACATGTCCTTAACACAAACACAGGATCCTAAAACAGGACTGGATGAGTGTACTCTAATCACCGAGGATACCATCCTGCCTATTTTTCAGTCAATCAAGAGCGGATCGCTGCTAGATCCAGCCCCAGTGAAGGCCTAAAAACTCGTGGCATCTACAATTCTGGCCCCAATGGTGAACATGATAAACTCCTCCGTCTCGCAGGCTTTGTCTCTCTCCCCATCCCCTCCCTCCCCCCACCCGAGTTGGAAGAAGGCTGTGGTTAAGGCCGTATTAAAAAAGCCGAATCTAGACCCGCTGGATCTGAACAACTTTAGGCCAATTTCCCTTCTGCCAAGTACCAGCAAGGTAGCTGAAAAATTCATTAACCGCCAGTTGTCTTACTATCAGTAATCAAGCAAACTACTCATGCCCTCACAAACTGGTTTTCGCCCGGGTCAGGGCACGGAGACAGCGATGGTTGCGGTTGTCGAGGAGGCTAGGAAGATCGATGCAGGAGGATCAGTGGCAGTGATCCTCCTTGATCTGAGGGCGGCCTTCGACACCGTCAACCATCACACGCTGATCCAACGGCTCAGGGAACTGAGCATCTCAGGATCTGGCACTGTCGTAATTGAGCTCTTTTTTACTCAACCGCTCTTTCCAGGTGGCAGAGGGCAATTACATCTCCAAAGTGACTCCGATACACTATGGAGTCCGCAGGGCTCTTCATTGAGCCCGACGCTCTTCAATGTTTACATGTCTCCCCTGGAAAACATGGTCGCCTCCCATGGAGTCCAACTTTTGACCTACGCTGACGACACTCAGCTCGTTGTATCCCTCAACCAAAAGAACACTGCCACTGACTTGTATTCCTGCCTAAGGGATATAGCAAGCTGGATGGACAAGTCTCGGCTAAAATTGAATAGCGACAAAGCACAGATTCTGGTCTTGGGCAATCAGTCCCACTATCGTCCAGAGACCCTGTGGCCCCCTTGTATCGGTACCCCTCCCATCCCAAAATCTGACATTAAAAGCCTTGGAATTTGGTTGGATCAAGGCCTGACACTTAACACTCAAGCAAGGAAGACGATTGGAGCCTGCTATGGTCTCCTTCATACTACCCGTAAGAACTTACCTCTGCTCCCCTTTCAGTTCAGGAAACTCTTGATTCAGGGACAGATATTGTCCAGACTAGATTATGGAAATGCTCTTTATCTTGGGGTCCCAAAGAAAGTTACAGCTAAACTGCAGGTCGTGCAAAACACTGCGGCCCGGATCCTCACAGGCACCAATATTCGCAGCTCGGCCAAACCGGCCCTTAGAGCCCTCCATTGGCTGCCAATACAAGAGAGTACATTTCAAAACCCTCTGTATAACCCATAAAATCTTAAATGGCAAGGCCCCACCCATTCTTAAAGATCTTATTGCTCCTTACACAACAGAACCCTTCGGTCTACGAATCTTCATCTGGCCCTTACACCTAGGATTAAGAGAGCTCGAGCAGGAGGCCGCCTTTTTTTCTATAATGCTTCCAAACTTTGGAATTTGCTACCCTTGGAAATTCGCGCTCAACCCAGTCTAGCCTCCTTCCGTAAACTCGCATGTTATCAGCGCTGGGACGCTCACGGGCAGCCATGCGCTCTAGAAATCCGTAAACATAAACATAAACAGAAGCCCTTTGCAGTACCGTGTTTTTATTTCAGCTTTCAGAATAGTATAGTGTCAAATGGGGTAAATAATGTCTAAGTGGCACTAAAGCAAATATTGAATTGGAGGAGTGAAAAGTTACATAAAATATCTGAGGTAGTATAAAAGTAAAGGTGCCGGTCTAGAATTGTTGACTCATACTGAACACTAATAGAGCTACCTGAAGTAAGAACAAAAGTGAGGCTGGCTTGTAACCCTTAGATCTCCGTTGCCATCTATGAACCAGCAGTAGGCCTGGTTGACAAACATAGTAAGAGGACAGGGTTGGCTTAAAAAGAGGATTAAAGGAGAGATTTAAATCCCAGAATAACTTTCTTCGAAATGAAGGACAAGTGATCGCTTAACAAAAAAATCTTAATGGAAGGACTGTTTACGGGTAGTAATGGGGTATGGGGGCAGGAGGGAAGCAGGGGGTAGTAGCTAGGTCCTTATCTTAGATAAAGTGCGAACTCTGGTGTCCTTTTTGAATCACAAGAACAGGCAGAAAACAGTTCTGAAGCCATTTCTTTTTAACCCTCACAACCTTGACCTGATTAATTATAACACAATATAGATGCCAATATAGTATTAATAAAATGAATAAAACGTTGGTTATATTTACAGACAAAATATTCAGAAAAATGATCCAAGTCCTAGAGTGAAATACTGAAACTAGGGAGACAAAAACTTTACATCGATGTAGATCACCCACAAATGGAAGTTCAACATATAGCTGATGGCACTATTTGAGTTCATTAGTAAACATGTGAAGTACCTACATAAACGTAGGCAGGCTTCATCAGCGATTCATTGTATACAATGCTATAGTTATAATGAAGACCTACACGGGAAGAAATACAGTGCCACACATTGGAATGGAGTTGACAGAAAAGTCAGCTCCGGGTAAGGATTATTAGATGGTTAAATCTGGGAGGTTTCAGTTCATTTTTCTGAAGCAAATCCACATGATCAAATTGTACAGATGCACTCAGGGTCGATGTGTTCTGGTGGCATGGCTACCTTCCAACTGAATAAAAGTTATCTCCAATAGGTGTGCATCAAGAATATAAAAGCCTGTTGGGCATGTAGGGTATTTGGGGAAACATCATGAAACAGTTCAAAATGATGGTCAAGCAACAATTTCATGTACAGGGTGAAAAACGAGTATACAGCTACCAAAGGAAGGAATATAAGGTAATAGGTGGTAGACACAAGTAGTACATCACCATGTAAAAGGACAGTATTAGGAACATTTAATTCTAGCCCATTTTTTCTTTTTTTTTTTAAGGTGGAGTAAATTCACTTTCGAGAACTTCGAAGGATTTATTTTAACATCAAGCCTCTCACTTTGAGACTTCAGTAAGTCAAATGACTTCATTTAAAAGCCCTGATGTTGCTTCTGGGCATAAAGATTTAGTTGTCTGAGCCTCTGCCTCGAATAGTTCCTCTGCCACATCAATAAAATAGGTGAGCACTACAAAGACTACGGAAGGATTACAAAGGCAGGGTAGCGCTAGGTGGCGCACTGGTGAATGGCCGCCATTGCGTGAGGCTCTCGCCGCCCGGTGATAAAAATCCTTAAATTTTCCTTCAAAGCGCCACCCCGGAGGCCCCCAACAACAGCACTTCGTTTATGGGGCCAGAGGAGTCTGTAGAGGCTTTCAGCTTAGTCGGAGCAGTTAAACTCCAGCAATCAGCCCCGCGATCTGGGGCGGCGGCTGACCGCGGAGCTCGCCCTGCGTGCCTGTCGGCCCTGCCAACTACGTTGGGCCGCGGCGCTACGCGTGAAACCAGGCCGTGCGCTCAACGGCCTGGACTATCCTGCCTGCTTCGTGTCTGGGCCTGGAGACCTGCGCCTACATTAGGGTGACCAACCGTCCGTAAATTTCACGGACAGTCCGTAATTTCGTCCATCTGTCCGTTGTCCGTGAAGGATCTTTTAACCGGGCACCGGTCGCAGCTCCCTGAAGCCGGCGCAGCTTCCACCCACCTCCCTTCTTGACTCTGATGCGGAGGTCGGGTGTAACAGACTCCGAGGCAGTACAAAAGCTCACATACCCAGCAGCATTGGAGAGGCACAGCGGGGTGGCAACCCTCACACCACCAGCCCTTGATGAGCTGTTAAGAGGTGCTTGAACGTGACTGGGGGGGGGAACCTTCAGGAGCATTTATTCAGATGCAAACAGCCCTTTATACGCCATGTCTCCACAATTTAGAGGGGCTTCACACATTCCATTTCTGCCCAGGGCTACTGTGACACCAGAGACAGGTCAGAAATGCGAAGGTCTGGAAGCTGGGAACACTGCTTTCTGGGCCGGAGAGCATTCCTGCAGGAATTGGTGCTCCCTGCTGCCTCGTCACTACAGGGAAAACAAAACCGGAGCTATAAAAGAGGGACGCAATAAAGAGTAATGTGGAAATACAATAAGAAAGCTCAGTGGTTAATGTATCTACTGTGTGAGTAAGCGCTGCATGGTCCAGTCGTAGATGGATAATTTTGTGCGTTAATACACCTGCTGCAAGGACTTGTCTGTACAGCTTCTATTCTGGTTAGATCGCTCCCTCTCTTATCACTCGGCGCATTAGCGATTTATCAGGAGAGTATTATGACTGAAAAGAGAAAGCTTAACATGTTAGGAATTTGCAAGATGTACTCCTAAATTTACCTACCTTGCACCACAGGCCAGCTCATACTCCGACCAGACTCGGGGCCTCTCTTTTGATCGTGCCTGTGATTGGCTTTGCCTTTAATCTGCCAGTGGGCAGTTTTGCAAGTAGAGGTGTTACAACGCGCTGTTACCTTAGAAGGCTTGGAGAGTGCTTGGTCATTTTAAATTCAGATGACCGAGGCCAAACTCTCTGCAATGCTTTTACTTGCAACTGCTCTGTCTTTTTCTGCTGTCAGAGCAGTGACGATAATTTATTTAAAAATAGTGTCTCTGGCCTTTTGTTTCTACCATGCCTCCCTCCATATACAGAATACACACATACGCTGTGTGTATGTTATAGATGGACGCATGGTAAAAACGAAAGGCCAGGGACACTCGTTTTATTTTATTTGAAATGAGTGTCCCTGGCCTTTTGTCTACAATGCGCCCATGAAACACACACACACAGCGTGTGTTTCTGTTTTATATGGAGGGAGTCATGGTAGAAACCAAAAGCCTCGCATTTCACGATTTAAATGAAATCATGAAATGTGCGGTCTTTCGTTTCTACCATGACTTCTTCCATATACAACAGAAAAACACACTCACTTCTCTGTGGAGGGCTTTAAGTAGGATGAAAAAAACTGGGTGTGGTGGGGGTTCTCGTTGGGGGGCTGATGTATAATGAGCATGGCATAACACTTTTAAGTTAGAAGAAATCTGTACTTAGCATAGTATGCTTCCCCACTGCTCTGAAGAGATTAGGAACAGCTGCAGTTCATTGTTGCAGGTAAGGGAACGCATTGCTAAGCACCCAACTTTGAAATAATCCATGTGAGAGGGTTACCCCGGAACACTCTGAGCATGTGGGAAGGGAAATATTCACCTTGCTTGTTCATCACAATAGTACTTCCGTGAAAGGCTGCTTCACACTCGAGTCGAGACTCTGAATCGCACTTCATTCATTGGCCAGTCAAGGGTGCTTATGTAAAAAACGATAATGTCTTTAATGATAAAAGGCTGACCGATAGCTCTATTGCTGCCCTGCTGTTATAGTTATATGGGGTCTGTACGAATGCGGAGCATGTGCTTGTTTCAAGAAGACAATGGTGTAATGCAAGTTGTCCCTACGCGCCAAGCCCCAAGATTGTGAAAAGAGTCACCTGAGCATCCCATATCTGACAGATATTTACTGTATTTCGGCTGAATAAGGGCCCCTCTGATTGATTAGGGGGCACCTGTGGGCCTAAAGGACACCTGCACCCCTGAAAGAAGACCGTGGGTTATTAGACTCGTTTTGGTTTTATACGTGATGTGTTTTGCGAAATCACATGTGTCTCGCTGTCACAGATAGCTTTAGAAACTCTCCAAGACAATCACTCTCCAAACCTGGGTACAGATTGACTCAACATCCGGTGAATTCACCCTTGGGGCCTTTCATTTCTACCATGTGCCCATGCAACATACACACACAGCGTGTGTTTCTGTTGTATATGGAGGCATGGCAGACACCAGAGGCAGCGCATTTCATGATTTAAATGAAATCATGAAATGTGCAGCCTTAGTTTCTACCATTGCTCCCTCCATATACAAAAGAAACACACACTTCTATGTGTGCAGAGCTTTAAATAGAATGAAAAAACTGGGGGGGGGGGGGGGGGGGGGGGGGGTCTCATAGGGATGGCCAATGTAATTATGAGCGTTGCTTAACACTGTTAAGCTAAAAATCTGTACTTCGCATAGTGTGCTGCCCCACTGGTATTGTGCTTCATGTGTCATTGCCTCTCCAGATAAATATTATGAGTCACACTTATAGGGCCTGTTTCCGTTGGTTGGGTGTGCTTGGCTTGGGGTCATTTTGCAAGCAGACCATTGGGCTAATTTTTGATCTGTTTCTAATGTTTTCTTCATATTTGTGCTTTAACATGCTATATTTGGATCCCAGTTTTTCTCCAGTTTGCAGTAAAAATGTGCTGTAAAAACCACGATTTGAATCAATTTTTTAAAAAAAATTCTTGCACACCCTCCTTTTGTGTTTCGGGTTTGCTCGTTATATTAGGGTACAACATTTTTCGCCTCACCACTTTCAAAATCCACAAGCCGCCCCTGGCCCTACCACACCCTGGAAGAGACCAAGATGATACTAGAATACTGCATGCCCACCCTGGTGGATCCTGTTACCCCTCCTGTGATGGCTCCTGTCGTCGTCCCCCCCCCCCCCCAGTGATGGCTACTGTCGTCCCGTCCCCCGGCCTGTGATGGCTCCTGTCCTGTCTCCCCTCCCCCCCCCCCCCCGTGTTGGATCCTGTTTCTGCCCTGGTGGCTTCTGTCCAAGTCCTGGAATGGCTCCTGCAGCGAGGGTGAAGTTCTTGACGGGCCTCTTCTCAAAAAGGCTCAGCTCAAAATTAATATGAATTGGTGGGCGAGTGAGCAAGTGAAAGGATGGCTGGATGCATTAGTGAAAGGGTGAATGGATGAATGCAAGATTGAATACATGGATAATGAGAGGATGGATGGATGGATAGATGAGTGAGTGAGTGGAAGGATGGAAGAGAAAAGGTAAATAGCTGGATGTATGGGTGGAAGGGTAGCTGGAAAGGTGGATGGATCAGTGAAAGGATGGATGAGTGAAAAGGTGGATGATTGAGTGGGTGGATGCATGAGTCAAATGATGGATGGATTGATGAACTGATAAGTGCAAGGGTGAACGGATGGATGTAAGGATGGAAAAGGAAGTTAGATGGCCAAAAGGATGAATAGATGAGTGAAGGAGTGAAAGGATAAATGGATGAGAGAAAGGATGGATGAGTGATAGGGTCAATGGATGGATTCATGAGTGGATGAGTAGATGGGTGGATGGAAGGAAGGAAGGATTGCTAAGTGAAAGGTTCGATGGAGAAAGGGAGGATGGATGACAAAGGGTGGAAGGATGAGTGACTAGTAAGTGAAAGGATGGGTGAAAGGGTAAATGGCTGGCTGGATGGGTGAATGGATGGGTAGAAGAGTGGATGGATGAGTGTACAGATGGATAGGGTGAAAGGGTGGATGGATGGATAATGGATGGATGAGTGAAATGATAGATGGAAGGATACATGATGGATAGGTTTGCAAATGGTTTAATATGTTTGGATATGGCTGGGCTTACTTATATACTATTGTGCGACCTCTGATGTGTCTGTAAAACTTATCCAATTGTCCTGAAGTTTTGTCCTGAATTTTGACCCCTTGTCCTGAATTTTTACACTCACCGTCCCGAATTTGCACCACTGCCAGTTGGTCACCCTAGCCTACATAGCGGAACCACCCCAACCCCAACCCCAACCCGAACCCCCCCCCCCCTCCCGACTAACATCGGGGAAGGACAACGGCCGGCGGGCGTCGGCATTAGGGGGAGGGGACCGGATCATCTGGGCCTTTCTGGTCACCGCTGCCAGCGTGAGGCCCCAATTGCCGGACTTCAGGGTAATTCTAGCCTACTGCATTGTGAGCCCCTGCACTAGGCCAGACTGGCCAATAGACACAATTGAGCCCCTGCCCCCTGCATGGAACGGGCGAGACTCCTGGCTGTCCTCCTGATCACCCCCGCAGCCCCCTCCTTTTGCCACGCGGGGACCTTCCGGTCTGCGCTGCTATGGAGGTGTGACCTCTCCTGTGGAAGCGGTGTCAGTGCTGTGTGCCTAAGCCCCCATTGTGAGTGCCCTGAGCGGGAAGTACGCCAAATTGACCATCCGTGGGGTGATTCAGGCCCACTCGTCTGCTGCAGCCAGGAGGCATAAGTACAAGGGCTCATCTTGAACATTGAAGACACTGCTCGGACACTGCAAGGCCCTGACCCGCCTCCTCCTCCTCTGGTGTTTTCATATACATGAGTAATTTTGGTACGCGGAAGTGTTTGATAGGTCTCAGATCAATCAGTACAGGTTCCACAGCACACACCCTATCAGCTCCTACACATGCCCTGAAATGTCATGGCTGGCACTGCAGGCACACAGTTAAACGTTCTCAAGTGGAATGTCAGGGGACTCGGAGACCCCAGGAAAAGGCGACAGGTGTTGGCGTACCTAGATAGGCACCAGACCCACATAGCAATGCTGCAGGAAACTCATTTCTCACCTGTGAGGCCAACCACCTTTGCGTCCCGATGGGCTGCGCATAGCATCTGCTCTTCCTATTCCTCTTATGCTAGGGGGTACTGCCATCTTGGTCAAGAAACAATTTCCCTTTCATCTAGTGGGATCGTCTAGGGATGATCAGGGAAGATATTGCATGATTTGGGGACGCCTGGGCCTGGAATCGGTCACACTGGTATATTGCTATGGACCGAATGTAGATACCCCTGAATTCCTTTCTTCCTTGTGGGAGGAGACACGACGCATCGGGTCCACTCACATTATATGGGGGAGGGGGGGGGTGACTTTAATGCCACATATACTCCGGCTCTGGACAGATCCCACCCTGCCCCACACCATCGTACTAAATCTAGTTCCTTGCTTAAGGACATCATAGAGGATAACCAGTTGGTAGATGCTTGGCGCCACATGCATCCCCTGGACAGGGAGGGTACACTTTACGGCATATGCCCCCACTTGGGCCCGACAGGATCTCTGGATTGTCTCTCGGGGTCTCGGCCCCGCATTATGCCAGTCTCGTCACTTAGCCAGGACATATTCTGACCATGCCCTAGTCTGGCTTGCTTTTTCATCTGCCGACTTCAGCCTGCCGCGTGTCGACTTAACACACGCATGTTTTCAGACACAGTCTTCCAGGAAGAGCTGCGCGAGGAAGTGCAAGACTTTTTTGTGCGAAACAAAGTGTCGGTTCAAAGTGTAGACACAATTTGGGAAGCCTTCAAGGTTACTATCAGAGGGTACTGCATCTCTAAGGGGTCGGTCATCCTTAAAGATATCCTTACCACTTTGTCTAGATTAGAGCGCGAATTGCAGGCGTTGGAGGCTACGCTGAGGCGCACACCCAATGGTGAAACGCAGGAGAAATTTAGATCCACGATTAATGACTACATGGAAGAGGCACAGAGAGAAATGCGTTTCCGGGGGAAGCACTGGCCGGCTCGTTCTGGTGAGGGGGCGCCTGGCAAGGCGTTGGTGGACGTAATCCGGCATCCGCGACACTCTAGCTTTGTGTTGGAGATAGTAGACCTGAATTGCACGCGCCACTGTGATACCGCAAGCATTCTTGGTGACTTCACCAGCTACACAACCTCTGGCTTCCCAAACCTAGACCTGGATGAATACCTGGGAGACGTGGCACTTGGATGGCTCAGTGATGAACATCGGGAATTTCAATGTGCGCCCTTTGAATTGGACGAATGAGACAGGCCATAATGGGCCTACAATCGGGGAAAGCCACAGGGATGGATGGCATACCCGTTGAATTTTACAAGAGTTATATTGATTTGATGGCCCCCCATTCTGCGCGAGGTCTAGGAGGAATCGCTAGATGTGGGCTCTTTACCTGCCTCTATGCGGGAAGCTCTTATTTCACTGTTAAAGCCAGATAAACCTGCTCACCTATGCGGGTCATACCGGTCACTTTCCCTCCTAAATTGTGACGCCAAGATCTTAGCCAAACTCATCGCCAACCGAGTTAATCTTTTATGGGAGCACCTGATCTTACCAGGTCAATCTGGGTTTGTCCCTGGTAGATCCACCTACCATAACTTAAGGACCCTCTTTACATTGCTGCATAATGTTGCCCCTGAACTACCCTTTGCAGCGGTCTTTCTAGACGCAACAAAGGCTTTTGACTCGCTTGAGTGGCCATTCCTTTTTGGAATAATGAGACTGTTGCAAAGTCATCCTGTGCCCTGGGCACCCCCCAACTTTTTGCTGACTGGAACTGGTGGTAACTGAGTCTGACTGACCCTGGGCTCTGTTTAACCAGGCCCAGGGCCAGTGCCAAGCCAAAAGGAACACATTAGAACACAGTTAAGACACCCAACCTATACTAGGTTACACTTTAGTATGGTGGGGTACCCCTGTAGTTGGCATGACCTACCACCTACGCCCCTAGTATGTAATAGGGCAGGGGATTGAAACTACCTAGACGTCTCCAGTATCCTGGGACATGGCAGTTTAGAGGCCAGCAGATTCTCTGCACCAGCATGTGTGCAGCGCTGAAGCCTGAGGTCAGTTTAAAAGCTACACTGGTGGCCAGGACAGTTTTTAAACTTTAAATTGTGCCCAAACTCTACTTTGGGGGTAGGAGCCCTTAAAAATTAAAAACCTATCATGTTTTTGAATATTAGGGACCCCCCAGGTATTCCAGGGGTGGGGGGTCAGTTATCTATAAGCAGCGCCCTTATAAAATGAGTTTTTAGAAGCCTGGGTAAAGTGAAATTTTACATTTCACTCCCCACATTGTCTTAAAGAGGTGCTCAAATTCGACTTTGATGCGGGAAGAATTGGGTAAGGGTGATCTGCAATATTTCTGCAGATTCAGAACCCCTGAAGTCTCCCCTAGTTGCACAGGGGGTGGGGGTCCGGTAGAAATTATGGAAATACTTATAAAATATGGTTTCATAAGCCCTGGTGCTACAAAAGTGGCGCAAGTAATTTTCCCCATTGCAAACCCCATGGCCCATAGGTTAACATGGTAGTAAGTGATTGGTTAATAAATATTGATAGGAGAGGACTAGCCGGACCATTCATAGACTTCCCAGAATGGTTGTATTAAATCCAACGATATTATATTATTGAATTTCTCCTAAAGTATACATACAATAAGTTATGAGACTTTCTTGTTTGTAAGTCCAAATTCAGCCTTTCAGTGGTCTGCCCTGATTGGTCAGAGTTAAGTGGATTAGCCAGGCTGCTGGGAGGGCAGTGATCTGTTCTAAAGGAATTCCAGGCCAGGAGGTGGCGTCGTAAACTATGCTCTTCAAAGGCAAGAGGGGAGGCCTGGGTTTTAGTCCACTTTGACAGTAGTGACCCAGAGTCAGGACTAGGCTTAAGAAAGAAATTTGCAGATGTTCCTGGGAGGATCCATGGAAATGAGATATCCCAGGGGGTGTTTTTAGCCAGCTCTTACCTCCTTGCTGGAAAACCAGCCATTATGGATTTGGAAGGATGATGCACTCTGGGACAAACTAAATGCCACACTCCACCGGAAGTGGTCATAACTAGGAGGAGTTGCCCTGCTCTCATTGGTCAGCAGTGACCTGGTGCTTGACCCAGAGAATTTTGAATAAGTATCCGAGAGGGGCAGAGCCCTCCAGATCTGCTGCTTGAAACTGAATGAAGCAAGAAGTGCCCTGCTGAAGGTTTTGCTGTGTGCAAGGAACTCTAAGGCATGACCTATGAAGACTGCACCCTCTGAAACTACAGCCCTGTGGATTACCTTGCTGCTAAAAGACTCAAGAGTGGAAACTCCCTGCAAGCTACAGGTTAACAGAGCTCACCTGAACAGCCCCACAAAGAATTCAAAGCCTGGAGTACCAGTGTGGATTTGTAAGGGTTTTGTTCAACTGGATTGCGGAATTGAAGTTTCACACTTTCAAGGACCCTCTTGGAGATTCCAGAACCTTGGATTGTGTGTTGGATACTTTGGTACCTGCAAGCAGAACGCCAGGAAGGTGTTCTAACTGGACCCCGCTTGCTGAAGAAGGCGGCCCACTACAGTGGTGAGAATTCTTCAGAACAATTTATCAAGGTGTGTCCCTGACAGAGAAAACGAAATGACTTAAAGGGGCACTGTTGGTTTCTAAGCACTAGAAAGTGACTAATCTTTAAAAATTCAAATCTCTAGTTCCCTACAGTGGATTATTTTCGTTTTAGTGTCATTTAAAAGATAAAAATGTTACCTATTTTTATAAATTGGAGTTGGATTTTTATTTTGTGTGGTGTCTTGATTATTTACTGAAATGGTGTTTTTAAATGCTTTACATACCCGTTTTTGAAGTTAAGCCTGTCTGCTCGCAGCCACGTTACCAAGGGTTGAGCAAAGGAATACTTTTCTAAGACCTATGCTGAGTCCTATCATGTGTTAGTGGCCTTGCCGCCAGTGGCAGACCTACATTTGCCCCGGACAATAACCCACTTTCCAACAGAGACGCATGGGCTTCCCCCTTTGTTTTTATCCTGGATACGTCTTCTGTATCAGCCTGGGGCGAAGGTGTTGATTAACGGACAGCTGTCCCACACATTTTTGATCACTAGGGGCACGCGACAGGGGTGCCCATTGACCCCGCTTTTGTTTGCTCTCGCCACAGAATAGTTGGCGGCGCGCCTACGACAGCACCATAATGACTTAGCTCTCCGATGCAACATGAGGCAGATATTCATTGCCATGTATGCTGATGACATTACTCTATACGTACGGGATCCGCAACACAATTTGAACATCTTTCTCAGAGAATTTATAACATTTGGTCATTTGTCAGGCTTTCAAATAAATTGGAGTAAGTCTTGTTTCTTCCCACTAACTGATGCAGTGATGTGTTTTCCTTTGGACTATCCATTGGAGTGGTGCGATGGAGACTTGCGTTACTTGGGCATCCAAATCACTAGAGACAGGGAGGAGCTCATGAGGCTTAATTATGGAGTGGCACTGTCACACCTCACGGATAGGGTTGACCGCTGGATAGCGCTCCCGCTTTCCATGGCAGGGAGGGCATCCTTGATTAAGATGGTAATTCTACCCCAACTACTCTATTTGTTCTTAAATATTCCTTACTTTCCGGGGAGACATTTATTTGCCTCTCTCCGATCTGAACTAGGCAGGCTGGTATGGGGCGGCAAACGAGCCAGATTGAAATGGTCGATACTCACTAGACCTTATGTTGCGGGAGGGTTCGGCATTCCTGACTTCGAACTCTATCACCTCAGCGCTCAGGCACACTATTTATACTTTTGGATTAGACAGCCCAAATACATGCCACAACTAGCGGCTGAACACTGGTTGTTGCACCCGGTACCAATAGCGGTGGCAGTATATATATGACTGAATGCTCGAGAGCGCACACAGACTACGGTAAACGCCACAATCACGGCATGGCACCGGCTAACGCGCTTATTTGACCTCCCCTTGTTATACTCACCATTGCTCCCTCTGACCTACCACCCAGACATGCCACTGCTACAGGAGGCAGTCTTCCACAAGCTGCAAAGACGCACGTCCATTTCAACGTGGGGGAATCTTTACACTGAAGGTACATTCCGGGACTCGGATAAGATATTTAAGGACACACAACAGACTCCATTAGATAGTTTTTTGTACATCAGACTTAAACAAGGTATGAGAGCGATTCACGCTGACTTTCCTGCTGAACCGCCAATGCTCCCTCCATTACAAGCTCTGCTACAAGAGTTCTCTCCTAGACGGCTGGTCTCACTCATCTATCGGATCACACACACTAGACCCATGACAATAGACTCACCATCCCGTACCAAATGGGAAGCTTAACTGGGAACAGCCATAACAGAGGAGCAATGGGAATATTGCTGCTCACAAACTGAGCGTATATCAGCCAGTAGTCTGCTTCGGATAATAAATTATAAATATTTGCATAGGTTGTACTGCACTCCGGCCGGCATGCACAGACACCAGCTGCGTGACTCTGATAACTGCGACAGGTGTCATGCACCGCACGCTGATTTTTTGCACTTGGCCTGGGAATGTCCTACCATTCACGAATACGGGGAACATGCCTTCATAGCCCTCAACCAGATAACTAACACACATTGAGGCAACACCTTTAATCGCATTACTGAGCTATGTCAAACAAGTCCGGATAGCGCATTGCAGACTTCGAGTACTTGCTTTGTTGATGGCCAAACGCCGCATAGCCTGCAGATGGGGCAGGGGCAGAGCACCGAAATTTAAATACTGGCTCGCAGACATGATCTACTGCCAGGAGCAATCCGCCCTTTATTCCGAAGACCTTATCACCGAGTTGTAAGCCCCGATGTCGTCCGGCGGCGATGGTCTCGAGGGGTGTTGACCGCCTCTTCCGGGCTCTCTGTGTCGACATCCAGGTAATCCTCCTCCTGCGGGTCAGAGGTGGCCGACTCGGCGTCCAACCTGCTGTCCTCTTCCTCCTCATAGCTGTAAGCTTCGCAGGGATTCTCATCCTCTTCCTGGTAGTCGACCATTTCGGCGCCAGGCTCATGTTCCTTGACGTGTTCGTCTTCCTCCTCGACCAGTTCTAGCATGGGTGACTTGGTCTTGTGGGGAATCGTGAAGGCTCATCTTGGCGTCGAACTCTTTCTTCCGCTGCAAGATGTTTTCCATTTCGGCTTCTAGTCGCCGTTTTTTCTTTTCCATGTCCGCGCCGGATTGTTCGGTCACCCTCTTCGGCGCCTGGCTCGGCTGTGAGCGTTTCGGCGTCGAGGACTTGGACGTCGAACTGGGTTTCGGGTCCCTGTACGGCGTCGAGGCTTTAGGGTCTTTCTCCCTCGACGTCGATAGGTCCTTTTCGGGGACGATCTTCGACGACTTCTGCTGCTCAACAGCTCTCGGCGCCAGGGACTCCTTCTCAGAGGATCCGCTGGGCCTGTGGGTAGCCGCGGACGCAGGTGTCTCTGCGTCGGCGCTTTCGGGGTCCTGCCCTCGTTTTTTCGAGACTCAGAGTCTCTCGTGCTCTTGGGGAACGACGAGTCTCCTACCTTATCAGATGTCTTCGTGTAATCGGTCTCTACGACCGTGTAGCTGTCGTCTTCGGTGGCAGCGTTGTCCTCTTCCTCAGAGGACATCCCCAGCTCGTACAGCGATGGCGTCGGGGCTTTTCCTTGGAGGGTGGCGTGCGCTACCCTCTGGCTCTTCCTCACATGAAGGGTCTTCGAGGCGAAGGCGGAGCAGGCATTGCAGTCTTCGCTTCTGTGGTCTACCGGTAGGCAAAGGTTGCAAACCGGGTGTTGGTCTTTCTGCGCGAACTTGTGGCGGCAGTTAGGGCAGAACTTGAACGGCGTGTTGTCCATCATCGAGTGTTTAGGCCTCCCTGGCCGCGCGGACGTCGACGATCGTCGAAGTCCTCGATTTCTCCTTCCTTTCGCTGGTCAGTGTTCTGCGAAGTCTTTCGTTGTCTTCTTTCGATATCTTCTCCAATTTCAATCTTTTCCTAGTACTTTCTCCAAAAATGTCTGAAGCCCAACGGGAACGATCCAGACCCGACCGCGGAAAAAAGAATCTGAAGATGGCGCCCAAGGGTGGGAGCTTCCGCAGGAAGCATGCAGACGTCACCGGAAAAAATACACCCAAGGAGGGGTGACGCCGACGCCCACCTGGGCGACGAAAAAAACAAAAAAAAACAAAGAAAAGACTACGAATCCGGACCCAACCACAAGACCGCGGAATATGCACAGCATAGTGAATCCAGAAAGATTCACGCTGCAAAACTATCCAAATGTTAATGACTAGATGAATGCTGACTTTCCCCATGTTGTTAGGCGAATAAGATACAGTCTCCTGCACGCATTGTATTGGTTGATTTCTTTTGTGGTTTGTTACACCTCGGTGGGATGATACATACTGTCTGAGTTCCCGGACATTCCCTTTTTTCATCTCTCCATGTTAGTCATGATTATGACTTTATATATCAATTGATAGGGGTTACTGTGCTAAGATGTACTGACTATTATAGGATGATTATAATCCATGAGACTTGAGATTTCCAAGGATTTTCTGTGTTCACCGCAACTTTGTTTGTGTGGGTTTTACTTTGTACACGTCTGCTTATCAAATGCATATACGTTAGAACGCGGCCGGCCCACAGTGGTTGTAGGCAGCTTGCTGTGTTAGCAAGTTCTGCTCACTACTTTTGATGCTAGAAGCATATACTGTTCATGAGCGCTGCCGGACAAACAAATAGTTGTAGGCATGGAGCTGTGTAAACCCTTTCACTCAACTAATAAAAAAAATAAAAAAATAAAAAAATAAAAAAAAAGGATTACAAAGGCAGTTTCTGCTAGCCAATGGGCAACCGTTCCCAAGGGGATCCCACAATCCTGTAACTATTCCCTCTACTGAATTTTCACGAAAATGCTGTTGGGAGTATTTATTGCTCCCTTGTATACTGTCACACAGGAAATCTGGTTCACACACCAGCTTAAATGGTTCATGTTACAAAAACTTATTTGACGACTGAATAAAAAATAAAGAGCCTTACTTTAAAACATTTAAAATCAGTTAATTTACCTTTCAAAGTCGGAAACATTTTTCTAAAAGCTGTGTGCTTCTTAACCATAATCGCAAAAGCGTAATGTTGATCATATGAGTAGCATCTAGGTTCAGTAGACACATTCATTTGTTACTTTTAGCATCTCTTGGCAACACATCAAGTTGTTCCTTTTTTTAAAAAAAAAACTTGCACCGGGCCTGAAACTACATCTTCAGCCCTCAAAGGTTTGGTGGTGGATGTCTCTTGCTTGTGCTAGGAACCACACTTTTGGTAGTAGATACACACAAGGAACTAAACTTCTCAAGAGGCATGGATTGCCAATTACAAATGGGAACTGCATCCAGCCATCAATGCTCTGACAGTTTGGGGGTGGCTGCAGGCACTGCGCTCCCTCCAGATTGAACTGTTCATTCAGAGAGCCGGACCACAGCAGCAGATCATTCTCCTGGGCATGAGACCCACCTGTGGTTGCCAATACAAACACTGTTGTGCTGATCCCCACCTTTATTACATGAACATGCACTTTTGTCCAAGCATTTGAACTGCTGTACTTGGTATACTTCACAGGGACATGACTATGGACCACTGGTGTTAGCAAAACAATTGCACACGAAGACACTTCCATTGGAACATTCTGCAACACTGAACAAACTGCAGTGTTAATAGTTTGGACATTTATATTTCGGATGTTTGCAATTACTGAACTGTTCACGGTTTATACTTAGATGCCATAACGAACTACTGTGTAGGGAGAGTGTAGCAAATGCTTTCTGTCCATTTGGTCCACCAATATTTTTCACTTTTTACTACCTGGTTTCTGGATTTGTAAAGTAAGAGCGTCTCACTCATCATAATGCACAGTAATGGACTGAGCATATTAACCACCAGTGTCCACCTTTTAACTTTAGGCTGCTGCCGAACAGCCAAGGGTAAGGGGCCCTGGGATGGTTAGATCTAAACATGTGAATAGGTTGCACGTGTGAGACTAATGTTGGGCACAGTCTGGTATATCTGCACAGATAGCCTGTCACAGATTTAACACTGCAAGGATTGGTGTTGACCTAGGTAGGTCTTTTAATATGAGTGGGCATTCATAGTGTAGGTCACTGTAGGGCTTAGTGGAAAATGTGTGGTGCTTCACTGTAGTCTAAATTGTAGGCGAAAACTGCCCAAATATACAGCTTTACTCCACAGAGTCCAGGAAGATACCAAACTGCGATAAAACATGCACACATAATTTGAATTTGCAGTCCCTAATAACCCACATCTTATGGGGAGTTTAAGGATTTGTCCTTTATCTGGCTTCGTTCATAACATTACAGACCGTCGTCACCCCCTACTGGGCCAAGTGAATTGCTCTGATGGACTAAGGACTTTGACTCCAGCTGACTCTCAGGAATAGGTTGGGCCACTCCAGGGCCAGTGGCACTGGTACCCTTATGTACCCAGAGGACCAGTTGGGGATAATAGGACCTGGACTACACGGTCATCCAGGTGCCCTTCAAGATTTCAGGATGCTTTGGGATCTGGAGTGTGCGCCAAGGAGGGTGTTCTACTGGCTGGTTGCAGAGGAGCTGCGTAACATACCCATACCAGCAGGAAAAGAGCATCAGTAGCTGGGCAGAGAATACGTCTGGCGCAGGGAGCCTGAAAACCAAGCTCCCCACAAAATTCACCCTTTTCAGAGGCCAGGAGGAATGTAGAATATGCTCCTGATGGTTAACCTTGTTTAAAGATGTTCTTGCTTAAAGAAATGAAAAACAGGAAAACTGCACCTGGAGCTTTGCTGCCACCATGTTAAAGAACACCAGCCTCACCCACCCCGCTGGTGCTGGGGCTTAGACCAAGGGTCGGTTCAGGGTGGATTTTTAATATTAAACTTACCCCCTTAGGGGAGGGGATGTACGGCTTTATGCCCTTTGGGCCGGCATAACGTAAAGCAAAGGTCCATCCCATGTAATTGCCTACCTTTGGGGACACCATTCCCTGAGACACCTCTCCGCTGGGCCTCGTGCCGCATGTCTGGGCACTACACAGCTGCTCCCACTGCGGAAGCCAAAGAGGAATTGTTCCCACTGCGGGTGGGAGCAAAAAGTAAAGATTCAAGCTGCTGTGCAGTACAGGAGATACGTAGCGGAGCCCCGCCATACATCCCCCACACCCTCTCCACCCTCTACCTCACCCTCGCTCTTTCATCTTAACAGTCAGTTTCTGCTCCACTTTGTCCTTTGCCCTAGAGAACCCCACAAAGAACTGACTGTCTAACCGATGGTCTTTGGTGCGATCGATGTAAAAACTGAGCACTAAGGAGACTCTCCTCTTTCGAGGGGCTAGGTGGAGCAAGAAATCAGAAGAGTGATGGACTGCCTGGCATGAATGACAGTGAAACCTTTCAAGAGAAAGGCCGCTCTAGACTTCAGAACCAGGGGCAGGAGATGTAGTGAAATGAAAGTGCACAGGAGACATGTGCTCTACTCTCGGAAGAACAGGTTTCGGAATGAGACTTCTTAAAAACTCTCAAGCACACATGTTGTCACTGTGCAGAAGAGAGTCAGCTGGAAGACACTATGACGTGCACATCGATTACATGCTGCCGAGTCAGTACTGTGCACCTCTTAAACACCTCTAACTCAAAGACTTACTCTCGCTGGTGATCAGTGATACTGTAGTGCTGCAGCAACAGCTCAGAGTGATGCACTGTAAAGCCACGGATGAGTGATGCACGCACTCACAGTTCCCGTCAGCAAACATACACCCAGCATATGAAGGGTGTGAGAAGGTGGCCTGATATGCAGTGGTCACTATTCTAGTGCCCACTATGTATCAGTCCAGCAACCCTTATTGATGATTGGTTGTAAGTCAACCTTATAGACCAGCTATCCTAGTAGCATGGATACGAGCAGTCTAAGGCTAAAGACTCGAGAGGGCGTGTTAAGCCAGCTGTTTACCACACATATACCCCTTGAATACCCAGTGAAAGGACACCACACAAGTGTTATGAAAATAAACAGTTATTTATTAAAGATCACAACAGCCCTGTACTCTTTATGAGGACAGGGTACTAAGCACAAACAAAAACTCTTACAAAAATACTTAAGTTAGCACAGTATGTACAAATGCCCGGGGGGCACGGAAAACCATATACTCTAAAAGTGGAATGTGAAATTCCTAGCAGGTAAGTACAGTACTAATAGCTTTTGGAATCGCTAGGACTTGACTAGGGAATCGTTAGATTACGACTAGGAGGCCTAGGGGACTCGGGTGCAGTGTGTGCACTCTCACGCGAGATGCGGACAAAAGTCTATGGTAGCTAGGAAATAGAAAGTTAGTGTTCTCGGGCGAACCCGACCTGGTAGGGAGAAAACGAAGATAGATTCTGACCCTTGGATAGTGAGGCTATGCTGGGGCACCGAAATGCCGAAGTTACCTAGCCCAGGGGCTGCAGCTGCATAGGTCTGAAAAGACGTCGGGAATCCTCGTAGACGGACCAGGAGCCGGAAGAAAAGATGCTGGCCGGTGACCAGTGAAGAAAGTTCAGTTGGATCCAAGCCTGGATCTCGAAGATAGACGACACCTGAAAGCAGAGGGGACCAAGTTCGAGACTACTAGCCAGTAGTCAGTGGGCACCAGGAGGGCACCGGATGGTAGCCACCTCGACAAGGTGAGTGGGTGACGCTGGAGCTCGAAGATCTCACGGACCAGGAGGCGTTGTCGGCGACCAGGATGGAGGATCGAGCTGTCCCACGAAGATAGAAGCTGTCGGCGTCGCTGGACCCAGGATTGGGCAACAAAGCCTTGGCAAATTCAAGCCCACGCGGTGGACCTAAAATGGCGTCTGGAGTGGACCAGGAGGGTCCGGGGTGCCTCTCTTGAAGAAGGAAGCAAGGGCCAGCCTGGAGCAACCAGACCAGCAGAAGAGTTGTCGTCGGGCGTCGTTCAGAAGGCCACAAGCCAGCCGGCTAGTAGCCAAACAACGCGGTGCACAGCAAACAGCAGAAGGGCCCCACGCCGATCGTGGAGATGCAGGGAGGCTGACCTTAGGTGCTGGAGCTGCGCAGGGTCGGGGCTTCTCGGACCCCAAAGCACTCACCAGTGGAGGACACGGTGGGCTTGCAGTAAAGATGTCGTGCAGTCTTGGCGATCGTCGGTCCCTCGAGGTCTCGTCGCACTCACGGTTCTCAGCTTGGCTGTAGAGGTGAGTAGAGGTCAGAGGTGCCAGGGAAGCCGGGTCTCGTCGAGCTGGGCCGTCGGATTCGTGATGAAGGACTTGCAGCAGACCGCAGTGTTCTTTAGGATGGTGCCCGCTTGATGCAGGGTGACTACTCCTTAGCCACAAGGGAGAATCTTGAAGAAGAAATCGTGAAGTCCTTTCGAAGAAAGTGGTATCTTGATTCCAAAGATGATCTAATTTGAACAGGGGGCCCGCTCCTATCTTTATACTAAAAAAAGGGGCTGACCCGGTGACTAGGTCCTGCCTATGGGTGGGACCAGGAGGGGGGTGGTTACACCCCTCTCCCCTGCCGGACTTCCCCAGGCCAGGGGCTGGTGTGCCCCTGGAACTGGTTCTGACTGGCCTATGCGTAGTGAGCACCGGGGTGCCACTCAGCAGTCACCTTCCTGAAAAGCCCTGCCTACCCAGGATACACAAAACCATGTCTGGGACGGTGCTAGCACCGCCCCGGACAGGAAACCCTTTGTCCAGGCCTCCCTCGCTGGAAGGACTCCCAGCAGCAGGAGGTCAGACTCGTGTCTGTGGTGGCAGCATCCATTTTGTGGAGCTGAGGCTTCAGTTAACTTTAACCGGGGTTCACAGTTACATACATGTCGTGTCCCTCTAGAAGGGTGGAATGCTAACCCCGTCGCCAGAATTGGCGAGGGGTTAGTATTCCAATTCGTATGACACCTTACTCGACATGTTTTGATAAAGCAATACCAAAGATAGCATTTAACCGCGAGGATTATAATGCACTTAAGAGTATATGGTATGCGATATCATGGAACAGCTATTAGGACTTGGTTCCGCAAGCTGCAGACAGGCTCAGCTCATGCCAGAGCACCATCTCACACGATTCCAAGCACTCTGCCTTCAGGATTGTCAAGGCCTGCCATAGGAGTGACTGATAGGAATCTGTGTGTCCATTTTAGGGTTAGGTATAGGTATACTACACCTACAGCAAAGGGTGATTACACGACTTTGCCCCAGCTGTCATGCAGCCAGTTGTGTCAAATTTAGGAGGCCAGCCAGGGGTGGCATAATACATGCTGCAGCCCCTGGCAGCCCTGGGTACACCTATGCCCTGAGTTACAGGGTCTGATAAGGTGGCCCAGTACCAATTGGAAATGTACCTAGGGTACATGGAATCCATTTTAAAGAGAGAGCAGTAGGCCTGGGGTCCTGATTGGCAGGGTCCCAGGTCGACTATGTCCAAAACCAGCTAAAACACAGGGCAAAAAGTTGGGGGCAACCATAGTCAGGATGTACCTTCCTACACAACCCCCCCCCCAAACGAAAGGAGATAAGGCTATCCTTGTCCAGGTAAGCCTCTATTACCTAAGTGGCCATATAAGGAAGGACCAGCTCTGGCTTGGTTTCCCCCTGTGTCATGGTCCACTAGGCAACCCCTCACCCTAAGGGTATCTGAGGGTCTCCACCATAGGGAATCTCTGTCTCTGGTGTGTCTTGGGAAAGAAGAAGGCTGATGCTGGGGTGGAGTACTGAAGTGAGGCTCCTCTACCTTTGGGCTCAACTTCCTCCAATCACCATTCATCATGTGTGCCTTTCTTTCTTTAGCTGAGATGCACTGAGCTCTCAGGGTCAGCCTCTGGCTACCTAAAGCTGGAGGCTGAGTCCCTCTGTTTGGCTTACTGGAGGGACAGGTCAGGTCTGGGGTTTTTAGGCCCCATGTTTGGCTGTGCCCAACAGTGTCCAGCTGTGGGAGTTCCCTAACTACTTTTAAGGGGGATCCCTCAGGAGTCTGTTCTATTTTCACTTGGCTAGGGTTACCAGCTTCAGTGATCCTAATCTGCTGATTAAGGGGTTCTTTTGGACAGGGGGCCCTTTGGGGTCCACCACTGGCCTCCCTGATCTCTTCAGCCCTGGGCTGACTGAGACAGGGTAGAGAGGCGCAGGTTACCTGCTCCAGACTGGGTCCCACCTGGGAAGGGTCCACTGCCATCAGGGGCTCTGCCAGGCTAGGCCTGACTACCTCTGGGGCAGTTCCTTCAACAGGGGTAGAGTCAGTTCCCTGAGGAGGCTGGCTCTCACCTAGTGTCTGGGAGGGGGAAGACTCTTCTTCCTCCTCAATGCTCTCTGTTTGAGTGGAGTGATCCATTGTTTCAGGCTTCACAACCTCACTATCTGTTTGAGTAGAGGCTGAGACCATTTCAACCTTGCCAAACTTTTCAGGAGGGCACTCAGTCTGTGTTTGGGCTGTGACTGTCACAGCCCTCCTATCCTGTTCTGGAAAGTCTGTCTGAGCCTGGGCAGTGGCTACCACTGCCCTTCCAACCTTTTCAGGGAGGAATGGTGCTTGGACTGGGGCTGTATCTATTACTGCCCCACTAACCTGTCTGGATAGGCCTATCATTCTGGAGTGAGTTTCTTGCTCCACCTCAGCCCATGCTGAGAGTTCCAGGTCATTCCCCAGTAAGCAATCTACAGGTAGGTTATCTGTCACTGCCACTCTCATGGGCCCTGTGACATTACCCCAGCTGAGCTTGACTACTGCCATGGGATGCCTTCTCTTCACTCCATGAATGTCTGTCACCTGATAAGTAAAACCAGGGGTCAGTTGAGCAGAGGGGACCAGATGGTCACTCACCATGGTGAGGCTGGCCCCTGTGTCTCTGAATGCCTCAACTTTCTGATCATTCACTAAAACTTCTTGTCTATACTTTCCCAAGATGTGGGGTCCAGTAGTGAAGTTGGCAAACCCCATGCCAGTCTCACAGACAAGAGTGTGGTCAGGGAACCTGGCTAGGCCATAGTCCTCCTGATGACCCAAAGTAATGCCCACCACATTCTTGGGGGCACTCCCACCACCTGGGGGATTACCACTAGTGGTAACAGGAGGTTTAGGAGTATTACCTGGGGGTATGTTTCCCTTATTACCATTTTTAGGGCAACTGACATCACTTTTGTAATGACCCACCTGTTTACAGGTATGGCAATAAGGTTTCTTTTGTTCTGAAGGAGTGTTCTGGGACCCACCACCCTTGTTGGAGTTTTGGGGCCCTTGGGAAGTCTTCTCTGAGGATTTATCCCCACCCTTCTCTTGAGGCTTGGTTGATTCCTTTCTCTGGTCACCACCCTGGTTTTTAGGCCTAACCCTGGTTCTGACCCATTTGTCTGCCCTCTTACCCAATTCCTGTGGAGAGGTCAACTCAGAGTCTACCAGGTGCTGATGTAATAACTGGTTCTGACAATTATTTAAGATTTGCTCCCTCATAATTAGATTGTACAATCCTTTAAAATCAGTAACCTTACTACCCAGTATCCAGCCTTCAAAAGCCTTAGTGGCACAATCAACAAAGTCAGTCCAATCTTGAGACTGAGTTTTCTGGGTGTCTCTGAACAGCATCCTGTATTGTTCAGTGGTTAAACCAAACCCATCAACCAGTACATTCTTCAAGATTTTGTAATTGTTAGCATCCTCCACCCTTGTGGTGAGGAGCTTATCTCTACCTTTACCATCAAAGGAGAGCCACAAGATAGCTGCCCACTGACTTGGGGGAACACCCTGCACAGTGCAGGCTCTCTCCAAAGCAGTAATCCATTTGTGGATGTCATCCCCTTCTTTAAAGGGGGGCACTATCTTATTCAGGTGCTTTTTATCAAAACTCCTTTCCCTATTGCTAGGATTATTGCTGCCACCAGTGGGCTGTAGCCCACATAATTCTTGCTCTCTAGCAAGGGCAAATCTCTCTTTGGCCAGGGCAAGTTCTTCCCTTTCAATCCTCAGTTTGATTGCCCTTTCTTCAGCTTCATACACTCTCCTCTTAGGGGAAGACATTCCTCTGTGAGAAGAGTTGAGAGAGCCATTGGTTCGAAAGGATCTGTTAGAGCCTCTTGATAGAGACCTAACTCGTCCATTCCCAATGTTAAGCTGACCTGAGAGTGGGCCCAGGGGTCCCCCAGTACCAAGCTCATGTCTGCTTAAGTTGGACCTGCTTAGTCTACTGACCTCTAGCTGTCCCTTATCTGCCTCATCCCCAGACAACTCATCCTCCTCCTCAGCATCATCTGCCTCATGGAGGGGATGGATATCAAAGGGACCCTGTAAGGAGGGCAAACTTCCTTCTGGATTAGCAGGGTCTGGGTTACCAGCCCTACTGGCATCATAAGCCTCTAAGAGACCAATCAGAAAGGAAGTGGTGGAGTTAGACCCCTGTTTTAGTTTCCTGAGAGTACACACTTGTCTCATCTCATGGAAACTAAGAGCAGCATATTTTGAAGTAAGGACCTGTGGAGGGTCCACTGACACAAGGGGATACTCAGAGTTTCCTCCTTTGTCTGACATGCTGATTCTAGTGTGGTGTAAGTGATGCACCTACCTACACTATGTGTTACCTACTGATCCCTTGCTAGAGTTGCAGCCAAGGTGTGCTAAGCCTTGAGGAGCTACAACAGCTGGTTCAGTAGAACTCAGAGTATTCTAAGCTTTAGTTATATGTACCTAACAGTACTTATGTGATCTTTCAACAAGATATTCTTAGGATACGTGTGGTAAAACAACAGCAAGCTCAAATCCCAACCGCTGCTCACCAATGTGAGAAGGTGGCCTGATATGCAGTGGTCACTATTCTAGTGCCCACTATGTATCAGTCCAGCAACCCTTATTGATGATTGGTTGTAAGTCAACCTTATAGACCAGCTATCCTAGTAGCATGGATACGAGCAGTCTAAGGCTAAAGACTCGAGAGGGCGTGTTAAGCCAGCTGTTTACCACACATATACCCCTTGAATACCCAGTGAAAGGACACCACACAAGTGTTATGAAAATAAACAGTTATTTATTAAAGATCACAACAGCCCTGTACTCTTTATGAGGACAGGGTACTAAGCACAAACAAAAACTCTTACAAAAATACTTAAGTTAGCACAGTATGTACAAATGCCCGGGGGGCACGGAAAACCATATACTCTAAAAGTGGAATGTGAAATTCCTAGCAGGTAAGTACAGTACTAATAGCTTTTGGAATCGCTAGGACTTGACTAGGGAATCGTTAGATTACGACTAGGAGGCCTAGGGGACTCGGGTGCAGTGTGTGCACTCTCACGCGAGATGCGGACAAAAGTCTATGGTAGCTAGGAAATAGAAAGTTAGTGTTCTCGGGCGAACCCGACCTGGTAGGGAGAAAACGAAGATAGATTCTGACCCTTGGATAGTGAGGCTATGCTGGGGCACCGAAATGCCGAAGTTACCTAGCCCAGGGGCTGCAGCTGCATAGGTCTGAAAAGACGTCGGGAATCCTCGTAGACGGACCAGGAGCCGGAAGAAAAGATGCTGGCCGGTGACCAGTGAAGAAAGTTCAGTTGGATCCAAGCCTGGATCTCGAAGATAGATGACACCTGAAAGCAGAGGGGACCAAGTTCGAGACTACTAGCCAGTAGTCAGTGGGCACCAGGAGGGCACCGGATGGTAGCCACCTCGACAAGGTGAGTGGGTGACGCTGGAGCTCGAAGATCTCACGGACCAGGAGGCGTTGTCGGCGACCAGGATGGAGGATCGAGCTGTCCCACGAAGATAGAAGCTGTCGGCGTCGCTGGACCCAGGATTGGGCAACAAAGCCTTGGCAAATTCAAGCCCACGCGGTGGACCTAAAATGGCGTCTGGAGTGGACCAGGAGGGTCCGGGGTGCCTCTCTTGAAGAAGGAAGCAAGGGCCAGCCTGGAGCAACCAGACCAGCAGAAGAGTTGTCGTCGGGCGTCGTTCAGAAGGCCACAAGCCAGCCGGCTAGTAGCCAAACAACGCGGTGCACAGCAAACAGCAGAAGGGCCCCACGCCGATCGTGGAGATGCAGGGAGGCTGACCTTAGGTGCTGGAGCTGCGCAGGGTCGGGGCTTCTCGGACCCCAAAGCACTCACCAGTGGAGGACACGGTGGGCTTGCAGTAAAGATGTCGTGCAGTCTTGGCGATCGTCGGTCCCTCGAGGTCTCGTCGCACTCACGGTTCTCAGCTTGGCTGTAGAGGTGAGTAGAGGTCAGAGGTGCCAGGGAAGCCGGGTCTCGTCGAGCTGGGCCGTCGGATTCGTGATGAAGGACTTGCAGCAGACCGCAGTGTTCTTTAGGATGGTGCCCGCTTGATGCAGGGTGACTACTCCTTAGCCACAAGGGAGAATCTTGAAGAAGAAATCGTGAAGTCCTTTCGAAGAAAGTGGTATCTTGATTCCAAAGATGATCTAATTTGAACAGGGGGCCCGCTCCTATCTTTATACTAAAAAAAGGGGCTGACCCGGTGACTAGGTCCTGCCTATGGGTGGGACCAGGAGGGGGGTGGTTACACCCCTCTCCCCTGCCGGACTTCCCCAGGCCAGGGGCTGGTGTGCCCCTGGAACTGGTTCTGACTGGCCTATGCGTAGTGAGCACCGGGGTGCCACTCAGCAGTCACCTTCCTGAAAAGCCCTGCCTACCCAGGATACACAAAACCATGTCTGGGACGGTGCTAGCACCGCCCCGGACAGGAAACCCTTTGTCCAGGCCTCCCTCGCTGGAAGGACTCCCAGCAGCAGGAGGTCAGACTCGTGTCTGTGGTGGCAGCATCCATTTTGTGGAGCTGAGGCTTCAGTTAACTTTAACCGGGGTTCACAGTTACATACATGTCGTGTCCCTCTAGAAGGGTGGAATGCTAACCCCGTCGCCAGAATTGGCGAGGGGTTAGTATTCCAATTCGTATGACACCTTACTCGACATGTTTTGATAAAGCAATACCAAAGATAGCATTTAACCGCGAGGATTATAATGCACTTAAGAGTATATGGTATGCGATATCATGGAACAGCTATTAGGACTTGGTTCCGCAAGCTGCAGACAGGCTCAGCTCATGCCAGAGCACCATCTCACACGATTCCAAGCACTCTGCCTTCAGGATTGTCAAGGCCTGCCATAGGAGTGACTGATAGGAATCTGTGTGTCCATTTTAGGGTTAGGTATAGGTATACTACACCTACAGCAAAGGGTGATTACACGACTTTGCCCCAGCTGTCATGCAGCCAGTTGTGTCAAATTTAGGAGGCCAGCCAGGGGTGGCATAATACATGCTGCAGCCCCTGGCAGCCCTGGGTACACCTATGCCCTGAGTTACAGGGTCTGATAAGGTGGCCCAGTACCAATTGGAAATGTACCTAGGGTACATGGAATCCATTTTAAAGAGAGAGCAGTAGGCCTGGGGTCCTGATTGGCAGGGTCCCAGGTCGACTATGTCCAAAACCAGCTAAAACACAGGGCAAAAAGTTGGGGGCAACCATAGTCAGGATGTACCTTCCTACAAAGGGCAGCTATGATACACCACACTGACTTCATACATACATGGGTACAACTGACTGTAGAATCAACTTCATTATTGGAGGTCACCAATTCAGGGAGTACCTTCAACCAATCCTCTTCCTACCTACTGACTATGTTTTATTGATCTCATGGCAAGCAACAAGAGGACCAGATGTTGCCTCCTCCGGAGCCAGCGAAGCAGGACAAGGACAGGTCACAGTATCCTGTAATTGTTCCGGCAGGAGAAAGAGGGGAGGCCTCCTAAGAACTTCAAAGGGAAAGCTGGAACACTTAAAAGCAAGTTACATAGAGGGCTATGTCAAAGTAACAGAAAGAGCTGCACCCGGCATCGTCCATCATTTCAAAAGCTGGTTAGCTTGTCCCTGGAAGCGCAGCTTAAGAGACTGCACCACAAGTGCAGAGCCCCCCTCACCTACCCTAAGTAAGGGTCTGCTTCCTCTCACATGAAGACCTCCCTCCTTCCGTGGCTTTTCCAAATCCGGTCATTGAGACTTCACAGCTTTGACCATCCTGCTTTGGTGTAGGAGTTTCTTCTGTTGACTGCACATACAGTTGCTTTCTAGAGATTTTGCTAAGTGTTATTTTGGTGGCCATTTCTTCAAGTTTCCGAAAGTCTGTGCATCTTGAGTTCTAGTTCAGGCATAGGCTATCCAGCCTTATGAGCTCCCCTAGGCAGCGCATGCGCTGTCTTCTGAAGACATGCTGTATCTACTCTGTTGGCTAACAGCCCGCCCATCACTTTATTGGTTTTGTAGCCTGTCCTTCCCAAACGCTTTTAGTGGTTAATGTCTCTTCTGTCCCTCCTTTTGGCGTTTTGCTCCCTCCCACGGAGCAAAGACCTATTACATGTCCTTGCACTTTGCTGTAGGTCTGTTCCTGCACACTACTCTTTGTTTCTGAAAGTGTTTCAGGTAAGCACCGTTTGTCATTTGTCATGTTACATAGTGCAAACTCTATCCGCATTAGAGAGCTTTGCAAGAGATCAGTTGCTTTCCAAACAGACATTCACAAGCGCACTCAACCCGTATCAGAGTGCTTTAGACGAGCACCAGTTGCATCACAAACGGACACATTCCCAGGCACGCAGAGATGAAGTGATTTAACCAAAATCATTGTATGTTGAGCCTTCCACCAAGATTCGAACTAGATTCCCCAGCTTCAAGGTCGGACGCTCTAGCCCTTGCACCAGTCTTTTCCCTCGAGATATAAAATGGCTAACACTCCTTTACAAGTAAGATACATTACCATTATGTGTGCCAAAGCAGTGCCAGACATTTTCTTTTTTTTAGGTCCCATCACAGAAGCGAAAAAGTAACTATTTTACAATGTATCTCTGTGCATTACCAAGGATTTCACACAAGCTGTGGCCATTTTAAGATCGGGCATACCATCACGTCCTCGTACTCATTAGGTCATGGAGTCTGCCTGAAATTTAAAGGTTCACCTTGATACTAAAATACTTTTTTGTTATAGTCACGTGGAGGCGGCAGGATTGTGGTGGGGGACATCCCAAACTACTTTCATGCTAGAGGATTGTTGCATTTCTTTTTTTGTTGTAACCGAGGGCAGACCCATGGAAAATAAGGTAAGAAGTACGATGGGGGTTGTAGGTTTAGGTGCGGCTGCCAGCAGGCTCACCTGACAAAGGTAGGTGGGCGGGGCTCACAGGTGCCGATTTTAACCCCTCTCATGCTCATGACGGAACCGTTCCATCACGAGCCTCGGGTGGGCTGTGCTGGTGACGGAACGGTACAATCACAGCCCGCTCGCCGCGCCTGCGCGAATTCCGCGCCTGCGCTGACGTTCTAAAGAGCGGGCGAGGCCATGACGGAACCGTTCTGTCACAAGCACAGCTCACCCGTGGGCCGTGACGGAGCGGTTCCGTCACGAGCACAGGAGCGCCGCGCGGCCCCGCCTCCCCCTTAGAGCTGCGGCGGAATAGGCGCCGCAGCTATTCCGCCGCAGCGAAGGGGTTAAAGGAAGGCTGTGCTCAAGGAGTGGCCTAAAATCCTGCGGAGTCCGTGCTGCACTCCCACCTGCCAAGTTCTGCGGGTGGTGCCAGTTTCTATTGCTTGTTGTTATGGAGTGGGCGGGAGCTTTAGAGTATGTTGGGGGGTATCACCGCACTGTTCCTGCATCAGCAGACAGGCCCACAGTCGCTGACAGTCACTGCTTGCACTTGAAAACCGAAGCTATGTACTCTCCAATATTAAGCATAGTTGGAGGAAAAGTTGTCCACTTCTATGCACTTTTATCCTGCTGAGTTTATTAGTGGTCTCTATGGGGGAAGGCAAGCACCACGCTGTACATGCTGCAGCACTCTGCACAGTGTGTATATTGGAGGCCAGCCATGCTCCTCTTGGTCTCTTACCTTATGCCTTACTTCAATCAGTCATTCTGTTCTGAGGCTTGCAGTCTAGGCCCACTGTTTACATGGTTTTCACCCACTTTCTATCCTGTTACTGTAGCTTCTCGGGACATAAAGCGTCCTGTACCAAAGGTGTGGCACGCTGCATGGCAAAAAAACGGCTGCTGTGATTGAAATGTGGTCACACTGCCTTTTTTACAGGTATGGAAATAAGCCTGTTCTTGCAGGCATCTAAGGAAATAGTAATTATGAAATTGTAAGGCCTAATTTAGAAGTGTTTTCTGGACCCATCTAATATCTTTTCAGCTGTAACAAATCCAATACTGTAATATCACAAGATCATCCTGCCATATTCCAGGAGATTACTCCTAAACCACTGCTAACTATTGGGAAGACCCATTACCCAGAGGGCAATTGTAATTAATTGCCCGTGCTAGTCAGCTCCAATGTCGGATATCATTAGGCGACATTCTAGCTTTTTTGTCTTCAGTTATAAAATTAGTACATTAATGCTTCAGCTGACTATCGACAAAAAACATTTGCAAAGCCACCAAGTCTACCGTGGCAGACAAAACATCAAACATACATCCCTTAATCAACAAAGCATTGACAACTATTTTATGAACACAAACAATTTACGCAACTACTGTAGAATAAAAAAACAAAAATAGAACCTCTCGCAAAGGCAAGACTTATCGGCTTTGCCAATGCTTGTTCTTTCAAATAACTCCTTCCTTTCCGTCTTTTGCATGCCATTGCTCCAAGTACAGCCTTCTCTAAATCACTTGCATGCTTACCTTAATCCTTACTATTGCATCCCTGCATATCACCCACATCTTCTTTCAAAGTTCACAAATTCTCCTTTAAAAGTCATCTCCTGCACGCACCCTAACAAAACCGAATTTCCTATAGCTGATCCATTAATACTGCCAACAAATGCAGGAATTCACATATCTCCCCTCTCCCACTAGAGATCACACCTAATCCTACTAAAGTAATCAACCACATAGAAACTGGAATAAAAACAAATGAAATGGCTCATGCAGGGCACAAGACTAATACCAAAAGAAAAATAAAAAACAAACCATACTAATCCTGGAAAAGTGTGCTTCTCAACGCAAAAGTACAACAATGTCATCAGGTTAATATGTGCTATATAATACAAATACAATCTATATCCCACACAAACTAAATCCATAAAACAGCAGTCAGAAATTAGACTGTAGTTCATAAAGGCTGCTTAATTCCCTTTTAGTGCTTGACATTCTTACACTCACAAAAAACAACAAAAACAGCTAAAGGTCATATCCATTACCCAGAACTATACCAGTTCTAATGAAAAAACAACCTTTCACCAATTGACCAGGCACAAATTAACTGACGAGATCTGCCACATACCGCTGTCCAACAGATGACTCTAATGAAGCCCACACTGAAGATCCTGACCTGGAACATACTACAGCCGCTTCCTGGAATCTCACAATGACAATCAGACTTGAGATATTAACAAAGACCATTCCAGCAGATCTCTCCACCACTTTTCTCTTTAACGTACGAGTACTCAGGACCATAAACTTAAACAAAATATCTCAGAATGGATAACCCCTGTACAGTAACCATCTAGGTGGACTTTGAACATCCGAAATAACAAAAAGGGACCTAAAAAACATTAACTGCACACCTGTCTTTTAGTCTTCTTCATCCACCACATTGCTAAGCGCAGCATAACCGCACGTCGGTGGTCCTCACGCATGACATGGAAACAGTTCTCACAAAAGATCTAAAACAAAGACAACACACTTCTAACCGAAAAGACAAGAACTGTGCACACGTCAAATAAACAGTTATGTCAACTTTTTTTACAGGAAAAAAGAAGATGCAGTTGTTGGTTTTGAATGAAGCTTTATAAGGTTCTCTTTATAGAGTATAGACGCCAGCCGACACGTGTTTCATCAAACAGGACAGTGCCTGTGATTCATCAGGGCTGTAATGGCGTTGCGGGGTAATCGACTGTTTTGGTGGCGTAGTGCAGCGGGAATAGTCTTGGTCCCGGTGTCCTTGGTCTCGGCCGGGTTGTGCTTTGGCGGGGGCAGTCGGGTACAACTGACCTCCGGAATCGCGTGAACGTGGAAGCGGGTCGCTTCTACGGTCCGTTGCACTTCTAACCGAACACCCGAAAAGGTGCAGTATGCTACTCCTGTAGGTAAGCACTTCAGAGCCCCACAGAGGTAGTAAGCGCTATATAAATGGTGTAATACCATAAAATGAAAGCATTAGACTAGTAGTATTGTTTCCATGGATTTAAAGGACTGTGAAAGGTTGATTCATGACATGTGGCTGATTCTATCAATGTGGTAACGCTTTCAAAAAGTCAGTAGGCCTGCTTTTATTAAAACGTCACCCCCTTATATTGGGATGCAGCATCTCGTACAGAAGGGGTTTGTGATTATGGGGTTTAGGAACCACCGGGATGTAATGGGATAATGGGAGTGTCTACAAAGGTACTTCCATCCAACTGAATGTAAATGTATGTAATTTAGTATGTAGTATTTAGTAGTGTGTGTGTGTGTAGTAACAATACTTTTCCTTTTTTTAAAGAAAAAGTAATGACTGGACAATGAATTTTAGTGTTGTTGCGTGCCTGCAAACTGGGATTGCTAGGCCACACCACTTTCCCTGAGTGGGCTTCTGCTTCACTAGCCTCGAAGTGTCAAGTGATACAATGGAGTACTTAGTTCCCAGTAAGAGGACCATTACAGACTCGTTACTTATTAAGGAATCACTAATGCCCACATGCATCAAACTCCCGGTTTGCGTTTCCAAATTTGCGATTTTTACCGAATCGCAAATAAGGAATCGCAAAACGGGATGCATTATTGAAAGTGCATAATATTTGCGATTCGGTAAAAATCGCAATTTTTACCGAATCGCAAATATTATGCGAATTCAAATTTGCGAATTCGCAATTCCCATTGATTCCTATGTGCCAAAAGGCCCATAGGAATCAATGGAAATTGCGAATTCGCAATTTTGAATTCGCAAATGTTGATGCATTCCATGGGTGCAGGGGGGGGGGGGGGTCTAAAGGACCCCCCCCTGCACCCCTGAAATGTATTTTAAAATGGATCTTTCACACACACATGTCCTAAGGACATGTGTGTCTGTAAAATGACATTGTTTAAAATGTAAATTAGAGCATTTTAAACATTTTTCGCAAATTACCACGAGGTTCTACCTCGTGGTAATTTGCACTTGTAATCTTCAAGATCGCAATTTTTTAAAGAATGATGCATTGCATTTAAGGAATCGCGAAATTGCGATTCCTTAAATGCAATCGCATTTTAGAAAATCGCAAAATTAGCGATTTTCAACTAATACCAATGATGCATCCCAAAAAGCATTTTTGGAATCGCAAACGGACGATTTTAAGGAATCGCACCGTTTGCGACTCCAAAAATGCTTGATGCATGTGGGCAATAATTCGCAACCAATAACCCTATTTCTTACAGTGAGAATAAGTCAAGTGAGGATTTGCATACTGAAAATACTGTGCTGTAAACAGAAAGCATAATAAATTACTTTAAGCCGGTGGCAAGAACAAAAACACTGCTGTCTGCAGCTGGAATCTTGTAGGAGCCCAAATAGGGTTACCCAGGGCTGACAGTCACCGCCAACCTTTACATTTGAAAAACATAGGTCATAATTCTGAAACGTTCAACTAGAAGGCAGATCATGTACATCAAGTGCAATGGATGTATGCTGTAAAAACAACAGTTCTCATTCTGGGTAGGAATTCAGCGACTGCATTCCACACCACTCATTTTTGTATTTCATCTACTGAGTAGTATACTAGACAAACAGCAGAACAATCTTTTATAGCCATCCACTAACCCCTCTTTAATGCCCTATTCTGAAAACTCTGCTACAGGCTTCTGGTTTCAAGAGAATGCTGCACAATCCAAAATTTGGTTTAACATTTTTGGATAGAGACTGTGTTAATTAGAACTCTAAAGGTAATACCAGAAGGGCCAACAATTAAATACTTCAGTCTACATTATTCATAATCATTCACACATTTCCTAAGATGACCTATGAACATTGAGGCCTGGGCTATAATAAAAATCTCTGATGACCGAAACATATATTTTGCCAATCAGACCAAATCAGCATCACCTCCTGGCCGATGCGATTATGCAATACAAGTATGTGGAAAAAAGTGATCTATGTAAAAATGCATGCCAAAGCCTCTGTACATTCTGATTTTGTTAAGTGGAATTCAAATGGACACCAGACACATTCTGCATAAATCATATCATGTGCGATGCTTTCGATACAATATAAATGCAATCCACAAAGCAAGGCACCCATGTTATGAAATACCTGAACGGCTGCGTATTGTGTACCAAGGCAGACAAAGCGGAAACATCCCTGGTGTTCACACGTTTCAAGCATTGCATATTAACAAACAGAGTACAGACCCATCCTCCAGTTACCAGAATAAAACTTTGAGCAAAATGGAGATTAGCATATTGCTGTCATAGTTACAAGGTCAAGAACATCAAGAATCAATGAACCATCAGGAAAAAGCTTGTTCATGTAGGGCTTTTCGAAAATCACTTCTGAACAGTCAAAAGAGGACTCCCAGCCCTTTGTGCCATCAGGTCCATAATGTCTCCTGCCACTTAAGCAGAGGAACACACATCAATAGGAAGAAAAGGTATAGTCACTGATGCAATGGCACAAAAAGGGAGCAGCACTGTCCTAAATAAAAAGGTCTCATGTATGAAACGTTTGCACGTTTTAAAATGAGACGCTATTGCCTCCTGCGTCCAATTGCCAGCGACTGGGTTCCTTCTAGTTTAGCAGTATGTAGCCTTTTGACTATGCTGGAACCCCACTGAATCTCTAATGGAAGCTTGGGATCCCGGACGATTTGAACCTCAAAGCAATAAAAAATTAATTTAAAAAACAACTCAAATTCTGAAACATTTTATTAAAGTAAACAAAAAATTACATTTTAATGGGCAGCTTGGAGCTTTTTTTAAAATTTTATTTTATTACTTGAAGACAAAGTATAATAAGCAAGACTAGCTTATGACGGGTCGTTTTTGCTCCTAAAGCCTGAACTTTGTCAGCACAAACCAGTGCCCAACAATCTCCAATAATAGATACTGTACTTGTGCAGCTCCCACAAATCAAGCTACGGATACCAACTTTATTTTTATCCTTCAGTTTAAAATGCCTTTATATTTACTGTTTTACATTGTCAAAAAATCTGTAGACCCCTGGAGTAGGCGCTGCAAACCCCAGATAAAGAACCGTTTTTATAGTTAAGCTTTCAAGAAATAGGCCAAAAAATACAAATCCACATTGCTGGTGTTCGTGGAAAAGTCTTAGGAAATGCAAATACTTATTTACCATACAATCAATGCAAGTATACAAACTGATAAAACTATAATAATTTCTTCATACTAAATTGTGAGCGAGACTGCTTCATACTTACTTTCCTGAATTGGCTCCCTTTAAGTGATCAGTGTAGATGTAGATGTCTGGTATGAACTTGTTCAGAATGCCCCTAGCAGAGTCTACCATTCGGTTGGCAATCTGCGGTGACACACGGACTGAAAATCTATGTACACATCAAGGAAACCATATTTAATAGTGGACATTGTAAAGCAACAATCAACAATGTATGTCCATCATGCAACTGAATCCAAGGCTTAGTCATGGCAGGATACAATAAACATCATGGTATTGGAAATGGAGGTGTTGACGTGAACTTTATTCGCCAACAAAATTATTTTAATAATTTGTAAAGCTTATGTTTAACACTATACTAGATGCAAAATTTGTAGTAGGTAATTATACTTAAGTGTCATAGGTCTGCAAATGACTAAAAGTGCTGGTTTAAGTTAACCTAACTGGATGCTCTGTTGTCTGAAAAAGAATTCATAAGGCCTGTTTTTCACATTGAATAGTAGTTTGCACATGATATTTCTTAATTATAGGTGTTTTATGTTTCCTGAAAACTTCTGTTAGATGGTGACTAGACATTCGTTTTGCATTAGACAACTGATAACGCGTTCTTACTGGGAGCAGAGGATGCGACCAGAAGGATGATTCATGGGAAGAATTTCTGTACATCAAAATATCAACATTGTAACTTTTTACGGTTAAATGCCTGAAAGCCTATTGTATTACTATGCATAAATGGGGAGTTTACTTATTTCCAGGAGTTTACTGAAATTCTATTGGAGCATGAAGAAAGAAAATAATGTTGCAACATAGAAGTTGTGTGTTTATATTAGTGTGTGTTCCTAAAGTAGCAGCTATATTCAAGATTCTTTCCTGGACGACTGGATACACTCATGTGAGCTTCGGATGCCTTTCTTTGTGAGAGATTGCCCTACTTCGATTTTGCTAAATTGTCTCTTATTGTAATTTCAGCTGAGAATACTTTACAGCATATTATGCAAAGGCTTCATGCTTCTGCACCGATTCTCTAATCAGTACTCTTTCTGGCTATCTGAACGGACACCTTTTTCTCTCATTGTTAAAACTTATTTAGAATAGGGAATTTTCCTTTTATGGTACACTTACTGCATTACTATATTAACTGATTCTAATGAGCATTTTGTTCCATTTATCGTCAAATATCGATTGAAGGATTATATTACTTTTAATGTTGAAATATAAGGAATAATACCTAATGAACAAACAGATGAAAGATTAAAAGCTGAAAATAAAACCCTTTAACTCATACCAGTTCTGTTTATGGACTGAACTAGAAGTCTGTAATGATTTTTTGTTATGTAGGTGATTGCTCCTACTTTTCCATGTCGACGATCATAGGTCCATACGACAAGTGGTGGGGGTTATTTAAGGATTACACTCTAAAATTGAGAGATAGAAAACCCTGCTCTATCAGGCGCATACAGTACCCAAAAATACAGTCAGCAAGGAAACTCCAGTGCTCTGCAGAAACACATCCCATACAATTTCCAGCCTTAGAAGGCCATAAATGATGATTGGAGTGAAAGAGTAGAAAGAGTGCAGCCGAAACTAGAACAATGGACTAGATTAAAGAAGAAATGCGTTACCTGTAACTGCAGTTATCCGGTATTGGTATCTTTCATAGATTCACATCCCTGAATCATTCCCAGTCGTCAGGGTGGGAGTCCCCGGTATATAAAAATAGTAATGTCATAAAGACATATATACACTAATAGGCCGGAGGCCTCACATTAGTAACCTATCAGAGTCCTTTTGTAAAAAAGGACCAAACTTTGGCTAAGAGCCAATCAGCTACTACCACCCTCTAGAACCTTCCTGGAAGGAGCCCTAGTCCCTCAGATTTTCGTAAGCACAGTGCTAAGTAGTACCTACTGAGAGAACCAAGGTGAGCCCTTCCAGGGGAGGCAGGTGGGTTGCATGTGAATCTATGAAAGATACCAATACTGGATAACTGCAGTTACAGGTATGTAACGCATTTCTTATCCAGTATTATGGGTATCTTTCATAGATTCACATGCCTGAATCAGAGTAGCAAGTAGTACTCAGCACATTTCGCATAATATAGCATGTAAGACACTTGATAATACCTTCTAAATAGTGCAACAGAATAAACTGCAAACAGTAGCAGGATAAGAAATGTGCAATTGGGAAATAGGAAAGGTGGGATGAAAGGAAGAAGGCTCACCTCTAATGAAATCGATGACTGAGCACCGCCTGTCCCACTGCTGCATCCTTCTTAAGTTCCGAATCCAAGCAGTAGTGCTTGGTGAACGTATGTGGTGTCTTCCATGTCGCCGCTCTACAAATGTCGACAATGGGCACCCCAGAAAAGAGCGCCATGGAAGTGGAAACCGCTCTAGTGGAATGAGCCCGAACCTTGGCGGGCAGAGGATGTCCTGCCTGTTGGTGGCAAAAGGCGATGGCCGCAGAGATCCATCTTGAAATGCTCTAAGTTGTCAATGGTAGGCCCTTCCTGGGCCTGCTGAAGGCAATAAATAATTGGTTGGACTTGCAAAATTGTTCTGTTCTATGAAGGTAGAATGTCAGACATCTTTTCAGATCTAAGGAATGTAGAGATCTCTCCGCTGTTGAAGATGTGTTAGGGAAGAAAGATCTCAGGACAATAGGTTCGTTTAGATGAAAAGCAGACAGAACCTTTGGTATGGATTTGCAGTTAGTCCGTTGAATGACTCTCCTGTTTAAACTGAAGGAACGGGTCCTGAATACAGAAAGCCTGCAGCTCACTCACCCTCCTTACTGATGTGAGAGCCAGCAAGAGAGCTGGTTTCCATGACAAGTATTTGAGATCCGCTTTATGCATCGGCTCAAAGGGGTGTTTCATCAACTACGCCAGGACAATATTGAGCGGCCATGTAGGTGATAAAGGTCTCACTGGAGCATAAGTCCTGAATAAGCTTTTCAGAAACTGCTTGACCAGTCTATTGGACCATAGGGAAACACCAGACGAAGAGCGTCTGAACCGAGATATGGCTGCCAGATGGACTTTGAGGCATGAGCTAATCCAGAGTTGGCCAGGTGAAGCAGGTAGGGCAGCAGTTGTGCCGGAGATGACGAGAACGGGTGCAGTTTGTTAGCTTTACACCATAAACAGAATCTCTTCCACTTAAGAGAATATGTCTTATTGGTACTGTCAGCCCGGGCCCGGGCTAAGACGACCCTGCAGTCCTGAGGGATATCTAAGTCCTGGAATTCTCTGAACTCAGGAGCTAAGCCGATAATCTGAGAGAGGTCAAATCTGGATGCTGGACTTGCCCCTGGTTCATAGTGAGTAGATACGGGTAAGGCCTGCAAGGAATCAGAGGTTCCAGCGATAGGTGGAGTTCTGTAAACCAGTGTTGGCGTGGCCACGCTGGGGCGACCAAGATCAGTGTGCAATGCTCTGCTTTCAGTTTCCGAAGGACCCTGGGGATCAGGGGAAATGGAGGAAAAGTGTAAGCAAATACGTTGCACCATGCGATCGAAAATGTATCCCCTAGAGATCCTTTCTGGGGAAGCCAGCTTGCATAATGTTGGCATTTTGCATTGATCTCCGTCGCAAATAGATCCAGGTGAGGTCTGCCCCATCTGGAGAATACTGCATCGAGAGCGTGTTGGTCGAGCTCCCACTCGTGACAAATGGAGCGTTGCCTGCTTAGTGAGTCCGCCAGGGTGTTGTCTGCTCCTGGGACGTACTCCGCCATCAGCGAAATGTTGTGTTGGAGTAGCCACTTCCAAATTCGCTGCGATTCTTGAGACGTCATGGATCGAGTTCCCCTTGCTTGTTTAAGTAGTGCAGTTCCTGATTCTGGGCAGGAAAGCTCGAAGAGCCAGGTATACTGCCCTCAACTCTAACAGGTTGATGTGGAGCAGTTTTTCGGCCACTGACCGTGTATTTGAAGTTCCTGCAGGAACGCACCCCATCCTTCCAATGATGCATCTGTTATCACGTGTGGGGAGAATGGAAGGCCCTGGTTCAGGTTTTTTGTTTGAAGCCACCAGTGCAGGGCCTTCACCATGAACGGAGTGATCCTGAGTAGATCGTCGAAGGATCCCGTACACTGGATCCACTGAGATGACAACGCCTCCTGTAAGGGACGCATACAGAGGCGGCAGTGTGGTATTAGGAGGATGTTGAAGGACATCATTCCTAGCAGTGACTTGAAAAGTCGCACCTTGATGGTCTTTTTGAGCTGAATGTGTGCTGCCAGCGACCTCAGTTTGGCCTGACGCTCCTGTGATGGAAAGGCCTTCTCCTGATGTGTGTCTAGAGTTGCTCCCAGAAAAGTGAGGCGTTGAGAGGGCTGCAGTACTGACTTTTCCTGGTTGAGTGTAAGTCCTAGACTCTCGAAGAGCTGAAGACTTGTTTACGCCTTCTAGAGTGGGAGACTTGATGAGCCAGTCGTCCAGGTATGGGAATACCTGGTGATGGTGTTGGCGAAGGTAAGCTGCCACTGGAGATAGGCATTTTGTAAAAATGCGAGGCGCTGACTTCAGGCCGAATGGCAACACTCTGAACTGGTAATGTCTGCCCGCCACAGTGAACCTTAGGAATTGGCGGTGACTTTTGTGGATGAGTATGTGAAAATAGGCGTCCTGGAGGTCTAAGGACACCATGAAATCCCTGGAATTGAGTAGCTGTAACACCTCTTGAATGGATACCATACAGAACAATTGTTTTTTGAGGTATGTGTTGAGGTTCCTTAGATCCCGTATAGGTCTCCATTTCTTCTCCTTTTTTCGTATCACAAAGAATCGTGAATAGAATCCTTTCCCCCCTCTGACCTCTAGGAACTCTTTCTACGGCTCTTTTCTGAAGCATTAGTGAGAGTTCCGCTTGAAGATGATGATTCTTGTGTTGCATGGGACATGGGGGGTTCGAAGGAGGAGTGTCCACAAACTCCAGAGTATGCCCGAACCGACCAGTTAGAGAACCCAACGATCCGTAGTTATTTTTTGCCAATTGTGGAGGAAGTTGGAAATTTTGCCTCCAACTACGTAACGTGGAGAAGAAGTGGAGGCCTGTTGGAGAAAGAAGTCATTGCCTTCTGGCGGAATCTTTCTTTCCTCCTCTTCCTCGAAAGGAGGACTTATTGTAAGAAGACTAGCCTTGTTGCTGCCTCTGTTGGTATTGGAGGCTTGTATTGCTGGGACGAGCCATAGGAGGATTTGTACCCCTGATATCCACCTCTTGTCTGCTGGCCTCTTCCTCTGGAGCCCCGAAAGGAAGTATTCTTGTACTGGAGGGTACCCAGGGCTTTTGCGGTCTCTGTATCTTTCTTGATACCCTTCAGCATCTCATCAATATGCTTCCCAAAGAGAAGCTCTCCATCGAACGGCATGTCCAGTACCTTGGCTTGGACTTCCGGCCGGAAAGATGTAGCTTTCAGCCAGCCTTGGCACCTAATGACAGCTGCCCCCGCCAGCTGGCGAAATCCTGTAGAGGCGATATCCATCGCCACGTCAATAATCTCCGAGGCAGACCGCTCTCCCTCAAGGAGGATTTTCTTTACCTCTTCTTTCTGCTCCTCTGGCAGCGTGCCTAGGTATGGGGCAACATCTGCCCCCATCTGGCGATTGTAGCGTCCCAAGAGCGCAAGAGAGTTTGCCGCCCTGACGTTAATGGCCGACATCGACGAGAACCTCTTCCCGATGTTATCCAGTTTACGGCCTGCCTTGTCCGGAGGCACAGTCAATGTGGCAGCTGGGTTGTTGGATTTCCGCTGCGCTGCCTGTGTAATCACGGAGTCCGGTTTAGTATGGCCTGTAAGGCATGCCGGAGCCGTGTCCGAGGCCTTATACTCCTTATCGAGCCTGGTCAGCACTGGAAGTAGAGATGAAGGATTTTGCATTATCTTTACCCCCTGGTCCCAGATGTGGTCAATAATAGGGATTGACCGGACTGTCTTCTTGAATGGCTCCTTAAAGTCATAAGAAGCAGTCCTGAGGTTGCGTGGTCATCTCTATTTTGAACCTTGCTGCTGCTCGCTCTATAACATTATGAAACCCCCCCGATGTCTTCTGGAGGGGGATCCGCCTGTGCCTGGTCTGGGGATGCTGGATGTGAAATGATGTAGTCATTCCACTCATCATCCTGTATTTCTCCCTCTTCCTGTTGACCCTCCTCGTCTTCTTCCACTGCTTCCTCTTCATCCGAAGACTGTTGTGGAGGCAAAGATACAGGATCCGGAGTAATGACCAGCGGAGGTGGTCTAGGGTGAGGAGGAGGAGCTGGTGTCATGGGTTGTGGTGGCACTACTGGAGGTGACAATTGAGGCCGGGAGGCACACCATAGGTTGTGAAGGAGGAGGCGATTGATATTCCTCCTGGTATGGGACTTCTGCCTGACCCATATTGAATGTAATCCGAACTCTCATGGACTTTGTCATGTAGCAGTGATGGACTTGTTGCAGTGGGGAACATGGTGCCTTCATCAGAGTCCTCAATCTCCAGTAAATGGGCCGGTGGCAGTGGCTGGACTCTGCTAGGAGACGCAGACTCTAGCCCTCCTCCACAAGAGTAAATATGAAGAGAAAAATATGGAATAAATCCAGACATACCAGAAACCTGAGCAGCGCTCAGTGGAGACTCCCTTAGCACGACGTGCGGTAGAAAATCTGAGGGACTAAGGGCTCCTTCCAGGAAGGTTCTAGAGGGTGGTAGTAGCGGATTGGCTCTTGGCCAAAGTTTGGTCCTTTTTAGGTCGAAGCCTGCGCTGCTGCAGGCAAGAGTTCTTGTGAACAATAAGGGGCATGAAACCACGCCCCTTCTGCCATTGGCCGGCCTCGCGAAACTGAGGCCTGCCATTGGACAATGACCCTGTCCAGATGATTTGTCCGGCTGTGATCCCTCCTTTTCAGGACTCCGTGACCCGACTTCTGGTGTCGCAAACCGATTTCCAGAAACGTTGCTATGGCAACCACGAGGCCAGTCACGGAGTCTGGAGGGGAGGGATTCAGTAGCTGTTTGACCCCTTTTTTTTGGGTGCGTGCGGTTTGTCATTGTTGGGCAGGGTTGGATTGAGTCAACGTACATATAAGGCATCTGACTGGGTCTATATGCTTAAAACGACGTCCAGTTTAGCCTACGCACTTATTTGCGATTGTGTTGAGTGCACACATTTGCAGATAGCACTGGGTTGATCTAGGGGTGTGCACAAACTCGCAATGCGGCTTTGTGTTACGTTTAGGTGCTTGCGTCGAGTACAAGCAGGTGCGGCAACGCCAATTTGCGTCCAGGCACTTAAGGGAGATTGTGTTGCGTACACACTTCAGAGAGAGTGGGGCTGTGTCTATGGTAGGCATTCCCACACCAACTGCAGCCGGACTGAAGTTCGTTGACGCTCCCTGGCCCGGCTGTAAGGCAGAGAGCGGGGTCAGGTATCGACCCGTATGGGGGAGGGCAGGCCTTGGGCCGCTGCAAACATGCCTGCACAGGTCAGATGATGGGAGGCCAAGTTACAAAGGTAGCTTTTGCCGGAAGGAAGAGGTCACATCGACCCCGAGCCACACGGAACACAATGAGGGCCGTTTACTGATCTGAAGCAACGCCGTCGACACCCGTAGAGCATAAATCCCGGAATAAGACCCCTGGGCCGTGGAGGCGGGAGGGTGAGTATCGCAAAACCGTGACTTTTGAGTACAGCAATGCCACGTACAGAGTAATACTGGGAATCCGACCAGGGGCACATGATGGCAGGCACAGGAGGAGCACAGGATCTGGGCAGAGGAGGATATTGAAGGCAGGAGAGGCCAAGGCAGGTACAGGAGGAGTTCAGGGCCCAGGTACAGGAGGAGCTCAGCTCTCAGGAACACGATAAGCAGCGGGCACAGGAGCAGTTTAGTGTCAGTCATAGGAGTCCAGCGCCCACGCACACAAAGAGTTACGGTCCAGTGCAAGCAAAGTATAGGATAATCTCTAGTTCCAAGTACAGGAGGACACCTGGACTGTGTGTGTGTGTGTGTGTGTGGGGGGGGGGGGGGGGGGGGGGGCTGAAGTAAATAGAGGAGATGCGTGCCAGCTAGAGAGAGAGCACGGGGTCCGTGCTTTAAATCGGCTGGCGTTGTCTCATACAGGATAAACTTAAGAACGGGAGGGTCTGAGGAGCTCAGTGGTCAGGAACCGGAGGAAGAGGGAGCTCAGTGCACGAGGAGCTCAGTGCCTCTGACAGGCGGTGATCAATGACCGGTATTGGGTTAAAGTTCATGGCCCTTTTCCTGCCCTTCAGACAAGTACCGAGGAGCTGCACGTGCCGGGCGGCAAGGAGGAGAAGAAGGCGGCACAAGACCTCCTCCGCTTCGCCCCAGTCGTGGTCACGCTGCAGCTGGCTGGAGCCGGGACCCTGGTGTGGTACTTTCTGTGTAAGTTTTCTCCGTCTGGCGTGGGTGAGGTTCGGAGGAGGGACTGGGAGCGGGGAGGTGGGGGCAAGGGGGCAGCGTATCAACCTATGGACCAGCTAATGGATGGATGAATGGAAGGACGGGGGTGGGTAGGTACCTCAGTTGATGAATGATTAAAATGGCTGAATCAACAGATTGACCAGGGTAGATGGGAGTGTCGGACATTGCAGACAGAGGAGGATGGAGTGGAGTGTTGGGGCGGGGCTTAACGGATGCTTTTTAGACTCAAGGAGAAGAGTGTAATTTATGTATGGAACTCCTACTTCTGTATTTATTATTAACTGTACAAATCCAGAAAGGGCCCAGTGCAAAGCTCTGAAGCACATATTGAAATTAACACATACCACAACAACATCGGTAGTAACAGCACCATTTGTTCCTGGAATCCATCTTCCACATCTCGCAGGAAGAGAGGTACATTTCAAAGAAAAAGGATACGCAACTCCACGAATGCGTTTGATCTTTCCAGGCTCGGTTAGCTGAAGGGGTCTCAAAACCTTCCTTACTGGGCAAGAGAAAACAACTTCCCCTCCTCCTCCTGGTGGCATCCCTCTTCGGACAATCTGAGAAAACAAAGCAGAGTTAACAAGAAAGGCAAGTCATCCCATATGATTCAGTCTCAGATTTACACCGGACTTTGACACTAGCATATTTAGTTATGCATTTCAAATCACTGCAGCCTTCAATGCTAGAGTCCCTCTTGAAGGACAATGTGAACCATTTGCACAATATTTAAAGGCAACGTCTCTCAATCTCCCACTAAAAAAGTCAGGACTTGTTCAGGTCATTAAGCAGGAAAAGTTAAATTATGTTGCATGAATTATCAAAAGGGACATGCTTTCCTTGGAAAATACATAAAACATTTTTCAATGGAGACTAGTTTTTGAATGCCCCAGTCACCATAAAAAAAAATAAAACAAATTGACTAAAAAACTCGTATACATGAATATAAAATTGGAAATGGCAAAGAAAGTGGTTATGCCCATGCCATCTAGGCTTCTCTTAACCACATGCGCGCTAGCGGTTTTCCCACTGTGCGCTGACTTTTGCGGAAACACGTGTTACATGACGAGCTCAGCTCGTCATGAGCGTAGAAGGGGCTAATGAATCTAAAAAAGGTTTTTGACATTTAGCGTAATGTCTCTAATCCGGAGTATCCGAGCCAGGAAGTCACTCCCTCACAGGAGATTTGACAAATTTTCTGATTTTTTTTAGGACAAGATCGGCAAGATTTCGGAAACTATTTGTGTACTTCATACGTTAAATGATGCTAGTTTTGAGGTAAACATCCCCGTTAGTAAGGTACCCTCAGCACGGGAATAGGTTTCAATGATTTGAACCCCCTAATGGAGGATCTAGTTTGCACCATTGCTAGATCTACTTCATCCAGCTCCCTGTTGACCCTTTACCCCATAGAGTCTAGAAAGAGCTATCAGATTAACTCTCTGAAACGTGTGCAACTTTGCAATCAGTCTCTCGAATCAGGCATTGTTCCTCTAGCCTGGAATAAGGATAGTTACTCCTATACGAAAAAAGCCTTCCCTTGACCCTGGGGTCCTCAGTAACAAGAGGCCAATATCTCTACTGCCTTATCCAGCTATAACACGAACTTTTCATCTGTAGGAAACGATCTCAATTTATGGAAGACAACCTCCTCCTTCAAGGTGAGCGGTTTGGGGCTTCAGGCCAGATCCTGGCACAGAATCTGTTTTGCTCACAGCACTGGATGAACTCAGAATGCAGACTGGTAGCGGCCAATCAGCAGTCTTAGTCCTCCTAGACCTTTCAGCCGCATTTGATACGGTGAACCACAATATGCTTTTGGATCGACTTGCTTTGATCAGTATATGTGGCACTGTATGAAATTGGATGCGTTCTTATTTATCCGTACGTTATCAGGCAATTACCTTTTCCCTATACTGCTCCGATTTTTAGAATTTGAAACACTGAGTTCCACAAGGATCAGCAATTAGCTCAGTCTTGTCCAATATCTATCTAAGACCCCTAATCACTCATTAATTATCCTAATTTTAGAGTGGTGAATTATGCTTATGACACTCAGTTCATTCTGTCTTTTGACAACAGCCAATCAGAATCGAAATTTGCCTAGCTTACGTAACGGTAAGTTTCAATTCTATTAAGGACACGGAGGCGAGGATTATGCTATATCTTCCTTCGCTTTATTAACCACATGGCTGCTGCGGGGATTTTTGCCCTGTGCTACAGATTTATTAATACCATTATTCATGACGAGCTCAGCTCGTCATCAGCACACGACACCCGTGGGTGATGACGAGCTGAGCTCGTCATCAGCAGCGAAAGGGTTAACATAAAGTCTCCACAGCAGCTTAGGAAAAGATATAATAAGAACAAAAGAAATGCTTTAAACATAAAGCATTGACGTAATGTTCAACAAATCAAACAACAACTCCCAAGAGTCTCTTTGCATAACAATAGTCCATAGTCCTTCCACACTGTCCATCATCACTATATAACCGGACTTCTCATCATCTTCCTCCTCCTCTTTCTTCGCGCAGATCACGCTTGAGCCTCATTGGTCCTGTTTAGCACCGTCGTTGCCTGTCAAAAAAGGAACAGCATCCGCGGAGTGGTCCAGGAATGCGACAACAAGGCGAGGAGCATTCAGTGATTAACACAGTACTGACAATGTAAAGGAAAACGCTTTACTTACTGCCATACGGGTGGGTAGAGACACCACTGTGGCCCGGGTGGGATAATCCTCGCCTCCGTGTCCTTAATAGAATTGAAACTTACCGTTACGTAAGCTAGGCAAATTTCGATTCTATGTCAGGACCGGAGGCTTCAGATTATGCTAGTTTAAAGCTTACTTACCACCAACTGAGCCAAATCCACCACCGGCTTAAAATAAAACCTCTTGAAGGTGGAATCCGAGGACCAATCCGCTGCTCGCATTAGGTCCTCCAGACGAGCACCCACCGAGAATGCCTTAGAGGCCATGGCCCCCCTGGCGGAGTGTGCTCCAAAGAGAGAAGTATTGATGCCCGCTTCTTGCATGACCCATCGCACCCACCGAGCAATAGTGGGGGAGGAGACAGCTTTGTGTGGCTTCCGCAGGGCAATCAACAACTGACGTTCGCCCGGAGGGCGCAGATCCAAGGTCAGGTCCTCATATGCTTTGAGGCATTGCACGACACACAACTTAGGAGTGTCAAGAAAGGCTGGATAAGAAATGGAATGCGACGACGTCTTAGTGCGTCGGCCCACGGTAAAAGTAACCCCATCCGGGGAAAAAATGCGTGCAGAGACATCCAGCGCGCGCACGTCCGAGACGCGCCTACAAGAAATCAGACATAACAACATGGCTAACTTCGCCGACAGCTCTTTAAGAGACAGATAGGAATTGGCCGGCCACGACAGGAACAAATTCAGAACCAAATTGACGTCCCAAAGGACGGAGTACCTGGGTTCTGGCGGCAGCGCGAGGCGAATAGCTCGCAGAAGCCGGCACACAAAAGGATGTTCCCCTACCGGATGGCCATCGATGTTATCATGGCCAGCAGAAATCGCCGATCGAATAGCATTGATCGTCCTATACGCTAGACCCTCGTCGGCCAAATGCGCCAGGAAATTCAGCACGGGAACAAGGCCTGCGACCATGGGATCCAGATCCCTTCGTAAACACCAACGCATCCACTTAAGCCAAGCGGATCTGTAACGCTTCGTCGTACTATCGGCCCATGCTTTGGAGAGCAAGTGCTCAGCCGACCCCGAAAGGCCCGGGAGCGCCCAGCGTCTCCTGAGAGCCTCCACGCCACGAGGCGGAGAGAGTTCTGCATGACGAGAGGGTGAGGTTCCTGATCCGTGTTCGTCAGGAGCCGAGGAAACAGGGGGAGTAGGATTGGAAAATCCCAAGAAAGTTCCAGAAGAACCGGAAACCATACTTGAGACCTCCACAGCGGTGTAACCAACACCAGCTCCGCACCCTGGCGGCGTATTTGAGCCGCCGTTCGCATGATCATGGAGAACGGGGGAAACGCAAACGGCTGTTCCCGACTCCAATCCTGCAAGAACGCGTCCGTGGCCTCCGCTAGAGGGTCCGGTCTCCAGCTGTAAAACCGCGGCAGCTGGTGGTCGAGACGGGACGCAAAGAGGTCCACCGAGAAGGGGCCCCAGAGGGAGTGTAGCCACCGGAAGACTTCCGGGTCCAGTTTCCACTGGCTGGCGTCCCTGAGATGTCGCGAGTGCCAATCCGCTACCTGATTGCACTGGCCTGGCAGATACTCCGCCGTCACCGCAATGTGACGAGACAGGCAATAATCCCAGAAGTCCTTCGCCAAGTCCGCCAAGGCGCGGGAACGAGGACCACCTAGATGGTTCACATACCGAACCGCCGAAATGTTGTCCATCCGTAACAGGACACAAGCCTTGACCGAATCTTTGGTCCAACAGCGAACTGCGAAGGAGCCCGCAAGGAGCTCCAAACAATTGATATGCAATTGTTGTTCTTCTGACGACCAGGCGCCGCCGGTGGAAAAATCCCCGCACCGGGCGCCCCAGCCCGACCTGCTGGCGTCGGACTCTATGATCAGGTCCGGAGCCGAACCGAAGATCGCTCGACCATTCCATACCTCCATGTGAGACAGCCACCATGACATTTCCTCCTTCACCTCGTCCGTGAGGGGAACCCACTGATCGTAACTCATCCCACGGCGCAGATGTTGCGCCTTCAAGCGCTGAAGAGCCCTGTAGTGCAGCGGGCCTGGGAAAATCGCCTGGATGGAGGAGAGAAGGCCCACCACCTTGGCGATATGACGCAGTGACGGACGATCCCTTGCGATCGTCTGCCGAAGCAGGTGTCGTATCTTCGCGACCTTCCGACCCGGCAGGCACAAGACCGCCTGTACCGAGTCCTCCACGAAACCCAGAAAGGTGATCTGCTGAGTGGGGACCAAAACCGACTAGGCGCCGTTGATGACGAACCCTAGTCTCTGAAGCAGGCCGACAGCTTGACGCAGCTGGCCCGCCAGCACCTCCGGGCACTGCCCCATGAGGAGGATGTCGTCTAAGTATACTAACATCCGGACCCCCTGACTTCTGAGAAACTCCACCACCGGGTGGAGGACCTTCGTGAAGCACCACGGGGCCGAAGAAAGACCGAACGGCAGGGCGGTGAATTCGAACACCTTGCCGTCCCACAGGAATTGTAGGAAGCGACGATGAGGGGGGTGGATGGGAACGACCAAGTAGGCATCCTTGAGATCCAGTCGCACCATCCAATCCCGAGGGAGGAGCACGTCTCGAAGGAGGTGGATCCCCTCCATCTTGAAGTGACGGTAGACCAACCACCCATTGAACTCTTTGAGATTGATCACAGGCCTCTTGCCCCCATCCGTCTTGTCTACTAAGAAGACGTTGCTGAGGAACCCATGCGGGTGGCGCGTTGATAGACGGATGGCTCCCTTGCGCAGCAAGTCCGAGACCTCTCCGTCTATCAATCGCGCGTCGGATTCTGAAAAAACCATCGGGCGCGGGGGCCTCGCCTGAGTTGGCTGGTCGTAAAACTCGATATGGAAACCTCGTACAGTTTGCAAAACCCAAGCGTCGGCAGTGAGCAATTCCCACTCCCCGTAAAAGCTTGCCAGCCGCCCCCCAATCGGAACCTGATCCAAGCAAAGTACACTTACCGGGGGCATTTCCCTGTCCGGAGTTCTTCTTGAACCCTCTGCCACCGAAGCACTGTCCCCTGGTGGGGTAGAAGTTGGTGTAGTTGGCCGAGGTCTGGTATTGACCTCTTCCGGAGCCTTGTCCCTTGTTGTTGGTCTGCTGACCACGGCCGATCGCGCGGCCCCTACCGCGACCGGCCCCTCCAGAGAAACGCTGGTGGAACACCCTCTTGATGCTAGACTGGACCTTGTCCAGCGACGTGAACGTATTCACAAACTTGCCCAGCTCGCGGATGAAAGGCTCGCCGAAGAGGCCACCCTGGGCCACAGCACCCGCCTCCGACGAGGCCAGGTCCCCCAGCTTCGGATCCAGCTTGATCATGAGCGAACGCCGCCTCTCAGTGGACAGGGCACAGTTGGCGTTGCCCAAGAACACGATCACCCTCTGGGCCCAATTCGAGAGCACCTCCGGTGAAATGGCGGTGCCATTCGCTCGAGCCTCCTCCGCCATGTCGAGGATCTTCGTGGCGGGCCCGACCGCATCCAACAATTTGTCCTGGCAGGCCCGCCAGGACCGGTCAATCCCTTTCCTGGGATCCTTCATAAACTTCGCCAGGAAGGTGGCCATCTTGGGGTCCAATTTCGGCGTCATGGCCACTTTCCCTTTCAAAGTTGGCCGAGGGCACTCCCCACGTAGGCAACCCCTCGCCTCCTTTTCTAGGGGCTTGCGCAGTCTGCCCGCAACAAACTTCGCCACCGTCTCCCCCGGAGTCCAGGCCGCGGATCGGGGGTGGACAATCTCGTCCGGGTCCTGCATGCCCGACTCATCCCGGGGCATCTCCTTGGCCGAAGGCGCCGGGAGCCAAGAGCGGGTCGACTCCCCGTCGTCATCCGTGTCCGGAGAGTCGTAGATCGGGGAGGCGGGCGCCGTAGGCACGTCGCCCGAAGTACTAGGGTCCACCAAGGGTGCAGGGGGCACCGCCGTCGCTTTAGCCATGAAGGCGTCACGAAGACGCTCGAAAGCGCCCCTGTCCACGCCTTGGGCCTCCGATGATGGCCCCTCCTTACAAGGCCTCTTCGGGGCGGGTGGCAACCCGCCGGACGTCCCCGGGAGTTCGGGGGACGGAGGCACATGCGCCGCTGCCAGCTTCGCGCACTCTTCCACGATGCGGGCGGAAAGGCGGTCCTCCATGGGCCCTACCACCTCCGTCACGCAGCGGTAGATGGAATTGTCCACCGCCTGATAAAACTCGTCATCCTGCAGATAGGGGCAGGGTTCTTCTTCGTATTCCCCTTCCATCTCGGAACCAAGGGCAAATGCGGGGCACCCAAGAGGGCGGCAACCGAGAAAGTTCTCGAATGTGGGCAGGCCAAGCGGCTGCGATCACGTTTTGGGCCAACTGACGTGGCAGGTGGGCTGCACCAACCCCCAAGCGCGCAGACCCTCCTCGCCGGGACCGGGTCTACGTACCCCTCAAGCGCGCTAGGCCACACTCGGGTAAAGAGGTGCACAAAGGCCACCCGAAGGTGATTCATGCGGTCAAAGCCGCTATACAGACCCCAGCGGGCGTCAAAGGTGGGTAAATTACAGACCCGGGTCACCAGGTGTCAGAGGGGCACGCGAGGGCTGGCTCCTGCGCAAGCAGACTCCACGGCGCGGCTCCTGGCACTGCGGAGGCGCGCCGAAGGGTCAGGAAGACGACAGGCCGCCCCCTTGCGGTCTATGTACACACCGCACACAAGTGGGAATAAAGTCGCGTAGGAACGAAGAACGTTCCCGCAACTGGGGACTCTGTAAGGGAATAAACCATGCAATGAGTCCCCCAAATGATCGTACACAAGACAATCAATCACAATGAAAAAGGGAAAAATATAGGAAAGCACTTATCTGGCTGCGGGAGCAGCGAAGAAAGAGGGGGAAGATGAGAAGTCTGGTTATATAGTGATGATGGACAGTGTGGAAGGACTATGGACTATTGTTATGCAAAGAGACTCTTGGGAGTTGTTTGATTTGTTGAACATTACCTCAATGCTTTATGTTTAAAGCATTTCTTTTGTTCTTATTATATCTTTTCCTAAGCTGCTGTGGAGACTTTATGTTAATAAAGCGAAGGAAGATATAGCATAATCTGAAGCCTCCGGTCCTGACATAGAATCTGTAACTGCTTTTCATAATTGTATCAATGTTATCAGCTGGCTCAATCTTAATTCCCTTAAATTTAACAGGAACAAAAACGAACTCTTATATGCCCTGCAAGCAAAGTTATGACAACAATTCCCTCCAATCTCTGGCCGGTGCCTTCTCCTGTAGTCATCTTCTGAATCAGTTACTAACCTAGAGGTTACATTTAACAATAGGCTGTCTATGGAAACAGGTGAATAAAGTTGCTGGCACATGTTTCTCACTACTTCGGGGTCTTCAGATGATTCTCTTGCTGTTGCCTCCTACCGCCAAAACACCTCTTATACGTTGTGGTATTTTGAGAAGTTGGACTATTGTAACACTGGTTAGGAGCGCCAGAGTTTCTTCTAAATAGACTGCAAAGAGTTCAGGTCTCTGCTGCTAACAGGTCGCAAACAGATCCAGGAGGCCATCTGCCTCCATGGCATTTTAAGATCTGCACAGGCTTACACTGTCAGCGTATAGCTTTTAAACTACAGCATTGTTTTGAAAGCCCTCGAGGGTGGGGAACCAATGCCTCTACAAAACAGACTCAAAAGATACTCCCCCGGAGGTGTCTACACTCTGCCACTGCCAACATTGTGTTTGTTCCTGAATTCAGGAAAGACCAGACATGGCGGACGCGCTTTTATGTTAAAGCAAGCCAATTCAGCTTCCTGCTCCCATGACTAATCTTTTGCAATTTAGAAAAGCCCTGAAAACATGGCTCTTCCCATAGTAACTGTTTATACTGTGGCACTCGTCACCATTGCTACTACTTCAGTAGCAGCTTTTGCCCCTCTCCTCTCCTCCCTTTTCCCGTTGAGTCCGTCAGGACCAGGATACCATTATGGTCACAATGCGCTTTATAAATGTTTTCAATTATAAATAAACAGTTTTCTATATCCTTTTGTGAGGTTACCTATACTTTAATCTTTGAACTTAAATAAACAAAGATGCAGACCCTACAGTGCTGCTGGATGGATTTTGGTTGTCTGGAAATCGTGCTACAGAACCAACCCCCTGCTTTCTCAAATGGTATCTACACAGGTTTCCACCTAACGGATGGAATGATACAATGTATGTGTTGGGTCACAATCAGTTCAAGCAAATGCAACGTGTTGCTGCACAAGCAACTCCAGCTAATCACTTTTCTCCGTGTTGAAAAAAATCGTGAAAAAATTTGAAGTGGCTAATCGGAACATAACAAATCTTGACAGCGGTGGCGGTGGTGGTGATGAATGTGGTGGTGGAGTTTGTAAGCTACAGCATATAATGTTACAAATCCAGAACATCTGAAACATACAGAAAAATTGCAAAGTAAAGCCTTTGGTGAGCGCGGGCAAGAGACCTTGATTGTTTTTGTCGTGGGTGGTTCATTTTTTTCAATATGCTAGTATAAGGGTGCCACTGAGACACGGCATCGTGTATTTAACGGCTTTACCAAGTGATGCAAACCACTGTTGTAGAGTCTGAGCGCTTCCAAATTTACATAGGATCGTATGGACCTAACGGGTAAAAAAGAAAAAAAGGACAAGCTGCCTTCAACGTCCTTAAAAGAAATAAAGCTAGTACAAGCACAAATAACGACTTAGGTCATTTATGACTGCTGTGATGTTTACATGTTTCTCCGACCTAACAAACCAAAACTTTGCTTTATTATACTGACACCACTTAGGCCAACAAACTCGACATGCGATGGCTCTCATGCTATGCTAAAATCAATCAAGTGTCTGTCCTATGCTTTTTCTGGTTACATGGAAATGCATGTATAAAGAGAGCATGTCACTTCCGTTCATATGATGCATCCTTGGTACACGTCCTGTTTCGTTAGTGTCAGCCACCTGCTGACCAATTGAGTGCTTCACAAAGAGGGGATGGGCTGCTCCAAGAATGAACCTTATATTAAAAATACGAAACGCATTGTGAGGTATTGTACAGCGTTTTTCAATCTGTTTATGAAATGCATTTTACATTTCAAAAGATATTTCTGCGTCAAAAATAAAATAAGGTACAAAACAGTAAGGAACTAAGTAAGACCAAGGGCTTGAATACTCCAGGTCAAAAGACTGATTATCTGAGATTAAAAAATAAAAAAAATGAATGGGTGAATTGGGTAAAGAATGAATGGGAAAAAGAGGTCCGGTTCCCATACCTGGATTTACTGCCAAGTAGATGGCTAAGATATGAAATCTTGAAGGTTCGGGTGGGCCTAAATCCATGGAAGATTGAAAGAAAAGTAAGAGTGGCCCTGACCCAACCGGATGGTACTTGTAAATGTGGTCTCGGAGTAAGAAATGATATTTTACATATACTGTTTGATTGTACTTGTATTTTAGAAATTCGGAAAACTTTTACGTCCAATTTTTTTAAAATATGAGGGGACCTCTCGTGCTGATGCCAATGACCTCCTTACAGAAATGTCATTTCTGGATATTACAATTGCGTTGGGGAAATTTCTGAAAGCGACAAGAGAATATGTAATGGAGGTAACAAAGGAGAGTTTAAAATTATAGAGTACCTCAATTTTATGCTTTATGGTTTTATAAGTGTGTAAATGTGTAAAATGAATTGTGGTTTTAAATATCTTATCACTATGTGCGATACATTGTTTTATGTATGGTTTAGACTATTGTCTAAATAAACTTTGTTATCAATTAATCAATCAGTAAGGAACTTCAAGAGCAAAACAATGACTGCCTTCAGCACCTACGGATAGTGCGAGTGGGTGACCCGACCATATAAACACCTGCCCGCCAACACCGAGGGCGAACTGTGGGACTGATTTGGGGCGAGCTGAGGCTCTCTGAACATCTGTCTGCGTCTGGGCATCCGAGGGGGCTCTGAAACGCGGCAGTATGTTAATGAATCTCACCATCAGAGCGGACATGTAACACGTTTTAAATCCTGTCATGGGGGTAAAGGGGGGTGGGGGGGTGAGAGACAGTGGTGTACACCGCCTATCTGTTTGTTATTGTACAAAAGCAACGGTTCCAAACCTTTCTTCAGTGAATTACGTAGCAGCTCCAGTTATGTCCTCTTAGCAATCACAGGACATATAAAAAATGGATAAACAGGCGGTACACTTTCGCGACATAGTACAACGCAGGTTCTGGTAAGTTATCGCAACCATAACCCTGCACTATAGTTCATCATCATGTGAGGTGCACCTATGGCATTATAGAAACATTACACTGTTCTGTATTCTCGTTCCATTAAGGATAAATGTTTTATATATTGGCAATAACATTTTACAGGTCGATACTTTTACAACTGCTAATATACCTCTTAGTATGTGGCATAGGCTCTGTATAGTGTGCATGTGTGCCCCCTCCCCCCCCGGGATTGTGGTGGATCATGGTACATCCCTATTGGTATTTGGTTGACATTGTATATTACACCATGCAATAACCTATAACTTTTATATTTCGATGGTATTTGGTGAGACAATATTACACCCTGCTCTACCTTATAACTTTTATATTACACCAATGCGCGAGAAACCAGCTGAGAACGAGAGAAAATAAAAAGTGATGAGAAAGAAAAGGGGTCAAAACCGGCAAAGATAAGAATTGAAGGAGAGTAAAAGAGCAAGGGGGGGGGGGGGGGGGGAGAACGAGGGGCCAACGCGGAGGGAGAGAGGGGAGTAGATAAAGACAAAGGGCAAAGCGATGGCAGTAAGAAAGAATGTGCGAAAGAAACCCGAAGGGCATAAAAGAAAATTAAAAGTGCATCATGCTAGATAGTGAGCTCAGGTGACCACAGTCCACCCCGCCGCCCCCTCCCTCCCCGTTTTATCCTCACCCTGTACCATTTCTGGGTCTCACTTTAGTAGGGCGGCAGCCTGGCGTGTCTCCCTAAGCCCCCTGCCCCTTGTGCACCCCCTCCACCATGTACTTGTCATCTGCGGTTCTGGTTCTGGGCTGCTCAAGGCAGTCTCCGGACGCACATCATATGCAGGCTGGGCAGGAACTCTGGGTGCAGACCACACTCGCACACCATCTCTCTCACACACACCTGGAACGTCCTCCGTGTTTCCACCGGTCCAGGTCCGAGGCTGGTGTTTCCCGCGGGTCACTGATCTCAGGGCCGGGGGGTCCCCGGCATGACTCCGATCCCCGAGGCCACGTGTTGAATCCTGTCGCCCCCCTGTGGCCTCTCGTGGCACTGCAAGGGTTACCGACGGGTGACACAGGGGTCTTAGGAGCGCCCCAAAGCCAGCACTCTGTCCCATATCCGAGGACAGACACAGGGGTCTTAGGACAGTTGGTGTCCCATATCTTAGGCCTAAGGACAAAGACAGGGGTCTTAGGACAGTTGGGGTCCCATATATCAGGCCCGAGGACAGAGCAGGGGTCCTGGAGTGCTCCCCGGGGACAGTGCTCTGGGCAGTGCGTGTCCTGTATCTAAGGCCCAAGGACAGACGCAGGGGTTTTAATGGCGCCTCAGGGACAGTGCTCTGACATGAGAGAGTACATGCCCTATATTAGAGTACCAGGGTCTTAACGTTCACCCGGGGGGGGGGGGGGGGGGGGGGGGGGGGGGGGGGGGGGGGGGAGGACAGTGCTCTGATGTGGGGCAGTGCGTGGCCTGTATCAAAGGCCCGAGGACAGAGGCAGGGGCGCCCCGGGGAGAGTGCTCTGATATGGGACAGGACACATTCCATATCTAAGGCCTGAGGGTAGACACAAAACCTTAAGGTGCGCCAAGAGGGCAGTGCTCTGATACGGGGCAGTGCGGTGGACGGGAGGTGGGGCGGGGGGGCGGGGGGTGGAGGGCTGCGCCGCGGATCTTCTTCAATCCGTTTTGCTGCTAACAAGCAGCAGATGGTGAGGTCAGCACCATTAATAAAAGTTAAAAACAACAAACAAAGGCACAAACAGGGGGGCAGAGGCTTACCTCATTTCCTCGGTAGATGCTGCTCAGAAAGCACAGCGCCCTGTAGGGATTCGGGGGCGTGCTCTCCACTTCCCATTGGCTGGAAGGTAAAATTTCAGCCAATGGAAAGAGGAGAGGGCGGGACTTCAAAAAAGACACAAACGCCCCCGTATCGCGTTCTGACGGGGGAAGAGTAATTGACAACCATCTCTTCCAATGGCTAGCCTCCATTTATGGAGCTAGCCAATGGAAGAGAAGGCAGGACAAAGCCCTACACTGTAGGATCATAAGATTTCGCCTGCACTGCTGCGCAGTGCTACAGCCAGGCGAAATCTAAACAGAACAAAATAGGGCATATAAAGCAACCTAGGCATCAAATACAGGCAACTCAAAGGCTTTGTGCTTTGGGTTATGGAACTTTTATCAAACTAAAATTCCCTCTAGTAATTCTACATATTTTATGCGTAAGATTGGCAGACCTCATAAAATAAAGCTTGAATGAAAGGAGACGCAAAATAAATGAAAAAAATTAGCACTCCTGACACGGCTATAGTTAAGGTGACCTGATGCATATGGTGACTGCACCAGTGCTATTTGGACTATTAGTGAATTAATTTTTGTAATTGGCAGAAGGTGTTCAATTCAAGGCATCTTACTGGCTTTTCTGACAGTAAGCAGTTAAAAGTACTTCGGTATCCTAGGACATGTACCTAAGGGTGGTTTTGCAGTGTTGAGGCGTACCAGAAGATTTTCTATTTTGAAGCACATACAACGGAGTTTAACAAGATTTTAGATGTATTGCCTCTGCTACCTGTATACATTGTTCACAGCGTCATATTTAATCAAATACGGTAGAAGTATTGAAATCTTAGTTTCACAGTATTTGGTGACTGGGAACATTCTTGCTGATGAACGCCCTCCAAACAGTTATTTGTTCAGATCCTCAAAGAGATGTATACTTTAGTAAAAGACAGGGTCAGTTCAGTTTGCAGTAAAAAAAAAAAAAAAAAGAAGGAGCAAAAGGAAGAGCGACAAAGACCCTAGAAAAGCAGAAAATTAGACTTAAATTTAGAATATTCTCAATTTAAAAAAGTGGTCAAAATAAAGGGCGGGGTAGGGATAGTGCTAAAAGTAGTTTATGTTTAGATTGAGGTTTTGTTGAGAGATGGGGTTAGGGTTAGTATGAGCTATGAATTGAACAATGATGTAAAGTATATTGGTAGGGATAGAGCGAAGGGTTAGGACTGTGTTAACTATAACACCATTAGTAACAATATGCCATACTCTTACCCACCATTAAAAGGTTATAATAGGGCTAGTGTTGGTAAGGTAACAGGTTAAAATTAGGTTAGGGTTACATTATTTCAACGTGCAACTGAAAGTGTGGTAGAAGAATAGTGATGGATTTCTGTAGTAAAATGGCAGATAAGGGGGGGCCCTAGCAAAATACAGGATGACCACTGAGGGCACTCCTGGACCATCCCTATCCATCCTCATCCATCCAGGATGCTGTGCATTGCCCAAGCACAGAGGGATCGTTGTGGAGCCCTGGGATACTGGCTGAATGGCACCCAGATTGTTGCAGAGTCCGCGGTCGACCTTGTGGCAGCCCATCGGCCAAGGAAGGTGCCAGCTAGTGACTGCACGATTGGCTCTGCTGAAGAGGATGGTGACTTCTGGGGTTGAGGGACTGCCATAGTGTTGTGCAACTTCCCCCTTGCCAGCCTCGAATTGCCTAGTGGTATCCCAGGAATGAGCCCTGAGAGATCACCGCAGCCCCCTCTCAATCGTCCGTACCCCCTTTCTTGGCGCTGCGGTCTGCACGTCACCCAACTGGGGCGCAAATCCGTCCAGGAGACCATCGTCTCATCTGGCGCAACACCTTCCCACATGGAGGACCTTAAGTTAGAGAGAAATCTGACAGGTATGCACACAGCATAGGCCCATACTGTTTTTTCGTCCGCTGGATCGGAGCCAAAAGCCCAGTGAATTGGACTACCCCTGGCCTCCATCAAACACAGGCTGCTACATGTACATTACACCTGGGGCAGAGGCCCTGGGCCTGCCCTGGCGTCTGGGCTGCAGCCGGGCTGCGAGGAGTGACAGCCCCACCCCCATCCCCTTGACTTAGCTGCTCAACCTGCTTGGGGTGGGGTGAGTCAGGAAGTCAAAGCGGACGTCTCCCTCCAATGCCAGAGTCTCCGAATATTGCTAAGTCACAGTTGGGATGGATTGTTAAGGTGCCCATTCAGAGGGTGTTGGATGTAGGGCCTGTTCGCCGGCCAGAACCTGTGCTCAATCCCTTCCTGACATGCACTGGGGGGTGGGGGGTAAGGGGGGGGGGGGGGGGAGTGGGGGGGTACTTCTAGTTATCTGAAGTAGCCAACTCGTGCCCTCGCCATGCACTGCTGATTACTTCCCATATTCCTTCACTCTGACATCATTGGTAACACCACTGCAACATCTGAAAAGACATAATTGATGACAACACTGTATGACGGGCGGTGAGGATAGATAGATATGTTTGATTGCACACAGAGGAGGAGAGCGGACCAAAGATGTTTGGGTACAACAGGCAATTGAGGGTTTTCACTTGAGAATTTTACGGTTGACGAAGCAGCAGCTGAAACGGATTGGGCATACTTTCTCAAAAGCAGATTCCGAGGATCAGGAGGCCCAATCTTCTGTAGAAGAGAGTGATTGCTCTATCATAATTACACCCCAAGAGTTTCATCAGCAACACGGGATACTGCCCAGTGATAAACCTCAAGGACATGAATGCATAATGCAAATGCTACTTACCAGTATGCATCTGTTCTTGGCATGTAGGGCTGCTGACATTCATATCTGTGCATAGATCGCAGCCTAGTGTTGGGTCCGGATGATTGCACATTGTTGTCCTGGAAGAGTCTTCGAAGTATCACGAGATAGGTGGCTCCTCCCCTGGACTACAGTGCGCATGGGCATCGCCTCCATCCCCAGATTGTTTTTAGCCATTGGCAGAGATGGAGTGAAGTATGTGAGTGATGACCATGCTATGAGCATATATATACATATGAATGAACACTGCAGCTGCCACAGGCGCCGGGGAGGAGGGTGGGCGATATGAATGTCAGCAGCCCTACATGCCAAGAACAGATGCATACTGGTAAGTAGCATTTGCAGTTCGAGGCATGTGGGCTGCTGAATTCATATCTGTGCATAGAATACATAGCAGTCCCTCCATTAGCGGCGGCCGCCCGTGCCAGCTGCAGCAGTCTGAAAAAGTGTTTTGAGAACAGCCTGACCAACAGCTGCCTGCTGTTTGGAGTGCACGTCTACGCAGTAGTGTTTGGTGAAAGTATGTGTGGTAGACCATGTGGCTGCTCTACAGATATCTTCTAAGGGAATGTTACCTAGGAAAGCCATAGAGGCCCCTAACTTCCTGGTGGAGTGGGCCCTTGGTGGGATAGTGAGAGTGCGCTTAGCTTTAGCGTAGCAGATTTGAATGCATTGCACGATCCACCTAGCGATCCCAGCTTTGGAGATAGCGTTTCCCTTGTGGTGTGTGGCAAAAGCAACGAAAAGCTGCTTGGTTTTGCGAAAATCTTTTGTCCTGTCTACATAGTACATCAAGGCTCTCTTAACGTCAAGGGTGTGGAGCATCCGCTCCGCCAGCGTCTCTGGGTTCTGGAAAAACACCGGCAACTCAATTGTCTGGTTTATATGGAATTGAGATACAACCTTGGGTAAGAATTTAGGGTTAGTGCGTAGCACAACCCTGTTAGCGTGTACCTGGAAGAAAGGTTCTTGGATGGTGAGCGCCTGCAGCTCGCTAACCCTCCGTAGCGATGTGATTGCTACTAAGAACGCAACCTTCCAAGTTAGAAACTGAAGCTCACAAGAGTGCAGTGGCTCGAAGGGAGGACCCAGCAGTCTTGTAAGAACCACATTGAGGTTCCATTCTGGAGCTGGTGGTGTCCTTGGTGGAATGACTCTCTTGAGTCCTTCCAAAAAAGCCTTGATAGCAGGGACCTTAAAGAGCGACAGGTGTTGCCTATTCTGGAGGTATGCTGCCATAGCAGACAGGTGAATGCGGATGGAAGAGTACGCCAAATTGCATTGATACTGGTGGAACAGATAACAAATGATGTTTTGAATGGAAGTATCCAGCGGGTCAATATTGTGGTTAACACAGTAGATGACAAACCTCTTCCATTTAGCCGCATAACAAGCTCTAGTAGTGGGCTTCCTTGCCTCACGAATGATGTCCATGCAATCGGGAGGAAGATTGAGGTAGCCAAACTCTAGGACTTCAGGAGCCAGATCGCCAGGTTGAGCTGTTGCGGGTCTGGGTGCTGAATGTCGCCATGGCTCTGCGTCAGAAGGCTGGGAGTGAGATGAAGCCTTTGATGCGGTACCACGGAGAGTTCCAGAAACGTGGTGTACCATGGTTGGCGAGCCCACGTCGGAGCAACCAGGATGAGAGTCATCGAGTGCTGCCTGAGCTTGCGTGCCACCAGCGGTATCAGCGGTGCTGGGGGAAAAGCGTACGCAAATCTGCCTGACCAGTTCATCCACATCGCATTGCCCTGTGATTGCGGGTGTGGGAACCTGGCGGCGAAGCTTTGGTATTTTGCGTTCTCCTTTGTGGCGAACAGGTCTATCTCTGGATGACCCCACTTTTGGAAGTACGGTTGGAGTACTGATGGATGTATCTCCCACTCGTGCATTTGATGGCTGTGCCTGCTGAGCAGATCCGCCATCTGATTGTCCTTGCCCGGGAGATGCTCTGCCATGAGGAAGATGTTCCTCTGAATGGCCCACTTCCACATGCTCTGAGCCAGATGAGACAGCTGTGGAGAGTGTGTGCCTCCCTGCTTCTGAATGTAGTACATGGCCGTCATGTTGTCCGTCCGGATCAACACGACCTTGTTGCACAGATGTACTTTGAACGCCTTTAAGGCCATGAAGACTGCCATCAGTTCCAACACATTGATGTGCATCTTCCTTTGCTGTAGTGTCCATAGTCCCTGCACTGTGTACTGGAGTACATGCGCTCCCCATCCCTGGAGAGAGGCGTCCGTTGTCAGGATAATCTGTGGCACAGGCTCCTGGAATGGTCGGCCCTTGCAAAGGTTTTGTGGATTCCACCAATGCAGAGAGTTGTATGCCCGACCGCTCACCAACACTAGGTCTGTCAGTTGCCCATGAGCCTGAGTCCACTGACGTGCAAGGCACTCCTGAAGCGGACGCATATGTAGTCTCGCGTGCGGGACAATGGAGATGCAGGAGGCCATCATGCCTATCAACTGCATGAACACCTTCGCTGGAAGCGAGTGTTGGGGTCTGAATCGTTGGATCAGCGCCTGGATACTGGCGATTCTCACTGAATTTGGCTGCGCAGTGGCTGCCAGAGTGTTGATTGTCGCGCCCAGATACTGTCGCACGTGGGCGGGCTGGAGATGGGACTTTGGATAGTTCAGAGAGAATCCCAGATCGTGCAGGAGATGAATGGTGCGTGACACATGGTCGACGCACTGTTCTGTCTTTGCTTGAATGAGCCAGTCGTCCAGGTAGGGGTAAACGTGGACGTTCTGGCGACGGAGGTGTGCCGCCACAGTCGCTAGGCACTTTGTAAATACCCTTGGCGCCGTGGTGACCCCGAACGGCAGAACCCTGAACTGGTAATGCTGGTCTTGAATCGTGAATCTGAGATACTTCCTGTGGGAAGAATGCAGGGGGATAGGAAAATATGCATCTTTTAGATCCAGCGTAGCCAGGAAGTCCCCCTGCTGAAGCAGAGGGAGTACTTGCTGTAACTTGAGCATATGGAAGTGCTCCGAGAGAATGTACCAGTTGAGGGGCCTGAGGTCCAGGATGGGCCTGAGGGATCCGTCCTTTTTGGGGATTAGAAAATACAGGGAGTAAACCCCTGTTCCCCTTTCCTGCAATGGAACGAGCTCTATTGCCCCTTTTTGCAGCATGACTAGAACTTCCTGCTGCAACAAGGTCAAGTGCTCGCCGGACATAGGACGGCTCCTTGGGGGTATGTTTGGTGGAATGGAAGTAAGTTCCAGACAGTAACCGTACTGGATAAGAGACTTGACCCACCTGTCCGTGGTGATGGATTTCCACGCGGGCAGGAACTGCTGGAGTCTCCCCCCGACCGGTGTTGTATGGTCGGAGGGCAGTGACAAGACGTCACTGCTTGTTGGCGGTGGTGGACCTGGAGCTGTTGTTTCCACGTCCCCTGCCCTTGACGTTATTGCCTCTGTAGCCACCTCTACCCTTGTTGTTGTAGGAGGTTTGGGTGTTACTTTTGTAATACTGAGTGGACTGCGATGCCTGACCCCTTGAGGTGCCTCTGGAATTGGAGCGGCGAAAGGAACCACTCCGAAACTGCTGAGACTGGAGGGCCCCCATAGACTTGGCAGTGTCTGTATCTTTTTTCATTTTTTCCAGCGTCGCATCCACCTCAGGGCCAAACAGGTGGTCAGGATTAACTGTTTGGTTCAGTATTGTCGTCTGAATATCGGGCTTGAACCCCGAAATTCTAAGCCAAGCATGCCGTCTAAGCAACACACTGGTGTTGATTGCCCTGGAGGCCGTATCGGCCACATCCAACGCACATTTTATGGATGCGTTTGTGATGAGCTTTCCTTCCTGAATCAGCATTTCTCCTGCCTCCTTGTACTGGTCAGGCAAGTGTTGCAGTAGTGATTCTAAGGTGTCATAATGAGCCCTATCATAGCGTGCAAGTAGGGCCTGTGTGTTTGAGATTCTCCAGATATTAGCTGCCTGTGCAGCGATTCGCTTCCCTGAGGCCTCGAAGATTTTGGACTCTTTGTCTGGGGGAGGAGCATCACCAGTGGTCTGCGAGTTCGCCCTCTTCCGAGCGTTGGATACAACCAACGAGTCCAGTGGCAAGTGTCCCTTGATGTATGTTGGATCCGAGGGCGCTGCCTTATATTTTTTGTCAATGCGGGGGTTGATGACACGCGCCCGGGTGGGCTCCTTGAAGACTTCCGTTGCGTGTTTTAGCACCCCCTTAAGCATCGGCAGTGTTTTGACTGACTTTTCAGCAACTGAGAAAGTGTCAAATAAAAAGTCCACATCCACAGGGTCTGAGTGGAGCTCGACATCGTGGTTAGCCGCAGCTCGCTCGATCAGAGCGTTGAAGGCAGCCGAGTCCTCCGTCGGTGATGTCTTGGCCGCAAAAAGTTGCGTGTCCTGGCCCGACTGCGGGTCCTCTGGGTCGGCTCCGGCCGACCAAGGTTCGTGCTCCTCGTCCGGATCCGAGTACCCCGGGTAGTTGTACTCTACATCCTCATCATCAGCATCACCTGCTGTGGAATGCGTTGGCGAGTGTGGTAGGGCTTGTGGAGACATAGGCTCTATCGGGGCCGAAGTCCCCGCAGAGTCCCTCTTATTCTTGAGAGGGATCCGAAAATGTTCCAACACCGGCTCCGTGGTGATTTTCCTCTTGAGGAGAGACAGTTTTCCAGTATTGGCGTCGATGACGACCTCTCGACGTTCCTCGTCAGCAAGCGGCTGGAGCCGAAGCTTCGACACCACCAAGGCCGCTTTCGGTGTCAAGACTTCCTTTGAGGGCCCGCCATGTTTCGGCGCGAAAGCCTTCGGCGTCGACTTTGGCGGTAGCGTAAAGCGTATAGGCGTTTGCGCCTTGGCAGGCTTTGGCGTGTGCTTAGGCGCCGCGTCCGAATCGGGAACCACATCGCCCTTCCGCATCCGCTGCAAGGATTCCTCCACCTTCTTCGTGAAGGCCGGAGAGGGCTTGACCGGCTCGAGCGATCTCCCCGAGTCGGGAGTCGGTTCGATGAAGGGCACCTTCTTCGGGGCCGAGACCTCATGCGCCTCGTCTCCAAGGGCCGGCGCCGGCTGAGCCTGGGGTGCGGCGCCGCCCTGACGCTTCTTCGGAGCCGTCTTCGGGTCATCGACCCCGACCGTTTTCGGCGCCGACGCAGCCGCGTCAGTCACCTTCGCCTTCGGCGTCGACCCCGATGACTGCGGGTCGGCCATCTTGGCGTGGCTCTTCAAGTCAGCCATTTTGACTTGTTTGGAAGTTGACACCTCCAGAACCTTCTGCACCACCGCAACTTTCACTTTCGGTTTTGAAACCAAGGAAGCGTGACCCGATGGCTTCACTTTCGTTTTCTTGGACGTGAGTGTCGCCTTAGAAATGTCCGTGACCGGGCCCGGAGGCGCCCCTGCTGGACTTAAAACAAGGTTTTGGGTAAGGCCCGAAGGCGATCCCTCGACCTGGGCCGCATGAAGGGGAATGACCCCAGAGTCCGGTTGGGGATGCTCCTCCTCCGAGCTATCCCTCACGGTGGCAATAGCCCGATCGTCGTCCCCTACCTCGTCGACGACTTCGTCAAAGTCCTCATCACCCGCGTCGTAGGCGTCCCCTTCGGACGCGGGACTAGAGTCTGAAACTTGCACTTCGTCGTCGTCTCCAACAGATTCCTCGAATATGTTGTCTGGTGGGGGCGCCGGGGTAGCCGATAACTGGGCCTGGAGTCTAGCGGCCCGACGAATCTTGAGAGTTTTCTTGCACCGGAATTTCGAACACGCCATGCAGCTGTCTTCGTCATGGTTCGGTGACAAGCATTTGTTGCACACGGGGTGCACGTCGAGGTGTGGATATTTGGAGTTACACACCGGACACCTCTTGAACGGAGTCCGCTCCATAGCAGAAGTGTAGTGTAGGCCCGTCCGCGCCGAGAGCACGCGGAAGGGTAGCAAGAGTTCGGAGCTGAGAGTCAGACAAGAAACCCGAACGAAACTATACCGACGCTCAGCCTAAAGACCTTTTGGTCTCGAATAGAAAAAAATCGAACAACTATTGATTCCCACAGAGGGAACCGAAACACATCCGAACCCAATGGCGGAAAAAACAATCTGGGGATGGAGGCGATGCCCATGCGCACTGTAGTCCAGGGGAGGAGCCACCTATCTCGTGATACTTCGAAGACTCTTCCAGGACAACAATGTGCAATCATCCGGACCCAACACTAGGCGGCGATCTATGCACAGATATGAATTCAGCAGCCCACATGCCTCGAACCGTATAGTTACCTGTTGGTGTAGTTTTGCAGCTTGAAGACTTTGTGGATTCACTAGGCAATCCATTTTCCTCCGCCAGAAAGATGAGACTGGAGGAAAGGGATTGAAAATGAAGAAAATAACTATACGTTTTGCAGCGTGAATCTTTCTGGATTCACTATGCTGTGCATAGACTTCGTAGCGGTTTGTCCTTATTGTAGCGGTTGGGTGGAAGTTGAGCTCTGGTTACTGAAAATGTGTTGAAAGACCTTCTGTCCCACTTGCACTTCTTTGTTCATTTGGATATCCACACAGTAGTGCTTAGTGAACGTGTACACTGAAGACCATGTTGCAGCTTGGCAAATGTCTTGAATTGGTGTGTTGGCTAGAAACGCAATTGTAGCTCCTTTTTTCCTGGTTGAGTGAGCATGAGCTGCTCCTTGTAATGGTTGACCCGCTTATTTGTGGCAGAGTTGTATGGTTTGTGCAATCCACTGTGTAATTGTATTTCTGATAAAAACTTCTGGCAAAAGATATAAAGAATTGCTTTGTTTTTCTGCACTCTTTTGTCCTTTCTATATAGTGCATAACTGCCCTCCTGGCAACCAGTGTGTGCAACGCCCTTTCTGTGCTTGTGGAAGTTTTGGGGAAAAAACTTGGTATTTCAATTGTCTGATTGATGTGGAACCGGGACACCACCTTTGGCATGAAATGTGGGTCCGTTCAATCGTATCACTGTGTCATTGTAGCTAGGGTTCTTGAAGTGTTAGCACTTGTAATTCACTCACTCTGTAGCGATGTGATATCTACTAAGATCTATCTATCTACTAAGAAGGCTGTCTTTAGCGTGAGCATATGCAGCGTAGCTTTGTGAATAGGCTCAAATGGTGCCGTCATTAATTGCGTTAGCACTACATTGAGGTTCCTTGCTGGTGCTGGCACTCTGTTTGGAGGTGCCATTCTTTTTGCTCCTTCTAGGAATCTTTTTACCACTTGGGAGGTGAAGAAACTTTTCCCTGTTTCTCCTCTTGTGTAAGCCACTATTGCCGCCAAGTGGCCCCCTAGGGATGTGTAGCTTAGTTTATTCTGTAGTAGATGCGTAAAGTATTTTAGTAGAGTTGATTCCCTTGTAATCTTGCTTTGTAGTTTCTCCCTAATGCACCATTCGGAGAATTTTTTCCATTTTGCTAAGTATCACTTTCTTGTGGTAGGTCTCCTTGCCTCTCTGAGTACCGCCATTGTATTTGCCGGTAGTTTGAGGTGTACAAACTCTAGGTGCTTAGGAGCCATGATGCTAGGCTGAGGCTCTGTCTCTGGGTGCAGTACTCTTCCATTTTGCATTGTTAACAGGTCCTTTCTGGCAGGTAACCTGTGTGCGGGCATTTGTGCCATCTCCATGATCTGCGAGAACCAGGTCTGTCTGGCCCACTGAGGTGCTATCAGTATTAGCGTCATGTTGCTGAAACTGCATTTGTTTAGTACCCTGTGTAGCAGTGGTATTGGTGGAAAAGCGTAGGCAAATGTCCCTGACCAGCTTATCCATAGCGCATTCCCTAGGGACTGTTTGCACTGTACCCTGGATGCAAAGTTTTGGCATTCTGGTGTTTTGCAAATAGGTCTATTTGCCGAGTCCCCCATTGTGGAAAGTCTTCTGGATTTCATGTTGGTTGATTTACCATTCGTGGGATGCAGACGTCTGTCTGCTGAACCTGTCTGCTTCCACATTGTCCTTCCCTGGTAGATGTATCGCCAACAGGTCTATTTGTCTTGGGATTGCCCATCTCCACATTTCCTCTGCTAGCAGAGATAGTGTCGCTGACTGTGTCCCTCATTGCTTGTGGATGTAGAACATGGTTGTAGTATTGTCTATTTGTATCAGTACCCTGTGCCCGTATAGCAGTTTCTGAAAGGCTTTTAAGGCTAGGAACACTGTTTTGAGTTCTAGGTAGTTGGTGTGCTTTATTGCATCTGATGTGACCACAAACCCCTTACTTTGAGGTTGTTTGTGTGTGCGCCCCACCCCATCTGGGAGGAGTCTATTGTAATGGTTACTGTTGGAGTTGGTTGTGTGAATGGTCTCACTTGTGCTATGTTCTTTTTGTTCCACCACTCTATTTCTTGCTGTACTGCCTGCGTGAACCACTAGATCCGCCCAACTCGGTCGCTTGTTACCATTGCTGCTAGATCCATTCTTGGAATGGTCTCATGTGTAGGCAGATATTTGGGGCCAAATGTATGCATGATGCAATCATTCCCATCAGTTTGCTCACTGTCCTCACTGTCCGAGCTTGCCCCTTGAGGTAAAGATGTGTCTCCTTGCATATTCCCAAAGTTCTTTGCACTTGGGACCACCTTGCTCTGTACGGTGTTGATCTCCGCCTCTAAGAATACTTTAACCTGTTCCGGTTCTATTGATTATTTATCCCAATGGATTGAAAACCCCAGTTGGGCTAGTGTCTGTAACACTACACCCCTGTGCCCCTTGCACTTGTAGGAGTTTGCTTTTACCAGCCAGTCGTCTAGGTACAGGTATACATGCATTCCCTGCCTCCTTAAGTGTGCTGCTAAAGCTGCCAGACATTTTGTGAAAACCCTTGGTGCAGATTTGAGTCCGAATGCCAGCACTGTGAACTGGTAGTGAGTTTTGTTTATCATAAACCTGAGGAGGTGTTTGAGTTTGCTATTGATGTGGATGTGCAAGTAAGCGTCCTTTAAGTCTATGGTGACCATGGAATCTCCTTCTTGTAGCTGTGTTATAACCTCTTGGAGTGTTGTCATCTTGAGCCTTTGAGTTTTTATGAACCAGTTTAAGAATCTCAGGTCTAGAATTGGACGCAAGGTTCCTACTACCTTTGTTATGAAGAAGTAGATGGAGTATACCCCCTTGTTCAGTTGTTTGTGTGGTACTATTTCTATGGCTCTTTTCTTTAGCAGTTCTTTTGCTTCCTGCAGCAAATGTGTATGCTCCTTTGCTGAGAGTACTTTACCTCTTGGCTTTGTAAGGAGGTGGCTTTTCCAGGTCTATACAGTAACCATATTGTATGAGGTTTAGTATCCATTGGTCTGATGTTATTTCCCTCCACTCCTGGAGGAAGTGTTTTATTCTGCCTCCTACTGGTGTTGTGTGTTGGAGGAACTGTTGTAGATCTTGATTCCTTCTTAGTCTTTGTGTTGACTCTTTCCGCACCCCTCCCATCCGAGATCTTGGCTCTGTATGCGTTGGTCCTGCTGATGAGTCACTTGGCTGAGGGCAGCTGACTCCCCCTCTGCCTGTTACCCCTTCCTTGGCCGCGCCCTCGAAAGGATTGTCCTCAGGGCTGGTACTGCCAGTTTTGCTGCTGTCGTCCCTGGTTATCTCCTTGATAACCTTGTTGGAAGGTTTGGTGTGGTGCCACAGGTTGGTGGTTTCCCCAATCTGTTGGCCTCCTTGATGGTGTCCCACTTCTCATACCTCTGAACTGCAGAGCCCCCATGGACCTAGCAGTTATGTATTCCTTTTTCAGTTGGGTCAACTGGTGCACTGAACAGTTGTTCCCAATTGAAGGGTGTGTTGAGGATGTTGTACTGAACTTCATTCTTGAAGCCAGATATCCTTAGCCAGACATGCTTCCTTTCTGTGATCCCCAACATCATCTGCCTGCCTGATGTCTCTGCTGTATCCAGGACAGACTTCAGACATGTATTTGCCATGTTTTTGCCATGTTTTTCCCCCTTCTACCAGGCGGCAAGCCCTTCTCTGGTATTGCTCTGGTATGCACTTTAGGAGTTCACCCACTTCTTCACAGTGCTGGTATGCGTGCCTGTTGATGAGCGCATTGGAATTGGCAATGCGCCATTGTATCGCCGCACTTCTTTCCACCTTCCTACCCATTAGGTCCATCCTCTTGCTCTCCCGTCTGGTGGTGGGCCAGAGTTAGTGGGTATATTTGCTCTCTTCCTAGCCGTGGAAGTGATGATCGAGTCGCTGGGACTGATCCCCTAATGTACATGGGGGTCCTTGGAAGAATGTATTTCTTTTCTGATCGTGGAGTTACTGCTCTACACATAGCAGGCTCTCTGAATGCCTTCTTCCAGGGGTGGCACTAGGCTCATGGTGGCCCTGGGCAGAGAGCGTAGATAAGGGGGCCCCGGAAGAGGGGGTCCGGGCGGAGCGGAGCGCGGAGGCCAGTGAAGAGGGCGGGTCAGTGTGTTTGGAAGTGGAACAGAGCCGGAGGCTGCCAAATTCTTGCCAGGGGCCGCCACGCAAATATGTATCCATCCTCAGAAGATTATTATATTAAGGATATATATTGGTGTGGTGGCCCCTGGGGTTTGGTGGCCCTGTGCAGGTGCACAGCTTGCACATGCCTAAGGCCGCCCCTGCTTCTTCCCCCTGATCCAGAACACTTGGGGAGCATGGGCAGGGATGGACTTCTAGCCTGAGATGCCAACAAGGTCTCCAAGAGGAAGCAAGACTGGGGTTTTTCTTCCTCTAGCTGCACTCCATATGTGTCTGCAGCTTTTTCGATGACTTGATTGTAGATCCCTATGTCGTCCGGCGGCGAAGGCCTCTATGGATAGGACTCTACACCCTCTTCCAGGGATTCGGCATCGAGATCTTGCCACTGCAAGCCCTGAGCCTCTGAGGATGTTGAGCCCAGGTAAGTTTGCTAGTCTTCCTCACCTTCGGCGTCGCCGTAGTACAGCTCTTCCTCTTTAAGTTCAGGTGTGGTCGACGGTTGAAAATCCTGACGCACCTTTCGGCTTCGGCCGTGGCTTTCAACGGAATGCAGTAAAATGTCATCTTTTCATCGCAGTCTCTTGCGTTGCAAGATGCTTACCATTTTGGCCTCGAGCCTTTTCTTCTTTATCCATCTCAGACACGTGTTCGGCTTCAAGTATTTCGGCTTTTCTCTTCGCGGTAGTTTACGCCGAAGTCGAAACTGCTTTCGGGCCTTCATTTTTCAACATTGAGAGCTCTTTTTCGTGGCTGCTCTTCAGCGCCTTTCCCCAGTCTTCGGCGCCTTTCCCTTGTCTTGGGATTTCGCCGTCTGGGAGTCCTTTCCAGAGGAACCGACGGGCTGCTTTGTCCCTGGATGCAGTTGTCAACGTAGAGTGCTTCGACGGCCCTGCTCCTTTTGAGTACTTTGACTCACTTCTGCAAGTATCAGTGGAGTGTTTGGGGTTTGACGACTCTTACCTCCTTTGACGTTTTCTTTGACCTCGACTATGGTGTCCTTCGGTAATGTGGTCTTCCTCTCCGCTGGAGAGTCCCAAATCTCAGAGCGTTGGAGGTGTCCCCTGCTCCTGCATGTTGTAGTTTGCCCTTCTTTGCCTCTCCCTCACTCTTCGGGGTGAACACTGCACAGGCGTTGCAGTCCTCGCTTCGATGGTCGAGCAGCAGGCAAAGATTGCAAACCGGGTGTTGGTCCATTTGCATGTACTTGTGGTGGCAGTTAGCGCAGAATTTTAACTGAATTTTGTCCCATCACCGTGTCCAGGGTGCCCCCTGTATGAGCATTCTCCGTAGAAACGTCGAATTCTTCGAGGTTCTCTTTAGTCAACTTCTCTCTTCACCTCTCAATCTGCTACAGTATAAGGACAGTATACAAAGCTCTCCAGATAAAACATAGCTTTAGAGAAGGTAGGCTGAAATCCAGAGAAACATCAGACGGACTCCGGATTGCAGGAAAGTTTGCATAAATATCATTTTTTCCTCAAACGAGTTGGCTAAAGAGTCACAATGCTGGGATGGGTTGAGAGCAGGAACGGGGTTTAATCAAATCATCAAGCTTTTTACAAAAGTACTTTAGTGGAGTTGCCGGTTAGCTCAATTTTATTAGTTATGAATTTTCTCCGGGCCTTTTTAATGTTAAGGTAACTTTTGAGCATCAGTTTAAGTTCTTCTTTGTCTAGAGGATTTGGGCCTTCACCATCACCTTACCAGCCACTTATTTCTCCAGGTTATTAGCTCAGTCGAAAACCATGGGGCATTGCTTCTACTCAAAGTGGCAGGGGCCTGTTTAAGAGGTGATGTGATCTAAAGCCTGGACAAAAGAACTATGAAAGTTAGAGCAACATTCAAGTTAGGGCTACTAAGAGGCTCAGAAGGAAGGTGAGCCTTAGACAATGGAAATGTGTCTCCTCATTAATTTGCTAACAGACTGCTTAGTACCTCTTATGGATATTGAAGACTCATTTGCCTTTGGGATCAGGAAATTAATCAAATAGTGACTCGACCAAAGAAGAGGTGATGGGGTTCACAAACTAGCTCTGGGGAATACGAAAATATCAGAAATAAGGAGTGACCTGCTGAGTGGGTAGGACCCACAACATCTGTGATGCACTGTTCTCTCAAGAAAAGTGTCTCCCCAGAGCACTCGAAATCAAAAGTTCAATAAAAGTTCAATAAAAAGTTCAAAAGCGTGTAAGTCAGTTTCAAAGATTTTCTTTACTTGTAAATCATTTCATGATTCTTCTCATGATATATACATATTCAACTCATTGCCCCAGTGCATTTCGGGCTGGCCCTTCTTCGGGGGCCCTGTGCAATTCTGTAATGATAATAAAGTACAGTTTCAAAAAGCAAATTTCTAAGCGTTTGTTTATGTTAGGTTATGCAAGGTCAAACAATATTCAACTCTTCTACACATGCAACGGGGGAAGGAAATCAGTGTTGGAGGTATAGCCTGATTAAAAAAAAGAGGATGCTAATGATGAGAAAATGGATGTGCTCGTTGGGCAGTTGCTCGAAAAGTGCAGGGAAATTGGGAGTGTCTAAGGTGACGACGCTAAGAAAGTGCTCGTGAAATCATGGTATTCAAACCTGATTAGGCGAATGGGTTGCCGCACTGGTGTAAGAAAATGTCTGCAACAAACGAAATAAATAAACGAACGTCAGGTGGCGGGTCTATCTGGTAACACGAGACAGAAATCGTCTGTCAAAATTAATTTCCGTTCGTTACCGTAAAAAGATGCTTACCAAATGAAGTGATCTAGCCGAGTCCTCATGGGAATCCGGTTAAAGTGTAAACGATCGAATGTTTTTCCGCGTTCTGAATATTAAACAGGGTCGCGAGGCTCATTAAATGTAAGGGCGACGCTGATTCGTCAAAATGTGTTTGTTAGTAACGGACGATGCTATAGGTTGACACGTGGTCACGTGTCAAAACAATCGGAAACGTAGTGTTTGCCATTCTTAAATGGTAATACGGGCTATAATATAGCTAGTGAAAGAATGTGTTGTGTGGTCTGTGGTACCGTTAAAAGTTTTTACGATGTATTCGTATCTCAGTAGGGTTGGAATGAAAACTTAATACAGAAAACAAAAATGGAATTTAGAAGATAATAATGTGTGCACTTATTCTGAATCAAATCCTGGAGCATACACACCAATAGCATATATTCAATAACAGAAGAATTAGTCTTTCATCGAATATTTGAATCATATCAAAGCATTGGACTACAGATAACAACTAAATTCTAAGCGTTCATTGAGTCCTCTTGGAGCTGTCGATGACAGTCTATTGATCCAGTAAAGTTCGCGTCTTAAAAGGTATTGATCATTATCTCTTCCTGGAAGTAATGGAACCATTTCTAAAATACAGAACTTCAGTTGGCTTGGATTGTGATGGTGATCATTGAAGTGTACTGCCACGGTAGATTTATTGAATTTCAGGCGAATGTTACTGCGGTGTTCTGTCAATCTGGTTTTTATTTTTCTGGATGTTTTGCCCACGTATGGGAGTCCACATGGACATTTCAGCATATACACAAAGTTGGTGCTATCACAAGTGCCATTGACTTTTAGTTTGATTTTTCTTCCACTGGATGGGTGGTTGATTTCATTCCCTTTGATAATGGAATTACAATTTCCGCAGTTGTGGCAGGCCAACATGCCTTTGTATGAGGACGGAAGTTCTGTGGCTTTAGGTTTCAGTAATTCTTTTAGGTTTCTCGTCCTTTCATATGCGAATCTAGGATTCAAGGAAAAAATTCCCTTGAAATCTTCTTCCAGGGCCAGTAACGGCCAATGTTTTAGTATGATTTTTTTGATGTTGTAACTCCTGAACTTTTATTGAACTTTTGATTTCGAGTGCTCTGGGGAGACACTTTTCTTGAGAAAACAGTGCATCACAGATCTTCATTTAACCCAAGTACAGGGGGTTTAACCTCACGGGCACCACCCACCTTTAAAGAACTTATCAATTACACCAAGATCACTTCAGGAGTGCGTATCCCAACCTCCACTTTAGGACCCACAACAGTCAGAGGCCTAGCATGTCCACGTTGGCCAAAAGGTGGGCCAGCTCAGTATCTGGGACATTTTCAGCATGGAAGTTAGAATCCCCCATGAGTAGAAAGTTGTTAGATTCAAATGAGTGAGGTGCGATGCCCTCTGCTAGCAGATGGCAAATAATTCTTGCCTCCATGCGGACGGTAAATTATGGGTACCTGCCCAGAAATCCGTAGTTCAGAGGTCAATTCTGAAAACCCAATTCCACTCGCTCAGCTAGCAGTCTCAACTTCTATTTTTACTGTGCCACTGCCAGCAATAGCAACACCTCATCCTGGTCTGGACTCTTTTTAAAAAAAAAAAACTTTATTAAACAGTATAGACAAATTCACCTTTATATTACACAAGCAGGAGCATTATCAATTCCAAATTCTAGAGCTGGAACACAGTAAGACAAATAGCATTTTGCAGTACAAGATAAATCAAGGGGTCACAAGAGTCTCAGAGTCATGGCCTGGACTCTCAAGTTTAAGTTGATAGTTCGCCGGGAAGGCTAAAGTAATACACGGTAGCGCAGCTTAATCAAGTCTCTGTGAAAAAACATTGGTCTGGAAAAAAGGGAAGGTCAAAGGTCCTATAATTCCTACAGTGCAGTACAGGCCTTTAGGAGTAAGAAACAGCCCTGGGTGCAGACCTGGGGGTCGGATTAGGGACTTCCAGCCAAGGACTCTTCTTGATGGTTGAAGACTTGTTGCTAGCAAAAGGGGAAACCGCCAAAGAAGATAAATGACCTCTGCTTTGTCAAGCCATAGGCAGTTAGAAGAGAAAGAAAACCTGCAGCTACAACAGGATGCAGATCCTTCAAAATTGAAAAGAAAGTGACTAGAGCAGCAGAAAGACTAGTCATAAAGTGGTAGGGTGGTCGTGGGTGGAGACAGCAGCGGGTTGAAAAGGAAGGTGGAGAAATAAAATCTAAATTAAAAAAAAAATTAAAAAGGACTTACCTGCTGCTCCACTCCGCTCTCGCCTGCCTCGCTCGTTAGCTGGAAGGGGATGGGCCCTCAAGGCACAGGATCCCCACCCAATCCAGAAGCTACTCTCACATGAGAGCAGTGCCAGGATTGATCAGAGTGGCCTAGTTTGGCGCTCAGACAGCGCATTGGAGCCTGTGCTTTTTCTCCAACACAGCTCTATGTAACACAGCCAGGTTGGAAAACCATAAGTGGGTATGTGCGTTTGGCCGGCTTAGGACAGCCAGCCAAACACACAGGGTAACTTATAAGTGCACACTACTCCTCCCTGACATGCCCTGCCCTGCCCCATACTTACTACGGGGCACAGACAGCCTAAATAAAATGACAATAACTATTATTTTATTTATCGTCTGCTGGCACTGCTTCCCGCCAATACAGAGGAGCCGTAGCAGAGAAAGACTAATGGGCAGAATACCTAGATTTAGCTGAGATGATAAAGTTCGGTAGAACAGTAGTAACATCTTAGCGTGGTGGTGGCCTCTCCAGGGAGAGGAGCAGGATTCCTACCGATGTTCAGGCACAGAGGGGCAGGCCTTTGGCATGCCCATTGCATGAGTCCACAATGGTCCTAAATAGATGGCTCAGAGTAAAAAGCAGAGTGCGTGCCCTCTAACCTCCCCAAAATGCCGACCTAAATGTCAACCATGTAGTGAGGCAGAGCAGGTAACTCCCTCCGCTCAATTGGCAGAGCCACAGCAGACCGGAGAGTGAAAGCCGAAGGTACAATAAAGTGTGTGCTAACAGTAAACTAATCAAAGTTAAAACACACCAGAAAGTCCAAATTAGGCTGAACTTGTCCACCTGAGAATAGTCAGGAAAAACAGCTAGGAAGAGAGGTATGCCCACCTTTGCCAACTCAACACCTCGGGTGGGGGGAGGAGAGGTGAAGCACACCTCAGTCCCCTCCATCTTCAAGAGAACCAGACAATTGGGAAGAGGCTCATGCTCACTCTCACTGGAGGGTGGCATATTAGAGGTGTACCCACCTCAAAGCAGGGACCCATTGGTCCAAATATATACACCCCTTTAAACCCCCCTAAATTTAGTATTTCAGATTCGGGGAAGAAAGAAAAAGAACCAAAGAGCTGTGCTGTCCCAGGAAGACAAGAAAATCTACTGCTTTGGCCCCAGCCTTACCGACCTGTCCCGACTCCAACCTGCCTACTGCAAAGAAACCAGCATGTCCAGCAGCCCCCCTACTCACCGGAGCCCTGCACTCACCTTACAGACTGTCTCTGTGAATACCAGATTTGCTCACCAAAGACTCCAAGACCAGAATCAGGATTCCGGCAACTAAACGATTCTGCACCACTCTGCACCCAACGCCTATGGCCTGAGTTTGAGTGGCCCAACACCACGACATCTATCCTGACCTCCCACAAGTTTCAAGACAACACCTGCAGCCTCAACCTGAAGGGGCCCCCCCGACCGCAACCAGAGCTGGTAAAGAAACCAGACGTCAAAAGACACCCCTGCACAAGACACCCCACAGTCTTGGGTGGCCGAACAGACTGTGTCCAGACATCAACCAAGAACCCAACTTCCTTACCTCTCCAGCCGGTGGTCAACTTCAGGAAGTCTCCCCGACCAAGTCTGCGGGAACTTTGCCAAACCAAAAGTCTCCATTGAGAATCACGGGGTGCCGACTTCTTCTTGGCACCTCACCCTGCACCCGGCCGCACCAGTGCTGCTGGTGGTGCAGCTCCTGTGCCGCCGTTGCTGCAGCTTCTATGCCAATTGTTGGCCCCTGAAGTACTGACCTTAACCCCAGGACATTTCTCTCACACCAGAGGGTCTGTGCTCATAAGCAGCCCCTAACCAAAGGCCCCCTAGCCCCATAAGTTAACATTGGGCCCCTGCACTCTGCACCCGGCAGCCCCAGTGCAGCTGGTGGTACAACTTGAGTGCCTACCTAGACCTTGGGGAACCTCGGTCCTAACCCCCAAAACTTCCACTCGTGAAACGTTTACTTCCCTGTGAAACAGATACCCATTTTTCTCCCTTAGGAACCCATGGTAGGAGTTCTAAGTGTTGAATTGTTTTGTGTGGAGGAAAAAATCATTACAACTTAAACCAAGAAAAGACTTACTTACCTTGTATTTTGAGATCCCTCTGTGTGGTATCTAGGCATAACACCACAGTAATCAAAGTAATCCATAAGTAAAGTATTCTAAAAGTAATCATTGTGAAATGTAAACTGCTTTTTGAACCATACCAACCTTTAACTGTTGCAAATTCATCAACAACTGTGTTCCTTGTGAAGTCTTGCAACCGAGAGTATATTTTACTATCCTGTGCCAAGCCCTGCTTGGTTCTAAAAATAACATAAGTATACCATTTTTATACTTACTCAATTGGTCTGGATTCAGGTTCCGAGTGTGTGCCATCAGTCTTGACTGAGTGAATACAATAAATGCTTAACACACCCTCTTGGTAAGCCTAACTGCTCACCTACACTACCACACAGAGAGCTGTTAGTACTCTATGAACACTATAGCTTACTTTGGTATAGCCTCTTAGCAGCTATGGAAAGTCCAGCTCCAGTGCTGAACATTCCATTGCGCAGGTGAGGTTCGAACGTCCAACGGCCGACAGCAGCACTCCTGAGGTCGTGGTGCCGTTTGAATAGGCGCAGCACCTAAGAGGTTAATATATACAGAGCCAAGCTTCCTCCAGCTCCAAAACACAAATGTAGTAGTTAATCTTTGAAACCTTAAACCATCTAGTTTGAATCTGAAAGTGTTCAATTATCCACCAGTCCAAAACAGGTTGTTCAAAAAAGAAAAAAACCACCTCACAGCAAAACACACTCCGAATCCAACCTATCAAAATAAATAAAGATCTATTGGCAGAGACTTGAAAAATGTCATCCTCCTCCAACTCTTAACTCTAAAAACAGCATCTCTTCAAACACTAAAAAATATATTTTGATGACAATCTTCTGGTTCCACCTGCCTCACCCCCGCCCCCACCAATGAATTCACGACTATGAGTGACAAACAAGATGCATTTCTACTCAATTGTGTAAAGAAGTCACAAGCACTCTCAAAATATCTGATTTGGTGGGAAAAATTAATTTATATACTGGAGAACTTGTAATGGATTATTACCTTTATTTCAAAATGTTCACCATCTATCCCAAATCGCTTCATTAAAGGCAGTGCTGTTGCTTTGAGGAGATCGACCTGAGGAGAAGACAGACAAGCATCAGCCACTGTTCTAAATCGGCTAGTTGAGTTAATCTGCAATAGGGTGGTCAATGTATTTTATAAAAACATGAAGCATAATAGAATATTCCCTTAGAAATTTTATAAAATGTAAAACATCGGAAAAAGGTTAACCCTCTTACAGTAATTTTGTAAAAAACAAAAAAAGGTAGTATATCACCTAATAGAACTCGTGCAGTTCCATTTTACAGTCTAGGATTTTTTTTCCAATCGGTATCTCCAGAGCAAATAAAGTTGGTTACATTACTTTAGGCTCACCGGTAGTGCTCAAAACACTTTGTAAATCAAATATTATTTTGTCAAAGTCATGGTTTTGTCAAGTTATCCAGCTACACAGACCAACGATCGAATATGGTTTAAGTTTAGAATTTCTAATTTAATTATTCATATGCACAGTGAAGGTGAAAGTTTACTTTTTCACTGGCCGACCAGTGTAATAAAACAGGGTAACATTTTTGTGGCTGTGGCCACTCTTACCTCCCAAGAATGGTACTCCTTTATTTGGAATTGGGGAGACGCTGCGCCCGTGTTTGTTGCCTGCCACTGCCTGCTATTCGGAGCACCATCAGAACTCGAAGGTCCAGGGAGCTGCGGGGGCAGTCAGGAGACCGCCACGCCTCCTATCCACACTGGGGCACTTTTTAAACAGCTTGGGCCTCCCGCTTTGCGGGAGGCGCTGCGCCCGTGTTTGTTGCCTGCCACTGCCTGCTATTTGGAGCACCATCGGGACTCGAAGGTCCAGGGAGCTGCGGGGGCCGTCAGGAGACCACCCTGCCTCTAATCTACACCGGAAGTACTAGAGGAAGTCCAGATTTCCTCCGCGCGGACGTGCGCCGGGCGGGCCTGTTTTAGCCCGTTAGAGGACGGGCCACCCTCTTTCACCTGCACAATTAAGGTTAGTGCCCGTAAATATCATAAGGCTCCTCCTGAATTTGGCAACCTTATTGGCTACTATCCAGATAAACGCTCCTTCTCAAGACTTTCCCATGGCGTCTAGCAAGGAACTGAAGGGTAGACAGTCTAATATTGGTGGCTCCTTCGTGGGTACTCTGGATCGTTTCATTACTAGGGCATCCACTGCGCTGTCCCGTGAAACCGAACAAACTGAGAAAAGACTTTCTTTCCGGCTTTTGATAAGCGCTCATCTTTAGGGCCATTTCTGCATGCAATATCCCCTACCAGCTTGGGACTGCTTCTGGTTCGCTAGGCGCAAGTAGTGAGGCAGGCGACCTTCCATTAGGCAGAGAAGAACTGAGCTCCACAATAGACAGTATAACCACTGCACCAGCTCGCACAAGTATGCCTGACGTTAACCAGGAAGGATCGGGCCCACTAAATCGGAGGCCAAAAAAGAGCTCTACACAGAACCCTAAAAATGAAGCCTTAAAGGAGGTAACTGACCCAGTGGTGAAAAGGAAACTAGGTGGTGCCCCCCATACAAATAAAAAAGTGAAACTTTATAAAAGGAATAATAAGGGTGAGGGGCAAACCACCGGACCATCCAGCATTGCAGCCACAAACCCACAACGCAACTTGGCTGCTGTTCCAACGAATTTCAGTGATGTGAATTCGGCAAATTTGGGAACTGCATTCTGGGCTAAACTAGAACTCATCTTCACAAAGTCTTATCTTCCTATATATGATAGACTTACTTTAATTGAAAATAGACGTGTTAAGAATCGCGACCCGAACCCGCCCAGGCGCGGTTAGATCCCCATGATATAGGGAGCAATGGCACCAGTGAGGGGGAGCAGCCTTATGGTCATGGTGAAGGCAATTTCCACACTACGCCTGCCAGTAATAATATCCCTGCTGCACCTCCTCGGGAGAACCAAAATCTCCCTCCTAATACCGTCTTACCACTATTAAGCGATAGAAATGTAGATAACAGCAACATCTTACCTAGAAGGGGGGACGTCTGAAGGGGGGACAGGGCATGTGGTCCTACAACCTCAAGCCTGTAGAAATATTGTTGATGATGGGCATGTAAAAACCCTACCTCGTGTTGATCTTCCCCCTGAGTCACTACCATATGTGGTGGTGCTTGCTGATGTTCCAGTGTTAAGTCAGGGGAAAAAGGAGAACCACACTGTACTTAAAAACAAATGCATACATTGGCTTAGTCTTAACAGGCCTCTTCCCCCTAATGTTTCTGGGGAAATATTGTTTGTTAGACGAGTTGACTAGGTGGGGCCGAGACCTAAAACCATTGCAGGTAATTATGTTGTAATTAATTTTAGGAACACTCGTGCTGTGGAATACATATGTTATGAGACTCCTACTTGGACTAAAACACAAATCCTACCCCTACACCTACCTTACTTTTATTATGTCCCTCAGTCGGGGCCTAGACGAAACAGAGGTGGTCAGTTCGGGGGGGGGGGTTTGGGGGGGTATCAGAACATGCTATCACACAGAATCCAGCAGGGGACATCAAATTGGGAGGGTCCGCGGCCATCTACCCCCTTACTCTCATTGTTTCCACAAAGTAACAGGTTTTGCATTTTGGACCAAGTGGATTGATGCCCTGAGAGACATAGCCCCCCACCTCCAGCAATTAGCGAACTAGGCCCCAAAGTAGATAGAGTGCAGGGTAATGGTAATACTAACTTTCTCGAAACCCCAATCATTCCTCAATACAAGAGTATAGGGGGTAGGGTGGAAACGGGGGCTAACAAGGGACAGGCGGAGGTATGTGGTCTCATTGTTGAGCGGGCAAGGTAATGGAAAAGATACAAATGATTGAGAGGCCAATGTGCTCTAGTGGGGATGAAATATGCGGACACAGTCATGTTAAGGGCATATCCCCAACTAGTATAGGGGCAACCGGTGGTAGTATTAAAGTCCTGTCTTGGAACTTGGCTGGGATGAAAAATAAATTCCCTCTACCCGAGTGGGCCCCTTTTATGGAAAGACATGATATCTGCCTGATGCAGGAAACATGGGCACTGGATGAGTGTATGAGGGCTGGTTTCGCCACTTTTAATATCTTGGCAACAACCCGGGGTAGGGGGGAGACCATCGGGTGGCCCGTCGATCTGGGTGGGCACGCATTTGGGCATTCAGGTAGTCCATATTCTAACTAATTCACCTGACGTCCAATGTGTACTTCTGACGCTCCCAGATTTGACCCAGGTGGCCCTACTTGAGATCTACTCAATGCTGTTGCAGTGCAGGCAAGAATCGGGCACTATTGACGTATTGAGGACGTTTATTCTATCCCTAGACCCTTCAGTAGCCCTACTAGTGGGGGGTGACTTCAACTGTCAGTTTGAGCCCCTCGCGAGCCCGGACATGAGAGATTTAGATGAGGACAAGTTTTGGCACATCCCTGATCCCCAGATTCCCCCTGTCAGAGCATGGACTCCGCTGGTTCTTCAAATCAAATCACTTTCCCTTACAATGTCTCTGCGGGCGTGTAATGGGAGGGATGGAGCCAGATAGACCGGGGTCATTTACCTTTAACAGAATAGGCCATACTTCCATCATCGATTATATAATGATTGAAGCTAGACATTGGGATAAGGTGCTGGATTTCAGGGTGTATCCGAGGAACGATAGTGACCATAACGCCCTGGTCCCGACGCTGAAACCTGGAAGTTTTGGGCGGTCTAATCCCGCCCCTGAGCTCATTGCTGTGCCACCGCCCCTCCTATTATTTAATAATAGGAGGAGAATTAAATGGTATCACTTCCAGGGTTCGCCGACTAAACTAGCTGAAATTTATCAGCTGGCATTACCGCAGCTAATAGAAATGGGGGAAATTGGTGAAAAGGACTTAGATCCAGATCCCCAGGCTAGGATCATGGGAATTCATAATCAGTTGGTTGCCAAACTCTTTGGTGTGTTTTACCCTTCGGTTAGTAATAAAGTTACCCCAGCTAGAACACATCCCTGGTATGATGCATCCTGTCGGAAAGCAAAAAAAGATTTGCTAACGGCAATAAAAACAAAGGATAGAACCAGTATAAAGCAGTGCCGACTTGGGTATAAACAGGCCATTACTAGGGGAAAGAAAGACTGGGAGAAGAACAGATGGGAAGAACTCAGATCAGCACTCTCGCAAGGACTCCAAGGCATTCTGGGCCATTGTTGGCTCTGGTGTGAGCGGGAGTGGACCAGCACCCATGTCGAATATAGCTTCTGTAGTTTGGGAAGCCCACTTTGGAGCACTCTCTACTGAAGAGACCACCTTGCTCCCTATCCTCGAACCACTCCATGAGCATAGATTGGAGGGTCGATGGATTTTGTGTTGGGGGAAGCTGTAGAGACCCCCCTGCTGGCTACCCTAGGACCCCGCCATGAGTATCGATTGGTGGGGCCCATGGATGTTGAGCTGGGTCAAGACGTCTCGGTCCCCAGGCATGAGCAACAGCTGGATGGGCTCGAGCACATTACCCTTATGGAGGTTGAGTCCGCAATAGCTAAACTATTACCCAATAAGGCACCTGGTTTAGATAAGATGCCTCGGGATCCATATCGGTCTCAACCAAAATCTGGGCACTGTACCTGGCTGTTCTATTTAATGCAATACTTAAAGGGGAATGACCCGCCAGATACCTGGCTTGGAGCGGAGATTGTCCCTATCCACAAAAAAGGTTGTCCGTTAACTCCATCTAACTATTTTGAATTGCAGGACACTTGGTGAGCTGTCTTAGATAGCCCAGAGTGCTGCAAAATGCAGTCAGGCGGCTATATATTTTACACTTGAAATACTAACATTGACTGTCACCAAAATGGTGCATTAAACAATAAGCTACAATTTCATTGCGACAGAGGTGACTATCCCAATTTATATTCAATTACTCATCATCCTCAGTTTAAAAATATGCCTGCATTAAAAAAACTGGGCCATTGCGGCTGGACCTCTATTTTGAAATCTGTGTTGGTGAGGGTTAGGAGTGGACCACATTTCTCATACGGTCGTCGTGTTAATCTTCCCTTCATTTAAATCCAATTTTCTAGTTTCAAATTTCAAAACGCAACAGTTAAGATCAACTCAGCTTCTGCTCAGGACAAAATTAAGGCAATATGTGCAAAGGACACCATATTAGGTTTTCCAACCACTGTGCTATATACATCCTGGGATAACGAATAACAGACCTGTGGGCTATAGTTATTTACAGGCAAACACAATTAGACGTGCACACCCTACCCTTACTTTATCTTAAACTTATTTTTTTTTTTTAAGTTTTGCACATGCCTCAATTATTCAAGAGCCAAGCCCATCTCATGCAGTATAGCCTGCATGTGTGCAGTGTCGAACTCTGTACAAAAATGTAAAGGCACAAACCGTTCTTAGGTAAAGGTCTACATAGTGATGCATGGTTTCTGAATCATACTCAAATTATTCACTACGTTATACATTTCAGTATCCGACTCCATGAGAGCTTCCCCTTGATGATCCATGGTTATCAAAGAAATGCTGAATGGGCTATTCCACTTTCATACTGTGGCATCTCCGTTTCATCAGGTTTCAGGATTTAATCACCACAGGCTTCTTAGAAAAAGTAGCTTTTGCAGACATATCTGCACTCCATGTTCTGACCATACACCATTGACAAATATCAAGATTCAAACTCATATATTCAGAAGACTGCAAGAACACTCCCTTCAATCCTTCCACATTCTGAGTATATTGAGGAGAAATATCGTAACGTGTCATTAATGTTTAGAGCGTGTTGGGCTTATTTAATTCCTGCAATCTATGACAGATCCTTTTAATCAATTACTTTGGCATAATCATCCTTAGTATGAGTAATACAGCTGGCTCAAATGATAATTTCAATTTGTTTCCAGGATACAAATGAGTCCTTGACCAAAAGCAACTAGTCTCAAAAATGTTAACATACTGGCTGGCGATCTTCACAAGAGAAGACCAAGTTTTTCTTGTGCCTTCAGCTGTGTAGCCCAATTCATTTTACATGCTTTATTAATGGCACTCACTTGATTTGATCTGTTTTGGTTTCTAGATTCATCAGTAGTCACCCTGAAGTAATTGGGTGAGGTGAGCGGACACTTAAAATCTCTGTAAATTACAAGAATCTAGGATCTCGTCCCTTCTTTCTCTTCTTTTGGGAATTAACAACTAAATAAATTCAATCACCTTCTCACGCTGAAAATGTTAAGCACAGGGGGCAGAACTGAAGATTAGATCACATCCGTTTGACGCTATATAAAACAATTCAAAGTCATTTACGGTTTACTCATTTAAAAAAAAAATTAGACAGCAGCTAAACTCTTCCCAAAGTAGTAAAACAAAATATTGGGGTTCGCTCAAATTTCATTTACATAGCACACATTTTTCCCAAATGTAATAATTTTTTTGCCATGTTTTGTTATATAGATACTTGGCTTCACCTGGGGAGCACACAACTTTGAACTTCATTTCAGCATCCTCATCACCATCTCCCGATATGAGACTAAAAGCAAGTTTTACAAGACGGTTCGTACGGTCTATGCCAAACTTCATCTTGACCCTCCTGCAAGCCAGAAAAGGAAAAGATTCAGAACTGCGTTTTGTCTTAAATTCGCCAACTCCTGCAACTGCATTGCTACACATAATTAAATTAACTTTTTACTCCCATATTTGTCAATTAGACAAAAGGTATTCAAAAAGACACAGCTAAAGTGGTTGCTTGGCGAAACCGAAAATGAAGGCTCATTTCAGACAAAAAACAATGGCTGTGGTTCTTTACAGCCTGAGTGACTATGGAATTCAAGTCTATTCTGTGGTTTAACACCCAGGTATTAAACCCTATGATCTGTGCCAATATTTAGAATGCTCATTTTGAGAACAAAAGAAAACATAGGGGCACAGTTCACATCAAATGTAGATGATAAATGTCACATGAAATTATATAACGAAAACTGGGCCAATTAACACATTTCCAGATAGGTACTTACTTCAGCAGTCTTCAGTGCCAAAGAAAACTAACTCCATGTGATAACGGTTTTCCACATGAAAAAGATACAAGGGAGAGAAGAGGAATACCGCCAGCTCCTCTTGCCAAGAAGGAGATTACACCAGCTTTCCCACTAATACATTTTAAGAACACATCCTGCCATAAGTAAGAGTCTTTCACACTGGGGCATTTTGATAGATACCACAGACAGCACAAACATTCTTAAGGGATACTAACTGAAATGCAGTTTACACAATGCGAGAACATTATGCAGCAATATGTGAACTACAAAACACAGTACTTCGATTTAGGAATAATATTTCAGATTACTAGATTTTTCTTATAGTAAGTTCATTACTGTACTTGTAGCTAGGTACATACATTTGGATCTCTACACATGCCAAAAACAAAATAGCCAGCCAACCAGAAGGTATTTCCTGCTGCGGAAAAATTATATATTGGTGCTAAAGTTAATATTTAGGATTGGATAAAATTCCTAACTTTGGGTCAAACTGTCTCCACAAAGTCATTCTTCAGCAAACACATGCATACAATTGTTTAGAATACGCAATCTGGACAAATTACAAATGATTTGCACAACTATTCAGTCATCCAAAGACTGATTGCAATATCCAAATGTTTCCTTTGTATTAGGTCTTAAGTAGAGTAAGTAGCCACAATAAAAGCTACTTGCATTCGATATCAATATTTCCATGCTCACTTCAGCGGTCTCTATGTATGTGTAGATACGTGTATATCTTGGCAACAAATTTCCTCTTACTCGTTTTCCCCATGAGGTGTTCACAGAGCCAGTAAGTTTATCAATGTATACCACCCAGAGAAGAGAAGTGTGGCTCAGGGGTCAGAGGCAGCAGACCCGGAAGCTGAGATCGGCCCTGGACCAGGGTTCAATTCCCCGCCTCGGCGGGTCTTAGGCTAAAAAATTCCACGAACTCGATAATTCTCGCTCCGGTGCCTTCTGGACTCACGGGTTCACACTCTGCGACTCTGGGCAATAGCCCCTCGCGGCGGGATGCCTGGCTTTCACCTTGTGGATACCCTGCCGGGGTTATCTCACAGGGGAATACCAGGACGGATTCCCTAAGCAAGCGCAGGGAAACCCACTGCGGGTAGCTGTGCGCTATACAAGCTCAAAACATTTATATTTACATTTACCCACGGATGGTTCTTTCATCTGTCCTTGTACCATTTCGTGTGTGTAATAACTGCAACCGGCCTGTGTTCAGATGCATGCTCATTATTGTGTATTATGCCTCACTTTGCACTCTTCACAGTGGTCACTGCGAATCCACTTATTACGGGCTTATCCAATATCGCTGCCATTTGGTTTTCCTTCTCTCCTTTTTCCCTCCTGAAGGAAAGCAAGACCCTACATACTTATCAGCGTTATTTTCAGAGCTGCATATTTTATCCGCTGCTCATTACCTCGCAGTACCCTTGCTTGTTTAGTTGTGTTCCTCCATTTTTTGTCCTTTTAGATACCTTGTGACGCACCAACATGTAAAACGAGTAGCAGCTCTTCCAAATCTCGATGGCCCTTCTGGTCTTTATTTCTCACCTACCACCATGCACCACACTTTACAGGGTTCGTTATTACTGGTGATATTCACATCATGTATAATTTCTTTATGGCACTATAGGGTTTCCACGACCACTCCAGGATCATCACCCGCACGATCATGCCTATTGTCTTTTATTTCCTTTAGGTCCTTCATGTTTTATTTTTACCCTTTCCTTCCTTCCTTCCTTCCTTTTCCATGTTTTTTTTTTTTTAGCCCTGATGAGTTACACCTCCTTCACAGTGTGACGAAACACGTGTCGGCTGGCTACCTCCATACTGTACTGTGCATTGTCTGACTTATAAAAACTTTATTCACACCAATCATTGACATTCCTCGCTTCCTTTTTTCGAAGTATTTCACCCTTTATGAGTAAAGAAAACCAGGCACAACACTGGGATTAGCAACCGAACTTGCGTGTGCACAGGATCTGTTCTCAATATTTCTGGAGCACACTGCATCTTCCAGCAGCAGATTTCTCACACGAATACCATCCAGATGCTGTAATGAAACGCCACATCCAATCCTTGCAGGCTCCTCCTTTCAGGGTTGAGGAAGAGACAATAAGGCTGGAAGAGTCATTGACTGGCCCATGCGAAAGGGAGTTCTTTCAATTAGAAAGAAGGGCATGTACGAAGAACCAGTTTATCTGGATATGAAATACTGGAAAGTTGTTGGACTGTAAGGGACGCTTATTCACGGATCCTACAGGGAAAGTTATTGCCTCTAGAAAAACAATTATCAATGTCAGTAGACATAACCTGGCAATACTACATTGGCTCCAATGGTGAGGACTTGAAGAAAGGAAAAACTAAATTCAAATTTAATTGCAGAACTTTAGTGATGACTTACAGAACTAAGGTTAGTAAAGGCGGCATAGGAATAGAGAAAAATGCTCTTTCAGTAAAGGCTCTCAAGCCCACTGGCCAAGAAAACACCAGAAAGGTGGATTTAGAAAGGATTCAAACATTCCGACACGCAGCAAGAAACAATCAATTGGCCTGCAGAAATGGATAGTATGGCAGGGTGTAGAACTGGACGATTAGGATGGGTGTCCCTCCCACCTTCATGTGAAACCAGTTTCAGTGTGTGTGAGAGAGAGAAATAGTCAGATTTACGGTACCCTTCTCCTGGACTTAAGAGGAGTATGGGGTAAGGTCAAGAGAAGTATGGGGTAAGGTCAAGGCCACACTAACAGGACATCTAGGGCGGCACTGGGGCAGCTGGGTGCAGAGGTGTATTTCAGCATTGGGTGCCGCGTTCACTTCAATCGGAAAAAGTCTAGTTGAAAAGAAACTTCAACTGGGCAAACCAAAGGGTGGGATCAGCCTTTGAGGGTCTCAGGACCTCATTGGCACCATCACCTTCCTTGTACTTGGGCTGTGGTGCGTGGATGCAGAGGTACTTTGAGGTGTCGCCGATCTGAGGCTCACACTTGGTCTTGGTTCTGCAGCAAAGGAGCAAACAGGACAGCTCAACCAATCTTGATGTGGGTCTCACGGTCACTGAAGTCCCTCAACGCACAGGTTGGTCTTCCTCAGTGTTGGTGTCCGGGCTAGCCACAACAAGCCTTGGTTGCTGCAAGGGGTCCGGTACCCCAGGTATTGGTACTACGCAGCTCCGGTCAGTGCTAGCGTCCCCACACTTTGATGGAGGACGGATCAGATCTGTGGGAGCACATCAACCTGTTCCTGCAGCATTAGTAGCATTGGGCAAGTGGCAGGTCAGTGAACTGGACAATGCTTCTCTACTTTAAGGGAGCTCTTTGGCAATGTGCAAAGCACTGGCAGCCCTCCGGATTTCTTAGAGTTTGCACAATGGCAGGACAAGTGTTTTTCCATGAGGGTCAGGTGCAGCTGGCAGGGTTGGGGCCAAGTCAGTCGTCACTTCTCTGTTCGCATTTTAGCAATCTTCTATACGTCCACACCTTCTTTGTGTCAGCTGAATCCTGACATCAGAGGTGCCACCTAAATACTGTATTTATGGGTGTTACAGGGAGTGTCCGGTAGTAGCCAATAGGCTACCTACCTTTAGGGTGACTACACCCGCTATATGACCACTTCCTTTGGGAAGTGGGCATAAACCTGAGCCAGAGGACGTAATTCCACTAAAAACCAAGATGGTGGAATTTTCCTAGTCATGTGCACTTCAGGTAGCCCACCTTAGGGTGGTACTAGCCTAAGGGTTAACATCTCGTGACTAGCTAATTTTTCCGCCTGTCCTGGTGCCAGATTGGGCCCTGGGCAGGGGGTGGCATTTACCCAGTTTGGTGGATGCTAGGGTTGCATAGGCAGTGGAGTTCTTTGAAGCCTCCTACCTTGATATGCCGATTACTAGTCATCCTGCTTGGCGGTGGTGATAACACTGTTTCTGACCTCAGTGAACAAGGGCGCTCACCTCCAGGGGGTCAGAAATGAGTCTGGTGGCAGGCTGGGCAGGACCAGTTAACTAATACACTAGAGGCTGGTAGGTTTTCAGGAGGTTCATCTAAGGTACCCTCTGGGTGCATGATTAATAAATTCATCTGTGGAATCACTATGGGTTTATTAATAGAAGGTATTTGATACCAAACACCACAGGTTACAAGTGCCCAGTACATACCTTAAGATGGTTCCCTGTTCACTTATACTGTCAGGAATTGAACAAGCCAGCACAGGGGCACGTCTGCTCGTGCAGATATGTCCTCACATGCAATATAATGCACCCTGCCTTAGGGCTGCAAGGCCTGCTGTAGGGGTGAATTACAATTACTACTTGCATTGTTGGGGACAGCACACAGGGTATGTTCTATGTTGTGTGTTCACATTTTAGAGCACCTTGTCACGCAGCCTGCATGAGTTAGGTGCAGTCTCTCTTAGAGGCACAAGATATGATGCAGCTCTTAGGGACCCCCTTTAGTACAGATGTCCCAAGTACTAGGTGTACCACTTACTAGGTACTTAAAGGCCTGGTCAATAGGAGTTCAATTGACCAGTTACCTTGTTTGGGGAAATAACACTGGCACTGAGGGCTAGTGGGAACCCAGTGCACTCCAGTCAAAGTTGCTGCATCAAATGCCAGACAAAAAGTGAAGGGGGTGGGGAGGGGGCTAAAAAAAAAAAAAAAAAAAAAAAAAACACAAATTCTACAGGTGGCAATAAAGGCACAGATGGTGGGCCGTTCTTGAAAATTGCGCCAAGGCAGGGCCTGTGGAGGCACAAGGTCCCCTGGCATCTGGGCCAGAGCTGCTGGAACCACTAAACATGCAGGATCAGGCCCAAGCTTCAAGAGGGGCCACAGAGCAGTGGCCTTCCTAAAACAATGAACGGCCTGTCTAAGGGCTTCAGGCTGAGAAAGGTCAGCAGATGGAGTCTGGTATTTAGGGTTGGAAATGGTTCACATTACAAGGAAGAGAACCTCTCCTCACTACAGCGTCTTTTGTGTTTTTTTTTATTTATTAAGACTTCTTGTCTTGCTACTTCCTGATGGGTCTCTGGGTGCACTGAATACGAGAGTGACAAGCCAAGTGACAGTGGTGGTACTCTAGACAGCTGAAACACATTATGTATGGAAACAATAGGAATATCTTTTTCAGACATATGCAGTATAGTTTGAACCTTGCAACAATAGGAGACATTTGACTTGTTGCTGTTTAAAACTGAGGGATGTTGTCAATTAAGTACTAAGGGGCAGATTTATGTTAACTGGCGCATCCCCAGGGATGCGCCAGTTAACATGCGCCACAGTTCCGCCAGCCATGGTGCGCCGCATTTATAATGCGGCGCACCATGGTGCAAAAACGGCACAGATGCGTGACGCATCTGTGCCGGAAATGTGGCGCATTGCTGGAATTACGTCGCAAGCGCGACGCAGCTCCAGCAAGGTTCGGGTGTGCCCCACTTTAACAATGCTGCGTCAAGACCTACGCCTGCTTCAAGCAGGCGCAGGCTTTTGACGCAGCATTGGCTTAAAAGTGACTGAGTGAAATCTCATAGATTTCACTCAGCCACTTTTGCGAGGCGCACCTGCCCCGGAACGCCCACCCTGCGCCGGAACGCCCACAAGCGGCGCAAGGCTTTACAACGTGACGCATCTTGGCAGATGCGTCACGTTGTAAATTGTTCGTAGGGATGCGCCACGTTTACGCCGCCTTGCGTGACGCAACAGCGGCGTAAACGTGGCGCAAGGGCCTCATAAATCTGCCCCTAAGAGGCCTTTTGGAATCAAATCAATGAGACACAAGAAAACAGGCAACATAGCCACAGCTTTGCCCTACCAGAAGTGATCACACAGGAAGGACTGGGGTGGTTATGCGGCATTGTGCCCCCTGGAGAGTAATTGCTGTGAGAAGACCATTTCCTGGTCATCTAGCTTCTGGAAGCCACACAAGCTGGAGAATCTGTGGGAAGCAGTGCGTTTCGGAAATAAGTAATTTTAAACTTCAAACTGGGGGCAAAGGGATATTTGTGGTAATTTCAAAATAAATTATTCATTTTAGATAGTATATCAATAACTCATGAATAAAAAGCAAAGGACTTCAATACCAGTAAGGAATAGAGTGAGTAAAGAAAAACAAAAAAAAAAAAAAGAAAAAAAGTGAAATTTAGAAGTACCCTGACTGGACTGATCCTCTCCTATAAACCTTAAGGACAGTCACCAACACCAGCAACGTTGCCTCAAATTCTGATTCTGCACACTGTAAAGGAGAAGCAACTCCCCAAAATTGTTCTTCTAACCATACTTTGTTGTAGCTACCAGGGAACTGCCTCCTGCCGGAGTCATGCACGGATAATGGCAACTAGTGGAATTCCCTTTTCCAGGAAAACACCATAATAAGTTAGGCTAATGTTCCCAGAGCTCAGCATCTGCTCTCAGGCTAGTTACTCGTGTCTGTCCATGGCAATTTTGTAGGTCACACCTATAGACATATTTTAGCCTCTTGTCTGGAAAAGACCTCTTGCAGGCCATACCAAACATTTACAGTGGGCTCGGAGAGCTCCTTTTGCTTATTATTGGTTGGCTTTACAGTCACAGATTTAATTTCTTCATACTCCATGGCTTGCCTTCCTTTTATTGAGTTTGTCCCTGAACCTGGAGCATAGCTTCGTTACCATCCTTTTGAATGGCTGGCATATTAACCTCCCTGCACATTGCGCTTTCTCCCATTTTACCTGGCTCTCTCCCACTCATGTGCCGTTTCTCATGCTCCATCCATACCAGCCCCCACAAGATGCATTCCATGTTGGTAGCTGATCCGGCCACCATGTCCAGAGCTTCCTCCCACCAACCCATTTAAAAAATATACATTTCCTCCACCCACACACGTCCTTCAGCTCATCCTCCGTTGCTCCTCAACACAGAGACAGAGAGACAGAGAGACAGATCGAGCCTAGCACAGCACACAAGCACTGCTCTAGGAGATTACCTTTAGAAATCGGTCTGCACTTTTGTTACACTCTTGCTTGTGATGGCATCCACCTTGCGGGAGCCATCTGTTTTCAATTAGAGTGGACAGCAGAAGGCGAGCGCCGCATGTTTTCCTGAACACTGCACCTGCCGCGCTTAAAAAAAAAAAATCCACAGCTCTTAACAGCTCTCCTTTATTTGTGATCTTTCTTCTTCTCCTTTCTACACTCTACCGCTCCCCCTCGGACCTCCTCTCGCATCTCTCCAATCCTCACCAGTCTCAGAGTGGTATTTATTTTTTGCAGTTTTATATAGCGCGAACTTGGCCCGGAGGTATTGCAGCGCTTTAGATGAGCAGAGCACCAGTTACATCACAACATTTTTGTTTGGCACGGGCAGATTAAGTGATTTGCCCAGAAGCACAGGATGTTAAACTGACGCAGACACTGAAGCCCGTTTTCCCAGCTCCCATCGCTGGCAGTTAGATCACATCCTTGTCCCTTAAGGGGTGGGGGCAGGCTTGATATGAGTACCAAGAACCCTTCACCAGAAGCATGGGACTTACATGGCCGTGTGGTTACGCCTGCTACATGTAAAGTGCCATTGTGTGCTTGACCAATCCCGAAATGGCCTTTCTGGGCAAAGAAAACTGCATGTAACTGGCAATAAGATACTTTTAAACAGTTAACATAGCCCCAGTGTCCTGCACCGTAATAAATAAAACACTTGATAGGGTACATTTTAAAGTAAGCTCCTTCCTCTCGCGACCCTGGAGAAATGGCACAGTTGTTCCATTGTAATGAAATAGTACCTCGGGTAATGGTTCACCAATTTTAAACCGTATTACGTACAGATATTGTTCTGAAACAAGCTACTGCCACTTACTCCAGAGGGGAGGACACTGCAACAGTGGGAGTGCCTAGAAGCCAGGACATCGCTTACTTCAGGTAGTGAGTGCTCTAAAAAACCTTTATTATCTCAGTAAGGTGGATGTTTCACTGGGATGTTTGATCTTACTTTCAGAGCTTAGTGGGTGTAGTTGCAAGATCAACAAGGCTTTGTTGCGCATCATCCTCCTCCCAGCCCTTCATGGATCTGATGCCCAGGGCCGGCTCCTCTACCAGTCTACTACGAACACTACCCTCTCCATGGTAATTAAGAATGTAAACAAGACAATCCTTCACTTATACATAATGAGTGTCCAACAGCCCACAAGGGCAAACATCAAATTCATAATTATAACATGTTTATTTTCATAGCTGAAGCTTTTTTATGAAAAACTCCATGCCATTGGATATTTTAAAATTAATTGTGTTGTTTTTGTAAAAGCTTTGCTGTATATTTTCTCCCGTGTTCTGTTGGAAAGAAGAGTTGTAAATCAGTGTTTAAGCAGAAATGACTTTAAAGGTGCATGGATAAACACTTAGAAAGTCCCAAAGGACAGACCTATTGGCTATGCCAATGCTTGTTTGTGTGCTGTGGGGGTTGCAGTTCTGCAGCTATTAGGCTGCTCCACTTTCAGAAAAGCACTTTTGTGCAAGCACAATTTTATTTTTGTATTCCTTTTACAGCTCAAAGTGGTGTCCACAACCTCAAAGGGGTAGGAGTAGGAAAGAGGAAATTACCATGTTACTTCACAGGAACATGCATGCGTGGCGACACATGCACAAATGTCATCATGCAGGCGTGCACCTATGGAATGACCATAAGACACATGTGCTTGTGCATGCATTCCTGTCATGGCCCCCTTTTGTCATAGTGTGCAGCATCGGCAAAAAGCATTGGTGAAACATTGAAGAGTCCTATTTGCTTGCCATTGCTTGTTGAACAGATACTGTTGCTGCCAGCTACTCACGTTGAAAGGAGTACCAATTTGAGCTCTTCTAGAATTACACCTCCGCTGAAATACAATTCCATGATCTCCTGTATGAAGACCTCTGAAAAAAATGCAAAGTTCATCGTGTCCATCCAACCAATCAATAGTGCTCCAACAAATCGCTCATGTCCTACTAAATTTAGAACACAGTTACATGCTTCTCTATTGAAAGGGAACAGAAGAAAAACAAACTGTGACCCTGCACCTTGGCTTCAATGGTCCACAGAACACAGTGTAAAGAACTTTCCAGGACAAACAGCTGCGAGTCATACTTGAAATGTCTGTAGTTTCAGCGAACTCCTATCATGTCTGGCAGAGTCCCAAGTTCATGCTCAAATTAGAGCACAGCCACAGAAAGAAGATTTATGGTCTTGCTGGCTAGCTCGGCAAAATGCTTGGTAACCATTTTCATGACAGAGCATTAGTTTTACCACAAAAAGATAATAAAAGAACCCGTATTTAAAAGGAAGAGGTTAGCATTCTTGTCTGCACATGGCAAATCAAATTTAACGCGTTTTCATACGAGGTCACGAGACGATGTCACAAACAAACAATTGCGGCAGCTGTATTAAGAAACCTCTTCTCGAAGCAAGCACGAACAGTGCACACTGCCTTGGATTTAACCAGGTCAGGCGAGTGGCGGTAGCGAGTCAAGTCTGCAGTGCGCGCCTTTAAACTCGAAGCCATAACCAATGTACGTGCACACAGTGGCAGCAGCACGACAGACAGCCGCAAGTGCGTGCGTCTGTGTGTGTCTGTGTGTGTGTGCATGCAGGCAGGCCCCTTCCCCCTATAAAAGGAATTCCAAGGTAGCGAAATTCCTAGTGCTCCAGTCACGAATCAGATGCTTACAATATCCCAACATAGCTGTAAAATTGAATTTAACCAAGACAATACACTTTATAGTTCGTGTTGGGAAGCGTAGTTGGATCCTGCGCAGAATACAACGGTCATGTTACATACAGGTAACAACTACGAACACAACCATAGGTTTGGATCGAAGGGTCGCCCAATTTCTACACAACTTAGTTGTTCAATTTGCAATTCATAAATGCAAGGTTGATTTGTCTGTCCATCAACGTTTCTGCTCCAACTTAGTTTTGGTGGTTGCTGCATCAAACTAAGAATCCTCCCTCTGAGCACATGGCTGAACAAGGTGCAAAAAAGGTCTAAAATTATCAGGCAAGAGCCATGGATTCCCCTAGCTGTGATTTGCTGCATACTCCGCTTTACAAAAAAGGGGCATTTTTTTTATTTGATGTTTAATCACATTGGTATAATTCTTGGCAAACTTTGTGTTGTGTACGACCTCTAAGGAACTACGATTCAGCACCTTCAGCCACTTTCTTCTTTACCTTAGGAAACTTCAGCCACTGGCGTGAGATATACTGTCAATCACACCTTAGCTGAGCCAACAGGAGGCATTCTAGCCTCACCTTTTAGGTTTCGCCTGCCGAAGGCTGCGCTCTGCGCAGCTTTTCGGCGCAGGCGAAATCTATTGTTTACAATATGGGCTTCAGGAACGTCCCCCGGCTCCCATTGGCTAGCTCCATAAATGGAGGCTAGCCATTGGAAGCCGGATCTGTCCGCCAAGGCCGTACCAGATTCGGGGGCGTGCCCGCGATTTTTTCCCTCTCCGCCTCTGCGATGTTGTCATCGCGGCGGTGGGCGGAGTTTCGTTTTTTTTTTTAGGGGTTGTTTTTGTCATCCCATGCCGACCACGGCCGCGGAGGAAGCCCAGGTGAGTGCTTGTTTTTAAGTCTTGCCTTCCCACCCCCTCCTCCCGCTGTCCGTGTCTCTGTTCCGCCCCCCTCCCCGTGTGTCAGTTCCGCCCCCCTCCCCGTGTGCCCGTTCCCGCCCCCCCTCCCCTTTCACTCTCCGTTGCTTGTTTAGCTACTTGTCTGGGACTGCCTCTCCTCAGTCACTGACCCGACCACATTGTACCCATACTCTGTTATGCACTTCAACCACCGACTAGTCCAATATATCCCCTCACGTCAATCCGCACACCTCCTCGCTTCCGCTCTATGTGTAAAGCATGTCCTCCTAACATCTCAGACATTCATTGGCTGCAATACCTCCCAGTCACTTGTCTGATGCCCCTTAGCTCCTGCCCCTCTTTCCTCCCGTCTCTTACTCCTTCTACGGGATTAGATCAGACACCCCCTCACTTCAGTCTGCACCACCTCGCTCGGTGTGTAAACCACTGCCTCCTCGCATCTCGTTCATCCACTGGCAACAAATCCTTCCAATGACTTTTTTATGCCCCTCAGCTCAGGCATCCCTCTCCTCCTGATGTCTGGACCGCTTCTACGTGACTAGGGCAGACTTCCCCTCACTTCAGTCCACACCACTTATACATGCGAAGTCCTCCCACCTCGCAGGGCAGACACACATTTTGTTTCCTCTGGCCACATTACACCCCAGTGCCCCCTTCGTGATGACCCTCAGTTCAGGCAACCCTTGTCATCTCACGTCTCGCCACACCACCTCACAGCACCTGCAGGCCATCTCCCTCCCAGACTTCAGTTCACGCTATCTGGCAATCTCTGGCACTTGCCACCCCCTCCCAGTCTATCGCAGACACCCCCTCACTCCTGTCTGGTCCCCGAGCTCAGACATCTCCATGAGACCTCACCTTCACACACTCACTCCCTCCCTCCTGTCTGACTGGCATTGCGTCTCGCCCTACTGCTTGAATGAGTGGCGCCGCCTGCTGCCTACCTTAGCGCCTCGCATGTCCACCCTCGCGGCGCCCCGCGAGAGAGAGCCAGGCTGCCCCCATCAACGGCACAGCCTTTGTTTCCAGCTCAGGGGTGCCTGACCCTCGGTGCATCCTGTTCATTTCGGCCCTGATTATTATTGAACGACGTGTTCGCCTCGCACTGCCCGGCCTGTGACTCTCAAGCTCTCTGCCCGTGTGTCATTCGGTCTGAGCACGCACTTTGAAGTTGGGGGTCGGTGGCGTTTAAGTGAGCTGAGGCGCCCCGACTTTGTGGCTGCTCAGCCTCGCTGGCAGTGCCAGGTTGAGTCTGCCTGTTTCTCGTTCGCCTCCCCACATCGTTCTTCACGGACTGACCCTCCTTGTGGGCTCTGTTCAGGTGTGCGTTGCCATGTCTCACCGTGCCTACTAAAAATGATGTTTAGTAGTGCATCCAGTATTTGGGAAAGAATGTGCTTATAGAACACAGTTTTAATGTTTGGTCATAGCTACCCCCCTAAAAATATATATCTGGCTATGGGCCTGAGCTGGTTCCTCCCGCTGAAAGTGCTGTAGGATATGTGTGTGGGGCTGTAGGGTAGATGGGCCTTAGTCGATCTGCCCACGTGCCCAGATAATGGCAGCGCTCTCATTGCATCAACGCTCTGATATCTCGCATTATGCCATAGCTCAAATTACACCTCAGTTAGGGGAACGCTCTTAATTGTGCTATATTATATATATATATATATATATATCACATTAGTTTCTGAGGAAACTTCTTGCAAATGACACTAATTTACTTTTAAGCTACGTTATTGGTGTCCACAAATTAGTTTGCCACTGAGGACCAACATGACCGCTCACAGTTTGATCTACTCCACTTGACCACATTGTGTGGTTTTTGGGCAGATGGCTTTTTCATCAAACTGAGCCTCAGTTCCTTACTTCCATAAATGTGAGTGTGTTGCAAGCATTAGATCAATGCATTGTTTCTTTTTGAAACCTAGATGAACTCTGCAAAGTCATCTAGGAGTGAAAAATGTTATGGACCAGTACTCAAAGCTCTTCACATCTGTAGGTTTGCTTTGCAATTGTAACATTTGGAATTTCACTCGTAAAAGGATTTACTCGCATTAAGATTTTCATGAGAATTTAATCAAATGAGAAAAATGTTTTTACCCACAGGACCTGGAAATAGGTGGGAAGTCGTAGTTATGGGGCTGAAACGCTCCATGAAAATGTGCCCATCCATAAGCTTAAGTCAGTATTTTTTTTCAAGGTCGAAAGAGGCCCCTGCCCCTCCAAATAGAAAGGAGGTGGAATAGGGAAAGGAGTTGCTCTGTATGAGAATTTTTTTTACCCCTGAATAAAAAGTTTGTCATATGAATTTGCAGTTGCCCTGTAAATCCACCCCCCTTGCACATCTGCACACATATTGAGTATGGCTTCCAGACCTACTTCTGTAAACTCTTTTTATTATTTCCTGAGTCATAAATATGTATCAATGCATTGTTGTAGTGTTGCATGTACACTTGTGTGATATTCTTACTATTTGGGCCTGGTATTTTTTATTTACATCTTACCCATGGTGGTTTTACACATTTTCGATTATTACGATTATTATTTTTTAAATATTGGAATACAGACACATTTTATTAAAGAATGTCTTAGAGAAATAGCATTTAACGTTGTAACTGAAAGTTGTATTACAGTGTAGCAAATCTGCTTATGTTTCAGATTTTTTCAAATCACTATTTATTTTATGTTAATCTGAAACGAATTTTAAGGATATCTTAACACTGTAACCTCCATTTTTTATTTTTTAAGTTCAAGTATTTTTTAGGAGCATTTTATTTTGAAGGCAAACAATGACCAATCTTGCTTTTATTCTTTTGGAAATATTTGCATGTAACCAAGGAGCATTGTGGGAGCATTCTAAATGGCTAAAAACTCTAAGATTTGCAAACATTTGGATGAGTTATTATATTGTAACCACTGAGTAATGCAAACTTAGCTTGCCATTAGCTGTGTTTATTTTAGTGCTTATCCTACTAGTATAAAGTTGAAATTGCGTCCTTGAATAGGTGATTTTGAACATATTATAGACCTAGATAAAAATCTTGTCATAGATGGAAACAGTCTTTCCCCACTGGCAGACAAAGGGTTTCTGCTGAACGGGTCTGGACCTTATCGTCTGATGACAAAATACACATGAAAACTTGTTACTTTCGCACACTACAGGATGGAAGGGATTGGCATTGAGGTAGCCAGGGCTTTAGGCGGGATGAAAAAACGGGGGGGTGTCTCTCAAAGGGGCGGGGCCAATGTAATTAAGGGCGTGGCTTAAAACACGTAAGCTATAAATTTGTGCTTAGCATTGTGTGCCGCCGACTTGTATTTGGCTGTTTCTGTCATTGCATTCAGATATATGATACAACAAGCAACATCATTTTAGGAAAATCGGGGCCCCTGCCTTAAAGGATAAACCCTAGCAAGGTATAGTATTTTTTTGTAAAGAGTGAACTGAACACACCGGGTTACGTGCACTTGTACTTTATGAGTAAACTAGACATGTGTATTTTGATAAATCACTTTCCACCAAATGGCATCTGATATTTGTTTTTATTTTTATTTTTGATATTTGTTATTTTTTCTTAACTCTCATTTCATTTCAGTTTTTTATAAACACATTTTTGTTATTTTTTTTGGTACAAAGATTTTTTTACATATAATACATTACAGTAATTTCACATTAAATAATCCTTAAAATATCTTCACAGTTTGTAACTTAATTCCTTAAACGCAGAATATAATCCCTTCAACGCGTTTCGGCCGTTCGCCTTCCTCAGGAATTCTGCATTGTTCTTTTCTACATCAACAGTGGCTACAATGATGAAAAATAATACTTTAGTATTTGGTCTTACGCAATATATTATTCATTCTCAATGTCTAGCTAGTTACTTCTGTTACTTTATCTCTGTCAATGATTCTATCTAGTAGATATTGTTGTGAATTCCCCCATGTGATAGGCCGGCCCTGCCTTGCTGGGTGCTGTCGTATCTACACTTACATACCTTTATTTATAAGCGCTGTACATTTATCTATATCTTTAACATTTTTCTCAAACTACTATATACATTATATACACCAATTCCTAGAATATTTCATGAAAAGTTTACATTCAGACATACGAAATGGTCTTTTGCTTGCAGATGGAAGCTTTACATAAGTAAAAGTGGCCTAATATAGGGAAGATGAAAAGGAAGCCCGAGCAAATTTTGTGGGAGAGACATGCTTAAACAAAGAGAGCAACCAAAATGAACGGGAAGACCGCGGTGCACTAGTGGTTGTAGATCCTGTGTACTCTATGCCCTGTAAGTTCAACTAATAATTTTCTGTATAAACTAACAGTTTTTTATATATTTTAGTACCTTTTCTGATGTAGCGTAGGCGCCCCGGTTAGGCATACGTGATATTTCTTAGAGGGGTGATTCAAACCGAAATTCTTACTTCCTAGGATTGGAAGTGTGTCTGTTACTTTAAATCTATTAAAACACGGTATTTCTTGCTCTATCCTACTGTTCGTATAACAGAGTGTATGTTATACCGGTTATGTAACAACAATTATGTAACAATTGTAACAACTATTGGCTCAGTAACAGAACCACTGGCCAAATATATAGATACAATCCTATGCCCACATGTCGCCAACATCCCTGGACATGTGCAGGACACTAGGCAAATCATAAACCTTGTGGAAAATGTACCTTACTGTAATACAGCCCACATTCTAGTTACAATGGACATTGTAGCATTGTACAGTAACATTCCAATCTTAGGAGCATTAAATGCCTCACATTGGTTTATACAAAAATATGAGATTCAATGCCCTAGCTTATTTATTCTAGAGTGCCTAAACATTGTCTTAAATGACAATGTTTTTGAATTCAATGGCAAGTTGTATAAACAGCAACAAGGAGTCAGTATGGGGGCTTCATGTGCCCCTACTATTGCCAATATTTATATGGCCCACTTCGAAGCTCAATTTGTGTTTAATGAAGTTGCGCCATTTTCTGAGTCAGTGACTAACTGGGCCAGATACATAGATGACGTGTTCTTCATTTGGACTGATAATGAAGACATGTTAGAGGAGTTCCTACAATGGATAGACTCATGTGACAGTAACATCAGGTTCACACACCACACAGATAGAAAACAAGTAAACTACCTAGATGTAGTAATAAAACACCAAAATGGGTCATTAATAGTGGACTTGTTTGTCAAACCCACTGCAAAGAATACACTTCTCCACTATGACAGGTACCATCCAGCCACCCAAAAAAATAGTGTGCCATTTGGAGAATTCTTAAGGCTGAGGCGTAATTGTACGAACATACAAGATTACAATACCAAAGCCTCAACAATGAAAGAAAAATTCCTGACCAGAAGTTACCCCAAGAAACTAATAAGAGACTCATTTAAAAGGGCACGTTTTTACGACCGCCAATGCTTGTTACAACCAAAAAAGAGCAAAAATATTCCCCAATTGGTATTTGTAACAAAACATTCAAACATCAATGAAAGAATAAGACCGACTGTATGTGCCAACTGGCACATACTAAATGTCAATGTCCCCAAACAAGACCAGCTGCCCAAGCCCATCTTTGCGTACAAAAGAAATAAAACACTCAAGGACCACATAGTGAGATCAAGGATGACAGCCACTATGCAACAATCAATAACAAATATGAAACCTGTAGTAGGAAACTACAGCTGCTCCACCTGTAAATCTGCTATAGAAGGGGTGAGCTTTACCTTTAACAGTTAATACAACCAACTGACCTAAACAACTGCAGAAGCACAAATGTAATTTATGTTATCATTTGCCCCTGCGAAAAAGGTTATGTAGGGCAGACAAGCAGAGCCCTCAATGTCAGACTGACGGAACAAAGGTCAGCAATAAGAACTAAGAAATTAGCTGCCCCTATGGTGAGCCATTATGTAGAACATAACCATACACCAGATAATATAGCGTGGTTCATCTTAGAAAGAATTCACCCAAGAGCAGGATTAGAACAGGACAAAATACGCAAAATGAGAGAAGTGTATTGGATCTTCCTTCTGGGTACTGCAATTAATGGGCTTAACGCCGAAATTCCGTGGGAACAAGCTATCCTGTAATAGGAATTCAGTCAACCAATTGAGATATAATAAAAAAATGTTGTAACAGTATTGGCAGGAGAATAATGGAGAGACAGCTTACAATAGATGTGCACCGAATTTTATATGTAAAACTGTAAAGTTCAACAATTGCCTGCAGATGGCAGCACCTTGCTTCCCCGCCAGCATCATCCATTCCGTCTCTATGACTAATCCCACAGAGAGCAAAAAGACTGTTTCATTACGGAATAGATAAGTTCCATCAAAGTGCCACTTTTAAAACCTAAAGTAATAGAATAAGCCTTTTATTAATTTAGAAGCGGTTTATCTAAAAAAAAAAAAGATTCCATAATTTCCACTAATAGGAGAGATAAAAATAAATAGCACGTAATTGTAGACATGACGAAATTCTCATTATAAAATAGAATAACGCGTTCTTATTTAATACATGAGGGTTATACTTTGAATCTAAATGAATTCAATAACAATAAGGAGATGCAACCTGTTCTAAGGGGACTAATATAAGATGGCGGAACTTTTCAACATTTTAAAACAGCAAAGAGGACACGCAGTCTAACTCACGCGAGAACTCACGAGTCACTGCGAGAATGTTGGACTTTGGCGCCGAAAAATCGTAGTTAAAATGGAACTAAATCCTAGCTAGCGTAAGGACCAAACACGACAGGACCAGTGGCACGCGTAGAAGTCCGTTCAAGAACAAATCAGGTATGTCAAAGAAGAGGAATCAGTTAGATACGTAAATAGCGTAGTTCGTCCAACCTATTAAATTAAAGAATAACCAATAAAAACACCTTCTTTGGTTTTTCTATAGACATAGCCAAATATAAGGAGGCGGAAGTCCAAAGGCGACCTCATCAGGTTTCCAGATATCAAAAAACGCCATTAAATCCTCACGTAGAGAAGTCAAGTCTTTGATTCAGGTAAATCTTTTCACCTCCAAGCATTAGGTAGTGAAAGCCATAATGAATAAAACTGTATCCTGAATAGTAGCGCATATATTATTTCTATATAGGTTTTAATCGCCGCTGCTGTGTACGCTAATTACCGGATGAGAAGTAACCCACTATACCGGCAGAAGAACCGTTAGGCAGCCACGCCACATAACAGGTATAACATACACTCTGTTATACGAACAGTAGGATAGAGCAAGAAATACTGTGTTTTAATAGATTTAAACTAACAGACACATATCCAATCCTAGGAAGTAAGAATTTCGGTTTGAATCACCCCTCTAAGAAATATCATGTATGCCTAACCGGGGCGCCTACGCTCCATCAGAAAAGGTACTAAAATATATAAAAAACTGTTAGTTTATACAGAAAATTATTAGTTGAACTTACAGAGCATAGAGTACACAGGATCTACAACCACTAGTGCACCGCGGTCTTCCCGTTCATTTTGGTTGCTCTCTTTGTTTAAGCATGTCTCTCCCACAAAATTTGCTCGGGCTTCCTTTTCATCTTCCCTATATTAGGCCACTTTTACTTATGTAAAGCTTCCATCTGCAAGCAAAAGACCATTTCGTATGTCTGAATGTAAACTTTTCATGAACTATTCTAGGAATTGGTGTATATAATGTATATAGTAGTTTGAGAAAAATGTTAAAGATGTAGATAAATGTACAGCGCTTATAAATAAAGGTATGTAAGTGTAGATACGACAGCACCCAGCAAGGCAGGGCCGGCCTATCACATGGGGGAAATGCACAACAATATCTGATAGATAGAATCATTGACAGAGAAAGTAACAGAAGTAACTAGCTAGACATTGAGAATGAATAATATATTGCATAAGACCAAATACTAAAGTATTATTTTTCATCATTGTAGCCACTGTTGATGTAGAAAAGAACAATGCAGAATTCCTGAGGAAGGCGAACGGCCGAAACGCGTTGAAGGGATTATATTCTGCGTTTAAGGAATAAAGTTACAAACTGTGAAGATATTTTAAGGATTATTTAATGTGAAATTACTGTGATGTATTATATGTAAAAAAATCTTTGTACCAAAAAAATAACAAAAATGTGTTTATAAAAAACTGAAATGAAATAAGAGTTAAGAAAAAATAACAAATATCAAAAATAAAAATAAAAACACATATCAGATGCCATTTGGTGGAAAGTGATTTATCAAAATACACATGTCTAGTTTACTCATAAAGTACAAGTACACGTAACCCGGTGTGTTCAGTTCACTCTTTAAGAAAAAAACAAACAAGTAACATCATACATACAAGTCAGAAATAAGCAGCAAATACGGCTTGTATTTAATATTGAAAAAGCTTCCACTTAAAGCCCTGGTGACACCACAACAATGTTGCTGCTCTTGAGTTTTGAAAAGAGAAGGGAAATCCAGAGAGAAAATTACTCTTTAAAGGATTTGTCTTCCCCTAGAACGCTCACCTGGCATGACGTCATGTTGTACCTTCTCCACTAGTGGGAAGTAAGCAGTGTGAGCATGCGCACATCCATGTGCCTGCTGTCACTGCATTCTGGATAAAAACAGGGCGCCTGTGCCAGGGAACAAAACAGACCCGATAGACACCTGTTTTGAGACCTCCTTTAATAAACTGCCGGTGCTCAGCACCAGTGAGATCCAATCCACTTAAAGCCCTGGAGGTAGCCAAACTATACAGTTTATTTTAAGCTATCTGTAGGCATGCCTGCTGTTGCCAATGCATAACTTGTATTTTTTAATTGGATTCGGGCAGCCCCTTGCTAGAGCCTGGGTGGGTTTGTTGCCTCTCTCAGCTGTCTCCTTTTGATGCAGCAGTTGTCCTCAGTCAGAAAGAAATCCCCCTTGGGCAACTTAATTCACTTCAGCATATACATTCATACATATAACCATATCACCAGAACATAACACCACCACCATCAAAGGCCAAGTGTAGAAATAATACAAAGACATTTATTAACATTTTTTTGTTAGACATAAAATCTCATATATAGAAACTCTTTCCTAAGGAAAGTTAAAAAGATAAACAACTTTAGAGATTTATACAGACAATTAAAAAACGAACAAATTAATACAATAATGGGAGAACCTGCAAGAAAAAAATGTTTCTAATTATCTGTACAGGCAAAATACATCAGACCAAATACATTCTTATGACATTTGATTTTTGTACAATAAATTCAATATTAATAACAAATGTCGACAGTCTATAGTATGCCTGTAACAAGTGAGCATCAACACGTTTCGGTGGGCATTACTGCTTAAACACCACCTTCTTCAGGACAAAAGACACTATCTCCCAAGCACAATACGAATCTGTTTTAAATATGAGGTATCTGTCCAGTAACAACTGCAGAATCTGCCTTACAGTCGTATATACGGGGGTTGATAAACCTCACTTCCAAATGGCTCCCCTACTGTGTTAGTCGAATTTTCTCCAACCCTTGTGTTTCTTGCATCTAATGGTTAGAGAATGGTAAGGTCGATATATGCCTCTTTAAAACAAATCCAAGGTCACAGTTCTTGAAGCCCTTCCTGTATTTATTTTATACTGGGTATCGGACTGTCTTTTTAGTTCCCTCAAATCAGTTCTGTCATCCTTGCCGTTCGCAATAGATCTTCTCGCTATAAAATCACACACGGGGTAATAAACGTCTCTAATGACAGGAATCTGTTTGTGTCACCTAGGAGCATTTCGTTTTAACTGTGTTCTAAATGGATAAGGTGTATCCGTGCACAACCTATTCGAAGGGGCCTGCTTTATTTTCTATTCTACACTCCATGGGAGTGTATGAGTTTCCAGGCTCTCTCCACCTGGTTCTTCCGTTTCCACATCCCCGGCATCTCCCTGATGCGCCTCACCCCAGTCCCTATCTTGCTCCCTCTGTTATTTTTCTAAATTGTATTTATTACGTTGAGGCTACCAGACCGTGCAATATTCCTGGTTGCAAAATACCTCTTGTGGGCTTGCCAAGACCTTGCAGGGGCTTATAAGCTGCCCATTACTTAACATTGATTGGCTTTATGTCATTCTCATTTCTTGCATCTTGTTCTTGCAATGTTCAAATGTGTTTGTCTCTTTCTTACAGCACAACTTCTTTTCTCATGTTTCTGACTGGCTGGCTTCTAAACTTCCACTGCGCACTTTAAGGGAAGGATTTTTTTTGTGTTTTCCAGCTGGCTCTCTTGTGTGCTTCTTCCTTTTAAATATTCTCCCGTGCTCCGTGTTGCTATCTCCCTAACATTTCAAGGTCTCTTTCATGTGCCTCTCCTCCAGATAAACTCCCTGCTTTCACCACAGGCTGTGTTGCTCTCTTGCGCATGCATTTTACTCCGCACCCTATATTGCTATCCTTCGTGTTCTGCCTTTCCCTTCCCTTCCCTGCCCTGCCCACTACCCATTGCTTTCCCCTAAACCACCCCTCCGTTGTTCCTTAAGCCCTCTGTCTTGTTTTTCAAAATATTTTGATGTGGGTGGGAGAGAGACCAGGAAGCAAATTCTTGCCTGTCACTCCTCCTTAAAAAACAAGCCCATTCTCTACTTTTTTCATGTTCTTTTTCAGGTTTCGCCTGGGCCGGAGCACTTGCTCCGCCCAGGCAAAATCTTATGTTCTACAGTGTGGGGCTTAGTCCCGCCTCGGTCTTCCATTGGCTAGCTCCATAAATGGAGGCTAGCCATTGGAAGACATCGTTGTCAATCACTTTTTCCCGTTCAGAACGTGAATCGTGGGCATTTGACTTTTTTTAAGTCCCGCCCCTTGCTGCCGGGTGTCCCGGGCCGCGCTGTGATTGGCTGCCGGCCCAGGACACCCCTGTGACGTCATTCCCCGGGCCGCGCTGTGATTGGCTGCCGGCCCGGGACCTGACTTGTTATTGTTTTGGTTGCCACCCTTCCCGACCTTGTTTTAAATCGGATGAATTTACTAAATGTGATATTGAGGAGAGAATGCAATGAATATGCATAGAAATCCCAGAATCCATTAGCAATTTGAAAGACAAGATTCGCTACGTCCCTAAATCACATGTAACAACAACATTTGAAGAATTAATGGGGAACATGACACTTAGAAAAGTTGAACTTAATGTGCAAAACTCCAGGTGCCAGAGTTTTAGAGACATAACCGAAAGCAGTGGCTCTTTTTCACCATTACGCGGTGCACGTGTTTCCATGTAAGCTAGCTGTGCGCGCGCTCCGCTCCGTGCATCTGTTTTCTATTTAATGTCTCTTCGGTGTTGCAAGAGATGCAACCAGCGGAGTATCTGAGGCGAGCAAATCTAAAGGGCTGTCTGCGTGAGAATCTCTACTGGCCGGTGCCTTTTTCACTCTGACAAGTAAAGCGCAGGTGCGCAGATGCAGGGTTCGTGTGGGTCATTGCAGAGCTGGGGCCCCTGTCTCACTTGGTCAAAGTCTCCCTGGGAGAGCGAGCCGTTTCCTAATCCCCCGCCCCTCCGACAACTTTGTTTACTCTTTCGCATTCATCTCCCAGAGACGGCTTTTCTCCACTTCTTGTGTTAGCATTTTTCAGCTTCCAAAAATTAGTTTCAGGTACAGAGCTCAGTGCGAGCTGGAAGCGGCAGGCTGCGAGGAGAGCAGGCTGCCCGGAGGAACAGTCTGTGTCTGTCTCCTGCGGGGCTGCAGCCTCCTGGACGGGCTACCTCAGCACAGAACCTGTGCCCGGGATCCCATCTGCCTCCCAGGTTGTGTAAAGTCAAATAACAGCACGAGCACTTTTGCACAAGCTGACCTCGGCACCAGGCTTTCATACAGGTTGTTCTCATCACCAGGGACACGGGTGCGGACGCCCTCAAGTCCACAAAAGGCCTTGTGCACAGGAGGTCTTGTCACCAGCATTTGCGCACAGGCAGCCCATAGGCTCCCACTACAGTGACTCGCACACAGGCTGACCCTTGCACCAGGATTTGTGTGCAGACTACTCAGCGCCAAGGATTGCGGTCTGGAGTCCCTCAGAATAACAAAGGGACTTGTTTACATTTTACTTCTGTTTAAACCAAATAGTTTTCTGAATTTAGTTAGTCTTCGCAGACTCGTTTTTGCTCGTTCAGCTATCTTTTCATACGGCGCCGGTAAGCAGTGTTGTAAGTTGCCGATGTAGTAGTATTAGGGGTCTTTTAAATGGTATTAAACTTAATATTATCTACTGACCTGTGATAAGATTTGATGGCCTTTAGCGTGGTTTCATCAGCGGTCTTGTCATTCAGACATATTTCCGTCAGAAACATCACTGTTGTAGACCAAAACTAATGAATGAGATTGTATCATTAGCTCCCAAAACACCTAGTAATGTGATTAAGAGATGCGACGTCAAACAGGGCCTTTCTTGAGGTTTCAGTTGGTCGATAGTTGTTTGAGAAATAATAGAGCAGGATAAACTTTCCTTGGTGCTGTATGCAACTTGGAAGGTCGCTTGCTGGCCGAATCCAGAAGAGCAGACTCGACTTTCATGCTTCATATGCGTGCACAGTGCTTAATTTGTAAAAACAATAAGTGTCAGGGCCCTCGTCAGGAGACCACTGCACATTGCACCACCTATTGCCCCCGCCAGCGCTGCCAATAAAAGCAGCAGCACAACTGTGTGAAGAGCAGCTGCTGTTAGTGCGTTTTATTGACAACTCCTGTTTCTTCATTTCAGATGAAATACCGTCTGTGCACGAGTCCCTTCATTTTGTAACAAACAATGTCTGCTTTCAGGTGAAGTTGCTGTCCGTTCAGTATTCTAAGGTGCTTTCATCTGTGTCATTTGGGGTGTTTGCTCTTTGACCTGATATATCTAAAGTGCCCTTTCTGTTAGCATCGATGGTGAGGTTCATTGCATTTTTGTAAGCTATTAGTATTGTAAATAACAATGCCCTGTATTTGTTTTAAAACCCAGAACATAAATAGAAGGCATTGTCATTTACAATGCCAATAGATCAAAATCGTGTGAATGCGAGACCTATTGCTTGTGAGCTACCAGTAGCTCGCTGCCTACCAATGAGTAGTTCTCTTATGTGCAGCCTACTAAACATGAAAGCCTTTGCTTGGTCGAAATATTAGTTTGTCAAAATTTAAATGCATATATTTGAGACGAGAAGGTGTGTGTTTTCATAACTGACAGGGTGATGTTTGGAGAAAAGGCATTTACATCTTCAAAATAAATTTAAAGCTGTTATTTAAGTTGGAGAGATGTATCACTCATATTGTTACCTTGGTGCATGGTGACTGTTGCTATGGCTGTTATGCATACGCAATGTAGATGCATAAGCAATGTAGATGCAATGGATATTTATAGTGTTTATTTACTTTACTGCTGGCAACCCTGCCTAATGCACTGATGCATTTACTGCCGACAGTCTTTGGACTATCACATCACTTATAGTAGCTCGGGATACAATGCCAATAGCTCTAACTTTGGCAAAGGCGAAACCGTTGCATTGTAAATGCTTGTTTAAGAAGAGATTACCAGACTGCAGTTATGTGGTTGTGAAAGACACTGTGCTCTTATGAAGAACAAGTAGGGGCCTCGACCCGTTAACATTGGTTGGCTTTCCAGTCACTCATTTGCCCGATTCTTATCGCAGCTTGTTTTAGCGGCTGTTTACATGTTTTCCTCCACATCTTTTGGGATGCACAAAGGTCTATTTCACATTTGAAAAGGACTCTGTCATCACACATTTAAACCTTCATATCAATTCACTTATACAAAATATTGTTTTATTGGTCTGCATTTCACATTTTTTCAAAATTTCTTTCGTCAGTGCTCAGGTCCAAGTGTAAAGCCTATTAGCTCTACCAATGGTTGTTATTACTGCATTAAGTTATACTTCATTAATCCGGTATTATGCACCATAGTTGTTGAGTAGCAGATACAATTTCGTTGTTTGGTAAGCAAATGAATTCTCTTCTGGGGATGAAAAAGGTTAAGTGGACAGTACTCAACACGAAAACAGTACGCTTCGAAATATCATTGCTCCAAGCTTGAAAGGTTCAGAAAGAAATTGCATTTTAACATCCTAAAGAACACACCACTTACCGAAGGATCAATTTGATCATTAGTTACTCCCCGAAGAACGATCTTCAGTGGGCTTTTCATGAAAGGAGCCAGGCAAATCAAGCTCTCCAAGTAATAACCAATGCTGCGGTTGGGATTGCAGTCATGATCAACTGAACCACCAAAAAGAAGGCCTGGCTGGTAATATAAGGTTGTACCTAGAACAAATGAAACAATAGGTCATCCTAATAACTCAGTTGGCCATGAACAATATGCATCTTCAATAGTTAGAAATTATCATTCATCAAACCTTTTGTGATGAGTTATCAGTTTGGCAAAGTTTTGAACAAATCCATGCAACATATGATGCCGAATGGTTCCTGGACTCCAAAAGATGTACAGATAAATAGTGGTAAAAGATGGGAGAAAGTTGGTAGGGAAGAAGTAAGAAAACCGGTTGAGTGTAAAGGTGTGTGTATACCCTTACTATACTTTTCAAATACCACAATACGCACACTCATTTGAGTTATTATGGCGGTACTGAGTGATACCGGGAAATCTTGTCACTGGACTTTAATCTCCCATACATTACTGGCCCTTTCAAAAGACATTCTCTTAACTGGCCAAATAAGATAATCTAATAAGGTTAACGTTCCACAGCGACCAAGGTAATGGCCAATTTGTGGTGGAACCTGAGACATCGCAAATCTGAGAAAACCGAGATGGAATTAATAGTGGATCTTGAGCATGCATATTTTGTAACATGAAGCATCGTTTAAAATTCAACTTACCTGTTTCATTTATTTCAATCTTGGAGCCATTTGTTATTTTATCAATCAGTCTTATGAAGCTTGCCTCAAAATCTGAAAAAGTGAACCAATAATCCAGGTTAAGTAAATTGTGATCATCCCAAGTGGAATCAGTTGGAAATAAAAGGTTTGTTGAAATTAGGAGAAAAAAACTTGATAAAATGTGGGTAGATTTTAGTACAGAGATTCAGAAAAAAGGGTCACAGATTTCCACCTAACAAATATGAGCTTAATTAAGTTCTGTGCAGGTCATTAGAGTCCACATTCCCAACAAATTTTTTGCACATTTTTTTTTCCACCACAACCCGCTCATTCTCCTTGCAACCCCCATGACTTAATCTGCTTCCCCCTATACTCTCATCCGTGTAGTTTTGATTTGATGCATACCCCACACATCTGCTTCAACCTCTTCTACCTGCTAGTTTATTCCTACACAAAAAGTCCACCGACTCTTGGCAATGTTAAAGAAATTTAAAAGACATTTTTAAAAATATAGCAACTCCAAAATCTTTCATAGCTTTAAGAAAATATGCATCACCCTAAAATGATATTTTGCCATAGCCCCGTTCCCAAAGATACCTATATCCACCACAGAATCTCCAAACATCCATTCCCTTAAGACTAAAAGGCATTTCAGACTACACCACACCTGCTTCCTTTCCTTTTTGAAGAAAAAGTTAGGTCAAATAAGATCAACGGAACAGGCTGCTTCAGACTGAAATGGTCTGGGCCAAGGTGGAATAATAAGACTTGTAATGTTTCTGGTCTAGATTTATAAAGCATCTCATCGGCAAACATGCAAATGTTTTCACTTTGCTTGAATATTCTTGTATCAAGATTCATGCTAGCTGTTCCTAAATACTGATTACAAATTATGTTTCTGGACGTTAGTGTACTTCTGAAAATTAGTATTTCAAATCTTTTCTTTTTCTCAAAGCACACAAAGGGTCAGAGGGAATTTAAAGACCAGCACGGGTTGTATCCCCAAAACATAATCACAACATAATCTCTCCTGTCACTTGAAATTACAGGACTCTGTGGTGCCTTGAGCTTTGCACAAATGTTTAGATGGGGTTAGTTGCCAGACTACTGCAAGTAAGCTAATAAATTGGTGTTTGATAACACTGCACTGTTTTTTAGGTCTCGCGTGGCGTACTGCGCACGTCAAGCTCGCGAGATGTTATGTCTCAGAGTGAACTTCACTAGCGAGGGTTAAGCCCCCACCCCTCTTCTCCAATGGCTGGCCTCCCAAAACGGTGGCCAGCCATTGGAGAAGAGATCCTAGTGAAGTTCTTCTTTCTCTTTAAGCCCCGTCCTTTTCAGATTGGATTCCTTGACTTACTGCTGAAGTAAAAGGGGTCTTATCTTCTTTATGGGTCCAGATGGCCCCATAAAGATGATAAGGAACCTTTTACCCCAGCAGGAAGTCGGGCGCCCAGTCTGAAAAGGACGGGGCTTAGAGACAAAAGGCTGAGCATTCCCCGAACTCGGCCTTTCATCCTCCACAACTTGATAATGTTTAGTAACAATAACACCTATTATTCAAGCACTAAACATTTGTTATACAGATGTCAATACTCCCTCGAAGTCACAGGAGTGGAGTTGCAGGCAGCATACATTTTGTTCCAATTTCTTCGCACCCAGCGCCTCGTAGATGTATATCTGTGCTTCTGATACCCGTCAGCGCCTTGATGGCCGATGTCACAGCCATGATTTCACCAGCGCTGCGCCTCTAATTGCATTCTGTAAATGTGTGTGCGCACGGCGGCAGTAATTAGCCATTAGCGAGGAGGAAGACGCAATTTGAGCGTCTTCTGCCTCTCTTGGCTGCGCCGCTCCCTCTTGGTCATTGAGAGCGGGAGACGTTTGATGAAGCGCTGGGTCCCAATGATGTCTTTCAGAGGGAGCAGCTTCCCGATCGCGCCTCTTGCAGGGCAGAGAAGCCCCCGTGCGCAGCTCGAAGCACTTCAGACTCTCCCCAGGCCTCCCACCGCGCCCCATCAATGGGTGATGCCCCAACTTTCCCTGAGTGCACGATGTGGCTGTAATTACAGAAGTCAGCTTCGTGGGTTGGCCAAGCGCCTCAGTGATAGGGCGGTCAAGACACGTTCTGAAGTAGTTGAACTGCCTAGAAGCGGACATGTGCAGCTGGTAGCACTTCAGACTATCCTCAGGCCTACCACTGCGCCCCATTGATGAGCCACATGCAAACCTTTTGTGTGTGTGTGTGCGCAAATGCAATAGGTTTCGCATTTGCAAGAGATTAAGCTATTGGCATTGTAAATGACAATGCCATTTATTTATCTGTTTTGAAAACCAACACAAATAAAAAAATTGTCATTTACAATGCCAATAGCTCTAACTTTTGCAAAGGCGAGACCGTTGCATTGTAAATGTTTGTTTTATGTATTGGTCTCCTCAAGTTCTGTTACTCATAAAGGGTCCCAGGAATCCCCTGTGGAGAGAAAACCCTTTCTCTCACCCTCCCCTCTGCCCCACCCCCCATTGGAATAAATGTTGTACTAAGCTGTTTTAACTATTTCTGAACGCGGTTATAGATTTATTGTAGGCAGTGCAGACTAGTGGATCCCTGACGGAGTGGTTTACCAGTCCAACCACTGGTTTTGTATACTTTCTTTATGACATTGGTTACCTATACTTGCCGTCACTGTTATGAGGTCCTGAAGGCCGCCACATCTCCTATGAGGGTACAAGGCTGAAAAATGTCAACTTATGACCATTCATGCACTCTTTGACCAGGATTAAACATAAAACATGACTGGGTGGAATTAGATCTGTCAGAGGACGCTCGAATAAACAATGGGCGCACCTCTGAACGAGTTTTAATTCACATCTGTCTTCTTTGCTCCTTTCACCACATCAATTTCACATTATTCCAAAAAAATAAAACATCCCTGAGCTCTTTCCTCTCAGTGAGGGGGTTGTAGATCGCACTACGACTAGGTTCATAGTGCTTGGAAGATACCCTATGATGGAACATGCCCCCTTCAGGTGGATGATGGAAACCGTCCTGTGAAAGGGACTCCCTTTAGCATTAGCTTTTTTAATTTCTTGCAGACCTGAGGTTTCCATTGTGTTGTGAACCTTTTCTTTTTCTCCATGAGGGCAAAACAAAATCTACCGTTTACTCTGCCTGCCACTGATAGTCTTATGGACAATAGTGCAATAATAGGCTAACAAAACTTTTAGATCAGGCACATATTATATACGCGATTCTGATATTCTGTCTATACTCTGAATTCTAGGTTCTGAGTTCACATGCAAAGAAACTGGTTTCTTTTATGCCATGATTTTGTAACACTAATATCTTAGAAGTCTTTTATCTATCTTCTGATAATGGTACTGATTGTGATGTTATATACCTTTTATTGCAATCTTTTGATTAATACAATAAACTTATTACTAACACACAGATTAATAAAAATAGCACTCATCCCAGTTCCTTAACAGTTGCACTACATACAATCATGTTACAGGATTAAATACCATTGCATTGATCTCAACTAAACGACCTTTTGAAGCAATCTAACATCTATACAGTCCACTCACACCATTTCTTCAAATTGTCTTTTACTGAATTAGTTGTACACTTATTTGAAAAAAGTCACTATTAGAATCACAATCTCCACATGGCTCGCAGTCTGTCAACCTCCTCCTTTAATCATCCATCCCCTTAGGCAGGCACTCCCAAACCAGCTTTCCCTCCTTCCAATCGCATCCCAATTAGATAATCCATTAACTCAAAATCAGCAACCATTTCAGCGAACCTTCTAAACCAGGATCCTCAAAACGACCCCCACCCCTAGTTTGAATTCCTCAGTTCCAAGTTTTGCACCGGCATCACATTTCCCCACATCTTACTCCCCTCGTGGTAACTCCCCCACCCTTTCTACCTGGTTTTCAATGCTTGCCTGGCAGCTCAAAACAAAATCATAAATTAGCCTCACCAATGGTTGATACTAAACAGTGGGAATCACCCGTTTTGCAGGTAACCATAAATGCAGCTTTTTCCTTTAAAGAAAGTGTATTTCGTTGTACCACCAACTTATCACCTGCCTGCACAAGACGACATCAAACACTCTGCTTAAGAGGGCCACAAAGCAACATACAAGAGCACCTAAAAGGGTAGGTTTTGAAAATAAATGCTTTCCAATTCAATAACCATAAAGTAGTATAGCATTATGCATGCAAATTAATCCATTTTGTACGTGTGTGATTTAGAGGTGGACACTAGCAGTAAATCCTCATGCAGGATTTATCACCCAATATTTGAGGAAAAAGGCAGTTATTGCCAGCTGTTCAAAATGCAGACTCGTCCGGCTCAAAACTTGTTTTTAGGTCGAGCCTACAGGCAGTGCGCAGGCCTCTATGGCAATCTGTTGCATCTGAAAAAACACAAACAGGGGGCTTTTAGTCCGCCCGCCACTTACCATTCGTTGGCACCATTATCGCTCTTTTCTGCCTTCTAATTAAGTAGCCCGGTCAATGCAGTCACTTCCTTGTGTTTCTCTGGAGCACGGCCCAATTACAGATTAATTTAATTTATAGTCTCCCTTTGCCGCTCATGTGGAGCTTGCGCTATTTAAAAAGGCGCAAACAAAGGAATAGACCTCAAACTTGTCCCAATGGTAAGGTATAGGGCGCTTTACATGAGCACCGGCTACAATACACAAGTTCACATTTAATTTTTTATTTTTTAAGGCAGGGAGATGAAATGATTTGCCCAGAGTGACAGGATGCTGCGGTGATGCCAAGACTCAAACCTGGTTCCTCAGTTCCGAAGTCGGCATCCCCTCTGATTACGCTGCCCACAGCGCCACATCCTTCTTATTGGCGACAGTGCTTACTAGCTAAAGAAGCATGTCTGGGGCCAGATGTAGACCCTTGAATGACACCTTTTTCACTGGCTAGTGTTATGTGATCAAGGTCTAATTATGGAGCAATGGCCGCCTTAGACTTGATTTTGTGTGGATCACATGCCTTTGTTTGGGTGTATTCACTGTACTTTAATGAAGAGCTTCTAAGGGAGCAGGGCAGGGAAAGGGGGATTTGCTTCAGTTATGGATCTCCTCATATCGGATCCTACATTTGCCATGGCGATGTGTGCATCCCCGACATGTCTAACCCTCGCCTTTTTTGGGCCGCGTTTCAACAGGACTGTGAAAAAGCTTGCAGCCACCATTTTCCTGAGCGCAACCGCCAGAACCTCGATCCTTTGTGTGGTGTAACTCTGCTTTTTCTTTTTCTGCGTGTAAACTACACCTCACACCCCCAGGAATTTTTTGGGCCTGGAGAGATTTATTTTAAGTCTATCAGTTTGCTACCAATAGTGCAGTAACACAGTTTTATTATCCAACAGCAGTGATGGAACAGAAAGCAAATAAATAGCCTATGGCTTGTTCGGATGTGACCCCGCCACAAGTTGAATACATCTGTTCATCTGCGACAGTCTTAGACTATCTTTACTAGTAGCGTTAGTCAGATTATTCACATGACCCCCGTTGCTTCCCGATCTCACGTAGAATGACTGTACTGGTACCATCTCTTTACCAAATGCCTTTCTCCCCACTGTAAAATCCTGCATGCAAACCGTTTCACTCGTACTGAAGCGTCCTATTTACATGGATTGTCGATGGACATCAGAGGAAATGGTGGAGCCCACATCCTGAGCACATTCACCTGCTTCTGGTGATGGTCTTGGTCAGTCTCGGGTAGCTCATCCACTGTCACCGGATTCTGAAATGGTCAAGCTCCAATTCCTGTGATAGCGCGCCTTCCCCCCACACACACACACACACATTTCAAACTCGCTCCCCAACTCTGATTTCAGGCACTGTCACGCCTTAAACTGTATTTCCGCACCAGCCATCGCGCTTAGCATTGGCCACTGAACACTGCCCTTAAATTGTGTAGCAGTCACTTTATAAGCCCACAACTCAGCATGATGTAATAAAAGACAACTAAATATCAGTCAATTTCAAGCTTCTAACCACAGCGTTTGCACATTTATATAAACAGATTACGGGCTGGGGAGCCAAGATTAAAGAAAGCTACTTTCAAACTTTGCCAAACGTAAGCATGGACAGAGTAAGTAAGTAAAAGTTATTTGTTGATTAATTAAAATTACAAAGTACATATCCAGAACAAAATCTAATTAAACTATACGGATACAGTAAGTTTTTATGTCCAAGATGAGATCCACAGCTAAGCCCCAACATAATTTCTTCAACTAAACAATTTGCTAATGAGAAGTTAGCAGCAAGAGTTAAAGTGCCCTGTGCTAGCAGCAGAAATTACAGATAAACGTTTTAAATTGGTAATGATACATAATATGCAACACACCAGCAATAGTTAAAGTGCCTTGTGCTAGCAGCTTAGAACCGTCAGATAAACTTTTAACTTGAAAAAGTGTACATAAAAGGCCATCCGCCATTATGAAATTATATTTAAAACAGTGCGATACATGGGGTAAACTCTATCATAAATCAAAGTGTCTTGTGCTAGCAGCAGAAATTACACAAACTTTCGATTGGTAAGGGTACATGATATACGACGTACCAACAAAAATTAAAGTGCCTTGTGCTAGCGGCTTAGAATCATCAGGTAAACTTCTAACTTCGAAAAGTGTACATAAAATGCTATCCGCCATTATAAGATTACATTTAGAACAGTTCGATACATATAGTACACTCCATCAAATAGCAGCAGAAATTAAAGTGCCTTATGCTAGCAGCTAGAGTTATCAAGGAAAAAAATAAAAAGGTATACAAAAGATGCAATACACCTATGGAATGACATTAGATCCAAAATAGTACATTTATAATACATTTTAAACAAAATTAAAATTGCCCACACACTCCCTAAAAACATTTAAAATCTTATCAATTTTTAGTTATTCTTCATAGTGGAAATGTTATCACTTAAGGTATCTACTTTACAAAATTTCTTTTGAGCTATAAAAATAAACTTAACAAATTGTTAAATAATACGGATGGTAACACCTCTTCGACATACAATAATTGCAGTCCTACACGTTCTTACTCCAATTAGTTAAAAATGGGCTTTAAGACTGTCTTTCGCTCTAACTATTTTGGGCATAGGGTTACTATGTGCAGTAAAGTTTCATCACAGCCCACATAGCCTACAAATGTTGGACGGCCACTTTTTCTCCCATTTTGGAATTCCGTCTTTAGTTGGATATCTCCCAAACCTTAATAACATGAATTTATTATTAATCAAAGGTTTTAAATGAAATAACATAAGATTGGGGAGACAATTTACCGAAAGAATTACCTATTTACTATAGATGTTTTTTTTCCTTAAATCATCTTTATCCGTTATAGTAGACAATGAAGCAGCTAATTGGTTAATTGATTTTTTATAAACCATTTTACTCCTCACTTCATCTACTAAATTTGGGCATTCAAAATTACGTAAAACACTCATTTAAATAAGTTTGCCACTACTCGCATATTCACTTTTTGATATCTCAAGCCAACACAGATTTGCTAATGAGCCCTCTTCAGCTCGAGAGTGTCAATAAGGACTTTAAAAATGTGGATTGTCAGGCCAAAAACTGTTTTACACCAAATTCAATTGGCGCGACTAATGTATCTAGGAATCCTAAAAACTGATATGTCCTTAATTCAATATCAAGCATTTTCGCATCTTTGCCCCGGAAGATAATGGATCCAAAGATGGAATTAACTTTACTTTCATAACCTTCAACAGGTGATCATAATTTGATTATAGCTTATCTCTCAATTTTCTAAAAGCAAATGCGAGCGATGTACCCTTAGCTTCAAGGTAATTAAAATGCTGCCTAAATGTCAAACTATCATCAAATGTGATTCCCAAATATTTATACGAATATACGCATTCAATAACCAAACAGTTAATATTCCAATCTTTTACTCCCAGTTTACCTTTTCCCAATGTCATTTTTGTTTTTATTTTTAGACTGTTTTGTGTAACATATAGGTTAATAGAATCTATTAATCTTTTTAGTCCTATGACAGTTTGGCTTAGTAAAATGGTATCATCGGCATATTGTAAATATTTAATCTCTTTACGCAATACAGAAGGGGAGTGGGCATTAACATCTTTAAAATGGGCTGGGAGATTAGACATAAAAAGGTTAAAAAGGCAAAGAGCCAAAACACATCCTTGTTTCAAGCCGATATTGGTTTCTAGGCGACGAGTCGTATGTCTACCATCGGCTACTTTGATCTGTACCCAAGTATTGGAGTATAGTAATTTGATCATTTTTAAAAGTGTATCAGATATACCCCAATTGATTAACTTCAACCAAAGTACATTTCGGGGCACAAAATCGAAGGCGGCTTTTAAGTGGACAAAACAAATATACAATATTGGTTTCCTATATTTGGCTCATTTGCCTAATAATGTTAATAAATCAAGTTAGTATAAATTGATTCTCCCTTTCTAAAACCAGTTTGTAAATTTGGAATCAAATCCTCTTATGGCCCATGATTCCAATTCTTCCAACAGACAACTCGCAAATATTTTTGAATCTACATCTGTTAATGCTATTAAGCGATAATTTGTGGGGTTGTCCTGGGGACCACTTTCATAAATTGGTTGGATAATACTTCCCTGCCATGATTCCGGAATCAAGCCTGTTTTAAGCACTTCATTAAACAGGAGCGTTAGTACCTCTGGCCAATTTAAGTTTAGTTTAAAGATAGCATTCGGAATTCCATTCGGGCGAGGCGCTCCATATGATCTAATCTAATTTGTTACTTTTTTTACTTTGTCAACCGACCATGGCTCAGTAGCAAGGGAACTTAATGGATCATAAACATTTAAATCTGACCCACCATTTTCTATTATCTCTCGTTGGCAATGTTGAGTAAGATTAATTGTACCATAATCGCACTGTGGGCCTAGAGGAACAGTTTTAAGATTATTAAAAAAAGTTTACCCAACTCCATTCAACAATATTGGCACTATTACTTCTATGATTACCATTTTCAAGGTTGTTGATAATACTCCAAAATAGCCGCGAGTCTCTAGATTTAAAAGCACAATGTAATTTAGACCAAGTTTCTTCATAGTATGCTTGTTTAGCCTTCCAAATTTCGTTCCTGTATCCCTTTTTCAATTCTCTAATTTGTCGGAATATCGCAAAATAGGATATTCCTTTTTCTTTCCTATACAGTGATCTTATTGTTTTATTAAGACTTCTTCTAAGGTATAGTGAGCGGTGTGAATACCACCCTGGATTCTTAGGGTTTAAAGTTATACCCCCCAGAGGGTTTCAAATTAGAGAAATTAACCAAAAGTGCGGAACATAAACAAGGCCAAAGAGCAACCATCGATTTCCCTTCAACATTAGCATCTTGGACATCTAAAATTAAACGGGAAAGGACTTCTAAAATATCTTTTTCAGTTTTGTCATTCCATATTAACCTTTTAAGGTTAAAAGGGGTGGATGCAGTTTGGATTATTCTAGATTCTGGTAAATAATCAAAGGAAAAAGCGAAAAAAACTTGTGGATTATGATCGCTCTCAATCCTTGGAACTACCTGATAACTTTGAACTAAATTAAAAAGTTTCTCAGAGATTATGGAATAATAATTATGGAAGGGCTACCAGTTTTGTCAGTGTTTTATCATCATCGAACATGGATAAAGGCTGTTTACTGCATCTTCAGGAACCCTATTCCTTAGCTATTGCCACTCTAGAATCTTCCTTATCAAAACAAACAAAAAATAATATAAAGCGAGGTTAGCAAAGGTAGCTCTCAGGCCCCAGTGCATCCGTACTTCCTGTATAGCAGGAAAAACTTTTGGATGAACTTGACTTACCACAGTTGGGTCTGACTATGAAAGGTCTTATTTTCTTCATATAGAGCTGGTTTACTGAAAGTGGCGTTTAGGTTGCAGAGCTACCTGTAATCATTTGCCATGGAGATTGTGAAGTTTAGGCAACAAAACAGTGTTGAGCTGCTTTTTGAATAACTAGAAAGTCCTTAAGACTCACAAAGTGCTTTAGGCAAAGAGTTCCGTAGTGTGTGAAGGAAAGCACAGAGAAGACACTTGCTTCTGCTATAATTCTAAATCTTTGGCTGACTAAAGTCTTGGTGTTGAAAGGCTGTAGATGTCAGGGAAGAGAGGATATTTTAAACTCTTAAATGAGTAATGGAGAAGCAGTGTGTGATGCATCTGCAATACACCATTTGCAAAAGAGGTCTCTTCAGGTCTCGCCTGCCTGAGCATGCACTAGCACATGCGCTCTTGAATGCAAGACTTCTGTGTTGAATAATGGGCTTGGAGCCCGCCTATTTCTTACCATTCCTTGGCATCTTTGTCACCACTTTTCTTTGCTGCCTTCTAATTGGGCTGTGCTTGCCAGGCATCGCTTCCTTTTCTTTGTGATGCATAGACCAAGCACAAATTGAATAATATTAATTAGCGTCCTTCCACTTCTCGTGCTGCGATTCAGATACTATTTCTTGTAGCAGTGCTGCTCCATGAGCGCCAACAGTGGACGAATTTCTCTTTACAGGAACCACTTACAACCTGCCTGAAACAGTGCACTTCAGTGATGGTGAATAGCTCATTGCCCATCCTGCTGTGTGTGTGTGGTAATTAGCTCACTAAGCCATCCTGAGGCATGCAAGACATGTCAGGGATGCAGGCAGTGGTGGGACCACTTGTACTTTATTCCTTCGGACCTTTCATTCATTATTATGGTAACCGTATCATGCATTAACATTTTTTATGTTCAGTAAGCGAGATGTATGGGCAAGGCCTACAGTTGGCCAACAGCTCAGAAACAACTCCTGCCCACTGTCCTGGCTGTAGTGGAGGAGGTTGATTTCTGCAACTTCTACTAGATGAGTGGCTCGCTGCTGCACAAAAAACAATGAATAGAGGTAGTTTCGTGCACTGTCACAGACCCATAGTACAGTTGTCTTCGCCTGCTGGACAGTGATCCCTGATGCCATGTTGGCTTCATGAACTTTCCTCCAGAGTGGGATTTTCGGTGCCGATCTTGGTGCCAGTAGCAGTGGAATATCAGTTGTACGTGATATGACAGTGGTGGTGGCATCGGGCCAATTTTGCGAAAGGCTCAGAGCACATGTAGCAGAGGATGTTGCTGTATCTACTCTTCCCATCCACTGCTGTGCTCTACTAGTTTCTACTAATCCCACCCGCCCCATCCTGGTTTCATCTAACCTCACCCGCCCCATCAGTTTCTCCTCCCACACACCCACTCCATAAGTTTTTTCTCCCCTCTACAGACAGACAAAAAGGAAAAAAAGCGCTATGATACATCCATCACTGGCTGCTTCATTGCATTTTTTTTACCATTCTGAACCACACCCATTCCATTCACTACCCCAACAGACTTCCTATGTACGACCTCCACCGCTGCACTGCCAATAGCTCACCCATAGGCCTATTGGCTTTGCCAAAGCTTGTTTGAAATTCATCTGATTAGGCAAGCACTTCAGCGGCCAGGGGGACATAGGCGTGACAAGGTATAAAATTGCATCCCAACCTGATTTAATCCGGCTTTGCTAAATATAGAACAGTTTATGAGAAACAATAGAATCCAAGTACATTTCAAAACAAGACGAGTCTTTCAAAACTCCTGTGTTGAGTAAGAAGCTTTCTTTCCACGACTTCTTGCCGACGCTCAGTCGTACATTCCCCAAAATAACCCTCACGTGCTGAGAACATGTAAACTATTTGTCAGCATTATATGTATACAAAACGAAAATGAACAAAGAATTCTGAAACGACACTAGACAACACGGCCTACTCTTTATGCTGTCCATTTCTAGGTGGACAGCGCACTCTGCACTGCTGAATCATCAGAATACCATCGAATATGCACGCCCTAAAGGAATAATTATTTTCGAAACCCCAACAACATATTTTTCATTCCTAGGTGACGACAATCAACTTTGTCAGGATCCTATGTGGATTTCTACAAATACCCCCTTTGTACTGCACTGGGTATCTATTTGCTTTAAGAACACGTGACAAGACTACTGATCTATCGGGACATGTGTTGTGCATCTCTGTTACTGGTAGTGCAATAAAAGGTATGCTAATGGCATTTCTAAAAATCGTTGGCATATTTGCCACGTCTTACTAACTGATCACAGTAAGCTTGACTGCCATCTTGGGATTGTGTGCGGCTTCTAAAATAGCATGGATTTTAAAATACAAGCCATGTAGGAGAGAGACCCTACTACTCGTTTTGTCAGAAAAAAGCAGCTGTTTGTAGATGTGCAAACAATCGGGCATCAGGATTGTTTCTAGTTTCTGGTTAACAAAAAGGACAAACATATGGCAAAAATCTCGCAGAACAACAAGTAGCTATAGATGTACTAAAAACAATAAAACAAAGTATAAAAACAATGGCTGCGGAATCCATCAAGATCCACAAGTAATCTAGAACATGAAACGCTAAAGCATATCACACTACCTTCAACAATGAACCTTGGTGACAACGATATAGCACCAATGTTTAGGGCAGGCAAGTCTTTTCAAGCCCCAAGCTAGACCAGTGTGGGGAAACCCATTGCGGGTAGCCGAGTGCCTTACAAAACTATAATAATATAAAAATACCATATACATACCGTCTCATCTACCGAGTAGCTCCCAGGAATGTCAATTAACTTTACAATGGCAATGGACAATTGCCCAGGCGGACACTAAAAGGCTTACATTACAATGGGGACTTCTACCATAAAGAAGAATATGTAAAATAAACGTGGGTGGAAAGCAGGACTGCTTCATACACTCAAAAAACTTGAACTGGTCCCTTATTAATAGCTATATCCAGCCAAGAATGGGATAAGAATTTTAACTGGATGGTATTCAATGTTAGGTTATTTACATGAGGGAACTACATTTTACATATAGGAATACTTTACATGATAACATTTTCAATGTAGAATTTGAGTTCCAAATATATGCAAAATCTGATGTAATGAATAAATAAGTGCCCTGAAGCAAGACACAGGCATTATAAGTATATAACGTAAAATACTACTGTGAAAAGCTTCAAATATTTTAACTCATTGGGCACCATTCTGTATTATTGCAGTTAGTATTAAAAACAAATAGTATCTATGTAATATTGACAATGTGCCACAGGATTGATTGTATAATTAGCCTTTCCGTTGCAACCATATTTAATGAACCCCAAATGTAATGAACCCGGACAAGTTGGTACTGCAATGACTGAATTCTGGCACACATGCCTGAAATTTAGAAGCTTTTCACATTAGGTTTCCTCCATCACTCAATATTGCCTTTTGGGAAGCAGCACAACCAAACACTTCATCCAGTTCTGTCACTTCAACATGCATTGCTTAAATGTTTGCACTGTAAGTTGTTTCGTATTCGATACTATTTATTGTTTTATAGGTTCCAGAGCAAATTCAAATATGGAACAAAATTCAATAAGTGAAATCAGCTTCAGTATTATTAACCTGTGCCACAGGGATAAGGGGTGGAGGGCTCTGTGAAGCCTACTTAGGGGGCCCAAACCTGCTTAGAAAAATAAACATTAACAGATTAATAAAGTGTACATAATTAAAAAAGCGAAATGGAAACTTTTGTACAGAACATTCTGTAAATGCCCAGGAATTTGAAATTGGAAGCAAAAACGTATGTAAATATCCTCAGACTGATGCACTGCTCGAACTAATCAAATTATAGTGCAAACTCAACTCAATTTAGAAAAGCACCAACCTACCCATTAAATTTTTTTTTTTTATACTTGTTAATTTAAATAAATATATAATTTGTGCATTTGTTTGCTGAATAATTGTTTCTGTATTGTGTGTATTGTTTTACAGTCCGTATCATCAAATATGCTTAGGCCAGGGTACGTCACTTCCAGTTATGGCTCAGTAGGGTTCCCCGGATTCCAATAATGATTAAATGGGGGTTCCTTGGTTCCAGTAATGATTAAATAGTGGTCCACAGACTTAAAAGGTTGGAAAAAAAAAATCACTGGGCTACACTGTACAAAATACTTCATATAGTTACATCACATAGGAAGTAGACCATTCACTGATTATTGGCGATGAACACTAAAATTCTATGTCAAGACCGGAGGCAAGGTTTATACTTTCTTTACTTTAACCCTTTCGCTGCGGCGGCTATTCCACCGCAGCGCTAACGGGGCGGGGCGGCCGCGCAGCGGCCGCATGCTGGTGACAGAACCGCTGTCACCAGCCGCGGTTGAGCTGTGCTCGTGACGGAGCGGTTCCGTCATGGCCCCGCCCGCCTAATAGAACGCGCCGCGCAGGCGCGGCGGCCGGGCCATGTCGGAACCGCTCCGTCATCAGCACAGCCCAACCGTAGCTGATGACGGAGCGGTTCCGTCATCAGCAGGGGATGGGTTAATCAAACAGCATCCATGTAAAACTAACGAAAACCAAATCCCATGAACATTAAGTATAAAGTTCATAAGAGTTCAACAGAGGTCAACCAATCAGGACATCCCAGGGTCATCATAATCTCCCAACAGGTAAAATAAAGTGCAGGTTTGATGCCACTTCTTAATCGTTGTGCTTTGAACATTGTTCATTTACTGGCTTCCTTTCACAGGGCCCCTCAATCTGGCACGGAAGCGTGCTCACTTCTAGGTGGTGCTATTTCATGTGTCTGGGTGGTGCAGTCCTCCAACCGCTGGGTGGCACCCGTACATAGTTTCAGGAGCTAAGCGTGACTGCCGACAGCATTGCAGTCCTGTCAGGATCGCAATTGCATCGGTCGGCCACTGTGTCTCCTCAAAGACTCTGGCCCGGAATGGTTACACCCTGCTGGGGTCAGACCATCTGCTTACTGCAGCAACCTTTCAGTTCTAATCCGCAGCGCTCACCATGCGCCAGACGCGCGCTGGGCAAGTACTCGAGGTCATTGATCTCCCTTTGTTTACAGCGCACACAGGCCCATCTTCGGCTTAACTAGGCCACACTCAAAGCCTCCCCTGCAGCACGAAGGCCATATACTTGGGGGAATACCCCCTGTCACTTCATTTCTGGGACTCCCCGCCACGGCCTTTGCTATAAGCGCAATAAAATAAAGCACTACCAACATAAAGACAAACCAGTCCCAAGTATCCTTTTGCAGAGGGCATTCACTACATCCCGCCCTGAGAATATAAAGGGCTGTTGGTGTCCCCCACAGACTGGTGCGTCAGACACTCCTTTGGTGCTAATCAGACCTACATAAGCTACCATAACGTAGGAGATCCATGACTCCTACACTGAAGAGGAGGCAGTTACCTACCTCCCCACAGACGACTTTTTGAAGCATGATCCCTTGGGGAAAAACTGATGAAGCAGGCAGCGCAACGCCTAAATCCCCTCGACCCAAGGGCAGAACCCTGGGCGCCCTGACCCACCCAAACACGTTGGAAAGAAGTGGCACAATTCACACACAATTGGAGGGTTCCAACTTCAGATGCTTGGGTTCTACAATCCAGCCAGGATTTTCTCTTAAAGAGTTTTATGGTTTTCCCCACCCCCCTCCAGCCTAGACCTCCACAGCCCCTTAACTTTACCCCAACCGCAATATTCCTTAGTAGATGCTGAAATTTGAGATCTTCTAGTCAAAGGTGCCATTGTTCAGAAGATCCAGCATCCTTGCGGTTTCCTGAGCAACTGCAATGCCCAGTGATCAAACAATTCATCGAGCAGTTGGTTTAACGTCACTTCAAGATGGAGGGAATTCAACTCCTTTGAAATCTTCTCCTCCCAGACTGGTTAGTTTAGTCAAAACCCCTTTCAGACCTAGCCCGGAGCTTTTAGGAATATTGCCTGGAGAATCAGATTTCCATCACAGCGGAGCACCTTCCGGGCACAAACAAGTGGCGGATTGCCATCTCTGCCACCTGAGGGATCTCAACCTGCAGAAACTGGATACCTCGGTCTTTCGAGAGCTGGAACATCCACTGCGGTCCCTTCTCAGTGAATTTCTTTGCATCCAGACTGGAACACCAGGTCCCCAAATTCTTCAGCTGGAGGCCGGATCCCTCAGCTTAGGCGATGGACGCATTCACGCAGGACTGGAGCTCAAAGATAATTTGGCTGTCCGTGCAGGTCCATTGGAAGCAAGTGGAGGTGGTGGTGATCACTCCCATATGGAGGTCTCAAGCACGGTTTTCAGTTCCAATGGACAGTACTCCAAGGCTTCTCCAATCCATCTACCCCTGTTTCAGGCTTTTCTCTGAGATCCCTTCAGCAATCCCCACCACCTAGTCCTAGAGGGTTCTCTGCAGGTTATGGCATGGAGGATTTCCGGAGACTGTGGCATGTCCTGGGCCTTTCGACCCAGGCTGCAGACCTCTTCTCCAAGGCATGGGCGAGCAACACCACTGAAAGATATAGATCAGCTTGGTCTAGATGGCTGGGTTGGTGTCGTCAATGACACCTGTATTTTGTGGGAACCTCCATTGTCCATATCCTGAATTTCGCAGCATCAGAGACCTTGGCATACCGAACGATAAATACCTTCAATTTCGCAATCGCTGCCGGTCATCCCTTTCTTGACAGACTTTATGTGGGTGAACACCCACCAACGTAAAAACTTCTCCAGAGAGTATGCCGGTCTACCCCTCCGGAACCAAAATATACAGTCCTCTGATGTTAACATGTTGCTCAACCCGTTCCTCTCATGGTCAAGAGACATATGTCTCAAAAGCAAGTGTCTGCTAAAATGGCATCCCTCCTGTGCCTGATCTCTTGCAGGCGAGTTTCCAATATCAGAGCACTGAACATCACAGGTAGAGTCTCTACTCCTGAAGGGGTGACTTTTCATGTCTAAGACCAATTCTAGAGGATCCCATACCTGGCCTTCACATACTCTCCCAAGTTATGCACAGCCAAATGATTAATGCGTATGATGTTATGGCAGAAGACCTCCATCCCCAGTGAGAAAGGCAGCTTCTTATAGCCCTTCCAAAACTACATAAAGCAGTCTCCTCTTCCCTTACCAATGCCAGGTGGGCCATGCAAGAGGCAAAGGAGCCATGGCGTTTAAGGCGTTCTCCTAGGGGGCTCGCTTAGAGGATATCATGAATGCGGCAGACTGGTCCTCAAATAGTTCTCCCAACATTTTTTTTACTTTAAGCCGCTTTCTAACATGGCACCCCAAGTTGTGGCTCAGCTCTAAACTAGCATAATCCTCGCCTCCAGTCCTGAAATAGGACTTGAAACTTTCCTTTTATGGAAGCTAGGAAATGTTATATTCTATGAAAGACTCCCAGGCAAGGGTTAACCAACCCTGGTCATAATTGACGACATTCCCTCCCCTCCTTTAAATGAGACTTCGTAAAGGAAAGTGAATAATTAATTTCATTTTATATTGTTGCCATGCTCGAATTCATTTAGTATTTTATTCTGTATGCAATCCCAGTTCATGCATTTGTAACATTGGATTCTTGACGGCGGAGTTCTAATACAGTCTATTGCATAATTGATTTGGGCAAGCAGGAATAATGGTTGAGCCTGGCTGTTCATTGCTGGAAGAAAGGACATTGTTGGGGGATTATGACGGCCATGGGACGTCCTGATTGGTTGACCTCAGTTGAACTTAATTTCTAATATTCATGGGATTTGTTGTCCTTTACTGTTTTACATGGCTGCCGTTTAATGAAAGCACAGAAAAGAAAGCATTATCCTCGCCTCAGAGTCCTTACTAGAATTTAAACTTTCCTTTACGGAAGATAGGAAATATTTGTAGTCAATTAAAAGTATCTTTTTATAGGTGGACTTTTACAGTGAAGGTTAGACAGAAGGTTTGGAAACCTATGAATGCTATCAGCTACGGTACAAATTACTTACATAAATTAGGCCATAAAAGTGTTGTTACTATACCTTCAGCAGTCAAACACAGCACAGGTATTAATTTGAGCAATTTGGCAAGTGAGAAAATTCAAGAAGGTTCATAAGAACATAGGCTAGAACACTGTTCTGCGTATCCAACTACTAGCCAAAGATACCCACAAAGTACTGCACTTGTCCTCCAAAAAGGTATACACTCAAATGTTCAGCATTTTATCAAGCTCTGAGCAGGTCATTGGCAGACAAGAAAAGTAGCTAATCCCACTATCTAATAAAGTGGTTTTGAAAATCAGGCAAGACAATAGGGACCTCCAATGTGGGTACAAGTGAGGTTGGAAGAGTCACATACAGAACTGTTGAGGGAGTGCGGGATAAGAAGCAACACCATCGGAAGGAATGCGTGGCAGATACAAGAGGCTAAAATCGGATGACTGACCCCTGCCCCTCAAAAGGGCTGGTAATCAGATTGCCTGTATCTAAACATTTCAAATGGACAGGGTGACAATATCCTAAATGTGAACGGGGGGTTGTATACGCAGGAGCCAATATTCCCCAAAAATAATTTTGCAACGTTTACACATAGTTATGAATCCCTATGTTACAACCAGTTATATTAAACGGCAAGGATGCCCGTGTGCAAGGAAGCAATCTAAAAATCAAAATGTTATGCTTCCAATAATCTACAACCTTATTTATATCTGGCAACTTTGGGTTTTTGATTACCTTCAGCTCTTCCTAAAAACAAATTTAAATGAAAATATTTAATTCCTTCCCTTTTTACCTCTTAAATTGCTGCCTCTCTTAACAGTATTAGTGTCCCAATGACGCTGCCCAATTCAGATACACAGGTTTGAAATGTTAACACTAGAGGGTCAGAAGTTTGTGACGAATGCAACCCATTGTATTTTGCATCCACTGTTGGCTGTTTGTTGAAACTGCATTTTTGCCATTATTTGTTTATATGAGCGCATCACATCTTGTCACTGTGCCGCCTGAACCTCTACACTTATGTCTGCAATTATTCTAAAGTAAAGAAGCAAGGAATGGCAAGGAGGAAAAGATATATGTATTTCCTACTTAAACCTAGGGAACTTCATATTACCCCATTAACAGTATATAGTCCTGTCGTTAGTTCATGTTCCTTATTCCAAACAACAAATCACATACCACAGACCACAGACATTTTATACGACATTTTAGTTATCGTATTGAATTGTTAGTCATCGTTATTGATTTTTTTTTTGGAACGTACAAACATATAGGCAAACTATACAAATCACAATTCACCAATTCCTTCTACCCACTTAATAGAAAAAACAGTGTTCGTCTATTAAATAAAGGAAAAACACTTTGAGGTTGTCTTGTATCCATACAAGAATATTACCCCTCTAAAGACCTTAATTCAGAAAAGGTGCATTCATTCGTCAAAAGATTTATCAATTATAGTCTGACTCCTCTTATGAAAAGCTCTCAACGTAGACGCGTTTCGACCTTCATATACATCTTGGCCGCCTCAGGACAAGGGTGAGGAAACCAAACTTGATGAACAAAGTCCAGAGGGCCTGCAGTCAGAGCCCAATTTAAACCGTACGTCAATGTACAGCGTGTATTGCTTCACTATTTGCTTGTTGACTGATAGAACACAAATTCCTTTCTTAATACCCACTCCGGGGCATATACGATGTTCCCCGCTCTGTTTCGACTCACGTATGGTCATCAATCTCTTAACATCCTGCTGGCACTGGACAGGTTATATGAAGGCCGAAACGCCAAACACTTTTTTCTTTCAAGTGGGTAGAAGGAATTGATTAATTGTGTTGCTTTGTGATTTGTGTATATTTGTTTTTTGCATATATGTTTGTATGTTGAAATAAAAAAATCAAAATAATGAGATCTAAAAAAATCGATACGATAACTAAAATGTGTCTGTGGTATGTGATTTGTTGTTTGGAATAAGGAACATGAACTAACGACAGGACTATGTACTGTTAATAGGGTAATATAAAGTTGCCTAGGTTTAAGTAGATATAAATATATCCAAGATGGCAACGGCCTAGACCACAGCTTTCCAAACTGTGTGGCGCGACACATTACTGTGTCACGCCCCATATGTAGGTGTGTCGCGAGATGCTATCTGACATCTGCCGGCAATCAGCAGAGCCGGGCTGCAGGGGCTCTTAGAAGGGGTGAAACAATAACAAAGCCCTATTAACGACCTGTGAAGTGCTCGGGGGGGGGGGGGGGGGGGGGGGGGCTTGAAGCCCTTTCGGATGCAGGAATATCCACAGGTGGACAGCTCTAAAGCTGAATAGAACAAAGATTGCTCTGCTCTCTGGAGTTTCTTTGGCAGAGTGCTGTAGGTGATGTCACGCTTGTCCACTCGAACAATGATCTGTTTTGCCTTCCCACCTTCAATCGGCCACATTTGTTTGGGCAGAGCCAGCCTTAAACTTCTGCGTAGAATATGAAAGGACACCACTTTTCGCCTTTCAAATGTATTTTAAATGCACAGCAATATAGGAGAATTACCAGACCATTTAGTTAATCAGTGGTGACTGCAGTGAGTTTCCAACAAGCGTGCCTTTAACGGGGGTAATCTGTGTGCCTGGTGTATTTTTAGCACCACACGCAGTCGTAAATAAGCCCCAACTATTGTATAAAAAATTAAAAAAAACAATTGTACTTTTCCGAAAGTCACAGATGCTGAATAGCTCTTTCCCTTGATAATCGAGCATGCAGCAACATTAAACGAAGTTAATTGTATTTGTTTTCTCTTGTTCAAGCTGAAGGTGATATGCATGCATTTTTTTTGCTTAACTCTCTCATTTTAAACAAATCCCCTGGTAGGACATATGTCTTCAAGTTGTGCGGTACCTTTTCATCGCCCGAGTCTTGTCAAAATCGACCAAAATGTAACAATTACATCATTTCGGAGATGGGCCTATCTAATCTAATTACTCATTCATCAACATGCGGTCAGCTGAATCAAGATCGAACAGTGCCAAAAAAGAGCAGCGAAAAGCTTTCTCCACTGCAGCGACGCTAGGCTTAGCATATTTTACCTGCTATTGTAGTTTCTTTTTGACAGGTGGAAATATTTTCTTAGCCTCCTGGATTACCAATGTAAAATCTGGTTACATGGAGATGTTCAGATCTTGAGGCGTCAGTGCTCCATTTTCTCTGGTCATATGCAGGGTGACATCTTTATCTCTTTAATTCAGGCAGCAGTCCGCAAGTATTGGTTGTTGCTTTACCTTGGCACAGGAGTTTGTGCTAACATTCTGTGGACTTTTTCAGTAATGAAAATAACGGAGAAATTCCTTCCAAACATTCCTGCCTGTGGGGGGGGGTGCGCCTGTGGGGGGGGTGGTGCGCCTGTGGGGGGGGTGGTGCGCCTGTGGGGGGGGGGTGGTGCGCCTGTGGGGGGGGGTGGTGCGCCTGTGGGGGGGGGTGGTGCGCCTGTGGGGGGGGGGGTGGTGCGCCTGTGGGGGGGGGGTGCGCCTGTGGGGGGGGTGCGCCTGTGGGGGGGGGTGCACCTGTGGGGGGGGGGTGCACCTGTGGGGGGGGGGTGTCTGTGGGGGGGTGGTGCGCCTGTGGGGGGGTGGTGCGCCTGTGGGGGGGGGTGGTGCGCCTGTGGGGGGGTGCGCCTGTGGGGTGGTGTGTCTGTGGGGTGCAGCACCTCTAAGCAGACTCTCCATTCATTCTGCCTGCACTATTTTCCTCATTTCTCGATCTCCTTGCCTGGGCCCCTTCCCTCTCCCGATCTTTTCCCACATCTCTCACTCCACACCCGCCTACAAGTCTCTTGAGATCCCACCCACGTCTCCGCCTTGACCATTTAGCTTCCCCTTGATCGTTTCGTCACTCCCCCAAGCACTCCTCGCCGCTCACCACGCTCTACACCCTCTTCGCCTCTCATTTCATACCTCTTCATTTACTGGGTTGCTCTCAGTATGGAACCTGCAGGTACACACAAACATTTACCATTCTAACCTCAACAACAAAAAACAAAAAAAAAAAAAAAATCAGCTAAGCACTTTAAGCACAACTTCATAAAACTGCACCCCAAAACTCTTTGCTGATCCCCATTTCTCAACATACAACTGGATCACTACCTCTGATCTCATTGTTCACACTAAGAGAAGAGCACAATGGAGGAAAGCTTTCCTTACCTCACTCTCGATCTCTTCCTCAGGAAAACCGCACATGGTATTGTTTAATGTATTTGCCCCTCACAGTTCTTCCATGCGACAGCAACTATCACCATATACAATAACGGTACTATTCTCATCCAAGCAACAGACCGAAATCTGAATCTCATGGACAACAACTTCCCCACCATTAAAAAGCTTCTGTCTAAACCACAATTAGTCACCCAATCCTCTCCCAGAGCCAGCAGCACGCATTTGGCTACATCACCTACCCAGAATGACAGCCTCCCCCTGCAACCACCCTGTCCTCCACTGACATTAAATTCCTTTGACACCTCCACCCAATCTACCCCTTCCGCGAATACAACACAGCACTCTTCCAAAACCACCTAGCTCGCCTTACATCCCTCTACCACCCTTTCCCCGCCATCTTCAGAATCCTACGATTCCTCCCATTTCTCCCCCCGCTAATACACCTCACTTCCTTACACCAAAACCACCAAGCACGCCTGACATCCTCGCCTCTAGCCCACCTAGCCCATCTCTGGCCTCGGAATCTCACAGCATCTCCACCCATTTTTCACCCGCCAACAACACATATCAACACCTCGACTATCCCATACCTTCTTCCTCCCAGCACAGTCAATACGGCATCTGGCCCTCTTACTGATTCTGAACCTCCTCAGCACAAGACCATTGGTCCCCTCCCCCTTAACAGCAGCATCTCTCCCGATTCAACATCCGGACATCATAGTGCTACTATCGTCCAGTATTCACCCCACCACTGCTACCCAATCAGTGGCCATGGGATCTCTTATTTCGACACCAGAGCACCTCATTGATAACACTTCACCCTCTGAGCAACCCCCCATTCCCAACGACCCCTCCCGCTCCCACACATCATCCAGCCTCCCCCTCAACTCAACCTGCTACACCCTCCACTCGTCCGAGCACTACACTACCTCCAACTATTTCCACACCTGCACCTCTGCAGCCATCCACATACATAACAAAGCCCCCAAAACTAATCACAACCTCACCCGACCTTAGACTTGAGGAAATAATGTCTGCTCTCCACCAAATTAAAAAGGAAATCCAATCCTTTAGGAGGTGCTATGGAGACAACCTTAGCGTAATATTCCCTTCAGAACCGCTAACTCGATCGAGCGCCCACATCACTCTACTCGCACCCCTAAACCCACTCCTCCCAACTGGAAAACAGTTCCCCACCACAACACACCTTCACGCCCAATGCGAAGCATCAATCTCTTTACAGAGAGCGATCTGCTAGCTCTCCTGCATTCCTATGATCCTTCACCCACGATAGGCCCAACTAATACTCGGATGTCCATACCTACTATCCCCCTCAATCCATTCAGACCCGCGAGACAACAATAGAGGGGTCGTCGATTAAAACCTCAGAAATGTCCCACTCACCCAGAACCCCTCCTTTTCCCTCATCACACCCAGTCTGAAATGCACTCTCCTCAACTGCCGATCCGCCTCCAGACATGCTGCGGAGATAGTTGACCTCATCATCTCACAGGAACTAGACCTGTTAATGTTAACTGAAACCTGGCTAACAGAAGCCTCCACCCCACTCATGGACATTCTAGATCCCCCTAACTATGACATCATCAGACTGGACAGAATCGATAAGATAGGGGGAGGTATCGCCTGTTTACATCGTAGCAACATCACTGTGAACAGATCCATATCCCCGGCTTTCCCCTCTTGTGAATACATTTGCCTTGACATTAGCAGCAACGGCAAACCAGCTTGCTCGCTTCACATCATCTATCATCCACCAGGCGACAACCTCATCTTCACCGGACACCTCATGGATAGGATTACAACTAACCACGGGCGGCAAAATACCCAAATATTCCTTGGCGATTTCAATCTCCATTGGAATGACAACGACGCAGTGGTCAAAAGCCTCAAAATCTTCCTCAACGATCTAGCCCTCAGCCAAATCTACAATACCCCCACTCATAATGAAGGCTCAATCTTGGATCTAATAATCTCCAAAAGTGACATCATTCAGTTGGAGTCGATCCAACCCTGCGACTGGTAGAACCATATCATCATCACCTTCTTCATCAAGGAAACAGTTATATTCAACTTGGTCAAGTCCACAAAACCTAAAATTTGGAAACAAGATCTGAAAAGACTCCACCACAACACACTACCCTCCTCAAGCTACAACCTTCGGCCACCTGCAGACACCTCAGACGTCCACGATCTCACTAAACACTACCTCAACTCCATGGCCGAGATTATTAATGAGGTAGCCCCCCTTCAACTAAAGAGTTTCCACAAAAGACTAAGCCTTGGTACACTGACCTACTTAGCGAGGATAGACGGTCTCAGCACCCGCGAACGTAATTGGAGATCAGTCCCATCGGCTAATCACCTTAAATTACTAAGGAAAAAGAGAAACACTTATTATAAAAAGATCAAGCGCACTAAAGCATACTTCTTTAGGCACCAACTAGACAAAGCTAGAAATCGCCCAAAAAAACTTTGAGTTAATCAAACCTCAATCTAAATAAGCACCCAAACGGCCACAAGATGCAGACCAACCACATCCCAATTATGAAGAATTTTCCGCTTTCTTCACTCAGAAGACTGACGAGAAGGATCTACTAAACAATCTATTATTGTATTCGGTGCCGCATTCACCAACCTCCCTCTACTTCCATCCTCCCCACCCCAAATCCCCGCAAAGCCCAACCTTAAAAACGAAGCAACCAGGTCTTCCTTCGATACCTACATTGAAGAGGCCTTAGGCAAGATTCTCAATGCCCTAAAACCTTCCAATCACCTTATCGACCCACTCCCGGCTGTTAAAGACTTAACCCCCTGGCATCTACCTCTATGGACCAAAATCATCAATAGTTAACTTCTACAAGGCCGTATTCCTGTCTCCCTCAAAGTCGGACAGGTTTCACCCATCCTAAAGAAACCAACGGCGGAATCCACAGATCTTAACAAATACCGGCCTATATCTAACATTCCTACCTTGGCCAAATTACTTGAGAAATGTGTACACCACCAATTGACGAAACACATTGATCACTTTGACCTTCGTAACAACCACCAATCAGGCTTCAGAGCTGGTCATAGCACGGAATCAGCTATGACGCACAATATCGACGATGCGCTTCAAATCCTTGACCAGAACGATCATGCCTACTCATCCTTCTAGACCTCTCTTCAGCCTCCGACACGGTCAAACATGAGAACCTGCTAGACCTGCTCAAACTTAGAATGGGTCTATCAGGATCAGTGTTAAATTGGTTTACCTCTTTTCTTCATAACCGTACACAAAATATCTTGGTCAACAACATCCACTCCAAACTAGTACCGGTAAGCCGCTCACTGAAATACTTCACGCTTCCAACGTGCAATTTCATATGTGCGCAGACGATACTCGGCTTCATCTTAAGATCAACACCCTAGAATACATTAAACGGCTTAACACCACCCTCACGCACACCCAGACCTGGCTGGCAGAAAAACATCTCAAACTAAATGCTCAAAAAAACGATTTCCTCCTTATATCTCCTCCCGACAAAATTCCCACTATGCAAGGCCTGATCAAACATCTCACTGCACTCAACGTTCAACAAACCATTGTTGACTCTACGAAATCCTTGGGAATAACTCTAGACTGCAATCAACATATTAGCAATGCTACAAAAGGAGCAAACTTCCATATAAACACTCTGAGGAAATTGAAACCCTTCATTCCAGCTAATTACTTCAGGCTTCCTGTTCAAGCTCTGGTTATTCCCCGTGTGGAATATGGAAGTGCCACTTTATGTGGTCTTCCAAAAGCTTCGACAGCTCCCCTGAGGGCTTCATTAAACACTGCTGCAAGACTCATAACTGGCTAAAAAAGAAGCTTTCACACTTCCCCAGACTTAAAATCCATAAACTGGCTCCCGCTGGAAGCAAGAATTCATCTTAAAATAGCCTGCATGACACATAATGCCTTACATTACAACGCACCCAGCTACCTCGCACAGAAATGGACAATCTCTGGTGGTTCAGGTTCTCAAGGAGTGAAGTTAACCTACTACTGAAACCTCAAAGATTCAAAAAGATGAAGTCCTGTAAACTGACCTTTTTGGGAATGGCGCCAAGGATCTGGAATACTCTCCCACCTGAAATTAGACTGAATGCCTCTACCTTCTCTTTCAAAAAGGAAGTTAAAGGAATTCTCATGGCAAAATTCACATGATTTCAGCCTAAATCACCCTGCTTGAGGTTCCGTGAATTCTGAACCTGGGTCATAAAGGTCGTGGTTCTGTTACGATATTGGTAAGAGCGAACCGTAAACAGTGAGTTCAGCAAGTAGGAGTGTTTTCATCATGTTACACCGATGGATTCACTGTGTATTTGAAGATTTTGTTCTGAACCATGGGTTCCATTTTGTGCATGGCAGCCATTTTGTAGTTGCCCTCACATAGGCTGATGACTTTAGCTGACTGCTGGATGACCTGAGTGAACTGACCCTGTTGCCTGAAGCTGACCTTGTTAGACCAGTTTCTTGCCCAGTAATTATTAAGATTAAGGATCAGAGCACAGGAGATTGTAAAGTTTGGTATGCACATACACACCCCTTATCCTACCTCTCATCTGTTTCTGTTCCCTCTTTTTATGACCTGTTTACGATATGGGTTGTGGTGTTCTATTATGGGTTTGTCCAGCATTGTGTAAGAAGGAATGTTGGGTTTTTTTGCATGCTTGCAAAAGCTAGGACTGCCCCTTACGTTTGTGCTGAGTCATGTAACCCAAAACATATATAAGGCCTCTGTTATCTGTATTCCTCAGACTGCCTCATTCAATTGCTAAGGCATCTGGGTGACGTAGCCTCACTTAATTAAGTTTAATAAAGATGTATTTCATATTTCAGCTTCTGTATCTTTATTGATATTAGTAAGACCCCTGAGAATGAAGATTTACCATTTCCTCAAATGGCGCAGTCAACGCGGGGCTCATCAGAGAAGTGACTTTCTGTGGGAGTGATCTTGTCGGGAGACTGAAATCTACTGAGGAGGACAGAACAGGATTCTACTAAGAAGGTACTCTGTGCACAGGGATTCTGGAGATTCTTTCATTCTGCAGCCCAGTATATTTCTGATCTTCCTGATTTTGATCCTCCACATGATGTCACTCCTGACTGAGAACATTTTTGGCGTGAGTATTATAAAAAGACTGTCAGGTCATGTAGAACTTGACAGTTAGAATTTGGATAAAGCTTTGATTAGTAAAAAGTAAGAGTTAAGTATATGTGGGTCGCTCCCAGTCCTTTGGTTCTGTGGTTCTTTGCTTGGTCCTTAGTTTTATTTGAAGATTGCAATTTTCAAAAACCGAGGGTCTTGTATATTTACGAGTGTATCGATAGAGATAGCCCCTTGAAGTTTGAAGCTAGATTAGTGAGCTATAAGATGCCTGATCTTAGCAAATTTGAAGCTTTGTGTTGGCCAACTTTGTATATGTTTGGATAAGCCGGCTTCCCCTAAAGAGAATATCTAAATAGGTTAGATTTAAAAACATATTTCTTCCCTGGTGATTTTGTATCCCCAGGGATTAAAATATGACATAATACAAAACAAGGATCCTTTGTTCTGCGCAGTTTTATGAACGAAGATACGCAGAACGATTTTGTTTGGTGTTCTGCTAGCCAAAGCTAGTGAATTGAGTGCATTTTCACTTCTTGGACATACATCAGTCTGTTGGGCTGTTTTTGCAGTCTTTTGGAACACTATTGAGAAACGTTTCTTGTAAATATGACTTACAACTAGTATTTGCAAATGGTTATTGATTTGTGGGTCAAATATGTGTTTAAATGTCTGGTTTTCCCATTAGTGCAACTTCTGTAAGTGAATAGCGATGGCGCTATTCACGAAATGCATGGCGCGCCGTATTGTGTGTCCTGAGTGTTTGACCCCTTTCTGTTTATGTCTGAAATAAGCTCAAATGTGTGTTTGTGTTTCTTTTTGATGTTTTCAGTCTATTAAGCAAAATGTCTAAATGCTTAAAAACTAAAATGTAAATCCACATTCACTAGGAATAAAAAGCCCCCAAAAACGAAATTGGGAGTTTTGCGAAAAATAAATAAACCTACAGCATTTTTCTTAGATACATTGTATTAGATATTAACAGGCAAATACATCATCTGAATACATTGGACCTTGCAGTATTGCACACGCATTTTGAAACTTGAAATGCCTTAGTTTTAAATAGACAGCCACCGTGCTTACGTTACAAACATTAAGAGACAAGCTAAATAAATAGGAATATTTATTCAGTCATGACTTTGCCCTCAGTTGCACAGGTACATTTTTACATTTCAGAATGTCATTTTAAAAAAGGTTCCAAAACTAAGGTTCATTATTTTGTATTACAGGAAGGCATTTCAATTAAGGGTTTTCTCTCTTCAAGCATTTTTGTAAGCATATTCGTGGGTCTGTTGCTAAATAAAATGGTCCTTTTTAGAAAGACAGATAAAAAGCAGCGCTAATATTTTGTCATGTTATAAGTTAGGCTTCTGTGCTTATGCTTATAAATGAATAAGTTTAAAATGATAGGCAAGGAATGCAGCTCGCTTTTATATGTGGAATTATCAAAAATGATTGGGTATATTAAAAAGTAATACATTTTGAAAAAGAATTATTAATAATAAGTGCTACAAAATTCGTTTTTTACTATTCATGAAGCTTAATGCTCATACTGTGACCTCCTAGCATTATAATGTAATTTAAGTGGTTACACTGCATAATGAAAACATTAGCATATGGAATTTCACTTAGCGCAGGCGTACAAAACTATTTTTTTTATAAGGATTTACATGGGATATGTCTAATGTCCAATATCTGCAATTTGTAGAGAACATTCGGAGGATGATTAATATGTAAAACAATTATAGGATATTTATTTTTAAGTGCCCCTAACATCAAAGTCGAATTTGGGTAAAATAGACCATTTAAAACCGCATTCTTGCCATTTATAATAGCTTTAAAGTGCTTTAGGTTTCAGTAAATACATACATGTAGGTATAATACAAAATTTGCAGGTCGTCCCCATTTTGGGGTTTTCCTTTTAAATGACCCAGTGAGATCCATTTAAGGTAGATGAAATGAGTACCACTGCAATAAGCATTTGTTCTAAAAACGGGCATGTGTGTTATTAAGGTTCTGTGAAGTCACGCTGAGATGCTATCTTTACTTTCCATGAAAACAATGAAAGAGGCGGTCATGTTGACATTTGTAATTAGGGCCTTGTCTGTGGAATGCAGAACGACCTTGCTAAACAGGCCTCTGAAAGGTGGGATTTCTGGTTTCTCCACAAGAACATCAATACCATTAAAGAACTTAATTCCAATGGGAAAATATAAAACAAGGTTTCTTTGAAAGTCCCAACATCATGTTAAATGCTCTGCAGAACTGATACATTTGTATCTCTGCTATAAAAAATAATGTCTGCTAGTTGCTTTTATTTGACAAAAAAATGAAGGACTGCATTAAGTCTGAGACAGAAAATAAGACAGTCTTTTATTGAAATGTTGAAGGCTACATGCCTAAGTGAGAACAAATTGTGGCTCAAAGATAACATGGAGTGTCAGTGAAAGAATTTAACTTTTGGAAAGTTAAAATGGCTTAATGTTGCAAGCTGACTAACAAGATGGTAACAGTTAAGTAATGGAAATTTATTTTTGTGTCTGTTCATGTGTATCATGTTTTGTCTTCTGACTACAAGTTATAAAGGATATTTGTTTGTTATGAGAAATGTCTCTTTTGTGTGTTGTGTATTTCTTTTTCCTTTTGCTTCTGCTCACAGATTATTCATGGATTGTTCGGGGTGATTTTAAGGCTGACAAGACACGAGAGTTTGGTTGGTTGAAAAGAGATGGGTTTTTGAGTAATTTCTTTGAAAAGAAATGATTGTGCATTTTACATATTCTTGCATTTTATCCTTTTATGAATTGTTCCTGCTGGTCCTGTGTGTCAGAAGTGACACACAGTAAGTTGCATTTGACAGCCAAATCTCCACTACCTGTTGATCTGCTGTCAAAAAGGAGGGTGAGGATTTTAAACCTGACAAATTAAGGCGGCCCCAATATTGGGTTTTGGGACATGGTATTGTGCGTCACAGCTCATTTACATATGTTATTGTTTTGTCTATGCTTTTTGTGCTTGATGCTTGATATACAGCAAGTATATCTGATGGCTTGACATGTGAGTTATGCATGTTTTTGTTTTATTTTGCTGCTTTTTGATACTATTACAAGTTTACCTGTGTTGTGAAGGGATATACATGACGATGTGTATTGCTACACTACAGTTGGGTTGATTTGCTAAATTTCACAAATATGATATTTTCATTTTTGTGAACACGACACAGACAACACTTCACCAGTGTATGTCAAATTTGGCTATAAATAGTATTCAAGAAAAATAAAAGATACACAGGATCAAAATGTGTCACTTGCTCCTTCTTCCCTTAAAGGAATAGGCAGCCCTAAATTTATGTATCCTGATTGGACCTAAGGATAAAATTATAGATCTGTGACTCTTGTACATAGTGACCTAATTTCTATATTACATTACTCAGTTTTGTTCTGCTTCCTAAGTAGTATATACCAGAGACCCCCATATTATGTATAATTCCCTTTTGTATGACCAGACTTCTTTAAAGAATTTTCTTTAGACTTAATCATGTCGCTATCTACCCTTGGATGATGGAGGATATACTCTCACAGGGAAACCCAATTGAAAAGCCTAGAGGCACTGTTTTGCCTATTGCCTTTTTATTTGTATTGCTTTTTGAAAATGACAGTGTATTCTAGACCAAAATTGTCCCATGGCGTGTGGCCATTCCTTTGAAGATCGCAGGCCACCTGTTTGCAGTCCCTTTGTTATACAATGAACTGTTTAAAGCATCGCACTTGCTGCATCAGACGGAATCGGACATCACAGAACCAGAATTTCAGTGTAAAAGAGCGCCTGTCATGTACTGGTCACCTCTGACAGTGTGCAGTCCCTTGAGCCCCTTGGCCTGAGTTTTAGCCACACACCCCTTTTTCCTTTGCTCTAATGGAAGTGCAGTGCACCGGCGGATCCAAGATTGGAAAAAGGCACTACATTCTGGGGCCCATGAAAGAGCAGCCTGAGCGTCCTCTGACACCGAATGATGAGTGTTGGAGCCTGAGAATGGTCCCGGGTCTGCACGAGATGACCTGTGCCCTTGATCAATGGAGAGCACACTACCTGTAGTGCCTGCCGCAAAGGAGAGATACTGGTGCACTGCCTTGAGACATTGAGACTTTTAAATGAGCTATGAGTGTTTGCCAGGAGGGCACTCCAACGGATCATGAAAGGCTTGAATGAAGAGGCCCATGCGGAAGAAAACAACAAAAGATTTGATGGACAAAAGAAGCCTGCCAGAGAGGCTTTATGAACGGGATCTGGGCATAGTTGGTTTCACAAGAGGTTTCCGTGTGATTGTATAGACTAGGTGTTAGGAGACTGATACTTATTGTTCTGCTGGCATTGTTTTAAAGTAGTATTCTGTTAAGTAAAAGCAGAATAAAGTCCATTCTCTGTGGAAGAGTATCCCCTTTTCACCTCAGAGCATTAATGAGGGTCACCACTGTTTCACCTGAACATACAAAAATTACAGCAATGCATAGGAGCCCTAGAAAGGTTGCTAGATAGTTTTGGGATGTGCTTTCTGCTTGGGGTTGTGAAAGATTATAGTTTCGTTTGTAATAGTGGTCACTACTTTCCCCTGTTTTCTATATGTTCTTAATAACGTGTTTTCTAGTGTTTTTTTAAACAGGACGTTGTCTTTTATGGGTGGGATTGTTTTTTTCTACTCAATTGACTTCTATACCCACCACCCAACCTGTGTCTCTTCCTACTATTACTCCTTTGCATTCTTTCCATACTTTAACTGAACATGAACTGGTTAGGTGATCAGAGTTCACTAATAATTCCTTTGTACAGCTTCTGCACCAACACCAGTTAGTAGCGAACATCACTAATTGTTGGGTGTGTGGTCTTAAGCCACATACTACAGATAGAGGTATTCCCTATTTGGTCCTGCCATATGTGGCCTTTGTGCTACTACGTGTGTAAGGAGACCTGTCCCGAGAGAGTTAAGTAATAGGATTATGCTCCAGCAACATCTTGATGATCTGATGAATATAGACCTGGAATCAGAGTGACGCGAGTTTAGGTTATTGCCTATGTAAGGGCAAAAGGAGGGTCTGTGGTTCCGTGAATACTGAACCTGGGTCATAAAGGTCGTGGTTCTGTTACGATTTTGGTAACAGCGAACCGTAAACCGTGAGTTCACCAAGTATGAGTGTTTTCATCATGTTACACCGATCGATTCACTGTGTATTTGAAGATTTCGTTCTGAACCATGGGTTCCATTTTGTGCATGGCAGCCATTTTGTAGTTGCCCTCACATAGGCTGATGACTTTAGCTGACTGCTGGATGACCCGAGTGAACAGACCCTGTTGCCTGAAGCTGACCTTGTTAGACCAGTTTCTTGCCCAGTAGCTGATCAAGATTAAGGATCAGAGCACAGGAGATTGTAAAGTTTGGTATGCACATACACACTCCTTATCCTACCTCTCATCCGTTTCTGTTCCCTCTTTTTATGACCCGTTTACAATATGGGTTGTGGTGTTCTATTGTGGGTTTGTCCAGCATTGTGTAAGAAGGAATGCTGGGTTTTTTGCATGCTTGCAAAAGCTAGGACTGCCCCTTACTTGTGTGCTGAGTCATGTAACCCAAAACATATATAAGGCCTCTTATCTGTATTCCTCAGACTGCCTCATTCAATTGCTAAGGCAGCTGGGTGACGTAGCCTCAATTAAGTTTAATAAAGATGTCTTTTCACATTTCAGCTTCTGTGCCTAGTTATTTTTTGATATTAGTAAGACCCCTGAGAATGAAGATTTTCCATTTCCTCATGCTGTACATGAACTGTTCAGGTCATGTGTGATCTTGCCTCCATAGAACTTCCTTTTTATTTGTTATTCTATTCTGGATTTCTTTTTTTTTTCCTTCTTTCATGGTTATGTATAACTAGCTTATGAGCTTCGCTGATTGCAAAGCGCTCCGATATCTGCAAGGATATTGTCCGCGCTATACAAAACCTTCAAATGAAAAAATAAAAATAAATCTTTTCCTCCTTGCCATTCTTTGCTACTTTACCTCTGTAGTATTTTGCCTAGGTATAGGAGGGTGATTTGGATAAACCTACACATTTTTTAAATATTATTCTAAAGACGGCAGGCCGAAATTACTGCTAGAGAGCAAATCAGTTAGAGACAAGGTACAAAACAATCACTGGCAAGGCCAAAAGATCTAGATTACGATTCAAAGTTCCTTTGAATAATTGATGGTTTAGAAAATCAATAAGCTATCGGAAATGCCCTTTGTCGTTCATCTTTGCACTCGGGCATATATTCATCCATGCATCATACATTCTTTGGGTGCACTCATTCTTGCATTCTCCCCCAGACAAAATGAGAACAAAAATACTTAGCAACATATGAAAGATGCATTAAAAGAATACAAGAAAAAAGAAAAACAAGCTGCTGTCCAAACAGGACAGCATATCCTAGCAATACTGAATGTAAACAGCAGCAGGTTTCGGTCTTGCAGAGCTTAGATTGTTGATTTAAAGTTCCAACATGGCTGCCACACTTAGAACCAACAAGTTGGTAGTCTTTGAATGGTAAACCAATGATGCACTATGGACTGCAGCATTCGATAAGTCTGTTTAAAAGTATCTGGCACATGGGATGCCACCTACTGCAGATGAAATCAGAGGCAAGCAAGCTGCCTCTTACCACTGCCTAGCTATCGTAGGATCCGCTTAGGTAGCCTCCAGATAGAAAGAGGGGAAACCGATATAAAAGAGGAACTATGGATTGAGAACAAAAGAACTGTCCAACCAGTTTTGACACTGAAGTGCACTAATTTCTAGGTGAACACATGAGATCAGAAAATGCTGTCATACATAGTGAAAGGGAGCCAATGGCATTTCGCATCCGATCATAGATGGAAGCAGAGGGTAAATGATGCTCAGGATTATGGAACAAAGCTGATCCAAAGGCCTTCGAATAATTAATAATACTTAATTATTTTTTATTACAAGATCCGGGCAAGCTGCTAAGAAGAGATTCTAGCAAGAATTATCAAAGTGCCAATCTTCTACCCCTAGGATTTCTCAGAGGTGGTACCAACATCAAAATCCTTCTCTACAAAGGTAATCGGAGACATTTTGTGTAACAAAATATCCCTCTGTAGGTTTTAATTGGGCGTAATAAAATTCTAACATTAAACGCCTATTGACTTTAACATATATGCTTTTCAAACATGAATAAGTCGGGCCTACTCCTTTATTGTAACTTTTCATTAGAAACTATCACCGTCTTAGCCGGATAATCCCCATCAGGAGGAGATGAGAGATGCTTCAGCTTCCCATGAACTCATCCAAAGCGGTCTACGAGATGCTTCCAATGAAACTGCTGCTGCTGCACTCAAAGCCATAAGACAGGTTTGAGCACACCTGTTGCTCCATCATAGTCAGATTTCACTTAATGTGTGCTTCTTGCTGAATAAGATCTGCTAACCTTTGAAAATAGATCAAGGACTGTACATTATAGCTGGTATATACCACAGCACAGAGCCCAATTAGATGCTGCATAGGAAATTGTGATCGCCAAATCAATTCTCTTATCCAAAAGGACAGCATTCTCAGAAGTAATCGTATTTTCAGTAGATAGCCCCACCATCAGAATTGACCTGTACCAGCAGCGTCTAGAACTCGTCTGCAAATCCTTGCAGAGGATATCATTTCACTAGAAAATCGAGGAAATTAATGTCCATCTATGCCCCCCATGCCATTCAGAATAGTTTTATGAAGAGGAAGACCTGCTCTTTTTTCTGATAAATCATAAAAACAAATCTTCATTCTCTTCAGTTGTCAGGCTTCAGGGAAAGCCATGTTATCTCTAATATGTTGCAAAACGTCTTTTAGGTCATCACTATGAATTAATCTCCCTTTAACTTCCTACTCCACACCATCAGGGACCAGAGAGTCTGACGTCTTTCTTAGGTTTCTTTGGAGAAGCAGAAGACTCCCTTGCCTTAAAAGCAGCAGTTACAGCCTACTGGATCATGAGCTACAAGACTTCCATAGCAGGAATTGGCTTACAGGGTTTCCCCCATTCCACAGCCTCTATATTTTTATGTTTTGCTGCCCACTTGCCGTCAACCATTATGACAACAGGAACATTTTGCTGGTGCTTCCTTAAATACATGGTAGCACAGCAACCAACATCCAATATGCCACATACTGTCCAGGAGAAAACAGAACTCCTTCACTGCAACAGAAAGTTGCTGGGAGACCAGCAATCAATCAGAACAGTAAAGGAGACTGGGAGCCTACCCAGTAGTTTCCTGATTCTAAGCTGAGTTGGCAACCACTGCATGATTCCCAAGACCCTGCCCCAACCTAAATAACCTGTGTTAGCTCATGCCACGCTCCAACCACAATACAGACATAACACCCTGTTGCCTGAAACAGGGCTAGGAATAAGAAAGCCTATCCCGTCCCCCCAAAAGGAGAGTAAACATCAAATCACAGCATGGTCCTACCCTCCTGCCCGCACCCAAACAGCGTGTCGAAAATCAGAAAGCCCACTGGTAACATCAACTTACGGGTCCTTTCAAACTGGTCAACTCAGAATGGCTTTGTTCCGAAAAGTTCTTACTTCCTAGACTGGAGCCCTCATTGGGTCTGCTCAGTAAGACCTCCCACCTCCAGCGCAGGGGCTGCAAGAGCAAGGCATCATGAAACAGAAAACAATATAATCAAAAAAGGGGGTGCCACATGGCTCATGTTTGAGCCCTACACTTTTTAACATCTATGTGGCCCCCCTGGCCAGCCTCATGAGATCATACGATTCATCCCAGTGTCGTACGCGGATGACACCCAGCTTCTCTTCCCATTTAAGTCATTAACCAAGGCGGTTAAACAGTCCTTTTCAGAAGGCATGAGGGCTATATCACAATGGATGGCCTCGAATTTCCTGCAGTGTAATCTAAGAAAAACAGAGGTAATGCTCTTTGGGGAAGCGACACTGTTGTGGACATCGGACTGGTGGCCTTTAGATCTGGGCCCCATCCCTAGCCCTAAGCAGGTGGTGAAAAACCTGGGTGTCCTTTTGGATCAAGGTCTTTCTCTAAAAGAGCACCTAAATCAAACAGCCGGGTCCTGTTTTCATGTAATAGGACTACTCCGAAGAGTGTTTCCTTTACTACCGGACCCTACTAGAAAAACCCTTGTTCAGGCCCTGGTGATCAGTCGCCAGGACTATTGTAATGGGCTATTGATCTCGGCAAACGACTGTTTACTCAGCAGGCTCCAGGTGGTTCAGAATACTGCCGCAAGGTTCGTTTTGAATGCTCCACCTAGATCTCCATCACGCCCTTTGCTGGAAAAACTCCATTGGTTGCTGATCCGTCAACTGATCAAATTCAAAACCTGCTATGTTGTCCATAAGGGTATACACGGCCTGGGCCCCACGTATCTGGCGGAGAAAGTTGTCCCCTATAACCCAGTACACACCCTCCGCTCCAGCAATCAGTCCCTTCTTCGAATCCCCCCCATCAGAAGGGCAAGACTGGGTGGAAAGGCCCTTTCCTACCTTGGCCCCTGGCTTTGGAACAAACTCCCTGCCACACTCTGGCTTTGTACCGATCACTTTGCATTTAGGAAACTGTTAAAAAAAATTGTTTCAAACTTAGCACCGTCCCTAGATCTCTAGTTCATCCACTCTCTGCCATTTGCTTTGAGCGGAGAGATACTCCTCCGGGAGTCGATTCTAGCGCTATACAAACCTACAAATAAATAAATTAAATCATACTTAACTTCCACGTGGCAAACCACCTGAAACAAAAAAGGCAAAAAGCATTTACAATGCAACGGTCTCGCCTTTGCAAAAGTTAGAGCTATTGGCATTGTAAATGACAACATTTTTATTTATGTGTTGGTTTTGAAAACAGATAAATAAATGGCATTGTCATTTACAATGCCAATAGCTTAACCCCTTCGAAGCTAATGACGAGCTGGGCTCGTCATGGCGCTTACCTGCCGTGCGCGGATGACAAGGCCAGCTCGTCATGATTAATGGTCATTTTTTTTTTCAGCTCAGGACGGGAAAACGCCTAGCAGCCATGTGGTTAATCTCTCGCAAATGCGAGACCTATTGCATTTGCGCACACACACCCAAACCCACACACAGACACAGAGACACCCCCACACACAGACACAAAGACCCCCCACCCACACACACACACACAGACCCACACACACACACACACACACACACAGACCCACACACACACACACACACACACACACAGACCCACACACACACACACACACACAGACCCACACACACACACACAGATCCACACACACACACACAGACCCACACACACACACACAGACCCACACACAGACCCACACACAGACCCACACACAGACCCACACACAGACCCACACACACACACAGACCCACACACACACACAGACCCACACACACACACAGACCCACACACACACACAGACCCACACACACACACACACCCACACACACCCACACACACACACAGACCCACACACACACACAGACCCACACACACACACAGACCCACACACACACAGACCCACACACACAGACCCACACACACACAGACCCACACAGACCCCCACACACACACAGACCCACACCCCCACACACACACAGACCCACACACACACACGCAGACCCACACACACACACGCAGACCCACACACAATGCAACTTGAACTCATCTTCACGAGACAGCAGGCTCTGGCGCTGGGCTGCATCCGGGGCGCACAGAGCTCGTGACTGCGGTGGCACTGCTCTTGAGGGCAGCACGGACGGTGATTCCGTGAAGGCCCAGAGCAGCTCCCATCAGTGACCATCATGTATAATGCACAGCACGCCGGCATTCAGTGTGCAAACCTTAGAAAGGGTCACATCTCCAGCTACAATACTCCTATTTTTTACACCGCACCGCACAAACTTAAAATGCCATTAAATTATGATTATCGTGAAGGATGAACGTCTGCAGCTACAGGATGTGAGGAAAAGGAAAGCAGAAAACCAACTGTAGGAATTAAAAGTAACACAAATGTGAGCCGTGAGGCATGGTGTGTGTGCTGGTGCAAGCACAGTGTGCCATGAGGCAGGAGTGATTATTAGTGCAAGCGCAGTGTGCCGTAAGTCACGGGGTGTGAGCTGGTGCAAGCACAGTGTGCCTTGAGACATGGGGGGTGTGTGTTGGTGCAAGCACAGTGTGCCGTGAGTCAGTGTGTGTGCTGGTGAAAGCGTATATTGCTGTACAGGAATGTATTGAGTCTAGACTTCAAACAATCTGTGAGCAAATTATTGATGTTTCAGCCCCTAAGCAAAAACACATGGGACTTTATACTGGGCAAAGACCAATTTATAGGAGCCACCTACACAGTTCAGTAAGGCAACCTCTTGACTAAAAGAGAACTAAAGTTCTAGTAAGAAGTAGCAGTTAACCACAGCATAAGGAATTGAAAGGAACAATCTGAGACTGGCAGACGAGTCAAAGGATGCCCTACACCGCCACCGCACGAAGAACTGAGAAAAGCACCCAGAGTGTGGCTGGAATGAGTCAAAGGGGACCAATTCCACAGGCACCTGAGCTCAGGGGTGCGGTGCAGTGAGGCTTTCCCTCCAAGCTCTGGGATGAGTCACTTTGAGGCCTTACTCCAGGTTCTGAGTCAGTAGCTGCGACACTTCCCCAGGCACTGTGGGTTACAGTAGGACTTTTCTGTTGGCACATGGGCTCTGGGGTATTTTAACAGGATTTCTCACCGGGTCTGTGGTGAGTCACACGAGGCTTTTCAGCAGGTAGCAGTCCCTCTGGAGTGAGTCGCAGTGGATGGCATGAGTCCCACATTTCGTGGGAAAGTCGTGATTTTCCACCCTCTGTCCTGGCAAATTTCCGGTTTTTACATAGTTCAACTATTTTTATGTTTCCTGAGAATTCACAACCTTTATAATGCAGTCGATCCTCACCAATTTCAGCTGAGTTGCAGCCTAGAACCTGGCCTGGTGCATATTTCAGACCCGGGTGGTTGTTTACAGGCATCCAATCTCACCAGGAAAGGTGGGGGGGGGGGGGGGGGGGGGGGGGGGGAATCCGTAATCCTTTCATCTGCTTGGAATGTGATTATTGGTTAGTCACTCCAGGAACCCGGGAGCCTGGCAGTGTTTCATTTGTGTGATTGCAAAGGCCCATGTGGTTTTTTTTGTGTTTTTTTTTTGTTTTTAAAGAGACCACCCCCCTTGCTGCTAATACGAAGGTTGCCTAATGTGGTTACATCACATGCCTTTCTCTTCCATCACCCCACACTTCCTACCTCCTTATCTCTCTTGTAGGTTATTATTTATCTCTCCTTTCATCATTTTTTTTATCTTTCACTCCTTTCTTCTTGCTGCCTTCTCTTGCTTCGGTAAAAGTCGGACATAATAAAAATAAGTCCTGACGGCCAAAAAAAGTGGAGGTGCCCACCAACTGCATGCGCTGGCTCAAATTAAGCACTGGGCTGGTGCACGACCAAAGCACAGAGACGCCTTCTGGATGCTGCTTAGAGGGAGCTTGGGTTGGACCTCACATCCGCTTCCCCTCTGCATCACCTTGTAGCTCTAAAAGCTGAAAATTCCTTTATTTTATCAGTAACATACAGCGCCAAGAAGCATCAATACGATGCGCGAAAAAAAATCAGTTTAAAAATACAGTTTTTCCCTTAGTGACACTCAACTGTGCATTTTTCGGAGAAGTGTGGCTCAATGGTTAGAGCGGCAGACCCTGATGCAGAGGTCTGGCCCGGGACAAGGGTTCAATTCCCGCCTCGGCGGCTCTTGGACTCAATTTCCCCGGACCTGATAATTCTCGCCTCGGTGCCTAGTCTAATCATGGGTCCCACTCTGTGACTCTGGGCAATAGCTTGCTTAATCTCCACAACGGCCCCAGCAGCGCTGTGGATGCCTGGCTTCACCTTGGGGGGTGCCCAGGAGTGGACATTTCACAGGAAAGCCAGGATGGGTTCCACAGCGGTATGAATACAGCGCTACGAGGCCTCCGGGTAGAAGTGCGCTATATAAAATACACTACATTTTAAAACTAATTGGTACAGAGGGGCATTAGACCCCCATCGTCTGTCTCGGGGGCTGAAATCCAGAGTGGGTCTTCTCTGATGTTCAGAATCCGTAGGAAATGTTAATTAGCCATTTCTTAATCCGTGACTGTGTCCTTCCTTTACTTTATGGTGGCTTTATATGGGGTGGGATGGGGTGTGCCTGTGCACCTCTGCCATTTCTGTGTGTGGAGAAAGCATACGGGGGCAGCGGGAAGGGGGGGGGGGGGAGGCAAAAGCGGGACGGAGGAGGGCTGTGGGCAGAGGGAAGGCGAGCGGACCAATCAGGGGCGCCGCGAGGGTGTGTTTAGAATCACAAGGCGCTGGGTGGCTGCGAGGTAAGAGGGGGCACCTGATTCGAAGGGCTAATCGTGAGAACGCTTCAGTTCACTTCAAGCCCCGGCTGCCATCCCACGCTCCCCCAGGAATACCCATCAGAGGCCGGGACTCACAGCCCCGGACCGTTCTCAGCTGTCATTCCCCCGTCCCCACAACCAGATGGAGCTTCGCTTTCTTCTCAATAGACAGGGAAAGCATACGGGGGGCAGAGGGAAGGGGGAGGCGAGAGCGGAGGAGGGCTGCGGGCAGAGGGAAGGGGGGGCAAGCGGAGCCGAGCAACTCCAGAAAGAGCCGAAGTATGGCGGGGGGGATACTGGGGGCAACAACACGAGGACAAAGAGCAGAAGTTACCTGCTGATAGTTACATGCAGCACAGGAACAGACCAGAAACATGCTTTCGTTCTGGGACACAGGATCCAACACCACCATGTTTCTCCAAGGCGAGGCAGAAATGCCTCGGAGAAACACAGCCTCATTTTGGGATTCAGGGTGTGTTTTTCGTTCTCTCCTCTTCCCATTGGCTGAAAGCTAAAATTCCAGCCAATGGGAAGAGGAGAGAAAGAAAAGAGAAAGAAAGTTAAAAACAACCCCGAAACCCAAAAAGACAGGGCTTGAACGGAATGACGCCCCTCTCCTCCAATGGCTGGCCTCCGTTTAGGAAGTCAGCCAATGGAGAAGAGGGGCGGGTTCAACCCCCCCCACACTGTAAACACAAGATCTCTCCCTGTGACTGCGCAAGCGCAGCCTACGCAGGTCTCGACCTAAAAAGGGATGGACGGTAACTACATGTTCCATTTATATCAGGTGACAGGATGTTGGTGTAATGTTAGAGAAGGAATGGGAAATGTTATTTTTTCTACTTGGGATTTTTCTGGTGGGAAGAGCATTCTCTCATGGTAATGACGAGGAGTTCAGACAAGGCGGTAATAACATTCTGCAAACATAATAAGGCAAAGTATGGTGACCAAAGATGCCCAAACAGCATGGTGGCAAAAAACAAACTGGAGCTCTAACAACTCGAAGAGTCGCTGCCAGGGTGCACCCCGCCCCTAAAACAAATTCTACAACACCAAACTCCTGTTCATAGAGTAGCAAAACAAGGACAAAAAATAATAAAGAGAAATCTAGTGTTTCATTGAAGGATTATCAATCACGCAATTGCCACACTGAAAAGGATTCTACTTTTTCTAATGAGCACGACACCACATTCATACTAACATCAAAACATTATACCACAAACACCTTAACCTCAATGCTTGTGACAATCCAAATTTCCAAGTAATGCTTTATGTCTGCTACCTACCATTCAGATTTGCATATGGCTGGGTCCAAACTGGGGTGGCGTAGTGGGAAAAAGAACGATGGATTTAACCCTGAGCTTTTGACTGGGGGAGAATGTTTCCATTGTCAGCATTTCGTCCATCATTTGTTTGCTGTAACACTTTTCGCCCCAAATGGGATGGGTATGCCCAGACGTGGGTCCCTTGCTCAGTGTGCCACTGGATTCAAGCTAGCCTGTCTGAAGAAAGGTGACATACCCTGAAACCGGTCCCAGGATGCTTGTTTCCGGTCCACAGAGGACCTGGCCTGGCAGTTCAGTCTGGACTGTTCCCATGAGGCACAGGGTCAAGACTGATTTGCATTTGGCTGGGTCCAAACTGGGGTGGCGTAGTGGGCAAAAGAACGATGGATTTAACCCAGATCTTTTGACTGGGGGAGAATGTTTGCATTGTTTGCAATCCGTCCATCATTTGTTTGCTGTAACACCTACTAGTCCGAAACAGAAGAACTCTTCATAATTTCAACTGAATGGCCTGACTTGGGACAAGCAATCAAATTATATTGGCTGGACAAGGTATCACGGAAATTAAACTTGACTCAAACTGCTCTCATTCAGCAATGATGATGCTTTGTATCTGTATATGTGAAAGCTCCAACGTAGCTGTACTGTGAAAAGCTTAATTATTAAAAACATAACTAAACAACATTCTGTTATGTTAAAATGTGTTTACATGGCGTGTGTTCCTTCATCTGTATGCCCCTGCAACTGTAACAGGTCTAGTAATGTCCCACCAGGATTTATCAGATTTCAGAGACTATTTGGTATGCCTTTCAAACAGTAACGTCAATTGTACTCTGCTGTTTGTAATACTTGATTGATGGATTATGAAGTTTAATGATGCAGCCAGATATCTTGCCAAAGCATTTAGATACAATCAAGGTCAGTGGTTCTCAACCTGTGGTCAATTTATCCCATGGGGTCTGTGAGGCCTTAGTGGGTCGGTGTTGAGAATGTAATTGCATTATGTCGTTGTTTAATGCACAGTTATTTTCCCTTTCTATTGTAGCGCGTCACATAGCGTCATGTCCGAACATTACTTACTTATGTGACGTCATTAGGTTCGAGAAGAAAACACTGTTAGCCTCTTTGCGGAGCGCACATAGTTTTACTAGCTCCCCGTGGGCCCTTGGTATTTAGTAATTAAATACATTTCCAATTCAACTTGTGTCATCGTGATCTTCCCCACTACAATTCCCGACGAGGGTCAAGGACGACGAGGGCTCATGAGCGGACATATAATTTACTGAAGCAAAACAGCATTGGGTGATGAACGTGCTGAGGAGACGCCGGCAATTGACAGACAAGGAAAGTTATAAGTAAGTGGGGAAAAAAACTTGCCGAAGCACTGCTTGAGGAAGGCTTAGCCGCGCTGAAGGAATACAGTCAGCTGCTATGCGTGAGGCATGCTGGGAAGGCAAAGGCACGGATTCTGATTTGCCATTGGTGCATGTACAGGCAGCCATATTGTGAGAATTAACACGCTCTGAAAAGAAACAGCGTGAGGAAAGCGACAGACATTAAGCAAGCTGACAGGAAGCGGCGCACTGGAAATTGATCAAAAACACAGGTGCAAGCATAACGCTAAGCATAGAAAAAAGAATAAAGAAGAAATAAAGTTTAAATACAGCACTGAGTTTTTTTTGTGGAAGTGTAAGCAGTGCAGAAAACTGTTAAATAAAATACACCAGCACATGGGAAATAGTATGCTATAAGAAACAAAGCATATAAGAAGGGATATAACAAAATCAAATTTTAAACATCAAGAATTGTGGTGCATCAATAACAAAAGTTGATAAGAATATGGCACAAAGCACTAATATACATGTGCCACCACTTTTCCTTGAAGAACCAGGAAAACATGTCATGAAATGGAAAAGTTGGTGGAGGGCTTTTGAAAATTATATTCTATCTATTGATGGGAAAGTTTATGATGCTGAAAAGGAAAAAAGCACTTTTATTTGGTTTATTGGGAAAAGCTGGACAAGATTTATTTGATAGCTTGCCGGAGTATTAAAGCCCACCAGGGGTTTTCATACCATTGAATGAGTACGAAGAGGCAATAAAAAGACTTGAGAAACAATTTGCGGAAGAAAGCACTATAATGGTAGGAAGGCACAAATTTGTTTTGAGAAAGCAAGAAGAAGGAGAAACAGTGGAAGAAATAACCGATACTTACATCAGGGATCAAGTAGTATTTTATTGTTACTCTAAAAAGGTGCAAGAAAGATTACTAGCCTGTAGGAATCCAACGCTGCAGGAGGTAGTGGATATTGGTAAAGGAATAGAGAGGTCACTAATATCAACGAAAGAATTGTCTTGCACAAGTAGTAATGCAAACGTATTTTATTTACAGGAGAAAAGGAAATGAGAAAGTAAAGGTTGCGAGAAAAATTGGAATGACAAAAAGGTAGGAGCAAGAAATTTTAACTATTTCAGGTGTGGATCACAAGAGCATTTGGCTGACTGTAAAACATGCCCAGCTCTAGGTAAGAAATGTTTAAAGTGTAAAAGATTTGGCCACTACACCACCTTATGCAAAACAAAGAGTGTCAGGAAATGTAAAAATAAATGCTGTTGGTGACTTCGATGAAGAGATATGCACCAATACAGTATTATATGTGGAAATGGTGGATGGAAAAAAAAAAGGTCCTGCAGGAGAAGTAAAAATGGGAGACGTTGAATTACAGTTCACAGCTGACTCAGGATCTCCAATAACATTTACTTCTGACAAACTTTTTGATGAGAGATGCAGAATGTGGAACTAAATTAAACCGATATCAACCCAAAGGCTTTTGGGGAACAAGCTATAGACATGGTTGGTTATTTTCATGACACAGTTACATTCAAAGGGAGTGTGATAAACACGAAAATCTACGTTGCAAGAAGAGGTAGAATACTAGTTGGATGGAAAGATCTAGCGATGCTAGGAGTAATTTTGCAACCAGGTGCAAAAGATCCCATAATACTAAAAGAGTATTTAATTAACAGTATATGTATGGAGGAAAATAACAAGTGTAGAGAAAACATTGGAAAAGTATAAAGAAGTATTTGGAAATGAAATCGGATGTGTTTAAGGTTTCACGCATGAAATTAAGCTAAAAAAAAGGTGCAGAGCCAGTGAAACAAAGTGAAAAGTGTTCCAGTGTCAATTAAAGGCGATTTGAAAAAAGTGCTTGAAAAATTGAGAAAGGAAGGGGTAATTGAGGAAGCAGATGAGTCAGAATGGGCGTCGGCAATCGTTGTTTCAAAAAAGAAGAAATCAGACGAGATAAGATTGTGTGTGGATCTCAGATCCCTAAATAAAAACATCCTGATAAACTGCCATCCACTTGCAAGAATACAAGAAATTCTACAGTCAGTCACAGGGTCAAAATATTTCACCTTGATAGATTTAAAAGCAGCATATCACCAGGTATGTTTAGCAGAGGAATCCAAAGAGTTGACCACTTTCATAACACCATTTGGGGCCTACAGGTACATCAGATTGCCATTTGGTCTGGCCTCCTCATCTGGTGTTTTTCAGAAATTAATAGACATTTTATTCAGGGAGTTGAAAGGAGTCTAGGCATTCCAGGACGACATCCTTATACATTCAAAAACAGAACATCTAGAAATTCTGGATAAGGTGCTGAGTATACTTAAGTGTATAGGAATGACAGTTTCAAAAGATAAGTGCAAATTCATGGAAAACAAAATAGAATATCTTGGTCATGTCTTAACATCTGAAGGAATAACACCGAAAGACTCTCTGGTGGAAGCCATAAGAAGCTCCTGAACCAAAAGACAAGGAGACTTTAAAATCATTCCTAGGTCTCAGTGAGTATTATTCAAAATTCATACTGGGATATGCAAACAAGGTAGAGCCTTTAAGGAAATTACTGAGAAAGAATGTAAGTTACTAATGGGCAGATGAACAAGCACAGGCTTTTGCAACAGAAAAAAAGAGAAATTGCTGAAGCACCTGCGTTGAAGCCGTATGATCCAGAACTGGAAAATGTAATCACGGTGGATGCCAGTGCCAAAGGAATAGGTGCAGTGTTCTGCCAACTTCAGGGCAAGGATAAAAATACTATTGCATTCATATCCAGGAGATTAAATGACACAGAGAAAAACTATAGCACTATTGATTGGGAGACACTTGTGTGTGTTTGGGCAGTGCAGAAACTAAAAGGGGGAAAAATTTCACGATAGTTACAGATCAAAAACCATTGGTTTACATGATGGATGGTGAAGGGAGAGGTAATGGCAAGGCTAGCTCCAGGTTAACAAGACTGCTCTCCAAACTTCAAGAATATACCTTTAGCATCCGGCACATAAAAGGTGGTAAGAACTGCAGAGCAGACTGTTTATCTCGCCTGCCCATAAGTAATCACCATGAGGTCTCACTAGAAGACACTGAGTGTGTAGTAGCTTGGATTGATGCCACTGCAATGTGTAGTGGATCCATAGTGGAAGAAGAATGGTTAAAAGGTCAGGAGAATGACAGAATAATGGGGAAAGTAATTAACTATACAAGAACAAAATGGCCTTCCATAACAAATCTAGAAAAAGAATTGAAAAACTACCAACAGACAGACAACGAACTGACCATAGAAAGTGGATTTTTGAAAAGGGGTGATTTATACCGCCTGAAGGATTGAGAAAGAAAATAATAGGATTAGCTCACAAAGGACATCCAGGTAGCAGTGCAACTAGGAACATTCTGAGAATGCACTACTGGTGGCCAGGAATGGACGGTGATGTAAAAAATTATATTGACCGTTGTGAACAATGCTTAAAAGCAGGTAAGCATTGGAAAATTAGTAAAGGGGAACTTCAAATGGTAGAGATCCCAAATGGACCATGGACAAAGATTGCAATAGACTTTGCGGGTCCATTTAATGTATTACAGGAGGATTGCAAATACATGATTGTACTGTGATTATTTTTCTAAATGGGTACATTATAAGTTTGTAAACACAGTGACAACCAGTGTAGTGATAAAGTTTTTGGGAAAATTGATTGCTATGGAAGGTGAACCAAAAATTATTGTCTCTGACAACAGTACCCAATTGGTGTCCAAACAAATGTCTGAATTTTTAGAACATGCAGGGATCAAACAAGAAAAGACACCTCTGTATAGCCCCAAATGTTATGGGCAGGTGGAGAGAATTAACAAATTTATAAAAGAGGGTATTCAGTTGGCAGTTGCTTCAAAATTGAATGTAAAAGAGTTCCTGAGTGAGAAAATAAACACATACAACAACACCTAACGAGACAACTAAACACACTCCATTTTTCCTAATGAGGGGGAGGAAGTGTAACAGTGTACTTACCCCTAAATTCAATAAGTGGTACAAAGATGAGGTCACTCAAGAAGTGGTAAGTGATGAGGCTCTCGGGGTTAAAGAGCACATTGTGGGAAAACAGGAGAAGACTAAGATATTCTGATGTGTCCAACAAAGTAAAAGAAATAGAACATGGTGATTGGATACTGGTTAAGAAACCTTTTAAAGTAGCCAAGGGAGAATCTGTGTTTAGCGACCCAGTAGAGTGTGTAGAGCATCCAGGGGAGCTGTATGCATTGAGGGTAAAGGTTGTCGAAGCAAAGATGATGTAATCAAATTAAAAAAAGGTCAAGAAAAGATTATGAGAGGGAAGAATGAACATGAGGGTGGCCTTGATGACAGCATACTGGAATGGCAAAATATATCAGAGAACCAAAGTTACCCTGACTTAGAAGATAGTTTAACCAGGACTATGGAGAGAGATGTGAGATCTAAGGAAGGTGACGTGGAGCATACTATTGTAGCGACTGATCGTAATGTTAGTACTCCGATTAGGCCTACCGAGGGGGAAGAATACATGAGTAGTCAATGTGTTGACACCAGTAATTCCAACTAATTGTATGCTCAATCCAGGTCAGGGAGAGAAATCAGGATGCCCAAACGATATGATGATTACGTGGTTAAATAATGTGCTTCTTTTACATGTGTTTCATCTTTTGTTTTTCACTGGTGAAAAGGGAGATGTTGAGAATGTAATTGCATTATGTTGTTGTTTCATGCACAGTATGTTTCCCTTTCTATTGTAGAGTGTCACATAGCGTCATGTCCAAATGTTCGGACATTACTTATGTGACGTCACTAGGTTCGAGAAGAAAACGCTGTTAGCCTCTTTGCAGAGCGCACGTAGTTTTACTAGCTCCCTCTGGGCCCTTGTTATTTAGTAAATAAACATATTTCCAATTCAACTTGTGTCATCGTGATCTTCCCCACTACAGTCAGCGACTTACCAAATCAAATATTATAATAAACACATTCAGATTAATATAGTAAACACATATAAAAGTAAAATTGAAAACGTTTCTATATTCTTTTGTGAATTAAACAGTTTTCCTATTTCTGAGCAGGTTTGGTATACACTCGTTTTTTAGGGCTCGCTGCGAAAAGCACGCGAAAGCTCGCCCTCGCAGAGAGAACTATAGCTGTCAGCTCAGCCGACAACGAGTGGAAAGTGGATAGAAGTCCTGGCCGCGCGCAGCGTTTTCCCATAGGATAACGTTTGGCGCGTGCACTTTTGCATTACACAGCATGGCAGATAAAACGGGATCGCGACGCGCACCTCGTGGAATGCAGGGGAAGTCTGCAGAGGGGCACGCGGCGCTGTTAAACAGGCAGCGTTGGCTAAAGGTGGAGTTCTGTCCCAGCCGCTAACCGCCTTCGGGCTCCTGTCAGCAGGATGTTAGCAGCATGCACCCGGGTTACCATAGTTGCTGGTGTAGTGGCCCATTTAATGCAGTTTTCCTGAGTGATTGCATGAAGCGGACATTATTATAAGTTATTATTCTCTGCTGCACCTTGTTGAGCCGTTACACACTGAACAAAACACGGGGGATGTGTTTGTGTAAACATCAGTGGAACTGCTAACAACTTGTAGCAGTTTCTAGACAGAAAATTTTGAGAATGTATGTTATGTGGATCGCACGTGCGCGGAGGATCGTCTAAACTTGGTGACTTTGTTTTTCCATGTGCAAATACATGCTATCGGATCAATGGCGTCAGATAAATAGCTAAAATTAGCCGCCATTATGCGCGGCAGCCAGCTCTCTGCGGCGTGGAGATGATATTTGAGTAAGTGGCCATCGATCAGCTAATGCCTGCCTCGCGCAAGTGCGCAAGGGGCTGTGGCTTTAAGTAATCACTGGCTGCCTGTGCCAGCAGCAGCAGAGGCTGCATTGCCTGCCTCTGCCGGGAGGGAGGGAAGGGCTCTCCCTACAAGGAGTATGGTAACCTGCAGCGCTAGCGCGGATGAGATGGGGCTCCCAGAGGCGCTCGTGTGAATATGGCCAGAGCCAGCCCGGGCCCCGCCGCTGCCTCCACCTGTGCACCCCGGGGGTCACTGGAGCCTGAAAATGGGCTGCTCCAGCAGCAAGATGTGCCTAAAGTCCCCGTGTGCGGCGACCAAGGTAACGAGGGAGAGTCTGGAGTCCGGCCACTTGCTGCAGTTAGGTGCATGGTTCACATCTGGCAGCTCCTGCCTCCGGAGTCTGCAACTTCGCACACGCTGCAATGTTGTGGGATCAGTGCACAGCCCCGGCATCTGGAAGGATCTGGTGTGTGACACTGCACCGAAGCGCGCCCGGCTCCTACTCAGACGTGTGCTCTGCTGACTGGACGCGTGGACAGCCTTTAGCTGCGGACTTGCACGTGTCTTATTTGTGGCGTCTGCTTGTGTTCTGCGTGTGACAGTTAGCAGGTCAGAGAGGTGGCAAACTTGCCGGTCTCTCTTGCTAGGATGAAGGCAACAAATGGGTTACATCGGGCTGAGCACTGGCTACAGGGGTCCGGGGGAATCCTCTACAGCGGGGCTGCTGCCTTTATACTCCCTGTATCCCCGGCATAGGTGCACGTTTAGGTTAACCTGTGGAGAGGTTAATGTTTCTTGTCGGATCTTGAGCAAACATTGCATGTTGCTGGCACCTGTATAGCGCCCAGAATGCGGGGCGTAGTAAGGGTGGCATCGACCCTCATGCAAGGAAATAAACTACCCCCTTGCCACTGTGTAGTAATAAAGTGCAGCCATACTTTTGGTCCCGAGGACCCCTCACATTCCTTGGCCCCCGTGCATTATTGATAGGCACGTCCCTGACGTACAGCGCCTAGACCGCCCTTGGTGCGGCCTTGTTTAGACGTGTGTATGTCTGTGAAAATTGGTCATACATTCACACAAATGTGTGGGAGCTACCCACACATGTGGGTATTTACAATATTAACAGCATCACTGAGCCCCACCACAGCACCACTGAGCCCCACCACAGCACCACTCACTCAGGGGCACCACAACATCACTATGCTCTACCACAGCATCACTTGTCGCTACCACAACATCACTCAGTGCCACCACAGCATCAATCTGTACAACCATTCAACAACTGGTTCAAATATGTTCTCTCAATATTTAAGCTTTATTACAAATGTCAAAAAAAGATGTTAATATTTCACTTCTGTTCTTGTATTTTCGTCACAATAAAATACACTGTACATAATCTTCACAAAAGTTATTTACAAAAGTTTAAGCTATTGCTATTATAAATTACAATAACTTTTAAATTTAAAAAAAAATAAAAGCCATTGTTATTTGTAATATCAATACATCAAAGTCACGTAAATACAACACATATTGCATTACAAATGCTATAGGTGTCACATTTGCGAAAGTTAAAACTATTGGCATTGTAAATGACAAAGCTATTAATTTTGCTCTTCAAAACCAACAAATAAATAAAAAAATTGTCATTTACAATACCAATAGCTCTAACTTTCCTAATGCGAGACCTATTGCATTGCAAATGCTTGTTAATATTGTTTTGAAATTAAAATCATAAATTGCTTAGGCCGGAGGTCGCCAACTTCTAATAAAGACTCGGTAGGGGTCCCCTGATTCCAGTAATAATTAAGCGGGGATCCACGGAAGTCAAAAGGTTAAGAACCCGCTGATCTAGGTTATCTGTCTTGCCCATAACATGTAGTATGGGAATGTGATAACTGGACGTAGTAGTGGAGCAGGTGATATTACACATTCTGCTGGCCTATTTGGACCCTTTGGGTTTTTTTTTTGGTTTTTTTTTAAGGGTGAGTGGCAAGTATGTTAAACAGTTAAATAGTTGTTGCTGTTTAAAGCATTAGATCGTGCATAAGCTGTTGTGAGCATGTCATATCTATGCTGGGAGCGTGTAAGGCGTTCAATCCAATGTTGTGGATTTTTGGGCAAAATACCTTTCGTTGGGTAGCCTGTTCCCAATCTTAGCACGGTTTTGCAAACACCACATGATGGTCATATGACAGAAGCATCCTGCAGCTGGAAAAAACTGTCTACTTGGTTAAAACAGAGCCTTGTGTACTCAATTAAAATGCTGGCCAAATAGCTTGCAGCACTGTAATATGATGACGCTGCCAAAAAAAATTGTTGACAGACGTTACCCGCTAAGGCAGATTCGAAATTCAAAACACAAGATTCCTCGCAGAAAGGTAACATTTAGGGTTGTATCAAGCAGTTCATGTCATGCCACCCATGTCGACCTCCGAATCTGGTACATCCATGGAACAGAGCAATGCTATGAGGTAGAGTCCTTATGAAAAGGTAAACACAGACTGTGGAGTTGAGCCAGCACGGGTTGCTTCTAGAAATGGCAACCCTGTGCAGTTTTAAACATGAGCCTAGTGGGAGAATAAAGGAATAACTAACTTTAATACACGAGTAACCCCCTGGACCCGGGTACCCAATTCTGCAAACAATAACATGGAGGAGGTTCGACGGGAAACGCCATCGATTGAACGCGAATAGCCGATGCATGTTCTCAAACATATGCCCAGTATAGCCGACCGACCAAGAAACAACGTGTCCTTGTTTACAATCGAAAGAGAAAAGAGTTTGTTCGCGATGGAGAGCGACAAAGGGGGCGCAACAAGAACAGCGACGTACGTATAGTATGATAAATCACTGCCTGCGCAGGCTCCGTCTGAGCCTGCGAGTACAGCGTCAGACCGTTTGCATTACTCAGATATTTCGAAACTTACATGAATGACAATACCCAACATTGTTAAATTACGTAGTGTGAGCGCAACGAGGACAGAATGCCACCTTCCCGCCCGCGCCGGGGTATGCGGATCTAACGTCCATCATCGCACGTTCCCTTTTCACGCGAAGCATGTTTCTCTTCTTATTCCACGAGGTTTCTACTACTCACTAACTCGGGTCATGCAAAACACCCAGCATGATATACTCATTGTCGTTGATAACTAACACAGCCCAGACTCCCAAAATAGGCAGATATTGAACCTCCCTCCACGCCCTCGGCATACACATGAACGAACGCCTGTTGCACACGTGCCTCCGCGAAACAGACGCTGCTGCTGTACCTCGGATGCCCGGGCTCTCCTCTTTTGCCCTGATACCGCGAATCTTCACAGGCTTTCCGCTCAAACTGGCCAGCACGATCCTTTGACGGAAGAAGTTGCAGCCTTCATAGCAGAGACAGTGCGCGGCGGCCATGGCAAGGAGGAACTGCTTCTGGCCTCAACGGGCTCCACTCCAGCTGCTGCAGACCTCAAAAGCGCGCCCACGTGTTGCCTCGGCTTCCAGGCTGGGAGCTGGAGCGCTGAGGTCAGGTATAACTCAACGAGGAGTGGCGAAATAAAAGATGACTCGCCCGCGGCGTACGGTATGGCTGCCATTTTGAAATGTCACGGTGTCCGTTTTAGCAAAGCGATAGGTCGCCAAAGCAACCGAAAAACGGAATGGATGAAGTATCAATTAACAATGTTGCTCGCTTTTCTAAACACATTGGGAAACATGACATTTATAATTCAATGTCCGGAATAACTATTAAATTATTCCATTAAAAACGTGTAACTTAATTGAAACCATAGAACCCCCTATTTGGTGTACAGAAGACTACTTCTAAACCTCAGTTGAGGTGAAGTCATCCATAGAAAGTCGTAAATAATATGTGCGTCAGCGCAGCCTCGGTAATGGCTTCGCCGATGTCCGTGCACCAGAGAAGGCGCGCAGCCATGTTGGAACAGGAATGCGTACTGCCCAGCAGTCCACTTATGTCAGGGGCACTGTGTTATTAACAAGCATTGGCAAAGCTAATAGGGAAACCTATTGGCTTTGTGAGTTGTTTTTTTACATGTTGTACAACAGCAGAGTTACTGTGCAACATGACCTTGCTGTAAATGTAAAACATAGCTAAAAGTAAAACTGTTGTGAAGCGCCAAATAATTTCGAGAAATGCATGTCGCAAATACCGGCTTTCGTAATTCTGAAGGGATACTACTGTACCGCCATACCGTTAACTATGTGATTTTGTGTGCAACGTTAAATAAACGTCTCCTAAATTCACTTTATTCCCAAGTATAACGCACAATGGTATTTATTTTACCTTCCAACGTTCATTGCTAAGATTATTGCAGGTTAGAAAATAACAGAGCTCCATTTTCGGGGTCAGTTTTATTTCCATTACGTTATTAAAGCATAAATGCCTCCTGTGAATACCACACGGGCAGAACTGTAACAAAACAATGCAAGACAATTGCCTGGTGGAATTTGTTTCTAGCGTTGCTTATCCTTCTACATATATACTTCATAGCAGATTCCATTTAAAGTCTGCACTGTGACCAGACGTTATATCTGTTCACATATTCATTTAGATTTGTAAGCCTATTTAGCGGGAGATTGAACATAAACGATGGTTTTTGCTGGATGTTCAGAAAAATATGATCGTGTTCATTAAGAGGCCTATTCGATTATGTGTTTTCAAAAGGGGTCTTTATTACTAGCACTGGCAATCCGAAAGGATTTATTTAATGAAAGTGGCAAAGAGAAAGTCGGAACGTAACCACAAAGTATTTACATATAAAGGTCTGGCACGTCCATAGGAAGCGGATTTCAGAGTATCCCCAATTATTAACTAAATTGTCATGTTCCACTATACAAAGACGGGTCAATCTGTCAGGCCAGACGGCTGTCAGCAAATCTAATGCCAATAATGTAGATTTTCTTAATAGATTATGACGGAAAGTCTTAATTTTATTAAAGACATGGATGCGAGTATTATGCTTTCTTTCTTGCATTTATTACAAAAGCAGCAAGATAAGTGCTAAAACTACAGTTCCCAGAGGGCTAAGCAAACCGCTGGCCAATGGGAACGAACAGTATCACAAAAAACACAACCAATAGTAACGAAGCCAAGGCAATAGCGTCACAACTGACTGCAAACAGTCCTCTTTTCGCATGCGAGCAGTTCAGAAAGAGTCTTTAAACAGAGAAACAACGGAAAAAATAATAGAAAACGCCAAAGTCCAGGAAAAAACATGTTGACCAAAGTCCAACCAAGTTGATCCAATCTCAGGAATCACGGTGTTAGAAGTAGAGCTGGAAGAGGGAACAACCCCAAAAGACGAAGAGTCCTCCTGACGAAGACAACTCCTATCACGAAGATGCGGGAGGCAACCCTGGGGTCGCTGTAGGGGAGGGAAAAAGACACATGTTAGAATTGTAGAGGTGGGATAATACTCGCCTCTGTGTCTTTAATAAAAATTAAGACTTTCCATCATAATCTATTAGGAAAATCTACATTTTATGGCAAGACCGGAGGCTCCTATTATGCTTGTTTAAAGCATATCAACCACCAAAGAAGCCGCAGTAACAACAGGTTTGCAATAAAACATTCGGAAAACATTGTCATCAGACCAATCTGCAGATCTCAGAATGTCCTCCAAACGAGAGCCTGCTCAAAAAGCTTTGGAGGTAATGGATCCCCTGGTGGAATGGGCTCCGAAAACAGAGATGTCAATGCCCGCAAGGGACATGACCCAATGCACCCACCTGGCCAAAGTAGCAAAGGAAACAGGAAGATGGAGCTTACAAAAAGAAATGAGAAGTTGTGAATGAGAGGAGGTTCTGAGATCAAAAGTTCTTTGATCATACACTTTGAGACATTGACCTACACATAATTTAGGATGGGAGGGGAAATAAGGATAAAAAACAGAATTCAAATTAGTCTTTGCCCGTCTAATATTCTGAAACAAACGACCTGTAGGAGAAAACTGACGAGAGGACATTTCCAGTGCTTTAACATCTGAAACACGTTTGATTGAAACAAGACACAGTAACATGGTAACTTTGCTCAATTGTTTGCGGGGGCGCACCAAAAAGAAGTCCAAAGAGAGTATTGCTCGTGTATATAGAAAAGTTCTTTATTTATTTTTATCCGTTCTTTTAAAATACAAATCACCAGGCACTTTACAAAAAAGATCAGCCAACGCGTTTCACTCCCTTCCAGGGAGTTTCTTCAGGGCAAATAAATACTTCTCCAGAAACATAAGGTTGGATCCTTCAAATTCTTGTTCTCAATTAGTATACCTCTTTCCTGCCCATCTAGTAGTTCTTATGTTAGTCTGTTGCTTGGGACCATCCATGCCGCAACAGTGAAATGACCACGTCTACTCGTACAGGTTCACGACGACAGTACCTCTACACACGGTCAGGAAAAGGAAGTGATCCAACTTCCCGGATATTAAAAATTTCCCAACACCGGAAACGTGAAAACTCATGTGGGGAATATTACATTGCCCCTAACAACAGACTAACATAAGAACTACTAGATGGGCAGGAAAAAGGGATACTAATTGAGAACAAGAATTTGAAGGATCCAACCTTATGTTTCTGGAGAAGTATTTATTTGCCCTGAAGAAACTCCCTGGAAGGGAGTGAAACGCGTTGGCTGATCTTTTTTGTAAAGTGCCTGGTGATTTGTATTTTAAAAGAACGGATAAAAATAAATAAAGAACTTTTCTATATACACGAGCAATACTCTCTTTGGACTTCTTTTTGGTGCGCCCCGCAAACAATTGAGCAAAGTATCCATCTGATCTGGAAAGCACAGCAACGTCAAACAGCAGCTGACGTTGGGGTTGGCAGCACAAAGCTTTAAAGACTTACTCTGGAACTGGATTTTAGGTGCGGCGCCGTAGGGTCCGCTGCTGCATTCTTTGTGATATTCATATACAGTAACATGGTAAGCTTACCAGACAACATTTTTAGAGAAAGAGCAAAATTGTCTGGCCAATCAAAAAACTACTTAAGAACAACATTAACATCTCATAAATTTGAATACTTAGCCAACGGAGGTTTGGAAAACCATATTCCTCGCAGAAGGCGGCAGATCAAAGGGTGAACGCCAATCGGCTTGCCGTCAATCGGGGTATGATTAAGGGAAATGGCAGATCTATGCAAATTAACCGTTCTGTAGGACTTACCTGCGCTGGCTTGAGAAGCCAGGAAGTTGACCACAAAATTCAGAGGGGCTGAAAAGGGATCGATATGTCTTTCCAGACACCAGCTTGCCCATAAAGACCAAGCAGACCTGTACGCTCTGGAGGTTCCAGGGGCCCAGGCTTTGCTGATAAAGAGAGAAGTCTCTTGCGAAATGAAGAGGTCAGGAGGGACAGACTGGAGACGTTCCATGCTGACAGAACCAGAGAATTGTCCAGGATGAGACTGTGAGGATGTCCTAAGGAGTTCAGAAGTAAGTCTTTGCGGGCAGGGAGGAGAACCTCGAAGTCCACCACCATCTCCAGAAGGGAAGGAAACCAAATTATTTGAGATTGCCAGAATGGAACCACAATGACCAAGGAAGTCGACTGGTGTGTACTTGGGAAAGCACTCTGTTGATCATGAGGAAAGGCATAGTTGAGGTGAAGGGACCAATCCTGAAGGAAAGGATCCGTAGCTAGGGCCAAAGGATCCGGGCGCCAACTGAAGAAAAGAGGTAATTGGGTGTTGAGGCGAGAAGCAAAAAGATGGACATGAAAAGGGCCAAATTTTTTAGATAGAGATTGGAAGACGGATGGAAGAAGCTTCTAATCACTGGAGTCCCGAAGATAGCAAGAGTGCCAATCTGCTACTGAATTGAGGTCTCCCGGAAGATACTCTTCTGTCAGCGATAGTTTGTTTGACAGGCAATACTCCCAAAGGCTCTTTGCTAACTCTGCTAGGGGCTTGGATTTGTTGCCCCCTAGATGGTTGATGTAACGAACCGCAGACACATTGTCTATACGAAGAAAAATGGAACATCAAACTCTGTTCTTTGTGAGGTTTTGGATTGCAAAGGAGCCTGCAATCCTCTCCAAACAATTGATGTGCAATCTCAACTCCTCGCGAGACCATGTACTGCCAGTCGATATTGGTCCACAACGGGTGCCCCAACCCGACAGGCTTGCATCTGATTCTAACACAAGATCTGGGGCTGAAGTGAATATAGTTCACCCGTTCCAAGCATCTAAATGGTCGATCCATCACTGAAATTCGATGCGAGACTCCAGAACCAAAGCGATAAGGTCGGCATTGGCTAACCATTGATGAAGATGTCTGATTTTTAGACATTGAAGGGCACGATAATGGAGGGGACCTGGAAAAATAGCTTGAATGAAAGCAAAGAGCAGGCCGACTATTCTTGCAAGAAATCGGAGAGATATAAGAGAGGCTCGATGGACATGAGAGATTTCTGACTTGATGGTCGAGACTTTTGACTGTGGAAGTAGGAGAGATGCCGTGGAAGAGTCCACGAGAAAGCCTAAGAAATCTATGTGTTGTGAAGGAAGGAGCATAGACTTTTCGTGATTGAGAAGGAAACCAAGATCTACAAGAAGAGACTGAGTGGTGTTCAGATCGAACAGAAGAAGCTGTTTGTCTGTGTTCATGATCAAGATGTTGTCTAAGTATATTATTAGCCTGATCCTAAGGGATCGCAGGTAGGACACTACTGGCTTTATGACCTTTGTAAAGCACCATGGTGCTGAAGACAGGCCGAAAGGAAGAGAACAGAAACAATAGGTTACGCCTAACCATTGGAATTGAAGAAACTTGGTATGAGAAGGGTGAATCGGAATGGTGAGATATGCGTCTTGTAAATCTAGCCGGACCATCCAATCGTTTGGTCGCAGGGTATCTCGTAAGTGAACCATGGTCTCCATTTTGAAGTGGCGATACACCACAAATTGATTGAATCATTTTAGATTTATAACTGGACGCATCTTTTTCTTCTTTTTCTGGACCAGGAAAATAGAACTGAAAACCCCTGTTGGATCTAGGGGGGCTATTTGAATGGCCTGTTTTTGGGGAAGGCATCGGACCTCCAGAGAAATGAGAAGAGACATTTTCTTTGAAAACACAAGAGGAGGAAGGAACACAGTTTGGAAAGATGGCGCATAGTGCTCTATAAGATAACCTTGGACTGTGTTTAGGACCCAAGGATCTGCGCTGAGAGTGCACGATTTCTGCAAAAAAAGTTTTAGACGACCCCCAACCGGAGGAGGAGGTGAAAGCCCTACCTTGCTGGTTGTTGGTTGTTGTTGCTGAAATTCTTCTGACCTCGACCTCTGAACCCACAACTTCTTTGTGGGTAGAATTGAGGCTTGTATTCTTGGAAACCGGAGTTGAAGGAACCCCTGGAGCCTTGGTTGGGATAGGAGTGGCCGGAAGAGCGACTCCTGCCTCTGCTGGCCCGCCCAAAAACCCTAGGGGAAGAAACTTTTTTGATTGACTTTTGCGCCTTATCCAGGGAGGCGAAAGTAGTAACGAAGCTGCTGAGATCTTTAACAAGAGAATCTCCAAAAAGGAGACCATCGCCTTAATACCTGGGTCCTGTGGAGCTAGATTAGCCAATTTGGGGTAAAGTTTGCTAAGAAGCCCCTTGCGGCGTTCATGTGTAATCGTGGCATTGGCATTCCCTAAAAGACAAAAGGCTCGTTGGACCTACAACAAGATATCACACAAATCAGTTCCTTCCAAACTAGCAGATTCCGCTAAATCGAAAATGCGAGCCAAGGGGCCCACCACATCAAGAAGTTTATCCTGGCAGGTGGACCAGGCTTTGTCTACCCCTTTACGAGGATCTTTGCCAAACTTTGAGAAAAAAATGAGTAAAGGTTGGTCAATGGAAGGGACAACGGTAACCTTCGCAGGTAAGGAAAGTTTAGGTCACTCAGACTTCAGCTTAAATCTAGCGGAATGATCCAAGGGAAGTCTAAGTCTGGCGGAAATGTAGTCACCAACGTGAGAGGCCAGAAACCACTCATTGGAATTAGGGTGGCGGATGGAAGAAGGGTCATACATAGGAACCCCTACAGAGTTCAAGACAGGTTCAAAAGTAAAGGAATCAGACTTGAATTTTTTAGAAGGAGGGGAAGGAGGATCGGATACATCAAAAAGGTCAAATAAGTCATCTGCATCACCCATATCATCGTCTGTGTCCATAATGGTGGAAATGACCAACTTTTTGGGAACCTCAACATGCTTCGATTTACCTTTGCGTTTCCCATCTGAACTTAACAACCCCTCCTTAGAAGGAGGCCTGGGAGGCACATAGTCCTCAGTCAAGTGAGAGAAAACCTCGCTATTCAAGCGTGACACAGTATTAGGAACAGATACAGAAGCAGAGGGAACCACCTTTCTTTTTCTACTATCCCCTGCAGACTGGACCAATGCTTTGGACAACAGACTAAGCATAGACTTCTCCATGCCCTTTGAAAAACGTTTCATAGACGTTTCCACCGCAGTCTCAACAGAATTGTTAATAAATTTATTCAAATCATCCTTGAAGGCTTCACCTTCCTCATGCTGCCGGTCAGAACTGGGGGAACTGTCAAGCTCCATAGCAACTGAGAAGGATATAAAAGAGGGCAGGCAAGGGTTAAAATATTTAGAAGGAACGAGAGGGGAGGGAGGAACACAACCGGGCCACTCCCCTCAGGGCCATGAGGAAAATGCGGGCTAACGGATGCTCCGGTAAGCAGGGGCTGAAGGAAGGAGACGCGCGCAATCCGTGAAGGAGAAGGAGGAAGGAAACCTTCTACCGCGCAATGGTTGAAACCAAACGCGGGCGGGGGAAAAAACAGAGCGGGACAGAGGGCAAAGTGGCAAAAGACGCTGGCAATGAAGCGGTAAGCAATGCGTACACTGTACAAATAATTACGTGCAAATACCACAAGAAATAAAACAATTACGCTTAATAAAACAACAATATATGAAGAGCAACGAGGATAAGTCACTTATCTGAATGCGAGCAGCAAGAAAAGAGGACTGTTCGCGGTCAGTTGTGACGTTATTCCCTTGGCTTCGTTACCATTGGTTATGTTTTTTGTGATACTGTTCATTGCCATTGGCCAGCGGTTTGCTTGGCCCTCTGGGAACTGTAGTTTTAGCACTTATCTTGCTGCTGTTGTCATAAATGCAAGAAAGAAAGCATAATAGGAGCCTCCGGTCTTGCCATAAAATTGAGCCACATCAGCGAACAATTTTTAGAGTCCTTTGAAGGGATGAAAGCAGAAAGACTAATAGCCTGAACATTGCAATAATAAATTCAACAAGGCATACTATCCACTCTCCAGATGGGCCTGAAAATGCTAGATTCCCCAAACAATAGTAGTACATTTTTCAGTAGTAGAACTCTGAATTTAGGATTAAGTACACTGACAGCAGATTTGGCAGACTGTACCACACACTATATCCCTGAGGGTGATTTTCAATTTAGTGATGCTCTAAAATGTAGCAATTTAATGCACCATTATTTAACTTCAAAACACAGGAGCATATTCGGAGGAAAGCGTAAATGCCTCCTGCGAATAACAACAAGCAACGAACAGGAAAGGGGCATGCAGCTACAGGAGTGAGATGGTGGGAGTGGCAAGCAAGCAGGGGAGGGGCATGCAGCTACAGGAGTGAGGTGGTAGGAGGGACGAGCAAGCAGGGCAGGGACATGCAGCGATGGGAGTGAGGTGGTGGGAGGGGCAGGCCAGCAACGAAATGGGAAAGAGCATGTATCAGTGGGAGTGAGATGGTGGGAAGGACGAGCAAGCAATAAAGTGTGTGGGCAGTGGAAGGACACTGGCTTCCGGAAACAGTACTTGGTCCAAGCTCCACAGCGAGGACAAAGACGTGAAGCCGAGCAGGAAGCTGGAGGCAGGAGGAGGCGCTGACCTACAGGAAGAAAGGAAATGAGCCTGACGTGGGAGTCAACCAATGTTAAGTAAAGGTAAGTAATGTGGGCTTCAAGCCTCTTTTAAGATTTTATTTGTCCGTTGCAAGAGATTTCACAAGCACCGCACAAGCGCCGTGCAGATGAAACCTAAAAACACATTCCAAGAAGACTTGCTTAAAAGGCAACACCTGCACTTTGTGGGAATTGCTGTTTTTTTCTGATTAAAACACAGGATTAAAGCAGCATTACCTGACTCTTGCTTTCACATCTGCCTTTACAGTTAAAGCTTATATTCCCCAGTATGCTAAGTGCTGTTGGTCATCATTTAGCATATATTGACAGTATTTGCACTTGCAAAGATTGGTGCAAATCTCAAGTCTCAACCGTACCCAAGTGGATGAGCCTGAGCCCTGAAGAGTCACAGGACAACTTCTTGGTGACGAAACACGTGTCGGCTGGTTATTTGTTTCAATTCAGTTGTTGCTTTATTAAAATAACTTTTCAACTGTACACTGGTGTGGACCATTGCCATTGTGATCCAAACGAGACTCTCATACCATTGTCATACCATTATTACACACCCACTACGAGTGCCCGGGACTGTGCCTAAAAATTCAAATCTGTTGAAGCGGCCCTAAATCAATAATCATTTGGTTACAGCATACAAATTAATTAATCCAAGTAAATCAGAAAAAGCAAATATGAAGCCAAGTTATTTAAGGGTAATTGTAGGCGAATCATAAAAGATTCGGTTCCCCTGAAAGGAAGCTCCATAATACTAAGCTAAGGTTTCAGAAGTGAAGTCGGGGAAGTTTACACAGCAATTGTCAGCATAATAAAGCCTCTGAAACAGTTCCAAATAAAGGTTCCAATAAAGGAAATCAGAAAGGGAGCTGCTCAAGAGATTAACTCTATGAGCTGGAGTTAAAGAAACATGGAATCTCAAGAGGGTAAAAGATCACCCGCCTTCCAAAGTGACAGGAACAGGTCTAGCTACCTAAGTTGGAGAAACAAAATTACACTTGAAATTCAACCCCTAAAAAAGACACTCCTATGGTCCCACATAGAAGGAACTAAGAAGAACTACACATTTTTGGTATCAGCCCTCATCTCATGTCATATGTCACCCGGAATACGGAACGCATCAGCAGCGCAAGGGAACCTCGCAGAGCGCGGACACGAACTACATGTCCCAGCAGAGGCAGCGGGAAAAACGACAACTCCCGTGAGGCTGTGCGCAATCATGCGTGGAACTTAAAATGATGGCGGCAGACAGGGACAGCGTCGGATATTTCGATTCCAGAGCCGGCGATTCCAGTCTCCTTGACGAGGTAGGGATTAGCGTTCCTTTATCGCTTCCTGTCCAGACGGTTGTGGTACGGGTGTTCTGTGTGAGAGCGGCTGCTCTACGTGACCCGATCTGTACCCCTCCTACACTCTGCCTCGTATTTGGTGGGTGCTAGCACTAACCGAGTCTCTGCCATAGCGCTCGTTTCCTTGAGGCTTCCATACCGGGCGCTTGCCCCGTGACAGTGGATTCTTACCTTTCAAGCCGCATTCCTCTTGTCCCTAGAAACCACATACTCTGTACAAGACCCGAGGTTGATACTTGATGCGGAGCTGGGCTCAGCTCTATCCTGTGAAAACAGTGTTCTTCACCAGTGGCAGTGCCTTCAACTGCGCACTTACTGTACCCCACGTTGGCGAGTGCCTGGACAGGCATTCTTGCGGGGGACGGGTTTGACTGTTACTTTATTGCACTCCGGTTTCATAGACTGTTCAATTCGAGTGGCACTGTCGGCCACTTCTTAGCACGGTGCCCTCCGTTGGGGAATGCCAGGACTGGCATTCATGCGGAGGACGGTGCAGTAGTTTGCTTCACAATTTGGGGTGACTTAACCCACTTATTATTTGTTCAAGACTTGGTCAATTGCCGGAGCTCGTCTTTTCTTTAATAAATACATTTAACTAATCTGGGTTGTTCTGTGCTTACTTATTGTCTAGGAACCATAACCCAATCCCGAGGGCAGTTGGGGATTACATCTCATGAGTCATACAATGGAATATTTTCAGCGCTGCGACCTTCATAGATATCGCACAAGGGAGACTTCTTTCCCACTGAGTCGTCTCTCGCATGGTGCTAAGAATCATTGTTCTAAAAACGCACCAGCAGTGTTGGTTGCAAGTCTTTCGACCAATGTAGGTAGCCTTCTCATTTCTAGATGATTTCAAACTACTCCTGCAAAGGGGATTATAGCACCATAAATGTGACCTACAGGTTTGTGACACACTGCACTGAGCTTTTCTATGAAACCCAATTCCCTGGTCACCTATTTTAACTATATGATATACACTGGGGAACACTAACGCTAAACAACAACTCCCAACCTAATTTGAAAGAAGCTTGAACTATGCTTTCCACACACATAATAAACTCTAGGAATAACAGGATAATTTCCTGCAAATATCCACTGAGTCGTCTCACGCATGGTGCTAAGATTCACTGTTCTAAAAACGTACCAGCAGTGTTGGTTGCAAGTCTATCGACCAACGTAGATAGCCTTCTAATTTCTAGATGATTTCAAACTACTCCTGCAGAGGTGATTATAGCACCATAAATGTGACCTACAGGTTTGTGACACACTGCACTTAGATTTTCCATGAAACCCAATTCCCTGGTCATCTATTTTAACTATATTATACAAACTGGGGAACACTAAAGCTAAACAACAACTCCCAACCTAATTTGAAAGTAGCTTGAAATATGCTTTCCACACACATAATAAACTCTAGGAATAACAGGATAATTTCCTGCAAATATCTGATTGGTATATCCTAAAATCTCAAATCCATGCAGGCATTCTCTCCAAACCATCATATGATAATTCCAAAAATTGTATTTTCTTCTAATAAAACATAATTTCACTTGCTGCTGCCAATCCAAAATCAATTTTGGTTGTACTGCAGCTATTTTGTATTGCTCCTTTTACTTTCCCCACACACACATAGATTTGTGTTTTACATTCTTTGTTTGCAATGCACGTTCTTCACTTCTACCTTCCAGATCATCAATGAAATCTTTTTTAACCGTACTCAATTTACTAGTCAAAATATGTCTATGAGCTTGGGCACTATCGAGCTTAACCAAAGATCCAAATAAGTGCCAAACAGTGCCTATATATTTAGCATTAGAATGAGGATTTAAAAATGTTGGTACATGGTTACTTCCGAGAGAACAAAATCATAATTTAATAAATAATAATCAAAATGACCCTGATGATACAAAGGACTAAGAATTATACTACAGGGCAGGATAGGTCATAAGTAAGTGGAATATGATGGTAGGTCATGCCGTTTGCTACAGATGCAGACAGATGGGTACAGACGTAACAATCCTTTGCATGCATTAAGCGAGTACTCATACAAAAGATTGCAAAAGACATTAGTTATGAAATTTTTCTCAGAACTATCTCTATGTAATATTTTCAGTTCAAATCTAGGTTGATCCTCATTTGGTGTAACTTGCTATACAGGTACACTCAGATCTGGTTGATCTAGAAATGGTTGATACTATGACCATTATTGCTCTAAGTTGGATGAGTGAAAGAATCACAATGGTTCCCCTTAAATATGAAAAGAAAAATGCAAAGCTCAAAAATAACATAGAATGAAAAATTCTACTTGTTGCTTCCGCTTGTGCAGATCTGCAAAACTGTTCATAAATTCACAATGAATATCAAGGTCAGTTACTTCAAAGTCAATCCCTTGCCCTGTGTCAATCTTGTTCTAAAATGACACTCCTTCTCTTCTCCAGAAGCCTCGACCCTAAGACTCTTCACAAAGTTCAATATTAATGTTAATTCATCCAGGAATGTCAGTTGACTTCAGATCAGCCAAAAATATAATAATTCAGAATCAGTAAAATTTATTGTGGCACTTTTTATCATGGAGGTTTTTCAAAAACAGTCTGTCCGTTCTCATTTTAGCCTTCTCTTGAATCAACCTCACTTTCAGCAAAGTATATCTACTGAGGAGCTGAGTACCTTCAACTAGGCACACATTTTCTTCTTGATCTTCTGACTACTACCTGATCGCTGTTACTTTGCTCACTTGTCTCTGTCTCTTCATTGATAATGTCCTGGATATGCTCTTCAAGCACAGAAACTATTAGTCTATCACCCTTCTTCGGCCACTTTTTACTTCTTGCCTTGCTATGATAGAACTGCTCCTCCCTTATCCATGTTCAGAGTCTGCACTTACAGTTTCATCCGCTTGGGTCACTGTGGCTACTCTTGACTCATTAACCCCAGGCTTTGTGCTCGAGTTGGCTTTGACAGACTTGTGTGCACTCTTGTTCTCCCTCTGAGCACTCAGATTGCCCTCGAGTTCTTCAAATCAGTGGTGGTTGTCAGCATATCTTCTCCAGCTGGTCTTACTGTCCTGGTATGTGAGGCATGAATCCAGCTCAGAAGGTCTCCACAGTTACCAGCAGTGTTTGTTATCAGAATACCCGGTATGGGCCACACCTTCGGAGATCCAGGCACAATTTCCTCACATGCTTCTCCATCAAAACTCAGTCACCATGACAGAGGTCATGGCACTGTACTTGCCTTGGAAGGTGAGCCGCCAACTCATTCTTGTTGGAGACAAAATGCACCACATCAACCAGGCCTTTGCAGTAGTCAAGAACCATATCATCTGTAATATTTACAAGTGCTGTTTGGAAGTGTCCCTTTTTGATTGGTTTAAATAATCACTACTGAAGGTGCAAGACCCAAGAGCTCAGTGCCTTTTCTTCCTGCATAATTTAGTCAACGCTACACATAATTTGGCCCTCCCTTGCCTCATAATTCCTGTGGCCCTGCTCTTGGTGAATCAGGGAACAACACCCTCCTGGTTCTGTCACACAAGTGAAATCTAGACCAGTGGGATATCACCCTGACAAGTGTGGCCTACTCCTCCGTGCAAAAGGATGAATCAAACACCAATCTCGGTTAGTATACCCTCACAATAGAAGTTAATAACTTGGTTTCTTTTGTGCAGCGGATAGCACTTCACAGCCTGACACTACAAGCCTTAATAATAAAGCTATCATGTAATATATTCAATGTTTATCCCAGGATTATAGACTTACGACGAGTCCAATAACCAAAACGTCAACTCTCGCAGCAAGCACGTTTCTCTTAATAGGCACTAGCGATATACATAAATACAACATGTCAAATCTCACTATAAGACAGAACCCATCTGGATTAAAAATGGACACCACACCGCGAAACAGACAAACTCATCAAAACCAGGCAAACACTGCAATGCTCAAAAACACACAATCAAAGAAACGTAATCCTACTATATTCACACTCCTAGGACACTGCACCTGCTTCAGGAATGCCAGAACACCACAAATCTCCCACATCGAATGATGGAATCTCAGGGATGAGGACTGGGCTGTGGCAGATTCTAACTGTCTCTAGGCCAAATAATCAAATACTCTGTAAGCTTCAATGAGAACCATCCTCAGCTACTATCTGATTTAGCAGGTAAAGATGGTGTGAGAAGTTGGGTTGTTGGTTGAGTGGGGTGTTAACCCTGCTCAAGCAATAGCCACAATTCTTGTCAAGGTGAACCACAGAAGTCACTAAATTAAACTGTGTTTAACCCTCTGGTAGTATGGCACAAAAGCAGTAAGGATTAACTTAGAGGCAATGTGTAAAGTGTTTATGCAGCACACAAACAGTAATAAAGTGACAACACAACACATGAAAAATCCCACACTAATTTAGAAAATAAGCAAAGTAAAAAGGTACATTTTAAGAAATAATTTTCACAAAGTAACAAAAAACCAATCAGTAGAACCCAGAGTTATGAGTTTTTAAAGTTTAAGGTAAATAGTAGCACCTAAAAGATCAAATCTCCTACTGCTGACATCTAGTTGCGGGAGACAGGGTCAAAGTAAAAAAACATAGCTGACCACAATGGAGTGCAAGTCAGATACCAAAAGTGGATTGGGCATGGTTAGCACTTACCTTCGGACTAAGAAGTAATCTGAAGAAAAAGACTCTGAGTCTCCGAGAAGGTTGAAGTTCAGTGGGAAAAAGCTACAGGCGGTCTCCCAGGAGGATGTTTTGGTGTAGGGGAGCCACTGGATGAAGTAGAGGTGAAGAGTTCTACATTTGGACTTTGTCACTTTTTTGGAAGTCAAAAACCTCCAGTGGGACACACCTGGACACTGTAACTGACAAGAGTTCCACGAGGCTTGATACTCCTTTGGCTAAGGACAGCTGAACATGATTTGCTGCTGCAGAGAATAATGTTGCTGGAGCTGCTTCGAAGTCAGGCCAACTGGCAATGCAAATTGGGTAAATAGACGAGCAGGTTGGTCCTGGGCTCCTTTAGGTTCTCAGAGTAGTTTTTAGCCAAAAATTTTGTAAGTCCCAAGTTTTGAGTTTTAGCTATCTGGGCACATTTAACACTACCACAAAGGGTCCAGGACTGGAGAGGCACTACTTGGTGGGTTAAGACTCACTCAGTCTGGGTCCAGGTGTGACTAGAGCAGCAGTCCTTCTGCAAGTCCAGAAAGTTACCTGAAGAGTGAGACTGAAGGTCCTATTTTTGTACCTAATGCCTTCTTTGAAGTAGGGGAAGTTTCAGGAGAATTCCCTTTGAAGTGCTTGAAGTTTCCTATTGCCCCTGCCCTGACTGCATGAAAAAAGCAGTGGTGACAAGTCTTTTGTGTGAAGACTGGGCACAGCCCACTCAGTTGCAAGTGGGGCTGTGCCCAGCCGGGCCATTCCCCCATTCTGACAGTTATGGCCCATTCAGACACATCCAATCCCGCTAGTGTGTGCTGTTTGGGAGGAATAAATAAAGTCCAACTGCCTACTACACCCAGTCATGTGACCAAGGAACAGGCTGCAGACATCAAACAGCAGGAAAATACCAACTTTTGAAAAGTGGCATTTTAAAAATTGTGGCTTAAAATCCGATTTTACCAGTAAATAGGATTTTAAATTGCAATTTCTTAGGCACCAAACATGAAATGTTTCCCTGTTCCCCATCAGCAGTTAGCATTTATTAAATGTAATAAGGCAACCCAATGGTATCCTATAGGAGAGGTAGACCTCACTTACTGATACACAAATGTAGATGTTTTCCCTTAACCGGATCATGCAAAACTTAAAAGTAAATGTCCAACCTTTTAATTACAATGTCCTCAGCCATTTGAGCTACCTTGGGCCTATCTTAGGGGTTATTTATATGTAATAAAACATGAAATAAGGCTTGGCAAGGGGGTTATTTTTCCAAGTTGAATTGGCAACTTAGAACTGCATTCAAGTTGGAATGGCAGACCTGGGGCATGTTTTAAGAGTCTTCTTAAGTGGGTGGAACAATAAGTGCTGCAGGCATTTAATTTACAGGCCCTGCGTATATGGTTTACCACTTTACTAGGGACTTACAAGTAAATTAAATATGCCAATCAGGTATTTGCCATTTTTAGAGAGTAAGCACAAGCACGTCAGCACTGGTTATCAGTAGTAAAGTGCTAAGGCTAACACAAATGAATTTGGCAACATTGGAGGGTGAAGGCAAAGAGTTTGGGGAAAGACCAACCTAAGACTGATAGGTCCAACACATGAAGTTTGCACCACGCAAATATTGATGAAAATCTCAAGTCTCAACGGTACCCAAATGGGTATATCTTTGACTCGAATTGAGGACTAATATCAGCAATTCAATACCAGTGAAACACATTTTACCCTACAAGAATGACAAAGGATAGTACATTTGTAAACCATGAAGGTTTCTTAGCAGATTAGCAAGTTCTGATAGTGAAAACATTTCACTCAAAATACCCTACCACACCTGGAAATCTGCCAAGACCATGGATGTTGATAGGGGGTACTGTCATGACCACCCAGAACCCTTAATGTGCTTTGCCCTGAGTCACCGCTAACTCTGCAATATCACCTGGGGCCCCCTAAAACATTGTAGTCGAACACAAGACAAGGGGTAGTGCCACGGCCAGTAGAAGCAATCAGAAACACAGTAGTCAAATTTATAGCTGAGGAACACACAGTGGTCAGGCCAAACATCATAGCATTTATGTTATCAAGTGATTAAAGGGCCATCCGTCCATCAAATTCACCACCAATCTGATTTGGCCCACCTGCGCTAGGTTACCTACCTTGCAAACCTTTTGGAACCTTCTGAGTGCCCATTGTGAATCTAGAAACTTTTGGAATCTTCTTGGCAGCCATTTTTAATCCAGAACCTCGTGAAACTTACTGGGATCTTCTTGGTGGGCATTTTGAATCCAGAGCCTAGAAAAGACATGCCCGTCTATCACGCCCTGCTTTGAAATTGAAACTCAGCACTGGTAGGAGCAAGCTCATGTTCTGTTGTCAGACTTACCTGCACAATCTTGTCCAGCTTCCTAGAATCCCTTCAGTCTTGATTGTACGGTCATCCCAGTGGACAGCATCTTAACATCCCTGGTCTTCACCAATTCCAGCACTATAAAACCTGAAAATAAGAAAAGACTCAGATGAATACAGTTTGTCCTATGCTACATTATGCACACTTAACTTTTTGCTTAACTAGAAATAGTAGAGACTAATAGTCAGTTTGAGAAAACATTTATGAGACATTGTGTGGGGCTAAACAGGATTATTTGAGAAGGTCACTGTGACAGCAACAGGACCTAACAACCAGATAAAGCTAACAATTAGTTATTGCGTTGAGAGTGAAGGCTCTAGTGGCCCAGAGACTAAGACTTATTTAGGCAAACTTTCAAGCACCAAACCTAGAGTTCATATCTACAGTTGATAATCCTTCGAGGTTGGCCATTCATACTTTGCCCACCAGCCAGTAGATGCTCGAAGGAAAAACAACACTCAGGAAGGCCTCAAAGGGGATTGAGCATCCAGTACTGGGAAGATGTAGTAAACATTGTCTTTTATTCTTGCAGTGATATGCCCAGAGAATGTAATCGAAAGGAAGAGACGTAGTGAATTAAAAGCAGTGAGAGACATCACCAAGCAGGGCATGGTGGAGGCACACAGTACACAGCCACTTGCAGAGGCAGTTGTCATGTCTTCACTTTCATCCCATTTCCCCCTTCCCCTCAGCATTGCCAAGAATAAGTGCATCCAAAGCTTGATCTGGAGTGTGCAGGTGGGCATCGGAGATCATGAAGTGTTCTTCATTTCCGCTGAACGGCAGATCTCAGGTTAATCTCAGGTTAGTCAATCTGGTGAGTTGGAGGGGCGTGGCCAAGATGGTTACCGGAGCGGACGCTGCTAATATATATATATAGAGCTCCCCAGCCCGCCCATGAATTACCCTAAAAAATCCTACCCATCCGAGCCCGTGCGCCACTGTAACTGCACCTCCCGATGCTAGGGAGGAAGGTAGTTGTGAATTAAGAGGCTTTGAGGAGGAATCGTTGTGCTGGACTGAGGTCGGGTGCGGCCTGGGCCTGCGCTGCTCCGGCACGGGATGAGTGGAAAAGGCCCTGGAATCGCCACAGCGACCCGCCTGGGTACTGAGGCAGTCGCTGATCTACCTTGCCCATTGTTGAACCAAATAAGCTCCCCTGTGAACCCCACAGCCCTGGAGCTCACCCACCTGGAGTGCAGGAGTGGCACAGCGAGTGGGCCTGATTGGTGAGTAGAGCCGGCACCCCGGGACACCCATGAGCGGAGCCGTCGCTGATGCGAGGCGTCACCCTGGATCCTCACCAGGAAGTGGATGCTGGCCCCCACCATATGTGGGTGGTGCGTAGACGGCAGGTACTACGACCTTGGCAGCAGCACTCCATCACAGGGCAGGAGCACGCTTGTATAAGGGAGCTGGCCTGGGGACCCCCGAGTAATCATACTGAAGGGCATAGAGCATTGGGGAGTTTTCCTGCCCGAACTGAGCGGAGGGACGGCATGGTGTCTGCCTGCCCCGTGGAGGACTGCGTGTCGGTGATCTGCCGTGGTCCAGGAGCACACATGAACGGCGCACTGCACCCAGACTCGATATAAAGTGAGGGGCGTGGGTCTCGAAGAGAGGAGGGATGACTCCTGAGGGCGCCTGAACGGCGGACAGCGTTCAAGCAGGCCATAAGTGAAGGGGAGCAACAGGGACCAAGGACCTGATGCTGGGCCCTCGTCGGGGGGGCTCCTATCCTTGCGGCGTGGGCCGGCCAGGCACAGGGACGGTGAGATGGGCTCGTGCCTGCAGTGAGTGAGGTGCACTGGACCCCCCTCTCCCCACAGTAAAATACAGAGATGCACCCAGATCAGGGGCCACGGGTGCAACTGGTCCCCTCTCCCTGTGACTTTGCGGCTTTTGCCAGGGATAGCCCCTCCACGGGCTGAATTCTTGGGGGACCTCTTTCACTCAACTTTCCTCCCACTCCCCTGACAGAGCGACAGGGCCTGCCTGCATTTGCCTGCGAGCTGCTGCAACAGCAACAATTGATACAGCATAGCATCCACTGGGATTCATAGACAGCCTTGGTTGTCGTGCAGATGCGGAGTGAGGCACGGCTCCCGGTTATTCACATAGACTGTGGAGTGAGGTTGACGTGTGGCCCACTCGCAGCCGGGTGGACTCATGTACAATGGACAAGGACCGGGCTCCAGAGGGCGGCTCACCAGACTTAGATGGATCAATACACGGCTCAGGGGGGTACCTCCAAAACTGCATACCCTGCATGCCGTGCCTGCGGGGAGTGGGGCAGTGCAGCCTGAGCCCACTGGGGCCCAAATTCTGGTGGCTAAAGAGGCCTCTAGCGCAACTCTTCAGGCGAAAATAGATGCAGTTTCCTTGGGCCTAGGCCTGCTGCGTCCTGACCTCTGCATGGTTGCAGACCATTTGCGGGCCACAAAACAAATGGTTAGTGAGCTGCAAGAAGGGATCACCACGCTGAAGGCAACACTAACTGAACTTTCAGACAAAACAGCGACCCTGGAATGTCGGGCTGAGGACACTGAGGGGGGCTCACGCAGATACAATCTGCTCTTTGTGGTATTTCCTGAGGGGGTTGAGGCAAAAGAGCCGGAACCTTTCTTGGAAAAATGGAACAAAGAGGCTCTTCCCATGGCTGAACTCTCATCGATTTTCATTGTGGAATGGGTGCACCGGGCGCTTATCGCGCCACCGCCACCCGGTGCCCAGCCCAGGAACTTATCACCAAAATCTTGAATTTCAGAGATAGGGATTGCATTCTTAAGGCAGCCAGATGTGATGAAGATCCTGCCTTCGGGAATCAGAAAATTTGCATATTCCCAGATTACATCTGTCTGGTTTAGCAGCAGAGAATGTGTCCTTTCTTGGGGTGAAACAAAAACTACGATACATGAACCGCCAAAATATGCTCCTTTATCCCGCAAAGCTAAAAATTCTCCATGCAGATCGGGCTCACTTCTTCACAACCCCGGATGCGGTCTCGGACTGGTTGGAGGTCTATGGAGACGATAGGACAACAGGATGTGGGAGCACACCGCTGACCTCTCAGGCAAGGTTCGCCCCTGGCATTCTGGTAAATGCAGTCTCTTGTAGCTCGCTCCGATATTTTCGAGTATTTCGCCAAGTTTGGCGCAGATAGTGCTGATCTCTAGACATGGTTTTCTGGTTTATTAATCGTCATCAGTAGAGAATACAGTGTTTATTGTGGGGTTTGCTGAGTAGGCTGCCAAACATTATATCAGGTCCGGTACCTCTCACTGGCGCTCAGGTGCTTCATCCACGAGGACATTGCGTAGGGGATGAGCAGTGGGAAGAGCCTCCACTAACCCCAGAGACAGAAAGAGCAATAGCTGAGGGGAAAGTCCAAAAAATCCTCCAGATCAATGCAGAGGGTGGTGGTATGAGGAGATGGATCCTTGGATTTGGAGCAACCGGTCCCTGGCTTTGAGGGCAGGAAGTCTTCCAGAATAGACAAAGAGACGCAACATGCAGAACAGGAGGCCGCCAAGGCACTGGTGGAGGTGGTAACAGCCACAGGTTCGGACATGAGCAGGGTGATGTTGTTGAGAATACTCCACAGCTGGCAGGCCCCTGAGAGGTTTGCATAAGGAGACAACAGCGGAGAGAGGTGAGACCCAACGAAAGGGTTGCAGAGACTGTGTCACAGATCATATCCTCTTTGCTGAACAATGCACTAGGTCACTGTGGTGCTCACCTTCTCTACTCTGCAGATATAGGAATGGACTCGGATGGACACAGATGCTGAACGGGTGGACAGCACCTCCTTCCCTTTCATTTTCTTTTCAGATCTTTCTATACTGCAATTTTCCACTTTGTTCTCCTTTTTCTATTTCTTTCTCATCGTATTCCTTCACCTGGATTATCATGCTCCTGGCTATTATCATGTTTGAGGGTATGAGTGGGTAGGGATGATAGTGGTATGTGTGGGAGTGTGTAACTACTGGGGTTTGGGTGGGTGCAGATGACGGACACACTGCGAGTCTGAGCGGAGCGCTATCCCTGACCTGACAGAAGAGACATATAGGATGACTGCATGTGTAGTGAATGTGGGTAGAATGAGAGGTATGGAGTGCATGTGTATTATTGTTTTTGTTATGTAATCTCCCAATAGAACAGATAATGTTTGCCTGTTGATAATGTTCAAGGGGAGGGAGGGGGGAATTGGAGATCACATGGGGATGCACAGTTGTTTAATACAGTGTCTACCCGGGGGTGGGTTGTTCGAAATGTTCAGGTTACAGGACTCCCTGGCAGCGATGGCGACGAAGAGTGAACTGCGTAAGCAAGTAATAGGGCTGGCAACTACTGGTGGATATGGGACAAAACAAAATCATAACATGGAATGTGAGAGGGTTAAATTAGCTTGTGAAGCATTATAGAATACAACCATATCTGCACCGCCAGGGCACTCAGGTGGCTATGCTACAGGAGACACACCTCATAGACACCAAGACACAGAAACTCCACAAAAAGTGGAGAAGGAAGCTGTTCGCATCTACTTTCTCTACCTATGCCAGGGGCGTGGCCATATTGATAGCCCCACAGGTGCCGTTCAAACTACGAAAATACGAGGCGGATGTGGAAGGCAGATATGTGATAGTACATGGGGACTTCGATGGTGTAGAGGTGTGCCTTGTGAATGTTTATGCCCCAAATACTGATGATGGTGAATTATTTACTAATATGGAGAGCCTGCTTCTCCCATACATTGGGGTAGCATTAATATGGGCTGGTGATTTTAATTGTATTCCAGAAGGATCACTGGATAGGCATCCACCGAGAAATAACACTAAACCAAACATGACGTCTGCCCTGGGGGAAGTTATGGGTAGGCTTCATTGTGTAGACGTCTTGCGTGAAACACACCTGGATGAATGGAATTACACTTGCTATACACCAGCCCGTGAGGTATATAGCAGACTCAATCGTTTTCTGCTTTCCCGAGAGGTGTGTGGTGCGGTGGGGAGGACTGAGGTACTGGGCCATTTTTTGTGGGACCATGCTCCAGTATTACTGGAAAGGTGATCTGAGAGGCACAGGCCGAGCGTCCCGCTCTGGTGATTGCAGCTGGCCACACTATGTGACACGGTGTTCAGAGAGGACCTTAGGGAATTCACAGTAGGTTATTTCGCAATGAACTGGTCAACTACTGAGACTAGGAGCCCAGAATTGTACGCATTCAAAGTAGCTACTAGAGGGGACTGTCTGTTTCAAGTGGGGTACCAGAATGCAACTGGAACTGTCAGAGGCAGAGATGAACTGACCAAGCTTCAGCACGAGAACCGAGCAAACAGGGTGGCCCTGAGACTTGCTCCTGCAGGCACAGCGCAGATTCGGGGAGCTCAGGGATAGACTGGACTGCCTAGTCCTCAGGGGATATCAGCAATTACTACACAGGGATGGCAAAAGGGCTGGTAGGCTGTTGGCGTGGTTGTTGAGGCAAGAACACCCATCCCCACTAATATTGACGCTGAGTAGCTCTGATGGAGCTATGGCTACCACACAGGTTGCTCAGAACTATTTAACCAATTAGCTGGCATCAATCGTGAAACCTCGGGGAGTGAGGTGGTAGACGAGGAGGAGTACCTTCCGGATGTTCCACTCCGGCACCTCAGCGACGAACAGAGGGAGGAATTGTAGGCAGCACTCCAACTAGAGGAACTACAGAAAGCACTACGGGCTATGGCTCCCTGTACAACACAGGGCCCGGATGGAATGCTTGTTGAATTCTATCAGACATTTGGAGTGGCCTCTGGCCTTCAAATTAATTGTCAGAAAACAATATTATTCCTGCTCACAGCTCTCACACGGACGTCCCCCCAGGACCATCCCGAGGTAGGATTGGACTGGGAATGCATTAACTTCTGATATCTGGGCATCCAGGCGGCCCATTGGCCAGAGAGCCAGTTCGAACTCAACATGGTTCTTACAGGATTTCGGGCATCGAGACAATTTTGGAACAAACTGCCACTCTCGGTTATGGGGAGGGTGGCAGTATCGAAAATGGTGCTGTTGCCCCTCTGCCTCTATTTTCTGTAGAACTTCTTCTGTAGGGTTCCAAAGTCCACGTTTGATCCACGTTTGATGCATTAAATGGTCTCCTGATCTCCCTGGTGTGGGCAGGGGGACGGAGCAGATCTAAGATCGAGACAATCAAGCTGGATATGGACACAGGGGACCTTGGCTTGCCTGATCACAGAATATATCATATAGCAGGATTGCTACAGTACGCAGCACAGTGGTGTATGGGGGAACTTACGGTAGAGACAGAGTTATTGGGGAGCTGGAATGATGGGAAGCGGTATAATTGTTCCTTATGATGTGCTCAAGAGTTCCCAACGCTTGTCCTTATATAGTATGACAGGTGACTGGGGCTTGGGAGGAGGCAGTCGTGCTGGTTCTCCGCAGGGCACCGTATCACCGTATGCCAGGGCGCTACTGCTCCTGTGGTTGTGGGGATCCAGAGTATTTAGGCGACCATGGACATCTCAAAGTGGTACAAGGGAAGATACGAATTGGTGGGAGATCTATACCAGAACGGAGTCTTTCTGACCATCAACAAGGCACAAGACTGGTTCCAGATACTAGCTGGGCACTTTCTGCAATAAGCAGAGATTTCGTGAATGGATCGAGAGATGTGGACTATGTTCCTGGAGGAGCCGCAAGAGTCGCAGGCGCTGACGACGCTTCTGGATCCGGGCTCCAGTAGGGGCCTTATCACGCGTAAATGTAAAGTGCTGAAAGAAGACCGTGGGGCTAAGCTTTCGGCAATCAGGGGGATGTGGGATGAGGACCTACCCACCCCATTGACAGATGGAGAGTGGAAAAGAGCTCTAGCACAGGTGGACAAAGCAACAAGTAACGCAAGGTTAAAGCTCAACCAGTTTCATTATTTGCATTGCACATACCTGACCCCACAGTGTCTGGCACGGTTTACCCCAGGACTAACCCCTTCCTGCCCACGATGCGGCACAGACTCAGCCACATTCTTGCATATGACCTGTAGCTGCATGCGTCTACAAATGTATTGGAATCGTGTGGTACAATCCTTTTGCACAGCATCAGTGGAGGGAATAGAACAATGTGTACTAGGCGTACTCCCAACGCCAAAGAAAGGGACACGGATACCACATATGTTTCCAATGCTCGGTCTGGTCCTTGAAAAGAGATGGATCGCGATCCACTGGATCCAATCGGCGCCATCTACGTGGGATAAATGGAAGCATGATGTGCGTGACTGGGGAGTGGCGGAGGAGTGTTGCCTTAGGGCAGGCAGTAAGAGTGGACGAGAAAGCTGAGTGAGATCTGATAGAAAGGGGACAAATGTTAACAGAAGTGTCTGTGGTGATAACACAAAGTGATAATGACATCGCACCCACAATGTGCCATCCCCCCAAAATTCACTGGTATTCAACGCAGAAACACTCCAATAGCCCTCTCACCAAAACCTTAAACTAGTTCTGCGAATTACCTGACCTCCCACATAATGAACAGTGATGTTGTCGGTTACTGCCAGGGGGGTCGGGTGGTATTTCTTACTTTAATTTGCTGTTTTTGCATTTTTATTTATGTTCTACGGTTACTATTTAAACTCAAAGCACACTGCAGTGTATAGTAATCCACCACATGAGTGGAGATGGTAATGTAAAGTCATTTGCTCCATTAATCACAACAAATAATTGTTATAATGTAATATATACATGACACATGTTTATGATGTGCTCTGATGCAGTGCTTTTAATAAAAACAAGTTAAAAAAAATCTGGTGAGTTTACTGGCTAACAAGTGTCTGACACTTTAATTTAAAAAGGCATTGCCATTTTGATTCCTGGCCCTGGATGAAGTACTTTGTGTGAGAAAGTGCCTCTTGTGAAAGAACAGAATGTTGTCACTCACAATTATGTTAGCTTGATGATAACTCGAATGACATCATTGATGGCGGTATGGCGCACCCACTGCCTGTGAGCAGGGAAGCGGGGAACACACCGCAGCAGCACACACTGAACGCATGGAACAGGCAAGTAGAAGGAAGCTACTGCTCCCGTGCCGGCAAGGTACTGTTCTGCCAGGCGGGGTGCTGGTTCAGCAGCATGGAAGTAGACTCCCCACTCTGCCATAAAAAAAGAGGAAGGCATAAAAACATAAAGAAAAAGAGTTGCTCCTCACTGTAAAGAAACCAGTGAGGCTGCTAATTAGGTTTTCACTGCATGTGGCTGGAGCACCTCTATAAAGTCTTGCGTGGGCTTTGTTTTAAATATTTTAGTTCTTGTGATGCACCAGGGAGGGACAGGGGCACCACCAATTAATATTTTAAGTGTTGTGGGGACTACAAGGAGCAAAGAAGCCCCCCAGAAATGTTTTAAAAAAATCACAGTACGTCTCCTGGGTCATTAAATGCATTCCCTAGGCGAGTTTTATACTTTTTTCAAAGCACTCTCAGCTGGAGCTGTATGCGTTTCAAGTGGGGTGCGGGGACATCTTGTGTTTAGTTCTATGGCTGCATTAAGTGGCTTGTAGCGAGAAAATAAAGATTGAAACACATTTATGGATATTTTGATTTAGCATGCTTTCTCTAAAATGTTTCATTTCAAAAGACTATTAATGAACATTGCAATGTCTATATTTATATTGAAAACATTAGATTATGGTTATTGATTCCATTGGGTTTACTGGTAAATTATGACATGTGGCTGATTTACTAATGTGGTGACTCTTTGACAAAGTTAATGGGGCTGCCTTATATATATTGATTTGATGACCCTATTGACAAAGCTGTTAGGCCTGTGTTTTATATATTGATGTCCCAACCCCTTGACAAAGTTGGTAGGCCTACCTTATTTAAAGCCCCCCCCCCCTCATATAGTTTTGTTTCATTTGGTATAGGTGGGGAGGGATTGTTATTATGGGAGCAAAAATTTAAAAGAAATTGCTAGATCATCACAGCCCCCTGTGACTTGAAAAAAAATACTTTCTTTAAAATAAATGAAGCTTTGTGGCAATGTTATCGTACATTTTTTTTTCAATGTGTGCAGAAATGAAGTGACTCTGTGCACTGCCGCAAAGGCCACATGCATTTAAGACGTGACAACTCACTATTCAAGCAAGCACATCACACACCCTCTGGTAGCTTTTCACAAAAGCATTCAATCTTAACATAGAGGTACTGTGTAAAGTATTTATGCAGCACTTCAAAAAGTAATAAAGTGAAAGACAGCACAAGAAAAACCCCACACCAATTTAGAAAAATAGAGTAAGGTTTTATTTTATTTTATTTCATTTTATTTTATTTATGTGTTTTATAGAGCGCGAACTTGACCCGTTAGGGTATCAGAGCGCTTTACAGAGTCGTAGAGTTGTAAAAGAGGCATGGGATCACAAGGGTATAACATACATTAGGGAGGGTGGGGGCGGTACTGAGTACAAGAGGGATGGAAGTATACAGTACAGTTAGTATTACAGTTTTGTGGTTGGCCGAAGGTCGACGGAGGAAAGCAATAGTCTCATAAGGAAGGATTTGGCCTCCTTTTTGAAACATGCAAGAGAGGGGATTCTTCTGATGGCGGGTGGGAAGGAGTTCCATATTCTTGGTGCAGCCCCAGCAAACGCCCGATTATAGGTTTTGTTCTTCCGAAAGCGTGCAGGCTTGAGTAGGAGGTCACTGGCAGACCGTGAGTTTCTGATTCCTCCGGATACCACAAGTTTCTGTGCAAGATATGCAGGGGAGTTTGAGTGTAGGGCCTTGTGTGTGATGCATGCTAGCTTAAGTTGTATTCTGGCCTCGAGAGGAAGCCAGTTCAGTGCTTTCAGATGTGGAGAAATGTGATCAAATTTCCTGGCGCTGGTAAGTAGTCTGGCGGCAGCATTGAGGCAGGCTTTTAAAGGTGCTAGGGAGATCTTTGGTAAACCAGAGAGGGTGGAACAGCCATTTTCCAGTCTAGAAATTACTAGTGCTTGGACTGCCAGTTTTAGGTCGGGGGCCTCAAGGAAGGGTTTCAGTTTCCATAGGTAGCTCAGGTGGAATCTGGCAGATTTGGCCATTGAGTTGATGTGATCTCGCAAGTTCAGGTTGCAATCCAAGGTTATTCCCAGCGATTTGGCCGAGTCCACGAGGGTCGGTGGACAATTTAAGGCTGTGATGGCTTTAATCCACGTCTGGATCTTAGGGACGATTTTAGGGGGGAAATTAGAAGAAATTCTGTTTTCTTTGCGTTTAGTTTGAGTTGGTTGGAAGAAAGCCATTCGACGGTCAGCTTCAGTGCCTCATTCAGGGAGAGAATCTCTTCAAGAGATGAGATTTTGATGTAGATCTGAGTGTCGTCGGCGTATATATGGTAGGAGATATTTGCGGTGCGAAGGACTTCGGCAAGAGGTTCTAAATAAAGGTTGAAGAGGGTGGGGGACAGCGTTGAACCTTGAGGGACTCCAACCGTGACCGAAGAGGGAGCATACAGGTTACCGTTGATTAGGAATCTCTGAGATGGGTTTTGGAGGAAGGATTTAAACCATTGGTGGACAGGGCCATCTAATCCCATCCTAAATTTGAGACCATAATGACAATAATCTAATCAGTAGAACCTGGGATATGCAATTTAAAATATTTAAGTGAAAATAGAGCCTAGAAGCAGAAGGCTCAGACTATTGTTATCATGTCACGCCGGACCGGGACAAAGTCACAAGTTCAGGCCGACCACGATGGAGCGGGGGCCAGACACTGGGAACAAGCTGAACAAGAGTACTTTAAATCCTGGTTGCAGAGCATTGCAAAGGTACCAGGTCAAGGATGCATCACACAGCAGCGGTTCCAAGGAGCTGCAAAGCTGCAATGTGAGGTCCTGCATCGAAGTCGAGGATGCCAACGACGAGGGGCTTGAAATGCAAAGTCTTGCATCGAAGACTTGCCACCCACTGATTGGTTCCAGAGAAGTTGTGGGGCTTGTGAGGAGGAGTCCTGCCTCGTCATCGAGGATGCAGTAGGAGAGGGGCTTGTGAGGCAAAGGCCTGCTTCGAGGATGCATCATGCAGCAGCATTCCAAGGAGGCTGTAAACGCAACGTCCTGCATCTGTGATGCGTCACACAGCGGTGGTTTTGAAGCACAGCTGCAAAAAGATGCATCTGGCTGCACTGGTTCTGCACACAGGACCACAGCTGGGTTGGCAGAGTACCTTCAGGCCCACTTCAACGGGTCTAGGACTAGGGTGGAACAACTTGGAGGACAAGACTCACACTAGACTGAGTCAAGCTGCTGGGTTCAAGGTGGTTTGCGCCTGTTCTGTCCCTGAGGCTACTGCTCAGGAGACCAGCCAACTGGCCCTTGGAGTGACACTCATAGTCCTGGGTTCAATATGCAGGTCCAGTTCTTCACTCAGGCATCAGGGCAACAGAGTAGCAGTCCATCTGGCAAAGCAGCACTCCAGTCCTTCTGATACCCTCATTGAAGTAGGAGAAGGTTCTGGAGGTTTTCACCCCTCAGAGATATTTGGAATTTCCTACCTTTTTATCCAGGCGCCATATTTTCTGGGGTCACAATGAACTAGTGTCAAACCCTTTGTGAATGTGCCTGTACTTAGGCAAATGCTTTTTCAGATACAATGGTTCAGTTTTTTGGCCTGGATAGGTCCAGGAGGACAAATGTGGCTAGCGAGTATTCAATAAACGCTAAGGAGCAGAAAGCTGTAGGTATAGGTAGCAAAGGTTATTTATTTGGATCTTTTCTTTTTTGAATATACATAAATGCTTGTACTTATACTGTATTTTCAGGTGCTCAGGTGAATAGTATGGTGCAGGACGTGACAAAAGTGAGCAAAGTGAACGGACTGTCACACAACAACAAACAAGGTTAAAAAACAATTATATACAATAGAGAGAGTAAAAATCCTTGGGTATGTCGACGGCGTTTCGATCTGTGTTACTTTAGATCATCATCAGGACTGATGAGCTTCCTGAAACTTGCCAAGACATTTTCAGGCAAGGGTGATATTTGTATTCTTCAGTTGAATGTTGCTTTCTCGAGAGAATATAGTAGTTAAGGACTGTGTTCTCTCAATTTAGGTGATCCAGGTAGCGCTCTGTCGCTTTTAATTTGGACGAGGGTCCTACATGGATTGAATGTTTTAAGCAGGGCGAAGGAAATTATTTGTTTGTTCCTTGTCCTCGATATTCAAAGTTCAATTGGCGGCGCCTAAAAAGTTCAATATCCCTTCATCATGACAGAGATGGCCCATCCTGCCAACATCTATCATCCCTTTGTCTCACTTTCTGGGAGCAATACACAAAGACCACCTGCCAGCTACACCTAATCATATGATCCAGGATACAGGCAGCATACTAATTATTGGAAGAAGGAAATTCCAACTTTCTAAAACGTGGCATTTTGGGAATTGCGACTTCAAATCTTTTTTAAGGAGCTTTTTATTGAACAATACAACAAAAACCACAGCAATACAGGTCATCAGATGTATACATACAGGTACAATGTAGTTATAGGTTGCTCTTGATGCACTGCTCCCGAAGCATTTTGTCATCATGGTACCTCCCCCTCGATATTAAATATGTCTTGCATTCTTGCATCACGATGACTGAGCTCCTTTGTGGGGGACACACATATTTCACCCCTATGTACATTCCAGGCAGCCCACGTACGGTTCCAATTTTTAGGACATCCTCTGTGTTTAAAGACATCCTTCTCAGCAACCATGGCTCTATCCATATAAGCAACCCATCTTGCAAGTGTTGGTGATTCTCCCACTGCTCATTTTTGTGCAATGTTTCACTTAACTAGGGCTCATACTAATGAAACCCAAGATTTCTCAGTTTGAGTATGATCCGTGGCCTTCCATATGTTGAGTAGGCATAATTTCTGTGTGGCAATTAGTTTTCGCCCTGTTCTCTCCATTTGCTCCTTGGCTGCTTTCCAGTATGCCTGGGCAACTGGACATTCCCACACTGTTTGAAAGAAAGTTCTCTCCTATTTGCACTGCCTAAGGCAATATGTATCAGCTCTCCTGCCCCTGCCCATCTTGACCAGAACTCTCACAGCAAGGTAGACACAAAATAGAATTTTGAGTTGGACCAACCTCAGTCTCATGGGAATGGCTATTTTCCTAGGGGAGGCCAGAGCGTCGCGCCAATCTTCCCCAGGTCCGTTTCCCATTGCTGCTGGTCAGGTCAGGTTGATTGTTGATCAATGTTTGTAGGTTAGGGATATGGCCTTCTTGGTCATGTGGTCTAGTATTAGACTATCCTCTAGAGGTGATATTTCAGGAAGTGGGCCACCCCCGGGTATTGCTGTTTTAAGCATGTGACTGATCTGCAAATATCTGGCTATTTCAGATTGTGCAAGTTCATGTTCCTTCTGTAGTTCAGCAAAGGTGACCAGCCCTCCTGTGTTCCACATGTCCCCAACCGTAGATATACCCATAAGATCTCACTTGTCAAACCCAGGGCAAGCACTCAATCGACCCAACTGTTTGGGGTCCCAGAGCGGAGTCGCATGTGTAATTTTGTTATTCCAACTGAGTCTTTTGTTGACGTAGTGCCAAACTTCAATTGTGTGGGCTGTAGGCTCGGCGAGGCCCAGCTTCTTTGGGTGTATGTACAGTGCTCTGTGATATCATCCCCGTCCCATAAGCCACCATTCTGTACGGAAACTCGGGTCGCCCTGAGAGCCGTGGGCCCAGCGGTTGACTACCACGAGTTGGGATGCCCAGTAATAGATCCTGAGGTTAGGTAAAGCAATTCCCCGCCATATCATCCCGCCGTTAATTTCAGCATCGCTATGCGCGGTGCATGGCCATCCCATATGGGGTGCAAACAGCACTGTCAATATTTGTGAAGTAAGTGTCAGGGACTCTGTAGGGAGTGTTCTGCAGAGCATATAGAAAGGGGGGCAGAGCCAGCATTTTGAAAAGAGCAGGGTGCCCCAGGTGTGTCAGTGCTAGGGCATGCCAATATTTTACATCAGTGCGAAAGTGTGTCAAAGGCCCCAGTAAATTGGTTTCGTAAAAGTGGGTTGGATTTGTAGTTATGTATATTCTTAGATAATGAAAGCCCTCTTTTGCCACAGGGATATCATATTCCATCGGCGTGCATGGTTGCGGTCCATGTAACGGGAATAGTTGCGACTTAGACCAATTTATTATGTACCCGGAGTGATTACCGAATATTATTATTATTATTATAGTTGTTTGTAAAGCGCAGCTGACACTCTATGGGTAACCTGGCACTGTGATAATATGTTAGCTGAGTGTGGAAAGGACTGTAGCCCCTGCCCAGAAGGAATTAGCAGGGGACCGGGGAACATACCCGGGTATAGAGCCTAGTTTTTATCCTTTTTCTGAACTGCAGAATGTTATCTATATGTCTAATATCAGCTGGAAGTTTATTCCAGAGGCGGGAGCTGCAGTGCAGAAGGCCCTGCCTCCTGATTTAGCTTTCATGACTCTATGCACCCTCACCAGGTTTGCCGGTGAAGAACAAAGCGTTCAGGAGGGGGCATACCAGGTACATTTTTCCTGCAGGGATTTGACCCAATGTCCATGCAGGGCATTGAACATTATGCATAATGAATATGCGGAAAATGTGGAAGATACGGTGTAGTGTGGATGTGGGGGAAGCCATATATAGCAATATATCGTCTGCATAGAGCGAAATTCTGTTCTCATGGCTCTCAGTCCATTTGAGACCCTGTATCAGTGGGTCTTCCCTCACCCAGATCGCCAAAGGTTCTACACTAAGGCAAAAATTAAGGACAAAAAGGGGCACCCTTGCCGTGTCACCCTGCCCAGCCGAACCCAAACTTGATGTGTGCCGGTTCACGACTATTTGAGCGGTCAGATCAGTGTATAATAATGTAATCCATTGTATAAAACTGGGCCTAAATCCCATTCTTTTAAGGACCGCAATCATGTAAACCCATTTGATAGTAGCAAATGTCATTTTTGTATCGAGGGACAACAGGGCCACATCCTCCCTTATTGTGTGTTCCCTACCCAGCACCCCATGGAGGTGTCGTAGATTCAAGGCCGTGTTCTGGCCGGGCATAAGGCCCGACTGGTCCAGGTGTATCAGACCTGTCACCAATGGGATGAACCTGTTGGCCAATAATTTTGCAAGTATTTTAGCTTCTGCCGTGAGAAGAGAAATAGGTCTATAGGCCTTGTAGTCATTAGTTGGTTTGCCCTGCTTATGAATTACCACAATCGTGGCTAACCGATTCTCGCCCGGCAACAGACCTTTCTGGAGGCTTTCTAGATACATTTGGCAGAGGTGGGGTGTCAGTTTAGTAGCTGCAGATTTGAAAAGTTCAGTTGGGAGTCTGTTGGGCCCAATGGCCTTACCTGAGCTTATGTCCCAGATTGTATGTTGTATTTCTTCCACTGTGGATCCCCTTCAAGGGAATTTGTCTCTTCAGGTGAAAGGCATTTAACCCTGATAATGGAGAGGAGATCCTGTGCGGCAATTGGCTTGACCACCACCGCCAATGTATATACCTCTTCAAAGTAAATAGCGAATGTTTCTGCTATATCGCGGGGATCAGTGATGTCGTCCCCCGAAGGTCCTTGTAGCTTATGCACCCACCTCGAAGCCTGTTCCCTCCTCTCCAACCAGGCCAATAGTTTGCCCGTTTGCTCCCCATGCTCATATATTTTGTGTTAAATTGCCTTTTGTTTCGCCTTGGCTGCCTCCGTGAAGAGCTATCTATAATCCAGTGTCTTAGCCGCCAATAAATGCTGAGCAGCACCGTCGGGGGACTGTGCCAGAGCCTTTTCGACCTAGCAGGATCTCTTCTTCGAGTTGGACTATGCGCTTAGTTAGTTCCTTCTTATGTCCTTCCATCAAGGCCAATGCTCTTCCCTTGATAACTGCCCGGAATGCCCCCCATAAGATTTGGGAAGAGGTTACCGACCCAATGTTTTCTTTAAAATATAGGTCAGAATCCTTTAGTAATGCTGCCTTGATGTGCGGTATTTTGGCGACTTCAAATCTGACATGTAAAAGTTAAAAGTACATGTCCAACCTTTTAAATACATTGTGTTCTGCCCTCTGGGCTTCTTAGGTCCTACCATAGGGGTGATTTATATGCATTAAAAAGAAAGGTTTAGGCCTGCCAAAGGTTTATTTTGCGAAGTTGAAATGGCAGTTTAAATTGCACAAACTTGCTGCATTGGCATGGCTGACACATTTAAAAAAAGATTCTTAAGTGGGTGAGACAATGAGTGCTACAGGACCACTAGTAGTATTAAATTTACAGGCCCTGTGTACATGTACTACCACGTTATTAGGGAGTTGCAAGTAAATTAAATGTGCCAATTGAGCGTAAGTCAGTTTTACTATGTTTAAGGGAGAGAGCACACACACTTTAGCACTGGTTATCAGTGGTAAAGTGCACAGAGTCCTAAATGGCAATAAAGATAGGTTGTGAAAATAGGAGGGTGAACGCAAAATGTTTTGGGATGACCCTGTAGAAAGGGCCAAGTCCAACGCAGAGGCTTTTGGTGAGGAGACTTCTACTAATGGTCAGAGTGCCATTCCCACTATGCTTCCTTCCAGGTCATCATACAGCATAGGTCAATGGGTTGTCATAGTTCATCTACTGGCTCTATTTCACAGTAAATTATGTAATTTTTACTGATCAAATGTGCACATCCGCCAGAAAATGTATTAGCTTTAGTGCCATGGTTGAAAATGAGTACCCTACAGTGCCACGATGGAAAATTAAATGAGTACGCTTCAGTGTAGGAAGAAGGTCAGGCTTCCGTTGTCCATTTTCTCCTTTTATGTGTCTCTCCTCTTTCTTCTTCTCCTTCTCCGTTTTTTTATTTTGTTTTCGAGCTCACTGTAACTCCCCAACCAGCGCTACCAGACAACTGTATACTAGTTATTAATTTCATCTCCTAGTGGAAGAGGGGTGGTGCAGCGGCCAGGGCGACTGACTCCAGAACCTGGACCCCAGCACCGGCGGCAGATCAGCCGAGCTCCATGTGACTCTGGGCAATAGCTCGCTTAATCTTCCTGACGGCCTCCAGCGCCTTGACACCTTAATTGTTTGCTCTTTACAAATACTAGACATTTACATTTACATCTCCAGTGCACTGCGTACAACACAGCCACTGAATCTAAAATGGGCAGCCATCTTTGAATCATACTGTGCCACTGTTTTAGCATTCCAAGAAAGCCAACACATTGCTTGTAAATGTGGTAGCCAAACTGGAACAATGATACAATATGTATAATACCATTGCAAGAAAGCCGCCTGATGCTATGTTTAATTTTATTTGTCGTTGCAAGCAAACACCCAGCATGTTTAGCTATCTGAAAGTTTCTTTGTCGCACTTTTATTCTTTAATTTATCTTAATTATGCTGTTTGAATGTGCTTGTGTATTTTACTTTGGAGGAATAAGCGGGATAATGCGTGAAGGAGTCAGTGGGAGGATGCCTTATTGATTTTCTAAACTCAGCAGTGACAGAAGAGACATTTCAATTTCTAAGCAAGACCTTTTCATGTTACCTGTACTAGTTATATGTGCCTCCACAATGTATGTATGTATGTATAAACCGTTTTATAACGCGCTCCGTTACTTGAGAGTATCCTGGCGCGAGTTTGGGAGAGGCAGAAATACAGAGCAGCAGGAAGGCATCTTAGATTACACTCTTGAATAAATGGGTTTTCAGGTTTTTCTTGAATAAAGCCACAGTTTGCATAGAGCGCAGGTGGAGAGGGAGAGCGTTCCAGGCCCGAGCCACGATCACGGAGATCGACTGACCGCCGAGCCTAGCTCGTTTAAAACGGGGAAGAGACAGTTTGAACAGAGTAGATGATCTGAGGGTGCGAGCGGGGGCATAGCACGTGAATCTCTTTCTCAGATACAAGGGGCCTTGATCATGGATTGCTCTGAACGCGAGCACCAGAGATTTAAACAGTATGCGCTGCGCTACAGGAAGCCAATGAAGAGTGCGCATCTCAGCGCGTACGCTCTTCCATCTAGGGATGTTAAGTAGAAGACGGACAGCAGCATTCTGAATGATTTGCAGGCGTTTCACCAGGTAGGCCGGAATGCCACTGAACAGTGCATTCGCGTAATCCAGCCTTGGCAGTATGAGAGCCCGAGCAACCGTCTCCTTAGCATCCCTAGGAAGCAAAGGGAAGAATTTGCGAAGCATTCTCAACGTGGCAAAGCAGGTGCCTGTCAGCTTTTTAATATGGTCCTCGAATCTAAGGTCCTCTGTAAACCAGATGCCAAGGTTTTTCGCGGGTCTCCCCATCTCTTTCGGGCTGGGAATGTTAGGGGGCCACAGTGTATTCTTGAACTCGGGGGGAAAGGAACCATAAAAAAGCACTTCGGATTTGTCCTCATTGCATTTCAGCTGGGCCTTGGTTAACCAGCGAAAAACAGAGGACATACACAGATGTACTGCCGTCGTATCCAGATTGTCGTCTGGCCAGGTAAACAGCAGTTGGGTATCATCTGCATACCCTATGATCTTAGCCCCATACTGTTCCGCTAGACAAACTAGGGGGGTAATGTAAATGTTGAACAGTAGGGGACTAAGAGTGGATCCCTGAGGGACCCCCGTGAGAAGTGGTTTAGGCTCAGAGGCGTGGGGAGTAAGCATGGGCGAATTTTGCGAATCTCGCGTTCGCGAATTTTGTGGATTTGCGAACTCGCAATCCGCAAAATCCGCGAATTCTCGCGAATTTGCGGATTTTTTTTTTGTGTGTTCGCAAATGTTTCTGCCAGTTCGCGAGGATTTGGTACTAGTTCACAATTGCAAACTTACTTGTCGGCTCGCAACAGTCGCGACTATGTTGTTTCTACGTCTGGTTCATCATCACAGCCTCCCAGCACCCTCTGTTTCACCACTGCCACCCTCTCTTTGACCCATGCCACCCTCTGTTACATCAATGCCACCCTCTGGTTCATCATCACTGTAGAAGATGCGGGGGAAAAGCAAGCCCACCTGCCCTGCTTGAACTGACATGAATTAATTTGGGGTTAGTTTATTAACAACACCTGCCCTGCCCCAACTGACAATAATGAATTAGGGGCTAATTAATGTGTCACTGAATTTGAAGTTCCAGCCTGGCACCTGCTTGTCTGCTCCCTTAGCTGTAAATCAGGACCTTTGTGGCATACAGTTAAGGTCAGAGCAGGGTCACACAATAGTTGCAAGCAGGCAACCGAATTCTGGAGGGCCCCCTCAGGAAGCACTACAGGGAATCGTTACAAATCATGAGGTTGACCTTTTGCACCTGCTCATTGCTTTTGCTTTTGCAAAAATCGTTTTTCGTTTTTTTCGCGCTATTCGCGCGGCGTCATGCGAACCCGACCGCGGAAGCCGCCAATTCGTGCGAATGAGCTTTATATTTTTTTGCGGCTTGTTGTTTCGCGAGTTTTTTTGCAGTATTCGCGAGCCGCTTGCAGCGCAACACGCGAATTTACCCCAAGGTCGAGTACGGGCGCGGCCATTTTGTTTGCGTGACGTATTTCCGTTTCCGCCCGCTATGTATAATCTCGCGAAGTAAGCGCATTGCGAGTACAAGTTCGCACGAGATCGCGAGGAAAATCTCGTGCAAACTTACTTTCGCGCTCGTGAACGGGTGGCCATCTTGTTTTTCATTCATTTCCTGTGTCTGGGCATGGTGTTTAATCCTCTTGCTATCTTTGCCATCCTTTGCTTGTTTTCAGTTTTTTTTGAACGATTTTGCTTCTTATCTATCCCTCTCTTTTCCTAGCTGTATATTTTTGTCTTTTCTGCTATTTTTCTTTACTTTTAAACTACTTTTTTAAACTCTTTTCTTTTCTTCTACCCTATCCCATTCCTTCTTAATTTTCTACTTCCTACCTTACCTGCCCAGACCATGGTGAAGCCAGGCGCCGTGAAGCTGCCCAGGCACTTGAGGGCCGCAGCGGCGGCGGGGAGGAGGAGTCCTGGACCCCGTGCCAGGGCAGTATGCGGTCGATTGAGGGGGGAGCAGGAGACGCGACGGGAGATCTTCAGCCCGGAGGAAGTGGGCGCGCTGGTCGACTTCGTCCAGCGCCGCCTGCCTAGGACCATCGCGGGAGGCGGCAGGATCGCGGCCGGCGGCTACAACATCCGGGAGCGCCGGAAGCGGTGGGAGAAGGTGTGCTGGGCCATGTCCCACCTCTACGGGGTCCAGCGCACCTACAGCCAGGCCACCCACCGCTGGACGGACCTCCTGGACCGGGAGCGCGACCTGCTGGACCAGCTCGGCTTGGAGATCCCCGGGCTTGGTGAGTAGTAGTAGCTATTGCATCACTCACTACTATGTTTTCTCCTGCTCTGTGTTGTTGTATTGCAAATATTTGTTTTTTACATGGAGCAAGCCAATAATGCCTCTGATGACGATTACATTGCAGTTAAATTATATTTCAAAATCTTCTGTGCATTTCAGGTGCACTGCTCTCCTTCTCAGTGGCGTTGCTACTATGCTTATTTGTTTTCTATTTTGTGGTCTCATTGGCCTGAGTAACTATTATGTATGAGTGTACTTTACAGAACTGCGTAATGCTAGACACTAGGGGGAAGATTACATTTACAAGCCCCTTGCGCCACGTTTATGTTGCCTTGCGTGACGCAACAGCGGCGTAAACGTGGCGCATCCCTGCGAGTCATTTACAGCGTGACGCATCTAGGGAGATGAGTCACGTTATAAAGCCATGGGCCTGCACCACAATGGGTGCGTTCCTAGTACGCAGGGTGGGCGGTCCGGCGGCTGTGCGCCTCGCAAAAGTGCCTGCGTGAAATCTACAAGATTTAACGCAGGCACTTCTGCGACGCTGCTACGTCAATTCAATTCCTTATGCCTGCTTGAAGCAGGCGTAAGGACTGACACAGCATGTTAAGTATTGGGTGGCCCTGAGCATTACTGGAGTTGCATTGAGTTGGCGACGTGACTCCAGCGATGCGCCGCTCTTACGTGACGAGATGCGTCACGCAAGTGCCTACCCTTGCGCCAGGGCGCGCCGCATTGTAAATGAGGCGCATCTGCCGTGTCGCAAGGATAGTTTTGCGTGACGCATTTGATCTGGCGCATCTCTGGAGATGCGCCAGAACGCGTAAGTAAGTATGCCCCTAAGGGGCAGAATTGCAATTACTGTCGCATCCCTGCAAAGTAGCAGGGATGCGCCATTAATTGTGCGGCCCGCTACCACCACCAAACATGGTGCGCCGTATTTGCAATGCGGCGCACCATGGGCCCAAAACGTCACCGAAGCTTTACTGCTGGAGTTGCGTCGCAACGATGGCGCAGCTCCAGCAATGCTCTGGGGTACCCCATCTCCCCAATGCTGGGTCAAGCCGTACGTCTGCTTCAAGCAGGTGCAGGGTTTGTGTGACGCATCATTGTCCTAAAGGTGACTGATTGAAATTTTGTAGATTTCCCTCAGCCACTTTTAGGATGTGTTCCAGCGCAGGAATGCCCTCCCTTGCGCCAGAACGCCCCCTGATGGCGCAGGGCTTTATAACGGGATGCATCTCCCAAATGCGTCACGTTGTTATAATATTATACGCCGCACCATTGCGCCTCTTTTGTTTAGCTGCTGCGTCACAAAAGTCACGCAAGAACGGAGCAAAAGAGCCGCAAGGGGCTTAAATCTGCCCCTTCCTTTGTACCCCTGACAATAAGAAAAATAGTGGCGGTGGATTGATAGTTTGACTATTTAAATGACTGGTTATGTAGCAGGCAACTGTTAGTGTTGTCACTGATCTGACTGAAATCACAATGGAGTTTGTCTGTCACTTTGCGTCTTGCCTGCGGACTGCTGCCTGCCAGTCCTAGGTGAACCTTTCAGTACTTTGTTTAGTGTGTTACGTGACTTTCGAAGTCGCAGGTCCGCAAATCAATGAAAACTAACCCTAATCAATATAATTTCGCGGAAATATTTTGTTATTGTTGTTTTGAAATGTTTGATTTGGTTGACATTGACAAGCAACAATCATCCATGTTTTCTGTTCTTTCTTTCATGTTGTACGTCAGCTCCCCCCAGGGGCGAGGGGAGGACACAGGAGCAGCAGGCGGCGGATGCTGTTGAACAGGTCCAGGATCGGGCAGGCGAGGGCTCCTTTGCTGGCCCCAGTAAGTTTTCATTTTAGACTAGTACCTATTTTTCCTAGCGTTCCTCATTTGATTTTTTCAAAATCGTCTTTGATCTTCTTGTAGACTGTATCTAAATTCTTATCCTGCCTCTACTATGACTCCCCTGTGGTATTACTAGATTATTCTTATTAGTCTGTCTGTGTAGCTAACTAAGATTGCACAGTTGGCGAAACTCCCATTCTAGTCAGCAATAGCTCTATCAACTTAGTGCAGTGCAGTCCTCTGGGATTGTCCATAATGTCTTTTGAAGTGTTCTATCTGCTTTGAAAATTCCCAACTATAAAATGTGAATGACCACCAAGAAAGAATAAGATACTACCTTTTAGTTTGGATAGGAGGACAATCCATACCACTACTGTTGAGGGGACAATTCTTCTGCAGAAACAACTATGGACAATAAATAGTGCATTGCTTATCAATTATAATAGGCGCTGTTAGAGTTTCCACATACCTCTGTGATAACAGACTTTGAACCCCCAATGTCCTTACTGAGTGACTACATAGTGTGGCACAGTCATTTACCTCCCGAATTCATCCATGATTGATCCCCAATGATGATTATCCAACGTAGCTCAAGAGTACGGAGTCAGAGTCAAGAAGTGTCAGAGGCACGGACTCATGCTTGCAAAAATTGCAAAACCTTTCGCTCAGTCACTCTAATCTGGACCAAAAAACACAGAGTCTATTTAAGTTTAAAAGCTTTATTAAAAGTAAACACATTTATTAAAATGAAGTCATAATAAAAAAACTAAACGTTTAACTGAGACTGGAAAAGTGGTTAGTGCTGACGATTAATTGAAGACATTTCTTGTGGTCGAGCCGAGCTCTCACCTTGTTTCAACTTGATCTTGTTGTTAGAAGTCCATCTTCTGTCTGTGTGGAGAAAAATGGTGCGTGTCAAAAAGCCAGCCTTCATCAGTTGTGCCAAAAAGTGCAGCAAGACAACACCCTTCCCTGGAAAAAGGGACATTTTTTTTTACTTTAGAGTACACAGTCACAAATTACATTGTTTTCACATGTCTTCATTCCTAGACCAAATACTAGTGAGTGGTTTATTCTAACATTCTTAAATGTACTTTGTAGGTGGAACATCTGGTGGCGGGGCCAACGGGGAGGTGGTGGTGCTCGACACGGAGGCGGAGGGCAATTACTCAGGGGAGGATGCGGCGGTTCCAGTGCCGGCTGTGAGAGTTCAGACGGTGGTGGTGGCGGGCAGAGGTAAGCTCTTATATATTCCTTACTTATTGAGATTGAAGACGTGGCTGGGAAGGAAAGAATATGAGATGCATGGCTGGGTGAATGATGAAGCAATGATTGGTGGAAGGACAACAGCCTGGGTGGGTGACACAGAAACTGTATGTGTCCATAATATACCTGGATCATGCTACTATCTGACTCTTAGATAGCATATGTGTATCTAGAGCAGGGGTACTCATAGTACGGCCCGCGGGCCGGTGGCGGCCCGGCAAGCCTTCCTTGGCGGTGCGCAGACCTTGCAGACAATCACTGCTCCCCCGGCCCCCACAGAGCAGAGGCTTTGTTGTATTTCACCTGTTAGCGCCCCTGCATCTCCACTCTGACAATCACTGCTCCCCCGGCCCCCACAGAGCAGAGTGGAGATGCAGGGCCACAAAGAGGTGAAATAGAACAAAGCCTCTGCTCTGTGGGGCCGGGCAAGCAGTGATTGTCAGGGTGGAGATGCAGGGGCGCTACAACAAACAAAGCCTCAATAATATGTTAATGGTCTTTTAAAGACCTGTTAAGTACTTTGGTGTGGCTGTCTGTGTGTGCGCGTTGAGGAAGCTGTCTCAGCCCGGGCTGAAGGCTGACACAGACAGACACACACACAGTGAGATGACAGAGGGGGAGGGAGAGGGAGGGCAGGAGGGAGAGAGAGATGGAGAGGGAGGGCAGGAGGGAGAGCAGGAGGGAGAGAGATGTATGTAAATGCTGGGTCTGGTGGCTCAGTGGATGAAGGCATCTGCTGCAGGGACCTGTGTGCAACCTCATGGTCACAAGTTTTCGTTTTGCTTTAGCCCCGCCCCCTCTGACTCCGCCCCCACCAGTGCGGCCCTCGGCCACAAACTACACTGTAAATTTAGCCCCTGAGAGAAAGTTTGTGAGTACCCATGATCTAGAGAGAGTAGACGGTCAGTGGATGAACTAAGTGTAACTTTGAAGAGCATGTAACACTGCCCCCGCACGTCTGTTCCAGTGTAGGAAAGGCAAGGAAAAGAAGTTGTAATTGTGTCCAAATACTACCATCATTAGTAGCAAGCACAGCATAGATCCGGTTATTACGGTGGCTACTCCCTACCTCTCTTAATAAGTTTAGTAGTACTCAGTCATTCATGTGTGGATGTATCACTGGTCACTCAATAAAAAGCAAAGCACCTAAAGTCATCCCATATATAAGCAAAAACATCCCATGTGAAGTGATAGATAATCAGATTATTTATCTTCTTCAATTTTCCATTTCTAGTACTCATTTGCACTGTAGGGTGAAAGTTAAATTAATTAAGCAGTAGCACTTGTAACAGAGTATTCTCAGTGCCACCCGTAATAGAAAAGTAAGAGCTTCACCACCTGCATGTACTGGACCGGTACAGTAACGCAACGCAAGTCTAGGTCACTCATCATGGCGTGCGTCTCTTTTTCTCGGGTGCAAGTTCACTGCGCTGGCATTATGCCGGCTTGCAGAAGATAACGTACCAATTTTCCTAAACAAGAGACAAGAAGAAGAATAAGACTGGTGTACTTTCATAGTCGACTCCAATGGAAGTCCATAGTGCTCGTAGAATTTGTTCCTTAAACTCCCACTAATGTTAGAGCAAGGATGAAGAAGTGTGAGGTTAGATAGATACTGGCCTCAATGGTTATGTAATGCGCTTGCAAGTTGCTAGTTGTACTGCAACACAAATTTCTGCTGATTGAGTTAATCTTAAAGAGCATTGGTTACAGACTATGTCTTTCTTTCTTCATATAGATGCTCCTTCCAAACAAACAAGGAGGAAGGAGCTGGCTAGAGCGGCCCGGCAACGGAGGATCGATGCCACTGTTGCAGAATATCGGCGGCTGGTGGCCCTGGAGGACGACGAAAGTGTGCATTCGACCACAACAACAACGTCGTCTGCATCGGCCTCCGTGCCCCCATGGGCTGCCACCCAGCACAGTGCTCCACCCAGACTGAGCCGGGCTGCCAAAGCCAAACGCCACCGCAGAGCAGCAAGGACAACAGCTGCCTCTCACAGCCATTGCACCTGCAAGGCAGTGAAGGCACGCCTGCGCCGCAGTACCCTGAGGGTGTCCCGCCTTCAGCAGGAGCTCCACCACTTTACAAACGTGTTGGAGGGGCTCCGCGTAGAGCACGCCTTGCTCCGCCAGGAGTATGATGCCCTGGCCCAAAAAGTAAACAGCATCCACCGATAGTGTCCCTTGCCCCTTTTTTAGAGACTTTTGGGGGGTGGGAATTGGGAGTTGGGTTTTTGGGGACTTTTGAAGGACAATCGTTGGGGTTAGGGAGGGTCTTGCGGGAGATTATTTTGTTAGGGATATAAATATACTTTTTCAAACTTTATCTGAGCATACCTGTTTTTTACTGCTTGCCTGGTGGGTGGGGGTTTAACAGTGACTTTTTTTCCTGAAAGTTTAGTTCCATTTTCTTCCTTTAAGTGTAAATGCCCAAATGTTTTCAACACTAAGTGCCTCTCACAGAGTAAGTGAAGTGAATTCAAGAGTCCTAGGACTTTAGTAGTACTACCGTCAGTCTCTCGTCTCTACTAATACTCCATTATACTCCCAAACCACCAAACGCTTATCTTACCTGTAATTTGTGTTTGAAAGTAGGGCTAGACCCAGGGCTGGCTCCACGGGAAACAGCGAATAAGGTTGGCAATCCTGGGCGGATAAAATTTCCTCATAGCGGTGGTACTAGTGGTGTGACACAGTGGCAGTTGCATGCCTATGAAAAAAAGAAAATGAAATCTGGTTTGTCCTCCTGAGCAATACAACGGTACAATAGAGAATATAGCAGGTGACAGAAGTACACTAGAACAGTGCCACATTGTAGCCTAACAAATGGTAAAGTATAACTACTAATTCGGTTGAAGTTCTTTGACATTAGCCATGGGTCTTTGTCAAGCAGAGTAAGAATATATCCTCGGATTTCTTCACCAGCCTGTTGGTATCACCTTATCCTCCCCAGCAAGTGTGTGGATTTATTGCTGTAATTTAGTCACACATCAATCAAAACCACACAGCCCGGGGGAAGAGGGTTAGGGTTTGAAAAATGGATGGGTACGGGGGTTTTTGGGAAAGGTTTTGTGAGACAAGAAAAAAAAGCACAGCATGGACAAACAATTGTGAACATAAACAAATCTTTGGGTACAAACCTATCCATCAATCTTTGAAAGTGCATGCACTACTGCATGCATGTCAGTGAAAAGTCAGTAGTACTTTCGACAACTGTGGAAGAAAGAATGCGACAGTACAGGGCGTGTGTGGAAATATTGATAACTATATTCAACATAAGGTCTCTGTTGCCAGATACCTGAGAGCCGTGCTGGTCACTATAAATCCATTCACAACACTCAATGGGGTTGGTCTGGAAGGTGTAGTAGATAGAAAAGGAGAAATTGCTCTTTTTCTAGGTGTCCCCTCACTCACCAGGGTTGCCCCTTGGTGACATGCTTCATCATTGGGGCCATCCCAGTCCTCTACGGGCTGGGGCGTGCTGCGACTTGCGAATTACGTAGGAGCACTTACAAATGACTATGTGTGGTGTAGATGTGATAGTGGAGTGGACTAATTGATGTGTTAAAGGATCAATTTAGAAGCAGAGAGAGATCCAAGAAATGCAGTCACAGTCCTAGAAAAACACAATGGATAGTGTATCTGTATGTTGTTGTAGTTGTCCTGTTGAATTTGGTAAGTAAGTTGCATGCAGAAAAAAAATCCTCTTATTAGCGGCACTCCTCCATTGCAGCTGATGCTTCGTCCATCGATGTTGGTCACCACCAGAAGACACCCTGTAAAAAAAGCACAGCATGGACAAACAATTGAACATAAACAAATCTTTGGGTACAAACCTATCCATCAATCTTTGAAAGTACATGCACTACTGCATGCATGTCAGTGAAAAGTCAGTAGTACTTTCGACAACTGTGGAAGAAAGAATGCGATGGATACTGTATCTGTATGTTGTTGTAGTTGTCCTGTTGAATTTGGTGAGTAAGTTGCATGCAGAAAAAAAATCCTCTTATTAGCGGCACTCCTCCATTCCATCTCACGCTTCGTCCATCAATGTTGGTGACCAGAAGACGCCCTGTCCACTGCCTGCCTGGCGGATGCTGAATTGCGGCTCGCTAATGTGAAGCCTGACTCCATCCTTTTTTCCCCATTGCACAGACTGAAACCCGGCCTGTAATTATTCAACGAAAAACAGGAAGTGATATAATATTACAACACCACTGATAAATAAATATAAGGTATGTAGGCTGTGGAGTGCAAAAAGTCACACTTTGCTTTTCCTAGTAGACAGTACACTATTTTTGACAGTGCGTACTCTGTCTGAATCACCTTTTGAAGGATAAATAAGTATGGGCAAATTAATGTAGCGGATCTTTCCCCTCAAGCTAGGTGTACTGTAAACTTTGTTTTAGAACAAAATTAGATCTTCCCAGCAGTGCTCCCACCAAGACCCTTACTAAAGCCAGTCGCAAAAATGTAGAAGACCCCCAATCAAATCGGAAAAAACGAGGCCTAGCAGAATTTTGTGCCGCTTATTCATAGTTCCACCCATTCACATGGCCATATGCTAGACCAAATCTGGACATTGAATGTTCCATCCACACCCCCCATCATATCCCCATGCTCATGGTCAGACCACTCCACTATTACGTTTTCCCTTGCCCTAGCGCCCCTGGTCAAACCTCCCCTTCCCAAAAACACCTGGGTTCGGAAATGGGGAAAAATAGACATGCCTTCCTTCTGCTCAGCCCTGGCCAAAACTAGCCCTGATCTATCCGGCCTTGCAGCCACCTCTCAGTTGGCCGCCATTAACAACTGGCTCACGGCGGCGGGTGATGAATTCGCCCCCCTAAAGCGGCTTTCAGTTAAACGGGCCCACGCAGCCAACCGTTGGTTTACTCCCGACCTTAAAGTTAAGAAACTAGCTGCAAGAAGGGCCGAACGAGTCTGGAGAAGAACTTATGACCCCGCTCAAAAGACAATCTATCTGTCTGTTTTGCAAACTTACAAAAAATGCATTCTGGAAGCAAAAGCCGAATACTACACCAACAGGATAATGATAGCTGAGTCCCAAACGAAGGAAATGTTTTCCACTGTCCACGAACTTGCCTCATCCAGTAGAGCCACGGTTACCATCCCCCCTTCCCAGTCCCTCTGTGACTCGCTTAACGAGTTTTTTATAGACAAAGTCGTCAAAATCAAACACAACATTCCTCCGCCCTCTTCTACTTTTGTTAACCCCTCCCCCCCCACTACTGTTAAACTGACCAACTTCCCATTACTAACCAATGACACCCTCCTTCCCCTGCTTCATCGGGTCAAATCAGGCTCTCCCCAGGACTTTGCCCCTGCTTGTATCCTCAGGGAAGTCTACTTAGCCTGTCCCACTCCCCCTTTGACCCTTCTCAATGATTCACTTGCACACGGTTTTGTCCCCAGCCCACACAAATCGGCGGTTGTCATCCCAATTTTAAAAAAACTGGACGCCGATTCTTCCTCCCCCTCCAACTACCGCCCCATTTCACTCCTCCCTTACCTTGCAAAAGTTCTTGAAACCCATATCACCTCCACCTTGAGCACCCACATTGAGGCAAATCATTGCCTCTCCCCCTGTCAAGCCGGTTTCCGTCCCCTGCACTCTACAGAGAAAGTGGTCATCTCAGTCATGGACAAGTTGCGTGAAGGTATTGACATCAACCTTCCGCAAGCCTTGATTCTCCTAGACCTATCCGCCGCTTTTGACACGGTGGACCACTCCATTCTCCTCAACCGTGTCAGGGCGGCGGGCATAGAAGGCTTAGCCTTCTCTTGGCTGGAGTCCTTTCTCGCTGGGAGAACTCAAGCGGTCCGTTTGACTGGCTTTGCTGCGGCCTCTCGCAAGGTAGAGTGCGGGGTCCCTCAGGGCTCATCACTTTCCCCTCTTTTGTTCAACCTTTACATTTTTCCCCTCATTTTTATGTTACAGCAACTGGAGGTCACCGTGTTTAATTACGCGGATGACCTCCAGCTAATTTTTAACTTGTCTCACTCACCCTCATCTGCCCTGAACGTCCAGACAGTAATGACGTTCATTCAAGACTGGATGAACTGCAACCACCTCAAACTTAACCCGGACTAAGCATGGGCGGAAAATCCGTTACGCTCGCGGATTTTGCGGATTTTCGGGAAATCCGCAATCCGCGAGATTTGCGAATTTCCCGCAAAATCCGCAAATCCGCGAGCAGCGGATTTTGCTCGCGCTGCTCGCACTGTTCGCGTGAGTTCGCGCCCCGCGAATAAGTGCAAAATTGCAGAAATACGATCTTAGCAAAACTGAAAGTAACTACTTACCAGGTTCAAAAGTTCAGGCACATCATTAGTAGCCATTTCCTGTAGTGCTTCCTGAGGGGCCCCTCCAGAGTTCAGTTGCCAGTTGAAACTATTATGTGACCCTGCTCTGAACCTCAGAATAGTTACACATATGCCACAAAGGTCCTGAATTACAGCTAAGGGAGACAAGCAGGAGCCAGGCTGGAAGTTAAAATCCATTAATCAGCCCCTAATTCATTATTGTCAGTTGGGGCAGGGCAGGTGTTGTAACTAATTTTGCAACAATGAAAGCACTTAGCAAGTGCAAAAGATCACTAATCAGGGCGCACTAAGGAAGCAGGTGCCAGCTAAAAAAATATTCTGTGACACATTAATCAGCCCCAAATTAATTCAGGTCACTTGAGGCAGGGAAGGTGTGCTTTGCTTTGCCGAAAATAATGTACACTGGACAACCAGAGGGTGTGGTGATGAAACAGAGGGTGGCATGGGTGGGCCAGAGGGTGGCATGAGTAGTCAGAGAGTGGCAGTGGTGACAGAGAGTGGCAGTGATGAAGAAGAGTGTCCCAAACAGGCTGGACACCTAGAAACAACAAGTTCGCAAAACTTGCGACCCGACAGGTAAGTTCGCAAATTGCGAAATTGTAAAAACCCTCGCGAACTGGCAGAAACACGGGCGAACACAAAAAAAAAAAAAATCCGCAAATTCGCGGGAATTCGCGGATTTTGCGGATTGCGAATCCGCAAATCCGCAAAATTCGCGGATTGCCAATCTGCAAAATCCGCTCATGCTTAACCCGGACAAGACCGAGCTGGTCCTGACCAGAGGTGGTTGCAGTCCATGGTCCCCCTCCTTTTGGCCCCCTTCCCTTGGTGTCCCTCCACTTCCTGTGCCCAAAGTAAAAACCCTGGGAATCCTTCTTAATCCTCAACTCACTGTCCACTCACAAGTCACTTCCGTGGTTTCTTCCTGCTTCTTTTCCCTTAGAGTAATTAGGAAAGTTTCGCGTTCTTTTTCTCCCTCAGCTTTAAAAATAATCATGTTGGCCATGGTACTGTCCCGTATAGACTATGGCAACATAGTCTATAATGGGGCCCCTGCATACGCGATCCATCGATTACAACTGGTGCAGAACCAGGCGGCCCGCCTGATCCACGGCCTACCTAAATATCACCGAGTCACCCCACTACTCAAAACACTGCACTGGCTCCCTGTGAGAGAGCGCGCCCTGTTTAAACTCGGCTGCCTCACGTACCAGGCTAGATCGGGCACTGCTCCTGAATTCATCTGCTCTGTCATTAAGCCATATTGTCCAGGCAGAGAACTTCGCTCGGCTCATTTGGCCCTCCTTACCATCCCTCGCTATAAAAAGCTGAAGGCGGGCGGAGCGAGATTCGCTGTCCTGGCTCCAACCTTTTGGAACTCCCTTCCGGTTACCCTGCGCACCTGACCTTCTTACCCTCTGTTTCGGAAGAATCTTAAAACCTTCCTTTTCACGCAAGCCTACCTGACTTAATCTGTTTAGCTGCTGCCGCCCACTGTTCACCACTAGCGCCATGAAACCGCTGGGTAAACGAGCGCTGTACAAATGCTTTTAAATTCAAAATTCAAAATTCAAAATTCAAAACTGGTGACAAAATGTACTTTGAAAGTAAAAGTAGGCCCAAATACCCCCTTACCCACCGTGGATTGCATTCAAACCACTTGCAAGCAATCAAGTAAAAGTATCCATAGCCAGCATCGCTCCAAGACTCGAAAACCCCCCCACCCAAACACATGCAATAGAAATACTGCTAACCCTAACGAACCCTAAGTTAAGAGTAGTGGCAAAGGCTTTCTTTAACTATGCCAAATCCCCCCTTTCCCACCCAGGATTTTCTTCAAATGACTTGCAACCAAAATTACACATTCTCACGAGTGCTCTAAGACCCCAGAACTCAGTTGCAAAAATGTAGAACACCCCGAAACACATGTAATCCTGCTGCTAGGGCTAACGAACCCTAAGTTACAAAAAGTGCCAAAAGGCTTTTCGGCGTGGATTTTGTCCCAACCACTTCCACCCAGTATTAGACCTTCCCAGGAATGGCTCAAGACCCGCCAACCCACCCGCCAAAAAGCATAACACCCCCAAACAGGCCAAAAGCAACATCTCCTACTTACAATATTTCTCGGCCTTCGGTCCAAACGCGCTGCGTAGCTAGGCCATAAGTCGGGGTTGCCACCACGGATTTCCTGAAAAGCAAATGCAATCAAGATTAGAGTGTCCCAGCAGTGCTGACAGACCCCGAAACTCACCCACAAACAGACGGAACCCCCCCTAAGAGCACCTCAAAGGCAAGCAAGTCAGCAAAAACACTAAAAAATGTGCGCCTCGGATTTGGTCCAAACCACTTTTATCCGGTATTAGAGCTTCCCAACAATGGCCCCAGAGCCGTCAACCCAAGAGAAAACGAGTAGAAGACCCCCAAACAGCCAAAGAGCAAAAGTACAAAAATGGGGACTTAGTCATTTTTTCCCAAATTTCCCAAATCACTCCGCGCGCGCTCTGCAGCTAGGCCCTAACTCCCCTCTGCCACCATGGATTTGCTTCAAACCTCTTGCAATGTAAAGTATCCATAGCCAGCAGTGCTCCCAGACCCCGAAACCCACCCACAAACACCAGGAAGCCCCCCAAACCGGCCCCCGAAAACGCTACATTGAGCAAAATGTCAGAAATAGCAACAAAAAAAATCGGCCTGGATTTTATCCCAACCACTTCCACCCGGTATTAGACCTTCCCAGGAATGGCCCAAGACCCGCCAACCCACCCGCCAAAAAGCATAACACCCCGAAACAGGCCAAAAGCAACATCTCCTACTTACAATATTTCTAGGCCTTCGGTCCAAACGCGCTGCGTAGCTAGGCCATAAGTCGGGGTTGCCACCACGGATTTCCTGAAAAGCAAATGCAATCAAGATTAGAGTGTCCCAGCAGTGCTGACAGACCCCGAAACTCACCCACAAACAGACGGAACCCCCCCTAAGAGCACCTCAAAGGCAAGCAAGTCAGCAAAACACTAAAAAATTTGCGCCTCGGATTTGGTCCAAACCACTTTTATCCGGTATTAGAGCTTCCCAACAATGGCCCCAGAGCCGTCAACCCAAGAGAAAACGAGTAGAAGACCCCCAAACAGCCAAAGAGCAAAAGTACAAAAATGGGCACTTAGTCATTTTTTCCCAAATTTCCCAAATCACTCCGCGCGCGCTCTGCAGCTAGGCCCTAACTCCCCTCTGCCACCATGGATTTGCTTCAAACCTCTTGCAATGTAAAGTATCCATAGCCAGCAGTGCTCCCAGACCCCGAAACCCACCCACAAACACCAGGAAGCCCCCCAAACCGGCCCCCGAAAACGCTACATTGAGCAAAATGTCAGAAATAGCAACAAAAAAAATCGGCCTGGATTTTGTCCCAACCACTTCCACCCGGTATTAGACCTTCCCAGGAATGGCCCAAGACCCGCCAACCCACCCGCCAAAAAGCATAACACCCCCAAACAGGCCAAAAGCAACATCTCCTACTTACAATATTTCTCGGCCTTCGGTCCAAACGCGCTGCGTAGCTAGGCCATAAGTCGGGGTTGCCACCACGGATTTCCTGAAAAGCAAATGCAATCAAGATTAGAGTGTCCCAGCAGTGCTGACAGACCCCAAAACTCACCCACAAACAGACGGAACCCCCCCTAAGAGCACCTCAAAGGCAAGCAAGTCAGCAAAAACACTAAAAGATTTGCGCCTCGGATTTGGTCCAAACCACTTTTATCCGGTTTTAGAGCTTCCCAACAATGGCCCCAGAGCCGTCAACTCACCTGCAAAGAGGTAGAACAACACCCCCACAAGTGCTGAGTCTTTCTTCATTGGGCGTAAACCAGCCATCTGCTTTGATGGAAATAGGAGTCTGGAGGAGGAGGATAGAGGAGCATGTTCTTCTGAACTTGTGAACCTGAGGAATGCAGACTGCGGCACCTTCAAATCAATTAGCAAACAAGTGAAGACAGTTCTGCTGATGGGCTTGTTTTTGTGATTATCTGATTAAAGTTTGAATTATATTAACTGTGCACAACAAAGAAAGACAGACACACAGGAATAAAAGTGAATAAGGACGAAAAAGAAAGTTATTGATTCGTTGTCTCATTTTCAGGGCTCGGTATCACGGTCCAGGAATAAGAATAAGGCTTCGTCATCATACTCTGCGAATTCAGGCAGGGTGAGCTCAATGTCACCTGACAGAGTAGAAATTCCCTCATCTATGTTGCTGGCCACCTCGTCTTCATCCGGCGCGCTTTCTCGTACTCTGAAATCTGGTGGTATGAGGTGCTGATTCATCTTGATCATTGTTAACCTCTCCACATTTTTGGGGGAGAGGCGGCTCCGTTTGGAAGTTACAATGCCACCAGCAGCACTGAAAACACGTTCAGAAGACACGCTTGCGAGTGGGCAAGACAAGTATTTTAAAGCCAGGTTGGTGAGCTGTGGCCACAATTCTTTTTTCCCATGCCAATACGCCAATGGGTCAGCATTAACATAGACCTCTGTTGAGTCATTCAGCTAGTCCTTCACCATCGACTCAAGGTCCTCATCCAAGGTTCCTCCACTTTGCTTAGCTGTTGCTGTGCCTGTGACCTTTTGAGAACCAAACCCAAGCAGAGCTAGCCAATCCTCTTCAGCCTCCAATGTTTCTGTTGTGTCTGGTGTAGATGATCCGGTTGCCGGTGTCTTTAACGACTGAGAGGTCACTTGTGCCACAGCCACAGGTGCAGAAGTGGATTGTTTTGACTGGGGATGGCCTGCTGATGCTGATGTACTGCCTTTTCCTTCAATTTTCTGCCGTTCTCTTTCAAACCTCTTGGCTGACAAGGCTAGCCAACGTTTGTACTTTGGAACATGTTCATCATCAAAAGGAAAGAATGCTTGGCCTGCCAGCGCCTTTTTGTAGCGTGGATCCAGAATAGTAGCACAAATGTAATGCTGTTCTGAGTGGATCATTTTAAGACGTTCATCACCTTGTAGGAGCTCTAATAATTTCTCAGCCAGAACAAAAGAGTCTTGGTTTTTTACATCTTTTTCAAACACAGAACACACCTCCTTCAGTTGGTGCTCCAGCATGTACAACAATGGGATAGCTTTTCCCAAATTACAGTCCTCCTTGCTGACTGCACGCGTGAAGAACTCAAAAGGACGAAGCATGCGTGTCAGGCTTTGAACTATGTTCCATTGCGCCGCACCCATCCTCAGGTCCTCCTGAGCTGTACCCTCTGTTAAGAAATATTGATCGAGTACCGTATACTGCTCATACAGACGCTCAAGCATGTAGAAGGTTGAGTTCCAACGTGTTACCACCTCCTGGATGAGTGCTTTCACTGGCATTTGACGTTGATATAGCAGGCTCCTCAGCTGCTTCCGGGCCTTAAAAGAATGGCTGAAATGGTTGCACATTTTTCAGCAGGTGTCCAATACTCTGTACGCTGCACTGTCTTTATTACCCAAGAATTTTTGGACAACCAGGTTTATACAGTGCGCCAAACACGGCACTCTGAAATACTCACCCAGCCTCATGGCCTTAACTATATTGGTGCCATTGTCCGTGGAAACATAACCAACCTGGCGTTTTTTTGGGGACAGCCACTTAAGGACCTTTGTGTTAAAGACATCCAAAATGTTTTCTGCTGTGTGACGTTTCTCCAAACCAAACATGGCTAGTGTTGCATGTTTCCGAGCAGCTTTAAAAACAATGTCCGGGTCAACACCTGTGTTTAGCTTTGCTTTAGCCCCTGAAAAAGAGACCCAGTGTGCAGTGATGCACATGTAATCAGCGCCTGCGCCACTGGTCCACATGTCTGTTGTCAGATGTATAGTGTGAACAGCACTCTTCTGCAAAGTTGCCCCGATCACCTCCAGAACATCTTCATGTAGTGCTGGAACCGCAACTCGGGCAAAATAGAACCGGCTGGGAACCTTCCATTTAGGGCAGAGCGCTGCCACTAATTCTAGAAAACCAACCTCTTCTACAAAAGAAAAAGGGAGAAGGTCCAGAGCTAGCATTTTGGCCAGCTTAGTGTTATACAGACGCGTCAGTGGGTGGTTGCGTTCATATTGCGCTTCTGTAAACAACATCTTTTTAATGTTGCCCTGGACCAAGGATTTACGGGATGATGATGATATCTTCGACCCTGTTACGCTCGCTGATGAACTTTTTCGCATTGATGTCTCACTCTCTCCCACACTCTTAGTGTGGCTCACATGGGGTGTGCTGCTGACAGGGGTACTGGGTGTAAGTGAAGTGTTTGAATCATCTTCTTCCTCCTCGTCATCATCAGATGAAAAATCAACGTTTTCATTACGTGCAATTCGGGCTTCCTTGACCGCCTCTAGGTGCGCAAACCATTGGACAGCGTGCGTTCTCCTAAGATGACCTCTCTGGCCTCCGGTACCATAGTTGGTACCAAACTTACCACGACTAACTCGAAGCTTACAAATGCTACAAATGGCTACGTTTTCCTTTTTTGGGCAAACACTAAAGAAGTCCCAAACTGGAGACTTGAAATGTCTTTGGGGGCCGGAGGAGGCGGCGATACTGGTGGTGGTGGTCCTGTTGCTAATGCCAGATGAAGTGGAGGATATGGATTGCCGAACTTCAGTACATTTTGCACTTTCACTACCACTAATTGAGGTCTAGGTGGATGGAGGTCCCACTCCCTTCTTGCGAGGAAGAAATATGGAAGCGGTAGGTGTTGGTGTACTAGTTAACTCCAAATCCAATGATTGTTGTGTTTCCATTGACTCCTCGTCGACATCATCATCACGCTCAGCAGCTTCTCGGGATAGGGTCAAAATGTCTCTTTGCTGCATGCCCGCTGGGGCTGCAGTCACCATTATGATGACTGGATCGTCGTCGTGAAGGGCTTCATCAGCAGCAGTATGCGTCACTTCTTGTTGAGCCTCATCACACTCCATAGGTATGAGTTTTTCGACGACCTTCCTTTTACGCTTAGGTATCTTTGTCAGATCATGGTGTGCCTCACTCTCAGACAGCCTTAGTGGTTCCCCATCTTCATCCCGATCATCAGAAGGAGGTGTGCTTGAAGAAGATGTAGACCTCACCCTTGATCTCTTCCTTGCTAGGGGTGTGGAAGACAATGAATGATCATCAGGAGGAGTGGCTTCCTCAAATGATACCTCGCCTTGATTGTCGATTTCCTGATGTGCCCCTACGTCTGGAGGAACAACTATTGTGGGCACTTGTGACCCTCCATGCACCTCTGCTTGCGCATCTCCTTGCGCTGCCTCTCCTTCCACATGTACTTGCGCTTGTACTTGCACATGGTGTTGTTGTTGCGGCTGTGGTTGTTCAACACTTGTCAGATGACTTACAACAAGCTGTGTTGATTCTGGGATATTGCTGCTACTTTCTTGCGATGAGCCAACATCACTGGTCGATGGTGATTGGAGAAGTACACTGACTGCCTCTGAAGCACTCAAGGGCTTTGACTTAAGTTGGCGTGGTGGTGGAGGCACTGAACCCAATGGAGCGGGGGTGCTGCTCCCAGCTTGGTCCCCAGCAGATCCTGCTGCTGCAGGCGTACTTTTTTTTTTGCTCCCAAAAAACGTGGCGGTTGGCACAGCAGCCTCCTTGGTAACTTGCTTCTTCTGCTCCTTACTAGCAACTTTCTTGCTAGAGGAGCTACGGAGACCTTTTTTTGGGGCCATCTTCTTCAGAGCAGGTCAGACAGCAGGCCGCAGTTGCACAAATTGTAGAGTTGTCTGAGGCCAGACGTGACGTCGCGTGACGTTATGCTGCACACACACACCGCTGCAGGACTTCTTCCTGGCACTGGTGGTTCTCTTGAGTCTTGTGCACCTAAAAACAATGGAAGACAGAGGAACATCAGTTCAGTTATACACCCCCAAAAAATCGAGACAAAAACCCAGAAAAATCAGCACAATCCCATTCCATCCATGCCCTCCATGATGTTTAAGTTCAAGACACCCCACAGAAAGACTAGGCCCATGCAAGACTCAATACCCCTGGTGAAAAGGCCACAAGTACAGCCCCAAAAAACGAAAATCACTGAAAAATCAGCACAATCCCATTCCATCCATGCCCTCCATGATGTTTAAATTCAAGACACCCCACAGAAAGACTAGGCCCATGCAAGACTCACTACCCCTGGGCATAAAGGTTGAAAAGTAGGCAAAATGGTTGCAGGCATAACAACAATGCCTGCATTCAAAATGGCCACTTGCCTCCCAGCACATGGCCAGGGCCTGTAGCAGCACTCAAAATGGCCCCCAGCCACATGGCCTGTCCCTCCCCATGAACACCCCCAAAAATCGAAAAACACTGAAAAATCAGCACAATCCCATTCCATCCATGCCCTCCATGATGTTTAAGTTCAAGACACCCCACAAAAAGACTAGGCCCATGCTAGACTCAATACCCCTGGTGAAAAGGCCACAAGTACAGCCCCCCAAAACGAAAATCACTGAAAAATCAGCACAATCCCATTCCATCCATGCCCTCCATGATGTTTAAATTCAAGACAACCCACAGAAAGACTAGGCCCATGCAAGACTCACTACCCCTGGGCATAAAGGTTGAAAAGTAGGCAAAATGGTTGCAGGCCTAACAACAATGCCTACATTCAAAATGGCCACTTGCCTCCCTGCACATGGCCAGGGCCTGTAGCAGCACTCAAAATGGCCCCCAGCCACATGGCCTGTCCCTCTCCATGAACACCCCCAAAAATCGAAAAACACTGAAAAATCAGCACAATCCCATTCCATCCATGCCCTCCATGATGTTTAAATTCAAGACAACCCACAGAAAGACTAGGCCCATGCAAGACTCACTACCCCTGGGCATAAAGGTTGAAAAGTAGGCAAAATGGTTGCAGGCCTAACAACAATGCCTACATTCAAAATGGCCACTTGCCTCCCTGCACATGGCCAGGGCCTGTAGCAGCACTCAAAATGGCCCCCAGCCACATGGCCTGTCCCTCCCCATGAACACCCCCAAAAATCGAAAAACACTGAAAAATCAGCACAATCCCATTCCATCCATGCCCTCCGTGATGTTTAAGTTCAAGACACCCCACAAAAAGACTAGGCCCATGCTAGACTCAATACCCCTGGTGAAAAGGCCACAAGTACAGCCCCCAAAAACGAAAATCACTGAAGAATCAGCACAATCCCATTCCATCCATGCCCTCCATGATGTTTAAATTCAAGACAACCCACAGAAAGACTAGGCCCATGCAAGACTCACTACCCCTGGGCATAAAGGTTGAAAAGTAGGCAAAATGGTTGCAGGCCTAACAACAATGCCTGCATTCAAAATGGCCACTTGCCTCCCTGCACATGGCCAGGGCCTGTAGCAGCACTCAAAATGGCCCCCAGCCACATGGCCTGTCCCTCCCCATGAACAACCCCAAAAATCGAAAAACACTGAAAAATCAGCACAATCCCATTCCATCCAAGCCCTCCATGATGTTTAAGTTCAAGACACCCCACAAAAAGACTAGGCCCATGCTAGACTCAATACCCCTGGTGAAAAGGCCACAAGTACAGCCCCCAAAAACGAAAATCACTGAAAAATCAGCACAATCCCATTCCATCCATGCCCTCCATGATGTTTAAATTCAAGACAACCCACAGAAAGACTAGGCCCATGCAAGACTCACAACCCCTGGGCATAAAGGTTGAAAAGTAGGCAAAATGGTTGCAGGCCTAACAACAATGCCTGCATTCAAAATGGCCACTTGCCTCCCTGCACATGGCCAGGGCCTGTAGCAGCACTCAAAATAGCCCCCAGCCACATGGCCTGTCCCTCCCCATGAACCCCCCCAAAAATCGAAAAACACTGCAAAATCAGCACAATCCCATTCCATCCATGCCCTCCATGATGTTTAAGTTCAAGACACCCCACAGAAAGACTAGGCCCATGCAATACTCAATACCCCTGGTGAAAAGGCCACAAGTACAGCCCCAAAAAACGAAAATCACTGAAAAATCAGAACAATCCCATTCCATCCATGCCTTCCATGATGTTTAAGTTCAAGACACCCCACAGAAAGACTAGGCCCATGCTAGACTCAAATACCCCTGGTGAAAAGGTCACAAGCACAGCCCCCAAAAACGAAAATCACTGAAAAATCAGCACAATCCCATTCCATCCATGCCCTCCATGATGTTTAAATTCAAGACACCCCACAGAAAGACTAGGCCCATGCAAGACTCACTACCCCTGGGCATAAAGGTTGAAAAGTAGGCAAAATGGTTGCAGGCCTAACAACAATGCCTGCATTCAAAATGGCCACTTGCCTCCCAGCACATGGCCAGGGCCTGTAGCAGCACTCAAAATGGCCCCCAGCCACATGGCCTGTCCCTCCCCATGAACACCCCCAAAAATCGAAAAACACTGAAAAATCAGCACTATCCCATTCCATCCATGCCATCCATGATGTTTAAGTTCAAGACACCCCACAAAAAGACTAGGCCCATGCTAGACTCAATACCCCTGGTGAAAAGGCCACAAGTACAGCCCCCAAAAACGAAAATCACTGAAAAATCAGCACAATCCCATTCCATCCATGCCCTCCATGATGTTTAAATTCAAGACAACCCACAGAAAGACTAGGCCCATGCAAGACTCACTACCCCTGGGCATAAAGGTTGAAAATTAGGCAAAATGGTTGCAGGCCTAACAACAATGCCTCCATTCAAAATGGCCACTTGCCTCCCTGCACATGGCCAGGGCCTATAGCAGCACTCAAAATGGCCCCCAGCCACATGGCCTGTCCCTCCCCATGAACACCCCCAAAAATCGAAAATCACTGAAAAATCAGCACAATCCCATTCCATCCATGCCCTCCATGATGTTTAAGTTCAAGACACCCCACAGAAAGACTAGGCCCATGCTAGACTCAAATACCCCTGGTGAAAAGGCCACAAGTACAGCCCCAAAAAACGAAAATCACTGAAAAATCAGCACAATCCCAATCCATCCATGCCCTCCATGATGTTTAAGTTCAAGACACCCCACAGAAAGACTCAGTCCACCCACCACTGAGTACCCCTGGGCAAAAGGCCCCAAAACAGCCCAAAAATCGAAAATTCCAAAATTGTAGTTGCAGCAACTGTAATGCCCCAAACAAACTTACTTGTAAAATTTCTAATCCAAAAGTGATCCAAAGAAAGTCAAAAAGGCCTCAAATCCAAATATCCAGCAGCATCCACAAAAATTAATCCTTCCAGCTCCAGATCCAAATGAAAAGTGACCAGGAGATGGACAAAGCACTGGGAGGAGCCTGCTGGACAGGAACAGGAAGTTGAAGACTGTGGGGCACTTCCTTCCTCCCACCCCCCTCCCCCCCTCCCCAAAATGGACTCCTCGCAAAAAAAGTGCAGGCAAATGTCAACCTAAGGCGTTATTCAGATAAAAATCATCATTTCAAGAAGGTTTATGCTGCTTGCTGGTGGATTTCTTGTGCAGAATTGCAAATTTTATATTTTCGCGTGTGCAAGATTGTTGCTGCTCGCCGCATCTCAAAGCTCGCAATTGCGAAGTACCGCGAGACGTGATCTCGGCGTACTCGCGTTGACAAACGCTCGCTGCAAAAGTTGGCAAGCCGCAATTACGTAATCGCGCTTGCCAAATTCCCGCGGGATCCCGCAGCAAGATCCAAAATGGAGCAGCACTCGCAAAATATTGAGAAAAATAACTCGGCAAACGATGATAAACGCCACGCGCCGCAAAATTGTATCACCAAGAAAAAAAAAATCCGCTGCGTGCGAATTTGCGGATTTTGCGGGAAATTCGCAAATCTCGCGGATTGCGAATTTACCGAAAATCCGCAAAATCCGCGAGCGTAACGGATTTTCCGCCCATACTTAGTGGGGAGGCATCCAGACCTGCTGAGTCCTGTCGGAAAGAAAAGAGGACAACCAGGCCAGGGCCACTCCCCCGATACCAATAGCAGACAGCCTGGCGAGGAGAAGCTCATAGGGGACGGTATCGAACGCGGCAGAGAGGTCCAACAAAATTAGGACCGCTCTGCCGCCTCCATCTAGACAATCCCGAATCGCCTCAGTCATCTCCACCAGCGCAGACTCAGTGCTATAGGCAGCCCTGAAACCCGATTGGGCAGGGTGAAGGACATTGGAGGTTGCTACAAAGTTCTCCAATTGCTGAAGAACCACTTTCTCACAGATTTTAGTGAGGGCTGGCAAAAGGGATATGGGACGATAGTTTCCGGGGACCGTAGCGTCCAGTCCCGGTTTTTTCAGGAGCGGCAGAAGTTTGGCTCGTTTCCAACCGAGAGGCACCTCACCTGAAGTCAGGGAAAGATTCACTATCTGCGTGATCTCGCTACAGACCGTTTCCGCCACCTCCGAAAGCACTCGGGCTGGGCACGGATAAGCGGGAGAGCCGGATTTCAGGGACTGGAGGAGAGGCAGAACAGCACACTCAGCAACTTGCACAAAGTTCGTAAGCTGCTGTCCGGAACATGGGCAAAGTGTGGGACACAGGTCGGCCGCTGAGCAGTCAGCAGGCAGAGCCGCTAGTAGGTCCTGCTGAATCCTCGCTATTTTGCTGATAAAAAAGGTGGACAGATCCTTGCACAATTGCGCAGAGGGCGGGAGAGTAACAGCATCAGCAACAGGGGATACAAAGCTCTTAACAATAGCGAAAATCTCTCTACTATTGTTATCTGCTTTAGCGATACGCCCTGCATAGTAATTCCCTTTAGCTACCTTAATGGCTGCATAATAGTCTTTTTGGGCTAGACATAGAGCAGATTTGGCCTCAGAACTATACCCACATCTCACGCTCGTTCTAATTTTTTACAGCCTAGTTTCATCTCCCTCAACTCAGGGGAGAACCAGGGTTGGGAGGGAGAGCGTCGGAGTCTAGACACAGTGGTGTGTTTAGTGGATACAGTAGCCGCCTGCCGCACCCACTCATTGAACCCGCAGACCGCCTCATCCAGAAGCATCGTAGATTTTGGGCGGGTTCTGGACAGGGCCTGTCTAAACGCGGGCAGGTTGATCTTTTGGGTGTGACATATGGGGGGTGTGAGACCGGATTCCACCATTTCCCACGCGAACCTGACCAGATCGTGGTCAGACCAGGTTATTTTTTCAACGCTCACGGTCTGAATGGGGAAGTTGGAGCAAACCAGATCAAGCAGATGGCCTCCCGCATGCGTCGGAGCAGTCACCCATTGCTTGAGCTGTGCTAGGTCGAGAATTTCACCAAGCCTGCGGGCTTCAGGTGAGTCAGGAGCATCCACGTGAATATTTAGGTCGCCAACCAAAAGAAACTTTGGGAAACTTAAGGCCCGCGGCACTATATATTCTTCTAGAGAGTCAAGAAAGTGTTTAGCCTGGCCCGGGGGCCTGTAGATCAAGGATCCACCTAAGGTGAAATGGGGGGAAATTATTATGGAAAAGTGGAGAACCTCACCCCCAGCACCCGCAATCGGTGGCTCAGAAGCGAAGCGCCACCCATCCTTAAAAATAACGGCTAATCCGCCCCCTCTACCCAGGGGTCTGTCTACCCTAGCAATCTTAAAACCTCTGGGGACAGCAAGTTCCACGCTAGGAGCGGATGTGCTGGTCATCCACGTCTCCGTGACGAATAGCACCTCCAACTGGCCATCCACCAATAGTTCAAAGACATCAGCGGCATGTCTCACCACGGATCTAGCATTAATCAGTCCCGCCCTGATGGTTGTAACACCGGCGTTGCTGACTGAACGTGGGGGTAGGGAAGGTTGGGGGAGAAAGCCACAACTGGGGCACTTCACCAGAACGCAGTCTGGGTCCGCACGTAAACAAGGCAGTCCTCCGCCGGGGAGAGCAAGTCTCATAAGATCGTGACGAGAGTACTTGCGTTTCTCTGAGCTGGCCATCCCCGGAGGTCGCTGAGCAGAGTGGCTGGCCCTGGGCCCGTCCGGGGCACGGACAGGCACAGACGGGCCCTCCTTTTGCGCTCCTTCGGCGTGCAGACGGCGCGCCCGCTGCGCGCGTCCGCTGCGCGCGCCCGCTGCGCGTCCGATGAGGCATCGCTATTTGAGGCCCAAACCCCTCCCCGAGCTGGACCGCTAACTCGACACCAGCCGGGGACCGGGACTCACCAAAGATGGCGCCCGACCTGGCCCTCCACAGCAATCGGCACTGGTAAGCCGCGGTGGAACGGGGCACAGGGAGACCGGGAGGCAGCGCGCAGGGAGTATAAAAGATGCAATTTAAAATACAACACACAACACAATTATCAAATCAATTGGATGTAAAATGAAGTATTAAAAATATCAGTGAGCACAGTGCAGCGCGGAGAAAGTAAGCAGAAGAGAAATTCTCGCAGTCTGCTCGCCTTTCCCAAAACAAACTCTCAAGGTGCTGCCACCACCCTGATTATTCGCGAAGGCCCGCAACTTCTGATCCTATTTGAGGCCCAAGCCCCTCCCCGAGCTGGACCGCTAACTCGACACCAGCCGGAGACCGGGACTCACCAAAGATGGCGCCCGACCTGGCCCTCCACAGCAATCGGCACTGGTAAGCCGCGGTAGAACGGGGCACAGGGAGACCGGGAGGCAGCGCGCAGGGAGTATAAAAGATGCAATTTAAAATACAACACACAACACAATTATCAAATCAATTGGATGTAAAATGAAGTATTAAAAATATCAGTGAGCACAGTGCAGCGCGGGTAAGTAAGCAGAAGAGAAATTCTCGCAGTCTGCTCGCCTTTCCCAAAACAAACTCTCAAGGTGCTGCCACCACCCTGATTATTCGCGAAGGCCCGCAACTTCTGATCCTATTTGAGGCCCAAGCCCCTCCCCGAGCTGGACCCCTAACTCGACACCAGCCGGGGACCGGGACTCACCAAAGATGGCGCCCGACCTGGCCCTCCACAGCAATCGGCACTGGGAAGCCGCGATGGAACGGGGAACAGGGAGACCGGGAGGCAGCGCGCAGGGAGTATAAAAGATGCAATTTAAAATACAACATACAACACAATTATCAAATCAATTGGATGTAAAATGAAGTATTAAAAATATCAGTGAGCACAGTGCAGCGCGGAGTAAGTAAGCAGAAGAGAAATTCTCGCAGTCTGCTCGCCTTTCCCAAAACAAACTCTCAAGGTGCTGCCACCACCCTGATTATTCGCCTATAGGAGGTAGAGAGAAACCTTGATAGCAGGTTAAATACATTTTCCAAGTTTCTATAGCAAATGACTGAAGTCAGTTTGCCCTTATCTCCTTTACAATTGCCATCCATATTTAAGTAAGATGTCAGAGGTTTAAATGTAAATCAAACTGCACCTTAGTCCAGTTGGAGATAAATATCTAATAAGAGCAGTTGCTTGGAAACTGAAGCTTAATTAGCACCAATAATAATTGGTTCCTCGTGTTTTAGCGTATGACCCTTTCCCAACCAGTTTTCTCTTTTTACAACACATTTCTTGCTAAAAGTAAATTTTTCTTCTATTGAAGAACACTTAACAAATAAAATAAAATTCCTAATAGCATAAATTGATAAAGATAATAGAGCTAGCTCTCTTTTGATACACAACATGGAAAGTCCTTTGGGTTACAATAGACTGTTTCTACACGGCCTCCCTTTCAATAAATTATTGATAGGACAAAGACATCCTTCCCTAGCATCTGCTCCAAAGTGGGTAGTTGTATGAACTTTCTGTGGACATCGTACATGTCCAATTTGTGATAAAGATTATAGAACCTTGTTGATTTCGGAGACTCAAACTTGGGCTCCACATCTCATTCCTGTGATCTTATCTTGGCTTTTCAGTCCTGACAGCTAGGAGGAACCTAACCACCTTCATGGTAATACCTAGTAGCTGGTCATTCAGAGCTAATGGGAGGCAGACAGCAGCACCCAAATTAACCACCTTCCCCAAAAGCAGGCCATGCCACCCATAGACCCTTCCAGAGCTAGCCACTACCAGGCCCACGTTAACAACACACTCTAGATCAAGCCTTGCCATAAGTACCGTAGGGTAGCCTGATACCTTTCAGATTGTAAAACGGTGCCTTAGTATAACTGCAACTGCTGCAGTTATCTTTCTGCTCATTGCTAACCATGCCTTCAAGTCGTCTCCATGCTCGGCTCTTCCATCAAGACATTCCTGATTACCTTGGTCAGTGGTGAGAGTTTACATTTGGGTATCTATTGAAGGTTGTCTGCATACTTTCTCATGACTTCATAATCCTGCACCTGTTTTAAACCTTTGTTTCAGTCTCATCAGTTGATCTCCATTGTAGCCTAGTATAAAAAAGACTATCATTTTATGTTTACCTCTGTATGTGCAGCTTACGCTCATTTTCGGTGATGAGGGGATCCACTTGTCATCTGATTCTGTGACTCACAGATAGGTTTTTTTCTGCTAATAAACACTTTCAGATTTCAAATTGGCTTGTGGGTATATTTTCCTTATCATACCCATATGCACAGTGAAGCATCTTCCACAAAGCCCTATCCACAAGAAGCCCTGTGCAAGCATCAAGCTAATAAGAACTTGTTTTGTAGATAACATTTCTATAAAGCACTTCATACCACACTTCTTTTAAGTACTGTAAATAAAAGGTCTTTTTACTGAGCAGTTTAATTGTATTAACATATTAACACACACACACACACACCCACATATATTGAACATCTACAATTATTTGTATTTAAATTGATGTACAAGGCCTCCTGTCTCTGTCTTCTGAAAATTATGATTGGAAATGTACCAAACGGATATCATATGATTCAAAGATTGTTGCTAAGCTGAGGCCCAGATAACCAACTTTTTCTCTTTTTATGTTAGTTTTCACTCTTACCCCACCCACCACTTCTTTTTTGTCCCCCCGCTAAATAAACCCCCCCTTCACATCCCAACCTGTTATTCATGTAGGGTAATTACTGAGTTGTGCACGCTGGTCACCATACTGCCATTTTCAATGACCAATTTCAGGGCCAGAACTGGTATTGTCTCTTGTTTTTAAGAACATGAAATAGGTTCAATGTAACTGGTTAGGCCACTTATCCTTCACAAACCTGGCAAGCTTAATTTGATGCATATTGTGGAGTTTAATTATCAATGGGATTGAGCAAATATGTGAGCCACTTGTCTTAAACATGAGTGACAAATGGTAAAAAAACGCGGGGCATAAGGGACTGCATAGAATGAATTAGCAGCGCTCGCCTGATTGTCTTTTTCTTTTTTCTTTTACTTTTACTTTAATTTTGTTTTGAATTCAGTACATATAGATTTCAAGTTAATGATGTGTTATACATCATCGGTGGTAATCACCACATAAAAGCATTTAGGTTAATTTTGCTCAACCCTTTAACGACATTTTAACCACATGCCGAGCAAAAGTCTTTCTTTTACTTGCAACAAGTATGTAATCTTGTGAACTACAAAGGACATTGAGATAGTCTGTATATACTGTCTTTACATGCAATCAGTTTGTGTTGGTCCGTCTTTTGTTTTGTTTCATGTACACTTTAAATGGTGGATACAGATGGTGAAAGCTTGGCTTGTGATAAAGACCGCTCCGGTCGAAATGCGTTGCCAATAATACACTTGAATTTACATTGACCCTGGTGTGCAAGTCCTTTCTTGCGAGATAATCAATCACAAGATTTTTTGGATTTACAACCGGGCTCCGACACCCGGACCTCGCACCGACCCCGCTTGGAGAGGAGCTAGTTTTGCCGAACTTTTTTCACACACACACACATATATATATATTGTTCTCGGGATCGAGGGCGACATCAACTAATAAAGAGATGCCATATCCTAAACCACTTTGTGTCCATGCTTCTTTCCATGGTGTCCACATGAAGCTTCAGGACTGGTACCAGGATGGATTATTTGATGAGAATAATTGGGCTATCTACTGATCAAACATCTGATAACATCAACATCAACAATTTATATACTTCCAAAAGTACATAAAAGCCTAGACAATCCACCTGGACGTCCAATTGTTAGCTTATGTGGTTCCTTACTCGAAAACACCTCAATATTCCTGGATATTTTTCTATTCCCATTCGTATAAGATCTACCATCTTACATTAGAGATTCAATGGATTTCGCAAATAGGATCTCCAATATACCATGGAAGGATTAGTATACAATAATAACTATTGATGTTTTATCATTTAATACTTCGATTCGGCATGAAGATGGGATCAATCCTGTGAATCATTCCTTCCTTCAAGGTCATTGAATGTACTTCTGCCTCATGAATAACGTCTTCATTTTTGACAAGAAATATTACAAGCAATGCAAAGGTACAGCAATGGGGACTTCCTTTGCACCCACATATGCTAATCTCACCATGGGCATGTGGGAGGCAGAACAAATTTGGTCAGAAAGAAATAAACATATGATGGAGCACATTGTACTGTGGGTACGTTACATAGACGACCTGTTTCTGATTTGGGAGGGAAACACAGAGGATTTGACCATCTTCCTCAAGGGTCTCAATAACAACTCCTTTCAATTTCAATTTACTTATAACAGCAGCAAAGTAATGATTGACTACCTGGATATTCATATCTATAAAAAAAATCTGAAGATCTGCACAACACTTTTCCGTAAGTCAACTTCATGTAACAGTACAGCTAACAGTGCACATCCCAAGTGTTTAAAATGGAGTGTTCCATATGGTGGATTCTTAAGAGCACGAAGAAATTGCTCAGAAGAAGAGGAATTTTTCTCACAACTTAATGAAATGTATGAGAGATTCTTAATCAGAGGATACCCAGTAATAGTGTTGGATAACACTAAATCAAGAACTTTACAAAAGAAGAGAGAAGCCTTACTATTGCCGAAGAGAACAACCATGGAAGAGGGTGAGAATCCAGACAGGAATGAAATAAGATACATTACACAATTTAACTCATCCAGCAAAGCCATAAGAGATACACTCCAAGATCACTGGAAAAGAGATGATGACCTAAAGGAAATGACGTCAGGCCATCCCAATATCACATATAAAAAGGCACCATCTTTGAGTGATATTCTTACACATAGCCATCATCAAAGAAGTGAACGAGGTGGCAGTAAAACACAATGGCTAAAAGCAAAAGGGTTCTTTAAATGCTCAAAATGCAAAGGCTGTCGCCATGGCTTGAATCAACAGAAAACTGACATCACGTCCGGTAAACATAAGGTCATCAAAGAGCGGATCACCTGCGAAACTACGCACGTGCCTTAAAATTAGAATGCGACAAGAAATATATAGGTAGCACCGTGAATAAACTAAAATTGCGTATTCTGCAACATCTGAGGGCTACAAAGAACAAAGATTTTTCTTATGCAATTGCAAAACACATTTGGAATGTGCATGGTGGCAATTTTGGTAACTGAAAGTACTATGGAGTGGAACACCTCCCTCAGAACTTCAGAGGTGGAGATCGTGATCGTCTATTGAGACAAGCTGAATCCAGATGGATTACTATGAAAGGAACAGAGATTCCATGGGGCCTGAATGCAGATGCCGAACTACATAATTTCCTATGAGGACAATTTGGGACAATTTAGCTGTAGAGAACACTGACCCATGGTGAAAAATGTGTGTGTGACCGAAGAAAACATTTCTATTAGAAATAGAAATATTGTGATGTAGGAAACAGCCAGATTATAGGATATACACACATATGAAAATCTAGTTATCCGGCTTCTGTTTTTATTAGGATATTTGAGATGTCATCAGTAATGTCATGAGTGATGTCACTGACCATGTCATGCGTGATGTAATATGTGACATCATCAGCAGTGCATTGCGGGCGCGCGAGTTATAGTTAGCTGAACTAACTATAACGGGGGAATTTCAATGGTTTTGTATGAGTGAAATGTCCAGCTAACTATAACATGTGTGAAACCTATGTTTTTTTCAGTGAATTTGCAAGGTTTTGTGAATGCTAATTCCTAACTATAACGTGGCTGAAACCTATGTTTTTTCAGTGAATTTCAAAGGATTTTTAAATGATAATTCCTAACTATAATGTGGCTGAAACCTATGTTTTATTCAGTGAATTTCAAAGGTTTTGTAAAGAATAATTTTTAAATGTATTGTTCTTTTTTTATACTAATTTACTACATTGTTTTAAAGTATTTATTTTTAGATATTTTAATTTTTTAAATTACATTACATATTTTTAATATAAATTGGAAAAAAATGTTTTTAAAAATATTGAAATTGTATTTTTATTTTTTATTTAATATTTGTTTGATGTATATATTTTATATAGCAGGCAATGATATCCTATGGAAGGAAATTTAAGTTACTGGTAAGTACAGTTAAATTTACGTTTCAGGAATAGTAGTGAGCTGAAAGATGCAGCACTGAGGTATCTCCTGATAACAGATGAGTAAATTGGAATTCGTAGTTCGACAGATTTTTGAGGAATTTTTTTAAGTTCCAAAACTCCACACGTAGAAAAATTTCCAAGTGAAACCAGTCAATGTTAGCCTAAGGAAGGAAATTCAAGTTACTCTAACTACGATTAGAATTACTTTTCAGGATGAGTAGTGGGCTGAAAGATGCAGCACTGAGGTCTCTCCTGATAACAGGTGGGTAAATCGGAATTCGTAGTTCGGCTGATTTTAGAGGAATTTTTGAAGTTCAAAAACTCCACACTTAGAAAAATTTCCAAATGAAACCAGTCAATGTTAGCCTATGGAAGGAAATTCAAGTTACTGTAAGTATGGTTAGAATTACTTTTCAGGATCAGTAGTACGCTCAAAGATGAAGCACTGACGTTTCTTGTGATAACAGGTGAGTAAATCGGAATTCGTAGTTCGGCTGATTTTACAGGAATATTTTGCTCAATAGTGAAGGAAGGGGGCGGGGCCTGAGGTAACATGTGTGCAAACACGCCCTGTGCCGCGTTTTAGATTGGGGAATTAATTCCTCTTCAATCCTGGGTCCCCTGTGAGCCAACTAGCCCACCAGGTACCTCCAGTATGCGCCAGGGAGCTGTGTTGAAGAGAGATGTTCAGAGGGCATGCCCCCTTTTTACAACACTCTGCAACACAGCTCCGTGGCGCTTACTGAAGATACCTGTTGGACTAGTTGCCCCCTAGGGGACCTCTGGATTGAAGAGGAATTAATTCCTCAACTTAAAACTCGCCACAGGGCATGTTTGCACTCACATCACCTCAAGCCCCGCCCCCTACCTTCACCACTGTGCAAACGCACCCTGTAGCGTGTTCTAAGTTGGGGGATTAAGTCCCCTTGCATACAGGGGTCCCTGGGGGCCAACTAGCCCACCAGGAACCTCCAGTATGTGCCTGGGGGTTGCGTTGCAGAGAGGTGTAAAAAGGGGCGTGGCCTCATTACACCTCGCTGCAATGCAGCCCCCTGGTGCGTTTGCAGAGGAGGAACTAATTCCCCTTGCATACTGGAGGTCCCCGGGGGTAAACTTGCCCACCAGGAACCTCCAGTATGTGCCAGGGGGCTGCCTTGCAGAGAGGTGTAATGAGACCACGCCCTTTTTTACACCTCTCTGCAACGCAGCCCCCTGGCGCGTTTGCAGAGGAGGAACTAATTCCCCTTGAATACTGGGGGTCCCTGGGGGCCAGCTAGCCCACCAGGAACCTTTAGTATGCGCCAGGGGGCTGCCTTGCAGAGAGGTGTAATGAGACCACACCCCTTTTTACACCTCTCTGCAACGCAGCCCCTTGGTGCATTTGCAGAGGGGGAACTAATTCCCCTTGCATACTGGAGGTCCCTGGGGGCCAACTAGCCCACCAGGAACCTCCAGTATGCGCTCGGGAAGGTACAGAATACAGTACAGAGTACAGTACTTCATACCCCGCAATTAAAAAAAGAAAATAATAATTTTTGGCCTTGGGGGTCCTTGTGGGACCACCTGAGCAGGCCTAGGGGATCAGGGTGTTTCTACCCTGCCCCCTTTGCATATTTTGCACATTTGTGTCACTGCTTTCTTGTGCCTTGGTGCTACCGAGGCACAAGATGGCTGCCAACACTTCCTGGTTTGGAGTGTTGACAGACAGTTGACAGCCAATGACCATGCAGCTCGTGCTCGGGAAGGTACAGAGTACAATACAGAGTACGGTACTTCGTCTCTAGATATCACTATGATTTTACTGAACTCTACCTTTTTGCCAAATTTGGTGTAATTCCGTTCAGCCGTTCGGGCTGTAGCTCTGGCTAAAGGTCCTATGGAAAATTGCATGGGGAAAACATGTTTTGGGACCCTCCTTTTTTCTCGGCCCCCACTTGACGAATCAACCCCAAACTTTCAGGGAAGGAGCGGAGCGGAGCAGGCCATTTTCTTGGAGAATTTTGCGAAGATTCGTCCACCAGCGCCAAAGTTATTCCAAATAGAATGTTGTGGATTTCCTATGGAAACTAGGTCCTAACTATAATTACCTACTGGCAACCGCCAGTAGGTAATATGTATATATATATATGTATGTATATATATATATATATATATATTCACTGAAAAAACCATAGGTTTTACACACGTTATAGTTTGGAAGTAGCATTTGAAAAACCTATGAAATTCACTGAAAAAACCATAGGATTGACACATGTTATAGTTAGCTGGACATTTCACTCATATAAAACCAATTAAATTCCCCCGTTATAGTTACTTCAGCTAACTATAACTCGCGCGCCCGCAATGCACTGCTGATGATGTCACACATCACATCACTCATGACATCATCTATTAAATGGGTTAGTTTTGAAAATTACATATATTTTATATATGTAGATCAGAAAGTTGGTTGAACAAAAATGTAGTATATAAGTGTATAAACGGTTGCTTTTTTGGTGACAAATAGATTCTATAACTGACTGATTAAATATATCTTAATGAGTACATGTGTTACTGAGTAATATTTAAATATATACCTATCTGTGTCTGTCTATCAGTTTCTATTTTAGTGGCTAAATGTGTTGATGAGTAGCTTTATCACTGATACATTATATCTATATAGGTTATGGTTTCTTTATTATTACCAAAAGTGTCTCAGTGTCTAAGTGTTAATATGCTACATTAGGAGATTTTACATATTCCATACATGCAAGAATCAGTGACATACTATTCCTATATGTTGTAGGCAGCATATGTCAGATACTAGATATTATCAGTGATATCAAGAGTAATGTCACTAACCATGTGATGAGTGATGTAATATGTAACATCATCAGCAGTGCATTGCGGGCGCGCGAGTTATAGTTAGCTGAAGTAACTATAACGGGGGAATTTCATTGGTTTTATGTGAGTGAAATGTCCAGCTAACTATAACATGTGTCAAACCTATGGTTTTTTCAGTGAATTTCATAGGTTTTTCAAATGCTACTTCCTAACTATAACGTGTGTAAAACCTATGGTTTTTTCAGTGAATTTCATAGGTTTTTTAAATGCTACTTCCTAACTATAACGTGTGTAAAACCTATGGTTTTTTCAGTGAATTTCATAGGTTTTTTGAATGCTAGTTCCTAACTATAACGGATATAGCTAAAATGAATATCGCCATACCAATCTTACGTGCGCGACCGGGTGAGCGCACCCGCCTATATATTTCGTGAAAGCTTTGCAATTTGAACCTAAAGAATTTCTTCATAGATCAATGAAAGAACTTATAGTACGTTAAAGAGACTGAACCTAGGCTTCTTTTTTTTCATATGAACCTTTTAATTAAATGGAGCCGAATGTCTTTTTAATCTTTCGTGCGTGACTGGATGTACACACCTTGATATTTTTTTAAAAAATATAAAAGGTTTTATAGTTTAACAATTGTATACTTAAATCGAGCTCTGAAGATATGTAAAATCCGTATGTGTTTGAATTTACTCCTTTTCACGTTTTAAAACTTCGCTGAAGAAGAATGCTACTTCCAAATCACGTACGTGACTAGATACTGTCACCGCGTACACGTCCAGAGAAGCGCATGTGAAGTCATGTGACTTGAAAACAACACTTCCAATTGGTTCTTAGTAGTTTCTATTCTGGAATTTACACGCAGCACTCCACCCACTTCCCTCACTATCTTTTCTACTCTCAAGAGAGAACAACGTCCAACATTTTTCCGAAGACTTTGCTGAAATGGCTGCCGCTCCGCATTCATCTTCCGAATCTGAGAAAATGAGCGACTACCTTTAAGAAGAAAAAAGGAATCTTTCATTTGGCAATTTTTCACTTATCCTGAAGATGAAAAGAAAGTGAATGCGCCAAAAGTAACCTGCCCGATATGCCAATTGGAGCTCTCTAGAGGAAATCCAACAAAAAAATATTCCTTTTCCATACATACCATGAAGCGGCATGTCAAACAACGGCACCCTATAGAGTTTGCAAATACATCGACAAGAGCCCTGGCCACGCTATTACCATCAGAAGTGGCCAGCACATCTTCTGCAGGACGACCTGTATCTCCATCGAGTGCTGAGATGGACTTGAGACCATATCTTGCGAAGGTGCACATGAAATGCAACGACTGTGGAGAAATTCTTCCATACGGAGAGCAGAGCCTCATTCTAATTAAACTCAAAATTGAGAGTCATAAATGCTCCGAGAAAAGATAAATTTCTTCATTTCATTTTGATCGTATGTCATACTTAAAAATGTCGTTGCAAGTTTAAAAAATCAAAAGCAACATAACACTTGTTTCCCAAAAAAAAAAAAAAGTTCTTTTCAGAACTAACTCTTTGTACCAAAACGAGCTCCAAGAGCATATTATAAAGGGACATTTATCGCCGCTTTTTATTAGTGCGCGACCGGGTGCGCGCACCCACCTATATATTTCGTGAAAAGTTCGCAATTTGAACCTATTGAATTTCTTCATAGACTCTTCAAAGAACTTATAGTACATGAAAGAGACTAAACCTAGGCTAATTTTGTATTATTATCAACATTTTCATTAAATAAAACCAAATGTCTTTTTAAACTTTGTACGTGACTGGATGTACACAGCTTTGTATTTTTTTTAAGAAATATAAAACGTTTTATAGTTTAATAATTGTATGCTTGAATCGAGCTTAAAAGATATACGAAATCCGGATTTGCTTGGATTTACTCCTTTTCACGTTTTGAAACTTCGCTGAATTAGACCGCTACTTCAAAATAACGTACGTGACTAGATAGTATCATCGCGTACACGACCTGAGACGCGCATGTGAAGTCATGTGACTTGAAAACAACACTTCCAATTGGTTCTTAGTAGTTTCTATTCTGCAATTTAAACGAAGCACTCCACCCACTTCCCTCACTTTCTTTTCTACTCTCAAGAGAGAACAACGTCCAACATCTTCCGGAAGGCTTTGCTGAAATGGCTGCCGTTCCGCATTCATTTTCCGAATCTGAAGAAAATGAGCGACTACCTTTAAAAAGAAAAAAGGAATCTTTCATTTGCAATTTTTCACTTATCCTGAAGATCAAAAGAAAGTGAATGCGCAAAAGTAACCTGCACGATATGCAAATCGGAGCTCTCAAGGGGAAATCCAAGTAAAAAATATTCCTTTTCCATACATACCATGCAGCGGCATGTCAAACAAAGGCACCCTGAGCATTATGCAAAAGCATCCACAAGAGCCCTGGCCACGCTATTACCATCAGAGGTGGCCAGCACATCTTCTGGTGGACGACCTGTATCTCCATCGAGTGCTGAGATGGACTTGAGACCATATCTTGCGAAGGTGCACATGAAATGCAACGAGTGTGGAGAAATTCTTTTGTACAGAGAGCAGAGCCTCATTCTTATTAAAATCAAAATTGAGGGTCATAAATGCCCCAAGAAAAGATACATTTCTTCATTTCATTTTGATCCTGTGTTACACTTCAAAATGTTGTTGCAAGTTTAAAAAATCAAGAACATCATAACATAACACTTGTTTCCCAAAAACAAAAAAAAAAAAAACAAAAAAAAAAGTTCTTTTCAGAACTAACTCTTTGTACCAAAACGAGCTCCAGGAGCATATTATAAAGGACGTTCATCGCCGCTTTTTTTTCGTGCGCGACCGTGTACGCGCACCCACCTATGTATTTTCTGGAAAGTTTGCAATTTGAACCTATTGAATTTCTTCATAGACCCATCAAAGACCTTATAGTACGTGAAAAAGACTAAACCTAGGCTTATTTTTTATTATTATCAAAATTTTCATTAAATATAACCGAATGTCTTTTTAAACTTTCGTGCGTGACTGGATGTACGCACCTTTGTATTTTTTTTAAGAAATATAAAAGGTTTTATAGTTTATTAATTGTATGCTTGAATCGAGCTTAGAAGATATATAAATCCGGATTTGTTTGGATTTACTCCTTTTCACGTTTTAAAACTTCGCTGAATTAGACCGCTACTTCCAAATGACGTACGTGAGCAGATACTGTCACCGCGTACACATCCTAAGACGCGCATGTGAAGTCATGTGACTTGAAAACAACACTTCCAATTGGTTCTTAGTAGTTTCTATTCTCCAATTTACACGGAACGCTCCACCCACTTCCCTGGAGAAAAAGTTTATCGGAAAACTTTTAAACCCTCCTCTTATCAAACATTCGACATCGTTAACATAACAGTGTAGTAAATAAAACTAGATCCACCCCATCCCTTAATTACAAGGGACACATTACTGTGTGAAAACAACTTTTGTTTTCACGCGATAATGTGAAATACTGAGCCTGTTACAGGATTTTCTTTCACATATATGTTGCCATTGATCTTCAAGCACTAACACCGTGGAAAATACCACCGATAGCGGTGATATTTTTTAACGCCGAGAACGGGCGATTTTTATCGCTTAGAGCCCTTGCTATTATAAAGGTTTATCTCCTAAGTCTCTGATTCTCCAACTGTGCAACGTGGCTCCCCTGTGTGTCGTAATGAGGTGCTAGGGGCGCCGCGCACACTCTACTGTGACTAAGCATCCATAAATTCCACGGACATTACTACCCTGTTATCTGCAATTGTAAACATCAAAAGGAGCTGCGCTGTGCCCCTCGGAGAGGCCTCACTCCCACTGCTACAGCGGCTTGGCAGTCGTCCAGATCCACAAGAACAGCGTCTCGGATCCATTGAACTTCTGTGACGGTCTCAATGAAAATAAACACTGAAGAATATTCAAGTATGTAGTAGTCCTCCTGCTACAGCATACAGAATGCATTCTGTTAGGTATAAAAAAGGGAAACACCCACGCAACAATCATACAGAACACTTCCTGTAAAGAAGCCTGTGATTAACTTTAAAACATCAGGTTAACCTTTTTTCACTCTCTCATCATTGTTAAAGATAAGTATTTATAATACTATATTAAACAATGCCATGGTTCTTGCTTTTTTATTTCAAGAATCTTGCAATCATTCACAAATCCAATACTCATGGCTTCTTTTTCGTGAGAAAAATCTTGCAACATTATATATCTACATAGAATAACAGAAAAAACATAACACTGCAAAGGCCGAAAACTCTACTAAATGCAGCTTTGTAACATATAGGGCAGATTTATGTTAAGTACTTCATACCCAGATATGCACCAGTTAATGTGCACCACAGTATGCTAGTGCTCCGTCACCCATGGTGTGCCACATTTAAAATGAGGCGCACCATGGCACAAAGACAGCATACATGCGTAACATATCTATGCAGAAAAAATAATACATTACTAGAGTTGTATCGCAAATGTAATGCAGCTACAGCAAGGCTCACCAGTGCACTTTGGGGCATATTATCAAGCAATAGCGATAATTATCGCTATTGCTTGGTTAGAGACAAAACTTTATAACAGAGCTGTGGCGAATTTTAACCGCAAATAAACCTAGGTATTACCAAGTTTTTACGCAAATGCGGTAAAAATCTTTGCAAAGCATGAATATCGCTGAAAAGTCTGCATTATTCATGCAATAGCGAGCTAATGCTGTTAGCCATGTTATCCACCTCCCATTGGATAACATGGCTAAGAACTGCTCAGGGCAGGTGTTAGCTTTTAGAGATATTCCCGCTTAGCGCAAATATCTCCAAAAGCTAGTAATAGGAGATAGCGATGTTAGCGACTGTTTTCAGTCGCTAACATCTTGGCACGCCCACTTTGCATCTCATTAGTGATAAATATCATTGGCATGCAAAGTGGGGCCCAAGATGGTCGCTATCTCCTACTAGCTGTCGCTAACTAGTGTTAGCAGCAGCTAGGTAATAGGCAGATAATTTTATCCCTGCTTTCTTGGCTTTAAAGCCAAAAAACAGAGATAAACCCCCTTGATAATATACCCCTATATTCAAATTGCAGCGTCAAGACCTACGCCTGCTTCAAGCACATGCACAGTTTTGAAACAGCATGGGCCTGAAAGTCACTGAGTAAAATCTCATGGATTACAGTCAGCCACTTTCAAGACACATTACTTCAGAGGAACACTTCCTTATGATACAGGGCTTTAGAATGTCACATATCTTCTAGATTCATTAATGTTGTATATATGATACATTATTTCCACTGTCATTATAAAAAATAAAGGGACGAAATTCTAGCGCAAAGAGATGCAACGTCAACATAAAGCTGCCACAATCTGTTTTAAAGTACCCTTTAAATTACAACCAACACTCTCTTTATAGAGACCCCTCAGGTTTTTTTAACACCTGTTAAATCCTTCCATACTCATCACAAAGCCGCTCCATCATGAGCATTGCCTCAGCTGTCCTCAGGACGGACCACATTTGTCATGGACTTGCCGCTGTGCTTGCGCAACACTAACATTGCGCTCCCATGACACGTTCTATTCACTAAGCAGAACCATGACGGAACCACTCTATCATGAACACACCTCAACCATGGCTCGGAAAGGAGTAGCTGTATCATGACCATACAAGTACCACTCAGCCCCCCAGCCCCCTAATCCTGAGGCAGAGTTACCACTGCAACACAGGATTTAAAGTCCTGCAAAGAACACCATGTAACATTTAATATCATTTTCCACCAATATTTTCATATATCAGTATTGCTAAACTCACTAACTGAAATGTCGCTCATTTCATTAAATCACTTTTAAAGCATGCCTTAAAACAATGCACCCAATCCTATGTGGAAGTGTTTATATAAAACATGACATTGCTTTAACGAGGATAGACAAAGAAATAACACAATGATGTAAAAGTTTCTTTATTTTATATACTTACCTAAAAAAAAATAAAAAAATAAAGTAAATTTCTTTTTAAAACGTAGTACCTGTGGAAGAAAATTAAAAATAAGATTATAAAGTACATTTTATTAAAGAAAAATAATAGGAGACAATAAGAGAGAGGCAGAGAAAACTTTCGGATATTATTAGTTGTACTTACCTTATAAATATAATATCTGTGAGGACAGTAAAAAAAATCTGTTATAATACATATTTCTAAATGCAATGTAACAAAATAAGTCAAACAACATATTAAATGGTTTATTTTTGCTGTCCTCAGAATACATTGATTTTCACTATGAAGAGTGATTTCAATATTAATCATCATATAACAGCGGGGAAAATCAAAATGATTGTGTTTAAAAAACCCATACAAAATCTCCATACATATTATAAATACCTGAAAAAAACATGTCTTAAATGTTTTTCTCAAATTCGCAATTTCTTGAGTAAGCACACTACATCTTCCACAGTTACAAACTAATTAAAGTATACAACCTATTTTTTAAGATATCTCAACAAAGCCCCGTGCAAGTATCTCCTTTAAAAAATCTATCTGAAGGACACATTTTCTTCTCTCATACCTTTCCGCGTGGCCAAATTGTATAAGCTAACTCATTATCTTTTAAATACCTCTCCCAAAAACTTGCGTCCTTATAAGTTGTAAAATAATTATCTAAAGTACTCATTTTCTTCTCTCATATTTTTCCACGTGGCCAAATACTATGAGTTAAGACATTTTTTTCTGAAATTATTTAATCTTAGTCTTATCTATTGTTTTCTGAACCTTTACAATTAAAATTTGTAACATGTTTTATACCATCAAACATTAAGTAAATTTGTACCTGATGTTATCACTATGCCAAACACAAATTTCATTTATAGATTTGTACACCCTCAATCACATGATATTTGTAAACTAGTAAGTTTCAGATCTTTACAGTATACATCTTCCTACAGCAAGTCATTCTACTGAAATTTGGGTTCCAAAAATAACAGATAAGAGTTAGTTAAGGCAAAAGGCAAACGTTTCTTAAAAGTCAATTGGCTATCATTGCAAAGCGTCCAGCCACTAGCACACTTCAAATAAGCTGTATAATGTCCTGATGATGTAGAAGGCCCTTCATGAAAAATAATGGCTACAGTTACAAATGTTCTTCTAGAAATAGATACTTGAGAAGCCACAACATTTTTAATTAAAGTTGACAATTTACTCCCATCAGCTCTGCATCGTTGAAACATTAAAACTACATATTGTCCGTATCTATGGATAAATAAAGTTGATAACATTTCAGACTTACATTGAGAACAGACCATGTTCTGATGCGCATCTTTAACTAGTTTATTAAAAGGCACTTCTTTGCAGTCTGGTAATGTTAAATATAAAAATCTTTCACTGTGTATGTCAGTACTACTTGAAAATGAGCAATTACCACAATTATGTTCCCATTTATAAGAAAGGCCAAAAAGACTATCAATATCTACACCTTCATCTTCCAAAACTGTAAACATATACATGATAAATTCCTGACAATCTTGCTGAATATTCTGAGAAAATTGATTTACTCCTGCACATATGTCTAAAACATTCCTTAGTTCTGAAACACTTGCTACTTCACTATCACCACTACTACATATTTCAAATATAGAATTTAAAGAATAGCAAAATGTTTGCTCCTGATTTTCTATAATCTGTTCCTTAACATTTTTCAGAAAGAAAACAACATTAACTACTACATTTGCATAGCAGTTGACACCAGACCTATTTTCAAACTTAAATCCAACAATCTCTTCAATACTAACAGTTTTCTTACGGCTACCAGGTGGGTTGCATTGTGTTCAAGGCTCTGGAGGGTAAGGGCCCTATGTTCCTTAGATCACTACTGCGCAAATATACACCTTCGCGCAGTTTGAGATCAATCCACAAAGATCTACTCGAGGTCCCTCGTTTCAAAAAGAAACGTCAAGGGGGCAGTAGCTTTCAATTCTTAGCCTCCTCATTGTGGAATTCCCTCCCCCTGACCCTGCGACATAGCAAGGATCTCCTTGCTTTTAGGAAGGCATTTAAAACTCTTCTTTTTTCCCAGGCCTACTGCAAAAAATAATTGTTTTTCTTTTATGCACTGTTATGTTTGATTCTCTCACCAGCGCCAAGAAGCCCCAGGGCGTATGCGCGCTTAACAAATAATAAATAACATAACATACCAACAACAGCTACATCTTTTTTTCGTCGTTTCTCGACTACTTCAGCACATTTCTCCTCATTTTTCCTTTTCTGACCAACTATACGCCTTTCAATTAAAGGATGTTGAGGTAAACTTGGAGCATATTCTCTTCTTAACCTATTATACTCCTTCACACAATTTAAATCTGCACTAATCTTTGTCTCATCATAATCAATTAGATAAAGTCCACATAAAGTTCTAACTCGCGATAAAGCAACATACGCCATACCCTCTTTGAATACAGTGCTTCCAATATTTACCAAAGCACAATCTACACTTAAACCTTGAGATTTGTGTATAGTCACTGCATATGCCAAACAAATTGGAAATTGCTTACGACGGACATATAAGTCTTTCACAAGGAAAAAACGAGTTGAACATCGACTAATTTGTTGAACTTCCTCAATTCCATCAAATTTTATTCTCAAAAATTCAATATCATCTCTATTTGTATAATTGACAAAACCAACAACATTACCCATTGCTCCATTTACCAATACTCTTTCTACATGTAAATTTCTCCTTAAAATTATGCGACAATTTAAACATACATACAGATTTTTCTCTAAACCAGCAGTTTTAGATATAGTTTTTTGAAGAGAATCCAATTTTAACTTCAACTTTTCAGACAAAACAATAGTACTACCTTCATGCTCTATTCTATCTTTAGCTTCCAGTTTCTTAATTTCTTGATTTTCTAAATTCAACATTTTCTCATTAAAAACTGAACATTCTTTCAGAGTTGGCATCAATCATATCACTGACTCATCTGCTACCTCTTTACTACATATTTTCTCAGGTACATTATCTTCATTAGGAAACAGCTTGGAAAGTAATCGTGTTCGTAGAGTGTGTTTTGCATCTTCAGTTAGTTTTCCAATCCTAATATCTTGAAGAATATTTCCATATTTAATATCCTTTGCCTGTCGCATATTTTGAATCAGTTCAGTATATTTGAAATGTGACCATATATTTACATTTCCAATACTGCCCAGGCACTTTCTGGTCTCCTCATGTGTAACAGTTTCAAATACAGGTTGTCCTTTCACAGGAGTTAGCTGCAGTAGATCTCCAAAAACTATGACATGTTTACCTCCAAATAACACATCATACTCTGTCTTAAGTGTCTGTTGCATTCTTAAATGCACAAAAGCAAGCATTAAATTGGATACCATGCTTACTTCATCAATAATAAGAAGTTTCATTTTTTTAAGGACTCTAGAAACTTCAAAACAAGCTTCTCCAGATAGCTTCTGATATTGTAATTTATTTTCATGTTCAACTGGCAGCATCAGTAAACGATGAAACGTAACACCTTTAATATTATGTGCTGCCAATCCAGTTGGAGCAGTAACAACACACAACAGTGTTGACTGAGTTGTTTGCTGTAAATATGTAGTAATTCCTTTAATTAGGAAACTTTTACCAGTCCCAGCTTCTCCACTTACATATAGTCGAATAGGTTCAAATGACATACATGAGCAATCTTTTCTCTCATGACGAAAGCCATGCTCAATGTGCTCTGTCACTTCATCATATATCTGTCTTTGTTCAACATTAAACTGCTTCTTTAATTCTTCTAAGTTGATTACTTCCTCTTGACCTTGCTGCATTGCTCTTTCCACCTCATCCATGGCGGTGGCTGCTTAATTTTGGATAATTGGTTGTCCCAGTGGATCTTGACTTAATGAAGCCGAACTTTGACTACCTTGTGAACTATCTCTCGCAATCTCCGCTGCAATTGTCGCTTCTTGCTCTATTTCATCATTCAACATTTGGAGATAATTACTAAAAACAGGACATTCGATACTACTTTTAGATGCGTTGAATGAATCTTCATAACTATCAAAGTCTCCAAGTAGTTCCTCTTCTCTACGCCATGGTTTAAAGAGTTGCAAAAGAGCAAAATAGTAAAATTCTCTTTTGTCAGGTGTTTCGCAACTCAGTTTCCGATGATTAATCAAGTGTCCTTTTCTTTGTTTCACCAGACATCCTTCATGTCCAATTACAGCGTGTACACCTTTATCAATGTTCTCCGTAACATTCCTTTTAAAAGTGTAATTTTGAAGTATTTCATACAGACAAATGTTTTCAAGCAGAGTACTTCTATTTGGATAGTATGTATCCAACATATTTGTTTTCAGAATGTCAGTACTGTTTGGTTCTTTCTGGGCTAAATATTCAATTTCTTGCACAGGTTTCAGAACACGATTTCGTGTTTCTGCTAGGCCCAAACTCACCCAGAGAATAGTTCTTGATTTAGCATAAAGACTTGCTGATGATAATCGGTCACAACATTCATATGCTCCAATTTCTCGATGAGACAGCATCTTCAAACTGTACGTATACAATTTCTTGCTTAGGCTCTTTTCATGAGAAATGTCTTCCCACATCTCCTTCAATTCCGTCTTTTCAGATTTCGTAATGTAAGACGTTACATATCGAGCCACAGCAATAGAATTGTCTGCAACATATTGTATGTCCATGTTAGCATTCCACATGGACAAAATGACTGGGTTATAGTCATTTATATATTTGGATTCTTCACCTCTTCTTAAATTGTACGTATTTTTTGGTGACCTACTTCTGATATTATGTCGCAAACATGACATCAAATTGTTGACTCTTCCTTTTGAAAGTACCGGTCGTGCAAATCCAAAACGACATTTGGTGTAGAATTTGCTCTTTGATTTGAATTTTCGCCGACAATATTTTCCACAATGATGACTTTGAAAACGTAACACTTTTCCTCTTAAGTCCTTATCAGTTGTACTATTAGGTATGTCACAAGTGGCATACTGTTCAATAAAAGACAGTACAGTCTCATCCGAGTCTGTTCCAAATTTAGGAGCATCCTTGATCCATAACAGCATATGAATATGAGGAGCACCTCTTGCTTGATATTCTTTTCTCCAAAAGAAATCCAGTACTTCACCAAGAGGCGTTTGTTTCTTGTTTGTAATGAAAGACATCATAGCTTCAAATCTATGATTAAAATATCTGCAAACATTAACTGGATCTAATGAACACAGTTCTCCAGGTGTCTTGTAGTTTATGTTTTCTATGTTTGCATTCGCCTCCCGAAGAAATTCAAGTAAATCTTCCCAAGCATACTCTGCACAGCTTAGAGTTAAAAACCATGTTGGTGCTCCTAAGTTTCTAAGCATGCACTTCAAATCTCCATGACGACGGTACCAATACTCATTAGTACCCCGCTGACAAGCCATTAAATTAATTAGATGTGAATCCAAAACACTATCTTTCTGTTGCACTTTATCCATAAATTCCTTTGCTGAAATATTTTGCAGATGAACTCTACTTTTTAAGATATGGTTTACTGCATAAGACAGACCAGATAAGTCACTCTCAAACAGAAGATGAAACAAATATGGAATGCATTGGCGAAACCTCGGATCTTCTGCATATAATCTTGTTGTCCGGTATTCAGATGCTGGAATCTGCATAGGTCGATTATCATATTGTGTACCTTCACCTGTAGGGAATAACTGTGGAAAACAACGACCTTCCAAACTTTCTTCCCACACACTAATAGGATTTCCTTTCGCCTTTTTCAACTGAAATAATTCAATAGCATTCCCTATTGCTTCTTTGGAATGCAGTGGATGAACACTGTAATGTTCATAAATTTCTTCACTTCTGGATACATCAACTTTTTCAATTTGTCCACTAGACAAATCACTTTCCTCTTCTTCACTTACATCTTCTTGTTCTACGTATACATCTTTGTAGTACTTATTGTTTTGCACTAAATACAACGTTGCCTTTTTCACTTTCCTAACATCCACTAAATCTTGCCAGATTTTCTTACTCTTTGTAGGTACACCATTAACTAGAATAACTAGAGGTTCCTCTTCTACATTTTCAACACCAATTGTTTCCATATTTTTTTTTAAATCAAGTGGCAAATACACAACTCTACCCTTTAATCCTCTTTGTAAATCTGAAGGATTTAATTTACCAGTCTTAGGCTCCATACGAACAATAGCCTGAAAAGGATGTACACATTGAATCAGAATAGTCTCATAAGTATTTAAATCCATCAATTCTGATGGAATATTTATCAACTCTAGATTATTATGAACAGCTCTAGCAGGCATTTTATTTTCATTTAATTTATTATAACAATATTTACAAACACGTTGCTCAAAACCCAAATCAAAATAGTTTTCCACCAACAAATAAGTTGCAAAATCTTTCCATTGACCATTACTTTCATCTTCACTTTTTAAATATAAATCAACTAACCTAGTTTGACTTTTATAATGAATGCGTCGACAACAAACACAAGAAAAATTTGGTTTCTCACCTGCAATCACCTTAAACTTGATTATATCCTGTTCAAAATGTTCAATATTAACATGTCCAACATTTTCTAATACATTTCCTTCTATAATTATATCAGTTTCTGCATTGTCTTCCTCTGGACCAAAATAACTTACCTCAATTTCTGCACAAATCTTCTTAACATCTAATTGACATCCATGCAAAAGAGCACTATTTAACTGTTTAAGTTTAAGTGCTGGACTTTTTGCATAGTACAACTTTCTCACTAATTTTCTCATTTCAGTATGATGCACTGCTAACATCCTGAAGTGATGAAACACACTCTGGCATATTTTTTTAGAAAGACAAGCCAGTGAATGACCTTGCAGACCTATTTCTTCTCGCACTCTGCATTGATCTAATTCTTGCAACATTTTAATTTTTTTTTTAGACTTTCTTTAGTGTACTTACGTAAGAAATTGCAAAAGAAATCAATTGAATCCTGTCGTACACTACAAATGCTACTACAATTCCAACTGTAAACAGGAGCATTAGGACGTCCCTCTAAAGCTTCTCCAGCCATAACCTCTTCTGCATTTCTAACCACAATTTTCTCTTTCTCAATTACACAACCATCCTTCACCTCATACGCTCGACCACTGGTGTCAACTGCATGCAACAGATCGTTACTTTGAAAGTAACTCTCTTCATTGAAAAATGGCTCAGAAGTTGAAGTATGCATCCACTTCCCAGAAAACACTTTACAAAAATTACTCCTATTTATGTGTCTCTTCCATTTACTTTTACCGTTTAAAACTTGAATTGCCTTATTTAGAATATTTATACTATTAAGTACTAAAATAAATAATTTTCTTTTTATCTCAAATGCGCGCTCAACGATACCCTCTATATATTGTTTCTTCTTAAGAAAAGCAGATCTTCTTTTAGAAACTTTCTCCTTTTGTAATAAATTCGAAACTACTCTGTTGTAAAACATACGCTTCCTGATTTGGCTAAATTGATTAGTCCGGGTTTTACTGTATTCTTTTTCTTGTCTCCTAATTCCAGAAACATTTTTATCTTTGATTCCATATCTCCTTCTAGATACTGATATTGTTTTCTCCTTCTGGACTTCAATATTAACATTTTTCCTATCCAAAATTCCTTTAAAAAACTTTTTAGTTTGCTTACCAGGAGCACTCTTCTTTGTGTCCGTCCTCTCTTTCTTTGAAAATTGTTCGATTCCTTTCTTCTTCAAACTGTAAGTCCGTTTGTAGAGTTTTTTTTTTTCAATTCTGGTCGGCATCTTAATTTAACATTTTTATGAAATTGTCAATCTGTAAAACACAAAAATAACAAATATTATAGTTCACTACTAGCATATACCGTACAAATTAAAACCACAGATTCATTTCCTAAGAGAATACAGAAAATAACAGAAAATCTCTGAACAAAGTAGTAAATCCTGTAGTGAATGTTTGTTCTTAATTTATCACACTCCATATCTGTTTTAACATTATAGACAGTTTTTTATTCTAATTTTTAAAGCATACAAATAGTACACTTTTTTCAAGAACTATCGGTCATTGTAGGTGTTTTAATCTTTTTTACTACAATCTCTTTTACACTTCATGAGAACATATCTTATCACTCTCATAAAGCACATCATCGACGAATATATCAAGAAAACTGTCGTCACGAATGCTTTGCTATCAATTTTTTTTTATTTATTCAAAACTTCATAATTTAGAAGAACTTCCAACATTAGTTCATCAGGGACTTCTTCAAGTCCATAGTCCTCATCTCCTTCTACCATCTCTAAGTAAGCTGAGTCTGCTACGGACCTTACCGGAGAACAGTAACTTGCTTTTTGGCCCTCCAGTTAACAGGGCTGACACCAGCTGACACCAGCAAAGACACCAGCCAAGACTTGTCGGACCCGCTTCACGGGTCCCGCAGCGCGGATCGCCGCGGGAGCTGACCAGGAGGAGGGGCTTGTGCGAGTGAACCGGCAGGGCTGCGAGCTGTGAGCAGGAACTCCGTGGACCAGGAGTCCCTGCGTGGGCCTGATCACCGCCAGCTGGCCTGCTCTCCCTGCCGGCCCCGCCCCCACCCACCCACGGAGTCAAAACAGAGGGTTGGACTCAGTTTCAGCGGGACACCTCTGCTACGGACCTTACCGGAGAACAGTAACTTGCTTTTTGGCCCTCCAGGCAACAGGGCTGACACCAGCTGACACCAGCAAAGACACCAGCCAAGACTTGTCGGACCCGCTTCACGGGTCCCGCAGCGCGGATCGCCGCGGGAGCTGACCAGGAGGAGGGGCTTGTGCGAGTGAACCGGCAGGGCTGCGAGCTGTGAGCAGGGACTCCGTGGACCAGGAGTCCCTGCGTGGGCCTGATCACCGCCAGCTGGCCTGCTCTCCCTGCCGGCCCCGCCCCCACCCCGCCCATCCCATTAACAGGGATTTAATACCTATCGTACATCCGCTGCGCGGGAGCGAGCGGGGGAGCGCCCGGGGCTAAGCCCGGGCAAAGGGCGGGCCCTCTGTGGCCCTCAGAGGCCCGAGGATGAGGAAATATAAATTTTTGGTCAAGTTATGTTCCCTATCGTGTACCCCACCGTCTCCATGTACGAGTTAAAGTGCATGTAACTTCCCTCCTGTGCCAGCTATGAAGACGCAAATACATTTGCGTCCAACGTTAACATGTCCTCTTTCAGACCCACCCTGAATGGGTTGGATAGTCCGTTCCCAAGTATGCTATGCCAACGTCTTTTTGTAGTGTACTCTACATGTTTTTCAGCTCTGGCAAAGCAGGCCCAGAATTTCTGCCATCGAGCCTTTTTCTTCCTTCTGACTCTGAAAGCCTCAGCCCAGGCTGCCCCCGTACCCGTGAACTCTGCCTTACTTCTAGCGCGGCCCACCACGCTCAGCTCAGCCTGCTGCCTGCCAAGACCGACTACAACCTTCGAGTTATCTGTTCCGCTCCTCGAAGATACATTCCTGCCTACTAGTTTCAGTAAACATTCCCCAGCTGCAGAGCCAAAGGGCCGGCCTGTCTCCGTGCAAGTAATTCATAGCCTCTGTTACCATGCTCCCATGGAAGGCCCATGCCCCCACGCTTCTCATGCAGACACTCAGGCGCTTATACACGCACTCACAGTCAGTATAGAATAGCTTCTGCCCCAGAGACCTTTCCGCCCAGATAGCTCCGTTCCTAAAACATCAGATATCAGATATGATAGAAGCACAAGTTGATCTGACATGACAGACTTCTGTCTCTTTCCGTCAGTGCAAATGTCAAGCCCCCTGCACCCTCCAGTTTCACGCCAAATCACACGTCATGCAGCTGCACGCGCATCCAAGCTTCTGATTTCTGCTGACATTGCAACATTCCTGTTTTAGTGCCACCCACATGTGACACCTACCTGTGACGTTTCTAGAGCACACCTCCAGTTACGCCTAGTCCACGCCTTCTGATTACGTACTAGTAACACGTGGATGCTGTTATCTTGTCTACTCTCAGCTGTTACGCCTACTATATTGCTTCCTATGATGTAAATTAAGTATATAAGCTATGTATTGTCAATAAAACATTGCTCTATCCCTTCCTGAACCCCGTGTGGTTGCAGGAACATGATATCCTATTCCGGAATAATTCCTTTTTAAGGAATAAAACCCCTAAGAACTCTAACACCACGGACTCTGTTTTCTTTCTTTCCGATTGAGTTATTATTGATTAAGTACTTACCTGCATAGAAATTAAGATAGTAAATTAAATATTTACAACATTTTGGCGCCCGAACAGGGACCCCTCCCCCACCTCACGCGCCGGTTGGTGCGTTGTAAGCTCTGTCCCCTGCCATCAGTTAGAAGGAAACTACGCGTACCGGCAGGATTTCCTGTATCTCCCTCTGGCCCACGGAGGTGACGAAGATTGCGATCAGTACCCAGACGAGGCGGTGAGGAGTGCGGAGGATCCCGACCAGAGCCTAGTCGAAAGAAGCAAGGTCCGAGGTGTCAAGAGGCCCACCAGTTTTCCGAAGTATCCACGTGTCGAGTCGAGTCCGGTCCAGTCCAGTCCAGTCGAGTTTTCCGAGGCCTTCTGTTTTCCGTGCTTCCCGGTGAGTACCATTGCTGGGACGTATCTAGACGGGTTTGGGTACACAAGTCCGGTCTGCACTGTTTTAGGCAGTGTATCTGTACTGTTTAGCAGTACATCCGATGATTCAAGTTCTTGCACTGTTTTCAGCAGTGTATCTGTGCTGTTTAGCAGTACATCTGATATAGGGGATAGTCGTATATGTCGCAAATGTCTTTTTTTGTGATTAATGTCGTGGTATGAGTGTGACTGTTTTTATGTGCATTATTGTGTTCTTGTATAACTAGCTGTATCTAGTATTAAGTAGCAAGGACTGAGCGTTCAGTATCGAGTAAACAAGATGCCGTTTTTCAACAAGTTAAAGCAGATAGGAACTAGGAAAGGGATACTAGAGGAAGAAATTCCTATCCCCCCTAAGGATACTCCTGGTAACTTTATGTACCACAAGCATGGCATAGATGCCATAGTGTATCTAGATTTATGGGCCGACTATACTAAACATCTAGACGAGAGACACAGATGGCCAGTTAATGGAACATGGGATGCCGAGTGCATCATGAAGGTAGAGGAAGCATTATGGAAAAAGAAAGCCAGACAATCTCAGAAAGACGCCATAGAGTTTTGGCGTAAGGAATCACGTAAGCGTGCTGAAAAAGAACTACGTAGAGAGGACAGACTTAAAGAATCAGAGAAAGCCCGAGAAAACGAATTAATTACTGAGGGGATCTGAGTAAAGTCAGAACAGATAGACCGTGCACGAAATAACCTCGTAAACGGTATGTATCTCGCGGCCGAGGGTTCGTCTGAGGCCATTTCAGAAATACCGAAAAATCTACCGTCACCATTGGTTCCAACTAAAGTAACTCACAAGACTACTAAAGACATATTCCTGAATTCCTATCTAGAGGATGTAGCACCCGCTTACACCAATCTGCCTGTCCGCGCCCTGCCTAACGACGGGGATGGGGGTGGTAACCCGCCCCAAGATCATATTCCGCCTGTTCCACCCCCTCCACCGCCTCCCATACCTAAAGTTAATCTACCGAAGCCACGTTTACCTGACCCTACTAAAGGACAAATTCAAGTACAGATACAGACTCCACAGAGAGATAATGTCCAAGCTTCCGCCTCAGGGGGTGCGATGGGGGGGTCCCCAGACCCCGCCATTAACACGCAGGTTACAGCTCGGGGACTTGCAGAGCCCCTACACGTACAAATCACCCCGTCTCGATATATTCAAGGGACAACTTACAGTTTGCAGATATGATCCAGTACCCGGCAAAGACGATAGAATGATAATGGCATCACTACGGTTACGATCTGCTACTGATTTCCTGCTGATGTTTCCAGGAATGAACGAGCATCTAGATAGAATATATCAGTTTATTCAGACTGGGAAAGACCCCGACAGTATTAAGGATGCCATGGAGCATCAGAAAGTTGATGTTCAAAAACAGATATTACGTTTTTTCATAAATTGCCTAATAAGAGAACGAGACAGGCCCGAGACAGATCAGGGTGAATTAGATGCACTCAACAGGTGGGGTCAAAATATATATGAAGGAAAACACGACAAGGGGACTTGCATAGCCGGTATGTACAAGAAAATAAGAAAAGCAGTGATAGACGTACACAAAGAAGAGAAAGAAAAGGCTTCCTCCGAGGGGGAAGAAGAACCTGAAGAACCAGAAAAAACTACAGACACTATAGCATATGTAGGTAAGGGAACTTACCTTAGGAAAGGCATCCGTCCAGAAAGTAAGAGAGTTCTTTTCTCTGCCTTAACAAACCCGAATTCTGCTGAACATCAGTTCCAAGAGACTGATAAAAGGCTTCGAGATCGAGTAGGGTACCATGTACTCAATTCTATGGATGAACAAGAACTAGCCCGGTCAGCCATATTATGGACTGAAAATCCGGATATATACAATGATGATACCGTAGCACAGACATTCTTGAACCTTTCCCCAGACGAGCAGAAATTAGCAGGTGTATACATGATTCAGCACCTTCTCACGAAATACAGAAATCAACATTCTGATCCAGGTCCCTTACACGAAACATTAGAAGAACTACTCATGGACAGATGGAGAGGTTTAAGTACCAAATTAATTCAAATAATTCTAGAACAACGCCATAGATATGACACTTTCATAAGCTCCGAATATGTTCCCGCCCCGCCCCCAGAAAGGAAAATGTATCATATGGAACGTCGGCATGGCATTGAAAGTCAGAACCCCTTACGAGAAGTGCACCCAGTTATGGGTGACGATCATAACCTGAAACGAGTGTATGTACACACGCCTCTGACTAAGTTAGAACTGTTAGAAATGAAGAAACTAGTCCCGTGCCATGATAAAGACCCTGCAGGTTTTCATAGAGAGCTTAAAGACATGTTACTGATGGGGGATTATACGTACGAAGATATCACGAAAATGTTAAAAGTACTGCTGCCCACGGGCATTTACGAGAAACTAAAAGAAAAAGAATGGGAGGTGGGAGAGAAAAAGATTGTATGGACAGAAATAGAAGATGAAGAGAACAAACGGGTCCCAGGGGTAGGCCTTTGGGAGAAAACTAAAGCATTACCAGGTCTGATAGTACAGGTCCTGCCAAGATTATTGACAACTAGAAAGGAAGACTGGGATGCAATATCAGCCTGTAAACAGAAACCCGACGAAGATACTAGTGACTTCTACTCAAGATTCGAGAAATGTTTCATTATTAATAGTGGTCTAAAACCAAGTAGCGAATCGTACCCGCATCTTTTTGTATCAAAGTTAGTCGAAAATTCCCTGTTAGCAGTTAAAAACCGTGTATACAAGGTCGAGAGTACATGGCAAGCCAATACGCCATCCCAGATGTTACAAATGTTACAATATCATCAGAACAGAATTAGAGAAGAGCAGGATCAGGAACAAAAACGTATGAAAGACACGAAAATGAAAATGCTAGTAGCCCAATCGGTCCCAACCGATGGCCACAGAAAGAGTACGACCCAGACAAGTCACACGGCAGCTCCCGTTAAAGGGACATGCAACTATTGCAAGCAGCCAGGTCACTACGTACATGAATGCCCAGTTCTGAAACATAACATAGCAACAGGTAAAACTAAAGAAAGACCGCATCCGTCTAGACAAGACCATAACCAGCATCAGTCTTCACAGAATATGCAGCCCATGCAGAATACACAGCCTACGCATGCTTCATCACCTACAGCACAGACAGTAGCGGTATCACAGCCACAGCCCATTGCCGCGTCTCAGCAAGTTTCGCAACAGATGTACCAGTATGCCCAGTCCGCTTACCCCGATTATCCACGATATACATGAAACAGCCTAGAGAGGGAGGGTGGCTTGCCTCTTATTGAGATTCCTGTAGATCAAGAGGGTCCTTATGTACACAGTCAAGTATTGGGAAAAGACAGAAAGTTTTTAATTGACACAGGGGCAAGTCGCACCACAATCAGTCATGAGGAAGTTCCAGGGGCACCCCTCTCAGGCTCACAGAATGTTTCCCTTGGTTTTTCAGGAAAGCCCATTGTAAATGAGGTATCAGAACCAGTTCCCCTAGCTGTGGGTCCATTATCACGTGTTACAGACTTGTTACTTACGAAATCATGTCCAGAAAATCTGTTAGGAATTAAAACATTGAAGGCTCTAGGAGCCGTGATCTGCTGTTCCCCGGAGGGAGTCAGACTCTTTCTGCGGGATTTCAAGGGTCATTATATGTTGCGTGAGTTTGATGTCAGATTGAAAAATGTACCAGACCACCTGTGGGCAAAAGGCCCAACTGATGTAGGTTGTATGCACATTACCCCATACCGTGTTACACTCAAACAAGGTGTAGTTTTACCCAGAATCAGACAATACAAGTTACCGCCCGATGCTGTAGTGGCTTTACTGGAAATAATTGAAGAGCTCATTACCCAGGGAGTGGTTGTAGAGACCGACTCCAATATCTGTAATTCACCCATCATTCCGATTCTTAAACGTACTGATCCCAATGCACCGCCAGTATATATCGGCTGGTGATTGATCTAAGAGAACTGAACAAATGCATTATTCCACAGTACCCTGTGGTTCCCGACATCTCATCCTTATTGACTGCTATTGATTCAGAAGCAACGTTCTTTACTGTAATTGACCTCAAGAACGCCTTCTTCAGCGTACCTATTGATCCAGAGAGCCAATATCTCTTCGGATTCAGTTTAAATGGACGCAGTTTCAAATTTTCACGCGCACCTCAAGGATTCACAGAAAGCCCCAGCATCTATAGTCAAGCACTGAAAAGACAACTTGATTGTATCACAATGCCAGTTAACACCGATTTACTGCAATACGTCGATGATCTGCTGATCACCGCACGAAGTGAGCCCGAATGTGAACAAGCATCACTGACAGTTTTACATTTTCTGGCCGACAAGGGACACAAGGTGTCCCCTTCGAAGCTACAATTCTGTGTTCAGCAAGTTGTGTACCTGGGTCACTTGCTGTCCAAAGTGGGGAGACAGCTCACTCCCGATCGCATTCAGTTAATTGCAAATATGCCACAACCCCAGACACAAAAGGAAGTGCGGGCCTTCATAGGCCTCACCTCGTACTGTAGACAATGGATTCCTCAGTATGCATTTCTAGCCAAACCACTCATTCAGTTAACAACGCAGGAGGCAGCGACTTCGACTGTCCTTCCCTGGACTCAGGAACATACACAAGCCTTTGAGGAATTAAAGAAAGCATTATGCCAAGCACCAGTTCTAGCGACACCATGTTACAGCAAACCTTTTACACTTTTTGTTACAGAACGTGAAGGTACAGCACTGTCTGTCCTCACTCAAGACCAAGCAGGTTCATATAAGCCTTGTGCTTATTTTTCGAGTACATTGGATTCAGTAGCCCAGGCACTCCCTGCGTGCTTAAAGTCAGTAGCAGCAACAGCATTAGCAATCAGACAGAGTGATTCAATTGTTTTAGGACATCCATTAACAGTTCAAGTTCCACATTCTGTAGAGGTTCTTTTAAACAGAACCCAGACTCAACACTTGACCATAGCACGATTGACAGGTTATGAATTGACACTATTCCAGCCACACATAGAAATCAGACGCTGTAGCATCTTGAACCCCGCAACATTGTTACCTGCAAGTATGACCGATCCAACACCGCATGATTGCATAGAGATCATTAATACAGTAACAAAACCTCGACGAGACCTAACAGATGTTCCACTGACAAATCCAGACCTGACACTTTATGTGGACGGTTCATGCATGAGAACAAGTACAGGAGAATTAGTGGCCGCATATGCAGTGACCACTGAAACTGAAGTTAAAGAAACACACCGTATTGACACATTGTCTGCTCAAGCAGCGGAGCTCATCGCTCTGACCCGAGCTTGTAGTCTAGCCAAGAACAGAAATGTTAACATATACACTGATTCCCGCTATGCGTTCGGAGTCGTACACGACTTCGGCATGTTATGGCAAGAAAGAGGTTTTTTGACCTCTCATGGTGCCAAGATCCAACACGGTCCCCTCATTCAAGCATTATTAGAGGCAATACATTTGCCCTCAGGCATATCAGTCATGAAGTGTAAAGCACATACTAAGATTACAGATTCTGTTTCCCAGGGTAAAGACCTGGCAGATCAGACAGCGAAACATACAGCATTGACTCACACCCAGACTACTGATGTGACAAAGACAATAGTACCAACTCAGTGTATGTCAGTCAGGGATCCCACCCTAGACGTAATCGATATCCAGACACATGCCACTTCAGATGAAATAAAGAAATGGACCGAACTAGGAGGGATCCAGACAGATCAAGGATGGGTCACAAAGGGAAAACCTACATGGTTCCTCCCCGACTCGATGGTTCAAATCATGATAAATACAGCACATAGTCCTGCACATCTAGGAGAAAAAGCTATGTTAGACAGTTTACAGAATCTCTGGTACAACAAACACTTACGAGCAGCAGCAAAACAGAAAGTGCGTACTTGCATGATCTGTTGTCAGTTCAATCCAGGTAAAAGCGTCCCCGTAGAGCAAGGTGGATGTCATCCTCCCGATCACCCTTTTGAAGTCCTCCAGATGGATTATATCCAGATGGACCGTTGTCGAGGATTCAAATATGTCCTCGTAGTTGTTTGTGCACTGTCTCGTTGGACCGAAGCATACCCAGTCTCAGATTACACTGCTCCGACCACTGCCAAGCAGCTGGTTCGAGAATTCTTCCCACGATACGGCCTGCCTCGTGTCGTGTACTCAGATAACGGACAGCCGTTCTCATCCGAACTTATGAAGCATGTTTCCCTTTTGCTAGGATATCAGTGGAAATTCCACTGTGTCCGACATCCCAAAGCCGCAGGCCTTGTAGAGAGGCATAACCAGACACTCAAGATACGCCTTGCCAAAATATGCCAGGAGAAAGGGGTCGACTGGATAGTCGCCCTGCCAGTTGCACTGTTCTATATGAGAATGGTTGCACATTCGAGATCAGGACTATCCCCGTACGAAGTGGTCTTTGGCAGACCACCGAATATGTGGGGGACGCCCATTCCTAAGAAAATTACCGATGTTGATTGTAACATGTTGACAGATTACCTTGCCTCCTTGATGTCTGCACTCCAATCATGTCGTTCACAGGTTGCCGCAGCATTTCCTGACAACACTGATGTAAAGCCACATGATGTCCGTCCTGGCGACATGGTCCTTGTGAGGAACTTTGACAGGAAAAGCCCGTTGGAGCCCCGCTGGAAAGCACCGAAGACCGTCCTTCTTACTACAAGGACCGCTGTGAAGTTGGAGGGCAGAAAGGGGTGGGTCCACACGAGTCATATTAAATTATGTAATGAACTGAAATCAGACCCTGACTCGCCCACCCCCACCAAAGACTGTATTAAATCTAGTGACTTTAAATTACCTGAACGAGAGAAAACTCCCCAAGAGGAGTACCGACTCAAGCTTCGATCTAGCAAGTCAGACAGTTTAATTGTTTAAGTCCTCCCCTAGGTGAATCGGTTAAATAGTTTCTGACATGTATCCCCTAGATCGAGATAGAGAGAGAGAGAGACAATTCAAGAAACGTACATACTGCAAATCACTGCGTAGTCACTGTATAGTGACATTATTAATTATGTTTTTTCTAAGTATTCTGATAATTGTTGCAAGTGTACTTCTTCCAATCTATTGCCCTATTTTCAAGCGTGAACAATCTGCTTACAATGTTTCTGCTGAACATTCTTTTAGCGAGTTACCTCCACATGAACTTTCTTACAGACTTGCGCTGCGCAACAACACATTCATTAGTATGTTACACCACTCCCATCAGACTAATAACGCTACAAATTGCTGGATATGTGGCCGACTCCCTCCCTACCAGAATTACAAGGGAGCTCTGCCCCTCTTTCCGTACCCGTTCACTCATAACGGCTCCTGTGGTGCATGGTTCAAAATAATTAATTCCTTAGATCCTGATATTGCTGTTCTCGACGGGAACTGGGTTTGGGGAAACCTGAACTTAGTCCTGCTCAATGTCTGTTACCCTGATAAGGAGGGACTCCCCATTAGAATAGGAACTGATCTAGAAAATGAAGTATATGGATTAAGTAATTACACAATTAACCTTATGATTCTTACTGTTGAATCCGAAGCTGCACCAGTCCTGCCCGCTATGTCAGTATTACCAGTCACTGGTGAATTATGTGTCAGAAAGAAAGGTTCAGTACACTTAGGTCATAGTAAATGTACTACTGTGGTCGAATTCAGTGATCATGGTAAATCATCCTTTAAAGCTACCCGTCATTCTTATTTTGTTTGTGGTCATACCGCATACATACGTCTGCCTCCAGATTGGGATGGTACCTGTTATATTGCATTCCTTCTGCCACCTGTTTTTTTAGCTCCTCCTGATTATCACAGAAACACAAATCTAGTAAAGAATAGACTCCGAAGAGATCTCCCGCTTGTCGACTATACAGAAACGGCATGGGAACAATACACCGATTTTAATAAAGGATTCTTTTTCTTTTTAGGCCCCGTCCAAAACAGTAAATTAATACGTAGATTAACTAGAACCCTTGAAGCTGTAGTACATGAAACTGCCTCCGCCTTAGGTAACCTAACAGAGGAGCAATCTGCCATGCGGGTTGTTGTCCTTCAGAATCGTCTTGTTATTGACGTCATCTTGGCAGATAGAGGTGGAGCCTGTAAGGTCATCGGGTCAAGTTGCTGTGTTTTCATTCCAGAAAACGCGCCATCTGTATACAAAGCTATTACACGTCTTCACAAAATTGCAAGTTTAATACATCAGACTCCAGGCACCTGGACTTGGTCCGGTTGGTTCTGGACAACGTTGTCCGCTTGGGGATGGAAGATCCTATCCTTCCTAGGCTTTGGCCTTGTCATAGTATTCAGCTGCTGCCTGTGCCTACAGTGTGGGCCGGCGATATGTGGACTGTGTGCCACATCGTGCATTGAACATTCCAGTTTTCTCTCAAACAGACAACGGAAGAGAGACGAACAAATTATGTTACAAGAACAAACTGATCAATTTATGATGATCGATATATCATGAAGGGTCCGTAGGGAACAAGGAGGGAATGAGGAAATATAAATTTTTGGTCAAGTTATGTTCCCTATCGTGTACCCCACCGTCTCCATGTACGAGTTAAAGTGCATGTAACTTCCCTCCTGTGCCAGCTATGAAGACGCAAATACATTTGCGTCCAACGTTAACATGTCCTCTTTCAGACCCACCCTGAATGGGTTGGATAGTCCGTTCCCAAGTATGCTATGCCAACGTCTTTTTGTAGTGTACTCTACATGTTTTTCAGCTCTGGCAAAGCAGGCCCAGAATTTCTGCCATCGAGCCTTTTTCTTCCTTCTGACTCTGAAAGCCTCAGCCCAGGCTGCCCCCGTACCCGTGAACTCTGCCTTACTTCTAGCGCGGCCCACCACGCTCAGCTCAGCCTGCTGCCTGCCAAGACCGACTACAACCTTCGAGTTATCTGTTCCGCTCCTCGAAGATACATTCCTGCCTACTAGTTTCAGTAAACATTCCCCAGCTGCAGAGCCAAAGGGCCGGCCTGTCTCCGTGCAAGTAATTCATAGCCTCTGTTACCATGCTCCCATGGAAGGCCCATGCCCCCACGCTTCTCATGCAGACACTCAGGCGCTTATACACGCACTCACAGTCAGTATAGAATAGCTTCTGCCCCAGAGACCTTTCCGCCCAGATAGCTCCGTTCCTAAAACATCAGATATCAGATATGATAGAAGCACAAGTTGATCTGACATGACAGACTTCTGTCTCTTTCCGTCAGTGCAAATGTCAAGCCCCCTGCACCCTCCAGTTTCACGCCAAATCACACGTCATGCAGCTGCGCACGCATCCAAGCTTCTGATTTCTGCTGACATTGCAACATTCCTGATTTAGTGCCACCCACATGTGACACCTACCTGTGACGTTTCTAGAGCACACTTCCAGTTACGCCTAGTCCACGCCTTCTGATTACGTACTAGTAACACGTGGATGCTGTTATCTTGTCTACTCTCAGCTGTTACGCCTACTATATTGCTTCCTATGATGTAAATTAAGTATATAAGCTATGTATTGTCAATAAAACATTGCTCTATCCCTTCCTGAACCCCGTGTGGTTGCAGGAACATGATATCCTATTCCGGAATAATTCCTTTTTAAGGAATAAAACCCCTAAGAACTCTAACACCACGGACTCTGTTTTCTTTCTTTCCGATTGAGTTATTATTGATTAAGTACTTACCTGCATAGAAATTAAGATAGTAAATTAAATATTTACAACAAGGAGCCTAGCCTGGGCCAGAAATTCTACCCGATTGCTATTAGCTCATGGACAGCGGGATATCAGAACAGTAAGTTGGCAAAGCGTTTTAGCTACCTACCATCGTGCGCCATTAGGATATTGACATCCCGAGATTAGTAATTATTATTGGCCAACACTTTCACCTGCTATATTGTTGGATATTATTTGGGTCTGAAATGACCTGCCCAGAGACCAGAAGCATGGCAGCTGCTGGAGTAAAAAAGCTGACTGGTACCCTCGACGAGTTTATCGTCCGTACCCATGCCCTAATTGACGAAGGGATCATACTCATGGACAGAAGGGTATCTCAAGATTTAGCTATGGCTAAGCGTTCCTCTTTAGGCCATATTGCACAAGCTTGTACTCCCATTACTGTATCTGTTCCGAACACTCTTGTAATGGTACACAAGGATGGGGGCTATAATGCTCCAGGCTCCCAGGAAGGCCTGGAGGCAACCCCCAATCTCTCTTTATTAGTGGATAGTGGCCTAGCTGCTAATGAGACTGAAAACATATCCACAGCTAGTGCCTTAATTGAAAGGGGCATGAAAGAGGGGGCAATCCCTAAACAAAAGAGTAATAAACAAAAGCCCATTAAATCCACCATTCGCAAAGGGAAAAAAGCCCATATTGGTAAGAATCAAGACCCAATTCATTTAGATCCGGTGCCCGCGAATGTGAGCAGCAATTTAGATTGATTAGCTCGAGTATCATGGACTTACCACTGAGTGACCACCTTCCACAGGTAATAAAAATGGAGAACCTGTTTGCTGCACCCGATAATAGAGTATGTCCAAACCAAATGGTGCAGGATGTGAAGTTGGGTACCCAAAATGGTTATAACCTTAAATGGAGTAGAGTGGTCCCGGTTGATTTTTTGTCCACATTACTGAATAAGTGCACGAGTAGCTTTTTGATCTGTTTGGATGAATATGCCGAGAGTAGTGAAATATTAACCCATTTTAATATCATCTCTACCACAATTAAGGAGGCATTGTGGGTTGCAAAGAAAAACTCCCTAAAGTCCAATAGGAAATGGTTCGACAAAAAGTGCACTAAAGCCTTAACAAAGCTGAGATATGCGATTCACAAAAGACCACGGGATGTAACCCTAATTAGAAATTTGAGGAGGGACTATAACATAGTATTGAAGGACAGGAAGGCCTCGATAAAAAGGGAGGCTTGGGACAATTTGTGTGCGGCGTCACAATCAAAGGATCCGGCTGCTTTTTGGAAGGTTATTAACACCCCCCTCCTATACGAACAAAAGGCACGCATGGAAATCGCCGTTTCAGAAGATGAGTGGGTGACTCACTTTTCCTCCCTTTATAGAGCTGTGGAACCAGTCTTGATACAGGCCAGGACCCTACGCTGTTAAATCTAGATACATCTAAAGTCTTGGTTGTAACCCTTCCTGAAGTTCTTGCGAGCTTGAAGGCGACTAAGGGGGGTAAGGTGGCTGGACCTGACGGTATACCAGCAGACCTCTATGAGGCTAACATCGAATTATGGGGGCCATTGCTAGTCCAGCTTTTTAATGTTGCTTTGGCAAATAGTCTAATTCCTACTTGGTTTACATCGGTCATAGTCCCAATCTTTAAGAAAGGGGACAGGCTAAATTGCACGTGCTATAGGCCAATTTCTTTATTGGACTCTTCTATAAAATTTTGGGGAGAGTGGTTTTAGTTAAATTGCAAAGCTGGGCTGAAGACAACGGGGTGTTAAGCGATTTTCAATTTGGGTTCCAAAGGGGTTTAGGGACCATAGAGCAAGGATTGAATCTGTTTACCTTGCAGCAGAAGTATATAAAGGTTAAAAAACAACGTCTATACCTCACTTTTGTTGATTTATCATCAGCTTTTGATTGTGTGTCACATAATAAATTGTGGGCAATTATGGCTGAACTGGGGGTAGACAATGCTATTATATGCTTTCTGAGAGATCTATATTCCGGGGCCACCGCAAGTGTCCGATATGGGAAAGATGGTGAATGCAGTAGACAATTCGGGATTGGTCGGGGTGTCCGCCAAGGGTGCGTTTTAGCCCCCTTTTTATTTTTGTTATATATAAATGGATTGGAAAAGCACCTCGTGCAGGAGGGTAGGGACATGCCTATGGTGGGTGGGAGGCCTGTCCCTGCCCTGATGTACGCTGACGATGCTGTTTTGATGGCACGCGCCCCAATGGCTTTACAAACTTTGGTTACATCTTTTAACAGTTTCATGCTTGGCTTAGACTTGAAAATTAATTGCTCCAAAACTTTGTCTATGTATTGTGGGTCAAGAACAAGCAAGCATTTGAAGCCAATTTTTATAAATTCCAATCCCTTAGAAAGGACCCCCACCTTCCCATATCTGGGGATATTGTTTCATGAAAGTGGCTCATGGACTACTGCAATTTATGCCAGATCTCTGTTATTTTCAAAAACTATTATGGCCTTAAAATGTTTCATGAAAAAATTAGGAAAAAAACCCATAAAGGAAATTTTAACTATTTACAATGCGACTTGCTTATCTGTAGCCACCTATGGATCAGGTTTGTGGGGTTACTCAAATATTAGTTCAATTCAAACTATGGAAAATAAGTTTTTACGTTACACCTTGTCCGTGCCCGAAAGTACTGCGACTATGATATGCCACGCTGAACTGGGAGTACCTTATGTTACTGAAACGATTAAGGTTCAGCCAATCCTTCTTTGGCATAGGGTTTGGACAAACAATGAATGTGTGGTTAACCGGGCTATTTTAAAGGATATCTTAGCATTGGACAATATTAATGATTTGAAATGGATATGCTATGTCAGAAACTTTCTCGAAGAATTAAGCTGCCCCCAATACTTTGAGGATCCACTATCAGTGGCATACATATCTAGAAGAGACTTGAAAAATTTGTGTATGTCCTACCTCAGGGATAAAAGACATATAGAGCAGGATAGTAAAAAGACTGTTTCTGCTCATCAGGATATTTTATGTGGAGAGAAATTACAGCCATATTTATCATTGTATATGTCCAACCATGAACGCTTCCTTTTAACCCGGTTTAGACTTAACATTGTTTTTAGGACATTATCTTTTCCCGTGATGAATTGTTGGGCGAAAGATCTATGTTTTTGCTCATGTGATGATGTGTCCCCACAATCTGATATAGATATACTATTTTTTTGTAAATTTTATACTTTTTTCCGAAGGAAACTTATCATCCCTATTCTTAAAGATTTAAATGTATATAGATGTCGCTTAGCGTTTTTAGAGTGCCAGAAAATGGAAACTGTTCTTATGGTAGCCTCACTTGCCGAATTTTTAAAATCAGTTTTTAAGTGTCGTAAATCAATTCAAATGAACTAATTTTCTATGTTGCACATATGTACTTAATTTTGGTGTTTTTCCTTTGTGATTTTAAATAATGCTTACTTGACCCCTTGTAAATTGTACCTTTCATGCTACTTTTATGGTTATTCTTTTTTAACCGAATAAAGTATTTTGAATTTGAATTTGAATTTGAGTCTAAAGAAATGTCCATGAAATCATCATTTTCATCTATTTCCTCTCGAAACACCGCTTCTAAAATTTCCTCCATCACTTCGTTAATGATGTCAAAATGAATTTCATTGTCTTCTGACCAATTCTCCATAACTAGACTGTTTTTATTCTTCTGTATCCTTTTAAAAAAATATAGAGACTAAATTATATCTTTTTTCATAAGTGTATAACTGAAAAGTACCTTTACTAATTTTTAAACTACATATATTTTTATAATCTCTAACTTATTAACTCTATATATTGTAAGATACCACATTCCTCTTGTTTTGAAAAAGAAATTGGCAATATAACCCTAAACTTTTACACAGATCTTTTTTTTCCATTAAATAATTACTGTTGTTAAAAGACATTTCACTGTAAAATTTATTTTTAGATTTTCTAGATATCAGAAATATTTATTACCTGTACAATAATTTTTACAGACCCATTTTTTGAGTTCATCACTACAAAGTGCAATATAAATTATATGCACTCTGAAGAAAAGGATCACACTATACAAACCATAGCATTCACTTAACAGATTACTACTTCCCACAGAGACAGTTCCTTTTATGTTTCAACAGCATACTCACCATGTAAATGTCATAGCATATGCAAAATGTCATACTAACCATGAAGAACCACCTCATAATAAAGCTCTGCATTAATATGTAAAACAGTGCCTATACATAGTATAATCACAGATATGCAGGAAAGATGCCCATTACATTTAGAACCATATCATAATACCTCTCTGTAAATAAAGGAGAAACACTGCCAAACATAATACAACAAGATTTCAAAAATAATGAGCACTTCACAAGAATTAATTAAAGTAAACCTGAAAGAATTATACTCCAATGATCCGTAAATCTGAACTCCTTCCAAAACAACACATGCACCAAGCTCATTAAAAGATAATTTCAACTGTCAATGGAGAACTTCTCAAAATACATATCTAGTATAAGCAGATAGAACCACATGTGAAAAATATAAGATAAAATCATGTTCCAAACATTTAAAAAAATATTCTTTATTATTTTCATCAGCACCCAAAGAAATTGCCAAAGCAAAAAAAGTAACTCACCTGAAAAAAAGAATATATTTCCTCAAATTGTATAATTTAAAAGGCAGGTTGTTGCTTTCAGGCACCAAACACTATAAGAAAGGAAATAATAAAATGTTATTAACTTATTACAAACTTATTTCCTACACAATATACTGCCATTATAGCATTGAACAAGCATAACTGATAAGTTAAAATCCTCTGTCATTAAAACAAGATACAAAATGTCTCATTTATAAAAGCATTGCGCCACAGATATGTCACTTTTTCCCATGTTAAAACTGATGCACCTGCAACAGTAGGCCTTCATAACTAAAAGCCCAAGTCACAAAAAAACAAAGGCCTTATTTATGAAGACCTTGCGCCGCCGGTGCGTCACTTTTAACATGGGAAAAAGTGACGCACCGGTGGCGCAAGGCCTTTATAAATAAGGCCCCATGTCCATAGACAAAAAATACAGGGCCAGCCTTAGACACATGCAAGCAGTACACTTGCACAGGACCACCAAACCCCAGGGGCCACCATGTTAATATATATCCTTAATATAATAATCCTCTGAGGATGGATACATATTTGCGTGGCAGCCCATACCAGAAATTTGGCGTCCTCTGACTCTGTTCCACTACCAAACACCCTGACCCCCCCCCCCTCTTCACTGAACTCCGCACTCCACCCCACCCGGACCCCCTGTTACAAAGCCCCCTACCTACCCTCCCTCCCCAAGGCCACCATGACCCTAGAACCGCCCCTGGTAAATTTATAAGACACAGCAATAGTAAAACTCAAAGAATAGGCGACAGGCAGAAAAACTAAATAGTACATAAAGACACATATTTTTTACATAATCCCATTGAAAAATATGTAGTAATTTTTTTTAATCTACCATGCATGTGGCCCTCCAGGACCGCTTTGAAAACTCCTGCTTTAAACCTTTAAATTTCATTTTTAAACCATACACTTTCAATTACATTTTTTATTTCATTACAATTCCTGTAATGTTACACACCTTTTCAAAAATACACTAGTCCCTGTTATTATAACGATTTTTTTCATTCTTCATCAGTGATACTTTCTAAACATATAATGAAAATCACTATAACTTTTTAAACGAGAAAGCTAACGCGGTAAAAATAACTCTCCATTTGCTTTTCTTTAAGAATGTAGATTATCTACCCCACGCAGGCGATCCTTGATATTTCCATCTGGCAGCGAATACCGACCTTGAATCGGAAGACATGAACCACAGCTCTATTGTCACATTTAGAACTTAACGTAGCATCTGCTCACACACATATCTTTCACTCAGCTAATATTCACAGAGAACAGCATTCGTTTTAAAAAAAAAAGTGACCTTCCTTTACAATTTGCTCAAATGACTCCCTTATTTTTTAACGCATCCTCCACTTCAAGACAGGCTATTTTTTTTTATAACTACTAAGCAATATTTAAGTGACTACTCTGCTAGAAATTTTATCAAGTCATTTGCTACTCTTCACTCCATAGCCGGTGACCTATTTCTGTGGAGTTCCTGTTGAACTGGCAGTGCTGCGTCGTTTGCCTTACCATCTTGGTAAATTAAAAATGGATGTCCCTCCTGTCTTCGCAAACGAGCCGGACCACTTAGAACTATTTCGACAGAGGATGCTTCTCTACTAGGGCACCTTAGCACTCTCGACTTTGAATACTTCATATCGATTATCATTCCGATATACGTATTTCACCTGTGTGCAGCCTGTAATTCTAAGAGATATTCAGAGAGTGCACCGTGATCCCTTCAGGTTGAACCCAAACCGCCCAAAGCCCAGGAGGATTTTGATTAATTTTTTGACGTACGGTTTGAAAGAAAAGATCCTGGCTGCCGCTCTGAAGAAGAAAACTATTGAGGTAGATGGTGCTAAGGTCGAGGTAAGATCGGATCTGTCCCCGGTAACCGCCAATAGGCAATGGAAGTTAGGTAAGTAGATTGAGCCATTGAGGATGCTTGGAGATTCAGTTCAACTGAAGTTTCCAGCTCTCCTCAAGGTTATGTGGAATAACAAAATGCACTCATTTCGATTAGTTGAGGAGGTGGATAATTTTTTGGAACAATGTCAAGAGGCAAGTTTGTGATTAAGCTGAGTTAAGCAAATATTATGTCTTCGGATTGTTCTCTTCTGGTCTGTTGCCGTGCAGGTGCACTTTTATTTTTATTTTAGTTTAGTGATTAGGCGCACCTTCCGCAGTTGGCACCCAATGGGTAGTCAGGTTGGGTTTTCCAGGGTGGGGGGGGACCTTAGAGGAGAGGGCGGGTCGAGTAGCGGTAGAGGGGAAGGGTAAGGGTAAGGGTGAGGGTAGGGGAAATGAGAAGGGGGTGAAATATTGGAAAATTCCTCAGAAGCCTTTTGGCTGTCAGGCCTTTTGTGTGGGTTGGTTTAAGCTGTCATGAGTGTGGTTAATTTAAGGGAGCTGAGAATCCTATCTTGGAATATTAATGGGTTACGTGTGAAATTGAGGACAGAGTTTATTTTGAATTATTTAAGGCATTCTTCGACTCAAATTATAATTTTGCAGGAGACCCATTTATCAGGGGCTGAAAGTAAGGAACTTTTTTCTACACAGCGGTGGGTGGCCCAAGCAGTTTATACCCCACAAACAGAGGTCACGAAAGGAGTTGCAGTTCTAATTAGGCATGGGCTAAATATTTCGGTGGAGGGGGATGCTGCTGATGTAAGAGGAAGATGGCTGATTGTGAAATTAAAGATGGGTGGAGAAATGTTTGTTGTTATTGGTTATTATGGTCCGAATCAGGATGACGTTGGTCTATTAGATGAGTTGGCCAGGGAATTATTGAGTTTTTCTGGAAAGATAATTATGGCTGGCGATTTTAATGCTGTGTTGGATCCGAATTTGGATCGATCAGTAAAGAGTAGAGCAATGGTTAACTTTAAAATGTCGAATAAGATTTGGATGATGATCGCCCAGCTGGGTTTGTGCGATATTTGGAGCCTTAGGTCTGGCCAGAAACTAAGATTCACATTTTATAACAAAAAATACAATCATAAATCACGTATTGATTATTTTTTTGTTGGATTCTAGGTTAGTTGATTGTGTGACCTATGTGGGCCATTTTGGTGTGCATCTTTCGGACCACTCAGCCATTACACTGTCGCTGGAATTAGAGGATGGCATATCGGGTTCAATCTGGAGGCTAGATCGTACGGTCCTCTATGACCAGGAAGCATTGGAAGTTTTGAGAGAGGAGATAGAAGTTTTTCTTGAAAAAAAATTGGGATCAGCTAGTATTGATATTGTTTGGGACACTGGCAAGGCATTTCTGCGGGGTAGATTGGGTGGCCTGGGTGCGAGGAAGAGGAGACTATATTACAGTAAGGTCACAGATATAGAGAAGAAAGTTCGTCAGTGTGAGGCTGACATTGTAAATTGTGGTGGATCTGTGACAGATGAAAGGAGGCTGCTAGAATTAGCTGAGTTAAAATCAGATCTAGTCAGAATTCTGAGTCAAAGGGTTAAGGAGAAATGGGATGCCAGTCAGCTTGTGCACTTTGAATATGGTGAGGGGAGCAATAAACGGTTAGCTTGGAAGGTGACAAAAGATCAAGTTCGCAATCTGATTAAAGAAGTAAGAGTTGAGGAGTCAGATTTGACGATAGTAAAGGTATAGCGGCTGCCTTTCATGAATATTTCTCAGGGTTGAAGAGCAGGCATTAAACGCTTGTTAGAGTTTCTGAAGCCTCTATCTGAAGAGCTAAAGGGCGTACCTAATCAAGAAATATCCCAGCTAGAGGTTGAACGGGCTATTAAAGGAGTTAAAAGAGGAAAAACACCTGGGCCAGACGGTCTCCCGGTCGAAGTTTACAAATCTATGATAGGCACATTGTCACCAACTATCTGCCAGTTATTTAATCATATTTTTTGGGGAAAGGCCTCTCTGCCTCCTTCGTGGAATGAGGCAAACATTATATTAATCCTGAAGTCAGGTAAGTCACCAAAGTATATGGACTCCTATAGGCCTATTTCGCTACTCAACTGCGATTATAAATTGTTTGCAAAAATTATGGCCGATAGATTGAGTGTTGTTATTCCACAGTTAATATGTGAAGACCAAAAAGGTTTCATAAAGGGCAGATATTTGAAAGAATCAACCTTTTCACTTATTATTGCAATGGATATGGGCTCTGCCCACGATCTTCCTTTGGCGGTTGTTGCGCTAGACGCCGCCAAGGCGGTTGATCGTGTAAATTGGATATACTTGCAGGCGGTGATAAAACATCTCAATTTAGGTCAGAACTTTAGTAGATGTCTTGCATCTATATACCATTCCCCCACATCTCGAGTCTTAGTTAATGGGATTTTAACTCAACCAGTTCCTATTATGCGGGGGACAAGACAAGGGTGTCCTCTATCATCACTCCTATTTAACTTATACATCGAGCCCTCAGCATGCAAGATTAGAGCTGCAGAGAGTATTGTCCCATTTAAATTTGGAGGTTGGTCAAAGAAGATCGGGCTATATGCCGATGATATAATTATTTACACCCCCAATTTACATCAGTTAATGGATTGTCTTTTAGAATTGACTAAGGAATTTGGGGCTGTTTCAGGCTATGCTATAAATAGAGATAAAATAGAAGTCATGGCCTGGAATTTGAATGCTGAGGGAATCAGATGCAAGGCTGAGATGAGATACCTTGGAGTCAGGATAACGCAGGATATTAGGACCTTACTAAAGTTAATTTCTTAAGACTAAAAAAGGAGATGACTGCTACTCTCCGAGGATGGACACACTTACTGCTGTCACTGTTCAGACGCATGAATTTGGTGAAAATGATGATCTTGCCGAAGATAACTTTTCTGTTTGAAACAGTCCCTTTATTATTTAAGAAAGAGTGGTTTTTAAGGTTACAGAGCGAGATCAGTTCTTTTTTGTGGGCGTCAAAAGGGCTGCGCCTCTCCTGGAAGAAGATTAGGAGAAAACTTGTGAAGGGAGGACTGGCGGTTCCGGATTTTCAGATTTATTCTTGGGCCTTCCTGCTAAAAAACTGTAGAATGTTATTGAATCCCCCGACAAATTCAGATATTGGGAATATGTTTTGTGCAATGCTCAGAAACAGTAATTTGAATGAGCACTTTTTTTGTACAAGTTCGCTGATCTGAAATTTTTTAAAAAGGTCAGGTTAAAGGTTCTAAGAGACTTTGCAGAGTTGTGGTTCAGAATTAGAAGGGCACTAAAGATTCCGTATTACAGCTGTATGGCTCTGATTTGAAATGCACCAGGGTCTCCACCCTGGTCAAAGGATGCTTTGGCTCATCCACTAAAAGAGGTGGGCCCCCAGAGATGGAAGGATTTATTTCCGGATGGTAATTTGATTTCTTGGGGGCTTTGTGAACAACTATGGGGTCAGAGCTTCTCTGGGTTTAAATACTTGCAGATTCAGAGCTGGTCAACTGAAATGGAAAATCTAATTGGAACATATAAAAAAGTTGAAGAGAAGCTTTTTTCAGACCGCCTATTCAAAAAGGAAGTAGCATTGTGGTATTGGTTGATGCTGGAGATGGAGGACGGCCCCTTTAAGCTGCCGGAGGCCCTGTGGGGAGACTGCTTGCCAGAGATCGCTACAGAAGACCAATGGCAAGTAACAATGTCTATGCTCTACAAAATAGTGAAACCTGCAAATTCAAGGCAGAACCATTTCTTTACGATCCACAGGGCGTATTGGTCTCCTCAAAGACTCTCCAAATTCAGCTCTGGCGGTGTGGTGGAGTGCCCTAAATGTAAAAGCCCGAATGAGGATGATCTGCACATGTTTCTGCTATGTCCGAAGATAAGAGAATTCTGGGAGGTCGTGAGTAGCTGCATGTCAACCGTCCTAGGCTTGCAGATCAAGGTAAGCCCGGAGGTAGTTATATCGGGAAGAATGGATCTGCAAGGTAAGGGCACAGATGATAATGCTAAACTTTTGTTTTATGCTATATTGCTTGCACGGAGAGACATTTGTAAACTTTGGGTTTCTCCGGCCCCCGTCAGAATTGGACTGGCTACGATCAATGAAAGCCATCGCTAAGTTAGATATTTCGGATCAGATTAAAAAGAGGTACAGATTTTGGACCCCATTTTTGTTAGGTTTTGGGTGAGGGATTTTGTTTGAGTCTTGATTAAAATATAAATCCAATGATTAAGCCTTTGCCTATCTCGGCTGGTTGAATTCTTCCTAGGCGTAGTGAAGACTGAAGGATAAGGCGGACACGCTTGGGAGGAAGACTCTTTGTTCTACACATGAATGGGGCTGTGTCTGGAGGAGGGTCATATCTCTAAATAGCGTTGCAAAAGCCTTTTTCCTGTACAGCCAGTATATGAGTTAAACACCCCAAGGAGGGTTCCATTGTGTAATGGGCGGCGAAAAGGCCAATGAGGATAAAAAAGAAACCTAAAAAAAACCAATATCCCATTGCCCGTCATTTTGAAAGCCATCGTTTTTCAGATTATACCAAACTGTCATACTATGCCATTGAACAGGTTGTGCCTAGGTCAAGAGGAGGAAACCGGGTTCTAAGACTTAGCCAAAGAGAATCTAGACACATTATAGGTATGTGTACCCGTTTCCCTAATGGACACAATTTGGATGAGGAGATGGCAACACACCTACAAGGAGAATAGCAGTCTCTTAGCCTATGATACTGTAATTTCATGTAAAGAATGAATTGTGTTATTAACACTGACATATGTTTACAGGAGGAGTACAACAATACAATGGTCTAATTCAATGTATTATATATCTCTCTCTCACAGGAGGAAAGGAAGGGAATATGTCTCAAGCCAGTGGCAACGGGATCCCTAACCTTTTCTTCGTACCATCCTCCACCAATACTCCAGGATGCAGATAAGATTTTAATGTGTACTACTGTATATATGTTTATTATTTTTTTATTTATTTGAAAAGTTTTATATAGCGCTGGCTAGACCCGGACGTCTCAGAGCGCTTTACATTAGGAAGAACATTGTTTCAGAACATAGTTACACAGTCACATCAGTTGATGGAGCATGGTTACATGAGTTACATAAGTTACAAAAGCATAGCATAGGGATAAGGATAACCAAAGCAGGCAGGGGGAGAGATATTCAGGGGAGAGAGGCAAGGAATAGGGGAGGTAGACAAAGAATGAGGGAGGGAAGAGGTGGGGGACGGGGTAGGAGACGCAGCGTGGAGACAAGGAGGTAAAGGTGTCTGACGTACGGCTGGGTAGGTGACGGCTCCCAGGGGTAAAGGGATCATTCCCAGTCCTCCATTATGTGTGATTCCATTATTGCGATGGACTCTCTCAGCTGGGTCTCTGAGACTCCAGGGCATAAATGCTGGCTCCCTCCCCAACAAGGGGAGAGGAGTGCATTGGCCACGGGCACACTCTGAAGAATGCAGGAGGGAAGAGGTGGGGGAGGGGGGGAGGAAACCCAACTGATATTTGTGTGAGAGCACTAGGGATATGTCACAGGGGGTAAACAAACCAGGCTATAGTTGGAAATTATAGTGACTTCCCAATTTGTGATGAAATTAATCTATGCAAGGAAAATGAATCATATTCATACATTGGAATTTTGGTATAACCTCACTCCACCAAATAGCATGTCGACTGTCTTCCACCTTTTATATCAGCGATGATAGGCAACCACATATTTTACCACTATTAGGGTTTTAATTACTGCATAGAAGGGACACAGGATCATCAGGACATGCGGGGTGATAGTAACGCGACACTGACAACTACTAAGTTCAATACGCGTACCCACTAACAAGGGAGGAAGCTCATTATACGCGCATGTCACATGAGCAGTAGAATACACGGGACTCATGAAGCACATTCATGATGACAATTGAGTCCACTTCCCACTAACAAGGGAGTAGACTGGCCAAGTTCACAGAAGTTTTCCACTTCAGTCGCAATCACAAAAATGCACTGATAAGCTTAGCTACATACAGCGGGACTACCATACCATATTGTCACCCATGGGGCAACCAATGAGATTAGAGGAATACCAATACCACAATTCCTTGCTACAACCGGGAAAAACAGATCACTCGCGTCATGGGACATGCACACCAACGGATTGATAATTTCAGAATTAGGCGTCAAGAAATGTTATAATTCAATATGTTGCCAGTAGAGTGCACAATGAAATCCACAAACTTACAAAACAGACATGGACTTGAGGGTGAAAACAATTTCATTACGCAATTTGTATAACCTGTATGTGAGGCATTATGAGGCATGGACATTAGATGCTTGTGAATGGGCACCTAAATGCAATGTTTACTCAACAACATGGGTATTCCACCTTGGTAACATGGCGTCCAAAGTGACGACGAATGTAATGTTGATGCAATGGTGAAGTCCTATCACTGTGTTTGTTAATGTATCAGGATAAGTATGTAATGCCTTGGTTTTGTGGGATGCTGCTGTGTGAACAAGCCCTTCCGAGGGTAAAACGCGTCACAGCGGGGTTGTGACTTGAATAAACTCCCCAACTTGCTGCCAAACTCTTGTGGATTCTTGAGGTCAGTAATGGTCTGAGAGCGCGAGTGGGACTCCGTTTTCAAAGAATGTATATATATATATATATATATTCAACCAGAAAAGCTCCAAGCTTTGAAGTAGCACTTCACGAAGGTAAAGTTTCACAAACCCTTTATTCAGGAACAGTGAACGTGCGTCCGATAAATGTCTTTCCCTGACGCGTTTCGGTGTTCACCGAGGCCCACCGGAGGGCTGTGAAAGAAATGGAAATGAATTGGCAGTTAAAACAATGGGTAATACATGTGGCCATACCTGAATGGAAGAATCGGGACTTCTACTCCCGGCATACCGCTTACTGGAATGCGAGTGCCACGTGGGGATTGAAGGTGGAAGTCCACTCCATGGTTTACTCAAGCGCCGCCCTATGATTAAGGTGTTTGTGAACACCGAAACGCGTCAGGGAAAGACATTTATCGGACGCACGTTCACTGTTCCTGAATAAAGGGTTTGTGAAACTTTACCTTCGTGGAGTGCTACTTCAAAGCTTGGAGCTTTTCTGGTTGAATTAAACACACGGCGCCTCCGGCCGTGGAAGTATGCACCGCTTCTGTTAACTGGACATAGTCTGTGGGGCCGGTTAAATGAACTGCAGCCTCCTTACAGCACGAGGGCATCCAGAATGAACAATGGAGGTGTGGATCCGAGGCCCACTGGAGGGCTGTGAAAGAAATGGAAATGAATTGGCAGTTAAAACAATGGGTAATACATGTGGCCATACCTGAATGGAAGAATCGGGACTTCTACTCCCGGCATACCGCTTACTGGAAAGCGAGTGCCACGTGGGGATTGAAGGTGGAAGTCCACTCCATGGTTTACTCAAGCGCCGCCCTATGATTAAGGTGTTTGTGAACACCGAAACGCGTCAGGGAAAGACATTTATCGGACGCACGTTCACTGTTCCTGAATAAAGGGTTTGTGAAACTTTACCTTCGTGGAGTGCTACTTCAAAGCTTGGAGCTTTTCTGGTTGAATTAAACACACGGCGCCTCCGGCCGTGGAAGTATGCACCGCTTCTGTTAACTGGACATAGTCTGTGGGGCCGGTTAAATGAACTGCAGCCTCCTTACAGCACGAGGGCATCCAGAATGAACAATGGAGGTGTGGATCCGAGGCCCACCGGAGGGCTGTGAAAGAAATGGAAATGAATTGGCAGTTAAAACAATGGGTAATACATGTGGCCATACCTGAATGGAAGAATCGGGACTTCTACTCCCGGCATACCGCTTACTGGAAAGCGAGTGCCACGTGGGGATTGAAGGTGGAAGTCCACTCCATGGTTTACTCAAGCGCCGCCCTATGATTAAGGTGTTTGTGAACACCGAAACGCATCAGGGAAAGACATTTATCGGACGCACGTTCACTGTTCCTGAATAAAAGGTTTGTGAAACTTTACCTTCATGGAGTGCTACTTCAAAGCTTGGAGCTTTTCTGGTTGAATATATATATATATATATATATATATATATATATATATATATATATATATATATATATATATATATATATACAAAAATCGCCTCTTTGAAATGCTGCTGGTAGGCAAAAGACGAGAAGTGGACCCAGATATCTGTGCCAATCAGGTATTTCTTTATTAATCGACCAGCCTGTCCGCCCTGATGGGTTTCGACCCCTCAATCGGGTCTTGATCACAGGTAAAAAAAGGTTAAAGTGATATTATAGTCAGGTGAAAATTCCAGTTACAATTTATCATTTTAGATTTCAAACCCACTGAAATTCACCAGTTATAGTTACTTAAATTTGCTTTGCCTTGTGCACTCGCCATGCACAGTGATATCATGAATGATGTGTCCTTGCATAATGTAACTGGTGCTCATGTAAAACGCTCTAATAGTTTGCAATATATAAACCTGTAAAAACAAGAAAAAATTTGAAAATGTCATGAGTGATGTTATCAGACAGTTTATCAACAATACTTTATTCGATTAAAAATATAATCACAAAAGTAACATTTACATACATAATAAACCAGAAAATGTAAAAGACTATGGCTCAAAGGATTTAAAAGGCAATGACGTATGGCATTTCATGTCACATTTTAAAAAAGAGCTTATTGCAAAACAGACATCATTCCCCTTTAGTAATTGTATGAAAAACAATGCTGGTCTACAGTGCCTAAAATTATATTTTTTTCAGTAAAGAAACCAAAAAACTTTTGAATATAGACAATAAAATGTAGAAAAACATACAAAGCTCAAATGTGACTAGATGGAGTGGCCATAACAGGGACAAGCACTAAATTCTGTATGATTATATTGTGCTCAATGGAAACCAGATTTGGGAATGAAACATTCCCAGAACAAAAGCGGGTAAGGGGTGATCTAACCAAGCAACCAGCCACTTTTATTAGAGAGGGTCCAGTTCGCAGACAAGTCTGAATAATTACGTAGACCTGACAGAGGATTTTAACAGTTCTTCATCTTCTCTGTTTATGCGTCTTTTCTAAAAAAAATATATATATTTATGTTCTGGTTGTCTGGCTTCTGTATGGTAGCTGCGTCTATAAATAGATGATGTCTCCCTGATGTATCTAAAGCATTCATAGCATCCTTAGCATGGGACAACACGGGGAATGTAAGGCCCTCTTAGCAGTTAAGGGAAATTGTGATAACAGATTGAATAAAAGTTGCAAAAGGGTTATGCCATACAGATAATTTATTCAAATCTTCTATATTTGGAAGGTCAAGTTCCTCATGGCAGATAAAGGTGGAGCAGGAGGGAGGGAGACTGAATAGACAATGAAACAGCTATTCTCTTCCAAATGAAGAGAACGCATATTTGAGTACCCCTAAACTACAGATCCATACAAAGCAACAGGGACACATTGTTTTTTATGAATTTCCATTTGGGGGTCATGGGGGCGATGAAGTCGGTTAGGAGGTTGCTGAACGTGGTGCGTGGTTCAGGGGGTTGGTATGCGAGGTAATCTTTGCTGGTGATTTGGTTGCTGGCTTGTAGTCAGAAGTGCATGTGTTCCATGAATGGTGTGTTATTGTCGGCGGAGGCATGCAGGCGATGGAAATCTTGTGGATGATGGCGAGGCCTCCTCCTGGTTTGTTGGGCCTGTCCTGGTGGAAGGTGCTGTATCCTGATGAGACGGCCATGGCCATGATGAGTCTGAATGAGGGGTTGAGCCAGGTTTCTGTAAGAAAGAGAATGTCTGGGAGTGAGTGTCGATGATGTCCCAGACCTCGGTGGCATGTTTGTAGAGAGATCTGGTGTTGCGTAGCATCCATAAAAGGTGGGGTAGGCATGTGTGGTGGTTGGAGTGGAAATGCTGATGCAGTAGAAGAGGCAGTGAGCGTGTGAGAAATATCTTACCATTGAGTGATGTGTGGCGCAGAGGCAGCTGTTGTGGTAGCGTCCAGTGTTGAGTGCTTGCAAGTGAGAGGATGTGTAGTGGTGGTGTTCGGATGGACCGTGGTCTGGGCTGCTGGTTGCGGTTAAGGCACGGATGGGCCTTTGTGCCCTCTTTAGCAGTTGTGCATTAGCTGCCATTAAGTAGATCCTGGAAGGAGGGAGGAGTGCAGGGGGGTGGAGGGTGGGGCCAGGGAGGTTCAGGAGCAGATGGAGGGAGAAGGCATGTGAGGAAGACGTGGGAGAACAGGAAAGGAGCAGCAGAGGTAGGACGCAGTAAAGCACAGGAGGGGGAGGCAAGAGAGTCCCGGGGGAGAGGGGAGAGATGAATGAGGAACAGATGAAGAACAGCAATTAAGGCGAAAGTCAAACGGAAAGATGAGAAAACAAGCAACAAGGGATGAGAGATAGTGTAAAAGGAGAAATAGGCAAATAGGCAACAAGAGTAAGAGAGTTAAAGAAAAAACGGGCAATGGGCAACAGGCAACAAAGAGTGAAATAGAGAGTGAAGGACGGAAGAGTAAAGTAAAGAGCAACCAGGAGTGAGAGCAAGAAACAGAAGGAAGACCAGAATCGAGGTGGGACCAGGTCCAATAGGGCCTTAGACTGGTCAGAGGACCAGTCCAGATAAGTGAAAGCTGGCTCTGTGTTGCAATGCGGACAAGACCTTCCTCATATGGATTAATTGGGGCAGAGACTCCATATCACAATTCATGCCTAGCCAACCCAGGGACAAATGACTGACAGAATAGTTATGTATTCCCTCAGAGCTTCCTAGCACCCAGTCACTGACTTGGAAATTCTACACTGAGCCTTTCCCTCAACCTACATCCAAAGGCCATCTGTTGCCTACCATTTTCCATTGCCCGTTTCCAAGGACTATCTGGAATTCGTAGGGACCACACTTAGAAAATCTTTTTTTTATTTTTTAGTTTTATATAGCGCGATCTAGACCCGAGACATTGGGTATCAGAGCGCTTTACATGAGCACCAGTTTCGTTACATGAGGACACATTCATTTTTGTTAAGCAGGGGGAGATTAAGTGATTTGCCCATAATCACAGGATGTTGAGCGTCGTTGCCGAGACTTGAACCCGGTTCCCCAGCTTCGAGGTCGGCCGCTCTAGCCGTAAGGCTACATCCCCTCCCCAAATCTGAACTGTCATTCCAGCAACAAACATTTTCTTGTACATTGTAGCCCTTTCTTCCCATCCTAGTTACTTGATTGGTTGAGATTAAGACTTTAACTTTACCACCTGATGTGAATAGCACAAGCTTCCCACTAGTGACCCTATTTTAAAATAAATATTTGTCCCTTCTGTCATTAGTTTGTATTTGTCTGTACTTCAGAAGAAAGTCTACAGCACCAGTTTTGAGTTACATCTGACCAGGTCACCTGTGGGAGCAACAAGGTACCCCAAATGTTCACAACCTAAAAATTAACTTCATTCAGTCCTCCCACAATTTGCTGGATTGGAGACGGTGTAAACCTGAATTCCATGAGGCAATGTGTCTCTGTGTTAAGGCACCTCCTTGAGCATCAAATCAGCAAAGTAATACAATTAATTATAATGGGTAAAAATTGATAGATGGACCCCATTCATTCCCTGATTTCTAGATCAATTAAAAGTTAATGGGTTTTATTACAAAAATAATTAATTTAATTTCAAATGAGCAGCAAAATCAGAAAGAAATTGGTAGCATTCCTAGTAGGAAAGTCTTCATAAATTCTGGTTCACCCCCAAAATCAAGAGGTTTTTATACACACTTCTTGCATTGAAAATGGGAATAACTTTCCATCGTGTGAGCAATTGTATAATTTCTTCGGCAAGTCATAATTCCTATAAAATAAACGTCATTACGTTAACACTTAAGCAATATCCCTATTTCTTGAGTCACCCGCTATGTTAATGTGATCCAGAGAATTTCGAACAAATATGAAACCTTTGACAATAAGACTTTTGTTGAATGAATAGGCCCAGTGAAGAAACCGAAAACCTAGCTATATGTAACAATTTTACATAAGCACCATGGAAGATTCACAGTGAACAGAAAAATAACAGTGAAAATAAACTATTATGACTTCCACTTGGCTGTGTGCTGCGGAGCCTGTGGGAAGAGGACATGCCTCAACGGGGGAAGCACAAGTGAGTGCCAGAGATGGCTTTCATCCTGTTCAAGATGGCGCTTTACACAGAATGTGGCCGAACACATTAACACATTAATAAATACACTTCTATACATCCAACGAAATTTGTTTCAAAAGCAATTGTATTAATTCACTTTTTATATGTAGAATCGTGCGATGAAGCATACCTCGCATTGTTAATGATGCACAAAAATAGAAATCCACAACATTCTCCAATACGCCTCATTTTAATGTTCCACTGAAGGTTAGGACGAACAATAGAATATCAGAAGACATTCTGCTGCTTTATTCTTCAGGGAAGATTGGAGTTTTGCTGATAGGAAACGTTGCCTAAGTCTGAAGAGCAAAAACGAGACCCTGGTGTCTGAATGTCCATTGAGACCACTCAGGGAACTGAGCCTGCTTTGGAGCTACAAGAGTAGGTATTTGAGAGTCAAGGCAGGGTGTAGATCATTGAAGGACTGCAGCTATGGCGAGGCTGGCCCTTAATTCCTTGTGGGAGCCCATGTCACCAAACGTCGACCCTCGAGATGACCACACGTATTTTCACTTACCCCTAGGTCTTCGGGAAGTGTCCCATTGTGTAAGGCCTGTCTTTCTCTCCAGAGTTCTGTGGGTACCATCACCATCTGAAGATCCTCATGGTGAAGAGCCATTTGAGCTGAGGGCCTTTGAAGGTTCATAACCCTGGTGCTTGCCTATGTGAGCTGAATAAAAGCGCATCTGTACCGGTCAGAACGGGCCCAGTGTTAAAGTTAAAGCTTTTCTGCCTTTTGCGTTTCAAGTACAAGCTGACATTCGATCTAGATCAGAAGACCTGGGGGTCTTAGTAGTCCTACCTGCTCAGCCAAAGTACACATTTCGTAAGATAACTTATAATATCTCTGGGCTCAGGATTACTCACAGTGCCTGTGTGCCCAAAGTGCCTGTTGTACCGTTGGTGTTTACTTAAACCTGCGTTCCTTGCCAAAGCTTGAAGAGGAATTGTTTGATCTCCTAACAAATGACAAGGTCGATGTTTTATTATTGACAGAAACTCGGCTAAATCATAAGGCAGTTGTGAATGTCCTTTCGACGACTCCATGAGGCTTCCATTTCGAATTTAGAAATAAAGTAGGTAACAAAATGGCGGATGGATAGCATACTTGTGAGAGAAAACACTACTGCCGTTATGTGTCAGTCAGCTCCATCAAGGGCACTGAACTTTTGATGATAGAATTAAAGTTCAACTCGAACTCCCCTTAGATCCTGCTCACTTACCGACCCCCAAATTACATGTCCTTCTTCTGCTGGAATTTTAGATATTTGTGAGTTCTATAATTACCACTGCTCACATTTGTTGATTATAGTGGATTTTTATTTTCAATGGAAGGTTAATGAAGAGGAGAAAATCAAAGATACGGAATTCTTTGATGCGTTCTCTTAATAATTTTTTATTAAATGCATTTTTATTTTTATATGTAGACCAAAGAAAAGGAATGCAGTCACGAGCCCCATGCATCATTGTCCATGAATAAATTTTGAGAGTACACAGGAACACATTGTTCTACATAGTGTAAGACTCGAGACACCCAGACATGAGCACAATATAAATAGTACTTATTAAAGAAGGCTAGACAACACTGAAGCTGTTTTTACATATCTGGCTGACGGGTTAGGGGTTGGACCAGGACCATCTTCTGCAGACCCAAGCCCATAATAGGTCCTCCACCTCTCCCAGATTTGATAAAACTGACGAGGACAACCTCTTTTGCTGTGGGTCACCTTCTCTGGTGCCATATGGAAGCCCATTCCCTGTCTCCCCTCGTGTATAAATGATACCTCTGGTGCTCCCCGGTACATGGCAGCATCCCTCTTGGCCACCACTAGACCCAAGGTACTAAAGAGGAGCTTGAAGCTCGGGACATCCAAATCATTTGGGATCCCCAGCAATACATATTTTGGGTCAAGCGGGAGTGTGGCCTCTAGTATATCGGAGAGTACCTGAACACTCGTTCTCCAGTATCCCTGTGTATGGGGGTCAATCACAGAGTGTGTGTATAAATGACCCAAGAGCCTCAACACAACACAATTAGGTGTGGTTGCCCTCCCAATTTTGTGCTACCTGCGGCGGTCGTAGTAGACCCTATGGAGTATTTTGAATTGTATCAAGTGTGCAGGGCAAAGATTGGCCACTCTTTATACATCACAAATGTCACAGACATGTAAGAAACACACGGTATGAAAGTGCAGTTAGCACATGATTCATGTATACTTTAACAAATCAATGCAAGTGGTGCACTTGACATGTAGTAAAGAGTTCCGTCACTGTAGGATTAGAGAACTTACTCACATTAATGTTTTGCCTCAATTAGGTGGGATTAATAAATAATTATTCTCATTTAGTAGAAAATGTACTCACCATAGAGATGAAGTGGGATTTTCTAAATGTGTGTGCTACTCTACATGAATAACATTTAATGAATTGAAACCGTGATTAAACACTTTCTCATTTATGTAAATGATAATTCTGCTAGAAACAACAATGAATGTATGTAATGTGTGCAATAATATTCCATATATCTGATTTAAATGTGGTTCTCAGTCATACCATTAAATATTGTGATAGTTTATTGAATATTACATGTAGTATGAAACCTAATGCATTTGTGTTTAAATGTGCACATGTATATTAAATATGCACCATTTAAGATGTTTAAACTTGTCCAAAGTAGGCAAGTATTTCACCATGCTGCATAAAGCTGACTTCATTTTCTGCTAAGGTGACATTTCTGTAAGTATTCACATGCATGGTTAGTTTAGAATAGATTAATTACTGTACTAGAAATAGTGGGAACAGGGGCCTGAAAAAAGGACCTTAACGAAGGTAAACGAAGAAAACTGCACTCTAACTGAATGAACTATTGTCGTAAAGTTGCTGTCTAAGGTGTGTTTTCTGAAACAATGTCGTTCCCATGTCCAGTGTGGGGCAAACCAGCAAAGTTGCACGTTGCAATGTGATGATTCCTGGATTACAATGGACCCCTGATGGTGTGATCGAGGAGGGTGTCTCCCAATGGACTTTGCACGTTATAATACACTGTTCAGACGTCTCACAGATCTCTTTCCTGATCAGACCCCTTGCAAATTCTTTGCAGCCACCTTCCTTGATTCCCTCTTTCCTTGAGACATTCCTAGTGTAATGGACTTTGAGAGGTTTTATGCCCCAATACCTTTTCTGATTTTTGCTTAAGTGTGGCTTAGGCTGACACCTACTCTTGACCCATAGAAGGCTCTTGACCAAGTCTCTGAGAAGCTAACACGTTACTACTTGATTCCTTTTTGTCCTGACTTGACTTACTTTATGGAGTTTCCCTGATTGCTAGAACCACTTTTTCCCAAATCATCACCATGCGATGAACTTTGAAATTCTAGATTACTAATGTACAGGAGAGAAAACCTTATATTGTTCTCTGAGCACCAGATTCTGATGCTGTCGTTTTGCATAGCAGTCCTGGATTTACTTGTCTGTTTGATACTAATTCCCATCACTTCTCAGTCAGAGTATAACGGTCTATTGGAGGACCAATGGTAAGCAAGTGGGCCCAGAAAATGCAGGATTACAAGCCATGGTGCTATTTAATGGTCACCTAATGTGCGTGCATCAATTCCACCTCTCAATCTATGTCCTTAAAATCACCCAAATGTCATCTCCATCTCTCTCTAAGCTGGCCCAGGATATCCGGCATATTAATACTATTCGTCTTGTAGGCAAGGGAGACCACACTTTTTCCCAACTCCTCCATTAAGAGCTGTCTCTCTAGATGAGCATATTCAAAATCTCCACCCCACTCCAGCCCCTCATCCTGCTAAGCATGCGTAGTTGTGAATACTTCAGAAACTGAGTTGGGTGTACGTGGCAGTCCTGTTAGGCAGAAAAGAAGGGCATTATATCTCCATTCTAGAGAATATCTCCCACAGTTAAGATGCCTATGGTGTCCTAGGCCCGAATTCCCCGCCACCTCTCTCAAACAAGTCCCCTTCCAGAGGAGTATATCCCTGGTGATCTTAAGACCTCAACCGAATGAAATTGTGGTTGCCCCATGCCACCAGAGCAGCATGTGTTGCCAGTGGCAGCCTTTGGGATCCCTTCCCGGATAAAGGTAGTGAGGGTGTGATTTCTGCTCCAGCATCACACACTCAAGTGTAAAGCTATGGTGATCTTGGGGAGCAAAGACCCAGCTGTGATGTGTATCAGAGGTGCTGTCCAATAAAATCCCTCAATATCTGCAAGCACAAGCCCACAGTTGCATTGGTTACGCTGTTGTGTTTTGAGCGACATTCTGTGGTTTCCCCGTCCCACAGCAGAGTCCTCAAGTCCCAGTTAATCCTAGTGAACACTGTATGTAGAACTGGATAATAGTTGTTCTGAAGCACATAGTTTGGAGAGTGGGATCATTTTGAAGAGGGATGCCCATCCCATCAAGGAGAGAGGAAGCCCCCTCCATCGTTCCGTATCAGCCTGATAGTTTGACAGTACCCTTCCAAGGTACCCTTCCAATGTTACAGAAATCCCACAGTATTTGAAGCTATCCGTTGCCACTCTAAGCCGTTGTGGGAGGGCGACAGGTCTGCCATGACTTGTGGAGTGTATAACACTGATTTATCCCAATTGATCCCATATCCCGAGTGGATCACATAATTCCTAAGTATTTGAAAGAACATTGAAATAGCGACTGCTGGGTCCGATATGTATAAGAGTATATCATTAGCATATAACAATATTTTTTCCTATATCCCATCTGCATCCGAGATGCGGAACCCACTCACCCCAGTGCGCATGCGAGAGATTGTACCGTGAGGGTGAAGAAGAGCAGGGACAGGAAACACCTCTGCCTGGTACCTTTTTCTATCTGGAATTCACAGGACATCTTCCCATTCACCCTGAGAGCTGCCATGGGGTTCCGATACAGCACTGCCACCCATTTTCTGAAGTGAGGGCCCAATCCCAAATTTTGTAGTGGACATTAAGATGGGTGAGTAAATCTGGGACTCACGCTACCGTTGTAGAGAGCCAATGTAGGGATGATGCACGCCTCACAAATGGCTACACCCAAAAGCCATTGGAAAAGAGATAATTAGAGTTGTGGCTGGAGGTCTGTGCCCCTTAATCCTGATATAATTAACGGAATGATAATTTCCAAGAGTTATGTATTGTAGTTCTCATTAGGCAGAGGTTACCATTTTTTATTGTTTCTTTTCGACGTTGATATCACACGAAAAAAGCCGACACGTGTTTCGCCCGATGGCCAGTTGGCATATTTTTGGGTGCCACTTACCCTTCATTTACAGTGAAATACAACTCAATGTCAACCTGGAGTCCTTGCACCACCTCCCGATCCCTCAGATCCCATGCATTTAACTTCCACCCTGGAGCCATGTGGCTCCCGAACTTTTCCACCTTGTGTAGTAAGGGTGAATGAGCTGAGAGGCCCCTCGCCAGATATTCCACCTGGGCTATCACTCCGATATCTCTCTTGGGAATAAATATTTAGTCGAGCCGTAAGTAGATTCTGTGGGCCCCAGAGAAATATGAGCACTTCCTGTCAGAAGGATGCAAACATTGCCAAAGGTCAGTCAATTTCACCCTGTCAGTGCACTGCACCAGAGCTGTTGATTGGGTTTGGGTGCCACATGAGTACCCGAGCGGTCAAGGACTTCAGCCATAATTTTATTGAAATCCCCACCCACAACATGTAGTGTGGAGGTAGACTCAAGGAGAATATCTGTTACTTTGGCTTAGGTAGATGCTTTTAGCCTGGGATGAACGTATACGCTCAATAGAGTCATCTCAATAGGGTAGCTTTGTACTCCTACATAGCAGCCATCAGGATCAATCCAGGTTCTTGTCATCTGAAAAGGAGCGCTTTTCTTCACCAGTATGGCAACACCCCCGGCCACAGTAGTGAATCCTGCGTGCACCAGTGTTGTGTCCCAAAAATCTGCAGTGAGCCTCCTGTAAGCGTGTCTCTTGGAGGAGAACAGCATCCGGCTGTAGCAGTTTAATGCACTGTACCAGTAGGCCCATTTGATTTTGTTACCCAGACCACTAACATTCCACATGAGGGCCGTAAGGGGTGAGTCTTCTAATGAGCTGGGCTGTGCCATCTCTTAAGAAATATGTACTGTGTGTCTAAGTGTCTGACTATGCGTCTACTTGGATGGAATCATCACTGCGTATCTCCATAATCAACAAAACAAGCAATATGGAAACACAACTTGCCCCCCACAACAACAACTACCCACACATCCAACCCCTCAATGCATCCCCACAGCACAGAACCACATTACCTGATCCAAGCAATGCATTCAGAGAATATGAGAGGCCTGTAGCTCACCACCCTCCACAGCTCATAAACCCCAAATGGTAACAGCAATCAAAAGAAAGGATGAAAAAGGGGAAGAACAACCCATTCCCAGTTAACCACTGAGAGACTCTCAGGGGTAAGTGAATGTCAAGTCACAAATACTTTCATCTGCCTTGTCCAAATGATCCAAATGTTCATTTTCCAAGTTGGCAATTTCTATGGCAAGTAGGTGAGTTCCATCTGAGACTGATAAGTCCCTCTCTGAAATGCCAGGGGATGCATCACCCTGCAGTCCATTCTATTTAGTCTTTTTGAGTATCAAGTTCAATTTGCCCTAGGTGGCTGAGGAGACTCCAGGTATTCGCACATATTTGCGATCTGAGAGCAGGTTCCCTCCATGTATTGGCCCAGGGACTCAGCTCTGTCTTCTTCTCCCTGATTTGAAGACCTTGGGTCTTGCCCCCCAGCATAGGAGGCACCTTTCACCTGGGGTGGGCATCCTCCATCCAGCTCCAAGCCACCTCAGCAGAGTGAAAGAAAAGCACCTTGACCTTCCCTGGGAACAATAACAACATCTATTGTAGCTGTAGGGCCCACAACTTTGTTTTGACATAAACAAAAGTACGGGGATGTCTCTGAACCTCATGAAAGCGAACTGGGAACACCATAATTATCAAGTTTTCATGGCAGATCTTGCCCAGGCATCGAACTTCCCTCAGTATCAGATCTTGGAAATTCAAGAAGTATACAATCACAGGCCATGATAGAGTTCCCGGGGCAGGTCTCACCATCAATGCCCTATGGGCTTATTCTATGATAAAACAGGAAGAGAACTGCTCAGGTGTGAGAGAGGCTCTCAGACACTTGTCCAAGAAGGAACCCATGTTAGACCTTCGATCCCCTCTGGAAAGCCCACAAAGCACAAATTGTTTCTTCTTGTGCAGCTTTCCGTGTCTTCTGATCTCCGGACCACCTCCTTTGTCGTAGTGCTGAGCGCTGTTACTTCTTTTCGGAGCCCCTGTACTGTATCCTCTACCTCATGATCATATTTTCAGCTGTTGTAACCCTCTCGGACACATTTAGCAGGTCTTGACACAGAAGGGAAACCTCTGAGCGGACATCCCCATTCCTTCCCTCAAAAGCCTCTTGGGAGGACTGGATTGTCCACAGTAGCATTGCATTATCTGGCAAAGCTAGAACGTCCGTGTAGGAAAGGTCCCCGTTTTGACATGGGCACCCCCATTTTTTGCCTGGTAATTGATGTGATTTCTATTTGAAGTGCACTGGGTTTCTGTCAACCAGGTCCTCAGTGCCAGATCTTTTTCCCCAAAACTGTGCGATTGTACCACAATTGGCAATTCCTATAGCCCTTCCTGAAATAACAGCATTTTAACGCTCACAGCTACCTCTAGAGAGGTGTCCTGGTGCTGGAGGCCATCAGGAAGATTAAGTGATCTATTGCCCAGAGTCATATGGTGCTGGGCTAACCTGCCGCCTGCGCTGGGGATCGAACCATGAACCCCGTGGTCTGGAGTCAGGCACCCTGGCCGCTGTGCCACACCTCTTTCACTATCCTGTAAGTCCCTAGTAAAAGGTACCCCTGATAAGTAGGACAAGGAGGCTAAAAATGGTCCTTTAGTGCTGCAGCGTAAATTGTGCCACCCTAAAGGCCCCTCATCCAACATGTGCAGACTACTACTGCAGGCTACGTGTCTTGGTGCAGACAAAAGTGAAAACATGACATGGCCCACATCTATGTGTGCCATGACTGCAGTCACTGCATGCAGTATAACTAAGCCACCCATACAGTAGGCCTTGCAGCCCTAAGGCAGGGTGCACTATACTACATGCGAGGGCACAACTACATGAGCAAATATGCTCCCTGTGCTGGTCAGTTCTATTGCTGTTAGTACAAGTGAACAAGGAAGCGTGAGAAGTGTGGCTCACTGGTTAGAGGAGGCAGACCTGGAAGCAGAGGTCAGCCAGGAACCAGGGTTCAATTCCCAGCTCGGCGGGGTCTTGAGTCCTAAAATGTCCATGGACTCGACAATTCTCGCTCTGGTGCCTACTTGATTCACGGGTTCACACTCTGCGACTCTGGGCAACAGCTTGCTTAATCTCCACAACGGCCCCTCACGGCGGGATGCCTGGCTTTCACCTTGCGGATACCCTGCCGGGGTTATCTCACAGGGGAATACCAGGACGGGTTCCCTAAGCAAGCGCTTAGAAACCGGTTGGTGATTTGCGCTATATAAATTCATTTACATTTACATTCACATTTACAAGCCATTTTAAGTATGTGTGCTGCATACTGGCGAAAATGCTTTCCCCAGCTACAAGATGACTTCACTGAAAATAGGGATCTTTGGTATCAAACATCTCATATTAATAAACCCACACTGATGCCAGTGTTGGATTTATTGATACATGAACACAGAGGGCACCTTAGAGGATCCCCCCCAAAAACCTACCAGCTACTTGTGTGCTGACTGACTGTTTTCCACCAGCCTACCACCAGAGACAAGTTTCTGACCCCCAGGGTAAGGGCCTTAGCTCTCAGGAGGCCAGAAATCAAGCCTGCTTGGACAGAGGGCTCTTACACCTCCGCCCAGAGGATGACCTGCAGATTAGCATTTCAAGGCAGTGGAGCATCAAAGAGCCCACCACCTTTGGTATGAAAATCTGGCTTCTTTCACAGGAGACGAGCTTTGTCCAGAGCCCTTGGGCACCTGGACAGGTGGAAAATTAGATAGTCATATAGGCGTGTCCACTCTCAGGCCAGTACCGACCCAACGGTGATCTACCTGACGTGGAGGTGACTTTTCCGGTTATGGATAGGTTAGGATCTTTGGGACAGGATAATGCCCACTTCTCAAAGCAAGTGATAATATAGGGGGCGCAGTGACTTCAGGGGCAGGTAGCCCATTGGCTACTATCCTGCACTCCCCTAATATCCATAAATTCAGTATTTAGGGGAGCCCCTTACACCAGAAAATCAGATCCTAATGACCAACAAAGAAGAAGGACATTGACGAGTCGCAAAAGCAGAAGACTGAAGAATAGCAACTGAATTTGCATCAGCCCTGCTGGCCTGCCTGCTGTCAAATCAGTGCCAGAGACGACTCGTCCTGCAGCTATTGTGCCTCCAAAGCCTGGGAGGTTGGCCTGCCTTCAATAAAGACTCAAAAACTCCAGTGGGGCAGCGAACTGCTACCCTGCATCCTGCAGGCACTCCAAGAAGAAACGTGAGAACTACGGAACAGCCAGAACCTGCCGCCCACAAGCACCACTGCACCCAAGCTTCTCAGTCCATGTTAAAGTGGGCCATTGGTGTGAGCGTGGTCCCCATGCCATCAAGAGACAGAGTCCACTTTGGGTTCACCTTACGTTAACTCCCAGACATTGGCTGCAGCCCACGTTAACTCCCCAATATAACCTGCAGCCTCTGTTCTACCGCGAGTGGTCCCAGACAAAGAAATCATACACCTCAAACTGTCTGCACCCAGCTGCCCAGACTGAGGAGAAGAGGATCACCAGTGTCCCCACGTTCCCTAAAATTGCAAGCCTTGAACCCTTCTGTTGGTTCAGACCAACTGGCCTCCCATTCGAATCATGCAGCTTATTTTCCCACTGACCAGTGTCCATTAACTGACATTGGGCAACTGATGATATATTTCACTATTGCACCGGCCTTCCTAGTGCCGCTGGAGGTGACCTGATGGTGCTGCCTTGGAATGTGCCCTATACTCACTTCAAGTCCCAGAGATTGGTCTCGTAAGTTGCTGAACTGTACCTGAATGTCGTACTTTTTTTCCCTCCCATAAGATCACATTTCAGTGGCTGAAAAGTGCACTAACTGCAGAATTTTTGATTCACAAAGTATTTTACTTGCAAAACATACTTACCTGCCCATATTGATTCTGGTGCCTAAGCATATAAAGACGTGTTATTTTTATAGATTGGTATGGGTCTCCTTATTGAGTCGTGCGCATCTTTTATTTACTATTGTGTGTATTTGCAGATGTCTAATACTCCTCTCTGATAACCCTAAAGCAGCTCGACCACACTGCCCCTTAGAGGAGTACCTTGGATTACTAGACAAGCCCCTGTCCACTAATAATGGAACCGCTGGACTCTGCGTGAAATGCTTCATTTTGGTATATCATATATAGAGCCAGCTTCCTACAGACCTCCTCTGCCTCTGTCTATGGGGTCATCACCTTTGCGTAGTGGTCCATTTTACCTTGTCTGGGGTGTTTTGGATCTTTGTCCTTGGCCATGATTTGAGCACCTTCCAGACTTGGCAGAGAGAGGGGCGAGATATTAGGTACCCCCATGTGTAGGCCAGAGTCCCCAGGTCAGGACTCCACTCCTTCGCTGTCTTGGGTCCTATTGAGTACATGCAAGCATCGACCTTCCCGCCTGCACTAGGGGAGCCTTTCAACAGTCAAACTGCAGGTTCCAGTTCAGCAATGAGTAAGTAAGGGGCCATCCACTGCTCCCCTCAGTCAACATGGCCAGTGCCTCGCAATTCAGGTGACCAGATCGCTGGGGTGTCTCCAACCCAACCTAATGTCCAGCAGAGGAATTCAGCACACCCAGGGTGTCCAAGCGTCTTCAATCCAAAGCCATAAATCACCAGTGAGACGCTAGCGGCGTGCAACACATCAGCCTCCACAACAATGCAGCTCAAACAGAACATGTGGCCTTGACCAATCTGTGGCATTTGGTAGCGTGAATCATACTAATGTTGTCAACCATAACGCCGCAGCAGGTCTGAAAGGCGGGCATTTAATTGGCACCAGTCTTTTATCTCTGGACATACACCATCTGTGAAACTAGCTAACTTTGCGTCTGAAAGCCCCACAAATTACATGAAAGGTTCTGCAGGGGTCTTCACTTTCTCTATTTGTTTAGCATATGTGTTGCCCCTCTTGCTAAGCCTTATCTAGCATGGGTTTGAATCTGTATATGTTCACATATGGCTCACAAATACTGCTACGATTAAGGAGTAGCCAAGCCTGTCATGAGGTGCTTCAAAATATTATGGTCTTCATTTGGAAATGGATGAGTGGTAACAGGCTACAATTGAATGCTGAAGAAAATTGAGGTGTTAGTTATCGAAAGGTGTAACTCTGGTGACTCTCCTATTGGCCATGTGGTTTTGTTCTGTACCCTACTCCTTCACCTGTAGTGAAGTACTTGGAAATGAAAAATGTCCTCTCTATCGTAACAGAAAGTTTCAATTCTATTAAGGACATGGAATCAAGGAACACACTGTTCTTTCTTCGTTTTATTTAAACAGCAGCTATTAGAAGAACAACAACATACTTAATTTTCCTTAACCCTAAGGGAAAAAGTCACAGTTCAACAAAATAACAACATCCAATCAGACTAGGCCAGGAGCCCTCCTTAGTGTCCATTTCGGTTGACTCCTCCTCTTTCTTTCTGCGACTGCAGATGCAGATTAGCATCCTTAGTCTTGTTTCGACCTTTCGGATCCTAAAGACAAATTAACGAATTTGCATAAAACTTGAAACTAGAACATTCTACCAAAACAAACCAGCAATTGTGCACAAAGCCACCTCAATTAATGAACATTATGAACATGCAGAATCATGGAATTTAATGTACTCACCCTAACAAAAACATATCCCATTCCAGAGACGGAAAGCATGTGGGTGGGTTAATCCTCACCGCCATGTCCTTAATAGAATTTAAACTTTTCATCACCATAGCTAGGAAAGTTTTCATTCTATGTGAGGACCAGAGGCGAGCATTACACTGGTTTAAAGCTTATCCACCACTAGCGAAGCAATACTTTGGACTGGTTCAAAATAAAACCTCTTAAAAGTGGAATCTGAAAACCAGACAACAGTGTTGAGAATGTCTTCCAAGCAAGCCCCCAGGGAGAATGCCTTTGCAGCCTTAGCCCCTCTAACTGAATGGCTCCCAAGCACCTCGGTATCAATGCCAGCTTCCTGCATGTCCCACCGGACTCATCTGGCAATTGTAGGGGAAGAGACCACTCTGGACGGCCTTCATAGGGCTATCAGTTGTTCCCTCTCTCCATGGGGTCGTCCACCGCCATAGCCTCGTAAGGCCTTATACATCTCACAACACATAGTTTGGGCAATCTGGAAAGGAAGGATAATTAACCAGATGAGAGTTGCATTTTGTACATCTTGAAATATGGGGGTAATTACTCTACCTGTTATGCCCAGTGCTCTGACATCCGAGACATGTCGGCATGAGAATCGACAAAGGAGAGTGGCTAGTTTGGCTGAAACTTCTTTCTGTGAAAGGTATCTACTTGATGGCCAAAACAAGAATAAATTGAGAACCTTCTTAACATCCCACAGAACCGAGTATCTGGGTTCCGAAGGGAGAGAGAAGCGAATGCCTCACAACAGTTAATGCGCCACTTTGGTGCTCTCCCACTGGGTGATCGCCCACCGGTGAATGACTGGTTGACAAAACCGATCTGAAAGTACTAATAGGTCTATATGCTAGGCACTCTGAAGCCAAGAAAGCAAAGTAGTTCAGGATGTGAACAATCTCTGTCCTGATAGGATGCAGATGTTGTGTATGACACCAGCCCAGCCATCTAGTAGTTTGCGATTGATAACGCTTGACTGTGCTGTCTGTCCATGCCTTGGAGAAGAGGGATGCTACCTGTCTCAAAAGACCATGGACTTTCCAGCGTTCCCTATAATCCTCCATGCTATAAGAGACAGAGACCTCCCAGCACAGCACAGTAAGGATTCCTCTCCGGGTCTTGGAGGAGCTCTGGAAACGGGGGTAGAGGGATTGGAAAATTCCAAGAAAGTTCCAGAAGAACTAGATACCAAACTTGCGATCTCCATGCCAGGTTCACTAGAATGATGTCCACCACCTGAGGCATGACTTGAAGTGAGAGGCGCATGATCGTCACAAAAGGAACCGTGTCGTGATAGGGTCCGTCCAGCACTCTTATTTTCACTTGCTTTCTTTGTAATTTAATCTCTTTCGTTGTTGTGCACTGTTACCTTAGTGTTTTAGTCTGGAAACACTTCTTAGATATATTGCGAAAAGTGAGACACCGGGAGATCCCAATGTCTATGGTAACACTCAGCACACTTTCACATGAACCACTCGGTTCTTCTCAGGTATATCTGTATGCCAGAATAATGATAATCCATACTGTTTTCTTTGTTTCAATAATCTCTGTTTATTACTTCTTTATCATTCATTTAAATTCTTTCGTTTTTCGGACAATCTTAGTTATCATCTCCCATTTACCCAATGCATTTCGGGTCTATGGTGACCCTTCTTCGGGGGTCTTTGAATCTGGAGATCATGGACGCTTGCGGCGGGGCTTCGTCTCGCTTCAACAAGACAGTTCACTTCCGAATTGAATCGGGTACTCGTAAACGAATGTGGCGGCCTTCTTCTCACTTCAATAACACCTTATTGAAGTGAGAAGAAGGCCGCCACATTCGTTTACGAGTACCCGATTCAATTCGGAAGTGAACTGTCTTGTTGAAGCGAGACGAAGCCCCGCCGCAAGCGTCCATGATCTCCAGATTCAAAGACCCCCGAAGAAGGGTCACCATAGACCCGAAATGCATTGGGTAAATGGGAGATGATAACTAAGATTGTCCGAAAAACGAAAGAATTTAAATGAATGATAAAGAAGTAATAAACAGAGATTATTGAAACAAAGAAAACAGTATGGATTATCATTATTCTGGCATACAGATATACCTGAGAAGAACCGAGTGGTTCATGTGAAAGTGTGCTGAGTGTTACCATAGACATTGGGATCTCCCGGTGTCTCACTTTTCGCGTCACAAAAGGAAGGCATAACCTTGATCCAGCTACCAATTTTGGAGGAACACGTCCATGGCCACTACCACAGGGTAAGAGCACCAACTGAAGTACCTTGGGATCTAGTGGTTCTAGGCGAGACACAAAGAGGTACACCATGAATTATCCCCACCGTTCATTTAGTGCTTGGAACCCTGGATGATGCAGATGCCAGAGGCTCGCATCTTGTTGATAACGTGAGTGCCAATCGGCTACTTGGTTGGCTCCCATGGGAGATGTTCCGCCATTATGGAAATCTGATTCTGCAGGCAATAGTCTCAAAAGCTATGGGCTACCATTAGGTAGGCATCCTTGAGGTCCAGGTGGCTCCATTCAATTGTGAGAGAGAAGAAGATCCCGGAGGAAATGGATGCCCTCCATCTTGTAAATTGGTAAACCAAGCATCCGTTGAATTCTGTCAAGTTGATAACCGGCCTCTGGCCACCATCCCTTTTGTCCACTACAAAGAGATTGCTTAAAAATCCCCTTTGATAAGGGGATGTTCTTACAATTGCACCTGTGTGGAGTAAGTCTGATACCTTCACGTCCACTAGGGCGATGTGATCGGGCGAATCGGGGGGTCTTTCTTGGTAAGGTGAGACATAAAACTCTATGTGGAAACTCCATACAGTTTGAAGGACCCATGCATCGGTGATAAGGGCCTCCCAATTGTGGAAGAAACCCCGCAGCCTGCCCACCCGTTGTTGCTTGGTAAAGGTTTGTACGCTCACCTGAATTGGTTCCTTGGGAATTGCCGCCTCTGCGTCCTCCTCTCGAACCTCAGTGATGGGGTAGCTCCGGGTCGGTTAAAATTTGCCAAACATGGAGGCATCCTCGTACGGTCACCTTCTGTTGTTGTCTACTCTTGCAGAGGCTGGTTGTTGAGCGTGGATGGCCAACCGCCCCCTACCTCGACCAGCCATGATGAAACGCAAGGCATAAAGATTCATTTTATGGACGCCTGAGCTTTGCCTAAGGAATTAAAGGTCTAGACAAATTTACCCAGTTCCCTTAAGAATGGGTCCCCAAACAACATCCGCATGGGCAATTAGGCCTACCTCAGAGGTGGCCAAATCCCCGAGTTTGGGATCAATCTTGATGAGGAGCAAACGGTGCCTCTCTGTAGAGATGATGAAGTTTGCATTCCCCAGGAGGATAATGGCATGTTGGACCCAACCAGAAAAGAGCTCAGGTTAGATCAGAGTACCACGGACAGCGTAAAGACCCAGAGGAAAAGACTCCCAATCATAATGGCAAATTTACATTGTATTCCATCAATAATGTACCATGAAAAAAGGGGTGAGGAGTGGTTGCCCCCATTGCAGATGAAAGGAACACGGGCCGAGGCTGTGAAGCACTGACACAGACTGCACCTATAAGACAAGAGGCAGGCAGGATCTGCGGGTGGCTGTAACAAGTATAATTGTGGAATCCACCCGCTGGGTCTTTGCAAGATCACGAGTGCTAACACTTATGGCGGGGGGTGTAACAAGCACCATACGTAGGAGATATTATTATTATTCATATTATTATTCATTACACACATTGCACACTGTGGTGTGCGTGCGCGCGTACACCTACAACACACACTTAGAGAATATTACTTCTTTGCTTTGTTTTTCATTACGTAATGGTATTTTCTGTCTAGTGGCCTCGGCGAGACGCAAAGAGGGCCACAGTAACTGAGCCCCACCGTTCATGTACAGCTTGGAATACTGGATGATGCAGACGCCAGAGGCTCGTGTCTTGGTGATGACCTGAGTGCCAATCGGCTACTTGGTTGGCCACCCCTGGGACATGTTCCGCCATTACGGAAATCTGATTCTGCAAGCAATAATCTCTAAAGCTACTGCAATACCATTAGGTAGACGTCCTTGAGGTTCAGGTGCCCCATTCAATCGTGGGGGGGAGAAGATCCCGGAGCAAATGGATGCCCTCCATCTTTAAAAAAGGTAAACCAAGCATTCGTTGAATTCTTCCAAGTTGATTACCGGCCTCTTGCTACCATCCCTTTTGTCCACTACAAAGAGATTGCTTAAAATCCCCTTTGATGAGACGTTGTCCTCACAATTGTCCCTTTGTGAAGTAAGTCTGATACTTTTACATCCACTAGGTCGGCGTGATAGGGAGAATCGGGGTCTTTGTTGGTAAGGTGAGCCATAAAGCTCTATGTGGTTGCTGCTGGTTCTGCCTTCACCATTATCAATATACTAGCTGTTTTGTCTCCCTAGTTTAATGATGCTTCTGAGCTGCTACTATCCTTCCACCGACTGTTTATTCATTGCTATGGTAAAGGGAGGCGATAATTGGCATGCGAGCAAGCCACTGTTAGCGTCTGCATTCCACTCACACATGACTTGACATGTGATGCAATGTAATGCTTGCCAAGAAGAGAGAGAGTGGTTGCAATATTGTTAGCATTCAGAAAGCTCTCTCAGTGTTGTGCAGGAAATATTCAAATTCACATTTCAGAGTCCACTCAGTGATCTCACAGACTTATCAAGATATATAGCACAGAGATGGGAAGAGGGGGATCCCGAAGGACCCACAGCTATTTTTGAGCCAGACCTTGGCCAGCCTCAATGAACTGTGCTTTGCCCCAGTGCAATTTACTGACACCAGGACACCCTCGGTGGGGCCCAACACAAATGCCTCACTTAATGGAGCATCAGCAATCCTTTTGTTTGAGGCCCATGCTGGGTGGGGCCTAACTGGAGCTTTAACAGCTTTCTATCACTGCCATAGAGGAAACACAGACATTCAGCTTGGGAATTCAGCTTGGGACTTCGCAAGTGCTTAAGCCAAACTATCATCTGGAGGCAGGTTTTTGAGATTTCCAATCTCTGCATGTCAGAGTACTAGTAATTAAATAACACTAATACGTCTTTATTATTATACAAAAGGAACCTTTTTCAGCAATGCCAGAATAATAGAGATGATAAAAAACAGTAAGATTCTATACTTATGCCTTACAGTTGCAAACAGATTCTTAACGCTATTTCACAGCTCACCGGGCTGTATTACAAGGATTATTGTAGAAAATCTACTTTTTCTGTGTGGACACCGCAGATCTTTCACCTTTTGCTGGGCCCTATTTTTCTGCTGTCTTTATAACTCTCTGTGCTTTACCCCCTACTAACCGGCAGTAAAAGTGCCTGTCCACCCCCTTTAAACATGGTTGGATTGGCATAGCCCTTTAAAAAAAATCTTTATTTATCCCTTTTATCTGTAACAAAATAATACAATATGTACTTAAAGATCAACTCAGTCTACGTATCTGTGGGCGCATATCATTAAATCAGCATAGCAAAAACATTATTACATTTCCTATGGGGAGAATGCAAAGGGGAGGAGAGCCACAATCTAAATCCACAAATTTTTTCCATCTAATTGGCTTACTCCTAATTGGCATATTTAACTTGTCTGTAAGCCCTAATATATGGTAAAAAAGTATACCTTAATTGGCATATTTAACAAGCCTATAAACCCATAATATATGGTACAACGTGTACCCAAGCCCTGGAACTTAAATGCCACTAGTGGGCTGCAGCACCTATTTTGTCTTCCAATACTTCCCTGTTCTACCAGACTTCTGTCTCTCGGTTGGTTGTGAGTACAGTACCTGCTCCTATCTGAATGTTAGTGTTAAATGTGGGAGGGCACTAGGATTACCATAGTATACTCCCCACACACACCCAGTCCTCAGAGACCAACTTTAGTGTGGCCGAAGACTTCATCATCTTAAAAATGCTCTGACACATTGCATTTTGGGCACATTTGCAATAACAACTACTGAAAAAGTGGGTACAGTAGGCCCAGGTATTTGTACCCCATTGGTTAGGGAGGGGCAAGGATTTAGCCCACTCACTAGCTTGTGCATGGCATAAAGGTAGCATCTCCAGGCACCCACCTGAGAAAACGTTTTGAAAATGTGGAAAACCAGAGGAGGACTGAACCTCCTGTTTATGACTTGAGATGAGCCCTAAAGGACTGGGCACGTACCCAGGGCAAAGAAGTTGACTCCAAGGGTCAGTTGGCTGACCTCCCATGTGGCCACAGGGTGACAACAAGCAGCAACAGACCATTTCTGGGAAGTACACAGATGACCAATGGCAACTGGACCGGGGTCTGAACCCTGCTGTTTCATCTACCTGACACCCTTTGAGTCTATAAGTGCCTCACCTAAGAAGTGGTGTGGTGGGTGTATCGGAATGGCCATGAACTCCCATCCAAATGTGGTGTGCACCCACTACGATGTGGACATTATGCTTTTAGGTATTTGAAAATATTTGTAAGTGTATACCCTGCACTTATGTGCACATCAAAGTTACAACATGAGGGGGCAGATGTAAGAGCTGAAGAAGGTGTAGTAAGCAGTATCTATGACAACACATTTCGCAGCAAGTGGAGGAAGAAATTACATCTACTGGAAAATAGGTTTAAGTGTCAGAAGAAATATTTACTAAAGTTGATTATCAAAATATATCAGATTTCCTCAACCTAACAAGGTATATTTTACTTAGTATATGATATACACAAAGCTATGGCTTAAAAAACATGCGTACGCGCATTTTTTAAATAATCTCTCACACTTTAGAATGTTCTCTATGAATGTTTTTGGTTACATCCGTGTGAAAATTGAAGTTTTGTCAACATTTTAGAAACAGTTGTAGATTAAATTTACAGGAGACAGATGAGCTGCCTATTTCAGTAAAACATGCATGTGTTCCTATAATCCACTGGGCAGTTTTTTGCTCAGGTGCTCTAGTTCCCTATTTCTGCATCTCATTGTAGCCCCTATTTACCTAGGTTAAATCTCACTATCATACATGTGGGTACCTTCCAGGCAAGGTGTCCCTAAGTTGAGTAACTATATATCTGCACATTTGGAATGTATGTGATTTTGCTTGAGTGACTGTGTGAAGGAACATACAAAAATATTGAACAAGAGACACACTGAGGAACATCTTAGGGATACTCCACGGGCACAAGGAGAGCACACAATTTGGAGAACCTAATCTTTATTTTTCAGTTGTGATTGATCAGATAATGTACTTTTCTGTTTGAACTAATCTGACATGAAAATAGGTTTTAAATACCCCAACAGCCACCAAACTAAACTATGCAGAACCATGAATACTCATCTTTCTCGCTTTTGTCCATGGAGTGAGTGTGCCTCTTCCCTAGATGTTTATGCTAAAAATTATAATTACATTTAGGAGCATTTTATTCCTAACTTCTGCAATACAAACCTTACTTAAAGACACATTTTGGTAGGTTTTGTTGATATAAAACAAATATATAAAACAAATATATGTCATAATAGATAAATGTATAACACACACCACAAATGTAATGTGCTCACTATGGGCTAGATGTAGGTAAATCATTTTTACCGATTCTAAAATACTGAATTTTACCGATTTGGTATTTTAGAATCGGTAAATCTGATGTAGGTAAGTATTCGGTATTTTTTACCGAATCGGTAAGATTCGGTATTTACCGATTCGGTATTTACCGATTCGGTAATTGCCATTCATTCCTTTGAGCCTTGAGGCCCATAGGAATGAATGTCAATTACCGAATTGGTAAATACTGATTCAGTAAAATTGGCAAATAGTCAAGGGTGGCAGGGTGTCACTTTGACACCCTGTCGCACCCCTGATTAGTGCTTGTGTGCCATGTGGCACACATACATGCCCTGAGGGCATGTATGTGTGCCACATGGCACAGGTGTAAATGCACATATTTGCATTTACATAGGAATTCGTTATTTACCACCAACTAATAGTTGGTGGTAAATTACGAATCCTTAAAGCCATGTAGCACTGTTTAAAGTGCTACCTACATGTCAAAATACAGATTCGGTAATTTTAACGAATTGGTAATTTTCCTGAATCGGTAAAATGACCGATTCGGTAAAATTACCGAATCTGTATTTTGACATGCCCTACATCTCAGTATCCCAATACCGGTCGGTAACGGCTGAAAATTGGTATTTTTGGCCGTTACCGACCGGTATTTGGATACCTACACCTGGCTCTATATGTATTAGCAGTATGGAGCATGGTAATTTTTATTACACTTTTTGAAATGTTGTAGTCGCCCCCATATTCTTCCAAATGTTAACCATAGTACCAGACTGAGGGCCCGATTTAGAGGTTAGATGATAGGGTAATCTGTCGCAAATGTGCTGGAGTACTCTCCTCAACAAATCCTTTGTCCGCCCACCTCATTTAGAGAGGAGTGTACCTTAAGTATCCTTTCAACGAGCCATCCGTTGTCTCCATTTGATGGAATACTTCATCCAATGTCCCCTTCCCTGTTGGGCCCCACTTAGGGTGGATGATGTCATGGTTTACTATCTTTCCATCCCTACCAGCAATAAAAATCCTGGTGGTGAGAGACAGGAAAAGGTAATAATGACCTTCACACCATGGGAGAAAACTCTCAGGGTGTGAGGGTCATTAGTTTTTTCTTTTTTAAAAACAAACTTGCCCTTTGGGAGTTTGTTTCTGAAACATTTTACATTTTTTTTTTAAGTTTAAGGGGCAGTATCAAAACCAACGATTATCAAACACCAAACCTTTTGTACATTGAAAGGAACCACCGTTAATGTCGCTTCTTTTCACTGTTCATAGATGACTGCTAGGCTGGCGGTCTTCTCTAAATTCGGCAGATAGTAGTCTTTTATGGTGTTTAATGTAACACTGATGGACTGACTCTGTCCAACAAACCTTAAATCTTGTACTGAGAGTCTGACATGCATAGCCTCACTCTTATTTCTCCATTTGTAAATGAGAAGTTCTAAAGTCGCTTGCTCAGCTCCAAAGTTGATATTTTTGTATCTTTTCGAAAGTTGAATGTGTACTACCCCACATTCTGTCTCTGCAGCTACTAACGCCACTATTAGTTCAGTTTCAACCCTGCGATCTTCATAGAAGTTTTGTGCATGAAAACCTAAAAATTAATCAAATTTTGATATATTTGCATTTACTCTCACTAGGTGCAGGCTAGACCTCTTGTTGCCTATTTGTTGGATTCACACATTGATTTCTGCTGCCACCCCTTGACCCCAGCCGCGGTCGGTAGTGGGAGTACCTGCCGGGCGGTGACGTGAGGAGGGGGAGGGGCAGAGTGGGGGGTAGTAATCTATGGATTACCGAGCTTTACAGGTAAGTAAACATATAAATAAATAAAACAAATTTCATTGCGTGCACTGCATCCCCAAATGCGATGCGGTGTGCGCAATGAAATTCGTTTTATTTATTTATATGTTTACTTACCTGTAAAGCTCCGTAATCCATAGATTACTACCCCCCACCCTGCCTCTCCCCCTCCCAACGTCACCTTCCGGCAGGTACTCCCACTACCGACCGCGGCTGCTTGACCCCAATGTATGGAATCACACAATAATGTTTTTTCTATATCCAGCACTGGCTGAGACAGAATGAGGGGGTGATAGCTTTTTGGAAAATATAAAAAATGTGACAATGTTTGTGAAAATTATTTTTCCTAATTGGGGTTTTTATAATGCATAGAGTTGTAACTGATTAACTGATTGTATTATACCTAAAAGGAGTTCCCCAAATCATTTAGAAGAGTAAATAATAAGACTAATAGAAATGCACATGTATGTGCGAAACGCCATTATTTCTAATATGGCTCTAGTTTCTGATGTTCTGTTCAACATGTTAAAGCTCATTCCCCCTCCCGATCAGTGTCCGCTTCGTAGCCATCTTTCCCTTAATATCCGCCGAACACAGAGTGAATGACGTATAGTAATGATGATGTACAACATTATTAGAAGAACTGTATTGTGACTGAAGCTTCCACCATGTACCCAAAAGTAAAAGTTTTAGGGACTTCCGCTGCAGGTGGTGATATAAATGTGTACAAACTATAAACCATTGTTTGAGGGATGTTTCATCTTGTGCTGATCATCTCTGGAGGGTGGGTCCTGAGAGACACAATGGAAGATTTCTCTTACCGTAAGAAATGTGTTAGTATTAATGTCTTTTTAACCACGTACATTTTCCTGATTTGCCAATGCGACTCTAACCATGATCATGCTGAATTTGCAGAATCTATTGTTAGAAAGAGTGATTTGTGTATAACAATTCTTGGACTTTAGGTGTTCAAGTTTAGTTTGAGTTCAGTTGGGTTTAAATTTAAACTCGGCTTAGTTATTGATCAGACTTGAGTTATGTGGGATTTTGACGCTGTCATTAGGTCTGCTGTTACTGGAGACTTTATTATCTTATGTCCAGTTCCCTTAGACCCTGCATGGGATGTTTAAATACTCTCTATGAGTCTGACACTTAGAAAAATTCCTTAAATGTGTTAATTAGGAGCTAATATGTTCTATGGGTTTGCATTTATCTTGTATGGCTGTATTTTGAAGCTTTATGGCATTTCATGCATATTTTCCCTGTACCGTATTTTACTTTTCCTGTAGTAAAAAAACTCTTTTGCTTTATTTTATGTCTAGAAAACTCAGTTCTTTAAACTTCCGATATTTCTTCCTGTTTAACTCTGATAAATTGTGTTATTATGATGAGGAGTATAGTCTCTAACTAGTAGATCCGGTGCTGTATTTATTTATTTATTTATAAAGTTTTATATAGCGCGATCTTGATCCCGAAGGATATCTTAGCGCTTTGCAATATGAGGCAATTAAATAACTTCCCACCCTATTCCCCTATAAACCTGCATCCCACTATGGAACTAAAAATGCTAAATTAGAACAAAAAATATAATAACTACTAACATTTTTACACAGATAATAAAAACAAAACTGTATCCTCTGTCTGGTGGCAAGCTGTAGTACTGTGTTGTCTTGAATGAATTAGGGTATAAGTATAAGCAGGGGAAGTTTGAAACTTATGAGCTTAAGTGTCTGTAAGAATGGATTTCTGTTTTTGTGGTGAGTTTTTTAGTTATGTGATGATGATTCTGGCTCCAGTTGGTGGGTTCATTACCATTTTGATGTTGTATTCATATTTGTGAACCTATTTGATTCTAAGAAAACTGAGTTGATTATCGGATTTCGTTGTAAATCCAAGATCTCAAGAATTTTTTTTATTTTTTGTTCAAAACTTTTTATTGATTGTTTCCAGAGAACAAACAAGCATTAGAAATGCAATAGGTCTCGCAGCATTAGAGTTAGTGCTTTTAGAATTGTTTATGGGTTTTTTTGTAAATCTTTAGCATGAGGTTGAGGGTGAGTGAGGGTGAGGGGTTGAGGGTGAGTGAGGGTGAGGCTGAGGGGTTGAGGGTGAGGGTGAGTGAGGGTGAGTGAGGGGTTGAGGGTGAGGGGTTGAGGGTGAGTGAGGGTGAGGGTGAGTGAGGGTGAGGGTGAGTGAGGGTGAGGGGTTGAGGGTGAGGGGTTGAGGGTGAGGGGTTGAGGGTGAGGGGTTGAGGGTGAGGGTGAGTGAGGGTGAGTGAGGGTGAGTGAGGGTGAGGGGTTGAGGGTGAGGTGTTGAGGGTGAGTGAGGGTGAGGGTGAGGGTGAGTGAGGGTGAGGGTGAGGGTGAGTGAGGGTGAGGGTGAGGGTGAGTGAGGGGTTTTGGGTGAGTGAGGGGGAGTAGTTGAGGCTGAGTGAGGGTGAGTGAGGGTGAGTGAGGGGTTGAAGGTGAGGGGTTGAGGGTGAGTGAGGGTGAGGGGTTGAGGGTGAGTGAGGGTGAGTGAGGGTGAGGGGTTGAGGGTGAGTGAGGATGAGTGAGAGTGAGGGTGAGTGAGGGTGAGTGAGGGGGAGTAGTTGAGGCTGAGTGAGGGTGAGTCAGAGTGAGGGTGAGTGAGGGTGAGGGGTTGAGGGTGAGTGAGGGTGAGTGAGGGTGAGTGAGGGTGAGGGGTTGAGGGTGAGTGAGGATGAGTGAGAGTGAGGGTGAGTGAGGGGTTGAGGGTGAGGGGTTGAGGGTGAGTGAGGGGTTGAGGGTGAGTGAGGGGTTGAGGGTGAGTGAGGGGTTGAGGGGGAGGGGTCGAGGGGGAGGGGTTGAGGGTGAGTGAGGGTGAGTGAGTGAGAGTGAGGGGTTGAGGGTGAGTGAGTGAGGGTGAGTGAGGGTGAGGGTTTGAGGGTGAGGGGTTGAGGGTGAGTGAGTGAGGGTGAGGGGTTGAGGGTGAGGGGTTGAGGGTGAGGGGTTGAGGGTGAGGGTGAGTGAGGGTGAGGGGTTGAGGGTGAGTGAGGGGTTGAGGGTGAGGGGTTGAGGGTGAGTGAGGTTTTGGTTCCCCAGTCCTGCCCTGACAATCAACACTTTACTTTGGGACAGAAGATCTGTTCGAAGTCTCCTCTGGGTGGGGTGATGAACAGCTGCTTGGCTACACAAAAACACACCCGAAAGAAGCAGTATTCAAATATTCCTGGAATTTCGCGATTCTGTAGCAAATACCAGGATAAATAAAACTGCCAAAATGCCAACATTTCCCAGAGAACCTCCTGATTACAGCAAAATGTAACTTTGTATTATGTGGGTAGACTTCAAAAGCCACACAAATTAAAAGAGCAGACTAACTTGCACAACAGCCGGTAACAGCATTTCACCCGAGCTTACATGCGTGAAGAGATATTTACAAACAAGGAGGCAGATCAAGAAAGAAGAGAAACACCTGACCTCTTCAAAAGAGCTGGACAAAGCAGAACTGATGGAACATAAAGAAATTACTGTGGAAATAGTAAAAGGCGCTTTAGGCGGAGATGTGCAAATTACAACGTTAAAATTATCAGAACTTGACCTCGTGTGAGTGTGTACCACGACAATCTGAGTAGGTCCAAAAATGTTTCTCCTACTAGGAAAATTCAGAAATTAGGATTTTGTCTACGATTAGCAAACTTTTTTTAATTTCTCAGAGTCCCATTGGCTACAGACAAAAATGTCCGAAAAATCAATGTTTTTCACACACGCCACAAACCAAAATTCTGCTTATGTTCGCTGGTGAACAATCTGCGGGTTTACAGGTAGGGTTAACATGCATCTTAAATTATTTTCTCTTACTCCAGGTGGCAGGAAAAAGTGCTCTTCGTAAGAGCCCCATGGAGGCCCGGTGACAGGTTTCTCCACCAGCACCACCACTGGCACCTCACTCTGCATCGGTCGGTTTTTGGCACCACTGTCCTGTGCATTGTTCAAAAGCTGCAGTTTGGAGCCCCAAGTGTCCACACTAAAATTGTGCTTCCACAACCAGGAAAGCGTTAACTGGGAAAACTAATGATAAAAGGGGACAGTAATAAATCGCAGTACCTTGCAAAACTGCGTCTCGATTCCAGGAAATGTACTAAGCAGCCAAGCGCTTTAGTTAGAGTTCCGAGATAAACCAGGCGCTAGAATCTACCAGTACAAATGCACTTGCAGGGAGGGGAGGAGGCGGCAAAGTGGCAGGAGACTTTAGAAACCAACTCAGCCCTGTGCTTTACCTCATAGTAAAGCAAAAAGCAAACAGCAAAAAATGCGTGAGCAAACGCAGTTCAACCTCAAATCCGAACAAGAAAGGGTGGAGGGGGCAGGGGAGGAAGGGTCCGGGGAGGAGGGAAGGGCCAGAGGGACTTGATGGAAGTGGTGGGGAGGAGGGGGAGGGTATAGAGAGAGAGAGGAGGAGAGACAGGACAGGGGGAAGCAGCAGAGACACGGCGGGTAAAATAAACAAATAACACGGCGGGCAGGGGAGGGGGCGGAGAGGGGAGAGGAGAAATGCGACACGGAGGGAAGGGGAGGGGGCGGAGCGGGGAGGGGGCGGAGAGGGGAGAGGTGCGACACGGCGTTAGACGGAAGGAAGAGAGGGGAGGGGGAGGAGAAAGAGAAATGCGACACGGCGGGAGGGGGCGGAGCGGGGGAGAGGGTGTGTGTGTGTTGTTAGGAGACGGACGTGCACGCGCACGCGCTTTTAAGGTCAATGCGCATGCGCATAAGCTCAATGCGCATGCGCATTGACCTTAAAAGTCACGGGCACTGCAAGGAATCGCCACGATTCCTTGCAGTGTGGATAAAGAGTGGATAACTCGCAATAGTCTCGCTTGCTCGATGCGCATGCGCATCGACAGGCGAGACCTAAAAAGAACATACAGTAAGGACATAAGCCACATTGATGGATAACAGCATAATGGGGAGCCATTACAGCACAAAAAAGGGCAAAAAAGCTGCATGGGCGATCTCAATCAAGGAGGCACAGGTTAAAAAAAGAATGTGTATAAAGGTATACAAAAAAAAGGACAAAGGTGATGATCAGTGTATCCTTGAACATAAACATCATATATGAAGTATCAACACAAGACGAGTGACCCACAGGTAGACCCGAGCCGGAGGTAACTGGGTCAGCTGGATTAGTGTAGAGGGAGCAAGTGCGTATGTACAGGACAGGCCCAGAAGCTGGAATGTGGGATTGTATGGGCTCGGGGTTAAGGGAGTAAGGTGAGTTCAAGGAGGTTTCTGTGTACTGAAGTAATTGTCAAGCAAGACCCACAATTGTCTATGAGGAGGGCGCCATGGGGTGTTTTGGAGTGAGATGTTGTCAGCACCTCTCAGATTGGTTACCCAGTTTATCCAGCATTTGAAGGAGACTTTACGAGTGTCTTTCCAGTTATTCAAAACCATCTTTACAGCGGCAGTGAGGAGAAGGTCACATAGGGCCTTATCATTATCTGTTAAAAAGCCGGCTCTAAGGAAGCCGAAAACCAGGGTGGATAGCTCTCTGGCAGGGGAAAAGGAGAAAACCTTGGTAAGGAAGGCGAAGATTTTGTCCCAGAAAGAAGTAACACATACACAATGGAGTAGGAAGTGTTCTAGGTCCCCATCTTCCTCATTACAGTTCCAACAAGTGGCATTCTCTCTAATATTATGTAAGAAGAGATGTGCCTTTCCAGAAAGCTTTATGGAGAAGCCAAAACTTTGTCTGAGAGAGTGTAGTGCTTTTTTTGTGTCTCATGGTCGACTCCCTGGTTTTGGACCATTCCAACTCTGAAATCTGCAGTGATGAGTGAGATTCCCAGATCTGAATTAGATGTTTATTAAGATTAAAGTGTTGTGGCCGCAGAAGGTCTGGATACCTGATGGCCTAATTTGTTGAGATTAGCAAGAAAGTTTGGGATAGAGGGAGAATTTGTGGATAGTTTTGCGTTGGTGATCGCTGTCTTAATGTTAAAGAAATAGTAAACCTCCACGCGGTCGAGGTTATATTTGGCCTGGAGTTCATTAAAGGAGAGGGGGTAAAAGTCTCTAACTAGTTGATGTGGGAAGAATATACCCTTACTGATCCATTGCTCATTGTGTTGTGGCTTTCCTTTGTAGAGTATAGAGGGGTTGCACCATATTGACTCCCAATCAGAGCGCCTTATGCTATTGTTCAGGAGTTTATCAATTTTCAGCAAGGCAAGTCTCGTGTTTTTAAAGATGGACCTCGAACAGAAGGCCGTATTCGTCTTAGCAGTGAGGATGGTGGCTGGCGCAAGGTTTCTAAAAAGGGATTTTTCTACCGCGAGCCAGACAGGAGTGTAGTCATTGGGAGGAGATAACCAATATGAGCCTTGTTTGGCGAGGAAGGCTGTCTGATATATTTTGAAATCCGCTAGGTTGACCCCTCCCAGGGATGTATCGAGACGTAGCTTTTTTATGCTGATCCTAGCCCTTTTCCCTTTCCATAGGAACTTAGAGAGGATATTATCTAGTTTATGGTGAAAGTCTTGGGATAAGGTAAGGGGGAGCATTGTAATGAGGTAATTAACTAGGGGGGGAGATCATCATCTTGATGGTCTCGACCCTACCCCACCAAGTTATAAATCGGAGGGACCAGCCATCAAGTTGTGTTTTAATTGTATTCAGTGTGATGGATTCATTATGATGTAGGGTTACGAGGAGGAAACTGCCAAATTCCATACCCAAATCTATACTACTATTATAAAGAGAGAACACAACCGTTTGAGCCAGGTAAACTCGGGAACCACAGCGGCAATCCACACACCCTATACATCGTTGAAATTGTCAGGGTGTGTAGATGGACATAGGCTACATAAAATTAAAAAAAAACGTACATTAAAAATTTAACTTTAAAAACAAAGTAGTCCCCTGAAAGTAGCGCCGGCCGCGACGTAGCGCTGGCCGCGACATATCGCTGGCCGCGACGTAGCGCTGGCCGCGACGTGCGTGATGACGAGGAGGAGCGGCGGACATGAGCGATGGACAGGCGGGGAGGAGCGGTGACGAGCGGTGACGAGCGGCGAGGAGCGGTGGTGAAGTTAGGAGCGCGGGGAGGAGCGGCGGCTCAGGTAAGGCTACGGAGACGTAAAATGTGGGGGCGGGAGGGGCCCGGGGGGCAGGGCACGGGGCGGAAGGGGGCTCCGGGACACGGACAATGTCGGGGCGGGCGGGGGCCGGGATGACGCAAAGAAAGTGAAAAGAATGAAAGGTCAGAAGCATTGTCAAAGTAACGTATTGTCCACCAGTCCTGGCATCGAGTTGTATTTCTTTTTGTCACCGGTGTGCACATGTGCTCAGGAAACGGGAGGACACGGACAATGTCGGAGCGGGCAGGGGCCGGGATGAAGCAAAGAAAGTGAAAAGAATGAAAGGTCAGAAGCATTGTCAAAGTAACGTATTGCCCACCAGTCCTGGCATCGAGTTGTATTTTTTTTTGTCACCGATGTGCACATGTGCTCAGGAAAATGCTACCCGTCACAGTGTAAGAGAACACATTACTGAAGTTGACTGACACATTGCCCACGTTGTGGAAGGAGGGAGCAAAATGTGAATAACAGTTGACTAGACAAATGGATGACGAGGACTCACCAAAAGCATATCTATTGCCCCCGGACAACGTCTGGGCGGGCTGCTAGTATTTAATGAAGCCGGTCTGCCATGTGAGACCCGAGCTTCCAAGCATATCTCTGGTGCCATGTATATTTAGGGGCTTGACCTCAGATTTGTCCCGATTTAACTTGTAACCGAAATGTGTAGAGTATTTCACAATGGACGACATACGTGCTCCGATAGAGGTCTCTGGGTCTTCCGTGACTACTAAAATATCATCTGTGTAAGCCGCTAATTTCACCTGTGTGTCCTCGAAATTTACTCCCGCTATGTCTTTATTTTGCTTAATGTCAGCTATTAGTGGCTCAAGGGCCAGGAGAAACAGAGCTGGTGAGAGGGGGCAGCCTTGTCTGGTGCCTTGTTCTAAACAAAATGGATTGGAGAGGGTGCCATTGATGGAGATTCGGGCGGTTGGAGAGGAATATAGTGCCATAACCATATTAATGTAAGAATTCCCCAGATTAAAGATTCTCATGGAGTGCTGTAGGAAAGACCAAGAAACTCTATTGAACGCTTTTTCTGCATCCAGGGTAATGGCGACCAAGGGGGCGGACATTGTTTTGGCTTTCTCAAGTATGTGGCACAGTAAGCGAGTGTTATCGTTAGACAATCGGTATTTTAGGAAGCCCGCTTGAGAGTTGCTGATTAACTTAGGGAGAACGTCGTTAAGTCTGCTAGCCAGAATCTTCGCGTAAATTTTGCAGTCCAGATTTATGAGTGAGATAGGCCGATAATTTTTAGTTAGTAGGGGGTCTTTACCCTCCTTCGGGATAACGATTATAGTGGCTTTACCCATTGTATCAGAGACACTGCCTGAAGTACCAATCGAATTGAATAATTTTAGAAGTATGGGGACGATTGGTTTATTTAATGCTTTGTAGAAGCCCGCTGAAAACCCATCTGGGCCCTGGGCTTTATTGCTTTTGAGGGATTTAATAGCACCACATATTTCTTTGTCCGTGATGGGGGATCCTAGTGTGGAGCTATCTTCGTCAGAGAGCTTGGGGAGTTTCAACTCGTCTAGGTATTTAGTACAAGCTTCCGGCTCGAACAACATCTTATTTTTATAGAGGTCATCATCAAAGGTCTGAAAGGAGGCTAGAATTTTGTCTTGCTTGGTGTGAGTGTTATTAGCGGAATCTTTAATCAAAGTTATTGTTAGTAGTTTTTGTCTGTGTTTGAGGTAGGACGCAAGCAGTTTGCCTGCTTTAGTCCCCTCACATAATTTCATGGCCTTGAATTTATTGATCCATACACCGGCACGCCTGCTAACAAGAGCATTATATTCGTATTTCTTTTTGATTAGTTGGTCTAGAGCCGGCTTGTTGTCTAGATTAGATGACTGGGCAGTTTCTAGGGCCTTGATGTCTTTCTCAAGAGTGATGAGTTCTGCGTTAAATTTTTTATGAATCCTTGCTCTAATGCCAATAATCACTCCCCTTATTGTGGCTTTTAGGGCGTCCCAAATGGAGGGGATTTTCGCTTCTGGGGAATCGTTCAGTGTGATATAGTCCCTGATAGCGTTTTCTATTTGACTCTTTCCTTCAGGGTCCGAAAGTATTTCCTCATTGAAACGCCAGTGTTTTGGGGGTAAAATAGAGTGAGAGCCCGCAAGTTTAATGCTGATACAAGAGTGGTCAGAGACTAGCTTAGGTGCAATGTCTGATTCTTCTAAGAGGTGCGTGAAAGGATTGGATATTAGAATATAGTCAATTCTGGAGTATGAATTGTGTGGAGTTGAGTAAAATGTATAGTCCCTTCCATCAGGGTGTTGGAGGTGCCATGAATCCTGAAGTAGAAACTTGGTGCACAAACGCGAGAGTGCCTTGTGAGAGCATAAAGACAGGAATGAGCATTTAGATTGTCAGCCCAGTAAGGGGTCTCATGGGAGGTTAAAGTCACCGCCTACAATTAAAAGTTCGTCCTGTGGAATATTTTCTATGGCTAGAGAGACGGATTCCCAAAAGTCTGGGTCGTCAGAATTAGGACCATATATATTTTACCACATGTATGGGGTCGTCGTCTCTCATCAGGTGGGTAATTAGTAACCTACCATCTGAGTCATGAATGTGTGAAGTGATGGAAAGGTTTAATTTCTTATAGAATAGAGTGATCACTCCTCTCTTCTTGTGAACAGCTGAGGAGCATGCATCCCATTTGTGGTGGGGAGCATATTATTGCGCATAGCCAATAACAAAGTCAAGAACAGACATATCTTTAGATCAAAGGTAGTGAGTATGAACTTTGTAAACAGGTCAAATAGGCGCGAGTTACATATCATGCGAGTAACAGGACCTAAAGAGGTAACTTCCAATCAAAACTTAGGACCACTAAACGGTTATCATGAATTGTCCACAAGGGGGGGGGGCAAAAGTGGCCCACTGACATCATATTAAAGACTCAACCGTTAACTTTGTAAATAGTGTAAACTATTGATAGTCGACAGTAGGAGCCAACGGGTGGTAAACTCTGTGGATAGTTTGTCACTAAGAGCTAGCAAGAGCTATTGTAGAAAATAGCCTAGGTATGTGGTAGACTGAAGGAAGACAAGCTTTAAACTGTTGATAAGACAAATCTATAGTATTAAAGTAGGGCCAACAAAGTCAGTAGAGACGGCAAGGTTGATAAGCAATATACAACAATACCAGTGACGGATAGTAAGCAAGTATGTCAGGCGATGGCAGAGTCTTGGGTCTCCGTTTTCCTCTTGTTGGTAGAGCCACTTGACAAGTCCATGCACTGTGTCGGAGAGTCTTCCAGGTGTCGTGCAAGGTCACGGGGTTTGAGAAGAGGAGAGGTCTGCCATTTTCAATAATCCTAAATTTTGATTGTCCAGCAAAGGAAAATTGTATACTTTTCGCTTTCAGTTTATCTCTCAGGAGAAGGAAACCTTTTCTTATTTCAACAGTTTCTTTAGAATAATCTTGGGTAAATATTATACGATGACCTTCCCAAGAGACGTGGTGATTTTTCCTTGCGAACTGCAGAATGGTCTCAACATGCTGATATCGGAGTGGTTTGCAGATCAGGGGTGAGGGCCTTTCTTCTCTTGGACGTTGAATGTCGGTATTCTATGCGCTCTGTCTAGTTCTAGGCCGCGTTCGAATGTGATCCCCATAATCATTGGTATCCAAGCTTCGAGGAAAGACAAACATGAGCCTGCAACTTTCTCTGAGTTCTCCGGAACACCAAAGATGCGAATGTTTCCTCTCCTATTACGATCTTCCAGTTTGGCGTTTTATCTTCTAAGGTCGTCTGTTGCACATTGGAGATGCTTTACTATCTTTGATGTTTGAGAAGTCTTGTCTTCGACTTCACTTAGGCATTGTTCTGCTTTGTTGATGCTTTTATTCATAGCACTCATGTCCGCCCTATTGCCGTGAGCTCGAGCTGCATGGTGTCGGTATTGCTCTTGGTAGATTTAGCTAAGTCATGGACTTCTGCAAGTTTTTTTAGAATCATGTACATAGTGGCAGTTAAGTCTGATCTGGCCTTGATAGGGGACTCTGAAGGTGATGGTTCCGGGCGCATCTTCTTATTGTTGGACTTGCTATCTCTATCAGCCAGTGTCAGGATAAGTTGGGGGATTTGAAGAAAAGAATCGTTGAGAAGCGTTGACGTGAATGAAATGGGTTCACCTGCAGGTCGCAGACAGGACACCTGTCTGAAGGTCGTCACCGGTTAGCAAAAAGTGATGGTGGTTGAAGGTGGATGAAGAGATTGTGAGACGTCAACAGTGGCAAGAGCCGAGCAGTGAGGTTGATTGTTGGCAGTCGGACACAGCCAGGTAGGTTGAAGCAGAGTGCACTTTTGAGTAAGTGCAAGAAATCCACACTACCTCTAAATGCAGGAATATTGATTGAGCAAGATGAGGTAGGAGGAGGCTGTGGGATCGCTTCAGAATGCCACTTCAGAAGGCTTTTGTTATGTTTTGTAGCACAGAATGCTTCTGTTATGTTTTTTAAACACAAAACACAGTAAAGGCAAATTGGTAAAAGAAAAGATGACACACTGCCTCAGTTCGATGACACGCTGCCTCAGCTGCTCTGTATAGCTAACAATTGAAGACAGTCCTTATTGTGTTAGAGGCTAGTTGTGTGATAAGTGTGTGGCTCCATAGTTGAAGAAAGATTAGAGCCTCTCTTGTTTGGTATTTGTGCCTCTCTACTTGGAATTAGAATCAAGCCCAGTTATTATTAAGACGGCACTCCTGGGGCAGAGAAGCGAGTCCGGAGAGACACATCCCACCACAAGCCGCCATTTTGAGCTGTGAGGATCGGTATTGCTCAAGAAATTATTATTACCTTTATTGCATTGTGCTGTGTAGAGAGCGAGCTCCACTTAAACAGACTAGAGATCTGTATTATTATAGTTTCAATTTCCTAAGTTTGAGAGATTAACTTGGGGTACTGTGCTTATCTTAAGTGCACAGCGTAAAGTACATTAACCTAGAGGGAAATAAGGTCAAACAGTGCCTGCACCGAGCTCTCCAGGTGGGTAGCATATCGTAGGCATGCAGAGAGAGAACGTGTCTATGTCCCCCCACTAATATGCACCAGCCGGCCATGTTGCGGCGCAATCAAATCACCAACGGCTCCACGGCCAAGGTGAAAAGAAGCAGTGATAGCGGGCATCCCAGCCTCATGCCACGTTCAAAAGGGAATTGTTCAGAAAACACAGTTCCATTGCTAACCCTTGCCACTAGGTGTGCATATAACAATTTTTAACCACAACAGGAATCCCGGTCCTATCCCCATCTGTCTCAACACGTCCCAGAGGTACTCCCATATGATAGTATAAAAGGCTTTTTCAATATGCAATGCTACAGTGGAAGTTAGAGTGTCATAGACAGCCACTGAATGTAGTCCATGGGCCAGCGTACGCAGGTTCATCTGTGTTCCTCTGCCTGGCATAAATCCACATTGATCAGATTTCACCAGATGAGTCACCACTTTGTTCAGCCTTGTCGCCAAGGCTTTGGCCAAGATCCAAGTGTCAACACCGAGCATAGAGAGAGGCTTATATGAGCCCGGGTCCAATGGGTCTCTGCCCAGCTTGGGAAGCATGATAATTTGTGACTCCCTCAAATGTTAGGGTAATTCGCCACTGTGTCTTGATTCCCAGATGGTTTCCAGTATGCGAGGTGTTAATAGGTCAGTAAAAGTCTGATAATATTTAGCCAGAAGTCCATCTGGCCCTGGGGCCTTACATAGCACCATGGACTGATCCTCCACCCTTAGCTCCTCTAGCTGGAGCTCCTCTTCCAGCCCCTGTGTCTGGCCCTCTGTAAGGCATGGGAATTCCAGGTTACCCAGGAACAGGCAGTAGACCAACGCCAGTTGATTGTGTAGAAGCATTTTGATGCACATCTGTGTGCAGATCATCTCACCATCATGGCTTTGCAGTCAGGGAATCAAAGGGGGTGGGTGTTGTCATTTGAGTAGCCATTCCAATATTATTCCAGATTTGTCGCCCTCCCTATGCAGGTGCTGCCGATAATCTCGGAGGGTCAGACAGTCCAGTCTGTCCCAGATTTCCTGAATGTACCTCTGCAGGAAATCCAGGCTTCTCCACCTACATAGGTATTCCTCTGGATGGTTTTTAGTTTTTTCTCCTCTTCTGTCAGCTCTGCATCGGGTGTCATCGTGTCACCACCTTCAGAGTCTCCCATTCTAGTCCTCCTTGTGCTGCCATTAACTAATTAATCTCAAAATAGTTAGCAGTCACCGCCAGAAGCTCCTTGGGAAACATTGCATCCCCAGTGCTTTATGGTAGAGGCCCAAAAAGAGAGGCCCTCAACCAAGCCATACTTGGACCCCACTGGAGCAGCAGCGGTGCGTGGTCTGAGAGGAACCTTCCCAGTTTACACACTGACTGCACAGTGCCTGCCACAGTCTCTGTTACCAGGAACGTATCTAGATGGCTGTGAGTGTCATGGGTGAGTGCATAGCAGGTTTATTCTTGCAGAGCAGGAACAGGGGCTATACGTGGTTTGGTGTGGAGACAAGCTGGATGTCGGTCCAGCTGGCCATCTAAAACACAACTGAAGTCCCCAACCCAGAGCAGGGGGATCCTGACATACAGAAGCAGCTCTATTTCCAATGCCAGGTAAATGGCTCCATCATCGGTGTTTGGAGCGTAGACATTTAGCAAACACATCTCGACCCTGTTAGACTTGGCATCTTTTGGCGTGTTTCCCCCGAGTTTTTGCTTTCTGCCCTCCCTGTTTTGACTCTGTTTTTGCTGGTATAACGTTTCTGCATGCTTTTCGCACTGCTGAACAGTGGTAAAGCGCTGGTGCTCCTGTGGTAAATTGTGTTATGATTTGATGTGTGACTTACTTGTCAGTTCCCAGTAAAGGGCAGTGTGTGCTGGGGCTTGTGAGTCAACCGCTACTCATGGGCCTGCAGCACGGATTGTACCTCCCACGTACATAGCCCGAAAAAGTTATAAGTGAAAGAGGTTTGGTATGCCTGAACTCAGTGTTAAAGGCGCAGGCTTTACCGAGGGTGCCCTTTTCATTCTGAGTTCATAGAGGCCACTTTTAGAAAGTGGGTATTATTTTGCTTGGTCATCCTGTGTGCCTCTGCTGGAATGTGGATTGCCTGTCTGGTTTTTGGACGACAGATGGCTAGGAAGCAGGGTGGCTCCCGATAGTCTAGGTAGGTCAGGAAAGGGCTAAATCGACCTGGGTTATGAGGGGGGAAGAGGGAGGAGATTTCCTTGCACCTCAGAGAGCCTAGACTGCCTAAACAAAGCCGTCTTAACCTCCTGCCAGAAATTCACGCCAGAGAAGGCCCAACTGGTTCTGGCCGGACACCGACACCCTCTGCCTGGAAGATTAAAGGATTTTTGTGTAAAAATACTGGGTCCCAGAACCCTGAACTTTGGAACTTATCTGGATCAAGAAGACTGCACAGAAGAAGAGCCGGAGAAGCTGCAAAAAGGAACAACCGCTTTGGTGCGTGCTTTGCTGGGCTGACCTGCAGTGGCTGCTTCTGTCTTGGGCAGTGAAAGGCCTGGACTGGACTTTCTGCAAACGAATTGGTGAGACTCTTCAAGAGCTTGCCCCCTGTTCACGAAGTCTCAGGAACAGCAAAGACTGCAGGTTCTTCGACCAGCAGCTCTGGGGACAATGTGTTTTGTGCTGCAAACCCAAAGAACGCCACTCGATGACGTCTACCACGACCCGTGTCCTGAAGGCACCGCAGAGGGCACTGCAGCAACGCTGCACCGCGACTCTGGTCTCACCGACTACGCCTGCTGACGCCATCACCAAGCCGCACCTCTTCACACTGCTTCACACCGCAGCACCCAACGCTCTGTTGGCGCCAGCGTTCCGAACCCCATCAGAAAGGAGCTCGACCTGCAACGCGAGTGACTTCAAGGGCCCCATCGCCTGCATCTCTGAAAGGTACTGGTTACGGGTCTTCCCGACACCGTAGTTGGCCTGCGACCCCACGGTCAGCCAGAACTGTTTTTGGATTTGTATGCTCAAGACGCCGTGGAAGCCGTACGGGGCTATCCACACAAGGAACTCTTTTTATTCAACATATTTTTTAACCGTGAACTTTTAAGTATAGTATTGTGGATTTTCATCATTTTTGGTCTTGTTTTAATTATAGAAAAATATTGGATATTTTTCTAAACTGGTGTGGTGCCCTTTGGTGGTGCGTACAGTGTCCTACTGTTGGTTATGTGCAAATGCTTTACACACAGCCTCTAAGATAAGCCTGGCTGCTCATGCAAACAGACCCCATATAGCAGACCATGCAATAGGAGATACCTCCCCTTGATATCCGCTTTAAAGCCCTGTTACTGAAAGGGAACTCGCTGTGCTATCCAAATCACGCCCCACCGGCATGGTTGGAATACTTGGCAGAGTAAATATGTCACCTCCATTTCCTGTGTAGTTTATGCTTCTCCTCATCTGTCAGGTGCATTTCTTGCATTAGAGCTATATGTTGCCCTGCCTGCACAAATATGATTGTACCCTATAGCGATTTACATATGAGTTGACATTCCATGAGACAAATTTAAAGTGGCTCATCGGTTGTATGTTACCCCATCTCATACAACCCCATTGTGCCCCAACCTCCCTCTTTCAATGCTGCAGCTGAACAATCATAACCATCATAACACATCCTAATCCACCCTCCGGGTAAACACTGACAATCAGTTTATGACAAAGAAAAAGACAAAGTGAGAACCGAAGGCCTGAGAAAAACATGATCTGAAAACTGTGACTGAAGATTTGGGGCCTGAAGAAGTTCCCAGAATAAGACCTTGCAAGAAAAAGCACTGTGAACCAGAGTCCGAGACAAGTAAGCAGCAAGTAGAAGAAACTAATGAGAGTGAAACATCGATTGAAAAGAGATCAGCCAGAAGGAGAGTTCCTAATCGAAGGTATGCTTCACCAAAGTGGGTGTAGCTAGCAACTGTGTCAGAAGATGATGAAGATGTTGATGGAGATGATTATTGCCAGTTGAACAAGTATCATAGCATTTAAGAGAAATAATCAGATGTAGAGACTGTCTCAGAAATAGAACCATCTTGAGGGTAAAAAGAGACTTTGAAATATAAAATGAGATCACAACAATAGTGAGGAATTTATTCAAAGACTGAAAAATAAATAATAAAGAGAATTTAAAAAAAAGAAGAAAACATAGAGAATGCAGATTTTTTCTTTTTGATGAACTTGATAAAAAAAATTGATTTTGATTTTGACATTTTCCCTGAGAACTGCGAATTGAATACTAATTTTGTCATAAACTGACGAAGAAATAGATTTCAGCCACGGTTATTTTTGATTTGGTTTCCAACATAAAGTCAAGGTAGATCAATTGCTTACAGATGATGTTATTAAATTTAACATTAATAGTATTAGTTGGTCTATTGGTGTGCTTACTGACTCCAGTAGGAAATGTTTCAAAATATATAACTAGTAACGCTGCAAATAGAAAATAATCATAAATATATAGATTAAGAATTACCAGTGCATGAAAAGCATTTAGTTAGTGGCTTTGTAGATATTTATACAAGAATGATTAAGGAGTAAATTGACATCAGGAAAATTGAAAGGTGTTTGCCTGTACTTTTCTTCCTAAATCAGCTGGAGAGGGGACTACCAATGTACAATTGGAGCTTTCTTATGATTTATCCTACAATGTGTTTATAGCTATCTTTAATTAGGAAGAATTTCTTTCTCCCTATTTAACTGACTTTAATGTGACATAAGATAAATGACTCATTAGTGAAGATAATAAGGAAACACGATAGGGATGATTCTTAGAAGAAATAGGATGAATCAAGGGTGCAACTAATATGGATGCTGCTTATTCATGCATACTAAGTAAGGAGAAGCGTGATTTCATTTTAGAATATTATGAGAAAGGTATAAAAGTTGTAAGACCTTTAGTAGAGCACGAGCCTGCTTTAGAGGAAATTAATAATGAGGAATAATTTAGACTGTTAAATTTACATCCAAGATTGAGAATGGAGCAAGACAGAAAGGGAGAAGTGTGCATGATAAGGCGTAATTCTCACAAGGGATGAGGCTGAATTTGTTGGAGAAAGTATATGTGATAAAGCTTATGAAGTTAGTGGAGAATTTCTGACTGGGTGAGAACCTATCATGAGGGGAATCTATTATGTTTGTAAGAAGAATGCCTATTTTAACTTGCCAAAGAATTTGGTGGGTTCATGTTACTTAGCTTTAGTTTTTCCTAGAATCTATCACATAGAAGAATTGAAGGAGGACCATAATCTGAAAACAGGGAAGAGGAGTTATGGGCAAGTAATTCTGGAAATATTATGGACTATTATCCTCCCTATGGGAACAACCATAAATTATGTGAAGATTATGTGCTTGTCTAGGGTTGTTGAAAGACTTGCTATAGATACAGTGGGGTCCTATGAGCTAGTGAATGTAGAAATGTTAGTAATTAGAGCAGTCATAATACAAAATCGTCTTGCATTAGATATTATCTTGGCAAAAGAGGGTGGAGTCTGCAAAGTAACTGGATTAAAGAAATGTTGTATTTATGTGCTTGATTCATACATTACTAATATACTTTATTTAATATTAAATAAGTTCTTAGAAGAGCTAGGTGCCTGGAAGGTAAATGAGAGTGGTTTTAAGAAAGTAGGTGAGGGATTAAGTAGTATTAGTGGGGTGGAATTTTGCAATCTATTACTGATAATGGTGATTTTTGAAGTTTCTTTGTTGTTTCTATCCAAATTGATGGAGTATATGATAAAAAGATATGGCAATAAAAGATGGTAGAAACAAACTTATATAAGATCATGGAAAAGAAATGGACCTGTGGATTATTCTGAGCTTGACGATTACCAAGATTGAATACATTACCAAATAAAGAATATGGAGGTGAATGTTCGACTAACCAAGAAGAGGAAGACTTTGAAAAGTCAATGGCTGATTAATAAAGTTCTTTGGGGTTTTTAATGGTTATTTAAAAATAATCAGAGTAGGGATTTCTGGGAGCGTTTCGAAAATATGAAAAATGTGCAAATTAGTGTCACATTTATTTTCCACTTTTGGTGTTTTTAGTCATAACTGATGAACTATTGATGTTATAACTAAAACGAACTTCCTGTATCATTTAGAAGAATAAATAATTAGACAAATAGTTATGCCACACAAATGTATGAAATATTATTATTTCTAATATGGATGTGGTTTCTGATATTCTGTTCAACTTGCTCCAGCTCATTTCTCCTCCCAATCAGTGTCCCGCTGCATCTTTCCCCTTTTCTTCACAGACTTCTGAGTAAATGGCGTAAAGGTAATGATGATGTACATCATTATTAGAAAGACTGTATTGTGAATGAAGCTTCCACCATGTACCTAAAAGTACAATTTTCAAGGACTTCTGCTGGAACTGTTGATGCAGCTTGGGCTGAAGATGAATGCTAAACATTGGCCAGTATATGGAAGAATATGAACAAAGATCAAGGGAGAAAGGGTGGGGTTAGGACCTTATGTTGGGTTAGTAATTTGAGTTACTGTCTGAGATTTAGAGATTTCTGCCATGTTAGGTACTGAAAAATAGGCTAACCAAGCAGCAGCAGACATCCAAAACAATAGCAGATAGAGTAGAAGTGTAGCTGGAGTCAAGGGATGCTACGAGGGGTCACGCTGCAGAACATGGTCGGCGTATGCCACCGAAAATGATAATTAGAAGTTTACATGCTTGAGAAAGGTCCAGCCCATGAGACGACTGCACTAAGAGTGCATATTTGTAGGTGAGATGTCCCATTTCGAAATAGAGAATACCCAGACCCTCACACATTCTCTTTGTCTCTCTCTCTCGCCATCTCTCTCTCACTGGTGGCCGGCATGAATCGGGATTGGAGGGCGGGTGGGTGTAAGGGGTTGTAAAAAAAAAGGAAGAAAAAAATACTTTTTGTTGGATATCTCCTCCGTCTTCTCTCCCAGCTGAACAGGAACCAGGAAGCACACCCAGGCTACCCTGACCAATCACGTTGGTCTGAGCGATGTGTTTCTGCGCTCAGCCAGGAAATGGGGGCCTTGGCATGTTCTCCATGCCGGCTATAATGCAGCCTGCGTGGGGAATATGCAAAGTGTGCATGATGGTTTGGCAGGCTCGAGAGGGCTGGCCAAACCATCATGCACACTTAGGGATTGGCAAACCACTCCTCCCCTGCTCCTCTGTCATCGGAGTAGCCCCACCCCACCCCACCCCGCACGCAAAGCTGCGGCAGAAGAAAGCATAAAATGATAATAACCTAGAGTTATTATCATTTTATGTTTCCTTTATTTCACTGCTGCAAAGCAGTGGCGTAATGCTCTTCCGCCTTAGCCGAGGAGCCGCCACTGCTCTCTCTCGCCTTTACATTGTATGGGCCTGAAAAGATTGTAGCTAAGACACAACAGCATACAACTTAAATAAATAAAGACAGGACACACCTGCCGAGGATCTTGCACAAAGAACGTGCTACGAATATTGATGTTCTCATAACATCGGCAAATGGCCTCAGACCCATTAAAAATGATACTCCCATAATATTTTCCTGTTGCCAAAATGTATGATTAAAAATGGAAATTTCATCCCATTGGCTAGTCATTCTTTCGACAGATAAAGCAGTGTTAAAGCAAGCGTGCTTACTGTGCTTCCAAAAACAGTCTACTCTATAGAATTATATTTTTCTCATATACTTCTCGATTGCTCTTGTTGACCTGTGTTTTTTCCCCCGAGAGCAAAAATGCTTTTACATTTGTGTAAAACACAAATTGCGATTTGGTAGTTAGAAGGGGTGTGTTTACTGAATCTGAATGGGATATATGAATGGTTTACGACCGAATTATGCTTGCAAAATATTCATATTTTACTGACTCCTTGAAGGAAGTGATAACCCTTTCTCAAATGGTAAGAGGTGCCCAGGGGACCACTTCCCCATTGAGGATGGATAACAAATATTATTTTAAGAGCAGGCAGTGGTCCCTCGGAGCACTGCCTACTCTTAAAAAATGAAACTGCAAAGTTTCATTTTATCTTTCAAACACATTTTGTTTTCCTCTAAGGAAAACGGGATGCATTAAAAAAACAAAAGACTGCTTTATTTAAAAGCAAAGCAAACACAAGGAGATGATGGACGCAATGCTGAAACTTTTCAGACAATCACCCCCATGGGTTGAATCCATCATCATTCTTTAGCTCACTTCGGCACCCCTGTTCAGACAGAGCTATATGCAAATTAGTCTTTACCCTGTGCCTCATGGGAACAGTCCAGCCTGAACTGCCAAGTCATGTCATCCCTGGACTGGAAACAAGCATCCCGGGACCGGTTTCAGGGTAACACCCCTCATCAGCCAGGCTAGCTTGAATCCAGTGGCAAAGTGAGCAAGGGACCCAAGTCTGAGCATACCCTGCCAACTTAAGGCGAACAAAGCAAACACAAGGAGATGAAGGACAGAGTGCTGAAACTTTTCAGACACTCACCCCGGTCACAGATTTGGGTTGAATCCATCATCATTCTTTGGCTTACTTCGCCACCCCAGTTCAGACATAGCTATATGCAAATCAGTCTTCACCCTGTGCCTCATGGGTACAGTCCAGCCCGAACGGCCAAGCCAAGCCTTCCCTGGATTGGAAACAAGCATCCTGGGACCAGTTTTGGGGTAGCACCCCTCATCAGCCAGGCTAGCTTGAATACAGTGGCAAAGTGAACAAGGGACCCTCGTCTGGGCATACACTGACAACTTAGGGCAAACCAAGCAAACACAAGGAGATGATGAAAGGAGTGCTGAAACTTTTCAGACACTCACCTCAAGTCACAGATCTGGTTTGAATCCATCATCATTCTTTAGCTCACTTCTGCACCCCAGTTTAGACATAGCTGTATGCAAATCAGTCTTTACCCTGTGCCTCATGGGAACAGTCCAGCCAGAACTACCAATCCTTGCCTTCCCTGGAATGGAAATAAGGATCCTGGGACCAGTTTTGGGATAACACCCGATATCAGCCAGGCTAGCTTGAATCCAGTGGCAAAGTGAGCAAGGGACCCAAGTCTGGGTAACCCTGCCAGCTTAGGGTGAACAAAGCAAATTCAAGGAGATGATGGATGGAGTGCTGAAACTTTTCAGACACTCAGCCCCAGTCACAGATCTGGGTTGAATCCATTATCATTCTTTAGCTCACTTCGCCACCTCAGTTCAGCCATAGCTAAATGCAAATCAGTCTTGACCCTGTGCCTCATGGGAACAGTCCGTCCTGCGCTTCCAAGCCATGTCTTCCCTGGACCGGAAGCAAGCATCCTGGGACCGGTTTTGGGGTAACACCCCTCATCAGTCTGGCTAGCTTGAATCCAGTGGCAATGTGAGCAAGGGACCCATATCTGGGCATACCCTGCCAACTTAGGGCAAACAAAGCAAACACAAAGAGATGATGGGCGGAGTGCCAAAATTGTTCAGACACTCACCCCCAGTCACATATTTTGACTGAATCCATTATCATTCTTTAGCTCACTTCGCCACCCCATTTCAGCCATAGCTAAATGCAAATCAGTCTTGACCCTGTCCCTCATGGGAACAGTCCAGCCCGAACTACCAAGCCATGCCTTCCCTGGACTACAAACAAGCATCCTGGGACCAATTTTGGGATAACACCCGATATCAGCCAGACTAGCTTGAATTCAGTGGCAAAGTGAGCAAGGGATGCAAGTCTGGGCATACCCTGCCAACTTAGGGCGAACAAAGCAAACACAAGGAAATGATGGACAAAGTGCTGAAACTGTTCAGACACTCACCCCCAGTCACAGATCTGGATTGAACCCATCATCATTCTTTGGCTCACTTCGGGACCCCAGTTCAGACATACCTATATGCAAATCAGTCTTCACCCTGTGCTTCGTGGGAACAGTCCAGCCCGAACTGCCAAGCCATGTCTTCCCTGGACCGGAAACAAGCATCCTAGGACCGGTTTTAGGGTAGCACCCCTCATCAGCCAGGCTAGCTTGAATACAGTGGCAAAGTGAGCAAGGGACCCATGTCTGGGAATACACTGCCAACTTAGGGCAAACAAAGCAAACACAAGGAGATGATGGACAGAGTACTGAAACTTTTCAGACACTCACCTCCAGTCACAGATCTGGGTTGAATCCATCATCATTCTTTAGCTCACTTCCGCACCCCAGTTCAGACATAGCTATATGCACATTAGTCTTGACCCTGTGCCTCATGGGAACAGTCCAGCCCAATCTGTCAAACCATGTCTTCCCTGGACCAGAAACAAGCATCCTGGGACCGGTTTCGAAGTAACACCCCTCATCAGCCAGGCTAGCTTGAATCCGGTGTCAAAGGTAGTCCATCAGTTGTTCTTTTTGCATGTGTCACACCAAGTGGAATGGGTATGCCCAGACATGGGTCCCACGCTCCCCATACCACTGGAGCCAAGCTATCCTGGCTGATGAGAGGTGAAACACGAAAACCGGTCCTAAGATGCTTGTCACCAGTCCAGGAAAGACCTGGCCTGGCAGTTCGGCTGGACTGTTCCCATTGGGCACAGGGTCAAGACTGATTTGCATATGGCTGGGTTCAAACTGGAACTGCATGGGAAGCAAACAATCGATGGATGTAGTCCCAGATCTCTGTACTGGGGTGAATGTATGACATTGTTCTGCATTCTGTCCATCAAATGTTCTTTTGCTTATTTAAAAGCAATCACAGTCATGGTGGTCTGCTGACTATGCTCATTGGATTTGCTTAAATGCCTAAATGATGACTGAGAGAATCATATTCTGTCTGTATTAGATGATTTCAATGTTAACTGAATAACCATATTTAAAAAAAAAATTTAAATGGTGGTCTGCTGACCTCATCAGACCACTGCCCCTGTGATGGCATCTATTCCTAATGGGTCACAAATTGTGACCTACCTCATTATTATGTGTGAGGAAAGTCTATTTGCGACCCACCAGGAATCACTAATGAAACACAAAAGAGTTTCCAATATTAGGAATGCCGATTTCCTAATTGCAATTCAGAGAGAATCACAATTAGGAAATCGGTATCCCTAATGTTAGTACATCTGGCCCATAGTTACAGTATAAAGCGGAAACAGCTGTGTTTAATTTAGATTGCATTCATAGCCCACTGTTTAACCCAAATATTTTAATGCAAATTTCTGCAACTGTGACGATGTTTCATAAATATATCTGATCTAAATCATAAACTTCAATGTACAGAAATAAATTAAATATATTAAATATCTGCAATTAACAAACTGGGCTCAAACTCAAGCATCCATAGGAGTTCCGAACAAGTGGGAGACCGTGCTTGTGGTAACCTCCCTGAAACAAAAGACACAGCCAAGTGGCATTGGATGCTGGTTCACGAGGAAGACTCTCATAATACGCCACTGGAGGAAAAGTCGAAAGAGGTCCTCCCAAACGCTGACGTAACAACCCTTTGGTGAGTATTTATGAATGTATTTTGCTTGTTTATTAAATATGCCCCATTACAAAAGAATAATGTATTCACTCTACATAGGGTACATTGTTCAACCAAGAAATTGTCCAGAATAGGAGGGGAAGCCAGGTACTGCCCGAAGTGCGGATTGGCAAAAGCAGACGATGTACACATGTTCTTGCAATGCCCTGCATTACATGACAATTGGCTGGATATGCGTCAAGTATTAACAGCTGTCTTTAAAAGGAAAATAGAGGTAATCCTATCTATGATAATTTTGGGGATTTTTTCTAATACTGGCTTTATTGGGAGGAATAGGAATTTACTAGAGCAGCTGTTGCTAATTTTGATCATTATTGCCCGTAGGGAAATATGCATTAATTAGACTTCTATTAGTCCTCCCTCTTGTGCAGCTTGGTTAAACACAGCTAGGCGATTTGGTAGGTTATACTGCTTCAATGGCTCAGAGAAGAGAATTAGTATTTGGGAACCCCTTGTACTTCATAATCCAAATCCTACTCAGTAATAGACGTTCAAATGGTTCAAGGATTAAGACACTCTAATCCACAGGCAGGCGTGTGGGGGTATCCTCACTGCCTCGCAGTAAAGGTTGAATATAGGTGCAGTAGGGGCAGGAAAACATCCTACAGAATGTGGGCGAATGCTTCAAATTCACACCTTGAACATTCCATAAACAAACAGCCTTTCAATGGATTGTCGCATATGAAAACCAAAAAAGAAGAAAAAAAAAAGAAATCTGAAATGATGAGACCAGGGAAGGATTGTTTTAAATCCGTTTCAGCAAATTGTGTCAGGTGTAACATTTTCACTTTTACATCTCCATGACCAATTTATAGTATTTATTACGTCAAATCTACCGAATGCCAGCTCCTAGAGTGTCTCCCAAAGATCATTCATTTCCTATTTATGAGTTGCGCATCTCCCTTGTGTAATGCTAAATTTCAGGTTCACGTAGTTTTAGGAAAAGTATTGTCGGTGCGGTGAAATATTACTTCGCAGCAATAGCCCTTGCCTGTGAAATTCCCTGATACAAGTAAGGCGAGTGTGGAACTGTGATAACAGATTATGAGCACCCTGTGAACAGCACTTAAAATGTAGTTATCAACACAGTTTTTAGATGTGTCACTGTGCATCTTTAATCGTTTTCTGCCCCGTGCCCTTATCGGCTCCATGTGCTGGCCTGCTGTCCATGTCAGTTTCTTCTCTTCCCACTTCAATCCCACCAGCCCCTATCACGCCCTACCAGTAGCCGCGGCCTTCCTGCCAGACCCGAATGCACAGTCTGATAGGGCTTCGCCCCTCTCCACCTAGATGTGGCGTGGACGGTTCTGTGCGCCCTGAAAGTGTCAAAAATCAATCAATCTCTTCATTAATTTGTAATTTTATACCTCACACGTTTCCTAAAATCTGCTATAACGAGTCCCATTCCTTGGCATTTTTCGCCCTTCCTATGGTTATTTTATTCGATTTGAGATTGTTATCATCTGTGTTGGCTCCTTAACTTAGATCATGGAATGGTCATCTGATATTTTGATGCAAGAGCACATCAGACCTGAGTAACATACGATGCTGTGTGTTGCACCATACTTACAGAGGTTCAGTCACTGCATTAAGAGTGTGTGACTTATTGATGTGTGAGTTTTTTAGCACTCCTCAGTTTTCTCTTAATTTACACTCAGGGACATCCCGAGGCCTGTTAACAGAGCGGCCATGAAAACTCATGCAGGTGAGGTGAATTCCTACGCAGATGAGGACATTGCGCTTTTTGGTTGTTTCTGGACATTGGTAAGTGTATTCTCTGTACATTTAAGTCACAACTGTAAATTTCAGACCTAAGTGCCGCAGAAAGTGTGGTAAGCAGTATCTATGACACAAGTTTTCACAGCAAACGGTGGAAGAGAGCAAATCTACTGGAAAATAAGTGTGAGTACGAAAATAAACATTTACTAAAGTTAATTACAAAAATATTTTACCTTTCCTAAACCTAAATTGTTATATTTTGCTTAGTACATGATATATATATATAAACCTAAGGCCAGCAAAACATGCTGGAGTGCAATGTTTATTGAATCCCATGTATTTTATACTGTTCTCGCAAGAGTTCTAAGTTACATCAATTTTGAAAGGGAAGGTTAGCCAATATCAACAGTCAAAATTTAAGAATAGAGGCAGAAAAACATATGAGGGTCAGATGAGCAGCCTAGTTTAGTATGTGTGTAGGTAAGTATGTATGTATGTATATGGTATTTTGGTAGTGCAAACCTAGCCAAAAGGCAGCGGAGTGCTGTACTTGATCTGTTGATTGTCCCCCCTCTATGTAGGTTAAATATCACTGTCATACACGAGGGTGCTTTCAATGCAAAATGTCCCTAAGTTGGGCAACTGAATTTGCACATATGCAGTGGCAGTAAAGAACCTTTAGTGAAAGAGGTCTGGTTTGGACAACGTAAGGCCTTGCGAATAGCAGATCACGTGTAGCTTTAACACTCTGTATCATCATCAAGTTCTCTCCTTTCTTCAGATTTTTTGTATGGTGAGGATTGCAAATTCTCCTTCCTGGCTCTCATTGTATCTAGACCACAGATAACAACAAGCTAGTCTTAAACCTCGAACTGCCAGTTTTGGTAATTCCGCAATACATAATTGCCCTGGTATCCTGAGTGGGACCCCAAGCCATCTACCTGATGCAATTCTCTCCAGCTTGTGAAATCTCTTGGTGTTGTATTCCCAAACCTTCACATCTCTTGGAATTCCTGATTCAATATTAACCTCGTTACTGGCTTAGTTGGAATTAAACATTACAAATGTCTCTGGAAGGGGGAGTGGTCTTTACTGTATTTCAATCACTTCTGCTTTACCCTTGTCATCATTTTCCTCTGCAAACTCTCACTCTATGTAAGTCATACCCTTTTCTCTCCACGTCTCTTTCTGTAATTCATCCTTGTGCATGTCTCACACTTTATCACCTTCTTCTTCACCACTGTCTTTTCACTTTGTCCTTCAGCATGTACTTCCTTAAGTCACCTTTTCTAAATCATCTCACACTTTCCCATATACATGAACACCTTGCCCTCTTTTAATACTTAAGCTTCATGCTTGCTAAAGCAGACCTGCTTTTTAATTGGATGACTGTCAGTGCAGTGTAGAAAACTGGGTTACTGGTTGAGGGGGTGAATCCCTAACCAAGCAGCAGCAACTATCCTTGTAATGGTGGGGTACAAGCAAACCCCAAATTAATGTTTGCTCAACTCTCTGGTAGCTTGGCACTGAGCAGTCAGGATTAATTTAGAGGCAATGTGTAAAGAATGTATGCAACACTTCAAACAGCAATAAAGTGAAAACACAACACAAGAAACCCCCACACCCACCTTGACAAATAGAGAAAAATGTAATTAATAAATCAAGACCAAAACAGCAAAAATCCAATCAGAAGAATGGACATATGCAATTTGAAATATTTAAGTGCAAATGGCACCAAAAAGCCTAAAGCACCATTTGCAACTATCTTGTCACGCGAGACTGGGAGGGACAGTCGTCAGTGTAGCAGGAATATCGGGCCTGATCATCACTGTAGCGTGAAGATCCTGTTGTCATTGCAACGACCGGGACTGCACGCGGAACGCTTGGCGCATCTTTACTCGAGAGGCTGTATACATGAGTAGAAATAATTCTGAGAGACTGGATATAGCTCTCAAGCCCAGAGTCCTTCAGTATAGAATACAAACTGTTCTATGAATGATAAAACGTGTGCAGATACTTTCTACACGTTTATGATCTTGGATATGGCCATCGTACCGCGTGCATATCAATTACACTTGAATGTCCTTTTCAGTTTGATCTTTTCATAATTAAATACACTGTAAAAACTACTGAATCCCTGATTCCAACTATGAGTAGCAAGACATGAAAAGGATACCTTTATACTTATCTATCTCTGGCTGACAATATATGAATAGAAGACGGATATTCAAATAAGATATTACTGTGCGGTACACTCAGATACCTACTTTTTTAGAATAAGGCAGGAGGCCCTAATCCCCTACCTTAAAGGCAGTTTTTCTTCAAAGAAGTTTTTGGGAAGACAGCTAATATATTCCTGATGAAGGCGGCTATATTTTAATTGTCCGTTGAAACGCGTTGAAATAAAGGGAGAAGTACAATATACATTGACCAAGGACTATTCTGACTGTTGCGGAATACCAACCCTTATTTTGTACTTCCCTTTTTTAGTTTTAGGAAATGTTTATGATGAATTTTTGTATATGATTTGTTCTTTCTTTATATTGTCTGTGTTCCCAATTTCAATTTTCATTTTTAAATATGTCTCTTTTTTAACTGTTTTTAAATACATAAATAAACTGTGCAAACTGAATTTATTGTTTTTATAGAATTGTTTTGTTATTTACTGCATTGCTCCAAGTGATAGGTCTTTATGTTTGAATAATATCTGTCTAGTTGTCTGAAAGAATTGGTGTCTTTAAATTAAGGTGCCCAAAGGGAACTTTTTATTTGACATAAAGTCAGTTCTGGTACCCTATCCATTTGGTTTTGGGTCCCTCTCTCTTTTATTAGAGGTCATTGCAAGCTGACGGGCCAGAGCATGCAGATGGTGCTTCCCGCAAGTGGTCAATGCTATACCACAAAGAGTCGGGTTGATCGAACTTTGAGTTGGCGGGCTGTGCAAGCGACAAGGTTTTGGCACCAACTGGCCCGCTTGCGGCCACGAAGAGCTCAAAAACTTCAATTCGGCCTCTTCGAGGCTACACCAAGGGACCAGGACCTGTGGGGAACCTCTTGGGGGTCAGTGGCTTTCTCCAACGGGATCTAGGTGCTGATTTAGGTGGTTGTGAGCCTATAAAGTCCCTGTGACTCGGAACAGGACACCAGCAGTCTAGATTTTGGAGTCACTCTAGGAGTCTTTTCTTTAGGTGCAGGTCCAAATCCTTCTGACTCAGGCAGGAGGGCAGCAGGACAGCAGTCCAGCAAGGCATTAGTCCAGCAGGGCGGCAGACCAGTAGAGTCGCAGACTTTTCAGCAGCACAGCAGTCCTTCTTCCTGGCAGAGTTTCCACAGCGTTTTGAAACCCATTGGTAAGCACACATGACCTTTACATTTTGTAATATGCCGGTCCAGCATTTTTTGAAGACCCGGTTTTTAATATGGGCTTCTCATTGTTTTACAGATACGCTGTTCTTTCGATCTAGAAGAGCAGGTAACGTAACGTTACGTTAATTTTCACTATACTGTACCTTAATATCCTCCATTACTTTAACACCACAGAGTCCCTCACGGAATATACCCTCTATCTATTACAGAGTAGCTACATGGATCAGCTCCTTTCATTTAAACAGTGAGGTCCATTTAGGCGTCTGCAACACACATGTGAGTGAGCACTATTTTGCTGACTATATGATACACTGATTTATTAAGTACCATTGTTTGTACCGCCAGTATAAATATACATGAAGGGATTAGTATGTATTGTTGTTGTCGTTCCGTCAAACAAAATCAACACAGAAAGCACTATTGTTTTGGAAAAGCCATGGGATTGTTTGGATTGTATTTTACAAGTGTACGTAAAGACAGTAATCTATTGATACAAAGGAGTGTGGAACTCAACACTGATTAGTGGCTAAGTTAATATTAGTGAGCAGAAATTAATGCGTATATATCATTTCTTTCACAGAGGCCCCCGAAGAAGGGACGTGGGTCCCGAAATGCATCGGGCCAACAAATTCAACAATCGCCGAATATGTGCTATGAATGTACTATGATGGTATAGGAGCTGTTTTGATTATAAGTTTCGTATATTGAAACATACTGTGAAAATTCAACAAAAAGAATGTATTGATATATTTTTGAATGGTTCATATGAAAAAAGGTCTCAGAATAAATATGAGAATTAAGTATAAAGATTGAATCAGAAGAATCATTGCAAAGGGGGAAATAATACAAACATTGGCTGTGCGCTTGGTATGGTTGTGATATTGTTACCACTAACCAATCCCCAACAGTCTTAATAATCTCAGGGACAGGCAGCCCAGAGCTACCAAGCAGCACGCGAAAGAAGGACAATAACTTTGATAAAAGTCACAAGTTAAACCAGTGAACAAGAAGTAACAGGAGTGCCAAAGACCTACCTCACAATTTTGAATATCATTCTCAGTCACTGCCTACAACAGGTCTGAGCACCCACTCAACAAAATAACATGGCAACATTTGAAAGTATAGCAGGCACCACTGAAAATCGTGCTGATACTAAAACGTATACAGCGGAACAAGCGACAGAAATTTACGCACTCATAAAAGCCCCGAAATCTTTTGAGTCCCACCAAGGCTCCACAATTCAACAACTGAGACAACTGGAATTCATCATGCGACGTGAACTCAATCAGAGATTACACGCGTCAACACTAATCCAATATCATAAACATCAACGCATCCCAAGAGGTCTGAGACTTGCAATTAAACCCCTTCTTTTTCGACTTCAGCACAATAAGAACTTCATGGACAGATGGTATGCGGTGTTAAACAAATGCTCGCTAGACCTAATTTTATTAATCGTGGAGGAACTATCCAAAAGCATAAAAGAACTAGAAGAAGAGATATTTAACTTACAGAGAGATTTATCTAAACGCATGGATGGAGAAGAATGGCAAAATGAATTGGATTTAATTAACAAAAAATTGGAGGGTTATGAAAAAGATCTGCAAGAAAGAAAACTCAGAAAATTTAAACGAGATACCATTGACTATCGTTTAAACGAAGTGTATACATGGGCAGAAATGTATGCGCAACGTCGTCCATCTTCCAAAAAACAATTCACCTCATCTGAAGAGAGTGTAGTATCAGATGGAGACGTTTCCCTTCTAGAGCTCCAATACAAAGAAAAGAAACACCTAGTACAGAGAAAGAGACAGCAACGACATCAGCTACACCCCCGACAACAGCCTCTACTGAGGCTTTTTTAGAACAAGGTCAACAGTTATCAAAAGCCCCGGATCCAATATCAAAAGCGGGAGGAAACCAACAAAAAGCAGGAGAGGAAAAACCAAAAGAAAAAACCAAACCCAATCTACGCAGCGGGCGAGCATAGTAATTAATATTTCATCCACGCAATTGACAAGCCAACAAATGAAAGTTCTTGATAAAGGTACATCTTTTGTCCCCACATATCACTCTAATTTGGCTGAAACAGAAATAGCATTCTATAAGTTTATGAGAAACATCAGACTTAAACACTTTTTTGCAAATGTCATCATTGAACAACAGCCGCCAGCAACCAAGGAATATGTGGAATTCAAACCTAAAAGCAACTTTGTAGCTCCAGTATCACACAAAACACTAGATCTATTTGAAAAACTTGTCTTGCTTGACATTCACAAACTAGATTTTCAAGTTGGGAAGAAATCTAATTTCTCTAAAAAAGAAAGAAATATACTTCAAAAATTATCCAATCAGAAGGAGTTAACATTTCAACGAGCAGACAAAGGGGGAGCCCTCATCATAATGAACACTGAACATTACAACAAGAAGGTTATGGAACATCTAGCTGACGAGACCACATACCTACGTCTGGAGAAAGATCCAACTCAAGAAATAATGGCGACTCTTGGAAAAATTTTGAATCATGCAAAAGAAATGGATTGGATTTCAACCAAAACAGAGCAATTCTTGATCAAACAAAACCCAAAGAGACCGCATTTGTACATGTTACCTAAAGTACACAAGAATTTATACGATCCTCCCTTCAGACCTATTGTCTCAGGTGTAGGATCGTTATTTGAACCACTGGGTACATACATTGATTTCTTTCTTCAAAAATTCGTTTTAAACTGGAAAACCACCATTAAAGACACTACAGATTTTTTGAATCAGCTTAATAACTTGGATCTCACCAATAGTCAACATTGGATCATGTGCACAATCGATGTGACGTCCCTGTACACATCGATCCCTCTTAAAGAAGGCGTTGAAGCGACGGAATGGGCACTATTACAGATGGAAAACATAGGCGCCAATCAAATTCTACTACTGGAACTCTTAACATTCTGCCTCCAACACAGTTACTTCAAGTACAAAGATGACTTTTTTCTACAAATAAGCGGAACCAGCATGGGTTTTGGAGGAGCGCCAACCTACGCGAATATTTTTATGGCCCAATTTGAGGAATTGCACATTTTTTCAGAAACCAAATGGTCGGATCACTTAATCCTATATAAACGCTTCATTGATGACATTGTCCTGATCTGGGATGGTTCCCGTGAAAACTTGGAGCAAAACATACAAGAACTCAATGAAAAGAATGCCAGAATCCAATTTACACATTCTGTCAGTACCACAGAAATAACATTTCTAGACGTAAAAATAACAAAAAAAGAAGAAACATTTTCTACCAAAACCTACGTTAAACCTACTGACAGAAACAATACTCTATTATACCAGAGCTTTCACTCTCCTAAACTCATTGAAAATTTGCCGTTTTCACAAATGATACGGAGCAAAAGAATATGTTCCACTCCAGAAGCACATGATGAGGATATGCAAAGAATAAAGAAGAGATTCGTGGAAAGAGGTTACCCCACCACATGTATAGAAAAAGCTGAAACGCGCATTAAGGCGATTAACCGTGAAAACTTGTTGATAAGCAAAATAAAACCACCAACACCAATCGCAGCGTTTTTGTATCAAAATTTTCAACACGAGCTGTCAATATAAGGAAAATTATCAGCAAAAGGTGGGAACTTTTAGAAAACGATGAGGATTTCCACAATATCTTTGAATCCAAACCGCTATTTGCATACACCAGAAGTCGTAACTTACAAGAACATTTAAAAATGATGACCAAACCAAACAACATCAATCACAAGGGGATGCGTAAATGTAACAACTGTGTTCATTGCAACAATGTTATGCAACAGGATTTTGTAACCCATCCTAGAACTGGAGAAAAAATCAAACTCAAACTGACAGCCGATTGCAATTCAAACTTTGTACTATACTGTATAAAATGCCCATGCGGCCTAATGTACATAGGCAAAACAGAAAGGAAGCTAAAAATAAAGATAGGAGAACACAAAAGCATGATACGTAACAAAAACATGAAGTCTAATTTGGCAGCCCACTGGATAACCCACAACCACAATATTTCCCAAGTACGATTTATGGCCTTAGAAAAAATTGAGCAAAGAGAAGGAACAGATAGCCAGAAACTTTTATCTCAAAGGGAAGTCATGCTAATCAAAAAATTCCAAACAATGGAACCAATGGGTTTGAATGATAAATTGGATTTAGGATGTTTTCTATGATCATGTAAGCAAATTAGGATCAACCTAAACTGCATATGGTTAGGATTTGTTTGATGTGTATATAACTGTCTAGCGATTTGGGTAATGAATTGAAGCTTTTGTATATATTTGTGCTGTAGATTGAAGGATTGATATTGATCTTCAGCTTAGTTGAACTGTTATCATTGTACACTTTCAATTGCTACGCAATTATAAATATGAACATTGTTCACCTTTCTTTCACACACAACCTTGCAGGATTACTGGCGCTTTATCTCAGTTGCCCCAGAATAATGTTACATGGAGGTTCATCCTAACTAGGCTAGTATCCAAATATTTTTGCTTCGCTACCCCAGCACTCACCAGCTGGACGTTTATTAATACCCTTTCAGTATACTTATCCCTGAAGATCGAGGTAGTTTAACCCCTTCAGCGCGGCGCGAATTTTCGCGCTGTGCTGAGGGTTCTAAGGTTCTAACGGGCTCATGACGGAACGGTTCCGTCATCAGCACAGCTCACCCGTAGCTGATGACGGAACCGTTCTGTCATCAGCATGGAAGGGGTTAAACACTGTATATTGGGTGTACTCATTCCACATATACACCATCCCAATATGGCCGACACGATGTCCACTTTTTTGAATAGTCCGTTGTTATTCTTCTTTTTACCTTTCGCGGTAAGCATGTCTCACTCTAATATCGCGACACTTAGAAACCGCGAAATTTACCAACCATGACATTTCACTTTAATCAACGCAACACCAATTTAAAAGCACACCCTAAGTGAAGCATCTTTAAGCTTCGTTCTCAGAACTCATTAGCCGGATGCCTATTATATTTTTCAGTATACATACACCGATATTACGTGTATTCACGCTGTTTATACTCTCTTTCAATATGGCCGACACAAGGTTCACTTTTTGAATAGTCCGTTGTTGCTCTTTATATCCCTTGCGGAAAGTACCGCGATTCTTAGTAACCGTGCAATTTAAAAACCGCAACCTTTTTCACTTCGACTTATACCACATCGACCTACAGGCATACCCAAGGAGAAACTTTTCGAACGCGTTTTGAAACCCATTGGTAAGCACACATGACCTTTACATTTTGTAATATGCCGGTCCAGCATTTTTTGAAGACCCGGTTTTTAATATGGGCTTCTCATTGTTTTACAGATACGCTGTTCTTTCGATTTTGAAGAGCAGGTAACGTTACGTTAATTTTCACTATACTGTACCTTAATATCCTCCATTACTTTAACACCACAGAGTCCCTCACGGAATATACCCTCTATCTATTACAGAGTAGCTACATGGATCAGCTCCTTTCATTTAAACAGTGAGGTCCATTTAGGCGTCTGCAACACACATGTGAGTGAGCACTATTTTGCTGACTATATGATACACTGATTTATTAAGTACCATTGTTTGTACCGCCAGTATAAATATACATGAAGGGATTAGTATGTATTGTTGTTGTCGTTCCGTCAAACAAAATCAACACAGAAAGCACTATTGTTTTGGAAAAGCCATGGGATTGTTTGGATTGTATTTTACAAGTGTACGTAAAGACAGTAATCTATTGATACAAAGGAGTGTGGAACTCAACACTGAGTAGTGGCTAAGTTAATATTAGTGAGCAGAAATTAATGCGTATATATAATTTTCTTTCACAGAGGCCCCCGAAGAAGGGACGTGGGTCCCGAAATGCATCGGGCCAACAAATTCAACAATCGCCGAATATGTGCTATGAATGTACTATGATGGTATAGGAGCTGTTTTGATTATAAGTTTCGTATATTGAAACATACTGTGAAAATTCAACAAAAAGAATGTATTGATATATTTTTGAATGGTTCATATGAAAAAAGGTCTCAGAATAAATATGAGAATTAAGTATAAAGATTGAATCAGAAGAATCATTGCAAAGGGGGAAATAATACAAACATTGGCTGTGCGCTTGGTATGGTTATGATATTGTTACCACTAACCAATCCCCAACAGAGTTTCCACAGGCCCAGAAGTGTTCTGAAGTGTTGTTGTTTGAAGTTCAAATTTTATAATAGGTGCCTCCTTTGAAGTGACAGAAGCTTCTAGAGGTTTCCCTTTGAAGTATATAGGCTCCCTACCTAACATGACCTGGCTCAGTACTAACTACAGGGGGTATGTAGACCTGATAGAGGAGGCAGGACACAGCCTATTCATGCGTACGTAGGGGGTGTGGCCAGTGATAAACTACCCAGGCACACCTAAGCTCTCTGTTGTGTGTGGCTGTCTAGGAGTAATACAAAAAGCCTAACAATCAGCTACATCCATTCATGTGACCCAGAGGCAGGCTGCAGGCACTGAATTGCTAAGGCAAGAAAATTGCCAACATTCTGAAAGTGGCATTTTCAAAATTGTGTTTTAATATCCGATTTCACCATAAGAGAGGACTATTCATTACAATTCCAAAGACAGCAAGCATGAATTGGTTACCAGTTCCAATTTGGAAGTTACAGCGTATTAAATGTAATATGGTAACTCCAATATTATCCTATGGGAGAGGTGGCCCTGCAGTAGTGAAAAACTAATTAAAGAGTTTTTCACTACCAGGGCATGTACAACTTAAAAATACATGTCCAACCTTTTGAATATACTGCACTCTGCCCTCTGAGCTGTCCATGGCCTACAGTAGGGGTGACGTATATGTATCAAAAAGGAAGGTTTGGGTCTGGCAAAAGGTTTCTTATGCCAGGTCGAAATGGCAGTTTATAACTGCACACACAGGCTGCAATGACAGACCTGCGACATGTATAAAGGGCTACTTAAGAGTGCAGTGCTGCGAAAGGGTGGTGTTTGAAGGGAAGGGTTTCCCCCAGAAATGCACCAAGATCTGGAGAATAAAGCAAAGGGAATGTTATGTGAACTATTTCCAGATCACTCTGCAGATTTGGCTTAGTAATATTATTGGTCAGGATGTTATGATTGAAGGACTGTATTGTGATAAAGATGTCGGGCTGCGAAGATGGTTCAATGTTGTTACGGTACTTATGCACTATGTCACTTTAATAAGGAGGGTTTCATTTTGCTTTTTCTTGCCAATAAAAAGATTTATAAAAATTAAAAAGAGTGCAGTGCTGCAGGCCTATTAGTAGCATTTAAATTACAGGCCTTGGGCACAAGTAGTGTCACTTTACTAGAGACTTACAAGTAAATTAAATATGCCAATTGGGTATAAGGCAATTCTACCATGTTTTAAGGAGAAAGCTTAAGCACTTTAGCACTGGTTAGCAGTGAGAACGGTCCCAGAGTCCTATGGCCAAAAAACAAAGTCAGTAAAACAGGAGGGATTAAGGCAAAAGGCTAGGGGGAAACTATGACAAGAGTGCCAGGTATAACATGCAGCCTTCTCCTACTATAACAACCTGACTCTTGACAAGCAGAAGTCCGCTCCTACCTGGAATACAAAGCCTCCACACCCTGCTGTCTGGGGCTTTTTTCTTCTACTTTCCATTCCGTGCCTCCCCAGCCATCCCAAGAGTAAACAAAGATCCAGGCCACAGTTGAGTACTGGAACATTTCAAAAAGGCAGAGTGTGCCAGATTTTATAAATAACTGTAGCTAGTGTAGAGCCGGAAGGGTCCCCTTTTTCTCCGGGCTCTGGTGCAACTGTACCGAATGCACCACTATTTTGACTACTGTCACTGTTAATATTTTAAGATTGGTGTTGAAAGGGTAAACCTATACCCGCTAATATGATGTATATTTTGCCGACTAAATAGTGACTATAGGTGTGCTGTCTGAGCCCTTTCTTGTGTCTTTTGTCATATGTACACTTTGTGTGCAACTAACCCCGAGGGGTAGTGGGTGTTGTTAGGGCCAATTGAGCACCCACCTTTAAAACTTTGATTGTATAATATATAAATTCCACTTCTATTTCGCATTACTAAATACAGTGAAGTCAACGAATGTGCGGACGTTTCTCTTTTTAGAGAACACTACTACCCACCTTTTGTGATGTAAATAAATATGTCTGTTAAAGACTGCATGGGAGATTGGACAGTGAACATTATGAAAAGTGGCAGGATGAGGCAGTCACACACCATTTCCTTCTCCCCTCTACTATCCCCTCTTATGTTTCCTCTTGCCTTTGTGTGGCGGAAGGACACAGCCTATTCAAGTGTAAGTAGGGCTGTGCCCAAATGACCCCCTTACCGCTCCTACTCTCTCCGCCCCTGTCTGCCAGTCAGATACATAAAGGTGGATACACACCTATCACATTAGCACCATCTCATTGGATGCTAGTATTTTGGGAGGACCACTGCATACACAAGGCTCCTCTCTTTTTCTCCCCTACATGCCCACATCATTCCGATCTGCTATTCTCTCTTCCTAATACTTCCTGTCACCCCTAAACTTCAAGGATGGTATAATGTGCCACACCAGTTCCCAACATAACGTTTATAGCATTGTAGAAATAATAATCTGGGTATTCTGTAACATTATTGAAACTTGTAATGTGACCATACTGGGGAATTACATGAAACTGGTAATGTGACCATATAGGGGAATTATGGAACTGGTAATATGAGTACACTGTGTGGGAGACCACAGACCACTGACCTGCCAGAGAGTTGCAGAGGAGCGGAGAGCGATTGAATTGAGCCCTGCGGGAGTCCCTTGTCGATCGAGGAAGCGCAGGAGCGCTGACAAACACCACTAACACCTCCACCATCCGCGCTGCCGCCTCGGGACCACAAATCTCGACAGCCTTTGCAGCGGCGCGTAGCCCTGACGCGACTGGAGCGCCAGGAGGGGCTAGAAAAACACGGAGCCCTCGGTGGAGCGGGGGAGACCACAGACCACTGACCTGCCAGAGAGTTGCAGAGGAGCGGAGAGCGATTGAATTGAGCCCTGCGGGAGTCCCTTGCCGATCGAGGAAGCGCAGGAGCGCTGACAAACACCACTAACACCTCCACCATCCGCGCTGCCGCCTCGGGACCACAAATCCCAACAGCCTTTGCGGCGGCGCATAGTCCTGACGCGAATGGAGCGCCAGGAGGGGCTAGAAAAACACGGAGCCCTCGGTGGAGTGGGGGAGACCACAGACCACTGACCTGCCAGAGAGTTGCAGAGGAGCGGAGAGCGATTGAATTGAGCCCTGCGGGAGTCCCTTGCCGATCGAGGAAGCGCAGGAGCGCTGACAAACACCACTAACACCTCCACCATCCGCGCTGCTGCCTCGGGACCACAAATCCCGACAGCCTTTGCGGCGGCCCGTAGCCCTGACGCGACTGGAGCGCCAGGAGGGGCTAGAAAAACACGGAGCCCTTGGTGGAGCGGGGGAGACCACAGACCACTGACCTGCCAGAGAGTTGCAGAGGAACGGAGCGCGATTGAATTGAGCCCTGCGGGAGTCCCTTGCCGATCGAGGAAGCGCAGGAGCGCTGACAAACACCACCAACACCTCCACCATCCGCGCTGCCGCCTCGGGACCACAAATCCCGACAGCCTTTGCGGCGGCGCCTAGCCCTGACGCGACTGGAGCGCCAGGAGGGGCTAGAAAAACATGGAGCCCTCGGTGGAGCGGGGGAGACCACAGACCACTGACCTGCCAGAGAGTTGCAGAAGAGCGGAGAGCAATTGAATTGAGCCCTGCGGGAGTCCCTTGCTGATCGAGGAAGCGCAGGAGCGCTCCCAAACACCACTAACACCTCCACCATCCGCGCTGCCTCCTCGGGACCACAAATCCCGACAGCCTTTGCGGCGGCGCGTAGCCCTGACGCGACTAGAGCGCCAGGAGGGGCTAGAAAAACACAGAGCCCGCAGCGTCGCGGGACGCACGCGGGACGCCCGGAGCGAAGTCGGGCAAAGGGCGGGCCCTCTACGGCCCTCAGCGGCCAGAAGAGGCTGGGATGGGGCACCCCCCTGAAGACCTCGCTTTGATATATACAAGGTATTATTATTGTATTTACACTCCCGAAACAGTTATTGACGCTATCCATGTTGTGTTGATAGGTGACCAATTATGAGGAAACTATCCAAAAGCACCAGGATGCCTACCTTAAGATCGAATACAAAACAAAAAGTGGACATCCCACAACCGGTACCTACACTCACTGCTATTGACAAGATGTTACAGCAGACAATAGGGGTTGTGACTAATGCAATAGCAAATACGGAGAGAAGGATGTCCCTACCACCAATGACAATTATTCAGGAAACGCAGGATGTGGCTACTGATCTCTCAGTAGTTACTTTAGACATTACAGATGACCCAGATATCAGCCTTGGGGTCACTTCTTCCTTTGCTGATCTCCCATGCGCTCAGGCCCCCACCGAGAACGCGAAGGATCCTATGAATACTCACATTAATTTAAGCTCTACAGGTGACACAAAAAAGGCGCATTCAAATAATATGAAGGGAAAAAGGCCCAGAGAATGCTTAAAACAAGGCAAAAAAATGGTCAAAGCAAAACTACAAATCATAATTTAGTGGCACCAATAACTCCCTCCACACCAGGAATTCCCTGCTGGATTGCTAATATGGTGGCCGATCTTAAAGCCGATCTAGAAGACACAATTACTGCACTGATCAAACCCCTTATGTCTAAAATTGATAGATTAACCTCTTTAATTAACAATAAGGGAGTTGGCCCAATAAGACAATTGGCACAGCACAATGTTTCACCAAAAGTGGGACATGATGTGGGTTCGGGGAAAAAAACAACAACAAAAGACAAGGTAGCGCCAACAAATGAATCGGCACCAAATAAATTAGAAAGAGCAAAAGAAATGAATATCCAAGTAGCACAAAAAGCCCCAACAACTTCAAAGCTTTGTAGCACTAATGAGACTACACAGGGCAAAACAAAACAACAATGCCAAGGAACTACCCAAGTATTAAGCGGAAAAATAGATCAAACTCCAAAAGACAATTCTATGACAAACCCCACCCTGTTAACGAATGCTCCAGTAAATAAAAGAACATCGACCCGATTTAGGACAATTAACCTTCCAGCTGAAGCTTTGCCCTTCGTGGTCGTATTAACAGGAGTTCCACCACTAAAAGAGGGTAAAAGGGAAACACATGTGGAATTAAAGAATAAATGTGTGCAGTGGCTGCAGATAAACAGACCCCTACCCCCTAACATCTGTGGTGAAATCCTTACAGTAAGAAGGGGGTAGTGGTTTGGGAGAGGAATAAAAACAATAGCAGGGGATATAATAACAGTCAACTTTAGAGACATTGCAGCATTGAATTATATATGCAATGCACCCCCTAGTAGATCTCATACTCAAATTCACCCCTTACATCTATCATATTTTTATCCATATACACCCCAAAGACCGGTGCTGAGAAATAGAATTCCCATGAATAGGGTTCAACAGATGGAACCTCAGTACAGACCGGGTCAATGGCAAATGCCATATCAAGCCATTCCAGCCTATGATCCTTTCTTAACTCAACAAGTGCACTGGAATAGGTTCAGTGCTCTTGAAGAGGTCGACTGACTTGCACTGGAGAAATCTAGCGCTCAAGACACTCTTATAAGATCAGAGGAGGAAGGTCTCACTGTAACTGGAACTGGAACCCCGAGCACTACAGGATATAGTGCTGGTAGGGGAGTCAGTAAAAAGAATTTGATAACCAAGAAAGGGGGAAATAAAATAATAGAATATCTAGATCAAGAGATGACCTCAGATCAAGGTAGACAGGATAGTGACATCACCCTAGAAACCCGTACTAATATAACAACTATAGAAGTAGACCAGGAAGAGTATCTATCAAAGGGTCTAACAGAACCGTTTATGGGGGACATTCTTGAAAATTTTCGAATTATATCCTGGAATATTGCAGGTTTAGCAGCTAAATTTGAATCCCAGGAATGGCAGAATTATATCAATAACTTTCAAATCATATGCCTGCAAGAAACATGGGCGGTCGAACCAAATCTGTATAGCTTAGAGGGATACAAACGTTTTTCTGTCCCGGCCACAAAGTCATCATCGGGAAGAGCGATTGGGGGATTAATAATGTATGTAGATCTTCACATGCAGGGAACTTGGTTTAACTATAACTGGGACTCATGTAATATACAAGCTGTAGGGTTTCGTTTTAAAAGATTTAATCTCCTTCTACTAAATTGGTATAATGCCGTAGGCACGATGGGAAAGGGGTTAAGGAACTGGACTCCTGTTTAGAAAAGCTGGTTTCCGTAAACAAGACACCAAACCCCCCAGTATAATACTTATGGGGGATTTTAATTGTCATCTCTGTGATAACTTAAAACCATTCAACAGAGATTGGTCAAGATGCACTGTAGCGAAAGGGCCACATTTTGCTCATGTAACTGAGGGATGGGATCTAGAGAAATTAATAAAAAGGCATAATTTGGTCCATACTATGGACCTTGCTGAGTTAGGTGAAAACGGAGACCTCAACGCAACATTTAGAGGCAGAGGTTGTCAGTCGTACATCAACTTTATTCTAGTCTCGCCCCTCATAAAGAGAAATATTAGTAATATGGCCATAGACATAAGCATCTTAAGTGATCATAATCCTTTGACGGTGGTACTTAAAGGTTTTGATTTTAAAAAACTTACTCGCAGAACAGATGTTAGGGAAAAGGCAGTGGACCAGGGAAGGAGGATCAAGTGGGCTAAGATTGATGGAGACACATTTTATAAAAGACTAGTAACAGAGGGACTAAATGCCATAAATACATGTCTTGATCCTTTGGTGAATGGAGCATTAGTGGTAAGCGCATTTGAAGAAATCGCACACCACGTGGATAACTTACTAAAGACCTCTAAGGACAATAAATTACCCTCCACTCCGCGTTGGTTCGATTCTGTTTGCACTAAGGCGCACAAAAAACTTAAACTTAGCCTCCACTCTAAACCCAGGGATAATTTTAAAATAGCACAACATAGAACTGAATATAAAAAAGCGCTGAAATGCAGAAAAAAGAGTTTACAAATTCAAGCTTGGGAGGATCTAAGGGAGGACGCAGAAAGGCGAGACATCTCGGGATTCTGGAAGGTTATTAACACTCCATGCTTCCAGGACCCAGGAGCACCGAAAATAACAAATACTATCTTACCTGAACAATGGCAGACCCACTTCCAGAGCCTCGATAATTATATAGGACAATCAACCCAGGGTGAAGGACCAAGGTTAAGCCCAAACACAAAACTGGACTTTTGCCTGGAAGAAGTGGAATTGGCAATAGTAAGGCTCAGTAAGAATAAAGCACCTGGACCTGATGGTATACCCCGACCTTTACCTGAGCAACACAGATCTTTGGGCCCCATTGCTCACGAGGGTGCTGAACGAGGCAGTGGTGGCAGGACTGCCTCGTTCCTGGTCAACAGCAACCATAGTGCCCATCTATAAAAAAGGGAACCGCGATGACCCCCAATGTTATCGCCCTATATCCCTTATAGACGTGACAGCTAAAGTACTGGGCCGTGTCATCTTACATCGTTTGCAGGAATGGGCGGAGGAATGTATGTAAATGTATAGGCATTTATATAGCGCACTACTTACCCGGAGGGTCCCAAGGCGCTTCGACCACTGCGAAACCCTTCCTGGCTTCCCTGAGAGATGGTCCCTTAATGGGTATCTCCAGGGTGAGACCAGGCATCCCCGGCGGTCTGGTGGGGCCGTTAGTGAAGATGAGGCAAGCTAATGCCCAGAGTTGCCGAGTGTGATCGCAGATCAGAGTGGGCACCGAGGCGAGAGAATTATCGAGTCCGCTGACCCTGGTCCAGAAACCTGCCGCGCCGGGAATCGAACCCTGGTCCCGGGCCGTCCTCTGCTCTCGGGTCTGCCGCCTCTAACCAGTGAGCCACACTACTTCACTATACCAGGAATACCAGGTTCTGACAGATGTCCAATATGGCTTCAGGGAGGGTAGATCCACCACCGATCAATGCTTGAACCTGCACCTCCTGGCTGCAAAATACACCATCGCTAGCAGTGGGACTATACATATGGGGTTCATGGACCTCTCCTCGGCTTTTGACCGTGTGAATAGAGAAAAACTTTGGTCGTTAGTGCTAAGTCTAGGAGTGGATAAACCCCTTGTAGATGTCCTAAAAACCATACACTGGAATACGTCTGCAAGTGTGAGATATAACCATGATGGAAGTAGGACTGACCCCTTCTCATGCACCAGTGGAGTGAGGCAGGGCTGTATCCTAGCGCCCTTCCTGTTTTCTATATATATTAATCTCCTGGACAAAGAACTACTTAAATTACACGTGGACTCACCCCAAATTGGCCATCGAGCGATGCCGGTATTACTTTATGCCGATGACGCGGTATTGTTAGTCAGAACTCCATTGGGGTTGCAGAAGTTGATTGACGGCTTTGTCGATTTTATGGCCAAACTTGATTTATCGACAAATTTGGAAAAATCTTACATTATGTCAACAGGAGCAAAAGAAAAAGGGAAATTTATTTATAAAATTGGGTCACACAAGATTGGCCAGGTCAAAATCTTCTCATATCTTGGTGTACTGTTTGACGATCAATTGAACTTCAATCCCCTGGTGGAGAAACATGCAACGAAGCTGGCGGCGTCATCGGGGGCCATTATGGGGTACGGGAGAAGACTGGGTAGATGGTCCCCAGAGCAAATATTAAATTTATATAGATCAATATGCTGTGCTAAGGTTACTTACGGAGCAGAAGTATGGGGGTTTATAGACAAAAAACTGCAACAGATTCAGGTGGAAGAAAACAAATTCCTTAGAAGAATCCTGAAACTACCGCAGAGCACCCCGGCCTTCATTATTCATGAAGAAGTTGGAGAGCCTTACATTGAAGACCGGATTAAAATTAAACCTCTCCTTGCTTGGGTTAAAATCTGGATTAACCCAGAGGCGGTCCTTACAAGACAAATTATAAAAGACTGTCTGAAACGTGACAAGGGGGGTCACATACCCTGGCTGAAGTATATAAAGGACTCCATGGAGGCAATTGGCTGTAAAAACGATTTCACAGACACAGAATCCTTAACTGGTGAGAACAAAACAATGGTCAAAAAACTTTTTTCTGATTGGTCACTCATGACTAGGGCTGAGATGGAAAAATGTAAGCCCACTGTTTCATCTTATTGCCAACTAACAGCGAAGCCAGGAATGGAACCATATCTGAGGGTCATGTATAATGCCCAGGACCGATATCATATGACCCTTTTCAGACTAAATATGCTCCATCATTTATTTGCGGTCCCCTCTGGGTTCACTCTTACAGTGGAGGCGAAGGGTACCTGCGGCTGCGACGCTAGGTCTCCGCAGGTTACCCTTCACTTTATTTTGTTATGCCCCTTTTACTCCGCCCCAAGACGTAAGTTTTTAGTAGGGATCCTGAAAGAAACAAAACTTAGACATGCAAAAATGGCCTTGAAGTTTCTTCAGGAAGCCGCGGATGCCCACACATTGTTTTGTATTGTAAGTTTTATCCGGGTTGCATTGCGGCTAAGGAACACCAGAGAAATAACTGACTTTAATGCTATCTAATCATGTAAAGTAAATGCCTTCTTCCCTTATCTTTATGAAATGCGTTTTTAGCTAACTTTTTAACTCATACTTTTTTAAACTTGTATTTAATTGTGTATATATTGTGAATGTGCTTTTATGGTGTCTTTTTAAGTGCCGAATAAAGATTTATAATTGAAATTGAGTACACTGTGTATTATGGAAACTGGCTACATGGGCATACTGTGGGATTATGGAAACTGTAGACATTATGTAAAGAAAGCATTGTGGAAACTGTTAATAGGGACATTGAAGGCATTGTGCATATGGGTAATGTAGGAACACAAGAGCATTATTATTGAAGCTGCTAATGTAGTCAAAATGGATCAATACTACAATTACTTATGAGCATTTTGGAAAATGGTAATATGCGGAACATGAGGCATTATGTAAACTAGTAGTGTTTCCATGTTAGGCATAATTGCCATTTTTAATTGGTTATCATTGCAGCTGAAAATGTTAGCATTTTGAAAGTTATGGAAACTGAAAATGATGGGTTATGGGGGTATTATGGAAACACAAGGCCCTTGGGTTTGTGTAACCCAGAGTTATTGGTATACTGGAACTCTACTCTCTGTAGAACTGTTAAGTGGGCATACTGCTCCATCATAGGAATAGGTTATACAGGCTCACTGAGGAATTATGGGAACTCGGTATGTGCTAAGCCAAGGTATCACAGAACTGAAAATGGCAATTGTCAGTTAGCACCACACACATGAATATTTTCCCAAATCACCTAAAAATGCTACAGTTAGCAAGGTCCTTAGTCGAATGCCAAAGTGAGAGTTTGAATTTGTCTAATGGTGCTTAATCTGCATTCAACTGTAATGTTTTCCTGAAGTAGTCGAATAGGCTTGGGGATCAAACATGACATTTGTATTACTTATTTAGATATTTTGTAAAGCCCTATGAGTACTCGTTTGCCTACTTCTTTGTGCTGGAATGCTACGGAGGCAAGCAGGCACAACGCAGAAAAAGTAGATGCTAAAGTCGCATTAGGTGGGCTAGTAACCGCACCCAATGATCAAGAGTCATGAATCCTGATACATGAAACTTCAGTTGAAAGCAAGTATGAAAACATCAATTTTCAGACGTTTCCGAGATGAGAGCGTTCCACTGTCTAGGTCCTCGACTCTTCAAACAGTGGAGTGCCTTCAGGGTGGCTTTGATGTAGTTATGTTTGTAGAGTTTGGTCCCTGGCAATGTGATTCTTTGGGAGGTCGATGTCATGTCGTGGGGTGAATGATGACAGACTAATGTATGTAGTTTCAAGAGCTTTATTCTATACCTCTTCTCGTGCCCCTGTCCCTACTCTAACTGCCCCTTTCCTGTTACTGCCCCTCCTCTTCCTCCAACCCCGAAACTCCTCCCATCCCAACTACTAGAACGAGTACAACATCACAGTCGATGTAAATGATCTTGCAGTGATCCTGGTGCCCTTAGACCAAAGCTCATCATAGCTGAATTCTATGATTGGTTTCGAGAAGGAAGACAATTTTTCACTTTAACCAGAGTTGGAAAATGATACTCTTGACTACAGCGTTGACTTGATCAAACACACGTTTGTAGTTGAGGAGTGTACCACAAGCTTCCTTCTTTCAAAAATGGAATAGGCGGTTCGAGGCCTCCGAGTAGGTTAGAGTGCAGACAGACAGATTTGACTTGAAGGCATGTTGGTTGTGTTGTCCAGTTTGTTGTCTAACTGGAAATGGGTCTATGCGTAATTCTTAAATTTGGGGCCTACAAGGATATTGAACAAGAGGCACAAGGTGGAAGATACTACGGGCACGCCCCAGGACGCAAGGCGGGTACACAGTCTGATGAACCCAACCTTTATTTTTTGTTGTGGTTGATCAAAAAATGTCCTTTTCTGTTTGCATTAATGTCACACATAAATGAATTAAATACACTACAACCGCCCAACCAGTCTATGCATAATCATGGGTACTGCTTCTTCTCCCTTTGGCCCACAGGGCATGGCGTCTTTCTCTATATTAGCTAGGTAGATTGAACAACCCTCCCACGCAGAGTGGCAAGCAGTACACCCAACTAGACTATTCAGAACAATTAGTATTCCTCCTTCACCCTGTTTTACACATAGAAAGTCACCTGGGCACAAGCTTGGATGCAATAAGCAATCCAGGAGTTCATTTTGCCCCTTAAATTGGGCACTTCTGTTTATGTTAAAAAAAACGAATTTCATTTCGAAACATTTTGTTCATAAATTACGCTGTATAGAGTTTGCTTGAGAAGACATTTTGGCATGCTTTGACTCAGCTGATATAAAAACAACTTTATGACTGATTGATGGAGTATAGCTCACCGCACAAATGTTCTCATCATATACACCAGCAACCTTGCGCACAGTCATTTTTATGATACTTTGTGATTTTTTTGTGAATGGGATTTACCTTACCCTAACTGTAGTCGCCGCTGCCATTTTATTGCAAATTTAACTAATGTACCAGACTGTCGTGCTTCTGACATGTAAAACCTCACTCACATGTAAGTGAGAAATTCTTAAGTCGCTTGCCCAGCTCCGATAGTTAAATGTTTTGTATCTTTTTGAGAGTCGCATGTGTACTATGCATATTTTATCCCTGCACCTGCTAAAGATGTCTTTATTTCGGTTCTGACTATGTGCTCCCCAAAGAAGCTCTTTATATGAAAACCTATATATCTATCTTGTTTGTATGTATATTTTAGCCTTTACAGTTTATAAACTTTATTTCGATTTAAAAGTAATCACAAAAGTTATCCCAATCCGATAGTAAAACCGGGTCAACCATAACAATAATCATAGGTCGACAGACTTGATTGTACAAGGACATAACATGCTCGATATTAAAATAATGAATAATACAATGAAAGACTAAATCTAAAAACAAGCCTTATAAGGCCTATAGTGTACATAATAATAATTTAACCAACTCCTTTTACAATTAATTAAAAAAGAGACTCCATTTTCATTTATAATTCATCAAGAGGAACATGGTACACAGCATGCTTTCATAAAACGATAGCACAAACATGTGCGGGCGATACGGTTACCTATACCTTCCCCCAGTCCACCGGATCACCCACACCTGGCCCAAGAACTTGGCCGTTGCTATCATAATTGGGCCTTCTAGTGCACTTTTTAGTATTCTGTACACTTCTCTGTAATCTCCAATACCCAAAGCTAGACAGGTTGGTTTCAACCAGCGCCGCCTTTACACTCACTGGGTGCTGGAGGAACCTCTTAATACCCGTTTCTGTGATTCAAAGATTCATTTTTGTTTTTGTTAATAAACATTTTCGGAGGGTGTGAGCAGTTTTAGTCAATAGTTTGGTGTTTCGGCTAGGAAAGTCTACACTCAACCGAAGTTGGGGGCAAGGGCTGGACCAAAATCCACACAATGACCCCAGGCGCCAAAGTTAAGGGGCGGTTCTCCAGGGGCTCTTCATCCTCATAGGCATGGCCCCTTCCAAGTCCAGCTCACCACAAACACTGCTGTGAAGTACTGAGGAGAACTCTCCTGTGTAAACACCAGCCCCTGTAAAAGGACCATCAAACCTAAAAACTCCAATTGTGCTGGCGCCTTAGGCCCTGTGATCCAAGCCCTCTCCCCACGTGTCCTTCTCCTGCAACAGTATCTCATTCTCGTCTCACTGACCTGAGAAGAAGTTCAAGCTGCCAACCCTCTTCCACCTCATTCACATCAGAATGCAACTTCTCCTCATCACTAATACTAACTCTGGCCGATAAAGTTGGAAGCTACACTGCTACTGGATCCCTCAATGAGTCTGGCCGGCCTTCTTTGCTTTAAGTCTTATTGTGTGACTCAATTCAATTCAATTCAATTAAGCTTTATTTCGATTTTAAGTTGCAAAATCATAAAAGCATACAATAAAACAGTTTTATACAGTAAAAAAGCATACTTTGAGGTAAAAATGAAATATTTACAATTTAAAATATGAGACCAATCTCTAAGGTGTCAGTCCGTAGGAATATGTATTGTACAACCTAAAAACGTTTGTGGAAGAACTGGAGTTGAATAAGTATATCTTCAGGTATTAGAACATCAAATATACAGTTAAAAAAACATTATTTTGGGAACTTTCTCTTTTATAAAGTGAGAATAGAGACTTTTTCATTTGCAATTTACAGTCGCTTAATTAAGGTACTTCACAGCATCCAGAAAAATTAGGTTTAAAATTTACAAGTGTATAACATTATAATACAAAAAACACCTTTTTATATTTAAAATAGCACAGACCCCAAGGAGGGTAAATTCAGTCTAAATTCATTCGGTGACGAACAATACACTTCAGGAAATTAACTATTATATAGACCGACCATTCTCCCTCCAAGAGCTGCAAAAACAGAAGTGCCGGACGACATTTTCTATAAACTGTTTGCTGTAGCAGTGGAATAAGCCAGTTTTTCCTGAAATCATTATGAAACTTACAAAAAAGAATTGTATGCAGAGTCGACTGTTTAGAGGTGTCGTCACAAGGACAAAACGGAAGATCTTTAGCCCAGTTGTTTCGAGTTGGGAATGCAACCAGTCGATGGAAAAAGTTCAACCTAAACCTAACCAGAAGAAAGCGATCATAGCTCATGATGTTATAAGTGAGGTAAGGCTGCATGGCGGCTGTCGTTTGGATCATCAGGCTGTGTACAACTGATGGTTTCGTGACCTCACTTGTTAGTCTCAGTTCCTCAAGATGTGCAAGACATTTCGCCTGTAGTACCTTCCTTGGGACCTCATGAATCAAGGGGGGGTCGTAATAAAATTTGCCCCAGCCTAAATCATGAAGGAACCTTTTTACATACGACAACCATTTAGATTTATGGACGTTCTCCATGGCTAAGCAATCAGATAGTATTGACTGTGTGAGGGTTGCTTTTTCCGATGTCCAAATTCGACACCACAGTAAAAGGGGTTCAACCTTTGCTAAGTCCGTCACATGAGAAAGTCCCAACTCCATGTGACAGGAAAAGGTGCTCGTGCTCTTAGAGACCGAGAGAAGGTACCTCTAGAAGATGTTTTCAACCATCTGTATACTATCCGTGGGCACAAAACCCCAGAGACCCGCCCCGTATAATGCCACAGAAAGGCATTTAGCTTTATAGATCTTGATTAATTTGGGGGGGAGCTCTCTTACCCAGCTTCCTTGAAAAATTAACAAGGGCTGTAGTGGTTCTTATAAAAAGGAGTTTCCTAGTTTCTATGGCCGGTTTCCAGGATAGTTTGTGATCTATCATTATGCCCAGATACAGGTATTTCTGTGTGGACGCTAGTTTTTCCTGCTTCAGGTAGATATCCCTCATTTTACGTTTGTGACCAGTACCTGCCCTCATAACAAAGGTTTTACTAATATTAATGTTGAGGTCAAGGCTTGTCATAAATGTGGAATATCTATTCAAACCCTTTTGGAGTTCAAGGGGGGTACGGGCTAGTATAACATTGTCGTCTGCGTAGAGTAACTTGGGAATTGGGCGATGATTTACTGTAGGAAGTTCCTGGCACCCCTTAATCATCTCTCTTTCCAATCCGTTGGTATACAATGTAAAGAGAAAGGGGGCCAGGACACAGCCTTGCCTAACCTCTTTCTCAACTGCAAACTCCGCTGTTAGCTCTCCTCCCAACCCGTAACGCACCCTTGATGACACGTTTGAGTAGAGTTCCTTTAAAAACTTGACCAGGTTCGATGGTACCCCCATATCCAACAGTAAAGACCAAAGTTTGGAATGGGAGACACAATCGAACGCGGACGATAGGTCCACATAGACCAAATACAGGTCTCCTTTTTGATGTGGACATACTTGTCTATCAAGAGTGACAGGTTTAAGGCCTGATCAATGGTCCCCAATCCCTGCCGGAACCCGTACTGGAGATCTGAAATAATCCTGCCATCGTCCGCCCAGTCCTGCAAGTGCTCAAGAATAACTCGACCCGCCACCTTACCAAGCGAGTTTAAAGGGAGATTGGACGATAGCAGGTTACCGACCCCCGGTCCCCTTTTTTAAAGATAGGAACTAATATGGATTTGGACCATGATTACATAAGGCCTGTTGCACATGATGCGTTTAGGACTCTGGTTAGAAGGGGGGTCCAGAGGTCCATCTCGGATTTAAAAAGATCAATGGGTACACCGTCTGGACCCGGTGCCTTCCTATTTTTACTTGCTCTCAAAGCGAGAGCAACCTGGTCCAATAAAAACTCTAGGTCAATGGGATAGGGGGTGTCTATGTGGTCTTGAGAGTTAGGTTCCTGTAGGTTGACAACCTCTGTGTCAGTCGCAAACATCCTAGAGAAGTGGTGGACCCAATCCTTTTCATCTATTGCCACCTCTAATTTTGGATAGTTAGTATTGTCAGCTAGAAAAGGGGTCTTAACCACTTGCCAGAAAGCGACACTGTTTTTATAGGTGCAGCTTTCATGAAGTTGGTCCCAAAGTTGATTCTTTATCTCTGCTTTCCTGTTCTTTAATGCAGTATTGTATAGTTTCCTAAGATTTATTATCTCATGAGGGATCCTAACTGATTTCCTTAAAGCAGTTTTTAATTTTGAATAGGCGGCCGTGCACTCATGGTTAAACCATCCCTTCCTCTTCTTTGATTTATGTTTAATTTCAATCCAGAGAGCTTCATTTATAGCGTTAATAATCATACCAAAATTAGAAATAACTTCTAATTCTGGTGTATCTGGAGCTAAGCATTTCATGATGGAGGGGAAGGCCTTTATTATCACTGACTTAGTAAATGCTTTGGTATCTACTTTTCCCCATTTTAACGCATATCCATTTAACCTACTCAGTGAGATGTTATTTTGTGCTAAAATAGTGCCGAGACTGCTTTTTGGATTATGGGACAGTGGCAAAGAAATGCTGAGTGGGTAGTGGTCACTCAGTGCATTTGTATGTGTGGTAAATGCTGTGTCCATAATCCTCTCTCCATTGGAGACCAGGATGTAATCTATGATGGTTTGATGACCTCTCCCATGAAATGTAGGGGCCATTGATATCTCTGCATTGTGCAATTTATGTGCTTGTACCAGGGCTAGTACAAACAAGTCTTCATTTAAGAAACTACCTAAGGTTAAGTGTCTAAAATGTGGGATGGGGTTATCTCTCACATTGTGAATACCACATATATTACGGTTACTAACTGGGCATGGTCCCAGGTTAAAGTCCCCCCCCCAAATAATTACCACCTCTTTAGCTGTCGTGTGACTCATGTATGGTAATGCTTGGATGGGCCAGAGAGCTGGCGCATGTAGATCAACAGCACGCTGCCGGCAACTTACCCTTAGAGTCATCATTCTGAGTACAGTGAGAACAGCTTCTTGCACCTCTTAGAGCAACAGTGACAGAACCCTAGGATTCCTCTTGTTGGATTAACATTAAAGTGCCCACAGATTCCTGAGGGGATTTACCTATAGTCGCTATTCCTTATGACCAAAAAGAGTTGTACTACATCTGCATGAGCAATTACCTGAACTGTGTGACACTTCTTCCGTCCTTATTAGTGAACCATTACCGCTTCCCTGATCAAGCAAGTATGCCCCTCGCCATTCACCTTGCTGATACTGACTGTGGACAAGTTCATGAGTTTAATTCGGGATACGACAATTACAATGTATTTGTAAAAAAAAAAAGGTGACTCTGAACTTGAGTATAATTTCGAGCTTCCTTTGGTAGTCCTTTATTCCTGTTGCAACTCTATTACACACACTGGTCCTTACTTTGCCTGTGACAACTAAGCAATAGCTGGCTACCTAAGAAATGGTCAGTACTCTGCTTTCCAGCTTACATAGCAGCCATAAAACACACATCCATCCAGCCCCCATATTGGAAGAGCGTACCTAGAGAAATATTGGGCACTGCTCGCTTCTTCAGCATCCTATTCTCTATGAACAGGATCAGACTGAATATCCAAGAAGTTCAGACTATAAGTAATCTTGGAGAAGATTGATTGCATACTTCACCTCCATATCGTTAGAGTTCATTTAAGATCAGCTAGAAACCCAGAGATTTGTTCTTCTGAAAAACAGAACGCTCTTGATTTTGCCTTGGCTGCTAAGGGTGCCGAACTGTCTGGTTTCAGGCAGAGACACTATATAAGAGAGTCAGGTGACATACCACATAAAGGAGATGGAAAACAGAGCAGTGGAGACTACAATCATGGAGTCATGGAGGACAATAGCTTCCAGATTCAGGTCTGAAACACGCCTCCCCAGCTACCAAAGGATTTGTAGGTGACCTCCAGGTCAGAGAGGACAGGCCCCTATAACGTTTTAGTTAACGCTGAAGACCATTTCACAACATTGGTCTTTTAGACTCTTCTACTTAAAGTTTTGGTTCTCACTTGTGATTCTCTTCCTTCTTGTTTTCCCCTTTGTTGGTTCCATCAGTTTCTGTGAGAAGTTGGCCTAATATGTGGTGTTTCCAATTCTGGAACCACCTTGTATCAGTCCAAACAATCCCTTATGGTGTCTGGTTGTAAGTCAACCTTGTTAGACAAGCTATCCTAGGGTAGCATGGACTAAGCAGCCTTAAAGGCTTAACTTAAGAGGTCGTGTTAAGCGAGCTGTTTTACCACATACAATCCTGTAATACCAACTGAAAGGACACCACACAAGTATATATTATAAAAATATATGTGTTTATTTCTAAATTAATCCCCAGTACTCTTTATGAGCAAAGGGGCACAAGCGTTAAATCAAAAGCACAGTATAACATATAAAGTTGCACAATTATGGATGAGGGCGGGTGGCCACTCAAACCATATATTTAAAAAGTGGTATAAGAGATACCAATCAAACAGTGGTTAGGCCTAGGGCCTAGAGAATTGCTGGGAGCAGTCAGGACTAGCAATGCTGAAGTCGTGAGAAGCCCGCGGGATTCGGGTGCAGCACGTAAAGTGCGGCTTGCACCAATGCAATGTCAATGGTGCGTAAAAGTTACACAAAGTTAGTTTAAAGATACTTCCGCTGAACCTAGAGGAACAAAACTTAAGACACAGACCCTAGAGGTGTGTACCAGTGTTGGGACACCGGCGTTGCAATGTTACCTCACCCACAGGAAGTGGGTGCACAGGGTCGAAGTGGCGTCGGGTTTTGACACGCAGGTTCTTGGTGCTTGGAGCTGGAGAAGCTGCAGGCGATGGGAAACAGAAGTGTACGGTGTGATCCAAGGGTGGATCAAAGTCGAGATGAATCTGAAAGCAGAGGGGACAGAGTCTGGATCACTCAGCAGTGACCAGGGTGGAACCAGGAAGGAACCAGGCAATGTCGGGCGCAATCAGATGGTTGTCGAGAGGCTTCTCTCCGCTGTCACGTGGGCTCTGGGGCATCTGCGACGTCCAGGAGCAGGTCACGATCTGTGCCACGCAGGCTCTCACCGTCAGCACCGTCGGCTTCAAGATTGCAGCAAACAGCACTTGGCAAAAGCAATCCATGCGGAACCGGGAGATTGCTTCTCACTCAGACCAGGAGGGTCAGAGTGGGGGCTCCTTTTCACAGGAGCTGGTGCAGATCTGGAGCAACCAGAAAAGCAAGTCGTTTTCAAGTTTTCGTTGGCACAGGGGCCACAAGCCAGCTGGCAAGTGACCGGGGGCCAACGCGTCGAGCCAACACAAGCAGAAGGGCCCCACGCAGCACTCGTCGAGTGTGGAGGGGGTAGCTTTGGTTCAAGTGTAGCTCAGGGTTGGGGCTTCTCAAACCCCGGTGTACAGCTTCGAGGGTCACTCGTGGGCTGCACGGTCAGCGTCTCATGACCTTTTCAAGATGGCGTGCCCCACGCTTCCGGTCGCCTCCACGGGTCTCAGCTCTGCAGGGACTGTGGATCGGGCTGGGGGAAGGCAGGCAAGCTTAATCTCGTCGATCTCTGTTGCTCGAGTTCCGACGGGAACTGCAACAAAGCAAGGGTCGAGGTGCTGGTTGGTACCTGTTTGCACAGGGTGGTCACTCCTTGACCACAAGGGAGATTCTTCAGTCTTCTACGTTGAGTAGGATGTCGAAGGGTCCAGAATTCGTTTCTTATGTTTCTTCAGGATGATCTGAGTTGCATTGGCACTGCTCCCACTCTCATTCGAATCTGGTGGGCTGGACATCCTGCTAGGTCCCCTCCTATGGGTGGGACCCAGGAAGGGGGTAGTTACACCCCTTTCCTTTGATCCAGGCCGCGCTGGGACTGGGGCTGGTGTGCCCCAGAACCGGTTTGGCCGGATTATGCAAGGGGCAGCCTTGAGCTCCCCAGGCAGTGTCTGGTTTCTTTGAAACCTCCCTGCTACAATCCACTATCTCCTGTCTGGGGTGGTTTGACACCGCCCTGCGACAGGAAACCCTTTGTCCAGGCCACCATTTGCTGAGTTTCGGTCAGCAGCAGGAGGCCAGACCCGTGTCTGTGGCAGAGGCATCCATTTTGTGGATCTGAGGCTCATTTTAAATCAACCGCGTTTCAGTAAAGCAACATGTCTTCTCCCTCTAGAAGGGTGAAATGCTACCCCCATCGCCAGAACTGGCGAGGGGGTAGTATTCCAATTCGTATGACACCTTACACGACATGTTTTGATAAAGCCAAACCAAAGTTGCTATATAACCCCGAGGATTATAAGGCACTTAAGAGTATATGGTATGGCATTATCCCGGATCATCTTAGGGAGTTGTTCCCGACAGCTGCAGACAGGCTCAGCTCATGCTAGAGCTCCATCTCACATAAAACCACGCACTCTGCCTCCAGGATTGATAAGGCCTTCCATAGGAGTGACTCACAGGTTTATATGTGTCCAGATATAGGTTTAGATATAGGTATACTATATCTAAGCAAGGGGTGATTGCACCCACTTGCCCCAGCTGAGTGATCAGCCAGTTGTGTCAATTTAAGAACCAGTCAGGGGTGGCAAAAGTTATGCTTCAGCCCCTGGTAGGCCTTGGTGGCACCTATGCCCTGAGCACCTATAGTGCATGGTACAGGGGCTGACAAGGAGTCCATTTCCAATTGTGGTATGTACCTATAGCACATGTTTTACAAATTTAGAGAGAGAACAGCAGGCTGGGGGTCTGTTTAGCAGGCCCACAGCCTCAGTAAGTCGAAAACCAGTGAAGCAAAAAGCAAAAATTGGGGTGACCATAGGATAGCAGACCCTACTCTCCTACACAACACCCCCCCCCCCCCAAACGCAGGGACATTAAACTTAACCTTGACCAGATAAGTCTTCATGTTCTAAGTGGAAGTACCTGGAGAGACCATCTGCATTACCATGGTCAGTCCCTGGGCGGTGCTCCACTGTAAAGTCCATCCCCTTTAGGGAAATTGACCACCTGGGCAGTTTGGGATTTTCACCCTTCATCTGATTTAGCCACAGGAGGGGCTTATGGTCTGTCTGAATTAGGAAGTGAGTACCAAACAAGTATGGCCTCAACTTCTTCAGGGCCCAAACCACAGCAAAGGCCTCCCTCTCAATAGCTGACCAACGTTTCTCCCTGGGGGTCAGCCTTCTGCTAATAAAAGCAATGGGCTGGTCTTGACCATCTTGATTAAGTTGTGAAAGCACAGCTCCCACCCCCAACTCAGAAGCATCTGTCTGTACAATGAACTGTTTGGAGTAGTCAGGACTCTTCAGGATAGGTGCAGAGCACATGGCCTTCTTCAGGTCATCAAATGCCTTTTGACAGCTAACTGTCCACTGAACCTTTTTGGGCATCTTCTTGGATGTCAAGTCATTCAATGGTGTCACAGTGGACCCATAGTTCTTTACAAATTTTCTGTAATACCCAGTCAGGCCCAAGAAGGCTCTGACTTGTGTCTGGGTAGTTGGAGGAGCCCAGTCCTGTATGGTCTGGATTTTGCTCTCCAATGGTTGAACCTAACCCCCACCTACTAGGTGGCCCAGGTACACAACCTTGCTCTGCCCTATCTGGCACTTGGTAGCCTTGATAGTCAGGCCTGCCTTTTGCAGGGCCTCCAGAACCTTCTTCAGGTGGATCAGGTGATCCTCCCAGGTGGAGCTAAAGACAGCAATATCATCTAGATATGCTGCGCAAAAGTCATCCAACCCAGCAAGGACTTGATTCACCAACCTTTGGAAGGTGGCAGGTGCATTCTTCAAACCAAAGGGCATTACTACAAACTGATAATGTCCACTAGGGGTAGAGAATGCTGTTTTGGCTTTTGACTCTTCAGCTAGTCTGATCTGCCAGTAGCCAGCTGTCAAATCAAATGTGCTCAGAAACTTGGCAGAAGCCAATTTATCAATGAGCTCATCTGCTCTTGGAATGGGATGTGCATCTGTCCTAGTGACAGCATTGAGACCTCTGTAGTCCACACAAAACCTCATTCCTCTCTTTCCATCTTTGGTATGAGGTTTTGGCACAAGGACCACTGGGCTAGCCCATGGGCTCTCTGATGGCTCAATCACTCCAAGCGCCAACATCTTTTGCACCTCAGCCTTTATACAATCCCTGACATGGTCAGGTTGCCTGTAGATCTTATTCTTCACAGGCAGACTGTCACCAGTGTCCACCTTATGGGTGCACCAGTTAGTTTGACTGGGTGTAAGTGAAAACATATGTCTGTGGGCCTGCAACACCTGTCTGCAGTCCACTTGTTGCTGCTCAGTGAGGCTGCCTGCCAAGGCTACTCCATCAACTGAACCATCATCAGGGTTCTGGGAAAGCAGGTCTGGGAGAGGGTCACTCTCTTCCTCCTGCTCCCCATCTGTGGCTATGAGGAGACTCATGTCCTCCCTGTCAACAAATTCTTTCAAACGGTTTACATGGAGCGCCCTGTGGGGGCTCCTAGGGGTGCCAAAGTCAACCACATAGGTGACTTCTCCCTTTTTCTCAATGATAGGGTAGGGTCCAGTCCATTTGTCCTGGAGGGCTGCTGGGCCCACTGGGTCCAACACCCACACCTTCTGCCCTGGCTGGAACTCAACCAGAACAGCCTTTTGGTCATGCCAAGCTTTCTGTAATTCTTGACTGGCCTCAAGGTTTTTGGATGCTCTCTCCATGTATTCAGCCATCCTGGAGCGGAGACCAAGTACATAGTCCACAATATCTAGCTTAGGCTTTTTGAGAGGTAACTCCCATCCTTCCTTCACCAAACACAATGGACCCCTCACAGGGTGGCCAAACAAAAGTTCAAAAGGGCTGTAGCCAACCCCCTTCTGTGGGACCTCTCTGTAAGCAAAGAGCAAGCAGGGTAAAAGGATGTCCCATTTCCGCCTAAGCTTCTCTGATAGACCTTTTATCATTCCCTTTAGGGTCTTGTTGAACCTTTCAACAAGCCCATTGCACTGTGGATGGTAGGGTGTGGTAAACTTATAGTTTACTCCACACTCTTTCCACATTGCTTTTAAGTATCCAGACATAAAGTTGGTACCTCTGTCTGAAAGAACCTCCTTTGGAAAGCCCACTCTTGAGAAAACTGCAATGAGGGCTTTTGCCACCACAGGTGCTGTGGTGGTCCTCAGGGGAATTGCCTCTGGGTACCTGGTGGCATGATCCACTACCACCAGTATAAATCTGTGCCCGGATGCTGTTTGAGGGTCCATGGGATCCACAATATCTATTCCAACTCTTTCAAAGGGTACCCCCACCACAGGTAGTGGTATCAGGGGGGCCTTTGTTGTGCCACCTGACTTACCACTGGCTTGGCAAGTGACACAGGAGCGACAAAACTCCTTGACATTTTCTGACATGTGAGGCCAGTGAAAGTGTGGAACAAGCCTGTCCCAAGTCTTGTTCTGGCCTAAGTGTCCTGCAAGGGGAATATCATGGGCCAAGGTGAGAAGGAAACCCCTAAACTTCAAAGGTATAACCAACCTCCTGGTGGTGCCAGGCTTGGGGTCTCTAGCCTCTGAGTAAAGGAGTCCATCATCCCAATAAACTTTATGGGAACCTTGAGCATTCCCTGCAGCCTCAGCAGCAGCTTGCTGTCTGAGGGGTTCAAGTGAAGGGCAATCTAATTGGGCCTGCCCCAGGTCTGCCCTTGAGGGTCCCCCTGTCCCCAGAAACTCAACCTGATCAGGTTCAAGCTCCTCAGAGACAGTCTCCTCTTGGACTGCAGAATCAGTTTCCTGTGAAACTTGATCCTCAACCTGGGGCAAGTGGGAAGGCACAGCCTTAACCCTCTTGCTCCTTCTCTTGGGTTGTGGTTGGTCTAATGTTTCAAGATCCACCACTGGTTCAGGAAGGCACTTCTTAGCCTGGGACCTTGTCACTGCAAGGAAATGAGCTGAAATCCCTAGCATTTCTGCATGAGTCCTGTACTTCACTTCTGACCAAACTGAGCTTTCAAGATCATTGCCTAACAGACAGTCTACTGGGAGGTCTGCACTCAAAACAACTTTCTTTAGGCCATTTACCCCTCCCCAGGAGAAGTTCACAACAGCCACACTATGTGAAGTAGTGGAGTTGCTTGCATTGGTCACTAGGTAACTTTCACCTAGTACAATCTGACCAGGGTCCACAAAGTCAGGTGTCACCATAGTGACACTGGCACAAGTGTCCCTGTAGGCCTGAGCCAGTTTCTCATTGATTAAGGGAGTCTGCCTATATTTGCCCAGGTTACTGGGGCTCACTGCAGTGGTCAAAGATAAGTCCACATCATATAGGAGAACTGCCTGTGTGGGGATTCTGACTAGGCCAGATTCCACCTCAGTACCCAAGGTTAACCCTACTAACCCCTTAGGTTGTGCACTACCACTGCTGACTGTACTAGGGGGTGCAGGTGCTTTAGGAGCTGCAGTGGTAGGAACTGGATTTTTCTTAGTGCATTCACTGCCCCAGTGTGAAACTGATTTGCAGGTATTACACCAAAGTTTCTTTGGGCCATCATTCTTCTTTTTCTTTTTTTCATTTTGGGAACCACCCTCCTTATTACTAGTTTGGGGGCCTGAAGACTTCTGGTCCTTTTCTTTATCTTTCTGATTCCCACCCTTCTGGTCTGTTTTCTTCTGGCCACCATGGTTCTGGGGTTTCTGCTTAATCCTTGTTCTGACCCATTTGTTCGCCTTCTTTCCCAATTCTTGGGGAGAGGTCAGATCAGAGTCAATAAGGTATTGATGCAGCAGCTGGTTCTGACAGTTATTAAGGATCTGCTCTCTTATTATAAGATTGTACAATCCTGTATAGTCTGAGACTTTACTTCCCTGCAGCCAACCCTCCAGAGCCTTAGTGGCACAATCTACAAAATCAGTCCAGTCCTGAGTCTGTGCTTTTTGGGTGTCTCTGAACAACAACCTGTATTGCTCAGTGGTTAGGCCAAACCCTTCAATAAGAGCACTCTTCAGGACAGAGTAGTTTTTGGCATCCTCAGGTCTAACAGTGGGGAGCCTATCCCTCCCTTTCTCAGAAAAGGAGTACCATAGAATTGATGCCCACTGATCCTCAGGGGCCTGCTGTACCATGCAGGCCCTCTCAAGAGTAGTCATCCATTTGTGGATGTCATCCCCTTCCTTGTAGGGGGGCACAATTTTTGTCAGGTTTCTATTATCATAGACCCTGTCTTTCTCTTTAGGAACTTTGCTGCCACCACTGGCATCTAAGCCACACAATTTTCTTTCTCTTGCTAAGGCAAGTTTAGCTTGAGCCAAGGCTATCTCTTCCCTCTCTACTTGGAGTTGGACAGCCCTCATCCTGGCCCTATGCTCTTTCCTCTGGGGGGAAGTCATTCCCCTTTGAGATTCTCTTGAGACACTAGAAAAATGATGAAGATCTCCTCCTTCTATTGCCTGGGAGAATTAAGTTATGGGATCTGGGGAGGTGCTGGCCCTCTCCACTCCCATGTAGGTCCAAGTTGGCCTGGTTAAGCCTGCCAACCTGTTCCTGGGTCACCCTCTGATCCTGATTCTCAGGCTCCTCTACATCTGAGCCTTCTTCTTCCTCTTCCTCTTCCTCCTCCTCTTCTTCTGGAAGAATCTCATTCTTAGGGGAATTCTGTCCCTCTCCTGACTCTAAGGGAGCCTGACTCACCTTATCTAAGTCATCCTTTTCCAGGATAGCAATCAGGGAAGGAATGGTAGGGCCTCTGCCCTTTTTTAGCCCCCTTGCTGTGCACAAGGCACCCAAGGCTTTGTGGCTAAGGTTGTCATATCTGGAAGTTGCCTTGATGGGGTCAACTATCACAGGGGTAGAACCTGAGGCTCCTCCTGTGTCAGACATGGCTGCTAGTGAGGTGTAAGTGGTGCACTTACCGACACTAAGTGCTTTCCTACTGTACCTTGCTAGTGAGTTGTAGTCAGGGTGTGCTAATCCCTTTTATCTACAACTACTAAGTTCAGTAGAACTTAATATGCTAAGCTTTTGATTTATATGTACCTAAGGTACTTGATGTGATCTTTCAATTTGATAAAAAGATTGCAATGGTAAAACAACAGCGAGCTCAAATCCGCACCACTGCGCACCAATGTGAGAAGTTGGCCTGATATGTGGTGTTTCCAATTCTGGAACCACCTTGTATCAGTCCAAACAATCCCTTATGGTGTCTGGTTGTAAGTCAACCTTGTTAGACAAGCTATCCTAGGGGTAGCATGGACTAAGCAGCCTTAAAGGCTTAACTTAAGAGGTTGTGTTAAGCGAGCTGTTTTACCACATACAATCCTGTAATATCAACTGAAAGGACACCACACAAGTATATATTATAAAAATATATGTGTTTATTTCTAAATTAATCCCCAGTACTCTTTATGAGCAAAGGGGCACAAGCGTTAAATCAAAAGCACAGTATAACATATAAAGTTGCACAATTATGGATGAGGGCGGGTGGCCACTCAAACCATATATTAAAAAAGTGGTATAAGAGATACCAATCAAACAGTGGTTAGGCCTAGGGCCTAGAGAATTGCTGGGAGCAGTCAGGACTAGCAATGCTGAAGTCGGGAGAAGCCCGCGGGATTCGGGTGCAGCACGTAAAGTGCGGCTTGCACCAATGCAATGTCAATGGTGCGTAAAAGTTACACAAAGTTAGTTTAAAGATACTTCCGCTGAACCTAGAGGAACAAAACTTAAGACACAGACCCTAGAGGTGTGTACCAGTGTTGAGACACCGGCGTTGCAATGTTACCTCACCCACAGGAAGTGGGTGCACAGGGTCGAAGTGGCGTCGGGTTTTGACACGCAGGTTCTTGGTGCTTGGAGCTGGAGAAGCTGCAGGCGATGGGAAGCAGAAGTGTCCGGTGTCCGGTGTGATCCAAGGGTGGATCGAAGTCGAGATGAATCTGAAAGCAGAGGGGACAGAGTCTGGGTCACTCAGCAGTGACCAGGGTGGAACCAGGAAGGAACCAGGCAATGTCGGGCGCAATCAGATGGTTGTCGAGAGGCTTCTCTCCGCTGTCACGTGGGCTCTGGGGCATCTGTGATGTCCAGGAGCAGGTCACGATCTGTCCCATGCAGGCTCTCACCGTCAGCACCGTCGGCTTCAAGATTGCAGCAAACAGCACTTGGCAAAAGCAATCCACGCAGAACCGGGAGATTGCTTCTCACTCAGACCAGGAGGGTCAGAATGGGGGCTCCTTTTCACAGGAGCTGGTGCAGATCTGGAGCAACCAGAAAAGCAAGTCGTTTTCAAGTTTTCGTCGGCACAGGGGCCACAAGCCAGCTGGCAAGTGACCGGGCCAACGCGTCTAGCCAACACAAGCAGAAGGGCCCCACGCAGCACTCGTCGAGTGTGGAGGGGGAAGCTTTGGTGCAAGTGTAGCTCAGGGTTGGGGCTTCTCAAACCCCGGTGTACAGCTTCGAGGGTTACTCGTGGGCTGCACGGTCAGCGTCTCGTGGCCTTTTCAAGATGGCGTGCCCCACGCTTCCGGTCGCCTCCACGGGTCTCAGGCAAGCTTGATCTCGTCGATCTCTGTCGCTCGAGTTCGGGCGGGAACTGCAACAAAGCAAGGGTCGAGGTGCTGGTTGGTACCTGTTTGCACAGTGTGGTCACTCCTTGACCACAAGGGAGATTCTTCAGTCTTCTACGTTGAGTAGGATGTCGAAGGGTCCAGAATTCGTTTCTTATGTTTCTTCAGGATGATCTGAGTTGCATTGGCACTGCTCCCACTCTTATTCGAATCTGGTGGGCTGGACATCCTGCTAGGTCCCCTCCTATGGGTGGGACCCAGGAAGGGGGTAGTTACACCCCTTTCCTTTGATCCAGGCCGCGCTGGGACTGGGGCTGGTGTGCCCCAGAACCGGTTTGGCCCGATTATGCAGGGGGCAGCCTTGTGCTCCCCAGGCAGTGTCTGGTTTCTTTGAAACCTCCCTGCTACAATCCACTATCTCCTGTCTGGGGTGGTTTGACACCGCCCTGCAACAGGAAACCCTTTGTCCAGGCCACCATTTGCTGAGTTTCGGTCAGCAGCAGGAGGCCAGACCCGTGTCTGTGGCAGAGGCATCCATTTTGTGGATCTGAGGCTCATTTTAAATCAACCGCGTTTCAGTAAAGCAACATGTCTTCTCCCTCTAGAAGGGTGGAATGCTACCCCCGTCGCCAGAACTGGCGAGGGGGTAGTATTCCAATTCGTATGACACCTTACACAACATGTTTTGATAAAGCCAAACCAAAGTTGCTATATAACCGCGAGGATTATAAGGCACTTAAGAGTATATGGTATGGCATTATCCCGGATCAGCTTAGGGAGTTGTTCCCGACAGCTGCAGACAGGCTCAGCTCATGCTAGAGCTCCATCTAACATAAAACCACGCACTCTGCCTCCAGGATTGATAAGGCCTTCCATAGGAGTGACTCACAGGTTTATATGTGTCCAGATATAGGTTTAGATATAGGTATACTATATCTAAGCAAGGGGTGATTACACCCACTTGCCCAAGCTGAGTGATCAGTCAGTTGTGTCAATTTAAGAACCAGCCAGGGGTGGCAAAAGTTATGCTTCAGCCCCTGGTAGGCCTTGGTGGCACCTATGCCCTGAGCACCTATAGTGCATGGTACAGGGGCTGACAAGGAGTCCATTTCCAATTGTGGTATGTACCTATAGCACATGTTTTACAAATTTAGAGAGAGAACAGCAGGCTGGGGGTCTGATTAGCAGGCCCACAGCCTCAGTAAGTCGAAAACCAGTGAAGCAAAAAGCAAAAATTGGGGTGACCATAGGATAGCAGACCCTACTCTCCTACAGTTTCCCTCCACCCTATTCCTTGTACTGGCCCTTCTTTGGTCGTGAACTGACTTTGGTATTCGACTTAGCTGTAGTTTTTGTACCCTTTACCACTATAGTCTGGTATAAGGCTTTGGTGACTAATACTCTGCTCTTTGGACTTGGCTTCAGGTTTCCCCTTTTTAGGTCGAGCCTAGCGCAGCGCTGGAGCGCTCCTCTGCAAGACTTCTTGCATCCACTTTGTGTGAGTCTGAGTCTTCCCATGCATTGGATTGGCTTTTGCGTGTGTCTTTTTAGAATCAAAGCCTGCAAATGGCTAAAGGTGGATGCACATCCCACCTCTTCTGAAAGGTTCACTCCCACGGCGTATTGCCGCGGGATCAAGCAGTGGCGCACAGGGCGGCAGCTGCAGTGCCTCCTTGTCTCTGTGTGCCCGCCTCCACCATTCCAATTTGTGTCCCAGTGCCATCTTTGCCCGCCTACACCACTGCCCCTTGTCTCCCTGTGCCCGCACCCATCACTCCTCTTTGTGGCCCTGTGCCGTTTTGCTCGACAAGACTTACAGTGACATGCCTTGATGTGACCTGCGGCTGGCTAATAAGAGTTGTGCAGTCTATTGCATAGTCAATACATTGTCCTTCGGCTAGTGGCTGTCATACGTTGTCTTGCCTCTCTGTATTAACTGCTACTGTTGCCAGGGGTACTGTTGCTAGTATATTGGCGTCTCTAGTTTTTTTAAGAAGTTTCTTGTGATGGTGAAAGTTCGACAGAAGATCGTGTATTCTGAAATTCTAAACCTGGCCACGATTAGTGTTCCCATATGCATATCAGTCAATTTCTAAGGAACGTTTGAATGTGTTCACACCCCTTGGTGACTTTTTTATTTTGCAAGAAAGGAGAACTCTCCGGAGAGTTAGACATAGTACTCATTTGGAGCCCCGTCCCTCTGATCGTGCTCCAAACAAACTTTAAAGATCTTTCACCTTCTGCAGATATGACTTAATTGTGACTTCTAGCAATACATATCCTGATGCTACTTCCAGGTGTAATTCACTATGAGATTTCAACTCTGTAGCTGTAATAGCCAGCTAGGTCCACGGGCCCACTCATTCCTGCAAGTAGACAAGCATTTGCAATGCAATTGGTCTTGCAATTGCGAGATTTTGAGCTGTTGGCATTGTAAATGACAATGCCTTTTATTTATGTGTTTAAAAAAACCTGCAATAATAAAAGGCATTGTCATTTATAATACCAATAGGTCAAAGTTTATAAAATGCGAGACCTATTTCATTGCAAATGCTTGTTGGTTTGGCGACTACGATTCTACCTTCTGTTTGAGAGGTGTGCATGTCATCTTGGGTTCTCAAACAAGTTTCCAGGTTTTCCTGGTGCCTATTTACAGCGAGGCCTTCTCTCAAACAGGGTAATCTGCATCAAACCTTTGCTTTAATACTATCCATTACAGATCTCTTCTTTTGTTATCCAGTACTCACTGTCTTCAGTTTCCGTAGTATGCCTCTAAAACGGTATGCCATCCTGTACTTCAGAGAGTCCATTCCACGTTTTCAAACAACCATGATGCTGGAAACGAGTCTCTCTCTCTCTCTCTCTCTAATCCCTCACCCCATCTTGCCCATTCTGGAATAGGTTCTTCCTACTCTCCTGAAGTGTGATACAGGAAGTAGGACCACCTTTAATGGGAGAAAGTTGTATTGACCTAGCTGTCCTTCAAGCAACAGGCCAAGGGTCATAACAAGTGTGTGCCATTGTGGGATCAGAATATTGCTCTTTCATACCAAATGTCTCATTGAATATACACAATTAAATTATGCTTCGCCATAACATAGCTTTGAGCGCTGCCATTTTGTTCCTGGTGTTAATCGTGGTATCAAACAGCACAGCTTCTCATGTGTACAGCTTCACTCTGTGACACATTTTCAAGTTTCTTGCTCGGCTTTAAAAGTTTACATTTTTGTATCTTTTCTAAGGTAGAATGTGCACCATCTCATGTTCTGTCTCTGCACTTAGTGAAACTATCTTTGTTTCAGGTTTGACCCTGTGATTTCCATAGAAGCTCTGTGTATGAAATCCTATATGTTCATCTTGTACATTTGACTTGTATATTTGAGTTTATGCTATGATTCACTAATTTTTAATTTGTGAATAAACATTTTCAGATTTCGTAAAGGCTAATGATCAGTTGTCTTTGCAAATATGACATCTTCAGCATGTGAAACCTTAATTGCATGCGAGATAACTGCAGCTGGTATATAAACGTTACCTAACCTTAGTAGCTAGCAAGATATTTTAGAGATTAAGGCGATTTTCCTTCCTGCATGTCCACGAGAAAGAAATGCTGCACCAGGAAAGAATTAGATAAAATCCTACGCCATAATTAACTAATGATAAAGTTATCATGCTCACACTGATGTTATATTCTTTATATAGCATATATCGTATGTTTAACTGTTCTCTCTTGAATCTACCATTAATTCTTTTCCCAATCCAAGCTGGCCGAACAATATCTTCAATTATGTCACATCCTATTTAGTACTATAAAAAGATCATCCATTTTGTGTCCAGTTGGGTCGCAATTTATTGAGCTAGATTACTTGCTCATTGGACTCCAGTCTCCATGGATTATCTGCCTTCTCCAGTTCCTGGTTAATGTTTTGCTCTTCGTCTTGCTATCTGGCCTGATCCGCTGGAACGTTTTTCTTGCCTCCAGTTTCCCCGCGTTCCTTTTGGATATATTTTCTGGAGCAAAATCAGATTCCCGGTTTCAACCTGGCGTTGCCTCTAGAGATAGTAGGCTGTTCCATCCCACGAGGAAAACTCTCCAAAGCGTTGCCAAGAAGACCAGCCCTTGACATCTCCAGGGGAAAGTCCTGTCCAAAATGTGGAATTACCGGGGTAATCAGACCCTGAATTACCAATTTCCTCTGTAATGCCTCATTTCTTGGTGGACCCTCAAGGGCCAGGCCGTAAAGGGCTGGATTTTCTCCACCTCTGCATTTAACAGGCATATTATAACGAGGGCACAAGGATTCCGGAGCTAAGCAGCTCACTCGCCATTTTACAGCCCACCTTCCCAAATATGCTCTATGCACATGTTTCCTATATACTGCATATGTAGCCAGCATTACCTTCTGAAAAACTATTATTTTATGCAATGGAATTGTTTTCTAAAAATGTTGGCAGGGTAGGTTTGACCCCTAGGGCTCCACTGTATTAAGGGGATTGCTTTTAATTACAAATCAATTTTACTAGATCTAAACGTTTGCCCTATATATATTCTAGATGTATTCTAAAAACACAGAGAGGCATATTACCAAGGGGGGCGATAGGCAATTATCGCCGGTTTAGCTGCCGTTTTCGGCCGCTAAGCGGCGATAATTCTATTGCTTCATTAGCAAGCTGTCGCTAACTGATGTTAGCGACAGCTTTTATGCGATAGCGAGCGGTTTGGGGCCCGCTTTGCATATCAGCAATATTTATCGCTAATGACATGCAAAGTGGGTGTACCCAACCTGTTAGCGACTGAAAGCAGTCGCTAACGTCACTATCGCCTATTAGCAAGGCGGGGGTAGCGATGGAAATATTCTTGCTATCGCCAAAAACTAACACCTGCTCAGACCAGTTCTTAGCCATGTTATCCAATGGGAGGTGGATAACATGGCGAAGAGCATTTTGTCGCTAATGCGTGAATATCGCTGTATTCTCAGCGATATTCACGCCATCGCCGGAAAAATTATCGCTTTGGAGATAAACGTTGCTAATAGCAAGTTATCTCAGCGATAATTTCCGGCGATGCTTAGCGATAAAAAAATCGGTGCAAAGCCTAGTTAGCGATAAATATCGCTACTCGTTGGTAATATGCCCCCTATTGTGTACGCAAATAATACGTATTTATTAAATAACCGACCTATGGAGTATATGAAATTAGTGTAGAATCGTAAACAATGGCTCCACTCCTTGTCACCCATAGAGTAAATCTTCCTTCCCATCAATACATTTGAAAATGTTTCCCTCCCACGGGGCCTGTTTGAGAAAAGTTGCTTATGTGAGATTAAATATGGGTTGCACAGATGTCAAAGCCGCTTGGAAAATCAAGGATGAATTCCGGCTCAGGTTGCCGGAGACGGCTGACTCAGGTTCTGCGAGGATAGTTGATAGCTTGGCAAATGCCCAAGTGGCCCTGGAGTGAGAAGCTGCCACCTACCTGCCTGTCGGTAGGTGGCAGCAGAAGCAGAGGAAAGCACTGCAAGATGGGTAAGAGTAACAGCAGAAGGGGCCTCGAGCCAAGGCAGGCCAGGCCGCATGCCTATTTTAATGGGTGTAACAGGCACTCCTGCACGGTGCACGTAGGCAGATAAGGAAGGCCATGGGAACGCTGCTTGTTTTACAAGTTTGAAAACAGTAAGCTTCTGTAGGGGATTTCACGACGTCAGAATTTGCCAGCACAAGAGTTCCTGCACTTTGATGCAGTTGTTGCAAGCACATTGTTGTGTTCATTTTTACTTTCCAAAATTGCCCTGATTCCAGAACTAGCCTGCAATGACAAAATTATGTACCTGATATTGTAATTCAACTGGGCTGCATCCTCTTGCAATGTGCTCTCTATAAATGTAATGTAAATATCGTGTTTTTCACCACAGACGTTGTACTCATCTTGCCACATAATTCAAATAATGCGCAACTAATTAAAACGACTCCTAATTCACGTTTTTCCTAATCATAATAGTCGCATCACCTTGGTCCTACACATAGAAACAGTATATGTAAAATTTGGCAGTGACAATACTATCAGCATGTCCCGCACAACTGAAATGCATCCATAGCTAAAAATATGAAATGATAGTTTGCCAAGTGTTTGTATGCTGAGATCACCACTGTGCTATGCAAACAAGAATTCCAAAGCAGGAAGTGGGCAGAGACTGTCTAGCCTCCAACCTGAGAGCTGCTGACCTTGCTCACAATAATATGAATATAAATTGGTTTGGATAAAATGGATTTAATATTTAGGTATGCAAAGAGATTTCTCCATTGACACCCCAGGTGTGAAGAGAGTCTGATAAGCCCAGCTGCTTGATTTGACATTGTCGAGGTTTTCAGTTATGTGCGTGCCCTTGAATGGGGTGAAATGATAATCTCAAGTGTCAACAAGTTATGCAAGTGCATTTTGACCAATACCACACTGGGAACTCGGTATCTGAGAGTAGCACAAAGAAGCATGCTGTGTGTAAACATAGGCGTTTTCGGAGTATGTAAAGGAGTTCTCCTTTAGTACTCTTTTACGTAGTCTTGCACACTCTCGAGAGCTGTCCACAAAACATCTAAAATTGGAATATTCAGAGAATATTCATATGCAATTAATACAAACAGAAAGGACTGTGCTCTCTTTGCACGTTTACTAAAATGGGAGTGGACGTTTCTGGGTGATTCACAAGGGGTTGGAAGAGTATGTGAAAGTACTAGTTCTGTACTCCATTGCTTTTGTGATTTGGCCCCATAGCTCGAACAGTCAATGACTCGAGTCCTAGTTCCACTGCACAGATTACTGTCAGTCGGGGATTACCTGTCAGTGCAGACCTCCACTCTATGGTAAACAGACTGATTCTCCCTACAGCTCCAGGACTTTTAGGTATTGGCACACGAGTCAGCAAACAAGGTCTTGCAGGAATTTAAATATGAAATGTGTAGGCGGTAATTCTATGGCAGGACCGGAGGCTTCAGATTATGCCTTACTTTCTTCACTTTATTTCTCACAGCAGCAAGAAAAACATGTAAAAAACTACTTTTCCCATGAACACCAGGGAAAAAACAGGAAACTGAATAGTAAGTCCTTCGTTAGTCTCTATGCACCGGCAGCAACCATCATGCCTTGCACCCACTTCCGCAATCATGCTTAATACTCATAGACTACATATAAACATTACAAGATTACAAAATCTGGTGACAGTTCCACGGGTCAAACGCTCTCGGGCTGGAGGTCGGTCTTTCCGTTACCTCGCGGACAAACTCTGAAACTCACTACCAGCTCAGATCCGTGCCCTTGAGGACTTGTACGCTTTTAGGAGGGCTATCAAAACATTCCTTTTTCCTCCTGGCTAACTATAGTTTCCTGAACTCTCCCTCTTTGATTTGTTCTGTTGTGTACTGGTACTTTCTTCTGCCAGCTGAAGCGCCGGGACGCCCCTTCGCTGGGGCAGCTGCGCGCTATAAAAGTCATAACAACATAACATAACAAGCTCAAAACTCTGTGTTTTTGACTTTTATACTTTATTTGTAAACTACACATATAACATATCATTGCAGAAGAAGAAAATATTTGGAGTGACTACCTATATATTTTTTGCCCATAGACCTGATACTGAGGCATCCATTAAACTATTGCTTCAAATATATGACAATTAGACACCCTTGAAAATCTGATTTTTGAATCCCAATCTATGTCATGTGATACATTTTCTCATTGGTACTGCATATGACAACGCCACGTGTGGATAGAAACCCACAATCTAGATAAACTTTCTTGCACTTCTCTTTGACTTCAAAAGGACAAAATTGCACCATATTAGGACCTCTATTCCAGGAGTCATGGCTATTAGATGGGTCTCCTGTGCAAGTCTACACTTGTACTTATTGATCACACTGGACCTGAAGGTAGCTAGCAAAGATGATTTCAACCAAAGTGGAATTTGTGCAAGCAAAATTTAATGGTAAATTGTGCTTTTGTTAATACTGAGAGCTAATTTCTCTCAGGTACCTCAAGACAACATCTCCAATTGGATCACTATTCACTGACATGTTCCTCCAAGCAACTCACAAACAAATAGCGAATACCTGGGAACACTATCCTGTTTTTGGATTTGAATAATGCTGATTTCCAAGTATATAGTATTAGAAATCCGGTTGGGTACTGGGAGTTGACCAGTCAATCAGAAGGCTCTTTTTTTCCGTCTACAACTGATATTATAGGCATTCCATAACTCCATGCTCCCAGGCAACCCCTCCACTGTGGTTCTGCTGAATAGTCTCACAAAGTCCCTCTGCCAATATGGATCTTGGCTAGGCTCTTTTCATCCACACAGTGTACACAGCTAAAGCTGGAGCCATAACTCACTAGGAGTTTTTGTAAAACTATATCCTCAGCCATGCAGCACTCCTCTGCCTGTCTCCCCACAGGTGACCTGCAGCGCTCTGTTTTCCTTTCTATCTTTGAAGGCTGAGCTGAAGGCAAGTGACCATTCTTTTGGAGAATGGCAGATTTTTATTCTGGGAAAGCTGATAGTCTTCCCACAAAGGTATAAGTAAAAGGGCTTATGCTACAGACCTATAATCTCAATACCATCATCGCAGGTCATTGCCTGGATTGAGAGAATAGTAGCTGATCTCCCTCAGAAAAGGGTTGCACTTTTAGCATCCACTGATATCAGGGCATAGCTCTGACAAAAGTCAAAAATCACCTCCAGTGGATGGGCTTGCAGAATTGTCCAGGTCACTGGTGGAAACAAGCATTTGAATTGCAATAGGTTTCGCATTTTCGAGAGTTTGATCCATTGGCATTGTAAATGTATTTGAGCTTATAAATGTATTTGAGCTTATATAGCGCACAGCTACCCGCAGTGGGTTTCCCGGCGCTTGCTTAGGGAACCCGTCCTGGTATTCCCCTGTGAGATAACCCTGGCAGGGTATCCACAAGGTGAAAGCCAGGCATCCCGCCGCGAGGGGCCGTTGTGGAGATTAAGCAAGCTATTGCCCAGAGTCGCAGAGTGTGAACCCGTGAGTCGAGAAGGTACCGGAGCGAGAATTATCGAGTCCGTGGAATTTTTTAGCCCAAGACCCGCCGAGGCGGGGAATTGAACCCTGGTCCAGGGCCGATCTCAGCTTCCGGGTCTGCCGCCTCTAACCCCTGAGCCACACTTCTCCACTGTCAATGCCTTTTATTTATGTGTTATTTTTAAAACAGATAAATAAAAGGCATTGTCATTTACAATGCCAATAGCTTAAACTCTCTCAAATGCGAGACCTATTGCATTGCAAATGCGTGCTATACTTCTTTTTAAAAAAAGCATAGGAGATAGTGTGATAAAGCTCTTTGAGAAAATACTGCTCAGAAGCTGTAATTACAGCCTACCGACCAACAACACATGTAACAGGGGGTGTCGCCATGGGAGGTTACAAAATGAAACAAGGTGGTACTAAGGAGGGACTACTAAGCCTTTTGACCAATGAACAGCCACATTTACAGTGGAAATGACACAAGTCAATAAAAAATATGGGCAGAGAGTGGGCGGAGCTTCAAAACCCTTCCTCAATATAAAATGCCTCGTAGAGCATGGCAGGCTCAACCTAAAAAGACAGGGCACGCCCAAAAACATGTTGGAGCCGGGACAGAACAGCATTTCCAAGCCGTGCAGAACACTTTCGAACCCACGAGGTAGCCTTAGAGTGAAGCACAGTTTCTGAAACGAGACACATTGATTCCTCCTTGGTGCTCACAGCAGTAAAACAAATATCATCAGGGGCGGCCTTAGGCATGTGCAAGCTGTGCACCTGCACAGGGCCACCAAACCCCAGGGGCCACCACACCAATATATATCCTTAATATAACAATCCTCTGAGGATGGATACATATATGTGCAGCGGCCCCTGGCAGGGATTTGGTGGCCTCCGGCTCTGTTCCACTTCCAAACCCCCCTGGTTCACTGGCCTCCACGCTCCGCCCCACCCGGAACCCCTCTTCCGGGGCCCCCTGACCTACGCTCCCTGCCCAGGGCCTCCATGAGCCTAGAGCCGCCCCTGATATCATACTCTGATAATTTGACCACTCCTAAATGTGGGCTACTGATGATTGGCACACTTATATTCTCATATTGCCGTGAGATGTGATGGTTCCATTGATCAGTATGCCAATGATACTCCGAAATCTCGAAAAGCGTCATTGATACCTGATGTATACAAAGTTGATAGTGTAACAAAGTTACCTCAATGTGAGTGAGGCTATGATGGTTGCAGCAACTCTGAAGTTTATCCGTTCAATCAATTAATGAGCTTCTATTTATTCCTGCTGATTGGTCAGGATCAACTATCCTAACTTTGTTTCCCATTTTAAGCACCGGTGGGACATACCCTAATGATGGTTGACAGACCTTGCTCCTTGGGATTATTGCTTGACTCCTAGGGTTTCATGCATACACATATTGTGAAGTTTGAACTTTCTGTGCAGGCCCCTTAGTATGGTCTGTTATTTTAAAATGTAATTCAGCATTTCCTTTTCCTCTGCATGTTTAAGGCTTGTGTAAGGAAAGGCCTCTTTTTGTATGTTTACCCCCACAATATTGGACTGATGCTGCTGATTTTCCTACTGTGAGAGTGCATTGAGGTCTGCTTATCAGACCTCAGTGCCTGTGTTCTAACCCATTACAAATTATATGTTGAATTGGCTATCCCCAATTGGCAGAGACTCACTTACTTATAGGTCCCTAGTATATGGTCCCCAGGGCATGTAAGACAGAGTGTCCACCCAGGGCTGCATCCCTGGTTGTGCCACAATGTCAATTGGCTCCCAGACTGCCACTGCCAACTGGAAGAGTAGTTTTAAAATGCTAGTTTGCCTTTGCCATTTAAACCAATGGCAAAGCCCCCACTTCCCTTCACAATATATAGAAGTCTCCCCTAAGGAAGGCCTACAGAGCCTCAAGTAAGGGAGCTGTACATTATTAAGTGGGACACATTTTTTTTATATTTCCTAAAGCAAAGCTCTGAAATTGTCATTTTGCTGTGGACGAGTTAGTAGCTCTATTGCCTAACACATAGTTACTGGTTGACCACTCAGCCTGGCTAACACCTGAATCGGACTACTAAGATGGGTACTTCAAGGTATCAAATTAATCATGTCATTAAACCAGACTTGATACCCATGTCAAATGTTATGTCAATTTTATGGAAACACGACTTTTAGAAAGTTGCCACTCTGTGATCCAGTTTGTCCAGTGGCCTCACACGGTCACTGGCCACCAGACAACTTTCTGTCCTCCTGATGAGTTGTATGAATGACTCCAAGGCTCAGGAACAACCGCTGCTTGGTACAGGGAAAGGTGTTTTCTCCCCCTTGCAGGAAACCACTCAAGGATTTGGCCCAAAAAACGAGCTTTAAAGATGAAACGCCTTTGGTGGGCAACTGGCAATCACACACCTGAATGTTTGGCTCTTTGTTCAGGAAGACATGCTGGTGGCAGGAACAGAGAGGGGAGACCAGTGCACAAACCGTTTTTCCTGTGGGTGTGTAGCCCACAGGTAATCAGACCTCTAGAGTGGACTACCAAGCTCCTAACATCCAATCCAAGGAAGTGGTCAGACATCTTGAGAGTGGGCAGAATAGTGCACTCTGGTAATGCTAGAAGCCACCCATAGCCGAAAGTCATTACAGGGTAGGAGGGATTCTGGTTACCCATTGGCTAGTGACCACATCATCCTCCCAGTGCACTTTCTGGGCATAAATATGGTACCCCTTGCACCCTGAACCTCAGATTATGATGGAACCAGTGAAGAACCATAGAAAGACCCCCCTACTGACCGCTGGACTTGGCAAAGAGAGGGTGCACTGTTGGCTGGACTGCACCTGGCGCACGTTGGGCTAGCAAAGAGAGGACTGTGTGTGTGGCTCCTGACTTGAGGACAAGTCACCCTGAAGCCCTAGACCAAAGAAGTGACTCCAAGGGTCAGTTGGCTGACCCCCTGGAACCAGCATTAGGGCCATCAAAGCTGAAGTAGCCCAACTCGGCAAGCCAGTAGCCACTTCTGGAGAATCACTGCTGACCACCACTGAGTGCCCCAAGAGACTAATCGTCAATGGCTAAAAGTTGCACTGTGCGTGCTGGACCCACGAGTATCACCTGAGTCTAGATTGGTTGCCGAAGAGGAACACCAGCTTCCACCAGAGGCTACCGCTGAGACCGTTGTGAACAGAGCATGGTAGCCCAGCTTCAGATGGCCTTGACCAAGGAATAACTGCAAGGGCATCTCCATCGACCACACAGCACCTAGAGCACTCTTGAGCATTTTTCATTTCCTGCATCTGGAGCAACAGGACCACTCCATTGAAGTCTATGGTGGTCCTGTTGTAAAGTTCAGAACTGGATGGAAAATACTCTGTTGGCTAGGAAACTGTCCAAATACTCATTAGACACCCCTGTCCTTCTCCCTGTTGGATTTGGTATCCCCAGTCAGACCGAAGTAACCAAACACAACCCTTACAAACTTTTCAAACCTTTACAAACTTAATGATTACCAATGCTTGTTTGCCGTTGAACTGAAATTTACATTTTCTTTAAATATCTATATCTCCGGAAACCTTCCGGTGTATTTTATTTGCATTGGACTCTAAAAATTCATAAAAATGTGTTCTGTTTATATAAATCGATGTCAGATTTCCTACATATTGTGTGACTTTCTTATTCCGTTGTTTGGTGCAGTTAAATGCTTTACACTGGTTCTTTGGTTTAAGCCTTACTGCTCGAAGCCACAGCAATCCAGGGGTGAGCTAGAGGTTTTGCACACTGGACTGGACCCAAGACAGTTTTTGCAAGTGTAATACTGTATTGGGACGTTATCACTAACCCAAGGGACAGGAGGTTGCTCTTCCAGATTAGATCAGGTGCCATCCCATTGAGATCTCTGACTGGCAGGTGGGGCGGCCTATCAACTAAAATTTGTCCATCCTGTGGAGTGCATAATGAAACTATCGGACATTTTTTATTTGTATGTAAATCATACGTGGAACCCAGACGTATTTGGCTAACTCCTATGTGCAAAAATCTAGGAACGACAAGTAGTGCGGTAGCCTTAAGAATTTTTCGCACTATTTATTTATTTATTTTTAGCATTTGTTAAGCGCGAACAATTGCCCGCAGGCGTCTCGGCGCTGTACTACTGTATGCTCTCCTATAAGGTGTCATGGATAAGTGGGAATTTTTAAAGATTGAATAACCAGGTTTTCAGTTTTTTCCTAAATGATATCAAGTTTGGGCTAGATCGTATGGATTGCGGGACAGTGTTCCATAGTTTAGGGCCTACCACTAAGAAACGTCTGTCTCCCCAATTGACCAGCCTGGTCCGTGGCACAACCAGGTCATTTTGTTTTGCTGAACGCAGTGTCCGGGAGGGGGTATATGGGACAAGGTGGTCTTTCAAAAATTGCGGCGCTTGGTGGTGAAGTGACTTATAGACAATACACAGTGTCTTAAATTTAATTCTGTTCCTCACTGGGAGCCAGTGAAGACTTCTCAAGGTCTCAGCTACGGGCTTGAATTTAGGGGTGTTTGAGAGTAGTCTGGCTGCCGCATTTTGGATTCCCTGCAGTTTCTTGATGACCCTTGCTTGGGCACTGGCAAACAAGCCATTACAATAATCCAGTGCTGACAAAACAAGGGCGCTGACAAGTGTCTTGCCAACATTTTTAGGTAGAAAAGGGAGAATCTTCCTGACTAGGCGTAGTTTGTAGAATGCCGTGGCGGCCGTCTGATTGGCATGTGCCATAAAGTTTAGGTTGTCATCGAAGATGACTCCCAAATTCCGTACTTTTGTGGCAGGTTCAGGCACGGCTCCAAAAGATGACGGCCACCATACTGGGGACCAGCTGGGACTGAGACGGCCAAAAGTGACCACCTCAGTTTTATCGGAGTTAAGTTTCAGGCAGTTTGCGGCCATCCACTGTCCTATGGCCAGCATACCTGCTTTGAAACTCTCCGCTACTGTTTCTCCATCATTTCTGATACCCAGAATTAGCTGAGTATCATCTGCGTAGGAGGTAAGGTTCATCCCGTGCGCTTTGATGGTCTTTGCGAGGTCATCATTGCCTGTATTAATAGCCACTGCTAAATACCTGGGGTGGTCATGGTCCATTAGCAAAAACTTATAAGCAGACTATTGTAAATTACGTGCTATAAAAACATCTGTATTTTTAAGTTTTTCTTTTTTTTTACATTTTAACATTTTTAACTCATGATTCAATTGATGTATTTTTAAATGTCCATAGTTCTATTTTTAAGAAACACAAATCAAGTTTTTTAACGGATTTTTATGTATGTAAATGCTTTTATGTGTTTATCACGAATAAAGCAAACTTGACTTGACTTGGTAAGGTTGCACAACCATGCCATATAATGCACCTAAATCCTCAACGCTTAGGTCCACTCATTAGTACCTTCTCATATTTATGTCAGCAAGCCATGGGGACGCGTTTACACAAGTGTGATTTTCTTCCTTGAAGGCTGTTATACATTCTATGGAGAGTTTAATCACATGCATTGGTAAATAAAAACATAATGCATGTCCTCAGATCTGCATTGGCTGCTGCTGTAAACTGCTGTGTCTTACGCTTTGTAGTGTAGTTCCTATATTCCCAATAGGCTCTGCGCATTGGAATAGTATATACTATAGATGTGACGTAGGACTGAGGTCTACTAGGTCTCTATTGAATATACTAATTTAATAGTGAGTGCCAGCTAGCTCAGAGGTCACTAGAAACTTGCTCGAATGAACAAGAAGGGATTAGTTTCTGACAACAGCATAAACATGACAACTGTGTTTCCCAAGAATAAGAAATATATCTCTAGAGTGGCGGAAACAATAGACAGTTATTTCACTCAGTCAATCGTGCATGCTTCGTTTCACCAGAGGTGCAGAGAAATAAAGAGACGGGCGTTTTCAATAAAAAGTATTTATTGAACAGTCTTCTGTCTCATGCAGGAGAAATGAACTGCTACAATCGTAATACTGGTTGCAAAGTACAATGCGTACAATACAAAGAGTATTATAAAATAATACTGTAAAAGCATGATATGGTTTCTAAGCCATAAAATATAACATAGAATACATACATTAATAAATAATGACTAAAAGTACTCAACTGGTGCTTCTAAAATACGCCTACCCCGGTGTACCTAACTTAAGTCTAGTACGAGGGAAGAAGTAAGTGAGGTGTAGCTTAGGTTTAGTATTCTTTGCCAAGAATTCTTTAAGGGTCTAATCAGCTCCGTACCATGGTTTTAGAACGAAGGAGGTCTTGTATCTCACTCTCAGAACTCGATTTCCCGGCAACCCGCAAGGGTAGCCTGGAAACACTGGAGATGGATTTCTCGGCAGGAGAAAAGACAGCGTCTCTCTCAGTGCGTCAGCGGGAGGGTCAGCTTCCTTCTGCACTTGCTTCAGCGAGCTGTGTCGTGTAGGTAGATAGTCGAACTGCTCCAAACCACTGTGTGTTTGCCTGAGCAAGTGTGGGAATATTTATACCTTGAAGGTGGCGAGTTTGACGAAAGGTTGGACATAATAAAGTCATCAAAGACTCAGCTCTTTGAAAACTCCATGATTTTTTGGATAACCTAATATTCAAGCAAGGGGAAGTCCCCGACTGCTGAAGGCGGGTTTTTCCAAGAAATTGTTGTGGATTTTCTGAACTAGTGGAAGTAGCCATGCCGTATTTGGACTGCATGGGCTAAGCCTGAATATGGTTATGATTTCTATGCCTATATAAGGATAGGGTGATTTATACCTATATATGGGCATGAATCGAGAAAATTACACTAGGGTCCTAAATTCATATACAACACCCACTCCACTTTATTAAGTTCAACATTACTAAATTATAAGCAGTAAAACATATCTAAAGCATGTGTTTACAATCCCCCCAAAATACAAATTGAATTTGAAAAGGCTGTACACGAAATGAGCATAACTGTACGCATTTGAGAAAAGTGTTTACATATATGATATATAGCATGAAAGTATCAATGCTAGCCTAATAAATCACAAAATTACATTTATGAAATGGCTCTTAATTACAGAAAAAAATGTTTCGAGACCATCCCATAGCAGAATATACAAACTGTTTTGGTTTTTAGGACAAGGCCAAATATTGTCTCTAGGAAGTACTCAAAACAATTCTTGTTCTCTAAGAATAGTTCTACTTTAAGCAGATTACTCTGTGCCAAAAGAAAAAAGTTCTATTTTGGAAAAAGTTCAAATCGAATTAGTTGAAAAATAGAGGTCCCAAGTGAAAAGGTTTGTTTTGAAAAAGCGAAGGTCGAATTTCAGAGTTCATGGAACGCTGTTTGCAATATTCAAAAGTTATTCTCGGTGTCAGGAGAAAACATCAGATCGTCTAGGCTGGCAAAGAAACCGTCTACCTTAGTAGGCGAAAGTGGAACTACTTCAGTTAGTAGATCAAATGTGCACAGATGAGAAGCATCGCCATCAGCGTTAGTCGCATTAGCAATGTTCGCAGTAGATGGTACCTGTGTGCCTGTTGTTCCACGTATCTCACCTTCAGTTAAACTTGCCGGTGAGACCTCAATGAATGCCGTCATCAGGATTGGTAGCCATTGGGGGCAACACAATGCATGAGTCGTTACCGGACCTAGCAAGGCGTCAACATCAGATGGCAGTACTGATGGAAGTGTAAGACATATGTCCAACACGCATTCTTCTCGGCAAAGCAGGCATCGTAGAACAGGTAAGATGCAATCTTGCCAGATTGGTCTGAATGAAAGGAACCAAGTGGTATTCAGATCTCTTAAACGAGCCATGCCAAGAATCTGTGTAATTCGGTCACGGTACTGCATGGCTAGGAGAGCGTTTCCCATGGTAGTCTGGGTATCATTGGTGACTGGACTTGCCATATCGGAGCAGAAGGAATAAAAACAGAATTCCTGCTACGAGTCCCAAAATGAGAGGCAGGCCGCCGAACACAGAGTGCACGAAATTTGGAAAAATGCAGAGGACTGCTTCAAAGGGTGTTAACAGTCCCGAAAAAATCGTCTTAAATACATGCGCAATACCACTCGTATCAGACATGTTTAAGATACGACCTAACATTTCTGCAAAATGTACTGGGCAGTTTGTTCATAATAATGCATGTATCTCTGCAGAAGTCCTTGCAATTTGCAGATCATACGTTTCTCTAGTCGAGGTCAGTGGCACAGTTTTTTGCAAAAGAATGGCTTTCATTCTGCTTAAAGTATCAATTTGTATAGAAGAGATATTCAGTGAAGGCCATAACACCGACTCCCTGTCTGTCTTGCTTTTTGGAAACAATACTTGCATACAACAAGTGACCCTGGCTGACACACTAACTAGATAGGCTTTTCCTGGCAACATGCCGCAACAGCTGTGATCGTTCAACATTAAGTAGTAGCTACCATTGGATAGCTGCCTAAAAACTGGATCTATCACCCCTGCTGGTGAACCGTGCAGGTGGCAAGAAAGGTTATTTGAGGAACCCTTGCATGCTCCATGTAAATTAATACCTTGACATAAGAGTGTACCGCTTAGTGAGTTCTTACAATTTTCACCACTAAGAAATACATCCTTTCCCCCACTCCAACATTTGTGTGTGTATGGTAATTTCCAGGTTGACTTAATGTATTCTTTACCCAACCTTTCATACATGCCTGCTGGTATATGTCTTAAGCAATACTGGATCTGGAAAATCGTCACTGGTATCGAGATGGTGCCATGTATTATCCATTCAATGACGGGTTTCTCAGAAACAGTTAATGGCAATCTTTCCAGTTTTTCTATGCTCAGCACCGTATAGTCTGCTCCTCTTTGTGCCAACGAGATTTGTTTATCAGTAAGGTTAAATACAGAAAACAATGACGTGGTATTGATTAGACGCCATGGCACGTAGCCTGAACGGAGATTTTGTAACATCCAGCCTAACAGCATTATAAAACGCAATTGAGACTGACCATGTTGCAACATTAGCAAGTCCTGCTCTATTATGTCGATGGCAGAGGATACAATGCTGTCCATCGAAAATATTCTGGAGGACAGAGTCGTTAACCCATTGTACACTACAGAGAGAGCTTTCTCTAAAATAATATGATCAATTTCTCGTATTCTTTCTGCAGTTTCCATTTCCGTTATTTTCCATGCTTCATTGTAATTAGCATATATACCAGCGTATATAAAACGTTTTTGACGCAGTTTACGAGGTCCAAGTAAGAAGTCCCGTAAATCAACGCATTCTTTAAGTAAAGATAAGTGTTGTTTAATTACTGGAAGTTTGGATTTCTGTAGCCACTCAAGGCATAGTTTTCCTACACTGTAAGTTGTTACTATCCCTGGATCTTGTCTCTGGGAGTATCTTGGATCTGGTCTATTCACCGTGAACCCTTGTGTTTTGTTCAGGAACCTATCTTGACAGTTATTCGTGTCTGTGGGCCAGATCAACCATTTTTTCCAATCAGGATTAGTTCTGTTGTGTTGTAAAATCAGTTTTAAGTCTACCTCCTCATCTGTAGTGCTATTACTATTAGGTGTGGGCTTAGGTATGGACGATTTGTTTAAATCTTTTATCTTAGGCAAGCCAAGACAAGATGTTTGTTGAATAGTGTCATTTAAAACATTATTTGCTCTGGGATAATTCAGGCTCTGAATAACTCTTCTAAACCTTGCACCTGCCAGTGTTTTGTGCCCCAGACAGTTTTTGTCTCAATGTTGTCTTTCCAAAAGTTAAAACCTAATGTAGACAGCTGAGCATAAAAGTTTGCAGAATAAATTTGTTTAGTATTGGTCAACATGTTTTTCATTCCTGTCTTATTTACATTTTTGAAATAAAACATTTCTGGATTTGTGCCATTAAAACCCGAGAAGTATGGAAACTTTTCATAAAAGGTTTTAGAGCTGCCCTTTGGGGGCGTCGGACAATGTTCCCATTGATTGTAAGTAAAACATTTCTAGGGTTTGAAAATTTGTGCAAATAATGGTGACCATAATGATTAAAACAATACATTTGTTCATAATCTGTTGAACCTTCTAAGTATTCATGTTCTGTGAAATTAGCTGACAATTCTAAATCTGTCATCATGTTATTAACCGTTTCAAAGTCCCAATCATCAGAAAATGTGCTGGGTGAAACAAAGTCACTCAAAGAAAACTTAAACTGGTGTGGAATCTTCAACAGCTCCACTGGGCCATAAATGTCATAATCAGTTGTATCCCATGCTATACCACCAGGTATAGGAACGGCTGTGATGTTCACTGATGACAGGCCTCTTCGCTCACGATGAGATGATTTGTGAGGTTTCAGGAGCAAGTTGATGTTCTTACTTGCTGTGTCAATTGTACTGTGTTTTCCATCTATCATCTTTCCCAAACCTAAAACAAGAATGAGACAAAGTAGGAGAAAAAGTACACCTAACACAATCCAAAATTCAACCCATGGTGAAACCAGGTATGTTTTTTCAAGTTGATGAAAGAGTTCTGTTATTTTCCCTTTGAAAGTTTTATTTGCTGGTGTTATTTCCGGTTCACTGGGATCCTCAGAAATTGTATCAAAGTTGATGAAATAGCCAGAGGCAGTTCTGTCAATTATTGGGACTGCTTCGGGATTGTTTGGAATCGTTGGAGCTGCTTCTTGCTTTGTCATATTTGTATAGTCAGAGGCTATATCATTGTAGACAGGAGTTTCTTGACAAACTGTTATTTGGGTCTCAAGAGGCACAAGTTCCATGGATTTGTTGCATAGTCCTTCTTTCTTTACTGTAGGCTTATCAAAGGTGATGAGTCTTTCAGTTTGAATCTCTTGGATTGTAGCCAGATTTGGTCGTCTGCTACATCTTGGTAGTCCACTGGGCCTACAACTTATTATCGGCCACATGATGTGGTTTGACCAGGTCGATGGACACAACTCGGTTCTCCTTTTTACCAGCAAGGGGCGGTAGTACCACTGATCTTGTTCCGTGGATAGCTAAGACAGGTACTGCTTTTCTGTAAGAAGGCCCAAATTCCTTCTTCACCGCGATCTTTTCCCTTACTAGATCCCCAATATTAGGAATCCAGACAGGTCTTGCTGGGACAGATGGTTTCTCTTCAGTGGTTGTTGGCTTTTGCATTGTGTTGCTCAGGCTTCTTCTTGTTTCATTTAAGTCCTGCAAAACAGCCAAACGATCTTTGATATCAAAGGGTTTTTGTTCCACCACTGAAGTTTGACGATTGAGGTCTTCGATAATCATTCTAGTACCAAAGAGTAATTCATATCGAGTGATTCCACCCAGAGAATTTCTTGGCAGATTGTTAAGACTACGTTGGACACTTATAAGATGTTTGACCCACCCGTCAACCGAACCTAATACCCTAGCTGTTATAGATTGCTTTATGTCAAGTTTTTTTCTTTCCACTACCGCATTTCCCTCAAGATAGAATGGACTTGAGTACCGCAATACAACGCCCAAGCTAGCCATGGCTTCCTTGTAAGCTCGAGAGCTAAACGCAGGACCCTGGTCAGAATGTAGCGTTCCGATTGCGTATGTGCCGATAAAAACTCGCAAATCTTTTATAACAGTTCGGGCATCAGCCGAGCGCTGAGGCCACATCCAAATGAATCTTGTACAGGAATCCACTGCGACCATGATATATTTATAGTTGCCATCCCTTTGTAAGGGACCACAGTGGTCCAGGTAAACACACGCTAATGGTTTATCTGAAATCAGAAGGGGCGTTTGTGCAGGTCGTTTCACTGTTGAAACTTTCATTTTTTGGCAGATTTCACATTCTAGAACATAGTTTCTAGTTTGTTTCCTCATGCGCGGCCACCAATATCTCTGTTTTAATAATGATACTGTGGCGGAAACTCCTGCGTGTGCAGAGGCTAGTCCTTCATGTGCTGCTAAGATCAGTCCTAACCTATGTCCCATGTTTGGAATTGCACAATCCCCGACTCCAGGGATTCGAGCAAAAGGAACATTATTTGCATCAGTTATATATGAGTACTTTTAGCCATTATTAATTAATGTATGTATTCTATGTTATATTTTATGGCTTAGAAACCATATCATGCTTTTACAGTATTATTTTATAATACTCTTTGTACTGTATGCATTGTACTTTGCAACCAGTATTACGATTGTAGCAGTTCATTTCTCCTGCATGAGACGGAAGACTGTTCAATAAATACTTTTTATTGAAAACGCCCGTCTCTCTATTTCTCTGCACCTCTGGTGAAACGAAGCATACACATTTGACTTAGTGAAGATTAATTGATAAATATGTTAATTTTAGTAATTTATTTTCAGTAGCGGGTTGTGGGTTTATAGGGGAATAGGGTGAGAAGTTATTTAATTATAAATATTTAAATATGTTAATTTATTTATTTGTATTTATTGTGAAATAATTGTTAATTAATTATTAATTGGTAATTAATGAAAATATAATGGGTAATTAATTTTAATTAATTTATTAATTGATAATTATGTTAATTTTATTAATTTAGTTTCTGTAGTGGGTTGTGGGTTTATAGGGGAATAGGGTGGGGAGTAATTTAATTGTAAGTAATTCTATTTTAAAATTATTTTTTTAATTTTATCAAATTTTTAATTATTTTCTAATTGTTAATTAATTTATTGTTAATTGGTAAATAATTTGTATTAGTAGGTAATTATTTTTATTAATTAATTTTTATTTGCATTTTTAATTGATTAATTCATATATTATATAAAAGTGTTAAGTATTTTATTAATTTGTAATTGGTATTATTATTTATTTTATTTTTATTTATATATGAAGTATTTACTTTCCCTATTGTTGCACTCACTGGAGTGGGAATAGTAATTTTTACCCTCCTGCTATCCAATGCTTTCCCTACTGTTGCACTCACTGGAGTGGGAATAGTAATTTTTACCCCTACGCTATCCAACGCTTTCCCTACTGTTGCACTCTCTGGAGTGGGAATAGTAATTTTTATCCCTACGCAATCCAACGCTTTCCCTCCTGTTGCACTCTCTGGAGTGGGAATAGTAATTTTTATCCCTACGCAATCCAACGCTTTCCCTACTGTTGCACTCTCTGGAGTGGGAATAGTAATTTTTACTCCTACGCTATCCAACGCTTTCCCTACTGTTGCACTCTCTGGAGTGGGAATAGTAATTTTTACCCCTACGCTATCCAACGCTTTTCCTACTGTTGCACTCTCTGGAGTGGGAATAGTAATTTTTATCCCTACGCAATCCAACGCTTTCCCAACTGTTTCACTCTCTGGAGTGGGAATAGTAACTTTTACCCCTACGCTATCCAACACTTTCCCTACTGTTGCACTCTGTGGAGTGGGAATAGTAAGTTTTACCCCTTCGCTATCCAGCGCTTTCCCTACTGTTGCACTCTCTGGAGTTGGAATAGTAATTTTTACCCCTACGCTATCCAACGCTTTCCCTTCTGTTGCACTCTCTGGAGTGGGAGTAGTAATTTTTACCCCTACGCTATCCAACGCTTTCCCTACTGTTGCACTCTCTGGAGTGGGAATAGTAATTTTTACCTCTACGCTATCCAACGCTTTCCCTACTGTTGCACTCTCTGGAGTGGGAATAGTAATTTTTTCCCCTACGCTATCCAGCACTTTCACTACTGTTGCACTCTCTGGAGTTGGAATAGTAATTTTTACCCCTACGCTATCTAACGCTTTCCCTACTGTTGCACTCTCTGGAGTGGGAATAGTAATTTTTACCCCTACGCTATCTAACGCTTTCCCTACTGTTACACTCTCTGGAGTGGGAATAGTAATTTTTACCCCTACGTCATCCAACGCTTTCCCTACTGTTGCACTCTCTGGAGTGGGAATAGTAATTTTTACCTCTACGCTATCCAACGCTTTCCCTACTGTTGCACTCTCTGGAGTGGGAATAGTAATTTTTACCACTACGCTATCCAACGCTTTCCCTACTGTTGCACTCTCTGGAGTCGGAACAGTAATTTTTACCCCTTCGCTATCCAGCGCTTTCCCTACTGTTGCACTCTCTGGAGTTGGAATAATTTTTTTACCCCTACGCTATCCAACGCTTTCCCTACTGTTGCACTCACTGGAGTGGTAATAGTAAATGTTACCCTTTCCGCTATCCTACGGTAAAAATATTGTAATTTTTTTAATTAATATTACGTTTATATATATATATATGTATTAACAAATCAATTTGTATGTTTTTTTACTTACATTAGTTATTTATTAATTTTAAGGTTATTTAAGTATTTTAAGTATGTTTAAGTTCATTGTATTTATTATTTCATTCATTTTTAATTAATTCAAAGCATTTAAAAAAATTCGATATTTTGACTAACTATATTTTTTACATCAATGTTTTTGATTCAATATTTTTGTACTTACCTGTTTGGAGATAGGGGGTCGATATTTTGGCATTCTATATTTTTACCTCGATATTTTTGTAGGTCGATATTTTGGCATTCTATATTATGTCAGTGATCCTCCTCACATATGTCACAGTTGATGACTGGAAAGCAACCAGACAAGCAATTACAATCAGAAATGTACAGATAAGTGCATCTTGCTTAACATTAGTCCTAAGCAGATAGAGCCTTGTTTCCTTCCTCCATCAGATCAAGATCATAATATTTTATCTAACAGCCCCAGATCTTATAGAATTAATGTGGGCAGCCTTTATAATTAACTCTTTCTGCCGCCATGTATAAATTCATCCCCGCCTTTCACTCTTACAGGAACGGTGTCTCAGAGGCATCCCAATGCTTGGCTACATCCCTCTTTGCCACCACCAGGCCTAGGTTACAGAAGAGCAGCTTTGCACGCTGGACATTCACATTGGTGGGTATACCAAGAAGTACATATTTGGGTTCAACAGACAGGGATGCCCCTACAATCCTACCCAGCTCATACAGTATCTTTTATCAATAGGGGTGTATGGCTAGGCAGGTCCAAAGGGAATAGAAGTCCTCTCTATACCCCCTGCATCGCGAGCAGTCTGGAGAGGCAGCTCTACCAATTATATGCAGGTGTAGACCCGGTGGAGGATTTTGAACTGAATGACCTTCAGCCTGGGTTTAATTGCCACCTCCCTTGGGTGCATCAATGTTGCTCTCCAATCTAAGAGTAAAAAGAACAAATGATGATAGAATGCTGACCAATGCAAACATTCACCCCCATTCACAAAGATCTGGGTATAATGAATCATTATTTTGCTCACCAGGACTCCCCAGTTTGGACCCAGCCATATGCAAATCAGTCTTGATCCTCATGGGGACATTTCAGTCTGAACTGCCAAGCCAGGTCCTTCCTAGGCGCGAAACGAGCATTCTGGGACCAGTTTCGGGGTATCACCCCTCATCAGCTAGGCTGGATTGCATCCAGTGGCACAGTGAGATGGATTTAGGCCCAGATCTTTGTACTGGGGGCGTATGTTTGACATTGTTCAGCATTCCGTCCATCAATTGTTCTTTTTGCATGTGGCACCCCAAGTGGGACAGGAATGACCATACGCGGGTTCAGTGCTCACCATGGAATTGGAGTCAAGCTAGCTTGGCTGATATGGGGTGATACCCTGATACCGGTCCAGGGGGGACCTGGCCTGGCAGTTCGGGCTGGACTGTTCCCATAAGTAGTAGGTACAAGACTGATTTGCATTTGGCTGGGTCCGAACTAGAATGGCTTGCTGAGTAAATACATTATGGATTTAGGCCCAGATTGTTGTACTGGGGTAAATGTTTGAAATTATTGTGCATTCCATCCATCAATTGTTCTTTTTGCTTCTCAATCTAAGCCATCTAGTGTCTCCACTTCAGTTTCCCATTCATCTCTCAATTTCTTCAGGGTATCAGGCACATTATTATAAATTGTTCTATAAATGAAGGAAACTGCCTTCTCTTCTTGTTTCCCCATGAGTAATCTGCCCTCCAGTGGTGCATATTCATGGAGATCTGCATCAACACCCTCCGCCCCCCAAGCATGATGGAGCTGTCAGTATCTGAAGTATTATGTGTAATGGAGTTGGTAATCTTGCTGAAGGGATTGGAAGAAGATAAGACTGCCCCCTCAAGGAGGTGTCTAACTTTGGAGATACCTTGTAGATCCCAAGCAGCAAAGCCCCACAGATTTCCAAGCTCCTTAGATCTCGCTCCCATCCACAATGGAGTCTCCTGGATGATCTTAAGTGCCCATCCTATATATCTATTTTTCTTGAACCATGCTTCAATCACCACTTGAGTGGCAGGCAGGAGGTGCCCTGTCCCCCTCCCCCATAAAAAGTATGTTGAACAGGCCAGGAGTTGAATTGGGTCTTCTCTAGAACATAGGAGGGGTGGTTGCCATCCATACAGTACCTGTCATTGATAGCGATTAGATGTAACACCCGATAGCAAGCTCTAATATCTGGGAGGGCGATACCACCATTATACTGATTGCATTGTAATGTCCTAAGGGCCACCCTGGAATGTTCCTTTTTCCATAACAATTTATTCGAGCTCATCGTCAATTTTGGCGAATATTTGGTCAGGGATCTTAGAGTAGGTATTTTGTAGGACGTATAGGAATTTTGGGAGGGTGACCATTTTAAGCATGGCTGCTCTGCCCAATAGTGTTAAGGGTAGCCCCTTCCAAAGGTCTGTCTCCGACACCTGTACCTTGTTTAGATTCCATTCAAAGCCTCTCTAGGTCTGGTGTGACATAAATTCAGAGGTACTGAAATCCATCCCTATCTGTTTGAAGTCTCCCGGGGAGACTGACAGGTTTAGGTATCCACCGATGGGGAATTAAACCAATTTATCCCAGGTTATAGTGTATCCTGAGTAGGTATGATATCTTTCATAGACCTGTAATACTGTAGGAATTGTCTCTTCTGGCCCAGTGAGGTATGAGAGGATATCATCTGCATATAGCAAGATCTTCTCCTCCTCAATCGTAGATTTGGGGTTCCGGAAGCCTTTACTATTTGGATGGTCATGGACTACACAGGCCAGTGGTCCAGAACAAGGGTGAACAGTAGGGGAGACAAAGGGCACCCCTGACGGGTTCCCGTCTCAATAGGAAACTCTGTTGAGAGAACTCCATTAACCTGTACTGCAGCCTTGGGTGCCTGGTAAAACAACAATACTTATGTCAAGATTGTGGACAAAATCCAAATCTCTACAGTGTTTGCATCATACATGTACAATGTACCACATCAAAGGCCTTTTCAGCATCCAGGGATAAAAAAAACATGAGGGTCTCGTGAGCTTGAACCTCCACTAGCCAATTATGGAATCTGCAAAGGTTAAATTGAGTTGTTTGCTGGGGCATAAAGCCAGGCTGGTCTTTATGGATTAAGGGGGAGAGAACGCTTATGATCCTAGTGGCCAGTAATCTTGGTCTCTACATTAAGTAACGATATCGAGCAGTATGATCCACAATTCGTAGCCTGCTTCCCTGGTTTATGCATCACCACTATCGTGGCTTTGCGCAGGTCCAGCTGCATTAGTCTCAACTTTCGAGCCTCCAAATACATCTTGAGCAGGTGAGGAGCCCTTTATGTCTGTATTTCTCTTGAACAATTGTGCCGGAAAACCATTGGGCCCTCGGGTCTTCCCAGAGTTCACTTTCGCTGTGGCTGCCCGTACTTTAGCAAGGGAGATTTCCTCCTCCAGAGCCAAATGGTCATCTACTGGGAGGGAAGGTACAACTACTGCATCCAGATAAGCCTCAATGAGTTGGGGCTCAGCCAGAGGGTGTTCTTTGTAGAGGGCTTTGTAATATTTAGCAAATTCCCCTGCTATAGCCCTATCCGTTGTAGAGGATTCACCATTCATCCCCACTATTTGTCGCATCCATCAGTCCTCAACTGGCCTTCGGACTAACGATGATGACAGCTTTCCCACCTTGTCTCAGGCCTCATATAGGCAGTGCTTCGTGGCTGAGATTTGCTTCTGTGCCTGATTATGCTCCAATATGTGATATTCAGTATGCAGGGCAGCAATCTTCCTCATCAGTAGGGGTTCTAACTGCATCTCATGTGCACCCTCTACAATGCCAGTCTTAGTTCGAGATCCTCGAGTTCAATGATATGTTGTGTCTCTTAGCACTGCCTCGTGGGCCTCCCACAGAACCACAGCGTGGTCAATGGACTCTCTATTTTCTGTAGAGTTTGGTATCTATTCGGAGCTCACAGGAGATATTCTCATTCAGCTGCTCCCATGCATTCAACTTACACTCCAGTCCCAACCCTCGGGGTCCATGTTCCAAATAAAGTCAAAATGGAGAGTAGTCAGACAAGCCTCTATCCAGATATTCAATCATATCTATCTCTCCCGCCAGGGCAAAAATATAATGTAGTATGGAAAATACTTTATGCACCGCATTACCTGTGGTATCTGACATTAGCAAGTGCAGTGGTAACAGGACCATGCTTGTGAGGAGTTTGAGGCTTTCCATATGTAGCTGCTTTTAAGAGGCAGTAGCGCTCGTTCACTCGCATGCATTAGGGCCCATAATGCCCCTGCTATGCTACAGAATGGCATAGTTCATCAGAGTCCAGCATCATTGGGAATCGATTGCTGGTCTTGAATGAAAGCCACATGGAAATGGGGAGACCAGGCCAGAGCTCCATGCTTTCTTTGGTTCCAAGGTAAAGAGTGCTCGTTCATCTATGTGAAGAATGTCTGACTTGGAAGATTAACTGATCTACCGCGAAATGGCGCAGAGTCCACATGGTCTAGGGAAGTGTGACAGACGGGGACAGGAGGCTTGGCTGAGGCGTTGTCCATGCAGAGTTCCAAGTTCCACTCACACCACCAGGTGCATGCCTTTTACTCGGCTAATCATGAATATTGATTAGGAAGCAAAAAGACTTGGGAGGGAGTTCACATATGTTTTTTTGTTGCACAATTTTGCGACAAATTCGCTGATCCACTTGCGATTTAGTGTCAAAATAAAAACAAACATGCTTTTTGGCACTGGTGGGTTCCATGGGGGATCCCACCACCAGGCCTAGGGGTCAGTGTATTCCTACCCTGTCCTCTTCTCTTTTTTCTCTTTTTGTTTGGGACTCAGCTGAGTCCGAGTCCCATAATGGCTGCCAACACTTCCTGGTTGAAGTGTTGGCAGCCAATCAGATCTCAGCACGATTGCGAAGGGTCATCACCTCCAGATATTTATATATATTTTTTTCCTTTTAATATCTCAAATATTACTGAACAGGTTTACACCAAATCACAAACAGAACTTTTTCTGGACCAACAGCTACCTCTCTGCCATATTTGGTGTAATTCCGTCTAGCAGTTTGGGCTGTAGTTGTGTCTAAAATCTCTATGGGAATTAACATGGGAAACTAACATGTTTTGCCCCCCTCTTTTTCTTGGCCCCTGCTTGACCGATCACCTCGAAACTTTCCATGGACCACTAGAATTAGGAGGTCACTTTTTTGGGGGAAATTTGGTGAAGATTTGTCAAACGGCGCCAAAGTTATAAGCAAGTCATAAAACGCTTTTCCTATAGAAACCATGTCCTAACTATAACTACCTACTGGCAACTCATGTACACCTATATATATATATATTACCTAATGGTGGTTGACACTGTGTAGTATGGTTAGGTCAGTGTTTCCATAGGAAATGCGCTTTTTGTGTTGCTAATATCTTTGGCATCCCTTGGCGAATCTCCACAACACTTTCCAAACAAGCATTTGCAATGCAATAGGTCTCGCATTAGTAAAGTTTGAGCTATTGGTCTTGTAAATGACAACTTTTTTATTTATGTCTTGTTTTTGAAATTTGCTAAATTAATAGTTTTGTCATTTACAATGCCAAAATTGTTTTTTTTGCAAATGTGACTTCTATAGCCTTTGTAATGCAACATGTTTTGTATTTATGGGACTTAGATGTATTGATATTACAAATAACAATGTTTTTGTTTTTTTAATTTAATACTTAAATAAAATTTGTTGTAATTTATAATGGCACTAGCTTAAACTTTTGTAAATAACGTTTGTGAAGATTAAGTGCAGTGCATTTTATTGTTATGAAAATCGAAGAACATAAGTGAAATATTAACTTTTTTTGACATTTGTAATAAAGCTTGAAATATAGAGAGAATATATTTTAACTAGTTGTTTTTGAATGGTTTCACAGATTGATACTGTTGTGGCGCTGAGTGATGTTGTGTTGGCGACGAGTGATGCTGTTGCGTTGAGTGATGCTGTGGTAGCGCATAGTGATGTTGTGGTGCCCTTGAGTGATGTTGTGGTGCCCCTGAGTGATGCTCGGGTGCCCCTGAGTGAAGCTGTGGTGGTGCGATAGATAGATAGAGTGTTGGCGAAAGATAGATAGAGTGAGGGCAAAAGATAGATAGATTGTGGGTGAAAGATAGATAGAGTGCAGGCGATAGATAGATAGATAGAGGGCGATAGATAGAGTGAGGGTGATAGAGTGAGGGCGATAGATAAATCGAGTGATGGCGATAGATAGATGGAGTGAGGGCGATAGATAGAGTGAGGGCGATAGATAGAGTGAGAGCGATAGATAGAGTGAGGGCGATAGTTATAGTGAGGGCGATAGTTAGAGTGAGTGAGGACGATAGATAGATGGAATGAGGGCGATAGATAGATGGACTGAGGGCGCTAGATAGATGGAGTGAGGGTGATAGATAGAGTGAGGGCAATAGATAGAGTTAGTGCGATAGATAGAGTGAGGGCGATAGATAGATAAAGTGAGGGCGATAGATAGAGTGAGTGCAATAGATAGAGTGAGGGCGATAGATATAGTGATGGCGATAGATAGATGTGCGTGGTTCTGTGTGTGTGTTTGTATGTGTGTTGTTGTATGTGTGTGCGTGCATGGTTGTATGTATGTGAGCGGGCGGTTACAGAAGGATGTAGGTGGAAGAGAGCAGCAGATCAGCATATTATAAGAGAACAGGGAGTTAAAGAAGGATGTGTGTTGAAGAGATCAGAAGATCAGCACAGGAGAAGAGATCAGGGAGTTAGAGAAGTAGGCGGTGGAAGGGAACAGCAGATCAGCACGGGAGAAGAGAACAGTGTTTTGGAGAAGGGGGCGGGGTGGAAGAGAGCAGCAGATCAAGATGGGAGAACAGAATAGGGAGTTAAAGAAGGAGGCGGGTGGAAGAGAACAGCAGATTGGCACAGGAGAAAATAACAGAGTTAAAGAAGGAGCAGGGTGTTTGAGAGCAGCAGATCAGCTCAGGTGAAGAGAACATGGAGTTAAATAAGGAACCGGGTGGAAGAGAGCAGAAGATCAGCACAGGAGAAGAGAACATGGAGTTAAAGAAGGAGGTGTGTTTTAGAGAACAGCAGATCAACACAGGTTAAGAGAACATGGAGTTAAAAAATGAGGCGGTGTGGAAGAGAGCAGCAGATCAGCACAGGAGAAAAGAACATGGAGTTAAAGAAGGAGGTGGGTGGAAAAGAGGAGCAGATCAGCACATGAGAAGAGAACAGGGAGTTAATTAAGTAGGCGGGTGGAAAAGAACAACACATTAACACAGGAGAAGAGAACAGTGATTTAGAGAAGGGGTGGGGTGAAAGAGAACAGCAGTTTAGCACAGGAGAAGAGAAACGTGATTTTGAGAAGGAGGCGGGTGAAAGAGAACAGCAGATCAGCACAGGAGAAGAGAAAAGGGAGTTAGAGAAGGATGGGGGTGAAAGAGACAGCAGATCAGCACCTGAAAAGAGAACAGGGGGTTAGGGAAGTAGGCGGATGGAAGATAGCTTCAAGATTATCACAGGAGAAGAGAACGTAGAGTTAAAGAAGGATGCGGGTGGTAGAGAACAGCCGATCGTCACAGGACAAGACAAAAGGGAGTTAGAGAAAGAGGTGGTTGGAAGAGAGCAGCAAATTAGCACAGGAGAAGAGAACAGGGAGTTAAAGAAGGAGGCGGGTTTGAAGAGAGCAGCAGAACAGCACAGGAGAAGAGAACAGGGAGTTAAAGAAGGAGGCGGTTGGAAGAGAGCAGCAGATCAGCACAGGAGAAGAGAACAGGGAGTTAAAGAAGGAGGGGGGAATGAAGAGAGCAGCAGAACAGCACAGGAGAAGAGAACAGGGAGTTAATGAAGGAGGCAGTGGAAGAGAACAGCAGATCATCACAGGAGCAAAGACCAGAGTTAAAGAAGGATGCAGGGTGGAAGAGAACAGCAGATCAGCACAGGTGAAGAGAACATGGAGTTAAAGAAGGAGGTGGGGTGGAAGAGAGCAGCAGATCAGCACAGGAGAAGAGAACAGGGAGTTATAGAAGGAGGCAGGATGAAAGAAAACATCAGATCCTCACGGGATAAGAGAAGCAAACAGGGAGTTAAAGAAGAAGGAGTTTGGGTGAACGAGAGCAGCAGACCAGCACAGGAGAAGAGACTATGGAGTTAAAGAAGGAGGCGGGTGTAAGAGAGCAGCAGATTAGCACATGAGAAGAGAACCGTGATTTAAGGAAGGAAGCAGCTGGAAGAGAACAACATAGTAGCAGATGAGAAGATAACAGGGAGTTAAAGACGGAGGCAGGTGGGAGAGAACAGCAGTTCAGCACAAGAGAAGAGAAGAGACGAGGGAGTTAAAGAAGGAGGCGGGTGGAAGAGAGCAGCAGATCAGCACAGCAAAAGAGAACATGGAGTTAGAGAAGGAGGTTGGTGGAAGAGAGAAACAGATCAGCACAGGTGAAAAGAACAGTGAGTTAAGGAAGGGAGTGTTTTGAAACGACCAACATAGTAGCACAGGAGAAGTGATCTGGTATTTTGAGAAGGAGGCGGTGTGAAAGCAAACAGCAGATTAGCACAGGAGAACAGAAGTGAACGGAGTTAAAGATGTATTTGTGGTGGGCGAGAACAGCACGTTAGCACCATATAATTTTACAGGGTTTTAAAGAAGGTGGTGTTTTGAAGAGTACAGCAGTTTATCACAGGAGATGAGAAGAGAAGAGACGAAGGAGTTAAAGAAGGAGGCGGGTCTAATAGAGCAGCAGATTAACCCATGCGAAGAGACCTGTGAGTTAATGAAGGATGGGGCATTGAATAGAGCAGTAGTTCAGCACAGCAAAAGAGAACTGGGAGTTAAAGAAGGAGGTGGGTGGAAGAGAGCACCAAATCAGCACAGTAGAAGAGTTCAGGGAGTTAAAGAAGGAGGCGGGTAGAAAAGAACAGTAGATTGGCACAGGAGAAGAGAAGAGAACAGTGATCTAAAGAAGGAGGCGGTGGAAGAGCGCAGCTGATTTGTACATGAGAAGAGAAGTGAACAGGGAATTGGAGAAGGCGGTAGAGTGAGTGAGGGTGGTAGAGTGAGTGAGGGTGGTAGAGTGGTAGAGTGAGGGTGGTGGAGTGGTTGAGTGATGGTGGTAGAGTGAGGGTGGGAGAGTGCTAGAGTGATGGGAAGGGCAATAGATAGACTTGGAGGGTGTATTTTGAGTGTGGTGTTGGAGAGTGTTTTTGGAGGGTGTTGTTGTAGGGTTGATTTGGGGTTTGGAGGTTGGACTTTGGTTTGGAGATTGTAGTTTGAGGGTGGATTTGGTGTTTGGATGTGTAGTTTGAGTGTGTATTTGGATGGTGGAGGCTGAGGGTGTATTTTGACTTGGAGTGTGGAGTTGGATTGTTGAGTTGTTGTTAGAGGGTGGAGGCTGAGTGTGTTTTTTGAGGTTGGAGGGTGAGGGTGGAGTTGGAGGGTGGGTTTGGAGTTGGATGTTGGAGTTGGTGGGTGGAGTAGGAGGGTGGAGTTGGAGGGTGGATTTTGAGGTTTTATTTGGAGGGTGGATTTTGAGTGAGGATTTGCTGGGTTGTTTTTCTGGGTGGTGGGTGTAGTTGGAGTGTTGACTTGCTGTTTGGAGTTGTTGTGTGTATGGTGGAGTTGTATTGGTTTTTTTGTAGGCTGGATTTGTATGGTTGAATTTGAGGGTGGAATCGGAGGGTGGATTTGGATGCTGGTGTTAGAGGTTTGATTTGGAGGTTGGAGTTTGCGGGTGGATTTGTGTTTGGAGGGTGGAAATTTGTGTTTGAGATATTGTAGGTTGTGGTTGGTGGGTGGAGTTGGTGTTGTAGGGTGGATTTGGAGTGTGGAGTTGTGTTTTTTAGGGTGGATTTGGATGGTGGAGTTGGAGTCTGTATTTTGATGATGTATTTGGATGGTGTATTTTGTGGGTGGAGTAGGATTTTTTTTTAGTTTTGTGTTTGTTTTTATATTTGTAGTGTGTATTTGGTTGTTGTTTTTTGTGTTTTTATTTGGATGGTGGACTAGTAGTGTGGATTTTGTTTCCGAGTGTACATTTGGAGTCTGTCGTTGTTGTTTGTGTCTTGAATATGCGTGTGTATTTGTGTTTGGATTGTTGTTTTTGTCCCTGGATTTTTAATTTTATAGTGTATTTCTATTTTTTTTTTACCTTTGATTTTGCGTGTGAAGTTGGATGTTGTTTTTAGAGGGTGTGAGTGAGTGTGTGTGTGTGATAGAGAGTGACTGTGTGTGAGAGAGAGTGTTTGTCTGTGAGAGAGAGAGTGTGTTTATGTGAGTGAGAGTGTGTGTGTGTGAGAGAGAGAGATTGTGTGTGTGTGAGAGAGATTGTGTGTGTGTGTGAGAGAGAGAGTGCGTGTGTGAGAGAGAGAGAGAGTGTTCAGCAGTGTGTGGCGTGCTGCAGTGTTATGCGTGCATCAGTGTGATGCGTGTAGCATTTTGAGTTATGCAGTAGTCTGAGTTATTTTGCAGTGTGATCCGTGCATCATTGTGACGTGTGCAGCATTTTTAGGTGTGCAGCAGTGTGCGTCTTCTTTTAGCGTGAGTTATGCAGCAGTGTTTGGTGTGCAGTCGTTTGAGGCATGATATGAGGGTGTGTCATTTTAAGAGGGTGTGTGAGTGGGATAGTGTGTGTGAGTGTGTATGATGGTGAGATGTAGTGTGAGGATGAGAGGGTGTGTGAGTGTGAGTGTTGGTGTTTGAGTTTGAGGATGTTTGGATGTCAATGTGAGAGAGTGTGAGTGAGTCTGAAAAGGGTGATTGAATGTGATAGGATGTGTGATGCTGATAGGGTGTGTGAGTGTGATTTTTAAGAATGTGATTGAGGGTGTGTATGGGTGTGTGAGTGTACATGTGTGCGAGGGTGAGCCGGTGTGAGGTAGTGTGAGGGTGTGTGTATTGGGACGGTGTGTGGTGGTGTGATTGTGAAGGTGTGTGCGTGTGCGTTTGTATGATGCTGAGGGTGTCATGGTGACGGTTTGTGCGTGGGCGGTGGTATGAGGCTGAGGGTGTGTGAGGGTGAGTGTGTGTGAGTGTATGTGTGGCTGTGTGATAGTATGTGTGAGTGTGAGATGGTGTGTGATGTTGCAAGTGTGTGTGATGGTGACATTGTTTGTGAGTGTGAGGTGTGTGTGAGGTTTGGTGAGTGTGTGGGGTTGAGGGAGTGTGTGAAGCTGAGGGCTTTGTGAGTGTGTGGTTGTTTGTGGTGTTGTGAGAGGCTGAGTGTGTGACGTTGCGTGATGTTGAGGGCGTGAGGGGGTGTAACGACCGGAGTCTCAGGACAGGCAGCTCACCAACCGTGGCTAACCCAGTCGTCACGTGACAACACTCTTCTCAGGCCACTATTTACAAGACATCTAGAATACTCACCTGAGAAAGTGAAAATAAGCTATTTACATGCCTGTATACTCAAACATACCACTAACACCTAATGGATTCCATGTCTTATCCTATATTTACCTCATTTTATATTCTTTAACGTCTCCCGACGATATCTTCTATCTTTATAGTCCCGTAAGACTGTCTCTATCTTTATAGTCCCGTAAGACTGTATCTTTAACGTCACCCGACAGTCTCTTTAACGTCACCCGACGATATCTTTAACGTCACCCGACAATATCTTTAACGTCACCCGACGACATCTTTAACGTCAACCCGACGATATCTTTAACGTCACCCGACGATATCTTTAACGTCACCCGACGATATCTTTAACATCACCCGACGATCTACACTAATGGGGATAACTAGTAGGGATTCACCTTTAAGAGTTATTTCCCAAATGAAGTTCACACTCTCCCCCCATCATCAGTTACCTTTGCAGAAGGGCATATCCCATCCTTCTGTATGTCAGCACCTGGTTAAAAGAAAAGGTTAATCTCATTGATGAAAACAACATTCAAAGATATTGGTCATTAAATCTTTATTCTACAATCAAACATGACAGAATGAGCAAAATACAAATGAATTAAGTTAGTCGCTACCTATAACCTAAAAGGGGAATAGTTAAATGCATTCCACACTAAGCTCAGAAGGCCTCACCATAGACGTGTGTCTTTGTGCAACAATTCGCTCTAACTGTATTCGCACCTGATCTTGTGTCTCACCTTGAATTAGTATATCATCTATGTAATGACACACCTGAATATTTGGATCTACCATCACCTCATCTAAATGCTCTGCTACTATTCTGTGACAAATTGTCGGGCTATGTACATAGCCTTGGGGAAGACTTTTAAACGTCATTTGATGGCCATTCCATGTAAAACTGAATTTTTCTTGACATTCGGGAGCAATTGCAATAGAAAAGAAAGCATTAGCGATGTCAATGGTTGCATACCATGTACCTGAATGTTTCTGAATTCTTTCAATTAAAGTAATAACATCAGGGACTGCAACTGTCAAAGAAGGTGTATGTTTGTTTAATTATCGATAATCAACAGTCATTCGCCAAGAATTATCACTTTTGCGTACCGGCCAAACAGGATTGTTCCTGGCCGAAGTAATAGGAATTACCATTCTCAGGACAGGCAGCTCACCAACCGTGGCTAATCCAGTCGTCACGTAACAACACTCTTCTCAGGCCACTATTTATAAGACATCTAGAATACTCACCTGAGAAAGTGAAAAGAAGCTATTTACATGCCTGTACACTCAAACATACCACTAACACCTAATGGATTCCATATCTTATCCTATATTTACCTCATTTTATATTCTTTAACGTCACCCGACGATATCTTTAACGTCACCCGACGATATCTTTAACGTCACCCGACGATATCTTTAACGTCACTCGACGATCTACACTAATGGGGATAACTAGTAGGGATTCACCTTTAACCCTTTCGATGCTGATGACGAGCTCAGCTCGTCATGATGCACAGTTGAGCTGTGCTGATGACGAGCTGAGCTCGTCATGAATATAGCCTAAGTGCAATTTCCAGCACAGGGGGGGAAAACGCCTAGCAGCCAAGGTGTTAAGAGTTATTTCCCAAATGAAGTTCACACTCTCCCCCCATCATCAGTTACCTTTGCAGAAGGGCATATCCCATCCTTCCGTATGTCAGCACCTGGTTAAAAGGAAAGGTTAATCTCATTCATGAAAACAACATTCAAAGATATTGGTCATTAAATCTTTATTCTACAATCAAACATGACAGAATGAGCAAAAGACAAATGAATTAAGTTAGTCGCTACCTATAACCTAAAAGGGGAATAGTTAAATGCATTCTACACTAAGCTCAGAACGCCTCACCTTAGACGTATGTCTTTCAATCTCAGCAGCGGAGCTGATCCCTCTCTCTCTCTCTTCTATGCGCTTGGGACTCTGCTCTCCCTCTATGGCTCACGAATACACGTCTGCACCGCTATGCCTCATCTACGCTGCCATGGTTCCAGGATACTCAAACCCTCTTCTGGATTTAGTCTCTGCCACTCCTGTATGATGTCACTACAGGACTTTCGATCACTCTCCTTCTTCACTTCAGGATTTCAATTAGCTGATGGTATCAAGCTCTATGCACCAGCCTTCAGACCAACTTCTTCGGTCTTCTCCACACGTTGCTCTCTCTCTCCTCCCTACTCGCTCCTTGATAATATAGAGCTCACTTTCTCTATGGAAAATTCCGGTATTAGGCCAACTCCCACCGAATTCCTGTACCAGTCCCCGGCCCCCTTCGCCTTCCACAGTGGCCACCTGTGTATTGCGTCTAGAGCCGGGGAGACAAACACATTCCTTCGATAAGGGCCAGTCTTGACCGGTTCCTCCCTAGCGAACAACAGGATGAATTCTAAACATTACCTTTACCCTGCAAGCGCCTCGGACAGTCGAGGCAGGAATACAAAATGGCTTCTCTCTACTTCTCGGGCCTGCAGGCCCGAGAAAACCTTAAAAGGCACTAAACCCTGTCAAAGCACATAGTTAAGCCCTACAAATGAACACAAATACAACTAGGACTGAAATGGTAGTAAATTATAGTCACAACGAACACAAAGAGTTGGAGGGTCTGTTAACCAACAGAGCTGAGTCTATACGGTCCTGTTTAGGAGACCACACTTTTGGATTGCACTAAATCAGACCAAGTGGTCACATGACACAAGTATATGATAGATATCCTATCAGCCCACCCATTTGGCGGAGCCTCGTCATGTAGGACGTCTAACCAGGGTGGTGAGTCCAAGCCCAGATGAATTGGCCAGACAACACACACTACTGGTTCATATTGTAGAAGTGTCCATGCCACAGAGTGGTGCTGAAAAAGTGCAGTGCAAACAAAAAGGAGTGAAATAAGTGATGTTAAAATGACGGTCGAGGCAAAAGAATTTTTTTTATTGATATTCACCAGGACGCCAGGTTAAAAAGAAGTGTAGGACAGTGTGAAAAAATCACTGTGATACTTTGCTGTGTTGTGGATTAGGCCAACATGTTTCTGCCAAAGGTGAAACTACACCGGCATTCTTCAGGGCCAGATACATAAGATATTGCTACTGCAAAGGTACACTCAAGTATTTTTGTGTAAAGTAAAAAATGAAAAATGAAAAATGAAAAGGACAGACCAAATTATTTGTTAACGAACTGTCCAAACTACTGGAGTGGTCATGTAGACCATCCTACCGTATCCTCTCGAACCAGTAGTTGATAGAGGATGTGATCCTGTAAATGGAAACAAAAAGACAACAACTATTGTTTGTTCTTAAAACATAACAAACTTGTCACGTTGTAAGGACCATTTAATAGACTCAGCTGGGCTAGTCCCTACTAGAACGGCCAAACAGAATAAAGGTTGCATTTGGAGTAAACCACAGTCATTGCTGAACATAATTTTCAAACAAAGTATAGAAGACTTACCCAGCAATATGTGGGAGTCAAGCCTCACCTCACCCGGCAACGGCTCGGAGATTGAGGCCCCGCTCTATGCACAGAAATAAAATAAAGCATGTAAGCCTAAGTGACTCAAAGGTCTATAAAGTATCCCAAGTCAATGTTAAGTTATACAGTCTGTGCATGTAAAAAACTGGTTGTATGCCTGCCTGCACTGATCGCTGTCCCATGGAGATCAAGAGAAGGTATAACTGATAGACAAAACTAGTGTCTAGTCGCTGACTGGCTGGGTCAACCAGGAGTGAATACCCCTATTGACCAAGTAATAATTGTTAAGTTATCAGCTTGTTGACCACTCAGAACCCTCATACAGTCAAGAGATAGGAATAAACTGTATGGCTCAAAGATGAATTTTGAAGGGTAGTGAGCCTGAGTGAAAAAACCTTAGCCCTATACTAGACTGTAAGAGGACAAAAAGAAAACTTAGCCTACACCTAAAACCATGATCTGATTGTAAAGAAAAGGTGAAAAGCTCAGTCTTAAAGTCAGGCTGGGAAAATACATCAGCCTGGAGGGTTTTCCATCTCAGAATCAAAGTGCTTAGGAAGAAAACCCCCCAAACAACCTGAAGGAGCGTGCCACGATCTGTCTACTCACCTCTCCGTCGGTACCTCTCGGCAAACACCAAAGCCGAAGGGGAGGCAACGAGGAGAGGTGAGGCTCGTGTTTTTATACCCAACCTAATTGGGAGAGATGGCAACAGCTGTTATCCTATCGCTGTTGCCGATGTACGTCTACACCATGCACTGCGCATGCGCGGCAATGCGTCGCATCTCGGCACGCTGTGTACAATGCACCGAGCATGCGCGATGATGTGAAGCAAGCCGCCGGTTACAGGGGGTATGTCCGTAGCGGCGCATGCACAGGGCATGCGCGAACAAGTAGAGCATGCCTTAGGTTAGGTGTGAATGCGCCCGTAGCGCGCGCATGCCCAGTGGCGTGTAAACAATGCACGAAGTAGACTAGCGGGAAGACATAGCTGTGCTTCGTTTGCCCAACCACTGCCAAATATTCATATCACCTGGGACAGTATCAGAACGGCGACATGGGGTTATATGAAGCGCTATACGCAAGCTCAAAATCCTGCATAATCACGCCCCTATGGCAAAACAGTACACACTCAAGGGATATTGAATTAAATACCAGGCGCTATGCCCATATATTATGCGCTAGTATTTATAGTATTGATCAAAAAGTGTTAAGTCTGCAGCGCAGTTGTAAGAGCGGTGTGTGAAAGATATATAAAGGGCACATTATGCCAGAATGTTAATCAATATATAAAGAATGGGTCTAAACCACGGTGGATTGTGTGTTGATCACTATGAGTTAGAGGAGTCCTAACCTTCATCAACAAAGCTGGCTGAACCCATAGCTTGAATTAAATGGACTCAACAGCGGAGCGACCAATGCCTAACCTGGTTCTTTTGGCATGTTTGGATAATATTGACAAATTACTGACGTGTACTACACTTTGTATGGTCACTGAAGAGGATCTACATCATGTAAAGTGTATGTGAAGCTATTAAGCTGAAATCTTAGAGTGTAAAGGGTTGACAATTTATAAGGGATGTTGTCCCTGGAGAATCCCAGATGGTCAAATGGACACCCAAGGTATATTGTCATTCAACCCCGATACGTCAGTTTTCAACCCTTTACACTCTAAGATTTCAGCTTAATAGCTTTACATACACTTTACATGATGTAGATCCTCTTCAGTGACCATACAAAGTGTAGTACACGTCAGTAATTTGTCAATATTATCCAAACATGCCAAAAGAACCAGGTTAGGCATTGGTCGCTCCGCTGTTGAGTCCATTTAATTCAAGCTATGGGTTCAGCCAGCTTTGCTGCTGAAGGTTAGGACTCCTCTAACTCATAGTGATCAACACACAATCCACCGTAGTTTAGACCCATTCTTTATATATTGATTAACATTCTGGCATAATGTGCCCTTTATATATCTTTCACACACCGCTCTTACAACGTCCAATGGTCGTGCGCAGCACTGGGGAGGTAGTGCTGCCGTCGGCCAACGCCCCGAGGCAGCACTTAAGGGGTTAATTACTTTGTGTTTTGTTATGTAGTGTTTATCGTGTAGCTATATTTTGTGCGTAGATTTTTTTTGTTGTAATGTATTTTTCCCTTTGTTATACCTATTGTAATTGGCGTGCATATGTACACAATGTATACCTGTAGATTGTTATTAATATAATTTTCAATATGTTTTTGTGATGTTTTTGTATTAATATATTCCAATAATTTTGTGCATTTAATGTACTACTGCTACATATTGTTACACTGTGTGTCTGACAATTTTTTTAATGTTATTGTTCCCCTCCTCATCAATTATTAATAGTTAGTGTAATGTTATCGAGAACACATTGTTTATTTTTTATTAAAACATACATGATTCTATGCGGATGCCTCACAGTCCGATGTTCGAGCCGAAACTCCATCTTTGTCTCTTTTTAATTTTGCTTTTGTGAGGCCTGGTAATTGTCGCTTGTTTTGGGGTGTGTTTGAGCGAAATACACACATTTTTGTTTAGAATTACTTGTGTAAGGCTGTGAAGTGTCTGGCCTTTTCAATTAGGCACTCGCCCAGACTTCCTTTTTTATTTTTTTCCCAAGTCTTTAAAAAGTATTTTTTTTGTGAAACATCGACTTAATATTTTGCTAAATTATATTTGTATTATGTTTAAACTGCTACATGTTGTTAATACGTGTTTCTTACATGGACAGCCTTTCTTTCATTTTGTCTAATAATCACTGTGTATTTGTATTGGGCTTAATTTTGTTTTTGCACAAGTTATGTGTTGGTATCCCTGAGTGATGTTGTGGTGTCCCTGAGAGATGTGGTGTCCCTGAGTGTTGTGGTGGTGTGCCTCAGTGGCGTGGTGGTGTTCATGAGTGGCGTGTTTGTGCCCCTCACTGATGTGGTGGGGTCCCTGAATAGCGTGGTGGTACCCCTGAGTGATGTTGTTGTGTCCCTGTGTGTTGTGTTGGTGTCCCTGAGTGATGTTCTGATGTCCCTGAGTGATGTGGTGTCCCTGAGTGATGTTGTGTCCCTGAGTGATGATGTGGTGTTCCTGAGTGATGTGTTGGTGTGCCTCGGTTGCGTGGTGGTGTCCTTGAGTGATCTGGTGTCCCTGAGTGATGTGGTGGTATCCCTGAGTGATGTTGTGGTGTCCCTGAGAAATGTGGTGTCTCTGAGAGATGTGGTGGTATGCCTCAGTGGCGTGGTGGTGTTCTTGAGTGGCGTGTTTGTGTCCCTGACTGATGCGGTGGTGTCCCTGAATTGCGTGGTGGTGCCCTTGAGTGATGTGGTGGTGTCCCTGAGTGCTGTGGTGTCCCTGAGTGATGCTGTGTCCCTGAGTGATGTTGTGTTGTCCAAGAGTGATGTTGTGGTGTCCCTGAGTGATGTGGTGGTGTGCCTCAGTGGCGTGGTGGTGTTCTTGAGTGGCGTGTTTGTGTCCCTGACTGATGTGGTGTTGTCCCTGAATTGCGTGGTGGTGCCACTGAGTGATCTGATGGCGCCCCTGAGTGATGTTGTTGTGTCCCTGAGTGATGTGTTGGTATTCCTGAGTGATGTTGTTGTGTCCCTGAGAGATGTGGTGTCCCTGAGTGATGTGGTGGTGTGCCTTAGTGGCGTGGTGGTATTTTTGAATGGCATGTTTGTGTCCCTGACTGATGTGGTGGGGTCCCTGAATTGCGTGGTGGTGCCCCTGAGTGATGTGGTGGTGTCCCTGAGTGATGTGGTGTTGTCCAAGAGTGATGTTGTGGTGGCCCTAAGTGATGTGGTGGTGTGCCTCAGTGGCGTGGGGGTGTTCTTGAGTGGCGTGTTTGTGTCCCTGACTGAAGTGGTGGTGTACCTGAATTGCGTGGTGGTGCCCCTGAGTGATGTGATGGTGCCCCTGAGTGATGTTGTTGTGTCCCTGAGTGTTGTGTTGGTATCCCTGAGTGATGTTGTTGTGTCCCTGAGTGATGTGTTGGTATCCCTGAGTGATAGTGTGGTGTCCCTGAGAGATGTGGTGTCCCTGGGTGATGTGGTGGTGTGCATCAGTGGCATGGTGGTGTTCTTGAGTGGCGTGTTTGAGTCCCTGACTGATGTGGTGGGGTCCCTGAATTGCGTGGTGGTGCCCCGGAGTGATGTGGTGGTGTCCCTGAGTGATGTGGTGTTGTCCAAGTGTGATGTTGTGGTGTCCCTAAGTGATGTGGTGGTGTGCCTCAGTGGCGTGGTGGTGTTCTTGAGTGACGTGTTTGTGTCCCTGGCAGCCTGGTACCCCATTGTTAATTAAGGGGAGGGGGCACGCGGCCCCCTCCCTGAACCATATTCGGCCTTGGGACCCTATCCTTGTGGCCTTAATTATGAGGTAGAGGGAGCACAGCCCCACCCGATCTGCAGTCACCCTCAGTGACCCTATCCCCTGTGCCTGATTTCCAAAATATGGGGAGGAGGCGCACTGCCCCAATCCATGAGCCATATTCGGTCCCAGGGACCCCATCCTCGGGGGCCAGAGTATTTTTTAAGGGGAGGAAGGTCATACAGCCACTCTCTCTGAGCTTTTTTTGACCCAAGAGATCTCTTCCCCCTGAACAGCTCACTTTCTGTGTCCCAGGGCACCCACTCCAGGTCACAGCAGTTTCCCTGCCTGCACAGGTGCGGGCATGGAAACTTGTGTTTGCTCCCACCTGGCAGGAGCATTTTTAAAACTCATGCCAATAGGGAGAAAACACAAAGTCTGCTCCCAGTGGGCAGGGGCTTTAAAAATGCTCCTGCTAGGAGGGAGCAAACACAAGTATCCCTGCCCACACCTGTGTGAGAAGGAAATTGCTGTGTCCGTAGGGGGGGGGGGGCTCTGCTGGAAACAGCAAGTAAGCTAGCCCGGGGGGAGGGTGGAATCCCCAGGTCAATAAAGGCTCAGGAGGGAACGCCTGTGCGGCACTGATGTAGGCAGTAAAATAGATTAAAAGATTACTCCTGGAGGGAGCAGCATAAATAGCTGCTCCCTGCAGGCGGGACAATGCTGGATCCCACAGCATGCGTGGAGCTAGCTGGAACCACAGGACCCCTGTTGCATGCCCGGGGCCCCCAACATGTGTATGGTATGTGCGCTGGGTGGGCACCAGAGCACTCACCAATTTAAAATAGAGGGCTGGGGTCCCCGGGCCAAAATAGGGTTGAGTAGGAGGGCCTTGTAGCCACAGTCCCCTTTAAAAAAACACCACTCTGGGGAATGGGGTCCCCAGGGTCTTTTTAAGGCTCATGAAGTCATTTGAGATGTCATCAGTGAAGTCATAAATGATATCACAGAGCATGTCATGAGTGATGTAATATGCAAGGTCATAAGCAGTGCATGAGAGGGGCGCAAGGGTGAAGTTCTGTGTTTTTTTGTCAAAAACGTTAATGTTGTCACTGACTTATCCGCCTAACTATAATGTTAGTTTGACGTTTGTTTTTTTCGGTGATAAATATTTTTATTATTTTCATTAGTAACAAACAGTGCAGTCTGTCACAAGCGTAACATAACAATAACAATTACACACACTATCTGCATCTCCCGGCACAGAAGTCCATTAACCATCACTTTTCATTCCATAGTACTGCCAGCAAGTCAAGTCAAGTCAAGTCAGAAATTTATATAGCGCGCTACATACCCAGAGGGTCTCAAGGCGCTTGAGGAAGGGATGGGAATTACTTGTCGAATATCTAGGTTTTAAGTTGCTTTCTGAATGCTAGGTGGTTCTGAGTGAGACGTAGGTGAGTGGGGAGTGAGTTCCATGTTTTAGCTGCGAGGTAGGAGAAGGATCTACCTCCCATGGTGGTTTTATTGATGCGAGGAATGGTAACAAGGGCTTGGTTGGAAGATCGTAGCTGGCGAGGGGGGGTGTAGAAGGAAAGTCGTGTGTTGAGGTATTCGGGTCCGAGTTCGTAGAGTGCTTTGTGAGCGTGAGTTAGGAGGCGGAAAGTAATCCTCTTACTGACGGGGAGCCAGTGGAGGTTTTTCAGGTGGCTAGAGATATGGTCTTTACGCGGGATGTCTAGTATTAGTCTGGCTGATGCGTTCTGGATGCGTTGGAGTTTTTTCTGGAGTTTTGCGGTGATACCGGCGTATAGGGTGTTTCCGTAGTCCAGGCGACTTGTAACCAGTGCATGGGTGACTGTTTTTCTGGTTTCGGTGGGGATCCAGCGAAATGTTTTTTTGAGCATGCGGAGGATGTTGAAGCATGAAGATGAGACTGCATTGACTTGTCTGTTCATAGAGAGTGAGGAGTCCAGGATGATGCCCAGGTTCCGAGCGTGGTCCGTCGGGATGGGTGCATTTCCAAGGGCCTCTCGCCACCAAGAGTCGTCCCAAGCGGAGGTGGAGGTGCCTAAGATAAGGACTTCTGTTTTGTCTGAGTTCAGTTTCAGACGGCTGTGCTTCATCCACTCTGCTACTTCTTTCATACCTTCATGTAGGTTGGTTTTGGCGGTGTTGGGGTCTTTGGTGAGTGATAGGATCAGTTGGGTGTCATCTGTGTAGGAGATGATGTTGAGGTTGTGTTGGCGATGGTCGCGAGGGGGCTCATGTATACGTTGAAGAGGGTGGGGCTGAGTGAGGAACCTTGGGGTACGCCGCAGATGACTTCAGTAGCCTCGGATTTGAATGGTGGGAGGCGGACTCTCTGGGTTCTTCCGGTGAGGAATGAGGTGATCCATTCCAGTGCTTTTCCTTGGATCCCGATGTTTTTGAGGCGCTGTAGAAGAGTGCTATGGCAGACTGTGTCGAAGGCTGCGGAGAGGTCTAGGAGGATGAGGGCGACTGTGTCTCCATTGTCCAGTAGAGTACGAATGTCGTCTGTTGCTGCGATGAGGGCGGTCTCCGTGCTGTGTTTGGCTCGGAAGCCGGACTGTGAGGAGTCGAGGGATTTGTTGGTTTCGAGGAAGGCGGCGGGCTGGTTATTGACGGCTTTCTCGATGACTTTGGCCGGGAATGGGAGGAGCGAGATGGGGCGGTAGTTTTTGAGTTCGGTGGGGTCCGCTGTGGGTTTTTTCAGAAGGGCGCTGAGTTCGGCGTGTTTCCAGCTTTCCGGGAAGGTGGCGGAGTTGAGGGAGCAGTTGATGACGTCTCGGAGGTGTGGTGCTATGATGGAGTCAGCTTTGTTGAAGATGTGGTGAGGGCACGGGTCTGTGGGGGATCCTGAGTGGATGGAGTTCATCAGGCGGATGGTGTCCTCGGTGGAGATTGGGTTCCAGTCGTTAAGGATGTTCAAGGGGGGTGAAGGTACGGCAGAAGATTGGGTGGGATGGTCTCTGGGTTGGTTGTCGAAGCTGTTGTGGATGTCTGCGATTTTGTTGTGGAAGAACGAGGCTAGGGAGTCGCAGAGAGCTTGAGAGGGGGTGATATCATTGGAGTTGGCTGAGGGGTTGGTGAATTCTTTGATGATGTTGAATAGTTCCTTGCTGTTGTGGGGGTTGTTGTCTAGTCGGTCTTTGAAAGCGGCTTTCTTTGCAGACTGGATTAGTTGGTGGTGTATGCGGGTGGCGTTTTTGAAGGCGTCCCTGGTGCTGGTGTTTGGGTCTTTTTTCCAGGCCTTCTCGAGGGAGCGACAGAGTTTCTTCGATTTCTTAAGATCATCGTTGAAGCAGGAGGCGTTTTTGCTGCCAAGTTTGATTTGGCGTTTTTTCGGGGGTGCTAGGATGTCGGCGCTGTTGGATAGCCATTGGGTGAGGTTAATCGCTGCTTGGTCGGGGTGAGAGGAGTGGGCAGGGGGGTTTTGAAGAAGCGATGAGGAGATCTGGTCGATGGTGATTTTGTTCCAGTTTCTACGCAGAGTGGGTTGAGGATGGTTGTTGGTAGGGGTCTTGAAGGCTCAGGCGAGCCTTCTCAGTCCGTGTGAGGGAGGGGCGGCTGGGAGGCGGGAGGCGGGCTGGATGTGCTGCTTCAGGCACAACAAACAAAATGGTGGAGAAAAACGAAACTGAGCCTGGGCGAGGTTGGGGCACAGGGAGGAGGGACGCTGAGGGCAAAGGTATCGGCACAAACAGAAAATACTTTTTCAATCCCCAAGCACACACCAATACAATCTGCGCGCTAGCTGCAAATGCAGAACCAGGGTTACAGAAAACACGAAGTGCACGCTAGCAGAATATTATTTCAAGTTCCCAAAGTGCACGTTTTCAAGGCGCCAGCAATGGCAAGCAAAACAAAGCGGCAGAAGCAGGCAGGCGAATAGCGCTACGATACCGGTTTTCAGCTCAGCAAAGCGCTATGGCAGTCAGGCAGGGGCAATTGGAGCGGCCGCTTCCTACGGAGTAGGAGAGGTCACAGGGGATCAGCAGGCAGGCGAGCCTTCTCAGTCCGTGTGAGGGAGGGGCGGCTGGGAGGCGGGAGGCGGGCTGGATGTGCTGCTTCAGGCACAACAAACGAAATGGTGGGGAAAAACGAAACTGAGCCTGGGCGAGGTTGGGGCACAGGGAGGAGGGACGCTGAGGGCAAAGGTATCGGCACAAACAGAAAATACTTCTTCAATCCCCAAGCACACACCAATACAATCTGCGCGCTAGCTGCAAATGCAGAACCAGGGTTACAGAAAACACGAAGTGCACGCTAGCAGAATATTATTTAAAGTTCCCAAAGTGCAGGTTTTCAAGGCGCCAGCAATGGCAAGCAAAACAAAGCGGCAGAAGCAGGCAGGCGAATAGCGCTACGATACCGGTTTTCAGCTCAGCAAAGCGCTATGGCAGTCAGGCAGGGGCAATTGGAGCGGCCGCTTCCTACGGAGTAGGAGAGGTCACAGGGGATCAGCAGGCAGGCGAGCCTTCTCAGTCCGTGTGAGGGAGGGGCGGCTGGGTGGCGGGAGGCGGGCTGGATGTGCTGCTTCAGGCACAACAAACAAAATGGTGGGGAAAAACGAAACTGAGCCTGGGCGAGGTTGGGGCACAGGGAGGAGGGACGCTGAGGGCAAAGGTATCGGCACAAACAGAAAATACTTCTTCAATCCCCAAGCACACACCAATCCAATCTGCGCGCTAGCTGCAAATGCAGAACCAGGGTTACAGAAAACACGAAGTGCACGCTAGCAGAATATTATTTAAAGTTCCCAAAGTGCACGTTTTCAAGGCGCCAGCAATGGCAAGCAAAACAAAGCGGCAGAAGCAGGCAGGCGAATAGCGCTACGATACCGGTTTTCAGCTCAGCAAAGCGCTATGGCAGTCAGGCAGGGGCAATTTGAGTGGCCGCTTCCTACGGAGTAGGAGAGGTCACAGGGTGTCAGATCTCACAGCGGAGGTTAGGCGCGAACCCTGCCTTGAGACGCGATCTAATACTAAAAAACTACATTTCCCATGATTCCAGGTACTGCGCGCGCGACGCCCGTGTGATGACGTCACACGCGCAGAGAACATTACCGGCGAGGAAACAGAAGGCGCCGCCGTTGATTCTGGTTCCGATCCTGATCTTGGCGAGATCGTGAGTTTCCAGCGTATCCTTTACGAGTGTACTGCACCGGCTGGTGAGTGCAATAGAAGCCTTCCGCTTCTGTCTAGGGGTGGCGTCGGCTGGCGCTTCCCAATTCAGTAGAGTTCCAGCGTATCCTTTACGAGTGTACTGCACCGGCTGGTGAGTGCAATAGAAGCCTTCCGCTTCTGTCTAGGGGTGGCGTCGGCTGGCGCTTCCCATTCCAGTAGAGTTCTCGGCTGAGGCTCTAGCGTTTCACTGGCTAGTGAGACGCCGGTTTACAGGCAGTGTGTACAGTGTTAGAGGGATCAAGGATATTCTTGGGAACACTGTTTTCTGTGGACTGCCATTCCGTGCTCTGGGTTCAAGCTGAATTCAGACTTACAGGGCTATTGATCTTTCATACTTCCCCCAAGCATTTGCCTTGTGCTTAAGGGGTACTACGGACTTACCTGCATAAGAGACATTGTATTCCAAAGGTGCATATTCTGTGGTTCACCAGCCAAACGGATGACATTATTGGTTTAGCTTTGTTGGTGTATCTCTATCACTTCAGAACCCAGGACTTTGGTATTACTTCTTGTGTTCAGCAGAGTGTATTGTCAGGCGAATTAACCGGGCAATGCAATATAGGGAGTGAAGACTATAACTGTTGCCTCCTTTTTTCTTCTTTCTAACAACAGGGGCTTATGAGCTTCGCCTGGCAGGCTAACTTCCATACTGACCCCTGTTGAAGCCCCATTTTACATTTTCGTTGGTATGTAGTACTGTGTAATGTGTAATGTATTATGGATCTTGCTGAGTTTAGATACTGACCATAGGTTCTTGTATTCTAGATTTATCATCCTATTCAACCTTTTATGATTGCCAGGCAAAGCCTCCCACTTATTCCTACCAGGTATAACTTAGTCAATTTACACAAGGGAGGGGCAACAGGTTTTTGCAAATTGCATTGCATATTTAGTCTGTGCTTGTCTCATGGTGCCTTGTTCTCGTTTCAGCTTCCCTTCCCCGCAGTTCCCACCCTTACCTTCCTGTTAATCCCTCGCTCGATCATTCCTGTGCGTCTGTTCCCATTCAGACCCAGGGGCTGTCGAGAGGTGGACCCTATATAGCATCGTGAGATCCTGAGGACCGTTGGACCTGACAGAATCAACGGCCCAAGACTTATTGTCCTCCCGATTTCACGATACCATGTCCACAAACGAGGATATTTTAGCAGCCCTAGCGCTGGTCCAAACAGAGTTGCAGGCATCAAGGGCTGAGACTGCTGCTTTGCAGGCTCAAGTGGATAGGTTGAGTCGTAACCCATTTAGTGCGGGTACTCAGCAGGCCTCTTCTGTCGTAGTGGAAGTTCCCACTCCGATCCCCCTAGCCCCTCCAGAACGTTTCCATGGGGATAGCGGCCAAGTGCAGGTGTTTCTTACACAGGTGTTATTGCACTTTTCCTGCAAACCCAAAGTATTCAACACCAATCACGCTAGAGTAGCTTACCTACTCTCCTATTTAGCAGGGGATGCTGCACAATGGGCAGTGCCACTGGTGAAAAAGGATGATCCTTTGTTAAGGGACTGGGAGGCTTTTAAGGCGGAGTTTGAAAAAACTTTCAATCGCAGGTCAGCCACACTAACAGCAGATAGGGAGTTGTTAGGACTTAAACAAGGTAATAGAGATCTGATAACCTATCTCAACGATTTTAGAAGGCTGATCGCGGAAACGGATTGGCCGGAAGAAAAAAGACATGCAATATTTTATAATGGACTCACTGACGAAATGAAGGATGTACTTGCCCAGATTGATCCTCAGCCAACTACATGTGAAGACATGATCAGCCTAGTCCTGAGATTAGATCATCGTCTGAGTGACCGTAAGGGTGACAATCGTAGAAAGGATCGGTTAACCCCAAGATACGAAAGTCCCAGGGGGTCAGAAGGGGCAAGCCAGTCTACACCTGAACCCATGGAAATAGGAGCATTGAGGTCACCGTTAACTACGGAAGAAAGAGAATACCGAAGAAAGAAAGGCTTATGCCTGTATTGCGGTAGAAAGGGACACTTCATTAGGGAATGCCCTAACAGAAACAAAACAAGAACCACTTACAAAAAGGTGTCGGTGGTGGCCGCTGAAAAGGAGTCGGGAAACGAGAATGCTTGAAGGTGGAGGAAGGGAGACCTTCAAGTACATTCATCATCCCTTCATTGGACGGAACGGAGAGACAGGACGGTCTGCAATTTTTTGTGGATGTGAGGCTGGAAGTACAAAAGAAGACACTAAATATAAAAGCCATGTTGGATTCGGGAGCCACCGGGTGCTTCATGGATCATGCCAAGGCCATAGGGTTAGGCTTAGCCCTTGTAGACAAAGAGATTCCTGAAGCAGTGTATGCAGTGGATGGCAGAAAGTTGGATTCAGGTCCTATTCGACTGCAAACCCGAGAGCTTAGCATGACAATGGGTGCTGAGCATCAGGAAGAATTATGCTTTAACATCATTCATGCACCTCAGTATGGAATGATTCTGGGTCTTCCATGGTTGCATAAACACAACCCCACCATAGACTGGGAAAACCAAACCATACATTTCACGTCAGAGTATTGTCATCAAAACTGTTTCTCTGTGAAATCAGGACCTGCTTATGGTTTAGCTGGTATACATCACATCGCTACCGCGGCTGAACAAAATGTAGAATTACCATTCGAGTATCGTGAATTGGCGGAGGTATTCAGCGAAAGGAAGGCGGAATCATTGCCACCACATCGGTCGTACGACTGCCAAATAGAACTGATTCCAGGCGCTAAGATCCCAGCAGGGCGTGTGTATGCACTTACTGAGCCGGAAACCCTTCATCTCCGTGACTACTTAGATAAGCTCCTGAAGATCGGTTTTATCCGAGAATCCAAATCCCCAGCAGCCTCCCCGTTGTTCTTCATCCCGAAGGCTAATGGAGAACTTCGCGCTTGTGCGGACTATAGGGCTCTAAATGCCATTACAGTCAAAAATAAATATCCCCTGCCGCTCATCAATGTATTATTAGAACAAGTTAAAAATGCGGTGATTTTCACGAGACTGGATCTCAAGGGGGCTTATCACCTGGTTCGGATGCGTTCAGGCGATGAGTGGAAGACGGCCATCAAGACCCGCTTTGGCCTTTACGAGTATCTGGTGATGCCCTTCGGGCTCTGCAATGCGCCAGCCGCCTTCCAATTTTTCCTAGACGATGTACTCAAACGATATTTAGATCATTTCGTTGTGGTTTACATAGACGACATCCTGATTTACTCCGACAGCACAGAACAACATGTGGAACATGTAAAGACAGTATTGAAAACTCTATTGGAACACCAACTCTACTGCAAGCTCAGCAAGTGTGAATTTCATTCTACATCAGTGGAGTTTCTAGGGGTGGTGCTCACTCCACATGGGCAGGAAATGTCTGAAAGAAAGATCCTAGCAGTAAAGAACTGGCCCACACCCAAGTCCGTAAGGGACATTCAATGTTTTATCGGATTCGCGAATTTCTATCGCAGGTTCATTGAAAATTTCTCAGCAATGGCCTCCCCAATGACAAGGTTATTAAGAAAGAAGGTGCCATTCGAATGGACGGAGGAGGCCCAGAAAGGGTTCGATGACCTTAAGAAAGCTTTTGTTTCTGCTCCAGTGCTGGTGCACGCGGATCCTGGCAAACCTTTTATCGTTGAAGCGGATGCTTCTGACACGGCGGTAGGAGCAGTATTGTCCCAACGTCACTCTGAAACTGGCCAGTTACATCCTGTTGCTTACCTCTCTCGTACCCTGAATTCAGCGGAGCAGAATTATGTGATTGCTGAAAAGGAACTGTTGGCAATAAGAACTGCCTTCCTGGAATGGAGACATCATTTAATGGGAGCAAGACATGTAGTAACTGTGTTTACCGACCATCGTAACTTGCAATACATGACTGCTGCCCGTCATTTAACACCTAGACAGATGCGTTGGATGATGCATTTTGCAGACTTCGACTTCATCGTCACATTCCGACCAGGAAAGGATAACAGAAAGGCGGACGCTTTATCAAGACAGTTCACCAAAACAGAGCACAGCAACGCAAAGGAGGAGTCCATAATCGACCCAAAAAAGGTGATCGGAGTCACCTGTACCCAGATGTTCCTCAGAAGCGTACATAGAAACATTCAGAATTACGCATGGAAGAAATGGTTGAGTGAACACAACGAGTGGAAGATGGTTCAGGGTCTTCCGATGAGACAGAGACAGCTGCTGTTGCCCATCCAATCCTTAAGAAAACAGGTGTTCCAGTGGTGACATAGTACGCCGTGCGCTGGCCATAATGGTTTCGGTAAAACCTTGGAGAGGATTTTAAGACAGTTTTGGTGGCCTAATATTCGGAAGGACGTGGCTGAGTGGGTGGCTGAATGTCCTATCTGCAGTCAAATGAAGGCGCAACACTCTAGACAGGCTGGTTTGCTACAACCCCTTCCCACTCCCGAGTTACCTTGGGAAAACATTTCCATGGATTTTGTAGTGGGCATGCCTAAAGATCAGGGGTGTACTGCAATTTTGGTGGTGGTTGACTATTTAACTAAGATGGCTCATTTCATCGCTTGTAAACAGGTTCCTTCAGCTAGTGGGTTAGCCAGACTTATTCTTACTAACATAGTACGGCTACATGGGTTACCCCGAGTGATAATATCAGATAGAGGCAGCCAGTTCACAGCACGGTTTTGGAAGACCTGGTGTAAAGCCTTAGGAATTGCATCTAGTACCTCCACCAGTTTCCACCCCCAGACCGATGGGCAGACCGAAAGGGTTAATCAAACTCTGAAGCAGTATCTGAGATGCTATGTTGAGGTCACCAAGGAAGACTGGGTGGATAGATTATGGTTAGCTGAAATAGCGTATAACAGCGCGGTACATGGCTCCACCAAGACCGCTCCGTTTTACTGCACCTATGGTTTCCATCCTAATTTCTTGCCATTTCACCATCCTGCACCAAACACCCATGTCCCAGAGGTACAAGACAGGCTACGGAGTATTCATACGACATGGCAGCATGTCAAGAGCCAGTTAAGGCAGTCCAAGGCGAGGTACAAGGCCTATGAGGATAAGCACAGACGAGCGGGGCCCGTATACACCGTGGGTGATTACGTCTGGTTGTCCACCAAAAACATATGCTTTAAGCGTTATAGTGTGTTCAATCCCAAATATATAGGCCCGTACAAGATCATTAAGCTCATTAATCCTGTGGTGGTTAAACTGGCTCTGCCATCCTCCTTACGCATTCATCCTGCCTTTCATGTGTCTTTGGTGAAACCCTCGAGAATGCACAGAAAACTGGTGCAGGCTGAGATCGCTGTGGATAACGACGAAGACTATGAGGTGAGAGGAATTGTGGACTCTAAGATATACCGCACCAGATTGTGGTATTTGGTAGCTTGGAAGGGTTATGGTAATGAAGAAAACTCCTGGGAGCCTGCATCTAATGTCCATGCACCCAGATTTGTGAGGATGTTCCATCAACGCTTTCCGACCAAACCTTGTCTCTGTCAGTGTTCTTCGGGAGAGGGATGTACTGTCAGATCTCACAGCGGAGGTTAGGCGCGAACCCTGCCTTGAGACGCGATCTAATACTAAAAAACTACATTTCCCATGATTCCAGGTACTGCGCGCGCGACGCCCGTGTGATGACGTCACACGCGCAGAGAACATTACCGGCGAGGAAACAGAAGGCGCCGCCGTTGATTCTGGTTCCGATCCTGATCTTGGCGAGATCGTGAGTTTCCAGCGTATCCTTTACGAGTGTACTGCACCGGCTGGTGAGTGCAATAGAAGCCTTCCGCTTCTGTCTAGGGGTGGCGTCGGCTGGCGCTTCCCAATTCAGTAGAGTTCCAGCGTATCCTTTACGAGTGTACTGCACCGGCTGGTGAGTGCAATAGAAGCCTTCCGCTTCTGTCTAGGGGTGGCGTCGGCTGGCGCTTCCCATTCCAGTAGAGTTCTCGGCTGAGGCTCTAGCGTTTCACTGGCTAGTGAGACGCCGGTTTACAGGCAGTGTGTACAGTGTTAGAGGGATCAAGGATATTCTTGGGAACACTGTTTTCTGTGGACTGCCATTCCGTGCTCTGGGTTCAAGCTGAATTCAGACTTACAGGGCTATTGATCTTTCATACTTCCCCCAAGCATTTGCCTTGTGCTTAAGGGGTACTACGGACTTACCTGCATAAGAGACATTGTATTCCAAAGGTGCATATTCTGTGGTTCACCAGCCAAACGGATGACATTATTGGTTTAGCTTTGTTGGTGTATCTCTATCACTTCAGAACCCAGGACTTTGGTATTACTTCTTGTGTTCAGCAGAGTGTATTGTCAGGTGAATTAACCGGGCAATGCAATATAGGGAGTGAAGACTATAACTGTTGCCTCCTTTTTTCTTCTTTCTAACAACAGGGGCTTATGAGCTTCGCCTGGCAGGCTAACTTCCATACTGACCCCTGTTGAAGCCCCATTTTACATTTTCGTTGGTATGTAGTACTGTGTAATGTGTAATGTATTATGGATCTTGCTGAGTTTAGATACTGACCATAGGTTCTTGTATTCTAGATTTATCATCCTATTCAACCTTTTATGATTGCCAGGCAAAGCCTCCCACTTATTCCTACCAGGTATAACTTAGTCAATTTACACAAGGGAGGGGCAACAGGTTTTTGCAAATTGCATTGCATATTTAGTCTGTGCTTGTCTCATGGTGCCTTGTTCTCGTTTCAGCTTCCCTTCCCCGCAGTTCCCACCCTTACCTTCCTGTTAATCCCTCGCTCGATCATTCCTGTGCGTCTGTTCCCATTCAGACCCAGGGGCTGTCGAGAGGTGGACCCTATATAGCATCGTGAGATCCTGAGGACCGTTGGACCTGACACAGGGGGATCAGCAGGCAGGCGAGCCTTCTCAGTCCGTGTGAGGGAGGGGCGGCTGGGAGGCGGGAGGCGGGCTGGATGTGCTGCTTCAGGCACAACAAACAAAATGGTGGGGAAAAACGAAACTGAGCCTGGGCGAGGTTGGGGCACAGGGAGGAGGGACGCTGAGGGCAAAGGTATCGGCACAAACAGAAAATACTTCTTCAATCCCCAAGCACACACCAATACAATCTGCGCGCTAGCTGCAAATGCAGAACCAGGGTTACAGAAAACACGAAGTGCACGCTAGCAGAATATTATTTAAAGTTCCCAAAGTGCACGTTTTCAAGGCGCCAGCAATGGCAAGCAAAACAAAGCGGCAGAAGCAGGCAGGCGAATAGCGCTATGATACCGGTTTTCAGCTCAGCAAAGCGCTATGGCAGTCAGGCAGGGGCAATTGGAGCGGCCGCTTCCTACGGAGTAGGAGAGGTCACAGGGGATCAGCAGGCAGGCGAGCCTTCTCAGTCCGTGTGAGGGAGGGGCGGCTGGGAGGCGGGAGGCGGGCTGGATGTGCTGCTTCAGGCACAACAAACAAAATGGTGGGGAAAAACGAAACTGAGCCTGGGCGAGGTTGGGGCACAGGGAGGAGGGACGCTGAGGGCAAAGGTATCGGCACAAACAGAAAATACTTCTTCAATCCCCAAGCACACACCAATACAATCTGCGCGCTAGCTGCAAATGCAGAACCAGGGTTACAGAAAACACGAAGTGCACGCTAGCAGAATATTATTTAAAGTTCCCAAAGTGCACGTTTTCAAGGCGCCAGCAATGGCAAGCAAAACAAAGCGGCAGAAGCAGGCAGGCGAATAGCGCTACGATACCGGTTTTCAGCTCAGCAAAGCGCTATGGCAGTCAGGCAGGGGCAATTGGAGCGGCCGCTTCCTACGGAGTAGGAGAGGTCACAGGGGGATCAGCAGGCAGGCGAGCCTTCTCAGTCCGTGTGAGGGAGGGGCAGCTGGGAGGCGGGAGGCGGGCTGGATGTGCTGCTTCACGCACAACAAACAAAATGGTGGGGAAAAACGAAACTGAGCCTGGGCGAGGTTGGGGCACAGGGAGGAGGGACGCTGAGGGCAAAGGTATCGGCACAAACAGAAAATACTTCTTCAATCCCCAAGCACACACCAATACAATCTGCGCGCTAGCTGCAAATGCAGAACCAGGGTTACAGAAAACACAAAGTGCACGCTAGCAGAATATTATTTAAAGTTCCCAAAGTGCACGTTTTCAAGGCGCCAGCAATGGCAAGCAAAACAAAGCGGCAGAAGCAGGCAGGCGAATAGCGCTACGATACCGGTTTTCAGCTCAGCAAAGCGCTATGGCAGTCAGGCAGGGGCAATTGGAGCGGCCGCTTCCTACGGAGTAGGAGAGGTCACAGGGGATCAGCAGGCAGGCGAGCCTTCTCAGTCCGTGTGAGGGAGGGGCGGCTGGGAGGCGGGAGGCGGGCTGGATGTGCTGCTTCAGGCACAACAAACAAAATGGTGGGGAAAAACGAAACTGAGCCTGGGCGAGGTTGGGGCACAGGGAGGAGGGACGCTGAGGGCAAAGGTATCGGCACAAACAGAAAATACTTCTTCAATCCCCAAGCACACACCAATACAATCTGCGCGCTAGCTGCAAATGCAGAACCAGGGTTACAGAAAACACGAAGTGCACGCTAGCAGAATATTATTTAAAGTTCCCAAAGTGCACGTTTTCAAGGCGCCAGCAATGGCAAGCAAAACAAAGCGGCAGAAGCAGGCAGGCGAATAGCGCTACGATACCGGTTTTCAGCTCAGCAAAGCGCTATGGCAGTCAGGCAGGGGCAATTGGAGCGGCCGCTTCCTACGGAGTAGGAGAGGTCACAGGGGATCAGCAGGCAGGCGAGCCTTCTCAGTCCGTGTGAGGGAGGGGCGGCTGGGTGGCGGGAGGCGGGCTGGATGTGCTGCTACAGGCACAACAAACAAAATGGTGGGGAAAAACGAAACTGAGCCTGGGCGAGGTTGGGGCACAGGGAGGAGGGACGCTGAGGGCAAAGGTATCGGCACAAACAGAAAATACTTCTTCAATCCCCAAGCACACACCAATACAATCTGCGCGCTAGCTGCAAATGCAGAACCAGGGTTACAGAAAACACGAAGTGCACGCTAGCAGAATATTATTTAAAGTTCCCAAAGTGCACGTTTTCAAGGCGCCAGCAATGGCAAGCAAAACAAAGCGGCAGAAGCAGGCAGGCGAATAGCGCTATGATACCGGTTTTCAGCTCAGCAAAGCGCTATGGCAGTCAGGCAGGGGCAATTGGAGCGGCCGCTTCCTACGGAGTAGGAGAGGTCACAGGGGATCAGCAGGCAGGCGAGCCTTCTCAGTCCGTGTGAGGGAGGGGCGGCTGGGAGGCGGGAGGCGGGCTGGATGTGCTGCTTAAGGCACAACAAACAAAATGGTGGGGAAAAACGAAACTGAGCCTGGGCGAGGTTGGGGCACAGGGAGGAGGGACGCTGAGGGCAAAGGTATCGGCACAAACAGAAAATACTTCTTCAATCCCCAAGCACACACCAATACAATCTGCGCGCTAGCTGCAAATGCAGAACCAGGGTTACAGAAAACACGAAGTGCACGCTAGCAGAATATTATTTAAAGTTCCCAAAGTGCACGTTTTCAAGGCGCCAGCAATGGCAAGCAAAACAAAGCGGCAGAAGCAGGCAGGCGAATAGCGCTACGATACCGGTTTTCAGCTCAGCAAAGCGCTATGGCAGTCAGGCAGGGGCAATTGGAGCGGCCGCTTCCTACGGAGTAGGAGAGGTCACAGGGGGATCAGCAGGCAGGCGAGCCTTCTCAGTCCGTGTGAGGGAGGGGCGGCTGGGAGGCGGGAGGCGGGCTGGATGTGCTGCTTCACGCACAACAAACAAAATGGTGGGGAAAAACGAAACTGAGCCTGGGCGAGGTTGGGGCACAGGGAGGAGGGACGCTGAGGGCAAAGGTATCGGCACAAACAGAAAATACTTCTTCAATCCCCAAGCACACACCAATACAATATGCGCGCTAGCTGCAAATGCAGAACCAGGGTTACAGAAAACACAAAGTGCACGCTAGCAGAATATTATTTAAAGTTCCCAAAGTGCACGTTTTCAAGGCGCCAGCAATGGCAAGCAAAACAAAGCGGCAGAAGCAGGCAGGCGAATAGCGCTACGATACCGGTTTTCAGCTCAGCAAAGCGCTATGGCAGTCAGGCAGGGGCAATTGGAGCGGCCGCTTCCTACGGAGTAGGAGAGGTCACAGGGGATCAGCAGGCAGGCGAGCCTTCTCAGTCCGTGTGAGGGAGGGGCGGCTGGGAGGCGGGCTGGATGTGCTGCTTCAGGCACAACAAACAAAATGGTGGGGAAAAACGAAACTGAGCCTGGGCGAGGTTGGGGCACAGGGAGGAGGGACGCTGAGGGCAAAGGTATCGGCACAAACAGAAAATACTTCTTCAATCCCCAAGCACACACCAATACAATCTGCGCGCTAGCTGCAAATGCAGAACCAGGGTTACAGAAAACACGAAGTGCACGCTAGCAGAATATTATTTAAAGTTCCCAAAGTGCACGTTTTCAAGGCGCCAGCAATGGCAAGCAAAACAAAGCGGCAGAAGCAGGCAGGGGAATAGCGCTACGATACCGGTTTTCAGCTCAGCAAAGCGCTATGGCAGTCAGGCAGGGGCAATTGGAGCGGCCGCTTCCTACGAAGTAGGAGAGGTCACAGGGGATCAGCAGGCAGGCGAGCCTTCTCAGTCCGTGTGATGGAGGGGCGGCTGGGAGGCGGGCTGGATGTGCTGCTTCAGGCACAACAAACAAAATGGTGGGGAAAAACGAAACTGAGCCTGGGCAAGGTTGGGGCACAGGGAGGAGGGACGCTGAGGGCAAAGGTATCGGCACAAACAGAAAATACTTCTTCAATCCCCAAGCACACACCAACACAATCAAGTCAAGTCAAGTCAAGTCAAAAGATTTGTATAGCGCGCTACATACCCAGAGGGTCTCAAGGCGCTTGAAGAAGGGTGGGGAGTTACTTGTCGAATATCCACGTTTTGAGTTGCTTTCTGAATGCTAGGTGGTTCTGAGTAAGGCGAAGGTGAGTGGGAAGTGAGTTCCAAGTTTTAGCTGCTAGGTAGGAGAAGGATCTACCTCCCATGGTGGTTTTGTTGATGAGAGGTACAGTGGCAAGGGCTAGGTTGGAGGATCGTAGCTGGCGGGAGGGGGTGTAGAAGGATAGTCGTGTGTTGAGGCATTCGGGTCCGATTTCGTAGAGTGCTTTGTGAGCGTGGGTTAGGAGCCGGAAAGTGATCCTCTTATTGATGGGGAGCCAGTGGAGGTTTTTCAGGTGATCAGAGATGTGTTCTTTGCGCGGGATGTCTAATATGAGCCTGGCTGAGGCGTTCTGGATGCGTTGTAGTTTTTTCTGGAGTTTTGCGGTGGTGCCGGCGTAGAGGGTGTTTCCATAGTCCAGTCGGCTCGTGACCAGCGCGTGGGTGACTGTTTTTCTAGTTTCGGTAGGGATCCAGCGAAATGTTTTTTTGAGCATGCGAAGAATGTTGAAGCAAGATGAAGAGACGGTGTTGACTTGTCTGTTCATCGAGAGTGAGGAATCCAGGATGACGCCCAGGTTCCGTGCGTGGTCCGTCGGGATGGGTGCTTTTCCAAGGGCCTCTGGCCACCAAGAGTCGTCCCAGGCGGAGGGGGAGGTACCTAAGATGAGGACTTCTGTTTTGTCTGAGTTCAGTTTCACACGGCTGTGCTTCATCCATTCGGCTACTTCTTTCATTCCTGCGTGTAGGTTGGTTTTGGCCGTGTTAGGGTCTCTGGTGAGTGATAGGATCAGTTGAGTGTCGTCGGCGTAGGAGATGATGTTGAGGTTATGTTGGCGTGCGATGGCCGTGAGGGGGCTCATGTAAACGTTGAAGAGGGTGGGACTGAGTGAGGACCCTTGAGGTACGCCGCAGATGACATCAGTAGCCTCTGACTTGAATGGTGGAAGGCGGACTCTCTGGGTTCTTCCGGAGAGGAACGAGGTGATCCAATCCAGTGCTTTTCCTTGGATTCCGATGTTTTTGAGGCGCTGTAGAAGGGTGCTGGCCCCAAATCTTGGCGTGCTTCTATGGACACACCCTAGTTTGATTTATCAGTTGTTTCCTTTTAGCACACCATTCGCTATTCTGCTAGGGTAAGGGGAATAGGCGATTTCTATGAGTATATATAAGAATTTATATATGATTTTTGAAGTTTTAAATGTAATAATAAACAATTAAATAATGACAACTTTGAAAAAATTAAACATTTTCACAATAAATACATAACTTTTAAACAAGTTTATTAAATACTAAAAATAAAAAAAATATGTTAGCCAAGATGACTATTTTTTTTCAAAATTATAGTTTAAAAATGTATAATTTTTAAATTGAATATATTTAAATGTTATTTTAATTTTAATGTACATTTCATTTGATCACTAATGTGCTGTATTTTTTTATTAGATTATTTCCAGGTTAATAATAAATATGTTAAATTAATTTACATTTCTTTTTTTCTTTCCCACATGGAGAGCTTCACCTCACGATGGAGATCGCCACTAACAGGTGAAATGTTACTAGTAGTAATTTTGTGTTCATAAATTCTGTTGTAAGGGATTTCAGCCCCTTATTTGAGGAGTGGACGCAGGGGCGGCTCTAGGCTCATGGAGGCCCTGGGGAGGGAGCGTAGGTAGGGGGCCCCGGAAGAGGGGGTCCGGGCGTAGCGGAGCGTTGAGGCCAGTGAAGAGGGGTGGGTCAGGGTGTTTAGAAGTGGAACAGAGCTGGAGGCCGCCAAATCCATGCCAGGGGCTGCCACGCAAATATGTATCCATCCTCAGAGGATTATTATATTAAGGACTAGCAGCCCATCCCGACGTTGTCCGGGTATGAATTGCTGCCGGCCAGTAGTATATTGTTTTGTAGGATTTCGTTTTGATAGCATTTCTTATCTGTGATCTGTGACACTGTGAAATGCTCCGATTCACAGTGCACTGCTGATGTACTTAAGAGTGCGAGTTCAGTAGTGTGTGAACTCGAGTTTCCCTACTTTATTTTTCCTTGCAATATTATACAGCGCGAACTCGGCAACATGGCATGAGCACAATTTACATTACAGAAGAACACATTAATTTGTGGTAGGCACGGGGAGACAAAGCGATTTGCCTGGAATCACAGGATGTTGAGCTGATGCTGAGATTCGAACGTAGCTCCCCAGCTCTAAAGTTCACAATTCTAGAACTTGTGGCGGGAGGTGTGTCTAAAAGTGTATGTCGGTGCTGGCCATCAATGAGAGAGACCTGTGCATTTTTCAAATGGGTGGTGAAAAAATATGAGTATGTTGCTGGAGATGTGGGCTGCCGTGCCACCAATGTACTTACCGGGGGAGGGTAAACACCCATTATTCCGCAACTTTCTTTCCGCATACCATCACTCCTCATACTTTCATTACGAAAGTACCATGACTCCGCAATGCCATTATAACGCATGGCATTACATTTGATATGCTTTTACCACGCATACATTTACAACGAAATTCGTTGTAAATGCATGAATGGTAAAATAAATTTTTTTTTTATGTTTGGATAAGGTAAGTATGGGTATAGGGGTATATGTTTTGGGGTACTGAGGTATATGTTTTGGGGTGTTTGGGTATTTTAAGGGTTCAGATATAGTTTTGGGTTATGAGGTACAGGGGTAGTTTTAGGGTTTAGGGATAGGTATGGGTTTTGGGGTGCAGGGGTATTTATAGGGTTCAGGGGTAGATTTGGGTTTTGGGGTACAGGGTTATTTTAGGGTTCAGGGGTAGGTTTGGGTTTTGGGGTACAGGGTTATTTTTAGGGTTCAGGGCTAGGTTTGGGGGTACAGGGGTATTTTTAGGGTTTAGGGATAGGTATGGGTTTTGGGGTGCAGGGGTATTTATAGGGTTCAGGGGTAGATTTGGGTTTTGGGGTACAGGGGTATTTTTAGGGTTCAGGGCTAGGTTTGGGTTTTGGGGTACAGGGTTAATTTAGGGTTCAGGGGTAGGTATGGGTTTTGGGGTGCAGGGGTATTTATAGGGTTCAGGGGTAGATTTGGGTTTTGGGGTACAGGTTTATTTTAGGGTTCAGGGGTAGGTTTGGGTTTTGGGGTACAGGGTTATTTTTAGGGTTCAGGGCTAGGTTTGGGGGTACAGGGGTATTTTTAGGGTTCAGGGGTAGGTTTGGGTTTTGAGGTACAGGGGTATTTATAGGGTTCGGGGCTAGGTTTTGGTTTTGGAGTACAGGGGTATTTTTAGGGTTTAGGGATAGGTTTGGGTTTTGGGGTACTGGGTATATTTATAGGGTTAAGATGGGTTAGTGTTTAAGGGTGTTGGGGTATTTTAAGGAGTAGGGTGGGTTATGATTATGGGGTGCAGGGGTATTTGAAGGGAGCAGGGTGGGATTAGCACATGATATGAGACATGGCATTAAGGGCGGAACGTACCACACGCCCCCAGCGTGTGTCACGCCCCCAGCACAAGCCCACAGCACAACGCAGACACGCCCACAAGGGACTACTTTGCTGGCACGGTTCTTTTACCTTTTAAATGTATCTGGTGGGTGTCTGCATAGCCTATGTCCTTCTGCTGCAACTGTCCTTTCCAACGCTGTATTGGGTGTTGTGATTGGTGCTGTGGTTCCTGAGATTACCGCCTCAAAAGTTTGGGCTCTCTCTTTATTATATTAGTATGGATAAGTTTAGATATATATTGGTGTGGTGGCCCCTGGGGTTTTGGTGGCCCTCTGCAGGTGCACAGCTTGCACATGCCTAAGGCCGCCCCTGGTGGACGTGTAAGTATACACAGAGATGTAAATCTTCACTCGTAAATGCTGAGTAGCAAAAAAGTGCAGAGCTACCTAAGTGTAAGTAAACATACACATGTATATTTACTTTAGTGACTTGGACCCTGACCTCTCAAGTTTCCCAGGACCATGTATCAGTAGTTCACTCAGTCCAGGGTTTTGTTTGCCGTTAATAAAAAGAGGTCCTTGCTCATTGTGGACTACCAACGCCAGGACACCTTTTGGTATTCGTGCGCTTAACGCTGGAGCTTTTAGCCTTCATTTTATAATGGGGTAAACAGGACTTCAAGTCCCTGAATGCAACGTTAAATGCACTCTGAGCTGGGGGAGCACCTTGCACATAAACCTATGAAACGTAGAACTCTGCAAGTGTACATTTAGGTCTCTTTTTATCCTCAGAGGGAATGGCGAAACCACTTGTCCACATTTGCGCTGATGGACATCCTTTTGTGGCAGCTGTCAATGGTTAAAGGACCCGTTTGCAGCCATACATGGGAGTTACCCGCCGTAAATGGCTTTGTGAATTGGGCCCAAAGCTGTTTTCCTGGCAGCCCTTCCCTCGTCTGCTTTTGTGTTGGCACTCCATTCAGCAGATGTGATTTCAGACTGTGCTTTCAAATCCCTCCCGTTTCCTGAGAATCGTCTGTTTTTCTCCAGGCACACGTCTAAAGCACACAGAGCGGATCTCACCGGCCACAGATCATGGCCACGGCTTAATCTTATCTGGGCAAATGATTGCAAATAATTATGTCGATAGTAACACAAGGGAAGAGCGCAGCTCGGGGAGTGTGGGGGCTGGTTACACAGGAGCATGTTTCCCAAATCTAATCTGCGTCATTGATCGTTTGTGGGGCCTAATTCCCGATAACACCCTTTTATTGTTACGACCAAGAATGAAGATTAGCATTAACGCTTTGTGTAGATACAGACTCTGAATACGGAAGGCTGCGTAAAGAGCGCCGTTCACCATAAGGCTGACTCGATTCGGGCGCTTTCTGTTGGATGCTGCCACACAGCAGCGTTGCTTGTTCGAAAGGCGTCTAAATATCCTGCTTTGTGTTTGGCGCTAAAAATCAAAGTTAATCTGAAATTGGGGAGGCAAAGAATCATGGTAAGTTTGTTGCACCACCTTGTTAAAAGTCTTTATGGAAGTGCTGACATTGGCAAAAGTGCAAATGTTACTGTTCAGTTGATAGAATCAACAATTTTAATAACACCAACCGCTACACATATGCTGAGACATCGCACTGAATAGTGGGGGTGTTTTTTGAATTGGAACATGCTACCGGAGGTTGTTTATGCAACAGGGATGTCAACCGTGCAGTTGGTATAAATTGTATAATGACGGTGTAATGTTGAGATTGCCACAGTAATATATGTATAACAATGCGATGCCTAATGTGTAGCTGTGATTTAAATGTTTCAAATAAAAATAAAAATGGGGGAAGAACATCGGACAGGGGACTTTGTTCTGCAACCTCCGCTGAGGCAGTGAGGTAAACGGCTCTTTTCACCAACTTCTGGCCGTGAGGGGAACGACCCAAACAACGCCTACATCCCCCAGAGGGCCACGCGGGACGTGTGTCGGCGAAGCCCGGGCCAAGGGCGGGCCCGTCCGCGCCCGTCAGAGACCGGTGGAGACTGGGCTGGGCCACCCCATTGGCTGTTCCATCGGGATGCCAGCACTATAGTCCCAAACAACGGAATTGACACCACATGCACCCAGGAGGGCTAAGCAGTGAGATTTATCCCCTACATCCCCACTTCTTTGCTATCCCAGCCGCTGCCCCAGGGGGCCGCAACTACGCTAGACTACTAGTAATTTATAAGCGATATCTCATGTTCGCGCTATATAAAAGGTTATAAATAAATCTGGGAGAAACTTTTTTCAGGGCTGACTGAAAGAAACTTCTAAATAAGGTTTTACGCTTTTTTAACCCTTTAGTTGGAGAAACTGACTAAGTACTGGATTGCACATGTTTTAGTGTCTTTTTATTGAGTACCACATGGACTTTACATTTTATTATTGGTTCCTCTAATCGGATTTGAATCACTTTGTTTATACAACTGGGTGCCCCAAGTGCCTAGGTTCATCATAGGTCCCTCTATCTGGCAGTCTTGTGTACTTCACGGAGACATACAGTGGACATCTTCAAATGCACCGTTGCTTTTATATCAATGTCTCTCATGAGCGGTGCACTTGATTTATACTCAGGGTTTGAGTTCTGAGCACCCACAAATAGCGTCTTTTATGTCACTCACCCCAAACCAGCCTCTCTTTCAATTTGAGCCCTTAACAAACACCAGTGCCCAAATTAAATTGCCTAGAGGATTGTAGAATGGGGAGACAAGTCTGAATTGCAAAGAAACAGGCCCCACCCATGCCCAAATCTATTGCCAAACCGCCTTTTATTGATAGGATGTTGGAAAAGGCTCTAGGACCTGTGGCCACTGAAATCGAGTAGACAGAGAGACGACTATCCTTGACTTCAAACCTGGAAACCCCTATGACTGATCCCAACACTACACAGATCTCAGGGGTCTCAATAACCGACTCTCCTAGGGCTCAAACCCCAATAGTCGAAGTAGTCAACCCTGACCAAACTAGGGCAGAAACACCCATACAACCTAGTAAAAAAGGGAAACCTAAACCAAAAGCCAAACCGGCAGTAAGAAAGAAGAAGACCATAGGAGAGAAACCAGATAATGGGAAGTCTGGGACTGGTGATTTAGCAAACAGCAATGAAACAACAAGTGAACAGCCAGTGTGGGTTACAAAGCTAGTGGTGGACCTGCAGATCCAAATGAGGGATATAGTCAAGGACGAACTCATGTTACTTGTAGAAAGGGTTGACAGGTTGATCTTACTCTTTAATGACTGGACAAGCACTAGGGGGGTGGGGGGTAGCACTCAGTAAGGCAGGTCCTGAAATCAGAACATGAGACCAGACCACTGCAACCACCGCAATGGCCACCCCGGACCCAGGGCCGGACTGGGAACCAGAACCGGCCCTGGCAAAGTGCTCGGCCGGCCCCCTCCCCCCCTCCGGGAGGAAGGGGGAGGTGTGGCCGCGATCTGTGCCAAGGCCGATTTTCGGCCGTTTTTGTTACAGGGCCGTTTTTGCAGCATAACGGCCCTGTAACAAAAACGGCCCCCAGGGGGCAAAAACCGGCCCCCAACCATGCGGCCCACCGGGGGATTGCCCGGTGCCCGCAACGGCCAGTCCGGGCCTGCCCGGACCCCAAATCTATTGACTATCCTCCGTTACAAGTATCTAACACAGAAAGACAGCAACCAGTGACTTCTACTAGAGATAGTAATGCGAGGTCATCCACTGCCACAATTAACCAAAAGTGGTACAAAAGGGGTGGTGATGGACGGAGCATCTGAATCAATCAAACACTCACACCCAGTCAAAAGATCTGGGTTTAATCCATCACCGTTCTTTAGCCCACTCTGCCACCCCAGTTCAGACATGGCTATATGCAAATCAGTCTGACCCTGTGCCTCATGGGAACAGTCCAGCCCGAACTGCCAAGCCATGTCTTCCCTGGACCGGAAACAAGCTTCCGAGGACTGGTTTCTGGTATTCCAGCCGTCTTCAGCCCGGCTTGCTTGAATCCAGTGGCAAAGTGAGCAAGGGACTCACGTCTGAGCATACCCTGCCACACTTATGGTGGCCAAAAGTGGTACAAAAGGGGGTGGTGATGGACGGAGCATCTGAATCAATCAAACACTCACACCCATTTCCGAGAAACCGGTCCTCGGAAGCTTTTCTGCTCCATAGAGTACTTGTGGTGGAATCATTGCACTGAAGGCATTTAGTAGTGGTCGATGAGACATATCCCATAGTCTCGATTAAACATTTTTAGACCAGCGATTGATGTTTGTGCCTTCGCTTTTTGGGCTTCTAGGTGTGTATGCCAATTTAATGTTTTGTCGAACCACACCCCTAGGTAGCGGTATTCTTTAACGGATTCTAATTTAAGATCTCCTAAAAACCAATTAAACTTAGACGCTTTTTTCCCAAAGCATAAAATTTTTGTCTTGTCTAAGTTTACCTTGAACATTTTTTTTACACAATATTCATTAAAAGAGTTCAACTTCCTTTGAAGGCCTATTTCCGTTTGGTCAACTATTACGAGGTCGTCCGCGTATAAAAGACACGGCACCTTCTTACCATCCATTCTTGGGCTGGCACTACCCTCCATTTCAAGGCAATCTGGAAGAGCCGAAAGAAATATAGAAAATAGCTGGGGGGCCAGTACACAGCCTTGCCTTAAATCGTTTTCAATAGGTATTTTTGGCGTTAATGTCCCCTCAGTGTCCCTAATTACTTGAGCCCAATTGCCTCTGTGTAATTCTTTTATTATAGTCAACAGGTCTTTTGGTATATTTTTGCTAATTAGTGTTTCCCAGAGGCACTCCCGGTCCACTGAATCAAAGGCGGCTCGGAAGTCCACGAAGCAGCAGCAGAGCTTTCCGTTCTGTTCAGTTGACTTCCTTGCCATTGCCCATAGTGAAAAACAGTGGTCTATTGTGGAGGGCCCCTCTCGGAATCCTCCCTGTTAAGTGGGTACAATTGAGTACTCGTCAACCCAGGCATTTTGTCTATTTAGGACAAGTTTTGAAAAACACTTTTCCCCTATATCCAAAAGGTTCATCAATCTGTAATTTTGAGGTTCACCCATACTGCCTTTTTTGTGGATAGGTCTAATCATTGCACCCTTCCAATTTGATGGCATTTTACCTTTTGTTAAAATTACTTGAAATAGAAAGGAATCTTGCCCACCACTTTATTTGTGTCTTTAATATTATTGCTGGAAGGTTATCCGGCCCTGCAGCCCGGGTTAAGTTCAACCTTTTAATCACTTCTTCCACTCGCTCTTCAGTAAAATCTATTTTGAAATCTTCAGAGATTTCCTGCCAGACTTGAGGTGCTGTGTCACCTGGGAGTATTCGGGCACCATACAGTTCTCTTAGGTATTTTTCCCAGGCTGTCTCACTTACGACACATTTCATTTCTCCCGCTGGGGGGGCCGATGCTGATTTTATCAATTTCTAAAATTATCTCAAGTTATTAGCCTCGATTGACTCTAACAGCTCGCCCCAGCATTTCTCTTTATATGCCCTTTTTGTGTCTGAGACCATCTTTTTGAACTCAGTTTTCAGTTTAGTGATATAATTTTGTCTCTCTTGGCTTTCCTTTGTCTTCTAGTTTCTGTCCTTAACTCTCGTTTTTTTATTTGGCAATCCATTAAAAACCATTTCAGTCGACTGGGCTGGTTTATTGTACCTTTCCTTTTATTCTTTTTTAAGTCTATCCTAAGGCACTGGACTACTTGGTCTATCTTCTCCTCATACCCTTCCAAGTTTTTCCTCTCTAAAATTACCAGTTCCACCTTTAGTTGAAATGACTTTAACTTTTCTAGGTACTCCTCAGTTAGTCTTGTTGTTGCCCGTTTTGGGTAGTCCACATCTTGTGGGATCACCTTTTTTCTGGGTTCCACCCTTCCCCCTTTTATCGACAGTTGAAGCGGATTATGATCACTACTCTCACTTTGACATACCTTAAATTCCCGCACTAAGGAGAAGTTCCATGCTAACATAAAAACATAGTCGATTGGGGAATTTTGTGAGGCTTTTTTAAAGGTCTTCTTTGCCGGGCAGACTGTTTTAAACCTGCCATTTAAACAGAAAAGACCCTTTTCCCCTAAATAGTTTACCAAATCCACATCCTGTTTCGTAGAAACACTTGCTGGGAAGCTGGCATAATTAACTCCATAGGCATCCAACAGTTCTGTATACCAGCGGTCCGCCTTCATTGGTTGCAGTTTGTGGTTAAAATCCTACATAATTAACAATACATCAGAAGTATACATTTCTAATATAGCATCTACATCCTGTTTAAAAGTTCCCCATCTCGGCTGCATATTCTCCCACATTGTCCCACTGCATGTAAACATTTATCACAGTTATCATTTCACATGTCTTATCCAGGGTCGGAAGCTTTAACCTGCAAGCCAGTAGCCATTTATATTTCACTAGTCGATTGGGGAATTGTGCTAGCCTTTTTTAAATGTCTTCTTTGCCGGGCAGTCTGTTTTAAACCTGCCATTTAAACAGAAAAGACCCTTTTCCCCTAAATAGTTTACCAAATCCACATCCTGTTTCGTAGAAACACTTGCTGGGAAGCTGCAATAATTAACTCCATAGGCATCCAACAGTTCTGTATACCAGCGGTCCACCTTCATTGGTTGCAGTTTGTGGTTAAAATCCCCCATAATTAACAATACATCTGAAGTATACATTTCTAATATAGCGTCTATATCCTCTTTAAAGTTCTCCATCTTGGCTGCATATTCTCCCACATTGTCCCACTGCATATAACATTTATCACAGTTATCATTTCACATGTCTTATCCAGGGTCAGAAGCTTTAACCTGCAAGCCAGTAGCCATTTACATTTCACTTTTAACAGTTCTACATTGCTTAGTATTTTTGTCGAAATGAGTGTCATCGTTCCCCCCGATGGGCGTCCAAATCTTTGCCTCTTGACCAAACAATTTATTTGATGGTAGCCCTCGAAGCTTGGGGGTTCGCCGCATGCCCAGGTCTCTTGTAGGCAGGCAATTTCTACATTATTTACTTGTTTCTTTATATATTCTTGTTTTAGGTTTAAAGTATTTTATTCATCATGACATACCAAGACAAATACACATTATCATGGAGCAACCTGTGAGGACGGGCGGAACCTCATCCCTGGCGAAGAGCTATCAGGCGCAGTCCGTATGTGCTAATCGAATACAGCAGCAGAAGGAATGCATTGTCATAGTATGAGATGACATTTCCATTGCAAACACCCCCTCAAACCCCAACTTCCAAACTCCCCTAACCCAACTCCCCCCCACCCTCCCCACCCGTCGTCCAGTGCGCAAGCCCTATCCAAAGCGTACATCAAAGCCACCTCGCACGGGGGAAGTGAGTCTCGTATCAAATCACTGATCTGGCGCTACTGGGCTCGTGAGCCGCATGAGGCGGAGGTATTTGGGACAGGTAAGTTCCCTTAATTCTGTGAGCAGTAAGGAATGAAATGGTTGCCAGAGTTCATTAAATTGCGCTATGTCCCCGGCTACCGTGAGGGACAATTTCACCATACCCAGCACGTGCCACAGTCTATGGAGCCAGCCCGTGATGGTGGGTGTCATGGTGGTGCGCCAGTGTATCAAGATGTTCTGGACTGCTGAACCTAGGGCGATGGCTATCTGCCTACCCCTACGGGATCTGAGGGGGTACATCAGTCCCTTCGGGAGCCCCAGCAGGGTGTATGCAGGGAAGCGCGGGAGCTCAATGCCGAAATGAGAGTCAATTTCATCAAGCACCTCCTTCCAATAGGCGTCCAAGAGAGGGCAATCCCATAGAATGTGTGTAAGTGTACCCCGGTGCCCGCATCCTCGCCAACATGTGTCCTCCTTACTACGGTCAAATTCGTGAATCCGCTGAGGTGTGTAGTACCAATAGGTGGAAACCTTAGTCAATGTGTCAGTGAGGCCCATGTGATATGCTGAGTGCCTCGGTCTATAGGAGATGTGCTCCCATTCCTTAGGGCTTAACGTCCTTCCTAACTCCCGTTCCCAGCGTTCTCTCCCCTGGTTGTAGAGGTGCGTTGAAGGCTGTTGTAAAAACCTATAGAGATCCGTGATCAATTTCGAATCCGACGTACACGACAGTAGCCATTTTTCGTATGGTGAGAAGTGTCTATCGGCCATCTCTTTCACCTGTGGTTGAAGAGCCCAGTGGCGAGCTTGCATATAACGGTGCCTCTCGGTCTCGGAGAGGGAAAACTCCTGACAAAACTGCGGGAAGGGGACAACCCCCTCTGGGCCATACATGTGACACAAAGCTCTACACCCTGCCTGCCTCCAGTGTGTGAATGCCCCCTTTTCCGTTCCCGGGGTAAAGTCCGGGTTGTCCACTAACGGCGTGAGCGGCGACGGGAATGAGGTGCGGTCATACTTGATGCAAGTGGCATCCCAGACCCTCAGAGGCACCCTAGTAACAAAAGAGGTGTACAAATTCTTAGGCCGGTGAGACCGGCGCAGAAACGGGACCTCCTGCAAAGGTCTACCTGCCACCGCCTGATCCTGGAAGAACCAGTGCTTATCAGTCTCCCACCTACACCATTCCACGAAATACCGCAGCTGTGCTGCTTGGAAATACTTACGGAAGTCAGGTATTCCCAAGCCTCCCGCCTCAGGGGCCAGAAGTGAGAGGGCCCTGCGCATTCTGGGCTTTTTCCCTTGCCAAATGAAACGAGCAACATCCGACTGCAGTTGCGGGATCCACCCGAACGGCGGCTGGAGCGGCAAAGCCCGGAACAAGTAAAGAACCTGAGGTAAGACCGTCATTTTAATGGCAGCGATCCTGCTCAACCAAGAGAGGGTGCCGCGGTTCCATCGACCCAGTTCCTCCCTGATCTTCGCACCCAGGGCCGTGTAGTTGGCCGAAACCATAGCCGATAACAAGGGGGCTATCTTGATCCCCAGGTAGGGTACAGCCTCTGACGACCAGAGCATGGGGAATCTGTTCTGCAGGTAAGTCCTAGTGGCCGGCTCAAGGGAGATATCTAGAGCCACCGACTTCCCCATGTTCATCTTAAACCCCGCGACCGCGCCAAAGGAAGCCAGCTCCTCGATGCAGGCCGGTAAGGCTGTCCGGGGCTCATCCAACGAGAGAATGACATCATCAGCGTAGAGGCTGATCGCGTGTGTGAAGCCTCCCATCCGTACCCCCGTCACTGCCGGGTTGTCGCGGACCCGCTGGGCGAACGGCTCCATGTATAGGGCAAAGAGCAAGGGCGAGAGCGGGCATCCCTGCCTAGTGCCCCTTCCGATGTTAAAGGCCCTAGAGTTGTACCCGTTCACGCGGACCACAGCTGTCGGCTGCCTGTAGCAGTTGAGGATCATGGAGCGGAACTTTTCCCCTATGCCCACCTTCACCAGGACTCGTTCCAGGTAAGGCCAATGCAACCGGTCGAACGCCTTCTCCGCGTCCACGGCTAGCATCATTCTTTCCCCCGGAATCTGGGAGGCTTTCTCTAGAAGGTGGACTACCCATTTCGTATTGTCGACCGTTTGCCTCCCCGAACGAAACCAGCTTGATCAGGATCAATAAGACCGGGTAAGTCGACTGGCCAAGATCCCCGTGTAGAGTTTTACGTCTACGCTCAGAAGGGATATCGGTCTATAAGACCCACAGTGCTTCAGGTCCTTCCCTGGTTTAGGGATGACTGTAATGGAAGCCCGTAGGAGATCAGGTGGAATGGCCCCCGATTCCGCAAACGAGTTAAAAAGACGAGTAAGGATAGGGGTTAGCGACGTGCAAAACATTTTATAAAAAAGCGCGGTGTAACCATCTGGGCCCGGCGCCCTGCCATGTTTAAGCCTGGCAATGACAGAAACCACCTCTTCTATCCTAATATCCTGATTTAAGTGTTCCGCTTGCAGAGGGTCCAGGGAGGGCATGGTGACCGAATCCAGATAGGCGACCATGAACGCCTCATCCGGCGGCTCACTAGTGTAGAGATCCGCGTAAAACCTGCAAAACACGGCCGAGATACGAGCATCTTCCGTTTCCGCCGCACCTGCAGGGTTAGTAATCTCCCTCACTAGCTGACTCTGGCTCGCCACTCGGAGCCTGTTGGCCAGGTACTTGCCACAACGGTCTTCCCCTGTATAAAAAGCGTGGCGCAGCAGGACTGCCGCGTACTCCGCTCGGTCCAAATCAAGGGCTCCCAGAAGCTTTCTCGCGTCCTTGAGCTGCCGCCAAATTCTGGGGGCCCCCGTCCTGCGATGTATTAGTTCAAGCTCGCGAACCCTATCAGTAAGTTCTTCCCTCTTGGCCCGTCGTTCTTTGTTTTCGGCCGCAGAGACCGCCAAAAACTCCCCCCTGAGGACTGCCTTCAGGGCCGCCCACTGTGTGGCCCGGGTGGTGTCAGAGTTATCATTGTGGGCCAGATATACCGGGAGCGCATCCTCAATGCGGTCCACCACCACTTTCCTGTGCAGCAAGGTATCTTGGAGGCGCCATGTCCTAGGAGGATGAGCTGCCGGGGGCAGACACAACGTAGTTTTCACCGGAGCGTGGTCCGATAGAGACAACACACCCATTTCCGACCCCGAGACCAGCGCTTGCACCGGGGATGTAACCAAGAGGTGGTCGCCTCGCATACGTCTTGTGTGCGTGGGAATAATATGAGTAATCCCTGTCTGTGGGGTGCATATGTCGCCAAAGATCAAGGAGGTCCACCTCCGCTAGCCGCGCCTTACAGCAGGCGGAGAATTCCCCGACCTGTGGGGAGCGCTGCGCCGATCTGTCCGCAGCAGAGTCGAAAACCATATTAAAATCTCCTCCGAGAATAATATGTCTATCTGGCGAGGCAGTAATATCCTCCACCGCTGATTGCAGGAAACGTTCCTGTCGGTCATTAGGGCTATACAGGGACCCGATCGTGAATGTAAGCCCCCCAATCCTGAACCGGTGTGCTAACAGTCTGCCCTTCTGTTCGGTGAACTTATGGAGAGTTTCCCCCTTAAAGTGTCTGGCCACCAGAATCGCAACCCCTGCTGTCTTAGTGGTGCAAGAGGAGAAGAATTGGATGGGGAATTTATGTGAGCGTAGTCTATGTGTGTCCTGCGGCAGCAGGTGCGTCTCCTGAAGAGGCATATGTCCACATGAGTATTCTCCAGGAGGGAAAGCACTGCCCGCCGCTTGACAGGATTATTCAAACCCCGGACATTAGGGTCACAACCTTAAAAGTGTAAGGAGGCATAGAGAACGATGTGTGTGAAAGCGTAAAGTCCCCGTTCAGATGCGGCGAAAGGTATGAGCACCCACCACACTGTCAGAAGCAGAAAGGCAAGGAAGAAACAGTATACGTTCACGCAGCTTCCCCAGCTGGGCAAACTGAGATGTGTGAATGGCTCCAGAGTATCCAATAGTTGCGCAGCGCATTGGACGACCTTCTCCCCCCTCCCCGCAAGCACGCAGCGCCCCCCATCTGGACAAAACAAGGTGAATGAATGCAGCTGAAGCCGCTAGTACCTGCATGGTGCACCGGACGACCCCCCCCCCCTCACCCAACTCCGAGGTCTCCCCCCTGAACTCCCAATCCCCAACTGAACCCCCCCCACGTCCCCCGCCCCACACCCTCCTTCCCCCAAACTGTTCCAAAGGTTCCATTGTCCCAGTCCGGTCCATAATGGACAAGTCTGTGGAAAGTCACAGAAGTGGACGTCCAGCCACCACGCACCTACCCGCTCCAAGCCCCCCCCCCCGGGCCCTCAAACCTGCAATACAATGGAAGCGATGTTGATCTCCCCCCGGAGTTCCTCTCAGGCCGTCAGTGCGACCTCACCGGACGCCGTTTCTCTGGCCACCCCTCTCACTGCGCTATCCATTTCTGCTTGGATAGTAGGCGAGTCCGGTCTTGCGGAGGGGTGGAAGGCCGGCGACCAGGGACCGACTGCCAGCCCTCTCTAGTGACGCATCGACGGCGTGGGGTGGGTGCGTCTTTGTCCGTTGCAGTGATTCCCAGCACCCCGCAGGTGTCCTGAAGGGAGCGCAGCTGATGCAAAGTTCCATTCCAGCGGAAGATGAGGCGAAAGGGATGGCCCCATGAATACTGAGTGTCATGCTCCCGTAGGAAGTCAGTCGCTATTTTAAAGGCCTTGCGTTTCTGCAACGTGACTGCTGAAAGATCTTGGAAGAGGGCCACGCGGTGACCCCTAAACTCCAGGGATGGCTTGGTTCGGGCTTCGCAGAGGATCCTCTCTTTCAGGGGGTAGTCCGGCAGGAAGGCTAAGAGACCGGGGGGGCTGCTGAGGACCGGCACCGCAGGCCCACTCTATGCGCCCTGTCTATCCTGACAAGAAAATTGGCTGGCTCACCCAATATCTCTCTGAACAAGTCTCTCAGGTAGCGTGCCGAGCGTGCCCGGGAGGAACGCCCCGGACACGGATGTTGTACCTCCGGGACCGGTTCTCAAGGTCCTCTGCATGTGATTGAAGATCGATTTGCTGGTCCCGCAGCCGTATCACTTCTTGCTGGAGCTGCGTGATCTCTTCGTCTCGGGCGTGTCCGGCCTCCTCTACTGAGGTCACCCTCTCACCCAGGCCATCGACCTCCCTCCGCACCTCTCGAACCTCCCCCGCCACCTCCTGCTTCAACGCCTGAAAGTCCTCTCGCAGGGAGCTGAAGAGAGATTCAAGAAAAGACCTGGTAACCGGTGGCTCTCCTCCGCTCGCCCCCTGGGAGCCGCCCGTTTGGCCTGGGGAGTGCTGTCCCCGATCCTGCCTCGCATTGCCTCTGTTCAACATGTCGGGCAGAGTACGATCCCCCTTCCTGGTCCCTTTGTTGCAGGCCATTCTGCGTGGAGTATTGCGCTCCTTGGCTACCTGCAGAGACACTGAATGGCCGCAGCCCCTCACCTCGCTCCCGGGGCACCAGCCGATCGGCCTGCGCTGCTCTCTCGCACCCCCAGTGTCTCTGCGCCGTAGTCTGCGGTCTGCTCACCCCAAAATCCGGCTATCCTCTGAGCCTTCCAGTCCATATACCAGGCCCGCACCAGTCCCCACCGCCTCCACTGCAGGTGAAGAGGGCGTGGGTTCCCCGAGTACTCGGCGTGCAACTCAATCACCACCAGTGCCTCACTCTCTGTGTTGCCGGCCGCCTCCCGAACCAGCGCTATATCCAGAGGACCTCCGGTCCCCCAGGCCGAGCGTGAACAGTGCGCCCTCGTCCCCGGTGCAGTCGCGCAGGAGGGGCAGTCTAGGCCAGCCGCTCATCCACCGTGCCACCTCACCTCCAATGTATCTGGAAGGACAATCGCCAGACAGGTTGTGCAGATTCCGAACCTCTTCCAGGCCACGCTGGTTCGGGGCGTCGAAACGGCAGCCCGGGCCATCCCCAGCGGCGGGAGAGCCGAGCGAGCTCTCCTCACTTCAACCAGGGAGGCCTGCCGGCCCAACCGCCACCCACAAGGCGACTCCGGAGGTGTAGGCCGCAGCCGCGGTGTCGCGTAGTTTCACACGCCTGGCGGTGACCCAGTCCTCAGCTGTCCCACAGGGGCTCCCACTCCGCTGCCCGGGTCACGCGCTGCTCCAAGGACAAAGCTCTGCTCCCCCCCCAGCTCCTCCAGCGGGGCACGGCCAGTCAAGGGCATCCCCGGGCGTCTTCATGTTCCGTCGTGCAGGCCGCAGCCCCGGCCTCGCGTAGTGCCCGATGCCAGGGCCCTCACTTTAGGCCCTCCGCCACCAGGAATCGGTCGACCCAGACCACCGGAACCCTCCGCAGAGTCGGGCAGGTGCAATCGCTACCGCCAGATAGGTTCTGCAGCTCCGGGGCACCTCTCGCCCAATGCTGCCGTTGCGTGGCGAACCCGGCTCTGCCACCGGCCCACACCCAGGGCCGTCGTTGCTCCCGGCAGTGCCTTTGGGGTCGTCCAGCCACAGCTCCGGGGTTCTTTGTCACCCCGGGCGGTGTCACCAGAATCTCCCTTCTTCCCGTTGCCGATTTGCAGCAACGTGGGGGGAGAACAGCTTAGACAAGCAGCGTGAGGGCCCAGGCTCGGAGGAGCTCATGGAGAGTGCGTCCACTCACTCCGCCATCTTGGCCACGCCCCATATATTCTTGTTTTAACTCATTGCCTAACCCATTTATATTCCACGATAAGAGACCTAGGCAATGCGGCAACCCCCCTCCTATTCTATCTCACTTAGCCCGCCGGCTTCACCCATTCCATCCAAATATCTCTCTGCGGGGCCACCTAGATAGCTACATTGGCTCCAGCTACCCCACAAGTTCTCTTTTACTGTATTATTTATCACTATATTCAGGCGGCTACCCTCTTCTTTGTTACCCTTTTGTAGCCTCACCTGTCTCCTCCCCAGACCTAAATGGCACTTTAGGAAATTCCGTCCAGGTTGTAGTTCGCCCCTTAAATCTTTCTCTGTAATCACCCTTACTCCCACTTGGTGAATCCCGCTGACTGCTTTCATAATTGCCATTTTTACCAGGTCCGAGTATAGTAGTACTCTTGTTATTTCCCTACCATTTGTACTTTCTATAAATCCCACCTGTCTCAAATCTTTTGAACCAATCCCACTCAGACTTATACATTTGGAGAAGACTGCCAGAACTTGGGACCTATTTAAAGAAGTCATTTTCCTCAGTTTCTTGCCCTTTTGGCTTGCTTGAGCCGGTTCCAGATAAACCTATTTATTATTCCCCCTCTGTCCACCTTGCTCTGGGGGCGCTAGGGTTGGCTGTCTGATCTCTTCCCTCTATTGGGACCCTGCTGCTAGCACATCTGGCTGTGGAGTTGTCTCCGGGTTACTATGCCTCTTTATATGCCCTTTTTGCATCTGAGACCAGCTTTTTGAACTCAGTTTTCAGTTTAGTGATATAATTTTGTCTCTCTTGGTTGAATTCTTTCCTTTACAAAAGGGGGTGGTAATGGACGGAGCATCTGAACCAATCAAACACTCACACCCAGTCAAAAGATCTGGGTTTAATCCATCACCGTTCTTTAGCCCACTCTGCCACCCCAGTTCAGACATGGCTATATGCAAATCAGTCTGACCCTGTGCCTCAAGGGAATAGTCCAGCCCGAACTGCCAAGCCATGCCTTCCCTGGACCGGAAACAAGCTTCCGAGGACCGGTTTCTGGCATTCCAGCTGTCTTCAGCCCGATTTGCTTGAATCCAGTGGCAAAGTGAGCAAGGGACTCACGTCTGAGCATACCCTGCCACACTTATGGCAGCCAAAAGCGGTACAAAAGGGGGTGGTATGATGGACGGAGCATCTGAACCAATCAAACACTCACACCCAGTCTTTCCTTTGTCTTCTAGTTTCTGTCCTTAACTCTCTTTTTTTTATTTGGCAATCCATTAAAAACCATTTCAGTCGACTGGCCAGGTTTATTGTACCTTTCCTTTTATCCTTTTTTAATTCTATCCTAAGGCACTGGACTACTTGGTCTAGCTTCTCCTCATACCATTCCAAGTTTTTCCTCTCTAAAATTACCAGTTCCACCTTTAGTTGAAATGGCTTTACCTTTTCCAGGTACTCCTCAGTTAGTCTTGTTGTTGCCCATTTTGGGTAGTCCACATCTTGTGGGATCACCTTTTTTCTGGGTTCCACCCTTCTGCCTTTTATCGACAGTTGAAGCGGATTATGATCACTACTCTCATTTTGACATACCTTAAATTCCCACACTAAGGAGAAGTTCCACGCTAACATAATGGGCCAGATGCATCAAGCATCCATTTTGCGATTCCTTATTAGCGAAAAATAAGGAATCGCTAATAAGGAATAGCAAAATGGAATGCATCATGCAATCACACAAAAAATAGCGATTCCTTAATTGCGACTCGCAAATTGCGAGTCGCAATTAATGAATACCTCCCCATTCATTCCTATGGGCCTAGAGGCCCATAGGAATGAATGGGAAGACAATCTCAATTTGCGAATCGCAATTAGCGATTCGCAAATTGAGATTGCGAGTTCAAGGGTGCAGGGGTGTCCAAAGGACACCCTGTTACACCCCTGAATGTGATCTGTGCACATATGTTGCGCACACACATGCCCTTAGGGCATGTGTGTGCGCAACATGAAACTTTGAAAAATGCACAAAAGTGCATTTTTCAAAGTTTTTGCAAATTACCATGAAGTTGTACTTCGTGGTAATTTGCGTGCCCTATTAGCGAATTCGCTATTTTTGATACTTTCATGCATTGCATTTAAGGAATCTCAATTTGAGATTCCTTAAATGCAAACAATCGCAATTTAGCGAATTCTCTAATTGCGATTTTTGCATTTGGGATGATGCATCCCAAATGCAAAAATTGCACTTGCAAAGGGCCAGATTCTCAGAATCTGGCCCTTTTGCGAGCGCATTTCGCTTGATGCATCTGGCCCATTGTCGATTGGGGAATTGTGTGAGCCTTTTTTAAAGGTTTTCTTTGCCGGGCAGTCTGTTTTAAACCTGGCATTTAAACAGAAAAGACCCTTTTCCCCTAAATAGTTTACCAAATCCACATCCTGTTTCGTAGAAACACTTGCTGGGAAGCTGGCATAATTAACTCCATAGGCATCCAACAGTTCTGTATACCAGCGGTCCACCTTCATTGGTTGCAGTTTGTGGTTAAAATCCCCCATAATTAACAATACATCTGAAGTATACATTTCTAATATAGCGTCTATATCCTCGTTAAAGTTCTCCATCTCGGCTGCATATTCTCCCACATTGTCCCACTGCATGTAAACATTTATCACAGTTATCATTTCACATGTCTTATCCAGGGTCAGAAGCTTTAACCTGCAAGCCAGTAGCCATTTACATTTCACTTTTAACAGTTCTACATTGCTTAGTATTTTTGTCGAAATGAGTGTCATCGCTCCCCCCGATGCGCGTCCAAATCTTTGCCTCTTGGCAAAAGAGTTTATCTGATGGTAGCCCTCGAAGCTTGGGGTTTCGCCGCATGCCCAGGTCTCTTGTAGGCAGGCAATTTCTACATTATTTACTGGTTTCTTTATATATTCTTGTTCTACCTCATTGCCTAACCTATTTATATTCCACAATAAGATACCTAGGCAATGCGGCAACCCCCCCCCCCCTCCTATTCTATCTCACTTAGCCCGCCGGCTTCACCCATTCCATCCAAATGTCTCTCTGCGGGGTCACCTAGATAGCTACATTGGCTCCAGCTACCCCACGAGTTCTCTTTTACGGTATTATTTATCACTATATTCAGGCGGCTACCCTCTTCTTCGTTACCCTTTTGTAGCCTCACCTGTCTCCTCCCCAGACCTGCATGGTACTTTAGGAAATTCCTTCCAGGTTGTAGTTCGGCCCTTAAATCTTTCTCTGTAATCACCCTTACTCCCCCTTGGTGAATCTCGCTGGCTGCTTTCATAATTGCCATTTTTACCAGGTCCGAGTACAGTTGTACTTTTGTTATTTCCCTACCATTTGTACTTTCTATAAATCCCACCTGTCTCAAATCTTTTGAACCAATCCCACTCAGACTTATACATTTGGAGAAGACTGCCAGAACTTGAGACCTATTTAAAGAAGTCATTTTCCTCAGTTTCTTTCCCTTTTGGCTTGCTTGAACCGGTTCCAGATAAACCCATTTATTATTCCCCCTCTCTCCACCTTGCTCTGGGGGCGCTAGGGTTGGCTGTCTGATCTCTTCCCTCCATTGGGACCCTGCTGCTAGCACGTCTGGCTGTGGAGTTGTCTCTGGGTTACTGTGCCTCTTTATATGCCCTTTTTGCGTCTGAGACCATCTTTTTGAACTCAGTTTTCAGTTTAGTGATATAATTTTGTCTCTCTTGGTTGAACTCTTTCCTTTGTCTACTAGTTTCTGTCCTTAACTCTCTTTTTTGTATTTGGCAATCCAATAAAAACCATTTCAGTCGACTGGCCCGGTTTATTGTACCTTTCCTTTTATCCTTTTTTAATGCTATCCTAAGGCACTGGACTACTTGGTCTATCTTCTCCTCATACCATTCCAAGTTTGTCCTCTCTAAAATTACCAGTTCCACCTTTAGTTGAAATGACTTTACCTTTTCCAGGTACTCCTCAGTTAGTCTTGTTGTTGCCCATTTTGGGTAGTCACCATCTTGTGGGGTCACCTTTTTTCTGGGTTCCACCCTTCCGCCTTTTATCGACAGTTGAAGTGGATTATGATCACTACTCTCACTTTGACATACCTTAAATTCCCGCGCTAAGGGGAAGTTCCACGCTAACATAAAAACATAGTCGATTCGGTAATTTTGTGAGCCTTTTTTAAAGGTCTTCTTTGCCGGGCAGTCTGTTTGAAACCTGCCATTTAAACAGAAAAGACCCTTTCCCCCTAAATAGTTTACCAAATCCACATCCTGTTTCGTAGAAACACTTGCTGGGAAGCTGGCATAATTAACTACATAGGCATCCAACAGTGCTGTATACCAGCGGTCCGCCTTCATTGGTTGCAGTTTGTGGTTAAAATCCCCCATAATTAACAATACATCTGAAGTATACATTTCTAATATAGCGTCTATATCCTCTTTAAAGTTCTCCATCTCTGCTGCATATTCTCCCTCATTGTCCCACTGCATGTAAACATTTGTCACAGTTATCATTTCACATGTCTTATCCAGGGTCAGAAGCCTTAACCTGCAAGCCAGTAGCCATTTACATTTCACTTTTAACAGATCTACATTGCTTAATATTTTTGTTGAAATGAGTGTCATCGTTCCCCCCGATGGGCGTCCAAATCTTTGCCTCTTGGCCAAACAATTTATCTGATGGTAGCCCTCGAAGCTTGGGGTTTCGCCGCATGCCCAGGTCTCTTGTAGGCAGGCAATTTCTACATTATTTACTTGTTTCTTTATATATTCTTGTTTTACCTCATTGCCTAACCTATTTATATTCCACGATAAGAGACCTAGGCAATGCGGCAACCCCCCCTCCTATTCTATCTCACTTAGCCCGCCGGCTTCACCCATTCCATCCAAATGTCTCTCTGCGGGGTTACCTAGATAGCTACATTGGCTCCAGCTACCCCACGAGTTCTCTTTTACGGTATTATTTATCACTATATTCAGGCGGTTACCCTCTTCTTCGTTACCCTTTTGTAGCCTCACCTGTCTCCTCCCCAGACCTGCATGGCACTTTAGGATATTCCTTCCAGGTTGTAGTTCGCCCCTTAAATCTTTCTCTGTAATCACCCTTACTCCCCCTTGGTGAATCTCGCTGGCTGCTTTCATAATTGCCATTTTTACCAGGTCCGAGTATAGTTGTACTTTTGTTATTTCCCTACCATTTGTACTTTCCATAAATCCCACCTGTCTCAAATCTTTTGAACCAATCCCACTCAGACTTATACATTGGGAGAAGACTGCCAGAACTTGAGACCTATTTAAAGAAGTAATTTTCCTCAGTTTCTTGCCCTTTTGGCTTGCTTGAGCCGGTTCCAGATAAACCCATTTATTATTCCCCCTTTCCCCACCTTGCTCTGGGGGCGCTAGGGTTGGCTGTCTATCTCTTCCCTCCATTGGGACCCTGCTGCTAGCACGTCTGGCTGTGGAGTTGTCTCCGGGTTACTATGCCTCTGAGGGTTCTGCTTTTGACTTTTTAATTGTGGGATTATCCTCTGGTTTGCGGGATTACTTTTTTCTACTATCTCTTTTGGGTCCTTGCTACACTGACTCTTCCTTTGTGTATTTGGCGCAGTTCTTTTGACCTCTGTTGCCCGGGGTCCAGAGGGTACAAAGGACCGGGCCGAGACATTTAGCATACCCTTAGCTTCCTTTTTCTTCCTATTTTCCTTTGTCACTATTTGCAGGGCCTGCTTTTTGCTTGCCCTGCCTTTAGTACGGACCCTTACGTGATCGCACCTCCTTTTTACCAGCATTGGGCGCTTTGATATATACACATTATCTCGTGACTCCGCCTGTTCACATCTTATACTTACATCTGTTGTTTGTGGGGACCCTACTGGTCTTTGCATGGCAGGCATTTTCTCTTTAAATCCTGCCAGCTCCCCTTCAATCTTTTTTAGGAACATCTTTTGGGCGTTTAGTACGCCGTTGTTTGACATTGTTACTTCTAATAGTCCCTGAAGGGTTTTCTGTAGCATCAATAGTATGTCCAACATAGACAATGTGGGTGCTGCTGACAAGTCCAAGTCCTGTGGGCTATTCCTCTCTGGATTACTCAACTCCCTGTCCTTCCAGTGTCCTGCTGGTTTGGATTGTTTTTCTCCACGTAACATTGTAATACTTGATTAGAAGGACCCCCCCGCCAGAGCTAGACTCAAGGCTTTCCCTTCTCGATTGCCCTTCATTCCCCGAAATTTGTGTGAAAAAAAGTTTTGTTGAAGATGAGAGTCGGGTTGCTGCCATTATTAGATTTTGGCTCTCGAGGGAGAGATTTATTAACACAGGGTCCACTATCACTTCATCCAAATCTTCTTCTGGGACTCCCCTCTTGGTTTTTTCCACCTGATCCACCTCCTCCGTTTCTATATTTGTTGCGTTCTCAGGCCGGTGCTCCTCTCCATTTTCCAGATTTATTACAGGTAAATTTGGTACTTTATAATGTTTAAACCAACAAAGAATAGCAAGAGGTCAACTCATATGCCAACCGGCTAATTACTATGTAAAGGAGAAGTCAAACTAATAATGTGTGCTGTAAAAGTGACGCTAAGGGTCTCCCTTTCCTGTGAAAAGATTCCCATCAGTCACCACTCGGATCCGCCCTTCATCATCTGGGATCCTTCACACCTGAAGGTGGAGGAGTATACCCACTGCGGACTGGCAGATGTCAAAGCCTAGGCCTACATGTGGGACCCAGTGATATAAATTTAAATTATGTGTTCGAGGATGACTGAAAGCCGTGCTCAAAGCGTGAAATAAAGAGTGAGAGTGCGTAGAAGTGAAATAAAATTGGGTAGGGAAGAAAAAAGGAACCTCCCACGACAGCCCAGAGGGACGCCTGGGGTACCGACGGCCAGAGCGGTGCTCCGTTTTACCTGCGCTGCAGCCAGGTGAGGTGGGGCTTTTCTCTCCTGCCACATGGTCAGGAGAAGGATTTAGTCACTGAATTTCAGGTGATATTTTACCTTTTTTAATAACTGTTCACGAAGCAGTAGCGTTATTGGTCCTGAGGAAGCAGCAAGATACCAGCTGGATCTAGTTAGACTGCAGAAACATGTCGACCTTTCATTCTCATTAGTGGTTATTTGTTTAGACAACTACGCACTTTTTAATTAATTTGGGATTGAAGAAAAACACATTAAAATTCCTTTTTTCTTCCCTACCCAACTTTATTTCACTTCTACGCACTCTCACTCTTTATTTCACGTTTTGAGCACTGCTTTCAGTCATCCTCGAACACATAATTTAAATTTATATCACTGGGTCCCACATGTAGGCCTAGGCTTTGACATCTGCCAGTCCGCAGTGGGTATACTCCTCCACCTTCAGGTGTGAAGGATCCCAGATGATGAAGGGCGGATCCGAGTGGTGACTGATGGGAATCTTTTCACAGGAAAGGGAGACCCTTAGCGTGACTGTTACACACACATTATTAGTTTGTCTTCTCCTTTACATAGTAATTAGCCGGTTTGCATATGAGTTGACCTCTTGCTATTCTTTGTTGGTTTGACTGTTCATAGGGATAGTAGCATTGTTAGGTCATTAAACTGTCCCTCGGACCCTCTTCCCCTCTGTTGTGTATATACTTTATAATGTTTGCCTACAAAGTCCTTAACGGGATTAGAGGTTGTAGTGATCTTTTTTATGGTAGATGTTGAAGTACACCCCTTTTTAGGTCTCGCCTGTCGATGCGCATGCGCATCGAGCAAGCGAGAGTATTGGGACTTATCCACTCTTTCCCCAACTTGCAAGGAATCGTGGCGATTCCTTGCAGTGCCCGTGACTTTTAAGCTCAATGCGCATGCGCATTGAGCTTAAAAGCGCGTGCACATCAGTTCCCTCAGCCGCACTCCAGGCCCCTGCTGCTTTCACACCCCCTCCCCGCTCCGCCCCCTCCCCTGCCCGCCGTCTGTTCCCTCAGCCGTCTGTACCCTGCTGCTTAACACCCTCTCCCCCGCTCCGCCCCCTCCCCGCCATGTCGCATTTCTCCTCCCCCCTCCCCACAGCAATGCCCTCCTAACAACACACACACCCTCTCCCCCGCTCCGCCCCCTCCCCGCCATGTCGCATTTCTCCTCCCCCCTCCCCCCTCCCCCCTCCCCCCTCCTGGGTCAGGTTACCCTGCTTTCTCTTTCGCTTTTTTTCAACCACATTCCACCATGGACTGGGACTTGTTTACTGTGCTTGTGTTAACATGTCTTTCCTGTGCGTATAGCAAGGCTTGTTATGTTGTGGTTCGCGTTTTTTGCTTTCCCCAGAGTTCTTCGTTTATACATGTCCCTGCATGTTTGCTTTGCCCATGTCCCTCGGTGTTGCTGTGCCGGAACATGTTTTTTGCTGTTCTTCGGGTCTGTGTCTATTTACCGTTCCTATGTGTTTGTATTTTCCATGCCTGGGTTAATTTGTGCCGTTTTCCGTGTTTCTGAGTGAGTGAGTGAGTGAGTGTGCGTGTGTGTGGGTGGTGTGTGCGTGTGTTCGTTGGACCCTTCGTCTTTGCTGTGCTTGAGTTTAACTTTGCTTCGTGTGCTCGAGTCCATGTGTGTTTGCTTTTTCTGGGTAATGGTGTTTGCTAGCAGACCGGTTTTCTTGTGTGTTTGCAGGCCCTGTCTTCAGAGACCTATTTCTGTTTGTTGTGTCGCGATCATGTGTGTCTTTCCTGTTCCCCACTCCTTATGCGTTTATTGTTTCTGAGTTGTTGGGTCGACCAGTAGACCATACAACTTATATCTGATTAACCAAGCATAGATGTGCCCGTGAACATATGTCGAGAAGGGCGTGCCCAGGCACAAGGTAAACGTCAGTATAGAGAAATGAAGGGGGAAGGCCGGAAAGTGTTTTTTGTAACTTTATTCACTGCCTCGGTAAAGCATTTTTAATTAAAATCAAGGCAAAAAGGACCAGTGAAAGGTAAATAATGAAATGGTTTCAAAAATTCCGACACTATTGGCACCTGTTTTGGCGAGTGTTATAATATATATATATTTTAGTCCAAGTCAGAAAATGTGCTGGCCAACTCGAGCGTGGCTGTGTTTCTGTGTGAATCGCGCTGCCCGCCTCTTGTTTTGTCTGGGAAGGCCTGACTCATTCCTGTCAGGCTGGCGCCGACAGATCCGCGATGAATCCGTCTTTATTCTATTTCCTCGCATGAAGTTTTACCATGAAACATACGGGTGCTCCCAGTGGAATCCTGGGCCTGTTTTCGGATTGACCTCTTTGTTTATTAGTTTGCGTTAATCTGGAAACGAAACAGCACATGCCACAATTAATAACCTCTTCATTCTTCTTATTAAAAGGACATTAACGTTGTGAACTTGGTGTTCGGTGGGCAGATGAAGTTCGGGGGCTAGTTAAAATTTCAGGGCGCATTTACATTTTGCTGCACTGAAAATAACTCCCCCACTAAAACACGAAACTGCTATTGAGCAAGGAATTGAACATGTAAACATATGGACTTTGTATACTGATGAAAGAAAATCTCACCAGCATGCAACAGGGTGCAGTTAAGAGTCACAGTATTTTATTTTTATTTTTAGGTTTGGTATTAACCAATATATAAAATGATATACTCAGTGTACTTCCTCAGAGGGTCTTTCAGTCATCCCTCATCATCCACTGATTTGTTGTTGCATCTTTGACGTTTTCTTTTCTCTATTACAGTATCAAGCAATAGATCAACCTTTGGCTAACTTCACTGTAGGCAGGGGCACTAGAATTATGTGGTTCTGTGGCTGCAGATTTTTCACATAGTTAAGGATTCGCCGCAGTTGCCTCAGTCATAATCTATCATCTGGTGCATTTTCTGCACAGTTTAACAAAAAAGAAATTGTCTCTAGCTCAAATGGATCAAAAGTTACAAATAAATGTGTTGATAAGTGTTTACCCGCATTGGAAGATACTTTTCAAAGGTGTACTGGTCATCTTGCAGTTGCTTATTTACCCTCACCCACACTCACCCTCAACGCCTCACCCTCACTCACCCTCAACACCTCACACTCACTCACCCTCACCCTCTCTCACCCTCTACCCTCACTCACCCTCAATACCTCACCCTCACTCACCCTCACTCACACTCACCCTCACCCTCACTCACCCTCACTCACCCTCACTCACCCTCACTCACACTCACCCTCAACCCCTCACCCTCACTCACCCTCAACCCCTCACTCACCCTCCCCCCCCCCTTACCCTCACTCACCCTTACTCACCCTCAACCCCTCACCCTCACACAGTGCAATAGGTCTCGGAGCATTTGAGTTAGAGCTTTTAGAAATGTTTATGGCTTTTTTTTTTTTTAAATTCTTTAGCATTGGCTACAGGAAACAAAAATGCTAAAGATTTACAAAAAAAACCCATAAACAATTCTAAAAGCACTAACTCTAATGCTGCGAGACCTATTGCATTTCCAATGCTTGTTGGCTTGTGGGCCTGTTTAGTTACTTTTTTCCCTTTCCTCTTCTTGCGTTGCCCCATGGTATTATCCTCATGGGATGTGGAACAGGAGCCCATATTACTATCGATGCCCAGGCTGCTGGCGCTGTGCGCCTCTTAGTTCCCATTCTGAATAGTTACCAAAATAAAGAGACGGGCGCTGGGAGCAGGAGTCACAAGAACAGGATTTATTACTCATGAGGAGAGCCTGTCATTTCGGACACGAAACACAGTGTCTTTCGGGAGGTGCTCTAACAAGTGAGCTGAAACGTCGTCTTTTATACCTTACAAAACACTTAGCATTACAATCGCGACATTGTGAAACACGGAAAAGACATCCCCATGATCCTCGGTCAATCCTACCCCACATATGTTCACAATAGGGACCCTTGACCTGCTGATAAGAGGGGAGGGTAATCACGCAGCTGAGTGTTCCGCCAACTTTTAGGATGTGTGCGCCTGATCGTAGCCCAGGGGGTGGGGTGGCCAGGATCAATAGTGGGTCCTTTGAAGAGGAGTGATTCCATACAATAAGCAGTAAACAGTATCTCCTGGCTTAGGCGATGACCTCAGACATGTGTGGACAGTCAATCGCGGAGGGAGGGTTTACTAACAGAGGGGGTATTCATGAAAGGAAAGGAGGTGCTGGTCAGGCGCGGCCGTGACTCCCAAGGACAGGGTCTTGCAGAAGAAGAAGGTTTATGACTTGCCCGTGTGAGGGAGAAGGGAGGGGGAACCAGGGTGTGCACAGGGACAGAGTCGCATAGAGAGAGAGAGGTCTTATGACTCATGCGTGAGAGAGCGGGGGTAGTCAGGTGCAGCTGGGGAGGGCTATGTCAGCTAAGGTGAAGGATGCCTCTTCAAGAGGGAATGGGGGGTTTGCGTGGGTCAAGCAGGAGGGTTGCCTTTCAGGGCAGGGTCGCGCAGAGGGAGTGGGTTTCATAGTCTATGCATGCGAGAGAGGGGGGGGGGGGGTTCAGATACGCGCAGAAGGGAAGCCGGTGATTCTAATGAGCAGGCAAAAAGGCCAGGGTGCCTAAAATGGCTGTCATGTATATATGGGTACGGGCCTTTACTGGCAGAGTGATGCGGTCAATATTTTACGGTATTCATGGTGCTTATAGGGAGAGGAGCGGGAAAAAGGGGAAATGAACGCTGTTTATGTACATCAATTTCTCTAATTTCCACAGTCGCCCCTTTTTACATGACAGAGTTCATTTTTGTAATTGATGGGGGTACAAAAATAAACAGGCGTGGTTGAAGAATTAGCATTTGTCAATATTAACATTTGGCATATAATCATGGACAGTTGATGTGATGGGCAGAATGCAGCACATAGGAAATTGCATTTGTCGAGTTCCTAACATTCAAACGCACTACATAGCATAAATGTTTCTGACTTAAAAATTTGACCAATGAACATTTTGACCAAGTAGTTGAGGGCGGAATTCAGTTCAATACACAAGATCTCTTCGTCACAGTGTCTTTTTAGCAGTGAGCCATCACTGGTAGGCTCTAGTCCGTATCCTTCAGTTGGCGCTGTTGAGCACCGGCGGTGGAGCTATAGGTCCAGCTCGTATTCAACCTTTCGCGTTGCAAGGTGCGGTCTGTCCTCTGCTGTTAGACCACAGTCCTGTTCCCTAACCAGTCCTTTTAGTGGCGCCTTATGCTCGGCACCTATATTTCCGTGGCAACACCCTATTCCCACCTGAATGCCGTTCCTTTTGGCGTGAAGTCACATGGAAAAGAGGGTGTGTGTGGTTCAAATAGTCGATAGGAGAGAGAGCGGAGTTGGGTCAGAGTTCCTGGGACACACAAAAGGGACCAAGGGAGCGAAGGATAACAAGCAGGCAGGCCCATCAATCGGGCCCAAAGAAGGGGGACGGAGACTCCAGCCGACACTTGGGTTAGCAGATGGAGGGCTTCAGGGCAGCCCGTCAAGTTTCATTTTCCACGTTTGGAATTGCTGTCTCGTCCCGTATCTTGTTGCTCTGCAGCTCCACCTTTGGTCGAGGTCACATGTGTCTCAAGATCTGCAGCCAGGCTGTACGTCACGTCCGACCCTTCTCTTCCGGTGATCGTAAATCTTTGAATAGGTACAAAACAAGTTTTTAGAGAACTGGCAGAAGAAGACATTTATGCATGTGAATTCCTCCCTCAATCCTACGCACGTGGGAGATACGCTCATCGGTCACAGTCAGAGGTCTATTACCAAGCAGTGCATATGTCGGCATTCCTACTGTGTTCATGCCAAGTGTATTCATCGTCTATTCATCACATAAATGGAGAGAAATAAGACTCCCATCAACTGCGCATTTCATCAAATTCAACATTTCGGAACTTCCAGCGGAGACTTGCCTTTCAAACCTGAGCCTTTAACAGCCTGACATTTCCCTTCAAGGCTGGCTAATCTTTTTCAACCAGGGCGGGGGCGCTATCATCGAGAGTCAGGGAAAAACAGGTTTTTCTCGAGGGACGACAGTTACTCATGGTCATCATGTTTATATCCGGGACAGCAGCTGGGGTCTATCAAATGGGGCGGGGATGCTTCGGGCGCTCGCGCCTGGGAGCAAAAAAAGGGGGGGGTGGGGCAATCTGGGCATTGGGGGTCGATCTAGACGTTGGCGTTCGTCTCTGATGAACAAAAAAAATAAGGTGCCATTGACATACAGTTCCCCTATAAAAGGCCAGATTGGGGGACCTTAGTCGTCTTACCTGTCCTTTCCTTCTCAGCCAATTCGAGTTCATTCATTTTGCAGAAAGGAGAGGTAGTAATATGGCGAGATACAATCATTTTAGTTTCGGTCAATTTCGCGGAACACCTTCGCGTTCAATAAGTATCCAATCAGACTGGTGCCAGCGAGGCACGATTTTACCATAAAAAGGAAGAGGAAATAGGGAGACTCTCAGAGAGTGAGAGTCGTCCGCAATCTAAACGAGCCATTCGGTACACGTATGACATGTAGAGAGAGAGAGAGAGAGAGAGAGAGAGAGAGAGAGAGAGAGAGAGATAGGAAAAAGGGGGGAGAGAGATAGAGAAAGAGAGAGACGTGTACAAAAATAGGTCATTTAGTGCGTTCACAACACAGAACAGCAGGGGGTCAGGTAACGGAGAGACGCAAACAAAGGGAGAACATAAACCCCTACAGTACACACACACAAACTCAGACGAAGGAAGACAGTACATGTATTACATATATAAGACATTCACAACAAAACAGAAAACAATTGTTGGCCAACAAGATCTATTTTTATATCCTTCGTATCTTTACTATCCTATTTACCTACGTGCTTAGCTCTTTTTACCTTTCCCTCCTTTTCCCTCTCGCTTGTTATCTCTGCGAGCGTTCTCAATTGCCAATACTTACACCTCGGTCAGACGATCAGAAATTAACCTGGTCGCGCTATTTACCCATGGTTGGATCTTAAACCATTTTTCAGTTTCTTCCTTTGGTGGGAAGTTCTTCAGGCTGAGGCAACGGCAAGTATTGATCGGGAGAACAGTCGGACAGCTTGGCTATATCTATAAGAGCGTGAGAAGGGGGCAGTACATTTTGAACATCAGCAACATTTCTAACTTCCCAGACGGGTGGTGCCTTGGTAACTCTTACCCGTGCACTCTTCTTTGTCCTTTCCCTATCTATTCAAACGTCTAGTTACATTATCTAACGTGTTATTTCGAGTCAATTTTCGTCATACAGTACCCGTCAAGTTTCTATGTCAGTCCATCCTCCCAGTCGCTATGTTCTAAGGAGGAACAGTCATGTTTTAAGTCTACGTCTTTTTTAAAAACTTATCGTCATAAGGACTATGCTCATATTCCCTCCTTCCCTTTTTGTCGGTGGTTCGATCATCGCTCTCCCATACTTCAGCCGACGTTCCGACGCGACCTGCAGAAGGGAGGAGAAAGAAGGGGTGGGGGGCAGCATTCAAACCACATCAGCATGCAGTAGTCCGAAAGTGTTTTTACCTACCACATACTCGACCTATCTCCACGTAGTGCATTTCTTTACCATCTCGGCGTTTAAGCCCAGAGGGACCAGTAGTGTCAGATAGATAATCATTGACGATCTGCGTATCTACATGAGTTACTTGGTCGCGACCCCTTTTGGTTGTGTGCAAGGGTGGCGGTCAGGTGGCATTTCTGTGGTGTCGTTTTAAGGGCGTCTAAAACACTTTTCCGGCTGCCTGTGACACATAATGTAGCTGCTAAATATCGGGTCCTTTTTAACCTTCAGCCTTCATCATACTTATTCTTCGCTCACAGTAGTAACACATTCGAAATTCATTAATGCAACCGCTACAATTATACTTTATTTTTCAGAATACCTTTAATAAAAAGTGTTGGTGTATAAATACGGGCCTACAACCCAGTGGACCGGCCACGGAGCAGATTGGAACTGTACATAAGAAGAACGAAGTTGGTGGCAGTTCATTGCATAAAGTGCGGCAGTGCAATAAAATCGTATCGAACTTTCCTACAGAGCAAGCATGATGTATGTCAAGAATTCAGTTTTTCAATTAATTCATTAATTCATTATCCAAATGCTCATTCAGTGCCTAAATTACACCAATTCATTGCTCCCAATCATAATTAGTACCCACCCTAAATCAGTTCATTGTCCAAACACATGATCAATATCTGTCTTACATCGCTTTCTTCTCTAAGCACATAATCACTATCCATCTTATCGACTTTCACTGTCCAAAAATGCATACATATCTCAGAGCATTAGGATTCGAGCAATCCGGGTGAACAGGGAGTTCGAAAGTTTCGTTTCGTGTATCGGCGCCATTTTGGGCGAGGTCAGGCAGGTTCCAGTATAGTCAGAATGTCTCCAATGACTCGTGGTTGGACCAGAACCTTCCGTTGGTAGTTCAAAAAGTTTTTCGCAATGTGGTAACAGTCTAACAATATGGACCATCAGTCAAAGAGTGGGGAGGGCGGCAACAATTTTCCTACCGGGTCATTCTGGTGTTCCACTGGAACTGAACAAGTCTGTACCTTGGCTGTGTTTTAGCCATTTCCAAACTGAGGCTGGCGCCGGCAGGAGTGCGTCGATGTCGCGGTTCCCAGTGAGGGGGACGGGGGCGCCCATGCGGAGGGGTCGGGGGGGCTCCCCGGCTCTCATAGAATCTTCAAAGTTGAGGAGAGAAGGCATGGGGCGTGTGCCCGTCCCGGGCAAAAGACCGCTTTTCGATGTGGACCCTCTTTAAGCAAGAGCGTTGGGGTGTCGCTGGAAGCCTCCACCTGGAGGGAGGTGGGGGAGGCTCGTTCGCGCCGCCTCCCCCTTCCAGCGACCCCGCGCCGTTCCTCGGCTCCAGCGCTTTGGTACAGCCGTGCCAGGCAATGAAGATGGGGGGGGGAGGGGTTGGTGGCTGAGGCAAGAAATCCCCCCCTTTGACATGTGGCGGGACTACCTGCAATTGTCCAGGCATTGCCGTGTGGCTGGACTACCTGTCACTCTCAGGCGTTGACATGTGGCGGGGCTACCTGCAATTTTCCCGGGCCGAGTGCAGTTGCAGCCATTATTGCGCAAAGAAGCGCCGCCGTCCTCGCCTTGGCTTCGGCCTTCGATGAGAGCCGGATCAGGCGAGAGAGGGGGGGGGTCGGTGGCTGAGGCAAGACAGCCCCCCCCCGTGGCCTGCAGGCAGCAGAAGAGGGGAAAAGGAGAGGTCATTACGATTTTTGGGCCGTCCGCCCCACAGCCTCCCCTTCCGACTGCGGCCAGGCGAGCCCTGCATGCATCGAGGCCTCGCCTTCCGGATGGGCGTAACCGTGGACCTGTTGCACTTCGGGAGCTTCCGGAATGGGGGTAGGTACCTATTGATTTGTATCTATTTCATGTGACCGTTATTTGGGCGTGGTGGGCAATGAGGCAGACATGTTTGGGGCAGGAATAGGCAACGGAACCTAGCTACCTCGTGGCTGCCTTGGTGTCAAGCTTGTCTTCCCTCGCCATTTTTATGTTTCTTATTGCGGGTTATTTCTAACGTTTCTTATTTTATTTTTAGCGAAGTTGATAACTCATCAGTGGCCTACTGATTTCGCTCAACTCTTTTTCTTGTATTTTTATGCCATAACCTATTATAAGCTATAGCGACTAGTCCACACTTAATGAACATGTCCTTATTAGGTGTGCCCTCCAGTGGAGCTGGATGGTTCATCTCTAATAAGCGGTCCGGGCTAAACAGGCTACCAATCAGTGGGGAGAAGATAGGCATGACGGATTACAACGGGGACAAAAGTCTGCACTACCTATCTTATCACGGCGGGCAAAGACTAGACAGAATATTTCTATTCTCCGTTGTTTGCAGGCGGTGAATACCTCAAAAGAACCAATACCGAACACTTAATGTACGGTCAATCAAACAATCAGTGGGGAGAATAAGTAGGTACGACGTGTTAAAGGTTTGCGTTACCTACCTTTTCGCTACCTACAAAGAGAGACCTTGTTCTTCCCTGTTTGTAGACAGAGAATCTCCAGACAATAATCCACGAACAACAGTTCGGGAAACAGTGGGGGAGGAAGATAGGCACGACGGATTACAACGGGGACAAAAGTCTGCGTTACCTATCCTTCACTGCTTGCAAAGGGAGAGCCTGTTGTTTCTCCGTTTGCAGACGGTGAATCTCCAGAGGTACCAACAAAAGAGTAATACTAGTATTATCCAAATCAAACAATCATTTCACAATTTGTCGCATTTACGCGACCTTACCCGGACCGGACCGTGTGGGCAGTTCTTCGCCTTCCTCCTTCCAGCGCCCGATCGTTCTCTTACTCCATGATTTTACCGCAGCAGTCCTGTGGGATTCCAGTCAGGACAGTAGGTCACTCGAGAGAGGTCCGTTCAGAATCGGTGAAGTTCATTCAATCGGCAGCCGGACGAGGGCCCTCTCAAGGCAGGTATACTCCGATCATTTAGATATTCACCTCATCGTCTGAATCTCTCTTACTGGACCTCATGTCACTGATGGACCCCGCGTTGGGACGCCAATTGTGGAACAGGAGCCCATATTACTATCGATGCCCAGGCTGCTGGCGCTGTGCGCCTCTTAGTTCCCATTCTGAATAGTTACCAAAATAAAGAGACGGGCGCTGGAAGCAGGAGTCACAAGAACAGGATTTATTACTCATGAGGAGAGCCTGTCATTTCGGACACGAAACACAGTGTCTTTCGGGAGGTGCTCTAACAAGTGAGCTGAAACGTCGTCTTTTATACCTTACAAAACACTTAGCATTACAATCGCGACATTGTGAAAGACGGAAAAGACATCCCCATGATCCTCGTGTCAATCCTACCCCACATATGTTCACAATAGGGACCCTTGACCTGCTGATAAGAGGGGAGGGTAATCACGCAGCTGAGTGTTCCGCCAACTTTTAGGATGTGTGCGCCTGATCGTAGCCCAGGGGGTGGGGTGGCCAGGATCAATAGTGGGTCCTTTGAAGAGGAGTGATTCCATACAATAAGCAGTAAACAGTATCTCCTGGCTTAGGCGATGACCTCAGACATGTGTGGACAGTCAATCGCGGAGGGAGGGTTTACTAACAGAGGGGGTATTCATGAAAGGAAAGGAGGTGCTGGTCAGGCGCGGCCGTGACTCCCAAGGACAGGGTCTTGCAGAAGAAGAAGGTTTATGACTTGCCCGTGTGAGGGAGAAGGGAGGGGGAACCAGGGTGTGCAAAGGGACAGAGTCGCATAGAGAGAGAGAGGTCTTATGACTCATGCGTGAGAGAGCGGGGGTAGTCAGGTGCAGCTGGGGAGGGCTATGTCAGCTAAGGTGAAGGATGCCTCTTCAAGAGGGAATGGGGGGTTTGCGTGGGTCAAGCAGGAGGGTTGCCTTTCAGGGCAGGGTCGCGCAGAGGGAGTGGGTTTCATAGTCTATGCATGCGAGAGAGGGGGGGGGGGTTCAGATACGCGCAGAAGGGAAGCCGGTGATTCTAATGAGCAGGCAAAAAGGCCAGGGTACCTAAAATGGCTGTCATGTATATATGGGTACGGGCCTTTACTGGCAGAGTGATGCGGTCAATATTTTACGGTATTCATGGTGCTTATAGGGAGAGGAGCGGGAAAAAGGGGAAATGAATGCTGTTTATGTACATCAATTTCTCTAATTTCCACAGGGAGACCTGGCTTTCCTGGCTCTCTACCCATGACCTTGATCCCGTCAGTATCTCTCTCGTCTCCGGGCTATCTTCTGGGGCTTCCTTCCGTTGTTTTTGTTTGCGTTTTGGGCCCATAGTCCTTATACTTATGTAATGCTATGGGGCGTGGTTCTGGACTTATCTCTGCAGCTCTCCGCTAAAGGTTCTTCCTTTCTAAAAAATATTTGACAGGGAAGGAGGGCACAGCTAATATATCCGGCGTTTAATCATACACTCACACTCACTTACCTCTGTTGTGCCGCTGCCCGCCAGCCCGCCTTGCCGAAGGTTACAAGGATACTGCCCTTTTTCCTTGTTTGATGTTTGTCGCACAGGGGCTATCTCCTTTTGTCGTCTCCTGCCCTTGGAATGGATATCTTGATATGAATGGTTTGGCTGGGCAGTCTTTTTGCCACTCGTTTGGGCCCTCTCTGCCCCTCCTTCGCCTTACTAGGACTGGGCCACCGCCACACTGGGTATTGTGGCTTCCTTCCTGCTCTAGATGCAGGCCCACTCAGATTCAGGTTCTTTGGGTCCTCCTCTATACCCGCCAGGCCACCGCGCCACACCCAGGGGGCTCCCGGCTTGGGGCGGGGGGCCCGCGGCGATTAATTTAGTTTGCCTAGGCTTGGGTAAGACTCGAGTGTGGGGGTTAAGGTCGCTCCTCCATGATTCCGTGCCTGATTCTCGACACCCGCGGCAACCCCGGCGCTCCTCTGCGCTTGATTGTCAGGTCTGCGCACGTCTGATCTCCAATCTGCTCTGCTCGGGTCTGGCGTGGTGCGGCAAGGCAAGGCTAGGCGTGGCTCGAGTCTGGCGTGCTACAACAGAGGCGTCCGAGTCTACGCTCTAATGTATCTGTATGCATTGTTAATTGTACTTTTGAGGTCATACTGACTGAATAAAGTTTTTACTGAAATAAAATGTTTTAAAAAAAAATATTTTAATGACACCCAAGGCACTAACACCTCTGAAGACAAAATTAAGTGTATCTAGACTAGTGGTTCTTAAGCTGTGGTCTGGGGACCCATGATGGTCCGTGAAGCCTACTTAGGGGGTCCGTGGCTGGTTATCAATTGACCTAATATTAAAAGATTAATAAAGTGTATTCAACTAAGAAGCAAAATGTTAAATTAGAAACTTTAAAACATTCTGTAAATGTGAAGGAATTTAAAAGTGGAGGATAAAAAATGTTAGTATACTCAGAATGATTCATGGTAGCAGTGCAAGTTCATCAAACAAAATACAGAATGGATGATGGGTGACCTTAAATGAATTTAGAAAAGTTTAAAACTTCACATTAAATTTAAAATATAGATTTTTGAATATTTGTTTGTGTATTCAATAACATATTTCGCCCTTTGTATATTTGTTTGGTGAATGCTGTTTTTTTAATGTATTGCTTTGTGGGTCAAATTACCGAAAATGCTTAGGTCGGGTACCAGCCTTCCAGTAGTTACTTAATGAGTCATCCCCGGATTCCAATAATGATTCAGTAGGAGGCCCGAGTTCCAGTAATGTTTAAATGGGGGTCCACAGAAGTCGAAAGGTTAAGAACCACTGATCAAGACCATCTGCTCCAACATTTCAACGTTTGGCTGTTCCACCCTGTTTAACTTAGAACACGGTACCATAAGGATTGGTGTTCGCAAATAGCATTCCATCCTTTATTCCTCAGGCCATACAGATTGTGAAAGGCCCTCTCCCTCGTTATAGGCCCTCCTCTGCAGCTAAGGCCTATATCTCATGTAATGTGTATTTAATGGCCTCTTTCGTCCTCGTGGGCTGTAATGCTATAACAGATTTCTAAAAAAACAAATAAAAAAATACAGGAACCCACTTTATAGGGTTCAGAGACCTAGTTGGTGTATATGGTTACTGTCAATTATGTCAGTGTGTACCAGAAAATGAGAAAGAAAAATTTCTTTCTAGAGTCCCCTCACTCACCGGGGTTGCCCCACGGTGACATGCTTCATCATTGGGGCCATCCCAGTTCTCTACGAAAAGGGGCGTGCTGCGACTAGCGGACTACGCAGGAGCACTTGTTTGTGAAATGACTATGTGTGGTGTAAAGTGTAGTGATGGTGGAGTGGATGTGTGATTAAAAATACCGTGCTAGTGGGCCTCAACAATTTATTATGCTCCTAGTGTGGTATATTAAAATGGGGTAACACTGTATTCTAACCTTAAATTTGGGCTAGATCAATGTTATGGTCGACATGTTTCAAGCTCCCCAAGCTTTTCATCAGGACCATACAGGGTCCAGCCCTGTATTTTCCACTCCTATATTTTAATAAATAGGTTTTTTAGAAAAATTGTTATTGTACTATACGCTGTTAATGATTAGACATGCGTTTTTTATACATACGATTTGTATCCTACTCGTATTTCTGTAAAAGAAAATGACACTTGATTAGTGGCAAACATCCCCCCTCAAAAGAGCGAGGGGATCACACATGCAGCTCACTTCGTCTAGGGCGTAGGTGTGCCTTGAGCACCATACTGGTGCGTGCAGGCTGTCCAAATCAGTGCAAATATAAAATCTGTGAATAGAGTGGTTTCGTGATTTCACACAGATGACACAAGACTAAATGTGACTATCGACAAGACACACAACACATATACATAGAATATTGTTGTGGCAAATGGTATATTTTTACATTTATAAGTGTTAAGTTACACTTCATGGTCTCAGGCGAGGGCAGGATCGCCTCGTGGAAACATTGCTGTAAAGTTTTGAGATAATAGTTACATTTTGTTTCAACTGCAGTACCGCGTTTCCATCTTAAAGAGTTCAAACCCTCTAAAAGGCATGAAACAGCTGTATTGTTTCGCGCTGTTTTACTTACTTCCTATCGGCAAACCCGCTCGGTACTACCTGTTCACTCCTCACCCGACCGCATACTGATGCTGTGCGGCTACGCCGGTGTATTTAGAATCACTGCGCTTCCGGGTTCGGGGCCTCTGTGGATGCTAGACCGTTCTATTTGCGGCGGCCATCTTGGATGTAGGTCGCTGAAGTCTACACGAGGGTGTAATAAAATTACGTGTAGCATTCTTATTTGGCCGATTTTTAGAAAAAGGAGTTTTTTAGAGTGATGCTCCAGTGTTCAGCTTTCCATTTATATAATTTAGAATCTATTTTTTTAAATTTTCTCAATTAATATTTGGTCTTAGATAGTGGATTTAAAAACAGTTTAACCCATCTGCATTAGTTTAGTTAGGTTTTGCGTTCCTTTGATAGTTGAATAATGCATCTCTTGGCCATTAGTTGTTTTTGTTTTTACTGTTTTTGGATATAGTCCAAAGAAAAAGGTCAGAGAGATTCAGGGAGAGTACTGGACCCCCAAAGTATATTATTGATTTCAGGTAGTAAAGCTAGGTTCTGAAGGCGCCCCATGGGATTTCGTCATTGAGCCCCAGGGTGTCAGTATGCAATTGGAACACCCATCTCTGTTCTCGCTCATCAAGAATTCTCTCAAGGTTGTCTTTGTTTATTACTGTTTCCAAGACCACCCAAGTGAGGTCATTTGGTGTATGGTTTTGCTCAATAAAGTGGGTAGTCATTCTGGTGGTGGCTCGTTTGCACCTGATGTTACTTCTGTGTTCCACTATGCGGGTACTGACCTTCCTCGTGGTCATCCCTACATAGTGTAAGCCGCATGTGCATGTTATTAGATACACCACTCCGCTGGTATTGCAATTAGAAAAACCTTGTAGTTCCCATTTTGTGGCATTGTTGAAGGTTATAGTTTTTGTTGCAGATGTTAAATGACACACACTACAATTGTTGCATGGAAAGTGTCCACTTGGTAGTGGTTGGGTTCTTATTGTCTGGGTAGTGAGTATGGGGCGAGTGTGAACCAGAAAATCTTTCAAGTTTTTCCCCCGTCTGTGGCTAAACATCGGGGTCGGTATGGTTAATCCACCACTGTTGATAATTGGCCAATGTTTCTTGATTATTTTTGACACAGTGTCTGATACTTGGTTGAATGTAGTAATACAGATTGGCCTGGTGTTCTCTGATTCAGTTTTCTCTTTTTGTTCTAATAGGGCATCCCTATTGTTGTTTCCAGCTCGTTTCTTGGCTTCCTTAATCAGTTTGCTGGGGTATTTCCTGTCTTTCAGCTTGTTACTCAGGTCTTCTGCTTGGGTCAGGTAATCAGCTTTTTTGCTACAATTCCTTCGTAATCGGAGGAACTGTCCGAAAGGGAGGTTCTGTCTGAGGTGGCGGGGATGAAAACTGTCAAAAGCTAAGAGACAGTTTCGTGATGTCTCTTTGAAGTGAGTTGTTGTGACTAGTTTGCCTGATTCAGCATGTATGTGCAGATCCAAGAATACCAAATTAGTTTTACTCATTGAGCATGTGAATTTCAGGAAAGGATCTTGTGTGTTGAGCCACGTTAAGAAGGTTTTCGCTTCTTCCTCTGTACCTTGCCAGATCAAGAAAATATCGTCGATGTACCGTTTCCATTCCAAAATCTGGTGTCTGTGGGGGTTTCTCTCATTCAGTATTTTATTCTTCTCCAGTTGATGGACATACAGGCCCGCTATGCTCGGCGCAAATGTGCTGCCCATGCTGGTCCCGTGTTGTTGTTTGTATAGTGTTGATTCGAAACGAAAAAAATTCTCAGACGGTGCTAGATGGCAACATTCCATCACTACATGTCGTGGGGTGTGGAATTCCCACTCACTTTCAAACAGTACTTCCTCCAATATCTGGAAGGTCTCTGTGTGTGGCAAGCTAGTATACAAACTTTCCACATCTAGACTGATGAGAATACTGGATGTGGGGTCAAAAACTAGATCTTTTAGGAGGCAGAGTACATCTTTGGTGTCTCTTAGGTAGGTGTCAGTTTTTTGGACCAATGGTCTTAGAAAGGCATCCGCGAATTGCGACAGGGGTTCCAGGATTGACCCTATCCCAGAGACTATTGGTCTCCCTGGTGGGTTTTCTAGTCTCTTATGAATTTTGGGGATAGTGTAAAAATATGGTATAATAGGTTTCTTATTAGTCAGAAACTCTATTTCTTTTTTACTCAACCAATCATTGGCCTGACATTCCTCAGTAAGGTAGGCAATTGAGATTCTGAGTCGTTCTGTAGGGTCCTCATTTAGTATGACATAATTTCTCGTGTCACCCAGCAGGCGAAGGCATTCTCTTCTGTAATCCGTGGTGTCTTGTAGGACTATTGCCCCGCCTTTATCGGCTGGCTTGATGGTGATGAGGTCATTCTTTGAAAGTTCTTGTATTGCTGTTAGTTCAGCCTTGCTGGTATTGTGAAATACTTTAACTGTACGTGGGTCCAGTTCCTGCACCTCCTTCATGACTGCTTTCTCGAAAGCTAGTATTTCGACTGGTAAGCTGTGGGCTGGTGGAACAAAATTTGATTTCTTTTGTAGTCCTGTATCGCTCTTAGGTAGTTCTTCAGATTTTTTGTCTTTGAAGAATACCTGTAGTTTTATTTTTCTAAGGAATTCTTTCAATTCACAGCAAAGTTTGAATTTGTCTGTGATTGGGGTTGGTACAAAACCTAAACCCTTATTTAGTACTTGAATCTGTGTATCCGTCAGCGGTATGGAGGACAAATTAACCACTAGACCGAGTTGGTGCTCGTGGTTGGCTCTGGTGGTTCCTTGCTCCGTGTGTGGCGTCCTGTTGTCACCACTGGTTCTGCCCATTGCACTCCCTGGTTGGGTTTGTTCTTGGCTCGTTGAGCCGGGCGGCCTCTCCCTAAAAAAGGTTTTCTCTGGTTACTTTGATTGCCTTGGTTATTTCCCCAGTTTTGATAGTTTGGTTGATGGTACATGGGTGGGCCATAGAAGAAAGGTGGAGGTGGAGGACCGTAATTGTATGGATCCTGATACATGGGCCACATAGGTGCCTGGTTACCTCTGTAATTTCTCATATTGCCTCTTCCTCTTTTGGGTCTTCTGTTGGGGGTGGTGTTGTAATTGTTTGATCCCCCTGAGCTGTCTGATCCTGCGTCAGAACCATCGCTATCAGTGTTATAGCCTGGATTCCTGCTGCTGGTTCTGTAATCATCCCTGACATAAGGATATACTTTCTCATGTGAGAATGTTTTCTTATCTTTGGATAATTTGATATATTTTGAATCCTTAAGACTGATCTCGAAATCGGACATGGTTTTATTAAGCTCGTTCAATCTTTTCGTGAGTTCTGCTGGACTCTGGAAGGATTTTAGGCGAATCTCCATGGATTGGATCTCCTCTTTTAGGGAGTCTACTAGTCTGGTTGCTGTTTTGATAATCAGAACTAGCCAGTCTCTAGTGCAGTGCCATGATATTTGTGACCAGTCTAGTTTGAACTGTTTGTCATGTTGAAATATGAATGGTTCGTTCCTGACTATGAGGCCTCTTGGTGCTGCATTGGCTTGTAGGTATTCTGCCATCATTATGCCGTGTATCAACGTTTTTATCTGTGTTCTTTTCAGTTCTGTTAGTTCATCCCAACATTGGCTTGCATCACTATTTTCTCCAGTAGGTGCCCCTGCGTGTGGTAACATAGAGGCAATAGCCCTGTCGACTTCATCTTCTGAAAACGATAGTCCTGTATTTTGTGCCATGACTATTTAGTAATGTTGTTTGTGTGTAGTGTTTAGTCACTAGATCAACTAAGTGTGTGCCGTTCAGATCACCTGACACCCTGGGGCTCAATGACGAAATCCCGTGGGGCGCCTTCAGAACCTAGCTTTACTACCTGAAATCAATAATATACTTTGGGGGTCCATTACTCTCCCTGAATCTCTCTGACCTTTTTCTTTGGACTATATCCAAAAACAGTAAAAACAAAAACAACTAATGGCAAAGAGATGCATTATTCAACTATCAAAGGAACCCAAAACTAAACTAATGCAGATGGGTTCAACTGTTTTTAAATCCACTATCTAAGACCAAATATTAATTGAGAAAATTTTAAAAAATAGATTCTAAATTATATAAATGGAAAGCTGAACACTGGAGCATCACTCTAAAAAACTCCTTTTTCTAAAAATCGGCCAAATAAGAATGCTACACGTAATTTTATTACACCCTCGTGTAGACTTCAGCGACCTACATCCAAGATGGCCGCCACAAATAGAACGGTCTAGCATCCACAGAGGCCCCGAACCCGGAAGCGCGGTGATTCTAAATACACCGGCGTAGCCGCACAGCATCAGTATGCAGTCGGTGAGGAGTGAACAGGTAGTACCGAGCGGGTTTGCCGATAGGAAGTAAGTAAAACAGCGCGAAACAATACAGCTGTTTCATGCCTTTTAGAGGGTTTGAACTCTTTAAGATGGAAACGCGGTACTGCAGTTGAAACAAAATGTAACTATTATCTCAAAACTTTACAGCAATGTTTCCACGAGGCGATCCTGCCCTCGCCTGAGACCATGAAGTGTAACTTAACACTTATAAATGTAAAAATATACCATTTGCCACGACAATATTCTATGTATATGTGTTGTGTGTCTTGTCGATAGTCACATTTAGTCTTGTGTCATCTGTGTGAAATCACGAAACCACTCTATTCACAGATTTTATATTTGCACTGATTTGGACAGCCTGCACGCACCAGTATGGTGCTCAAGGCACACCTACGCCCTAGACGAAGTGAGCTGCATGTGTGATCCCCTCGCTCTTTTGAGGGGGGATGTTTGCCACTAATCAAGTGTCATTTTCTCTTACAGAAATACGAGTAGGATACAAATCGTATGTATAAAAAACGCATGTCTAATCATTAACAGCGTATAGTACAATAACTATTTTTCTAAAAAACCTATTTATTAAAATATAGGAGTGGAAAATACAGGGCTGGACCCTGTATGGTCCTGATGAAAAGCTTGCGGAGCTTGAAACATGTCGACCATAACATTGATCTAGCCCAAATTTAAGGTTAGAATACAGTGTTACCCCATTTTAATATACCACACTAGGAGCATAATAAATTGTTGAGGCCCACTAGCACGGTATTTTTAATCACACATCCACTCCACCATCACTACACTTTACACCACACATAGTCATTTCACAAACAAGTGCTCCTGTGTAGTCCGCTAGTCGCAGCACACCCCTTTTCGTAGAGAACTGGGATGGCCCCAATGATGAAGCATGTCACCGTGGGGCAACCCCGGTGAGTGAGGGGACTCTAGAAAGAAATTTTTCTTTCTCATTTTCTGGTACACGCTGACATAATTGACAGTAACCATATACACCAACTAGGTCTCTGAACCCTATAAAGTGGGTTCCTGTTTTTTTGATACTGACTGGAGGCCGACCTAGTTTGGTTTAACCTCCCTCTCCCTCCTATTTTTTGTTTAAAAAAACAAATATACATGAATATTTGTAGGTTTCTACACATTTGTAATGGGTTTTACAGTTTACATACCTGTTAATGTACAACCTCTTCAATAACAACATCCCAATATTCCCACCACTCCTCTCCATGACCTCTCAACAACTCCTCCAGCCCTTTCGCACACCCACAGTCCAGCCACCGATGAGCTGCTAATACTTCTACTTGGATGTCTTTCAACTGTGGCCTTGATTACAAGTTGAACAGAGCAGTATTCACATGTGAAATTCCGCTTCTTTCAATCTTGAGTAGGCTGTTGATCCTGCCCCTGTATTTACTGGGTAAGAAAACTACAGAGCCAATTTTACAGGCTGTAAAATCCAGCCACTAAAATCACAATGGGCGGGGCTTTAAGTGGGCCAGGTCCCTCTGGGGCTCTGACCCGGTAGTAAGGGAGAACAGACATTGAAAAGGGTCCCTAGCGAGCCTTAAATTCATATAGTTAACGTTAGTTGCAAAACACTGATTGAGTTTCAGAACAATGAATGCGACATACGTTAAGGTAATCAATGTTAGCCATTTAGTTCCTGTTTATATTCCACGTTTTACTTAATCTTGCATTCCTTAAGGGTGTTAGCTATCTCCAGGATGTTGTGCTTCTGTATTTCTGTATGTGTAGCACTGTTGTATCGCATACTTTGTTGGGTGTTTTAGGGTGGTGTAGTGAAGGAGATACGAAGAAGTGCTTTCAGGAGAGAGTGAAAAGAGGGTGCTGAAGAGAAAAGAGATGAAGTGTAAGATATGCAGATGCACAAGATGTGGAGAGAAAAAGGACATACAAGTCTAACAGAGTGAATATAACAGGAGTGACTGAGACATTCTGAAGACCACTATCTTTTCAACAGGCCTTAGCAAATTTTAATTCACAATCTCAGAATTTCAAAGTTGAAGCTTTTTCAATATTAAGTATATGCAACATACTTGTTACTTGTTTATTTGAAAAAGCTAACAACCAATGACAAAGCCAACAGCCTTGGCTGGTTTAAGGTGTATGTAGTTGTTGTATTACATATGTGTATGAAATAACAGAAAGCTCAGAGAGGAACAAAAATACATGTAGAGTGACACACGATGCAAATTACAGAAATGCTGTTCACATGTTTAAGCCACATGCCTAATTACATAGGCCTCACCTCTTTTAGAGGCCCTTCACTTTTTCATTCCATTCAAAGACTTTGGAATGGGAATAGGCTGCATTACTAACCACCATAAGACAATGAGTCACGTTTTATCTGCTTTTATCCAACCAGATAAATGAGGTGATTATACTATTGAGTTTATTGAAAAAAGGTTCATCTAGCTACATGGTAAGCCACAGCTTTCCAAACTATGTGGCGCGACACATTACTGTGTCGCGACCCATATGTAGGTGTGTCGCATCGGCAGAGTCGAGCTGCAGGGGCTCTTAGAAGGGGCGAAGCAACAACAAAGCCCTATTAACATGCACAAGGTCTTTAAAGACCTGTGAAGTGCTCAGGTGTGGCTGTGAGCGGTCCCGGGCTGCCACACATGACGGGGGGACTCCCCGCGAGAGGCCAGGTGTCTGACACACGTAAATCCACCCTGAATGAAAAGCTTCATGTAAAACATTTAATTTTGTAGACTAGACAAACAGCTCCTCTCACACAACTTAACACCGACTACAGAATAGCCCCCTGTCACACTTTTAAAACTCTGTGCTGCATGTGCGCTTTCAGACCTGAACTATGAGTAGGGAGATGTCACACTTGTGACCCTTCACGCCGAGAGGCTGCATAAGAGTAGAGAAATGTCCGGGTTTTACAACAGCGTCTGGGTAAAAGATCCAAATGTCCCGGTTTTAGTATGCTGTTTAGATCACCCATGCGGGCCTTCCAGCAACAGGCAGAGCGGCTCTGCAGGGGCTCTAATATGAATACAAACAAAGCCTTAGTAGCACGTTAAATGGTCTTTTAAAGACCTGTGAAGTGCTCTGGTGCGCTGTGTGTGTGCTCCCGGAAGCTGTCTCAACCCAGGCCGACACACACGACGGAGGGGGGCGGGGGGCGGGGGGATTCATTTGTGGATAGTCCATTTGGCAAAGGGCCCTTCAATGGGTGAATACGGTCGGTTATTGGGTCCAGGGGGTTGGCCTGGGGCAGCCCCGGGATCGTGGTGCATTGGAAAGAAAAGCTGCCAAGAAGCCCTATCGAAGCTTTCATATTTACATCATTCTGCACACTGCGGGGGAAGAAGTGGGGAGGTGCGCTGCGCACCTGGGGACCACCAATACAGGAAAATATTAAAACGATTTAAGAATGAAAGCAAAATGTTTTCCTCTTTGTCACAGACCCTTATGGAACCCACAGAATATGTTGGTCGTGGGAGAGGGAGGGAGTGAGACAGAGAGGGAGGGAGGGAGACAGAGGGAGGGAGTGAGACAGAGAGGGAGGAAGACCGAGAGAGAGAGTGAGACAGAGGGAGACAGACAGGGAGGGAGACAGAGAGTGAAACAGAGAGAGTGAGACAGAGGGAGACGGAGGGAGAGAGTGAGACGGAGGGAGACAGAAGGAGAAAGTCAGAGGGAGAGGGAGTGAGACAGAGAGGGCGGGAGACAGAGGGAGTGAGTCAGAGAGGGAGTGAGAGAGAGAGGGAAGAAGACAGGGAGTGAGACAGAGAGGTAGGAAGGGAGACAGTGGGAGGGAGACAGTCAGAGGGAGAGGGAGTGAGACAGAGGGAGGAAGACAGAGAGGGAGGGAGACAGAGAAGGAGTGAGACAGAGAGGGATTGAGACAGAGAGGGAGGGAGGCAGAGGAAGGGAGAAAGTCGGAGGGAGAAGGAGTGAGACAGAGGGAGGAAAACAGAGAGGGAGGGAGACAGAGAAGGAGTGAGGCAGAGAGGGATTGAGACAGAGAGGGAGGGAGGGAGGGAGACAGTTGGAGGGAGACAGATGGAGAGAGACATATGAAGGGAAAGGCCACCTCCGCCACTGATTCCCTCACTAGTACCCTTTAACAGTGCCCCTCAAGTCTCTGTGTGTGGGGTGTGTGTGTGTGTGGGGTGTATGTGTGTGGTGTGTGTTTGGGGGGGTTGTGGGGGGTGTGTGGAGTGTGTGTGTGTGGGGGGTGTGTGTTGGGTGTGTGAGGTTGTATGTGTGGGGGGGTTGTGTGTGTGTGTGGGTGTGTGTGTTGGATGGTGTGTCTGTGGGGTGGATTGTGTGGGGTGGGGTGTGTGTGTGTGGGGCCCGAACACACCATAGGTGGTTCGGGCTCTCTCGCTGCGCTTCCTCCCGTTACTGTGTCCCTGAAATTTTTTTCACAAAAGGGTGTGTCACCAACATGAAAAGTTTGGAAAGCTGTGTGGTAAGCATTAAAAAAAAGCCTGGTAGAATGATAATATCAAAGTCGGTACGTCTGTAATGGAATCCAAGGACATGCACACCGATTGATCTGCGCTTTCCTGATTGGAAGGACCCAGTCAATCAGCTTGGCACAATACACCTTGGATGCATGCAACCTCATCTGCGGAGTTCAGCAAGGATCTTGAGCCCGACCTTCTTCAACGCATACATGATCCCTCTAGCCAGCATCATCTGCTCACACGATAACAATATCCTCCCCTATTCCAATGACACACAACTCATTCTCTCCGTCTAAGATAGGACGCCCGGTACCAGAATCTAGTTCAAAGCCTGCCTGACTGAAATGGTGATCTTCGGGAACAGCACATCATTGTGGGGCTCCCATGGTGAGCAACAGAGTTAGGACTGACAACACCAAGAACTTTGAGATCATCATCAACAGCAAACGCAACATGACCCCCCTCCCCCAAAACCATGCTGTCACTGCCTCATGCTTCCATACTCTGAAGATGCTAAGAAAGATTTTCAAATGGCTCCCAAACAGCACCCGGAAAACCATCAAGCGCACCCCAGTCACAAGCAAGCTGACAACAGGAACACCTTCCATGCCAGAATCAACAAAACACACTCACCCGAAGGCTGCAGACCATTCAGAAATCGACAGTCAGATTCGATTTTTAACCTCTCATGCCGCACCCACATCACGCCACACATGAAGGAGCTCCACTCACTCCCCATTCACAAACAAGCACAATTCATACTCCTAACCCACAATTTCAAGGCACTATATAACACAAGCCCAGCATACCTCAACAATCACATCAGCTTTCACAAACCTTCCAGATACCTCCGCTCGTCTGGATTGCTACAAATCCCGCTCATATGGAAAACCAGATTTGACAGTTGAGCCTTCTACATCGCTCCTAAAGTATGGATTGACCTGCAGCGACACATGAGAGCATTCTCCTCCTCACTTCTTAATTCCATAAGAAGCTGAAGACCTGGCTTTTCGAATAGTCACACTAGGCCCTAGGTGTCCCTAGACTCACACCTGCTCAGCGCTAGGATACCCTTCCGGGTGATAGCATGGTCTACAAATCTGCATAATATAACATAAAATCACGGTCCTTCACGGTTGATGGAACAGTAGGTGGAATGGAGACCTACCATCGAAGGATGTCATGGGTTGTGCTATAATAAAGTCTTCAGAAGTCTCACTTTGTGCAGAGTTCCTACTCCAGCCACAAATACAAGTTTCTGTTGTGCATGTCGGGATAATCAAAAGAAAAATGTATCTTTTGCTAAATATAGCTTCTAATCTCACAGGTTAAGAAGGCATGTTTGAGTAAATCTAAATGTAACTCCTTGTTTATAGGTCAAAGTAATTAAAAAGATTCTGTTCAGATGATCATCTTACCTTGTTTTTTTTTACTTTTCACCAGTATGCATCCACTCAAGACAGCCGGGTCACAGTGGCGGTAAAAAACACATATTTAGGACTGCCACTGAAGCGTAACAGACCCGGCGAGGCAAAAGAAAGGCCCTGATGCGCAGGAAGAACACTTTCTGTGCACCAAGAACACTCTCTTTTCAATCTCACACTTTTGGAGTTTGAGAAAAACAACACAAATGCAGAGTGGGCCTAAAAATACAGGACCCCCCGTTATGCATTCAGCTGTGCCTACAGCACAACCACCGCACAGGCCGATGCACTGCAGGAACAGAGACCTCTGATAACAGGTGGAAATATCTAAATGTGGAGGGTGACCTTCACACAGGTGGCAGGGACGAACATTTGCCCCGTGCCATTGTGCTGATGGGCTAGCAGGCTGCTTACCAGGATCTACATGAGCCCCTTATACATCTGCTAGGTCGTAAAATACCTCTGCAAAGTAAAAACACAATACTCCGAATATTTTTTTTATATAATGCATTTGCCACATTGCTCTACATAGCACGTTTTAATAGACAATTATTATTACCATATGAAAAATGTTTATCATTTTGATAAGCTTCAGAAGGGTGAAGGGCTGAGTCATCCTTGCTGGCAATTAAATCTGCAACTTGCAGGTCGAAGACAGATCTCAGCAGTGGGCACATGAGTTACTGGGTTATTTTGCCGGCATTGTAAGACTCAGCAGAAATCATTCCATCGTCCATTTGTACCCTCATGCAAAAGAGGGGTGTCCACTAACCACAAAGTCCACAGAACATGCCAGTCAATCAAAGCCCAGGTGTTCACACACTCATAGACAAAAACACAACACAAAGGCAGCCCAACCCCAGTCTTAATAGGGCCATGACTTGCTCCCCTAGCAACCAGTATGAGACACCACTAACAGTGCGGCGCACAGACCTGACAAAAAAATACACACTGCAGTGACTCTAGTCAACGAGAATGCTCAGAACTGTGCAAAAAGCTACCCCCTGAACGTCACCGAGATATTCGGGCCCTTCCAATGGCAGAAATGTGCTATGCAAATGTTGGTAATGCCACATAACATAGGAGGATTCTTATACGGACCAGGACAAAAACTGTTATCAGTCAGAAGGCTAAACATTTCGTAGAGCAAAGCAGGATTCACTTTTGCTATGATCAGCCGCGGTCGGCAGTAGGAGTTCCTGCAGGGCGGTGACGTGTGGAAGGGGAGGGGCAAGGTGGGGGGTAGTAATGTATGGATTACGAAGTTTAGCGAGTAAGTAAACATATAAATAAATAAAACGAATTTCGTTGCGCGCACTGCATCGCATGTGGTGATGCAGTGCACCCAACGAAATTCATTTTTATTAATTTATATGTTTACTTACCTGTTAAACTCCGTAATCCATACATTACTACCCCCACCCTGCACCTCCCCACATCACCGCCCTGCAGGAACTCCTACTGCCGACAGCGGCTGGCTATTATTAACAAGCATTGGCAGAGCCTATTGGTCTCACCAATACAAAAGCTATTGGCTTGGCCAATGTGTTTTAGCCATGTTGTATACCAGCGTGTCTTCTGTTCATCATGGGTAAAAAGTTATTCGTATAGATGAGAGTGGCGTGGTGTGTAGTGTCGTAGAGTGGAGTGACATAGGCTAGAGTGCCGTGAAGTGCAGTGGAGTGGCATAGAGCATGATGGAATGGCATACAGTATTGTGGAGTGGCAGTGATGGAGTAGAGTAGAGTAGAGTTGAGTAGAGTGGTTAAAGTGTTGTGGAGTGAAATAGAGTGGAGTGACATAGAGTGGTGTAGAATGGAGTGGCATAGAGTGTCGTGGAGTGGCATACAGTGTAGAGTAGAATGGAGAAGGGAGGGGTGTAGAGTGGAGTGTCGTTGAGTGGTATAGAGTGTCGTGGAGTGTCAAAGAGTGGAGTGGAGGGTCACGGAATGGCGTAGAATGGTTGAGAACGTAGAATGTTGTGGAGTGTCATGGAGGGAGTAGAGTAGAGTAGAGTTATGTTATGTTAAAATAAATTTATTAAACGCACGTACACCGTGGAGGTTTCATGGCGCTACCATGCTTAGAACCCAAGTCCAGATGCGCAATTAGAAGGCCTGACGGAATAGCCAGGTTTTAAGATGGTCTCTAAAACTGCAGAGGCTGGTACAGAGGCGTATTTTGGAGGGAAGAGAGTTCCAGAGCATGGGGGCCAAAATTGCAAATCTGGCACCACCAGTACGCTTTGATCTAAAAGAGGAGGTGGACAAAAGTAACTTATGTGCTGAGCGAAGATTTAGCATAGGAACGTGCTTGTGGTTCAGGTTGTTCACAAATTTAGGACTTCTCCCATTGAGTGACTTAAAAATAAGGCACCCAACCATGAAGGCACAATGCTGGATTACCGGTAGCCAATGACGTTTCTTCAGGAGAGGAGTAACATGAAGGTGCCTGGGTTGATGAACAAGCAAGCGAGCCGCCTGGTTTTGAACCAACTTTAAGCGTTTTGATAGATAAATGGGGATGCCGAAGTAAAGCGAATTGGCATAGTCAATGTGAGACATGACCATGGCAAGAATCACCTGAATTCGAGCTTCGTAGGTGAGAAACCTGCAGATCTTTTTTATTTTCCTGAGTTGAAAAACAGGTAGAAATCACTAACTCTATCTGAGGCTTCATCGTGAGATCCTGGCTGATGATTACCCCAAGGCTTTTGGCCGAATTTGATGGAGAGGGGGGCTGGCCTAGTTCCCTGGGCCAGAAGTGAGGGCCCCAGGGATTCTTAGTGATGCCGCCAGTTAGAACCAACTCCGTCTTGTCCGAATTGAGCTTAAGATGGTTGCTGTTCATCCACTGACTGATGAACAGCATGGTGGACTGAAAGGCGTGGACCGATTCCGGAGAATTGCTGATAGGGAAAATGAGTTGAAAGTCGTCAGCGTAGTTGAATGTACAAAGTTGACGCTCTTTCAGGGCTCGGACAAGAGGGAGAAGGTACAAATTGAATAACAGGGGAGAAAGCGAAGAGCCCCGAGGGACTCCGCAGGAAATTCTTATTCTGGGAGCGGTAAACGGTGCTGTACTAACTGCCAGCGACCGGTTTTCCAGAAAAGAGATGATCCAGCCAAGGGTGGGTTCCGTGATTCCAGCGTCTCTGACACGATCGACCAGAAGATTATGGTCGACCGTGTCAAAGGCCGCGGAAAGGTCAAGCAGGACAAGAGCCTGTGGGGAGCCACCATCGACCTTATCGCGGAGAGTGTCTAACACTGTGAGGATCACCGCCTCAGTGGAGTGAGCCGGGCGAAACCCTGCTTGATGAGAATCATGAAATTCAGATTCCTCCAAAAAGTCAGTGAGACATCTCGTAACATAAGCTTCTAGGACCTTCACTAGGTAAGGAAGAAGAGAGATTGGACGATAAGTCGTTAAGGTTTGTGGATCTGCCCCCGGCTTCTTCAAAAGGGGAATAACAATAGCCTCCTTGAAGGTAGCGGGGACAATGCCCTGGGATAATGATTGATTCAGCAGATTAAGTGCAGGGCTGGGAAGGATAGTAAAAATTTCTTTCAAAATACTAGGGGGGCAACAATCAGTGGAGGACCCAGTTTTAACCTTGGAGAGCAGGTTTGCAAAGGTAAGCTCGTGAATTCTCGGGAATTGCGTAAAGGTGCTATGATTTTGGGTGGTGGTCAGACTGGAAGCCTGATTTTTACAGGCTGGAATGCTGGACTTCAGAGAATTACAAAAGTTTTGGGAAGGGTCAGATTTAGAGTAGAGTGGAGGAGAGTGTCATACAGTGTCATAGACTGGAGTGGCAAAGGGTGTTGTAGAATAGAGTAGAGTGGAGTAAAGTGCCATGGAGTGGCATTGAGGGTGTTGGGTATAGTTGAGTAGAGTGTTGTGGCGTAAAGTGGATTGTTATAGAGTAGAGTGGCATGTCAAAGAGTGGAGCGACGTGTCGTAGTGTGGCATAGGGTGAAGTGCTTTAGAGTCAAGTGGTGTAGAGTCGACTCGAGTGATGTCGAGTGGCGTAGAGTGGAGTGGCATATCATAGAGTAGAGAGGCATATTGTAGCGTGGCATAGAGTGGAGTAGTGTAGAGTGGAGTGACTTGGAGTGGCGTGTCATAGAGTGTAATGGAGTGTGGTAGAGTGTAGTGCAGTGTCGTAGAGTGGAGTGGAATGGCGTAGAATAGAGTGGTGCATTGTAGAGTGGCATAGAGCGGAATGGCAGAGTGGAGTAGAGTGTTGTAGAGTGTAGTGGTGTAGAGTGGAGTAGGGCATCGTAGAGTGGAGTGCCGTAGGGAGGTATAAAGTTGCGTGGAGTGGCATTGAGGGAGGTGCATAGAGTGGAGTAGAGGATTGTGGCGTAGAGTGGAATAGATTTTTGTAGAGCAGCATAGAGTGGTGTAGAGTGTCATAGAATGGATTGGCATAAGAGTTGAGTGGAGTGTCATCAAGTGTAGTGTAGCAGAGTAGAGTGTTGTAGAGTGTGGTGTTGTAGAGTGGAGTGGCATAGAATGGAGTAGAGTGTTGTACAGTGGAGTGGAGTAGAATATTGTAGAGTGGAATGTCATAGTGTGCAGTGACATAGAGTGGAGTGGTGTAGAGTGGTGTAGTGGAGCAGAGTGGAGTAGTGTGTCATAGAGTACAATGGAGTAAAGTAGTGTGGAGTGGCGTAGAGGGAGTTGCATACTGTGTTGGAGAGTGGATAGTGTTCTAGAGTGGAATGGCATAGAGTAGAGTATAGTGCCATAAAGTGGCGGTGTTTAGAGTGTTGTAGAATTGAGTGGCATCAAGTGGAGTGTTACAGAGTGGCATCAAGTGAAGTGGAGTGGCGTAGCATAGAGTGGAGGACAGTGTTATAAAATGGAGTGGCATAGAGTGTTATATTGTAGAGTGGAGTGGCACACAGTGGAGTAGTGTAGAGTGTTGTAGAGTTGTGTTCTCTGGAGTGGTGCAGTGTAGAGTGGAGGGGTGTGTAGTGGAATTGTGTGTTGTGTAGTAGAGTGGTGTGTAATAGAGTGGAGTGGCGTAGAGTGGCATTGAGTAGTGTGGCATAGAGTGGAGTGACGTAGAGAGGAATGGCATAGAGTGGAGTGGCATGTTGTAGAGTAGAGTGGCATAGAGTGGAGTGACGTAGAGTTGAATGAAATGTCATCACCTAGTGTATTGATGTGTTTTGACCGTATTAAAATATTTGTTTCCATCACACTTCAGATTTACAGAAAAATGTGCTTCATTTGTGATTTTCTAATTCTGATATATTCTGAAATTTCTACACAGTTCATTTACAGACATTTATATGTTGTTGTGTGCCTTTCATTTCACAGCAGGACTGTCACATAAATCCTCTCACTTTGAAGTCAGAGAAAGAAAAGTAAACACCACGTTCCCTTGGAAGACAGTGCCTAACATTTAACCTCTGTCTTTGAATGCACAGTAAATGTAACAAGATAAGAACAAGATTTAAAAGCCTGCTTACAGAAAACGAGCACTCATGGAATAATACAGTAAATAGGCTATGCTCCATGTGAGGAAAAAACTCAAGCTGCACAGCCTAAAATAATACAGCCAGCAAATAGTAAGCAAGCAAATTTGAGTTACAAAACGCAAAACCAAGGGTAAACAATGAGCGAAAGGCATTCCTAGGGAAGCCTTCAGGGTGCCCCCAAGAAGTTATTTGCAAAACAGACAGCTGCACTGTCTGGTAAGCTTCAACCTAATAACTACCATCCAGCATACTTCTTACACTCTGTAAAATATGGATTACTCCTAGGTCTACCAAGTTATGTACAAAATAAAATCGCTAGTAGACACAAAGTTTTCACACGAGTAGGTGTGAGTTAATCCTAGAAATTCATTAGTACGTCACGCAGATGCCCAACTAAATCTTTGAGAATCTGGCTGGAATGTAAGGTGCTCTTATTTTGAGATGTTTCTTTTGCTAACTGCTCATCTGTCACATAATATTTATTGGCAAGCACCATGACACCAAATAAGACTTCAGGTACTTAGAAAAGTTGGATAAAGTCACCCTCTAATACTGATTGTCTAACTTAATATGGCACAATCCTCTCATGGGTAATACCCTGGTCACTATCTCTGACAGGGAGGCAGACCGCGTGAAGCATCTCTGTCTGCTCTTAAACACTCGATCATTGAGCAGACATGCTTTGGATATTTACGATCTCTTGGTCACTGAAAAGCCTGTATGCTTGATGCTGACAGAGACGTGGTTAGGGGAGTCTTCTAATCCCGATGTTGCTACAGCAATTCCTCCTGATTATAATATCTTCAGGCAAGATAGACTGAAGGGGAGGGGCGAAGGGGTGGCACTGGTGGTGAATAATTGCGCCACCTGTTCCATTATTCCCATGGATACCATCACAGGCTGTGAATCCCTTGCCTTTTCTTTAGCAATATCACCCCATCAGTCTTTTAAAGGGCTTCTTGTTTATAGGCCCCCGGGATCGGTAGGCCCCTTCTTTGAAGATCTCCAGTCGGTAGCCTCCGCACTGGTATTGAGATCTGAGCACTTTCCATATGGAGGATGGTTTGGACCCAGACACAATTAAAATGCTTGATGTCACGGCTCCTCTAGACCTCTCTCACTATCTTTCTGGTCCAAAGCATTAAAAAGGCCATACCCTGGATCAGGTCTTTTCCACTACTTCTATAGAGATGCTGACTCCTCTGCCGGTGCTCTGGTCGGATCACAGGCTGGTCAAATTTCATGTGTTTGGGACTATAAAACCATCCAGTACCGCCTCTGGCAGCCATGTCAAGCGCCCAGGGCATACCACCGGGTGACCCCAGACATGCTGGCACAGGCATGTTTGGATCATCCCTGCCCTATGACAGGAGAACTAGAAAGGGATTTAGAGTCTTTGCAAGCTTGGCTAATGAAGAGGCTGGACAATCTTGCCCCTGTGACTGCCCCCCATAAAACAGCTAAACGGGTTTCTGCCTATAGGACGTCTGTTAAAGCCTACCATCGTGACATCCTCCTTGAAAAAAAAGGTTACTTTGCAAAAAGGATTGAGACTGCCTCCAACTCGAGCAAAGAGATCTTCACTGTTGTGAGGGAATTTATGGCCCCACGTACTACTGCGACCCAGGCAGCTCCTTCGGAGTCATGGGTAAGCGCCCTTGCCAATTTTTTTACTACGAAGATTAAATTGATCCAGGATTCTTTCCCCCTGAGGGTGGCTGGATTATCTCCCAGAACCATGGGTGGATCAAATTTAACAGCCTGTTCGTAGCCGGTTCTGGTGGTCTTCCCGCCACTCTCTGTTTCCTCGTCTCTGGAACTTATGGCCAAACTTAAATCTGGATCGCCCCTTGACCCGTGCCCCACCAAATTTCTAGCGAAAGTGGCAGAAGTCATTAATCCTTTGGTGAACCCCATTCTTAATCTCTCCTTGAGTGGGGGGGTTGTTCCGCAGGCCTGGAAGCAGGCGCTGATCATTCCTCTACTCAAGAAGCCCGGCTTAGACCCTGAGGCTTTTTCCAACTACAGGCCCATCTCTCTCCTGCCTGCTTTTGCTAAGATCTTGGAGAAGCATGTACATACCGTGCTCTCATCAAACACTCCAGGAAGCACTGAAAGGAAGGCCACAGGAAGCTTGGTAAAGTTCATTTAATAAATCAAACACTTGCCAGCAGTCATTGCACAAAGCTCCAGGCTTCTTCGTTTTATTTCTTTGCCAAACGCGTTTCAGGATATAGAAGTCCTGTCTTCAGTGGCAGATTGCAGAAAAGAAAACCTGCGCTGTTAATGTCCAATTTAAAACACCTGCCCATGTGGGCGTTGCACTCCCTCTGCATCATGGTGTTTGTAGTCAATTAATCCCAAGTGGGTGGGCTGTTCACTCCTTAGATAAAGCAAAAATAACTTCCAAGTGGACTGATGCACTGTGCTAAGTGCTGTGACTGGCCTGCTTTACAGTGTCCAATTTCGAACTTAGTACAAACTGCAGCCCTGAAATGCAGCCTGTACTGCTTCCTCCTGGTATTTCTGGGCTCACAGAGGAAGCCTGAACAGACCCGCAGAACGCAGTGAGCCTTCCTCGTAAGGCGTGCAAAGCCCCAAACATCAAACACTCCAGGAAGCACTGAAAGGAAGGCCACAGGAAGCTTGGTAAAGTTCATTTAATAAATCAAACACTTGCCAGCAGTCATTGCACAAAGCTCCAGGCTTCTTCGTTTTATTTCTTTGCCAGACGCGTTTCAGGATATAGAAGTCCTTTCTTCAGTGGCAGATTGCAGAAAAGAAAACCTGCGCTGTTAATGTCCAATTTAAAACACCTGCCCATGTGGGCGTTGCACTCCCACTGCATCATGGTGTTTGTAGTCAATTAATCCCAAGTGGGTGCGCTGTTCACTCCTTAGATAAAGCAAAAATAACTGTGCTCTCCAGCTTTTTAGAATCCTACAATTTGCTGCATTCCACCCAATCCGGCTTCCGTACCAACTTAAGCACTGAAACGGCGCTTTTGGAAGTGTCGGAGGCAATCAAGGAGGTTCTGGATTCAGGAGGCAAAGCTATACTTGTGATGCTTGATTTGTCGGCGGCCTTCGACACTGTCCCCCATGAGGGTCTCCTCGTCAGACTTCATGAGATCGGTCTGAGGGGGACGGTGCTCAGCTGGTTTAGATCTTTTTTGGCTGGCCACCGACAAACGGTCTGGGCCCCCCCTTGCTCTGCTGTGATGCCGCCCTGGGAGTCGGAGTCCCGCAGGGCTCAGTATTGAGCCCGAAACATCTTCATGACCCCCCCTGGCGGCACTGGTGGAGACGTTTGGGGCCCAGATCGTTTCCTATGCCGATGATACCCAGCTCCTCTTTACGCGTGGGAAAGGAGCAGACTTTGATGGAGAGAGTATTCGTGGGTGCCTTGAGGCTGTTTTTAACTGGTTCCAGTTCAACAGCCTCAAGTGCAACTCGGATAAATCTGAGGTACTCTTCTTTGGCTTCCGGTCGGATCCAGACTGGCAGGAATGGTGGCCTGCCAACATGTTTCCCCCAGCAGGCTCTTCCCAGTTAGCCAAGAATTTGGGGATCAAGATCGACAATGGTCTGACGCTGAGATCACAGATCTTGGGCCTTACAGGTACATGTTTTGGCCTCCTTAAGATGTTCCGCAAGTTTCTACCGATGCTTCCGGAAGATCATAGGAAGATTACGGTCCAGGCCTTAATTGGCTCGAGATTGGACTACTCCAACGTCCTTTATCTCGGCCTGCCGGAGTATCTCTTGCAACGGCTGCAGGTGGTCCAGAACTCGGCAGCACGGGCCATTTTTAGCCTCCACAGGCGAGTCAGAACCTCCGGCCTCCTGCAGTCACTTCATTGGCTGCCTGTCCGGAAGCGGATAGTTTTTAAGGCCTTGACCTTGGCCCACAAGGCTCTTCATGCCACAGGAGCGAAATATCTTCAGAAGAGGCTAGCCTTCTATGGCCCGACCCGTTCCCTCAGATCCGAGTCTCTTTTCCTGGCCGTGGTCCCTCGAGTAAAAAAGGCACGCATTGGGGGCCGGTCTTTCAGGCTGTTGGCGCCACAGCTTTGGAACACTCTGCCTGTGGCACTGCGGAGTATTTCCAATCTGTTGACCTTTAGGAAGGGCCTTAAAACCTGGCTCTATGCTCTTTAGATACCTCTTTTTTTCTGATCTCCGTTTCTGATTATTTGTTGTGTTGTGTTTTCTACTACAGGTTTACATTAAAGCGCCGGGACACTCCTAGGAGTAGCCGTGCGCTATATAAGATTTTTGTAACATAACATAACATAACAGAATAAACAGTATGACTTTGGAACATTTGGATAACATAATGAATATGGACCTTTGTAGACCTGTGAAGATGTGCAGTTCACCAACTAGTCTAAAAGATGAGATTGAGTGTGTGCCCTATTAATGGGGTGCTACGAATGTTTCAGATTGAAGGATGACCTTCATAGCCTCCTTGCATTCTGACTTTGATGAGCAGTCAATGTCTGACTGAAAGGAGGTGTTGTGAAGGATGTGACCAGATGCAGTAAAATAAAATCATTGCAATCTCAATTAAGGTGGACAGTACAACACATTAGTAGCACATTCAATATATGCACATAGTAAAAAAACAAATAGTGCAAGTCACACAACACAAAAACACACACAATATCATCAATAAACACAAAGTTTAAATAATGGGTGCCCAATTTACAGTTAAAATATACTGCTGTTGGGTCTACCAGTCAGGTGAGAAACAGACCCAATGGACGAGGAGTATTTAGCGCTCGTTCAAGAACACACCATGCTCACTATTGTGAGGCAGATGAAGGCCGCGGCTGCTGGGCAACACTTGCCTAAAAGAGTGGGTTGTTCTTGAAGCTCCGTGATAAGGGTGACCACGCTACTTACTGTGAGCTGCTTACCTGCTCATGATGGCCTCAGGGGTCCTTCCTGAAACTCCAAGGGATCTCCTCTGTGACCTGTGCTTGGTATGACCCAGCCACTTTGGGGGTGGCATTTCCTCAGAGCCGTGGCAAGATGTTTCCAATAGAAGAAGTAAACAGGTTTAAACACCTGTTCTTTCTTGCACATTCTAGAACCTTCTCAGTACCTCTTACCAATATGGCTTTTCGAAAGGCTTGTTTTCTTTTCTTTTATTTACTAATCCAGCAAGGCTCCTAGACTTCCTGTGCATGGTTTCTTGTCGGGCATTATTTAATTAGAATGTAAACTTTTCCCCACTGTGTCACAATGCAGTTGACATCTGCTTTTTAGACAGGTCCATCACCCCTTTGTCCATATTTTTGGTTCCTATTTTCTGTTTAGCTTTCTTTGGGCTGGAGGCACTTCCTTCTCAGTTTTCTTTGCAGAAGTCTGTGCACTTTTTCTGAGCTTGTGTCATCATTTCTCCTTTGGGATTCTTGTATTTTTCTTAGTCGTGGATCTTCTAGCCTATCATTTGAAGTTTTTTATGCCTTTGAAGCTTTACCTCCAGTTATGAGATTGCTTCCTGAAGAAATGAACTCTAACATGCGTCTAGTAGTGTGTAGCTATCTGCCATCTGGATGGCATCACCATACCTTGAAAAAGGCCAGACCAAGATCTAAGGATACTGCTTGGCATCCAGCCACTGTCAACTGTTTGTGACCATTATGCTGTTCATAATAAAGTCTTTTTTTTGTGTCGTAATTCTTTAGTAAGGGATTAAAGGTATATAAATGAGTAAATACAGAACAACATAATAGACCCACAGTGGTCCATTGATTTTTTATTTTTAAATATCTTTATTACATTTTATCTTTTTTTGTTACATTGATCATCAAGCAACGACACATATTGTTTTGGCAACATTATCTCCTGTTCTATAACACTATGCATATAAATCAAAGTATTTCTTCCTCACAGTTTCAGTATCGGCCATGCCTGTAGTGTGAGGTTGCTCAAGCATTTATACCACGCCTGGGGCTTCCGCTGCCCGCACATTATGCCATCTCCGACTGAGGGTCATGGCGAAGGTGCCCATCAGTTCTCAGCATGACAGTGAACAATACGTCTTAAAAATATCAATGCATACAGACAGTGGCTAATCATTTTGGGACTCCAATCTTGGAGTATTTCACATAATGTTTCACTAGCTGTTAGGTCAATACATATGTAAGCGTCCGTACATTAGATATTATTTTTTTATAACAAGTCATCCATATTCAACAACAGTAAAGGATGACTAAAAAAAAAAGAGACGTCAGATAACTGGGGATGGATGTATGTATCCAGCGTCTAGCGTGTCGTTTGGGTGCGATCCCGGCTAGGCTAACGTGCTCACAGTGTTCCATTGATATTATATATACACAATGTAATATAAATAGATACAGAATATCATATAAGAGAAAAACATATAAGAGGAAACGGAGGGGGAGGAGAGATGAAAAACAGAAATGCAAGAGAAGAATATTGATCATAATATGCTTAAAAACAAATCCTAAAAGATCCTAACTCTGGTTTATTATAATCACAGAATAAGTTAGACAGAATGAATTTTGGAGTGAGCAAATGCATTTAGGGCCATTAAGTTAAATGCATGAACTATCTTTATTCCTCACCGCAACACTGCCCTCAACCTACGTAGACTCCACGGTGCCCTGGCTAGGGCCCATACCCTTGAGGAACCGGCAGTCCTCGCCTCTCTTGATGCCACAATGGCCTTCGATTCTCTTGAGTGGAACTACCTCTGGGCAGTGTTGGAGAAGCTCGGTTTTGGTCCGATTTTCGTGGGTTGGGTGAAACTTCTCTACGCTAGCCCACTGGCTAATGTTTTAGTAAACGGCCGCCTGTCGACGTCCTTTGCCCTACACAGAGGTACCAGACAGGGTTGTCCTTTGTCGCCTCTCCTTTTTGCCCTGGCTCTTGAGCCGCTCGCGGCCATGTTGCGCACGCACCCTGACCTGCATGGCATTACCTGGGCCCCCGGCTTCGAGGACAGGGTCTCCTTGTACGCCGATGATATCCTGCTCTACCTGACTTCCCCCTGCAAGTCCCTCATCGTGGCTTGTGACGTACTCAGACTTTTTGGGAGATACTCTGGCCTAGTCATCAACTGGGCCAAGTACTCCCTGTACGTCCTGAAAGGGGACACGCCACGCCTCCCCAGAGGCTGCAATATCCAGGTGGCCGTACAGGGCTTCAAGTATTTAGGGATTTACATCTCTGGGAGTTCGAAGGCGCGGTATGACCACAACTTGCTCCCTCCACTCCAGCGTCTCCGACGTGATGTGGATAGCTGGCGGAAGCTCCCGCTCTCCCTACTTGGCCGTGCGGCCCTGTTTAAGATGATGTCCTTGCCCAGGTTTCTCTATGCTTTGCAGAACACCCAAGATCCGGTTCCGGCCCGCTACTTCAGGGAGATTGAAGGTCTCCAACGAGCCTTGCTCTGGGATGGTCGCCCCCGCCCCCGCGTCGCTGTCACGAAGCTCACGCTTCCGTGGTACGACGGGGGCATAGCGCTGCCAGACGTGCGAAGGTATTACTGGGCCTCCCAGCTCGCGGCTCTCAATCACGGTTTTTACGGCCCGGTGAACAGCCCTGGCTACGCCATGGATAGATGGCTCTTGAGTGGTGGTAACTATTACCGGGCCCTGTACTCGAGATCCCTGGATCGGCCGATGTCGGGTCCAACGAAGACAGCGGTCTGCATCTGGCGGGCGATTACCAAGGCGCAGGGATGGCAGGGCAGACTGACCAGATTCACCCCTCTGTACGACTCCGATATTTTGGGCAGGTTATGGCACACCAAGGGTTTTGACAAATGGGACCACATAGGCATCTCTAGGGTGGACGACATGATCTCTAAGGGTGAAATCAAGACCTTTCCTAAGTTGCAGGCTGAACACCAGTTGGGCGGCTCGGAGTTCTTCCGATATGCCCAGCTGAGGCACGCGCTGCTCTCTGCCATGCCACCGGAGGGAGCGATTCCAGAGAGCTCTCCGTTGGAGGACAGAGTGTTGGACGGCCATATGCCTGATAGTGCTATCTCACTGTCATACAAAAAACTAATCAATGTCCGCACCGACCTTCTCCTTGGAGTGCGTGATCAGTGGGTGGGAGATGGCCTGGAGATCGACGATGAGGATTGGCAGAGCGCAGTGTCCTCCCCTAAGGAGGTTGCCATCTCTTCTCGTCTTAGACTGGTGCAATTTAAGATCTTGCACAGGGTGTATATGACTGGCCCCCGGCTAGTACGTATGGGATACTCGCCCGACGGTCTTTGTCGTCGAGGCTGTGGTGCCCTCGCTACCTTCCTGCACATTCTATGGGAATGCCCCGTCATAGCCTCCTATTGGAGAAGGGTACACTGAGTGAAGTGACTGGAGTGGCGACTACGGCGGAGGCTCGGAGGTGTCTCCTTAACATTTGGGAACCGTCTGATCATAACACGGCACAGACCCAATGGGTGACCCTAGGCAATATGGTGGCCAAGCGGGACATTGCTCAGAAGTGGGGTGCCGCTACGGCTCCCCTTGTGGCACAATGGAAAGCCAACATGGATTGGTGTATGTTCCGGGAGAAGACGGTCTATGTTGCCAGGGGTAGGCCCCGGAAATGGAGTAAAGTGTGGGGAGCCTGGAATGCTTACCGGGGGGATGTATACCTGCCGCCCGAGCCTGTTTCTCTGGATGAACATATGTCGTTGTCGCCTGTGACGCCAACTGTGACACGTTACCTGATTGATCCTGTCTTTCCTCCTCCCTTTTACTATCCTCCACTCTCCTGTATCATTGATTCGTTGTTTGCTCTCCCCTACCTGCTACCAAGACCTTGCTGCATTCTCTATCCCGTTGCCACTCTCTAGCGCCGTTTGGCGTTTTCTTTCTTTTGTTCTCTTCTCTTCATTATGAAATATTAAAAACAACCTGCATTGTTCTGTGGTACCTGTTTTTGCACTATTGCGCTCCTGTCTTACCATGCTGCCTTGCCTCCGGGATGTTAGGCTGAATAGCTGTGTGCTTTTTCAAAATAAAGGTTTTAAAAATTAAAAAAAAAAAAATGCATGAACTATGTAATATGATATGTATTCGGAGTGATGGAATATCATAAAAGTAAATAAACAAATCAATAAATAGACAAATAGGTAAATAAATAGATAAATAATTCAATAGATCGATAATTGGGAAATAGATGAGGAAGTACTAGTGACACTTGTTTACTGCTCCGAGTCCAGAAAAGACAGGTCTTGCCCGTTACGTGTATTAGATAAGCTCATGGCCCTCGATGGAAATTGGGGTGTGAGGCCACAAGGACAAAGGGTACACACACATGAACTACTCAGAAACTGTACTGAATTTTGGATCCCCTAGCAAGCAACCAGTTGGGTGTCAAACCACTGCACATCTCAGCAATGTTAGAGCAAAAGCCTTTGTGAGGGTTTTTCTGCACCAATGCCACTAAGTGTAGTAATGGACCTGTGCTTAATTGTACACTGTAGCGATAAAGGTTCAAGGTATGTGCGTAAGGGGATGTTACACAAGTGTGCTCATTAGGCAGGATGACAATTCAGTTCACCTACAAATGTGAAAATATTTCCACTCTACGAGAACCCTCTTGTAATTGTGAGCAGTAACTTTTTTCAGTGTGTGATCTATTAAAACGTATTTCTTCTTATACATATTAGTAATATCCCTTTGTAGCCTTAGCTGGAACTGGGTGGGAGGCTGGGTGTCAGATGATGGTTTAAGGGCAACTGAACTAGATACGTTTGTTAGTCACTGCTGCTCTTTTTTCAATTCAAAATTACTTTACTCGGTTTCATTTAAGAAAAAGCATAAAAGTACATTCAGAGAAAATGTTACATTTATGATAGTTAAAAAAGTTTTCTAAAAAAGACACATGATTCCAGTACAAAGCTTAAAATACAGAATTAATATACATCAAAACGGAGTTGAAAGTGCATCGTGCTGGTGTTATAGGTTACTCCTATGACGAATACAAAATTTAAAAAAATCCGCAATATTTAGTGCAAACCAATCAGAATCCATAAGTTGAAGGACCATGAAGGCAGAGCGGCATTGGCGTAAACCTAAACCTTTTAAAATTGGAACTAGCCAACGCTTTCTCTGTGCTGTATAAAATTTACAAAAAAGGGTCAAATGAATTAAAGATTGGGTTGACATGTCATCACAGGGGCAAGGAGGTAGCAACTTTGACCAATCGTTAATTTTTGGAAAGGAAACCAAGCGGTGGAAGATGTTAAACCTGAATCGGGTCAACAGGAACCTGTCCTAGCCATTCAAATTCCAAACTAAATAGGGCTGAATGGCCACGAAGGATTGAATCATCAAACAGTGTTGCACCAAGGGTTTGTTGGCTTCAGAAGCCAAACGTCGGTCCGCTAGATGACACAGGCACTGAGTTTAAACTTGTTTCTTGACAGCTCTGCAATTAGTGGGGGATTATGGTAATATTTTTTTAGGCCCAAGTCGTGCAAGAACTTCTTAACGTACAGGAGCCAACCAATTTTTACAGAGTTTTCAAGAGCAAGGACGTCCTTCAAAAGACTTTGAGAGAGAACTAACTTAGTTGATGACCAAAGACGGTGCCATAACAGGATTGGCTGCATCTTTATGGTGTCAGTGATAAAAGGCAAGCCTAATTCTGAGTGGCGACCGAAGGTCGAAGTACCTTGTGGGACATCAAGGATAAACCTCCGGAAGCTATTCTCCACTTTCTGAAGAGCATCTGCCTGTACGTAGCCCCATACCCCTGAACTGTAAATAGCAGTGCTGATGCATTTTTCCTGATATATGTGGATCATTTCAGCGGGAGGTCTTTTTTCTAGCCTCTGGGTAAAACGAACAAACGCCATAGTTGATCCTAAAAACAACAGCTTTCTTGCTTCAATTTCATTTCTCGATGAACCTTTATCATCTATTAGGATTCCAAGATAGGGGTAAGAAGTCGTGTTTTCCACCCTGGAATTGTTGATAAAGATGTCTCCCTTTTTTTGCCTAAGCCCAACACTCATTATAAAAGTTTTTTTGATGTTAATTTTTAAATCGAGGTTGGACATGAAGGTTTTATATCTGTTGAGTGAGAGTTGGAGTTCCAGGGGGGACTTTTCCACATTTTCAATTCAGAAGGTGTTGTTTACTGTTGGGACCTGAAATTCCTTGCTAGTTCATTTTAGCACATGAGCACAGAGCAATCTCATATTGTTTAGAGTGTCCTATAGCTTAGATTTAAAAGTTATCTGTCCAGCCACTGAAAGTCATAAATATATTTTCTTATGGCCATATACGTACATGGAACCTCAGTCTGGAACACTTTTCCTACTCTCTGGTAGTTCAAAAAAATGTAAAATACTTGGGAAAGGCCTGATGTCAGATGGATGCTCTTTATAACACGTCTTATTCCCCTTCCAAGAGGCAAAGAATTCATCAGTGCAGCCGTATGAGCTTAACCATAAGGGGGCCAGAGAATGTAATATGGAAAAAAAGTTCCCAGGTACTCACCAAGACAGATTAATTGATTACAAGAATTTGCTGTTTGACCAATGGTGTAGATTCGAAGTTACTACCCTAGGCACATTTCATGGTACTCCAGTGGATGTATCAATGTGCCGGGCCATGGGATGTGCAGTAATGAGTTGTCCTCTGAGGCATGCTCATTACCAGAAACACTAGATACTAGTAAATTCTTCTAGTTTGCTTAACTGATTCATTGTGCTCTTAACAACCCCATTGAGTTATTACTGTTTTATTCTGGTGGCCAGTTCCTATGATGCCTACCTTTGAATGCCAACAGAAGTACAATTGTAGCCTTTTTTCAGGAACCTGAATGGTTAGGGATAGACCTGGATGATGTGGGTGGATCCTTCATTCTTCCAAGACTTTGGAATCCTGGAAGTTTCCTCTTCACCCTTTTCTTTGAATTGTGGTTGAAAGGGAACACGTATCATAATAATCTTCCCACTTCAGGCAGACCTGCAGTGAGGAGTGGAACCTGACCTTTGTTGATAGTCTTTCCAAATAGTGGCCTTTCCTAAAGAGCAGGCACCCGTTCAGATTGCTGATGTGGTTTCAGATCCTGCGTGCGTGAGATCTGGCATCTGACACCTTATCTCTAAATAAACGTTCAGTTTCTAACCAAGCAGTGGAACCTGACCCTCCTTCCGAAGGAAACACACAAATGTTGTATGCTGTCCAACAATTATGTATTTTAAAGGAACAAGGGTCCCTTACAGTCAGGGACGTAGCTAGAGCTTGTGGCGCCCGGGGCTATCCCTCAAATTGCCGCCCCAGGGGGGACGGGGGGTGTAGTGCTGGGGAAAAAGGACGACGAGCACTTGAAACAGGTCCAAGAGATACGTAGTATCGCTGCTGATAGTTACCTCGATCATGCAAGTTACATGCACATACATGACACGGTCCAAGACTACACTATTGAATACACTATATAAGGGCTGCAGTATGAATTAGCTTCCAGTGTAGTAGTGTGATGTTTAAAAAAATATCCTCTACTCAATTTGTTTGACACCAGGGTTATATTAATGTAGAGCGGGAACAATGGGGTGCTGTATGATGTTTTCAGGTCATTCAAATTTTTGAATGCCCTAAATGTTCACTGCAAGATGATCAAAGTCAGCGGTGGCCATCAATAGGCGGCTGGGCCAGCATGGCTTGATCCATGATACAGTTTCAGAATATGTGTATAGTATACATTTATATGCCGCAAATCTAAATAGGACTCATTTACATATCAGTTACTTTGAAAATATGGCAGGAATCTGGAGATGCATTGGCCGCACCTGCTCTAAGCTTTAGTTCAGAAGCTGCACATCTCTGCAAATCAGATGTCTCCTTCAGGGGCAAACACACTCCTCTGTGGCGCAGGGTGGCCCCAAACCTTTTAAGGGGCCCCCATTCAGTCCAAAGTCTATGAATACTTATGAGATATTGGGGACTTGGGGCCCCTTATCAAAATCTGGAGGGGTGCCCCATCATTTTGTGTTACGCCACTGGTGTCCTTAGGGCTCTTGTGGATGTCTGATTTTTCATGGTATCGGGCAGTCACTGTAATGAAGACCGTGGTTGGTGTCTGTTGTCACGTTTTCATCGCCCTAGCAACTCAGGACCAAACAAAGAGCAGCCAAGAAAGAGAAGATGAAGAACAGAAGATTTCTGAAGACCATGTGCCTACCAATCATGCTTCAATACATGGCACAGAGCAGCAATGACTGCCCCAGAGAAAATCGCTGTAGGTCTCAGAGTGTCAAAGGAAGCACCTGCGAAAAACTGTACTTGTAATTCCATCTTAGCAACAAGATCTGCACAATCTTTACCCTCCAGGATAGTTATGGAAAGAAAGTGGAAGCCAATGACTAAACTCTGGGAGGCATATGAATAATAAAAGCCTTCATGCACAGGTTGAGTACTAAATAGGCCTTGCATACGGACCCACCTACATTCCTATGGGTGAAATCCTCCCTGGTCACTTTCAAGCAACCTGTAAAGTTCTGAAGCCCTGGATCTACAGTCACAGGAAGTGGAAAGTATGGTTTTCCACTGGATATATTCTGGTTACAAACTGGGTGACAGTGATTTTCTCCATGCCTTTCTATTCATGAAGGATGGCATGCTTGAAAACAGGAATCATACTGAGGGATCTAAGAAGAAGCCTATGTAACAGAGAAAATGGAGCACAACTATTGAACAGAGCATTCACTGGATCTGTAGGAAGCCCCAAGCGATTTCCTAAGGAAGACAGGACCAGAATAAACCCTCTTTATCAACAAAACCCCCTCTGGGGTCTGTCAAGGCTGATGTATCTGAGTTTTCCCCAGCATCCTGGGAAAACCAAGCAGAATGAGAAGAAATTGGGTCTCTAAATGTTTCAGTCATAGAGGCATTTAAACGAACCTCCAAAACACTCTTTACACCTCCCTGACTTTCTGAAGTTGAAGGCCTGTCAGTCTCTTAGAAGAGTACTCGCCCTCCATCAAGCAACTAAAGGCAAATATTGCTCTAATAGCAGTGAACCAGCCAGGAGCAACAGTCACCTGAGGTGCAGAACTCTACAGCTTCAGTAGCCTTGGGTAGCAAACACCTTCAGCTGGGGATGTACATCTATGGCCACCAAATAAACATGTAACATGGCGCATATGCTGTACACCCACCCCCTCAATTCCAATCCACAGAGGAGGCAAGTGCATTAGACGTGAGCTGGGGCTGAGAAGCTGAAGAAAGAGAGACCAAATAAAGTAATCCACCCTCAACCCAAACTGGACAGGTAATGGGGGTTGAGTCCACGCAGCACCACTGCAGGACCCTATTCGAAGGATGCCCCTGAACAGGACCAATTCAAGAAACGATAATATTAAGGTATGCAAAGCAGACAAAAAAAAGTATGCAAGATGTGTATAACGCCCTTTTATAGAGTAGTACTTGGGGGATTAGATCTTTTTTTGTGTGGTAGTGCATAAATGTGTCTGCAGAGAGGTGGGGCCTCTTCACTGGCAAGGCCTACGACAGCATAGCTGCCAAGGTTTCAGATTGCTCTTGTATGACATTTTCATAATTTCTGTGTAATTATGAGTGACATTTAACGTCTATGAGTGACACTTTCTCAGGAGCAAAGTCAAGCAATGAAGACGAGGAAAACATAAATATTAGCAATTAAACCCATTTGAGCAAAAGGAAGCCCCAGAATACATTGATACTGCTTCAAATCCCTTGAAATGGAAGGATAAGATACTGATATAAACCTATTATCTGGCCAGAAGACATAAAAGTAAATCAATCATCATAAAACGTCTCACATCACCATGCCATTGCACTTTATTGCACCCTTGCAAGTAAGCATTTGCTACAGGGATGAAAAGAACAGAGGGTAGATATTTTGTTGTTCCCGTTGGTACAAAAATAAATCACTTAAAGATGGTAAATATATTTTTTTATCTGTACATACTTCAAAGAACACATATAAATAAAAAGCACTTTTAAATGTGTTCTAGCGCTGACCCATGGCTAATACTTAAAAGTAAACAAGTACAGAAATGGCATGTTACAAATGAATAAATCCGATTTTGTTTTTAGTTCTATTTGGTATCACATTTAAGCATTTGCAGACTCTTGAAACAAGTAAACTTACCGACTGCTGCCATTCTAGCGCTTGGGATCGTGTCTTAAAGCTGAGCGCTTCACCAGCTAGCTTTATGTACACAGAGCTGCGGTGTGTAAGTAAAGGTATGTGGGACGAGGTCTCTGTTGGTCTATGCTGGAGTAGCTGGGTATAATAAAGGATTTTGTTGTCCTTTACCAGATGCACATTTTTACTAATTATAAATAAAACGTGTTTAACTTGAGCAGTTATTCGTTCTGTTCCGTTGTATTTAATCCCTGGATTGCTTTATGGGACCTTCTGAAAATTGTACAGACACGTACATCCTCACGTGCAGCTATTTTCAATGTATTTGAAGATGATGTAAAAAGTATTCGTTTGCAGTTAAGAGCACAGCAAAACTAAAGCTAAGTGAAGATTAAATGTGGCGCAATTTTTCCACAGCTGTCCTGGTATTTATAGAAATGCGAGCCCCCGTGTAAGCACAGTCATTTTCTTTCTGACACTGTCTCCTCCTTCTGGTCACTTTCGTATAAATGTTATGGCCTCAAGCACGTAGGCGCATTTCAGAACTGATTTATGAAGATAATGTGCCTAGTGTAGGGAGCGCTCTAGCGTTGCACGTCACGTAGATACGTGACGTGCGAGGACGTAGAAAAGGCAGCGCGCGCAGCGAGGCATATAAGCGCGTGAGCCGGCTGGGCAGCGGGACATGCTCGGCGCTCCTTGTAACGCATAAGTTGAATAAAATAAGCATAACAGCAACCTGTCTCCGAGAGTTATTGGTAGAAGAAGCACAACACTACAGTGGCGACGAGGGTGGGATAACGACGGCCCACGACCCCCCACGACACAGATCACACGTCGAGCCGGAGTAACAGAGCGGAGTCGCGGAACGGAGCACAGAGAAGGCCCGAGGGTAACCACAGAGACCACACCCTGACTGGGCACCGCAAGGAGCGTGGCAGAGCCGATAAGCGCACAGCAGGCGCGCAGTGAGTAACCCACGTGGAGCCGCGACGCACACCGCGCCAGAAGATAGCCACGACCACGGCCCACAAAGAACCGCACTGGCCACTCCACCTGAGCGGGAAGGGGCTGAAAGGAACAGCCCCCCACCCCTAGCCAGCGGGGAAGATCAGGACAGTGCGCCAGGGAGTCCGAGAGGCCAGGGAAGCGCGCCGCCCACCCCCAAGGGTGAGAAGATGAGCACGCTGGCGGGGTTCGCGATGGCGCCGGTCCAGTTCCTTCCCAGACCAGGGGAACCCCTCATGAAATGGGAGGACTGGAAGGAATATATAGACAATTTTATAGAAGTGCTAGAAGACGAGAGTGAAGAGAAATTCAAGCCGCCGAGGAAGAAACGCATCCTACTGCTAAACCTGGGCCCGGAAGGCCTGAGGATCTATAAAAGCCTGGTTCCTAGGAAGAGAGAAGCGACAGACGACGACGTGTACGCGCACGCAATGGAAGACCTGGATGAACACTTCAAACCATCGATATGTGTCTCAGTGGACAGGTTTAACTTCCAGCAAAGAAAACAACAACCAGGAGAGACGGTGGAAGAGTACGTGGCGGCGTTGAGGAAGCTAGCGTCTTCGTGCAGGTACGCGAATTGGGAAAGTGAATTCATAAAGGATCAAGTGGTGATGCACACCACGTGCACGAACGTGCAGGACAAACTATGGGCTGCCGGCGACACCTCACTCAAAGATGTGCTAGTAATAGTCAAGAGGGCCGAACTGGCGCGAAGGTGCGCGGCAGCCACGAAGAAAGAAACCGCGCCCAGTGGCGTAGTGAACAAAGTAGACAACGAGGAGCACCACAGAGACCACCCAACACGGAAACAGTCGGAGAAGGGTCCGAGCAGATGGCCAAACACCCCTAGCCCTGTGGGTAAAGCAGCGGGAAGTAACAAAAAGTCGTGCTACAGGTGCGGAAGCTGGTCACACGAGGCGCACGACCGGAAGTGCCCCGCATTCCGCGCCAAATGCTTGTTTTGCGGGATCGTCGGCCATTACGAGAAAGTATGTAGGAAGAAAGTCTCCAAGAGTGCAGTGAAGTATGTTGTCCAAGAAGGGGAGGAACTAGAAGAAGTGGCCGAAGAAGAAGTGGTAACCGTGCTCTGCATCTACGACGAAATCTTGAGCGTGGACGGACAAGTCCTAGGTATCGATGGAAGAAGAACGATGAAACCCATCCTGGAGATGACTATAGGAAACGTCGAAATCCAAGTGGTGGCAGACACAGGGTCACCCTACACCATCATCCCAAGGACAGTATGGGAGGAGAAGTTCGCTCCACGCCTGGGCCCTGAATTGGAAAGACTGGACATCCGTCCGGTCACCTACAACGGAGATCGCATACCCATGGCTGGATACAGGAAGCTGAACTTCGAATTCAGGGGGAGATCAGCATGGTGCAAGCTATACGTCTCGGAGAAAGGCCCCTCAGTCCTAGGGTGGCTCGACCAAGGCGACTTAGGCATCAAATTGGACCCAGGAGGCAAGGAGCAAATCCTGCTAACCGAACAAGATGATGGACCGGATATGGACAAATGGAGGAAGAACTTCCCAACCGTCTTCGGGGGCACAGTGGGGAAACTAGACAGATTCGCACACAGGATCATCCTCAAGGAGGGAGCCGTACCGGTGGCCCATAAGGTGAGGAACATCCCCTTGGCGGTGAGAGAGGAGGTGAAAGCCGAGCTGCAAGAGCTAGAAAAAAAGGGAATCATCGAGCCCATTACTTGCGCTGAGTGGTTGGCGCTATTGGTGGTGGTAAAGAAGCCCAATGGCAAAGTCCGTCTATGCGTGGACCTGCGCGAATTGAACAAAAACATTGTGGTAGAGAGGTTCCCTTTACCCCGCATTGAGGAAATGTTGGCTTGCACGAGGGGCATTCAGTGGTATTCCACCATAGACTTAACATCAGAGTATCACCAAATTGCATTACACCCGGAGAGTCGCAAATTGACTTCGTTCATTACCCCCTTTGGGTGCTACCAATTCCGCCGTATGCCGTTTGGGCTAGCCTCAGCGGCAGCGGTGTTTCAAAAACTCATGCATCAGTTGTTCAGGGATAAGCCTGGGGTCCAATACTTCCAGGACGACATCCTAGTGATGGGGTGCGACAGATCTGATCATGACAAGAAACTCAGTGACGTGTTGGAAATTCTGGAAAGGAAGGGCCTCACTGCAGAATGGACCAAGTGCCGAATAGGAATGGAGAAGGTAACATACTTGGGGCATGAGATAAGTACCCGAGGGGTAACCCCTAAGGCGGAGAATGTGAAAGCAATCTGCGATGCGCCCCCACCGTCCAGCAAGGAGGAAGTACGGTCGTTCTTAGGGATGGCAGAGTACTACGGAAAGTTCATGCAACACTTCGCCTCAAAGACCCACCACATGAGGCTCCTCACAAGAGAAAACAGTGAATTCCGGTGGTCGGAAGAGGCTCAGCAAGAATTCGAAACGGTAAAAAGGGAGGTGGCAGGAGCTGTTCCGCTGCAGGGATTTGACCCTCAAGGAAGCACAGTGCTCACAACGGACGCCAGCGAAAGAGGACTGGGAGCAGTCCTTATGCAAGACCGCGGCCAAGGGAGATTAGAAACGATAAGCTTCGCATCTCGCACCCTGAGCGACACCGAGAAGAAATATAGCGTGATCGAGAAAGAAATGCTGGCGGTAGTGTGGGCCATGTCCCGATTTAGACAATTCCTGTGGGGCACCAGATTCAGGTTGAGGACTGACCACAAGCCCCTGCTCAAGGTACTAACATCAAGGGGACACGCGGACGCAACGCCAAGGATATCTAAGATGTCACTCAAACTAATGGAGTTCCGATATGATGTAGAACACATTCCCGGGAACAAGAACAAAGTGGCGGACTACCTCAGCAGGGCAGCAGCGATGGAGGCCAGCTCAGAAGGCAACGAGGGAACGGAAGAGTGGGTCGCACTCACTGAAGATCAAGAAACAACCATAAGCAAACAAGAATGGAAACAAGCTTACGAAGAAGACCTCGTTTTGGAAGAAGTGAAATCCCATATAGTAAGAGGTTGGCCCGACAAGAACAGAACAGGACGAGAACTCATCCCGTACTTCGGAGTTAGAGAGGAACTGTCGACTGACGATCAGGGCATATTCATATTCAGGGGAGAGAGAGTTGTACCACCCGCCAAAATGATCCCCAAGTTGATGGACATGTTGCATGAAGGGCATCTAGGCGCTGGGAAACTGAAACTGAGGGCCAAGCAGAACTATTGGTGGCCGGGGATGGATATAAGGGCGGAGAGACATGTCAGAGAGTGCCCGCGGTGCCAGGGGGCGGACAAGACACTCAAACCCTTGCGCCCAGCCCTGGGGAAATTCGATCCTCCGAAGAATCCATGGGAGGAGCTGTCTATAGACATTATGGCCCTATCTTAAACGCACAAGGGACACAGAAGTACATCTGTGTCATGGTGGACCGTTATTCGAAATGGCCGGAATTGAGGATCGAGGAAACTATGGACACAGAGACAATAGTGAGCTTCATGGCCGAGACTTTTGTGAGGGAAGGCATCCCAAAGAATATTCTCAGTGACAACGGCCCCCAATTCCGATCGGAAAAATGGACCCAATTCCTACAGAGGAATGGCATCACAGCAAAACATACGTCCATATACCATCCAGCTGGGAATGGGTTGGTGGAACGTTTTAATAGAGTGGTGATGGGTTCGATACAAGCGGCCATCTCAGACAATAAAGACTGGGAAGCTGAAGTTTGGCACATGGTGTGGGCATATAGGATAACACCCACGAACACTGGCTTTAGTCCTTTCCAGATCCTCAGAGGCCGGGAGCCTTTCACTCGGGACAACAGAGTGTGGAAGGAGAGGATAATCAAGAGCGAATGGTCACCAGCGGTGGTGCAGGCTAACCTCGAAAGAGCCCAAGCTGTGTACACCAAACACTACGATGCACGAAGGAATGTGAAGGACACAACATTGGAGAAAGGAGAATGGGAAAGAGTAAAGCTGGCCACGTTACAGAAAAAGGGAGAAAGCAAGTACAGCAAGCCCATGCAGGTGGTGGAGGTGAGAGGCAGAGCGGCCTTACTGAGCGACGGAAATGTGTGGTCGCAAGACCGCATGGCCAGATGCAACAAAATACTCTGCTGGAGAGACAACGGAACAGATGGTGGAAGCGAGGACAGAAGGGAGACCCCCCGTGAATATGGGGGAGAGGAACTGGATATTGGAGAGGCACAACAAGAGGACAATGGTGCATGCGGGGAGCAGCAGAGTGAAGGAGAAGGAAGCAGAGTTGAGCCTAGCGCGGCTGCGCTAGGAAGTGGTGACAGGAGCGAAGCAGCATCTGCCACGACCCCGGTAAGACTGACAAGAAGGGGAAGGGCGGTGGTCCAGCCTGCAAGATTCAGAGACTACGACATGAGCCAGGACTTGTACATATAGTTCATTGGGAAAAAGGGGAGATATATAGTGAGCGCTCTAGCGTTGCACGTCACGTAGCTACGTGACGTGCGAGGACGTAGAAAAGGCAGCGCGCGCAGCGAGGCATATAAGCGCGTGAGCCGGCTGGGCAGCGGGACGTGCTCGGCGCTCCTTGTAACGCATAAGTTGAATAAAATAAGCATAACAGCAACCTGTCTCCGAGAGTTATTGGGGGAAGAAGCACAACACTACACCTAGCATATTCAAAAGCAGTAATAAGCAGGTTGGCTATGAGATTTCCCCCCATTTATTAACTGCAGCAGCGCTGTTCCAAGCAGAGCTCATGTAAATCACATACGAGGGGAAACGAGCGCAAGATGGGGAGACGAGCTCCGGGAAGCTGCTCTAAAAGTGAAAGAACCCCAAAAAGTGCTGATAGCCTCCAGCCCCTTTATTGCCCTTGAGCACAGGATGCATACTGTCCGTCACCAGTACCGAGATTTATGCGCCTGCCCGAGGCCACGCATTGGCCATTAAGAGGGCGGGCACCTAGTCAAGGAGGGTGGTCCCGCCCCCATCTGTATGTCCGGCACATCCGCCTCACCGGTTGGAGGAGGCGGCTTGCCGTGAATCTCGTCCGGGCGGCGGGGAGGGGCTTCCTGGGTACTTATGCCACGGTGCCCTTCTGCAGAGCCTCTTTGCCACCCGGACGCCGTCGTGAACTTGCGGGACACTCTTTGGACAATCTTTTCGTTCTGAGGTGAGCGAGGCCTCGGACCTACCCTCTCCCCCCCTTTTCATAGCCGCCTGCTCCCTCTTTGTGAGGTGTGAGCCAGGCGAGGCGGCCCGCTAGAGCGGGCTGCTGTGGGGGGAACGTCTGGTTCCGTTCCCGGTCTTTTGTCCTCCGAGGGTTGTTTTCATGTTCAGTGCGGGCCCGGCCTGTACATGTCGGGCCCCGCTGTAATCCCTAATAACTGCTAGTCCCGTTTCACGTCGGATTGGTGACCATATGCTTTGTGTAATTTCTCCGGCCTTGGGGGGGAGGGTGAGGGTACAGTTGCCGCAAGATGGGGCCTGTATCCTCGGTAAGCACAATGCCTCCGTTTCCCCTCCCCCCCACCCCCCCCCCCCCCCCACCCCATTTCGGCATTCCCGGTGGCCATTTTGTGTGGTATTGTGGTCGGGCGTACAGTTAGTTTCAAGTAGGGGCCGCGTGCTTGGTCAAGGGAATTTTTCTAGGTTGTGCGCGCGTGCGTTTAATGTGATGTTCACAATGGGGGCAGTAATGTAGAGAGTATCAGATGCCGAAGCCGGGTGCTTCTCGGAGCTCGGTCCACATGGGCGCGGGACTCCACGTGCGCGCGTTGCAAATTTCCCGCGCAGCCCGTCCCTCTACGTACCCAAGCCCACCCCTATCCCCCCATTGACTGCCAGTCGCTCAATGTACATTCGCTGTTCCATGTTTATTTAAAAAAGGGATATCCAAGTCTGCGGCATATCCATGTTGGTATTGAAGATTTTATCGTCAAGTTTTTATGCATCGTGCTGATCTATGTTTATTTAAAACGGCATATCCATGTTTGTATTGAAGATCTTATCGTCACGTTTTATGCCTCCTGTTTTCCATTTTCTGTATGCACAGTCGGATGTTTGTCTGGGAGGCGCGGTTGTACCATGTAGCCTGGATGGGCGTTCTACGCATTTCTGAAACATTTAAATGCCGAAGCGGTAAGGGGGGGCGCAGAGCTTGCCGGTGTCCGGTCCACGTGGGCGCGGGATCCAGCGAGCGTTTTACGTGTCCCCCTCGATCTGCCATACGCATAGCTTATATTTCAATATTTGTTCTGTTCGCATCAGTGCCTTTCGTTCCATTGGGGGGATGGCTTCGTCCAATTGTGCTACTTTGGCTATGTTTATTGCACTATTTGTATTTATTTGTGCAAGTTTCAGTGTGCCAGCTTTGTTTACCGATGGGCCCTCGCGCCTTTACTGCCTCATTCAATCTGTACACGAGGTAGGGTGTGGAGCGCGGTGCTGGGGAATCCGGTCCACGTGGGCGCGGGACCCGGTCAGTGCCCAGCGAGTCCCTCAACGTGCTTTGCCTCCTTCTCACTGCCGCATATGTGACTAGCTATGGACAAGGGTTCGTGGAGGGCAGTGGGCTGCGCGCGTTGACGGGATGTTTCCTTCATGGAGGGGGGGGGGAAGGTGGGGCCTGCTCGGGCAGGGGCCCGGGCCTGCGAGGGTGCTGCTGCCTGCCTCCTGCCCCCTCCCCCAATCGGAAGTGTACTAATTTTTGTGGTTTTTCTTTCCTAGGAGGCGCCTTCGTAGCTAATTTACTTGCTTTTCTTTCAGTGTGGGCGCGCAGCGGCGGCTATTGCGGCCTCGGTAGTGTCCTGTGATAACATGCCACCCCCTTTTTTCTTGCAGAATTCGGCCCTATCGTGCAATCGCTTCCAGCCTAGGCCTTCCGGGGTTTCCAGGTTTGCATCAGTGCATCCACCCCCCCCCCCCACGCGCCCTCGCTTACACAGTGCCAGCGTAAGGTATGTTTTCGTGTGCGTGAGCGATTAGGTTGTCTAATCAAGGGTTTTCTCGCTTCCTGCTTTGCTTGGGCCGTATGCCCCGGGGCCGTTTACCAGTTGTACATGAACTTTGGTGCTCATTGCGTCCCAGTAAGGGCATTTTGTGTTCAAGAAAAAGTGTTTTACCCCCCCTTTTTGTTGTTTCAGGAATTTTACCCGGTCGAGGAACAGCATCGGGCCGTACATTAGATTAAGTCACGTGAATAATAGCAGAGGTATGTAAGTGCGATGGGTGGGCCTACCCTAGGGGGAGGAGGCCTGGCAGTTGGTCAACCCTCCACTCCCCCCCCCGGTTGTGTGTCAAGTCTTTTCCCTCCACAGGTCCAGTGACATGGGGATGTGAGGGGGTGATAGCCACATGGGGTGGGACGTGCGTGCTGGCTTGACAAAAGTCGTTTGAATGTAGTTGCTCACGGTTATCTCTTTTTGCAGGATACATCCGAAGGCACCATGGAGAGTCAGGGGTCCCCCTCTCTTTTTTCGCAGACATCCCAGGTTGAGGATTCAGGGCTAGGACCGTCGCAGGACCCTCAGATGAAAGCCCTGTTGGACATGATAAAGATCAATGGGGTGGCGTGGGCCAGTGGACTTTTACTAGCCAACCCCCCTAAAGCACCGGGGCCGGCCCCCGCCCCACAAATAACTGAAATAGAGGTGGCAGAAGACACAGCCACAGTGAGGTCCAAGCGCACGAGGAAGCCAACAGTCAAGGACTTCCCAGCGGAACCCCCCTCTAAGACCAGGGCGGCTGACCCGGTCAGGAATGTGATAGTGCACGCCCCGGCATCCCCCCCAGCGGTGGTCCGGGTGTGCCCCCCCTCGCCCCCTCGCATGGTGGCTTCTAGTGCGGAATTCGCTACCCGGGAAGATCTGGGTAAGATTACAGACTCGCTGGCGTCTTTTATGTCGGAAATAAGAGCCAGTTTGTGCCCTGCCCAGGCACGGTCACCTGTTTCAATGCAATCTGTAATTTTGCCACCGCCAGTAGTGGCCCCTTTTCCTTCTGCCGGGGAGGCAGACGTGGTGCAAGTGTGGGGTGGTACTTCTGCCCAAGGGGGGGATAATGCTGGTCCCATCAATGTTCCTATTGTTCCTCCGGTCAGCTCTCCTCCCAGTCTGGTGACTGGAGCTCCTCTCCCACAGGTTTTGCCGCCAGCGCAGAGTGTGTCCCAGGAGGCCCTCTCGCCCGCGGTGGTCCCAGTCCAGCCCCAGGTGGGTGCATCTGCCGCTCCTCCACCCTTGCCAGCTGTCAGTGCTGTGGCCCCTCCGACAGCTGTGGTGTCCATCCCCGCGCCCACAGTCCTGATGACTATGGCACCTCTTCTGTCTGGCAAATGTTCCCTGGCCTGGCAAGTCCCTCAGGCGGCTAAGGAGGGCATTTGGCGGAGGGAATTCATAGACATTTTCTCGCTCCTCATGCTGGGGGCGGATGGGGTGGATGTGAGAAGGATGTTGTCGAAGGACGAAGAAAAGAAAGCACGCTTCCAAACCTGGCCCGAGAAGACAATAAAAAACTGGCGCCAGGCATTTGCCATCCTGGCGGCTGTCATAACTGAGCGTTTCCCAGAACAGGCACAGGGTCTTTTCCAATACAATAGTGTAATAATTAACGAAGCGGAAGCAACATCGGGGATGGGGTGGTACTTGTATGATTGCGAGTTCCGCAAAAAGATGTCTGTCTGCCCGGAGCTAGAATGGGACCAGGTTGAAGTGAGACTGTGGATGGTCCACATGGGCAAAGGAAAAGTAGAGAGTGGTGTCAACAGTGCGGTCCAGGTTAGGAAGACGGAAAATGATAAGCATTTCTCGCAGAAGAAGAGTAATTTTCGTCAGTCCTTTCGAGGGGGGCGCGGGGGGGCAGTTTTAACAAACAGTACGCCAAGAAGTATGTTTCCCCCTTTGTAGGATGTTCAATGCTGGGAACTGCACCTGGGGGAAAGCCTGTAGATTCTCCCACGTTTGCAGCAAGTGTGGTGGTTCCCACCCCGAGTCGTCCTGTGAGAAGAGGTCCCCCACCGCCAACGCTGCCAGCAAGGACAAGTAGTATCCCCAGGGACATCCCCCCCCCCCCCCTCCCCCTTGTTGAGGTGCCCCTGCAGCCAATCCCACCCCCCACTCCTCTTAGCCCACCTGTGCTGCCCGCCAGGGACCCCCCCCATCTTAGGTCCAAAGGCCCATCTCCAATCATTTTACCTAGGCTGGTTGCCCTCCTTCACCAATACCCCAATGTGAAAGATAGGGATGCCCTGACTCAAGGTTTCCTCGAGGGCTTCAAGATCCCCTATCTGGGTCCTAGAGTCAGCAGAGATGCTGAAAACCAAAAATCGGTGAGGGAGCTCCCGGAGGTTGTTGACAAAAAGATCATCAAGGAGGTAGCCTTGGGGAGGGTGGCTGGGCCTTTCCTGTCCCCCCCCCTTCCGGACTTTGTCGTGTCCCCTTTGGGTGTGGTCCCTAAAAAAGAACCCGGGGCTTTCAGATTGATACACAACTTGTCCTTCCCAGAGGGGAACTCTGTCAATTCCTGGCTGCCTGAAGAGGCCTGCTCTGTCTCTTACTGTTCCCTTGACATGGCCATAGACCTAGTGAGGAGGGCAGGAGAGGGGGCCTGGCTGGCTAAGGCAGATATAGAGGCAGCTTTCCGTTTGTTACCGGTCCATCCTGACAGCCAGCACCTCTTGGGCTTCAAGTGGAAGGGGGGATACTACTTCGACAAGTGTATGCCAATGGGTTGCGCTGTCTCGTGTGCCTTCTTTGAAGCCTTCAGCACCTTCCTTCAGTGGGCCCTCACAGAGGAATATAAAGTGGCAGCGGTGTCTCACTACCTAGACGATTTCCTTTTCATTGGGAGGGAGGGCACGCAGGAGTGTCAGGAGGGCCTTGGCTGTTTTATTGAGCTGGCTAGTCGCTTGGGTGTGCCACTGGCGCCAGGTAAGACCGAGGGCCCTGCTCAGGTGCTGACTTTCCTGGGGATTGAGCTTGACACGGTCCAGGGAGTGTCTCGTCTCCCAGCAGAAAAGGTGGTGGCCTTGAAGAGTGACATTCAAGCTTTGCTTAGGCAGAGACAAAGCACCCCTGGGGGTCATTCAGAGCCTGCTAGGTAAACTAAATTTTGCTGCGAGAGTAATTCCTGTGGGGCGCGTCTTTGCAAGGCGCTTAGCCAAAGCTACCGCTAAGATTAACAAACAGTACCATTTTGTCAGGTTGACCTCTGGTCTCAAGAAGGATCTGCGAATGTGGGATGTTTTCTTGTCAGATTTTAATGGGACTGTGAGGTGGAGGTCCCCGTGGGTGGAGAGTCCTGAGTTGAACATGTTCACGGATGCCTCGGGCCGCGAGGGCTTTGGGGCCATTCTGGGAGAGCAGTGGTGCGCGCAGGGTTGGCCCAATTCTTGGCGCAAGCGGGGCATTACTACTAACATTGCTGTCCTGGAACTCTTCCCCATTGTCATTTCCCTACACCTGTGGCCGGAGGTCCTGTCCAACAGAAAGGTCTTGTTTTGGTCAGATAACATGGCGGTGGTACAGGCTATCAATGGGTTGTCTGCCAGCTGCCCCTTGGTGCTGTCTCTACTCCGGGAACTGGCTAGCAGGTGCCTGTTTTGCAATGTTGAATTTAGAGCCAGACACATTGCAGGGGTCACCAATGTCGCAGCTGACGCTCTCTCTCGTTTGCAGCTTGATCGTTTCCGGGCAGCTTGCCCTCAGGCGAGAGAGGAGATGACCCCCTTTGCGCCAAGGCTTTGGCACATCTTGGAGTGGAGCAGCACATGAGGGAACTAGGAGAGAAATCCTTAGCGTTGAGTACACGTAAACGCTACGCAAGTCACCATGCTACGTTCACTAAAGTTATCTCTGACCTGGGTTTGCAAACGTTGGCAATAGAGAGGAGAGTTCATGCCTTTATAGTATGGGCCAAGAAGCAGAAGAGATCGCATTCCTGGGTTTGCGGCCACCTAGCGGCCATTGGTCATGAGGCTAGATTGGGTGGGGGGCAGGATCCCACCTCGTCCTTTGTGATTAGGGCCGCCTTGAAAGGTTGGGCGCGGGAGGATCCTAGGGCCCCAGATGACAGGTCGCCCATTGATTTCCCTTCTCTCCAGGCCATGTTGCAGGTGTTGCAGGCAGTTGTGCACTCTCGGTATGAGGCGGCCCTTTTCTCTGCTGCCTTTGTCCTAGCTTTCTTCGGGGCTTTTAGGAGTAGTGAGCTGGTGGCTCGTTCCAAGTCTGATACCTCTCGGGATGCCCTGGGTGTGGAGGATATTAATTTCGAGGGTGGGTTGTCTATTACGCTGAGGAGATCTAAGACAGATCAGTCTGGTAAAGGGTCTCTTATTAGACTCTCCCCCCTTGGGGATTTTCGTTGCTGCCCAGTGGCAGTTCTACGAACCTTCCTCGCATTGCGCCCTCCTGGGCCGGGTTACCTCTTAGTGCATGCCGACCTCAGCCCCTTAACGAAATACCAGATGGACAAGATCAAGTTGGCTTGCCTTGACAGGGCTGGTTTGTTGGTTCAAGGGAAGAAGTTCTCTAGTCACTCCTTCCGTATAGGGGCGGCCACATCGGCCTTCCGCGCTGGGATGTCTCCAGGGCAGGTACAGTCGGTTGGGTGCTGGGAATCAGCTTGTTATAGGCGTTATGTTAGGCCTTGATCCCATTTCAGTTTTGTGTTGATTTTGTTTGCTGTGCTTCGTGATATTTGTGTATAACATGTGAAATTTTGAATAAACACCCTTGAACATATCGCGTCTTTCTTTGACAGGTGCTCGTGTGTGGGTCTTGGGGCACTCTATGGTCAGCAGATTGGCACGATGGGCTGCCATCAGGCAGTGGACTGGTACCTTTTCAGAGATAGAATGCGTGTGGTTGGGATTCCCGGGCATGCGCTGGCATAGCCTACTCTTTCGACTGCGGGAGGCCCTTGCCCAGGGTGGACTTCTCCCCCATCATTTAATTATCCACTTGGGTGGCAATGACATTACCTCCGTGGGGAAATCCGCTTTACTTCTCAAAATGAAAACCGACCTGGGTATCATTGGCAGCATGTTGCGTGAATGCGAGGTCTGGTGGTCCGAAATAGTGACTAGGAGACACTGGCGGGGTGCTAAGTCCAGCGAGGCAATCGAGAGAGCAAGAAGGCGCATAAATGCGGCCATGAAAAAATTTACGCAGCGCAGAGGGCTGGGTTTCATTAAACATGATTTGATTCAGGAAAAGGTGAAGGGGTACTTCGAGGAAGATGGTGTTCACCTCACGCCTGTTGGCTTAGACCTCTTCCTGCTGGACTTAAAAGAAGCACTCATGAGCAGAGGTTGCAGGTAGAATAGGTAACAATGGTGGGGGGCCTGTGCGGCAGCGGTTACCACCGCACAGGCTGTGGCGGAGTTACGGGGCGATCCGGAAGAAGAGAGGTGCAAATGATGTACTTCAGCGGGCACATAGGGGTGCCAGAGCCTAACCTGTAACCTCATGGGAGGTGCAGGAATCCGTGTCGGCGCCCCAGTAGTCCTTCGGGCGGTTGTGGGCCTGTGCAACCGGGGGTTTGCCTAGTCACGCCCAGCAATGGGTGTGTCAGTAATTAATTCTATTATACAGCAGTTGGGTGGTTCGCCACTGTGCTGTTTGGCTCAAACAGGCGGGCAGGTGGCGAGAATGCGGCCTGTCCTGGATCGCCCGTAAGCTAACCCACCATCTTTACATATGTTGTATGTAAATAAATCCTGCAGCAATTTTTTACCCAAACTTCTAATTGTCTGTGTTTCCTTTGCGGGTTTGGGTATGTGGGGGCGGGGGAATGTTCTGTAGCCCTGAGGTGACTATGTCTGCACCGGCGGGGCGCGCCTTGAAAACCATCCTTCGGACATGGAAGAGAAATGCAAAGAAAATGCGCACTGCCCTTCAGAGAAGTATTATGCTTGTTCACCAAGAACTGCGTCTTCGAGCTTTTCAAGGCGCAAACACCAGAGTTCAGCATCACTTCTGGCAGACTCCCCGCACCCATAATGCCAGTCATGCTGTATGCAGCCGCCTCGACCGTCGCAGTCAACCTTGCAGAAGTTAAATTTGCTTGAGACAGGCCTATTCTAGGTAGTGGTGGCGTGGCGTGCGTGCGCTGCACGCAGCAGTTTCTCTTCAAACGGCCGCAAGTGCCGGGCGTTCCCCGCCCCCAAAATGGTGCCGCCTGGGGCGGACCGCCCCACCCGCCCCCCCCCTAGCTACGCGGCTGCTTACAGTGAGATGCCATAAATCATATCGCATAGAAGTATGATGAAATCTATGTTAAATGTACAAATGGAATTTCAAATGCATTTATTAAAAATTCTAAAGCATGAATACAGTGGGAAACACAAACTAAAAGGGAAGTAACAAACTTGTAGGCTCAGACATTCTTCGTGTGACTACAATGAAAGAATGTGTCTAGTATTTTTCCATCATTTGCCACCGTGGTTCCACTGTGCTACTCGGCACACATTATCCCTCCCTCCAGTCTATATCGGGCCTTGTCCCCCGCAGTTTTCCCTGCCTTAGATTACAGCTGGTACGGTTCTACGGCACGTTCCCACATCTCTTTTTTCTTCCAATGCAGTGCTGGAATTGGAAATAATTTATTCTGGGAACACATAAATTGGGGGCCAAGGTGTGGCAGAGGAAAGGGGGTAAAGTCATGAGGGGTGGAGCTTAAAAAACAGAGTGTGACTGACAGTCAACGTTTACATTAATTGTAAAGAAATCTACTGCAAAGACATTTTCAGCAAGGACAAATGTGACCATAAGTCTGTTGCAGCTTACTTGATAGGCCACAAATAGGCTGCATTTTAAAATATCTTAGAGGGTTAAGGCGCCTGCTGCAGTGATCTTTATGTGGCCAGCAATTTTGAGGGGATTATAGTAGCTGTAAGATAACTCTAGTGGTTAATACAGTTCTGAGAGAGTTCTGTGTTTTGACGCAAAGTAGCATAGAGGGTTAATGTTCCTGTTGCAAAGCACATTGTGTAACATGCAGATCACAGATTTGTATTTAATGTAGATAAATAACTGGGCTACTGTTTTGACACTGAGATCATTTGTTACTTCCAGTTCATAAATTGGAAGTCCTTCTAATATAGCACAGTGACCAATTTACTGGCATCAAGGAGCTTCATACAAACTTTAATTTGTGGGTTTAGATCCTTATTACTTTTTTCTCAATCTGTTGTTATTCTAAGATTGGAAAGAAAGGTTCCTTTGGGGAGTAATAAAGTTGTGTTAGTACAGACAACCACAACTGCGTTATGTTTTATATTCTGACTTTGTATTTCTCCCGACCATTCTCTCTTACAATATTATGTCTACTAGTATGGACCATATGTGATTTCTACCCATTACAGCCCTCATTAATTTATGTAACATTTCCTGAACATTGATAGACATAAGTGTATGATTTATTGTGCCTTTGTATGAGATGTAAAGAGGTCTGACATCCTACACTGGGATGAGTAGCGCTGTAAAAGAATTACATTAAAAAAAGTAGTAGGTGCTATTTAAATCATTATTTGTATAGTTATTCATACACACAGATAAATCTTGTGGTCGTGCAGTGCAAGCACATCTCTTACATAGGTGGTTGAACAAAGTCAAAAACCTGCCTCCAAGTCATAGTTTCCCTAAAGTACTTGTAAGTGTTAAGATTTATGCCTTTATTTCTTTCCATTGTATTGGCTATTAGGTTATAGGCTCCAGATAGCTTCCAGTGAGGGCGATGCTTGAACAAAAGAAGGGCGGTTGGCCCTTTAGATCAGGCCTATGTTTTGGGCCTGCCTGGAATAAAAGTACTAAAGCCTTTGGCTGCCTGCAGATTGCTGCTCCAAATGGAATGCAGACAAAAGTTTGTGCTCTCCTGAATTATGTCAAATTCAGCATGTCTCCCTGAAATAGGTGCCGGAACCGTGGTCCTGTGGGAATCCCCCTATTTTCAGCACTGTCCCAGTGTCATTTCATCCTCCCGATGTTGAATGCTTGTGCCTACTTCCTTGTGCAAGAGTATGATTACGCCGGGCCTGTAATGTCAATGGTGCATACTCTGGCCTTGTGTTGGCTGCAGGTGAGGGCTGTGGCTTGAGGCTGGCATCTTGTGCAGGCTGTGGCTTTGAAGGGGTGGTATTAGCAAGCTGTGATTTGGACTACACGTGCTTTAGTAGAGGACGAGGGGCATCAACAGGGTACGGGAGACACTTGGAGTCTAGGAGACCTAAGAGGGGGCAGCTGGTTTACTTTTCTAATCCTAAAGTTCTTTTATCCTTATTGGTTTTTCCTCATTCTTTGTGAACATGAAGATAAGCCATGTTTTGACATTCCTGAGTTGTATCACTTTCCAGATGTACCTGACTGCAGTTTACCTCTGTGACTTCCAGCCTTCCTTACCTGCACACTCAGCACGATTACATCTACAGTATCTTCTGCTTCCACACACCTGCTTCCCTACCTATTGCGTTGTAATGTAATTGCATCTATATCGCCTCATACCACATCGTGGGGCACCGAAGTGCATGATCGGAAGTTGGCAATGAGGGAACCAACTACTCAGCGCGTGCTGTACTCCTGCGCCCTTCACTCACGCATTCCTAGTCAGTAACATGCGCTTGATTCTGCATAATACGCTTTCGTCAATTTTAATGAGTTCTCTAAATTCCAGTAGTATTATTAATTCACCATCTTTGTAATATCTGTCTGCCAGGACTATTTCTAGGGCTGTAGCTTGTAGGAATACAGAATGCACTGCCATATGGGAAGTTTACCAGTGATGCAGTTATAACTTTCAGCGGGAATCATCTGTGTTTGTTGGGCTCTCCAGTCTCTTAGTTTTCCTACTTTTCTTTTCCCACAATCCTCTCCGCTGTTGCTGGTTGATCCTTTTTCTAGGATCTATCTTCCTGACTGTTGGTGAGACCGACGTAAGAAGTAAAATGAATGTTCTCACCTCCCTTCCTTGGTTATTGGGACCCTGGTCCTCATTGGGTGGGGCATGTGTTGCCCCTACCAGTGGTGCTGTGGCACCCGTCTAGTATTGGCTGTCCCTTCATTCTGGGCAGCACACACCTCCCTTTGGCTTCAGGTGTTTCTCTTAGCCTTGTGCCAACGTTCCTCTTGCAGGCATGTGTACCCCTCTTTGCACCACCTCGTTGCAGTGCTCTGGTCACATCCCACCTCGTTCCACAGATAATGTGTATTTCCTTGGCAAATATTGTAGACAACTTCTTCTCCTGTTTTTTTTATTAATCATAGCATTTAAACAGCAGTTCCTGTACTGATTATTTGCTAATAATATCATCACCGGAAATCCCAGAATTGTATCAGTATTTCTAGTTATATTTGCATTTCTGTAGGCTTGCGGGAAAGGTTAGGTTCATCACATATCATGTCACTGCGCCTCGTGAGGAATTAGCTTGCTGAGGTTCAGTGCACACAGATCTCAATGCTCAGTGTGCACGGGACGGTACCTGGAGAAGTCTGGCACTTTTTATTATCCCATTTGACCCTTATGAGTAACTAATTGCATTCTAGGACAGCCTTCGTTTTCTCTCTTCTTGCTCCGGGGTGTGGAATCTCGTGTTACTAGTGTGGAGAATACCAATTGAACTGTTGACCTTTTGACCTCTCAAAACACACCTGTTCAAATTGTCCTCTGGCCATTCCCATTCAGGTCCAGCGTAATTTACATTAATGACGATACGTGTGGGGCGGTTCCTTCTGCTTTATGGCTGTCTGAATACTAATGGCTGCCCTATAGATGTGGCCCCATTTACACACGTACGCCTTAGCAGGTTTGGAGCAGACGTCCGGTCCCCCCAAAATCTTCCCACAAAGAGCAATCTAAAACAGCACCCTACCAACCACGCATAAGGGACGGAAGAGCTATTTACTTGGCCAAACGGAGTGCGCTCGGGCCTGGTAATGGGTAAAAAAGTGAAAAACAAAGGTTAATGCAATTAAAAAAAATTAAAAAGCGCCGATCACCACCTCTACTATGTGTGTACATTAATATTTGGGGCATTACTTTCCAGCATTACTTAACTGTTGGCAGCAGCGGAGTACAAATATCAAGCATTAAACATATTAACAGGAGGAGGATTCAGCAGCAAAACCAGGCGGCCGACATTCAGCTCCCATCATAGTACCCATCTCAAGATTGAAACTTTTCAACATAGCAAGAAGCAGGCGGTGACCAAGAGCGGGCCATAATCCAAAGCTCCCTTACCAATCCAGTGGATATCCCAGTCACAGAATTTAGTTGCATGCCAACCTTGCCCACCTAGCAATCTCCACCCATCACAGTGGGCTACATAATAATTAATGTTGATAAGCAAGGTGCGAAGGTTCATAACTACTGACTTCAGTTCAATAATGTTGTGACATTGCGCACAGACCAAAGTTTATATTCCACATTTTTGGATTAAAACAAGACTTGGATCCACTGCACAAACATGAAGCACTGGCGCGGAGCTCTGAGTGGAAAAGAGAATGGGTGAGTTGCTCAATAGGTTGAACAGCACTAAACTCGCGCTTTAAGGCCTCCCTCTGCCGATTGTAACATCTGCGCCTGTAAAACAGCGACCTACGACATGAAGATGGAGGCCAGGAATGCACACTGCATCTTCCTTCTCTTCAACTTTGCACTTCCTTACATTTTCCACATCAAGTACTTTCCAAGCAGATGACCAGTAATACACTGTATCATCTAACACCGTAGACATTAGTGCTCTCCATTGAGTTAGGCATATCAGATAGACTCACTCAGGAGAGCCACTGCTCACCCCCTACAGATGCATACAACAGATATATCCATAGGCTTAAACCATCACATAGGACAATCGTCTAACAGTGAAGTTATATATAATGATAATGATGTAATTGAAAGCGATTGTTATATACTGAACTGATTCTAAGCGCCATGAAATAATCTCCAGAGCAGCAAGTGTCAATTGACATCAAGTAACTGATGTAAAATGGGGTACGGAAGACTCCGTACCTGTCACTTAGCGCACTGGTGTGGAGTCCCTAGGGTTTCTGCCAAATTATATTACAGTATAATAGATACAGAACTTTTTTCTTTTTGATCAGCAACATAGTCATTTAATTCATTGTGTTAAACAACGTTCTTCAGTCTCTTTGTATCAAAGAACCTATAAATATCAATGCAAACTGAACATTACAAACTGAAAAATTCAATTCATGTGCAGATCATATGCTCCAGAGAGACTTACTGGAAAAGTTGTGGAGACTCTTGATTCAGTAAGTCAAAGCTTATATGTGGAACGTCAAAATCATAGAAGAGCTCCGGACAGGATAAACGATCGTCAATAGAATTATCGCGTTGTCCATATCGGGCATATGGACAACACGATAATTCTATTGACGATCATTTCTAGAGTGAGGCACACAAATGCTATGCTTAAACCCTATTGAGATCATGCCTTAAGTTAGCTTTACCTTTATCTTTAAACTTAGGATATGTGCTCCTTAATGGTGTCGGAAATTTATACAAAATGGGACTACGTACAGGATCCCTTTGCTAAGTTGATGATTATTAGCTTCTCGAGAATAATGCGCATACGGTGAAATGGTATGGCTTTTAATGTGAGTTTCTGATTTGATATTAGTAATTATATATTAGAATAACGGTTTGACCCACATCATGCCAGTGGGAGTGGTACATATAGGGTCAAATTCATCATTATCTTACAGGGGGTTTGCCTGTTTTCCCCCTCTGTTTTATAGATATATATCCTGTCCGGAGCTCTTCTATGATTTTGACGTTCCACATATAAGCTTTGACTTACTGAATCAAGAGTCTCCACAACTTTTCCAGTAAGCCTCTCTGAGAGTACATATGGGAGTGTATGTTTCTCCACTTTGAAGATTTAATTTGCTATTATTTGGCTACTAATTTAATGTGGTTGCTTTTGATATTTTTGTATAGATTTTGATACAATCATCTACTTGACGTTGACACCTTTGCATTTAACGAATAATGATAGTCTAGCAATAGGTGAGTGCCAAGTTGGAAGTAGAGTATCACTTTGCACTTCCCTTTTTCTTCTTTCTATCCTGTTTCATATTTTCCTTTCTCTCCATTTTCTGATTAAACTTAGGTGGCTTTGTAATAGGTTGTGTGTTTGGCTTAAGTCTCTGCACATCACTTTTCTAATTGGTGATTGGTGAGGGAAATACTGAGTTTCACATGGCTCCTTTTGACTACCTTGATCACGGTATAATATTTGTTTTTTTCTCTTTTCACCGGAAGATACTTTCATATTACTGGCGTCTTCCAGTGAATGCTGTTCACTTTCTCAACCACAGAGTCAGACTACATGTCTTTCGGGTTTTCAGCTATTTTTAGACGACTTTGATGTCTCATTCATTTTGGCATAAATGTTTGTTACACTATTGTTGTTCTATAACATCATGTCATGACCATATCTGATTGTGTGTATTATGATGTTCTAGCCCTGAAGAAGATTGTGGTCTATACCATCAAAGACGAAACACGTGTTGGCGGCTAGTTTCTTTGAAAAGAACATATTCTGAATAAATTGAAGAAACGAAGACCGTCTCTTTTGTGAATTACTTGAAGAACTTCTACTGATTGTTGTTATTAGCTCAGGATATAACTTTCTTTTTTGGACTTTATGGGGTATTTATTTTTCATTACCCTTGTTGATTGATAGTGGATGGCTATCATCTTATCCTTGGAGCTTGTTGGTACTGTGATTCCTGATATTGTTACAATCCTGCGCAACTAACACTCAGCCATCCATAGTTCCCTGTACTACCTACTTTAAATGGTTGGTAGTTGTCAAAGAATTGCCCCCGAATTACTTGATTATGAAAATATATCCTGCTTGAATAATGTTAAGGACAATTTTTTCCCAGGAATGTCTTCAATCAGTGAGTATTGCATCATACCAGTATTGTAGCTTACATGCCTTGGGACTGGTGCAAGGAAGGACACTGAACCCTTTGACTGCTGTTGTGGTAGTAAAATACAGCAGTTATCAGGGTTCAATGGGCCCCTTAGTGCCCAGGTGCGATTGCACCTGCTGCACAAAGGATTGCTACGCCCCTGCATCATAGCCCAGGGTGGAGTCCCAACGACTGTCCTAGACTTACGCAGCCAGAGTCAGTCCTTCCAGTTCCAGGGAGTTTTAATCAAGGTTCTGGTACTGGTGCGCTTCCCGATAAGAGAGAAAAGGCAGCAGTGGGAACGCTCTTCTGGTTCTCTGTCCTTTATTTGCTTTCTAGCGCCTGCAGCTGTACTTCCTTCAAACTGTGCTTTAGGGCCTCGAGGAGAGCAGAAATGCACCAGTCACAATCTCTGCTAGTCTTCCCTGATCAATGGCATTGTGGAGTTTAGACAGGAAGCCTCCATAGATGTGGGTCTAAGCACCTCCTCCTCCACTTGTACCCAGATAGTTTGAGGAATTCCTTGGGATGGGATGGGCATATTGTTCTAATGCATAAATGTGTTCTGCATGTCGAGCTCCTCTCACCTCCAGTGGTGTTTGGAAAGAATATTGGAAACAGAAATCTCATGGGGTAAAATATTGTGTCAAGAATATTGAGGACAAAAATATTGTGAAGGTAAGTTTCTATGGTAATTGTGAATCCATATGCGCATCCATGTCCGCTGATATGTCTTCTCAATACCGGGGTAGTTTGGGACAGGACGACTGGGGGTGTATAAGTGTGCGCAGAACTCCGCAACCCCTCAAACAGGTTTTGCTACGTGTAGGGTTTATTTTGTGTAGCCTAGAGGGAGTGAGGTACCAGTATGGGGTTGCCTTCATGGCTGTTTCAGTACTTGCAACATTACGTGCTGCGTGTTGTGCTCAGAAGTATATCCCTCCCTATTCTTTGTATATGAGGGGATGCCCGATTTCCCTTTCCTAGGACAGCTGAGCTGGGGACCTCTCGTTTATGGGAGATTACGAACGTAGGTTGTAAAGTTCTGTTATTAGGCGTTTATCGTCCATTTTGTCTGCTCACCACTCCTCAAGGATGGTTGCATAATATCTAGTGTCAGACCTGGAGATAACAAAGGTTTTCTGACTCCGGCAGACCATTAGTTGTCTTTTGGCTGTCAAATGGGATTATCCCTCGTTCGTTGAAGAGATGTCCTATCGATATGCACCTGGATTCCAGACAAGCAGCAAAGGTGGTGGGATATAATCCCAGCGCGAAGTCTGGATTGACCAGGATGGGGGTCACTGGGGACAGGAATGTTATTAGTCCTCCCCACGTCACTATGGAGTCCCACGTTGTGAATGTGGCCCTTGTAACAGGGTAGGAGTAGAGCCTCCATGCCCTGTGTCTGCGCGGCAACCAGGGTTCTTCCAATTATGTATCCCTGCTATCACACAATCCATGAAGCACCAACATTTTTACGATTCACTCTGGTGCCATACTACTATATATTGGAGCTGGGCGGCTTGGTAGTATCGGATCAGGTTGAGGACGCCAAGTCCACCCTCTGCTGTGGGATGATAAGCTAAGAACCTGTGCATGGGAGGGCGCCTACAATTCCACACAAAGCGCAGTAGGTCCTCCTGTAGGGTTTTTAGCATGTCCTGTGAGGGAGGGAGCGCTTGGAACAGATATAGCAAAAAACACAGTTGATGGACAGAATGCAGAACAATGTCTTACATTGACCCCAGTACAAAGATCTGGGCCTAAATCCATCGTTTTTTTGCACTCCACACCACCCTAGGTCAGACAATGGCTATATGCAAATCAGCCTTGACCCTGTGCCTCATGGAAACAGTCCAGCCCGAACTACCAAGCCATGTCTTTCCTAGACCGGAATATAGCATCCAAGGACCGGTTTTTGGCTATCAGCCTTCTTCAGCCTGGATAGCTTGACTCCAGTGATGTGGAGAACCTGGGACTCACGTCTGAGCATACCCAGCCCACTCGGGGTGAAAATTGCAAAAAACACAGTTGATGGACAGAATGCAGAACAATGTCTTACATTCACCCCAGTACAAAGATATGGGCCTAAATCCATTGTTTTTTTTTTTTTACCATTCCACACAAAGCGCAGTAGCTCCTCCTGTAGGGTTTTTAGCATGTCCTGTGATGGCGGGAGTGCTTGGAACAGATATAGAGCACTAGGAAGCAGTGTCATCTTCAAGGCCCAATCACAAGAGGGGATAATGTCTCTAGTGTGATAGATCCGCTTTGACCTGATGGAGTAGTTAAGATAGTTAAGTGCGACCGTGTCAGCAAGTGAGGTGGCTATTTGCAGGCCTAAATAGGAGAGTGAGGATTGGGACCATGTATGCAGCCGCTGTGCATCCATTGGGGCGGATGGGCGTAGCCCCACCAGCCACATGGACCCGCATCGCGGCCTGCCGCAATCGGACGGCATCCTTTAACAAAATTACTCTAGTCTGTACACAAGTGTATTACAAGTCAGCCGCTGGGCGATTTCGGAGGCGGAGCGAGGGGGGGTGGCCTGCTGCAGCTTGAGTGACAGTACACTCAGGCTGCAGAAGACAGACTGTAGTGCACAAGTGCAAGTTGGGTTCCAACTTTCCCAAGCATGCGCACTACAGTTCCCCAGCGGGACCCATGGGTACATCTCAGCCTGCCGTAGCCCGGGTTTCCAAGGGGCGACAGGGCGAGCAGCAAATGTGCCCCCCTAGCCAATCCTGGCGCTGCATGCAGCGCCAGGATTGGCTGGTCCACCGCGCAGCATCCATCATTGGATGCCGCGCGTGGGGGTGGCACACACTGCCTCAGCACAACTTAATGGCCAATCACTGCATGGCTTCACACAGTGAAGCCATGCAGTGATTGGCCATTTCACCAGGATGCGTGCTGTGACGTGGAGCTCAGCTCGTCTGCAGGGGAGAGGAGTTGTGTCCCCGAGGAATGGCCAGATAGGGGAGACACAGAAAGTAGAGTCCCGGAGTCCCAAGAGAGGGGTCTGTGACCAGCGTGCTAGAGTGAGTGAGAGAGCCTCGGCTCAGCCAGAGACAAGCCACCTCCAGCAGGGACTGTAAGAGGCAGTCTAAGGAGACTAGGAGCCCTGGGAGAGACAGACGCACCACTGAGGTGAGGCCAAGCCCAAAGATCATGATGACTGGTTGTCAAGGGTAGAGGCCCTGATAAGGGGGCAGCAGAGCGGAGGAGCACACTACGCCGTACGGACATGTCAGACAACTGCTGGTGCACGGGGAGAGAGGAAGGGCGGTTCTTGGTGTCCAGCTCGTGTGGGCCAGGAGTCGAACGCAACACAGTCTCGACCCCCACGGTAGTTCAGGGCCTGGTACACAGAGCTCTGCTGGGAAGGAGGTGGCAGCAGAATGAGGTCGAGACTAGTCTCAAGGGCAAGAATCGCTGGGGCTGGGTCTGGGTCCGGGACCGCTCTGAATGAGACACATAGACATCGTGTTCAGAACAGTGGGTTCTGGTGGTCAGAGCCTGGTATAAATAGTCTCCTGTGGACCTGTGACCTTACATAAGAGACCCATGCCTGCTCCAAAGAGGTATTTCCAATCATTAAAGATGGGAGATCTGTTCTGAAACCGATCCTTGTTTGTATCCGAACATTAGGTGGCCGAAGCCCTCTCCAGGTATAGGCACAGACATTGGAGAGAAACGACCGGGGTCCACCCCTAGGACTGACTCTGTGCCTTTCAGAACACAGGGTGACCTCAACCTCCCCAAGCTGTGATACTGTGACCACCCGAGGAGACCCGAGACCGGTTCTCTACACAGAGAGGTACCCCGCTGCACACTGAGAGGGGATGAAGCGTTGGACATGGAGGAGAGAGGACCAGAGGCGGAGGTACATTTATGGCGCCCAGTTACTCTTTCTTTTATTGCATTCCCATATTATTGTTGCCAGTGCGTTGATCACACTCAGCTGTCCAGCATGATGTCATTATTGTTCGACACAGTCATTAAAAGTTGACGGTACCGTATGTTTAAACAGTTTAACAGCATGTTTTCTTATCTGCGAGGTGCTTGTCGAGGGACGCCATGCATCTTGTATTAAATCATTGATGAGTCAACCTTTCCCGCTGAAAAATGTAATATTGGCACTCCAGTGATCATGTACATGTATTAGATTACAACACTTGAGGGGGTTTCCTCATCTCCATCACATATTCTTTGCCCTTTGGAGACATGATGCCAACAGAACCTCGAGCGGCAAGTAGCAACTACTAATTTGCTACTTTTTGTGAGCCATTTTCTGCCACTACTGATTTGCACAGACCTTGCCCCAGACTATAATTGGAGGTGAGAGGCGTTCTGCTTCTTTCCTATGTTTTGAAACTTTGGGGACCATCACCCAGTGTCAAACGTGAGGCTGCATGTGCTCCCATCTGATCTGGGTGTTTGGAACTTGATAGAAACTTCGGGTTTACAAAACCTACTTGACTCTCCGTGTAGATTAGTCGAGGCCCAGTTCATGGGAGGTGGTGTTAATGTTGTGTCAGATACCTTATTGAACGGTTAGTGATTACATACAATAAAGATGAGTGCCCAGTTACTACTTTTTCTTTGAAAAGGAATAATGGTTTAGGGAAACCTAAACACTTTCATGGTTAACAGTGCCGGTGAATGAGTGCACGCTCTCTGTGTAATGTGAGTGCGTGGTCACACTATAGCAGCATACTCTGAGAATGAAAACCTGGTTAGTGTGAGAGGAGCCTGCAGGGACACTGCAGGTGAGTGAGTGCGCGCTCACTGAAGGAGGACGGAGCATGTTCCTGCAGGAGGTCAGTGCAGGGATATTCTGAGCAGGTGAGTCCACGCTGTTTGTGGGATGAGTGCACGATAGCACTGTGCGTGTGAGTGCAGCTCTCTGTGAGAGGTGAGAGGTGAGATCGTGGCTATCACCTATGTTATCACAATCTCGCCAGCGCAGCGATGCACACTAGCACTAGGGTATTATTTGTGGACTTTCGCCAGATGTATATACCAATCCTACAGTAATTTAAAATGTGCTTCTTTGCCAGAAAAGTGTGGAGTGCCTCGTTTGGTCCCACCTTAGGTGTGAATATTGTTGATCTGTAGGCACCTCCCCTAACAATGCATTCAATCTATTTGTGTATGGGTATTAGTTTGATAGTGTCTCTACTAGTAGTAACTGGTATAGTTAGGAGATAATCCCTTTTGGTCTTTAGCTTGCCTAATACATTTCTCTAGATGTCAGGTCTCTGGAGACCGCGTCCTTGATAGTTGAGGTCAATACCCAAGCCTAAGCTGTGCATAGTGGAACATTTCTGTGTCTGCAAGGTAAAGTTATGTTTGCAATTATTACACATCTTGACATTTCCCATTGCTATATGGGTCACTCACCATAAGAGAGTCGTCCTTCCTCCAGGCCTCAAAGGGCCCAGGACTAAATGCTGGTGTGAAGGACTGGCTGAAATGGATGGGTGTATAAGGGAAGGTATATGTGGTTTATGCTAGTTTCATGAAAGTCTTATAGTCTGAATTCAGCACCTGAGCGTAATAGGACGGAATGTATGAAGCTCTGTGGTTATACTGAATAAGCAGCTACCTATGTTATGCCATCTATTAATGTAATCACTGCACTTTCACAATTGCTTTATTAACCTTCCTGCTTTCTCAAATTTGCTTGAAAATGCACGATTTTTCTTCAAAATTTTCTTTCGGGAGGTAATTCCCCCAAACACCCCTTTTGGGGTTCAGGCTCGCTCGCTGCGCTCGCTCGCTACGGTGCAGTATGCTAATCACTTTGCGCCCCACCACTTTCAAATGTCACCCACCGCCCCTGCATGCATGGGGATATTTGGTAGCCAATTGTGACTTGAGAGTTTGTGGGACAAGAGCAAGAAAGCCAGCAAGGAGTGTGCAGGGTCGTCCAGGGTGACCAAGATACTGTCAGCGTATAAGCTGATAGTGTGCATGCCCCCTCCAAAGTAAACCCCCGTGATCTATGGGTCATCTTGGACTCTTTGTGCCATGGGCTCCATGTAAAGTGCAAATAGCAGGGGAGACAACGGAGACCCTTGCCGGGTCCCCGTGCAAATAGGTAAGGGGTCTAACGCAACCCCATTTATCCCCCTGTCACCTGTGGGGCACTACAGCCACTCCATTTCGAGCTACAGCATCTGTTCCCAAAGCCAAAGTGTTACAGGGTAGCGAGAACATAGGGCCAATGCACTCTATTGAATGGTTTCTCTGTATCAACCACCAGGAGCATTATCTCTCGCTGGTTGCGTTTGGCCTTGTTGAGCAGATGAAGTGCCCTGTTAGTGTTTTCCCACATTGCCTTGGGAGATGAAGCCCGCTTAGTCCGGATCTACTAAGTACAGCATGAGGTGGTTAAAGCAAGCTGCTAAAATACCCATGAAAAGTTTAGTGTCAACTATTATCAAAGAGATAGGGTGGTAGGAACTGCATTGTAGTCTGTTCATCCCTGGTTTAGGGAGGACCGTTGGGAACACCTGGAGCATGGATCGTGGCAGCGTCTCCACGTCCGTGAAGGAATTAAAAAACCTGGGGGGTATTGGGTCCAGACACTGACTTATAAAATAAGGAGGTGAAGCTTTCCAGACCTGGGGATTTCAAGGCCTTCAGGCGAGTAAGGGCTGGGTTTATCTAATGCCTCAGCCTGTAATACATGACAAATGTATGTGCCTCAAAGGTACTCTAGGACATCTGTCTCCCTGAGACCCAGAGAATCATAGAGACACTTATAGTAGTCCCCAAAGAATGCTGCAATGTCAGCGTCACTCGTCACATTAGAGCCATCAGGTTTACGAAGAGCCGTAACCTTTTGCGCTCGGCTCGCAGTCTGTGACCCAGCAGTCTACCACATCTAAGCCCCATGTAGAATTTGTACTGGAAGCAGAATAGGGCATTTTTTGCTATCCATAACTATATATGTCCAGTTGCCATATCTGTGAATGTGTAGCCTCTAGTTGCCGCCAGATCCTTGATGCCCGTGCACTTATGAATCGTTTCTAGTTCCTTGACCCGCCACTGAAGTCCTGCTCATTTTTCTTTTTGCAGTTTGTCAGCAGCAGAGATGGCAATGACCTCCCCCCTGAACACTACCTTCAGAATCTCCCTGAGGGTAGTTTTAGACATGTCTCTGGTATTGTTGGTTGTCAGGAAATCTGTCAGAGTACGTGTCGGTTTTTGGTCTTTGCGCGTGTATCAAGAGGGAGAGGACCAGAAAGCTAGTCCAGATCCCCAGTTTGTCAAGTTATCAAAAAGAGACTAGCTATGGATGGGGTTGGTATGATGTTTATATTATAAAAATCATGGTGACTCAGTTGAGTTTTGTCGATTGGGGGTGGCACCTGTTGGCTGTCTTTAGAAAGCCCTCACCCACCAACCTAGTTGGTGGCATGCTTCATCATCGGGCCCACCCAGTGACACCTAGCGTGTCCCGGGTGTGCTACGATGCCTGATTACAGCGGAGCAGGTATGTCACTGTGTGTGCGGTGAAAGGTGGTGAGATAGTGAGTTTAAAACGGCTTGGCGGGGGTCCCAGTCCTTGAAAACTTTATTAGTTGGGCCTCCGTCAGTGGTTAAAAATAAGGCTGTTGGACGTTGGGGGCGGGTTATGACCTCCCACGTCCTTTAAAGTGTCAACATGTTTCAGCCAGTGCCTTATCAATATGCTGGCTTTCTTCAGGACTAAAATGTGGGTGTGGATTAAAAAATATATAAACTAGTGGGTGTGTAGTGTGGGCTATGTGTCTACACGCCCTAAAGTGTATCTAACTGTGAGAGGGGGGGATTCCCTTCTCAAGATCACGCTAGTTTTAAGAAGTGTCCTCTTCAAGGTTTGTAGAGGTGGCAAGGGGTTGACCAGGATTTCTGGTCAGCGCCGGCTTTGGACCTGTTGTGCCTCCTTCGAGAAACCGGTCATGGAAGCAGAATAGGGCATTTTTTGCTATCCATAACTATATATGTCCAGTTGCCATATCTGTGAACGTGTAGCCTCTAGTTGCCGCCAGATCCTTGATGCCCGTGCACTTATGAATCGTTTCTAGTTCCTTGACCCGCCACTGAAGTCCTGCTCATTTTTCTTTTTGCAGTTTGTCAGCAGCAGAGATGGCAATGACCTCCCCCCTGAACACTACCTTCAGTATCTCCCTGAGGGTCGTTTTAGACATGTCTCTGGTATTGTTGGTTGTCAGGAAATCTGTCAGAGTACGTGTCAGTTTTTGGTCTTTGTCAGGTCATTGAAGGAGAGTGTCCTAAAGTCTCCAGGGCCAGATGGCCACTTCAAGGTCCCTAAGTGGGACATAAGGAACAGTGGCCCAGGGTTCTCTGGAAATCTTCTGGTCTTTAAGTTGTATTGCCATGGAGCCAAGAAAGTAGGTTTTGTGAGCAGAGTAGCATGTATAGTTTCTAGTGTTTGGGTGTGCTAACCTCCATAGCTAGTCCAACCCCACCTCCTGCAACCATTCCTGACCCTCCCTGGATAGAGCACCAGCTTGGCCACAGCGCTGACCAGATCAGACTCTAAGTAGTTGTTCATTACCAGATTGAAGTCTCTGCCTGTTAATATTTTTTGGTCAGGTGTCTCAAGTATGTATAGGACTACTTGTTTTAAGAACCGTTCCTGATTAGCATTTGGGGCATAGATAGTCGCTATTGTGAGAGGATGCCCACCAACCTTAATGCCCAAGGCCAATATCCTACCCCAGTTCTCCACCACTTTTGGTCTTGATCATCCTGACGAAGCAGTCCAAGAAGAGAATGGCCACCCCTTTCTTCTTGTCCGGGCCAGACGAGGAATACTGATGAAGAAAATATTGTGCTTTCATCCTGTGCCAGTCTTGAGCCACCAAATGGGTATACTGGATGGGGAAATTCTCCCCGAAGCCTACTCCAACATGGACAGCACTGCAAATCTGTTTGTGGGATTATTGAGGCCAGTGAGTTTAAGGGTCATGTGTACATGTAGGTGGAAAAACAAATTATCCTAGAGCCCTCTCCTGGGTGCAAGGGGGAGCTTGGATTGGCCTTCCTGGTTGGAGAAGCCAGTAAATGAGTGAAGAAGCCATTGGCCGAAATGGGTCATTGTTCAGAGTAAATGTGATCCCTTCCCTCCCAATACACAACATATAAACATGAAAATAATCAATAAGTCCAATCAACATTTGAAGGTAGATGAAGTGTACGAGGTATGAGCCCAGTTGTGAGGGCAAGGCCATGTGCATTCCATAGGGCAGTCAGAGGTTCACTGCCTCCCTGCCACCGCAGATCTGGGGGTGATAGAACGAAGACCAGAAGCCACCAAGTCTGGTCAAGTTGAGTCATTCTGCTACTGTGCGGCCATTATCTTCCGTTAGGCTGTCGATGACAGCTTAATGCTCATGAGCTATGGTTGCGGGTTCCGGGCGCCCACCACATAAGGAGCTTGGTGTTTGGCGCAATCTGTATTCATGTCCTTTGGAAAATATATAGGGGGTGTTGTCAGGGATACGCAGGAGGTGGCATGCATCCTCTATCATCTGGACCTGGTGAAGCTTATCCTCCCAATGAAACATGATGCAAAACGGGTGGACCAGCTGTCCTTTACCCCATTGTTCCTAAGGAATTTTGTGATAGGGCGGAACCCTCTGTGCTTCTGGAGCATCAATGCCGAGAGCTCCTAGTAAAGCGTCAGCTTGCGGATACCAAATAGCACCGGGTGAACATCCCTTGCAAATCGCAGTATATTCCCCTTGGACAGATGTAAGTATATCTGGGGGGGGGGGCGTGCTCCTTCTCTGTCCACCTACCTCCACCCTGTGCAAGCAGTCCAGTTGTATAGACATCTCCTCGCTCGCGCCAAGGATATGGCGAAAGGGTGCCTGCACATATCTTACTGTGTCCAAGCCCTACGGACTCCCCCATATGCAAATGTTATTCCTGCGGAAGCACATCTCCAGGTCTGCAGCATGGGCCTGAAGGGTAGCTTGTTGCTCCTGTAAGTGGAGAACCTCCTGTGAAGGTGCGCCAACTCCTCGCCCTGGGCTGTTCTGTTGTTCTTTAGCATGGATACCCTGTCGTCCATCACCTCGATTTCTTGGGGCACCATACAGAGATCGCAGGATAGATCTTGTTTGACAGCTTACAGGTCGTTCCTTAGAGAGGCGAAAAAAGTTTCCATGAAGGAGCGTGTGAGGGGCACTTCATCGTCAATGTTGGGAGCAGGGGGTTACCACACAGGGCGGGCTGGCTGTCTCTGCTGAGTGCCCTAGTGGCGCGTGTTAGCATGTCCCTGAGGTAGCAGTCCCTCTTACCCCGTACCATCACCATGGTTTTCTCTCTTCTTGGTGGCTGAGCTGCTGAATATTCCACTAGGGCTTGGTACAAGGGGCATAGTCACCACACAGGAGAGCTCCAGGGAGAAGGCTAGCACCGGCTAGGGGGGCCAGGATTTGAAGCGAGTACATACGCTTAGTAATATACTCAGGTGTGCGTTGTTCTGGGCCCTTTTGGCTAACTCACCAGTGTGAGTCCAGTATGAGCCTGGAAACACTGCCTCCCGGTGGCGTGTAGCATCCCCACTGACTGATCGAAGACCCCCACCCCCTTGTGAACAGGGATTTAAGAGTTCTACTAGGGTGGTCGATGCGGAATGGGATTCAAGGCAGCACGTTGGCCAGATGCTGACCCTTGTATAGAAGTCCTGTCAGTCTGCACTTCACATGTGCCCCTCATTATGTGCAGGCTGCTCAGGACGGGCACAAGGCTGACTGCTCCTTTCATTTGGTAAAGTAGCCACAAGGGGTGTCCGCCACCCCCCTGGCCCCCATCTCAGATTCTTTGGAGGCCACACCAATGTCAGTGCAGTCTTAGATATGGAATCCAGTGCAAGGCGGTCCGCAGCAGTCATTGTGGGCCACACTTGCTTATGTTGTTCGTGGCACGCCAGCCGTAATGCCGCTCCTTTCCGCGGGCTGCTCCACTCCGACTGTGCAGCTCCACAGGATCCGTCGGCCAGGGGGGACTGCACAGTGCGCTCCTGGGCCTGGCAATGCCACTCAGCTTCGAGGGGGCCCCAGTGACATTGTTGCTGCTTTGGAAATCCGGGCTCAGCCGTAGATGCTTTTGTGGTGGCGAGGGACTTAGAGCTCGGACCGAGCGTCTTACTTGACTGCCATATTGCCCATGCCTCTCATTTCTACTATTTGAAACTGAAAACAATACAGAAACAAGTTTACATAAAGCAAATACACAAATTATGAAAGTTTTATTTCATTCACAAACAAAATATAGAAAAATCTAAATTTTTTATTTTAATGGGGAGTTTGAAGCTTTTCAAGATGGGTTTTTATTTCTAAAAGACAAAGAGATATGCTAGACTAGCATATCACTTGATCTTTTTTGCTCCTAATACATGCTCTCCATTTGTTTGAGGATACCAGTGTGTCAGTTGAGGCCACCAATTTACCATACTAAGGGCCAGATGTACGACTTGTGCCTCGCAAATTGCGTCGCATTTGAAACTCGCAATTTGTGAGGCACTATATGGCATGTACAACAGTGTGTTTAACATTGTTTGTGATTTCCAATGGGGTCGCAAATTTCAAGGCTCATGAACATCAATGAGCCTCTCGCAATTTGCGAGTCTATTGGGAATGACAGGCCCTCCCAGGGAATGTCTGGGACTGCTTTCAAATAAAGCAGCTTTTTTTTTTAATGCAGCCTGTTTTCCTTAAAGGAAAACTGGATGCATTTAAAAAAAAATGAAACGTTTTCGTTGAATTTTTTAAGGGCAGGCAGTGGTCCCTGGAACCTGGTCCCTTGGTGTATAGCTTTGTGGTTGCTATTAGGAAGGGAACACCCCTTCCTAATAGTGAGTCACAAATCCAGTATTTTGCAAGTCACAATTTATTTGCGACTCGTAAAATACTGTTTGTACATTGGGCCCATGCTTTTTAGCGTGCGCTAACGGGTCTAAGACCTGTTTGTGCACGCTAAAAAGCGTCCTACATCTGGCCCTGAATTCTGTTTGCTTCTCCCACAAATCAATAGGGCAACTAACTTAACTTTAATTTCCTATTTCAAATTCCTTCACATGAACAGATTGTTTTTAAACTATCCAATTTTACATTTTGCTTTTTTATGTATATATATGTTATTAAGCTATTAATGGTGGGGCCATTCTGGATCGGGTGAAGAGGGAAATCACTAAGGACCTCGGCCGCCCAATCGAATTAACCCATAGAGTGGCCTTATTGGGGCTGGAGGAGGAACTGGGGGGTGCCCGCGCGGAGCATTTGTTCATGGGCCTAGCTTGACCAGTGGCCAAGGGAAATATAGCGCCCTTATGCAAGCAGTCTGCGACACCTTCGCTATAGGTCTGTCGTGCACGGATGGATTGGTGTGCGCAGCAAGAAAAAACATATATGAGGCTCGTAGCTATCCGCAAAAACATGAGAGAGTGTGGGGAATATGGTGGGCTTATCATGGTTTATCTGTACAGCGAGACTGGCCCCTGCGTGGGCTGCTGTTGATGCTAAAACTGATGTGTCACAATCACACCCTTCTTCCTTTTATTACATTTCTTATACAGCGCCAGAATCGACCCCCGAAGGGGTATCTCCGCGCTTGCCTTGGGAACCCGTCCTGGCTTTTCCCTGTGAGATAGCCCCTACAGGGCATCCCCAAGGTGAAAGCCAGGCATCCCGCCGCAGGGGGGCCGTTTATGAATTGTGATGTGTTGGAAATGGTCCTTGCATCTACAACTGCAATAAAATTGGTTATAAAATTAATATTATTTAGTTTTTTTAACAGATGTGGACCCCCTGAGTAGGCATTGTGGACCCTCAAGAGCCCAAAGACCTAGGTTAACAACTGTTTATATAGGATTAGATGTACAACCATAGCATTTAGCGACATGCAAATTGCGACAAATTGCGAGTCGAAATTTGCAAGTCGCAAAATGCTATGTACAACAGTGTCTGAGACACTATTTGCGATTCCCAATGGGGTCGCAAATTGCATGCCTCATGAATATTAACGACGCAATCGAAATTTGCGACCACATTGGGAATGGCTGGCACTGCCTGGGATGGTGGCCTGCTGGGGTCAGCAGACCTCCATGTGTGGGACTGCTTCAAAATGAAGCAGTTTTATTTTTTTTAAATGAAGCCCGTTTTCCTTAAAGAAAAATGGGATGCATTTAAAATTAAAAAAATAAAACCTTTTTTTTTCATTTTTTATGTTTAAAGTATTTTATTGAAAGAGTACAAAGAAAGGTAAAACATACAAGCAATGGTTTCAGTGCTATGTGCTGTGGGGCCCATCCTAAAGTAGTGCATAATATCCCCAGTTCTTGTAACAGGGGCCCCTTCGGCTTCGCTCCCGTACGCTCAGTCATAAATAAAAATACAAAAATAGGAGCTAACCCTCTGTACCCCTTCTATTTTGGTAAAACTACCCCCCCCCCAACTCCCACACCCACCCCAACCCCCTCCCAACCCCCTCCCTCCCCCATCCAGTGCCTTGCTCGTCTTATTGCTCGTGTCCCTGCCCCGCCCATCCTCACCAACCCCGTCCGGTCAGTTAGCCGTTAAGCAGTGTGATCTATTGGTGGTGTAAGTCTCAGTAATCTCAGGTACCTTGGACAGGTAAGTTCTTTGAATTCCGTGGCTAGTAGTGCATGGAATGGTTGCCACAGCTCCTCAAATTGTTCCACCTCCCCGGCCACCATGAGTGATAATTTTTCCATGCCCAAGATATGCCACAATCTGTGTAGCCAACCCGTAGTGGAGGGGGTAGTGGTCGTGCGCCAGTGTATTAGGATGTTTTGGACTGCTGAGCCCAGTGCTATGGCAATTTGCCTACCTCTACGGGATTTCAGTGGGTACATTAAACCGTTAGGAAGACCCAACAGGACGTATGCTGGGAGGCGGGGCATCTCTACTTCGAAGTGAGCGTCGATCTCGTCAATCACCTCTTTCCAATAAGAGTGTAGCAACGGGCAGTCCCATAAAACATGTGTAAGTGTGCCTATTTGCCCACACTACCGCCAGCAGGGGTTCTCAACATGTCGATTCATCTCGTGCAGCCGTTCTGGGGTATAATACCAATATGTGGACACCTTGGTAAATGTTTCGGTGAGTCCTATATGATATGCAGAATGCCTTGCTCGATACGAAATCTGGTCAAACTCTTTATGGCTTAATGTCCTGCCCAGCTCCCTGTCCCATCGTTCTCTGGCAGGGTTATGAAAGTGGAAGGGGGGAGGCTGTAACAATCTATAGAGATCCGTGATGAGTTTTGCTTCTGAAGTGCTCGTTACCAACCATTTCTCGTATGGCAGCAACTTCCTGTCCGCCGACTCTCTCACCTGTGGCTGTAGAGCCCAATGTCGCACCTGCCAGTAGCGCATCCTGTCCGTCTCGGACAGCTGATAGTCCTTTTTGAGACTCTGAAAGGGAAGGACCCCGTCCGCCTCATACAATTGGAAGAGCGCCCTGCATCCAGCCGTTCGCCAGTGCGTGAAGGCTCCTGGTTCTGTACCTGGTGTAAAGTCCGGGTTGTCCACAATCGGCGTGAACCGTGAGGGGAACGTGGTGAGGTCGTGGACCTTGTTGGTAGCATCCCATACCCTCAACGGGACCCGTGTGACAAAGGACGCGTAAAGATTAGGAGGGCGGTGCGCCTTACGCAGGAAGGGCACCTCCTGTAACGGACGGCCCGCAACCGCCTGGTCCTGGAATAGCCAGTGCTTGTCTGACTCCCAACTGCTCCACTCCACCAGGTACCGCAGCTGGGCTGCTTGGAAATATTTGCGTAAGTCCGGATTACCCAGTCCCCCTGACTCAGGAGCCAACGTGGAGAGGACCCTCTTCATCCTTGGTTTGCGGCCCTGCCAGACGAAGCGAGATAAGTCTGCCTGTGTCTGCTGGATCCATCCCTTGGGTGACTGGAGCGGCAGTGGCCGGAACAGGTACAAAATCTGGGGTAGGATTGTCATCTTGACCGCCGCCACTCTGCCAAGCCAGGATATCATGCCCTTACCCCATCTCCCCAATTCCTCTTTGATCTTCTTACCCAGAGCCGCGTAATTAGCGGTCACTATTGCCGGCAGTGTGGGTGCCAGCAGGATACCCAGGTACTGTACTTGGCGCGTCGACCAATGCATGGGGAAGAGTCCCTGTAATGCCGATCTCGTGGCAGCCGTCAGGGAGATGTCCAGTGCAACTGACTTTCCCATATTCATTCTAAATCCCGCCACCCTCGAAAAGGCCTCTAATTCGCCAATGCACGCAGGAAGAGCACGTCACGGGTCCTCTAGGGTCAGTATCACATTGTCCGCATAAAGGCTGACCGTGTGGATATACCCTCCCATCTTTACGCCTGTCGCGCTTGGGTTCTGGCGTATTCTCTGGGCGAACGGCTCCATATATAGAGCGAAGAGCAGCGGGGACAGTGGGCAGCCCTGTCTGGTGCCTCTCTCAATAGTGAACCTCTGGGAGCTACAACCGTTCACCCGCACCTCCGCTTACGGGAACCTGTAGCAGTTGAACACTAAGGAGCGAAATTTCTCGCCTATGCTCATTTTCTCCATTACCCGTTCTAAATAAGGCCAGTGCACTCGATCGAACGCTTTCTCAGCATCGACGGACAGCAGCATTCTTTCCCCAGGGATTCGCGAGGCCTTTTCCAAGATATGTACCACTCTCTTGGTATTATCTACCGTCTGTCTCCCGGGCACCAAACCGGCCTGGTCCGGCTCCACCAGTCTCGGCAGATGGAGCGCCAATCTAGCCGCAAGAATCCCTGTGTACAGTTTGAGGTCAACATTTAGGAGGGAGATCGGTCAGTACGAACTGCATTGGGTCCGGTCTTTTCCCGGCTTGGGCATGACCGACACCGTGGCCTTTAAGAGATCAGGGGGGATAGCCTCCGGGGTGGAAAATGAGTTAAAAAGTTTAGCGAGGATGGGTGCCAGCGTGGTACTAAATGTTCTATAAAAAAGTGTGGTGTAGCCATCCGGGCCTGGGGCCTTCCCATGCTTGAGTCTGGAGATGGCCGCAATCACCTCTTCAACCCGAATCTCTCGTTCTAGATACTCTGCTTGCGGCGGTGCTAGAGATGAAAGGGTGACCGTATTCAAATAGTCCTCCGATTCCCGCGTCGTCGGACGGTTCCCTGTGTATAGCTCAGCATAGAATCGACTGAAGGCCTCAGCTATCTGGGCATCGTCGGTAACTGTCATGCCGTCGCCAACCACAATCTCCTTTACCCGGTGACACTGGTGCGCCACCCTGAGTTTGTTCGCTAAGAGGCGACCACATCTATCACTTCCTGTGTAATACGCATGCTTCAGACGCAGCGCCGCAGATTCCGACCTGTCCATGTCCAAGGCCGACAGGAGTTTCCTCGCTGCCTTCAGCTGCCTCCAGATCCTGGGGGCCCCAGTGCGGTGATGCACCTGTTCAAGCTCCCGGACTTTTTGCGTGAGTTCATCTCGTTTTTGACGCCGTTCCCTGTTCTCTGCCGAGGAGATTGCAATGAATTCTCCCCTTAGTACTGCCTTGAGTGCTACCCACTGAGTCGCTAGCGAGGTGTCAGCATTATCATTGTGAGACTGGTATTCCCCGATCGACTCTATAATGCGTTTCACCACTGTTTTTTGGTGCAGGAGAGCGTCCCTGAGGCGCCATACTCCGCGAGAAGCCCGATCCGACGGCAGAGCGAAGATCCCTTAGACCGGCGCATGGTCCGACAGAGAAAGGACCCCAATCTCAGATGCCGTGGCTAGGTCGCGGACCGGTCCTGTAACAATTATATGGTCAAGTCTTGCGTATGTCTTGTGTGCATGTGAATAGTAAGAGTAGTCCCTATCTGTGGGGTGAAGTCGGCGCCAAAGATCGTGAAGATCCAGGTCTGCCAGTTGGGCCTTTCCTGCCTGCGACAGTTCCCCAGTCTGCAGAGAACGCTGAGTCGACCTATCTACGGATGAGTCAAACACCATGTTCAGATCCCCTCCCAGTATGATCAGTCTGTCTGGGGACGCTGTTATATCCACCAGTGCAGAGTGAAGGAAGCGTTCCTGATGCTCGTTCGGGCTGTATATTGTCCCAATTGTATATGCCAGGGCCCCCAGTTTAAGCCTATACGCCAAAAGCCTCCCTTTTTGCTCTGAGAATTTGTGTAGAATCTCCCCCTTGAAGGACCTAGATACCAGGATTGCCACTCCAGCTGTTTTGGAAGTGTTCGTGGAAAAGAACTGTGTGGGGAACTTGCGTGATCGCAGCCTATGGCAATCACGCGTCAGCAAGTGAGTCTCCTGTAGAAGACAGATGTCTGCTTGCGTAGCCTCCAGTAGAGACAGGACCGCTCTCCTCTTATCGGGGTTGTTGAGCCCCTTGACATTAAGGGTGACTATTTTAAGGGTCGCCATGGGTGGTTAAAGCAGTGTGGTAGAAGCAGTGGATCAGAGTCAATGAGTGACAGGCCGTGGGCCAAACGAACATGGGTGCCCCCTCGGGGCAGCGCGAATGCACCAAGAGCACTGGATGGACCCCCCCCTCCCCTTCCCGTAACCAACTTCCAACCCCACCGTTGCACAATTTCCTCGTCCTGCCGCTGCGTAGAGCTTTCCACAGTGGCCACTCTCTCCCCCAGGCCGTCCACTTCTCTCCGCACTTCGTGTACTTCTACCGCCACCTCCTGTTTCAGCACCTGAAAATCGTCCCGCAGTGTGCCAAAAAGGGATTCCAAAAAGGACCTGGTGACCGGAGGTTCCCCGCCACCCACTGATTGTGAGCCTCCCACAGAGCTCGGCGAAGGCAGGTTCCTTTCTCCTCTGGCTTGGGTCCTGCCGAGCATCTCAGGGAGCGTGCGATCATTCCTCTTACTGCCCTTTTGACCCGCCATCTCGACTGCGGGGCCACCACTCCTCTCTTGTGCCACTTATTGAATCAGTTCACAGGGCAGATGCTCCCCCGAAGGTGCCTACTCTACACCCCACGTCTCGGCGGAGGCCGGTGTGCTCCGAACGTGCCGATCCGGTTTATTCTCCACTCAGCCAGGCCGCATCTGCGGTCGCACTTCATTGTTTGCCGTTGTCACCAATCGCTCTGGCTGGTTCGGTGCCCCGAGAATGCCTGACCCTCTGCGCTGTGAGCCCGGGCGTGGAAGGGTCGCCGGGTATCCTCTACCCCCTCACTACGTCCGGTAGGGGTCTTCCCAGCTTCTTGTTCCCCCGGGCCCTTCCAAGGCGTGGGTCCACTGGAGTTAGTCCTCAGGGTGAACTGCGTGGCCCCCTGTGCAATATCGCCACGTGTATCCTTTCCTGTCTCAGGCAGCCCACCCAGGCAACATCGTTCACAGGCCCCTTTGACCACCCCTGGTCTCCGCTATCGGGGGAGCTGCTGCCGAACTCTCAGGCTCTGTCCACTGCGGGGGTAGGCAGTAGCGGCCCCCCGGTGCAATGTCTTCTCCCGGGCTCAGCGGACGGAGCTCCCCCAGCGGGACCCCGAGTCTCCGGGCAGTGCTGTTTGTTGCCCAAGTGCCCTCGCCCGCCTCCGGCACCGCTGCAGCTCTTAAGGGAATTCTGGCCGCTCTCTAGGGGCTGTGCGACTCGGCCCCCTTCCGACAAGGCCCTGCTCCCCCGCCGTACTTTCCCGCTGTAGGCCGCAGCCGCGGCCTCGATTTAGCCAGCTGCCCGTCCCCTTGTGTGGCACGTCCTGCCGGCCTGCAAAGCGTCTCCCTGAGTCCCGGTGCGCCTCTGTCTCTCGATGGCCTCCTCCTCACCTCTCGGGGCACCCCTGGCAGAGGTCAGCACCACTGCAGGCTCCCTCGTCGCTCTCGGCCTCCTCTCGGTCCTGGGCCTTCTCCGCTCCTGACTTTGGAGCTCGCCGTACACCGCACCCGGATAGACGTATCCGGGGTGATTCCTGGGGCCGCACCGGATCCGGGTCCGGCGGCAACGGCCCCCGGTCTTGCCTCTACCGCTGACGTCGCCTCCTCGCTGTTCCGCCGTGACTCCTCCGATGTAGGCCTCAGCCGCGGCCTCGAGTTGGGATGTGGCTGACTTCCGGGGGGAGGGTTTCCCGAAGGGTCGACCGGCGTCTCGCAGGCTCCCTTCAACTATGGTCGCGTCTCCTGGATCACCTCACCACCAAACAGCGCGTTGCAGCCGGAGGATCCCTCAGTTTCCGGGACCAGCTTCACTCTAGGCCGTGTCTCGGCCGCAGGCTGCCGCCGCCACAGACTCCGGAGCCCTTCCCACACCGCACCTGGTCCGCTACGTCCGGGGAGTTTTCAGGGCCGACCCCAGGTCTGGGTTCAGCCCGGCAGATTCCGACACCTCTCCTGAGACTATCTAGCGCCAGTGGGGGGAGAACAAGCTATTTTTAAGGCACGGGTTCGGGAGCTCCGGGCAGAAGCGTCTTCCTACTCCGCCATCTTGGCCACGCCCTTTTTTCCATTTTTTAAGGGCAGCTAGTGGTCCCTGTGACCACTGCCTGCTCTGAAAAAATGTTTGTGCAACCATTCACAAAGGGGAAGGGGTCCTGTTTGCGAATGATTTACCACCCTCTTGAAGAAGGTGGTAAACTGCAATTGCTGTCACTAAACATTCTTACATAGGGTTCAGACTTGCTATGGGAAGGGACACCCTTGGAACGCCCCTTCCTAATAGGAAGTCGCCAACACAATTTTGCGAGTCGCTATTTAAATAGTGACCATTTAAATAGTGACTCGCAAAATAGGGTTAGTACATGGTCCATAGGTCTAAAACCCATTTGCGCATGCAAAACTACGTCGTATATCTGGCCCATAGTGCGTTTCACAACCATCATATAGGTGTCTCACTATAAGGCACTTTAAAAAACAATAAATCATATTGTAGAAAGACAATATTTTAAACTTGGAGCACTTTTTAAAATATCATATGTTTTGAGAACACATAGAATGAATTGGCAGGAATAGTGAAAAAAAAATTGCATGAAAAAGAAGGAACATTTCTTCACACTTTATTAGAATTATATTTAAATGTGTAGTTTTTTTCCTCTGCTTTAGACTTACTCGTTCTCCCCAGTCCATTCTTTATGGACAGGAACATTATCTAGGCGAAATTCTCACTTCTTTAATCCATGAAAGCAACAAATAAAAGGTGCAGGATGACCCAAACGACTTTTGAAATACTTGAAAAGCTGAACTGCATTTAACAATAAGTGTGCCATGTTTCCTTGCCTTTTATTGGCCTCTTAGCCCTGGAACCACGCTATGAAGTGGTTCAAATCTCGTTTCATAGCCTCGTGGTAGTGCTAAAAAATAAGTATGTTGCAGACGTTGTGATGCATTTTGATCATACACAGCACAGTTAGTAAACTCCAAAGTATTGTTTGAGGATGAGAATGACTTTGCTTGTAAGTCTGTGAACTATGTAAACTTCCAGTCTTTCGAGATGGCCGAATCCCTCCTTTACGGGTAATATTTTGTTTTCTTTTTATGCCCACACTAAAGTTAGACTTATGATTCGATACCTCACAGGCCCTGACAAATTCATCGGGGAAGGATGGTTTCACATGCAGGTGCCAGTGGCGTAGCAAAGGGGGGGTCAACCCCGGTCGGCACTAGTTTTGGGGGCGCCCCCCCCCCCCTTACATGTGTTTGCCGCAGGGACGGCAATCACAGAATTTATCCCCAGCACACACACACACACACACACACCCTCCCCGCGTGCTGCAAAGGCAGGGACTACCTAGCTACGCCACTGGCAGGTGCTGATCCTTCTCACACTTGCTCTGAGCAAACACTAGTTTAAAGTGCAGCCAGTCTCCAGCAGGGCAAGTGCTGTCTGTCATAGAATGCCCCTGTGCTTTGTGATTGCTGTAAGGCTTGCACTCTCTGGATAGCGCATTCAATGCTTATCTTTTACATTCACTGTCACCGCACTATTAAGCTCTAGAGGGATCACTGACAGTATTACGGAACCAAAAATATTGTGTGGACAGAACATCGTGTAAAAGATATCGGGGACTAAAATATCGAGAAGGTAAGTGTGTATAGGCAGGTATAGATTTATTATTCTTAACCACATCCACGTACCTTGAAGATTGATATATATCGTCAAGGTACATAGATGTGGAGCTATATAGAGTAAAACGTACCTACCTTTAGAAACTTATCTTCACTATATGTTTGTCCTCGATATTCTTAACATGATATTTTGTCCCACAATATTTTTTGCTTCTAATATTCCGTCTAAATACCACTCTAGAGGATCCAGCACTGCTTACATACACTGTGGAAACCTCTCAGTTCAGTTCCTATGCGTATTAAAGCGGCCATTTGTGCCTAGTCATCCCACACTTTTAGCTCCAAAGGCTGTTGGTTACAACTCTGTTAGTGCACTGGACTCTGCTGCCCAGACCCCAGTCCCTGTGCTCTCCCAAAACTGTTATGTTTGACTTGGTATTTAGAAAATGGAAAATATTTTACCCCCTTATAAGTCCCTAGTGTAAGGTACTAGGGTTACCCATGGCATGGGTGGTAATGGGGTCCCCAGGACTGCAGCACGGTTTTGTGCCACCCTGGGTGACCCAAGCAGCAAACTACCGACAGCAGGCCTGCAATTGCAGACTACAGGAGCAGTGCAACCTGCTCTAACTCGACGTTGCCCTTACCATGTATGACACAGTCAAATGCACTGCCTATAATATATGTCAGACACCACTATGGTAGGCCTCCTAATCCCAGGGAGAAGGGTGCATTATATTAAAGGTGTGAACATATAAGTGCATGCCTATATGTCTCTATAGTGGCGTTCCCCACTGGAAAAATACTATGAGTGTTAGAGGGCCATAGGATAACACAGGATGCCAACCGGGCACTCTTGAGATTGGCAGCTCCGTTATGGTACCACTAAAATATGTAATGTTTGGTATCAAACAACATGCCTTTTTCACCACTAACACGAATCTCGTGCCATGGATGACATGGCATGCACACAGGTGGTACCTTAGAGGTTGCCCACCTGGTTGCACCAGCTTCATTGTGTTCTGGCTGATCAACCCTCGTTTTCTCACACCGTCTGCCGCCAAGACAAGATTACGACCTCCTGCCAGGCAGTGTGATCACTTCCAGGAGTCAAGAACAAAGGCTTGGGCAGGAAGGAGGTTATGGTATCAAACAAGTGGCTGCCCTACAAATATCTAGTGAAACACCATAGGTCTCGGCCTAGGAGGTAGAAATTACTCTTTTTGAGCGACCCTCTGAAACAGGTTCCCCAACTGATCTATATGCTTGGGAAATGGCCTGATGGACCCACCAACTCAAAGTGGAAGTCGATACATTTTTCTCTCACTGGCAGAAGCTTGGGGCTCAAAGGGAGGGTTTGATACCTGAAATCATTTGTTTTCTCTAAGTACTAAGTCAAAACTCTTTTAACATCAAGAACCGAAGACTCAGAATCAATTGTTGCTCCTTCAAATATGAATGAACTTTTGTTTGAAGTTTTGGTTTGAATTTTACATCTGAACACAGCACCACCCTGCCCGGAATAACTCTGAGATATGGGTATGATATCACTATAAGATCTAGCTCACCTATTTTTCTATCAGAATTAATTGCTATTAGGAAATCCAACTTGGCAGAAAGTCAGGCAATATCTGCTGATTCCAAAGGCTCAAAATCTTTTCTTCAAGATCTCTAAGGATTATCTAAAGATCCTAACTGGGGTCTATATTAGGAGCCACCCTTTTTTCAGCTGGAAACTTTTACTGTGTTTTAATGTGTTTGCTGTGTTACACTAGACTCCCTAAAAAAACAAATCCCTGCCTTTGTAGCCACCAGAGTGGAAGGAGTAAGATTCTTTGGGAAACCATGTCTTAAAAAGTCTAATATTTGAAAAGGCGCACATGTAGCCAGATTTAGGTTTCCACTAAGATGCCATTTACAAAAATATCCCCAATGTTTTTCATAGGAGAATAACGTTGAATGCTTCCTGTAAGCATGAAGGTCCATACCAACATCTCTTAAACACCCCAACATTTGTAAGCCTAATCTTTACATTTTCACTCTTGAAGATGCAAATGTTTTAGCTGGGTCTGAGTTAGCAATGGATACTTTAGAGGCAAAAGTTTCAAGGGAAGATGATAACCATCCTCCATCAACAACTGGCTGAACACAGGGAACCATGAAAGATGCAGCCAGAAAGAAGCTACTAAAATTATTGTTGTTCTCTATCCTGTATCTTCTGCAGGACCCTTGGAACAAGGGGGATTGGTAGAAAAGCATGTAACATTCCATGAGCCTAAGTGTTAGCAATGGGGTTCCTGGTTGACTGGGGTGGAAGTGACTCTCCTCCGACCTAAAGTCAGGTTAGACTAATCAATACATTGATGGACTTCCTTGCTTAGGTTATAGAACATGGACAATGGCCCTCTACTGCAGGGGCATGTGTCAGTTCTACACCTCTCAGAACTCAGTTGAATCCCTCTGACTATACTCTCCTGAGCCACTGTACTGACCCATGGGGAACCCTTCTCCTCACCTGTGGTCCCCATCTGTACAGCACCTAACCTTATCTTGCTCACAGATGCATCCCACTAGGCAGATAGTACTATCATGGCCAACAAAGTTATGTGGCCCATTCCACCCCTGGGTTCAAACTTCTGTACACAACCCATGGAAAAATATATCCACAAGAACAACAAGCAACGGAGGCCACTGCTTGACAAGCTCCAGACCATCCAGGGCTCTCTGACCTCTGAGGTTTTTCAGAGTGGGGAATGTAGCCTTCAGTGCCTTGCACCATTTTTCCATTTTACCTCCCAGCAGTTATGAGGTGGTAGCCTGAAACAGGTCACTCAGCTTAGGGTCTGGACTGTGAGGCTTAACAGGGGTCAAGGGTGAGTCCTCCCTCACCTTGCCCCAACATCTGGACTCCTGTACCCTTCGCTTGTGAATGATACTCCCAAAAAACTGAACTGTCAGGGCACCTGGTCAAGACTGATTTGCATATGGCTGGTGAGCAAATCAATGATGGATTTAGGCCCAGATCTCTGACTAGGGGTGAGTGTTTGACATTGTTCAACATTCCATCCATCAATTGTTCTTTTTGCATTTGTCACCGCAAGTGGGATGGGTATGCCCAGACGTGGGTCTCGTGCTCGTCATGCTAATGGCTTTGAGCTATCCTTCCTGATGAGGGGTGATACCCCAAAACCGGTCCTACGATGCTTGTTTCCAGTCCAGGGAGGTCCTGGTTTGGCACTTCGGGCTGGATTCATCCCATGGAGAGCAGGGTTAAGACTGATTTACATATGGCTAGGTCCAAACTGGGATGACGTAGTGAGCATAAAAACTATGGATTTAGGCCCAGATCTCTGATTGGGGGTGAGTGTTTGACATTGTTCAGCATTCCGTCCATCAATTGTTCTTTTTGTGATTTATTTGACACCATGCCCCCCCCCTTGGAGCCTGGGGCTGAGCCACAAAAAAAAGGGATGTCTACTTTTTCGAGAAAATTGGAATGAATGTTTCTGGATGAAAGACATTTTACCTGCTGAAAATTTGAAGATTTTTTATCTATTTAATTCAATTGTGATCTAAAAAGGTTTCAATTGAGGAAGGGGTAACAAATGAAAACTCTTTGCCTCACATCCAGCTTCAGGGCTTCATCCAAAGAGTTTACTTTCCTGCTACAGCAGTCCCTGCAGATGCTGTAGCCGACCACAACACATCAAAAGACTTTTCTGTAAGGAACTGGGCTAAAAGTTCCATGTGTCCAAGAAAGGAAATTGGGTTTCAAATCTCTTGCAAGCAGTCGGACAGTGACAGGAAGTTCTTTAACAGAACCTGGGTAGCACATGTAGCGTAAGTGCTTGTTCTAATAGTGAGATTTGATAACATGAAAGATCTCTTGAAAGCACTTTCTATCTTCCTGTCCACTACATTCAGCATTGTTTACTCTTCTGATAACAAATAAGTGGAAGCCATAATGGAGAGAAATGAATTCACGTCTGGAACCTACTGGAACTGCTCATCAAATGTTTCTAAGTAATATCTTTTAGTTAGGAATCTAGGAGTACCCACTTTATCAATACCCTTCCATTCTTTTAATTTAATTTATTTTATCACATCATGTAGAGGTAAGTCATTCACTGAAGGGTCACTATTCTGAGCATTAGAAATCATCTTCTTGCTGAGATTTCATTCCACCCCTAAAAAGTCCTTAATATGTGTTGGAAGCTTTTGTGATTATGCACTTTTCACACATATACCCATAGGACCACTATCTTGATCCTAATTCATATGTTAATGACATTTCTAAAGCGCAAACTGCTACCCGAAGGTGTCCCGGCGCTGCATGAAGTCCTGCAAGAGTCCTGAGCGAAAGGGGTAAAAACCAAAACCTGAGACTAGACAGTAAAGAGACATGTCTTCAAAGCCTTTCTAAAGGCAAGCAGGCTTGGCAAGGCTCTAAGATGCAGCGGGAGGCCATTCCATGCCTTGGCTGCACCAACCACAAAACTTCTTCCACCCCGATTGGCTTTTTTAGCAAAAGGCAAAAACACCAGTTTAGCTTCTGAAGAGATTAGACATCTAGTTGGTATATACCATTGGAATTGCATTTTGAGACGGTTAGGCCGGGTTCTATAAAGGGCTTTATGTACTGTACACAGAGCCTTAAACTGCACTCTTTTCCGCACTGGCAACAAGGGAAGCTTTCGGATCTCAGCTGAGATGGAGGCATGTTTTGGAGTGCTAGTAAGCAATCTGGCCATTGCGTTCTGTAAAAGTTGTCATTTAGTCATCAGTCCTTCCTGGATATTGACATATAGACTGTACAATAATCCAGTCTGGACATCACTAAAGCAGTGACAACTAATTGATGGCTAACTTTAGGCAAAACTGGCATGATTTTCTTACAAGCTTTTAGAATGTAGGAGGTTGAAGAGACCACTGCATTCACCTGGTCCTTTAGGCTAAGTTTATTGTCTATCCAGACCCCCAAATTTGTTGCCTTTTTAACAGGAGTGGGAAGAGGAACTAGTGTGTCAGGCCACCACGCTGGCGTCCAAAAATTGGCGTAATTACTGAACAAAACTTCCTTCGTCTTAGTAGAGTTCAGTTTCAGTGCTGACCATTCCCACCTTTAGACTGATCACAAAGGGAGGGAAATCTCTGGCAGTCATAGGATCTAAGGCTTGGAACCAACTTCCCCCATATCTTCGTCAAACCATCTCTGAACCAGCCTTTAGGAAATTACTAAAGACTTGGATCTATAACCTTCCTGATATACGGTGTAAAGCTTTAATTTGAATGTCTGGCCCCAGTGACATGAGCAGTTGACCAGCTTTTCATTAGTCTGGTATTTTCTTAGCGCCATGATGCTCCTTGGAGTGATAGCCGCGCTATACAAAAACAATTTGACATTACATTACATTAGTTTGAGACAGTATTGGGCCATCCAGTTGCTCATCGCTATCATGCAGTCATGAAATCTGAATGCTGTTCCCTGCAACTCTCCTGGCATTAACGACACCACAATTTGGGTGCCGTCTGCATATGAGGTCACATTGAAACCAAATGATTCAATCAAGTAAGCCAATAGCGATACGTAGATGTTAAAAAATGTCGGGCTTAAGGACGACCCCTGGGGGCCCCACATGGCAGAGAGTACGGTTTGGTTGAAAATTTGCCTAGGGTGACTGTCTGTCTGACATAAATGATTTAAGTTGTTTCCATGCCGAGCCCTGTACTCCAATCTCTTGCAGCTGGTCATTCAGCAATGCACAATGGACCGTATCAAAGGCAGCGGAGAGGCAATGTGTTGCTGCATTGCTTGTGGCTCATTCAGAGCTGTGTCAACAGCTTCCTCAATCATATTTTCTAAATCAGTTCTAGAAAGAGTGCGGACCTCCTTCTCTTCTAATTCACTGGATATTGTGCCTCTTGTCCAAGCACTTTCTGTCCTCTGTCGTGAGCAGAAAAAGACAGTTCACGCTAGAAGCAGTGGTTCCGTTTATAAAGTTTGCTTAGTTAAAAACTCCCATATCACTAAATTAGACCTTTTAGTAAACAACCTTGTGCAAACCTTTACCCTCATGTGCAAGCTTCACTACTAGGAGATGGTAATGCCCGTTACGACGTAAAGCAAGGAAAGACTATGCAATGCATAGTTGATATCTTTGGGAGCATAGGTAAAATGCTGACCCTGGGCAGACCTCTCCTCAAACCATAAGGATTGGCAAGAGGGGGACTGACGAAGTGTAATGAATACATAGTTAACAAGAGCGGGAAAGCCACTAGGTTTAGCTTTAATAACCCTAAACACAGGTCAGGTTACTCAGGTCGTATGGCCCTGCGCTTGCTCAAACCCACTCAGCGACGTAACCCACATGGCCTACACTGTACAAAAAAAAAGGGAAGCATTTCATGAAGCACAATACTACATAATATCATACATTATATGACCAAAATGTATTCAGATTCTTCCTAGTGTGTCACATAAAAACAACTCCTAAAGAAACCCAAGTTTATAGTTCTTATAAATAGTAATCCCAAAGAAAGATTATAGAATTAAAATGAATGGGTGCATACAATGTTCTGTCCATTTGCTAACCCAATCCTTAAAATACACCATATGGTATCATGGCTTCTATCCATTGACAGGACTGTTTTGTAATATTCCCAATTTGTTTGAAATCTCTTCTCTAAGTTTGCCTCAAAAATCAAAGCATAGTCCTGGTTTAAATCCAAGTCTATGCAGTTCATTAAAACCACATAAAAGATTTTATATCAGGAACCAAAAAGTATCAGAGTTTTAACAAAGAGCCAACATGTGTTTTGCGGTGTGCTGCCACTTCCTTAGGGCTTGCATGGTCCTACACAAAAGATCTAATTACAACCAGACCTGCAGAAAATATTATTATCCTTTAACAAAAAATACATGTATCCACTCATTCTGGAACTGTAGCGATAATAGAGAATATCAGAAAGAGGTAAACGATGTTTGTGACAGACTTAAGAGTAGTGGCTATCCTGTTAAAATATTGATGGATTAAGAGCAAAGTGAAGAAAGTTTGAATGCTTTGTCTAAATATTGGAAAAAATTACACACTGTTTCAGATCTTGAGAAGATCCTCCTCAGGAAACCTTTGGTGACGTTCAAAAGGGCAGAGACTTTACATAACATTTTGAGCCCCAGCAATACTAGTCGATATGTAAAGAAAATGACCAAGAACTAGTTATCAGATAATTTGATAGGGTGTTATAAATGTGGTAGTGGTGTTTATTGTAAATTTGTGAAGGATAAACCTAAAAGTTTCACAGAGTATAATGGTACTAAAGAATTTAGTAGCAAGTATTACATAAACTGCAATATAAAGTAGTAAGTATATTTGATTATTTGTGGTTGCGAACATCAATATGTAGGGTCCACATAGAGGTGGAACGAACACTTGTATGCAGTCAGAAATGATGGTAGAAAATAGCCGGTATACATGCATCTTAAGGTTATGCCCAAACTTGATGCCAGAAGACAGATCAGTTTTCTAGGTATAGATCCTATTAAATTGAACCGATAAACATAAAATATCTGAGATGAGACGGAAATACAGGGAAGCAACTAACTGTAGTTAATGGGGTTCTTAGTTTCCAAGATTCATGTATACACTGAATTAATTACTCCTTCGCTTCCTTCCACTGTTTTTATAATGTATGTTTGTACGTGTTTTACATGTTTTTACTGCATCTTTTATGATCTCAAAAGGCCGAAATAAAGAATTTTGGTATTAAATTGAACCAAAGAGATAAAGACTGTGAACACAGTTTAGGACAAAAGGAGACACAGTGGATAAATGAACTACAGACAGTTGGGAATGGTTTGAACATTGATAGGGAACTTTATTCCACCGTATCATGAGTAATGTTGGGTGAAAGGTTTGATTTTGGTGCGAGTCTGACTGTATAAGAATTAATACAGGAGATGAGTTAAGCATGCGATATTAATATATGGGTGATGTTAAAGTCGGGTAGTTGGATGGTAGCAATCAGGAAGGAGGAAATACAAGCAAGCAGGTTGTTGGGGTTAGAGCCCTGGCATCTCCTTTTATGTCTATTAGATCAGGTATTTACTATCACAAGCGTAGCTATTATTTCCGATAACAATAACCAGCAACTTGTTCAAAATTTGCCATTAAAGGTGCACATCTGTATAGCCACATTAGGCTACAAGCAGAGGTCGAACTGGGAGGGATCTGTGAGGGCCAATGTGCCCATACTTTTTAAATTTTTCACAAAAATAGTTCCCCTACTTATTGTTAAAAACCAGCTGTCCTTGAACTGTTACGATGCCTCAGCTGAAAAAGAAAGGGAGGAAGTCTCCTCTGCTGTGGAACCAAAAAAAGGGACAGAGAGATAAATGAAAAAGAAACAACCCTTCTGCTACCTGAAAGAAATATAAATGTAGCATCTGGTTAATCAGCAAATGGAAAGGCTGCTTGGGTGCCAGTATAATTTCAAAAATAACAAATGATGGATGGGATACGGAGCCAATCAAACATTCACCGCTAGTCACAGATCTGGGTTAAATCCATCATTGTTTTTTGCTCCCCATGCCATTCCAGTTTACATCCAGCCACATGAAAATCAGTCTTGAACCTGCTACCCATGGGAACAGTCCAGCCCGAATTGCCAGGCCAGGTTGTTCCTGGACCAAAAAGAAGCATCCTGTGACCCCTCATCAGCCAGGCTAGCTTGAATCTGGTGGTGTAGCGGGCACGGGACCCACGTCTAGGCGCACCCTTGCCACTTAGGGCGACAAATGCAGTAAGAACCGATGATGGACAGAATGCTGAGCCAATCAAACTTTCACCCTGAGTCAGAGATCTGGGTTGAATCTAGTTTTTTTGCATGCCATACCATTCCAGTTTAGACCCAGCCATATGCAAATCCGTCTTGACCCTGCTCCCCATGGGAACAGTCCAGCCCGAACTGCCAAGCCAGGTCCTCCCTGGTCCAGAAACAAGCATCCTGAGACCGATTTTGAGTTTTCACAATACAATTGCGCAGAACAGCGCCTTGAACATGGAAGCCTATCATCAGCAGGTCTAGGTCTGAAGCAGCAGCTTCCGTCCGGTAACGTCTTCAAAACTGGAATGAGTTGGCCGGGCAGTTAAATGCATGGAACTGAGAGCTTGTCACTTTCACTTTATAAATTTTCCCTTTACAGTATAAACTACTTCACAACTTGTGTAGCTCACATCTTCATTGCTTTAGTGTTTTTGAACTTCATAAATTATACATTGGAATTAAATCTGCCTGGCTGTGTATGAGTTGAATGGACGTTTCCCTCATTGTACTGATTTTACTGCTTGGCTGCGGGAATCTAAAGCCCAGTTCTTACATAAAGATGTATGGATATGTCAGTCAAAACTCTCTACACCGATTCAAATGTGCTTTGTTAAACCATGTACTGTTTAACAGTGTATTCCAGAGCAGCAAACTATAGACACATGTGATGACTACAGAACTTTCCACGTCCAAGAAGCTCCCTATGTTGTTTGGGCTCTATCCACAAGGTTGATCAGTTTCACTTATAACACACAGTTATGTGTTTATGACCCAAGTACATGATTCACTAGAACAGTAAAATGCTCCATATCCACAGTTATAGTCTAACCCGTGAGCAGTCAGTAACATGATTCAACTTGGCAATTTTTAAAGCATTGCAGGCTCTATAGAAAGTGCATAGACATTTTAGGGCCTTTTCCTTTTGGCAGTTTAGCTCGTTCACGTTTCCAAACAACAAAATATGACCATGATAAATTGAGCTTTGAGAAGCTTTAAAAAGAATCCAGAAAAAGTAACAAGCATCTCAAGATAGCTAAACTTGTGCTTGGTAAAGGTTCACCAGAAATTCTTCTCAGGTAAGCTAAGTGAAATCTGTTGCGTTTGCCCTTTTAGTTACTGACCATTGTAAGCTTGTTCACTGATAGCAACCCATTTTTTTTAGGTCTGTCTATCTTTAGCCACATAATTCCACTACACAAATACACTACACTACACCACACACAATTCCAATTCAACCCACATAATTCAGCTGCAAACCACATACATCCTCCAAACCAAAACACATGGGTAAAATAAATCATCTTTTACAACGCCAATAGGTATAACTCCTACAAATGCGAGACCAATTGTATTGCAAATGCTTGTTTAACGTTCCTATGGGGAGAGGGGGCAGGGGCGGCTACGTGACCCCGGGGTGTTGGTCGTGCTGTGATAAATAATGAGTCCTGCTGCAGACAACAGATAGGCAGGAAGACATCAACCGGGAATCAGATCGCGTAGGCGATGGTGCTCCCGGGGTTAGAAGGGTAATGTTTTTTTTAATAATATTATTTCCCGTCGGGGTACGGCTGGATTTAAAAAGGCATGCATTAATATGCATCGCGTGTATTCATTTCCTGGAAGTTTGCCAGAACAACACCGCCTCCCGCAGCGTCAGAGCGGCTTGAGGAGAGACGGGGCGGGTATAAGGGAGGACAGGGCGGGGATAACGCAGGAGAGGGCGGCGAGCGGGGAGGGGAGAAGAAGAGAGCAGGGCAGGCAGTCAGGAGGGAGGGTAGGGCAGTGGCGCGCGCCTCTTGACTAAGTCCTGCACTCTGGGCGCTGGGCCAGCGGGCAGATAGCTGAGTGCCGGGTGTTGCCCTCTTGTCCGAGCGGCCTTCTGTCCCTCGGGCCACTTCCTGGCCACCTTTTGAAGTCATGGCCACTCGCATGCTGTTCCGGGCTGTGATCATGGGGCCCCCGGGTTCCGGGAAAGGCACCGTGTCCGACAGGATCCTCAAGCACTTCGGGCTCAAGCATCTCTCCAGCGGGGACCTGCTGCGGACCAACATGCAGAGGCGCACAGGTGAGGGCTGAGGGTGAGCTGTGGACAAGCCAGGCCTCTCGGACTTTACTCGGGACCAGCTGCGCGCCACCTCCCCGTGCACCCCACACCTCCCCCTGCACCCTAATGAAAAGCAAGAGGCCTGATTACACTGCGCAACAGAATGACGTTGGCGAAGGAAAGCACGATTTTAAGTTCACGAAGGGAAAGGCTTTCTTTTGTAAGGAAAGTTGCCTGGGCGTAGGATTGTGCTGCTGCAGACTCTGAGGTTCACAAAGAGTTCAGATCGAGATGGCACAGGGTGGAAGGTGGCACGAGGTGGCACAGGATGAGAGGTGGCATAGGATAGGAGGTGGCACAGGGTGGGTGATGGCACAGGACAGTGAGCAGGGAGTGCTTAGGGCTATTGAGGCGATAGGAGAAGTTGGATATGAGAGCGACACTAAGTGGAGAGGAGTGTGATAGGCCAGAGTGAACTGTGTGAGATGACGGTGTGAGAAAAAGCACTGGGGAAAGGGTTAAGTGGCACCGATGCCCGAGATCGGGCCCTTCCATTCTTCCCCAGATGCGAGTAAACCCATACCCCCCCCCCCCCCCCCCCCAACACCCTTTCTATTTGTTGGGCTGAACCTACTGAGGGCGGTGCATCTGGACAGGCGGAGCGGAGTCTCGCAGCAGAGAGCATCCATGCACCTTTGACTAGAAAGGTCGAGGCGAGTGTCACCAAGAGGTCCTGAAGAGAGGTCACAGTATTGAAAACGAGGAACCGTGCTGCATGACACGTGGACATCTCTGCCAGGATGGAGGGAGCTGACCACTCGGCAGTTTCCGGTGGACTTCAAGCTAGTTACTGCTTTCAGAGCAGCAGTGAAAATTCAGCACTCCCAGTCAGGTCGCGGCCTCCTGCAGCGTAGGACCGGTTTGAATGTTTTTTGCCAAGGCTTGTTTTGGTTTCTAGGTTCTTCCCTGGGTTCTGCGTGCAGTATGTGGCTGCACGCTGCCATCTCCCGGGACGGGAATGAGTTTTGTAGGGGTAAAAAAAACATTTCCCTAAACCATAGGTTGCAAAATGGCCCCAGGAGCAGTAAGGGTCTGAAATCAACAGGTGTCAGAAAGCTACTGAAGTCTATGTAAACGTGCATCGTGTCCTGTACGTGGAGTGTGTTGCCTTTCTTCCTGTTATCACGCCAACGTATACGATTAGTGACTGACCCCAGTACAGTGGGAAGAAGCCAGGTGAAAAGACGAGCTATATACTTATAAATTATAACAAAAGTTGAACAGCAGGGGATTTTTATTAAAAAAAAAACGATTTTACAGATTACAATATGCAGGGTTGCAGGTGGGGGATAAGGACTCCCTTTAAGAATGGACGCGCATGTTAGAACTCCGCATAGATTATTTTGTTTTGCAGTTTTATATAACGTGAACTCAACCCGAAGATATTGGAGCGCTTTAAATGAGTACCCGTTACAGTACGCGAGGACACATTCATTTTTTGCAGGCACGGGGCGAATATTTGATTTGCCCAGAATCACAGGATATTGAGTCGATGCGGAGGCTCGAACCTTGTTTCCCAGGTCCAAAGTCAGCAGTTCTGGCTCTTACGCCACAACCTCGCTCCTTATTTCCGGCGTTGCATTTATAGTGGCCGCAGAAATACCACCATCATTTGGGAATAATGATGATTGCGTTAATAGCGGTCTGTATCATGGCGGAGGAGACGCATGTTCCACAGGCACCGATGCTACATATAATACTGTACTGGAAAGAAAGACTGTATGACATCACCTCCAGCCTTTGTAAGGCAATCTGTAAGAGCCACGCTGACCTCTTCCTTTCGTGGGTGCAAAAACATATAACTGTTTTCATGCACTTTCCCCCTGGGAAACGGTCGCGTCTTTCCACACAAACGAGTTGAACAGCTATGTGACGTTGCAGATGGCGGTAAACACGACGCTTTCTTTCACATTGCTCCTTCACAAATGCGTTTTTTTAAACCTAGGAAGTAATCCTAATCATTTGGTATCAGGTTGCACAGGGGCATATATAGAGTGAGGCAACCTGCTACCAAATGCAGGCCCAAAAAAACCACAAGGGGTGGTGCCCTTGTGAGACTAAAAGTTCAGTCAACTTTTAGTCTCACTAATACATGGACCCTTCTGGGTGCTGTTACTGTGTTGCTAATCTTTCCTTCTCCTTGCAAATTAAACACATTACAATAATTTGAATCGTTTTACAACAATTGCACGGGAGAAATCCCTCGATTGCAGTTTTCGTGAACACATCTTTTTACTCTACCAGCACTTGAATGATGTCTCTTCAGTTCTTCCGCCTTAACAGTTTCTGTCACAGTTATTTCCATTTTTTGTGGCCAAAGCTGCTTGCTTGGAAGAATCATCACATGTCTTGACCGCTCATATCTAGCGGCGTTCATGCTGGATCAGTCAATGGGCAGTAACAGTTGGGTCACTGTCATAGGGCACGCGCTTTAGGTTTCCATTGTATCACCTGTTGCACTGACGCTGTACCGTGAAATACATCGCTTCACTAAAATTCATGCATTTATAAAATTAACAGATCGATTCTCTGCTTTATTGCATGGGTCTCCCACATGGTCCGCATCTTCAAGATATGTTATGGCCAAGCGCTGATGTCTTCATCAATGGCTGCTCCAAAGATCCAACTCTTTGTTTGCCATTGAGAGTTACTCCGCAGCAGGTGAGTTTCCGTCAGTACATCCTGACCCCTCACCAGCTTCATTGACTAGAGCGTAGAAAAGGTATCCAGTAAGGATGGCGCGCTCATATGTGGCGGAAGATTTCAAGGCCTGTTATCATCCTGCTATGGGCTGATACGTGCATGTCCAGAAGAAGAGCTTCTGATCCTCCATGAAAGTATTTCATATTGGTCATTGACAGAGCAGAGACTTTTTGGAAGCAGTCTCTTAGGGATGTGATTTTCCAGTTGGCTCGTCATGGAACTTTCTATCACATTTTAGCCTCCTTTGCAAATTGGCATAAAAAAAAATCCAACAGAAAACAAGCATTGGAAATGCAATAGGTCTCGCATTAGGAAAGTTTGAGCTATTGGTATTGTAAATGACACTTTTTTTATTTATGTGTTGGTTTTGAAAGTAGCAAAATTAATAGCTTTGTCAGTTACAATGTCAATAGTTTTAACTTTCACAAATGTGACACCTATAGCATTTGTAATGCAATGTGTGTTGTATTTACGTGACTTAGATGTATTGATATTACAAATAACAATGGCTTTTAATTTTGTAAATAATTAATACTTAAATAAAAGTTATTGTAATTTATAATGGCAATAGCTTAAACGTTTGTAAATAACTTTTGTGAAGATTATGTTCAGTGTATTTTATTGTGACGAAAATCCAAGAACATTGCATTTGCACCTAAACACACACAGAGCCACACACATATAGATGTGGTGGATATGGTGGTGGTGGATGTGGTGGTGGGGATGGTGAAAGTGGTGGTGGATGTGGTGGTGGAAGTGATGGTGGTGGGTATGGTGGATGTGGTGGTGGTGGATGCGGTGGTGGATGTGGTGGTGGAAGTGGTGGTGGTGGATGCGGTGGATGTGGTGGAAGTGGTGGATGCGGTGGAAGTGGTGGGTGGATGTGGTGGTGGATGCGGTGGATGCGGTGGATGTGGTGGTGGTGGTGGATGCGATGGTGGTGGAAGTGGTGGTGGATGTGGTGGTGGTGGATGCGGTGGTGGTGGTGGATGTGGCGGTGGATGTGGCGGTGGTGGTGGATGTGGCGGTGGTGGATGTGGTGGTGATGGTGGATGTGGTGGTGGTGGATGTGATGGTGGACGTGGTGGTGATGGTGGATGTGGTGGTGGATGCGGAGGTGGTGGTGGATGCGGTAGTGGTGGTAGTGGTGGATGGGGTGGTGGATGTGGTGGTGATGGTGGATGTGGTGGTGTATGCGGTGGATGTGGTGGTGGATGCGGTGGATGTGGTGGATGTGGTGGTGGTGGTAGTGGTGGATGGGGTGGTGGTGGTAGTGGATATGGTGGTGGGTGTGGTGGTGGTGGTGGTGGATGCGGTGGTGGTGATGCGGTGGTGGTGGATGTGGTGGTGGTGGATGTCATGGTGGATGTGGAGGTGATGGTGGATGTGGTGGTGGTGGATGTGGTGGTGGATGGGGTGGTGGATGGGGTGGTTGTGTATATTGTCTAGAAGCCTTGTATCAGCAGAGCTGGGAATTATTGACATGACAGCAGTGGCACACAGGTGAGTAACATGCACGTGACCTGGTGACCCTGGAGGCGTGAGTGGTAGGACATTGTTACACCCCTACAGTGTGCGTCTGTGTGGTGTGTCCTGGTGCGTGTCTGTCCGTTTTCCCGTGCATTTGGAACAGATTCAGGGAATCCCTTAGTATCTGCTGCTATTAGTGGAGCCCACAATATTTGTAATCCAGCCCTGTAACTTCCTAACTTGAACGTCTGGTAAGGAAATCCAATACTTAAATATGTTTACTCACAAGTTAAGTAATTTCACTCCATACCTTCTGGTGCTAGCACATACAATTACATTAAGAATATTACAGTGAGTGGATTGATTTTGTTACGGTAATTTTAGCAACATATCATCTTCGAGCAGCGTTTTCACTAGACTTCAATGGAATTAACAATATTTGAGGATTCTGTCAATTATTCAATCGTTTTAAGGTCTGTTTCTTTCAGATGTAAACAACGAGAACACTAGCAAAGGAGTAAAACGTGATGTGTGCGAGTGATTAATCAATGCTTGTACTGCGTCTGTGTGGTGTGTCCTGGTGCGTGTCTGTCCGTTTTCCTGTGCATTTGCAGGCAAAGGGAGCTTAACCCCAAGCATGAGATGGGACCCGAAAACACTGGAATGAGAAGGGGCTGAAAGGAGCTAGTGACAGAGTTCAACTGGAGGAGAGGTGGGCAAAAACAATGAAAAGGTGGACAAGGGCGGAGAGAAGGAAAGGTGACAGAGAACTCCTGGAGGAGCAAAGAGGAGAAAAGAAATGCGACACGGCGGGCAGGGGAGGGGGCGGAGCCCGTCTGTGTGGTGTGTCCTGGTGCGTGTCTGTCCGTTTTCCCGTGCATTTGCAGGCAAAGGGAGCTTAACCCCAAGCATGAGATGGGACCCGAAAACACTGGAATGAGAAGGGGCTGAAAGGAGCTAGTGACAGAGTTCAACTGGAGGAGAGGTGGGCAAAAACAATGAAAAAGGTGGACAAGGGAGGAGAGAAGGAAAGGTGACAGAGAACTTCTGGAGGAGCAAAGAGGAGAAAAGAAATGCGACACGGCGGGCAGGGGAGGGGGCGGAGCGGGTAAAAAAAAAACAAGACGGAGGGAAGGCAGATAAGGGGAGGGGGGAGGAGAAATGCGACACAAACAAGATGGAGGGAAGGCAGATAAGGGGAGGGGGGAGGAGAAATGCGACACAGCGGGCAGGGGAGGGGGCGGAGCGGGGAGAGGGTGTGAAAGCAGCAGGGGCCTGGAGTGCGGCTGAGGGAACTGATGTGCACGCGCTTTTAAGCTCAATGCGCATGCGCATTGAGCTTAAAAGTCACGGGCACTGCAAGGAATCGCCACGATTCCTTGCAAGTTAGTTAAAGAGTGGTTAAGCCCCCATAGTCTCGCAAGCTCGATGCGCATGCGCATCGACAGGCGAGACCTAAAAAGAGCGTGATTCACTGGTAATTATGTTTTGTGGCTCCTATTAAATTATTGTTTTATCCTGTTGACCTTCAGATAGAACTGGATCTTATTGTTGGACGACAATCCCATGTTTCCTGAATGCTTGTGTGATGACATCAGACATTTTCGAATTTATTTAGGCGTTAGACCTTGGATATATTCTGCACATGACCATCCTTGGTTCTGAAAGGACAATCTCGTGGTTGAACTGTGAAAGCACTTTATGATAGTCATGTGCTTTTGGGTTGCCGAGGTCACTGCAGGCGGTTGCCGTGAAGTACAGTCAGACATGGCCAATGGGTCATGGAACATGAGCATTTCAGTGCATTTGTTTCTTCCTGCGCTTATCTCTCAAGTAGCTACAAGCTGTATTCTTCTTTTTTAATTTACATGAACCAGATTGGAGGGGACCCACTATTGAAAAAGTTCCTATGAATTTATGTGCTGGGAAAACTGTATCTCTGGGGGAGTGTTTTTTTTTCTAGTCTATCAGAAGAAATGAAGAGACAGTAGAAGGGTAGGTAACTAGGGGATTAAGCGAGAAAATATAAGAAAACAAAGTGAGTTTTGGATGAATATTAGTGAGGGTTTGTATGGATGCTGGAGCCAGAACATAATATCTATGTTGCTTGCACCACCAATTACAAAGTTTCCAACAATGGGCTTTTATGTGTCCACAAAATGCATATTGGGCATTGTAGTCTTGACGTGCTCCCGTTAACCTAATTACGAAAATACTCCTGGTAGCAATGATTTGTAGGTGAAAGGATCATGCTTGGGAACACTGTGGTGCCATAGGGTGAGGTATTCATCCTAATTGGGACACAGTAACATAGTTTGCCAGCGGCCCCTTCCTTAATTCTTTTATGAGGCATCTATGAAGAGTAATCAATATTTAATTTGGATGGAAGGCACATTACTTATTGTGTTTGAGTATGGAAAGTATGGCCTTTGGGACTTCATTGCCACTCGTAACCAGGTCTACCAAGGCACAATTTAAGTAGTGGGATTTCTAACTCTAGGCTTTTACTAATGACCGTTGCTAGGCTCTGAGGCATTTTGGTAATATTCAGCATTTCTATGGATGTCCTGTAGCCATGTTTTTTGGTTGTTTGACGTGGTCTGTGCATAAATGTTCTCGGTGTGACAGTAAATCTCATTCTCTCTACTTCTGACAAAACCAACTTTTCAAGTTCAATGAGTATCAGAGGTGGTCTGGTCATTTAGGTACAGGTGCTATCCTTTCTCCATGCAAAACCAAAAGAGTATTGTTTCTAAGAGGCAGCACATTACTTTTTAGTCCTTTATTGCTTGAAGTTAATACACGCAAGACGGACACTGATGTTTACATCGTACAGTTCTTCAAAACATTCTACTGCTCTTCTACCAGAGGTCAGAGTACCACCATACCCACAAATCCTACAGTGTGTATAACCCAGCTCAGTAGGAGCAAAAATGGAAACAGCCTATGGATTGTAAGGAGGGTGTTCGGATTGGCAAGAGAAAGTAAAATTTGGAGAAATTACGATTACCACAGAGAATGGAATGAGTCATTAGCTCCTTAGAAAATCTTTGTCCCTGGATTTGTTTCCATTAAGCTATGCTCATGGTGCTTGCTTTTGTCTCTCTCAGTCCTATGTACCAGCTACTTAAAATATTATTCGCCATGGGTAGATTCAAGTTGCAACTGTTTTTATGACACCAAATAGGAAAGAAAAGTCAAATTAAGGATCGTTAACTGCAGAAAGAAACTGGACCTGAAGTCTAATGGGCCCCTGTTCCCCATGTCCAGCCAGTATTGAAGGAGTAGGTGAGGTAGCTGCCCTACAGATGTCTGACAGAGATTGCACCATCCCCGTGGTTGGTGTGGCCGGAACGGATCTGTGTCTTCTTCTGCTTTGGCATAGGCTAGAAACATCCTCCTCAATTTCCATGTTATTTGAATAGAAGATTCAAAAACATTAAGTGTCACCGCAAAATTAGTTAAAATATGCTACATTGACAGTAAATTGGGTATTGGAAAACTTAGCTTTCTCTCTTACAAAAAACTGTCTCCAAGCTGAAGTCATAGGTTTTCCTCTGAATCTGTGGGCATATTTATGATTCCTGAAGGACGTATGTACCAAAACTTGAAACCGTTACCAAACTGATACTTGCTCGCCATCTGCCTTGTTAAGTAGCTCTTCTGGACAATCTTTCCGTATCTTACGTGAGCATGTCTTTGGGCTGTTACCAAGACACATGTTGCCAGAGACATTGGGTCAACCCAACAAGTGACACTTCAGACATAAACTTGGCTTTCATTTCCATCTCAGCATGTGATTCAAAATAGTCCACATTTCTTTGAAGAACAAAAAAAAGTTTTTGAAATTCCTTAACCAGTGATGATTGGGATATATATACTTCCAACGCAATGCCAGCGTATTATTTTGTTAGCAATGCCTCCATTCTTGTTCATTTGGTTTGTTGTGGTCTTCTCATCGTAGTTTGGCCTGGCAGATTGACCCGCATATGGTGGACCGGATATATGACGGTACCACGCGTACTTTTACAACGCGTACCGTTACAACGCTACTTTTACCACGCAAGTCGTTACAACGACTTGCGTGGAGGGGCGCTGGATAGTAAATTTTTTAATTTACTATTCCAACTCCAGTCCCCGTGGACTCTAGGGAAGGAGTTGGATAGTAAATTAAATTATTTACTATCCTGGAGCGCCCTCCAGCGCAAGTCGTAACGACTTGCGTGGTAAAAGTAGCGTGGTAACAGCACCGCGTTGTAAAAAATGCGTGCTAACCGCTGTATACCGGTGGACCAGGAGAGCATGAGGGAAACCTCATTTGCCACGGGTAATCGAGTGTTTAAACAGAAAATTTGGTCCGTGATCACATCAAGTACAGGCAGTTTAGGAGTGGAGTCAAAGTGAAACTGGCCAGTGCACCCCCACCTTGGGGGAGCCGCACAAATGGTGGTTTCGCTGGGGTGGCGTCTCCGTAAACAAAGGGGTCGGCAGCGCGTTGCACGGCCACCCAACAGCGTCAATCATGGCAATTGGCTACAGGCGGAGCTGAGACCCCGAAAGTCATATGTTTGTCTTCCATGGCATGTGTCAGATCTGATCTGACTGCAAAGCCCCACCCATAAAAGAAGGCGCACAGCGACCGTCAGGTCTTACTGCTCCCTATCATCGCCTCGGAAGGAAGGCGGTGAGGCCATGACTGGGCGGTCAATTCGGTGTTACCTTTCCTTACATTTACATGACAATGGGGACACAGCCCAACCTAAGGGGTGCTGGCGGAAGGTTGATGGGAAGATCCAAGGACACAGGGGGTTGCGAGCGATCACTGGCTCCTGGCCCTTAAGGCCAACCGCATGCGCAATAGGCATGCCTAGCTCTGGCCCTTGGGGAGGGGGGAGAAGTGTCCGGTGTAGGGGGTTGAGGTAGGTATCCTAGAGGGTAGACTAGCCCTTTATGCAGGCACACCCCCGAGGAGGAGATGAGGGTGGGGTCCTCACATAAGGAGGGACCCACCACATGTCAACATGTCATTGTGGGGAAAGGCTGGGCCTGGACCGGGGAGATATCACTGGAGCCAATGATGATCTCACTCAATGCAATTTGGGACACCCAGGAATATGTCTAGAGAGTGGCAGGAAGATGATGTCTAGTGTCCCAGTTAAGGTTAGGAGTTCATCACCTGTTGTAAATAAAGCTGTAAATATAAAGGGTTACTGCGTATGCAAACAAAGATGTTGTGTGCTTTGTTCTTGATAATGTTTGTAATATAATACAGCAGGGGTTTACTACCGCTAATCCAAGGAACTGTGTAGAGTTTGTCTTTCGGGGGGTGGAGTGACGGGAGGACGTGGTTGGTTGCGGTTTTAGGGCTGAAGGGCCTCAGCAATACCAGGTCAAGCGCAAACGGACTCGCTGGCACAGCGTCTCCTCTGTTGGGTGATACAAATTCATAATCTGCCTGGTCAACACAGAGGAGTGATATGTCTTTTTAATATATTTTATGATGGGCTGAGGATGGGTTCTGATTCTTTCTTCTCGTATTCATGTTGGTTCCATTACACTTGATCTCTCCACCACTTTAAGGCCGCTGGTAACCTGGCTGCACGTCTGTTAGACCCACTATAAGTTCTCTTACTGCCTGTAACTGTCCGTGGACATCTTTTAAAGCTATGGAGTCTCCTTGCCCAAATCGCCCTATTTCTAAAGGGCTGGACACTGCCTGCACATGCTTGACAGACACATTCCGTCAGGGAGCTTGGGGACACGCATGCATTGTAAGTCTGGATCTCCAGGAGCCTGCTCTTTGGGCATGGTAGTTATTCGTACAGGGTTGTCACAGGTGCATGCATACTGGATCCCACCGCTGATTGAAATGTGACTGCTGGATTGTCTTCTGAGTTATGCAGGCGCAAAGTGTCTGCAAACCCTCGATGGCTGAGAAAGCAGATAAACGGTATGCCTGCTTAGGTCTATGACTCCCCAACTTGCCATATCAGGTCTGGCTCCTCACCTCTGGGAGCCTGGGCAGAGAGATCAGAGAAATGACCAAGCAGTGGCCCAGGTAGGTAAGGACAGATTAACCCGCATGTACAGTCCAATCATCGTCCTAGTCAGTATGACCTAAACTGAGCAGGTAGTCTATTCTTTGTGACCAGCATGAAACCTTATACAAGCTGTGAACATGGGCAGCCTCAAAGGACCTACACGCTAGGCCACCGGGCCCATCCAGGATTTATGGACTGCTAGACGATGGCCTGTGGGCTCCCAGTCCTATTGCACTGGTGTAAGGGTCACTGCGCTTCCCCAGCACCTACCCCGAGTTTCTAATCCAGACTTATTTTTACACCCACTAGTGTTATCGCCAAAGCCTGTGGAAATATGGGAAGGGATTGTTTCTTTGACATTTCATAAGGCCGTAAAAACTGCACTCTGTGAATTTTTTGATCCAAGCGTTACCCAGCACCTCCAGGGAAACACCCGTCAGCCACAAAACCAGTACACCACAATGCAAAACAGCATAATACATTTTGCAGACAAGTACCCTACATCTTGCAGGTAAAATAGAGAGCCGACTGTCTCGCATACCCTTAAAACATGAGCATGCATGCCAGTTGAGCTACGTTCACCCCAACGCGGGCAGACCATGTGTCAGAACCTCACACACCCTACTATTCCCACATAAGTCGTACTACAGCCTCACACTTCTACAGCAGAACATTCAGGTGTGTCTGTATCATTAAGGCTACTTCTAGTAGTATTTTCCAGCGTGTCATAGGGCCTATTGTAAGCAGGAGATGCCCCCACGCCCCTCCGGTTGCTGCTTAAATTATAAAATACAACCATAATAAGGGATCAGGTCGTGCCGCGAGCCTTTGGGACCCGGTGTCACTGCACCAATAGAAATTGCGACATTGCCTGATAAAATATAATGCGACATTACCTTACTCCTAGAAGCTTCCATTGTTTACGAAAGAAATCCCAAGGTGTAATTGTGTAGGGACCTGAAATGCCTACCTAAATTGCCTACGTGCGTTGTTTGATGTTTGTTTTACCCTTTGGTGCGAAGTGTGCCTTTCACCCGCCAGTGGTTTGTTCCATGACGCTGTCCTCTAGAGCGGCTCTAAACTAGAAGCTGTGGAGGTATTTCTGAGGCGTCCGTGCCACACGTGTCTGGAGGGGGCAACTGGCCGCGTGCCAGGATCGGTGTGTGAGTTTCATTAACCGCCCGCAGCCTCATAAGGTTCTGCAGACGGTCGCCACCATGTGACTGTTCCTCGAGCCGCCCACTGTTGAAAAACGTGCTTTCCTTTCCAACTTCTGGCTTCCAGGCCTCTCTGCTCTGTCACGCTTTCCTCCCACTGCCCCATCCCCCGCTACCCTCTGCCCCCAGGAATCCTGACGGATTGTTTCGGGGTCTTTGTTTTGACATCTTGTGGTTTGAGAGCGATCTCTCTCCGGGGCCTGGCGGGCTTTTGTGGAGCCGGCTTTGCAGTTGAACCAGTCACTTAGCATTGCCCGTGGCCAAGCAACAGAGGCCAGCCTGCAACCGGAGCACCGCTGCTCCGACGTAACCCTTTCAGTCGGTAGTGATTGTGGGCAGTTGTTTTGTTCTTGTAGTCGACACTTCACGTTGGAATCTGCCCAGTGAATCTCAACCGAAATAGTGTGTTTTTTTTCATTCGACTAACTATGAAAAACCGAGCCAGGGTAGATTTATAATTTGGAGAAACTATGCGCCCAAGAAACATCTTCCACTAAATGCTTGCCTACCCATCCATTAAATGCTTGTCCTACCCAATTCTTTGCATTCTTAGACCCACTTAATTAATATATAGGACTTGCCCCTCAATGGAAAGTGTTGGTCCTATAAAATGGCGCATAGAAAGAAAGACCAACGCTGTATTTTTGCTGTAAACTTCACTTTCCATGGCTTTATTTACTTGCAGCACCCCCCTCCGAGCACCCTTCCCCCTCCACAGAGTTCTTCTGTTTGTGATGCAAACTGAGCCACCGGAGCAGCTCTCTGCAGCTGTGGAAACGGAGGGAATGCATGTGACACCGACCACGAGGGATGCTAAAATCAAGCCGTAGACCCCTGAGGGTGTAAAGAATGTAAACTCCCTAGTGAATGACCCGAGCACTTGTTCCGTTTAGCCACAAACACTCTCGCAAACGTTGTTTGGATTAATAACCCCGCAACCAGACACCGCGTTTCTAATGGGCTCGAATAATCACCTATTCATTATCTATATTTTGGTCACTGCTTGCGGGCGGGTTGGCCTGAGCAAAATTAAGGTCAACTATTTCCCGCCATTTTAGCCTATAGTTCAAGTACATGAAGGCACATGTAAACATGGTGTTTCCAGGTCTTGGCAGCCCCTGTTTAGCTGTTTTTTGGTAACTCCCACAAAAGCTAGGCTTATCTGGGTACTGTACATTCGTTCAGGGCACAAGTCCTAAAAAAAAGAAGTGGGGGGACTCTCCAAGGTAGACGTGGTCACAGGAAGTGACATCACGACAGGAAGTGACATCACGACAGGAAGTGACATCACGACAGGAAGTGACATCACAACAGGAAGTGACATCACATGTAAGACAGATCTATCATTTGCATATAATGCAAGATTTAACAATTGAAGCTGCTTGGTACTTAAGCCTGTGACTTAAAGTCCCTGTATGGAGGAATTAGCAGCCCAAATGTGGATGAAGTTTGGCGAAGGTGACATCAACACATTTTCAAAACACTACAGGAAAGTTTGACTGCAAGATTTTGTACACATTACAGGTTCCCAGAGAGGCTGCTTCCCACACTCGACAATGACTATTACACACACTAGGGCTCCATATTCACGTTATTCTATCGATGAGTGTTATATGTTATCTCCCCACCTATTGTAAACTAGCGACTCTGTATTACATAGTTTTGTCCCAGCTGCCTCTCTCTAGCTGTGGCTAGATTTATTTATTTTATTTATAAAGTTTTATATAGCGCGAACTTGATCCTGAAGGATATCAGAACGCTTTACAATTTGCAGCAAAGGTAACAAATCAGAACATTAGTCTAACATTGGGAATCTTGGTTGAAGACAATGGAGCTGCCGGGGCATTTACTTGGGTCAATGCCTAAATTTTAGATATATTAACTGGCCATTGTATTTATTTTAGCAGATTTATTTATTTCTATTTATTTTAGGAAATGTATTTAGTTTTGCTATATTTTAGTTTGACTCATTTGCCTTCATTTACTTCAGTGCAACAAAATATAAACATTGCTTTACTTTGTATTAATACTGTTTATTTTTGTGATAGTTCCTAAAAAAAGGGCCGATTATGACTCATGCATTGTAATGGTTGTTTCCCCCTTTACAGAGACTACTTACTATAAAATTGGGGTGGGCCTAGCTCATGATGTCATTTTGTGGGGACCGCTTGAAGAAAGCGGGCAGAACCTTTGCAAAACTTTGTGCCCCCCTATCCAGTAGTGCAATTATCCTAACACTGACAGGATTGAGCCTAAATTAAAAATATACTGACATACGTAATGCCAAGTCAGACGTCATCATGGAGTCATGTTTAAATGAACAATCCAGCGCCATCCTACACCTCCCCATTCCACAAAATTATATAATTCAGACCGACAACACAAACTAGAAGGGGGCGTTGCTGTCATCATTAAACATTCCATGTGGAAACAGCGACACACGGAAGAACACACAAGGGTACACCATCATACTACTTACATTTTGTAGCCTGGTGTCAATTGTTCAATGCAGGGCTTAATTTGTGCCAGTGCTTAGCGCCGGCACTTAATTGGCAGGGCCGGGTCTAGTGGTACTCTGATTCTACACGCACGAGGCGCACAGTGCATGTAAAATGTTTTAATTTAACTTACAGCACACTTGCTAGTACTAATACTTAATTAACTCCTCAAGTCTCGTGCAGCCGCATCGCATTGTGTTTAGTTTTTCACATCTCAGTTTACCCTTAATTGTTCACGATCACTTGAATAATTAAATATTCTGAGTGGGAGAGCTCTTTGGCAGCACTCTGCCAGGTTTCTCTCTCATCACTCTCATGCTGCTGTGTTAAAGAGCCTCGGTTCTACCGCACAAAGAATTAGGGTGACCAACTGGCATTGGTGCAAATTCAGGACGGTGAGTGTAAAAATTCAGGACAAAGGGGACAGGAGGTCAAAATTTAGGACAAAACTTCAGGACAATAGGTACGTTTTACAGACACATCAGAGGTCGCGCAATAGTATATAAGTAAGCCCAGCCATTTCCAAAAGTATTCAACCATTTGCAAACCTATCCATCATGTATCCTCCCATGTATCATTTCACTCATCCATCCCTTCATCCATCCCCTCATCCATCCTTTCACTCATCTCCATTATCCATCCATCTATCCACCCTTTCACCCTATCCATCTGTACACTTATCCATCCACTCTTCATCCCATCCATCCATTCACTCATCCATTCAGCCATTTACCCTTTCACCAATCCAGCCATCCTTTCACTTACTAATCCTTCCACCCATCCACTCTTTTAGTCATCCATCCATCCTCCCTTTCTCTCTCCATCGACCCTTTCACTTAGCCTTCCTTCCATCCATCCATCCACCCACCCATCCATCCATCTACTCATCCACTCATGAATCCATCCATTGCCCCTATCACTCATCCATCTATCATTTCACTCCTTCACACATCTATTCATCCTTTTTTCCATCTACCCTCCCTTTCACTCACTCATCCATCCTTACACCCACCCTTTCACTCATATGTCCATTCATTCACCCTTGCACTTATCAATCCATCAATCCATCCATCATTTCACTCATCCACCTACCCCCCATCATCCACCCACCATCCACGCACCCACTCATCCATCCTTTCACCCACCCACCGTCCAATCCACTGATCCATCCTTTCACCCATCCACCATCCACCCACCCACTCATCCATCCATCCTTTCACCCACCCACTCATCATCCATCCATCCATCCTTTCACCCACCACTCATCATCCATCCATCCATCCTTTCACCCACTTATCCATCCATCCATCCCTTCACCCACTCTCTATCCATCCATCCTTTCACCCACCCATCCATCCCTTCACCCACTCTCCATCCATCCATCCTTTCACCCACGCATCATCCATCCATCCATCCATCTGTCCTTCCCTTCATCATCCATCCATCCATCCATCCCCTCATCATCCATCCATCCTTCCCCTCATCATCCGTCCATCCTTTTCCCTCATCATCCATCCATCCTTTTCCCTCATCATCCATCCATCCTTCCCCTCATCATCCATCCATCCTTTTCCCTCATCATCTATCCATCCATCCATCTGTCCTTCCCCTCATCATCCATCCATCCTTCCCCTCATCATCCATCCATCCTTTCCCCTCATCATCCATCCATCCATCCTTCCCCCTCATCATCCATCCATCCATCCTTCCCCTCATCATCCATCCATCCTTCCCCTCATCATCCATCCATCCTTCCCCTCATCATCCATCCATCCTTTCACCCACCCCCTCATCATCCATCCATCCCCTCATCATCCATCCATCCACCCTTCCCCTCATCATCCATCCTTTCCCGTCATCCATCCTTCCTTTCATCCATCCTTCCCCTCACCCATCCATCCATCCCATCCATTTATCCTGCCCTTCATCCATCCATCCTTCCCCTCCATCCATCCATCCTTCTCCTCATCTATCATCCTTCCCCTCACCCATCCATCCATCCTGCCCCTCAGCTATCCATCCTTCATCCTTCCCCTCATCCATCCTTCCTTTCATCCATCCTTCCCCTCACCCATCCATCCCATCCATCCCATCCATTTATCCTGCCCTTCATCCATCCATCCTTCCCCTCCATCCTTCCATCCTTCCCCTCATCCATTTATCCTTCCCCTCATCCATCCATCCTTTCCCTCCGTCCCTCATCCATCTTTCCCCTCATCAATCATCCAGCTACCCTTCCACCCATACATCCAGCTATTTACATTTTCTCTCCATCCTTCCCCTCACTCATCAATCCATCTATCCTCTCTCATTATCTATTTATTCAATCTTTCATTCATCCATTCACCCTTTCACTAATTCATCCAGCCATTCACACATCCCTTCACTTACTTACACGCCCACCTTTCCATATTAATTTTGAGCTGAGCCCTTTTGAGAAGAGGCCCATCAAGAACTTCACCCTCGCTGCAGGGGACGTTCCAGGACTGGGATAGAAGCCACCCAGGGCGGAGACAGGATCCACCACGGGGGGGACAGGAGCCATCACAGGTGGGGGGTGGACTGGAGCCACAACATGGGGGGACAGGTGCCATCACTGAGGGGAGGACAGGAACCATCACAGGAGAGGGAGCACAGGGGTGGGCATGCAGTATTCTAGTATCATATTGGGCTCCTCTCCTGCACAAGACAACGAGAAGACAGGCTCTCTGTTCAAAATGCCATCCCCCACTGTGATGTACTGTACTTACAGGAGATACTCCGAGAGAACTGATTGAACTGATTGTCCTCCATACTTTGTTATTCAGTGTGGGTGCGATTGTGCCATTTCTTTATTTTCTTACATTATAGCCTGCATGTTTGAAGAACCGAGGTTTGCTTACAATTTAGTGACAGTAATTAAGCTATGTGAAGAGAACCAGTGGTGCCTGGGTGTAATCCGGGGTGTAATCTGGCCGAGTCTCGGATGTTTGGGGCCCTGGGTGGAAATGGAATGTGTGAGCCCCCCTCTAAATCGCAGATACAAGACGCATTCAGGGCTGTTTGCATGTGAATAGATGTTGCTGCTCCGAAGCTGCCGCCCTCCCTCTGTCACCTTCGAGCACCTTTTAACAGCTCATCAAGGGCTGGAGGTGTGAGGGTAGCCATCCCGCTGTGCCTCTACAGTGCTGCTGGGGGTCTGAGCTTCTATACAGTATCGGAGTCAAGAAGGGAGGTGGGGGCAAGCTGTGCCCGTTTAAAATTACGGACAAATGCGGGAATGCTTTATTTACTTTGTGCGCGCCGCGCTCCCGTTTTTTAATGGTGGACGTGGTTTTTATTTAGCAGGGTGGACGGCGTCCACCCTGAACAACCCTCGGAAATAAGTGGGGGGATGCCGTCCACCTGCGTGGTACCCCGACTCGTGCCCTGCATTCGTTCCTCTAAACAACCTCCAGCCAGGCTTTTTCTGTGAGTGCAGTGTCTGCTTTGGGGTCCCTCCACACTAAATGTTGCCAGTCCCCTACGTCGAGCATCCCAAGGCCTACTGGGGGCATCTTTTTGACTGGGACGGGGGTGGCGTTATACCCCGAAGTCGGTCACCTTCTTGCCTGCCACGCCTTAGCCTGCTCCTTCCCAGAGAGTTCCTTCTATTTCGGCCCCACTGTATGTTCTGTTGAGCCTGTTCGCACCAGGGCTCCCTTCTGTCGCTTCCTTGGCGCGCACTCTTAGCACTTCACCACCGTCTACGCGTCTGTGTAGCTCTTTCTTCCTAGTGGAGCGACACCAACGGCGAAGAAGTCATTTTTTTGTTCACCCTTAACAGTGGGCATGGGCCTTATTCCAGATTACGCCTGCACCCCCTTTCTTTCCAGCCAACACACATGCATGTTCTGCGCAGGCTGGTCCTTCCTGCATCTTTGACGTGGTACGGTGTGTGCATGTTCGGTCTGAGGAGCACAGTTTGTCATGGGAGCCTGCTTCCTCCATCAGTTCTGACGAAGCTGGACATAAAGAAGAGGGCGCTTTCCAAATTGGGTTATGGGTCAGCTGCCCTTTGAATTGCAACGCGCAGACTGTTTCAGTGGCGTCCAAAGAAGACAAACCAGCAATGGCAATAGATTTGGCCTTAAAGGAATGTGGTATGGTAATGTGAAGCATTCATGGCATGGGAATATATATGTATTTTTGTGTACACCAAGAACTGTAGAATCATGTTCGTGTAGGTTAATTGGTCAGGTGACAGTTGCACTGTCAAGCCAGACCTAAACACCCATGTAGGTTAACAAATGCCTTTCTCACACCTGTGCTCCTGCCAGAGGAAAAAACATACATATTCTAGTTACAAAAGAAACTTTAATAGGATTCTAAAGTCGTGTGTGCCCCTGAAAGTTCAAGCCTAGGAAGCTGAATAAATAAAATGATCACAACTGTGTGGAGGGCACACCCTTTTTTGGGGGGAAGCACACAACTTCTACCCAATCAAAACATGTACTCCTAGCTACCAACATGTGGGCGGAGCCAAAGCTCCTCTTTAGTGACGCTAACACAATTGTCTGGTGACAGCTGCACTATCAAGCCAGATGTTCGAAATGGAAAAAGTTTTATGAATTTGACACGAGTTGTGTTACGGGGGGATAGTGGAGTCTGGTGAAGGGCTGTCTTTTTCAGCAATCCAAATTGAATAGATTTTGGGTACAGCAGCGTGGGCTGGTCCAGTAATCCTTGCCTGAAAAGATGGTTGCACAGGCTTCCTAATGGAGGATTTGTTAGCGCTGTGTGTTGTGTATACTTTATTCAAGCTTTACCTTCAGATGAAGTTTGCCTTAACTGTTTTGTATTTTAGTATAATTTCCTTGTATAACGTTAAAATACTTTCAACTCCAAACCCCCTCTTGCTTCCTGTTCAGTGATACTATGACCCCAAAATCATTTTGGGGAAGGAAGTGACCTCAAATGCTCTTTGACAGCAGTTTGTTATTGCAGGAGCGGGCCTGACTTTGAATCTTTATGAAAGGCCTCTGTACATACTTAAAAATAACAGATTGAGTAAAACCCGGCGTTTGCAGAGCAGTCCACTGGGACAGCAAACGATGACCTGGGCGTGGCACCAACACCCTTGCATAATCACAAACGGCAAACATGATCATGGTTCTGCAACTCTCATAACTCTGAACAGCCAAAGAGCTCGTCTTTGCTGTAAATCACCTTTGAACTTATCTTTTGTGGCCCATTTACGAGGTATGATGTGTTTGCCATGCTGAAGATGGCATATATTTGAGAGTTGAGATTAAGACTGTCACTTTAGCCTCCGTCTGTCTGACGTGTACGAGCAGCTGCCGTTAGACTTTAAAATGCAAATTGATATTGAGTTGCATAATTTCTGTAAACGAGCCTTTATTTGAAAAATCTCTCTGCTTTTTGTTACTTTATATATTTTGTTTGTTCCAGGTCTTCCTCACATACAAATCTTGTTTCAGAAAACCACCTATTTAAGTTTAAAGTACTATTATTTTAAAGAACACCACTGCAAATAGATGAGTCTTGGCCTATATCCAGCTTTGCCTCATTTTCACACATATCCCACCAACCTGAGGACAAAAGAATGTCAGCCATACCAACCCTAGCTGTCATTAAGTAAATAAAAAAGAGCCAACCCCCTGCCATTTGCACCTAACAAGTACCCTCATCCTTGGAATAAGGCCTCTGCTCTCGAACTATTTCGAAACTCGTACCTTCCTACCTGACGCATCACTGCCACCCCATCTTTTAAGGCCTTAGGGACAACCTTGACCGTGCATAAGGTTTCCCTCAGTCGCAGTTAGCTCTTCACCCCTCTGCCAAGCCTACCTCCAACTTCTGCAAGTAACACTCCCTCAAATACATCCACCCCTTTCCATGATCTTGGACTTGTCCTCAAAATAAAACCATCTCCACAAAATCACCTTTGCCCCCCCTCCCCCACACACCACTCCCAGGAAACAAGCATTGGCAACACCAATAGGTCTTGCCTTTATAGTGATAGAGCCAAGCCATTGGCTTTTCAAATTTTTTTTGTAAGTTTGTTTTGTTATTTGAGGGTGGAACATCACACAAGGAAGAAAACACATATACTCTTATGAGTGCTGAATGGAAAAGAAAAAAATAGTTACAAGTCAGCCAATTAAAAGACGGGTGAAAAGGCATGGTTTAAGGGAGGGCCAAACGCAAGATGAGGATGGGAAGCAACCGGTGTGTTCTAATCCCATGGTAAGTTTCTTAGTATGGTCCTCTAGAGACTTTCGTGTACAGACAGCTTGGTATGCGAGACCTCAAAAACATTAAAGGGTTATGCGCATTTTGGTCGAAAGTGTCCGAGGGCGTGAAATACCACATTTTCCCTCAGTCGTTGTAGAAACCTCTTCTTACCTTTTCACATCACAAGGGATGTTCAGCCAGAGATTATTATGTGCATCACACGCATTCCTCACCTGGTCACTTAGCAATGATGAGTCTCAGCAGCTCCTGCTGCAGGATATCAGCCTGGCGGGCTCATTCTCACCATGAAGATGCAGGTATTGATCTGAAGGTTATTTACCTTGTTTTTAGGTCTCGCTGAAGCCAACGCGCATGCGTTGCTTCTGTGAGAGTATTGAAGGCGAAACAAACTCTTGAACAAGCACGGATTACGTGCAGTTCATGTGATGCACTCGTGTGAAACGCGCGTGCACAAACCCATCAGCCTCGCACCGCAATGGAATGCTGCCTCCCAAGCTGCTCCCCCGCCCCCGCCATTAGACTTCATTGCAATGCGCTCCCGCCCCGCACCCCCACAGCAATGCCAAGAGCTTGTTTTGTTCCTGCATTCTTTCTCCTCCAATTCTCCCTTATCGTGCTTTGCTCCATAGCTCTCATTTATTCCTTGTTTTCCACCCACATTCTCCATTTCTGCTCACACTTTCTCTCTCTCTACGTACAATCTTCCCTTCCACCTTCAAATTACCTTTCTCCATATTTTTGTTCTTCATGCCTTTTTGTAATTTTCTCTCCGATCTCTTCTCAATCAATCAAAATGTTATAAATCCTAGCTTTTTTTTTTTACAACTTTCTTCCTGGCTCGCTTCGTTACACCTCAAGAGCACCTTAACCCCCAACCACCTCTCTCCCAATATCCACCCATTTCCGGGGAAGAGGTAACACTGATGCAGGCCCAGTAAAATACCAGCAAAGAAGAAATTGTGACTAGGCGTTAAATCAACGTCAGCAAGGCACGCAGGCCCCACCCGCACCTCTGGGTCCCGGTGCAGCTGCACAGGATGAACCGCCGACATAGCTACCTACAATTAAAACAGAATGAGCACTTCAAGCACTTGAATTCAAGTCCAGATCAGTGCACACGCCTGATGCTCGGTGCACAGCGGTCCTGCTCTATCTAACCCGGTGTCACTCTTAAAACCTCGTAAAACCCGCCCGGGTTATGGGTCGCTTCCACTCCAACTTGCTAATGGCTCAAACAAATTTCCGCGGTGTTCGAAAGCGGCTACAAATTTCTGAAACTGCAGAAATAAAACGTTCGAGGTAATGAAAAAAGCCTTCCACTCGGTATCAGCAGGTTCGCACTAGTGACTCAGCACAAAACGCCATTTCCAACGGCAATAAACTCGAAGGCTGGCAATAAAAATGTCAGAAGGGTGGATTTACAGTCACGAGTCACTTGCTTTCCTCGGGTCACTTTTTATTCACACATACCTGGCACATCCAGTCTTACCAATTCACGCGTACTGATAATATGCAGCTTTAAAAGATGGATTTCTAGAAAAAAGAAGACCACACACATCACCACCCACATCACCACCCATATCACCACACACACAACCACACACACACAACACATACACACACAACCACACACACACATTCAACCACACACACATCCAACCACACACACATCCACACACAACCCCAGACACACACAACCACACACACAACCACGCACATCAATCGCCCTCAGTCTCTATCTATCTATCTGTCGCCCTCACTCTCTATCTATCTATCTATCTTTCTGTCTATCTATCTATCTGTCGATCTATCGCCCACACTCTATCTATCTGTCTATCTATCGCCCTCACTCTATCGATCTATCTATCTATATATATATCGCCCTCACTCTATCTATCGCCCCCCCGCTATCTATCTATCTATCTATCGCCCTCCCGCTATCCTATCTATCTATCTATCGCCCTCACTCTATCTATCTATCGCCCTTACTCTATCTATCGCCCTCCCGCTATCTATCTATCTATCTATCTATCTATCTATCTATCTATCTATCTATCTATCTATCTATCTATCTATCTATCTATCTATCCCACCACCACAGCATCACTCAGGGAAATCACAGCATCACGCAGGGGCACCACAACATCACTATGAGCTACCACAGCATCACTGAATGCCACAGCATCACTCGTCGCCACCATAACATCACTCGGCGCCACCACAGCTTCAATCTGTGCAACCATTCAACAACAACTGGTTCAAATATGTTCTCCCAATGTTTCAAGCTTTATTACAAATGTCACAAAAAGATGTTAATATTTCACTTCTGTTCTTGGATTTTCGTCACAATAAAATACACTGAACATAATCTTCACAAAAGTTATTTACAAAAATTTAAGCTATTGCCATTCTAAATTACAATACATTTTATTTAAGTATTAATTATTTAAAAAAAATCAAAGCCATTGTTATTTGTAATATCAATACATCTAATTCACGTAAATACAAAACATGTTGCATTACAAATGCTATAGGTGTCACATTTGCATATTGGCATTGTAAATGACAAAGCTATTAATTTAGCTATTTTCAAAACCAACACATATATAAAAAATGTGTAATTTACAATACCAATAGCTCAAATTTTCCTAATGCGAGACCTATTGCATTGCAAATGCTTGTTTTCTGTTTGGTTTAGTGTTCTATGTTATGGTAGATTGCGTGTTAAATTCTGATTGGGTACCATCTGCGTAGCTCTCTCGAGTTCCCTGTGACTGTCGGCAGTGGAGACATGTGGTACATTGCTAAATATTGTACGTGTGCGCCTAAAACCGTCCACGCCCTTCACAGAGGCAGGTTTAAATGCAGCATGGCTGGGCCTGGCTGATGCAAGGTTATTCACATTTCTGCAAAACGCCTCCACCCATGTCTTTCTTTGCACCTCACCCACCGCTTCAATTCGTGTAAGTGCCAGGGCCCAAAGTTTTACACAGAAGCCTAATGCCAAAGCAATTAAAGGCCGGGGTGCCGACTACTGAACTCCACAGACGAGATCGGTTGTGTATTTCCCTTCAGCCTTCCTCTTTGGTAAACCTCGCCTGGCTCTTCCTGGTGGGCGACCGCCTGTTTGATGTCCTGCTTTCGTCCGCGGCAGCAGCAGGCACGCTGCACAAAGTGTACCTTTTAAACAATGTTTCTTCTTAGGTTTTGTTCTTTTTTGATTTGGCCAGTTACTTGTTTGATGCAGTGTCCCGGACGCTGATTATCGTTTTTTTAATCTATATTTACATTGACCATGTTACTTTGTCTTTTATGCTATTTGCACGGAATTAAGCTTGAAATCAACATAAACACTTGTTTTTCCTTCTGATGTGATGGTTACCGATTTGTAACTGTACATAGATTGTATCCAATAATTTGTGTTTGCCGTTGCTTTTTTTATGATTGACTATTTAAGAATTAGAGACTTTGTTTGTGGGAACCGGTATGGTTTCAAACGTTTTGTTCTTTTCAAAATTATATCCAAATGATTGTAACTTTTTTTATTTTGTAGTTGAAATAAACTATTGATGGGATACACGTTTTATTTCCTAATGCCAGGGGCCTTAAAATCTGCAGGACGTTTAAGCATTTCTGCTGGATCGCCCGTGGCCCAGTCCCTCTATGGCTGGATTATATTCCCTAGAAACATAATGTAAAAGGGACTGCTTTGTACAGTCCAGTGTTATGAATATTTTAATTATAGATTTTCTCTTTAAGCTTACCCCAAACCAAGCTTCTTTCATACTCCTATTAGCTAATGTTCGTTTATTATTCTGCCCCACTAATGCTAATATGATCTAATCAGCCACAGCGTAAGAACCACTTTTTTAAACAATCCTCTTTCTTGGGCCCAGTGTTTCTGCATCAATTCATAGCAACACAGCACTTGGCTAATAGCAATGCAAGCGCTATGAATTGCCTAGTCCCATGTGGAATCAACTTGACATCGACCTGCAGAACAAAGACTAGCTGCAATTCAATCCTGCTTCCATTATACTTGAGGTGGTGGAAGTGATCTCATACCAGAAATCAAGGGTAAGCGGGCGGGACCGAGCCAGGTAGATAACCCCAGCATGTTTTGCCCAGCATCGTGGACAATGATGGGACCTAGCTGATCTATCCTGTGTTGGTTATTAGGAGTAAAAAAAAATCAAATGCAGTAACTTAAAAAGAAGCAGCTTGTGCTAAAAGTTCATGGGTATCATCTTGGTCTGCAAACAACAGTAAGCCGTTCTGCATCTGTCAACTCAGCCCAATATCTAATTCACAGGATAGTTTGCTATGACTAGGTCCTCCCACGCTCTGAGCAGATATTGCAGTATATAGTCTAGACATCCATGTTGTGGATCATGGGGATCTGATTATCTGGGTTAGTGGCCCGAATTCCAGCGACTCTTCTGGTAACCCTGAGATCACCTCTTCTCCAGTATCACATAGCCTAAAGTGAACACAGTCAGAGGGAGGGGTCACATGTAGCTTTATATTGCCCTAGTGTAAGAAATTGTCCGTCAGCATAGACGTGTCAGCCCTGGACAGTGTCTATATCACCCTATTTTCCTTGGAGAGTGGAAACAGCGGGGTTTGAGATAAGGGCATCGCTGATGAGTATAAAAAGGATGCTCCAGATCTTTGGTTTACAGAATTGAATGCCCAGTATATGGTAGCTTGCCCTTCTTGTTCTTGGCAAACCACTCCGCAGCAAGAACTCCAGTGGAGTATCATCTGTTTGTTCTTTCTCTGGTATAAGGTGAAGGAGCCTAGCAGATGGATGATACCACTGCATGGGAAGTGGCACTGCGCCATTAGATAATGTTTCCGGATGTGGCCCTTCAATCCCCACTCTCTCATATGGGAGCAGCATAACCTCCCCATTCATCCATGGTTGTCTGTCAGCCCGGATAAGTCTGGTCAGCAATGTTTGAAAGGTCTGAAAGAAACTCTTATTTAATAGAAGTGTGCTTGTAACCTGGTACAAGAATTTGGGGAGGACCACCATTCTTAGAAGTGCCACACAGCCAGCAAGCAATAGAGGCAGTTTTATCCAGGTCTTAATCTGATACATCAGTCTATCCACCTCTGGATCCTAGTCTCTGAGCTCAGGACTACCCATATGAACTTGACTAAATCTTCCAATTCAACTGATGTGTCATTCCACTGCTGTTTTGACAATGGAACCCATAAGAGGAAACCGTTTGGTTTTATCCCAGTTGATGGAAATACCAGGGAATCTGTCAAACTTGATTACCTCGTTTGTCATGGAGAGAGGTTATTAGTAGGCTTTTAGACTAACAGTTGGAGTTCATCAGCATACATAGAGAGGAAGAGGCATCCAGAGTGAAAATAGAGCCCTCTGTGTGCCTCTATCTGGTGAACCCAAGGATCCACTTGTAGGTTGATCAGCAGAGGTGAGGAGAAGCACACCATGGGCTCACGTCCTAAAAAAAGAAGTGGGGGGACTCACCAAGTTATGCAAAATGGGTGTGACATCACGGCGCATGACCTCACAAAAAGTAACGAAGTGACATCACAGCGCGTGACCCTGCATGTGGCAGCCAAGGAAGTGGCAACACAAACCATGACCCCACAAGAAGTGACATCAGATCGTAAGACCTCACATACGTTTAGCAGGTCTATCATGAGTACATTTGAGCGTATTACAATATATAACAAATTAGGTTTGTGCATTGGGGTTGTGCCAAAATATTGACACAACCCAACGCAAAATCTTGGCCTCAACTTATACATGTCTTTTTTAACCCTGCCACAAAGAAATTGGCAACAAGGAGAAACGTAACCGTACATCTGTTCTGCTGAATTGTTTGCAAGCTCTGTATTTTAAAATATCTTAAGGGGTTAAGGCACCTGCTGCAGAGTAGTTTGTGTGTCACCAAAATCTCAGGGAATGATATTGCTGGTTAGATAACTCTGGGGGAGAAATAATCTACTGGAAAGATCTGTATTTTGCCTAGTCCTAGTTTTGAATCAAAGTAGCATAGAGGGTTAATATGTCTCCTGCAAAGCACATTATGTAACATGCAGTTGACATATCTATATTTTATGTAAATGGGTAAGTGGGTTGCTGCTTTTAATACAGAGTTCCTTTTGATACTTGCAGTTCATAAATTGTAATCCTTCTAATATAGCACAGTGAGGTATGAAGGACAAGTGGCTCCTACACCTTGTAACCCTCACTGTCTTATGTAACACATCCTTTATATTGATGAACAAACATCATTTATTGTTCATGTATAAACTGTACTTGTGATGTAAAGCGCTCTGACACCCTGCACTGGGATGAGTGGTGCTAAAGCGGTATAAAATAAATAAAACAAAATAGTGGTATTTAAATTATTTGTGTAAATACTGGGGCGACCAACACATGTGACATTCTTACAGGATATGCATGTCTCTTATAAGCATGAACTGAACACATTCATAAGCATTTCTCTCTTAAGAACATGTGAAGTGATAAGATGTGAGCCTGTATTTCCCCTAAATTGTATCTAGGTGTGAGACTCCCACAATCTCGCAGCGATTGGGTACGATGGGCATTGAAGTCTTCAGTATGTATCTTCAACACAGGCTTTTTTTCTTCCTTCTGAGTGCGAATATGGGTTCGAGGCATCCAGAGTTAAAGTCGAGGAACAGGGAGTAGGTGGTTTAGGAGGCTTGTTTTAGATGCCAGAAACAGCCAGATCCGGATAACTCTGAAAAAGGCAAGTTGCTATGAATATTTATGAATCAGTCTGCCAAGAATTACGAACCTTTCCAGTTTGAGCAGAGAATAAAGAGCCTCCTAGGCAGGATTAAGGATAGTGGGAAATCTCAAGATGGAGCTGGCATTTGAAGGAAAAGCTGCATGCAAAGTGATAATGGCGAAGTTTCCTTTTGAAATAATGTTCAGTATCCATTGTCATGGAGGGCACTATGCACTATCCAGAGTGCGTGGCTAAAAGCAGCCAATCCAGTGCACACAGAGAAAATAATATGTGGTGCTATAAGAAATTTCGCTGTCTGTTTTAAACGCTCCATATTCTGCAAATGAGGTTTTTAAGAATGCCCATTGGCATAATAAAGTATTGGAAGCCCTATTGAAATGGCAGCGTGTACCCAATAAGCAATTTGTGGAAGTGGATAATCAAGCTCTACTTTCTAAGTAGACTGAAGGATGATTCAACTATAAGATTGACCTGTGATGCCAAGCGCATGCCAACATCTAAGGTAACTTCAAGATTTTTTTTACTGATGTCAAAGGTGTAGTTATAAAACTAGCCTCGTTAGTCAAAATGAAGGTACGAGGTCTGAAACAGAATATCAGGATTTCCGTCTTTCTTGTATCTAATTTTGGGTGATTCCTTTTTATATGTTTATGGTTAGAAGACAGGGTCTGAGTGCAATAAAGTCCTAGTCTGATAATGGTATGAGTTCTATGAATACCTGTTTTGTTGAAGGCATAGTTAAAACAAGAAATGCCAAATTACTGAATCAGTTAGGGACGTGGTCTGTAGCACACATTGGACAGGTTAGGTTTGCTGGTGGATGCTTGAGTGACGTTGGAGAGTACATGGCGAAGTTCCACCAACACTTTTGTCCTAGACATACATCATTGAGGATCAGGAGGAAAGTGGGATGTTAAATGCTGTGAACTCCTCTAGGATTAGGCTCTTTATCTCAAGCACAGGTCTCTTCGGGAGAGGTTTGTTAAGAGGTTTAGATGTCTTTTGGAAAAATTCCAGTTTTCAATGAGGTGCTATAAATAATTCTTGCAGCCATTGGAACTGGGGTGAAAGAGTAGACGGCAGTGTGTCTTGAAAAGATCTCTAAATTTGGGAAGTTGAGAAATGCTGTAGAAAAAGGCGGTGGGAAAAACATTTTCAGGGTAGCTGAAGAAGCCGATACTTGAGAAAGAGCAGATTTGTATGGTACACAGCATTCATCAGGTTTGTAAGATGGGTTTCTCTTCTGTGCTTTCATGTCGAGGTGATTAGCTATAGTGTTGCATAAATGTTGGGATGATGTCACTTCGTTTGAGCAGCATGCCATGTTTTGGGATTTTGATACACATGCGACATAAGCTGCATAATGGCTATTCTTTGCCTCCCAGTTGGTAGCCCTATAAAAGCAAAGGCTTTAAGTGTAGTATTGTGTGTCAGTGGCATTCAGTCCTTTCTTCCATTTCCGATTGTGGATTTGATTGAAGCAATTTGCTGGGATTTGAGCGGTGTAAAAAAGTGAAATGGACCACAATCAAAGGTTGGGTTATTGTTTGCAGTGTGGTCGATAGGCAATCCAATATGTCTCACCAGGTATTGAAATATCAAAGAGCTGTCTGTTTTGGTTGCCGTAAAAACACAGAATGCCTCTGCAAGTTCCTTGTTGTATGGAAGAGCGACAGGATTAAAATACCATGTTGAAAAGGTGCAACTTATCTGAAGAGATTGACTTCAGCAGTTGATAGAGCACAGTGGCTGCGGGTACTCTGAATTTTTGGCCAAATCCACGTGGCCTTTACTCTTTTTTTTAATTTATTTTTTATTTTTACCAGTTTCGTCAGGATTATCTTGTATCCAGAGCTGCTGGATTGAGGCAGTATAGGGATCCATCATGAGCCTGGTGTTAGCGATGAAAAGCAGATCTGGTTGCTTGCCAGTGAGTGTGTCAAAAGTGCTAACATTTTTTGTGGGCACAGATCTGGCATTGATGCGGATATATAGGGTAAGTAGATCAGAAGTGGGGGAAGAAGATGGTGACTGACAAGGAAGAAAGAGGGAGCAAAAGGACATTTGGCAGATTAGGAGGGAGTGACCATTGACAGATGAGTGTGCAATCAGCGAGCCGCAGAAGCATGAGAATAATTCTGATGAGCATGAGAGTAGGGTAAAAATAGAGGGGAATGCACAATCAATGTTAGCAATGAGAGTATCTTAGTCAAAGATGGGGCTAGGGTGGTTGGATTAAGGGCAGGATCAGCAGTGTCAGGTGTAAAAGGAGTCGATAAGGAGGGGTTAATGGAGGAGCATAAGATGAGTGGAGAAAGTGTTGCAAAAGGGGGGTGCAATTGTGAAATGCACGATTAGGAGAGTAGGATGTGGAGAGGAAGGATAAGAGAAGTAAGAGTGTAAGAGAAAAGGATCTGATGAAGACGGAAATTAAAGGGGTGTATTGTATGGAGTGTTTATAGAAGCAGCTCCTCAAGCATCTGAGGCTTAAGTAAGGGAAGCGACTGTGAAGGCGCAAGGGCAGCATTGGTGTTATAAGTGGACTGAGGCAAGCGGCTGGAAATCAGGATGCCTGGGAATTGAAGAAGGCTGAGTGAAGGAGGAATGAGTTCTAGGGTGCCGGAGGTCTCCGCTTGGAGACGTGATTTACAGGAATGGGCACTGGTGGGCAAACGGCACATTATACGCACCTGTAGGCATGAGTGTGCAGCTGACCACCTGGCGACGTGAGGGGAAATGATCCTGAAACTAGCAGAGCCCCCCAACTCCTAACTCAGAGTTAAGGGCATAACTGGGCAACATATTAGGGCAATTGTGGAATAGATACTAGAATATCTAGGCTGGACGGGGTTGGAGGGGGGAGTAATGAACAATGGGAAAATGGAACTTGTATTGCTTGTGACTTGATTGCACGAAAGACACCGTTATGTTTGGTTATGTGTTTTCTTTGGAAAGCAACTAAATAAACATATTTAAAAAAAGGAGATATTAGTGCTAGCAGCCAGAAGAAGGCTACAGTTTGTAGATCGCAGACCAAACTAAAAATACAGGAGAGTTGGAAAGCAGAGGGTATTGTGAGGCAGTAGTAGGAGGAAAGGTAGCAGTAGAGTTTAAGAGAAAATGATATCATCAGGAACGTAGTCCCTGGGGAATGGAACCTCTGGTGTTTGGACAGGGATTGATGATCAGGACTCTGGCTGCAGAAAGGTTTATCCGGTGCAGTCGGACTGGGAGGCAGATGAGTAGAACACGCAGGAGATTTCTTGATGCCCTAATTTGAGGATTTACTCGGACAGCCACTTGCAAGGTAATCTGAGGGTAGTAAGTGGGGAAAAATAATGGTATTTAGACTGCTGAAGAGCCTCGGGGTTCTTGTGCTTGAGTTGGGCCCAGAATCGTACAGGGATTACTTGGAGTGGTTGACGCCTGGTGCAGATCAAGACCCAGATGCAGAATACTGAGCAGGCGGAGGCAATTGGACCACTGACCAGCCAAAGGGGCCGCCCAGATGCAAAATACAAACTGTCTGATGATACGCAGACTAGAAACTCCAAAAGGACCAACCAATAGGGTACATAACCTCAAATTTAGGATACATACTGCCCTGGCTACTCACCTTAGATGTAGGATATAAATGGTTGAGGGCTGTGAGGCTATTAACCCCCATATAAGGACTATTATGTGGCTGTAAGGGAGTTGTGTACATGTAAGGAAAACTGCACATACAAATTGGTGCAGAATAAAAGTAACACACACTGACCAACTTGTGTGACTGGTGAAGGTGTAGTGCGAAGGGGCAGCTTTTCTAGGCCAAGGCCTGCCTAGGGCCAAACTAGGAGGGGAGTAAGGGAAGTTGCCATTTTCTTCACATGACCTCAACATAATAATCCTTATAAGGGAGCCAAGTAAATGTGACTGGACCATACATTCAAGATTCTTGCCAACATTTGGTGCCAATTTGGCAAGTAGGGCTGACAGTTTTTGGATGAGAAAGCAACAGTGTATATCTTGTATAATATTAGTTACAAGTGCTTGTTCAGAAGCATGAATGAATGTGATAACAGCCTATCAATTAGAAATCGCTATATGCAGAATATGCTGAAGGAATTCCGAAATTCCAGACCCACTTAAAATCAAGTTACTGATGTCCCACATTCTTTTCCTTGTTAGACAAAACTACAAGTGCTACCTTCAACAGATCTAAAATTTTACATTGGTTTGAGGCAGACTACATTTACTGTGTACTCCGTCTGAGGCTGCGGGAATAACTGTGTACTTCGTCTGAGGCTGTCTACTCTAGCGCCAGGAAACCAACCGGTGGCAGCGCGCTCAATAAATACTTTTTAACATTAACAGGAATATTTTGCTCTGTCCACCCTATAGCAGTATCTACCCGTTATTAAATAGTCAACTGTCTTTTGGAAGGATCACCCCAAATGATTGACTTCCTGGATCACTCGTAATGTCTAGGAGAGTTTCTTCCATGGATCTGGTGTGTTACTAGCCTTCAACTTGCTGTGGACAATGCAGATATTTAGGCCAAGATTATCTGGCATATAAATTCATGGCTCATAGTCTGTTTTATTTGAACCCTTCTCATGAAGGCTACTGCAGATGTGGTGATGTTGTAATTGACTTTAAGCATGTTGTCTGCTCTCAATGTCGTTCTTGCCATCAAACTATGGTTTATGACTGTCCCTCGTCCAGGTCCGACTCGGATAGAGGTATTAGTACAGCCTTGCATTATTCAAAACGTTTCTTTTGATGTCACCTTTTGCAGAATGGTCAAGCAAAATCAATCAAAAGTAAGGTTTTTTGTTTAGATCGTATTTCCTATAACTGTACCTCGGCACATACATTTCATTTAGTGTAGGTAGAAACCACAGAAATATTTTTGGGGGGATTTGTTTTGCTGTTGCAAATGTATAACAGAACCGTTTGGAAAGGAGCTGCGAGTAGCCATTCGGTAACATCCAATCGCTGACGTTTGTTGCAAGGGGAAGTTATTGCCCATTCAGCCGATGAGTGACCACGACTGACATTCCTCAGCAGGACTCGTGGCCTGTGTCGACCTCAACTGAGGGCAAGTCCAAAGAGTTCACTTTTCAGGAGTTTCCTAAACTTCTGGTTCCGCTCTTAAACTGGGGTTAACTAGTACCAGATTAACGACCATTGCGCAGGCCCCCATTATGACATGTTAGAATTCGTAAAGCAGTGCTATACAGCATGTTGGTGCAACATAGCAAGAACCAGTGACATTTATATAATCTGGACCGCAGTATATGTTATCTATATAGACCTCAAATGCTATGTAAAGGAGCGTACATTGTGCTAGCATATTACACCTGACAACATGTATTTGCCATCAAGGCTGTTATCCTTTACCTGACCCCTTAAACTGTGAACAGGTTGTGTTTGTAATGTAAAGATAGAGAGGAACCCCTTGAAGCGAACAAGGGAATTGGGGTGTTAGACCTAAGTCAAAGACAAATTGATTCCCTTGGGTTGTGTACAAGAAAAGCTAGAAAATTAGCTATAACAAAGTGAAATTATGCTCCTCAAGTTAAAAATGTAAACAACATTAAGAGTACGTAACAGTTTATTGAAACATTAAAATAGCATACAGTACATTTCTAATTTCATATTATTTTAGAAATGTACTGTATGCTATTTTAATGTTTCAATAAACTGTTACGTACTCTTAATGTTGTTTACATTTTTAACTTGAGGAGCATAATTTCACTTTGTTACAGGTTGTGTTTGTAACCAGTCCGTTGGTCTCACTGTCACTTGCCTTTAAAACCTACATTGACAGGATACAGGAGGGGAGGGGTGATGAAATGATGGCGCGCGGAACAGACCTCCTTATTTGAGTTGACATACATGTGGGCGAGGCCGCTGTCAGACTCCAGTTGGCGCGTTGATTGTATATTTTGACTGCCACGAGTTCTCTTTGGAAAAAAATGTGTCAAAAGGACTGTAGCACGAACGCAGTGGGGCGGGGCAGGCGCTGGCTCTCTCCTTATCGTGTTTATTCTTCATTCCTGTACGAAGCCTGCGTGCATGAACCTGGCACCCAGACGTGCGCTTTCACCCCATGACCTGACGTGACAGCGTACGATTAGATAAGCGACCTTGGTGAAGGGCTGCAGCAGACGCCCGGTGGTGATGTGGAAACAGCTTTTCACACGGCCTCCGGTGTAGGAAGCTGAAGGCAGCGCTAAAGTGTATATTCCTGTCGGGTCCAAACCACTCTAAATAAGCTACACTGCGCATGATTTTTTTTTGTAAAAATGCGACCAGTGAAAATTGGAAGGCCTTCAGGTGGTTTTCGTGTACGAAAGGGAGACCAAGTATTGTTGGTCTGGTTGTGCAGTACATACCCAGATGTGGCATGTATGTATGCACTATTTGTATAGCGTGAACCTTGCCGGAGGCAGCAGGGTGCTGCACAGGGCCAGAGGGAAGCATAGACTCAGTTAGTGATAGAGGTAGCTCGTGTCCGGAAGCAGAAGTGTGCTCTACTGCATTGTGACGTAGCGTTTTTTTTTAGAAGGGTGCGTATTTTAACTCTTTACCAAATTGGAGCAGTAATGGGCGCTCCTGCTGTATACAGGGATGTTCCAGATCCTGGAAGCATAGATGGAAAGGACCCACTACCTTGTTGCGTCTTTTTCATTACTCTTTTTAGTCTGCAGTCTGATGGTGTCCTGGGTGCAGGTGTGCTGAGAAGCACCAAAGAAGGTGAACTACACTGTAAGACGAGCAGGGGTGCTGATCATGAAAGCTTTTCAAACGATGCATCTGGTTTTGAAGATGGTGCTGGCTGGCAAGGGAAGCCAATAGACCTCCATCAAGCCTGGGCAGTATTATGTATTCCTTCAGGCCTGGGATGAGACGTGCTGCGGCTTGGCAGAGTAGACGAGAGGATTATATCACCCAGCTCACCCGTTTCCAAGACAAGGCCATGGTAGCTGTAGTGGAGTTGAGAGAGAACTATGCCTGCTAGCTTTTTGAAACATACAGATATACTTGAATACTACATTTAGGTGCAAAAATTCGCCTAAACAGTTGGTGCTATCTTTTTGCTGACATTTTGTACCTCAAATGCAGTTTGATGCAAGGAATGAGGAATAATACATACAAATGAGTTTTGCACTTGTTTTGCTCGCTTTCTTACTGATTTTTGCCAGTTTTGCATTAACTCAGAGCAGGTAGGTTTAAAGATATACTAGCAACATGGCTTCCCCTTGGTGTATGACAGTTCTGCACTGCTACAGAACTCAACGAGTTCTGTGGCGATCTGTCGGAGCGAGACTAATACTTTTTCACTTTTGTTTAAATATATATGGGGAACAGGCCTGATAAATCTGTTGAGGTAACCTTTCCAGTAATTTGCCTGCTTGGAACGGAATACATGAAAAACACATGCCACCTTTTCATTGATACAAGAGTCTGAGGTAGGCCAACAAACCATGGCCTATAGCGGGGTTCTCCAAAGTCTGTCTTGGAGGGTGGATCCGTGCCAGATATTCAAGATAACTACATTTATTTAAATGGGGATATGTTAAAAATCTAGCATGGATACGGCCCGCCGGGACCGTCTTTGGAGAACTCTGGAATACAGTGTGCCTGGCAGAGTAATCATTTATGGGAGGACTTACACCATCAGCATTTTGAAGAATAGATGTACTGCTGTGAAATGTAACCTGCCGAAGTCGGTGACTGCCCGCAATGGAGGAAAAGTCCATGTGCCCAAAAAAAACTACAAGTGCAAATTCCTATATTAATCCGTAAAGTGGATTTGCACGTGAAGGTATCTGCATTGGTATTGCATAAGGTGTCAACTAGTTGTCCAAATACCTTTGTAAATCGGGACTTTAAAAAGTCATCATCTCTATGAAATGCATTAGTTCACAAAATGATTTTCTGCGAGTAGCTTATAGCGATCTTGTAGTCAATAAAATGTCATATTTCAATCTCTACAAAAAAGTGACCGTGCATGAAGTTAAAACAATTTTGTAGTATCAGAACTATCTATTACACATATTAATTTATATTGAGGTTTCTTACCACTTTATTGTAATGTAAGATTTGCCTCGTCCTAAATGGTATTTAGTTTATATGCTAGGGTCCAATTCACAAACTGCATTTTTGTGGTGTGTAGAGCAGTATTATAGTAGCACTACTCGTGTACTACAAAATGTAATTCACAAACCTAGGGTGGAGATCTCTGCCTCTCCTATCTTTTCTCTGCATAAACCTCTGCCTCAGTGTTGATCTTCCCACACTTAAGTGTACTACCTTGTAGTAAATGTGGGAGAGATCTGGGGAGTGGTGGGAAAATGTGGTTTAATTACTGAAAAATTAGTGGGACTAAGGGACATTTAAGGAGGTGATTTGGACTAGCATGCCCCTTCCCCAAACAAACACCTCCAAAAAAGTAAGACAATTACAATTCACAAAGAAAAATTCTGAAGTTACTACTGTTGTAAAAGCCATGTCGAAGTGGGTCGGATCTGTGGGGCACAACGTGCCCATACTTTTTTTAAGTTAACAAAAACAGTTCCCCTACTTTTTTCTAGAATACTAACATCTCGGTGCGGTTAATTCAAATTGTTGAGCTGTCTTAGCTGAAATGGAAGGGAGGGCATCTCCTGTGCTGTTAAGCATTGGGAGGACAAACAGCAATTTGTTTAAATTTAATATTTATAAATAAAATTATTATATTACATTTTTATACTTGAAACACTTTTAATTTGAGTTAATGTGCTGTAGCTCTTTATGTAGTTCTATGTTAATAATAAATATTTTAAACAGTAAAAAAAAGATTAAACTTTATTACATTTCCACATACTTAACCACATGGAGGTCTCCACACCAGTGGCAGAGAACTCCACCAACAGGTGAGAAGTTTCTATCAATAACACTTGTAAATTCTGTTGTAGGAGGCTTCACTGCAATAATGAATATCATAAGGATGGAGAGTTACTCTTGCATGTTGTAGTAGATCTACGTGGGAGTGAAAATATACACATTTATACCTTACTGAATTGGACCCTTAGTTTTGATAATTCTAATAACTGCCCATTTTTAGTATATTAATCATACAACTTTTTAACTGTTCTGCGCCTTTCTTAGTCACATCCATCTTTCACGTCTGAGTCCAATTATCAGATTTCTAGTGTTCATCAACTTTAATCTTTAACTTTATCCAAATGCGCTTTTAAGTTGCTTACATATTTTCAGGCCTACTTTTCCATAGAACTGTGCCACCAACATCTAGCTCAGTACTTGATCTAGAGCCAGCTGAGTTGGTACCAAATTCCAGCACCAGACCTATTTCTCGAACAAAACGTAGAGACCACAGCGTAGCACTTCTGATGGTTATTGGAGGCTTCATGGGTGGAACTGGAAATGTTTTCTTCCTCTTAGAGCTAGAACTCTCGCTGCATCAAATCTACAGCTGCTCTAATAATTATCTGGACATTTGGAGTTCTTGGATTGTCTTGACTTTTGGAAGCCATTGGGAAGCAGAATGCATCACCCTAGTCTTCAGGATAAGTAAGGGAACCTGCACTCTTGTGGCTGAGGCAATTCTCTATCGAGTTGGCAAGGAGGATGCAAGATATTATTTAAGGTAGTTCACAGCTAAGGATTTTACAGTGAAATCCCTAGTACTACTTTTTGAGATTCTGAACTCCTGAAATGACCAGTGAGTCTTGCACCTTGAAATGGATCTTCCCAGTTTCACGATAGAGTTAAGTAAGGTAGAAAACTCTGATCCTGCTCCTGACTGGCTCCCAGCAAATGTTTACTGGATAAATGTCCTAATGGTGCCTGCCATTCCTGTTCACCAGGGCTCAGGTACCCTACATCTCCGATTTGAGAGACTTCTCTGTGAGCAAGAATGTTTTACCATCACCACGGTAAGGTCAGTTTCACTGCTTATATGAAGAAGGGGACAGTCTGTGCGCTGAAGCTCCAGGTAAACCGATAACGTTCTTAAAAGTTTCCAGTCTATACCTAGCATTGTGTGTAGTGTGCCTACAGGGTTTATTAGAACTTTCCATAGATTTATTATAATAGTGAATTATACAAAAGCAAATTTAGTACTGGCGGGCTCTAAACATGGTACATTTTTGACACAGCTTCAAACATGCACAGTCGACATGCTGCATTTCTTATTATCACTGTAAGCTGGCCGGCTATAGGGTGGTGTGTTCTTGCTTCTACGGTGCAGATTTACAGTGTTTCATAGTATGTCATCTACACCTCACATTTACAATTCTTGCCTAGAACATGAGCTGGAATGCAGCAGATAGATGGTTCTACCAAAGAAATATAAATTCCTGCATGGGATACTTGCATTACCCTCACCCCGTGGTAATATCTGCGAGTGCATGTCAGTCCATTGCTGTTATGCTGACTCTGACTTTACACGCGGAGGTCAATGAAGTAGATATCAGTCTTACTACCTGTAGGTGGTAATTCTATTGTATGGTACCACGAAGAGCATACGTCAAGGTTGTAACTACTTTGAAGGTGCAACCAATTATGAAGCCCCAGAAGGAAACAACCAAATAAACTAGACTGCAGAATTTTACGTAGTACAAGAGAAGAGTACTAACAGTGGATCATCAGGTAGAGCAGATCCCCTGTCCTCTGCTGGGGGATATTTTGGCTCTCACATTTCTCTCCATTTAATGTCTGGACTGCTTCCCTTCTGCTTCTTTCTGGAAGTTTGGCGGTGCATCTTTGCCTATACTACTTCTATGTTCTAAGAATGTAAATGTAAATGTAAATGTATAGGCATTTATATAGCGCACTACTTACCCGGAGGGTCCCAAGGCGCTTCGACCGCTGCGAAACCCTTCCTGGCTTCCCTGAGAGATGGTCCCTTAATGGGTATCTCCAGGGTGAGACCAGGCATCCCCGGCGGTCTGGTGGGGCCGTTAGTGAAGATGAGGCAAGCTAATTCCCAGAGTTGCCGAGTGTGAACGCTGATCAGAGTGGGCACCGAGGCAAGAGAATTATCAAGTCCGCTGACCCTGGTCCAGAAACCTGCCGCGCCGGGAATCGAACCCTGGTCCCGGGCCGTCCTCTGCTCTCGGGTCTGCCGCCTCTAACCAGTGAGCCACACTACTGTGATACACACATGCCCAAGCTCCAAGAACATGTATAAGGTTGCTTATGCTTCCAATGAGTGGGTGTGTTGCCTTGCTATTCAGGCTGACTGTAATGGAGCAGGACTATAGCTGTTTTGTAAGGGTTGCTTCCCTTATGGAGTAGCACGTTGGGGGTGGAGGTTAACTAAAATGCAGTCTGAGCGATTGTCAGTGGCTAAGACTTTAACCATCTTTGGACAAATCACTTTTTGTTGTTTTTATGGTCATTGTGTTTGTCAATAATTGGACATCCAATAGTGAACACAAACTAGAAGATCTGCCAACCCTCCGCCGTGCTGCAGCCTTCCCGCCATAATCCCAGTTAGTCTAAGGTATTTCTGGTCCTATATCAACCTCAGTCAGTTCATGGGAGCATCTTTAAAGCCCCTCAACTCTACTCATCCCAAGCAGCTAATTGTGCAGATCCACCAGTTCTTGTTTGCCTGATTTTAATATTGCTCGCCATTTGTCAGATGTATTTTTCAATCTTGGTGCTGAAATTGAACTTGCCCTGCAGTCTTTTGATCGTTGATGTTGGAAGCATTTCTGTTTTATTAGGGTATTTGTGTATTATTGGGCTGTATAGTTGGTGCCTGAAATCCTGCATGAGTTATCAGTTCTCTTGGATATTCACTGCGTTGTAGATCGATCATGTGAACAAAAGAAAGTTAACCCATCTTTGATGTTCTGTTTGCTTCTACAGAGTTTGGTCTAATCGCCAAAACCTTCATTGCTCAAGGGCAGCTTGTTCCTGATGACGTCATTACGCGGCTGATCCTGCACGAGCTCAAAGACCTGGACAAGCACCCCTGGTTACTGGATGGTAAGTGGAATTGTGTCCTCTTGAGGAATGGATCTGTGAGACCTAATGGAACACATTCTACAGGCGAAACTTGAGCCGCATTTTAACACTTAAGGGCATCTTATTATTTTTATTTTTTCTTAAACTTTGAGTTTTCCCATTGGTCACAGGGAGGGGCCACACCCAGAGCAACTATTGGGTCTGAAATGGGTGTAGCATTATAGAGTGTGAAACATTTCAACTTAATGCTCACTGATGGTATGTCGTAAGAGTGAAACAATGTCAATTAAAAGTTCAAGATTGAACTATGCTGGTGATATGAGTTCCATATCGAACTTAAAGATCAATTTTTAATGGATCAAACTGAGGATATTCTGCTCCAGGTCCACATATTTGTCCTAGTTACAATGAGGAGTCTCAGCCATTCCACCTCATATATTCCTGGAACAGAGCCTGCACCTCTCAGCCCCTCTCTGTCTGGCTCTGGATTGTATTTGTATTCTGGTGTTGCCCTAGTCAAGGTGCATCACCCCTCGAGTTGCTGTAGAGGGCTTAGAACTTGTCTCAGAGACCTAGCCCAAAAGTGTATGGCTAGACTGCCATAGGAGGGCTGATGGTGGGGTGTAGGGGTCATTAGTCTATTACTAAGATAACTGATGGATGCAGGAGAAGGGGAAAATAGGAATCAAAGACAAACATAGGTGCCAGTAAAGCAGGACACTCTGTTGATTATTCAGAAGAAAACTGCGTGCAAGTCTCCATGCTTCACATGCCTGATCCGGATCCATTTCGTATTGTCTCTCCGCTCAATATATTTCACAAGGTTTGCGGAATTTGCCTCTGTGTGACGCTACTGTCTTACTTTCTTTTTCTTGAAGTTTATATAGCGCAAACTTGACACAAAATCAGATATCAGCGCTTTACATGAGCACCGGTTGCGTTACATGAGGACACATTCATTTTTGTTAGGCACCGCCAGATTAAGTAATTTCCCTAGAATCATAGGATGTTGAGCGACGGTGCCGAGACTCGAACCCAGTTCCCCAGATTTGAAGTCCACCACCTTAATCGTTGGGCTACATCCTCTCCCCATTTCTGCAGTTTGGGTAGTATTTTCAAAATTATTCGAGAATTGAATTGAACTGAATGATGTTACTGTTTAACATCAGTTCAGCAACATTTAAAGAAGATCTAACTTCCATCTCTGAGTGGATGGTTGACAAATATTTGCAGTTGAACTCTACCAAATCCGAAATACTCCTGGTAGGAAGGGATTCTCATCTTTGGGGGAACCAGTGGTGGCCTCCTGCTCTTAGTGTACCCCCCTGCCCAAACATGTGGTTAAGAACTTGGGAGTACGGGTGGACATAGATCTCTGCTTTGAGACTCATGCCAGATCAGTGGCAGTCACTCGTCTCGGACTGTTACGCGGCCTAAAGCCAATCCTAGGTCTCCTCGACTCTCAAACCCGGCAGTTAATCATCCAGTCTACCATCATGGCTAGATTGGCTTATTGTAATGTGCTACTTTTGGGATTCAACATATCGGTGATCAAAAGGCTTCAACGCGCCCAGAACGATGCTGCCCGCGCTCTGTTTGCCCTTCCTAAACACTGCCATGTTTCCAATCTCCTCTGTCGGTTACACTGGCTACCCATGGAACAGAGAATACACTTCAGAACCCTTTTTGTACCATCTTCAAGATCTTTTCAGGCATATGCTTGGGGATCTTGAGCAATATGTGCTTCCCTTAGGTACCCTCCCTCGCCTAGCGCTCAGCATATCTGCATCTGGCCAGAGTACTGCGGATACGGAGGGCCAGAGCGGGTGGCCATTCGTTCAAGGCATTGGACCCCTCTCTCTGGAACTCCCTGCCTCTTTCTATTCGCAGCACCCATGATCAGTGGACTTTTAGAAGGATGGTGAAAAACCTGGCTTTTCTCCAATCACTAAATTTCTCTTTGACTCCTCTTTGACAGTCTGCGCTGTGACGCCCGGTTGCTGGGGCAGCCAAGCGCTTTACAAATATTATAACATAACATAACTATAATGTTCCACATGTTTCTGCGTGGATGAGCAGGAAACCCAACAAGATGTTACATTGGTATTACATCAAAACTAGGCCTTGGCCTCTAAAATACCCCCATTATATGCAGGCTGATGTCATAGTGTGAAGGGCGATGCAGTGAGTTTACATCACCTACACTCCGTGTGCACCAGGGTGTATGAGAAAATGGATCTTTTACCTAGAATAAGCGGAAAAGCCTTGTTTATAAGGCATAGACTCAAAAGCAGTGGAGGGACGAGAAAGGATGCCAGAGCAATAAAGGAACTGGTGTATGATCAAAAAGCAATGGAAGAGCGGAAAGGCAGAGGAGAGTAATGAAGGAAGTAGGGAGAAATCATTATGTACCCTATAAAGTTGGGCAAAAATATAAAATTAAACAGGCACACAAGTGAGCGAGACAACACAAAAGTTCTGACTATAAGCAGTGGAAGGATGCAACTCATCCAGTCAAAAAGACTATAAAACAGCTGTGCTTCAGTCAAGGAACAAACAGGAGTGGATGGACAGCCACTGAAAATGAAACAAGGTTATGCGAATGACCAGAAAGCTGACCAACGATAATTGGCTAACCTGCAGCCCACTCTAATTCTCTCCTTATGTTACGAGTTGGGTGGGAAAGGTTGGTGTATTTACCACGCATACCATTACCCCTAGCTGAGCTATTTTCCAGGTCTGGTAAACATTTCCTATTCCAAATTTCCCATACGAAAATGTGACATAACATGTAGTATTGTTTTTAACACACCAAATTACATGTTTTTCCATTTTCTAGGCTTTTCCCCCATTACATTTGAGCAGGTTTGATCTGCTGGAATTTATTGTGGAAAATTATCCACAATAATTATCACAAAGCATGTAATTCCAAACCCCTGAAGTTGTTGTGAGGACGAATTTACTGGTATTGTGTGAAATAGGTCTTGGACAACACACAGCTAAAGCTGTCTGTGGACAATGAGTATCACAACAGGAGCCACCACACTTAACAATACAGCAACGTTTGGGCAGCAGTGGAACTGCTGTATAGCATTGCAATCTGAGAGGAAATGCAGATCCAAACTTCTGGCCTTGGGGTGCCCTGGAAATTTTGGATGTTTGTGGTAAAGCAGGATATTCCAACATTTGTGATTGGGTTTGGGAAACTGTTTGCACTTGTCGTGCCTCTGCGGTTGAAAGTATCCCAGGTACGGTGTGAGCCTGCTTCATTGAAGGACACGTGTGCTGTGACTCAAGGGCGGTGTTATGGCCTCTGTGTTTGCGTCTCTCATAAATTGGCAGCGCTCTGTTTGACAGCCTGCTGGAAGGAGATAAGTGTATTAGCACAGAGTTAATGAGCCCAGTGTTACTGAGCAAGGACGTTTAACTGAAACAAGCAATCCAGATGTCAGAAGGACACTTTATTGGGCTGCTTAGCCATACTGCCAGAGGTAAGTACATGTGTGCTCAGGATCCTCCAACACGGAGTGGTTTCCATTTAATAAACGCAGTTGTTTTACGGCAGCTGATGGCTGATTGTAGGTAGCTGTTCACTAAGCTACTTTATTGCAGATGCAGTGCGAAAAGCTTAAAATCTATATACATATTTTAGACTTTGCCTTGAGACTGCTATAGCTGTCTCACCAGACTCGTGTATTAAAAAATATATATATAAATGCAAAAAAATACATAAATGATCTATATTTAATGTGTGTATTATATATATATGTTCACACCATTTAGTTATGATTTAGATGTTTCCACTAAAAAGGCATTTTTTAATTTTTCTATTAACTTTTGCACTGTGAAGGGATTTTGGATTTGCACGAAACTTTGCTGTCTACTTAGTTAGTCAGCAGAGCATTGGCATGCCAAGTTTCGTGAAGATTCATCAAATGAATAAAAAGTTAAGTGGTGGAGGGTTAAGGTTGAATGAAAAAAACAAATGATTTCCCATAGAGCTGAGTGCATTTCCACCAAACTTAGAGTGAAAATAGAACTTTACTCAGAAGGCACCACGTTTTAGGTCAAGCCTGGGCAGCGCATGCCCTGCTCTGCGGCATGCTATATTCGAGTATGGAATAGAAGCCCCACCCACTCATATTTTCAATGTCCTTCGTAAATCCTGGCTTCTTATTCGTTAATAGGCATTGTCATTTACAATGCTAATAGCTTAAACTCTCGCAAATGACAGGCCTATTGCATTGTAAATGCTTGTTTGGTTTGGTTTAAATCCGTTCAATAGTTTTTGAGATGTGTTTACAAAAAAAGGTCCAGAGCATCTTTGAAAGGGTAACTCTTTCATATATCTCTGCCGTTCTAACTTGTGCGACGTGACTTGCAAATCCTGTTGAACAATTTTTATTTTTTTTCCAAAAATGTTAGGCTAGATTATGGCAGATTCCCCCTCCCCCCCCCCCGCCCCGCCCCCCCCCCCACTATCTATAAAATTTAAAAGTTTCATGCTGTTGAAAAAAGAAATCCACATATGTTGGGGGCAACCACTAAGGTGGTCGAACTCACAGAAGGGTCAGTTGTACCCCGCTGCATGAAAAAAAATAAAACCACTCTAGAGGAAATCCGCTGCAAGTTGGATGCAGGACCTGGTCAAGCTGTGTAGAACACAGCCGAAGGCTGTGCGCAGTAAGGTTTGGCAGCCCATGAAGGCTGTGCAAAGGAGAAGTTGGAAATTAAATACATCATACAACAAAGAACTCATGGCTTTCGCCATGCACAAAACACCAATTTGCCAATGGCACAGGTACGCAAAAACAGTTAAAGGCAGAACATGGCGGACACTGAGTTATGATGTGTGTTGTGTGCTTTCATAACTATAACTCATACATTTCAGTGGTTTTATGCGTTTTGACCAGAACTGTAACTCTATTTTTAACTGTTTTTTCAGTGAATTTCAGAATTTTTAATGTAATATTTATTCACTGAAAAAAATAAAGCTTAAAGTGACGTTATAGTTAGATGTGGAAATAAGATAAAAACTAACAATTAAAAAACGAACACTGAAATTCACAAGTTAAAGTATACTGAGATAACAATAACCTGCTTCTCTGACATGCACAGCTTATGACTTCACTGATGATATGACTGATTACATTTTCCAGTCATTGTAAGAGCATTCTATAATGTTTGTAGACTTGAAGTAATTCAATAAGCTACGCTTGTGGCCAAGTTTTAACACCAATGATATGATAAAGGACATAACGTTCAATCCTATTCTGGACACATTTGTTTTTTTCTCATTTCAGCATCTAACTGTAACGTCACTTTAACCATTTGTTTTTTCAGTGAAATTCAGTTTTTTTTTATCCTATTCAAACTTGAGCTTATGTTCAACTCCCTGGGGCGATCTGGTGCCAATGCCCAAGATGCACAAGCCTTTTGGCCGTGTAAAGCAGTTTTTTTTTAACAGAGTTTTATATAGAGCAAACTTGACCCGAAACTGGTATCAGAGCACTTTACATAGCAGCGGTTGGATTATATGAGGACACATTCATTTTTTGTTAGGCACGGGGAGATTAAATGATTTGCCCAGAATCACAGGATGTTCAGCGTCATTGCCGAGACTCAAACCCAGTTCCCCAGATTCGAAGTCGACCGCCCTAGCCGTTAGGCCAACTCCTCTCCCAGTGAGTTAGCCGCTGAGCCTGGCCTCTATTTTTTTTTTTTAAGTGAAGCAACCAGTGTACATTAAATAAAAAGTTGCCCATATGAGGAGCCAACGCTCCCTCTGAAATCCACCGAGATCACTACCAAAGGGGAAGCTGTCCCTAGGGACAGCTTCCCCATTACATATCCGTTACCTCCACTGTCAGGGGTTGGTAACTGAATAAAGGTTTGCGATGGCAATTGAGGTCACAAAAAATGAAAACATACTTTGCAATTCATAAAGATGCCCATTTTACACGTCTTCCTAGTTGCGATATTAAAAGTGACATAAAAACCTCTTTTATGAGTCAGAAAGACTTTCCCACCTGTACAGGGCTTGTGTACATAGTAAAAATCACTTTTATGGTCACAAAGCGTGCGATTTTATGATTGCATGGTTTGTGACTGCAAAAGAGCCTTGTACTTCTGACTCATTAGGGCCTGCATGAAATAATGGAAACCTATCACCTGCTTTCTCTGTAGTCCCACAACATTTTATAAATTTGAACCATCCAATCTATTGGACACCAATAAAAATAGGTGGCACAGGACAACGCACTGAGGCCTTCATTACAAATTACGGTATTTAAGCTAGCGTGGTAACTCTGGGTGATGTATCCCAAGTTGTAATTGGAAGGTGTGTCTGGGTCTGAAATGATCACGTCCAAAAACGCCAGACCTGCGTTCTCTCTGAGATGTGTTCTTGATCAATTAATTGGTGCTGAAATAATTTTCACAGTGGGGTTGCTGCCATTGATGTTACATACTGAAGACATAGAGACTGTGAAAAATCCAAGCATCACGTAAAGAACAAGGGTAGCAAATTAGCCATGCCCATTCAGCAGGAGAATGGTAAGGATGTGGTATGTAGCCAGTGGTGCTTTTTAGAGCACGCTGTTGCCAATATATTACTACCACATGGTGTGGTAGCAGAAAGTAATTTACAGACAGCACATTGTCCATTGAAATGGCTACTAAATTTGCACAGACATTTTACGGACGAAACTATACAGGACACACACAAATGATTACATGTGGAGTGTCAGCAAATATTTTTCATTTGCACACCCTCAAATAAAGTGCCTTGATTTGTTTTAATCGTATTGAAACCTTTGTTTCCATCACACTTCAGAATTACAAAAAAATGTGCTTTGTTTGTGTTTTCTCATCAGCTGATGAAGTTTGTAATAATTGTAGAGTTCATCTGCGGACATTTACAGTTTTTGTTGTGTGTTACGGAAAAACTAGATATGCTACAGCGTTACTTTTCTCACTCTCTATACAACAGCAGGATTGTCCATTAGTTTACATTACAAAATCATCTCACATTGTAGTCCGAAAAAGAAAAGTAAACTCCATTCTGCGTGTTAAAAGAATAAGCAGCAGTTTGTCAGAAGACACAGCCTAACATTGGACCTCTGTCTTTGAAGGCAAGGCACATATGACAAGATTAAATCAAAGTGTGAATGCATCTTTATTGCTTATTTGCCTTCTGAACTACAGCATGGTTATTCTGGGAGTGCTGCAGCACCCCATCTTCCAGCGCCTGTGCCTTGAACACCCTCTAATTCCCAGTTTTCATGTTGCGCAGAGAGAGGTTCAGAGCACGCATGAAAAAAACAGAAAACACAGGCGACATTTACATGCCTTCAGGGAGATATTGACAGTTAAAGTGACTAAGTACATGTCTGCAGGGCCCGCAGTAAGAAGGGGCCAGTAGTGCCGTGCTGGTTTAGGGCTAAGCCCCTGCTGGGTTAGCTCTACCCCATTGTCTGTGATGACATCCATCCTCATTAGTGTCACAAAAGATCTAGCTGTACCGAGGTTTCTGCCTGTTACGTGACAGCTTTGGTGCTGCTGCTCCTGCCTGCCCTGGGCCTCCTAAATAAACAAATGCTGGCCATTCAAAGACCGTGCCACACCCATCAGTTTCACCGTGTGGGTGGAGGCTGTACAAAGGTTATCTCGCCTGAGCCTCTAAAAACATGCCCATCTGCTTGTCTCCTCATCTACTTGTCCCACCACCTGACATTTCTCAGCCCAAAGCAAGAGCCCAAAGACATTTCAGGTGTTTCTCCTTCGCATTCTGGCAATTGTAGCCTTGTTTATACCTTTATGAACATCAGGGTTTTCACCTGCTAAGTGACAGAGCTCATAAACATACAGGTCAGATTTGTCTTTTTTAATTCAGGAAAATAAAGAGCAGCAGGAGATTTCCACAGCAGTTGAAATTTCACGTGCACATTTTTAGATGCATGCAATGTAGTGCTGATGTACTGTTCATTATCCAACCCCATGCTTGTATAACCTGGGTTAATTTCAAGAGATTAAATGAATTAGAAGACCTAAAGAAAAGTAAATCACAAATCTTTTGTGACCTTTATTAGTCAGTCCTAGAGCTCTTCTCTACCCACACATTCATATGCAATTCTGTATGGCCGGCCCACGCACCCTTCTCGCACTGATGGTGATAGCACAGATTCGGGAAGTCGCTTACGTACTTACAGATCTGAAATAGAGGCAGTGATCTGGTTGCAATGCCCAGCATCAACTACTCTGTGGGTCCCAGGTAGACCACTATCTCGTGCCTGCAGGGGCCCATCAGAGTCACTCATAAATCTGGTTAGCCAGTAAGTGCCATCTAAGGTCCAACAGAATGGGGCAGCGCACTCAGATGCCCCCTTGCAGGCAGGCTTGAGTCATTCAACACAGACCTACTACCACTAACATCTACCAGTGCCAGGGTGAACCACTCATCAAGTTAGCCTGTCACACCACATTGCAAGATCCCACTTCACCACCTACTCCTGTGGATCAGGATACACACTGTTGAGTCACTCCCAGGGAAAGACAGCATGTAGAATAGCAGACAAGCAGCAAGCGCCAAAATGTAATTCTTTATTTATTTGTTTTTTTAATAGTGAAAACCTACATCCTGCTCCTCTAGCGTCAACAGTTTTCAGGTATGACAGCTCGCATTGCACGATATCTACATAATGGTTGTTCCTTGTGCCAGGGAAAGAGTGCCCCACATACATTGCAAGACACTGAGAAAAACAAATTAGGGGGACCATTGCTTCTGCCCTGATAATTCGAAGTCAACAGCCATCAGGCCTGACAGAGTTGCAGCATTTCCGGGCCCCTGTCTATGCCCTGGAGCAGTCCCTGAGTCAGCAGACATTGTTCCACCTGGAAGGCACAAGCGTGCCCTGCACCTTTGCTGCCCAATCCCACCAGCCCTCCCGCTGACACTTTCTACAGTGGCAGCGAGCGTTGCCCCCCTGCCAGTCTCAAAACGTGTAAAATAAAAAAGGGTTTATTATCGTTTTATTGTTCAGGTCCTAAGGGCTAGCGAATCTTGGGGGCTGGGGCTCTCCGAGGGCAGTGACAAGAGGGAGTGGTTGGCACTGCTATCTGTGCGCATGTCGGTTCTGGCCCGCCGTCTCAGGGCCGCCTAACCGACATGCGCACTGAGCTGTCTCCAACGCAGCTGCGTTGCTTGGTTAGAGACAGCAAGCACAGGCTCCCAGTCTCTCTGGAAGCGCAAATTCACAGCACCTAGGCCAGTCCTGATGCTGCTTGCGAGCATGAGAGCAGCGGCTGGATTTTCCGCTGAGGCCACTGGGAGCCTGTGTGCTGCAGCGATGACACGGAGCAGAAAAGCATCAGAGGGGCAGGTAAGTTCTCTTTTCCCTATTTTTTTTAATGTTATAGTTGTCTATTTCGCCCCACCTCCCTGCCGTCCATCGTCTCCTCCCCCCCCCCCGCATCGGCACTACGCCCACAGACCAGTTGCTACTGGTGTTCTGCATGTTCAGAACAGCCAGACGATGTCCACTTTTTTGCTACAATTGGAGTGGGGAAGAGAACTGCCCAATAAAGCACCCAGAAACTCTTAATTTGAGCAGTTATTACCCCCTTTGGGAATTAAGCTAGAAATTGCTATATTTTCCTGACCAAAGTCCGGCCAACTTGTAATGAGGGCCTAGAGGTATTTCAAAAGGCAGAAACAAACAGCAACACATTGCCAAGCCGTGCAGGAGCACAAAAGTTGGAGGGGTGCCAATGACACCTACTGTGTACTACAGTAAAAAACAAAGCTGCATTTCTCCCGATCGCAAGAACAGTAGGCCAACCACTACAGCATTTATATGCGTGAATGACAAATGGTGGGTGGGGGGTGGGGGGGGGGAGGGGGAGGGGCTTGATTTCATGTAATGCTAGCTGTCATTGTAGTCCTGCTAATGTAAACAAGAGCCGTGACTCAATCAATCAATCAAAGTCATTTATAGAGCGCACTACTTACCCGTAGGGTTTCAAGGCGCTGGGGGGAGGGGGGTGCCGTTACTGCTCGAACAGCCAGGTCTTCAGCTTCTTCCTGAAGGAGAGGTGGTCTTGGGTCAGGCGCAGGTCGGTCGGGAGGGAGTTCCAGGTCTTGACTCGTACATGATTCAATGATACTCTTTTTATTTACCTAGGAAGGCTAATGTGTAGACTTTAACTAGAAAACCATACCTGTGACCGACTGGTTAAACACACATAGTATTAGTAGGCACATGAGCATCAAAACAGTAATGCCTCAAGTCCATATGCGTTGTCCCCTCCTCAGTGGTGGTCCCCAGATCCTCAAAGCCCGTTCGGCCGCCAGATTACCATAATATACAAGAACTGGCTGACTGAATGCTCCCTTACCCCTAAACACTCTGCCATGGAGAAGGCAGCACATGATACCGACACCGACTGGTGTCTCAGACACTAAACCGGGTAGTACTGGCTTGTAGGGCAAACAGGCCGGGCCTGAAGGGCTGTCCTAACAGACCTGTCAGTGTGTGGGGCCGTTTTTGGCTGGTTGTGGCCAATCGTATGGTCTGTTAGGCAATCTTTTACTTTTGATTTCCCCGATATTAAAACAAACTTTGTACGTAGCAAGCACGAAGCCAAGCAGTCAGTCTTCCCTACCTTGAAAAAAACTTCTACGACATGTCTTTAGTTCAAGTTCAAAATTGCCCTAATTTGAAACATGGACCACTTTTTAGGTTTCGCCTGGGGCACGGAGCGTAAGCTCCGCCCCCTGAGAAATCTCTAGTCTTCAGTTAGGGGGACTTGAAAACGCCCCTCTGTTCCATTGGCTAGCTCCATAAATGGAGGCTAGCCATTGGAACAGAGATCTGTCCGTCAAGGCCGGACCAGATTCGGGGGCGTTCCCGACATTTTTTCCCTCTCCACCCACTTCTGTTCGTCATCACGGCGGTGGGTGGGTGTTATATTTTTTTTTGGAGTCCGCCTGTTTTCTTCTTTTGCTAAGTGTTTGTTGTTGGAGTTGGCTGCAAGATTCGAGTTCCCACGAGGCGATCAGGTAAGGAGCATTTTGTTTAGAAATATGCGTGTGCCGTGATCCTTCCCCCCCTCCCGCTGTCCGTGCGCCGTTCCCGCCCCCCCTCGCTGTCCTGTGCACGTTCCCGCCCCCCTCCCGCTGTCCGTTCCTTTCCCACCTCCCTCCCGCCGTTCGTGTCCTCTCCCGCCCCCCTCCCGCCGTCCGTGTCCTCTCCCGCCGTCCGTGTCCTCTCCCGCCGTTCGTGTCCTCTCCCGCCCCCCTCCCACCGTTCGTGTCCTCTCCCGCCCCCTCCCGCCGTCTGTGTCCTCTCCCGCCCCCCTCCCGCCGTCTGTGTCCTCTCCCGCCCCCCTCCCGCCGTCCGTGTCCTCTCCCGCCCCCCCCCTGTCCTCGTAGGTGCTTGTTTAATTTATTTGAGGACCAGTTGCCCAGAATAAAGCTCTGCCCCCAGGGCAGCCATACTAGGACACGAGGCGTCTTCCCGGGCAGGGGGCTGGTGACCAGTGTGAAGAATGAGGATCTATGAATCGCTAGACTCGAAGGGAGGGGTGTACATGTCCGGGACAGAACAAATGTAGAATGAGGATTAAGAGATCAAGGGCGGTCGAAAGCCCCCACAATTAAACGTAACAAAGTGAGTGAAGAAGGAGTACGAGTCGAAGCATTCTGCTGCCTTATAACACTGCAGGGATATGTTTACAAAAGGACACGTTCAAGATGACACACATCTGCCAGCCGATAAGAACTCTCCAGAGATGGAAATGGTGGAACGTCACACGCAATGTCTTTGCACCGGATTGGACAGGCAGATCGACCTCATTTGCATAGGGCCCTATGCTTGTCTAGTTGTTTTTTTTTATGCGCAGATTTGCATAGCGCCTACTTGACCCGAAGGTATTGGAGCGTTTACATGAGCACCAGTTACCTTACACAAGGACACATTCATTTTTGATAGGCAATGAGAGATTAAGCGAGTTGCCCAGAATAACAGGCTGCTGAGCCAACGCCGAGGCTCGAACCCGGTTCACCAGCTCTAAAGTCTGCAGCTCTGCCCCCAGGGCAGCCATACTAGGACACAAGGCGTCTTCCCGGGCAGGGGGCTGGTGACCAGTGTGAAGAATGAGGATCTATGAATCGCTAGACTCAAAGGGAGGGGTGTACATGTCCGGGACAGAACAAATGTAGAAAGAGGATTAAGAGATCAAGGGCGGTCGAAAGCCCCCACAATTAAACGTAACAAAGTGAGGGAAGAAGGAGGAATAAATATTGGTATGGGGGAGGGAGGGCAGATGGAAAGCAGACGGAAAGCGGACTCGAGAAAACGATGTAAAATAGGGTATAATAAAAACAATATGAGAGACGGGGGGCGGAGCTTGCCGGCGTCCATGAAAGACGTGTGAGCGCTGAGCTCCTCGCCTGAGCCCCTTTAATATCCGACAAAGCTATCCTTTTGGCACCTGGCTGGCCCTAGAAACTGTGGGCATCGCTTCAGTTGCCCCCGGTGTTAGTGGGGGCACCTTCCCCTGTCGAAATCGGTTGCGGTTTCGCTCCGCTGGTCGGCGGAGGGCGAGGTGGCGGACTAGGCCGCAATCCACGGACTATCCTAAGGGGCTGCCCGGCCTGCGTCACGCTGCGTGCGGCGCCGAAGTGGACTCGGACTACCGGGTTGGCGACTATCCTGTGGTTTCTTCTGGGTGACTTTAACCTGCGCTTTGGAGAGTGGGCATGGTCGCACTGCCCAAAGGGGTGCGTTAGCCGTGGCCCAACTGCTGTTGCCTGGAGGTGCGCCGGCGAGGCGCGGAAACCCCTCGGCGGGAAGCTACATACTCCCGAAGACACTTGTTGGCGGACGCCTCCACCTGGGACGCCTCGGGGGCTGTCGTGGCACGGTGGCCTGGACGTGTGTTGGAGTGAGTTGGCACTATTCCCTTGTCATCAGTGAGATCTGAACTGTGGTGCGCGCCCGGCGGCGGGCTTCGTCGTCCTCATCAACCGAAATTATCGTTCGATCAGCGGAAGCCGAAGGGTGCTGAAGGGGCGCCCCCGGAGACCTCAACGCAGCCTGCGACTGCTGATAGCTCGCTGTGTGCGGACATTCGCGAAATGCTTTGCACCATGGAGAAGGGCTTGCAGGACAGTATGACGGCGATTGGCTCGAAAATTGACGCTCTGTCCTTCAGGATGGACCGCATGTCTGAAAGGGTGGACAAACATGCTGAGCGGCTGGATATGGCGGAGGGGCGGCTGACGGAGGCGGAGGAGGCCCAGACGGAGTGGGATAAAGATCGCAAGCAGTTCAGCCGCCTCCTCCAGGTTATACAAGACAAGACGGAGGACCTGGAGGCCCGCTCACGGCGCTCCAACGTCCGCATCACGGGAGTGGCGGAGTCTACCAACACTGGCAAGATGGAGCTCTTTGTGGAGAAGTTACTCCACACGCTGCTAGGGGAGGACGTCTTCTCCCCTATGTTCATCGTCGAGAGGGCCCATCGCACCCTGGGACCGAAGCCGCAGCCTGGCCTTCCACCGCGGCCGATCATCGCAAAACTTTTGAACTACAGGGACCGTGACTTGGCACTGCGGCTGGCGAGGGAGAAAGGGAATCTACAGTTTGAGGGCATGAACATCTCCCTCTATCCTGACTTCACGGCGAGGGTACAGGAGGAAAGGAAGCGTTTTGCCCCGTATAAAAAGCAGATGAGAGACATGGGGCTAGACTACGCCATGTTGTACCCGGCGAGACTCAGGATCAATAAGCAGGGGCACTCGCATTTCTTTACGGACCCAGCAGACCTGAAAAAATCTCTCAAGGAATGGGCCAAGGAACAGCGCAACAGCCCGAGGGGTCGACGTGAAGACGAGGAGGAGGCCGCCTCTATGGACGGCCAGGGGTGATTCACTCAATGGCCCTGACCTCAGTCTGGCTGGGTCTTCAATGCGTGTCGTGTCACGACTACAGGTCCTATGAACCTACTTCTTTGACTTTGTGGAGTGTGGTTTTTGCTGCTTGGGACATGCTGCAGGGGTGTGATATTACTATGGTTTATTGATTACTTTGTATTGGGAGGTGCTACCCTAAGTCTGAGGGGCTTGTTATTTGTCACTCTGCTATTGCTGGGGCTGGGGGGGTGCCGAATGATACTAGGGGGTAAGGCGGGGGGGTTATTGAGGTATTTGGTTCTTGCTTGAGTGAATTGCTGTCTGGCTGGGAACCTCTGCCCCTAAGCTTTCGGCTCTTGACTCTCTAGAGCAGGGGTCTTCAAACTGTGGGGCGCGACCCCCAGGGGGGGCGTGGAGTAATACAAAGGGGGTCGCGCACTCGTAGTCACACTTCTGCCCAGACCCATCGAACTTTAATGGCTTCAGCCCCCCTGCTCCCTCCGTGTGTCTCAGCCGGGCTGCTGCAGCTGTGGGCTTGGCTGGGCAGTGTCTGGAGTCTTATCTCCGACACTCCCGAGTTTTTGACAGGTCGTTAAAGACCGTTTGCATATTTAAATGCCTTTCTAATGCTTACGAAGGCTTAGTTATTTTTTCTGGTTCCAGCACTCCCTGAGCTCCCACTCTGCCTATTCCTTACATTCAAACAGTTCAATGAAACGCAGCTGTGAATAAAACTACAGGAATTTAAGAATGTCACACTTCAACAACAAATTAAATTTACCAAGAACAAAAAAATCGTTTAACGCCCTAGCGCTCAGAAGTGACAGAAGGGTGGAATAGCGCTGTACAAATAAGTGAATAAATGTTCATACAGACTTCAAGTCTCGTGAGCAAATCACGGAGGGATTGCACAACCTTTCCTTCATCTGAGGTCATTAAACAGAGAGCCATTTAGCAGGGATCGTGTGCAGTAACACTTTTTTTACATGGTATTTATTGATAGTGCTTGTCTGAAAACAGCACATAAGCAAGTTTTCCGTTAATGAAACAGTTTATCTGTGTATTTGTAAAGCATCAAAATCCCACCTTTCATCTAATTCCTAGCGCTCAGAAGTGACAGAGGGGTGAAATAGCGCTGTACAGACAAGTGAATAAATGTTCATACAGACTTCAAGTCTCGTGAGCAAATCATTGAGGGATTGCACAACCTTTCCTTCATCTGAGGTCATTAAAGAGAGATCCATTTAGCAGGAATCATGTGCAGTAACACTTATTTTACATGGTGTTTATTGATAGTGCTTGTCTGAAAACAGCACATAAACAAGTTGTCCCTTAATGAAACAATTTATCTGTGTAATTGTAAAGCACCAATATCCCACCTTTCATCTAATTCCCAGGGCTTCATATATCTTAAAAGGTTTTTTTCTGTACACAAAGTGTTTTCCACTTTTGCCAATTTCTATTATAAGAAAAATTTCTCTTATAAAAACATTATATGCAAGTTCCATTGCATCTCGGCACTCCAACTTGTGAGAATTTGGTCCGGTGGATGTGCTGGAGTTGTAAAAATTTTAAAGCACTGAGTATGTAGGCTTAGGGAACCGTTTGTTAACCTGCGGCATTGGCAGAGCCATGAATCCATGCTTTTTGCCCACTCCTGCTCTGGGATCAAAACTTGTTGTGCTGCATGGACCAGAGCTGGAGTTTGATGAATATGCAGATTTATTTATATATTCTTGGTGGAGCGAAGCAAAGGAGGGTGCAAGTTCCATAACTGCGCGGTCTGCACCAAAGAAGTGAGACAGACAATTCATGCCATCCTGAACTAGGGAACAATAAGCAGAGTGGCACAGGCCGGGAGGAGCATACCGGTCCGACCCGTAAGCTCCGTGAGGAGAGATGAGAGGATGAGAGAGGACGCAAAGGTTAGTATTCGATTGAAGAGGTCAGGGATGAGGAGAAATGTGAAGTGCTGAAGGGAAGTGCGGACACGCAAGAAGTGAGTGTGAGCGAAAGGTGAGGGCTACTGTTAAAGCATGAGAGAAGATAACTGAGAGATGATTTGATGCAACATGGGCGAGAGACAGCAGTGATAGGGGATGAGAGGGATTACTGGGTTGGGTGCTCAGCAGTGATTAATTTGCAATAAAAAATGTGCCAGGGCCCTCACCAGTAGGTCACTGCAACTTTAACCACCAGCCCATTGCCTGGCCTGCGCGGCCACTGACCATACCTATGCAACTACCAACCATAACACTTGTACAAGAGTGACTATTCAGACTATTGAAAGCCCCCAAAGCTATAAGAATAGCATGGGTGTCAGGAGTTTATTGTTTTTAATGTATATTGAATTAATAAACAGCTGTTCTGCTCATCTCTATATTATACAGACAGAGCAGAGCCACCATGTGGAAGTCTGTCATAGTGCCAGTGAGCACAGTTAAGTGCCAGTACGGAGCACCGGAAACCACCTGCTCAAATTAGGCACTGGTGCTGAGGTAACAGGGGAGAGGGACGTTGGTTCAAGAAGGTGTGGAAGAACAAAGGGGAGATGTGAAAGATGAATGGGGGACTGGAGAGTTGTAAGATACAAACAGACAAAAATTTGAATTAAGAGACTTGAGGTGAATGGGAAGTGCTGAGGAGCACAAGAGGTGACGGGGCCAGAGAGGCGATGAGATAAATGCGATAAATGCGAGAGTCTGTTAGAGATGAGGGCAGTGAAAATACAGAATGGCAAGGGGTGATTAAAGGTGAAGTGAGAGGTTGCATGGGGAGAGTTCAGAAGTTGTAAAAAGGGGTGAAAGAAAATGGCCTGCTAAGTGAGAGAGGGATCCAGGGTTGGGAGATGAGAGAAGAGAGGGGTGGAAGGGAGGGGGTGAGAGGAAAGCAGTATTGGTAAACCGCTTAACTCTGCACAAGACCGCCAGGGTTCTAAGTTACCCCTGCTGCTCATGGCCAGGGCCAGGTGAGCTTCTAATGTAGCAGCATGTATTCCTGCAGAGTGGAGTGTATTTTGGTTATAAACTGGTACTGATGTGGTGAAATCGTTCCTCAGTGTTACTGTGTGTGAAAAATGTCAAAATAATGAAGCAATTCTATTCCAAAATACGCAGAATAACATAATATTATTTACGTTTTCTTCCCACACAATTTAGTCAAACCTGTCGCGTAATTTGGTCCTCACCTGCCTAATAATTCCAGTAGCCCGGCCTACAGGTTTAGACATTTTTGTCAGGAGGGGGTCCTCACACCTGAAAATGTTGAAAGGGGGGTCTCGGCATCCAAAAGTTTGAAGACCTCTGCTCTAGAGGGTCTTTGGGTTTGTAGTGTGTTGTGTTGGGGAGGGTTCGGGGTGGGTGGTGACGTGATCTGTCTGACCGGGTTGGGGTTGGTCGGCTGTGGGTGGGTAGACGTTTGCCCTATTCTTCTATTGTTGCTAATGCATTGTGGGAAGTTCGGGGACTGTTGGGGGGGGGGGGGGGGGGTCCTGTTTGAGCCAGCTACTGGAATGTGTCTACTGTACCGTCTGCTCTACTCTGATGCGCACTCTGTCTTACAATGGCGACTGTTGAGTCTCTAGGGCCGGAGAGCGGCCCAGGCTCTCTTCGACTGCTATCGTGGAATGTGAGAGGGCTCAATGATTTTCGTAAACTTAGGAAGGTCCTGGCCTACTTGCAGCGACACCAGATCGATCTCGCCTTGCTGCAGGAAACCCACCTGCCTTTGTCCAGTCCCATGTTGCAGACGAGGGGTCTTGGGAACGCATGCGTTGCTGCAGGGTTCACCACACATGCAAGAGGGGTGATCATCTGGGCTAATCCTAAATCTCAGTTGTCGCTTCAGCAGGTAGCTGTAGACCCGGAGGGTCGATATGTGATTGCTCGTTGTGTGGGGAAGGGACATGATTTGTTGCTTGTGAATGTGTATGGCCCCAATTATGACTCTCCTACTTTCTATGCCTCGCTGGCAGACAGCTGTAGACTATATGTGGGCTCTAGGATGCTGTGGGGGGGGGGGGACTTCAATTTGGTTCTGAACCCAGAATTAGACAGGTCGGCTGGTCCCCCCAGGTCCCCGGCTGCCTCGGCACTGCTCTTGTTAACGGAACTAGTGAAGTTGGACCTGCTGGATGTGTGGCGCCATAGGCACTCGGGGCGGGGCGGGTTCACCCATTACTCAGCCTACCATAACCTCCATACGAGGATTGACTATTGGTTCATCTCCCGGTCCCTGCTTGATTCGGTGAAGGGGTACACTGTGTTGCCTCGCACGCTGTCTGATCATTCCCCTCTACTTCTGCTCTTGGTTGCCCCAGCTAGGAGGATTCCCCCGTTTACCTGGAGATTCCCCCCATATTCCCTCCTGGATGAAGCCTTCAGAGGGGAGCTGGCCGAGGACATAGAGGTGTTTTTCTCAACTAATGTGGGGTCGGTGGATAGTGTCCAGGTGCTCTGGGATGCATTTAAGGTATATATCAGAGGGATGACGATGGCTAAACACTCAGGGGTGCTCAAGGCCATCAGGCAACGGTTGAAACTGCTTGAAGCACAGCTGGCTGATTTGGAACGGCAGGCGGGAGGTACGGGTTCTGCTGACGTCACGGACAAACTTAAGCCCCTGTTAGAGGAATTTCATGACGAGGCGGACAGAGAGATAAAACACATGGGTAAATATGCCACAGCGCGCGCGTATGGGGAACGAGACCGCCCTGGCTCCCTCCTTGCCAAACTGATGCGCAACAGCAGGCCGCCCTTAGTGATTGGGGAGTTGGTGACGGCTACTGGTGACGTGGTAACGGAGGAGCAGGATATCCTGGCAGAATTCCACACTTATTATACGGCATTGTACTTGTCGAAGTCCGGCCACCTGGAGGAGGAAATCGACGACTACTTGAGCTACATACAAATGCCCTCCTTGGCTAACTGGCAGAGGGAGTTTCTAATGGCCCCGTTCCAGAAAGAGGAGATTACGGAGGCGCTAGAGGGAATGAGGTCGGGTAGCGCCCCTGGGTCGGATGGCCTCACGGTGGCTTTTTACAAGGCCTTTCAGGATAAGCTGGTCCCGTACCTGATGCTCCTGTTTGACGATATTTGTCAACAAGGCAGCATGACGAAATCTATGAGGGAGGCGCTGCTCATAACCATCCCGAAGCCAGGCAAACCCCCCAATGAATGTGGCTCTTACAGGCCGCTTTCGTTGATTAACGTGGACGCGAAACTGTATGCGAAGGTTTTGGCGACCCGTTTGGCTCTTCTGGTCCCAGACTTGGTCGCCCCGGAGCAGGCTGGGTTTGTCCCGACGCGTAACCTCACCTATAACATCCGCACGGTGTTGGGCACTATTCAACATGTCCGGCAAGAAAATAAGGCTGTGGCCATTTTCCTAGATATGGAAAAGGCCTTTGACTCTGTTGAGTGGTCGTTCATGCTCAGAGTCCTCCGTAAGTATGGGCTCGGAGAACCATTTCTGCAGATGCTAGGGGCCCTGTACTACAAACCCACTGCGCGGCTCAAGATAGGGAATTTGGTCACTGCCCCGATCGAGATCAGCAGGGGCACTCGGCAGGGCTGTCCCCTCTCCCCGCTGCTGTACGCCATGGTGGCGGAACCCCTGGCCTGCGCAATAAGAGAATATCACAGGTTTGAGGGAATCAACTTTCCATCATACCAGATTGGTATCTCGACTTATGCGGACGACACTCTGCTGTATGTCCGTGACCCGGAAGCAAACCTTTCGGCGGTACTGCGGGAAGTGGTGAGGTTCGGGGCCTTGTCGGGCCTTCGGGTCAATTGGAATAAATCAGTGGCGTTGCCTTTGACTCCGGTAACGCTCCCATTCGACTCGGAGTACCCATTGCAATGGACCACGGACTCCATACGTTATTTGGGGATCCGCATACACACTGATCCTGAGGTCCTGATACGAGAGAACTACGGGGTTGCCTATTCCAAACTGGTGGACGATGTTGAGGTGTGGTGCAGGCTCCCGCTGTCCCTTATGGGTAGGATAGCGCTCATGAAAATGGTGGTGCTCCTCAGATTCCTCTTTCTCTTCACAAACATTCCTGTGGTCCTTTCTAAGGCCTTTTTTCGGCAGCTTACCCAAACGCTTATACGACTGGCGTGGGGAAACAGCCAAGGGTTCAATGGCAAACGCTCCTTCTTCCCTATGAACATGGGGGTCTTGGGGCACCGGACCTGGAACGGTACTATAGGATAGCGCAGGGGGCACATCTTCATACATGGATCCACGGGGATCCAGGCATCCCCCATGTGAAATTGGAACGCCTCTTTGCTGACCCTACACCTCTCCCGGCCACGATATGCCATCCAGCCGATCGAAGGGTCGGTAACCTGGATTCCATTGCTGCCACAAACCACGCTTGGCATGCAATGGTCCGCTCCCGAGAGAGTGAGCTGTTGTACTCTCCCCTACTGCGAGTGGAGTGGGCAGTATGGTTGGCCCCGCTAACGGAAAAGGGCGTACTGAAGGCGTTGCGGGAGTTGGGCATCGCCACGATGGGGGATCTCTTCTTAAATGGCACTATAAAGACGTTGCAGCAGGCTCTCCAGTCCTACCCTGGGGCGACGCTATTGCATAGCTTCCAATACCATAGGGTTCGTAAAGCGGCACTGGTATCACTGGGCCCGGAACTGGCAGAGTCGCAGGAAGTGCCTGAGCTCACGTATGTCATTAAGACCCCCTCTTCCCGTAAATTGATCACTGCTCTTAAGAAACTTGGTGATGGGCACCGGCAGTGCCCCCCCTCCAAGGCCAGATTGGCCTGGCAGGCCGACCTTCAGTCTCCCATCTCGGACGAGATGTGGCATTATTGCTGCGCGAACACTAGGAAAATTTCACTTAATGGCAGGCACCGCCTAATTCACTTTAAGTACCTGCAGCGGGTATATTACACGCCGGATAGGCTACACAGGTATGGACTGCGGGAGTCAGCGGAGTGCGAACGTTGCCATTTCCCTGTGGCTGATTTTCTACATATGTCCTGGACTTGCCCTGTTATCCATAAGTTTTGGGGAGAGGTCTTCATGGCACTTAGCTCTATCCTTGGTGTGGAGATTTTGCCCTGCCCGGCGCTGGCACTGCTGGGTTTCTCTAAACTGTTGCCAGTGGCATTGCGGCGACTTGCTGACATGGCGTTGCTGACGGCCAAGCGTTTGGTTGCGTTGTGCTGGATGAGGGGGCCAGTCCCTACTAAGAAGCGCTGGGAGGCGGATTTGATTTACTGCTGCACGCAGTCGGAGGTGTACAGTGAACTGCTTCCCCCTAAAAGCCGCCCCAAGAACTTCTGGGGGTTATTTAAGGAATTCCAGAGCGCGCAAGGGGACAGTGAGTCAGATCCTAAGGGGGTGGAGTTGGATGAGCTGCAGGAAGGTGGGGTGGGGATGGTCGACTTTGATGAGAATTGTGGTTGAATGTTTCCAGGCTGACGGTGGGTGGGGGATCCCGCCTGAGTCTTGCATGTGCAGTGTGCTGGGTGGACACCTGTGACGGCTGTATTGGGTGGTGGTTCGCATGGTCCCTCTCGGACTTTGCTCCGTTCCAATGGGCCCTTGGGTCAGTTGCTATGGGTCCTGAGTTTGACTATAGACGTGGTAGTTGGTGCGGATGGGCGAGTGGACACGGGTATAGGTAGGCTGGCTAGTTAGTAGGGCGGGGTTTTTTTTTTTTTTGGGTGGGTTTTTTGTGGTTTACTACGCCTTTCCATTTCTCCCCACCAGGAGACTTTATCCTCAGGTTTTCGAGAAGTTGGTTTAATATATGTATACAGACTGCATTTCCTTTGCACACCGAATTGCGATATGGAGTGTCACCACCAACGCTGCTAGCTTGGTTTCCTTTTCTTTTTTTTTTCTTTTTTCTTTTTTGTTATCCTGAGGTCAGGCATCAGCTGCTTTCATACTTCGATATTGTTTCACATTTCTTTCTTTCCTTTCGGTGCGCCGCCAGGCCTCCGGGATGTTGGCGTAGTGGCTGTGTGTGTGGCCTCTACTCAGGGATCTGGGTTTGAACTACTGATGCCGCCGGCCTCCGGGTTGTAGGCGATAACGGCTGTGTGCATATTTTGAAGGTGTAATAAAGTACAAATTTAACAAAAAAAAAAACAATATGAGAGACGAAATCCAGCTATACCATTAAATTAATACATATTCGCACTTTAAAGAGGAACAATGTAGGGGAAAATAAAGCTAACGAACGAGCTAAAGAAATGAAGGACAATGGATTAGATAAAAAATACACGGAGTGAGTTGGTGGTTACACTAGCCATGCATTCACACTTTCCTAAAGGAGAACCTTCGGGAGCCAGGGCGCCCATGCGCAGCGTGATTTGCTTGGGAGTCACATCGGATGGGATTTGGGCTGTCTGGTGCCGGACGCGTGTCCGCGCCTCGTCAGGGTGTGCTCTGAGCCCCGTCACACCAATGTTTGCTAACAGGCTTAGAAGTATTGGCAGGTGCCTATGCCCCCGGAGTGACAGCGGTCCGGCTCCTGAGCACATTGATTTCCACAGCCTCGGCCGAGGATTTGCCGATAAGCATCCGGGGCCGGTGAAGTTATGAGGGCTCGCGCCTGCCGAGCTGACAGTTCCTGTCACCGGCTTCTGCCTTACAACATGTCCCGCTGTCCGAGGGCAGCCCGCCGGTTAACCGAGGGGGTCTGTCGGGCGATGACCGGGAAAATGGAACATAATCAGGGAAACCGGTTCACAGCTAAACTGTTATCGTGAGTTAGCAGCCTCTACAGGGTACTGCCCGTACACGCACCTTAGCTGTGTGTGCACTGTTGCAGCCTTTGCGCTTCGATCGCTGTACACCTTAGCTGCAAGAACACTTTAGCAGTCTGTGCACTTAGATTGCTGTACACCTTGAGCTGCATGAACACTTTAGCAGTCTGTGCACTTAGATCGCTGTACACCTTTATCTGCACGAACACTTTAGCAGTCTGTGCACTTAGATCGCTGTACACCTTGAGCTGCATGAACACTTTAGCAGTCTGTGCACTTAGATCGCTGTACACCTTTATCTGCACGAACACTTTAGCAGTCTGTGCACTTAGATCGCTGTACACCTTGAGCTGCATGAACACTTTAGCAGGCTGTGCACTTAGATCGCTGTACACCTTTAGCTGCCTGAACACTTTAGCAGTCTGTGCACTTAGATCGCTGTACACCTTGAGCTGCATGAACACTTTAGCAGGCTGTGCACTTAGATCGCTGTACACCTTTAGCTGCCTGAACACTTTAGCAGTCTGTGCACTTAGATCGCTGTACACTGTTAGCTGCACGAACACTTTAGCAGTCTGTGCACTTAGATCGCTGTACACCTTTAGCTGCACGAACACTTTAGCAGTCTGTGCACTTAGATCGCTGTACACCTTAGCTGCATAGGACCTTTGTCTGTGCCCCTAACTCGCCTGCACTTTTCTCATGTATGTACACTTGAGCAGCCTGTACGCTTAGATGCCTGTACACTTTAGCAGCCTGTGCACTTACACAACAGTGCACCTCCGCTGAACGCTTAGCTGCCTGCCCTGGCCGGCCCTACGTGACGTCTTGGATCCTGTTCACTCTAGTGCCACTTGCGCCTTGGTTAGTTTCGTATTGCGCCCCTCCCAGCCCCACCCTCCTTTACATTCCAATTAAGACTCGTGTTCGCTTTCAACTGTTATATTTTAAGTTAAATTCAGTAGTCTATTGGAAAACTTCCATAACGACGCGTACGTTTTTGCATTTACCCCGCCCCATTGTTCTGCCAATATTCGAAGTCCTCGGCTTTGTCCCCGAGGCCCTTGAATCACAGCCCTGACTGACATCCGATCCACGAGGAATGACTGCTGACGTGAACCCAGTAGCTACAATGTAACCGCACTGTTACTGTTTGCAAGTACCGTGCTGAGTTGCAGGACCTCTCTCTGTCCTTCCACGTGTCCACAAGACAGAGAATATCCCGCGGGCTCGTGCAAGCAAAATGCACTAATCCCACGGTGTAACGAGAACACGAGAACCCCCAACGTGTGATAGCGTGGCCCGCTCTGCTTGTAACTGATATTCAGCCAGCCACGTGTAAACAATTCTCAGAGCCAACTACATGCGTTCAAAACTGTGATCGTCCACTTTAAAATGAAGCACACTTAAGCCCCCATATGTAAACATACACAATAATATGCAGCTTCCCTAGATTTAAACAAAGTCTACATCTCACTCTACGTATATACCTAAAAAAATCCACATGTATCTGCTGTGATCTTCAGTTGCACACACGATGTATACACCCATCGTACCACATGTACATACAATATATTCTATACAGAAACACTCACATTCCCACATACATGTCTCCCTGCATTCATTCTCAATATATAGATTTCTCCAGGTTTAGGCACAATGCACAGAGATGTCTCCAGACCACAAGTAAACACAATATACAGAACTCAACACATGCAGACACATTTTGCAGATCGTATGCAAATCTAGTATACAAAAACCTCCACGATATGTACACACACAGAAAGCTTAACAAGTGCACACAATATAATATACAGATCCCTTAAAAGTGTGTACGTGAGACAGAAACCTACATGCATAGACACCCAGACCACATGTAACCTACATGCAGAGGCACCCAGACCACATGTAAACCTAATATACAGTAACTTTCACATGTGCACACAGTGATCGCAGGACATGTAATCATAATGTGCAAATTCCGTCACTTGCAGACACAATATACAGATCTCTCAGACCACAAGTAAAATAAATGCACAGAAAACAAGACTTGCAGGCGCAGAATACTAATCCCTCCAGACCACATGTAAACGTAATATGCAGAAAACTCCACGTGCACACACGTACAGAAACCTTCACAAAGGCTCAGAAATAAATACAGAGCCCTCCACGTTTACACGTAAGACACAGAAACCGACAGCCACAGAGCCGTCTACACTACACAGTATACAGGCAACTCTTTGAGTAAACGTAAAATAAAGATCTCACCGAAATACGCGACCTATTGCATTGCAAATGCTATAGGTCTCGCATTTGCGAGAGATTAAGCTATTGGCATTGTAAATGACGCCATTTATTTATTTTCAAAACCAACACATAAATACAAATTGTCATTTACAATGCCAATAGCTCAAACTTTTCAAAAGGCGAAACCATTGCATTGTAAATGCTTGTTAGCTATCTAACTCATTAATGGTGGCCGTTTCTATTTTGGTGCCCGGGGCTGTTTTCTATCCCAGCTCGACCTTGATATTAGGCCGTGAATGGGACGTGGGTGCAGCATTTTCTGTATGGTGCCTTGCGCTTTGTGGCTTCTTCCGAACTGGACCTGAAAGTGTTATTTCTGTCGCACGGAAGCACAGGTCTCGTAGCCGAAATGCCATGGTTCATCTTGGATTGTGAAATGCTTGCAAAAGGGGAGCGCTCCAGAATCCAAGAAAAAATACTTTGGCTGCTGGATCTACATTTTAGACGGGTTTAAATAGGGACTTCTTTGTGAAAACAGCACCGTCCCAGTGCCTCGTTTTCCCCTCGCGAATGAGCAGATGTCGCACAGATGAGTGCAATTTGAGCTCCCTTCACAAGATCCAGCGTCCTCCACCCCCCTGCCCCCCCCCCCCCTCCACTGGGACTTCTTTATTTTCTGAAGCGGCCTAATACTGGTTGCAGGTCTCCGCTGCAGCGCCCTTCCTTTGCAAAGACTTGGTACGACCGTTTGGAAACACAATATTTAGCATTCAACTTTACAATGTGGAGAGTTGTTCTCATAAACACGGAAATCGCTCTGTTGCCCTTGGCCGTGGGCATATGTCTGGAACATCAGGTGACGTGTCAGATTCGGTTCAGGATTTCATTTTCTTGCCTTGTGAAACGAACCCCTGCATTTATAATAATCTAGCAGAATCAAATCACCCGTGACTAAGCCGCTGATGCCAATTGGTCTGGCCTTTTTTGTTGTACAAATTCTAGTTGAGCATGCACATATGTTTTATGGGGAGGAACAGTGCTGCGGGGGCAGCTTGAGTGATTGTAGTCCCATTAATGCGGCATTAATGTTGTACTTTGAGAGGAACGAGGGGTTTGAAGAGCTGTGCTGTGGGCGGGAGCAGGCTGGAGTTAGTTTCTTTCTAACACAAGTAAGTCACACCTTTCTGTCCGAGATAAACAGACTCCCCACTTATTCAACAAGTACACACGACCCTTAGCCAGGCTAAAGCTTCTGAATGAAGCAACGTTTTTCGTATCATCGATTAAAAAACCTAAAACTGAATTTGACTATCACATTTATTGAGCCATTATAATTGCTCGGTATTACGGGAAGATTGTTTACAACGGGGCTTATGTAAACATACTACTTTGAGTACAGCTGACTAAAAATTGTGCTTTTGAAACTCATCTGTCGCCAAATAAACAGTCACCTGAAGTGGTTTCCATCTACTCTTGACAACTCACGTGATTTAGCTTTATGCCCTTTCCACAATGCCTTTTGGTGATAATGGGCTCATCTCCTGAATACTTTTAAATATATATATATGGTGAGAAAAAAAATATATGTATATATTCTCCAAAATGCCACTGTTCCGACAGCCAAACTCTTCAGATTCAATAAATCAATCAATCCGAACATTTGTAAAGTGCACTACTTATCCTTGAGGGACTCAAGGTGCAAGGAGGGGGTGTGAGGGGTTTTCCTACTGCTCGAAAAGCCAGGGCCCTCATTTATGAAGGCCTTGTGCCACTGGTGCGTCACTTTTTTCCATTTTAAAAGTGACGCACCGCCGGCGCAAGACCTTCATAAATAAGGCCCCAGGTCTTGAGGAGTCTTCTAAAGGTTAGCAGGTCCTGTGTGTGCCGTAGGAGGATGGGCAAGGTGTTCCAGGTTTTGGCAGCGAGGTGGGAAAACGATCTGCTGCCGGCGGTTGCTCTTCGGATGCGGGGGACTGTGGCGAGGGTGAGGTCGGCGGAGCGGAGCTGCCGGTTGGGGGTGTAGAAGCTGAGTCATCTGTTGAGGTATGCTGGTCCGGTGTTGTGGAGTGCCTTGTGTGCATGGGTGAGGAGCTTGAAGGTGATCCACTTGTTGACCGGGAGCTAGTGCAGTCTCTCAGGTGGGGTGTGATGTGGCTACGGCTAGGGATGTCGAGGATCAGGCGTACAGAGGCGTTTTGAATGCGTTGAAGTAATTTCAGGAATTTGGCCGAGGCTCCTGCGTAGACGGCGTTTCCGCATTCCAGCCTGGGTGACCGTTCTTCTTGTTTTGCTGGGGATCCACCTATAGATCTTGCGGAGCATGCAGAGGGTGTTGAAACAGAAGGACGAGACAGCGTTGACCTGCTTTGTCATGGAGAGAGTGTCATCTAGGATAAAGCCTAGGTTGCGTCCGTGGTCAGTGGGTATTGGAGCTGTTCCCAATGCGTTCGGCCACCAAGAGTAGTCCCAGGCCGAGGGGGTGGAGCGAGAATGAGGACTTCCGTCTTGTCCGAGTTTAGCTTCAGTTGGTTGTTCTTCATCCACTCTGCGACGGCTTTCATTCCTTCGTTTCGGTTGGTTTTGGCGGTGATGGGGACCTTGGTGAGGGAGAGGTTCAGCTGGGTGTCGGCGTAGGAGATGATGTTGAGGTCATGCAGTCGGGCGACATGGGCGAGCGGTGCCATGTAGATGTTGGGCAGAGGGATGAGCCCTGGGGTACGCTGCAAATGATCTTGGTGGATTCGGAGCGTAAAGGGGGGAGGCGGACGCTCTGGGTTCTGCCGGAGAGGAAGGAGGTGGTCCAGTCCAGAGCCTTGGCTCGGATCCCAGCGTCGTGGAGGCACGTGCGTAGGGTGCGGTGGCAGACAGTGTCGAAAGCGGCTGAAAGGTTCAGGAGGATGAGGGCCGCGGTTTTGCCGTTGTCCAGCAGGGCCCTGATGTCATCGGTGGCAGTGATGAGGGCAGTTTCGGTGCTGTGGTTGCTGCGGAACCCGACTGAGATGGGTCCAGGATGTTGTTTTACTCGAGGTAGCGGGTCAGTTGTCTGTTGACGGTCTTTTCGATGACCATCGCCAGGAACGGGAGCAGGGAGATGGTCCGGAAGTTCTTGAGGTCCTTGGGGTTAGCCTTGGGTTTTTTGAGTACGGCGTTGATCTCAGTAAGATTTCAGCTCTCCGGGAAGTTTGCTGTCTCAAAGGAGATGTTGATGGCTTTCCGGAGATGGGGTGCGATGGTAGTGCTGGCTTCGTTGAAGATGTGGTGTGGGCATAGTTCTGACAGAGATCTGGAGTGGAGGGTGTTCATGATTTTGATGGTGTTGTCGTTGTTTATGTTGGTCCAGGAGAGCAGGGGGTCGATGCGGATGGTGGCCGTGGGGACGGAGGTCTCAGTGGTTGTCGGGACGGTCGTGCTGTTGAGGCATTGGTGGATGTATGAGATAATGCGATGGAAGAAGGTGGCAAGGGAGTCGCACAGGTCTTACGAAGGTGGGATGTCGTTGGTGTTGGAGCTGTGGTTGGAGAGTTCCTTCACGATGTTGAAGAGCTCTTTGCTGTTGTGTGCGTTTTGGTCTAGGCAGTATTTGAAGGAGGCTCTTTTGGCGGCTCTGATGAGGTGATGGTGTCTGCGGGTGGCGTTCTTGTGGGCTGTGTAGCTGTCCGGTGTCTGTTCGCGGTGTGGGATTGGGTGCCTCCATGAACTGCGAGATGCTGCACGTAGCAATACTTCCAACAAAAGCGCTCCAAAGGAACATTCAGGGGCACACAATGAGTACCAAAGAATGTTTTAATGTACCAGGCAGACTCGTTTCGGTGACCATTCGCCTTTATAAATGCTGGTTCCCGCCAGGGGTCTTGAATTACAAGCAGGCCTGGGCGCAGTTCATGGACTTTTGCTGTGCAAAACTCCGCGAAGTTACAAAAAAACTCAGCGGAGTTCCGCAAGTGGCGGATCGCAGTGCGAACTTCTGTTCGTGCTGGTCTTCCTGCTGCTTGGGTAGAAATTCTACCTGAGCAGCAGCTAGCGCTTGCGATCTTAGCATTCACGATCGCAAGCGGGGAAAAAACATCACTGCACTACCCGGATCACAGTTTTCTGTACTCCACAAGCTCTGCGGAGTGCAGAAAACTCTGCGAACGAAACATTCACCAGCCAGGCCTAATTACAAGTCCACTCATATGTGCACAGAAACACTCCCTTTGGAAGTAGGTAGGAGACTTTCACATCACCCGCAAAAAAGGCGTATGCATTTCGTCTTAGGATTAGCCTTCGTCAGCGCCACAGGTGTGAATGCTTCAGGTGGCGGTAATTTTCACTGATATAAATATCACGCTCCACCTGATTAGTCCATCGCTACTCCGCCCCTCCTGGCGCACATGCCAATCGCAATTGTCCCTGGTATATCGCATCATGTACCGCGACTACCAGTCCCAGAATGCAGTTCTCATGTTCATTACTTGTAATGGTTGCGCGAGGATGGGAAAGAGTTGTGATGATGGGAAACAGACTCCACACTCTGCTGTCGTAGAACACACCGTCCCTCCTGTCCCCATCCGTCTTAACCTCCGTATGTTTGGTGTCCACTGGGCGGGGGCAGGATGAAATGCATATCCTGCCCAGCGTGAACCCAAATGACTCCAACACACCTCCGATTTCTCCCAAAACCGGAGGTAGGCTCTGGCAAATCCCGGTACCCCAGGCAAATCCAAACGCCACCGAAGCAGCAGCCAGCAGGTCAGAGCCAACTAAGGTGAGACGGGGGCCTCTTTGCCCAGTGCTGGAACCCGCGCTGTAACATAGTTCCATCACCCCCTCCAATGACGAGAGTGAAGAGGCCAACACTGGAGAACGGGTGGAGGCAGCATTTATTCCATTCAAGTAGGTAGGAGATTTTCACATCACCCGCAAAAAGGCGTATGCATTTCGGCGTAGGATTAGCCTTTGTCAGCGCCACGGGTGTGAATGCTTCAGGTGGCGGCAATTTTCACTGATATAAATATCACGCCCCATCTGATTAGTCCAGCGCTACTCCGCCCCTCCTGGCGCACATGCCAATCGCAATTGTCCCTGGTATATCGCATCATGTACCGCGACTACCAGTCCCAGAATGCAGTTCTCATGTTCATTACTGGTAATGGTTGCGTGGGGATGGGAAAGCGCTGTGCTTATGGGAAACAGACTCCACACTCTGCTGTCGTAGAACACACCGTCCCCTCCTGTCCCCATCCGTCTCAACCTCCGTATGTTTGGTGTCCACTGGGCGGGGGCAGGATAAAATTCATATCCTGCCCAGCGTGAAGCCAATTGACTCCAACACCGCTACGATTTCTCCCAAAACCGGAGGTAGGCTCTGGCAAATCCCGGTACCCCAGGCAAATCCAAACGCCACCGAAGCAGCAGCCAGCAGGTCAGAGCCAACTTGGTGAGACGGGGGCCTCTTTGCACGGTGCTGGAACCCGCGCTGTAACATAGTTCCATCACCCCCTCCAACGACGAGAGTGAAGAGGCCAACACTGGAGAACGGGTGGAGACAGCATCTATTCCATTCAAGTAGGTAGGAGACTTTCACATCACCCGCAAAAAGGCGTATGCACTTCGGCTTATGATTAGCCTTCGTCAGCGCCACGGGTGAGAATGCTTCAGGTGGCGGCAATTTTCACTGATATAAATATCACGCCTCACCTGATTAGTCCAGCACTACTCTGCCCCTCCTGGCGCACATGCCAATCGCAATTATATATATATCTATCAAAACAAAACCCTTTCAGGCATAAAGTGACGCATAAATTATGCAAAAAAGAAAGAGAACTCTGGGTAGTTCTCAGTTTAGGTGGAAAGCAGCTCCTGTTAAAGCACTCTCAACACCAGCGACACTCTAGATCTGCTCGCCTCAAATGTCTGTTTTTCTATCAAAGTTTTTAAGCATAGGATTAGCAAAGTGCCATAAACGCTGAGATAGAAAAGGACAAAGTCTTTTGTTCTACAGCAAAGTTTTTAAGCATAGGACTAGCACAATGCTGTCCTTGCCGAGCTGTAAAATGACAAAAGCCATTTATCACTCCAGACTCAGTATTACAGCTCTGAATTGGTAAAATACCACCTCAAGCCAACCTGAAATGAGTAAAAGCAACCCCTAACACTGTGTTTCACTCTAATTAGAGCTCTAGAGAGGTGTAGCTTTGTCCAGATACAATGGGAGCACCCAGTATAAGTAAAAACAAACCCCTTTCAGGCATAGAGTGACGCATAACTTATGCAAAAAATAGAGTGAAAAGCATAGGATTAGCAAAGTGCCATCCACACCGAGAGAGAAAAGGACAAAGTCTATCATTGGATAGAAATAAAATACAGGAGTGATTAATTAAGGAGGATAACTAGAATTTGCACCCCAAAAAATTGACTAGAATAAAAAAAAAGTCAGCGAGAATTTAGAAGAAACATAAAGACAGGGTTTATGTTAGAGCTAGAAAAACATATTGGCATTTTCTTCAAAGCAGGGATGAGCTGAATTCCGTACTGCTTGATAATGATGTAAATTGATAATTTATTGTGTAACTTATAATCACAAATGACCAAGAAATTTTGCCTGGGGGAGCAGAAGCCATGAATTGGAAACGTGAGCAAGCTTGTCCACCTACCATAGTGCATTATTCATTGACCAAATTAAGGGTGAAGCTTTTTGGGTCACTAAAGTCCAATTATGTAACATCCATTTGCTACTGTTCTTAATGACCCAATTCACGCTAGTGACTGGCTTGTGTTATCCTATAAATAGATTTCTCCCTAACTGCTCAGCAATGCCAGGTAGTAACAATTGTTTGATAGTCTCTCTCCACCTGGTCCTACTAGGCTAGGGTGATGGCGAAGGCCCTCTAAAGGTCTTACATACTAGACAGCGCAAGTTTTCTGATTGCGAAATACTTATTGTTAGCTTACAGAGGGCTTAGAACAAGTCTATTGTTTACTATTGGTTGGCTTTGTCACTCTCATTTGCTTGCTTCTTATTTAATGGCTTTTCTTGTCCATCTTATCTTTCCCTTCCTGGGTTATAGCCTCTTTACTTATGTCCTTCCACAATTTTAGGAAACTATGTTTTTCTTTTTGTTTAAGCACTCCACAAGAGTGTTGTTTACCTCATTTACTTCTCTGCCCCCCTTCAGTTCTCTCTTTCTCACCTGTATCCTCTCACCTGTCTGCTTTTTCCCCACCAGCACCATGTTGCTCTCTCTCTCACCTCTGTGCTTCTCTTCCCCCCACCTGTGCTCCCCTTTGATCTCTTGTGCGCATCCTGTGCTTTCCCCACCCTCCATGTCGCTTCCGCTCCCATGTTTCCGTGAGCCCGTGATAAAAATGCTTTTGCATATTTTCTATTTTTTTTATTTAGTAATCCACCTTAATTTGGTAAATAAAAACAGAAACAAGTGTCCAGGTCCTTAACAGCGCAGTTACAACCATGATGTATTGTTACTAATTTCTTAAAATATATTGATCCCTCTTCCAGAAGGTGCATTCATTGCTATGCGCTAGTGGCTACTTTACATATGAAAAGTACACTCCAGCATCACTTTGTTTGTCATATTCTGTTCTTTATCTCCTTGATGCATTCTATTCAGAGAGCAATTGGTGTTTTTTTAAACTTTTTGCCAGATAATAGTGCAGGCATTAATGCCATATTTAGCACTTGTGTATGTATGCAATGCATGTAAGTCATTTGTGAATTCCTGTTTACATGCCGTTAGCACGTTAAAGCCAGATACTTTGGCTTTGCCAACGATTGTTTATTTTCCATCTCTCTTTGGCCTGCATTACAGCCCAAGGAGAGAGCTGCAGAAAGGGGTGGGCAAATGTTATAAAACAACAATGATTCTCCCAATGTGCTACTTTTTACAGGTGAGAGTGTAGTGGTGCATGTAATTTTTTTTAATTCTTTGTTTTTGTTGGGATGCTTTTGTTTGCCTTTTTTTTAAAATAATGCCGCTTTTATGACCCGAAAAAAAGAAAAATGGTGCCTTGGTATATGCACATTTGATGCTTACGTTTTGCCTTATTTGAGGAATGAAAGATTATAAATTTACCATAAATAAAAGCACTGAATAACTTGAGCCTTTAAAATGTAGTGAACTTTGTAGCGGGTTGAGAGGTTTTATGTGACCTAAATGTACTGTGAGAAAACCATGTTAGAGCCATGAAACCCTGATAACCCACGTTAAATTGCAAACTGACACCTTTTAGCCCAGTCTCCTAACGTTTTAAACACTTTACTTATATGTACATAAGTTTTCATAGTCCAAGTTTATTTATTACAAATTGGTCAAGCAGTGATAAAATGATCAAGTGCGCAAAGAGAAGTTTCCCTTTTGCAGGTGATGTCAACCTAAACTATTGGGCAGCATCTCTAAAAACCATTGCCAAGGCCAGAAGGTCCTAAAGGCGAGACCTGTTAGCTTTGTGAAAGATTGTTTAGGTCTGTTAAAAACATAGATAGATAAATCTTTGATTCCTAGTTTTAGTAGTATTTTTCAGAGAATGAATGTATGCATTTTAAATTGCAGTATACCGTTTTGAAATGTGAATCTTAATTCCCATTAAAAGGTTTCCCAAGGACTGTTCCACAAGCGGAAGCGCTGGATAAAGTTTATCAGATAGACTCTGTGATTGATTTAAATGTACCATTTGACACCATTAAACAGCGCCTCACTGCACGCTGGATTCACCCTGCTAGTGGAAGAGTCTACAACACTGAATTCAGTCCTCCCAAAGTCGCCGTAAGTACTTTTCATGAACCTAGCATTTAGTATAAATCGATGTGTGTGTGTGTATATTTTTGGGATTTTGCTTGTATCGCTTTAAATGTGCTTGGTATTACCTATTCACTACTTAGAGCATAGAAACAACACTGGAGCCATGTCTTGGTTTGCCCCACACTAAACTGTGAGCATTTAGGGAATGACCTCCTTATATTCTATGGGAACCACACTAGGGAGCCAAGTCACAAAAGCAATTCTGAGTATGGTACAACATACATCCGGGGAACCAGTCACGAAATGTCAAACATCCTACTAGTAAAAGTGCAAAGAATTACAGTTCTTTCTATATGTACTAACTAGCAGCCCGCCCCAGCGTTGCCTGGGGCAGAAAGGGGCTGGGGGCAGTACACCCGCTCCCGCCCGACCCCCTCCCGCACCGACTCCCTCCCACCCCGACTCATTCGCGCCCCCCTCCCGCCCGACTCATTCGCGCCCCCCTCCCGCCCGACTCATTTGCGCCCCCCTCCCGCCCGACTCATTCGCGCCCCCCTCCCGCCCCGACTCATTCGTGCCCCCCTCCAGCCCAGACTCACTTGCGCCCCCCTCCCGCCCAGACTCACTCGCGCCCCCCTCCTGCCCAGACTCACTCGCGCCCCCCTCCCGCCCAGACTCACTCGCGCCCCCCTCCCGCCCAGACTCACTCGCGCCCCCCTCCCGCCCAGACTCACTCGCGCCCCCCTCCCGCCCAGACTCACTCGCGCCCCCCTCCCGCCCAGACTCACTCGCGCCCCCCTCCCACCCAGACTCACTCGAGCCCCCCTCCCGCCCCGACATTTTCATTTACTGCTGCCTCCTTCTTTCCTCCCCCTGCATCAGTCTCACTTTCCCTTTCCTTACCTGTGCCGCCGCTCCTCACTGCACAGCCGCTAGTCACTGCACCGCCCTTCTCCTTCGTCGTCGTCATCACGCACGTCACGTCCCGGCCAGCGCTAGGTCCCAGCCGGCGCTACTTTCAGGGGACTACTTTATTTACAAACGTAATTTTTTTAATTTACTTTTTAAAAAAATTTATATAGCCTATGTCCATCTACACACCCTGACATTTTCATAGATGTATCGGGTGTGTAGATTGGCGCTGTGGTTCCCGAGTTTACCTGGCCAAAAGGTGCAAGTTCTCTCTTTATAATAGTAGTATAGATTGTATATGTATATTCCCATTACCTTATTTTCAGAGCCAGTTCACAAAGGCATAAACGAATACCTAAAAGACTACTACAGTAGTACTGCCTTATAGATTCGAAAAATGCCTTTGTGAACATGCTGCTAAATGTCACAAAAATACATTTACTTATGGTCCTTTTGGAAGGGAGTGTTAGAAGGGGCGGTCCCAGAGGCCAGGCTATGTCCACCCGACTTCTCCGTGACCCACCTCTCCTGCCAATAATGCTGAGTCTTAACGAGAGGTCCTCACCAGGGAGAACTTAGAGTATCGAATCGTACACACTGAGATCACACCACACTTCCGAACAGACACCACACTGTAGGTTTTCAGTAACAAGTTCTTTATGAACAGAAAAGGATTCAGCACTCTTATTTACAAGCGATCGAGGGATCGTAAAGTCTCAGATTCGGGTAAAAGGGAAGCGGGGCAGTCTTAGTCTTTAGGCCAGTACGAAACGTGCCCTGCGCACAGCTCGCAATCCTCGAGCCGGGGGGATATGGGAGATGGTATTCGTACTGGATGTCCTACTCACTTCAGGTCGTTCAGTTCGTGTTGGTAGCGCCGATGGTCCAGCCAGACCAGAGTACTCCTCGAGCCACGACGAAATCAGCAGGTTTCGATCCGGAGGATAGTTCTCGAGGAGCCGCAACCACGTCAGCAGGGCTCCGGAGGTTCGATGAAGGTCTTTAAGATTCAAGGTCGAGCCGCGACGAGGTCAGCATGGCTCTGATGTTCCAGTTCCGTAGTTACGAGGATGAGCCGCGACAGCGTCAGCAGGGCTCGAAGAGTTCCAAAGTTCAGTTTTCCCCAAGGGTAAGCCACAATCAGATCAGCAGGGCTTTCTTGTCCAGGATACAACTGCCCGCTAGTTCTTGGGCGGGCCTTGATATAGTCCAGTGGCCCTTTGATGTCCGAACCCTCGCAGGCGGTGGTCTTAGGCCTTGGGGGCTGGTCGTTGGTGAGGTCCGGCGGTTGGCCCTTTGATCTCTTTGAAGGTGCGTCCGGGAATTCCCAGACGCTCAGCAGGGTCTGGAGCCAGCACTCGGGGAGGCCAGAGGTGCGATCTAAACCAGCTCCCAGGGGATGGCCAGAGGTGTGACAGAAACCAGTCTCTCAGGGAAGGCCGGAGGTGCAATCGAAACTCCCTGTCTTATCTCACTCGGGGAGCCCTCACCCTCCCAGCGGGGGCTGGCGTGTCTGGAGCCTAAGGTTCGCTCGGGCTGGGATCATGCTAGGCCCAGGGAGTCAGGGATCTCGGAAAGGGAAAATGGCTGCCGGTGGGCCTGTGGGGCTTTGCAGGTTCTGGGCGCGCAGGGCCGGGGAGGAGTACGGGGGCATGCCGGGGCTGGTTGTCGGGGTTTGAGCGGACATGGACAGGACGACCAGGGGTTTCTGAGTGCAGGGCCAGGCTAACGGGGTGCTGAGGGACGGGGGGGAACCACGCCACGAGGCCAGGTCCAACAGGGAGGGAGAGTTTATTATTCCGTGTTCGAAATATGGTGTACTAAGATTTTGTTTAAACTATTTGAACAGGGTATTGACGACCACACTGGTGAACCTCTTGTTCAACGTGATGATGACAAGCCAGAAACGGTTATGAAGAGACTCAAGGCTTATGAGGTACTCACAAGACCAGTTCTGAATTATTATCGGTGAGTTCTTTTTTTCACTCTTAATATTAGCTACTGCATGGTCTGTCCATATTGCCACTCGTTAATATTTTAGAACTCGTTTACTTTAATGCCCTTGCTTTCTTGTGCAACTTTCACTAACTAAATATTGTAGTTTTGTACAAGTTCTCATTTTTTATAGGAGAACGGTAACGATGGGACTATTTTTTTTGTGCTGTTATCAGCAGCCTAAACCATGAAATGATGAACCTAAGGTTCTTGCCTTTGTTACAGACACTTGTGGGGACTGTGTGTGTCATTGTTTATGGTTAGACACCCTTGAAGTAAATACTTTTGTAGGGTTGTAGTTTTATCTTGGTTTATGTGTAACGTGTTTACTGAGCGGAGATTGCTTTGTCTTTTAAATTGTATGGGCAGTGGAACACTTAATTCTGTACCAATTAATGTCATGAGGAGCACCAAGTTGATGAGACTATGAGTAGGAAACACTTCAAGAAGAGACAGGATAAGAATAAAAAGTAGGCCTGAGAAAACTTTAATAACGCAGGCAAAATTTGCATAACTCCCGAGTATTTCATCAAGCGAAATTCCTCAAAAAGGTAAACATTTTGCATTGGTCAATTTCGCACAATTTTTGTACACTAGAGACTCCTGCGCGCAGAAATTATCTCACTAACAGACCCTTGTTTGTTTGAACGAGTATCTTACCGGTATCTCACAAGACCTTTTTATATCTGAAATGCACACTTGCATGGGAAAAAAGCATACTAGTAAGAAGGACAATTAAAGGGTTGTCTAAAAGTATACCTATTGGCATGAAGCTTCCAAGAGCGTTTATTGTATTCACGCTTACTCAAAACCTGAGTAACTATGAGGGCCTTTGTTATGTTTGTCAAGTGGAATCAGAGTTCACACCAGATCTTGCAGACATAGATGGGGTGGAAATGAACAGAGATCTAGGTTAAGGAGGTGAAGGAAGACAAGCATATGTGACTGTCAAATTGAACCCCAAGGTGTCTATAGGAAAGCAGGTAATGATGGAAGGAGGCTTAAAAGGCTATTGGTTTTAACACAGTGTATTGTGGCAAATAGATACATTAAGCAGATGAATGACGGCACCACGATTGCCTTTACCACAGATACTTAACAACAATGCCTTTACAACGCATACGTCTTTACCACATAAAATTTGACAATGAATATGTGTTTACCACAAAAATGTAAGTATGTCATATTCTGCAGGGAAGTATAAAGCCTTATATGTGTGTATGTGTGTGGATATATATATCTATATATATATATATATATATATATATATATATATATATATATATATATATATATATATATATATATATATATATATATATATATATATATATATATGTGTGCGTGTTTATACATAGCAAGGTTACTCTGTTAACCGAAACGCGTCATAGCTTTTATAATAAAGACCTGAAATTCCACGAAATCCTGGTGTCCGTAACTGTTTCTTTTCGTGACCGGCTGGAAGCTAAAGGAGGGGAATCCATATATATATATATATATATATATATATATATATATATATATATATATATATATATATATATTTTGGCCCTATGGTTGATGAGGCGTTGGGGACCCGAGGCTGCACCCTGTGTTTCACTCTGCGGTTACAGACGCTTTGCAGCGCACCTTTCCCTCTGCTAATTGCTTGATTATTTCAAGACCGCTCCACAGCCATACTCACCTGGGCGCCACTGCTGCATCCTGGGAGATGGAGTCCGCTGATCCACACGGACCCTTCTATTCGAGGACTTTTGTGCTGAGGGGCGGAGCCAGGACACTGCACCTATCACTGGTGGGTTGGGTGCCTTACTAAGCTGCAGAACGCCAGGACTTCCGCTTTCACCACCGCAGGCGCTGACGAGGCCACACCGGCCGAAATGCATACGCCATTAGTCTGAAATAAAGGTGCTGCTGCTTCTCTTCCCCACTGAGGCTCCTGCTTCTTTCTTTTGAGAGGAGGTGTTTTTATATATATATATATATATATATATATATATATATATATATATATATATATATATTCCCACAAAAGCTGCTCCTGTTGCAACGCGGTGACCCGTGGACAAGTGGCGTACACTCCGGCGAAGCAAACCGGAAAATCAATGTCCATCAACAAAAATGAAGTATAGTACGCTCTCAGGAATCAAAACACAGTCCAAGAGTGAAGTGGAACCTTGGTTTTAATCACACAACGCGTTTCGGCGACTTGCCTTGGTCACACGTGATCAAGGCAAGTCGCCGAAACGCGTTGTGTGATTAAAACCAAGGTTCCACTTCACTCTTGGACTGTGTTTTGATTCCTGAGAGCGTACTATACTTCATTTTTGTTGATGGACATATATATATATATATATATATATATATATATATATATATATACATATATATATATATATATATATATATATATATATATATAATCGATTTCTGACTTCCTCCTTTCAGTCAAAAACACACATATATATATATATATATATATCAGCAACAGCTCACAATATTTTCCCGCTTAGACGCGGAATCACGGGCGCAGACCAACTTTTTGTGCCAGCATTATTTTCTTTTCTTACATCCAGTCAAGACGCGTTTCGGCCGTCCAAGCGGCCTTGATCACCTGAGCATGCGTAATGACAAGCCCCAAATTTAAAGTGCAAGTGCATCAGAATCATCAGTCGACATAGTAGTATTTTTTCTATCTGTATAAATACATTTCGAATTGTCTTGCTATAATTTTCAAAAACAAGAATTATAATTTTGTACAATAACAGCTTCAATGCTAACAAAATAAATAATTCATCACAATTGCAAATTCCGAGAATAAATTGAAATCAAGACAAGCTTTTCTGCATAAATGCTGTTGGGTATTATCTCATGAACTGATAAGATGCAGTGTATAAATCCTTACTCCTTTGTGCTCACCTAAACGTGAAAAGAAATTAAACATTTGTATAGACTAAAAAATTCAAAATATATATATAAAAAGCCAAACTCTGGAGTCACTTTATAACTGTTTCTTCAACAGCAAGCATTCCATAGATTCAACTGTCTCTCACCAATTTGATACAAAAATTCATCATTCTATATGAATTACCAACAGAAGCAAAATTGCATATTAAAAGATTACATTTTTTTTATTTCAGGTCATTTTTATTGAAGTAGCAAACCAAAAGTAAAGACAGTACAAAAATTCTTCCATTACAAAAATGATACGATGCAGTTATTGATGGACAATTACAGAAAGGCAAATAGTAAAAGAAAATCAACTCTTGCTTGTCTCGTGTACATATACGTGCATAAACATGCAGAACACTCAATGTGTGGATGTAGCGGATAGGACTCTAGCATAGGATGAGTTATTAGCCATGGTATATAGGGTGAGAAATTACGGGCAGATAATGCCGCCTTGATTTTCAGGAAATCATAAAAATCCATCGGAGTAAGATCAAACTTTTGCTGCAAGGTTGAGAACGGGAGCGGATCTTCATCATCGTACAGATCTCTCGCTAAGTTAATGCCCTTCTTGGACCATGATTCCCAGAAGAGTCCATTGCCCTCATGCTTGAGGTAGGGATTTCTCCATAGGGACATAAAAGATGATTTAGTGAATGTCAGATTAGTTTTATGTGTTTGGTCAAGTCTAAGCAGGGCCCGCCTAGTATTTAGCATTATATATTTGGAGTGTGGTAAGTGCGACAGGTCCATAGTGAGCAAGGATTCAAGAGGAGCATGGCCCACTAGTGATTTCTCAATATTAATCCATATAGGTGTATAGATCGGGGATTTTGTTAACCATTGAGCACCTTGTTTACAAAGAAAGGCTGTTTGATAGTTCCTGAACGAAGGCAGATCCAGGCCGCCTTTATCTTTTGCCAATTGAAGCTTCTTTAGAGATATCCTGGCTTTCTTACCCCGCCACAGGAAGCTACCAAACAGCTGATCTACCCTAGTAACAAAGTTATTCGAGAACGTCATAGGGAGCATGCTGGCCAAATAGTTAACCAACGGAGTCGACATCATTTTGAGCGTCTCCGCCCTACCCCACCAGGAGAGGAATTTTGGAGACCAACCTTCCAGCAGTGTGGATATCTTTTTTAGAGTCAATTCTTCATAAATTTTTAGAGTGGAGACCAAATCTTTATCGAAGTCCAACCCCAGGTATTTAAAGCACTTGGGCTGCCACGTAAGACCAGAGTCCCCTATAATCCCTTTATTACCTATATTGTTCAGGAGTTTGACCTCCGTTTTGTCTTTATTGAGCTTATAGCCAGAGACCTTGGACAAATCCTCAATATCCGACATGAGTGCAGGTATGGCCTCCTCAGCTCTCTCAGAGAGAACAAGCACGTCGTCCGCATATGCTGTTAATTTGACCGTGCAGTCCCCAAATGGTATGCCTGCGATGTTAGGATCATTTCTTATATGATATAAGAATGGCTCAATTGCCAGTAAAAACAGTGAAGGAGATAGGGGGCACCCCTGCCTCGTGCCTTGCTTTAAACAGAAGGCAGAGGAGAAAGATCCACCCGCCCTAACTCTTGCGGATGGGCAGCAGTATAGGGACATTACCAGTCGTGTAAATGTTTCCCCTAAGTTAAATTTGTAAAGGACTGCTTCAAGGAAGGACCAGTCAACCTTGTCAAAGGCCTTTTCGGCATCCAACGTTATTGCCACTGTAGGCGTGTCTAGGAATTTTGCTTTTTCTAGCACATGTGCCAGAATCCTTGTATTATCACTAGACAACCTATTTTTAAGGAAGCCAGCTTGAGATGGGTGGACTAACTGGGGAAGGACCTTCTGAAGGCGGGCGGAGAGTATCATAGCCAGGATCTTACAGTCTATATTAATTAGTGAAATAGGTCTATAATTTTTCGGGAGCGACTGATCTTTCCCTTCTTTGGGAAGTACTGCGATTATTGCCTCTGCTAGAGTGCCTCTGACTTCACCTGAGCTATTTATCTCCTGAAATAGATTTAGTAGGGGTTCAACTAGTAGAGAGGGGAAGGTTTTGTAGAATTTAGCCTTAAAGCCATCCGGGCCTGGAGCCTTTCCTGATTTCAGACTTTTAATTGCATTTTCTACTTCTAGAGCACTAATCGGGCCGTTGAGACTAACCTGGTCCTCAGCAGAGAGCTGTGGAATATCACATTCATCCAAGTAATTCTTAATCCTGTCCTCTTCCACCGTTTTATTCTTTGCATAAAGGTCTTCATAGAATACCCTGAACACCTCTGTTATCTTGTCTGGTTCTGAGTGCGAAGACCCTAAGGCATCTTTCATAACGCTAATAGAATTCTTCTGTACCTTGAACTTCAAGTACGAGGCTAGGCTATTACCAGCTTTATTAGACTCACAAAGCTTAAATCTCCGTCTTTTGTCAAGCCAAACTCCCGCTCTGTCACTAATTATTTTATTGTATTCGTATTTTTTATTCGCCAAGGCATAAAGAGGCATATCATCCCTATCCCTCAAATGCTTACTCTCAAGGTCTATAATTTCACTCTCCAAAGATTCCAACTTCGCATTATAGTTTTTGTTCATTGCTGATCAGATTTTGATACATACCCCCTGTATGGTACTTTTCAAGGCATCCCATCTAATGAGATCAGTTGTGTCCCCCTCTTTGTTAATCTGTAAATAAGAAGCGATCGAAGCTTGTATTGTGGACCGGTGTTGATCATTACTTAGGATTTCATCGTTTAGGCGCCAAGACGTCTGACGAGGTGAGGATTTGACATTTGCAATGGATAAGGAGATGCAAGAGTGATCAGATAATACACGATGTTCTATGGTAGTAGACTCTATTCTAGGAACCCCGTTCTGTGTTATGAGGATGTAGTCGATCCGGGAATATGTGTTGTGTGGTGCAGAGTAAAAAGTGTAGTCCCTCCCTGTAGGGTTCTGAAGCCTCCACGCATCCACTAAGTGAAAGCGTTGACATAGATTGAGGAAGGCTTTATGAGATTTACTAGTTTTGAAGGGACAGTGGGAATCTCTATCCAACGTTGCATCCATCGGAAGATTAAAATCCCCAGCCAGTATGTGAACAACATTATCCGGGATATTTTCAATATGCTTATTCAGATCCTCCCAGAATTTGAGGTTATTGGCGTTAGGGGCATAGATGTTCGTAACAGAGTTATTATCCCTACTTAGTTTGGCCGTAACCCACCTCCCGTCGTCACTCACTTCGGAAGACAAAAGCTCTACCTTTGATTTCTTCGCAACAAGTATTAAAACACCATTCTTTTTGTGCACAGCCTCTGCGCCCACAACCTCATTGTAAAACTTATTCCTCAGGTGATAGAACTGCTTAGCCTCAAGCTTCGTCTCCTGTAGTAATACAATGTCACCTTTCAATCTCCGTATATAGTCTAAAAATTTTTGTCTCTTGACAGGTTGGTTCAGACCTTTAACGTTGAGAGATAATATCTTCAGTTTGTCCACATTACACACTCCCATTGGAGTACTAACTGTATTATGTGTGAACAGTCAATCGAAGCTTCATATTGATAATTATATCTGTCACTTGGTACCAACAGCAGCATGCCAGTGAGACAACACCCTGAGGACTGAAAAGGGCATATGAACGAAAGTAGAGTCCATAACCTTCCCCACCATCAAGCATAAATGCAGTAAAGAATATGCAAGCAAGAAGAAGAAACAAAACTAAAAAACATAGAACACACAACCCGACCCCTAGTCCCCTCAACCCCCCCACCCTTCCCACCCCACCTGTACGTAGTAGGCATGTTGATTGGAGAGAGAGTGCAATGCATCCTCCCCGTGCGTGAACACATTCATAAAAGTTTGGAACATATGAACAATTTCAGCAGACTCGTAATTTGCTGCTAACTAAGGTAACCAGGGTAAACCAGCATCTAGTAACCTAGCACATATATCGCGATTCAGAGATTTCTTGAGAAGAAGTGTAGGTATCATGGCTTCCTGCTGGTGTGTGCGAGTTACAAAAACAACAACATTACCAACTGACGTAGGCCTATATGATGAAACATGTTAAACGTAACAACTCGTAGTCAGAATCCCATTACTCGAAGATCGCTATACTAGTAGGCAATAGTAGAGACATTTTCCTTAGACAAAAGCTCGATAACAATTGCACTCATAACTAGGACATTCAATGGTAATAGAGTTTGAGCAGAGTCTAATACATTCAATACCCTTCCACAACGAGGAAGAGGAGCACATAAGAAAATTGTGTGAAATACGAAGATCCTTCACTTGTAACCTGAGGCCGAGGCCTGGTCTGTTGGACTTTCGGGATTGTTGGTCTCCATATCTAAGTCCTCGGGGCCATCTAGCATACATTTCAGTTTCAGGGGATCTGAAAAAATGTGTGGAGAACCTTGAATAATCACACGATACTTCGCTGGACCTACGAAACCATATTGGAAGCCCCTTTTCTTCAACAGCGGTCGGAGCGCCAAGAACGCCTTCCTGACGTCCACCGTTTCTTTACTGTAATCCTGCGAAATGTAGATCTTAGCAGATTTCCACAGAATATAATTGTTTTTCGCATGAAGGTGAGAATTTGTTCTACATGCTGGTAACGTAGTGGCTTACAAACAATAGCTCTAGGGCCTTTTTGATTTTTAGTTATCCTGCCAGGCACTCTATGGGCCCTATCAAATTCCAACGGGTGCAGGAAAGTTATGTTAGTAGCTTGGGTGAACCAGGATTCAAGAAAAGCCACACAGTTCCCATGTTGATCCTCCGAACCTTCTGGAATACTAAAAATGCGTAGATTCCCCCTTCTATTCCTGTCTTCCAACTCAGCGAGTTTCCGTGTCGTTTGGTCCGCAGCTATACATAGACGTTTTATGGCGTTGCAGGACTTGACTTCCATATCCTCGAGTTTGCTAATCCTTAACTCTGCTTCTAACAGTTTTGCGTTGGTGTCGCGATTATCTTGTCTGATCGCTGCTACTTCCTCTTTGGTCGCTTTCGCCAGATCCCTTACTTCATCTAGTCTGTTAAGTATCATTTCTATCTGGTCCGGATTGTCTTTCCTCCCTTTGCCGGGCGAAGGCAGATCAGACTTAAGCCTCTTTAAGCTTTTCGCTAGTTCTTTGTTATCTGCCCGTGGGGTAGACTGCCTGATCGTTTACAGTGGTCTTCCTGTAATTGTAGTTGACCTTTATGGAGTACTCGTAGTTGCCGGACTTCCCGTCCTTTTTTCTAGCCTGATACCAGTGAACGCCCAATAACCATTCAGGACCACCCAGGAGCCGGAGCGATAGTCAACCTATCTGTTTGCCTCCTGACCTTGTTCAGACACCGTGATGAAATGCGCGCTTCTCAAATTAGGGTGGAAGCCTGCATCGCCATTTTAGGAGCCACCACGTGCATGTAAAGCCTTGCACTAGTAGAGCCACTTTGTTGGTCTAGACATTGCTTTATCCTCAATAGCGGCGTGTAGTAGGCGCTAGCCCCAGAGACCTACATCCAAGCATTCACTGAAATTCCTTTTGTAGCCTCCTGGTGTAGCACATGGCTCAGTTGCAGATCACAAATCTCCAAATATTGCTTCCATCGCTTTTATCCAGCACACAGTACTTGTAATATACGAGTTGCAGTGATCACAGTCTTTTTAGCAATGCCGTTTCTGATTTGGAACCATGAACCTGCATTTTCTTCTAAGCTTGGTAATATTGCCAAATGCAGTCAAGACTTGCCAAAATTTACATTTCCCGGCCGCTACCACTCCTATGGGTGAATTTCCTTCACTTCCTTCCCCTCATAATATATGCCGGTAACAGCAGTGTCTGAGCCGATGTGCTACGATGGGGAATATCGAGTCACCGTTAAAATACACTAAGCCGCCATCTTGTGTGAGCGCGAGCAGCAATCACCCATCTGTAGTGTTCTTATTTTACCCGAGATCGGGTACAGTACTCACGATTCCCTTCGCGCTTTCTTTCAAAAGACTTGGTTTACCACCGGAGTCCTCAGTAGTCCGTCCTGACTCCGTTCAGGATCCTCACATTTCGTTCGCCGACATCCTGGGCAATCACGCGGTCCTTCGTTTGCCTTCGCTCACTGCAGCCCGGCAGCCACCGGAGCGGAATCCTCGGAGCAGCCAAAACTCGACTTCCCCTTCGCAGAAATCGTCGATCGTGCCCTCAATCTGCTCCTCTCACATTCCGGTTGCAGATTCTTCCGTTTGTGTCGGTGCTGGAGTGGTGGTGCTCATTCCAAGTTCGCTTTACGGCCTCCGTACGGGCAGAGAGAATCACAGAGCCGCCATCTCTCTCGGCGTCCAAACCACGCCCCCGCATATTAAAAGATTTAATGGACAAACTCATATGCACCTTTCCCTAGTCCTTATACTGTCTAATAAAAACAGTAATGCTAATGGAAATTCATTCAATTCATAATTCATTGAGGGAATTAAAGTGCCCTGGTGCTACAGTACTATGAATAAAGTGACTTATGCCTCAGTACTATGAATTAAAGTGACTTGTGCAAATTAAGTGCCAACAGTGAGATAATCCGAAAGGATTCAAGAGATATGCGCATTTTTACAAGTTATGATATTGCATATAGGATACTTTTAGTTTTCTAAGGAATTGTGCAAAGGGGGCAAAGCATGTATAAAACCAATATAAATAAGCATCACCCAGCGACATGCTTAAAACGATCGATAAAAAGACATATAGATAAAACCTACCCAAAATGTCTTAAAACCAATCATTAAAAACATCGCCCTAAGAAAACCTAAATACACAGGGTTCACCTTATGCTCGTCCAATTTTCAGCTGAGAACCGATTTTCATTCAAATCCAGTGATTCAATTCATCTATACATAATATTTATTACTCAAAACATAGTTGAAAGTACAGTTTCTAAATGTGTAGGAAAGGGCTATCCTAGAACTTAAGATCCTTCATAACAAGCACTGGCGTTGCCAATAGGTCTCGCAGTAGGAAAGTCTGAGCTATTACAATTGCAAATAACAATGCCTTTTATTTTGCATGTTAAAAACATAAAGGGCTTTGTCATTTAAAAAACCAATATCTCCAACTTTCCTACTGCGAGACCTATTGTGCACTACACAGTGTGTGTGAAAGTGGCACTGCGTGGCTGAGTGGCGTTGCGTGTGTGAGTGGCGTTGCGTGTGTGAGTGGCGTTGCGTAGTTGAGTGGCGTTGCGTAGGTGAGTGGCGTTGCGTAGGTGAGTGGCGTTGCGTGGGTGAGTGGCGTTGCGTGTGTGAGTGGCGTTGCGTGGTTGAGTGGCGTTGCGTGGTTGAGTGACGTTGCGTGGTTGAGTGGCGTTGCGTGGTTGAGTGGCGTTGCATGTGTGAGTGGCGGTGCATGGTTGAGTGGCGTTGCATGGTTGAGTGGCGTTGCATGGTTGCGTGGCGTTGCATGTGTCAGAGGCTAAATGTAGCACAGGGAGACCTCCAGTGGTAAGACAATCAAAAACAACTTAGAAAACATTTCACAGTATCAAAAGATCAAACTCATGAACGAGCGTGATACACCTCAGCTAAAAATCATGATAAATAACAACACACATTAGAAGTGAAACTGCAAGTACAGAAGGACCAGCTTTGCTTGTTTAAAACTCCCACTTCAGGCAGATGAGTGTAATGTGTAAAGCGTCTTGTGCACATGAGCAGATCGTGGAGTCTGGAAGCAAATACAAACAAGAGGAATGACTGAGGCGCATTGGTGTGAAGCACATCAAAGGGCTTCTCCTCCCCTAATTAGGTGAGGAGAAGCCGCCGGGAAACTGAAAGCACGGCCGGCCTGCGGCCGGCCATGAATAATTAGGGGAGGAGAAGCCCTTTGATGTGCTGGGCTGGCTGGCCCTGAATGCGCGTGCATGTTATCACGTGGTTCACGTGAACAGCATGAAAACCGAGTGGCTGAAAGCCCTTTGGTTTGAAGATGTTTTCGCCACATGAATTCTCGCTCCGCTCGATGCGCTTGCGCACATCGATAGGTCGCGAGACCTAAAAAGGTGTGAAGGTCCTCTGTTGCATTTAAACCCCCCCGGCCACTTAAAGTCGAACTCCAATATGTAGCTCGTCTCCAATCGTCTTAGACGAGCTTCTCTGCCCCTCCTCTCTTTGTCAAAGGTATGGTCTCTATAGCAAAATATCAGAGATATTGGAGGTTGCTGTTGTGTACAGCCTGAAAATGTCTTGCAACAGGATAGTTCTGATCTTTGTTTGTAATGGCCCTTAGATGTGGTAAAATACGCTTGTGTACTACCTATAAACATCAGCTGTCATTCGCATTCCAGGACATACGCACAGTCTCCGTTTTACCCTCGAAATGTTGTTTGATTTCTCTAGTAGTACCAGAGAATGCTGTCCTGTAGGTCTTAGTATGTATACCAAACTGGCAGGCCCTACAGGTTAAACATTTATAAAAACCCTTTCTGGAAGACAGCCAGGTATCTTTCTTAAAACTCTCCTGACTGTTTCTAGCCAGCGTATTACCCATACTCGTTGATCTGCGGAAAGTAATGGCAGGATTCTAGGGCATTAGGTAACCAATCACAGGATCATCCTGGATAAAGTGCCAGTTGCGCCTTATAATGCTCCTCAATTCCTTTTCCTGTTTAGAGTATGTCAAAATCTGTCGGACCGGCTAGCGTTTTCATTTTTAACTCCTTGTTTGGTCTTAACTTTGTATTTAAGGAGTTCTTCTCTTGGCTCCAATTGAGATTTTTTCATGGCGGCCTCCACTAGTCTACAGCTATATCCTCTGTCTAAAAACCTGTCTAGGCTCTCCATTTGCTTCTCCTTCGCGTCCAATGAGTCACTGCATATACGTCTGATGCGAAGCATCTCCCCATAAGGTATACTTCTTATTAAATGTGGGGGACCATTCGATCTTGGTTTGGCTCCTTTCTAGAATATCTGTCCCAGAAAATATTGCTGCATCCCCATATTTCATCTCTGCGTCCTATAGGGTGTGGAGTTCCCCAGGGCACGGCCTTGAACCCGGCTCTATTTAATATTTATCTCACCCCTTTAGCCCCGCTAATTGAACAGCATGGTTTAAGTGTCATCTCATATGCTGATGATCCTCAGCTTGTGTTTTCCTTCAGGGATTATTCTGAGGCAGCATTCACAAACTTTAAACAATGTCTGATTAACATCTCGGCCTGGATGATTGACAACTGTCTAAGGCTTAACACTGATAAAACAGAGGTTGTATTTTTTAACCAGCCATCCCCACCACCATTGGACCTATGGTGGTTATCTGAGCTCAATCCCCCCCCCCCCTCTCTCAGCCTGTGTCCTCTGCTAGAAACTTGGGATTCAAGTTTGACTCTGCCCTTTAATGAAAGACTCCGATAAGCCAGGTCTCGTCCTCGTGCTTTTGGAAAATGAAGTCCATACAAAGATTTCTCCATAGTTTGCCCATGAACTGTAGGAAAACAGTGGTCCATGCATCACAGCTGGAGTACGTAAATAGTTTGTACTCGGGTCAGCCAGACTACCTGACCAGAGAGCTACAGACTATACAAAATGCAGCCGCCAGGCTCATCAGAAATATCCCGGTACGACACCAAATATCCCACCATCTGCGGAGCCTGCATTGGTTACTAGTAAAGAGGAGGAGAGAATTTAAGGCTCTGGCTCTCGCATACAGAGCAATCAGAGAAACTGGCCCACAATACTTGAGGAAAAGACTCCGTAAATACCATCAGACAAGAAACTTGAGATCCAATCATCAAGACTTCCTAGTAACTCCCTGCTTTGCAAAAGCGAGGTTTGGTGGCCGGTCGTTCAGTCAGAACTACTTGGCTGTGTAACCCCTTACCCGAACATTTTAGGAAGGCTAATTCTGAATCTGTCTTTCGTGGACATCTAAAAACCTGGCTTTTTGACCTCCCCTAGCTTCTGTAAGCTCGCTGCAATATGCTTCCACCTCCTGTATCAGTTAGCGCCGGGACACCTCCGTTGGAGGTAGTTGTGCGCTCTACAAGCTCTAAATAAATAAATAAGCTGCAAAGGTTTCTTCTTGATTTTAGTTTTTCTATCCAATAAGCATCATAAAGTGCGAATAAGAGAAAAGACGGCTGACACGTTTCGGTGTTTCGGCATTCAGCTGGACCATAGAGTCCTAGCGTGAAGACAAGGCCTGTGTGTGAGTCCATCTTTGATTTAATTAAAAACAACTAGAGCAATCACGTTTCAACTTCGCTGCTCAGAAGCATACCACCATTTTTACCACTGAAGCGCAAAAAACGCCAACATGTTTTCAAGGTCTAGACTAAACATAATCATGTCTCCTTACCGTAAAGTACAACATTAATCACATTTCTAGATCTAAAACATTTTAAAGACTGAAACAAAACACTTTTTTTTACATTTGGCATGCTCGGGAACAAAACTTATGGCAGGCATTTGTTCTTGGTACTTTTTAGAGACTGTTTAAAGTGATGAAAAGAGAAAAACATTAAGAAAAAGATTTGTTTACAAGAGTAACTGGTAATATATCATGACCATGCTCAAGATCCACTGATTCATCCTTATAAGAATTGTATAGGAGATGATTTTCTGCGAAGAAGGGATATTTCAATGCATGATTACAAAAGTACATATTCTACATTTTAGGTTCATTATCCAAAAAGTCAGACTTTCCGGCCAGCACAACTACATATTGCCGTCAAAAAGTGATAATGCAAATAAGGGTACTTATCATCAATCACAAAGTTAAGCGCTTATTACATTCTTTAAATATCATTCAAAGCTCTCAAAACATTTTCAGTAAAGTGCATGATGTTTCAAGGAGGTACATTTATCATAAGAAGGTGGGGGACAAAAGGCAAAAAATCGCAAAGTTACAGAGTTACTACAACCTTTAAAAAGGTTTTGGGGATTTAAAAAGTTATTAATAATCCGTGCACACGAAAAGTTTCTCAAAATGTAATGTATAATTCTGCATCCAGATTATGGGCAAGAGGAACCTCTGTCCCCAATAATATTATCAGTCTCAATTCGTCCTTCTCAGAACCAACTCTTGGTTGCCTCCTCGTTCTGCAGCCTTTACATGTTTCACACCAAAGAAAGTTAACCCTTGTGTTTTTCCTTCGTGTTTCTCCCAAAAGTGTTTGGCAATAGGATAAGAAAAATTCAGATTTTTCTATTGCTCATAGATGTTGCAGGATTATCAGTTTTACTTTATTTGTTGTGCTCCCCATCTATGATATTCCGCATGTGCACTGTAGTTCTTAAACGACGCAACTGGTTTTACAGGTAATATGTTCCATAATGTTTTCTTCTCTTTTCATTATGTATTTTATATGTAGCTCTATTCACCCCATGTTAACATGCTTTACATTTATTACACCTCCAAAAGTCAAGTTGGTGTAAACAGGTTTCATTTTATTTTGTTTTATTTTTACGATCGATGGATGACTTTCTACCAGTATGCCTCCGAAGGAAGCAACTTTCCAGCATGTTATTTTTGGGTATTCTGATATAGTTTCTATGAAGGTATCATGAAATAATATAATTTTTCAATTACTCCAGAATGCATTTCTTATTTCTTGGTGCCTGACATTATAATCGATGGTCAACCGGGTTTCATTGTTCTCGTTGCATTCTTTCCTTCTTTACTAGTAATTCTTCTCTCCTTTTAGTTTTTGCTCAGTTTTTTTGCATTTAGTAGAATTTCCATGGAGTATCCACTGGAATGTGCAGTTTCTAAGGAATTTCTTCTTGCTCTTAGCATTTCTCCAAACAGGACACTCCACTTTATTGTATTAGGGTGTCCATAGTTGGCATGCAGTATGCTATTGATGGCAGTTGCTTTTCAATGAATCTTACTGCTTATTTTGAGTTGGCCTCCTTTATGTACACTTCAATGTCTAGGAAGTTTATTTTATTTGGACTGATTGTGTATGTAAACTTTAGACTGTTTGTGTTTGGGTTCGATGATAGAATGAATTCTTCCAGGCTCTTCATATCCCTTCCCCAGATCAGGAACAGATCTTCAATGAACCTTGTCACAATTTTGATATGTTCCAACGTAGCCCTATTTTTTTCAATCCAAACCTCCTCAGATTCCCAATTGCTCACGAGTAGATTGGCATACATTTGCGCAAAGGATGTCATCGTGACATCCCTTGATTTTGCAGACAGCACGTTCCACCAAATAGGAACACGTTGTTGGTTGGGCAGTATTCCAATATTTCTATTATCATGTTAGTGTTCCATATAAGTCACTAATAGAGTTCTTAGAAAATATTTACAAGACTCCATCACAATGACAATGATGACATATCTATGGTAGCTAATAGGTAATCTGCCTTACAATGGATGTCTTGCATTTTGTTGAGAAAATCAGTGGAGTTTCTCAAGTAAGATGGTAGTGCTGTGACATACTAAAAGAAAAAGGTGTCCACAAATGTGGCGTTCTCTAACCAGGATCCAATTGAACCCATGAAAGGGCGGTCTGGTGGATTTTCAAATTCTTTGTGCAGTTTGGGAAGGAAATAGACCATCAGTACAATTTGGTTCTCTGTTTTTAAGTATCTATATTCTTTATAATCGATCAAATCAAGGCCATGCCAATCTTGTAATTTTCCATGATTTTAAGTCCTCATATTCTTGGTTGGATTCTCACTCAATTTTGTATGATGTTTGTTTCTAAGCTGTTTGTTTGTCTCTGCCATATATTTATTTCGATACTGGAAGGCAATATTTCCACCCTTGTCTTATATGTATATATTTTTATACACACACATACATATGTATATGTAGATGTATGTGTGTGTGTGTGTGTGTGTGTGTGTGTGTATATATATATATATATATATATATTTATTTTTTTTTGTTTTCCTTATCGAACCCAACCCCTGAACCTGATACCCTCACCCAAACCTAAAAACGAAACGCCCCAACCCATGTGTGTGAGCATATATATAATATACTGTCTGCTAAAATAAGAGTGCTTGCTTTGTTTGGCCACTTGTTGACCCCAAAGTGTTTTTGTGGATATATAATGGCTTTATACTTACATGCGCAATACTTACATTTTCATGATAAAGGCATGCATGATAAAGGCATACTCTTTAAAGTTTGTGTGATAAAAGCAAGCGTGGTAAAGACGCATGTGCTATAAAGCCTGCATTGTTAAGGCATGCGTGGTTCTGACCGCATTGTAAAGGCTGTTTCCCCACACTAAGCTTTAGAGTTAAGCATAAGGTTTTTCACATTAATCAAGTGTGTATTAGGCACGCATGAACGTAATTTAGGGGTCTCCAGGGGCGCATCTGCGCCCCCTGGCTTGCCCCATGCGCCCTCTGGCACTGCCTGAGCGACCCTCAACCTAAGTGGTGGAAAATCTGTTACACACAAAGAGGAAAAGGAGGAAGTGAAATTATTTATCAGAACAACAACCTCGCAAGGAAAATGCAAGTTAAAAAAAAATGCCCTCCCCCGCTCATGGTGGAATGCTTCACATTGGGCGCTACAACATCCCTGCGCAAACACACACGTGGGATGGACAAAGGATAATGAGGAAAACAATACACACATATGGCGGGATCAACAGTGCAGCTCCTCCTTAAGGACATCGGTTGTGGCTTCACTCTCTTTATTTCCTCTCAATTACTTTTATTGCACTAATAGTGAAAAATGTTCTATTATTCACTATTAGTGTAATAAAGTCTTTAGTGAAATTAGCAGGAGTGACCTTCCCTGGCAGAGGAGATAGGCAAAAACAAATACTTTTAAATGTATGTTGTGTGCAAGGTTGCGGGTGAGTGTGTGTTTACGTGAGAGAGGTAGAGTGTGTGTTAATGTGTGTTTGTGAGTGAAATTGAAGGTCAAAGGGCATGTGATGTCACTTCCGCTACCCCAGGCATTTTGGTGAATTGATTTTCATGGAGGCACTGGCTTTGTCTTAAGTGCCTCAGTTGTGCAACCCCCAAATGTGGGAAATGCATTAGAAACATTAGTTTTAAACTAGAAACCGCAACAGGTAGAATGAATTGTTAGAACAATGTGCAAACAAGGTGTGGAACCAGAGTAGTCTTCATATTAACAAATGCCACAAAGAGGTCAAGGAGTACATGGAAATAAAGATTGGTATGTCAACAGTGAACAGCTGGCCACCTAATCCAGTGGAGGAGGTGATTACCTAGAGCAGTGATGTATGGTATAAAGAGAATGCATCTCAAAACCTAGAAATATTCTCTTTATGACCCTCTGATAAGGTTTCGTAAAGTTTTAAGTGCTTTTTAGGGATCTAACTTGTTGACAGGTATCCAAACTTTTTAACAAGTAGTATGTAAAAACATTGAATACGTTGTAATTGTTAAGGTTAACTGTTTAAAGTCTTAAGAAAAACCTTAGGAACGTTTAAAGAAAACATGTAAGCTTATTTAACCACCTAAAATGTGGATATTTCATGAGTCTAATCATAATGATATTTCGATTTCCATTATATCTGAGATGAAAACAAACTACCACAAACATGTGTTCAAGTTTTTGTTGTTGCCAATAAGGGTTTTCACAGGTCGAGTCTGTGTTATAAAATACACCCACCGATGGTCGAGATGTGTGGTTTTAGTGCAACAAAATGTTTGACAATATTGCTTCTGCTATACAAAATATTCCCATACCATGAGTTTCTTATCTCTCTGCTTTTTTTTTTTAGTAACAAAGGGGTGTTGGAAACTTTCTCAGGAACCGAGACAAACAAGATCTGGCCGCATGTGTATACTTTTCTCCAAACAAAATTACCAGATGTAAGCCAGAAAGAAGCAGCGAGTCAGAGATGAAGGTCATAAAATAATCGACGACGATAAACTAAGCTGGAACAAGCTTAAAACCTTCAGAACATTATGCTCTTGATGTGGAACATTTGAATACATTTCGCTATTAATCACCAGCACTATGGATTATTAGCTAGGTGCACCTTTTTAACCGTGCCATTTTAAATTGCAGACTTGGTCCCGCGCAAAACATTTTAAATCTCTTGATTTTTTTTTAATACACATTTCTTACAGATTGAAAGAACAAAGATGAGGAGTAGATCTGATTGAAGAGTAGCCTTATGTATATATTAATCCATTTTCAAAATATCCCTGAGCTTATGAATGTATTGAATATGCAAGCCCAAGATGTTTTAGAAAATATAGTGGAAGGTTTTCTTACTGTGATTTCAGAGAAACTATTGACTGTATGCACCTTTTCAAAAATGTAAAGCAATACCAACTGTGACTGCCATTTTGACATAAAATTAATGAATCTGCTAACATCTGATTAAAAAAAAACATGTTGGGCCGAATTCAGGAGCCAAGAGTGAACTAAAGGGATGCAAGTGTGCATCCACAAAGAAAAAATGACACCGACTTATTAAAGTTATGGCTGTCCTTTATAACTGTCAGTAGCAGCTAGGAAATGTAATGAGTGTGTCTTATGTTGTAGTTGTAATGTTGTCTGCCCAGGCCCCCTTCTATTTTCCAGTTTCTTTTACTCGGCTGTGTGTGCAAGAGGCTCCTGTATTATACCCTCAGATTTCCTGCAATGCTACCAGATCTCATAATATTAAGTTCGAGGCATGTGGGCTGCTGAATTCATATCTGTGCATAGTCCGCCACCTAGTGTTGGGTCCGGATGATTGCACATTGTTGTCCTGGAAGAGTCTTCGAAGTATCACGAGATAGGTGGCTCCTCCCCTGGACTACAGTGCGCATGGGCATCGCCTCCATCCCCAGATTGTTTTTTTCCGCCATAGGGTTCGGATGTGTTTCGGTTCCCTCCTTCGGAACCGATAGTTGTTCGATTTCACTTGAGACCAAAAGGTCTTTAGGCTGGGCGTCGGTATAGTTGCGTTCGGGTTCTCTTACTGACTCTCAGCTCCTATCTCCTACTGCCCTTCCACGTGCTTCGACGCGGACGGGCCTACACTACCGCATTTGCGATGGAGCGGACTCCATTCAAGAAGTGTCCGCTATGTCACTCGAAATATTCGCACCTCGACGTGCACCCTGTGTGCAACACATGCTTGTCACCGGATCACCGTGAAGACACCTGCATGGCGTGTTCAAAGTTTAGGAGTAAGAAAACTTTGAAGATTCGCCGGGCTAATCGACTCCAGGCACGGTTGTCGGCTTCGGCACCCCCACCTGATGACATCTTTCAGGAATCGATCGAGGAGGAGGCCGGCGTACAAGAGTCGGACTCTGGCCCCGCGTCCGAGGAAGAGGCCTACGACGCGGACGAGGAGGCCTGCGACGAAGTCTCCGGTGAGGTAGGGGACGACGAACTGATTTGTGCCGCGATGGGAGATAGCTCAGAGGAAGAGCATCCCCAAACGGACTCCGGGGTTTCCCCCCGTTATACGGCCCAGGTCGAGGGATCGCCTTCGGGCCTTACCCGAGATCTTACTATAAGTCCTACGTCCCCGCCTCCGGGCCCGGTCACGGACATTTCTGGCAAGAAAACGAAAGTGAAGCCAACCGGTTCCGCACCCTCGGATGCGAAAACGAAACAGAAACTGGCGTTGGTGCAGAAGGTTCTGGAGGCGTCAACTTCCACGAAACCCAAAATGGCCGACTCGAAGAGCCACGCCAAGATGGCCGACCACAAAAGCCGCGCCAAAGTGGCCGACCCGAAGTCTTCTGGGTCGGCACCGAAGGTGAAGACTTCCGACGCGGCTGCGTCGGCACCGAGAGGGGTTGCGGACCCGAAGACGGCTTCGAAGAAGCGTCACGCTGACGGCGCGGCAGGCCAGGGGGCGTCGGCACCGAAGAAGAGGCCTGCCGACGACCGGGCTCTCGGAGGCGAAGAGTCGCTCGAGACGGTTCAGCCCTCGGCATCCCTTACTAAGAAGGTGGGAGAATCCTTGAAGCGGATCCAACAGTCCACTGTGGTCCCCAGCCAGGACACTGTCGTGCCTAGGCCCACACCGAAGCCTGCCAAGGGACAAACGCCCATCCGTTTTACCCTTCCTCCCAAGTCGGCGCCGAAGGCCTTCGCGCCTAAGCAGAGCGGACATTCTCAGGAAGTATTGACGCCGAAGGCTGCCTTGGTGGTATCGAAGCTTCGGCTCCAACCCCTCGCGGTGGAGGAACGTCGAGAGGTGACGATCGACGCCAACACCGGAAAATTGTCGCTCCTCAAACGAAAGATTACGTCGGAGCCGCCATTGGAACCTTTTAGGATTCCACTTAAGAGCAAAAAGTACTCTGCGGACTCTTCGGCTCTGATGGAACCTCTGTCTCCACAAGCCATGGAACGCTCGCCGGCCCATTCCCCAGTGCCTGAGGTGGACGAGGAGAATGACGAGTACAACTATCCTGCGTACTCGGATCCGGACGAGGAGCAGGTGCCCTGGACGGCAGGAGGCGACACCGACGACCTGCAGTCAGGTCAGGACACTCATCTTTTCGCCACGAAGACGTCCCCGACGGAGGACTCGGCGGCGTTTAATGCATTAATAGAGAGAGCTGCAGCGAACCATGACGTAGAACTGCACTCAGACCCTGTGGATGCGGACTTCTTGGTCGACACCTTCTCGGTAGCCGAAAAGCAAGTCAAGACGCTACCTATGCTCAAAGGGGTGCTGAAGCATGCACAGGAGGTATTCAAGGAGCCCACCCGGGCGCGGGTGGTCAATCCTCGCATCGACAGGAAGTATAAGGCGGCGCCCACGGATCCCACGTATATTAAGGGACATTTGCCATTGGACTCCCTGGTGGTGTCCAACGCTCGGAAGAGGGCGAATTCGCAGACTACTGGTGATGCTCCTCCCCCAGACAAAGAGTCGAAGATCTTTGAGGCATCAGGCAAACGCATTGCTGCACAGGCAGCAAACATCTGGAGGATCTCTAACACTCAAGCCCTGCTTGCACGTTATGATAGGGCCCATTATGACACATTAGAGGCCATCCTACAACATTTGCCTGACCAATACAAGGAGGCGGGGGAGATGCTCATTCAGGAGGGTAAACTCATTACTAATGCATCCATCAAATGTGCCCTAGATGTAGCAGACACTGCCTCCAGGGCTATCAATACAAGCGTATTACTCAGACGCCATGCCTGGCTTCGAATTTCTGGGTTCAAGCCCGACATACAAACCACATTACTGGGTCAGACGGTGAATCCTGACCATCTGTTCGGCCCTGAGGTGGATGCCTCCCTAGAAAAAATGAAGAAAGATACCGAAACTGCCAAGTCTATGGGGGCTTTACAAAGTCAGCAGTTTCGGGGTGGTTCTTTTCGCCGCTCCAATTCAAGAGGCACCTCAAGAGGCCAGGCACCCCAGACCACGCAGTACTACAAGGGTAACACCCAGTCCTCGTATAACAACAACAAGGGCAGGGGTGGCTACAGAGGCAATAACATCAAGGGCAGAGGACGTGGAAACAACGCCTCCAGGTCCACCGCCTCCAACAAACAGTGACGTCTTGTCACTTCCCCCCGATCACACAACACCTGTCGGGGGGAGACTACAGCAGTTCCTGCCGGCGTGGAGGTCCATCACCACGGACAGGTGGGTGAGGTCTCTTATCCAGTACGGGTACTGTCTAGAACTTACGTCCATTCCACCGGACATACCGCCAAGAGGCCGTGCTATGTCCGACGAGCACTTGACCTTGTTGCAGCAAGAAGTACTAATCATGCTGCAAAAAGGGGCGATAGAGCTCGTTCCATTGCAAGAACGGGGAACAGGGGTTTACTCCCTGTATTTTCTAATCCCCAAAAAGGACGGATCACTCAGGCCGATCCTGGACCTCAGGCCCCTGAACTGGTACATCAACTCAGAGCACTTCCATATGCTCACATTGCAGCAGGTGCTTCCCCTGCTTCAACAGGGGGACTTCCTAGCAACGCTGGATCTGAAGGATGCATATTTCCATATTCCCCTGCATCCTTCACACAGGAAGTATCTCAGATTCAAGATCTTAGACCAGCATTACCAGTTCAGAGTCCTGCCGTTCGGGGTCACCACGGCACCGAGAGTTTTCACCAAATGCCTAGCGACTGTAGCAGCGCATCTCCGTCGCCAGCACGTCCATGTCTTCCCATACCTAGACGACTGGCTTATTCAGGCAAAGACGGAACAGCAGTGCGTAGACCACGTGTCACGCACCATTCACCTCCTGCACGATCTGGGATTCTCTCTGAACTACCCAAAGTCCCATCTCCAGCCCGCCCACGTGCGACAGTATCTGGGCGCGACGATCGACACTCTGGCGGCCACTGCGCAGCCGAGTTCAGTGAGAATCGCCGGTATCCAGGCGCTGATACAACGATTCAGACCCCAGACCTCGCTTCCAGCGAGGGTGTTCATGCAGTTGATAGGCATGATGGCCTCCTGCATCTCCATTGTCCCGCACGCGAGACTACATATGCGTCCGCTTCAGGAGTGCCTGGCACGTCAGTGGACTCAGGCTCATGGGCAACTGACAGACCTAGTGTTGGTGAGCGGTCGGGCGTACAACTCTCTGCATTGGTGGAACCCACAAAACCTTTGCAAGGGCCGACCATTCCAAGAGCCTGTCCCACAGATCATCCTGACAACGGACGCCTCTCTCCAGGGATGGGGAGCGCATGTACTCCATTACACGGTGCAGGGACTATGGACACTTCAGCAGAGGAAGATGCACATCAATGTGTTGGAACTGATGGCAATCTTCATGGCCTTAAAGGCGTTCAAAGTACATCTGTGCAACAAGGTCGTGTTGATCCGGACGGACAACATGACGGCCATGTACTACATCCAGAAGCAAGGGGGAACACACTCTCCACAGCTGTCTCATCTGGCTCAGAGCATGTGGAAGTGGGCCATTCAGAGGAACATCTTCCTCATGGCAGAACATCTCCCAGGCAAGGACAACCAGATGGCGGATCTGCTCAGCAGGCACAGCCATCAGATGCACGAGTGGGAGTTACATCCATCAGTACTCCAACCGTACTTCCAAAGGTGGGGTCATCCAGAGATAGACCTGTTCGCCACAAAGGAGAACGCAAAATGCCAAAGCTTCGCCGCCAGGTTCCCACACCCCCAATCACAGGGCAATGCGATGTGGATGAACTGGTCAGGCAGATTTGCGTACGCTTTTCCCCCAGCGCCTCTGATACCGCTGGTGGCACGCAAGCTCAGGCAACACTCGATGACGCTCATCCTGGTTGCTCCAACGTGGGCTCGCCAACCATGGTACACCACGTTTCTGGAACTCTCCGTGGTACCGCATCAACGGCTTCATCTCACTCCCAGCCTTTTGACGCAGAGCCATGGCGACATTCAGCACCCAGATCCGCAACAGCTCAACCTGGCGATCTGGCTCCTGAGGTCCTAGAGTTCGGCTATCTCAATCTTCCTCCCGACTGCATGGACATCATTCGGGAGGCGAGAAAGCCCACTACTAGAGCTTGCTATGCGGCTAAATGGAAGAGGTTTGTCGTCTACTGCGTGGAGCACAGCATTGACCCGCTAGACGCTTCCATTCAAAACATCATATGCTACCTCTTTCACCTGTATCGGTGTAATCTAGCGTACTCTTCCATCCGCATTCACCTGTCGGCTATGGCAGCATACCTCCAAAATAGACAACACCTGTCACTCTTTAAGGTCCCTGCTATCAAGGCTTTTCTGGAAGGGCTCAAAAGAGTCATTCCACCAAGGACTCCACCAGCTCCAGAATGGAACCTCAATGTGGTTCTTACAAGGCTGATGGGTCCTCCCTTTGAGCCACTACACTCTTGCGAGCTGCAGTTTTTGACCTGGAAGGTGGCGTTCTTGGTAGCAATCACATCGCTACGGAGGGTGAGCGAATTGCAGGCGCTCACCATCCAAGAACCTTTCTTCCAGGTACATGCCAACAGGGTGGTGCTCCGCACTAACCCTAAGTTCTTACCCAAAGTGGTCTCGCAGTTTCACATAAACCAAACAATTGAATTGCCGGTGTTCTTCCAAAACCCAGAGACGCTGGCGGAGCGGATGCTCCACACACTTGATGTGAAAAGAGCCTTGATGTATTATGTGGACAGGACAAAAGATTTCCGCAAAACCAAACAACTCTTTGTTGCTTTTGCCACACAACACAAGGGAAATGCAATCTCCAAAGCAGGAATAGCTAGATGGATAGTAAAGTGCATTCAGATATGCTACGCTAAAGCTAAGCGCACTCTCACTATCCCACCGAGGGCCCACTCCACTAGGAAGCTGGGGGCCTCTATGGCGTTCTTAGGTAACATTCCCTTAGAAGACATCTGTAGAGCAGCCACATGGTCTACCACTCATACTTTCACCAAGCACTACTGTGTAGACGTGCATTCAAAACAACAGGCAGCTGTTGGTCAGGCTGTTCTAAAAACGCTTTTTCAGACTGCTGCAGCTGGCACGGGCGGCCGCCGCTAATGGAGGGACTGCTATGTATTCTATGCACAGATATGAATTCAGCAGCCCACATGCCTCGAACTGCAAATGCTACTTACCAGTATGCATCTGTTCTTGGCATGTAGGGCTGCTGACATTCATATCGCCCACCCTCCTCCCCGGCGCCTGTAGCAGCTGCAGTATGTATTCATATACACACATATGCTCATAGCATGGTCATCACTCACTTCTTCACTCCATCTCTGCCTATGGCTAAAAACAATCTGGGGATGGAGGCGATGCCCATGCGCACTGTAGTCCAGGGGAGGAGCCACCTATCTCGTGATACTTCGAAGACTCTTCCAGGACAACAATGTGCAATCATCCGGACCCAACACTAGGTGGCGGACTATGCACAGATATGAATGTCAGCAGCCCTACATGCCAAGAACAGATGCATACTGGTAAGTAGCATTTGCATTTTCTTGATGGCCATATTGATTATAATGCGATCACTGCTATTGCAAAGCTGCAATTGAAAATATCCTAGAACAGGAGATGGTTTCTCTGGGGAAAGAAAGAGTATTTTCTCATGAATTAGCTGCGGGAATACAGATCTGTGAATATTTCATGCCAATGTATGCCTACATTTGAACAAGTCCTATTGAAAAATTACAGGCCCCCGGGTAATCCTATAGATTGTCAGTATAGACACTAGTGTGTAACAATGAATGATTACAAAGAAACAGAGCTCTGCAAGAGAGCCAGGGGATGCAAGGCGATGGGCAAATGTGATATTTGCATGTTATTTGTTATGATCTTATGAATTTCAGAGGGGGATATAATCCGATGAGGATGTTGGTGCATTTACACTCTTTGATTTCTGGCATTAGATCGACTTTCTTTTAGGTATCTTAATAGATAGACAACAATTTTGTTTTCTAGTGGTTGGTGTCCTTTAGAACATGTATTGATGAGAGCCTTCTGAAATAACATGTTTATCCTTAAATGTTCTTGCTGAACACCACTGAAAGGAAAAAACCCGCCTTCATCTATGATCTTTTCCCAAATTGTGCAAGGAAAGAACTTTGCGCCTGATGTACGAAAGGGTTTTATCCAATCTATCTATTTAAAAATGTGTTCGTACGTATGGGCAGTTGTACATAATTAGCCGTGTTGTTATTTTAATTACAGATTCATGATCTACATGAATGTAAGAAAGTGTCCTTAGTGGTAGATATTCAGTTAGCGAAACTGAACATCAATACAATTGTGTGCCTTGGCCTGTAACTTCAGAAAGAATTATGTTTGGTTTGCACTTTGATTCAAAACCTACAAAGTCTGCTTACTCTAAAACAGATAGAAATATTAATGTATGAATTAGTTACAGCTATAAACTGTGGCCTCAGTCTTTTGTACCACAAAATGAGAGGTGCAGAGCATGAACATTGGTTATAAGAGGCAGATTTGTATGGACCTATTTGGAAATTGTCATATGATGTTACACTGCCCCTAAAATAAGCTAGCATTTAAAATATATTTTTCCACCTATTCTTGCATCTAAAAAGTGAGGGCTGAAGAACAGATGGTGCATGTCAATTCAGGATAACTTTGACTTGAAGGTAGCCCACATCAACATTCTTATAGGCCGACTTAGGATGACTATATATTGTTTTCCCAGTGGCTAAAAGTGAACTTAATTTAAGGAATTCTTTAATCTTTCTCTGCTTTTCGATCGCTTGTGTTTCTTTTTGCAAGCAATTATGATTAAGGTATGGCAAGTTGATTGCTTGGTCTGATTTTCTGAATCTGGTACGTTTTCTTTTAATACTGATTTTTCCTGAAACAGCCACTTTAAATAGGTTTTTTACTATTATTTTTCTTCAACCTACAAGTGTTTTTACAAACGACTTAGGGGGGATGTTGCTACAATTGAGACACGTGGACAGAGATTCTGAATCTGGTATCTGATTTTTGTCTCCATTGTGAAATTAAAAACTGTGAATATGATGAACATTGCACACTAATTCTGCCCTGCCTGTTTTTGTATATGTAAAATATGTCTGAAATATTGTTTATCCAGATCAGTGTGTATGGAATTTATCGGAAGTCAAAAGTGCCTTCCATTATATACACTCACTTATTACAGGAGTATCTTAACCATACATTTCTAGCAAGGCATTGCTACCCGATTTCAGAATGTATTTTGTGTACATAATAAAGCACTAATTTATAATGTATATTTTTAATATGGTGCACACAGTATCAGAACGTCATGAAGAACTCATCCTACTGGCCCTGTTTTTGTAAACCAAATTTCCTACCTGTATGTAGGTAATCCATGTATTAGTTTAAAAAAAAATCTTTTTCAAAACATTACTGTATTTAGAAGGATTTACCATGGAAAGTGGATCGCATTTTATAAAGGAAAAAAACACATTTAATCTGATTGTGCAGATGAAAAAAGCTGTCTCAATAAAGATGGTACCGCCCATGCTTTCAAGCTTCATTCTCTCTTTCTCTAGTTAAATCAAAATGTCTTTATTCGCTACACTTCTGTAGCAAAAAAGCACAGTTAACAAGCATTTGCAATGCTATGGGTCTTGCACTTACCGGAGTTTGAGCTATTGCTATTTATGTCTTGGTTTTTGAATCTAAATAAAAGGCATTTCGATTTACAATGCGAATAGCTTAAACTCTTGCAAATGACCTATTGCATTGCAAATGCCTTCTTTTTTCGTATCAGAGGCTGGCCTGAAGAGGGTCTCATGGGGCGGTGCCATAACAAAATTCTGGTTTGGGCTGCCACGCCCAACAAGAGAAGTAGCACACCAAAGAGGGCACAAAAGCACCTGGCCAGTAGGTGGCCAGGTGATGTTTTGAACCCCCCAATGGGGGTATGACGCCACGGGCTGTATGAGGACAAAAGGGATTATATGCTACGTGCTACTTCTTCAGGGGCAGCGTGCACATCGACATTGGAAGCATAGGTGAGACCTTCCCCTTCGGCGTTGATGACTTGATCGGCAATGCGCTTGTGTCCGCAAAACTTTCTTGCCCAGGGGCAGCAAGGAGAAGCCTATCCTTCTGCAAGTGACCAGTGTGGCCAGAGTGAAGGAGAGGAACAGAAGAGCTATGTTATCCCAGTGAGGACCGCTGCAAATGTAGCATCAACGTAACTCTGCTTGGGGGCAAGGAATCGGCAAGCGCACTCCGCCCGCACCGAGTATGAGACATTTTTATGGGCTTAGCAGTAAGCGGTGTGGAGTGGGGCACTGCCTTAATGTCCTGTTTGTGCCACTTCAGAGATGACTTGCAGCTGGTGCAGTCCATCAGTGCAGCTCGCAGCAGCTTGATGCCAGCCGGAAGAAGAGAAAGCCTTTGGGGTCCCATTGCCTGCATGAGTGCAAATGTGTGCCAAAGCTTAAACAAGCTGCGTTGAAATGAGCTAGTCCTCATGTGATTAGGGAGTGGGGAGGTTCCGGTGAAGGGATGGATAACGGGAGGGAGGGCGGGGAGTAAACAAGGCAGGACACCGGGAGAGGGTAAAGAAAGCACCAACGCACTTGATGCGTGCAGTAAGAGAAACAGAATAAAGAAAATAGTGCTTTCAGTCTAAATAACACGTACCGTGTAACAACCGAAGTAAAGGGGCCAGTCGCCATGGGAGATGACTAATGAAGAGGAGGCAGTACTAAAGAGGGACTAACAAGCCTATTTACGAATCAGAAGCCAGCATTTAGGACAGAAAATGACACAAGCCGATGGCAAATATGGGTGGAGAGTGGGCAGGGCTTCTCTTCGGTACTGCACCACAACAAGTTTCGCAGAGCAGCGCATGCGCGCTGACTCTAGACTCGACCTAAAAACGAGAATACATTCAGTAATCATACTCCACAATGCAGGTTAAAAGGGGAGGCCATTTCAACTATGAGCATGAATACTGAAAAATTCTCTAATATGCAGTGCATAAAGATTTCATTTTCATTGCCATCATACCAGCTATCAACTTATTACACATAACCATACGTTAAAATGCACATCAAACTGTTATGGAATAACAGATCAAGGAGGAGTAGTTATTACATAAACATCAACACTAACAAAAAAGATAATTGCAATATTATTGCGCATCGCCATACATTAACCCTTTCGCTGTGGCGGCTATTCCGCCGCAGCACTAACGGGGCGGGCGGCAGCGCGGCGGCCACATGCTGGTGACAGAACCGCTCCGTCACCAGCCGCGGTTGAGCTGTGCTGGTGACGGAGCGGTTCCGTCATGGCCCGCCCCGCTCAATAGAACGCTCAGCGCAGGCGCGGAATTCGCGCCGCGCATGAGCGGTGGGCGGGCCATGACGGAACCGCTCCGTCATCAGCACAGCCCAACCGTAGCTGATGACGGAGCGGTTCCGTCATCAGCAGGGGAGGGGTTAAAAACACATTAAAATGTAATTGAATAACAGATCAAGAAGGAGTGGAGTTTTACATAAGCCTGAATGCTAATCAAAAAGATCTTTGCAATATTATTCTGCAACACCATACATTAAAAAGCACATTATAACGTAATGGAGTTACAGATCAAGGAGGACTGAAGTTATTACATAAACATCAATGTGAATCGAAAAGATGATTGCAATATAATTCCATACGATAGCAATGCACTTGCAATGTAGGGCCACCCTACACCCTTACAGCAAAGTACACACCTCCTTAGTTTTAAAATCTGCCATATAAATAGCGCCATAGAATAGCAGACCAAAGGACAATGCAGTTGCTGTAAAAAGAGCAGCGCTGGTCTGCACTGTCGATATCTTAAAACGTTGAAAAAGTGGCAAAATCAAATTTCTTCTAGGTCCCTCATAAAAAGGGCAAAAGAACACCATTTGTAAATTAGATTGAATAGATAGTCCATCACATGGGCAGGGATCTAAATCTGACAGGGAATAATAATTCGCTAGATAGCCCACCATGAGGGGTAAGTAATTTAAACAGAATCTAGTTAAAACTAACGGTGTTCTTGATTCTGAATCGAGGTTAGGTACGTTTGAAGACACTCTTGCGAGCACACCAATTTATAAAACAACACTGCAACTTTGTCTATCAGAAATGGATTTGTTTGCCGTGGCTTTCGCTAGAAACGACGATCTCAGCTTGGCCTTGCTACCATCCTAGCAGGAATTTGGAAAAGAATATAACTCTGGAAGCCCAATCTCTTCCAAAGTTGATTTCACATTAGCGAGCCAAGGTATGTTATGTACTGTGTGCAGTTGCTCATAATCCTCTATGACAAGTCAATTTGACGGTACAGTTTCCCTGGACCAAAATGAATGCCAAAGCAGGAGTGGCACTAATTTTATCCTCTGTGTAGAGAATACCCAACTCATCATGGCAAATACTATTCGGACAGCTAAGAGGGACTTCTAGAAGTTTTCAGAAAAGAGCATTTTCCACAAGTTGTATATCACGCGCATCAACCATGCCCCAAATGCCTGCCTCATATGTCGCAATAGCCACCGATTTTGCAGCATAGATGGTCAAAAGCTCTTTTCCAGGTTTGGAACACAATCTTTTACATAAATTCTGTAGCCCCAGAATTGACTTTTACAGCATGGCAATTCTATTTGAAATCAACGGTTTCCATAGACTTTTGCTATTAAAATGAATGCCCAAATAGGAGAACGATGCGGCCCCTCCTGCCCGGATGTTGTTAATGTAGTGCGCTGGTCTTTTCTTGGGGTTTCTCCCACAAGACCTTGTAAAGGTTTTAATTTGATTAACCTGTAAATCTAGCTCTTTCTTGGAGGTAATATAATCAATAATCAACCCTTGCAGTGCCCTCCCTATTCTTGCTACAAACACTGCGTCATCCGCATAGAAGAGTCTTGGAAGGGGACGGGTTCCTACTTGGCGAGTGTCTTTGGATCTCGGTATAAGTGCAGATTCAACTCTATTTGTGTATAATGAGAAAAAAGGGGCAAAAATGCACCCTTGCCTCACTTTCCAGTTTATTTTAAAAAGTTCTGTATTTTTCTTCCATAATGTACTTTTGCATTCGCCTCCTAATATAGCTCCCTTATAAATGTAATAATACCCTCCTCTATGCCCATCTTGGACATAATTGGCTAGAGTTTAGAGTGTGAGACACAGTCAAATGGTACTGTTAAATCAATGAATGCCAAGAAGATGGAGCCCTTCTTGGCAACCGCATACTTGCCTATTAGCAAACTCCGTGTCAAGCATTGGTCTATTGTACCTGATCCTTTCTTGAAATCATACTGGGTGTCTGCCAGAATGTTATTTGAGCTCGCCTTGTCCTCCAATCTGTGCAACAGAAGGCTTCCCATAACCTTGGCTGTGGCGCCCAGGAGAGAAATTGGCCTATAGTTCTTGAGCTGGGTCTTCTATCCTTCTTTAAAAACTGGGACTATAACTGATTGTTTCCAGGTGGCAGGGGAACCAACCTTCGCAACATTAAAAACATTTGTGATTAAGGGTCCCCACAAGTCCTGACAATCTAATAAGACATCAACAGTAATCCCGTCTGGCCTGGGTGCCTTTCCGCTACAGCTTTCCCCAAATGACCCTTATCTAATTAAAAAACGAAGGCAGTAGATTCAGCCCCATAGTCGAGAGAGGGATCGACTTCATCAGGAGTCCGTGAACTGTTTGAATAAATACTTGTGAAGTATTTAACCCATTTTGAATCCTGATTTTGTACATCTGTTGATGAGCCTGGAAATGCCCTAAAATAGGAAGTGTTTAGCACCCTCTACAACGTGACGCTATTGTTTGTTAAACTAGCTGTCTAGAGAGCCTCCCATGCATACTCCTTGATCTCTATTATCCTTGCCTCCGGGGCCTCTTTATATACTGCCCGCTCGTTCCTGATAAGTGCTCTGTCTCTTGGCACATTGCATAAGGCCACATGTAGCTTTGCAAAGGCTTTGGTTCAGGCCAAGTCAAACCAACCCCGGAGATGTGACTTTGCCTGGCAGGTTTTTCATGTTGAGGCTTGCCTTACCCTCGTCGTAATTTCCAAGAAAGCCACCATAATTTGTGAACTCGGCTTCTGTGTGCAAATATAAAGTGACCTCCGCTTGTATATCGTGGAGGACTGTGGGAAGAAACTTCACCATATCCCACTTAATGGTGAACCAATTTTTTCTTGCGGGCCTAAATCCAAATCTGGGATGGTTCTTGCTCACACACTCCACCTTCAGCCTAAGCACGACTTAGCATGGTCACTGAAGCCCATAAATTCTGATTCCAATTCAGAATTGTAGGCTCTGTTCGTAAAATATAATCAATCGTAGATGATCGTTCCATACACATGAAGGTAGAGGCAAGACCACCTGCTGACTCCAGCAACTCATTCCCCATTACATGCTTAAACTTTACCAAAAGGTTATTTAGGGCATAACCATAAAATAAATCCAGAGGAGAAACCACAATCTGGGAGAACCTTGGGAAAGATCCTCTTTTATTGCCTTAGGAGGTTTGAGACAATAAAGGGGCATTTAAAATTGTTGATGATACAGCCGCCAGGTATTGTCTTAAATGATGGCCCCACCCAGTTAATCCTCCTGGCCATAAGAAGTTGAGATGATGGAGAGTGAGAAAACCCCATAGACTTAGTTAGCCAGTGGAGACCTTTTAGGAGCAACTGTTCTGTCGACTCATTCTGGGCCACTTTAAGCCTAAGTACATTTGCCAGCATTAGTACATAGGGCATGCTGTCGGAGGTAAATGCAATATCTGAACTTCCCTACCACTGATCCAATGGAGGTTAGGTGCATTTATCGGGCCGTTACTGTGAACATGATCCCCCTGTCCTGCGTGGTCAGATGACTTGATTTTTAATGTGTAAAGCACAGCGTATGCCCAAAGGCGTCTCGACACTGCTTGTGAAAGAGAGAAAATCAGAAAAGAAACTAGAGTAGGAGTGTAAAAAGCCAAGTTTTGAGAAGCTTTCTAAAAGCCAGGAAGTTGGTAGAGCTCTTCAGAGAGATTGGCATTTGATTTCAGAGGTGAGATGTAGAAAGAGAAAAACATCTCTCTCCCCAGGAGACCATATGAATGCGAGCAGCTGACCGAGTCATAGAATTCTTTGACCGGCAAAGTCCTGATTGGGGTATACCTTGAGAATGTCTTTGTAAGGAGTTTGGGGCCTTGGGAATGCACCACTTTGTAAGCTATACACCAAGCTTTTGAAGCTACTCTTTTCTTTTTTTTCTTTTCTTTTACAGGCAACCAATGGAGATCATCTCTGACCACTGACTCTGATTTTATAATATTTGTCAAAACCCTGACTGCATTTTGTATCCTCTGGAGCCTGCTTAGAATTCACTGTTGGGCACGACCAGGAGTGCATTACAATAGTCCAGTTTCGATAGGACAAAGGAATAAACTACAGTTTTTTGTAACTCCAAAGGTAGAACAGAGATGATTTTTCTCAAGCTTGTTAATGTATAAAAACTAGAGGTGAGTTGGTTGATGTGATCCCTGAAAGACAGCTTAGTATCAAATATTGTTCCAAGATTCTTGGATTTAGACACTGAGCTGCGGTCTGGACCCAGATCGTCTGGCCACCAGGGTTGATTCCAAAAGAAATATCACGCCCAAAATGGAGAACTTCGGTCTTTGCTGCATTTAATTTCAGGCAATGGTTTACCATCCATTGCACAAAGGCACTCATGCATTTATTGAAATGCAGGGCCACTTCATCAGTATTGTTAGTTATGGGGACGATAATTTGGGTATCGTCCACATACATGATTGTAAGAAAAACAAAAGATCTTATCGATCCCATGAGAGAGGCCACATAAAGTTTGATTATGGTGGGACTTCTTGAGGAGCCCTGCGGGACTCCACAATGCAAGGAAAAGGATTCTGACCCAAAATCCCCTATACTAACAGACTGTTCTCTTACATCCAGGGCAGTACAGAACAGTTCAAAAGGCATACTATTGACACCTATGTCAAGAAGCCGCTGCTTAGGAATTGCATGACTTACCATGTCAAAGCCTTGAAAAGATCCAAAAGGACCACCGCAGCTCTATCTCCACGGTCCAAAATTGTCCTAACCTCTTACACCACTGACTAGAGCTGTCTCCGTAGAGTGGGCTTTCCTGGACCCAAATTGTGATTTGTCCAAGTTGTCATGTTCCAGCTAATGTGTGAGATAAGAATTAAGATGTCTTTCAAGTACTTTTGCCAGCAACCGCAGTCTCAATATTCTAGATTTTAAGATGTTGTTAAACATCAAGGAGAGTGGAGGTGCGATCCAATCAGCTATTTTGTGCAATTAGGGAGGAAAGGATCTGAAGGAACACCGGATTTAGTTTGTTTAAGAGGCTCTATCGTTTGGTCTAAGGAAATGGCAGGAAAGCTATCAAGAGACTGACGACCTAGATAAAATTGGTTAGTGACTAGTCTGCATGCTCCCCCCTCACTGTTAGCTAGCTCTAACTCACCTAGCTCCACTGCTCCCATCACTGCCCTGATTCTCCACAGGATCCCTCCCCCCAGCCCGTCTCGCAATGCCGGCCTGGTCCCACAGGTCTCTAGGGGTCTGCATCCGTCCGACCCCTCCTTCCCTATCCTACCCAGCCCTCCCAGCACGCCGCTCCATTTCCCAGAACCCCTTCCCTCAGGACACAGTCATTCACCACCTGCCCTTCTTCCCCCTCCCCACTCCATTGGAAGTCCGACTTAACAAGATAGCACTCTGCCTACAGCAACTTAAGGCAGAGGTTCGTAGTCTATTAAACATCACTGAGGAACTGTCAACTAACTCCAGGCTAAGTTGCTCCACTATGAACAATCGCCATCTCCGCTCGCTCCCATCGAGTGGGAGTACCTGGCACCATCCGCCTCCCTATACTCTGCGGTCACCATCCCACAGCACCCACACATCCCATTGTTCGGCCTCCGCTCCGCACCCTAACGACCATTCTCACCCCTTCAGATGTAGAGCTTCACTGTCGGATAAGGATATTAATTCTCTACCACTTTCATATGATCCAGCCAGGGGTGGCCTTAGGCATGGGCAAGCTGTGGACCTGCACAGGGCCGCCAAACCCCAGGGGCCGCCACGCCAATATATATCCTTAATATAATAATCCTCTGAGGATGGATCCATATTTGTGTGGCGGCCCCTGGCAGGGATTTGGCTGCCTCCGGCTCTGTTCCACTTCCAAACACCCTGACCCCCCTCTTCACTGGCCTCCGCGCCTGTGTTCCTCCGGGGGCCCCCTACTTACGCTCCCTGCCCAGGGCTGCCATGAGCCTAGAGCTGCCCCTGATCCGGCACATCCTTCCTACTTGACCTCAACCAAATCTGTGACAGCCCTACTCATATCAAAGGAGCTACCTTAGATCTTGTCATTAGTAAGCCCAACTCCATCCATCTGGATTCGATCCACCCATGTGATTGGACAGACCACTTCTGCATCACCTTCCTCATCTTGGGATCGGTAAGAGCCAATAGAGCCCAGCCTAAGAACCCAAAACAGCTGAAAAGATGTCTACGACACATCAAGTCCCAAGATCTGACTGCTTTCTGCGATAACATCCTGCCTCCTCCCTTGAACATGTCTGGTGTCCACAGCCTTACAGCCCACTATAACCACTCGATGCTTAATGTTCTAGGCTCGGTTGCTCCGCTACAGCTTAAAAGAATGTCCGCTAAACACTCCAAACCATGGTTCAATGATAGTCTTAATTCCTAAAGAAGAAATTTAAGACTTTCAGAAAGGTTGTGGCAATACGATCTCTCCCTTGAACATCTCTACCATTTGAGATCCCTGAGAAGCATATACAATAAACACATGAGATGCTCGAAGGCTGCCTTTTTCAGAACTCAACTAGACCAAGCAAAAAAAAGTTTTAAAAAACTGTTCGAACTCATCAAGTCCCAAGCCAAAAGTCAACCTAATCTCTCGTCACTGGGTCAAGGGACAGTGCCGAACTGTGAAGAATTCGCTGATTTCTTCATGGAAAAGACTATTGAGATTGAAACTGAATTTCGCTCTGCCCTTGATCACCTATCGATCAGTCCACTGAACTCCCTCCATCCCCCAGGCGTGGTTATCATAGACCCTGCTCAGCCCTACCTCCCCAAAAACAATGCATCATGGAGCCTGTTCCAAACCTTGGCACTATACGCAAAATGCTGTTGACCTAGAAACCTTCCAATCACTACAACGACCCTCTGCCATCTAACCTTTTTCCAGAAGGGATGCATTAACAATCATAGTCCGAAGTGTTACTAACACTTCGGACTATGATCGTTAATGCATCACTTTGGCAAGGTGCTATTCCAGATTGCCTAAAATTGGGTCAAGTTACCCCAATTCTAAAGAAACCCTCTGCTGATCCCACAGACCTTCATAACTTTCACCCAATCTCCAACATCCCCATCTTGGCAAAGCTCCTGGAGAAACGTGTGCTCGCCCAACTATGTAATCACATCAATCATTTCCAACTCCTGGACCAATGCCAATCTGGTTTCCACCCGGGCTATAGTACTGAGTCTGCACTAACAAATATTGTCCATGATGCCTTAAGAATGTTAGACCATAATGAGTTGTGCCTATTGATCCTGCTTGACTTTTCAACAGCATTCGATACTGTCAAGCACGATAACCTAATCGACCTCCTAGAACATAAAATGTAGCTGTCTGGGTCTGTACTTAACTGGTTCTCTTCGTTCTTCCAGAACAGATCCCAAAACTTCAAGGTGAACCAATCCCTGTCCCATCCTGCACTGGTTACTCTGGGGGTTCCCCCAGGTTCAGCACTTTCTCCCACGCTCTTTAACCTGTTCATGGAGCCTCTGACAAATTCTTAAATCATCCAGCATTCGTTATCACATGTATGCAGACAATACCCAACTATACCTGAAGATCGCCTCCCCCAAGGACATTTAATCCCTCAACTCAGTTCTGCTGGAAACACAAAGCTGGCTGACACGTAACCACCTGAAGCTCATTGCTCTAAAAACTGAAATCCTCCTAATCTCACCCCACAAACAATCTTCGGTCTTGGAACAATGGTTGAATCGGCTTACTGCTCTTAACTGTAGACCTCACCTCGTGGATTTAGCATCTTCTCTGGGTATTATATTAGACAAACCTCTTAACATGCAGAAGCACATCAGTTCCCTCACCAAAGGATCAAACTTCTAACTCAGCATCCCAAGAAAACTCAGACCCTATCTACCCGCTCATGACCTAAATGTTGCAGTGCAAGCATTAGTGATCTCAAAGCTGGATTATGGTAGCACAACAGTCTGCGGCTTGCCCAGAGTGAAGACGGTTCATCTTAGGGTTGCCCTCAATTCTGCAGCTAGGCTCGTAACTGGGACAAAAAAATTCAACCATAATCTCCAGACTTGCTGGCCCTGAATTGGCTTTCATATGAAACTCGGATACAATTAAAAATTGCATGCATGGCACACAAAGCCATCCACTTCAAGCCCGCTGTACCTCGCACAGTAACTGGAGCTCTCTTGTGGTTCTAGAGCCTCCAGAGTGCTAGTACCTTGCTCAAACCACCAAAATACAAGAGAAAAAAGACCTACAATCGAGCCTTCCACCTGAAGTCGGGGTGAACCCTTCCATGGTCCTCTTCAAAAAAGAAGTCAAAGGGCTCCTGATGAAGAAATGTACTCCTCAATCTGGCTTCTCCATTTGATTCTGGGGACATAACCGTTGATTTGTGGCCCAAATACCTGGCTCACGAGAATGTCTGACATTTTAAGACTGTGAATTTTTTGCTTTGTTTTTTCTGTTTTGTTTGCTTGAACCCTTCTTGTTGCATATACTGTAAAGCGCTCTGATACCCTCGGTGGTCATGTTTGTGCTATTTAAAACGTTCTAAGCAAATAAACAGTGACTTGTGGTTGATGGTTCAACCGTTTTCAAGAATGAGATCCTCATGAACCGCCTCAACTTTGTTTTTAAAAAAACGTGCTAGATTGTAGCAAAAGCACTGTATGGGCTTTTCCTTCCTTAGACAGGACAGACCAATAAAAAGAGGCGGTGGGCTGGCACTCATTTTCCGTAACAACATCACGGTTAAGATAGAAAACCATTATCTCCACTACCTGCAAAGCTTTCTTCTTTTCCGTAAAACTCACTCATTCTACTTGCTTTAAGGGGATTCTTCTCTACCGCCCCCGGAGTCCAGAACTAGCTTCCTTGCATTGCTGAACCCACTACTCGAACCAGTCGCCGCCGCACCATATTTTACTATCTTAGGAGATTTTAACTTTCATGTGGAAGCCAAAGAAGATGAGGACACCATCTCCCTCGTATCAGAATTAGAGGCAGTGGGTCTCTCACAATAAGTCGAAAATGCTACCCACTCGGCAGGTCATACGCTTGATGGAATCTTTACCAACAATGAGTCTATCACCATAAAATCCATCCTCCCCTTAACTTGGTCAGATCACTGTCTAATCATGTTTAACATTCAGATCGTCACTGTCCCTCCACACCCTTCTGAGTCACCGCCTAAGTCCTTTAAAGAGTGGAAGAGCATTAACACCAATCAGCTCAGAACTCAACTACATATTAACCCCTTCCATGCTCATGACGAGCTCAGCAGGTCATGAGGCACAGTGGAGCTGTGCTTATGACGAGCTGACCTTGTCATGAACAATGGGGTTCGACGAGGCTCAGCACAGGAGGGGAAAACCCTTAGCAGCCAAGGTGTTAATCAACCACCTATTGTTCGAGATCCGGAACAAGCCGCCATTTACTATAATGACTGGCTAACTAACACGTTTTCTACTTTAGTTTCTATAGAATCTGTATCTAAAAATAGGACCACTCCATCGCCCCTTGGTTTTCCGAAACACTTCGGATAGAAAAACAAAAATGTAAGAACCTAGAAAGACGTTGGCGACGAGATTATGATATTCTCATCAAAGAACTTTACAAAGAATCCTTGGATAAATACAAACTTCTCATTTGCGCTGAGAAGAAAACCTACTTTAGCAACCAAATAAACTCAGCCAAAAGTTCTGTAAAACAACTCTTCCAGACAGTAGCCAACCTATCGAGAATAGCAACCAAACCAACTATACCTCCTTCCCAAACCCTCTGTAATCAACTAGCAACTCACTTGGAGGAAAACGTAACTCAGATCTATCACAACTTTGCCTCTCTTCACAGTACGTCAGTTATCACTGTTGCCAACATGATTGGCCACTCACCCTTGTCTGAATTCGCCCAAGTCTCCCAAGATCAAGTTGCAAAACTAATTCTCACTACCAAATCGGGCTCCCCGGAAGATCCTTGCCCTCCATCAGTCCTCAAACTCATTCCAGAGATCATAGCCCCTACACTAACACACATTTGTAACACTATGTTCGTTTCAGGTATGTACCCTTCTGTCTGGAAAAAGGTAACGATTAAACCATTACAAAAAAAAAAACACTCTGGACTTAGCAGAGGTGAAAAACTACAGACCCATAGCTACCCTTCCTTTTCCAGCAAAAATAATAGAAAAACGTATTAATGTACAATTGACACAATATATTGATGACAACAAACTTTTAGACGAATCACAATTTGGATTTCGAAAGGGTCATGGGACCGAAACCGCTCTCATAAAAACAACTGATGAGATCAGAATCACTCTGGATCAAGGCGGTGCAGCAGTCCTGGTGTTGTTGGACCTCTCTGCCGCTTTTGACATGGTCGATCACGCCACCTTGATCGACCTTGTCTCGTCCCTAGGCATTAAAAAGACTGCAAAAACTCTGCTAGCATCATTTCTCACTATCTATTGCCCTCTGCGATTTCTCTTCCTCCACCTTCATGCTCCCATGTGGGGTCCCACAAGGCTCATCCTTAAGTCCGACACTATTTAACATATACGTGTCGGACCTAGCACAGATTATCAGAGCATTTGGAATGGGGTTAACCTCCAACGCCGACGACCCCCAACTTGTGCTGTCGGTGCATAGGGACGGCGGAGTAGTGGCAGCAAGCTTCCAAGAGGGAATGCTAGCCATCAGCTCCTGGATGGCACATAACTGCCTAAAACTAAATTCAGAAAAAACAGAAGTCATGACCTTTGGAAATCTCTCTCTTATTTGGTCATCTATTTGGTGGCCTGAGGAATTAGGATCTCCTCCCTGCCCAGTCACCAAGGTAGAAATTTAGGAGTGATCTTTGACGATAAACTCTCCTTTCTCCCTCATGTTAATTCTATTGTTTCTTCATCATTCCACACTTTAAAGATGATAACTAAAATCATACCGTGGCTCCCGACAATGTAAGCAAGACACTAATAAGCACATTAATGTCAAAAACGAATTCCTGTAATGCCCTCCTTTTAAACGCCCAGGAAAAAGTAATAAGAAAGCTCCAACTGGTGAAGAATGCTGCCGCAAGAATTTTATCAGGCACACCTAAATTCAGTTCAGTAACAAAAGTCCTTACTCAGTTACATTGGTTGCCCATAAGATCAAGAACCAAATTTAAGGCCTTATGCATTGCCTTTAAGGCCACCCGAGATCAAGGACCAGGATATCTAAAAAAAAAAGCTTTTTCTTTCTATACCCCTATTCGATTCCTCCGTTCTGCTTCAGCTTTCCTTTTGCCTGTCCCCCGTACTAACAAGGCCTCATGGAGTGACAGAAGATTTCTGGTCGCAACTGCTAAACTTTGGAACTCTCTTCCTTTTCATATTAAAACCAGCCCCTCTTTGCTTAGCTTCAGAAATTTTTTTAAAACCTGGTTCTTTACCCAATAAACTAACATGACCCTGTTGACCATAGTGCCGAGACACCCAAGGGTATTTGCGCGCTCTGTAAATTGTAAAAATAAAATAAATAAATAAATAATAAGTAGGCGGGACAGCTAGGGCTGATAAATTGGACACTGTCTTGAACAGATCACATGGCGAATTAACCGCCGATCTAATTTTTTTACTAAAGAAATTTGTTTTCTCGGCTACAATCAGGTTCTTGTATTCCTGGAGCTGTTTTTTATGTCTCAGTTTTTCCTCCGGAGCAGAGTTAATGCTCCATTTCCTTTCCTGCTGGGGACACATTTTCTTTTTTTGTCTTAATTGCTTGAAAAACCAAGGGGTTAACTAACTCTTTCTGTAACTGGTGATTTTCTTCAAAGGGGTAATTTATTTACCTCCTCATTAATCCAATTGGAGTATAGCGAGCATGCCATATCAGGGCTAACTGTTAACACCGGTTGTGCAGACTCAAGAGTTCTAATTAGATCTTGTTCATTTACTTTGTTCCATGGCCTGATCATCTTAATCTGCTATTCCAAGCCAAGGCCTCTCTTCGTCGGCTTGAAGCAAAAATCAAACTGGACAGCAATAGGAATAGACCAGGTAACCTGAATGATATCAAGTAAATGCAATTCCCGAAAATTTGTGAAAACACCATCTAACGTGTGGCCTGCTTGATGGGTGGGAGCAGTAACCAGTTGTTTTAAATTAAAACATAACCAGTTATCAATAAAAGAAATAGTATCTTTATTATTAGGCTCATCAGGATGAAAGTTAAAATCTCCAAGTATGGTGAAATTATTTAGAAGCACACTACTTTCCAGGTATTCATTAGGGCTTCTAAAAATGCTGTCTTAGGAACTGGGGCTCTGTAGACTACAAGAACATGTAACTTGGTTTGATTCCTCACATTACAACTAAAAGAGAGGGCCTCACAGTCCGTAATAAGAGCAGGATGACAGGATATCTCTAGGCAATTTTTATATAGGATCGCGATCCTGCCACCATTTTTTAAGGGCAATCTGGTACCCTTAAGGAAGGGCTGCTATGGTATCTGGGGCGGAGGTTGCAGCAGCCCAAGTTCACTGCATGTGCTGATTGGGTGGTAGATGGAATGGGAACATAAGGGCCAGATGCATATACAGCTGATGCATGCCTGCAACAGAGACCTGGCCACCGCCACCCTCCCCAGTCGCATACCCATAGCAACACTTGATTGAGGATAACAGTGACATCTAACTGTATTACCAGAACCACTCAAGTTTCTAGCGGAATTAGAAGGAACTAGTAATACCTCTAGGTGAGACTGGTATAGCAAAAGGTTAGCATTTTTTAAATGTTTGCATCTATGGCGTTGAGGTGGTCTTTTAATGGTTTTATATGCAAATTCATTGTAGTTTCCACTCTGCTACAAATTTCATCAGCTATGAGGTAGGGTGGCATAGAGAGCACATTGTACTGCATGGCACTGGGCCTCTTAGACACTGAAATGGGCTTCTGATGCAGTGCCCGTCCACTCTTCTTTTTAACAGGGGGTTCACTTGAAAATGAATTGTCAGCATGATCTATGTATAGGGTGACAAACCATCCGTATATTTCACGGACCGTCCGTAATTTGGATCTCACGTCCGTTGTCTGACATGATCCCTTTTACGGACACCTTTTGTCTGTACTTTTGGGCATTCAGGGAACGGCACTGTTCCCCGCAAGAAGCCTGTTCTCCCTGATGGGGCTGCCTTGCACTCTTCCTCTGAGCACAAGAGCAGCCCCACCCCCCCATTGTCATTCTGTATGCAGCTGATGATTGCAACATACAGAATGACAATGTGCCAGTTTTGGCTGTTACAGCATGGGGTGGCCTCCTCCAGCCTCGGTCTAGGGCAGGGCATTCTGTCAGATGGAAGAAATGTGCAAAATGTCAATGATGCTATGGAATCGGGGGAGGAGCTTCGCGGGCAACCAAGATGGCCGCGTGAGATCGGAGCTCCGAAGACCCTCCGATCCTCCGTACTAATCCTGTCACATATCCTCTCAGATTCTCGTGAAATATTGAAGATGTACCGACGCTGACACGGATTCCGTTGTCCGATTCCAAATCCGACGTTCCTGGGTGCAGTTACACCGTGTGGAAGTTCGCGGACTGCAGGGGGACCAGAACTCAAGCCGGGGCCTGTGATTGCGACATTGCCAGACGGAGGTGACGAGGCACGGATTTGGCTGCTCCGGCTCACAACGGAGCTAGCGTAGTGGCGGAGTGAGCGTCTGCTGGATGGAGTGCGGGATAGGTCGCCCGAAACGCAGGTGAACTGGTGAGACCCGTTGTATCGATGGGCGAGGTGGCCCGGGGACCAATAATGGCTGGCAAGGGTGGAGCTGATAAAACACTGCCTCGGGCCAGCAGGAAGACTACGTACTCGCAGTCGAACAACATGGAGCGCTACGCTCAGCCGAGGGGCTCGCCTGGTGCCTCCACAAGACCCAAGGACCTGCATCGGGAGGTGTCGCCTGAGGTTCAAGAACCCACGCTCCGCGACATCATGGGCGCCATTGAAGGCATGAAGGCCGAGATGCATCAGCAGCACGAAGTGATGGCGCTCAAGGTGGACACTCTGGCGATTGACGTCAACCTGATCAGAGCGGACTTGGGAAAAACGAACGAACGAGTCAAGTCGCTCGACATCAAGACCTCTAGCCTAACCACGGACGTCTCGGATCTGCAAACCGAGGTCCGTAACTTGAAGTCGACCAACAACCTTTTCGCGCGGAGGCTTGAGGATTATGAGGGTCGGGCCAGGCGGCAGAACGTCCGCATTATTGGTGTGCCGGAGGGGGCCGAAGACTCAGCTGTGGACCTCTTCGTTGAAGACCTGGTCCAGAACCATCTGGCCCCTAAAGGACTTAGTAAGTTCTTTTCCGTGGAGCGGGCGCACAGGATGCCTGGGGGTCGGCCGAAGGAAGGCGCCCCCCCAAGGCCTATCATCGCCCGCGTGTTTAACTTTTGGGACCGTGACTCCATTTTACAGGCCTCAAGGAGCGGTGGGCCTCTGCAGTTCCAGAACGCTGCCTTTCCGGACTTCACCCAATCCGTGCAGAAACGGAGGCAAAGTTTCATGGGAGTGAAACGAAGATTGCGGGACATGGGTATGAAGTACGCCATGCTGTTTCCTGACAACTGCGGATCGAACATGACGGCCGGGCTTTGTTTTTTGACTTGCCAGAGGTGGTGTCGGACTGGCTTGACACCTTGCCCCAGCGATGTGCAGACACCGAGGAACGATCGGAAGAAGCCACTGGCGGCCAGGACCGGCAGGAATGAGGATTGGCTACTGGACTCTTTTTTGGACAATGGGTCTACCATCAGCTGTTTGGTTTGGTAATCCTGCACTCGTAAGGGGGTTTCCCCTGTATTTTTCTATTTGGAGGGTGGGGGGGGGGGGATAGCGTCACCTCCTTTCTCCTCGGGGGCTTTTCGTAGATTCGTTTTCTAAGGGCGACAGGCACACTGCGAGTTGGGTGGGCTATTTAGTCTGATGCAGGGGTGCAGGGTGGGGGGGTGGACGGGTTCCTTGTTTTCGTTCTTGGGTTGAATTTTCTGATTCTTTGTTTCCTTTTTGGCGAGGCAATTGGTTGTATGATTCTGTTCATGTAATGGCGGCGCCCATCGAGGGCGGGATGGGGTGGGATTTCGATGATGGGGGGTAGGAAATTGAATGTTCTCAGCTGGAATGTCAACGGGCTGGGGGACCGTATTAAGAGGGGTATTGTACTGCAAATGTTTAAGAGGTGTGTGCCGGATGTAATACTGTTGCAGGAAACTCATTTGGTGGGGAACACATGCCATGCACTTAATAGAAAAGGTTTCAAGATGGTGGCACAATCGGGGTTCTCCTCACGTTCCTGGGGGGTGGGGATTATGGTACGTTCGGCCCTCCCCCTGGGGATTTATTGATCTACTGGGAGGGTTTAGGGTTATCCAGAATTGACCAGGCGCGCACCTGAGTAACCGCAAAGTGTAAGCTGCTAAGGAGTATAGAAATCCAGGCAAAAGGGCGGGCGGTAATCCCTCACAACCGCTCAAGGTTGGATCAAGAAGATCCACACAAATTGCACAATAACAACAAAGCCCCTGCACTGGACAAACAATAGTAATGTCTGAGTAATTTTGAGTTTCGTTAGGATAGATCAACCGTGCACATCGAGACTTTCAAAGTGAATAGAACATATAGTGCGGAAAAAAGAGTTCAAATGATGTAAAGACGGTCCTTGAAAAACGGCGCCGGGAACTACAGGAGGGGGAACACGAACAGTCAGGTGTATCCGCCTGTCATTTACCTCAAGCGCTACTGCTTCAAATCTTCTCCTCCCGGTTATGGCTGCCTTATGAATTTCAACAAGTAACTATCGACTACGCGAGCAACGTTTACTCTCTAAATACTTCGCCCTTCACGGGTTTGGCTACAACACCATTTCCGGTCCATTTTCTACGAGGCCCTGAAGATTCGCAGTCTGTTTCCCTGCGATGAAACACGTGTTGGCCAGTACAGAGTAACAATAAACCGGTGTTTTATACCAAGAACTTTACATCATTTGAACTCTTTTCTCCCCCTGGGGATTGACTCGAAGGTGGTCGATGAGCGAGGACACTACGTCGCAGTCACGGGGAGGTGGGAGGGGCGTACCTTGGCTCTAGTTTCGATTTATGTCCTCCCTGGATTACAGACGGACACCTTCAGGGATCTTGGGTGCGCCATTTTAGGTCTTCCTGAGGGGCTGCTTCTTCTGGGAGGCGACTTTAATGCAGTGGGTTCAGGGACATTAGATCGGCATCCATCCAGAGACCTTCGAGGTGCGCAAACCTGGCTCCCTGACTTCCTTGATACCTTCGGACTTGTTGACTGCTGGAGACTGTTGCATCCCACCCAGCGTCAATACTCGTTCCACTCGGGGGCTCATGGTAGCCTCTCCAGGATTGACTATGTTCTGACATTAGCAGCCCACGCTTCGGCGGTCTCAGAGGCCAGATTGATGGTGAGGGGCATTTCGGGCCATTCTCCGGTCTGGGTGTCCTTCGATTTTGACGTTGGAACGGTCGGGAGGGTGGCTCCGATAAACCTGTGGTACTTTCGTGATCCCAAGACTCGTGGACTCCTGGCCAAAGCCATGGCGCTCTACTTCTCCGAAAACACGGGCTCGGTTGCCTCCACTGTCTCCTTATGGGAGGCATTCAAGACTGTCCTGAGGGGGGAGGCGTTCTCCCTTATTGCTGAAGTGTGGAGACGCAGGGACGTGGATGTGGTGACTATCGAGTCCGATATTGCGACGATTGATACCCAATTGGAGGCCGGCCCGACGCCGGATCTCCTACACACTCTCTCGCTCAAACAGTCTGAGTATCGCGCCACCGTTACGGAGGCGGCGAAGGCCATGGGTAGGGAACAGCAGGGGCGAATTTATGAGGTTGGTGACAAAGCCGGTAAACTTATTGCCTGGCTAGATAAGAAGGAGAGGGCTAGCCGCGTGGTCCCGGAGGTTTTGGGGGAAGGTGGCGTGGCTGTCACTGACCCTAGCGCTATAGCTCTTGCCTTCGCGGATTACTTCTCGTCAGTTTATACCTCGTCCTCCGAGATGTCGCAAGAAGACTCTGGTGCCTTATTGCAAGACATAGAGGTCCCGTGCCTGTCGGATACTGATAAGGAAGATATGGATCGAGACATCGCAGTGGACGAGATCGCTCTGGCCATTCGCTCCCTGCGGTCCGGCAAGGCTCCGGGCCCCAACGGTATCCCGGTGGAGCTATACAAGATTAAACCTGACCTCGTCGCTTCGCCATTGCGGGCTGTGTTCCTTGAGGCGCGGGAGTCGGGTGCCCTTCCCCCCGATCAGAGGCTGGCCACCATTGTGGTCATTCACAAGGAAGGGAAGCCCATAGATCTGTGTCGGTCGTACTGTCCTATCTCGCTACTGAATGCTGAGCCCAAGATCTTGGCTAAAGTGTTAGCCAACCGGCTGGTTGGAGCGATAGCCGATTTAGTGCACCCGGACCAGTCGGGTTTTATTCCACATCATAACACCGCCCTCAATCTGCAAAGACTTCACGGGGCCCCTCGCGAGGGTCCGTACCCTTCAGGAGTCGGCCGTCTTGGCGTCCCTGGATGCCACGATGGCCTTAGACTCCCTTGAGTGGCCATATTTGTGGGCGGTACTGGAGAAGTTTGGGTTTGGCCCGGGGTTCATTGGACGGGTCAAGCTGCTATACGCTAACCCGCTTGCCAAGGTGGCGGTTAACGGCCGCGCATCGGCTCCATTTGCCCTTAGTAGAGGCACCAGGCAGGGGTGCCCCTTGTCCCCTTTTTTGTTTGCACTGGCACTGGAACCTCTGGCGGCGTGGCTGAGAGGGCATCCGGACATTAGGAGAATCAAGTGGTCCTCGGGCTTTGAAGATAGGGTGCCACTGTACGCAGACGACATTCTCCTGTACCTCACCTCGCCGTGTATGTCCCTTATTGTTGTGTATGACGTCCTGGGTACCTTTGGTAGATATTCTGGACTCGTCATTAACTGGTCGAAGTCTCATCTATATGTCCTGAGGGGTGGGGTCCCAAGACTCCCACGGGACTGTAATATACAGGTTGCGAGACAGGGGTTCAAATACCTGGGCATCTACCTCTCTACTGACCCCACGGTGCGATATACGAACAACTTGCTCCCCCTTCTTGCGCGTCTTCGGCGTGATGTGGAGGGATGGCGGAAGTTGCCGCTTTCCTTGCTCGGACGGGCGGCATTGTTTAAAATGATGTCCCTACCCCGGTTTCTGTACGTGCTCCAGAATACCCAGGATCTGGTCCCGTCGGGATATTTCAGAGAGGTTGAAGGCCTCCAGCGGGCCCTGCTCTGGGATGGCAGGCCTCGCATCGCTATTACCAAATTGACTCTCCCATGGTATGACGGAGGGATTGCGCTGCCTGACATCCGCAGGTATTATTGGGCGTCTCAACTGGTGGCCATTAACCACGGCTTTTATGGGCCAGCCGTTAATCCGGGCTTTGCCATGGACCGGTGGCTCCTGGGTGAGGGGAAATACTACAGGGCTCTGTACTCTAGGTCTCTGGATGGAAGAATGACAGGTCCCACTAAAACGTCGGTCCATATTTGGAGAGCGGTGACGAAGGCGCAGGGATGGAAAGGCAAACTCACAATGGTGACTCCACTCTATGACTCCGATTTGCTGGGTAACTTATGGCACACAAAGGGGTTTGACCACTGGGATTTGATAGGCATCTCCAGGGTGGAAGACATGATGGCCAGGGGACAGATCAAGCCATTTGAGGCACTTCAGAGAGAATTTCAGCTGGGGGAAAGGGAGTTCTTCAGGTACGCTCAGTTAAAACACGCCCTTCTAGTGGCTAAACCGGAAGGTGAACAGATCCCCGAATCTTCCTCATTTGCTGGACGGCTATATGCTGGACGGCTATATGCTGGTTGCTGGACGGCTATATGCCCAACAGCGCTATCTCACTGACCTATAAGAAACTCATCAACGTTCGTACGGACCTTCTGCTAGGGGTGCGAGATCAGTGGACCTGTGATGGGATTGAGTTGGATGACGAGGATTGGCAGTATGCGATCTCGTCTCCGAAGGAGGTGGCAATCCCGGCCAGACTGCGACTCGTGCAACTGAAAATCTTGCATAGGGTTTACGTCACTGGTCCCCGACTGGTCCACATGGGTCCCTCTGAGGATGGTCTCTGTAGACGGGGGTGTGGTTCCCTAGCGACATTCATTCACATTATATGGGAATGTAGGGCGGTGGCTGCATTTTGGAGGCGTGTACACGTAGTGATGGGTGAAATGACGGGTGTTGACTTGCCCGCTGAAGCCCGGCACTGTTCACTAAATGTATGGGGCCCCACAGACTACACCAGTTCACAAATTCAATGGGTCACCTTAGGCAACATGGTGGCTAAAAGGGACATTGCACAGAAATGGGGAGCGGCACTGCCCCCCCACAGTAGAGCCGTGGAAGGCTAACATGGACTGGTGCATGTTCCGGGAGAAAACTGTGTATGTTGCCAGGGGTAGGCCCAAAAAGTGGAATAAGATTTGGGAGCCCTGGAATGAATATAGAGGTGATATTTGCCTCCCGCCGGACGCAGCGCCCTTGGAGGAGCGATTGTCCCCTTAGCCCCTGAGTCCAGCTGATTTAGTCATATACATTGTCCTGTCACCACACTCCCTTCGATACCCATGCATGTGACCTGTTCCTGTATCCTATTCCATATACAGGCCCATCCTGCCCTGAAGTAGGGCGATGCCATACTCATTTCCTTTGCCTTGCCTTTTGCACCGTTATAAGTGCCTTTTTCGTTGTTGTACTGTTTCCTTTCTTTTCATATTATAAAATAAACCTCAAGTGATTCTGTATTGTATTCTGTGTGCACCACTTTACACTGCATAACGTCTTGCTGCCAAGCCTTCGGGATGTATGGCTGAATAGCTGTGTACTACTGTGTTGTAAATAAAGGTTTTCCAAAAAAAAAAATGATGCTACGGAATCCAGTTCATGAAAAGAAGCTGGTGAAAGAAGTAAAAAAAGAAGGGGCTAGAGTTCTTTCACAATCTTATCATTTTAGAACTGATGCATTTTCAATATTATATTCAACGAAGCCATGGTTGCTGCTTTTTAGGTCTCGGCTAGCGTAGGCTGCACACATGCGCAATCTCGCTGGCGAGATTTAATAAGTTAGAGTACGTTTCAATAGCGAGGTTATACCCCGCCCCTCTTTTCCATTGGCTGGCATCACCGTTCATGCTAAACAATGGCCAGCCATTGGAAAAGGAGTCCCAGTCAGGTACTCTTTTCTCGTTTAGAGCCGTCCCATTCGGACTGGCTTCCTTGACTTACCTGTGTGATAAAAGGTTTCTTATCTTCTTTATGGGGCCATCTGTTTTGCCCCATAAAGAAGATAAGAAACCTTTTACGCCAGCAGGGCAGTCCGTCCAAGTGGGACGGCTCCTGAAGAGAAATTTCTTTCATTTTAGTATAATCACGGCACCCGCGCTTTACTTTTAAAATGTTACAAGTAAAGAACGGGTGCCGCGATTATACCAAAATGAAAGAAATAGAAAAAACATCTATTTCTTTCATTTTGGTATAATCGCGGCACCCGCGCTTTACTTATAAAATTTTAAAAATAAAGTGCGGTGCCGCGATTATACCAAAATGAAAGAAATAGATGTTTTTTCTATTTCTTTCATTTTGGTATAATCGAGGCACCCGCACTTCATTTTTAAAATGTTACAAGTAAAGCGCGGGTGCCGCGATTATACCAAAATGAAAGAAATAGAAAAAAACATCTATTTCTTTCATTTTGGTGCCACAAAAAAACAATAAAACTAACAACATGTGTATCTTTTGCAGCCTATTGCAAGTAAAATGCTGTGAATTACCGAGCTCCCATTTAAGAAGCATGACATCCAAAGTCCACTAACATTTACTCTGTTCCTCAGCATCAACGTGGGCACTCTAGTTCTGTTGTATTAATCTGCAGCCGGGGCACGCCTACGATGAACTGCAACTCCCAGTAGGCTTTTGAACTTTGTCTCTACGGATTGGCTGAGTGCAGACCGTAGGCACGGCAAGCAGAAGAGTTAGGTGGCAGGAGCGGTAGCAGCGCGCGCTCTGCCACCGCCATACTGGAGAACTGGTCTGGGAGTGTGTGCGGGGCTCTTTGGTGAGTGTCTGCACCCGAGGGAAACTTACACGGCCGTCCAGCACCTTTTGGGGGTGCATTGGGACAGAAGGGGAGAGCACAGAGCGTATGGCAAGAAGAGAGTTGCATGTGGGCCAACAGGGCCTCAGGACGAGCTCAGTGCTTCTCAGAGACAACCACGTGCTTGGCCCTTCAATCTTATCCATGTTCCCGGGCACATCCAGGCGTGGAGGAGGGGGTGGTGACCGAGGCACTAGATCTTACAAAGGGTTCAGGGGTGCATAGGACCAGCGGGAGTCGCGACATGTAGAAGTGCAAAGAAGCAAGGCTGGGGAGTGATTGATGGGTGGAGTCTATGAGGAAGAGTTTCGAGAATAAAGAACTTTGGGGTGTGGAGAGTATGGTGGAATGAGAATTTGAGAATCCACAAGGGCGGGGCGATGGGGTGGAACCTGAATTACGTGTCGTGGTTATGGAACTGTTTTGGGGTTTCGAATCTGGATTAACTGGGAGAACGATCCCTTTTCTTTAGTGTTGCGTTCCCTTATGCAGAAGTTTCTAGTTTGCAGCCTCTCAGTTGGCTGCTTTCTGCTGCCCTGTTCAAGAGAATATCCTACCTTGAAGTTGACCTTTCCCTGCTGCAATACGTTACTCGGCTTCTAGCATTTTTGTTGCCAACCTCCAAGCAGCGTTTCTTTCTCATTTCCCCCCTCCTTGTCGCTGTCATTTACCTTGCATGGTAAATAGACAAGGTAAGTTCTTTCTCCTGCCCGCAAATAAACTGGGTATTTTTCTTTAACAATCAGTACATAGATAATTGTGCCACCATTGCTGTACCTATGTACAGATTGTTAAATAAAAATACCCATTTTTTTGGGGGGCAGGAGGAAGTACTTGAATTTTCGTCAATTAAGTACAAATTTATGAAAGCTCTCTTATTGGGTCCTTTTGTTCCTGAAAAGAAATCGCATCACAGTTGATGCCAGTTGTGTAGGGTTGGATATAGTTTTGACACAGCGAAGGGATAGCAGTGATCATACCATAGTTTTTGCTTCCTGTACTTTGAATGTACATGAACACCAATATTTGGTCATTTGGCAGATGCTCGCTTCTACTTGGACTGTTGAGATGTTCAAGTGCTATGTTGGGGTACAAAATTCTTTCTACGTTAGGATCTTAAACTCCTGGTTTCCATTTTGAGTGGCAGTAATGTTTATTCTACTAAAGCAATCACCAGACTGGAGCTCCTTAGCTCCAAGCTTTTGGAGCAACTCGTTGAAATTGAACATATAGTAGGGGGGAGAAATAAAAAAGGCATTGTCTCTCTCGATTATCTGTATTGGATGATGACCCCGATATGGAGAGCGAAGAAGGTAATGAATGTTTGGGTGCTAGTGTGTGTTTGAGAGCAATCAAGTTAGTGAGGCAGACTTGAGATATTAAGTTCTGGAATGTTTTGTTAAAGGGTGGCCTCGTGAGAATTCTCTAATGAACATTGTCCAACCTTGTAGCAAAATTCAAATGAAATTTCTATACAAGATGGTTTCATTTTGAGGGTGACAAAATGGTTCCTCTGGGTTCAATTAGAACAAGCATTAAAAATTCAATAGGTCTCGCCTTTGATTAAGTTAAAGCCATTTGCTTTGCTATAGAATACCATTAGCAAAGAAAAGGCTTTAACTTAATCAAAGGTGAGACCTATTGCATTTTCAATGCTTGTTTATTTTATGCAACTAACAACCATGACAGAAGAGGCAAAATACCAGTTGGGCGGTACACGATACTAAGCACAGATTTTTTAGCATAGGTGTTTTAAGCCATGCCCTTAATTAAATCGAACACCCCCTTTGACGATACCCCCAGTATTTTCATCCCACTTAAAGCCCTGGAAACAACAGCATGTCATAGTCTCCTCACGGCCTGGCACTGTGCATCATGCATGACTCATGACTTCCACTTTTTCAGATTGCCTATGTGCAGGGGCATAGTGAACCCTCCCCCACTCTATCTCTTGCTTTAGGAACTACAGCAGAGGTGAAATTCTTGATGGGCAGCTTCTGTCTGCAACTCTCCAGACAAAGGATCAGCTCATAATTAATAGCAAAAGGTGGGCGAGTAAGTAAGTGAAGGGATGGGTGGATGGCTATATGGATTAGTGAAAGGGTGAATGGATAATTGAAAGGGTGAATGGATGGATAATGAGAGAAAGGATAGATGAGTGAGTAGAGGATGGATGGATGAGAGAAAAGGTAAATAGATGGATGTATGGATGGGTGGATGTATAGATAAAAGGGTGGATGGATGAGTAAAAGGATGGATGGATGAGTGAAAGGGTGGCTGATGGGTGAGTGAATGGGAGGATGAATGAGTGAAATGATGTATGGATTGATGAATTGATAAGTGAAAGGGTGAATGGATGGATGAGTGAAAGTGTAGATGTAAGGCTGGATGAGTGAGTGAAAAGGAGGGTAGATGGATGAAAGGATGGATAGATGAGTGAAGGAGTGAAAGGGTGGATGGATGAGAGAAAGGATGGATGGAAAAGTGAACTGATGGATGAGTGATTGTGTCAATGGATGGATTCAAGAGTGGATGAGTAGATGGATGGGTGGATGGATGAAAGGATGACTAAGTGAAAGGGTCGATGGAGAGAATAAGGGAGGATGGATGACTGAAAGGGTGAATGGCTGGAAGGATGAGAGACTGGGTGGATGGATGAGTAAGTTAAAGGGTAGTTGTATGGGTGAAAGGATAAATGTATGGATGGGTGGAAGAGTGGATGGATGAATGTACGGATGGATAGGGTGAATGAGTGGATGGATGGATGAGTGAAAGGGTGGGTGGGAAGATGTATGAGTGAAATGATGGATATGAGGATATATGATGGATAGGCTTGCAAATGGTTGAATATGTTTGGATATGGATGGGCTTACTTATATACTATTGTGCGACCTCCTCTGATGTCTGTAAAACTTACCTTTTGTCCTAAAGTTTTGACCCTTTGTCATGAATTTTTACACTCACCATCCTGAATTTGCACCCATGCCAGTTGGTCACCCTGTCTATGTATACATTCTCTGTCCTGACTGGGGAGGCAGACAAGGGGACAGAGTCATCCAACACAAGGGCTCCCTGGTGATCAGCCAAACACACAGGAGTAGGTGACTTTCCTCCTCCAATGAGAGCCACTTTTCAGATGGTTCAATCTCTTTTAAGAGTGCCCCAGCTGCGCGCAACCGGAGTCCATTTTGACAATCGTGTCACCCGCTGTGGCACTGGATACAGTCTTCCTTTTCCCCTATGTTTTCAGGAAGAGCTTTCAACGAGTGATGGGCACCAAAACACAGGGCCAAGGGGGCAGGGCAGCCCGGCCTCTGCCGGCACTGACTGGCACAGATGGGTGTCGGGAGCCTGTAACGCGCTTTTAAGCGCTGGAAGGGGGTGTGTCCACCTCCTCCCCTGGTCTCGCGGTGGCATCTCCGGGCACGGTTGTTGATGGGGCTCAGAGTCCAGCAGGTACTCCTGGTTTGCTGTAGGTGTTTGACATTCTGGTGAATAATTGGATATAGTGTCATATTCAATGTCATAAAGTGCAGTAATAAGCATATATGCTGCTTTTTAAAATCGTATTACATTTGAAATGTTATAGTGTGTTAGATAATATTCAGCAAGGGGGATGATTTGATCCAGAACTTAACAATTTCACCAGCATGCCAAGGCCAGACCTATTGGCTTTGTCAGTGTTTGTGTATATATTGTGTGTTGCTGACTACTAAGCAAAAGTTCTTTAGGATTCAGAATGTTACCAATGCACCAGGCACACAAGAAATCGTTTTAACGCATGGGAGCATGTTTAGGATTCTGAATAAGTGAAAAATCAGTTTCAAGCTGTATCTCAGCTTCACGTTTTCAAATGTGCTTGTGTGAGAACACTGTCCGCAAATAAACACGTTTGCCACCTTATCTGATGTAAAAAGGATCCATGGCCAGTAATTTGTAGCTTAGAAAATTAGTTCCCACAGTTCAGCATTTCTGTGGAGGTCTTCTAGTGTGTGGGCATGGTTCTATTTCTTTCCTTGGAACAACTAACAAGTTGAGTTCTATTTCAGAGCAAGGTATTTAAAGTTGGTAGATACATCTATGTATGTTTGATAGTGTCGTGGGTACTCTGCGCCCTCCTATTGCTCAATCTTTCTACTGTAACTTTCTGTGGTGCACTATAAAATCTTAAGCAGACAATGCTCTACCGCCCTCTCCTGTAACCCCCATGCTTGATTAAGCAGCCATGCCTCTATACATGACTATTCCAATATTCTGTTGAAAAATACCTCCTGTAGCCAAGGTTTATCCCCACCCCATTCTACAAACGTATCTATTGAAACCTGCTCGCTAACGATTCATTCCCACCACCCAACACTTTCTTCCACAACTGCCATCCATAGGGTAAACCCACAAAAACTATTGGCCTTATTTATGAAGCCCTGCGTCACATTTATGCTGCTGTTGCGTCACTTTTTGTGATGCTGCCCCGTTGCTCCATATTTACAAAGTGACGCATCTAGGCAGATGAGTCACTTCGTAAAACCCTGGGCTACATTATACCTGCGTCAGGTATAATGAAGCCAGGGTGGGCGTTCCCCGCATCAAAGCCTCGTAGAAGTGGCGCATTGAAATCTATAACATTTCAGTGTGCCACTTCTAGGATGCCATTGCGTCAAAACCTTACGCCTGCCTCATGGCAGGCGTAAGGGTGACGCATGCCCCATGTGAAAGGACACATCGCTGGAGTGGAATCTGTATTCAGACACACCCAAGCAATGTGGCACGTTTGCGCCTACAGATACGTCCGTAATACGGACTTATCTGTAACTCCTTGCAACATAATGCGCCGCACCGTAAATACGGCGCATCCATGGTGTCGTAAGGAGGGTGCACTGAGAAGTGTTGCATCGCTGCTTTGTCACAGCGATGCGACACGTCTCAAAAATAAGCCTCTATCTTCCCAAACGAGATGCAGACTTGGCTTCCACCAAGCTTCCTATTTAGGCAGTTAATCTGCTGCTCAATTCAGGAAATTCCTCCGAATTGCCTTGTGTCCTGCTTTTACACATTCCCAACATGGCTCGAATACTAATTAGGCATTAGTTCCTTCCAGATTTATGAATGCTCACTCGACTTGTGAGCAGAGTCCACACAACCCTCTTACAACCTTCTACTCTGTTTTTCTCAGGTCCTTGAAGTTCACGGCCAAATGAATCCCCACATTCTTTGAATAATATGCTCTGCTCCAGTCTTTCTCGCTATCCCAGTCCAAGTGTTAGTGCAACAACTAGACTATTGTGGACCTGAACCTGATTAACAGCATATGTCAAACTTGATTGGCTTTTAAATCCACAATCAATCAGGGAAAACAAGTCTTTTTTTTAAATACAAGACCAATATTGTATTGTAGATTTGTATTGGTCAGTTGTGTTGTATTCTCAGTTATTTCACCAGCTGTGGATCATTAGAGAGCCGTTAAACCCTCAACAGCAGGAATCGAGATGTAGCAGACTTTATGTCTGTCTTCGCAGGTCTCAGTTTAAAATCCAACCTCACCACCTATGTCTTATTACATTTTGCTTCTCTATGTGCATCCATGTAATGTTTTTGTGTCTGTATGATGTGCCAAACCTCCTTGCATCATTTGGTTCAATGATGGTTTGGTCCTTATGTCAAGAGCATTATGTCATTCTGCCAGGTATTCAAGGACTGGCAGGTGCCGCTTGATTCTAGCGGTTGTGTACACTTGCACCTGCTTTTTGTGCACCTTCCACCTCTTCTGAATACCCTTGTAGTATGGATTTAATTTGCACTCACCCAGTGAGTGCACATTTTTCTGGGTGAATGGTCCCATGCAAATTAGGCAACATATTTGCCTGTGAGTCTGAACCAAATTACTGATGTGGATGCTGGGGCAAAGGGCCTCACAAGAGGTTTACTAACTATGTGCCAACTAGGAGATCCTGTACAGTTAGCATTCCTCCTCCTATGTAACCGCCCTTTGGAAAACGGCATCCTCTGCAAATTGGCACAATTCTACATGCACACCTTTTGAGGAATGAGGGGTCGCCACCCATTCTGCCGTACCCCACCCACCCAAAAGCAGGCAGTGTCTGCCAGCAATTAAATACTTTCTTTGCTTCACGTTATACAGCGCAAGCTCGAATGTGGAGAATTTGTGCCTACACCGTAGCGATAAATCCTTTAAAAAAAAATAAAAAACACTTCCTTCTGCTTTGCCATTTGTTCACAGAAGGAGGGTGTGCACCGGTGCAGACAGGGAGCATGTTCTCCATGGGGGCCAGTGTGGAGTCTAGGAGGCCATGGAGCAGGGTGGTTGCACCACCTAGCTGTTCAGACTTGTACTATTGCATATGAAAGGTGCCAACATCCCTCCTTCATTGCCTCCCAGACTCCTGTGGTCTGCTGCATATTACTAGTTTGCATGTTACGATGTCCCCTCTTATTGTTATTTATGGTATGGAATGTTAATATTGTCATGAACCTCTACCTGGTGTAATTCTGTATCGGAAAGTGAGAGCACAGAGGATTAGAACGTCTTATCGGTCAGTTGGTGCTAACCCTCTGGGCCCGATTGACTTGCTTACCAGTCTTGCCAAATAGAGCTTCTCTTCAAGACTGCATGCTGTGGACCCCATCTTTTCATTTGGCGACGATCTTGGGATCCAGAGCCAGCTGTCTTGTGGCGAGCTGATTCTCCATTTCGAGCGAGCTGGAGCAAGCTGAATTTTCCTGGCAAGTTTCCATTCACCCTGTCCTCGATTCATCAAAGTACTGTCTCCTTGTTCTGTATCTCGGGCCCAGAGGCGTTTTTAGGTCTCGCCTGAGACAGCGCATGAGCTGTCTCTTCGAGACATTTAGTAAGTGGCTTTTGAAAGTGCCACCAGAGGCTTTTGCTGGCCTACAGAATGCGTTCACAAGCTAGTGCACATGCACAGCTGCCATCTGTGATTTTATTGCTGTAATCAGGCTCCTCAGCTTGCACTACCCCCTCCCTTTTCCCCCTCCATCCTGGTCAGCTTCATTTGTGTCTTCTAGCTGTGAATCACGCTCCTCTGCTCGCACTCCCCCTCCCTTCTCCCCCTCCTCTTCATCAGTTTCATTTGTGTCTTCTATCACTGTGAATGCTCCTGCTTCCACCAGGGACACACACCATCAGTCGGCAGTGCACGCTTTCACCAGGCACACACCACCAGCTGTCAGTGCACGTTTCCACCAGGCAAACACACCACCAGCTGTCAGTGCACGCTTCCACCAGGCACACACACCACCAGCCATCAGTGCACGCTTCCACCAGGCATACACACCACACATACCACCAGCCGTCAATTCATGCTTCCACCCAGGCACACACACCACCAGCCATCAGTGCACGCTTTCACCAGGCACACACACCACCAGCCGTCAGTGCACGCTTCCACCAGGCACACAAACCACCAGCTGTCAGTCACGCTTCCACCAGGCACACACACCACCAGCCGTCAGTGCACGCTTTCACCAGGCACACACACACCACCAGCCGTCGGTGCACGCTTTCACCGGGCAAACGCACCACCAGCCATCAGTGCACGCTTTTACCAGACACACACACCACCAGCCGTCAGTGCACGCTTCCACCAGGCACACACACACCACCAGCCGTCAGTGCACGCTTCCACCAGGCACACACACCACCAGCCATCAGCGCTCGCTTCCACCAGGCACACACATCACCAGGCGTCAGTGCACACTTTCACCAGGCACTTACACTACCAGCCGTTACACACTACCAGCCATCGGTGCATTCTTCCACCAGGCACACACACACACCACCAGCCGTCCGTGCATGCTTTCACCAGGCACACACACACCACCAGCCGTCGGTGCACGCTTTCACCGGGCACACACACCACCAGCTGTCAGTGCAGGCTTCCACCAGCCACACACACCACCAGCCATCAGTGCACGCTTCCACCAGGCACACACACCACCAGCCGTCAGTGTATGCTTCCACCAGGCACACACACCACCAGCCGTCAGTGGACGCTTTCACCAGGCACACACACACCACCAGCCGTCGGTGCACGCTTTTACCAGGCACACACACCACCAGCCGTCAGTGCACGCTTCCACCAGGCACACACACACCACCAGCCGTCGGTGCACGCTTTCACCGGGCACACGCACCACCAGCCATCAGTGCACGCTTTCACCAGGCACACACACACCACCAGCCGTCGGTGCACGCTTTCACCGGGCACATGCACCACCAGCCATCAGTGCACGCTTTTACCAGACACACACACCACCAGCCGTCAGTGCACGCTTCCACCAGGCACACACACACCACCAGCCGTCAGTGCACGCTTCCACCGGGCACACACCACCAGCCGTCAGTGCACGCTTTCACCAGGCACACACACACCACCAGCCGTCAGTGCACGCTTCCACCAGGCACACACACACCACCAGCCGTCAGTGCACGCTTCCACCAGGCACACACACCACCAGCCGTCAGTGCACGCTTCCACCGGGCACACACCACCAGCCGTCAGTGCACGCTTTCACCAGGCACACACACACCACCAGCCATCAGTGCACGCTTTTACCAGACACACACACCACCAGCCGTCAGTGCACGCTTCCACCAGGCACACACACACCACCAGCCGTCAGTGCACGCTTCCACCAGGCACACACACCACCAGCCATCAGCGCTCGCTTCCACCAGGCACACACATCACCAGGCGTCAGTGCACACTTTCACCAGGCACTTACACTACCAGCCGTTACACACTACCAGCCATCGGTGCATACTTCCACCAGGCACACACACACACCACCAGCCGTCCGTGCATGCTTTCACCAGGCACACACACACCACCAGCCATCGGTGCACGCTTTCACCGGGCACACACACCACCAGCCATCAGTGCACGCTTTCACCAGGAACACACACCACCAGCCGTCAGTGCATGCTTCCACCAGGCACACACATCACCAGCTGTCAGTGCATGCTTCCACCAGCCACACACACCACCAGCCGTCAGTGCACGCTTCCACCAGGCACACACACCACCAGCCGTCAGTGCACGCTTCCACCAGGCACACACACCACCAGCCGTCAGTGCACGCTTCCACCAGGCACACACACCACCAGCCGTCAGTGCACGCTTTCACCAGGCACACACACACCACCAGCCGTCGGTGCACGCTTTCACCGGGCACACGCACCACCAGCCATCAGTGCACGCTTTTACCAGGCACACACACCACCAGCCGTCAGTGCACGCTTCCACCAGGCACACACACACCACCAGCCGTCGGTGCACGCTTTCACCGGGCACACGCACCACCAGCCATCAGTGCACGCTTTTACCAGGCACACACACCACCAGCCGTCAGTGCACGCTTCCACCAGGCACACACACACCACCAGCCATCAGTGCACGCTTCCACCAGGCACACACACCACCAGCCATCAGCGCTCGCTTTCACCAAGCACACACATCACCAGCCGTCAGGGCACACTTTCACCAGGCACTTACACTACCAGCCGTTACACACTACCAGCCATCGGTGCATACTTCCACCAGGCACACACACACCACCAGCCGTCCGTGCATGCTTTCACCAGGCACACACACACCACCAGCCGTCGGTGCACGCTTTCACCGGGCACACACACCACCAGCCATCAGTGCACGCTTTCACCAGGAACACACACCACCAGCCGTCAGTGCATGCTTCCACCAGGCACACACATCACCAGCTGTCAGTGCATGCTTCCACCAGCCACACACACCACCAGCCGTCAGTGCACGCTTCCACCAGGGACACACACCACCAGCCGTCAGTGCACGCTTCCACCAGGCACACACACCACCAGCCATCAGTGCACGCTTTCACTGGGCACACACACCACCAGCTGTCAGTGCACGCTTTCACCAGGCACACACACCACCAGCCATCAGTGCACGCTTTCACCAGGCACACACACCACCAGCCGTCAGTGCAGCAGGCAGGCTCTTCTCAGAGTTTCTTGGTAAATATGTGTTCGATGCCTGGGAGGGAGTTTGCATGTTACGATGATCCTTCTTATTGTTATTTATGGTATGGAATGTTAATATTGTCATGAACCTCTACCTTTTGTAATTCTGTATTGGAATGTGAGAGCACAGAGGATTAGAACATCTTACCTGTCAGTTGGTGCCAATTCTGTCAGCCCATTTGACCTACTTACAAGTCTTGCTAAATAAAGCTTCTCTTCAAGACTACATGCCGTGGACCCCATCCTTTCAACTCCACTCTTGCCACCCCCCCCCCCCCCCCATTAAGGGCATTCTACTTGCCACGTAATAGTATTGTCCAGACCACTCTCTAGATTATTTGACTCTTTATATCAGCCGTTCTTAGCTTGTGGTCTGGGGAACCCCTAGAGATCTGTGACCCCTACTTGGAAGGTAGGCGACTACTTAGAAAATTAAATAATATTAACAGATTACTAAAGGGCACATACATGGAGAGGTAAAATGTAAAATTAAGTTTAAATGATCTGTAAATGTGAAGAAATTAGTAGCTAAAAATTTGTGTCACGCAAACCTCCAAGTCAGATATTGAAAGCCACTGCAAGGTTTGAGTGGTTCCAAAAATCTGGAGTAACACAGCGCAAATTGCTGCATTGCGTTACTCTGCCCTGGGAAGGCAATACATGGGTGCTTCTATGCAACTCCGATGGATTTTGACGCATCCCCAGATTTATAAGAACTTGTAAACCAGGGTGCGCGCCAAAATCTTACACCTTCCCGGGGGAGGCGTAACAAGGAGAAATATCTCTCTTTCGGGCAAATTTATAAGAACTGATGGATCGATGAGTCAGATTTCTTGTGCCTGCCACAAATGCACCATGAATACGCTGTATTTACAATATTTAAAATACAGGGCTCCATGACGTATGGAATAACGGATGCGTCAGAAATTCTAAAGCATCTGTTAGCAACAAAGTGCTGGAGTTGATTGTAAGACTTGTGCAACTCGCAATGCGTCAGAACACAAAGTCGAGTCCCATTTTAAAAGCCCTGCGTCAATCCTTATGCCTGTTTTGAGAACACATAGGGATTTTGATGCAGCCAAGTCGTAAAGTGACGCAGTGAACAGTTGTAAATTTCATGGCGTCAGTTCTATGTGGCTTTTAACGTGGGAACGCCTACCCTGCGTACAATATACCTGGCAAATGTAAAATTTGACACAGGCCTCTATAAACTGACGCATTGGGCCCAATACGTCAGTTTGTATATATGGAGCAGTGTGGAGCACTGAATGTGCTGCCACTGCGTCAAAAAAATGACGATGTGGGGGCGGTAACTCCTTGTGAATATGCCCCCACCTTTGTAAAGCACAGTTGTTCACTGTGTTATATTTCCTGTTATACCACTAACCGTGTTAGGGGTACTAAGTCCTTCAAAGCTCAATCTCTTATAACCTACAAAGAGTTTTTTTTATAAAGTGCAATGGCAGTAACTTTGTTCAACTGACACCTGCATTGGTACACATGGGCACGACAGTGGAATTACGCTGACACTATTTGCTGAACTTTTTTATTTACTGATCTAAGACAGCAGACGCATCTGCGATTGGTAAATTAAAAAGAATACATTTTAGTGTCACCTAAAAAAATTTTTTTACTGCAGGTGTTGGGGGATGAGGGAGTAACGCAGAGAGCAGGTGAAGGAAACTGGAAAAGCAGCACATTGGAAGGCAGGGCGGAGAATCACAAGAGGGAGACAGCACCACAGAAGCACATGGGAAAGGGAGCAACATGGAGTGGAGAGTGGGGTAGAGAAGCACAAGGACGAGGCAGAGCTGCGCAGGGGAAGAGCACATGGATGAGAGACGAAATACGTTGCGGAAGAGGGGAGAGAAGCAAGGGAGGCAGCCATCAAATAAGAAGTAAATAAATGAGAGTAACAGTGAAGTCAACCAATGGCAAGCGATGGGAGGGCTTTACGCTTACTGTAAGTTCTTGGCAAACAGACAATTGGTCTTTTGCAGCCAGAGCGCTTGCGCTGTTTGTAGACTCAACCCAAAAAGGTGTATATACATAGTAGAGTTACAGGAAATGGCGGCATGGTTTCTTCCGAAAGAGGAAAAAAGCACAGTTAGTGTTAATTGCATGCCTTGGCTCTCTCTTTGGCCCCAGTCCATTAGCTGCAGCACACGGAAGCACTTGGTATAATAACTGGTACGCAATACATTATTTACTGATAATTACTTATCCGAGCTGGTAGTGGAAAAGAACATCATAAATGTCAACCCCAAGTAGTTGCAGTTCGCTGCGGGGGGTGACCATTAGCACAATTGGTGTGCCCTGACCAGTCACGGGTCATCTGTGCAATGTCACTGGGTCAATCATGGCCGCTTTGAATTCAAGCCTAATCCTTCCAGGCTTTTTGCTCCTCCTCTCCTTTGAATGCCTGTACTTTGTTTGACCTTTCACTTCTCTGAAACAAAAGTCTTGAACACAGCATGACACCCTGTGCGTCTTAGACAGCATAATGTGACTGCAGGGGTAGAGAAAAGTGGCCAAGAATAGGGGGACTGAGACAAGGCCGTAAAGGGGGATGGCGCTTATTTTGTATACAAATCTGTATCTTTTACCACCGTGTTGTACATAGCGGTCACTTTCATGTTTTCCCATGTTGCTCTAATATTTGTACAACATCAAAGTTCGAAGGCAATCCTTTACGACCGCAATCGGTAAACAGAAAATAACTTTTCGGCACTCTTTATGTTACACCGTTTTAAAAAGACAAATGCATGTCGCCCATACCGTTCTTTGAGCTTTGGGGGCCTCTAACTCTGAATTGCCTCAGTTAAAGCAGTGTAATGGGTAGTAGTAGTGTAGGTACTGCCATTGGTAGCATTGGCAGGTACTATGGGTGGTGCGAGCTACAGCGGCCTCTTGATAAGGTCCCTGGCACATATTTTTTTTTTTTTACAAATTAAGCACTGCCAGTCTGACCCTGCCTGCCACCATCAGTTTCCTAATGCACTTTACTTACATGGTTCTGTCAGCCAGACATTAAAAAGTGCAACTATCACATCCGTTGTCAGCTTTCAAGACCCCAAGAATGTCCATTCTTTCTAGATTTCTCCCTCAAGGGACATCCTGTGACCTTGAAAGCTACTAAACAAAAATATGCTTTACCTGAGGGATAGTCTTTTCAAGGTTATTTTTGGCAAAACTTTTTTGCATTGAAATTTTCATAAACTGAACTTGGCACTGAAGAAGTCTTTAAATATTTTTTTTCTTCTCTTTCTCACCGTATCAACTTAATCATGAGTTCTTGCTCCTGCCTTTAACATTATTATGCCACTCCTTTTTTTGCTCTCGGAAACAAAATGAAAAGCACATCTCTGAATACCTTAGAACAGACCAGAATTTACAAAACAGGCAGGCGATCTGCCACCCAGTTCCCACAAATTAGGCCGGCAAGGTTTATTCATTTGATTATGTGCGGATTATAGTCCCATTTCCTTTTTGGGGAGCTTATATAAAGGTACATGTGTGTAGCCCGTATGCCTGGTCAGAGGTGGATTTTACTTTACTGGTTAAAATGCTGCTCTAGCTATCAAATAATTAAAAAAACCTCTCAGAGCAAACTGGGCTGTTTCCTAGCCATTCTTTTGACTGCTCGGTAGTTGTTGCCCCAGTGAAATATTCAGATTTACGCGTGGCTACAAACTTTGCGGCGTAACCTATTTACCACTTTAGTCTAAATACTGATCTTCTCAGTATTACATTCTGGCTTTTTGTCCTATTCCCATATACGTCACCAGCGCACAAAGTATTTCTAGGCAGTTAGTCTGGCCTGTGCTGCATCTGCCTTGACTCTGTAGCACCTTCAATAGTATATATTTTTAGGTCTCGCCTGTCAATGCGCTTGCGAGAATATAGGGGCTTATCCAGAGCTTAACTAAACGGGCGATTTGATGCTGTGCCTGTGAAAAGCAAGCTCAATGCGCAAGCGCATTGACCTAAAAAGCGCGTGCACATCACTTCTCCTCCCCTAATTGCTTTTTTTCACGGCCGTGAGCTACATCAAAGGGTTCGGCTCCCCGCCCCCTGCTTCACGGACGCAATTCATTTCTCTTTTTCGTCTCCCTTCTTCAGTGGCCGTCTGTCTGAGTGTCCTCTGCTTTCAAGGCTTTCTCTCTGTCTGCCATCTGCTCCTCATATCTGGCTGTCTCTCTGCCTGTCCTCTTCCTCAGTGACCGTCTGTCTGAATGCCCTCTCCTCTCCTCCAGGACTGTCTCTGTTTGCCTTCTGCTCTTCATTTCTGGCTGTCACTTAGTCTGTTCTCTTTCTCTTCTCTCAGTGACCGTCTATATGAGTGTCCCCTCCTCTCCAGGACTGTCTCTCTGTTTGCTCTCTGCTTTTCATTGTCTGTCCTCTTTCTCTTCTCTCAGCGGGCATCTGCCTGCCTGTCTTCTGCTCTCTATCGTCGCCGTCGCTTCTCTGTCTCTCGACAGCTTGACAGGGCCTACTCATTGACACTGTCCCATCATTCACCATTCCCCAGTCTTTCAGTCGGCTCACAGTGTTGCCCCAACATGGCACTTTGACATCAGCCTTACTAGTGTGCCCCTAGGCTGCCTCTCCCTTTTCACCTTTTTTCAGGACTCCTTTTTTCCGAGGCCGACAGCTGATTCTTTGATCCTGTCGAACGAGATAGTTCCCCAGCCTTTCTCTGGTCCGGCTCTGTTGGACTTTCCGCCTCTCACGACTGCCTCATCTTTAGTTCTGATGAGGAATCTTAAATCTGGTTCACCATGTGATCCCTGCCCGGCTAAATTTTTAGCTAGAATGGCCGATGTTGTTAACCCCTTAGCCAATCCTATTCTTAACCTGTCCTTGAGTCAGGGAGTGCTGCCTAATTCCTGGAAACAGGCTATGGTGATACCTCTTCTCAAAAAGCCCAACCTTGCTCCGGAAACCCCGTCCAACTATCGACCAATTTCGCTCCTTCCAGCACTGACTAAAACCCTGGAAAAGCACGTTCATAACGTGCTATCCAACTTCCTGGAGTCGAATGAACTACTCCATGCGTCTCAATCGGGCTTTCGATCCAACTTAAGTACCGAGACGGCGCTCTTGGAAGTTTCAGAGATTGTAAAGGAGGTGCTGGATGACGGAGGCAGGGTGATGTTAGTCATGTTAGACCTGTCTGCGGCTTTTGACACCGTCCCCCATGAGGATCTCCTCATAAGACTACATGACATCGGTCTAGGGGGGACGGTGCTCAACTGGTTTCGCTCCTTCTTAGCCAACCGCCGACAAACGGTCTGGGCCTCTTCTGGATCTGCCGAAATGCCGCCATTGGGAGTCGGAGTCCCCCAGGGCTCAGTATTGAGCCCTACTTTATTTAACATCCTCATGAACCCCCTGGCGACTCTGGTGGAGTCGTACGGGGCCCAGATCGTCTCATATGCTGACGATACCCAGCTCCTTTTCATCTGCCGTAAGAGCGAAGAATTCGATGGGGGAAGTATCCGTGAGTGCCTTGGGGCTGTTTTCAATTGGTTCCATCTGAACAGCCTCAAGTGCAACTCGGATAAATCTGAGATACTTTTCTTTGGATGTCCTTTGGAACCGGAATGGCATGGTTGGTGGCCTGCCGACAAGTTCCCTCCAGCTCAGGCTTCTAAATGGGCTAAGAACCTGGGAATTAAAATCGATAATGGGCTTACGCTCAAATCCCAGGTGGCAACCCTTACAGGGACCTGTTTCGGCATCCTCAGGATGCTTCGAAAGTTTTTTCCTTTGTTGTCCGAGGAACATCGGAGAATAACTGTACAGGCCCTCATCGGATCCAGATTGGATTACGGGAACATTCTGTATCTGGGTCTCCCAGAATACCTTTTACAGCGTATGCAGGTGACCCAGAATGCCGCAGCACGAGCTATTTTCGGCCTGCATCGTCGAGCCAGTGCCTCTAACCTGCTGCAATCCCTCCATTGGCTCCCCATTCGGAAGAGGATAATGTTCAAGGCCTTGACATTAGCCCACAAAGCACTACACGCACGGGTGCAAAATACTTACAGAAGAGGCTGGCTTTTTACCGGGCGACACGATCTTTAAGATCGGAGTCCTTAGCACTTGCTGTAGTGCCGCGTATAAAGAGGACACGTCTGGGAGGTCGGTCCTTCAGATTCCTGGCCCCTCAGTTGTGGAATTCTTTACCTTTGTCCTTACGGTCCACATCCAATCTGCTTGCCTTTAGGAAGGGTCTTAAGACCTGGTTATTTTCTGGTTAGAGCTCTGTTATCCTGTTCTCTGTTTAACTTTTTTGCTGTTATGTTTCTCAGTCTGTTTTCCGGGTCTGTAGCACAAAGCTCCGGGACACTCCTTTGGAGTAGCCGTTGCGCTATACAAGACCCATAAATAACATAAATAAATAACATAACCTTTACTGTGGGCTCATTGGGAAGTGAAAATAATAAAGTCACCCCACTGCCTGTGGGTTGCTGCTCTCACATCACCTCTCCCTTTACCCCCTTCATTCACCCGTGGCCAGCCCTTCACGCTTCCCCAAACATGTCCCTCCCTGCATCTCTGAAGCTTCCCCAGCATGCGCTGGGCCTCAGGCATTCAAGCGTGAAGGTTCCCAAGCGCGCGCTCAGCCTCACTTCTCCTCCCCCTAATTCACCCCTGCTGTTGCTGCCCATGGCTGTATTTCACTTTAGCTCTAGCTCATTATGCCGAGAGCTTCACTTCAAAGGGGTCTCAGGATGGCTTCTTGCAGTAAAAGCAAGCCCACCTTTCTTTGAAGAGGGTAGACTGCGCTGCCTGTGCAGAGCAGTTGAAGCCCTTTCGTTAATAGCTCGAAACTGCAGGCATCGATTTGTGGTAGTCCTCTCGACCCAGATGACTAGTAAAGCCCTAGAAAGTTCTCACCCAGCCAAAAAGCTCCTCTCTTCTCCCCTTCCCTCCCCCATGCCCAGTGCACGTAATTTAATCCTACTCCGGAGGTGGTCCAACCTTCAGTGACACGCGGCAGCCCCCCTCTCTTTGCTGTCACGTTAGTGTTAGAAGGGGCCTCTGCTCTCTCTTCCACGAGTCTACGTCACGATTTCTCCGCCTCTCTGCTCCATTACTGAAGTTACTTTACAGGCCTCAGTGCTGTGACGGTCACTGTCTTAGAACCGTCTAGCTCGGGGGCACACTCTGCTCTGCTTGTGTTCTTCAGCACACACCACTCTGCTCTCCGTCTCCTCTGCGCTGCTCTCCCATTCCATTTCATGGGCCTCCCCATCTTGTTTGTGCCTTCTGCTCCCCTGATTGTACTCGTTTTTTTTGTTTTTTTTTCTTGCCTTCTGCTCCCCTGATTGTACTCATTTTTTGGTGCCTTCTTCTCCTCTGATAGTACTCGTTTTTCGTGCCTTCTGCTCCCCCGATTGCACTCGTTTTCTTGCCTTCTGCTCCCCTGATTGCACTCGTTTTTTTTTTGCCTTTGGCTCCCCCACTCCATCCATCCATCCATCCCCCAATCCATCCATCCATTCCTCCACTCCATCCATCCCCCCACTCCATCCATCCCCCACTCCATCCATCCCACTCCATCCATCCATCCATCCACCCCCCACTCCATCCATCCATCCCCCCACTCCATCCATCCCCCCACTCCATCCATCTCCCCACTCCATCCATCCACCCCCCCACTCCATCCATCCATCCATCCCCCACTCCATCCAACCATCCCACTCCATCCATCCACCCCCCCACTCCATCCATCCATCCCCCACTCCATCCATCCATCCCCCCACTCCATCCATCCACCCCCACTCCATCCATCCATCCCACTCCATCCATCCACCCCACTCCATCCATCCATCCATCCATCCATCCATCCATCCATCCATTCCCCCACTCCATCCATCCATCTCACTCCATCCATCCATCCATCCGCCCCACTCCATCCATCCATCCGCCCCACTCCATCCATCCATCCGCCCCTCCATCCACCCATCCATCCCCCCTCCATCCATCCATCCATCTCACTCCATCCATCCCCCCACTCCATCCATCCATCCCCCCACTCCATCCATCCATCCATCCATCCCCCACTCCATCCATCCATCCATCCCCCCACACCATCCATCCATCCCCCCACACCATCCATCCATCCCCCCACTCCATCCATCCATACCCCCCACTCCATCCATCCCATCCCTCGAATCCATCCATACCTCCCCCGCCCCACACTCCATCCCTCCCCCGCCCCACACTCCATCCCTACTCCGCCCCACACTCCATCCCTCCCCCGCCCCACACTCCATCCCTCCCCCGCCCCACACTCCATCCCTCCCCCGCCCCACACTCCATCCCTTCCCCGCCCCACACTCCATCCCTTCCCCGCCCCACACTCCATCCCTTCCCCCGGCCCACACTCCATCCCTCGCCCACACTCCATCCCTCGCCCACACTCCATCCCTCGCCCACACTCCATCCCTCGCCCACACTCCATCCCTCGCCCTCTTGCCCTGCCTCTATCTCTCGCCCTCCCTCTATCTATCTTTCGCCCTCCCTCTATCTATCTATCGTCCTCACTATCCATCGCATCACCACAGCATCACTCAGGGGCACCACAACATCTCTATGCGCTATCACAGCATCACTGAATGCCACAGCATCACTCGTCGCCGCCACAACATCATTCAGAGCCACCACAGCATCAATCTGTGCAACCATTCAACAACAACTGATTCAAATATGTTCTCTCAATGTTTCAAACTTTAATACAAATGTCACAAAAAAATGTTAATATTTCACTTCTATTCTTGTATTTTCATCACAATAAAATACACTAAACATAATCTTTCAAAAAGTTATTTGCAAAAGTTTAAGCTATTGCCATTATAAATTACAATAACTTTTATTTAAGTATTAAATATCGGATAAAATACAACCCATTGTTATTTTTAATATTAATACATCTAAGTCATGTAAATACAACACATATTCCATTACAAATGCTATAGGTGTCACGTTTGCAAAAGTTAAGACTATTGGCATTGTAAATGACAAAGTTATTAATTTCGTTATTTTCAAAACAAAAACAAAAAAATGTGTCATTTACAATACTAATACCTCTAACTTTACTAATGCGAGCCCTATTAAATTGCAAACATATTATTTAAAACATTTTTTAAAAATTGTGATTTGTCAAATCAATACATGTAAGACAGGGAAAAACTAAACATGTACCTTTACTAATGCTATAGATGTAACATTTGCTAAATTTATAACTATTGGCATGTCAAATAACAAAATTAATACTTTTATAATTTACAAAACATAAACAAAAATTAAAAAATATTTACATTTACCACACCAAAAGCTCAAACGTTTCTATTGCGAGACCTATTGCATTTCCAATGCTTGTTTATATGGTAGCAGGCGGCGTCCAGGGATTTCAATGCTGTTGCACTTGAGGTCAATATTGACTTGTTGGATAGAAACTTTGCAATACTCGATTTGATAAGGGCGAACAAGGAAATATTTTCTACACATGAGAAACAATACATTTCACATATTGCTTGCAGATTAGACATGTATTTTTTCATATATTGATATTTACTACCCCCACTTGATACCGTAACATCTGTTAGATAAATGGACGAAGTTCAAAGACTGATAATATTACACTGGTTTGAAATGGGAAACTATCTTATCCTTGAAGTTTTCTGTTCCCAATTTTGCTAACCCTCAAATCAAATCCTCAGCAAATACATAAGTACCAAACAGGGACGTCTCATCCCACTGGTCTCTTATGTTTTAGTTTATTTTTATTTTCTTGGCTTTGGATAGTTAGAGCAAGGACGACCAAATTGATAGATAGATGTAAATACAAGCAATGCGTGCCCAAAGCTCTATACCAGGCACGGCCCGTGCCGGACGTTATACTGGGGTGGTGACGTCAAGCAGGGGAGGGTCAGGGTGGGGGGATGTAAAATACGGGATAAGGACCATTAGAGGTAAGTATCGAAAAAAAAACAAAAAAAAGAATTTTGTTGCCCACTCTGCATCGCCAAATGTGATGCAGCGTGGGCAACGAAATTAGTTTTTTTTTTTTCGATACTTACCTCTAATGGTCCTTATCCCGTATTTTACATCCCCCCACCCTGACCCTCCCCTGCCTGACGTCACCGCCCCAGTATAACGCCCGGCACGGGCCGTGCCTGCTCTCTACCAAACATATAGTACAGTGACACAGTTTGTCTTACAGCAGAAATTCAGTAAAATACAGTTGATCTGTTTGATAAAGATACAGTGAATCATTGGTGATTGTATTTGTGGCTCCCTCTAGCTCTGACTCTGCAGATCTGCTTTGTGCTCTGCAACACTTCCTGGTCAGTGATTCCCATTCTAACTAGTGTCAATGGCAAGCCGTGGTCGAAGTGGGAGGGATCTGAGGGGCACGACAAGCACATACTTTTTTAATCTAAAAAATACCGTACCCTTGCTTTTTGTTAAAAAACAGCTGTTCGGGGATGTTAATTCCAAGAACAGAAATGCTTCAGCTGAAGTGTAAGGCAGGGAGTCTCCTGTGCTGTGATACAGAGGGAGCGGCAGACAGCTAATCAAGCTTTCTTGCCAGGGTGTCTGCTTGCCTGAAACAAATATAAAGGTGCACAACTGGTTAATCTGCAAAAATAAATGGGGTTTGGAAGCTGGTATTGGCTTTTATTGATGGAATTACTTGAAGCTTCCTGATGATACAGAGTTATTCTTTTTGAGTGTTATTGCAAGGGAGTTACCAGCTGAGCTGTGAAGTGTGTGCTTTTAACAGTCAGTTATAAAACAAAATTGTACTATGTACATTCTGGGTATTACCAAAATGTATATTTTTTAAGCACTTAAACCTTTTTGCACATTTTGTAGCAGCCTTTCTTATACTGTGTGTAATGTAAGTAAAATAATGACCTAAATATTCACAGTGTTTTCCCTTAGCACTAAACATGCCCAAATCACTATTCTCCACTGCACCAACTAGGATTCAATTTGGTGACTTTCTAGTTAGAAAGCGAACCCCTGTAGTGCATTAACAGAGGTTTCACAGTGTACGGTAGTGAGAGCGTGCAGGGAAGTATTCCAGTGGTGGTGGGGAAAGCGGAGCAATGCTCCTGAAACTAACATTTTTCTGGGTTTGAGAGCAGAGCAGTGAGGTACTCTGGGCTCAGCATAATCCTGCAAGGAGGATGACAGACAGTGGTTTTGTGGAACATCGCGTACAAAATTGTCCTACAAAATATCACAGCTAGAATATGCAGTACCCAAATATCGTGAAGGTAAGTATATGTAGGTGATTAAAGATTAACACCAAGTCTATGTACCTTAAAGGTAGGTCTGTGTGGCACATAAATGTGTATTAAGGAACAGTAACTGACGATTGTTTCCTTAGGCTAAGTACACATACATGCCGTGCGTGGGCATCTCAGCTCAATAAACAAGCATTTTCAATGCAATAGGCCTCGCAATTGCGCGATTTTGAGCTATTGGCATTGTAAATGATAATTAGATTGAAGTAACAGGGACCTCCTGACCAAGGCAGCTCTATAGTATTTGACCATCCACCTTTCTTTTATTTGGTATTCCATTGCTTGGAGCACAGACTTAGTGTTCTGTACTGAATATCCAGTGGTTCTCCTGAAGAAGGCGGTCCATCGCCGAAACGCGCGTCGAGATCGATTGCGACATTAAATTCACTTGTTGAATATCCTGATCACCACTGTACCTATGTAATTTGATACTGTCTATGAAATGTTTTTATTCAATTAAGGTGGTTATATCATATGTTTTGCTGCTACTTCCTTTTTTATAGATTATGTTTTTGAATATTTGATGTGTATTGTTTATATATCTTTAATAAATATATATATTTTTTTTTAATAAAAATGGTGGTGCTTGTCAGTATATTGAGGCTTTCCCTTTACCTATCAAGGGTTCTTGTTTAACCTGATTCTCGACAGGTCATTTGTTGCCTAGGAATTTTTCTATTACATGTAATTTTAAATGATAATGCCTTTTATAATATTAAAAGGCATTGTCATTTACAATACCAATTGATCAAAGTTTTGCAAAAGCAAGACCTATCGTATTGCAGAGCGCTGTGTCTGTGAAGCAAGCGCCGTGCTCAATATTAAAGTTAAAAAAAACCAAAACAGAGCACGATGTCCCTGAAGCGGGCGCCGTGCTCACCCTTAAAGTTAAAATATTCTTTTTTAAATCTAACCTACATTATTACTTACTAACTACTGCTCTCAGTGCGATGCCAGGCAAAGCTAAATACCAGAGAATTTTGCAAGCACGACTGGGTAACAACATGGCAATGTTAAGGAACTTTTTGCACTCAACTATAGGCTGCATTTTCATTGGACGAGGCATTTTGTTTGTAAAGTCAAACACATCTAACATATTGCCAGTACCTGACCCAGGCCCCTCCTCCGAAGCGTTGGCCTGATTTTGAGGCATGGTCGGTGATAGCGCCACATGTCTCAGGCCCCTCCTCTGTGACTAGTAGTTTCATTTTCCACAGTGCAGGTTTAGTGCTGCTGGCAGAAAACCCAAGACTGTCTGAAAGTCTCCTTCATGACATGGTGGGGCTTCTTGACAGCTAGGCCCTCTTGTCACACAGCCAGTCCAAAATAGAGCAGAAAGATCTTCCTGTGCAGAAACACGTAATTTCCTGTTACTCAGTGAGAAGAAAGGAAGTAGGCACCAGACACACCCATGTCAAGGAGTAGGAGCTCAGATGTTGGCTTTCCCTCAACACTGATTAAAGCTGGCAAAGGATCCATGTCATGTGTGACACTGTGAACCATTCCCGGCTTTAAGTCAGCAGCACTTAGCATTCTCAGATTTGAAGTTTCATTGTCCTCATTACTTCCAAGCCCCAGCAGGCACAAGGCTGCTGGTCGAAGTGCCAGCTCTGTGTCTGGATGTCGAACAGCCCATTTTCTAGATCTCTATTGTAACAGTGGTGCCCACTATGGTTTTTTTCAGCAAATTTTGTTTTTTTTCCTAGATTGAATGAGCAGGAAAAGCTCAGGTGAGGCCTTAGCCTGAAGCATGAGTACACACAGGCATACCTCAGTGCAAAGCCGCCTCTATTTATCAGTGCAACCAATGGACATGCAAAGGACCTTTCCATTCGGGCGCAGTCTAAAAAGTAATTATCATGATTATTAATTGTGGGAAACTTTAGTGCCAGCTGAGTTTGTTACTCAGGAAGTGACAATGAACACGACCAAAAATGTTGAGTCTTGTATTGTCACTTTCACCACTCCATGAATGGCCTGCTAGCTCCTTCAGCATGCTTCGAGCCACTGGTTGGAGAACGAGGCCTGGTTGCGTATTAACCTTGTGATCTGGGGACAGTTCAGAACTATAGAGTACCGTTGTCTGAAAGCTCAGCTCTTCACAGCCACAGAGTAGACCTCACGTTATCCCATATCAGGTGTGACAGTTCATTCACCCCTTGGATGTCTCTTTGACTTCTGGTACTTGTAGTTCTGTTTCAAACGTCCTGATTCCAGGATTACAAGATATCGAAGACAAAGAAGAAAAGCTTGACAGGCTCAAAAACCAAAAAGTCAATGAAATACGTTCTTCACATCATTAAAGCTTTCACGTTTACAAGGTCAATACTTGAGTGGTTCACAAATTCCTAATTTTCCTGTTGCATTTTGGCACTTGCTGTCCTGTGTCTGTAAATTAAAATTCAGCACTACACTGCCAGACTACAAAGAAACAGCGCAGACCAGATGCCCTACTCAGGGATGGGACCTTGGGAGCCTGAGCACTCTACTTGAAAGAGACTGTAATCTTCGATCAGTCCTATTAGGTAAAATGAGTGACATCGTACTTCGCAGAGGTATCGTGTGTGCGTCATAGCTGCAGAAGGGCCTCATGTAATGAGGGTTCCGATTAGATGGCCGTGGCTAGAGCCTTTTGGATTCTGGGACCTGTAGTTTATATTTCAGTTACAGGTATCGGATGCATGCAAAGTGTGGTTGGCTACAAAACTAGGCCTAGCTAGGACTGGCTAAAGGAAATCCTCGTGGCGTGGCACCAGTTGGCATGACCCGATAACATCAAGTCACAAGAGCACCGATTTTGTAATCTCCATTGCTTCCACATATGTAAGTAGTCCAGTTTATGCAATTGCCTTGAAGCGAGACTACAACATGAAAGTGCACTGCTTTCTTAAATGGCCGCTTTGGATGTCCACGTGTGCCGCACCGTCTGCACATTTCCAGTGGCGGCTCCTCCATTAGGGCAGAGGAGCGTCGCCCCACTGCTTACTCGCAGTGCAAGAAGCAGAAACATAAAATTATATTTTAAATACCATTTTATGTTTCTGCTTCTCGCACTGCGAGAAAGCAGAATGGTATAGCAGGTTGGGGGCAGGCGGGAGGGCAGGTCGGAGTGTCCTGCCCAATGCTGTGGGTCTTGACTGTTTGGTCGGCTCTCTGGGGCCGACCAAACCAGTCATGCGCACTCTGCATTTTCTCTACTTAGGCTGAAAATGGCCTCCCTACAGGCACCCGGCTGGGCGCCGTCCGCACCAATCACAACGCTGCCATTGCAGTGTTGTGATTGGCTTAGGGGAGGGGAGGGAGGATGCCTCCTTCCTGTTCTTGACAGAGGCAGGAGAGCAGGAAAGAAGCCCCCCCACGCGACCCCTCATTTGCGAGTCATGCAAGCACCGACTGCACATTTCACATCAAGATACCCTTTGCAGACCTATCAGCCAGGGAGATGTGCTGGGCTCATTTTTATGACATCATCATATTATTGTAATGGGAGTACACAATGCAGTAGTGTCTGAGGAGTTTTGTTGACACCTCCCTTGTTATCTGACCTTCTGCTCACACAAAATGCAACCACGTGACACAAAACAAGATCACTGAAAACCAGCTCGAGCTGGGCTGTAAAACTGTAGGTGGAGCCTGTCCGTGCCAGATCTTGGCAGGGGGTGCTCCAGTGCAAAGGTGCGTCCCGGCAACGCTGTTGAGGTGTAGGCTATGCAGGGCCTGTAGGCCTAGTGTGGTTTACAGACGGATGTTTACCCACCCGGCACATGGGCAGCCACTTCAGCTGCACTCAAGTAGGAACACTGCTCAGACAAAAAAAACAGCAGCAAACCGATCCCCAGTCTTCACACATCGAAAGAAGGGAGTTTTGGCTGAGAACATAGTATGTTCACAAAGCTCTCCTGTCCAGTCATGGCTTGGCGGCGTTCGCGCTATATGAAACACTTGGTTTATTGTGTGTTTTACAAAGCGCAACACTTCTACAAGGCCTCTTCAGAGCGCTAGTGTCAGATAAAAATAAACACAAGACAGTATAAATACTCAAATAAATAAATCAGATGGCGACTGGCCCCAAAAGGCGTGTCCCACCTACCCAGGGAGTAAAAAGATAACAGGGCGATTAGGGCCCGGGCATGCATTTCTTCCAGGTGATTTTCAGACCGATAGCGTATACTTTTTCCACATAGTTACCTCTTGAAATGTGCTATGCTAGTTACTTTTAAAACGGGGCTGGAGTGTCATGTGCTTATCTAGGTTCCTGATCGATACTGTGACCTTATGCCCCTATTCGGCTATAAATCCATTTATTCCCTATATTGGCATAACCGTTCAAGTACGATTTTCTGAAAAGTCATCTCTGGCCTCACACGAGCAAAGCCACAGAGCCACATTCCAGCATGACTCTCTGCTACTTCCTTTGCGACCAATTAGTGCAATGACAGAGCAGCAGTCACTATCTGATATTCCTAGATAACACTCCGAGTTCTTCAACAAGATAAAAACTTAGCAAACCTGGAAATCCCCGCTTGCTATGTTTTGATTAGTAATAGAACTCTAATGAGCAACTGATAGCTGCCACTTCCTAGTGACATCTTTAATTGACGTCTTATGTCCAGCAAACTTGCGTCAAACCCGGCACCTGTCAGGTATAAATATTACCAACGTTGCCTTAAGCAATGTGAGACCGAAGCTAGCTACTGTTGAGCGAGCTACTGTTGCTGATGCCAGCTGCCTGCATGACCAGTGTTGGTAAAAACTAGCACTCTGTCGCTGCAGCCTGCTATCCTGTGGTGGTGAAGCTACTGATTACCATTATCGCCGCTACAGCGCGAACTGTGGTTCAGTACGCTTGAGGAGCCGTGCAGCCGTCCTCTGCGAAGACATCCAGCCCAGCTGCCCGCGGACGCTGTCACCCCTCCTTCCTCCCGACGCGCTGAGAGAAGCCGCTGCCTTTCTCGTGCAGAGAAATCCAGTCCCGGCGCTTCCGGTTTACCCTCGCAGGTGACTGGGATATCGAGAGAGACCCCTGAAGGAGATACCAATCCTCCATCATTCTATTCAGAGGTATGGTGTTGACTAAACCCTTAGAAGAGAATTCTTGAAACAAACCTTGGCAAAACCAACTTAACTTAAGCTACTTACTTACTCCCCCTTCTCACGTGTTAGGCTTAGGTCAGGCACACCGGGGTAGGCTTAGTTAGAAGCACCAGTTGAGTATGTTAGCCTAATGTATATATGACTGTATATATGTTTTATTACTTTTAAACCATTGTATGGCTAAGAAACCATATCAATGCTTTTACAGTTCTATTTCGCAATTCTTATCTTACTGTACGTACTTTTTATAATAACAGTTATTGCAATTGTGGCAATACATTCCTCTTGTATGAGAAGAAAGACTGTTCAATAAATGTTAACCTTTATTGATACACGCCCGTCTCTCTATTCTCTACATACTGTGAAAGTAAACTGCACCAGACTGACTGAGTGAAATCTATGTCTATTGTTTCACACGACCCTAGAGATCGACTCTTGATCTGAGGAGCAAAGTTGTCATGTTGCACGGTTGTTGGAAAACTGAATCCCTTCTTGTCTGTGCCAGGGAAGCTGATCACTTCCTATGCAGAAAAGAAAGTTTCCAGTGACCTCTGAGCTAGTTGGTAACACAACCCAATTAAGTTTAGCATAGTCAGTGGAGGCCTGGAATATCCGCAGTTCCACGTCGATACTACTGTTTATGTTATTCCAATGCGCAGGGCCTAGTGGGAAACTAGGAACTACACTACATGGCGCCCAACGTTTGGTAAGGCGATAAACTAACGTAAGACTTGTAGAGTAACTCAGTCGTGCATATTTCACACCCTTTTCTCCCGTAAATACTCCAATAGACGTCTGGAGTGGGTGAAAGGTTAAAATCCGCCCGACCTTAGTAGGAAGAGATTCCTATGTAAAGCTCCGGTTTATTCAACGTTGAAGGATACAGTGTTCCAAAATATTGTGCATCTAATCTTTGTCTCCTTGGAGACCTACTCTGCAAAAACCTGCATTTTTTGAAATGTCAGTAGAAAACGGAACCTCTGGGGCCGCAGTAGATGCGACTCAGCAAGGTCCCGAACAAGCAGACCCGGATGCTATTATCATCCCGGTCCAGTTAAGAAGATCTATAACTTTAAAACTTATAGAAAACGGACTGCCACCTCAAGGTGGTACAGTAATTTTCGTGATAGAGGCTCACGAGTATCGGCAGACAGAGGTATTCTATTCATGGATAAACTTTCCAGCGGTAAACGCTATAACACAAGAGTTTCACTATTACAAAATAGAGGAACCTCCGGATGAGTACGCCCCTTTCGAGGAGGTTGAAATTCCACTTAAATTTCAAGAACACCTGCTCTGGTTTAATGGCGCCCTAAAACACAATAATCACATTACCAGGCTCGGTCCACTAGGTAGACCAGGAGCCACGTGGCCGGTTCTAGCCAGCTACACACCACATCCTGACATTGCAAAAATGTCTAAGGAAGAGCTGTTAGCACAGCTAAACACATTAATAAAAATACATAGGCAATTAGTCCAATATGTAATACGGACTGCAACAGTCCAGCCAGCTGTTAATTCACCACAGCTGACCCCTCATCAGGGGAACACAAATAAAATTACACCACAGAACATACAGTCATGTCTTGGTAAAACACCCGTAAAACGGGAACAAATTCCTTTCTGGTTAGCCCAAAAAATCACTCAAATAGAGGCAGTATTTCCTGATACTACCCCTATTGAGAAACACAGAATCTTGACCATCTGCCTTCCTATGGGAATCGCACCACACGTGGAGGACTGCGACACTTGGGGTACAGTCTTTGCTTCCATTTACACAAAAACACACGGTGTTCCGTCTATGGCGGTAATACCAGAAGTGCTAAAACAGATTCAAAATGAATTCGGTCCAGAGCCCGCTTTAAATCTAGGTATGAAATTACTGAAAGACTTCAAGCAGGTCACGGCTATATTGTTAGCCAATGTAAAGGGAGAAGCAGCATCTGTGGCGATTCGCCAGAAGTTGAGGGAAACAGATATAAAAGATCCTGTTGAGCTTGCAAAAATCATAGAAAAATGCTATGAAGAATTAGGTAGAGACAGCTTGGGTGGAAAACCAGTTAAACCCCAACTGCTCGAAAATCCTGAAAAATTATTTATTAAAAATAATTTAAACACTCCTAAAAAGAGCTGGGATGGAAATAAACAATCCACTCCCAAGGAAAAAGTTTTCCAGTCCAGAGGAAGGTCTCCTCGACGGAGGGAAAGAACTCCGACTCGAGAACGCCAGTCTCCCCAACGGGAGCCCTCTGAGAAAAGATATAACCTTAGAAATAGGGATAATATAAAAAAAACCTGATAGATATCAAAGTATTGATACACGTCCCTCTCGATCTCTTCCACAGAATTCGGAAAGAAGAGGACGGTCAGACCCAGGAGAGCACACCAAGTCCAAAGACAAGGAACCTGCTCAAAATAAGAAATCTCAATTTCAGAAAAAGAAGGTAGCCAGTATTAGAGTAATCAACCATGCCGAGAATACTGAGGACACAGTTGAAAAACGGGGAGTGGGCATTGACAATGTTGGACAGTGCAGCAGAGATCAGTATAGCGCGCAAGAACTTGATGAGTCATCTGGAGACAGTGGACACGAATGAATACATTCAGGTTGAAACTGCCGACGCCAGACTTAGCGAGCCCCATAAAATATACGAAATAACATTGCGTATGGAGGGTGATAAGACTAGGAAAATTAAGGGTCTATTTTGGGATAAGCTCTCAAAAGGCTATGATATTCTGTTAGCTGAAAAAGATTGGCCCCCGGAGTTTGTCAGGGAGTGCCCTCGTGGCGAAGAGGTGATTATGCCTGCCTTCTCGAATCACATACCGATTCATAAAAAATACACATATGCAAGGAAATGGGCAGTAGCCCAGGCACCTGCATTGTATAAAAATCATGTAGGATGGGATGAGGATTCTCCGCCTCACAAAATCCAATTAAAAAGTGAACCAACTGCCCAACGGCAGTATCCCATAAAGCAAGAAGCTAAAAAACAGGTCAGGGAGATCTTAGATCAACTTGAGTACCAGGGGGTGATTGAAACATGCACCTCTCAAATGAACAATCCTTTGTTTCCTGTCTCCAAGCCAGACAATTCATATCGTCTAGTTTTGGACTACAGACATCTTAATACATGTTGCAAAACTTTTGCAGTACAAAACTCGCATAGTGCAGCCCTAATGAATAACATAGTTAGGAAAAAATACAAAACGACATTAGACATTTCTAATGGTTTCTTTTGTCAAAACATTGCACCAGAAAGCAGATACTTGACCGCTTTCTCCGCATTTGGGTCGCAGAAAAAATTCTGTCGACTCCCACAGGGGTTCAAGAACAGCCCAGGACTATTCTCAGCTAGGGTAACAGAGTTACTACAAATCTATGATGATGAAGCATTATCTTACGTAGATGATATTTATCTCACAGATGATGACTTGGATACTCACTTGAAAAGAGTGAACACCATTATACTTGGGTTCGCAGCAGAGGGTTACAAATTCAACTTTAAAAAGTCCCGAATTGCCCATCTGACAGTACTATTTTTAGGGTACGAATTATCAAGTGAAGGGAAAAGCCTAGCGGACAACTTCTTAGAGAAGTGCGCTGTACTCCAAGCTCCAAAAACGCTGAAGAATTTACAATCAGTACTAGGTTTTCTGAATTTCGGAAGAACTTACATCCTAAATTACGCGGAGAGGGTTAAACCTCTCTACGAACTAATTAAACCTGATTTAAAACAAATCAATTGGACTCAAAAACACACAGAAATTTTGAGATCACTGCAAACAGACATGTTAGCAAAAACAAAATTAGATACACGTGACAACACACGTGATCTTGTAATCCGAGTCATCCCAGGAAGATGCGGATTCACGTACCTAACCTCTAATGAGGGAGAAAAGGTACCTATTTCAATTAAATCTCACTTGTACACACAAGCAGAAAAAACATTCAGTCGCACAGAAAGAACTGTGAATGCAGTGCAAATCGCATTAGCAAATGAAAGAGAACTAGCACACGGCAAAAGGATTAACATCCTCACAGCGGAATCCGCCTTCGAAGCGCTATTCAGCCCAGTAAACCTGCCTACAGTGTCACTGGATCCAAAATGGATACAGTGCATAGATTCTCTAGGAGCGGAAGACGTGAAATACTATTTTGCCCCTCAATACGAAGAACTGAATGATTTAGAATATGAAGAAGAATATCCTCTGCCAATCGAAATCCTGCCTCTCCCACAATACGCTTGTATAATCTACACAGATAGCTTTGTACAGCATTTCAATGTAGAGAGCAAATCCTACAATGCAGCATGTGCGATCATTAAAGGTCGTTGGCTGTGCGGTAGATTCAGACCGAAAGTAACAAAAACTGAATCAGTAAAGTACTGTTCCGTTCAAAGAACTGAGATCAGATCTTTAAAGATGGCGCTCGAAAATGCAGAACGCGAATTCCCCACACTTATCGTGTGCGATTCTCATTTTTGCGTCAATTCTTACAATAACAAACTGCAGAGTTGGATCGAAAACGACTACAAAGATGACACAGGTGCCACAATAAAGCATAAATTGCTTTGGGAACAAGTAGCTCTTTTACACAAAGAACTACAAAAGACTCACGTGATTCACGCACAGAGTCTTCAGCGTGATGGCGTTCACGTTGCAGGGAATTCATTGGCTAATACAGCCACCGCGGAAGCAACTAACCCGGCTTCCGTAGCCACAAAAAAGCGTACAGATAAGTATATAGACGGGGAAACAATGCTGGCAGTAAAAACGACCGTAAAAGGCGACTGTGCAGCACTACCCGTAAACTATCCACTCAATTATGCATACATAATCGATGCAAACTCCGTTCCGTTTGCTCGAATCCCTGGAGTGGGGGATAGAGTAATTCCAAACACGAACAGGAGAATATTTTTAATAGCAGACGCACATATGGGTTTGGGTCTTAGGCACAGAAAGATTAAGGAATCACTGACTGAATTACAATCAGTATTCTGGTGGCCGGGAATGAGTGTAGAACACCAAATATATGCAAACAACTGTGAAGACTGTAATAGGGATCGCAGTGGCGAACCTTGCTACCGGCTACCAATCAGAAAGAGCGTAACGCTGCCTACACCCCATCCTGCGTCCTATTAATAGTTAAGACGAAAAGCCCTTAAAAAATGAGGCCACCAGCACTCGGCTGACGCCTAGAACAGTTATAAAAAGATTAGCGAGTCCATATCGGCACATACGCAATTACCACGTTCCATTCTGACCAGGGTCCTGCTTTCAGCTCTCGAGCTTATAAGGAGGCCATGGCTAGCATGGGAATTGGGTTGCGGTATTCTTGTCAGTCATACCCCGGAAGGGAATAGTGTGGTAGAAAGAAAAAACCGGGACATAAAGCAATCTATAACAGCGAAGGTATTAGGTTCAGGCTCTGGGTGGGTCAAACATTTAATAAGTGTCCAGACTAGTCTTAACAACATGCCAAGAAATTCTCTAAAAGGTTTCAGCCCATACGAACTATTGTTCGGAATTAGAATGAACGTTCAGGACCTCGATAGTCAGATGTCAGTGGTACAAAAAGAAACAAAGCAGTTTGAAGTAAAAGACCGTTTGGCTGTTTTACAGGAACTGAATGAAACAAGAAAATCATTAAGCAACATAAAGTTAAAGCAACAGCCAAGTACCACTGACGAGGCACCACCCGCAACAGCCCCAGCAAGGCCTGTCTGGATTCCAAAGATTGGGGATCTAGTCAGAGAAAAGATCGCGGTGAAGAAGGAATTTGGGCCTTCTTACAGAAAAGCAGTACCTGTCTTAGCAGTCTCCGGAACAAGATCAGTTGTGCTACCGCCCCTTGCTGGTAAAAAGGAGAACAGAATCGTGTCCATCGATCTGGTAAAACCACAAGCATGTGGCCTATAATCAACAGTAGGCCCAGTGGACTCCCAAGAAACAACAGAATACCCAAACTTGCAACAATCCAAGAGGTTCAAACTGAAAGACTCATCACATTCGATCAGCCTGCAGTGCACAATGAAGGACTATGCAATACAGCCATGGAACTCGTGCCTCTTGAAACACAAATTGAAACAGTTCGTCAAGAAACACCAGTCTACACTAATGTGGCATCAGAAAGTGCTACCGAAAGACAGATTGAAAGAACAATCCCATCAATTGACAGAACTGCCTCTGGTTATTTCATCAACTTCGACAACTTCTCTGAAGATTTAAACGACCCCGAAGTGATGCCAGAAACAAAAAAGTCTTTTAAAGAAAAAGCAACGGAACTCTTTCATCAACTGAAGAAAATCTACCTTGTTTCCCCTTGGCTAGAGTTCTGGTTCGGTCTAGGTGTATTTTTCCTCCTGCTTTGGCTCATCATGGTACTATGTTTGGGAAAATTCATTGAAGGAAAATATATTACAATGGACACAGCAAGTCAGAACATCAACCTAGTCCTGAAACCACACAGATCATCCCACGTGAAGAAAAGAGAACTGTCAACAGTAAATGTCACAGCAATTCCAATACCTGGTGGGGTAGTATGGGAGAAAACAGACTACGAGATCTATGGTCCAGTCGAAATCCTGAAGTATCCTCATCAACTGAAGGTTTCCTTAAGTGACTTTGTTACACCTAGTACATTCTCTGATGATTGGGACTTTAACAGTATTAATGACATGATGTCTGATTTAGTTATGTCAGCTAGATTCACAGATCATGATTATTTACAAGGTTCATCTAGTTATGAGCAGTTATTCTGTTACACCCACTATGGGGATCATTACTTGCATAAATCTGCACAGCCTAGAAATGTTTTTATGTATAACCAATGGGAACATTGTTCTACACCACCTAAAAGCAGTTCTAAAGCATTCTTTGAGAGATTCAAATACTTCTCAGGGTTTAACACCAGTGATGCAGAAACATTTTATTATAAACTGTTAGATAAAACAGGAATGAAAACAATGCTGACAAATTCAAAATTGATATATTCAGAAGCATTTTATGACAAAATGATGACATTTGGTTTTGATTATTGGAAAAATAATATCGAAACGAAAACAATTTGGGGTACAAAAGATTGGCAGGTGCAAGGCTTAGAAGCACTATTTAGAACCTGCATGATACCAGAACAAATGTTATTTTTAAATGACACTGTACACCAAACATCCTGTCTTGGCCTAGCTAAGAACAAAGAAATGAAAACACCGTCTATACCAAAGCCAATAGCTGAGAATGCAACTGCAGATAATGAGTTAGACGTGTCACACATTTTACATTTCAACAGAACACATCCTGATTGGAAAAAGTGGTTAATCTGGCCTACAGACACAAATAACTGTCAAGATAGGTTCCTGAATAAAACACAGGGTTTAAAAATGACCAGATTAGACCCAAGATACTCCCAGAGACAACATCCAGGGGTTATAACAACATACAGTGTAGGTAAACTCTGCCTAGAATGGCTAGCTACATCCACACTGGCTGAAATTAAGCAACACTTGTCTTTATTAAAAGATGGTGCTGATTTGCGCGATTTCATTCTGGGACCACGCAAACAGCGTCAAAAGCGTTTCATAGCGACCAGCATCTATGCTGCTTACAACGAGGCTTGGAAAGTAAAGCAAATTGAAACTGCTGAAAAGATACGAGAAATTGATCGTATTAATTTGGAGAAATCACTTTCTGTAGTAGACAATGGGTTAATGACTCTGTCTTCCAGAATATATTCTTTGGACAATATTGTATCCTCTGCCTTTGATGTGATAGACAGAGATTTGCTAATGTTACAACATGGCCAATCTCAATTACGCTCTATTATAGAACTAGGCTGGACGCTGCAAAATCTTCGTTCAGGCTATGTGCCTTGGCGTCTGATAAACACAACGTCATTATTTTCCATTTTTAACCTTACTGATAAACAGATCAGTTTGGCACAGAAAGGAGCAGACTATACAATCTTGAGCATCGAGAAACTCGAGCGATTACCATTGACAATGTCAGAGAGCCCTGTCATTGAATGGATAATACACGGAATTATCACAATTCCGATTACAACTTTCCGATTTCATAAGTGCCTTGAGTACATACCTGCTGGCCAATATGAACAATTGGGTAAAGGATACTTAAAATCCGAATGGAAATTACCATACACTCATTCTTGCTATAGTGACAGCGACAAAAATGTATTTCTTAGTGGTGACAACTGTAAACACTCACTAAGCGGTATACTTTTGTGTCAGGGTATTAATTTACACGGAGCATGTGATGGAAATTCAAACAACCTTTCATGCCACCAGCTAGTCACACCTGCAACTCAGATAGAGCCCTTCTTTATGCAACTCGCAAACGGGAGTTACATTCTAAGAACGGATCACAGGTGCTGTGGCCTCGCGCCCGGACTAAGTTATCTAGTAGAAGTAACGTCCATGGTCAAATGCTGTATGCAAGCATTGTTCCCGAGCGGGCCTCCAGACATAGTGACTCCCATCTGGCCTCGTCTGAATCTCTATTCTATACGAATTGATACATTAAGCAAAATGAAATCTGTGCTTTTACAGACAACAGTGCCTATAACGTCATCTAAAGAGACGTATGATCTTCTAGTCGCAAGGACGGCTACTGAGGTCCATGACCTTTTATCAACAAATTGCCCCGTGCATTTCGTACAAATGCTCGACCAACTCCTTAACATGTCTAGTGCTACAAGCATCCCAGGCATATTTAAGACAGTCTTTACAGGACTGCTAACACCCTTCCAGGCAATTTTGGGAATCTTTCCTAATTTTGTGCACTCCATTTTTGGTGGTATTCCACTATTTTTTGGACTCATCGCAGGGATTCTATTTTTGACCATCCTGCTACGTTATGGCAAGCCTCGGCTCAGACATAGCTCCCATGGGAATGGAAGAGACAATCCTAGCAATGCGCTACAGGGACAGGATAACTAACGTCCTCGGATTGGCCAGGCTGAGAGATCTAAACATGACCTGGTTCCTTTCATTCAGACCGATATGGCAAAATTGCATTTTACCTGTGCTACGGTGTATGCTTTGCGGCGATGAATGCGTGTTGGACATCTGTCTTTCACTTCCATCAGCAGTACCAATGGACGTCGATACTTTGCTAAGTCCAATAACGGCTCACGCATTGTGTTGTCCCCAGCGGCTACCAATCCTGATGACGGCATTCGTGGAGACTCCTGTACTACAGCCAAGTGGTAACAGTGGAGCGAGTGACAAAAGCAACATCATCCAGGTACAACGTTCTGTGAGCATTGCTGATCCTGCCTTCGATGACAGCAATCATTCTCACACCTGCCAAGTTTCAGCGCTATCTAATTTGGTTGAACTATCACCTGATTTTGTAGACCAATTCTTTGCGAGCCTGTCTGATACGATGTTCTCACCCATAGAGAAACAATAACTTTTGAAAAGCTTTCCGACACACAGCGTTCCTATGAACTCTGGATTCGGCCTTCAGTTTTGTTCAACAAAAAAACTGCCAGGAGCTTTGGTAAACTGATTTTTCTTTGAATTGGACAATTTTTCAAATATTGACCCTTTTCTTTTTTGGCACGAACAATTCTTTGCTTAACGTAAAAACTATTCTTAGAGAACAGAAGCTTCACACTTCTATTTCTAAAACACATCTAGAGACATAACAACATTACACCAGCCTCTAGCACACATATTATTACAATGCATTTTTATGTGATGATTTATCTCGCATTTCTTCTGTCAGAGATACTTCATGTGTAATTCTTTATGCATAATCGTTCATTGATTTCATATGCAATAATTTTTGAATGATTACTATGCTTTAAAAAACGTACAGTACCTAAATTCAATGTATTACAAGTACGCCTATTTCGAATGCATTTATGTATTTTGGGGTGGGCTATGTTACACATGCATCTAATTGCTTAGTTTTAGTAATTTTGATGGACATGAATTCGTGGAGTGGGTGTCATGTGCTTATCTAGGTTCCTGATCGATACTGTGACCTTATGCCCCTATTCGGCTATAAATCCATTTATTCCCTATATTGGCATAACCGTTCAAGTACGATTTTCTGAAAAGTCATCTCTGGCCTCACACGAGCAAAGCCACAGAGCCACATTCCAGCATGACTCTCTGCTACTTCCTTTGCGACCAATTAGTGCAATGACAGAGCAGCAGTCACTATCTGATATTCCTAGATAACACTCCGAGTTCTTCAACAAGATAAAAACTTAGCAAACCTGGAAATCCCCGCTTGCTATGTTTTGATTAGTAATAGAACTCTAATGAGCAACTGATAGCTGCCACTTCCTAGTGACATCTTTAATTGACGTCTTATGTCCAGCAAACTTGCGTCAAACCCGGCACCTGTCAGGTATAAATATTACCAACGTTGCCTTAAGCAATGTGAGACCGAAGCTAGCTACTGTTGAGCGAGCTACTGTTGCTGATGCCAGCTGCCTGCATGACCAGTGTTGGTAAAAACTAGCACTCTGTCGCTGCAGCCTGCTATCCTGTGGTGGTGAAGCTACTGATTACCATTATCGCCGCTACAGCGCGAACTGTGGTTCAGTACGCTTGAGGAGCCGTGCAGCCGTCCTCTGCGAAGACATCCAGCCCAGCTGCCCGCGGACGCTGTCACCCCTCCTTCCTCCCGACGCGCTGAGAGAAGCCGCTGCCTTTCTCGTGCAGAGAAATCCAGTCCCGGCGCTTCCGGTTTACCCTCGCAGGTGACTGGGATATCGAGAGAGACCCCTGAAGGAGATACCAATCCTCCATCATTCTATTCAGAGGTATGGTGTTGACTAAACCCTTAGAAGAGAATTCTTGAAACAAACCTTGGCAAAACCAACTTAACTTAAGCTACTTACTTACTCCCCCTTCTCACGTGTTAGGCTTAGGTCAGGCACACCGGGGTAGGCTTAGTTAGAAGCACCAGTTGAGTATGTTAGCCTAATGTATATATGACTGTATATATGTTTTATTACTTTTAAACCATTGTATGGCTAAGAAACCATATCAATGCTTTTACAGTTCTATTTCGCAATTCTTATCTTACTGTACGTACTTTTTATAATAACAGTTATTGCAATTGTGGCAATACATTCCTCTTGTATGAGAAGAAAGACTGTTCAATAAATGTTAACCTTTATTGATACACGCCCGTCTCTCTATTCTCTACATACTGTGAAAGTAAACTGCACCAGACTGACTGAGTGAAATCTATGTCTATTGTTTCACACGACCCTAGAGATCGACTCTTGATCTGAGGAGCAAAGTTGTCATGTTGCACGGTTGTTGGAAAACTGAATCCCTTCTTGTCTGTGCCAGGGAAGCTGATCACTTCCTATGCAGAGAAGAAAGTTTCCAGTGACCTCTGAGCTAGTTGGTAACACAACCCAATTAAGTTTAGCATAGTCAGTGGAGGCCTGGAATATCCGCAGTTCCACGTCGATACTACTGTTTATGTTATTCCAATGCGCAGGGCCTAGTGGGAAACTAGGAACTACACTACAGGAGAATGTCCCTCACAACATCTGACCGAAAAATATCTTTATTTTTAACTTTCCAACAACGAGATATATATTGATTTCAATCAAGTCATGATTCAATATCCAGTCCTTTCGTTGGCCCGTTAATGGCTCGTGAGAGTGTTAAGTGCCGGTAAGGTGTGTTTATCGCCTCTGGAGTGTGCTGAAGCAGGAGCGGCAGCAGCGCCTCACTCGGAGCCCCACCTTTCACCTCTCAAAAGGGCTCATCCAATCCTGGGGTCCAGTGGTGCCAAAGAATACATTCCCAATGTATGTGCAGAAAACGTGAAATTCCAGATTCAGAGTGTAGCAAAATCACAAAAACCAAACAGACAGAATTGCCATTGAGAACTAACTCCAAGAAACAAAGCAGTAAGGGTGCACAAATGACAAGTACTAAAAATATTTGCAATGCAATAGCTCTTGCATTTAAATGCGAGACCTATGGCATTGGAAAGAAGTGGTTGCCATTCTCCCGGCTGCTTGAAAAGACAAAGCGCGCATGGCGTGCTGAATGTATGCAAAGCAGGTCGTACCTGTAGTAAGAGAAACCAAATAAAGAAAATAGTGCTTACAAGACTAAATAACACGTACAGTGTAACAACCGAAGTCAAAGGGCCAGTCGCCATGGGAGACAAGGCGGTACTAACAAGCCTATTTACAAATCAGAAGCCAGCATTTACAAAGGACAATGACAAAAGCCAATGACAAATAGGCGTGGAGAGTGGGTGGGGCTTCTATTCCATACTCTACTACAAGTCTCGCAAAGCAGCGCAAGCGTGCTGGCTCTAGGCTCGACCTAAAAATAGTCTGCCTCTACAGCTATGTCCCTTGAAGATATATTGCTGCAGAATACGTGGACTTGGCTAAGTCATTATTTCTCTTCGGCCACAATGTCTTCTAAATTGAGTTTCAAGCATACTCTTAATGGCCACACAAACATTTTGTGTGAAAATGCATGCATGGTTGCATGTAGAATGTGAGTCCGTAGAGATGCAGTGTGGATTTTTCCAACTAATCTGGGCCAGGAAAGTCCTGGTTTCATTAAATACACCGAAACACTTAATAAGTTTCAATCTTGCCACTTTTATTTGAGCAGCCTAGAGTTAACACTAAAAACAAACAAAACACAGTACCAACAGGGTTTTGTTGACCAAAAGAACATATAACAGTAACCATTAACATATATAAGGGACCCCCTCTTGAATACTTTTTGCCAGGGAATAGAGAGGAAGACAACACTACAACAAGAAAAAGGATTCCCTCATGGCCAAAATACTTTTCACCTTGTCACATAGTTTACATACTTTTCCTAAAAGTCCTTCAAAACATGGCAATAACAATTTTAATGATAGTTATATTGATTTATTTGTTTTTTTCACTTATATCAAAAAAATGTATACTTTTTTTTTAAATTCATTGTATTATTTTTCAGTCTTTTCAATAAATAGTAAAATTTAAATCGTCATATATAAACTTTTCAAATTACATGTACAAATTCAAGAACAAAGGACACCCTACAGAGCACACACCTAAACATACTCACACATGTATTCACACATGCATCCCTTCTCATTCGATACACTCTCTTTTTTCTGTGGCTAAGGTATCACAGATTGTCATGTGAACTATCACGCCAGGTCAACGCGCGTTTCGGTGGGTTTGTACCACCTTCCTCAGGACCTCGACAGAAAAAACTTGCTTCCTTATTGTGTGGACAAGGGTATCCTTTGGGCGCTATGAGGCGACTTATTTGTAGGGTTTGAAAGATCGCTTGATTTGGTGATCACTCCTATTGGAAACTAGGAATTTATCAAGGCTGCTGTTTTTATGTGATTCCTATTTGTACGTTTCTCAATTATCCAAACACAGTTACTGACGAAGATATCTTGCTTTCATCAGGCTCGATATTTTGTGGCCCAACAGTTTGTTTTCTTTTTTCTTTATTTTCCCTTTTAATTCAATTTAGGGGTGATGTAGGTCGTTACAGAGCCCACCAGCGTAGTCCTCACTTTTTTTCCTTGTGTTCACTTTTTCCTCAATCTTCGCATTCATCATCAGGAAGCAGAGCCTGTTCTTCCCTGTCGATACTGACTTCTCCACATTGCTTTGATACCTGGTGAGGATTTGCAGCGTTTGGTGTTGGGTTTGCCAGTGACGTCACCCGGCTCACTAGAGCTTATTCATGTGCACATGTTATATAACAGTAATCAATCATCAGGCTGTTTTATTTTTCAACATTGACGTTTTTCATTGCAATTTAAAACGTTATAGTATATTAAAAAAGATTTTCTTTTCCCTCCATGATTGTGAACTGACCGGCCCACTAACTTTCACATCTTCCATGGCGCAATGTGTGGATTTCTTCATTCTCTGTGCACTCGTTTCTTTAAGTCCCAGCAGTCTTAATCCTCAGCTTTACTGCCCTTCTACTTTCTCACTACTCTCCGCTAGCACTTTCCAGTCACAGGGAAGCAGAGATTCAGATACTTTGAGGCCCGTCCCCTGTCAAAGTAGAAGGCAGGACCGGGGAAGGGAGGTGGGGAGAGTACTCGGGACAAAAGAATAAAAATACATAAACTCACCTTAAAGCCGCCGTCTCCCGTGCATCGGCTCTTCCTTCTTCCGGACACAGGAGATTAGCCTGCCTTGCGGCCAATCCTGAATCTGCTCTCTTCAGGATTGGCCTGAGCGCCGGCAACTTGCGCTCTCAGGCGGACTGGGAGCCAGTGCCTGCTCTCTCCAGCCCCAGCAACGCAGCTGAGGCTGGAGAGAGCTTCACTGCCATGAGCGGCTTGGCCGGCCTGAAACAGCCGGCTCAACACCTCACAGGCAGTGAAGGGAGTGCCCACAACTCCCCCACCAGCATTATCATCCCCTAGACCGCCCCAAGACTCATCTGAGTCCTGAAGGCGGGTCCAGGGGATTAAAATAAAATGATAATAAAACAGGGTTAAAACCCGTTTTATTATCATTATATTTGCTGGGTGTTGGGAGGGGCGGTGCTCCTCTAATCTAATGTCTGTCAGAGACGGAAGTTTGCTGCACAGGAAGGAGGTTGTGGAAAGGGAAGGGCAGGGCAGGGCAGGGGTCCCCAGATCCTGAGAATTCAAAGGCACTACCCATGCCACATGAACTGAATCAACTATCCAGTGGCAACTAAGGAGAGCGGAGCGGGATATGAATTTAGAGACAGACGGAGCAGCGTATGTGCACCAGCGTTAGTTGGATCCCAAATTAAAGCATCTCACTTGGCAAAATATCACCATAAACAGAAAAATACCCTTCAGATAACTTTTTTTGTATAGCATTCCAGTACTTTCAATATTTCTGGGAGACTTAAATAGTTTAGAAGAGTTTTAAGTAGGCCATAAGAAAATATGATTTATCAGTAGTTTCCTTACATTGGTTCCTTTTTAAAGTGAATTTGTCAACTTTAATGAGATGTGGGTGAAAACTCATGTTGTTTAATGGCTTTGAGCTGTACCAAACGGCTCAGGCATCTTCCTGGATGATAGGCATCCCTCCTGTATATCTGGAAATACATTTATGGGTTGCGATGGCAAACCATGGCTGCAATCGCATTGGAAGTGGACCACTGCTCAGCTCAGCTTGCATTTTGTGCTTGGCCATGGACTCCAAGTGCCAAATACATAACACACTGAGAAAGAGCTAATGTGTAATCTGGGTGCCCCACAGATAACTGGGAAAACAGAAGAACCTGGCATGGTAAAAACGTCTGGGCCCGCAAACACAGGAACAATAGGTCATGGAAGGGGCAAAGAGTATAGGGGAATTGGGGACAACCCAGAGATATCAGGTGTTACACATTACATTTTAGTTGAAGAGTTCAGAAGCATAGTGAACTCACTCCAGTGATGGTAAATTAGGGGCAGGAGGTGGCGGTGGGGTGTGGATTAATGACAGTACCAGCATGTCCTTGTTCGTTTGAAGCCTCACAGCCATACATAATTCTTTCATATTTATATGGCATGATGACAGTCATATTAGAAAATGTCAATTATTAATAGGGTTGCCACGTTCTTCCAGGAATATTCTCTACACCTCAGAACTACTATCCTCCTGCAGACGGCCCATCACTTAGTGCTTGTAAACCTCTTATGATATATTATCTCCAATAATATATTACAGGACAGAAAAGCTTTTGCGTCAAACTTGCTACAACGTTAGTGGAAAGGCACTGGATAGAAAATCCTTTAGTAGGCAAGCATGGGCTTTAAAGAGGACACATTTGACTACAAAGCAAGGGAGCACTATACAAAAGTGGCGTTAAAGGACAAGGGGGACGAAGGAAGGACAAGGTAAATTGTCAACTTGGTCATCATCTGGAGGGTTCAAGTAGATAGAAAGCCAATTATAAGAATATAATTTGACTAGTCAAATTATATTCTTATAATTGGCTTTCTATCTCCTATTAGGAATCCCCATCTACAGCCACTCGGTCTCTGCTCACATAGCAGTAAATACGCCGGCACAACGCCCCACCTACCATTTAGGTAACGGAACAATTGTTATTTTATTCCTTGGATGTCAGAACGAATAGTGTCTACAGTATGATCATGATCATGGCCATAATCAGTGTTTCCCCCTCTTTTTGCCAGGAACTATTACCGAAAGCTACATTTTTTGGTTCCTTGGATTCTTATCTATTATATACTTCCATTGGAGGACATACTCAAGAATCCTTCAGGTAATTCGTGAAGTGCATTGTTAACTCGTCCAGCTACACAGGACCTTAGGACCTCAGACGGTTTTTGACCGTAATTAAAAATAAAACATTGGAGTTAATATCTAAATACTGTGTCTTAAAATAAATATGGAGGTGCAATCACGGCTTCGCTAAAACAAAAAGTTTATTTAAAATAAAAACAATCTCCTTGTCGCCTTGTGATTTTCTTACCCTAAACCGTGTCCTAACCAACATTAAATCCATCGGGCTCTAACTGAATTGAACTTTATCTCTACTACAGGACTACAACGTCCAGTATCCAGTGTGAATGGAATTAGAGAGCGTTTCCTTCTTGTTCTTAGGCCCTCCGGCCACAAGTATCTGTGCCCTTATGACTAGGATTCCAATATAGGTAATATATCACTTAATCCTCTCTTTCTTTGATGTCTAACCAGGTTTATATATAGTTTTTAAGATTGAGGAACAATGTGTTATACTTGAAAACATCGGGCTCTGCTTTCCCTTGTTAAAGTCTGAAAATCTCTACCACCCTAAAGAACTATGCCAATAATTCCCTTGCTCTGAAACATATCATGTAAATACTATACATGACAATAACTGATACTTTTCAAATGGAGGTCGGGGCTTTCTAAATAGAAACCTCCGACCCCTATTACTGATCGCTATACTACCATTCGATGGGTCTTAGGTCCTATTGTCAAAATTCTGTCAAATGCGCGCCAATAATGAATGTGTATATGTATGAAGAAAATATAAAAACATTTTGAATATGATAGGTGTCATGCAATGTACTCAATGGTTCACTTAGAAAAGGTTATCACTTTGCCTCCAACAGATCTCACCTAATTGGGAGTCTGTCTAAGGGAGTGTCACTAGGTAGTTGGGCATTGCACAGCCACAAGAAGTCAACCATACAGTTATCATACCAATAACCAATGCTGATTTAAAATGTAAAATTTATTAAACAGTAGAAAATGTATGATGGAATAATCTAAACCTGTATTGTGTACGTAGAACAAAAATCTAAGATACTGTTTTTTTTCTCCAGATTTTATACCTGTTCCCCTCCCAGTAAACAACTCCTAGCCCTGACGAAGGTGTGGCCCCACTGGCCTGTCACCGAAACGCGCGTCGGCTTGTGTTTCCAGGAATACGGCATACTGTCATATATCGATCAGGACCCTTTATATGTCATCTGCCTCCGGGAATAACATTCTGATTTATGCAACAAATTTACCATCTATGTGTTGTACATACCAGGACTATATGAATGAAAGTTGAATGAAAGTTGAATGAAAGAATATTAGGTTGAGCGAACTGGAATTAGTAAGTATGAGAGTATGAATGTAGTGTGGTATATTACTGGGTAGGTCACAACGTAGGATGAATTTTCCTTCTTTTTATCTTTCCCCTCACCAATGTATGTTTTTGATGTTCTAAAATATATTATGTGGATTTAAAATGCAATCTATTTTTGTACCTTTTGCTATATCAATTCTAAGAATACAAAAAAATAAAAATATATATATATTCTAAAAAAATCCTCTTTGAGTATACTTGGATTGACTTGGTTCTTGTCATGTGCAATGCTGGCTCTTATATAAACCACCCCGTATATATTGTTTGGATCCTACCTTTAGGACCATTATATCACAAGGCAGGGTTGCTTTCTTTTGCTCGATTCTCAGTGTTTTTTCCCCCCACAGCCTGCCCTCATCCTTAAAGCCCATTGGGGAACCCCCTTCTTTCACGAACGGAGAGAACTTGTCACCAGACGTAGGAATGGGGAGAGAAACAGGGAAGGGAGTGAAAGAGAAGGCCTGAACTGACATCCACATTCCTTCAATGTTTGTCTGCTTCAATGGACAGCACCACTTGGTCTACAGCAGAGGTCTCCAATCTTTTCTAGAGTGAGTGCTACATCTTACAACTAAAAACATTCCCGAGCTATTGCCCAGCACAAAGAATCGAAAAGGGTACACAACTTAAACACCACCATTTATGTACCCCCAGTTCTCCTCCAGTGAGCATACGTCATTGTCACAACAGCTGTATAACAAACGGGTTTTCTGTGGGGTCCCAAAGGATCAGGTTTGCTCATGTCTGTGAAGTGAGTGTTTCCTAGAGGCTTGTGGTCTCACCGTCATGCAATAATTACCTTGCTCTCATTTGAGAGCCAGGGTCAGGTACATTTTCAATATTTGCCTAATGGTCCTGCAGAACATTGGTTGATGTCCACAATTTAGCAAACCAAAACATATTTTTTAACACAAGTATTGCATACTTAACTAGGGTCTTTGGCCAAAGAAGTGAAGGAAGAAAAAGGAAGAAAAGAGCAAGACATTAACAAAAAAGAAAGAAATTAAGAGAAACGATAGATGGAAGAATGGAAAGGAGGGAATTAAAAGGGAAGATGGTTGTACAAAGGAAATGAAGGAAGAGAAAAGGAACAGGGAATAAAGAAATAAAGTGGAATACGGGGAAGTAAAATGAAGGAAGAAAGAATTGAAAAAGGGAACAATGGAAAGGAAGGAAGAAGGGAGGGAAATTAAGAGGTTTAAAAGGAAAGGATATGATGACAGAAAAAGGAAGGAAGAGGGAAGCAAAAAAGAAAAGAACAGAAGCAGATAAAAACACAAAAAAGAGCAGAAAAAGAATGAAAGAAAAAAAGGTAAGATTGGAAAAAAAGAAAAATGCAGAAAGTGCGAAAAAGGAAAGAACATGGCAAGAAAAGAAAGAAAAAGCAGCAGTATATGAAAAATAGAAAAAGAAAAAAAGCTGAAAGAAAGTAAGAAAGAAAGAAAAGTGGTCAGAAAAGAAAGAAAAAGTAATTAAACAAAAAAGGAAAGAAAAAGAAAGAATGAAGCAGACAAAGGAAAGGCATGGATAAAAAAGAAATACAGAATTGAGTGAATGAAAGATGAGGCACGAGAAAAGAAACCAATAAAGAACAAAAAGTAGCTAAAGAAAAGAGCAAGAAAAAAGTAGAGGGAGAAAGGAAACGAAATAAAAAAGTAGAGAAAGAAAATTGACAGAAAGAAAAAGGGAGATTGAAGGAAGAGAAGAGAAAGAAGAAGATAAAGAAAGACAGGAAGAAAAAATGAGAAGTGAGAGAGAGCAAGAAAGAAGGGAGAAAAATGAATTCATGTTTTAAAGCGCTGCCTTAGCGAAATGGCACTACATATTCTCAATTCATATGACAGGCAATTACGTGCGAGCTACTCAGAGGAATGCAGCGAGCTACTGGGAGCTCGTGATGGATCTGTTAGAGGCCCATGGGGGTGATGGTAAGTAAGTGGTCTAGTCGGTAATCAAAAATTATAGCGCATATGCAATTCTGCTTAACAGATCTAGCAGCAGGTGATGCTGTTATGAGCCTAAAGCTGATCAGGATATAAACGGAAGGCGCCACCATACTGCAGCAACACACCCGTCAAGATTTGCAGAACTAACATTTGCAATGCAATCAGTTTTGTGAAAGTTAGAGTATTGGTGTTGTAAATAATATTGTTTTTAAAAACTTTTTTACTTATGTTTTTTGTTTGTAGTGGAGTTGATGTAGGTTGTCTATTTGTAGAGGTCCTGCATAGTGATGCATGGAGTACCATAAGTACAGAAACATATTGATATGGGAACTGACTGAAGAGCTCTCAAATGACATGATTTGAGAGCTGTATTATCACAAGTAACACTTAAAGGAAGAAACTATTCTCATCAGAAGGTATAATTGGACAATAGGACCAGTGGGAAAGCTGGCAGGCTCCAAGTGCAAAACGACCACAACAACAAAGACTTGTAGATGAAGTGAATAGTCTTGCATAGCGGCACCAGGTGTCGTGAACTTCAGACAATGCATTTAGCGTGCCTTGCTCGTCACACGGATGAATAGGGTAAATAAAGCAGTTGAAGTGAAGCGCCCGTGAAGAATTAATGACATGCTTTGAAAGTTTTAAAAAACAAAAGTACTTATTTAGTTTAAGGCTTTTTACGAAGCAAGTAAATAAGGCCCACATACCGCTATCAGGGAAGGCCTCTGTCAGAGCCGGGTAGCTAACTGAAGACAAGGCGGCAGTTGTGTTCTTGGTGTTTTCCCATTCTGTGCAGGGATGCTGATGGGGGTGATGTCACCCTTTGAATATTAACAGTGTAGCAACAACAACAATTAAGGAGCACATGGTAGGCAGTGTAGAGACAGCTACAGAGGAAGCAACCAACAACAAGGGAGGAGTTTCACGCTACTGTTGAGGAATACAGCTATGTGTTGAAGCACGCCACTTATCTGTGTATCTGTGTTTTTTAAATGTAATGTGACACCCTCCATAAATAAATAAAGGCACTCTGCCATGCAGTGTCGGGATGGGTTTTCTTTGGAGGAAACCCAACAAACAGCATTCCAAGCACACAAGCTCAAAGTGATTGTGGTGCTACGATTAAGTAAATAAAGACGCACGGCCATGTGGTCGGAGGGTGGGAGGGGTCTGTTTTGGAGGAAATGCAACGAAATAGCACATGAGCCTAAAAGTAATTGTGGTACAATTAATAAATAAAGGACCGCAGCCATGCAATCTTGGAACTCGCGCAATAAAACAGACCACGCAGTGTCAGCGTAAAAGGCCATTTTATTAGACCAGAACTGCGAATCTGTACATAACAATAAATCAACCATAACAGTAACAGAAAACCCCCACTCACACTTCCCCCCCCCCATTCGTTTCATTCACTCCGCGTCATCACCAAGCCGTAGCGGCTCCAAACACCCTTCTCTTGCCCGTCAATCACCGTCTTCCAGCCCCCAGTCATTGCAACATTCCATTCACGCTTCTATCCGTCCTGTGCCAACTCCCCCCCCCAAGGGATGGGTATGCCCGCTCTTGACCCCCTGTCCCTTCGAATTCTGCCTACAGCAGCTCTGGCCTAAACTGGCAACGCTTAAGACCGACCCAAAAACACCACTAACTGCCGGGTGGGTGGGCGGCCTTTCGAGCTCCCTCCCGATGGTGCCAGGCGCAGAAAAGAGGAAGTTCCCTTCCTCCCCCGCGCTTAAATACCCACCCCTAACTCCTCCCCTTCCCTTACCTGGCCTATCCCCTGCGCGAAAGACCCCGGGTAAAGACTAGTCTGCGACTCTGCTTTCCCCGGGGCCCGGCATCGCGCAATAAAACAGACCACGCAGTGTCAGCGTAAAAGGCCATTTTATTAGACCAGAACTGCGAATCTGTACATAACAATAAATCAACCATAACAGTAACAGCAAACCCCCACTCACACTTCCCCCCCCATTCGTTTCATTCACTCCGCGTCATCACCAAGCCCTAGCGGCTCCAAACACCCTTCTCTTGCCCGTCAATCACCGTCTTCCAGCCCCCAGTTATTGCAAACTTCCATTCACGCTTCTATCCGTCCTGTGCCAACTCCCCCCCCCCAAGGGATGGGTATGCCCGCTCTTGACCCCCTGTCCCTTCGAATCCTGCCAACCAGTGAACCCCTTGTAAGGCGGTTCACTGCCCCCCCCCCACAGGGCCGTCCGTCCGTCACTGCACAGTTACTCCCGTCGACACCAGATAGACTCGTTCCACAACTTGCTCACCACATCCCGCAACTCCATCATGTACCACGCATTGCCCAGCCGAGACAAGTGCACACCGTCCTCCCTAAAAGCTAAAGACTCCTCCAGTCGAATCCCAGGATGTGCAATGACCTTAACGTCCCTGTCCGCACAGTAGAGTCTCATGGCTCGATTAAGTTTCCTCCGGGCCTTCTCAAATGGCCCCGTGTTTCACAGCCCCCCTCCACACCTTTCTGGGGACCAGCTCCGTCCAGGCAATGCAGGCCCCCGCCATCCTTGATTTCAACACTTCCAAGTCCCTTTGCATAAGTTGTAACAATGCCAATCCAGACAGTTGCACCAGGTCATTTTCCCCCAAATGAATGATCAGCAAATCCGGGCATCCCCTCTGTGGGACCATCTTCGCGAGCCAGGGCAGTAGTGCCCCCCATCGCATTCTGCTCTTTCCCCACCATTTCACCTCGTGCAATTGTCCCTTCAGTCCCAGGTTACGGCCGTAAACCTGCTGGTCCGCATACTTGGAAGCCCAGTGCACGAATGAGTGCCCAACGATCCAAGTCACCGTCCTACCGCCCGGGCCACCCACGCAACCTACGAAGAAAAAGATGTTAGAACAGGCAAACAAAACAGTGCAACAACCAACAACCTGCCTGGGACCAGACTACTTCCTCACATACCTCTCGCAACAGTGCGACTTCCAACGCCCAATCCTCCTAATCCTGTCCCAGGACCAACCCAGGCGAGCCGCCGCAGTCGCAGCCCCAATGCGAAAGGAATGAGTACCGAAACCAGCTCCATCCATCCCCAAGCGTCCCAAAGCCATACGCAGCACCGCCAACACCTGGCCAGCCGTCACTCTTGCACCAGACGCATGGCAGAAAATCTCGCCACCCCGGTCCCCAGCCGTCCTCGAGAAAGACCTCCACTCTAGAACCGGGCAAACCGCTCCGCCAGACTCATTCAACCACACCCATTTACCCCTGCCCACTTGATCCGTCTGTGAGCGACCCAGCCAGATCCCCAAGCTCCCCGCATCCACACGCACCTCCTCAAACAACCTACCCGCCCCCCGTCTCGTGCCCAACAGCTCAGACACCCGGAACGCCCCAAAAAAAATCCACACCATGCACAAACGAAACAGGCCCACCTCAATCGGGTCATAACAGCATTCCGGCAACACCCCAACCAGCCGAACCAACAAATCAAACGTCACAGCCTCCCGCAGCTGGCCCCCCCCAGCCCCCCTCTCCCGACCCCACCCCCGCAACATGCGAACCAACACCACATCCTTGGTGGGGTCAAAACCCAAGAACAAAACACAGTAAAAAGAAATTCCAGCCAATTTCCCGGAGATCGTAGCTGCAGTCAACCCCCGGTCCATACAAGACAACACGTAACCCCTCAGGCCTTCCACCACAGCCGACTCCCCACTCACGACACCATCCACCGTCCAGCCCATGAAAGTGCTAAATTCAGACCATGCCAGCCCATAAGTCCTCCTTGTGGTCGGAGCCAATGAACCCTCCACCAGACCAATCATCCTCATTCCCCCAAGGCCCAGATGCCGGCCGGCAGCTCGGTCTTGCAGGCGTCCGCTCCCGGCACCAGGTGTCGGAACCGCTGCCACTGTGAACGAGACAAAGCATCCGCAATGTCATTATTCGCCCCAGGGACATGCTTAGCCCGAAACACCACATTCAGCTGCAGGCACGCCAACATGAACCTGTGCAACAGCCGCAGCACTCGCAGGTCCCTCGCCCTCTGATTATTGACCAGATCCACCACCGTCATGTTGTCAACGTGAAAGAGCACAGACCTGTTCCGAAAGTCCTCCCCCCACACCACCAGAGCCACCAGCAATGGGAAGAACTCCAAAAAGGCAATGCTCCTGCCTTGCTTGATCCAGGAGGCCGGCCAGCTCTCCGCACACCACCGTCCATCCCAGAAAACACCAAACCCCGCTGACCCAGCCGCGTCAGAGTAAATTTGGCATTGCCACACCGCCCTTTCCTCGTCAAAATCCAAGGACACCCCATTAAAATCCTGCAAGAAGGTAACCCAAGTCCTCAAGTCCGTCCTCACCCCCAGGGACATCCTCACTCTGTGATGTGGAAGCACTGCCCCCGACATGGCCATGCCGAGCCGCCTGCAGAACGTCCGCTCTGCCCGCACCACCCTGCACGCAAAGTTAAGGAAACCCAGAAGCTTCTGCACCGCCCGCAAAGGGATCCGCCGCTCCCCCACAGCCCACTCCAGACATGCAAGAATCTCCCTCACCTTGGTCGCAGGCAGGCGCGCCAACCACCGCACCGAATCCAGTTCAATCCCCAAGAAAGTGAGGCAACAGCTGGGGCCAGCCGTCTTCTCAGGCACCAACGGCACCCCAAACTGCGAGGCCAAGGCCTGGAAACGCGACAGGGCCCTGCCGCAATCTCCCGACCCCGCCCTCCCCAGGAAGAGGAAATCGTCCAAGTAATGAGTGACTTCACGGCACCCACTCACCTGCACCATGACCCACTGCAAGAAAGTGCTAAAAAGCTCAAACTGCGCACAGGAGATTGCACACCCCATGGGCAAAACCTTGTCCACGTAGATGGCCCCCCCAAACTGCATGCCCAAAAGCGCAAAATCCGCTGGGTGAATAGGCAGGAGATGGAAAGCCGACTTAATGTCACACTTCGCCAACTCCGTACCGGGCCCACACGACCTCACCAGCCGGACCGCATCGTCCACCGACGCATACAGCACCCTCGAGTCCCCCTCCGCAATGAAGTCATTCACCGATCGCCCCTCCGGCCACGACAAATGGTGAATCATCCTGAACTCCCCTTCCTCTTTCTCGGGTACCACCCCCAACGGTGAAATGATCAGGTCCGGCAATGGTCAGTCAGTAAACGGGCCAGCCACTCTCCCCTCCGCCACCTCCTTCTCCAACTTCGCAGCAACCACCCCCGGCAACTCCCTCGCAGACCTCAAATTCTCAGCCCAACGACACTCCCTGGGACCCTGGTAGCCCACCCGAAAACCCTCAGTGAACCCCCAGAAGAGCCGCGCCGCGGCCTCGCGATCAGGATAGCACGCGAGCCACGGGGCCATCGCCTCCACCCTAACCGGAGTAGGCGCCCTTCGGGCCAGGCTGGCCCCGTCCCCTCGCGTTCCTCCATTGTTCGGAGGGGGTGGTGCGCGTGAGGCACTGCGTAAGGGCGTGTTTACCGCCGCACTTCGAACACTCGTGCTTGAACTTACATGGGTACCGAGAGCAGAAACCCCGATTGTAGCTCCAACATGCCCCCGTGGCGGAACCCCCGGGCTTAGACGGCTGACCGGACACAATGGTGCTGGGCACTGTTCCACCCCCCGCCCCGCCCTGGGCGGGAAGCGGCGGAAAAGACCGATACAACACCGGCAAACCGCTGGCAGTGTGTGTGGACGCCAATGAGTGCGAAGACGCCATCCACTGCATCCAAAGCTCCTGGTCCACCTCACCCCAACTCTTCTCCGGATCCGCGCTAACCCTGGCCCGAAACTCCTCATCGTAGCTCAACCACGCAAACCCCCCGAACTGCATCTGGGCCTTGCGAATGATGTCTATGTATTTAAACAGCGCAATCGCCCGGTCCAGATACTTCTGGCAATAAACACTGGCATAAATCAGAAAGGCCGACGACCAATTCTCCATAATCACCGGCACCCGAGGCCGCCTCGTCAACTCCCACTCCTCCTCCTTGGAGCCCTCCTTAGCCTGGACCTCCCGATGAAGCAACTTAAACACGTCAACAAACTCGTGTTTCCAGATTTTCTCTTTCAGTTTCTCCGACAAGTGCGACCCCAGAGGCATCGCCAACCCCATATAAGGCATTTTCTTAGGCACCTTCATCCCTTTCTCCTCCTTGCCATCACCTTTGTCCGTTTGCACCCCCAAAGTCACCGACTTACCATCCACCCTCTTACCATCCGCAGGTGGACCGCGTCACCCCCTCCCGCACAGAGCCATCCCCCACACCCACCGACCGGCAGGTGCGTTTCCGACCTCCCCCCCCCGAGGAGCGTCATCCCAAGCCGCCCACCAGGCTCCCTCACCTGTGAGTGCCGGCGTCCGCTCCCGGGGCCTTCCTGTGGACTCCTTCCCCCGGACCGCCATTGATCCGGCCTTCTTCTTCGTTCCAGTCTCGACCTGCAACACACCAAGGTCGTTGTCTCCCGCTGCGCCGCCTACGCCTTCCAAGTCATCCCGCACCTCCCCTTCTTCCAATTCCTCACTCTCATCACTGTAATCCAGCTCAAGCACCGGTTCCAGATCCACACCCTCGCAAACCACTTCCTTCACCGCACGCTTCACACCTTTCTGCACGCTCTCTCGACCACGCATCCCAGAGGCGCCACGTGCCGAAGTCGCCCGATCCCGCGGAGGAGGGACAGCCGCCGCGGACTGCCCTATTTCTTCCGGCCTGCGTCTCGGAGCCGTGGTGCGCCCCGCAAGGCCCGCCTTGGCTCTGCCAACAACCGCCGACTTGGATCCCCTCCCGCCCCTCAGGTCGCTCGAACCGGTGCGGGCCCCGGCACCATCGGGCCTCAAAGCCGTCCCGGCCGTCCCTGCTCTGGCCGCACCCTTCGGAGGGGGGCGGCCTGCCCTGCCGTCTTCACCTTGGCTTTCCTGGCCTCTTCCTCCTGCCTCTCCGCCTCCCGCTCCTCCTCAGAGGTGGGGGTGGGGGGACCCTCAATCTCATGACCCCAAACTGCACCCACCCTGGCCCTCGTCTCCTCCGCCCACCTAACCTCCTGAATCTGCTCCAGAATCCGCTCCCCGCGGGACCTCTCCTCCCAGGAAAGGGAACCCTATATCTGAGGGGGAGGGAGCGGGCAGTAGCCAAAGAAATCACCCCACGTGGAAAGAAACCCACCTGTTGGAAACCCTGCACCCAACCCGGCCCGCCAACGGGAACTAGAGCGGGCGATGCGCTCCGGCCCGCCAAAACCCCGGGCGTCACCGGCCTCAAAACGGCCGGGGTGCCCGCCCTGGAACCCCTAGACAAGTCAATGGGGGCCTCCTCCACCACCTCACCTACTTCCCGCAGCACCACCCCAGGCCCACCCCCCTGAACAGAGTCACTAACCAGGTGGACCATAGGCCCAGGGGCCCCACTGTCACCCGGGGACCCAACCAGGACCACGGCAGGCCCGGCCGGGGCACCCGCCTGCCCCTCCCCCTGCAAGGCGCCGGCCGGCGCCGGCAGGGGCCCGTGGGGCGGAAGCGCGGAAGGCGCGGCCCCCACGGCCGCTCCCGAGGCCCCAGGCAAAAACTCGAGCGGGGGAAAAGGCCGTGCGGAATTGGTCCTGCCCCTCGCCGTATCCTTGGGAACACCGCCCCCCCTCCTAACCTCAAACCCCCCCTCAGGTTCCAGCTCGTCCTCCAAGCAGGCGAACACCGCCGCCTGAACCCCGGCCGAGGCAGCCCGTGTGCCCCTGGTGGCCCCTACCCAGGCCTGATCCAGGACCCCAGGCCTAATAAGGTCACCGCGGCCGGCCCTCGCAAGCAGCAACAAGGCCTCACGGACCTGTTCCGCAGTAAGCATGGGCGAATTTTGCGGATCTCGCGTTCGCGAATTTGCGGATTTGCGAACTCGCAATCCGCAAAATCCGCGAATTCTTGCGAATTTGCGGATTTTTTTTTTTTTTGTGTTCGCAAGGATTTCTGCCAGTTCGCGAGGGTTTCGTACCAGTTCGCAATTGCGAACTTACATTTCGTCGCGCAACGGTCGCGAATTATGTTGTTTCTGCGTCTGGTTCATCATCACAGGTTCCCAGCACCCTCTGTTTCACCACTGCAACCCTCTGTTACATCAATGCCACCCTCTGGTTCATCATTACTGTAGATTATGGGGGGGAAAAGCAAGCACACCATCCCTGCTTCAACTCAGATGAATTAATTTGGGGTTAGTTTATTAATGTGTCACTGTTTTAAAATTCCAGTCTGGCACCTGCTTCCTTATCTGTAATTTTGCTTTCTGTTGCAGTGCATTTTTTTTCCCCAGGACCTTCTTTGTGGCCTACTTGTAGCTATTGTATGAGCCTGCTGTGAGGGTCAGAGCAGGGTCATACAATTGTTGCAACTAGCAACTGAATTCTGGAGGGGCCCCAGTCAGGAAGCACTACCGGGAATTGTTACTAATGATGAGTTTGAACTCTTGCCCCTGCCGAGTGCTTTCACTTTTGAAAAACTCGTTTTTCTGCAATTTCGCGGGGTTCGCGGGGTGCGAACACGCGCAAGATCGGATTCGGAAGCCGCAAATTCGTGCGAATATGCAATTTGTTTTTTTTGCGGCGTGTTAGTTGGCAAGGTTTTGTGCGTTTTTGCGAGCCGCTCGTAGCGCAAGACGCGAAGTTACCCTTGCGGTCGTTCAAGGGCGCAGCCATCTTGTTTGCCTGACGTATTTCCGTTTCCGGGCGCGAAGTGTAATCTCGCAAAGTCCGCGGCTTGCCAGTACAGTCTCGCGCGTGTTCGCAAGGAAAATCTCGCGCGAACTTACCCGCGCGGTCGTGAACGGGCGCGGCCATCTTGTTTCTCATTCATTGCTATGGTTCTGGGCATGGTCTTTGTATCCTCTGTCAATCTCTGCCATCCTTTGCTTGTTTGAAGTTTTTTTTTAATCTATTTTACTTATTATCTATCCCTCTATTTTTCTAGCCCTATATTTTTGTGTTTACTGCTACTTTTGGTTAATTTTAAACTACTTTTGTAAACTCTTTTCTTTTCTTCTCTTCCCTATTCTATTTTCTTTATTCCTTTCCGCCCAGACCATGGTGAAGGGAGCCGGGAAGCATCCCGAGAAGGGGAAGGGTCCCGCACCCCGTGTCCGGCTCCCGTGCGGGCGTTTGAGGGGGGAGCTAGTGATGCCACGGGAGATCTTTACCCCGGAGGAGGTGGCCCAACTCATTTTTTATGTTCAGCGCCGCCTCCCCAGGACCATCATGGGAGGCGGCAAGATCAGTGCCGGGTACCGGGCCCGGGAGCGCCGGAAGCGGTGGGAGAAGGTGTGCCAGGCCATTTACCACCACTCTCGGGTCTGGCGCACCTACAACCAGGCCACCCACCGCTGGACGGATGTCCTGACCCGTGAGCGAGATCTGCTCGACCTCCTTGGCCTTGAGATCCCCGGGCTTGGTGAGTAGTAGTAGCTATGTCTTTACTACTATGTTTTCTCCTGCTGTGTTATTATATTGCAAATTTTTGTTTTTTACCAAGAGCAATAATGCTGCTCATTACATTGTAGGTACATTTTATTTCAAAATCTTCTGTGCATTTCAGGTACACTGCTCTCCTTCTCAGTAGTGTTGCTACTATGCTTATTTGTTTTAGATTTTGTGTTCATTTCATTGGCCTGTGAAATTATGTATGAGTGTAGTTGAAAGAACTGCGCAATGCTACACACTAAGGTTCAGATTTTTAATTACCGGCGCATCCCTGCAAAGTTGCAGGGATGCGCCAGTAATTGTGCGTCACGCCACCATCACCCATGGTGCGCCGTATTACAATGCGGCGCGCCATGGGCCCAAAACGTCACCAAAGCGTTACGCATCTGTGCCGTAAAGGTGGCGCATTGCTGGAGTTGCGTCGCAACGATGGTGCAGCTCCATCAATTCTCTGGGGTGCCCTATCTCCCCAATGCTGCGTCAAGCCGTACGTCTGCTTCAAGCAGGCGCAGGGTTTGAGTCACGCATCATTGTCCTCAAAGTGACTGATTGAAATCTTGTAGATTTCCCTCAGCCACTTTTAGGATGCGTTCCTGCGCAGGAACGCCCTCCCTTGCGCCGGAACACCCCTATTGGCGCAGGGCTTTACAACGTGATGCATCTCCCAGATGCGTCACGTTGTTAATATACGCCGCACCATTGCGCCTCTTTTGTGCTGTCGCTGCGTCACAAAAGTCACGCAACAATGGAGCAAAAGAGCCGCAAGGGCCTTATAAATCAGCCCCTACAGACTCAAGTCCAGTCCTTCCTTTGTACACATGGCGATAAGAAGAAATAGTGGTGGTGGATTAATAGTTTGAGTATTTTAATGACTGGTGAATGTAGTAGGAAACTTTAGTGTTGTCGCTGATCTTCAATCACGATGGACTTTGGCTGTCACTTTGCGTGCTGCGGACTGCTGCCTGCCAATCCTAGGCAAACCTTTTTAGTACTTTGTTTACTGAGTTACATAGGGTAGTTTCCAATTCGACGGTCCGCAAATCAAGCAATACTAAAGTAATGACGTAGTCGACCACATGAGATTGGTCAATAATATATCCCGTGGAGTCGTTCCCTATTTGCTATTTCGCAAAAATATGTTGTTACTTTGTTAGTTCTTTTTTAAATGTTTGATTTGGTTGAGAAATAAATATCATCCATGTTTTCTGTTTTTCTTTCTTTCATGTTGTACATCAGCTTCCCCCAGGGGCAAGAGGAGGACACAGGAGGAGGAGGAGGAGGGTGCTGTTGTCGATGCAGGCCAGGACCGGGCAGTCGAGGGCTCCTTTGCTGGCCCCAGTAAGTTTTAATTTTAATATAGAGTACTTATTTTTTCCTAGCGTTCCTCATTCGATTTTTTCTAAATCGTCTTTGATCTTCTTGTAGACAGGATCTAAATTCTTATCCCTATGACTCCGTGTGGTATTACTAGATTATTCTTATTAGTCTGTCTGTGTAGCTAACTAAGATTGCACATTTGGCATTTCCATTGGACTCCCATTCTAGTCAGCAATAGCTCTATGCACTGAGTGTAGTCCTCTGGGATTGTCCATAATGTCTTTTCAAGTATTCTAAATGTTTATGCTTTGACCATTGCCAACAATAAAAAGGTAAATGACCACCACCAAGAAATAATAAGATACTACTTTACTTTTGGTTTGGATAGGACAATCCATTCTACTACTGTTGCAGGGACAAATCTGCACAAACAGAACTATGGACACTAAATAATGCATCGCTTAGCTTATCAATTATAATAGGTGCTGTAACTGTTAGACTTTCCACATACCTCAGTGATAACAGACTTTGTAGTTGAACCCCCAATCTCCTTACTGACTAGATAGTGTGGCAGAGTCATTTAGCTCCCAAAGTCACCGATGGCAGAGGCACGGACTCATGCTTGCAAAAATTCGAAAACCTTTAGCTCATCCACTCTAGTCTGGAGGACCAAAAACCACAGAGTCTATTTAAGTTTAAAAGCTTTATTAAAAGTAAACACATTTATTAAATTCAAGTTTGTCATAAAAGTGAACGTGTAACTGAAAATGGAAAAGTGCTTAGTGCTGACGATTAATTGGACACATTTCTTGTGGTCGAGCCGAGCTCTCACCTGGTTTGAACTTGATCCTGCTCGTGTTCTTAGAAGTCAAGGTTCTGTCTGTTAGGAGAAAAAGTGGTGCGTGTTAAAAAGTAAAAAGCAAACATTCATCAGTTGTGCCAAAAAGTGCAGCAAGACAACAGCCTTCCCTGGAAAAAGGGACATTTTTACTCTAGAGTACACAGTCAAAAATTATTAAATTGTACACTTTTTTTCACATTTCTTTCTTCCTCCTAGACCAAATATTATATAGTAGTGAGTGGTGTATTCTAACATTATTAAATGTACTTTGTAGGTGGAACATCTGGAGACGGGGCCAGCGCGGAGGTGGTGGCATTGGACGAGGAGGACAACTCTGGGGAGGAGGCGGTGCAAGTGCCGGAAAAGGACATGCCTGTGAGGGTTCACACGGTGGTGGCGGGCAGAGGTAAGCTATACATTCCTTAGTCATTGAGATTGAAGACTGCAGAGTGTGCTTTCTTCACGGGTGTATTATAAAAAAAGCAGGTAGTAGCCTCCTCTAAATGTACTTCGACTTAGCTGTGAAGTTTTTGGCGAGAAGAATCCCAATCAGATCTGAGGTGAACTTGATGGATGGGATGAACGAAAAGCGAAAGAAGGGTGTAAGTAAGTGTGGAAGCACGAGAAATGTAATGATGACTGGCAAAGAAGAATGATATGTGTTTGCTTGGTCCCCGAGGTGGCTGGGAAGGTAAGAAAATGGTATGGTGCATGGCTGGGTGAATGATGAAGCAAGGATGGGTGGAAGGAGAACAGCCTGGGTGGGTGAGACAGAAACTGTATGTGTGCAATATACTTTGAATGGATGGATGCCTGGATCATTCATGGTACTATCTGACTCTTAGATAGCATATGTGAATCTAGAGAGAGTAGACGGTCACTGGATGAACTAAGTGTTACTTTGAAGAGCATGTAACACCGCACCCGCACGTCCGTTCCAGTGTAGGAAAGGCAAGGAAAAGAAGTTGTAACGTTGTCCAAAGACTACCATGAATAGTAGCAGTAGTTTGTATTGCAACTGCAAGCACAGCATATATGCAGTTATTACGGTGGGCACTCCCTACCTCCCTTAATAACTTTAGTTTAGTAGTAGTACGTCATTCATGTGTGGGGGTATCACTGTTCACTCAATAATAAGCAAAGCACCTAAAGTCATCCCATATGTCATCAAATACATCCTATGTGAAGTGATAGATAATCAGATAATTTAGCTTCTTCATTTTCCTTTTCTAATACTCATTTGCACTGTAGGGTGAAAGCTAAATTAATTAAGCAGTAGCCCTTTTAACAGAGTATTCTCAGTGCCACCCGTAATAGAAAAGTAAGAGCTTCACCACCTGCATGTACTGGACCGGTACAGTAACGCAAGTCTGTCTCACTCACCATGGTGTGCGTCTGTTTTTCTCGGGTGCAAGTTCACTGCGCTGGCATTATGCCGGCTTGCATAAGATAACGTACCAATTTTCCTAAACAAGAGAGAAGAAGAAGAATAAGAGTGGTGTACTGTCATAGTCGACTGTAATAGAAGTCCATAGTGCTCGTAGAATTTGTTCCTTAAACTCCCACTAATGTTAGAGCAAGGATGAAGAAGTCGGAGGTTACATAGATACTGTCCTCAATAGTTATGCACTGTGCTTTCAATTTGCTACTTGTACTGTGACAACTTTCTGCTCAATCATTTTGTGTTAATCTTAAGGAGCATTGGTTACAGACTATGTCTTTCTTTTTTCATGTAGTTGCTCCTTCCAAATCCAAGACACCATCAAGGAGGAAGGAGCTGGCTCGAATGGCCCGGCAACGGAGGCTGGATGCCACTGTTGCTGAATATCGGCGGCTGGTGGCCCTGGAGGAGGAGGAGACGCAGTCTGGAACAACAACAACGTCCACTGGGACAGCTGCCTCCTCCTCCGTGCGGGCTGCCAGCCAGCGCAGTGCTCCAGCGGTACGGAGCCGGGCTACCAAAGCCAAACGCCACCGCCCAGCAGCAAAGAAAGCAGCTGCCCCTCACAGGATTTGCAAGGCACACCGGCGCCGCTTATCCCTCAGACTGTCCTACCTGGAGCAGGAGGTCCATAATTATAAGAACGTGGTGGAGGGCCTCCGCTTCGAACTTGCCACCCTCCGCAAGGAGCATGATGCCCTGGCTGCTAATTCCAACAGCACCCTGCCATAGTGTCCCTTGCCCCTTTTTTAGAGACTTTTGGGGGGTGGGAATTGGGAGTTGTGATTTTTGGGGACTTTTGAAGGACAATCGTTGGGGTTAGGGAGGGTCTTGCGGGAGATTCTTTTGTTAGGGCTATAAAAATATACTTTTTGAAACTTTATCTGACCATACCTGTTTTTTACTGCTTTTGAGTCTGGTGGGTGGGGGTTTAACATAACAGTAAGTTTGTTTTCCTGAATAGTCCTAGGACTTTAGTAGTACTACCGTCAATCAAATCTCTCGTCTCTCCTAATACTCCATTATACTACCTCCAACCAAACGCCTATCTTACCTGTAATTTCTGTTTGCAAGTAGGGCTAGGCCCAGGGCTGGCTCCACGGGAAACAGCAAATAAGGTTGGCAATCCTGGGCGGATAAAATTTCCTCATAGCGGTGGTACTAGTGGTGTGACACAGTGGCAGTTGCTTGCCTATGAAAAAAAGAAAATGAAATCTGGTTTGTCCTCCTGAGCAATACAAAGGTACAATACAGAATATAGCAGGTGACAGAAGTACACTAGAACAGTGCCACGTTGTAGCCTAACAAATGTTAAAGTATAACTAATTCGGTTGAAGTTCTTTGACATTAGCCATGGGTCTTTGTCAAGCAGAGTAAGAATATATCCTGGGATTTCTTCACCAGCCTGTTGCTATCACCTTATCCTCCCCAGCAAGTGTGTGGATTTATTGCTGTAATTTAGTCACACATCAATCAAAACCACACAGCCCGGGGGAAGAGGGTTAGGGTTTGAAAAATGGATGGGTACGGGGGTTTTTGGGAAAGGTTTTGGGAGACAAGAAAAAGTAGCACAGCATGGACGAACAATTGTGAACATAAACAAATCTTTGGGTACAAACCTATCCATCAATCTTTGAAAGTGCATACACTACTGTAACTGCATGCATGTCAGTTAAAAGTAAGTAGTACTTTCGACAACTGTGGAAGAAAGAATGCGACAGTACAGGGCGTGGGTGGAAATATTGATAACTATATTCAACATAAGGTCTCTGTAGCCAGATACCTGAGAGCCTTGCTGGTCACTATAAATCCATTCACAACAACACTCAATGGGGTTGGTCTGGAAGGTGTCAGGTTTACTCCCCGTGATCCAGTCGATGCAAATATGGTTCCACCTCCAAATGTCACCAACACCCAGAAGTGTAAACACAGGGTGTTCGAGGCATTAGGCGGGGGAGAAAAATAACAAACTAAAATAAAAAATGTGGGATGGGTAAAGGTAGGGTCAGCAGGGAAAGGATACCTGTAACAGAAGACAAGACAGGCATCAGTGAAGTGCTGTCCTAACATACAAGGGTACTCTCATATAGTCTCACTAAATAGTCTGCAAGTCTCCCGCCTACTCATGGGAAATGTAGTTTCATAGTACGGTAGGCGCTTAGGGGCTGCGTAACCTGACAGAAGGTATAGTAGATAGAAAAGGAGAAATTGCTTTTTTTCTAGGTGTCCCCTCACTCACCAGGGTTGCCCCTTGGTGACATGCTTCATCATTGGGGCCATCCCAGTCCTCTACGGCCTGGGGCGTGCTGCGACTTGCGAATTACGTAGGAGCACTTACAAATGACTATGTGTGGTGCAGATGTGATAGTGGAGTGGACTAAGTGATGTGTTAAGGGATCAATGTAGAAGCAGAGAGAGAGACAAGAAATGCAGTCACAGTCAGAGAAAAAGGCAAGGGATACTGTATCTATGTGGTTGTAGTGGTCCTGTTGGAAGTGGTAAGTAAGTTGCCCGCAGAAAAAAAATCCTCCTATTAGCGGCACTCCTCCATTGCAGCCGACGCTTCGTCCATCGATGTTGGTCACCAGAAGACACCCTGTCCACTGCCTGCCTGATGCTGAATTGTGGCTCGCTACTGTGAAGCCTGACTCCATCCTTTTTTCCCCATTGCAGAGACTGAAACCCGGCCTGTAATTATTCAACGAAAAACAGGAAGTGATATAATATTACAACACCACTGATAAATAAATATAAGGTATGTAGGCTGTGGAGTGCAAAAAGTCACAATTTGTTTTTCCTAGTAGACAGTACAATGTTTTTGAAAATTACCCATTACCCACCGTGGATTGCATTCAAACCACTTGCAAGCAACCAAGCAAAAGTAGCCATAGCCAGCATCGCTCCAAGACTGGAAATCCCCCCCACTCAAACACATGCAATAGAAATACTGCTAACCCTAACGAACCCTAAGTTAAGAATAGTGGCAAAGGCTTTCTTTAACTATGCCAAATCCCCCCTTTCCCACCATGGATTTTCTTCAAATGACTTGCAACCAAAATTACACATTCTCACGAGTGCTCTAAGACCCCAGAACTCAGTTTGAAAAATCTAGAACACCCCGAAACACATGCAATCCTGCTGCTAGGGCTAACCCTAACGAACCCTAAGTTACAAAAAGTGCCAAAACTAAAGGCTTTTCCGCGCGGATTTTGTCCCAACCACTTCTACCCGGTATTAGACCTTCCCAGGAATGCCCCAAGACCCGGCAACCCACCCGCCAAGAAGCGTAACACCCCCAAACAGGCCAAAAGCAAAATCTCATACTTGCAATATTTCTGGGCCTTCGGTCCAAACGCGCTGCGTAGCTAGGCCATAAGTCGGGGTTGGCACGACGGATTTCCTGAAAAGCAAATGCAATCAAGATTAGAGTGTCCCAGCAGTGCTCCCAGACCACGAAACTCACCCGCAAACAGACGGAACCCCCCCTAAGAGCACCTCAAAGGCAAGCAAGTCATCAAAAACACAAAAAAAATTCCGCCTGGGATTTGGTCCAAAACACTTTTATCCGGTATTAGAGCTTCCCAGCAATGGCCCCAGAGCCGTCAACCCAGGAGAAAACGAGTAGAAGACCCCCAAACAGCCAAAGAGCAAAAGTACAAAAATGGGGACTTAGTCACTTTTTCACAAATTTCCCAAATCACTCCGCGCGCGCTCTGCAGCTAGGCCCTAAGTCCCCTCTGCCACCATGGATTTGCTTCAAACCTCTTGCAAAGTAAAGTATATATAGCCAGCAGTGCTCCCAGACCACGAAACTCACCCACAAACACCAGGAAGCCCCCCAAACAGGCCCCCGAAAACGCTACATAGAGCAAAATGTCAGAAATAGCCAAAAAAAAAATCGGCCTGGATTTTGTCCCAACCACTTCTACCCGGTATTAGACCTTCCCAGGAATGCCCCAAGACCCGTCAACCCACCCGCCAAGAAGCATAACACCCCCAAACAGGCCAAAAGCAAAATCTCATACTTGCAATATTTCTGGGCCTTCGGTCCAAACGCGCTGCGTAGCTAGGCCATAAGTCGGGGTTGGCACGACGGATTTCCTGAAAAGCAAATGCAATCAAGATTAGAGTGTCCCAGCAGTGCTCCCAGACCACGAAACTCACCCGCAAACACCAGGAAGCCCCCCAAACAGGCCCCCGAAAACGCTACATAGAGCAAAATGTCAGAAATAGCCCAAAAAAAAATCGGCCTGGATTTTGTCCCAACCACTTCTACCCGGTATTAGACCTTCCCAGGAATGCCCCAAGACCCGTCAACCCACCCGCCAAGAAGCATAACACCCCCAAACAGGCCAAAAGCAAAATCTCATACTTGCAATATTTCTGGGCCTTCGGTCCAAACGCGCTGCGTAGCTAGGCCATAAGTCGGGGTTGGCACGACGGATTTCCTGAAAAGCAAATGCAATCAAGATTAGAGTGTCCCAGCAGTGCTCCCAGACCACGAAACTCACCCGCAAACACCAGGAAGCCCCCCAAACAGGCCCCCGAAAACGCTACATAGAGCAAAATGTCAGAAATAGCCAAAAAAAAAATCGGCCTGGATTTTGTCCCAACCACTTCTACCCGGTATTAGACCTTCCCAGGAATGCCCCAAGACCCGTCAACCCACCCGCCAAGAAGCATAACACCCCCAAACAGGCCAAAAGCAAAATCTCATACTTGCAATATTTCTGGGCCTTCGGTCCAAACGCGCTGCGTAGCTAGGCCATAAGTCGGGGTTGGCACGACGGATTTCCTGAAAAGCAAATGCAATCAAGATTAGAGTGTCCCAGCAGTGCTCCCAGACCACGAAACTCACCCGCAAACACCAGGAAGCCCCCCAAACAGGCCCCCGAAAACGCTACATAGAGCAAAATGTCAGAAATAGCCAAAAAAAAATCGGCCTGGATTTTGTCCCAACCACTTCTACCCGGTATTAGACCTTCCCAGGAATGCCCCAAGACCCGTCAACCCACCCGCCAAGAAGCATAACACCCCCAAACAGGCCAAAAGCAAAATCTCATACTTGCAATATTTCTGGGCCTTCGGTCCAAACGCGCTGCGTAGCTAGGCCATAAGTCGGGGTTGGCACGACGGATTTCCTGAAAAGCAAATGCAATCAAGATTAGAGTGTCCCAGCAATGCTCTCAGACCACGAAACTCACCCACAAACAGACGGAACCCCCCCTAAGAGCACCTCAAAGGCAAGCAAGTCATCAAAAACACAAAAAATTTTCCGCCTCGGATTTGGTCCAAACCACTTTTAGTGCTTCCCAGCAATGGCCCCAGACCCGTCAACTCACCTGCAAAGAGGTAGAACAACACCCCCACAAGTGCTGAGTCTTTCTTCATTGGGCGTAAACCAGCCCTCTGCTTTGATGGAAATAGGAGTCTGGAGGAGGAGGATAGAGGAGCATGTTCTTCTGAACTTGGGAACCTGAGGAATGCCGACTGCGGCACCTTCAAATCAATAAGCAAACAAGTGAAGACAGTTCTGCTGATGGGCTTGTTTTTGTGATTAGGTCATTAAAGTTTGAATTATATTAACTGTGCACAACAAAGAAAGACAGACACACAGGAATAAAAGTGAATAAGGATGAAAAAGAAAGTTATTGATTCGTTGTCTCATTTTCAGGGCTCGAAGTCGGTATCACGGTCCAGGAATAAGAATAAGGCTTCGTCATCATACTCTGCGAATTCAGCCAGGGTGAGGTCAGTGCCACCTGACAGAGTAGAAATTCCCTCATCTATGTTGCTGGCCACCTCCTCTTCATCCGGCACGCTCTCTCGTACTCTTATATCTGGTGGTATGAGGTGCTGATTCATCTTGATCATTGTTAACCTCTCCACATTTTTGGGCGAGAGGCGGCTCCGTTTGGGAGTTACAATCCCACCAGCCGCACTGAAAACCCGTTCAGAAGACACACTTGCGAGTGGGCAAGACAAGTAGTTTAAAGCCAGGTTGGTGAGCTGTGGCCACAATTCTTTTTTCCCATGCCAATACGCCAATGGGTCAGAATTAACATAGACCTCTGTGGAGTCATTCAGATAGTCCTTCACCATCGACTCAAGGTCCTCCTCCAAGGTTCCTCCACTTTGCGTAGCTCTTGCTGTGCCTCTGACCTTTTGAGAACCAAACCCACGCAGAGCTAGCCAATCCTCTTCAGCCTCCAATGTTTCTGTTGTCTTTCGTGCAGATGATCCGGTTGCCGGTGTCTTTAACGGCTGAGAGGTCACTTGTGCCACAGCCACAGGTGCAGAAGTGGATTGTTTTGACTGGGGATGGCCTGCTGATGTACTGCCATTTCCTTCAATTTCCAGCCGTTCTGTTTCAAACTTCTTGGCTGACAAGGCTAGCCAACGTTTGTACTTTGTAACATCTTCATCACCAAAAGGAAAGAATGCTCTGCCTGCCAGCGCCTTTTTGTAGCGTGGATCCAGAATAGTAGCACAAATGTAATGCTGTTCTGAGTGGATCTTGTTAAGACGTTCATCACCTTGTAGGAGCTCTAATAATTGCTCAGCCAGAAGCAAAGAGTCTTTCTTTTTGTCATCTTTTCCAAACACAGAACACACCTCCTTCAGTTGGTCCTCCAGCATGTACAACAATGGGATAGCTTTTCCCAAATTAGAGTCCTCCTTGCTGACTGCACGCGTGAAGACCTCAAAAGGACGAAGCATGCGTGTTAGGCTTTCAACTATGTTCCATTGCGGCCCACCCATCCTCAGCTCCTCTATACCCTCTTTCAAGAAATATTGATCGAGTTGCGTATACTGCTCATACAGACGCTCAAGCATGTAGAAGGTTGAGTTCCAACGTGTTACCACCTCCTGGATGAGTGCTTTCACTGGCATTTGACATTGATATAGCATGCTCCTCAGCTGCTTCCGGGCCTTAAAAGAATGCCTGAAATGCTTGCAAATTTTTCGGCAGTTCTCCAATACACTGTACGCTGCACTGCGTTTATTACCCAAGAATTTTTGGACAACCAGGTTTATACAGTGCGCCAAACACGGCACTCTGAAATAGTAACCGTCCCTCATGGCCTTAACTATATTGGAGCCATTGTCCGTGGAAACATAACCAACCTTGCGTTTTAGTGGGGACAGACAGTTAAGGACCTTTGTGTTAAAGACATCCAAAATGTTTTCTGCTGTGTGACGTTTCTCCAAACCAAACATGGCTAGTGTTGCATGTTTCCGAGCACCTTTAAAAACAATGTTAGTGTCAACACCTGAGTTTAGCTTTGCTTTAGCCCCTGAAAAAGAGACCCAGTGTGCAGTGATGCACATGTAATCAGCGCCTGCGCCACTGGTCCACATGTCTGTTGTCAGATGTATAGTGTGAACAGCACTCTTCTGCAAAGCAGCCCCAATCACCTTCAGAACATCTTCATGTAGTGCTGGAACCGCAACTCGGGCAAAATAGAACCGGCTAGGAACCTTCCATTTAGGGCAGAGCGCTGTCACTAATTCTAGAAAACCAACCCCTTCTACAAAAGAAAAAGGGAGAAGGTCCAGAGCTAGCATTTTAGCCAGCTTAGTGTTATACAGACGGGTCATTGGGTGGTTGCGTTCATATTGCGCTTCTGTAAACAACATCTTTTTAATGTTGCCCTGGACCAATGATTTACGGGATGATGATGATCTCTTCGACCCAGTTACGCTCGCTGATGAACTTTTCCGCATTGATGTCTCACTCTCTCCCACACTCTTAGTGTGGCTCCCATGGGGTGTGCTGCTGACATGGGAACTGGGTGTAAGTGAAGTGTTTGAATCGTCTTCTTCTACCTCCTCGTCATCAGCAGATGACAAATCAACGTTTTCATTACGTGCAATTCCGGCTTTCTTGACCGCCTCTAGGTGCGGAAACCATTCGACAGCGTGCCTTCTCTCAAGATGACCTCTCTGGCCTCCGGTACCATAGTTAGAACCAAGCTTACCACGACTAAATCAAAGCTTACAAAGGCTACAAATGGCTACGTTTTCCTTTTTTGGGCAAACACTAAAGAAGTCCCAAACTGGAGACTTGAAATGTCTTCGGGGGCCGGAGGAGGCGGCGATACTGGTGGTGGTGGTCCTGCTGCTAATGACAGATGAAGTGGAGGATGTGGATTGCCGAACTTCAGTACGTTTTGCACTTTCACCACCACGAATTGAGGTCGAGGACGAGGTGGGTACCTTCTTGCGAAGAAATATGGAAGCGGTAGGTTTTGGTGTACTACTTAACTCCAAATCTAATGATTCCATTTCCATTGCCTCCTCGCCGACATCATCATCACGCTCAGCAGCTTCTCGGGATAGGGTCAAAATGTCTCTTTGCTGCATGCCCGGTGGGGCTGCAGTGACCTTTGTGATGACTGGCTCGTCGTCATCGTGAGAGGCTTCATCACCAGCAGTATCTGTCACTTCTTGTTGAGCCTCATCACACTCCATAGGTTTGAGTTTTTGGACGACCTTCCTTTTACGCTTAGGTACCGGTGTCAGATCATGGTGTGCCTCTGCCTCACTGTCAGACCGCAGTTGTGGTTCCCAAGACAGATCACTTGCACCAGAACGAGGTGGGCTTGAAGAAGATGTAGACACCCCCCTTGATCTTTTCCTTGCTAGGGATGTGGAAGACAATGAATGATCATCAGGAGGAGTGGCTTCCAATGATACCTCAGCTTCAATGTCGATTTCCAAATGTGCCCCTACTTCGGGAGGAACAACTATTGTGGGCACTTGTGAACCTCCATGCACCTTTGCTTGCGCATCTCCTTTTGCTGCCTCTCCTTCCACATGTACTTGGGCGTGTACTTGCACATGGTGTTGTTGTTGCGGCTGTGGTTGTTCAACACTTGTCAGATGAGTTACAACAACCTGTGTTGATTCAGGGACATTGCTGCTACTTTCTTGCGATGAGCCAACATCACTGGTCGATGGTGATTGGAGAAGTACACTGACTGCCTCTGAAGCACTCAAGGGCTTTGACTTAAGTTGGCGTGGTGGTGGAGGCACTGAACCCAATGGAGCAGGGGTGCTGCTCTCAGGTTGGTCCCCAGCAGATCCTGCTGCTGCAGGCGTACTTTTTTTTTTGCTCCCAAAAAAAGTGGCGGGTGGCACACCAGCCTCCTTGGTAACTTGCTTCTTCTGCTCCTTACTAGCAACTTTCTTGCTAGAGGAGCTACGGAGAACTTTCTTTGGGGGCGGGGCCATCTTCTTCAGAGCAGGTCAGACAGCAGGCCGCAGTTGCACGAATTGTAGAGTTGTCTGAGGCCAGACGTGACGTCGCGTGACGTTATGCTGCACACACACACCGCTGCAGGACTTCTTCCTGGCACTGGTGGTTCTCTTGAGTCTTGTGCACCTAAAAAAAATGGAAGACAGAGGAACTTCAGTTAAGTTATAGAGCACAAAAAAATCGAAAAACACTGCAAAATCAGCACAATCCCAATCCATCCATGCCCTCCATAATGTTTAAATTCAAGACAACCCACAGAAAGACTAGGCCCATGCAAGACTCACTACCCCTGGGCATAAATAAAGGTTGAAAAGTAGGCAAAATGGTTGGAGGCCTAACAACAAAGCCTGCATTCAAAATGGCCACTTGCCTGCCAGCACATGGCCAGTGCCTGTAGCTGCACTCAAAATGACCACCAGCCACATGGCATGTCCCTCCCCATGAACACCCCCAAAAATCGAAAAACACTGCAAAATCAGCACAATCCCATTCCATCCATGGCCTCCATGATGTTTAAATTCAAGACAGCCCACAGAAAGACTAGGCCCATGCTAGACTCAAATACCCCTGGTGAAAAGGCCACAAGTACAGGCCCAAAAATCGAAAAACACTGCAAAATCAGCACAATCCTATTCCATCCATGGCCTCCATGATGTTTAAATTCAAGACAGCCCACAGAAAGACTAGGCCCATGCTAGACTCAAATACCCCTGGTGAAAAGGCCACAAGTACAGGCCCAAAAATCGAAAAACACTGCAAAATCAGCACAATCCTATTCCATCCATGGCCTCCATGATGTTTAAATTCAAGACAGCCCACAGAAAGACTAGGCCCATGCTAGACTCAAATACCCCTGGTGAAAAGGCCACAAGTACAGGCCCAAAAATCGAAAAACACTGCAAAATCAGCACAATCCCATTCAATCCATGGCCTCCATGATGTTTAAATTCAAGACAACCCACAGAAATACTAGGCCCATGCAAGACTCACTACCCCTGGGCATAAATAAAGGTTGAAAAGTAGGCAAAATGGTTGGAGGCCTAACAACAAAGCCTGCATTCAAAATGGCCACTTGCCTGCCAGCACATGGCCAGTGCCTGTAGCTGCACTCAAAATGGCCACCAGCCACATGGCATGTCCCTCCCCATGAACACCCCCAAAAATCGAAAAACACTGCAAAATCAGCACAATCCCATTCAATCCATGGCCTCCATGATGTTTAAATTCAAGACAACCCACAGAAAGACTAGGCCCATGCTAGACTCAAATACCCCTGGTGAAAAGGCCACAAGTACAGGCCCAAAAATCGAAAAACACTGCAAAATCAGCACAATCCTATTCCATCCACGGCCTCCATGATGTTTAAATTCAAGACAGCCCACAGAAAGACTAGGCCCATGCTAGACTCAAATACCCCTGGTGAAAAGGCCACAAGTACAGGCCCAAAAATCGAAAAACACTGCAAAATCAGCACAATCCTATTCCATCCATGGCCTCCATGATGTTTAAATTCAAGACAGCCCACAGAAAGACTAGGCCCATGCTAGACTCAAATACCCCTGGTGAAAAGGCCACAAGTACAGGCCCAAAAATCGAAAAACACTGCAAAATCAGCACAATCCTATTCCATCCATGGCCTCCATGATGTTTAAATTCAAGACAGCCCACAGAAAGACTAGGCCCATGCTAGACTCAAATACCCCTGGTGAAAAGGCCACAAGTACAGGCCCAAAAATCGAAAAACACTGCAAAATCAGCACAATCCCATTCAATCCATGGCCTCCATGATGTTTAAATTCAAGACAACCCACAGAAATACTAGGCCCATGCAAGACTCACTACCCCTGGGCATAAATAAAGGTTGAAAAGTAGGCAAAATGGTTGGAGGCCTAACAACAAAGCCTGCATTCAAAATGGCCACTTGCCTGCCAGCACATGGCCAGTGCCTGTAGCTGCACTCAAAATGGCCACCAGCCACATGGCATGTCCCTCCCCATGAACACCCCCAAAAATCGAAAAACACTGCAAAATCAGCACAATCCCATTCAATCCATGGCCTCCATGATGTTTAAATTCAAGACAACCCACAGAAAGACTAGGCCCATGCTAGACTCAAATACCCCTGGTGAAAAGGCCACAAGTACAGGCCCAAAAATCGAAAAACACTGCAAAATCAGCACAATCCTATTCCATCCATGGCCTCCATGATGTTTAAATTCAAGACAGCCCACAGAAAGACTAGGCCCATGCTAGACTCAAATACCCCTGGTGAAAAGGCCACAAGTACAGGCCCAAAAATCGAAAAACACTGCAAAATCAGCACAATCCTATTCCATCCATGGCCTCCATGATGTTTAAATTCAAGACAGCCCACAGAAAGACTAGGCCCATGCTAGACTCAAATACCCCTGGTGAAAAGGCCACAAGTACAGGCCCAAAAATCGAAAAACACTGCAAAATCAGCACAATCCTATTCCATCCATGGCCTCCATGATGTTTAAATTCAAGACAGCCCACAGAAAGACTAGGCCCATGCTAGACTCAAATACCCCTGGTGAAAAGGCCACAAGTACAGGCCCAAAAATCGAAAAACACTGCAAAATCAGCACAATCCCATTCAATCCATGGCCTCCATGATGTTTAAATTCAAGACAACCCACAGAAATACTAGGCCCATGCAAGACTCACTACCCCTGGGCATAAATAAAGGTTGAAAAGTAGGCAAAATGGTTGGAGGCCTAACAACAAAGCCTGCATTCAAAATGGCCACTTGCCTGCCAGCACATGGCCAGCGCCTGTAGCTGCACTCAAAATGGCCACCAGCCACATGGCATGTCCCTCCCCATGAACACACCCAAAAATCGAAAAACACTGCAAAATCAGCACAATCCCATTCAATCCATGGCCTCCATGATGTTTAAATTCAAGACAACCCACAGAAATACTAGGCCCATGCAAGACTCACTACCCCTGGGCATAAATAAAGGTTGAAAAGTAGGCAAAATGGTTGGAGGCCTAACAACAAAGCCTGCATTCAAAATGGCCACTTGCCTGCCAGCACATGGCCAGTGCCTGTAGCTGCACTCAAAATGGCCACCAGCCACATGGCATGTCCCTCCCCATGAACACCCCCAAAAATCGAAAAACACTGCAAAATCAGCACAATCCCATTCCATCCATGGCCTCCATGATGTTTAAATTCAAGACAGCCCACAGAAAGACTAGGCCCATGCTAGACTCAAATACCCCTGGTGAAAAGGCCACAAGTACAGGCCCAAAAATCGAAAAACACTGCAAAATCAGCACAATCCCATTCCATCCATGGCCTCCATGATGTTTAAATTCAAGACAGCCCACAGAAAGACTAGGCCCATGCACCACTCACTACCCCTGGTCAAGGCCCCAACAACAGGTCAAAAATCGAAAAACACAAAATTTTACAAAAAAAAAAAATCGAAAAACACAGAAAAATCAGCACAATCCCAATTCATCTATGGCCTCCATGATGTTTAAGTTCAAGACAACCCACAGAAAGAATCAGTCCACCCACCACTGAGTACCCCTGGGCAAAAGGCCCCAAAACAGCCCAAAAATCGAAAATCCCAAAATTTTAGTTGCAGCAACTGTAATGCCCCAAACAAACTTACTTGTAAAATTTCTAATCCAACAGTGATCCAAACAAAGTCAAAAAGGCCTCAAATCCAAAGATCCAGCAGCATCCACAAAAAGTAATCCTTCCAGGTCCACATCCAAATGAAAAGTGACCAGGAGATGGACAAAGCACTGGGAGGAGCCTGCTGAACAGGAACAGGAAGTTGAAGACTATGGGGCACTTCCTTCCTCCCACCCCCCTGCCCCCTCCCCAAAATGGACTCCTCGCTAAAAAAGTGCAGGCAAATGTCAAACTAAGGAGTTATTCACATAAAAATCATCATTTCTAGAAGGTTTATGCTGCTTGCTGGTGGATTTCTTGTGCAGAATTGCAAATTTATATTTTCGCTCGCCGCATCTCAAATCTCGCAATTGCGAAGTACCGCGAGACGTGATCTCGCCGTACTCGTGTTGACAAACTATCGCTGGCAAGCCGCGATGACGTAATCGCGCTTGCCAATTCCCGCGGGATCACACAGCAAGATCCAAAATGGCGCAGCACTCGCAAACTATCGAAAAAAACAACTCGGCAAACGATGATAAACGCCGCGCGCCGCAAAAATTGTATCACCAACGCCGCGCGCCGCCAAAAAAATCCGCTCTGTGCGAATTTGCGGATTTTGCGGGAAATCCGCAAATCTCGCGGATTGCGGATTTCCCGAAAATCCGCAAAATCCGCGAGCGGAACGGATTTTCCGCCCACGCTTATTCCGCAGACACACCAGACATCTTACCCAAGCAAGAGAAACCAACAAAGTGAAAAAGATGAAACCCAGCTGCCGTGAAACAGCACCGAGCAAAATCCACCAAAATTAGCACTAGGCCTCACAGAAACTATGTCCTAACTAACTCCTTTCGAGCTCCCTCCCGATGGTGCCAGGCGCAGAAAAGAGGAAGTTCCCTTCCTCCCCCGCGCTTAAATACCCACCCTTTAACTCCTCCCCTTCCCTTACCTGGCCTATCCCCTGCGCGAAAGACCCCGGGGAAAGACTAGTCTGCGACTCTGCTTTCCCCGGGGCCCGGCAGTGGGAATGGTCTGAAGAAATAACTTTGAAAGCACACAAGTTTTAACAATGTATCAACACCAACAATTAACGAGAAGATTGAAGGCAGCACTATCAGGCCATCTCCTGTGGGAGCTACATGGGAAGTAACTAACAACAGGGGAGGAGTTGCACGGCACTGTGGAGAGCTAAAGCGGATTGTGCTGAAAGGTGGACGCTTAGCTCTGTTCCTTAAATTGAAGTTAACACCCTTGATAAAGAAACAAGCATTGGAAATGCAATATGTCTCGCATTAGAAAAGTTTGAGCTATTTGTCTTGTAAATGACAATTTTTTTTATTTGTTTTGGTTTTGAAAATAGCTAAATTAATAGCTTAGTCATTTACAATGCCAATAGTTATAACTTTCGCAAATGTGACACCGATAGCATTTGTAATGCAATGTGTTGTATTTACGTGACTTACATGTATTGATATTACAAATAACAATGTCTTTTAATGTTTTTAATTGATACTTAATAAAAGTTATTGTAATTTCTAATGACAATAGCTTAAACTTTTGTAAATAACTTTTGTTAAGATCATGTTCAGTGTATTTTATTGTGACGAAAATCCAAGAACAGAAGTGAAATATTAACATCTTTTTGTTACATTTGTAATAAAGCTTAAAACATTGAGAGAACATATTTGAACCAGTTGTTGAATGGTTGCACAGATTGATGCTGTGGTTGCGCTGAGTGATGTTGTGATGGCGAACGAGTGATGCAGTGGGGTTCAGTGATGCTATGGTAGCGCATAGTGGTGTTGTGGTGCCCCTGAGTGATTCTGTGGTGGTGCTGAGTGATGCTGTATGCTATGCTATGCTATGTTTTGTTTTGCTTTCCTATGTTTTGTTTTGGTATGCTATGCTATGTTTTGCTATCCTATGCTTTTGATTTGTTATGCTTTGCTATGCTGTGTTTTGTTATGCTATGTTTTGCTATTCTATGCTTTTCTATGCTATGTTGTGTTTTATTATGCTATGCTTTGTTTTGCTATGTTATGTTTTGTTATGCTATGGTTTGTTGTGTTTGGTATGCTATGTTTTGCTATGCTATTATATATTTTGCTATGCTATGTTTTGTTGTGTTAAGCTATGTTTTGTTGTGTTTTGCTATGTTTTGTTATGCTGTGTTGTGTTTTGTTATGCTATGTTTTGGTATGTTAAGCTATGTTGTGTTATGCTAAGCTATCTTTTGTTATGCTATGCTATGTTTTGTTATTCTATGCTATGTTTTGTTTTGCTATCCTATGCTTTGTTTTATTATGCTATGCTACGCTATGTTTTGTTGTGTTTTGGTATGTTATGTTATGTTATGCTATGTTTTGTTATATTATGCTATGTTTCGTTCTGCTATGTTTTGTTGTGTTTTGTTATGCTATGCTTTGTTGTGTTTTGCTATGCTATGTTTTGTTTTGTTATGCTATGCTATGTTTTGTTTTGCTATGTTTTGTTTTGCTATCCTATGCTTTGTTTTGTTATCCTATGCTTTGTTTTGTAATGCTATGTTTTGCTATGCTATGTTTTGCTATCCTATGATTTTTTATTGTTATGCTATGTTGTGTATTGTTAATCTATGCTTTGTTTTGTTATGCTATGCTGGTGAGGGTGTGTGATGGTGAGTGAGAGTGAGGGTGAGGGTGAGTGAGAGTGAGGGTGTATGAGGGTTGTGAGGGGGTGTGAGGGTGAGTGAGGGTGTGTGTGAGTGTGAGGGTGAGAGGGTGTGAGGGCGAGGGCGTGAAAGGGTGAGGGCGTGTGAGGGTGAGGGCGTGTGAGGGTGTGTGAGGATGAGGGGGGGTGTGAGGATGAGAGGGGGTGTGAGGGTGAGGGGGTGTGAGGGTGTGTGAGAGGGGGTGTGAGGGTGTGTGTGAGAGGGGGGGTGTGAGGGGAAGTGAGGATGAGGGTGTGTGAGGGTGTGTGAGGCTGAGGGGGGTGAGGGTGTGGGTGTGAGGGTGAAGGGGGGTTGAGGGTGACGATGTACCGTTTTCTATGAGCAAGGAAAAAAGGAAACAAAGGTCAGATTGGTTGCACATTGAAAGACAGCATCAATAACTTTTATATAGCGCTCTGACCTACAAAAATGAGTACATGCGCGTAGGCACCATTAATGAATGCTGCGCTTTGAAAAAAGTTACTGAATCAACATGCTATAAGTGGAAATGCCGTCAATTTAACTAAGTAAGTTTTTAAGTGTTGATTATAGTTAAGTTTTTGATTAGGAATAAACGGTTGATTTTAGTTTTATATTTGATAAATGTGAGATAGAATGCGCTACGCTCTTTACCCTAGTGCACGTTTAATCCTGCTTCATACCGCATGAGTCATCGCAATGTGGATTAACGTAGGTGGCGCAACACACAATAGCACAGTCATGGCTGCACTGGAGGAAATGGATTATTCATCATTTCATTGCGGTTTCGGTTACTCGTACTCATTTTGGAAGTCTGCAACAACGGGTTGCAGTCCTGACACCTGAACAATGAAGTCACACAAAATATCCACACCATTTCTTTATGAGCAATGGTTACAATAGAAGTGTGGATTCAACTAGAAACCTTGTTGAGTGAAATGTATTGCTTTGACGATTTCTCCCATGAACATTTGGTTTTGCTTTTAATATGATAAAAATAAAATCCTAAGTAATGGTACCTAGGTTACCAGGCTGCTGACTAGAGATGACATACCACGGTGGGTCAGCAGATCCCTTGCCCTCTTCCTAGAAACCAACAACATCCTGGAAGAGGAGCAATTCGGTTTCAGACCAGCTCACGGAACCGAGGCAGCTCTGCTGACAGTTCTGGATGACCTGCGAATGAGGGCGGACAGGGGGGAATCAGCAATCCTAATTCTGCTGGACCTGTCCGCCGCATTCGATACGGTGAGCCACGACATCCTGCTGACAAGACTAAAAAACATTGGAATCGGCGGAGTGGCGCTCGATTGGTTTCACTCCTATTTAAAAGACAGATGGCAGGCAGTAGCCATCCCCCCATATCAGTCGGGATTTGTTAAAGTCCCACATGGCGTCCCACAAGGGTCCGCAATCAGTCCGATACTTTTTAATATATATATGCAACCCCTGTTGGGCATTATCAAGGCCCACGGTATTAGCGTGATCAACTATGCGGACGACACGCAGCTGATGATTTCCCTTGATGGTGCCCAGGCCAACTCACTCACGGCTTTCCATACCTGCATGGCAGAAATGACACTCTGGCTAAACCAGAACTCACTACAATTTAATAGTGATAAAACGGAAATAATGCACTGCGCAGTTGGCAGAATTACCAGCAGTCTACCCACCGATTTCTGGCCCTTGGACTCGGGGGAGTCATTAACCCCAGTGAAATCAGTGAAGAATCTCGGAGTCAGCTTTAACGACTGTCTGAGCTTAGAGACCAATGTCAACAAGCAGATGAGTAGCTGCTTTGCTTTAATGAGAGGACTGCGAAAGCTGCTACCCCTCTTACCAGCGCAGGTCAGAACCACCATAGTTAGGAGCACCATTCTCAGCCGCCTGGATTACTGTAATGCTCTGCTTCTGGAATCCCCGGCCTATTTGATCTCCAGACTGCAAAGCATCCAGGCGGCAGCAGCGAAGCTGGCACTCTCCCGAGAGCGAAGATCCTCTACCACCCTCGCTCTAGCCGATCTTCACTGGCTACCTGTACATCAAAGGATCTGCTTTAAATCCCTCTGCATTGTCTTTAGGGCAGTACACGGAATGGGCCCCCGACCACTTCAAAAGAAATTCAAATGGTATATACCCACACGGCCCCTCCGTTCCTCATCTTCCAACCTGATAAGCATACCCAGGATCAGGAAAGCCACCTACGGTGGCAGAGCCTTCAGCATAGCCGCAGCCCATCTGTGGAACAAATTGCCTATCGACATCAGGAAAACAGACGAACTGATGGCTTTCCGTAAAAAGGTGAAAACATGGCTCTTCCCCAAAGTTTAATCTCACCAGAACTTTATACTATCCCCCTCCTCTGATGCACAGTATTTTCAGCAATATGTACACAGCGCCAGGATGCCCGTAGGGTTGCAGAAGCGCTCTACAAATGCTATAAATAAATAAACCTCTCCTGCGTGGGTTTAGGTGCAGACCCGACAGTAAATAAAATAAAATGAGACACTGCCTGCCGGCCGTGAAAGTGAAAGTACGGCCGTCCGTGAATAATTAGGGGAGGAGCAGCCAAGAGAGAGCAGGAACGGAGGCGCCAAGCTGGGGAACAGATGGCTGGCGATTTGATGCTGTGCACGCGCATTTTAGGTCAATGCGCTTGCGCATTGACCGAAAAGCGCACAGGCACAGCATCAAATTGCCAGTCTAGTTAAACTCTGTTTAAGCCCCTATAGTCTCGCAAGCTCAATGCGTATGCGCATTGACAGGCGAGACCTAATAAAGGAGCTTGGCTGTGCTGTGTCGGGAGGTGGGAGGGGTTTGCTTTGGAGGAAATCCAACAGACATTTGAAGCACACACGCTAAAAAGTGATGCAGCACTGTTAATAAATAATTAAAGGCATGCGGACATGCTGTGAGGGGAGGGGTTTGCTTTGTAGGAAAGCCAACAAAAAAATTCCAAGCACACGAGCCCAAAGTTATTGCGGCACCGATATTAAATAAAGGTGCACAGCTATGCTGTGTCGGGATGTGGGAGGGGCCTGAAGAAACAACATTCCAAGCACACAAGCCCAGCAAATGTAAACGAGAAAGGAAGTGCGAGGGCTGCTCGAGGACAGCTGAGCTAGAGCGCTGCTCGAGAACAGTTAAGAAAATAGTACTGCAAAGTGTAAAAATAACATGCAGCGTTAGAGTTCATGTAACAAGGCCAGTCTGTATGGGAGGTTACAAAATTTTAATAGGAGGGACAAGTAAGCTATTTCACCAATGAAAAGCCGGTATTTACCAAGGATAGCAAGAGGAAGCAATAGAAAAGATGGGAGGGGCTTCAAGCCCATATCCTGAACAAAGCATGTCTCGAATATACAGCGCAAGCGATGCCTAGGCAAGACCTAAAAAGGAGACAGCACAACACAAGGAACCAAACTAGGGGAATCAAAAAAGGAAGTAAAAGTTTAATGTGGGAAATGCAATAACAGGTGCGAACTAGTACGCGAGAGAAAAGCCAATGCATCTACGAGACACATTGCCAGGAAAAGCAGAGCTGTGTATGTGTGCCTAAATAGTGCTCTACGCGTCTACACTTGGAATTCACCCAAACACAGGAAGTGAATAACTACTGCTACACTAAAGTTAGCAGTCTAGTGTTACACCCCGCTGTAAGTTGGACTGGCCCGTTCTCCAGAATCACCTGCCTCATTGCACTTGGCATTTAATCTCAATCCTCACATTCCTTCCGGAAGAGCAACAGTGAAGTACTAGCTTGAGGGAACTGTATGGTAAAGGAGCTCCTGCAGATGAAGGGGAATGATTGGTCCATGGTTGTGTTCCAGGCGTGGCTCTGTCAGTGTATTATGTTGGTGAGAAGATTGCCAGAGGCTTGTCGATGTTCACCAGCAGGGAACCCAGCAACCCAGCTATGAAGGTGGTCCACCCTCTCTCCAGAATGTGGAGGTATTGAAGGGAATGCCTGGAATACTTAGCGGTAATCTTCATTACTCCTAGTACTCCAGTCCCTGTCCCATTCATTACTTATGAGGAATACCAAAGCGTCCCAGCTATACCGTCAGACTGTAGAAGCCCCAAACAAAAGGGACACCATCAAACCAAAATGCTGCAAGCACAAAAAAGTTTAATCAAGAGAAACAGAAGAAGAAATAGGGGCAAGGCGTAATCCAGCACACCTAGCCCAAAATTCCTATGGCCATGCATAATATTCTGCAAACGATAATGGTGAACAAAAGTATTTGGACCAGCCCCGGTAGCCGTTTTGCAAATTTCATCAATGGACACACCCTTTGCCTCAGCCCAAGAAACAGAAAGACTCCCAGTGGACCTCACCTGAACACCGGGAGGGGGGGAGGGGGGGATTTGTCGGTCACTGAGAATTGGGAACCATACCCTCCTGGGCCAAAAGAGAACTGCATGGATCATTAACCTCTCCTCCCTCTGGAGCCTGTACAGCAACCAGGGAATTACAGGAAACGGAAGGAAAGCATAAAGGAGTTGGTTGGGTCAAGGAATCAGACCAGCATCCACACCCCAAGCTCCCTCCTGTAGGGCTCTTGTGCAAAACATCTGAAGCTGGGCATTGCACCGGGTTGCACCTAGATCCAGAAAGGGGACCCCAAATCGCTGACAGGTCTCTCGGAATATGGACACTTTCAGGGACAACTCCTGAGAGGGAGACAAAAATTGACTGAGAGAGTCTGCAACCAAATTGTCCACACCCTTCATGTGCACAGCCGAAAGAGACAGAAGCCAGACTTGCGCCCAACCAATCAATTGTCTGACCACCAAATTCGCAGCTGGGACCTTGTACCCCCTGGAGTGTTCACATAGGCCACCGTCAACTTATTGCCTGACCTGACCATCACATGCCACCCCAAAAGCAGATCCTAAAAATGCAACAGAGCTCTGCTGACTGCCATTAATTTCCTCCACTTGCAAGACCTCCTTCTCTCCACCAGCAACCAACGAGGACAGACCCAGAGTAGTCCCACACCAGAAGAGGCTGGGCGTCCGTCTGCAGCCGCATCTCCCAGGACAAGGAATCCGTCAGAAACCACCATGCAAATTCCTTCTTCTTGGAGTCAAGCTAGCCTGGCTGATGAGGGGATAGGCCGATACCGGCCCTAGGATGCTTGATTCCTGTCCAGGGAGGACCTGGCCTGGCAATTCGGGCTACACTGCTCCCATGGGGAACAGGGTCAAGACGGATTTGCGTATGGCTAGGTCTAAACTGAAATGGCATGGGGAGCAAACAAAAATTATGGATTTAGTTGGAGTTGACATTTCGCCCAATTCAACAGAAAATCGTGTTCCTGGACCCGACTACGTACTGACTCCAGGATCTGCAAAAGTTGTTGCTTGGTAGGAGCATGCAGAAGTCAGTCATTCAGATATGGATGAAGGCAGATCCCGTGTAATGAAGAGAGGCCAAAAGAGCAGCAATGACCTTGGTGAAAACCCGAAGGCCTGATTTCAGGCCAAAGGGAAGGACACAGAACTAGTAATGGACTTTGTTCACACAGAACCGAAGATACTGATGGCGCTCTGGTTGTGTCACAATATGGAGGTAGGTGTCAAGTAGGTCCAGCGTGACCACCCAATGACTCCTGCAGACCAAAGATATAATCATTTGAAGTGTTTCCATCTTGAATGGAATGGACTGGATGAACTTGTTCAAACACTTGAGGTCCAACACCATACAGAACCCCTGTGACCTTCTGGACCAGAAAGATAAAGCAGTGGAACCCCCAACCTCTGGAAAGCAGGGGAACCTCTGGGCCACCACACCCTCCTGAATCTCCAGCATCTTCTCCCTGCGAGATGGCTAAGGAGTTGGTCAGATTTGTGAATGCTGGAGAAGTGGCATGAACTCTATCTGGTGACCTGAGCAGATTATCTGATGCACCCAAGAATCTGAAGTGGACCTGAGCCACCCCAGTAGAAAAATGTCAGCCTACCTCCGACCAAATAGGGCCATCTCCGAGATAGTCAGAAACGCTGATTCTTCGAAGACTTAGGTTTCTTCTCCTGATCCTTACTGGGGCTAAACCGCCCGTGATAGCCTGAAAACAGACGCTGGGAGGGCTGCGCACGAGAAAGACTTAGCCGGACAGAAAAAAGAAGGTTGTTTCAATGAAGAGCAGAGTTTCTTCTCCTTTAAAAGCTTGTTTAGCTTACCCTCCAGTTTTTCATCAAACTGATGGGAACCCTCAAAAGGAAAATCGCAGAGCGGAGGACTTTTGGCCAGAGTCTGTGCACCAATACTTCAAAACAAGGTTGCGGCAGGCCGCAAATGAAGCCCCAGCCAACAGTGCTGAGGCTCTGACAACATCAAGGGAAATGCCTGACATGAACTTCACCTGCCTCTCAATCCCCTCAAGCAAGGAAGAACACTCAGTACCATCTTCCACAGCTTTGAATAGCTGTTTAAAGTGAGATATCAACGTCTGGGAGACACAAGAACTATAGAGTGAACTTCAGATCTGGGAACCTTATATAAATTGCCTGTCTGATGTATTGATGGCTGGAGCACTGTTCCAGAGTTGCTGGAAAGGAGTGGAAAGACTTTCCATTCATAGAAATGGCCACAAATCTACACCAGGAAATCACAGACCCATTAGTCTGATTGACAACATTCAGAAAGTCTATAGCATGCAAACTGTATCTAGGCTACCGGACTGGATTTCCCAAACTAAAGTCTTATCCCACTTACAGGGGGGATCCGGATCCAACACTAGTAGTATTGATAAGATTGTGAGGTTCTTATCTATTAAGAGGAAGATAGTAGACACTGATAGGGGGTTGCTGTATGTCGCCTTTGTCGAGCTGTGAGCGGCGCTCAATACGGTCCTGAGGGTAAAAAGTTTGGTGGTTCTGCATAAGATTGGGGTCCCGTGGAGACTACTCTCCCTAATACAGGCTTTATATATGGAGAATGTTGCTAGGGTTAGGTGGGGTCCTACAAGGGAATTTAACTTAGACATTCCTATCAGGAGAGGAGTAAGACAAAGGTTTGTTTTAACCCCTACAGTCTCTTTTGTACATAAGTGGATGCATCCTCTATATTTTGGATTGTGAAAATGACTACCCAAAGGTAATGGATGAAAACATGCTGTGTCTCCTTTTTGCAGATGACATTCTGTTATAATAGAAGACTTCTCGTGGTCTATCTATTCTCTTCGACAAATTTAATACATTTTGTTCAAAGCATGGCCTGGAAATTAACAGCAACAAAACTAAGTATATGGTCTTTGGTGCCCGGAGGAAAACATCCAAGAGTAGCGCATTCTTAGGGGAGAGGAGTTGGATAAGGTACATGAGTTCGACTATTTGGTCGCAAGATTGGAAGATTCCCATAGATGGGTAGCCTAGGTACAGAAAAGTGTTATGACTCTAAAACAAACTGCAGGGTCTATTATAAGATTTGCCAATAGGTCACCCACTTTGGCTTTTTTCTCCCCCTTGGAGATATATACAAGAATAAAGCTTGTGAGAGAGCCATGAATGGGACAGACTAATGAGGCACTGTAACCTTAGTACCCTTAAAAAAGCTGAAAATGCCTTTATAAAGACCCAGGTGAGACTTCCCACCAGTGTGCCGACGCTACCAATTAGACTTGACCTAAACCTAAGATCAATTTCTGACATTGCTCTGTTGAGACCTATCCAATATTGGATAAGGCTCTGAACCAAAGAGGATTTAGAACCCTATAGGGATTGTATTAGATGACCATCATGTTGGGAAGATTCCCTGGCTTGTCCTCATTAAAAATTGGCAATTCAAGTTGGGTCTGGAAGGCTTTTGGTTGCAGCCTTCTGCATTACCCTAAGGAGCTCAGGACAAACTGAAAACTCCCTTTTGGAATTGTTTCCTTGGAACCAAACTTTCTGTAGCATCCCCTGGTACCCCGGTAGACTCCTTCATGATGTTTGAGTGTGTACCTGAGTATGCACAATACTTGAATATCGTTATCAACCCTGCTGCACATGCACTTTATGTAAAATTTAGATTGGGATATTTTACCCTTGGCCACATTCAATCGTTCCTGGACGAAAAAGGGAGACATGTTGAATCTGTGTCCGATGGGTTGTCAAGTAACCGAGAATATTGAAGATGTGTTATTTTTTTGCAAGGCCTATGCTAAACTGAGATCACGCTAGATCATTCCTCTTTTGTAAGCTCCTCGGTATTAAGGATCGCCACACGGCTCTTAAGTAAAACCAACTCCAGAGACTAAGTGGTGTATTCAGTCGCAAGATATCTATCTGCAATATTTCATATTAGGTCGAATGAGACAGAAAAAATAACAGGAGGAATGCCTGGCAGGGTATACCCTTATAGGCCAAGATCCTATGGGGGAGGTTTGCCTCAAGCATTTCCTGTTTCTAAAGGTGTAACACCTCATAAGTAATGAATGGGACAGGTACTGGAGGACGTAGATGTAATGCAACTACAATTAGTACTTGCCGTTTTCAGGCGTAGCCTCAGGCAATGGCTATTCTCTTAGTTACCCAGATCAGCACTTCATGGTTGTGGGCAGAAAGGCTACCTCTGGGTGACTTATTTCAGCGGATTAATTTAGGTCACCCAACCATCGTATTACTACGGTAGGAAGAGAGCTTATTAGTGCACTTCTAAGCAGCAAGCTAGACTTGTGTTTGTTTAATTTTGTAGGCACGTGCTTGCACAACATAGCAAACCACGGTCTGTGCTCAGCCTGCAGAAGTTAGCTTGTAGGTGCCCGAATTGCATTTCATGTTTATTAAATCAATCTTGCCAGTTTAGTTTTCACATATTACAATGATCCATCAGAGTCGCCCTTCAAGATTTATGTCATGTTAAACAGAGCATAGAAACAGCCCACATAGTTCTCTCTCCCTGGTTATGCTCATTTCACAAGTTCAGGTCCCAGACTGCAGAGCAGAGCTCTTATTCTGGTAACATAAAATTAACCTGGGAACATAACCTCCCAAGTTTATGTTCTGGAAAGCCAAGGTGAACATGTACAACACAACTGTTCAAGTAGAGGATCTGCATCATCTATTAGAGAAGGTAGACAATTCGCCGACTTACTTGGACATGTAAGTCGTTCTACCTTTATTACCAGAGTCTCTGGTGATTTGTAGTAGGTTGAATGAGATTATGCTTCTTTCGTTAGATTGTTTGTTTCTGTGTCGTAACATATGAGCCTTTGAAGTGCTGATTTCAATAGGATCTCGATTCAATGGGCCTCGGTCTTTGGCGTTTTTCTGATCCTTATGATCTTCCTTCTCTCATACTCCACTCTGGTTCCTGTGCATTAATATGAGGTCTCCATTTGTAATGTCTTTATTTACTGGATGTTGTACTATTCTTCGATTTTGAGTTTTTCTAAGCAACATTATTATCAGTGACAGGAAGACGTTAAGAATCACACTTCTTAAATGCAGGCTTCTCATCCCCGAGGTCTGAAATGTCACAAAATACTGTGCTCCCATAAAACATGCCTGGTACATGGAAAATAATGTAAGGGTAGAAGGAAGCGTGTTCTCAGCTAAAAAATTAGGGGACAGCTTGGTGGTCATGTGTGTGTTTGTACTGAGGGCAGTAGGGAAAAGGCAGAGCAGAATACGGTTATCTCCGAGGGCAGAAAAAAGGCGTTATTAATTCAGGTTCTTTGTCAGATCAGAATTTTCTTGAACAGGCAAATTTAAGAAGGCTAGCGCTTAAAGTCGGTATGTGTCTGAGGCTAGGAGTTCAAATTCATTTTGCCACAGAGTAAGACACGTAAAAAGTAACACACTCACAGATGCTATGCTTGCACAGATGTTTTATTTTTTCAGATTATTTCACTATAATAAAATAGAATGCTACACATATATACACACACATAAAAAGGTGATGAATGATATGCATAGGAACCCACTCACATTTGTAAACTCAGCTTCCACATTTTCAAGTTTTAAGTGTTTTTATTCTTAAAACTGAATAATAGACTTAAAGCAAATCTAATGCTGTTACAGAACAAATAGCCACACCATAATCCCTTGTGAGGTTTAAGTGAAAAATGCACAAAGCTTAGCAGCACAAACTGAATTTCTTAGACGCTAAAATAGCTCCATTTTGGGCCTGTTATTCTGAGAAAATTAAAGTGCAGCATCTGAGAGTAGGGTGACCCCCTCCAAACATACTATCGAAGGTTGAAGTTTAACAAGTCTTAGTCCCATCTTTCCCCACCTCAGACCAGCTGCGCAGGAAGAATAGTAGCAGAGACCAGGTTGGCACAAAAAAAAGGCAAGAGCCATCAAGCAGGACTGCTTGGAGATGACTGTGGTGGCTGACACGTGAGCGAACTCAGCTTTGGCGTAGGTCAACAACCATATTACCATTAACACAATACATCCTCTAAGAAGTTTAAGAAAAGAGGATGTATTATTACCACAAAGACAAAGGGCTTTATGTCCCTTATGGCGCAGAACCTTTCAAAGAAGGAAGAAAATATACAAGGAAGCTCTTTTACCGCAGTTAAAACAATCCCAGTAGTTAGAGTGTGCAGTAATTTTTTCCCCTGGATGAGGTATTTTCGCAAATGACATGTTCTGTGGATCTACAGCTAGCCAAAGGAAAACCTACACCAGCTCGAGATCCAATCCTTGCCTTAAACTTGAAATAAGACCCATGAATTCACATTCCAAACTTTCCGAAGGCACAGTTAGGGTCAGAGCGATGAGGATCCTGCTGTCTCTCCAACAGCTGGCCATAACATCATCAATGGAGCTTTACGTTATGAAATTAGCCACAATTTTCCTTTCTCTGCATCAAAAAAGTCTTGGCACTAGATGATCTAAGCTGTATCCATCATTTTGGATTCTTCTTCACCTTGGTAAATCCCTCCACTGCAACTGTAAAACTCCGCATTCAGACTGGAATCAGCTTTCTAGAAGAAAGGCAAACAATACTTTAAAGTGTGTATGAAATACGAGGGGCTAACATGTAATCATTTATTCAGACCACCCTTATGCTCACATATTAATGTTCCCTTTTTGCATAATATTTGAAGGGGAGTCCCCTCGCCCCCTTCTTGAACATGTTTATCAGGACTCCAAAATTCCGTTTAGAGAAGTCCAGCTCTAATCCACTTTTCAAAGATTTCTAATTCTTATAAGTTTGAATGGCTCATCTGAACAAGCTACAATGACTGGACATCGCGATCCAACAGGTTTGTGAAGCGATTCTTAAGAGTAAAATAAATGGAAAATCACAAACTGAATGACCAATTCATAATGAGTTGCGGCAGCACAGAAGCTCCTGCAACAAAAATGTACATATCTAAACACACAACATAAAAGCACACACTGATAGGTAAAGTTAAATGGCTATCAAAGGCGCCTCCAAGTAATACGGCAAACTACATAGGCAGTAAAGCCCAAATGGTAGATTTAAAATAAATAAATAAGTAAATCAATGAGAAAACTATAGATATGTTTACAACAAATTAGCACACAAAAACGGAATGGAAGAAGTGCACCAACCATATTTAACAGTACCCACCCCAACACCATCAATCACTCAAATCAAAAGCAAACATGTTTGTACCGCAAATACATTTTAGCAGTGAAGTCACAGTCAGTGAAAATAAAACAATGACCTTCATGGAGGGGCATTTGTAAGAGAGGAAGGGAGCATAGCACGCGGCATAAAATATGGATTCAATACAAATTGGTTGTCTTAAAAACACAAAGGGCAAGAGCCACAATGGACATATCGGTGCACTGTGTAAATTATTCGTACCTTCACCATGATGCATCGGTGATCATTTTGAGTTTCTTTACTTTTCATAGGCAAATAAATCCTTATGGGTACAGCTACAGTATCGCAGATTTTGTTCTACACGTAGAAGGTTGCTATTTACATTCAGTTCACGACAAGCTTATGTTTGCAGGCAAATGGTTTTGCTCATGGCTTTTATAGATGTCAACGCATCGCTTGACCATGAAGTAGTCTGTCTCACACTGCGTGTAAATTTCTTCCGTTTTTATAAGGATTGTGTGCTCTCAGTGGTTTGTCAGATCCCGTCTGTAGCTGGAAGAAAAGCCTTCCTCAAAAGATTTCCAGACAATCTGTGGTATTACGGCCTGCTGCTGGGGGTTCTAACCAGTTCTAAAAGTTGAGAGAAAATGATGGAAGTGTTGGTGATAAATGAGTATCCTCAAGAGTGTGGGAAGTGGGAAAGCCTGTGTGATGCAAATTAAAACTGGAAGCCATGAAACCACCAAACCATGGCCATGCATGTATACGATTACATGATAGTGAGTAGGATTAGATATCACGTGGCACCTCACTGGAGAATTGCAAAGCCCACGTCACTTTAATGAGACATGCCCTTTACCTTCTATGGAGCAGTCAGCATCCTCATGTGAATGTGTTTTATTCAATAGCTTGTCTGTGCGGACAATCACAGGGAGAAGAGGAAGAATGGTTTAACATCTTCTAAACATACAAAGCTCACATACGTAACTACCGTCACAGCACCACGACTCACTGTGTGATATATCAACAAACCAGATTGTACATGACACTGCACCGGATTGGGAAGGACAGCATCGCAAAAATGCAACACAACTATAAACAATGCCGGGAATATCCGTTGTGCTGCAGAAAACCGCCCTTAGGCATACATTTAGATTTTAAATCGCTCACAAAGAACAGCTTGAATATAATAAAGCCCCATGGACTAAAGAACATTACTTGTCTTCTCTAGTGGATAGCAAAGGCTGATCCGTGCCACACATTTTCTTTTTACCACCATACGGACTTCTTTTATAATGTTCTGTGGTCCAAAAAAGCATAAACCGGCAAGCCTGAAAATGGCCGACTCATCTCTTCAAAGCACAAGCACTTTATCCTACCTCTGTATGATTTTTTCCAGTAGTGGCTCTTGGCAGGCCCACATAGACCACAGTGGGAGCAAACTGTTTAGATGGTCTCTCCTGGGACAAAGGTAGTAATATTCAGTGATTGGCATACATAGAATCCTGTATGTATAAGGCCTTTAATAACTGTTCGAGAAACCGGATGACCCTCACATCATTAGCAAAAGACACTTGTGCCCTGCCTGGTCTGAGGTAACACATGCGGAGAAATTGAAGAATGAGCTTGGTAAATGAAGAGTGGTAGTTTATCTGAAGACGAGCTCCAATGGATGCACCCGCATTCAAAGGTACAGGATGAGCCCAATGGGGCAGTGGGAGCACTATCTGCTAAGCTTCCCATCAGACTTTCAAACTAACTTAGACTCCCGCCCCTGTTCTTGCAACGGGAGGTCGGGTCAATCAATGTTACATTTTTATTCTTTTGTGATTTCTATTTAATGTACACCAACAGCTTTCGATTACCATTAATTAAGAAGCATTGTATCACAGATTTTAGAGGAGCTTATGACCTCCTCCTTCAGTTGAATAATGAGGAATGCATCTTTCATGTTGGATTGTTTTTGAAAACTGCTGGGAGGGCCCGGCAAACAATGACTATCTTTTAGTGCTCAGTTTTAGTGGCATATTGTTATAATGAGTGCACTGATTTTATTATTTTAGTATGGACATGATCCACAGCACAAACATGTTTTTAATTATTTTATGTATGTTTGTACTTTTATGGCTGCTTCTGTAACCGAATAAAGATCTGGGAACTGAGCTGACTTCTGTTATTTAACCAGCCTTTTGGCTACTCCAACCACCACTCATTCTGTCTAGTAATTATAGCTCCTCAATCTTGGCTTTGGGGAGACACCTCTGAACCCTAATCTTCTCTGAGACCTCAGTGACTCAACTCACCGTCGCTATTTTTATGTAAAGTTTTGTTCGAGCCCCACTGCGTCACAAAGAGATTACAAGCTAATGCGTGCATGTATGTGATCGTTCTTCTGCTCTCGTGCAGAGCATGCTCACTTACATATTGTACAATCATTGCCCATCACACCATTTGCTGTGGGACGTAAATGAGGTATCCTGAGGTATATAAGTGAATGAGAATTGCTTGAATGTCATGTCATTGCATCTCAGCACTATCTGCACATATGTCATTGCCATGTAATGATACTCCTTTCCTACAGGTAACGCGCTTCTAAGAAGCTACTTAAATGGCGCACTGTTACATAAGGTGCTGCCACATCGGTACACAGGGAGAAGTCTAAGCTCAGGGAAAAGTTTGAACAAAAGATTTACTATGCATTCATTCATACAGACATGGTTAATGAACTTGCGTTGTGTGGCTAGGCTTGAATTGTGTTTACTCTACGCAGGCACTAGCAACAATGTGTCCTTCCTGTGAATGACAAGGGGTTCTGAAATATAAGGATTCGGACATTGTCCTGGTACATCTTACATTGTATTTGCCAAAATACCACAGCATTCCTGCACTTCTTCACTTCGAAAAATAACTTTGATTAGCAAGAACCAATAACTTTTGCTAATACTCTTCCAATAACAGAAACAAGGTATTATTATGCCATTACACCTGTAAACTCACTGTGGTCTTGATGCCTGGCATGTTAACTGTCCACATATTATTAATAACGATATTTATATAACCAAGCTTCTCAGATGTTAGTGCGAGGCCTGAGGTCAAACCTTAAAGTGGGTCCCTGCAGCAGCTTTTTCTGTTTTTGGCCGGTGGCTCAAGCATCTCTCAAGTATTTTAAAAAAATGGATTAACAGGAAAATTAACATATTGCGTCAGGTGCGATCTAGTGGTCTGGCTAAGTGAGCGCCCTCATTACTAAGGAAAACGTCACGCTTGCTTGCAAGTAAATGTCTATAAATGTTGCTTAAGGGGAGGCGTGCCCAGAAAAGTGCTAGACTTGGGGCATAATGCGTTCCTTCCCCCAACTACTTCTGAAGGCCCAACAAGACATCACAGAAATCTTACGTAATAAAAAGAAATCTGGCAAAAGCATCACAAATTGTTTGGGGAGGAAGCATATGGGTGAAATCCTTAATAAAATACATCACAACCACCAGTGACTTTAACAAGGATGGTTGGGCCAGTAAGCACAGAGAAGCTGAAAGGGCCAATAACTAATCCTTCACTGTACGTACTGCAAGACCTTCCTGGGCAAACTTGAGGACGTCTGAAAGTCTGCACCGTAAAAGGTTGGTATTTTGGACACTACCCAGGCACACGTTCTTCCCAGCGTCTGACATAGGTGGACTTTATTGAAGTGCACCTGCAGCCTGGATGACATCAACCAACACGGTCAGCCAAGCAAACTCATTCAGTGCCACAGTTCAATCTCTATGCATGTAGAGACTTGGATGCAGGACTTTCTCTATTGCCGAGATAAAAGATTCTCCCAAAGTGGTAGCTTGATCGGAGGACAAATAAATAGGCTCAGAAGCTCTGGGTACCACATTCTCCTGTTCCAGTCCAGGGTAATTAGAATGACTAGGGCAATTAGAATGACTTGGGCAGAGTCTGTCCTGATCTTCTTCACAACCCAAGGAAGGAGAAGTAGCAATAAGAATGTGTACAGAAGCCCCTTGATCCATTCCAGACAGAATGAGTCTCCTAATGGAGGCCTCAAAGGAAAAGTCTTTGTGCAATATCGCTGATACGATGCAAATTCACAGTGATGAATTGATCCATCAAGAGGGTTCCCCAATGATCGAAGACACTGTGCACCATCTCGTTGTGGAGACACTGCTTGTGACCTGTCAGATGATGCATGCTTAGTTCGTCCACTCTAAGACTGAGGGACCCTGTGGCTGGCTTACCATCATGAAGATATTCCAGCCATATGCAAAGAGCCTCCTGGCACAGGATCCATCCTGCTTGTTGCAGTCCCACATGGCAGACGTGTTGTCCATGAGGACCTGCACTAACTCCCCTTTGATAGTTGGCAGGAATAGTTTGAGAGGCAGATCAGCTCTCTTCTAGAGAACAGAAGCTTCTGATCGCCACATCTCCCCAACAGCCACCACTGTAGATTCTGCACTGTCTCCTTTGGAATCCGATTGGAGTCGGAGAGGCCTGATGCTAGGCCGACTGAAATCTGAGGGGCCTCTGCAGGGCCCACATGTGCCACCTGCCACTCGTGGCTAAGAGGGTACACAAAGCCTGCAGACCAAGAAGTGTTCGAGCCATTCTCACTAAAACCCAGGACTGATCCCAAAACATTGGTATCCTATCCTGATGGGTCCCATGTTGATACAGCAGTGGACAGGCCCTGAAAGCACATTTACCTAGAAATGCCCCAATGACCAGAAGCCTCTGTGTGGGGCTCAGGTGGGATTTTGTCTCACTGATGGTGAAACTCAATGACATCAGATTTCGTCAGTTGCACTGGGGTGGTCTACAACTGACTGCGGCCAGCTCACCTTTAGCAGTGGGTCATTGAGGTGTGGGAATACATGTACCCTGACCTCTGAAGATGGCCTTTCTTGAACACATGAGTGGTTGAGTTGGACAGGGCTAAAACAAACTGAAAATTGTCTTGTCCCCCTGAACTGCACGAAACGCCTGTGGGATAGCAGGAAACACATGTCTTGCAATTACAAGGGCACCATCCAGTCTCCTCGGTGCAGAGCAGCACAAGCATTCTGGATTTGTCATTTTCATTGAAAGGCATTCAATTGGCTGAGGCTCAGAACTGTACAAAAAGAAGGTATAGCGAATAGCACCCCTCTTCTTTCTCAGAGTCTGGAACCCCGTCATTGGCACCCATGAAGAGTAAACAATTGATCTACTGCTTCAGGATTGCAGAGTGCTCCGCCAAAATTTGCTGGCTGCTTTGAGGGAGGAAGGTGAGGTGGGGAGGGAATAAAGTGAAGGCCCTAGCCCTTTTGAACAATTTGTAAAACCCATTTGACTGACGTGATGGATCTCCACCCAGGGAAGAAATGTTGGATCTTGTCTCCAACTGGCCTGGCACGAGTTGTTACGGACAAATTGATGCTGCTTGAGAGCTGCACTAGAAGAGCAGGAGAAAATGGAGGAATGCAGAACCTGCCAGCCTGGATGATTCCCACTGGTGCCACATACATGGCCTTGCAAAGGGCTGCTTTGGCTGCTGCACAATTGGCTGTGAGGGCTTGTGTTGCCTGTAAGGTATCCCTCTGGGTAACCTCTGAATTTCTTGAAAGTGTCTGAAATTGCTTTGCAGGCATCAATAGTCCCAAGAATTGTTAAGTGTATTGACTGTTTTTAATCGTTCTAGCGCCTAATCAGCCTTTTTATCCAAAGATTCTGGACCCCTCTAAGGGGATAGCCATTAGGAATATTTGCACATCACCAGCAAACCCACTTTCATACTTACATTATGAGCATGACGGTTGTGTTGATATCTCTGCCAATCCAGGCCAGCCTAAAGTACCTATTATGGTACCTCCTGGCCTCTGGGACCGCTGGCAAGAACTTGCTGGTCCTGTCCCACAATGCATTTGTATACCTGCCCAATATGCAAACCACATTGATGGAACTAAGGGACAGGCTAACTGGTGAAAACACTATTTTCCTGAAAGAATCAATTCTTTTTGGATTGCCTATCCAGGGGAAGTAGTTGGAGAGGAATTCGGTTGTTTGTTGAGCCCTGCACAATCAGGCTCTCTACTGTTGAATGTTTAGTAAGGAAGTCTGGATGAGAAGAAGCAGATCTGTGCCACTGAGCCACAAGTCTACAGACTGGTGGACATGAATATCTTTTGAAACATGGAGCCATAAGGGCATCGATTAGGCTTCATTAAAAGCAGTAATGGTTCAGATAAAGTGGGCCATGGTTGGAGAATCTCCATCAGAATATTTGTTTTAGCTTCAATAGTTAGCGTCTAAAGTTCTAGTGTCCCAGCAGCCCTACGAACCACCACTGCAAACAAGGCACTTTCCTCTCTAGGTCTTATTTGGCGAGTTGACATCTGTTTCAGTTGATTTATCTAACCCACTGGCATTTTGCAGGTCTAGATACGGAGCATCATCAATGTGACGGTGGGAAAAATTAATTTCCATCCCCATTATCATCAGTGTCCTGGGAGGCCATGTGAGCTTGCTGCACTGGAACAGAATCGGAGTTAAAAAGAGAATGAAACTCTTATAGGTTAACTGAATAAAGAATCGAGGTTTTATTAAAGAGAAGGAGGCTAGTAGTGACAGGTGGAATTTAAAATCACACTGTCCTTATTTTTGTTTACCATCCATTATTGCTTGCATTGGTTTCTAACACAAATTTCGGTTTCATTCCTAATATGCCCGCCTGTTCCAGGCATTCAAATTTTCCTTCCACCACGCTAATTCTTTCTTGCATCTCTGCTCAGACAAACCATATAGCTCTGTACCATAAATCCTTCGCTAGCCCAAGAGACTTTGCCCGCTGAAAGGCCCTGTACTGCAACAGCTCTGGAAATCGTGCCTGAATTGACGATAAGAGGCCAATCACTTGAACCAACTCCCTCAACTTCACTGATTCCTTTTTTGACATTGAGTTCACCTCCTGTCTTATCTTCCTCACCTTTTTCTCTGGTAACCGTAACTGACTTGTTACTGTGTCCATCACAAAACCTAGAAACTCCATCAACTGAGATGGTACCATTATTGATTTGTCCAAATTTATCACAAACCCTAGACTCTGTGGTAAACCTACCACCACATTAAATTCCTTCTGCAACTCCTCTACAGCTTGATTCATTATCAATATATCATCCAAACAGACAATCATTCTTATTCCTCTTTCTCTTGAGAAGCCTACCACTGAATGCATCACTTTCGTGAAGCACCAAGGTGCTGCTGACAATCCGAAAGGTAGACTTTGCAACTGATACATTTGCCCCTTTCATCTGCCACTAAGTATACCCGACTCTTCTTCGCAAATGGAATCAAGGAATAAGCGTCTTTTAGATTTATTTTCACCATCCAATCTAAGTCCTAAAGTAGATCCCTCAACAAATGAATTCATTTCATTCTGAAATGTAGGTTGGTCACATACCGATTAAAATTCTGTGTGTTTATTACAGGCCTCCAGCCCTTGTCCTTCTTTTCTAAGAATAAGGTACTTACAAATCTCCTTTCGTCCTCCCTTACTCCTACTGTTACTTTCTTCTCTAACATTTGTCTCACCTCTTCCTGAACCAGAGTCTTCAACTCATTCGGCTCTGATGACTGGCATGGTTCCGAATCGAACTCTATTCAATAACTCTCTATTGCATATAACACTCATGCGTCCTTTGTTATTAACTCCTTTTGATCCCTGAAATACCTTAATCTTCCTCCCACACCTGATGGGATGAAACCAGAAACAATCCTTGTACTTCCCTTGTCCTTGACTTTGATTAAGGGTATGTCCCCTTCTGTGGTTACCTCTTCTTCCTTGGTTTCTGCCACTCTGCGGGTGAAAGTGTCCGCCTCCAGGATTTCCCCTGAATGCTCCATACCCAAGTTACGTTGTGTTTTGATACTGGGCTCTGAAGCCTGCTCTCCTACCAGCCCTGCCATAAAAACTACTGTTTGAAAAATCTCTGCGCATGGAATACTGTGCCTTGTCTAAGCTTGTGAAGGTCTTCACTTTATTTGATTAAAGACTTAACTAAACCATCCCCAAATAGTAAACCTTCAGATGATTCTCTTCTAGCCAATTCACTTAACTTCAGATTAATCGGCAAAAGAAAGCCAACAGGCCTGCATTTGCGGTGCCCAGAAAAGAAATTGTCCTTTGACACCATTTTCTTAAAATAGTTACATCTACATCCGTGCCCTTTAAAAATGCTTCCTCCACAGAATCAAAAATCTTTGCCAAGGGCCCTAGGACCTCCAACACTTTATCCTGACAAATTTTGGGAGATTTTTCCAATCCCTTTTTGGGATCCTTCCCCATCTTAAACATACATGTAATCAAAGCAGGGTCTACGTTTAGTGTCAGTCACCTTCTCATCTATGATGGGCTTAGAACACTCAGCCTGCATGATATTTCGTTCCTCCTTCTCCATGGACCTATGCAATCTTACCCATCTATATTCTGAGACATGGTATAAGGGCCACCAATCTTTGAACCTGGGATCTCTTATTATACCCACTTCGCTCTCTTCATCAAATATGCCTTTATATTCCAAATCTAAAATATAATTATTCCGATCCTCACGTGATCTGTCGCTTTGCATTACCAACTCATCCCTGAGATTTCCTCCATTTTTAGTATTCAACTGACCTCTCTGCATGCCGCTTTGGACACCTGCTCTTTGCGAGCCCCACTTCCTCACTCACCACCCTATGCAACACTTCCTCCTCATTACACTCTTCACTTTGATTTGCATCCATATTTAATTTATTAATATTAACAACATTTTCTATTGTAAACCAACAATATACGCCTATTCACCTTCTTTCAAATTCAATTTTTTATAATTTTCCTCAAATTGCACTTTAAAAAAATCTCTGATGCACCTCAGCTCTATCAATGCGTGACTAACTGCTCCCGGTTAAGGAACGCACTACCAAGTGCTTTATTAGCTAGTTAATGGCCTTGCACGCCTATCGCCCTTAAAATCAAGCCAAAATGCTGGGGCCTAATTCCTGCCGTAATCGACCTTGGTGTTGTTAACAGCGAGTGCCAGATACAAGCTAAATTGCCTAAACAAGGCCAATCTCCCTTGAAATGTGGGCTTAGCATTGTAAATAGACGCCGAGCGTCAACATAATAATACACTATACACTCTGACGTCAGCACGGCCTTGCTGCATACACCTGTACGGGGAGTGCAGTCCCAACTTGAAATGCCATAGAAGCGTAACAGGCCTTTGCGCTCGAGCCACACGTTTCTCATCGCTTATTTCACCCAAGTAAGAAATACGTTTTTGAAACTAAGTCTACTCCAAATACAAATACACCTACTCCCTGTACTTACTGGAAAAAGAAACCTCTATTGTTTAAAAAAATTAAATAAAATAATTTTTTATTACAAACACTTTAAACAAGCATTTGCAATGCAATAGGTCTCGCATTAGGAAAGTTTAAGCTATTGGTCTTGTAAATGACAAATTTTTTATTTATGTGTTGGTTTTGAAAATAGCGAAATTAATAGCATTGTCATTTACAATGCCAATACTTTTAACTTTTGCAAATGTGACACCTAAAGCATTTGTAATGCAACATGTTTTGTATTTACGTGACTTAGATGTATTGATATTACAAATAACACTGGCTTTTAATTTTTTTAAATTATTAATACTTAAATAACAGTTATTGGCAATAGCTTAAACTTCTGTAAATAACATGCCTTGGGGGGAATGCAACAAATGAGCTGCAGCAATGCAAGCACCATCCTATGGTTGTGCATGGCTGCAGTGGCAGCCTCTATTACTGTCTCTCTTCTGCTGGTTGGGTTTTGAACTGCGGTCTCTTTTCTTCTCTGAGGGCTATCAGCACAATTTGTCAGGGGTACCTTGGAGGTTTTTATAGGGTAAAGCTAGATGAACCATTACATTACTGAAATAATTGTAAAATTATAGCAAGCTGAATCAATGTCAGACGCCTTTTAATTGCTCATATCAGGGACAACTCTAAAGAAACACATTTTATGTCCGATTTATATTCTGCTGCACCTACACATTTTAGATTGCCCTCTGTGGCTTGCGGGGGAGGACCTTCGTCTTTTCCAAAACAAAGCACATTTGGTAACTAAGCAACGAATAACCGCTTTGAGCTTAAAAGCAGAAGAAATAATTTTTTTCACACTTGTGGATGTTTTAACTTACTTGCCAATAGCCAGTTACATTTTTTACTCCAGTGTTAAAGTAGTGTGATGTGTTATTGAAGACATTTCATGTTCCCTGAAAAAGTCCTTCTCGGTTCTTAAATTGCCCTGTATTTAGACACAGAGTTAAGAAGGTTCGACGTTGTTTGAGCAAAGAAGGAAGTAGCCGTTCCATTGTTCATTGATTGACAGACACCACCTTTAAATGCGTTAATAAGCGTGCAGTCTACATTTCAAAGAATGCTGTCATTCCTATACATATCACCCAGACATTTCTACACATTTGTAACCTCAGTCTTTTTGCTCATCTTAAGAGCCCTTTAGGCAACATTTTGTTAAAGTGAGAGGCTTCGAATATTTTTATTTCCGAGCCTAATTATTTAAAAGCGTCAGAGACCGTTACCCTAAACTCAGAATTCCCCTTGTGCCTTCTTAGTATAGTAAATATAGCTGAGACGAAAAGAAAGACATCTGGCTTTTAAAAGAACTTTCTAGTGGGTTGAAAGGACTCTTATGACATTCAAAGCCCGGTAATGCACAGGTAAGTATTAAAATTCCAGATCCGTCATTAGATCCAGTTAGTTTTTTTTAACCAAATATTCTTGAGGTTTAAATTTGAATTCTGATCTGTGTTTACTAGCTTTTCAGTAAACACATTTTGTCTGTGATTCCAACAGCTGCCCTGAACTATCTCCAGATCTCATCTGGAAAGCCGCGGAATTGTTTTAAACAGACTGTAAGCTGCAGTGACCCATTTTTAGGGTTATTAACTTTGCTTTGTTACTGCTTGGATTTTATGATCAGTGTTTGAATATTAGTTCCATTGCTAGCATCTTTAAAGGCCTGCCATCCGCGATGAGTTTAATTTGTAATGGCGCGGGCCTCGCTTTTAATTCATGGAGCAGCAGTCCTAAAAAACAGACATTCAAGTGCTGCGATGGGGTAGAGCTGCCGGACAGCAACCACGCCACGGGGGTTATGACCTTACACTGTATCTGACTCAGTTCCGCCTATCATTCAGCAGAATGTGGCCCACTCGTCTACGCCGCTCCATGCGGGGCTGAGCCTGGTAAATTTAGAGCAAAGCCTGCCCACACTTAAAATACTTACTGTGCGTCATGAAGTCTGTTTCTTACCCCCGCCCAAATAAAAACGGCGGATTGAGAGTAAAGGAGTGGGTGGCTGGAAAACAAAAGGATCGAGTGATCCCTTGAGGTTCATTGGAAAAGAAGTATAAAAATTTTTGATAAAAGGGAGTCGAGATTTAGTTGATGCTAGGAGAAACATCCCCCCTGAACCCCCTCTCCCTTATAAAACTTGCTAAGATCAAATGTGTGTTTATGTTCAGGAATCGAACGCGCGACTCGCCTATTTGAACAGCTCAGTCTATTGATTTTGCAGCACAAACCCCATGAATTCTGGGCGTGTGTGTACACCAATGTACAGCCTTTTTATGTGGCAGAGAGCGAGCGGGCGCCGTGGGGGATACCATTCTGTATGATTTGTTAGGTATTTGATTTTGTAGTTTCTGCGTGTTCTGGAGAATGTTCGCGTCTTTTCCCTCTCTCTGCATGTTCAGAAAGATGCGGTATGGCCGCTTCCGTGTTTCTGTAAGCACTGCACTGTGCAAACTACTGTATTCCGGTTTCTGTGCACCGTGTCTATCAAGTGCACTGCCTTGCATGCCATTTTAAAGTTGTTTCTTACACTGCGGTAAAAGTTGCGGTCACTACTGAAAAACGAGTCTAATAGGTGCAGAAGGGCACAAAGAAGCGAGTCTAACAGAGGGCAGGAGGGCAGAAAAATGGGAAAACACGAGTCTAATAGGGGCAGAAAGGCACAAAATACGAGCCTAACAGGGGCAGAAAAAACGCGGCCGCGAAATTAAAGTAAATAAACGCGGCCGCGAAATGAAAGCCTTTGATGCAGCAAGGGGCAGAGCGGATCCCTTTGAAGTGAAGCTGCTGGCGGCACCACGCGGGGAAGCAACAGATGGCTGGCTTTGATGTGGTGATGCAAGGCAGGCAGGCAGGCGGATAGAAGTGCGTGCACGGGACAGATGCACTTCTGGAAATCCGCATTTTTGAGAGTTTAGTTTAGCTCTTACCTTCACACCAATAGTCTCGTCCTATTCATTCCTTGCGGAATGGAATAGGACGAGCCCTAAAAACGTTAGTTTTGGCACACAATCATTCAAATACCCATAAATTGGGTACTATCTACTCAAAAATTTTTAAGCATACTATACATTCAAAATTATTAAATGTACTCTCTCTATGACCATGCTCAGAAGCAGCAAACAAAAGAGGCGGAAGATGGGAGGACAAACCGTATATATGAGATTAAACATTGTATTTCTCATTGTGATGTTCTAAAGTTCTATTAGGGAGCTTTTAATGGTTTGCTGCTCAGAAAGAGGGAATAATGCTATCCCCCTGTCTTGACATAAAGAGAAGTCGCTGCTGGTAGGTGTCGAGGCAGAGACCTCAGATTACAGAAAGGCTGTATGACAACTGAATGTGCTGTAGTAATTTTGTAGAGCATCACTTCTCTAGATCGTGCATATATTATACTGGGGCCAGGTTCATATTGGCACCAGGTTGGTGTGGGTGCAGCAGGAACCGGCGCAGACCTTGAAACCAGTGTGGAAGTCTGCACAGAGTCGGTACAGGCTCTGTAGTGGGCCCCCTGGGGCAGACTGTGATGGGGATGGACACACTGGAAGTACACTGACTGGAGACCCATGTGGCTCCATGAAACCCGAAAACATGCCAGAGGGAGTCCGAATAGCACCACAAATCTGTAGCATACCCCTTTTGAAGGCTGTAATCTGCTGCTGAGTCGATGATGGCCTGGGAAACTAGGGTCACACTGGGGCCAATTGGTTCAGACTCTGAGGACTTAATTAGGGTGCACCCCTTGCACCTTCTTGTGGGATGTCGAGAGGCAGTGGGTGCAGGGGTCGAGTACTGCTCTGTTTGTTTACGCTTGGAATTCGAATTCAACTTACAGGAAGACTTTCAGCATCAAGTAGTTTTCTCATAGGAGTGGCCTCGTAATCTGGACTAAGGCCAGGTCTGCGACTTAAGACCTCTTGTGTTTGACGATGTAGAGCTTTGCCTCCCGTTCTAAGATCGACTTCGGGTGCAGTAGGGAACACCTGCCGCATGCCGAAATGCAGGATCTCTAAGAAAAATATCCCCAGGTCAAGTCTGTGCCTGGGGATATTATAAAATGTGAGGAATCCAAGGTTAGAAGCTTCAATCAAAAATTCTGATTTCACTTAGAATAAAAAATTTCTGTGGAAATACCCCATATTCTCCTTTTACGCCTTGATGGCTGGAGTTTGAAATCACACTGTCCTTATCTTTGTTCTACAAACTGAAACGACAGGTAATGTAACTTTCGTACATAGGCCCCACCCTATGGAACAAACTTCCCCTCAATTTGAGACAAACCCCGAATCATTCAATCTTCAGGAAGACATTAAAAACACATTTGTTTCTGACAGCATAAACCTTTCTCACACCTCTTAAAGCTTTGTACTAGACACATATGGCGAACCAAGCGCGGAGATACCCCTACGGGGGTCGAGTCTTGCGCTATATAAGAATATAAATAAATAAATAATAAATAAATGAGAAAACTAGCGAGCTCTGGTATTCTGTGCCGTTCTTCTACAAACTCACATTTGTTTTATTCGTTAATCATTCCCAGCTTCCATACCACTGATTTAGATGATTAAAAGCCTGCTTTCCAAGTGCTATTACAATCACACAGCACATTTGAAACCAAGCAACGTGATCTGCTTCTAGGCCAGTAACAGACTATCACAGTCATCTCATATGTTTGCAAGGGACACGCCTCATTAAACATCACCCTCAGGCTATCACAGTTCATGATAAAATAGGCCATTCATTTGTGCCTATTGCATGGTCCAATAATTCCTATTCATTTTCATTGGTACCTATTGTATAGTGAAACGTGATAGTAACACTGCGATAAGTCATGCCAAATATCTGACACATGTAGCTTCTCTTAATGAAGAATTTCCTTCTGACTTCCAAATTAGGGGAAATCTATCAGCTTCATGCATAAACCATTTTTAACCATAAAGATTGCGGTTAGTGCACACATGTGGCATTGTTCAGTCCCTTCAATGATGGTACAATTTCCATGTGAATGATTGTACACATAGCACTCAACGATTCGGGTGTAAGGCGAATCTCAAACTCAAGAACCCTGTGTTCATGGCAGAAGCCATTAGGGAAGAAGGGTTAGAATAGTACTCTGCTGCAATGACGAAAAAGACACTTTTCAGTATGCATGTGGCTTGCTCAGAGGGTAGATTGAGGGGCTTGGTGCATGGGACTGGGAAGACGGATTGGCAGTTTGGTGATAGGGAGTTGGTAAAATTGGCAAGTCAATGTATTTGCAAAAGCAGCTTGTCTGTTAGTAAGACTGGAGGTTCCATGACTATCTAAACGTCGGTGGAATGTAAAAAGGCAAAGAACTCTTTGTAAAGAAAATCCATCATTTGTGGCATCATTTTCCATGCTGTCACAGAGAAACACTGATCCTTGGCTGAGGAAAATCATAAGACTGCTGGTGTGAAACAAGCATTGCCAAATGCAATTTGATGGTTACTTTAGTGCTATGTTCACGTGTGGTGTACATAATGTAGTCATTCAGACACAGTGGGTACCAGGAAGTGAATTGCTGTGGGAAACAATAAGCAGATGTGAAGCAGTCTTGTTAGTTATTTAGAGTAATGCTGTAGTGGACTTTAATAGTGTTTTAAGTTGATTTAGGGTCAGAGTAGAAAGGTTGTGGTCGTTTGAAGTGCCCGCATTGTTCCGAATTGTGGAATGTATCCATAGTCTGGCTTTGTGTTGCGGTGTTTGAAGCATCAGCCTTGATATAGACAGTTGTGGTGTTGGGAACCGCACCATTGTGCTGCAGTTGTTTTAGAGTCCAGGCTGCCCGGGAGAAACATTCCATACCTATGTTCACCCGATTGAAAGCCACGCCCTCAAGTTTAAAGTAAGCATTCAATAATGCAGCAAGTTTACATTCTTAGTGTGTTACTCTCTAGTGTCTGGCTTGGGAGAACCAATGGATGCCAGGTATTCACTTTCTTAGGCAATCAGAATACTCCTGTTCGTGTACAGTTGCTTCATCAGAATATTGACCGAACAGTGTTTCCAATGAAGTGTTTTCTTTGAAGCCCTAAAGCTGTAGTGTCACAGTGTTAAGTGTGTCATGGTGTCAATATGGGAGTAAAATAGTTTATTGATGTTCAGTTATTTAAAATCATTACATCTCAGCAGAAAGAGATAAAAGGCAGAGCGGATAAAAGCAAAGTAAAAGCATACCATAGCAGAGCATAATAAACAAGCATTTGCAATGCAATAGGTCTCGCATTAGGAAAGTTTGAGCTATTGGTCTTGTAAATGACCATTTTTTTATTTATGTGTTGGTTTTGAAAATAGCTAAATTAATAGCTTTGTCATTTACAATGCCAATAGTTATAACTTTCGCAAATGTGACACCTATAACCTGGGGTTGCGCTGAATTATGCTGTGGTGGTGCTGAGTGGTGCTGAGTGATGTGGTGCTGAGTGGTGCTGTGGTGGTGTTGAGTGATGCTGTGGTGGTGCTGAGTGGTGCTGTGGTGGTGCTGTGGTGGTGCTGAGTGGTGCTGTGGCGGTGCTGTGGTGGTGCTGTGGTGGTGCTGTGGTGGTGCTGAGTGATGCTGTGGTGGTGCTGAGTGGTGCTGTGGTGGTGCTGAGTGGTGCTGTGGTGGTGCTGAGGTGAGCAAGCACTACATAGACCACAATTTAGTTTTTGTTAACTGTAGTAAAAAAAAACTTTCCATGGAAGTTACGGTTTCAACGTGTGTAGACTGACTACAATACCAAATAAACAAGCAGGGGGGAGGGAGTGCACAGAACAGAAGAGAAGCCCACGGAATGCCTCCGATTACAACTAATACTTTCAAATAAAATATAAACTCAAAAGTGGCGTTCAACTTCAATATTTTAAATGCTGTGCAACACAAAACCATGCAGGACCAAAATAAAACAAGAGGGAGAGGTGGGGTGCACGGAATAACTAACAAACAAAAGGAACGGCTGCCATTAATCCAACTGAGGTTTGCTGCGCAAGTTATATAAATAAACAAGGTTAATGCAGCGCCATGAATCATGGTCCGTTTCAAACTCGATTCCAACGAAACCAAGTGGCAAACTGCAACTATATATGACGTGCGGTGATTAACATGGCTGACTGCACAGATGTCTCGAAGCACACAGGCTAACAGCGCAAGCTCTCAGCATTGCTGTGGGGGGGGGGTTTGGTGGGTGGGCGGGGGAGCAGCAGCCTTTGATGTGGTGTGCGAGGCGGATGGGGTGGGAGGCGGGGGAGCAGGGGAGCGAGCGAGTGGGAGGGAACCATCTACAGAGGCATGGTATACACATCTACGGTGTGCGAGAGCTAGTGAGTGTCAGTAATGTAATCCATACATTTATGTACACACACACACTGTGTAAGGCTGCCAACACGCACCCACACGAGGGAGTTGATTTGTAGGAATATGTGTTCTTTGCGGTGCTCCTAAGTGGCAAACTGTGATCTAGCAAGCACTACATAGACCACAATTTAGTTTTTGTTAACTGTAGTAAAAAAAACTGGGCGATTACTACCCTGGGTTTTCAAAAGGGAGCTGCTGAAAGTAAATATTTCAGAACTTCGGAAAGAAATGGGGAGTTTTTGTAAAGCAGAAAACCAGTATAAACTATGTGTTTAGAGCCTGTTTAAAACAGATGCATTCACAGTCTTTTCACCCTGATTTGGAACAAGTGTGTGAGTAACAACTGGTTGGATGACGTTAGCATGCCTTATGCAGGAAGAGGCAACCTGGAGGTTTCCTTGAAGAGGGACTAGCATTAGGCTAGAGATCAAAGATAACAAGATTGAATAAATTAATAAAGTGAGTGAATGCTTGGGACTTTGAAGTGAAGCTCTCGGCAGAGCACGGCCTCGCGGCCGTGAAAGTGATAATTAGGGGGGAGGAGAAGTGAGGCTGGGGCAAATGCCTGAGGCCGAGCGCACGCTGGGGAAGCTTCAGATGCCTGTGGGAGGGAGGCTGATGGCTTTGATGTGGACGCGCGTTCCGCCCCAGAGCACCACACGAACTGTAGGAAATCCGCGATGGTTCAGACCTTGGTTTGGCCTCTATACTCTTGTCCTATTATGCCTTGCGGGATTAATAGGACGAGACCTAAAAAACACTACAATTTGTGTGTGTGTTTTTTAAGGGGATTTAGGACTGTCCATACAGTTTAAGTGCGGCTCAATGACTGCAGTCCATAAAAATCAAAAAGTGCTTTGTGCTTTCAATAACAAAAACATAACTTTTTCTCCTCAAACAGTTTTTGATTGATAGAATAGCGGTGAGCTGCATCAAAGTGCATGCTGCTTCGTAATTCCTTACTGGTGAGGTGCGACTGGAGGGGTGCGACTCGAGGAGATCCGGCACGGATGCCCAGGTTATCAGGGGCACCTTTAATTGTCTGGTGCCGTTTTCCTTACTTTGTGTGAACCAGTGCAAGTACCGGTGTTACTTGCTAATATGACATTGTGTCATGTTTGGTAGTGTATTGTTGTCCATCAGGGTGGTTGTATTGTGGTTGCCCTGTGCTCTGAGCTGCACTGCATCAAAGCCAGAAAACAGGAGCTGTAGTGTGACCGAGCCGTGTTTGTTCGAGTTGGAGAGTCAAGGTCAAAGGTCATCATCTATGACAAGTGGACACTGAGTTGGCATCCAGGACAGCGAGGAGCTCACTTGATACAGGGCTGCGTGGAGCTCATTCGTGGTGGGTATTATGAAGCGGAGTTGCCATTTTGTAGTTGATTTACTGTTTTGTTGTTAGGGTTGCTGTTTGGTATTACCTGCTAAAACTTGTGAGGAAATAGCACGGGCAGGCAGACAATAAATGGGCAAATTTCAACTGACTGGGAAGTGTGCATCTGAAATTAAATTAGCAAAACGTTTATAATCTGGCCTCAGTGCAGTTATTGGCAACCCTGCTTCATGCAATATAAACAAACCTTAGTTAAAGCCAGCGTAATATTTTCCTAATACTTTCTAAAAGTGGATTTGTAAGCAGATGTAGCAGTACTAGAGTAGTCCCTGAGCCAAGTGAGTTTGAGTTGACACACATTTAATAACAGCTAATTCTGGGGTAAACCATGGCACTGAAAGAATCTTGTGGGCTAAACAAGATTTCTTACCCACGGCAACAGCTTCAGATATCATACCCAACTATTTTTCATAATTGCCGATTCTGGTTTCTACAGAGCAGGCAAGACCTAAATTACAATCAACCATTCAGCAGCATCTCATATGTAATAAGTGCATCGTATTCTTTCCGGACCATGCCCTTTAGGTTTTGAATTGGTATTTTTTTTTTTTTTAAAGAATATGTTTTCTTCCAGAACCATTTCAAGTAATAGTGTAGTTGTAGTAGGGGCTGAACTGAACTGACTCGAACGCTCATGACCACTACACAAGCTTTTCATGATACCAGCATCCCAGAGTATATGACTATGAACCATATAGTTAACTATTTGCTGTCATTTGGTGATAAAGGTGTGCAGAACCTCAAAGATGACATTCCCCGGTCTCAGTCCTGGAAAGGAATCTCTTCTGCAAACAAGGGGTAGCACATGGTCTGAGCTTCGTGTCCTACAATTCTGGTCTTTCTCACCACCTACCATCTTTCCAGTCTGTGTTCTACTCATCTCGTCTTATTTTTTTAACACTGATTATGCATGTTTGCAATGCATTCAAATTCAAAGTCTGTCGCATAGTAATTTGGTACTGTAACTTGCTACTGTAATTTAAACCATCCTATTTTAGAGGAAGCCAACAAGGGATATATGTAGGAGGGTGAGGATGCGTTGGGTTTTTTATACCTGCCCTTAACTGCTTGTATGGTGTCAAGGGAAAGTGGCCTGTGACAAACTGCACCACAATGCATACCTGAAAGATCACTGGACTCAAGAACCACACAAGTAAAGCCTTCCAATCAGAAAGGCAGTAACAGCACAAGACTTCATCCTATAACACAGGTGAACCAATTACTAGATCTTTTGACTGGGTGTGAGTGTTTGATTGATTCAGATGCTCCGTCCATCACCACCCCCTTTTGTACCGCGAACCAATTACTAAAACAGAAAAAGACAAGTCTTTTTTCGTATTTGAATCCATTGTTCAACTACTCGCTCACGGTTAACAAGTGAAGCTTTTTTGCCGCTTGCCCAACAAATAGGATTTCCAAAGACACCTCTCCCATTTGGCACTTCATCTATGTCATCAAGTAGGGTAAGAGTTCTTCGCAGTGCTCAGTTCACAACCCACTTTATCAATAAATAACTGGAAGAAGTCCTTGACTGAGCATGTTTTGGCTGCTGTCTCCAGTACCTACACATTGTGGACATAACATTTCTGCCAATCAAATTGCTGGTGCCTTTGGTAAAGTGTGTTCAAATACCATTTACCTCTTCCCCTTACTTTTAATACTAACTAAGGCAACCAGATCAAGCTCAAATTTATGTTGGCCAAGCGGACTACTGCTTTTGAACCACTGTTCCGATATAACAAGGTAAACCTAGAAGATCTAATTCATCTAATGTAAACACTGATGCACTAGTTGAGTTAAGTAGAATATGGCAAATGGGACTATTTGGTTTTAGACCTAGTTCTGAAAGCTCGACATAAGGTAAATTCATCAATACTCTGAGCAGACGTTTCATCCGAGGTTAAGGATATCACTTCCAAATAAAAGACAATGCAATGTGTCATTGTCTACTTGTAAAACGCATCCATCCTTTTGTAAAGCACTGATATCCTTTGGGATCTTGTTCGCGCTATATAAAACTTTATAAATAAATACATTTGAGCCAACTACAATAGCTGGAAACGTATTGTCATACCTTTTTAGCTGATTACAGTTTATCCACTTACAAAGCTCTGCAAGAAGAGTTAGCAACAAAGAGATACCAAACCATGCATCAACAACATTGCCAGGAAACCCATGAACAAAGCAGATGTCGGAAGAACTATGACATCTACACAAATGTAGCAGAGGTGCTCCCGCTTTTCTGTTGCTTTCCAAAGTCTGTTATTTGTACTGCTCGCCTATCAGTTGGAATTGTATTGTATTTGTTTATCCTAGGGGGCTGCTTTTAAGTGCTATTCCTGAAACGGATACTTGCAAATTATTGAGATAGAACTCCAAATAGAAGAGTTTCAGATTTTGACGTTGTTGACTCTGCCCAAGAAGGCTGTTGTAGCAAGTATAACACTGCACAACGTGAGTAGGAAACAGTGAACAGAAAATGTGGCAGTTAATACCAGTTTTTGCTGCATGAGTCCATCCAATTAGAAATACAATGATGTACTTTCTACTAAAAACACCGAACACCACAAAGAACTGTTCTGTCCTCGGTTGCATAGAAGTTAGCATAAGAGTACATGTCCAACATTTACACTTGATATTTATGTATAGCTCAAAGGCTTTGGAAAACAAAACTGCACAGAAATTGTCAGATATATCATTGAAAAACCTTTAAAGAACCCTACAAGGCTCTAAAACATTATCCAGATGAAAGCTATAAAAGATTTGCTAATTAACAGAGCATGAAGAATAAGTTACTTACCTTTTGTAAAGCTCCTTCTGGTCGATCCTCTATCTAACCATAGATTCCTCACCTTGGAATGTTTCCAAGCAATCAACTTGATCTGAAAAACATTTCCCTAGCAGTACTCTTGTACTGTTAGGTGGTGTCATGTAGCTCCACATTAAATCCACACTGCAATGGAGTGGAGCTGTATATAAGCTGCCACCCTTGCGTGCTGACGTGAGTTTATCTTTTACCCTTTCTTTGCCCTCAAATGTGGAGCGTGAAGAATCATTGGTAACAATATGCTGAGTACTAACTTGGGTCTTTTTCAGATGTTAAAAGTAGGCCACTCCACAGAAGGGGGAAGGCCTTGAGGAATTTGCAGATGGATCAAGAATCCACAACAACAATGATCCCAAAGGTAAGTAACTTGTTCTTCTGATGAATACTTCTAACCACAGATTACTCACATTAGAATAGATATCAAAGCTGTGCCTCCCCAGATGGAGGGTGGACTCAGACCAAAAAGTCTTTCAGGACAAAGTGGGTGAAAGGTCCTTTTTGCCAGATCTAGTTGTCAAGGCAGTAGTGTTTCAAAAACGTACACAATGACGTTGAGATTGCAACCTGGTAAATGTTAAGAATAGGCATTCTGCATGCCAGTGCAGTGGTGGCAGACGTAGACCTAGTGGAATGGGTTCTCAGACATTCTAAGGTTTCTTCAAGGCCAGAGAGTAGCAGATCTTAAGGCTGAGGACTATCAACCTTGACAGGGTACTCTTCTGCAAAGTCTTCCCTTTCTTTATTCCAGAGAACCACACAAAATTAGATTGTTCACTCTATGGTCCTTGGTGTGGTGAATGTAGAAGCCTAAAGCCCTTTTAGAGTCCAACTGAAGGAGCACCTCCTCCTCTTTTGAGAGGTGCAGGGGAGCAAGAAAACCAGAAAATTGAGAGAGTCACACTTTTCAGTAAGAAGGTTGCCTTAGTTCTCAGCATCAACTTGTCTGGGGAGAAAGGTGGTGTAGATTAGTTGCACTGAAAATGCCTGAAGTTCACTCATGTAAGAAACTGCCGTAAACGCAATGAAGAAGACAATCTTAAAGTTCACGAGACACAGAAAACAACTATGTGTCAGCTCAAAGGGCATACACATAAGAAATGCCAAGACCAAGTTTAGGTGCCATCACAAATGGTTTGGAAGAGAATGTGTATAAACCCTTTCATAAATCTCCTCACAACAGTCAGTAGTCTTACAAGGCCTTGCTAGGCCTTAGGCAAAACAAACACGAGGATATCGGACAGCTGTGCTTATGTGTAATGGTTTGTAAACGCCATATCAGACTCAAAATTTGACTCAGCGTCTGCTATAAATGAATTTTGTGGGAGGGTGCCTGGTGGCAAGAATTAAATCCACCATTTCAGGTGACAAACCAAATGCAGTCAATTAATCCACTCAATCTCCAGGGATATAGTTGTAGACTGCGTAGTGTTGGTGGAGAATGTGCCATGATGATGATACAAGAGGTGCTTGCAAAATGTCAGCCTCATCAGAGGACAGATGTTCATGCCTTGAATGTTTGGGTACCTCATTTTCCTGGTCCAATTCAGAGGCACTGGGATGCCTTGGGCCGAGCCATTCCGGATTCTTTCCAGAACTCAGGGCATGAAAGGCAGGGGGGGGGGGCAGACATACAGGAGTCCTGTGTTTCATTCTAGATGGAATGCATCACCTAACAAGTGCTCATGCGGAAACTCCTACACTTAAAACGGTCAACACTCCTTGTTCGACAGATCTAGCCAGGACTCTTTGCATTGTTGGAAAACTTGTTGCAGCACCTCAGGATATGCCTCTCGTGACGCCACCAGCTAAGTTTGTGAGCTTTGGCATTCCGGAACCCTCCTAGGTGGTTTGCCATCTGGAAATTGCCCAGGTCGGCTAACAACCTCTAAAGATGTAGAGCTTCCTGACTCAGGACCCCCATTCTGCATATCTTACTGCAGTACCACATGGTAGTGATGCTGTCCGTGACAAAGGGCATCAATGTTTTCATAGTCGACATCAGGAAAGTCTTCAAAGCCAGGTGAATGGCCCGCAAATCCAGCAGATTCATATTAAACAGTCTGTCTGTGGGAGTCCAGAGTCCCTGGATCTGGACCAACCTCAAATGATAGCTCTGCCCAGCAGTGATACATCTGTCAGCACAATCAGCTATGGGTGGGAAAGGGAGAGGGGCCTGTAGCTGGGTCAACTGCGTTCGAGCAGTCACCACTAAAAATCTCAAGACTTTCCCCCAAGAATTGAATGGCACTAGTCAGAAAGCCTTTGTGCTGGACCCACTGGAACTTTAAAGTTCATAGCAGAGCATGCACCTGCCACCTGGCGTAGCTGAAGAGGAGGATGCAAGAGGCTGAGAGGCCAAAAAGCCTCAGAGATTCTCTTACAATGGTCAAGGAACGAGCCAGAAACACCAGGATCATAGCCTGAATATTATGGGTTAATTGCAGCTCAGGGAAAGCCACTCCACAATGCCCAGTATTGCTACAGTGAAAGGAAAACTCAGTGAAGGAGTCAGGAAGGATTTCAGCTTGTTGACAGAGAAGCTCAAAGATGCCAAGAGATCCGCCGTCGTCTGGAGGTGGTCCAAGACTGACTGGCACGCTGGACTTCAACAGTTGGTCTTCTAGGAAACAGAACACTGGAATCCTTGAAGATTTGCTTCGACTACTAACATCCATTTTGTGAACACTCAAGAGGTGTTGGTGAGGCTAAAGGGGAGATAAGCAAACTACAAATGCTTCTGGTCCACACTGTACTGCACATACTCTTCTGTGGGACTGCGGTACGTATATATGAAAATATGCGTCCTGCAGGTCCAAGGACACAATTCAGAGCAGATAGGATTTTCCCTTCCACAGGAAGGTATTCAGAGGCCAAAGGTCCAGAATAGGCCTGACGTCACCTTCCTTCTGCAGAATGAGGAAATATTGAGAGATAAACCTCCAACTCTTCTCAACGCAGGCAACGTCTTGATGGCACCCTTGGGGAGTAACAGCCACATCTCTGGTAGCAGAACGGATATGGGCTTGTCTAAAATTCATTCTAGTGTTGGAGGAATTGTGTGTGGGCCAGAGAAAAAATTTAGGGCACAGCCATTTAGAACGATCTGCAAGACACTTTTGTCAGACATGATGGCTTGCCAACCTGGGAGGAAATGTTTAATCCTGTGCCCCATTGTTGGGTATGAGCCAAAAGGGGCAAACTAAAGTAGTTTGGTAGTCACTGCAGGAGAAGGATGGGGGATTGGAGGACTTAGGGCCCTGCTGGCTCGCATGCTGCCTGCCAGACTTGCGTCCCTGTCCTCGAAAGGACTGAGGTGTCTCTAGCTGTACACCAGCCCTCTGGAATAGCCTCCAAATTTTCAGAACTGATGTGAAAATGTTTGGTAGGAGACAACAGCGCTAAGGAAAACAGTGTACCAACGCAGAGTCCTCCTCACTAGAAAAGTGGGAACCATCAAAAGGAATATCCACAAGGCAGGCTTGTACATCGCCGGAGAATCCTGTAGATTGCATACACAGGTGCTGTTGAAGGGCAACACTGGTACAGACTACCCTTCCCAGGCAATCCGTAGTCTCCAGATCTGCACAGATAAAGTATTTAGCCACGTCAAGTCCATCTTGACAAGTCTGGGCCAAAGAGGCCCCAAGATCTTCCAAGACGGCCAGTAAAATTCGCTGGCCATGTCACAAAGGGCATGTTTTTAATAGCCCAGCATGCAAACAGAAATTACAGTCTGCAGTGCTAGGCTGGAAGTAGACGGCATATACTTACCAAAAGAGTCAATCCTCTTGGATTCCTTAGCTGAAGGAGTGACTGGAAAGGAGTTTGGGTTCACCTTACTGGTAAGGGCCTATACAATGAAGCTTTCTGGGTTGAGGTGTTTGGGGAGAAAATCTGGATCACCACGAACCAGTCTGTGATGTCTGGCCACCTACCTATTCACAGGTGCTGAAAAACACAGCTTCGACCAAGTAGCAATCAGAGTATCAATGAGGGCATCATAAAAAGTAAGTAAGGGTTCAGATGTCACTGGCCCAGGCTGCAAAATGTCTGTTATGACAATTGTTTTGGTCTAAATGGACAATAGCTGCACTTCTAGTGCTTTCTGCCAGATCACCACTGCAAATGAGGCGCACTCTTGCGTTGGTGGTCCAAGAGGCGAGTAAAGCTCTGTCCCAAGCGTGGTGTCAAAACCACAAGCATTCTGTAAATTTATGTATAAGGTATCATAACCATAATAAGAGGGCAGCAAGCCTTCCCCATCATACTTATCACGGTCATCATCTTGGGGTGTCCTTCGCTTAGGCATAAGATCAGAGCCAGAATCATAAAGATAATGGATTCTCTCCTGGGAGGTCCGGAATGGCAGAGGCACTGCTTTCAAGTCAAGGTGGGGAATGACTGGTTTTGCAATTTCACAGCGCGGCACCGGTCGGCCTCGAGCTGAAGTTGGTTTGGGGCCAACATTGGTTTCTGCACCGGGGTAGCATGGATCAGTGTGACCCTGGGTCAGAGTACAAGTCGTTACCACTGTCAATATGGACAATACGGGCACTGTGGGTGGGCCCCCTGGCGGTAACCCAACTGGAGGATACAGAGTTTTCATGGGACCCAGAAGCACACTAGAGGGAGCAGTGACTGACTGAAGGACTTCAAGCATGAAGTTGAATGAACGGTCACTGGTGCTGCCTAGGCACGGAACAGAGTCTGAGCCGGCAACTTGGTGCATATGAGTGACTCGCTTGAAAGCCACAACGTCCTGTGTTTGGTGACATACAGCTGTGCCTCCAGGTCTCCAACCGCCTTCAGGTAAATGACCTGCACATTTTGCATGATTTAGAGTCATGTCTAGAGCCCAGATCCCAAACAGACATGCTGTGTAGGTCTGTGACCAACATCTGCTTCATGCAATCATGGCATGGTTTGAAACCTGTTTTAATGGTGAGGACATAGTTCCTTACCACACTGGCACACTGTTAAAACTGTAAGACGTCAGAAAAATGACAATAGTACAGGATCTGTGCTCCGGATTGGCATCGGAAAGGGTGGAAAGAAAGGAACTGAAGTCATCGTATAGGGGGGGTGCTTTTATGCTGTTCTGCTCCGTCACATGCAGGGCAGTGTGGAGTCAGCGTGGTGATTCATGACGCCACCTAGTGTTGCGTAGGAGCACTGCTAGGGAAAGACTTTCTGTATCCAGTCTGGCACCTGGGGAGTATTCTAAGGAATCGGTGCTTTAAAATTTCCATCAGAAGTCCTAACTTTCGGGGGTGTGGCTTGGACGCTGGTGAAATGGCGGCGTAGTTTTTGACCTCCTCCAAGCGGCTACAATCTCGCGCTGCTAAGAGCTGCTTTTACGGTCCCTTTCCAAATCCAATCGGATAATCCAATGTCGGAACTTCATCCGGGCTGATCCTGAGAATTTGGGCATAATCCGAACACGGAGAACGAAGAAAACCACCCTTTGTCCCTGACCGCTGGTTCCCCCGGACTCGACCGGTGCCTTAACCCGGCTGAGCCCACGAGACCTCTCGGAGCGCCACAGAGACCCTGCATGCTTCGCTGCTGTGAGACGTCGGATTCACACGGCCATGTCTCCACTTCGATTCCGCCCAGCAAAGAACTCGTGAGTACAGGGTGTCTCAGAAATAACTGAGGAAAGTACTTTATTTATGAGTAAAAACGGCGCAAAGACACTGCTCAAAATGGCGGCTTGCCGATGCTCCTAACTGTGCATACGAACACCCAACGGGGGAATACCAGACAAATGCATGCTATCTAACATTTTTACGCCACTGAGTTGCTGGGCCCTATTTGCATACAGCTAGTGAGAACTGAGATATTATTGTTTGCCCTTGTGTCAAGGTGAATGCCAACAGCGAGCAATTGTTAATAGTTAATCACGCTCTGCAACACGTGAAGTAGAGACTTACAGTGGCATCTTTATGTGTCTCTCTGTGGGAGGCTGTGTTTTGATCATGACGGGGAGGCATGTAACCGGCATGTAACCGTCCACGCAAGAGAACCCACTAATATATGTTGACCAATGCTGGTGTGATATAATCCTGTCACTACGTTATACGCCTGGAATCACTGGGAAATTCGCCATACGTGGAGTCTGCTGTGTGTTAAAAGAGTGCTGCTGGAGTGCCCTCAGACCAATCCAACTTCTATACCGCCATAAAGCAATTGCCGCCACCCGGTCCCGCAATGGGTGACAAAGACAATGGGAAGACACCTAAACGCCTGAAATCTGACCCACCCACTCCAGTCAAAGGGAGGAAAGACATGACGGAGGCCATGGAGACCATCTTAAGTAGGCTGGAAGAAGTTAGGGACTTAGCCAAATCAACCAAAGAGGAGGTTGTTGCTGTTCGCCAAGACATCAAAGATATCAACTCGAGGTTGATGGAATCAGAGAGCAGAATAGGCAAGCTTGAAGATTTTGAGAACAAAGCCTGCGGTGCCATCAAGAAACTCACAATGTGCTCAGAACACCTGGTGAGGAAAGTTGCGGAGTTAGAAGACAGAAATAGGAGGGGGAATCTGAGAATTTTTGGTATGCCAGAAAAAGCGGAGGAATCCCTAGAATCGTGTATAACCTTCCTGGAAAAATGGTTCACGCAGGCCACGAATTTGACTTTCGCACAACCACTGGAGTTTGACAGAGCCCATAGAGTTCCGGGGCGAATCACCAAAGATCAGAAGGGTCCGAGAGCGATTGTGTGCAAGCCGCTGAGGTATCAACACACAGAGCAGATTCTCACATTCATGCGTAAAAATAACCATATTCTATGGAAAGGCCACAAGATCTTCATTTCACAGGACTTCAGCAAGGAAACCATGGAAACAAGGAAAGCCTTCCTTGCACTGAGACCACAATTGAAATCTATGGGGTACATGTATGGTTTTATTGGCCCGACGAGATTCAAGGTAACCCTACAAGGTGTGACCCAGGTGTTCTCTGCACCGCAAAAACTACGACACCTGCTATTTAACCAAGGGGATGGCAACATGGAGGTTTCCCCTGCATCTCAGATGAACGCCTCTACATCTGGCCTAGGATGAGCTCTTACTTTTCTTTCATAATTATCCAATGCTCTCTGTCGCCGCACAACCTGCCTGATTGAGCTTACACACCCTAGCTCAAGACCGTTGACTACTGCTACTTTCCTATGGGTTTGTGCTGCCTAATGGACTCCACGTGCTGGATACTCTGCACTGGATTGATTACCCAAGTTGTACAACCCTATCCGATCACTTATGCTACAGGTTTGCCCCGGGCAGTTTAGTCTGCCTGGACCTTCTTACATTTCCCAATGTTAAGATTGCTATGCTAGTGTTCTTGCGCTTAGTTATCAACGCAACATGTTTTTCCAGTGCTACTTGTCGCGATAAGTAATGTTGATTCTATTTACACAGGTAATCTCAGACCTAAATTTATTGTTTGTTCTACAGCTCTTGTGATCGTTATGATTGCTAGGTTTGGCAAGCCGATGAACGCATTTACACCCTGTTTGAGAAGGCCTATGTTTATCGTTACCTTGGTCAGAACTAGTTATAGTGCTCAGTGGTGAGATTTCGTACTAATAGTTTTACGCCAGTTTATTTGCAGGTGTTTGCAGATTTTCACGGACTGTGTACTGTCCGTGCACTGTTCATGTTTAGCGGACCGTTATTGAGCGACCATGCTATACACAGTACTCCAATCCGATGTATAATCCATGTTGGTTTGGCAGGTATGAGACTCTTGCTATGTCTACCTACCTACTCACTCCTATGTTTGTTAGACCACTAATCTACAAGTTGGCTTGGCAGGTATGAGATTCTCGCTATGTCTACCTGCCCACCTACTCTAGTGTTTGTCGGACCTCTAATCTGCAATAGGTTTCGCAGCTCTTATGAATAACATGTTTGAATAAGCTGCTTGGAGGCGGCCTCGCGGTCGTTCCCGAGTCGCCATGTTCTTTTTCTACTATTGGGGTGGGAGGGGAGGGAGGGGAGGGATGGGGGATTGGGTGGTGGGTGGTGGGAGGAAGGGAGGAGTGGGGGGAGGAGTTGTATTTACACTGATTGTATTATTTGTATTGTTTTGTTTTGTCTTTGCTGAGCCTTCTAATTTGCGCCCTATTCTGCAATCTTATGTACCTCTTGCAACCATTTTGACTGTTTTTTACAACATGTTTATCTTCTGCGTAGTGCTATGCATAGGCCTACATGCAACCTTTCATGACAATACAGCTCATAGCAGTAAGCTTGATTATCACACATGGAAACAACAATGACTAACGTTATAGATACTCCTATAGGGACGACGACCATAAATAACCTTAAAGTGCTTTCATTGAATGTAAAGGGCCTGAACCAGCCGATTAAACGGCAAAATGTACTCGACTATCTCCGAAGACAGCATGGTGACATTGCCCTATTGCAGGAAACAAGACTAGAAGAAAAACACCTTCATACCCTACGTAATAAATTCTTTACTGAAGTTGTAGGCTCTAGCGCTGTGTCTAAGAAAAATGGAGTAGTAATTCTGCTAGCCAAGAAGTCGAATGTGGAGGTGATTTCCTCCTCTATAGACAACAAGGGGAGATGGGCCTCTGTGAAACTAGTTAAGGACGACACTGAGTTCTACGTTACAACGATATATGCCCCTAATATACACGAACCTTCCTTTTAGGCAGGGCTCACAAAACAGCTAGACACTATCTCAGACTCCTCGGTCCATATTCTAGCAGGGGATTTCAACCTACCCTTTGATCCAGCCTTGGATAGGGACTCTAAATGCACCTTCAGACCTGGCAAAGCGCATAAGGAATTCACTAGACTATGCAAAAAATTCCACATGATAAGACACATGGCGTATTCAACACCCCGATGGTAGGGACTACTCCTTCTACTCCCCACCCCAAGACTCGTTCTCAAGAATTGATTACATTTTCTTAACCCGAAATGCAGTACCCAGAATAAATGAAACCGATATTGCACCGCGGCTTGTTTCTGACCACTCCTGCATTTCACTCACTCTGTCAAATGTCAAACCAACAACTCGCCAATCAATGTGGCGCCTCAATGATGCCATTTTGAATGACGAGAAACACAGAGAAACTATAGAAGGCGCCCTAAAAGACTACTTAATAATTAATAAAAAAGGTGACACCTCTGACTTAACTAGATGGGAAGCACTGAAAGCCGCAATAAGAGGGCTGATCATAAAGATATCATCAGCAATGAACAATGATCATAATGCCACCCTCTTAACCCTGGAAAAAGATATATCTGTGCTACAACGCGAATACCTGCACAACAGAAACCCAAAATTACTATCTGAATTATCCAATCGAAAATATACCTATAACAAACTAGTGAGTGAAAGAGCGGGAGTCTGGCTAGACAAGAGGAAACGCTTTAAAATTTGTGACTCTAATAAGGCGGGGAAGGGTTTAGCAGCCTACCTTAAATTTAAAATTCAAAAGAACGCGATAGACTCACTAATGGATGACCAAGGCAATCCCACTTCGGACCCCAATAAAATTGCAAATTTATTCAAAGACTTCTACGAGAAGCTGTATGCTAAAAACAAAAAGGTAAATAAGGAAAAGGTGGTGGACTTCCTCGCCAAGTGCACACTTCCAAAACTTACCCCATCAGAACAAGAGTCCATAAACGAACCGATATCTGAAGCTGAGGTTACAAATGAGATCAAGTCCCTTAAGAGTGGAAAGGCTCCTGACCCCGATGGGTTCACGGCAAAATGTTATAAATCCTTCTCGCACACGCTTACAGAACCACTTCTGAACGCACTTAGTGAGATTAGTGATACGGGCGAGGTAAAGGGAACGATGGCTGAAGCGGTGATAGCCGTGATACCTAAAGAAGGGAAGGATTCTAAATTGGCAAAGAACTACAGACCCATTTCACTGATAAACCTAGACTGTAAGCTATATGCATCAATCCTTGCAAAACGCATTCAAAGAGTCCTGCCCTCCCTAATCCATCCCTCACAAGCGGGTTTTTTTAAAAATAGATTGTCTAGTGACAACACCAGAATCCTAAGCCATGTCATAGAAAAGGCTAAGCTCCTCCCCACGCCACAGTGGCGATAACACTCGACGCAGAGAAAGCCTTTGACAAGGTGGACTGGTCATACCTGGAAGCGGTATTACAGAAATTCGATCTGGGCCCACTTTTTACTAAAATGATAATGTCATTATATACCTGTCCCACCGCTAGAGTGAGGGCTGGTGGAGCCTTCTCGTCACCTTTCAAACTAGAACAAGGAACCAAACAAGGCTGCCCCCTGTCCCCATCCCTATTCCTCCTGGCAATCGAACCCTTTCTGTACCGTATCCGAGAAAATCATAACATACAGGGAACCCATTCAATGAATGTGTTATAAAACTCACGGCATACGCCGATGATGTTTTAGTACCTAGTGAACAGGCTGACAAAGCTGTACCCGCGTTACTTTCCACGATTGAAGAGTTCTCCGGTGTATCAGGGTACTCCCTGAAAAAGGACAAAACTGAGGTAAAATTACTAAATAATTTGGGTGATAGTACCATCTTCGGTGACTCTGGGCTCCCTTGGCAGCCTAAGACCTTCAAATACCTTGGCCTGGAATTCGAGAAGGACCTGATTATGACGCTGAAAATCAATGAGTTGCTAGAAGAGGGCAACCCAATATTCCCCAAGGAACTGGGTAATTAATATACATAGAAAAATTGTGCCTTGAGGTATTATTCTGTCTTATTCAATCTTTTAACATGTCATATCTATGTACCATGACTTCAAAAAAACATCAGAAAACGTGGAATTTCAATTCAGAGGTTTTATATCATATCTGAAAACCAATATATTCATTTAGGTATTTCACAAGTAAGGCAACAAAAACACTACTACATTCAGTGAATTTCCGTAGTGTGTTACACCGTTGGTATAATATGTACAAACAATATATACATAGAATGCCACTGAAAGTACAGTTAGCTCAGTCCATCATTTTATATACAATCCTGTTGTTGGTGATTCTTAACCCAAAACGGTGCCTGGGCGTCGACGTTTCGGTCTTTACTGTATAAATCACACCAAGACCATCATCAGGACTACTGTTGCACAAAACATCTACAAAAAATATATACAATATATACAATCAGTCTCATTATATCCACATTCCAATGTCCAATATATTTAATCGTCTGCTGACATTAAACCATCACCTCACCCGGTGTGACAAACCACTACCTGGTTTAATACTCACTGAAAAACGTCTATCCTCTCAAGAATATTCTTTCTGAGGTACTTATGTTCCACTGTGGTTAGCCTCTGTTGTAAATTAATCCAACTTTTGCCCTAAAACCAGGGCAACAAGGACATGAGAAAACCAATCACATGAAAAAACCAAATCAATAAGGCCATATGCCACATCCATTCCACTTATATGTCATCCACCTCGACTCTTGGCTTACCTTGATTAAATCTAAGAGCATGCATGTAACCACGAGTCCTAAACTCGACTCCGTGTGCAAGGTTATTACCTAAAAGACATAAGTAAGGAGGGCGACCATCACACTTCTGTCTCTATTACTTTTGGGCATCTTCAGTTCGCTAAAAGGCAGCTAGAACATAGCGTTAATACTCACTCATTTACACCGCCACGGACGGGACCCATCCTCGTCACTTTCACTTCGCGTCTGTTTCCAAAACTCGCAAACCCGGGAGACAAACTCTCCGTGAAGTGCACGCATGCGCATAGGCTCACAAAATGCTCGTAATTGTGGTGGCCATCTTGGAAGAGGCATTTATGACCTACTATATCCTATGTTTTTACATATATGTAGTGTACCATCACCATACCAAAACTAAAACAGCAATTCTTAAAAACATATAAGGAGTTCTCTCAGTTATATTACATCAACATACCGATCAACAGCTAATGAGCAAGCGTTCCTCACCTAAACGGACCACTGTTGCGCATTCTTGTACTAAACAATGAAATATGTTACATCACGTACTTAAGCTCTACAACTGAAACTCAGATAGTTGCAAGGTTGTGCCATTCCACAAACTGATTCAATCCATATTCCACTGTTCTACTCATCCATATCCATTTGTTCTCTTTTAATGTCAACAGACGATCCACATTGGTCCTTCTTTTTGATCCTTTAACCACTTCCAGTACAAACCACTTCATGTCTTTGGGACCATGCGATTTTTCAATGTAATGTTCTACTAATGGTGCCGTTAACACCTTACACCTAATTCTAGATTGGTGTTGTGATATTCTCTTCCTGATCTCCTGTGTGGTCTTACCAATATACATCAGGCTACACGGACATTCTATACAGTAAATGACATTCCTTGTCATACAATTTGAATGATGTTGTAGCATTACTTGTTTGCCATTTAAAGTACAGTATTTTATCCTGGCCGTGGTATCACAGACAGCACATTGTCCACACGGGTAATGTCCCACAATGGGGGCCAAACCCCATTGGTTCTGGATAGTGTTCGCACATGGTTCCCTGTATGTTTTAACCAAGTGATCCCGCAAATTCCTGCCTCTCTTAAAAGCAAAGCGGGGAAAACTCAATTGTGGTTCCACTTTCTGTATTAGATGCCAGTTTTTGGATATGATTCTTTTAATCTGGCTAGACTCTGTCCCAAAGGTAGTAACACAGGCTATTGTGTTATCAGCCTTCTCTTTAGTTTTATTTTCAGTCAATAATGCTCCACGGTCATAGTACCAAGCCCGCTTAAGGGCCCGTTTCACCATTCTGTGTGGATATTCTCTGGCACTTAATTTCAATTGGAGGATTTTAGCCTCCCTGAAATAATCCTCTTTGCGTGTGCAGTTACGTTTGATTCTTAAAAATTGGCCAAAGGGGAGATTATCCCTTAAATTCCTGGGGTGATGACTAGAGTATTTTAAAAGAGTGTTGCGAGATGTAGGCTTTGTGTACAAATTGACCACTAGACTACCATTGTCATTGATTAATTGTAAATCAAGAAAATTTATCCGTTCATTGCTATACTCAATAGTAAATTGTAAGTTGCTATTTTGTTCATTGAGCCAAGCATGGAATGATAATAGGTGATCCTCTGAGCCTTCCCAAATCAAACACACATCGTCGATATACCTCAGATATCGTTTGATATAGGTTGCGAAGGGATTATTATTGTGGATAATTTTATCCTCAAAATCTGCCACATATAGGTTCGCTATGTCCGGAGCAAAAATAGCCCCCATCGCCACTCCTTTCCGTTGGCCAAAGAAGTCATCCTTAAATAAGAAATAATTGCGCTCCAAGGCTATTTTGGCACATTTAATGACAAATTCTACCGGTACCTGCGTGGGACGTGTCTGGGTTTCTAACACTTTCTCAAGGACTTTTAGAGCCTCATTCTGGGGGATATTAGAGTATAGACTCTCAATGTCCATGGTAACTAGGATATTCTTGTCCGGGTCAAATGGCATACCTTCTAGGGCATTAATTACACTGATACTGTCTTTAGTGTAAGATTTGGTCAGTGGCACAAAGGGCTTTATAAAATGTTCTACATACTCCGCCAAGGGTTGCAAAATTGACCCACACCCTGCCACAATGGGTCTTCCTGGAGGGTGTGTAGAGTTCTTATGTATTTTAGGGAGTATGTAGAACGCCGGAATAGTAAACTCATTTTTGTTTAGGTATTCAAATTCTTTCTGGCTTAGCCACATTCCTTCCAAACCCTCTTTGCTAGTAGCAAGTATTTCCTTCCTTATCATTTCTGTGGGGTCTCCTCTCAGTCTGGTGTAATGTAAGTCATTGTTTAATTGGCGTAAAGCCTCCCTCTCATAATCAGCCTTATCTTGTACGATTATACTACCCCCTTTGTCAGCGGGTTTAATATAGATGTCCTCCCGTTTAGACAATGCCTGTAGCGTCTCATGTTGTTCTCTACTAAAGTTATATTTAACAAACCTTCTCTTATTGTTAAAGAGTTGGTCCAGCTCAACCAGAACTGTGTTTTCAAACGTTAGTAACTCTTTAGGCATAAGGTTGTTCGAGGGGTAAAACGTTGATGGACACCGTAGACCCGTTACATTCGTGGAATCATTAATGGTCATAGATTTGCTGAAAAAATGTTTCAAGCGCAATGTACGGAAAAACCTGTGTATTTCCATCTGTGTTGTAAAATGGTCATTCCTATTGGTGGGCACGTATGACAACCCATGGCTCAAAAGATCTAATTCTTGTCTCGTAAGTTCATGACTAGAGAGATTAAAGATGGGTACCACCTCCAGCAAAGGGTTCCCAACCTCATCTGTTATTGTATCCATCTCTCTCACCACTCGTAATAATTGTTCCGGGTTTGTCGGAACCCCGGGGTGTATTGATTCCTGTACTGGCCCCTGCGTCCTCCCCGTGCTCGTCCTCGTGGTGGTGTCTGGCCCCTCCCTAAAAAACGGCCTCTACCTTGTCCTCTATTGTAGCCTTGATTGGAGCCCCCTGCTCGGCTAGTGCTGTCGTCTGAATTAGATGAAGCTGTATCAGAAAATGTTATTTGTTTAGGAGCCCAATGAGTCTGACCCTGTTGAAAAAACTCTTTCTTGAGGTAGGGATAGGTACGCTCTTTTGAATAGTACTTTAGATCTTTTTGTAATTTCTCTGTTTTTCTAAGAATGTTATTTTTTAGGAAATCAGCTATCTGTAACTCTAATTTCTTTAGGAACTCCTCAGCATCAGTAACGGTTTGATCTTCCCTAACCTGTTTTTCCAAATCTGTTATTTCTTGTTTAAGTTTTTCAATGTGCTTTTGTGCAGTTTCAATTCCCAGCACCATCCAACTGCGCGAGCACTTATTGGATACAAAACTAAAACCCACTTTAAAGTCCTCGTCTTCCGTAAATATTGCCGGAATATTCCGTACTTGTAACCCCACCGGAATGATGTTATTGTTCAAGCAGTCTGTGAGGAATTTAGCGTGTAACTCTGTTCTAATTAGTTTCTTCCGCAGTCTTTCTAGATTGTTACGAATTGTAGTCTGTTGTATGCTATGTGTGCTTGCGGTATTCTGAGGTCCCAGTAGGGATGGTCCGCTTGCTACCTTAGCAATGTATTCATCGCTATAAGTGAGAGTCTCCTGTTCTGACATTTACAATTTTAAATATTCAAGTGTCATATACAAAACCCAGTGAAATACAATAATACTTTTTGCAGTAAAAAAATACTTACAAAAAATTTTTTACAAAAAGTTTTTACATACACATAATTAAAGAAACAAATGCAAGCAGAAAAACCAAACTATTTGATACAACCACTTTCAAAGAAGGGCCCTTGCAGAACTTGTCTGCGCCAATATAGTTGCTAGAAGAGGGCAACCCAATATTCCCCAAGGAACTAGGTAATTAATATACATAGAAAAATTGTGCCTTGAGGTATTATTCTGTCTTATTCAATCTTTTAACATGTCATATCTATGTACCATGACTTCAAAAAAACATCAGAAAACGTGGAATTTCAATTCAGAGGTTTTATATCATATCTGAAAACCAATATATTCATTTAGGTATTTCACAAGTAAGGCAACAAAAACACTACTACATTCAGTGAATTTCCGTAGTGTGTTACACCGTTGGTATAATATGTACAAACAATATATACATAGAATGCCACTGAAAGTACAGTTAGCTCAGTCCATCATTTTATATACAATCCTGTTGTTGGTGATTCTTAACCCAAAACGGTGCCTGGGCGTCGACGTTTCGGTCTTTACTGTATAAATCACACCAAGACCATCATCAGGACTACTGTTGCACAAAACATCTACAAAAAATATATACAATATATACAATCAGTCTCATTATATCCACATTCCAATGTCCAATATATTTAATCGTCTGCTGACATTAAACCATCACCTCACCCGGTGTGACAAACCACTACCTGGTTTAATACTCACTGAAAAACGTCTATCCTCTCAAGAATATTCTTTCTGAGGTACTTATGTTCCACTGTGGTTAGCCTCTGTTGTAAATTAATCCAGCTTTTGCCCTAAAACCAGGGCAACAAGGACATGAGAAAACCAATCACATGAAAAAACCAAATCAATAAGGCCATATGCCACATCCATTCCACTTATATGTCATCCACCTCGACTCTTGGCTTACCTTGATTAAATCTAAGAGCATGCATGTAACCACGAGTCCTAAACTCGACTCCGTGTGCAAGGTTATTACCTAAAAGACATAAGTAAGGAGGGCGACCATCACACTTCTGTCTCTATTACTTTTGGGCATCTTCAGTTCGCTAAAAGGCAGCTAGAACATAGCGTTAATACTCACTCATTTACACCGCCACGGACGGGACCCATCCTCGTCACTTTCACTTCGCGTCTGTTTCCAAAACTCGCAAACCCGGGAGACAAACTCTCCGTGAAGTGCACGCATGCGCATAGGCTCACAAAATGCTCGTAATTGTGGTGGCCATCTTGGAAGAGGCATTTATGACCTACTATATCCTATGTTTTTACATATATGTAGTGTACCATCACCATACCAAAACTAAAACAGCAATTCTTAAAAACATATAAGGAGTTCTCTCAGTTATATTACATCAACATACCGATCAACAGCTAATGAGCAAGCGTTCCTCACCTAAACGGACCACTGTTGCGCATTCTTGTACTAAACAATGAAATATGTTACATCACGTACTTAAGCTCTACAACTGAAACTCAGATAGTTGCAAGGTTGTGCCATTCCACAAACTGATTCAATCCATATTCCACTGTTCTACTCATCCATATCCATTTGTTCTCTTTTAATGTCAACAGACGATCCACATTGGTCCTTCTTTTTGATCCTTTAACCACTTCCAGTACAAACCACTTCATGTCTTTGGGACCATGCGATTTTTCAATGTAATGTTCTACTAATGGTGCCGTTAACACCTTACACCTAATTCTAGATTGGTGTTGTGATATTCTCTTCCTGATCTCCTGTGTGGTCTTACCAATATACATCAGGCTACACGGACATTCTATACAGTAAATGACATTCCTTGTCATACAATTTGAATGATGTTGTAGCATTACTTGTTTGCCATTTAAAGTACAGTATTTTATCCTGGCCGTGGTATCACAGACAGCACATTGTCCACACGGGTAATGTCCCACAATGGGGGCCAAACCCCATTGGTTCTGGATAGTGTTCGCACATGGTTCCCTGTATGTTTTAACCAAGTGATCCCGCAAATTCCTGCCTCTCTTAAAAGCAAAGCGGGGAAAACTCAATTGTGGTTCCACTTTCTGTATTAGATGCCAGTTTTTGGATATGATTCTTTTAATCTGGCTAGACTCTGTCCCAAAGGTAGTAACACAGGCTATTGTGTTATCAGCCTTCTCTTTAGTTTTATTTTCAGTCAATAATGCTCCACGGTCATAGTACCAAGCCCGCTTAAGGGCCCGTTTCACCATTCTGTGTGGATATTCTCTGGCACTTAATTTCAATTGGAGGATTGAATGTAGTAGTGTTTTTGTTGCCTTACTTGTGAAAATCAATGAGGACATACTCTTCAAAAAAGTAAGAAAACTCCTAGAAGGGTGGTCCCCGAAATTCCTCTCGTGGTGGGGTAGGGCGGAAACGTTAAAGATGATGATCACCCCCTTGATCAATTATATGGCAAGCATGCTCCCAATGACCTTCACGGAGGACTTTCTGAAAAAAATAACCAAATTAATTAGTAATTTCCTATGGAAAGACAAAAAAACGAGAATCTCTATGAAAAAACTGCAGCTACCCAAGCAAAAAGGTGGACTAGGACTGCCAAACTTTCGGAATTACCAAACGGCCTTTTTATGTAAACAAGGAATCTCCTGGTTCCATGAAACTCCCGGCTACACGCCGCTATGGGTAAACATAGAGAAAGCTATCATTGGTAAGGCCCCTCTATCAGCAATTTTAACCATGGACCTGTCCCACCTCATACACTCCAAATACATCATGCTTAATACAAAAAGGGCTCTTCTCAGACTTGACCGAACACATAAATCTGGCCTACAGTTAGGAAAGTCGACGTCCTCATCTCTATGGTGTAACCCACTCATTAAGGTTAATGGCTCGTCCCCTCTTTGGAAGCATTGGTCAGACAAAGGACTCAATGTTATCTCAGATCTCTACGACAACCATGTGCCGCTGCCCTTCTCTTCAATTCAGTCTAAACACTCCCTTGAACCAATTGACTTCTATGCTTTCCTTAAAATAAAGTCAGCTATATCTACACGCACATTCATACACTCAACGCCGTGGTTAGAAAAGATGCTCCCTCTCCTGCAATCTTCAGGTCATTTTGTATCTAAAGTCTACAAGCTGCTTACGCCGAACTTGAGTAAAACACTAAGACGTAACGAAATTAAATGGGAACCAGAGCCCAATGACACCGGTATAATTATTGACTGGGATAAGATACACGCCTCAGCCCTCACACACAAAATATCACCAATCCTCTCGCAGACCAATTACATGATACTCAATAGGGTGTTCTGGACTCCCCAGAAATTGTTTAAACTGAAACTGAGTGACTCCCCCACTTGTTGGAATTGCTCCCTGGCGGATGGAGATCTTCCGCATATGCTGTTTCACTGTACATTGCTGAAGAAATACTGGTCTGATGTATTCGACTATATTGAGCGCATATTTCACATCAAACCTGAGAGGGAATTTATTTACATTATTCTGGGGGCCATCGACCCATTGGTAATTAAAGACCACGACCGACAACTCCTGGACTTGTTCCTCACCTTGGCCTGTAAGGTCGTCCTCTGCCACTGGAAGACGGCTTCTGAGGTCTCTTTCAATGCCTGGAGGGAGTGGTTGGCTTGTATTAGAGGGGTGGATAATCCGGCCCTAAACTCATCCCAATGGCGCGCTACAAGCAAGAGACTCTGGTCTTCACTGGACGCGACCTCTCTTTCTTTCAAACCACCATGAGGTCCCTTCAATTATGTATGCGCATCATATAGCGATAGGCAGCCCTGGCACACGCATTGTTTGTTGAACCCATTCTGGTTGCATAACTAGGCTCGTAAGCTTTATAGGCGCTTAAGCCTAACGTCGACATGAGGCCTCTATAGTTTATAGAATTGATTATCAATCTAAGCCCACAATGTTATCATAAACACGTTGTTTTGTATTATTGCTTTGCTGAAGCTCGGCAATGTTTCCCATGACCAAACATTTGACACTTTACTTATAGACCCATATCTCAAACATCATTGTCAAATGTATAACTGTCAAATGCTAATCAATGTTGACGTTGTGGCTCTGATCTCTCTTATTTTCATTTCTTATTTTCTCATTTTCCTATCTTATTTTTCATATTTCATATTTCATATTTTCTTATGTTCTTTTCACTCACTGATTACCGTAATGTAACCACATGACTGTATCGTATCAAAGCCTGTACATTTGCTTTCTGTTTTATTGAATAAAAATGATTTGAACAAAAAAAAAAAAGAAGTCCTAACTTTCGGTCAAGGAAATGATCTCCATAAAGCCCACTGTATTTTTATGTATCGGTCTGAAGGAAACACTTGTACACCTGCACAAAATAGCATTACATTTCCAGGTAAACAAGTGGTGATTTTGCCTCTGATGAGATAATGGGAGTAAATGTTTCGAAATGGATCACAAAACTGCAAGTACAAGGGTTCGCTGCATTCACATAGTGAGTTGATATTTCAAGTAAAAATAGATACTCGTGGAACAATAAGTTGTTGAAAACAATGAGCTCTTTGTTGAAGCCATCTAAACTGTCTCAGAAGCAGGCAAAAAAGCAAATACGGGCAAGCAAATCCCACAGAAGATAAACACTGTTGACGTGACAAACTATAGAGCTGATGAGATTTGTAAACGCTGCACAGGAAAGAGACTGTAACCATTAAAAGACAGATGGGTGGCAGCTAAAGATGGGAGGCCCAGCAAAGCTCAATCACTCAGCCCCCTTACAGCTCACACGAAGCATATTGCAATGCAAGGCAGTTGTTTTAGTACACAAAGTCAACGCATCTACTGCACCCACTGTACCAGGTGACCACCTTCTGCATATTGAAAACTAAATATATGTCGAAAAAAGATTAAAATACATCACACTACAATTATACACCTCCAATTGAGTGTTGTGCCACGCAGGTAGCATTTACAAAGGTACTGCACTAACTATCCCATTTCTGCTCACATCCGTCACACACATTGCACCATGGGACATGCAGACAAATTATGTTCCCTGGGGTACCTAATGTCATGCCTGATGTGTCAATGCATCCACCCATGATCACGTGGCAGGGACTTTTGCACCAACATACAAGTCCATAGAGTTAAACACATGTATGATTTGCGTGTCAACAAATACAGTCATGAGGGGTGGACAGCATCTGTGCAAAGTTGCCTGGCCCTCTGACATACCCCCTGATCTCCCTCTTTATAGATCCAGCCAAATGGCTGCAACAAGTGAGACTCCAGACCACCAGTATGAGTTCCACAACAAGCCCCGGCTCTAAACCCCAAGGACCTTCGTCAGCAGCACCATCTGGGTGCCCTGCAATCTAACAGGCCAAAGAACCAGATGTGACAAAACCCCAACGCCAGCCACATTAGGTAAGTGATACAGGGCTATGGGGGAAAAGCAATTACAGGCAGCAGATGATGATGATGGCGGTACTACATCAGCAAGGGAGACTAGTATGCTGGAAAGGTAGACGCTAGAAGTGTATTAAAGGCAACAGAGTAATTCGGGACTTGGATGGAAGGGTGGATTATCTAAACATCAAAGTGAACAATGGTTTTGAGACCCTAATACCGAAATGTGTATACACCTAACTCTGGGGAGCTTTACATGTGTGTGAGTCTTTGGCAGACAGGCACCACCATAGTCATACTGCCATTCACCTACAGAGCTCTGGTTGATTTGCAGACAGACTTGTGATTACCACCACCAAATGGTGTAGTTGGTCAAAAAGGGTAGAGTGGAAGAACTTGTGAGTCATGCATGCTCGTGTGATCAAATGCTACTCAACAGTCTACACTAACTAGATGTTCAGGGATCGTTTGGGCATCATGTTTGTGTAAATGGAATTGGTCTTCGATGTTCGATGGGGTAAACAAATATATGCTACATCCACATAGCCTACAACATTAGGGAAGTTTGCCTCCCAGTGCTATTGCAAATTGCTGTCGCACTATTGGTTAAAAAGTGGTTGAAAAGGCTCTGCATTTGTGGAATCTAGACAACATAGCATATAGAAATTTCCCAAATTCTTTCGATACGGCATTTGGAATATGGCACCCTCCACAGTTATTGTTCTTCCACAGAAAAAAAACTAGAATGCTTTTGGACGCCTATTTTTCATCTCAAGGAGGAATTCGAAAGAATCTTGAAGTTTTCTTATCGTTTACTATGACCTTCATTAACTCAATCTGAAGAGATGCTTGGAAGGTGACTGTAGAAAAAGACCGCCTTTTACATCAAGTGTGCCACATATACCCACCTATTCCAAAACCAGAAATCTTATTTAAGATGTATCTTTGCTTGAGATAAATTCTATTAACGAGTCTTTGTTGTTTATTTTTTTTGAAAAACTTTATTGTGCAAAACAGAAGAATTACAAGTATGGGCCTACAACCCAGAGGCCGTCCGCTAGTGATCAGCAAATAAAAAGGCAGTCAGTGAAACAGCAGCAGGTCTCGGGTAGGTCCAACAAAAGTACAGGATACACAATCGGCAACAAGGATGCATGCAGGATACGCGATTTTTTATTTTATGAAAGGAACAATAAAAAACAAAGAGACAAACAACTCAAGGCGCGAAGCATGATAAATGAAGTCGAGCTCCGACTCTGGGGACCTACCATAACGGATAGGGAATCAGGAGGACATTGAAGAACCAATGGGGGGGGGGGGGGGGGGGGGGGAAGCAGTGGTGAGATCAGGACATTCAATCAAGGAATATGGTATCGAGGAACCTCAGAGGTCAGGGGGACAGGGAAACATCAGGGATATCTGCGAAGGGGGGAGTGCAGATGTCTCCTCGGGACGCATTCCATTGGCCCCAAATTTTACTCCACGCCCTAGGCTTGCCCCTAGCCAAATATACCGTCTTCTCCCTGAACATGCACCAGTCCATGTTCTCCTTCCACTTCGACACGGTGGGCGGCCGTTGGGATCCCCAGAGCTGTGCGATGTCCCTTTTGGCAATCATGTTCCCAAGAGCCGCCCACCGGGTCTGGGCAACGTTGTAATCATTCGGCTCCCACACATTCAACAAACATCTTCGAGCCTCAGGCAACAGAGCGACCCCAGTGACGCACTCCATCACAGCATGCACACAGCGCCAATACGTAGCGACCTCATGGCACTCCCAGAGGATGTGAAGAAAGGTGGCACTCATTCCACAGCCTCGCCTACACAACCCATCCGACGAAAAACCCATGGCAACCAAACTAGGACCAGTTACATACACGCGGTGAAGAATTTTAAGCTGATCAAGGCGGAGACGGGCCGGAATGGCAACCTCTTTAGGGGAGAATAGAGCAGACTGCCAGTCTTCGTCGTCCAATTCCAACCCGTCTCTAGCCCAGGTCTCCCTGAGGCGCACGAGGAGATCTGCCCGATTGTTGATCAACTTTTTATAGATCAAGGAAATCGTACTATCGGACAGATGACCGTCAAGTATACGATCCTCAAGTGGGGAAGATTCAGGGACCACAGTACCGGCCGTGAAGACCGACAGTAAAGCATGACGCACCTGTGCGTATCTGAAGAACTCCCGCTCACTCAATTCATATTTACTTCGAAGCTCCGCGAATGTTTTCACCGCACCCTTCACCCAAAGATTACCCACTCTGCTAAGTCCAATCATATCCCAGTTCTCAAAACCTTTCGTCTTCCAGAGGCACCCCAACCGTTCCGAAGCAAACAAAGGGGTCGCCTGCGTCAATCGATCATTCCATCCCAAAGCCACATTTGCATCGTTCCACACACGCACTGCAATTTTAGTGGGTCCCTAAGTTTCCTCCCCGCCGTCCGAGAGTAGAGTGCTCTGTTAAAGTCGCCACCGGGCAACAAGTATTTGTCCATAGCGTAGGCAGGATTTGGCCCGGGAGCGTATGCGGCATGGTTAATGACGGACAACTGGGAAGCCCAATAGTACCTCCTGATGTCCGGGAGAGCAATACCTCCATCGTACCAGGGGAGGGTCAGTTTCGAGAGAGCAATGCGCGCTCGGCCGTCCCAAACAAGTCTCCTCTGGAGTCCCTCAACCTCCCGAAAGTAGCGCGCAGGAATGATATCAAAGGAGTTCTGGAGTGCATAGAGAAATCGGGGTAGGGGCATCATTTTGAACAGCGCCGCTCGACCAAGTGGGGACAGCGGCAATCTGCACCAACGATCCACGTCGAGCTTCAAGCGCCGCAAAGGAGGAAGGAGATTATGTTCGTAACGGGCAGCCGAGTCCAACGATATATGAACCCCTAAATATTTAAAGCCAGAGTGGGAGACCTGAATGGGAAACCACGTCGGTAGGGGAGAAAGACCACCAGAGATAACATATACGCAGGACTTAGACCAGTTGATAATCAACCCGGAGTTCTTGCCAAAGTAAGTTAGGACATCAAAGAGGACGTTAAGGGACTTACGGGGGGAGGTAAGGTACAGGAGAATATCATCTGCATATAACGACACCCGGTCTTCAAAGTCAGGGGTCCAACGAATGCCCTTTATCGAGGGTTCCCATCGAAGCCAGGCAGCAAGCGGTTCCAGGGCGAGGGCAAAGAGCAGGGGGGACAGTGGACACCCCTGTCTAGTACCCCTACCAAGAGCAAAAGACTGGGAGACTCTACCGTTAACCACCCAGGCCAGAGGGTCCGCATACAGTAGCCTCACCCAACTAATGAATCCCGCACCAAACCCAAACTTCTCAAGTGTGGCCCAAAGACACGGCCACTCTATTGTATCAAAGGCCATCGTGGGGTCTAATGAAGCCAAAATGGCCGGTTCAGACAGAAGCTCCGCCCTTGCAAGAACGCCATGGAGGCGACGCAGGTTTAGAGCCGTGTTCCGGTGCGGGATAAAGCCGGATTGATCCGGATGGACCAGGTCACAAATAACAGTGAGGAGGCGGTTGGCAAGAACCTTCGCGAGAATTTTATGCTCTGCGTTTAGTAGAGAGATAGGCTGGTAGGAGGCACAGCGGTCACAAGGTTTGCCCTCTTTGGGAATCACCACTATGGTGGCCAGGCGCTGATCAACGGAAGGTAGCCAAGGTCACGCGCCTCCGCGAACATGTCACGGAGGTACGGTGCGACCCTGTCCGGGTGAAGTTTATATAATTCGATGGGCAGGCCATTTGGCCCCATGGCTTTACCGAAACGGAGGGAACGAATGGCAGTTGCTATCTCATCGACTGACAACGATACCTCCATACTCTCCCGGTCCTCTTCGGACAGGCAGGGTAGCATGATATCCCTCAGCAAAAGCCGAGAGTCATCCTCGTCCCTGTCGGACACCGGGGAGTAGACCACACGAAAATAGTCAGCGAAACATTCCACAATCTCACCAGGGTCAGTCACCTCCACACCATCGGAATTTTGAATCATAGAGACCACACGATTTGCTCTCTCCTCCTTATCAAGCCAGGCAATCTCCGCCTTGTCACCAACGTCAATCACTCTACCTTGTTGTTCTCTGTACATCGATTTGGCAGCCTCTGTCACAAGGGATTTGTAATCAAACTGTTTCAAGCTAAGGGCGTGGAGTCTATCCCGGGTGACACCGGTAGCCAGGTCGTCTTCTAGGCCCAATATTTCAGCCTCCAGACTCTCGACCTCCCCGTCCCTCGCTTTCTTGGTCTCTGCTATTAACGATAGGGCGTGTCCGCGAATAACAGCTTTAAAGGCCTCCCATCAGGACACCGAGGACGAGACAGACCCCTCATTCTCAAGGAAATAGTGATCAGGTGACTTAGTGAGGCTGGCGCGAGTCTTAGGGTTACGCAGGTGCCAAGGATTGATAGGGGCAACCCGTCCCGCAGTGCGTAAACCCACGTCAAAACGAGTCTTTGTTAACAATTTTTTGACATGAGCTCTCTTCATGGCCCAATTACTCCAGAGTATGAGCTCCCTCTGGGAATACCAACATTAGATAGTACTTCAGTTGAGTTAACACCAGACACTCAGGAAGGTAAGGTAAGGGATATTTGTCTGAGGTTGCCAAATAAAGCCTCAGAAAAATATAAAAGTATTGACAGATGACTTACTAAGTCAGCAGATCCAATATGGCTGGTAGAGAGGAAAGAAACACAGGCGCTAAAGAGCAATTAAATTCGAGAAGGTCCAGGAAGAAAGTAGGCATGTTTGAAGACTACAAATGATATCAATCAATCAATCAGTTTTACTGAAAATGTGAAAGGGCAGACAGCAGAACCTAATGCTACAGATATTCATAAAATTAAATATTCAAAATGTGTATTGCCGATTTGTAATTGCTATTTTCTCTAAATGTACTAAATGAACTTACACCAGATCACAAAAAAAGGACCAAATCTGGAAAACAATTTCCCTTGTGCAAAATTTGGTGTTAATCTGTTGAGTAGTTCGGGCTAAATTGCAGATCAAAACCGAACATTAGGGATATGTACATACACCACCAAAAATGTTTTTCCAGAGTAACTTTCACCCCCATTGACCAATCTGTGCCATATTTGAAAAGAAGAACCACTGTCAAATGGGGCACCCCCTGCCAAATTTAGTGTGTTTGTTTCCAAGAGGTCCACATTTAAAATCATAAATAAATGTCATTTTCTGTTTAAAGTCCCAGTCATCAACCATGACTACAGCTTCAGCCTTTGTGCCTCTGAATTTGAGATTGACACATCACTCCATATAAAGTTATTTTGCTAACAACTTTGTCCACCCTTGAACAATATACACCAAACGGTGAAAGAAAAATCTAAATGGGACTTATTTTGCTAATACTACATTTGGTGCAGATTGATTATTAGGAGGTATAGGAGGAAAGAGGGTCTCATAAGGCATATCTGTGGCCGAAAGAGAACAGGCTAGGAAAATGTGGCTCAGAGAAAGAAACAGCCACATGAAACTGATTACGAGAGCCAAAAAGACGAACGGATCAGGCACCAGGACAGCCCCAGGGTGTTCTCACCATTCTCTGGTCCAAAGGAAAGCTTTTGAAGTACAGCTGGGAAGTTTTTAAAATATATGTTTTATTAGAGTTTTCTGAACAAGAGAACCACAACAATCAGCGAGGTAATGCACTTGACTTACAGTGTAAACATTGGAAATGAAACAGGCGTATACATACATAATGAGATCAGCCTTAGTCCTCAGGCCCACTAATCAATTTTGAATAATGCACATATACAGCAAGTGATACTATTTTCTAAAGAGTAGCAAATGCGGGGAAAAAAGCATTACCATACCCTGAATGTCACGTTGGGTAAGGCGTCAATAGTAAAGTAAATATGAAACCCCAGACCGCCACATGCGATCATCCAAATGCAAAAGTAGTATGGGGTCAGGCACCTCCTCCCCAATTTCGGCCTCTACCCCTAGCGTCAGGTAAGTGATAAAAGGGGCCCAGATGTATCTAGGCCATGACTTTTCTGCAGCTGGGAAGTTGGTGATTACAGACATTGCAAATCAATGAGACAAAGTGGGAAGAAGGGGGAGGGAACAGAACCCCCAAGAGAGGCTATGAGGGGCGGTACTAACCAGCAATCCACCCACAGACTAATAAAACAACATAATTTAGATCCAATTATAAACGGGCATAAATAGAAGGTAAGGGAGTGGAAAATACAGGCTTACAGTGGTATAAAAAGGGAAGGAAGACTCAGTTGGGAGGGAGAGCAGTGGGACTGACAGCCCTTTCTTCTTAATGTTGCCTAGCAGAGCATCCAGACAAGGACACTGGCATTTAGAAAAAATCTCCTCCATAAAAAGGCTTTTGGATTTTATTCCATGACATTTACTGGGGGGAATATTGTGAACAGTAAACCTTAACAGGCATGAACCTCTATTTGACCCATTGACAGCGTCAAAGTTACAAAATTATCCCAGTTCAGTGAATGTACAATTGTGTATTAATTTTTCCCAGTATGAACTAGAAACCCCGAAAAAACGCAAAGCATCATGTTCATGTCGTTAAGAAGATAGTGAATATCAGAAACATTAAAAATACGGAAATTTGCTTTCCGATTGGTTACAACTATATAAGGTTCCCTATTGCCATCAGCAAGACCAGGGAACCAATGGCAACATGAATGGTTTGAGCAGTTAAGATATCACAGAAATTTTCTAAAATCTGTACTGTTGCAGATTTTCACATATCTTCGACATTATTTCTTATTTGTTACAAACGGGGAATGACGTCCTCACCCTCGCCCCAAACTTTGTATACTTTCACGCAAAGTAAATTAAGCCTTGTGCTTGAGGTGGTCACTAAATCAACAAGTGGGATGAATTTATCACCTATAATTTAAATGAATGTTTCTAATATTTTATGTTAATGATCGCCACCTTTCACAGAACTGAAAACAAAAAAATGACTGCAAGTACTTTGTCGCAGCCAACTTAAGAGACAAAAATCAACATTGTGGCACTTGAATGGTCATGAACATTAAGCATACCAGCAAAAAAGCAAAAAAAACTATTACTGCTATGGGAGCTCATCTAAACCTTGAAATTCAATTACATAAACCCTTGTTAAAGAGGATGGGGAACGCAGCTGTACTAGGCAACTGCAGTGATGGGAAATTCTAAAATACACTGGAAAATCCCTAGAAAAGGTATTTATGCAACCTTAACGTGCTGTCAGATGCTACTTTTCGTTTTTAAATGGATTGTATAAAACTCTATATATAGCAAAAGGGTCAACTGCATAGCTCAGCAGTAATGCGGACGACAAACATTCAGATTATCCAATATCCATAGTTCTGGTTGCACATACAAAAGTCATTCACGTGCGCCTGGAACAGACAGAAATGACTATCAGATATCTGTATCTAAAACACCTGTGATGAGAATGGTAAAACCAAGTAAACGAGCATGTGATACTGGATGATTGAGTCATTCCATGTTCGTCCATGATCGAGAATTCAATGGTCAGTATAGTGACTCTCGAATTCTCATTGCAGACCCTGGTCTTAATGTGTTGACCTCTTTAGATATTCACGCAGTACATCTTGTCCCTGAGGTTTCACATCAGTAGTAACTTGAGTAATTCCCCCCTAGGCAGCATTCACACCTTGAACCATTTTTTCATGTCTTTGACCCAAATTAGGGTTGGGGAGCACGTGATGACCAGGTCATGATTCTGAAACATTTAGCAAAATGAGACGCAGTGAAAAAAAACTTTAAGTTATGGCCTGTCATCTTTATAAGGAACATTCCTAGCAACAAGTATTGGCAGAGCGAACAGGTTTGGTATTGGGAAGCTGGTCGGTACAATAGCTATTTTGTCAACATTTAAACACAGCTTTCGTGTTTGTTTTTTTACATTTAAAATGTACTTTGCAGTCCCTGTTGTGACTGTTTCGCAAGTGATGTTTTTTTTTTAAATAGCACGGCTTCTGCTGTGCCATGTGTTCTGAAATTAACATTTGTGAAGGCAATAAGAATAAATCATCACCTATCCAAGCATGCCAATCACTGGCTGTTACAATGTCGCTTTAACACTTTAAAACACAAAAAAGGAGGCAGAAAATAAGCCATTTAACTAGGCATCTGAAGTGCATGCAAAATAAACATCCAGTATCTAAAGGTAATATAAAAATATATAAAATAAAAAAGCACAATTTGAAGTAGCTTTGTCACTAAAGAGTAAGAAATGATTTTTTAGGCAGATGGGAACAGTGTGCCAAGGCTTTGCGCACATCACTCAAAGTGAAGGGAACCAATGGAAAATTTGGGCTGACACACTGCCCCATGCTGTGTGTTGCAGTGAGTGGCAGCAAAATGTGTATGACAATTTAATTGATCTATTGATGAAGCCGGCTGACCAAAAGCCCCTTAATGTATATATATATATATATATATTTATGATGTACGAGTTGTTTGAAAACAAATATCCTGGTGAGGCAACTCAAGCTGCATCAAAGGCCAGATCTAAAGAACAGTTTTGCTGGAAGTCAGCAAGGTGTTTCCCCACATATACCCATTACGACCAAATCGCATTACAAGTGCACCACATGCACCAGAAATCTCACTGCCCGCACTGCACCAAATTCTGCGTGGAGTGCAGTAAGAGTTACTATGTATACACTCATTAGACACTTGCATTGGCTCATTATGTTACTGCAATAAATTGTTTTAATATGTGGACATATTATTCTGCATCCAAACCTGCTACCCATGGTCTTCTTACCATTTCATTAGGTCCGCACTAGAGACAGCTCGATGTTTTAAATAAGTACAAGAAGGGATTTTTGGTTAGCCATCCTCTTCCACTGTTTTTTTCAAGTGCCCTTCGCATTTCGCTGCTGCCCACGACAGAATATAGCATGTGGCAATGGGTCAGCACACATCAACCACAGGCTCTCTTCAAAGTGAGTGAAAATATTTCGTTTTTGCACAAGTGGTCCACAGGGCGTGGCCAAGATGGCGGTGGCGTAGCAGGTCGTCAATGGAGCTCCGCCGGGCGAGACCCACATCTAGCATTGAAGCTGGCATCCTGAGGCTCTTCGGGCCATGACAAACACCGGATCACGGAAGGCACGCCTGTTGCAGGTGGATTTTGGCAGGACTGCTCTGGCGGCCGCAGAATCCTTCTAAAAATGGCGGCCCCTGTTTAAGGCCCCGGAGGGCAGAGGCTGGAGAAACCAACGTGATCCCTGGAAGGCGTTGGAAGGAGCTGGCACCAGAGGTGAGCAGGGGGCCTCAGTGTGGTCTAAGGCACGCGCCCGTAAAAATGGCGGCCCCTGTCTGGGGTGTCGGAGGGATGAGACGGTCGAAGCCTTTGTGAGCCCCGGAGAGCACCTGAAAAAGCTGACACCCAGTGTGGTGTTCGGAGCGCGGAGGAGATCACAGCCCCCTGCTCTGGCGGCACAAATGAGCGGATGGCCACGGTGAGTTCTGAGGCCCTGGAGGCCCCCGATGGTGCGATTCATGGTAGAGAGGTGCAGGGACGGGCACCCCCGTTTAAATTCCAGCGGACATTGGGGAAGTGTGGTCTGCCCTGGTGTGGTGTGGGAGTGGAAGAGCCCCCCCCCCCCCCCCCCCCAAGAAATTGAACTCTAGCCAGCCCTATTTCTGCTGCACACAAAGAAAACTCTGCACATACTGGAGCTACCGCAGGGTGCGGCCTCCAGCACGAAGATCCATAGAATGAGGCGGCATTTGCCTTGTGGCTGTCTGCAGGCAAGGGATGGCCTCAAAGAGTGCTGATGAACTGCCTCTGGAGAGCCGGTATCCCCTGGAATGTTGTCCAACCACTCCAAAAAAAAGGCTTCAATAAAGGACCTATTGCACAAGCCCAGTGCTAAAAAGAATGAGGGGTGCACAACTCCCAACCACCTTCCTCTGCGCAAAGCGGGCCATGCGGTTGAGGAGACTGGCACTGAAGAACTGGTCACCAGCAACTTTTTAGTACGCTGCGGGATGACTTTGCAGCTCTGCGACAGGACGTAGCCACAGACATACGGAACATCAGGTCCAACCTTATTGAAGGGGGGACAGGGTGGACTCCCTAGAGAGAGCTGGGGGTCGACCGGAGGACAAATTCCACGCCATGCCCGTGAGCTGCTGGAACTGAGAGACCAGAACAATGAGCTGAACTACCTCCTGGAGGATTTGGAGAATAGGTCTAGACACGTCCACATTCGTAGGAAAAGTGTTCCTCTTCAAGTGGATGCCAGAAATCAGGTAGAAGTACGGCTGTCTCCACTCCTACATGCAAAAGGAGATGATTACAGTGGCGACTTGAGACTTATCAGCTATAGCCTTCGAAGGATTCAGGTTGGAATCTTTCAGGATCTTTCGCTACCTACTCACCACAAACCTAAAGCTTTGAAACAGTCCACGACCTTCTGGCGTGAGAAAGGGATTCAATATAAGTGGGGTAATCTCTTTCAGTTGATCTTAATATGGACCCAGGAGACCCATGCAGTCCTTTCACTGGGGGAAGCGCACTCCGTGCTGAGTTTTGACCTGGCCTCTGATGGTGAGCCCAACCACTAGCAACATAAATCTTCAATGCATCCTGGTGTCAAGCCGAGATGGAGGGTCGGGGAAGGACCTACTGATGAAACCTTTGGACTCCGAAAGCCATAGGGAAAGGGAGGCGCTTCTGCGCCAACTTCAGCAACATGAGGAAGCCTCAGATGCTGTGGGTATATATGAGCTACCCCTGGGACTCGCATGGGCTCTGTGTATCCGTCCCCTCCCTGAATGGGGATGCCGAAGTGCTCCATTCACACCAGCCTTGTCTGGCAAAACTCCCCTTTCTTTCTCGTCTTCGTGGTGCTGAGATGGCTGGATGCCTGCCAGACGGACCCTTTCTGTAGGAAAGTAGGATCTGCTTTCATGGTTACCCCCACTTTTTGCCTGGGGTGATGCTGTTTCTGACTAGTCTGACTGGGATAGTGCTAATCAGGACCACAGTCTCTGTGCTTTCACCCCTAAATTGGTATGGTAAGTTCTCTGGTACACCCCGGATAGGCTGGTAGTGTACCCTTATAAGTCCCTAGTATATGGTACCAGGGGCATAGGTACACCAAGGATCTCCCATGGACGGAAGCATGTACTATGCCAGCCAAAGGAGATCACTCAAATTGTGACTACAGGCCTGCCAGTGCAGCCTGTGTATGCTGGTGCTAGCATCACTTTCAACAGATATAAGCTTGCTTATATATGAGGTCACTACATTTAAAACCTATAAGTCCCCCCTAAAGCAAGCCTTTCAATCCTGAAGACAGGGTGCTCTTGGTTCTAAGCGTGAGGGTGTCCCTGCATGAGTGGGACACCCCTACAACCTATGGAGTCCATTCTTATGGTTGTAAGAGCATCAGCCATTATGACATAAAGAGTGGCCCTGCGTAGTTACACGATAATCATCTCTAAACTGGCTGTAACGAACCCCGTCATGTTTGGTATCAAACATGTTGGAATCATACACCCACACTGTAGACAGTGTGGGAGGTATGATTTTATGCACTGTACAGCTACTCCGGGAGACCCTCAGTACTCCCGGTACCAGTCTTCCAGTCTTCCAGAACCAGAAAGCAAGCTAGGGCTGCTGCTGCCGAAATTTAAAATTTGCAACTGCGACTTACCCATTGACTTGAATTGAGCACGCAGTTGTGTTCCTACTCTGCACACAACCTCCATGGGGTTCCTGGGCACTTACCTCAGGTGGTTCCTTGGGTCCCCAGCACTTCTACGTCTTCTGGGTAGAGTCTTGACTTGAGTCGTGGTTTGCATCCTACTATTTTAGTGTATGGTTTGGTCTCCCCCTGGAGACCATTGTGAATGAGTGCTATTTACCTGTTTTATTTGCAAAGTATTATGTGCATTGTGTTAAATATCCGGGTAGGAGATATTGTTATGTGTTAGTGAGAGTCTGAAATAAATAACTTTTCATAAATACACTGTGTGGTTCTTTTTCACTTAAGCTATACCAATAGGATTAAGATCTGGTAATACAAGGTGCTTCACACGCCTTCTGGACTAAGCCTGTGGGGTGCTCTACACAACTACCACTTAGAGAGCTTTCTAAGGTTATCCAAGACCACTAAAAACACCATAAGGGTTGTCAGGGTGCTACACTTACATAAGTGAGCACCATATACTAAGCCAGCCTCTCACACTTCCTCAGTGCTGACATTGTTCCCCAGAAATGGGACTGTTTTTATAATGTCAAGTTCTCTGATGTTGTTATATCTCTCTGCGTTTCCATCTCCTTTCCCATCCAGTCCGCCAGAAGTGCATCCACTGGCTACCCTAAGGGTCTGCATGTTCTGGGTTAGTAACCATGCAGTTTTGGGAGATTATGCTTCCGTCTTGCGCGTGGCCCATAATGGACATAAAGACTTAATAATAGTGAATTTCTACAACAACATCGCCGGCCATAGACAGGGGTTGTTCATCTCTGATATCGAGCAGGCCATTGATGCAATGTTATTAAGCTCCTCTAAACCAGCTGTAATCTTGTGGGCCGGAGATTTTAACATTAAAACGTGCACTTATGCACTTAAGGGGGCTTGTGGCCATAGGGAGGAATACTCAGGAAGGGAAACTACATGTGCTTTTAATCATTTTCCGCACAACATCCTAGGCAGTGCCTTGAATAACCTACTGGCCAAATATGATCTGGAACTTCTTGAATGTAATACGAATGTAAACAATGTCAGATGTCCAACATTCCATGGAAGGAATAGCCAATCCTTTATAGACCACATCATCGTATCCAGCTCTGCAACATATATAAATGTTTGGGTAATTGAACAAACGGTCAGTGACCACAACAGTGTATCTGTCGAATTACTGGGCTGGGGGTCAAAAAGGAACTCCTATGGCCAACCTATTCAGAACATCTCCGTAGGAAGGCCAAATGGGATGAGGGTGAAATGGACAAAAGTTGACCCTGCTAAAATTGTCACCAATGTAATTACTAACTGCTATGGAGAAGTGGAGTACTGTCTATCCCCAACACCATGCCCAGGAACTTTGCTGTCTAAATTTCTAATCATTACACAAACCGTCGAGAAATCACTGACACGCAAATCACGGGAGCCAAGAAAAGTTAAGACAGTGTGGTTTGATGATAATTGTGCCCAGTCACTAAAAAGGCTAAAAATTTCGCTAGATGCCAAACCGAGAGACCCCTGTAAGATAAGGGAAGAGCGTCACAATTACAAAATCGCACTAGCCACCCGGAAGAGAGAACTACAGGACGAGGCATGGGCTAAATTAGATCAGGCTGCGGAAACAAAAGACCATAAACTCTTCTGGGACACTGTAAACAGCCCGTTCTTAAAGAACGACAACATTCCCGAACTTACTTCGCATGTCAGCTGTCAAGACTGGATTATACACTTCACTGGGATTTTTAACTCTGATTGTTCCTTTGATTGTACTTTGGCCCCAGATCCTAATGTTCTAACCGTAATGCCAATCAATTTTAAATGGGAGAAATTATTGTTTTCAGTATCTTTAAATGAGGTGCGGGATGCTATAGAGAAAAGCAAGGGGGGGAAAGCCCCGGGCCCAGATGGGGTCCCTGTGGACTTTTTTAAATCCAAGATTGATTTATGGGCCCCTATTTTAACACGCTATTTCAATGCTGCTATTGAGGACGAACTACCTACCTCATGGGGTCAATCTATTTTGGTGCCACTTTTTAAAAAAGGTTCAAGGGCTGAAGCACGTAATTATCGCCCAATTTCCCTTCTGGACTCGTCACTAAAAATACTGAGTCGCGTGCTTCTGGGAAGATTAGAGTCCTGGGTTGAGGACAATAATGTCCTGTCACCAATCCAGTACGGGTTCCGTAGGGGCATAGGAACCATGGAGCAGTGTGTGAACCTTGAGCTTATCATCGGCAAGTACACAAAAGCAAAGGAAGGGAATTTGTTCATGTGCTTTGCCGATCTAAGCTCAGCGTTCGATCTAGTGGAACACACACTGCTCTGGCCATCATTACATGCTATGGGCGCACCCCCCGAAATCATTCATTTGCTGGCCAGAATGTATAGCAGCTTATCAAGTAAAGTTAGATTCGGACCAAACGGAGAATGCACCCCCTTTTTTAAAATAGGCAGAGGGATTAGGCAAGGGTGTGTTCTCGCACCCTTACTGTTCTCCCTTTTTATAAACCAGGTCGATCAGTCCCTACAAGAGTCTTTTGCTGATGCCCCTATGATAAATGGTAAACAAATACCCGTCCTCTTATACGCGGACGACGCGGTCCTGATTTCCAGGACCGCGAACGGGCTCCAAAAGCTAATCGACAAATTTAATGTTTTTATTAAAGGCAGAAAGCTTCAAATTAATAAGGGCAAGACTATGACTATGACCTGTGGGAAGAAACTAAAGAAAAGTAAGTCATTCTTCCTTGACGGGGATAAACTTGAGTCTGTGCAACACTTCTGTTACTTAGGCATTACTTTCTCAGGGGATGGGAGATGGGTAAACGAGCAATCCTGTATAGGCATGAAGATGATTAGAAATACAAATTGCATCTTCAGATTCGCTTCCAAATTAGGGGGGCGTAGAATAAGGGAGATGATTTCTATTTATAATTCCAGGTGCATGTCCTCTGCTCTATACGGAGCAGGGATATGGGGATATAACTCGCAGATCGCCCTCTCCATTCAGCAGGAAGAAAATAAGTACCTTAAACGCTTATTATGTCTTCCTGCTTCAGCCTCCAACGAAATCACTCATAGGGAGCTGGGCATACACCATGCCACAGACTTGATTGCACTACGCCCCCTCTCCCTCTGGCGATCCATTTGGGCTAAAGATGAAACCAAGTTTACCCAGGAAATAATTTTAGACTGCATTAAATTGGACCAGCACTTAAAAATCCCTTGGTTAAAACACATTTTTCACTGGTATAATTCCCTTTTTGGTCAAGATATTTTTAAAGACACTCAAACAGAATCAGTTTTAACGAAGCGTGACCTTAAATCCACCTACATGGATCATGCAAAAGGGATTAGAATGAAGGGGTATGCCACACAAAGTACTTTTAAATTGTACCTGGAATATAATTTAAGCACAGGATTCCCATCATACCTTACATTTGTCAGTATTAACTCCCATCGCTTCGTTCTGGCACGCCTGAGGCTGGGTATAGTCCACCATCTGGTGGCCTTCCCTACTGTAAAGAAGCCGGGGTCTTGCCCGTGCCCATGCGATGGGAAATCGAAACAGAGTATCTGCCACTTTTTACTACTTTGTAACTTTTATACTGGTTTTAGAAAGTTTTACCTAAAGCAACTATTTTTAGAATATAGTACGTGTGATATAAGAGCTGCAATGCAACTGTTGTTTGACCTGTCGTCCCCTAATGTGTGTTACCGTGTAGCCACCTATGTTCTTAAATGTATCGGGCACAGGAAATCAATCATTTTATGATCTCCGTTGGAAAAGACACCTATTGACCAACTGTGAGCTACTGCCAAACCTTTTGCATTTCTCTTATACATGAACTTTGGTTATTATTATGTTTTTAGACCCGGGTATCGATTGTTCCCTTGGTTCTGTACCTCTCTGGACTTATACTTTTTTAAACTTCTTGTACATAATTGCTGCTAAAATATGTAAGAGATTTTATAGACATTGCACTTTAGTTATCCTCGCATATTTTTGCACATACTATTGCACTTTATGCCAAGTTCAGGCCTCTCTTCGACTTGTACATAATTGCTGCTAAAATACGTTAGAGATATTATAGACATTGCACTTTAGTTATCCTTGCATATTTTTGCACATACTATTGCACTTTAAGCCCAGTTCAGGCCTCTCTTTGACTTGTACTACCTCACTCGGCATGTTTTGCACTAGATTTTAAAATTGCTGCTAAATACAACGTCCAATTTTTGCATATTTTGCACATACTATTGCACTTTATGCCCAGCATAGGCCTCTTGTCTAGTACCATCTTATTTGCATGCTCTGCATCAAACGTTTAAAACGGCTGTTACATATAAGTGATTATTCTACGGTATATTAATGTGATATGCTTTGCATTAATTTGCTAAATTGCTGTTAAATACTATGTCCAATTTTTGCATATTTGCACATATTACTGCACTTTACGTCCAGCATAGGCCTCTTGTTTAGTACTATCCCACTTGGCATGCCTTGCACTAAACGTTTAAATTGACGCTACATTTAGTGATTATTTTCTATTTTTCAGGTTTTAACTTGATTGGCTGAATTAATGTAATTGTTTTAGCAAGTTTCATCATTCTTTAATCTTTTATAAAAGTGACTTCAATTGTATTCATGAATGTTGCTATATGGTTGTACCTGTACAAACCGAATAAAGCATTTTGAAACTGAAACTGAAACTGGCTACCCTAAGGGTCTGCATGTGACTTTATCTTATTTACTTCTTGATGACCGCCGGTGGGGGTTTATTTGCATGATTTGTTAAGGAAAGACTCTGGTGATCCTTTGTAAATGTTCTCTCCCTCCCACCCCCGACTTCGCTATATTTTAATGCTATTGTACATCACCTAGGGAGAGTACTCTTACCTAGGAATGTCTACGTTTTCTTGGTTTTACTCTTGGAAGGGTTTGAGAATGATTTTCATTGCAAATTCTGTGCCAAACCATCGGGAATTTGTATTTATCTCGGGGTTGATGGGCTTTTCCTTTCTTAACTCGACAGCCTTTCCCTTTCAGCTACAGTATGACTGTGTTGCTCTGCTCCAGACCCAACAATAGAGGGGGGAGAGTAGGGGGAGTTTGACCCCTTACCTACTTGCCAGCAATATGTCCTACTTATACGTAACCTTATGACTAAGAAATTGAACCTTAACATATGGGGCCTTAATGCCCGGCAAAGTGGCAGACACTCCTTACAATTCTCAGGGAGGCCGGATTTGAGGTTTGTTTCTTACAAGAAATGCATTTACTCCACACCGACTGGAAAAGTCTTAAATTGGCAGAAAATGCAGGCACTCAGTCAGACTATCACGAGAGCAGACTAGATACGACTAGCGAATATGTTTCCCTTTGTCTGGGCGACCAGTTGAGTGACATGCCTGGGACTTCAGATCTTTTCCATGACTGAGCGCAGATCCCAAGAAAACTATTCTGCTCTCTGTCCGCTGCCAGAATGGAACTTTCGACTTGGAAAAAATGCACACTGTCCTAGCTAGGTAGACTAGCAGCCGTTGAAATGACCCTACTCTCTCGGATTTTATGTTATGCAGACTTTACAATTGCAAACCCTCTCGATTCTGGCTAAGCTGTAACATCTTATGGGAGACTTTATATGGGGTGGGAAGAAATGCCACATGGCCCGTACCCAGACATATCTCAAACAAACGGACAGTAGGTTGGGAGTTCCTCATCTAGAAAGATACTACCAGTAGCCCAACTACACTACATGATAGAATGGTACAGAACCACCTCTAAAAAGCACTGGTATTTTATTGACCGCGCCGTTACTGGGATCCATGTTTTGAAGGTACCATGGTTACCTAAAAAACACCGGCCTATCTCACTTGTCACCAGGACTACAGTGGGAATGTGGGACAGGGTTCAGGAAGCGAGACGTCTCTCCACGAGCACATTGCCCCCAACTCCATTTATAGGCCACCCAGACTTCCCACCAGCAATGGACGGCGACAGCTAGATTAGGTGGTAAGAGGCTAACTGTAAGAGAATTGGGGACCTATTTGATGCAGATGGGGTGATGGACTTCACCCAACTCCGCTCTAGTTACGGTCTGCCTCATGAGGCCTACTGGCAGTATATCGCTCTGAAGCACTGGGCCACGCAACCCCTCATCCGCCCACACACTGGTCGCCCATTGACAGACTTTGAAAAATGGTTTATTATACGCCACTCGGATAAACACCTACTCTCGGAAGTATACTCCTTTCTCCTCACACCACATCAAATCACCAGCGAAAATTTAGATGGGAATCTCAATGCGAGCGTGAATTTTCACTTAAGGAATGGCAAGATATTAACCATAAAGCTAGGGTTTCTTCATGCAGCACTGCAGGCAAGGAAATGTTCCTTAAAATAGCTCACTATTGGTACTATACCCGAGTCAAGGTGGCCTGTTGGAAGCCAGGGGGGGACCCGCAGTGCTGGCTTCGCTATGGACAGGAGGGCACCCTAACACACCTGCTATGGCAATGCCTGAAATTCCAGCATTTCTGGACCGCCGTCCTGTCCGATATTGACACCACTTATGATACAGTGCTGCCCAGGTTTCCTAGTTACATACTACTAGGAGTTCCAAATGCTTTGACCTACCATTTAAAATCTCTCGCCAAAGCCATCACTCTGCCTTTGAGGGCTGCTAAACGGATCCAGCTGTCCCGCTGGGGTACTGAAAAAGTACCGACTAGAATAGACTGGCTGCATAAATTGTGGGAAATTGTCGGTATGGAGAAACTGACGGCAAGTGTCACACACACTGCAACGCTTTGGTAAAACATGGGGCTCAACTATTACATTTTTAGCGAGTGAGTTTGTCGAACTGACTTGTGCAATGTATCTCTGGGTTCTTCGTCTCAACCAAGCAGTCCGTGCAAATGCATAATTTGTCTATTGAGGGTGTGCGTTGTGCCTACATGGGAGTAGCTCTATAATTCTGCGGTGTTCCTTGCTTAAACTATCGAGTACTTCCATCTATTTATAGTTTCTTATGATTTCCTTTCCTTCTCTCCATTATTCCTTTCCATTCTTATTATTTTCATGCTGGTTATTGTTTCCCACTAGCCTGTGGATGTAGGTGGTTGCTGTTGTTATTAGTCCCCAAATCAGTGATAAGATTTAAACTTAAAAAGTAGTCCACTTCATTGTTCGGGACCCAAAGACATTTTTTACTTTATTACTATTATTATTATTGCATGCCACCTTTGGATGGCTACATTTTAATTTATTAGTTTTATACTTTTAATGTTTATTTTATATGTTTACAAAAACGAAATAAAAACACGACAGCTAGGTCAGACCAGGCTTTTCAAATGCCTGTTTTAGTGACTGATTGCATTTGGGTCCAAGGTCTCTGTACAGTACAGTTATGTGCCTCCCACCCGTTCCTAGCAATTGAATAGCCACATACACTTCATGGGTATCTAGAACTTTAGAAAACAAACTCCATGGCTTTCTAGATCCTTCAACCAACCAGGCAAACAGAAAGAAACTGGCCCGTGGTGTACCAAATGTAATGAATCTATTATTTACGTACAACTGAGAGGGCTAGACTGGAACAGAAAAAGTGTCGGGCACCAAAATAAAAACAGTCCCCCCCATTAGTAAAATAGTAAGATAAACAAGCACTGGCAAAGCCAATAGGTCTTGCCAATGCAAGCGCTATTGGCCTTGCTTATATGTTTTAGCAATGTTGTACACCAGAAGGGCAGATGTTCAGCATGGCTAAAAGTTAGTACGGTAAAGAAGAATGGAGTGTCATAAAATGGAGTGTTATGGAGTGGCGTAGAGTGGTGTGGAGAGGAGTGAAGTGGAGAGTCATGGAGTAGGGTACAGTGTCGTGGAGAGAGTAGAGTGGGGTTGAGTTGATTGACATAGAGTAGAGTACAGTGTTGTAGAGTAGAGTGGCATAGAGTGTCATGGTGTGGTGTAGAGCATATAGGGTGTAAACTACGGACGACGGCAGAGGCGGCTTGCATTGGGGACCAGGATCTTTGGATCTTGCAAAATGTATCTACATGATTAAAGACATACCATTTTATGAGGATTATACAACTAGGAAAATTATTTAAAAATGTGGCGTCCCCTCCACACCACCAACGAAAAATAAGTCGACCTTAGAGACAGTTATAAGCCCTCCTCTGCCGGGCTCTGTCCCTTTGTATACAGTTCAGGTTCCTAAAAAAACAGCTGCCTTATCCATTAATAAAAAAGGAATATAAATCTGGCCTGGTGAACATCTACGTATCTCCAGATCGGGCTTAAGTGTTTGGAAACGAGTAGAAACACCCCTAAATGCCTGTACGTGTCCTAGAAAGATCTGCACCCCAGGTTGAGAGATCCTATACCATACTGTCTGTTTGGTCCTGATGAAGGTGGTCCCTTATGCGGCATTTCCACCGAAACGCGTCGACCTTTCTTCTCCTGTTGAAATCTAAATGACTTTGGTCATTTACTGGACTACAGTCTCAATGTTATAGGAAATCTCCTTTTTTGCTGTCTTTGTGATGGAATGGATGTTTAGGAGGATGTCTGTGGTGTGTGCGTGGCTCTTTACCTGGTGTGCTTATTTAATTGATTTCATGTTTTGTATAAATTTGAAGAAATAAGGACAATTTGATTGTGTTGTAAAATGTTTTTTTGTAGCTATTGTGTAAAATGTATATATTTTTTATAACTGATGAATTTTGAAAAATATGATATAAAAAAGGAGTAATAAAAAAAAGAGGAGAAAAAAATGACTTTTTAAACTGCTAAAATGAAATAAAATGAAAAAAACTTTTCATCTTGTGTAGACATTGTTGGTATATGCCCTATGTTTGAGAGGTTACTCCTATAGTTTAAGTAGTTATAGGTCAAGAGGGAGTTCTTTTCTTGAGCATATAGGGTGTTGCATAGAGTGTTGTAGAGTAGAGTAGCATAGAGCGGAGTAGATTGTCAGAGTGGAGTGGCTTAGAGTACTGTGTCATAGAATAGAGTGGAGTAAAGTGTCATGGAGTGGCACTCAGTTTTTGCCATTGCCGGTAGTCCTTATGTGCGTCCTCTTCACCTATAATTTCTGGAGCTGTATCAGTCTTCAACCGAGAGCTAAATCAGTTTTGCTGAACAGTTCTCCCCACTGGTTAGCTGCGAACTCTTAATAGCACACCGAATGTTACACAAACAGGCCCGCATGCAACTGAAACTTCTGATAAATGTAGACAACGTACCTTTGGCTGCAAATCAACTATGCTGGGTGGTTCAAGGCTGGAGCAGAACACAGGATGCGGAGGGGCCCCTTGGCCAGATCTGCTGGAATCAGAGAAGAGCTTCACTCGCTCCTTGAAGGCTTCCAGTTCACTTCTGAAGGCCTCAGAATAGCCAGCATCCCCGGCCTAAGAGAAGAGAGGACTGCTGAAAACACGTGCAGCTCTTTCCTTAAGTAAGCTTTTAGCTAAGCCTAACCTCCTGACTATGCAACATCATTCAAAAGAGAGATACATCTACAGAATACAAGCAGAAGACCACAACATTACACCCAAAGGATCATTAGGTTTGGGATGTCCACCACATAAGCAACGTTTTTATTTTAATAAGCACATATAAAAACAAATAGGGTGAAAGTCGAAATACAACATTCTGTCACTGGTATTATAAACCATAATTAGGAGTTTTAATGATTAACATTTTTGCATCTAGGTTTAGATATATATTTTTTAGTTCAATCGAATGAGTATACTGCCTTTTATGTCTGGTGCAGCATGATCTATGTCATTAACAACTCCCAGAGATTGGGCTTTGGATCTGCCACCTTCAGTCACTGGCATATCTGGATTGGTCGCTTTTAGTCAAAGTTTACTTGAACCGTCCTTCACATTGTGGATCAGCCCCCAGCATTTTGCAGATGTTTACATTCTGCAGTGGTGATTGGAAATGAAACGTCTAGCTCCAACACTGCAGCCACTGATCTATGCTCAGACACAACAGTGAGGGATAACTACACAGAGCTTCATATCGCATCTTTGGTGTTTCTAGGCACTGCACACAGGAGATTAGTTCAGTGAGCAACGAAAAATACCATTAGCCTGTACAAAAGAGCATTGTTTACCATAATGTGTAATACATGCTTAAATACTAATTTTAAAATATAAAACAGTTACAAAAGTAGTTTCGTCGTAAATAGAAATCAACAAATATTATCAGCTCCCATTAAGTGCAGAAAAACTAATGCCTACCAAAAGCAAACAAAAAGAGACCAGTTGAACGCATGCTTTGTTTATATATGGATAAACATGGAAACCTTCCAGGCTCTGTGTTCAAGGTTTGCACATTTTTGCTCAAGGGGAAAGAAATATAACTTTGCAGCTGGAATTTTCTGATATGTAGCAACGACTTTACTTGAAATGCACTTGCTCCTCTTGTGAACAATATCATTGTTGCCTATAACGATTAGTAGTACTCCGACTGGATCGTGGGAAGCAGGACAGCCAATCAGACTGCTCCCATTCCAGAATAACTCTCCTATTAACAGAGCCAGAAGGAATGCTCGATGTTTACTAACATTCGGTTATAGGGCAAGAGGGATGTACACCATGCATTCTGTGGCCTATCGTTCACATCTTTGGCCATGAATGAGGATTTGGCCGCGTGCACATGGGTGTTGTTTCATGAACACCAGTTATCCTCCCACAAGACAATTCTGAAATTGGCGACCAGGAGCTGAGGGTGAATTGCGTCATGCCCCTGACTTTGTATTTTCGACTATCGGAGCATACCTCCAGAATGCAGTTATCACAGTTTGATCGTTCATATAACACAGACTTATCTACCCGCTTTTAAACTGCAGGGATTTTTTTGGTACGGCCTAGTGTTTTGTCGCATTGACGACTGCCTGGTTACACGTGTTGGTGTTGCTGTTCTTTGTGCCATACACAGTAGTGCTCCCAGAGGACATTGTAAGGGAATTGGGTGGCAGCCTTTCAGTCCTTGCTGTTTGTTAAGCAGGCAGTCAGAGAATTTTATTTTTTATTTTTTGGGGATTTATTGAGCGCTCGAATGCCCGAAGGCGTCTTGGCGCTGAAGAGAGTGCCTTAATGCCTGGCTGTTTTTTGTGGGCGTGAGAAGAACATAATTCATCCTTGATGTTGCTGGAGCATTTTGCAGTCGTTTTGTTTTTTGATCAAAAAAAGACGTGTCTTTTTTTGCCTAGTATAGTTTAATGTTATATACACTCAATAAGGGTGGATGCAGGCTGGCGTTTCTAATACTTGTGGTCAAGTTTTAGATTGATGCTGAGATTTCTTGTTAAATCCTGTTTTGCTGGTGGTGATCATCTGATTGGAGACGGTTGTGCCTTTCTGCTAGGCTCCATTAGGTCATTTGATGAGAGCGGCCCCTGACCACTGTGATTAACCATTCACTTTTGCTCATGAGCGAAGCATTTTCCGACCCATGCATGTATTAATTGTATGGTGTATTTTACTTTATCCTGACTTGCTATCCTTTTCTCGCTGAAAGCTGGTATTTTGAGCGGGTTAAATATTTACAACTTTTTTTTAAGTTGAGGTACCTTGCAGCGGGGGCTCCTTTGTTACAGCATTGGGCCTGTGGCCCCCCTATATTTGGCCCCTCAGCTCATGAATTTAATGTTAATAAATATATACTTTAAATATTTTTTTCCAGCCGTAGGCAGTTTTTTTTTTATTGGGCATGAGCGAGGTGGCTTAGTGATGAGTGGGTGGGGCTTAAAAATACAATGCAGGCTCACCTACTGGTGTCCACACACACACACACTTCAAAGTGCGCAAGTCAGGTTGGCCGACAGACTTTCTGTGACTAGCCCGACATTGGCACTAGAGTCCAATTACTATCTGTGCATAGTGAGGGTGATGGGCATCTGCAGGCCCCTGCACACAGAATGAGCACTGGGTTCACCTGCCTGACCTGGTCTTTCTTGTTTCTTCTGTCATTAATGCCTGGATCTAACTCCAGGCACTGTCCAGGATGGTCAAAGAATACTTATTCATCAAATTCTGCAGGACGTCCCTCTTGAAAGACTTCATTACATTAAACAGGAGTTCTGTCTGACTAAACCAAAGCAATCGCCGATTTATACATGAGGAACAGTAATCACTGCTCTTTCCCTCAATATTGACCATTGATTGGTGTTCGCTTTATCAGAATATAGGCATTTGCATGTCAACACACGTATATAGTATGGTTGTGTTTAGCAGATTAAAAAATCATTAAAAAATCAAGGTGTTTCTGTGGCCAGAAATTGTCAGGTGCAGACCTCGCCTTGCCATGCAATCTATTTTCTCCTGTGCAGTGCACACTTTGAAATGAGTCGTCTTCAGGTGTTTATAAAGGGCCACTATAGAGAGCTCTGGAGCAAAGAATTTCTCACAGGGTCTGTCAGTGGTTCAAAAAGTGTTCAGAATACTTTGTCATTCAATCCTTGGCCTCTCTACTGAACAAACAGAGCAAAGGTCACTTACTCAGAATTGTGATTCTGTGCAACTGTATGTGAAGGAGGTACACAGTTGCCAAAATATTGATAAGGCAAAAGTAAATGAAAATACAGTGCTTACAGGTGTGCTGGTGCATTGTATGTTTGGGGGTTGAGAAGTGAAGGAGGTGTGAGGAAGTGCATTCAGAAGTCAGTGAAAGGAGCTACTGAAGGTAAGCTATACAGATGGACGAGATGTGGAGAGAAAAGGGTGCACGTGTCTAACGTAGAATGAGCGTAACAGGCATGACTGAGACACTCTGAAGACCACTACCCCTTCCACGTGCCTAAGTAATGTTTAATTCCAGTCTCAGAATTGAAACTTTTTTTTGTTTTATTAACCTTCTTGCTTTCTCAAATTTGCTTGAAAATGCACTATTTCACCACTCTTTTTTCAAAATGTTCCCAAGGGGAGAACCCTCCCGAACCCCCCTATCACGGTCGGGCCAGCTCGCCACAGGGCACTCATCCTAAACTTTTACACCTTCACCACTTTTAAATGTCACCAGCCGCCATTAGTACCTCATTGGATCGGATTCCTGTTGTAACTTGTATCCTGTTAGCGGTGAAATCACTGATATGAAATTTTAAAACAATAAAAATGTTATACTGTGTAGGGTTTTGTTAGGCTGAACTGCAAGCTTTTCAATCACACTATCTTCCTGACTATTTATGTCTCATGGTACATTTACTAAAGACTGGGGCAGAATAATCGGGTCCTGGGAAATCTAACTGCACACGTAGTTAAGGCTCGCCCATAAGTTTGTTTTATCCAATTTTCCATTGTCACCACACGTTTATTCAGTCAACACACTCATCTTTTTAGTTGAGGTGAACCTTTGTATACCATAATTAAGTAGAGGTCCATAGAAGAAAAATAGTTCTCAAATATCTTGCAACAGGGTCATGTGGCCGCAACTTGCACATCCATAGAGCATTGTTAATAAGAGCGTGATTGTACAACACTCTAGCCCATCCCCTGCAAAGTACCCTTTCAGGCACACTTATTTTAATTATTACTAGAACCTGGGGACCCCATCTGAATCATTATTGGAATCTGGGGACCCTGGCCTAAGCGACTTTGAATATTTGAAAAACATCACAATACACAAAAATATGGAAACAAGCATTCATCAATCAAATACACAAATGATGACATTTTATTCAGAAACAAATATGAAAAATTGAAAGTTTTAATGGAAACGTTGGAGCGCTTCTAAAGTCAGTTGAGGCCACCTATTGCCCACACTACATTCTGTGCGACTGCTTCCTTGAATTAATCTGAGGATGCTAACTCACTTTTTAGTTTCAATTTAAAATTCATTCATATTTATAGTACGTTTTAATATTTTTAATGTTGCTTTTTCATTCATACACACCTTACTAATCTGTTAAAATTGTTTAATTTTCTGAGCAGTTGGGGACACCAGAGTGGGTGTTGCAGGCAGACCCGGTGTCCCAAGACCCCAAGTTAAAAAACACTGACCTAGTAATGTATCTTTATGGCCCTTTAAATTATGAAACGTCTTGCAGCTGCTAAGCATTTTAGGAGTTTTGTGATTGATGTGTGATGATGGTTTGGGAAGGGCCAGATGAATTGATGTATAATTCATTGTTACTTCCAGTTATCATACGAAAGAGTAATTTCTGCTTGTTAACTGTATAGCATCAAATCAATTCTTTGTGATATGGTCGTTAAACGGTGCTTGATTTGGCGACGTGCAGCATCACCTGTAAACATATGGAGACCATTTTGCTCTTCACGGAGGGGGAATCCTCCAATCAGTTCCCTCTTCCTGTGTTCCATCCTGCTCCCTGGTATTTGCATCTGTGTTCTGAACTGCCCTTAGCCTACGTTCTGTAAACAGTAAAGTGCTTAGATTGTACTATTTGAACAATTCAAAACTGCACTTTTAAAATGTATTTTGTTAAAGTATTTTAATCCCTGTAGAAAGCGAGTCGGTGCATCTTGCTTCGGGCAGAGCAACGGACTTCACAGAAGTGTATAGTTCAGTTTTCCTGAACCCTACAGTTTCTGGTTGCCAAGATCTATTGACTTTGCATCCAGGATAACGTGCTGCATGACTAAGCACTTATAAAGTCCAAAAGGTGAGACCTATTAGCTATGCTAATGGTTGTTTTTTTTTACTGTTTGAGTTTTAGGTGACTGCATGCATTGCAAAGCAGGTGTAAGGGCAGATTACACATACCGGTTTAGTTTTTGGGACCTTCTTCAATGGAGTAAACTGCACCCTGTCGAGCCATATCTTGATAACATTGTTTTGTATAGCTTACCTGAAAACATTTCCTCAGAACCTGAAAGTGAATGAGAGATTCATCCGAGCTTGGTCTGCACAGATCCACGGTATTGAGACAACAGGAGCTTCTTTGGCGTCTTGTGTGTGCGCGCCTCAAAATGGAGGGCTGGGGCTATAATGCAAATTATTTTTAATCATTGATTATTTAGTCGGTCTACGGGGTTCTGGTGGCCAGGTGCAGTAAAACACCCACTTCATGAACATCTGTATGAGCCTTTGGTCGCTGTTTGAATCTCGGCAGAACCACTCAGCCTTTCATCCTCCTGGGGCCCATAAAATGAGTAACAAGCGGGATAGCAAACAAGCTTTTGCAAAGCAATAGGTCTAGCATTTACGTGAGTTTGAGCTATTGACATTGCAAATTACAATGCCTTTTATTTTTGTTTTCGTTTTTAAAACATAAATAAAAGCATTGTTATTTGCAATGGCAATAGCTCAGACTCGCATAAACTCGAGACCTATTGCATTGCAAATGCTTGTTTTTCGTTGGCTCTGGGGAAAGAAGGGGTTTGCAGATCAGAAGGGAACTCCGACTGACCGCGTTTGTTTCCACAGCTGCAAATTAATATAACAGATTTCTTAACTTAAGTTATGAATATATGTGGCGCCTCCGGGAGCGTCCTATTTAATTTTAGGGCGCGTGATTAGCACGGACGGGTGTCGGGGAAAGAGATTTCTCCTCTAGAAGTTCCCTGGCCAGTACATCAACATCAGCTCGCCAGAAGAGAAACGTATTCCGTGACATTGCACGGCTCTCACTTTGAATACGAGGGCAGTGGCGCATCACAGGGCGTACAGACCTCCCCACTCATTTCCACCAGGCTTCTGGGCGCCTCCCACATTCCGAGAGGTGCCTCCCATTCATAAAACTCCGGTGGAAGTGGATCTGGGAGTAAAAGGTGCGCACCCCAACCTATGTTTAGGGATACAGAGGGCTGTGGGCGTGGAGAGTGCAGGCTTAGGGGAGCTCTTGCAGATGAAGAACCTGATCCGGAGGAGGCGGGTGGCAGGGCCTGACGCGCGCCAAGAGACCCCCTCCCAGATCCAGAGGAAAGCCAAGAGGAGCAAGGGAAGGAGGCAGAGCGTGAGGTGAGAGCCACACATGCCACCAGCGCCTCGCTTGCCGCCCGGACATGTTGAGAAACTTGGATCGCTGGTTCGCCTCTTCGCTCCTCTCCAGCCGGAGACCTCGCTTTCATCTAGGCGCTGCCTGCTCACGGCGGTCTCCCTAACATGTGTAGCGCCGCTTTGCAGGGCTGGAGGAGTTCAGCTTGGGGTGCTCTGGAAGAAGCCCGAGGGGTGGCTTGTTGGCTACAGGCGGCGGTTGTCCCGTCCGGAGGGAGGCTCTGAGCAGGGCAGCACTGCATCCAGCTGGGCTGGTGAATATGTGCAACTTTACCGATCTTCGTGGGGTAGTTTGTTGCAGAAAATTGACCGCAGGTTAGTTCCATTGTACTGTGTCGCAGAGCGAGAGGGAGGGAGTAAAGTGATGGGTGGTGCGCGTTGTGCCTGCCTACAGCCCTGCCTCCTTTTGGGACGGCCCATCCAGACTGGATCACGGCTTGTTTATATAACACGCCTCGTGAAGATAAGAAAGTGCTTCACGACAGCCGTGAAGCAAGCGATCAAGTCCGGAGGGGCTGTCCCAAAAGGCGAAAGGGCGGCAACAAAAAAAACGAATTTCCAATGGCAGGCCACCATTTAGCATAAACAGTGACGCCAGCCAATGGAAATGAGGGGCAGGGCTTCAAGCCCCCTTCTTAAATCCCTCTCTCACAATATCTCTCGCCAGCGAGCAGGGCATGAGCTGCAACGCTAGGCGAGACCTAAAACCCCCCAGTATCTATCAACAGCGATAAGAGGTCGCCTCTGGGTCAACTGTGCTCCACCAATACGCCTGTGTGATATTATTATAATGCACCTTTAGTAGTGTCTGCACAGCAGATCTTTAAGCTTCACAAAACGCAAGTGAACGTTTGATTAAACCACGCATAATTTGAAGTATTCCTTAACAAGATGACGTACAAAGATTTCTGAAGAGTTACATCCAAATGCGCCGGCAGTGCTGAATTGCGTTGATTTCAAACAACAGAATTCTTTATGTGCCACTGGAAGTCAAATCCCGGGGCCCTAATATTAATAAGGGCCCAAGAGGGTGCTGCCTGACTTAATGTTATGCAAACAGCAGCTCATGCATTTCACTTGGTTTTAATCATGCCAAGGTTAAAGACTTTGTAATCAGCCCTTAAAAAACCTCACCGTAATTGTTAGCACCCCATCAACCCCTGCCCTCCTCCCATCTTCCTCATACTTCCTGCATGCACAAGGTAACGACCCCTCCCCCACAACAAAGACCATATTTTCTATCCGCCGGGAGCGCTGTCTAGACCAAATTTTGCGGCAGGGTTGACTAAACTATGTGGCACGAAAAGGCAAACTATACGGTGTAATAATGCAAATTTTCGGATGGTTTTACTTCATTATTTGGTCCTTTATATACGTGTTAACACTGTCTGGACATACATTACTTATTAGTACCAGTTTAACATGCATAGTAATAAGCAACAGAAATATCACCAGTCAAACATTGGAAATTGCCTTTCAATGCGTGAGCATGCATGTTGCTGCGATGTTAGTAACTTTTGAACCGTTTGAGCTAGGAACAATTTTTTGGGGTTCAAATCTGCAGATTGTGCAGCAGATGATGGAATATGTGGCAAATGCAGCAGATCCATAAGTATGTGAAAAACACTGCAGCCGCACAATGGCATAATTCCAGTGGGCCTGGTATGGTTATAATAACACATTACTGCAGACTCTCTTTCCCCCTCTCATTCCCATTAGGGAGCATCCTTGGCTAGAAGGGGAAGAGTAGAACATGACCAGTACCAAAAAACAGATAAAGGAAGGTGGGGAGCAGAAGCAACAGATGAGTTAAAGGCAATAAAGAGTAGGAGGAGGGCGTAAAACGCACAAGCAACATGGGAAGGGCAGGGATAGATGGACTCGAAAGCAATACGAGGGAGGTAGGGAGGAACGGGGAGGCAACACAGGGGTATGGGTATACAACACGGAAGGCACACGTGAGAGGGGGCAAAGAGGGAGCATACAGGTGAGAGAAACAGGAAGGGAGACGGGCGACAAAGAGCAATGCAGGGACACAAAAGTCCACAGGGAAACAGCTCAACATCACATGCACTCTGATGGAGTGCTCAACATAAAAGAAAAAAGTAATGCTTGAAAAGTAATCACTGGAAGCACAGGTGCCAGCCAATCAAAGAGATTCTAAAGAAGGAATGCTCCATGGGAGGGACAACACAAGAAGCAGGCAAATGAGAGTGACAAGGAAAACCTGCCAATAGTAATCAATCGGCCCACTCTAAGCCCATCTATGTTGTTGGAAAGCCTCAATACGCCTCACAACACATAGCGCATGCGCGGTCTAGTAGAGTCGACCTAAAATGGTGCATCCATCAAACAGAGACAACTAACTGCAGTAGGAAAGCCATTGGTAGAGTTGCAGGGATCACTTGTCACAAGGTGCATTTAGGCTTTATGTTTTCTCTCTCACTATCATTAGGAGTAAGAAAGGCCTGTGGAAAATCAGGCTTAAACCGTGGCGTGGACCATGGGTACTCGCCAACATTTTCCTGGGGGCCAAAAAGTTAATCTGTGGTATGACCGAGTGCTGCATGATGCCAACATGGTGATGGTCGCGGCGTGGGAGGTGTAAGGTGGGCTTAGGGGAAGCAACGCTTGTATATTTAGTGGCAGAATTGCACCTCGGATCAAGCTGAGCTTCCACACTTGACCAAACTGTGATCCTGGGCAATTGTTTTACTTCACTTTGCCTTTTGGCATTGTTGTCAGTGGGGAGTGGAGGCATGAATGTTTCTAATTTCAAGTTTGAAAACTCACCTTAAAATAAAATCACATTGCACTTTTATAATCTGATGTACTAAGGTTAAAAGCCTCTGCAGGTTAATAAAATATACTTTTTTGAATTTTCAAGGGACTTTATCATAGTGTCATACGTTTGTTGCAAGATGTCTTTAAAAAGTAAAGTGTTCTTAAAGTTAAGTGGTGCAAGATAGCTTCTGGGCTTCTTTAGTTTTACTTCAGTTTGACTGTAAATAAATGCTTGCCATTTATTTTATATCTTTGAGTATTAGTGCTTTGTAAAGTAACAGCAGTGCTGCTGTTCAACCAGAGGCCGCATTATAAAGGTCAGGAGGACCGCATGCGGCCCTCGTGCCGTACTTTAAGTATCACTGGCCGGGACAGTGTAGCTCTGCTCCAGGATTGTCTAGAAGGGCTCTTTAGTGCAGCAACTTGGCGAGGAACTGTTCTGCATTAGTTTGTTTGCTGGAAGCATGCTGAGAGACTGCCTTACTCCCTAAGGGCTTCAGCCTGCCACTGCATCCTGTGTCTTGGGATGACCTCTGTAGCACATTAGCAGTACACAAAGAATGTAAATGGAGGGATGTGTTGCGTCTGGGGCAGAGCCATTAATAGTGCAGTAGGTGCAGCGGCACCAGAGCCTATGAGTGTGCAGAGCTTGCTGCAACCAATAATGGCTGCTTTGTATTTCCAAATCATAGGACAGAGGATTCAGTTTAAGTTATCTGTATGAAGGCACATGGGACCTTTCTGTGCCATTGGCTGTGGTCCAATGTTTTTCAACAAGAGAAGACACGGTTTAGGCTCATGTACTTATGAAAAAAAATATCCATCACTCATGAGGGGTTCAAATTATAAAGTGCCCAGCAATCCCTCCGAAGTGAAGACAGCAGCAGCGCGGCATTGTCTGACGATAACTACTAAAATTCAGTCCCGAAACTGCGCATAATTTAAGTATGGTGTTTCCAACTTTAGGTAGAATGATCCCTGAAAGACTCCGTAACCTAGGTTTTTAAAATGGACAATATTAAAGACTAGAGAATTATGTTGTCAAAACGTATTGCACAAGTGTATGGCTACCTCTGATGACATGCTAATTCTAATTATCGTGCCAATGTTTATGTTTGCACCAGACACTAGATTATCCTTCCTCTCATTACTGCCAATCAAAAACCTTCCCATATCTGCGTAAAGGGGCCTGGACACTTATTTCATTTAGTGCCGAGTTGTGCTGCAGTCTGTCAGACTGAACAAAGGTCAACCTGGCAGACACTGTTCATCTCAGGTCAGGCAGCCAGGAGCCAGACATTCGCAGGCTCCTGAGTTGAACTTTGCTGGGCTAAGGAGGTCACAGCTTCTGTGGGCGTGACGTCCTCAGCTCAGCAAAGATCCCTGAAGCCCTCCCCTCAGTGACGAGGGGTAGCGTCACGGATTGCCTCGCACTTAGGCGGTTCCGTTTTAAGCCAGGGTCCAGTGTCAATGAGTGACACTTCATCACAGAGTGGGGTCAGCAGTCTCACTGACCCCATCCCACTCTGTGATGACGTTGGGACTGTGTAACTGCTGCCTTCCCTCATTGGTAGACCTTAGGAAAGCCAATGAGGCAAGGCATCAGTTCCAAGCCTCCTGGGACCTCCAAGGCAGAGCTGCAGGTAAGTGTGTGTGTTTTTTGTGTGTTTTTTTTATTTTGTATTTATTCGTGTAATTAATGTTTGGTGCGTGCATGACCTTAGGTCAGCCAGTGAGGGAAGGCAGCAGTCCCAAGCCTCCTGGAACCTCTGAGGCAGAGCTGGCTGAATAAAGTATATTGCTGCAGGATTGAAATAATTCATTGAATGCGGTCCCAAGCAACGGACACAGGAGGTATGGGAAAAATGCTGCTATAATTGCAACAGGTTTAATTCTTCTGTGGATACTAAGTTCTCGCCCTCTTTATGCACATTTCTTCATCCGTCTCACTGCTAAGTGCTGTATTCCATAATACGATAACAGAACCTGGGTGCAGTGGCGGCTGGTAACTTTTGGAGGGAGGGGGGCATGCGGGACACGCACACATACACATAACACTCACAACCATGCATTCACGCATAAACACATCCATTCACAACACTCTTTACCAAACATTCATACATACATGCATGCACGCACGAAGCACTAATAATATACTTAATTTAGCCCTACAAAGCAGCCATCTTTGAGCTGGCACTAATGCACCCTGCTACTTCTAGCAGTTTGACACAGCAAGTTGGTACATCAGACAATCACATGGGTTACTATTTGTATCAAATTTGGAAAAGGTTTGATAACCAATCTCAATTTTATAGATTGTCTTTTCTATACCTGTGGACATGAACAGGAGGTTACCTCGCAGTTACCGTTCCTAAACTAAAGGTGAAATGAGAGTCTGGCAAGTACTGGAGCACTGGCCATTCACAGGGTTATTGATTAACTTTCAGTTTAGAAAGCGTCCTGATACCAAAAGACTATCTGGTGAGGGAAAACAACAGATCTACTGGACTGCATGGATAACCACTTCTATAGCTTTTTTTTGTTTTAAATAAAGTCAAGTTAGAGCTGCTCGAGAGGTGTCCCCAGAAAGAGAATTCCAAAGGTTTGTGTGTCTAGAGAGGTTAACACGAGGCAAGGCTATGAGATGCAAAGAAGAGGATCTGGTTGTGTGCGGATGCCTGTAGTATTTTAAGTTTGTTCTGGAGGTAGGTCGGACATGTGTTGGTTATTGCTCTAATTGGAAGGCACGTGCCTTAAAGAGGATTTTTTTCTGGATGGGGATTGAATGAAGGTTGGCCAAAGAAGGGGAGATAGCTGTAGAGATCAGTCGTGGGCACTAACAGGTGGTCTGTCGAAATTGGCATGACTTGCAGACTATGAGAGAGATATTTAGGGGCACCATGCAGCAGCCAAGTCCTCATACTGTAATCTAGAAGTCACTAGAGCCTGTGCTGCTGTATTACCAGTGGAAAGGAGAAGAACATTATGTGGCATGTGTAAAAAATGCAAACAAATGGTGGAGACATGATTGACTCGGTATTGAAAAGGAAGTTTGACAGCAAAAAAACATTCCCAGACTTTTAACCCAGGACTTGGGAAAAGGGCCCTGTCCTAAAGACTAAGTCCATCAAGAATCAGACCAGAAAGGTGTGTCTTTGGCAAAGATAAACAGTTCAGATTTTTCTCTGTTGAGCTTGAGACAGTTTGTGTTCATACATTTTAAAACATCTTCAGTGAAATCCTGAACCCTGATCTCAGTTTCCTGAGTGTTGGTAGGAATGGACACGAGTATCTGTGTATCACTGTAGTTTGATCGCGTCTCATATTCATGAGAGGAACCAAGGCGGCAATAGGAGAAACATAGATATTAAATTGAGTGGGACTTGGAGAAGGGCTTTGGGGGCACCATATTTTAGAATGGTGGGGCAGACTGAATGGGCTGTAGGAAAATAGCTTGAAAGTGATCGGAGAGGAAAGAATGAAACCATTTCAGAGTGAATTTGCAGATATCTAATTCAGAAAGATGAGAGAGAATGTGAGACCATATCAAAGGCAGCAGACAGGTCCAGATGCATAAAAATGGTGGATCAGCCAATGTCAAGGATGGTTCTGTCATCTGAGATGGAGAGCCGAGCAGATTTAGAACCATCTACAATTTTAGAGGCAAAGGGCGACAGTGAAATGGGTCTAAATCTGACAAGTTGGTTAGGATTGGCAGAAGGTTTTGTAAGCAAGGGGATGATCTTTGCTTTATTGCATTGCACTGGGACTGTGGCTTTTGACAAAGATAGATTACAGATGCTGAATAATAGAAGGAAAAAATTGTGTCTGTAACAACTGAGGGTACTTTAGGAAGACAAGGGTCGGCAGGCAAGACGGACTTAGTGAAAGTAAAAATAGTTTTAACTTGGGCATTAGTGAGGGGAACAGAGTTTGAGAGAGAGGGGTCACTGCAGAAAAGCCAGAGGCAATGGCATCCAGAGTGGCCCCAATTCAAGAATTGAAATCAATGGATTGACCGGTCAAGAGAGGACATTGGCGGAGGAAGTACTGGGTAAACCACCGAAACCACCTTTGAAATTGAGATGGTTAACTTTACGTCAAAGTAGGGTAATACGGAAAGTCGGACTGGTAGTGGGAACAAAGGAAGGTGCAGAACCAGAGAAAATGAAAAGATCAGCAAAGGGATCCAACCATACAAAACCAACAGTAAAACTAAACTAAATTAACAGTTAAACTAATATTACCGACAACTGCAACTGCAAGGTAGGTGACAATGGTGCACATAAGCTCCAATGTCTTTGACTAGGAAATGCACTTTAAAGGACGCTCATAGCTTTGATTAATACCATGTAGGAGGTACAACCAACAGGATGCACCAAAAAAGACTCAATAATGTTACTCGTTTCTTTAAAAAAAATAATAATAATGTTCCCTAATCGATGCAAAATGTTTAAAAAACAGTTTATTTCATAATAAAATATACGAGTACCAAACCTGGACTGTAATGATACTTACATACTATACATGCAAAACAAATCAAATAACCAAAAAGAAACTTAAAACATCCTGTATCATGTAGGTTTTGTTAGTATAAGCATGCATTGGCAAAGTCAAAAAGGTCTAGCTTGAACACGCTTGCATGCTCACTCAAATCATTTGGGCATTTGGGCACATGCATGTCACCACGTGTTTGTAAATTAAAGACACATCTACTGACTTTGGCAATGCTGGTTTTATTTTTAAATCCGTGTGAGTCATCATCACAATGCATGTTCACTCATGTATAGCGACGTTAAGCATGCCATACATACAGTAAGTTTTAAAGAACGCGTTTCAACAAGATAACTATCGTTCTATGGTATGGTGGCACTAATATGCTTCGTGGAGATATGGTGCCACCGTGTGGCCAGGCCAGAAATTGCTCTTCGATGCGCGGTTTTTACAGACACTACATAAAATAAATACGTCCTATTTCATACGCAGTGAATCCGTTGTTACAGGTCAGATGCCGTACACCTGTGCGGCTACATACTCGACATTTCCCTACAAAAGCTCTTTGGACGGATAAATAGGGTTCCAGGTGCGGGAAGGATTGTTTACATCCTCTACAGCAGACACCCATGGGCAACTTTTAAGCGAGGAGACAGTCTAAGACGTTCATTGTTTCAAAGTTGATCAAATTAATACAATTATGTAATTATTAGTAATAATCAGAATTCTGGCAGAGAGCAAGGCGGGGGCCTGCAGAGCACGTGCACGGACGCTCACATTTGCTGCCCTTCAAACGTCCATTACCGCTGCATAATATCGAAAAGCACAGATGCGGACATGGCTATGGCAAAACATGCACCATATGGCTGGAACAAAAGAACTCCGCTAAAGAGCCCCTTCGCGGGTGCCTGTCAGACATTGCAGCGCCAGTCTGACGAGGAGCAGACCCATATGATGAAGCATGACACCTAGCTTGCTGGGTGTGTGAGGGTTCTAGTTCCCAAGAGAGAATCCCCTCTTCTTCCCTCTTGGTCATTTCCTTCTACACCACACACACTTCCCTTTCCACCCAGTCCTCCCGGGGAACTTTGTGTATCTTCTTTGTTGCTTGCAAAACATGCACGAATGCCAGCACAAGGGACAAAATTATGGGCACAAGTCCCACCAGAGTATAACTTCAAGGCCAGCATGTCACCCAAGTCGCGAGATGTTCTTTCAGCTATGAAAGAATGAGAACCGAATAAAATAAACAGTTTTCTTTGCACATATGAGGTATCCGGGGCTCTAAGTACATGATGTGCAGTCCGGAGGTATCCGGGGCTCTAAGTTCATGATGTGCAGTCCGGAGGTATCCGGGGCTCTACGTACATGATGTGCAGTCCGGAGTTTCGATGAAGTCATTTAGGGCTAAGAGCAATATAGCAATGGAGTTCACGCATTCACCTGGGTGACGGCACTGTTAATAGGGAGGCGGTCTTCCATAGCAGCAAACGGAAGTTACAAGAAGTTATGGGGTTCAAAGTTACGAGATGGAGAAATTAGAATTTCTTTCCACAGGAAACGCATAAAGCCGTCATGCAGTGTAAAGCATGCGTGGTTATGGTTACTCGTGGAAACGGCTGCGTTGTAGTGGCCGTTTCCCAAAGCCGTCCATATTGTGGCGCCATCACAATATGGTCTGAAGAAGAGAGAGGCTAGAGCTCAGACTCAGAAAGCCTGACTATTTATCTTACATTGTAATCACGCAAACGTGCCCTTTAGGTTGGACTTTGACAGACTAAATTCCATGGGAACCAGCCTCAAGTCTAAAGGCAAAGCTGGAATGAAGGGTTAGAGGCCTTGCTCCATTTCCAAAACACCAGGAATGGCCACAGGAAGAAAAGATCTCACATGTTTGGCAGAAAAAAAAGTTGAAGATGATCAGAGACTCAAAACTAGTGCGATCGCTTTGTGGCTATGAGGATTAGGCAATAGTTGTAACTTTCTAGGAGCATGAAATCTTCCCTACCATATATACGAAGATCTGATACCCTGGTTCGTGCAAATTTTGTCTTGTTGCAAAATGATCACTTTGGGTGAACCCCTTAATTGGGAAATATAAGATGTCACTGGTTGGTTGGGCTGCCACTCAAATATTTATTGATTAAAACACTACTTACTGTTTTTAAAAGTAGTTGGGTACAAGAAGTGGGAATATAGGTTCAGATTTAAATTCATGCAGTGCACCCTAAACCAGCATATCATTGCAACCGTTTTAACATTTTCATTGTTTTTGTTGCTGCAAAGCCGTATCCTTATGTATATTGCTATGGTTTTTAGTGACTGTACAATAAACATTTTGAGGCCCACTAGCAACGCATCTAGTCTCAACTCATAACTCCATGTAAAGGGGCGGGATCAGCAACTAGAAAACGGAAACGATTCATCTTTCAAGGTGCAGCAAAGAATACTGAGAGAAACGGCAAATGGGACAAATGGAGCGTTGGAGTTTTGACGTCTTGGTGGGCCATCAAGCCCTGCACCAAAGTTTCAGACACAAAGGAAACAAATACAATCTGGGATTCAATGCCTAGATTAGGAAGACGTGCAGAGGGCAAGGCCCTTTTTCCACCAAGCGCAGGGATGGAAAGCTCGACAGCCTGGCCTCAACTATATATAAGAGCCTTTCTTCTCCTCCACAAAGCACCAAACATGGTCAGAGGTGCTGGATGCAACGGTCCGTCTGGTGTAGAGGATAGATCTTCACTGAGTCAGGATCTCACCACAATCTCCACAGGCACCACTTGCTTCTATTCCCCCACTGATCCATATTGTCAAATGATTCATTGTCTCTCTGAACTGCAGCAAGAGGAAACATTCAAACCCACTCTACTAACCCAAAGCAGAAGGGAGGAAGGAGAATACTAGGTCTAACTTGTCCTGAAATGCATGCCTCATTTTAATGTACTTTCATGAAGATCCTTAGACTGAGTGCAGGTTTGGCTCAAAAAGTGCAGCGGTTAGATCTGTTAGAGGCAGAAGAACAACAGAGCAGACTGAGGTAACAAGAAGAACAGGCTATGGTAAGAAGGGCCAAGAATACAGAAACATAAGAGACAGACAGCAAAGAAACCTACATAAATAATGACATTTCAGAGTGACCATAGTTGACCTATGCCCTGGCTTTCAGCACGGCACTAGAAAGTTTCACCTACTTGGGCTTTCTGGAAAAACAACCGGAAACAGCCTCTTGGGTCCACATTAGCAGCTTTAGCCATCTCTAGAATGAACTGCATGACGACTGCCTGATGGGCCACTTGTTCCATCAGAGCTCTCTTCTGCAAAGAAAAGGATGGGAGAGAAGAATGTGTAAGGAGAATGCAACTAAATGTGTTATTCATAATGTCGTGCAAAAGACTTGCAACCATTTACAAGCTAAAGGCGATAAAACATGTCTTTCTGATACAGCAAGGCACGGAGGAGTTATCCTCAAGCATGTAGAATCTAAAAGGTGTGATTTCTGGGGTAGAATTCTAATAAAAGTAGGCTAAAAATACATTTACTTTTATGCAAAGATTTACACTTTGACATATGTGTCATATGTATCGTTAGGGCACCTTCAAGGACGTGCTCAGGATATCAAATGCTAATATTATACAACACTGTAGGAGGATACACCTTTCTGAGAATTCTACCCCTGCCGCAAATAACCAGCCGTGTTAACTTCTGAGGAACCAACTAGCAAAAAGGAGTAGGAAACTGTAAGCAGTGAATGCAAGTTTACCATTATGGACAACGATGTACCTATATCTAGTGATGTGCCTTCAATTTGCCATGAACATCCCAATTCTTATGCTTCTAAAAAGTATATGCGAAAATGAGTCATTGAGCAATTTTACACTAAGACACAGCCTTTAAATCTATTCAAAGTTCATTCAACTGAGCTTCTAGTGCCACAGGTACTGTCCAAGTAAAACATTATCCCCCAACATAACCTCCTGTTAAAACTGATATTAAAATCAATCAAATAAATCAGCTTGAAATAAAAAAATCTATAAAAGCAATTAAGAACCACCCCACCTCTACCAAAAATATCTTTAAAAACGAAAGTGGTCATAAAATACTAAGTGGGCTAAGGCAACCTACTTACTGGCCGTGTGTCCACGGTGCAGACTGCGTTGTAAGGCTCGCGTAGCACTAACAGTTCAGCTTGGTCTTCAACAACTAGAGTACTTACTAACAAAAATGGCATTTATAAGTAGGGCCAAAGGAGCAAGAAAAAATGGCATAGATTACCCAGATAAGTAGGGCTAGATTGACTTGTAAATTAAATCGATTCAGTTTGCTCAACTGAGCTTCAAGGTATTGCCCCAGTAAAACATCACCACGATTCCACCCCCCATACAACGGGTTCGCAGGATACTGGGATCTATGGTCCGATTATTCTGCTGAATGGGGCAGGCAAAATGTATGGTACACTTTTGATCAACCGCATTCGGATTGGGCTGAAAACAACCAGATTCTATCCAACCTCCAAGAAGGGTTTAGGAAAAGAAGTTGAGACTCTACTTTACATGCATCAAGTATGTGAAGCTGAAAAAAATCTACCCAGTTAATGATATTCATATATTTAAAAAACACATTTGACTCAGTCGATAGAACTCTCCTATGGTACTCACTGAAAGACAAAGGATTACCCGAAAAACCCCAGAACACCTTACCTCAACTTCATCATAAGAACACAGCTGGGGTCAGGTATGGGCAGAGGAGTCAGACAAGGCTGTGTTCATGCACCAACTTATTCAAAATATTCAAAAGTGATGCAGGATAATCCTGTCTCGAGCTGAGCCTGGACATACCAACAATTGTAGGTGAAAAAATCCCAAAAGAGATTACTGGAAATATGTACTGTCAAAATGTTAGAAAACGGGGTCGAGGCTAAGCCAGGAATGGAGTGCAACGTGGGTCTTCGCTTCTCCACTCCACCGCGGCCTATCTGTACTCATCTGCCACCTTTATAGCATTTATCCTGGGCCACGACCATACGCCACCTTCCCAGGATGAAGCAGAGGGCCCCGGACATACCTGAAACCACTGAGGCGCCTTACCGGGATTAAAGCCCGACCGAAAGCCCGATACAACGCCTGGGGCTGTCAACTTGTATCCCCAGCCTGGAAACAGAGTAGGAATTACCTTCCCTCCCTTGTTAGTGCCCAAGAGTCGGCCCGCCCCAGACCTGGACCGCGTCTCTGGTGGAAACGAACCCTACTGGCTTTATTGGTGGCAGGGCGTTCAGGCGGGGCTTACCTGGGAGGAGACCCTCTCCGGCCCTGGTGCAAACTTCTCGCTGACTCCAGGTCTCTAGAGACCGGTGGAGGCTCGGCCCAGCCACTTGCTCCGATGTAGAGCCGAATCTGGAGACTACCCAAGAACCCATTGCATGGCCCGAAGGCCGGTAGGCATAGACTCCGCAGAGCCCTGGAGGGACGTAGCTGAGACCGTGCAACGCGGCTCCTGATCCACCGCGGCGGTGGCGCTGGGCCATCATCATCCACATCACTGAGCAGCCGACTGGGAGCCTCACCCTTGCAGGGACTTGGCAGCAGACATCAACGGAGGAGGTAAGGGGGATCGGCTGCGGGAATCGAGCAGCATGCCCCATACCCCACTTCCCTCTTTTAAAGCCTACCAGTCGTTGACTCAACCCTAATCACAGGGGACCGGCCTGACGGACGGGGTGTGTGGACATCCAACCCATCATGCCACAGTCTTGCATCCTACCCTCCCTGTCTGGTGTGCATAGGGCAGACGGGCGCCCGACCAAAGCAGCACATTTACCAGGCACCCTCTTCCCTACCCAGTTCGTGTGCTCCCTGTGCTGGTATAGACAGCTTGACATATCTCTTTGAGGGGGTTTTGCATCGTCCCTCTACCTCTGCTCCGACCCCCCTATAGGCCCTGATAACAGGCCGGTCAGTAAAATATAACTCAGGGGTCCAGTGTGCTAACTGAGACGACCTACGTAGAGACTTCCCCCCTCTTGTGGGCCCTGTCTGAAACTGTGGCCTGCCTACTGCCTCGTCCATCACACTCCTGTGACAGAATACATGCCTTTGAGGCCTCTGCCCCTGGAGGTGGTTGTACATGGCCCCTACAACAACACATGAGGATCAACAGGCCTTGCTCTGGATAGCTGGTACTCCCCGCTGCGGGACATTCCCAGCCACCCCATTCCTACAAAGTACTGCAGTCGCACACACCGCAGGGTCAACCCCTTGGCCTGCTCGCTGACTGGCTGATACACAAGCCCACCACACAGGCAGTACACAACTGACAGAGCCACTACGGCCATGCCACGTGATAAAGCTGGCCAGGATACCCTCTCCACACCGGCTAAGGATAATCCAGTGACTTCACTCTGGCAGACCGGTCCTGGTCACATAGGCTTTTATGACCACCTTTCTGCAAGAAATCAAAACCAAAATTGGCTCCGGCAAAACAGAGTTAAAGGACTGCCTCAGAGAGATCCAACAGGACGTTAAAGTGATTGGGGGGAGAGTGGACAACTTCGAAAGCACAATGGATACGCGATCAGAAGATCACAAGAATTTGTGGTGCAGGATGCTAATGCTTGAAAATCAACACATCGACCTTCAAATAAAGCAGGAAGACCTGGAGAATAGAAGTCAACGCAATAATCTCCGCATCAGAGGTGTTCCGTGCAGAACTTTACAGCAGACCTTTTGCAGACAATCAGAGTTGATGATGACGCGTCTCACCCCACTCCAGAGAGAACCCATTGGGTGGCTGGTCCTCGAGGTTGCCCAGACTTCACTTCGGACATTCTCACGCGCATCCACTTCTTTGTCGAGGAGGAAGCCATCTTGCAGAATGTCAGAGGAATTACCAACCTACCATACAACGGATACTCGATTCAGATCTTTCAAGATATTCCTCCTGTTACTCTCCGTAGACGCAGAGACTGTAAACCAGTAACCGACAATCTGAGTGATCTCCACATCAAATACCAATGGGGTCACCCTTTTGCATTGATCTTTTCCTGAGAGGGCAGCCGCCGGGCTCGCTGCTCCCTGAGAGAAGCAAAGCAACTTCTCTAGCTCCAGTCGGAACCTACAGATACCAGCCCCTCTTCTGCCCAGGCTTCTTGCAGGATAAGAATACGGCCTGAATGGGCCACGATACCTCCACCTCATAACAAATCTGGCCCTAATAAACAAGACTCTACCCAAGCCAAACAGGACATCATTCAGCACATCGGCGCCATGAGCGAACCCCGTTCACTGGCCCACTATTCAGAAGCTGCGGAATAGCAGGCATTTAGATCTCTGTCGGACACACTTGGGTCTCCCTACATACAATTTATAGACTTGGGGACACTATAGACCTTACTACTTGGAACATAATATAGCCCCGAGTGGCTCGTGGTGCTCTTTCTACTCTGCCCGCTCCCACTCATAGAAGCATTCCGACGAGGTTATTCTACCACCTTGTAGGCTGAGATCCATCGCCATTTCTCCTACTCTTTAGACATAGGCGGATCAACAGCTGGCTTAATGCCTCCTCTCCAGAATGGTGGCTGATTAACTGTGCCCCCCATACCCACAATGCCCTTCAGAAGAGTGACTTCTTCAATGGCTCCTATCTGGACTCCCGAGCTGTTAAAGAATGGCAGTACACGCTACCGGCCCTGTTGGGATTTCTAGGTTACAAATACCATTTTTTCTCCCTCTCCCTTCTATCCCTACACTGGAGGGCGTAGGCGTCTGTCCGGGGGTCCCCTCTGCACCTTACCAGATATGCCCTTCAGACTGGAGGCACTTGACACAAAGCCTCCATCTCTCCTCCATGGGATGGTACAGCCTCCCCATACATAGCCTCAGCACCGCCTTTTCCTACCACTATGAATGCAACACCAATTGTTAAGCTCCTCTCCCTCAATGTCAAAGGGTTTAACTCCCCAGATCTGACAATATATGCTCATACAAGACCTCAATTTCATCTTCTTACACTTGCTACTTACGGACACACATCTTATGGCTCATCCCAAATACCCCTGCCAATACCGGGCGTCCTCCACCTCCAAAACAGCAGGAGTTGCAATACTAACTAAAGCCAACCTAAAGCAAAACACCCCCTTGGGTGCTAAGAGACACTGAAGGCGGCTACTTAAAAATTCAAGCCCAGTTAGGCCACAACCCTCAATCTTTGGGTGCCCAACCAGGCACAATACGCCTTCCTGAGGTCTCTGTTGAGGTACCATTTGCGCTCCCCAGAGGGATTAGTGATACTTGGGGGTGACTTTCACTTGGTCTGGGATCCGCATACGGACGGCAGCATCACCACCTATCAAGGCACAGGGGCAATGTCAGCCGCCCTTAAGAAAGACCTTACAGACTTAGGCATGGTGGATGCCTGGAGATACCAATTGCCAGTCTCCCGGGATTACTCTTTCTACTCACATGTCCACCGCTCATACTCGCGCAATGATTATTGCTTCCTTTCCTACTCTCTGATAAGGTCCCTGGAAAAGGCCACTGTATCAGATATATCTATATCGGACCACGCCCATATAGCCGTAACCTTCCGTGTCCCTGGGGTGGGCATGACACCCCGCGTCGATGGCACCTACCTCCCTACATACTACGAGATCCAGTAGATGTAGTCAAGATCCACCAGTAGATTCTAGCCTTCTTTCACACAAACATCCCCCCAGATCCGCTTGCACCTATGCGATGGGACACTTTCAAAGTGACTATTCAGAGAGTCAGCTCCTCCATTGCCCGGTCTTGTGAAGCCCACCTGGTCGAAACTAACCTAGCGAATAATATCAGGGCCTTAGAACGCACAGACCACACAATGCCTTCGAATAAGCATAAGAAACGCCTAGCGATGCTAAGGAGACAGCTAAGACTACATCGTACTAACAAAGCAGAACAGGCACTCATGACCCTTAAACAGAAATTCTTTGCAGGGGGAGATAAGGTGAGGCCATCACTGACACACCGTCTCCGGGCCCAGTCTGCCAAAGCTCATACCTCCAAAATTAGACATTAAGTTAACTCATGTGCTACGACTGAATGGGAAAAAGGGCAAGCTTTCTCTACTTTTATAAAGAGCTCTATACTGCCGGCACCTTATTGCCGCAAGAGATCACCTCCTTCCTCAGAGCATGCCCTTGGGAACCCATTATTCCACAAAACGCAAAACTCCTTGATGATCCTATCCCTTTGGAAGAGCTACACCAGGCACTAAAATAACTTCCGATGGGCAAAACTCCGGAACCGGACGGCCTCAGAGTTGGCTTCTATCATGTCTTTCTCCCCCAGATCCAAGACCACTTTCTTCATCTTTTTAACACTTTCTCTGAAGTGTCGGGTCTTGCCTCAAGATGTCAGAAGCCAAAGTAGTTCTCATACCCAAACCCGGAAAGGATCCTTCTCTCTGTACTTTCTACAGCCCCATCGCCCTCCTCAATACAGACGTCAAGATATACACTAAGATACTGGTGAATCGTCTTGAGCCTTACCTCCCTGGCCTGATAGATCCGGATCGGGTGGGGTTTATAAGACACCGTCAGGGTGTAGACAACATCCGTTGCATTGCTCACTTCATCGAAAAGGTGCAAAGGTGAGTTATCCCTGCTTTTTTAGTGTCCCTTGACGTAGAAAAGGCCTTTGACCGCATCAACTAGCAATTTCTACGAGCAGTGCTGCACAAGATAGGCCTACGTCTGGCTATGATCTCCAAACTAATGGCCCCCTACACCAACCCTACAGTGGGGATCCGTATCAATGGTCAACTCACGCCTCTGGTTTCTGTATGCAGAGGCAACCAGCAGGGATTGCCCACTCTCTCCCCTTCTCTTCGCCCTTGCAGTGGAACCTTTAGTTATTGCTATACTCCGGCCTCCGGAATTAGCAGGCATCCCTTTTGGAGGTCAAGACCACAAAGTGTCATTCTTTGCTGATGACCTCCTACTCATGCTCACTGCACCTACTACCTCCCTTCTGGAATTAGCCTCCCTCCTTTGAAGTAGCCTCAGGCTTTAAGATTAACATGACCAAGTCCTAGGCCCTGAACCTCCCTCTCCCAACTTTGGAGATCCAGCAACTCCAGTCTCTCACCCCTTACATTGGACTGACAACTCAATCCTGAATCCTAGGACTCAATCTGACCCGTCACGCTCCTCATGGACTCAGATCAATTGGCCTTCCTGCCGACAAGTAATCCGGGAAGAAATACGCCGCTGGAAAAAACAACCAATCCTATGTATGGGCTGCCTTAATGTCAAAATGATGCTCCTGCCCAAAATACTATACCTATTTTAAACCCTGCCCACACCCCTTCCGCAGGTAGACATTCAGAGTCTTCAACGTGACCTAACCTCCTTCATATGGGGCAAAGGCCATCCCCGCTTTTCATATAAATTGCTTATGATGCCCAGAGATCGAGGCGGTTTTGCCTGCCCTAACCTCCTCGAATATTATTGGGAGTCTCATCTCCGATATATTTCAGAATGAGTGGTTCGTGAAAGTGAGAAACATTGCCTCCACCTGGACTGGGCAGTCACATGTAGACCCCTTTGGAACCTGGCCTGGCTCCCCAGAACGGCGCTCCCACGAAGCGCTTACATAGCAATCCCCACGAAAACAGTACTCAATATCTGGGATAAAAAATTGCGATCCCCAGAAGCCTCACATCCTTCGCCTCCACCAACACACCTATAGCTTGCAACCCCATGTTCGCTTCGGCCTTGCAATCACATGCATTCCTATCTCGGACTCAGGGAGAATGCCGTACTATCCAAGACTTATTCGATGGGGACAAATTAAAAACTTTTGAACAATGTAAAAAATCCTTTCATATCACTGAATCTGATAGATTACAGTACAACCAGCTATGTCATTGGCTGCTCGCCCCCAACTATACCCAAGGAGCCACCAGACCACTCACTCCTTTTGAAGTTCAGGTCAGAGCCTTTGAGGGTACATGTGGCTTAATATCTCGTACATACCAAAAATTACAACACTCCCACCCAATCAGCTTTACACCTATCAGAAGAAATGGGAGGCGGACATGGGGGGGAAGAGGTGACTCCACAAAACTGGGAACAACTAGGACGTGACATTCCTAGAATATACAGGAGCATCCCCTAACCTGAGTCTGCATACAAACTAATGACGCATTGGTACTATACCCCCGTACGACTAAATAAAATGCTACCTACACTCTCCCCCCTCTGCTGGAGATGCCAGGCAGCAATGGGAGACTTCATACAGATATGGTGGACTTGCCTGCGCCAAGCCATGTTTTGGAACAAGGTTGTAAGTCACATTAAAGATACAGTGGGCTTTCCCATACCTAACTCCCCCATAGTGACCCCTCTAGGTATCAACTTGCAGTCATGACACACTCTGATAGGTGCATCATCGCACAGATGTTGGGAGCGGCTAGACAATCTATTGCTCTACAATGGAAGAAAACCTCTCTCCCTGATCTCCACTTGGATCCACCGCCTCTGGCATGTCATGGCTATGGAGCTACTGACGGTCCGCCTAACTCACAGGGATGCCAAATTCACTTGCACTTGGCCATCACCATTCACCACCTTTTGCAAATAGAAAACACTCGCTATGCCTCTCCCACACTACGGGGACTACTTGAGGACCACCTCCTGCCATATCCCGAGACAACCCAGGACAAACCCCCTGACGCTCGGCCTGAACAGTAGGCCTCCCTCCTCTCAAACGCTGGACCTAGACTTATCGATCACCCCCTCCATCAGCCCTCTCCATTATCACCCTCCTTATTCGAACCCCCTTCCCCACCCTCTGTTATTTCATGAGTTCTATTCAATTCAATTCAATTCAATTAATTTATATAGCGCGCTACATACCCAGAGGGTCTCAAGGCGCTTGAAGAAGGGTGGGGAATTACTTGTCGAATATCCAGGTTTTAAGTTGCTTTCTGAAGGCTAGGTGGTTCTGAGTGAGGCGAAGGTGAATGGGAAGTGAGTTCCAGGTTTTAGCCGCCAGGTAGGAGAAGGATCTTCCTCCCATGGTGGTTTTGTTGATGCGAGGTACAGCAGCAAGGGCTTGGTTGGAAGAGCGTAGCTGGCGGGAGGGGGTGTAGAAGGAAAGTCGTGTGTTGAGGCATCCGGGTCCAAGTTCGTAAAGTGCTTTGTGTGCGTGGGTTAGGAGGCAGAATGTTATCCTCTTATTGACGGGGAGCCAGTGGAGGTTTTTCAGGTGACCAGAAATGTGGTCTTTACGCGGGATGTCTAGTATGAGTCTGGCTGATGCGTTCTGGATGCGTTGGAGTTTTTTCTGAAGTTTTGCGGTGGTACCAGCGTATAGGGTGTTTCCGTAGTCCAGGCGGCTTGTAACCAGTGCGTGGGTGACCGTTTTTCTAGTTTCGGTGGGGATCCAGCGAAATGTTTTTTTGAGCATGCGAAGAATGTTGAAGCAAGATGATGAAACGGCGTTGACTTGTCTGGTCATCGAGAGTGAGGAGTCCAGGATGACGCCCAGGTTCCGTGGGTGGTCCGTCGGGATGGGTGCTTTTCCAAGGGCCTCTGGCCACCAAGAGTCGTCCCAGGCGGAGGGGGAGGTACCTAAGATAAGGACTTCTGTTTTGTCTGAATTCAGTTTCAGACGGCTGTGCTTCATCCACTCGACTACTTCTTTCATTCCTTCATGTAGGTTGGTTTTGGCTGTGTTAGGGTCTTTGGTGAGTGAGAGGATCAGTTGAGTGTCATTAGCGTAGGAGATGATGTTGAGGTTGTGTTGGCGTGCGATGGCCGCGAGGGGGCTCATGTATACGTTGAAGAGGGTGGGGCTGAGTGAAGATCCTTGTGGCACGCCGCAAATGACTTCAGTGGCCTCTGACTTGAATGGTGGGAGGCGGACTCTGAGTTCTTCCGGAAAGGAACGAGGTGATCCATTCCAGTGCTTTTCCTTGGATTCCGATGTTTCTGAGGCGTTGTAACAGGGTGCTATGACAGACTGTGTCGAAGGCTGCGGAGAGGTCGAGGAGGATGAGGGCGACTGTTTCTCCATTGTCCAGTAGAGTTCGAATGTCGTCTGTTGCTGCGATGAGTGCGGTCTCAGTGCTGTGTTTGGCTCGGAAGCCGGACTGTGAGGAGTTGAGGGATTTGTTGGTTTCGAGGAAGGCAGCGAGCTGGTTGTTGACAGCTTTCTCGATGACTTTGGCCGGGAATGGAAGGAGCGAGATGGGGCGGTAGTTTTTGAGTTCGGTGGGGTCAGCTGTGGGTTTTTTTCAGAAGGGCGCTGAGTTCGGCGTGTTTCCAGCTTTCCGGGAAGGTGGCAGAGTTGAGGGAGCAGTTGATGACGTCTCGGAGGTGTGGTGCTATGATGGAATCTGCTTTGTTGAAGATGTGGTGAGGGCATGGGTCTGTGGGGGATCCTGAGTGGATGGAGTTCATCAGGCGGATGGTGTCCTCAGTGGAGACTGGGTTCCAGTCATTAAGGATGTTCAAGGGGGGTGAAGGTACGGCAGAAGGTTGGGTGGGTTGGTCTCCGGGTTGGTTGTCGAAGCTGTTGTGGATGTCTGTGATTTTGTCGTGGAAGAACGAAGCTAGGGAGTCGCAAAGGGTTTGAGAGGGAGTGATGTCGTTGGAGTTAGCAGTGGGGTTGGTAAACTCTTTGACGATGTTGAATAATTCCTTGCTGTTGTGGGCGTTGTTGTCTAGTCGGTCTTTGAATGCGGCTTTCTTGGCAGTCCGGGTCAGTTGGTGGTGTATGCGGGTGGCGTTTTTGAAGGCGTCCCTGGTGCTGGTGTTTGGGTCTTTTTTCCAGGCCTTCTCAAGGGAGCGACAGAGTTTCTTAGATTTCTTAAGATCATTGTTGAACCAGGGGGCATTTTTGCTGCCTAGTTTGATTTGACGTTTTTTCAAAGGTGCTAGGTTGTCGGCGCTGTTGGTTAGCCATTGAGTGAGGTTAATGGCTGCTTGGTTAGGGTTCGAAGAGTGGGCAGGGGGGTTTTGAAGAAGCAATGAGGAGATCTGGTCGATGGTGATTTTGTTCCAGTTTCTTTGCAGAGTAGGTTGAGGATGGTTGTGGGTTGTGGTCTTTTTGTAGATAAAGTGAACGCAGCTGTGGTCCGTCCAATGGAGAACTGTGGTGTGACTGAAGGAGATATGTTTGCTGGAGGTGAAGATAGGGTCGAGTGTGTGACCTGCGTAGTGAGTGGGGGTATTAACAAGTTGTTGGAGTCCGAGGTTGGCGAGATTGTCCAGAAGGGTGGTGGTGTTGCTGTCGTTGCTTTTTTCCAGGTGAAAATTGAGGTCTCCCAGTAGAATGTAGTCCTCGGAGGGGAGGGCGTGTGGGGTGATAAAGTCAGTGATGTCTTCACTGAATTGTGCACGGGGTCCTGGTGGTCTGTAGAGGAGGGTGCCTCTGAGTGTGGTCTTGGGGTCGATGTGGATCTGGAAGTGAAGGTGTTCGGCGCTAGCGAGGTTGACGTCTGAGCTGGTTGAGATGCGGATGGAATTCTTATGGACGATAGCGATGCCTCCTCCTGTTTGGTAGGTGCGGTCTTTTCGGATGATCTTGTAGCCTTCCGGGATGGCAATGGTGATGTCTGGGGCTGAGGAGGCGTTCATCCATGTTTCTGTTAGGAAGGCGACGTCCGGAGAGATGGTGTCTAGTAGATTCCAAAGGTCGATGGCGTGTCTGTGGACCGAGCGGGTGTTTAGCAGGATGCATTTTAGGTGGTTGGTGTCAGATCTCTGTTTGGTGTTAGTGGATGAGGAGTTGGTCTTGGTGCCGTCATACTTGCAGGAGTTGCATGTGAAGGGTCCATGGGTGTGTCCAGGAGCGGCTTGGGCGCAGTTGGGGAGTCGACCGGGGTTGAGGGCTAAGAGGGTGGAGGCGTTGTATGTAATGCGGGTGGGGTGGGTGGTACGGGGGCCAGGGGGTCTGGCGCTGGGCGCGGGCTTGGCGCGGACGGCCGTAGACGGGCTTACCTTTGGCGCACCTTCGGCGCGCATGGGGCGCGACCGCTGCGCGTGAACGCTGCACGTAGGAGCATCTGTCATAAATGGAAAGTGGAGGGGGCGGAGCGTGGGAGGGTCAGCTGGGAGGCGGGCGCTGGGAGGAGACACGGGCTCACACAAGCCTAAAATGGCAGCCCGGTCCTTGAAACGAAAGTGAGTCACAGCCGGAGTGGTGCACAATTTTAAACACTCTCCACACAATTTTCTCTTCCCCCCAAACAATGCCAATAGTGCCAGCTATTACAGACAGAAATAATGCAGGCAAATGAATCCAGGCGCCGAGTGTGCTATTAATTAAATAATTAGTTAAAAAGTCTGCAGAACGATACCGGGCGCTGGATGCGCTCTTTCAGGGCAGGCAGCAGCGCGATGTTCTTTTCTGTGCTAATCAGTGTCTGAAGGGAGGCAGAGGGCGAGGGGAGCGACCGCTAAGGAAAGCGTCCGGTTCTGTCATCACTGTAGATTATTCAATAAAGGCCGTCGGGACTTCTTGGAGCTGCCTCGGGCTCCCTACTCAATTATGTCTTACAATGTAATAGATATATGCATCGGCCATTTGGCACCTCTAATCTGCAACGTTTATCTGTGTAACTTTCATGGACTTTAAGATGTACTTTAATATACATTGTAACCCTTGCATTTAAAGTTGAAAAACATGTAAGCTTACATTGCCTTGTTAATGATTTGTACTGCATGACAACGCCTGTTTTTCTCCTAAAAACTTTAATAAACATATTTTGCAAAAAGATTTGAGAAAACTGGAGTGAGCTTGCGAATATGCTATTTAGAGATCAAATACTTCTACATTCTATGAAAAATACAAGGAACACACACAGCCTTAAATAAAGAGAAGTCTTTACATAAAATTCAGATTTGGAGTCCTACCACTTTTAGGCCACACAAAAAGTAGTCTAATAATAAGGATTGCTCAGAACTTTGTAATTGTGAGCTATTGGTCAAGAGACAGTGAAACACGTTATGCTGTCATGTACAAAAACCTTGCTTTGTTCTCTTTTTTGAAAGCACAACACAAGACTGTGCAATGAAGACATGACTTTACGCTCCCGGACCCATTAGAGAATTTTTACCTCCGTAAAAAAGTTTTTAAACTCTTTTTATTAGTATATATTTGCCACACTCCAGCACCATTGGAAACACCATGGCATTAAAATTATTAATTTGCTTTACAGTCACGACTAGGACTCCACTGCAAGGATTGTAGACATGTTTACTCCCTCCCCACTGCCCCCCTCCTCCTCAGTCCTCTCCCTCGAACCTTTGTGCCTGGAAAATGCCGGAGTACAGATCTGGCCCCTGTGTGTATTTCAATTTTTTCAGATTGGTGTCCATTTGTCCTCTACTCTCAAAGATGGTCTTCTCGGCTATCATCGACCAATCCATATCTTTTTCCCATTTAAGCAAGGTAGGTGGATCCCCTACTCCCCATTTTCGTGCTATATTTCGCTTTGTGGTGGCAAACCCCAATGTCACCCATATTTGTTGCTTCCTATTAAGGTCTGATTGCCCCCATATATTCAGAAGACATAGTGGCTGTGTGCGTTATAGTTCCATAGTTACCTTGCCACTACTCGCCAGTATTTCTGGATAACGGGACAATCCCATATTATGTGATAAAATGTTCCCTCTTGCATGCATTGTCTATGACACCTGGAGTCTACTCGTCTTTTGATTTTGGTCAGTGTGACACAGGAGAAGTACGATCCATGGAGGATTGAAAGCTGGATTAGTCATAGTTTTGCTGTTTTGGCCACCCCCATGGAGAAGCCAAGGCTTCCTGCCAGTCTTCATCATCTAGCATTCCTATGTTGTTTTGCCATTTCTCAAGTAAAGTCTGAAGGGGGTCCAGCGTGTTAATGATTAGTTTCCCATAAGTCAAGGAGATCCCTTTGTTATCCATGTGCTCATTTAAGAGTCTGTCCTCAAGCACTGTTGACTCTGGTAGCTCTGTAACCTGAGGGATGGCTGTTTTAACAGCATGGCTGATCTGGAGATATCTGTATGTCTCGGAGTCTGTCATCTCAAATTCCTTTTAAAGTGTAGCAAATGGTTTCATGGCGCCCCTTACCCACAGATCCCCCACCCTCGAGATGCTGATCATAACCCATTTTTCGAACCCGGGACATCGGCACAGCCGACCACTGTCATACCACCCCCTTACTAATTTGTGGATAGCTATGCGCTGGGGCTTTCCGTCCCACAGTAGTGTACGGCTTTCAGCTTCGATCTTAGCAAAGTAGGTGTCGGTGACCGGATAATGAGTATTTTGCAAGACATACAGGAATCTTGGCAATGCCATCATTTTAAAAAGGGCTGCACAGCCTATGAGGGACAGTGGTAACATCCTTGAGTGTTGGGTGTCTTTCTATAATAATTTCAGGGGGTCTAGCAAGTTCAGCATATAAAACAGCGCGGGATCACGAGTGGCACTGAGTCCTAGTTAGCGGAAGCTATCTTCTGCTATTTTTACTGTACGTCCCAGCGGTAGATTGGGTTTAGGACAATAGAAGATATAAAGTACAGATTTGGACCAATTTATGGTGTATCCTGAATAATTACGGAACTAGGTAAACACTTGGAGGACCCTGTTGATGGAAGCGCTAGACGATGCAATGTAGAACAATATATTGTCTGCGTATAATGAGATTCTATCCTCCCACTCCACAGTCCATTTCAGTCCAAGGATCAAGGGATCTCCCCTTATCTAAGTAGCCAATGGCTCAAACATTAGTGCAAACGTCAATGGTGACTAGCAGCATCCCTGTCATGTTCTTCTTTTCAGGGGGAGTGTGTGTGAGGTGTGTCCGTTCACCACCACCTGTGCCAGTGGGTTAGTGTAAAGCAAATTGATCCATGCAGTGTATTCCGGACTAAAACCCAGCCGTTCCAGTACTGCATAGAGATAGGGCCATTCAATGGTGTTGGACGCCATCTGTGCATCTATTGATAATATCACTGCATCTTCCCTTATGAATTCACTTCTGCACAGGACGCTGTGTAGCCGGCTGAAGTTTAAGGCCCTATTTCGCCCCGGCATAAAGCCAGATTGATCTGCTTGTACTTATTTCGAAAGAAGTGGTAACAGCTATTAGCTAGCAATTTGGCCAGACTCTTTTCCTCACGTTGAGCAGTGATATGGGCCGATATGAGCTGCATGATTCTGCCATTTTAGCTTGTTTATGGATGACCACAATAGTGGCCAGTCTCTGGTCACTCGGGAGGGTCCCCTGTCGTGTACTGGCGTGGTACAGTCAGCACAAGAGAGGTGAAACTGTTGATGTCGTGAGTTTGAATAGTTCAATTGGTAGGCCACTAGGGCCCATTGCTTTCCCTAATTGAATACTGCTGATTGCACCAATGATTTTGTCATCAGTGATGTCCCAGTCCAGTGCGTCTGTATCCTCTGGTGATAGTGACGGGAGGCGAATGTCTGACAGTAACTCTTTGGCGTCATTGAAGGTTGTAGTGGATGAGGGAGTGTATCATCTAGTGTAATATTGTGCAAATAAGTCAGCTATATCTTGTGGGTCCCTCACAATCTCATCTTTCTCGGTTCGGAAACTTGTCACCCATCTGTCTGCTTTTACACGCCTGTCTAACCAAGCTAGTAGTTTTCCCGCTTTGTCACCTATCTTGTATAGCCTGTGATATGTTGCTAATCGGTTACTCTTTGCCTCTTCTGTCACAAAGTTTTTATATTCTTGTTGCTTAGGATCTAGTGAGTGTTTCATCTCTTCCGTAACGGGGTCTATTTGCTGCGTTTCTTTATCCAGGATCTATTTTTCTAATTGTGCAACCACCCCCTATCTAACCTTTTTGTATCTGGATGTCAGGGATAGTGTTTGCCCTTGGACGCCTGTTTTGTACGCTTCCCATAATGTGGTTGGGGATTGTACGGAGCCTTCGTTTTCTTTAAAATAGTATTATGTTGCGCGGATTAGATCATCACCGATGTGTGGATTTTTGATGGGATGCAGGGTGATCGTTTTGTAGTGCGCTGGTTCCTCGCGTGTGAAGCTGGCCGACAGAGGGGCATGGTCCGATATTCCTCGTGCCAATTGTAGGATGTCCTTAAAGGAGGGAAACTGGTTCGGCCAGGTTAGAATCTAGTCGGTTTGTGACTGACTGTTATATCCACCTGAATGGAATGTGAAGTGTAATTACTCCGGATTGTTAGTGCTCCGGATATCTGCCAGGACCCATTGCCACCAAATATTCTGCTAGGGTGGAACTGCTATCTTCAATAAGGAGCTATAGGGGTTCTATAACAGCCAAGTCAAACCCCCACTCAATGATTCAGCAACACTATATGACTCGACACTTTTTCATGAACAGATTCCCTTGGATTTCAATGCATCTTCTAGCTCCCACAGGTTTGTGTGCTATCTGGGCAGTTAATACATATACTGTCCCCCACCATGAATCGCTGTTCAATGTAATGTTCCGTTCCCTCCTTGTGCACCCTAATGTGTAGTGCAATATATGAAAGAAGAATGTGTGAAAAGATATGGAGTGCCTCACGGAAGTAACACCATGCGAGTTCACTGGTAGGTTCTCACCAGTGGTCTCAGGTTCTCATCATTAGCACTACCATATCAAAAACAAAAAAAGATGATGTGCAAATATAGTGGAATAAATAGTGCACCAATGGTAAAGATGCTGGTGCTGCAAATACTAAGGGATATCTCCCTAGTGCATGTAAGAACTTACCAAAAATAAGGTGGACCTTCTCACTTCAGACCATGTTATTTGGAATTAAAAACAAGCTATACCTACACTGGCTTTGCCTTTTCATTCTATGCTGTGAGGTTGCTCACATTAAAAGACACTCTGTTGCCTTCTAACTCCGCAGAGGGCCAACATGTTTCATTGCCTTAAAATATTTGGGCAATTTCGTCAGGGCGATAATGACGAGAACCTGAGCCCACTGGTGAGAACCAGTGGACTCCCATGGTGTTACTTCCGTGAGGCACTCTATATCTTTTCACACATTTTTCTGGTGTTTCTTCTTTTGTATATTGCACTACACATTAGGGTGTTCAAGGAGGGAACGGAATCAGTGGCGTCACTAATGGGGGTGCGGGGGGTGCGGACCGCACTGGGTGACACCAAAACATGGGGTGACACCAATGAGCGGCGACCAGCGCAGATGCCATGTGAAGCTCTAATTATTGTATTCACCGATGCAGACTGTCACACATTAGTTTACTTTAAATAATTCCTGCTAGCAATCACTGATTCTAGTTAAGAACGGTCTCTGTCATTCTCCCTTGTGACACCTGGAGTCTCGCCTTGAGTGCCTGTGGCCATGCATGGTCTGATTGGTCAGAGGCACAGGCGGGGGTTTCTCCTTATCACGCACGCATGCGTCAAAGCAGCGCCATTCCTCCAGCTCTTATCCTGTGCGCGCCGGGGCCTGTCCGGCCGCCTCCTTCCACGCACAGGTCACCAGGTCACTAGGCATGGGAAGATTCATGCCGTGTGGGTGTGCTGCTAACACATCCCTGATCCAAGGCAGTGTTTCATCACGGAACGTGCTGTTTGGTAAGTACAGTGCTGTTCATATTATCAGAAACAATTGCGTGATCGAGTCAGGTGCTTGCATTTTGTTCGTGGAGGGGTACGCACCAAAATGTAAAACAAGTGTTGCTACTAGTAAAATGAAAGTTTCCTGTGCTGATAAAAGGAGCACATAGGAGTCATATAGTGTTGTTGAGGGTGGAACTGCTGCCAGGTTTGTGCAGCGGGGGATTGTGATCTTTTGTACTGCATAACACCATGCTTAGGGCCCCCCTAATATCAAATTTCCTTTTGGGAGATCTAGCATTACTTTGCTTAATTCTGGGAGAGTTGTCTTCTTTAATGTTGGTGGGATGTACACCGACAAAAGAGTGAGTGGCTTGCCCTCCCATATGCCAGTGATGGCCGCGATTCTGCTTAACAGGTCTAAATAGGATTGTCCTGGAATAAAGTGAACATTACTGCGTATGAGAATCCCTGACCCTCTGGATCCAGTTGTGAAGCCCGCATGGGGACTAGAGTGTATCTCCATCTATTTAAAGCCTTGCATTTATTACCTGTGAGATGTGTCTCTTCTAGCTATACCACATCTGGTGTATTTTGTTTAGTATATTGTAGGACTATACCTCTCTTAAGCTTATCCCCCAGATCGTTTAAGTTCTTGGACAGCAAGTAAGAGGGGGAGGCATGGTATCAGAGGTCACTAGGTTTTGATTTGTAAGTGTTATTTTCCAAGGGAAGGAGAGGTTTGTGAAGCGGGCCGTTGCTACAAGTGGGAGATGTTCTGAGTTTTCGTTGTGACTGTATTTGGCTTACTATGTGGTTATCTGAGTGTGACTGTGCAGAGGGTTTCCGAACAACTAAACTAGAACGCAAAACCATCCCCAAGTATCATCCATGATGCAGGATTCATTTCTGGTATATGCGATAACACTTCTTTATTTGATACTCATTTTGTGTAATGGTGTCTCCACTATAATTTGTTTGTCATATCAAAATGTGCCCCATACAAACAATTTACTCTGCCTGAGCCTTTCTGTTTTCATGTTGTATGTCCTTCCCACTAAGTTGAACACAGGCTTGTGTCCCACTTTAGTTGTTTCTTGCTTTATTTTGTGTATATTTAAGCAACTACATATTAAAAAACCCGGCTTGGCTGGACAGCTGTAAAATATAGTACTTATTGGGTCTGTATTTATTGTTTACTCAAATTAATCCTTGTCTAGAGACCACTGTCTATAGAAATAATGGATTACCCAAGGTCCCGGACCAATTGTATTTGGGTTTCCCTTGTCTTTAATTCATTTAAAAAGTGACACAATTAATAAAACCAATTCCCTTAAAATGGTCAATTAAAACATGTTAACGTGTACTTAATCACTCGCTCCTTACAAAATATATTGGATCATAAAAAACAAAACAAAAGCATGAGAGAGAGAGTGTTTATGGAGACTTGTGGGTCACTGTTTTAAAGGGTGGTAAATCGCAATAGTCTAAATTGCTTGATTTTGCTTGGGAGAAAGTGTCACTCATAGTTATTGAAATGTCACTCATAATTACACTTAAATTATGAAAATGTCACACATAGCAATCTGAAACGTTGGCAGCTATGATGGTGACGACTGATAAGATCCAACATAAAATTCAAGATAGGTGGAATATCATAACAACAATACCAAGACAAACGCATTATCCATGGAAGGCCCTAAAAAATGTGTTTCCGTGGTTTGCAGAGCAAATTGGTCTCACACACAAAATCAGGTCAAAGAGGGCCAATGTAGCAGGATGGAATCAATCAAAGACTACTGGGTCAATCTTAGCTTTGGAAAGGGACATTTACCAGAGTCTGTGGAAAAATCCACACGTTCATTCTTCCACATGAAAATCATTCCCTCCTTTGTGAGGGAATGCTGCCATTCCAGGGACTCTCGAACAGAGAAGACAAGGTAAAAGGAGGTTCAACACTTTTCACCGACTACCAGAATGTCAAAAACCTGGACATGTGTACTAGGAGCACATGATTTGACTCTCAACTCTCATAAATAATACGTTGCTCTCTGCTGCTTACAAAAAAGATCCATAACACCACTAAATTAAAAATACAAGTAAAAGAGAGATGGGGAAATTGTAAGCATAAGGCAGAATTACATAAGTGCCATTTCTTGTCTAGACACATGGTGGGGTACATGTTCACGTGTGGGAGATACAAGGTAGACAAACAATGCCATATTACAATTAGGATACCTAGGGCGAACTCGAGAAAAAAAGTGATAATTTAAATACATTAACTCAAGGACTGCTACATTAGATATAAAGAAAAACGCTGGACATCAGTTGTTTAAGCACATTTACAGGAAAAATAATTCTTTAGAGATACAAGAGGTGAAACAAAGCACCATACCTGCTCTGCTTCTAGAAGAAAACACCAAAACAGGAGATATTTAGACGTCTCTTCACAAACTAAATCTGGATACTCCGACAAAAACCTCTGGCTATCAGCCCATCTATTCAGCATGCCTGGAAAATACAACACAGCCATCCTAAATAAAGTACTGAAATACACAAGGATTCAGAAAGCTGCAAGTAGATAAAACTACTAAAAGCAGACTGAAAAACAGCAACTCAAAACAGTCCAGTAAACGAAATTTGGAAAAACATTGCATGCACAGGTTTCTGTGATTCTTCAGTGGCATTTCTTAAAGCAGAGGTAACATTAAAAATTGAATAATCTGATCGTTTGTGGTAGTAGTACCTCAATGATGGCTCCACTACACCTTCTCTGTAGACTTTTTCCTAATCTCAACTTACCATCAAGTGAAGGACCAAAGCCTTGTGTCCTGGTATCACACGCATTGACATGCGTCATTTGTGGTCACAGGTCCACCCACCCCTCTTTAATTCCAATGTCTATAGAAGGAGACCATGGATTTTTTGTTTGACCAGTGGCTAAAGGTTTGCCAGAAGGATATTGATAATGGGACAGCACTTATGAAACCCAGAAGTAATGGTCTCGACTGCAATGACTAGTCTTAATAACACTGATCTGGCGTCTACGAGATTCACAATGTATGGGTAGATTTCACTGCAGAAAGGGAGTTGAGGAAGGCATCATCATGCATATTAAAGCCTAGTTAAAAAGGCTCCTCACGTCTTCCTAACCAAACGTGAGCACTGCGTCATGAAGAAGCCTCGTGAGCATAAATAATTAACAATATGAGTGGCATATCGCACATTCATTCAGAGCTCTGCATTGGTTATGAAAGACACCTGATAGGAGAATGCCACTGAGACTTTTTAGCTCCGATGGTGGATGCTCCAAAATGGGATGGAGGACGTCAGCAAATGTAGCGGGCAAAACAAATCACAAATGGTTGAGCTGTATAACAGAGCCCTGGTTCTCTCCAGATAGAATAAAAGTGTGGGAAACATTGAGCATTTGTATGGTTTCCTCGCCTGGAGATGCACTTGGGCGTGGAAAAAACACAGGAAGAAAAATCCCTGGGTTCATGTCAAATTCGGTCAAATCCAAGAACAAAGGTGAGGTGATCCCCCAACTCCATCTTTTCCTTCTAGAACAATGTGTATGGGTTGGATTTACCCGGGATCTGTAACTCACTAAATCCACTGGCTAGATTGATCAAGATCAGAAAATAAGCTTTAATCCTTAAAAGATTATATGCTTGATGAGTGAGTGTATTAGACTGTAGAGGACAAAGTTCACAGCCGAACTGGCAGTAAGTCACCTGAAGATGAGGGTACAGCTACAAGAGAACTGATAGATGATGCCCGATCTACTCTTTGGGAGTAGAAAAACATATTCTAGTCTCATGCTGTAAGCACTATGGCCGCGAAGTATCTGGTGACAGGATGTCAAAAGAGCAACAGAGATATCACCTTCCAAATCCTCCAGTCCCTGGGCCCATCTCCCTGTGAGGTTGCAGGACACTTGCATAAAAAAGCCTTATGAAGAGATAATGGGACAACATAATAAAATAAAGGAGTGCAGGCTCAAAGTAAGAAGTGATTCAAACAACTTTCTAGAATACATTATTCAACATATGATCGTGCATTAATATACAGGGTGTTACCATGTCAACGCTTTTCTTCTTCAATAAGAGTCTGTCTGCGGGATCGGGGGGAGCAAACTGGATTCAAAACTGTGCCAAAAATAATTTACTAAAAGGCTCTCACTTGATCATTTTATCATTAGATAAGTGAGTGCACATAACTAAAATTATAGCAGTAATGTAGACAACACAAATAGTACAAAACAGAAAATAATTGTCTGCACAGAGCACATGGACTGTCTAAAGAAACTAATGTCAACCAGATTAGAAAGAAATACTCAAGTAGCAGATCCATACAGAATAAGTAACAACATTCTCTTCATGAGAACAACAAAGCCCATAAAAACGTATGCACATGCAGAACAAGCCTGATTATAACTGCAAATAAGTCAACGGTGCAACTGTGCCAAGTAAATTAAAGTGAGCCTGCTAACAAGGGAGCTCTAAAGAAAAGATTTAAAATGTACTGGCAATTAAAGAGCAAACGTGCAAAACGACCTGCAAAGAGCCCAAATGAAAATGTAAAGAGAGCACTCTGTGTGTGTGTGTGTGTGCTCAGAGTGCAGAAGTGTGAGAAAGAGTCTGCAAAGTCTGTACAAGAGTGTTTGAAATGTGCAAGAGTGTTTGAAATGTGCAAGAGTGTTCAGGACTGACAATAACTTAAGTCCATTTATACTATTTTGCAAAATACACGCTACACAGAACAAATTGTGAGATGATACACAAAAATAAAACATTTCTTTTGCTTTCCACCTGCACACGTGTATTGTTAATAAGCAAAACTATGAATTCCTGTTAAGGTATTTATTTTTCAAGTAATGTTTGCACCAGAAGTAAAATAAAAAAATTAAATGTATTGCTTAAATTCATGTTTTTGCACTTATCATGCTGAAGGAAGCTTTACATAATAGATAATGAAAATATTCACTACTGCCAAAAGGCTACAGCCTTCGCCCTTCAAATTCTGGATCTTATTAGCTAAGAAAAGATACAAAGACTAGTAACGGCTAGTTGAAAATTAATTTACAATATTTTTCTGTTTTACAGTGAAAGAAACGTGTGCGCACTTATTTGTTATGCAGGTTTTAAAGGCCTTTAGTTGGTAACATGTGTCAGAAAAGAGGGGGTATCCCCGACTATGGTTCCTAATTCGGGATATATGAATCAATTGAAAAAACAGGTAATTAGGAACAAAGATAATTGGTGGACATAAACTGACATCAGACAGTAAGGACTATATCTTAACAATGTGCATGGGACAAAAATATATATTTATTTTATTTAGTTATGGTCTAAAAGGCATACGTTTTTGTCTCCTATGTATTTGTGATATATAATCTACATATACATGATGCTGTACAGATTTGTTTGTTTCAGTTTGCAGTACATTACATTACAATTCATTGTACGGAGACTTCGTTTTGGATAACATTTCAATCTAAAAACATGGCTAAAGAGTACTACGCGCGTTTCGGCTATTAGCCTTCATCAGGAAGCCATGATGATTTTTCCAAATGAACCTGAGGGTTGAATTGAAAGAAGTCTTATATGGTAGACCATTAATACGCCTCTGTATGGTGAAAACTTATTCGGTGATGTTGGGAGTCTCAGAAACCATAAGTGTGGATGTTCCCAGAGCGATGGACTCGAGTGTTTTTCTGCTCGCAAGGTCCGGCGTGTCTTCCAATGGTGGGGTCTGTGTAACTGGTGCTTAGATCTACGTTTTAAATGAGGTTGCAATCTCTGTGGCAGGATTATCTGCTCGCGCAGTCCGCCGCGTCTTTCAATGTTGGAGTCTGTTGGTCGGGTGCTTCAGTCTATGTTTTGTATGGAGTTGGAATTTCTGTAACGGGATAATCTGATTAATGGGTCCCGCATGCGTTCCAATGGTGGGGTCATCTGGCGTCTCGATAGACAGTCCGGGTGGTAACATACAATAATGTAAAACATTTTTTTGATTGCTTTCTCTTCCACAGCTCATCCTTCAGGTAACTACTCTACCTTTATAATGTCAACCCATCTCACCTGCTGATACTTGCATATATAGGGCCTGATTACGAGTTTGGCAGTCTCACACTGGGCCATCACGCCAGCGCCTCACTGTGAGACCACTAAACCCGTAGTCAGACTGCCTGTCCGATTACAAGTTGAATCCTGGCGGGCGGTCCTACTATGGTGGTCCCACAGTGGTGCCTTTCTAAGGCTCAAAGAAGAGCCATAGCAAGGCAGCGCCGTAGCAGGTTCCTGCATGCGAATAAATACACCATGCTGTGGATTTCTTCCTGTGCAGAAACTGGGCATGCTATCATACAGGGGGCACAACATGTGCACCCCTGCATGCACACCTCTGCACACAGGTGACAGGGGGCCATGTAAGGGCCACCTGAGTTGCCTCACTGCTACCCGTTCCATGCTGTGGATAGGGTCGTAGTGAGGCAACTTGTAAAATGCTCGGCATGCCAATTCGGCACCGTCAGCATGTTGTGGCCTCATCCAGGACTGCCACCGCCCTGGGATCAATGACCCCCGGCAGTTGCAGCAGTCCTGTGTAGGTCTCACTGCCGCACTAGAAATATGACGGTCGGACCACCAATGCGGCAGTGTGAGGACTGCCACCACAGGTTTGGCAGTCCCATGGACCGCAGAAATCGTAAACATGCCCTTAGACTATCAATTGTCCAACCAATGTAGACCCTTGCAGTAATGAACATAATCGATTAAGTCCAGGTGTAAATATTTAAACAGGTTTTTTAATCCAGGGGAGCACTCCTCAGTATATTACCCAGAAAAAACTCCTTTGCAAGAAGCATGAACTGAAAAGACCCTCAGCAGCGTAACTAAACAAAAAGAAATATGAACTTTAACAGTAATTTCTTGACATTTCCTGTAGATTTAAATGAAATATTTGGCATCAGATTAGTTTACTGCAAGACACTTTCAGGGTACAATGTATTCCCATAGCATGTAGATAGAATTTATCACAATGTATCCCCTATGAGCAGTAGAACAAGTTCTTGTTGAAAACCAATGTAGGAGACTGGAAGACAGCTTTTGTACATGCCCAAGATGGCATCTGTGTTCTTGCAAGATTTCTTCCATCCGTTGCAAGGGTTTGCCGTGAACTGCCAGATATGCTATATATAAATGGCTGATGTGCAACTTTTGACTTATGTGCCAACACTTAGCAGCTGAGGTACGGATGAGCTGTTGGTCACTCTTGATGTGCTGCAACATGGGTGCCTTGTTTCTCGCCAGGCACAGTTGCAGCAAGAGAGTGCATTTAGTGGCTCCCGGCTGTGCTACCCACAACAAGGAAACTATGAACCAGGCATAAATGCAGTGGGGCTTGTTTACGTGCTTGAGGCACAATTGCTAGCATGACATGGGTCATTTTTTAATACTTTTTTGTCTTCAATGAACTGGATTCACTTTAGGTCTGCGTCTTCCTTATGAAGCTTCTAGATTCCCTCTACCTCCTGAGTTAGTTTTCTGATCGCCAGTCCCCAGTGATAAAGTGCTCCAAGAGCTTAATCAGACCCTCATGTATCTTATATCATCTTCAGGAACATTTACGTTAGCTGGGTTTCCAAAACATTGTGCTTCCTCACAAATATATCACATTGTGCCAAAAACGTGTCCCCCTATGGTCTCTTCATTTTTAGGCAGAGTCCCATGATAGGATCCCTCCTTCTAGAATCCAGGACCAGGGTATGATGTTTTTGAGGATTTTGAGAAACAGGGCCACTTTTATTAGTCAAAAACAAAGAGGTTCAGCAGATCATATACTTCACCCTGAATACTCATGCCATATTTACTCGGTAGGTACGCACACCATGTCACCACCATGGTTGGGCAATGAACAGACACAAATATGTCTGGTCTAATCTCTGGTGGCTCATGTGGATGTAACAGTAGCAGGTAAAGGTTGAGAAAGGAGCCCTCACCCGACTACAGAAAAGATAACATTAAGTCACATCAGGCCTCCGAGAACCGAGCAAAGTCTGCCAAGTTACTGAAGCAGAAAGGATGTGAGGCAGGACAAGGCCAGGAAGACATTTTCTTCAAACCAACTAGATGTTGCTCAAAGGGGCTGGATCATTCTTCCCTCTCTGTTAGAACCAAACGTTGAAGGGTATCCAGAGGAAGGGGAGGAACCTTCAACCGGGGCGCTACATATGCACAGCAGCAAACCTAAACAGAAGGAGAGGCTGACAGACAAGCTCCCTGACCACAGTATATTTCTCTCTTTACAGGGCCCTCATCTGGACATATATATATCCAAGATGAATGTCACTGTGAACAAACTTTCCACATACCTCACTAAAAACGTGATTAGTGGGTTACTAGTCCCATAAAGACCTTCCACCTATAAAAATCAGAACTGTAGCACAATCCACAGTTTGCTTGCAATCTGTGTTAAGATTGAATATAGAATGGGCTGTAAACTAAATATAAACTTTCACTGGATACCACACTGAGTGGGTGCACACTCAATTTGAGTCAACACACAATGCAGGCAAGTATACTCCCCTTTTAGTCATGTAACCCTGCTAAACCGTGCAGCAAGAGAGTACAATAATCCAAATGTTGCACCTAACAAAAACGGACAAGGTGCACAGACAGAAAAAATGCGGACTACAGTAATAACTGTTGCATCATGTTATAAGCAAGACAAACAATAGTTCCATGTAATAAGAAATGTGTTTTTTTTTACAGAATTCAGCAAGTATAAATAAATAAGAATTTTGAATACTTTAAAACACAATTAATGAAGCAGAGAGGCACATTAACAAGTGACTCAAATCTTTACTGCTACACAAAAAGTGCTCAGTGCTGATAAGTGTTCACACAGTGATACATGACAAATAATGCAGAGTGTACATAAATAAAATTAGCAAAGGTACCCAAGCAGTGCATAATCGATGTTCCTTAATGTCCATTCAATGATCGGTCCCATCAATGCATGCATTCATATAGGCTCCACTGGCCCATTACGTTGACATTTCAACCCTAGCCTTCTAATGGGTCATTACCTAGACTGTTAAAATTCCTACGGAGCAAGCGGCTCTAATAATTACTGTACACTGGTAATATCTGCAAAGAATTTGCCTCCCGCAACTTTCACGAGCATGTCCACACGTCTAATCAAGACTACCACAGATTTTCTGAGCAGCTTAACACTTAGTTCATTAAGAGAGGGGGGAAGTCTAGTGGCTATACTTTATTCGGCCATCTATTTGCTCACCCAACGAAAACCAGAAGATACGATCCAAGTGGGAGGTTGATGTTGAGAGGGAGGTTCTCAAATCATGGATGTGACAGAGTACACAACTTTACCTAAAAAAGTACAGACAACGCAGTTTCAATGTATAAATAGATTCTATAAAAAACTCACTATTATTCACAAAATATACCCCGATATTTGCATTGATGCAATTTTGAAGGGGCTGAATGCATTCCTGTGATCTGGTGCTGCGAGAAGCAGGTAGTCTTTGAGTTACAGAGATAAGTGGTTTCCATGAAAGATTACTCCCTGGAAGAACGCCTTTTGGGTTCCTACCCAAAACCAAAAAAAAAGGACCTAGTGTGGGATGGTGTATTTATAAAGAAAATGATATGACCATGATCTCCTTAAAATCATCATTTTAATCTGTTACAATCATAAAAAACAAATTCTTGAATGTTCAACTTGTAGCTGAAATTCCATTGCATGCTTGATACATTTTCATGCTTGTGCCATGATCATGTTCATATCATTTTCTTTATAAATATAGCACTGTTAATTGTATAATATATATGCACTAGCTGATTGTAGTGAAGCTATCAGAATATTTAGAAGCAAAAGCATCTCAGATACAGTGCACAGAGGTCAAGTAGCATTACTTGAAGTAAGAGGAGGATAAAATAAGGCATGATTAGACAGCATGTCCGCCTCTGTGGCACGCTAAGTTTACAGGAGTATAGAAGCTAATATTTAGATCATCAAGGAGTGCTCCTCTATAACGCAAAAGAGAACAGATATTGTGCCTCCATCAGCGAAGACTCTAGCAGTGTGGCCGTATTGTATTGGTGAAGAGCCCTCTTTGCCTTAAACGATTCTCCATGTACACTTATGCTCACACTATGCTTTTTTATACGATGGAAAACTTCAGAATACCCCGTTACTCTGATAAACATATATACTCCTAGTGTGTAGACATTATGGAGTTTTTTGTAGATTATAGCACTCTGCAGACCGCACAGGTCGCGGAACATCCTATGAAAAGGCAATTTTAATTTAACTATGCAACCTTCATTGGATATCAACATTCTCTATAGAGTTCATTATCCTGGATCCACAAGCACACAGAGGTATAGTTTGGACATGGACAGGTTGAGGGATGTATGAAGGGAGAAGAGGGGTGAGAATAGAGTAGATTATAACTATTTCACAATATATGACATGTACTCACGTATGGAAGCTGAGACATTGCTGTGGATTGTTAACATTGAATATTTGCCACGAACATTGTCAGATCCCTCCCAACTTAGGTTGGAGATCCCTGAACCACTGTGACAAGAACATGTGTGGGACTTCCCCTTGGGGGCACATTTAAAAAAATAAACATTCGGTCTGTTGAGCAGTTTTCAATAGTATGGGAGATGTATAATGTCTACATAAGAGGCTTTCCGATTGGAAAGTGCAAGAAACTGGATTATTATTTGAGGTAGTTTACCAACCACTTTACAGAGTAATCACAACCAATTTTTGATATCACTTGAAAAAGAGATTTTTAATTTTAACTTAAATCACTGAGTGGTGCGGCAAAACACAAGTCCTAGATCCCACATCGGAACAGCAATGTACGAAATTGTATTATTATACGGGGTGGGTGACTGCCACCTCAAGGAATAATTATAATCCTAGTCAGAACAATCAAAGTTACAAAGTTAACCTGATCTCAAGCCCTTGGTAGCAATAGCACAGAGCAGACCGGCTTAATTTAGGGCAATGAGTAAAGGATTTATGCAGTGCAAAAATAGTAAAATCTAAATGCAAAGCAACAAAAATCCCAAACCAAATTTGAAAAATATAGTAACATTTAATAAACAAAATGACAAAAATGCAATAATGGAACTGCTGTGAAAATGCACTGCAAACCACAATATTTACTGTAACGTTGGTATACTGTACCACAATGGATGGGCTCACACTGCGTGATTTACCTCTGTCCTGTAACGGCGTAGTCCACTACAGTACACGTTCACCTATTCCTTTAACAGTTGCATACCTATGATACACTATACCGCAGCAACTACTGTGTATCACAGAGCACCATCCACGCCGCACCCGCAAGAACAGACAGACAGACAGACAGACAGACAGACAGACAGACAGACAGACACACACACACACACACACACACACACACACACACACACACACACACACACCTGCAACATCACACCTGCACCACATCCTTCCCCAGAAAACCCTAACTCCAAAGGGCAGCAAGAAGCGTGGGTAAGGAGGCAGAAATGTTAGTAAACAAGCATCTTCAGGTACATTTTTGCTCCAGCTTCAAGTGCCTGCTGATCAAACGGAAAGCTTCCTCCTCCCCCAGGAGGCAACAGAAAGGTACAGAAGGCTCAACCACAGGTAGGCGAGCAGAACTTCTGCAGGCTGGAAGCAGTCAGCAACGCCGCCTTCCTCAGTCAGGAGGACAATACAGATCCCTCCAACCCCAGATCACCTTCTGCCGCCTTTTCTCTGGGCGCTGCAGGCACCTCTGGGACTGCGCGTTTAGCCGGGTCCTCTCCTCGCCCTGCAGTGGCAGCCGGGGTGAGCATGGAGGTTGTAGCTTCTCTCGGCTTTGAGGTAACCAGGGCCTCAGATCCCATTACTTGTTGCTCAGCACCAGTGACACCATGATGCTGCACCGGGAGGAGTCTGAGAGCATCATTGTGACGTCAGGCAGGGGGTAGCCGCAGTCCTCTAGTGTCCATCCTAGAAGCCCCCTCTGATTTGGAAAGGTCTGGTCAGGCTTTCTTTGAATACCAAGCATATTTTTACAAGAAAAAACCAAGTGGGTTAATCTTGATTTCTTGGGACACACATACCAACTTTTATTATTGATGAGAGTTCAGACTATTGTTTCTGCACATAGCAATGTTTAGACTGTTCAACTTTTTATCTCTTTCTACAGTATTTCTCAGAGCAAAGCAAATACATTCGGTAATAGTTTGGCGTATTTCTCAGGAAAAACTTTACCATGAAAGCATTGACATTTTTTTCAGTTGAAATAGCCCTAGGTTAAATTCAAAATATTTGCAATGCAATAGGTCTCACAATTAAATGTGAGACCTAAGGCACTGGAAAGAACTGGCCGCCATTGTCCCGGCTGCTTGAAAAGAGAAAGCTCGCAAGGTGCGCTGAATAAAAGCAAAGCAAGCCATGCCTGCAGTAAGAGAAAGTCAATAAAGAAAATAGTGCTTTCAAGACTAATTAACACGTACCGTGTAACAACCTAAGTAAAAGGGCCAGTCACCATGGGAGGTTACAAATTAAGACAAGGCAGTACTAAGGAGGGACTAACAAGCCTATTTACGAATCAGAAGCAAACATTTACGAAAGACAATGACACAAGCCAATGACAAATATGGGGGCGGAGAGTGGGCAGGTTTCTATTCCACACTCCAGTACATCAAGTCTCGCAGAGCAGCGCATGCGCGCTGACTCTAGGCTCGACCTAAAAACAATTGGGAGGCTCTCATGCAGCCATATGAAAGCAGGGGTTTGTGGTCCATGACCTAGAGGTACTACCACGCAGCGCAGTCCCATTATGTGGAATACTGGCTCAACTCGCGGCGCTGCATGCCTCAGCTCCTGATCGTAGAAGACCAGATAGATGCAGGAGAGTTGAAAACAATCATTATAATTAAACTAACCAAGCCAATTCAGCTCATAGAAATGGTTCTCTCCACAAATTGGTTGATTAGCTCATGAATAATCCTCCTCTACACAGACACTAGACAAGGGGGCGATAAACAGCCTGGAGAACGTGGGCCTGACATAAATAGGGCAACTGGCTATAAATAGTAGGTTCATGAAGCTGAACAATTCTGGGTATAGAGATAACAGCTTTGGTCACATTCACCTTTCTCAGAGTTCGACACGTGGTGTTGGTTATATGGCCCTTGTTCTCAGATGAGCCTGTTGAATTTCCTCCTCACCCTTAAGATTGGGGTGCCTGAAATGATGAAATGAGGGGGTGGGTCTCAACACTGTACAGGTTATACACTAATTATTCTGCTGTAGCTGATAATAAGGCTTTCGAGATCTGGGAGCTGGACTTGGGAGAGACAATAGAGGCTGGGGTTTGGAAGTACCATTGTGCTCAAACTAAATTTGTGCCCATAAAGTAGAGTAATACGTTGTTTCAATTTAAATTCCAGAACAGACTGTACTGCTCCCCCAACTTCCTGCACTAAACTGACCCTACTAAGCCCTCGCACTTTGCTAGATGCATGAGGGATCCTGCTGGTTTTGTTCCACTTGGAGTGGAACTGTCCACCAGTCAGGATGCATTGGATGGAAGTATCACAGAATGTAAAGAGAGATAATAGATGCACATGTACACCTGTGACATTGATATTGGAATATGTTAAGTTACTTCCCAAAATGACACACCAATACTAATGAAACATAGGGTGCTAGACTCGTGGATGAAGACCCTTCTCCCCCAATAGAGAAAAATTGGTTAAATGTTGCGGTGGCAAAATGGCTAAGGTGTACCCAGTGCTACAGATACCACAAGCATGGCCAAAACACATTTGGGGACCACTCCGACACTATTTAGATAGTCGGCTGGATGATAATGGGCGCACTAGAAGGATTATGTAGGAGAAGAGCCTCAAGACCTGGCTTTTCGGCTGATTCTGAGCTGCATTCCCCCCCCCCCCCCCCCCCCCCCGGACCTTGAGACCCTCAAGGGTGAGTTGCGCGATTAAAAATTCCCTAATTGATTGAGAATGCAATTCATGTGGCAGTTCATGCTTAACGCCGCATACCACGAGATCCACAAATGAGTGCTGTATATTGTTTTATGTAGAAGCTGTTTTGTTACGCCTCACATGCAGGCCAGTCAGTGACTGTGCACGTGATTGCTGGATTTATTTACATCCTTAATCATTATTGTGTTTATAACATTTCAGATGAGTGATTATGTACTCCTGATAACAGAACTGCTCTCTGCCTACAGTATATGCTTGATTCATGTATGTACTTACTTGTTTACTTACTGATAACCAACAAAAGAAATCAGTACAACATAATTGTGGTCCTCTCCTTGCTATTAGTCAAGAGGCAAACAGCAACTGGTTGCTAAGCACTGGTCCAGTCACTGCATTATGGCACTGAGATATAGGTAACTAGTCTTTGGCTCAAAAACTGTTCATGACCAGAATCCAAATGATTTCAGAGGACAAACTAGATGAAAATCTGTAAACACGGAAGAGCTGGTCGGCAGTCTACTGTACCAACAGGAAGAGGAGGACATCTCTTCATCTGTAACCTGATTATTAGCTCGAGTCTTGCATGGAGGGGAACATGATACCGGTTGTGGGGGCAACGTTTTTCCCAATTTTTGTGATAGATGGTGACCTGTAAGGGTAAGCAGCCTGGACTACAACAGCGCATGGTCTATATACCGACTTACCTGCAATTGTTCTTTTATTATGTTGTTCAAGTATCCCTCATTCTAACCTGTATAATACAATTTGAAATTAAGGCCCCGATTAGGCTACTGTTGTTTGAAAATCTTATTGTATTTTTTTAAATCAATAAAAGCATTATTTATTTATTCTTATTTTTTTAAGCACTGCCGGTAGATTTGGCAATTTGGATCCCCTTTTAGCCTTCCCATTAGCAAGAACAATTGATGAATATTTAGACTGGTGCTTGGCCAGGCTACAGATGTCTGATCTTTATTAATCAGTACTTTGATTACTCCAGCAAGCCTACTAAATCAGGCTTTTACCTATTATTTTGGAGTCTGCATCAATCAAGTCGAGCAGTGTGGGGGGGTCTACACTCCTGAGGATCATGTTCATGTTTAGTGAGCAATTCCTAATGCACCGATTATGGGCATTTCCCTATCACCAGAGGCGCGATGTATAATGCCAACAGTTTGGAACGAACAGGTCAAGATACAAATCATTATATATTTTATAAAAATGCATCTCTTCCAATATCCTACAACTTTCCAGTTTGCCCATCAAATGTCAGTTAATTATATATGGGATAATTATCTCCTGACATATATTAGAAGGATGTTGAAAGTCACAGAGACATTCCATGGCCATAATAGAGGAATGAGGCCGGAGACAAATTCCTATGTAAGGCCACGGAACTCCGAGGTGACCTGCTTTATCCTTTTAAAATACAGCAGAGATTATTTTATTGTTTAAAATGCATTGCAACACTATCACCCTTCCCAAACATAGCTTAAATGCTTGGCGTCTTGGTCTTTCATATGAAAAATAAGAGTAGAATCTTTAGTGGAAAGTTAAGCACACCAAATCGCTGTTATTGATTTGGTGCACAAATATATCAGAATCTCTTTAATGCAAGTCAGATAAAAAAACATGCCTTAGCTCAGAATGTTTAGAAGCATGGAGAGATTTCGTGTAATGACCTATAGCATAGACAGAATAAACACATTGCCAAAAAGATCTCCTTTTTGCTGATTAATGTGGATTTTGAAAAAACAGGTCAGAAGAATGAAAAGCGTGTTCACCTTGTCTTTGTTTAAACTGCAGCTATAATTGTACACTGTGGCCTGTCTTTCACCTTGGCCACCAGCAGCAGGCATAATAACTTCAAAACTCAAATGTAATAACTTATTACAGTTGTGAAGCTCTGTCATTTTCTTATTACATATGACTAGAGACGTCACAACTGGACTATAAAACGGAATTTAGACACACTTTTATATAGTGATTGTAAGCTACCATGTATTACAATGGACGGTGCCTTGGAAAATGTCTGATTATATGATGCATTAAGATAAACTACCTGTTCTAGATCTTCTCTAATTTAATCAGCCTACAATTCTTAATACAATTTCTCAAAAATCAGCTTTAACTTTATCTCATTGTACACTGAAGAACTGCTGTTTTAATCATCAAACTCATTTTTCTGGGTTTACTAGCCATACAATAGATCTTCCCAGCATGACTGGCATAGTCATGTGGTTTTGTCATTTGACCATTACAATAATCATCCTTGAAATATTGTAATTGAATGTTAATTAAATACTTTGACCGCTGCCGGATTACATGCATGGGTTCTTGGAGCTCTTCAATTTCCTTTGCCATTATTTTCAGCCTGGTTCATTTCTACAAGCATTCAAAAAGGTTACCTTATCTAAACACATTTAAGAGAACCGTGGCCTCTGCTATCAACAGAAGATTGCACCAAAACCAGATCCAATGAATATCACCAGGCAGGAACTTACCAAAATGCCTCATCTTGTCCTCATATTTTTGGATGAAGGTTTTCGATGTATCTTCCTCCTTACCTTGGTCTTCTTTATTCTGGTTGATAAATGTCTGTTAAGAGTAGAAACAATATTTCGGGTTGTGTATACAGTAGACCAACCAGAAACTCAATACTGAAGTCATTTTAAACCAGAAAAATGTCTGCACTGAGATCATTACAAACATTCCAATGAAATGCCACTTTAACAGTACCCAGACATTGAAGACACTCGGTACATTGATTCAGCAACAAAATATTTTTTAAATTCCTATCGCCAATGCACAGCACTGAAAACACAACTCAGTTCACGAGCAACAAAGGTCTTCTGCACATGGCTGCATTCTCTGCCATTACAGGTTGCAAACATTTTGCTTCAGTGACAAAATTACTGTAGAGCTCAAAATAGCAACTACATTGAAGTTTCCTTACCAAAAGCTAATGAACCTGTAACATCATTATGTTATACAAATTCCCACCTTGGACACAGGCTGTTCGTCAATCCTAAGAGATAATAAAGGGAACGAAGTACCTGAATATCAGTCATCTCAGGATAAACATTTAATAATGCCATGTTCTACTACCGCTAAGACCAGTGAGAAAGGATAATAAGACCCTGTATGGGTGAAAAAAAATTGGCGTTCATAAAACCTCCTCCGATTTTCATTGTCTAGACCAGTGTTTCTTAACCCGTGGACCGGGGGACCCTGGAGGTCCACAAGATTAGTCAGGGGGTACAAGATTGCTTAGAAAATTAAATAATATTGACCAATTAATAACAAATATAATGGATTTTTTTTAACGTCATGTCAATGTGAAGAAATTTGAAATAGGAGTCTAAAAATTAAGTTGGCATTCTTAGATGGATTTGTGGGCATAGTCCAAGTGCATCAAACCGAATATAGTATGGACGATGAGGCCCCTCAATTGAATTTAGAAAAGCTTAACCCTCATTAAAATGTACATATATTATATTTGTTTGTGAATTAAATAAAATATTTCATAATGTGTGTATTTGTTTGAACGCTCGTTTCTGTATTTTTTGTGCATTGTTTTGCAGATCAAATAATCTTAAGTGCTAAGGCCGAGGGTCCCGGCTTCCAGTAATGACTCAATGGGTGTCTCCAGATTTCAATAACGATCCAGTGGGGGTCCAGTAATGATTAAGTGGGGTGCATATAGGTCATAAGGTTAAGAACCACTGGTCTAAACGGTCTTGTTTTCAGGTTTTGTAGAGTAAGGAGAAAAAGAGTTCAAATCTGTATTCTGACCTCACTTTTGATCTTTATTGAAACCTCAAATCTTCTTATTAGATTCTCTGGACTGACAGATGGGACGAGCAATATCCTTTTGTATGTGACTAAAGCTGGTGCAACCATAACTAATTTGTTGGACATCACTCAAACCTTTGGTAAATACTCCGGCTTTCATACTAACTCAGAACGCGTCTCCGGGTCCATTCACCTGTTGCCAACTGCAGATAAGGCCACAAGGGTTTAGGGAATATTCACTATTTGTGCTAGGACGAGGTTCATTAATTTGGGTAAGCTTCTAAACCAGTTTTTTTAATTTTTTTTATAACACAATCCTAAACCAGTTTAGCTCTAATTTAGAACACGTGCGTAGTCCCCCTTCCACCTAACGGGACGGGATAAAATAATCACTCTTCAGAGACTGCTGTATTTTATCCAGACTACGCCTTGCTAGACTGAGAAGCAATTCTTCTGTAAGACTGGAACCCTGCTGTGCACGCCACTGTTGAATTGTGGTACACCACACATCTCACTGGAAACTCTACAATGAAACGTGTATGATGTGGAATATCCTCCCTGGTATTCCAATTTACTACTGGCTCTCCCATAAAGAATTTTTACCAAATGGTTTTTTGCTCTATTGAATGAACCATCTGAATATGGAGAGGTGTGTCAAGAGTGCTGAGATTTACGAAGGCACTATACATGGGGACAGTCTTTCTTCACAACTGCAATGGTAATTCAGCTTTGACAAAAAAGCATTGCAATATGTGAAATGGGAGAGTCCTTATCAAAACTAAACAGAAAAAAAACATGTAGAGGAGTAGTAACCTGCTGCTGTATTTGAGTGCCCTTATCCGCTTTGGGGCATGGGAAATAAGAACCTTGGTGACATTTGGGAAAGTTTCTCTACAATGATCTTTGAATATTTACAATCAGAGAATTAATTGACACCTACTGAGCACTAAAGATGCATATAACCCACAGACGCCCCCCAGAAATATGTGAATATTAGCTTCCACTATACAAGATGGCTTTCCCCTGGAATACAGATTTTAGAAGGCCCAGATGAAACCAAATGTTGTCTGCCAAATGTATCAACAGCCAATTAATAAAACCCCACTCAGAAGTCAGAACTAATTGGGAGCCAGAACAAAGCACTTTGGAAAACTCCGACTGGGAGGAGGCCCTGGGATACTCAAGGGAGATAGCCTTACATAATGTTTTCCATTAATACAGGGCACAGCTCTGCACCTACTTCATTATTCTTGCACTCCATGAAATTCGAAAGGGCAACCAGTAACAGATGCCTCTGGGGTTATAAGCAGCCCGAGAACATTTCCCATACCATATAATCGTGTCCAGTGGGTTAGGCTACCTGGAGTATTTGCACAGTTTGCAGGAGGTGAGTAAACACTTAATTACTCTAGAATCTAAGCTTATGCTGCTGGGTAAAAGGGCGAGGTTTCTTGACCTAGGGTAACCAGGATTATGCAGGCATGGATTCGTGTTATACACATATGTTCAGTGGAGAAGTGTGGCTCAAGTGGTTGGAGCGGCAGACCCTGATGCAGAGGTCTGGCCCGGTCCAGGGTTCAATTCCCCGCCTCAGTGGGTCTTGGGCTCAATTTCCCCGGACCTGACAATTCTCGCCTCGGTGCCTATTCTAATCATGGAGTCCCACTCTGCAACTCTGGGCAATAGCTTGCTTAATCTCCACAACGGCCCCTCGCAGCGGGATGCCTGGCTTTCACCTTGGGGATGCCCAGTAATGGGTTATCTCGCAGGGGAATACCAGGACGGGTTCCCTAAGCAAGCCCTGGGACGCTTTCGGGCAGCCATGCGCTCTACAAATCAAATTTCATTTAATTTCAAAGCGGGGATGGTTTGAGGCAGGAGATTTAGAGAACCATAAGTAACACTGCCTTTAACGCTTAGGCCACCACTACAAGTTAATTCACCAGGGAGATACTGGGGTAGGAATTAATGATTTAAGATCGTACTAACAGGTATGAGTTAAAGGTGCAGTAACGGGGTTTAACCCACTGCCCCTCGGATTATCAAATTATTTTGTGAAGGAATTCCGCAATTACGGATAGTGTAATGCAGATATTTAGCACCTGTTCTTTGCAGGCGGTGTGGGGAGGACGTGATGGGTGGGAGTCTGGGAGGGCATCTGAGGGATGGAAAGCTGTGCACTCTATTGGGGGTGTGGAGGTGATACTGCCTGGAGTGGCTGTGTGGGGGCCGGGCTGTTCTTTTACCACAGCCTCTGCCCCACTCCCAGACACAGGTTTTATGGGTCCAAAAACGCAATGGTAAAAAGGGCATGCTGTTTCTCAACTTAGAAATTTCAGGTCTGGAAATACCAGACCATTCAGAGTTACCCAGTGCGCTATCCCTGTCAGGATTGACTCTCAATGGGTGCCTAAGAGACAAGACCATAGAAATCTTTGATCCTGGCAGTAAATCAGGAATACTATCCGGATTGTTAGTTCTGGTGTCTAAAAGGTTGATAGTGTTAGGGCTGGACTTCTCTTAAAAAGGATGCTAGACCGCTCAACACGAAGTAGACATTCCTCATCATAGGATCCTGCTCCTCAAAAAGGACAAAATATCCAAGATGGGTTCATCAGGAGCATGGCAGGTGGATACAGATTATCCTGAAAAGCAAACGGTCAGCTTTTATTGCGGACAACAGTTACGATTGTATAGTGAAAGGCATTAGAATTACTTATTGAGACCTCTCTAACCCAAGGTAAAAAGACATGGGAGTTAATAGCACGCCCTGTGTCACTGCCAGTATGTTTCTGTATATCACCCTGCCGCAGTCAGGGATGCATCAGTGATGTCATGAGTGATGTCACTGACCATGTATTGAGTGATGTAATATGTGACGTCATCAGCAGTGCATTGCGGGCGCGCAAGTTATAGTTAGCTGAACTAACTATAACGGGGGAATTTCAATGGTTTTGTATGAGTGAAATGTCCAGCTAACTATAACATGTGTGAAACCTATGGTTTTTTCAGTGAATTTGCAAGGTTTTTTAAATGCTAATTCCCAACTATAACGTGGCTGAAACCTATAGTTTCTTCAGTGAATTTCAAAGGTTTTTTAAATGCTAATTCCTAACTATAACGTGGCTGAAACCTATGTTTTTTTCAGTGAATTTCAAAGGTTTTGTAAATAATTATTAAATGTATTAATTGTTATATTTTTTATACTAATTTACTACATTGTTTTAAAGTATTTATTTGTAGATATTTTATTTTTTAAATTACATTACATATTTTTAATATAAATTGAAAAAAATGTTTTTAAAAATATTGAAATTGTAATTTTTTTTTTTAATTTATATAAAGTTTATATAGCAGGCAATGATATCCTATGGAAGGAAATTCAAGTTACTGGTGAAGACAGTTAAATTTACTTTTCAGGAATAGTAGTGAGCTGAAAGACGCAGCACTGAGGTATCTCCTGATAACAGGTGAGTAAATTGGAATTCGTAGTTCGACTAATTTTTGAGGAATTTTTTTAAGTTCCAAAACTCTAAAATTCCCAAGTGAAACCAGTCAATGTTAGCCTATGAAAGGAAATTCAAGTTACTGGAACTACGATTAGAATTACTTTTCAGGATCAGTAGTGGGCTGAAAGATGCAGCACTGAGGTCTATCCTGATAACAGGTGAGTAAATCGGAATTCGTAGTTCGGCTGATTTTACAGGAATATTTTGCTCAATAGTGAAGGAAGGGGGCAGGGCCTGCGGTAACATGCGTGCAAACACGCCCTGTGGCGCTTTTTAGATTGGGGAATTAATTCCTCTTCAATCCTGAGGTCCCCTGTGAGCCAACTAGCCCACCAGGTACTTCCAGTATGCGCCAGGCAGCTGTGTTGCAGAGAGGTGTTCAGAGGGCACAGACCCTTTTTACAACACTCTGCAACACAGCTCCTTGGCGCTTACTGGAGATACCTGTTGGACGAGTTGCCCCGTAGGGGACCTCTAGATTGAGGAGGAATTAATTCCCCAACTTAAAACGCGCCACAGGGCATGTTTGCACTCACATCACCTCAAGCCCCGCCCCCTACCTTCACCACTGTGCAAACGCACCCTGTAGCATGTTCTAAGTTGGGGGATTATGTCCCCTTGCATAATGGGGGTCCCTGGGGCAAACTAGCCCACCAGGAACCTCCAGTATGCACCAGGGGGCTGTGTTGCAGAGAGGTGTAAAAAGGGGCGTGGTCTCATTACACCTCTCTGCAACGCTGCCCCCTGGCGTGTTTGCAGAGAGGGGAACCAATTCCTCTTGCATACTGGAGGTCCCTGGGGGCCAACTAGCCCACCAGGAACCACCAGTATGCGCCAGAGGGCTGCCTTGCAGAGAGGTGTAATGAGGCCAAATAGAATATTGTGGATTTCCTATGGAAACTAGGTCCTAACTATAACTACCAATATATATCTATATATATATATATATATTTTTTTTTTTTTTACAAGTTCAGGGTACAGAGCAGAGTCCCCTTGTACTGTAATGGCAGCTGCAGCATTATTGTTCATCTAGAAGCCAGCCAATCTGATAGCTTGGTCCACTGGACAAAAACAGCCGATGGAGAAAAAAACCCTCTCAGCCAACTAGAGCGCTCTATTATTTTATTTTTACCTCGTGGTACCGTGGGAATGCTGCACGAGTCCTGTGGGACCACCTGTCCAGATAGCACTATAATTTAAAGGCAATGTCTCAAAAAAGGCCAAACGGATTTACACTAAATAATGAACAACACACTTCTGAGTAAAACTCTAACTTTTTGTCAAATATGGTGTCATTCAGTTCAGTTGTTTTTCCGCTGTCGCTTCCCTATAGTAAGTAACATTGGGAAAAAATACTTTCGGACCCCTTCTTTTTCTTGGCCCCCGTTTCACAGATTACTCAAAACTTTCCAGGAAGTAGCTGAGGTCGATGAATGTTTTCTTTGGAATGTTTCGTGAAGAGGCACCAAACAGTGCCAAAGTCACTGGCAAAATAAAAAACGCTCTTCCTATGGAAATTCTGAAACTCTGGAAGATTCTAAAATAAACACACACACACTAGATATATATATATATATATATATATATACACACACACACACACACATATGGACTGCGGGGGTTCTTGAGGAAAACTTTTAAATATATATATTTTTTGCACTCGAAGATTTAGAAGTACTTCAGTTTTGTCCTGGCTCAAATTTCATTTAGTTGACAAACATTCATCACAGAACAGCTGACAGGCTGTCAGTTAATAGTAGTATGGATTTGTAATTGGAATAAGAAGAGACTGAAAATAAGCTGTGTATTGTCTGCATGTCTGAATTTGATGGAGCAATTTGGCAGGTGGGTGCATGAAAATATGGACGAGTAACGGCAATAAAATTGAACTTAGGGGGACACAACTATCAATGGTCTTAAATTTAGAAAAGAAGGGGAGTTCATTGCTGTTTGCTGACAATTTCACAGACAGACTTTCAGCCCGAGTAGGAGCGAGTCTCTAAGTTAGCAAACGAATCTATTATGGTCAATGATGTGAAAAGCAGCAGACCTAGGATCACTAAGGGCTTTGAGCTCTCGGCATCCAGCAGTCAATGTAGATCATCTAAGTCCTAAACAACTAAAAGTTCAGAGTTTCACGAAGGCAGAAACTTACCCGATAGGGATCGATATATATCTATATCTATATATATATATATATATATATATATATATATATATATATATATATATATATATATATATATATATATATATATATATATATATATATATATATATATATATATATATATATATATATATATATATATATATATATATATATATAATTTGAGTAAAAATAGTTTCTGCATTACCTAGGACAGGTAAGGAAGTGACAAAATTGGTCAAACGTTAGGATCACAAGAATTCAGTGAAGGCTTTCAAAGCAAAGGTTTAATCACTGTTTTTTATCAAAGGCTGACGTGTCAGTTCAGTTTTCAAGTAACAGTTAAAAATGTATCAGTCTTACAAATACTTCAGCCTTAATATGTTTCCTAATTGAAACAATGTTTTCAGAGAAGACTTTTGCAATTTTTCGCAGAAAAACAATGATGATGGAATGTCTGTTTGCACAGAGGTTGGTACCTAACTCTCTCACAATTTTGAAGTTATTTTAGAATATTGGAAGCATTGGCCAATCATGTAGAAAAGTAGGACTTTGTTTGTTTCTTTTATTTTCAGATAAATACTCTGTTTTTTTTTGTGAGTATCGGCATTTTAATTTCAGGTTGGAATCCAAACGTCATTGGCATTCTAGTTGCCTTAATACTAATTTACATTTTCAAATTACGGAGAAAACAATGGATTATCCTTTCTTTTCTTTTGAATTATTTAACTTTCTGTTGAAAGGTTAAAGTCTCATTTAGAACCAGATAGATTGCTTTGTTGAATATCTTCAAAAGGACTGTAGAGCTTGCTTTTACATGCCCTTACGTCTTGCATTCTAATGTATGAGAACTTTTGTGACAGGTGACAGCAGACGAAACGTTTTCCAGAAACGCTGTCCCACAACTATTTGGGATGGGATGGTTTTCGGGGGTTAGGCAAGTACATGCAAAAAGGAACAGCAAAATTAAATGCCCAAATCATTTGGAAAGGCTTACCCACTTTTATACCATAGTGGAAAATATAGGGTCTAAAATGTGACCTGAACAATGAGTGAGTTCTCAGGATGAGAGATTTAGTTTTAATATTTCAAGGTTTTTTTCAAATGGGGTGTCTGTCTCGCTGGAATTTCCAGCCACAGATTCATGTCACCCAGGAAAATTGAATTGTCATTTAGAAGGCAGAGGGAACTCAGCTCTTAAGTTAACTGTTCCAGTGCAGCAGAAGGAGCGTGAAGCAAGAGATACATTAGAGTGAATGTGACTGAGTGTACTTAAAATCTACTTGTGGAACCTGGGTAGCACAATCTTGGACTGTCAAAGGATTACAAGGTTTTACATGTGTAGCTGATAAAGTATGGCAACTACATCACCTAGTGTACTCTCTCGATTTGATTGAATGATTTACAGCCCTCAAAAACGAGTTCACCTAATACTGTAATGGCCATGAAGAGTTAGCCACATGCCTGTCAAAAATAATAGTTGAACACCGAGTTGTTCAAAATGGGCACAAATGTTAGATCTATCTGCCACTGCAGCACATAAACTGCATTGCAAGGAATTCAGCATAGAAAATGAATATAGGATATAGTGTTTAGGCAGGCCCAACTTATCTAATTTGCCATTATTGGAGTTGTTTTGACCACAACAATAAAATAGGTAGATGTTTCACTGGAAGTGTTATCTTAGAAGCCATGACCTGAAAAGCCACCTTCTTACAGTTCAATTTTTGTTTTTCTGTGAGCCACTAAATTCTCCTTATAACGTTCCATAACTAAAAACCGAAGGCGAGAAGACTACCTAGAAAGGCTTAACCTTAGATTGAGTACTGCTTCATTTAACATTCTTAACCGGGCACATAACGTGGCCAGGACCTACCTTATTGAATCCATACTGTCGAACTGCATCCACATTCCAGTGATTGGTTCCCTCTTCCTGCAGCAGCTCCTCCTCCTTCTGCCTCCACGCCTGTTCACCCTGCTGCAGCTTGAACACTTCCATCTGTACTTTGGCCTGCTCCTGGTCCATGGACTCGGAGTTATGCAGGGCCAAGCTGCAAAGTTTCTGCTGGGCTTCAGCGAGATTCCATTTGCACTCCACTGAACTCTTCACAAACTCGGCTTGCCTTTTGCATTCCTGCTCCAAACTGCTGTTGTACATCTTTGTGATTCACATTGAGAAGGCAAATAAAAAAAAAACATATATTCAGTTTGCAGCAGTCTTGTAGTCATCATAATGCAAAGACATGTTAGCAGCACTGCTCTTTCAGTGAACTATACACCTTTACCGGTGTTTTTCTAAGCTTCTGCCTTGCTTAGCATATACTGTGTAATGGATCGGGAGTCACATTGTAGATAAAGCACAACACTATTTACCACCCTAGCCCCATACCCTCATACATTACCCTTGGAATAGCCATCTCTAGCCTCAGGGGAATGGAGCCCAGAGAGAGCAGTTTCATTGCACTCCAAATACGGTGCTTAGAACCTTGCAATATTTAGATTAATAAATAACACCTAAACGCAAAATGTGACTAAACAACAAAACTTGATCAAACCAACTAACAAGACTACATTCATAGCTGTCAAATTGGTAATTGTAACGAGATATGTAATATTATATTCAAGACAATTTACATTTGTAAATTCATCTGTTTATTAACCATTTTGCTGCAAGGCCTTTTCCTCCAAGAACGCTAAGCCCCTTTTTAGATCTAGCCTACGCAGCGTGCACGCGCTGCTTGGAGACCTTTAGCAGTCGTACAGCTCTTTTTCCAAGAACATACTCGTGCTTGTGGCTGCAAACAGCTTGCGGGAGTGCACATCTAATGATAATAAGCAACATGACGTAACATCTAGAAACGCAAATCTTACGTCTCTAATTAGGAAAAACTTGTCTCCCTCTTCCTTCCCAACTCCTGATGACCAGTTGTTTACCTAGACGTAGAACGACTCTCTCGCCCTCTAGATTCTGCAAATGTTCTATTACTTTTAGTTTTGCTCGATGTTATAAATGTAAGTTTTAAATACATTCTTTGTACGTTACCCTAGCACCTCCTGGGGGTAACAGCATTTTATCGCTATATAAACCAATAATCACAAATCAATTAATAAAAATTGGCCCTGCCTCGAACTCTCAACGCCACATCTCAGATGCTGGGAGGCGGGCGTTCTGGTGTAGTCTCTACAACCTGGCGGAAGCATCCGTGGAAACTCCAACTATAACCTGTGCAATTTTTGTTTGGAAAAAGCATGACATACACGTTACAACTCTGCAACGTGCCGAGTGTCATCTAATGATAATAAGCAACATGACGTAACATCTAGAAACGCAAATCTTACGTCTCTAATTAGGAAAAACTTGTCTCCCTCTTCCTTCCCAACTCCTGATGACCAGTTGTTTACCTTGACGTAGAACGACTCTCTCGCCCTCTAGATTCTGCAAATTTTCTATTACTCTTAGTTTTGCTCGATGTTATAAATGTAAGTTTTAAATACATTTTATGTACGTTACCCTAGCACCTCCTGGGGGGGTAACGGCATTTTATCGCTATATAAACCAGTAATCACAAATCAATCAATAAAAATTGGCCTGCTCAAACTCCAAATGGCTTTCCCGCCTCGAGGTGCCAAATTGTCCATAGTGTTTGAGACTACATATGGCTAATATTTGACTGTTAATTTTGTTCAAACCAGTTTGTTAACTTGCCTGCGTTTTTGCAATGCTTGCATCGTTTTTTAGAATGTATTAAAGTGGAGACCAATTGCTACTACAAAATGGGCGAGTGTCAAGGGCCTGGCGCTCCGAGCTGAAGATGCGGAAGGGCGGGCCAGGCGGAACAACCTGCGCTTCGTCAGACTCTCGGAAGGCTGCGAGAAGGGCAATATGGAGGGCTTCTTGACGTAGTGGATGGAAAGTTGGCTCCCCCGATTCCCTTTCTAGATGTTTTGTGATAGAGCGGGCACACAGGGCTCTCATGCAGAAGCCGCCGGTGGGGGCTCGCCCACGGCCTGTGATAGCCAAATTGCTGAACTATCATGACCGTGGCACTATCCTGCAGCAGGCCAGGGCTAAGGAACCCCTACTCTACGAGAACAAACGTATTCTAATCTTTACGGACTATACGCTTAGTACAACAACAGCGGCAATCATTCACGGCCGCCAAGGCTCGTCTCCGAGAACTTAAGCTCCCCTACGCCGTGCTCTTCCCGGCCCGCCTGCGGGTGGTCTTTCAGTCCCGCACCCACTTCTTTGATACCCATGAGGAGGTATTTAAATGGACTGACGAAACTGTGAAGGTGAGGGTGCACACACCGCCGGGGTTGGAGTCGGATTCATCTTTGAGCGAGGCACAGTCACAGACCTCCCGAGGGTCACGGAGGAGGGGGAACTGGATATCCAGGTCCAGGCGGCGCTCTGCATTCGGTGGTGCCTCATATAAGGGGGAAGAAGGCTCCTGAGGCTCAGACAGTAGACCCTTGACTTTTCTAACTGGCGGGCAGGAGGGAGCTGGTGTGCATTTCTATTTTGCATGGCTATGTGTTAATGTGCGTTGCGGTGGGGTGGAGGGGGTTGCATTGTGGGCGGACTCCCCCATTAGCCTAGTGCTTGTTGGGGGTGGGTCTGGGCTTCATGGGCTGTTGGGTGGGCTCAGGTCCCATGTTGGGGGCCGAGAGTCTCCTCTGCCGCGACAGGTACTTCAACGTTCTTGAGGTATGGGGTGGGGGGAGAGGGGGTGTGGGGGGGTTTGTTCATTTTTTGGGGGGTCTTGTTTGGGTGGGGTATGAGTCGTACAGTCGCGGGCGGGTCTCAACATCTGTTGTGTGTACACCTACTTTGCCCAGTATCCGGGCTTGGGCTCTGGGCGTTGTCTGATGGCGGTGAATGTGGATAAGGCTCTAGGGTCCCGAGGCTCTCTTCGTGTCCCTAGTTGGAATGTACGGGAAGTCCTAGACAAGATCAGGAGGGGGGCGGTGCTACGGCAGGCTTAGAGGGCGGGAGCAGATGTGTTAATGCTGCAAGAAACTCACCTGCTAGATATCAAGGCTCTGTGCCTGCAGCGGTATGGTTACCAACAAATTTTTCATGCAGGCTTTGCTTGGGCTCTAGGGGGGTGGCTATTTTGGTGCCACGCAGAATCCCCTATGTCCACTCTAATCAATGGATTGATACGCAGGGACGATACTGGTTTATTAGGGTATGGTTGGGGAGGAGTCTTTGGTGTTAGGATGTGTGTATGCCCTGCCCCCTCTGCAATGGTCGCTGGTTGAGAAGTTGTTTGGTGGAAGGGCCGGTATCCCCGATGCGTTAGCGGTGGTGGAAGGGGATTGGAATGATGTTATTGATGTGTGCAGAGATAGATATAGGCCAGGGGGCTGCCCGATTGGGGGTCAATCCACCAAACTGAATGACATGATTAGGGGCTTGAATTGGGTGGACACATGGCGGCACTTGCATGGTAACGAGCGGGAATACACTTATCGCTCAGCTGTCCACAAATCCTTTTCTAGGCTGGACTATATCTTTGTTCCTAGAGACTCGATTGGTAGAGTGGAGTCGGCAGACATACTACCACGTGGGCTCTCAGACCATTCCCCCATCTCAGTCGAGCTCCGCTTGGGCAGGGGGCGGCAGTCATTTCGCTGGCGCCTCTCAGTGTGGCACATGCAGCAGGAGGACTATCAGAAATGTATGGGCGAGGCAATATCTGGGTACTTAGCGGAGAACGTGGGGTCTGTCGCCAGTGCCGGGATGCTTTGGGAAGCCCTAAAGCTCACGCTACGGGGGTAGATATAGCTTGGTGTGCTGCGGCTCGGAAGAAGCGCAGGGCGGAATTGGTGCGGGCCGAGGCTGAGATTGAGGCGTTGGAGCATCAGGGCCACGCCGAGGGTGAGGGCCAAACGGTGGGGCGGCTACTCCTGGCGCAGCAGTCCTACGCCTCTCTACTGTTAGACGAGGCGCAGTAGATATGGCTTGTGACGCGCCGCGCCGCAGTATTTATCAGTGGGGAGACAAATCGGGTACGATGCTACACCGGTTGTGTCAGGGCACCTTCTAGGCGCAGACCTTGCCTGGACGGTGCGGGTGCCTTAATTATGGACCCGAGAGAGCTGGCGGAGAGCTTCGCTGCATATTATGCCGATTTGTATGCCCCAAAATAATGCTTACCCAAGGATATGGTGGACAAGTTTATTGCCGATTTGCAGCCTTGTGCGGTGACGGATGAGGTGCGGGAGTGCCTAGAGCTCCAGTTGACGGATGAGAAGCTGGGTACGGCCCTAGGTGAGCCCAATCCGGGGAAGGCTCCCGGACCAAATGGGTTCCCCAGTGAATTCTTCAAGAAATACCATCTGCAACTTGGTTCGCACTATAGAGCGGCGTTGGAGGAAGCCTGGGAACAGTTTAGCCTCCCTCCAGATTGGAGACATGCTGAAGTGGTGGTGTTCCACAAGCCGGGCCGACCCCCGGTGCGCCACGCTTCCTACAGCCCAATCTCGCTCTTGAATGTGGAGGCAAAAGTCTTAGCCAAAGCGTTAGCAAACCGGCTTCTACCCTATATCTCAGCACTTGTCCACCCAGATCAGGCCGGCTTTATGCCCCAGAGGGCGACCAGGCAGAACATCCGGTGGGCCCATGTGGCGGTTCAGAGCATGGGGGAGCAGGCTGCTCTTCTCCTAGCGGATATGGACAGGGCTTTCGATTCGCTGAGCTGGGTCTACCTGTTTGCGCTCCTCCCTCGTCTTAACCTTGGGCCCCGATTCCTATCCTATTTGCGCCTTTTATACATGGACCTGACAGCCTCGGTTCGAGTGGCGGGGGCCGTCTCTTCATGATTCTCCATCGGGCGTGGTACCCGACAGGGTTGCCCTTTCTCGCCGTATCTCTTCGCCCTGGCTATGGAGCCGCTGGCGGCGTGGGTGCGCATCGATGCACAACTACGAGAGTTCGAGTGGGCACAGGTACCGTCGGACAGGATTGCGTTATACGCGGATGATGTCCTGTTCTTCCTTACAGATCTCAATAGGTCGGGGCTGCGTCTCTTGCGAATTATGCACATATTCGGAGAAACATCAGGGCTATATATGAACCCTCCTAAGTCCACCCTATAGGTGTTGGGGGAGCGTTCGAGAGTGGGGGATTGGGCATCTACTCTCCAAGTGGCAGTGGGGGGCATTAAATACTTGGGGGTGTTTCTATCTGAGGTACCCACAGTCTCCTGGGAGCGGAATTTAGCGCCGGTGTGGGAACGGGTCCGGGCGGATCTCAATACGAGGTCCCGTATGCCACTGACGATCTATGGCAGGTCGGACATTTTTAAAATGGTGGCTCTCCCCCGGCTACTATATCAGCTTTAAAACCACCCATACCCCGTCCCGCCCAAATGGTTCCGACAGGTAAATTCTGCACTAGGGCAGTTTCTCTGGGAGGGGGCGCTGTACGTGTGGCGCTCTGCACTTGTTTCCTATCTACATATTGCGGTGGGCTAGCAACCTCCGACATTCTCTCCTACTATCAGGCTTCGTTCCTCCTAGTCCTGAATGAGTGGTGCTATGGAGACAGGGGGGACCCGGCATACGCTCCGGAGCGGTACATTATGGGGTCTCACACGTTGCACACTCTCCTATATACGGCGCCGTTACGGAGGGTGCTACCACCAGCCACGCAGGTGGTGCTTCAGGCCTGGAGGCAGGCTCTGCGCCATATGGGATGGTGGAACACCCAGACGGGTGAAACCCCTCTGTGGCACAAGGGGCGGCTACCTGGGCTTCCGACGCTACAGGGATTCCGGGGATGAGATAGTAATGGTATCTCGACCTTGGGAGACTTTTTATAAAGGTACGATGCTTACGTCATTTCAAGAACTTAGCAAGGAATTTGGTATGCCCCGCTCTCAGTTCTTTTAAATACCTGCAGTTCCGCCATGCACTTGCCCCTAGTCTGGAGGGCCTTGAGTCCCTTCCCGAGTTTAGCCCTCTGAAAGCAAAGGTGTTTATGGGGGATCTGGAGACGAAGAAGATATCGCGCATATACCAGTCCCTGGTCACACATTGTTCCCCCACATTGCAGAAGCTCTGGGAGACCTGGGAGGAGGATGTGGGTGAGTTGGAGGAGGAGGATTGGAGGGAGGTGCTGGCAGCCCCCAGGGGTGCAGCCATAGCGATGCGCCTACGCCTCATCCAATTTAAGTACTTGCATAGAGTTTACTTCACTAGGGTGCGGATCTGGCGGGCCGGAATGATCGTATCTCCGGATTGCCTTCGGTGTGGCAGGGAGGAGGGGACGTTTCTACACACAGTGTAGGGTTGTGGTTCCCTTGCTCGGTTCTGGAAGGGGGTGTTGGACTGCTTATCTGACTGAGGTCTTGGGGTGGGAGCTCCCCCGTTCGTTGCAGTTAGTCCTACTGCATGTGATGGAGGGGGTGGGTGGCAACGTCTACAAGAGGCATTTGCTTCTGCTGGGCCTTACATTGGCGAAAAGAGACGTGGCCAGAGCATGGAAGGATCCGCGTCCCCCCTCTGTGGTGGCATGGAAGAGAGACGGAGGGGGGGTTTGTCCAATATGGTTTTTGTTTCTAGATTTGGTCAGGAAAAGGGAAAAATGATTGCTTTTCAATTGATGTTGTATATTTGTCCTGCAGATGCCTCTGGTGTGCAGAGCTCTGCGGAATGTGTGCAATCTATCAATAAAATCTGTTTTTAAAAAAAATGGCCGAGTGTCATCAGCAGCATGACTCCAAGAAGCCACACTGCATTACACTGCATCTGCCTACAATGCCCAGTCTCAACCCTTTCTTTCCCAGCACCTTTGCACCAACAGATTGCAAGAATCCGCAACTGCGACTGACAAGTGAACTGGGCTTTACAGATGCACAGAGCTCGTGTCTTTGACATTTCACTGCATGAGCGAAAGAGTGAGACAGTCGACTCTGTCCCAATGAAATGCATCCACAGTTGGAAGCAGCAGTGTGTGTCCAACTACCACTGGCAAAGAAAATGCTCACTGTGGAAGAGCAAGAAAACAGAACTACAGAATCCCAGGCCAACCCATAAGAGTGGGCCATTGTAATTTTCACTAGTGCACAAGTGTCCCCAGAGATAGATATGACCCACGTGCTGTTCTCGACGGTGAATCGCCCTGTACGACATTTCCAGGCTCACTGGAGACTGCGACGGTGGGTCTGTTTTGCATCAAAGAACCACCAATCGTCCCATTGCAATGAATGGGAACAAAACTGAAATGTACTTGCTCTGAACACAAAGTAGAAACAAGCATTGGCATATCCAATAGGTCTGGCCTTTGGGACCTTATAAGTGTTTAGCCATGCAACTTTTGATGTTGTTGCACCAAGGATATTGTGCTGCATAGCTAAATACTTATAAGGTTTCAAAGTCGAGACCTATTGGCTATGCCAATGCTGGTTTGCTATTTGGGGTAGTTCGCGCTTAGGCCTCCATAAGATTTTTCCACTGAAGGTATCCATGCCAAATTAGCGTCCTGCCATTTCCACCATCCTAGGGATTTGAAAGGTACATAGGGTTTGTGGATTAACCTGGGAAACCGAGAAACTAGCCAGAATTTAGCTACATTTGGGAAAAAATAAGAAAAATGTACTCCGCAAAAAAGTGTCAGTTTTTTCCCCTAAAAATGGCATCACCAAAAGGTTTGCTGAGCTAAAGTCACCACTTCCCTAGCTTTCAGGAACATGCAGAGCTGAATCAAACAAATTATTTTTTAACCACAGTTGTGGCCATTTTCAAAGAGGTAGCCCATTTTTCCTTCCTATTGTGTATCAGGGGTGTGGAATTTAATAATAATAATAATTTCTTTCTTTATTTGGATGAAAAACACATTCATAAAAGATACAATTATACAATCATACAAAGTAAAAAGCATTACATACAGATAGAATAGCGCAGCATTATTAAAACAGAGCAAAACAAGTTGCAAAACCTCCACGATCTGCAGCTATACACCCCATCACACCAGCACTAACTTCATAAATACAAAACGATGGGATGTCAATCAATCCTGGATAGCCTAGATCTATACGCTGCCCGTAAAAAGCTTAATACTGGGTGAAGGGTATAAGAGTTTGGTAACAGCTGCAAGTGTAAAAGTGCCACTTTAACCTGCCTGAACTTCAGACTCTTTAGTAAAGGCCGGAGATATATCTTTCTTGGCACTGAAAACAGTTTACACAATAAAAGAAAATGAAGTGTGTCCTGTGGAGATCTGAAATCGCAGCCACAGGGGCCTCTTTGGGTTAGAGAGAGAAAACCAGCCGGAGATCCTAAAAGATGGTGCAATTGATTAAATCTTAAACGTGTATTAAAAAATCTGTCATGGACACTAAAAAGTGCAAGAAGGTATGGCAACATACCCAATATGGATTTTAAGATTACATAGGCCCTTACAGAGGGTTTACCAAGCTCCACAGTTTCACGCTGGACAATAGCAAATTTAAAATATAGATCTTTTGTTATGGTTACATCCCTGGGGGCCGGGGCTCAAAGTGTTGTATGAAAAATAGAAGTCTGGCCTCCCTATGGTCTTGAAGGATTCCTTTATATACCGTATCCAAGGGATTTTGTTAGCATGTTCCAAGGCCAGACAATCTGCTAAAATTAGACGGTTTAAACCCTTAGCTTGGCATGTCCATATCTTTAACCAGCAAAGTAGGGGTTTAATGGCCACTTGGTCCATCAAATATTCAAACCCTAACTTGGGGAAGGAGGCGACGCAAAAACGTATTTTCTGCTACCTGTAACCTAAGGGTAGAGACGTACCCCCAGACCTCACTGCAATATAAACACTTCGCAATGGCCTTAGATTTGTACAATTTTAGAATAACCTCTGGAGCCCATGAAACCAGCCTGCTAGCAAAGCGGGAGATAGCCCCGCTGCTTTATTCAACTCATTGAATTTCCCATCTAAAGGGCTCTCCACTGCAATCAGTCATCAAATAACACATCTAGATAAGAAAAAAACGGAACCCTGGTGAAAATATGGGGGCCCGCGTTAAAGCTTTTTAACAGGGTCCCCCGACAGTCAGCAACTAGCACATATGACTTAGCATAATTAACAGACAGATCCAGTCAGTCCATAAAAGAAACAAACCGTCTATTGAAATCTGTAGGGCCCCAGGCCATAAGGACCGCATCGTCAGCATAAATTAAAACTGGGAAGGCTCTCCTACCCACTTTAGGGGAATCAGACTGGAGGGTCAATAAGGCCGCCTAAAGACCGTTAATATAGACCGATAATAAAAATGGAGCTAGAAAAGTGCTTTGGCACACCCCCCTATTGCACATAAAATGATTTGTAAGTGCCCCCTCCTGTGTGTATCGCACTGCCGCTGTCGTCTGGGCATGAAGTGATAAACGCAAATTGACAATACAGGGTCCGCTCCCAAGGAAATCATAATGTCCCACAACTTCGACCTGTCAACTCGATCAAACACGGGCGTAAGGCCCATGAAGGCCAAATACAAAACGCCTAGTTGGGTCAGTGTGTATTTAGCTGACAAGAGATAAAGATTGAGACATTGGTTGGTGGTTGACACGCCTTCACGGAAACCAAATTGAACGTCCGATAAAATCTGGTTGTCTGTGGCCCAAAGGGACAGTCTGGCTAGAAGAACCCGGCCAGAACTTTGACCACAACATCAATAAAGGAGAACGGGCAATATGATTGCAGATCATCCTTGTCCCCGTTTTTGTAAATCTGGATTATTGTAACTGTAGACCAGGAAGCCAACATCCCCTTTACGACTGCCGCATTTAAAACTGGAGTCAAAAGATGGGCCCAGACCTCAATATTATCAATGGAAGAGATCTGTAGGTATTCCATCAGGACCAGGAGCCTTATTTAGGGCAAGCAGCTCTATACTTGAACGTCCTTCATCCAAAGAGAAACTTCTAGGGATTAAATCTGGACTAAAGGGTATGTCTACCTGTGAGTCCACCAGAGAGCCTACAGTATAGACCTTTTCAAAATGAGAAACCCTCTGATTTGGCGAAATATGGTGGCACACGGTCAGTCTAGCTGGTTCAGCAAAGCAGGGATTGTTAATGGTCTTCCAAAATAAAGTTGAGTCCCTCAACTCTCCCGCTTTCGATAAGTCCTCCCAGGCCTGCATCTGCAGCTGGTACCTACGCACTTTCACTGTTTCCTTATAAAGACGCCGGCACTGAGTCACACTGTCTTTCTCCCACGGCACCTGCTTCAAGGCTACCTTTAACCTCCTCAATGCTTGCAAGCCCTTTTGGTCATACCACGAATGAGAATCCTGGGCGTCCTTCACTGAGTGTGTAGATAGAAGACCGGACACTACCTGTGCAATAGAAATAAAATAACTTAATATATCTTCGCTCGGGGAGTAAGGGTCTAAACAAAGGCCTAGCTTGGGCAGACAGGAAGAGAAAATGTTATAATTAAACATCTATACTTGACCAGCGAAGGCGCCTACCCTGGTCTGTTGGAATTAAAGGTGCCTGGGAATTCAGAGGGCCCACAGTATGGCTGCCCGCCCCCTCAATGTAATGTCAGGGGGTTATGGTCACTAAATGGGTTATGTTCTATTTTAAAGGAGCCCATGCCTGCGTCCATGGAGGCAGACACAAATATCAAATCTGTAATGATAGCAGAGCCCCTACCTTTATAAGACGGTGGCAGATGTGAGATAGGTTCAGTGTACCAGTTGTCTAAAGTGTGTAAGAGATTATGAACAAGTAAAAGATTATTTAACTCATCCCTTCTCTAGTATGCTCCATGTGCAAATTCTCTATAAACAGACAGGACTGTGGGATATGGGTAATCTTACCAAAGGTGAGCACAGATGACAATTAAAATCCCCACTAAAATAAACAGGGTTTGCCTTTGTATACACCTCAGAGGGTGGAGCTAAGCAAATCCTATTCGAACTTAACAAGTGGAACCCCGACAACCTCCAGACACTGAAGCATGGGGCCTAGGTGATGGTGTAGCTGAGCCTGACTTGCGTCTGGATTACGTAGTCAGTCCAGCTCATCCCGATCCCCTAAGGGAGCGTACACATTTCTAAGTTGTAACTGGCGGCCCATACCTCCTGCAGTACGCCCACCTACTCTGCACAATTCCTTATCCGAGTTACACCATTGGCGGGTCTATAAAGGAAACCCACCGGGAGTAATGTAATGCATGAGTCTGTGGAAAACAATTTGGATGTCCCGAAAATAATTTTTAGTGCTAACTCAGGGTGGTGTAAAGAGATGATGATGCAATCTCCATTATGCATTTTTCATTGAGGCGCCTTTCCAAGCCACCCTCCGTGCCATCAAAATGTCATGATAGTCCATAACGGAGAACCTTGAATGCTGCGCTAGCCAATGAGAAGCTTTATTAATAAATTGGATGGTAGTTTCCTATTTATGGGCAGCCAAACCTTTTGTTAAGATTGTATCGATAGTGAGACGCAGTTGACCCAAGGGGGTCACAGGCTGAGCCTTCCTCTTTCCCATTTCTCTATATCAGTCAATGGCCCTGACAATAGGGCCCTAAGTGTGGGAAAAACAGTGATCACAGTATAAAACAGTGATTCGCTCTAAAATAGCTCAAGAACCCCAGGTGTATTGCCCCACCTCAAGAATGAATCCTGGTGGACTTCTGATCTACTTCAAACCCTCAATGTGGCAGTATAAGAGTCCAAGGGCTGGTCTAGGGACCAACTGCAAGAAGATGCAGGTGAAACCAGGCTTAGCAAAACACACACTGCAGGGGTGTTGTGAATCACACTCCCACCGTTTGACAATTAGCGCCCCTGCAATAGTAACATCTACAGAAAGTCCGAAGGGCCTTAGGCCAGAGATCCCAGTCAGTACAAGAGACAAACAGGGGCTGCAGGCAACACAACAAAGAATGCCCCCATGATATCCAATCACCGTCTCCAAAGGTTTCACAGTCCAAACCCCAAAAGAAAGAGGGGTGGCCCAGCTCGACCACTTCCGGTCTATGACAGGCTAAGACGGGCCTGTCTTGGACCAGTCTTCACCCAGCCGCGCCTAGTCTTCGCCCATGCACGCCCCATGCAACGCTTCTGATGCTTTTAAAGGCTTTCCGGCCCCGGTTGTCACGTCACTGACCAGTGGGAGAGCAAAGGACTGGCCCAGTGGAGGTTCCACCATGGGAGAGGTAGCTTCATAAATCTACTTGTCCTGTAAAAGACATCCACTTGTCCCTTTGGTGCCACGTAGTGCGGCGACAAATTATGGCAGCAATCTCATATATGAGCTCTGATAATATATTCTCCGATTCTGGCAGGGAGAATACTACAGTAGGGTTTGAATTCTAGCAATTGCCTTATTTTGCCACTATAATACAGACCTACATAATGGGGTTGGAGGTAGTGCTAAGTAATAGTTTTAGGGTTGGAATAGCTTTTGAGTCTGTGCAAACCTACTAACTTGCACTTCTCTAATCTTTCCCTATATTGAGAAAGGTTGGAAATTTACCCCAGACAAGGACAGAAGATAAACTTCTTTCCGAGTTGGGAAAAAAGTGGTTTGAGAGAAAGTGAACTTTTAAATGCTCAAAAGATTTTCTCATTAGCAAATCTACACTTGCATATTCAAAGACTCATCAATCTTGCTTTCAAGCTTCTGCAAATATTAGCATCTAATCAGAGAGCATTCTGGGAGCATTATACTTAGCCTCATATTGTTAAACTTTTCAGAAGTGTGTACACATTTTTATACTGGGATCAGTGACAGCAGTGCAGTTCAAGCTTACAACATGTCCTTAGGGCGCTCACCCTAATATTAAAGACTTTTCAATAAAGGACCATAAATACAAGTTCAAACAATATTAACATATGCACACAAATAGAGCCTTAACTGCAGACAATGCACTTCATTGATCCATAATGTGGCACTCTAAACTGGCAGCCAAAGGGTTTGTGCTGCAGGGGGTTGGGCCTACTTGTACCCAAAATAGTAGGTCTTGGGATCTTGGGAGTTGGTCTAAAGGAATTCCACAACCCTGCAAACCTACTACTAGTTGCACACAGCTGTGAAACCGAGGGTGATCCAGGAAAGCAATAGAATTTTGAAAAGTAGATAAAATTCAGAATTCAAGTGTTTGTGTAGATCCCTCAAGGGTTTCCCAAGATACTAACCAGTGAAATAAAAAACATATTGAGTAGAAAAAAACATCGATTTGAGACATTTTCATTTGAAAATTCTTGCCATGATGGCTGATGTAGAAAAAGGCAATATACCACTATGTCTGTTAGCCCCTTCTAGTTTGCGATGATATATAGAGTTTGTAGGTATTCCAAGGATTCTGAGGTACCCAGAGCCAACAAATGACTTTGGGCCATATGTACGTAAGACGTGTTTTGCGATTCTCAAATTGCGATTTTTTAGGGAACCTCAATTAGAGTATCGCAACACGCAATGTAGGTAGGATTAGCAAAATATTTTGCAAATAGAGATTCGCAAATAAGGAATATCTTCCCATTCATTCCTACGGGCTAGAAGGCCCATAGGAATGAATGGGAAGACATTCTCAATTTACGATTCTCAATTAGAGAATCGCTAATTGAGAATGCAATTTCAAGGTTGCATGGGTGTCAATAGGATACCCTTTTGCACCCCTGAAATAAACATGTGTGCACATGTGGTGCACATACATGAGCTAAGGGCATGTATGTGCGCCACATGGCACTTTGAAAAATGTAAAAAAGGGCATTTTTCAAAGAAATCGCTAATTACCACCAACCTGAAGGTGGCGGTAATTTGCGATTCCTTAAGCCAAAATCGCATAACTTCGGTGCTTCCTACATTGCATTTAAGGAATCGCAATTTGGGATTCCTTAAATGCATTCGCAAAATAAGGAATCGCAGATTTTGCGATTCCTTATTTTGCTGTGGGTTTTTGTGTGCTACTTAGCACACTGCCCAAATTGCGATTGCAAAACGCTGAAATTCTGCGAATTTCAGCATTTACGATCGCAATTTGGCTTCCTACATATGGCCCTAAGACCTTACAGTGGTTTTTCCATTGTGTACTGGTTATAGAGCAATGCATATGGCAACATTCAGAGTTTTGTTTTCAAAACGTCTTCTTTCTTGCACACTGGCATGCATTTGAAAGGCACATTTGCAGGGAAATATATTTGATAATAATAAGCAATGTTCTACCATCCTGATTCCCCAAGTCCCCTGATAAAAACGGCACCTCAATTGTGTTGCTAGGCCTAGTGTACGTGACAGGAAGGGGCCTAAAACACAACTTAGACACCACATTTTTCCATAGAAAATGGACCCTTTTTATGGAATCCGGGTAGCTATAGATTTTGGGCTTTAGCTCAGCTGGCACCTTTGGAAACCTTCAAAACCTGTAGATATCTGAAAACTAGACATCTAGTGGAATCCAGGGGAGTGGGGTGACTTTGAAGGCTCTCACTATGTTTTCCTACTCAGAAGCCTTTGTAAACATTAAACTTTAACTAAAAACAAAAATATTCTTCACATTTCTGTGAGGAAAAGTTCTGGAATCTGATGTGAGTAGGCAAAGTGCCAGCAACAGGAAAGGGCCCAAAATTTAACAGTAGCTCACCCAGGCATCACACCGTGCTCCCAATCCAGAATGGGTCCATCAGTGCTTCTCCCCCACCCCCCTTCCAAATCTGCTGCCAGGCAACAGAAAGGCCACTATACATTGTGGGAAACATAGACCGAAAAAACAAAAAAAGGGGGTGGGGTGGCTAACCCTATGCTAGCCTTACGCCTTGCTCCTAGTACAGAATGGGCACAACAGCTTTTTCTGACCCTTTGGGCAGATTGTGGGTAAACACCCACCAACTCAGAAAAGGGGGTGGTGATGAACAGAGTGTCTGAATTAAGCAGACCACTCTTACCCAGTCAAGAGATCAGGGCTTGATCCATCACCGTTATTTAGCTCACTGCATCACCCCAGTTCAGAACCTGGCTATATGCAAATTAGTCTGACCCAGTGCCTCATGGGAACAGGGCAGACCAAACTACCAAGCCAATTCTTCACCGGAAAGGAGACAAGCTTCCGGGGACCGGTTTCTGGCATTTCAGCCGTCGTCGGCCCGGCTTGCTTGAATCCTGGTGGTGCAGTGAGCAAGGGACTCATGTCTGAGTATACCCTGCCACACTTGTGGTGGCCAAAAAACAATTCAGAAAAGGGGGTGGTGATGAACAGAGTGTCTGAATTAAGCAGACCACTCTTACCCAGTCAAGAGATCAGTGCTTGATCCATGAACACCCACCAACCCCTTAATTGGTAGACACAATAAAATTCCCTGTGTAGTGGACTCCTCCCTCCGCCCGAAGGGCATACTGGAAGTACAGATCTATCTATCTACCACCTGGGGTGGGGGGGGGGGGGGGGGGGGGGGGTTAACGGGTTCGGGGAAGAATGTTGGGGCTATTTTGGGGATGGGAGCTCGGCAAGATGTCTGGGTAGGCCATACCCATCCCTTTGACTGATTAAAAAACTCTTCTGTCTAATAGGCTTACTCATCACCCCCCTCCTCCAGGGTGAGAGAGGCAGATAAAAGGTCTCCTGCTTGACTTGGGAGGGGGGAGAGTTCGGAAGGGGGACAAAGCCTGTCAAGGTCATTTTGATAGCAGGTGCTCAGCTCAATGTCTGGGAAGCAATAAAAGAATCCAGACAGCAATAAAAAAATATTGTCCTGATATCTAGTGGTCTTTCTGCTCGAGGGGCATATTGGTGGTAAAGACCTCCTATATGTCCCTGTGGTGGGGCAGAAAGACTGTTGCCATATTCATGGGGGTGGGAGTTTGGCCAGTTGCATGGCATGGCCACCACCATCGCTTTTCGTTATAATAACTAAAAAATAATACAAATACTTCATGGTGGGTCGAGGGCTTAAGATTTTTGTGGCAGGAGTACAGTACTAGTCCATTGCCAGGTGAGGCATTCTTCCCTCCATCAACACCCCCTAGTGTCTAGTGAGCTTTTTGGTTCCTGCTCTCAGGGCGGCAGATTGGAGGTAATTACCTCCTTTCTGATCCAGAATGGGGAGAGGTAGAATGACTGTCAGGGTAACTTTGGTAGGGGGGGGCTCGTTGTCTGGACAGGCTGACCTCATTAAAAAAATGTTACTTGTGTCTAGTGGCCTCTCAGGCCCTGAGGGGAAGATTGGATGTAAAGACCTCCCTTATGCCCCTCTTATAGGTGCGATGCTTGGGTGTACCACTTCCACCCCTTTTCATTATTAAAAAAAATACTCACTGGTTTTTAGTGGGCTTTCTGCCATCCCCTTGGAGGGCAGATTGTAGGTAATAACCTACTTTCTGCTTCAGGTGGGTGGGCGGGGTCGTGAGGACAGAGATCATTTTGGGGTTGGGGGATGATGGGGAGCATTAGCACATCGTCAGGGGGCTTCTACCACTCCAAATAGGCTACCCAGGGATCTAGAGGGCATCTCTTATCTGCCCCGATGGGAGTGACAAAGAGTGAGTCAGCTCTAAGGCAGAGTCCAATATATTACATGTGAGGACATCTCTGCATGAGCAGATATGACCCTGTGCTAGTAAGTACAATTACTGTTAGTACAAGTGAATAGGGATGCCATTTTAAGGTGTGTACTGGTCCTGGCCTGCCACCACCGACGAGTTTCTGACCTCCCAGGGGTGAGAGCCCTCGCTCTTAGGAGGTCAGGAACAATGCCTGCTCAGGATTGAGGTGTTATCTATTCCTCTTCCAGGAAGGCTGTTAAATCAGCAAATCAAGGCAGTAGGCTCCAAAGGCCTCTGCCACCTTTGATATGAGACCCCAGGCCTCACAGACAGGGGAAATGCCATCCCCTGCCCTAGGCCCATCTGGCAGATGGACAGGCAGGAATATTAGCTTTGCAGGAGGATTGTTACACTGTCAGGGTGAACACACCTCTAGGATGACCAGTTTGAAGTGAACACTAAATTAGGAATTTCACCACCTTGTGTGTGGTGGAATTAGGAATTCTGGGACAGGGTGATGCCCACTCCCAAAAAGAAGTTGTCATCTAGAGGATGTAGTGACCCCATGGGTAAGTAACCCACTGGCTACTACCCCTCAAACCTCTTAATGCCCCTAAATTGAGTATGTTAGGGGACACCCTGATACCAAGATTTCAGATTTCGACTGACAAAAAGAATAAGTAGAGAAAGAAGAATGCTGCTGGCCCAAGAAATGAGGATCACGACTGACTAGACACCAACCCTGCCAGCCTGCCTGCTGCACCTAACCTCATGGGGCAGCCAACTCATCCTGCTGCTGTGCAGACTCCAAGAAACCCAGAGGGCTGCCAATGCTTCACCAATCGCCAATGCTTTGCCAATCGCCAAAGAAGCTCCCTTGGAGTGGAGGAGCTTCTCCCCTGCAGCTGCAGGCACCAAAGAACAAGGCCTGGTACACCGACCAGCTGCCTACAGGGATAACCGATGAAGCAGCCACCCATAAAGAGGTCACAGTGCTCCTGCAGGCCAGATCTGTCTCCCTCCAAGTGCGGGGATGTCAGGACCAATCGGAGCCGCACAGTACCAACACCTGGAATAAAGGACCCTTGCAGCAGCCAAGGCTTGTGTCCAGTCTGGACACCAACACTGAGAAAGACTGACCTGCACGTCCAGGGAGTTCTGGAACAGTGAGACCCACATCAAGAGTGGCCAAGCTGTTCTGGTGGGACCTCTGCAGCAAAGACAAAGAGTGAGTTTGCGACCCCTGCATAAAGCATCTCTGTACTTACGCCACAGATTCCAAGGGAGGGGACGGTGCCAATGGGTTTCCGAGACCCACAAGAGCCAAGCTTATCCCAGGGTCTAGCCAGACTGGACTTCCAGTTGCCGCCTGCAGCCTCTTTTTGAATGCCCCCTCCAACAGTGAGAGAGTCCAGCACCGGACCAGACGCCAATAGACACCACTGCACCTGAGCACCACAGCCCGTGGAGAAGTGACCTAAAGGTGTCCCCACGTGCCAGAGCATCTCAAGGGTCGAGCCCCCAAGTGGGCTCTCCCAGACTGGTCCCCCAGTCCCAGCTTGCAGCCTCTTTCCAATCGGACTGTTCCCCGTTAAAGTGAATGGGACACCTGATGCAGTGACACACCTCTGCACCCGGGGGCCCCAGAGCCTCTGAGGTAACTTGTGGGTATGGCCTTGGACCTTGCCCTATACTCACCTTAAGTCCCGCAGAAAAGCCCTGTAACTCGCTGTTAAGTGTCCGAATGCAGTACATGTATATCCCCATAGGATAACATTACCACTCTCAAAAGTGGCACTGTCAACTTTTGAAAACTGTACAAATTCTTAAAATGAAAAGTACTTATCCGATTCTGATGATCTTGGTATCTAAATTCATATACAAGTATGTGTTATTTTTATATACTAATATACCGACCTCCAGGGCCTTTAGGACAATTCGGTCATTCCCTACCGGATTTAGCAGCCAATGCAGCAAATATCTCAGCCAACTTCATTGTATTAGGAGATTTTAATCTGCACTTCAATGACCCCCTGCAGACGGTGGCAGCAGAGATCACAAGAGATCTTGCTGCCTGCCAGCTTCACCAAAAAGTTGCCAAACCTACTCACACGAAAGGACATTTATTAGCGCCATCTTTTCCAATGTGAAGGAACTAGCAGGGGAGGATCCGATACCAGTATCATGGTCTGATCATTTTCTCATTCCATGTCTCTGGACCCCCAATAACACCATACCCCACGCTAAACCAACCAGTAGAAGGTCATGACCCTGGTCCAAGTTATCAATGGAACAATGGACCTCACAGTTAGAAAAAACAAAACCAGCGCCAAATGCTGAAGTCATCATTGCCAAGGAAAATGTTAACAAATAGATACAGGATTCGTTAGATCTACTTATTCCAACAGAAACAATCCAGGTAAAAAAAAGGTAGTAATAGAATGCCATGGTTCTCTGCTAAACTTCGAGAACTAAAAAAATACTGTAACAAGTTAGAAAGAACGTGGAGGAAGAATTTCTCTTCATATAACAAACTAAGATACAGGTAAACTCAGTGCTGTCAACCTACCTGCAGACCAATTCACTCCTCCACCGTCTCAAACTGGCTTCCGCTGACGGCAAGGTACAGAAACAGCCCTACTCTCAGTTGTAGAAGAGTAAAAAAAAATTGTTGATGCCGGAGGCATCAGGGTGGTTATACTTTTAGACCTCAGCACAGCCTTCGACACGGTAAACCATCATTTCCTGGTCCACAGACTCAGGAGACTAGGAGTGAACGGGGTTGCGCTGGCCTGGCTGTAATCATTCCTGAGTGATAGGCTCTTTCAGGTCTTTGACTCTGATGTAGCCCATAAACATGTGCCTCTTCGCTGTGGGGTCCCCCAGTTGTCGTCCCTGAGCCCCACATTGTTCAATGCGTACCTGAGTCCTCTAGCTAGGCTGGTGGTGCCATTTGGGGTACACATAGTGACCTACACAGATGACACACAACTGGTGGTAGGACTCAACCATGTCGACATCGCATCCTCCAATATTCGACAGTGCCTGGAAGAGACAGCCAAATGGATGGATGAGTCTTTACTGAAATTAAACGGGGAAAAACTGAGTTGATGATTCTGGGGAACCGGTCACCCATTGATCTGAACACCATATGGCCTAATACATTGGGCCTTGTTCCCACCCCCAAGTCCCAGATAAAGAGCCTAGGTATCTAGATTGATCAGGACCTAAACTTTAAAACTCAGGCACATAAGGTAGCGGCTTCATGTTATGGGATTCTGAGGATGCTCCGGAAGGTCCTCCCTCTCCTTCCTTTCCAGGACAGGAAACTGATGTTTAGGCTCTTAACTGGTCATGGCTGGACTACGGTAATGCCCTTTACTTAGGTGTCCCATGCGCAACATTGTCCAAACTGCAGACGGTACAGAATTGGGCAGCCAGAATACTCCTGAACATCTCAAAATTCCAACCAGCAAAGCCAGCTTTGAAATCCCTCCATTGGCTCCCGATCTACGAGAGAGTCGAATTCAAGGCGATGTGTACAGTACACAAGTCACTGGCTGGGAAAAGTCCTGCCATCAACCAGTCCGTTATTCGCCCCTACCGTGCTAACAGACGCCTTAGATCAGACCATTTATACCTAGCCACCATCCCAAAAATTAGGAAAGCCAGAAGTGGAGGCCAACTGTTCTCATATAGTGCATCAAAACTGTGGAACTCCCTTCCTCTTGATTTACGGAAAGAAACTAGCCATCTTGTCTTCGGTAAACTGTTAAAGACCTGGCTATTTTCTTAATTTGGTTGCTACGCTGTTCCTTCCGCTGTAAGCACTGGGATGCCTCCGGGTAGCCATGCGCTATATAAAAAAAACCTTCATTCATTCATAAATTGGTGGCGTATTTCTTTATTGTGTGTCTTATTTAATGCATTATGTATGCAATAAATGCTAAGCACTACCCTCTGGTAAGCCTAACTGCTCGCACAACGACCACAAAAGAGAGTATTTGGGGTGACATTGGTGCCTCTGTAATTCCTTTGGGGTTTGCCTGGACTCTTTACACAGTGTATCTTTTTTTGGTTCACTATAAAGAGCCAACTCCCTACAATGGGTATCCGATACACTCTAATGTTGCCGGAAAAATTGAGAGTCATGGTCTCTGGAAAGGCCCTATTCTTCACAACCCTTGCATGGGAATGTTGGAGTTGAAGGTGATCACATTTATTCTCCAAGACCTCCAGCTGGACGTTGTGTGGCGCCCCCCAGGGATCGGCATGATGGCAAAGCAAGGGATCGACCCACCTGCAAACATGCGGCGAGAGAACAAGACATAGTGGTGGCTGAACTGGGATCCCGTCATCGCTCAACCACTGGCCCTTTAAGTCATGCATTTGCTTCTCTGGAGCAAGGACTGGTCTCTATTCTGAAGAGTCTACCGGTTGAGCTGTGAGTGGAACTGGAACTCACTCAGCTGCCAACAGACCAAGGGCCAGATGTAGGTGGCCAAATACCGGTCGGTAACGGCCGATTTCGGCCGTTACCGACCGGTATTTGGAGTTTCAGATTTAGGGGCCTTAACACCTTAGCAGGTATGGAACGTCCAGCTCCAGTGCTGAACGTTCCATCGCGCGGTGCAGTTGGAACGTCCAACGGCCGACGGCAGCACTCCCGAGAAAGTGGTGCCGTCGGCCGTTGGACTGGGCGCAGCACTTATGAGGTTAAAAATTCCCGAATCAGTAAATTCACCGATTCGGTAAATTTACCAATTCTGTAAATTACCAAATCGGTAATTTGAGATTTAGGTGGCACTGAAAACAGGGGCTTAAGGACAGGGCCTTAAGGATTCGTTATTTACCACCAACTATTAGTTGGTGGTAAATAATGAATACCTGTGTATATGTGAATCTGTGCATGTACACCTGTGCCATGTGGTACACATACATGCCCCAGGGCATGTATGTGTGCCACATGGCACACAAGCCTGAATCAGGGGTGGAACAGGGTGTCAAAGTGACACCCTGCCACCCTTGACTATTCGGTAATTTTACTGAATCGGTATTTACCGATTCGGTAATTGCCATTGATTCCTATGGGTCTCATGGCCCATAGGAATCAATGGCAATTACCGATTCGGTAATTACCGAATCTTAATGATTCGGTAATTGTTACCGAATATTTACCTACATGGCATTTACCGATCTGTAAATACCTAATCGGTAAAATTCGGTATTTACGAATCGGTAAATGCCATTTACCTACATCTGGCCCCAAGTTTTAAGAACTCGCCCACTACGTCCATTTGCATTTCTTCCTATCCCCTTTTTCCCGGGAGTAGGGGAGGGACCTAGTGCGGTGGTGACCCAGACGAGGAAAGGTAATTTCGCTTTTATTTCTCTGCCTCTGGTTGACGCCTCCCTCAATGAACCATCTCACATTAGAAGTGCTACCTTCGATCTAATCATCGATGAGGACAATCCCATTCAACTGGAATACATAACACCATGTGATTGGGCTGACCACTATCAAATCGCCTTCCTCATCCTGGCTATGGTGTTGACTAGAAAGGGACAACCGCTCAAACCCAAACAATGGTTTACAGACCTGAGAAATATTAATCTAACTTCTCTTTGCAATAACATTCTCCCTCCACCCTCAAGCATGAAGAAGGTGAATGAGCTCACGGAGCATTACGTTCAATCCATGCTATTCCAGTTTGGACATAGCCATATGCAAATCAGTCTTGACCCTGCTTCCCATGGGAACAGTCCGTCCAAACTACCAGGGCAAGTCCTCCAAGGGCCGGAAACAAGCATCCTGGTAGCAGTTTCGGGGTATCACCTATCAGTCAGGCTAGCTTGACTCCAGTGGCATGGCGTGCACGGGACTCATGTCACGGCATACCCCATATGCAAAAAGAACATATGATGGACGGAATGCTGAACAATGTCAAACAATCACCTCCAGTACAGAGATCTATGCCTAAATCCAACAGGTCCCAGGATACTTCTTTCCAGACTATGGAGGAACTGGCTTGGTAGTTTGGGCTGGACTGTTTCCCATGACAAGGCTCAGGATCAATATGCATATGGCTGGGTCCAAACTGGGGTGGCATGGTGAGCAAAAAAACAATGGATTAAACCCCGATCTTTGACTGGGGATGAATGTTTACATGGTTCAGCATTCCATCCATCATCTGTTCTTTTTGCTTTGTCAGTCTAAGTGGGAAGGTTATGCCCAAACGTGGTTCAGTGCTCACTGTGCCTCTGGATTCAAGCTAACCTGGCTGATGAGGGGTGTGTGATCCTGCACTCTATCTCAGGGATCCCAAGACGTCCAACACAGACTACCCGCAGAGAGACTAAGGTAGCGTACCAGCATGCCTATCACACGTGGCCGGAACATCGTCAGACAGACCTATGAAGGGAGAGGAGGAAGCAGGCGACAGGAAGACTCTAAGGAAGACGTCGGCAAACACACAGAGTCTGAGAGCACAGGAGAAGGGAACCATCCAGAACAAGGAGAGTACACAGAGTGACGACTCGTGAAGGCAACGCCAAGACAGGAAGGAGTAGACGGGGATGCAAAGTCTCTGCCAAGAGCCCGCCCGAGACTGGACCAGGAACGCAAGTGGTCAAGACGGCTGGTCCTGAGTAGGAGAGAGCGCCAAGATATCCCCTGCCATGGCCCAAGAGGGCTGTGGCCAAAGGCAAGTTCCTATTTCTTCTTTTTGGTCGCCGAGAAAGTGGTGGGTGGGAAAAGGGGCGTCCACACCAAATCACTGAGCATCTATTCAAAGATGCATGTGATCACCTAACACAGGCTGTGGTGGTGGTGGTACACTCTTAAAAGTGCACAAACTGAACCAAGGTCTGTGACTTTTAATTTTTTTTTAATTTCTTTTTTTGAGGCGCGATCTTGTTATTTTTTTTTTAATACCCCACAATGGAAAGCCTATCCTGGAAGGAAGACTGCAGCTATTAAAGAAACCCCAAAAAAGAAAGAAACGAGAAGAGGAGACACGTTACTAGTCTGCCATGATAAAAAAAAAAGAAATAGAGACATTTTTGGAAAAAGAAATTAAAAAAAAATTGACATCTTATTATTGGGTTTTGGACATTCACTTTGTCTCATTCCTTCCCCCTCCCACCTCACAGGACTACAGGGTGATACCTCAAAACCAGTCCCAGGATGCTTCTTTCCGGTTCAGGAAGGACCTGGCTTGGCAGTTTGGGCTGGACTGTTCCCATAAGGGGCAGGGTCAATACTGATTTGCATACAGATGGTATCCAAACTGGGGCATCATGGTGAGCAAAAAAACGTGGATTAAACCCAGATCTGTAACTGGGGGTGAATGTTTGCATTGTTCAGCATTCTGTCCATCATCTGTTATTTTTCCTTTTGCTTCACAAATTCTATGCACCACTGGAGAGAGGAGGACTGGGAGCTCTGCATTATGAACTTTATTATGCAGGGGCACAATTGCAGTGGCCTATGGGGTGGCTCTCAGAAGCACCCTCTTCCGAGAAGGCAGTAGTTGTGACAGATGGTGGGAGGACATAGAATCATAGCCTGGGTGTTAGACCCTCACAGGGACATTCTGCTACCAGGACATCTAGCCAGAAGGTCTAAACATTAATGACATAAGTATGTAAAGTGCCAAAATAACCCCATAACTTACTTGGTGAACACTCCATTATGGGCACACCTTGCCTTCTGTGCTGTGGCTGACAGGCACAATGCAAGACCATGTATGGAGACAGGCATCCTCGCGCTGGGTGACTCTTACATGCATAACAGTCTGTAGTCCTTCTCAGAGATTAGGGACTAATACAAACTAGATGATGGGCAGTCCCTGACTAACAATGCTTTGGTAACCATAGTGTGGGGACCTGACCGAACAGAACCCAAAGCGTTTCCGACATTGCACTCCTGATCAGTCATGGTGCTATATAGGGCACTACTGGACACCTTTACCACATGGCATGAGCCTGCCCAGATATTGGGAAACTTTGGGCAGGTTCCGTGACCACCTAGTCAGAAATTATAGGTCGACCCCTATTGGTAGACCCCATGACAGGTCTACTGGGAATACTGCCCCGCACATGTAAGAATACGTACACTACAAAATGTATAGACATAGCCTATGCCCTACTCAAATGGCATACAGAAAGCCTTATGCGACAAAATAGCTACACACTTCACACAGAAAATAGATCTGATCTACAACAATATTACCCGAGATGGAAGGTGCCAACTCAACTTATCTAGCCGATCTCTCACCCACTCGAGCTACCGTGCAGGAGTTGGAATACTTCCCCTTGATCATGCCCGATACAGGAGAGTCCTTACTTGCTACTGTTAAATCAGGCTCACCCCTTGATATAATCCCGGCAAGGACCACCTTACTACTATTCAAACAGCTCGCTACCCCCATCTGCTCCATTCTTAACCTCTCACTAAATAAAGGTCAAGTCCCTACTGAGTGGAAGGCAGCACAAATAGTTCCTATACGAAAGAACCTTAAGGCCCCTATGGATGACTTGACCAATTATTGTCCTATCTCACGGTTACCTCTCTTGAGCTTTTTGTTAGAAAAACATATTATTAAACATCTTTAGGACTTTGTCGAGGAATCCGGCTGTCTTGATCCATCTCAGTCTGGTTTTAGACCCAGACATAGCACTGAGTCAGCCTTGATTGCCGTCACGGATTACATCAGACAGGCTCTGGACAATGGACAGGCAGTGATACTTTTGCTGCTTGACTTGTCGGCGGCTTTCGACTCTGTCTCGCACCAAATCCTGCTCAGGAGACTCTGAAATTGGGATTCAAGGAATAGCCTTACAATGGATGTTGAGTTTCCTCTCGCACAGAATTCAGACCTTCAATCTAGGCCCCTTCCGTTCTGAGACCATGGAACTGACCAAAGGAGTACCCCAAGGATACTGTCTCAGTCCCACTTTATTTAACATCTATGTTACTTTGTTGGCAGGTTTACTTAAGAAGTTAGGTTTGATACTCATCTCCTATGCTGATGATACTCCGCTCCTGCTATCCCTTGATAAACATAACCCCAATGATGGATAAGGCAAACTTTTCTCCAGCTTAACGCGGGAAAAACGGAAATAATGCTGTTTGATGATGCTCCTTTGAGATGGTCTCCGAGCTGGTGGCCAACGGAATTGGGACCCGCACCCGAGCCCAAGACTGTGGTAAAAAATGTAGGTGTCCGCTTGGACCAGAAATTAATTATGAAGGATCAGGCTTCTACCACCATTGGCACCTGCTTCCATGCTCTAGGTCTTCTGAGAAGAGTATTTCCCTTTCTCCCCTTGTCCACTGGGAAAACCTTGATCCAGGGACTAGTACCAAGACGCCTAGACTACTGCAATGCTTTGCTGATCTCAGCCAGTGAAGCATCTCGGAACAAATTGCAAGTGGTCCAAAATACCGCTGCCCGACTGGTCTCCAATGCTCCTTCCTCTACTCCCTCCCTTCCCAACTAACACAGACTGCATTGGCTGCCAGTGCAGAAGAGGATCCGCTATAAGATCTGCAGCATTGTACAGGAAAATAAAAAAATACCAGCCTCCCAGGACACTACGCTCAGGAACCAAGGGCCAGATGTAGGAAGACTATTACCGGTCGGTAACGGCCGAAATTAACGAATTTCGGCCGTTACCGACCGGTAATAGGCTTTTCTGATGTAGGGGCTGAAATTAAGGATTCAGTAATTTACCGAATCAGTAATTTAAGGAATCAGTAAATTATCGATTTCTTAAGTACCGATTCGGTAAATCACCGAATTCCTAATGTAGGGAGCACTTAAATGAGTGCTTATCCCATGTTAGGATTCGTTATTTACCACCAACTTCAAGTTGGTGGTAAATAACGAAAAAAATACGAAAAGCAATTTTATGCAAATTGTTTCAGTGCCATGTTGCAGACATACATGCCCTTAGAATGGCAATTACCAAATCGTTAACTACCAATTCGGTAAATACCGAATCTTAACGATTCAGTAATTTTTACCGAATTATTTGCTACATAGCATTTACAGATTAGAAAATACCGAATCGGTAAAATTCTGTATTTTGGAATCTGTAAATGCTATTTACCTACATCTGGCCCCAAATCTCTACTTGTGGTCCCACGCTGCAAAAAATCTCAGCTAGGAGGGAAAGCTTTCTACCACTTCGCCCCTACCTTCTGGAACCAATTTCCAATCCATTTGCGAGAGTGCTCTAATCACCTGCAGTTCCGTAGGCTTTTGAAGACTACTTTGTTTTAATCTATTCCTCTTTCTCTGACTGACTAAGTAGTTCGCGAGTGCAGAGATAACCATTGGGGGGTTATACAGGCGCTTTATAAATCCTAAATTAAATCAAATCAAATCAAGCAATGTTGTGGAAATCTTCTATCAAGTCACCTCAGTGACTCTGGCTATACGACCCATTAAAGTAGGCCAATGCGGAAATTTGGACATGGTGCTCACTGCCAAATTGACAGGGGACGAACCCACCGTGAGATGTGTGGGATACATATATAGAGAACCTAACTGTGAAAACAGGTGAGAGATCCCCTTAAGGACCCAAGCCATGCCCACCTGCCAGCCTACCTGTCACTGGATGACGTTCTGGTATTTCCAACAAAAATAAGCGAGTTAAGCGCAGATCATGGCACAATGGGACAGTTACTTGCACTGGCCCCCACAACGGCCCAGACATACATAAACAAGTGCATGAAATACATACATACTGACATGGGCTATCCACGCACGCCCTTCCTAATATGTAATAACCCACTATATGGAGAAAATCTGCTCAGACAGGCGCAAATGCTTAATTTTGTATCACAGATAATTCTTAACAAATGCACTCCCGTTGGGCATTGTTCCTACATCCATGATGGCACGAGTGGTAAATGCAGATACATCAATTTGATTATAAGTGTAACATTTTCTTCCACTTGCAGGTTTGATATTGAGTCTGTGGGTATGCACAGAGATGCTCCAAAGTACACAAGCGAATGCAACCAAACTCAGTTGCATTCAGTCATCAGTCTTGGTCTCTTGCCAAATCCTGCACCCAACTGGCAACAGGCTGCCAACCCCACCTCACACGGCCTTCAGCTTTAAGCAGCAGGCACTGGCCACATGGCCTGAGCTATAGCCAGGACGGGTACCCAATACAATCCGTCCATCTCTATGCTTTAATGATTTATAATGGATTCTTATAGGTGCAGTCATGTCATCAGTGACGTTAGTGGTGATGTCATCAATTTCATTGTTGAGATCATCAAATGATGTCCTGAGTGAAGCAAATTATGGTTGGACCATGTATAACAAATTTCCACAGTCTGTCGAGTCCGAGCCAGAACGATAACTCAGTTTCTGTGTTTTTTCAGTGAATTTTAGGAGTTAATTTTTTTAGCTAATTTACAACAACCATTGAACACGGAATGTGGAGCGGTGTTGTATGAGGACTTTGTACAGGGCCAGGTCCTGTGCCAAGGTACCTGTGCGTGGCGAACACCCACTGCACTCTGCCTCTGGGGTTGGTTGCAGTACCTCACCTCCACCCAGACCCTGTGCAGGTTGCAGCAGGGCATGTCCACAGGGCTCGGCCTGTGGGCAGGTCTAGCACTCAAAGAAGAGCAAACAGGGAACCCCCTTTACACAACCCGCAGGGCATGGCTTGCCCAACATACCAAGGGCAATGAACCCTGGCGCGCATGCATTTTGGGTGTGCGCAGCAGGGGGGTTCGGCACAGACCGTGGCTTCCTGCAAGGGATTGTGCTCATCCATGGGCTGACAACCTCAGCTTTTTATTTTATTTTTAAATAAGTTTCTTTTATTGGAACCATTTTTTGGTAACTTTTTTATGTTAAGCTTTGCAAAGAAGGCCTTGTATCATGTTATCAGGTGCTTGTTCATTCCCCAGACTAAATTATTAATTTGCATTTATTGTAGTACATGGATGGAGAAAATATTCTACCTTGGGTCTTCTTCCGCTGCTTGTAGCAATTCCAGTGGGACAGTGTTTTCTTCCCCTTCCGCCTGACGCTGCTTTTACACTTCTGTTTGGAAGTAACTGTTCAGGCACATGGTTCATAGGAGTTTGATCATCCGATACTTCTGAAATGACTACATGCCAGGATGTCTGTCCTGCAGGACCCAGTTGCATAGAGTGCACGTCACCTTTCAGGCATTCACTTTCTTCTCTCTATGGTGTGACAATATCAATAGTAGAGATTCTTGCCCAGAATGATCAGAACCACAACCCTTGACGTTGTTGCCACTTTCCCTATGTCACCTTAGTGTTGTAGCCCAGCACATGATTGTCCTTGACAGGATCTTACTGGTTCCAGGGCATGCCTGATCCACCCTCGCTTATTTCGGGGTAGCCCAGATCCTTATAAACCATTAAGGAGCTTTGATAGGTTCCTGAGAAAGTATTGCTTCACATTCAAATAATTGTTGCAACTAACACACATCAATCCACTCCTTACCAGAGGAGAACTCTGCAGCAAAGTGGACTATTTTTTGTTTTGCTTTTCTTTTTGGGGATATAAAATGCTTTGCTCCTCTGCAACGGTTTATGGAAAGCAAGGACATGGGAGGGAAATCCAGAGGAACATGATGAGAAGACGAATGAAGAACTGGAAGATGTTCAGATAGAGGAGTCGCAATCGCCACCAGAATCAATTGTTTGGACGCTAGTGAACTATTCCACCTAGTGAAAATAAATTGACCTCAAAACACCAAAGGCCCACTTTCTGCAACAAAAATCTTATCAGTGCTAGCAGGGGGGAGATCAGTTTTGAAACCTCTTTGATGCACCAGCATCTTAATGCGTGGTATGAATGGCACTTCAATACTGAGAAAAGGAAAGAGCATGCCGAAGAGGAGGCTAGATCTGCTTCACCACGAATACACATAACCCCTCCTGGAGAGAGGTCATTGGAAGATGTACTGCAGCAAGAGGAAGACAAGACTGATCAATGCTTTTCAGCTATCCGCTTGCATTGCTTGATGTGCCGTGAGATCTTCTCTTCTAGAGAGCCAAATAGGAGAGTGTGGAAAAGATGAAATGCCTCTTTATTAGAAGATGTAAAAAAAAAAAAAAACACATTGGTTCACCAATTTCATACCCCAATGCTTCTATTACATTTTGGTAAGAAACACAAAAAAACTAAAAGAAGGTAAAAAAAAAGACTATTTTCCGAATGACCATAAATGGGTTAGCAAAACGCTAAAAATGTACGTTTGTTTTGTATGTGCATGTGACCAAATAAGCTGATGCAAATGGTGGACACAGAAAGAGATGAGCGACGAAAACAGCGTTGTGAGAGAGTCAAAGAGGGTGCAAAAACATGAGGAAATGATTGGCGCAGTGGGGGTGCCTCCAGGGCAGGGCCACCAGCCAGACCGTTTAGCCAAGTCCCTTGTTCTCAGTCTTTTGCCGTGTACAGCAGCAGATAGTCCGCTGAGCCTAGCTTATGGCCAAGGCCTCCGCCTAATGGCCATGAGTGATCAACCCCCTCTGCATAAGGTCTTTGCCCGTACGCAGCAGGGACTACTTAGAGGGCCTGTGCTGCGGCTAAAACGTGTGCCTAACCAACGTGGGAGACCTACCTAGCATGCACCTGTTATGTTATGTCTATTTGTATAGTGCACTAAACACCTGTGAGGGTATTCAGGGCCTTGAGCAAGTGGGTAGGTTTGTGGTTATTTGAAGAGTTAGGTCTTCAGCTTCTTGAGGAAGGTTGTAGGTGTCAGGAAGGCAGGAAGGCAGGTGAAAGTGTATGCGGCTGTTCAGGTATACTGGTCCAAAGTTGTACAAGGCTTTGTATGTGCAAGTGTGGGCTGCATTTGTGAATGGGATGCCAGTGGAGGTGAGATATGGGTGCAGCATGGGAGGTTGAGTACGTGTCTTGTTCTGGATGGTCTGAAGTCTGTGTAGGAGCAGCTTTGAGATTACAGCGTAAAGTGTGTTGCCATAGTTGAGTCAGCTTGTGATGAGTGCTTACATGACAGTGTGTCTTGTGTTCTGTGACAGCCACTTGAAGATCTTTCATGGAGGCGTAGGATGTGGAAACAGGTAGTGCTCACTGCGTTGACTTGTGCCATAATGTTGAGTTTGTCGTTCAGGATGATCCCCAGATTTTTGGCTTGGCTGGTGAGTGTTGGCCCTAGCTCTGTTGGCCTCCAGGTGGCATCCCACAGGGATGTAGGGAGATCAAAAAAGGGGGGAGGAAGAGGTAGTGCCGCGTGGCACCGAGGTGGGCACGTCCTCCTCATGTGAAAGTAACTGTAATCAAAAGGGTCCACCTCAAGGGGGGTTTTTTGTATGTATCCTGATGGCTCTGGAATACACACATTTGTTTAAAATACCCCTCACACACCAAAAGGGCCCTTGGTGTCATGCTTCATCATCGGGGTCTTCCCGCCCGGCGGCCGGACGGGGCAGTGCTGCGACAAGCGACTACGCTGGAGCACCTTTTTAATGTGGGTGCTATGTGAGTGAATTGGAGTGAGTGTCAGTGGGGTCAGGAGTGATATGAAGGTGATGTTAAAAAATACCTGGCCTAGTGATACAAAAAACTATTTTAGTAGTATGCTTATTATGATGAGGCCACGGACGGAGGAGGAAGCACAACGAGGCTGGGGGACGCGAGCGGGACGGGACGCCCGGATAAAGGGCGGACAGTCTAAGACAGTCCAAGACTGGCCACGACTGGACTGGACCAGGACTCTAATAACATCAGTACTGTGAGTTACTTGCTTTTTTGTCCCGCTGTTATTGACTGCCCAAAGACTTAAGGCTTAATATCTTGTTATTGGTAATACCTCACAATCTAGCCTTATTGTATTAGGATTGTCTGGCTCCCATATGTCGAGACAGAAAACCCCCATCACCCCTGCCAACACCATGGACAATTATTTAGTCCAGGTGGTGGCAAAAATAAATAGCGAACGGAGGTCTTCCCTGGGGCTCAGCGACTCTCCACCATGTGCACAAAGAGAAGCGTTAGGCTTGACTCAATCGGACTCTGATGCAATGAATGTAATAGATCTACATACTGAAAATGATTGCTCAGTGCTAAATGTTTCTACGGCATCTATCGCCCCACAACTAGATACAAATGCCGACCTATTAATGGGGGATGAGATAAATATGTCCTGCAATGATTTAGAGATATGTGAAGAGAGCATCACTCCACCAACGCCAGTCCCCGCACCAAGAGCAGCCAAAGGGTCCACCAAGGTTCCCCCTAAAAGACCAGGACTGCGGTCTAGTAGGAAAAGACCAGCAACCCCCCCTAAAATTAAAAATAAAAGTGTCACAGAAGGAATAAGGGAGGAAGGGAATGACAGTACAGGATGGGATGATATGATATCGAATAAGTTTATGGGCATGTTGGAATCTAAGATATCACGGTTAATTAAACCTCTCCTATCTAAAATAGACCATCTTTCTGATAAAGGTAACAAACTGGAGACCCTTTTAAAAATAACAAATGATAGTGTGGGGGAAATACCGAATTTGATCATAGGTAAACTTGATGAAAAACAAGCGATGGAAAACACATCAGGGGGAATATTTCTGGGAGAGTAGAAGATATACCAGCCCCTATTCAGTCAACTAGAACTAGATCTAGTAATGATCTCAACAACCCTATAGCTGTAGACCCTCCGACAATCCAAGGGAATGCTATAATTCCTGATTTTAATACAGAAACAAGCCCTGTGGAGTTAATAGTGGAAGCCTCACCCCTGATTCTAGTACTTGCCAACGTGCCACCACTGAAAATAGGCCAGATCGAGACTCCAGATTCCCTATTAAATAAAGCATTGCAGTGGTTAAGTAATAATATGCACATATCTCCCTGGGGCAAAGAAAAGCTGACAGAAGACTTGCTAACAGCAAGAAGAGTAAAGTGGATAGGGATTAAAGCCAAGAAATTTGCAGGAGATTGTGTGGTACTAAACTTTAAGGGCCCTGATGTACTACCAGACATTCTGCTTAATATTTTCCCTCCACAAAGCAGAACGGCAGAAATAATTCCACTTACGTTGGACTTCTTTTATAGCAGAAGAGGCCTTGTGGCAAAGCCAAGCATACTAAGGACTAAGTGGTCAGTAGTGGGAAATAGAAGGGCTAGGGGTGGCCCCATCTGTGACTGGGGGCTAAATTTGGAAAATCATTTCTCGGCTATATCCGATCTAAACAAATGCGATTGACTCGCAAGCCGTGAACCAGTCTTTCCCAAAAGGCAGATGATCCAAAAGAATGGAAGGGTAGAAAACTTGACATGTACACATTTGAGCAAGCAGATAATAGGCAAACAGATAACAGGTCCCATGGAATCCCAAACCTCTCTATCCGGAGAGCCAAAGATAGATATAGAGGGCTCAATCAGAATTAGAGAGGCGAAAGGGAGTATGATTATATTGACGGATGGAGAAATAATAATGGCAGAAAGCGAAGTATCTGTAAATAATGTTGAAAAGGGCCAGCCACTGCAACAACAAGAAACTCCATTACTGTCCCTTGTCTCTTGGAACATAGCAGGCATAGTAAATAAGGTAACTACACCGGAATGGGTTGATTTCATTGATCAACATGACATTATTATGTTGCAAGAAACTTGGTCATTGACTCCAACCTTTTGCCAGGGGTATCTAAACTTTTACATGCCAGCAACTAGAAATCGTTTGGGACGCCCCTCTGGAGGTTTGTTAATCTGGATACGCCAGTCCCTGAATTGTACAATAAAACAACGATCTGTACCATCTAATGACATCATGGCACTTAATATTGTATGGGAAAACGGCCAAGAACTCGTCCTGTTTAATGTTTATGCTAGGGGAGTGGGTAGTGGCAAATCCTCAGAGGTTGTAACAATTTTAGAGCATAATATCGAAATGTTAACACCAAAATCTCACATAATAGTGGGCGGGGATTTTAATGCCACCTTTGAACCCTTGGGTGTAGAGGACAGGATCTTGTCTGAGGAGGAGGATGCCAAGTGGGGAATACCCCAGTTGGAGTTGCCTGCCATTAAAAAATGGAGTGCAGTGGCAATCCAGCTAAAGAGTCTCTGCTTAGCAAGAGGATTGAGAGCGGTAAATGGGCGCTCGCCCTCTGATTTAAAAGGGAACAACACGTTTGATAATGGCCGATCAGCTAGTAGAATTGATTATTTATTATTGGATGTAAGGGTCTGGAATAAAATGCTAGACATGGTTGTGGAAGAAAGATTAGAAAGTGATCACAACCCTCTACGATTGACCCTTTACTCCCACCATGAGACTACAGTGTACACCAATAAAAATGGAATGGTGACGCAAGATGTTGCATGCTCGAATAACCAACGCCACTTGAAATGGAGAATGCTAATAGAAGATGTAGCAAAATTAGAGGTCCTCAAAAAAATGGTAGTCGATGAAGTAAACAACATCAAGTCCCATTATGGGAAGCTTAACTTCCAAGAATACGTGATGGAGGCCCATGAAAAACTCTTTTGCAAAATTCAAAGCTTCTTCATTAAAACAGCAGATCCCAACAAAGCAAAAAAAGAACAACCAAGACAAGGTTGGTATGACAAGAGCTGTAGGTTGGCACGACTCAACCTGAGTACGGAATTGAGAACAGGCAATGCCATAGCAATTAGGAGGGCGAGAGACAACTACAGACAGACCCAAAAACAGGCCAGGAAACGCTGGGATGAGGAATGCTGGTATGAATTGAAGGAGGCCTCTGCTGCCAAGGATTCCAAGCGATTTTGGGCCACAGTAAAATGGGAGAGGGGAGGGATGGCTGCCCAGCCACAACATTATGTTGCTATAAATAAATGGAATGAGTTTTTTAAACCACAGTATGCCCGAAATCCATCCTATATTTCTGATCAACCCCCCCCATCCATCTTCTTCAAACACCAAATATTTAATGAAAAGGACGTTGACAAAGCATTGGATTGTATAGCGGGTGGAAAAGCTCCGGGCATGGATGGAATCCCGGCTGACGTATTTCTATCGGACCGGAATTCCTGGTGTACTTACTTTAAAATGTTGGCTAATGCAGTGGCGATGGGAGGGGAAGTGCCCGCTTCATGGAAGGGAGCAGAAATCATCCCTATATTTAAAAAAGGCAATAAAACTCTAGCTAAAAACTACAGACCCATCAGTCTCATTGACACAGCACAAAAGCTGATGGGGCGCCTAGTCCAGAACAAGTTGCAACAATGGATTGACGAAAAGAACATACTGTCACCCTACCAGGCAGGGTTTCGCCCCCTGACTAGTAGTGTTGACCAAGTCCTTTACTTCATAACTATCTATTGGAGAAATGTCACACTAAAAAAGGGTTCATTGTATGCCGTTTTTGTGGACTTAAAAGCAGCTTTCGACCTAGTCCCTAGAGAAAAATTGTGGCAGACCTTGGCTGATGTAGGATCAAGCCAGGAACTCCTCACTCTCCTAGTTCGCCTCCACGAAAACAGTTTTGCTAAAATCAGGTGGGGCAAGCAGGGAGAAGTAACAGACCCCTTCCCAGTAGAACGAGGAGTAAGGTAAGGGTGCGTCCTAGCGCCAACACTATTTTCAATCTATATAAATGGTATTGTTGACCATCTAAAGAAATCCCCATGTGACGCTCCAATTATAGCAGGCTCCCATGTCCCCGTCCTAATGTTTGCGGACGACACGCTTTTACTTTCACGCACGCCGAGCGGTCTCCAAAAAGTGGTTGATGTCTTTGGTGAATATTGTGATAGTAGGGGCCTTGAACTGAATACCACCAAAACTAAATTCATGTGCCTAAATTATCAGTCCACTTTCAAAGGTGTAATAAAATACAAAGGCACCCCTCTAGAGAAAGTGGATGCTTTTTCTTACCTAGGCATCATTCTACAGGGAAACATGAAGTGGAAATCGCACATTAACTCAACAGTATTGAAGTTTAGCCAGCTCGCAGGCGCAGTTGCTTTAAAACATCGAGCCTCGCTAACAAAGCCGGTAAACTGTGCACTTGAAATCTATAATATGAAAGTACTGGGCGCCTGTTTATATGGATCCGAATTATGGGGGTTTTCAAACTTGGGAAAGTTGGGGCGCGCAGAAAACAGATTTTTACGAGGGCTTGTAATGGTCCCCCAAAGTACACCCATAACTCCTCTGAAACTGGACCTTGGCAGAAAAAATATTGAGGACATAGCTAGACTGCGGCCACTTTTGTATTGGAGACGCCTGATGGTGACTCCAGAGCTAAGCCATTATGCTGCAGCTCTGGCAGATGTTGTCAAGTTTGATCGTTTTCATTGTATTGAATGGCTAAAAGAACAACGGGGACTTCTTGTAAAGTTAAAGCTGGAACACCTATGGGGCACTAATGATGTGGCTAGTTTTCCTTCGAAAGCAAAATTGAAAGAACTATATTGGGAGATGGTGTATTTAACAATGTTCTGTAAAGGATCCCAATCAAAATTGTCAACTCGCTTTTTTGATATAAAAATGTACCCGTCATGCGAAACATATTGGGATATAATCGAACGGCCACATGACAGGAAACTATACTTCCAATTTCGTATAGGAACATTACCAGTGAATGCTTTTAAGAAGCACTGGTCTCCAATGTGGGATGAACATTGCTATTATTGTAAGGATCAAATAGAGCACATTTCCCATTTGTTGTTCTGTTGCCCATTGTATGCCAGCCCTAGGCGAAAATGGCTAAAGCCAGTGTGCTCAAATATTGGTACTCGTAGTCAATCGATAGCCCTCAGAATACTAGAATCCGATTGTTCTACACCATTTGTAGTTGCTGTAGCTAAATTTCTTGCTTGGGCTTGGGCAATCCGCACTCGCACTTTAATGTCAAATACAACAACAACATGAAATATGGGCTGCTATTATCTAATCATTCCGTTGTATGAATTGTCTTTTTAAAAATAACTTTTATGAATATTGGAAAAACTTTTTTGTATTTTTAACATGTATAGCATTCGACTGTCAATGTTTAATATGTGTTTTAGAAAGTATTTTTAGCTGTAGTATTTATTGTAATAGGGTTAGGAAGGATGCTTTTATGACAAACGTCGAATAAAGCTTTGAAATTTGAATTTGCAATAGGAGTCCTTTATTTTTTTTAATTTCTAGTCTCACAGAAGATTTACGGATCCCTAAGGGCTTCAAAGATGTACGTAGGTGTTAAACCTTGAAAGTCTGCTCTGCAATTTTTTTAATGCTTAGACGTTTAAAACTACTGAACACATTTACAAACCAACAAAAGCACAGTTTATAAGTAAAGTTCTACTTTCATGCCAAGTTTGGGATAACTAACTGTTAGGACAAATTGGCATGTTGAGCCTTAGCTGACTATGCCAAGCGATTGCCAAATTTGGTGCATATCCTTCCAAGTTATTAAAAGCTAAATTCGAATCAAACAAGCTTTGGTAAACTCAATAAGTCCCACCTAAGAGGGCTATCAGCTTTGTCAACTTCTTTTAGCAATGTTGTACAGCAGTGCGACTGCTGTGCAGCATTGTTGAAAGTTAGGGAAAAAGAGCACTATTACGCAGCCAGCGCTGACCGTTAGGGGCAGTGATTCATTTTCTAAGTATGGAGTTTTTCTATGCCTTCACAAAAAATAGTGCAATTATCTTAGGTCCCAGCTGTAGTTTGCCGGTTTGGCCACGCATGAAGACAGTTCCAATAAAGCAATGCAGAGCAGTGAGCTGAGTGCCGTTTGGTTCTTTGTAGCATCTTGAAACCCTTAGATGTGACTTTCAGGCACTTTATTTTCTGGAGGTACAGAAGGGAGTAAGCAAAGAGGAGGGAGGGGTTAAGCGGGTGGACAGGGCAAGCAACGATAGGGGAGGGGCGGACCAGACGAGCATTAACGCAGGAGGAGGGTGGAGACAGGGCAAGCAACAACGGAAGGGGGGGAGGGAGATAAGGGGTGCAAGCAAAGGGAAAAAAGTACCTCAGAAACTGGTGAGCGGTGTAAAAACAATGGGCAATGGAAGGAGCACTTGGGCCATGCTCCAGGTTACGGAAAAACACACGAAGAGGAAATAAAGCTGGCACTTGTTGACCAAAGAGAAGTAAGGAAATGACAGTGATAATGAAGTCAACCAATGATAAGCAATAGGCAGGCCCTAAGTAAACAAAATGATTAGCAAGCCACAGAGCATGTGCTGTCGCAGGTATGACTTACAGTATAGGGTGTGGGCTGGAGGAAGGGAGGTAGAGGGCAAACTGTTAAAATGGTAAAAGCGCCTGCTAAACATACTGAAGGGCATAAAACAACCAAAAGTGCCCCAAAACATTGGTATCCTGCCTGAGACAAAACAGCCTTTACCTCGCTGACCTTACCATTCAGGACCTTTACAACGCAGTCTTTACCATGCAGGTAAGTACCACATAGGTAAATATTGTTTTTAAATACCATACCTTTTTGTAAAATGGCTTTAGTGTTTAGAGAAGGGTAGAGGTAAAGGGAGAGGAGGGAGACTTGAGCGTTGAGGGGTGGATAGAGGTAAACGGTGGTTAGGGTGACTTGAGGCCTCAGAGGTGGGTACAGGTAGAGGGAGGTGAGGGGGACTAGAGGGTTGAGGGATAGAGGTAAAGGAGGGGTGAGGAGGACTTGAGGGCTCAGGGGTGTGTCGAGGTAAAGGAAGTGAGGGTGACTTGATTGGATAGTATGATATAGTAATGGCCTGTCATGGTATGGTATGATATGATAAGGCCTGTATTTTTATTTTATGGTATGGTAGGTTACTGTATGGTATGTTATGGCCTTTTATTGTATAATATGGTATGGTCTGTTACTGTATTGTTGGACTGTTTTTGTATTGTATGGTAAAGATATTGTATGTTATACATTGGTGTGCTGTTTTATAGTATGGTATTTTATTGTTCAGTATGGTGTGGGGTGGATTGATCATAGACTGTTATTGTATAGCATATTGTGGTTTGAGTATGTTGTGATATTTAGCCATACAACCCATGAATCGCCAACAGCACGCATACACATGCATTTAGGCAAGCATTGGTATCACCAATTAGTACAATTTAAAAACGTGTAACTTACGTTGGGTTTTCCAAATTGGTAAAAAAAAGGCACCCTTAACCCTGAATGCGACTAACATGAGAATGAGTCGTAAACAAACACACCCTTACCTTAGTGCATGCTGTAACATTTAACTTTATTCAAACTGAATAAAGTTGTGTTATGCAGTTTGGACAAGACTGGCTGGAGGAAAACGGCGTACTGGAAAGAGAAGCAAATAATGAGCAAGGGGAGCCGTGGGTGAAAGATGTAAACGCAAATAAGAAGGGGTTTTAAAGCAGCTAAAGAATAAGAGAGAGAGCAGTAAAGGAGCATGTAACAAAAGAACATACAAACAATAGACACTCCTAAAAAATCAAAACTAACACAATAGTGGCAAAAGCAGCATGGAAAAACACTCATCAAAAAAAATCAATCAATACTTAGTCAATACTCCAGGGAAAAAACAAAAACATAGAGACGAAGTGACTCCAACATGCACAGACACATGTTCAACAATGAAAAAGAAGAACATAAGAGTGATAATAACGCCAACCAAATTAACCAATGGTAAGTAATGTGTGGGCTAAATGCCCATTTCTAGAGGTTTTTCCCCCCAGAAACAATACATAGTTGCAAGCCACACCACATGCAAGCGGTCTCAGGAGAGGCCTAATAATGCCTTTTCAATAGAAAGTGTGGCTGAACCATAAGTATTAGTAGTGACTGCCACTGTGTAACATATTGCCACTTGCATACCTGATACCTATAAAGAATGACTGGGAGTTTCTCTCTAATCAGTTGAAAGTGTCACTGTAGTCATAATATTCAGAAAAAATTGTTTATGCAGAAAAAGTTGCTTATTTGGGTCAGGGGCATGAAGATTTTTTTTCTTTCAACTACTGGTTCCACGAAGACCCCTCAAGTGCCAGGGTCCTGGTGAAATGAGTATACTTTGTCACAAGCATATTTTTAATTGCTGGCAGGAAGCATTTCTGAGGGAGGGTGTGGGGGAATAAATGTGCCTGTGGAGTCCGCATCATAATGCTTTTTTTGCTCTGGCAGGTGGGTGAGGGAAAGCAACAACAATGGAAAGGAGGGAGGGAGGTGAGGAAAGGTTTTTTTTTTTTTTTTTTTTTTGGTGTAAGACGTTTATTAAGTACTGTCGGGTGCACACAGCGTCACGCCTACAACCCGGAGGCCGGCCGCTATCCACATATAATCAGGTAGTCACAAGGCATCATTTATAGCTATATACATTCAAACTTGCAGTTACACTTCTAACATCATGACAGTACGCTTATTCAGTAATCAAATCCATGCGTCTCACTTTTTTCATTTTATTTTTTGTGTGTTAACTTGCAACTCGTGCGGTATCTTAACTCGTCAATGGGGTGTCCGTCCACTCGGCAGAGCCTAGTCCATATCAAGCGTGGCGCGACCTACACACCACACAGCTGGGTTGCTTGGTTGCTTTGGAACAATCTACAATGTCCTGAAGTGGAGCCAGACTGGCCCAACATTTGCCTAGCCCCCATTAACCTCCCCTGAACAAACAGAGTCTCACGTTAGTGGCCGCTGAGGCCCATACAGGGACACTAGGGGGACATCAATACCAGAAAGTGAGGTCACAGTTATCTCACCCCTCTCCTCAACCCGTGAGCACAATGCCTTGTAGTAGTACTACTGTAATGGGTAATGCCCCACGTCAATTACATGGCTCTTCCCCAGGTATTTCTAGCAGATAACATTGCAGTGGGGCCCATACATCAGTAGGCCTGGAGGCGACAGGCAACAGCTCTGAATAGGTATGCAACTGTTCCTGACAATATACCAGATCACTCATCCAATCCTTAAATTTGGGGGCTCTCCCTCTTCCCCATCTGCACGCCACTCTTCGCTTAGCCAACAACATAGCTAGTGCTACATATTTGCGATGGGCCGCCTGAAGCGGTTCCACATACCCCAGCAGTGCCATCACCGGGGATAGCTCCACCTGTGCGTGTATCATTTTGGAGATGGCCGTAAACACCTGTACCCAATAGTGTTGGACCTGGTCACATTCCCATGCAAGGTGCAAGAAATCAGCCTCCGGGGCCCCACATCTATCACAATTTGCAGTATCTCTCAAGTGAAATCTGTGTAGTCGTGCAGGTGTGTGGTAAAGTCTGTGTAGAAATTTGTAATGAATGATTCTATATCGACTACTGGATGATATGCGTTCTGTCTGCTGCAAGCAGAAAGTCCATTGTCTATCCGTTAGGGCCGTGGCCAATTCCTGATCCCACTTTTCCCTGGCAGGTACTTCTGTATACTCCACCTGGGCACGGACCGACTTGTAGAGTGTGGACACTAGTTTGCTGGGGTTGTCGTTCAGGAGAATATGTTGTAGCGGGACAAGGACAGGTGGTTCGTGTGGAAAGTCGGGTGTCACAACTTGCAAGCCACCTCGGAGTCTGATATAATAAAAAACCTCCAGTGGTGTGGGCTGGATTCCACTGTAGAGCTGTTCCCTTGAGCGGAATACGCCATTCTGGTACAGATCTCCCCATGTACTCACATTTATTTTTTTGAGTAGTTTCTGAAAGCCTGGCTCCTGTAACAGTGGCATCCTCGGGTGATACACCAACGGCAACAGTGGGGCATATAGCATCTCCAGGTCTAATTTCGAGCAGATATATCGCCATGCCGTCACTGTGCTTAACACAGTATTGGGGGTTTTATCTCTGCCCTCCACAGCGGAGTAGAGTGCACCTTCAATAGGCGTAGGATGCGCCAGCCAGTGTTCAGCAGCTAATTGGGGCATATATCTGGGCTGCCTAATCCAAAAATAAGCAAAATGGGCCTGGGCTGTACGGTAATAAAGTTCAAAATCTGGGATTCCGAACCCCCCCTGTGAGTAGGGCCGAATAAGGACTTCCCATTTGAGCCGTGGCGACTTTCCGCCCCACACTAGACGTAGCAGTTCAGTGCGCAACAGTCGAAAAAAAAAGGTCCCTGGGTGGAACGGAATGTTCATAAAGAGGTATAGTAATTGAGGGAGAATCACCATCTTAATCAGCGACGCCCTGCCAGCCATGGATAGCGGAAGGGTAATCCATCTGGAGACGTTGTCGCTAATCTTATCCATAACAGTGCCATAATTGGCCCGGATAAGTGCGTCCCTGTCTTTCTCAACTCGTATCCCCAGGTATTTGAAATCTCCCTCACACCAGGCAAGCGGGTAGTCCATGGCGAATTTATGCGTTGACGCCGTTAGCGGGAATATACAGGATTTGCTCCAGTTAATCTGGACCCCGGAGAGGACTCCAAATCGCACAAACTCTCTAAGGATAGGGTTTAAGTTGTCACCAGGGTGACGAATGTAGAGCGTGATGTCGTCGGCATACATCGAAATTAATATCTGCCTTTGAAAGCACCGCAGTGCACTATCTCGGTGATGTTGGCGCAATTTGGCTGCTAGGGGCTCGGTGGCTATGGCAAATAGTAGTGGGGAGAGGGGACAGCCCTGCCTCGTGCCTCTGGATATAGTAAATTCCGAGGACAGTTTGCCGTTAATGAGGACCTTGGCCACTGGTTCCGTATACAACAATCTAATCCAGGATATGAAAACTGGCGGAAACCCCATACGTCCCAGCACCTGGAAGACATAATCCCACTCTAGCGAATCAAACGCCTTTGTGGCGTCTAGAAAAACGGCCGCCATCGGTAGGTCTTCATGAACCGAACCACAAATTGAAAAAAACGTGCGGAGGTTATGTGATGTTGCCCTACCCGGCACAAATCCAGCCTGATCCGGGAGTATCAAACCAGGCAACAGGAGGCCAATGCGCGTAGCTATCAGTTTGGCGAGTATTTTCACATCACAATTTAATAGTGACAGGGGTCTGTACGAATCACAGCGGGTAGCAGGCTTCCCGGGCTTAAGAAGGGACGTTATTAGGGCGATTCTCATGGATGCAGGCAGGTGGCCTACCTCCAGTGCGTCCTCAAATACCTCGCGCAAGACCGGTGCCATGAATTCTATATATGTCTTGTAGAATTCGATAGGAATGCCATCTAGTCCCGTCGCCTTTCCAGAGCTCAGGTGCATGATGGCCTCCCGCACCTCGTCAAGTTCAAATGGGGCACTAAGAAAGGCACGCTGTGAGTCACTCAGCCATCCCAGCGACACATCTGCCAGGTAGTCGTCCAGCGACAATTCTCCTGTTCGGGTTGAGGTGTACAGAGCACTATAATGTCCTATGAATTCATTCATTATTTGTGTGGTGTCTCTAAGGAGAATCCCCTCTGCCGTTTCTAATTCAAAAATAATAGCGGGTGATCGCATAAGTTTAATCGTAGCAGCTAAAGTCTTCCCAGGCCTTTCGCCTTCCCCATATCTCCTGGCCACCCAGTGTTTGTTTCTGAATTTCACCTCCCGCGCAGCCTCATCATTGTATTCCGACAATTTTTCTCTTATGGTAGCTAGTGTGTCGCCTCCAGGCTCAACCCGAAGAGTAGCCTCCGCTTCTCTAAGTTCTGACTCTAGCAGTGTCAACCTGTTCCTGATAGCTTTAAGTACCCCCGATCCCTTCGAGATGCAGAGACCTCTGAGTGTGACCTTAAAGGCATCCCAGATGGTCTCAACGTCTTTTACAGAGTCTCTATTGCGCTGGAAAAAATCCAGACATTCAGTCCTAAGTTCTTCCTGAAATGTATTGTCTAACAACATCATGGGTTGCAATCGCCATGCCGTTACTGGGGGCCCCAATTCAGCGCCTCGCAATGTGACGAGGACGGGGGAGTGGTCTGAGTATGTTCTGGGGAGATGCGTTGAGTGGATTAGGGTTGTGTAAAGCTGTGGTGTTAAGAGAAAGTAATCCAATCTAGCCCAGGACCTCGCCTGTGCTGTAAAGTGTGTGCCTTCCCCTGCCGCCCCGTGCATAGCTCTCCATGCGTCTAGTAGATTATTATCCTTAATCGTTGCCCGGAGGAACTCCCTCCCCGTGGTATAATGGTGGGGGGCCGGATGCGACCTATCCAAAGCGGGGTTCAGGGTAATGTTGAAATCTCCCCCCCAAATGAGATGCTGTGGCCCAGTTTCAACGATAGCCGCCCATAGGTCAGTGAAGTACTGCACATCATCCACATTCGGCCCGTAGCAGCAGGCCAGGGTGACAGCAATGCGCCCCAGTCTGCCCCACATCAAACAATACCTCCCCTGTGTGTCTGCTCTCGTGCCCACCAGCTGAAAAGGCGTGTTTCTTTTTACCAAAATAGCAGTACCTCGTGCATACGACGAGTAGGAGGAGAAGACTGCATGTAAAGCCCATTTCTTTCCAAATGAGTGTAAGCCCTGCGGTTTAAAATGTGTCTCCTGAAGAAAGGCAATATGTATTTTGTGGCGGTCAAGGTAGCCCAGAATCTGCCTCCTCTTCCTAGGATCTCCCAGCCCTCTCACGTTCCACGTAATTATGTTCAAGTCAGTATCACCCATGTATGCATCTGAAAATATCAACAAAAGGCCATGGTTCAAGACTGGGCCTCCCCGACCCCCACATTCCACATAGTATGGCTGTATAATGCACACACCATATTCTCCAGCGATAACAAAGGACCAGACAAACAGAAGATAGTACTGCCTCCGCAGCAAACCGCTGCAAAGTAGAGTTCACAAAGCGCACCCCAGGCGTATTCACAGACCCTGCGGAATCCGAAACACCCACATCTAAGCATAGAAATCGCTTGTTGATACCTTTCGCACATGAAACAAACAGTAAACAAAACATTCCCCAATGTACGTATCCATCCCTCCTTCCCCAAGAGACCCACAGCCGGCACATAGTGCGCACCGAAGCAGTAGCAAAAATTCCTCTCTCCTCCGCCCTCGGATCTCCAATTAAGGCTGTAAAGTGAGTCCATGTCTCAATACCTACTGTCAGGATACATCCCAAATCTACCCTACCCCCCCCCACCCACTGAAGCATCCCCAACTCGCCAGTACTCAGAGCCCCCCCCCCACCCAAAACCCTACCCAAACATTCAAACATGAAGAGAAATAGTACCAAGTCACTTGGGGTATACCCAGTAGGGGACATCCGAGGTGCACTACCGCCCACCCCTAGTTCTCCCGCTCCGTGCACGCTCGCCCCTTGTGCCTCTGTCCGAAAGGGGAGGTGAAGCGGGGGGGGTGGGTGCCTGGCATACGTTACCACCTGTAGTCCGCGCCCGTCCGTGGCACCCCTTGGAGTCGTTAAAGCCTTCATAATCAGAAGTGGCACCATCTTATGACTTCGAATCAGGGACCACTCCACAGTAGCACGTAGAACTCCATGGAGCGCAAAATCAGTTCACAGTTCACTCAGACCTTGCGTCGTCCTGGTCCTCGGCGCCCGCAGCAGGCCTTCCACGCTTCGGCAAAGTTTTAATGTAATCCTCGACTTGTTGCGGGTTGACAAAGAAATGTTGCTTCCCCTGGTGCGTCACTCGCAATCTGGCCGGGTACAAAAGGGCATAGTCAACTTGAAGGTCTCTAAGTTTCCTCTTCACCACCAGGAACTTCCGCCTTTGTTCTTGTACCACCGGGGTGAAGTCGGGATAAATTGAAAAAGTAACTCCATCGTGTGAGAGGGTCCGATTTGCCCGGGCCGCTCGCAACGCTGCATCGCGATCTCTGTAGTTGAGTAGGCGCGCTATTATGGGCCGCGGCGCAGCGCCTGCTTGGGGCCTGGGCCCCAGCGATCGATGAGCGCGCTCCACTATGAATTGGCTGGAGAGGGCCTCCGCTCCCACCGCTGCGACAAGAATCTTTTCAATGTAGAGCTCCATTTTCCCTGTATTGGTTGTCTCCGGAATGCCCGTGACGCGAATGTTGTTCCGTCGGCTTCTCGCTTCCAATTCCTCATTTTTGGCGGCAATGACTCGCAGCACATTGTCCATACGCGACAATCTCGTAGCGTGGGAGGCTGTGGTGTCATCATTATCGGAAATACGGCGTTCCGCTGCTGTGAGACGCTCTTCGTGAACATCCAGTTTCTGGGCAATGCTGTCCATCCTGGCCGAGAGGCTGTCCACTTTGTCCACCACTGTGGCGAAGCCCTGGCGCATCTCCTGGAGCATCGTAGTAAGGTCCTGCGCCATCGGTGTTGATGTGGATTGTTCCGCAGACGGGCTTCGAGGTGGTACGCCATCCACCGTGTGCCTTGTGGTCTTTCTTTGCACAGCAGGTTCAAATTGCAGTTTGGGCTGCTTGCTGTCAGGTTTCCCCATTGCGCCGCAAGGCCGACCTGTCCAGGCCGAGCGCTGGACCCTTCAATAGTAGCCTGCCGTGTATGGACTCACTGCCTCTTCAGATCAGCCACTCACTGCACCCCCAGGTCTCAGTGCGCTTCAATCTGGTAAGTAAATAGGGGCTCAGAATATTGTAAGGCTGTATCAGGCAGGGTAGATGGGTAACTGCTCCCAGGGCCCTCTCAGTACTGGCGTGTGTTTGGCCTCGTGTCAGGTCGTTGTGCAGTGCAGCCTGTAGTGCCCCAAGTCTTCCTCAGTCCTGCGGAGAGTGGCAGATTGCCCACGTTCTCCACGCGATCACAAAAGTGCACCAGCTGGGGAGGCAACGGCCCGGTCCCCCTCCCAGCGTTATCAGGCCGGCCGGGGGGGAGAGCCCAGTCCGCCTCGTACCGTGCGCACTAGCGTATGGCCGCAGCGCCGACGTTGGTTTAGAGCGCCTCACCTCCGTCTGGTCTTCACACCGCCTGCGTCTGTCCCAGGCTGTCACAGTACAAAGGATAGGGTCTCCGGCAAATGATTTCGGGAGGATGCGGTAAAAACCGTAGTCTGCTGTCCCGGGTGCATCCAGGAGCTCCGTCCACAAGTGGCGCTCAGGCCTGCGCACCTCGTGTTGCGCACCGGTGTCTGGTGTCCACCCACGCCGCCAGAGAGCTCCACAGCGGCAGGGCGTCCCCAAGGCGAAAAGCTTCAACTCGCTCTAATTTCGGAGTCATACAACTCCGAACCACCAAACTTTCACCGAGTGTTCAGCTGACCACACTCGGCAATTACAGGGGTTTTCAGACGTCGCGGATCAGGTCAAGAAGGATAAACTACGGATATTGGCGCCAGGCTGCTGGAGCCTCACGGGAGTGCGGCCATTCAGCTTGTGCGCCCTCTAGCGCCCCTAGGTGAGGAAAGGTTGTATGATATGGAAACGACGTACAGCCATTTTTGTATCTACCTGACATTTTTGGACATTGTTGCCTGCAGAGTTTTTCCATGTACCTGCTGACATGTGCATATTCAAGTCAAAGTCAAGTCAAGTCAAAATATGCTTTATTCGAGGTTTCACTCATAAAAGCAAGAACAGTCTAAATTTTTAAAATACAATTAAATTGTCAATCAATTACATTAAAAAGATAAAGCATATTATTTACAATTCATGACTCAACATACAGTTCAAAATTTAAAAATGTCATGTATCAATAATTATTCATTATTAAAATAGTTTAAAAGAGTTAAAAAAACACCCAGGACTAACAAGGTTCTAAAAGAAAAAACATGAATAGATTATACGGGCAGTTTACCTAGACAGAGAATAGTCGAATGACTAGCAGTCTCTGTCTGATCGACCATGCCCATCCAAGGTATTTAGCAGTTGCTATTAATATCCATATCTCGCTACTGGTGCATATAATACGCAAGGCAACTGAGCTACTGGTAGTCCCTAAGTTCTTGCACATCGGTTTTAGCCAAACACGTCTTGGATCCAAGTAAGCTGTGCAAGAGAATAAGAAATGGCCTATAGTTTCATTAGAGGAACCACAAACAGGGCAGCTAACATTTAAGCCACCTTCCCATTTAGCTGTCAGAGATCTGAGGGGTAGTGAACCTGCTCTTAATTGGAATAGAAGTTTTCTGTCTCCAGGCCTAGTTATACTATCCCAGTAGGGCTCCAGGGAAGGGTACAACTTAGCCTCCAAAAATCCTTCAGTCATAGATCCTAAGCTAGTGCTACTCCAACCCCGAGAGGCTTCCTTTTCCCAATAGATTTCTTTTAAAGCACTTTTAGTAGGGAATGTTGTTCCAGCTGGGTCTGACCAAAGCGAACCCATTCCGAGCTCATTCAAGATACCCTTCAAGGATTTAACACCTTGGCTGCTAGGGATATTTTTCCCCTGTGCTGGGATTCTGTAAAGTCTATACTTCATGACGAGCTCAGCTCGTCATCAGCACAGCTCAACCGTGCCTCATGACGAGCTGAGCTCGTCATCAGCATCGAAAGGGTTAAGCCACCTATTTATATGGAATATATCCGCTTTGATCATGTCTAGAAACCCCTCAGCATAGTGGGAAAGCTCAGGCGTAGTCCAGAGCCTTCTCCAGTACAGAATCGGTCGGAGTCTGACCAGGTCTGTAACCGCTTTTCTACCCAAGTCATACCTGAGGGGCAACAACGGAGTACTTTTCGGGACACCAGTGATAGACCGGAAAAACTTATTTTAGGAGATTTGCAGGGCAGCCACCTTCTCGAAACCCCATAACTCAGCACCATATAGTGCAGAGCCAAGAGCTTTTGCCTCATATACCTGCAAAGAAGGCTTTATAGGTTTTGTCAGGGACTTTCTATGCTCAGAACTAATAGCACCTGCTAGTTGCCTGTGCCTCAATGTAGCTATATCTATATGTTTGCTCCATCCGTTCTTATTTGAGATATGAATACCCAGGTACGTGAAAATGTTCACCACTTCTAGAGGCCGACCATTCATTATGATTTTAGATTTAAAACTGGGATGGGGATTGAAAATCATGAGTTTTGTTTTGGTCACATTGACCTCCAGACCATGCTCACCGCAAAATAGATCAAAGATAGCCAATGCACGCTGTAAGCCACTTGGGGTTTTTGATAGGATGAGCGTATCGTCCGCGAACATTAAGATTGGTATTTTAGTGCCAGCTAGTGAAGGAGCATCTAACTCTGCCGATACCATGCGGCATACAACACCGTTGATAAACAGTGTAAAAAGAGTGGGGGCCATTGAGCAGCCTTGGCGGACGCCCCGCTCTACCGGGAAATCCGCTGTCACCAAGCCCTGTCCCCCCCACTGGATTCTAGCGAATGTTGCTTCATGAAGCCGCATTATCAGAGTCAATAAATCATCAGGTACACCCAGGTTCTTAAGAACAGACCACAACTTCGATCGCGGCACTAGATCTAAGGCAGCCCGCAAGTCGACAAAAGCCGCGTATAGGCTGCCCCCGCCCAGCACCACGGTCTTCCATTGCAGTAGGTTAAAGCGGAAAACCTGATCCACAGTACTTGTGGACCTACGGAATCCCGCTTGAAACGGTGACAAAGCATCATTATCCTCAGCCCAGTCAAAAAGCATGTTCACAATCACACGCCCTATTATCTTTTGTATGATATCAATAAGGCTAATCGGCCTGTAATTGCCGGGCTGGGATCGGTCACCTTTCCTAAACACTGGTATTATTACGGCTCCTTGCCAGGATATCGGTATCTCTGCACCCCTAGCAATGTTGTTAATGAGGAGGCAAATGTACTTACACCAGTGTTCTTTATCATTGATAAAGACGTCGGCAGGTACACCATCCATGCCTGGCGCACGCCCGCTGTTCACGGTACTCAAAGCCGCCAGAATTTCTTGTAGATGAAGGAATTATCTTTAAAGTGGGTATAATTTATATCCGCTATAGTTGTAACCTGTTTTATCTCAGCATACTGAGTTCTAAAACATTTTACCCACTCCTCCTCCGGGACATTGTTATTTGGGGGTTCAGGTTTCCCCTCACCACCCATTTAACAATGCTCCAGAACAGTCTAGAATCTTTCTTATCGCTAGCTCTTTTTAATTCGGACCAGTGATGCTCATCCCAGGCTTTCTTTGCGTTTGGTATACTGGCTTTATATTCCTTTCTAGCGGATTGAATAGCCATGGTATCCCTACCCTTTAGAGCAATACCTAGGGCGTTTCGTGCATCCCTACAATGGGCATTATACCATTTTGCGTTCTTGGGAACTCTCTCACCCTTGCCCTTCGCAGGCTTCAAAAAGTGGTCTTTAATTACGGAAAAGAGGGTATCGTGGATTACAGCCAGGCTACTCAGCTCAGAGCTGGAGGGATTAATACATTCCATCAGCTTCGATTTTGATGTTATCCATAGCCTGTTGATTAGTTACAACATTTATCCATCTCAACCTACGCATATCGTTAGTGGGGACAATTAGGGGTGGAACAAGGGCAGTAGGGCCATTTGTCCTGGTGGATAATCACCACCATTTATGCTTTATACACAGAGGATTGTGGTCACTCTCGCTCCGCCATACAACCTTCATGTCACGTAACAACGGCCATAGTTTCAGACTACAAAGTACATAATCTATTCTGCTCTTGTGCGGCCCATTGTCAAATGTCATGGAACCATTTTTGTCACTAGACGTCCTTCCACTTAATGCTCTTAAACCTTTCTCAAAACATAAGGCATTCATACTAATCACATCCTCAGTCCAGCGCACAACTGGTTTTAACTCTAGTTTTGGGACCCCCCAATGCCAATCCTCTTCATCCCCAAGGAAATCATCATCTGTGGCTAAGGGTTCGAATGTTCGATTAAAATCACCTGCAATCACAATATGATTATCTTGGGAGTAGGTATCTAGAAGGGAGCCAAGGCCGCTAAAACCTCTGGCCTCCCACCCCTAGTACTCCTTACATATACATTGTAGATGTCTAATGTTCCCAGAATATCTGAATTCATTGTGATTAGTTGAATGTCTCTATGACTAGTTTCTTTTACTTTAACTTCTAGTTTTAGGGACTGCCGAACCCAAATGGTTAGACCGCCCAGTGGTCTTCCCTTCGGGCCTTTTAAAGCAGGCACAGAATAGTTCAAGTATCCCTGTGCAAAGGATGGTTCACATGACCAGGTCTCCTGAAATATACATAGGTCAAAAGAATTAACAAATTGAAGCCACTCTCCAGAGTCCAGTTTAGAACCCAGGCCTGCAATGTTCCATGAGAAGAATTTCCCCATATTGTCCACAATACCATCCGTGTCCGTCAATGAAGGATTCTCAATGTTAGTCTCAAATAGTTCCTGTTCAGTTCCAGCTGGCATGCCTTCGTGGCAGATAACATCAGTAACCTCTACCCTCACTGAGGTGTTCTCAAAGTTAGTATCCACTATAGGAGCTACAGCACACGCTTCAGACTCAGGCTTTGCGGTGGTAATTGGCTTGGTAATTTCATTCTTCTTGCTATTAACTAGAGGAATTGTGTCACCTGTTAATGTTCCTTGGGGCATACAAGTAACATTACTAAAACCAAACTCCTCGACAATAGAAGTATAGATTATATTTGGTTCAGCCAGATCATTGAATACAACACTGCTTGCCCTGTCAAGTCAATCGCATTCATTCAGGTCTGACAATGCCGCAAATCTATTTTCAGCGCTGATTCCCCATTCGCTAGGTTGTACGGCCCTACCCCAGTTATATGTTACCGAGTTCCATTTTGTTTTTAAAATGCTTAGATTCACTGTGCTACCTCTTCTATAGAAAAAATCCAAAGTTAGCGGAACAATCTCGGTACTCCTACGTTGGGAGGGAAATATGTATCTTAGAAGCTCGGGAAGTACTTCTGGGCTTAAGAAATGCAGAACTACACAGTCTCCTTTTAGTTTTTTTTACGCTGTTCCCTATCCAATCCACCCTTCTTGCCATGGTAATTTCCCCGGCTAGCTGTTGTTTTCCCCTCGGAGTTATCATCGTATTATTACATAGCCAGTGGTATGCTTTACTAATCAAAGAGGAAGTAGATTCTACTGGACCTGGTTTTAGGGGAGGTACGTTGGCCAAGACCAACACAAGAGGAGAGGCCTCTACAATAAGTTGAACCGGGCCTTTGTCTGTACTGATCCCTATGGAGTTTGGTGGTAGATCTTGATTGACTATCACCCGGGCACCTTTATCTACTGGCTGTTGAGTAGGAGGCGGAACTGGTATCACACCATCTCTGCCCCCTGTCCCACACCTAGGGATATTTGTAGATGATACAACTCTATTTGCCACTAAAGTTGGTATGTTACCCACTTCCTCCGTTGTCTTGTTTATCAGGCCCCCTAATCTATTTACTTCGGCTGTTAATAGGTCAATTTTGGTTAGCAAAGGTTTAATTATAGAATTCATCTTGGAGTCTATCATTCTCACTAGCTTTCTAATCAAGTCGTCACCTAATATCTCCTTCTCACCTTGCTCCCCATTCGCCTCTATTATGGCTGTAGTTTTCGGTGAGGACGCTGTTCTTTTCCTACTGGAGCGTAACCCACCCAGTTTGCTCTGTCCCTTTCTGCATGATCTAACAGCTCTAGTTACAGGCACAGACACAGGGGAAGGGGAATGATCTTCTATCGTGTTTGACTCCTCACCTGGTTCATTGTCTAGATTAACAACAGAAGATGTGTTTAAATCAAGGTTAACATTCGGGCTTATCTCGGTGGCTGAAATATCACTATTAGATTGGACCTGATAAATAGGCCTGAAAGTTTTCTCATTTAGTTGGTCTCTGACTTTGAGGGATAGTGAGCAAACTAAAGAAATGCCTTTCACTGTATTGTTGTTGCTGTTTCAGGAGTTCATGCCCGGATGAGTCTTAACCAGTCCTGGTTGAGGGTAGTACTGCATGGAAGATGACAAATTATGGGACAGCGGTGACTTGTGAAATAGACTATGGCATCAATATACTACGGGAAATGAGGCTTTGAGATGGCAGCTGGACAGTTCATTTGCTTTGGATAAAATTCAATATTTACAGCAATGTTTGTTTGAGGGAAAGGTCAGATTAGTGATGTGGGAACGCTTCAATATATGAGAAAATATGCTACGTTAGCGATAAAAGAACAAAAAGAGAGGGAACAAGAACAGAAAAAGGGAGTGTTGCAAAAAGCCAAGGCAAATGACCAACTAAAACAAACTGCAAGTATTGAATGTATAGACAGAGTTTAGAATGACCGCTAACAAGACATATGTGACAAAAGACAAACACTAGGACAGAGACGAGGTATTAGAGAGACTACTAGAGAATCCCCAACCATATGTACCACAGGTTCCTGTACCTGCCCCACAGGTACAAAATGTACTACTACTGATGGGTCAGCAGGGAAATGCACCTCTAGTACCCGTTCCAAATGTACCAATTCTTCCTGCCTAATTACCAGGTCAGCAATTGCCTGTCCCACCTAGACCAATACTCAACCCACCCGCTGTTCAACAGCAGTCACATGCAGGACAAGCGATATCTGCACCAAATGTACTGACTACCCTCAAGTGCATTTTCTACCAAGAACCCCCTCTGCATCCAATCAACTGGAAACACTCCTGCAAGTACCCCGCCTTTGATTCACAAGCATGGTGGTAGTTTGATAGATAGGAGTGGGAGTTGGAGGGAGAGACCTAATACCAGATATGGATCACAGAGAGGTGACCCAGAAGAACTAAAACAGATAGCCCATAGATGGATGGATGGCATATATAATGCCACCATAAATACTGTCATGCCAACGGTGAATAAGTTTGATGTTTTTCAGCAAAACAAACTCATCCAATACATGACTGAAAGGATAGAGAACTGGTGGACATGGTGTAATACAAACACCCACAAGAGCTGTTATGATTGTAGAGTGAAGCGCAGGGAAAGGGGAATATCCCTTGAGGGAAATACACACCCTTCCTGTACTCCCTGCTGTTGCTGGTGTTCCTGCTCAAAACACCATTCAGTAATTTGTCTCTACCCCATGGAGCAAGAATGAATTAATGGCAATAAAGAAAGATTTGCTCGACTTTATAAAAAACCAAAAGGGGTTTTATGAAGCCCTAGAGTCAGCCACTACACTATGTGTAATGACATTAAAGGACTAAGATCTATTTTTTGATGCCCTGCTCCCCAGAGAAATATATAATGAAATACGTAGCCATGATGATGTAGGACACTTTGGGCATGCCTGAAGACACTTTGAAAATCTAAAATGATAGAGCAGCCCAGAAGACAGACCAGATCAACTTACACTTGATTTGCCTGATCGTATTACTGCTAAATTGCAATTAATAATACTGAGGGAAGACATAAATTGGGATAAATTGACAGCTTGTAAACAAAAGCCTACAGTAGAAGTTTCCGACAATTTCACTAGGATGGAGGAAATATTCAGGGCTCACAGTGGTCAGGATTTGGCAACTGTCACGGGGACAGAATGCTTGCTGACAAATTCATGAATAATTTAATGAAAGAATTAGGAGACTTGATTAAAGTGTCAGAAAGCAACTGGCCAACTAAAGAACCTGCAGAACTCATTGTAATGGCGACGTATTATGAGAATGACCAGAAATATAATAAGGAAAAGAATGATAAGAAAATGAAAGAATTAAAAATTAAGGCTTTACTGCAGCAAGCCTTCCCAGATAGGGGAAGACAAGGGGGCATGGGAAATGTGATGGGAGGAGGACGTGGAAGAAGGGCTGGCAGAGCCTCATCAGCTCCTGCACATCAACATAGAGCAGGATTAGACCAAAATCAATGAGCCTATTGCGTCCAGGAGGTTCATTGGAAGAGGGAATGCCCTAGTCTACAGGGTCAAACAATTGTGGTGAGAGGAAGAGGCAGCTCAGTGCCAAGGTGGCACAAATATGCAACATTTCACCCAGTGTCAGAATGACAATAGACGTCAGAATTATTTTGATGGCCAACAAGTTGACAGAAGTTTCTATAATGACGATGCTATTGACATTGATTATAATACCTTTGAATATGCACAACAGAACAGCGATGGAAAGGGTGGGAAGAGGGTAAATGTGTAAATGTAAATGTATGTATACTTGTAAAGTGCACTATCACCTTTCAGGCATCCTGGCGCTGTATACTGCTGTGGAACCCTTCCTGGCTTTCCCTGTGAGATGCCCCCTACTGGGCACCCACAAGGTGAAGCCAGGCATCCCAGCGCTTTCAGGGCCGTTGTGGAGATTAAGAAAGCTATTGCCCAGAGTTGCAGAGTGGGCCCCATGATTAGAGTAGGCACCGAGTCGAGAATTATCGAGTCCGTGGACATTGAGCCCAAGACCCTGCCGCGTCGGGAATTGAACCCTGGTCCCAGGTCACACCTCTGCATCAGGGTCTGCTGCTTCTAACCAGTGAGCCACACTTCTCCTGTCATGATTACAGTTAATCAAGCAGGTCAATATGTCATCATGTGTATAGAAGGGGGAAGTTGGTGACTTCCTTGTTGCTACAGGCGCCACTCACCCCTCTTTGGCTCTTGACCAATTTCCAGGGGCTCCCCTTTCTGGCAGAATGAATACATCAGTGGGATTCTCAGGTATCCCCATCCAGAGCCCCATCTCCAAACCCCTAGTTGTTACTTTTATCATTCCTAACCTGCTTCATACGGAATAATTCTGCTGTTGCCCATTCACCCATATCTCTCAGACATCTGTCCATGAGCGGCGGGACTGGACTTAACCACGAGATTGCCACTTGTCTTTTTGCCAATACCAACCCTAGGAGTACAAACCACTTGCTTAATTTTTTTTAGGGGTGGGCTGTTTGTCCAACAGCACAACTCGTATTTTGTTCTAGGGATTGTGCAACCCATGGCTATATATAGTCTTTCTAGTATACCATCCCAGTATTGTGTTATTGTTTGGCATGTCCACATCATATGTATAAAGTGAGCGTCTGATTCACAGCATCTAGGACAGGTATCTGAGCGTCCCGGGTATATTTTACTTACGGTCTACGGTGTTAGATATACTTGATACACAATACTGTATTGTATTGTATTAGGTTAAATCACGCGTTAGAGCTCACCCTTCGTACCACTTCATGTATCTTCGTCCACTCCCGGCTTGATATAGGTTCGTCCAGTGCCTCCACCCATCTAGTCTGCAATGGGAGAACCCTGGTGGGGAAATCATCGCGAAGTGCTCTTTAATGTGGGAAATCAGACGTCTTATATAACATTACCGTTAGTACCGATGTATTGGGGGGCTCTTTCGGAAATGAGCATCATAACTTTCAGGCAACCACAGACATCTTCCCACATTGGAGAAACTGCCCAGTTCCCAGGTCAAAGTATGATCGCAGCTTCCACTCTTGACAAAACTCCCCATTACTATAAAAGTCCCCCATTGTAAGGCATCTGCTGTCCATCCATTTTCGGAATGACAGAGTCCGCTATTCTATAACAGCATGTCCAGGGCATAAGGTGCGTGCTGAACCACCCTCCTAACTGTGGCCTCTCATTTATTTATTTATTTATTTATTTATTTATTTATTTATTTATTGCTATTTGTAAAGCGCGGCAAATACCCGTAGGCGTCTTGGCGCTGGTTAGTTTGCAAAATTCTGAATGATGTTAGAGTTCTCTGTATTTACTGATATTTGTGAGGTTATTGAGTGAACAGCCACGTTTTGAGTCTCTTGCGAAATTGGAGCAGGGTTGGACAGGTTCTAATGTCCAACAGGAGAGTGTTCCACAGTTTTGGTGCAGCGACCGTAAATCGACGGTCGCCCCAAGATACTGTTTTAACACGGGGGATCATTAGGTGGTTGCAGTTGGAGGACCGGAGTTGACGGGAAGGCTGATATGGTATCAGTTGCTCTCTCAAAGAGTGTGGGCCTTGCATGTTGAGTGTTTTATAAACAATACACAATGACTTGAATTTGATCCGGTTTTGGATCGACAGCCAATGAAGTCGTGAAATGGCGTCCGAAATGGCCGCATATTTAGGAATTCCGAAAACCAGGCGAGCCGCAGCATTTTGTATTGACTGTAGTTTTCTCAGGACTCTAGTTTGTGTGTTTAGAAATAGGCCATTACAATAATCCAGTGACGATAGAACCAGGGAGCTAACTAGGGTTTTAATGGCCGCCACTGGAAGGTAGGGACTGATTTTTTTTATCATGCGAAGTTTATGGTGGGCTGTAGAGGCCACTTTATTTGCATGGTCCATAAAATTGAGGCCATCATCAAAGATGACTCCCAGATTTCTTACTTTGGAGACTGGTTTGGGGATAGCTCCAAATGTGGCTGGCCACCATTGGGCTGACCAGTCCGGCAGAAGGGGGCCAAATATCACAACTTCAGTTTTTTCTGAATTGAGCTTCAGGCAATTGGTTGCCATCCACTCTCCTATCTCCATCATTCCTCTCTGAAAGCGTTGGGCAACCTCTACTCCATCTCCCCTGATGGCCAGCACCAATTGCGTGTCGTCCGCATATGAGGTAAGGCCCATCCCATGTGCTTTGATGACACTAGCAAGGTCCGACACATAGATGTTAAATAGTGTCGGACTCAGGAATGAGCCTTGGGGTACCCCACATGGCAGCGTCAGCTTAGCAGATTGGTAGGGTCCTAGGGTGACGGCCTGAGTTCTCTCAGAGAGGAACGAAGCCAGAAGGTCCTTGGCTGTGTGGCAGATGCCCATCTTCTCGACACGATTGACCAAGATCTTGTGGTCGACCGTGTCGAAAGCTGCCGAGAGGTCCAGCAGTACCAGTACTGCAGTCCCCCCACGGTCTCTAATTCGGCGCACATCATCGGCGGCTTTGATTAAAGCAGTTTCAGTGCCATGATGTTTCCGAAATCCGAACTGGGTATCGTCCAATAGTCTGTGCGTCTCAATATACTCTGATAATTGAGTATTCATGGCCTTTTCCACCACTTTGGCTAGGAAAGGCAGACTGGCAATTGGCCGATAGTTTTTTAGCTCTGTCTTGTCTAGTCCCGGTTTCTTTAAGAGAGGTTTGAGCAGCGTGGTTTTTAAAGACTGGGGGTAATTTCCTGAACACAGGATGGAGTTGCATACCTGTGTCAAGACCTGTGTGATTGAGTCCATCACTGGAGGGAGGACCGAAACTGGGCAAGGATCTAGTATGGATCCCGATTTAATAGTGGAAACAATACTCAATATTTGGTCATCTGTTATTGGTTTAAACTGGGGAAGATTGTAGCTTGAGGTATCTTCGAGGTGGAAGACACTGTTTCGCTAGATTGAGTACTTGTAGATTTGAGGGAAAAGGCCTGATAAATGTCATCTACTTTTGAAAAAAAGAAATTTGCCAGCGCATCACACAGGATTTGGGATGGTGGTGGTGTTAGGTCAAGGATATGGCCTGAGAGGGATTTAGTGATTTCATAGAGCTTTCGGCTGGAATTTTTTGCTTGCTCTATTTGGTCTGAGTAGAAGGATTTTTTTGCAGCTATAATCAAGGTTTTGTAAACGGCCAGTGATTCTTTGTAACGTATTCTACATGTCTGATCATAATTCTTCCTCCATTGCCTTTCATAATGTCTATTTTGTTGTTTTTGTTTTTTTAATTCCTCTGTATACCATGGTGCAGTAGGGGTAGACCTGTTCTTTGAGATGGTCTTAGTGGGAACAAGAGGGTTTATGGCCTGGCTCAGCCAGTCCTGGAACAGCTGTGTTGCCATAGCCGAATCTGGCGGAATCCGCGGGCGGGTAGTGTCAAGCTGTTTTATTAGGTCTGACTGTTTAATATTATGCCAGGCTTTAAAGGGCCCTGGTGAGCCACGGTGGTTGCCTTGTTCGCGGGGTTATTTGTCATGGTGCAGAATACCACGTAATGGTCTGTCCACGTCATTGGTAAGATGTCCGAGACCTGTAGACCTTGGACATTGGAGAAGATCCCATCTAGAATATGTCCCGCCTGATGCGTGGGCGATGTGACCAGTTGTCTGAGCCCCATGGTTTGCATATCCGAGATAAGGGTTGAGGTATCACTGTCGCTTTTGTCATCTAGATGAAAGTTCATATCGCCCAACACGGTTATGGAACTCTCGAGCGCAAGAGTTTCTAGTGTTGAACTTAAGTTAGCCAGAAAGCCAGCCTTGGCTCCTGGGGGTCTGTATAAAAGTAACCCCTTGAAGTTGTTAAGGGGACTTAGTTTGATAGTGTACCGAAGGGCCTCGCAGGAGGTATCTGGAATAGGTGAGGTCGTAACCCCAAATTTGTCTCTGGCTATAATAGCTAGCCCGCCACCCCTTTTTATGGGTCTATCCTGTCTATAGGATTTATAACCACTCGGTGTTGCTGTCACCAGATCTGGTTCGGACGAATCATCTGTCCATGTCTCTGTTATGAAGAGAATGTCCAGATTGAAATCTGTTATTAGATCTGCGATTTCATGACTGTGTTTACATAGGGATCTTGCGTTAATAAGGGCTAGATTTATAGTTGTATTGGCATGTGGCTTGGTAATAGTTCTGTCATGATTGATTGATGTTGTAAACTGACAGTGAGAGCAGTTGTAATCTGCTTCCTTAGCATTGCTAACTAAGTCTAGTAAGGTACATGCCGGGTCTATGAGTGGTCTGAAGCTGGTCAAGGATGCTTGAGTGTAGACCAACTGGCGAGTTGTGGGGGTCGGACCAGGGGTCTGGGCCCTCGGCCCGGGACCGGCGCGGACGGGCGCAGACGTGCTTGCCTTTGGCGCGCCCGCTGCGCCCGCCCGCTGCGCGGACGGGATGTGCCTATCCTTATATTCATGATTGGGCGGGGAAAAAGGGGAGGGTTCGACCAGCTCCACCGCTAACCCTACCTCCGCAAGATGGCGGCTGAGGAGAGTCGGGTGAGGTCCCAGCGTCTGTTTCCAGTCGCGCTGTAAGTGGCCAGCTGATTTGGGCAGCCTCGGTGCGAAGCAACTCTCGCGCCGAGGTGTAGATAGTTTTAAAAAAGCTCCGATTAAAATATATACAATTTTTAACAACACGTGAATTTTTAATCAATTACGCGTTTAGCAGTCTACGTTATGGCAAATAACAGAGTAAAGCAGAGATACCCCCGGCTTCCGCCTCAGGGGTGAAAGTACAAACAAAGTTGTGGACTAAAGGAACTCCCTTAAGTAGTCTGAGAAGGGGGAGGGCTCGACCAGCTCCACCGCTAACCCTACCTCCGCAAGATGGCGGCTGAAGAGAGTAGTGTGAGGTCCCAGCGTCTGTTTCCAGTCGCGATGTAAGTGGCCAGCTGATTTTAGCAGCCTCGGTGCGAAGCGACTCACGCGCCGAGGTGTAGATAGTTTTAAAAAAGCTCCGATTAAAATATATACAATTTTTATTAAAATATATACAATTTTTCTCATAGCTCCGCCACGTGCCATACTATATATGGGTATTTTTGGGGAATCCCAACACACAGCTTAAGTAGCTCGGGGAGGGAAGCCCCACCATATGTGCCAGCCAATAGCTGCTTTTCCCAATTGTCATTCTCCTCCAACCAATGGATCGCATGTTGCAGATGTTTGGCCATATAGTACAACTCCAGGTGAGGCACCTCCAAGCCACCATCCTCCCATTTTCTTTGAAGGGTTCCTAGTCGTATGCGCTTACGCTTGTTACCCCATAGGAGCTCCAACAGCAGACTGCCTAAAGTTACAAACTATCTTCTGGGTACTCCATATATGGAGTGCTGAAGGGCAAAATAATCATTTTTATAAATAGCTACCCTCCCAATCAGGGACAGAGGTAAATCTTTCCAAACACGTATTGAGGTACGGATACCTTTCATTACCCTCCCAATATTGTGTTCGGAAGGGGTCGTATTCATCAGGTGGATCCCTAGGTAGTTTGTTCCATCAGTTACCCATGGCAGGCCCACAGCAGGAAGATCATCTGGTGACTCCTCTGCCAATTTCCCTACAGGGACTAATTTTGATTTCCCAAGGTTAATATGGAGTCTCATAAGTGCCCCAAATTTCTCCAGCTCCTGAGAAGGACTGGCACCGCCCGGGCTGGGTGACGTAGATACACCAATGTATCATTGGCATATAGGGATACTACATGGTTACTGTCCCCCATGGGACTTCCCCAGCCACTCATTCTCCACCTCAGTGTCGCCGTCAGGGGTTCCACTGCCGCCGCAAAAAGGAGTGGCAACAAGGGGCAGCCCTGTCTGGTACCCTTTGTCAGTGTGAACTGTTCAGAAACCAGTGCCCGGAGCTGGACCCGGGCTGTTGGGTTTTTATACAGCAGTTAGATCCATTGATTAAACCCCCGCTCCATACCAATTCTTCGAAGAAATGCCCAGACATACTCCCATTCCACTGAATCAAATGCTTGTTCAATATCAAGCATTGCCAACGAGCATTCCTCGTTCCTAAGGGACGGGGCGTGCCAAACATGTGCTAATCGTTGCACGTTATGTGTGTTGCTCCTCCGTGGAATAAACTCAGCCTGGTCTGGGTGTATAAGATGGGGCATATGGGGCAGTAGCCTGGCCGCTAGGATCACCTTCAGGAGCGTAACTTCCAGATTTAGGAGTGGGTTCGTCATGCAGGACTCGGGCAAGAGAGGGTTTTTGTCAGGTTTTAATATCATACTCACAAACGCCTCTCGCATAGATGCGGGCAAAGTCTGTCTTTCTAGGGCCTCATTATAAACTTCTAGTAGTCTATCTGCTAGCAACGGCATGACTCATTTGTAGACCCCAGCCGGAAGTCCATCGCTTCCGGGGCATTTGGCTGGTTTAAGACATCTTAAGGCTGCTGTTATTTCTTCTTTGATAATGAGGGCTGATAGCATTTCTACGATATTATGATCTATTTGGGGCAGTTCTATCTGCTCTAGGAAAGTTTGTATTATTTCTTGTGTCGGGGAGAGTTTATTTTGGTATACAGCAGCTAAGTGTTGGGGGAAATGTGTTAATAATTGCACCCTGGGTGCATATTGTGTCCCCGTTGTTATTTTGTAGTTGCAGTATCGGAGTTGCAGAGGTCTCTTACTTAATAAGTCTAGCTAGTAGGGTTCCAGTTGTATCCCCCTCTATATGTAAGCGTTGTCGGTACGCTGTGTACGTGAACTTTTCCAGTCTACGCCAAGAATCCAGCAGAACTTCTCATGACTGTATGCCACTCCTCCATGTGCGTGCAGGTCCACTTCTAGGGTACCCAACCGCTGCTCTTGTGTTCAGATATCCTGGTCTAGCTGATGTCACACCTCACAGGATGTTTTAATACAAACCCCCCCCTTATAACCACCTTCATGGCCTTCCATTCCATTGATCTAAAGGATGTTGTCCCCCAGTTGTCCTCAAAGCAGTGGAATAGGGCACCTGAGATTGTAGCTTGGTATGGAGGGTGTGTCACGGCCTCTGCCCGGAGCTGCCATACAGGCATCGTCGGGCAGCCATCACCACCATTCAGGCTTAGCAGGACTGTAGAATGGTCAGGTAAATAGCGGGGCATATAGGTCACCCCGTTTAGGTCAGGGGAAAACTCTGGTGAAGACAACAGTAGTCCAGTTGACTGAAGGTGTTAGTCGCAAGTTATGACATGAGAATACTCGTTTCAAAGTGTAACACGCTCTCCGTTTGTCTCGGAGCTGCATGCCCTGCATAATATCTAACAGTGTTGCAGTCATTCGGGGTTTGGTGTTTTTCTAGGGGGCTCTCGGTCCAACGTTGCTTCAAAGATGCAATTAAGGTCACCCGCTAGGATCTTCCCCTCCCCAAGTTTCGGGGTGGCTGCTTTCATGACTGTTGGGAAAAAGATAGGACAGTCCGATTAGGGGCATAGACATTGATGAGGCATAGCTCCCTTCCCTCCCATTTTCCATGTAAAATCACATAGGGCCCATCGGGATCTGTCACTGACAATCCTGAGGCGATCAGCCGGAAGGAAACGCGCTTTTTAAAAAATTAATTGAATTGTTGAGGAAACGCGCTTTTTTAAAAATTGATTGAATTGTTGAAATTGATTTTACTTGTGTACTGCTCCTTCCCCTGGGCACTCCCCCCTCGCCAACCAGTCCAGTTCTCCCCGCGCAGCCGATTGGTTCTCTAACCCGAAGCAGCGCTTCAATCAGGCCACGCCACTGCCAGGCCCGCCTCCCTGACCCGCGCCAGAACGGGCCACGGGCCCAGCCCCCCTGCACCCCTGATCTCATCACCCATCACATACTCTGCATGTGATCTGCGGCAACTCAGGACTAGTACCTCTGATCATTGTCTCCACTCAATAACACCCGAGCAGAGTCAACGCACATGCAGACATTGCTCATACAGACTTACTCCCCACGCTACTCCCAAACCTCGCACAACTAAAATGGCCCTGTTCAACTGCAGATCCCTTCCAAAACACAGGACCGAGATTAACCTTCTCATACTGGACAGTGACATCGAGGTACTGTTCCTCAAGGAAACCTGGACCAACCCAGCCTCCGACCCAGACATAGTCCAAGCTCTACCTCCGGGCTACCTTATCAAAAATCATGATAGACCATCAGGGCCAGGAGGCGGCATAGCAATCATCACCAAAGCACCCATCTCATGCCAGATCTTGGACAGCCCAATCCTTGACTGTGAAAACATCCACTTCTCCATTCACCTCTCCCCAGAGAAAACATTGTCAGGACTGCTGGTCAATCGTCCCCCGGGCCCTCTGGGACAATTCCCCAACTCCCTAACGGACACAGTTACCTCACTAGCATGCCTTTTCTCCAACTTCACCGTGCTTGGAGATCTTAATATGCATTTCGATGACCCAGGGAACAAAGCAGCGGTAGATCTTAAAGAAGACCTAGCCGCACTCAGCCTCTCCCTGAAAAATCATCACCTCACCCATAACAAGGGCCATCTCCTGGACCCAATCTTCTCCAATATCCTGGAACTCTCCACAACGACTCCCCTACCCATTCCCTGGTCTGATCACCACCTGATTCGTCTAAACTATCCGTTTATCACCAAACCCACACACAGCCCCCCGCCTCAGGCCCCCTCGCGCCCGTGGCACAAGCTAGACAAGGCTGTCTGGAGCAACCTGCTGACAGCTTCCACTCCTATGCTGGACCCGGACCCCTCTCTGGCGGACATCCAAATTCGTTCATGGATAGAAACATCCCTAGACTTAATCCTCCCACACAAATGCCTACCTAGCAAAAGGGGATCTTTCAAATCACCCTGGTTCACCCCAGAACTGCGCGAACTACGAAAACAATGCAAAAAACAAGAACGCCTCTGGAGGAAAGACTGGGCCCCCAGCAGCAGAGAAAAATATAAATCAACCATGAAACAGTACAAAACCTGTATTAAAAACACACAAGCCGCTTACTTCGAAACCAAAAACCTTGCAGCTGCCAACTCCTCTAAAGAGACCTATCGCATCGTACTGTCACTCATGAAAATCCCCGAACCTCAGCCCATCGCAGACCCCACCGGCGCGAGATGCACCAAACTCGCCGAGTTCTTCTCCTCCAAAATCCTAAAAATACTAAAAACCTTCCCCCCTTACCTCCCCCCGGCTAGAATCACCAGCCCAGTCAACTGTCCCAGACGTCCCTTGCCTGGACGCCTTCTCCCCCATCTCCACTGAGAGGATGACGGCCACCCTGACCCAAGTGAAGAGGGGGTCACCAGCAGACCCAGCACCCATGAGCAAATTGAAACTAGTTGCCCACATTATATCCCCTGTCCTCACTAAGATGATCAACGTCTCCCTCTCCCAAGGGATAGTTCCTACCAACTGGAAAAACGCGATGGTACGTCCCCTCCTCAAAAAACCCCATCTGGACCCCACGGATCCCTCCAACTTTAGACCAATTTCCCTTCTCTCAGGCTTCAGCAAAACGGCAGAAAAAATAGTGAATGAACAACTATCCACCTTCCTAGAAACCCACAACCTCCTCCGACAATCCCAGACAGGGTTTAGGCCTGGACAAGGGACTGACACCGCCCTCCTGGCCGTGACAGAAGAGACGAGATCCATCTTGGACGCAGGGGGATCAGTGGCAGTGATCCTCCTGGACCTGAGCGCCGCCACGGTGGACCACACCATCCTCCTCCACCGTTTGCACAATAGCGGAATCACTGGGACCGCTCTAGCTTGGTTAAAATCGTTCCTAGAGCACAGGACCTTCCAAGTGACCGATACCCACGGTCGCTCCAACGCCCTTCCCCTTCAGTGTGGGGTCCCACAGGGATCCTCCCTGATCCCCACCCTTTTTAATGTATACATGGCCCCTCTTGACGACATAGTCTCACCATTTGGCATAAAAGTGGTCATGTACGCTGACGACACCCAACTAGTCGTCTCCATCAATCAGGCTGACCAGTCCATGGAGAATCTGGTCTCCTGCCTGCAGAGCGTTTCCAAATGGATGGTAGACTCCCGCCTTAAACTCAACGGCGAGAAGTCGGAGATTATGCTCCTAGGCAACCGAGCGAACTCCCCAAGTCGCTCGCTTGGCCGCCCAGCATGGGCGTTCCCCCTACACCAAAAAACGAAATCAAGAGCCTAGGCATATGGCTTGACCAAGACCTCAGCGAGAGACAGCCGGTACATGCTTTGGCCTCTTATGATCAGCCCGGAAGATCCTCCCCCTGATTCCCCCCAGTCCAGAAAAATTCTCATCCAAGGCCTTATCATATCCAGACTTGATTACCAGAACGTCCTATACCTGGGCGCCCCAGCAACTGTGATCAACAAACTCCAGCACGTGCAGAACGCGGCAGCAAGACTCCTCACGGGGACGAAATACAGATGTTCTGCCAAACCTTCTCTAAAGGCTCTGTACTGGCTCCCCATTCAGGAGTGCATCACCTTTAAAACCCTGTGTATCTCTCATAAAATCCTCCAGGGTAAAGGCCGCCCTATTCTCAAACCCCTTATCAAACCCCACACCTCTACCAGACAGCTAAGATCGGACTCCCTCTCACTGGCCAGCATACCCAGAATAAAAAGAGCACGTACGGGTGGTCGCAGTTTCGCCTACAATGCCCCAAAGCTCTGGAACAGTCTCCCCATCAGCATCTGTAAAGAAACCAACCTGCTGCCCTTCCGCAGGGTTCTGAAGACCTGGCTCTTCCCCCAATAACTTCGTCCCAGGATCATTTCTAGCTGACACTATAGCGCTGGGACGCCCTTGGGTAGCTACGCGCTTTACAAAACCAAATCCAAATCGCGATGGTCTTGAAAAGGCGCTCTGGAAGCCACCCAAATAAGTGTTCTCTGTGCAAATACGGAGTAAGAGGTGGCATATAGTTGCCCTCTCCACCATCAGCGTATACAGGGAATAGCATTTCCCCATATGTGTATCATTTGTAAACATGCTATTACCACTTGGTATTCCTTCAGGTAAGCAAGCACCCTAAGTCTTTTCTGACAGTTTGCCATACCCCAGACATTCCAGGTAATGAGTTTCAGTACTTGTGCGGCCATTGTACAATGAATTTCCGCTCATGTTCCCCACATCAGCTTCCTTTCATTTTCCACCCCTATACATGTACACTGTGTTGGTCTTTCGGACCCAGGTACCAGACAAGTCATGAGTAACATCTTAAAACTTTTCCAGATACAAGCAACTATAATATATTCCCCTGTCTCCCTCCCTCAGGACAGTCATATGGCTCGCATGTGCCCCTTCTGGAGAAGACACCAAACTTTCACAAGCTGCCCCATTTTCTACCCAGCCAGCAAACAGAAAATAACAATCCACAGCATCTTAATTTTGTATGTGTCTACATTTTTGGTACCAGTCGTAGGTGTGTGGCTGGTTGCAATGTTGCTGCACCAGTGGTCTGGCAGCCGGTGGAGTGTGAGGTCAAGTCCTCCGGCTCTCCACTCGTGTTCTGACATCTGACGGAGAAGCCCACCATCGATAGCGCAAACCTTAAATTACAGGATACCCTTTCTATTCCATAAAGTACCTTGTTTACCTTTTGCGTTTTATTTCTACTCCCTCCCTTCCTATGGTTTAAAGTCCCTGAACACCAGGGGCGGATTGGCACAGCGGGCATTCGGGTGTGGGCCGAAGGGCCAGTGTCTCTGTGCCCTCTGTGGGCCGTTTTTTTCTCCCCTTTCCCAGTCCACGGAGTGCTCACTGTGGACTAGGAAAGGGGAGAAAAAAAAGGGCCCACAGAGGGCACGGAGACAAAGACAGACAAATGAATGCAGCTTCACTGTGCGGCCGTACAGCGATTATCCGCTGTGGCCTCTCTTCACCCCCTGCCATGCAAAGGAATCACGCTGGGAGTGGGCTGGGGAGATGTGATTGTTTGCAAAAATCGGCCTTCCTGGGGGCCAGATGTTGCTCAGGCCTTTGAGCCATTTTCACCTCGGGCCCCCCTGGGGCATACGCAGCTCAGAAACAGTGTTAGTTTTAACACCTTGCCCACAGCCCTTCACATTCAGGGCATAGTGGGCGGGAAGAATGGGTCTCGCTGTGGGGGCCAGGTGATTTTTGGAACTTGCACCATCTTCACCTCAACCTCCCCCTGGCTAATGTTGATGACCCAGCAGCTGTGTTTTGTGCTTCCCTGCCCGGACATTGCCCTGAGGCCTGGAGGGCTGGGGAGGACTGATTAAATTACTAATTGCAGGGGCCTTACTGCTGTTCATGTGCTCCTGAGCTGAAGGTCTGGGGAGGGCTGAGTAGGTTAGTAATAACAGGGGCTTCCTGCTTATTAGGTGCTCCTTCGCTGGAGGGCTGGAATAATTTTGTGACAGAAAGGGGCCTTGCTGTTTTTTTAGTTGCTCAGCATGTAGGCCATTGTCACCTTGGTCCTGTGTCCTGGGCAAGAACAGTATCCTCCAACTTTCATTCCTTGTCTGTGCCAGGGACATCTTAAGGATTTTGGGGGCCCTGGGCCAAACATATTTTTGGGGCCCCTGTTCGGAACAGATTTGAATTTATGATCCAATTTTACCTCAGCTGGTCACTGGACAGTGCACTACCATACTTGTCCAAATTCTTAATGTAATGACATCTAATATTCAAGGACATTGACGTGTGTTTTCAATATTACAACACAGTAGCAGCTCACTAACATTACTGAAAATAATCTCAGTGACATCCTCCCATTTCTCATATGTGATGGCCTGTTTGATCTCAAAGACATTTTTTATGGATGTTGCATGAAACGTAAACACATTTTTCTGCAAAATCTCTGTGATAGGTTCTTACTCATCGCCCATATTAAAAATACATTTAAAAAAATGGTATTTAAAACAATCTGTTTAAGTAGTATGCATGGTCATTAGGGCAAGATTCTCTGCAGAAAAGAGCTGGCTCTATCAGGGGGCTTCCTGAAAGGCTGGGTCCCTGGGCCAGAGCCCACATTGCCCATGCCTTAAAATGTCTCTGCTCTGTGCATAGGCATATGTGGCCGGACGCCAGAGGTGCAGAAATGGGGATTCAAGTTGGAGTCCCAGCGTCTGCTCAACAACCTGTGATTCTGGGCTTAATTTACTAAATATTTCTCTACAAATTAGACCTCAAAGTGTAACCAAATGGTGTTTCATGTAAGGGCATGCCCCTTGAATGTGGGACACGCCCCTTGAATGTGGGACACGCCCCTTAAATGTGGACCACGCCCCTTAAATGTGGACCACGCCCCTTAAATGTGGACCACGCCCCTTAAATGTGGACCACGCCCCTTAAATGTGGGCCACTTTTTTCGTCAGTGCCGGGCCAAATTGTGATCCCAATCCGACCCTGCTGAACACTTATCTGTACATCCCACGTAGCGACTCTTTTCTAGGTGATCATTTGGCAGCGTCGTCTGGTCCCTTGGAGTTTACGACAACATCCTGGCTTGCCCCCTCCAATTTTAGCACAGTCTCTGTGTCTGAGGCTTATAGAGTTTCATCAGGGTGGACCCGGATCCGTCCCGGGCTACTGCTCCCATTCCGTGGTTTCTGCTGCATTCTTGTGCGCCGGTCATGGATCTTTTCCCCAGCCGGCGACGCTCTGGAGGACCCTGTCGATGGGACCAGACAAGCCCCTAGTTCGCCGCTAGAGACAAGCCAATCACTGGCCTCGGCTGCAGAGAAGAAGAACAGGGTTCCGCCCACATTTTCAACTCTTTGCTGGAAACATGAGAGCATATTTCATGTTTAGGTCTCAGAGACACCGTTTAACCATTAGGAATGTTTTTCTCAGATCTTGGGCCCGTTGTGTATAGTCGGGATATATTGAAATGGGATGGCACTCGAATAGTATTGGTCCTTCCATACGGGTGGACTGCAGGATCGAGTCTCTATCCTGGTAATTAAGAAAACAGGAAATAATGGCTCTCAGTGGTGCCCCAGGTCTCGGCGGGGGAGCCAGTGCTCTGTGCGCTCTTTCCACATTAAAACAAGCATTTACAATGCAATGGTTTCGCCTTTGGAAAAGTTAGAGCTATTGGCATTGTAAATGACAAACTTTTTTATTTATGTGTTGGTTTTGAAAACAGATAAATAAATGGCATTGTCATTTACAATGCCAATAGCTTCATGCAGCAGTGCTGCCAAGGGACTCTGCGTGTGCCGCGTAGTTGTTTGCCTCTGTAGTGAGACTACTACGCACGTTCAAAGCTTTGCTCGACAAATAACATGCACAAAAGGTTTGGGCAACGTTTTGGGCACCCTTATCCTCATCACTAAACTAATGCCTGCATAGTTTCACCCAGCCACTAACCCGGGGAGCTATCCAGTGTAAGAAATAAGATGGGCTATGCAGAGTGAGTACCACCAAGGGGCGTGGGCAGGACAGCTGCACCTCCGGTACGAGACTGTGGGCTAGCCGGGAGTGTTAATGCGCATGCTGCGGCGATCTGCAAGCAACATATAGGTCATGGGCTTCAATCCCTTTAAAGTAGTCAATGCTATGCACCTTTTGTAGAGATATGTGTATATGTTGATAGTATATCCTACTCCCAGTAGGATATCTCAGTTGGTTTAATCATCTGCTGCGAAGAGCAGTTCTGCAGGAGCACGTTATAGTCCCAGTGAAAAAGCACAGGTGGCTAATGCACATGCAAGCATGACGTGTAAAACAGAGGTAGGTGCAGCTAGGGTCTGCTTATGCGCCACCTACCAGGTAAGCTTGGACAGAGTAGCTATGGAATTAAAATCACCCCTCCCCCGCCCCTCGAGGTTCGCACCGCAGGCACCTCTAATCACACTCATTGCTGAAAAAATGGCAGAATTTGACAACCAGTTTACACCAAATAAAACAATGATTTGGTAAAAATGGTCTCTGGCCAACAGGCCTACACCCAAAGAAAGTCTGAAAGCATCCAAAATATATAGATAGTTGTTAAGAAATTGTGACTGTCTTGCCCCCACCACTCTTTTCGACCCTTCTGCGGGCATGCAAGGTGTCATTGTGTGGCCCTCATTAAAAGGTTAAACACTTTTGTAGCTTTTTAAAAATGAAACATATATGAACATCCCAAACCTTCATTAAGTCCAATGCACCGGAACAGCGCTAGAAAGAAGTTAGGCCAGAACAGAAATGGCAGGGACACTGGTCTTGAGTTATAACTTTATTGGTACGTACTATGCAGTTGAAAGCACGTGCAGCGTACGTCACTTTAGCATTGTTGGACAAGGTAAAATACTGAAGCCAACTTTTAACTGTATAATCTATTCTGCCCTTTGCGTGAATAACCAAGGCAAGGGACAGGAAAGTCGATTTTTTGCGCGCCCTCTGAGCTGTCTGCAGTGCCAGACGCCCTGGATGTGAAGGCTCTGTGAGTTGAACTTGGAGGCTGGCTTGTCTCTGCCTAGAGGGCGCAAATAATCGTCCCGGCTGCAGAGGCCCTCACAAAGGGCGCCAATCCCTCTCTGAGATAACACTGCTAACCACAGAAAACTGGAAACCGCCGAGCGGGCTGGCGACGGCCGCAGGAACACTGCTCAAAAACACAGTTTTGGAAACAGACGCTTCTAAACCTTCTCGCTCTTTATTAAATAAAAAACAGAAAGGAAAAAATGCACGTTTGTTGATGCAAGAGGCCATTGAGAGGGAGCCGGGGCCGAAGTGCAAATGTATATTTAAAGCATTCTAGGAAAGCTAGCAAGAGAGGCCGTGCTTTCAGCAGACACTTTCCCCTCTGCGCTATCTCTGTCACATTCCAGGCCGGCCCTGCACTTTTCTGTCGATGAACTTGCAGTGCAGATGACTTCTCCACCGGAAAACCATCTTCCTGCCCCGAGCCGAGGGCACAGGGGGTAATAACACCGTCTGAGCGCGCCCCGTGCCGTGCAGTGCACAGAGCTGCAGCCCGGATCCCCGGACAGAGTGAGGAGCGGCAGAGAGGGCGCGAGGAGCGCGTGCGGCGTCAGAGCGGCTCTGTTCAGGCAGGCACAGGAGCAGGCAGTGCCGAGGACTGGAGGCAGCAGGCACGCTCAGCGCTGACATCACGGGGGTGTCCCGGGCCAGCAGCCAATCACTACGCGGCCCGGGACACACGGCAACAAGGGGCAGGACTTTAAAAAAAAGAGTCAGAAACGCCCCAGATTCGCGTTCTGACCGGGAAAAAGCGATTGGCAACGATGTCTTCCAATGGCTAGCCTCCATTTATGGAGCTAGCCAATGGAAGACAGAGGCGGGACTAAGCCCCACACTGTAGGACATAAGATTTCGCCTGGGCGGAGCACTAGTGCTCCGGCCCAGGCGAAACCTAAAAATGTTGAAAGTCTTTTTGGGGCCAGCACTTGAACTATCCAGTCTTCTAGAAATAGCCCCACCTAATCTGATCCTCACGGTCTTGCATTGTCCCGGAACATTCGGATCGGGTTCAGCCAGGTTCAGCCCAACTGTTGGATCAGGCCGATCCACGTCCTCTGGCTCCGCCCCCGCACCTTGTATTACAGCCGCTCGGCCATTCCCCGGGGACTGCGAGGCAGCACCAGGGAGGAGCCCCGCGGGGCCCAAGCTGCCCAGCTCACGCAACACCTATCCCACTCTCACTATGGGATTGTACGAGTCCTCCGTACCTTCGCTCCTCTTGCGGGTAAGAGGAGGAAGCCTCCATTCATTCCGTGATGTCTTTGTTTCAGCTGGGTTCTATTGTAGTCTGCGGGCTCATCAGTGTTCCATCCGCTTGATCTGACTCCCTTTCAGGGAACGGACAGCATTTCCCATGGCTCCCTCTGCTTGTTTCCCCGTGGCAGGCCATGGCTGCAGTCCCCTGTGACTCCTCCTGCCCTGTACTTGAGTTGCACCAAATGGCGCCACCGGGCCCATGGAGCTTCCCCTTTGTGTTCAATATCACCTCCGAAGCGGCCGACTTCGATGTTCAAATTCCTCCAGGAGGGAGCAGTCATGATTACCCTTATATGGGTGCAGGTAGATTGGGCAGGATATTTGTAGATTGATGAAAGATTACTTCGCCAACGACAGGAGCGCCGGTAGAGACGTCTACATGCACATCTTGTTAGACCACGCCTCAGGAGATAATTATGTTGGCAAAATGGAAATAGATCCCATAATAATAACTGTTAAACAAGGTGTTCCCTTAACCTGCATTCTGCAATACAAAATATCCCGGGAGGGAGAGGAATATCTCAAAGATATTCGCTCTGATTTAATATATAACGGTATAATAAAAGAAATTGAAGGTAGACCATGTAACAGTCCTATACTTCCCGTTCTGAAAAAAAACCAGAGGGAATACCTGATAAATATAGATTAGCGATTAATCTTTGAGCCATTAACAAAGTTGTAGTACCCCAATATCCTGTTGTTCCTGACATGAATTCTATTTTTACCATGATCCCGTCTTCACCCAAATATTTTACTGTTCTTGATTTGAAATGCATTTTAGTGTGCCCATTGCTAAAGAAAGTCAATACCTTTTCTCATTTTCATTCAATCCTAGTATATACAGTCAAACTTTTAAGAAACAATTAGGCCTTTATACCCCCTCTAAGGGCTCTGTGTTACTCCAATACATTGATGATCTGTTGATTGCCTCCGATACAGAGGGAGGTTGTAAAGAGATAACAGTTAATTTATTACAACATTTAGCACTCTTAGGACAAAGCTTTGTAATCTAAAATGCAATATTGTCAACAGGAGGATGCCTATTTAGGTCACCTCCTGTCGAATTTGGTACAGAAAATCAAACGTCCCCAGACTCAAAATGATGTTCGTGCCTTTATAGGTAGGACTTCCTTTTGTAGACAATGGCTACCCAACTTCTCTTTATGGTTTAAATCTTTTTATTGAATATATAGCAGACAGAAATACAAGACCCTCCGCTCCCAAACATGAAGCGGGAGAAAAAGTAAATATCTAATTCAGGGTTGCCATCGGCAAAGGGCATGGAGCGGGTCTGCCAATGAGGTGCTAAGACAATGAGTAAATGAAAAGAAAAGGGACCCAACAACAACCCCCCCTCCCCCACCCACACCGGCCCATTCCCTCCCTAACCCACCCACCCCTCGTCCACTAGGAAGTGAAAAGGAAAGTGAAACATGAGGGAGATCAATGCAGAGGTCAATGGTGAGGTCCACGGGCCCTTCTGGGAGCGACATTGGGAATAGGAGTGTCAGAGAGGCGGAGCAATCGAAAATACCAGGGGCAGGTCAGTTCCCTGAATTTCGGTGTCAATAATGTCAGGAATGGTCGCCATAACTCGGGGAATTCCGACCCTCTACCAGCTAGTGTCCATGTGAGTTTCTCCATGCCTAACCCCATCCAAAGTCTCTGGAGCCAGCCTGTATGTGAGGGGAGTTGGGTGGACCTCCAATGAACCAAAATGTTTTGTATGGCTGCCCCGAGGGCAATGGCAATCAGCCTGCTTCTCTGGGATTTAGGTGGAAATGTCACGGGATTAGGTGAACCAAGCAGGATGTAGGAGGAGAATCGTGGAGGCGGTGTGTCAAGGTGTGACTCCACTTCGTCTAATATCTGAGTCAAGTAAGGTCGCAGGCGACTGCAATCCCACAGAACATGCACCATGGTGCCCACCTCCCCACAACCTCTCCAGCATAGGTCACTCCTGCGTGAGTCGAACTGGTGCAGTCGCTCCGGTGTACAATACCAATACGTGAAGATTTTTGTTAATGTTTCCATGAGACCAGCATGGTAAGCTGAATGTCATGCTCTGTAATATATGCCCTCCCATTCCCGGTGTGTGAAAGACCTCCCTAAATCCTGCTCCCAACGTACTAGACCTGCATTATATGTATGTGTGGTGTGAGCAAGCAGCTGTTTATACAGATCTGAGATAATTTTCTTGTTGGAGGTACGGGTCACTAACCATTTTTGATAGGGGGTCAGTAAGCGCTGTACTTGCGGTCTGACCGAGGGGTGCAGAGCCCAATGGCGTAAGTGTAGATACTCCAAGCGGCCTTTTTCCGGAATGTCGTAATGCTCCCTGATCTGTGGAAATGGGATGATGCCATTTAAATCAAAGAGGTGCCCCAACGCCCTGCAGGGGGAGACGCACCATACTTGAAATGCACGTGCGTCCATGCCTGGATGAAAATCGGGGTTGTCACATAGTGGGGTCATCGGAGAAGGGAAGGAGGTCAACTGCGTCGAGACAGCAGCGTTGTCCAGGCCTCCATGATAGTACCAGTGATGTAGGAAGAATATAGATTAGGCAGGCGATGTGGTTTATGGAGGAAAGAAATTCCCTGTAAAGGTCTGCCCGCTATTGCTTGATCTTGGAAGCGCCAGTGCTTCTCTGACTCCAACCTTTGCCATTCCACCAGGTATTGTTTTTGAGCAGCATAAAAGTAGGTTTGAAGGTCCGGCACTCCCACTCCACCCTGTCCTGGTGGCAAAACCGCAATCTGATGACGGAACCAAGGTTTGCGACTGTTACAAATAAAGCCCGAGAGCTTCGCCTGGGTCTGTTGTATCCAACCCACCGGGGGTCGGAAAGGGAGAGTATGAAAAAGGTACAAGATCTGTGGGAGGATCGTCATTTTAGTGGCTGCGATCCTACCCAATAATGGTCATTGTTCAGTGTTTCCACCGTCTGAGCTCTGTGCGTATACATGTGTGGAGGAGAGAGTAGTTTGTGTCGGCAATGCACTGAAGAGACGGTGCTAGGTGAATGCCCAAATAATGTATGTATGTATTTTAATGCTTATTAAGCGCGGCTGTCACCCAGCGGGTATCCTGGCGCTGAGATCAGTTCCACCATCTGTTCTACCAATTATTCTGCTCTAGGGAAGAGAAAGGTTTTAAGGTCCTTTTTAAATAGAATCAAATTTTGACTGCTCCTCAGTGTTAGAGGTAGAGTGTTCCACATTGTGGCGGCCGTAAAACTGAAGGCGCGGCCGCCCATTCTCACTCTGTTTATTCTTGGGATTTTCACCAAGAACGCTGAGGCAGATCTCAGAGGTCTGGCAGCCTGATACCACGAAAAGAGATTTTGCAATGGTATTGGTCCTTGACCGTGCAGTGCTCCAAAAACCAGGCACAAAGCCTTATAGGAGATCCTCTGCTGGACCGGTAACCAATGTAAGATTGCCAGGGCTCCGGCAGAAGAAGCCGAGCGAGGCAGGGATAGGGCTAGTTTAGCCGCCATGTTTTGAACCCTCTGTAATTTATGGATCAAAACCTTTGGGGCTCCTAGAAGTAGTGCGTTGCAGTAGTCTAACCTACTGAGGATGGTACTACGCACTACTTCTACTCTGGCTTCCCGCGGGAGAAGCGGCAGTATCTTCCGTAGAGCACCGAGCAGGCCAATACATGTCCCAACAGTCCTGTTCACCGAGACGTCCAATTGCAGGTTCGACTCGAACATGACTCCCAGATTGCGGGCCGAGTCTGCTGCCTCCACCGAGCCTGGAATGGAGATAGGCCAGAAGACTTCCGGCAATGGGCGAGGGAGTCGGTCAGAAGAGCAGTGCAATATCTCCATCTTTGCGCCATTAAATTGGAGTGAATTGGCTTGCAACCACTCTGTTGTGGCCGACATACACTGATGGAAGGTGTCCCTCGACACTGCCTCTGAACCCTCAAAAGAAAAAATCAATTGGGTATCATCGGCATAGTTGATGACTTGAATACCGAAAGATCTTATAAGTTGTATCAGGGGGCGGAGGTACAGATTAAAAAGAATCGGACTTATCGCCGAACCCTGGGGGACACCCTGGTTCACCTGGCGTATGGCAGAGCGGAACGGTGGTAATGTTACTGCCTGTTGTCTGTTATCCAAATAAGATGATAACCAGGCTAGTGCTGAGCCCGTTATTCCCGCATTACCGAGACGGCCCTGGAGGACCTCATGGTTCACCGTGTCGAACGCGGCCGACATGTCAAGTCAAATAAGGGATTGTTGTGGCCGCCCAGTGCACTGGGAATTCCTTCTTTAAGGCTGCCAGGGTCTAAGCTGAAAGGGAAAGGTCCAGCGCATGAATTTTTCCACATTGATCTTAAACCCTGAGCCCCTCGCAAACGCGTCCAGTTCAACTAGGAGGGCACGAAGAGCTGTGACCAGCTCTGACAGGGAGAGAAGAATGTCGTCCGCATAGAGACTAATAGTATGGACATCACCGCCGAACTTAATCCCGGTGATAAGAGGGTGTTTCCGAATCCTGAGAGCTAGAGGATCCATATAGAGCGCAAAGAGGAGAGGCGACAGGGGGCATCCCTGCCGCGCATCCCTACTGATAGGGAAGAGGGAGGACGAGCAACCATTTACGCGAATCGTTGCCATGGGTAGCCGATAACAATTCAAGATCCGGGTCCTACATTTCTCCCCAAACCCGGCGGCCATCAGGACCATCTCTAGGTAGGGCCAGTGCACTCTGTCAAAAGCCTTTTCGGCGTCAATGGCTAAGAGCATAAATTCACCATGAGTGCGGGATGCCTTCTCTATCAAGTGGAGGACGCGTTTGGTATTGTCGATGGTTTGCCTCTGTGATATGAATCCAGCCTGGTCAGGCTCAACAAGAAGAGCCATGTATGGTGCCAGCCGTGTCGCCAGGATACTGGTGTACAATTTAAGGTCAATATTTAAAAGTGAGATAGGCCAGTATGCTCCACACATCCTTTCCCGGGTTTGGGATAACCATGATTGCCGCCTCCAGCATTTCCCCCGGGATGTTACCCGTGTGCTCAAATGTGTTGTAGAGGCCTGTTAATATAGGAGCTAGTTGAGAACAGAATGATTTATAGAAAGCGGCTGTGTAGCCATCGGGGCCAGGCGACTTACCCAGCTTGAGGGCTTGAGGCGGGAGATCGCCGAAACGACCTCTTCCGTTTGTATGGGTGTTAGAACCGGCTGTCTCTAGTTGGCAGAGGTATGCACTTCTGACAAATAGGGACACTCCTTTTCTAGTCAGGGCAAGGGGATCACACCCTTCGATAACCCCTGCTCACCCCCTTGGTAGCTTGGCAGAGCAGAACAGGCTTATCTCAGAGGCTGTGCGTTAAGCAATTATGACCACATACAGTAATACAGTGAATACACTACAAATGGACACGACACCGTAGTATTATAAAAATAAGTATTTTTATATAAGACTTAGCACAAGACCAAATAACGGCAAAACTGTACACAATCGGAATAAATATGTTCAGGAAGGAAAAAGGATAGTTCAAAGGTAGTTTCTTCTTTAGCACAAAAGTCTTTTAGTATCAAGCAAATCTTCTTCTTGGAAACACAGTTCTTAGCAACAGGGTAACTCACACGGGAGCTACACGACGTCGAGGCAAAGATAATCCACAGGTGTGGCGTCGACTGCGAGGAGTGCTACGTCGGGCCTGGAGTCACACGGACCCCCCAACAACACAGTACCTTAGGAAAATGAAGCACACGATGATCAACGGCGTCGAGCAATCCGGCGTCGCGTCATCGGTGTCGATCAGGCCTCAGCAGGCGTCGTCGATGATGCGGTTGCACAGAGTGAGCAGCGCTCACGGCGTCGAAGGGCACACGGTTGATGCGATCAGCAGCGGGGCAGACACGAGGTCCTCTGGAGTTAGAGCCGTACTCCTACTCACTGGCGTTGCTGCTGGCGTCGGTCGGGCCCAGCGTCCGGTCGTCGTGATTGCTGGTCCTTTCAGAGGTGCTGGATTCACACTTCCAGCAAAATAGCACTTTAGCAGATGAAGTCTTTTAGCCCTGTGACTTCAGCAGGAGACTGGCACTCTTCCAGTCCTTGGAGATTTTCTTAGCAAGCGTGAGAGTACACACACAGTTCCTCTCTCCTGGTTCCTTGGCAAAAATAAAGAAGCACTGCAGGATTCCCCCAACAACAGCACACTTGGCAGAAGGGGTAGGCAGTCCTTTAGATCAGCAGGCCTCTTGTCCTTGGTTACAGGGTTCCTTGTCAGAAGTGATCTGATTTCCTAGTTCAGGGGTCCTTCTCTTATACCCCTTTTCGTCTTTGATCCCTTTGTCTATGCCGGGGATTTCCCAACATCCCGGGTCTGTGGTGGGTGGAGCTAGGCAGTAGCACCTGGCCTATTCATTGAGCCGGGCTGAGTCCTCAGACGCCCCGCAGGGGTGGAGCCAGCATTGACACTGGCAGGAGCAGAGCTATCGCCCTCCTGGCAGGAGGTGGGGCTAGGATCGTCCATGGCAGGCACAGAGCCATCAGTCGCTTAGCAGGGGGTGGAGCCAGCATTGTATCAGGCAAGGCAGGCTATCAACAACTACTCTCCCCCTACTCTCAACGTAAATGTCCCACTCATCCCATACTGACTCATCCAGACCTGTGGAGCCACCCAGCTCCTGTCACACACACGCAAGACCAGCAGAAACCAGATATGGTTAGGCAAGAAAATAGACACTTTCTAAAAGTGCTATTTTCGAACCCAGAGTCCAAAAACCATCCACACCAACGGACGCGTAATTGAACCCCGAGTTCAGGGATACCAAACTCGACATTGCACCGTGCTCTCCGAGCCAGCTAGGATCATAGCATTAACAATCCCGGCGGCCCATTCTAAGCAATGGAGAGCAGGCTACCTCGCAATAGTGAAGCACGAAGATGGCGGTACTTCACTATCAGGACATGCCAACTTGGTCAGGCGTGTCCTACCTTACACTTACAATGCACCGGCCCGCGGGCCTACCATAGGGGTGACTAACATGAAGTTAAGGGAAGGTTGGAGGGGCTGGCAAGTAGGTATACTTGCGCAGCCTGCGCGACAGTACAAGACTGCACGTGGGTCTCGCAATGACCGACCCGTAGACATTCTTTTACGAAGCCGCTCCTGTGGGTGGCACAACACGTGCTGCAAGCCCACGAGCGGCATTTGTATTTACAAGCCCCGGCACTCCTGGTGCACTAGACTAGGGACTGACAGTAAACCAAATAAGCCAAACATGGATACAATAGACACATCAATTTAACATCGGGAGCACTTGCGCTATGGCACTGATCAGCAGTGACACGGCGCCCAAAGCATATACCAGCAAAACATCGTAAAACAGTAGAGGCAAACAGAAAAAATGGAGGAGAGACTCAAGCCAATGATGTCAGGTCTAACACGTGTCCCCTCCAGCTGAAAGGTGGGGAGAACTACCCTTAACCTAGGGAGTCCTCATCACTAAGGCGGAAAAATCTGGACAGACCATCAGCATTGGCGTGATCTGTACCAGGGCGGTGTTCCACCGTAAAGTCCATCCCCTGTAGAGAAATGGACCATCTCAACAGTTTCGGATTCTCACCCCTCATTTGCATCAACCATCTGAGGGGCCTGTGGTCGGTCTGAACCCGGAAGTGAGTCCCAAACAGGTAGGGCCTTAGCTTCTTCAGCGCCCAGACCACAGCAAATGCTTCTCTCTCTATCGCACTCCACCTCGTTTCCCTGGGAAGTAACCTCCTACTGATGAAGGCTACAGGCAAGTCTCGACCCTCTTCATTCACCTGAGCTAGAACAGCCCCCACGCCATGCTCTGAAGCGTCCGTCTGAACAATGAATTCTTTTGAAAAGTCGGGTGCCTGGAGTATAGGTGCTGTACACATTGCAGTTTTCAGGGTGTCAAAGGCCGTTTGACAGGCATCAGTCCAGATCACGTTTCGTGGCTGCTTCCTGGAAGTCAGCGACGTCAAGGGGTGCACAATGTTGCCGTAATCCTTGACAAACCTCCTGTAATAACCCGTGAGTCCTAAGAAGGCTCTCACCTGCGTTTGGGTTTTGGGCGGTGCCCAAGCCAGGATGGTATCAATCTTGGGTTGCAGGGGGGCAACCTTGCCGCTCCCTACTTGGTGCCCCAAGTACACCACAGAACCCTGCCCAATCTGGCACTTACTGGCTTTGATTGTGAGGCCTGCTCCGCGCAGGGCCAACAACACTTCCTGGAGGTGGCGCAAGTGTTCCTCCCAGCTGGCGCTGAACACTGCGATGTCGTCCAGGTAGGCGGCACTGAAATCCTCCAGTCCAGCCAAGACCTGGTTGACCAACCTCTGGAAGGTGGCAGGGGCATTCTTCATCCCAAAGGGCATCACCCGGAACTGGTATAGCCCATCTGGTGTGGAGAATGCTGACCTCTCTTTTGCCCCATCAGTCAAGGCGATCTGCCAGTACCCAGACGTTAAATCGAACGTACTAAGGTACCGGGCAGCCCCCAACCGATCTATGAGCTCATCAGCTCGGGGGATGGGGTGCGCGTCAGTCTTCGTGACTGAATTGAGCCCTCGGTAGTCCACGCAGAACCGGAGTTCCGGTGAAGCACCAGGCGCTGCAGCCTTCGGGACCAAGACCACTGGGCTGGCCCAAGGACTGCTAGAGGACTCAATCACCCCTAACGCGAACATTTTGGAGACCTCCTCCTTAATGTACGCTCTGACCTTGTCAGTCACCCTGTAAGCCTTGTGCTTCACAGGAGGGCTGTCTCCGGTGTCAACGTCATGGACACACCAATGCGTGACACCCGGAACCAAGGAAAACAGATCTGGGAATTGTCCCAACAGTTGGTGACAATCCTGTTTCTGTTCAAGGGTCAGTGTGTCAGAGAGGACCACACCATCCACTGACCCGTCTTGCTCTTTAGCACACAGGAGGTCAGGAAGAGGTTCACTCTCCTCCTCCATTCCATCATCTGTAGCTAGGAGCATGCCCACTTCGGACCTTTCTAAGTGGGGCTTCAAACGGTTGACATGCAGGACCCGCAAGGGGTTCCTGGGAGATTTCAAGTCCACCAAGTAGGTGACATCGCTCCTCTTCTCCACAACCTTAAACGGTCCAGTCCACCTGTCCTTGAGCGCACAAGGTTCCACAGGGGACATGACCCACACTTCCTGACCAGGCTGAAGCTCTACCAGAGTGGCATTCCGGTCGTACCACCGCTTCATCTCCTCCTGGCTGGCCTCCAGATTTGCCTGAGCAAGTTCTCTGAAGCGCCGAGTCTGGTTCCGAAAGGCCAGCATGTAGCTGTATACATCCTGGGGAGGTTTCCTGGGAGATTGCTCCCAGCCTTCCTTGACCAGACTCAAAGGTCCTCTTATCGGGTGACCGTATAAGAGCTCAAAGGGGCTGAACCCTAGAGACTTCTGCGGCACCTCACGGTAAGCAAACAACAGGCATGGCAAGAGGACGTCCCATTTCCGCCTCATTGGTTCTTCAAGACCCATAATCATGCCTTTCAGGGTCCGGTTGAATCTCTCAACCAGCCCATTTCCTTGAGGGTGGTAAGGAGTGGTGAACTTGTAGGTTACCCCACACTCCTTCCACAGAGACTTCATATAGTTCGAAATGAAGTTGGTGCCTCGGTTGGACACCACCTATCTGGGGAACCCCATCCGGGAGAAAACACCCATCAGTGCCCGTCCCACTACGGGGGCCGTCACTGTTCTGAGAGGGATGGCTTCCGGGTACCTTGTGGCATGGTCCACCAAGACCAGGATGAACCTGTTGCCCAGGGCTGTCTTGGGGTCCAGGGGCCCAACAATGTCAATACCCACCCGGTCAAAGGGGGTGCTGACCACTGGAAAAGGTTGGAGGGGAGCCTTCTGCTTCCTTCCGCTTTTCCCACTTGCCTGGCAAGTGCGACAAGTCTTGCAATGGATGTCTACATCCCTACGCATCTGAGGCCAATAAAAATGGGTGACAAGCCTGTCATAGGTCTTGTCCTGCCCCAGATGTCCAGCTAACGGTACGTCATGAGCCAAACCCAGTAGGAAGGCTCTGAAGCGCTGGGGTACCACCAGCACACGGGCTGACCCAGGCTCAGCAGCCTTAGGCTCGCTATACAGGAGGTCGTTCTCCCAGTACACAAAATGTGACCCTGACTGATCACCTGAGGATTGGGCTGAGGCCTGCTGCCTCATGCCCACAAGAGAAGGGCACATCTTCTGTTCCGCACAGAATTCCTCCCTGGAGGGACCACCATCCTGCTGCCAGTGGGTCAGCTCGGGCAGATCTCCCAGTTCGGCAATTTGTTCCCCGGTGGGCTCCAGGGCATCCCCCTCAGGGTCTACCTCCTCCTGGACCACGGGAACTACGGGGGCCGGTTTCCCGCGCCTCCTGCCTCTTCTCTTCACAGCTGGGTCCTGGGCCATACTTTCAGGCTCCGGGACCCCATCAACACCCTTACTCGCTGTCATCGAACGAGTGGTTGCACACACCCACTCTGGCACACCCAACATTTTCAAGTGCGCCGCTCTCTCCACCTTAGCCCAAGGGGAGTCTTCCAAATCATTGCCCAGGAGACAATCGACAGGCATGGCGGGCCTCACAGCAACCTGAAGAGTACCTGAAACTCCCCCCCATTCAAAGGAAACCTGAGCTACCTCACACTCTTTCTGGGAGTTGTCGGCAGCTATCACGGGGTAGAATGCGTGGGGAACCACCTGCTCTCTGGACACTAAGTGACACCTGACAGCTGTCACACTCGCTCCGGTGTTTCTGAGAGCTTCCACTCTATGGCCATTAATGGTCACCCACTGCCTATATTTACTAGTGTTACTAGGCAGAGGGGGTGGAGGGACCATTTGCATGTCTCCTAGCGAGACCAGGGACATCTCTGCGGGACCCCTCCCACCATGGACAACCATCTCCCCCCCCCCCCAAGGCTACGCTCGCCAACTGATGAGGGGGTGCACGCGGCGGTGCATTCGAATCCTTTTTGGGACACTGGGGGTCATAAAACCGGTGTCCCACCTGCCCACAACCGTAGCAGGTTAGGGGGCCCCTATGAACAGGTTTACCCGTCGGGCCCCTGGCTTCTTCTCAGGGGGAGGCTGGGAACCTTTCCCTTGGTTCCCTTGGGGATTACTTTGGGGCCCTTTCTGAGACTCCTTCTGTTTTCCCTTGTCCCCCCCACTCTTCTGCTGGGGACCCTGCCCACCTTTGGCTGAGTCTCCCACTGGACCCTTGTGGACCCTGGTACTGACCCAGCGGTCCGCCTCCTCAGCAAGTTTTCTAGGGTTAGATATCTTGCTATCAATCAGGTGCTGGCGCAGCTCTGGAAAACAGTTATTAGACAAGTGCTCCCAAGCAAACAAATCATAAAGAGCTTCATAACTTTCCACTTTGCTGCCCTTTACCCAACCATCCATGGCTCTGCAAAAATAAGACACATATTCAACCCACGTCGTACCAGGCAACCTCTTACATTCTCTAAAAGCTTGTCTGTACTTCTCGGGGGTTAAGCCATATCGCGACATTAAAGCATCTTTCATATGAGCATACGACATCCTATCTGCAACAGGCATGTCTAACAGGGTATCTCTTCCCTCATTCACAAAGCGACCCCACAACCCCGCTCCCCAATTCTTCTCAGGGACCTGGTGGGCCAACAATGCTAACTCATATGCTTTAAACCATTGACCAATATCTTCATTCTTATTGTAATCTTTGATCACATCTTTCGGGAAGTAAAACTTACTTTCTGCAGGCTCGGATGGAATGCTGCCACCAGAGGGATTCAACTCTAACTTTTTAGCTTGGATATCCAGTTCCCTCAACCTGGCTTCACGCTCCAAAGCTAACTTCTCTCGTTCAAACTCCAACTTTTTGATCTCTAAATCAGCTTCCCTTCTACCTCTTGCATTTTCTAACTCCAACTGCCCATTTATTTTTAGCCTTGCCATCTCCATGTTGTAAGCTCGCTCTTTCGCCCTTTCTTCTCTTTCTTCAGGGGAAAGACCTTTGGAGGAAACACTGCTTCCGGGAGAGGGCATAGGTCCATTCACTGGCACCTCCTCATCCCCTTCCTCTGTGGGTACCACCACCACATCAGAGGGATTTCTGGACTCCCACCAGGCCTGCAATGCTTTATAAAAATCATCTTTTCTCGAGAGGCCGGTGGTAGGAACTTTAAACTGGTCGCAAAAGTGTTTCAGCTCATCTTTCTTGTATTTCTTTAGCTTACTCCGCTCGAACTCCTCCACAACAACGATAGCAGGGGCAGTGACTCCGTTGTCACTCATGGTTAAAACTGGCAGTGTTCAAAAAATCAAGTTTCAGGAAAGCGGAGAACAAAATAGGATCCTTCCGAATCAGATTGTGACTGCGCTATGGTCTGCTTTCACTATGTAGCGCACACTAATCACTGTACATGGGTCATAAATGCAAAGTCCAAATCCTCACCGCTGACCCACCAATGTTAGAACCGGCTGTCTCTAGTTGGCAGAGGTATGCACTTCTGACAAATAGGGACACTCCTTTTCTAGTCAGGGCAAGGGGATCACACCCTTCGATAACCCCTGCTCACCCCCTTGGTAGCTTGGCAGAGCAGAACAGGCTTATCTCAGAGGCTGTGCGTTAAGCAATTATGACCACATACAGTAATACAGTGAATACACTACAAATGGACACGACACCGTAGTATTATAAAAATAAGTATTTTTATATAAGACTTAGCACAAGACCAAATAACGGCAAAACTGTACACAATCGGAATAAATACGTTCAGGAAGGAAAAAGGATAGTTCAAAGGTAGTTTCTTCTTTAGCACAAAAGTCTTTTAGTATCAAGCAAATCTTCTTCTTGGAAACACAGTTCTTAGCAACAGGGTAACTCACACGGGAGCTACACGACGTCGAGGCAAAGATAATCCACAGGTGTGGCGTCGACCGCGAGGAGCGCTACGTCGGGCCTGGAGTCACACGGACCCCCCAACAACACAGTACCTTAGGAAAATGAAGCACACGATGATCAACGGCGTCGAGCAATCCAGCGTCGCGTCTTCGGTGTCGATCAGGCCTCAGCAGGCGTCGTCGATGATGCGGTTGCACAGAGTGAGCAGCGCTCACGGCGTCGAAGGGCACACGGTTGATGCGATCAGCAGCGGGGCAGACACGAGGTCCTCTGGAGTTAGAGCCGTACTCCTACTCACTGGCGTTGCTGCTGGCGTCGGTCGGGCCCAGCGTCCGGTCGTCGTGATTGCTGGTCCTTTCAGAGGTGCTGGATTCACACTTCCAGCAAAATAGCACTTTAGCAGATGAAGTCTTTTAGCCCTGTGACTTCAGCAGGAGACTGGCACTCTTCCAGTCCTTGGAGATTTTCTTAGCAAGCGTGAGAGTACACACACAGTTCCTCTCTCCTGGTTCCTTGGCAAAAATAAAGAAGCACTGCAGGATTCCCCCAACAACAGCACACTTGGCAGAAGGGGTAGGCAGTCCTTTAGATCAGCAGGCCTCTTGTCCTTGGTTACAGGGTTCCTTGTCAGAAGTGATCTGATTTCCTAGTTCAGGGGTCCTTCTCTTATACCCCTTTTCGTCTTTGATCCCTTTGTCTATGCCGGGGATTTCCCAACATACCGGGTCTGTGGTGGGTGGAGCTAGGCAGTAGCACCTGGCCTATTCATTGAGCCGGGCTGAGTCCTCAGACGCCCCGCAGGAGGTGGAGCCAGCATTGACACTGGCAGGAGCAGAGCTATCGCCCTCCTGGCAGGAGGTGGGGCTAGGATCGTCCATGGCAGGCACAGAGCCATCAGTCGCTTAGCAGGGGGTGGAGCCAGCATTGTATCAGGCAAGGCAGGCTATCAACAACTACTCTCCCCCTACTCTCAACGTAAATGTCCCACTCATCCCATACTGACTCATCCAGACGTGTGGAGCCACCCAGCTCCTGTCACACACACGCAAGACCAGCAGAAACCAGATATGGTTAGGCAAGAAAATAGACACTTTCTAAAAGTGCTATTTTCGAACCCAGAGTCCAAAAACCATCCACACCAACGGACGCGTAATTGAACCCCGAGTTCAGGGATACCAAACTCGACATTGCACCGTGCTCTCCGAGCCAGCTAGGATCATAGCATTAACAATCCCGGCGGCCCATTCTAAGCAATGGAGAGCAGGCTACCTCGCAATAGTGAAGCACGAAGATGGCGGTACTTCACTATCAGGACATGCCAACTTGGTCAGGCGTGTCCTACCTTACACTTACAATGCACCCGGCCCGCGGGCCTACCATAGGGGTGACTAACATGAAGTTAAGGGAAGGTTGGAGGGGCTGGCAAGTAGGTATACTTGCGCAGCCTGCGCGACAGTACAAGACTGCACGTGGGTCTCGCAATGACCGACCCGTAGACATTCTTTTACAAAGCCGCTCCTGTGGGTGGCACAACACGTGCTGCAAGCCCACGAGCGGCATTTGTATTTACAAGCCCCGGCACTCCTGGTGCACTAGACTAGGGACTGACAGTAAACCAAATAAGCCAAACATGGATACAATAGACACATCAATTTAACATCGGGAGCACTTGCGCTATGGCACTGATCAGCAGTGACACGGCGCCCAAAGCATATACCAGCAAAACATCGTAAAACAGTAGAGGCAAACAGAAAAAATGGAGGAGAGACTCAAGCCAATGATGTCAGGTCTAACAATGGGCCTGTCCAGGAAGGTGGCCTGTGATTCAGTAAGAGCTGGTATCCCGGCCGCAGCGAGATAATCGGCACTATGGTGGGCGTCTAAACTGTCCCCCGAGTACAGTTCTGCATAAAAATCCCTAAACTTTCTTGCGATGGCAGCATCGTCTACGACAGTTTCGCCTCCAGTCGCGCGGATGCCCTGCACTCTCTGGCATTGTCTTTTCTCCCTCAGTTTGTTGGCCAGAATGCGGCGACATTTATCTCCTCCAGTGTAATAAGAATTGCGGAGCCTGAGGGCTGCAAACTCAGCCCTGTCTTGATCCAGCACTGCAAGTTGTTTCCGCTCTAGGCATAACTGTCACTACGCAAGGTGAGCACTGGTTTATTGATGCAGCTGCTCAAGCTCTCGCACATTCTGTGTGAGTTCTGCCCTTTTCTGGCTCAGCTCACGATTCTGGGCAGAGGAAACTGCCATGAATTCGCCCTGTAAGACGGCTTTTAATGCCGTCCACTGGATCGCTAAAGAGGTATCCGGGTTGGCGTTGTGAGATAAGAAGTGAGATATCGCTTTCTGAATCTGTTCAACCACCGAGTGCTGGTGTAAAAGAGTGTCACGCAGACGCCATTATCTCGAAGGGCGGGAGGAACGCGGGAGACAGAAGGTAGCCAAGACCGGGGAGTGATGACAATAACACTGTCAGGATTTCAGCGTCAGTGGCAGCGGCTTGAAGGGATGTGGAGCAGAGAAAATAGTCGAGTCGTGCCTATGTCTTGTGAGCCCCAGAAAAGAAGGTGTAGCTGCGTGTGTGTGGGTGAAAGTGGCGCCACATGTCAAAGAGCCCCGTGTCTCTCATGTGTATCTGGTCTTCCCCGGGGAGAATCCCAACCTGTGTCCTCCGTTGACAGGAGCGATCCAACTCATTACCTAGTACTAGATTAAGGTCCCCCCCCAAGCAGTAGGTGGCGGTCCGATGCAGCCATCGCCTCGCAGAGGGCAGTGCGTAAGAACTTGACTTGCCCCTCGTTGGGAGCATAGATGGAACCAATAACTAGAGTCATGCCCCCCAGGGAGAATTGATAGGCCAGGAGACGGTCTTTTATCTCCGCCTCCTTCTGAATCACACTACCGGGGAAGGAACGAGAAACCAAAATGGCCACTCCCAGCTGTGTGGGGAAGTGTTTGGATTGCAGCCTATGGTGATCTTTGGTGAGGAGGTGTGACTCCTGGAGGAGGCAGATGTCTGCCTTGGAATGTTCCAGGTAATTGAGCACTGCTCTTCGTTTTATCGGGATGTTCAGACCCTTCACATTGAGGGTCAGGACCTTAAGCGTGTCACCTGTCATTAGGGGAGTAGGAAGCTGCCCAGGGGCTATACCCACCATCCCACACTATGGGCAAAAAAAGGAAAGGACATGTCGCATTAGGCCCAAAACTGGGACACCGTGGAGGAGGGCCAAGGGAAAGTGGACGAGGCACCCCTACCCTGAAAAGAAAACCCCAAAACCATGTCTGGAAGGAAAACAAAAAACAAAAAAACAATTCCAATCTGGAAAACACAGTTCACAGTACAGTGTTCATCTTTCCCGGGAATCCGGGAAGTCGTCATGGTGGAACTCGGAATGCAGTCAAGAATGGCGGTCCGGAACCATCCGCCATCCACCACGGATCAACCAACCTCCGACCAAGAACAAAAGGAAGACCTCGTAATACATCTTCATTCCATGTCCGAAGTAGGCCCTGCAAGGGCGTCAGCGGCGACGGTAAGAGCCTCCTGCTGTCCCTGCTCTATTACTCGCTGGTTCGGTTTCTGGAACCTGCGTCGTCTCCGGGGTCTCTGCCATCCAGATGGTGAAGTCCCAGGTTACGATTTTCGTTCCCCCTGTCCTTCTTCTTCCTGGGGCACCGCTAGACCCAGCAGCTGACAAGCCTCAGTAAGCGAGCGCATCTGGTGTAGCCTGTCCTTGAAGCGAAAGATACGCCGAAATGGGTGCCCCCAGGAATATATGATGTTCTGTTGTCGGAGGTGCTCCGTGACCGGGCGGAACTGCCTTCCATGTTGCAGCGTTATTAGATCAAGGTACTGGTATAGCACTGGAGAGCAGCCTTGATAGGAGGTAGGGTGCATGGTACGTGCCTTAGCCAATATTGCTTCCTTTGATTTAAAGTCTTGTACACAGACCAGGATGTCCGCAGGCGGAGCGTTGGGTGCACGAGGCGGGCCGACTATGTGCTCTGTCCAGGATGATGGGGACGTCCACCGGGGCGCCCAGGACGTGTCTGAACAGGCCCTTTGTGAAGGCAAAGAGATCCCTGGTCTCATGCGACGCTTTCACCCCTCGGATCCTGATTGTATGCCTACTGGTTGCGTAGTCGCCATCGGCGCCGAGGGGTTCAGGGTCATGGGGGTGGCTGAGGTCTGTTCAAAAAGTTCTTTTAGCAACTTCTGCTTCCGCGTCCTGGCCGTGGACATAGTCCTCAGGGCGCCAGCACTGTTTCAGGAATAGGGTGTTGACTACCCAAACCTCTCCGCTTCGAAGCGTGCAGCCAGCCGCAGATCTGGACAAGGCCCAATGGAGTCCGCTCTCACCACAATCCACTATGTGGGCCCGCTATCTCTACTGGACACTTCCCTCGGTGAAGGCGATGGCCAAAGAGCGATCGGGCCAGGCACCCTCCACTCACTTCTCAGCCCCTTTCGATGACGTTAGACCAGGGGTCCCCAGGGAGGTCAATCTTTGCCGGGCTCTCCAGAAAACTCCCTGTGAACCGCTGAGTCTGAGTTTTGTTCCTTGGCTTGCGGCACCATAAATGTCAAATTGCGACCTAGAACATACATTTCAGATTGTCTGACTGCAGCAGCTGCTATTGCGCACAAACAATTTGGCAAAGCCTTTGCTACTGGATTCAGTGTGGTGGAAAAATAGGCACAAGCTCTATTCCACTCCCCTCATGGGACTGTGTCAAAACAGACAAAGCCTAGCCATCTTTTTCATGCACAAACCAGCAGAATTCCTTGGCATAATCAGAGTCACCCAAATTAGGCGTATTGCATAAAGCATTCTTTAGCTGTTGAAAAGCATGCTCACACTCATCTTCTAAGAGTGGGTTACCAATAACCTTTGATGTTAGAGTAATCAAAAGTTTTGCAAATAAAGACAAATTGGGAGCGTGGTCAAGATGGCGGTGAGGTAGGGAGCAACTTGCGGAGCTCCCGCCCGTCGTCCACCACACATAGCGGCAATCAGCTTCTTGTGAGCCGCCGATCGTCCGGAACTGGTGCGGAATGTGCCTTCGAGCCCCCCTGGTCCCGATAGCTCCGGGGGCTCTGCTGCTCGACTCCTGTGGGCACCGGAGGCGACGGACCACTGAGACCCGAAGCAGGCCCCACAGACAGGGGCAGATCGTGAAATGGTCTGCAGAGGCAATCAGCCTGTGTGCGGGCCTAATTCCAACACGAGCACCGGGGCGCTGGGGGCCGGCAGAGGCGCCGGAACCAGTGAAAGCAGTTGTCACTATGGCTCATAACCCTCCTCATATCAGCGAGAAGGGACTAAGACCTTAGATGATGTTTGGCGGAATCCCTTAAAAGCCACAATAGTTGCCTCTTTGGTCAAGAATTATTATTTGTGCAATTCACAACGTAGGTAAAGGCACTGTTGCACCACCAGGACATTTTGACTCACCAGTTTGAGAGCCTCCTGATGGACTTCATTGAGATGGAACGAGTAGGCAAACTAAAGTATTGTTTGAATGTGGTCTGTGCCTTTAGCAGATAGGTAGAGCCCTGTCCCATGAAGTATAACACAGCCTTGAGTACCCCAAAAGTGCTTCCCAAAGAGTACTTTCCGATGTTTGATTTGCCAAGGGTTCTCTTGAGTGACAAAGGGCCACACTTAATTGGGAAAGTAATGGTACTGGTCTGTAATGAGTACAAATAAAGCAAAAATGTCATGCTGCTAACCATCCACAGGCTGCGGAGAGATTTTAGGATATCTTGAAAAACAAACTGCCAAAAACATGTGAAACAAGTGAATTTAAATGGCCTGACGCCTTACAAATATTTCTATTTGCACCATTGCACTCAAAAAGGGACTTAATTCCCTATGAAGTAGTCATGGGGAGGCCACAAATGTGTGGGGTGTACCTGGACCAAAGAAATGTTCGGAATTTGAATATCCCTTGCTGAGATTCCTGATTTTGAATATGAACAAATTCCACAGCAAGTACCTTTTAGTGACCGTGAACTGGTCGAAGAAGGAGAAGTAGCACATCGATTGCTCAATCTCACTCCTGTTGAGCCTGAATTGATACCAATACCTCCGTTAGAGCATCCAGATTGTGATTCGCCTAGGTATAATTTGAGATCTAGGACTGTCAAGAACTATAGACTTTGATTGAAGAAACGATCTCGGGAGAGATAGCAACCCATGCTGGTGGTCAAGACTGCCAACTGAGGTCACGCTGCCTTCCTTAATCACAGAACAACAAGGTTATCTTGATCATCTGATTACACAGGGAGAGGTTAATGCAGCTATTGTGAGCTGTAAAAAGGGGAAGGTGGCAGGTCCTGACGGTCTCCCCTCGGAAATTTACAGGGTGTTGGGTAAGGAAATTGTCCCTATTTTGACCGCTCATTTTAATCGGATACTCCAGGAGGGGGTAGCCCCTCCAGCTTCGTGGAAGAATGCATCTATAACTCTGATTTTAAAATCTGGCAAAGCTGCATCTAGTTGTGGGTCCTATAGGCCAATATCTATTCTCAATACCGATTATAAAATCTTTGCTTCTGTTATGGCCACAAGACTGGGGCTGGTAGCTGGTGATATCTTGCATCAGGATCGGAGGGGCTTTGTTAGGGGTCGGCAGCTTTCGGATTTGACATACGACTTGATCGGTGCTATCGATATTGCATCTGCTCAATCTCTAACTCTGGCAGTTCTGACTCTTGATGCCACCAAGGCCTTCGACAGGGTAAATTGGTTATACCTCACGGGGATCTTGGGTAAAATCAATATCGGGGAAAAAAATACCCCGAGCTGTTGGGTTGATTTATCATAATCCTTCTGCATGCCTTTTGGTGAATGGAACTCTTTCTGACCCTTTTAAGATCACAAGGGGTACTCGTCAGGGCTGCCCTCTCTCCCCTCTCCTGTTTGATTTGTATATCGAGCCCTTCGCCCAAAGGCTGAGGAATGATCTTAACATCAAGCCCTTCAGGTATGGGGAGTGGGAGAGGAAGGTAGCCCTGTACGCAGATGACATTCTGATTTTCTCCTTCAATCTGCATACAGATTTTCCTTTGGTTGTCAAATTAGCCCAGGGCTTCGGAGCGGTCTCCGGGTATGAAATGAATGCATCCAAAACAGATATCATGGCTTGGAACATGGGTGAGATCCAGCAAGGGCTGCAGCTTAGCTCTAAAATGAGGTATCTTGGAATCAGCATTCTTCAGCATTCTTCACGGTTGATGCGATCAGCAGCGGGGCAGACACGAGGTCCTCTGGAGTTAGAGCCGTACTCCTACTCACTGGCGTTGCTGCTGGCGTCGGTCGGGCCCAGCGTCCGGTCGTCGTGATTGCTGGTCCTTTCAGAGGTGCTGGATTCACACTTCCAGCAAAATAGCACTTTAGCAGATGAAGTCTTTTAGCCCTGTGACTTCAGCAGGAGACTGGCACTCTTCCAGTCCTTGGAGATTTTCTTAGCAAGCGTGAGAGTACACACACAGTTCCTCTCTCCTGGTTCCTTGGCAAAAATAAAGAAGCACTGCAGGATTCCTCCAACAACAGCACACTTGGCAGAAGGGGTAGGCAGTCCTTTAGATCAGCAGGCCTCTTGTCCTTGGTTACAGGGTTCCTTGTCAGAAGTGATCTGATTTCCTAGTTCAGGGGTCCTTCTCTTATACCCCTTTTCGTCTTTGATCCCTTTGTCTATGCCGGGGATTTCCCAACATCCCGGGTCTGTGGTGGGTGGAGCTAGGCAGTAGCACCTGGCCTATTCATTGAGCCGGGCTGAGTCCTCAGACGCCCCGCAGGGGTGGAGCCAGCATTGACACTGGCAGGAGCAGAGCTATCCCCCTCCTGGCAGGAGGTGGGGCTAGGATCGTCCATGGCAGGCACAGAGCCATCAGTCGCTTAGCAGGGGGTGGAGCCAGCATTGTATCAGGCAAGGCAGGCTATCAACAACTACTCTCCCCCTACTCTCAACGTAAATGTCCCACTCATCCCATACTGACTCATCCAGACCTGTGGAGCCACCCAGCTCCTGTCACACACACGCAAGACCAGCAGAAACCAGATATGGTTAGGCAAGAAAATAGACACTTTCTAAAAGTGCTATTTTCGAACCCAGAGTCCAAAAACCATCCACACCAACGGACGCGTAATTGAACCCCGACTTCAGGGATACCAAACTCGACATTGCACCGTGCTCTCCGAGCCAGCTAGGATCATAGCATTAACAATCCCGGCGGCCCATTCTAAGCAATGGAGAGCAGGCTACCTCGCAATAGTGAAGCACGAAGATGGCGGTACTTCACTATCAGGACATGCCAACTTGGTCAGGCGTGTCCTACCTTACACTTACAATGCACCCGGCCCGCGGGCCTACCATAGGGGTGACTAACATGAAGTTAAGGGAAGGTTGGAGGGGCTAGCAAGTAGGTATACTTGCGCAGCCTGCGCGACAGTACAAGACTGCACGTGGGTCTCGCAATGACCGACCCATAGACATTCTTTTACGAAGCCGCTCCTGTGGGTGGCACAACACGTGCTGCAAGCCCACGAGCGGCATTTGTATTTACAAGCCCCGGCACTCCTGGTGCACTAGACTAGGGACTGACAGTAAACCAAATAAGCCAAACATGGATACAATAGACACATCAATTTAACATCGGGAGCACTTGCGCTATGGCACTGATCAGCAGTGACACGGCGCCCAAAGCATATACCAGCAAAACATCGTAAAACAGTAGAGGCAAACAGAAAAAATGGAGGAGAGACTCAAGCCAATGATGTCAGGTCTAACACGTGTCCCCTCCAGCTGAAAGGTGGGGAGAACTACCCTTAACCTAGGGAGTCCTCATCACTAAGGCGGAAAAATCTGGACAGACCATCAGCATTGGCGTGATCTGTACCAGGGCGGTGTTCCACCGTAAAGTCCATCCCCTGTAGAGAAATGGACCATCTCAACAGTTTCGGATTCTCACCCCTCATTTGCATCAACCATCTGAGGGGCCTGTGGTCTGTCTGAACCCGGAAGTGAGTCCCAAACAGGTAGGGCCTTAGCTTCTTCAGCGCCCAGACCACAGCAAATGCTTCTCTCTCTATCGCACTCCACCTCGTTTCCCTGGGAAGTAACCTCCTACTGATGAAGGCTACAGGCAAGTCTCGACCCTCTTCATTCACCTGAGCTAGAACAGCCCCCACGCCATGCTCTGAAGCGTCCGTCTGAACAATGAATTCTTTCGAAAAGTCGGGTGCCTGGAGTATAGGTGCTGTACACATTGCAGTTTTCAGGGTGTCAAAGGCCGTTTGACAGGCATCAGTCCAGATCACGTTTCGTGGCTGCTTCCTGGAAGTCAGCGACGTCAAGGGGTGCACAATGTTGCCGTAATCCTTGACAAACCTCCTGTAATAGCCCGTGAGTCCTAAGAAGGCTCTCACCTGCGTTTGGGTTTTGGGCGGTGCCCAAGCCAGGATGGTATCAATCTTGGGTTGCAGGGGGGCAACCTTGCCGCTCCCTACTTGGTGCCCCAAGTACACCACAGAACCCTGCCCAATCTGGCACTTACTGGCTTTGATTGTGAGGCCTGCTCCGCGCAGGGCCAACAACACTTCCTGGAGGTGGCGCAAGTGTTCCTCCCAGCTGGCGCTGAACACTGCGATGTCGTCCAGGTAGGCGGCACTAAAATCCTCCAGTCCAGCCAAGACCTGGTTGACCAACCTCTGGAAGGTGGCAGGGGCATTCTTCATCCCAAAGGGCATCACCCGGAACTGGTATAGCCCATCTGGTGTGGAGAATGCTGACCTCTCTTTTGCCCCATCAGTCAAGGCGATCTGCCAGTACCCAGACGTTAAATCGAACGTACTAAGGTACCGGGCAGCCCCCAACCGATCTATGAGCTCATCAGCTCGGGGGATGGGGTGCGCGTCAGTCTTCGTGACTGAATTGAGCCCTCGGTAGTCCACGCAGAACCGGAGTTCCGGTGAAGCACCAGGCGCTGCAGCCTTCGGGACCAAGACCACTGGGCTGGCCCAAGGACTGCTAGAGGACTCAATCACCCCTAACGCGAACATTTTGGAGACCTCCTCCTTAATGTACACTCTGACCTTGTCAGTCACCCTGTAAGCCTTGTGCTTCACAGGAGGGCTGTCTCCGGTGTCAACGTCATGGACACACCAATGCGTGACACCCGGAACCAAGGAAAACAGATCCGGGAATTGTCCCAACAGTTGGTGACAATCCTGTTTCTGTTCAAGGGTCAGTGTGTCAGAGAGGACCACACCATCCACTGACCCGTCTTGCTCTTTAGCACACAGGAGGTCAGGAAGAGGTTCACTCTCCTCCTCCATTCCATCATCTGTAGCTAGGAGCATGCCCACTTCGGACCTTTCTAAGTGGGGCTTCAAACGGTTGACATGCAGGACCCGCAAGGGGTTCCTAGGAGATTTCAAGTCCACCAAGTAGGTGACATCGCTCCTCTTCTCCACAACCTTAAACGGTCCAGTCCACCTGTCCTTGAGCGCACAAGGTTCCACAGGGGACATGACCCACACTTCCTGACCAGGCTGAAGCTCTACCAGAGTGGCATTCCGGTCGTACCACCGCTTCATCTCCTCCTGGCTGGCCTCCAGATTTGCCTGAGCAAGTTCTCTGAAGCGCCGAGTCTGGTTCCGAAAGGCCAGCATGTAGCTGTATACATCCTGGGGAGGTTTCCTGGGAGATTGCTCCCAGCCTTCCTTGACCAGACTCAAAGGTCCTCTTATCGGGTGACCGTATAAGAGCTCAAAGGGGCTGAACCCTAGAGACTTCTGCGGCACCTCACGGTAAGCAAACAACAGGCATGGCAAGAGGACGTCCCATTTCCGCCTCATTGGTTCTTCAAGACCCATAATCATGCCTTTCAGGGTCCGGTTGAATCTCTCAACCAGCCCATTTCCTTGAGGGTGGTAAGGAGTGGTGAACTTGTAGGTTACCCCACACTCCTTCCACAGAGACTTCATATAGTTCGAAATGAAGTTGGTGCCTCGGTTGGACACCACCTATCTGGGGAACCCCATCCGGGAGAAAACACCCATCAGTGCCCGTCCCACTACGGGGGCCGTCACTGTTCTGAGAGGGATGGCTTCCGGGTACCTTGTGGCATGGTCCACCAAGACCAGGATGAACCTGTTGCCCAGGGCTGTCTTGGGGTCCAGGGGCCCAACAATGTCAATACCCACCCGGTCAAAGGGGGTGCTGACCACTGGAAAAGGTTGGAGGGGAGCCTTCTGCTTCCTTCCGCTTTTCCCACTTGCCTGGCAAGTGCGACAAGTCTTGCAATGGATGTCTACATCCCTACGCATCTGAGGCCAATAAAAATGGGTGACAAGCCTGTCATAGGTCTTGTCCTGCCCCAGATGTCCAGCTAACGGTACGTCATGAGCCAAACCCAGTAGGAAGGCTCTGAAGCGCTGGGGTACCACCAGCACACGGGCTGACCCAGGCTCAGCAGCCTTAGGCTCGCTATACAGGAGGTCGTTCTCCCAGTACACAAAATGTGACCCTGACTGATCACCTGAGGATTGGGCTGAGGCCTGCTGCCTCATGCCCACAAGAGAAGGGCACATCTTCTGTTCCGCACAGAATTCCTCCCTGGAGGGACCACCATCCTGCTGCCAGTGGGTCAGCTCGGGCAGATCTCCCAGTTCGGCAATTTGTTCCCCGGTGGGCTCCAGGGCATCCCCCTCAGGGTCTACCTCCTCCTGGACCACGGGAACTACGGGGGCCGGTTTCCCGCGCCTCCTGCCTCTTCTCTTCACAGCTGGGTCCTGGGCCATACTTTCAGGCTCCGGGACCCCATCAACACCCTTACTCGCTGTCATCGAACGAGTGGTTGCACACACCCACTCTGGCACACCCAACATTTTCAAGTGCGCCGCTCTCTCCACCTTAGCCCAAGGGGAGTCTTCCAAATCATTGCCCAGGAGACAATCGACAGGCATGGCGGGCCTCACAGCAACCTGAAGAGTACCTGAAACTCCCCCCCATTCAAAGGAAACCTGAGCTACCTCACACTCTTTCTGGGAGTTGTCGGCAGCTATCACGGGGTAGAATGCGTGGGGAACCACCTGCTCTCTGGACACTAAGTGACACCTGACAGCTGTCACACTCGCTCCGGTGTCTCTGAGAGCTTCCACTCAATGGCCATTAATGGTCACCCACTGCCTATATTTACTAGTGTTACTAGGCAGAGGGGGTGGAGGGACCATTTGCATGTCTCCTAGCGAGACCAGGGACATCTCTGCGGGACCCCTCCCACCATGGACAACCATCTCCCCCCCCCCCCCCCCCCCCCCCCAAGGCTACGCTCGCCAACTGACGAGGGGGTGCACGCGGCGGTGCATTCGAATCCTTTTTGGGACACTGGGGGTCATAAAACCGGTGTCCCACCTGCCCACAACCGTAGCAGGTTAGGGGGCCCCTATGAACAGGTTTACCCGTCGGGCCCCTGGCTTCTTCTCAGGGGGAGGCTGGGAACCTTTCCCTTGGTTCCCTTGGGGATTACTTTGGGGCCCTTTCTGAGACTCCTTCTGTTTTCCCTTGTCCCCCCCACTCTTCTGCTGGGGACCCTGCCCACCTTTGGCTGAGTCTCCCACTGGACCCTTGTGGACCCTGGTACTGACCCAGCGGTCCGCCTCCTCAGCAAGTTTTCTAGGGTTAGATATCTTGCTATCAATCAGGTGCTGGCGCAGCTCTGGAAAACAGTTATTAGACAAGTGCTCCCAAGCAAACAAATCATAAAGAGCTTCATAACTTTCCACTTTGCTGCCCTTTACCCAACCATCCATGGCTCTGCAAAAATAAGACACATATTCAACCCACGTCGTACCAGGCAACTTCTTACATTCTCTAAAAGCTTGTCTGTACTTCTCGGGGGTTAAGCCATATCGCGACATTAAAGCATCTTTCATATGAGCATACAACATCCTATCTGCAACAGGCATGTCTAACAGGGTATCTCTTCCCTCATTCACAAAGCGACCCCACAACCCCGCTCCCCAATTCTTCTCAGGGACCTGGTGGGCCAACAATGCTAACTCATATGCTTTAAACCATTGACCAATATCTTCATTCTTATTGTAATCTTTGATCACATCTTTCGGGAAGTAAAACTTACTTTCTGCAGGCTCGGATGGAATACTGCCACCAGAGGGATTCAACTCTAACTTTTTAGCTTGGATATCCAGTTCCCTCAACCTGGCTTCACGCTCCAAAGCTAACTTCTCTCGTTCAAACTCCAACTTTTTGATCTCTAAATCAGCTTCCCTTCTACCTCTTGCATTTTCTAACTCCAACTGCCCATTTATTTTTAGCCTTGCCATCTCCATGTTGTAAGCTCGCTCTTTCGCCCTTTCTTCTCTTTCTTCAGGGGAAAGACCTTTGGAGGAAACACTGCTTCCGGGAGAGGGCATAGGTCCATTCACTGGCACCTCCTCATCCCCTTCCTCTGTGGGTACCACCACCACATCAGAGGGATTTCTGGACTCCCACCAGGCCTGCAATGCTTTATAAAAATCATCTTTTCTCGAGAGGCCGGTGGTAGGAACTTTAAACTGGTTGCAAAAGTGTTTCAGCTCATCTTTCTTGTATTTCTTTAGCTTACTCCGCTCGAACTCCTCCACAACAACGATAGCAGGGGCAGTGACTCCGTTGTCACTCATGGTTAAAACTGGCAGTGTTCAAAAAATCAAGTTTCAGGAAAGCGGAGAACAAAATAGGATCCTTCCGAATCAGATTGTGACTGCGCTATGGTCTGCTTTCACTATGTAGCGCACACTAATCACTGTACATGGGTCATAAATGCAAAGTCCAAATCCTCACCGCTGACCCACCAATGTTAGAACCGGCTGTCTCTAGTTGGCAGAGGTATGCACTTCTGACAAATAGGGACACTCCTTTTCTAGTCAGGGCAAGGGGATCACACCCTTCGATAACCCCTGCTCACCCCCTTGGTAGCTTGGCAGAGCAGAACAGGCTTATCTCAGAGGCTGTGCGTTAAGCAATTATGACCACATACAGTAATACAGTGAATACACTACAAATGGACACGACACCGTAGTATTATAAAAATAAGTATTTTTATATAAGACTTAGCACAAGACCAAATAACGGCAAAACTGTACACAATCGGAATAAATACGTTCAGGAAGGAAAAAGGATAGTTCAAAGGTAGTTTCTTCTTTAGCACAAAAGTCTTTTAGTATCAAGCAAATCTTCTTCTTGGAAACACAGTTCTTAGCAACAGGGTAACTCACACGGGAGCTACACGACGTCGAGGCAAAGATAATCCACAGGTGTGGCGTCGACCGCGAGGAGCGCTACGTCGGGCCTGGAGTCACACGGACCCCCCAACAACACAGTACCTTAGGAAAATGAAGCACACGATGATAAACGGCGTCGAGCAATCCGGCGTCGCGTCTTCGGTGTCGATCAGGCCTCAGCAGGCGTCGTCGATGATGCGGTTGCACAGAGTGAGCAGCGCTCACGGCGTCGAAGGGCACACGGTTGATGCGATCAGCAGCGGGGCAGACACGAGGTCCTCTGGAGTTAGAGCCGTACTCCTACTCACTGGCGTTGCTGCTGGCGTCGGTCGGGCCCAGCGTCCGGTCGTCGTGATTGCTGGTCCTTTCAGAGGTGCTGGATTCACACTTCCAGCAAAATAGCACTTTAGCAGATGAAGTCTTTTAGCCCTGTGACTTCAGCAGGAGACTGGCACTCTTCCAGTCCTTGGAGATTTTCTTAGCAAGCGTGAGAGTACACACACAGTTCCTCTCTCCTGGTTCCTTGGCAAAAATAAAGAAGCACTGCAGGATTCCCCCAACAACAGCACACCTGGCAGAAGGGGTAGGCAGTCCTTTAGATCAGCAGGCCTCTTGTCCTTGGTTACAGGGTTCCTTGTCAGAAGTGATCTGATTTCCTAGTTCAGGGGTCCTTCTCTTATACCCCTTTTCGTCTTTGATCCCTTTGTCTATGCCGGGGATTTCCCAACATCCCGGGTCTGTGGTGGGTGGAGCTAGGCAGTAGCACCTGGCCTATTCATTGAGCCGGGCTGAGTCCTCAGACGCCCCGCAGGGGTGGAGCCAGCATTGACACTGGCAGGAGCAGAGCTATCCCCCTCCTGGCAGGAGGTGGGGCTAGGATCGTCCATGGCAGGCACAGAGCCATCAGTCGCTTAGCAGGGGGTGGAGCCAGCATTGTATCAGGCAAGGCAGGCTATCAACAACTACTCTCCCCCTACTCTCAACGTAAATGTCCCACTCATCCCATACTGACTCATCCAGACCTGTGGAGCCACCCAGCTCCTGTCACACACACGCAAGACCAGCAGAAACCAGATATGGTTAGGCAAGAAAATAGACACTTTCTAAAAGTGCTATTTTCGAACCCAGAGTCCAAAAACCATCCACACCAACGGACGCGTAATTGAACCCCGACTTCAGGGATACCAAACTCGACATTGCACCGTGCTCTCCGAGCCAGCTAGGATCATAGCATTAACAATCCCGGCGGCCCATTCTAAGCAATGGAGAGCAGGCTACCTCGCAATAGTGAAGCACGAAGATGGCGGTACTTCACTATCAGGACATGCCAACTTGGTCAGGCGTGTCCTACCTTACACTTACAATGCACCCGGCCCGCGGGCCTACCATAGGGGTGACTAACATGAAGTTAAGGGAAGGTTGGAGGGGCTGGCAAGTAGGTATACTTGCGCAGCCTGCGCGACAGTACAAGACTGCACATGGGTCTCGCAATGACCGACCCGTAGACATTCTTTTACAAAGCAGCTCCTGTGGGTGGCACAACACGTGCTGCAAGCCCACGAGCGGCATTTGTATTTACAAGCCCCGGCACTCCTGGTGCACTAGACTAGGGACTGACAGTTAACCAAATAAGCCAAACATGGATACAATAGACACATCAATTTAACATCGGGAGCACTTGCGCTATGGCACTGATCAGCAGTGACACGGCGCCCAAAGCATATACCAGCAAAACATCGTAAAACAGTAGAGGCAAACAGAAAAAATGGAGGAGAGACTCAAGCCAATGATGTCAGGTCTAACAATGGGCCTGTCCAGGAAGGTGGCCTGTGATTCAGTAAGAGCTGGTATCCCGGCCGCAGCGAGATAATCGGCACTATGGTGGGCGTCTAAACTGTCCCCCGAGTACAGTTCTGCATAAAAATCCCTAAACTTTCTTGCGATGGCAGCATCGTCTACGACAGTTTCGCCTCCAGTCGCGCGGATGCCCTGCACTCTCTGGCATTGTCTTTTCTCCCTCAGTTTGTTGGCCAGAATGCGGCGACATTTATCTCCTCCAGTGTAATAAGAATTGCGGAGCCTGAGGGCTGCAAACTCAGCCCTGTCTTGATCCAGCACTGCAAGTTGTTTCCGCTCTAGGCATAACTGTCACTACGCAAGGTGAGCACTGGTTTATTGATGCAGCTGCTCAAGCTCTCGCACATTCTGTGTGAGTTCTGCCCTTTTCTGGCTCAGCTCACGATTCTGGGCAGAGGAAACTGCCATGAATTCGCCCTGTAAGACGGCTTTTAATGCCGTCCACTGGATCGCTAAAGAGGTATCCGGGTTGGCGTTGTGAGATAAGAAGTGAGATATCGCTTTCTGAATCTGTTCAACCACCGAGTGCTGGTGTAAAAGAGTGTCACGCAGACGCCATTATCTCGAAGGGCGGGAGGAACGCGGGAGACAGAAGGTAGCCAAGACCGGGGAGTGATGACAATAACACTGTCAGGATTTCAGCGTCAGTGGCAGCGGCTTGAAGGGATGTGGAGCAGAGAAAATAGTCGAGTCGTGCCTATGTCTTGTGAGCCCCAGAAAAGAAGGTGTAGCTGCGTGTGTGTGGGTGAAAGTGGCGCCACATGTCAAAGAGCCCCGTGTCTCTCATGTGTATCTGGTCTGCCCCGGGGAGAACCCCAACCTGTGTCCTCCGTTGACAGGAGCGATCCAACTCATTACCTAGTACTAGATTAAGGTCCCCCCCCAAGCAGTAGGTGGCGGTCCGATGCAGCCATCGCCTCGCAGAGGGCAGTGCGTAAGAACTTGACTTGCCCCTCGTTGGGAGCATAGATGGAACCAATAACTAGAGTCATGCCCCCCAGGGAGAATTGATAGGCCAGGAGACGGTCTTTTATCTCCGCCTCCTTCTGAATCACACTACCGGGGAAGGAACGAGAAACCAAAATGGCCACTCCCAGCTGTGTGGGGAAGTGTTTGGATTGCAGCCTATGGTGATCTTTGGTGAGGAGGTGTGACTCCTGGAGGAGGCAGATGTCTGCCTTGGAATGTTCCAGGTAATTGAGCACTGCTCTTCGTTTTATCGGGATGTTCAGACCCTTCACATTGAGGGTCAGGACCTTAAGCGTGTCACCTGTCATTAGGGGAGTAGGAAGCAGCCCAGGGGCTATACCCACCATCCCACACTATGGGCAAAAAAAGGAAAGGACATGTCTCATTAGGCCCAAAACTGGGACACCGTGGAGGAGGGCCAAGGGAAAGTGGACGAGGCACCCCTACCCTGAAAAGAAAACCCCAAAACCATGTCTGGAAGGAAAACAAAAAACAAAAAAACAATTCCAATCTGGAAAACACAGTTCACAGTACAGTGTTCATCTTCCCCGGGAATCCGGGAAGTCGTCATGGTGGAACTCGGAATGCAGTCAAGAATGGCGGTCCGGAACCACCCGCCATCCACCACGGATCAACCAACCTCCGACCAAGAACAAAAGGAAGACCTCGTAATACATCTTCATTCCATGTCCGAAGTAGGCCCTGCAAGGGCGTCAGCGGCGACGGTAAGAGCCTCCTGCTGTCCCTGCTCTATTACTCGCTGGTTCGGTTTCTGGAACCTGCGTCGTCTCCGGGGTCTCTGCCATCCAGATGGTGAAGTCCCAGGTTACGATTTTCGTTCCCCCTGTCCTTCTTCTTCCTGGGGCACCGCTAGACCCAGCAGCTGACAAGCCTCAGTAAGCGAGCGCATCTGGTGTAGCCTGTCCTTGAAGCGAAAGATACGCCGAAATGGGTGCCCCCAGGAATATATGATGTTCTGTTGTCGGAGGTGCTCCGTGACCGGGCGGAACTGCCTTCCATGTTGCAGCGTTATTAGATCAAGGTCCTGGTATAGCACTGGAGAGCAGCCTTGATAGGAGGTAGGGTGCATGGTACGTGCCTTAGCCAATATTGCTTCCTTTGATTTAAAGTCTTGTACACAGACCAGGATGTCCGCAGGCGGAGCGCTGGGTGCACGAGGCGGGCCGACTATGTGCTCTGTCCAGGATGATGGGGACGTCCACCGGGGCGCCCAGGACGTGTCTGAACAGGCCCTTTGTGAAGGCAAAGAGATCCCTGGTCTCATGCGACGCTTTCACCCCTCGGATCCTGATTGTATGCCTACTGGTTGCGTAGTCGCCATCGGCGCCGAGGGGTTCAGGGTCATGGGGGTGGCGGAGGTCTGTTCAAAAAGTTCTTTTAGCAACTTCTGCTTCCGCGTCCTGGCCGTGGACATAGTCCTCAGGGCGCCAGCGCTGTTTCAGGAATAGGGTGTTGACTACCCAAACCTCTCCGCTTCGAAGCGTGCAGCCAGCCGCAGATCTGGACAAGGCCCAATGGAGTCCGCTCTCACCACAATCCACTATGTGGGCCCGCTATCTCTACTGGACACTTCCCTCGGTGAAGGCGATGGCCAAAGAGCGATCGGGCCAGGCACCCTCCACTCACTTCTCAGCCCCTTTCGATGACGTTAGACCAGGGGTCCCCAGGGAGGTCAATCTTTGCCGGGCTCTCCAGAAAACTCCCCGTGAACCGCTGAGTCTGAGTTTTGTTCCTTGGCTTGCGGCACCATAAATGTCAAATTGCGACCTAGAACATACATTTCAGATTGTCTGACTGCAGCAGCTGCTATTGCGCACAAACAATTTGGCAAAGCCTTTGCTACTGGATTCAGTGTGGTGGAAAAATAGGCACAAGCTCTATTCCACTACCCTCATGGGACTGTGTCAAAACAGACAAAGCCTAGCCATCTTTTTCATGCACAAACCAGCAGAATTCCTTGGCATAATCAGAGTCACCCAAATTAGGCGTATTGCATAAAGCATTCTTTAGCTGTTGAAAAGCATGCTCACACTCATCTTCTAAGAGAGTGGGTTACCAATAACCTTTGATGTTAGAGTAATCAAAAGTTTTGCAAATAAAGACAAATTGGGAGCGTGGTCAAGATGGCGGTGAGGTAGGGAGCAACTTGCGGAGCTCCCGCCCGTCGTCCACCACACATAGCGGCAATCAGCTTCTTGTGAGCCGCCGATCGTCCGGAACTGGTGCGGAATGTGCCTTCGAGCCCCCCTGGTCCCGATAGCTCCGGGGGCTCTGCTGCTCGACTCCTGTGGGCACCGGAGGCGACGGACCACTGAGACCCGAAGCAGGCCCCACAGACAGGGGCAGATCGTGAAATGGTCTGCAGAGGCAAGCAGCCTGTGTGCGGGCCTAATTCCAACACGAGCACCGGGGCGCTGGGGGCCGGCAGAGGCGCCGGAACCAGTGAAAGCAGTTGTCACTATGGCTCATAACCCTCCTCATATCAGCGAGAAGGGACTAAGACCTTAGATGATGTTTGGCGGAATCCCTTAAAAGCCACAATAGTTGCCTCTTTGGTCAAGAATTATTATTTGTGCAATTCACAACGTAGGTAAAGGCACTGTTGCACCACCAGGACATTTTGACTCACCAGTTTGAGAGCCTCCTGATGGACTTCATTGAGATGGAACGAGTAGGCAAACTAAAGTATTGTTTGAATGTGGTCTGTGCCTTTAGCAGATAGGTAGAGCCCTGTCCCATGAAGTATAACACAGCCTTGAGTACCCCAAAAGTGCTTCCCAAAGAGTACTTTCCGATGTTTGATTTGCCAAGGGTTCTCTTGAGTGACAAAGGGCCACACTTAATTGGGAAAGTAATGGTACTGGTCTGTAATGAGTACAAATAAAGCAAAAATGTCATGCTGCTAACCATCCACAGGCTGCGGAGAGATTTTAGGATATCTTGAAAAACAAACTGCCAAAAACATGTGAAACAAGTGAATTTAAATGGCCTGACGCCTTACAAATATTTCTATTTGCACCATTGCACTCAAAAAGGGACTTAATTCCCTATGAAGTAGTCATGGGGAGGCCACAAATGTGTGGGGTGTACCTGGACCAAAGAAATGTTCGGAATTTGAATATCCCTTGCTGGGATTCCTGATTTTGAATATGAACAAATTCCACAGCAAGTACCTTTTAGTGACCGTGAACTGGTCGAAGAAGGAGAAGTAGCACATCGATTGCTCAATCTCACTCCTGTTGAGCCTGAATTGATACCAATACCTCCGTTAGAGCATCCAGATTGTGATTCGCCTAGGTATAATTTGAGATCTAGGACTGTCAAGAACTATAGACTTTGATTGAAGAAACGATCTCGGGAGAGATAGCAACCCATGCTGGTGGTCAAGACTGCCAACTGAGGTCACGCTGCCTTCCTTAATCACAGAACAACAAGGTTATCTTGATCATCTGATTACACAGGGAGAGGTTAATGCAGCTATTGTGAGCTGTAAAAAGGGGAAGGTGGCAGGTCATGACGGTCTCCCCTCGGAAATTTACAGGGTGTTGGGTAAGGAAATTGTCCCTATTTTGACCGCTCATTTTAATCGGATACTCCAGGAGGGGGTAGCCCCTCCAGCTTCGTGGAAGAATGCATCTATAACTCTGATTTTAAAATCTGGCAAAGCTGCATCTAGTTGTGGGTCCTATAGGCCAATATCTATTCTCAATGCTGATTATAAAATCTTTGCTTCTGTTATGGCCACAAGACTGGGGCTGGTAGCTGGTGACATCTTGCATCAGGATCGGAGGGGCTTTGTTAGGGGTCGGCAGCTTTCGGATTTGACATACGACTTGATCGGTGCTATCGATATTGCATCTGCTCAATCTCTAACTCTGGCAGTTCTGACTCTTGATGCCACCAAGGCCTTCGACAGGGTAAATTGGTTATACCTCACGGGGATCTTGGGTAAAATCAATATCGGGGAAAAAAATTACCCCGAGCTGTTGGGTTGATTTATCATAATCCTTCTGCATGCCTTTTGGTGAATGGAACTCTTTCTGACCCTTTTAAGATCACAAGGGGTACTCGTCAGGGCTGCCCTCTCTCCCCTCTCCTGTTTGATATGTATATCGAGCCCTTCGCCCAAAGGCTGAGGAATGATCTTAACATCAAGCCCTTCAGGTATGGGGAGTGGGAGAGGAAGGTAGCCCTGTACGCAGATGACATTCTGATTTTCTCCTTCAATCTGCATACAGATTTTCCTTTGGTTGTCAAATTAGCCCAGGGCTTCGGAGCGGTCTCCGGGTATGAAATGAATGCATCCAAAACAGATATCATGGCTTGGAACATGGGTGAGATCCAGCAAGGGCTGCAGCTTAGCTCTAAAATGAGGTATCTTGGAATCAGCATTCTTCAGGACGTTTCCAAGATTGTTGAAACCAATTTCTCAGATGTGGCGAAGGAGTGTCGGAAACTTATGCGAGCATGGGCTTTACTACCCCTGTCTACTTTGGGAAGAGTAAATCTAGTAAAAATGTCAATCTTACCACAAATTAAGTTTCTTTTTAATACTATTCCACTTTACTTTGAAAATGCCTCTTTAGTTAAGCTGCAGAGCAATATTAATTCATTTATTTGGGCATATCATAAGCCTAGGATCACCTGGAAAAAACTAAGGCAAAAAGGGAAAAGGGGCGCCTAGCTGCTCCGGATCTTCAGTTGTATGCTTGGGCTATCCAACTCTCCCATTCTCGCATGCTATTGAAAAAGCCAACTAACACCGGGGCTGGTGGCATGTTCCTGGCTATGCTTAGAGGGGCTAGGTTACCAGAGGAGGGTTTTTTGTTCAAATTCGGTGATCCCAAATGTAAAAACAAAATTAAGCTAAAGGTTTTACAGGGTCTAGCTAAAACATGGGCTAAGTTGAGAAACTCAGTAGTGCTAGGATATTTTTCCAGCATGGCCCCTTTGTGGGATACACTGGGTGGCCCGGAATGGCTTAAAGATAGATTAGTCTTACCCCTGAGAGAAGCTGGGATTTAGGTCTGGGGAGATCGGTTTGTGGAAGGTATCCTTATTTCATGGGAGTCTCTTAGAGTTAGGATTGGCATAGGCCTTTCTAGGTTAAAATACTTGCAGATGGTCAGCTGGGCCCAGTCGCAGAAGTCCACCCAGAGCAAATATCCAATTGGAGGAGGCAACCATTTGGAATATCAGCTTGTTAACAAAGTTCCGGGAAAGAAGTAAGTCGCTTTCTGGTATCAAGCCATATTGGAAGAGGTAGATGGTGAATTTCAACTAGCCAGCAATCTCTGGGGCAGTTCCCTTTTGGATCAGGATAGCGAACATCTGAGGATAAACTCCTGTAAGACTCTGTGGGAGGTAGTTAAACCTGCAGGGCTCGGAAGGAACCACCTCTTCACCATACACAGGGCCTATTATTCATCTCAGAGACTATCAAGATTCTCAAAGGGCCCCTCTGTGTGCTGCATGAGGTGTGGGACAATAGCTGCCTCTGATATTCATATGTTCTTCGAATGCCCTGCCCTTTCCTCCTTTTGGGACTCCATTGGCAAAACATTGACAATATCTCTTGGTTGTCCCGTTACTATCAATCTATCGTTGGTTATTTTTGGCTTGGTGGAGGGCGTGACAGGCCCCGCTAAACAACTTCTTTATTATGCCATCCTGGTGGCCAGAAGAGAAATCTGTAAAAAATGGACAGAACCCTCATCCCCCTCCTTTTTGGATTGGCAGTCATTGGTACTAAAGGTTTCCAGATTGGACTTTATGAGAATAGGCAACCAAAATAAGGGAGCCTTCTGAAATCTCTTGAAATGGGGGTAGTTACAGAGGTAGTGGAGACATGTTTTATTTTTGTTTCCACTGTCCTATGATTAAGCTGCCCTGCTACTCTGTAGGCACTCCCGGAGCCATCAGGTTGCGTCCTGATATGACTATGTTTGTCAAGCCTGGTAAGGCGGCCTCCCATTAGGCTCCATATAGGCCCTTGAGTATCCATTAATACTGGTAGGCGAGGGCCCTCACCTTCAGATGCCTACATATCCAGTATGCTGAGGCAGTGTGCGGATGTCTCTAGGGTAGATTGGAGCTAGTTGGGTAGAGAATGAGGACAAAAAAAAAAAAGGACTGCCAACGTCTGGGCCTGTATATAAGCTTGCCAGTGAGGTTTTGAAACAAAGCACACTGGGAACTCTTGATGTTCTTTGGTAGAGTAGATTAGGATGTCTTATCCATGTTACTTTGATTTTTGCCGTTAGGAGCTCTTGATTTGTTTCTCTTTTGTAAAAAAAAAAAAAAGAGGCCTGCATAAACAAGGTTATCTATCCAAGGGAAGGAAGGGTAGGAAAAAGAATGGTCTGCGCATAAAGACAAGTATTAGGAGAAGCATCAGACGCTCATCAAGAACAGGTATTTGTATGCAATACATGATAAGTATGTTATGGTAACACTAGGAGTATTGAACTGAGATCGTTTAGGAGGTCACCCTCATATCTTTGGTAAGAGGGGAAGACTCCAGTATCTGGTATCCCTATTGAGTTACAACAATTTTGGATCAGGAAAGTGAAAGTTGAGGTGCATCTATGCCTTCTGATAATAACATTAGGAATTCTAGGATTGTTCTGGTGGTTAGAAGAAAACTACCCAGTTGACAAGCCAGTTAAACCAGTCACCACACCAAGACCAGAGCATCATTACATAACCCTTGCCCCTGATAAGAAAGCACACCGCTTGCATTATGTGAATTATAGATTCATTCAGGTTTTATATAATGCCTATCTTGGCTATAATGCTACAGATTGTTGGCTATGCGGCTTCCTGCTGACTTCAGTCAAAAGGAAGGCACCTTATTCCACAACCTTTATCCTACAACGGGTCTTGCAGTACCTGATGGGAACTGAATTAAGCATCCTATATCAAAGTCACTAATAAGACTGTACAGAGTCAATTTAGGGATCACCTCTATTAGCAATGCTGGTCAAATGCTGTTAGGATCTATGGTACCATGGAGGAGAGGGAGTCATTCACCGCTATAACGACTCCTCTATGCTATTATTCTTTAATGAGAGAAAGATGTCCAAGTTGGCTATGCTTCCCATACCTGTGCATGCCAATAGAGCCCCTTTTGTGTTCAAAGAGAAGGCCCCTCGCTGTTGGGAATAGTATTTGTTACCGTACAGCGATAGTAAATTGCACTAGTTCCCCATCATTTGTGGCCTCGCAAAATACCTATTTTGTTTGTGGTAACTAGGCTTATGTCTGGCTCCCTAGAGGATGGTCAGGCAGATGCTATATCGCATTACTTCTCCGTCCCACTTACCTCGCACACTCCGATTATCACGATATACTGACTTAATAAACAGGAAGTACAAGTTAACCAGACATATACAACCTAACAGCAAGGTCCTGGTGCCTTTCTGGGTCCCATGGCCAATAGTGTTCAGGTCCGTTGATTGACCAGGGTAGTGGAAGCAGTTATCATTGAGACTGCTGGTGCCCTGAGTAACAATATTGTAGAAATGCAAGCTACCCATCTTGTTTCTGTTCAAAATCGTATGGTTTTAGACATCCAATTAGCAGAAAAGGGAGGGGTATGCCGCATAATTGGCAGCTCATGCTTTGTGTATATACCAGATAACACCCCTAATGTCAATTTGGCCATTCAAAACCTTCACAAAATTGAGGCTGCAATACATCAGGATACTGGAGATTGGACTTGGTCGGATTAGCTTAGAGAAGTACTGCTCACATTGGGTAGGGAAACTATTAGTGATAGCTTTGATTATAGTTTGGATTGTTTTAGGAAGCTGTCTGTGTAAATTATCTTCCCATGCATTGAACCATGTGCATTTCAGCCTACAAGCCCCTCCAGTTTCTTTACCCCAACAGAATATGCTTATGATGCAAGATGAAGAAATACGGGATTTAATTAACATTACTGTTACTGCACTCACAGGTTAGCCTTCTTACCAAGGCCCATTTGTTTCCTATTTTCCCCTGCTGCAATGCTATAATGTAGAATATATGGGCATGAAGAACTATCATGGTATGAGGGACCAATCCGAATGATCTACTACTGATACTAAAGGTTTGTGATAGCAGGTAATGATAAAATGTTGCACTTATTTTCAAGGACCATTTGAGGAAAGGTTGTATGATATGAACACGAGTTCAGCCATTTTTGTATCTACGTGACATTTTTGTACATCGTTGTCTGCAGAGGTTTTCCAAGTATGTGCTGACTTGTGCATGTTTTTGTTCGCTATGCCCTTGGAAAGTACCGAATGGTTGCTAAAATAATTACACGCTGTTAATCATTTGTGCTCATCGTAAGATAAAATACCACATGCTTTTTCCATCCAATTTGCAGTTTCTCTCACATTGCTTGCCTTGAAAATGTAGTGTGATTAGCTATTTTCTTTGTATACATAACTGGAAGGACATTTTCAATGGATTAGAGGCGGGGAATGGAGTTTGCACACAGACTTGTTTGTTATATAGTAAAAATACAAAAGGAAAATTGTTGCAGTTGTTCATTCCCTTCACGGTCATGTTAATCCTGTGTGGGTTTATACCCGCTCAAGCGTAATAAAGCTACTCTGTTTTACCTAAGACTACCTGTACTCATTTGGATTTAAGTACACAAGATTGGTATTATCTAAGGTGCAAGAGTACGCTTTCCAATAGGAACTGGTGCCTGGCATGATAGGTTTATTAAAAAAACAATAAGATGCAGCCAATTATGGCAGGTGAGGGCTGAGGCAACACAGACAAAGAAGGAGGGTGGGAGGGGGAAGGGAACAACATGAAGGGGGAAAGCAACACCGGAGAGCCAGTGGGGGTAAGCAACTGCAAGTGGGTGGGGGCAAGCAACAACAGTGAAAGCAAGCAACAACAGCCAATTATGGCAGGTGGGGACAGAGGCAACACGGACAATGGAAGGAGGGCGGGAGGAGGCAAGCAACAACAGGTAGGGGACAAGCGACAACTTGGGGGCAGAAGAGGGCTAGCAATAGCGGGGGAAGGATGGGTCAAGCAACAGCTGGGGCGGCAAGCAACAGTTGCAAGCAACAGTGGGGTGAGTAGGAAGCAATAGTGGGGTGGATGGGGGAAGTAATAGCGGGGGTGCACGGGGCAAGTAACAGCAGCGGGCGTGAGGGGCCAAGCAACAGCAGGGGTGGCTAGAGGCAAACAACAGCAGGGGGAAGTACGACGGGGTTGGAGGAGGCAATCAACAGCAGGGGGGAAGCAACAAAGGCCAGCGCGGGTGCAGGCAAGCAATAGAGGGGGCGAGTGAGGGAAAGCAACAGCGGGAGATGGATGCGGGGAAGCAACCGGTGGAAGCGGGTGTGGGGAAGCAATAGATGGCAAGCAACAGCGGGGGTGGGTGGTGGCAAGAAACAACAGTGGTGGAAGCAAGCAACCGTGGGTGCAAGTGAGGGAAAGCAACAGTGGGGGACAAGCAACAGCAGAGGGCAGGCTGGGCAAGCCACAGCAGGGGCAAGCGGGCCAAGCAACAGCGGTGGGCCAAGTAACAGGGAGGGGGCAGGTGGTAGAGGCTAGCAAAAACAGGGGGATGGTTGGTGGGGGAAAACAACAGCACAGGGGCGGGTGGGAGTAAGCAATAGACGGCAAGCAACAACAGGGGAAAGCAACAGGGGAGTGGAAGCAAGCAACCATTGGGGCGGGTGAGGGCAAGTAACAGCAGTGGGGGCAGGTGGAGGCAAGCAACAGCGGGGCAGGTAGAGACAAGCAACGGTGGTGGGGTGGGTCGAGACAAGCAATGACAGCGGAAAAGTGGGGGCAAGCAGTGCCGGGGGTGGGTGAGGGCAAGCAACAGCAGGGGGAGCAAGCAATAACATGGGGTGGGGTAAGCAAGCAACAACGGGGGCAGGTGGGAGCAAGCAACATTGGGGGGCTGATGCTGGCAAGCAACAACAGAGGGTAGGGTGTGGGCAAGCAACAACAGGGAGGGTGGGAGGGGAAAGCAGCAAAACGGACATAGAGTGGGGGCAAACAACATCACTGACTGTGGGTGAGGACAAGCAACATCACGGATAGCTCATGAGGCAAGCAACAACACAAACATTGGGTGGGGGCAGGCAACAACAAAAACAGGTGGGGCAAGCAAAAACATGGACAGCGGCTAGGGGCACATGGACAGCAGATGGGGGCCAGCCACAACATAGACAGCGGGTGGGAGCAAGCCACAACACAGACAGCAGTTGGGGACAAACAAAAACACACATAGCGGGTTGGGACAAACAAACACACAGCGCGAGTGGTGGCAAGCAACAAAAGAAAAGGGGGACAGTAGCATATGAGTAAGAGAGCGCGACACAGAGAAGGGGAAGGGAACCACTTGAGGGAGACTGCTTGCAAACACACAGTCTTTTGAACTGCTTCAACAAAAATAAAAAAGTAGCGCTGAAAGCACGAGCAGTGAAAGCGCACAAGCACTTGAGAAGTGCTCCAGGGGAGGGCCAAATAGAAGAAGAGGAAGTGAAACTGGCACATGCTGACCAAAGGGAAGCAAGCAAATGAGAAGGATGATGAAGACAACCAATGGCAAGCAATGGGTGGGCTCTAAGTCTACTGTAAGTTACCAAAATGTCTTGAAAGCAACAGCGCATAAGCTCTTGCAGGCAAGACCTAAAAATGCTTAGACGCCATACAAGATGGGATGCCATAGAAAACAAGCATTTGCAATGCAATAGGTCTCGCATTTGCGAGAGTCTAAGCTATTGACATTATAAATGACAATGCCTTTTATGTACATGTTGGTTTTCAAAACATAAATAACAAACATTGTCATTTATATGCGAATAGCTTAAACTCTCGCAAATGCGAGACCTATAGCATTGAAAATGCTTGTTTAGCACTGTCGACCGTTCAGTATTTTTTGTAAAAATGGAATGAACAAATTGGTCAATTCACAACAAAATATGTTGTTTTTAACTTAACTTTGTGCTTGTTTCCTATTGTATTAGTTTGTGTGCAGGGGTGAAGGAGTTAAGCAATGCCGAAAGCAGTGTGAATGCTGGATGTTGTAGGACTGAGCTTCTACCTGTTGCTTCCTACAACGGTGGTCACTGCTGGTGGAATAAGGAATCATGTGCTCTTTGTAGGATTGCAAAGGAGAGCTTTAATACAGACCTTGGAGAGTATTTTATGCATAAATACAATGTGCAGCAACGGAGATAAGATAATATTTTGAGTGTCTGGTAATTATTTTAGAGAATATGCAAGAAATAAATGGTGCACGTTTACTGAAGGTTTTTGCCCTTGCCGGCCTTTTTACTCGAGCAAACGGGCAACCTAAACGAGAGGAAAACAAATCCTAGTGAGAAGGCAGAATGGGCAGGAAGAGAGGGGAACGCCACGTGCACAGAGGGAGAGGAGGGGGTAGATGTCGAGAGAGCTTCAGGCGTGGAAAGATGATGATTGGGAGTTGGAGGGCAGGCAGACATCATGTGGCGAGACTGTTGGAAAGAGGGACGTGTTTCAATATCGTTAGTAATGCCCCGGTTACTTACCGGTAATCTTCATTACTCCGAGCCCATGTCTTCCTCACCACAGTAATTACCCATGAGCCTCCGGCTCCACACAGAACTCCAAGTATAAAAAAATCGCTCTAGTCTCCCTCTCCCTCCTCCAAGATGGCCCAAGTGGCTCCAGCCAATCCTATAAAGGGATACAGATACAGCCAATCGACCTGAGAAACCAAGCCGCAGACATGAAGCCACCACCAGGGCCGGGAGGGAAGGGAAACTATACTGCGGCGAGGAAGACATGGACTCGGAGTAATGAAGATTACCGGTAAGTAACCGGGGCATTACCTCCTCGTCCAGTCTTCCTCGCCACAGTAATTACCCATGAGCCGATACCAAAGCAATCAGCTTCATGCAAGGAAAACACTCCACAGAAATCATGTAGAGAACATATTCAAACACAAGAGGCACAAATATTCCACAGAAATATACACCTCAAGGAATCCCAGCCGACAGTACAGAGGAGGCAAAGGAAACAGAAACCACACCCCAAGCTGAAGGCGACAATGGGACCCAAAAGTATGCGGGAACGACCAATCGGCCGCCCGGCAAACATCCTCCATGGACACCCCCTCAAAAGCGGCCCACGATACAGAAACAGATCCGGTGGACCGACCCTGAACAGTAAGAGGGGGAAGAACAGAAACAGAACCGAAGCCACCCGTATGGCCTCCATAATCCAATGACTGACAGTGGACAGGGAGGGCTTCAGGCCCTGACGAGACAAACCAAAAATTGACAAACAAAAAGTCAACCCTACAAAGGCAATGAGTGCATGAGAAATAAACCAACAATGCACGACGCACATCCAACAGGCGGAGAAGGTAATCCGCAGCCGAGGAAGGATCAGGACAAAGAAATGGAAGAACCACTTCAGCATAACGGTGAAAATAAGAATCCACCCCAGGAACAAACGCAGGATGAGGGCGCAAGACTGCACGATCAGACAAATTGACCAAATGGAGCAGACCGTAGGAAGGCACCCAGCACACCAATAAGCCTGGCAGAAGCAATAGCCACAAGAAACACCACATTGAGTGCCAAGAATGTCAGGCCCACCGACACCAAAGGCTCGAAGGAGCCGACAGCAAGGAACGCAATACCAGAGTAAGGTCCCAAGGAGGAGAACACAAGAAAGGACGGGGACGTGGCAAAGAAAACGACTGAAAAAGCCGAGCCATCAAAGGAGAAAATCGATCCAAAGGCAGGACATGAAATGCCCGAATGGCGGCCCAATGAGCCCCGAGAGTGGAAACGGCCAAGCCCATAGGGAAACCATGAAGTAAAATTTCAGAATCCGATCAGGTTCCAAGGAAGCCAACGACAGCCTGTGACACACACATCAAGAGGCAAAGAAATCCCAACGCTTAGCGTAGGACTTAAGAGTAGAAGGCCTCCGACATAGCTGAATGACGCCAGCCACAGACATAGAACAACCTCCATGCTACAGAGAATCCCACACAAGAGCCAGGCCCGCAGACCCATGGAACGTAACACAGGTAGAGGAAGAAGAGGACCCAACAGAGGGTAAGGCACGAATGGTAAGGCCCACCCTGGAGACACAGCCAAGTCCAACAGTAGGGGATATCAAGTGCGACGGATCCAACCCGGAGCAACCAGAAGCATAAAGCATCCCTTCCTCTCGATCTTTTGTAAGACCGCCGGAAACAGGGGAACAGGGGGAAAGGCATACAACAGGCCCCTTGGCCGAAGGAACGACAGAGCGTCCACCAACCAAGCACCCTGGCAAGGCAAAATCGTGCAAAAGCAGCGGATTCAGGCAACAGCCCGGGAAGCAAAGAGGTCCACAATCGGAGACCCAAACAACCTCCGCCACCCCATGAACCTCAAATGTGTGAGGGACAAAGACTCCATGGAAGGAAACACCATGCCAGAAAATCCGCCACAGTGGGCGCCGGACCCGGCAGGTAAATGGCAGATAGGGACGCCAGGTTCACCTCCGCCCAACAACAAAACAGACGGCTGAGGCAACTGAGGGAACGAACCCTGCATCCCCCTCGACGGTCTACATAAGACCTCACCACCCGACTGTCCGTCCGGACATGCACATGGAGACCCCGAAGAAGATCCTATAATCCAGCAGATCAAAAAGGACGGCCGTCAGCACCACGCAGTTGGAAGAACACGACAACACCGACAGAGGCCAGACCCCCAGAGTCGCCGAATCCCCCAGAGTAGCACCCCAACCCAGCAGGCGGGCATCGGTAGTGACCATGCGGGTGGGAATAATCAGAAAGGGGCGGCCCCCGGACAGAAGACCCTCGTCCAACCACCAACTCGGGACCACCCGAACATCCACTGACCTAGGAACCAAAACATCCATATCGAGGGAACAGGGGTCCTAATGCAACCCAATGTGGGAACACCACCGGGTACATGTGGAGGCGAGCCCATGGCATCGTCAATAAAGAGGCCGACATCACACCTTGAACCCTCAACCACAGGTGTACAGGACGAGAATGCTCCAACAACAGGGGACTAACAGCCGACAACAGGGACAGAATCCGGGGAGGGGGTAGGAACACCATCCCCAAATGAGTCTTGAACAGAACCCCAACGAAAGTCAATCCCCGTGTAGGAACCAGGAAGGACTCCGGCACAATCACGAGGAAACCGTGATGCCCCAGGACATGGAACACACTCCGGACATGAAACTCCGCCATAGAAAGAGAAGAAGTAGAAATGAAAGTGTCGTCCAGATAAGGAACATACACTAATGCCCTCCCCATGCAAGAGTCCAACAAGAGGAGCCAGAACCAAAGCAAAGGTCCCGGGAGAAGAGCACAAACCAAAAGGCAATACCAGGAACCGGGAATGACGACCCAGGACGCAAACCGGAGAAACCGCTGATAGACGGGATGAAACAGGCACCTGCATACAAGCATCTCTCAAGACCAAAGACGCCAGGAAACACCCTGAGACACCAGAGGAAGGATCAACTGTAGTGAAACCATATCGAAATACAGGCGCGGGATGAAAGCCTCGACCCACATCAGGTCCATCACAGGACGAAGATCCCCGGTGCGTTTGGACATAAGAATATAGAATGGAATACACGCCCAACCTCAACAGATCGCCGGGCACAGTAATCACCGCATGACTGGTCATCAGGAAAACAAACGCTTTCCAAAGCGCCAACCGCCTTAGAGGGTCTCTGGGACAAGGCGCGGACCTGAAACAGCCTGAGGGAGTCCGGTTAAACTCAAGAAGTACACCCTCTGAAACCACTCAAAGAACCCCTTGGACTGACACAGTCACTTGCCAAGAGCCCATGAATCAAGTGAGGCGACCCCCAACCGCACCAACACCAGGAGCGATCCAGTCATGACTAGTAAGCCCAGCACGGCCCCTCTTAGAACGACCAAAAGCATGCTGGGAATCAAAGGCACGGAAGCAACCAGTACGCTCAGGAGCAATGAGCTTACGGCCCAACTCAGTACTAATCACCATGTCATGCAAAGGAGGACCAAGCAAAATAACACCCGAAAAAGGGATCATCACCAGGAGACTCCACTGCGCAGCATCAGCCTTCCAGGAACGAATCCACAACTGACGCCAGGTAGCGACAGAAGACCCAGCCGCCGAAACCGCCCGCCCCCAATGAATCAAAGGAAACATCAGCCATCAGGCGTACATGCCGCTCCAGCAATTCCAGATCAGAAGAAGCATCCTCCCCCTGATCCAACATACAGCCACAGATTGAAAATCCATTAGCAAAGACTGGATCGAGCAAGATGAACAGGCAGCAGCCCTGACAGAAAAATTCACAGCTGCAAAAGTGCGCATCACCGCACTATCCACATTACGGTCAACCGGGACAGCAGAAGAAACCACCGAAACAACAGTCCCCTGAGAAGACATGCTGGCCATCAAGAAATCAACCTCCAACGAGGAGGGGCAGTACACAGCAAACTCCTGCAGGGTTTACCCTTACACAAAAAACGCGGAAAGGAACCCTTGGCCACAACCATCCACACAAACTCCAGAACCCCCAAAACTGAAGAATGAAGGGGCAATGATCCAGGCTCAGGGCGCTGAGACGGATAGAATAAATCATCAGCAAGAGGTGACACAGAATCAGGAAAACACCAAATGCTTGGTAATGTGCCCAAGGACCAACGCCAGAACGGCCCCTTGTACAAAGCGTCATCAACTCAGGCCCACTCCACAGCAGGAACCGGCCCCTGACACTGTAAAGCAGCAGCTACAGCAAAGTTAATCATGCGCTGCGACAACGTCATAAAGGTAATCGCCATCCCAGAAGTAGAACTCACTGAGAAGGCGCAAGGAACAGGCACGTCAGAAGCATCACGCCCTATGTCCACTCGAACAAACACAGGCATACGTGAAAACAACACGGCCGGTAAAAAAGGACCCTAGGTCGCCAGGCAACCGTCCCAATCACCATAACACACGCCCCCTAATAGAAGAAGAGCGCATGCAAACCGGCGCGCTTCGCCTAAAGCCAAAACACACGTCTGAGCACATCACGCCCATCGACAGGTAACAACACACAGAAGCGACATAAAGCAAGCGGAGGGGAAGAGGAGCCACCGGCCCCGAACATCACCTCACCCGGCCGCGCCAAGTTAGCTCAGCATGACGCGCGGCCGGGAAAGAGCAGTCCCGAAAACGGTCCCGCGCAGCAGGACCACAGGAGCCCTTACATAGCTCGAGGTCCAAAGCGACCGAGCACAAACAAACAAACGCCCCCAAGGTCCGCTACAGCAGGACACGGAGCGCGGAGGCAAACGAATGGGGAATAAAAGCATGTAAAAACACAAAATGAAATATATATCGATTCGAGAAACAATAAAAACGACATCACATCCCCCACCGAAATACCCAAGGCCAAAAAGGGGCTGCTCAAGCAAGACCCCAGCCTTCAATAAACAACAACAATCACTCACCTGACCAGCAGGGAACACAGCACTCGGAGAAGTGCAGAAAAAAAGAACAGGTCGATTGGCTGTATCTGTATCCCTTTATAGGATTGGCTGGAGCCACTGGGGGCCATCTTGGAGGAGGGAGAGGGAGACTAGAGCGATTTTTTTATACTTGGAGTTCTGTGTGGAGCCGGAGGCTCATGGGTAATTACTGTGGCGAGGAAGACTGGACGAGGAGGTAATGGAAAGAGTTGCTACCCACACTCAATGGCACGTACAGTTAAATGCCTATCATGCAGGAATTAAAGATTGGGATGCATATAATTTAATATTACTAAACCAGGATTTCAAAATCACTCACATTTTTATTGTGACTCGGATGAGGCTGTATAAAATAGCATAGCGCTGAAAGAAGAAACTGGACGTGGTTTCTCCGACATTCTTTGGCCTGCTCTACAGAACGGAGGGCTTTTTTTATAAAGAACATATTTCTCAGTCAGCACTTTCATTCTTGCTCAGCGGTGGGGAGATTCATTCTTCAGCAGCGACAGGTCTGACTTGTGTACGGCAAAAGAGATATAATAAAGAGTAGCTCAGCTTGTGAGACGCAGGCAGTGGGGTGAGGTATGGCTTGTACGGTCGAAAGGTGCGCTGGCCTGCAAGGCTAGTGGGCAGTATGCTTGAGTGGATTACATGAGATCGGCTGGCCAGTTCTTTGCCATTTTGCAAGCAAAAATGTGACCTGCAGAGGCAGCGGCAATGAAAGCAACATGGAGAATGGGAGGGTGGGGAATGGAAGCTAAAGAATCGACAAGCCTTCTTATCAGCAGTTAATTGATGGAGTCACATAAAGCTGACGACGGAGCAGGCGCTGTGCTGAAACATGGAGCACTACAAAAGGGGGTGGTGATGGACGGAGCATCTGAATCAATCAAACACTCACACCCAGTCAAAAGATCTGGGTTTAATCCATCACCGTTCTTTAGCCCACTCTGCCACCCCAGTTCAGACATGGCTATATGCAAATCAGTCTGACCCTGTGCCTCATGGGAACAGTCCAGCCCGAACTGCCAAGCCATGTCTTCCCTGGACCGGAAACAAGCTTCCGAGGACCGGTTTCTGGCATTCCAGCCGTCTTCAGCCCGGCTTGCTTGAATCCAGTGGCATAGTGAGCAAGGGACTCACGTCTGATACCCTGCCACACTTATGGCGGCCAAAAGCAGTACAAAAGGGGGTGGTGATGGACGGACCGCTTTCTAAAGAGCACTGGTGGGACGCCAGCTTTAGCAGGTTTTTTAAATTGGTGCTTGAAGTGTACTATGCGCGGTTTTACTTTTGTTTAATGGGCATTGGTTTAACTTTTAAATATGCCCCCTTTTTGCACGGACGCCGCGCGAAGCGGGAGCTGTGTTAATTACAGCAATCTCTGGATGACTCAACCATTGATTCCCCTCCCTCTCCATCCATGCCCTTCGTGTACCTTGTGGTTTTTTTTTTATGTACGCTGTGTCCGCTACATGGTGTTTGCATTTTTTTTGTTGCTATAATGGGCAGCCCTCACACTCCGTTAAACTGTCCTCCACAGCACCCACATGGCTGCCTCTCCCCCAGTTTCAGCCAGTGCTCATGCAGCTGCCCAACACCCACCTTCACCACTTTCATGTCGAGGGGGAGAGTGAAGAGGAAGAACTGGTGAACCTCCCTGAGGCGCAGTCACAACGTGATTAAACTAAAAAGTACACACAGAAGGCTTTTGCATACATAGCAGGTATTTTTATTTATGTTGAATTATCTATGTTGTTCAAAAATATTTGGTTTCTTTGAGCCTGTTTCACATGGTAAATATACTCCCCCATGGAAACCGCGATTTGTGCGGACTACTCAGCGCAAATCGTGGTTCCCATGGGGGTAAATCGATTGTGCCTAAATCATAATACTTGACTTATGTTGATCTGTCTTGTATCATTGACCTCAGAACTACTTGTTTTTACTGTTTTTCCACAGTTTACGCAGTTTTTTCACCTTTGTGTCACTGCACAGTTCATCAACACAAGCATATTCAGTGTACACCTGGTTGTTATGGCTACTTTAAGTTAAATTGTACCGTAGTGCTGATCCAACTACTTACAAATAACATCTTATATTCTAAAAAAAACCTGCTCTTGGTCTACCTTTCTTTTTTTCCCTCAAGTGATTTATACACTTTTTGTAATTGTCTTTGCTAATGATTACCGGTTGAGACACTGTTGTTTTTGCTATATACTTCACCCGGTCTCAACTGGGTTAACGGGTTTACTCCTGTGCTGTGTGTGATTACTGGTTGAGACACTGTTGTTTTTGCTATATACTTCACCCGGTCTCAACTGGGTTACCGGGTTTACTCCTGTGCTGTGTATTCTTTCCCATACTCTATAAGTAAGCATTTCTTTCTGTATAGACTTGCAGTTTTTGATTGCTGTTTTGCTTTCTCTGTCACTCTGTGCAAACAGAACTTTGGTTCTAGCACTCATTACCTGCCGGTTACAAATGAAACTGCAAAATTGTACTGGTGATGTAAACAAGCATTGTCATGCAATAGTCTCGAATTTACGAGAGTTTAAGCCACTGTCACTGTAAATGACAATGCCTTTTATTTATCTGTATTCAAAACCAACACATGGAAAAAAAGGTTTGTCATTTACAATGCGCTTAGCTCAAACTCTCGCAAATGCGAGACCTATTGCATTGTAAATGCTTGTTTTGTTTGTTTCCAAGCACTCTATAGGAGTACTTGTCTTTTTAGGCCATCTCCCTTGTACAATTACACACACATCACAAAAATGCACGCATGTGTATAAAACGTATGCATTTCTTAACAATGTGTTAAAACACGATCTGTTGGTAATGGAACTCTCGCTCTGTCATCCATCTTGCCATAGCGCAAACGCAAGGCACTTTAAGTGCTCACCAGTTACATTACACAATGACACATTAGTTTTTGCCACTGATCCTGCTTCAATTATAGTTTTTTTCCGATTGTTGCTTGCGCCCAGCTCCTCTTGCTTCTCTGCTTGACCCATCCTCCACTACCTCCCTCGTTGCTGCTTTTTTTGTTGTTGTTGCACAAATGGACTCAGAGTCTGCTCAAAATACTATGATTCTGGGCTTTCCGTAACTTTCCGCTATGCTGAACAGCACACGTGCTGTTGACATCATGACTAAAGGATATTCCCATTGACAAAGCCAATAGCTTGGACATTGCCGCGACCATTTGGCTTTGCCAATGCTTGTTTTATGTTGACCAAATTACTTCTGAAAACAGCTGCTCCATCAAGCCAGATCCAAAAAGAATGTAGAACATTTTACACAAAATAATATTTGAGTACAAACTCTTGGCCCTATTAAAATCTGAAAACATGAAAATGGGTCACTATTATTCTCTGAAAATGGTGGCAACTCTTGTAACAGTGCATTGTTATAGGGTAGAGGATGCCTGCACTAACACAAACAACACAACCCGTCATCCTTAGCATAGCGTATGCAAAATGGATCTTGACGCACATTTGACAATTTCAGAGAGTTCAGAGTCAACCATTAATAATTCGTAAATTGTGATTTTTTTAGACAGTTTTGTGATATTGAAAGCGAAACTATAAATCCAAGAAATAGGCGTGTTCTTGTGTTTAAAAAATAAAAACAGGCACGGGTAATTCCATATAATAACGATGGGCCGGCCCCTTGTTATGCTTGTCAGAAGGTTGGTCTAATGTGCTACATTAACACACTTTAAAAGCGGCGACGTGCCGGGAAGTTGGCCTAAAAACAATCCATGCAATTTTTTTACCGGCACTGTGACCTGAGTCTTTGCAAGTAACCTGCAGTATATATGTGGTTTGGTAAGTATTCATCACTTGGCTTTACACTGTTTGTTCAATAAAGAAGATTACACCAGCAAACCTCTGGAGGTGTATTAATGAGGGATTACTACACAGCCCAGCACATGGGTATTTCTGTGTGTAGCCCAGTAATTATACGGGGAGAAGAGAGGCTGTACCTGCTGAGAAGCCAATTCCTTGTTGCTTTCATCTACCGCTACGTCACAGCCTACGCGTAAACCCCAGGACCCGTCCATGACTCGCAAGTGCACTGCAGAAGAAGCGAGCCCAATCGCCACCTGTTTTTTTCATGACCCCCCCTCCCCCCACCCAGTGAAAGCGTTTCAGTAGTCACGCTCATCAACGCCACTTCCTGCATTGTGACGTTGCGGTACTAGGGACGACATGTTAAAATCAGGCAAAGCTGTTTTCTAACACCAGAATCAAATAAATCATTTTGGGGTTTTACAGCTACTTTTATGAGTCATTCTCTCCTCTATCTCTCTGTGGTGCTTGATCCAGTCTTTCATAACATACGCTGGCAGTTTATAACTGGGCACGTATGCTTTTAAAAATATATCGCACTTTTAAAACGTCCACTTGGTCTTTAGGTGCGGAAAAGCCGTTAAAGAAATTAAAGTGCCATACCGCGGCCAACCTAGGACGTTTATGAGTCTGGTGTGATAATTAACGTAACTTGTAATGTGAGACATCAGCAGGGATAGAATGAAGTTTTCAGAACATCTGAAAGCAGTCTTCAGGGATACGTAACAACGTGGAACCCTCGTGTTCTATTGAAGCCAGCTGCGTCATGTGACTTGTACGTCACTGTTAGTGGCTGCCATGGCAACGGGACGCTTCCCCACGCTGCCTGCTCCCTGTATACCAAAGCCCGAGGGAGGAGGAGGAGCCCCGAACCAGCACCGGACGCACCGCGAACACCGGCACTAGGCGGACCCTACATCAAAGAAACAGAAATGCCGCTGAAAGTGCAGGTGGAACTTCAAATACAGGCGGTAAGCCAAGACACCTACATAACTGCTAACATACGTTGAAACACAGTGTGTTAAACAAGCAATGAGTAAATGTACACACACATAATTATAGACACATTGTTTTCGCCAATACATAAAGACATTCACTTACACTGCAGATATACCCGTCCGTACACACAGTCATGGCTACAAAGTACCACTTAAAAATCGCTTTACAGACGGACACATTAATTTTTCAGGCAACAGAGAGATAAAGTGTTTGGCCCAGAATCACAGGATGCTTGAACATCCTGCTAAGAATCGAACCTGGGTAGAGGACGTGGCCTTGCGACCAGAGCTGCCGACTTTGGTGCGGGGTACCAGGCTCGAGCCTCGGCTCAGCATCCTGTGGTTCTGGGCCAATCACTTAATCTCCCCGTGCCTATAAAAAAAAAAATGAATGTGTCCTTGTGTAAGGTAACTGGTGCTCATGTAAAGCGTTCCAATACCTTTAGGTCGAGTTTGGTTTGCGCTATATAAATATGCCCGCCCCCCGCGCCCCTTCCCATCAAGAAACAAGTATTGGCATAGCCAATTGTTCTCGCCTTTGGGACCTTATAAGTGTTTACCTATAGCTAATGACTTCTGGAGGCATATGTGGCGCGTACACCGAAGAAGCCATTAAGCTGGTGTAAATCTATTGCTTATGGTAAACAGCACCGCAAAAACATATCAAGCTTGGTAACAGCGGGAGTGGCTATGGAGTAGGAGCTGTGATTAACTACAACACTGTAGTGTAGTTCCTATATTCCCAATAGGCTCTGCACATTGGAATAATATACCCTATAGATATGACATAGGACTGAGGTCAGTATGTCTCTATCGAGTATACTAAACTTAATTGTGAGTGCCCGCTAGCTCAGAGGTTACTAGAAACTTTCTCGAGTACACAAGAAGGGATTTGTTTCTGACAACCGCATAAACATGACAACTTTGTTTCCCAAGAATAAAACGTATCTTCAGAGTCATTGAAATAATGGATAACTATTTTACTCAGTCAATCGTGCATGCTTCGTTTCTACAGAGATGCAGAGAAAATAGACAGACGGGCGTTTCAATAAAAGGGGTTTATAGAAAAGTCTTCTTTCTCATGCAAGAGAGTTGAACTGCTACAATCGTTAGACAGAATGTAAAGTATAATGCGTACAGCGTAAACAGTAGTATATAATAATACTGTAATAGCATTGTCTGGTGCTATGACATATAAAAATACATACATAAATAACACAGGCTAAAATACTCAACTGGTGCTTCTAAAATACGCCTACCCCGATGTACCTAACCTAGGTCTAGTACGAGGGAAGAAGTAAGTGTGGTCTTTAGCATAGGTTTAGTTTTGCCCAGAATTGCCAAAGGTTTCTCTAGGTTCTAATCGACTCCATACCTTAGAATGAGAGAGGTTGGTATCTCTTTCACGGACTCGATTTCCCAACACCCCGCAAGGGGAGTCAGAAACACTGGAGCTGGATTCTCGGCAGAAGAGGACAGCTTCTGATCAGTGCGTCAGCTGGAGAGTTGGCTTCCTTCGGGACTTGCTGTGGCGAGCTGCGTCGTGCAAGTAGGTAGTCGAACTGCAGCGAACCACACCTTGCTTTGCCATAGCAAGTGAAGGTATATTTATACCTTGAAGGTGTTTAGGAATGCCAGTATTGACGTAAAGTCGGGCATATGAATGTCATGAATGAACCCCTAAGGAATAGATGTTCATGAATAATAAATTAGTTCTTGTAGAAATCAATATCCAAGCAAGGGGAAGTCCCTAACAGCTTAAGAGTCTGGTTTTCCAAGAAATCGTTGTGATGTAGATGAACGGATGGAAGTAGCCATGCCTGTGTTTGGGTAGCATGGACTATGCCTAAATAAGGACTGGATATCTATGCCTATATAAGGGCAATGTAATGTACCTATATAAGGGCATGAATCGGGAAATGCATACAGAATCTAAATCGACATAGAACACCCACTCCGCTTTCTTGTGTACGACATTACTAAGTTCTAAACATGTTAAACATATCCAAATCAAATCTACACATGAAGTGCTAAAAGCATGTTTCAAATACATTGTAAATGATGTATCCAAACTAAAGCATTGGTGCTGGACACATTAAAGTAAGTATTCACTCTAAGCACATGTTGTCATTTGTAAATGCTCACTGAATGAATCATGAAAATATACATTTATGAAATGGCTTGTTAAATACAGAAGAAAAGTGTCAAAACCATTTCATGTCAGATTACATAACACTGTTTGTATGTGGACAAGGTCATATATTGTCTCTGGAAGTTTTTCAAAGAATTCTTGTTCTCTATGAATAGTTCTACTGTAAGCAGATTACTTGTGCCAAAAAAAGAAAAATACAAATTTGGAAAAAAAAGTAATCATAGGAAAAAAGAGTTCCAAAGTTAGTACCTTGTTTTGAAAAATGAAGGTCAAATTCAAAGTCTCTCAGAACTCTGTGTTCCAAAATCGAAAGTGAGTGTTAGTGCTTGGAGAAAACATGAAATCTTCTATGTCTGTTGACAAAAAGTCGTCTACCATTGTAGGCGAAAGTTGGATTACCTCGTTTAGAAGATTAACTGCACATAGATGTGAAGCCGTCAGCATGGGTCGCATTAGCAATGTTCGTAATGGATGGTACCTGCGCGCCTGTTTCCTCTTGTACCTCAGCAGTTGCAATTTGTGTCTGTGCGATCTCAATGAATGCCGTCATCAGAATTGGTAGCCACTGGGGACAACACAGTGCATGAGCTATTACTGGTTCAAGCAAAGTATCAACATCCGTTGGCATGACTGATGGGAGTGTGAGACATGAGTCTAACACGCATTCTTCTCCGCATAACAGGAAGCGTAGAACAGGTAAGATGCAATCTTGCCAAATTGGTCTGAATGACAGAAACCATGTGGTATTTAACTCTCGTAGACGAGGTAGTCCCAAAATTTGGACAATGCGCTCACGACACTTCATCACCAGTAGAGTTGTTTCCATGGAGAGCTAGTTTTCGCTGGTGAATTAGCTTGCCATATCACAGTAGTAGGAGCAAAAATAGTATCTCTGCAGCCAGTCCCAAAATGAGAGGCAGTCTGCCAAACACAGAGTGCATGAAGTTTGGAAATATTCCTAGGACTGCTTGAAAAGGTGCTAACAGTCCAGAAAATACGGTCTTAAATACATGTACAATACCGCTCGTATTTGACATGTTTAAGGTATGACTTAACATTTCTGTGAAATGTATAGGGCAGTTTGTAGTTAAGACAGCATGTATCTCGGCAGAAGTCCTTGCCACTTGCAGATCATAGGTCTCTTTGGCCGAGGTCAGTGGCACCGCTTTTTGCAAAAGAATGGCTTTCATTCTGCTTAAGGTATCAGTTCGTATAGAAGAGATGTTCAGTGAAGGCCATAAAGGCGACTCCCTGCCTGTGTTAGTTTTAGGAAACAATACTTGCATACAGCAAGTGACCCTGGCTGACACAGTTACTAGATATGGTATGCCTGGCAACATGCCACAGCAGCCATTATCATTCAACATTAGGTAACTCCCATTTGAGAGCTGCCCAAAAATTGGATCAGTCACTGCAGCTGGTGAACCTTGCAGGTGGCACGATAAATTGTTAGAGGAACCATCACAGGCCCCGTGTAAGTTTATACCCTGACAAAGGAGAGAACCGCTTAGTGCGTTTTCACAGTTTTTCCCACTAAGAAACACTTCACGTCCCCCACTCCAACATCTATGTGTGTACGGTAATTCCCAGGATGTCTTGATGTATTATTTCCCCAACCTTTCATAAGTGCCTGCTGGTAAATGCTTTAGGCAATACTGAAAATGGAAAATTGTAACAGACAGAGAGATTGTTCCATGTATTATCCATTCAATAGACTGGTTTCCTTCTACTATAAATGGCAATCTTTCCAGTTTTTCAATGCTCAAAACCGTATAGTCTGCTCCCCTTTGTGCCAATTTAATCTGTTTATCAGTGAGATTAAGTTCTGAAAACAGAGACGTTGTATTGATTAAACGCCAAGGCACATAGTCTGAACGAAGGTTTTGCCACGTCCAGCATAATCGCATGATAGAACGTAGTTGTGACTGACCATGTTGCAACATGACCAAGTCCTGTTCCATGATGTCTATGGCAGAAGACACTATGCTGTCCAATGAATATATCCTGGACGACAGAGTCGTTAACTCATTGTCAACCACAGAGTTTTCTCCAAATGAATACGATCAATTCCTTGTATCCTTTCTGCAGCCTCTGCTTGCATAATCTTCCATGCCTCATTATAAGCAGCATAGATCAAAGCATATATAAAACGTTTATGACGCAGTGTTCTTGGTCCTAGCAAGAATTCCCTAAGATCAGCGCCATCTTCAAGTAAAGATAAGTGTTGTTCTACATCCTTAAGTGTAGATCTTTGTAGCCAATCAAGGCAGAGCTTCCCTACACTGTATGTTGTTACTATTCCTGGATGCTGTCTTTGAACATATCTTAGGTCTGGCCTAGTGTGTGTGAAATCCTGTGTTTTGTTCACTAATCTATCTTGACTGCTGTTTGTGTCTGTGGGCCAGATTAACCATTTATTCCAATCAGGATCTGTTCTGTTGTGATGCAAAATAATAGTATGCACGTCTACCTCCCCCTCTGAAGTGTTACTGCTATCAAGTGTAGGTGTAGGTATAGATGGATTGTTCAGGTCTTTTATCTTGGCTATCCCAAGAAAAGACGTCTGTTGGACAGTGTCATTCAAACACATAATTTGCTCAGGGATGATACTGGCTCTAAACATAGCTTCTATACCCTGGACCTGCCAATCTTTTGTGCCCCAGACAGTTTTCGTCTCAATGTTGTCTTTCCAAAAGCCGAAACCCAGTTTAGACATTTGAGCATAAAAGGCAGCAGAATAAACTTGTTTGGTATTTGTCAACATACTTTTCAGTCCTGTTTTGTTAACATTTCTAAAGTAAAATGATTTTTGATTAGATACATTGAACCCTGAAAAGTATGGACATTTTCTTGCAAATGTTTTTGAGAAATCCTTTGGTGGAGTAGGATAAAGTTCCCATTGGTTATACATTAATAAATTTCTAGGATTTGTAGATTTGTGCTAGAAATTATGACCATAATGATTATAACAATACATTTGTTCATAGTCTGATGAACCTTCTAAATATTCATGATTTGTAAATACCGCAGACATTTCTAAGTTTGACATCATATTATTAACAGTCTCGAAGTCCCAATCATCAGAAAAGGTACTTGATGAAACAAAGTCACTTAACCTCATGCGCGCTAGCGGAATTCCGCTCGTACGCTGAGACTTTTAAAAGCGCATGTTACGTGACGAGCTGGGCTCGTCATCAGCGTGCGAGGAGGCTACGCTATGACGAGCCCAGCTCGTCATCAGCGTGGAAGGGGTTAATGAAATCTTGAATAAGTGTGGAATCTTCAACAGCTCAGACGGGCCAAAAATTTCATAGTCAGTTCTGTCCCAAGTTATACCCCCAGGTATAGGAACGGCTGTGATGTTCACTGATGACACATCTCTTTGTTCACAATGGGATGATTTGTGTGGCTTGAGGAGTAAGTTGACGTTCTTACTTGCTGTTTCTATTTTGACATGTCTTCCATTTATCAGCATTCCCAAAGTAATTACCAGAGTCAAACAAAGTAGGAGAAAAAGCACACCCAATACAATCCAAAGTTCAATCCATGGTGAAATTAGATACGTTTTTTCCAGGTGATAAAAATGTCTGTAGCTTGTTCTTTCAAAGTTCTTTTTACTGGCATTGTTTCAGGCTCACTGGGATCCTCTGAAAACGTATCAAAGATAATGAAATAGCCAGAGGCAGTTCTGTCAATTTTTGGGATTGCATCAGGATTCGTTGAAATCGCTGGAACCTCAGGATCACTTGTTACATTTGTGTAGTCAGATGTTACTTCATTGTAGACAGGCGTTTCTTGATGAACTGTTATTTGGGTTTCAAGAGGTACAAGTTCCATAGCTTTGTTGCTTAGTCCTTCATTTCGCACTGCAGATTCTTCAAAGGTGATGAGTCTCTCACTTTGAACCTCTTGGATAGTAGCTAGAGCAGGGTGTCTGCTACACTTGCAGAGTCCACTTGGCCTACTGCTTATTATCGGCCACATGATGTGGTTTGATCAGGTCGATAGACACGTACTTGTTCTCCGTTTTACCAGCAAAGAGCGGCAGTAAAACTGTTCTTGATCTGTGGATTGCTAGGACAGGTACCGGTTGTCTGTAAGAAATCCCAAATTCCTTCTTGTCCGCAATCTTTTCTCTGACTAGATCCCCAAGCTTAGGAATCCAGACAGGCCTTGCTGGGACAGTCGGTTTTTCCTCAGTGGTGGTGGTTTTCAGGATCACGGTACTTTGTTTAGTTCTTATTTCTTTTAAGTCCTGCAAAACAGCCAAACGATCTTTGATATAAAAAGTTTTCTGGTCCACCACTGATGTCTGACAATCAAGGTCCGCAATCAGCATCCTAGTCCCAAAAAGGACCTCATATGGAGTGATACCCCATAGAGAACTTTTTGGCAAGTTATTAAGACTACTTTGGACACTTATTAGATGTTTGATCCACCTGTCACCCAAACCTAATACCCTAGCTGTTATAGTTTGCTTTATGTCCTGTTTTTTTCTCTCCACAACAGGATTTCCCTCAGGATGGAATGGACTAGAATACCACAATGCAACGCCCAAATTGGCCATGGCCTCCTTGTAAGCTTGAGAGCTAAACACAGGACCCTTGTCAGAATGTAGCGTGCCGATTCCGTATGTGTCGATAAAGACTCGCAAATCTTTTACAATAGTTTGAGCGTCAGCCGAGCACTGAGGCCACATCCAAATGAAACTTGAACACGAATCCACTGCGACCATGATATATTTATAGTTACCATCCCTTTGTAAGGGACCGCAGTGATCCAGGTAAACGCAAGCTAATGGTTTATCTGAAATTAACAGGGGCGTCTGCACAGTACGTTTCACAGTAGAGATTTTCATCTTCTGGCATATTTCACATTCCAAAACATAGTTTCTGGTTTGTTTCCTCCTGCGTGGCCACCAGTATCTCTGTTTTAACAATGACACTGTGGCTGAAACACCTGCATGAACAGAGGCGAGCCCTTCATGTGCTGCTAGGATTAGTCCTAATCTATGTTCCATGTTTGGAATTACCCTGTCCCCCACTCCAGGGATTCGAGCAAACAGAACATTGTTCGCATCAGTTATGTATGCGTATTTGAGTGGAAACCCTTTCGGTAATGTTTTACCACTGTCTTTGCTTGAAGCAGTGACAGCTAGCATTATTTTGCTGTCTATTTTTGTTTTTGAACGAGTGATTGCAGCTACGGAAGCCGTTTGCACAGCTGCCTTTGCAGCTTCATCAGCCAATGAATTCCCTGCAACGTGAACGCCATCACATTGATGACTCAGCGTATTGATCACATGAGTGTTTTATACTCCTTGTCGTAACTGAACTACTTGTTCCCAAGACAGTTTATGCTTGATTGTGCCTTCTTTTGCATCTTTGTAGCTGTTTTGAATCCAGTTTTGCAAGTATACATTGTAAGATTGAACACAATAATATGAATCGCACACTATGAGTGTGGAGAATTTGCGGTCCGTATTCTCAAGTGCCATCTTGAATGCTTTTAGTTCAGCTCGCTGAGCTGTACAATCTCCTAAGGATTGAGTTTTAATGACCATTGGTTCGAATTTGCCATTGCGCCAACAACCTTTAACGATCACGCATGCCGCACTATAGGCTTGTTTACCCTCCGTAGCGGGTTGAGCTGATCCGTCAGTATAAATTATACATTTATACTGCCCTAGAGGCAGAATTTCAGTAGGCAGAGGACATTCTTGTTCGTATTGTAGAAAAGCTTGTATTTTCAAATAGGGATCCAAAACGTATTCAACATCAGTTGCAGGAAGGGAATTAACCCATTGTATCCATCTTGGATGTAAAGCTTTAGCATTTGGAATGCTCACTTTCGTCACTGCCTCTAAGGCAGGTACAGGTGTTACGACCATAATGCGCTTACCCTGTGCGTGGGCTCTCTCTTTTGCTACAGCGGTTTGAAAAGCTGTCAGAATTTTTTCTGTTGAAGTGAATTTCATTTCTGCTTGTGTCTACAAGTGTGACTTGTAAGATATTGGTATTTTTTCACCTTGGTTAAAAGTTAAGTATGTGAATCCGCTTTGTCTTGGAATGATTCAGATCACTAAGTTGCGTATTTTTGCGTGCATTTGCAAATGTTTAGTTGCTAACACATCTGTTTGCAATGAATGCAAAATTTCAGTGTGTTTTTGTGTCCAATTTACTGTTTTAAAATCAGGTTTGATTAATTCATAGAGAGGTTTAACCCTTTCTGCGTAATTTAGAATGTATGTTCTTCCGAAATGTAGGAAACCTAGAATCGACTGTAAGTTTTTCTACATTTTTAGAGGTTGGAGCAGCGCACATTTCTCTAGAAAGTTTGCTGCCAGGCTTTTGCCAATTCATATCCTAGAAAAAAGACGCTGAGATGGGCAATTCTCGATTTCTTAAAATTTAATTTGTACCCTTCAGAGGCGAATCCCAGTATAATGGTGTTCACCCTGTTCAAGTGCCTATCCAAGTCATCGTCTGTCAGATAGATGTCATCTACATATGATAATGCTTCGTCATCATATGTTTGTAGTAACTCTGTTACCCTCACTGAAAATAACCCAGGACTATTCTTGAATCCCTGAGGGAGACGACAGAAGTGGCTCTGTGTCCCCATAATTGAGAAAGCGGTCAAATATCTACTTTCTGTTGCAATGTTTTGACAGAAGAAACCGTTAGAAATATCTAATGTTGTTTTATATTTTTTACGCACAATGTTATTCATTAATGCTGCACTGTGTGCATTTTGCACTACAAATGTTTTGCAACAAGAGTTTAGATGTCTGTAATCCAATACTAGACGATTTGGAGACAGGAAACAAAGGATTGTTCATTGATGAAGTGCATGTTTCAATCACCCCCTGGTATTCAAGTTGATCTAAGATCTCCCTGACCTGTTTTTTAGCTTCTTGCTTAACTGGGTACTGCCTTTGTGCAGTTGGTTGATTTTTTTATTGTATTTTGTGGGGAGGTGAGTCCTCATCCCATCCTACATGATTTTTGTATAATGCAGAAGCCTGGGCTACTGCTCATTTCCTGGCATAAGTATATTTTAAATAAATTGGAATATGATTAGGAAAGGCTGGCATAATGATGTCTTTGCCATGTGGGCACTCCCTGACAAATTCTGGTGGCCAGTCTTGTTTAGCTAGAAGAATGTCATAACCCTTAGAAAGTTGCTCCCAAAAGAGTGCTCTCACTTTTCTTGGTATGTCTCCCTCCATCCGGAGGTACTTCATATAACTTATGTGGAGAACTAACCCTGGTATCTGCAGTTTCAACTTGAATGAATTCATTCAAGTCCACTATCTCAAGATGATCCTTCAAGTTCTTGCGAGCTATGGTGACTTCTGCTGAGCTGTCCAACATTGTCTGAGCCCATTCCCCGTACTTGAGTTGTGTCCTCAAGATCCTCGGCATGTCTGATTTTTAGACCTGCTACCTTCTTTTTGGTGAATTGATGTTTCTTGTTTTTCTGAACGTGTTGATCGTCTTTGGACTTCACGCATTCTTCCTTGTGTTCTGACCGTCCTCTTCATTCTGATTTCTGTGACAAAGTCTGAAAGGTACAAGAGGAACGTGTATCAGTATCTTGATATCTATCAGGTTTTCTCAAATTATCCCTTTTCCTGAGTTGTACCCCCTTTCAGAGGGCTCTGTTTGAGGAGACCTACCTCTGGAATGAGAACACTTCTCTTTAGAAGTTTGTTTAGTGTTTTCCCACTTCTTTTTAGAAGGAGTAGGAGTGTTTTTAGTAAAGACCTTTTCAGGACTTTCAGACAGTTGTGGTTTCACTGGTTTCCCACCCAAACTGTCTCTGCCTAATTCTTCATAGGATTTTTCAATTATTCTGGCTAGTTCCTGTGGTTGCTCAGTTACATCAAATTCTCATAATTTCTGGCGGCTCGCCACTAATGCTGCTTCACCTTTAATATTAGCTAATATTATTGTCGAGACCTGTTTGAAATCTTTCAGTAGTTTCATACCCAGATTGAAAGCAGGCTCTGCCCGGTATTCATTTTGAATCTGTTTTAGGACGTCTGGTATTACCGCCATAGACGGAACACCATGCGTTTTTGTGTAGATTGCAGCAAAGACTGTACCCCAAGTGGTGCAGTGCTCCAGATGTGGTGTGATCCCCAGTGGTAAACAGATTGTTAAAATTCTGTGTTTCTCATGACGGTTAGTATTGGGAAATACTGAATAAATTTGAGTAATTTTTTGAGCTATCCAGAATGGAATCTGTTCCCGCTTTGTAGGTAATTTACCAATGACTGAGTGTAAAGTCTGTGGTGTTATTTTTAGTGTGTTCCCCTGGTGAGGGGAATGTTGAGGAATCATTATTGCAGGTTGGACTGTAAGAGTCCGCATGACATATTGAACCAATTGTCTATAAATTTTGATTAACTCTTTTAGTTGAGTTCGTAATTCTACATCTGTCATTTCATTAATGTCAGGATGCGGTGTATAGCTGGCTAAGACCGGCCATATTGCCACTGGTCTACCTAGTGAACTGAGCCTGGTAATGTGATTTAAATGTTTTAGGGCGCCTTTAAACCAGAGCTCATGCTCCTGGTAAATTTGTGGAATTTCTGTATCTTCGAAAGGAATATATTCCTCTGGTGGTTCATCATCTTTGTAGAAGTGAAACACGTGTTATTGGATTTGCTTCTGGGAGGACTATCCATGAATAGAATACCTCTGTCTGGTGATATTCGTGTGCCTCTATCACAAAAACTATCCTACCACCTCTCAATGTTAGGCCATTTTTTACAAGTTTTATAGTGATGGCTTTCCTTAAATTTATAGGAATGCATCATCGGTTCCTTGGAAACCTGTATAGTTTAAAGCTCTGTCGGTGTTGTTGTCTGTAGCTCCACTGGCCCCTGGATTACTTTCGTCGGCCATTTTGTTGACTGAAAGTTTGCAGAGCAAGTTTCAAGGAAACAAAGCTAAGGTGCACAATATTTTGGAACACTGTATCCTTCAATGTTGAACAAACCAAAAAGCTAATACATAGGATTTTTCGTCCTACTCAGCTATGGCGGATATTAGCCCATTACCCACTCCAGACGTCTATTGGAGTATTTACTGAAAAAGGGGTCTCTGAGAAAAGCACGGCTGAGTTACTTTAGTATTAAACGATAAATTAGTGCCTTACAAAACGTTGGGCGCCATGTAGTGTAGTTCCTATATTCCCAATAGGCTCTATGCATTGGAATAATATACCCTATAGATATGACATAGGACTGAGGTCAGTATGTCTCTATTGAGTATAGTAAACTTTATTGTGAGTGCCTGCTAGCTCAGAGGTCACTAGAAACTTTCTTAAATACACAAGAAGGGATTAGTTTCTGACAACCACACAAACATGACAACTTTGTTTCCCAATAATAAAACGTAACTTTAGAGTCGTGGAAACAATAGATAACTATTTTACTCAGTCAATTGCGCATGCTTAGTTTCTACAGAGTTGCAGAGAAAATAGAGAGACGGGCGTTTCAATAAAAGGGGTTTACTGAACAGTCTTCTTTCTCATGCAAGAAAGGTGAACTGCTACAATCGTTAGACAGAATGTAAAGTATAATGCTTACAGCGTAAACAGTAGTATAAATTAATACTGTAATAGCATTGTCTAGTGCTATAACATATAAAAATACATACATAAATAACACAGTCTAAAATACTCAACTGGTACTTCTAAAATACGCCAACCCCGATGTACCTAACCTAGGTCTAGTACGAGGGAAGAAGTAAGTGTGGTCTTTAGCATAGGGTTAGTTTTTGCCAAGAATTGCCAAAGCTTACTCTAGGTTCTAATCAGCTCCATACCTTAGAATGAGAGAGGTTGGTATCTCTTTCACTGACTCGATTTCCCAACACCCCACAAGGGGAGTCAGAAACACTGAAGCTGGATTCTCGGCAGAGGAGGGCAGCTTCTGATCAATGCGTCAGCTGGAGAGTTGGCTTACTTCGGGACTCGCTGTGGTGATCTGCGTCTTGCAAGTAGGTAGTCGAACTGCAGCGAACCACACCGTGCTTTGCTGTAGCAAGTGAAGGTATATTTATAGCTTGAAGGTGTTTAGGAATGCCAGTATTGACGTAAAGTCGGGCATATGAACGTCATGAATGAACCTCTAAGGAATAGATGTTCATGCATAATAAATGAGTTCTTGGAGAAATCAATATTCAAGCAAGGGGAAGTCCCTAACAGCTTAAGAGTCTGGTTTTCCAAGAAATCGTTGTGAAGTAGATGAACGGATGGAAGTAGCCATGCCTGTATTTGGGTAGCATGGACTATGCCTAAATAAGGACTGGATATCTATGCCTATGTAAGGGCAATGTAATGTACCTATATAAGGGCATGAATCATGAAATACATACGGAATCTAAATCGACATACACCAACCTCAACAATAGTAAAGCTAGTACTGCCAGAAAGGTACCAGGGAATGTTTTCGGATACGTCCTCGTGCTCAAGTTTACTAAGTAAAAACGAGGGTTTGTTAATTACAATAGCTGCAAACGTGTGTTCGGCATACATTAAGGCTGTCCAATGCGAACTGTAGGAAGGCTATCTGGAACACGTCCTGAAGTAAATAAAGCTCGCTGTTGAAGTCTTCATTACCTTTAATTGAATTTCACCAAAAAGTAAACTGTCCCGGAACACCATGACAGCTCTACTTCTTTATAACGATTCAGAACTTATCAGATAAGTGGAAGGGGCCCGACCACGCAAGCTGCATACACAACAGAGGGTTCCAGAAGGAGCAGGATACGAATGTCTGCCATGCCTCCCCAAGAACATATTACATTTTTGCTAGGAACCGCATTACACAGACTGGTTGATTACCAAGACATAGATGCCTTCATTCCTGGCCAGGGGAAGCAACCTGTTAGTTCAGTCTGTTGCGAGGCGTATAAAAAAGTCATGCTGTGCTCACCAGTGTGGGTGGAGTCTATGGCAAAGCTGAGATGAACTCCCAACAAGTACGACACATGCAGTGAGCTTTGGGCTGTCCCTGCCTCAAAACTGCCCGGGACAGCTGGTAAGCATCAGGGAATTGAGACTAGTAAGGGCAGCTTGTGTAAGACGTAGGAGGCAAAGACACTTCAGTAATACCAGTCTTGCACACCCAGCCGCCTGAAGTCATCATTTCAGTGCCAACAATCGGAGCAAATACTTTTCTGCCAACAGACTCCGAATGTGAAAGCAGAATGCGTTCAGGTGAAACAGTTTAAATTAACTTGGTGGCTTAACACGGTCGATATCGGGACAAAATCAGTTGTCAAACAGTAACGCACACAACCTCTATTTTAAAATGTGTCTAATTTTAAAAAGATCTATTGGAATGGTCACAATCTACTACGGGTGGTTTCTAAAGATAGAGCTTGCATACATCATTGTTCTACGAAGTACAGCATAGGAAACAAAAAGATGGCAAGACAGAGAAACTATGGGCTTCTGTATTACAAACCACAAGCTGAATGATTCTTAAACCATTCTCTAGTAACCCAACACTACCTCCATGTTTTAGTTTTATTACAACCACAGCCTGCAAGAGGAGGGGTAAAGACTGCATGCGAACCAAGCGTGCCCATCCTGATTAAAAACAGATGGTTCCTGCGTGCCGCTGCTGGCTCCTGAGAGCAAAACGCTCTGGGAGTAAACCTTTGAAAAGAAGCTGGGACATTCGCATGCCTTTGGCCAATTGCGTACTGAAACCAGACACAAAGGCCAATAGCGTGTGAGCACAACATGCATGTGCTTTGAAGAAAGCTGAAGTGATTCCAAGAGGTTGATATCCTATGCAGCGCATGCGCACTGCCATAGGAAAAACTGCTTCCCCACCTTCAAGGTTGGCCTCTCCATCCTTGGCTAGTGTAATAGCCTCTCAGTATCCCTGCTCACCCCAGGCTTTATGTTCTCTCCCCAGGCTTTCTGGTCACGCTTCCTACTGCACACATGCACCAAAAGTGTTAGATTCAATGTACCTGATTTGTAACGCACTACATCTCATCCGACAAAATAACAACTTACTCATGCTTGGTTATTACTTTGCCTGTCCTGCCACACTACATCATATACTAATTTGTATAATGAAAACAGTCAGCCAATCAACAATGGACAAATATAAAAGTTTGCAATATTGTATAAAGTCTCTTATCCACTCTGAGGGTTCTCTAGGAGTGCGCACCTGGTCTTTTGGCTGTGGGGAACAGGCATCCTTCTACCTGGCTGTCCTGGCATCCTATTCCTGGACCACCAGGGCCCGTAGGGGACTGTCTCTCTAATGTCAACAGTGTGCATCCGTAGGGTCCGCTCTGTTCCGTTCATACAAACACCTCAAGACAAAGGTGTAAAAAGTAAATGGGCACTTATACAAAGCCACTTCTATGAATGAAATTCAGGCGGTGCAACATCATGCACAGGATAGCTAATTCCAGAATCTGAACTCAGAAAATCACTGCCCCGACATCAATTACCCATTTCATTTGCGGTTTTTAAGTGAAAAGCATTGGTCTGTCCCTTCACTACCACTAACGTGACATCCCTACTTAGCATGTCCCAGGCAAGTTTCGGCAAAAGGTGTCAACATGTGAAGGCTTCCTAAGAAGTACACCCACTGTGAATGGGCCAAGTAGCATAAAGCTACGGAGCTCGTGTTAAGATGCTCTCTCAAGTCATGGCTGAAGTTCCCGGACTCTGTCCCTAACCCCATCACAAAAGTCATAGGCCAAAACCCTCCACACATCACAAAATCTTGCCATCCAGCTAGACACTTCCTCTTAGGTAACTTTCCATGCAGCAGCGGTGTCCCTAGGCTCTTTCTCATTGACCTTGATTATCAGGTCTTCTCTGGTGAGAAAGTACACCTTCCCACATTATCAGCATTTCTTGTTCAAATGTATCTCCTCCTTCCTAAGCATAGCTCCTAAAACAAGAGCGTTAATCTAACTAACAAGGATGAATTTCTCCACCTGCAACAGAAACGTGGAAAAGACAAATTCCACATGGACATGAATTCTAATAGCAAACTTTAAAGTGAGAGCGAACAGGGAGAAATACATGTTAGGCCTACCGAATCCGGCCAACATAAGGAAAATACATAAGCTTTAGAAAGCATACGCATGTATAAATCATTAAACTTAACATGTTATATAAACACATTAATATCGAAAACATTCATTAGTTATAAATGCACTTATACACGTTGAGATTTCATCTAAACACGAGTAATTACAACGTAAATTCTTCGTTTCCATGAAAGAATGCTAAACACTTCATTTCTACTGTTATTACAGTACACAATATGATGATCGAATGTTAAAATGACAAAGGATTATATGTAGGTTGCGAACTAATCATAATTATAATGCACCCCTACAAGTGAAAGAGCAAAATCGCGCTCTATCAGTCCCTTCTACTCTCTCCACCTTACCCTCCTTTCTCTCACTCTTCCCCGTGCCACTGTCCAATTCGCCCTCTGCTTCCTCCCACTTGTCCCTCGTCTCTCTTCACCTCATCCTCCCCTCTCGCTGTCTCACCTTCCCCCACCTCAAACTCCTCTTGCCCTACTGCGGCTTCCTTCCTTTCTCTCTCTCTCCCTCATTTCATTTTACCCTCCTTTCTTTCTCCACCTCGCCATCCTCTCAATTTGCATCCTCTTTCCGCCTCACCCTTCTGTCTCCACCTCACGCTTCACTCTCTGCCTCACCATCCTCACTCTCTGCCTCACCTCTTCTGTCTTTCTGACATATCTTTCTTCCTATCCCCATCTCGCCTTCCTCTCTCTCTTACTCATTATCCTCCCTCTCTGCTTCACCCTCCTCCCCCTACCCGAACTCTTTGACCTGTTGTCCTCACCGCTCTCTGCATGACCATCTCACCTCACCCTCCCCTGTCTCAACCTCACCCTCTTCTCTTTTCACCTTACTCTCCGCTCTTTCCTCCATAAGTCCCTCTCTTTGCCTCACCCTCATCTTTCTCTCACCTTTTCCTCCTTTCTTTCTCCATCTTGCCATCCTTTCCCTGTATTTCATCCTCCTCTCTCACCACCTTACTCTTCTATCTCCAACTCACCGAACTCTCTCTATCTGATCCTTCTCCCTCCATCTCTCCTTGCTCACTCTCTGCCACACCCCCTCTATCTTTTGGACCTGCGCTCCTTCTCACCACTTTGTTACCCTCCCTGACTTCCTCACTCTTTCTATCTCACCCTCCTCCCTTTTCCCCTTACACTCCTACTTTATTATAATCCCTTCTCTCTGTTTCACCTTCTCCTCTCTCCATCTCCCCACCTCATTCTTGTCTCTCACCGCCTCTCCCTATTCTGCCAGACTCTCCTTCACTGCTGCTACATATTGAGTAACAAGTTTGTGTATGCTGAGGATAGTGCCTGCTGCTGTTCATTTACTTCAAGAAGGCATGGAAACAAATGAAACAATTGGAAGAGCAAATATAGTTGAGAACGTGAGCAGGAATGACCAAACATCAAAAGTGGGTCTGTTTCTACCCATAGCGGCTCACTGTGCAAAGAGTACAGCTTCCAAGGTTGACAATTGGACTTCCCTTTTGGTGGATAGTTTCTCAACCAATATTTTGTTGTCAGGTTCTGGAGCAGAATGTATTTTACTGGGAACAAAGAGAAAATATATAGCTCATGTGAGTGCCTCAAAACTGAGCTGACTCTTCTAAATTGTGTCTTGCATGTTCCCGCCTCTTTCCCGTTTTCATCATCTTTTGGAGTAGTCTCTCCTATTCCCATCACCGTCCCTCACTCTATCACTCTCCTTGCCTATCACAACACTCACATCTACCATTGGTTCTGCCACTCTCCTCCAGTCTATTCATCCGCCTTCTCTGGCCCCTCTCCCGTAATCCTTGTCTTGGATCACATTCCTTTCTCATTATCCCCCTCATCCTCCAGCAGCCTCATCCTCCACATTCACCCTTTCCTTCTCCTCTTTCGCTACTCACTTTTTGGCCCCTCTCATTACATACCTAGCCATCACCCTACTCCCATCTGCCACGTTGCTCATCATTCTCCAGCTCCTTCCTACTCCATCATCCTACTTTAGGCATCAAAAAACAAAGTGATGGCTGCGATGCTGGAATTAATCTTTACTGCTGGTAATCTTTCGGGCGACACCCCAATCAATAGTTTTTTTGCCTACCATGCCAACTCAGGGCTATATTACGATGTTGGGCAGAAAGCCTCCGGCTGCTGGTTGGAGGCTTTCCGTCTGACAGGGTAGGTGTAAAGTCCAACCACTGTATTAGGATGATGGTAGTCTGCTTTGAAACCTGCGGGGGAATCTGATGCGGTTCGACGATTGAGCCCGTCGGTCCGTCGGAAAGGCTGTATAATCCCTTAAGGATGGCGTTTCTGCCATTGGGATTTTGATGTTTGTGTCTGACAGCCATTCCAGGATAGCCTTTCCAAAATGGAAAGGCTGTCGGAAAGCGACATTGGTTCCCAATCTGGCTCGTTGCATACTGCCCTGATGGGGCACTCATCATCCCTGCACCGTGGCACGGTGCCTGCCACACAGAGCAGTGATGTTTATAAACTTCCATTTTTCAACGGAAGGTTGTGCAGCAGGCATTTTCAGCCCGCAGCGTAAGTGCCCATTGAAAAATTGAAGTTTCCTGCACCGCACTATGATCTTAATTGGGATTACGGAACCGCCGACCCATGTTCGGGCGGTTCCTTTCCCACCCTGACATCATAATGAGTGCCTCAGTTTGGACCCAGTCAAATGCACTCTGCTCCAATGGGAACAGTTCAGCCCGAAATGCCAGGTCAGATTCTCCCTCAAATAGAAAACAAGAAACCCAGGTCTTGGTTTGCCCTGGTTATGGACTCTACAAGATGTACAAAGGAAAAAAGTATGGAGGGATCAATCACTCATTTATTTTTGTTCAAGGCACCATCAATTACCCTGATGTTTTCTATATTTTGTGTTTATAAATAATAATGATTTTTTTAGATACACATATCATTCGGCGGGACTCTGGTACACAAATCAATTACACATGAATTAGACATCAAACATAATATATATAAGACATCAACAAATAAATAAGAATCAAACACAAATCATTATCACAAAAACAGTACAATCTACAATATATACAACATATACAATACCCTCATTATTACATATAATAATGTACACTCCTCAATCTGAGTGATACATTCCGAGGTAGTCCTCTTAGCACAAGAGGTATCACACATCTCTTTCATTCACTTATGTGCGCCTATAATCTGAAGCCAGATGAAAAAATAATTGGACTCCTCATATATCTGTCGACGCTGTCGCGTTTCAGCCCACAATTTCTTCGAGCTTTCTCAGGACAAGGGTACACAATATCTACAATAATAATTGAAGTTTTAAATTGCATAACTATACATTTTATTCTACCGATCTATGACTATCCCTTATTTGCCCATACAGTGCTCAGTAAAAGTAGTCTAACGACTACCATGTGGAAGTATCCACTCCCATAAATAGTATAGTGGGTGTGTTTTAGTGTGTATTTGTTTCAGAAAGTTCCTTTAATTGCACCCTTTGTCAGTGTATATTATGTGCATATCACCTAGTCTGAGCTTACCCCAAGACACCAATTAACTACCTGGTCTAATGGAAAAAATCTGGAGTCTTATCCTAGCTATCAGGGTCAAGGCGAATACTTTTCATCGGGGGTACGCATTCCCCTCATAGCGCGTTTCCATGCTACGAATGTAAACTTGTGGTGGTAACAAGGTAGCCAATATAGGTCAAGATTGTATTCTACTCCTTTCTATCTATACTTCAAAACGTCCTTCTATCCAAGTACACTAAAGAACATACCAAAAATGACCTTCAATTTATATTGTATGCCGCTTTTATAAACAGTTGCTGTCCTCCGGTCACTGGCCGTTCCTTCAATTCTCTCCTTAGAGCGAAAAATTTACTAATGTTATATTCGCGTCATTCACAATGCCTGTAGTCCTACTCAAAAAGTAACTAAATATCCGGTTCTCAACTCTGGTTACCTGCCGTAATGGTCCACCGTCGAATAGTACGATTCTCACTGTTCACGCCACACTGATGTAGTGCAAACGCTCTCCGGCTGTGATTGTATCTGTACGCACCTAATCGTGTCATACGCCACCCGCTGGTAACATAGAGAAAAGACTATCAGAAAACTTCGTATAGTTACCAAATTCTCCGGACTGCCTTCTTTAGAAAAAAGACTACTCTAATGTTAAGTCGTTGTTAACCAGCACTGCAATCCACATATGAATTTATGCATTTGTTCCCATTGGTAAGACGACAATTAGAATATGTCCGCCCGCCCCCTCGCTCATTGAAATGGGAGTTAATCTCATCTAATCCAATGTCAATCTAAATGACACCAATACGCATTGGCGCCCTTTCTGCGTTACCTGTATCTCATGCAGGTTTAATGTTCTAACTTTCTACACTCTCTTATACATAGAAGTGTGGACATACCAACACTTTTATTAATACACTTGTGTCCATAATCTATCTACTAAAATGTGTTGTTTCACGTCCCCACATGTGGCAAAAAAATGCTCAGTGCCAGGAGAATATACCTCGTCCCCCTGAACCCATCAAAATATATCTCTGACCTACATAGTGCAGGTAATTTCCTAGTATCTATACATACAGGCTAAGCTATGATATACAGTCAGGGCGAATATTAAAATTATATCCAGAGGGAACCGACTTCCTCTCCAAAATGCAGGTGAGGCAGCGCACCTACTTATATACAAGGTGCCTCTAACTTCCCATATTCACTCTCACAAACGAGGTTCTAGTGCACTGTATGTTCAAAACAGGGTTTACAATCTACCAATCAGTCTAAATACATATTCTCTCTCTGTTCTACAACCCCACCTATATCCAAAGAACATCAGTTCCATGTTTAGCAACTCCGTCATGGTGGAATATTGGAATATCTGGGCATACATGATTGTACCGTATAGTGCAAGAAAAACATACTTATTTGTTCCACATTTTCAAGTTAATAATCATGACACATACATCCCAATTGGAGTACATTTTCTTCTAAATCAATGTCCATAATTCATCACGGTCATTGAGACCCTCTGTAGCTATATGGTATCTTTCTATGAGGCGTGCTTCTGTGAGGTTCAGCCTCATTTCTAGTTCTCCTTTATTGCATGCCTTAATTACCGCCAATACAAACCATACCAAGTAGTCCTCACTATGCCCACACTCAATGTAGTGCTGCACCAATAGTGCTCCGTGAGTTCTACATCTTATGCGGGATTGCATTTTTACTGCTTGAGTTGTTTTTCCAATATATGACTTCCCACAGGGGCAAGTAACTACATACACCACATTTCTGGTGTTACAATTCAAAAAAGTCTGCATCATATGCTTCTTGTTGTTAATCAGGACAAATTTTGAGACATTCGTGTATAATCACGCGACACAGTTATTACAACGGTAGTGTCCTATCAATGTGGGTAAGCCTAGTAAACCTCTTGTATCTTTTTTCATCAAAGGTTCCCTTATTGCTCTTACTAAATGTTGTCTCAGATTTTTACCTTTTCTAAAGGCAAAGAGCGGGTTAGGCATATTCAGATGCTCAATCAGTCTCCAATTTCTCAAAATAATTTGTTTGACTTTATTGGCTTTGGGGTTAAACGTGAGGACACATGTTATTTGTACTACTTTTATTTTAGGAGTTAACAAACTTTCCCTTGGTGTATACTACGCCCTTTTAAGGGCTGCTCTCACCAGATTTTTCGGGATACCCTCTAGCACAGAGTTTATTTTGTATGCTTTCCACATTTTCAAAATAATCATCCTTATTGGAGCATATGCGGCATATCCTTAAAAATTGCCCATACGGCAAATTTTCCTTGAGACTTCTAGGATGCCCAGACGTGAATTCTAAAACGGTATTCCTATCTGTGGGTTTAGTATATAAACTCACCTCCAACTTACCCTCATTGTCAAAAATCCATACGTCCAGGAAATTAATCCGGACATTACTTACAGACTTAGGGCCAGATGTAGGTAAATCTGAAATACCGATTTCTTCATAGCGAATTTTACCTATTCGCTATTAAGAAATCAGTATTTCCTATGTAGGTAAAGATTCGGTAAAAAATACAGAATCCTTAATATTCCTTATTACTGAATTGGTAATTGAGATTCGGTAATAAGGAATACCTACCCATTCATTTCTATGGGCTTGGAGACCTATAGGAATGAATGTGAAGACATTCACTGTTAGCGATTCGGTATTACCGAATCGCTAATAGCGGGAGCACTTTCAAGGGTGCCAGGGTGTCAAAAGGACACCCTGTTGCATCCCTGAAATGTGCATGTGTGCACATGTGGCACACATACATGCTCCAAGGGCATGAATGTGTGCCACATGGCACTTAACAAAAAACAAAAAAGTGTTTTTCTAAGCAAATCAGTAATTACCACCTTTGTTGGAGCAATTGCGGCGTATCCTTAAAAATTGCCCATACGACAAATTTTCCTTGAGACTTCTAGGATGCCCAGACGTGAATTCTAAAACGCTATTCCTATCTGTGGGTTTAGTATATAAACTCACCTCCAACTTACCTTCATTGTCAAAAATCCATACATCCAGGAAATTAATCAGGACGTTAATCACAGACTTAGGGCCAGATGTAGGTAAATCTGAAATACCAATTTCTTAATAGCAAATTATATTGATTCGCTATTAAGAAATCGGTATTTCCTATATAGGTAAAGAATCGGTAAAAAATACAGAATCTTTAATATTCCTTATTACTGAATTGGTAATTGAGACCCCGTAATGAGGAATACCTACCCATTTATTTCTATGGGCTTGGAGGCCTAAAGGAATGAATGTGAAGACATTCACTATTAGCGATTCGGTATTACCGAATCGCTAATAGCTGGAGCACCTTCAAAGGGGCCAGGGTGTCAAAAGAACACCCTGTTGCATCCCTGAAATGTGCATGTGTGCACATGTGGCGCACATACATGCCCCAAGGGCATGAATGTGTGCCACATGGCACTTAACAAAAAACAAAAAAGTGATTTTTTTAAAGCAAATCAGTAATTACCACCAACTTGAAGTTCGTTGTAATTTACCGATTTCTTAAGGCTCAAAATCACTCTTTAATGCGCTTTCTACTTTGCATTAAAGGAATCTGTATTACCGAATCCTTAAATGCAAGAGCAATAAGGAATCAGTATTTACCGATTCCTTATTTACCGATTCTTTACCTACATTAGGAATGGCTAAATACCTGTCGGTAACGCTGAAATGTACAGACCGGTATTTAGACACCTACACCTGGCCCTTAGTGAAGTTCAAATCTGGAGTACGTGAGTTCAACCATAAGTGGAACCTTTCTAGCTCTTCTTTACTTCCATTTCATATAAGGAATATATTGTCAAATAAGCGCACCCATTTATTCGTGTTGTTTCGAAATGGTGCCGCCTCACCAAACATCTATTGTCTTTCAAAGTGATCCATAACCAGGTTCGCTATTTAAGGGGCGAAGCAACAACCCATTGCCACGCCCTTTATTTGCAAAAACAAATCATTCCTAACCCCTTCCATGCTCATGACGAGCTCAGCTTGTCATGCAGCACAGTGCTCGTGTGCTTATGACGAGCTGAGCTCGTCATGACCACACCCGTTTTTATTGCTGTCCAGCACAGCAGAGGAATATCTCAAGCAGCGATGTGGTTAAAAGAAAAAAAGTTATTTTTCAAACTGATTTTTGCCAACTCTAGTATAAAATCTATAGGCACCTGGTGTGGTCTTACCGTTTGCTCCAGGACCATTTCTATTACCAATAACGCCTCATCCTGAGGAATGTTACTATATATAAACTCTCGATGTCGAAGGAGACCAACAATTGTCGGTCTACATCGAACACCGAGTGTTCAATATTAAAAATAAGGTCCATGGTGTCTCTCACGTATGCCTGGGTGGCACTCACAAATGGTTTAAAAAATGTATCTCCATACTTAGCCAGGGGTTCAAGTATCAACCCTTAGGCAGCAATGATGGGATGTCCTGGTGGATTTTGGACATCTTTATGTACTTTGGGCAGTACATATATCGTGGGCACTTTTTGTGTTGTAAAATTTAAGTAGTCATATTCTTTTTTGCATAGATAGCCACAATCTCAAGCTTCAGTGGTTAAATACAACATTTTTGCTTTTAGGGTTGGTGTTGGGCTGTCATGAATTCTGCGGTAGTGTGTGGGATTATTAAGTTGTTTTAGAATCTCTTTGTCATATTCACCACTATCCCATAAGACCATTCCCCCTCCCTTGTCAGCAGGTTTTATACCGTCAAGGGATTACTTGCTAGATTTTTAAGGGCTGTACTTTCTTGTTTGGTAAAGTTAGACTTAAACGAAAGATGTTTCTCATTTAGTTTGTCTATTTCCCGCAAGATTTGATTTTCAAACAGTATGATCTCATCTGGCAGTCATACTATCTGGACAGAAGGACAATTTTTTCTTGAGACCACTCACATTTAGCTCTTGTGTCTCACTTTGATTTGCAAAAAAGGCTTTCAACCTAATCTTATGTAAAAATTTGTAGTACTTCAGTTTTTTTATCGACTGGATCCTGTACCACCAATGGAACAAAAGATAAGCCCTTTTGTAAAACTTTTATTTCCCATGGGGTAAGAGGATGCTTTTATAAGTTATATATAGGCATAAGTTCATCGTTGGATTGGCTGATAGTATCTATATTAGAAACTACCATCTGTACACTGTGACTGTGACTCATCAGCCAGGTATAGTTGGATTCCAGTGGCACAGTGAGCAAGGAAGCGCGTTTGCAGAGTGGTGGAGAAAGGGGGCGTGGCCTCACAAAATCTCGCAGCAATCTCACTATGTGGGACCTACCGAAGGTAAAAGGGGTGCTTGTTGTTTCCCAAGGACACTCCGCATCTAAAGGGACTTCATTCCCCAACCAGCAGTGCGCCAGGTGGTGCGGTTGCAGAGTGGTGGAGAAAGGGGAAGGGGCCTCGGTGACTTGTCGGCTTCTTAATAAATTTTAAAATGTATTTGGGAAGGTGAGAGCTGCGTGGCCTCCTTTTCCTGGGCTGATTTGGACCCAGGAACCTTATCCCCCAGGGCCTGGCCTTAATGTTTTTTAATTAAAGAAAAAGTGGAGGATCAAACTTTCTATAGGAAAAACGTTTTTTGCTTTGCCAATACCTTTGTCGCCATGTGATGAATCTTCACAAAACGTTTAAAAAACGTCTCCTTTGTAGTTCAGCTGTGAAAGTTTTGGGGTAATCCATCAAGCGGGAGCTGAGAAAAAAGGGGGGGGGCCAAAACTCGTTTTCCCCATGTTATGTCTATGGATTTTTTCATTCTTTAAACACAACTACAGCCCGAACACCGGAGAACGGAATTACAACAAATTTTGCAGATTTTTGTCCAGAAAACGTGCTTTTTGTGATTTGGTGTAAATCCGTTCAGTAGTTTCAGAGATATTTAAGTGTAAATAATAAAGCTATCTGGGAGCCCAAAATCCTATTGAAACCATACTGAAATTTGATTGGCCGCCTACACTTCAACCAGAAAGTGTTGGCAGCTATCTTGGGACTTGGTTGTACCGAGTACCACACAAAAAAGAAAAAAAAAAGAAAGAAAAAGGTTGTAGGGTAGAAACCCGCTAGGCTTCATGAACGGGGATAACACTGGGATCCCACAGGACCCATAAAAGCTTTTTTTAAGCATATTCGGGTGAAAATAAAAAAAACAAAGAGAAGCTCCCTCTTTTCGTTCATTATCAAACAAGCATTTGCAATGCAATAGGTCTTGCATTTGCGAGTGTATAAACTATTGGGATTGTAAATGACAATGTCTTTTATTTATGTTTTGATAATTAACACATAATTAAAAGGCATTGTCATGTACAATGCCAATAGCTTAAACAAACTCTTGTAAACGCAAGACCTATTCAAAGAAGTGGCTACCATTGTCCCGAGCTGCTTAAAAAGTCAATATGCTCATGACGTGCTGAATGTTGCAGGAAAGCATGTCGTGCCTGCAGTAGGAGAAACAATTTAAAGAAATAGTGCTTACAGACTAAAAAAGAGTCACTGTGTAACAACCGAAGGAAAAGGGCAAGTGGTCATGTAAGGTTACGAATAAAGAGAAGGTAGTACTAAGGAGGGACTAACAAGCCTATGTACAAATCAGAAGGGAGCATTTACGGAGGACAATGACACAAGCTAATGAAAAATATGGGTTGAGCGTGGACGGGGCTTCTATTCCATTCTCCAATATAGCATGACTCACAGAGCAGCGCATGTACTGCCCAGGCTCGACCCCCCCCAAAAAACTACATTAACCGCCCGTCTACCTTTTAAGCAAAACGTGTAAATAGTGTATGGAGCTTGAGAAATGGTATGGCACCAAGTCACAGACTAAAAGAAACAACAGACCGATTTTTCCTTACACAACAGATATAGCAAAACCTGAGGCAGGATGACCTCCTTAACACACAAATCAGGCAGAAAATAGTGCAATCTCCCCTTAAGCTGACCATGCAGTCAGTACAGGTTTTTCTAATGGAGAATTTTAATAAATCGACAGTAAACCAAAACTACATTACATCTCTTTTCTTTAAAGGCTATTTCTTCATCATCACAAATTGCTCAAGTCTCCAGAACAAAGGCAGACATGTCCACAGATTTTCAACATGAGCGTCCATAAAACGGAGACTGGAATGAAACATTTGTCTCACTTCTTTTTTTGGGGGGGGGGGGTTAATAAGCTATTTTGTGTTTGAAAAATGTAAGTTGTGCTTCTTTCATTTCTTCCCAGACTTGTGCATTTTCACTTTTTACTGCTTTTTTGTTTATGAAAGTAATCTGGACTAGAACGATGCCTACTGGGTCTCATAAATTCTACAGAGCCTCCTGACTGAAGAAGTTGCCCCTAAAAAGCATCTACAGCGCTTTTTTTAACTTTTCCCTAAAGTGAACTTTCTTGAAGTCCTGTAAAATCACAGAATCCCACCTAGTCCCTCTAACCAGACTAACTATTGCTTACTAGAAAATGGGAATATTTGCAGAAAGGGAGGGGTCTTTAAACTTTATCTGAATGAGTCTGTCCCAGACCCACCAACCTAAGAAGACCAATGCCAGATACAGTACTTATTCTGTATAGGTAGATAGCTTTACAAGAGAGGTTGTTAAGGGGTTGAAACCGGATTGATTCTACCCCCACTTTACCAACCTTTCCAAGCCCCATGTCTGAAGCCCAAATACTAACTCACATAACCTACAAGCCTAACTCTGAGAGCAATATGTAGTAAACGCAGAATAAAGGACGACTTTAGGGGGCCCTTTAGCACACTCTCATACCTCATGACCAGCTCTAAATATGTTACACAATGCGGGAGTGAAGTTGTGACCACCACTGTATAGTAAACATACTGGAAAAGGTTTCGACAGAACACAAGGACCGACCACACCAGTGGCGTACCGCCTGCGAGCCCCCCCCCCCCCTGCAATATCTGGCCCATTACAAACTTTGATTAACAAACCGCAGTCAAAGCCTTTCATCGAACAACAGACTGTTTTAAAGCGCAGATAGGTTTCTTGTGGTTTACTGTAAAAACTGAAGAGGGTCACAGAGGTCTTTCATACTATAATAAGGATTAAAATTAACGTTCTGAGACAGCCATGTTACTGACCTTACCTCAACCCAACTGGCACTGGAGGTGAAAACTGATCCACCCTCGCATACCCACTTTTCTGAGGAAGCAGAATGGACTTGTCAAACACTGCCTCCACTTAAGGCTTTTCAAGGGCAGATGAGCAAACTGTGTCCCAGCCCTGCCGCCCTCCGTAAATCTTTGCTGTGCTAGGAAACCAACTTCATTTTGGCCAGCACCTTAAAAAGGAACAAGAAAGAAGTGCAGAAGTGCCTTTTGGCATTGTAAAAGTAAAAAAAAAGAGAAAGAGCAGGGTGTCCATGAAGTGGGCGCCACGGTCAGTAGTAAAGTTAAAAAAAACCAACAAAAAAAAACAGAGCGCGGTGTCCCTGAAGCGTGCACCGCGCTCGGTATAAAAGTTAAAATAAAAAATAAAATAAACAGAGCACGGTGTCCCTGAAGCGGGTGCCGGGCTCCACATCAAACTTTTAAAAATAAAATTTAAACTGAGCGCGGTGTCCCTAAAGCGGGCGTCGCGCTCAGCATGCAAATACAACAAAGGAGCCCCCATTGTCCCCATTAGTGTCACTAAACAAAATAGTGCTTACCTACTAGATAAAGCAGACCGTGTACCGAGCCAAGTAAAAGGTTGTCAATATGGGCTGTAACAAATTGAGGCAAGGTGGTACCTAGGAGGGACTAACAAGCCTCATAATGAAGCAGAAGCCAGTGTTTAGAACTTAAACTTGAGTTCTCAGAGTTGAGTGTAAAGGAAGGAGTAATGAGAAGAACAGATTTGCTGATTGTTCCACGTGGTATGAAGAGCAAAGTGCTATGTGTGGCACATGAAGGACATGTGGGAATGACAGCCATGAATAGCCAGACTAGTGAAACATTTTGGTGGCCTGTCGTGATCAGATGTGTGTAGAACTATGTGAGAGAATGTGTAGCTTGTGCTGTGAGTGACACATTACAGGTCACTTTTCTCAGTCCGGTGCAAGCCTTACCGGTTCCAGGGAAGCCTTTGCACAAGTTGGGTTTGGATGTCCTAGGACCAATGTATGTGTTGGATGAGCAGAATAGGTATGGTTTGGTCTTAATAGACTATAGTACACGATGGCCTGAAGGGTAGTTTGTTAGATTGGCAAGTTCTGAGGCAGTAGTGGAGTTTTTACAGTCCATATTTTTGAGACCGGGTACCCCTGTGGAACTCGTTACTGACAATGGCGTGCAATTTATGTGAAAGGAGTTCCATAAATGTATGTCCCATTGGGGTATAAAACATGTAACAAACTTTTTGTACCTTCCCCGCAGCATTAGTTTTGTGGAGCATTGTAACAGAGTTATCAAGGACAACATTTAGTTGTCTTTGGCTAATGGTTTGGAGGAAAGAGCTCAAAGACTTGATGTGGACCGAAGCACTACTCCCAATGGCACCACAAATGTATAACTGTTTACGTTGTTGAAGGGTCGGTTGGCTGCCACAAAGCTAGTCCGACCCTGGATGTGTGATTTGAAGGTGTCTGAGGAGAGATGGAAGCAGGTAAAGGACAGTTGTGAGAAAGTGCAAGGGAAATATGTAAGCAAGAAAGAGTGGGTCAAGTTGAACTGCCTTATATAATATCCAATGGACAGTCAAAGTTTTCCAACCCGAAGGAAATTGTGTGAGTCAAGGATAAGTTGGTTAAACTATGTCCTGGAAAGTGGTGGAACAAAAATAAAATGTCCATCCAAAGAGGGGTGGGAGACCTTCTTGCTAATTAGGGCAAGTTCTCATCTGTGCGTGTGGATGCAAGGAGCCTGAGAATGGAAGAGGAGAGAAGATCATCTGCAATGTTCATTGACTATGTCTGCGCAAGCACTTTATTCAGACTTCTGAAGGGTACATTTTGTCATCTAAGGCTTAGTCGTAATTAAGTAGGTTGGGTTTTAGAGAGTGGTATGCTCAAGTTGTGTTTCCCAACGCTTCTTGTCATTTGTGCATGCATTTATATTCTCAGTTTTTCATGCTTTTCTATTTCTTGAGTTCTGAGGGTTTTGTGTTGGGTCTGAGTTCATATTATTTCGGTTCTGACGGCGTTCTGACAATTGACACCTAACATTTAGGAGCTTTGGATACAGGTGTGGCATTGGCCATTTCCAATTTCCATTTACAATTACAGCCACATGTAGGGTTCACATGACAGCTAAATTGCCTCTTAGTTCACGATGGGGGAGCAGTTCAAAACAATCAATTTTAAAAAATAACTCAGATAGGTGTAAGTAATATAATATGATGCTTTAACATGAAATGCTCCAGCATGTTAGAAAGACGCTTTTTAGGTTTTGCCTAGCCAATGCGTACGAAGTACGCATGTGCTAGGAAAAACCTAATGAGTATAGTATAGGGGTTGGAATCCGCCCCCGTCTTCCATTGGCTAGCTCCATAAATGGAGGCTAGCCATTGGAAGACACGTTTGTCCGTCAATGCAGGACCAGATTCGGGGGCGTTCCCGAGAATTTTTGGCTTTTGGCGACGTCAGCCGAAAGCCGATTCTCGGGCACGCCCCCGAATCTGGTCCGGCATTGAGCCGGCACCCGCCTTTCTGCTCATAGCGCTTTTCTGCCCTAGCGAGTGCTCACCTCGCTTTTTTGTAATTAAATTGTCCCCTGGCAGGCGCCCAGGGACCTTGCCGCTATTGTTTATTTTCACCTCGAGGGAGCCCACCCCTCGGTGAATTCACTCCCCGCCTGCAGTAGCTGAGACGGGCCGCCGCGCTGCCCGCGACGACCCGGAAGCTGAGGGGGCGACCCGGAAGTCCCGCCCCCCCAGCGCGGACAAGGAGAAGCAGCTGCACCCACCGGCAGGGCTCCATGGTGGAAGAGGAGCCCGGCCGCCGCCCGTGAGAGCACCCGGCCCCAAGAAGCGTGACCGGGTGAGGAAGAGCTGCAGCGAAGTCCCCCCCCCCCCAGCGCGGACAAGGAGAAGCAGCTGCACCCACCGGCAGGGCTCCATGGTGGAAGAGGAGCCCCACCGCGGGACCGGGTGAGGAAGAGCTGCAGCTTCCCGTGGTGACATTATTTACTTCTATAAGTGTTCCAACTTGTTCTGAGGTGGAGTAAAGTGTTACTGAAGTTATTCTACAGCACCTCTTAGTGATTTTTTTCGGCCTCACTGCTAGCGGTGAAGGGTACATACCACTCATCCCTGCTGTCCCGGATGTTGTGGTGTTGCCTCCCACGGGGCTCTGGGTCACACGCCCTTCCATGTGACCAGGTAAGCTTTCTGGCAGGAAATCCAATGTGCGTATGTGACGGCCTGACCCATCTGGTCCCACGTATTAGTTGCGCAAAGTAAAAACAATAAAGGACTACTATACTTCTGTGTGTACATACTTATGTGTGTATGTACTATGTGTATGCGCCTGTGTGTTTGTGCGCGTGTGTGTGCGGGTTTCTTCATGTGTGTACGTCTGTCTGCGCATTGTGTGGCTGAGTGAGTGTGCCTGTGCGTGTCAGCTCGTCTGTCTGCATGTCTCTCAGTCTCTGCATATGTGTCTACGTGTTGAGTATCAGTGTGAGAGTGTGTATTGTGTGTGTGTGTCCGCCTGAGTGTGAAAAAATGTGCGTGCAGTGGGGCGGGCACACATTGCACAAGGGCTGTCGTGACGCCGTCGTGCCCCGAGAGGAGTGCACTATCCCAGGACACATTCTGTGTGTGTGGGGCTAGCAGTGTGTGTGGGGGGCTCGCAGTGTGTGGGGGGCTCTGTGTGGCTGTGTGTGTGGGGGGCTCTGTGTGTGGGGGGGCTCTGTGTGGGTGTGTCTGTGGTGGGCTCTGTGTGTATGTGTGGGGGGCTCTCTGTGGGTGTTTGTGTGTGGCATTTGCGAGAGATTAAGCTATTGGCATTGTAAATGACAATGCCATTTATTTATGTTAAAAAAAAACATAAATAAAAATAATGTCAAGAGCAATGCAAATAGCTCTAACTTTAACAAAGGCAAAACCATTGCATTGTAAATGCTTGTTTAAATTTGGTGAGAGCAAGCTTGGCTCGTGTAGGGGCTCTTAGAGCCAAGCCAGACTGTCCTCCAATCAGAGAAACTGCAACCTGGATACCAAGAATTGCCTGTGAACTGCGTGCATAAAGATGCACCAGCACCTTTGGAATGCAGGCTGGACTTCGAAGGAGTTTTGCAATATTCTACGTCATCACTGCTGCCTTCCACTCCTTCCTGCTGCTTTTCTTGATCGCCGCTGCTGCTGATTTCACCTCCTTTCATACTTTTACACTTTTTATGCTTCATCTTTGTGGTTGATTCGTGGCTGTCTCTGCACTAGGATCGTCTTACTATGTCTCTTGCTGTTTCCAAGGCAACCAAAGCTTCCCGGAACTGTTAGGCAAGCTGCCTCTTCTACAGCTCATCCACCATGCCCTGGTTTTTCACCTGTTAGATTATCTGTGGTTGGTAGCTGACCCTGGGAACAATAAACTTCACCCACAAAAACGAAACGACTGGTGTCTTTTGTGTGGGCCTTTATCTCTAGACGAGTGTGTTTTTCTACTTTTTACAACCTTTCCTCTGACCCTCACCCTGCAAAGGCCCTCCCAAGACGAAGGTTTATGTGAGCCATTTTGAACTTTCAACATGTTGCCCTCCACCTGAACCAAGTGCACGGGCACACGTGTTCACAGTGAATACCATTCTCCTTCCAGACACCAACTGAACTACTTCCCTGCAGGGAAGGGCACTTCCAGGGGCACTGATATGAACAAGGCTTGGGTCACCTGCTAGGGACACCAGTGTGCATCGGTGGTCTGCTGCAAGATGACCTCTGTGTATAGTCCAAGCGCGCACATCAAGCACAAGGGCATACGGTACCCGATTGCCGCCATTTCGCCACCTCAACATAATTATCGTCCAGGCGACTAGACACCGTGGTCGTCAGTCTCTTATCAGTTTGCAGTGGTCTTCAGAAGTTATAGTTCACTTGGCTAAAACGGTTACCAATAACGGAAAAAATAACAACAACTAAAAGAGCAATGGGGATATGGCTTGATCCTGTGACTCCAGCCAGTACCAAGTTCTCGATATGTGTGTGTGTGTGTGTGTGGGTGTGTGTGTGTGTGTATGGGGGGTCCATACGCCAAAAAAGTTTGAAGACCTTTCGAGTCATGTAGGCTGGGTATAATTAAAGAATGGAAATATATTTTTAAATGAAGCAGTAGTGCCATCTACTGGATACAATGAAATTAACATGAAATAAAATCGTGTTTTTTTAATGCCGTGTTAATAATGGAAGAATAATCATAAAAATAGCGACCCGAAATTAATTACCTAAAACTAATCCCAGTTTAGTTGTCGGTCCCTGGATAAGGGCAGGGAGACGTCCATTGCTTCTGTAACCTCTGAAGCCCTCACCGACCATAAGATGTTACCTAGCTCCTGCCAACATTCCCAAAGGGCAAGCTTCGGCAAGGAAAAAGTGATTTCCACTCGAGCACACTCTAGAGCGAATTCTGCCTGCTTATAAAAGACACACCCGTGACCTAATTAACTATACACACGCGTATAAGCTTCAATCCTTTTTCTGATGGAAACAAAGTGCCGGTTAGAGCACCCGTGAAAATGAGGACCTGGTACTATAAAGAACGAAACATAATGTTATTGAAAATCAAATGTTTGTATACACCTGCTCGCAGTCAACCTGAACTCAAATTCTTGTTTGATGGGCACATGCTCGTATAAACAATTCCATTTCCTTAGTGTCATAAGCTGTGCCACTATTGCTGTATAATGTAATCGATTTAAACCTCATTTGAACCAAAGTATATTAATGAAATCTTATTGCACTATATAACTCACTTGTAACCACAAAATTGAAATTGTGTATGATGTATGCGTTTGTATAAAGCAAACACAAGGAGATGACGGACAGAGCGCTGAAACTTTTCAGACACTCAGCCCCAGTCACAGATCTTTGTTGAATCCATCATCGTTCTTTAGCTCACTTCGCCACCCCAGTTCAGACATAGCTATATGCAAATCAGTATTGACCCTGTGGCTCATGGAACAGTCCAGCCTGATCTGCCAAGCCGTATCTTCCCCGGACCAGAAACAAGCATCCTGGGACCTGTTTCGGGCTAACAGCCCTTATCACACAGGCTAGCTTGAATCCAGTGGCAAAGTGAGCAAGGGACCCACGTCTGGGCATAACCTGCCAACTTAGGGCGAACAAAGCAAACACAAGGAGATGATGGACGAAGCGCTGAAACTTTTCAGACACTCGCCCCCAATCACAGATCTGGGCTGAATCCATCATCGTTCTTTAGCTCACTTCGCCCACCCAGTTGAGACATAGCTATATGTAAATCAGTCTTCACCATGTGCCTCATGGGAACAGGCCAGCCCGAACTGCCAAGCCATATCTTCCCGGACCGAAAACAAGCATCCTGTGACCGGTTTCAGACTAACAGCCCTCTTCAGCCAGGCTAGCTTGAATCCAGTGGCAAAGTGAGCAAGGGACCCACTCCATGTCACTGGAGTCAAGCTATCCTGGCTGATGAGGTCTGAAAGCCCAAAACCAGTCCTAGGATGCTTGTTTCCAGTCCAGGGAGGACCTGGCTGGCAGTTCGGGATGGACTGATCACATGCTTGATGGCCACTCCAATTGAAATTGTATTTGAAGGCTACGTTGGTATAATCAATGCCACTACAATAGAGGGTAGTTAGGCTACTTTTAATACGCCATTTATTGAATTTACATCATCTGATTTAAAATGTATTCTTATATTGCTGATTCTTGATGTGATCGGCGCAGATCAGGTGAATGGTAACCTGTAGTAGTGCTAGGACTACCAGGTGGTCAATGGATGTCTGCAAGCCATGCTTCGCTGGGCTGCACTACTTCCTGCCAATCAATCTTTGAATGCTTATCTCACTTCCTGATCCTTACTCCATATACTAAACAATGGTTGTGTAATACACATTACTGTGGATCCATCTTTAACACCCCTTGAGGGGATTACCAGACGAGTCCAAAGGAAGCTTACTCCGGTTCTGTCTTTTCATGGAGGAACACAACCTCTGCCACAAAGTGTGACCTTCTATACTACGTTTGCTAAATTGAGTATATGACAATTGCTTGAACGGGTCAGTCGTTTTCAGACTGGGTGTAGTAATCAACCATATACCACCCTGGCTCACATAGACCCAGAGATTATAAAAGGGTATTCTTCAGTTGGTTCTGGATTGACCACAGAGACCATATACTATGGCTGATCATATACTGCCTATTCACATTGGCGGCCCCTTCAAGACTCTCCGGCCTTCCCCCAGAGAATATGATCCAGCTGATGGCATAATCTCCATTCCCATTGGCTGCCCAGCCCCTTTTGGATTATAGAGCAGATCTCATAACAAGTTCCATCTTTCCCCAGAGCAAATATACAGCTGGAGGCATAATCACCACTCACATTGGTTGCCTTACTGGCACTTATTGGCCAGAACCAGCCAGAGAATACAGTAACACTGGCTGTATGTCTGTTGACATGGGTCGCTCCTCTGACCTGTCTTTGCGGCCTCTGGAGCTCATAGTGAAGTCAATGAAAGCAAACAGCACCAAGGGGCAGTACATGCTCAAGCAGGGTCTTACAGGGTCATGCAGACCACCCTACCATGGTAGGACTCTGCATGCGTACTCGGCCACGTCTATTCTTAGGCATTCCAAACACTTGCTTATGCGCAACCTCACTGCTGAGGTGACTTGTGTTTAGCTTCCTTGGCTTTACACATTTTACATGAAAATGCTTCCCACAAAGACCACTCCCCCTGAGAATAAAAACTCCAGGTGTTGTAGTGATGGATTCCAGCGTGGGAATTCCGCACCAATGATGACCCCCAAGTAAGAATCAATCTAGGAGAGGTACTGCTGGAAATTGGAAAATGTCCCTTTTCCAATGGTACCTCTCCCATCCTAGTTGGTGCTTGGGGACGGAGCTGGGCTCCCACGCCCTGCTATACCTGAAATCCAATGGAGCCAAGAGGCTTGGCTGCTTTCAGTTTGCCCTCAATGACATCAGAATGCCATACACGCGCCATGCATGCTGATTGCAATTTATTCACCTTCTTTATTGGTTATCCCTCTATCCCTCACAATTTTTTTGGTTTTGCAGAATTTTTGAGAATAGCAATATGTTACAATAGGAACACGCACACACCCACACTCTCTCTCTCCCTCTCTCTCTCTCTCCCTCTCTCTCCCTCTCTCTCTCTCACACACTCACTCACCCACCCACTCTCTCTCTTCCAACCTGGGGCGTAGCATGCTACACATCTGCAAGCAATGTATGCTATCGCAAGGAACAAGACACCCTTTTCTATTTCTAGTAAATATCTGAAGTTAAGCCAGGCATCTGGTCGTTTTCCATCAGCCTTAATGACTTCATTATCTTTCTATAAATTTGTATTCTTTACCAGACAAACTGATAGAAATTTTGTTTTTTGAATCACCCTCTTAGTTCTAACTTTGCTGAAGCAGAAATGCTCATCTCCATTTCTTAATATGTGAATTTTATAACAGTTTCATGTCTGAAATACATATGATTCACCAAAGCCTAAGTAGAAAACTTAGGAATTGACTGCTATGTTTGAAACGCATGTTTGGCTTTTATGGAATTCCCAATGAAGTACATTGAATATCCACAGTCGGAATGGTAACCAAATGGAACCAGGTCTTTAACAGCCATAATATTTTTCCCTGTGGAAATCCTTTCCGCTGCACCCCCTTTAAATATAGTGATTTTCCCTCCCCATCCTGACCTGGAAACAAACTTACTCCTGCCTTTAACAGGAGTAAATTAGCGTGATTCCAATGTGGGAGACTAGCCACATGTTGTTGGTGAGTACCTCAAACTTACAAGATCATAGTCCCTCAAATTCAAGTATTTAATATTGTTTTGTGTAATATTGTTTAAAATAATTCCTGTTTTTTTTAGTAGTTTGGTGTTATATGTAATTATGATTTAAAAATTACTTGCAAATATTTTTGGTGACATTAATTTTTTGTGTCTAGACATCTATTTTTTTTTAAAACTCTTTTTTTATTGAATCATCAAATAAAGTAATCACATATATTACAAAGAAGTAAAAGTATAAGTCAAACAGTATATCTGTTTCTGAGCAGGCAACTACTATATAGCTTTTATAAAGCAAGAAAATAAACCATTCAGGTCTGTAAAAGACAGCCCCTAACATTATTAACATCTGTGTCCCACACCGCATAGCAAGCCTCTGATCATGTCCATCAATCCGCCCCATATATGTCACATCTGATGTAACAATATTTCTGTCCTGTGATATATCTCTATATGGTTTCAACTGGCAGGTTGCGGTGGAGGTGGTTCTAATAGGAGACCCCTAAAATCCACTGATCGTTTCCATATTTTAAAGTGTTTCTGCGGACACCCCTGTGCTTTAAAAATAGGCAGTTCCTGGCCCATACGCCAGTTCTGCAAGTGTCTAATTTAGGCGGGCCTGGTCTTTCCATGCCCTTGCTATATCCCTTTTGCTATGGTAAACCCCAATAATAGTAGATGTCGTTTGTAGATGTTTCCCCCAATTTCGTCTGTGATATGCAACAGAACGAGTTTTGGAGAAAGGGGTATGTCCCAGCCCAGCACTTCTGATAAACAGCTAATAACCCTTCTCCAAAATCTGCCCAGCGCGGCACAGCTCCAAATTGTATGTAGAAGTGTACCTTCCTTGCTGCCATATCACAGGCACATAGAGGAGTCTATCAGCCCTGCCCTCCAAAGTTGGTATCTGGTAAAATAGCTATGATGTAAATACTTGAACTGAGTAAGTCGGAGACGAGATGCAATTGCTGCACATCTCCGGTATTCCAGGGCTTCTGTCCAATCACCACCATCTAGGGGACCGAGGTCTGTCTGCCATTTCACTCGAAGTGAATCTAAAGTCTTGAAAAGGTTTGTCACTAATTTTTGGTATATTTTAGCAGTTTTGTGAGCTCATAGATCTCCCATAAAGACCTTTGCCTCAATAGGGTTAACCTCCGGGAGGGATTCTAAATGTGTAATATATGGGAATAGAGCATGTTTTAATTGCAAGTATTTATAAAATTGCGTATGTGGCATGGCATATTCATGTCTGAGTTCCTGAAAAGATCTCATCGTGGTACTATGCATGACATTTCCCAACATGGAAATTCCTATAGCATTTCATTGTTTAAACCCTACTAGCTCGGACACTTGCGGCATAAGGCCGCTCTGCCAAAGGGGGTGTGTCCCTTGTCAATCGTTTCCACCACCCTATCTTGCTCATTGAGTCTTTCCACACTCTGAAAACCACACGCGTAGCAGGTGGTAGCTTCCGCAGCTTTTCGGCGTATATAGTAGTTTGTAGGGCAATACATCTCCCATAAGCCATCTCTCTACCCGGTAGGCTGGGTCATTGCTAATTCCGTACCACCAGTCGTTCAAAACCAAGAGGTGGGATGCTGCATGACATGACTGAAAATCAGGGGTCGCTATACCTCCGCAGTAAGTTGTTTGAAAGCACGTTTTAAGTGGTACCCTAGCGGCCTGATTGTGCCACAGAAAGAGGCTAAGCCTAGAGTTGAGCTGCCGGAACCAGGAGGTTGCTATCTGAAAAGAGTGATTCTGCAGTTGGTAGAGAAGGCGAGGGAGGGACACCATTTTGAATATTGCTGATCTACCCAGTATGGAAAGGGGCATACGCGCGCAAGACTCCATCTCTGCCTGTGCGCGCGTCCACATGGGGGCAATGTTCTTATTGCACAACACCGATTGAGAGACCGAAATATATACCCGAGGTATTTCAGTCTGGTTGTGGCCAGCGTTACGTATGCTGTTCAGGTGCCCATATCGGAGCCACCGCGAATGGGCAAAATAATTGATTTTTTGGCATTCGTATATAGGCCAGAGTGCTGACTGAAAATCTGCCTAATGCGGAGAATACGAGGTCTCGTCCGCTGCGGATCCATTAGGAAGAAAAGGACATCGTCTACATATAGGGCGATCCGATCTCAAAACCCCCCTGGCCATTCGAAGCCCCTCACCTGAGCATTGATTTGAACCCATGAGGTTAGCGGTTCCGTAGCTAAAGCAAATAAATATGGTGAGAGGGGGCATCCCTGCCTGGTGCCGCGACCTATAGGGAAGGGATCCGATTTTGCACCGGCCGCTTTAACTGAGGCTGAGAGGGCAGTATATAATAGTCTAATATAGGACCTGAGTAGCGGTCCTATGTTTAAGTGCTATAAAAGAGCAAACGGGTACGTCCATCCGAGTGAGTCAAATGCTCTATCTATGTCGGCAAATAATAAGGCCGCCGGGCTCCCCAGATGATTGTTTGCCGCTACTGTCTTGTGTACCCATCGGATATTGTGATGGGTCACCCAATGGGGCATAAAGCTGGCCTGATCTGGGTGAACCAGTTCCTATATATAGGGGATAATATGGTTGTCCAAGGCTTTGGCCAATAATTTGGCCTCCACATTCAGCATTGAAGTGGGGTGATATGAAGAATGTTTATCTGGAGATCGGCCAGGTTTGGGAAAAAAACACGATTTCAGCATGTCGCCAGTCCGGCAGAAGCCTCCCCTCCTCAAGGGCTTCATCTACCACTTCCAGGTAATGAGGAAGAAATTGAGATTGGAACGACTTATGAAACTCACTCGGGAAGCCATTCAGGCCTGGTGCTTTACCGGAGCGTAAGTCAACCATGGCGGGCCCTACTCCTCAACCGTCAGCCGGGCATGAAGATTCGCCCGTGCCAAGTCTGAAATGGCCTTAGGGGGCAAATCATCCAGATATTGGTGGATCAAGGGTGCCGGTAGGGCGTCATTAGGGGCATAGAGCTCTGCATAATATGTCGCAAAGCTAGAAGAAATTTGAGTTCGGTCCATGAGAGTACAACTGTCATGGAAGAGAATACCTGGGATACTTATTGGGTGGAGGGCCCGCTGCCACAAACGGTGTAGTAGGGAACTCAACTTATCGCCCCATTGATAGATTCTACTGCGGGAAGCCAGCCAAGCCTGTTTGGCCTCATCACGCAGCGTGTTGGCATAGGTTTGTTGCAGAAGAAGCAGTTGGCAACGAGTCTGCCCGCCGTTCACACCTCTACAACCCCGTTCCAGTTCCTGCAGCTGGGCCTCAGTCTGAAGCAGCGCCTCTCGGCGTTCCTTCAGTTGAGCTGCACAATATGAGATATCCGCCCCCCGAAAGGTGGGCTTCATTGCCTCCCAAATACTTGCTGCAGAACGCACCGTGCCCAGATTGTCGGGAAAAGAATCCGTAATTGTCTGACATATGTGCGATTTATATTGCGGGTCTTGGAGATGCCACGGCGACAGGCACCCTCGAAAGGGGGTTGGGTGGGCCACCCTCAGTCGTAAAGTCAGGACCACTGGAGAGTGATCCGACAAAGCACTGGGCAATATATCTGCAGCAAGAGAATAGTATGCGTTAGGTATAAATATATAATCCAGCCGGGAGAAAGAGTCATGGACTGCCAAATAATATGTGTAGCCCTGTGTAGTTTGATGTCCGTGTCTCCGCGTGTCCAACCATCCCATGTCACCCACCAGTTCCTGCAGACGTGTACCTCCAGGTGTTTCTGGCGCAGAGTGCGATCTCCATCTATCTTGAGCCACACTCACTACATCGTTCCAGTCTCCACCTATTATTGAGAGGCCCATCGCTAATTCCAACAGCATGTTTGTCAGGTGCTCTAAAAACGAGTCAGAAAGCGGGGGGGGCCTAGATACTGCTCAGTGTAACGGACTCTCCATGCAGAGTCCCAGTAACAATAATATACCTGCCGTGGGGTTCAGACCATGTTTTGGTATGTGTATATGGAACCCGGCAGTGAATGAGGACTGCTACCCCACGGGAGCCTCTGGTGAACCCTGTGCGAAAAATTTGAATATAACCGAAACGAGCAAGACAAAGCACCTTGGTGCCCGTAAGATGGGTCTCCTGCAGTAAGAGGACATCGTCTGTGGTGCGCTTGGACCGCACCTATCTTGATTTTATCTAGTGCCCCCGTATATTCCAACTGACTACATGTAGCCTACCAATAGGGTCCATCACAGTGGAAGGTATCTAAGAGAAGAGTGGAGATTCGGCCTGTCACAAGGCATATAGACCATATAATTTAGTGAGTGGGACAAAGTATTTTCAGTAACATTTAACAAACCCAACCCCACCCCACCCACCCAATACCTCAAAACAGCAGAAGCATCTGTTGCGGTAGGTGGCGTACCTCTGCCCCAGCAGGAGCAGGGCACAACCCCATACCAAGGGTTCCCCAAGCAACTGTCCCCAAACATAGATAATGTTCTCAGATACTTAGAAAAGAGTTATGGGGGAAGGCCTCACGTAGGCCCTTAGATGGTGACATCAGCTTAATACACATCACAGTCAAAGTTCTCAAACCCCATGTCATGCTGGTGATGGGTCTCACTGGGCACCTGCCGCCCAGAAGCAGGAAGCACAATGTGACTTTCACCGGCGTCTCGAATGCGACCTGCAGGCTGGCTTCACCTTGGGCTTGGCAGCCTGCCTCCTGGCTTCTCCAGATGAAGATTTTAAATCAAACCATAGCGGGGCATGTGACCTGGGCCTCTGTCTCTCATCTGTCCAGGCGAAGACCTCTTCTAGAGTATCAAAGAAGTGGGTGTGTGACTTGTAGACAACTCGCAATCGGGCAGGAAAGAGCAGTGCATGCTGGATTTTGAGCCGAGCCGAGCTTTAGCAGCCGTAAATGACCAGCAACGTTGCTGTACCAGTCTTGTGGAGTCCAGAAAAAATTAGGATATGATGCGATTCGAGTTGGAGTTTGCCAGCAAGTCTGGCCTGCGCGAGGACGGTGTCACGGTCATGAAGGTTCAAGAGTCTGGCAATTATAGGTCGCAACTGGGCCCCAGGCGGAGGCTTTTGTAATAAGGCACGGCGCGCCCGTTCAATAATAAAGAACTGCAACAAGGCTGTCTGGGGGATCTAACTCGCTATCCACTTTGCAAAAATTGCTCCATATTCTTGCCCTCTGATCCCACCGGAAAACCCACAAAGCTGAGGTTGTTTCTCCTTGCTCTACCTTCTGCATCTTCCGCCCTGATCACCAGCCCTTTCGTAATGGATTCCAGAGAGGTCATCCGCTTCTGAAGGGACGCAACTGTATCTTCCACAGTGGAGATGCGAGTTTCCGCCTCCGTGTTTCTATCCACCGCTTTGTGGAGATCCTGATGAATAAGTGCCACATCCGACCCCACCTCTCCAATCTTAGCCTCCAGTGCCTCACAAGACTGGGTTATCGCCGCCATCGGCGCAGCATTATCTGGGCCGACAGAGCTCTGGCTCGATGTTTCTGGCGCTTGCGTTCCAGGCCCCGAATAGCGATCCAGGGTGCTCTGTTTCTGTAGTTTGTCCTGTGTCAATGATAATGATCGTATACTGACCCAGCGAATAGGGATATTGCGGCACCAGATATATTAGTTTTTTTTCATAGTGCCAGCGGCTTTTAAGAGGTAGGGAGTCTACGCCTCCATTGTCATACAAATCGGCGGGAAGACCGGCACTGAGGCAACCCACACAACGGCCGCACCAGACCTAGCCCTGCTGCTTCCACGTACAGGTACCCTCGCACCCCTCTATTAGTTATCACTAATCCACCCAACGTTGCAGTGTCACAATAGGAGGAGGCCACAACTGGGCCCTAGGCAAACAGGCAGGTCGATTCCCCCGTGCACCACAACCAAGGCCTGGGGAACTGGGGTGTAGCAAAGCGCAGCTCTCTCGCTCTTAAGAGATATATTGAAGCAAATCCCTGCAGGCAAGAGTCTGTAGAGGCCACAGTGCCGAATCCTGTGGGGAGCAGCATAGAGGCAGCCAGGTACTTTCCACTCGCAATCTCTTTTTTTGTTGTTGGGGGGAGGAAGGCGATATGGTGGGGGGAGCCACCAGGGACTTCGGCCGGGCACTCTGCCTCACCAACCCGCAGCACACACAAAGTTGTCTGTTGCCCAGAGATGAGCAAACAGGACAGCAAAGGGCTCACGTTTAGTTCCAGGAAGGGGGGGCACCATGCAGCCACAGTTTATGGCGGGCCGCCACCAGCCCCTGAACACACCAAATATGTCAGGGGGAGCGTGGCTCACTCACCTCAATAGTGCCCAACCAACAGGAGAAAGTCGGGGGCAAGGGCCACAGTCTCCGACCTCTCAACCACCCAGTCCTGGTGTCGGCAGCCGGCGCCGTCCAGGTCGCGCCTGTGGTGCCCCGCGGACCAATATGTATGGCGCGGGATCCACCCAGCACCTTGCGGACCAGCCAACAACTGCACCAGGGTGCAACAACGTCCAGCCACGAGGATCCAGTGTCAGCCGCAGCTGGGTTATATTAGTGCGGCGTCGCTGCCGCGGGTTCCAGGTCGTTAGGTCAGCCCACAAGATGGTCGTCTGCTCAGCAAGAACCGCAAAACTCACCTGGCCGCGCCCGGCCTAAGGATTGTGGGATTCCAGAGGTGCTGCATTCTGGGCAGTCACCGTACCAAGGTCTGCTCTCGATGTCCGGGAGCCCCACTCGGCTCGGACAGCTCCGCAGAGGCAGCAGCCTAGCGCCTTACGAGCGTCACCCAGTGTTGCCAGATTTTGAGACCCATCCCAAGCCCAAAACTGCTCAAGTATAAGCCCAAATCCAGCCCAAAGCATACCACTTCCAGCCCAAAGTAGCAAGTCTCAAATTATGCACAAACAGTCATCAAAAACAATTTTAAGGACACATATACATTCTATTCAATATACAGATGGTGGGAGGGAGTTAACTGGGCACCTGCCTTAATGCTACTCATTTTTAAGACCAGTCCTCACTTACTCAACTTTCCATGTCGGACTCAAGTTTGTGACAAGCAGAAAAGCTTTCCCCTTTGCATTTTACACTACAGCGACACAACAGTTAAACTCTAGAATCACCAGCACAACACGTACACTGCAACCATTTCCCAGAAGATTTTCATTTCCTTATTTACCCAATACTCCCACATCATTCATAAAAGTGTTTGATATAATTAAAAGACATGTCTTGTAAGATCTTATCACAGTGCATTTGAGGAGAGTTTTCTGACCCTCATGGCCAATCTGCTAGCACCAGGCTTCGACCGGATGTGCTGCTCACTCATGACCCTTGCGGTAGAAAACTCGTGTCACTGCACATTTCTCTTTTTATCGTTGGGGCCGTCATCAACTTACCCACCCAGGGCAAAAAACAAAAACCTACACAAAAGCAGTTTCCAAGTAGTTTAGGCTCCGTAATCCTTGACAAACTCAGTCTGCAGAATAAGCACCGCAATAACAGAGCCCGTAGGCTGCAGCACAATAGGGTGGAGAGAGCGCGCGCAAGAGTAGCCGCTGCAAGTCCTTCAAACCTAGCGCTTCTCAACAATGTGGTGTGCAAATGTTACCTACTAACCTTTCCTGTGCCTGCACCCGGCCAGGCAGGAACGACGCATTGGTCAGTACACACACACCCTGTCACTGTGGCATAACTCTCAACCTAGGCAAGTTCCTACTGTATAGGTAGTCTGGACGAAGAGAGGGAAAAATTAAATATCACTTATTTAGATTAGGGCAAGATACAGTCAGTAAACCGAACCGTCCTGGTCTTGGCGTCCTTAAGTTGAAGAAGGCAGCTACTCAAGACAGGATTGAAGGCTGGGGCCGGGCCGCAACTTGTGGCAGCAGACAGTGCACACACAGACGCAGGCCAGCCAGCCCAGTGCACGCGTACTGGAGGAGACAAGATTAACCAGTGCCAGACTGCAAGTATTAGTGCACACCAGTCACTTTCGAGTCTCTCTTTGACCGTGATGACTGTGTGAGTGAGACTCCGGACCGCGGCTTCGCCCGGTGAGGAGGGGGCCCTCAGACGAGACTCACAAAGCTCTTGTACCTACGTCGTTGGTCCCTACCCTATCCTGTGGCATCCTCCAGGCTGGCCGCTGGATCAATGCGGAAATGTGGTCTATTATACAGCCTAAGGCAGCACTGAGTGTGCAAGCTTTATCCTGGCAGGCAGGGGCCAGGCTCTTCAAGGTGCGCATTAGCTATAAGCCTATGATGACTGAAAGACGAGACGGTGCAGTACAGTTTACTGGACAGGTGAGTGGGCACCAGACCACGGAGAGGAGCAAGTCTGCCTGCTGCGGCTCATCACACAACTTCAACTTTCTTCCACGAGTGGGAGATCGCGTGGTCAGCCAGCATTATAACGAACCGCGCGGGGGCTGGCCAGAAATGATGCCCAGGGCCGTCATTGGTAGCCCTTTCGCGCAGTACACGATTGACGGCCCTGAGGACCCACAAATCGTCCCGCGACACACTACTAAGCTAGGTGGTGGATGGTGGGTGTGCAGCGCTGTGCATATGAAAGTGGCAGCCGGTGCACTTGCACTTACAATTTACATGTGCAACCGCCTCACGAGTGTGTGGGGAGGGGACAACTGTCGTTGATGCTCACGTCACTGGTAGGGTCATGTGCGAACAGGCTGACCTTGTGGGGGTCCTCCTCCAATCATAGTTACCATGTCAGCGCGCTGAGTGCTTATTCGCCATGATGGTCCCTGCAACACAGGTGAGCCACTGTGATAGGCGCACCCCACCGGCTCGTCGTGGTCGGCTCCGCCCAAGCCAGTATTTTACCACACTTGCCTTAAATCAGCCCAAAAAGTAGCCCCCACCAGGTATGGGTTTTCCCCTCACAATTGGGAAAAATGTCGCCCAATTGTGCGGGAAATAGCCCAATCTGGTAACTTTGGCATCACCCCCTATCTGGTACCACCCTGCGGGGCCGAATTAATAATGCAGCAATGCAGTAATGGGCGTGCGCGCAGCACGGGTCCGATCTCCAGCGCCCCAGCTGCAGTCAGTTCTTGGAGCGACACGTTCGCCACTCCATGAGGCATCCGGCACAGGTAGGGGTATATTGTGGAGGGTGATGTACAGGATAATTGTAGGACTAAGTCCGCCCGCCATCCTAATGACCCACTAGGTGTCAGAAAATAGATTGCGGTATCACTATTGGGAGCACTGCAAAGAACTATAGCAAGCAAGGTAGTGCTACCATTTTGGCCATGTCTATGCGGCCCGCCACCGATAGGAACAGGGTTCTCCAAAATGCTACGTTGCACGCATAGCAGCCACTGCCATTCTTGTATTACCTCCCAGGAGTTCAGGGATGGTTCAGTATATGTGGACTCCAAGGTATTGTACCACTGTTGGCATGTCTCCCAAATCTGTGGGTTCTTCCCGGTCACCACGGATTGAGAACTGTACGTAGGTCATGCAAGTAAAGCACCATGTCATCTGCGTACAGAGAAATAAAATGGGATGCGCCTGAGCCCAGATACCAGAATGTGACAGGCCACCAAGCTCATTGAAACCATGTGGTTCCACTGCAATGGCAAAGCGCAGCGGGAAGAGTGGGCAACCCTTGCATGTCCCAATTCCTACAACACATTGGTAGCGCTTTGCACCCCTGTGGTTCCACCGCAATGGCAAAGCGCAGCGGGAAGAGTGGGCAACCCTGGCATGCCCCAATTCTTATAACACATTGTTCCGATATCGTGCGACCAGTGCAAATCCTGGCAACAGGGTCAGTGTATAATAGAAAAGCCCGAGAGACAAAGCGTGGCCCCAGACCCATCCAGAGCATGGCGGCGCAGAGGAAGTTTTAATCTAGGCTTTCAAATGCCTTTTTAATATCCACAAACATGCACGCTGCCCATTCCGGCAATAGTTGTCCCTCTCCCATTTGTGCCAATAGGCGTCTAACATTTAGAGCCATGCACCAGCCTGTTAAAAACCCGTACTGGTCGGCGTGAATCAATCTGGGCATGTTGGGGAGTAAGCGGTGTGCTAGTATTCCACTTAGGGTTTTGTAATCAATGTTTAAAATTTACATGGGTCAGTAGGCAGCCATATCTGAGGCAGGTTTACCCGGTTGGAGTAAGGGGACTATAAGTACCTCTAATATAGTGTGGGGCAGAGCCTTGGCAGCCAATGCCCTTTGGTATAACGTCACCAGGACCACAGACCACGCCAAAAACCTCGGCATCGTACTCGACGCATCGCTCACCATGAACCCACAGGTCAATGCCGTCACCTCCAACTGCTTCAACACACTCCGCATCCTCTGCAAGACATTCAAATGGATCCCCCTCGAGTCAAGAAAGACGTTCACCCACACACTCATCACCAGCAGACTGGACTACGGAAACACCCTCTACACCGGCACCAACAAACCCTACTCCACAGACTACAGACAATACAGAACGCCGCCGCAAGACTGGTCCTAGGCCCCCACAAGCATGAACACACCAGCCAACACCTACGTAGACTCCACTGGCTCCTCGTGGAGAAAAGAGTCACATGCAAGATCCTCACCCATGCCTACAAATGCCTACACAACAACAGCCCAAAATACCTCAACGACCGAATCAAATTCCACGTACCCAAAGGAAGCCTCAGATCTGCCAACCCCATACGGCCTAAAACCCACGCATCCACAGAGCCAGAGCAGGCGGAAGATTCTTCCCCCACATTGCAGCCAAAACATGGAACGAGCTACCAGCAGTCATCAGGCATGCCCCCTCCCTGAACACCTTCATAAAAACCCTCAAGACTTAGCTCTTCGGCTAAGCAGATCTATTCCCCTCCCCCCCTCAGCACCTTGAGACCTTCACGGGTGAGTAGCACGCTTACAATCCCCTGATTGATTGAAGTGTGGGGTGAAAATATCAAGATAAGCAGCATAGAATTTCACAGGAAGGCCGTTGGTTCCCCGGACCTTCCCACAGGTCCTGTGCCGAAACTCAGCAGGGATCTCCTTTTCCCTAATATCTTCCGCTATAGCATCAACGACCTCCGGAGTCATCCCATTAGGCGACAAGGCAGTTAGCCATTCACCAATAATGGAGGCATTAGGTGGTTCCAATTCTGTGTACAGAAATGAACAATAGTCTGCGAAGGAGTGTTCAATGTCTCCCTGACTAAATAGACAGATGCCAACTGTAGCTATTAATTCTAGAATTGAGTATCCTTGACACAAGGGGTTTGCCGGCAGAGGGCCTAACCTGTCTGCCTCTAAGTATGCCCTAACCATATAAGCTTTATGATCAAAACAGCGGAGACGTTCCACATGTTCTGCCACCCTTTCCTCCCCTTTTAGCAACTCTCGCTGCAGATTCGGTTTTTCGGTCGTAAGCGTTCTAAGTCTCAGAGGATGCAATCATGGGTGACAATGTTTCGTAACAAAGTCCTCCTGAGCACTGCAGATTCCGATAGGCACTGCCCCTAATCACAACTTTAAAGGCTTCCCACGCCACAAGTGGAGAGGAAGCTGAGCCGACATTTTCGTCAAAATAACATTGAATACCCTATTTATTTATTTTTCTTTTATTTAATGAGTTTTATATAGCGCTGGCTAGACCCGTAGGTATCAGAGCGCTTTACATTAGGTTACACACTGTAACAGAAAATGACAACAAATACACATTACATAAAAAATAAGCAACACTTTGAGAGAGGAAAGAAAGGTGAGACAAATAGAGCGGAGGGGGAAAGGAGAAGTGTGAGGGGTGAGGATGTGGGAAAAGATGCAGGAGAGACAAAAGCAAGTCTGCCCAAAGACCAACTGGGTAGGTGACAACCGAGGAGGGACTCCACAGCCCGTCTCCCCTTTAACTAAACAAGGTAGCTCCATCAGGCATCTGTCAAACAGCTAGGTCTCAACTGACGAGGGAAAGTTCACAGAAGAAAGTCCAGTGGATAAACTGGGTGGGAACTATGAGTAAGGACGGGTGAGGGCAAATGTCAATAGCTGGAAAGCGGAGAAGAGTAGAGCGGAGAGGGGTAAGGCGCAGGGTGAAGGAGAACGAGTGAGATAAGGTCAGGAGAGAGGCAGTAGAGTTTGTCCAAAGACCGGCAGGGTAGGTGATGTCCAAGGAGGGAATCCATAGTCCATGTCCCCTTTAGCTCACGAGGTAGCTCCACCGGGCATCAGTCAAAAAGGCTAGGTCTCAACTGTCTAGGGAAAGTTTTCAAAGTAAATGTCCTGGTGGGTGAGCAAGAACAGGGTCGGGTAAGGGCAGGTCAAGATCAGGATGATGACCAATGATTTTAGACCAGGAGAGATAGAGCATTGAGGAGGGTCCCACTGAGGCGGCCATCCTGAGGTCAGGCAAGGGGGATGAGTCCTTGGAGTTCTAATTCAGACGGTCCTCATTATTCTCTGTTAGAGCAGAGCGGGGGGGATGAGGGAACCGCCAGTTTTGTGGAGCCACGGGCAGAATATCGTCGACAGGTGCTTAAATGCGGAACATCATGAAGTTTACAACTAGTACTGGCACATTGCAAGATAAGCTGGTCTCAGGTTGAGAGTATTGGCAGATAGCCCCCCCCCCCAGCTTTTTATATGGGAATGGATGAATTGATCTTAACGTTGTAGCGATTTCAGATGGTTGTATTGCTGATTTAATTTTGCTGAGGTCTAAGTCCCGGGCGCCATCTTAGGTTCAGGCACCCACTGAGGGGGATCACCCAGCTGAGAAGATCAATTTTCGTGCAGAAATGTTCCCCATAAACAGCAGACCCAGCCTTATCACAGTAAATGCTCAAAATTGCCAGTAGACTGCAGCGCAGCTCCGCATGAGAAGATTACGCGCAACCTGTACCTTTCAAACATCTGCTATCTTAGGGTCAGGCCGCTTTAGTTAAAAGTCACTCGTAGTGCAAACTTTCTTTAGTGTAGTAACAAAGGTTGATATACCTTGTCGAGAGGTGAGGTTGTTCACATCACCTGAAACGGATACGCAGGAGGGCAATCCAGTTCTTTTCCGTGCCTTCTGTAATGATTTTAACAATGTTCCTCATCATCCGCCTTTATGTTCCTGCATGTTGCTTCGGATGGCGGAGTAGCAGTGATAATACTGCTTCAACTGGCACCTTTCCTAAAATCTCGATGTCACCCACAGGAGCAGCGCTCCATCAGAGTCCTAAACCTGGTGCTTAGGTTTAAAAGCGGTCTTGGGAGCTCTGGTATCCAAGCATAATGCTCGAGGGCGTCAACAGCCTGTGCATGCGTCTGCCTCTGTTCTTAAAAAATACCCTCCCGAACAGTTTCCTGGAACATGAGGTCTTCCAGGCTCTCCACTCTCAGGCGCCCACTGGGAATGCAAGTCTGTGGTCCACCCCAGTGTAAGGTCAAAAATAAGGGATTATGATCCGAGATGGTGCAGGCTAAATATTAAATGGACGAAATGGTCCCCAGAAGGTATGGGGAACATAAAAAGATTCTGTAGAGCACCGGCACATCTGAGGAGGGGCACAGAGCTATGCCAAGAGGGGGGAGGAAAAGGAGCAGGCCTCTGCAGGACTCCAGTTAATCCCAACAAACAATAAAACAAACCAGCACCCTCTCCCCAGGACAGTACTGCAATAACTCCCCCATCCAAACTGAGAAACTACTATGACTAAACATAGACTCATTCTAAGCAGGGTGGGGACTGACATAAGACACAGTACCCTCTTAAGGGAATGGGAACCCCGACGGGCAACTCCAACCCATGGCACAAACCAAACAACGAACACAGGGATTCTTCAGGCTCCCACACAAAAGGAAAGAACCCCTCAGCCCCACTGCAAGGAAATAGCAAGAGATCATACTTGCAAGTCCTTCTGCAGTTTGCGGGTTGATCTCAGGCAGATCCCAACTCCAGTCAATGTGTAGGGTAGAATCTGACTCTGTGCGTGTGTCAGGGCCAAAGGATGCTACTCTCACCTCGGAAGAATGTCACCCAGTGGTAGAAGTTGCAATCTTAGCTGCTGCCTCAACAGCTCTGGTTATCCTTACGGGCCTAGTCTGAAGAGGGGGCACCGCTCCATCCCGTCCTATGTCTTGACAATATCAATAGTGCCTGCTATGCCCCTGAGATTCCAGGCTCAAGTCAAGCCAATCCCACACTTCATCCGGTTCCAGGAAGAATTTCATCCCCATGGCAGTGATCCCTTACAGTCATGTAGTCTAAAGAATAGCATATTGGATATCAAGTTCTCAGAGCTTATGTTTGAGCTCTAGGAAAGAGGCCCTCTATTTCTGGACCACTAGTTTAAAATCATAACCATTATCTGACTGTTATCCACCTGGAGGTTCCCAAGGTCTCTGACACATTTAAGTATATGGTCTCTGTTCCAGAAGTGGAGTAGGTGTGCAACGAGAGCCCTAGGTGGCCCATCGGGGTAGGAGGGTCAGGCTGGCACCTGTGGGTTCCCTCCAGTGCAAAGAAGGGGGACAAGCCCTCCAGTGCCATCTTCCCCCTCCACCATGCCTCGAGTAAGGCCACCATGTCCGTGCCCTTTGACTTTTCAGGCATACCCACCACTCGGATGTTATTTCTGCGGATTCAGTCCTCAGAATCCTCCACACGCACCTCAAGAGTTCTGACAACCTCTCCTACTTGAGTTTTCAGATCTGTGGTCATGGGGACCAGTTCCTGCAAGGTAAGTTGTGTGGCTGCTGTGCAATCCCCCAGTTTACGGTTATCAGCCCTTAGAATGCCAAATCCACTATCACCATGTCTATCTTGTTCTCAAGAATATCCTTGGAGTCTTTAATGGCCATACAAATAGAATCCAACTTGTCCTGTGATACTGTCACTAAATCAAAGTGTGTGCTTGATTCTTCGCTGGGTACAGGAGATTTTTCATGTCTTTAGCCCAGGGCTCCTTCCTGCGCCCAGGGCACGGTATTGTGACAAGCAAGACGGGAAAGCTGAGGGGGGTAGTCAATCAACATAAAGTATAGTCCCCAGCTGCCAAACAAGGTTGGGAGGGTATATAAGCACCACCTGCACCCATCCAGGCAAATCCCACAAGCGAGGGGAGGTAGGCCGCAGGGCGGGGAACAGGCACGCAGTTGGCCCAGCTCAATAAGTGCGTCGATATGCCATATACAGCACTTTACTGGTTCCAAGTGCCAATGGGAGGACCTACTCCTCACAGTAAAGGTCACAAGTAACAGCAAAGGTGAGGCAGTGGTCCCCTCGGGAGGTAGAAAGCAGAGGGCGATACTAGTGAGCTCCTTTGAAGGAGTCCAAGCTCCCAATGTAATAAGATGGACCCTGTGTCAACCACCCAGTCGGCCAACCACAGTCAATTAGCCCATATCCCTTTTTACGGCATTCCTCACCTTCAGCATGGCAGCACAGGGATCCTAGAGTCATAGAATGCCTTTGTGGAACTCTGTCAGTGTAGTCCACAACCAGAGTCCGAATTCAAGCCCTGGTGTTTTGAAGGACCTACTCGGGGCCCACCTGCCCAGTGAGGCCCTCCAGCAAGGCAGACAGATCTCCTCATCCAAAGTTTGTCTTGAGCAGAGCATCGGTGATCTTAGGCATTCTGTACGCTAGTGCAACTGAAAATCAATGGCAGGGATCCGCCATCTTGGGTGTGGGAGCGCCCAGCATGGGCGCTAGGTGAACCAGGAAGCCTCTAGTAAGGGGGTAGAAAGGACAGCGGGGTCGCCCAGCACCCAGATCGCTGATGTAGAGGTCAAGCAGCAATTTCTTCATGTCGCTCCCCTGGTGGCTCACACTCTGGAGTCACAGCAGTTGCCTGCTGGCTCCAGCAAAAGGTAGAAAGGTTCCTCACTGATCAGCGGGATCCCTCAGGTGTATGCAATTGCTCCGGTCCACCTGCCAGGCCTCCGCTCTGTCCGGCAAGCTCCTTCATCCATTGCCAATTTTGGCTCCTTTCAGGTTTTGCCAGGAAAAGCCACCATCTTGTGTGCGCGTGTACGGCTTGGCCAAAAAGTCAGCAGCCGGAGCACTTCAGTGGTATCAACTCGGACCCCAAATAGCTGGTGGGGGTTCCCCCAGTCATGCAGGTGGTGGTACAAATGGGGTCAGATGCCCCCTGGGGCAAGTATTAGCGGTAGAATAAGGTCTAAACAAGGACCCCGCTGGGAGCGCCCAAAACCTCGGCTCACTTCATCGGCAGTTGTCCACCCCATTGGTATTAGTAAATCTGATCCCTCTACAACCACCTTTCCATAATATTGCTTGCATTGGAGTGGCAATAGTGCATTTATCTCCTACAAAGAGAAATACTTAGGCTGGAACTTGAGTAGAAAATTTCGTTTTCTTTGTTTTGCGTATTTGTTGTAACATTTGTTTGCAATGAGTTATAATAGTTTTTTAAAATTTATTTGCTTATTAAATTGGAGTTAGATATATAATTATTGTTCCTCTGTATTCAAGTATATGTCATGTATTCATGTTTTAGGTTTTTTTGTACACGTATTTGTGACTATTTGTAAATTATTCTTTAATTTGAATGTTTTTCTTTTTTGTATTTGTTTTAGCAAATGTTGGTATTTTTTTAAAATATATATTTATTTTAATTTTATAATTGTATATACTTTGTGTTCCATTTTTGAGAAACATTACTGCTAGTAATCTTTTTTATATTTAATTTCTGTGATTCAATAATTATATTTTAGCTTTTTAATTTGATTTACTTTATTAATTCTATATTGTTTTTTGTTATTTCAGTTTTTTTCATTATTTTTGTTTATTTAAATAATGTATCTATGACTGGTGCATATATGTTGATTTTCTGTTGAAATGTTATTTGAAGTAACATTTGTTTTATTTCTGTGTTATTTTATTAATGATAACTTCTTTCTATATTTTGAAATATAATTGTTTAATGGTAATATAGTTCTCAAAGTTATTTTAATTTTACATACTTTTATATCCTTCTGACAAAATATTGTTTATATTTTTGTCTACAATGTTCTTGTAGTTGACATTATTGTAATTTTCATAGTAAGTATGTAAAGTCGATATTTTTGCTGTGATTTCTTTTTTAATCACAATTTGTTTAAGCTCGATATTATGTCACCCACCCCTGCAATTGTGAATGCAGAAAACCCTCCATACAGGTGTTATTTCCACTTTCCTGAAGTCCTTTGGTGTATGGAAACTTCCCCTCTAGTAAGATTCAGGATGGAGAAATCCCATGTTCAAGTAAACATTTTGCACATCAAAGTTAAATTTAGGCATGCAAACTCTACCGTGCTCAAAGTCCTAAACAGAAAACGGTGATATATATGAATAAAAAAGGATATATGTTGATGTGTCGTATGCATTTGAGTTGAAATACTGCAATTCTCGTATTCTACGTAACCGCTTTTTGATTTCACGTTATATGTTGGTTTTCTGTTTAAGGTCACCTGTCCGGGTGTTTTCCTGCCAGAAAAAGATGACATCTACCTCAGTGTCTCTATGTTGGATCAATGGAAGGAAACAGAGTGCCTTCCTCCAGTGTTTCCACTGCTGTTCCACGAGAAGATGAAATTTGAAAAGGTGAATGTAATAATTCGACTAATATATAGTTGAGATGAAGTTTTTGAAATTTATATTCCATATTGTTTTGCATATTGAGCACATTTATTGAGAAAATATTTGCTATGCTGTTAGCCGCAGTGGTAGCTTAAATATCTCATTCTCATTCGTAAGTAAGTTTTGCAAATATTTTGGGTAAGAATGGAGAATGAGACACAAAACAAGTAGCAAAAGCCCACTCCTTACTTGGAAGTACACTGCGTTAGAATGGGTTATGTTATTTTGAATCAAAATGAAATGGCGGAGACTGATGCTCCAGAAATTGTAGCTTTTATTCGGACAAAAAGAGTACAGTGTTATAGTATTAATGAGTTGCTATGGTTGCAATGAGAACCTTATAAGCACCATTGTTCTAGGGGTTTCCATGAATCCATATCAATTGCCTGATCCCTTTTCCAGAATTAGGATGTTATTTTAAAAATACCTTTATGACATGAGCTCAGTTAAATACTCATAAGGTCACTCCTTCCTTCTAACTATATTCATGTTACTTGCTTTTACATCTACAGGAGCAGCACCGTTAATTCACAGCTCCTACGTCCAGCCAAGTAAAGCGGTCACATAATCAATTGCTTTAAACAAGGACCAAGCTCGGCCTAGTGTTAGGTGTCCTACTCCTGTATTTGTCGGCTTCCTTTTCAAACATGTTTACAGACAGAGGTACTGAGTACTGCCATGGAAAGACCAAACTGGACAGTAGTATGCCATAACAACTTTTTAGTTTCAATTCTTAAATGTCTGCTACTTCCTTCTGGATGCACCAATCCTTTTTTGAGTTTACTTAGTGGTCTGTATGATAAGAACAGGACAATGTATCTATGTTGAGTTTCACCATCATATTGACAAGGAAACTGACTAAACATATTTACACAGATTACAAACCCTGAGCATCATCTCAAAGGTAACTGTCAGCTCTAAAGACTTAAAAAGGTTTGAGCTTAGAGACAGTAATTTTGCCAGTATGAAAAATAGTAATCCATACAATTCAGTCATCCCTGGTTTAATTTCATGCATGACATCCATGGTTGTCCCTCGGATCCCAGCAAACACTTCTTCCTCACTATATAGAGTTTTGTTGATGAAGAAAGGGCATATTTGCCCAACAACCATGCAGAACATCCCCAGAGTAAATCTTCCAAATGCCTGTCTGGAAGTGTAATAGGCTTGTTTCATCATCACATGTGGGTCAGAGTGTAGTTGATGTAAACATAAAGACTGAAAGATGAATAACTTGTTAAGTCAAGAAGCACAACTCAGTCACTCAATTTCACCCTTGGTTTACTTCGGGTAGCAAGTTTCAACTCCATGCACTCCTCTTCCTTCGAGCACATCTCAGTCTTTGTGCTCTGGACGTTGTGATGCCTGCGTGCGAGTTCGGATGGTGAGATTGGTGCAGCCTGTGCTTGCAGTAGCTGCTCCTGGATGCTGATTTCACTGGGTGGGAGCAGTTCGGGTTCGGATGTCACAGCCCCACCTAGGCACTGGAGGGGGCCTCTTCAGTTAATCAGGCTAACATCAGTGCCATGCAGGTACAGCCTCCCAGGACATTTGAATTCACTGTGAGGTTGAACAGTGCTGCATCCCAGGCCAATCAGGCTCACAGTACTAAGGTTCGGTTACTGCATCCTAGGCCGATCAGGCTTACAATGGCGAGCTGCAGTTGTACCCTAGATGGCTGATCAGACTTTCAGCAGAGAGGTGCAGTTGTGGCCTCCTAGACTGATCATGCTTCCAGAAGTGAGCTGCAGTTGTGGCCTCTGAGGCAAGCCAAGTTGGCAGTGGTGAGGTGCATTTGCAGTCTCCCAGCCAATCAGGTTCACAATGGTGATTTGCAGTGGCAGCCGACTGGAGTCACAGCCACAGTGGACAGAAGATACGGCCATGTCTGATTGAAACAGCCTTTGGTGCAGTTCTCAGGTTTGAACCATACCAAGATTACAGGGGTCCGTGCGTCCTCCTCATGATGAAGTTCATTTCTGGATCCCACTCTATGATAGCATCTGGATTCCCTAGGTGCGCCACACACCAGGAACCCACTGGGTTTCTCCTCCTTTACAGTCTCTCTTCCTGCAGGTCCATGCACGCTCTTACTCTCTCAGCCAGAAGGCAGACAGGCTTCTAGACACTAGATAGACCCCCAGCTGCCTAGTGTCTAGGCAAGAAAGTGCAGACTTTAGGTGCCATCCCGTCACTTTTGGGAGCCTGGCTGGTTTCACTGCAGTTCTTCCAATAGTCTGTGGAGTATTCCCTTCCTTGACCAAGCAGAACTTGGGACTGTAATAAAGTGTGTGTCACTTTTATTCACATTTTCTGGAAAGGCAATGTGATGCACTGCCTCCAGTGTCAGAGCTGGTTTGGGTGGTTCTCCCTAGACTGCCCTTCTCGCTTTCCTGGCACAACCTTTGTGTAAAGTGATGCTTTTCAAAGCAGGTAGAACTGGGGCTGTCTCCAACAAGGAGCATCCATCACATGAGCACAATAAAGTGTGATATCTGTGCTCCTGTCAGTCATCAGTCTTTCTAAAGTAATCAGTGACAGAGTGGCGGACCTGTTCTAGAAATGTCCTCATCTTGAACAACAGAAACTGCAGTCTGACCTTTCCCTCTTACATCCACCAAATGATAGTGCTCAGGAAGAACTAATGGCAGCCCCTTTCTAGCAAACTCTTCATGGAATTTGTGAGGTAGTCTATCCTCATCCTTCTCAACTAATGTCTGGATCTCCACCTTCCAGTCACAGGAATGACGGCCATACGCTTCCTCTGTCTGGGGAAGTTATCCATATCCTGCACACTGAGCCATGCAAAACAAGGAACATCCAATACGGATCCTAGCATTACTTAGACTCACACACAGAGTCCTACTACCATGCATGTATCAGACACTCACTGTACATGCACATGATGTAAATGCAAGTTTTGAAGGGATACATAACAGCCATAATAGAAGAACCTTACACAGGAGGGGTCAGTAGACCACACTCACTGATACAGATAAAAAGATCTGGTCACACTATAAATTACAGAACATAGTATGCTGTCACCACTACCTTATGTGCTACATTCTGTCCAGAATGAGGATACATTTGGTGCACCCCACCAGGGCACATGACCAGACCTGGAACTCACATTGTCAGGAACAGGTCTTGACCTTTGTGCATGTGCTAGATCAGTGTGTTCGCTAAGGCCAAAATAAAATTCAGGATACCAGATTTGCGTACAGTCAGGAACTCGAGTCAAGTGAAAACCCTTGTATGCAATGCAAGGCATATGCTCATTCCAATAGCCTGCTACTTCTCTTTTGGAGGATAGAGCAAGTCATTAGACAGTCACGTAGCATGGATGTGTTTAGGCAGAAGTTGGGTATGGTGGCTAGGAAGCTTCTTGCTATTCAATCTTAGTTTTTAATTTGACCTGGAGTGTACCCAAGCTGGTTCATTGAATGCCTTAATAGAAGTACTGAAAGTTGAAGTGAACCTCTGCATGTGATTATGTAGAGATTGCCTTATTACAATTTTGACGGATGGGATACTCTGGCACACACATGACGGATATCCCATCTGGCATATTACAGTTCTATTATGTCCTGTGGAACTTGTAATATGGCGGATGGGATGTCCGTCACGGTTGTGATGGAGTATCCTACCTCCCAAACTTGTAATCAGGCCCTAAATTATCAAATTGGGCTGCTGGTCTACATAGCAAATCAACGTCAATCTAAAGTGGCCTTCAAGTAGGAGCTTAGAACTGTAATTAAAGGAGTACTTTATACTCAAGTACATTTACCGTCTCAGGAGAAGAAACCTGCAAATTCTTCTTACAATATTTTAACTCTTGCAGTAGCTGTATACTGTTCTCCGCCTTCGTCATCGAAAGGAGTTTGCAGTTTGGACACAAATGTGTTTGGTTAGTCAAATGCTGCCTCAAAGGTTTCCCTTCTTAAAACATAGTTCATTGCTATTGTAAATGTGATTCTATTGGTAGCAGTTTCTACAGAATGTGTAAGAAACACATTGAAGTGAACTCACTCTAAAGTTTTATTGGATGATTTTGTTATCAAAGCACAGCCAATTACATTTTATAAGTCTGGCGCATGTGGCCCACTTTGTATTAGCATCTAAAGGTCTGTGAATGTTTGTAAACATATTTTAAAGGTTTGAGAGATCATGTGTTGGAACATCCATTGATGGTAACGTCTGACTTGTATGATGCATTAGTAATACAATGTTTTAATGTTTGCATTGTTTTGTAATTCATTTGCTTGCTGTAATTGACTTATTGCATGTCTTTTGTACAGGTGTTTGAAGATGTCACTGACCCTGCTGCAGTAGCAGAACTGCTAGAATGTATGTATCACGCAGAGGGAAAAAAAGAATATGATTTGTGAGAGAACGTACTAAAGTGATATAAGTTATGATTTCAGTTAAATCTTGTTTGAACATGACATTTATAACTTAAATATGGTTGATCAAATTAAGAAAAGTATATGAACCAAAGACTCCTAGGAGGTACTTTTCCTAATGAGAACATCAAAGTGTTTAGCAATTTCCTTCTAGGATTGGATGTCTCCTAGAATATCGATTGCAAAAGTATCATGTGGACAGAATATTGATTTAAAAATATCAAGGAGCAAAAAATAGAGAAGGTAAGTCCAAATAGTTAAGTATAGTAAAACGTTGCTTTCCCATAGAAACGTACCTTCATTATATTTTTGCCTTGATATTCTTGTCACTTTATTTTGTCCTACACGATATGTATTCCTCGAAATTTTGTCAAAACGTCCTGGGATTTTGTGAATAAAGGAATCCTGTATTAAAAGGTAGGTGTCCTGGTGCTGCAATCACATCAGGCCTTTAGTGAGTGTGCTTGATAAACTAGCAGTCTATGCAAAGGTTTTATGTTTGTTTTTTCCAATAAACTAGGTGATTGGCTAGAATGCACAGATTGAGAGGGAGATAGTTCCAAAAAGTGTTGCCAAGGAAAAGATCTGCCTCCTTCTTTGGAATGCAAAAAGAACAATGGATGGACAGAATGCAGAACAAATGTCACTTTGGACCCAGCCATATGCAAATCTGTCTTGACCCTGCGCCCTGGGGGTGAATGTATGATTCATTCAGCATTCCGTTCATCATTTCTTTGCATATCACTTTTCATCCAAAGTGGGATGGGTATGCCCAGACATGGGTCCCTTGCTCACTGTGCCACTGGATTCAAGCTAGCCTAGCTGATGAAGGGCAATACCCATAAATCGGTCCTAGGATGCTTGTTTCCGTTACAGGGAGGTCCTGGCTTGGCAGTTTGATCTGATCTGGCAAGTAGAAGTGAGGGTGTAAGCATGTGTTCCTCCCTTCAGTCGGTCTATGATTTCATTCGGTTAATTCCGTTTTTGTAATACAACACAGCAGTCCAGGTGGAGTAGAGTGAAGGTAGATATTTTATTTCCATTTGTCACTTAAAACAAAAAAAAACATTCCACTCTTTTTTTCATCATGTTGTTATGACAATTTGTTAGGCAAAAAGAGACAACCTGGCTTGGCAGTTAGGTCTGGACTGTTCCCATGAGGCACAGGGTAAAGACTGAATTGTAAATGGCTGGGTCTAAACTGGGATGGCAAGGTGAGCAAAAGAATGATGGATTTAACCCAGATCTCTTGACCTGGGGTGAATGTATGATTTATTCAGCATTCCGTCCATCATTTGTTTGCGTAGCACTCCTTCTCTGGAATGGCAGGGACTTTGAGGTGGATCCTAGATGATGTCTAGGTGAGTAAAGCACAACGTGAGAACAGTAGTTGCTGGGACCAACTCCTCTTAGTGTCTGTGCACAGTGACTTAAAGATAATTTGCTTGTTGAAAGGGAGCCAGTGAAGGTTTTCCAAGTGATGATCTTTTTTCTGTCTAAGGCATTTTAGTCATTAAAAAATCGACATTGGTACATCCAAGAATATATATTGGCTCCTAGGGTACAGGATGTCCAACCTCTCTCCACACTTTACCCCAGATCTGAAAAATCAGGGCATTCACACTCACCTGATAAATTGCAATACACCACATGGAATGGTATTTCATGTAACTGTGAGACAGCCCCCAACCGCCAAACAGTCATTGCTATAAATCAGGGATCCCAATGGCTCTTACACGATAAAGTAAGTGATCCTCGTTGCAGATACTATACAAGAAGTTTCCCAATAACACACAAAATCTTTATTTTTAATTTTGCATATCTTAAGACAGCATTTCCATTGCTATCACTGTCCGCTGTCTTCTGGACGAAGCAGAAGCTCTCTTCCAATTAGTGACTGGAGGTGAGTGAAAAGTTTCAGCACTCCGTCCATCTTCTCCTTGTGTTTACTTTGTTTGCCCTAAGTTGTCAGGGTATGCCCAGACTTGGGTCCCTTGCTCACTTTGCCACTGGATTCAAGCTAGCCTGGCTGATGATGGCTGTTAGCCCGAAACTGGTCCCAGGATGCTTGTTTCTGGTCCAGGGAAAACATGGCTTGGCAGTTTGGGCTGTACTGTTCCCATGAGGCACAGGGTCAAGACTGGTTTGCATATAGCTGTGTCTGAACAGGGGTGGTGAAGTGAGCTAAAGAACAATGATGGATTCAACCCAGATCTGTGACTGGGGGTGAGTGTCTGAAAAGTTTCAGCGCTCCGTGCATCATCTCCTTGTGTGTGCTTTGATATGCATTCAAGAGCCATGTTTGTACCTAAATATGGGTGGTTGAGCACACATGTACAGAAATCGACTCTTATCATTTCCTTCATCCCTGATGGTGTCTCCCAAAGTATCAAGATCACAGTTTATTTTTTCATGGCCCATACCTATTGAAGTATTCTCTCTCCAGATGTCTAAGGTTTTTCAGATATCAAAGCTGCTACTTAATGGTGGTTGCAGCGCAACCAGCCGATCCCCTGGTATTTCTAGCACAGAGCAGACAGATTAAACTTAGAGGAAATGTGTAAAGTTTTTATACAGTCCCAACATAGTAATAATGTCATAAAGTAATAAAGTCAAAACACAACACTTGGAAAATCCTAAACTAATGTTGAAAAATAGAGGGAATTTTAATAAATTAAATTACACCAAAAAGACAAAAGTCTAATAGAGGTAACCAGACATATATGTAGTAGTTTAGTTTATTAGTAAAAAAAAAACCCATAAACAAATCACAAAAAAAGTACATAACGATTATAAAGTAAAATGGATATAAAACAGGTGTGTCATACAGCTAGTACAACCTCGACTCTTCACGCTACATACCATTTGCTTTCTTCAACTTTCCTTCCTAGAAATTTTAGTCAGGATACCAACACTAATCTATGTTAGAAAAAAAGTGAATAAACAGAAATCATTTGTCACCCTAATGTATAAAAAGGAAGCTTTTTGCACAAATAAATGTCTCTCAAGTACCATAATATATATAAATAAAATGCCTATAAGAAGTACTAAGAAAGGTATGAATACGGTGCCAGATGGACTATGAAACCCACTACAAAAACAATTATACAAATATTCACATCATTAAAAATACAGAAATAGATAAAGTAATTATCTGAGTCTAATGGGATAGGGATATACTGGTTTTAGTCCCTAGCAGCCCGTCCTTCACAGTTACTGTGAGTGCTCAGTTAACATTAAGGGTTTTCGAGTTATCACAATTTAGGATTACATTCAGGGACCACCTCCAGATTACACATCACATATCCTGTTAGCTGATCATTTTCTTAAAACAGATCGATAACTGAGTCAGTCTAATGTTCAGCATAGTGTTGATTGGGTCCATGGATTCCACCAGTGCATGCCTGCAGGACCTAATTCCCCGTTCAAGGAACTCCCGTCTTAATAGCACAGAGCAGACAGGTTAAATTTAGAGGGAATGTGTAAAGTTTGTATACAGTCCTAACATTGTAATAATGTCATAAAGTAATAAAGTCAAAACACAACACGTGGAAAATCCAAAACTAATGTAGAAAAGTGAATTTTGATAAATGAAATTACACCAAAAAGACAAAAGTCCAATGGAGGTAACCACACATGTAAATTCTTTAAATAAAAATAGCACCAAAGAGCATTAGGCCACTGTGATTAATCTCTTCTGATGGCCCTTCAGAGTAAGGATCGTTGGGGGCGGACCTTTCATTCTGTCCATCTAATTTAGATGCATTGAATGACTGGTCAGTTTTCACTGCTCGTCACAACCAGGAAAACCCTTGTGGTAAGAGCCAATGCAAAATGCTCACCTTGCCATGGGAAAGGACTCCCATTGCAGGGGAGCATTATTTTTTTATTTTCAAAAAGAAAATTCCATTTCACGATTTTCATTTTTAAAATAGAAAAAGAAATCTGTTTAGTACAGGGCTCCATCACACTAACGGAGCCCTGCTTCAAACAGGAAAATGCACTATTAAGACCCACAGTGACAATGGTTCCTGCCAAGGCTTTATAAATGACCGTCAGCTTAGAGGTCATTTATAAATCTGTTGGATGGTCCCCCCACCCAGGTGACTGAGTAATTTACTCTGTCAGATTTGTGGAACAACTGGCCATCCACCAATATATAAATGAGGCAGTAAGTCTAAAAAAATTGAAGTCTAAAATCTACTGTGGAGGAAGGCAGCACCTGCAGCCAAGGAGGGCTCCATGAGATTGGATAGTCGGTGAAGCTGTTGGTTTTTGGCAGGAAAGCTCTGAGTGGGGAAAATTCAAATGTGCACACAGTGATGGCCCCCTCGCCAGCCGCATACTTTTTGGCACCTGCGCCCGTCAAGATTCAGTTCACCCTGTGTCACTTTTTTAAAGCTTTGATTCTTCCAGTAGGGCAATGCTGCAGACTATAGCCAAATAAGGCTCCACGAGTCTGGATAGCTTCTCTGTGATGTGCCACTAAATCAGCTTTGCTACCACGGAAAAGCTCCAATAAGGTGAAACCTAAATCTCTAGCCTACCTGAAACCCACCCCGGTCAGACCGGTTTGGCAGGTCTTTCCTGATTCTCTGGAGGTCTTTGGAGCCAAAGCATTTCTAAGCCCCAGGTATTCATTCAAAGGTGGTTGAAGAAGTCCATCTAGACACAGACAAGGCTCTAGGACCACCGGGAACAGCACTTCAGGATCAAGACTCACTCCAGCAGCAGGGTCAGGCCATGTCCAATTAAACCTGGTCAGCTGGGTAGTTGCAGGAAAATTTCTTGTAGCTTGTTGTGTCCCTTTAGCTTGAACAGCTCTTCCAAGCTCACAAACACCCGGTTCTGTTCTCTTTTAATCTTCCTCAGGTCCAGTAGTGTTCTGAGGAGGGTATTGGGGATGCCATATTTATGCCTGGTACCAGTTGTGCCTGGGTGTGACTTTTGGCTTCTCCCTAACCAATGTCGTGAAAGTTCCCAGTGCTACCCTACTCACTTTTGCAGCACTTCTTGTGTGCCATACTTTAAACAATCCCACTGTACCACTCTCTGCCTAAATCCAAGATGATGGTGAAACTTTTCTCCCTTTATACAGAACCTTTGTGTCCACCCCAGAGCTGTGGCCAGGAAAAGGAGCAACCCATCCTCTGTGGTCACTTTGTATCAATTCTGGGGTCTGCTCCCTTCCCACTGGGATTGGTGCCTGTCTGGCTGGTCGAACAAAGAAGGGGCCTGTTCAGGTGTCATCAGACATCTGCGTGTGACAGGAGAGACCTCTTTGAACTTAATTAAGTTGCTGGGCATTGCTCAGATGGTCATTCTAAAATAGTAACAGAAACACTTTCCCACTCCCAAGCCTTTGTCTCTGCTCTGCGAGCAGTTGTCACACCTCATTCAGCGTTGAGCACTCAGAGGGCTGCAGCTGGAGGCTAACTCCAATTAGCCTCCAGAGGCTTCAGGCAAAGAAAATTTAACTTTCTAAACATACATTTTCCATAATAATTTTAAAAAATCTGACTTTACCAGTGAATTGGGCTTTTAAAACATATTACAAAGAGTCCAAGAATTTAATTTCTAGTGGTTCCTAGTTAAAGATAGGATTACTAAATTTAATATTGTATCCCAGTGTTTCTCTAATGGACAGCTAGCTTTGGGATTTTAGGTGCTAGTCACTGTAAGGACATGTTTGGAAGTAACTTTCTGCATGTCATACTTCTAAATGCCACACCCTGCATTATGGGCTATAAGCCTACTTAAGGTTGACATATTTATATTTAAAAGGAAGATATAGACCTATCAAAATGGTTTATTTTGCAGGTTTAAGAACTGCTTCAGCCAAACTATGATGGTTGGCTGAAAGCCATGTTTTACACTACCACTGTAGTGAATGACTGAGGTGTTGCAGTCCGCTAGTGGCATTTAACTTATAGGTCCTGGGGACACTTTGTAACCATATACTGGGGACTTATAGGTGAGTTAAACATGCCAGCTATGGTTATGCCAATTCAAACATGTTTAAAGGACGAGCACAAGCACTTTACTACTTGTTAGCACAGGTAACATGCACAGAGTTCTACAGCCAGCAAAAGCAGGTATGCAAAAGTCTGGTGTGACAACACATACACCATGGTCATTTCCTGTAAACGTATGGTAGATGAAGAACATCGCAGAACCACGTTGAGGGTCAGCTCATGTCATAGGAATATAGCTTTTTTACAGCTTTACACAATGCTTTCTATTCCTTAAAGATTACCATGCCCTGGATTGGTCTGTTTCTCTAATCTTTAAGCACAGTCTTGGTAGCAAGAAATTCTACTTTATGGCATCAGTTATTGCGGAGATGGTGAGGAGCATCCATGTGGCATAATTGTTCTGGTCGAAGAGCTCTCCCTGAGTGGCAGTTGTAGATCCTGCTGTCCATTGGATGGTCTCGTTTCCAAACAACAAGCATCAGGAAGATGTTGATATTTAGTTCATTCTGGTATGCCTCACGTCATGTTTCTCTAGAACATTTCAATGACCATTATATTGTGGATCACAATAAGATTCTTGGGATCAGATGGGTCTACACTGGATTTTTTAGCAGTGATTTTACCAGTGGCAGTCTTGTCTTGAGGAAGACTGTTAATATTAACAAAAATAAAATATTTACTTTATCTAGCAAAGAAACGTTTGAAAAAAAGACGATAGCTGAGCAGTTACCTGGTTCATTAACCCATCTCTTTATCCCATTTACAAGGGTTAATAGTATTAACCCTTTCCATGCGGCTGCGATTCCCCTGGTGTGCTGTAAACAACACGAACAGGGGCGGGCCGTGACGAACCCCAGCCGTCATCAGCACACGAGCACCGTAGTGCATGACGGCTGGGGTTCGTCATCAGCATGGAAGGGGTTAATATAAAGTTCTAAAACTGTTAAAAATAACCTTTTTCCCTTTTATTTTTTTCATCTTTGCGAGTTCCACCTTTTGAAATCTCCTATTTTGTTAGTTCCATTTTCAAACTTTCTGTTTGAAGGACAGAAATAAAGGATCTATTAGCATCCCTAAACTTTAGGGCTTTGGGCTTCTCAGTCTCTTGATGTTTCTGCTACTGGCCAGTACTTTAACTCCTGAGGATTAAACACCCATGCCAGTGTGTGTTTGACCCTGAGAAGTGGAGAATAACCAGTGTAATCAAATTAACTGCCTCCAAGCCCACTCATTATTCAATCACGGCTGCATTTTAGCCAAGACAATTTGGCTTCTTTGAGCAGCTAGAGTCCCCAGTGGAAATTGTAGGAGTCTCTGGCAGTTTTACATTACTCATAATTAGGGCTCCCGGTTTTCTGTTTAAATGGATTTTTACATATAAAAACTGTGCATGGTTTAAAGGGGGGTCCCAACCTGAGACCTCCGGGTTAAGGGGGGCCTGCTATGGGGCTCCGATGTCAGAGTCAGACAGACATTTTGTGTTGGGTAAACTGAATCGGAACAGCTTTCCAAATCAGTCATCGTAATCGCTTGTTCGAAAACCGTGTCCATAGAGCTATATGAATCGACTCCGAATTACATGGTTTGTCCGAATGTCCTCCAGAACGGATTCAGACAACCCAAACAGTTTCCTTGTATCGTAATCCGTCGCCTGGAATGGTGTCCGATTTGGTTGGAAACATAGGTTCAGAATCGGATTCACTGAATCCTGTCAGAGCCTTTCCGGACAGCATCATAATCAACCCCTAAATCTACATCCCACAGAACGTCAGATCTTGCCTGTCTTTTAAGGCTCATGCTCTTCAAAATCCTACAAACCAAAACATTACTTCCTTACAACTTACTCCTAACAAAAGCATGTCCAGCAGAAATAGCTGACCTATAACAATTTATCGTCCCATAGCTCAAACCCGTTTTAAATTGCTCTACTAATAATTTTACAACTTCCACTACAGACACCTCCACGGGATCCAAATCCCTTTCCATGCACCAACAAGTCCAAAAGTCCCATACTCCTTTATATATTCTTCTTGTGCCCGGGCCTAAGATTCTTCAAGCAACTCTACAGCCCCCTAGAAAAGGCCCTCGAATGCTCTAGATCTCCTGACACCTTCCAAACAAGAAGGTTCAAGACTTTGTTCAGCATCAAAGGATGTTCCTCTCTTTCCTTGTTTGATAACAGACATTCTTCTGCCGACATCAACATTGGAACTTGACATGCCAGTTCTAATACTGCTGGAAACCATGCCTGAGACACCCAAAACGGCGTTACCAGTACCAACTGACACCTCTCCATCCTCACCTTCAGATGTACTCTCTGGATCATTGCAAAAGGTGGAAAAACATACCCCGTCATGTCTGACCACTTTTGTTGAAAAGCATTTATTGATGTCGCACCCAGATCTGGTAACCAACTGAAATACTTTTGAATCTGGTATGTTAACCTTGTTGCAAACAAACCCATCCCTAAGGGCCCAAAGATCTGATCTATCCTCGTGAAAAACTCTCGCTTCAGCATCCAATTGCTGTAATTTTTTTCACATGTCTCGAATTCCAATCTGCCACCAAATTCATGTTTCCCGGCATGGTACTCTGCTCTTAATGCAATCTTGTGTTCCTGAAATAACATTCACAAATTTTTCGCAATGTACAAAAGGCCCTTGGACCTGCAGCCTCCTAACATGTTTATGTAAGACACAGCAGATAAATTGTCCATCTTTATCAAATCCGTCTGACCCTGTAACTCCTTCTTGAAACTTCTCAAAGCATACAAGCCTGCCATCAATTTCAGACAATGTATGTATAGGCCCCTCTTGAAGCCTGACAAAGCACCACCTATCTCTTTTACTCCCAACCCAGCTCCCCAACCTAATCCATTGGCATCTGTTACAAAACAAAATCTGGCACACAGCCAAAAATGGCTCTTCCATTCCATTTCTCCAGATTGTGCATCCACCAACTCAGATCCTCCTTTGCTTCCTGATTACACTCAAGACATCTACTTTCACTCTCTGTAGAGCCTGGTAGGGTAAGGAACCTGGAAAAATCGCTTCAATTGATGATGAAAATAACCCTAAAATCCTTACCAAGTCTCTCAAGGTTAAAGTTTCCTTCCGTAATACTCGTATAACCTGTTTCTTTATCATACTTTCTTCTCATGCAACAACAACACTTCCCCAATTGTGTCTATTTTGAAAGCCAGAAACTCCATACTCTTAGATGGAGCTAATATTGATTTTTCCATGTTTATCAAAAATCCCAATTTCTCTAAAAAATGAATCGCTTTGTTTAGTTGTGAATTCAATTCCTTCAAATCCTGAGACATTAACAAAATGTTGTCTAAATAAATAATCAAATGGAGTTCTCTCTCCCTCAAATAAGCTACTATTACTCTCATCACCTTTGTGAAGCACCACAGTGCCGAAGTCAGACCAAATGGAAAACACAAAAACTGATATAACTTGTTCTTCTTTCTGAACTGCAGAAATCTCTGACTTTCTTCCTTCATAGGCACAGTGAAATAAGCATCTCTTAAATCCAATTTCACCATCCAGTCCCTTGACTGTAATATGCCCCTTAATAGATCGATTCCTTCCATCTTGAAATGTCTGTAAACCAAAGACCGATTCAAACTTCGCAAGTTTATAGCTAGACAACTCTTTCAAGTTCGATCCCCAAGCTGTGAAGGTAACAGGGGCCTGCTTTGGCACACTCATATTACACGGAAAAGTCCTGCCGCTCCTTCCAATGGCTGCAAAAAGAACCCTGATTCAGGACTTGGTCCTATCACTATTGGATTATGGCAACTCCCTCTACTTGGGGACTCCCAAGGCAACATTAAGGAAACTTCAAGTGGTTCAGAAGTATGCAGCCCGGATGCTACTCGGGATTCCAAAAAGCCAGTCAGCCAAGCCAGCCTTAAAGACCATACACTGGTTGCCAATCCCCGAAAGAGTAAAATTTAAGGCCCTCTGCATTGCCCATAAGACTATGTGGGGAACGTGCCCTGCCATTAACAAATCCCTCATTAACCCCCACCGCCCTAAGAAGGACTTGCGATCGGGTAATCTAAATCTTGCAGTTGTTCCCAAAATCAGGAGGACAAGAATCGGAGGAAGATCCTTTGCCTATAATGTGGTGAAACTTTGGAATACATTAACCCCTCACACTCCACTTTGAACTTCAGCTCCTTCCGTTTCGTAAACTTTAAAAAATCTGGCTATTTCAACAACCAGCTCTGTAACCTCACTCACTTTCTGTTCAAGTCGCTAGCGCTGGGATGCCCGAGGGTAGCCATGCACTCTACAAATGTTTAATAATAATAATAATTATTCCTTAGCTTCCTCTCAAGAGGCTTTCTAATCCACTTGTTAATAAACTTGCTGACATGATCCAAAGGCCACCAATTTGCACTTCTCGGATGCCTTATATCATACGGACTGAATATTTCCTCCGACTAAAGATCTTTAATTACCGTCTTGGATGATGACACAGCTTCTGCCTTTAAATCATCATTCAAGTCATCCTCTTTGTCCACATCATAAATAAACTCATTGTACACTTTACCCGACCCTTCCAAAACTGTCATCAGTTTCCATTAAATAATCTTCATTGAATAATTCCTGCTTGCCACCACGGACACCTTTGCTCTGCATGCCACCATGGGCACCCATTCTTGTGATGGAGTTAAATCCATCCTCTGTTTTTATCCATATGTTTTGTTTTCCTCATTTTCTTCCCTTGTTTATTCTCCTTTCTGTTACATTCTTCATGTGAAAAAGACCAAAAATCATTCTCTGATCTACTCTCCTTTCTCTTTATCCAAAACAATCTCTACTACTTCCCTAACAGAAGCTTTCACCTCATTTTGAATTAATCTTCTTAAACTTTCCTCATTAACTCTACCTTCAACCACCTGCGTCTGACCGACTCTTTAACCAAAAAAACCTTCAAACAAAGATGTAACTTGATCTTTTTCTCCAAAATAGATTCTTTAACCAACCCAAACCTTCTTTCAGGTGTTCGCTCGATAATTCAATGCACCGCCCTCCTCAGCTGATTAATAAGTGCCTAATAACTTTGCGCACTGCCTCCTACAACAAAAACGGTAGCATGAACCCAACTTGATATCGAGTCTTTCAGCCCAATCCAAGATGACTGCCATGATCTTGCAAGATCACAGCGAACCAATCACTGGCCTTCTTCTCTCCGACTCCTATTGCATGCGGTTTTCAGCATCAAACCGCCATGCTGCCAGACCTCGGATGGCTGCACAAGCCCAGGCTGAACAGCAAACCTACTGCTCAAGGAGCCTCTTCTCTCCCAGGCTCGCACCGACGAACGCGCTGACCTGAAGGTTAAACCTGCGCGCACCTGGAAATCTTAGAACTGAACAACACAACATTTTTTTTCCAATACCCAAACACCTAAATTTCGTGTGAACTACTGGGTACACACATACCCCTTGTAAACAGGTATACCATAAATACCCCTTAAGGCATTACTTACACATTCAACTAAACAACCACCATACATACAGAATTTTACTATCAATCAACAATATACACCACTTCTGAAAATTAGAAGCCTCCAACCATCCCAAATACTTACACACTAATAAAGTACCTAACTATACATAGTTAAGAAGGTATTTATCAGAACAGGAGCAGCATTTAAAAGAGGAAGAGAGTTCTGTGCAGTAGACATTTAATGTTTATTGAGATTCCAGTTCTGGATTGTTCTTGTTGGAAGGTCCCTTGAAGGTGCTGCTGCAGGGGTAGCAAATAAATCCAGGAGTAGCAAATTAAAGAATATGCATAATGGTAGCCTCCGGTCTTGTAATGGAATCATACTGTTCACCCAGAATGAGATACATAGAAAATGTTTGAACTATATACTGAGTGATATAGGAGAGCAGCAACAGTGTCACAGACTGATGTTGATTCAAACTTAGACAAGGCGGTACTAACCTGCACACTTTTGAGCTGCCAGGAAACATTGAGCCTATCTATAATAGAAGAAACTGGAAGTAAGCCATTCATGATATGGCCCTGGAAAAAAGCTCAGAATCTGATGGCCTACATATGAAACTTTCTTTGACCTACCCTGATCTACTGGTCTTCCATTTAGTGCAGATTTACTCTGCAGTCTTGGATCAGGGTACCTCCCTAATACAAATAGAGAGAACGTGATTGTTTCTGATTGTTTCTTTTTGGAAACAGATGAGACCTGATAAAAACAGATCTTTTATAGTTCTCTGTCAATGGTAAACTTGGACTATAAAAACCTTATCAAACTCTCAGCACAAAGAATGTATCCGACACTTCCTCTGCCTCAACTGAATCGTAAAATAGCGCTGAATATCAAGCTTCTGTTCAAAGTATTTGAAGAAACCCTGCATAGGCTGGAGTGCTCAGTATTGGTATTGAATGACTTTGAAAAGGCCTTCGACTCAGTTACCTGGAAGTATCTGTCTAGAGTGCTAGAGTGCATGGGTCTAGGGAGAAACATGCTTCACTGGATATCCTTGTTAGTCGTTAACCGCATGACTAGGACCTGCACCGGCCAGATAATCTTTTTCTCATTTAGGGTGCATAGGATTAAGCATCAAGGGCGCCCCCTGTTTACCATGCTGTTCGCCTTGGTGATGGAACCTTTTGCTGGAGTATTGAGAGTAGACAGGAGCATGCTCCTGGTGGATGGCACACACATCATTTTGCCTTATGTAGATGACCTCCTTTTGTTCCCCTGTGAAGAGCCACAGAAGACTGGATAGCACAGTTAGTGCTTTACAGACTTTGTACAGGTGTCATTACTTCGAGTGAACTTGACTAAAACTTTAGCCTTCCTGGGGGCGTGGCCAAGCGACTGACGATGATGGATGCGTAGGGGAAGAGCTCCCAAGCCGCGCCACATTATCCGATCCTACACCTGTGTTGTGGCAGCCATTCACAGTCAAAGTAGGGCGCAAAAGAATCACCTAATCCTGCCGGGACCTACCTGGTGGAAAGGAATCCAACTGGCGGCATCTAAGGGTACCGTGTGGGGTGCCCTGCAGTCTGAGGCTTGCAGCAGACGGTCTCAGCCTGCATGAGACTTGGCCGTAACTAGCCTGAGGAGGGGATCACAGGAACAACTGGGGCCTGCCTAGTGGCTAACTGATCGCCCTGTGGGATGTGACGGTCCCCACCATGGCTGGGCGGCCTGTGCAATAACGTAGTCCCTAGTCCTGGGGTGCACCGATCCAACTGTGGCAGTGTGAGGAGTCCTTGTAGGGCCTGTGGTGTGCCACGGCTGCGCAGTGGGGGCGCGTCCACACCCGAGAAGCACCGACTCCTGCGGGGGGCCATAGCGGTGGCGGCTCTGGCCCGAACAACCCTCTCCTCTAGTCACGACGAGTTGGAATCAACTTAAACGGCCATCCTTGAGGCGGGCAAAAAGCTGTGAGTTCCAGCGTCCAGGTGGGGGGAGAGATGGAGGGGGCTGGTCCCCTTTATCTCCGTGCATATGAAAACCTGATGAAGAAGGCCTCCCTGGGGGGTGACACGCCTCCGGTCAGATAGCTCCATCGGCAGTGGGGAAGACTCCAGAGGGTGGAGGAATTGAGGTGAACGACAATATACATAAACTGAGCTGCAGACTGTTTAAAAGAACAGTTCATGGCCCAAAGACAAGAACGTCATAACTGCCAGGCCCGAGGTCCGTTCTAGAGACAAGATCTGGGCTAAATACCCTGAAATTGGGCAACAACCAAGAAAAAGGCCACAGTTAACCCGTGTAGAATACGCAGGCCTGTGCAGAGTGCGCTGTGAAGTGGCAGTCACCTCACGTGGGCACACGGTCCCCACTGCATAAAGATTGGCTTACTGTTCATGGGCCTATGCTCCAAGAGTGCTAAACCATGTACGGTGGACTAGAGAGGGGGCCCCAAGGCATGCTAAAAAGAGAGGACACAGCGGGTTCTCTGGCGGCTGGCACCATAAAACTGCAACATCAAAACTCTTGTTCCCACTCCCCCTCCCATAGCAAGTGCATGACCACCTACCTGCTAACCGGCTTTGGCGGCAAAGTACCAAGCACCCCGGAGGTGAAGCATAAAGGTGACATCGCGTGAGCACGATATGGCATGAGCACAGGACGGGCCGGGCTTGCAACCCCTGGATGCCACTGGTACCCCCACAGAAGAGTATTTCTTGATCCCAAAGTGAAGCCGTGACAGGGCAAGATGGGGTGCACAAGGGGGAAGACAGCAGATCTAGCAGAAGGCGTTCGCCTGAGGAATGAAGAAACAGAGGACTCTCTTACCACATCCCAGAAGAATATGTGACCCCCACAATGGCGGACCCACCAAAAGACAAGCTAGACGTCATACTGCAAGAAATCCATGAGTAACGCAAAGCAATTGAATTACAATTAGGAACCCTGACCTCAGACCTCATTCTCCTAAAGGAAGACCACAGAAAACTAGCTGATACAGTACAAACCAACACGAAGGAGCTGGCTGTAATCACCCCACAACAAAAAGAACAAGCGGATAATATCCCACAACTCCAAAGGCAAGTGGGGATACTACAAGAACGAGCAGAAGACGCGGAAGGGCCCTCCTGCCTTAACAACATGCAAATAGTGGGCATGGCAGAAAACTGCGAAGGTATCCATGCAACACAGTTTGTAGAAACATGGCTACAAACGGAGGTGGCATCGGATTTTCATAACAATATGCAACACATAGCCCAGTCCTTGGCAAGATTTTAGCAAATCTCGGGACTATCCATAAACGCTAATAAATCGCATGCATTCTTCTTCAGAGAAGGCCCCCACGCCGCAGAAATCTCTCTTGGTGACAACATTATCATGGTAGCCCCCACAACTTTTGAACTCGGTGCATTACATTCATTGCTACGCATCCGAGTGCGCGCCCCAACTCAGGCCCCAGTACTGTTGAAAATTGCCCTGACATACTGGAAACAAGCCCTCAAATATACTGTCAAAGCTGCCCCGTACGCCCCAAACTTACCCCTCCAGGGCCTCCCCACCCCCACAGGACCACTGACGCTGCGACGCCTTCAAATATGGGAACAGCTGGAGCATTCACATTAGGGACACTATTTGGGGATGGTATGTTGCTAAACCACATGGATGCATGCACATGACCTTCCAGAATCCCTGTTCCTCACACTTGCCCACATAACACGGTTCGTAAAACTACACTGGGCTCCTGACAATACCGAACCCACCACGCATGAACGAATACATGCAGTACACTTAATGGGCAACGGTAAACACTTGACATGCTGGTTATACTGCAAAATTGGAGGTCACCTCGCTATACCTCTGACTTCCCTGCGCGATGCTTGGTAGCGAGACATAGGGAAGCCCCTGCAGGATAAGGGGTGGGAAACAATTATAGCCTACCAAGACATTAGTGGAACAAGTGAATGATTGCACCAAAGCACAGACAGATCCTAGGTTCCCTTTAGCTTTTGGGCGCTGTAGTCCAGGCTTCTTTTAACAATCGTAAGCAAAACACTATTCCGTCAAACAAACCGGATAGGGAATCTAAAAAGCTTGATGCACTTGGGAAAAAGTCTGACCTTGTGATCATCCAACGCTGCTACTTTGATGGTCAGATACACCCATGTTATTTTGGAGTTTGTGGCATGCGCCACTTTTGTTTGTATGAGCTCCTCAGATCTCTGTTTAAATATTTTTCCTTTGGTGGTATGGACCCTTCCAAACACACTATGACAGCCGGATTGGACTTTGTAGACGCAGTGGTACAATCAATGGATTCAGGAATTGTTCTCCGAAGAAATGCGTAGATGAGAATAATTTTTCCTAATGTTGTTACGCGAAAATTTATTAACATTCTGTGTGATGTCCAATGCATTTTTAAAGAAAAGACTGATGCCTCATTTGGACCACTTTATAAAAAGATATGTAAAGACAAACTCTTTGGGTCTGGCATCTTCCTCCAGAGAATTTCACACACTACAGCACCAGAGGGTAAAGCAGCAGTTTGAGAAGTAGCAGATAGCAAGGACAGGCGCAGAATGGGAACAAAAGTTTCATCCCCAAAGGGGATGAGGCTCAGGTAGATGCAAAGACAAACCTCTTCCTTCTCCTCCTCACAGCCAGCATTATGGGGAGAAAAGATGCCATGGCAGTCGATGACTGAGGTAGGAGAAGGACACATTAATGGAATGCATAGGGTGCATGCTGAACGGTGGAGTCTTGGGGCAAAGGGAACCGCTACTACAGTTTTTGATCTGCAGTAGCCGCCTCCATGTAGTGCTTTAATCGTGGCTGTAAAACCTTTGACAAAGTGTTGTCAGTCTTAAATTCGGCCAAAAGTCTCTCCTCAGGTGTGGTAGAGGTCTTGTTTCTAGCAATTGTATTTAAAGTTTCATTCTTCTTTGTGTTTCACTGGTACGGAAAGATAGATACTCTTAATTATAGAAGCCTTTAAGTAGCCAAATCTCATAGCTTTGTAAATATTTGGAGAATATAACTTACTGTCCACAAACAAAGATGTCAAATTAACAAACCGAGTTTCAGCAAATCTTATCCGCCCTTTTTTTTCTATCCATTAGCTTGTATTTAAATTTTAGGAACTCAAAGTCATCTACAGCATCTTCACCCCAAACTATTTGATTTAGCATATTATCAGCAATGGCAGTTCTTTGCTTTTTTTGGCCTATCCAATTAAAAGTTACTATATGTTATCCTTATCTTTTCCTTCCGTACAGTAGTCACGTTTGGAAATGTTTGGGTGACTTTGTTTAGAGCAAATTAATTATACATAGAGAAAAGCACGTCCAGAGCGGTGGGTGTAGGCACTGACTCACTGTTGCACCAACCTGGAGTACTTTGTTTGTCATAATTAAATCTCTGAAATATAGAATATAATGTAAATGCATCATGCCGCTTGTCAAGATTAGCTAGACTTAAACATAACAATTGTTAATTCAGGCTCTGATCCTTTACCATTCCATGCTGTAAAATATTATGTGGAGAGACCATCCCCCAGATTCATCAAAGTCATGTTTTGCGAGTCCTTAATAGCAAATTTTAAGGAATCGCTATTAAAGACTCGCAAAACGGGATGCATGTAGAAATCGCAATATTTTTTGCGATTTCTACTGCTTCCTTATTTGCGATTCGCTAATTGCTAATTGCAAATAAGGAATGGCTTTCCCATTCATTCCTATGGGCCTAAAGGCTAATAGGAATGTATGGGGAGTAATTCCTTATTTGCGATTAGCAATTAGCGAATCGCAAATAAGGAAGCAATTTCAAGGGTGCCAGGGTGTCCAAAGGACACCCTGTTGCACCCCTGAAATGGTAATGTAAACTGGTGTTGCGCACACGCATGTCCCAAGGACATGATGTGTGTAACATACAACTCAGTTTTTGCTATTTACCACGTAGTTAGACTTTGCGGTAAATAGCGGCCCCAGATTGCGAATTCGCAATTTTGAAATGGTTTATGCATTGCATTTAAGGAATCTCAAATTGAGATTCCTTAAATGCAAATAATCGCAAAGTAGCGATTTCTAAAATTGCGATTTTTGCATTTGGGATGATGCATCCCAAATGCAAAAATACCGCTCGCAAAGGGCCAGATTCTCAGAATCTTGGAAAGATCTCTGTATTGCCCTAGGCCTGTGGGTGTTCACCCACCATTGTAATGTGGGCCAATGTTTTGAATTCCTCTTTTCTTTGAATTATACCTTTAGCATGACAGTGTTATTTAGTGGCCACTAAACATGATTGGATAGCCACATCTGAAAAAGGGGCAAAAGTCTAGCCTTGCCTCATCTCTTTACTATTTTTGCAATCTTTTTTTTAAAAACCATAATATAAATTGATCGCCAATGTTAGTTTTAGAATAAATCAGTTGGAAATACCTCATTCTTCAATTTCTACAAATTGCCAATTTCAATCCGTTCCTTTGTATTCACACTTACATATCGACCTCTAATGAATCCTGTTTTTAATGAGCATACACATTTTGGTATTCTTTTTTTCAGACGCATACCAAAGGTTTTTGATAAAAGTTTAATGTATTGATAAAACTGGCCTAACATTTGTGTTTAGCATGATCTTTGTTTGGTTCGGGAATGAGAAACTCTGACAGGATCAGTGGCATGTTAGTAAGTATTTCTGAAAAGACATCATAAGACTGAATTTGAAAGCCATCCAATCAAGCTAATTGTTTCTATACGTGTTTCCTTACTTACATTACAGACTAAGTTACTCTTTTCGTCTTGTGATAAACTGGACGAGGTACCTTGTCTATACATTATTTAATCATTCCTGAGTCACTCACAAGTGATCCTTTTTTAACTTCTCATAAAAGTTCAAAAATATATGGGCAGGTTTTACTTAAGGGCATTGATTTAGTGATCGTGAAATCACTTGCATTTTAACTCTGAATCTAGGAAGTGGCATCAAATTGCTTTTGATTCAAATTTCATCCCGTGTAATGATGTAATATGTTCTATGGCCATGGCGATGTCACAGAAACTAAAACTATTGAAGTATACATCTACAGTAAGTAATGGACTAGTACAATAATAAAACAGTTATGAATACAGATGCAGGTCTTTTTTTCTGTGCATATATTTACTAGGGTGCTTCCATGATATGAAAGGGTATAGCGTTGACCCCCTGACTATGCCAGCTGTCCGGCCTTTGCTCTGCACACCACTTGTCCCTTAGAATTGCCCCAAAACCTGTCACGCATGAAGCGTCGGGCTGACACCCAACCCTCTCTCCAAATTAACCGGCCGTTGAATTCTGACAGAAATGTATCCCATATGATGAGGTCGTGCTTGACCTCTGCCCCTGACCTAACATGAGGTCGCAAAGTTGAGTTTGCCGATAAGCTGTTGCAGCTTGCGGAATGTTGCCTTCTGCCTACCGCATAGGTTTCTTTGGCCAACCTGAACTCTCTTACTTTCACCTCTGGGAGTCTGGGGGTTCCTGCCACTGAGTCAAGCTCGATCCCCAAAAATGTGAGCCGGGTGGAAGGACCTACTGTCTTATCTGCCGCCAAAAGTACTCCCAGTTCCCCTGCCAGTTCTTGAAATGCTGTCAGGGTCTCTCCACATACCGCCGACCCAGCTGGGCCTACGAACAAGAAGTCATCAAGGTAGTGCAGTTTGCCCCCCGCAGGGTGATGTTCATGTAAAGCTCATTCCAAGAACGTGCTAAATTTCTCAAAATATGAGCAGGACACTGAACATCCCATTGGTAATGCTTTATCAAAGTAAGTTGTCCCATTCCATTGGAAGCCCAGCAGGTGGAAACTTTCCGGGGGCACCGGGAGGAGGCAGAATGCGGACTCGATATTGGCTTTAGCCATAAGGGCACCGTGACCTGTAGCCCTTACTAGATCGATGGCATCGCCCACTGTCGCGTAGCCCACTGAACATGCCTCTGGGCTAATGCCGTTGTTGACGGACTCCCCCTCTGGGAAGGAGAGTTGGTGAATGAGCCTGAACTGACTTGCTTCCTTCTAGAGAACCACCTCTAGTGGAGATATCACTAGCCCTTTAGGTCACGGGTGAGTGAGGGGGTCCTTCAACCATACCCAGAGCTATTTCTTTGTCTATTTTTTGTCTCACTATCTCTGGGTGCTGTAACGTTGATTTCAAGTTGTTTGCATTGCCCGTGTGTAATGGGCCTGTACATGGTATGACAAATCCTTCTTCAAAACCATTCACTAGCATCATAGCGCATCCTTTGTCGGTAATTGCTCAAGTCCTTCAGTCCCCCACCAGCCCCTGTGTCAGTATTATTGTTTCCTCTTTTTCTTGTCCCCTCGCTGCTCCTCCATGCGTCTGCTCCCAGCAGCTGGGTGCCCCCCGCAGATGGAATCAATTATCGAAGGTCCTTTCCAAATCCTTCTTATCACACATCGTTAAGTCAAGCCCATCCTATTGTATCTCCAATGATAAAAAAATATCTAGGAACTCTTTTCTCCATATCCTCTCCTTCATTGCTAAAGGGATGAGGCTCTGCAACCTGGTGGCCCTCGTGACCGCAGGTGTGGGGGCTGGTGATGGCCTAGTGTATGCCTCCAGGGGTTGGCCTGCTCTATCTTGGGTGCTCGCTGTTTTTGCACTACCCCATGCCTCTATGGGGATGTCGCCCCCCCCCCCCCCCCTCTGCCTCCTGCGCCTGGGTGCTGGGATTAAATGGCCCAGCCTGCCTGTTCTGCGAACACTCCTGTTGTGCGCTACCCAGGTTGATAAGATACCATGGCAGCCCTGATACCCCCCCCCCCCCCCCCCTGTGGCGGGGTGCCTTCTGCCTCCAGCCCCTGTGTGCCCAGACCCTTAAGCAATAACGGAACAAATTACTTAAAACATTCTTGCATTATCGCGCCAATATGCTCACTACTTGTTGCATTGTCATTTCCGCTCAGTCCTGCTGCTGCCGGGCTGGCTAAAGGCGGCACGGCACAACCTTTGGAACCCCTCTTGGCTGCAGGCTTCCTTGTTGTCTTTTGTGGGGCCCTTTGCCTCTTCAGGGGGAGCTGGATGCCCTGAAGAACCTGATGGTTGACTTGCTCCTTTTTCAGCTTCCTCCTCAATGTGAGTCTGTATCCAGCTGGTCCCATGTGCCTCCGGTGCTGCCCTGAGCAATAGCTCTCCTAGTTCAGCCGTCTTGTCCCTCCCGTTGCGGTTTGCCATTGCGTCCTGCTTACTTTTGTAGAGCACTTTACTTGCCTCCTGTCACGCGGCGGGGTGCTGCCGCCTCAAATATGCACCAAACTTGTACCAAGAGATCAGTCCGGGGATTGGTTAAACGACTCTCCTTGATTTATTTCTTCCTGTCCTCTTTTTTTTTTTTTTGCAGGATACTATCTGGAGAAAACCCTGGTTACTTTACATTGATGTTCGGTGTAGGTGGGGCCGGTTGCAGCAAGGACTCCGCTCCTGCAGGGAAACACGCTCTTCCCTTGCGAATGCTAAGGCCGCCGATGGAGCCTCCAGCTCACCGCTGCACACCCGCCATCCTGTTGGACTTGTGCGGGGACCTCCACACCTCGAGGATTACTCCGCAGCAGTTTCCCTGCACACTGCACGTCAGGCTTGTCATGCTCGCTGACCCTCGACCGGGGCGATACTTGGAGGCAGTTATGAATGGAGCGGGGGAGGGGCGGAGAACCGACTCGCCGTGCACCATCCCGACGAAGTAGACATGCTCACTGCCCTTCATCCGGGGTGATCCCTGGATGCAGCCTACCCGACGTCCCTTCACCCTGCTTGGCTCTAGGAACGGAGCTCCGAGAGATAGAATAGGGGAACCACCCCGATCGCGGGCAGCCAATAACCACAGCGCTGTCTGATGCCGCCCTCCGGGTGCCGTGATGAATCTCTGTGCAAAGGAGCTCCGGGGGAAACTTGGAGTGGAGGTGAAAGGAAGACCGCCGCAATCTGGGCGCTGCGATAAATCCCCAAGATTGAAGCTGCCAAACTTCTCGAAAACCTTCCGGCGCCTTATATCCCCCTTTCTCCTCCCACTGATTTTGGTGGGAGTTTGTCCTGGTTGAGGGGTTTCAAACTATCACCTGCCCCCTCCCCCCCCATTGGCCAGGTGACCCGGCATCTCTCTGGCACGATTCTTGCCGTGCGGAAAGCGCCCCCCTTGTAGATACTGGTTCTTGGAGGGCTCTGGCATCTGTTATGGTGCTGGCCCTTGAGGCCCCCTTCGGGGGCGGCCTCTGCAGTAGCACTGAGATGTCAGGCATGCAGCCATGATATGCCAGGCAAAATCTAAAATCCTCAGACACAACCATCTTATGAGCAGCCATCACTTAATATGTTAAACTATTGAACATAAAAAAATCTGCTCAGGTACTATCACATCTATCTCACATTTTCATTTTATAGGTGCAGCCCTAGATGGCCCCCAACCACTTGCATTAAGGATGCCTTCTGCCGACAGAAGTTAGTGTTGGTGGCCTTCTGGGCAGCCAGGTGTGCCATTACTCTCAGCTTCTTTTAAGGAAGAGTAATCTTGAGCACAAAACGCTTAGGAAAACGCAAAATTCTTGGAGGTCAGGGATTTGAAAATGGATTTTGTAAAAATAAAATTGAAAGTCAACCCAATGTAATTATAGCACCCCTGTTCATCGTATCCCTGTCTCCTTTACAACGTCCCCCTGTGTAAAATTCCAGCTTTCTACTTTACAAAACTGTAGGAAAATGTCTATTGTCCCCCTGTGTCTTAGTTCTTTTGCCTGTGACAAATTTGGTGAACCTAGAGGCCAGGCAGACTGTGCCCAAGATCAGTTCCATGGGTGTTCCTCATTTCAAAGGTGGTGTTATATAGGATAGTTCACTGTACAGCAGCTACACTGCCGCATAGGTCAAACCATCATAGCTTGTCAACCTGGTAGAGTTCTAACGAGTGTCATTTGAAGTGGAAATTCTGGCCCTATTTGAATTTTCATTAAAATGAATTTGGTTAGATAAATATAGAGGAGCGTCATGGAAGGAAATTGATGATTCTTTGACTAAATGTAATGGTAATGTGAGGCTCGCTTGAGAGCCATGAAACATGCAAGACGTATGGGGCATCCTTCAACAGGGTGTTAGGATTTTAGCCCCCAAAGCATTTTTGTAGAACGTATGAAACTTGGTAATTCAAAGGCCCTTTTCTCCACATTTGAAGGTCAGACTGATTAATTTTTGGTGACAATTGGTTTCATCTTCCCTTGAAATGTGGCTTCAAATACTTGTTTTTACCGTTGTCAGAAGCAATTTCTTCCCTTCTCGAAAACAGCTATCTCTTTCTCAATAAACATTGGCATAACCAATATTAGCAGTTGCGTAGCCCACAACCTGGGACCTCCTCTGCTGTCTTTGTCCTGAGAGCCAGCTAGTTCAATGGTCTTGGGTTTGCAATGGTCCAATAAAACCCATAAACAGAAAAGGAGGCTGACAGCTCATTACAGTACAACTGCGAATCCAATACTATGTCCAATAGGTGTAAACCCTGTTCTTTGAAAACTCTGGGACCCCACTTGATTTTTTGGCTGTAGCACTATGCTTTGGTTCCCTGAAATATACATGAGTGGGAGGGGTAGAAAACGCTTGTCCAAGGGTAGCATTTGCAACCCTTGTTGACCTCTACATAAGTCTCAGTTTTTTAAATCTGTGAAAGCACTTTTACAATTTCATTCGGATTTCGTCTGTCCTGTTTGAGCACGCAGCAAACTTAGTACGCCTGTGCTCTGACGCACCCGCTCACTAACATCTGTTTGTCTTATCTAGAGTAAGCTTGGTCACATGCACATTGGAAGGTAGTATGGCAAACTGTCATTTTACCTACAGTTTTCAATATGATGTGAGACAAGACCAGTGTCTTTGATCTCATATGTCATCATAATTTAATTACCTAAAAACCTGATAGCGGAAGAATTATCTGTGAAATTATACATAGAAGTTGTTGCTTTTGAATTCAGACAGCGAGGTCGGCTGATCTTTCCTGGCTCACCGCTGTTCGTTCGTTTCTTAATTTGAGGATGAATACGTCGGTCAGAAAGTACATTAGCTAACGCATTTAAAGACGCCATCAAAGCACCTGTGGAACAGGAAGTAGCTATCTACTGTATCAGAATCTCCCTGACTAGTCGCAATGTGAAGTCATTTGAAAAAGTGTGTGCTGATCTCATTAGAGGTGTGAAGGAGAAAAACCTAAAAGTGAAGGGGCCAGTTTGCATGCCTACCAAGACTATGCGTATTACAACTCGAAAAACACCTTGTGGTATCGGTTCCAGATGCGTATTCACAAGCGCTTGATTGAACTCCATGCCCTTCTGAAATTGTACAGCAAATTACATCCATTAGTTTAGAGCCTGGGGTAGAAGTGGAAGTTACCATTGCTGATGCATAATTTAATCTTTTAATTAAAGATTATTTTTTGTGGCATAGAAATTGTTAGAAACAGACGTGGAAGTTTTTAGCATTATCCTGCAGATGTGAAGGCAGTTTATTTTTTTATTTTTATTTATTTATTTTATTTTATTTATTTATGCAATTTTATATAGCGCGGACTTTACCCGAAGGTGTCAGAGCGCTTCACAATAGGAACAGAGTGTGTCTGATCTTTAATGCCCAACGTTGTAGTTGCCCCTTAATTTGTATTGGTCTTGGTCTCATATGGTTATGTTCTGTTATAATTACCTAAAGCTTTCTCATTTATGCTTTTCAGGTGAAATAGTAAAATTTGAATTAACGCAACTCACTCCTCCAGGTAAGATCTGCCATTTTTAACCTGTGCCCTTTTTATCAGTGTACTTTAATGTAATATGATATTAAGTTTCTAAGAAACATATGAAAGTCGTACTGTTTCAGATATATGTTAATGAAAAGCGTTGAAGATAGCTCAAGTAACTTGGCCACATGGTTGATTACCTGCCTATCTCCCTTTTTGAGCTTTCTCCACAATGGTTTGTTTTTTGGTTACTTTGGTAATCTAGAAATTACTCTCATATATCATATTTTTTTCTGAGTGTTGGCTGTGCATTATTTGGGTCTTTTTTTAAATAACCCTAAAACTTTCCACTGTGGCAATCCTGAAAATTAGCCATTTTCCAGCTTTTTTAATGCATTTTAACGTGACTTTTATATTATAGGGAAGATAGGATTAGCAACCTATGTGTCCATTTATCTAAAACAGTTACTATATCAGTGCACAGGTTGTGTAGGGAATCTTCTTAATGTACAGTTTCAATTCATGTGGGGGCTAGCAACATCATGGGCAGGCTATTCACAAAATTGTATAGACCCATTACTCTTGGTACTGCAGTTCCCCAGTCACCACACACTTTTATATTAAATATAGAAGAGTTTTGATCCAAGGGTAGTGCCACGCTACCTTTAGCTGATTTGTATATATGAATGTAAGGGATTTACAAAGCACAAATGTAGCTTCTCTTCAAAGGAACACATAAATATAGGGTAAATGAGGTGGTAGGATAATGACCTGAGTGCTGTGGTGGCCATGGAGAAAAGAGATGTCTGAACCGAAAAATGTTTAGCCTCTTGTGGCACTGTAGTGGTGTGGGTGCTGATTGAATTAATATTGGGATATCAAGTTCTTGGAGAATAACAAGGGAACGCTTGCTAGACGGTCATCTCTTTCTTGCATTTTCTGTTCTCTAGTCTTGTGATGTTAAGTTTGACAGAGTTCCCTGAGCACAAAAGTATAAGAGTGTATCTGTTAAATTTACAGATGATGTCAATTCAAACAATGAAAGTCCATATCCATGTATCCAAGTTTGCAAAAAAAGTCCTTATTTTATTTCTCTTCCAGATGTTCACGAAGACTTGTCGATACAGCAGTACAGTCCTGATATTTTATAGACCAGCCAAACGCCAACACGTGTTTCGTCAAGGGGCATCACCCAATGACTTCCTCAGGGCAAACAATGATATCACTTGCAGATGTGAGAGCGGTTGAATATCAGGAATTTCTATAGAGCAATCCACCTTAGGGTGGACACGTAATTTTATTCCTCACTAGTGTCTTTAGGGGTCTATCAGTCTCTTTGTAAAAAATGCTAGGCAGAATTAGCCTGTATATCTTGAGACCATCAGGTATGTCGCGAGCTCCCGTGTGTGAACTGTGTCATTAGGACGGCGTGTTGCAACACTCTCACATCTGCAAGTGATATCATTGTTTGCCCTGAGGAAGTCATTGGGTGATGCCCCTTGACGAAACACGTGTTGGCGTTTGGCTGTTGTATAAAATATCAGGACTGTACTGCTGTATCGACAAGTCTTCGTGAACATCTGGAAGAGAAATAAAATAAGGACTTTTTTTGCAAACTTGGATACATGGATATGGACTTTCATTGTTTGAATTGACATCATCTGTAAATTTAACAGATACACTCTTATACTTTTGTGCTCAGGGAACTCTGTCAAACTTGTTACTGTGACAATAATTACGTTTGTAAATTACTGTCTCTTGACAGCGGTGGTTGGTAGCTGTCTGTGGTTCCCTTGATGCCCAACTTTTGAGATAACAAGCTGTAAACATATTGCTACATAGGCTATGCGCTGTTAAAACCTCACTACCCATCATCCGAAGAGTCTTGTGATGTTGCTGCTGGAGTTGTGGATACTATTGAAGATCTTGTTCTTGAAGGTATTGGAGGCTAGGTCTATGCATGTAATGTGGGCATACGCATCATGCAGAGTCAGTGGGGTTCTCAAAGCTCGTGTGCAATCTCATCAAATTTTCATAGTCCTTTGATCCGACAGGCTGCAGTCTGAAGGACCCTCTTCAATAGGGTGAGGTCGGATTGAGATAAAATGGTCAGCAGGGAAATGTGTCTGTCGAGTTGGGACAGTTCCATGGGTTTCTAAGAAGTCTTTCTCTGTGGGCTTTGTCTTGGGCTAAATGTGAGGTATCAAGTACAGGTGAACCATAGTATTGAGAGTAAAGAGTTGTGTAAGATAATGCAGTCAATTAGAATTGTCTTGGAGTCAGTAGGGTTTAGCTGGGTGAACAGTGCTCTTTTATTTTGGGAAGACACAGTAGCACTTGACCTTCAAGAGGACGTTGAGCAGAGCTAGGTGGCTGACGTTGTCAAAGACTACTGAATGGTCAAGAATGATGGATAGACATAGGTTGCTGCTGGCAGAGATTTTGAGGACATCATCTATTACTTGAATGGATGTTGTCTTTGTGCTACACTACCACCTAAAACCTGATTTCTAATTGTGGAGGAGGAGGTTGTCATTGGTTAACAATGTTGTGCTTTCAGTGATCTTTCCATATAGGGAAGATTGGTGACTAGCACTATTGTATGAGGTTGTCAGTGGGGTTGTTTTGTTTCATGAGGGATAGGATGCATTTGTAAGAGAGGCATTGATGATGTGGAGTAGCAACTTAAATATTTTGTCCTGCGAATCCTTGGAGTGACAAAACATTTGGAAACTGCTATTCCCATAACATAGTCTGTTATAGATTTAAATAGAAAGAAGGTGTTGTGTTCATTCCTGGTCTTTTTACTAATTAGCATGGAGGTAAGTTGTCAGCACGGGTGTGAATATGCTTAGATTTTATCCATGTCTTGCACAGCAGTTACTCAGGAATACTGAAGTTTCATCATTAAAGTGATCTTTTATTTTAACTAATGGTAAAGTGTACCAGTATAAGTCACCTCATAATAGGAAAAAAAAATTACAATTAAATGTTGGTCCAACGCGGTGTCCTTGTTCTTTCTGGATATCAATCGAGTTTGTTTTCTTTTTTTCCCATTGTCAACAGTTTGTATAAGCTGAAGTCTTTTTCTCTTGTAAGGTTAGAGGTCTTCTTCTTAAATTTGGTTCTTGTCTTCCACTTATTACATCATCCATTTCAGGAAATGGAGTACTGTATGGGGTACCTCGGGAATGAGAAACATAGGTTAAGCAATTTTGCTTCTACTTTCTTACTAATTATATAGGTAGGGTCCAGTACTTGGCTCAGTGTCAACACAGGTTTAGCTGGAGTGCCTATGGTTTCATTAGAGTGCTCTACCTTCACTTCCTGGCCTGTGATGTTAGCCGTTCTATCTACCCTCTCACCACCAAATGTATATTGGAAAAGTGCCCCGGGCACTTGCCGGAAGCCACAGAAATATGGCAGTAGAGTGTTGTGTTAATGTCTCCTGGTCCTCCACAGAGCTCTCATCTCCCGGACTCTCAGGAAAAGTAGCATTTCTTCACTGACTCTGTTGGTCACCTGGCTCCCGCCCATTCATTCCTTACTCTTCTCGTCTGAACGCTTGTATGTTTTCCGCAACCTCTGTGTTGCGCAACGTTCTCCTCAGTATCCTCTGCTCCTGCTTCCTCTTGGATTTCGACATCCACTGACGACTTTTTTGTTCTTCATGGCCTGAGGATTTCTAGTTATGGTTGTTGTATAAATCCTATGGCCCGACTCCATTTTGTTCTTGATTGGGACTCCCTTTTATCTTAGGCCTATTTGCAAAATGGCAGCCTTTTGCTTCTTAAGTTTAAAACATGGTGGTCTTTGCTTTCCTGGGGAAAATATGCATGTCACAACCCTTTGACCCATATTTGTGTCACATCCTTTTAAGTAAGTAAGTAATCTTTATTGCTCAGTTAATTAAAACCATTGCAAATATTAGTACATGGGAAAAAATAAAATTATAAAAGTATAAAATGACTATAGGTTCATGATGTTAATGGTCATTGCTGCAGAAATTTATACAGCTTTTCCACAAAACGTGAGTTAAAATCCGTAAGTCCCTTGTATTGCTTGAAGGAAAAGTCTTACACGGTAGCATTGGTCCCTTATATTCCTGCGGTGACTGTGTAGAAGGCATTGCCCCTGGGTTTTAAGCCTTGTTGTAATGTGCGACTTTAATTTGCTTCTTGATTTTTACTGCAGCTGGTGTCTGCCATCTGGCTTTCCTGTTTCTTTTCTGCTTTCTCTAGAAATTTTACGAAATGGCATGCTAATTGGATGTGTTTTCCATCGAAGCAAGCCATGACCGCTTGCCGGCATGTTCTTATGCCCAGCTTGTTAAAGGGCACTTTTAGATGTAATCTGCGCTCTGTGACCAAGCCTTTGCAGGTGCAAATTAGATGTTGAATGTCTTCTTTTGCGTTCCCGCATATTCGGCAGTTGATTGTTGCTTTGGACCTTTTCCATGGAGGAAGGTGTTTTTGAGATGGGAGTAGGCCCAGCCGTAGATGCAAAAACTTCTCCTTTATGCTCCTGGTAAACCCAGCTCCTAGGTAACTTTGGTTGAGGCTGCTTGTATAGCTTTTAATGACCATCCAGCCGTGCGCACGTTTGACTAGGCTTGCTTTTGACCCTACTGTGTAAAGATATCATATTCCCCCAGTGGTGACATACAAAAGATGCTGTATCCTCACAGTAGTGACATAAAAAAGTTGTCATATCCTCCTGTTACTGACAGAAATCAAAGTCCCTCTTATGACAGTAGTTTGAAATGGGTTCCTTTTCCAAGGTCAAATGGCATTCATAACCCAATTGGCATATTTGATGTATATTATTGCCAATACATTTAAGAAGCCAAGGCAGAGGTTCTCACCTGATGATGTCCTTCCGACCAGCCAGCCACATTTTGAAGCTATGGTGCACTGTAGTAGTTTTTTAAATGCTACAATGGTTCCCAATCTGTGTGCCACGGCACCCCAGTGTGCCGTCAAAACTAGCAAGGGGTGCCATGCACCAAGCACACAGTAGGGAACCACTGCGTGACTCACCCCTGACTTCTTGGCCCACTGGCCCATGGTACTTGAGCTTCAGCAATTCAGTGGGTGCATGGATGTCAATAGACTCCATGGAGTTCTGTGTTTTTAAACCAACAGTACAAACCACAATGGATTTTGTAGTTTCCATTGTTCAATTCAAGTATAGGCCTGCAAGCCTGGTATGTTTTGTTATGTGTACTGAAAACCCAGAAACCCACACCATGTGTCAGGATCACAGCCAGGCATGTGATGGCGGTGAAGAGGAGGGCATGGTTCAGTGGTGACATCCTTATTCTTATATTTGCAAATGTGAGGTAGGCTGTGCTACCTTTCCATCAGACCTGCCTGCTGAGTCCTGTGAATGCCATTCGTTTTGTGACGTTAAACAAGGCGTGCCCACATGTTTTGGAACTTCTGGGATTCATGGGGACTTGTTCCTCGTTTTGGAGGTTTTTGTCGAGGCGAGTAGCCAGCAGGGGTCTTGGTTGCACTCCAGCAGTCCAGCCAGCCTCATAACTATTGTTTCTGTCTAGGAGTCCACGAGGGTGCCAGTCTTTACTCACTGCCGGTAGCCGTATCAGGTAGGCGCTGGTGATTGCTGCATGCATGCTATGTAAACAAGAGGGGTACTGTAAGTTTTATATGCCCCTCTGTACATGCCTGTTTATGATTTTGTCCTAGTAAAACTTTTAAAAACTTCCAGGGAAACCCTCCTTTCCTAGGGTTTCCTTTGTATTGTACCCCTCTCACATTGTCCCAACGCCGCTCCGTTCTATCCCAAATATCTCTTTATTTGCCACCTTTCGGTCTTCCCAGCCCCACCTCTCCTCCCTTGCCCAGGGCCGGTCCTAGCCATGGGCGGTATGGGCAGCTACCCAGGGCCTCCCGCTCAGGGGGGCCCGCCGCCGGCCCCGCAGTTGCGGGCAGCGGGAATAAATAAATTATAATAATGGGAAAAGCGCTGCGCAGTGCGTACAGCACTCTCGTCGCGCTCGCGCAGGGGCCCGGACCAGGCCGCAGCCGGCAGTAAAAGTAAGGCAGGGAAGGAGGCCGGGAACTATACACTGTCTGCGCAAGCACCGCACGCACCGTGACGCATGCACCCCACCACCTAGCTTGGTGGTGGTGGTGGTGCCTTAGTGGTGGAGACGTGACGCCGGCCTTGCTCATGATGCGGGTGACAGTGGGTCCCAGGGCCGTCAATCTGGTAGCGTGCGAAAGCGCTACCAATGACGGCCCTGGACATGATTTTATGGCCAGCCCCCGCTCAGTGTGACGCACTGAGCATGCGCACACGCCATTCGTGAGCAGGCAGTTACTACTCGGATCGGGCCACGTGGGCAGGGCTGCAGGCAGGAGTCGGTCGGGCCCCGGCCTCCCAGTTGAGTCGTCGTTGAGCAGTTAAGGTGAGAGACCTGCTTCGTATTTATATTATAATACTTCCTGCTTCTTACATCAGTGTGCCCTTATAGTACATTTCCATAGGCCACTACTTTACATAACTCTTTGCCCTCTGGTTCGCATCATTGTAGGCCCTCCTTAGCCAAATAGCCTTTTATCCCTCAAATGTACATTATCCTGCTTCCCAGATGCACAGCAGCGAGTGTCTTATGGAGGCGTATCAATTAGTGGTGGCCTGAGTTGCATCACTCAGTTCCACCCCGAGGCACATCACCCTGAGCCTTCAGCTGTATAGTGTTATGTGTGACTGTTGGGGTGTGTGCATTAGTGAATGTGTGTCTTTAGGCTCTTGAGAAAAATTCTGAGTGTGTGAGTTTTGGTGTGTCTGTGCATATGTGTGTGTTTTATGTGTGCATGTGCCAATAACTGCGTGCTTTACGTGTGCTTGGGCCAATATTTTTCATGTTTTATGTGTGCATGTGCCAATATTTGCGTGCTTTATGTGTGCATGTGCCAATATGCAAGCCTACTTGGTTTGTCAATCCTTAGTTCCTTTATCATGATATTTAAAATGTTTCTTTTTTTTTTGATAGACATATGTATTCTGGTGCAAGAGCCTCCCGGGGAACTCATGTGCCCTTTCAAAAGTGGAAAACAGACTCTCACAATCTGTTGGTCCATGGGCTACAACGCAGGGATCAGTGTACGTTTATGTGCTGGTAATCTTTGGAAAAGTGCATGACTTGGGCAGGGATATGCAGATTCTATCCAGTTCTTTACTGGCAAAAGGACCATTTATTTTCCAATGCTAGCTACTTGGCACAGTAATTGCTAGCTTTTTGGCACAGTGATTTATATACAATAGCACACGCGGGTTGCATTTCAGGTCGCAGAGCGTTTTATAAAGCTCGCACCTGAGCCATACTGTGCTGAAATGTTGCTTCGAGAAGCACATATGCTGAGAGCCGAGAGTATATTTAATTGAGTGGTAGTTGATGATTTGCCGTACATTCTCACCAATTAATTTGCGAAGTCACTTTCTGTGATTTCACTTAGAGGGGCCTCACATCTTCCCTTTTGCCCAGGGCCTCAGAAGGCCTAGGACCGGCACTGCCCTTGCCTATACTTCCTAGTCGCATATTAAATCTTGCTTCCTTGACTGATATCTTCTCCCCACCTCATTTCCCTTTGTTTCCTCCTGCCAAGCCACACTGTCTTTACTTCTGTCTTTTGTCCATCACACTGCACCGAAGATAATCTGCACCCTGAGATTCCCAAAAGCGCAAATAGGCAGTGTGCAGTTTCATGATTTTCCTGTTTGTTTCAGTAGTAGCCTCTTATTTCTATGACGGCATCACTAACCATTTCAATATTTGGTTCGAACGTTTTTGGTCAGACAATTTCTTTCATGAGGTTACAGCCTTAAAACGTTTTGCACCCACTCTTCCCGTGCTGAAATGCAATGGTAACATGCCATGGTCTCATAACTGAAAAATCCATTAGATTTTATGCACAAGGCAACACTATGCTAGCGTTGCTCGTCAAAGAAAATGCGTAAGTTGATCCTGCAGCAAAAAGATGAACGGGAAAAATAAGGAGCTCCATGTCACGAACCATGGTACATAACTAAAAGAATTTTCTAAGGAAATGTTGATGCAAGATTGTTGAGCTGTTCTGGTGGATAATTACAGAAATCTCACATCACTTTGGTAAGAAATGAGTTTGTTGCGTTCTGAGTAATGTTTAGGGGATGTAGGTAGAATGCTTATAGTTGTTTAGGTGGGCAGTTAAAGAAATCTTACAAGACAGTTGTAAAACATGTGTTGGGTGTCATCAGCTTCATAAGGATTATTGGTTATTCATCAAAGCATAGGATTCGAAAAGAGAAAGTCATCTAGTTTACAATATTTCAAACCATTCTTCTCTAGAGACTAGTGTGTTTAAATGACGAATAAATTCAGCACCCTGCACCTCTACCGAAACTAGATTGCTCAGATGCACCCGTGCTCAACCCTAGGACTTTCCCAGGGTCACAAATGGACGTGGTCTTAGATTTGTGGGCATATTTCTGGGGCAATGGGCGTTTTCCTAGGCTTTCAAGCGTATACGATTATAATACCTTCATCGGCTTCCTCACAATCGTTTTCTGGGAGAAAAATGGAAGTACTCCTGAGGTCGGGATTATATCTCCCCACCAGCCAAAAAAAAGTAACCTTATTGGGAGCTGTGGTCAGCGGCAAATAGGTCATGGGAGCTACAGATCAAAAAAGTTTGGGAACCACTGTGCTGTGTTCTTTCCCCCATATTGTCATAGGGTAACATCAGAGTTAACTGCCCATAGTAATCCACACTGAAGTCCATCAACTTTTTTGAAAATGTACTGCATCAATACAGGTACTGAAGGCATGTTTTTAACAGAATTTTCAATACCCCCTTTATTAAAATAAAATTGTACTGTAATAGATTAGATTACTTATGAAATACCCTATATCCCAGATATTGAAATGATACAATGGCCAATTGCAACTTAATGACCTAGTCTTACTACAAACCCATAGAAACAGATACCATATATCGTTTTTGATGCTTTTATAATCTCATTAAACATTAGAATTGTAGACTAATAGTAAGAGTCTAATTATCCATTACCAATCCATTTCGAAGATTTAATTTCTTCTTCAGGGGATCACAAGTTAACATCTCTAAAACAACTTAAAACAAAAAAGCAGTATTTAATAAATGTACCCTGCTTTGATACTGCATTATATATGGACGTTTTGAATCTGAATAGAATTTTCGTTTGCTCTCATTTAGAATCCTAATCCAAAGTGCCTCGGTGCCCATTCTTTTCACCAAGTACATGAACATCTGCCTAGTGTTGCTGTTTCTTTGCAGGTCCAAAATGCCAGTTTAGCAATTGCATTGTCTACCCTCAACAGCATTGTCCGGTCACTCATCTAATTACACAAGTTCCTTATTGCCATATTTGCCTTCTTATATTTCTTTCACCTTTAATGTTCAAAATGTAAAAACTGTACTCGTTATGTGATTTTGAACGGGTAATACATTTTCTTCCATTGTCGTGCTATATTTCTAGTATTCAAAACAGAAAACTTTAATGCCAGGCTCTTAATAATCTATAGGTCCACTTGAGTATATCCATATCTGTGCCTACCTGATCCAAAAGGACAGTTTGTAAAAAGTTAAAGTTGCAAATAAACGTCCACTCAAACCTTTACTTCTTTACTTCATAGTTTCATATTAGAATATCCCATCATATTTTAAATATAGCAAATCAAAGCCTAATGACCTTGCAATCCATTTGCTTTATTGTTTTCAAGAATTCCATCCAATACATTTCTCTTCACAATTATTTTTTCCCTGTGAGCTCCGCATCTGGGAACTTTACTAACTATTTTCAACACACGAAATTTCAGTTGTGCAATTTGGTGTCCAAAATGCACATAGTGATTACCAGTGATGGTTTAAGATTCTTAAGCCTCAAGTGAGATTTGTGTACCTTCAAACGATTTCTAATGCTCACTCTGTCATTCTCACATAGTAAAAAACATGTGGACATTTTATTCCATAAATACAATCTGTACACTCAAATGTTGTAAAATACTTCTGTGTAATTTGTTTGCCAGTGTAGGGGTAGTATACTATTCCTCCTTTCAAAATGAAATTATAGTTTGTATAGTTTAGACATGGAAATGCTACTGCTTTTTGTGATACAGGTTTTTTTGTGTATTTGACACTTTCCTTGTCTGCTCCTATCATTTTCACATTTTGAAATGTCACCGTTGTTTGTTATTTAAAGAGCTTTCAAAAACTCACCATAATCAAGTATATTCCAATCTCTACACAATATTGATTGTATTTGTTTATGCTGTTTTGAAGATCTAGTATAATAAATAAGACAATGTTTTAAAGTTTTTTCTTGGCACCTTAATATGCCATCTCTGTTCACCCATGTGGCTTTTTGAACAGTTTTATCCACAATAATTTTAACATAACTCCTCTGTTAAAACTTCTCTTTTAACACTTTTGCTCTTCAAAAAAAGTCTTCTGACTCTTAATAGTTGACTATACGGCAGATTGTTGTTTAATTTTTCTGAATGGAAATTTGGAGTTAATAACAAGGCTATTTTAATCTTTAAGTTTTGTGTGTATGTCCGTTTTCCACTGCTCATTTGTCTTAGCTGCTTGTACACCAAGATATTTTGTTCTTTATTTCTATATGTTTTTATAAACAAATTCTTGAAGGGATTTCTTTGTGTTCTTTATTTTGATTGCAAGGATGTTTATGTACTAGACCACACCCCAGACCTGGAAGATGTTGTCTATGTATCGTCCATTAGAAGTTAATCAATCTTTCCAATCCTCATTGTCCCATATATGTTGTTGTTCATAGTTTTCCATTAATATATTGGCTATTGAAGAGGTTGCATTAGAGCCCATCAAAGCTCCACTTACTCCGAGGAAGTATTTAATCTGCCATTGATAGATATTTTATTTGAGAACAATTTCTAAAAGTTGCATTAAGAAAACTTTCTTTGCTTCACATTCATCCATTTTTAGCAATGCTTGTACTATATATTCCTTTCCTTCTTCGTGTGATATATTTGAATAAAATTATGTTTTCAGAGCAGAGAGATCAGAAATCATTTTCTCTCAGTATGGACCTCAGCACGGACCTCAGCGAGCCTCCCAAACATCAGAGCCTTCACTGCCCCGGCCGCCTTGATCTATTCAGGCACTGCCCACCTCTCTACCGGCCCCCGGATGCGCTAAGCCAATTGCAGATTAATTATCCGCTGCCTCCGCCCTGGGACCCAGGAACCACGCTACCACCAGTGTTTCCACAACACTGCCTGAACCTGACAACCCTGTCCTGAAGACGATCCCGACTCACGGGGATCGAAACGCTGTCGACATCTCAGCGCAACTTTATGGCGCATTTAACGTTTTTGGCTCTTGTAAAATTGTATGATACCATGATTTAAGTGACTAAGACTTAATCCTGCGGAGCCATCACTGTATATTTCCTTTGTCACCTGGCGCCGTTCACGCTGTTCACGTTCAGCACTTGCATCTTCACATCTCACCAATTGTATATATCACCACTCACCAAGTGCCTTCGGGTTGTCACATGATTCCCTCTGTACAGTCCTGTTTAACTGTATTCCCATGTGAAACACCCTCCTCTGAATTGGTGAATAACAAGCTCTTAAACCACATGAGCCTCCTTGTTTCTTCTTTTCATGTAATGCTGGTTGCATACATCATTTAACTGCCTTTAATTGATACCTGTTGGGAATTTTTGTTTTATATATGAGTTATATAGTGGCTCAACTGTCTCGAGCAGACATAGCTGTCAAATCTGCATGTAGGAGATATTCAGGTCCCTGGTACCATGTATTTCCTCACGACACATGGAGTTAGTAACGTTGAGAATGTAAGTCAAATCAGCAGTATAGAAGAGCACAGTTGGCTAGGGAGGAATGGTTCTCATAATACACACTGGAGCGGAGGTCCATTTGACCTCTTCAATGCATAAGATATGATCCGCAGTCTGGGGGGTTATGCTGGCAGCTTGTTCCTGCCAAGCACTGTGCCATCCGAGTCTGAGTCCCATAGTGGTGCCCTGAAGTGATACTGCCCTCCTGTCTGAGGGCCTTGTCACTGTGCGCTCTGCAGTGGTCTGGACTGCTGCTGCTGTGTCTTTGTCGGCCTGGAGTTGGTCGGTTTCTTGCTAGTCTGTCTGCGGGCAGCTTCACAGGATCATTTTATGGCTCTGTGATGGATCGCCTGCCAATCAGTCTGTCTGCGTTCTCCCCCGGCTCTGTAGGTTTTCAGCCACTCCCAAGCCTCCGTGGGATCGAAGCAGAAGTTGCTATTTCCATGCAGCATGATTTCTACTTTTGCTGGACACAGTAGAGAATACTGGAGTTCTTCCACCCGCAGTGCTTTCTTCACTTCTAGGAAGGATACCCTTTTGGCCTGTACCATTGCAGTAAAGTCTGGGAACAGAGACACCCAGCTATTGCCTACCTGACATTGGCCCCGATCTCTCACCTGCTGTAGTAGGACATCTCAGTTTTTATAGTGCAACAGTTTGGCCAACACAGGTGTGTGTCCCGGCACCGGAACCCCATGTGTTTGTTCAAGGACAAAGAAAGGTTTATTCTGTGTTGGGGGCCACCTTAGTTTGTCTCCACTTCTTCAGATATGCCTCCATGCCACCTCCCTCTGTTCCCTTAGGGAGACCCACTATGTGCACAGCCCCAACCTAAGTACCGCCACCACAGTCTCTAACCCGTGTACTCCTATTAGTGATAGCTTTTCCAGAGGCCCCCCAAGCGCCCGCTCACAGACTGAGACTACATGGAGGGACACTCCTCTTCTTCGCAGTGCAGTAGCTGAGCACCCTGTTGTCTCTCATATTGTCTACGCAAATAGCAAATACTGTTGTGAGCCAGGCAAGGAGGGTGCAACCTGTCCGCCACATTGTAAGCATCCCAGGACCACAGGATGCCTCTTGTTACATATCATATAGTACCCAGGGAGTGGCCCCACAGTTCATCTGTCCCACCAGCATCCATCCAGGGTGGAAGCCCAGCCTAGTATGATGCCCATTGGGTAACTCTCTGCAGGCCCTAGTTGGCTCTATGTGTTATCCTGTTTCGGGCCCCAGGCCTTAAATGAGACTCATGTGCCCCTCCAGGGACCTGGGTTGGCTGTACGGTAGTTCAAGCTTCGGGGGTGAGCTCCACTTGCTCTGTCCCCCACTATAGGTCCCAAGCTCCACATCCCTCTGACCAAACTCAGTATCGCACCATGTGCCTCCCTTTAGGCGTTGCCCAGTGAGTGCCCCCTTCTTCACGCGGCCTCTGGGGGAATACAATCACCGCTGTGTCCGGGCAGTACCGTTGTGATTTCTCTTTCTCTTCGCTTTTGACGCGGACGCCTCGCGTCAAAGGTCGCGTGTTCTGTGAGTTGGGCCCGGTTAGCAGGCCTCAGCATTCCTAGAGGCCTTGCTGCTACCAGCCCACCGATGTCTGTCTTTGTCTTCTCGCTCAACCGGGGCTCCCCTCGATGGTCAGGCTCCTCAGTTGGTGGTAGCCAGGGCTTTTGGGGGGATAAGCTGCACCTGCTCCGTCCTCCATCTTCAGACATCTGAGCCAAGTACACAATGGGCAAGATTTCGGCCCTCGCCAGCCACCGTTGCGTCCCCCGAGGCCTCAGTGTGCCAAGCACCGCTCACCAGTCAGCTCGGTAAAGCGTTCATGTCCTCACACGGATGCCGGGGTGAGGCAGCCACAGCCGGGCATCGCCCACTCCCCGGGCCGGACTGGCTGTAGAGGACACCGGGCGTTTCCCCAGTTGGCCGCCAGGGTGAGGGACTGTTTTGGGCCCCTTGGTGGGGCCATTGTTGGTACCGGGGGCCTGCAATATTGGCCCCCGGTAACAAAATCGGCCGAAACCGGCCCTTGCAAAGAGCTCGGCCGCACCCTCTTGGCTCCCCTAGGCAGGGGCGTAAGACAGGCCCCCGCATTGCGAGGTGCTCACGATCCAGGGGCCCCCTCACTCATCGGAGCCATGGCAGGCCTCTTCAAACGCACACCCAGCCTCTTAATAACTTAAATGGTGCGCACGCCCGTGGCAGATCAAGAGAGAGTGTGAGGCTTAGGTCCACGTGACACTATTGGTCACATGCACTATTTGTGCTAACAAACAAGCCTTCACAGGCTCTTTGGCGCGCTGACAGGAAGTGGAACCCCTTGCTATCCTGCCTGCCCCCAGGAAGGCATCACTGCTGCTTAAGGGGCGCTATTGAAAAAACAACAGGGGGATCTTCGAATCACTGAAAACTGCCGCCAGCGAGAGCAAGCACTGTTGAGCAGAGCTGCCAGTGGCTCACTGTGTGCTCTGGGACAGCTTTAAACTGCAGCTCTGGAAGGGCAGCACTCGGGTGAGTCATGCATTCAGAGTTCACACCTTTCCAAGAGAAAATTCCTGGCCATTAATTATTATTTTAAGAGTCTGCAAAGGCTTGGGTCTTGGACATGCCTTATACTAACTGGAAACAAAATCGTATTAGTCATTTGTATTGTGTAATTTCGGTCACATTTAAGCGGGCTTTCTATTTATATGTGTGAAGTATACCGATAAACTGTAAAAATGTGTACCAGCTGTGATTTTGCTTTTTCTTTTACTTGCTGGAACATCAACATATCAACCCTGTGTTTTTTCGATCTCAGCAGCACGTACTTCACTGTACTAATAGAACGCAATAAAATGTAATAGCATCTGGGTGTGAGACCTTTTATGGTGATGATTGCTTTACTTTTCTATGTTCTTGGTAGACAAATAGTTTTGTATCAGTATTTTAACCTTCCATTTCATGGTTTTAAAGCAGTTGGGAGATATTTTAGGGCTTTTCATTGTTTAAAGGGGTATAATTTCTAATATTTATTCATTTCCTTGCACTTTATTGCTTGGTTTTGCTCGCTTGAAAATGTCACACTAAGTGTCACACATTTGGCAGTTGAGGGTTATTCATAAGTGCACTGAATCAATGGTGATGTCACAGAATCAGAAAACTTGGCAGCTGTGTGCATGTAGCCTTCTCACTTGCCTCTGCTTCCCTCAAAACCCCAGAATCTGGGGCCTAGCTGCAGTGTCACACAGTCTCCAGGTAGCAACCCAATGCATGGAGCCTTCTCACACCTCCCGCTTTCCTCAAACCCCTGACTCTGGGGCCTGGCTTCAGCAAAGCAGCCTCCGTGTAGCACTCCTATGTAAGGGCACTAGGTTAGTGCCCTTACATTTCTAGTGCTTTATAGCAGTTTTAAGATCTTCTTAGAGTTTCTTGTCGCTTCAATGGGTGTAATTTCTGATATTTATGTTTTCCTCCTTCATTGCTTGATTTGGCACACTAGAACGTGTCACTCCTAGTCGTTGAAATGTCACTCATAATTACGCTGAAATTATGAAAATGTCACACATAAGCAACCTGAAACCTTGGCAGCTATGCACCCAGCAGCCCCAGTTTCCAGCCTCCAGGGGCCCCATCAGCGCTGTAGCGCACACAGGCAGCACTACACTCTCTCGCCGGCGTTGGTTGCTTCATAACAGTCCTACCTCATAAATTAAATGGTGCTAGCCGTGTGCGGTGGGTGCAAGTGACCTCAGTTGCCAGGCCCAGAAGCAAGGGTGTTGAAGGCAACTGCCTCGAGGCCAGAGACCTTTTGCATATTTACATACCTTTGTAAATTGGTTACCAAGGCTTAGTTTCTTTCTGATTCCAGTACCCCCTGTGCCCACACTCTGCCTATTCCTTACATTTGTATTTTACATTTACTGCCGTAGTGTGAAAATGCATTTCATGAAAAGGAAAATGAAGTAAGGTTGCCAAAAGAAAAATGCCAGCAATGTGGTGTTTAAAGAGCTTGGAAAGACCTCGTCTTGACATTAAATAGCGTTACAAATAAAGTATGTATTGATTTGTAATGTGACTTTCCTGTCTTTGTACACTTTAATGATCAGTCATGGATCATTCAGGCAGCCCTAGAACACAATTAAAAGTGCATTCTATTTATATTTGTTGTTCGAAGTATGAACAGATAGGTTTTGAAAATATGGCTTTAGGTAAGTGCTTATTATTGTCCCGTCTGGGACATCAAAATAATGAGCTAGCAACCCTAATCATAAGACAGGAAGTTTGTTGGAGGATCAGCACATGATTTATTTCCTCAACCATCGATCTCTGATTAACACCATAATAGCAAAAGTTTAACTTGTATCTGAAAACCCTACACTGCCATCAATAAAACATGCTGAGTTACTTCAAGTGTCTGGGAATGCACCCTGCATTCAGACAACTCACTCCTCATTCTCGCCCTTCACTTTTATGCTCACCCTGCACTCCCAGCAATCACATTGCACTCACTGATAACCATGTACTCCCACCATTCATCCGCTCTCCCTGCACTCCCAGTGATCACTCTGCACTCACAATGCACTTGTGCTGGGCACCCTGTATGTACCTCACTCTGCAGTCGCACGAGCACACTACTCGCCCTTCACTCATGTCACACTTCACTCAGCTGTCCCACTCACTGCTCAATCTGCAAACTCACTTAAACAAGCCCATCACTAACCATGCATTCTTTCGTCCCACTCTGGACTTACCTCCGCACCCAAATTCATATGGTCACCTCACTCACCCTGCAGTCACTCCTCTTACACTACTCTCACACTGTTGCATTACTAACGTGCACTCACATGGGCACTCCAACCACCCACAAAGCGCATAGGTTTAATATGCCTGCTACAAAAAACGTGTATCATGCAGATCACAGAACTGAGTGTGTGCAAACTATGAGTAGAGCTATAACAAAATGAAATGTTTGTCAGAAAGGTGCTATAGAGAGATGAGGTGCATTGTTGGTGAGTGATAGTGATGGCTGCAAACACTTCAAACCATGAAGTTTTGGCAGCCAGTTTGAAGTGTTGGCAGCCATCTTGTGAATCGGTTGAAATGAGTCACAGGAAAAACATTAAAATAAAGAAAAATGGGCAGTGTAGAAACATTCTAACCCACTAGGCCCCACAGGTCCAAAAAAGCTTTTTTACCCCAAAAGATTTCAGCTGGAGTTGCCTGGATCCGCGTCTTCTTCCGAAATGTAAGCAAAAAAAGAAGAGTGGTTTCCCACGCTTTGTTAAATATAGGCCCCGGGTGGGCCAGGTCCTGGGGGAATTGTGTACACATAGGAGGGGGATATACAGGTCCCCTCTCCTGAGTACATTCAAAGCCCTGGGGACCGCCACCTCCCGGGAGCAGTAACAGGATTATATGTGGGGGACCCTTGCGATTCCCCTGCTTCCTTGGGGATCACCACCTCCCTGGGGCACAGATTTACGTTAAGAATAATGCGGGGGAGGCCCAATGGCCTCAGCCGCAGCCCCCAGGACTGCCACCTCCCTGGAGCTCATAATGTATTAATGCGGGGGGCCCGGGGATCGTCACCTCCCGCTGCAGTATCAAGATTTATTGAGGGGGAGCCTTCTGGCTCACCCGCTGCCTAAGGACGTGCCACCTCCCTGGGGCACAGATTTACATAAAAAAAATAATGTGAAGCAGCCTCCCCACAGTCCTTGGGACCGCACCTCCTGGGGGCTCAAAGTGTATTCATGTGGGGGGCACTAAGCCACCCGCAGCCCAGATACCACCATCTCCGCGGAGCAATGATTAACAAAAATGCGGGGGCCACACGCATCCCCTGCCCCCCTTGGGGAACACCGCATCCCTTGGGCTATGATTAACAGAAATGCGTGGGCCACGTGGCCTCATTGCAGCCCCAGCGACCGCCACCTCCCCAGGGCTATCACTAATAGAAATGTGGGGGGCCACTAGGCCCTCCGCTTCCCCAGGGACCACCACCTTTAGACGTGGCTGGCTGTAACCTGAGTAAAGTGAGCAGTGTCTAAAGAAAGGGTCACGGCCACCATTAAAGTGGTCTCGCATTTGCGAGATTTTGAGCTATTGGGATTAAAAATGACAATGCCTTTTATATATGTGTTGGTTTGCAAAACACATGAATAAAAGACATTGGCCTAGATGTATCATCGTTCCCATTTGCGATTTCTTAATAGCGATTTTTACCGAATCGCTATTAAGAAATCGCAAAATGGGATGTATGTTTAAAATCGCTTTTTTTTGTGATTCCTTATTATTCCTAATTTGCGAATTCGCAAGTTGCGAATTCGCAAATAAGGAATAATTTGCCATTCATTCCTATGGGCCAGGAGGCCCATAGGAATGATTGTGAAATAATTCTCAAATTGCGAATTCGCAATTTGCTAATCGCAATTTGAGAATTATTGCAAGGGTGCAGGGGTGTCTCATGGACACCCTGCTGCACCCCTGAAACTTACATGTGTTTGCATATGGCCCACATACATGCCCTATGGGCATGTATGTGTGCCACATGCCACCTTCAAAATTGCTTAATTGTGAATTTTGAATGGAATTCGCAAATTAACACCAACCTGAAATTGGTGTTAATTTGCGATTTCTTAACCTGAATTCGCAAATTGAAATTGCTTCATACATGGCATTTAAGGAATCGCAAAATTGCGATTCCTTAAATGCTTAAGCAAAATAAGGAATCGCAATTTTTTTGCGATTCCTTATTTTGCTAATTTCTCATACATCCCAAAAGATGCAAAATGTCCGTTTGCGATTCGTTAAGGCCGAAATTCTGCGAATTTCGGCCTTAACGAATCGCAAAAGGCTTGATACATCTAGGCCATTGTGATTTATAATGCCAATAGCTTAAACTCTCGCAAATGCGAGCCTATTGCATTGCAAATGCTTGTTTCACTGATGACTTAGTGCAAAGGGTTTTTATGCCCTGGTCGAGCGAAGTACAATTACTTAAGAGCAGTGCACTATTGCTGCCCTGCGTGCAGTCTTTGTTAACTGGTCTGTGATATTTAAAAATAGGTCTTTCTTAAAGTAAGTTAGCGGGCGATGCTTTTGGTGACCTTGCAATCTTTAAAGACAGAACTGATACACTGCGCTTGGCAGTACTCAGGAAAAAACTGCGTCGAAAACATTGTGGGGCAGATTTACTGGTTATCTAAATTTATGCTCTGTCTGGAGCAAACCCCACGATAAAGGGAGCGCTAGCAGAGTGCTTCGAGAGAGCTGCGATCCTAATTTACGGTGATTCGTTTTATAGGCAGTCTAGCTGCGAGGTAAATTATTCCTTCAGCCTTCTCTCATTAAAAGTTAAAATGAGAAAAAGTATTTAGAAACCGAGATTAAAGAAGTTAGATCTGAGTTGTAGCACATTTGAGAATACTAGTTGTGTTGCCATGATTGCTGCAAGGTGGGCTCTGAGTATTTAGTAAAAACAATAAGCAGCCAATAATAAGTTGCTTCAAAGAATATTTTTAATTATAGGTTTAGTTCACAAAATTGTAAACAAGCATTTGCAAAGCCAATAGGTATCGGCAGCCCCAATAGGTCTCGCCTAAGCGAGGTATTGGCTAGAGGGTGGGCTAGTAAGCAAATGCACAGAGAAATCCAGCCATGGGTCTAAGAACCCTAACACTAGCCAAGCCATAAAACGATTTTGCTTCTAAACTATAAATTATTCATCATGTACAAATCTGTTATTCTTCATAATTGGAAAAAGTTATTTTTTAACAGTGTTTCCTTTGGATGACTGTGTATTGACTGTATTTTGTTAAACATGAATTTAGAAGCATTAAAGAAAACCCCAATACCCTTATGACATTCCCATGAGTCTACAAACAAATAAGTTTGTCATCTGGACTGTATACAGCCAGGCTCACGATATTTCTAGCAACAATATTACCTATTAAACTATATTTAAATGATCTGAGTTACACCAAGGTGCTTTCAAACTGTTTTCTCAAAGAAAAAGAAACCGTGAAATTGAAAGATTTGTATCACACAATTTGGTAAATTGAGGATCATAGGAATTAAGCCCAGGTTTCCTTGTTATACATTGTGTAATTTAGCCTATATGGATTGTGTCTTCAGTTTCCCATTTAACAGCAAAGGATATTGGGGCACATGAGGGGGGTGACCAAGCACCTAAGATGGTGGACGCACACTGAGAGCGCTCCGCATCCTATCTCCTGGTTATCCTGAGCATCCTGGCATCCCGAGGGCCAAGAATAACATCAACCCCATGGAGGATAAGCGCTTAAGTCTACCGCAGCCACCGTGGCGCTTCCTGTAATCAAACTGCGTGCGGAAGCGGTGCCTTGAGGGACGCGGCCTACTGCCTTTAGAGAGCCTGGCACGGACCTACCTGTTTGCGCCTTCACAGTCCTCTTAGAAGATCCGGATCCTGCCCTGTGGTTCATGCGACAATCAGGCTCCAGTGCCGCCAGTGGATCCGGCTTGGCGGTGAGGGGCCGGTCCTGGGATCGACTAGTACCGACGCTGAGCCTGTATCTTGGCTGTGTACTTGGGCTCTACACGAGAGGCCCTCCACCCTTCCGCTACAGAGGTGGGGCTCCGGCTGGACTGCTCACAACTGCACACTAGGAGTTCCTGCTGATATCACATGAGATGGGCTGGTGGCGGAGCGCCCTTGAAGCAGTTGCGGTCTGCGGCAGTCTGGGCTGATAAGAAAGGGGAAGGGGGCCGCGAGCCCCGGCCTAGCCGCTGTGTGGCAGCTCTGCTCCTCCCACCGTGGCACCGGCCTGCGGGCGTATCCAGCAGCTTTGGACAGCGGAAGGCACGGGTGATTGCCCAGTGTGGAAAATGACCCACCCTTTGTGTGGACCAGCTCCCGGTGTTGTTGCCTGCCACCTGGGACTAGTAGGGGATCGTGGGCGGACGCTGTGACCAATTGACCCTTATGGCCCTTACTGGAGGCTGCGGCGTGTCTTCCCCCTTCTGCGTGGATCAGCGGTCACCACATGTGATGACACACAGAGGGATCACACGTGAGGGGCAGGAGGTGTGCTCAGACTGGAACCGCCCCAGTGGACGGTAAAGCAGGCCCACTAATGCTCAGCGTTTAGGGCTTCATCTGAAGCCTGCTCCCTGTAGGACGTCTAACCCTCTGTGGTGGGCATGGTGCCGTCACTTGGACCCTTCCCTGTTTTGCTATCAAGCTCTGCTGGGACATGGGCAGGTGGTTTCTGCTGGGCCTCACCGTCAAACCTCAGGCTGTCATTCCCTGTCTGCGGCAGCATGATCGCCGGTTTGTTGAGGACGTGCTAACGGAACAAGGTAGGCTTTTTTAAATACACTAGCGACGCCCATCCTGGTTGGGGGGGGGGGGTGCACAGAGGTTGGTCGGGCCTGGGCCCACCTAAGCGGTGCAGCAGAGAGGTGACAGTACAATTTACACAATACACGGTTGGATAGCATGGGGGTCAGATCGGGCCTAGGCCAGCCAACACCTTCTGCCAAGACATTGGGGTTTCCTGTAACTTAGAGTTCCAGCGGCAACAAATGGTGTGTTTGGAGTGTGCTATAGCAGTGGTCAACATTGGTTGGACCCTCCTCTTCCTCTCGCCAGTATATTAAAAGACTGTTAGCTAACAGTCCCACTTGCCCAGTGCGCAACTGCTGGCCATGGGCCGCTTTCGCTCTGCCTCTGTCCAGGGTGGCTCCCCTCAGAGCTCTGCCGGGAGTACACCAGGGTTGCAGGGAAACTATCCTGGCCTAACCAGGCGGACCTCTTTACAAAATTGGACTTTGTACTGGCTGCGGTAGAGCGGATTGGCACAGCACTAGATCAAACTTGGACCTCTCTTGAAGGCAGAATAGACAATGTCACCTCTGACTTCATGCTCCTACGCGCAGATCATCAGAAATTGTCCAAATGTGTGCAAGGAGTGGAGATTGCACAGGCAGACCACCAGCTTAAGACTGCAACCACACTGCGACGCTGCAAGATCTGCTGAACCGTGTCTGCTCCCTTGAAGAAAACTGGATGACACAGAAAGTCGCTTGGGTCGCAACAATGTGCGGGTAATTGGCCAGTCGGAGGGGGCGGAGGGACGTGATACGGTTGGGTACGCTGAGTCCTGGCTGAGGAAGCTGCTCTTGCCTGGAACACTCTCCCCCCAATTTGTTGTTGAGCGGGCGCACTAGGTCCCTGCTCATAAACCCTCTCCTGGGCTCACCCTCGCCCTTACCGGATCCATCTGTTGAACTTCCGAGATGATATTGAGAGATGTCGGATGGCACCCCGGACCCAAGGTACAAAATATCTTGGCCTCCCTCTTCGGGGTCTATACTGCCATGGTACAAAGGAGACGTGCTAATTTCAGAGCAGTACAACAACAACTGAGAGCCAAAGACATACACTACTCACTGCTGCTACTGGTCCGCCTCTGGGAGGCCCATAATGGCGCAGTATGATTTTTTGACTCCCCATCCGATGCTTGGGATTGGCTTGAAGAGAATGGGCTGGCAACGGTCTCTAGGCCACGGGAAGATGTCATGCCCCAGAAGAGGCACAGGTGGCGACGTCGGTGGGGTAGAGGATCGAAACGTCAGCCAACACCTGGCAGGACGCGCTGCACATTGCCTCAACCCTCTAGTCAACCAGATTGTCATCCAACCCGCTTCTTCACCATCCAGTTCTAGAGGAGACACAGATTCCCTGCAGGTCTGGTCTGCTGATCTGGACTTTCCTCACCCTCCAGTGGTCACGCCTCAAACATTGGACAATATTGTTTAGATCAGTAGATGGCCGTTTTCACCTACTTTGTGTGTAACTGTACCTTAATGTAGTTAAGCGCCTGCCACCAATGCCCGCACTCAGACATTCTACACAGCACACACGCACCAATTTACACATCTTTAGGAACGCCCTCGGATACCAGTTTCTAGTATTATTTACTCGGGGATGACTCATTAGAGGCTATCCCCTTCTCCTGCATACCCCTCAGCAGTCTACTTCCGACTACGTGTTAATCGCCATGGTTGGCGGTATAAGTTTGGGTTGATCCCAGTTTGGGGTTCGCTCTTATGTAGCTCTTCCGCCTAGGTCGAATATTATTGTTTTTCCCTCTGTATATGTTGCCCCAGGTTGTGACCTAGGGCCACTGTTGTTCCAGCAACACACATTAACTGCTGCACTGATTAGGTTCTACAGTTCATCATACTCATGACAGACATCAACATAATTTCCTGGAACGTTAGGGGCATCCACACCCCAGCGTGCAGGTATGCCATATATGCTTACTTACGGCACAGGTCCACCGGGATTGCATTTCGACAGGAGACTCACCTGACAAGCCTAGAAGCAGGCAGACTTCGGCACCGCTGGTGCAGCCATGTATGCAGCACTAACTGCTCTTCTCAGACCAGGGGCACCCTGATATGGGTGAGGACGGGGACCCCATGGGAGGAGGAGGAGATGGTGGTAGACTCAGTGGGGCACTATGTGTCCATCAAGGGTAGGCTCAGTGGTCAATTCCTTCTGTTAGGCTCCATATATGCCTCTAACACAGACCAGAAAACATTCCTTGGCAGCTTCTCCACCAAGCTTTCTAGTTGGGGGGTATCCCTTGGTTACTAGGCGAGGACTTTGGGGTCCTCGATGTCTCACTTGACCGCTTCGTCCCCAGCCCTACTTCCCTTGATTAGTGACACCAGCTATTTAGGCCGCACTCACTGGGATCATAATCCACAGATCATGTTGCTCTGTTGGGAGGCAGGACCACCTTTGTTTCCCACCTGGCGGTTACAAACAGCGGCACTGGAGGACCATTCGTTCCGCTGCTCTTTGGAAACCTTAGTAGTCGAATATTTTGCGCATAACATCGGTTCCACAGGTTCCCCCTGGTAGAGTGGGAGGCCTTTAAGGCCACTACAAGAGGTCACTGCCTGGGTCTAACCTGGTGCATCCGTAAACAATTAGATATCTCGCTTGCCTCCTTTGAACAGAAGCTCCTTCGCCGTAAAACGCTGTCAGTCACTCATCCTGCCGCACAGGCCAGGCTTGCGGCCCTACAGGCAGACCGTCTAGAACTGCTGGAAAAGATACGATGTCCTAATTACCTGGCTCATTCTGCCCGCACCCATGCCACATCAGACAGGGCAGGCAAACTGCTTGTGTTCCTTATCAGACAGGAGCACCCACATCATCCCATACAAACCATTAGAGATGAGCATGGTCAGATGAAATACACACATAGGGACATACACAAGGCCATGACATTACACCACATTATACGCTTGTAGCACTCACGGGTATGTCTAACAAATAGCTAGTTCCTGGCGTCTGTGCAGCTACCCTCACTAACCGTTGACCAATTCCTAGAGTTGGATTCCCCCTTATCTGCGGAGGAGGTCAGGGAGGCGCTAGTGTACCTTGCATCTGGTAAAACGCTGGGCCCTGATGGGTACCCTACAGAGTTTTTCAAGACTTATGCAGAGGCACTAGTGCCCCGTTTACATGTACTCTATACAGCAGTGCTTCAAAATGCAGTTAGTGCTCCCTCTCTTTGTGCAGCCAACGTTGTCTCCCTGTTGAAACCAGGCAGGGATCCCACAGCCTTAGGGTCTTATAGACCACTGGTGATCCTCAACACAAACTATAAAGTCCTTGCGAAAGCACTCGCTATTCGGCTTGCCCCTCTTGTGCTCCTCCTGGTACACTCGGACCGAAATTGTTTTGTTCCAGCCTGAAACACTGCACTCAATCTCTGCCGCTACTTTAGAATAGCTGAGTATACCCCCCTGAACTGGCCCCACCTCAGGATGACTTGTGCTTGACCTTGAGAGAGCATTTGAGAGAGCAGTGAGCATTTGAGAGTAGTGAGTAGTGAGTGCAGAGTAGTAAGTAGTGAGTGCAGAGTAGTGAGTGCAGAGTAGTGAGTGCAGAGTAGTGAGTGCAGAGTAGTGAGTAGTGAGTGCAGAGTAGTGAGTAGTGAGTGCAGAGTAGTGAGTGCAGAGTAGTGAGTGCAGAGTAGTGAGTGCAGAGTAGTGAGTAGTGAGTGCAGAGTAGTGAGTAGTGAGTGCAGAGTAGTGAGTAGTGAGTGCAGAGTAGTGAGTGCAGAGTAGTGAGTGCAGAGTAGTGAGTGCAGAGTAGTGAGTGCAGAGTAGTGAGTGCAGAGTAGTGAGTAGTGAGTGCAGAGTAGTGAGTGCAGAGTAGTGAGTGCAGGGGGCAGAGTAGTGAGTAGTGAGTGCAGAGTAGTGAGTAGTGAGTGCAGAGTAGTGAGTGCAGAGTGCAGAGTAGTGAGTGCAGAGTGCAGAGTAGTCAGTAGTGAGTGCAGAGTAGTGAGTGCAGAGTAGTGAGTGCAGAGTAGTGAGTGCAGAGTAGTGAGTGCAGAGTTGTGAGTGCAGAGTTGTGAGTGCAGAGTAGTGAGTGCAGAGTAGTGAGTAGTGAGTGCAGAGTAGTAAGTAGTGAGTGCAGAGTAGTGAGTGCAGAGTAGTGAGTGCAGAGTAGTGAGTGCAGAGTAGTGAGTGCAGAGTAGTGAGTGCAGAGTAGTGAGTGCAGAGTAGTAAGTAGTGAGTGCAGAGTAGTGAGTGCAGAGTAGTGAGTGCAGAGTAGTGAGTGCAGAGTAGTGAGTAGTGAGTGCAGAGTAGTGAGTAGTGAGTGCAGAGTAGTGAGTAGTGAGTGCAGAGTAGTGAGTGCAGAGTAGTGAGTGCAGAGTAGTGAGTGCAGAGTAGTGAGTGCAGAGTAGTGAGTAGTGAGTGCAGAGTAGCGAGTGCAGAGTAGCGAGTGCAGAGTAGCGAGTGCAGAGTAGCGAGTGCAGAGTAGCGAGTGCAGAGTAGCGAGTAGTGAATGCAGAGTAGTGAGTGCAGAGTAGTGAGTGCAGAGTAGTGAGTGCAGAGTAGTGAGTGCAGAGTAGTGAGTGCAGAGTAGTGAGTGCAGAGTGCAGAGTAGTGAGTGCAGAGTGGTGAGTGCAGAGTAGTGAGTAGTGAGTGCAGAGTAGTGAGTAGTGAGTGCAGAGTAGTGAGTAGTGAGTGCAGAGTAGTGAGTGCATAGTAGTGAGTAGTGAGTGCAGAGTAGTGAGTAGTGAGTGCAGAGTAGTGAGTAGTGAGTGCAGAGTAGTGAGTGCAGAGTAGTGAGTGCAGAGTAGTGAGTGCAGAGTAGTGAGTGCAGAGTAGTGAGTGCAGAGTAGTGAGTAGTGAGTGCAGAGTAGTGAGTAGTGAGTGCAGAGTAGTGAGTAGTGAGTGCAGAGTAGTGAGTGCAGAGTAGTGAGTAGTGAGTGCAGAGTAGTGAGTGCAGAGTAGTGAGTAGTGAGTGCAGAGTAGTGAGTAGTGAGTGCAGAGTAGTGAGTGCAGAGTGAGTGTGCAAAGTGCAGAATAGTGAGTGCAGAGTAGTGAGTGCAGAGTAGTGAGTGCAGAGTAGTGAGTGCAGAGTGCGGAGTAGTGAGTGCAGAGTACAGAGTAGTGAGTGCAGAGTAGTGAGTGCAGAGTACAGAGTAGTGAGTGCAGAGTGCAGAGTAGTGAGTGCAGAGTAGTGAGTGCAGAGTGCAGAGTAGTGAGTGCAGAGTGAGTGTGCAAAGTGCAGAATAGTGAGTGCAGAGTAGCGAGTGCAGAGTAGCGAGTGCAGAGTAGCGAGTGCAGAGTAGCGAGTGCAGAGTAGCGAATGCAGAGTAGTGAGTGCAGAGTAGTGAGTGCAGAGTGAGTGTGCAAAGTGCAGAATAGTGAGTGCAGAGTAGTGAGTGCAGAGTAGTGAGTGCAGAGTAGTGAGTGCAGAGTAGTGAGTGCAGAGTGCGGAGTAGTGAGTGCAGAGTACAGAGTAGTGAGTGCAGAGTGCAGAGTAGTGAGTGCAGAGTAGTGAGTGCAGAGTGCATAGTAGTGAGTGCAGAGTGAGTGTGCAAAGTGCAGAATAGTGAGTGCAGAGTAGCGAGTGCAGAGTAGCGAGTGCAGAGTAGCGAGTGCAGAGTAGCGAGTGCAGAGTAGCGAGTGCAGAGTAGCGAGTGCAGAGTAGCGAATGCAGAGTAGCGAGTGCAGAGTAGTGAGTGCAGAGTGAGTGTGCAAAGTGCAGAATAGTGAGTGCAGAGTAGTGAGTGCAGAGTAGTGAGTGCAGAGTAGTGAGTGCAGAGTGCAGAGTAGTGAGTGCAGAGTGAGTGTGCAAAGTGCAGAATAGTGAGTGCAGAGTAGCGAGTGCAGAGTAGCGAGTGCAGAGTAGCGAGTGCAGAGTAGCGAATGCAGAGTAGTGAGTGCAGAGTAGTGAGTGCAGAGTGAGTGTGCAAAGTGCAGAATAGTGAGTGCAGAGTAGTGAGTGCAGAGTAGTGAGTGCAGAGTAGTGAGTGCAGAGTAGTGAGTGCAGAGTGCGGAGTAGTGAGTGCAGAGTACAGAGTAGTGAGTGCAGAGTGCAGAGTGCAGAGTAGTGAGTGCAGAGTAGTGAGTGCAGAGTGCAGAGTAGTGAGTGCAGAGTGAGTGTGCAAAGTGCAGAATAGTGAGTGCAGAGTAGCGAGTGCAGAGTAGCGAGTGCAGAGTAGCGAGTGCAGAGTAGCGAGTGCAGAGTAGCGAGTGCAGAGTAGCGAATGCAGAGTAGCGAGTGCAGAGTAGTGAGTGCAGAGTGAGTGTGCAAAGTGCAGAATAGTGAGTGCAGAGTAGTGAGTGCAGAGTAGTGAGTGCAGAGTGCAGAGTAGTGAGTGCAGAGTGAGTGAGTAGTGAGTGCAGAGTAGTGAGTAGTGAGTGCAGAGTAGTGAGTGCAGAGTGAGTGTGCAAAGTGCAGAATAGTGAGTGCAGAGTAGTGAGTGCAGAGTAGTGAGTGCAGAGTAGTGAGTGCAGAGTGCGGAGTAGTGAGTGCAGAGTACAGAGTAGTGAGTGCAGAGTGCAGAGTAGTGAGTGCAGAGTACAGAGTAGTGAGTGCAGAGTGCAGAGTAGTGAGTGCAGAGTAGTGAGTGCAGAGTGCAGAGTAGTGAGTGCAGAGTGAGTGTGCAAAGTGCAGAATAGTGAGTGCAGAGTAGCGAGTGCAGAGTAGCGAGTGCAGAGTAGCGAGTGCAGAGTAGCGAGTGCAGAGTAGCGAATGCAGAGTAGTGAGTGCAGAGTAGTGAGTGCAGAGTGAGTGTGCAAAGTGCAGAATAGTGAGTGCAGAGTAGTGAGTGCAGAGTAGTGAGTGCAGAGTAGTGAGTGCAGAGTAGTGAGTGCAGAGTGCGGAGTAGTGAGTGCAGAGTACAGAGTAGTGAGTGCAGAGTGCAGAGTAGTGAGTGCAGAGTAGTGAGTGCAGAGTGCATAGTAGTGAGTGCAGAGTGAGTGTGCAAAGTGCAGAATAGTGAGTGCAGAGTAGCGAGTGCAGAGTAGCGAGTGCAGAGTAGCGAGTGCAGAGTAGCGAGTGCAGAGTAGCGAGTGCAGAGTAGCGAGTGCAGAGTAGCGAATGCAGAGTAGCGAGTGCAGAGTAGTGAGTGCAGAGTGAGTGTGCAAAGTGCAGAATAGTGAGTGCAGAGTAGTGAGTGCAGAGTAGTGAGTGCAGAGTAGTGAGTGCAGAGTGCAGAGTAGTGAGTGCAGAGTGAGTGTGCAAAGTGCAGAATAGTGAGTGCAGAGTAGCGAGTGCAGAGTAGCGAGTGCAGAGTAGCGAGTGCAGAGTAGCGAATGCAGAGTAGTGAGTGCAGAGTAGTGAGTGCAGAGTGAGTGTGCAAAGTGCAGAATAGTGAGTGCAGAGTAGTGAGTGCAGAGTAGTGAGTGCAGAGTAGTGAGTGCAGAGTAGTGAGTGCAGAGTGCGGAGTAGTGAGTGCAGAGTACAGAGTAGTGAGTGCAGAGTGCAGAGTGCAGAGTAGTGAGTGCAGAGTAGTGAGTGCAGAGTGCAGAGTAGTGAGTGCAGAGTGAGTGTGCAAAGTGCAGAATAGTGAGTGCAGAGTAGCGAGTGCAGAGTAGCGAGTGCAGAGTAGCGAGTGCAGAGTAGCGAGTGCAGAGTAGCGAGTGCAGAGTAGCGAATGCAGAGTAGCGAGTGCAGAGTAGTGAGTGCAGAGTGAGTGTGCAAAGTGCAGAATAGTGAGTGCAGAGTAGTGAGTGCAGAGTAGTGAGTGCAGAGTGCAGAGTAGTGAGTGCAGAGTGAGTGTGCAAAGTGCAGAATAGTGAGTGCAGAGTAGCGAGTGCAGAGTAGCGAGTGCAGAGTAGCGAGTGCAGAGTAGCGAGTGCAGAGTAGCGAATGCAGAGTAGTGAGTGCAGAGTAGTGAGTGCAGAGTGAGTGTGCAAAGTGCAGAGTAGTGAGTGCAGAGTAGTGAGTGCAGAGTAGTGAGTGCAGAGTAGTGAGTGCAGAGTGCGGAGTAGTGAGTGCAGAGTACAGAGTAGTGAGTGCAGAGTGCAGAGTAGTGAGTGCAGAGTAGTGAGTGCAGAGTGCAGAGTAGTGAGTGCAGAGTGAGTGTGCAAAGTGCAGAATAGTGAGTGCAGAGTAGCGAGTGCAGAGTAGCGAGTGCAGAGTAGCGAGTGCAGAGTAGCGAGTGCAGAGTAGCGAGTGCAGAGTAGCGAGTGCAGAGTAGCGAGTGCAGAGTAGCGAGTGCAGAGTAGCGAATGCAGAGTAGTGAGTGCAGAGTAGTGAGTGCAGAGTGAGTGTGCAAAGTGCAGAATAGTGAGTGCAGAGTAGTGAGTGCAGAGTAGTGAGTGCAGAGTAGTGAGTGCAGAGTAGTGAGTGCAGAGTGAGTGTGCAAAGTGCAGAATAGTGAGTGCAGAGTAGCGAGTGCAGAGTAGCGAGTGCAGAGTAGCGAGTGCAGAGTAGTGAGTGCAGAGTGAGTGTGCAAAGTGCAGAATAGTGAGTGCAGAGTAGTGAGTGCAGAGTAGTGAGTGCAGAGTAGTGAGTGCAGAGTGCAGAGTAGTGAGTGCAGAGTGAGTGTGCAAAGTGCAGAATAGTGAGTGCAGAGTAGTGAGTGCAGAGTAGTGAGTGCAGAGTAGTGAGTGCAGAGTAGCGAGTGCAGAGTAGCGAGTGCAGAGTAGCGAGTGCAGAGTAGCGAGTGCAGAGTAGCGAGTGCAGAGTAGCGAGTGCAGAGTAGTGAGTGCAGAGTAGTGAGTACAGAGTGAGTGTGCAAAGTGCAGAATAGTGAGTGCAGAGTAGTGAGTGCAGAGTAGTGAGTGCAGAGTAGTGAGTGCAGAGTAGTGAGTGCAGAGTAGTGAGTGCAGAGTGCAGAGTAGTGAGTGCAGAGTACAGAGTAGTGAGTGCAGAGTGCAGAGTAGTGAGTGCAGAGTAGTGAGTGCAGAGTGCAGAGTAGTGAGTGCAGAGTGAGTGTGCAAAGTGCAGAATAGTGAGTGCAGAGTAGCGAGTGCAGAGTAGCGAGTGCAGAGTAGCGAGTGCAGAGTAGCGAGTGCAGAGTAGCGAGTGCAGAGTAGCGAATGCAGAGTAGTGAGTGCAGAGTAGTGAGTGCAGAGTGAGTGTGCAAAGTGCAGAATAGTGAGTGCAGAGTAGTGAGTGCAGAGTAGTGAGTGCAGAGTAGTGAGTGCAGAGTGCAGAGTAGTGAGTGCAGAGTGAGTGTGCAAAGTGCAGAATAGCGAGTGCAGAGTAGCGAGTGCAGAGTAGCGAGTGCAGAGTAGCGAGTGCAGAGTAGCGAATGCAGAGTAGTGAGTGCAGAGTAGTGAGTACAGAGTGAGTGTGCAAAGTGCAGAGTAGTGAGTGCAGAGTAGTGAGTGCAGAGTAGTGAGTGCAGAGTAGTGAGTGCAGAGTAGTGAGTGCAGAGTAGTGAGTGCAGAGTGCGGAGTAGTGAGTGCAGAGTACAGAGTAGTGAGTGCAGAGTGCAGAGTAGTGAGTGCAGAGTAGTGAGTGCAGAGTAGTGAGTGCAGAGTGCAGAGTAGTGAGTGCAGAGTGAGTGTGCAAAGTGCAGAATAGTGAGTGCAGAGTAGCGAGTGCAGAGTAGCGAGTGCAGAGTAGCGAGTGCAGAGTAGCGAGTGCAGAGTAGCGAGTGCAGAGTAGCGAATGCAGAGTAGTGAGTGCAGAGTAGTGAGTGCAGAGTGAGTGTGCAAAGTGCAGAATAGTGAGTGCAGAGTAGTGAGTGCAGAGTAGTGAGTGCAGAGTAGTGAGTGCAGAGTGCAGAGTAGTGAGTGCAGAGTGAGTGTGCAAAGTGCAGAATAGTGAGTGCAGAGTAGCGAGTGCAGAGTAGCGAGTGCAGAGTAGCGAGTGCAGAGTAGTGAGTGCAGAGTGAGTGTGCAAAGTGCAGAATAGTGAGTGCAGAGTAGTGAGTGCAGAGTAGTGAGTGCAGAGTAGTGAGTGCAGAGTGCAGAGTAGTGAGTGCAGAGTGAGTGTGCAAAGTGCAGATTAGTGAGTGCAGAGTAGCGATTGCAGAGTAGTGAGTGCAGAGTGAGTGTGCAAAGTGCAGAATAGTGAGTGCAGAGTAGTGAGTGCAGAGTAGTGAGTGCAGAGTAGTGAGTGCAGAGTGCAGAGTAGTGAGTGCAGAGTGAGTGTGCAAAGTGCAGAATAGTGAGTGCAGAGTAGCGATTGCAGAGTAGTGAGTGCAGAGTAGTGAGTGCAGAGTAGCGAGTGCAGAGTAGCGAGTGCAGAGTAGCGAGTGCAGAGTAGCGAGTGCAGAGTAGCGAGTGCAGAGTAGCGAGTGCAGAGTAGCGAGTGCAGAGTAGCGAGTGCAGAGTAGCGAGTGCAGAGTAGCGAGTGCAGAGTAGTGAGTGCAGAGTAGTGAGTGCAGAGTAGTGAGTGCAGAGTAGTGAGTGCAGAGTGCAGAGTAGTGAGTGCAGAGTAGTGAGTGCAGAGTGGTGAGTGCAGAGTGGTGAGTGCAGAGTAGTGAGTAGTGAGTGCAGAGTAGTGAGTAGTGAGTGCAGAGTAGTGAGTGCAGAGTAGTGAGTAGTGAGTGCAGAGTAGTGAGTGCAGAGTAGTGAGTAGTGAGTGCAGAGTAGTGAGTAGTGAGTGCAGAGTAGTGAGTGCAGAGTGAGTGTGCAGAGTAGTGAGTGCAGAGTGCGGAGTAGTGAGTGCAGAGTGCAGAGTAGTGAGTGCAGAGTGCAGAGCAGTGAGTGCAGAGCAGTGAGTGCAGAGTAGTGAGTGCAGAGTGAGTGTGCAAAGTGCAGAATAGTGAGTGCAGAGTAGTGAGTGCAGAGTGCAGAATAGTGAGTGCAGAGTAGTGAGTGCAGAGTGCAGAGTACTGGGTGCAAAGTGCAGAGTACTGAGTGCAAAGTGCAGAGTACTGGGTGCAAAGTGCAGAGTACTGAGTGCAAAGTGCAGAGTACTGAGTGCAGAGTGCAGAGTAGTGAGTGCAGAGTGAGTGTGCTCCTCCCGTTTCCAGCCAAAGTCATCTAGAAGACCGTCAACAAGCAGATGGCCGCCTTCCTCGAGACGAACGGATCCCTCGACCCCTCACAGTCCGGCTTCCGAGCCAATCACAGCACCGAGACCGCCCTCATCGCCGCCACCGACGACATCCGAGCCCTGATGGACAATGGAGAAACAGCGGCCCTCATCCTCCTAGACCTCTCCGCGGCTTTCGACACGGTCTGCCACCGCACCCTAGTACGGCGCCTCAGCAACATCGGAATCCAGGACAAGGCGCTGGAATGGATCATCTCCTTCCTCGACGGAAGAACACAGAGAGTCCGCCTACCACCGTACAAGTCAGAGGCCTCCGAAGTCATCTGCGGCGTCCCTCAAGGATCATCTCTGAGCCCCACCCTCTTCAACGTCTACATGAGCCCCCTCGCGGCCATCGTACGCAAACACAACCTCAGCATAATCTCCTACGCCGACGACACCCAGCTGATCCTCTCCCTGACCAACGACCCCACCGCCGCCAGAGCCAACCTGCACGAAGGGATGAAAGAGGTAGCCGAGTGGATGACGACCAGCCACCTAAAACTGAACTCGGACAAGACGGAGGTCCTCATCCTGGGCCCCTCACCCTCCGCCTGGGACGACTCCTGGTGGCCTCCCGCCCTGGGCACCGCACCCAAACCGACAGACCATGCACGCAACCTGGGCTTCATCCTGGACTCCTCCCTTTCCATGACCAGGCAAGTCAACAACGTCTCCTCGGCGTGCTTCAACATCCTACGCATGCTACGGAAGATCTTCTGGTGGATCCCCACCGAGACCAGGAAGACCGTCACCCAGGCCCTCGTCACCAGCCGACTGGACTACGGCAACGCCCTCTACGCCGGTACCACCGCCAAGCTCCAGAAGAGACTCCAGCGGATCCAGAATGCCTCAGCCAGACTCATCCTCGACATCCCACGAACCAGTCACATCTCCGGACATCTGAGAGACCTTCACTGGCTCCCCGTCAGCAAAAGAATCACCTTCCGCCTCCTCACCCACGCACACAAAGCCCTACACGACCAAGGCCCGAGCTACCTCAACAGCCGAGTCAACTTCTACGCTCCCAAACGCCACCTCCGATCAGCCAACCACGCCCTCGCCGCCGTCCCCCGCATCCGAAGAGCGACTACAGGAGGAAGGTCCTTCTCCTACCTGGCTGCCAAGACCTGGAACTCCCTCCCTCCCGACCTGCGCCTGACCCAAGACCACCTCTCCTTCAGGAAGAAGCTGAAGACCTGGCTGTTCGAGCAGTAGCAGCCCCCCCCCCCCCCCCCCCCCCCAGCGCCTTGAGACCCTACGGGTATGTAGCGCGCTTTAACAAGTGTCATTGATTGATTGATTGATGCAGAATAGTGAGTGCAGAGTGAGTGTGCAAAGTGCAGAATAGTGAGTGCAGAGTAGTGAGTGCAGAGTAGTGAGTGCAGAGTAGTGAGTGCAGAGTAGTGAGTAGTGAGTGCAGAGTAGTGAGTGCAGAGTAGTGAGTGCAGAGTAGTGAGTGCAGAGTAGTGAGTGCAGAGTAGTGAGTGCAGAGTAGTGAGTGCAGAGTGGTGAGTGCAGAGTGGTGAGTGCAGAGTAGTGAGTAGTGAGTGCAGAGTAGTGAGTAGTGAGTGCAGAGTAGTGAGTGCAGAGTAGTGAGTAGTGAGTGCAGAGTAGTGAGTAGTGAGTGCAGAGTAGTGAGTGCAGAGTAGTGAGTAGTGAGTGCAGAGTAGTGAGTAGTGAGTGCAGAGTAGTGAGTGCAGAGTGAGTGTGCAAAGTGCAGAATAGTGAGTGCAGAGTAGTGAGTGCAGAGTAGTGAGTGCAGAGTAGTGAGTGCAGAGTGCGGAGTAGTGAGTGCAGAGTGCAGAGTAGTGAGTGCAGAGTGCAGAGCAGTGAGTGCAGAGCAGTGAGTGCAGAGTAGTGAGTGCAGAGTGAGTGTGCAAAGTGCAGAATAGTGAGTGCAGAGTAGTGAGTGCAGAGTGCAGAGTACTGAGTGCGAAGTGCAGAGTACTGAGTGCGAAGTGCAGAGTACTGAGTGCAAAGTGCAGAGTACTGAGTGCAGAGTGCAGAGTAGTGAGTGCAGAGTGAGTGTGCAGAATGCAGAATAGTGAGTGCAGAGTGAGTGTGCAAAGTGCAGAATAGTGAGTGCAGAGTAGTGAGTGCAGAGTAGTGAGTGCAGAGTAGTGAGTGCAGAGTGCAGAGTAGTGAGTGCAGAGTAGTGAGTGCAGAGAAGTGAGTGCAGAGTGCAGAGTAGTGAGTGCAGAGTGAGTGTGCAAAGTGCAGAATAGTGAGTGCAGAGTAGTGAGTGCAGAGTGCAGAGTAGTGAGTGCAGAGTGCAGAGTACTGAGTGCAAAGTGCAGAGTACTGAGTGCAGAGTAGTGAGTGCAGAGTGCAGAGTAGTGAGTGCAGAGTGAGTGTGCAGAATGCAGAATAGTGAGTGCAGAGTAGTGAGTGCAGAGTGAGTGTGCAGAGCAGTGAGTGCAGGTGCAGAGTGGTGTGTGCTGTTGAGTGCAGAGTGCTATGTATTGGCAATGTAAATGACAATGCCATTTATTTATGATTTAAAGAAAAAAAAGAAATGTCATGAGCAAAGCCAATAGCTCTACCTTTAATGATGCCGAGACCATTGCATTGCAAATGCTTGTTGGTTATGGCGCTAACCAGTTGATGGAGGACGACATGCATGAGATATGTCGCACTCAGATTGTATTAGCTGGCAGATACAATTTACTCTGGAGGTTCCATGTTGAGCATATCCTCGTTACTGAGGACTTTCCATCCTCCTCTAGTGAGTAAGTAGGTAAAATGTATTGTTTTTGATTAATTAAAACCATTACAAAATACATTCAGATAAATCGTTTTGATAAAAAGGCTTTTCAATCAATGCTCTGTTAAAAAGGTTTTTAGGTATCAGTGCACATGTAAGTAAGTAAAAAGTGCAGAATGTTCAGAGTCTTTTTTCTGGAGGCCTGTGAGGAATGATACGCTAGTTGTAGTAACAAGCATCCTTTGCTTGAATGCTACTAGAACTAAAAACTTGACAAGCTTTCCATTCAGTTGTGTATCCAGTGGATTGAAGCATGCAAGTACTGCTTGTCTCCGTGTGCGTATGCTTCGTTCGTTAAAGTTAGTTTTTAGCAGGTCAACCCTTTCCTTGTTAAGCTTGACACAGGAGCATATTATTTGTTCGATGTCTTCCTTTCCAGCCCCAAATAGCTGTCATAAGTTCCAGTAGTTTTTTCTTAGCCATGGTGGAAGATGTGGTATGGCTGGCAGGATTCCTAGCATATGCTTTAAAAAGGCTTCTTTAGACTTCCTTGAATACCCTAATACAAAGTAAGCCTGTGATCCAAATGATTTATAATTGGATAAAGTCATCCATGCGTGGCTCCTGTGTGCAAATGCTGCTTTGTCTTCTATAAAGGAGAGTTTCTTAACAACCTTATTAGTGACGCGTTTAAAGTGCAAATGCATTGTTGGGATTTCCCATAGGTTGGCCAATCCCGTTATGACGAGCGATTCCTCCAAGTAAGCTTTGGCCAGTGAGGTAGGTGTGCTGCACAGTTCCTGCCAGAGCTGGTGATTCAAACTGTTTGCGGCGGAGTTCTTAATTTTGTACCAGCACTTGATGTATGAGCCTCGCCTTGCGAGGAGTCGCTTCGTTAGACCAAGCTCGAGCCAAATCTGTGCTGGTGACACTTAAGGCGGTAAATTTATCATTACGCTATATGCTATTGTCGAAATGGTGTCCAGTAATCGATCATCCCTGCCTCTCAAAACCTCACTGCCATATGTAATTGATGATGGAATTTTTGCTTCCGCAACGCGGCGAAGTGGAGCGAATGTTGGACCAGTAAGTTTTGGTTTAAGTTGTCTTAACATCATCACAACTGCCATTCCTTTCCTTTTAAGTGCTTTCAGCTGATTCGTGAAGTGACCCCTCTTGTCGATCATAACTCCTAGGTATTTATACACCTCACAGTTGGTGAGTGGAATTTTACCTAGTGACCAAGAATGGGACCTCCAGTGGTAGGTACAACAGTGAGGACATCCACTCAATACATCTTGTGGATCTAGAGATCCTGGATGGCTACTTCAACGCCATCACTTATGTGAGCTCTTTTAGTTATGAGAACATTTTAAATGGTTTTGGGTGTAAAATGTTTAATATGGCGAGGGACAAGCAGAGAGGAAACTTTTTTTAAAGCCCTCCAGGATGCCAGCAATATGAGACAGATCTCTGTGTGAATTCAGGGTGTGTTCTCTTGGTATTGAGTGTCTCCTTCAGTGAAAAATGAGAACATTTCTTCCCAGAAGATTTTTGACTGCAATTGGCTGTTATAGCCCTGTATTTATTGATTTATACAAAATATGTTGGAAATTATATTACTGATTAATTCTGTCAGTTGTATAAGCGGGACTGTCTAAATATTAGCTTATAGGCAGGTATTAAAGGAAGGAATTGGTCTCTGGTGGGTGGTGCACCTCTCACAAGCATCGGCAGCAGCTGGCCCTGCTGTAGTTTTCCATCATGCATAGGACACTTTGCTCAGGGATCCACTCATGGTTCTGGCAATCTCCATTTCACTACACAGGAGCTCGATGTCTGAGAACACGTCCCAGGGCTTCTCCTTGATCCCCACTGCTAAGCAACTCTCCTATTTAATTTATACGTTGTAGACCTCTCTGTAGAATTGGATGGCCAGACATCTCACACCGAACCTTGGTGGCCAACAATTGTCAAACATTCTGTATGCAGACGATCTGCTACTACTTAGTAACACCAGAATAGGCCTACAGAGATTACTGAACTGCCTCGGATCATATGCAAAGGACGACAAGCTGGAAATTAATCTCAAAATGACGAAAGTGATCTCCTTCAAATGCCGCATTTTAAATCAATGCAAATGACATTGTAGCCGAAACACAATTGATGAAGCATCTGCATACGACAATAACAATAATAAGCTTTATTTTGACAGCTTACAAAACTCTTTAACTTCAACTTCAGCTTGTGTCATAAAAGCAGAAGAAAAGACAAGCATGAAATGTGGTCAAAAGGCATACAAAAAAAGTATACAGTTCTTAAGGCGCATGTCACGGGTACGCACAACTTCTTCCTAATGCAGAAACTAGATCTTTGCAGTGTGGAGACTGTTTGGATGTTTGTCAGAATACAGTCGCTTGTACAGTGTCCGCATCAGTTACCTGGTGCCAGTTCTGGGATACCGATCGAGCTGTATAAATTAAATGCCATAGGATCGCCCCACATGTGCGAGCCATGTTTTTGGAGTGCAAGGAAAAAGGCCAGCTCCCTTCTGATCAACGACTGGCAAATATAATAGTCATACCTAAAGCAGGTAAGCCCAGGGCACAATGCGGTTCCTATAGGCTTATTTCGCTCCTTAATGCAGAGCCCAAAATCTTAGCGAAGCTTCTCGCTACTCGGCTGGTAAAAGTAATCATGAATTTGGTACACCCGGACCAATCTGATTTTATGCCGCGTAGAAACACGACACTGAATCTTCGGAGGCTGCATGGTGTCCTTGGGGGCTCCTCGAAAATACATGAACCAATGGTTCTGGTGTCCTTGGACGCCTCGATGGCTTTTGACAGGGTCGAATGGAATTATCTGTTCGCAATAGTAGAAAAATTGGGCTTCGGCAGTATGTTTATCGGCTGGGTGCGATTATTGTATGCAAACCCCCTGGCCAGGGTGGTCGTCAATAATTGTAGGTCAAATGATTTTGCGTTGGAGAGGGGCACGAGACAGGGGTGTCCGCTGTCCCCGTTGCTTTTTGCCCTTGCTATGGAGCCACTGGCGGCCTGGGTCAGATGGGATAGAGCGATACGGAGCCTCCGATGGACACTGGAATGGGAAGATAAGATCTCGCTATATGCGGATGCCGTTTTGCTCTTTCTTACCAAACCCAGGGAATCCTTCCGGAATTTTCTAGACGTGCTTGCCATGTTTGGTAGATATTCAAGATTAGCAATCAACTGGTCAAAATAGGTGCTCTTTGTGTTAGTGGGTGAACCGCCGAAAATCCTGCAGAAATGCCCAATCCTGATTGAGACCGTTGACTTCAAATATCTAGGTATATACATAACGCTCGACCCGCAGTTAAGATACGTCAAAAACTTGGCCTTCCTGCTGAATAGATGTAAGAAAGACGTGGAACGCTGGAAGACCCTTCCGCTTTCTATGCTCGGAAGAGCCGCCCTTTTTAAAATGATGGCCCTCCTTCGGTTCCTCTATGCCCTGCAGAACTTGATGGACCCAGTGCCGGCCTCCTATTTCAAGCAGATAGTCGATTCAGAGACAGCTTTTGTGGGAGGGTAGGCCCCGTATAGCATTCGTCAAATTGACGCTACCGTGGTACGATGGTGGAATCGGACTCCCAGATATGAGAAAGTATTACTGGGCTTTGCAGCTGGCCGCTGCAAACCACATTGTTTACGGGCCCCGGGCGAACCGGGGTACGCCGTGGACGGTGGACTAGCCCTGGGTGGAATGTTGGACAGAACACTATACGCTAAGTCAGGGAGGTTTTCTTTAAGGGGCCCGACTGCACATGCAGTACAGGTGTGGCATGCGGCCACTCGATGTCTGGGTTGGGATGGCCGGCTGACGTTGGCTACACCCCTGTTGAATTCGGAGAAGTTAGGAAGCCTATGGAGATCCAGGGGATTTGTTAAGTGGGACTTCATTGGGATTGCACAGATAAAAGATGTCTGGAAGGGAGATACTGTACACACATTCGAGTCACTTCATCTCTGGAATGCCCTACCCTTAGCGTTGCGGCACACTCAGGACTTAAGATGTTTTAAAAAACTCGCGCCAGGATACTCAGGAGTAGTTGTGCGCGCTATAAATCCTGCTATAACATAAATTAACATCACATAATTTCTGATGCAGTATGGACTGCATGAAAACGAACACTTCCGATATAGGCAGGTGAGACACGCTCTTCTGCCTCACATACCCAGGGGCACGATACTCTCGGAGGCTTCGCCTCTTGAGGACCGTGTGCTGGATGGGCACATCCCTGAGAAAACCATCTCTCTCATATATAGGAAGCTGGTAAGTAATATGGAGAGCCCGCTGGGGCGAGTTAGAACACAATGGTGTGCAGATGGCCTGGAACTGGACGATGAGGACTGGGTGGAGGCGGTTTCCTCCCCGAAAGTAGTAGCGATTCAGATGCGGCTCCGGCTGGTGCAATTGAAGATATTGCATAGGACATACATAACTGGACTTAGGTTGGTGCGAATGGGACGGGGGGAGAGTGAGGCATGCAGAAGAGAGTGTGTAGAATCTGGCACCTTCATGCACATTCTTTGGCATTGTGTGGCAATACAGACGTTCTGGACAAAGATTCATGATGAATTGAAAGAAGTGCTGGGTGAGGAGATCCGCCCAGAAGCCCGTAGATGCCTATTGAATGTATGGGAACCTACAGATCTGAATGAGTATCGTAAGCAATGGGTGACACTGGCGTATATGGTGGCAAAACCAAACATGCTCAGCTTTGGGGGGCAAGTCGGCCACCCCGAGTATCTAAATGGGCCGAGGACCTGGACTGGTGTATGTTTTGGGAGAAAGCTGAATACATAGCCAGGGGTTGCCCGGAGAAGTGTGATAATATTTTGGGGGGGGGGGGCATGGAATGGTCACCGAGGAGAGATTTGTGAACCACCGCAGCAAGATCTGCAAAGGGAAGCGCAGGAATCACTATGATCCAAATGTGAAATATTGACCTTATGATTCTGATTTTGCCGTGGATTACCCATTTGAAAAGGAATATACTGTATCACCTGATGCTTGTTTTTGGTTTATTTGTGTTTGATCAATAAAAAGTTTAAAAAATAAAAAAAGATGCTTGAGCTGGGTGGCCTGTGGAACATCAATATATCAGGTCAAGCTTTCAGAAGAGCCGTAAATAAATCCATTAAGTTGCAAAGTTGGATGAACGATAAAGAAAGAGTGTCCAAGTGGTTGCACTGGTGGTTGTGACTGAAATCTTATGAGGTCCAAAGAGAGTCACACCTCCTGGGAGCCACCTACCACTTGAAGATAAAACAGAGATTACTGGCATTAAGATTCAGTGATATTCCAACTTTAGGTTTTCTTCCAAAGTGGAGGGCTGATGGCCAAAGAGGAGACAAGAAATGCCACCTGTGTCATTAGCTAGACGAAACCTTGCAGCATGTCATATGTATTTGCCCTGCTCTGGCCATACAGCGAAGATGCTTGCTGATTTATTTTTTACTAATTTAGGGATCAGGTCCTAAAGATCAGCACAAATTAAGTGACTGGATCCAAGGAACACAATGCTGAACATTCGACTGGTACAGTTCCTGGACATTTTTAAATCATTTATTTTAGGGGATCCATGGACATAGGTGGGGTCAAGATAAATGGTGAAGAAAGCTCCAACAAGAACCTTTGAATGTATTTGTACCTTGGCGGGCTGCTAGGGGCCATAAATCCTGGTTGCTTCATATTCCATCAGGTTAAGTACCAGTTTGATAGTCCCCCAATTTGTTCAAGTGCATAGGCTTTCGCCAGCTTTGCTATTCAAATGTCAGCACCTTTACACCCTCTACTAAAATTGCTCGATGTGTAGGCTCAGTAAAATCTGTATCAATGGCCATTTTCCAAACAAGAAAGCAGGTTCACATGATTGCACTTTAATGTATTCATACTATGGCGGGCTGCTAGGGACCATGAATCCTTGTTGCTTCCTATCCCGTCTGGTTGACTACCAGTTTGACACTTTCCCAATTGCTCTTTTGGCTAAACATTAGCTTATTTTGCGCAAACTTGCACATTGCATAAGTCTTTGCCTGCCCTACCAATCAAATGTTAGCATTTTTGCACATGCTGCTATGCTGCTAAATTTGCTCACTGTGTAGGCCCGGCAAATTTTGTACAAATGGCCATTGCCCAATTAGAAAGAAGGTTCGCATGTTACCCCTTTAAGCATCACCTTGTTCACGCTGGTGGCACTAGAACCAGTCAAACTATTTCTTTGCACGATTTTGCACATCGTATAGGCCTCAGCTGTTTGCTTTAGCGTAGGTTGCTACGGGTGCCAGATAAGACTTAAGCTTTACAGCCCGCTAAACTGCACCTGTACACACCAATTGTATATGATTGATAATTACACCCTAGACGTCTATCTATCAATATGCTCAGATTTGTATGCTTTTTATGATGTTTATGGTTTTTATTGACTAATAAACGAATATTTACTACTACACTGCTTATGGGCCTTGGCATGCTGATCTTCTGTCCTATCACCACTTCTATCACAGCAAGCCGCCTTTTCTGTGGTACCCCGTTGTGTCACAAACAGGTCCCACTGGTTCGAGCAGGCATTTTTTCTGTTCAACAGGTAGCAGAGGGACCTCGCTCACTGTGCAGATCCAACTGTAAGCCTGTGGGTTTGATGCCAGTCAGAGGGCTCTTCAGTTACTGATTTCTGTCAAGTTATGGAACCTGCAGGCTGTGGCAGGATTCTGATGCCTGGTAGAGCCGTTGGTATGTCCCATCTACTCCGCCATCTTGTCTGGCCGCACCCCCAGGAAATTCTTGAGTTAGGATAGTAACTTGAACTTAACTCTCTCCCTCAACATCCACTCTTTTTAACCTTTCAAATTGTTTCACTCACATAATACTACATTACATCATCTGCAATTTGACTAGTTATAGCAGTTTGCCACATAGCTGGAATTGTACAGCGGGAAAAGAAGTGGAACGCCACGCTACGGTACCAAAATTGAAACCCATCGAGATGATCTGTGCAATCTAGGTGGCAAATGTTAACTTTTTCCCATGCAAAAACCTTGTACTGAATAAAGGCAGTTTCTACTCCGTTTCAATGGACTTCACATTTTGTTATATGCTCTCATCAATATATATTTTGTGATTGAACTGCAGTAGTATAACAGAACATCACACTCTATTTCTTTTCTGCATCATGTTGAATAATTTTACCAAAATGAAAAGTAAGCTAATTATTTATTCAGGAAAGATATGTATCATTGGTCTCAACTTTGTTAGCAGTTCAAATTTGACCCACCAAAAAACATGAAAAGTTACCAGTCAAATTGCAGGGTTGCTGATTTATCCTGCCAATCACAGTACATGCATCAACAAAATACATCGACACCAATAATAATACAGTGATTCCAATACACTTTAAGGAGATGAGTGGAATTATTAATTTATTACTAGCGGGAGTATTGCCAAAAAACAGACGGTGACCCTCACCCACCTTAGTGGCATGCTTCATCATTGGGTCCCTCCTCATCCTGGACCTCACTGAGGCTTCTACATGAGGTTAAGGTGTGTTTTTATGTTGACACTAGGTTACAGAGTGTCAGAAAGGTTCCTCAAACAGAGGTATTGTATACCTCCTAAATGGTAGTGGTAAGGTATTATGTAAAGGGCCTAAATGGCAAAAAATGTATGAGGGATGGTATGTCATAAACCACCTAGTCTGACCTGCCTATCACATAGGTTAACCAATAGACTAAGGAGCTTGTATATTGCAACCACTGAGTCTAGTCTACATTTTCTGCCTCCGATTATAGCCCAATATGGAGCATTCTTCATAACTGGTCCCAAAAACTCGTCTTAACCCTGGCACTCCCTTGTGTGGGAAGACTAACCTAGTTTAGTGTGGAAAGAAGAAGGAAAAAAAGACAACTACATCTGGATTATTATGGTGCAGTGTCCGGTTCCATGACTTGTGGCAAAGTAACAAGACATACATGATTTTCTGATCTTCTCACAGCAGATTCCTCAACATGCGAATATCCCCAGGTGCCAAAATGGATTTGGAAACTCAAAAAGCAGTGCTCCTGCACGCAGATAAGTGACACAGTGCAACTCTGTGTCGACTCCGTTCTGCTCCAAAAGTGACGAGCAGAGGAGCCACATATCAGTGCCATTCATGTGTGCTGGCATCAGTTCCTTAATTTCGGTGCCTTCAGATGCAGATCCAGAGCTCTGACTTCTTGAAGAGATGTATTTCCTATGATTTTTACTTCTAAATTCTTCTACTGTACAAGGGAACATGGCACCTCCTAAGTCTTCAGGGTTCAAACCTTCTAAAGTAATTGGCTGGGATTCAGTAAATAAATAATATGGAGTGTGGCAGTGGTGTGGTAACTGAGCTTAATAGCAACCTGTCTAGATCTACTAACTGACAAAATCATGCACAACAGTGATGTGTTAAATGGGCGTCATTATTATTGGTTGCAGTGTTCTAGATAGGTATAATGCCAACTGATCATGCAGTTCTAACTAGACCTAAAGGCAGCTGGTTGTGATTTGCTATCTGGGCATAATGCCACTTGGTCATAAAGTCAACAAGCCATGATATGCTGTCGATACAATGGGAAAATGCTATGGTGGCAGTGGTGTGCAGACCAGAGATAATAGTAACTTGCAACTATTAGTGAACTGATGATAATGAACAAAGACAGCGATGAAGTGAAATGACAGTGATGTGCTAACTGGACATAACTGAAATTGTTTTTGGTGTGCTAATGTTACCTAAATGTCAACTGATCATGGTGTGTTCACTGGGCCATAGTGGCAACAGGTTACCATCTGCTAACTAGGCCAAATGGCAACAGGTCAGAAGTCCGCAACATGAGTGGCCTGGTAAGTGGGCTGGATTTCACCCACCCATAAAGTTATCCCAAACCGGGTGTACTGGTAGTTCCAAGGGTTGAGTAAATCTGTCCCATTATGAGTTGGACCACGAAGGTCCCCTTAGAAATCACGATTTAATAAGAGAATCGGTAATTCTGGGTCCAATTCCCCCAGAAATTCCTCATTTTGGGACTGACTTTTGCAGATACTTTCAGCTGTCTTTATTTGACGAAATCTCCGGGTGAAATGTACAAGATCTGAAGTGTTCATGCGGATCTCATAATTCCAATGAGGTTAGGATCTGCTGTTACCATCTCCATCGGAATTAAGAGCCCACTTGTAATGAGGGCCAATATCTGGCAACCAGTGATCTAACTGGATATTAATGCAAATAATCATGATATGCTAATTGGTGATAACCGCAACTGATTATGTTTTGCTAAATGGGCAATATGGCAAATAGTCCAGATGTCCTAACTTGGTCTAACTGGTCATGATGTGCTTACTGGAAAATCCGGGCAATCTTTTGAAGTGTAACTACACGGGTAGCAGACTTCAAACAGTAGTATTATCCAACCAAACAAACGTTTGGCACATTGTAGTATAATTGCCACTTTGATTTAATATATGCAGTTGCATTTAGTTAAAATCTTTCCAAAATTATTTTTTTGATTCCCACAATATTCCTGAAATTTACCCATTTATTTTTCAAATTGACCCAGAGGTAGGAAAAGATCAGTGTAACTTAGGCAATATCGGTATAAGTCCTTATTAAGCTATCGCTTGTCACCTACAATTTGTTTTGAATTGCATGTAACTGGAATAATGTTTTGACATAAATTGCTGGGAACTGTTTTATCATTTTTTAAGTCTGGTATATGGCTCTCTCTTCCATCCCATGTTTTATAAAATGTTATAATAAACACACATCTGTATATAAAAACGTCAGTGGAGCGCTTAGTCCGCCCTCTTAATCTATTGGTCTGTTCAAATGCCATTAACAGTATTTACTTCATCCAACCACGGTATGCAGCCGTGGGTCGGCCCACTTCATCCAGGTACTGTCTTGCATAGCAAGTTACAGCATTTTGCCAGATCACATGTGCACTGCTGACTAAAAGAAGTGCATGCCCTTACCAGGGCTGGCGTCACTTGTGTGCTGGGCCACTTCGTTATTTTCATATGTTTGCCATTTTTATTTTGCATATTACGTATGTTTGCAAAAATAAATAAAATAATCACCACAGGCACACAAAGTCCAGACCTATTGGCTTTGACAATGCTTTTTATATAGAGGTGAGCAAATTAGTTCACATCAATTGCTCCTTTGTACACTGAATACAATTGGGAACATCGAGATGCATCACTTAAAGCTAGAACTGGGAGTGCTAAGTTTAGACACTGGGCTTATTTGAAGATCAGACTACGAATTTTACTCCATCAGGGCGATGGAGTAAGATACTCCATAGCCCTGATGGAGTAACCACACTCCGAATCTGGAGATGTCCACAGCCCCATCAGGCATCTCTTATATTGGCAGGAAGTACTGTCCCGGTCGTTCCTGTTAATTTATTGAATGTGTGCGGGTGGTACCGTCATCAAGCTTTCAATATCTGTTTTAATTTTCAAAAATAAAATCCCAAAGTTAGATTATATTTTGTTTAAAAGAAAGAAAAAAACAATGACCCCCACGTCATGGGAATTTTCTCCCGGCGTGAGGGTCATTAAAATGTTTGTACTTTCACTTACCCCCACATTTGTGAAAGTACAATGTTGCCATTTGTCCACCCACTCTCAGTAGGGTGCGCAGACAAAGGGCCAAACCTCAGATGGCCCGAGAGTGTAATGGCCGTCAGAGGAGTATGTCAGCAGCAGAGATATTGTAGTTTCTGTCGCTGACATGCTTAAGTTCCGCCCAGCTTTAAATTACGCAAAACTTCAGGCTGGCAGAGAGGTATTCCTTCGCTGTTGCAACGGAGTACCTTGTCCACCAAACTCTAAATAAGGCCCTCAGTCTCTGTCAAATGTTTGGACTGACTGATGTCTTAAATAATTGAAGAGCTAGAGCAGTGCTATTTTAACCCCTTGCGTGCTGCGGACGGCCCCCGGCTGTCACATGTCACGGTGGGCGTGTGCGGAGAACGGCCGGGGTCCGTCCCAACCCCGCCCACTCTTTATTTCGCCCGCACAGCGTGAAAATTTGTCCAGTGTGCAAGGGGTTAAATCCTTAGACAGTGGTAAATGGTTGCTCACAGGAACTCCCAAGGAATGTGCTGCTGTTGGCTGGAAATGTAGCAGGCTTTGTTCACATATCTAAATTAAACAACAGAGCATAACAGAATAACAAAGAACATAATATAACAGTTAAGACATAACTGGGCACATCACAACAAAACACATCACAACAACCACAGTACAACAGAACAGCATAAGATTGCAGCAATGCAGCACATAAATACAGGAGTCCAAGAGGAAGCAGAACAATTCACAACACAATTCCACACAAGAAATGTACACAAGCATTCTTGTCACACACAACCACCTTCCGAATCCTGTTTCCATAATAAGGCGGTAAAAGCTTTTTGTAGTGAGCACTGCCTTAACTTACCACTAAACACTTGAAACTGCTGCCAGTTTAAAATGTTTTGTAATCCGGCTCATGGTGGTAGAATAATCCTATATTTTAGATATTTGCCACTTCTCAGTTATGTAAGAGAGAAGAACATCTATTGCATTTTTATATAAACAACTAAGTGCATTGGTGAAGACATTTACTTGAAGCATATTTTTACAGGAAAGATGAGGCATTTTATGGTAATTCTCCATTTTAAAACGCATTTTCTCATTTGACACACTGTATAGAAGAAGGTCAGATTGATATACAATGTACTCATGCACACACATGCAATTTTCCATAGTTGCAGGATTTACAATTCAATTAACTGGCATACACCGCTCATTCGTTATAAACTCGTGTCCTATTGCAATGCATCAAAGTGCTAGATGCAGAAGTGCATCCTTAGCAGTTTATAGAGTGTGAAGGAATTGCTGATTTTAGCTCTTTGCTGACCTGGAGGTGGGGTGTGCACAGTCTTAGGTACAGGAGTAGGACATTGATTTCAGCCGTCTAATAGAAGAATGCCTGCTTCTGATATGCATTGAAACAGCCTTAAGATTACAGGTTTGGTTATCTCCCACGACGAATGGTGAACAATAGAGATATATGAATCTGCTGCTGCTGTTAACCCTTAAAATTGCGTTGCCCTGGTAGTCGCTGATCGCCTGGACTTACAGGCCCTGGATGCCAAACTTATAGGAATGAACCTCAGATGAAAGGATGAGCCTGCCTAGGGCGAGGAGAGGCAACAAATAGAGTACCTACACAGTCAAGTGAGATAGACTAGTTGAAGCATTATCACACCCAGTAGATGAGTCACCCTGAAAGTATTGGTATTTTGATGGCAGTGACTATGACAGCGACTAACATGGTGTCGCACATCACTACTATTCAGTTTCTTTCAGTCTGGCCTCAAATATCGGCCATTTAGTTTTTCAACAGTGTTTTGTTCTGCTTTAATCACTAGAAAGCTATCTTCCAGCAAAGCCCATCATGTGCATAAAGTGCTCTGCGTCCGACTGCTAAAAGAACATGAGACCCTCTAGATAAATCTGAACCTACAGCCTTCCTGGTATCTAGTTTCCACTCATCCGACTGGGATACTGATACCTACGGCCAATTCACTGTTTTTCTAGCTAGGTCTTGTTGAAAAGAATTCCTCAGGTACCCTGCAATTGGAGCAAGGTCCACACAGACTGATTCTGAACACAATATGCTTAGTTCTGCTTTCTCTTTTCTTCCAGATCTCCCTACTGTGTCATTTATCCCTAATTAATGTTCTCATAGATCCTGACTTCTGCTGCTAGTCGTTTCTTCATTCTGACTTCTGGGGATTCCACCCCATTGCTTGAATGGCTCTTGAAAGATATCCTTATAACCTTTGCCACTGCCTCTTTACCCAGCTGGACCTCTTCTCACACCTACCATCCTTGTCTTGACTGGCATAACTACATTTGCTGTGTAGTTTATTTCTGCATGTCCATTAAATTGCTGTGTTTGCACATGTCTTAGTTCCAGGATGAAGAAGTGTCCTCAATGAGCTGCGATATTGCACGTGTCCTCTTGTGGCCCTCTTGTCTAAACTATTCCCATTGATTTGTGTTGTTGTGCACAACCGCATCATTTGCTACCGTTACATATACCCCTGGGCTCCTCATAACCCCAGCACCTGTGGTTGGCAATTGCCTATTCCTTTCTCGGTTTATTTTGTTGAGATGAAATACTTTCGCAGGTTCCCTTTTTGATTTTTGCTGGAAATGTTCTCTATTGTTTTGAGTTGGAACACGTATGTGCTTTTGTGGTTTCCTCAGAAACCCGCCTGCCCAAACTAAGATCTACTGTTTGTCCATGCCCCTTATGCTTGATCTCTACCAACATAGGCCCGTGTTATGAGTCCCCCCCGAATGACCAAATAAAAGAACTTACAAGTTTTAATAATTAACAGCTGGAAATTGATGTTTAGGAGCAGATTTCCACATGTTTTCGCAAGTGAGAGTAGGCTGGTTCAAGCAGTTTCACACTCCAGTGCTCACCTTGAATATTCAATTTTGAACTGGTTCAAAGCTGTTGACTGCTTTATTGTAAGTCCATTATGAGTCAAAACCCATCTGATACCAGGGCCCGTATTACAGAAGCAACGCTTGTGCACCCCCTTCTCTAATACAGATAACACTGGCATACCCACTGTGCCTGCGCCGTATTATGGACGTGGGCGCAGAGTTAAAATAGCTGGCAGGAGGTGCAATAAGAGAGCGCCATAAAAAGGTGTTGCACCGTCAGTGCGCCACCTGATAGCAACCCTCTGGAGGGGGTCATGGGGGTGGACCCCTCCGACATCCCCTCACATGCAGGTGCAGTCACTCACTGCACCCACCTGCTAGGTGGATCTCTCTCTCCCATCTCTAATGTGTAGGTGGGTGCCACCTGAACAGAGAAACATGGAGCGGCTTTCAAGCAGTTGCGTTGTATTTCACTTGAATGCGCTGCTCCCAGGACTGCATGAGTTTGCCACTGCCAAGAGGGCAGGGCATTAAACCTAATAGGGCACACTTTCCCTGTTAGTGCACAGTGCAACTATTTGAAGGTGCGCCGTGGCGCAGACAGGGAAAATGCAAACTATACAAAGTATGGCCCCAGATAGATGGCCGTATGTATCCGTCTGTGTCACTAGAGTAATGACATTCTTCTGAAGCAAACCCTAATTTATCAATCCAAATACCTTGTGCAGTCCTTACTTTAAAGAGCTTCACGTATGTCTGCGCTTAGAGTGCAATTGGTGCTAAGTCTATAAAGTATTCGGTGGTGATAACCTCTAGAATTCACCAGTTTGTGATCACCCCTTTATACGATGCAAGAAGTGCAAATGCCTTCCAACTGATACATTGTGTTTTCACGCCACTGCTTGGTGGGAATGCCGTGAGGACCTTGAGAAATAGCTCATTGGAGGTTTACCTGACCTGTCTCTTGGAGGTGTTGTGGTAAAAGCACATCTGTTCTCATATTGCCCGGAGCGACTGAAGAACTGCTGTCATTGTAGGGTAATTACTACAATTAACAGGGGAACCCTACTCACTGGGAGCCTGGGCAATGTATTTAAACAAAAACAATGGCTCCTGTGGGTAAATACTGAACAAGTTATAATATTATAAATGCACAATGGCAATATGGGTGATATAAAGAAGACGAAAGGCAAATAAGTGGTATATGCACAGGAAGAATATATTAAATACCAAAAAAGAAGGAGAGGGGGGTATACATATAAACAAATTACACACTTATATACATTTATACAATTTCAAAACCGTGTAATCGTGTCCCAAGTAAATAGATTCTAACAAAAACCTAAACACATTACAGACATTTAAGACAAAAGTGACATAAAGTTCTTTGAGATAGATTCGTTTTTTAGTTTTTTGCAGAGGGAAAAGAAGCGACCCATGTGTTAATTTTCAGGTAAATACAAAAAAGTTGCCCAATTATGACAACTTATTTTCGAATGGTCTGCTTCTTCCAAAAGTTGTCGACGACGTTTCGACCTTATACGGATGGAAGGTCTCTTCAGGACTAAAAGGGTATGGGGCACCTGTTCGATTATAACTGCGGTATGTGCATGTTGCTAGTGACACCGTGAGGAAAGTGAATAAAATCAACTTACAGAGATCCCGGCGGGGACCCCTGTAATGACTAGATGTACCGTGAGTAGGGAGCGCAGTTTCGCGGTCTGTTCCGGTCTGCGACTTTAGTTAAGGGTTGCCTCCAAGCACTAATTAGTGCTAATGGTGGGGCGATTTCTTTAAAAACAATGTGGCCAACTAGTTTCTGCGATCAGATACTGTTGACTCTTAGAAAAGCCGTGTGGCTTCGGACAATCCCGAGGATGCAACCGGCGTCTGCACAGTGGCAGGAATGACCAAACGATTACGCGGAATGCGTTAGAGTGCCGGTATAGGCTGTCAAATATACCGGCACTCTAACGCATTCCGCGGGGCCGCAGATTCAGGAGTGCCTCTGAAGTGTTTAGCACTTATTTTGCCACTACTGGTATCTGGCAAGAACACACACAGATTAATGATAGAGTGGAGGGTCCTTGGAAAGGAGTCTTAGGGAATGCTGCTTCCAAGAGCACAAGGCCAAGTCCTGCTGTAAAAACTGCAAATCAGAACCCCGCGAGCTAGGCCCAATCACGTCCCTTGAGCTGTAATGCTGGGAGGCCTCCGTTTATGAGTCTCTGAAGGAATCCATCCCATGTAGCTCAACTGGAGCCGCAGCTTAGCAGTAAACAGTCGATCAATGCCACTCGAAAGTAACTCCATTAATAGGTCATTCCAAACCATGAGGCCAAAAAGACTAACAATTGTAGCCTGTGGCAAGCACAAAGCATTTCAGGAAAAATAAATAAACTAGCAGAGAGCACTGGATCCAGCCATGGCTAATGGGGTTCTACTTGGAGACTTACATATGACTGGAGGTATTAGGGTACGGTGGCCTTATATGGATTCTCGCTACAGTTGGTGTAAAGGTTTGTTTACATGACATTACACATTATATGTGGCATGGCAACTCAAGATGAGTACTTCATTAGGGTATAATTTAGTAGCAGCCCTTTTGTTTCCTTCGGGGATTTGCCCATACAATTTTCACAGACAACTGAAACATTTTTCTTGATTCTAGAAAGCACAACAACGAATACTTGTTTACAGTACCTGCCCTGGTCCACCCAGTCCCCATTTTATTTTTCTCTCCTTTACCTTGGAATTTTAGAAGGTAAATTGTACTGTTGATTTTTTTTTATTATTGCAACCTAAATAGTTTCCCGTACAAAACATGGTTCAGGAGCAGCCCCACTGCTCAGTTTGTCGTGTTATGTAGGGATTATTATAATTCGGTAGCATAGGTTTTGGCTTTAATGAAACCAAGTGCAGTTTTTTATGCAGTGATGTGATTGAGCATTGATCTGCTTGTCTAACTAAAAAAGCAAAGAGGAACGGATTAACAACTGAATGAACTGCTCTTTTTAAAGCGCAACAGCTATCAGCACATTGGTTCTTGAAGAGAACACAGAAATGGAACAAGGAAAACTAACAGGCCATATAAGAACCGGGGACTCAACAGAGTTTGTATAAAATCAAGTTTTACATTTGATCATGAAGACTGAGTAGCTAGTCAGAAGCGGAAGTTCCCAAGGACGATTGGTCCGGATTGGGAGCTCCCAAGAAAAACAAGCATTGGCAAAGTCAATAGGTCCTGCATATGTAAGAGATATTGGCTTTGCCAATGTGTTTTAGCCATGTTGCGCACCAGCATGGCTGCTTTTCAGTATGGCAAAAAGTTAGTGGCACAGAGGAGAGTGGTGTGAAGTGTTGTAGAGTGGAATGGGGAAGAGTGGAATAGAGCGTTGTAGAGTGGACTTGCAGAGAGTGACGTGTATTGGAGTGGCATAGTTTGGAGTCGTGTAGAGTGACATAGAGTAGAGTAGATTCGTGTAGAGTGCATTGGCATAGAGTGTTGCAGAGGATAGAGGCGTAGAGTACAGTGACATTGAGTGCAATGGCATTGAATTCAGCAGTGTACAATGCAGCATTGTGGAATGCAGTGGCATAGATCAGAGTGGCGCACAGTAGAGTGCGGTGGCGCAGATTGGAGTGGCATAGAGAGGAGTGGTGCAGAGTAGAGTGGCGCAGAGTGGTGCAGAGTGGGGCAGCATAGAGTTGAGTGATGCAGAGGACAGTGGTACAGAATGGAGTTGAGTGGCATAGAGTACAATGGTGTAGAGTGCAAAGTAGAGTCGAGTGGCATAGAGTGCAGAGGTGTAGAGTTGGGTAGAGTACAGTAGCTTAGAGTGGTGCAGAGTAGAACACAGTGGGATAGAGTGCAGTGGTGTAGAGTGGAGTAAGTTGTGCAGAGTAGCGGGCACAGAGTTCTGTGGCAGAAAGTGCAGTGTTGCATAGTAGAATGTCATAGTGTAGTAGTGTAGAATTGAGTAGAGTGGCAAAGAGAGCAGTGGCATAGAGTACAGTAATGCATAGTGGATTGGTGCCGTGGCATAGGGAAGAGTGGTGCAGAGTGGAGTACAGTGGCGAAGAGTGCAGTGGAGTAGAGTAGATTGTTTCAGTGTAGCGTGAAGTGGCATAGAGTGGAGTGGTGCATGGTAGAGTGCAGTTGCGTAGAGTGGCATACAATGTAATGCCATAGAGTAAAGAGGTGTAGAGTGCAGGGGTGAAGAGTAGATTAGAGTGGCATAGAGTGAATTGGCATAGAGTGCAGGGGCATAGAGTTGAATGTTAGAGTAAAGTCCATTGGTGTAGAGTGCATTGGCGTAGAGTACAGTGGCCTAGAGTGCAGTATTGCAGAGTGGCATAGAGTACAGTGACGTACAGTGGAGTTGAGTAAAGTGGATTGATGTAGCCTGGACCGGAGTGGTGTTCAGTGCAGTGGTGTAGAGAAGAGTGGCAAATAGTGCATTGAAATAGAGTGGAGTGGTACAGAGTAGAGTGGAGTGAAGCAGATTGCAGTGGCATGGAGTGGAAAGTGGAGTGGTGTAAAGTAGAGTGCTGTGGAGGAGGCAAGCTCTGTAGCACAGGTGCAGCAGGGGAGAAGCAGGTGACCATATGCTTTGGAGAGCAGCCGGACATTGGCAGAGGGGACCTGGGGCCCCTGCCTGCTGCTAAAGCCCCTGCTTCTCTTGACCAATGCAACCTCTCAAGAAAGAGTGACAAAATAAGCAAGGTATAGACTCAGCCACCACGATTTATGTGTCAACGTATGACGTCACTCTGAGTGCAGATGATCTGTAGCTTCTGAGCCACATTAACCCATACAGACACACAAGTCAAGTCAAGTCAAGTTAAGTCAAAGAATTTATATAGCGCACTACATACCCAGAGGGTCTCAAGGCGCTTAGGGAGGGGAGGAGGATTACTTGTCAAATATCCACGTTTTAAGTTGCTTTCTGAATGCTAGGTGGTTCTGGGTAAGGCGAAGGTAAGTGGGGAGTGAGTTCCATGTTTTAGCTGCCAGGTATGAGAAGGATCTTCCTCCCATGGTGGTCTTGTTGATGCGGGGTACAGTGGCGAGGGCTTGGCTGGAAGAACGTAGTTGGCGGGAGGGGGTGTAGAAGGACAGTCGTGAGTTGAGGCATTCTGGTCCGATGTCGTAGAGTGATTTGTGTGCGTGGGTTAGCAGTCGGAAAGTGATCCTCTTATTGACGGGTAGCCAGTGGAGGTCTTTCAGGTGGCCAGAGATGTGTTCGTTACGCAGGATGTCTAATATGATCCTGGCTGAGGCGTTTTGGATTCGTTGGAGTTTCTTCTGGATTTTAGCGGTAGTACCTGCGTAGAGGGTGTTTCCGTAGTCCAGTCGGCTCGTGACCAGAGCATGGGTGACTGTTTTTCTGGTTTCGGTGGGGATCCAGCGAAATGTTTTTTTGAGCATGCGAAGAATGTTGAAGCAGGATGAGGATACGGCGCTGACTTGTCTGTTCATTGAAAGTGAAGAATCCAGGATAACGCCTAGGTTCCGTGCGTGGTCTGTCGGGATGGGTGCTTTTCCAAGGGCTTCCGGCCACCAAGAGTCGTCCCAAGCAGAGGGGGATGTACCTAAGATGAGGACTTCTGTTTTATCTGAGTTCAGTTTCAGACGGCTGTGTTTCATCCATTCGGCAACTTCTTTCATTCCTTTGTGTAGGTTGGTTTTGGCGGTGCTGGGGTCATTGGTGAGAGAAAGGATCAGTTGAGTGTCATCCGCGTAGGAGATGATGTTGAGATTGTGTTGGCGAGCGATACAGTAGTGTACACAAACACACAAAACATGCACATATGCAGAAACAAACACACACACACACCAGAATCACAAATATATACAGACAAACACACACACAAACATATACACAGACCCTTGCACACGCATACATGCAGGCGGGTCCATAAACACCCACAAACACGCATAAACCATACACACACACAAACACACACCAGAAGCTCAAAAATATAGACAAACATGCACACACACAAACATATACAGAGACATATGCACACACACATGCACACAGGCGGGTGTGCAAACACACACAAATGTCACAGAAGCAAGCATACACCAGAAGCTCAAACATATACAGACAAATATGCACACATATACAGACAGGTACAGACATTTGCGCAACAAATAGGTACACACAGAAACATGCGCACACAAACATATACACAGATGTACCAACACACAAACATACAGGCGTAGGGTTAAACCGCCTCCATGGTGAAACTATTGCAATGTCTGTAACACATTCTGCAAAGGGCATGTTCACAATCTCTGCAAGTCTACCCCCGGGGTACATGTGTGGTTTCTGGTACTGGCCTGTTGTAGGAAGGTGCATTACATTAGAAATCACCATAGGAATGCCCCATTCACTGGTCAGTGCCAGCCCCTGGGCAGGGCATGTGCAGCATGTCGAGGTGGGCAGGGATGGGACAGCAACAGTGGACATGCAGTTACTCTCATACAGTGTGCACCAGACAACCCAGACCCCAGAGGCTACACCTCCTACACGTTTATGGGGGTGTTCACCCCTGATTCCATCCAGTAGCACTAGGAGTCAGTTACCTTCACTGGGCAAAGGTCACATCCCCAGCTTTACAACTGGTTCTCCTAAGGGGAGGTGTTATGAGGCTAAACTGGTGAGAATGATAACAGCCAAATGGGAGAGAATGAAGAAAGGCTTCTCACTGCCCCTTCCGAAGAAAGACTCGCTAATTAAAGGTCACTGCTGATATGTTTTGGTCCTTTGTCACAAAGTGCATGGCCCCAAATCATTTCAATGCAGAACAGTAATTGACCCAGTTCCTGGGGAAGGGGGACACAATCTTTAATGGAACTCCACACCCCCTAACGTCAGCACATTTGTAATCTCTTCATTTTTTCTCTTGTGCCACAGACCCAGGTTGCCAGTTGATTGCATGGTCTGAGCACAGAGGCCATAAAAGAGTGTGTTTGAGACTTTTAGCAAGAACCATCAAGGACAGGGAAGGGGCGGTTTTGGCAAGCAAGGACGGAGTAGGGTGTTCGGCGAAGGCGACAGCACATGGAGAAATAGTGGGTGGGAGGGGAAAGCAGTAACACAGGAAAAACAAAACAATCAAAGTAATGTGCTGGTCATACAAAAGCCGCATATGCTGTTCGAACAAAACCCGCAAGAGCACCGAAAGCATGTTATTAAGAAAAGTTTGTTTACACACGCTACCTTCTTGTTGGAAAATGCAAATGCCACCACCTGGGTGCATTTCACTTTAAAAGCACAGAAACACCACATTCCGAAAATGAGCTGAGAAGAAAAAAAAAATAGTGCACCAAAACTATCATGAATAGACAGGAGGGAATAAGTACATGTAATAGGGCCAGTCGCCATGGGATGAAACCAAGCAACAAAAGCAGGGACAAATACAAACAATGCACCACTGAAAAGCCAGCATTTAAAAATGGCCCACAAAAGGACAAATGAAAATTGTTGGGCACGCTCGAAGCCCTCAGAGTACATACAGCATGTCTCAAAGAGAGAGCATGCGTGCTGCCAATGCTAGGCCTAAAAAGGATTACAACACTGGAGAGCCGAATCCTAGGCATTCTCAGAAGATAGGATAAAGTCATCCTTAATACATGAGCAGGCATACCAGGCTGAAAATGATCTCATATATTGCAGACTGGCACCCATGAATGTTTAGTGTAGCGTACACATGGATTTAAAAGCAAAGTGCTTCTCAACCGGCTGCCAGAGAAGTTTGTGCAAGTACGGTATGGCTAAGGTACAACTTAGCTGTGACAGAAAGTTGTGCCGCTTCCTTCTTAATGACTCGCGAGTGGTTTGGAGAGATAGTTAGGAAAGCCCTATAGGGTAGGATTGCCACAGTCTTGGTGTGATGATATAGATGCGTGAACCATGAGATGTCTACCTTTGTTACTTTGAAATCAGAAGATTTTCCTAAGACTCTGAAAAAGGGTAAAACATGTGAGCACATTTTTTAACGTAACGTATAAGTGATAATGCAAGGCCAATACTAATACCACAATTCTTATGCTACATAGGAGTAGGAACAGTGTCAAGAGCAGAGAGGCACCAGGTCAATTTCAAAACAAAGAACTATTTGACCATGATGAAAACCTCTGTTTTTTAAAGTTCAACTTTTAGATATTTAGTGCTATCCAGTTGGAAGCAGCTGTGAGTTAGGTCTGCAGATGTTCATTGGAGGCTCAGCAGTTCCCAGCAGGCTGGGCAGGCATGTTGGTAAAGAAACAAAAGAGATTTAAAAGAACAAATTAATATAGCAAGATAAATGGTGTAAAGATTAAGAAAGGTAGGCTTCAGGGAAAGATCCTGATGAATTTTGAAGGTCATTGGAGTAGCAAGGAATTGAAAAGATGCAAGGGCATGCTTGCTAATGATCCTGAAGAAAGAGCCAATTCAAACTTTTATTGTGGACTCCTACTGTATAGTTTATCAAAATACCATAATCTACTGTATCACAAACTGTTGACAAGTCTAAAAGGATAATGGTGGCAGTACAGCATTGATGACAGAAGAGAATAGCCAGGTGACTGAACCGGCAGAAGAATGAGTGGAGAATCTTATCCTTTGCTAGATGGGTCAGGTGGAGTTGCTGGCATGTAACACGTTATCTTATTGTCAATGGTTAGACAATTCTAGACAAAACAATTTAAAGTTACTGTAACTTCTTGTTTCTTTGGTGTATGAGTTGTATAATCTACATTTGATCTGGAGTGTCTGGCCTCATAACATAAAGAAATATTATGCCCATTTTCTGTGAGCTGATCAATTCTATTTGTTACTTTGATACTCAGTTAAAACTTTTTCAAGCAATGTCAAATATGTGGCATGGGTCAGTTTTACACTGCTTCAAGTTTGAAACCACGAAACAGTCACCAGGAGTGACTTAGTCCAGAATGAGATGTCCACAAGTCGCAACATGAACAGCATTGTTTTTGTGGTTTTCCTGTGCCTATGACTCAAAATATTCTGCAGCTATGTTTTGTTTCTGGAAGCCTTGTACCTCAGTCCTAGTCTTTGAATAACCCTTTACCATTGATGAATACATTGACATTTCCAATCAACCGTCTCTTTTCGATTGTAAGATTGTCGTAGGAGTATTCAAATGATATTAATATAACATTTCATTCGTTGTTAACTATTAAAAAAAAGTTTACATTCCAGAATGTTTCTTTTTTTGAATTAAAATGCATAAACTACTTGGTCTGTAATTTAGAAAGTGCAGTAGATTGTGAAAAAAATCTTTACTGTGTGTATTTCTAGATTATGCACTCTAATGTCATGATTCAACTTAGATTTCTGCAAAGTGGTTCCCATGCAGGAAGGTGGCAGGCCCTAAATTGTTGAGTCCAGCTTTAAGCAAGAGGCAGTCATTTGTGTGCTTTGCCCTTCCTTATGAGATACAAACATTATTCTTTCGGGAAGGTAGTGTACCTATCAAAAGGTCACAATAAAATACTACCAATTACTTTTCTTAATCATAACATCAAAATAATTACCTTACCAGAGCAGCATCCTGTCTTCCTACTCAAATGGCAATAACAAGGATGAATGGAGGCAAACAACAATAGTGTTGTTGTTGCAGCAGAACAACCTTTCACTAATTTTATTTGCAGAAAGCACTGTGCCGTTATTGTTCGGTTTCTGGATTACTTAGTGGTTGTCTTCATTACACTAAGTCCTGCTTTTCCCAGTCTCAGCCCTTAAATAATAAGCTGATGCTGCAATCAGGCCCTCATGTAAAAGCTACAGTGAAGACTTAACAGACAATTAATTAACAGAAAATACTATTTATAATAGTCTTGTGGGTGTGGAAGCAGGATCCAGTGTAATGAATGTTATTAATAAATGATCAGGATATTACAGCTTCATACCTCAACCATGTACCACTCCTTAAGTCATTTGGATCTCATCTTATTGATTATGGAATATAAAAGGTAAGTGAAGTTTGACTTATGATTGCCTATGTACATTTTAATGATACATACAAAAACAAATTGCTCAATCTTCCCCTACTTTAAGAGCTGTTCTTACAAACTCAGCCTCATTGGAACTCATATCCAGTCTATAATGTTTCATAAAGGTACTGAGGAGGCCCATATAGCTGTCTGGTAAATGGCAGTCATTGAAACAGCCCTATTTCTGACCCAGAAAGCTGCCAGTCGACCATCCTAGATTAAGAGAAGAGGCATTGCCACATAACTTCACCTGATCTTCCTTGTCAAGGAAAACCATGGTGACATACAGAGAAAAGGGCCCTTTAAAGAACCTTGTGTAATCCAGTTATATATCCTTGGCAAAGAAACTGCAACATAGGAAGAGGGATCTTGTGCAATGCACACAAATGCACATTCATGGTGAAAGTATACATGACCTTAGGGCAAAAGGAAGATGAAGCACATAAAACCAAATTCACTAAGAGGAGCCTCATAAAGGCGGCCTATAATGGAAACCATATTTGTGCTCTATTCCCCACATTCCTTTGCTACGAGCAACTAGATCTTTGACCTCTGTAGTATCTTCAGTCTCTTAAAAGGCCCATGGTTTCTGTTTATTTTGTTGGCATTTGTCTTTACAATATGCTAAAACCATCAATTGGGTCCCTGTGCAGATACTCTCAACAGTTGCATGGTGAACAGATATGGAAAGCAAGAGTGAAGGATTCATTTGTACCCTCTGCATTAAAACCTTACCATGTGATTTTTAGATTGCATAATTTCCAAGCAATCATTGCTGCAATATATAGTTCATGCCTATAAAAATGTAATGTTTGATTGGAACATTTTATCAAAATCACATTTGCATCATATTGGAACCTGAGCTACAAACGGCAGCAAAGTAAAATTGTTAGTAAATACACTTACAGTGGTTTTGAAATATGAAATATATTCTTCCTGATCTAAACTAAAGTGCATTCCAATGATGTACGCTTTTCTGTCTAGAACTGCACTCACATCACACATTATGCTGACTTTGTATTCAAACTCAAAGAACCGCTCACCCTCTGACCAGGATGTCTGGTGTCTGATGTCCTGCTAGTGTGACATCAGAGACTGAGTGGAATCTCTACCACCCTTTCCATTCAGAAGTTAGGCCAAGGAGACTAAGTATAACCATGCTCTGTAGGCCAAGCTCTAGTTTAGGTAACCGCTCTCCTTTATGCAACTTGAATGGGAGGCCCAGAGGTGAAGTATGGAGGGAAGAGAGAATTCTGCAAAGCTAAGTTATAGATTACATGTATAGAACTTTGCTGCAAATAATGTTTTCAGCAGAGGAAACACACAGTTTTGGAACAAAACAGAAAGTGGGAAGCTAGAATATTATTAGGATTGGCTAGATCCCCGCAACGATGAAAGACTGCAAAACACCATTCTTGGCCTACTCCATGAGGAAATCTGCCTGGATCTTAAAAATAGACATTTCTGTTGTACCTCTAAAAGTTCCTCCATATCTTCCAGAGCTTTTTACATAGGGGTGTCTGGTGTCTCTTGCTGTACCTGGTCTTGTGTCTCCAGAATTTTGCTCAGTCTCTTACTGAAGGAGCCATGGTCCTGCCTTTGAGGCCTGGTTGCTCTTGTGGAGCCCCCTAAGGATTTGCCACTTTTTTTTCAATGGTAGCAAAACTGCCAGAATGTGTGCACAATGTTGTACATTCTTAAAAATATGCCCTTGAGGATGGATTGTAACCTGTAAGTTTTCCCTGAAAAAGGGGCTACAATGGCGTGCTCAACTTCGTGATTCTTCCAGATGGAGTTTTTGTTGAAAGATTTGAGGTTGTTGAAGGATTGCTGTATTATTGTATCCAATCTTCTGATGCCTATGCAAAGTACATCCTACACGTTTGCACGCTGATGCTATTTTTCATCCAGAAACATAAATAAGTTTGAAGGTAAAAATTCTCAGTGGTATCAGTCACCAATGTGTTTTTTTAACCTTGTTCATTCGTCGTCAGAAAATTATTGTGGACAAAGGTATGGACTAGATTGTTACATTAAGGTCAAATTTGTTTGGATGCTGAAATGGTGCTGGAGGACCTGTAAAATTATTGAGAAATTATAAGCAGGAATGAAGGACCTAACCCTCAAGGAGATCATGTGAAAACCATTAAGGTGAGAAAGATCATGGGGTTCAGTGCTCCTTAAACACCCTAATGGTTCAAAACTGCTCCATTGGGAGTGGGGATATTTTACGTCCAAAAGCAAACCAACCCTCTAGGAAATTAAGACTTTAAGGGATTTTATAAGAAGGGTAAAATTCATTACTAGCACACCAACCATAATGGGCTTTCTAGTGTGTTTAGCATTTGTGGATGAAGGATTACAAATTCTGTTGTACTGATTTGAGTATCTCTACTCAGAGGCTATTTTTCTGAAACTCATACTTCTGAGTGTTCAAAGCATCAGGGGAATACATAGGTGCATCTTTGGGAGCAGATATGGCAGGCCTTCCAGAAATACAAAGAGTGTCTATGCGGGGCCAAAAGCTACAGGAAGATCTAGACCTTTGGAAAATGCTAGCATGTAATTTGATGCATCCTCCGGAGACAGAACCCATTGAATCACTTGTGATCTTGTGTCAAAATGCTGCAGTGAATATGTATTGTACTATTACTACTTAACAACATGAACTACATGTCAGCATCTAAGTGAAAAGTCTTTTTTAATTCATTTGTGCCCTTTGTATTTGTGCCATTGCTTTGAAGTTCTGCGTGCTTAATGATTATATATGTTATAACAAAAAAACAAAATTACCTACTGGCAGTTGCCAGTAGGTGGTTATGGTTCTCTTCCAGGGGATCCTCATCAATAGTTATAAGCATTAGAATATTCCCGCCCATGCGCGGGACCCCGGAAACACTATATTATATGTGCCCCACATATATATACTCATATATATATATATTCACTGAAAAAACCATAGGTTTTAGCCCATATATAGTTGGGGATTAGCATTTACAAAACCTTAATTTACTCGCACAAAACCATAGAAATTCGCATATATAGTTAGATGCAATAACTATATATCGCGCAACCGCAACCCACTGCTGATGATGTCACATATTACATCATTCATGACATGGTCAGTGACATCATTGATGACATCACTGATGACATCTCAAATGACATCACTGATGACATCACTGATGACAACATCCAGTGACTGTATGTTTCTGTAAAGTTAAAATATGTCTTACATATTAAAGAATGAGTGGATGTATAAGTGTCTGGATGAAGCATTTAGTAGGTGCATGACTGACTGTATGAGAGAGTGATTAAATGAGTCTCACTGAGTGCATGGGTTAGTGACTAAACTGTCTTAATTTGTGCATCATTATATCTGTTGTTCTGTAAACTGCTGCATGTGTTGATCAGTAGCTATATGAGCAACTATATGGGTTATTGATTGGTTGCCCAAGTATTTGTATGGGAGAGTGTGTGTGTGTGTGGGTGGCTGGGAGGTGTGTGACTCTGTGCATAGATGTGTCAACAGTTGATTCACTAGATGTATGGATTCAAAACTGCATGTGGAAACAACTGTATGGGTTGTTGACTGTGTGCATGAGTGTATTGGTGAGTGAATGTATATCTCAGTGCTACATGTCGAAGTAAGTACATATGTAAAACACAGTACATGTGAGAGTTGTCATATATAAATTACTGTGCATATGTGCCAGTGAATGTGTGAGTGGCTGTATGGATCATTGTAAACTTGTATCAGGGATTGTATAAGAGAGTAAATATATGTTAGTATATGTTTGAATAAGTAAGGTGTGTATAACTGTATAGTTGAGGAAATGGAGGTGTGATTGATTTTCTGCATGAGTGACTAGGTGTGTGAGTAACTCCATGGATGAGTGACAGTCTGTGAGTGTCCGTTTACACTGATTGTATCTAAGTTTATATTAGAATCTGAAGAGGTTCATCGTATTATCACATGAATGATATCATCACTGATGTCATGAGTGATGTCATTTGAGGTGTCATCAGTGATGTCATTTGAGATGTCATCAGTGATGTCATCAGTGATGTCATTTGAGATGTCATCAGTGATGTCATTTGAGATGTCATCAGTGATGTCATCAGTGATGTCACTGACCATGTCATGAATGATGTAATATGTGACATCATCAGCAGTGGGTTGCGGTTGCGCGATATATAGTTATTGCATCTAACTATATATGCGAATTTCTATGGTTTTGTGCGAGTAAATTAAGGTTTTGTAAATGCTAATCCCTAACTATATATGGGCTAAAACCTATGGTTTTTTCAGTGAATTTCAATGGTTTTTTAATAGCAAATATCAAAAGCTGTCAAATGTCAAGTACGTGATAGGTAAAAACGTTTTCGTGTTTATGCACGCTGATGTGCTTTGAACGCTGCCCCCCCCCCTCTTTTCTCTTAGTAGTACTCTCTCTTTGCAGATAGTGAAGGGTAGTTAACGCAGGCCTTTGCCCCCGTTGTAATCCGTCGTGCCTGCTTGTCTCTCCATTTGATTGATTGTTATCCAAGCATTTACTGTTTTAGAATTGATTCTCTTTGGTTCATTCTCTATTTACAAACAAGCACAAAGTCGCAATACTCTGTTTAGTCTTTGCAGATAGTGAAAAATCGTGTAAAAAAACAAAAGTAATCGAGCAAAATCAGTAGGCCACTAATGGGATCTCTTTTTGACCTCGCTAAAATAGAAACATTAGGAACAACCCTTCATGAGAAATACGAAAATAGTGAGATGAACTGAGCTCCACACCATGATGGCTGCAAGACAGCTCGGCTCCGCCACCCACCCCGCCCAAAATAACGATAAACTCTATGCAAATATTATAAATATATACAACACACCAGCAAAGTAACAGGGTAAAACATTTTATTAAATAACTATTTACATAACTATTTTATACTTTATATTGCCTGATCCTGCTAGCTCAATCGATCGAGCATGAAACTCATGCACTCTGATAGCAAGCGTTGCTGCTGATGCTATGCAGACAAAAACTGGTTTTCAGTTTGTACATTCTTCAAGATTTTTCCATCATAGGCTGGTTGAGAGTTTGTAGAACGATGGCTTCAGATTTTCAACATACGGTGTGGTGGCGCAGACTGGGAGGGGGCGCTTGGCTCCTGCCCCCTCCCCAAGTCGTGTTGCCCTGGTGTGGCCTAAGATCGCCCCCGACATAGGCGGCCGGCTCCCGGGGTCCGGCGGAACTTTTTGCCTTTTGATGACTCTTCCATTCTGGACCTTGTCCCACAATCCGTTTGACCTATAGACACGCTGTAGTGGGGCGCCCCTTTACCGTTTCAGTTGCCATTCCGCCCGCTTTTGCTACACTGTGCCTCTTCCGCCATTCAGCTGTTTAACGCCCGCTCTTGCGACTACAGCGTCTCGCTCACCATGTAGTTGAGTTGCTCCCGCTCTTGCGATGCAGCGATAGGCGGCTGCCACAGGACTCTCAAAATGGCGGCCGGCTCTTCAGATTTGGGCGTGATCCACTAAAATGGCCCTGGGACACCTTGGAAATCGGACGCTTGTCTGCTAGGGCTTGGGCCCCATTCTCGAAAGCGCCTTGAAGATTCTACAAAAGTCTTGGGGGCCCCCGACTCCCGCAGGCTTCTGGTGGAGAGCGGCTGCCATGATTGCTCGTGGAATGGCCACGACTGAGCTACGAGATGGTGGTGCTCACATGCTGACGCCAGCTTCAGTCTGAAACATCCAGAAACACTGTAGACTACCAATTCGATCAGTTCCAGTAGCGCCCCAACGTGACCCGGTAGGGAAGAACTTGCCCTCCCCTCTTTGACTGATGGTTCTTGTTGCCTGTCCCTTTTGTTGTCATTTAACAGAACTTTTTAGACTGCTGAAAGGGGTTGTGTTCCGACCGCTGGTTGGTGGAGACATTTTGACTATATTCTGGACCTACGTTGTCGCGTAATGCGTTATATGACACGCCGTGTTAGCGCACCCGGAAGTGCTCCGGTGCGCGAAGCGCAGCTTCCCGGAAGCGATCCGGGGCGCGGCGCGTAACGTAAGCATAACAGGTCATGTGACTTGTTTATAAAACTTTTCATTGGTTCATTTTACTTTTGTTATTCTAATGATGAAAGGCTTGGTCATCATATGACCTAAAAATTACGCTTTTTATTGCTTTCGAACATTATTTTTTCTTAAACATATATGTTATAATGTTCCAGGCTAATGTACTTTCCCGGAAAATTTACAACTGTCCTGCAAGTAAAATATATTCCTTTTTCTAGCAAAAGGGCGTTTCTTCGTCCCATGACGGAGCCGTTGAGCAAAAATGCTCGGCCTGCTGTCTTAGTCGCCGATACGCCTGAATATCAGATTCTTATCGATCACTTTATGTTGCAGGAGTAAAAAACACAACAGCCCTTGATCATTTATCTTTACTGCGTTCCTGCGTATTATACCTTTTATCCGTCCTGTAATTGGACTGCTTTATTTCACTTGCCTTTTACTGATTCGAAAACAGTGACTAAAATTAAAAACTTTACCAATGTAAATACTACTACCATGTTTTGTTTTAAAAACCTTTATTGTGAAAATGTCAGTATACAAATACGGGCCTATAACCACGTGGGCCGGCCACGGAGCAAACTGGAATCGTATATGATGAGGAGACATTTACACTGTAAAGGAACGTAACGAGCGGGCCATTAGGTTGCAAGAACTAAGGTGTCTAACAGTTGCGGAATCGGTGGACGTACATTTTGTAATTAAAATACGACAGGGCCACTTACAATAAAATTTTCTAGATATACATTTGCGGGCAAGTACCATGGGTGACGTTAATTCGAACTTTCAATAGTACAGTAATCAATAACACATCAGAACTTAATATCAATAAGGATGTCGAAATATTCAATCAATTCTCGTCCCCGCCCGCCATGTGCTTCAAAACTGCATACGTATCTCGTGATATCAAGGTTGTGCAACCAGTACACAACAAGGAGTTACGAGTCCCATTTATACCGGCGCCATTTTGGGCGAGGCCGGGCAGGTCCAGGATATAGTCAAAATGTCTCCACCAACCAGCGGTCGGACCAGAACCCCTTTCGGCAGTCAAAAAAGGTTCAGTTAAATGACAACAAAAGAGATAGGCAACAAGAAACAACAGTCAAAAGAGGGGAGGGCAAGATCTAAAGCCATTGTTCTACAAACTCTCAACCAGCCTTGGATGGAAAAATCCTGAAGAATGTACAAACTGAAAACCAGTTTTTGTCTGTATAGTATCACCAGCAACGCTTGAGTCAGCTTTGTGTGAAGCCGCCATTTTGATTCAATCAATAGCGTCCCCCTGCACACATTCAGGGACCTGGTCGTGTCTTCAGGTCAAACGGATTGTGGGACAAGATGCAGAAAGGAAAAGGAAAAAAGTTCCGCCGGACCTCGGGAGCCGGCCGCCTATGTCATGGGCGATCTTTGGCCACACCAGGGCAATAGTGAAGCTGCAGCAGGTGCAAATAAGCTTCAGACAGTGTTACAAGCACTGCTCAGAACTCTCAACTATGGCACCCAACATCCAGGACTTGCCATCCGGATCTTGGCGCCTTGTGCTGGTTCCGACCTATTCACACATCGGTCCGCTACTGACACCACCTCATAAGCCAACGGGGCACCCCACGCCGACTTTCGGCGCAGCTTTGTAGGATGGCCACACCAGTGCGGCAACTTGCTAGACACCACCTCGGTGCCATCCCGATCTCGGCGCGTTGTGCTGCCTTCGGCCTACTGTAGCCGCAAGTGCGGACGCAACTCAGCTGGATAGCGAGTGAAACACCAAGGGGCGCCCCACTGCAGCCGAGGAGCCTCCATCTTGGGGGCGACGCACAGCATCACATTGCTTTCCAATTCAGTCAGATCCTCAAACAGCCCCCACTGACTGACGCGACCTCACAGGCCAACGGGGCGCCCCACGCCGACTTTCGGCGCAGCATTTTAGGATGGCCACACCAGTGCGGCAACTTGCTGAACACCACCTCGGTGCCATCCGGATCTTGGCGCGTTGTGCTGCCTTCGCACATCGCACATCGGTCCGCTACTGACGCCGCCTCACGTGCCAACGGATTTTCTACGCTTTTTATAGCAGCGCTTAACGTAAGCATAACAGGTCATGTGACTTGTTTATAAAACTTTTCATTGGTACTTTTGGTTTCCTAATGATAGAAGGCTTGATCATATGACCTAAAAATAACACTTTTCATTGGATTAAAACATTTTTTTTTCCCAAACGATGAAAGCCCCACCTTGTTTCTGGATGTTTCAGACTGAAGCTGGCGTCAGCATGAGAGCACCACCATCTCGTGGCTCCCTCGTGGTCATTCCGCGAGCAATCATGGCAGCCGCTCCCCACCGGAAGCCTGCAGGAGTTGGGGGCCCCCCAAGACTTTTGTAAAATCTTCAAGGCTCAGGGGACATCCGAGTTCCAAGGTGTCCCAGGGCCATTTTAGTGGACCAGGCCCAAATCCGAAGAGCCGTCCGCCATTTTAAGAGTCCTGTGGCAGCCGCCTATCGCTGCACCGCAAGAGTGGGCGCAACTCAACTACATGGTGAGCGAGACGCTGTAGCCGCAAGAGCGGGCGATAAACAGCTGAATGGAGGATGAGGCACAGTGTAGCAAAAGCGGGCGGAATGGCAACTGAAACGGTAAAGGGGCGCCCCAGTACAGCAGACGAGCCTCCACCTGGGGAGGCCCGTTCACGCCGCCTCCCCCCCACTCCCCCCCCGGGGCGCCCCACGCCGTTTTTCGGAGCAGCATTGTAGGATGCCAAAACCAGTGCGTCAACTTACTGGACATCACCTGGTTGCCATCCACATCTCAGAGCGTTCTGCTGCCTTGGGACTATTCGCACAACAGACCGCTACTGACGATGCCTCCCCCCGCACCACCCAGGACGCCCCACGCCGTTTTTCGGAGCTGCATTGTAGGATACCAAAAACCAGTGCGGCACCCAGGTAACATCACCTGGGTGCCGTCCAGAACTCAGCACGTTGTGCTGCCTTGGGACTATTCGCACAAAACACAGCTACTGACCATTGTTGCTTCTTTTTTTAAAAAATGTTTAAATGTATTTACTGTTTTTGTTGCGTTGTATATATTTATAAGTTATTAAAATGTTATAATCCTACTACTTTGTTGGAGTGCTATATATTTTTAATGTGACACATAATTGTAAAAACTTTGATGTACAAAGAGGCATCCCTAGAATCTTCCGCTTCAGGCTCAGACCCACACACCCTCACAGTGAGAATCCCCTCCCCAAGCACAATACAGGATGGTTATCAGATAGTAGGAACGCGTGTGGTGTGACGGATCTCATCGGGTGGGGGCCTTGATCTACTGTAACTCCTTTGAAGAGGGGTGATTCTCTACAGCTGGGGCCATAAACTACACCTGCAGGGCTAGGTGATAGCCTGGGACCGGCCTGGACAATCGGACACAGAGGAAGAGGAGTGCCAGAGGGTGCGGTAGTGAATAGGGTGAAAGGGAGGTGTCGGGCGGGCACAGGGCGTGATTCTCAGAGAAGAACAGCGCAGATGGGAGGAGGTTTCTGGCCCATGCATGAGAGAGAGAGTGGGGGTGACCAGTGCGTGAGGGAGATGCTCGCGAGGGTGGGGAGCCATGCTGAGGATCAGCGGTGTGCAGAGAGTGGGTCTGGTCAAGGCATATAAAATGGCTGCCGTGCTCAACAAAAGTGTGGCATTGCAAAAAAGGCAAGATGGCGCAGACAATGTTTATCAATAAGGATTAATTTATAACAATTATTTTTAACAAAATATTTAATCGCAGTGACAAAATGGCGGTCAACAGTTCCTGATTTCCATCGAATCGAACGTTAACAGACGTCACGCAGCAAAAAAAAAAACGCTCATGCACAGCCGATGGAAGACATGTATCAACATATATGAGCCTCCTCAGCCACCCTCAGAAAACATAAGGGGTCAGGATACGTCTCCCGTACCCCCTTATACCTAGTAATTTAATTAAATCGAAACACAAAATGGCGAATTCAAGTTTCGCTACCAGTTTGCGACCCGGTTAGCGAACCGAGAAGCGCTTCTACCGCGAAAAATCTAATTTTTATTATTTGCCCCACGGGACCCTTTAATAACCCCAACATCATTCATAGGGGGTCAAGAAGGATCTACCTTGCCCCCTTTCATTAAATTCCCCCTTCGTTTTTCTCCTCTTGTCTCTCGATCCTACCGAGAGACAAGATGGTGGCCGCACCGGACTGTTTAGAATGTTGACAGACACCGGAGAGCCAATCAGCTTCGCTACGCAAAGCTCCGTTACGCGAAAAGTACGCGATCTGGTGCGCTATCTGGGACGCTGTCACAGATATATCTGTTTTTTTAAACGTTAATTTCTCAAAATCCACTGGAGCACATATATTGAGACCCAGCAAAGGCACATCGGGCTAACAGTCCCTATAATTTTGCCAAGTTTCGTGTAAATCCATTCAGCCGTTCGAGCTAAAAGTGAGGCCAAAGGCCCTATGGAAAAATGAATGGGAAAAACGCGTTTTGGGACCCCCCTTTTTTCTCGGAACCCCCCCAAACTTTCAGGGGCTGCTCAGAAACAAAATGTGCCATTTTCCTGAACATTTCAGCCGATTCCGTCCACAAACGCCAAAGTTATTAGACATAGAATTTTCAAAAGTTCCATAGAGAAAAAATCCTAACTATATATACCTACTGGCGACCGCCAGTAGGTTATATATATATATATATATATATATATATATATATATATATAGATATATATATATATATATATATATATATATATATATATATATATCTAGATATATATATATATATATATAGACATATATATATATCAAAACATGCAATAGCAGCCAAATAACATCAGTGCTGAAATATGCTGTGAAGAATTTCCACCATACATGAATAATATGCATTAAAAACATGAGAAACAACACCAAAGATTGTTTAATTGTTTAGAAACTGTTTTAATGCTTAGAAATCAGCAGAAATTCTCATAACTCACTGGAAGCATAGACAGCTCCCAGGCTGCATTGCAAACACACAGTCTAAAAAGACTGAAAAGCTAACCTGTAGCTGCATAGCAATAAACTGACACCGTGCCTTTAAGGCACCCATGACCCCATCATGCCTCAGGGGTGACAGTTAGGTCAGTTTTCCTTTCCGGCTCATTCAGGAAGGATCCTGGTTACACAGCTCCACTAATTTCTGTTTTCTGACAGAAAATTACTTCACTTTTAACAAATTTTTAACTTACTTTGACATTTTACATCTAGTCAAGTAAGAAACTGTCTTTTTAAGTCAGTTTAGTGAGCATTTTCAACTGAGAATGCCTTCACTTTTTGACAAATGTCCTTCTTGTGGCAACAAGAAGGCAAAATCAGACAATCACGACGTTTGTATCCTGTGTCTGCCTGAAGAACATGATCCAGGCACCTGTCCTCACTGCGAGCACCTGTCAGGAAGAACTCTCAAAGACAGGGAGAGGATTCGCATTTATGGCCTGGCTCACAGGTCATCCAGAGGAAGGTCTCCGGTGAAGAAGGGCTCCAAGAAGGCTAGAAAATCTTCAAAAGAGAAGTCTTCACGTCCTTCAGCTTCAGCGTCGGGCTAGGCGCTGAGGAAAGAACCTCCGGTGGGTCATTTATCTTCGAATTTACCGTCGACGGTGGGCTTGCCGTCGAAAAGAAGACCAGGTACGTCGACGACGTCGAAGAATCCAGCTCCGTCGTCGTAATCCCCTCCGCCGTCGTCAATCCGGTGACGATCGGCGTCGAGGGAGGTCACTCCTCCGCCGTCGTCAATCGGGCGACGTCCGGCGCCGAGAAATGTGACTCCGCCGTCGTCAACCAGGCGACGGTCGGCGTCGAGATCCAAGGCCCCTCCGCCGTCGTCATCCCGGCGACGATCGGCGTCGAGGGAGGTCACTCCTCCGCCGTCGTCATCCAGGCGACGACCGGCGTCGAGAAGTGTGACCCCTCCGCCGTCGTCTGAGAAACGACGTTCGGCGTCGAGGACCAAGACCCCTCCGCCGTCGACAACAAGACATCGTTCTGCGTCGAGGAGGCAGTCTCCGTCGCCGTCTCGTCGGCGCTCGGAGTCGAGGGGGACCAATGCCCCTCCGCCGTCGTCGCACAGACATTCGTCATTGGGAGAGAGGGCTCCGTCGACGGCTGGTCATCGCCGTTCGGCGTCAAGAGAGGCTCCGCCGACGGCTGCTCATCGCCGTTCGGCGTCGAGAGATCGTAGATCCTCACATCGATCACTGTCGAAGCATTTGACGTCGAGATTGATGGCTCCGCCGACTCCCCAGAGGCATTCGACGTCGAGAGAAAGACATCAGACGCCAGAACGCTCGACGTCGAGGCATTCAGAAAGAGCTCGATTGTCGTCGAGGAACTCTGTAATCATGGTGACGGAGTCAGCTTCTCGCCATTCCTTGTCAGTCTTCTGGCTCTTCGACAACATCCTCAAGATCCAGAAGTCCTGTCCACAGATCACCTGTACGGCAGCCAGATCCTTCGGCTGCGGAGGTCAGACTGTCACCTAGATGGTACAAGTCTTTGGATCATTGGCGAGAGTCAGGGGCTGCCAGACGTATGCAGGAGTATGTCAGTCCTCAGCACAGATCTCCTCTCCAGAGGCTGGTGGAGGAAGTGGACTTGCACAGTCCCCCCAGGCGCCAAGCAAGCAAATCACCAGTGAGAAGGCCAACCAGATCCCGCTCTCCCAGAAGGGAAGATCCGGTTAGATCTCGTTCTCCCAAAAGAGAGGGTCTGGTCAGGTCGCGTTCATCCAGAAGGAGAGATCCGGTCAGATCTCGCTCTCCTAGAAGGGAGGAACACCCAAGAAGATCATGGAAAAGGAGGCACGGTGCGCAACATAGACGTCGAAGAACTCCGTCTACTTCATCTACCTCTTCTACCAGGTCTTCCAAGAGGGATTACTCTCCTTTTTTAACGGATAGTCCTGTTTCTAGATCCTCTCCAGTGGATGACATAGGCACTTACCTAGATGTCCTACAAAGAGGAGCTCAGAAACTGAACATTGAGATGTCTGTCCCCCAGGTGGCTACGACAGTAATTTTTGAAACTTTGCACAAAAAATCTGGCTCTTGCCCGCTGCTGCCTTTGGTCCCGGGGATTATGGATCCGGTCAAGGACGTTTTCCTTACTCCAGCAACCATCAGAGCGGTGCCGGCCCGCATACAGAAGAAGTACAAACCAGCTTCATCTGACCCGGTTTTTGTACAATCTGACCCTCCAGCGGACTCTGTGATAGTGGCAGGTGCAAGGAAGACACATGCAGTTTCTTCTTCCTCTTCAGCACCACCAGATAAGGACAGCAAATCACAGGACTCGTGGGGTCGCAAGGTGTGCAATTCAGCTGCCTCCACACTGAAGGTCTCGAGTGCGGCCGCACTGTTGGGTAGATACGATAGAGCCTTATGGGACTCAATGGAAAGATTTAAGTCAAAGCTTCCAAATGAAGACCAGAAGGACTTCAAAGAAACTATGACAGAAGGATGTCTGGTGGCGAACCAGTTGATAAGCACTGCAGCGGACGGTGCAGTTCTTGCGGCGCACTCCTACTCACATGGGGTTTGTGGCAGGAGGTCAGCTTGGTTGCGTCTCACAGGTTTGAAGCCGGATGCTCAACATCGCATCCTAAATCTGCCTTTTTCGGGGTCCTCTCTCTTCAGAGAACATGCTGACGAAGAGATGACTCGTATGAAGACAGAGTTGGATACAGTAAAAGCGGTGGGTTTGGAAAAGAAAAAAGAGTTCAAACGCTGTTTCAAGACCAGCAAGGGAAGAGGGGCTCAACAGAGGGTTCAAACCCCTCAGTGTTCCCAAAATAAGAACCAGGGGAAATCCCAGTTTCGAGGAAAATCCAACAGAGGTGGAGGAGGTCACCAGCAGTCCTCTACCACAACAAGTGGAGGAAAGGCCTGAGCAGTGGCTTCCTCTGGCGCCGTTGCCCACTCCAGTGGGAGAAAGTGCTTCACAACACCTGGCAGAGTGGGTCAGCATCACAAAAGATCGATGGGTGCTGAATATACTGCACAATGGATACATGCTACGTTTCCGTGCGTTTCCAAGGAGCATTCCTCCAAAGAGCTCTTGCCCTCACCAGCTAAGCTTGCTCAGGAGAGAGGTGAAAATCCTGCTACAAAAAAGTGCTATAGAGGAAGTTCACCCCTCTCAAAAGGGAAACCGAGTTTACTCCAGATCCTTTCTTGTCCCCAAAAGAGATCAAGAGGACAAGTTCAGGCCCATACTCGATCTTCGTCTCTTGAACAAAGTAATCGTCAAAGAAAAGTTCTGCATGTTAGCTCTTCATAAAATATGCCCACATCTTCAAACCGGAGATTGGATGTGTTCGGTGGATCTGCAAGATGCATACTTTTACATTCCGATTGCACTGCGGCATCGCAAGTACTTAAGGTTTGTCGTAGGAAACAAACACTACCAGTAAAAGGTGCTACCCTTCGGACTCAAGTCCGCACCACGAGTCTTCACCAAATGCATGGCAGTGGTGGCGGCTTTTCTTCAAAAAAAGGGACTCTTCATCTATCCGTACCTGGAAGACTGGCTCCTAAAGAGTCCATCTCCGGTGCGGGTAGCCCACGATCTGCAACTTTGCCTGCACCAGTTGCACAGGCTCAGTCTCAATGTAAACCTGGAGAAGTCAGTCCAGCGGCCGACACAGTCCATCCACTACCTAGGCTCCGTTCTGGACACAAAATTGGGAAAAGCGTTTCCTTCGGAGGAGAGACTTTTTTTCCATGAGACAGAAATGTGGGATTCTGCTAGAGTCTCGGTTTCCAACAGCCCGACAAGTAGCATCCGTGCTGGGTTCCATGGCGTCCTGCATTTTTCTCATCCGAAACGCCAGGCTGAGAATGTGGCCTCTGCAACAGGCCCTCGAAGACCACTGGGACCAAGCGGCAGGGCGTTGGGAAGATCGTATCACTCTTTCCCAAGCAACGAAGGATGCTATCAAATGGTGGACTCGGACGAGGAATGTGCTGGTGGCAGTGCCTTTTCACCAACCTCTTCCATCCCAGTCTATAGTGACGGATGCCTCTTTGCAAGGCTGGGGAGCGCACATGGGTCCGCTTCAGATTCAGGGTCAGTGGTCTGCGCAGGAGCAGACGTACCACATCAACATGCTGGAGCTCAGAGCGGTGTTTCTAGCTCTCAAAGCTTTCTTTCCAGCAATCAAGTCCAACTCAGTCCTAGATCAGGCGGACAATACAACCACCATGTTCTATCTGAACAAACAAGGAGGCACGCGGTCTCGCTCACTCTCCCGAGAGGCTCAAACCATCTAGCACTGGCTTCTCTCTCGAGGCCCCTCAGTAGTGGCGGTGCACCTTCCGGGCGAATTGAACGTCAAAGCAGACGCACTCAGCAGGCACTTCGAAGATCAGCCAGACTGGGTGCTAAACGACGAAGTGGTAGAAGAGCTTTTTCGTTGCTGGGGTCGTCTGGCCATAGACTTGTTTGCAGACGACGAAAACGCCAAATGCCACGCCTTCGCGTCCAGGTTCCACCGGCCAGGGACGCAGGGGAATGCTCTCCTGATGGATTGGTCGGGAACATTCGCTTACGCGTTTCCTCCCCTGGCTCTGATTCCGAAGGTAGTGTCCAAGCTCCTCAGGTCGGACATGGAGATGATCTTGATAGCTCCGGATTGGCCACGGCAGTGGTGGTATCCGGACCTTCTGCATCAGTCTGAGTGTCCACACAGACGACTTCCTTGCAGGCCGAACCTGTTGAGCAAGATGAACGGGAGGATACTGCATCCCAACCTCCCATCACTGAACCTAACAGCATGGCACCTGAGCTCCTGCAATATGGACATCTGAACTTGCCTCCCGAATGTATGCACATTTTAAAGGAGGCTAAGAGGCCTTCCACGAGAGCGTCCTATGCGTTCAAGTGGAAAAGGTTTTACATATGGTGTAGGGATCATCACCTGGATCCTACTGAAAAACAGGAGGAGGTAATTCTGCCATACCTCCTTTCCTTGGCAACTTCTGGATTGAAATATGCATCCATTAGAGTGCATCTGTCAGCTATAGTAGCGTACAGGAAATCGCCTAATCAGATTTCTTTCTTTCAGGTTCCGGTGGTAAAGGACTTCCTCCATGGGTTGAAAAAAGTCTATCCCCTGTGCGAAATCCTTCTCCTCCTTGGGAATTGAACCTGGTTCTATCCAGGTTAATGTCACCTCCTTTCGAACCTATCCACAAGGCCTCTTTGCAACATCTATCCTGGAAAGCTCCCTTTTTAGTAGCAATCACATCACCGCGCAGAGTAAGCGAGATACAAGCGCTCTGTGTGAAGGAACCATATACTGTTTTCCATCACAATAGGGTGGTCCTGAGGGCTCACCCATCCTTCTTGCCTAAGGTGGTTTCTGATTTTCATATAAATCAGTCCATCTCCCTCCCTTCTTTTTTTCCAAATCCAGCGACCCCAGCGGAGCGGTCATTGCACTCCTTGGATTTAAAGAGAGTGCTCAAGTTCTTTTTGGAAAAAACCAAGGGAATCAGGAAGTCGGATCAGCTGTTCGTGAACTAAGGTTCAATGAGAACGGGCTTTCCAGCGGCCAAGAGGTCCATCTCTAGATGGATTGTCTCCTGCATTAAATTGGCCTACCAGCTTGCAGGCAAGCCTTTATTGGTGTCACCCAAAGCGCATTCTACCAGAGGGAAAGCAGCCACAGTGGCCTTCTTGCACGACATTCCAATGTCAGAAATATGCAAGGCTGCAACCTGGAAATCAGTTCATACCTTTACGAGGCATTACTGTCTAGAATCTGATTCCAGGGCCGATACTCAAGTAGGACAAGCCTCTTTGAGGAATCTATTTGGGTAGCCTGCGGCATGTACGAGCTTAGTTGTTACTAGGCTTAGTATGGTTATTACTGTATTGTTACTCCTTTGCCCGCAGGGAGATGAGGTGAGGCTCGCTATTCTATTCTAATGCTTATGACTATTGATGAGGATCCCCTGGAAGAGAAGGATTAGTTACTTACCTGTAATCCTAGTTCTCTTCCAGGGGTATCCTCATCAAAGTCATAAGCAACCCTCCCGCCTCCCCGGGCAAAGGACATTCTTTAATAAGGAGATATTGTTAACCTATTTGTTTCTTGGGTTTTTAAGTCTCCGAAAAGAACATCTGACCTAACTGTCACCGCTGAGGCATGATGGGATACAGGGGGTCATGGGTGCCTTAAAGGCACAGTGTCAGTTTATTGCTATGCAGCTACAGGTTAGCTTTTCAGTCTTTTTAGACTGTGTGTTTGCAATGCAGCCTAGGAGCGGTCTATGCTTTCAGTGAGTTATGAGAATTTCTGCTGATTTCTAAGCATTAAAACAGTTTCTAAACAATCTTTGGTGTTGTTTCTCATGTTTTTATGCATATTATTCATGTATGGTGGAAATTCTTCACAGCTTATTTCAGCTCTGATGTTATTTGGCTGCTATTGCATGTTTATATATATATATGTTTATATATATATATATATATATATGAGTATATATATATGTGGGGCACATATAATATAGTGTTTCCGGGGTCCCGCGCATGGGCGGGAATATTCTAATGCTTATGACTTTGATGAGGATACCCCTGGAAGAGAACTAGGATTACAGGTAAGTAACTAATCCTTACAACCTAGTTTCCATAGGAATTTTTTTTTTTGATTTGATAATAACGTTGCCGTCGTTTAACGAATCTTTGCAAAATTCTTCCCAAAAATAGTCTATCCAGAACAGCTTCTATCCTGAAAGTTTGGGGGTGATTCGTCGAGGGGGGGCTGAGAAAAAGGTGTTCCAAAACGCGTTTTCCCCATGTTAATTTCCATAGGAAATTTTGTAATGAGCTACAGCCCGAATGCTGAACTGAATTACTCCAAATTTGACAGAAAGGTAGAGCTTGGTTCAGAAAGCAACCTTTTTTTTAAATGTTGTAAATCCGTTCAGTAGGTTTTGAGAAATTCAAAAAATAAGAGTCAAAAAATCAATTTCCCATAGGAAACCTTGTGCAAGGCTACAGCTGAAACTACTAAACGGAATTACCCCAAATTTGTCAGAAAGCAACCTTTTTATTTAAAACGGTGTAAATCTGTTCAATAGTTTCTGAGAAATTAGAAAAATAAAAGTTTCGATATCTGGGCGGAGCCTAAGTCCTGTGGAAAAGCTTCACTGTGATTGGCTGCCAACACTCCAAACCAGGAAGTGTTGGCAGCCATCTTGTGGCTTGGTAGAATTGAGTCGCTAGAAACAGAGAAGCAAAGGTAGAAAACAAGAGAAGGGGACAGGGTAGAAACACCCTGACTCCCTAAGCCTGCTCAGGGGGTCCCAGAAGGACCACCAGGGCCCAAAAAAAACATTAAAAAAAAAGAAAATAGTCGCAATTCGCGCTGGGGTCGCGGGTTCCGTGTTTTATTTTAATGAGACCCCGTGATGGGCTAGGTCCCGGGGGCAATTCTTATTAGCGGGGGCTTGCTGGGGTTGCGTGGACCTGCTGGGGTCCCTGCAGTCTCGGGGCTTCACTCTTGTTGGGAAGGGGGTTGTGCTACCCCCCTCCTGGAGCCCATCATGTGCTTATAACTTTGGCGTTGTTTGATGATTCTTTACGAAATTTTCCAAAAAGTTTCTCTTTTTTGATCAGCTCCTCTCTTGAAAGTTTAGGGGTGAGTGGTTAAGGGGGGGGGGTTGAGAAAAAAGGGCGGTGTCAAAAATGTTGCAGGGAGAAAGGTCTTGGTCCAGAAAGTGCAGCTCTGTAGAAATGGCATCAATCCGTTCAGTAGTTTTTGAGATATTAAAGAGAAAATATATATATATCTGGTCAGTGCTTAACTCCCGAGCATGAGCTTGCTTCAGATTGGCTGCTAACTCTTCAAAGCTGGAAGTGTCATCTGATTGGCTGCTAACACTTCAAACCAGGAACTGTTAGCAGTCATCTTGTACCTTGCATCGAGTGAAAATATAAAACAAAGGTTCCGGGGGCAATTTAATATAGCGGAGCTCTGTGTAAGGATGATTTGAACGCAGTGAACGTTTAAGATATATTAACAATAAAGGAGAAGCCGGTGAGCACCAGGCAGCCTGACTTCCACTCCAGGACACCAGTAGGAAGATAACCTTTTGACGCTCCCTGCGCTCAACATCACCACTTTGTAGCTATGCCTTTAGAAGCCAGTCTGTTGGCTCGCAGCTGTCTATCTTTGTGAGCTAGTACGCTGCTGTGCCTCTTCCTCTGCGAGCTACTACGCTGCTGTTCCTTTGGGAGCAGACAGCTCGTAGTTCTGCCTCCGTGAGTCGAGCGAACAGGCCGCAGTTGTCCCTCTGTGAGCCTGGGTACGAACTGTTCATAGGTCACACTGTATGAGCATTGAGAAGCCATTTTTTGATTCAGTTCATCAGCTGGCATCTGTCCGAGGCATTTCTGAAAACATACCGGAGCTCTTTCTGTGAGAGATACCCCTTTCACGCTGCGTCTCCCCACATTAGCAGGTAAGGCACCCTCTTCCCACATCACCAGCATACCCCTAACAACCTTCTTTGGCCCGGAAGTGTCCCTCTACAAACTATTTATAAAAAGCTGCTTGTGAGGTTGGAGAAATAAGAATCTTAGTCATGTATAGATTTACATGTAAAACATTTTATTAACAGAAAACAACAACAAATAAAACTATGTACAGCCGTGGCGTGTCATCGCTGATTCATTTGTGATTCTCGGCCTGCAAAACAAAAAGATAAGATGGTGTGTCATGCGTTCAGCAAAGGAGATAGAGAGAGAGAGAAAGAGTGAGAGAGAGGAAGACAGAGAGAAAGAGTGAGTGAGAGGAAGAGAGAGACTGAAAGAGAGGAAAACAGACAGAGAGAAAGAGTAAGAGAGAGAGGAGGAGAGTGAGAGAAAAAGAGAGAAAGAGTAAGATACAAGGAAGATAGAAAGAGAGAAACAGTGTGAGAGATAGAGGGAGAGAGAGAGTATGTGAGTGAGAGAGAGAGGAAGAAAGAAAAAAAGAATGAGAGAGAGAGTAAGAGACAGAGAAAGTGTGAGTGAGAGAAAGGAAGAGATGGAGAGGAAGTGTTGTCACTGGAGAAAATCTTTGCAGCTCACCTTTGTGCAACTGGCGTGTCTCCAACCATGTGCTGGGAGATATTGCAGCCCTCAAGTTTAGTGATCTGAAAGATAGTATAGAATTAGTAATGGCAGAGTACATACAACTGCACACATATAATTCTCTGTTTCGCTAATGCACAATGAGGCTGGTGCACCCCATCCCCTCCTGCTGCTTGGAGGTGTGTGTGCGCTCTTGTGCGTCCAGGCTGCTGCACACTATCCACTCCTACCACCCAGAGGTGACTGCCCGCTGCTGCGGAAAGAAGTCTCTGCTCACCTTCCTCCATCGGCGTGTGTGTAAGAGGGTCCACCACATGCCAAAGCAACTTTGTCATGCGTTCAAGATGGCCATGCATCATCGCAGATTTTTAGCGCGTTCAGCTTTGGTTGTGGTGGGGGGGAGGGAACGTCGACTCGTAATTTACATCCTTTTAGATAAAAAGCAAGATAAAATTGCACGTCATGGGTCCATCAAAGGAGAGAGGAAGAGCGAGAGAGAAAAAGAAAGAGTGAGAGGAAGACAGAGAGAAAGAGAGAGAGTGAGAGAAAGAGAGAGAAAAAGAAAGAAAGTGAGAAGACAGAGAGAAAGAGTGAGAAAGACAAAGAGTGAGAGAGAAACAGTGAGAGAAAGAGAGAAACAGTGTGAGAAAGAGAAACAGAGAAACAGGAAGAGTGAGAGAGAGATAAACTGAGAGAGGAAGAGAGATACAGTGTAAGAGGAAGAGGGAGATAGAAAGAGTGTGAGGGGGAGAAAGGAAGAGATGAGGAGGGACACTGAGTGCCCACACTGTGTACAAAACTGCCACAGCTTACCTTTACGCCACCGCTCTGTCTCCAACCACGTGCCGTGACCTAGTGGAACTCTCAAGTTCCCACATCTGAAAGATAGTACAGAATTAGTAATGACAGAGCAGGGTTGGATTAGAATTCAAAATCGGCCCAGGCACGCTAAAAAAAGAGTGGACAACATTGCATTTTGCCTTTCTTCAAAACACTGCTTCGGCAACATTTTATTTTAAAAAACGGGGGTGAGATAGATACAATAAAATGCACGGATTCGTATACACTGGTGACTTAAAAACAAGTGAAGCCACTTCTGCTCAGGCCCCCTGCCCTGCTAGATATGCATATATTAATGGGCGGCCCTGCGAGAGAAAGAAAGTGACACCTCTGCCTGTTGCTAAACGTGAGGTAATGATTCTCATCTGCCTCCAGAAAGGCCATTCAGACACCCACTGGGCCGCTGGCTGTATCCAATCAACTGCGACACCTACCAAATCTGTCCCCCAGACTGCTCCAAAAAGCAGCCCAGAGATGGAACTTGGCACCGGCCCCTCGGGCATTGCACCAGTGCCTGCGTTACCAATCTGTCGCTGTGGCAGAGTATATACGAGTGGGTACGCCCAAATCGCTCTGCCGTCTTTCTGTATTCAGGCTGCTGTACTCCATCCACTCCCACTGCCCAGAGGTATCTGCCCGACGCGCACCCAGGCCTCACAGCTCCCCTTTTCGCGGTCACGGCACCCTCCACATCATGCAGCTCCGTTCTGCAAGGTGATAGGTTTCACATTGGGAACTGAGTCTTTATTTCGCCATAGCAGAGGACATACTAGTGCACCTATCATCATCGCAGGTTGTACACCCGCTCAGTGCTTGCGGTGCTACTAACTCAGTGAGAAGTGAGGCCAAGCACTCTAAACTTTAAAACTGCGTAGAGCACGTACGCTTGGTTTTTTATATTAGTAGGGTCACGTGTCCTGTGACGCCTGTGCTGGATGGGTGTGGTGTGGGTGTATACCAGCTGTGAGGGAGTGGCTGTGGCATCAGTGTTGCCAGATTGGGCTAGATCACGCACAATTGGGCTATATTTTGCCGGTTGTGTGGTAACATTTTGGTTTGTGCAAGTTGCCTGACTGTAAATATAAATTTAAAAACAGCAAGGGAAACCCAATAGAGTCAGCCAGGGACCTTGGGAGCAATTCCTTTTAAGTGACAGTGGTCCCTAGGAAGGAAAGGAATTAGGAACAATGAATATAGACTCAGTCGTTACTATATTTGCTTGGCATGTCCAGCCGGACAGAGGTCTGGTATTTACTTACAAACAATATAAAGGTATTTTACAGCAATACACAAAGTGAGGCACAAGCCTGTGCCCTACTTGCCACATAAGCACATACAGTAAGGAACAAAACAGGGACCAAAGGGCTTTTAGGCAAAAGCTTAAGGTTAGTTGCACTGATAAATAGACAATGTCAAAGTATAACAAAACATAACTACCACCTTTACACTTTCAGTACAATTAAAGTTTGATTTGTATAAGGTGTTTCCAGGGTGTCGACGGCATTTCGATCCGCCTAAGCGATATGCAGATCATCATCCGGATATAGATATTAGAGAAAACGCTGCATGCACAAGTGGGTCTAGTGCAGATGATGTGGAGATAACTCGTTCAACAATTTGTTACCGGAATCAGACATAAGCAGCCGGAACAATGAAGGAAATTAAAAGGAGTATCTTGAATTATATATTACACCAAAACCTTTCATGAATTTCAATCGATTACATCAGGGTCATTTCAACGTAGGTGCAAGGATTGGTAGTTTGTTGACAAATTGCAGCAGCAACCATGAAGCATGAATAAAATGATAATTACTTGGAGTGACATGTACAAGGCTCATAAACATGGTGACTGGACAACCAATAACTAAAAATTAGAGAGACAGAAGTGCAACCGTGGGGGGCCGTGAATTGGCTCGAACAACCAATTTGTGATCGAAAGTAAGTAATATGCGTGGCTTACCAAAACTCTATCCCCATGACTATCCCTATCTACAATCTGGCTCACATACTTTATCTAGTGATAAGATCTCAATTCTCAGTAAAGGACTCTCCTTTGTTCCGACTACATGCCTGAATTTCCTGGAACTGCAGTCTGAATTACTTAAATTCTTTTGTAAAATCATACTTCATGCATTTTTTCTACCAAACCCCAGTCCTCCCAAATACCCAAATACACCTTTCAGACCCCCCTTCGACTTTTACACCATTTACCAATATGGTCCCAAGTGAAATCGTCACTTTTGAAAAAATTGTTCTTAAGGAAACATCACGAATAGCCAAATCGCACCTTTTCATCCCTTACAACATCTCCCTACAAGAAAGATCTGCCATTTTCACACTGCGCGAAAACACTAACCTAGTGATTAAACCCACGGATAAAGGGGGTGGGGAATTGACGCCTATAAGGAAGAACTCCAACGACATTTGTCTAACACAGACCATTATTGCAGGCTCCCGACTAACCCTACCAAGGAGTTACAGTCACTTATAAAACAGATTACCAATGAGGGCCTCCAGGAAGGCTTCCTGAGTAAACATGAGTTACTTTCTTAATGTAAAATCCCCTCGCACCCAGGCCTACGTTGAAATGACCCTGACGTAATCGATTGAAATTCATGACCGGTTTCGGTGTAATATATAATTTAAGATACTCCTTCTAATTACCTTCATTGTTCTGGTTGCTTATGTCAAATTCTTGAACGAGTTATCTCCACATCATCTGCACTAGGCCCACCTGTGCATGCAGCGTTTTCTCACCCCTATTATGTATTGCACTTACAGTGGCAAACCCTAATTCTTGAATGTTTGTATTTTCCCTCCCTTCCTTCCCATAGGCAATTGAGGCTTTCTATCTTTAGGCATAATATCTATGTCCTGATGATGATCCGCATATCACTTAGGCAGATCGAAACGCCGTCGACACCCTGGAAACACCTTATACAAATCACACCTTGTGTACTGAAAGTATAAAGGTGGTAGTTGTGTTTTGTTGTACTTAGACATTGTCTATCAGTGCAACTAACCTTAAGCTTTTGCCTAAAAGCCCTTTGGTCCCTGTTTTGTTCTTTACTGTATGTGTTTATGTGGCAAGTAGGGCACAGGCTTGTGCCTCACTTTGTGTATTGCTGTAAAAATACCTTTATATTGTTTGTAAGTAAATACCAGACCTCTGTCTGGTTCGGACATGTCAAGCAAATAAAATAACAACTGAGTATGTATTCATTGTTCCTAATTCCCTTCCTTCCTAGGGACCACCGTCGCTTAAAAGTAAATATAAATACAGCGCTCAGCAAAGTAGTATGTTAAAGCGCTTTATTAGACAAATATTTATTTGCAATACTGCTGCAACATCAATTGCAATGCATCCACTGCCTGCTTGACCCTGTCCCTGCCCCTCCTTCCCTAACGTAGCAATATTGGGCTAGTTTGGGCTACTTTTTGGTTGACTTTGGGCTATAGAAAGCTTAAAAAATCTGACAAATGTGGATGCGGGTGTCCTTGTTGGAGTGCTACTAGGAATCTGTGAGCCAAGTCCAACAATATGGCCAACATGGAAGGTACGGGGATTTACTGACCCTATATTCATCCGTAGTTCCACACAAGAAAGATGGTGGACATGAGATATCTGTGTGGATATGAATGTTTATTGCACATTTAGTGGAGTGTTGCATCTGTAGCAATACAGGGCCATGGAAAGTTAAAGTTTCCGTTTTTGGCACATGGAGGGCAGCCAATTAGAGACAAGCTTGTTGTCGGAGTTAGGCAGCGCCAACATATGTACTTATACAATCACTGCAATGTTCCTCAGCAGACACAGAGATTCAACCATAAAGGGTCAATGATTTGTGCTGCACTAAGGTACGGGTACCAGATATGAAATCATACAGAGAAGAGTCTATTGTAATGGGTTCATGACTTGTGATGCACTGAGGTAGGACAGCAGATGTAAAATTATATACAAAATATTGTATCAGAAAGGGTGCATGAGTTGTGCTGCACTGAGATAGGGGCATCAGAAGCATTTAGCGTCTGCCGGGTCAGCGAGCCACAGAATCACAAGTAGTGAGCCCTGCTATTGCTAGTGTACATCAAAGGCAGTAGTCAGCGCAGACATCGAGGAATGTTTTTAGTCACTTCCTCTTGAAAAAGTTCGAGGACTTAGGGTACAATTCTCTCTAATAAATAAATCCTATTTTAATTTCAATTGTGAGCTCTGCTGACCGCAGTGTAGGTGTATGGAACAAAAAATGAAACATTTATGAAATACACTGAGGACATCTTGGTTGTTCTGAGTACAGTTGTAAAGTACGGTATTCGGAAGCTTGATTCTGAACTGGTCGTTCATCATATCGTTGCCTTTTCCAGTAGGATACAGCTGTGGAAAACAACGAGCTTCCAACCTTGTTTCCCACACACTCATGGGAGTTTGTTTTGCGTTTTTCATCTAGAACAATTCAATAGTATGTCCTATCAGTTCTTTTGAATGCAAAGGATGTATAGTATAATGTTCGTGAATTTCTTCTTTTCTTGAATAGTCCACTTGAAATATGTGTTTCATCTTCTAAAGTCATTTCTTCTCCTACATTTACAATTGTATAGTAAATATTGTTTTGTACCAGATATAATGTAGCCTTTTGAACTTTACTGACATCTACTAACTATTGCCATATTTTCCGACTCTTTGTGGGTACACCATTAACAAGGAAGATTACAGGTTCAGTATCATCTCTTTTTACACTAACAGTTTCAACATTTTTCTTAAAATCTAAAGGTAAATACACAATTCTTCCTTTTAAAGCTCTTTATAGATCAGTTGAAGTTTTAGGCTGCCTACGAATTCTAATTCATTATGGAAAGCTGTAGCTGGCATTTTGTTTTGTTCTAATTTATTGTAACAATATTTACAAATACATTATATAGTACGTAACGTAAAACAAGCTTCCACAAACAGATAAGCAGCAAATTCTTTCTATTTATCATTGTTATCCTTTTCACTTTACACATCTACATTCCTAGTTTGAATTTTATAATGAGTACGTCGAGAACAAATACAAACATAGTTGGGATTTTCAGCCGAAACTTATCTTCCATCTCTTCTTCAACATGTACACTTATTAAACTGTTATTTTCTGTACAATTCTCTTGACTAGCAAAGAAACGTAACTCGATATTATCACAAACTTTTTTTACATCCAACACTGAACCATGCAAAAGAGCTGTACTATTTTCATTTAGACATAATGCAGGAGTTTTTACGTAGTATAATTTTCTAACTCATTTTTTACATTTTTTAATGATGTACTGCTAACATTGTTAAATGATGAAAACGACTTTGACACACTTCCTAGAAATCAAGCCAGAGAATGACCTTGCAGTGCTGTATTTTTTCTCACTTTGGAAATTTACTAAAGAAACCATAGGTTTCAGGCACGTTATAGTTAGAAATTAGCATTTAGAAAACCTTTGAAATTCACTAAAAAACCCATAGGTTTCAGGGATGTTATAGTTACAAATTAGCATTTTAAAAAACCTTTGAAAATCACTGAAAAAAACATAGGTTTCAGGGGCGTTATAGTTAGTTGGACATTTCCCCTCATACAAATCCATTGAAATTCCGCCGTTATAGTTAGTTGAGCTAACTATAACTCGCCCCCCTCAATGCACTGCTGATAATGTCACATATTACATCATTCATGCCATGGTCAGTGACATCACTGATGACATCTCAAATGGCATCACTGATGACATCATCCACGTGAAAATCTGATGCACTCCCTCATACCTTAATAAAACCTTTGTACATCCATTCTAAAATACAGACTACATTTTTAAAAGAGTAGAGACACCAATACCAGTTACTAAATATTCAATCACGGAAGCCTAGGTCTACACACAGATCATGTCATTCATCCATACAGTTAGTCATAGATGCATTGACTCATCAATACAACACTATAATAGGCACTCATACACCTATACAATCACTCACACACCGCCACTCATCTAGAGTTACTCAAACACCTAGTCAGTCATGCAAAGAATCAATCACACTTCTATTTACTTACCTATACAGTTAAACACACCCAACCTCACTTATTCATGCAGATACTAACATATACTTACTCTCTTATTCAACCACTGATACACGTACACACTGATCAAATACAACCACTCTCACACTCACTGGCTGTCATGTATAGTCATTTATATACTCCAACTCTCACATACACTGTGTTTAACATATGTAGTTACTTGGACATGTAGCACTCAGACATGCATTCACTCACCAACACACCCATACACATACTCACCCACTCATACAGCTGTTTCCACATGCACTCTTGAACCCATACACCCAGTGAATGAAGCACTCAAACATCTATGCACAGAGTCACACACCTCCCATCCACCCACACACACACACACTCAGGCACCCATACAAATATTCACGCAACCAATCAATAACCCATATAGACACTCATGTAGCTACTTCCCAACCAATGCAGCAGCTTACACAGCAATAGATAGTCTGATACAGACATTCTCACAGTTCAGTCACTAACCCATGCATTCAGTACGATTCATTTAATCACTCCCTTGTACAGTCAGTCATGCACCTACTAAATCCTCCATCCAGACACTTATACACCCACTCATTCTTCAATACATCTTTGTGTATATATATATATATATATATATATGTATATATATATATATATGTATATGTATATATATATATATATATATATATATATACATATACATATATATATACATACATATAGATATATATATATATACATATATATATATATATACATATATATATATATATATATATATATATATATATATATATATATATATATATATACATATTGATATATATATGTATATAACATATTTAAACTTTATAGAAACACACAGTCACTGGATGATGTCATTTGAGAGATGTCATCAGTAATGTCACTGACCATGTCATGAATGATGTAATATGCGATGTCATCAGCAGTGCATTGCGGGGGCGCGAGTTATAGTTTGCTGAACTACCTATAACGGCAGAATTTCAATGGTTTTGTATGAGGGAAATGTCCAACTAACTATAACGTCCCTGAAACCTATGGTTTTTTCAGTGAATATATATATACATTTTTTAAGTTGATGAGTCACTCAGATTATCTGGTTTTATTGTGAGATTTTATACAGCAATATAGTGAGTGGGCTGGATTTCATTTCAAGCCATATGAATCTAGAGGTCTTCCACTTCAAAGAGACTCTTTGCTTACTTCCTTGGAGCAAAAAAGGTAGCGTCATTGCCATTTCAAAGACACATCCCCATTAAATACATTTCTGTAAAGGAGCGAAGTGGGACATTCGGTGCATACGTTTTGCAGGCGTGCTGGAAACTAGGAAAACATTGTTTTAGCCTGGGGGGTACTGAAGAACTTGTTTACTCGAAGGGTAAATCGGTATATTATGTCTCCTGGCTGAACAGAAAAAATTGCAAAAATCAAATGGACAACCGGTTTGGAATAAGAGGAACTCTGATGACACTATAGGAAACTATACCTTCATAGCGATTTCATTATGCTTATTTTTTCTCTCTCTTTTACAAAACACAAACAACAATCCTCTCCCCCCCCCTTTAGTTTAAATGTATCTGCAACCCTCCATGCATGTGGTTTTTAAATCAGCCTTGGATGTTGCATATGTTATCATGAATTTGGAGTTGGGCTCCTATGTATGGAGGTACTTTTGCACCTATAATGTTCCACGATTTATTTTAAAGTAATATCACTCTTTTTGATCCTTTTCAGTTCCTGCCTCCAAGCGCAGGCAGTTTCCCACTCAATATGAGTACGCTAATCACCATGAAGGTCATTTTCCTATCTCTGTGACTTCAGAATATGTATTGAATTGAATTTTAAATATTCACATTGACTATATACAATATGGAGTTGGAAAGGAACCTATGACTCTTCTGCTGCTCAGTAAGACCATGATGTTTGAGTTTAAAACTCCTGCAGCATTACGCTTTGTTTAAAAGTCACCTTTAGAACATTGTTGTAGAAACGTTAAAGCTAACAAATAATTGTAACACTTTGTATTATGGATACCAGATTTTTCAATAAAATCTCAAAAAGATTTTTAAATAATTCTTACTTTTTAAACCAGCTTTTGAAAAAAAAACTTGTAACTTTTTAACTACAAACTCAAATTTTAAAATGTCTTAATAATCTGTTAGCTCATGTACTAGTTAAATATTTGTACAGATGTGAATCTCCTATCTGTATGTTTTTTCTCCCAGTCTTACATGCTCAAATTTAATGATATAAACCATTGCCAATATGCTTATAGTTGATGAAAATTAAACTTGTGACACTCTTAATTTGTTAGCGGTGTGTTGGTGGTGGGGAGTGGAGGAAAGCACATGACACTGTTTCATTCAAGATATGTAACTTTCATTAGCAGATATTCATAGGTCTTTTTACTGCAGGGATTGCAAACTTTAAAAATGCTCCAACTTCTACAGTTAGCAGCGGAAAAATTGGCTTCCTTAAGAACAAATCCTAAAATTAATTATATGTTTTCTGTTTTTCAGTGGGAGAGTTTCTGGCTTTCTTTGAAGAAAACACCCGAGAGTTTCTCTTCCCAGAACCAAAGCTGACCCCTTCATACCCTGGGGTGGGGAGAGAGCTGTTAATGAATACTGTTCGAAATTTCCCTGTAAGTTTTTTGTAGGGGACACTGTGCTCGTGTTTTTTAATGATGAAACATATTTATTGATCGTTTCAGATAATCTATCTATCTATCTATCTATCTATCTATCTATCTATCTATCTATCTATCTATCTATCTATCTATCTATCTATCTATCTATCTATCTATCTAAAAAAAAGCAGCTCCGGTATGAGAAGAGGCTAACTCGCGGGCGGTCCAGGTGGGCCACCGGAAGCCCAAACATTATTTCACAACTCAGGATGCTGGTGCAAAGAGTGAAATTTAATAGCAGGACATTTTAGAAGTTCTTGGCATGTAGGAGGGCCCCTTACAGGCCAGGGTTCAGTCCGGAGAGAAGTTCACAGGGAGTTGTTTTATCAGACCTGAAAAGTAACAGTGCAAAGAGTGAAATTTAATAGCAGGAAATTTCACTCTGTGCACCAGCATCCTGAGTTGTCCGGGTATGTTTTTTCAGATAACAAAAACGTTGTGGGCCCCTTAGAGGCCAGGGTTCAGTCCGGAGAGAAGTTCAGAGGGAGTTGTTTTATCAGACCTGAAAAGTAACAGTTGGTGGTGGTGTATGTGGTCTGATACTATTTTCAATTGTTCTTCCCACTGTTGCTCACTGTTGCTTGGGTTCACTGGTTTGACCATGATACTTTTTATCTGACCAGTCCCTAGTTGTGCTTTTTTCCTATGATTTCACATATTATTTAACATGTCAAATTCCACATGGGTTCTTCCTCTCACTTATTTTGTTTAATCTTTATGTGCAATATCTGGCACAGTTGATCAGATGTTATGGGTTTTTAAGTTTACATTTTGAGAACCATACCCAGGTTATGCATTATGTTGAATGGAACTTTATTTCTTTATTCATATTTTTTTTTATCATAACATGAAGTTTAATTAATAGTTATTCAATTTATATATCACATCAAATGAGAGATCGGGGAAACAAGGGAAAAAAGCTCACCCATCTCCGGTCTCTATCATGTTGCAGACATTTACGTTGTGCCATTGAAAATATTATGTAGTAGAGGAAGTGACTGCAGTAACTTTCTACTTCACAATATCATATACATCGAATACTGGCTTTACATACAGTGTAGTATGTGTATAGCAGGCAAGCCATGTATATTGGCTCTACCAATTCTTTTTACATATGGTATTAGACATTTGATTCCCCCCAAATCAAAGTTGACAAGAGAGTGCAGAACTGTATCCATTTTTCTGACCTGGAAGCAATTGGAAATCTAACCCAGGTTGCATATGTTATATGAATTTGTAAAGCGCACTATCACCAATGAAGGTATCCTGGCACTGAGCAGGTTTGTGTGCTTTGCCCTGCCTACGGTGGGTCAGTTAATTGAAAAGCCAGCTCTTTAGCTTCTTGCAGAATTCAAGGGGAGAGGAAGAGGCTCTGATGTGGAGTCGGAGTTTATTCCACACATACAAATGATGTAAGAGAAAACCTTCCTCCTGATCTGGTTCTGTGCATGCGCGGGGTGTGTGCAGGTAGGAGTCCCGTGGAGGTGTCTAGGTGGTTAGTAGAAGGAGATGCAACTGTTAAGATAGGTGGTGACTTGAATGTGTAAGCAGTTTGAACCGAGCATGTTTGTGTATCAGCAGCCACTGGAGCCCTTGTGGTGTGGCGTGATGTAAGTTCTTTGTGGGAGGTTGAGGATGAGTCTGGCTGCTGAGTTATGGATGGTTTGTAGTCTTTTATTGCATTGCTAGGTGATCACGGCTTAGAGGGTGTTTCGATATGCCACCTTGCTGGAGACTAGGGCATAAGTGACAGTTTTTCTATTGTTGCTTGGGAGCCATTTGAAGATCTTCCTCAGCATCTTCAGGGTGTGGCAGCAAGATCTAGTGATGGTACTGACCTTTGCAGTCATGTTCAGTTTGCTGTTGATGATTATTCCAAGGCTCCTGGGGAGTGTCTAACAGGGAGAGTATAAGTTGCTTGCCATTGGCGTAAGAGAGCATGTTGTTGTCAAGTGCACAAAAGATGTTGGCCAGAGGGATCACGTATATGTTGATGGGAAATTCAATAGCGTTTTAGGTTGATAGATACTACATTCGTAAAGGTCTTTCCTGCGTTTTACTGTGGTACCAGATATCTAGTGTGTATTATATCCTACTACCACAAACATAGGGGAAAGAATTACATTGCTGAATAAGTAAATCTTCAAATTATATAGTGTAATGGTCGTGCCTGGCTTTCTGAACCTGATGTTTTATTAATATTGAAACAATAGCATTTAGAAATTCTTCTTCCAGAATTATTCCAGCTATCTTTTTCTACTTTGAATTCATCTTGTAGAGATTTGCACACTCTAAATATGCATGGTCTTTGCAGGTCATCTGCATCTAAAACTTAGAGCAGTACAGAATGTTTGGAACCCTGTCAATGTATGTATGTCACTGAATCAGTTTGCTCTTTTTTTTCTTCCCCCTATATATGTTTGATTTTGTTTACCCTTGTGTAATAGAAAACCTTTGTGTTTCACACATTTTGTTTTTTGTAGAATTTTCCTTTTAAGTTCAATGGGGCTAGTTCCACTTTACTCAATAATAGGGTACTGTTTTATCCAGTAACTCAAGCAACTTATGGTTTATTTTTTCAAATAGAGCTTTTATGGTTTTTTTTCTGATTGTATTGTCTTGTTATTATTTTGAACATACTAACAGAGACTGCTTGAAGTGTGCTGATGGGCACCGATTTCAGGCCCATTGTCTGCTCTGTGGGGTGTCCGTAAACATGTTAATATTAAGGTAATTATTGTTGTGGGTAGAGACATGGCTTTCACTGTGTCTACTTTGCTTTCTATTGTGTAGGACATTCCAACAGGTGCATTGTGATCTCTACCGTGGTATAGTCAGTTAGACCCATGGAGACAAATTGATGTCTTCCTGATATCCTCCTCTCAGTGTCTTATAGAAGTGTTTTTATTCTGTTAGACACTGTAAGGACTTGGGAAAAACAAAAGTCCTTAGCCTCATTGTTCTTCACGCACATAGCACCTCTATGGCCAAGATCAAATTTGTTTGTGTTTACAGCACCACTAGGGTGACATGTTGGAATGGATATTGGACACCTCAGCAGGAAGGAGCTGGATACATCACACATCAATGAATCCACAAAGAAATGAAATGAAATTAAATTAAATGAAGAATTTATAAAGCGCTACACAGACCCTGAGGTATCTTGGCGCTAGATAGACAGGCAGGCAGAGAGGTCTAATTATCTGCTAAGTTGGTAAAGCCAGGTTTTTAAACGCTTCCTGACTTGCAGCAAGTTGGGCTAATTATTGAGAGAAGTAGGCTGGGAGTTCCAGAGTTTGGTGGTGGAATAAGTGAACCTTTTTACATCCCCATTTTACTCTGTTAATCTTAAGGATGGACAGATTGCCACTGGCTGACTATCTCAGTGATCTGGCCGGGATATAAGGCTTGAAGAGTTGCAACAATTGCCAGGGACCCTTGCCGCGTGTAGCCTTAAACACAAAACACAAAGCTTTGAACCAAATGAGTTTGCTGATAGGCAACCAATGAAGCTCAGAGAGGGCCTTGAAAGCAGAGTCAAAACGGGTGAGCCCAAGCAGGACTCTGGCATCAGCATTCTGATCATCTGGAGTTTATGTATATTGCGCTTGCTCACACTAGTGAAAAGAGCATTGCAGTAGTCTAGCCTAGAACCATTTAAAGCTGTGACCACTGTTTTCCGTAACTCGAAAGGGATGAACGGAAGTACTTTTTTTTTTAATTTTAAGGATAAAAAAACAGGCTGCTGAGGTACAATTTATCTGGGATTCAAAGGAAAGCTTGGAGTCAAAGAGAACTCCAAGGTTCTTTACTTTACTGGCTGGTATTGGAAAAGGCCCCATATCAATTAGCCACCAGCTATCTGACCAGGTAATTGGCGTGATGCCGAATAGCATGACTTCCGTTTTTGAAGTGTTAAGTTTCAAACAGTTAACCTGCATCCACTTTCCTATATGGCTCATGCAGTCTTGAAATCGAGATGCGGTAACCGTAGATGGACAGAATGATCTGAGTGTCGTCAGAGTAGGACACCAATGTGAAAAAGAAGCTTCTTATCAGTTTGGCCAGGGGGGTAACGTATAAGTTAAAAAGATTGGGCCTCAATGATGAGCCCTGTGGGACTCCACAGGGAAGTGAGAAATCCGGGGAGACGAATACATCATGTGCCACTGATTGTGTCCTGTTGGACAAAAATGATCTGAGAAGGAGGAGTGCTTTATCCCTGATTCCTAGCTAGGCAAGACACTCACCCAACATGTTGTGGTTGACCATGTCGAATGCCGCAGGGAGATATAAAAGGATAAGGGCAGCACTTCCCCCTCTGTCAAGGTTTGCCTGAGTTCTTCTGTGGCCATGATAAGCGCCAACTCATTGCTAGGATGGGCCCTGAAGCCATATTCCGAGTGGTCCAGGATGTCACCTTCCATGAGGAAAGAGGACAAAGGTGGCTCTAACGATAGAGTTGGTGTCGGTAAAACGTTTCAGTGATTTCTAACACTCTTATTCAGTTTGTTGCTTATGGGGCAAAAGATGGAGACACAGGTGATTTTATTCAAAGATTCTTTGTCTTTTGGTTGTAAGAGTAATTCCCTGTGAAAATACCAGACATATTTTACTTAGCGTTTTCCAAGCCTTCTGTGGTATCTATTCTACAGGGGTATTTTAAGAAAAAATTGATTGGTAGCGATTTGGACATATTTTGTCTCCACGACGTCAACAAACAGTAAGGCAAAGTTTGGTGAGAAAACTGCTCCCATGGATGTACCTTTGCGTTGGCGGTAGTATTACCCTCAAATAGAAAATTGTTTTTTTATTAGAGCTATTTCTAGGAGGGAAAATGTTAAATCAGCAGGGACCTGTACAAGGGTTGGTCTGCAAATCAGAAGATCTATTTTGACGTCTGGCAATATGAGCTCATCATCAGAACAGGGCTTGAACACCCGATATCTGGAATTAGAACATATGCATAAGCTTGTTTGTATAAGCTTTATTTTGACAACTCGTGTCATAAAAGCTAAAGAAAATGCCAGTTATAATAAAAGAAGAAGTATAAAAATAGACAGTTCATGCAGCAGCTCATTACAGTTAAATACAAACATAATTTATCTTAATTCACAGCTACGACGGAAGAGCAGTCTATAATTCAGCTGATCGATAATAAAAAACAATTAGTACAACATTACAATATTAACATGTACTTAAAACAGTATGGAAGAGGATGGAGGAACGTCACTGTATTTTCACATTTGAGGCTTCTTCAGTTGGACCTAGTTCACAGTACACAGCAGACCTTTTTATTGTTTTTCCAACCCCTTCAGACCTTTTTATTAACCCTGGGCGGAGCAGGAGGAGTGCCTCTACGCAAAGTTCCATGTAGTTGGAAAACAACTCCGTGGAACTCCGCCCCGCTCCACGCCCTCCCCCTCCCAAAGTAATTAAAAAGGTACTTACCTGCCCCGTGCCTGCCTCCTCCTCGCTTTCAGATCGCCATGCTGAATAATGCGCCAGACACCAGCTGCCTTGTAACACGTCCTTTATTCTCTGCGTTACAGGCGCGAACTGCGGGACTGTCCCCCAAGCTCCTTCCCTTCCCGGCCATGCCTGACCCTGGGTTATAGACAGGACAGGAATGGCTATACGACATCTCCCCCTTTTGTATTTTGAATGTTCAAAGGGTCTCTTTCAGAGTTCTTTTATGAGTCGAGTGGGTTTTCTAACAGTTTTCCGTGGTCGCCGGCTTCGTGGTTGGTTGGAGAGGCGCCCCTCTCTACTGTCACTAGCTTTCGACACTCGTTTGGGTTCTTCATACTTGTTCTCCTCTTGACTAGACACGTCAGTGTCCCAGTTAGATTGTCGAGCCCGAGTGTATGCTGCCGGGTTACACTTCTTGAAGTGTGACACGTTTCTTGTTGTTCTCTTGGTTCCGGACTCAGCTGTAATCATGTTCCCTTTCCTTCTGGTTACCTGTAGCCGCTGAGCTCAGTAGCTGAGCTTTCCTGCTGCACCAGAATCCAGTCTTCTTCTCTGATGTCGGACGTTCTGGCATGCCTACGCTGGTAAGCATATTCTTTCATCTTTGCTTCCTTGGTCCGATCACGCTCTACCAGTGTCTCATGGTCCGAAGTCGTGAACCTGTACTATGTGACAGCATCAGCGGCCGGTATCCAGGTGTGTGGAATTCGCCCAAGCATCAGAGTGGCAGAGCATTGGTTTGTAGTGCTGTGCGGCGTGGTCCTGTACGCCCCTAACACTTTGTTTAATGCTGGCTGAATGTCATGATGAGCTAGTTCGGCTTGTTGCATTGTCTTTTTTATGGTGGCCATAAATCGCTCGATCATCCCGTTGGCCTGAGGCCACAAAGGGGTGATCTTTTGGTGCTTGAAATTCAGGTGTCTGCGAAGTCTTGTCCGTTAAATGGTGGTCCATTATCTGTCTTTACCACCGTAGGGATTCCCCATGCAGCAAATGCTTCATCGATGACTGGTATGACGTTGGCCACTTTGATGGACGAAATTTGGTGAGCAATGGGGAATCGGGAATACTCGTCCATGATAACAATGAGGTATTTTCCTGACTTCAGCGGGCCGAAGAAATCGACAGCCACCTGTTGCCATTCGCTGTCTGGGAGGTCTGACATCTGTATGGGGGCAAGTGATTCTTCTCGCCCCACCAATTGACACTGTGGGTAGTCTTGTAGTGTGGTCTCTACCATCTGGTCGAGAGAACGAAACCAGATGCTTTCTCTCAGCGCCTTCTTTGTGGCTACTACGCCTCTATGTCCTTCGTGTGCCAGTTTGACGGTGCCTTGTGTTAAATGGTGGGGGATTATGATCCTCCTGTCTCTTAGTTGCAGACCATTGGCGCTGATGGAGAGGTCATCCTTTGACATACTTGAAGGCCATGAGTTCTTGTGTGTTGATGGCGTCATTTGTATTTGGCTCCTCCAGGTGTCTCCATGAATTGGTGCGGACACGGTGCATGATGTTTTGTAACGTGGCATCTCTTGCAGAGGCTTCTATGATGGCCTTTAGTGGAACAGCAGGTGGGCATGCTTAGTCAATGATGAAATGAAGGTATTCTTCTGCTACAGAGGGTCGCCCTTCGCGTCACTGCTTGGGGATGCAGTGATATGTAATCTGTCGGGTTCTCTGCCTTCCCGGGTTTGTGAATGATGGCATATGGGTAGTCTTGCAGACTGATACCCCACCGTTCGATCCGCGGAGGCATCTTCACCCGGGGGTTTCCAAAGATGGTTGTCAGAGCATAGTGATCGGTGATAAGTGTGAAGTGCTTGCCATAGACGAAGAGATGGAAATGCTCACATGCCCACACGACCGCCAGGGTTTCTTTTTCTGGTTGAGAATATGCTTTCTCCGTGTCGGTGAGACTGCGACTGGCGTATGCAGCGATGTGGCGTTGGTCTTCTTCTTCATCGCATTGTGCCAGAATTGCACCTAACCCAACGGGGCTGGCGTCTACCGTAATTTCCGACTTCCGTTTGGGATTAAAATATGCCAAGTTGATGGTTGATCTTACAGCAGTCTTGATTTTGTTGCACGCTTGTTCACATTTAGCTGACCGATGGAAACTCTGACCTTGTCGTGTCAGTTCTCGTAGTGGGTAGCTGATGGTTGCATAGTCCTTGATGTACCGGCGTAGTAACTGCCTATCCCCAGGAACGAGTGGATGTCGCTGACATCTTGCGGTTGTGAGGTGTCAGATAATGCTGATATTTTCGCGGGGTCCGGTCTTATGCCCTCTTTTGAGAAAATGTAGCCATAAAATTTGAGAGTTGATTTGTGAAACTCACACTTGGTTGACTATGAGATTGGCATTAAGGAGGGCGTGGCACACCCGGTCCAGCACCTTGCCTTGATCTTACAGAGTCTCCACGAACACCTGGATATCGTCATTGTAATTGAATGTGTTTGGGATGTGTTGGATTACTCATCGGGCGGTCTCCTGAAAGATCTCGCCCACTGACGAGATACCGAAGTTGAGGCGCTTGTATCTGAAGAGCCCTTGGTGTATAGTAAACATGTTCATACACAAAACCTGATCCTGATATCTATAAGCTTTATATTCCTTTTCATCATCTGTTGTTTAGTGTGTGTGGGTTCACTTTCTCCTATCACTCACTATGCCTCCTACAACAGTGACTCCTACAGCAGATTGTGCTTATCTCTATAATGTCCTTGTAACAACTGTGTGTCTCCCCGTGTGTGTCTGCCCTAACCACTCTCAGGCACTACTTTGTGTCCACCAACAAGAGTAAAGGAAAAAGTGTGGGCGGAAGGAAGGAACCTCACGGGAGTAACCACCAAGAAACTGCTGACTGGTACTTGTCAGTATGTTCCACTTCTCATCATCAGCTCCTTCCCACCAAAAAGAAATAGAATTTCAAAAGAAGAAAAATACCAATGGGAAAAATGATAAACAACTCAAAAGTGTGAAAACCTCATAGTATTCATGTGCATCTACCCCCCGGGGCGCCACGACCGCTAGTCAGTCTGGTACCCTGTTAAAAATGGAGTTAGATTACCCTGGCTCTCTGATATGCTTTATTCTGTGCTGGGTACCTTCTCCTATTAAAAACTACACTCTCCAGTTGAGCTTCGTTTTTAAAGTATATGAAGCCAACATGTTTCGTTGCCTATCTGTGTTGGGCGGCAACTTCTTCAGGGCTGGGGGTTTTCTTTGCCACACTGCACTGGACTGTGCCGGTTATTAAATCTGCAGACACATAGACACCACATACAAAGATAAAAGCATAGAGTGACACCAGTGAATGTGTTGCCCATATCATTAACACTTTTCTAAAAGCCAACTGTTTCAGGGAAAGCTGTATAATTTACCTTTATGAGGGTGTCTGCCAGCATACCTGGGGTCTTAATGCACTTGTACGCTTTATTGATCCCCTTCTGTGTGCTGCGGCCGCTTATCGTCAACCTACAAATGCGCATTGGGTTAGTGTATGTTGGATTGCTCCTAACACCAGCGCCCCTAATTTTCATGGGTGCATGTATCCCTTGTACTCATTGCCCCTGGTAGGTAATGCTACGAGTGCCTGCGAGGTGTCTTGCACTCGTTTGCTCCGATTCCTTTTGTGAGCCTTTACCCTTTGCATTGATCCACTATTCTACTATGCTCACACGCTCCTATGTTTGCCCAGTCGTCCCGCCTCCTTACGGTCAATAATGCTGAGCACCGTCTCTCATCGGGCTCCCGTTCCTGTTCGCAGAGGCTAGCTCTCCCCGCTGTTGTTTTGAAAGCCGGTGAGCGATGCGTGTATCGTCATCATGATGGGCGCCGCAGCACGTGACCCAGTCACGTGCGGCGGCCATCTTAGAATGGAGTGTACTTGCGGCCCATACCATTGTAGTGTGCCTGTTTGATCTCACCTCACCCTGGGGTTTCAGACATAAACTATGTACTAGTTATAGTCAAGTATGGATATGCTGTTTAATTCATATTTACGCATTTGACTATATTTCTGTCTCTACTATCCCAGTATATGACTCCCCTTGGTGGTTTAGAGGTGGTTTACGATGTAATTACTGGGTCTTGTGCTTGTTTCTGTTTGCAGGGACCGGATGTATCATGTTGGTATGCTGCGCACTATAATTACTAGTGGGCCTTCACTTCATCATATGGTTCTTTCCTACAGGCACTTGGTCTCTGCTTCAGTGGCTGTCCCCACTGTTTGAAATAAGGACCATGTGTAGGTCCACCTAGGAAAAGGTCTACACAGTCCCTTTATGTTTACTGTACAGGAGAGCCCTCCTGCGGTGACTCCTTCATCGTACGGACACCTTATTCCATTCAATTAGGTCATTCAGACCCCTTTTATCTGCCGCCTCTTGGTAGATCCATCGCGCTTCCTTGGTAGCCAGACTGGTTTCTATCGTGGCAGTGTGTCCCCTGATTCTTTCCAGGACCACCCATCGTATCTCCATGGGTTGGTGATTTGACTGTTTTAAGTGTTCTACCAATCTCGTCGTCAATCGCTCAGCCTTGAGCGTGCTCAGGTGTTCTTGAATGCGGATCTTGACCTTTCTTGTAGTGAGGCCGATGTAGTGTAACCCGCACGGGCATGTTAAGCGATAAATCACATTTGATGTGTTGCAATTTGTTAGACTGTTCAGTTGCCAGGTCTTGCCGCTCATCAGTTGGACACTTCTCGTTTTTGTTGTTAGGGCACATACAGAGCAGCATCCACAGGGGTGATGTCCCGTTAAAGCAGATGGTGCTGGTGCCTCGGGTTTTGGACGCGAATGTACCAGTCTATCTTTCAAGTTTTGGGACCTCTTAAAAGCGGACCGTGGGGGGGGCATCTTGAAACTACTGGTGCTCAATAGGTGCCAGTGTTTCCTTAAGATCTGGCGAATCTTTGATGAAAGTTGATCAAATGTAGTTACCACTGGTAGGCACTTGCCCCTCTCCTTTGGTGTTTTTTCTAGTAGGGCTTCCGTGGGGTACTGAGCGCTCACTTCCATGCTGCCTTCACTATTCTCCTAGGGTGGATTACTCATCGGGCGGTCTCCTGAAAGATCTCACCCACTGACGAGATCCCGATGTTGAGGCACTTGTATCTGAAGAGCCCTTGGTGTATAGTAAACATGGTAATGTATCTCCATTTGTCGTGCAACTCAAGTTAGTGATATCCCTTGTTGAGATCTAGTTTTGAGAAAACAGTCGCTCCAATCAGGCAGGTGATCATGTCGCTGAGGTGGGGTCCGGGATGTCGCTCCTTTTGATGGCTGTGTTCGGGGCTCGCATGTCAACACACAGGCGTACCTTGTTGTCTTGGCCTCTCTTGGGCACAACTACTAATGGCGACACCCATGGGGTGGGCCCAGTCGATCGTTCTATGATGTCTGCCCGTAGTAAGTCTTAGAGTTCGTCATCCACTGCTTGCTGGAAGTGGAACGGCACTTTCCTGTGATGCTGTTCTACTGGTGTCACTTGCTCATTGATATGCAGCTTGAACTTGAAATGGGGTAGTTTCCCTAAGCCACTGAACAGCTTCAGGAACTTCCTGATGATGTCAGGCGAGTCATCCACTCTGTACAGAATCTCTACCAGCTTGAAGCGTTCCACTGTTGGTGAGCTGAGAAGACAATCATCTGTTTCGGGGCCTTCAATCATATGGATTTGCGCATTAATTGTCCTGTCTTTGTATATCAGCATTGTGTAAAACTGTCCCAGACATGGCAATGGTTCTCTGGATGTCCATGTGTAGACTCGTACTGCAACTGGCTCCAGTTTCGTTTTTGGGTTAATTCTCTGATACTCGGTGGTGCAAATGTAATTAAGCGACGCGCCTATGTCTAGAACGAACTTGGCAAATGACTTCCCATCTGAATGTGTAACCGCAGGTACTTTTTTAGCCTGTCTGGATCTGCCACCCTGTATACATATTCGTCACTGTCTTGCGATATCGGGGTAAGTGTGGGCGACTCTCTGGATGTCGACCCCTGAAATCGGTATGAGCTGTGTGACTGTGTGCTGGACCTCGATGAGCTCGTTGAACTGTCTCTTCTCCCTTGTATGTCCTTGATGTGGTGACGTGACCCTGTGTTACGCTTGGCTGGTCGTGTTTCCTTGTGATGGGTTTGGCAGGCGGCTTCAAAGTGGTTATCTTTCCCACATCAATGGCATTGTTGGCCAATGGCTGGATACAGAACCGTCTGAGGGTAGTCTTGTTCACACCAATAACACAGTGGCAGTTGTCGTCGGAATGGCTGCTCTTGTTTCCACTGTGAGGTGACCTTGCGTGAAGTGGTTTCATTGATCTTCCAGATTGCTGATAATCCGGACAATGTCTTGGTTCGGTGTGAGATTGTACAGAAAGAGCTTAGTCTCTTTTTTCTGTTTTACTGGCTTCCATCTTTTTCGCATGCTCTTCCGCTTGGTCATTTATTCGGGTGAGTTCTTCATAGAATGAGAGAGTAGTGCTTTTTCAGTAGTCGACGGCTTAACGATTCCAACTGACACCCTTCAATAATGCGTAGGTGAAGTGCGTCTTCCGTGCTGAAGTTGTCAAATTCGCAATAGCGAGCCAGACGCTAGAGGCGGGAGATAAAATCGCCCATGGGCTCATCTCGCTCTTGTGACGCAAGGTTGAATGTGTAGCGCTCATAATCTAGGTTCTGCTAGTGAAGGAACTTCCTGTTCAGGGCCTCTCTCACATCATCATAAGACGCAGCATTGGCTGGGGGTAGTTCTTTAATGATTTGTCCAACATCTTTGCCCAGTAAATTTCATAGTGCGATGAGTTGTTGGTTGGGGTCCCAAACTTGTGATCCCTCCATGAAATCTTTGAAATCCTCAAGCCAACTCTTCCATTTGCGGCCATACTGTTTCCAGACGTCAGTATTAAGGGCTCAGGAGGACGCAGGAACGATACTCCCATGAGTATCGGCCCAGGCTGTAGAGCGATGTGCCCAGAGCTGGTCGCTGCAGGTTCCGACGATTCGGGTGGTGTCGACATGGTAAGGCGCACATAGCTTCAATCTATGCTTCGGGTGAGCTGCAGTGACGTCTATGGGCCGGACTTGTAATCCGGGCCATAGGGTCTTGTCTGTTTTATTTTGTCATTGAATCACATAAACTGTAATTATAGAGAATCAGAATGTTAAGGACGTAATAGGAAAATATTTTTCAGTATGAAAGTACTTTTTCTTAGTAGACCTTAAAATGAAGTACAATATTTGTACATGAGGTCCCAAATATCATAATATTTTTGCGTACAATCTGAAGAAATCAACCCACCTTTCAAAACTGTTAGTTTTCACCATCTCCTGACACCATTCTGCAAAGTATTGTGCACTATAATTTTGCCATTTGAGTGCAATCACTATTTTGGCAGACGTTTAAATTCATCCTAAAGAGTAACACTTGGTAGCATAGAGACTGGAATTGTATCATTTCCTTGTTCCCCTTCACCCCTTTGGATGTTTTAAGAAGATTGTTTCTAAATTATATTGTATGCTTTTTCCACTTGGGGGAATCGTCCCTTGCTGTCCAGTACTCAAAATAAGGGAGTACATGCAAGGATGGACCAACCTGACAGAAATAACCTAGTTACAAACGTCTGAATGAATCTGTATGAACTAATGATCACATGATCTGGTTGTGTTTTAGGTGAACTGTTGTCCATTGATTATTGTATTAGCTAATTTCATTTTAACTCTTGATTTGCTACGATTCTCATTTGTCAACATAAGGAACATTGTACATTTTCTTGAGTTTACTAGGATTTATGTGGGCATCTCTCTACACTATATAGATACAAAAAAGCCGAGGCACACAAAAGGCAGTCCATACTCACAATCACATTCCATTCCAAGTTCTCTTTTCTTTTTATTTTCCGATTGCCTTCTTCTTGGTGTAGTACAAAAACACTGGCGGCGACACGTGTTTTGTCCTTTGGACTTTTTCAGGGCCAATCAAAATATATGGGAGACAGACCTGCAGGTCTGGATATAATTGGCTGGCGGTTTCACCGAATAACGGGCTCCTTATGCGAAGAGCTCACAAAGAATCTGTGTGCGTTCACCAGAGCCCAGGAGGTCCCTCCATATAAGCAAATAATGAACACTGCGGGTTAGTTTCACCCAGCATGCAGATAATACAACTTGGCACGGTGCGCGTTCACCAGAGCCCAGGAGGTCCTTCCACATACAACGATACTGAGCAATGAAGGCTCGTTTCCCCGGGCATACAAATAATGCAACTTGGCTCTGGGCACCGGTCATATGCCGTGATACCTCACAGGCTGATAGCGACTGTGATTACCCCTTTCTGCTCTTTCCAGAGACAAGTTGCATTATTTATATGCCGGGGGAAACGAGCCTACATTGCTCTCACATAAACATACAGTACCCAATGTACATAGACCGACTGATTTGGGTAGGCCCTTCAGGCAGTGCCGAAATATGTATGATGTTCATCCTATTCTGGAATCAGCTCACAGCATTTTGCAGCTGTTTGTATTTTGCATTTCCTTACACCAAAGGTGAGAGAGAAACAAATTGATACATCTCCTTGATTATAGAAGCTGCTTCGCACTCTTCTTCGATTGCATGTGTGCTTACAGTACACACACACGGACACACACGCACAGACACTCTCATCCTCTCTCTCTCTCTCTATGATTTACACCACTGCTTTTTCTCTTTCCCGGTGTGTGTGATCTGGTTGCTGCTGTGGGTGTGCTTGCACACAGATGCTCGCCTGTGCTTCTTACAGAGATGGCAGCAGCAGCAAGAAGCTGTCAGGCTCCCTCATTGTTAAAGTGAGTGACCAAGCAATGGGTGCTTTATTTCATTCAATCTGCCTCTCTGAAATGAGAGGGTTCAATATTTTCCCCGGTCCCAAATAAGTGGGGCCTCAGTAAAGACCAGGGACTGGTAGGATATTGAATACTAAATGCAGGACTGAGCAGGGCCTCCTCAGCCAGCTGATAAACGCTCAATGATGAAGCACAATTTGACATGGAGAGCACCGACAGGCTCCCTTGCTCATGTTGTAGACATGGTAGACATCCTGGTGATATGTTGGCAGCTCCTCTGGGTTTTTCGGAAGACAAGCACCCAGCCTCTTTGGCGTTGACCTCCCTGAAAAAACAGTTTTAGACTCTTTCAGGAGTAAGGGGAGGGGCAGAAGGGATGACGCCTAATGTATTCCGCTTTCATTTGAATACATGTTACTCAATGGCTCTTCTAGCAGGCAAGCCAACCTCCTTTGAGGCAATTGGGTAAATGCCAACCCTATTCTCCTTCTGTTTGCTGAAGGGACAGACGGTCCCGCAAAACCGGTCTTGTGGAGAATACTCGTTCCCTAGTTTGCCTAATGTTTATTAGTAAGCAATGAGTTGGGTATGTAAGCCTCCAACTCGTTTTTTGTATGTAATACAGAAACCATCATTGTTTGCCTTTAGCAGGCTATGGTGTATCTTCTCACAAAGGGCCCAATTCATAAAGAGCCTCCGCAGTCGTTGCAGAGGCTGCGTAGGCGTGGGGGAGGCTCTGTGGCCGTGGCAGGGTCTCCACAGTCGTGGTGGAATCTCTGCCCTGCAATTCCAATTGGGGAGATTCTTCCACGAGTGTGGGGACTCCGCCACAACTGCAGAGCCTCCGCCACGACTGCGGAGGCTCTTTGTGAATCGGGCCCTGAGCATTCAATTACAGCACAGAGAGAGATCGGGACCTCCACTTTCATCATGTTGTCTCGTCTTACCCAAAGTGTTCTAGGGACAAAAAGCATTCCGAATCTGAAAGTGCCCAGCCACGTCCTCAGCAAAATATTTAAATAAAGTCATAATTTCACCCACAGTCCAAGCTCTCAGCTCAGGTTTATTGACTTTGTCAGTGATTGGCAAAACCAATAAGTCTAGCTTTAATGTGCTACGACATGCAAACACAGGTATGCGCACATGCTGTTTGTGTGTTTTAGCATTCAACGCCAGTCCTATTAGCTTTGCCAGTGTTGGTTTACTACAGATTAAAGCCAGTCCTATTAGCTTTGCCAGTGTTTGCTTACCATAGATTATGATATGGGGATGGTATTGCAAAGTAGCTAGGGTTAATGTGTCATCATACTGTTGGTTTTAGATGGACTATGCTTGACATATTTTTCAAGTCGACTAGCTTTTACAGTGGACAACGGTCTCTTCTCACTGCACTTGTGTTTAATTTTTAAGGGGATTGCACCAAAGATAGAATTCTCTACACGAACAGCCATAAAAGAGTTTTCAGCTGATAAGAAGAAAAGGTCACGGGTAAGTACATTGCAATTAAAGAGAACGTATTATTATGATGCATTTTGTGATCTAAAACCACTTTGTAATTGAATTTTCTGTTCAGAGGCCAATTACTGCAGACGTTTTTGTGTGACTTCGACCCTGTTCAAGCTTTCTTCTGTGCGTGGTACCCACTTTAAGTTCAGTTAAGCTAACGAGACTTGAAAATAAATGCGTTACGATTTGCTATAGAACACACTAAGACATGAGAAATTTCAACCCACCCAACCTACAAACATCTTGAAAGTGGTCGTATTTTGAACAGTGAGCATTTGTTTACTGTTAGTTTCATGTTTATTCATTCTATCTTGGCTTGGTTATTCACTAAGCAAGCAGTCCTTTTTACAGTACACATTTTTCTACAATCATAGAAAATTGATAAAAATACGTTCTGTGGGAGGTAAACTTCTACCCTACCTTTTCCCTTTGTAAGTTATTAGTACCGCCATATGGTTTTAAAAGGATAATTTTAATTTGGCTTCTGACAACTTTCTGGAAGCAGAATTATTATTCTTTTTTTTAAATCTGTTTATTTTACATGTTCAATACATTCAACAGACAGTAGTACAACTGTTGCTCACAAAAATAACCAGCCATCGCTGTCAGAATCCCCTCATTCCCAGACCATTGCATTCGTTTGAATCAGTACTGTTGCTCTTTCATAACATCCAATCTCCCCTCTGGGCCCGGGAGTGAGGGACAAGAAGGACGAGCCGAGTGGTCGCTCCCAGTGCCTCTGCTGAGACCTGGTATCGTAGCGCTGCATTGCCTCATAAGCTGCTTTTCACCTGCCTGCCTGTGCCTAGCTAGCGCTAAATATCTTTGTCGCTGTATTTTATTTGACTGTGCTGTGTTTAACGTGATTTGCGCATCAGCCTTCAGCGCTCCGCTCATTGCCTGCAAAGTTGCTTTTTGTCTTGCCTGCTTGTGCCCAGTTGCTATTGGACTCATTGGCGCTGTGTTGTGATAGTTTCTGCTGTTTTATCGTGGTTTGCGCGTTGTGCTCCGCTCTGTTCCCCCCCTCCGCCTCCATTTTGTTTATTTGTTGTGGTCGTCGTCCTCGTGTGCCCGCCCCGCCTCCCAGCTGAGACGCCCTCCCACTGACCAGAAGTAGCGCTCCTCACCCTTCGCTCACCGTGACTCGCTCCTCTCTGACGAGCCGAGTGGTCGCTCCCAGTGCCTCTGCTGAGACCTGGTATCGTAGCGCTGCATTGCCTCATAAGCTGCTTTTCACCTGCCTGCCTGTGCCTAGCTAGCGCTAAATATCTTTGTCGCTGTATTTTATTTGACTGTGCTGTGTTTAACGTGATTTGCGCATCAGCCTTCAGCGCTCCGCTCATTGCCTGCAAAGTTGCTTTTTGTCTTGCCTGCTTGTGCCCAGTTGCTATTGGACTCATTGGCGCTGTGTTGTGATAGTTTCTGCTGTTTTATCGTGGTTTGCGCGTTGTGCTCCGCTCTGTTCCCCCCCTCCGCCTCCATTTTGTTTATTTGTTGTGGTCGTCGTCCTCGTGTGCCCGCCCCGCCTCCCAGCTGAGGCGCCCTCGCCCCTCCCCCTCCACTATCCATATATGACAGTAGTTCCCGCGCGCAGCGTTCGCGCCCAACCCGCGCCGAAGGTGCGCCAAAGGTAAGCCCGTCTACGCCCGTCTGCGCCTGGACCGCGCCCAGCGCCAGACCCCCTGTCCCCCGTCCCTCCCAGCCCCCCCGCATTACCTACGATGCCGCCACCCTCCTAGCCCTTAACCCCGGTCGCGCTCCCAACTGCGTCCTAGCCACCCCTGGCCAAACCCATGGACCTTTCTCCTGCTACTCCTGCAAATTCAGCGGCACCGACAACATCTCCGCCACGACCACACCACAGATTCTCGACCCCAACCACCTACAATGCATCCTTCTCAACACCCGATCAGTCCACAGGCACGCCATTGACCTATGGAATCTACTAGACACCATCTCTCCAGACGTCGCCTTCCTAACAGAAACATGGATGAACACTTCCTCCGCCCCAGACATCACCATTGCCATCCCGGAAGACTATAAGATCACTCGCAAGGACCGTACCGGCCACACAGGAGGAGGAATCGCTATCGTCCATAAGAATTCCATCCGAATCTCTACCAGCTCTGACGCCAACCTCGCCAACTCCGAACACCTTCACTTCCAGATCCACATCGACCCCAAGAACACACTCAGAGGCACCCTCCTCTACAGACCACCAGGACCCCGCGCAAAATTCAGTGAAGACATCACGGACTTCATCACTCCTCACGCGCTCCCCCCCAAAGACTACATCCTTCTGGGAGACCTCAACTTTCACCTCGAAAAGATCAACGACCACAACACCGCCACCCTCGTGGACAACCTCGCCAACCTCGGACTTAAACAACTAGTCACTTCCCCCACCCACATCGCAGGTCACACACTCGACCCCATCTTCACATCCAGCAACCATGTCTCCTTCAGCCACACTACGGACCTCCTCTGGACTGACCACAGCTGCGTTCACTTCACCTACAACAAGCCGAAACCCATCAACCACCCCCAACCTACCCTGCAAAGAAACTGGAACAAAATCACCACGGACCAAATCTCCGCATCGCTCCTTCGAAACTCCCCAGCCCTCTCTTCTAACGCCAACGAAGCCGCCACCAACCTCACCCTATGGTTATCCAACACCGCCGACACCTTGGCACCACTGAAAAAACGTCAAAGAAAACCTGGCAGCAAGAAAGCCTCATGGTTCAACGATGATCTCAAGAAGTCCAAGAAACTCTGCCGCTCCCTAGAAAAGGCCTGGAAAAAAGACCCAACCACCAGCACCAAGGACGCCTTCAAAAGCGCCACCCGCACTCACCACCAACTGATCCGAAAAGCCAAGAAAACAGCATTCAAGGATCGACTTGACAACAACGCCCACAACAGCAAGGAACTTTTCAACATCGTCAAGGAATTCTCCAATCCCTCGGCCAACTCCAACGACATCACCCCCTCCCAAACCCTCTGTGACTCCCTAGCCTCTTTTTTCCACAACAAGATTGCAGACATCCACAACAGCTTTGACAACCTACCCGGAAACCAACCCACCCTACCATCTGCTGACCATCTTCCCCCCGTGAACACCCTTCACGCCTGGAATCCAATTTCCACTGAGGACACCATCCGCCTGATGAACTCCATCCACTCAGGATCCCCCACAGACCCATGCCCTCACCACATCTTCAACAAAGCAGACTCTGTCATAGCACCGCACCTCCGAGACGTCATCAACTGCTCCTTCAACTCCGCCACCTTCCCGGAAAGCTGGAAACACGCTGAACTCACCGCCCTTCTGAAAAAACCAACAGCGGACCCCACCGAACTCAAAAATTACCGCCCCATCTCGCTTCTTCCATTCCCGGCCAAAGTCATCGAGAAAGCCGTCAACAACCAGCTCGCCGCTTTCCTCGAAGCCAACAAATCCCTCGACCCCTCACAATCGGGATTCAGAGCAAAACACAGCACTGAGACCGCCCTCATCGCAGCAACTGACGACATTCGAACTCTACTGGACAATGGAGACACAGTCGCCCTCATCCTCCTCGACCTATCTGCTGCATTCGATACAGTCTGCCACAGCACCCTTCTTCAGTGCCTCAGAAACATCGGAATACAAGGAAAAGCACTTGATTGGATCACCTCCTTCCTCTCCGGAAGAACACAAAGAGTCCGCCTCCCACCATTCAAGTCCGAGGCCACTGAAGTCATCTGTGGCGTACCACAAGGATCCTCACTCAGTCCCACCCTCTTCAACGTATACATGAGCCCCCTCGCGGCCATCGCACGCCAACACAACCTCAACATCATCTCCTACGCGGATGACACCCAACTGATCCTATCACTCACCAAAGACCCCAACACCGCCAAAACTAACCTACACGAAGGAATGAAAGAAGTTGCTGAATGGATGAAACAAAGCCGTCTGAAACTGAACTCAGACAAAACAGAAGTCCTCATCTTAGGTACATCCCCCTCTGCTTGGGACGATTCCTGGTGGCCGGAAGCCCTCGGAAAAGCACCCATCCCGACAGACCATGCACGGAACCTAGGCGTTATCCTGGATTCTTCACTCTCAATGAACAGACAAGTCAACGCCGTATCCTCTTCCTGCTTCAACATTCTCCGCATGCTCAGAAAAACATTTCGCTGGATCCCCTCCGAAACAAGGAAAACAGTCACCCACGCTCTGGTCACGAGCCGACTGGACTACGGAAACACCCTCTACGCAGGTACCACCGCCAAACTCCAGAAGAAACTCCAACGAATCCAGAACGCCTCAGCCAGGATCATACTAGACATCCCACGCAACGAACACATCTCTGGTCACCTTAAAGACCTCCACTGGCTACCCGTCAATAAGAGGATCACCTTCCGACTGCTTACCCACGCACACAAATCACTCTACGACATCGGACCAGATTGCCTCAACTCTCGACTGTCCTTCTACACCCCCTCCCGCCAACTACGTTTTTCCAGCCAAGCCCTCGCCACTGTACCTCGCATCAACAAGACCACCATGGGAGGCAGATCCTTTTCATACCTGGCTGCTAAAACATGGAACTCACTCCCCGCTTACCTTCGCCTCACCCAGAACCACCTAGCGTTCAGAAAGCAGCTTAAAACGTGGATATTTGACAAATAATCCTCCTCCCCTTCCTAAGCGCCTTGAAACCCTCTGGGTATGTAGTGCGCTATACAAATTTTTATGACTTGACTTGACTACTTGGGCAGTTCTCCATTTCTAACCATAAGGACATCTCCTGTGGATTGTAGCATGAGCTGTTGTGTGTCTTCCTATAGATCAAGCCCAAAGTGTCGTCTCCACAGACCCCATATTGTGCTGAATTTTCTGGGGCAGCCCCTACTTAGTTATGTAGTGTGTTCAGTGGCCATGTGGAGGTTCATCCCTCTTGTCCATTCCTGAATTTTAGGGTTCTCCACTACTCCCCATCGCCTGGCCACATCACTCTTGGCTACCGCCAGTCCTAGGGAGGGGAAAAGTAGTTGGGCAATATGGGCAAATCCAGGTTCGATCGGCAGTGCCGTTTCCAATATTGTCCCGAATGTCTTAATTATGGCCTTCCAATATGTCTGTATCGCGGGCAGGCCTATATTGAGCGGAAAAAGTAGCCTGTGACAGTTTAACAGGTGGGGCAGTATGGCGATTCTGATCTTCCAATCTTGTGTAATGTTTCTTTATCATTATACATTTTATCCAGTATCTTATACTGTACATGGGGCAACCTTGCCTTGATAGCTGCCTTTCTGGAGTGCATTAGTGCCGCCTCGCAATCTATGTTTTCCAGGGGCCCGATATCCTTTTCCCACCTTCCTCACAATCCCCCCGATCTGTCTGGCATGTTATTGTTAATAGTTTTGTATGTGAGAGAGACTGCCGTTTCTATGAGCTCTTCCTGTAGTAATCTTCCCTCTAGTGGAGCATACTCCAGCAATTTCATGCACTGTATACCCTCTGTCCTCCATCCATGGCGCAGCTGCGCATATTTTATGAATTGAGATTTGTGTAGACCATATTCCTGACTAAGCATAGTCCAGGTTTTGAGTTCCCCTTGGTCCGTTACATCCCCTATCATGGAGATGCCTAAGAGGTCCCAGGTCTCGAACCCCTTTAGTTTGCATAGTTCCTTGAATCCTTCCCCTTTCCAGAGCGGTGTAGTCTTTGTAGCCCGGCTCGTCCAGCCTATAGTTTTCGTTACTCTTGCCCATGCCTCTAAAGTAACTTGTGTTGCTGCCAGTAAGTTAGGGATTCCCTTCCCCCGTAAAGATAGTATAGATGTGTATGCGGTGCCATTAATTCCTTCTCCAGGCGGTATGTTGGGTGGTCTCTGACTCTATAGCCCTTCATTTATGTGAACGAGGAGGGAGTAGGCTTCTACATCTGGTAGCGCAATCCCCCCATTTTAGGGGTTTCGCTGTAATGTTTTAAGCGCAATTCTGGGGTGACCTCCTTGTCATCTGAGTCCCCTTTCCAGCTTGGCTGCTCTTCCGAGCAGAGAGAGGAAGAGGTCTTTCCAGCGTTCTGCGTCTTGTTTAAACTTTTGTAGGACCGTTACAAGGTTTTTAGGCCTACATTTCTCTCTTTGTGGGGTTATAAAGATTCCTAGCAATTGGAAGCCCTTCTGAACGACTCTCGCGGGCAACGGCCAGCATATCTGAGTGTTGTAAGGACAGTAGAGTGTGGACTTGTTTCAGTTTATTTTGTACCCGGAGTGCCATATTCGAATATGGTATCGAATAGAGTAGGAATTACTGTATCGGGGTTGGGAACATATATGAGAATGTCGTCCACTTAAAGGGAAATATTGTCCTCCTCTTCGTCAGTAGGAACCATTTGGAATCCCTGGATTTCCAGGTGGCCTCAGATACTACAGGTGAGGGATTCGAGGGTAAGCACGAAGAGAAGTAGTGAGATGGGACATCCCTGTCTCGTTCACTGTCCTATAGGCAATGTTGCTGATCCTACTCTGTTTGCTCTCGCCGTGGCTTTGGGTTGATTGTAGAGGAGTGCTACCCAACTACAGAATTTTGTATCTATCCCAAATTTGGCCAGAGTACGTTCTAGAAAAGGCCATCGTACCACGTCAAACGCTTTTCCTGAGTCTAGTGATAGGAATATGTGAGGTGTGTCATGGTCTTTTACCTTCATTAACCAATTACGTGTCCTTTAGAGGTTCAGTCGGGTGGCTCAACCCCGCATGAAACCCCATTGATCGTCATGGACTAGTGATGTGATGTGCTTGAGGAGGCATGTTGCTAGGATTGTGGCCAGTATCTTCACTTCGGTGTTTAATAATGAGATAGGTCTGTATGAGCCACATTGGTCATGGGGTTTGCCTTCCTTGTGTTTTCCCTTCACCACTGTGATAGAGATAGCAGCCACTATGTCTGGGACATTCACCATCATTATGCAAAAATTACTTCTGTCTTGCCAGGACATCTTTACAGAGTGCCAAGACAGCCTCCAAAATGTCAAGAGTTCCCACAGTACGCCAGGGTAACCATTATGCCACTGCTAAGGATGGTTACAGTATGCCTGGAACACCACATTCACTCCTACACACACACAAGCTCACGCTTGTGCATACTGAAGATACCTTGCCACTCAACGCTCTTTTACTCCCGGTCCCCACTCATCTATACATTTTCAGCAGATGCTGATGGCTTCACGTGCTTCCCGCCGACATGATAGCACCACCACAACACGTTGCTCATTTCCAGTAGGGACTGGGGTGGGCATAACCCCTGTGTGAGTGTGTATATAAAGATACTTCCAGTGCACAAACTAGGCTGAGTGCTAAACACGACGTGATCGCTAGGGCATAGTTCAAGATTATTACACAAGGCACCGAGGCAGGTTATACACAGGTTCCTATTGTGTGTGCGTTTGGTATTCTTTGAGGGAAGGGAGGGCTATTCTTGATTTGGTAAAGCATGGGTTATGAGAAGGAACTAACTGTTGTGGGCTTTATACCATCATCTTGTAGCTTATGCTGTGATGTTTCTACTGCTTTTTGTTAATTTTTCACGGGTAAATTACGCCGATTTGATTCTTTTTACTCGTGTATTGGTTTATCTTGGTACTTAGGCCATTTGTTATGCTGACTTTTTTGTTGCTTATTTTATCTTACACACAGCTGACGCACAAACCGCGACACAAGTCGACATACACTTTTCCCCCACTTCCCTCATACACACGCTCACATGTATATGTGATTATTCTCGATAACTGCTTCCATTTCATATGTCACACGTATTACTATCACTAGACACCATATACCTCTTTGTATGCTATTGTTTATATTTGATCCTATCCTATGTAATTGTATTTATGCATATGTAACCTGGGTAATCTGTTTCCCTCCCAACTATGTAAAGCGTTCTGATACCTTCGGGTCAAGTTCGCGCTATATAAAACTCTACAAATAAATAAATAATAATGATGTTGTTACGGGACATGAGTGCATAGATGGGGGTCGGCCATCTGTTCTTTTTTTTTTCAATCATGCATTTCTCGGTCTGTAATATGTTGACCTCCTGGCTCTTGATTGGGGCTATCTGTCTGAAATGCAAACCTTTTCAGCCAGGTATGGAGAGTTTCACTGGGCGTAGCCCTCAATAGTGCTAGAGGTGGAGTGGCACCTGAGCCCGGGGTTGTGACCCCAATTCGGGCTGTATTTTGCTACTTGTCTGCAATTATAGCATTTCCCTGCTTGGCTAAGGGCCTGACACCCTTGCTACGCCACTGAGGGGTACCATTTCTGATGGACTTGCCGCTGGTTTTGGAGATGGAAGAGATTTGGTGGAGGAGCCGATATAGCCTGCTAGGGTCTGCTCAGCCACACAGCATGATACGAGCTCTCTCCAAGGCTTAGTACAGAGGTGCACAGCTCTCTTTTACCTCAGTCCTTCGAAGGGCTGTGTACCAGACTCCAAGCAAGCTGAGGAAGGTAAGAGGTGAGTGGCTGTTGTTAGGAGGAAGTAGAGAGTGCTGGTACAGGTGCAGACAGCAATGGCTAGCTACTTACTTACCGTGCACTCATATTCCCACCCAGCACCACGCTATCTTCTTTTTTTGTGCGAACCTCTGTAGATTCAGCAAGAGGAAGGATGTGGCGCCAATCTGACGTCTGCAATGAACTCTTGCCTGAACACATGCACGCGCACACTCTCTCGCGCCACACTCCGTCACGCACACGTGCACGTGTGTTTGCTATTGTGCGGCTCTCGTACTGTGAGACGCTTCAGTTGGAGTGGACCAGAGCTCACTGCTAATCTCACACACTTGCTGTTGGCTCGGATGTGAACAAACGTGAGGACTGGGGAAAAGGACAACAGTGGGTAGGAAAAAGGGTGTATCAGAAAGCTGCAGCATTTTTAGGAGACTTGTTGTAGCACCAGAAATCTTTAAAACATATCTTGAGCCAGAAAATATATAATTAAATGGCTAACAGCTGAACATAATAATAACCATTAGATCTAGAATTCCCTATATTGAATGATATTGATTCATGGGTGGATAATCACCATACGACATTGTACTAAAAGACGTGAGTGCTGCCATGCCACTGGACCACCCGCCAGGATTGCTCCTGTTCAAGTTGTAAGGCTGATTGCCGAAACTTATGGTCGAATTTGACTACCGTGTTTCACCGCAAATACGAAAAATTCCCCCTCGCTGAGGCCTTATCCACTCCCAGAAGTGCCTATTCTTACTTACTAAACTAGTACTTTCGTTTCTACTGCCTCTTTTATTCACGCTGACCTATTATTAAAAAGGGCCATCCAGTTGCTCCAATTCGTGCACCCACGGGCACTGGCTAACATTCTTTCAGCGCTGAGTGCTCCTGTACTCATATTTTGGCTTGGCTTCGTGTGTGGCCCCACCAGGGCCGGCCTTAGGCATGTGCAAAGTGTGCACCTGCACAGGGGCGCCAAACCCCAGGGGCCGCCACGACAACGAGGATCGGATCCATTGGATACCAATCATACAATATTCGTGGCACTGGCGGCTCCTGGCAGGATTTGGCGGCCTCCGACCCCAGCTTTTTACTAACTTCCAACCAAAGCCTGAGTCGCCCCCCCCCTCCCCTCCTCCACCCTTTCACTTCCCTGCTGGCCTCTGGCAGTGGCCCCGCACTGACATCTGTTCCCCGTTCCTGATTGGGCAGCAGGGGCGCCGGGGTGTTTCAATCATGCACAGACACGCCGGAAGCCAAGGATAGAGTGATCTGCGCGGCAGCTCGCAGAGTGCACAGACTCAACCTAACCTAGTGCTTCCCGTGCGTTGTGGTGCCTTGGCGTATGTGAGTCTCTCTCTCTAGTCTCTACAGTGCAGCCATTTCTGTGGTGTGGTGGTGCCACTGGTGGTTGTCCTAAAGCTGAGCTCAGAATAAGGTAAACTAAGTGAAGTAATAGTATAATGCACCTGGCGCGTGGGGGGCAGATCTGCATGTAGTTGATTCTGATTCTGCAGCAGTGTCACTGACTCTGACTGACTGCTGCGTCAACTCCGTGAATGAAGGTGTGGGTTGGTTTCACACCTTGGCTTTGTCAGCAGTGGCCGAGCTGAGGCCCGCAGTGCGAGGTCGGATGCCTTTATTGTCCTTTCATAACTTGTGCAGTAACGCAGGGTAGTATAATTAGGGGGCTGCAAGAGACCCTTCAGAATCTCTGTTCACAATCACCCGTCCAGCCAGGGGTTATTTCTGCTGCCCGACACTATTACCACACAGGAATCCACCATGCCTAGCAACCGCAGAGCCGGGCTACCCTGACCTGGAAGGTGTGTATCAAGTTCACGCTCCACGGGATCCGCCTGCAGCAACAATGCTCCACCTCCGGACCCTCCGAACACCCTGAAGTATAAACACAGGGTGTTCAGACGATACGGCGAGGGAAAAACCCCAAAAGGGGAAAAAACCCAGAAAGAATAAAGAGGAGGAGGAAAGGGGCAGCAGGGATAAAGAAACTGTAAGACAAAAATACAAAGGTTAATACAATACTTAACCCTACTCTCAGTAATTCTCACTAGTCTAATAACCCCTAAATTCACCTGTAGCAAACGTGCCCAAAAACACCCTAGTGCTGTCTCTCCCGTCTTCCTTCCTTCCTGCACAACACAAAAGAACGTATTACCAACAAGCAGTAACACTTCAAAAATAAAAGCCTTCTTTGTTGATAGCAACATACCCCATAGTACAAAAAAGGCTTTGAAGAATAGATCCAAAGAAATTGTTAATTGCGCCAGGACTTAAGTAGCACGCCTGCGCATTAACGCTGTAATGAGTACCTCCTATGGTATAAGCCAGTGCATTAGTATCCTTCAGGTCCTTAAACACGAATAAGGTAACCCAAACACGGCATGACGTAGTTCCTTCACTACTGTCATCCGCTTTGGTATTTAAATCCACTAATCCAATATAGTACCCTCAACTTCGTGACGGCAGTGCGGAGGTCCGACTCCCCCCCTGCACTCCGCCACTTGCACCTCCAAAACAACGGGTACCGGAGCACTCCAGAAGACCCTCTCCTGGCACTTGTCAATAGACACAGTAATTCTTTTTGCTAAACTTCCTCACAGCCGCGAGGCAAAGAAAAAACAGGCAGAGTCACTCCACTTGTGCAGTAAGCACTAAACCGATCTGCAGGAAGAACGAGCTAGCCAGCGCGTATTCACAGTCAACCGGAACGTAGGCTTCTCCCCCTCGCAGCCGCGAGGGACAGAACAAACAAAAACAGCGTTGCTCCATTAGCGCAGAGAGCGCCTAAATCTATACAGCAGTAATGAACGCGCTAACCGCGCGTTAACAAAAGTTACCGGAACGTTGGCCCGAGTTCAACATCAAAAGGATTCCCCAGTAACCTAGAACCACCGGGAGCAGAAGAGCAGCCGCTACCTCCGCCTCACAGAATCACGAGCACTGAACGTAAGGCTCCGCCCAGGGATATCCTGTTCCGCCGGGCATGCTGGGAACAGTAGTTCAGAGCCACAGCCTGCTGGGAAATGTAGTTAGGCAGGCGCGCTGGACTTACATCCTGACAGTACGCCCTCCTCCCAAGCGCCTCCTAGGCCCAGGCTTCGCAGGGAATCTATCATGGAAGGATCTCACACCCCTAGGTGCATGGAAGTGATGTACCGGTTCCCATGAATCTTCCTCGGCACCGTAACCCTTCCATGAGACCAGATACCAAAGCACCCCTCTGCTATATTTGGAATCACGGATAGACCTCACCTCGTACTCCAGATTCCCGTCACCAGCAACAACAGGAGATGCTGTTCTGCGAGACGTGAGTGTCAGATTCTCGTTTGCTTCCTGGGTATGATGCGATGCACAAAGGGGTCCACCTCCCGACGTCCCCCCTACTCTGGAATATATACAGAGTATGGAGGCAATCAGGTGAGGGAAAAAAGAGAAAAAGAAGGAGCCGGAACCGCTGGGAAGAGGGATACCTAAAAAGAAGAACACAGGGTAAATACACAGTGAAAACAGTCTACACTCCAATAGTCTCGCTAGTACTATACTAATACCTGGGGCTGTAATGTAACCGACCAAAAATCAAAACTAGTCTTTCCAGAGCTACTTCTCTCCAAGATCAATAAACGAGAACCTATAACATAAGAGAACAACCACGTTACTTCCATGCGCATACCAATCTGCCAACCAACCCACTATATATAACATACATACCATAAACAAACATTCATAGCAACCAAGGATAACAATCCAAGCAAACCAGAGATTCTTCCTGAAGATGTTTGAACGAACCCCAGAAGTATATTATATATGAGTAGTTGATATCCAAGTTGCACCCAGCGTAGAATCCCAAAGAAAATAACAAACTCAATGTCCATAGGAATCAGCAACCAAAAGGATGAACTCCCAGCGCCCGACAATAGCGCGAGTTATTTAAGTCTGAATCCCTCAAAACAAAATCCCCAAGAAGAACCAGCCGGTACTTCCAATGCGGAGGTCCTAGACTGAAGCGAATACGAAATTAGCGCTTACCTGCGCTAGCCGTGCAGACGAGAAAGTCACTAGCAAAGGATGCGGAAAAAGAACCAGAAATCCAAAGTTTGTTTTCCTCTCAGCCACACACCTTCCAAGGAGCGGTTCTGCTCACCCACGCTTTCCTCAGCGTAAGCGGAACCAGAAAGGGTCATAAGCAAAGGTAAACAGCGCGGCTCTGAAACGAGAGTCCTAGCGCTATTACCATGCAGGCTGCATGCACGAGGCGCCGTCTCCAGCCATAAACAAAACTCCGTCACTCAGCCAGGCTGCACCACGGGGATGTCCCAAGACGAATTCAAGCAACGGAAACAGGAACAAATCCCAGGCACCGTGGAAGGAAGGACAGCTTCACCAGCAAAACATCCAAACACAACAGAATTACGCGCACAGAAGGGGCGCTCAAGATGACCTATATAGGTTTTGCTCCTCCCACAAAGTTGAGCATGCTGGGAGATGTAGTCCACTACTAGGCAGGCGCGGGGATCACCTCCTGACAGTACGTCCCCCTCCCAAGCACCTCCTAGAACCAGGCTTATCCGGATGGCCAGCATCTGTCAGATTCTCGTTTGCTTCCTGGGTATGATGCGATGCACAAAGGGGTCCACCTCCCGACGTCCCCCCTACTCTGGAATATATACAGAGTATGGAGGCAATCAGGTGAGGGAAAAAAGAGAAAAAGGAGGAGCCGGAACCGCTGGGAAGAGGGATACCTAAAAAGAAGAACACAGGGTAAATACACAGTGAAAACAGTCTACACTCCAATAGTCTCGCTAGTACTATACTAATGCCTGGGGCTGTAATGTAACCGACCAAAAATCAAAACTAGTCTTTCCAGAGATACTTCTCTCCAAGATCAATAAACGAGAACCTATAACATAAGAGAACAACCACGTTACTTCCATGCGCATACCAATCTGCCAACCAACCCACTATATATAACATACATACCATAAACAAACATTCATAGCAACCAAGGATAACAATCCAAGCAAACCAGAGATTCTTCCTGAAGATGTTTGAACGAACCCCAGAAGTATATTATATATGAGTAGTTGATATCCAAGTTGCACCCAGCGTAGAATCCCAAAGAAAATAACAAACTCAATGTCCATAGGAATCAGCAACCAAAAGGATGAACTCCCAGCGCCCGACAATAGCGCGAGTTATTTAAGTCTGAATCCCTCAAAACAAAATCCCCAAGAAGAACCAGCCGGTACTTCCAATGCGGAGGTCCTAGACTGAAGCAAATACGAAATTAGCGCTTACCTGCGCTAGCCGTGCAGACGAGAAAGTCACTAGCAAAGGATGCGGAAAAGGAACCAGAAATCCAAAGTTTGTTTTCCTCTCCGCCACACACCTTCCAAGGAGCGGTTCTGCTCACCCACGCTTTCCTCAGCGTAAGCGGAACCAGAAAGGGTCATAAGCAAAGGTAAACAGCGCGGCTCTGAAACGAGAGTCCTAGCGCTATTACCATGCAGGCTGCATGCACGAGGCGCCGTCTCCAGCCATAAACAAAACTCCGTCACTCAGCCAGGCTGCACCACGGGGATGTCCCAAGACGAATTCAGGCAACGGAAACAGGAACAAATCCCAGGCACCGTGGAAGGAAGGACAGCTTCACCAGCAAAACATCCAAACACAACAGAATTACGCGCACAGAAGGGGCACCCAAGATGACCTATATAGGTTTTGCTCCTCCCACAAAGTTGAGCATGCTGGGAGATGTAGTCCACTACTAGGCAGGCGCGGGGATCACCTCCTGACAGTGAGGGCTTTCTTTAGCAATTGTACATGGAACACCGGATGGATTCTCAATGTGTTGGGCAATTTAAGTTTGTATGCGACAGGGTTGATGCGTCGCACCACAGGGTATGGCCCAATAAATCGCGGATGGAAGATACTCCTCATCTTGAAACAAATGTACTTGGTTGAAAGCCACACCTTGTCCCCTACATTGAACAGAGGGCCAGGTGTTCGGTGCCTATCTTCCCAACATTTGTACACCTCTTTTGCCCTCAACAGATGTTTTTGTACCGCTTTATGCACCCTCATCAATGTCAGAACATGCTCCCTCACAGATGGCTGGTTAACCAAATCATCAGGTATATGGATTGGCAAGGTGTGAACATCATAACCATAATTGGCCCTGAACTGTGACATGCCTATGGAACTGTGCCAAGCATTGTTATATGCCATCTCCGCCATCCACAGTAAGTCCACCCATGACTCATGTGCTTCTTTAGAGTAACAGCGCAAATACTTCTTTAATGTTTGATTCAGACGTTCTGTCTGGCCATCTGTTTGGGGATGGAAGCTAGTAGATAACGCTGCCTCTATGCCCAATGCACTGCACCACATACGCCAAAAGCGAGCGATGAACTGTGGCCCCCTATCAGACACAATGATCTGGGAATGCCATGCAAACGAATGATTTGAGAGGCCAGTAACTGAGCTGTTTGACTAGCTGTGGGAAGGTTCACACACGGCACGAAATGTCCCATCTTCGTCAGGTTGTCCACCACCACCAACACAGCTGTGTTTCCCTTGTCAGGTGGGAGACCCGTAATGAAGTCCAGACTTATGTTCAACCATGGACGATCAGGCGTGGGCATAGGCATCAACAAGCCTTTCTTTTTAGTTGTTTCCCCCTTCGCTCTGGCGCATGTGTCACATTTACCAACCCATTGAGTAGTGTCCTTGACCAAAGACTCCCACCAGAAATGCCTCCTAAGCAGTTCCACGGTTTTTGTAATTCCCGGATGTCCAGCCGCTGGAGCTTCGTGACACCAACTGAATGCTTTCTTTCTAATCTCCTCATTGGGAAGAAACAAGCAATCCCCTTGGAAAGGTAAACCCTGTCTTATCTTCCTACCTGATTTGGCAGTTGCCCAACGAACCCAGGAATCCATAGACCTGGAGCCCTTGATGTCATCCAGAAATTTCTCGGCCCGGATCACACACACCACTTTGGTGGCAGGAATGATATGATATGATATGATATGATATAGTTTTTGTAAAGCGCGGCTTACACTCCAAGGAGCATCTTGGCGCTAGTGGTGAGAGTGACCAGTGGAAAAAGAAGAAGGGAAAGTGCTGACAGAAAGAACTAAGGAGAGTTAGGTTAGATTAGTTTTAGGACTAACGTGTCAGGCGCATTAAAAATCCAGGTTTTGAGGGCCTTGCGAAATAGGATTTCAGAGGGGATCTGACGCATCTGGGAGGGGAGTTTGTTCCAGGCTCTAGCTCCCAGAAAACCTAGCGATTTGCCACCTTTGGTTGCGAGCCTGAATCTAGGGACCACCAGTAGGTTCAGGTTGGAAGACCTGAGTGATCGAGAGGGGGTGTATTTTCCAAACCTTTGGGACAGGTAGGAGGGACCCGACTGGTGGTAGGCTCTGAAGGTGATGAGCAGGATTTTAAATAGTACTCTCTTATGAATGGGCAGCCAGTGTAGGGTTCTAAGTGCTGCTGAGGCAGATGACCTCCTGGGCAGCCTTAGTACTAGGCGGGCTGCGGTATTCTGCACCATCTGCAGTTTGTGCAGGACGCTTTTATTGGAACCTGCATAGATGCTATTGCAGTAATCCAGGCGGGATGTGATGAGGGCCACAGCGATTGTCTTCCTGGCCGTCAGGGGAAGGAGGTCGAAGAACCTTCTTAAGCCCTTGATGATGTTAAAGCAGGACCCTGCCACGGTACCTGCTTGTTGCTTGAAAGAGAGGGCTTCATCAAATCTAATCCCGAGGTTGCGGGCTGATTTGATTGTGTTTGGCGGGACCTCAGCATCTTGGGGCCACCACTGTTTCGGGCAGAAGAAATTATCTTGACCGAAAGGGAGGATTTCCGTTTTTCCTGAGTTACACTTGAGGTGGTGGGTTCTCATCCATTCAAAAGTGGCGGTAAGACAGGTTTTCAGATTTTCTTCAGCTGAGGTAGTGTTGTCTTGGACCAGGATGAGCTGCGTATCATCAGCATAAGATATTGTGCTGATGTTGAAGGAGCTGATGAGTTCTATCAGGGGGGTCATATATAGGTTGAAAAGAATTGGGCTTAGGCTAGAGCCCTGTGGCACCCCTGTGTTTAGTGCCTTCTCGCCTGACCGATAGTTTCCCAATAAGGTGACTTGCTTTCTATGGCTAAGGAAGTTTTTTAGCCAGTTTAGGGCGGTTCCTGCAATACCCAGGTTTGCCAGGCGGCCAATTAATACGGGATGGGAAACCGTATCAAAGGCCGCCGACAGGTCGAGCAAGATCATGACGGCTTTTTTGCCTTGGTCCATTGCTGTCTTGAGGGTCTCTACTGAATGTAGGAGGGCTGACTCCGTGGAGTGTTTTGCTCTGAAGCCTGCTTGGTTGGGATGTAGTAGATTGTTTTCCTCCAGAAATGCAGTCAACTGTTTGTTTACAGCTGACTCTGTGAGTTTAAACAGTAGAGGGAGCAGCGATATAGGGCGGAGGTTGGAGAGTGTGGTGGGGTCGGCAAGGGTTTTCTTTTGAAGGGGTTTCACGGCAGCGAGTTTCCATTCAGAGGGAATGGCAGCGGTAGCAAGGGAGGAATTAATAATATTGTTTATAGTGGGATTCACAGTGTCCACTATGGTTTGGAGTAGCAAAGGGGGACACGGATCAAACGGGGAGCCTGACTTGGTAGAGAGGATAGCTTGGCGAGTTTCCTCCATGTTGACCGGGGTAAAATTGCTTAGCTGCGGGTTTTTGTTGGTTGTTGGTAGGTTTTCCTGTAAAAGGGATTCGGGGGGGTCTGGAAAGTCTTTAATTAGGTTTTGAATTTTTTGTTCGAAATAGTCTGCAATTGAGTTGCACAGGGCGAGAGAGGGTGGGATCTCTTGCCTAAGAATTCTGGGATTCATGAAGTCATCGACTATTTTGAAGATTTGCTTTTGATTGTTGTTAGACTTAGTGATGGCTTCAAGGAAATGTTCTTTTTTGGCGATTTTTATCATTTCGTGATAATGTTTCCTAGCAGTTTTGTAATGTAGGAGTTCAGAGTCGCTATAGGTGCGACGCCATTTCTTTTCGAGGGTTCTAACCTCTGAGCGCTTGTCTTTGAGGTGGGGGGAGAACCATGGGGCACATTTTTTGTTATGCTTTTTTCTCACTATTTGCGGATTGGGGGGTTTTCCGAGATTTGTGATCCATGTGCAGAAATTGCTGTAATCTGTTTCAGTGCAACCAGTGGGGAGGGGTTTTAATTTCTCGGCAACGAGGTGCAGATTGGGGGAGTTTGCTAGTTTTTTCCAGTCTGTCTGTGCCTGAGTATCAGTTCTTGGTTTGGGAATGTTTGTCCTTTTTTTAAGAGCGAGGTTAAAGGGGATTAGCCAGTGGTCAGTCCACGTTTGCGGCAAAGGAGTTGCTGTGGTAAGGGTAGTGAGATTGGTGCAAATGCAGTCCAGGATGTGGCCTGCTTTATGCGTGGGCTTCTTGGTCCGTATTTCCAGTCCCAAAATATCGGTGAGTTCATTGAGCCATATTGTGTTAGGGTCATTGACTTTGTCCAGGTGGAAATTTAAGTCGCCCAAAACGGTGAAGTTGGCGTATTTCATGGCGAGAGTGCTGAGTGCCTCTTCAAAACTAAGTGAAAAACCGTTCTGTGGTCCTGGTGGGCGGTAGATGAGGGCACCGGCAAAGGTGTTTTCATCATTTATCTGGATGCGGAAACCTATGCTTTCTGCTCCCTTAATGTCCGATATCTCGAACGTGGAGCATTTTATGGAGTCCCGGTGGATGATGGCAAGGCCACCACCTCTTTGTTCCTGTCTGTCAGCACGTTGGATGAGGTATCCATGTGGAACAGCCTGGGCTATAACAGGGTTGCACCATGCTTTTAGCCAGGTTTCAGTTACAAATAGTAGGTCAAAGTCGTTTTCTGTGATAAGGTCATAGATATGAGCTCCATTTTTACATATTGACCTAGCGTTGATTAGGGCTCCTCGGATCAGGGTCAAGTCTTCCGTAACGGGTGACCATTTCTCTGGGGTGAGAGTGGTTTTACATGAGTGGCAGCTTAGAGGCCCTAACCAGTTTTCGACATTGATCACATTATGACAGCTTTTACAGTTGTTGTTTAGGGAGAGGATTTTTTCTCTCGTTAGTGTAGGCATTAGGTTAGTACATACCTTAGATTGGGCTGCGTGGCGTGCCCTAGGCCCGGTCGTGGCGCAGACGGGCGCAGACGGGCTTGCCTTAGGCGCGCCTTCGGCGCGCAGACGGCGCTCCCGCTGCGCTCGTCCGCTGCGCTTCCTCTGGAGGCACATTTTGTAGGGGGATATGGGGCGTGGCCTGAAAGTGGGCGTGGCCTAGATTCTGGCCGTGATGGCGTCAGGCTTCGTTGCAGCTGGCGCTGAGGAGCGCTGTCAGCTGTTTAGGTAGGCTTCGTATTTTAAAAGCAAAGTACAGTGAAATGCAATTCAAGTTTTAAAAAAGGTTCTATTCCTGCGTGCTCCCGGCGTGTGCCTGCGGAGTTCTGGTCAATTTCAGTGAGTGGCGCTCGATTTGGCGCTTATTTATGCTGCTTGGAGGGGGCGTGGCCTAAAAGTGGGCGTGGCCTAGATTCTGGCCGTGATGGCGTCAGGCTTCGTTGCAGCTGGCGCTGAGGAGCGCTGTCAGCTGTTTAGGTAGGCTTCGTATTTTAAAAGCAAAGTACAGTGAAATGCAATTCAAGTTTTAAAAAAGGTTCTATTCCTGCGTGCTCCCGGCGTGTGCCTGCGGAGTTCTGGTCAATTTCAGTGAGTGGCGCTCGATTTGGCGCTTATTTATGCTGCTTGGAGGGGGCGTGGCCTAAAAGTGGGCGTGGCCTAGATTCTGGCCGTGATGGCGTCAGGCTTCGTTGCAGCTGGCGCTGAGGAGCGCTGTCAGCTGTTTAGGTAGGCTTCGTATTTTAAAAGCAAAGTACAGTGAAATGCAATTCAAGTTTTAAAAAAGGTTCTATTCCTGCGTGCTCCCGGCGTGTGCCTGCGGAGTTCTGGTCAATTTCAGTGAGTGGCGCTCGATTTGGCGCTTATTTATGCTGCTTGGAGGGGGCGTGGCCTAAAAGTGGGCGTGGCCTAGATTCTGGCCGTGATGGCGTCAGGCTTCGTTGCAGCTGGCGCTGAGGAGCGCTGTCAGCTGTTTAGGTAGGCTTCGTATTTTAAAAGCAAAGTACAGTGAAATGCAATTCAAGTTTTAAAAAAGGTTCTATTCCTGCGTGCTCCCGGCGTGTGCCTGCGGAGTTCTGGTCAATTTCAGTGAGTGGCGCTCGATTTGGCGCTTATTTATGCTGCTTGGAGGGGGCGTGGCCTGAAAGTGGGCGTGGCCTAGATTCTGGCCGTGATGGCGTCAGGCTTCGTTGCAGCTGGCGCTGAGGAGCGCTGTCAGCTGTTTAGGTAGGCTTCGTATTTTAAAAGCAAAGTACAGTGAAATGCAATTCAAGTTTTAAAAAAGGTTCTATTCCTGCGTGCTCCCGGCGTGTGCCTGCGGAGTTCTGGTCAATTTCATGATGGATTGTTCCTCCTCACGCTGTTTCAGAGGGATTTCCTGTCTGGAAAGAGCATCCGCCTTCCTGTTCTCCGAGCCAGGACGAAAGGTTACCACAAAGTTGTACTCGGAAAAGAACAGCATCCACGCATTTGCCTTTGCGTCAGATGTCTAGCAGAGGACATGTACTGGAGGTTCCGGTGATCGGTATAAACTGTCACTGCCTAACAAGCCCCCCACAGATAAGGTCTCCACTCTTGGAAAGCCTTTTTAATCGCCAAGAGTTCTTTCTCCGCAATTGAATAGTTGACCTCAGCCGAGCTCAACTTCTTCGACAGGTAAGCAACCGGATGGAGCTGACCCGAGTGTACATCTCTCTGAGACAGAACTGCCCCTATGGCTTCATCTGAAGCATCTGCCTCAACTATAAAAGGATGTTCCAAAACAGGATGGGCCAACACCGGGGCTGTGATGAAAGCATCTTTCAGAGCTCTAAAAGCCTCCTCAGCCTCTCTTGTCCACACAAAAGACTTCCCTTTTCTTAAGAGCCTAGTGATGGGGACCGCTGTCTGGGAAAAATGCAATATAAACCGACGGTAATAATTGGCGAACCCCAAGAAGCTCTGCACCTCCTTCACGTTCTTAGGGGATGGCCAATCCTTCACCGCCTGTACTTTCCTCTCGGACATTTGTAAACCGTTAGGACTGAGAATCACACCCAGAAATTCCACCTCTCGCACCCCAAATTCACATTTACTCAGTTTTACGTATAAGTGGTGCTCCCTTAGTTTGTCCAAGACTTTGCAAACATGTTTAGTATGACGTGATACATCCTGTGAGTAGATCAAGATGTCGTCAATATACATCACGACAAAGTGGTCCACATATTCTTTCAGAACATCGTTTATGAAAAACTGAAATGCTGTAGGAGCATTACAAAGCCCAAAAGGCATCACCAAGTACTCATATAAACCAAATCGCGTCTTGAACGCCGTCTTCCACTCATCCCCCTCTCTTACTCTGACCAGGTGATACGCCCCCCGTAGGTCCAGACGGGTATAAATCACAGCCTCTCTCACCTGATCGAGCAGAACTGAGATGAGTGGAAGAGGGTAACGGTTACGAATGGTGTTTCGATTCAGGACGCGATAGTCCACACATGCTCTCAAGTCACCATTGGCCTTCGCTATAAAGAAAAGGGGGAAGCTGCGGGTGAGCGGGACAGTCGTATGAACCCCAAGCGAGAATAATGCTCTATGTATTCTCTCAAATGATTGGTCTCGGGTACGGATAAAGCATACACTCTACAAGATGGTATCGTAGCCCCATCCACCAAATCAATACGACAGTCATATTCCCGGTGTGGGGGTAGAGTTTCTGCCTTTGTCTCACTAAACACATCACTATAAGCCAAGTATTCGGCTGGTAGTTGGACATCCTTTTCCGCAGCTGTAGCTACCAAAAACGGGGTGGCTAACGCTGTTACATTGGCAGACACACATGGAGTTACATGATCTTTACAATACTCAGATACAAACTGAAACGTTTTAGACTGCCAATCGACCACAGGATTGTGTTTATGTAACCAAGGCATCCCCAAAATAATTTCATACTGAGGTGCGTCAATGATGTTTAGTGATAAATCCTCAGAATGCACATATCCATGTGTCACCACTGACAACCCCAACTCGCCTGTTCTTTCAGTAATCTGACCTGATGTTAAAGGCTGCCCATCAACTGCCAGCACGTCCTCCGGTATCTCCCTAGAGACACGAGGTAAAGCTAGACGTCTCACCAAACCTTCATCCACGAAGTTACCAGTCGCTCCGGAATCTAGCATTACCCTCACCTGACGTCTTTCTAGGTCATACTCTAGTGTCATGACCACCACCAAATGTGACTCTGTCTCCTCAGTACCCATAGAGGACAGAGACGTAAGTTTCCACTCATGTCTCCCTTCTACACTAGTCTTGTTGTCTTCCTTCTGCTCTCTTTCCTGTACTGTATTAGAGACAGCAGCCTTTTTAAACCTACTGACATTACCCGAAGACTTAGGTTTAGATGGACATTCCCGGACGTAATGCCCCTTCTTCCCACAGTACATGCATAGGCCCTGTACTCTTCTGGCTTCCCTCTCTTCTCTTGACAAAGGAGCTCTGAGTGCTCCTATCTCCATTGGTTCTGTAAGGGTGTCAGTGGCCCCAGAGGCTTTCCGAGGGTTCCTTTCCCCACTGTAGGCTCCTCTTTCCCATCTTCTCCTATTACTCCCCCTGTCCGTGAGACGGCTGTCCAGCCGTAACACCAAATTCACCATATCCACAAATGAAGTAGGTTGTGGATCCACCTGAGCCACTACATCTTTCAAGTCATCATGTAACCCTTGATAAAATAAGGATAATCTTTTCTCCTCGGGCCATTCTGCTTCTGCCACAAGTCTATTAAAAGCAGTAAGATACGTTATTAGTTCTCCCCTCCCTTGTCTCAATGTCAACAACTCTCTGTCAGCACTGAAAGTAGTAGCTCGTCGGTCGAAAACCCTCTCAAATTCATTTTTGAATGCTGCCCAATCAGTCAGGATAGCATAGTCTCTTTTTACTAAAGTTACCACCCAATCCGCAGCATCCCCCACCAGATACGAAATCAGAAAAGCCACCCTAGAATGATTGGTGGGGAACAATGAAGGCTTACATGAGAAATGCATGAGGATTTGTGTCATAAACACGTGTACCTTACGGGGGTCCCCTGAAAACCGTTCAGGTGTAGCCAACGGAATGGGTGGAGGCACAGTGACCTGGACATTAGAAGATGAAGCGGAAGCATTAAACGGATTACTACTCAGACGTTCCACCTTTTCCCGCAAGGCAGTGGTCTCTGCCTTGGAGGAGGCCAATTCTTGTTGTACCAGGACCAAGGCATGCAACACATCCTCCATAGACGCCATTGTTGCTACAAACTGATCAGGCAGAGCGAAATTCTTGGGCTCGTGATTCTATCAAGTTCACGCTCCACGGGATCCGCCTGCAGCAACAATGCTCCACCTCCGGACCCTCCGAACACCCTGAAGTATAAACACAGGGTGTTCAGACGATACGGCGAGGCAAAAACCCCAAAAGGGGAAAAAACCCAGAAAGAATAAAGAGGAGGAGGAAAGGGGCAGCAGGGATAAAGAAACTGTAAGACAAAAATACAAAGGTTAATACAATACTTAACCCTATTCTCAGTAATTCTCACTAGTCTAATAACCCCTAAATTCACCTGTAGCAAACGTGCCCAAAAACACCCTATTGCTGTCTCTCCCGTCTTCCTTCCTTCCTGCACAACACAAAAGAACGTATTACCAACAAGCAGTAACACTTCAAAAATAAAAGCCTTCTTTGTTGATAGCAACATACCCCATAGTACAAAAAAGGCTTTGAAGAATAGATCCAAAGAAATTGTTAATTGCGCCAGGACTTAAGTAGCACGCCTGCGCATTAACGCTGTAATGAGTACCTCCTATGGTATAAGCCAGTGCATTAGTATCCTTCAGGTCCTTAAACACGAATAAGGTAACCCAAACACGGCATGACGTAGTTCCTTCACTACTGTCATCCGCTTTGGTATTTAAATCCACTAATCCAATATAGTACCCTCAGCTTCGTGACAGCAGTGCGGAGGTCCGACTCCCCCCTGCACTCCGCCACTTGCACCTCCAAAACAACGGGTACCGGAGCACTCCAGAAGACCCTCTCCTGGCACTTGTCAATAGACACAGTAATTCCTTTTGCTAAACTTCCTCACAGCCGCGAGGCAAAGAAAAAACAGGCAGAGTCACTCCACTTGTGCAGTAAGCACTAAATCGATCTGCAGGAAGAACGCGCTAACCAGCGCGTATTCACAGTCAACCGGAACGTAGGCTTCTCCCCCTCGCAGCCGCGAGGGACAGAACAAACAAAAACAGCGTTGCTCCATTAGCGCAGAGAGCTCCTAAATCTATACAGCAGAAATGAATGCGCTAACCGCGCGTTAACAAAAGTTACCGGAACGTTGGCCCGAGTTCAACATCAAAAGGATTCCCCAGTAACCTGGAACCACCGGGAGCAGAAGAGCAGCCGCTACCTCCGCCTCACAGAATCACGAGCACTGAACGTAATGCTCCGCCAAGGGATATCCTGTTCCGCCGGGCATGCTGGGAACAGTAGTTCAGAGCCACAGCCTGCTGGGAAATGTAGTTAGGCAGGCGCGCTGGACTTACATGCTGACAGTGTGGGTGGGTTTCACATCTTCTTGGCTTTGTCAGCAGCGGCCGAGCTGAGGCCCGCAGCGCGACGTCGGACGCTGAGTGCAGAAACAAACTAAGCGCCTTGACTCCGGAATGACCCCTAGAGGAAATTCGCACCCAGACCCAGACCAGTTCAAATGTCCAGGCTACGCAGCCTTAATGGTGTTTGTTGAAGCAGGTTAATGCCTTGCCTTTATTGTCCTTTTTTGCCGTAACGCAGGGTAGTATAGGGGGCTGCAAGAGACCCTTCAGGTTCAGAATCTCTGTTCACAATCACCCGTCCAGCCAGGGGTTATTTCTGCTGCCCGACACTATTACCACACAATGACTCCACCATGCGTAGCTACCGCGGAGCCCGGCTACCCTGATGACTGTGATAACATTTTATGTTAAAACTAAGTAAAATTGAAAATATGAAAAATCCAATGTAAAAATCCCCTTTTTTTCCGACTTTTTGAGAGTTGGGTGAGGCGTCTCTCTCTGTTATTTTGTAGGGGTTCTGTCCGACTTGTAAAAAGCCTTAAGCATAATTAGTTTTCCTCTCACCTCTGAGGCCTGCCCTTTTCCCTGCAGTGTTCTGTGCACTTTAGCATTCTCTAGATTCCAGGCCATAGAAATTGTATTCCACGAGCACCCATATACAATAATATTTTTTTCAAATCATGTACAGTGATATGACCACCGAAGACCCAGATTTTATATTAAAAACAGAGATTGGGACTATACCATTTCCAACTGAAAGGCAATATTTCTCTCCATGTAATCCCATACCAGGCGTTTTTCACGTAGTTTGGTGCTTACTTTCCCTCCATGTTAAAGAGCAGTAGATATTTCAGCACCCAGTTCTACATAGGTAAATCACATATAAGGTCCCAAACTCGAGAATATTGCATTGCAAATTCTCTTGTTTAAATTGTTCTAACTGCAGCCACGGCGGGTTTTTGCTCAGATAGGGGCCCTGACAAAAGCACATTTTGAGCCCCTTCTGATGCCCTCCCGCTCTTGCCCCCTCCCCCCTCCAAGGTTTACATTTCCGCCTGTTCTAAGCGCTGTATGTAGCAGGGGGTTGTATTCTGTATCACTAAGTGACCCTGGGTGGGAGTAGTAGTACTGTCCTTATTCCGGCGCGGCGCAAAAAGGAGGAGATAGATACGCTTAAGTCATCACGACACAGGCGGTACAACCTCATTACCATTATCTAAAATTAGAGAGGTAATTTAGGGTCCAGGGAGTTGATCTTGCCACACGTCTGCAGCAGACCGCATGGCACTGCCACCAGATTCGCTTCCTCCTCTGGGAGCTTGTGGCTGTGTTGGAAAGATATCACCTGGGCTCCCTAGTCATACTCAGGTGAAAGGATGCATTCCATGCATGCTGTGCCGTGCCACTGTGCATAGGGCTGGTGGGGTATTCGTACATTTGTGACGTTTCAGTACTTAAGATGCCTATATTTTTTCTATAACATTGGAATCCATTTTATATCTATGTGTTTTTTAAATATTTTCAGCAACTAGGAAATTGTGTGAGCATTTAAAATCTGTGCTATCACGTAGCTGGTGTTCTAATTTACAATAAATATTTGAGGCTTCACTTTATGTTCAAACCAGTTGTTTCACGTGACTTAGGGTGCTGGCTTTCATTCTCATGTTCATGCATGCATGCATGGGATAAGGCTAGACCTATTGTTATTATAATTTTGTGGACTGTTGGAGGGGGCGATGAGGAAGAGTTTCCATTTTAATAGCCCGTTTGCCTGTTGTTGCACTGGATGATGGCCAATCCTGTCCATTTAGTGTTTACTGCTAGGTTCTATGTTTTTCTTTGGTTGTTGTGTAAATACATTATGTGGGTCGTCATCACTATTAATGTCTGGTACATTCTGCAATTGCCCTGAGTCGTTGCTGTTTCTGCTTCCCTATACATGGTGCTTTGTCATCATCTGCATTCCCGTGTAGAAGAGCGAATATCGAGGTATAGACGGTGGACCATAGTAAATGTCGTCTTACATTTCTAGACCAAAAGGGTAGAGAAAGATGAAGTCGAGATATTGAGAGGTCAGGTAGACACACATGTGAGATACATAGAGAGGGAGGTTAAAGGTACATGGAGAAGTATAACTAGAGTCAGGTTAAGAGAGAGGGTGAAGGTATAAGTGAAGTAAGGAAATAAGGAAATCCCATAGAGTATTTTTTAAATTTAATTGCCACCAACTGCCCAAGAGTGCTAGGGTTAAGGCTAGATTGGGCACGCCAGGTATGCACACCAAGGGGCAGATTTTTTTTATCGCAATGCGGAAGGGTAGGAGCAGCTGCAGGTACTGGTCATCTAATGACTTCTCTGGAGGTATTATTAAAACACCTTCCTGAGCTCCGCCCCGGCCGGAGCCCCTCTTCCGGGGCCTCCACCTACGCTCCCTGCACAGGGCCACCATGAGCCTAGAGCCGCCCCCGGCCCCACAGGTGTCCTTCTGGACTGCTTCCTGATGAAGGTATTTCGACGAAACACGCGTAGTAGGAACACCTTTACGGAGGGCACAGGTCAGGGGTCCACCTGGGTGAACGGCGCCCCCCACTTTTTTCACAGGATGTGAATGCCGTCCACCCCGACAAGAATTTGGGCCCCACTGAATAATGTGCTGAACTCGTCCCTGTGTCATTTCCAAACACAGGGACACTTTCAGCAGCGCCTGCACGTTGTCTACTTTCCATCTGCACCAAGCAACAACGTGCAGACAGGGAGGGGCCTTTCTTATTTAAGACTCCTGCTGGGCCCATAACAAAGGCCGAATTTGAGGGGTCATCAGGCCTCCTTTTGTTTGAGCCTCTTGGCTGAGAGCAGTCAGGAGCCTCACACCTGATGCAAATGAAGCGGAGGGGAAACAAAGGCTCACACCTTGTTAGCACTTCACACATACTTAAGAGAGGCAGCTTTTCACTTTGTTCAGTCCCTGTTTAGGAGATATGCATGCACTGTAAGAATATCAGATGTGTTGGTCTTTCCCAGTATTTACACAAAGCAAATTACATTTATATAGAGTGTACTTCCCCTGAGGAGGCGTTGGAATAATTTGAGTACCACTATTTTTTCCTGTATAGCCCTACTCATTCCAATGCAGGGTGTCAGGGCGCTTTACATCAACATGTGCATGTTACCTGTACAATAAACTATCTAAGTTAGTAAATTCATGTACAGGATGTGTTACATAAAACTGGGGGATTGCTAGGCGTAGAAGTCACATATCTTCCATAGCTCACTGTACTATTGTCCTCGCAATGCCCTCAAATGTACACATGATAGACCTGCTAAACATATATGTGAGTGCTTTAGATCTGATGTCACTTTTTGTGATACCACTTCCTGTAAAGTCGTGGCTTGTGATGCCACTTTCTATGATGTCAATTTCTGTGATGCCATGTGTGATGTCGAGCTCCGTGAAGTTGTGCACCGTGATGTCATGCGCCTTGAAGTCATGCGCTGTGATGTTGCATGCCGTGATGTCACTTGCATACTGCCAAACTAGGTAGCCCCCCACTTCTTTTTTTAGGACTTGTGCCCTGCCTTTAAGCCTTCTAGTACAATGTTGTATGGTGATTATCCACCCATGAATCAATATCATTCTATATAGGGATTTCTATGTCTAATAGTTAATATTATGTTCAGCTGTTAGCAATATTAAATTGAATCAACATCATGATGAATTGCTTCACATTATGTTGGTTTGAAAAGGTCTACAGCTAGTAAATTATTGAATAAACCTAACTCGATAAATACAGTTATGAATTAATTTATAAGTTAGAAATTATAGTGAACAGTTGAGTGGAAAATTTCATTTTTTATATTTTTCCTAATATATACCAAATAAATGTTTTGCTATTTTAGATATAATAAAATCTCAGTATACGATATCGTTTATAGTACATCCATGATAAATATAGTGTCTTGTGAAGTCACCAGTGTGCTCTTATATGCCCGCAATTTAATTATATATTTTCTTGCTCAAGATATGTTTTAAAGATTTATTGTACACTCCCTGCTCTTGGCAAGTTACCCGCATGCAGGGGACCCCCTTTGTTCAAAATATGTAGCCCCAGAAATGACATTGTCATTTAACTCCCAGATGACACCGAAAGAAATGACATGGCACCTGTGACCATGATGAGGTGACATGTATGCTTTATTAACTTATTGAAAAGTTGAGCTTGCTGCATGGTAAATAAACATTAATTGATAACCGACACGCATGGCTACTAGAACTGGAAAAAGCCAGAGACATATTTTCTTGTAAAAGAGGGGTAACTAGATTGGTCCTATCGAAGGGCTTGAAAGCAGTATCCTTGGGCTTGCAGTGGCTACTGGCACCCACGACTCATATATTTTCAAAAGCTTGCGGGTTTTCAAACAGAAACACCCCAAGTCAGTCAGCTGTAGAGAACGGCGACGTGAACTGGCTTCTTTTGCACACAGTGAGTGGTTTTGTGATGAGCCTCGCATTTGTTCTTTGCTGGAGCTGATCGTTGCAGTCCTGTTTGATTCAGTACATTTTCCAGGTGACTAGGCGGGGAGAGCGAACTGTTCTCTTATTTGGTAAAAGAAAGCTATCCATAAATAACACATAATGCAAATAATGCAAGGTACAGGCTTCCAGGACAAGGCTTCACCTTTAAAAAAAGATTCTTAGTGTACCTGAGAATGAGTAGGTTGTTCAGTACAAATCATTACTGGAAGGACTAGGGGCCAGCAGGTGTCATGGTTGTAAGCGTTGTGCCCAAGATTCAACTTACCCTCTTGCTTTATTTTGATAGCGCTCCTTAGTAGTGTTCTGTGGTGGTGTGCAGGATTTGTCTACCATCTTCAGCCAGTGTAGCTTCTGGAGTGCATATCATACAACACAGCCATTTAACACTGAACACAAAATTATAACAAGCAGAACACAAGTGGTTATATTTGTGAACACATTACTGGGCTTACAATATATTTTGACCTCCTCAAGCAGTAGGGGGGTAATTAGGGATGTGTGCTGGTAGGATGATGAAAGTTCACGGTGATTCTCCTATTGTAAGAGGCACTAGTTCTATTGACAAATGACAAGACATTAATAAGCTTGTCTGAGGGGGACACTTGTGAGTAGACTCTGTGTGCATTGGGTAGGAGAAATCCATCAATGCCGCTTCTCATGGTGCAAATTGGTTACCAGTCTTTGACATAAATGGTTATTCTTTATTTTTTCACTGATTAACTATTCTGATGCTGGGCTGGCTGGGCATTACACTGATTTCATTACAAGACCGGAGGCTGACATTATGCATTATTCCTTTAACGAAGTCCAAGCAGCTGCATACATCACAATAGTAAAGTCCCAAAGCAGAATAAAGGCAACACATAAAGGGCATGAGCCAGCAACAATCTGCCTCTTTTAAATGTTTCTCCAAGCTGATAAGTTGACTCTTACTTCATCTTATTTTATTGTATTTATCTTGTTTTAATCCCTTCCTTTTCAGGGTGTGTTTCTGGTGTGGCATACCCCCACCCCTCCCACACCCCTCATCCCTACCGATCTCCATTTTATGGAGATTTCCTCATTTCCCATCCCCAATTTCCAGTGAGTGTATGTACATATTTCCCTGCTCTCTCGATTTTGAGGGAATCATGTTTTAATTACTTCATTTACACCTTTATTCATGCCTTTTTCCCTCCTCGCCGCTTTTACAGCGATATATTCATTTTGTATACATTTCGGTCTACCAACCTCCTTGACGCGGGTCTTCTGCCTGGGATAACCCAGTTGCGGATCATTCCTTCCTGCAGGGCCTTTGGGCCTTTGTTCCTCGCTGTTCTCTGTTTTAAACACAGCTCTCGGGAAGAACTGAGGAAAGCACCTCGGCAACGGGAGCACAACGTCCTCCCGTTGCCTAGTGTCCTTCCTCTTCTTCCTCCGGCCTCCAGCCAATCGGGCTCGAGGCCGGAGGGTTAACATGGTGATCTCATGGTGATTTAATCGAGCTGATCGCTCGAGCGCGTTTAAATCGTTGCTCAAAGCTTTTTCTCATCGACTATCAACCGCAAGTCTCCCACTCATTTATTATGTTTTTCTGCATATATAAAAAAATTAAATTGGATTATTATTTTACATCTTAATTATCTCTATGAAGTGGTTATTTTACAATATTAAGACAATTATATTCTTTGTTGGCATCTTTTATAAACCTTGCCTCCTTTCTTAAATCTATTTATTATCTGGAATTAACTCCCTGTTGAGTTTTTTCTCTCTGACATACTATGTCTGATTCAGACTCTGATGAGACTTCTGCCCTACTCCAAACTTTGACAATGAAGCATTTAAGAAAATGCTCCACATGGAAATGAAATCTTGTATGATGGAAAGCTTATCTCACATAATGGCATCTAAACGATCACTCCAACAGTATGAAATTGCTGAGTCTACACATTCTCAGAATGACTCCGGATTAAGGGGCAAAAGATTGAGAAAAAATTATTAAAATGTTGAAAAGAGCTACATGGGAGGTCTTGGCACCTCATCTATTCAGGGAGGTCTTAGCACCTCAACGAACAATGGAGGTCCCCGCACGGCAAATCCCCAAGGTGTCCATGGCGGCACAAAATATCATAAAGCTCTTTATAACATGGGAGATGACGATTCTAATGATTCCTCAGAGTTTCTGGTCGCATATGTCCTCGAGCTTAACGATGACGATCGGGAATTTGACGACTTTGGAGAGGATCTCCCATCATCCTCTAAGAATACTATTCTTAACCCCTTAGGAGAGGAAATGTTCTCCCCAATAAATTTAAAACACCCAAGAAGTTCTGAATGGTCTCCGCAAGACCATGTTGCTAAGTTTATCTCAAAATGGATTAGAAACCTCTTGGAGTGAGAAACACGTAACATTCTTAGAGCTGAATGCTCAAGACCCTCTGTTGAGGATAAAACCTGCTATACCCCTAACCTGGACCCAGAACTAATTAAGTTTCTCTTCAAACTTGGGCGTGACCCAAGAAAAGGGATGGAAAAATTCCTCAAAGGGTGTCAGGATCGTCTCCTAGATGTTCTGGGTCTACTAGCCACAATTTTGGATTCCGCAGAAGAGAGCCATATTAACAGTACTCACCTTGATACCAAAATGATTAGGGGCTGGAGCCCGAAGCCTATCATCCTTCTGGGTAACGCTAATGTGAGGATGAACGCAGAGAGACGTAGAATCGTCCTTTCCAAGATAAACCCAAAATTAAGCCATCTAGCTTATAAAGAACCCCCACAAAGCCCTAAAGGGTTGCTCATTGGCGAAGACCTCATCACATCTCTGGGCAAATATGTTTCCACCTTTATCGCCCTTGATAAAGCACAACAAAACATGCAAAAGGTGTTTAATTCCAACCTTTTTGGATGGGCCGGAAGATGGGGCCTCTCTTCCGGCTGCTTAAATCAAAGGCCCTATTCCAGAGGCCGTGGCTACGGTAGAGGATACCAACAATTCAATGTCAGTTCTACCCTCAACGAAGTAGAGGTCAACGAGGCAGAGGATTTTGATCACGTGGAGCACCTAACTCCAACACTCCTTGAGGTGAGTACTCTCCCTTCTTCTTCTTTCCCCTTAAAAGTGGGCAGCAGACTCAAACATTTTCTACACAAATGGAAGTTGAATACTCAAGACACTTGGGTTTTAAATACTGTAAAAGGTTTTATGATAGATTTTTCTCATACACCCATTCAGACCTCATTCCTGGGGAAGCTTCCTTCAACTCTTGCCGATTGAGATGGCAAACCATCTGGCCGGGGTGCTGAACGTGCGTGAGGACAGTCACAGTCGACAGTTCTCCACCGACCACAAGTATAGGCTTCCTCCAGAGGTAGTTCGTCACGTCTTCCAGATGTGGGGAACTCCTCGGGTTGACCTGTTTGCCACTCTCGGGAACACGCACTGCCCGTCATTCTGCAGTCTCCAGTTTTAGAGGCAGGGAGCGTTGGGGGACGCGTTTCATTTGAGTTGGAGCTTGCAACTCCTTTACGCGTTTCCTCCCACACCCGTAATTCTTCGGGTTCTGAGGAAGATTCCTTGTCATGTCCTATGTTCATAGTATATAATGTAAATCCTTTATCTAAAAATGTCTTATTTTTATTTTATTTTAAAATCATTTAATACCATTTTTTAAATTAACACCTTGGCTGCTAGGGGGTTTTCCCCTCCTGTGCTGAAAATGCTTGAATACTATAGTTTCATGACAAGGTCAGCTCGTCATAAGCACAGCTCAACCGTGGCTCATGACAAGCTGACCTTGTCATGAGCATGGAAGGGGTTAAAAGTTAATGTAACATTTGTTTCTATGGAAATATACCATATTTTCCGGCGTATAAGACGACTTTTTAACCCCTTAAAATGTTCTGGAAAGTCGGGGGTCGTCTTATACGCCGGGTGTGAAATTTGAGAGTATGTTTTCATGCGTTTTTACAAAGCGCGGACTTCACCCGAAGATGTCAGACCGCTTCTCAATAGGAAATGGTGCATTGCAGGAGGAAAAAGTGACATGTGTGCAAGTAGAGGTACGGTATATTACTGCAATAAATGGAGGGCACTCAAACACAAGAACTAACGTTACGTAGGCGATGGGGGCACTGTGGAAGTATCAAAAGCAAACCCACTGAAAGCGGATCTGAAAGAGGGAAATAAATTACAGTTACGGTACCGGTAATCTAACAATACTAATGTGGATAATGGCAATGTACAGAACAGGGAAGTGGGGGGCACATCTGGTGAGGACATTCTATGATCCAATATGACAGCATTCACATTACATTTTGAATTGATTTTGGATGAAATGCCAAAGAAAGGATATCAAGTACCGTAAACCAAATATCAGAAAGAATGCTTTGGGTGCAAATCTTATGCACAATTCTCCAAATGGCTATGCAGGACTGCGTTGGAAGTGGGGGTAGTCTTATACGGCGAGTACAGCATTAAACCTACATTTTATCAAGAAAAGTAGGGGGTCGTCTTATACGCCGGGTCGTCTTATACGCCGGAAAATACGGTATTTAAATTAGTTTTATTAAATTATGTACATCACTTTTATTAATTATTAATACATAATAAAATATATTTTTTACTTTAGGTTTAAATTACATTTCTGAAAAAGAATTTTCATTTAATTTAATGTATTCAAACTAATTACGTTTTAAATGTAAAATTTAGTAATTACTGCGATAGCATTTTTTTCTTTTGTTTTAGATTTAACAAAGATAAACAACATTCATTTACAATAATATTTCACATAAACATGTTTTTACCAATATTGTCAATTTAATAAAACTTTTTACTTTTCCCTAAAGTAATGTTAAAGTATAAGGATTAGTTCCCTTTACTTTAACCTATGGATATCAATACCCTGATGGGGGAATAGCAGGAGGAAGAAAGAGAGGGTTTGTAGGTAAAGGAACTACATGTTTGGCATGACTAGGGAAACTATCATTGTCTGATATCGCTACTCACCTCAAAATACTATCTGCATTCCATTTCATGACCACTGGATCCTTCCAGAGTCTCAGCTCAGACATAATTTTATCTCACAAGCTCAATGCTTACATCAGGTACTGACATTCATCAACATAGGAGTGCACTATTTTATCACCATGCCACACTCACTTGCAGAAAGCCAAAGGGGGGAAAGGGAATTATGTGCCTTTTCCCACTTTCTTTATGTGGTAGATGTCACTGACTGCACCCACATGGCACTTTAGCACCCTTACCATACAGTACATCCTTACCATAACACGCACTTCAGGCACTCCACTAATGTGCACTCTGTTTGGAATACCATGGGCTGCTTCACTATTGCGTATGCTGCCTTTTCTGGATGTGCACACAATAGCCACATCTTCTAACAGTCTTCACTGCATGTCGCTTGGTTTCTGGGGATTTCTGTGATATGTGGCCATTGTGAGTAATAACAACTCACAATGGGCCTAAATGTGTATTTGGGAATGGTATCTCTGACATTACCCTCACATCCACTGCATATTTGTAGGCATGATATATTACTTGTAAAATAGAGACTCATTTAAAAACTTTTCATATATTTATTGCATGTGATGCCGGGTATGCTCTCTCCACATCTCCACATGCCCTACAGACATACAATAACACTCCCTCAAGAGAGGTAAATTAGGGCACACATACGTCCATGCACCATTATTTAATGCACTTTTGGTGCCCTCAAGTTGCAATTTAGATATCTTGACCTAGCTGGTGTACTCCCCAGAAGTTGTGTGCAAGGTTATTATAGCCTGTTGCATGGTCATGAGATGGGGCTTACATATAAACCTTGACAGTGATATCGGCCCGCATCCAGGTAGCCAGGGTGGGGTACAGAAAAGAGATCAGGGTATATAGGTGCAGGATCGACTAGGTAACTCAATTTTCTTGAGCTGCTAGTTTGGTTGATGTATTTATGTCATTATTCAGTCTCTTGTCAATGATGAATGGTGAAGTATTTACACACTGTCCACATATACCGTTCTGAAACAACACAGTTTATTTCACATAATGTCAACAACTAACATGCTATGTTCTTGGAAAAAATTGATGACTCTTCATTTTCTTGAAACTTTCAACAGTTATCATTAACAACACATAAGCACAGAGGGGGTCATTACGATGTCGGGCGGGGACACCGCATCGGTCATGGGGCCGGCCGACACCTGGTCGGCGGTCCAGACGGCCCCATTAGGATGCGACTGCACACTGTTCAGTCGCATTCCTATATTTCACTATGGGAGCATGCATTCTGGCCGTAATGCATAGTAAAATGGGAGGTGCGGTTCATCCCTGCACCCCGTGGCAGGCATCTCAAAGAGCCTGCCACAGCCCTGCCTCCAACTGGAGGCCATGCACCCAAGAGGGACCTGCTGGGGGGCCCCCCAAACAGGCTTTCCGACATGGTTTCCATGTCGGACAAACTAGGCTGGAAACCATGTCGGAAACCGCCATCGTAATCTCAAGGGCGGAAAGACTACTTGCCGCATTCTGACTGGCGGACATGTTCTCCGAGCCAGTCGTAAATCAGCTGAAATGACCAATCGGATTCCTTTCTGACCCCTCCATCAAAATGAGGCAGTCGGAAAGGAATTCCTATTACAATGTGGCTCGGTTGGAGCCGTCTGAGCCGTATCGTAATTGGCCCCAAAATCTCACATACAACACTCAGATTTTAGAGCAAACATACTCAAATCCTTACTTAATGCACATGCATTACGTACAAAAATGAGTTCCCTTGCTACCTGCCCCTTTGGCTTTCTGTGTAAATTGATTATTCTCCACAAGTATTGGGTTTTAAACAAGCCACTCGTCTCCACTGATAAACCAAAGACTTTGACTTTTTCACCTAAATATTTTGAACTCAGATTGTGGCTAGGAGGATCCAAGCTTGCACAATTATCCCAGTAAAAATACCTAAGCCTCTTATGTTTGTATATCTTGAAGTGGGATGAACATATTGTTGCAATAACAGTTAATACATTTTCTTTTAATGGTTTCATCAGTGAGGTTACTGTTTTGGAGGCCTCTCCTACACTCCAATTTGAGGTCACTTAGAAGAGAAAGTAATATCACAGGCACTTTATTGGGCAAAGTTTTAGGAATTCAAGTTAATTGGCACTTGAAAGATGTGCTGGGTGGAGCTGCCACCAATTCCATGACACAAGGTTTGAAGATGAAAAAAGCAGCACTTTTAGGGATTTGTTGTTACAGATGCAGAGTCTTAGGTTCTTGTATTCCGGAGAGCTATATGTTGTGTTTTGTAATGACCTGTTAGAAGATTCAGAAGGCTCCCATGCTTTTTGCACTTCAATGTAATGAATTGACCAAACAATACTTCTCCACAAGCAGTTATCCAATGCCACATAGATCTATACTCAAATTTGGGAAGCTGTTTCACATAGGAGTCAGGTGTCTGAGTACAAGGTCTAAAATAAGGCGTGTCTTCAAGAGAATCCCTTAGTATCTCCATTTCTGAATCGATAGAGCAGTAACAATACTTTTCCTTATCTGAACATCTTCCTTGAGTGAAGGTTACACTTAAAGTGGCTTCACTAGATCATTGAGCTGAATCCTGTTTGCCAAATACCAGGGGCGATGGGTGTAATGGCAGTGATTTATGGCAAATTGATATGCCATTTTGGATCAATGGCATAATATTGTAGAAAACAATATCGACTCACAAAAATATATCTAAAACCATTGGTTATGAAAATATCACCATCCAATACATAATTAACAAAAACTCAAGTATCGATAACCAAAATATCACTTTTTAACAATATCGAAAACACAAATATCGGAAACAAAAATATTGTTACCTTTAAATAAATATATAAAATAACCAAAATATCAGTAACACCATATCGACTACAATTATAATATCAGTACAAGTAACCCAAAATATTTAAAAAATAATATAAAAATCTTATTTATATTGTACAATAAACAAAATTAAGCTAAACAAATATATCATCAAACTATATTACAAAATGTATATTCATATAATATAGCACTATTCATTATACTCTAAAAAAAGTATATGAAACCTGTATATACAAAATCATGTAACAAATGTATAAGTCAAAAATAATGTTGTACAATGTTTGTAAAAATGGTTAAAAATATAAATATTTTGAAAATGTTAAAGAAAGACATTACGTGTGTCATTTTTAATACAAAGTACCAAAATCATAATGAAAGCTTTATATTTTATGGTAAAGAAAAGTATATATATATATGTGTTTAAATAAATGTAAACATATACATTAAATTAAATATGAAAAATATAAATACATTTCAATATACATAACATAATATTGACTTTAGAAAAAAAAGAAAAATATTTTTTGGGTGAAATGTTGAGTACTGAAAACGTTACATCTACTACTCGCACTGTAATGTAACATATTACGGTAAAAGTGTTGGACAAATGTAAAGGCCTCACACTTATTAATCCAACTTCGATCTAAATCAATATGGGAAGGGCGATGATTAATAAACGGGGTCACGCTTACTATTTTTTTTTATTAAGAAAGACCTTTATTGAAAGCAAAGCCATTGACATCGCCAAGTCTCTACAGTTTCACATTGCACTGTTTCACACAACATAAGGAACTTGTGCGCAATAATCAAGAAGTACCGTACACAGCCTTATTGCCGGCATCCCGGAGGCCCGGCGGCGTGGTGAAGTGACGTTTATCCAGTATAACCAAGAGCGATGCTCCTCCGTGTGCAGCGAGTAGAACAGTGTGTCAACTGGCAATCCCCAACTGCAATCGCGGCAAGAAGGTCTTGTATCAAAATAAGGTCCATGGAACTACCCCAACTACATCCCAACTCCCTCCCCCCTTGAGTGTGTCTGTGGAACTACTAACACTAATCATTCATGTGTACCTCGATGTGAGTCTGCCATGTGTCCCGCGCCATCCCACCGTAAGTGAAATGTCCCCCCCAGCGCTAACCCCAACTGTACCCAAGAGTCAAGAACCTCAGTGTAGCCCCCTCCCGCCCCCTCACTCGCCCCCTCCCGCACCCCTCGGGGAAAGGGTCACATGCATTCAACCCACTATTCCAACACCCGGTCTTGGAGATCTACTACCTCGGAGGTGTCAGAGTCGCCATCCTCCCCCTTTTGCAGGTGTTCCTTGTAAAGGTCCCAGAAATTCTTTGGCCTACTCCTGGGCGGTAACAGTTCGCTGTACAGTTCTGTTTGAGTGCAGCAGTATTGTAGGTCCCTCAACCATCTCGTTTGTGGCAGGTAGGGGTCCACGCATCCAACAGGCTGCGACCACCCTTCTGGCCAACAGCAGGGCCATATCGACCAGCCGGCGCAGAGAAGGGGCCAACGGCTTAGAGTAACCAAGGAGTGCAAGCGCCGGAGTGCGCGGCAAGGTCTCCCCCAAAATCTGGTCAAGTTCAGCAAACACCTCCCCCCAGTAAGCTTGTACACCGGGGCAAAGCCACGCCAAATGGAAGAAGTCAGCCACCAATGTTCAGCAGCGCTCACACTCCGCAGAGGGGCGAAGGCCATAGCGGTGCAGTCGTTCGGGGGTATAGTACACCCGCTGGAGGAATTTGAAATGCACCAGCCTGTGCCTGCCATTCAGGGAGATCTTGCGCGTGCTGGAGCAGCAGTATCGCCACATGACGTCGTCTATGGGGGTTTGCAAATCGGCCTGCCAAGCCGCTCTAGCTTTAGAGGGTTGTGGGCGTTGATGCGCTACTCCCAACCTGTTGACCTGTGAAATCAGTTTTGCAGGTGATTTGGATTTAATGATATGTGTCAGTTCAGGGATCTCCTCAGGCTCCTCCATGGAAGAGCCCAGGACCTCCCGGAACGCAGAGAGGTGTCTGTGAAACTGGAATTTCTGCAGCAAGGAGGGGCCCGTTTCTGTGGGAGTGAGCTGATCCCAGGCTTTCAAGGTGCCTTCGGAGAACAGATCCTCCATTTTCACAATGCCGAGAGCACGCAAGGCCTCGACCACTCCCCTCTCACCCAATGGATCCAGCCAGAGGGCCCATTCCACAGGCATCAATGGGGAGTACAGAAGATCACAGCCGCGAGATCGCATCAGGGAGTGCCAGGCATGATTGGTCGCTTTAAGAGAGTCCATCCGGCCGATCGATCGATCTGTCGGGAGGCAGATAGTGGCAGGCAGGGGGAGCGGGTCTGCAAACAACCTTTCCAGAATGAGGTGCGGCGTGCGTGCGTCACCGTGAATCCACGAGTGCAGGTGAGAAGCCTGCGCAACTCAGTAGTAGCGCTCTAGATCAGGAGCCCCCAAGCCCCCCATCTCACAGGGGAGAGTCAGAGTCGCCCACCGCACTCTCGGTTGCTTGCCGCCCCAGGCCAGTCGGATCATGACTTGCGTAAGTTGTCTAAAAAAACAATCTCAACAGAACCACTGGTAAGTTAAGGAAAAGGAACAGGAATCGAGGTAGCACTATCATTTTCATTAGAGCGACCCTGCCCAAAAGGGAGAGCGGGAGTCTGACCCAGGCATCGACATCGTCAACCAATTTATTGTATGCAACTCCGTAGTTATCCCTGACCAGGACCTCGGGATCAGTATGCAGGCGGATACCTAAGTACCGGACCGAGTCGGTGGACCATTGTAGTGGGTACTCCATATCGAAGGGATGTGTCACCGGGGTGAGAGGGAAAGCGATGGACTTATCCCAATTCACCCTCAAGCCAGAGAGTGATCCAAAACGGACCACCTCCCGCAGAACCGCAGACAGGTTGGACTCCGGGTTCCGGACGTACAGCAAGGTGTCATCAGCGTACGTCGAGATCCCTATTTTGTAGGTGGGAAAGCTTATGCCCTCTAGGCTGTGGTACTCTCGTATAGCACAAGTAAGGGGTTCCGCGACCAGTGCATAGAGCAATGGCGACAGAGGGCAACCCTGCCTGGTGCCCCTGCCGATGTATATCGGCTCCGACACTCTGTCTCCCAACCGCAGTCTGGCAGATGGTCTATGGTACAGCGCCCCAATTCTCTGCAGGGATGGTTCGCCCAGGCCCAGCTTTCGTAGCACTCTAACCATGAAAGGCCATTCAACCGAGTCGAACGCCTTTTCCATGTCAAGGAATATTGCCAGCGCACTGTTCTCCTGCTTGACATGTTGCATCGTGCCCAGCACCGTACGGATATTGTAGGTTAAATTCCTGCATGGAACAAATCCTGACTGCTCCGGGGCGACCAGCTCTGTCACCAACAAAGCCAGCCGGTTGGCGAGGACTTTGGCATAGATCTTTGCGTCTACGTTCAGCAGACTTAGTGGCCTGTACGAGCCGCAAAGGTCCGGAGGTTTCCCTGGTTTAGGTATAGTGATCAGCAACGCCTCCCGCATGGTGAGTGGCATCTCCCCATCCTCGCAGATAGCATCAAAGAGGGCAACCAAGTGCGGGACCAAAATGTCTTTGAAGGCTTTGTAAAAGCCAACCGTGAGACCGTCGGAACCCGGCGCACTCCCCGATTTCATGCCCGCAAGAGCCTCCAGGATTTCGTCCTCGTGGAAGGGGGCCATCAAAAACTCCCTATCCGAATTCTTGAGGAAAGGCATGGCAATGTGGTCCAAATAATCGTCCATTTTGCTCTCCACACCCTGCGTCTTGGACTGATACAGTTCAGAATAATAGCGTCTAAAGGTCCCTAGTATCTGCTCCTCTTCCATGACTGTATCACCCTCCGGAGTCCTTAGTTCCTCAACGACCAGAGGCCTCCGAGTGCCTCGAACCATGCGAGCCAACAAGGCTCCCGGCCTATCCCCTTCACCATACACTCGGGCAGTGGCATATTTGCCCATATATAGAACCTCTCTATCCGCCAGAGTCTGATACTCCGACAGGAGCTGGGTGAGCGCCGGGCCATCTGCAGTACTAAGAGTCAGTAATTGTCGATTCTCCAGATCCACTATCCTAGTTTCTAAAGCGGTGAGTTCCCGCCTGATGGAACGTAGCACACTGGAGTGCTGAGACATAGCCATCCCTCTAATGAACACCTTGAAAGCCTCCCAGACCGTAAAAAAGTCTTCCACCGAGCCTAGGTTAGTGGCGAAATATTGTTCTATATCTTCCGCAAGTTCCCCCCGGAAGGCATCATCTAGCAAAGCGAAAGGAGGGAACCTCCAGGTGAAGGCCGGTATCCCCTTCCTGGCAGTGGAAAGGTGTAATAGAATGGGGTAGTGGTCCGAGAGTGTGCGCGGGAGAACCTCGCACGCGCTGATACCACTGAGGACCGGAGGAGATGCTAACCAATAATCTATCCTAGTGTGCACGTTGTAAAAGGCAGAGTAGTGCGTGAAGCCGCCCTTCGTGGGGTGTTTGTCTCTCTAGACATCCACCAGGTCTAATTTGGTCAACTCGGCTTTCTTGTATGTGGCAGAAGCCACCGGGCGCCGAGCAGGGCCCGCGGAGCGGTCCCTGGAAGGGTCAAACACGAAGTTAAAATCCCCTCCCCACAACATCCCAGGCTGAGCGTGTGACCTGCAATGGGCGGACAGAGTCGCATAGAATTCAGGGTGATCATAATTGGGGCCATAAACATTGACTACCAGTAGGTCAAGTCCCTTACCCACACATCTAGCTAGGACGTATCTGCCCTCCGTGTCTGCAAGTACCGGGATCAATTTCAGTTGTGATGTAGGATTGGCCCAGGTTAACACCCCCCGGGCGTGTGTCATGAAGCCTGCTGCCACTATATTCTCCGCCAACCCCCTAGATTGCAACATCCTGCGCTATTGAGTGGCAAGTGTGTTTCCTGCAACAAGGCCAGATCGACATGATGTCTGTGTAGGTAGCCGAGGACCTTCCTCAACTTACGAAAGTCATTCTGGCCCCGAACATTCCAGGTTAACAGTTTCAGCTTATGCGGGGCACACATGGGAACACTCAGTGCATCATTAGACATTGCATGAGCCTATGAACCATTTTAGCAACAGGGATGGGTAGATCAGAACACAGCAGTACACTTGCACTCATATTCGCCAGCCGGCATTCCAAAACAGGTACAGTTCCAAGAAGCAGTCCACACTCAATACGCACAAACCCCTCAAACACCCCAAGGCAAAAAACCCCCCCAACGGCCCAGTCCCCAGACCCCACCCCCCATTCCCCCGCCCACCCACAGCCGACCACCCCCAACCAGGTCAGACAGGTCCCAAAAACTCCCCTCATCTACCCCAAAACAGCAGAGTGTTTGTCAGTTCGATACACAACTCCCTGGAGAGTCGCACAACCAAAGGCACCGGGGCAAAGCGCGCCAGAATAGTACAACACCACCAACTGTCCCAATGAAAGTGTTCAGATCGGCACCCCGTCCCTGCCCCAATTGTGATCCAGTGCCCATCGGGAAGCAAGTATAACAGCCCCCCCCATCCCTACCAACCCCCCAACAATGCAGCAGTGTCCAGATCCCCCCCCTATCAGTGCTTAACGATCTCCTCACCAGTAATCCATAAAGCATATGTCCGAACGGTGTGGCCGCCTCCCCTCCAAAGAGTACTGGCAGCTCTCATGTATTCCAGACTTACCGCCCTATGTGGGGTGGCGTAGCGTTACCAGATTGCAGGAATGCGTCCTGCCCTCGGTAGGAAGAGCCAAATGTCTCGGCAGAGCCCCTCTAGTCTTGTTCATCTAGATTCGATGCTGAGCCAGCGTCGTCTTCCTGACTCTGCCTAGCCTCCTTCCGCTCCCGTGTCCATGCCTTCAGGGATTTTTGGAGTTCTTTGGGATCCGTAAAGAAATACGATCGCCCACCTGTGTTAATGCGAAGCTTGGCAGGGTACAGCATCGCGTAGTCCAGGCCCAGAGTGCGCAGTTGTTTTTTATACGGCGCGAACTGTCGTCTCTCCTCCTGTACTTTGGCCGTGAAGTCCGGGTAGAGGGAGATGTCCATGCCCTCATGCTGGAGCTTACCCTTCTCCCTCGCCAAGCGCAAAGCAATGTCCCTGTCGCGGTAATTAAGGAGCTTCGCGATGATGGGGCGAGGCGGCGCGCCCGGCTGCGGTTGTGGGCCCAGCGTACGGTGAGCCCGTTCCACAATGAACATGGGGGAAAAAGCCTCCTCCCCGAGCAGCAGTTTCAGCAGTTTTTCGACGTAGAGCTCCATCTTCCCAGTTTGCGTCGTTTCCGCCACACCTGTGATACGGATGTTGGACCTGCGTGAGCGCGCCTCCAAATCCTCCGTTTTATCACGGATAACCTGCAAAAGTCTGCCAAACTGCTTCCTATCTTTGTCCCACTCGGTCTGGGCTTCCTCCGCTTCGGTGAGTCGACGTTCCGCCATGTCCAGGCGCTTTGCATGTTTGTCCACTCGCTCCGCCATGCGGTCCATGCGGTACGACAGAGCGTCTATTTTAGAGCCCACAGACGCAATGCTGTCCTGGATGCCCTTTTCCATGGTGGCCAGCATGTCCCGGAGCTCTGTGGACGCTGGGGCAGTCGCAGTGGCCCCCTTCGGGGATGTCTCCGGGGCCGTAGCATCAGGTCCCTTCGTTCGACGCCGTTCAAAGGAGAGCTTCACCTGGGCGGCGTCGTTTTTCCCCATTCTCTGCTCCTTCCGCAGTGAGACCCAGAACCAAGAGGCGCTCCGCTGCCTGCAGGTCGCAAGGGTAGTTCGGGTGACACGCCAGCCAGTGATCTGCAGCCACTAGATACTAGGTCTGTGCCTGAGGCACGATGCAGCCAAGATGGCGTCTGTTATGGCGGACGAACAGTCTCCAATAACCCCAGCGATACCCACATTCACTGGACACTGGGTAATGTTAGTTCAACAATGTCGGCACCGGGCACCGTCGTGCAGCTGTGGCGCGGGGGCTCGGGGACAGCAGGGCACCGCGGGGTGATTCCGCTTCCGTGCTCGCTCCGAAATGGCGACTGCTCCGCCTCCCGGTTCTGGTGCCCAGTGTCCGCTCTGCTGGTGGCCCCCCGCTCGGGAAGACAAGTCGTTCTGATGTGGGGCAAGAGGTGGTCGCTCCGGTGAGGGAAAAATCCAAATATTAGTCCGGCCGGGGACCAGACCGCCCACGCTCAAATTCTGAGGCCGCACGTCAGGTGACGTCGCCCGGACCTCTCTCAAGGATAGCACGCGGCGTCAGGCCTCGTCCTCCGCCGTCCAGTCGCCAAGGGGCCGTGCTTCAAATCAACCGGAGCAGCTCGCCAGCCAGTGTCCAAAAGGCACCCAACAGAATCTAGGGGTGTCGGAGGGTGCAGGAGAACCCGCTGTGGTAGATTGGGCACTTCTTAGGATAAATTAACAGGATTATTCCGGGGCTAAGGCGAGGAGGCGAAAGCTCACGCATCCGCCATCGACGCCCGCTAGCTCCGCCCCCCGGGTCACGCTTACTATTCCCCCTCCAATCTAAACCATTTTGGGGAATGTGTTGGATACTAAAGGGGTTAAACTTACCATTCCAACTCTAATTGAAACAATTCTAAGAAGGTTTTCGACACTAAAGGGGGGGTCACATTTACAATTTCAATGTAATCTTCAATCAAACCCAGTTTGAAGCAGGCATTGGGCACCTATAGGGGTCCTATTTACTGTTCCGACTCCAACCTAAACCTTTTTGGGCAAGGTGTTGGACACTGAAGGGGTCACACATGCTTTTCCAACTGGAATCAAAATGAATTTGGAGAAGGTGGTAGACACTAAAGGAGTCACACTTACTATTCCAACTCCAGTCAAAACTATTTTGGTGAAGATGTTGGACATTAAACGGATCACATTTACTAATCCAACACCAATCTAAATAAATTTAGGGAAGGAGTTGAGCACTTAAGGGGATGAATTTTCTAATCCCAGTCCAATCTAAACGATTTTGGGGAAGGTGTTGGACATTAAAGTGGTTACATTTACTATTCCCACTTCAATCTAAACCAATTTGGGGATATCAGAATTTATAGTCATCACTCCATTATTACAAATATGTTCTTATATTTTCAAGACCATATTCATAATCAAAATTACAGATTTTATATCAAACAAATAAAAACACATTAATTCAATAAAAAAATATAACTTAAAAATATACGTTACTAATATAGTAGTCGTAAGCAGGCCCTATGTATTAAAAAATAAAATAGGATTTACTTTTCTTTAAAAAAGAGTTAAATAATTGTCGCTAGAGCAACGATCAGAGTAGCAGAGCAGCGGGAATCGAAGGAGCCGCGAGCCGTGGGGAAAAAATTGCCGAAAATAACCGGTTCAGAGAAGAGGCAAAGTCGTGATCCAAAGACGTAAGAAAGCGCGGAGGTTGTGGTGCAGCGGCCCGCTCTCCTGGTGAGTGTGAGCGGAGAAACCCTGTGGGCCATTCTAGCAAAACGTTAACCGCCCCTCCTCCCTTCACAATCCTCCACAATCCGGCCTTGGCCTTAGCTACATCCCACTTTATCTTGCTCTGCTTAACCCCCAACCTCCTGCCACCACCACATTCTCGCCCTGCTACATTTGGAGGCAAAGAATTTGGTCTTGGGGAAAGAATTTAGCTGGAAAAGACCTTCTCCGGGATGGGCACAGGGGATTGCAGGGCGACTGGTGCCCATCGGTGATCGTAGGAGGCAAGCGGGGCTGCACTTTAGCAGGCGGCTGCAGCAAGTGTGTGCCCATGGCGTCTTGTGGCTGCGCCTGATTATGTCAGGCGCAGCCAGCAACTCATCCTTGAGTTCCGAGCTTGCCCCCGCCCTTGCTCCAGCTCCACCGTCTCACCGACTCATTGTATTCCACCCCACAACACCCTACACTAGCCTGGTTGAAGTCATTAAGTAGGTTTCGTAAACAACTCTAATGACTCCAATGACTCCAACCTGACTCTAACCTGACTCTAACCCGCCACAGATTGACTCCAGGTTAAACTTGCTCTGTTTAGCCCACAGGCCACTATTACCAGCAACCCCACCTATAAACAAAAAAGAATGGAAGCCAGGGTGCAGGATTGGAGATTGGAGATATCAAGACCGTCCCTCAGCTGCTCCTTGTAGCCCCAGTAACCCGGTCAACCCACCGTCTATCATCCATTAATCCAACTGGCGAAACTGTAAAACACTCATCAAAGCAAACACCCTCCTCACAATCGAATAAGCCCTAAAGGCTGTCAACCATCAGGAAGATGCGGGCCGTTCTCAGTAGCAAACAGCCCTTTAGAATGCGATCGGGGCGAGTAAGGAAAGCTCCAACAAGGCCTACTAAAAAGAGCGCAAAGATCAATGCAGAATCCTCAATGGCCCTCATGCAAACTCAATCACCCGCAAACCTAAATTTAAAGTACGTTTTCAACCCAGGAAATGATCATCTGATTACTGACATGCCGGAATCAGGCCAGACAGAGCCCACAAACTCCACGATAAAAAAGGTCTCATTAAGGGATTACTTCTGGAACTCAGCACCTGCGACAACCTTGAGGAAAAAATCCAGTCCCTCTGACACGTCTCAGGTTCCCCGTCCTATGAACATAGAAGCAGTGTTGCATCAAATTCTGGTCCAGCCCACAATCCACGCGGCCCTTGGAGGGCTAAATAGCCCGACACGAACAAGCCTACCAGTAACAACATAGTCCTTTGTAACAGATGCCTTAGACGCTCCAGATGACTGTCAATCACACCAGGCCCCTGATCAATAGAAAGCCCAAATCGAACAGGCTTCTCTTCAAGCTACCATCTCCATAGATGCATCTCTGCCAACTCTTCAGCCTGCCCCGAACTCGAGTAAGTTCTCTCCAATAGTATTAAAATTCCCAACTTCAACCACAACAGATTGTCAAACAAGGAATATTAGAGTTCTGTCACCACAGGTCATGACCTACCCAAGTGCCCACTGCAGCAATCTCAATCAGTCTCACCCAGAAAGTTCTTAAAACAACGCAAACCACCGAGATCCATCGGTCAACCAAGAGTGGCCCAGCGGGAATGTAGTCCTCACTTCTTTAGATCTATCATGTTTCACTAATGAACCTAACAAGTTCACCATGCATGAAAGTCCTCATCAATTGACCTCAACGACCCATGGTCTTAATTATTGCAAACCCTTCAAATCACGGCCGCAGTACTGTCCTACCATTCAGATAAGATGGACCTGCAGGTGCACCTTCTAAATACACTTGCAGTACACACCGCCGGAATCGATCTAAAACTGGAGGCACTCAATTGACTCAACGTAAAATCCCAATCCCAATCCCAAGCCCAACTGGTTCAATCAGTATGCTGCTGCTCCCCCATAATTGACTCTCTATCGTCCTTACCTCAATTTCTCTCCACAGTATTAACGGAAATCAAGAAGCTACCAGTACCAGGGCTTCATGACTCTTCGCTCCAGGCTTCTAGTTTTATCAAGGATCCTACTCCTCCAAAAGCGTAACCCTGACCCTTTTTCCCGTTCCTCGCGGAGCCAGCTGATGGCAATGTAATACCCACAGCATCAACTAACCTTCACAATACACACCGGCTGTCAAAATGGGAAAAAAAACACAGCGGAAGAGCCTGGAATAAACAAAAAACTGAAACCAAAAAATTAAGAGTTAGTTATTCCTCAAAGACCAATTCAGAGTCACTACGGGAAGAGCAAGCTTTGCCAACTACGACAGGAGCAATTCAGAGCCCGCAGCCAATGGCGCTTAAACTGGTTACCCAGAAAGAAATTTCACGACAGAACAGTCAATCAGGAGGGCCATTTCAAGACATCTCAACATAGGGCAACAAGGATCCGTAAATTGCCAGACGCCACGGGCCCACAGCGTACAGTCAAGGAGTAAGCCAACTTGAATTCCTTAAATATTTCAAATCGTCACCAGTTGGTGGCCACAAGTAAAAGACACAAGTTTCACCTCCAATTACCTATTACCGGGAATTGTCCCTTCAACTGCCCGCCATAGCCACAATCAAGCTGCACCTTGAGGAAAATTTAAATCAAACAAAGCCGGCAACGATTGATGAGGTCTTTACGCAAGCAACCAACAGCTTAGACACCAAACTGCTGCTAATTCCAGAATACATCTCAAGAGGTCCTCCCAACATTCTCAATCGAGGAAAACATTTTTGACTCTTCAAATCATCCTTAAGCACCCTGCAAGCGAAAGACATAGTAGCGATTGAATTTATATCAACTGCCGGGTCCAATATGGGTGAAGCAACCCAACTCACACTAGCATCTCCAGCAATTCGAGAATTGGTTCAGTCAAAAACCAAACAATTTAAAAACTGGAGCATAAAAATCACAATGCCCAGTGTCCCCCGCTATCCATCAATATTAGGAAACAATCGGGCTCTCTCCCTTAGCACAACTTCGGCCCCTTTTTAAGTTCTAAAGTCAGCAAGAAGCCATTTGCCAACAGCAACCCCAGAGCATATATTTAACCAGCAAATCCCTGAGAGGGTAGATTTGTCATGGTTGCCAGAGGCTCTATCAAGAAGCCGGAACGATTTAAACAGCCTAACAATATGCTCTTGGAACCTTAACGTATTTGGGCTGAAAAATCAATCCGCCGCCACCCTCGGTTTTCTAAAAAAAACTTGACATCATCCTCTTACAGGAAACCTGGGCAGTAGATAGCATAGTTCGTTTTATTTTTGTTCACTGAGCAGCCTTTCTAAAGTTTTCTTTGTTCAGTCTAAATTCCCGATTGACGGCAGTGGCCTCAGTCAGACAACGACAGCAATTACTTTCACTCAACTTGACAACTGATGACGCATCGGAGCTCACAGACTAGCCCCCTCATCCTTGCCTTCCGATTGGTCACTGAATCAGTGACACGTGCCAGGAAGCCACGCCCCACCTGGAAACGGGATACTCCTCATTACTGAGACGGATATTCTGTTCAGTAACACTACGGAGCCCCCGCCAGGACGGCATAGGCACGAAAGGCGCCCGTCTCTTCTTCCACAAGTAAGACTGTTGCTTTGGGGCTCGGAACTGGCCAGTCCGGGGGTGCTCATGGAGCCGTAATTATTAGCGCTCCTAGTAAGATGGGTCTCATTCTTTGACGCTTATCTTGCATGCTCATTACACCTGATAGCAGCGCTCTATAGCTCTCACTGGATGGTGTGACATGTTCAGAGAAAGTGCCACATGTAGTTATGATCACGCATGGATCGCCATCACGATCACGGCGACCATGCTTTAACCTCAATCTCGAGGCACGACACCCACAGTACCCACTACTGCGTGGCAAGGCCCCTCTCACGAGGTTAACTTACCACTGGGCGGAGACGGTTACGGTATCATTGATACAGTGGGTGGATCCACACAATCATGCGGCCCAATACCCTTGGGTCACCACCACATGAGTGCTGCCCTAAAATAGTTTCACTGGGTCAGCACCTGATAACACCAGGTGCACTTTTCACGGAGTGACTAGTTACTCTTGTGTGTTCCACGTGTATGTCTGGTATACGTGTATGTTTGTTACCCACAACCCTCTTCCCTTATTTTCCTTCCACAGGTTTTTTTTCCAGGGAACACAGGAAGAAAACAACGTTTTTATTTGTGAGACTCATTTTGAGACTCCACTTCTATTACCTGCGTGGATAGGGTGCGCCTTAGCGTGCGCATACCGTTCCCGCTGGTACTTCATTGGTCCTGACGAAAACCTGTTAATTGACACATAGGTTGAAACATGTAGACCTCTTTTTAATTCACAATACTCTAGTTTTTACACCGACAGCCCACCTAACAGGGCAACAGGTGTCCCACATTTTAACAGTACCCGAAACACTCCAGAATAAACTCCTCGAGTGGGTTGTATCGGATACTTTTTAAACACACGATTATCTTCTTTGCACATATAAAAAGAAAACCAGCTCCACTGTAATCAGGTGTCGCAGCACACCTGGATGGCACTCGGCTATCCAGGTGGGACCCCAATGATGAAGCATGTCACCAACTAGGTTGGTGAGTGAGGGGTCTTCTTAAGGTCAAAGGACGTCCTCTTTTTGGTTTTTTGTGTAACACATTTGTTTTCCCTCCCTCTACTGAGGCTGGGACTTACCCATAAGGTTCAACTCCCTTATTGTTGTTTAACAGTAGATAGCATCCCCATAGAAGGCTACCTGGAATTTACGTAATTCGCCTCAAGACAGTCAAAGTTTGGTAGGCAGAGTGGCGGCATTTCGATTTACGTATCAACTAAATTATCCCAACGCATCACATAGATAAAATTTGAAGAAAAATGGCTCTCTGGCAAAGTGTTAGGAAGCTTACCCACTGATAGACAGTTGCTTCTCCTCAATGTTAACACCTCCCCTTCTACCATCGAGAAAAAAACTGAAATGGAGAGTTTAACTAACAACGTCTGCAATTTAGTAAGCGAGTACGGCAGCATACCCACCATAATATCAGGAGACTTCAAGACCAATCTCCATTGCAACATTTTAGAGGACATAGGGATTGATCCACCAATGGTTCCCTCACATTTCGCTCCCCAGTCGAATGCCATCGGAAATAAACCATCGATACTGGGGGAGTAATCAGTTATCCAGCTTAGCAGTGTTGGATTCACCGTACTGAACAGGTGTCTTCACAGAGACTTTCCCCTTCCTGGACCCGTTCAGATGGTTGGACACACTCCTTCTTGGACTTCACCTTAGGGAGCAGAGAAATACTTCACCTGATTGAGAGTTATTACATTGCATCACAAGGTGAGAGCGACCACTGGCCACAAATGATAACACTATCCGCCTATATCCCATGTCATCAGGAACTCGCTCATACTCATTCAGGTTGTCAAATAGAGAACCTAAAGCAAATAAAATGGTTGGATGCCACGGCTCTCCCCATGATGGAAAAATGTAGAGCTCTACTACACTCACCGCTGGAGTCAGATACTTCGGTTATCAGCAGTTGGGCTAGCTTCATAAATCAACTATTTGAAGACTCACCATCAAAGTGGAGCATTAGGCAACAAACATTCCAATTTTGCATCACACAAAGGATGACCATCCCAAATCCTACAGTTCAGCTAAAGCTATGATTTTCAGTTCAGAACCCATGAGCGTAAAACAACCTGATCTCAGTCACCCATTTACTAACACGACAGAAGTACCAATAATCGAGGGCCCAGTGAAAAACAATGACTTACCGTCGGAGACCACAGTGTCATCGGATGAGCTAAAAAACAGGATCTCATGCTCCACAAGGAAAGCCAGGGCCGAAGGCACACCAGGGCCAAGTGGTCTTCCCCAGGCTATATTCAAATCCGATGTAGACCTATAGTTAGCTTATCTGACCCCCCTGTTTCTCCACTGCAGGCTAAACAACACCGTCCCAGATTACTGGCGAGGAGCTATCATTCACCCAATTCATAAAGGCGGGAAGAGAAATTACCCTAATAATTACCGAATAATAGCACTCCTAGACGTCGAATCCAAATATTATGCCAGTATTTTATTAGAAGAGCTGCAGGCTTGGGCCGATACAACAAAGCACCTCCATTTTAACCAGACTGGTTTTGTGGCTAACTCTGGCACAACCACTAACTTACTCACTTTAACCGTCCTGATGGAGAAAGTGGCAGCTCACCAAAACCCAATTGCATTGCTGCTTTGTTGACTCTAAAGCAGCCTTCCACTGTGTACCCCGGGCCTACTGTGGCAAAAATTAAAGTCCGGGAGCATACCTCTGACCCTTTTACTCTCTATCGTCCAACTCCATTCGGAAAAATGGATCAGAATCAAGCTAGGCGAAGGCTCCCACGTGTCCAGGAAAATCAGAACTAAAACCGGAGTTAAACAAGGCTGTGTGTTGGCTCCACTCCTTTTTAACTTGTTTATATCAGACCTATCCCCATCACTAGATAGTGTAAATTACCACCCCCCCTCAACTAGATGGAACCCGAATCAGCAATCTGCTGTACGCCAATGCCTTGGTGTTGCTAAGCCACACAAAAGTGGGCCTACAGAGGCTTCTCGATGAACTGCTTCCTACACTTTAAGAAATGCTTTAGGACTGAATCTGCTATTCAGTTATTCTGTCAAATTTTTATGTATTCCTATATTATTAAGATAAAAATAAAATTACAACAAACTTATATTTTAAAAGTCTCCCAAACCTTTTCCCCAATAACCCCAACATTCTGCTCCTAAATCATTTTAAAACATAACTTTTATAAATAAAAGTCAATAAATAATTTTTAAAACTTAGTTTTACAATAAATAAAAAATGAACATTAGAAAACACAAATTGACATAAAACAATTAATAAAGACAACACATAAACCATAACAAATTAACCATAAAATCTATTCTATATATGACAGTATTTTTTCTAATTATATTTTTTACAAAGATATTAAAAACAACACTCTAAATTATATTCGTACTTTCGAAATTTATGTCCACAATATTTTGGACATGGCAGTATTCTGGCAATGATATTTCTGTATCAATATTTTTTGCAACATTTTGTCCAAACATCATCATTTCAGTGTAAAATGTCATACATGCCATCTTTTTCTAGTTTGTTGTTTATTTTAATTTGCCTAATATTTTACAAACTATGTTAAAAAATGCAAATATTTTTTAACGTGTTCTGATGCTATGCAGTTAAGTTTGATGTGACCACTAGCAGTGCGTAGTTTGAAGTGTAATTAAGAGATTACATTTTAATAAATGTAGGCTTAGGTCTTGTATTAATGAAAGCAAATAACGAGTGAATTATAATAAACGTTTGTTTAAGGCATATGCCTTATTGCATTCAATTTCAAATGATATATTGAAAGCAATAGCTCTTGCAGAAATCTAAATCTGTCAAGCCAGACCTATAATTTTTATCCTAATATTACAGTTTGACGGGGCATTGGATTGTTAGCGAGTGAGGCAGGCAGGTTATGTCTGACTTGCTGTGGTAAGAAGCACTATGACAAGAACCTGAATCAATTTAATTCTAATTTTCCCTTTTAAGAGTGAAGCAATAAATTATCATTTACCAGACAGGCAGACTGTGCTTGTTTGTTAACATCACCTCTTAGAAATTGAAAGATGCACCAGGTAGAAGGGGAGAAGATATAAGATTCCATGTTGTTAAAGCTAAAATTTGCTTATTTTTTAACTTGTTCTCCCTCAGACCTTGCTCATATTAGACACAATTTAAAAAGAAAATTAAACTTCCCATATTTTTTTGGTATTTGCCTATTGTTCACCAATTTTCAGATTTTCATTGTTCATTTATTAATCCCACCATCCATCAGCATGAGCACAAATACCCCCTCCACCACTAATGATCAAACCTAATTCGTATTAGTTTAATCTACCACAAAGAAACTGGAGAAAAATTGATGGAAAAGTTTCCTTGAAAGTATGTGACTAATTCCAATAACCACCAATAATCACTGCATTAACCTCTAATCTTGTATTCAGAGCAGCAGGCTGCCCTGCATAAAGTGCTTCCATGCGTTGTGAGGGGTAGCAAGTGTCATATCAATGCAATTTTAATTACAATTACATAACTGTACGATTCAAGCATGGGACCATTTATAAATGTCCTTAGTACCCCAATGTGCCCAAGGTTAAAAAAAAATATGTGGAATTGGTTTGCAGCCTGCAGTACCCATGGAAAACTGCTATGTGCAATGGAGAACATTTTAATTTGCCTGTGGTAGTGTGCTAGCACTTAGTATATAGTCGTAAATTACGGTCATTGCTCAGTGCAAGACCGAATTTATTGGCTACTTCTTCTTTGAAGTAGACCGGCACAACAGTTGGCTCACATCATGTAGAATCTAGGTTGTTTCAGACCCATGCACCACCACTTCAACCTGCATGCAGTATGCCAATGGCAGCTGCATGCCATGAGGAGCAAGGTCTCCTGTGCAACGGAGAACGACTTTCCTAAGTCCGCTTTGTTCAAAGTCTGGTCATAAAAACTGGGCTTTTGAAGCTGATACAAGTGCTCAAAGGCTTAATTTCTCACTGTTGATGTCTGTGCTTGACCTCTAGGTCACAAGATAGCATCCTGAGGCCAGCTCACCTTTTAGTTTCTAAGGTAGATATAGAGCCATTCATTGGGGAATGAAAACACCCATTACTTCGAGGGCTTACAGGCGGCAAACCTGAGGTATTAAGTGATATATAGAGAGAAAGTTAATCTTTTGTGCAGCTTCACATGCCTTACGGGGCATGCGAGAGGTCTCCCACATAGAATATAGTCACAGCAAGTGCATTATACTGGTAACATTGGTCAAACACTGGCATTATTTGAAGACCAATTTGCAGTGGGGTGTAGGAGGACTCCTGCAAGGAATCGAGAGGATAATTTAACTGGAGCGGGGGAGGAGCAATGTTAGCATACAGTGTGCTTTTACGCAGTGATGCTTTTCCTATGGCGAGAAGAATATTTACTGCATATGGGTATATGCAATAGGATTTCGATTGTCCCCTTTGGGTTGTGGAATGTTAGGGGTCCAAGGTCCCAAATTCCACCACCAGTTTGGTTTTACCTGACCTGGTGGGTCGGGTGCAGAGGTGTTGGTCGGGTGCTGGACAGGTTGGTAGCCTGGCACTACACCGCTGGCTAAGAGGGAGGCAACCTAGAAATAGGCTGCAAAGGAGGAGTTGGGGACAAGATTGGAAGCTCATAATGGGGGTCAGTTCATGAGCGTCCTGGGAGCAAAGGGGAACAGTCGGTGTTCACGGACCTGGGCCGGGAAGCTCGAGTGCAGCTTGTTTTGGTCGCCTTGCCCTGGTGCATCGCAGGCAGTCATTTTCTCGATCTGGACCTGCACAGGGGGACAAAACAGGACAGCTGGGCCACTCTCTGTTCTGGCCCTGTGAAGCTGATGTCCCTCGTTGACTGGTCAGTCTTCAGATTATTGGAGCCCAGATTGGGCTCTAAACAAGCATTGATCGCGTCAAGGGGTCTGGTACCTCAGGTCTGCCGGCATGGCACACAGGATGTGTGCCATGCCGTGTTTTTACTTTTGTGTGCACCATTTCACGCAGCCTACAATGGCAGTCTGAAAAAGTGTGGTGAGGGGTCCCTTATGGTGGCACAATACATGCTGCAGCCCTTAGAGATCTTCTTTAGTACCCAATCTTTCCTCAGCTATGGCAGCTTATGCCACATTGCTTCAGATGTAAATAATGCCCATTGTGCCACTTGTGATTTGGAGCAGCGGAACACTACTCCTCTGTGTCTCCTTCCTGGGCGTGACCATTCAGGTCATGACTACACCTTGTATTCTGATATCTTTTCTCTGTTCGCACGATGTGCATGCAGAGTCAGGGAGACCTTGTTCCTCAGACCATTGATTTCATCATCAGGATGAGGAGTCGTGGTAAGTACAAGGGCTCATCCAAAGACCATTCTCTTCCCATGAAGGGGTCACATGCACCAGCAAGTCTGACCGTCTTTCTACCTTGTTTCAGCCAAATTCAGATCCATCGGTGGAGTGCCAAGTGTCTGGGAGCAGAGTATTCAACCTGCCCCTTACCTACTACAGAGACGTCTTTGCCATGCAGTTGCTCGATTGGATCAATCCTGTCTCCCCTTCTAGAGGTAGTGTTACTGACTAGTTGAATCAAGTGTTCAAGCATGTCATCTACCCAGGGCATACGTTAGAGGACTCAATCACAGTTCACTTCAGTGACTTTTAAAGATTGCACTGAGTAGTAGATCCATGCCCCTCCTGTGGGTGCCCTCTGTCACAGTCCAGTGTTACGATGCCCAACAGGTTCCTGACATCTTCTCCTTCCCTGCTTTTGTGACTTGACCAGACTCTGTGAAGCAGATGGTTGAGGAGGAGAAAACCAATGAGCTAGTGACCATCTCACAGAGAAAGTAGGAGCCTGACTCCCCAGAAATACAGAACACTATATTCCTCCATCTTGCAGAAAATTCTGGAGAGTAAGCAAATGTGCCCAGTGTTCTCAGAGGAAACACAAATTCCCCGCCCCTTGGTTGTCACATTTGGTTGCAGCTGTTCGTTTCCTCAGAACTTCTGGTTGTTTTCCTGTCTGGAATGATAGGCTGTTTGTCAAACAGGTCGACTTTTTCTAACCAATCGGAACAGGTACAGCAAAACCTTTAATTTTATTGACCCCAGGTCTAAGGTCAATACTTGCCAGCCTGATTTCATCCCGCCTCAGTTTATACTCATTTCTGGATATCTTAAGTGCCAAAATGAAGACCAGGAAAGTCATTATTGCTCCTTTCCTTTGTCATTGTCATAGCACCCCCTGAGCCAATAATGTAACATCCCCCACCCCTGTCACTGAATTTGCAGTCTCGGTCCAGCCACCTTTTCTGGTTGTACTTCCAGTAGTCCTAGAACAAACATTTGAGATAAGTCACCATCCCATATTTATTTATTTATTTGTAGAGTTTTATATAGCGAGAAAGTGACCCGAAGGTATCAGAGCGCTTTACATAGTTGGGAGGGAAACAGATTACAGTCTCCCTCCTCACAACTCGTTATTATATACGGGGTAACCCAACAAAAGTCCTAGGACCTGGGTATCAAGTGTTACAGTAAAAAATGGTCCTAGACGCTAGCTCCAAATACAGTTATTAGTACTTTGTTACACAATTCAACTCAGTTTTCATTCCACATGCGATTGAATCCTGTCATGAAGAATTTTTGGAAAAAAGGAGAGAAAACAAATAGCCCAAAATAATCAGATGTCCAAAAACACACAATTTTCTCGTAAAGGTCTTAAAAGTAGAGGAAAAGAAACTCTACCATTTATTTTATAAAATTCCTCATCATTATACAATATATACAAACACAAGTTTATGAAAAGCAGAAAGCGGGGTTACCAACTAGTAACGTGCATAGAATAGAGTGAAAAGATTATTAGTGCTTGTGTAGGACAGAAAATGACCAAGTAGGTCTAAAGAAAAGGTGTTTCAGTTGATTTTTTAGAATCCAAGGTTAAATAATCCTTAGAGAGGTTCTGGAGGAGCCTGCCCTTAAAGTTTATTCTGCAAAAAATGTAATTCTTTCTTGCTATATCACGATGAACAGTTCTTCCGTTGCTCTTATTTTTAAGGGAAAAAGGCGGGGGACAAGGGCACAAAAGATGCAGGCTCCAGATGGGGGACTGGTTGTCGACGTTTCGACCCAAGGATAAGAAGGGCAGTTGATATCCAGATAAGCGGGTTTCATCAGGACGGGATGGTGAAGGGAGGGGGCTTAGTTACATTGAATTCATGTAACCCCAGTGGTGTGGACAGGCAGGTTGCCTAGCAACGCCTAGTGTTTAGAGTGAAGACAGACTCAGAGCGGATCAAGACGCTTATGGAAAAGATCCAGAAAAAAGGTGACACATGGCTAAGTAGTATACAGTGCATCAGCTTGTAAAATACACATTGAATCATGATACATAGTACAACATTACATGGTGTAAATAAGACTTGAAACAGATGTGTAAAATGTACAAGAGTAACATAGCCAATATTGGATGACTGAAAGGGAGACAAGTGTTGCAATCATCCATTATACAAAGTAGCCATTTGCCTCGTCGTTTCCTCATATTCATTAATGCCCCGATTTACCGTGTCAAATATGTGCATCCATTTACATTCCCTGATGCTGAGGGTACTTGCAAAATTACCACCCCTTATGTTCACGAGTACTCTTTCCAGTACCCACCATTTGAGGCTCTCGGGTGGATGGTCAAAACTAAGAAAATGTTCAACAAGGGGGGCTCCCTGCACCTTACAGCGTATCCTGCTAACATGCTGCAAAATACGAGTTTTAACTTTCTGGATGGTCTGGCCTACATATAGAAACCCACACGGACATGCGATCGCATAGATCACACCAGCAGTGTTTCCGTTTGTATGCTGTCGCATGGTGTGTGTGTAGTTGTTATGCGTACACTGCTTTAGTTCCAGAGTCATTGGACATGCTTTACATGTGCCACACTTGTGGTGGCCAACCACTGGTGGAGTATTCCATAGAGTCGTCTGCGTACTGATGGGTTTACTGGGAAGCAAGGATTGTACTACATAGTCCCTCACACTCCTTCCTTTTTTGAATGCATGCATGGGTAGGTCAGGGATACCAATTTCATCTGCCACCAAGTGCCAATGGCCATTAATTATTTTCTTAATATCACTACTCCTAGTATTAAAAGTAGTGACACAGGTCATTCTCTCAGTGTTATCATTCTTCTTGGATTTAGGTTCCAGGAGAAACTCTCTGTGGCAGAACCATGCCTTCTTCCGAGCCTTTTTTAACAGTCTACGTGGGTAACCCCTGTCAACCAAGCGCTCAATCAGTAGTGCTGATTCATTGAAAAAATCCACTTTACGACTACAGTTTCGGTGTAACCTCAGAAACTGACCGTAAGGTAGGTTGTCCCTGAGGTTACGGGGATTGTGGCTTGAGTAGCGAAGCAAGGTGTTTTTCTCACTAGGTTTTCTATATAGTGTGGTGTGTAGGTGTCCCTCGTCTACTACTATACTAATGTCAAGGAAGTTAATCTTCTCTTCACTGGAATCTAGGGAAAATTGGATGTCATCAGATTGGCTGTTGAGCCAGTTATGAAAGTTTTTTAACAGCTCCTCATTACCCCGCCATATCATTAAGCCATCGTCTATGTAACGAGATAGATGTGGAAGCTACAAGTTGTTCAGACATAAAGCAATAATCTAGCCGAACCATCTTATTGTGGGGGGCAGAGTAATACGTGTATCCATCAAGATGTTTATTGTGGTAAAACCAGAGATCTGTGAGGTAATGTTCTTGAGCCATAGCTTGAAGAGATCTAAAGACTCTTGGCTTTTTACCAACGTCATTTTGCCCCCCCACTAATTCAAAATCAGCAGGAAGATGAATGTTCAGATCACCACAGAGGCACACAGGCTGGGGCCAAAGAGCAAGCTCAATATTCAAATGGTGCAGCACTGCCGGATCATCCAGGTTAGAAGAATAAACTGTACATATGGTTAAGGATCTGCCATTTATTTGCAACTCATTGATTACCCATCTCCCAGTATTATCATGGGCGGTCTTCTTACAAAGCTCTGATCCACGTTTTAATAAGACCGCCACCCCTCTAATCCTAGAACTCTGGCGAGAGCACCCAATTAGATCGTACCCCGGAATTTTTAGATAGTCCATATCACTCCAAGATAACTAACTTTTTTCGATCTGTTTGGGATCTTCTCAAGTCGTTAATTTACTCCGGTGCCGGTATTGATGCCCGGGTTCAAGCCCTGTGACGACTGTAACCGACTGATGTCGGTTACCGACCCCCACCGTCAGTGCCTTTATTGCCTCGGGCCGACCATGATGACAAGTCAAGCCCCGACTGCCAGGCCTTGACGTCGAAAGCTAGGCGGGAGCGGTTCCCTAAGTGACTCGAGATCCGGCAGTCGGCCCCGTGCCGTTCGAGGTCCCGGACCAGGAGGAGGTCGAGGGACCGGTCGCGGGGCCACAGTCATCATAGCTCGGCGAGTCGACACCACTCGTTGGGTTCGAAGTCCTCAGGTAAGTCAAAGCACAAGAATTCGAAGAAGCGACATCGCTCTTCTGACTCCCCCCGACGCTCGCGCGAAGCGGCCGGAGGTTCGCGCGACACCACCCACGCGGCTCCGCCAGAGCGCCGCGTCCAGCTCCACACCCGCCAGTCCCTGGACTGAACGCGACGCCGGAGGAGATCAGCGCCTTCCTCATGGCCATGAGGTTACGCTTCCCTCCATCGGGTCCCTACGAGGCACCTTCGGGCCCCGCGGACCCGTCTGGGAGCCCAAGCGGGCCGGCGAATTCGGCCCTGGCAACGTCTGGTGCTTCGGCCCCGGCCCCGTCGGCGACTTCGCTCCCGCCGCCGCAGGGCTGCTCAGGATCCAGGCCTGTCGACCTTGCAACCCCTCCGCCGGCGTCGTCACCAAGGGTGTCACCCCTGGCGCCGTCCACGGGTGGCGGCATCCCCGATCCCTGCCCGGTCCGGATCGAGCTTCGGACCGGCGCCGATAGGTGTGTCCTTCACCGATGATCCGGCTCCATCCTTTCTTCCTGACTTTCAGGAGATGGAGGACGAGGGGGATTGGGAGGGGTCTGAGGAACCTCTGGCACTGCAGTGCCAGTTGAGTCAGGACTGGACGGATGAACTTGGGGAGGCCAGTGGTCTGGACACCTCGCCCGACACTGGTTTTGTCACTCCTCCTTCCTTGGCTATGGAGGAGGGCTCCATACATCATGGTGTTGACTTGGGCAGCCAAGGCCTTGGCTCTTGAGCTCCCAGTCACGGCCGTGATGACTAACCTCCTCATTGAGGTACTCAAACTGTAGGCAAGCTCCTCGGAGCCTCTCCTGCCGTTCAACGAGGCCCTCACTGACATTCTTTTGGGCACCTGGTCCAAGCCCTCCACAGGCCTCTCTGTGGATCGGAACGTGGCCCGACGCCACCGCCCGTCTCCGGGCGACCCCAGTTTCCTGTCCGTTCACCCCACCCCTGAGAGCCTGGTGATCCAGGCCTCAACTTCCCAGACCGCATTCCCGACTGCCCCTCCGGATCAGGAATCCAAAAGGTATGACCTGTTTGGTAAAAAGCTGTTCTCCTCACTGAGTTTGGGGTTGCTGTCTGTCAACACCGCCTGCCTTTTGGGCCGTTACTCCCACTCTTGTTGGGATACGTTTGCGGAAGTGCTGCCCTAATGCCTGGGGGAGGTCCAGGCAAAGCTGACCCAGGCCCTTGCGGAGGGAAGGGACGCAGCACGATATTCCAGTCGGTGTGGGCTGGATACCACAGACTCGCTAGGCAGGACGATTGCAACGACGGTGGCGGTTCGCCGCCACGCCTGGCTGAGGTCTGCCAACTTTTTGAGCGATGTCCAAGCATCCCTTATGGACATGCCCTTTGATGGCCGTCGCCTTTTTGGCGACAAGGCGGACAGCACGTTGGAACGTTTTAAGGACTCCAGGGCTACGGCCAAGTCCTTGGGCCTCAGTCAAAGCCAGCAGACTTCCACCTTTCGTGGCCAAAGAAGGGGCGCCCCCTCACGTCCAGCTAGCCACAGGCCGCAGAACCCACCTCAACGCAGTCGCGGACGTGGTAACTGCTGTGGCGGTGCCGGGGGACACAGGCAAGGCCAGTCCACACCCGCCCCCGCAGCATCTGCCTCAAAATCCTCCTTGTCAGAGTTTTCAGGCCCATTCGACGCCAGTGGGGGGGCAGGGTTCGCCATCACCTCCTCCACTGGCGCTCCATCTCGTCGGACAGGTGGGTGCTGCAAATCGTCCAAAGGGGCTACTCCTTCCCCTTCGAGGCAACCCCTCCATCCATACCACCGCAGTACCACCGAATATCGGGGGATCACTTGCAACTTCTGCAGGAGGAAGTTACGGCCCTCTTGGCCAAGTAGGGCATGGTTGCTATTCCCACTACTTTCTGGTACCCAAGAAGGGCAAAGGGGGCCTACGCCCTATGTTGGATCTAAGGACCGTCAACGGCTTCCTCCGGAAAAAGAAGTTCAAGATGCTGACTTTGGCTCAAGTCCTAGCTGCCCTGGACCCAGAAGACTGGATGGTAGCGTTGGACTTGCAGGACGCATATTTCCACATCCCCGTCCTGCAGGCCCACTGACGTTACCTGCGGTTCACGGTAGGCCACAAGCACTTTCAGTTTACTGTGCTCCCCTTCGGCCTTACCTGCGCCCCAAGGTTGTTCACGAAAGTGATGGCTGTGGTCGCAGCTCATCTGCGCAGATTAGGGGTTTCAGTCTTCCCCAATCTCGACAACTGGTTGTTGAAGGCGGGCTCGCCGCAAGCAGTCGTCTCCCACCTCCAGACTACGGCTCTTGCACTCCCTGGGTTCTCCATCAACGTGCTGAAGTCACACCTGTGCCCCTCGCAGAAGCTCCTTTTCATCGGAGCGGTTCTGCACTCAGCGCAGTTTTGGGTTTTTCCCCCGAACAGCGGGTTCGGGATATTCAGGCTCTGATTCCGGTCTTTCAGCCTTTATCCCGAGTCTCGTCAGGTTGACGCTGCGCCTCCTGGGGCTGATGGCCTCCTGCATCCTTCTGGTGCATCACACTCGGTGGCGGATGCAGGCTCTGCAGTGGGACCTGAGGTTTCAGTGGGCATAGCATCAGGGCAACCTGTCCGATTGTGTCCGGATCTCGGAAGGCACCGCGAGACAGTTGCAGTGGTGGCTCACGAACCGCGATTGGGTCAGATCTCTCTCCCTTCCCCAATCGAAGCACGTAGTAGTGACAGATGCGTCCCTCCTAGGATGGGGAGGCCACATGGGAGAGAGGGAGATCAGAGGACTCTGGTCTCCGGCCGAGTCCCGGCTCCACATCAATCTTCTGGAGCTGCGGGCGATCTGACTTGCACTGAAATCATTCCTTCCCTCTGTCCGGGGAAATGTAGTGCAGGTGTTCACGGACAACACCACCGCCATGTGATACTGCAACAAACAGGGCGGGTGGGGTCGTGGACCCTTTGTCAAGAGGCTGTGCGCCTCTGGACATGGCTGGAACACCAGGGCGTCACCCTGGTGGTTCAACACCTGGCAGGTTCCCTGAACGCCAGGGCGGACGAACTCAGCCTCCGGTGCATGATGGATCACGAATGGCGTCTGAACTCGGACATGGCGCAAGGTCTCTTTCAGCAGTGGGGAGAGCCTTGGTTAGATCTATTTTTCACCGAAGAGTACACGCAATGTCATCAGTTTGTTGCGAGTGGAGCTGCGGTCTGTTGTATGCCTTTCCGCCTATACCACTTCTGCCCAGAGTGCTGAAGAGGATCAGGAGAGACTGGGCCCAAGTCATCCTTGTGGCTCTGGACCGGGCACAAAGATACTGGTATCCCGAGCTACTCAGCATGTCAATCGATCCCCCGATTCTTCTGCCTCTTCAGGAGGACCTTCTGTCGCAGCAGCAGGGGACGGTCCTCCACCTGAACCTGTCCAGCCTCCACCTCCATGCGTGGAGATTGACCGGCGGCAGTTGAGGCCATTTGACTTGCCTCCTGAAGTCTGTGATGTGATTCTGGCAGCCAGGCGTCCCTCCACAAAATCGGTATATGCCTGCAGGTGGAACAAATTTGTGGCATGGTGCACAGCAAAGGCTTTGGATCCTCTCTCTGCCCCCCTTTCAGAGGTTCTCCTCTTCCTTCTTTCTCTTGCCCAGCAGGGCTCTGCTCTAGGCACTCTTAAGGGCTATCTCTCTGCCATTACTGCCTTCTTGAGGCTTCCTGATCAGCCCTCTCTTTTAAAGTCCCCTGTTGTCAATAGATTCTTGAAGGGCATCCCACACATGTTTCCTACTGTTCCTTTTGTGATACCTCAGTGGGACTTGAACCTTGTTCTCACCTATCTGATCTGCGCTCCTTTCGAGCCACTTCACAATTGCCCTCTTCGTCTTCTGACACTCAAGATTGCATTCCTGGTTACCATCACCTCTGCCAGGAGAGTGAGTGAGCTCCAGGCTCTCTCCTCTAAGCCTCCTTTCCTTTCTGTCCATCCGGACAAGGATGTTTTAAGAACGCGTCCTTCTTTCCTGCCCAAGGTGGTTACGGCCTTTCACACCGGGCAGTCTATCACCTTGCCCACCTTCTTTCCGCCTCCGCATCCCTCGAAAGAGGAAGAGAGGCTCCACCGTCTGGACCCAAAACGTGTGCTCTCCTTCTACCTTGATCGCACATGCCAGTTCCGGGTGGATGACCAGCTCTTTGTTGGTTACGTGGGCCCGAAGAAGTGATGGGCGGTGCACAAACGGACCATCTCTCTGTGGGTTGTGTTGTGCATCAAGTTCTGTTACTCCTTGGCTAAAAAGGAGCCCCCTGTTGGGCTGAGGGCCCATTCCACTCGGGCCACGGTGGCTACTACTGCCCTGGGTCGGGGAGTTCCCTTGCAGCACATCTGTCAGGCAGCTACGTGGGCCTTGCTGCACACGTTTGCTAGACACTACTGCCTGGACAGCCAAGTCCGGAGAGATGGCTTTTTCGGCCGTTCCGTTCTCCAGGACTTTCTGGTGTGATCTTGGTCTGCAGACCCACCACCGGGATTGGTATTGCTGGGGTATCTATTCTCGGGTAAGGAATCTAACACTAACCTGTTTCTTTCAGATGCACAAGTTACTTACCTTTTGTAACGATATATCTGTAAGAAACAGTAGTTATTGTTATATTCCTTAGCGCCCCACCCATCCTCCCCGTTCTGCGGACCGAAATTTATGGTTAAGGTATTTCCCTTTAAGGGCCCTAGTTGTACGGCACCAGTGTCGGTCTCTGGCATGGCTCTGCGTTCCTGGCACGGAAAGCTATGTACAAGAACTGACGTCAGCGCGCGAGGGCGTCGTCTAAGTACTCCGACGACGTCATCCCGGCGACCACGACGACGGACGCGGAGCCGCAGACGACACCTACCGACGCGCAGGGGTACTGCTACGCAAAACTTTGCGGATCCAGTCTGACGCCTCGGGATATTCTAAGGTAAGGAATCTAACACTAACTACTGTTTCTTACAGATATATCGTTACCGAAGGTAAGTAACTTGTGCAATAAGTACATAGCCACTTTTGATAACTGCATTGAACACAGTACCCAGGCCTCCTGATTTTGTTCTCTGTGGTATGAGAAGAAGAATCCAAGGAAAATTGTAGTCCATTATGTGATCATGGAGTTTGATTAATTTACTATTTTGCCAGAGAGATTGGGCCCTGCCTACTCAAATCTGCCTCAGCGGCCCAGATAATCCTTTGACTTTTAAAAATCTTGTTATGAGATCCAGGGGACTTGCCAATGGTTTTGGCCAAGCTTAATAAACCTGCATTATTTTCCATGTACAGTGAAATAGCTTAATTCTCATATATCAGACTTTCTAGCGAAAACAATAAACAATAAACTTAAAGATGTGGAGACGCCCCAAGGCACTAATTCTAATTTAGACTTTGAGGAAGCGGTTGAAGCATATTTTTCCACCATTGTAATACAAATCCTCTGTAGTATTTAAATGTCCTCGTAGTGACTATAACTAAATATTAACTTTCAAAATGACTTCATTTGTGACCGTCTTTTATACAATTTTTAGTATAGGTTGAGCCTTTTTAGCTGATCAAATTTGCATTTTATTTTATGTTTTAAGTGCAAAGTCAAAGTTTATTTCAAACATTATCTGAAATAATCTTCTTTCTCCGGTAAGAGAATATTTAGGTATCTCTTTGCCAGAAGAACTTTAAAGTGTCATAGGGAAACATTGCCACTCTAAGGGGATCAGGACCAGCGCGTTGTGGCTTACAAATCACGATGGTCATATATGGGCATGATTCTGTTGGATGGGTTCAGCCATAGGTGAATGCAGCCATTCCATCTGGATAGGGTGGTGGGGTTGTCAACAGGTGTTAGAACTAATAAGAAAAACAAGACTGAAAGAATCTGTTCACTGGGTGCTAAGTATACTTCTTCGTGTCAATAGATGGCAGAAAGGTAACACTGCTTGAGTACCGTGTTTTGCTACGTTTATAACTTGAAATTCCGAACAGTATATCACACATGCAGGCCAAGTAAGTATGCATTTAGAGAAACATATTATACTCATTGGGAACACTGATAGCATTGTACTGTTAGGAGACTATTTAGAGGGATCCTATCCCAAGGGGATGTCTAGCACTGTGATCGTTTTGGTCAGAGGTCTCCAACTTTGGTCCGCAATGGCTAGAACCATGAACGTTTTTCTGGATATCCACATAAACTTCAGTGCCACTGGCAATTATGTGCATCAACAGGGTCATTCTGAAAATCTGGAATTGATCTGGCCCTTGCTGACCCTCACTGGATTACTCTGATTTTAGGCCTTCAATTGGAAATATAGCAATAGCGTTTCATAAATGTTGAGTAAGTGTTATGATAACGTTATCCTCAACTGTATTTTTATTGCAGGAAGAAAGTAAAGTTTGTCGCAGAAAATCCACATCACTGTCACCAAAAGGAAAAAGCTGTTCGCCTACAAAGAGTAAAATAGAATTAGATAAGGAAAAACCTGTTGAGAAGGCTACTGAATCTTCTAGACACAGGTCTCCTTCAGAATATAGCCAGAAAGCCATCCACAAGCGTATCAAAGATAATCATCAATGGCTGTCTCAATTGAGTCAGGGAACATTGAACTTCAAGTCAGATATTGACTCCAGGCCTCAAGTAATAGCCAAACATGTAAGTTAATGATTTGCTTTTCAAATGTACAGTTATTGAGATGCACAAGTAAGCAAGATACCTGCAAACATAATGAAACCTCTCCAAATACAGTTTAGTCTTTGGTTGGCTCAGTTGTCGTCGTCATTTCTGCTCTCAATAACACTTGTCCACTTTGCACATAGGCTTTCTAGTGGCTAACTCCTATTATGATTGTCAAAATCCTTCAGAATTAGGAATATACTGAGTGCACGTATGTAAACACAGCATGCATTTGACTCCCTAGATTCTTTTTCATCCTAAAATTATTTGTAATTAGACAACTGGAATACAAGTCAGAGGAAAAGATGATCATAGATGAAAATCGAATCAACGACTGTATCAGGGGATAATACCAACGACAGGGCCATCAGCCATAGTCTGAATGAGATGCTCAATGGGGTTTATGAAAAGAAGTTATCTCGAAAATCATATATATTTACAAAACATCACCATCTTGTTTCCCACCAGCTCAGTTTAGACTATGATGGGGTGGCTCCATCCTGTTTCAGATTAGAATTGTATTCTCTATGTCTCACAACACAGAGTTTTGGTAACAGACTCGACCAAGTAGGGTATGTTTCCCACTTTTAACATCCGTTTGTCATTGATCTTTTCTAGAGTTTTCTAGAGACCTTAAGCTTTTCAGAGATATCTTGAAGTTCACTGAAGTATACTTTTCTGTCACTTTTCCTGTAACAGATAATGATTATTTATTTTATTAGGTGTATTTTTATACTGCTTACTCAGCCCAATTGTGAGGCAGAGTACTTTATAAGGCAACGAGGAGATGGTTCTGCATCTGGATTAAATACTAATTTTGCAAGACATTATGAACTTTTTTTATGAATAAAGCTACAGGTTTTCATGAGATTACAACTGTTTAAGCTACCTCCGTAATTGTAAAAAGTATAGCAATTTAACTGTGCATCAGGCTCTTTTCCTGGATATACTGGAATGTTTTGCTTGCAATTTCAAGAGGCTAAGCCTGGAAGCCTCTTCTGTAAAACACTAACAACATTAAAAGAAAAAACAGCTAAACCAATGCTTTGGAAGAAACTAGATGTGCTTTAAAAATAAAGTATCAGTATTGATCCTTACTGTGAACTCACACAAATTTCCAAGTTTGTAGGTGTTCACTTACTTTTGCAGGTAGGTCCGACAAAGAATGTCCACATATCTGCCTGAATGCATCAATTTCATAATAGTAGTGGAAATTCTGCAAACTCTCATTTGCAAGAGGAACATGTCACCATTCCTGAGCCTGTAAATCGGGATTGCAATGTTACCCTTGTGAATGAATTTATTTGGCATTTATGTTTAACCTAAGGTCGCTACCAGAGCCAGGGGTATTTAGTGCTGCCTCCTAGTACATGGTATTCCAGGCTGGGCAAGGGGAAGGTTACTCTTGTTATCTTAAAAGCATTTTTCACCATCAGAATGATGTTGGCCTCAGTGTCAGCCCCTAGATTAATAGTGGAGTAGCTAATCCCGATCTAGCTCTTGGAGCTGGCTGATGATATTGTTGAAAACGTTTTCCAATGGAGTGGAAGTGGGTGAATTGGTGACACTGGTAGATGTTGTAATGGTCGTGCTTGCATTTCGTAAGGAAGGTTTAGACCATTTTTAGGCAGGATAGATAAGTACCAGTGAATAGCACGTTTTTTAGTAAGTTGAGCAGAAGTTTGAAGACTTTGAGTTACGGGAGTTCATGGTTAAAGCAGAAATTACGAGATCAACATAGATGTTGAATTTTTAGGATATGATTTTGTTTACTAGAAATTTGATAGTGAGTGACTGATAGTAGTACCAAGATGGTTTGAAGATGGGGTATGTGTGGTTTGTCTCTGTGGGTACCAGTGATGTAAGTGTTTTGTCTGATGATGTTGTTTCTTCAAATTTGGAATGTTGGAGCTGTTGTGCATTTTGAGCCTTAATTTCTCAAAAACTACTGGACGGATTTGCACCAAATCACTAAAACCACAATTTCTGGTTCAAAATGTGTCTTTCTGCCACATGTGGTGCAATTCCGTTCAACCATTTTTGCAGAATCGCTGTCAATTCAATTCAATTAAATTAGTTTATTTGTTACGGAACTCCAACAGAGGTCTACAAAAATACACCAATACAATAAAAAAGACATACTTTACAACAAATACAATTCTTAATAAATATCCAGGAATGTTTGAAAAAATTGAAATATTCTGTAGCAAGTCATTTCATTTGGCGGGGACAACACAAAAGATTGTGCCTCCTGAGCGGAACGAATATTACATTTAATAAATAAGGGTCTCAAAAACGTTCGCCTTGCCCGTAGAAGTTCTGAGCACACAAATAACACATGATTAAGATCCTGTATTTGGGAACAACAAAGTTCACAGATTCTCTCCTCTCTAGGAGTATTTTCCCAAATGCCCGTTACTTCTCTCAAGGGCAGCAAGTTAGTTCTTAAAAGTAGTATTAGCCTTCTAATTCCGTGTTGGATATTCCATGAGAGATAGGACTGGGGTCTGCTCCCCATCGCACTCGCACAGAACACCCCATTACGGGCTTTAGGGTGACTTAAAGCCATATCTCTTGCCGTACTAATCGTGCTTATTGACTTCTTTAGAAATAACTTAAATTCAGGCTTTGGCATGGGTAAATCACAGTTTAAATTAAGCCCAAATAAATAGTTTGCATTGGCAAATGATCTAAAAAAAAGCTGATTTATCTTTTAATTTTGCAAAAATTTCCAACTTCAAGGCGGCCCTTAGGGTGCCCTCATCCCCCCAAAAAAGGGAGTTCCCCCACCTCAGGACCGCTGCCAAGGACAATATATAAGAAGAAACTAAATGGAATTCCAGACGAAGAACATGTGGGGCAAGGAATTTAAATGACAAATTTGGCGGAAAAACCAGCCTTCAGCCTTATCAAAAGAGAGCCAGTAATTCCTATCAAAAACTTCTGCAGCATAAGTTAATGTCGGGGGGATTTTAACCTTAAAAACTGACAGAACATGATTGAAATGACGTCTCCCACAGGTCTTATAAAATCTATTTAGAGCTCCGGCCTGGGAGGCGGCCTTGCCAACACACCTTTTAATGTGCTCTGAATCACGCCCATTTTTTGAGAAAACCTTCCCCAGATACAGATACATATTGACCAATTCAAGATCTTCGTGCCGCAACAGCCACTTATACCCTTTCTTTGTTGGAAAACCTTTCTTGCGAAAGACTAAAATTTTGCTTTTAGCAGTATTGATTTTCAAATAATGGTCCTCCGCATATTTAGTTAAAACATCCAGACGATGCTGCAAACCAATGGGAGTTAAATCAAAAATTGCAACATCGTCTGCATATAGTAGGGAGCCAATGGACATTGTACCAATTTTAGGGGCATCTCCCTTCACTGAATTCAATTTCTCGGGGAGGTAAAAAATATCAAGAGAAAACAAAAGAGGGGCCAACAGGCAACCCTGCTTGAGAACATTATGTGTATTAATCCTGCAGGAAAGTCCCTGCGAGCCACCCATCATCACTTGACACCAAGTGTCTGTGTGTAATTCAATTATAAGGCCCAGAAGATGGTATGGCATACCAAGATGAGAGAGCTTTCTCCACAGCGTCTGACGATCCACTTTGTCAAACGCTGTGGAGAAATCAATAAAAGCTGTATACACTGACATTTTTTTTGAGAATACATATTTCTCCACGATGGTCTGGACAACCGCAATGTTATCCAGCGTTCCGAGGTTCTTTCTAAAACCAGCCTGTTCTGGCGGTAAGATGTTCTGGTCTTGGGCCCATTGCTGCACATGCTGAAGTAGTACAAAAGGGGGTGGTAATGGACGGAGCATCTGAACCAATCAAACACTCACACCCAGTCAAAAGATCTGGGTTTAATCCATCACCGTTCTTTAGCCCACTCTGCCACCCCAGTTCAGACATGGCTATATGCAAACCAGTCTGACCCTGTGCCTCATGGGAACAGTCCAGCCCGAACTGCCAAGCCATGCCTTCCCTGGACCGGAATCAAGCTTCCGAGGACCGGTTTCTGGCATTCCAGCCGTCTTCAGCCCGGCTTGCTTGAATCCAGTGGCAAAGTGAGCAAGGGACTCACGTCTGAGCATCCCCTGCCTCACTTATGGCGGCCAAAAGCGGTACAAAAGGGGGTGGTAATGGACGGAGCATCTGAACCAATCAAACACTCACACCCAGTCAAAAGATCTGGGTTTAATCCATCACCGTTCTTTAGCCCACTCTGCCACCCAAGTTCAGACATGGCTATATGCAAATCAGTCTGACCCTGTGCCTCATGGGAACAGTCCAGCCCGAACTGCCAAGCCATGCCTTCCCTGGACCGGAATCAAGCTTCCGAGGACCGGTTTCTGGCATTCCAGCCGTCTTCAGCCCGGCTTGCTTGAATCCAGTGGCAAAGTGAGCAAGGGACTCACGTCTGAGCATCCCCTGCCTCACTTATGGCGGCCAAAAGCGGTACAAAAGGGGGTGGTAATGGACGGAGCATCTGAACCAATCAAACACTCACACCCAGTCAAAAGATCTGGGTTTAATCCATCACCGTTCTTTAGCCCACTCTGCCACCCCAGTTCAGACATGGCTATATGCAAATCAGTCTGACCCTGTGCCTCATGGGAACAGTCCAGCCCGAACTGCCAAGCGATGCCTTCCCTGGACCGGAAACAAGCTTCCGAGGACCGGTTTCTGGCATTCCAGCCGTCTTCAGCCCGGCTTGCTTAAATCCAATGGCAAAGTGAGCAAGCGACTCACGTCTGAGCATACCCAGCCACACTTATGGCGGCTAAAAGCGGTACAAAAGGGGGTGGTAATGGACGGAGCATCTGAACCAATCAAACACTCACACCCAGTCAAAAGATCTGGGTTTAATCCATCACTGTTCTTTAGCCCACTCTGCCACCCCAGTTCAGACATGGCTATATGCAAATCAGTCTGACCCTGTGACTCATGGGAACAGTCCAGCCCGAACTGCCAAGCCATGCCTTCCCTGGACCGGAATCAAGCTTCCGAGGACCGGTTTCTGGCATTCCAGCCGTCTTCAGCCCGGCTTGCTTGAATCCAGTGGCAAAGTGAGCAAGGGACTCACGTCTGAGCATACCCTGCCACACTTATGGCAGCCAAAAGTAGTACAAAAGGGGGTGGTAATGGACGGAGCATCTGAACCAATCAAACACTCACACCCAGTCAAAAGATCTGGGTTTAATCCATCACCGTTCTTTAGCCCACTCTGCCACCCCAGTTCAGACATGGCTATATGCAAATCAGTCTGACCCTTTGCCTCATGGTAACAGTCCAGCCCGAACTGCCAAGCCATGCCTTCCCTGGACCGGAAACAAGCTTCCGAGAACCGGTTTCTGGCATTCCAGCCGTCTTCAGCCCGGCTTGCTTGAATCCAGTGGCAAAGTGAGCAAGGGACTCACGTCTGAGCATACCCTGCCACACTTATGGCCGCCAAAAGCGGTAAAAAAGGGGGTGGTAATGGACGGAGCATCTGAACCAATCAAACACTCACACCCAGTCAAAAGATCTGGGTTTAATCCATCACCGTTCTTTAGCCCACTCTGCCACCCCAGTTCAGACATGGCTATATGCAAATCAGTCTGACCCTGTGCCTCATGGGAACAGTCCAGCCCGAACTGCCAAGCCATGCCTTCCCTGGACCGGAAACAAGCTTCCGAGGACCGGTTTCTGGCATTCCAGCCGTCTTCAGCCCGGCTTGCTTGAATCCAGTGGCAAAGTGAGCAAGGGACTCACGTCTGAGCATACCCTGCCACACTTATGGCGGCCACAAGCGGTACAAAAGGGGGTGGTAATGGACGGAGCATCTGAACCAATCAAACACTCACACCCAGTCAAAAGATCTGGGTTTAATCCATCACCGTTCTTTAGCCCACTCTGCCACCCCAGTTCAGACATGGCTATATGCAAATCAGTCTGACCCTGTGCCTCATGGGAACAGTCCAGCCCGATCTGCCAAACCATGCCTTCCCTGGACCGGAAACAAGCTTCCGAGAACCGGTTTCTGGCCATTCCAGCCGTCTTCAGCCCGGCTTGCTTGAATCCAGTGGCAAAGTGAGCAAGGGACTCACGTCTGAGCATACCCTGCCACACTTATGGCCGCCAAAAGCGGTAAAAAAGGGGGTGGTAATGGACGGAGCATCTGAACCAATCAAACACTCACACCCAGTCAAAAGATCTGGGTTTAATCCATCACCGTTCTTTAGCCCACTCTGCCACCCCAGTTCAGACATGGCTATATGCAAATCAGTCTGACCCTGTGCCTCATGGGAACAGTCCAGCCCGAACTGCCAAGCCATGCCTTCCCTGGACCGGAAACAAGCTTCCGAGGACCGGTTTCTGGCATTCCAGCCGTCTTCAGCCCGGCTTGCTTGAATCCAGTGGCAAAGTGAGCAAGGGACTCACGTCTGAGCATACCCTGCCACACTTATGGCGGCCACAAGCGGTACAAAAGGGGGTGGTAATGGAGGGAGCATCTGAACCAATCAAACACTCACACCCAGTCAAAAGATCTGGGTTTAATCCATCACCGTTCTTTAGCCCACTCTGCCACCCCAGTTCAGACATGGCTATATGCAAATCAGTCTGACCCTGTGCCTCATGGGAACAGTCCAGCCCGATCTGCCAAACCATGCCTTTCCTGGACCGGAAACAGGCTTCCGGTCCAGTATGCTTTCTGCAAATAATTTACCCAAAGCGTCCAGCAGCGTGATCTGTCTGAAGCTAGTAGGTGACCTTTTTGAGGCCTTTTTATACAGCGGGTCTATAATGCTCCCCTTCCAAGATTGGGGAATACTAATTGATTGAAAGCAGTAGTTAAAAAGTGGCACCAGGAGGGCTCCCCATGCAGCTGGATCCTTTTTAATTAGCATAATTGGTATACCATCCGGTCCTTGTGCACCGGAGGTTTGAGCGTTCTTTATATAACCCATCACTTCAGCCCTTGACAGGGGACCATAATCAACACAGACGGCCTCTTCTACTACAGGCATCTGGAAAGGCACTGAGCTGTTAGATTTATATAGTAGTGAAATATAGTCCACCCACTCCCTTTCTGGGATCGGAATGGGAAGTGCCCTCTTTCTGGAATCACAATACTCTGCAATCAGCTGCCAATACTTTTTTGTATCTTTAGCTCTCGCTGCTTCTCTCAACCCTATCCATTTAGCATCCATCTCATCTCTCTTTACTCTTAGTTTATACCGGCCTCTGACTCACTGTAAGCGAATAATTTCCCGTTGCACACCTATTGAAGATTGTTTATGTTGCTTCCAAACTAAATTGTTGATTTCGTAATTTAAAGCCTTCAGGGCAGAGGGATCCTGATTTATTCTACGTCGGCCAGAGGGTACTGAGCTTACATTTTTTATCTCCCTCATTTGTGCCTCAAAGAATTGCATAATATTAGCGGAAAGGCTACCATGCTGGGCTAAAATACTTTTTTTCAATATCGCACCTACCTCAACGATATTTTTATGTGTCCAAAATAAACGACCATTAGATTTATTAAAAACAATTGTGCCCTGGCACAAATGCCCTTGATTCAGTGCGGATAGGTTAAAGGACAAAGTCAAGCATATTACACTGTGATCACTCCATACTGATGGAATAACCTCTAGATTTTCGCAGGCCCCAAACATTTGTTACGAAATAGCTACGTAGTCCTGTAGGCTTTGTGTACGGGAAGACTGAAAGGTAAATTGGGCTGTTTTATCGACTGGTATCCTCCCATTTAGGATGACCAAATCTGCATCTCTAATGCTATCAAGCAGGAGGAATCCCTGCTTGTCCGTTTTTATTTTATCCGGTAAAAAGGACTCTGGAATGTGCCAAATTTCTTCCTTATCTGGGTTAGCGTATATTAACTGCGACAAATTAGACATTTTTGCATTTAAATCTCCGACTATATCACTAGAGGGCATTCTTCCATTGTGGTTATCTCATTCATATATGAAAAAAGTGGACTCAACAGATGGTCATAATTTTTCCCTGGGGGGATATAGAGATTCGCCACCAGGAAAAAGGAGGGCCTATCGTACTCTCCCAGGCATGCCAGCTTCAGGCAGATACAGAGATTGCAGTGGAGACTCGGCGCCCGGAAACAACATGAACAAGACTTATCAAGGTCTTTAAGAATTTCTCATCTAACGAGATAGGACGTATCTCCACGCAGCGAGACGCACCCTCATAACAAGACTAATCTAAATCAGCTCTGTTCGTTCAATGATCCATGAGGGACTAAACTAGATCCGTGTTACTTAAAGGGAATCTACTTGCTGAATAGCTCGCTGTGACCAAAACTTCCAATAGGTTTCGCACAAAACGCTTCCATATCCTTTTGATTACAAACCAGTCCGATGCCAGAGCAGCACAAGACCAGAGCAGCATAAGACCAGAACAAGATAGCCTTGAAAAAGCCCTGGAGAGGGCGAAACACGTGTCGGCAATGATAAGCTGGGAATCTTTTAACCTATTTGAATAATAAAGAACTTTAAGAACAAGATTCGGTTTTGGATCCATATTTTACATTGACATCGAACCATTGAATAATGTTGGTGCAATAACCTCGGAAATGACTACATTCATGTTCATAGATTAATGGACTGTTAAGAGGGTGCTTGTGCAATTTGGTTTTCTCTCTTGATTCATGGTATTTGCATTCAGTTGCATTGCTCAAACACCCCTGGTGGTGGGTGTCTTATCAAGTTCTCAGTGCACCTCTATATCTTTTTTATACCTCACGCACTACGTACCCGGGGAGAATAACTAACAACAGTAGGTGCGGACGTTTTCTCTGATGAGAAACACTACCACCATTTTGTTTGTATAGATACAGAGATTAGATGGATGGTAAAAAACTTTCTGACTCCAATTAATACTGTTCTTAAGCAAAATGGTGATCCCCCCCCACTAGCATGCCCCCTTTCAGAGTGCTTAGCGTAACATGAGAAAGTAAAAAACCCATTACAAACAAGATCTTTGCACGCCCAAGTCTCTTGTAGGCATATAATCAGAGGGTTTAAAGATTTTAAATAATTCAATTTGTCTTCATCGTGCCCCAAACCGGCCATGTTCCAGGACAGAAGTAGCCCCCCTGGCTACCTCAGAGGAGCACTCCTTTCTACCTCTGGACAATTGGTATTCAAGGTTTTTGCTACCCAACTCCACTGGGCTAAGTCATCTTCTTTGTTAGGGGGAGGACACGCAACTACAGACAGACACTAAGTTTATTGAACGGCCCTTTTTGTTTAATAAGACCATAATATTTTTTGCGTTGTCCATAGGAGACTCTAAGTCGGGCCCATGGCGTTGCATACCACGGGATTACCCGGCCTCAGATCTTGAGGGCGTAGGATTGTACTACACCTAGTAAAATGATCCTCAAAATTTGCTACAGAAGTTATATCTAACCCTCGTTTTAAAAAGTGCTCGCTGTTCTGAATGGCTAAATTAGCCACTAACAGGGAACAAAAGGTGCCTCTAGAAAAGGAAACATTCTTGTGCTGGATAATATTCACATTTAAAATATCCCTGCTTTCTAACAACATCAATGCCTCTATTTCACAAAAGATTTTGAGAAGGAGTCCTCTATTTCTCGGATCAAATTCAGACTCAAATAGCCAGATGAAATCCACTATGGACGATGAAGCGGTCTGCACCGTATTAACTTTCTTTACCGCATCTCTTTTTGGGATCCATAGAGGCACCGTATCACCATTATTAACCACCTGTACCTTCGCATTGGACACGATTTGTGTGAGAGACCCCACCTCTAGTTTACCATCTGGTCCAACCCCTGAACTGTGGACCATGTTTGAAATGTAGGGTCTCCACCTCCCAATATATTTCTCCTCCCCAAGGGATCATCCCCCTCACTAGGCGGAAGAGGATGAGGTACTAAAGGAGACTGCAGTGGAAAACTTGAAGATGCTGCTACTTCTCCAGTAGCCCCAACTCTCCCATTAGGAGATGGAAGTATTGCAACTGGGTTTCTGGGTGCACCTTCTCCAGTGAATAGTTGACAACCACCCTCCTCCATTGCAGTCTGAGCGGCACTCTGACTATCTGGGATCTGTGGGAAGTGTAACTTTGACATTTTTCTTTTAGGTAATCGTCTTCTCCTTTTTTGTTTCTTCTTCCTGTTTTCCCCTTTGCAGTTTATTAAAAGCCCACCCCTCTTCCCTACTTTCGTTCCCAAATCCACCAAGGGGTTTGGCGGTTGGGCCTGAGGGGCAGCTGGATTTTGAACCTCCCCCTCTATCTCTCCTGCGCCTTTTTGCCCAACATCACCCTCAATATTCTCTGCCTCCTTAATGGCTTCACCGGCCCCCCTTTTCCCCTTGATAAATAGAGGGTAAAGTTTTAGTGGGACATGTCCCGGAGGAGGGGCCACTGCAGCTTCCTCAAAGAGTAAGCTTAAACCTAGCTCTTCATTTTCAGGGTTGCAGGAAGCTTCTATTGGGGACAGTGAGGAGAGAGGTGTACCTGCTTGAACAGACACGCCTCTGTGCTCTACGCAGGGCGCCAATAAAGGGGGACTAACATCAATTTGTTTATGCAATCGTGCAGGTATAATGGAGGGGGGAATAATGGTGCCTAATTTATTTACTTTTTGTATTTCAAACAGCATTACGGAGATCATTTCCAATATATGATCTGAACTAAAAACAGATTTCTCCAACAAAGACAAAATAGAACTTAAGAGTCTTTCAATACCTACAAAGAATTCCGAAGGCATACCATCCCTCTCGTTGCCCAATTTTGGTTGTGAAAAATACATCGTGAGCATCATGAGCATCATAGACGGACTCCACAGAGTTACCATTCAGGGGACTTGTGCTACAATATAATAGGTGCATTGAGAGGCGCCTAGGGGGGAGTTTACGGTGCAAATGTTCTTCTCCTTCGGACTGCTCATTTGATACCCGCTCTTCCCAGTGTTCTTCGCAGGGTGTATGTTAATGACTCCCCACCCCCTTGTTTGAACATCAATGTCAATGCCTGGGAGTGTAAAGTCTTCCCTTAAATTGGGTTCTCCACTAAATGAAGCCTTTTCCACCATTACAACAGTGTCCTTCCCGGCATCCTCCCTAGTTCCTACAACACCCCCAAACACACCCTCTACACTGAGTCCCTTGCCGATGTTCCCCTCCATGATGGCAACATATGTACCCTCGATCTTACTAGATGATTCTTTTCTGCTCAATGAAGAGGATTCCTGATTCTGCTGGTTGAGAGAATGATCCGAACCCATGACTATATGCAGATCAGCGTCCGAAGCAACAGGTATACCGACAGCAGGAAACTCCATTTTTGATGGATTCAAGGGTGTGTATAGGCTATGTTGTGACTGTTGAAACCATTGGATTGGATCGTTACCACAAGGACCAGGAAATAAGTTTGTCCTTGAAGATATATCGGGTAAAGAGGTAATTGGTTCATCTTCCGTGCCTGATCTTATCTGGTCCCTTGCCCCTTCTTGGGACATTTTCAAACTCCCCGTGGAACCATAAGGGTTTCCCTGAACTTCCCCTGTAGACAGGGGGGGCGATGTTACTGAGGCAAATTTGGAATGCATGCTATCTTGTCCCAATATTGTCTCTGCAGGAACAGTCAGGGGAGCTTTCCGAAAGAAACCTGTGATAGTTGATTGAGATTTATAGCAAAGGTGTTGTAAATTTTTTGTTCCACTATAAGTTCTCCTCAATTTCCTTATACAGCTAGGAGATGAGGTAAGTACGCGACCAGAGCGTAATTTTTTTGAAGACATCTTGCGCATAGGGTAGAGACTTACGCCTCTCACCCACTACCACCACCTCGACCGCTGAGATGCTCTTGAAATATACAGTACGGTTCGTACTTCACCTGGGGTTGCAAAGGTTGCTTATTTTATTTATTTAAGGTTCTTATAAAGCGCTAACAATCATCCTTGGTAGGATATCACGGCGCTATATTTGCTAGTGTGCAAGTAAATGGCAGTCTAGCGGGGTTCATTCAGGAAGAGGGAAGAGGAAGGATTTTAACTGCTTCCTGAATGTCAGGTGGTCTTCTATGAGTCGGAGGGCTGTGGGTAGTTCGTTCCATTTGGCTGCTGCAATATGAGAGAAAGCGCGTTCGCCCATCCTGGCTTTCTTTACCCTGCTTGCTGGGCTTAACTGGTGCCTGGTGCCTGATGCCCAAACCAGATCAAAACCGGCACTGGGGCTGAGGCTTTAGCTTAGAGTGAGACCGCGATGCTCTAAGTGGTGGGGACTCCGTCTCCTGCAGCTCTGTACTCGGTGAATCGGGAAGACAGTGACTCCGCTCCTAGCAGGGACCGCTGTAGCCCCCTTGCGGCCTCCTGCAATTCCCACGACTCCACGCTGCAGCCTCCATGTGCAGCCTCTATGTAATAGTCCTGCTACAATTTGCGGGCTCCGCAGCTTACCGCAACACTGCTGCAGGACAACTCCTACGCCACTCCTGCTGTAATCCTTGACTTTCGCTGTAACTGTAGCACTATAGCACCTGGCGCAGCTTGCGGTTTCTCGCGTTCACAGTTCTGCGGTTCTCCTGCGCTCTCACTGCCGCCACCGCTTCACCGCCGCCGCTGCTACTGCCAATGCTACTATGGGGCCGGAGTCCAGGGCCTGGGGGGCAGCCAGGAACCGGGCACTGGACACTGGACACTGGGCACTCGTTTCTTGTTTAGCTGCCACAATATACGCCACAGTGTATATTTTTCTTATGTAGACTCTTGGATGGGAACTTTTTTCTGGGGACTCGAGGTTCAGGCTCAGGCTCGCTGCTCCGTGCTCAAATGCCACGGTACCACAGAGTTTTACAGGGGGCTTCAAAGGGAGCTTCAGAGTGACTGTGACGACCCCCTTTCTAGCTGCCACCGGCCCCACTAGCCCCCTGCACCTTATACCTTGCTCGCTCCTGGCCGGCGGTACCTCACCTCACCTCAGGGGCTCACCTCTGGAGCCGCCGTAGCCAGCAAGGCAGGGAGCGGGTGTGGTCGCTGTCGGAGAGTGTGGAGTACGAGGTGTTTTACTGCACCAGTTTTCCTGGGTACAGGCTGATCTCAGATACACCGCTCTAAGGACGCTCGGGGTGCGGTGCTGTGCGGCCTCAGATGAAGTCTCCTATGGCTCCCGCCACGCTTGCAGACACTTGCGGCTCAGCCCAGGAGATCTTTGCGGCTCCCGCCGTGCCCGCAAGCCAAGGCACAACCGCGCCCAGGAGGTGTCCCGCGGCTCAACCTGCGTCCGAGAAATCTCCCGCTGCTCCTGCGGCAAACACCTGTGGCTCAGCTGCGTCCGGGAAATCAGCTCCTGCCGGCAAACACCCGCGGCTCAGTTGCGTCCTGGAAGTCTCATGTCTCTCGCAGCTCCTCGCGGTTCCTACCGAGCGAGGGTCAATAGATGAGCTAGGATGCCTTTAGGGGTTGGAAGTTAGAGGTTTGGCACTGGCTTACTGACCTTCGCGCCACCTTCCGTCTGCATTCGACTTTTGCTTTTCCAACCTTAACCCCTTCCGTGCGGCCGCGATTTCCCCCGTGTGCGGCCGCCGGACGAACAGGGGCGGGCCGTGACGAACCCCAGCCGTCATCAGCACACGAGCACCGTGGAGCGTGACGGCTGGGGTTCGTCACCAGCATGGAAAGGGTTAAGCACCGTCCGCTTCTCGGGAGGCAAAGTCCTCCTGTCTCCGCTGCAAGAATCGCTGTCCAATTTCCTTATGGAAAATTCCATGGCTAAAACACGTTTTGCCTCCCCCCTCTTTTTCCCAGTCTCTTCTTGATGGATCATGGATCACCTTGAAACTTTCCAGGAATAAGATGAGGTGAATGAGACTTTTGTTGAAATGTTTTGTGAAACGTAGCAAAGGTTTTTCGCAATCCCAAAAAATCAATTTCCTTTGGAAATGTGGTTCTTTCTGTAACTACCCTGTGGCGACCACCACTGTGTAATATATATATATATATGCATATATATCCAAATGTCTTTTGTCATGAAATATAGTTATTTATAATATAGTTTTTAAATTATTGTTATGTATTTTACCATATTTTTCAAATATATATGTTATTAATGTTTTGTATCATTATTGTTCGTTTTTTTAGCATAGTTATAGAATTTAGTTGAATACATTTTTGTGATTTTTTGTACCATAGCTGGTTGTGGGATTTATAAGAGTACAGGATGGGAGGTAAATTAATGATAGGTAATTAATTGTTTATTAATATTAATTATTTAATTGATAATGAATTATGTTAATTGTGTAATAATGTTTTTTACGTTACATTTTAGGTGCATGTTGTGGGTTTTGTAGGGGTGTAGGGTGGGAAGTCAATTAATTATGATTAATTAATAATTATTTTTTTTAATTAATATTAATTATTTAATTGGTAATAAATTATGTTAATTGTGTAATTATTTTATATTAAATTATGGTGTGGGTTGTGGGTGTTGTAGGGGCATTGAGTGGTAAGTAAATTAATTATGAGTAATTAATGTTTATTTTTAAATTATTATTAGGTAATTGATCAGTAAATATGCAAATTATGTAATTCATTTTTTTTAAATGTTAAGTTTTCATGTGCTGGTTGTAAGTTTTGTAGGGGGTTAGGGGTTGCACTGACTGGATTGGGAATAGTAAATTTTACCCCTGCCCAATCCAACACTTTCCCTACTGTTGCACGGACTGGAGAGAGAATAGTAAATTTTACCCCTCCACAATCAAACACTTTCCCTATTTGTTACATAGTCTGGAGTTGGAACAGTACATTTTACCCCTCCGCAATCCAACAATTTCCCTACTGTTTCACTTATTGAAGTGGGAGTAGTAAACTTTACCCCTTCGCAATCCAACTCTTTCCCTACTGTTTCACTAACTAGGGTGGGAATAGTAAATTTGACCCCTTCTCAATCCAACACTTTCCCTACTGTTGCACAGACAGGAGTGAGAATAGTACATTTTACACCTCTGCAATCCAACACTTTTCCCTACTATTGCACTGACTGGTGTGGGAATAATACATTTTACCCCTCCGCAATCTAACACTTTCTCTACTGTTGCACTGACTGAAGTGGGAATATAAAATTTTACCTCTTCAAAAACCAACACTTTCCCTACTGTTGCACTGACTGGAATTGGAATAGTATATTGTATCCCTTTGCAATCCAACTCTTTCCCTACTGTTACACAAACTGGAATGGGAATAATAGATTTTACCCCTTCATAATCGAACATTTTCCTTACTGTTGCATTGACTGGAGTGGGAATAATACAGTTTACCCCTCCGCAATCCAGCACTTTTCCTATTGTTGCATAGACTGGACTAGGAATACAAAATGTAACCCCTCTGCAATCCAACACTTTCCCTACTGTTGCACTGACTGGAGTGGCAATAGTACATTTTAACCCCTCCACAATCCAACACTCTCCCTACTGTTGTGTAAACTGGAGTTGGTACAGTAAATTTTACCCCACCGCAATCCAACACTTTCATTACTGTTGCACTGACTGGAGTGGGAATATTAAATTTGAACCCCTCCACAATCCAACACTTTCACTAATGTTGCAATCACTGGAGTGGGAATCGTAAATTTTACCCCTCCGCAATCGAACACTTACCCTACTGTTGCATAGACTGTAGTGGGAATAATACATTTTACACCTTCGCAATCTATCACTTTCCCTACTGTTTCACTGACTAGAGTGGGAATAGTACATTTTACCCCTTCTCAATCCAACGCTTTCCGTACTGTTGCACAGACTGAAGTGAGAATAGTAAATTTTACACCTCCGCATTTCAACAATTTTTACTACTATTGCACTGACTGGAGTAGGAATAATAAATTTTACCCCTCCGTAATCTAACATTTTCTGTACTATTGCACTGACTGAAGTGGGAATAGTAGATGGGACCCCTTCTCATTCCATCGCTTTCCCTACTGTTGCACAGACTGGAGTGAGAATAGTAAATTTTACCCCTCTGCAATCCAACAATTTTCCCTACTATTGCACTGACTTGTGTGGGAATAGTAAATTTGACCCCTTCACAATCCAACACTTTTCCTACTGTTGCACAGGCTGGAGTGGGAATAGTACATTTGATCCCTTTACAATCAAATGCTTTCCCTACTGTTGCACAGACTGGAGTGGGAATAATAGATGTTAACACTGTGTAATCTAACACTTTCCGTACAGTTGCATAGACTGGAGTGGGAATAATACATTTTACCCCTCCACAATCCAACACTTACCCTACTGTTACACTGACTGGAGTTGAAATAGCAAATTTTACCCCTTCGCAATCCAACACTTTCCCTACTGTTGCATAGACTGGACTGGGAATACTAAATTTTATCCCACCGCAATCCAAAACTTTACTGTTGCACTGACTGGAGGGGGAATATTACATTTTAACCCCTCCACAATCCAACACTTTTACTACTGTTGCAATTACTGGAGTGGGAATCGTAAATGTTACCCCTCCGCAATCAAACACTTACCCTACTGTTGCATAGGCTGTAGTGGGAATAATACATTTTACCCCTTGGTAATCTATCACTTTCCCTACTGTTTCACTGATTGGAGAGGGAATAGTACATTTTACCCCTTCTCAATCCAACGCGTTCCCTACTGTTGCACAGACTGAAGTGAGAATAGTAAATTTTATACCTCCACATTCCAACACTTTTCCTTACTATTGCACTGACTGGTGTAGGAATAATACATTTTACCCATCCGCAATCTAACACTTTCTGTACTATTGCACTGACTGAAGTGGGAATAGTAAATTTTACCCCTTCACAATCCAACACTTTCCCTACTATTGCACTGACTGGAGTGGGAATAGTAAATGTTATCCCTTTGCAATCCAACGCTTTCCCTACTTTTGGAAAGACTGGAGTGGGAATAGTACATTTTACCCCTCCGCAATCCAAAACTTTACTGTTGCACTGACTGGAGGGGGAATATTACATTTTAACCCCTCCACAATCCAACACTTTTACTACTGTTGCAATTACTGGAGTGGGAATCGTAAATTTTACCCCTCCGCAATCGAACACTTACCCTACTGTTGCATAGACTGTAGTGGGAATAATACATTTTACACCTTCGCAATCTATCACTTTCCCTACTGTTTCACTGACTAGAGTGGGAATAGTACATTTTACCTCTTCTCAATCCAACGCTTTCCGTACTGTTGCACAGACTGAAGTGAGAATAGTAAATTTTACACCTCCGCATTTCAACAATTTTTACTACTATTGCACTGACTGGTGTAAGAATAATACATTTTACCCCTCCGTAATCTAACATTTTCTGTACTATTGCACTGACTGAAGTGGGAATAGTAGATGTGACCCCTTCTCATTCCATCGCTTTCCCTACTGTTGCACAGACTGGAGTGAGAATAGTAAATTTTACCCCTCTGCAATCCAACAATTTTCCCTACTATTGCACTGACTTGTGTGGGAATAGTAAATTTGACCCCTTCACAATCCAACACTTTTCCTACTGTTGCACAGGCTGGAGTGGGAATAGTACATTTGATCCCTTTACAATCAAATGCTTTCCCTACTGTTGCACAGACTGGAGTGGGAATAATAGATGTTAACGCTGTGTAATCTAACACTTTCCGTACAGTTGCATAGACTGGAGTGGGAATAATACATTTTACCCCTCCACAATCCAACACTTACCCTACTGTTACACTGACTGGAGTTGAAATAGCAAATTTTACCCCTTCGCAATCCAACACTTTCCCTACTGTTGCATAGACTGGACTGGGAATACTAAATTTTATCCCACCGCAATCCAAAACTTTACTGTTGCACTGACTGGAGGGGGAATATTACATTTTAACCCCTCCACAATCCAACACTTTTACTACTGTTGCAATTACTGGAGTGGGAATCGTAAATGTTACCCCTCCGCAATCAAACACTTACCCTACTGTTGCATAGGCTGTAGTGGGAATAATACATTTTACCCCTTGGTAATCTATCACTTTCCCTACTGTTTCACTGATTGGAGAGGGAATAGTACATTTTACCCCTTCTCAATCCAACGCGTTCCCTACTGTTGCACAGACTGAAGTGAGAATAGTAAATTTTATACCTCCACATTCCAACACTTTTCCTTACTATTGCACTGACTGGTGTAGGAATAATACATTTTACCCATCCGCAATCTAACACTTTCTGTACTATTGCACTGACTGAAGTGGGAATAGTAAATTTTACCCCTTCACAATCCAACACTTTCCCTACTATTGCACTGACTGGAGTGGGAATAGTAAATGTTATCCCTTTGCAATCCAACGCTTTCCCTACAGTTGGAAAGACTGGAGTGGGAATAGTACATTTTACCCCTCCGCAATCCAACACTTTTCCTACTGTTGCACTGTGTGCAGTGAAAATAGTTACATTTACTTCTCATGAGTCCAACATTTTCCCTACTCTTGCAGTGACTGGTGTGGAAATAGAAAATATTACCCCTGCGCAATTAAACATTTTCCATACTGTTGCACTGCATAGTGTGGGAGTAGTACATTTTAGCCCTCCTGAGTCCAACATTTTTTCTACTGTTGTATAAACTCGAGTGGGAATAGTATATGTATTATTTGCAGAAATGTATAATTTACTTTGCTTTATTTCAAAATAAATTATTATGTTTTTGTGTATGTAAAAATCTAATGTTTATAATTGTTAATATTTTTAATGGTTGATCTATTGTTAGCAGATCTGTAATTTTTTCTGTTGTTTACTTTTTTAATTGTAAATAATTTGCAGTTTTTTTTATTTTCTCATGTTATTGATTATATATATTGATTATATATATTATATATATTATATATAATATATATTATTAAACAAATGTTTTTAATTTATATTTTAATTTAAAAAAGTATTTTAAATGTAATATTTGAATAAATAAACATATTTACATATATATATATGTTTATTTGTTGAAGTATTACATATAAAATATGGGGGGCGCACCGCCGCGGAATTGTGCGGCTCCGCAGCTGGTGTGATTATCAGCGCAGCGGGACAGTTTGGCACAAACTTTGAACGGGGATGGACTTTGCCTGTACACCTGTGATCATAGAATTGTATTTTATTGATGGTACTGCCTGCGGCCCACTTGGAATGTATTTAATGAACTACTGGCCCCAGAATGCATTTCGAATATATTATTCACTTGAATGCGATTGAGGAATGGAAATGAATAAGGGACTAACTGGTGTTCGTTTTGTTGGCAGTTCATCGATATGCAGAAAGCCTTTGAAGAAGGGCGCTAGCCCAAAAAGCGCCAGGCTCTGCTGGCGCTGGGTACACTGGTATATATATATATATATGTATAATAGTATTTATATTTATTTCAAAATTAATTAAACATATTTAATTTGTATTATATTAGTGCTACTCTTTTGATATATTTAATTTTACATTTTTAGATGCATATATATAAAAAAACTATATTTTGTACAACAATATCAATGACACTAATATTTTTAATTAGAAATGTGTGTTATTTACATTATGAAGATAGCATGATGATATTTTATACAGCAATTTTTATGTGAGGATATTTTGGTTTGGCGATATTTTGTCCGTAAATTGCCACCTGCAGCCTCCAAACCCACTGCAGTCTCTGCAGCAGAAGGGAAATGTTATGCACAGACCCAAAACAGTAAATAGCTTCATTTATGGAAACTGCTGTGGTAAACACAAAATGCGTTGCCGCTTGCAGTCGCCATTAAAAAGTAAAGTGTACAGTGCCCTCAATAGTCGATCTAAAGTAAACAAATGCAACACCCTTTGCAGCGGCCATGTTTAAAGCAAAGCGTGCAGCACCCCCAGCATCCATAATTATAGTAAATAGATGCAGCGCTATTGCAGTCATCATTTAAAGCATAATGTGAAGGGCCCCCAGCAGCCGCATCTAAAGTAAACAAATGCGGAGACCAAAGGCAACAACTGAGGAGGTAATGAAACCTTAAAAGATAAGATTGGAAAGGGGCGACCATTCGGTCCCCCCGAACGTATGGTGGAGTACCACGATCCCCCCGGGAAGCCATCTTGGGCGGGAGGCGAGTCTCGGCTGGTATGCCCGAAGCGGCGTAGCCGGGGCGCGCCTTTTTCCCGCCCTAGAGTGGGCTGGCCTAGACACCGACGCGGCCGGCCACGCCCTCGGAGGCAGGCGGGGGCGGGTTTACGCCCACCCTGAAGACGGATAAAAGGAGCGGAAGCCAAGAAAGCATCCTCTTGTTCCTGTGCTCTGAAGCTGCACCTCCCCGCTGCACGTGAGCTCGAGACGGAACGAAGAGCCAATTTTGAGCGTTGTAATCTTTCTTTTGTCTTACAGATATCCCGTCTGAGAATGCCCAAGAAAGTCGTAAAGCGGGTCGGTACCGAGCAGATGCTCCGCATGCTCATGAAGGAGATAGCCGATCTGAAGAAAAAGGTGGAGGCTAAGGACGGGGAGGGAGGACCGAAACGGCCTTTGCAGGGAACAGTCCCCGGTGGAAAAAGCAAAGGCCCAGAAGGGGAGCGCTTGGGGGAGACACCCCGGTTCCCGAAACTCCACGTGAGGAGCCAATCCCGGTGCCGAAAGAGGGGAATCCAATCCCTGTGGTGGTCACCCCCGTGAACAGGGAGGATATGCCCCCCGAGTTAGCGGCACAATTGGCAGCGTGGTTGGGAAACGATAGCGAGGGCGCCACGGCTGACGACGCCCGGGCAGTAATGAGGCAACTGCGGGAATCTAGGGAGGCTGCGAAGGCAACATCTTCTGTTCCCCCACAGGTTCCGGTGGCTGGAAGTACAGCAGGCCCAAGTCCGGCGACAAGCGCGGGGTCTACTTCAGGTAAGCGGCCATTGCCGATTGCGGGGGAGGGGTCTGTACCTTCTCGAAGGGAGAAGATTGCCCAGCACGTCCCACAAGAAATTAAGGAATTGATTTGGGCGGATAAGTATGTAAACATGTTTTCATTGCTTATCGACCATTACGAGATAGAGCATGTGAAGAGTCAAAAGGAGCTCATGCATCCGAGTGTTTGGCGCGCGAAAATGGCCGCCTTTAAGGTCGACCAGACCATTGGTACTTGGGGCAGAGCGTGGGGCATTTTTACCTCCATCATGGGCGAGCGCAGGCCCGAGTTGCTGACCGAGTTACCCATTTATCAGTCGCGTATTATGGAGTATTCTGTGGCATATGGGGGCAATCAGTGGTTCTGCTATGACAATCTGTTTAGAAAAGCTAAAGAACACAACCCATTGTTGACTTGGGATTGTTACGACTCCGTGTCATGGCAAAAAATGGAGAGTACAGGAATGTTGAAGGTACCATTGGTAGGGAGTAGCGGGGGGGAATCTTCCCGCCAAAACTCTGGGACACCCTTTCGGACGGGTGCAGGTAACGAGTACCACTCGAAGCCGAGTGGCAACACAGGTAAAAGGGGGATCTGTTGGAATTTTAACAGAGGGAAATGTACGAGGCCCCAGGGGTCATGCAAATTCAGACATGAGTGTGGAGGGTGTGGGCAGCCATCCCATTCTGAGTCCATGTGCAGAGCCAAAACGGGTGATAACGGTGGTAAGGGAGGCGCCAAACAGGTCTAATACAGTCCGAGGGGCGCCTTTACCTACCCCGATTGATACCATGGCAATGATTCCTTGGCTCAGCGAATACCCGGATCATGCTTCCGCTGGGGTGTTACGAAACGGGTTTTCATATGGTTTCCGCATCCCAGTGGGGGATTTTCAGGGTGTACCAAACTGTAAGAACCAACTGTCGGTCTTGCAGCACACGGCGGTGGTGCAGGTAAAGATTGGGAAAGAGGTGACTCGAGGTCGTGTCGCCGGTCCATTCAATTTGCCACCGGTTGCTAACTTTGTTTGTTCTCCTCTAGGGGTGGTCCCCAAGAAGGACCCGGGTGAGTTTCGGCTGATACATAATTTGTCAGCCCCACGTGGTCTTTCCGTGAATGACGCGATAGACCCGGAAGTGTGTTCGGTGCGGTACGCATCTTTCGATGAGGCCGTTGCCATGTTGAATCGCCTGGGGCCCGGGACGCTGATGGCAAAATCGGACATCGAGTCAGCGTTCCGGTTGCTCCCGGTACACCCAGACGATCAGCGTCTCCTTGGTTTTCAGTTTCAGGGTCGCTATTACATGGATAGATGTATGCCAATGGGATGCTCGATTTCATGTGCCTATTTCGAGAAGTTCAGTTGTTTTCTGCAGTGGGTATTCACAAGGAAGACAGGTTTTCAACATGTTATGCACTATCTCGATGACTTTCTGTTTTTGGGGGCAGCCGGGGATTCTGAGTGTGGACAGGCTTTACATGAATTTTGTGTCCTAATGAATCAATTCGGTGTGCCATTGGCGCCAGGTAAGACTGTGGGTCCCTCGACCTTGATCGAGTTTCTGGGGATCGAGCTCGACTCGGGGGAAGGTTGTTTTCGATTACCCAAGGAAAAAGTGTTAAAATTCAGGTTATCCCTTGAGACATGTATTCGTGCAACGAAAGTAAACCTGCATCAATTGCAACAGGTGGTGGGTCAGTTGAATTTTGCCCTAAGAGTGATACCGATGGCGCGCCCCTTTTCCCGCTCGATTGCACAATCCATGGTCGGCTTGAAGGAAGGACATCACCGCACGAGACTCTCGGCAGAGGTTCGCCAGGACATGCGCATTTGGATTGCATTTCTGGCGGATTTCAATGGTCGAATTGTCTGGAACAAACCAGCGGTGTCTTCCGAGGAGTTGGGGCTTTGGACAGATTCGGCGGGGAGTATGGGTTTTGGCGCCATATTGGGTACACAATGGTCGGCCCAAAAATGGCCGTCATGGTGGCATGAGTGCGGGTTGACGAGTAACATTGCTTTTCTCGAACTGTTCCCTATTCTGGTGGCTTTGAAAACATGGCCTGAAGGGTTTAGGGATCACTCTGTGGTGTTCTGGTCTGATAACATGACCGTGGTTGAGTGTGTCAATAGTCAGGCAGCACGATGCAAATTGATTCTGAGACTGCTCAAGGAAATTGTGTTGTTATGCATGCAACTGAATGTACTGTTTAGGGCGCGACACGTGCCGGGGGTGATGAACCAAGCGGCTGATGCGCTTTCTCGTTTCCGTATGCAGGCCTTCTGGGGTTTTCTGCCCACAGCGGACCCGGTGGCGGCACCCTTTCCCGAAGCTCTCTGGTCTCTCGGTGCCCCGAACTACAAAACCTCGTGGGAGAGAGTTTAGCACCCAGGACAAGGAAGGCATATGAAGGGGCGTTCCGTTCCTATTGGGCCTTTTTGGGCACTGCCGGGGGGGAGCTTTGGGGTCAGGAAGAGTTTGTAGTGAGATTCCTGCTCTCTTTACATCAGGCAGGCAAATCAGTAGCTACGGCCCAGAGGCATCGGGCCGCCATTTCCTTTATGGCAAAGGCTCATGGGATCCAGGACCCGACAGCGTCTTTCGTTGTGCAGAAAGCGCTACGTGGGTGGCAACGCCTTGAGGGTCGCAGAGTAGACGATAGGCACCCGATAGGTCTGGATAGGTTGACCCTGTTATTGTCCGTACTACCGGCAACGTGTTCATCCCAGTACGAAGCAGTGTTGTTCCGAGCCGCATTTGCACTAGCATTCCATGGGGCTATGCGGGTAAGCGAATTAGTGGCAAAGAACAAGCGAGATACGATGGGGGGACTGTGCCGGGAACACATTCAGGTCAGGGAGGAGACGATGACGGTCTCGTTTGTTAGGTCCAAATCCGATCAGGGTGCAATCGGGGACTGCGTAATCATTCAGAGGATCCCCGGGTCTTCCATGTGCCCTGTTGTGTGCGTAGAGGAATATTTAGCGCAGAGGGTGGCAGCATGGGGGGGGACCTTGTTGAGACACGCTGACGCCACCCCACTGACGAGGTTTCAGTTCCGGAGGGTGCTTGCGATGTCTATTTCCGCCGCGGGCTTGAACCCCGGCGAGTTCGGGACCCATTCCTTTCGGATAGGGGCTGCTACTGAGGCTACAGCCAGGGGTCTGAGTGTGGAGCAAGTAAAACGTGTGGGGCGTTGGTCCTCTAATTGTTATAAAAGGTATGTGCGGTTGCACATGTTGTGAAGCTGTAATGATATACTCACGCTTCTTGTCTCTGTTTGATTTTCAGTTACGCAAGCTTACGAAGCGGGGCGGACTGTACAGTCGACCCGACTCCTGGGGACCAGCGGTCAGAAATCACCGTCTGCGAATAAGGAGGTGTGGGTCGTGGGCCACTCATATGTGAGGCGTGCCGCGGACGTATTCAAAGCAGGTGATATGAGTCACATGGCTGGGGAATACGGGTACAGGGTGTCCTTCTACGGAAAGGGCGGGCTCTGTATTGACCAGTTTCAATTCTTTTTTGAGGGTTTGTTAGAGCGGACGAGGTCACCGCCGTCTATAATCATAGTCCATCTTGGGGGTAACGATCTGGTGGCCACTGGTAGACGACTTCTTCTTGAGGCAATGCTTTCCACAGTAAGTTGGTTGGCAAGAAGAGTTCCAGGGTGCACAATTGCATGGTCCCATATGATCCCACGGAAAGTGTGGCGGGGGGCTATTTCGGTTACTGCACTGAATCATTCAGTAAGAAAGATAAATAACAAAGTGAGTAGATTGTTTCGTTCAAATACACTGCATTCTGTTTCGCATGGTTGTATCAAAGGGGACAGTATGTATTTGGGGGACGGTGTTCATTTGTCCCGGGTGGGGAACGAGTTACTCATAGGAGACTTCATAGCCTGGTTAAGGGGTTTACAGCATGACCTTTAGGTAGGAGTGTTTTGTGGGGGGTCCGGATAGCCGGTCAACTATCCGGCCTGTGGCGGTAAGGTCATGATCGGTGAGCAGTAATTCGAAGATCCCTATGAGGGGGCGTCACCCATTACGGGTGGGAGCGCTCGGGGGAGGTGGCCAATTGGCCCCTCAACGGGGAGGCGGTCCTGTCTAAGGAGAGGCCGCCGGAAGGAAAGGAAAGGTGGTCAAGGCCCCTTCCTGGATAGGAGGGGCTACTGCCCCTCCTGGGGAATTTCCCGGGGCCAGGACATCTGCGACGGCAGATGGGTAAGTTGTGTGGGGTGCGGGAGGGGGTTTACGCTACCTTTTAGACACCTCACACGAGTCCTCGAACGACCGTTAAATGGCGTCGAGTTTATTGGGGCCCCGTCAAGTACAAAGGGAAATTGGTAGATGCACTTGAGGTACGCCTCTGTGCGGTCGCTCCTCTCACAAGTGAGGGGGGTATTTCTGGTTTAGGGATCTGACACCGGTTACGACCTTGCCGTTGGCCCTTAACGTTAGGATGTACAATTTCAAGTCAAATGTTTTGTAGGATGTTAGTTCGGCTAGGAGAACCTTTGTATTAGAGATCTGTTAAGGTTAGCCAAACATCGTAATGTGGAAATGAAATTGTACATAATATGAAACTGTTATTTTAATGTTTTATTTTGTTTCATGTTTTAATAAATACGGCCGGGAAGGGTAACTCCCTTCCCGCCTTCCAAAAGTTCAAGAACTGTTTCCGGTTTCCCAATTCTTGGGGATTGTGTTGAGAGGGGGTGGCGGGTATCTCAGCCATATGGAAAGGGGCGACCATTCGGTCCCCCCGAACGTATGGTGGAGTACCACGATCCCCCCGGGAAGCCATCTTGGGCGGGAGGCGAGTCTCGAGTGGTATGCCCGAAGCGGCGTAGCCGGGGCGCGCCTTTTTCCCGCCCTAGAGTGGGCTGGCCTAGACACCGACGCGGCCGGCCACGCCCTCGGAGGCAGGCGGGGGCGGGTTTACGCCCACCCTGAAGACGGATAAAAGGAGCGGAAGCCAAGAAAGCATCCTCTTGTTCCTGTGCTCTGAAGTTGCACCTCCCCGCTGCACGTGAGCTCGAGACGGAACGAAGAGCCAATTTTGACCCACCCACCAGCCCCTGAGGACAGCGATTCGTTGTGAATACAGTTGATATAGTATCTTTTTTGTTCTCTGTTTTCTTACAGGTTGTGATGATTGTCATGAAATTTCTTAAGATGCAATAAAGATTGGTTATTTTCAGTATGTTTTGCAAATAAAGTAATTTGGAACAAGGATCGATCAGTATTTACGCTTGGTAATAAGTGATGTTTGCTTTGTAATCTTAGTAACTTAGGTAGAATTGTCGTATTTATTTTGGTCGGGCGGTAAGGTCATGATCGGTGAGCAGTAATTCGAAGATCCCTATGAGGGGGCATCACCCATTACGGATGGGAGCGCTCGGGGGAGGTGGCCAATTGGCCCCTCAACGGGGAGGCGGTCCTGTCTAAGGAGAGGCCGCCGGAAGGAAAGGAAAGGTGGTCAAGGCCCCTTCCTGGATAGGAGGGGCTACTGCCCCTCCTGGGGAATTTCCCGGGGCCAGGACATCTGCGACGGCAGATGGGTAAGTTGTGTGGGGTGCGGGAGGGGGTTTACGCTACCTTTTAGACACCTCACACGAGTCCTCGAACGACCGTTAAATGGCGTCGAGTTTATTGGGGCCCCCGTCAAGTACAAAGGGAAATTGGTAGATGCACTTGAGGTACGCCTCTGTGCGGTCGCTCCTCTCACAAGTGAGGGGGGTATTTCTGGTTTAGGGATCTGACACCGGTTACGACCTTGCCGTTGGCCCTTAACGTTAGGATGTACAATTTCAAGTCAAATGTTTTGTAGGATGTTAGTTCGGCTAGGAGAACCTTTGTATTAGAGATCTGTTAAGGTTAGCCAAACATCGTAATGTGGAAATGAAATTGTACATAATATGAAACTGTTATTTTAATGTTTTATTTTGTTTCATATTTTAATAAATACGGCCGGGAAGGGTAACTCCCTTCCCGCCTTCCAAAAGTTCAAGAACTGTTTCCGGTTTCCCAATTCTTGGGGATTGTGTTGAGAGTGGGTGGCGGGTATCTCAGCCATAAGCAAACTGGTAAGTTACCGCCACAGTCATGCCACTGCAGGAATAGCTGGAAAGTATATCCCCATGGCCAAAGATATTCCCAAGTCATAATTTTTCTGAAAGAAAGTAAAACAAGACTGCGGCACCCAAGCAACCACCGAAAACATAAGGACGATGCTCCGCAATGGTAAGGTGAAAAGTCCGGCACTCAAGCAGCCAATACAATAATAAATATGTGTCTGAAGCAAACTCTTACCTTGCAGAGATGAAAACCAAACCCAAGGGCCTGAGCACCCTGAATGATGAAATTAAGTTGTCCCTACAGACCTTCAAGCAGCCCTTGTAGCGGAAAGACAGGACACCACAAGCACGTTTTAAAAGCCTAGCGTGAGGCTGAATATCAACAAGAACAGATTAAAAGTCGGGGAGTATGGTCTGGAAAAAACTGCAGAGTAAATATGAAACTCAAGGCTGAGGCACGTACTATTAATGTACGGGTCTGTGAATTGCACTGCAGCCATTTAGTGTCTGGGTGAGCGATCTGAAATTCAACAAGCTGTTTCACCTGTGGAAGAGGTCAGGGGAGGAGGGAACAAGCAGCGGTGGTGACAGACTTTCTCAGAAAGAAGTTCAACGAGGAGGAAAAGGAGTACTTGGGCTGTGGGATACTGATAAGAACACACAAAGAGCAGCAGGAAATGGCATTTTACAATCAATAGAAACAAAGGAAAATTAAGTGGCAAGCACACCAACCAATGAAAAGCAAGGGCGGGATGTAAGCCCCTTTTGAGGTTTTTATTAAATACAATCAATTTCACAAGAACCGTGCAAGCACTGTGCATGCCACACTTTAAAAAGGTGAGGGAGACCAAGTGCTCCCCCTCCCTGAGCCTTCATAGGCCCCAGGGCCATGTCTTTTTAAAGGGTAGGGGGACCATGCAGCACACACAACAAATCACTAATGACATGTTGTCTTTTATTGAGGAAGGTTGTGATTAACTACTAAAATCAATTCATCGTTAATGTAATGAAAAAAAAACCCTACTAATGTTACCTTTTTTTAAAAATTCATATAAAGAGGCGTCTTTGTCATGATCCAAGTTTTTAAAAACACTGAAATTTCATTCACGGTTAGCCGCTTAGTTATAACCCGCTCATCTGCTCATTCTCTCAGACATTACATCATCAATGACATCCCTCTTACTATCACCTTTAACCCCACATGTCACACTTACCTTATGAACTTGAAAGTCTATGGTTTTGTTGACACATAATAGACATCCCCACAGAGTTTATATGAAAATATGAGGGTACGATATTACTGAAAGTTACTAAAAGCCCTCCTATTAACTACATGCAGTTGAAATAAGGCAAATCCATGAAGATCTAATACTTGTATATTAATCAAGACTTTTTTAGTGCATGTCACCTTTTGGTCACCTGTATTTTGATTTTGCCTTTAAGGAGTTAGCCTAGATTCCCAAGACCTGCCTCCACCATCCGAAGACTGGTTCAGTGACTAGATGTATCAGCAATTGCGAACTATGCTAATACCAGGGTTGGAAGAATTATATGGGATAGGTAAAGTAACAGCACATTGACTTGGGAAGTGTAAGAAATATCAAATTAAGGCTTCTTATACCCTAAATATCCCCTAAGATTAAGATTAGCTAGCCAATTAAGAAACAGCAGGGCCCTCCTCCTATCACCAGGATCCCGATTTGAACACAGTTCATGCATAAGAAGTTTTATTTAATTTAGTGATGCATCTGGTTCACACTTGATGTTTTCCCCTAGTTTGGTAACCTCTTTTTTAACCTGTACCCATAATTTGGCCTGCTCAGTGTGCATTTAAAGTAAGTGTCACCTGGTACTGTTTTAGAAACGTTACCTGAGGAAAGGTGATGAAGAGCAGGCAGGAAAGTGATTACCTCTGTGTTCCAGTGACCCAAACTGGACTTAATGACTGTTGCTGGATTGGAAACAATAGATCATTCCTTGGCCAGTCCGGAATCCCCAGCCCATTTCTCAGATTACTTAGCAATGTGTTGTGGCCCACCGTGTCATGCACTGCTGAAAGTTCCAGTACGAGTGCTTGTTTCTTGATGTCATCAAGCAAGAGTAAGAGCTCTGCTCAGATTTAGTGACACATGCAGACCTGAACTAAATTGATGTTCATGCAGGATGTATTTAATTTCCATATAATCCTAAAATTGTCTTGCAACCTACCTTTCCTAGATATTGCTTGGGTATTCAAGGTTGGACATTGGCTTGTAGGTAGCTAGTACTTCAGGTCAGCCTTTGGTTTCTTCAAAAGAGTCATTCAGCGAAGTGGAAACAATTCATATACAAGGGAGGTAATAATTATGATGAAAAGGACTCTTCTAGATCAATGTTATATTGACTTCTCAGTGCTTTGCAGGCAGGTTGGACACTATAATTTTTTTGAGCCAGTTTAGCTATTTCCCTCTTAGTCTGTCAGCATGATAAATAGCTAATGAAGCGAAGTTGGGTTAACCAATTGTTAAGGCATAGATGTTCAGTTACTGCAATGGACCTGTCTATTTTGGTTACATTTGGGTCCAAAACATTAGACGGCCCTTGTAGGGTTATTGGGTTACACAGGCAAAATCTTTTAAAGTATTTGGGTTTGCCATCTCCTCGCTGTTCTTTAAAATGACCCTACTTCTGCATCTGATAAGTCTTTTGGGCTATTTTCATCTCCTTGCTGTAGGTCCTCCTGTGCCTCTTTCTGCAGATCTTGTCAGCCTTCACCATTAATATGCACCACGGCTGTTCAAAGTTATGGCAACTGCACTCAGTTTGTGGATTTTCTTTTTGTACCACTTGGTGGATTTGATGAAGGTCCTTTATTTTCTAGATCTGAGCGTATCATGTTTGTCTAGTGTGATTGATATACTGTGTCTGATTTGGGATTTGTATTAAATAGGATGCATTCTGAGAGTTAGTATTTATAGTACAGTAGGCTGCCTAGAACTCTTGAACACCAACATTTGTATAGTGTCTGACTGACATGATATGGTTTTTATTTAGATGATTTATAGAGCGCATGAATTGCCCCACATGGGGTATCTCCGCGCTGAGGACTATGGAGGTTAAGATCATCTTGCTTAGAACAGGAATGTCTTCAGTTTCTTCCTGAAACTGTAGTAGTTGTGGGTTAGGCGAAGTGTCTCAGGTAGCTGGTTCCACATTTTTGGTGCGAGATGGGAAAAAGCTTTTCCTCCCCATTTGGTTTTCTTGCAACTGGGGATGACTAGAAGGCCTTTGCCTTCTGAGCGGAGCTTGCGCGAGGGGGTGTATATCGTCAGCTTGTTTGATAAATATGTCGGGCCCAGCTGATGGAGACCTTTGAAAACTAAGCAGCAGATTTTAAAATGGATACGTTTGCGGACAGGGATCCAATGCAATTTGTGAAGAAGAGGGAGGGAGGGAGTGCGACGAGGGGCGTTAGTGACTAGGCGGGCTGCTGTATTTTGGACCACCTGTAAGGCCTGTAATGCAGAGTTTTTTGCCGAAATAAGAAGGGCATTGCTAAAGTCCAGCTGGCTTAGTACTAATGCTTGTATAAGAGTCTCACGAGTGGTCAGGGGAAGGAAATTAAAGACTTTCCGTAGAAGACTAAGGGCATGGAAGCATGACCGTTTTGTGAGTGCTATGTGTTCCTCCATATTAAGCTTGTTATCAACAAGTACCCCAAGGTTTTTTACAACTGGTTTAGGAGTTGGAGCCGTACCAAGTTCTTCCGGCCACCAACTCGGGGACCAGCTGGTGACTGCCTCTGTGAATAGCATAATCTCTGTTTTGCTTGCATTAATCTGGAGGAAATTTTGACTCATCCATGTCTTAATGCTGAGCATGCCTTCAGAGAATATTTCGTGGATATTGGGTGCATCGGTATTGTAGGCAAGGAGCAGCTGTGTGTCGTCTGCGTAGGAGACGGGATAAACCCGATCTTCCTAAGCAGAACGGCCAGTGGGGCAACATAAATATTAAAAAGGGTGGGGCTAAGACAGTATCCCTGAGGGACTCCCTTAGTAACGGAGGTGGTCTTAGCTTTAAAGGGGCCGAGATTAACGGTTTGGGTTCGATCCTTGAGAAAGTCTGTTAGCCAATCCAAGGTGGTGTCCTGAATGCCAATAGTGAACAATCTGTCTAGAAGAATCTGATGCGAGATGGTATCAAAGGCGGCGGATAGGTCGAGCAGTATAAGAATTACTGCTCGACCCCCATCGGCTTGCAATCTAATGTCATCTAGAACCTTAACGAGAGCAGATTCCGTACTATACCGGGGACGGAATCCTGACTGAAAGTGGTCAAGGCAATTGGAGAGCTCAACAAAAGAAGAGAGATGCTTATTGATATGTTTCTCCAATAGCTTGCTATATAGCGGGAGCAAGGAGATAGGTCGGTAATTTGTGATCACGTCCGGTGGTAGTTTTGGGTTTTTCCTAATTGGCATGACTTGCGCATCTTTCCATTCCTTCGGAAGTTTGCCCTCAGTGATAGAGCTGTTGAAGACTACCCTCAGAGGTCCAGCAAGTTCAGCAGCAAGAGTTTTAGCAATTTATGCCGGTATGAGGTCTTTGGGGGACCCTGACTTGGCTGATTTGAGCAGGGTTTCAGTTTCTCCTGTGGTAAGAAAAGGGAACGCTCTTAACAGGAGCTGGAAGTGCGCAAGGGAGCTGATCAGGGGGATGTCTGTATCTGGCTCTTGGGAACTGAGGGGGGGAGAAATTTGCGTAGATATCCTCAATCTTCTGTGTTAAAAAATTGGCTATATTGTCACAAAGTAGTTGGGACGGTTCGTCCTCAGGGCTGCAGGCTTTTGGGTTGACTAAGGAGTTAAGAACCTGAAAGAGTGTTTTGGAGGTGTTATCAGCATGCTCCAATTGGGATGCTATGTGTTTTTTGCGGGCGTTTCTGAGATTCTTATGATATTTTCTCTGCATCTCTTTGAAGTTATCCCTGTCAGATTGTGTTTTAGATCGTCGCCAGGTACGTTTCAGTACTTGACATGTACTTTTTTCTGCTTTCAATTCTTGTGTGTACCAGGCGGCTTGTGGCCGACGGGCCAGGGTGGCAGCCTTCTTAATGGGTATGGTGGCATCTAAGGTTAAATTGATAGCCTCTTGAAAGGTTTTGAGGTGTTCCTCAACTGTGTTATCAGGGGATTGCGGGAGGACATGGAATGCTTCTGCAAAGGACGCCAGTGAAAGTTTGCGCCATTGTCTAAAGCTGCGCGTTCCTGTTTTTTTATTGGGTACGTTTGCCTTGGGACCTGCTAAGTTGAAAGTGATCATATGATGGTCAGACTAAGTTAGTGGGAGTGTTTGTTTATAAATTAATCTGAGGAGTTAAATAGTACTTGGTCTAAAGTATGACCTGCATTGTGTGAGGGTGCATCGTTTTACTTAATATGGTTGATACACTGAAAAGCAAGTTTGAGAGGCAGAGAAAATTAAGAGAGTTTTTTTTATAGAAATTGGTCCAGGAATGAAGAGTGATAACCCAGAGTGGTAGAGCGACATGGTGATGATTACACCATGTCGCTCAATAATTGGAAAGTTAGGTCAAGGTATTCCGCCCTAGACACATCAGTGCTATGAGCTACAGCCACCCCCCTTTCTCTTTCACTCTGTGTGTGATTTTGCATCATTTTCTAAGGTTGTTGTTGAGGATGAGTATTGATTAAGACCTGTTTTGTGTGAGGACTGATTTGCACTTGAGGGTTGAGCTCAAATGATACACTTTAAGTTGCCTTATGGAAATCTGAGGTTTTGTAGGTAATGTGAGGTGGCACAACGAGGATGTTTATCAGGTTCTTCTAAGGGTGAGTATGGTTGTGGCATACCACGAAGTAGTATTGAGTGGCACTCGGGGTCAATGAACTACTATTTGTAGGGCTTACACTTTTGTGCTCATAAACCTCAATAGACCGAGTGGGTCATCTAATCCAATGGAAAATCAAAAGATGAAACAAAGGGAGATATTGCAGTTCATTAGCAGGCAACACTGTTATTCAAAATCAGTCCTGGTTGGGTCATTGCAGCCCATCTAGCTCTGAAAGCTACCCCAAGCCGGAAGCCTACACGGAAAATGCAGAGTGGCAGAATGAGCATTCCGCCCTTGGTCATTAAACAAGGGCTACCATCTTGCAGGGTCATTATTACTTCATTTCTAAGCAAATTTGTTCAGTAATTTTGATCATCATGTAGCAAGCTTTGAAGGTTGTTTACGAGGCAGGGTTAAGATTTTACCACAAGAAAGGGGAATTTTATTAAACTGGTGCGTTTTACACACACTCGACTAGTGATGTTTTCCTAAAACTGGTTGATTTTAAATAAAACATACTAGAAGTCTTCTCCACAAGGAATTATTCTGAGAACTATGCTGACACATCCTGCAATCGTAAGAGTGTTAGGCCAAAAACTTTGGACATTATTCAATGGGTTTTAAAGACCAGTTTACTTATTATAGAGAGGTCCTCCTGAAGAAATGTTTTTTAAATGTAGTGCCAAAATCGACATTATAAGCCAAAATACATTAATAACATTGTTGCAAACTTTGTTTTATTTCAAAAATAACTTTACCTAAGGAAAGTTAATGGCAAATTGCTGAAAAGTATTTTCAAGGCATGTCGCTCTTGAATGATCTAGAGACACCCCAAATGTGCTAATCACGGTTCCACTTGAAATCTTATTGATATTGTAAACCATTAACCGAATTATTTAATTAGCAATATTGTACGTCTGATGACTGCTCTGTTAGCACACTTCCCGAGATTCCATAGTGCCCCATTATTCATACTTTGCAATTTTATATATTGGCTGATGTAACACACCATGCAATTTTTCATAATTTCTCAGTATACACGCTTTAGAGTTATTCCTTATACTAGTGATTAGACGGTTTGCTTATCCCATAGTGCCACTGTAATTTACACTTTGCTCTCTTCCAAATACTCACTACCTTAGTCAACACAGTTCCCAAAATAAAAATGTCAGTCCCAATTAGTATCTTTCTACTGATTGCTTAATGTCTGAAACAAGTAGTCATCTTCTCTTCCCAGGGTTGCATTAAGTGCTGCAATTTCATCTGTTGCTGATTGAGCCAGTTAAGCACATTGTCTGCACCATTAGGGCTCTGGTTTACAAAATGTGACCAGAAATGAGGTCGAAACAGATATACAGTGTAAAGGTTTCCACTATATGGGAGTCGCAAAGGATTCCAGGGTTCTTCCAAGGAATCTGCAGCTGCCGCCTGGACAAGCGCTGGGATGCCCTAGGGTAACTATGCGCTATATAAAACTCCAAAAAAATAAAAATGTAATTACAAGTAGTAGGACTGGAATTCTTTGTGTATTCCACTTTTTTCCCCAAGCAAAGGCATGTTTAGATGTATCTGCAAAGGCATGTTTAGATGTATCTAGTGTACCTCTGCAAATGTGTAAAAGTTCGGCACATTTGCATCAGCTAATAATAGTTTGTTTTCTCTCTCTTCACAAGACATTTCTCCCCATGGAGATACCCTCATTAAATTTAAAGTTGTTCCCTTCGCATTCCCACCCGGGATGGGAATATCATTTTTCTTTGACAAGAGTACATTTCTGACCATATTGAAGGTGTAAGTGTGCCTTTCGAATATTTGTGAGCACCCACAAACATCATTGTGTGTGTCACACCTACTTGAAAACCCTGGAAAACCTGCAACCTGTTCCTAGTACCAGCTTTGCTCAAACATAAATTTACATCATGAAAGTGTATTTTTAAGTGGAGTTGGTTCATTTATCAGTACAAACTTCGTTTTTGTGAATAAGAAATCAGAAACTTGACTATATGCTGGGGACTCGTACAGCCCAGCTGTCTACTGGCTAGTACACCATGTCTATGCTGCCGCAGATCTGAGGTATGTTGACTGTCTGAGTGTGGCTCATTCACAACAAACCGACCTCGGTTTGCTGATGTTTTCACTGGTTGTGTTGAAACCAACAGCTGCCGGTATAAGTGATGTCCTCCGCATTGACTGGTATAGTTCTTCTACTATGTACCGTGGACTCTGGATGGCATCTACTTCTGCTCATGTCAACCAATCACAGGCGGCACTCCTGAATGTGAAAATCACGCAGTTGAGGCCATGGTCCGGACCCATCTTCCAGCAAACAAGCCAGGTAACCTCAGCGGAAAGAGATCAGTGGGCTCCATTGAAGACAGGAGTGTAGCACACACATCTTTCCCTGTTGCCTGCTGAGGGCCAGTGCCAGGACCACAAATGCTCACATGCACAAAGGGGAGTCCACTAGCTTGGTTCATTAAACAATTTAGGTACCCTCTAGCTGCTGCGAGCCTGATGGGGCAGAGCCCAGCAGTCCATCAGGCAAAGCAAGAAGCGCTGGGTGAGCAGAAACAATAGGGAAGCAGCATTTTAGGGTGCAGTAGGAACATGTTGCTCACGAGCTACACCTAGTGGCCAATGCTGAAACCATACTCTGGAAATACATAATTCACTACTCTTTCAAAGCTCTTCTAATACTATTGTCTTGAACTGCATTTTTATTACAGGAAGAAAATAGTGAGCATTTCACAGGACACTCACCAGTATCAATAAGAAAGAAAAGTTCTTCTCCTGCAAACAGTAGGACAGAAAACACAAAAGACAAACCTTTGGAGAAGGCTACAGCACTTTCTGGGCACCGATCTCCCTCCCCGTGCTCGCGGTCGGGCATGTGCGAGCGCTGCAGCAACATCCAGCAGCGACTGGAGCAGTTGAATCAGGAATCCAATATGGTGAAGTCAGAAATAGAGCCGAGTCGTGTAAGTTCTCATTGTTTTTCAAAGCTACTGTTGATAAGTTAGTTAGTGCCTACCGTGTTGCCGTACGACACTCTTCATTTCCGAGTTCTTCCTACTCTCCAGACTGCAGGTTACTCCCACGACGGATGACCCTTCAACAGTTACATGTTCAAAGAGCTGCTTGGAAAAAAATAACAGTAGACCAATAAAATCTGAGATGTCAGTTAAAGAACCTAGCAAAAAGGGAAATACACTTCTGCTCAATATGAGTGGGAAAATCTTCAGAGAGGAAAGAACAATTCTTTCTTGAGTCCCCTCACTCACCAGGGTATCCCCTTGGTGACATGTTTCATCATAAGGGCCATCTCAATCCGCTGCAGATTGAGGCATTCTGCGACTTGCGAAGTTACGTAGGAGCACTTTTGTGAAAAATATGTGTAGTGTGGTGGTGATGTGGAGTGATAAGATAAGATAATTTTATTGCACAGTTAATAAAAACTCACAATTTAAGATGCACAGCTTTAAAAGAAGTATGTATCAAGGATAAAAAAAATTAATTGGTGGAAATTAAAATTATTTAAATATCATGTTACAATTTACATTTTTAATATTGTTCGTTAGAGCTGTGGACCCAAGGTTTATGCTCAGAGGCACTGTCTGTCTCTTATTCAGTTTCCTCCTTTTGTGTCTGCTTAATTCTCTCTGCCACAACATCAAAGAATTTTGTAAATCGGCAGTTCAATTGGGTCTCCTGCGGGTTAAAACATAGTTTAACTGCCTGTCTGCAAGTTCTAATGCCCTTCTGGTTCCATATTACGCGAAGTAAGGATCTCCTTTTGTCCATTAAGGTTAGACAGATACATATTATATGGATTAGATCTTCAGGTCCTGCACTGCAGAGTCAGCAGGTTTTATCATCCCGATTCCTTTTCCATGGGGCCAAATGAGGGCGAATTGGTACTATACCGAGTCCCAGCTTTAGAAATTTTTCTTTGGTCTTCTGTTTGAATCCATGGTCCATGTACGCTTGGTACTTTAATATTTTGTAATCGTTTAGGACTGTCCATCCATGTGCCCTTTTTGCTAGAGTTTCCTTGTCTTCTAATAGCGATGTTATTTTTCTAACCTTTGTTACTAGCTTTTAAAAACTTTTGTGATCTACTGGAGTATTCCAGAGGTTAGTCAGTTCAAGTCTTTCTAATGATTCCATCAGATACTTCCTTGCATAAGATCGTTCTCGTCGCTGCAGCTCGATCCAGAGATGGGCACTTAAGGTGCCCTGCTCTGAGTTTCTGATCTTGTGCCAACATTTTATGAAGCTGCCCCTTCTTCCCACTGTCTGTTTTTGAACCCTGAACTCCAGACGGATTTGGGCAGGAGATACGTAGCTAGGTAGCCGAAAGATGGTTCTATACGTTTTACTGATCACTTTGTCGAGGGTAAGTGCGTCTTTTCCGAGAGTTGACTCACTCCTGTATGTTAGCGTCGGTTGAAGGCGAGCTCTCAGTACTTGGAGAAGCGGGTCGAGCGTATAGTCTGGCAATATTTTCTTTAAGAGGATCATTGTGAGATAGGTCATGGTGCCTTTTCAATATAATGTCTCTAATTGCGTTTTAGACAAGCCTCTGCTGTCTACTAGGACTCCCAGGTATTTGTAGCACGCTACATGGTCCAGTTTGTGTCCGTCCAAGTACCAGCTATTTTTTCTGACCTTCTTATAGTTCACAGCCATAGTTTTTGTTTTCTTTAGGTTGATTTTTAATCCATTGCGCTGTGAAAATGAGCTGGTGGTGTTTAGAAGTTGCTGAAGGCCAGTGGGAGTACGACTTATTAGGACCAGGTCGTCGGCATAAAGGAGATTGTACAGCGTGATGTCTCCCAACCATGGGGCATGTGATTTCGTGCTGTCCAGTTCCCCTAGAAGGTCTGCCAGAAAAAGATTAAACAAGGACGCGCCCTTGCTTCAATCCTTGGAAGGTGTTAATTCGCTTGGAGAGGTGCGTCCCGTCTCCCAGCTTAATCTTGACCCAGGTGTTGGTATGAAGTAAAATTAGCTGCTTCAGGAGGGGTTGCGGTATCCCCCATTTTTCAAGCTTTCGCCAAAGTTTGCCTCGGTCCACATGGTCGAAGGCTGAGCTGTAATCGATAAAACATAGAAACAGCGAGCTCTTTCCTGCTTTGGCCGCATCTGTCAGCAGAGTTAGCGCCATGAGATTGGTGGTAGTTCCTTGTCCTCTGCAAAACCCTGTTTGATTAGCCGGGATTATGTGTTTTGACGCCGCCCAAGATGTCAATTTATCCAATAAAATGCCAGCATAATACTTCGCTTCTATGTCCAATAGAGCGATCAGCCGATAATTAGAAGGATCACTCCTGTCTCCCTGCTTGTAAATTGGGCTTATGGTTGATCCTTGCCAGGATTCCGGGCAGGTTTCTAATTCCTGTATGCCCACAAAGAGTGGTGCTAGTGTGTTGCTCCAGAAGTCGATGTCGTATTTAAATATTATTGGCGGTATCCCATTTGGGCCTGGTGCACCTTCCGATTTCCCCTTCTTTATTTGCGTTTTTATCTGATCCGCTGTTATGTTGATTTTTTCCTCTATGAAACTTGTTAGTGTGGCGTTGTCATTTGCCCCGTCGTTCTTCTTACGGTCATTTTTTCCCATTGTACTTTCCGTGGGGTTTCCAGACCCTTGTTCTTTCTTTCCTTTTTCATTGTCCTTCTTTTTATTCTCTGTTTTTTGTGTTAACAGGACTATGGGGTTAGCTTCGTCGGTTAGGTTAAAGTGATTGTGCAAATACTCAGCCCAAGCTGCCTCTGATATGTATGAGTGTATTCCTTGATGGCCTGGCCGCTGCAAGCTGTGAATTGTTTGCCAAAATTTAGAGCTGTTTTTTTAATTTCGAATCGTACTTTATTTTTGCCCAGAGTTCATCGTTTGCCTGTCTTTTGATTTCCCATGTTGCCTTTCTTAGGCTTGCTTTTAAACCGCGTAGAGCGTCCTGCAAAGGCTCTTTTTTTAGGATGTATACGGAGTTGGTTCAAAGTTTGCTTTATGTTCCGTTTAAGTCTTTTTATCTCCAGCGTGTTTGTCTTTCTCGGTGCAGACTTGGGAAGTTTGCATTTGGCTAGCCTTGGTTTTGTTGCATATTTGATCCCGAGAGTCTTCGTATACCCCTCCCAGGCCTCTATTGGGTTTACAGCCAAATTGCCCTGAACCAAGAGCTCCTTCGCGTTTGAAGACAGTTCTTCGATGTTATCTTGTTTGTATTTTTTGCGTTTGAAGTCTGATGTATATTCGGATGTAGCGCATGCCCTGACTTCCGTGGGGTTCTCTCTGATTATCCTTAGTACGATTTCTTGTGGTAGATGATCGCTTTGGTGATGTGGAGTGGGAGAAGTGAGTTAAAAAAAACTAACTAGTGGGCACAGTACCTTTATTCTAGCTCCTAGTTGGTATGTCTAAAAATAAGGGTGAGATACTGGGAAGAACCTAGCCGTAATGCGTTAGTCCCTAGTATATGTCAACATGTTTTGAGCCTCCCTAAAGCTCTTCTTCAGAACTACACAGGGTCCAACCCTGTGCGTATCACTCCAAAGGTGACCTAAAATGAAGGTAAATAGTGAAAAAATGATAAAGAAAGAAAACGCTGCAACTAATATTACCTCCCCTCAAGACCGCATATTGAATATGCGGTCTCGAGGGGAGCTAATAGGTAGTGTGCAGTCGAGGAGAGCTCAGATCAAAATTTGAAAACGAGCCCCTCAACCCCTCAAGACCATGGGGCACAATTTTGCCTCTAAATGAATACTACGTTACCATTGGGTTTAGTGTATGTATAAATTAACGCATGCATATTAGTTGCAGCGTTTATTTATTTATTTAAAAAAATATTTTTCTTGCTTTATAACAGCAGACAGTCTTTATAGCAAATGCAATTATACCACTTATTCAGAACACTAAACATTATTTATTTACATATCATAAAACAACAAAATTTCAATCTCATCAATTAAAGCATTAGTCAATAAATTCATATCCATTTTGATAAAGGAGCCCATAAATTCAACCCAAACAGTTTTTTCCTTGCCCCCTTTGATTTATATGCAGCAATCTCCAAATAATAAGTAGATAGCAATCTAGATTGCCAATTATTGAAAACTGGTGGATCTGGATCTAACCATTGGGCAGTAATGCATGATCGATAGATCGACATACAAATAAATAAAACCCTTCCTCAGCTTCAGATCTGAATCCGGCTTGGACTGTCTGCGTGCCCAGAATGACCATTTCTGCAGATAGTTGCAAACGAATTCCCAAACTAGCATTTAAAAAAATTGAATAATAGTAATAAATTGCAACAGTTTAGGACAATAGAAAAACATATGAGTAGAATCGGCAGCAATACACCCACATCGATTACATTTATCCCCTTTTTTTTATTTCCATTTTGCCAGTTTGGCAGGGGTATAATATAAATCAAATATAGCCATAAAATGTTGGCTTTTCAGAGAGCCATTAAACAAAACTTTGATTGAGAGATCAATTACTCTCGGCATGTCTATTTTATCGATTTCCAACTTTCTTTGCCATTTGTCTTCAAAAGTGCATAAATCATCTTGTGATCTATTTAACAAAAGTTGGTAAACTAGGCCAATTTTCCAATTATCGCCTATTGCTTCTAGTATATCGATTCTACCTATTGTTAGCTGATCTTGGATCCTTCTTTGATCCAGAACACTTCGGATTTGGAGATACCTAAAGAAATCTGTCTTAGCCAGATTGTATTTATGCTGCAAATAAGTAAAAGAGGCAATTTGGTCTCCCTGATATAAATCTCCTAATATACATATCCCGACAGAGTGCCATTTGTTCATTACCTGATCACTAAAAACATCTGGTAATAACCTACAATTATTTAAAGGTGTATAATAATTCAAATCAAAACACAGACCAACAGTCCTTTTTAATTGTTTCCAGATTTGAAAAGCCGTCTTCAGAATTTTAAATTTAGTCTTTTTGTAGTAATTGGGCTCGATTACTCTCACTAGGCATTGTCTGGCCTCTTTACCCAATATCATTTCATAAATTGAAGGGCTAGCAGATTCTTCTATACTTAAATCCTGAAAGATTAAGACACCCATATATTTCTGCAATACAGCCCAGTAGTACAGCCGGAAATTTGGGATCCCCCAACCTCCCCGAGCTCTAGGGAGTATACACCACTTCATTGCTCTCCTAGATCTGTGTTAACCCCAGAGAAACCTAGAACACACTTTATCAATTCTAACAAAAAGAGAGGTTGGAAAAAGCAAAGGGATCGTACGAAATAAATACAAAAATTTTGGAAAAATTAACATTTTGAATACATTACTACGACCGTATAAAGATAAGTGAAGATTATTTAACCTCTCCAGCATTCTATTTACTGTATCTAATATGGGGTCTACATTCAACCGCACTATGTCATCTATTTTTGCTGATAATTTTATACCCAGGTAGAGAGCATCTGAAGAAAAATGAATGTCTTTTGGTCGATCAGCTTCCGAATGAATCAACTGGGTTTTGGAAATATTCAATTTATAGCCCGAATATCTCCCAAACTTTTCCGCAGATTCCACTATCTTCAGTAAAGCGTTATCTGGAGTTACGATAGCGATATCATCGGCACAAGCAAACACTTTATATGCTACCTGGTATATCCTAACCGGGATGATACCTATTTCTTTTTCATGTCTGCTTAAAAAAGGCTTGATATACAAAGCAAATAACAAGGGGGAACAAGGACAACCTTGTATGGTCCCCCTTGATATTGCCAAGTTGGCAGAGAGATCCCTGGAGATACGAATTGCAGCCTTCGGATGACTATATAATGCCTGTATTGCATTAATAAACTCTTTGGAAAATCCCTTCCAAATTAGGGTAGACCACAAAAACTTCCAGGAAACCCTGTCAAATGCTTTTTCAGCATCTAACAGGGCTACCGCAACAGGGGATTTTGTGGCTTGTGCCCAATCCAGAAGAAAAATAATCCTTTTCACATGGTCTGTTGTGTCTCGATTTAAAATAAATCTGTGCTGCCTTGTTGAGACTAAACTCGGCATTAAACCATTCAGGGTATTGGCCAATATTTTTGAGAAAATCTTGCTATCCGCATTAATAAGAGAAATGGGTCTATATGAAGCCAATTCAATGCCAGCCTTGCCCTTCTTTTTGAAGATTACAATAGTCGCCATAGACCAAGAATCTGGAGGATATCCAAGGAAAGCTTGTTGACATAGTTCTAACAGTTCTGTTTTTAATATGCTTCGGACGGTACGGTAGAATTTGAGAGGTATATTATCTGGTCCCATAGCTTTCCCGGAAGCTAGACCTAGTAGGGCTGTTTCGATTTCTTCCCACGTTATGGGGGCAGCTAACAATGTTTTCTGTAGTTCTGTAATTTCTAAAGTATCTAGATTCTCAAAGTACTCCAAGACATCATGCTCAACGCTCGCCCCATCAGTTGATTCGGTATATCATAATTGATAAAAATCTAGAAAAACTTTTAGCACCCCCTTTTTAGAATCTCGCACAACCCCATTCAAGTCGAGAATCTTTGGAATATCATTAGAAACTGCTTTTTGCCGTAGTCTTTTTGCCAGAAGCCTACCAGTTTGTTCTCAAAATTCATAGCATTCAGCCTTATGTTGTCTGTATTTAAGAGCGATTTAATCAGCTATATTAGAGTAAACTGTAGCCCTTTTAATAGTTAAGTCTCGTTGTGCCGCTACACTATCTTGACCCAATCTAATATTCTCAGCCAACTTAGTTTCTGCCTGCATAACCATGTCCGATTCTATCTTGAATTTGGTCTGTCTTGTTTAACGTTGAAAATTCAAATAGCTAAGAGATTCGCCCCTGACTATCGCCTTAAAGGTTTCCCAAACGATTTTATTAGATGCAGTATTTTTATTAATTCTAAAAAAGTCCTCTATAACTTTGACCATGTGTTGACAATAATCTTCTTCAAGTAATACATTTCTTTGGAAAGACCAAATTCCTCTTTTTATTCTTGTATGTGAATCCAAAATTAATTTAAAGTATTAATGGGTTGTGGTCTGATATGAGTTTTGGCAAAATCTCGATATTGACATTTCCTGTAAGTTGTTGGGGAATAAAAAAGGAATCCAATCGAACACATTTTTTATATGGGGCTGAAAAGAAAGTATATCCTACTTCTTTCGGACGGAGCATGTTCCAAACATCAATAAGCCCATTTTCTAAGACTAATGCACGAAGAACCCTAAAAGTCAGATATTTTCTACCAGAATACCTCCCATCTTTCCGAATATCAAAATACGCATCCATATGAATATTCAAGTCTCCACAAAAAATTACTGGTTGAGTCCATAGAGCTAATTCTGTGCTAATAAAATTCATAAGCTCAGAATCATCCAGATTCGGACCATATAGAGTACATATAGTAAATCTGTTTTCATCGATCTTAAACTCTCCCATAGCCCACCTTCCCTATTTATATTCCGAAATTTTTAAACGGACCCCTAAACCCTGTTTCTTAAAGATAGCTACACCTCTCTTAATCCATGTTTGTTTTGAGCATGCGACTAAATCTAAACCTAAATTTTCAGCCAGTCTCTCTTTGCTCAAGCGATATGCGTCTCTTGTAAACATAATATATCAATGCATAGCAGTTGAATTATTTTAGACAAAGCATTTCTTTTCTTAAGATCATTGAGCCCATTAATATTTAACGTGCAAATTCTCAGTTTCCTATCCATATTTAAAAATAAAGAATGCTACAAACATATCATACCACTTTTGATTATTTGCATAAGAATTCAGCCGAGAATATAACTTGAAAAGAACCAATCCATATTTACAAACAATAATGACTGCTGCTGACTTATAACCCCCTCCCACCACCACCCCGCCTTCCCCCTTCCCTTCTTCCTACCTCCCACACCCTTCACCCTCCAACCCACCCAACCCACCATATGAGGCGCAAGGACTGGAAGTCCCTGGGAATATAGAGTGCCACCCCCCTCACCCCTTTCCTAGGTAGGGAAAAAGAATATCATATTAATTAAACAAAACTTAGAATCTCCTTAGGCTTGGTGTTCACAAATAAAGCACTCATGAGATACCAGCTTATCACATGATAATGACTGGATATACTCTTCGGCCAAGATTTCAGAAAAAAATAACCTGGTTTGCCCTTTTACAATAACCTTTAACTTGGCCGGGTTCTGCAAATAAACTACCGCTCCCTTTTCTTGAAACCGAGGGATCAACTGCCGTAAATGCCATCGTTTGGATACAGTAGCTTGACAGAAATCCAGCCGAACAAAAAAATTGCATCCTTTTGTGTATTTTCCAGCTTTATTTCCACTCAATGTTCCATCATGGTCTGGTAAATCATAGATAATGTCACTTCCTGTTTGATGCACCGTTCATCTGGCCTCATAGCTACTTCGAGGGGAACCCCCTGAGTATTAAGTTCTGGAGAAGCTGTGCCAGTGTCCAAAGATTTATTCGTTACACCCTGGGTCTTTCTAGCTCTATATTTCTTGACTGTTGTTACGGTTGTAATTGTACCAGGAGAGGTCTCACTCATTCTCAGGTCGTCTTCAATACTGCTACCATCATCTAGATAGTCAGCCCAGTCTTTGTTCAAACTTTCATCCGAGGAGTGATCTGACATGGAATAAAAATTATCGGCAAGATCTTGGGAGCCAGTCATATCCTGTAGACAAGCGCCCTCAGTTAGCGCAAGAGAGTCTATCTCATCAACAAGATTATCCAACCTACCGGTGGTTTCTTCTTCTAAGGTGTTCGAGAGGACTCCAACTCCCATAATGCCGTTGGCTGTGCTTGTTCTAGCAGCATTTCCTGGAACAGCAGATGGTGTCTCTACAAGAACACTCGATGGAACCGTTACAAAGGTTCTTGAGACGAAGACAAAAGTGCCCCGAGCGCGGGAGGCAAGATGGCGGCCACAGGGTTGGCTGTGTGAGCAGCTAGCTCCCCTGCTCCTGGTTGGGAAAAAGAAAGAAGCGAGGCGACTTGTTCATGTTTGTGCTAATCATTGCATAACTCTGCATTAATTTTGGTGATCTGGCGATTACTTTGCTAATTTTATTGATCATCTGTAAGTGCTGAAACTCTGCGCCGCGGCTTCCTGCTCGGAGTATCGGATGGTGGATCTGTTACTGTTTCCCGGTACGCGGAGAGTGCTGGTCTGGCGTTTTCCACCTCTCTTGCCTAGAACACACAGGGGCATAATCCGTGGCGTTGGAGCGCCAGCGGCAGCTACGCAGAATAGAATGCCTCTAAAGCCACCGGGTACGAGGAGCGGGAAAACGAAAGCTCAACCCGCGCTGAATGAAGGTATGGATTCCGATAATCTCGGAGCTGCGGGTGCGCCGGGGTAGATGGGAGTAGGCGAAAAAACGGATCAAATCCAAAAGAAAGGAGGTGAGCGCTTAACTAAAGCCGGTTTAGCTGCTCGTTCTGCTAATCAGGGATCACAAACTTTACCAGAGCTTTTCGAGAAGCAGCTTTCTAAGAATGTACAGACTTCGCATACAGATATTTCATCAAAAGGTGCAATTGACATAAGTAAGGATACCTGTGCGTTTATTTTCTTTATCATTTTTACACTATTTACCTTCCTTTTATGTCACCTTTGGAGTGGTACACACAGGGCTGGACCCTGTGTAGTCCTGAAGAAGAGCTTTGGGGTGGCTCGAAACATGTTGACATATACTAGGGACTCCTAACTCATTACGGCTAGGTTCTTCCCAGTATCTCACCCATGTTTTTAGACATACCAACTAGGAGTTAGAATAAAGGTACTGCTCCCACTAGTTAGGTATTTTTAACTCACTTCTCCCACTCCACATCACCACTACTCTACACATATTTTTCACAAAAGTGCTCCTACGTAACTTCGCAAGTTGCACCACGCCTCAATCCGCAGCAGATTGCGATGGCCCCTATGATGAAGCATGTCACTAAGGGGAAATCCTGGTGATTGAGGGGATTCAAGAAATACATTTTTCTTTCCTGTCTGCACATTTTCCCACTTATATTGAGCGGAAGTCTATTTACCTTTTTGCTAGGTTCTTTATCAGACATCTCAGATTTTGTTGGTTTACTATTGTATTAGGAGGGTGGACCTAGCACATACCTCTTCCTCCCACTGTTTTCCGATTTTGGAAAAAAAAATGACACCACATGAATGCATTTCCCAGGAAAGGGGATAGAATATAGTCTTGGGAGGCCCTTGTTTTACATATTTTTGCAATAAAAAGTTAAGTCTAAAACGAGTGTAAAGAACTGGGGCAACTGGCAGTGTTAATGAAGACCAAGAATTATGGGTCAGGTGTACAAAGGTGCAGTGGAAAACCCTGAGATTCAATAAATCACAGAGGGCTAGATGTACACATTTCCAAAATAGCGATTTCTAATGTGTGAAACTATTTTGACTTTCATTAGGGATTCCTAGTGGGTCGCAAATGTTATGTTATGTTATGTCATGTTATCTTGACTTCTAAAGCGAAGCAGCTGCCCCAGCAAAGGGGCGTCCCAGTGTTGATGCAGGAAAGACAAACACAGCAAAAGGCAAGCAGGAGACTGGAATGCAGGAAAAAGGTAGGTCTTAATGGCCTTTCTAAATGCAGTATAATTGTCAAAGCCATGGATCTGCACCGGAGTGAATTCCAGAGGGTGGCGGCTCTATAGCGGAAATAGACTACCTCATAAATATTAATGAGGTAGGCTACAATTTGCGACCCATTAGGAATCGCAGCATCACAGGGAATGTGGCCTGTTGGGGTCAGCAGACCACCATGTCTCTGATTGCTTTTAAATTACGCATTCTTTTTTTTAAAAGCGCAGTCCATTTATCTTTAAAAAAAAAAGGATGTGTTTATAAATAAATAAATAAAACTTTGAAGTTTTATGTTTTAAGAGTAGGAAGTGGTCCGTGGGACCACTTACTTCTCTTAAAAAATATATTTTCAACTTCATCAAAGGGGAAAGGGTGTCTTGGGGGCCCCTTCCAATTTGCAAATAGGTTACAATCGACTTTCAATTGGCAGTAAATTGTGAAGGTTTTGCAACTGCATTTTGGTCGCATTACATTTGTAAATACTATTCCGATTCCATGTTAGGAAGGGACGCCCTGCCCTCAACATGCCCCTACCTAATCCCAAATAATAATACCCAAATTGGGATTCAATTACAAGTTACCGAATCGCTATTTGGGCTTTGTACAGCCCAAAATGCATTTTTCCTGTCGCAAACGGCCCAGCTCTGCGAATCGGGCCGTTTGCAACAGGGAAAATGCTTCATACATCAAGCCCAGAGTTTTCAACCACAACATTTGTTGCGCTCCTTATTAAACTCATTTAGCAAGTCAAAAATATTGACCCATTCACAATCGCAATTATGAAGGGGTGCAAACTGTGATTCAGAATGGTATGGTTGAGTGGTTTGGAACCAAATTCCATGCCTAGGAGGAAAGTAGGCAGCAGTCAAAGGGACCACTTGTTGCTCCCCTAATGTACTATCAAACTAGAACTTTTTTTATAGGAATGCCAGATCCTTTAAAGAACACAGACTGCTTTGCTCTTCCTTGCAGGTCACCATCCTTGTATCTGTAGCCAATTACAGGGGGTTGCAAATAGTGATTTGCCTAATTAATATTTATTGGGCAGGTCATTCTGCTGCCTCCTGCAACTAGAGATTTTGAAATCTAAACGTTTAGTGCATAGGCCCATTGCAAACTTAACCACTGGTCCAGATCGTTTTGAACAATTTGTAAGCACACGTTGTGAGATCAGTCATTACATACTTCTGGTATGTCCTCTGTTGGTTCAATACCCGCCATGGCAGTGAGTCTGCTTCAGATATGTTTTATTAATTAACAAGGGAGAGTAGACATGGCAGAAATAAACAAAAATAAACTTGTGTTTGTGGACTGGTGGGAAATGGGACCGCCAAACAAGCTGTCGGCGGTCCTGCACCCTGAATCACAATGTAACTGCCTTCAAAGCGGTCGCAAAGTGTATATTTTGTGTTGTGGAGGGTGAGGCTGGCTGCCGCACATACTGCAGTACAAAATATGCCCCCCGTGCATATCTCTGCACCATGTGGCAGCACATGGTGCAGGGATTTGTTGAGGGGCACCCCTGGTGCGCCCCAGTGGGGGGCCCAACTACGGGTCCCCAATGTCCCTTTCTGCCTGCCTTTTCATGGCGGGTAAACCGCCATGAAACAGCCGGCGGGAAAGGACATTGTAGTCTGGCTGGCACTACCACTGTTGTAGTGATACAAGTCCCTCCCAAAGGCTGATGGGTTTCATGAGCCCTTCGGATCTGTGGCTGTCTGTCTCTCCGACCGCCAACCATCCGCCCGCCATCGTAATGTGGCTGACAGTAATCAGTATTACTGTGTCCGTCTCACCGTTATCGTAATCATGCCCATAGGTTCAGGTAAATTGTTGAGTTACAGATATTAAAGTCTATCTGAAAAAGAAACATACATTTGTGACACATCACATTCCTCTCAAAGAGTCAGATAGGTTTGAAACTAAACAGTCCAAATACATAGAGTATGTAAATCTCCATTAATAAGCACTAGAGCTATTAAAGACAATCATTATGTGCGCTAATAGGTTAAGCTACTGATGACTTCTTGGAATGTTTTCATTAGCGACAAGTATTTGTATGGAGTAAACATCCACGTCTATCCTATGAACAATACCAATTTGATAAATTCCTGTGCCCTGATCTACCCATTGAAAGTACAAATGTATATATTTGGTAATTTACACCATCAACTGGGATATATATATATATATCTGGGTTATATATATATACATCTGCGTTCCCCTTTTGGCTGGAAAGCTCTTCTTGTTTAGAAATGATTTTCCCAACTTGATTTCTTATTGCAGGGAGAAAATAAAGAGCTTCCCATAAGGTCCACATCAATAGGAAAAAGACATTCTTCACTTGATAACAGTTGCACGACCAAAACCAGGGAGAAACATTTTGAGAAGGCTGCAGAATCTTCTAGATCTCGATCCCCATCACCATGCACCCTGAGGAGCGTGTGTGAGCCAAACATTCTCAACCACCAACGGCTGTCTCGGGTGAGCCAGGGAGACTGTGTGCTCAAGCCAGATATAGATTCCAAGCTTCAGCTAGTAGCCAAAGATGTAAGTTCTTTTTGTTAATATGGTTTTTCAAATATATAGCTATCCATCTGCATTAACAGGTTGTGTCTGAAAGAAGAAATCATATAATACTCATCCTTTTATTTCCCGAACTCTGGATGTCTGGGGTTTGTCACTGACTAAAGTTCGAATTATGAAAATAATTGACCACATTTTACCTAATTTGTAGTTCCGTTTTCATTATCTTTGGATTAAAAAGGCCAGGCCATAAAGCTGAAAAATAAAGTGAACTGTCCATATAATAGAATATTTAGGCATTCTGCCACCTTACAGCTTCAGGGGAAGAGGCTAAATATAGTTCTACATTTAAGCAAATGCTCAAGCTGGATCCATTAGAGCTAACCGGTGTACATTAGGCAGCAGTGATACAGATCACATGAGATCTTGGCTCTGGTATCTGTGAAATAGGAGATTTCATAAATCAGCATCCTATCCAAGCATGCCACATACTTCTGTTACTGATTGGCTCTATGGCGTTGGGCAATATTTTTCTAAATCATAATACAAGGAACAATCAAATCCTGACAAAAGTTCATGCTGTTCAGTGGCGGCCGCCACAAACAAACAGTGGTAGGCCAGGTGGAGGGGGTGCGGGGGTCGGGGAGGGAGGGGAGATTTAATAATAATAATTAAAAAAGCGATTTACCTGGCTGAAGCTGCCGGCCGCCTCCCGTGTCGTGCCTTGGACTTCCTGGTCCCAGCACCCCCTGGGACAGCATGTCAGACTCCCTGTGCAATCACCACAATGCTATCTTTCTATGAGAGCAGCGCAGGGATTGGCCTGAGCATGATTGTGACGCTCGGTTCAGGACAGGGAGCCTGTGATGTTTCTCCAACCCAGCCGTGCAATGCAACTGGGTTGGAGAAACCTAAGTGCACATGTGTGTTTGGGCGGCCTAAGACTGCTAGCCAAACACATATGCACACTTATTAGTGCACCAACCACTCCTCCCATGGCCCCGGCCCCGGCCCTGCCCCTCACTACAGTGCTGGGTCAGAGCCAGCAGCTAAAAAATAAAACAGTGCTAAAATATCATTTTATTTTTCAGCTACTGGCTCTGAGCCAGTGGGGTGCCCTTGATGCTGTTACATGTGTGGACTCTGTGAAATCATCCTGTCAACCCTTTTGAAATAGGAAAGGGTTGGAAGGGTTCAAGTTCATTGCATGAGCTGCAGACCTTCTTTCACCGCAAGATAGCAGACATCCATGACAGCTTCAACACCCAGACAGCCCCAACAGACAGCAACACAACAGACCCTCCCCACACCATCGACCAAACCCCCTGCTAGTCTGGGCCAGCGTGAGCATCGATGACACCATCAAGACCATGTGCACAATCCACTCCGGCTCTCCGTCAGACCCATTCCCGCACCACGTTTTCAACAGAGCAAGCAGCCCCATCGCACCCCACCTGCGCAACGTCATCAATCTCTCCCTCGAGACTGCGACCTTCCCAGAGATCTGGAAACACGCCGAGATCAACGCCCTACTCAAAAAACCTAAGGCAGACCCAAGAAACTTTAGGAACTTCCGGCCCATCTCTCTGCTCCACTTCCCGGCCAAGGTCAACAGACAGCTAACCCGATACTTAGAAGAAAACAGAATCCTGGACCCTTCCCAGTCAGGGTTCCGCAGCAACCACAGCACCGAGACTGCCCTCATCGCTGCCACCGACGCGATCCGGACCCTGCTGGACAACGGCGAGACCGCAGCACTCTTCCTCCTAGACCTCTCTGCTGCCTTTCACACCGTCTGCCACCGCACACTACGTGCACGCCTCCACGCCACAGGGATCCGAGACAAGACTCTGGATTGGACCACCTCCTTCCTCTCCGGGGCAGAACCCAGAGCGTCCGCCTCCGCCCATTCCATTCCAAAGCCTCCGAGATCATCTGCGGCGTACCCCAGAGACCCTCTCTCAGACCGACACTGTTCAACATTTACATGGCCCGCTCGCACATGTAGCCCGACAGCACAACCTCAACATAATCTCCTACACCGGCGACACTGAGCTGATCCTCTCCCTCAACAAGGACCCCATCACCGCAAAAGCCAACCTCCATGAAGCAATGAAGGCCGCCTCCGACTGGATGAAGACCAGCTGTCTGAAGCTGAACTCGGACAAGACGGAGGTCCTCATCCTCGGCTCCAACCCTTCAGCCTAGGACGACTCCTGGTGGCCGACGGCACTGGGGGCAGCCCCGACACCCACCGACCACGCACGCAATCTGGGAATCATCCTCAACACAACGCTCTCAATGACTAAGCAAGTCAACGTCGTCTCCTCCTCCTGCTTCAACACCCTCCGAATGCTCCGCAAGATCTACAGATGGATCCCGAAAGATACAAGAAAGACAGTCACGCAGGCCCTCGTTAGCAGCAGACTCGACTACGGAAACGCCCTCTATGCGGGAGCCCCAACCAAGCTCATTAAACGACTACAACGCATCCAAAACGCATCAGCACGACTGATCCTCGACGTACCATGCCACGGCCACATCACCCCCCACCTGAGAGACCTGCACTGGCTCCCTGTCAACAAGAGGATATCCTTCAAGCTCCTCACCCATGCACACAAGGCACTCCACAAGACCTGCTCTCCTCCTACATCCTTAACCGCCAGCTACGCTCCGCCGACCTCTCACTCGCCACCGTCCTGCGCATCCGAAGAACAACCACCGGTGGGAGATCCTTCTCCCACCTCGCCGCCAAGACATGGAACACCCTCCCACTGAGTCTACGACAGACCCAAGACCTGCTGACCTTCAGGAGGATACTCAAGACCGGGCAGTTCAACCAGTACCAACCCCCCCCCCCGGCGCCTTGAGACCCTTTGCGGGTATGTAGTGTGCTTTACAAATGATTGATTGATTAATTGATAAATGGTCTGATTTAAATGTTGGACTTTGTGCTGCAGAGTAGGATTCATCAGTGGTGTATTACAAAAAGATCAGTGCCCTTCTTCAAGATATGGTCTGTCCAGTAAATTATTATTCTACTCGAGTCCCTTTCTACCTACAGCTGCTCCCTGACTTTCTTTCTTTCATAACTGCATCTGCTCTTCACTCTTGTGCCATTAATTCCTCCTCTCTGCTCCTCCTATCCTCACTCTCCCACCTTTCATTCTCCCACCATCTGACTTTCTGACTTCTCTCCTCCATATCCCCATCTCCATTATGACGAGTGGTGCAGCAAAGGTGTCATGGGCCCTAGTGCGAGGAAAGAGAATGGACTCTCACTCCTTGAATTTGCCAATAAAAGACAGTCCTAACTGGGTGCAGAGTGCCCCACACAGGCAAGGACCTCTGCCACTGCACCTGCTGGCCACTCTTGTCCTGACGCCCCCTTCTTTAATATCCCCTATTTTCACCTCTTCTTCCTTTTCTGCCATTTCTCCATAACTTTTTCAACCCCATTGTCTCCATCCACCTCAATTCACACCACTTGTACTTACACATGTATCTATCGCACCCACAGCTGAAACTGATTTGTAGTTCCATAATACCACAGCCATTTGTCCTTAGTTTATACTTAGGCTTGAATACATCTTTATTCATCTTTCATCACCGCAGTCAATTATCCTGTGTTCATCGTATGCAGATATGAGCTTTACGATGAACAACGTACAATCCACCCCTGACACACCCCTCTTCATTCTAGCCATCCTTTCTCCCCCGACATCCCACCTGGCTCCCCCAGTTAATCCAGACATTGCAGTGGCGAAGTTATAGTGTTCTTGAGTTCCACTGGCAGCCTCATTCGGGTCTCATTGCTGTCGGTAATGTTCACAAATGGTATTATATTAGTCCTTTAGCTTTGAGTGATGTAAGAGTTTTAGAGCACGAAGCCACCTTGGGCATGTTATCTCTCAAAAGTCTCTAATAAAGTAGTCGGAAAGATGAGATCATTGTTTGGTAAAAACCCTTTCCTCCCTGTGCGTTACTACAGTTTCTCCTTGCCGAGAATCCACCACAAGCGATCGATCAATTTATGTTCTGATGGTAGAGTTTGTTATCCCTAAAGGCTTAGAATAGTTTGTTTTGCCACAAGTAGGAGGTGGGAGATCAGTTCACCTTGCATGCTGTATTGTGGATAAACATCTGGTGTGGGGCATCCCAGCAGGGCCACCTCAGCACCTCTGGCCAGGTCTGACCTAGTGATTTGCTTGATTGTGGATAGTATTGTGGTCCAAAAGTGTTAGAATTTGGGGCAGTACCATATAATTTGAGTAAGAGTTCCCTTTTTCCTGCACCCCTCCAGCAAAAAGAGGTTCCCCATGTTCTTCATTTTTTCTATGCATGCTGGGGTATAGTGCCGGAGGTAAAAGTATCATGAGTGTGGTTTCTCTCCCTCCCAAGTGTGATGTGTAGTTGTTTGACTGAATCAAGATCTCCCCCACTGCTTGTGGTCCAAGGTAATGCCATGTTCCCCCTCCCCCTCCCTCTAAATGTTTGATGGGGGTGCATGAAGTATTCAGAATGTTGTATATGGGAGATATGGCGTTGTTGTCATTGGTTCAATGTATGAGATACTTTTAAAATGGTGTAAGGTCCCTTGACCCTCCAAGCTTAATCCAGGGATGGGGGAACCAATGGCATAGCTGGAGATGGCAAAACTGTTCTGTCTCAGGAATATGGTGGTACTCCTTTATGTGTTCAAACGATCTGATCGAGCCCTCCGAGTGCCTGTCCCTCAATGTACCTTCTTTCCAGCCATTTATGGTATGGGGCCCTGGTTAGTCTGAATCTACGATTTCCCTCAAAGGGGCGTCTAAAGGGAAGGGAAATGTAGTAAGACCAAGCTTTCCCCCTTTGGCCCTTGTGATTTGGAAGACATAGAGCGCTTTCATCCCATCATGAGGGTCTGAAAGAGGTATAATATTTTGGGTAATATTCACATTTTATATGCCGCAATCGTACCAAGGAGTGAGAGTGATTTATGTTTCCAACTATTGAGTTCCCAACGAATACCTTGTTTCAGGCGTTGAAGGTTTATGTACTTAGGTCTAGCTAGAGTGGGGGTGAAGAGCCAAACCCAAGTATTCTATGTGTGTGGCGGCCCATCTAAGTGAGTGCTTGTATCTGTTGTACTATTGTACGGGGGTGGAGATATTCAGTATTTCAGATTTGGGGATATTGATCTTGTACCCTGGGATGTGATGGAATCTGCCTATCCCTCTGAGTACTTGGGGGAGGGAAACTCTGGGGGTCTGTCAGAGATAAGATAATATCATCAGGAAACACTGTTAGTTTTAGTCCCTGCTGGCTGAAGCAGATGCATATGATCTGGGGGGTTATTGCAAATTCGTTGTGCCAATGGTTCTAACACAAGGAGAGGGAAAGGGAAAGAGGGCAGCCCTGAAGTGTGGCTCACATTATATTAACCCAATGGAGGAGGTGACCGTTTACCCAAATCCTGCCCTGTCGGCTTAATAACCTGCGAGGATATAAATGTATTCCCCATCTCTCTCAACATGTCTGTCATGAAGTCCCAGTCCACTCTGTCTAATGCTTTTTCTGCATCCAGGGTAACCATAACAGACTGCTTGGCTCAGTTGGTACAGCAAGTGGAGGTCCTTCTTTGTATAGTCACCTGCTCATCATGCCGGTATGAAGCCTGATTGATTGGGATGGATCAGATTTTCCATTAGGGGCATACGTCTCAGAGAGGCTATTTGGTGAGGATTTTAGTGTCCATGTTGAGAAGGGAGATTGGCCTACACAACCTGCAGTCACTAGGGCTTCATAATCAAGGTTATAGTGTATTCCGTCATTGTGGGGGTGACTCTACCCAGCTTCATAATCTCGCTGAAAACATTGATGTAGTACAGGCAGTAGCTTGGAGCTGTAACATTTGTAGAATACTACAGTGAAGCTCCCAGAGCCTGGTGTCCTGGAGTGTTGGAATTTAGATATGGCTGTGAGGATTTCCCTTTTCCTCAGCGAGTGCCTAAATACTGTTGCTCTGCCCAGACTATGTATAATTGAACCTATTTATGCTGACACCATCCATTTCCCTAAATAAGGACATGGCTAGGGTGGTAATAGACTATATGAAAACATACATTTAGAAGCACCTTCATATGCTCACTAAGCAGTGTTTAGAAATATCTGATAGACATTTCTAGCCGCCGAATTCTTATCTTAGAATTTTCCCCAGGGCAAGGATGTCCCTGTTCCCCCATCCTGTTTGCCCTATATATAAATTCTCTGATAGAGAAGATCTTAAATAACTAGGGGATAAAGCTGATTATCTGCGATGGGTTTGAGACCAAGGTGTTCGCATATGCTGACGATATCGCAATTGTCACCACCAACCCTGCAGGAGCAATCAGGTAAGCTGTAGCGATCGCCAAAATCTTTTGGCAAACCTCTGGGTATTCCCTGAACGAAGGAATGCACAGATTACCTTGCCTTTTAAAAATCGTCGGCGTGTAGGCACAGCAGTGTATCTGGGTATCCGTATTAGTCCAAAAGTAGATACAATAGGAAAAATTATCTTTAATCCTCTGATAAAGACAATAGCAACAGACTTGAAATGAATAAATGGGTTATCGGCCGGGGTAATGTTTTAAAGATGTCAATGCTTCCTAAGATTTTAGCTCTCTTCTGGTCAATCCCGGTGGCAATAGACACATCCACTTAAAAAGCACTGGAATCCATTTTTGCAAACTTTATTTGGCAATATGGGAAGGTGAGACGGTCATTAAAATATCTGACTCTCCCAAAGGGTCAGGGAGGGTTGTCCATTCCAAAAATCACATTTTATTGTTGGGCCGCACCTCTACAGCAAATGCATATTTTATTTACCGCGGTTAATGACGAAGAGATAGGTTATGAAAATCACTGTAATCTTCCATCGATATATTAGTTGGCTCTAGGGAAAAAGGCCGCTGGGTTGCTGCGGAAACTAGAGCAGAGCTATTATAAGAAAGTTCGATTTAGGGTGGTACATAATGCTTGGAAATTTTGGAACAAAGTGCCTAAAGTTATGGCGATCCCAATGTTTTGCCGATATACACCTCTGTGGGGATCCCCTCTTTTTCCATCCAAGACAGTGTTAACAGCATGGGTTGACAACAATAAGGGACCTTTATTTTCTAGATCAGATTTGCCCTTTTACCCATCTGCAGCAGGAGTTTGGAATCCCTGATAATCAGTATTTTGTATATATGCAAGTCGGGATTTCTCACCACTTTCAGGCCAGCTATATCTCTAGATAAAATACCTTTAGTAGAGGCAATTGTCCGGATTAACAGTAGTATAAAGAATATTTACAGTGTATTGCTTGATAGCTTGCCTGATGATCTAGAAAAAGCGCAGGAAAATTGGGCAAGGAAGCTAGGTAAGACCAATGCTGATTTAGATATGGCAATGGCTTCAACCGCAAAGATTCTCTTATCAACAAGTCTGATGGCGCAGCACTAGAAAACCTTATTTAACCTTTACTTTACCCCTGCCAAGTTGTTTGACTGGGGCAAGAGAACAGATAAGTGTCCAAGGTGTTGGGAAGGGCCAGGCACAATAGTACACATGTTTTACAACTGTGTCAGACTTCTTCCTCTAAAGAATGCCCTGGTGTGTATTTGGGAAGGTTTGTTTGGGCGCAGGATTAACTTGAGCCCCACTCTGATGATTTTGGGCTGTGGAAGCTGTAGTGGCCTAGACACTGCCCAGATGTAATTTGTATTTATCTGTGTAGCTGATTTTAGTATAATAATTTCCGCCAGATGGAAGGACCCAGAGCCCCTCACGTTTCAGATATGGTTAACACGGCTGCTGGAGGTATAAAATCAAGAGGCTGCTTTATATGCATGTAGGGGCAGGCAGGCCATGAAGCTGGGGGAAAAAATCTGATCGCCAGTTATGAGCTGGAAAAACGATATTGACAGCCTCACTAGTCTGATACCCGGCAGTCTGTATAATTAATTTATGAAATAAGACTCCAATCCATCATAAGGCAGTCAAGAGGGGGCGGCTCAACCCAGCTCCCTTTTAGAAATATATGCATTTGCATTAATGTAAATAATGATGAAATGTTTTATTTTTATATACGGTGTTCTTGCCATAAGTTTTTATGGGCCATGTATTTATATCTTATCTGAATTTATATGTACTATTCTCATATATCTCTAAAGTGCCTTTAATTTGGACTTCTCTGAGTAATCAATATTAAAAAATAAAAATAAAAAGAATTATCCCCAGGTGTCAGGCTGCATCTGGAAATTTTTCTTGAGTAGTACCCCTGCGCTCTGGTAGGTGGCATCGTTCGGCTCGTGTGGCGTCTTCCCTGCTGGAAGTAACGTACCCTGTGCCTATGTAGGAGGCTCCCCAAGGCGCGGACGTCAGTTTTGTGGAAGTATTTTGAGGTTTTATCCTTCTACTATGGCAGGAATATCATCTGTAAAGGCTGGTTTCAAGCCCTGCGGGGACTGTGACCACTCTATATCTGTGACAGACCGACACCTTGTATGCCACAACCCAAAGGCCTGCTCTGATTGCCGCCATGCACCCGCAGGCTATAAGTGAGCAATGCCTGAAGCTCTTGCCAGCTCGACATGTGACGCCACGACAATCCAGTTCCCGGTTGAGAGGAAGGTCTAGGGAGTGGTCACATAGTCCGAGAAGCTCATCGCACATGAAGTTGTTGGGCCATTTAGATAAGTCCTGCCTCTTGAAGGCGTTGAAGCGTGCTTTGAGTTCACCTCATTCGTGGGGTGACGAGACGAGAAAGCATCATTCTAGGCCTGGCTCTGCGGTTGTGCCAGCACCTAGGCTGGCTCCATGCCTCCTTAAGTGTCTGGGAGCCAGAGCAACCACCCGCCTAATTGAGAGAGTTTTAGGAGGACATGCATCTCATATTTGGGTGGCCCGTTCCCTCTGGTGTGCCTTTGGACCCCATGTATTTGATTAGACCCCTACTGGATATACACCAGTGGCTTCGGCCCTAGTTGGGCCCCAGAGACCCACAGATAGATCCGGATTGGCGCAAGTCTTGCCATGTCAACCTTCTCCAGCACTGGTCCCCAGGCCTATCCTGCCGGCACTCACCAGTGACACCTTCCCCATTTACATCCCTGACTCCGATACGGAGGGGAGTCGCCTGATGCTGACTCCAGCGCAGATGGGAGCCATGCCTTTCCAGCCAGAGCCTGAGCCCTCTTCTTATGGGCTAGGACTTGGGGAGGAATGTGAGGTGTTGCTGAACCCTGAAGAATACCAGCCTTATGATAGCACCATAGACTGGTGTAAGCATTTGGCAGACGCCAGCTGACTGGATACCTTGCCAGATACTGCCATACTCGCTCCCTCCTATGTGGCTATGGAGGCTGGAGCTTCATTTCCAGTGGTAGGTAGTGGTAGGGCGGCTGAGGTCATGGACCTTAGCTTGTCCTTGGTGGCAATGAAGACTAATGTCTTGATGGAAGTGCTTCAGCCGGGAGTGTCCGATTCAGAACCTCTTCTCCCATTTAACTAAGTACTTACTGATGTCCTGCTTGAGACTTAGTCCAAGCCCAACACAGGGGCTCCTTTGAACAGGACAATTGCCCGCTGTCACTGCCCCTCTACAGGGAAGCCGATATTCCTCACAGAACACCCTACCCTGGAGAGCTTGGTTGTCTACATCACCACTTCCCATGTAAATCCTGCCACATTCCCAACTGGACCGCCCGATTGGGAATCCAAGAGGCTGGGCAACTTAGGCAAGAAATCATTTTCTTCCACCAGCCTGGCATTGCGGTCTGTGAACACTGCATACCTTTTGGGCAGCTACTCCCATGCTCTTTAGGATACTGTTGTGCAGGTGCAGTCAACAGTTCCGGAAGAGGCTTGGGCTGAGCTGCCTGAGGCTTTTGCTGACAGGAGGGATGCAGTGAAGTTCTCCATTCGATGTAGACTGGACCCCACCAACTCACAGGGCAGACTGGATTCGTTGACAGTGGCCCTACAGCTTTTCTTGCTATGTCCAATCATCACTTATGGCAGTGCTTTTCAAACTCTGTGTCGCGACACATTACTGTGTCGCCTGCCATGTGTGGGTGTGTCGCAGGACGACGCATAGACGCGGTCTACTCATCACTCAGGACGGTACAGTTCATGTCAGTGACGCAGTACCTGTTCCTGCAGACGGCGGAAAGGAGGAGCTTCGCACTGCCGTTCTACTGCGGGCCCAGCTGTGAGTATAATATTGTGCCGTGAATGTCTGGGGATGGAGCCCCTAGACAGAATAATTAGGAAAAGGCTTTCAGTGATGCTCATTACCCTGATGCGTATGCCAGGGAAATGCTGCCCATGAAAACAACTTCCGGAAGACAGGATACAAGGTGAGTTTAGGGAATTTTGTTAGACAATCTTACACAAATGCATTCCCACACGCGTTCTTGCTGCGCATAATTAATTTGTCAGGACACACAAAATTGGAGAACAAAAACACAGATCTTGATAGGCTCAAAGCAAAACAGACTACTGTCCAGAAAACTGCTCAAGGAGGGAATCAGTTTTAACAATGCACATCCAATCCTTATGGCATTTTAGCCAATACGAAATAGGAGCGCGCAGAGCCCGAAGACCAAAAAATCCTGGGGTCAATCAGGACCTCGTTCTGAAAAAAGAATTCAAGCATTTGTCAAAATGAATAATCCAGGAAGTGCGATATGGCGCTCCTTCAAACACCGCCATGAAGTTTTCAATCCGAGTGGAATCTGCAGAGATGCAGACTCGATAACCAGTTGGCGTTTATAGCCGCACTGTTTGGGGATAAAAACACTGCTTTAGCGAAGTTGCCTGCAAACTGTACTCCTAGGAGACTTCTCAAATATCTTTTCACATGAGCAAATATACATGATAACTTGTCTGAATCCTGGCAGGTTCACGAAGTCATTTGTCCTTTTGAGTACAAAACAAACATCTTACTTAAGTGCCAACAGACTCGAGAGCAGAGGTGGTCAAACTGTGGGGCGTGCCCCTTGGTGGTCCGTGGCTACATTCTCGTCTCAGGATTGCTTTCCATCAAGAGATTAGATTTCATTCCATGGTTCACACTGGAAGGGAGTATGTGCAAAAAACTATATTTCCCCTGTTTGGACATATGGATTCCCACTAGTAAACTTCACATTTGGGAAAGAGAAGGAAGAGGCAATTGTAGTTGTTCCATAGAAGAAGGTGCTCTTAGACATCACAATCCACAACAAAACCACAAAGGGTGGCTTCACACTGAGAAGTCACTGCTGTCGAGGAAGGAACTCTTGTGCATCTACTGCAGGGAAGTCCTTAATAATAATCTTTCAGAGTACTGTGGTCATGAGTGGCATTCATGCTGAATTTATAAAAATCCAGAGTTCAGAGCAGTGAATCTTACAAATATTTAAAGATGCACAGCTAAGTTTTCCAACAGTTGCAAATGTGACCAAGATCCTCTTTATTGTGCACCACAGTGAGGAATTGAATATTATGTAATTATTTGCCCAGTTCTTTCACAAATGCTTTGGTAGAGTTGCATCATGTAGGTTCCTTAGGGTAGTTTTAAGCGTATTAACAGAAAGCCTTTAAGTGTATCTTCAGACCTTTCTGATTTTTTGGGGGAGTTGCCAGAAAAAGAATTCTTCGCATTTGTCATTAGTACTGAAACTGGTGTTGAGCTGCTGCGTTCTTGAAAAAAACACACAAACTTTCAAAAACGTAGTCACACACACATACTGACACGTGCCGGCATTCACAACTAGCGGTACAAAAGGGGGTGGTGATGGACGGAGCATCTGAATCAATCAAACACTCACACCCAGTCAAAAGATCTGGGTTTAATCCATCACCGTTCTTTAGCCCACTCTGCCACCCCAGTTCAGACATAGCTATATGCAAATCAGTCTGACCCTGTGCCTCATGGGAACAGTCCAGCCCGAACTGCCAAGCCATGTCTTCCCTGGACCGTTAACAAGCTACCGAGGACCGGTTTCTGGCATTCCAGCCGTCTTCAGCCCGGCTTGCTTGAATCCAGTGACAAAGTGAGCAAGGGACTCATGTCTGAGCATACCCTGCCACACTCATGGCGGCCAAAAGCGGTACAAAAGGGGGTGGTGATGGACGGAGCATCTGAACCAATCAAACGCTCACACCCAGTCAAAAGAACTGGGTTTAATCCATCACCGTTCTTTAGCCCACTCTGCCACCCTAGTTCAGACATGGCTATATGCAAATCAGTCTGACCCTGTGCATCATGGGAACAGTCCAGCCCGAACTGCCAAGCCATGTCTTCCCTGGACCGGAAACAAGCTACCGAGGACCGGTTTCTGGCATTCCAGCCGTCTTCAGCCCGCAAGCAAGCCGGGCAGAAGACGGCTGGAATGCCAGAAACCGTCACAACTAAACACAAAGTCACACAATTGGCGATGCGTTCACATATCACACAATGACACAGACACACAAAAGCACACATTTCACCTGCACATACAAAACGTTCATATTTACAAAAACACACATCAGAAGGCACACTCATTTGCATACACACAATCAGACCCATACTCTGATATACAAACACACGAGCACACACCAACAGACACCAGCAACTGAGATCGCACAGTCAACCATGTTCGAGACATCCAGTGTTATTATGAACGCGCCATCTGCTCTTCTCCAATGCTTAAGTTGTAAAAAAAATAGAAGAACAAAAATACGTGCCAAGCCATTGTCAGGAGGCTATCACAGCCTGATCCACCCAGTGCCCCTGCCAAACCGGGTCTGATGGCTTAGTAGCCTAGTGTATCCACTGTAGGGGCCTGTGTTTGACCTCATGGTCACAGGTTCTAATCCCTGGCTGGTCCACTCAGCCATTCATTCATCTGAGGTCGATAAAATGAGTACCATTGGGTTGGGTAACATTAAACATCTGTTATTGAGCACCTTGAGACACATGGGGGATAAGTGTGCTTTACAAATACATGTGTTATGTTATGTTTTATGTTATGTCAGAGCTGCCAATGATACTACCTTCACAACTACAAACCATCACACACCTATAGGTGTGACAATTTAAACTATTCAAGGCCCCAAAGCTATAAGAATTGCTTGTATGGGAGGTATTAGTAATTTTTTCTATAGATATGTTGCGCCCCTATACCTTTTGTTATTTATATTTTCTATGGCATTTATTTGACATTATCTCTTATATGCAGCTAATTTAATTTCCGGTTTGCTAGTATAACTGAATTACTGTGTCACGAGATGATGCATGTCTAAAAAGTGTCACCAACATGAAAAGTTTGGAAAGCACTGACTTATGGTCATGCCCTTTTAATGGCTTCTGTCTCTTCGGAGACCAGGTGGATTCTGTGCTGAAGCAATTAAGGACTATTAACACAAAAACGGGTATGGCTCTAATCAGTAATGCTGAGCCCAATATACCATAAAACATGAGAAATGCCAGTACTGATTATCATTCAAAAATATTGAACCTAAATGCATAAACCATACACATTTGGAAGCTCATTAATAGCTTGTTTATTTAAAAAATATTCTGTTTATTTCAAATAACAATAGGAAACATAGTCAACAATCAAAAAGGAAAATACTGGATCAATTGTGGACAAGGGGACTGTAAAACAATTAACTCATACCTTCATTCACATCATCATATATGTACTTATACACAACATTCCTCATTCATACAATCCAAGCAGTGCACACTCAACAAGGGAAAAATTAGTAGACCCTATGTGGGGCACCTGGTCTGCTACACCAATAACAATTTTTACTTTTTTACTTTTTTTCTTTATCTACACCTAGTTGTAGCCAATTCGACTTGATTGATTTAAACACCAGTACAGTAAAATTAAATGCGACAAAATTACAACTCAATAGTGGGACGACAATTTTGGCAGAAACAATGGTCTACACGTTTCGAATCCCACCACTTAAGGGATTCTCCTCAGGACCACACCAATCTGTGAAAAAAGACAAAAAAATATATGTATCTAACTGGATCCTATTTGAAAAGTCAATGGACACAAACACTGTTCTAAAGCCCCAACCTACCAGTAATGCAGAAAGCAATCGGGCATGAATTTTCTAAACAGATAATTGCTAGAATTTCTAGAAATAAAAGAGAAGAGGGGGAGGGGATAGACATACACGAAAACTCTGGTCAAGATCTCAATCTAAAGGAGTGTAGTCCAAACAAGTACAAAATAACCTGTGTTGCCATGGTGGTCTTACCTAAAAGATCTCCCCTAGGTCCACTTGATTTTTATTAATGGAGGGCAGTAGCAGCTTAGTCTAAAAATAATTGTAACAACGTCACAGTTAGCCCCTTAGCCGTCCTGTTCTTTACACAATCTTCAAAAACGGTACAATGTACATGCTCTGAGCTTATCTTACCGCCTGCGCCGGCCGGCATGGAGGGCACTCGCGTTCTTCTGGCACGTTGTCTACTTGAAGCTACTTGTGAAAAAAGGGGAGAAAAAGGCCACCACAAGGTTTTTAATAAGTGGCTTTCTCAGGCGGTAGTCATGTGTGCAAACGATCTTGACGAATAGAGGTTCCTTCTTACCAGAATGGAATAAATAGCCCGCTCGTCTAACTGGGGTCTGCTTGTTGCTCCAGTGGGTAAATTCGGCGTCTACTAATGGCGTCACGATTCCGCGAAGGTTTCTTGGGTAATGTAGTTTATTCGTTCCACGCATGCGCGTTTTGAGGCGCTCAATGCGGGAATGTTGGTCTGGTTATTGCTCCAGTTGACAAACTTGGCGTCTAGTGATGGCGTCACGATCCTGCGACGGTTTTTGGGTAATGTAGTTTATTGATTCCGCGCATGAGCGTTTTGGGACGGTCAATGTGGGAATGTTGAAAGTGCATATTAGAACCGCAGGAAAAAGTACATAAGTCTCTGATAGAATACCGGGAGTGTTTTATCAGAATCTCCATAGTTGGTATTTCCTTAACAGGCATTTTGGATGCAGTACATAAACACTGTACCCTCTATGAATATGTGGTCCAATAGCTCATCTTGACAAATTGGTGTCAAGGTTGTGTGGCCGGGGGTATGTTGGTGGACTAATTGAAAGTTGACATACCTCCTCTTCTCTTAGTAGCTTCGGTCTTAGCAGCTATTGCTCATCCTGCCGAACCAGCAACAGCCTTATTTCACACTTGAAGATCATAAATCCAGGGTGGTTACAGTTTATAGATTTCTGACATTTCATTCAGACCTGACACGGCCGTGTCAAATTTAACAATCAGGAATGCCTCTCTTTGGTCCAGTTCCAATTCAATATTGCCTCCACGTAAGTGTCTTTCAACTTTCGAGATCACAGTCCATCGTAAATCATTTACACTGTGTGCCTTCTTTTTCCAGTGATTTACTAGTGGTGCGGTCTCAACATTCATTTTAATGCGTGATTTATGCTGGGAGATTCTTTGCCTTACTTCTTGGTTGGTTTTTCCAAAGTAGAGCAGTCCACAAGAGCACGTAATCCCGTAGACTACATTCTTTGTTTTACAGTTACTAAATGTGTCGTGCTTCCAGAAGATTCCATGATGTGTAAAAAGGGAGCCTTCTACCGTGATTTCGAAACACACACAGGTACCACATTTATGATGGCCTACAATCGGTGATAGTCCCATGAGTTGTCTTAGTGTTGGTTTAGGGTCCTTTTGAATAGATGCTCTTACTACATAGTTTGATATACTGCTTTCTTTCTTGAAAGCGAACAGTGGTGGAGATGCTAGACTACTATCTAGATTTTTGACAAGATGCCAATTCTGAGAGATTATTTTCTTCATTTTATTCGAATTTGGACAGAACGTGGTGACACACACTTGGCGTTCCATCTTTGGTTTGTTCGTTCTCTCAAGGAGGGACTCTCTTGTGGTCCATTGGGCACGTTTCATTGCATTTTTCACTAAATATTTCGGATATCCCTAGTCCCGTAGTTTATCCTTAAGTTTACTTGCATGTAATTTAAACTTATCTGTGTAGAAGCAATTTCTGCGTATTCTTAAGAACTGGCCGTACGGCAGGTTTTCGCGCAAACTCCTTGGGTGGTTGCTGGAAAATAACAGAGCTTTATTCTTATCAGTTGATTTTGTGTATAAAGTTGTTACCAGCCCTCCATCGATTGGATAAACCTCAACGTCCAAAAATGATATTTTGTTTGCTGAGTGTTGGATGCTAAATTTGATACCAGTTGTTCTTGCATTCAACCACTCATAGAATAGCATTAGTTGTTACTCACCACCCGTCCACACCATAAAAACATCATCGATAAACCGTAGCCATCTACTGATATACTGTGAAAACGGATTATTGTTGTGGATGAATGTATCCTCATTCAATGACATAAAAAATACTGCCAGCTACGGGGCAAAAGGACACCCCATCACAACTCCCTTGACCTGGAGGAAAAATTCATTTCCGAATGTAAAATAGTTTTTCTTGAGAGCAAATTCCGCCAGGTTAACGATGAACTGGGTTGGCACTTGAACCGGTCTTGATCTTTTATCCAGATAGTATGAAAGCACTGCCACTGCTTCATCCTGTGGGATTTGAGTGTACAACGATGTGACATCTAGTGTCACCAGTAGATCTTTTTTCTTGTCGAATTCAACTGTCTCCAACTTGTTAATGAAGTCTGTGGTATCTTGTAAGTAGGAAATAACGTCGCTCATCAACCGCATGAACCTACTCCGCCCAGGATTTTCTTCCGCGGGGGCACGTAGGAGTCCAACTAGCCCGATATGAGGCACAATGGCCTCAGTACTGTTTCTCTCCATCCCGGACATCGTGGTGGGCCAAACCTGGTCAATAACTTGACTGGAACAAAGTTGCCGAAGTGTTGTCAGGAAAGGTAAGGCCACTTGCGAATGCGGGGACCTCTGAACACGTCTCCTGCAGACGTGAATTAATGCCACAGATTCCTTCCAAAGAAAAGACAGAGGCCGCTGCAGGGATAAACGGAAATTCTTTAATCTGCAACCAACACAGGGGGCGAATGCATTTCGGCATCTAGCCTTCGTCAGCGCCATGTGAATATGGGGGAAAGGGAAAGTGTCCACGCTTGTAATTGTCCCACTGCTTGTGGATAGGCTACGGCAGTTCCTCCCTCTTTAGGCTCTGCTTCAGGTAGATAGCACAGTCGGTGCCAAGACTACGGGACCCAGAGTGCACCAATTTCACTCGGGGTCCTAAGGCGATGATGGCAAAAGGACCAGCCAGAATACAGGACAGCATGCGACCTTGACCCTCAATTCCACAGTTGCAGATTCAGTCTTTTCCTTCCATCCCCTACCGCATCAACCTACTCCGCCTAGGATTTTCTTCCGCGTGGGCACGTGGGAGTCCAACTAGCCCAATGTGAGGCACAATGGCCTCAGCACCGTTTCTCTCCATCCCGGACATCGTGGTGGGCCAAACCTGGTCAATAACTTGACTGGAACAAAGTTGCCGAAGCGTTGTCAGGAAAGGTAAGGCCACTTGCGAATGCGGGGACCTCTGAACACGTCTCCTGCAGACATGAATTAATGCCACAGATTCCTTCCAAAGAAAAGACAGAGGCCGCTACGGGGATAAACGGAAATTCTTTAATCTCCAACCAACACAGGGGGCGAATGCATTTCGGCATCTAGCCTTCGTCAGCGCCATGTGAATATGGGGGAAAGGGAAAGTGTCCTTGCTTGTAACTGTCCCGCTGCTTGTGGATAGGCTACAGCAGTTCCTCCCTCTTTAGGCTCCGCCTCAGGTAAATAGCACTGTCGGTGCCAAGACTACGGGACTGTGGGCTAGGGGTTTGGGCGGACCGGAATAACAGGCGTGGAGGCTTGATGTAGTGAGCTATGTCTTAGCTTTCTTTATTGTCACACACACAGTCGGGGTTTGTGGAAGGTAGAGAAAACATAGGATTGAAGAAGGAAGGGTTCTTGGATGTAGTCGTCAGGGAGGAAAGGTCCGGGATGAGTTCTGGCTGTACGTCTTCTTCTTCTTGGCTGTTGGTCCAGTGGCCCTCGGAGTTAAAGGGAGAGAGAACAGGGGAATTAGTCCTCCACTTTGGACTCTGAATACTGTCACCAACACCCGGTTCGTGGTAGGGTAAAAGCGAGAGTGAGGAGGGTTCGGAAGGGGCGGAGGTGGGAAAGATTACGAGCGGGAGGGAAGAGGGTGTAATCAGTGAGGGTTCCGGTGTGGGGTTCTCTACGTACAGTGTCTCGGGTAGTGCTCTATATATAGTGCTCCTAGGAGTGCTATACAGTGAGGGGATGCTCTATATACACAAATATACAGGTCCACCTGGGAGCCAGGAGACAGGGTACTCACATGCCCCGCCGCAACTCTTCTCCGAGTTGCGGCCGCTCTCCAGCCACCTCCTGGGGACTCCACCAGTCCTCGCTCCAGATCTCCTCGTCCTCGCCTCCGGTCTTCTCTTCTCCTGTGCCTCCGCTATCTCCGTCCTCCGCCTCCGGTTCTCTGTATGCTGTCTCCTGCCACGAGTCCGCCGTCAGGAACGCTCCTCCTTCACCGCAGTTGCCTTTTCCGGGTTTCGGGCCGGGATCGTAGGCGGGACTTCCGGGGTCAGCGTCAGGTCCTTCCGGTCTTCCGTCTATCGCGATTGGTTCCTGCACGGGAAGAGAAAGGGGAGGAGACCGTGTTGCCAGGGACGCTGTTGGATCGCTATCGGAACCCAGAGAGTTCGTACTGAGCCATCGCCCAAGGGAGGTAGGGGACGGTTCCGTTCCACATCCCTTTCCCCTAGCAATCTTTCTACTAGGGTTTGTTGGGGGAGGGTAACGGGACAGGTAGTCGGCATTTCCCTGCTCCACCCCTTTCCGATGTAGGGTCTTAAACCTGTAGGGTTGAAGGGTAAGGAACCATCGCAGAACACGGTCATTGTGTCCTTTGTTTCTCGCCATCCATTCTAATGGCGCATGGTCCGTATACAAGGTGAATTTGCGTCCGTCCAGATAATAACGTAGGCTTTCCACTGCCCACTTAATAGCCAATGCCTCCTTTTCGATCATCGCATGATTCAGCTCCCTGGGAAAGAGTTTCCGGCTAAGGTAGAGGATTGGTCTTTCGTCACCATTTCTGTCTTTCTGGGATAGTACTGCCCCTATACCCTGATCCGAAGCATCAGTTTGAAGGACAAATGGCCTAGTGTAGTCGGGGCTAACAAGGACGGGTTCGGAGACAAGGGACTGCTTAAGTCGGGTGAAGGCTTGAAGCAACACTGGTGTTGGATGGCGTAAGGCCTCTTCGGCCTTCGTGGCCTTTTTGAGGAGGTCGTTTAAGGGAGCAGCGGTCTGGGAGAAGTTGGGAATGAACCTCCTGTAGTAACCCAGGAGGCCCAGAAAAGCCCGTAATTCTTTGCGTGTCTGAGGAAAGGGGATGGACTGTATGGCAGTTATTTTTTTGTTCTGTGGTCTGATGACTCCCTCGCCTAGTAAAAACCCCAGGTATTTAACTGTTTGGGCGGCCAGGGTGGTCTTGGAAGGGTTTATGGTGAACCCATGGCCCCCCAGAGAGGAAATGACTTTCTGTAAATGGTGTAGGTGTTGATCCCAATCGTCGCTATAGATGATAATGTCATCTAGGTAGGCGCCTGCGTATTGGGAATGGGGTTGTAGGACATGATTCATGGCCCTCTGAAAGGTGGCGGGAGCACCGTGAAGCCCAAAGGGCATTACCTTAAATTGAAACAGGCCATCGGGTGTTGAAAAGGCGGTTTTCTTTTTATCCTCCGTGCGGAAGGGGATTTGCCAATAACCCTTGCATAGGTCAAGGGTACTGATGTACTTGGCCTTGCCTATGCGTTCCACCATTTCATCCACACGGGGCAACGGGTATGTGTCAAAACAGGAGATCTTGTTGACCTCCCGGAAGTCTATACAAAATCGTACGGAGCCGTCCGGCTTCGGTACCAAAACAATAGGGGAATTCCAATTGCTAATGGACGGCTCTATGATGTCCATTTTCAGCATCATGTCAGTTTCCTCCTTAATAACCGCCCGGCGAGCCTCTGGAACTCGATAGGGACGTTGTCTCGCGGTTTTTCCAGGATCGGTTAGGATAGCGTGTTCTATGACCGTGGTATGACCTGGTAGGGAGGAGAATACCTGTTGTAGGGAGGTCAAGGCTGTTCGAAGGTCTTCTTTTTGTGGTTCCCGTAAGTCGGGATCAAGACAGACCTCGTAAGGGAGGGGTGCTTGGGGTGTGACACTGGACAGAACAGGCCGGGGTCCTTCCCATTTTTTTAAGAGATTTACATGGTAAATCTGGGTGACACCTCGTTTAGGATCTAGTTCTATTTCGTAGGTCACTGGGGTTACCTGTCGTAGGACAACAAAAGGGCCCTGCCACTGACCCAGTAGTTTGTGGTCAGAAGACGGTAGGAGGAGGAGCACGAGATTACCAGGGACGAAGGAGCGGGACTTAGTTCCTTTGTCATATTGACGTTTCTGGGAGGTTTGAGCCGTCAAAAGGTTTTGTCGCACGATTTCCCTTATTTGCCCCAAGTGTGTTTTTAAATTAGCAACATATTCCGGGAGGGGTTTGGTGCGGTCGGGCTCGGCCTCCCAGGCTTCTCGTGCCATGTCCAACAGGGTTCGGGGAGCCCGCCCATATAACAGTTCGTAGGGGGAGAAACCAGTGCTGCTTTGGACCTTGCAGCGGATTGCAAACAAGGCTAGGGGTAGCATCTCTTCCCATCTTTTACTTTCTAAGGCTAACAGTTTCTTTAGAGTGGTTTTTAGTGTGGCATTGTAGCGCTCGACTAGTCCATCGGTCTGGGGGTGGTAAGCAGAGGTCCTTATCTGTTTGACGCCAAGCTGGGAACATACTTGTTTCATGAGGGAGGAGACAAAGGGGGTCCCTTGATCGGTTAGGATCTCTCGAGGGAAACCTACACGAGAGAATATCGAGATAAGGGCTTTGGCAATAATCTGGGTGGTAGGCTGGCGCATGGGGACTGCCTCAGGGAAACAAGTGGCATAATCGACCAGGACAAGGGCGTATCGACACCCACTTCTAGAGGGAAGCAGGGGGCCTATGAGGTCCATGCCGACTCGACTGAAAGGAACGTCTATGAGGGGCATGGGTTGAAGGGGTACTCGGGGAGGTCGATATCGGCTGTTTTTCTGGCAGACGGGACACTCCTGGCAGTGTCGTTTTATCTGCTGATACTCCCCCGGCCAATAGAACCGGTCGAGAATGGATTGTCCTGTTTTTACATCGCCGAAGTGTCCCCCTAACAAGTGGCTGTGGGCGAGGAACAGCACCTTCTCCTGAAATGGGCCAGGGATTAACAACTGTGAGGCCTGCTGAGGTCCGCCCTTTCTGTACAATAGTCCATTCCGTTTAAAGAAGTATGGACCTACTTGAAGAGGGTCTTCGTTATCCAGAGCCCGGCTCCATGCGTTCTGTAATGTGGGGTCTTCCTGTTGAGCTGCCCGGAATTCCCTTTCGGTTTCCCAGGGATGGTCATTCAGCTGTATTGGATATGCGGTAGCGTGGTTTCGTTTCTCCTTCTTTTTCTGACTCTTGGTCTTGTAGGGCTTAACGGGCATCTCCGTGCTTGTACTGGTCTGGGGGAATGGTGCTTCTGCCCACCATTTCTCCAGTGAGTCGGTCGTTTTCTGGAGGAGGTGAGGGAGTCCACTGTAATCACTACCCAGGATTATTTGTTCCGGCAAATTGGGAACCAAACCTACGGTCAGTAGGCTTCCTTGATCTGTATGATGTTGTACCCGTACCCTGGCGGTGGGATAACTCTTGGTGTCGCCGTGTACGCATTGGATGGCAACCGTACCGGTCACCGGTCCTATGCGGGTCGGAATCTCCTGTGGGCGTAATACGCTTTGCCGGCACCCCGAATCGGCAAGAGCCCATAATGGTTGTCCGTCAATCCTCACCGGACAGTGAAAGCGAGAAGGATCCAATTCCGACGTATCACAAACAAGGTTGGGAACCCGTCCTACCTCCATGGGTTCCTCTTTCTGCGGGCATACTCGGGCAATATGACCATAACCCCCACAATGATAGCACTGAGGTCCAGGGGGCTGTTGTCGGGGTAGGACCGGATAGGGAAAAAGGGGGACAGGGTCTGGTTTTCTGGGTAGGGACGGCCTTTGGGGTCGAATGTGATTGGCATGATGGCCTCGGGGTAGGTGTTCTTCTTTTATCTTCTGGTTCTCCTAGGCACGGCTGAAGGCACTGGCAATTTCCACCGCCGTATCCAGCGTCAGGCAGGCATGTTGGCGTACCCACTTCTGGGTGTAGGGGTGTAAGGAAGCCAGAAATTGTTCTAAATAAATTTTCGCTAGAATGTCTTCTTTGGAGGAGGTGGCGGGCTTCAGCCAGCGATTAGCCAGATCCTGAATACGGAATGAGAGAGCCCTGGGATTCTCCTGTGGCCCTTCCTTTGCTTGTCGTAGACGAATCCTGTATGTTTCCTCGTCGATCCCCAGACGCTCTAGAATACAGGTCTTTATATCATTATACGGGGTTTGTCCCTGGATGTTGGCTTGCTGGTAAGCCGCCTGTAATTCACCGGTAAGCAGGGGACCCAGATAGTGGCCCCAATGGTCAAGTGGCCAAGCAGCAGCTTGGGCCAGGCGCTCAAAGTTTGTAAAGAAGAAGTCCGGGTCTTCCCCCGGGACATACTTCTGCAGTACCACCGACGGAAGGGAGGTGACTGGTCTCTGTTGTCCCAACACATCGGTTAATTTTCCCAAGGCCTGGTCTTGCGCTGTGCCTTGGCCTTTCATTACGTCATGTAACTGCCCCCGATCCTCCTCTGCAGTCTTAAGGAATTGTTCCATGAGCTTCCCCATCTGCTCCTGGGATTCAGCCAGCTTTTTTACTGCCGCCTCCATGCTTCCGGTGTATCCCACTTCTGACACCACCTGTGGGCTAGGGGTTGGGCGGACCGGAATAACAGGCGTGGAGGCCGGATGTAGTGAGCTATGTCTTAGCTTTCTTTATTGTCACACACACAGTCGGGGTTTGTGGAAGGTAGAGAAAACCTAGGATTGGAGAAGGAAGGGTTCTTGGATGTAGTCGTCAGGGAGGAAAGGTCCGGGATGAGTTCTGGCTGTACGTCTTCTTCTTCTTGGCTTTTGGTCCAGTGGCCCTCGGAGTTAAAGGGAGAGAGAACAGGGGAATTAGTCCTCCACTTTGGACTCTGAATACTGTCACCAACACCCGGTTCGTGGTAGGGTAAAAGCGAGAGTGAGGAGGGTTCGGAAGGGGCGGAGGTGGGAAAGATTACGAGCGGGAGGGACGAGGGTGTAATCAGTGAGGGTTCCGGTGTGGGGTTCTCTACGTACAGTGTCTCGGGTAGTGCTCTATATACAGTGCTCCTAGGAGTGCTATACAGTGAGGGGATGCTCTATATACACAAATATACAGGTCCACCTGGGAGCCAGGAGACAGGGTACTCACATGCCCCGCCGCAACTCTTCTCCGAGTTGCGGCCGCTCTCCAGCCACCTCCTGGGGACTCCACCAGTCCTCGCTCCAGATCTCCTCGTCCTCGCCTCCGGTCTTCTCTTCTCCTGTGCCTCCGCTATCTCCGTCCTCCGCCTCCGGTTCTCTGTATGCTGTCTCCTGCCACGAGTCCGCCGTCAGAAACGCTCCTCCTTCACCGCAGTCGCCTTTTCCGGGTTCCGGGCCGGGATCGTAGGCGGGACTTCCGGGGTCAGCGTCAGGTCCTTCCGGTCTTCCGTCTATCGCGATTGGTTCCTGCACGGGAAGAGAAAGGGGAGGAGACCGTGTTGCCAGGGACGCTGTTGGATCGCTATCGGAGCCCAGAGAGTTCGTACTGAGCCATCGCCCAAGGGAGGTAGGGGACGGTTCCGTTCCACAGGGACCCAGAGTGCACCAATTTCACTCGGGATCCTAAGGCGATGATGGCAAAAGGACCAGCCAGAATACAGGACAGCATGCGACCTTGACCCTCAATTCCACAGTTGCAGATTCAGTCTTTTCCTTCCGTCCCCTACCGCATCAACCTACTCCGCCCAGGATTTTCTTCCGCGGGGGGGGCACGTGGGAGTCCAACTAGCCCAATGTGAGGCACAATGGCCTCAGCACCGTTTCTCTCCATCCCGGACATCGTGGTGGGCCAAACCTGGTCAATAACTTGACTGGAACAAAGTTGCCGAAGCGTTGTCAGGAAAGGTAAGGCCACTTGCGAATGCGGGGACCTCTGAACACGTCTCCTGCAGACGTGAATTAATGCCACAGATTCCTTCCAAAGAAAAGACAGAGGCCGCTGCGGGGATAAACGGAAATTCTTTAATCTGCAACCAACACAGGGGGCGAATGCATTTCGGCATCTAGCCTTAGTCAGCGCCATGTGAATATGGGGGAAAGGGAAAGTGTCCACGCTTGTAATTGTCCCGCAGCTTGTGGATAGGCTACGGCAGTTCCTCCCTCTTTAGGCTCCGCCTCAGGTAGATAGCACAGTCGGTGCCAAGACTACGGGACCCAGAGTGCACCAATTTCACTCAGGATCCTAAGGCGATGATGGCAAAAGGACCAGCCAGAATACAGGACAGCATGCAACCTTGACCCTCAATTCCACAGTTGCAGATTCAGTCTTTTCCTTCCGTCCCCTTCCGCATCAACCTGCTCCGTCCAGGATTTTCTTCCGCTGGCGCACGTGGGAGTCCAACTAGCCCAATGTGAGGCACAATGGCCTCAGCACCGTTTCTCTCCATCCCGGACATCGTGGTGGGCCAAACCTGGTCAATAACTTGACTGGAACAAAGTTGCTGAAGCGTTGTCAGGAAAGGTAAGGCCACTTGCGAATCCGGGGACCTCTGAACACGTCTCCTGCAGATGTGAATTAATGCTACAGATTCCTTCCAAAGAAAAGACAGAGGCCGCTGTGGGGATAAACAGAAATTCTTTAATCTGCAACCAACACAGGGGGCGAATGCATTTCGGCATCTAGCGTTCGTCAGCGCCATGAATGTATATATATATAATATAAACCCAGCAGTCCGCCAGGATTCTCAGCGTGGAGGAAGCAGGCTGAGGTATTTAATCTCTATGGGGCGAACGGTCTCACATTTGACTGCCCCAGCTTCTGACCTAACCTGGGAGGAGAGGCGCTGCAGTCAAGCGGGGACACAGGGCATGCACCGCGATGTTCACTCGTCCTTCCACCATCCCACCTACCTGATTGGGCACGAGACGACATTGATCTCTACTCCTCCACACCGGCTACCCGACATTGCCAGAACTGTTGCATGTTGGGATTTGGAGTCCGCGACATTCAAAACGGACTGTGATTGGCTGTGCAGACTGCATGGGGGAGGGAACACAGTGCCTTTGAACATTCAAAAGGAGGTTACTGGGAAGAAAGTTGTTAAGGGGCAAGGCGCTGAAGAAGGCACGATTGCCGAAATGCATTCGCCATTCCAGGGCCTCTGAAATAAACGGCTGTTTGTTCTATGTTCCCCGCGTGGCCTCTCATCTTTTCAAATGGGAAAGGATCTTCAGACATATATATATATATATATATATATATATATATATATATATATATATATATATATATATTTTTTTTAACCTGTCAACTTTCAATTAGTCCACCAACATACCCCCGGCCACACGACCTTGACACCAATTTGTCAAGATGAGCTATTGGACCACATATTCATAGAGGGTACAGTGTTTATGTATTGCATCCAAAATGCCTGTTAAGGAAATACCAACTATGGAGATTGTGATAAAACACTCCCGGTATTCTTCCAGAGACTTGGGTACTTTTTCCTGCGGTTCTAATATGCACTTTCAACATTCCCACATTGAGCGTCCCAAAACGCTCATACGCAGATTCAATAAACTACATTACCCAAAAACCGTCGCGGGATCGTGACGCCATCTCTAGATGCCGAATTTGCCCACTGGAGCAATAATCAGACCAACATTCCCGCATTGAGCGCCTCAAAACGCGCATTTGCGGAACGAATAAACTACATTACCCAAGAAACCTTCGCGGAATCGTGACCCCATTACTAGATGCCGAGTTTACCCACTGGAGCAACAAGCAGACCCCAGTTAGACGAGTGGGCAATTTATTTCATTCCGGTAAGAAGGAACCTCTATTCGTCAAGATCTCTTGCACACATAACTACCGCCTGAGAAAGCCACTTATTAAAAACCTTGTGGTGGCCTTTTTCTCCCCTTTTTTCAGAATTAGCTTCAAGTAGACACCGCGCCAGAAGAACGCGAGTGCCCTCCACGCCGGCCGGCGGCAGGAGGTAAGATAAGCTCAGAGTATGTACATTGTACAGTTTTTGAAGATTGTGTAAAGAAAAGGACGGCTAAGGGGCTGACTGTGATGTTGTTATGATTATTTTCAGACTAAGCTGCTACTGCCCCCGGTGTGGCCCTCTATTAATAAAAATCAAGTGGACCTAGGGTAGATCTTTTAGGTAAGACCACCATGGTAACACAGGTTATAACAGCGATGTTGTACTTGTTTGGACTACACTCCTTTAGATTGATATCTTGACCAGAGTTTTTGTGTATGTCTATCCCCTCCCCCTCTTCTCTTTTATTTCTAGAAATTCTGGCAATTATCTGTTTAGAAAATTTATGCCCGATTGCTTTCTGCATTACTGGTAGGTTGGGGCTTGAGAACAGTGTTTGTGCCCATTGACTTTTCAAATAGGATCCAGTTAGATACTTTTTTTTGTTGTCTTTTTTCACAAATTGGTGTGGTCCTGAGCAGAATCCTTAAGTGGTGGGATTCGAAACGCGTAGACCATTGGCTCTGCCAAAATTGTCGTCCTACTATTGAGTTGTGATTTTGTCGCATTTAATTTTACTGTACTGGTGTTTAAATCAACCAAGTCGAATTGGCTACAACTAGGTGTAGATATAGAAAAAAAGTAAAAAAGTAAAAATTGTTATTGGTGTGGCAGACCAGGTGCGCCACAGAGGGTCTACTAATTTTTCCCTTGTTGAGTGTGCACTGCTTGGATTGTATGAATGAGTATATGTATATATGTGATGATTTGAATGAAGGTATGAGTTAATTATTTTTCAGTCCCCTTGTCCACAATTGATCCAGTACTTTCCTTTTTGATTGTTGACTATGTGTTCAATTGTTATTTGATATAAACAGAATATTTGTGAAATAAACAAGCTATTAATGAGCTTCCAAATGTGTATGGTTTATGCATTTAGGTTAAATATTTTTGAATGATAATCAGTACTGGCATTTCTCTTGTTTTTTGAAGCACTTAAGGACAGCATTGCTATGGCCAGGTCCTGGTGCCTTTTCATGGCCTCTAGTCACTAATCCATCGATCACTCCTTTTGTGGCCACGGAAGGGGCTTCCAGCTGTGTCTTTACCCACACAGCTACCGCGGCGCACTAGCTTTCCAGCCTCTGTGTGGGAGCGGTACACACAGACCCCGTGGTTCGGGCAGCCAGAGGTTGGGCCAGCCCACCTGTCCTCTGGCAGCCACAGACTCCAAGCCCGAATATTCTCCCTTTTTATCAACATGGGCATCCAGTGGGGAGCAGGATCTGCCATCACCTCCCTTACTGGTGATCTATAACATTAGACCAGTGGGTTTTTCAGATCATCTGAAGGGGCTACTCTCTCCCCTTTGAAATTATCCCTCAATCTATGCAACCTACTTGGGCTGGCGGACGACCACCTATCTCTTCTCTGCCAGGAAGCGATTGCTCTCTTGGCCAAGGGAGCCATAGAGGGAGTGCTGATGCCAGAAGCTTTGCTATTCCCTCTACTTGCCAGAAACTTTGCTATTCCCGCTACTTTTTGGTGCCTAAAAAGGACAGGGGCTTTCATCCTATCTTCGACCTGCACTCTCTCAATTTCTTCCTAAAGAAGAAGGTAAAGATGCTCACTCTTTCTAAGATCCTGTCTGCCCTGGACCCAGGAGACTGGATGGTACAATTGGACTTGCAGGAGGGATATTTTCACATCCCCGTCCTGCCTGCCTACAGACATTACCTACAGTTTGCGGTAGATCATAAGCGCTTTCAGTTCACTTGCTTCCCTTTGGCTTTACCAGGGCCCTTTAGGTGTTCACTAAGGTGATGGCAGTAGTTGCAGCTCATCTGTGGAAATCAGGGCTGCCAGTCTTCCCCTATCTCGACGACTGGCTGTTTAAGGTGGGCTCACCTCAGGCTGCTGTCTCCCACCTCCAGAGTATGGTCGGCCTCCTACATTCACTGGGGTTCCCTGTCAACGTGCTGAAGTCACACCAACTCCCTCTCAGGTGCTCCCTTTCAGCTGAGCTATTATGGACAGGGGGCAGTTTTGGGCGTATCCTCCAGAATGGCACATCCAGGATATTCAGGCTATGATACCGATGTTTCAGCCTCTATCCTGAATTTCTGTAAGACTGACTCTGAAGCTGCTGGACCTCATGGCCTCCTGGGTCCTGCTGATGACGTATGCCCATTGGCATATGCGGGCTCTGAAGTTCCAGTGGGCACAATTTCAAGGGAATCCCTCTGACATGGTCAATATTTCAGAGGAAACTGCAAAAGATCTGCATTGGGGGTTAACAAACTGCATTTGGGGCAGCCGCAGACCCCTCTTCCTTCCCCAACCAGACCTGCAGTAGTGACAGATGCATCACTCCTGTGATGGGGTGACGATCTGGGAGAGGTGAAGATCAGAGGCCTATGGTCTCCGGTTAAATCCAGACTCCACATCAACCTGTTGGAGTTCCAGGCAATCCGGCTGGCATTGAAAGCCTTTCTACCCTCTATCAAGGGAGGGCTAATGCAGGTGTTCACAGACAACACCACCACCATGTTGTACTGCAGCAAACAGGGCAGGTGGGGTCTTGGATCCTTTGCCAAGGCGCCCAGTGTTTCTGGACATGGCTGGAATGTCAGGGCATTTTGATGATCGTTGAGTATCTGGTGGGCTTTCTGAACTCCAGAATGGATGAACTCAGCTGAAGATAATTAGCAGATCACAAATTGTGTCTCCATCTGGGGGTGGTGCAAGGTCTCTTTCAGCAGTGGGAAACACCTTAGTTAGATCGGTTCACCGGCACCAAGAATACACAATATCAGCAGTTTTGAGCACTAGAGTTTCTAAGGCTGCTCTCGCTCTGAGATTCTTTTTGTCTTGAGTGGAGATCAGACTCCTGTGTACCTTTCCACCCATACTGCTCCTGTCCAGAGTTCTCAAGAAGATCAGGATCAACCGGGGCTTAGTCATCCTTATGGCGCCGGACTGGGCAAGGAGAGTCTGGGATCCTGAGTTATTTAGCACGGCCATCGGCCCTCCAATCAGACTGCCCCTTCAGTAATATCTCTGTGGCAGCAGTAGTGGAAGGTTCTCCACCCAAACCTGCCAACGCTCCGCCTTCTTGCGTGGAGATTGAGCTCCGACAGTTGACAGTTTTCGACCTTGCTCCTGAAGTCTGTAATGTTATCTTGCCAGCCAGACATCCATCCACCAAAACGGATTACTCCTTCCATTGGGGAACATTTGTGGCATGTTGTACAGAAACACAGATTGATCCCCTTTTTTGCTCCCCTTTCTCAGGTTTTCATTTTCAACCTTTCTCTTGACCAGCAGGGCTCTGCTCTGGGCACTCTGAAGGACTATCAGCTTTTCTGCGTTTGCCTGACCAGCCATCCCTCTTCAAATCCCCTATTGTAAATATGTTTCTGAGAGGTTTACAACACTTGTTTCCATCTTCTCCTTTCATTATGCCCCAATGGGACCTACATCTTGTCCTTACTTTCCTTATGTGCAGTCCCTTTGAGCTACTGAACAATTGTCTGTTCAGACTCCTTACCATAAGGACAGCCTTTCTCATGGCTATCACATCTGCCTGGAGTTGTTGTGAGCTTCAGGCATTGTCATCTAAGTGTCCTCATCTGAACATCTACCCAGAAAAACTGGTTCTCCGTAAGGGAGTTTCCTTTTTCCGAAAGTGGTTCCTCCATTTCATGGAGGCCAATCCATCAATCTGGCTACTTTTTACGTTCCGCCATATCCTTCCAAGAAAGAGGAACAAATTCACCATCTCGACTCAAAAAGTGCATTATCGTTCTACCTTGACTGTACATGAGAGTTCCGGGTGGATGACCAACTCTTTGTGGAGTATGTTAGAACGAAGAAAGGAAGGGCCATACAGTAGAGGACCATCTCATGATGAATCATGCTCTGTATCAAAATCTGCTATGCATTGGGTAACAAGCAGCGCCATGAGGGTTTGCGTGCTCATTCCACGAGAGCAAAAGCTGCAACCACTGCATTAGCATGCAGAGTTCCGGTCCTGGACATCTGTCAGCCGGCAAAGTGGGCTTCCTTGCACACGTTTACCAAACACTACTGCTTGGTCTGCAGGTCTGTAGGGATTGGCACGTTCCCCTTTCAGTCCTGTGGGACTTTTTCATGTTAAATTGGTCCGCAGACCCACCTCCTCGGAGGTATTGCTTGGGCATCTATTCTTAGCTAAGGAACCTGCGGCTAAAAGTCTCTATCAGATGAACAAGTTACTTACCTTTGGTAATGCCTTATCTGGTAGAGACTCTGTCTAGCTGTAGATTCCTTGCTGATCCACCCATTCTCCCTGCTCAACAAACGGATTTCAAGGGACAATGCTTTCCTCTTTCAGGGCCTCAATATTCCACACCAGTGGTCAGTGTACTTCTTGGCTCTGCGCTCCTGGTGTGGAAAGTCGCAAAAAGTAACTGACATCAACGCGTTGTGGTGGTGCCACCTACCGGGGTGCAGGGGAAATGCTCAAGAAAAATTTCCAGATCCTGTCTGATGCCTGGGGATAATTCTAAGGTAAGGAATCTGCAGCTAAATAGAGTCTCTACCAGATAAGGCGTTATTGAAGGTAAGTAACTTGTTCATGAGGTCTCTTTTATGCAGTTTTATTTTACTCACTGCATCTGTGGTATGCCTTATGGTAGTTTTGACTTACATTGCCTACATGTGAAGTGCAGTGTAGAATGCACAGTAAAGTCTGTTCCAGAGCCATACATAAGGTCACCCTATTTTAGAGTTGCCCTAATTCAAGAGAGAGACAACAAAGAAAATGAAAGGACGAGCCATAATCTTCGTATCGGATTACAAACCTGATTTAGACTAGCCCCAGACTGTAAATCTGATTGAGCCCCACACACCATTTGAAGGGAGTAGTGTGGCCTGATTTACATCCTATTTATATGCCTGACTTGATCATGCATTTCAGTTTCTATCTGGATTAACACGCCTAAGCACCCTAGGTCATGTTGTCCAGTAGATGGGGCAATAGTACATTTATAGGTGGGTGGAATTTGTACAGTCACATTGCCTACCTTGCTGGCTTAGAGTAGTTCTCCGCACTTGCTCGTGCAGGTGGGGTATTTATTGACTGTGTATAGGGTGACGGCCCTCACTGTCAGTAAATGGCTGAGGCAGCTGTTGGAATGTGTGCTGCTGCCACAGAAATGTGCTCTGTTCTGCTCATGCATCATTATGAAGAGAGAAAGACACATCAGTGTCAGTTTATGTATGCAGCACACGCTCACACCTCGAACCCTGCCTCTTCCCTAATACATGTTTGCCAAATGCTCTGCCCCACCCCCTTTGGAGCAGGCCTACCCTGAAATGAGCCTGCTTATCCCTCATCTTAGTCACAACCCTTTGAGGCCACACATTTTCTCCATGCTGTTTTACTTTCTTAATAAACCAATTTACTGCTCTTTAATGCATATGGCAAAAGAGAAGGCAGTCATTAGAATTTCATAAAGTGAGCATACAAAGATTTATGTCACACAAGTGTTTCATTGATGTGATGTCTGTTTTGGCCAACAAATGATGAGGAAATGTATTGACAACACCCGTTAAGGAGCCAAGCCATGGAAGTGATCCCATCATGTACTCTATATTTTACTATGCTTCCCTACACACTGTTAGGGAGGTAGGATATGCTCCGCCCTCTAGTTGTGAGAGGCGTCATGTTTAGCCGGGAGAAGGGCCACCATCATGCAGAACTCTTGGGATCTTCCCATCAACTACTCCTTTAGCCCCAGAATCGCTGCCATAGAGCTCCATTCAATGGGGCTACCCACAATCTTTATCAGAGTGTGGTGTTTGCCCTGCCAGCCTATATCTTAGGACAGTCCCAGACCATATGTGTGAAAAAAAAGTCCAGCTATATCCAAGTAACTCAAACATTTTGGAGATGGGCTTCTCCCCATTTTCTACAATTTCTCTGTGGTATAATAGGCTATGAACAGTGAGAGATGTAGGTTTGTGGATATTGCCACACACGAGTGCCATATGCGCTTCCCTTCAGTCATCCTAATCCAGGGAGCCCACATCCTGTTCCCAAAGCTTACAGAGATGCACAAGAAGGTCAAGAACTTTTCTCCAATTGTATTTAAACTTGCTGTAAATAAGTGGCACAATATCAGTGACAAGCGTCTCCTCCTCAGGATTTGATGAGGCATATGTGTAATTGCGGCCTATGTTAAACTAGAGGTCTTTACTGATTTTGGAAATTCCCAGAGGTGAACATCTTTACATGAAAGAAACTGCAAGCGGCCCTTGCATTCTGCCAGTGGATTAAAAGAGATCTTTAGCTGAGTAGACTGTTCCCTTAACTTGCCCGATTGGCTGTATTACATCCTGCGTGGAGAACATGCACAGCCTGCCATCTCCTGTCTGAGGCCCGAACCATGGCACTCAGACCAATCACAAGGCTGCTAAGGCAGTGTTGTGATTGGCTAGGGGATTCTGGGAGGCTGTGTGCTTCCTGCTGTGCAGAGAGGAGGAAGGAGAAAGTAAAGATGGCGATCGGTGTTAAAAGCTATGTGCTTTTAAAAAAAATTATTCGCCCCCTCCGTCCGTCCCTCAACCCCTCCGCCTCACCACCCTGGTCGGTAGCAGCCGCTACCGTCTTCACGTAGCACAATTATTATTATTATTATTTAGTCATTTGTAGAGCGCCTGAATCACCCCAAATGGGGTATCTCCGCACTATGGACGAAAAGAGGTATCCCAGAGAATAATCCTAGAATAGCAGAGGTTTTTCCTGAAACATAAGTAACTGTTGGCAAGGCGGATGTCCAGGGTTAGTTGATTCCAGAGTTTGGGAGCAAGATAGGAGAATGATTTTCCTCCCAATCTGGCTTGTCTGATTCGGGGGATGACAAGGAGGCCTTTCCCTTCTGAGAGGAGGGTGCCCGAGGGTTTGTGTTTAATTAGTTTATCGGGTCAGATAAGTCGGACCTAGCTGGTTTAGGCCTTTAAAAACTATGCAGCAGACTTTGAAGTGAATTCTCTTACGGATTGGCAGCCAGTGGAGTTCACGCAGTAGGGGAAGTGAGGGGGTGCGGTTGGGGGCACTGGTTTATAGACGGGCTGCTGTATTCTGCTCCACCTGTAGAGTCTGTAAGGCTGATTCTTTGGCGGATATCAGCAAAGCATTGCGGAAGTCCAGGCGACTAAGTACCAGTGCGTGAATTAGGGTCTTGCCGGTAGAAACAGGAAGAAAATGGAAAACTTTACGCAGCAGGCTGAGGGCATGAAAGCAGGCTCGTTTGGTTGCTGATATGTGGTCATCCAGATTCAGCTTGTTATCTATGAGGACTCCTAAGTTTTTGAGCACTGGTTTAGGTAAAGGTGCTAATCCAAGTTCTTCCGGCTACCAGCTGGGAGACCAGCTGTTGACTGCATCCTTGAAGAGCATAATTTCTGTTTTTCCTGTGTTTAGCTGTAGGAAGTTGCGGCTCATCCATGATGTTATCGTTTTCATGCAATGCTATTTAATCTTTATATGTCTCCCTAGCTTTCTTGATTCACTTCTTTAATATCACTTTTTTCGCTTTGCCAAGGCTTAATAGAAATGTTATGACGTCCCTTCACTCACACTTCAAGGCTTTTATTTAAGTCATTTCCTGGTGCCGTGATCTAACAACCCTCATGGAAATTTTAAAACAGCTCAGAATGCAACAAAAGAACACCAGTGGGTGTGTGTATACACAAGTGGAAAAACTGAAGATCTGCAGTGGCTTGCTGTACATGTGCAAAATGAGGGGAAATTCTGACCTGCTCCATTATGTTTACGTGAGGAGTGAATGCTTGGCGGGCCTTTATCGCCGCATGGAGTATGAAAAATATAACAGGGGTGCACTGCACAAAGGTTGGGGAGCTGATAAGGGCACTGCAAGGTTTCAGTCTACTGAGATTTCATCCCCCCAAATTTCTGAGGGGCAATGGAATTCTAAGAGTTAAAGCCATTGCCTTTTTGCTCATTCTGAACCAACTCTTTAGATTTGAGAAGTAGATGTTTTTGAATATTCTGGAGAAACTCTGACATACAGTTTTGATAATCCGGAGAGGTGAAGGCAGCTCCAGAGGAAAATGAAAGGAATAACTTTTTAGAATTATCCTTAGGACCTTAGAATCATGTGTTAATAATGTCCATACATTGTTAATCGTGGCTGCATGGTTATTAATAAAACGAGGAACATTGTACATCCTAAAGATAATCAAGTAGATTTCATTATGAGAAGTAAAAGAATCAGAGACCTGGTGCTTCTTTCAAAATCTGCTGCGGTGTCCTACAACTATTTGGGTGCTTTGCTTTGGAAACGTGTCTATCCTTGCAAGCTTCTAAAGTTTGAGAGGACTGGTAAGAGGTCAAGTGACTATCTGTTTAATACCAATGTGATGACACACACTCATTGATTACATGTACGCATCCAGGTAATTCACTCTTGGTACTATTTTCAAATTGGTGGCAAAACATTTCCCTATCGATAGGTAAATCTTATAACTTGTCCTTGCATGTCGCAATGAAGACGTGATGTATGCATCCAAGCATGTAGGAACATGTACACAGATGCAGTAAGTGATGTGTCTTCTTTTTCTGTTTGAAGCTGCAATAAGGCAGCTTTATTTGCTTTAAAAAAAAAAGCATGACAGTGTTAATGCTGTCAGTTCAGTTGTTATCAGCAATGTTATCAATGATGTCACAGACCACATCATGAGTGTTGTATTATGTGAGGTCATAAGCCAATGGTGACTGTGTGAGTTATAAATACTTGAAATAAATATGACTGTTAACTTTCAGTGTTTTTTTTAGTTTAAAACGTTACTTTAAACTCACTGTTTTTACCTAACTATAAGGTTACTTTAACCTTTGTTTTTTCAGTGCATTTCTGACTTTTTTTTAATGCAAAGTAAGATATTATGATGATACCTAACAATAATGCCAGTTTAGCCTTTGTTTTCTTAAGTGAATTTCTATGTTTTTTTATGTAAAGTAATATTTTATTACAATACGTAAGGCCAAACCCCAGCCTGTGGCCAGGCCCTGCGTTCATCATCTTGTGGGCAGCTAACTGCACTGCGTCCAACCCCTGTGAGAAGCCAATCCTTCAGCTGCTCACTGCCTTTACCACCCATTCGCAGCAACTAACCTCAGGCAGTCATTCCCCTGCCCCTCCCCCTTAAAAAGAAAAAAATAATAATTAAGATCCCAATAGAATCTTGCAAGAGACAGCCCAGCCCTTGTGCTCCCATGGGACTCAGGTGAGAGTCCAGGAAGCTGTGCTGGCTTTTACGGGATCACGGAAAACCAAAATAATATATGGTTTTTTTATTAGTCCCCCGGGGCCTCCCTCTGGGGCCCACCACAAGGTCTGCATTGTTTGTGTTTGTCATGGTTTCCACACCATGGAACAACAGCACCCGTCGTTGAGTTCGGCAGGGCAAGTTGGTGAACCTTGGAGCAGAATGTAAGTGCCCATTTTGCCAGAATTGCCATGTGGGGGTTGAGGAGACACTCCTGTTGACAAAGTTTAGCAGTTATGCAAACTGCTGGTAGTATGGCCATTTGACCAACTCCTGCGGGCTCGTACTGCATACAGGGCATACGGGGGGCCGGCTCATTAAAGAAATCATCATAAATAGTGAGTGACAACCCGTGTGAAACAACAATCCAGAAGAGACTGAGCCAAGTAAATCAATCAAATGGATCAGCATTGTGCTGCCGTGTCACCATTGCAGTTTAATTTTTCATCGACTCATTGCAGAGTTTGAATTGAATGGTATACTTGCATGGAACGCATGCTGTTAAAAAGGTGGGGTAATTTGCATCAGATTTGTTTTTTATGACAATGGACCTCAAATTAAGAACATAATGCAGCAGTTCTCTTTTAAATTCTATCATGAACATTGGTCCAATAGGAATTCATGTTGAGACACTCTATAACCTATTATCAACAGGAGGGAGAGGGAAAAAAGGTAAAGGAGCACTCTTGGTCCCCCAACTAAGGTAGTCTAAACAACAAAAGAGTGTGCCTTCTTGTGAGAAGAGCAGGCATGAAGAATCTCACTAGATTCTTTATAAAGCTTTCACTCACCAACCTAGTTGGTGACATGCTTCATCACCGGGCCCCACCAGGAAAGGCCCAGTGCCTCCCCGATGTGATCCAACACCAGAATTACTGTGGAACAGGTTTTTTTGTGACTGAGTGACAAGTGAATGTGATCGTTAAAAATGTCAAGATTGTGTCCAAAAATAATTTATTAGTTGGCCAATCAGATACACTTAAAACAGGGTGTGGTTGAAAAACTGGATAGATTGTTCAGTAATATCCCATGGTGTAGAGTTGACATGTTTCTGCCTGAGTGGTGCTATTTGCCAGGCATTATTCAGGACCACGAAAGGGGGTACCTCAGTGGTTTCAGCGCACTAAGACCCACCCTAACAAGAGGATGTGAATGTGATGGTTAAAAATGTCAAGATTGTGTCCAAAAATCATCGACGGGGTCCGGTTTACGAGGTTTGCTGAAGGTACCAAGTGGGTGCCTGGCATTGAAGGCGGTGTGCCAACTTGCCACCACCCACTTTCCGAGACTCATGGTGTGATAAACTATTACACCGCATGTGCAATTCGGTTTCTCAAAAGAGAGCAACCCCTGAATTATAGGATTGCAATTTTAATTTTGATTTTTCACATTCACATCCTCTGGCTAGGGTGGGTCTGAGTGCGCCCATACCGCCGAGGTACCCCCTTTGTGGTCCTGAAGAATGCCTGACAAATAGTACCCCTCAGGCAGAAACATGTCGACCCTACACCATGAGATATAACTGAACATTCTATCCACTTTTTCATCCCACACCCTGTTTTTAAGTGAGTCTGGTTGGCCAACTAATAAATCATTTTTGGACACAATCTTGACATTTTTAACCATCACACTCACTTGTCACTCATTGACAAAAAAACCTGCTCCGCAGTAATTCTGGCATTGAAGCACACCGGGGAGGCACTTAGCCTCTCCTGGTGGGGCCCGATGATGAAGCATGTCACCAACTAGGTTGGTGAGTGAGGGCTTTCTAAAGAATCTAGTGCAATTCTTCATGCCTGCTCTTCTAACAAGAAGGCACACTCTGTTGTTGTTTAGACTACCTGAGATGCTGTACATAACAAGTGTGATAAAGGCAAGCGCTGAAACGTGTTACTTGCAGAATAAAATGAGGATTTAGCGACCCCGCGAATGCTAGGTATTTCTTTCTGCATTGTTTGTGTTTGTTGTGGTTTCACCACCACTCAACAATAGCATCTGTAGTTTAGTTCGGCAGGGCAAGTTGGTGAACCTTGGAATGGAATGTAAGAGCCCATTTTGCCAGAACTGCCATGTGGGGAATGAAGAGACGCTCAGGTAGAAAAAGTTCGACAAATGTAGAAACTGCTGGTAGTATGGCCATTTGACCAACTCCTGCAGGGTCGTACTCCATACAGGACATACACGGCAGACGAGGGGCCATCTCATTGAGGAAATCATTGTGAACAGGGAGTGAGAGCCCGTGTGAAACAACAAGCCAGAAGAGACTGAGTCAAGTAAATCAATAGTATTGGATCAGCATTGTGATGGCGTGTCTCCATTGCGGTTTAATGTTTCATTGAAGAGTTTGAATTGAATGGTATACTTACATGGAACTCATGCTGTTAAAAAGGTGGGGTAATTTACATCACATTCGTTTTTTATGACAATGGACATCAAATTAAGCACATAATGCATCAGTTCTCTTTTAAATTCTATCATGAACATTGGTCCAATAGGAATTCATCTTGAGACTTTAAAAGTCACGTGGGCTGTGACATGCTGTATTAAGCAAGTTTGATAAAGGAGAGCGCCAAAACGTGTTACTTGCATAATAAAATGAGGAATTTGAGACCCAGCGAGTTCTACGTATCTCTTTCTGCATTGTTTGTGTTTGTTATGGTTTCACCACCACGACACCACAACACCCGTCGTTGAGTTCGGCAGGGCAAGTTGGTGAACCTTGGAGCGATATATATATATATATCTATCTATCAATGCATCCTAATTCGTGTGCACCTTATTACATGATAGTGATAGATACTGGTATGGTGAACCCCCCCACTTCATCAGCTTAAGTGGGGGGAGGGGAGGATGCTACTGGACCCACAGAAGCACTTTGCGCCCAACTGAAAGGAACTTGTCACTGACCGAAAGCTCCTGCTCGGTTGCTCGGTTGCTCGTTGCAGTGAGTGAGGTTTATGGAGAGCATAGGCTACAGGCCCGTTCCTCTTCTTGGAGGCTTGCATGCGTAGAACTACAACCGCCAGATGGGAGCTAAGTACTGGCTCATCTCCCAAGGGAAACCGCAAGACACATTCCTTGATAGCCAAAACAGTCTTGGCTTGCATCGCCGACGTTTTTTGCTTTGTTTTAATACCATAAGCACTGGAAGGTAGGACGATTCTTTAGCACGGCCAAAACAACCATGCTTGTGTTCCGAAGGTGAATGAGCAATGAGTTAGTTTTCCTCCTGTCGTGTTTGCTGTACATTTAAAGACAGAAGTCAGCTGTCAGGCAGTTTCTGTCAAATTGATGTTCATTCTTTGAACATGCAGTTTGGCATTTACTTTTGTTTGACTGCAAAGTGAGAGGATTTTTAAAATGTAAACACTTTGCAATTCTCCTGGTGTGAAAGGGAAGGCTGTAGGTTGGTGTTGTTTTGCGCATATGACAAATGTTTGCTGAAACCCAATTCCACACATTATCATTTGTGCGCTATATAGTTTTAGCAAATAAGTGGTTATTTTAATGGAGAATGTGCTGTTCATAAATGAGTGTGCTACCACACCATGCTGTAATAATATATGTGTGACAGTGTGATCCTAAACACACTGCCAGCTACATAGCAGACCCAGCCGAATAGACGTGGCTAATTTTCTACACTTGGTCTTTGTGTGACAGTTGAATCATTCGCAATCTATATGAGTGTAGTGATGTAACGTTGATAGTAGCACCCCAACTCTGACAATTGTTCCAGCACTACTGTTTGAAAGAAGTTGTGTTTAAAACCAGAGAGCGAGAGAGACCATAGATGCCCTTTTCTCCCTCCACTCTTTTAACCCGTTGCGTGCTTCTGTCAGCCAACGGCCGTCGTGCGCACTACCTCCGTAGTGCTGCGCACGTCCGTTGGCCGACGCGACCCCGCCCACTCATCAAAGGTGCCGCACCGCGGCGGAATTTCTGCCGCTGTAAAAGGGTTAATGATGTGTATCAACTGGAGTGTTTTGTCCATGTGGGAAGATTGACCTACATACTTGACCTTTAGGCTCAAAATATATTTCTGCTCTTTGTAAGCTCTAAAAGTATACTTAGTTGAAAATGAGAATGGAGAATAAAACGGAAAACTTCTTTCACTACCAGGATTTTAGGACTGTAGAAACCATGCTACTCATTTGTTTTATAACACCAAAAATGCCTATTGCTCACTGCAGAACGTGCTGGAATTCATTTGTACCTGTCAAGACACATTTTTTATATTTAATATTTATATTACACTTCCCCTTTATGGATGAAAAATACCAAACATGCCATTATTTTATCTAACTTGCTTTTATTTGATCAACTGTATTACTTTTTAGTCTAAATCTGTAAACATATGGCACAAAGCAGGGGTACCACACTGGCCAAAACTAAATCTGTGTGTTCCTTAACATCAAGTTGGTGAGAGAGCGAGGAAAATCCACCTTCCGGTGAGATTTTTCCTTGATCGTGATCGTGAACATCAAGTTGGCGAACGCGAGCATGGAAAATCAACCTCCCGGCGAGATTTCACAACGCAGTCGGTCTGATTTCTCATTGTGAGTGGTCGCGTTGAGAAACTGTCCGTTCATGTTAAGAAAGCTGCCGCTCGAGTAATAATCTACTCGAGCAGCAGAAAGGAAGCAGCGCCGGCTTGCGCTGTGCATGATTGCACAGTACAGACAAGAATCTTGCACTTAAAATCACCACAAACAGCATTTATCCAACAAACACGGCTGCTTGTGGAGCTCCGCTCCGCGTAGCGTGGCAGAGGATTTTTTTGCACTTCGTGGAATTCCGTGTAGCAGAACTCTGTGAACTCCGCTCAGGCCTAGCGGGAGGGGAGAGAGGTAGAGATAAAGGAAAGCAGAAGAATGAGAGGGGAAAACAGGGCTAAATGGAGGGTTGTAATGGAGAGAAAGGGTCAAATGGGGAGAAGCGTTACAAGAGAGAAAAGGGAAGAGAAAATATTAACAGAAATGGAATAGAAAGATGGATGGGAGAGCAGGAGAGACATCGGGCAAGCCAGAAGGGGTATTTGTAATTAGGAAGGGGGCAGGCAGGAGAGAGGTGAAAAGAAAGGGAGGGTATGACAAACGTAGGATGGAAGGAGTGTAAATGGAAGAGGGAAGAAAGAGATATGAGGAGAAAGGAGGCGTGGGAAGGGGAGAAGAGATGTAAAGGGGGGTTTGAGGAAGGGAGTGCTGGAAGAAGGGAGTGAAAAGAGAAAAAGTAGAAAATATGAAAGGATAAACACTTTTAAGGAGAAATGGCCTTGCTTGCAGCTATTCTGTTTGTGGGCAAGGCTGGACTGGCTGTATCGGGCATCGGGTGTTTCCCCAGGGTGCTGAAAGGGTGGTGGCCGGTTTTGTTGGTGGAGGCCGGTTTTGTAGCAGTGCAGCAGTTTTAAACACAGTGTATGGTTCCTTGTATAAACAGCAGTTTTCACCAATAAAAGTGGCAGGTTAACTCTGGTGATTCATGTACCTGCTGGAGAGAGATGGGAGGTTTGTCTAGTGCAGTTATGACTCATTTAGGGTAGCGCAGGGGCTTAATATGCTGCCGCAAAGAACGTGTACGATGCATATCAAAGAACAATATTTTATGTGCATAGCTAAAAGGGTTACTGCTTTTGTCACAGAGATTCTTTTGCTACTATGTAGTTCATAAGTTACAATCGTAATGTAGCACAGTGAGCTATGAACTGCCATTAAAGAGCTGCATGCAGGCTGCATGGTACAGGTTAGAAAGTTATGTTTTTTTCCCAGTCTTTCATTATCCTAATGTTGGCAAAAAAAGGTTTATTTGGGTCAAAATACATTCTTATTATTAACCCTAACCACTGTGTTATTTTCTGTATCCTGAGTCTGTGCTTCTCCAGACCGAGCACTCCAAAAAAGTGCCTACCAGTAGGGATGGCATGTTAATAGTGACATTGTCGTCTTCACTAACTTAGCATGAACACGATGCAGATTGCCTGCTGCTTTGCACATGTTACTACACATCTTTATTTTTTGCAATAATTTCTATGGCTATTTTCACACGAGAACTCATCGCTGTGTTCATTCTCTGCATGTTCCTTGGATTTAGACTGAACATTATGAGCAAGGTCGAACAACAGTGCCCCTTGTTATTTTGTCCTGGCCAGGCCTTAGCACCTAGACAAAACATACCAATGCTGCTGTTGTTTGGACAATGTACTTTAGTTTTATGGGGATACACAAATAGGAGGGACTTTTCCGACAGAAGAGCGAGACAGCACCTATGATGTAGATCTACCATCTATAGGCTAAGGTATGGGGTTTGTTGACAAAACCCAGAGATCTTCTAATATATAATAATACTACTTCTTAGCAAGGGGAGGGAGATTAGGCTCTATGGTCTTTCCATGATGACCGCCCCCTTAATGATTTATGGACTAGCTGCTATGCTGACTGTATTTGTATTGTGCATTTTCTTGCATTTTGTGGCACGTACACTGCATGTTAGGGCATGCTGGTTAAAATAAATATTTTAAACAGTTTTGTGTCTCTGTCAGATTTTATTGTGGACAAGTACAAGAGTGGCAGTGAAAGTGTGTCTTGTTACCGTGACTCCTGAGAGATCTGAGAATTTTGAGTTTTAATGTGTCTAATCATTTGTTTCTCTGTGAGTGAGTAGGAGAGCAAATGAGACACTATAGCTAGTCGGTCCTGGACTTATGGGTACTAAGGTGGTATGATGATTCAGTCCCTATACATCAATGTCCTATAATCCTGTGCATAGTTTTGTTTTTGGGTAGAATCCCTGCAACATGGCGCCACCAACGTTTGGACTGGTACTTATTCACGAGACCTCTGAGTAGAGCTTGTGCTTATTCACAATATCCTCTGACCGATTTCTATAGATGTCCGTGGTGTTGGGAGCTTAGCCTCCTATATTTGTATATTTATAGATTTTTCAAGCTTGAAGTTTAATAGGTTTTTATTTACCCTATTTTGTACTACAGTATTTTCAGTTTCTTTGTCCCATTTCTAATATGGCATAACCGATCGCTATTGCGGCACATAACCGCTCAGCGGTTACAGATTTCTTGACTCACGGAGTCCCCAATGCAGGGGCTAACATTATTTTTGTTATGGAAGCAGACCCTTCTTTTTGCTTCGAGGTTTTCTATTCTTCGGTTACATTTCCGGCAGTAGAAATAATTTGTTTCATGAATATACGAGAGCTGCTGCTCCGGCTGCTTATCGTCCATATGCATTACTTGAAGTTCAGTTGAGCTTACTTTTAAGCCACTTTGGGGTCCTGGGGGAATCCCAAAAAGGAGCTGGGTCTGCATAATAGGGTATCTCAAAGACTTTTCTGAAATAGACCCACAACTTAAGAGCTGTGAGAAGTACCTTCAGTCTTACTCAGTTGAAAAATGTCAGGGCCCTGAACTTAAATAGAAACATTTCAGATCCGACATGTGCAAGCAGAGCCATATACAATTGCCTCACATAGGATTCATCCAGTTTCCTAGCTAGGACCTGAAAGTTCTTGAACTGTAAAGCATAACAGTATTTCTGGAAATCTGAAAGAACTAAGCCCCCTTTTTTTTTTTTAGCTTTTTCCAGAATATCCTAGCCCTTTTAGATGCCTCAATAAAACTACGTACTGTCCCTTGGAGTTTCTGGATCTGTTTTTTTGGGGAATGTCAGTGGTATGGTATTAAACAAAAAGGTAATTTTGGGAAGTATCAACATCTTAATGATATCTACCCTCCCGGAGACAACTAATGGCAGGTTTTCCCATCTTGTGAGAAGGGCCTCTATTTCCTTACAAATCTTAGACCGTTTTTTTCCCCAGTAGATCTTCGATATTCTGTGTTATCAGGACACTTAGATCTCAAATTTGCTTTTTGACCTGATATGCAACATTCTTGCTTGCCCCTGTTATAACCTCCATTTTCCCCCCATTTATTGCATTGCCATATATTCTCCAGAACTGTTCAGGGTGCTGTTGGAATGGAATGCTCTGGGTTAGAAGTATACAAAATGATGTTGTTTGCAAATGATGCAATTTTAATCGGTAGACCAGAAGCTTTAAACGGGAGCATGGACTTATCTAGCCGAATCATCGGAGCAAAAGGCTCAATATATAGATCAAAGAGTAACGGAGAGAGCAGACACCCCTGCCTAGTGCCTCTAGAGATCAGGAAGGATGCAGCAAGATCGCAATTAATCAGTATCTTGGCCATAGGCACCTCATATAAGATTTGTATTGCCTTGCTTGATGGCATTGCTGTTAAAGCCATAGTTCCGCAATACTTCCCATAGATAGACTTGATTTACCTCATTGAATGTCTTTGCAGCATTCACAGTTATGATCTTCAGGTGGATTTTGAAAGTCTATATAGGAGGGACTTTTCCGACAGAAGAGCGAGACAGCACCTATGATGTAGATCTACCATCTATAGGCTAAGGTATGGGGTTTGTTGACAAAACCCAGAGATCTTCTAATATATAATAATACTACTTCTTAGCAAGGGGAGGGAGATTAGGCTCTATGGTCTTTCCATGATGACCGCCCCCTTAATGATTTATGGACTAGCTGCTATGCTGACTGTATTTGTATTGTGCATTTTCTTGCATTTTGTGGCATGTACACTGCATGTTAGGGCATGCTGGTTAAAATAAATATTTTAAACAGTTTTGTGTCTCTGTCAGATTTTATTGTGGACAAGTACAAGAGTGGCAGTGAAAGTGTGTCTTGTTACCGTGACTCCTGAGAGATCTGAGAATTTTGAGTTTTAATGTGTCTAATCATTTGTTTCTCTGTGAGTGGGCACCTCATATAAGATTTGTATTGCCTTGCTTGATGGCATTGCTGTTAAAGCCATAGTTCCGCAATACTTCCCATAGATAGACTTGATTTACCTCATTGAATGTCTTTGCAGCATTCACAGTTATGATCTTCAGGGGGATTTTGAAAGTCTCTGTCATGTTTATGTCTCCTATGAGAAGATGGTCCACTCCTCGAGCTGCATACCATGGTTAAATCCCTTCTGGTCAGCATGGATGATTGTATGTATAATATTCAACAACCTTTTATCTAAAATGCCCGGAAATGTTTTATAGTCACTTTTTAATAACGAGATAGACCTATAAGAATCTGCCTTCTATGCATCCTTGCTTGGTTTCAAAATCATAACAGCTATAGCTCCAGGGGAATTTCATTGTTGTCCAAATAGATTATATATAATAAGGTTTTTCCATAGCGGAACCAAATAATTTAACATTTGTTTATAAAACTCTGCAGGAAGTCTATCTGAACCTGCTGCTTTCCCATTTTTCAGCCCTTTAACCTGATTTCTAATCCTTTCGTCTGTAATTTTTGCTTTAAGGACTGCAATTTGTTTATGTGAAAAGTGCAGAAGTTTTTTTTATCCAACAGCCATTCTCTGATCTTAAATGGGTCGGGTCAATGTTTTTTCTATACACTGCGCTAAGGTTGCCTACAATCTCAGATTTCAGTTCCTCTGCTGTATTCAAGACTCTTCCTGTGCCTGGATCACCAAAGCAATCAATATAGTTCTCCTTCCTTCTGGGCAATTCTCATGGATAAGTCCTTCTCGTGATCCGGGCTTTTAATAATGTTCTGAATATGCGAGGCCTTTGTGACACACCCCTTTATATAGGCATTTTAGATGTTCCAAACTATGTCAAGTCAAGTCAAGTCAAAGAATTTATATAGCGCACTACATACCCAGAGGGTCTCAAGGCGCTTAGGAAGGGGAGGAGGATTATTTGTCAAATAACCACGTTTTAAGTTGCTTTCTGAATGCTAGGTGGTTCTGGGTAAGGCGAAGGTAAGTAGGGAGTGAGTTCCATGTTTTAGCATCCAGGTATGAGAAGGATCTGCCTCCCATGGTGGTCTTGTTGATGCGAGGTACGGTGGCGAGGGCTTGGCTGGAAGAACGTAGTTGGCGGGAGGGGGTGTAGAAGGACAGTCGTGAGTTGAGGCATTCTGGTCCGATGTCGTAGAGTGATTTGTGTGCGTGGGTTAGCAGTCGGAAAGTGATTCTCTTATTGACGGGTAGCCAGTGGAGGTCTTTCAGGTGACCAGAGATGTGTTCGTTGCGCGGGATGTCTAATATGATTCTGGCTGAGGCGTTTTGGATTCGTTGGAGTTTCTTCTGGAGTTTAGCGGTAGTACCTGCGTAGAGGGTGTTTCCGTAGTCCAGTCTGCTCGTTACCAGAGCATGGGTGACTGTTTTCCTGGTTTCGGTGGGGATCCAGCGAAAAGTTTTTTTGAGCATGCGAAGAATGTTGAAGCAGGATGAGGATACGGCGCTGACTTGTCTGTTCATTGAGAGTGAAGAATCCAGGATGACGCCTAGGTTCAGTGCGTGGTCTGTCGGGATGGGTGCTTTTCCAAGGGCTTCCGGCCACCAAGAGTCGTCCCATGCAGAGGGGGATGTACCTAATATGAGGACTTCTGTTTTATCTGAGTTCAGTTTCAGACGGCTGTGTTTCATCCATTCGGCAACTAATTTCATTCCTTCGTGTAGGTTAGTTTTGGCGGTGCTGGGGTCATTGGTGAGAGAAAGGATTAGTTGAGTGTCATCCGCGTAAGAGATGATGTTGAGGTTGTGTTGGCGGGCGATGGTCGCGAGGGGGCTCATGTATACGTTGAAGAGGGTGGGGCTGAGTGAGGATCCTTGTGGTACGCCACAGATGACTTCAGTGGCCTCGGACTTGAATGGTGGAAGGCGGACTCTCTGGGTTCTTCCGGAGAGGAACGAGGTGATCCATGGCATGCCTAACAGTGCTGACATGCTTGCTATCCCTCCTAACTCCTCGATAATGAACCCATCGAGAAGAAGAGCGCTCCTAAGGTTTCACCCATTGTGAGTCTTGACCATTCGTAGATTCAGAGCAAGCAACACAGCTGAATGGTCCAAAATGATTGTTGGGACATGGGATTCTGACTGCTCTAATTGACTTAAAGCTTTATCTAAGAGAAAATAATCAATGCAAGAATAGTGTCCATACTTTATTGCTATAATAAGTATAGCCTCTCTGGTACCCCGATCTCCTGCCCCAAATATCCACTATACTTAAATCTGCCATAATATCCTTTAACAAACCTCACTTTCATTATGCTTGAGTAATTAGATTTTGATGTATTGTCAGGTTTCTTATCAACAATAACATTAAAACCGCCCCATACTAAACATGGATGGTGGCAAAATACTGTTGGTCATCATAATCAGGATCAATAGCCTCCACTGGTCCACTCAAAAGAGCCAATACTTAGAACAGCAATTATCCATCTCCCTGAACTATCAGTTTTATTAATAACTACACTTATCCCAAAGTTCCTCTTCATAATTAATTTTGACCCCCCCTTTTTATTGAACTGATTACCTCTTGTGCCCAGGTGCAATTTTTAAAACATGATTTATAGTTTCATTTTTCTAGATGTGTTTCCTGCAGCATGGTAATCTGAGCTTTTAAGTCTCTTAAGTATTTGAGAATCATCCTTTGCTACTTTATATCTCTTAAACTGTTAACATTCCATGTTATCATCCCTACCAAGGTACCCATTTGTACTTAAAGATGACCCCCCCCCCTTTGCACCCCTCATAGGCTCAGAGGCTTGTACATCTCAGACATCGCCTCCATCTTCGGCAAACTACTACACATCCTGATAATTTATTCATTTTTTCCCCATCTGCTCCCCACTCTAATATACCCAACTTGAGGAATCCTCCTTACTATAGATGGTGCCATTGTCTCGCATTAAGGGCTTCCTCAGGAGTGATTCCTATGTGCCTACAAGACTAAAGTTCCTTTTTAATAATAGAAGTGGAAAGAGGTGAAAAGAAAAAGAGAGAAAACATAGAAAAAGAAAACATAGAAAGAACAGGTATACAAAATTGTCAGCATTGCTCGCATCTGCACACTTATACACCAAAGTCCAATTCCATCCCCACCTGACACTTGTATGGCGAAGGCACCTACGAGGATGACTTTAAAATAAATATTTATGAGATCATCTGCTTCCTCCATATCAATTTCAATATAGCCGGAAACCTAAACTGAACAGTGGCTTTCAGGAATCTAAGCCCCTCCCATTTTCTCCCCCAACTCCCATTGTTGCTGCGCTGTGATTCTACATCTCGCGGTACAAAAGGGGGTGGTGATGCACGGAGCATCTGAATCAATCAAACACACACACCCAGTCAAAAGATGTGGATTTAATCCATCACCGTTCTTTAGCCCACTCTGCCACCCAAGTTCAGACATGGCTATATGCAAAGCAGTCTGACCCTGTGCCTCATGGGAATAGTCCAGCCCGAACTGCCAAGCCATGTCTTCCCTGGACCGGAAACAAGCTTCCGAAGACCGGTTTCTGGCATTCCAGCCGTCTTCAGCCCGGCTTGCTTGAATCCAGTGGCAAAGTGAGCAAGGGACTCACGTCTGAGCATACCCTGCCACACTTATGGTGGCCAAAAGCGGTACAAAAGGGGGTGGTGATGGACGGAGCATCTGAATCAATCAAACACTCACACCTAGTCAAAAGATCTGGGTGTAATCCATCGCCGTTCTTTAGCCCACTCTGCCACCCCAGTTCAGACATGACTATATGCAAATCAGTCTGACCCGGTGCCTCATGGAAACAGTCCAGCCCGAACTGCCAAGCCATGTCTTCCCTGGACCGGAAAAAAGCTTCAGAGGACCTGTTCCTGGCATTCGAGCCGTCTTTAGCCCGGCTTGCTTGAATCCAGTGGCAAAGTGAGCAAGGGACTCACGTCTGAGCATACCCTGCCACACTTATGGCAGCCAAAAGCGGTACAAAAGGGGGTGGTGATGGACGGAGCATCTGAATCAATCAAACACTCACACCCAGTCAAAAGATCTGGGCTTAATCCATCACCGTTCTTAAGCCCACTCTGGCACCCCAGTTCAGACATGGCTATATGCAAATCAGTCTGACCCTGTGCCTCATGGGAACAGTCCAGCCTGAACTGCCAAGCCATGTCTTCCCTGGACCGGAAACAAGCTTCCGAGGACTGGTTTCTGGCATTCCATCCGTCTTCAGCCCGGCTTGCTTGAATCCAGTGGCAAAGTGAGCAAGGGACTCACGTCTGAGCATACCCTGCCACACTTATGGCTGCCAAAAGCGGTACAAAAGGGGGTGGTGATGGACGGAGCATCTGAATCAATCAAACACTCACACCCAGTCAAAAGATCTGGGTTTAATCCATCACCGTTCTTTAGCCCACTCTGCCACCCCAGTTCAGACATGGTTATATGCAAATTAGTCTGACCCTGTGCCTCATGGGGATAGTCCAGCCCGAACTGCCAAGCCATGTCTTCCCTGGACCGGAAACAAACTTCTGAGGACCAGTTTCTGGCATCCCAGCCGTCTTCAGCCCGGCTTGCTTGAATCCAGTGGCAAAGTGAGCAAGGGACTCACGTCAGAGCATACCCTGCCACACTTATGGCGGCCAAAAGCGGTACAAAAGGGGGTGATGATGGACGGAGCATCTGAATCAATCAAACACTCACACCTAGTCAAAAGATCTGGGTTTATCCATCGCCGTTCTTTAGCCCACTCTGCCACCCCAGTTCAGACATGGCTATATGCAAATCAGTCTGACCCGGTGCCTCATGGGAACAGTCCAGCCCGAACTGCCAAGACATGTCTTCCCTGGACCGGAAACAAGCTTCCGAGGACCTGTTTCTGGCATTCAAGCCGTCTTCAGCCCGGCTTGCTTCAATCCAGTGGCGAAGTGAGCAAGGGACTCACGTCTGAGCATACCCTGCCACACTTATGGCAGCCAAAAGTGGTACAAAAGGGGGTGGTGATGGACGGAGCATCTGAATCAATCAAACACTCACACCCAGTCAAAAGATCTGGGTTTAATCCATCACCGTTCTTTAGCCCACTCTGGCTCCCCAGTTCAGACATGGCTATGTGCAAATCAGTCTGACCCTGTGCCTCATGGGAACAGTCCATCCTGAACTGCCAAGCCATGTCTTCCCTGGACCGGAAACAAGCTTCCGAGGACCGGTTTCTGGCATTCCAGCTGTCTTCAGCCCGGCTTGCTTGAATCCAGTGGCAAAGTGAGCAAGGGACTCACGTCTGAGCATACCCTGCCACACTTATGGCGGCCAAAAGCGGTACAAAAGGGGGTGGTGATGGATGGAGCATCTGAATCAATCAAACACTCACACCCAGTCAAAAGATCTGGGTTTAATCCATCGCCGTTCTTTAGCCCACTCTGCCACCCCAGTTCAGACAGGCTATATGCAAATCAGTCTGACCTTGTGCCTCATGGGAACAGTCCAGCCCGAACTGCCAAGCCATGTCTTCCCTGGACCGGAAACAAGCTTCCGAGGACTGGTTTCTGGCATTCCATCCGTCTTCAGCCCGGCTTGCTTGAATCCAGTGGCAAAGTGAGCAAGGGACTCATGTCTGAGCATACCCTGCCACACTTATGGCGGCCAAAAGCGGTACAAAAGGGGGTGGTGATGGACGGAGCATCTGAATCAATCAAACACTCACACCCAGTCAAAAGATCTGGGTTTAATCCATCACGGTTCTTTAGCCCACTCTGCCACCCCAGTTCAGACATGGCTATATGCAATTCAGTCTGACCCTGTGCCTCATGGGAACAGTCCAGCCCGAACTGCCAAGCCATGTCTTCCCTGGACCTGAAACAAGCTTCCGAGGACCGGTTACTGGCACTCCAGCCGTCTTCAGCCCGGCTTGCTTGAATCCAGTGGCAAAGTGAGCAAGGAACTCACGTCTGAGCATACCCTGCCACACTTGTGGCGGCCAAAAGCGGTACAAAAGGGGGTGGTGATGGACCGAGCATCTGAATCAATCAAACACTCACACCCAGTCAAAAGATCTGGGTTTAATCCATCACCGTTCTTTAGCCCACTCTGCCACCCCAGTTTCGACATGGCTATATGCAAATCAGTCTGACCCTGTGCCTCATGGGAACAGTCCAGCCCGAACTGCCAAGCCATGTCTTCCCTGGACCGGAAACAAGCTTCCGAGGACCCGTTTCTGGCATTCCAGCCGTCTTCAGCCCGGCTTGCTTGAATCCAGTGGCAAAGTGAGCAAGGGACTCACGTCTGAGCATACCCTGCCACACTTATGGCGGCCAAAAGCGGTACAAAAGGGGGTGGTGATGGACGGAGCATCTGAATCAATCAAACACTCACACCCAGTCAAAAGATCTGGGTTTAATCCATAACCGTTCTTTAGCCCACTCTGCCACCCCAGTTCAGACATGGCTATATGCAAATCAGTCTGACCCTGTGCCTCATGGGAACAGTCCAGCCCGAACTGCCAAGCCATGTCTTCCCTGGACCGGAAACAAGCTTCCGAGGACCGGTTTCTGGCATTCCAGCCGTCTTCAGCCCGGCTTGCTTGAATCCAGTGGCAAATTGAGCAAGGGATTCACGTCTGACCTAATCTGGTAAGAAAAGGAATCATGGGACGACAATCTTGATTTTAATGCAGTAGAAAGGCTCTGTTTGTTCCTAAATGGATCTGAAAAGTCACCTGTATCTTCCAAGGTGCCTTACGATTAGGATTACGCTTGAAAGACACTCTGTGGATAATCTGAATTTTGCCCTCCAGGTTTACTTATTTCCTTAGAATCCTAATGATGAATCCCTTTAGATTGGACCCTTCTGCTCCTTCTGGAATATTAATATCCTCAAATTGTTCCTCCCAGACGGGATCTCAAGTCTCCACATATCCTCCCTTAGTTTTCTGCCTTGCTGCCTCAGCTCATCGATTTCTTGTTCATTTTTAGAAAGCCCCCGACTCACCTGATCCATCCTCTCCTCTAAAGGTTTTGTGCATTCTGCTAGATTGTCAGGTTTACCACCAGGGCCTGACACATACCCTGAATCTCTCTTTGATTTTGGACTGAGGTCTCAAATGTTTTCAGAATCTTGGATTTCAGGCCTAAAAGAAGTTCCGCTACAGAGTTACTGTCTTTGGCCTGAGACTAGAGTGGCCAGATAGCAGAGTATCCTCAGTGTGTCCAGAGGCCTGTAGTTCCTGAGATATGGTTGATGCCAAGCTTGCAACACTGATAAGCTCCAGGCAAATGACACCAGCCAGCACTTCGAATGTGTTAATTACAGCGACAGCAGGAAATTATATGTCTTGTTTAACCCCTCAACAATATCAGATACAGTGACTAGGTCATCATCGGCTTTAGAGGTTGCTTTATTTACATATCTTTTGAAAAAGGGGGAGTTTGCCTTCAAGGGATTTTGTTTATCTGATAATTTTGGAGATACTGTCTCAAAGGTATTTTTCATGGTTACACTCTTATCAGATGTGAACAACAGATTTAATCAAAACAATCAATGAGGCATTTCAAAGAAATGTACAATCTCAAAGAACACTTGAAAAGTAACACACAGGTGGAAAATCTACTTCAAAATAAACATATATTTAATATATGGTAAATGTATAAATCCGGGAATAAAAAGATTTGAATCAACCAAGCATAGTTTGTAAGGTGACGTGAGTTAACCTGCACAACAGCTATGTTGACATCTTTTCATAGATTCAAAACAATCAATGTATAAAGAAAAAGATGCCGTAATCGACGTTTCGGTCTGTGATGGCAATAAGACCGTCAGACCATCTTCAGGACGAAAGGTTGATGAAAATCCCTGTACAATACAATGCAAATAGCGGTATTTCAACATTGTATGCCAAACTGAATTATAGCAAATGAAGAGAATAGACGCACCCGTGTGAAAGAAAGAAAGAAATAGAACTGTGAACATATTTAAACCTTCACCCAAAAAAATCATTTGCAAATGGTCACAAGGTGAAAGTCTCAAAAATTATGTATTGATTCATGTTTTATATTTAGGTGATAAAACATCACTCGAGAAGTAAGAACACATAGTTGCTGATGCTTACTTACAAAATAATCTCTTAATGGGTTCTTTCAAATGACTTGAACCGACCAGGTTGTGTTTTCTGGATTCAAAAGGAGGCTAGAAAATTGAACTAAGAATACATTGTTTGTGCGTACTGCACTATCCATTGTGCTATCATGCGTAGGTTTAACTAATGCTTCTTGGTTTACTATACTTAAACATTTTTTTTATTGTTGTTAAGAACTCAGGATCAATGGATGACCATCAAGGTCAATGGCCAACGACTTAATGTAGACCATTCAAGACCACAATTTTAATTTCCTAGGTCTAAGTTCTTAATTTAAAATCATCACTTGCTCCATGCATCGGAAAAACATGATAGGCAAGACAGAAGCAACGACCTAGCTCTTTTGTCGTCCAATTACTGGTGATGTTATATATCTCACAGTTTGTCAATTCAAAGCTGAGAGATAGAAGCTCAATTTGCAATGCATCAGCTCTTTCAATTATAAAAAATACAGTGTTATATGAAGCAGGATGCTCAAGGCTGTTTGCTGCCTGTAGACAGTGTATTACGGCAAGCGACTGTAATTTCAGAGCCAAAAGTACACCTCTGATGCATCAGCTTCATCGGTTATTCTAAAAAACATACTGTGATATGAAGCTGTTTTCCGCCTGCAGACAGGATATAACGGCGAGCTGACGTGTATTAAATGACCAAGAGCTCACCTCGTATAAGAAAGTGATGTTCGTGGTTCTGCAAAAGATTACTCCACGCCGCTAGATAAGGCCGTCGGTGATCTAATCATAGATGACTCTACAAATAAAATCAAAAAAGCCAATGCAGTTTTATACGAGCACTTATACAATGTTGACCAGAGACAACAAAACCAAGTGACCGGCAAGAGAAAGCTCACCTTACTTCGTTTGTACAACTTGTTCAACGCGCTCAGGCTCCCTTCAATTTGCTACTGCAGCAACTTTTGTGTATCGCGAGATCTATTTCAGAGACGTTTTTCCACGTTTCCTTCAACAAGGTCAATGATAGACTGGAGTTTAATCTTTTACTCAGTTGTCGCAATAAATACTCCAGAGTAATGCGGTGGCCATCCTAAAGCTGTGTTTTGCCGAAAACACTCGCATTGGTCTAAATGGAGTTATGGGTCATTCTCCTACATTAGAGACCACTCTCTATTCTGTGTTATATTCTAAACACTGTTAAAGGCTAATTGTCACTGGGGATGCTCTGTCCATATTTGATAGTAATTAAAAAGGGGTGAAAGAAGTTAAATTGAAAGGAGATGAAAAGGAATAAAGAGGGTCGGACAAATAGCACGATCCATCACTTCAACATCAAATGTCTTGACATGTATATATCCAATAATTTGGTTTGTAGAAACAAATCACTGCTTCGAGCAAAGTTAAACACTGCTAACAATCATTTAAATTTGTTTAACAAATACTGATTTTTCAACCATCACTTCAACATGAAATATCCTGCCATATATGTAACTTGTAGTTTGTGACATTTCAGTTTATAAAGATAAATCATCAAAACGTTCCTAACAAACATATCTAATTGTTTAACAATCAAAGAAAAGAAAAATTTGGATACATATAGTAACAGTGCTCACAAATATGGCAGAAGGTCTGTGCAGATTTACACTGACATATAACATGCTGATGGAAAATTACAGTCTTTGTATATGCCTACTGGCACTGGTACAAAAAACGGAATCCACATTGATCATAAAGTGAAAACCAACATTGACCGAACATGTTTTGTATTCATAGGCATGCAAGAGTGTGCCATTCAGTGGCCGAATTTAACCCCTTGTTGATGCTGTCCGTTCGACAAATCCATTGATTCTCTTTCAGTGTCAGTAGACGATCAACATTGGATTGTCTAATGGACGGTTTGACTACTGTGGTTGACACTGAAAGAGAATCAATGGATTTGTCGAACGGAATGATAAGGGTGTAACCTTGAAAAATACCTTTGAGACAGTATCTCCAAAATGATCAGATAAACAAAATCCCTTGTAGGCAAACTCCCCCTTTTTCAAAAGATATGTAAATAAAGCACCCTCTAAGGCCAGGGATGACCTAGTCACTGCATCTGATATTGTTGACAGGTGAAACAAGACATATAATTTCCTACTGTCCCTGAAATGAACACATTCGAAGTGCTGGCTGGTGTCATTTGCCTGGAGCTTATCAGTGTTGTAAGCTTGACATCAACCATATCCTAGGAACTACAGGCAAACTCCCCCTTTTTCAAATCTTTATCGCCCAAGCCTCCAAGGGTATATTGGGTTTCCCACTTCTTTTGAAACCTTATTTACATCTCGGCCAGCTAACTGAACCACTTGGTGCAATGAGCTTTTGCCTTTATTTTCCACAATGTACAAAAAGGAGTTTCATGAGGAAGTGAGCTTCTTTTGGGAGTATTTTAATTACAGTCCATGCCTCAAATCTTTTGTGCCCCTGATTTGTATTGAATATTTAAAGAATTACATTTAGGCTTTTTCTTTGGACAGACTTTAGTGACAACACTTTGCTCACAAACCTTGATTTTAATTGAATTGAATTGGAAGGTCCACTTATAGAGCGCACTGCCACTCGCAAAGGAGCCCCTGGCGCTGAGCGGCTATGAGTGTGGCTACATAATCCGAAGTGATCTGAGGGAAGTGAACTGCAGAAAATGAGCAAATAACAATGCATCAGAAATTCATAAAAGCCATGTCTTGAGCTGAATTCTAAAGACTTCCAATTTGAGGAATCTCAAATAGCTAGGGGGATGAATCTAAGCTTTTCTACCCAAGACTGTAAGGGAATTGTCCTCCCCGTGCTTTAAGTCTGAACGTAGAAGGTTTAAGCAGGTTTGCTTGTGAGGACCTTATTTTTGGTAGAGTTGTATGGTGAGTGACTCTGGAGGTTAAGAATTTTGGCCCCAGTGCTCAATAAGCTCTGAAAGCGAATAGTAGGATTTGAAAAAAGAACCCCTTTCTGCACTGGCAGCCAGTGTAAGCTTCCTGGGCTGCTGATACAGAGGAACGTCTGGGGAGTTTTATTACTAGTCTGGCCCCAGAATGTTCTACCACCTGTAATTTCTGGATAGTTTGTTTAGATGAACCTGCATACAAACTATAACAGTAGTCCAGTCTAGATATTATCTATGCAAAGGTCATTTTCTTTCTTGCCGCTAGCGGGAGGTACCCAAAGAACGTTTGCAATGATATTATGAAACTAAAACACGTTCCTCCTACTGCTATCGCTTGTGAGTGAAATTACAGAGAGGCATCAAATTTTGCTCTGAGGTTTTCTATGACCGTGACCATGACCGGCGATTGGGGGTTGGGGTCGGCTCGGAGTGGCATTAGGCCACCATAGGGCCAGATGAAAGGAATTAAACTTCCATAGTTTCATAATCTCTGTTTTGTTGGTATTGAACTCAGAGCAAATAGAAGCTTTATCCATTGACAAGATCAGCGGTGTGTTTTCGGCATAAAATATTGCTTCAATACCAAAAGAGATAATCAACGAGAACAAGGGGGCCATGTAGATGTTAAATAATGGGGTCAAAGTGAGGAGCCCTGGGGTACCCCTGAAGTGACAGTCTTTTCGAGGGATAGAAAAGGTCCTAACTTAAATGTTTGTCTGCGATCTGAAAGGAAGGATTTAATCCAAGACAGTGCCAGATGAGAGATTCCACAATCCTTGATACGTTGCAGCAGGATGTCATGGGAGATGGTATCAAATACAGCTGATAGGTCTAATAAAATCAGCACTGCATTTTTTCCTGCATTCAACTTTAACTTTAATGTATCTGCAACTTCGATCAGAGCTAATTCTGTGGAGTGTCTTGGACGGACACCCGACTGCCATGGATGTTAGATTTTCATTAACCAATGTTTCGATGGTTTTACATAAAATAGGAAGTAGTGAAATCAGACGGAGGTTTGAAAGAGTAGTGGGATCTGTCAGTTGTTTTTTTCTCTAGTGGTTTAACAACTGCTACTTTCCAGCTGTTCTGGACCTTAGAAGTAGCTAATGAAGTGTTCAAAATGTCATTGATCACTGGGTTTACGGAGTCAATAACTTTATGAAGTGTACAAGGGGGCAAGGATCATGAGGGGATCCTGATTTGCAGGCTAATATAGTCTGGTGTGACTGAGGTAAGGTGACTCTTTGGAAATTTGTCTCTGGGAAATTTGCAGGAGCCTTCTGCTAAACAGGCCTAAGTGAATATCTGTTTTTAAATGTAAGAATGGTTGTATATGGACCTGCCTCTCTAAGAGTACATGTAACCGGAGTGGGGGCTGGTAAAGAAAACCCTGCCAGGATAACCCAGTGACGTAGCAAGGGGGGGCGGTGCGCCCCAGGCGGCACAAGTTTTTTTTTTTTCAACTTTCTTTTTTCATTTTGTAACAGTCAGAAAAGTAAGAACCCCCCCTCAATTGGCATTGTTACAACATTTGTACACAAATCGACCTTCTCATTATGGCACTTGTGGATTTAGGCTTCAACGGAATAGGCACTGACACTTGAGGAATAACATAATCACAGGCAAATAAATAACATCATGAGGAAACGACCAGGCCTCACACCACTCCTTGCAATAAATAAACAGTAGGACACTCCCCCACCCTCTCCCTCAGATCCCGAACCCCATTGCGGGAACAATTTGTCACTTGTCCCCTCGGACTCGCTCTGGGAGGACTGCCCTCTCTCTGCCAGCCCCGAGATACACATGCTCCACCAGGCAAGTAAGTCCTCCTGCAAGGCGGCACAAGTTATGTGGGTGGCAGCCTTCCGCTCTTCAATCGGCCGCTGGAGGCGGTAAATGGAAAAAATCTCTGCAGCACCCCACCGCTCTTTGATGCGGCTACAGCGGGCGGCAAACAAGGGGACTGCCACGGACGGCCAAAGGGGTAGCTACGCCACTGGGATAACCCCTTTGTTCCTCACCACTTTCTCCTTCCCTTATACCAGGCCTCCTACAGAAATGGCCCACTAGACAACACCTCAAACCTTTGAGCAGTGTTCTGTACCCGAACCATCCAAGGAATTCCCTGAGAATGCTAGTGTGGTGTTAAATGAACTGATCTTGTTGTGGGATACAGCCACCTTCCTTCTTGGACCATCCTCAGCTCCCAGCCGGTCTCCTGTATTAGCGGGCTCCCTGCCAGCACTGGCTCAATCACTATTCCCCCTGAGACAACTTGTGCTACCAGGACTCGGCCACATTGCACTGACGCGTAACACCAGCGTGGAAGCAAGCAACACTGCTACTGCATCTGAGGCTGCACAGCCGATCTCACGAGCCAAGGTAGGCACTAGAAGGGACAAAAAGAGGGGCGGGCTGGCTCAATGGCGAAGTCCTCACCTTCCTAAGGCTGTGTCTTGATGCTGAGGAATGGTCGTGGAATTTGTGTGGTATGTGGACGGAATCACTCCCGGAGCTCCCTGTGACCGGCGTTTAGCATCAATCAATCAATCAATCAATCAATCAATCAAGCACTTGTATAGCGCGCTACTCACCCGGAAGGGTCTCAAGGCGCTTGGGGGGGAGGGCGCTACTGCTCGAACAGCCAGGTCTTGAGTTGTCTCCTGAAGGCGAGGTGGTCCTGGGTCAGCCGAAGGTAGATGGGGAGGGAGTTCCATGTCTTGGCCGCCAGGTAGGAGAAGGATCTGCGTCTGGCGGTGGCTCTTCGGATGCGTGGTACGGCGGCGAGGGCGAGGCTAGCGGATCGTAGCTGGCGGGTGGGCGTGTTGAAGGTCAGGCGGTCGTTGAGGTACTTGGAGCCCAGGTTGTGGAGAGACTTGTGTGCGTGGGTGAGGAGCCTGAACGTGATCCTCTTGTTGACGGGGAGCCAGTGCAGGTTCCTCAGGTGGCCGGAGATGTGGCTGCGTCTAGGGATGTCTAGCATGAGTCTGGCGGAGGCGTTCTGGATGCGTTGTAGTCTTTTCTGCAGCTTGGCTGTGGTTCCGGCCTAGAGGGTGTTTCCGTAGTCCAGCCGGCTGGTGACGAGGGCCTGGGTGACCGTCTTCCTGGTTTCGATCGGGATCCATCGGAAGATCTTGCGGAGCATGCGGAGGGTGTGAAAGCATGAAGAGGAGACGGCGTTGACTTGTCTGGTCATCGAGAGGGAGGAGTCCAGGATGAAGCCCAGGTTGCGTGCGTGGTCTGTCGGCTTGGGAGCGGTGCCAGGGCTGGGGGCCACCAGGAGTCGTCCCAGGCGGTGGGTGAGGGCCCAAGGATGAGGACTTCCATCTTGTCTGAGTTCAGTTTCAAGCGGCTGTTCTTCATCCACTCAGCGACGTCTTTCATCCCTTCGTGGAGGCTGGTTCTGGCGGTGTCGGGTTCTCTGGTGACGGAGAGGATCAGCTGGGTGTCGTCGGCGGTCTCATGTAGACGTTGAAGAGGGTGGGGCTGAGTGATGATCCTTGCGGGACGCCGCAGATGACTTCGGTGGCCTCGTAGCGAAACGGGGGGAGGCGGACTCTCTGTGTTCTTCCAGCGAGGAACGAGATGATCCACTTCAATGCCTTCTCTTGGATGCCGGTGTTGCTGAGGCGTTGGACTAGGGTGCGGTGGCAGACAGTGTCGAACGCGGCGGAGAGGTCCAGGAGGATGAGTGCCGCTGTTTCCCCGTTGTCCAGAAGGGCTCGGATGTCGTCGGTGGCTGCGATGAGGGTGGTCTTGGTGCTGTGGTTGACTCTGAAACCGGACTGCGAGGGGTCGAGGGATCCATTCGTCTCGAGGAAGGCGGCAAGCTGTCTGTTGACGATCTTCTCGAAGACTTTGGCAGGAAAAGGGAGGAGCGAGATGGGGCGGAAGTTCTTGAGGTCGGTGGGGTCCGCTGTTAGTTTCATTAGTAGGGCGCTGAGCTCGGCATGCTTCCAGCTCTCCGGGAAGGTGGCGGTGTCGAAGGAGGTGTTGATGACGTCTCGGAGTTGGGGTGCGATGGTGGAGTCGGCCTTGTTGAAGACGTGTTGGGGGCAGGGGTCAGTCGGAGATCCGGAGTGGATGGTGTTCATCGTGCGGGATTTGTCTTCGGTGGTCTTTGCGCTCCAGGCGCGGAGGGTGGCAGTGGGGTGCGTTGGCTCGATGGTTGGTTCCGAGGATGGTGTGCAGAAGCTGTTGTGGATGTCGGCAATCTTGCGGTGGAAGAACGAGGCGAGGGAGTCGCAGAGATCTTGTGAAGGGGTGATGTCGTTGTTGCCGGTGCTGGGGTTGGAGAACTCCTTGACGATGCTGAAGAGTTCCTTGCTGTCGTGGGCGTTGTTGTCCAGTCGATCCTTAAGTGATTTCTTCTTGGTGGCGCGAATGAGCTGGTGGTGCTTGCGGGTCGCGTGTTTGAGGGCGGTCATGTTGTCAGTGGTCCGGTCGAGGAGCCAGGCTTTCTCGAGGGTGCGGCAGGTCTTCTTGGAGTCCTTGAGTTCGTCGGTGAACCAGGGGGCCTTCTTGCTTCTGGGTCTGCTGGGAGGGTTCTTTAGTGGTGCGAGGTCGTCGGTGGAGGCTGTCAGCCATTGTGTGAAGTTGCGGGCTGCTTCGTTGGGGTCCGGTGTGCTGGCAGGTGGGTTCTGGCTGAGGGAGGCGGTGAGCTGGTCGGCGGTGATCTTGCTCCAGCTTCTGTGGGGAACCTGTTGCGGGTGGTGGTTTTTCTGAAGCTGAAGTGGACGCAGCTGTGGTCGGTCCAGTGAAGTCCGGTGGAGTGGCTGAAGGTGATGTGCTTGCTGGATGAGAAGACGGGGTCAAGCGTGTGGCCGGCATAGTGGGGGGGGGGGTGTTGACCAGTTGCTTGAGTCCGAGGTAGGCGAGGTTGTCCAGCAGGGTGACGGTGTTGCGGTCCTTGTTGTTCTCCAGGTGAAAGTTGAGGTCCCCTAGAAGGATGTAGTCGGCGGAGGGGAGGGCGTGTGGGCTGATGAAGTCCGTGATGTCTTCACTGAATTGTATGTGTGGTCCCGGGGGTCTGTAGATGAGGGTGCCTCTGAGGGTCGTCTTAGGGTCGGTGTGAATCTGGAAGTGGAGGTGTTCGGCGGCGGTGTAGGTGTCGTCGGCGTCGGTCGTGATGCGGATGGTGTTCTTGTGGACGATGGCGATGCCTCCTCCGGTCTGGTTGACGCGGTCCCTCCTGATGATCTTGTATCCATCCGGGATGGTGATGGCGATGGCGATGTCGGGGGCTGAGGAGGCGTTCATCCATGTTTCAGTGAGGAAGGCGACGTCTGGTGTTGTTGTGTCGAGCAGGTTCCAGAGTTTGACGGTGTGTCTGTGGACGGAGCGGGTGTTGAGCAGGATTTACTTGAGGTCGCTGCTATGGTTTGGCTTGGCGGGCGTGGTGTATGTTCGGAGGCAGGTGAACTTGCAGGATGTGCAGGTGAAGGGTCCGTGGAAGCGTTTCGGGGCGGCCCGGCAGCAGGCAGGGTTCCGGCCGGCATTGAGTGTGTTGAGGGCTGGGGCGTCGTAGGTCTGTCGGGTCGTCTTCCGTCGGTGGGGGCCAGGGGTCCTGGCGCTGGGCGCGGTCCAGGCGCGGACGGGCTTACCTTTGGCGCGCCTTCGGCGCACAATCGGCGCGCCTGCTGCGCGTGACCGCTGCACGTCCGCGTGGTCGCCATTTATGGCGAAGTGGGAGGGAGGGAGGAGCAGCTGGGAGGCGGGAGCGGGGAGGGCACAGAAGGAAAAGGGGGCGTGGCCGCTAGCACGGCGGCGGGAAGCAGGGAGCGGGTCGGGCAGGGGGCACAGTCAAACAGTACAGGCAATGAAAAAGAAATATTCAGACACTGTAAATGGTAAATAAAATATAGGTTAGCAAGCTGCAGGGAGAAAAAAGAGACAAAGGAGATAAAATGAGAATCAGCAGACACGAAGATACGGTGGGGGGCGAGGCAGGCTCAGCGAGGCTGCGGACGGCAGCGGGGTGAGTTGCACACGCAACAGCTGGTGGCCATGCGGCGCGGGGGTGTCCTGGGAACAGGTCACACTCACCTGCGCTGCGCGGTCGCCATTTATGGCCAAGTGGGAGGGAGGGAGGAGCAGCAGCTGCGAGGCGGGAGCGGGGAGGGCACAGAAGGAAAAGGGGGCGTGGCCGCTAGCACGGCGGCGGGAAGCGGGGAGCGGGGCGGGCAGGGGGCACAGTCAAACAGTACAGGCAATGAAAAAGAAATATTCAGACACTGTAAATGGTAAATAAAATATAGGTTAGCAAGCTGCAGGGAGAAAAAAGAGACAAAGGAGATATGCCACCATATTCCTCTCCAGTGGCCTGGGACAGAATCCTCCCAGGTTATGTGTCTGTGAGTAGGTCATAGATGTGGTGCTTGTGGACTGAGTATGTTTGGTGTGAGTGAGCAGTGTGCATTTGCTGAGACTTTGTATGTTTATCTGGCCCAGACAGGCCCAAACAGGCAACACCTTTCTACTCTCTGCCCTTAGCCTCGATATCTGGACTGAAATTCCTTCAGGGGAGAGCTTGTAAAAGCTGGTGTTGAGGTCAGCTGACTCTCTCTCAGCCTCTTAGACTCACGTGCAGTCCCAACCAAGTGGTCGCCTAGCAACAGCCAAGTAGGTTCACCTGGAGTAGGGGTTTGTGCTACTCTCCAATCCACAAGCTGTGTATGGAGAGCAGGTAGGAAGATGGTAACTAGAGGGAAAGGGGGGAAACTGGCTTTTTAAGTAGTAAAGTTTTGATATGGCAGGCAAATTTGCACAAAAACCACAAACATTTACAGTGTCACTTTTATAAATAAACAGAAGCACAGTTTAAAAACAATAATGCTAAACTATAACTAACAAGCACAGGGAGTACACAGTTGTTTGGAAGATAAACAGACTCAGGGAGCCAGCTGGGCCATGTGACTGGAGAGTCAAGGAGCCAGAGAATGCGGGTGGGAGACAGAAGAAGACAGAGGCTTCAAAGAGGGAAAGCAGACAAAAATAGGGGAGCAGAACCCCAAAAATGGAGGCGGGGTCAAGAGAGCAGAACAGGACCAGAGAGGAAAAAGGGATGCAGAGCAGAGGATAAACAGAGGAAGACGGAGGCTTTAACCCCTTCCGTGCTTCGAGCGTCCAACGGTCGTCGCGTGCACTACCTCGCTGGTGCTGCGCACGACCGTTGGACGTCCGAATCCCGTTAGCGCGATCGAACGTCCGCACTGGGGCGGAATGTTCGACGCGCTAAACGGGTTAAAGAGGAAATGGAAGGTGTTTTCTAAAGGGTTTAACACACAAACAAAATGTTTTTCATTATGCAACAATACAATGCAAAGCTAACAGGTTCAGAGTCCAAACAGACCACTGCCTGTACTAGAAATCACAAATTAACTAGTATTATGCTATGTTATATTTGGAAACAGTCAGATCTGGATTAAGGTCCGGTTAAGGGAAGGAGTGAGGTTTCTCCTCTTACCTGCAGGTGTATCTGTTGCATATATATATATATATTACCTACTGGCGATAGCCAGTAGGTATATATAGTTAGGATTTTTTCTCTATGGAACTTTTGAAAATTCTATGCCTAATAACTTTGGCGTTTGTGGACGGAATCGGCTGAAATTTTCAGGAAAATGGCACATTTTGTTTCTGAGCAGCCCCTGAAAATTTGGTGGGGTTTCGTCAAGGGGGGGCTGAGAAAAAAGGGGGGTCCCAAAACGCGTTTTTTGCATTGAGTTTTCCATAGGGCGGTTGGACTCACTTTTAGCTCGAACGGCTGAATGGATTTGCACGAAACTTGGCAAAATTGTAGGGACTGTTAGCCCGATGTGCCTTTGCTAGGTCTCAATATATGTGCTTCAGTGGATTTTGAGAAATTAACGTTTAAAACAAGATATATATCTGTAACAGCGCTCCGGGCAGCGCTCCGGTTCGCGAACCTTTCGCGTATCGGAACTTTGCGAAGCGAAGCTGATTGGCTCTCCGGTGTCTGTCAACATTCTAAACAGTCCGGAGCGGCCGCCATCTTGTCTCTCGGTAGGATCGAGAGACAAGAGGAGGCCAAAACAAAGGGGGAAATGAAGGAAAGGGGGCAAGGTAGACCCCTTCTGACCCCCTAGGATTGATGAGGGGGATATTATAGAGCCACGCCGGGCCCAAAAAAAAAAAAAAAAAAAATCCGATTTTTTCGCCGTAGAGACGCGTCTTGGTTCGCGAACCGGGCAGCTAACCGGGCAGCTAACCGGGAAGCTAACCGTCAGTGTAACCCAAAAAAAAAAAATAATAAATTCCGATTTTTTCGCCGTAGAGATGCGTCTTGGTTCGCGAACCGGGCAGCTAACCGGGCAGCTAACCGGGAAGCTAACCGGCAGTGTAACCCAAAAAACAAAAAAAAAAATCTGATTTTTTTGCCGTAGAGACGCGTCTTGGTACGCGAACCGGGCAGCTAACCGGGCAGCTAACCGGGCAGCTAACCGGGAAGCTAACCGGCAGTGTAACGGGAGTCTGAGGAGTAGCTGATTGGCTGTCAATATTGTAAACAGTCCGGAGCGGCCGCCATCTTGTTTCTCGGTAGGATCGAGAGACAAGAGGAGGTCAAAACAAAGGGGGAAATGAAGGAAAGAGGGCAAGGTAGACCCCTTCTGACCCCCTAGGATTGATGAGGGGGATATTATAAAGCCACGTGGGGCCAAAAAAAAAACCAAACAAAAAAATCCGATTTTTTCGCCGTAGAGACGCGTCTTGGTACGCGAACTGGGCAGCTAACCGGGCAGCTACCGGGAAGCTAATCGGCAGTGTAACGGGAGTCTGAGGAGAAGCTGATTGGCTGTTATCATTGTAAACAGTCTGGAGCGGCCGCCATCTTGTCTCTCTGTGGGATCGAGAGACAAGAGGTGGAAAAAAAAAAGGTGTAAATGAATGAAAGGGGTAAGGCAGACCCCTCCTGAACCCCTAGGATTGATGAGGGGGCTATTAAAGTTCCCTGGGGGGTGAAAAAAAAAAATTTGCGATTTTTCGCGGTAAAGGTGCTTCCTGGTACGTTAACCGGGCAGCTAACCGGCAGCGTAACGGGAGTTCGACATATTGTGTTTTTTGAACGTTTGTGATATGTGCACGTGTGGATTTTGTCTAATTAAGGTTAAAAAAATATATATATATCTTTAAGCGTGTTCTGGCGCGCTTACGTTTTGGGTTTGGTTTGCGCTGCAGAGACGATACGTCACGGTTATGCGATGCATCATGAGGCGTCTCAAGGGCTACGTGATACGTCACTTAATAAAGAATATATTTTACAGCTATAGATATTAGCTTTTAAAAAACCAATGAAATTCACAGAAAAAACCATAGGTTATAGACCATATATAGTTAGGAATTTGCATTTACAAAACCTTGAAAATTCACTGAAAAAACCATAGGTTATAGACCATATATAGTTAGGGATTAGCATTTAAAAAACCTTATTTTATTTGCACAAAACCATTGAAATTCCATATATAGTTAGTTGCACTAACTATATATCGCGGACCCGCAATCCACTGCTAATGATGTCACATATTACATCATTCATGACATGGTCAGTGACATCACTGATGACATCACTGATGACATCTCAAATGACATCACTGATGACATCACTGATGACAACACCCAGTGACTGTATGTTTCTGTAAAGTTAAAATATGTCTTACATATTGAAGAATGAGTGGATGTATAAGTGTCTGGATGAAGGATTTAGTAGGTGCATGACTGACTGTATGAGAGAATGATTAAATGTGTCTCACTGAGTGCATGGGTTAGTGATTAAAGTGTCTTAATTTGGCAATCAATATTTATGTTCTTCTGTAAACTGCTGCATGTTTAAATCAGTAGCTATATCAGTAACTATATGGGTTATTGAATGGTTGCCCAAGTATTTGTATGGGAGACTGAGTATGTGTGTGGGTGGCTGGGAGGTGTATAACTCTGTGCATAGATGTGTGAGCGGTTGATTCCCTAGGTGTATGGGTTCAAAAGTGCATGTAGAAACAGCTGTATGGACAGTTGACTGTGTGCATGAGTATATTGGTGAGTGAATGGATATCTCAGTTCTATATGTCAAAGTAAGTACATATGTAAAACACACTCCATGTGAGAGTTGACATATATAAATAACTGAACATAAGAGTCAGTGAATGTGAGAGTGGCTGTATGAATCATTGTGAACTTGTATCAAGGATTGTATAAGAGAGTAAATATGTGTTAGTATATGTTTGAATAAGTAAGGTGTGTATAACTGTATAGTTAAGGAAATGGAGATGTGATTGATTCTTTGCATGACTGAATAGGTGTGTGAATAGGTGTGTGAGTAACTCCATGGATGTGTGACAGTCTGTGAGTGCCTGTTTACACTGAGTGTATCAAAGGTTATATTAGAGTCTGAAGATGTATTATCACATAAATGATATCATCAGTGATGTAATCAGTAATGTCAAATGAGATGTCAGTGATGTCATCAGTGATGTCATTTGAGATGTCATCAGTGATGTCATCAGTGATGTCATTTGAGATGTCATCAGTGATGTCATCAGTGATGTCACTGACCATGTCATGAATGATGTAATATGTGACATCATTAGCAGTGGATTGCGGGTCCGCGATATATAGTTAGTGCAACTAACTATATATGGAATTTCAATGGTTTTGTGCAAATAAAATAAGGTTTTTTAAATGCTAATCCCTAACTATATATGGTCTATAACCTATGGTTTTTTCAGTGAATATATATATACAAGCCCGGAGGGCAGAGCCCTGCAGAGTGCCCCTCAAATGCTACAGGCAAATTGCTCTCTACGTAACACACGGCTGCCTGGCCGTGGAGTGAGCACCATCGCCTGCTAATTGGAAAGTCCGAGCAGCAGGATGAAGCTCAGCTTTCCAAACCCAAATTGGAAGCACCTTGAGCGCAGGACTCTTTCCGAACGCACAGCGCACTGCAGCGCATAGGCAGCCAACTAATGGTATTAATTGCAAGCTAGAAGAATCCCAGACCCTCGACTTTACTCAAAAGCCTATCAACTTACTGTGCACCACAAGTAACGACTTCAAGTCCCAGAATGCAGGATGGACGGTGGATGAAAACACACGCCTACCTGAAGGACTTGTACCTTTAAAAGTCAGGAAATCACGTGGTGCAGCATCGAGGATCTACAAGGAAGCAGCCCCTGAGGAGGGGGGGAGGTTCCCCCAGAAACGCGTCGGGCAACTGAAAACTTTGCCAATATGTGAAGTGTGCTGGAACTTACAAGCCCGGAGGGCAGAGCCCTGCAGAGTGCCCCTCAAATGCTACAGGCAAATTGCTCTCTACGTAACACACGGCTGCCTGGCCGTGGAGTGAGCACCATCGCCTGCTAATTGGAAAGTCCGAGCAGCAGGATGAAGCTCAGCTTTCCAAACCCAAATTGGAAGCACCTTGAGCGCAGGACTCTTTCCGAACGCACAGCGCACTGCAGCGCATAGGCAGCCAACTAATGGTATTAATTGCAAGCTAGAAGAATCCCAGACCCTCGACTTTACTCAAAAGCCTATCAACTTACTGTGCACCACAAGTAACGACTTCAAGTCCCAGAATGCAGGATGGACGGTGGATGAAAACACACGCCTACCTGAAGGACTTGTACCTTTAAAAGTCAGGAAATCATGTGGTGCAGCATCGAGGATCTACAAGGAAGCAGCCCCTGAGGAGGGGGGGAGGTTCCCCCAGAAACGCGTCGGGCAACTGAAAACTTTGCCAATATGTGAAGTGTGCTGGAACTTACAAGCCCGGAGGGCAGAGCCCTGCAGAGTGCCCCTCAAATGCTACAGGCAAATTGCTCTCTACGTAACACACGGCTGCCTGGCCGTGGAGTGAGCACCATCGCCTGCTAATTGGAAAGTCCGAGCAGCAGGATGAAGCTCAGCTTTCCAAACCCAAATTGGAAGCACCTTGAGCGCAGGACTCTTTCCGAACGCACAGCGCACTGCAGCGCATAGGCAGCCAACTAATGGTATTAATTGCAAGCTAGAAGAATCCCAGACCCTCGACTTTACTCAAAAGCCTATCAACTTACTGTGCACCACAAGTAACGACTTCAAGTCCCAGAATGCAGGATGGACGGTGGATGAAAACACACGCCTACCTGAAGGACTTGTACCTTTAAAAGTCAGGAAATCACGTGGTGCAGCATCGAGGATCTACAAGGAAGCAGCCCGTGAGGAGGGGGGGAGGTTCCCCCAGAAACGCGTCGGGCAACTGAAAACTTTGCCAATATGTGAAGTGTGCTGGAACTTACAAGCCCGGAGGGCAGAGCCCTGCAGAGTGCCCCTCAAATGCTACAGGCAAATTGCTCTCTACGTAACACACGGCTGCCTGGCCGTGGAGTGAGCACCATCGCCTGCTAATTGGAAAGTCCGAGCAGCAGGATGAAGCTCAGCTTTCCAAACCCAAATTGGAAGCACCTTGAGCGCAGGACTCTTTCCGAACGCACAGCGCACTGCAGCGCATAGGCAGCCAACTAATGGTATTAATTGCAAGCTAGAAGAATCCCAGACCCTCGACTTTACTCAAAAGCCTATCAACTTACTGTGCACCACAAGTAACGACTTCAAGTCCCAGAATGCAGGATGGACGGTGGATGAAAACACACGCCTACCTGAAGGACTTGTACCTTTAAAAGTCAGGAAATCACGTGGTGCAGCATCGAGGATCTACAAGGAAGCAGCCCCTGAGGAGGGGGGGAGGTTCCCCCAGAAACGCGTCGGGCAACTGAAAACTTTGCCAATATGTGAAGTGTGCTGGAACTTACAAGCCCGGAGGGCAGAGCCCTGCAGAGTGCCCCTCAAATGCTACAGGCAAATTGCTATATAATATATATATATATATATATATATATATATATATATATATATATATATATATATATATATATATATATATATATATATATATATATATATATATATATATATATATATATATATATATATATATATATATATATATATATATATATATATATATATATATATATATATATATATATATATATATATATATATATATATATATATATATATATATATATATATATATATATATATATATATATATATATATATATATATATCCATACCCCAAACAATTCCCACCACTTGCGGCGAGGAAGGAACTCAGACCACCACAACGATTCAGGCAAGATGTTCGTTTATTTGCGTTTCACCTGCAGCCTGCAACGACGCGTTTCGGGCTTCAAGAGCCCTTGATCACATTATTATATATATATAACACCATTCATTAAAGTAATCAAAATAGAGAACGGCAAGCAATTAATTTGTCTATGTCAAAATGGCAGCCATTTTAGAAGGTTCAAATTAATTCATTCTCCTCTTCCTACTATCAGACATTACTGATATTAAAAACTCACATAGCAGTTATGCCTTAAGATCAATTATGTACAATTCCTATTTGAGCATATATTGAACTTGCCCATTATCATAACAATTTATCAACAGTTTTTAAATTATGCCCTGGATGGGCTTTCGACAAGATCAATGTTTCTTGGCCTATTAGTCCTTTTACATCTTACGATAACCGCCCAATACTCTCCACTATGTAATGCCCTGAATGGGCAATCGCTCTGAGTTTATTATGGGGTCTATCCCTTGCTCCTCAGGGGTTGTACTCTTGTTAGCTTGCCATTTGCTCATGCCTATTTTGCCTACCTGTACATCCCAATCTTGTTATATCAGAAGGACCCAAAAGCAATCTAGGATCTTCTTAGGTGAAGATCACTTCCTAATTTATTCTTCTTCTGGTGTTCCTTAACCCTCTTAATCAATGTGAACCCAAAGCTCCTCTTCATTATTCAGTCCTCGTGGAGTCTTGTTCTGCAGCTCAACAATATAGCCCGATTCCAACTTCCTAAGCTTTCTAGTTCTATCGCCTCCCCTCTCACTCTTAGAGACCTGATCCAGGCAGAAAATAAATTTGCATTAGGGTTGTGTTTTTCCTCATAATGCCGAGCTACCGAGTGCGTCACATCATGATTCTTTATCGCACGCAAGTGCTCGAGAATCCTTTTCTTCGTTGGGTGGATAGTGCTCCCAACGTAATTCCTATTACATGGACATATTAGACAATATACAGTGTAATCAGAATTACAAATCATTCATTTTCCGATCTTTCACTTTGTTGATCTTCCTGGTACTCTAAACGCTTTTACTTTTTGGGCTATTTCTGCATGCTTTGCTGCTCATACAGCGATAAAATCCAGTTATCTGGTCCTTCTTTTTGGGTCTCTTCATAAAATGGCTCCTCACTAGCTGATCTTTTAGTGCAGGAGCTCTTCTGTATGTAATCAGGGGACTCTGTGGAATTATTGGTCCGATAATGTTGTCAGCTTTTAAAACCCTCCAATTTTTTCTGAAAATTTGAAATATTTCAGTGGAACCGGTCATGTACTCTTTTATCATTCTGATTTATTTTCATTGTTGCATTCACCAGAGTCTCCTTTCTGTATCCTCTATTCTCAAACTTGTGCAATGCATCCTTGCCTTCTTTTTGAAAGTCCTCATCTAGTGAACAGTTTCGTTTTAAGCTTATTAGTTCTTCATAGGGAACACCATTTATAACACTTCTTGGATGAAACTATCTGCATGTAATGTGGATATCCTATAAAGAGTTGTTCGTTCTTATTGTCCTTTATATATACCATTAGATCAAATTTGGCATATTTTTCCTACTCATACACTCTGTGAATTTCAGATTTAAATATTTGTTGTTTAATGCTATCACATATTCCATTGCCTCTTGTACTGACCTTCTCCAAACAATGAAGAGGTCATCAATATACTGAGACCATAGAACAACTTTCTCAAGCCATACTTTGTTGTCTCCTGCCCAGGCCACATGCTTCTCCCACCAGCCTACGAACAAGTTCGCATAACTGGGGTCGAAGCACGTGCCCATGGCAGAACCTTGCTGTTGGTGAAACAATTCTCCTGCAAATAAAAAGATGTTATTCTGGAGACAGTATGTTCACATTGTGCTCACAATACTTTAAATTTCTCTTTTTTAAGATGAATTGTATTGCTTCCAGTCCCTTTTGATGTTGGATAATTGTGTAAAGGCTGGTTATATTCAATGTTACCAACAGCATGTCTGGTTCCCAGTCAATATTGGCAGTGATACGTAAAAAGTCCTTCGTATCTTTCATGTAAGAGCTCAAATCCATTACTAACGGTTTCAAAAAACAGTCAATGTAGATAGAGGCGTTTTCTAACAGGCTATTTTTGGAGGATACTATTGGTCTTCCAGGGGGACTGGTTATGCTCTTGTGTACTTTGGGGAGATGGTAAAAGGTAGGCAGTTCCGGTGTCTCACAATATATACATTTAAAGTCTGCTTCTCCCAGTATTCCTTTCCCCCTCCATTTGTTCTCTAATTCATGGAAGTCCTGTATGTTTTTTTCATATTCCAGTCTTGTTGACGCTTTGTAACAATCTTTGTCAGAAGCTCTCTCCTAGCTTCATTGAGATAAGTTATCTTGCCCATTACCACAACATTTGCTCCTTTATCCGATGCCTTAATTATTATGTTGTCACCATCACTCAAATTTGTTAATTTCTTTCTCTGTGCTGCTGTTAAATAAAAAAATATATATATATATATCTATATCTATCTATATCTATCTATCTCTCTCTCTCTCTCTCTCTCTCTATATATATATATATATATATATATATACATATATATATGTGTGTATATATATGTGTGTATATATATATGTGTATATATATATATATATATATATATATATATATATATATATATATATATATATATATATATATATCAAAGTCAAAGTTTGTGAGCAGTTGCTCACCGTGCCTTCCCCAGCCACTTAATGACGACGGTCCGTGATGAGGCAGGCAGCCTCAAGAAATTGCACCAAAGCCATCTCACATTCGAGGCAGGACAGCAATCACGGACACAATCTGCTGCAGTAAAACCTCAGTTTATTATCACTCGGGTCTAACGGCAAGTAGCACTCAACGCGTTTCAGGAACACTCCCTTGTTCACTTGTGAACAAGGGGGGATTCGTCAAGTGGGGGCTGAGAAAAAAGGGGGGTCCCAAAACGTGTTTTCCCCATGTTATTTTCCATAGGATGATTAGAAACGGCTTCAGCCCGAACGGCTGTAGGGGGCTGCGTTGCAGAGAGGTGTAAAAAGAGGCACAGCATCATTACAGCTCTCTGCAATGCAGCCCCCTGGCGCATACTGGAGGTTCAAGGTGGGCTAGTTGGCCCCCAGGGGCCCCTAGTATGCAAGGGGAATTAGTTCCCCCTCTGCAAATGTGCCCGGGGGCTGAGTTGCAGAGAGGTGTAAAAAAGGGTGTGGCCTCATTACACCTCTGCAATGCAGCCCCCTGGCGCATAATGGAGGTTCCAGGTGGGCTAGTTGGCCCCCAGGGACCCACAGTATGCAAGGGGAATTAGTTCCCCCTCTGCAAACACGCCAGGGGGCTGCTCATTTATTCTTCCATCGACCTTTAGATAGACATATATAAAAAATATTTAATTTTCAGAAAAACACACATTCACGTGGATGATGTCATCAGTGATGTCATTTGAGATGTCATCAGTGATGTCATAAGTGATGGTACTGACCATGTCATGAGTGATGTAATATGTGACATCATCAGCAGTGCATTGCGGGCGCGCGAGTGATAGTTAGCTGAACTAACTATAAGCGGGGAATTTCAAAGGTTTTGTATGAGTAAAATGACCAGCTAACCATAACTGGTGTGAAACCTATGGTTTTTTCAGTGAATATATATATATACTAGCAGCCCGCCCCAGCGTTGCCTGGGGTAGAAGGGGGCTGGGGGCTGCATTTCAAGTTTGCGTGCTCTCCCGCCCAGGCCCCCGCCCGCCACGACATTGTCTGTGTCCCGGACAATGTTGTGGCGGGCGGGGGCCGGGGCGGGTGAGCACCCAAGCCTGAAATGCTGGCTTCCCCTACCCCCGCCTGCCCTGACATTCCCCAGCAGCCCGTGCCCCGGCCGCCCGGACCCTGGCTGCCCCGAATTCTTACCTTGCCTCTGCTGCTCACACCGCCAATCCATATTTCTCCGATCCACCGCTCTGCCACTCACCACCTGTCCGCCGCCGCTCCTTCCCCTCGCCATGTCCGCCTCTCCGCTTCGCCGCTGGCCTCACTTCACCGCTCCTCCCCTGCGCGCCATGTCCGCCGCTCCTGGGACGCTGCTCCTCCCCTGCTCCTAACGTGACGACGCATGTCGCGGCCGGCGCTACTTTGGGGGTACTACTTTTTGTAAAAATTTAACTTTTTATATAACGTTTATTTTTTAAAATTTTAAAGCCTATGACCATCTACACACCCTGCCGATTTCAACGGTGTATCGGGTGTGTAGATTGGCGCTGTGGTTCCCGAGTTTACCTGGCTCAAAGGTGCAAGTTCTCTCTTTATAATAGTAGCATAGATATATACCAGCAGTAATCTATAGCGCTAACCATCTGTGGAATTATTATGGACATTACAAATCCCAGACTGCTCTGTTTTGGGACGCAATGGAGCAGCCCATCCAGGGCGTACCATTTATTATTCCATGACGGGGTGGTGTTGAGATACTCCAGAAAAACGTCAGGCATTAACGGTGGTTGAGCTGCTCACGGAATCGGTGTGCTGGATGTGAGCATACCATTAAAGACTTGATGCTTGTGGCTACTGTCCGAGCGCTCCTTCTATGTTGGGTAATCTTGGAGCTTTGATATTAAACGTGGCTACCCTGCCGTGGAGGAGCTCCACCCTGAGATTGAAGGGGGCCATGTGGTTTGGTATTTACCGAGCCATAAGAGTGGGACAGCAGCTAAGGATTTAGCATGCACCAGCATGCTGAAGCCCATCAAGGACTTGCCACTTTTGCCATCAGTAATGAATAGCGCTAACCATCTGTGGAACTATTATGGACACCACAAATCCCAGAAGCCCATCCAGGGCATACTATTTAGTATTCTAATGACAGGGTGGTGTCCCGCTCGTTTTCAAACTGCCGAAGTTTCTGAGGAGGAGTTGAAATACTCCAGAAACACGTCAGGCATTAACAGCGGTCGAGCTGCTCATGGAATCTGTGTGCTGGATGTGCGCATACCATTAAAGGCTTGATACTTGTGGCTACTGCCCGAGTGCGAGAGCAGAGACCCAAGGGGATATATTTGGAGGCTTTATTCTTATTCCACTGCCGGTTTTCCTCCTGTGCTCCGAGGCGGAATTAGGACCAACCAAATCACTCTGGTGAAGCAAAAGAACTGAAAACAGTCCAAGCCTGTGATGTCCGATTCCAAGGTGAGGCGGGGTACTCTGTGATGGCGTCTCAGGCTGACGTGTCAATATGTACAGAGAACACTCCTTTAAAGAAAAGAGAGAGCAGAGACCCAAGGGGATATATTTGGAGGCTTTATTCTAGAAAGTGGCGGATGCATTTCTGGCTGTTGTTGTGCCTTCGTCAGCACCCAAAGCCTCCACAGGAATAACACTCTGTTGCAAGTTCCGCCTCTCTCTTAAGCTCGATGTGACAAGCCCGCACCTCCCACAGGGAAACCTGAGGCAGCACACCTGTGTAGTATCCCGTGCGTCTGGGAAAACTACAGGTCCCAGAATCCCTTGTAGAAGGACCATGGGGGTTAGTGCTGGGGGGATAGAGTAAAAATAAAGTTCTGTGCGTGGATGCGGGAACCAAGCAGGGTGAGTCCTTAAAACAAAACAAAATGTCATGCTCCGTTTTTTTTCGGCTGATTTGTCCACAATAGAGCCTCCTCAGCTCCCCTGCGTACGCCTCAGCCCCAGATTGCAGGTATCCATTAAGCAGGGGCGGCGAAGACGGTGCCTGCAGCCCACAGCGAGGTTGGAATAACCTTTTAAATGCACCACACTCCAGGAAAGTAGTTTTTCCAGCAAAGGTTTATTAACCAAGTACAGTTATCACCACCACCTACACATTTCAACCAGAAAGGTCTTGCTCACAGTAAAGTGAGTCCCTTGTCTCTTTCTGCTATTTGTAGTCGCTCCCATTTACACCCATTATGAGGCATTTTGTGATTTGTAGTTTACACATACAATTAAAAAAATTACAATTACCTCAGAGTTCCTTGTGATTATTTATGCCCCTTATTCCTCATTAATCTCACTATATTGTCATACAATATCTTTCTCAATGTATTATACAAATATATGATTTTTAGATTGTGGGGAATGTAATCATTCTATTATTTGTTCTTTATATTCCACAGTAACAGGAGCATTCACTCTCAGGTTTATTCTTATGACTCACACAGTATGACCTATGTTTACGGGGGATAGTGTTTAAAAATACTGAAATTCACAAAAAAACACAAAGGTTAAGTGACTTCATAGTAAGGTGTGAAAATGAGACGAGAATTAACATTTAAAAAACAAATAAACACTGAAATTTGCCAGGTGCAGTTTAGTAAATTAGCTAGAACTTGCGCCCCTATCATGCACTGCTTATGACCTTATTTATTGCAGCACTCATTACATGTTAAGTGACATCACTGATGACATCACTTAGGACATAATTGATGATATCACTGATGACATCATTAATGCCACTGCTACTAACATTACCCCATAAATCTTGCATTATTATAAAAAAAATTTTAATGGTAGTAAAGTGCCTACAATCATACGTGGCATAGATTTACTGAATGTACAAGAGTGAGTGCATAGAATGGAAATAGCATAGTCCCTGGAGCCAAGTCTTCCTGTGTGTGTTATATGGTGCATGATTTACCTTCCAGTATGGTTTGTTTTGAGAACAAGTGGTGCTCCATGATATACAAGGTAAAGGCCGAGCACACCTAGTATGGGTTGAAGAGGCATGCTTCTAAACCTGTTGCAAAAAAGTGTGAGAAAAGCCAAAGCTTGTGTTCATAATAAATAATTCACCAGTTGATGTCTGGGCACATGCCCATGATAAATTGTTGGTATAGGGTGCTATAGACAAAGTATGAGTATAGTGAACATTGATATGTTGTGGGTGTTTATTTCTGGAAATTCACTGGATATTTTAAGACAATGTACATTGTTGAATAATTTAGAATGTAAGGGGGCCCACTTAGATATTGTTTAACTCAGTATGTGGTTGTAAGCATGGCTCTAAAGCTGTATGACATTCTTCTCATCTCAAGAATGTACACTCAATCAATCAATCAATCAAGGAATTTGTATAGCGCTACTCACCCGTAAGGGTCTCAAGGCGCTGGGGTGGGGGGGTCGCTACTGCTCGAACACCCAGGTCTTGAGTTGCTTCCTGAAGGCGAGGTGGTCCTGTGTCAGCCGGAGGTGGGTGGGGAGGGAGTTCCATGTCTTGGCTGCCAGGTAGGAGAAGGATCTTCTTCCGGCGGTGGCTTTGCGAATGCGTGGGACGGTCGCATGAGCGAGGCTGGCAGAGCGGAGCTGGCGGGTTGGCGTGTAGAATCCGAGTCGGTTGTTGAGGTACGGGAGTCCGCGTTGTGGAGAGCTTTGTGTACGTGGGTGAGGAGCCGGAATGTGATTCTCTTGCTGACGGGGAGCCAGTGCAGATTCTTCAGGTGGGCAGAGATGTGGCTGTGGTGGGGGATGTCCAGGATGAGTCTTGCCGAGGTGTTCTGAATGCACTGCAGTCTTTTCTGAAGCTTGGCTGTGGTTCCGGCGTAGAGGGTGTTTCTGTAGTCTAGGCGGCTGGTGAGGAGGGCCTGGGTGACCGTTTTCCTGGTCGCGGTGGGGATCCATCTGAAGACTTTCCGGAGCATGCGCAGGGTGTTGAAGCAGGACGATGAGACGGCGTTGACTTGTTTGGTCATTGTGAGGGAGGAGACCAGGATGAAGCCCAGGTTACGTGCGTGGTCTGTGGGTTTGGGGGCGGTGCCCAGGGCAGGTGGCCACCAGGAGTCGTCCCAGGCCGAGGGGGATGGTCCGAGGATGAGGACTTCCGTCTTGTCTGAGTTCAGCTTAAGGCGGCTGAGCTTCATCCAATCTGCGACGTCCTTCATTCCTTCCTGGAAGTTGGCCCTGGCGGTGGCGGGGTCGTTGGTGAGGGAGAGGATCAGCTGTGTGTCATCGGCGTAGGAGATGATGATGTTGAAGTCGTGTTTGCTTGCGATGGCAGCGAGGGGGCTCATGTAGATGTTGAAGAGGGTGGGGCTGAGCGAGGATCCTTGTGGGACGCCGTAGATGACTTCGGTAGTCGCGGACCGGAAAGGGGGGAGGCGAACTCTCTGGGTTCTACCGGCGAGGAACGAGATGATCCATTCTAAGGCAGCACCTTGGATTCCGGTGTCGTTGAGGCGTTGTATCAGGGTGAGGTGGCCTACCGTGTCGAAGGCTGCTGAGAGATCCACAAGGATGAGTGCGGTGGTTTCCCCGTTGTCAAGCATAGACCTGATGTCGTCGGTGGCTGCGATGAGGGCGCTCTCAGTGCTGTGGTTAGCTCGGAAACTGGACTGTGATGGGTCGAGGGATCCGTTTGTCTCGAGGAAGGCGGAGAGTTGTTGGTTGACCGTCTTCTCGATGACTTTGGCAGGAAACGGGAGGAGCGAGATGGGTCGAAAGTTCTTGAGGTCCATGGGGACCGTGGTGGGTTTTTTCAGGAGGGCACTGAGTTCGGCGTGCTTCCAGCTCTCTGGGAAGATGGCTGATGCGAAGGAGCTGTTGATGACGTCGCGGAGTTTGGGTGCGATGATGGAGTCTGCTTTGTTAAAGATATGGTGTGGGCATGGGTCAGTGGGGGAGCCGGAGTGGATGGTGCTCATAGTGCCGGCGGTGTCTTCGGTGCTGACCGGGTTCCAGGTGCAGAGGGTGGCGGTTGGGTGCGCTGGATCGGTGGTTGGGTTGTTGGTCTGTGCGCCGAAGCTGTCGTGAATGTCGGCGATCTTGCAGTGAAAGAACGAGGCGAGGGAGTCGCAGAGGTCTTGCGAGGGTGTGATGTCGTTGTTGCAGGCGCTGGGGTTGGAGAGCTCTTTAATGATGCTGAAGAGTTCCTTGCTGTTGTGGGTGTTGTTGTCCAGGCGCTGTTTGTAAGTGGTTCTCTTGGTGGTACGGATCAGTTGGTGGTGCTTGTGGGTGGTGTTCTTGAGGGCTGTCATGTTCTCTGATGTCTGGTCCTGGCGCCAGGTCTTCTCCAGGGAGCGGCAGGTTTCTTTGAGTTTATGAGGTCGTCCGTGAACCACGAGGCTTTCTTGCTGTGGGGTCTGCTGGGTGGTTTCTTCAGTGGCGCGAGGCCGTCGGCGCAGTCGGTATTCCATTGTGCGAGGTTGCGGGCTGCTTCGTTGGGGTCCGTTGTGATGGTGGGAGGGTTCTGGCTGAGGGAGGTGGTGATCTGGTCGGCGGTGATCTTGCTCCAGCTTCTGCGGGGGGCCTGTTGCGGGTGGTGGTGGGTCGTGGTTTTCTTGAAGTAGAAGTGGGCGCAGCTGTGGTCTGTCCAGTGGAGTCCGGTGGAGTGGCTGAAGGAGATGTGCTTGCTGGAGGAGAAGACTGGGTCGAGCGTGTGGCCGGCGTAGTGGGTGGGGGTGTTCACAAGTTGCTTGAGTCCAAGGTTGGCGAGGTTGTCCAGCAGGGTGGTGGTGTTGCTGTCATAGTTGTTCTCCAGGTGGAAGTTGAGGTCTCCTAGGAGGATGTAGTCTGGGGAGGCGAGGGCATGCGGGCTCACGAAGTCTGCGATTGCCTTGCTGAATTGAGTGCGTGGTCCCGGGGGTCTGTAGATTAGGGTGCCTCTGAGGATGGTCCTGGGGTCGGTGTGTATCTGGAAGTGCAGGTGTTCGGCGGCTGTGAGGGTGTCTTCCGAGTTGGTCGTGATGCGAATGGTGTTTCTGTGGACGATGGCGATGCCTCCTCCGGTTTGGTTGGTGCGGTCCTTCCGGGTGATCTTTTAGCCGTCCGGGATGGCTATGGCGATGTCGGGGGCCGAGGAGGCGTTCATCCAGGTTTCCGTGAGAAAGGCGACGTCCGGTGCTGTTGTGTCTAGGAGGTTCCAGAGTTCGACAGCGTGCCTGTGGACGGACGGGTGTTGAGCAGGATGCACTTGAGGTGATTCTTGCTGGTGGTAGGTTTGGCGGGTGCTGGTCCGGTGCGGATGCAGGTGAATTTGCACTCTTGGCAGCTGAAGGGTCCGTGGGTGCATTTCGGGGTGGCCAGTTAGCAGACGGGGTTCCGGCCGGTGTTGAGTGCGTGGAAGGTGGCGGCGTCATAGGTTCGTCGGGTATGGTGGAGTCGTCGAGATCCAGGGTTCCTTGCGCTGGGCGCGGTCCAGGCGTGGACGGGCGTAGACGGGCTTGCCTTTGGCGACCCTTTGGCGCAATCGGCGCGCCCGCTGCGCGTGACCACTGCGCGTACACGTGGACTCCACCATAAGTGGCGAAGTGGGAGGGAAGAGCAGCTGGGAGGCGGGAGCGGGGTGGCGAATGGGAAGGGCAGAGGAAACCGAGCGAGAAGTGGGCGGGGCCGCCGGGGAGCAGCGGCAGGGAGCGGGGAGTCGGGTAAGGACAGCGGGCAAAGAAAAGAAAAAGGCGACAGAACGAGCACCAAATCAGGGGCACAACACAGTTGGAAGCAGGCAGGGACTGGCACAATGGGGCAATCAAGTAGAGAAAAAGGAGCCTCAGCCTCGAGGGCAGCGGCGATCAGGTAGTTGAGCGAGGGAGACCGGCGCGCTCGGGGGGAGCCACGCGGCGGGTGACGCGACCGTCTCTGGCCAAGGTCAGGTCAGGTCACCACTCACCATTGCGCGTGTGTGCCCCTAAGTAGCCAGTGGGAGGGAACCGAGCAAGAAGGGGGCGGGCCGCAGGGGAGCAGCAGCAGGGAGCGGGGAGCGGGGTAAGGACAGCGGGCAAAGAAATGAAAAAGGCGGCAGAACGAGCACCAAAACAGGGGCACAACACAGTTGGAAGCAGGCAGGGACTGGCACAATGGGGCAATCAAGTAGAGAAAAAGGAGACTCAGCCTCGAGGGCAGCGGCGATCAGGCAGACTGAGCGAGGGAGACCGGCGCACTCGGGGGAGCCGCGCGGCGGGTGGAGCGACCACCTCTGGCCAAGGTCAGGTCAGGTCACCAATTTCTCACCAATATGGATTCTCTAATGTAACAGTGTGCTCTTCACAGCAAAGTTTCTCTCACTGAAAAGGTTGCTCATCTCAAAGAATACTCTAATTCTCTCTGTCTCAGTGAAACGTTTCCCACATTCCATAGACTGGTAGGACATAGCCCCAGAACAAACAAGCAAATAGCCCATAGTGCAGCTTTTCTCACGTTATGTACACTAGTATGTCTCCCATATGCGCAATCTATGGTATACCTTATTTCTTTGGTGAGTCAAGCTCTTCTAAACCTCCTTAAAATGATATGGTTTCTCCAGAGTATGGCTATTCTGGTGCTTTTCCTAATTTGACATTAGAATGGAAATGATGCATGTACAGACATGAGCTCTGAGTGAGGCGTTTCTCCCACTCGGTACACAAATATGGTTTGAGTGTCTATACATATCAAGCTTCCAAGTGGATGTATTCTCAGACTCTTCACACTGATACAGTTTTTTCTTCTGGTAATGCTGCTCAGGAGTTTTTTGGTGCAGAGGGCCTGTAGGTGTGTTCATCAGCTCCTTGATTCAGTGTTCCTCGGTGAAAGGCGCCCTCTGCTGGATGGTCAAGGGGGTGCCCTCTCTGCCACCCCCAGGTGCAGTTCGACCGGTGGCAGCAGCTTCTCGGCGCTAGAGTGCAGGGCGCCTGGACCCGCTGGGAAGTGAAGGAGAGGGAGTGCGCACTATACTATTTAGGTTTTACGGTTGCCTATTGGACCTGGTTGAAGGTGTTATCAATGGCTAATGTATACCTGTCAACCTCTAAACTCCAAATTGTGGGTCAGGAGATTAAAGGGCAGCATCTGAGCTCATTTCCATTAACTTCTGAAGTAGTGGAGGTTATTGTTGTGGCTAGGCACCCATCTACCAAATCTATATATTTGGGTTATTGGAGAAAGTTTATTTCCTGGTGCGGGAACCTTCAAATTGATCTTCTACAGTTCAAGTTATCTGAATTTTGTTGGTCGGACTATCTCTGGCGCAGCAAGGCCTGGCGGTGAGCAGTGTTAAAGGTTATTTGTCACCCTTTTTACTTTTCAATCCAGCCTAACCAACCTTCATTACTCAACTGACCAGTTGTTATAAGACTTTTAAACGGACTCAAGTACAGGTTCCTGCCGACCCCTTTCATTATGCCTCAATGGGGCCTTAACTTAATCCTTACGTTGCTATTGTGCACACCTTTTGAACCCATGCATACGAGTTCTCTGCTACTGCTAACCATTGCAATGGTGTTTCTTTTTGCAATTACTTCTGTGTGCTTTGTCAGTGAGCTACGGGTGCTGTCAATGCAACCTCTGTCCACCACCATTTTGTCCTGCGTATGCATGCTTTATTTCTGCCAAAAATCATATTTCCCCTCCATTAGAGTTGTCCATTACCCTTCAGACTTTTTTTTCTCCGCCTCCTCCATCTAAAGAGGAGTATGGGCTTCACTGGCTAGACCCAAACAGAGTTCTCAGATTTTACATTGAATGCTGAGTTGACAAACAGATTTTTGTGGGCTATTAGGTAGACAGTGGAGAAGCGGAGCCTATCCATGTTGATCGTCCTGGGCATTAAAAATGCTATGCCCTGGCCGAGAAGGAACCCCCTTCCACGACTTCATTCCACCAGAGCTAAGGCTGCTACAACGACTTTAGTGAGTGATGTTCTAGTACTGGACGTCTGCCATCTGCTACATGAACATCTTTGCATACATTCATGAAGCACTGTCTCAATAGTGAAGTCAGCAGAGAGGACCATTTCACAGACTCTGTCCCTTAGGTCTTCTTGGTGTAAATCCACTCTGCAGACAATCCAGCTTTTGCTGTGTATTGCTTTGGTATTGATTCAGAATATGAGTAATCTGCAATTAGAAGTATTTATCAAAAGAGCCAGTTACCTTTTTAGTGCTCTTTCAGGCCGGTACTGTATCCATCCTAAGATTCCTCACTGCCCTCTCACCTCCCCATTCTATCGAATGGATTCCTGTGATTCTAAGGTCACAGGTTAGATTCAGCATGCTGACCACGGTGTACAGCGGAGGTGCATATTTGTAACTCTGTATTGTAAAAGGAAAAAGAAACCCATTTTCGTAATTGGTAAGGGACCTTTGGGTAATTGTACTTTTTTATAAAGACCGCGGTCCCCAGACAAAAGCAGTTGAAAAGTCAATAAATATAGACCCAATCAGTACTATATTGTAGAAATCTGTCCAGCCAGAAAGATATTTAATGTGCTATCAATTCAATATATACAAAGAGTAAACAAGAAACAGTTTTAAGTGGAACACAAGCCTGTATCCAACTTTAGCAAGAAAGACGTACAACATGAAGTGAAGGGTTCAATCAATGGAAAATGTTTGTTTTCAACACATTTCTCATAGAACAAACAGAATATACAGTAGACACCATTACACAAAAATGAGGACATTTAAAACAAGCGTATATGGTGTACAAGGTGTCAACAGCGTTTCAATCCCTTAATAAAATACTGGGATCATCGTCAGGACATTTTAATAGGCATGCCTGTTTACATATGACTTAATTGCTAGAAGCATGGGAGAAATTGAAGGAAGAAAAAAGAAAGGAAATTTGGAGTTAATTTACATGCAAGGGGAATTCGGCGTACGTCAAGGTGCTTGTGATATTGCCTATAGTGAGATTTCCGGTTTTCGATGTGTGAGGCTCCTCATTTAGAAACAAGCACATGAAAAATAAAAGTGCAGTGAAAAATTCTAGAGAAGGTGATGCGAGGAGATAGATAAAAGGAAAAAAGAATGCCAGCGATCAGGATGGAAGTGAGATCTGGCAAGGGTGTTTGAAGGGGTGAAAATAACCATATTTGTAGCCGTGTGGTATGTGGCAGTTGCACGGAAATGACAGATTTTCCATCCGTTAGAGAAGCGCATTAAAACTATTGCATGGGGGGCCTGAGCGGAAGGGTGAGATGAGCTTACCCTGGCTTAATGGCCAAGCTGCCTATGGAGGCAAAATAGAAATGACAGCGTGGGACCATTTAAATAAAGGTTGGGTGCAGGTACGAGGGATGACGTACCTGAGACCTACAGTGGGTAGAATTTATATTATTAAGGAGCGATAGGTGGGTTGGAGGTAACCACGGCGTGCAGGGCGAGCGCGCTTACCGGGTAGCCTGGTTCCAAGATGATGATAGTTTAAGTTGGAGCAAGCCTCTTGTGCGGGTATGAGTTAGATTCTTGTGCCAGTGCTAAAGGGAAGGAGTAGGGGGGTGTTAGGGATGAGAGACCAACAAGTGGGAAGAACAGCAGCATGTGTGGTGACCAGGCTTACTGGTTAGGGAAGATCCAGAATGTATATTTAGCAATAAAAACCAAGCTGCGGATGCGGTTTCGAGAGGGGTTCCGGAACCATGCTGTGGAAAGGAAGTGGAGGGATAGATAAGGATTGGGAGCGTAGCCTGTGAAATGAGGGCGAGTAAATAAGACAAGCGTGCTTACCGTCAGTCACAACATGAATGTTGCTGGTCACAGCAATGACTGAGCTGGGAGTAGGCACTATTTAAGGCACTTCCAATTGGAAGAACTAGGTCAGGTGATCGGGGATCCTGGTTGTCAAAACAGTGGCCATCTTGGAGTGTGAAGGAGTCAAGGTGCAAAGCAAGTCGGAGTGGAAAGATAGGATAAACCAAGTAAGAGATGTATTGCCAGGGATAACAGATCTAGTACAAAAAAGAGCAGCACGAACCTTCCAGAAGAGATAAAATCAACAATACAATTAAAAAGCCCAATTAAGACATGGAAATGGAAGATAGACTCTCCTAGTTGTAAAGAACAAGGACACATTGGATTGTGTAGGTAATAAAGGGGCATGGTGAATTGTAATAGAGAGACAGAGTAAAACCAGTAAGAGAAGTAGACAAAAGGGGAAGTTACCAGAAAATGCAGAATTTCTAATGAAAGAGCAAAATGAACCTCTATACAGTGACATAGCGGCAAAGTCAGAAGTGGAGTTAAAAAAGCACTTTAGACATTATCAACAGGACAAAATAGGGCAGTTGAAATAATAATACATGTCTATGGTAAAAATCACACGCGCAGGAAACCTCAGAAAAAATCACAGTTAGATTAATGAAGTCCAATCCTCCAGAAGATTGAGGCCTGTGTGGATACTTTCAGTTCTCAATATGCATTTCAGTTCTTCCTTGTTAAGGAGCTGAGCCATGTCTGGCCCCTTGGTGGTGGCTTTATCACGTTAATGATTGTCCACCGTTTGTCATCTTCAGTATGGCCTGCTGCTTGAAAATGGTCCACCAGTGGGGCATTTGGAGTTGATGCAGCGTATTCTACTATTGTGCTGACAGATCCGTATTCTTGCCTTTTGTGGTGTTTGACCAATGTAAATTTTGTTACATGGGCAAAAAATTGCATACATTACATTGTCAGTATTGCAATTTGAAAAGGTCTTCAATTCAATCTTAATTTCATCAAATACAGATTCTTTACCCTCAATTGTAAACACGCAAACAATACAATCACCACATTTGGCATGACCTGTTAGCGGCGGGAGGCCCCAGAGCTCATTGATGGTTCCTGTGCTCTTGATGGATGGTAGTGCTGCACGTACTATGTGATCTTTGATGTTTTTTGCTTTTTGGAATGCAAACAGGAGGCGTTCTAAATTAAGTATTCCTGCATTCAGAGCCCCCAGTGTTTTATGATGCTCTTCCGAATGGAGTGTGACACCGGTGAAAAAGGGGTCATACAGACCGGGAAACATCCTTACAACGGAACCGTTACAACGCAGTACCGTTACACTGCAGGATTTACAACAAAAGTCGTTACAACGACTTTCGCTGGAGTGCGCTCTAGGATAGGGGATAGTTTAATTTACTATCCAACACCTTCCCTACTATCCACGGGGACTGGAGTTGGAATAGTAAATTAAACTATTCACTATCCAGCGTCCCACAACGTAAGTCGTTGTAACGACTTGCGTTGTTAACCCTGCGTCTCAAAGGTACGCGTTATAACGGTAGTTGTACCGTCATACATCCCACAGACCATGTGGTTTTGGGGTCGTTTTTTTTTGGGTTCAAAAAGTTTATCTCTGGGGCAATACCAGGCTCTTTTGAGGGAGTTCCGGACCAGCCTGCGTGGGTACCCCCTTGATGTCAGTTTGTTTCTGAGGACTTTCGCCTCACGAAAGTAGTCCTCCTTTAGTGTGCAATTCCTTCTGATACGGAGGAACTGCGAGTAAAGTAGTGAATCCCTCAGGGCATGGGGATGGGCACTGTCGTATCTGAGGAGGATGTTCCTCTCTGTCGGCTTTCGAACTACACTTGTGATTAGTATCCCGTCTTTGTGCTGAATGTCCAAGTCAAGAAAAGGGAAAGTGGACTTATTGTGTGTCAAAGTAAAGTTGAGTCTGTCACAATTGTAATTTAGCCAGTGAAGAAATTGTAACAAAGTTGTGTCAGAGTCCTGCCAAATCATAAAATCGTCATCTATGTACCTTTTCCACATGGAAATACCAGTGCGGAATTGGTTCATAGGTGACAGTATACAGTTGGTTTCCAGGTCGTCCGTGTAGAGTATGGCTAGGTTTAGGGCAAAAATTGCCCCAATAGACGTACCCTTTACCTGCTGATAATATTGTTCATCAAACAGGAAAAAATTCCTCGTCAGACAAATTTCCATAAGTTGGAGTATAAAAATCGTGGGTACAGCATGGGGCCTTGGTTTTTTATTGAGGACGTTCAATAACCATAAGTGAGTCAATTTGGTGGATGTTGGTATAGAGCGACTCCACATCCAACGTACACAAGGTGTCAGATGTGGGGCCGAATGGGCACTCATCCACTATGTTGATCATTGTCATACTGTCTCGTATGTAGCATTCAGTCTCTGGCACAAAGTCCTTAATAAAAAAGTCTACATATTGACCCAGTGGTTCCCAAATGGATCCACAACCTGACACAATGGGTCAGCCGGCTGACTTGTCCTGGCACTTATGAACTTTGAAAAAAGTGTAAATCACTGGTGTGCGTGGTGAAGTGGTATTAAGAAATTTGTGTTCATTTTTTACTAAGAAACTCATGTTCTAATCCTTCATTTGTGACTTGAAGGATGAGTTTTTGTAATTTCCTAGTGGGGTTGGTAGGTAATCTGCAGTAATGATCAGTATTTGCCAACTGCCTCAGGATTTCATTCTTGTACTGGTCTTTTTCTTGGAGAACTATCCCTCCCCCTTTGTCTGCAGGTTTAAAAACAAGGGTAGAGTTTTGTCTGCCGGTTAAAGAGTGCATTTTTCTCTTCCATTGAGATGTTATAAGGAATGAATCGACGTGACATTTCCAAGTGGGTAACGTCTCTGAGAACTAGTTTCTCAAAAGTGAGTATTTTACCTGGAATTATGTTGGCTGAGGGGGAGAAGGTAGATGGAGGTCTGAGAGGAGTATTGGGACTTTTTTCAGGTTTAGAGTTCAACAGGAAGTAGCTATGTAATCTTTTTTATTTTTTTATTTCTTTATTAAACAACCGTCAGCAGAGCACAAGTGATGCCATCATCAGGTACAGCAAATTACATTATCATCATGCAAGGATTAGTACAAATGAAGATTTACGACATACGAAATGCAAAGACAACAATAGATCTGCATAGCATATATTAGGCGTTTGATGACAATAGGGTAAACAGGGTGTATTGCTCAGTGTTTGATGGTATATGTAACAATACAGAGCTGTGTTTCCCACCCCAGACATCACAAGAATGGCAAGAGTATCTCTGGATCACGTGCCAGGCGCGCAAGCTTAGGAATCAAAAGTGAGCGGATGTTCCAGCATATATCCCGGGATCGTGAAGAGTGAGGTAATAAGTCCGCATTCGTGCAAATTTGGTCTTGCCAAAGGATCATATTGCCTAACTAGTCCTTAAATTTAGGCGCACGGCCACGACCCCACCGGCAGGCCACGTGGCGTTTCGCTAGAACCAGGCTGAAAGAAACAAACTTTCTGTGTTTGATAGGGATGGGCGCAGTATAGCCCGGGAGCGCAGTGAGTGAAGATCTAGGAAGGGATGCAGTGGTCATTGAATCAAGAGCATCTAACATCAGCTGCCTGTAGTCATACACCCCAGGACATGCCCAGGCAAGGTGAAGGAAATCTGCCTGTCCCGCCAGGCCCATAGCGCAGCTGTCAGAGTCGCGTAGCCCGTACCTGTATAACTGCATGGGAGTGTGGTAATAGCGTTGAAGATATCGGTAATGGATAATGCGTAACCGGCTGTTCGAGGAGACCCCTCAGTCTGTTTACTTCAATAGGTCCATTGCTTATCAGTGAGCTCTTGACTGCAGATCTAATCCCCACTTAGGGCAGGAAGTACAAGGCGAGTATTCATACTCGGCGTACAAAGAATGGTAAATTACAGACACCAGATGACTAGCGTTATTCGCCTAAAGCACACGATGTGAAGGCGGCAGGATGGGAGGGTCTGAGGGGAACGTGGAGTGGCACGCTCGTACCCCATGTCTCAGGCGGGCATACAGAAATGTGTCCATGGTAGAGGGTGGAGGGTCATGACATAACTGCTGGAGAGTGCAAAATTAACCTTTAGCATAGAGGTCCCCCAAGGTGCGAATGTTCTGTGCACGTGTCATGTTTCTAAAAATGCCGTCTTGCAGCAGCACCACATCGGGGTGGTAAGTCAAAGGAAGGAGAGGGGAATAAAGATAGGGTGCAGACGTATGTGCTAGAATACGAGCCCAGACTGCGTTTGTTCAATCAATTGAGGTTGGTTCTTTCTCACATGATGCTACTCTGGACAGCATAACACCATCCAACGGGTCACGGTCTGACAACCAATGCTCAGTGGCTACGTGAGGGGTGTAAAGGGGGAGTGGAATCAATAGTGAGCAAAGTGTGCCTGTGCACTGAGGTAATACAGCTCAAAGTTTGGAATTTCCAAACCTCCCTGCTCGTACGGTCGTGTAAGCGTGTCCCATTGGATACGGGAAGGTGTTTACCCCACCCCACACTAGTCTAATCAGTTTTGACCGAATGGAACAGTAGAAGTGGCGTCCGGGGTTATAAGGCATATTAAGGAATAGATAAAGGAATTTTGGTACTATGACCATTTTAATAAGGGATATGCGGCCCCCCATAGTTAGGGGTAACGCTATCCAGCGGGTAATGCAACTAGCAATGTGTTCCATGGCACATCCATAATTGAGGCGCATGAGTTCGTCGCGATTCGTCGTGACCTTGATCTCAAGATATTTGACCTCGTCTACGCACCACACTATCGGATAGTCCGTCTCAAAGGGGGTAGCAGCATTCTTCAAGGGAAAAATTTGCCACTAGGACCAATTTATATTAATGCCTGAGAGGCCACCAAATCTAAAAAATGTACACATAAGTGGATTCAAATTTTGACGGGGGTCTTTTATATAAAGGGTGACATCATCCGCATAGAGGGATATGAGGATATGGCAAAAAGGAGGGGGAAAGGGGACATCCTTGGCCGGTGCCGCGGGATAAGGAAAAGGATGGTGAGGCTCGCCCGTTAATCAATACTCTCGCTGTGGGCGATGTGTACAGCAAGCGGATCCAGGAGAGGAAACCGGCGGGTAGTCCTGTACATTCAAGCACAGCAAATAAATAATCCCAGTCCACAGAATCAAAAACCTTGGAGGCGTAAAAAAAAAAGCCGCCACTGCCAGCTTCTGCAAGATGGAAAAAAGGGTGCGGAGATTGTGTGACGTCTCCCTGCCTGGTATTAAACCCGACTGCTCAGGAAGGACCAATTTGTCTAGCAGGAGGTACAGTCGGTTTGCTAAAAGCTTAGCAAGAATCTTGGTATTAGTGTTCAGCAAGGACAGCGGTCTATAGGACTCTCATTGGTCAGTGGGTTTACCTGGTTTTAACAATTAGGTGATTAGAGCTTCCCTCATTGAAGGCGAAAGAAGTTGGGTCTTTCAACACAAGGAGTAGCTGGTCGATGTATAATTTATGAAAATTCCACAGGTAGGCCGGTAGAGCCCAGGGCCTTGCCCGACCTCATCTGCATAATAGTCTACCTGAGCTTGTCGTCTTCAGAAGGCACGTCCAGAAACTCACGTTCTGAGTCCCCTAACCATCCCAGAGTAATGTTACTGAATAGGGGTGTGAAGTCTGACGGGGAAGTGCGGTGCGCTTTATATAAGTTCTTGTAGAACGAGGTGAATGTGTGTAATATGTCTTGGCTATCCCTATGTCGTACGCTGTCCTCGTCCACCACCACCAACACAAAGCTGGAGAAGCGAGGCTGTTTAATCTCTGGAGCTAGAGCCAGACCGGGTCGCTCCCCCTCCCCGTAAGGGGGAGCTGTGAAGTATTTCCCACAGAATTTCACTTCTCGGTCAGCAGTGGTGACATAATCAGTCATTTTTTCTCGAAGCAGTGCTCTACGATTGCCAAATCCCTCCCTCCACATGTCAGTCTCTAGTTGCTGTATCTCGACTTCCAGGCATTGCAAGTTATGTCTAATGTCACGGAGGACACCACAGCTCTTGGATATGCCTATGCCTCGGACGGTGACTTTAAAAGCCCCCCAAAGTGTGGACAGAAGGTCTACAGAGCCCTTGTTCCTGTTGAAAAAATCTTTGATTTCGTCCTCAAGTTCAGCCTTGAAGACTGTATCTAAAAGGGACTCAGGGAGGAGACGCCAGAAGCGAGGGGTGGCCTCTGCACTGGGGGGACTATCTCAAGGCACACAAGGGCGTGGTCGGAGTATGTATGGGCAAGATAAGTGACAGATTGAATCCAAGGTGCCATGCCCCGGGAGCAAAGCCAGTAGTCGAGCCGTGACCACATGGTGTGACCAGAGGTGTAATATGTGCCCTCCATCCTAGCGGGATGTATATACCTACTAGCCTGTGTTCTTCCAGTATCCCCAGTAGCGTCTCAAGTGACCTGGTGTAATGGTGAGGCTGAGGGTCGGAGCGGTCCGCTGCTAGGTGCAGTGCTATGTTAAAATCCCCCCCCCCCATATCACATCTGTGAATCCCATATCTAATATGCGGCCCCAGATAGTGGAGAAATATTGCGGCTCATCATGGTTAGGGCCGTAGCTACATGCCAGGGCAACTGACTGTGTGCATAGAGTACCCCACACTATACAACTGCGGCCAGAGTCATCACAGTATGTGCCTTCCAGTATGAATGGTGTATTCTTTTTTATCAGAATGACGGTACCTCTTGAATAGGTGGAGTAGGAGAAGAAAGCTCGGACCGAGGCCCATCTGGTGCCAAAACTTGGGGGCGAATGGGGATCCATATGGGTCTCCTGAAGCAGTGCAATGTGCACCTGGTGCCGATCTAAATATGCCAGAATCTGTCTCAGTTTACGGGGGTCGCAGAGACCCCGGACATTCCATGTAAGCAGTTTTATGCCTAGGGCCTTAGGGTGTATTGCCATAATAAATTTAGAAGAAAGGAAATGTCACATAAGCAATTGTAAAGCAATTCTGTGCGTACCTGTGTGTTGAACAGCGTAACAAGAAACTTGTGCAATATTCCTGACGGTGTAGTTAACTAAAAGCCACCCTCACCACCAACCCCTATCCCATAGCCACCCTCACCCAACCCACCCACCCGCAAAGAGTATCTATGCAGGAGCAATGGAGAACAGTCATCAGCATTTGAAACCCAACCCACCCACAACAGCACCCCAATCGTGCAAGTATACCACATCCCACCCGAAGCAACCCAATAAAACAGGAAAACTACATTGACCCAGAAAAACTGGCGTAGGACCATTGAACAGCAGTAAAAAAAAATCAAAAAGACTGACATGCAGTGGGGAGCTCCCATAAGGGGGGGCGCCCTGTGGGCACGAACCCCCTCCGTGTCCAGCAACGCTATGTCATACAAACAAGAGGAAAGAGGAGAAACATGTCCTCTCGCCAAAGGGAAGACCAGCGGCGTGGGGGGTGGAGGGTTGCCCGGTGAAATAGTAAGTGCACCTGTCCAATGTACAGAGGTTTGACTACGACATATGCACCAATGAGACTCACGACAATCAGATCCACCCATAGCACTTATCTGAACAGGCACAGTCACCAAATTCAGGAGAGTGACAAGCATGACAAGCGCAGTCGCCTCATGTAAGGAGATCATGAATCCATTGCGCGCCTCGTAGGATCAAAGCACAAAACCAAGGACGTCAGGTGACCGGGAGGCCTCCAGCATGGTGGGAGGTCAATTGCCGGTCGGCGAGGAGGGTTTGGAGTCCTGATCACGTTGAAGTGATCTTCTAGCCAGCTTCTTCAAGAAGCCATCGACTTGTTGTGGATTTGCATAAATGGTGTGTTTACCATCGTGAAAGATCCGGAGTTTTGCAGGGTAAAGGAGTGCATACTGTATATTAGCCTTCCGGAGTTTTTGCTTAGCGGGTAGAAATTTCCAATGCGCCTCTTGAACTGCGAGGGTGAAGTCTGAATAGACTGAAAAAGCATTGCCTTCGAATTGCAGAGGTTTCGTTTTGCAAGCTTTTTGTAGTGCCACATCACGGTCTCTAAAATTTAACAGTCTGGCATTAATAGGTCGAGGGGAAGCACCTGGGGGCAGGCGCGGCACCCGGGATCGGGGGGCCCGCTCCACGACCAGGTGGGGTGAGAAGGAGTCAGCGCCAAAGCAGCCTTTCAGGATATGTTCCACGTAGTCTTCCATACGGCCTGTGTTGGTCGATGTGGGTATGCCAACTAGGCGGATGTTGTTGCGTCGGCCGCGAGCCTCAATGTCCTCGTTTTTAGCCACGATAACCTTCAGCAACTTATCCATGGTAGTGACGCGGTCTTGAAGTTGAGATGTGGTGTCTTCCGTCTCGGAGATGGGACGTTCGGCCTCTTTGAGTTGTTCGTCGTGTTTGTCGACTTTATGAACAAGAAAATCAAGGCGGTTGTTCATGGAGTCCATTTTCCCAGACAAGTCTGTCAAGCTGTTCTGCACCGGTAGGAGAAGTGTCTTAACTTCGTCCCCGGAGGATTGTGAGGCGGTTGGACCCAATGCCATGTCGGATGATTCAGAGTGAACAGAGGTGGAGCGTGTACTAGCTTTCCTGGAGTCAAACGTCAACCGAGGTTGGCGAGCATCAGTTTTCCCCGTAGCCTCAAGGCCCAAAGAGGGACGCAATAGCCCGCAGGATCCTGTTGGCCAGATGTGTTGTGCGTTACCTCCCATATACTGAGTGAGACCCTAGAGGAGATGCGTCTGGCTGGCTGTTCAGCTCGCCCGTTCGTGCCTAGCTGGGGTGTTGTTGGCAAAGCCCCACGTATCTGTGACGTTGCAGATTGAGATGATAGCTGATGGCCTTCACAGTTGAGTTGTCAGATGAGACAGTGGGGGGGCGGGCCACCTCTACCAACAGAAGGGGGATTCACCGTAGTAGCATGAAGGCTGGCAGGCGATTATTGCCTACAGGTGTCAGGGGGCACAGGGGGCCAGCCACGCATAGAGTACACCCCTCCAGATGCGTCCCACCCCGCACTCAGCAGGAGAAGGATAACGTGAGAGGCCTGGTGTCAAGGCGTAGGGTCGATGTCAACCAGGCAGCCACAGCGCCGCTGGAGGCACAAAAAAAGCCTCAGCAGGGTGGGCACCGAGGAATGCCTCCCTCCCGCCTCACAGCAGCAACCGGCAAAGGGTGTAGCAGCCGGATGATGCTGATCCGCTTTGAGGTGGCGATGGTACAAATACGGCGCCAAGTGGGAGTGGCTATTTATAACGCTTCACACAGCGCGACCAGAGTGGCGGTAATAGTCCTCCCCAGGCGCGATGTGTGGCAGTTGGGTGTGGTAGAAGAGTGCGCCGTGTACTGAGATGGCGGGCACCCACCGATGGTCGTAGCTACCCTTTACCTCCAAGAGGGGGCCGGAGCAGAGCCGCCACACGCGCCGCAGTGGAGAAGCGTGCGGGGGGTCAGAGCACGCTGGGTATGGTGCACAGCTCACCTCCGTATAGCACAGGTGTGTAGCTATCTTGGATGTGCGCCAACTCGTGCCCCCAGGTAGCTATGTAATCTTATCTTCCTGAAAAAACATCAGAAGTTCCGTTTACAGTTTTAGAAAATTAGGGTGAATAGTCGGCACAAATGAGAGCCACTTACTTAATAATGATTGCTCGTACGCCACATTCCCCTTGTATGTAAATTAACTACAAATTTCCTTTCTTATTTCTTCCTTTAATTTCTCCCATGTTTCTAACAATTCCGTCATATGCAAACAGGCATGCTTATTAAAATGTCCAGAAGATGATCCCAGTATTTTCTTAAGGGATGGAAACGCCGTCGACACCTTGTACACCATGTATGCTTGTTTAAAATGTCCTAATGTTTGTGTAATGGTGTCTGCTGTATATTCTGTTTGCTCTATGAGAAATGTGCTGAAAACAAACATTTTTCCTTGCCTGAACCCTTCACGTTATGTTGTACGTCTTTCTTGCTAAAGTAGGATGCAGGCTTGTGTCCCACTTAAAACTGCTTCTTGTTTACTCTTTGTATATATTGAATTGATTGCACATTAAATATCTGTCCGGCTGGACAGATTTCTACAATATAGTACTGATTGGGTCCATAGTTATTGTCTTTTCAACTTGTTTTTGTCTGGGGACCGCTGTCTTTAGAAAAAAATATATGTAACTCTGTGGCTTCAATTCCGGAGCTGGTGTGCGGTTCAGCAGAGTCTGATGGCACTACCGGTAAGTGTACAGGAGCAATTGCTATGAAAAATTGTAAACCAGCCTTGCACCTTTATATATTCAAAAGTTCATGTATCCACAAGAAAGAGCATTACTGAAGGTAAGTAGGTCGATCTTCTTGGAGGGGGCGGGCATGTAGAAGATGGCACCCGTGTACGTTGCACGATATGGTGCTCCACAACTCTCAGCCCATAAACAGTCCTCCTGATTTATATTGGGGACATTTTGTCTCCGGACCCATCACCCTTGGTTCCTGGACTGTACCGACATGGAGGGGAGGTCTCAATTCTGCCGGAATTGGTCTCCGTATCTCCCTAACTTAGACACCCAGCATCGCAGTTTACCATTTCCCTACCAGGTTGTGGCACTGGACCGCATCTGCCTACTTGGCAGACCCAGCAGAGCACCGACTCAGCTGAGAGGGGCCACAGCTGAGAGGCGGGAGCCCATCGGGACCCAGCGATTGCTCACATCATATTTGGGCAGCTTTGGAGAGAATTAACTTGTGACGTGCTGTGCTGGCTTCCGTACTTACCCCGTCGCCATGAGAGATAATCCCTGCACCCGCAATGTCATTGTAGGAGGCACTATAGACTGCACAGTCTGTGGCCTCACACCAGTTCCCCGAGGTACACTTAAGCAGACTGGGAGGAGGAGGAGTGGCGAGTGTCTGACCTCATGCGCCCCTTGGGCTTTGAGCCACTGAAGAAAAGGTGGGGACTCTTACCTCCTCTGACCCCCATGCTTTGCCACTTACTATCTTCCTCACAGCCTATGGTTGGTTAATAATTCTCATGTCCACATTTTCCCTGACTTCACTATGGAAGTTTAGTGACCCAGTTCCTCCTTCTTGGTTGTGAAAAGGTGCCTGTGAGACCATTGTATTAAATATGTATTGCAATTCCATGTTACTCTCAGTATCATACATGAGAACACCACTTCTTTTCTTTTTACGCAACACCTTTTGGCTGGACTGCAGAGGCATCACAACTCCCTCTACTGGGGGGTCAAACCCCTTCTACTGCCTGGAAAGTGCAGAGACGTCCCAGACCTCACAACAGACGCATCACTATTGGACCTTCCAGGAAACAGGCTGCCAAAGAAAGGGTTCAGGTGGTCGCATACGTGGAGCAACATGTTGCAACTCTCTCATCCTCAGGGTCAGCAACAGAGAGCCTCGCCATTAGGACATCGGATATGGCTGATTCCGTGGTTGACGCACTACTAAGGGGTGGACCACTTAGCGCCCCTCAATCAGCCGAAGACTTGTTATAATTTGTTGGTTTTAGTCTACTAACATTATATTACTGAATGTACATGGATATACGAAGGTATGGGTGGAGTGTACGGATATACTGTTGTCACAATGGCTGAGCACACCCTCTTTGTGTTATATCTGTTAATACACAACCATTGACCCCCCTCCCACTTTGAACAGTAATAAAAATGTAGCTTGGTGCATATAGTTGTTCTTTGCTGCATTACAGTGCTAATGGCCAGTCTCTCATTGGTGTACTGGTTTGGGAGAGTGAGTTTGGTGGTTCCTGTTTTTATATTTTGTTTATTGCCTTTTTATTTCTTTTAATATTTTGGAAGGTGTCACTTGAAATGGGGCTTAGGTGAGCTGCGGGTGAGGAGGTCACCTTGGGGTGGTGATGCGAGATTGACAACTCACATAGGCTGCAATGGGTACTAATGTTACATAGCAAGGTCCCTCCTTTTCCGCATGACCTGGAACATGCGTGGTTTGACTAGCTATGTGAAAAGATACCGTGTCTAACAATACTTATTTTGACGTAAAATCCAGGTAACTCTCCTCCAGGATACCCACCTTACCGCCCCTAAACACACAGTTTTGTGTAGGTGCTGGAGGACCACATTGGTAGGAACCACATATTCAAGGTATGCCAGGGGGTCCTCATATGGGTGGCACAAGAGGTGCCTCTTGAGGTATTGTATGCTATAATAGACCCAGAAGGGAGGTACGTTATACTGGAGGGACTGTTAGACGGACTTCCATTGTCCCTCATATTTTTGTGTGCAACCAATACCAACCTGGCACCTTTTTTTACATTCTCTTACTCTGGAACTATTACATGATGCACTGGCACCCTGCTATTGGGGAGGGAACTTTAACTATGTACCAGACTCGGTTCTGTACTGCTCCTCCCCACCACTACCTGAGGGGCAATCCATTTTCATAACTCAGCACTTACAACGTTGGGCAATTAATACAAAGGTACTGGATACCTGGTGCAGCTTATACCTTATGACCAGGGAGTACCCAACTATTCGGGTCTCCATGACCTGCCTACTAGGATTGATCTTTTTATTGAAGTCCTGACACTCTCTCAAATGTTACAAGTGCTGAATACCTCTTGCACACCCTGCCAGATCACTGTCCTCTGCAGCTTCATCTGTGTTGGGACGTAGTTGCTCACGTATACCCACCTGGTGCCTTCCCTTGGAAGCGATGCGTGATGCTGCGCTTCATTCCAACCTCTCTGATAAAATCCCATCGTATTTCCAGGACAACGAGGGCTCAGCCACGAGTACTGGTATCGAATGGGACGTATTCAAAGCCATGCTGTGTGGCCATACTATCAAAGCAGTATATGTAGCCAAGCTGAATTTACACAGAGAACTCCCCATACTACAATCAGATATTCAGCGATGCAAGCAATTAGTGCCCAAGGATCAGACATCTATTGCTCCACTGGCTCAGGCAAGTCTTACATACAAGTCCACACTAGAAAGGCTGTGCACACTAGACTACAGAGAATATTTGGCGAGGAAACATACTCAGATTCTCCCAGGTTTCCGATCACTGTCATACGAGATGACACAGGTCTTATCCTTAACTCTCAAGATAAATAAACATTTAATTGCGTACGTACTGTGTAAAACTATATATGGCCCCACTGTTGATAGACCCAACACAGATTGTATCCTTCCTGGATAACTTAACTCTCCCATGCATACAGGAGCCCCAGCAGACAGGATTGGAGGCCCCCTTTCCGACACAGAAATCTTCGACATGATCAAACAAATGACGCGCTGTAGGACTCCTGGTGCAGATGGCTGGCCTGTGGATATTTATTTTGCTTTTCAATCACAACTTGCCCCATTGCTACTCAAGGTCTATGCCACGGCCTACACTGAGGGTATACCCCCCTCCCATCCTACCAGAGGTGGTGGTGGTTGCACCGCCCAAGCCTGATAGAGATTAATTGCTCCTCAGGTCGTACCGCCCTCTCTCATTACTAAATACAGATTGTAAGATTCTCTCCAAGGTGCTGGCCAACCACCTGATTCCCATTGTGCAACATGTAATACATCCTGATCAAAAGGGGTTTATACCCGGCAGGAACACATTCCTAAATCTACGTCACTTTTTTATGTTTACGGCCTGGGCTTGAAAATCAGGCACTCTCCCCTGGGTAGCTTCATTCGACATTGAGAAGGCATTCAGTACCCTGGTGTAGGACTATTTGATGGGGGTTCTTGGCAGGTTTGGGATAGAAAACAAATTCCTCAAATAGATAGCTTTACTGTATAACTCACCTTTTGCCTGGGTGAGAACAGGACACACTTTCTCTGACCCTTTCTGAATCGAATCTGGCACACATCAGAGTTGTCCCCTGTCCCCACTTATACACTAGCTATGAAGCCACTTGCGTGTGCGCTCCAGATGCATGCCTCGAGATTGGGAATCTGCGCCAGCGACCACTGGCCTATAATGTCTATATACAAAGATGACGCCCTAGTATATCTTTGAGACAATGGCACAGTGCTGCCATTTCTTATGGAGCTATTGCAGCAATTTGGAGTAGCCTCCGGATTGAAAGTAAACTGGGCTAAACCGCCGCTGTTCCCACTGACGCCACTCTCTGCGGATCAGCGGCGACTGCTTTCAAATACTTTGCAAACTTGAACATGCAATTCGATTAAATATTTGGGGATCTGTGTCTACTATTCAGATAGGGATCTAGTGGAAGGCACCCTGGGCTGGGCCCTTACAGGTGCAACAGCCTCCTTCCTATTCTGGACCTCATTGCCGCTCTCCCTGGTGGGATGCATAGCCATTTCTAAGATGCTGATCCTCCCCGGTTGTTGAATTTTTCTCTGCTCTCCCTGTCCTTTTATCCCAAAAGAAATGTAAGGAAATGCGAAAAATTCTGACCGCTTTAATCTGGGGAAATGGCAGGAGATGGGTGGCCCTCTCCAAGTTATGCACTACGCTGGAGGAGGCTGGCCCGGGTGCCCCGAATTATGAGTATTATTATGCAGCCTCACAACTACAATAGCCTGCATGCTGGTTGGCCTGACACAATATATCGTAATTAGGCCGATTGTCCATCATGATGCACCCATCTTCGATGCTGAAATGGCTGCTAGGTTTGGATAAGGTGTTCGCAATGAGGGGCTAGGGAACATTCTTATACGAGCATCTTGGGTGTGCTAGAACACTTATAACCCCATGAATTGCCTCTCTGGGTGATGGCAGGTTGTATTGAACTGGGCCTCAGACCAGAGCGATCACATGGACAGAATCAAGTCTCACAGTTTGTGGCACAAACCACTAAAGAGAGAGTCAAGTGGAGACACTTCAACCCTGCTGCTGCCCAAATACAATAGTACTTAAACAAAAGAAGTAGGTTGCCTTCACCAACACAGCGAGCAAGAACCCAATGATTGGATACAGATGCTGTTTACTGCACGTCAAGTGGGGTCTTTTAGACCAAGGAGGCCATCCTTAATGGAAGAGGATGCCTCACACACAATATTGTGTCATGCTTCATCATAGGCATCCGCTCCACACCCTGGGAAGATGGTACTACCATGGCAAACTCAAGCTCCATGAAGACTTGGCGGTAGGAGGGAGTTCTTACATAAAACGTACAGGACAAGAAATCGGGATTCAGTTTAATTAAACATACCTTCAGGTACCTCGGTTATCACCTTTATTATTGAGAACCTGAGGTACACTATAAACAAATCAAATGATGGAACTTTAAGAGAGTAATGTCTCTAGTCCATCTTACAGTTTGGCTCCCTACCTGAGAAACAGTTGGTGTGCCTGCTGTCTTATCCCTAGAGCTGGCTCAGTCTAACACAATGCATAATGGTAACTTGAGTTACACTTTTAATTATGAACCTTTACTTTGTGGTACCTTTTAATGGCTGAGGGGCTACCATGTGCAGGGGGTCTCCTTATGAGCTGTTAGCGCAGAGCCTGCGTGCACATATAATATTGGCAGACTGATCCCTAGCCGTCAACCATGGGATTACTTGAAACCACTATTTAAAATTCTGTTATAGTTGTATTCTTACACAGCAACCATAGCCGCGCCTTGAAAGGAAACTCCCTTTCCTGGTATCTGTGTATCTTGTAAGTTGCTCTGTTTATCAATATTGTTCAATTTATGATGTTTTTCCTTTTTTATGTACCTCTGCTACATTAGTGTGTGACTACGAAGGCCACCACCCCTCCTTTGACCGAGTCTTTGGTTTCCCCTGAAGTCTAGGGTAAGGAGTAGGAGTTTTACATTTCCTGTCTTTAATAAAATTAGCTGACATAGTTCATTTTTTTTTTTTTAAGACCAATGGTCCCAAATTTTATTTAGTTTCACAAGTAATAAGCCAATTAATCACACAATATCATAAAAAACTACTACAAACGTTACCCAGCTAGTAGCATGCTTTGACATGTCGGTCATACATAAGTGAAAATAAACAGTAGCCAGGGGAGATGCATTAGTCCGCAAACATCAGTGCCAGGAAAAGTCTCGGGGTGCAGTGCCTGTAGCATGCATCACTGCAAAAGGACCAAGGTGGTCATGTAAGCCAACAACCATTGTTCTAGGCCGTGCTCCCTGGTCGGCACTGATGTAGTCAAAGGCAGGAATCACATCCCATATTGCCATATGGGTCGCTGGGTTACAGTCTCCTGATCTTGGCAGTGTCCAATAAGCATTGTGTAGAGAGTAAACGGGGAGGGGAAATCGAACATCATCGTGAGTACAGTAGAAACAAACTCACTGTCAACCAAGAGACACAACAGGGAAATAATGAAAGAAGAATAAAAAAAGAAAGGAGGGAGAAACATTTCAACAACAGTTGGACTAGTATTAGCGTGTACAGTAATGTATCAGTGATCCTAGCTGTGTATGTTGCGTCCTATATGGACCGTGCGGGGATGGGGACGGCTGTGGATGTTGGGTTGCTGTGACCGCAGGGCGGGGAGGGGGGGGAGGGGGGATGATAGGAAACAGCCCTCGTCGGGTATCATCTCGGTGGCCGGGGGGGGTTGGGGGGGGGCGGGGAAGGGGAGGGGGGTTGTGTCATGACGGGACGGTGGATGACAGTTCCCTCACAGTTCCGTGTCAAGGTGGTCACGTTATGCCGGCCTGGGTGCATGCCCGGTGGTACGCAGTCAGGGTAGTGTCCCAGTCTTGGGCAATCGGGTACATCCGGAGGCCCGCCGTCTCTTCCCTGTGTAGAGACACACTCTCCGCGCAAGCCCAGTTGTCAAATGAGCGACGCCAGTCTGCAGGGCGCGGGGGGGCGACATTTTTCCATCGTTTCGTGATGAGTCGCTTAGCCGTAATGAGCCCTAGGTCCCAGAAACGTGCCCTTAGTTTGGTCTGCTTGGTTCTCTTGTAGAGTCCCAGCAGGCATGCTTCCCACGTCTTGGGGAGGGTATCGCCCGTGGCTGTCGTCAATGTGTCAGTGACCGCCGACCAGTACAAGGTGAGGTGAGCGCAACTCCAGAGTGCGTGCAGGATGTCCGAGTTCAGGAGGCCGCACCTGGGGCACGCTGACGAGGTGAGTCCGAAGTAGCGGTTCAGTTTGTCTGGGGACAAATATGCACGGTGTATTATGTAGTATTGGATGATCTTAAATCGCGCGTTGCGAGGAATGTTTCTGGCGCCCGCCAGCACCGCGGCCCACTGTTTGTCTGTCCATTCACTACCCCGGTCGGTCGTCCACTTCTCCCTCAGCCGTTGGGAGGAGAATTGAGTATGGCTGTTTAGTGCCTGTGCCAACCAATGCACTATATGGGAACCATCGCCCATCACATGTAGGTACTGAATAAGCATATGCGTGGTCGGCTCGTGGGTCAGGTCTCCCCATGCCTCCGTTAGCGCACGAAGAAGCCTGGCGTGCGTCAGAAATTGGCCTGCTGGCAGACCGGTGTCAGTGGCCAGAGTCTCGAAGGGCAACAGCTCTCCGTCGCTATACAGGCCACCCAGGTCGTCCAAGTCTGCCGCAGTCCAACTGCGTAGCTCGGATGAAGACAGCGCGCCAGTTCCCAGGGGGGTCCCCTGCAGAGGTAGGTTCGGGGCATAGGGCACCGTGCTCTTGGTGAGTCTGAGGCTCCGCATAAAGCACTGCCTTGCGACTGCCACATGGACCTGATTGGGGGGCCGGCCCCGCGTCAGGGGGTGGAAGAGTGTCAGCACCTGTATGGGGGACAGGGTAGTGTCTTCCGTGGCCGTATCCATCAGGTTCTTACCACTCAGCCAGTAGGCAACCCATTGTAGCTGGGCCGCTAGGTAATATAGCTCCTGATTGGGAACCGCCAAGCCTCCAGAGTCCGAGGCCGCGTAGAGGGTCCTCAATGCTACTCGGGGGCGTCCTTTATTCCAGATGAGGCGCCTGGTGAGGGCTTCCAACCCCTTGAATATGCGTGTTGGTACATACACTGGTAGGTTAGCATAAAGATAGAGGAGCCGGGGGAGCATTATCATCTTAGTCAGCGCCACTCGGGCCGGCACATTCAGTGGGAGGGAGTTCCAGAACGTGACCTGGGCTGATAGCGAGGATATGGCTCTCACGAGGTTGCCCTCCAGGAGATCAATGGGGTCTCGATATATGAGGATCCCCAGGTACCTGAATACCGTCTGGTGCCATCGGAGCGTCTCTCCCATCATGTGCACATCACATTGCGGCATTGTGTCACTGAATGCATAAGCTCCTGATTTAGCCCAGTTAACACGGAGCCCTGACATGTCCCCGAACGTTTGAAAGATGTCCGTGATTGCCGCGGGTATATGAGCGAGGTCCCTGATATATAACAGCAAGTCGTCGGCATACAGAGACACCGAGTGGATGCCGTCTGCCAGTGGGATACCCCAGGTGACGCCGGAGGCACGGAGCAGTTCTGCCAATGGCTCCATCACAAGGGCGAATAACAGAGGGGAGAGGGGACAGCCCTGCCTGGTGCCCCTCCCAATCCTAATTCTGTCAGAGAACAATCGCCCAGTCCGGACTCGTACCTCGGGCGCCTGGTAGAGGAGCCCCACCATCTGGACATAGGCATCGCCCAGCTCATACTTCTCGAGGACTCGGAGGAGATAGGGCCACTCCACCGAGTCAAACGCCTTTTCCAGATCAAGTACTATGCATCCTGAACGTGGCCAGGTGGAAGTCGCATATCGTTGGACCCTGAAGAAGCGGCGTAAATTGTAAGACATGCTTCGGGTGGGCACAAAGCCGTTCTGGTCAGAGTGCACCAGCGTGGGAACTAGGGGCGCAAGCCTCAGAGCCAACGTTGCTACTAAGATTTTGTAATCAGTGTTGAGGAGTGCTAATGGTCTGTACGAGCCAAGTTCGCTCGCCTCTCTGCCCGGTTTTAGCAGGGAGATCACGTTGGCTTCGTTCAAGGACGCCGGAAGTTCAGCATCCTCAGATGCCGCCTTATACACCCTTAACAGTTCTGGTATTAGTACCAAGGAATAGGCCTTGTAGAATTCAGCCGGGAGCCCGTCTGGGCCCGGTGCCTTGCCATTAGAGAGGGAAAAAATCACCTCCCGTAGTTCCTCACTGGTAAGCTCAGCTCCCAGCTCTGCCTGGTGGGCGGGAGTGGCTGTCGGAAGTTGTAGTGTCGCCAGATAGTCCGTGATCTCCACCTCAGTGGCCCTCAGTCGTGAGCTGTATAAGGACCTGTAATGCGACGTGAACGCCTCGTGTATCTGTTTCTGGGTGAAGACTTCAGCGCCCTGAGTCGTACGGATCGACAGTACCGACGCGGACTGAGTGTCCTGTCGTATCAGCCACGACAGGAGTCTGCCAGGTTTGTCACCTGTGTTGTGGGTGCGTGTGGAGTGTGCTGCGAAGTTAATGTTCTTCAGCCTTTCCATCAAAAGAGCGTGATCTGCCCTGGCCGAGACCAGTTGGGAGTCATCGCCCTCCGCCGCCTCCCGCTCCTTGTCTAGTAGTGCCACTTCCGCTTGTATCAGATCTCTCTCCACCTGTCCTCGTAGGCTCGCTTGCATGCCGAGGCAGCTCCCCCGGGTCACTGCCTTAAAGGCGTCCCACTCAATTTTCGGGGACAAGGTCGAGTCGCTATTGTCCTCGAAATACTGTATTATCCTCCTAGATATCTCCTCTCGGAATGGGGTATCGAGCAAGAGATCCGGTTGCAGGCGCCATGTGGGCACAGGTAGGCACGGGCGTCTCCATCCATAAACTAGATTGTGTTTGTTGTGGTCTGAGTGTGTCCGCCCCAGGTAGTCAGTGTCTGTTACGGAAGGAATCAGGTCGCGGGACATCATATATCTATCTAGTCTGACGTGCAACGAGTGGGCTCCAGAGTAGTAGGAATACACCTGGGCGGTGGGATTTCTGACTCGCCAGGCATCCTGTAGGTTCCACTGCGTCGCCCAATCAAGTAGGGCCCTGGAGGCTGCCTGGGCTGGGGCGATAGTCGCCGGGGGAGACGAGCGGTCAAGGGAGACATCCAGTACACTGTTGTAATCACCACCTAACAGTAGGGGTACGTCAGGCCAAGGTGCAATCACCGCTGATAATCGTGTTAGGAATTTCCCCTGTTCGACATTAGGTGCGTAGATGGAGGCTATAACTATCTGCTGCCCGTCCAGTCTGCCCTGTATGAAGACATAGCGCCCCTCAGTGTCAACGTTGCTGTGTGTCAGTGCAAATGGAACCCCCGGCCGTACCCAGATCAGAGTCCCTCGTGCAAACGCTGAAAAGGTCGTGGCGAATATTTGCCCCCTCCACCTACGGCGAAGTGTGGCTACCTCTGTGGCTACCAGGTGGGTCTCCTGCAACAGTGCAATCTGTATCTGATGTCTTTTAAGATAGGAGTACACCTGATATCTACGTGAGGGTGTGTGCATGCCCCTGACATTCCAGGTACAAAATGTAACCGTAGTCATCACAGTAGCCATCTCGCCCAAGTACTCGCTCCCCCTCCACCAACCCCCAGCCCGCCCCGGCCACACATGCACAGCAGCAGATATCAATGACCATTTTTCCAACCCGCCATCCCACACAGACCCAGGAATGCGCGCTGTAATACTTTAGTGCCAACACTAGTCTCAAAAAGAACAGTAACAAAACCATAATACCAAAAGGGCGACAACAAAACAAGTCGCCGCCCAAACGCTCTAACGAGCTCAATCAGTCCGTGAGTTCAATGGGGGGATGACAAAGTACGTTGCTTAAGTAATACAAGATAGTTCACTAGGCCAAGAGAGCCGTGGTGACTCCCCTCCACGGGCTGTGGGCCAAAGGGCATCAGAAGTCAATGGCAGTGCCCACAATCAGGGCCAGAGTGTCTAATGTCACAGGACCTGGATGCTGTGTTCCGGGGGGGTCTCCTCTTCCCTCCCCCGAGGGGCACTCACCTCTAGGGGTCCGTCCACCCCTTCAACACAATGTTTCCGGTGTTACTCAAGTGGAACGGCTCCGACCCCCTTCCCGGTGTCAGGGGCAGCTCAGAGTCCATTAGGGAGGTGGGGGGGGGGGGCGGAGGCAGGGCACAGGCCCCGGGGACGGAGCCGGTTGTGGCAACTGGAGTCTTCAGAAGTGCCGGTGGGGACCTCCAAGTGGGTCGACCATTGTAGTGTAGAGACTGCTATACGTCGCCAGCTGCTGCATTCCGGCCAGGACTAGGGTGAGGGGGGTTGCTATGCTATTAGGTCCGCTGTTTGGGGTGTGACATCCGGTAGGCCCTCTGTATTCTGGTCATCCGGCAGTCCGTACAAGTATTCATCGTCTTCGCTCCCGCGTGATCTTGGGCTGGCGTTGGAGATCAGGATGGGTGACTGTGTTCCACTGATCTCAGCCGCTATCCGGAGGGCCTCTTGCTGTTCACTTTGAATTTGCTCTGGCGTGGGGCCTATTTCCGTGTCCGCGGCGGGCGACCCGGTCGGCGAGGTGCGCCGGTGTCTTCGCCTGCGGGTGCCGCGATTTCTACGTTGCTCCGTCGGCGCGGACCCGTGGCCCGTATCAATCCCAGAATCCAGCCAGGACGCAGCCGCCTCAGGAGTCTTGTCCTGTGCCACGACCCGGAGGCGTGCCGGGAACAGTAACGAGTTTTTGAGAGCTAGGCGCCTGAGTCGCTGTTTCGCCGCTAAGAACGATTGACGTTGTCGTTGGACTTGTACTGTGTAGTCGGGGAAGAACATCACCTTGGCGTTGTCCACCTTTATGTCTGATAGTTTCCGGGTTTTGCGTAGGATGGCGTCCCTATCACGGTAGTTCAGCACCCGCATAAGCATTGGTCTGGGATTGGAGCCCTCCGGGGGTGGACGGGACGGCACTCTGTGTGCCCTTTCCACCACAAAATGTGGTGACAGTGTGCCCTCCGGCAACAGTTCTCGGAGCCAGGTCTCCATGTGCTCCGCTGTCTCCCTCCGCTCCCATCGTTCCGGCAGGCCTACTGTGCGCACATTGTTCCTCCTGGCCCGCCCTTCCGCATCCTCCGCTCTGTCCTCAAGGAACTCCACCCGGTTGAGGAGGTCACGTATGTGCTTATCCGTCTGTGCCAGTTTGGGCGAGGCCTCCGCCATTGTTTGTTCCAGGACCGTGGTGCGTTCGGATAGTTTCTTGTGGTCCGCTCGGAGATGCGTCAGGTCCACCGCTACCTTATCGATCTTGGTCTCCAGCGATGTACGGGTTAACTGCATGGATTCCTCCAGGCGCTCCATGGCCGCCAGCATAGTGTCTAGTTTGGAGGCAGTCTGGTCAGCCTCGGAGTTCTTCACCATCTTTCCTTTGTTCAGTGTCCCACCGGTGCCGGTCTTCGCTCTAGTCCCCCCTGACATGGGGCTGGTCGACGCTGCAAAGCAGCCGGGTGGGTAGGCCCCCGCGATCAACACTGTTGGGTCCCGTGTGTGATGGCTACAAGGTCAGGCACTCTGCTCCACTCGTTCTGGGTGGTGCGTGGCCGGCGAGGGGTCCGCTATACTGCCAGGGCCCCCAGGATCCTGCTCTGTGACACCGTCTGGGGAGGGCAAGATGGCGGCGTCGTGACTGATGCGGGAGCTCCTATGCGCCACCGGGTGTCACTGCGAATGTCTCAATGGCGGAACGCCTCCTGGCAGTGCCACGTGTAGGTCGGCCAGGCCGGACCGCGTGGCTTCTCTGGTCGTTCCCGTCTCCCGGGTCTGGGAGGTTTCGCCCGTCCGGGCGACCCTGGACACCACCCAGTGCAGCGCAGGGCTCCGTGCGTCCCAGCGTGAGGTAAGCAGTGGTGATGAGTGCGTGGCCGCACTGGTTCCGCACCCGCGCGGGCAGAGTCCAGCCTCCCCAATGTAGGGTCGGCCGCCGGTGGGGTTGCACAGGTGTGGTCGTGGTCTGCACAGGGCGTAGGCCGGGTCTCCGAAGGTGGGCTAGGTCCAATGTCAGTTAGGGACTGCCGCAGGGTGGAAGGTAGGAGCAGGAGCCCAGGGTATGGGACTTCACTGCCTCCGTCGGTGATCGCCGGGGCCCAGGGGCAACAGGGTCAGTGAGGGCCCCCAATCAGCAGTACACGATCTCTCTCCGGAGACCACGTGGCTCGGCGGGGTATTCCCGGCGCCGTCAGGCAGGAGGGCCGGTGCCACAGCCTTCGGTGGGCGAGGGTGTCGTCTCCGCTCTCAGATTCTGGGGCCCCCGAGTAGCGGGGCCGCCGGGGGCACCAGGCGCAGTGGCGCGTTCCCGCTCCCAACTCTCTGTTGCTCAGGGGAAGGTGTACGCGTCACGGCCTACCTCGTAGGGCCGGATCCCCGGTCTCTGGTGATCAGGTTCGCCGGCCGGAAGTGTGCCCAGGGCGGGTAGTTGCCGAGGCCGCAGTCGGTCGGAAGGTCCGTCGCTCCGATCTGCCCCAAAGTCGCACCGGCGGTGGATCAGGCTCCGGGGTGCACTTGGTTCAAGTCTGGGTCCGCCACAGCTTAAAATGACGGAGAATTGGCCCGTGGTAGGGGAGCTTCACTCGGAGCTCGGCCCGGGCACGTCCGTTCACATCGCGTGCTAAGCCACGCCCCCTAGCTGACATAGTTCATAGTGCTGGATACCTACCCCTGAAATCCACATTAGAAGGTTCTATGGTTAGCATTGCATGGACTTTTGAGCTTTCACCACATATAATATAATTAGGTGATACCTCATCTTAAAGAGAGAGGGAAGACCCTTGTTTCATGGTCCACCTGCACTCACTAGAAGTTCTCAATTAAGTGCGAGTGTTGGGTGGGGCAAATAAGCATGAAAAGGATGCCTGCGACTAAAGTAATTTGGTTCACCGAGGTGTGCTCTCTGACATATCTGTGTTTAGCACACCAGTATATTTTCACTCACCTTTCTCTCTGTATTATGAGTTCCCATATGCAGGTGTACGATTAATTGCGCATAGAAGTATCCCAAGTAGGATTTACTTGGGTTATTTCTTAGATGTATTCCCCCACGCTAGCATGTAGGGACACAGAGGACACCCAGTAATGTATAGGGATCGACAGCCCTGGCGAATGTCCCAGACCTATTAGGCTATCCATATGGGCAGAAACATGTTGACAGACTGTAAGATGGACTAGAGACATTACTCTCTTCGGGTTACATCATTTGATTTATTTTTAGTGTACCTCAGGCCCTCAATAATAAAGGCGATATCCGAGGTACCTGAAGGTATTTTTAAATAAACTGGACCTCGATTTTGCCCTGCAAGTGTTATGTAAGAACTCCATCCTACTGCCAAGTCTTCATGGAGGTTGAGTCCTCCCTAGTAGTACCATCTTACCAGGGTGGGGAAAGGATGCCTATGATGAAGCATGACGCATTTTGTGTGTGAGACAACCTCTTCCATTAAGGATAATCTCCTTGGTCTAAAAGACCCCACGTGACTTGCAGTAGACAGCATCTGTATCCAACCGTTGGGTTCTTGCTCAATGTGTTGGTGAAGGCAACCTACTTCTTTTGTGTTCGTACTTAAAATTTGGGGCAACATGTTTGAAGATAAGATCCTACCCTGGTTTGAGAGCTTAGTGTACAACTATGGAATATCGCTGGGATCCCTCCTTACCTATGCCTCACTCACTAGGCATTTGCACAGGGTCTGGCACAGAACATATGATGAACCAAAAACCATGATATTCTTTCAGGTGATGCTAAAACACAGTGGGACCATCATGCGAACACACACTTGTACGGCTCCCTGCGCATGTAAAGTGGGACACTACTTCATTCCCTCCGTGCTTTTTGGGACACTGCACTCGCCACCTCACTCACAGACAAGCAATGGACATAGTGCCTGGGGGAGGGGGAGGGGGGGGGGGGTTCCAAAACATGTTTGCAGGAATTCTTGACTCAAATATATACCATTCAGCTATCTCTCCCACACTTACCTCACCTCCAAGTGACTGGCGGGTATGTACGAAAGGACACCTAACTCCTGCCTCCACTGCCAAGACAATACAGCAAATTTTAACCATGTGGTATGGACATGTCCCTAACTTGCTACTTACTGGGATGGTGTAATGGAAATTTTCTCTGATGCCTTAGGCTTCCCGTTCCGAAGGGATGGCTTGCATAGGCTTCTAGGAATCATGTACCGACTTGCATAGCCTTTTAGGAATCATGTACCGAAGGTACACATTTATTCTCCTATTGTTCATTATCATAATTGCAATGTTTGCTTCTGACTTTGCTGTTGCTCTAAAAACTAGTAAATAAAATATTTCACGCAAAAAAGTATGTTGATCTTCTTACCACCGTAGTTTCTGTCAACAGTAGTTCTTACACAAGCACCAATTTTCTTGGTTAACAGAGAGAAGGCTCCTATGAGAAAGGGAAAGGGTTAGCTTGTAACCCTGCAACTCCTTTAGCAGGCAAGAAAGATGCTGACTGCACTATATAGAAAAGTTTTTACTATATGACAGCTATAAAGGGTTGTAAGCTGATGCCTCATTGGAAAAAGAATTGATGAACAAGCAGCAGACTGCTAGTCAGGGCTGGTTTTAGGGCAGTGCGACTGGTACGGCCGTACTGGGCACTGACCTGTGGAGGGGGCACTGACCTAAGGGTGAGGGGTGCTTTATTTAACTATAACTTATGATTGGTGAGATGAAGGGCACGTTTGCCCGGTGGTAGTGAGAGAATTCGACGAGGCAGTAATGGGCTGTCGGGGGGCGCCCAAAATGATTGTATTGAGATGATGCTACTAGTTAAAGCCATCTCTGAAGGCTGTCACTAAAATAAAATAAAAATGGCTAGTCCACTACACAATAAAATGATACAGCATTAATTACTGTATGCACTGTAAACATTTAAACTAAAGCTACCTGTTGATACATTCGGCAAAGTATTGCTATGCACGTACAAACAGCGTGCAGTGAATGTTCACCTTAATGAATACGTTCCATTTCTGCCGCAAGACTAGGAATGTATGTATGTATGAAGTGTTAATGCCCTTATTGTTATATCAATATCAACACTTGACTATAATTCTCATTTGGCCACAATATAGCTGGAGACACTCACTAAATCTATGGGTCTCTTGAAGTTTAATGTGGCTTATGGGGGTTTCTGTTATTCATCACTCCTGAGAATTTACAATGGTAAAATTGTCCCTTCATCATATTTGCAAGTGGTAACAGCTAAAGGGCCAACTAATAATACATTCATTTTAACGGTGTATACAAGAATTCATAAAACAGAGGATAAATATATTTCTATTTCACAAGCTTTTCTTAGATTGAGATTTGAATGGATATATGTTTCTAGGTATAATCTTGGATGAGGGTTGTAAACTCGGATGACAAAAAGTACAAAACAGAGTGATCTTGGAACCTTCACAGATGTTGTAAGGCAGTTCTCTGGGATTGATTAGACTATACTGAGGATAAAGAGGACGACTGGATACGGGTTGCACAGACTAGATTGAGACACTGTTAGAAATGGGGTAGCATGGTGCAGAGCGGGAAGGCCAAACTCCTGAGGACATGTGTGAAGCATCCACGCATTACACACAGACGACACACAAGGCACCCCACAAAAAGAGACACAACACCAGTTTTGGTGAAAAATAATAACTTTTGTATTGTACCAAACCTACACAGGTAATCACAATTATCACTCTACTGCGCCAACTGGCGCCAGGGCAATATTTACAATGGGGATTATTTACAGGGCAGGGCCAATTGGGCCACTGCCAGAACCATTGGGAAAGTATAATGGATAAAGTAAAAAGATGAGTTCATCAGTTGCAGTGCTGGAATAGAAAAAACATAAAGCATTCTCAGTTGGCATAAGACATTAGGCTTGAACTCCTCAGTGTGCACCTTAGGGGAAGCATCAACACATGGTGCATGGCATAACACTGTGCCTAGAAACCTTTCTTAGCATGAGCACCTCCAACTTGGAGGCCTAAACCAGTAGCATGAACACATGTAACATGGGGTCTATACCATCAGCATAAACACATTGGCAGTCTATCAGCATATGGCACCCTGAATCTAAACACATGAGACCTAGACACATTAGATCTAGTGGAAACCTAGATTACCACTGCCTGGTATCAGGCAGTCATGTTAGGCACAAATCCTGAGCATGAGCATGGGGCATAACTCCCCTCCGTACTTTAATACACATCCTGCAAAGTAACCTGTAAGGCCTAAAACATCAGGCATACAACCATCAGCAGGGATCGCCTTGTACCTAAACCTGGGGCCACAAGGCTTCATCATCAGTGTCAGTGTCCCATGCATATAGCACTACTGCCCTGGGATTCCTTAAATAGACTTTGTCCCCAACGTCGCTGGTTAGTTTATTGGCGCTACTGCGCTAGGGGGAGCCCCTCTTCTGAACTCTGCAATTAAGAGTGCCCCACAATGTTAAAGCTGCCCGCTGTCAACCAAGCAGGCAGGGGGGAATCCCACACACCGGGATTCCCTTGTAGCGCTTTAGAATCCCGGCGCTGCAGACGTCCACTCCTCTTCTCCTGGGCACAATTGTAGCGCCTTGGCAGCAAGCAGAGCACAGTTAATGCAAATAAGGCACTCTGGCAGCACCACAATGCAGCACGCATGCAGGGGAATTGAAATATAGCGCTTTGACAGCACATCGCTGCAGGGCTCAGCTCCTCTTCCGCTGGCACCATGAATATAGCGCTTACGATGTGCTCAGTCCCACCAGGGGCTTCAGGGACGACAGGTAGTGCTCCTCACCAGCAATGCGAATATAGCGCTCACGAGGCGCTAGGTAGCTGCCACAGATTAAGGGTTCCACCTAAGGACGTAGCGCCCACGATCCTCTCTCCACACTCGCCATCTGCATATAGCGCTTGGGCAGTACAGCACTAGAGTGCAGGCAGTGGGAGGGTACAGGCAGTCCACATGGACGGCTCACGAGGTGCTAGGTCCCACCAGCAGACTCATGGGCAACCGGTCACGCTCCTCACCTCCTTCTGGGCGCAGTCAAAGGTGCTCCTTGGCAGTCAGTCAAAGCGCTCTCCTTTTCCAGGTGCTAGGGAGCAGTCAGGGCCCAGGTGTAGCGCTCACGAGGCGCTAGGGCAGGAGAGCAGGCAGGCAGTGCTAGGCCAGGTCAGCGGTCAGTGGGTACTCATCAGTACAGGACAGCAGCTCCTCTGAACCATCATCCCCTGTAACATGGCACTCCTCCTGGTAGAGCAGCCTGAACTCCAGCAGCGGGCTCTCACTGGCCCTGTGGACAGTGGAGGGGTACAGATGGGCTCAGGGGACAGCACACAGGCCCATGCGGCGGCACCCCCTTGCAGCAGGTCCCCTCACTCTCAAGTCTACGCTCTGACTGATCACATGGCATCTCTACTGCTCTACAAGTACCAGAAAGGCTGGAAGCTTCTAGATGGTCCCTGGCAGTTCCAGCCTCAACTGTCACTGTGAGGAGTATAGAGCACCTTGTCACTTCAAACACTAGACCGCTAACCCACCTCAGTCAGGCGGCACAAGCAGACAGCAATGGCATCCATTTTAACACCTTAGCTGCTTTGGAACGTCCAGCTCCAGTGCTGAACGTTCCATTGCGCAGGTGCAGATGGAACGTCCAACGGCCGACGGCAGCACTCCCGAGGTAGTGGTGCCGTCGGCCGCTGGTATAGGCGCAGCGCTTAAGAGGTTAAAAGTTACATTTTACAAAGGGGCATTTCTACAATGGTAAAAATGACTCTGCGAACGCCATTGAGCAGCATGTATCACTGCCTCTCCCACCACTCATGGCCTATACATTCCTCTACCATGGGGGAGCTAAAGGTGTGTACACCATTTCACAGCATTTAACATTTGCATTTGAAATACATCCACATGACATGTTGATTCCCACAAAAGTGAAAAAATTCAGGGAAAAAGGGCCAAGTCCAACAGACACACTGGTGAAATATCTCGCTGTCTGTTACCCCATAACCTCTTCAATAGCTTTGTAACAGATTTTTGGTAAAAATAGTTGTCATGTGTATGAGGCCCTATAAAAAATGGGCACTCCATGTGCCTCAAAGAGACATTTAAATTATGTATCTCTGCTTTTGTGATTTAGACGCCCATTACTACAACTTCTCAAGGCATGTGTGACTTCTACAGTTTCATCAGGGGTGGCTTCTCCGTAATAGCGTAGGAGCATTTCCGGACTTGTCAGTTAGTCAGTGAAAAGTAAAATTTATAATAAAACAGTATCATTTTATTTTCTGCTGACTAACTGCCAATTACAGTGTAGAGCGGGGCTGGACCATGGCACGGAGGAGGAGTGATGGGTATTGTTAAGTGCGAATGTCAGTTTGGCTGTCTTTCTTAGGCCGGCCAAACAGACATGAGCACTTACATTTCTCCAACCCAGCTGTGTTGCACTACAAGTTGGAGAAAAGCCACAGGCTCCCAGGCACTGCCTGAGCAACATACCAGGCCACTCAGGCCTATCCTGGCCCTGCTGTCATGCTAGGTATAGCATGAGAGCAGCGTCAGGATTGGGTGGGGAGCATATGCTTGTGCCCCAGTGACTGTCGGGAGGGGAGCCGGAGACGAGCAGTCCCCCCACCTGCCCATCCAGTTTGATTTTGCAGCATCCGCCACTGATTTCAGGTTCGTTTAATGGCCTAGATTGTGGTTTTTCTACTACATGGATGCAATGCCTTTTTGGTCTGCATTCTGTAATCTTCTTGTCTAGAAGCCACTGGATAATCAATACTAATGCATTACCAAATTCATAACTTTGAAAAATAAGGTTGCATGGGCACTACTCTGTTCAACATGGGTCATGGAAGGAAAACTCAGTGAATGAAATGAGAAATCCTGTTCTAGAATAACATTTACCTCAGTACAGATTTTTCATTTATTTTTTTAAATTACGTTTGCCATCACCTATACCACAATAAAGCTGCCTTACCACTTATTAAACAGTTGTCCATCGGAATATCAAATATACCAAGGGGTGAATTGTTGAGCTCTTTCAGTAGCACTAAACATTTTTAAGGAGAATTTTCAAAACCTCTCTAGTTAATTCAGAAAATTTATAGTAATATTGCTATTCACATCCACTCTAAAAAATGGTATTCAACTAAACCAATATCTGTAATTAATTTATCTCTGATTATCCTGTTGTGGGTGGAACTCAAGTTGCGTGATCCTTACGACTACCCTCGAGAATTGCAAGTTGTGGAGAGGCCTCCTAACAATGTTTCTCTTTCTGCCTTTCTATAATAGGAGGAAAGCAAAGTACGCTGTCGAAGAGATGCACCATTGTCAAGAAGAAAGAAAAGTAGTTCTCCCATGAAAAACAGCACAACTAAAGACAAACATTTTGCGAAGGAGACAAAATCCTCAAAATCCCGGTCCCCCTCACCGTACACTCGAAGGCGGATGTGTGAACTTAGCAATGATAACCAGCAACGGCTCTCTCAGTTGAGTGTGGGGAACTTTGAGTTCAAGTCGGATATAGATGCAAGGCCTCCATTTGTTGTCAGACATGTAAGTTTTTTATTCGTTTTTCAGTCTGTGTCATGTAAATGCAGAAGCACATTGAATGAGAAGGGATCGATAAAATAAAACTTGTCCAAATAGTCTCATTTCGGCAGGTGACTTAAAAAGTAACTCCAATAACTGTTAACATTTTACCAATTTTGCATCAATGGCAATGTTATTTTATATTGGTGGTATGAGGCAAAATTGAATAGATTCTTTGCAGTGGCACTGTTCAAAACTGTTATGTTCTTGGAAGGGAGTAGCAGAGTATTGGTATGTTCTTGGTGATCTTGATGAGACAAATATTGTGATTTATTTATAAACAAAATTCCACCAAAACGACAAAATCCAAAAAGAGGAACCAGAAGTATTAATTTTAAAAATTGTAAGTAGAAATAGCACCAAGAAGAGCAAAGTGCCAATGGTAGTCAGTTGTTGCAGTAGAACAAGATCTATGTGTCATTTGACGCTGACCGTAATGTAATGTGGGTTGGAAGCCCTAACCAGTTTCACCATGGCAATGATTTTGCTTTATGACTTTATTCTTTTTAATTCCCAACCTACCACAGGATTACAAGCACACTTCTAAAGCCTCTTCAAGACCTCAAAAAGGCACTTAGAGACTCACAGGGTGGCACGCAGCGGCCAATAGGAGGGTTCACTCCAGTTGCCACTGGTCAGTTGGTCAGTTGCAGGAAAAGGTCTATTGTAGCTCGTTGTTTTCTTGTAGCTGTAACAGGAGGTCCGCCTTATGAACCCTGGAGTACACTTCTTTGTTCTGGGTCCAAGAGGGAGAGCAGGCCCAGTCATCGAGGGTCTTCTCAAATTTCAGACAGCAGGTTCAGTCCTCTTCTGATCTTCCATAGGTCCAGGAGTGTTCTGAAGTGGTTTCCACAATTATGCTTGGCACAAGCTAATGGGTGGAAATCACGCTTGGGAGACCCTAACCAATAGGGTAAAGGTTTTTGGTGCAAACCCTGCCCACTTTGGGCATTTTCAAGATGACCAAAGTCTTTGGACCCACTAAACTTTGAAGTTCACTCCAAATGTGGTACGTAAACCTAGTAGACCTGGCAAACTGGCTGTGACACTGTAATTTCAAAAAGAGGCTCACTGTGACTAGGACCTGTCTTGCTGGGGGAGCAAATGAAGGGTCCTGCCATGTCTACCTTTCAATACGCCTGTGACAAGTGAGGCTTTTCTGAAGTGCACCCCAAGTGACACATGAAAAACACCAGCAGACTTGTCAAGAAGGATATACCATTCAAGAGGTCTTGGCACTTTAATGTTAAAAAGGATCCTCCCAGCTTCTCTGCATATTCTGTCAAGTTCAGATGGTTCATCTCTGCCCAATTGTTGTCACCTTATTCTTTGTTTCTGGGAATTGTTGTCACCTTATTCTTTGTTTCTGGGAGCAAGTTTACACCTCATTTAAATACAAAATACTGACTAGTGGGAGAGCAAAAGGAAGATTTAGGGTTCCGGGACCTCAGGCAAGACGAAGGTAACTTTTAAAAGGCATCTTTTCGAAATATTTATTTCAAATCCGATCGAGTTCTCTAGTGAACTGGGCTTGTAACAAATATTTTTAAAAGTACAAAAATGTAATTTGTTGTAATTTCCTAGGTGGAGACAACATGTATTAAACTTAATATTGTATCGAATGCTTCCCTATGGAACAGTCAACCCTGCTACAGTGAAAATAGCTTTTAGGACTTTTTCAGAGTAATAACATGTTTAACATTAACCTATGGCATCTCCTACTTTTAAACCCAATGCACCCTGCCTTCTGGGCAATAAGGCATACTTAGGAGTGGCTCATTTGTATTCAAAAGGAAGATTTGGACCAGTCAAATGTGGTTGTTTTGGCAGGTCGAATTTGCAATTTAAAAATTGCACAGACTATAGTGCTAGGCCTGGAGACATCATTCTCAGTGCCAGTGCAGTCAGAGGCACAATGAGTGCTGCAGTCCATGGGTAGTATTTCATTTACAGGCCCTGGGTACACATGATACCTTATATTGAAGACTGGTAGGTGAATGAAATAAACCAATCAGGTAATCAGGTGTATTCCTCTTTTACCGTGTCGAAAGGAGGTTAGCAGTGGTAAAGTGCACTAAGTTCTATAGCTAATAAAAATACAATTCAGCAAAAAGGCAAAAAATAATCCAGGGTGACTCTACAGAAAGGGTAAATTCCCAACACTTTGGATTAGTTGTAATGTAAACATGGCATGTTTATATTGTGATTTTCTTATATCCTAGTCACCTTCTTTTGGTAACATTAATTGTAAAGTCCTTTTGAGATTTCTCATCTAGTAATAGAGATGAGATTCTTTCTACAAATTAGCAACCTGTGTTGCTGGTTCATTACCCATTTGTGAAGAGACTTCCCTTAATTAGCCAACAAAATCGCGGTCGTTTACTGATCCTTCTGTAGTGCTGTAAGTGTAGTCATCGAGTAATACGTTTGAATCCTGGAAAAATGACTCAGTATTTTCTCATTTGGTTTTTGCAAGAATGAATTGAATCAGATTAGGGATACTAAAATGTACAGCAGAATGAAATTGTTGCATTCTGATATATTGCTGATTTAATAGTAACTCCTCTACTTCACCTCCCTCTTTTTTCCCTTCTCACTTGTTAATGCATCCTCCTGCCTTTCTCTTATGAAAGTAGGCATTTAGGCTACTCGTTCGTTAATTTTAATAGCATTCAATAGATCTTGAGTGTAAACAAGGGTTGCAAGCATAGCCAACTAGTCATCTGGCTTGAACAAAGCGTGCTTGGTGTATCTGTGGGAGTATTGGAGTAATAGTCACAAAAGAAAAAGCAATTCATACATACCACTTTGTGAGTACAGAGACATTAACTACATCTTTCCCTTCAATTACAGTAGAAGACTGTGTGTTGATTTACATTTGAAACGTGTGTTGTGTTAAAATCTGGAGCCTGTAAGTGCAGGAATTCAATTCCTCAATTAAATACCAGAAATAAAAGGGCTAGCTTCAACTTTCAAGTGTTCTCTAGCAACACAATTATCCTGTTTTTTATTTTTTTAAATAATTTATAATGATATGACGTAAATTTGGGAGTCCAGTTCCAGTAAGTTAACTTACCCTTAAAAATCATAAAATATTTATCCATGTACAACTAAAGGTGGATGACCCAGTATCTGTTTCCTCTAACACACAAGTTTATATACAAAGGTGTCGAGTCTTTTTCTTGACTGTACATGGCCATGTATGCCAAGGAGAAATTCTGACTTGAAACTCGTAGACATTAAAATCAAGAAATGTCTTTACAGATAAATCCATTATATAAGCAGTTTTTGTACATAGCTTAAACACAGTAACTAGGAATGAGTTTAAAATAAGTTGGCTGGGGGCGTGGCCAAGATGGCGGAGTGAGGGGACGCTTTCTCCCGGAGCTCCCGACCCAGCCCGGGCCCTGAGCCTTCTGTATAGCTTGTTCTCCCCCCCCCCATCGGCGTAAAACCAAGTGGGGACGGTGCGGGAACAGTTTGGGCTTTGTCAGAGCCGAAATCCAGACCTTGGAGTGATCGTAATCCAGCCCGCGGCATTGAGTGACGCAGAGACCGGACGCGAAGAGAAATGGCGTCCTAGCCGAGGCTGACCAGAGCTCTTTCCCCGAAGCACGCAGAAGTCGGCGGCGGTGCAGCGGAAGACGGTGGGTGCCACACCTGGGTGCCGGGACAGGACCTGCAGCCCGGAGACTGGCTGCCGATCCCAACGGAACTTGAGGCCGCGGCTGCGGCCTAGCTGATCGGAGGACTGCGAGCCAGAAGAGCGGGGTCACTGGACGCATAGGCGGCAAAGGAGTCGCAGCGACATGGATAGGAACCGAGACCCTCAAGTTGCCGCGGAGGAGTCAGCTTCTGGCCGGCTGGTGACTGACCCTGTGCCGGGCGGAGAGACGCCCATAGCCGGAACCTTCACCGGAAGGGGAGCGATAGCTTGCTGGGGCACATAGAGACGCCATTTTGGCTTTCGGTGGTGGTGAAGAAACGGACGGCGGAACATGGTGCCCTTGAGAGTTCCGCCGTGGATGGTCGGCTTACTGTAACCAACTGTGGCAGTCGCCGAGGGACGAGCCAGGCCAGAGGAACCGGTTTGCGCAGGCCGTGGTCGACTCCCTACCCCTGGCTGTAGCGTGGCCGGGAGAGGATAGCTGCGCCCGGCCATTGCAGTCACCCCCTGGATGCGGGGGGTCCCGGAGGTGCATCCGGCGGCATAGGACAGAGTCATCCTAGCAAGACGAGGCGAGTGGGGCCGCTGCCCAGGTGTCCGGCCGACGCGGTGCCCGTACTTGGCAGGGCGGCCTTGAGTACAAGATGGCGAGTCAGAAAGGCAATAAACGGAACGACCGCACACTCCCCGAGATGCTTGGCAGGTCTCAGACCAGGGGTGAAAGGAGTCAACCGTCCCCGAACGTGAGTGGCTCCAATGCAACAGGCGGAGGCGAACCCCCGGTCACTCGGTCTTTTTTGGAGTCGCTTTTCGGCACACTGAGAGACGACTTTCAGACGCTGAAGCAGGAGGTGGCCGGGGAGGTCCGCGAGATCCGGAGAGAAGTCGACGGTCTTGGCGAGAGAGTGGTCATGGTGGAAAGTTCCACACAGAGACAAGACGAGGAGATCACGCAGCTACAACAGGAGGTGCTGCGTTTGAGGGACCAACAGATGGACCTCCAGGCCCACAACGAAGACCTGGAGAACCGCTCTCGGCGGAATAACATCAGGGTCCGGGGTGTGCCATCCACGGAGGAGGGGACGGATGTGGCGGAATACCTGAGGGAGCTCTTCAGGGACATATTGGGCGAAGCGGCAGACTTTCTGGTACGGATTGATAGGGCTCATCGAGTGGGGCCTCATAGACGCGCGTCAGCCCCGCCACCAGACATCCTGGCATTTCTCCCTGATTTTCCGCTGACAGAACGGATCATGGCGGAGGCTCGGAAAAAACCCTCGTTTACGTTTAGAGGACACCCAGTGGCCTTGTATCAAGACCTGTCTGTAATCACCCTCCAAAAACGGAAAGCGTTTAAAATCGCAACAGACTTCTTGAAACAGCATGAAACGCCTTTCTCCTGGGATCATTCTTTTCGACTTATTTTCCGTTGGAACTGTGTGCTACATCAACTGAGGTCCCTACAGGACACGTGCGAGGTGCTGGGGATCACTGCGGAGGAAGAGGCCTCCACCACACCTCGCAGGAGACGCACCACCGGGGATGGCTGGCACAGGGTCTCGAGGCGCAGAACATCAGCGTTATCCCAACGTCCGAGTTCGCCTACCATCAGGGCTGAAATGGCGAGTGCCATCCAGGAAGCCTCCAGAGACATAGTGGTGCACGACGGCGTCGCACTAACAGCGTAAGACTGCTCCGGGGGGAGAACGACTTTGCATTTCTGTTTTTGCCGGCTTAGAGCCATGAGCGGCTGGGGGGGGGGCGGCAGAGGGGGGAAGGGTGTGGCTGGACGTCCACTACGATAAGTTACCACAGACTTGTCTGGACAGGACATGGCTGGGACAATTTCTCTGAAGAAGTTAGGGGTTTGGGGGGTTGGGGGGGAAGGGAGGGAGGGGAGTTGGGGTGCCGAATGGGGGGTGGGAGTAGGGGGAGTTGGGGGACGAGGGGTTCGGGAGTTGGGTAGGGGAGGGGAGGGTACAGTCCGTTCAGTGTTCTTGAGCTTTCCACGATGGCCCGATGGGGAGTCACGGGCAGTTGAGGCCCACAGGCCCCCCAGATACACAGGATTCACTGCATGTTTCATTCTGTCTTGACTCTGGATGGCAACCCTTAAGGTAGTGACCCTTAATGTTAAGGGACTTAATAACCCTGTCAAAAGAAGAGCAGTTCTGTCCTTGCTAGAGAACACACAGGCTGACATTTGTCTTCTACAGGAGACTCGCTTGCGCGAGACTGCCATAGATTAAGATCCCGTACATTTCCCACGCAGTTCTTTTCCTCATCCAGCACCAAGACGGCGGGGGTGGCGATCTTAGTGTCGAACTCTTTTAGAGGGGAGGTCCTCCACAAGTTTGCGGAACAAAAGGGGAGACTATTAGCCCACAGATTCAAATTAGGGGCTCTGACATTTACCATTGGTTTGATTTACTGTCCGAATGAACATCAGGATAGCTTCTTTCAGTCGGCATTAGTGGATATAACAGCATCCCCGGACAGGCACATTATTTTGGGTGGGAATTTAAATATGGTGGTAGACTCAGCTATAGATAGATCGGTACAGCGCTCACCACAGACAGGGGAAATGTCACAAGCAGTTAAATCCCAACTGGTGGACCTGGATCTTCATGACCTTTGGCGCCACCTACACCCCACGGATCGAGATTACTCCTTTTACTCTCACGCACACAAAACCTACGCGAGGCTGGATCACCTCATAGTTACCGGCCCGGTCAGTGATTTAGCTACGACATCGGAGGTGGGGGTCTTATCTTTATCAGATCACGCACCGCTCTCGGGGAGCTTTTCTCTGCCGGCTGACCGGGCCCCCCGGGGGGTCGGGCGCCTCAGAGACGCTCTGTTACACAAGAAAACTGTCGTGCAAAAGGTTACGGAGGTGATCAGGGACTTCCAAACGCATAATGATAACGCAGATACCTCGGTGGTGACGCAGTGGGCCGCACTTAAAGCGGCGGTCAGAGGGGAATTTATCGCGATTTCCTCGGCGGAGAACAGGGAACGGAAGCAGAAGCGGGACGAGCTCACCCAAAAAGTTAGGGAATTGGAAGATGTGCACCGCCGTACGGGGGCCCCCAGGATTTGGAAACAGCTGAAGGCAGCGAGAAAGCTCCTGTCATCCCTGGACATGGACAGGGCAGAATACGCAGCACTTCGACTGAAACTCGCTTACTACACGGGGGAGACAGGTGTGGCCGCCTTTTGGCGAATAAACTCAGGGTGGCCAATGAACGTCATCGGGTGAAGGAGATTGCGACGGGGAATGACGGACTGGTCACGGGGGACGACCAGATAGCTGAGGCCTTCCGCCGATTTTATGCGGACCTATACACAGGGGAGAGTCTGCAGGAGCAGGAGTCGGAGGACTACCTGGACTCAGTCACACTCCCATCCCTAGAACCATCTCAAACGGAGTATCTCGAGAGGGAGATACAGGTCGAGGAAGTGATTGCTGCCATCTCCAGGCTTAAACATGGGAAGGCCCCTGGCCCGGATGGCTACACAGCGCTCTTCTATAGGACGTTCAGTGTCACGTTGGCCCCTATACTAGCTAAATTGTTTAACTTTTTCTCCGAGCCGGGGGCAATCCCTCCGGATGTCCTACAGTCCTCGATCTCGGTTATCCCTAAACCAGGGAAGGACCGGACCCAATGCAGCTCGTACCGCCCGATCTCCCTTCTGAACGTGGACTTGAAACTGTACACAGGTATTCTGGCGGCGCGCTTAGCGCTTCACTTACCGGGCCTGGTGGAGCCGGATCAGGCTGGCTTTGTCCCTGGGAGGCAGACGGTGGACAGCACCAAGAGGGTGGTGCATGTTCTGGAGAAGGCCTCCCGGATTCCTGGAGAGAGAATGCTCCTTTCGGTAGATGCTGAAAAGGCGTTTGACCGAGTGCACTGGCCCTATTTGGAACGGGTTATGATGAGGATGGGCATATGATAGCTTCTGTGAGTGGTTAAATCACTCACTAGATATGCTTATACCGGCCAGGTGGAGTAAGACTAGATCGAGTCCTTCTAGTCCTTGGTATGACGAATCCCTTAAAAAGCTTAAATCTTCCTGTAAAAAGGCGGAACGTGCATGGCGCAAAACTTATGATGCTGACCTCAAGTCGGCCTATAGGGCCTGCACCAGAGTGTACCATCGGGCCATATGCTCAGCTAGGGCTGCCTTCTACTCTCAGGAGATAAAGAACAGCACGAATCCTACCAAGGTTATCTTCAGGGTATGTAAGGACCTCACAAGCAAAAAGACTGACACTACTACTCTTGAAGCCTCCTTGGCACACTGTGAGGATTTGGCCTGGTTTTTTGTTGAAAAGGTGGATGCCATCTACAGGTCATTCTCTCAGCCCACCATCAGGGAGAACATTATTGCACCAATGGTCTCTAAACCACTGTTAATTATTCCCAGTCCTACTCTGGAGGAGTTCAAAGCCTTGACGACAAAAGTCAAATCCGGTTCACCGGATGACCCTATGAGACCCACTCAATTCCGGGAACTTGCCGAGTGCTGCTACCCTGCCATGCACAGTCTTATTGATCTGTCCTTTAACACTGGCAGTGTTCCCACTGCTTGGAAGCAGGCGACTATCATTCCTATTCTTAAAAAGCCTGCCCTTGACCCTACTAAATCAGAACACCATCGACCTATCTCCCTTCTCCCTTGGCTAGCCAAATCAGCAGAAGCGCATGCTAATCACATTCTATCATCTCATCTGCAGGAAGCCAATATACTGGACAACTCCCAGAATGGGTTCCGCACGGGCCACAGTACCGAGACTGCTCTCTTGGTTGTGGTGTAGCACATCAGGAAGATGCTGGACCAGGGTCAGACGGCGGCCCTGATCCTATTGGATCTCAGTGCCGCCTTCGACACGGTCTCCCACCAGATCCTTTTGCACCGTCTGGTGGAGGCAGGAGTTGGAGAGGTAGCACTTGAGTGGTTCCGATCCTTTCTCACGGATCGAACCTTCAAAGTATCTACACCGCCCTATGTCTCTGCCCCTCGCCCCATTCCTCAGGGTGTCCCGCAGGGATCGGCCCTTAGCCCTACCTTATTTAATTTGTATGTTCAGCCGCTGGCGGAGGTAGCCCACAGTTTTGGTCTCACCTTGGTGTCATACGCCGATGACACGCAGCTGGCGGTGGCACTCAATGGCGATTCCAACATGGATGCCCCCACCTTTCAGTCAGCTCTTAAAGCTGTGGCAGGCTGGATGGCGAATAATCGACTCCAACTCAATGCCTCTAAGATCGAGGTCATCATTTTTGGTAGGGAAAGTGGGCTATGGGGAGATCAATGGTGGCCATCTTAATTGGGCCCTGTTCCCACTCCCGTAGCTGAAGTTAGAAATCTCGGGGTATGGCTCGACGACAAACTCTCTTTCACCTCCCACACTAAACGTGTAGCTGGTACTTGTTTTGGTGCCCTGCAGTGCCTTCGACCTATCTTCAAGTTTTTTGATGCGGACACCAGACAGATCATAGTCCAAGCTCTGGTCCTTACCAGATTGGACTATGCCAGCTCTCTGTTTTTGGGCGTGAATCAGGCAGAACTAGTCCGCCTTCAGAGGGTCCAAAATGCAGCGGCCAGGATGCTGGTCGGCCTCCCGAAGTTCGTCTCTGCTCGTCGAACTATCCAAGATCTTCACTGGTTACCTGTAGGGCAAAGAATTAAGTTTAAAGCTCTCTGCTTAACTTTTAAAATTCTTAAGTCAGCCTCCCCTCCTATCCTCTCGCAGACTATCCTTCCCTATGCCCCTTCCAGAGCTCTTCGATCCTCAGGATTAAATCTTGCCATCGTGCCACGCTTTAAAAGAGCTAGAATGGGTGGACGTTCTTTTTCAGTGCTGGCGGCAGCTCTCTGGAACTCTTTGCCTGCCCCTCTCCGCTCCATCCCCGACCTGCTCCCTTTTAGGAAGGCATTAAAAACCTTCCTATTTTCTACAGTTTAGTCCCATTCCTTTTTAGGTTATCTCTGTTGTGTTGTGTTACACCATCTCCTAAAGCGCCGGGACGCCGCTTGGCTGCGGCATCTGCGCTATATAAAATAAAATAACATAACAAAAAATAACATAACATAGGTGAGAAATATCGCACCTTGGTTTTTAACTGTTACCAGTTCCCGTCGGCGGTGGTGCGGGTGAATGGCTGCAGCTCTCAGAGGTTTGGCATCGAACGCGGCACCAGACATGGCTGCCCCCTGTCCCCACTCCTTTTCGCTATATATATGGAGCCACTCGCTCAGAGGCTCCGGCAGAATCCGGACGCCACTGGAGTGAAGATGGGGGGATATGTTCATACGGTCAGCCTCTATGCGGACAACGTGATTCTGACCTTGGAGGAGCCCAGGCGTGCACTACCTGCGTGTATCAGCGAATTGGCGGCTTTCTCACAGGTGGCTGGATCCAAAATGAATATGGGCAAATCGACAGCACTGGACATCTCCCTGACTCCTGCAACACGGCGGGAGTTGCAGGGCCTATTCCCCATGCATTGGTCGGCTCACCAGGTCCAGTACTTGTGTATCCTGTTGGCACCTACGTTGCAGGCTATGGTGACAGCCAATTATACGGCTTTGACTGGAAAGATTAAAGAGGAACTGGGGAGGTGGAGCAAAGGTTTGATATCGTGGCTCGGAAGAGTGGCAGCGGTTAAAATGACGGTTCTCCCTCAGATACTTTATCTATTTCGGGCCCTGCCACTGCACCCGCTTAAGGGCTGGTTTCAGCAGACACAATCGATCCTATCCCGTTTTATTTGGCAAGGCCGCAAGCCACGGATGAGGAGAGTTCTCTCCACGTTGGCACCGGAATCTGGGGGGCTGGGAGTCCCTGACTTACGCAAGTATTTTCAAGCGGCGCATCTTCGATATCTGGTTGAATGGAGCCGATGGGAGTCGGACAAGCATTGGCTATTTCAAGATCAGGCGGTAGCGGGCCGCCCTTTACAAGAGGTGCCTTTTTTGCGTAAGGCTCACCGCCCTCCGAATCTCTAAGCGTCTTTTGTAACGCGGGTCCCGCTGAGGGTGTGCGACACTACTAGCACTGCACATGAGCTTACCACGTTCCCCTCCCCGTTTACACCTATTGCAGACAACCCGGATTTCACACCAGGGGTTGCCCAGAGGGCTTTCGCACACTGGCGGGCTGCTGGTTGTAGGTCACTTTTCCATGTATACAGGCCAGACGGAGTTCTGCCTTTCCAGACGCTTAAGGAAGAGTATGGTTTAGCTGAGACAGATAGGATGCGCTACTAGCAGGTGCGACACTGGGCCTTGCAACCACAGGTGCGTGAGCTGGCAGATAGTAAACTATTGCCGTATGAGAGGTGGCTAGTGACGCGGTCTTCGGACGCTAAGCTCATCACAGATCTTTATAAACTATTACGGCCTCCCCCCTCACACTTTCATAATCCAGGTAGGGAACGCTGGAACAGAGAGCTCGGAAGAACGTTGAGCCATAAGGAGTGGGATCAGATTTCATACCGCGCACGACACTGCATACCATGTAGGGCTTACTGAAACTTTCACTAAGGTGTCTACGTACTGGTACTACACCCCGGAGCGGTTACACGAGATGGATAGACATATCGATAATACTTGCTGGCGAGAATGTGGGCATCTGGGCACACTGACACATGTCCTATTGGAGTGCCCGGTGTTGAGCCTTTATTGGAAGGAGGTGCTAGATGAGATTGACACTCGATTTGAGATAGAGTTGCCCCGCTTTCCAGCATATGTCCTGTTGGGCTTGCCCAACGGGCTGATGTATCCATTGAAATCTCGTAGGGGCAGACAAATTGCAATAGCACTGGGCTCCGCCGTTCAGAACATTCTAATACATTGGCGGACCACCACTGTTCCATCTATCACGGGCTGGTTACATAGGCTGTGGCATGTCCTGGGCATGGAAAAATTATCACTGATGATGGCTGGGGAGGTAGAGCAATTTGTGGAATTGTGGCAGCCCTTCCATGCATTACTGGCCACCGAATTTAGGGAGCTGACCTGTCCGAGGTACTTGAGGCTCTTGAGATTGACTCCACCGCTAGACTTCACTGCTCAATAATCACGGGTTAGATAGAGGTTGGAGATAGTGGGGGGGGCTGAGCTCAGTAGGTTTAGCTAAGACAGGACACTGGATGGGGGTACTGGGAGGGGGGTGGGAAACAAGAAGGGGGTGGGGGGAGTTGGGGGGAACTGTTTCTTTAAAAGGGGAAGGGCACGGACACTTTATTTCTACCTCAGGGTGTTATCTAATGTAATGTTGATGGACGAGGAGCCCATGCATCCTCTACTGCACTTGCGGGATACGTAGCATTTTCTTGAAGATGGGCTCCCGGGATTGCAGCACAATGTCATTGCTTGAATGTCTTTCTTTTTGTTCTGTGTACCCTTTCAATAAAATACTTTAAACATAAAATAAGTTGGCTACAAAACCATTTCTCAATGAGTCGGTTCTGAAGGGACTCCAATGTGTTTGCTACCTCCATGGTGTGCCAAGCAAACTCGATTCTCCAAGTGGTTGTTGGGAGGGTCACCCTGAAGAAAACTTTGAAGACACTGTGATAAAATGGTCTATTTTTTTTAGCAAAATTATCCTAAAACGTGTTTAATAATAAGTATTTCACATAATCTAGAAATCAGGATGCTGCTCCACTCATGTGCATATGTGAAGGTCTAGTGCCAGCTCATGGTCATTTGTTAAGATCAATATGATGAAACTTCTGAGAATGAAGCAATTGAAGTTTTTTTATGGCTTCTTCTTTGGGAACCATGTTGCAGTTGTTGGTAAGGTTGACCAAATTGTAACAGAAATTAACAGAGGAACTTGGAAGGGCATTCATCACATCTTGTGCTGTGTCTTTATTGCAGTAGACAGCACATGATAAACCATGCTTATTTAAGGTGCTTTTTTATTTTCTCTTTTGAAGATCGCTTTTAACGGATTGCACTACTGTGTTTTTCTAAATAGTCTTATGATAGTGTTGAGACGTATCTAATTACATTTTGATCTGTTTTATTGTTTTAGCTTGCGCTTATTAGTTTTACTTGTACTTGTTTAAAATATTACATAATTCTGACCCCTCTTTCCAATATGTCTTAGGTTCTAATATATCACTTAAAGTGGATCTTTTAATTCTTTGGTCACATCAAAAATATATTTTCTTTATCAATAAGTATTCTTTTAAAAGCACCACTAGTTCTTTGATGAGTTGCTCATTTAACAACAACTTCTGCTTCTACTTGCAGTGTCAATTCATTGTGTCCCCAGACCATGACTATTTTCTTCTGTTTTAAATTAATTGGTTTCCATAAAATAGAGGGAGAGAGCCAATGGCTTGTTGCTTTTAAGTTTACCACTTACCTGAGAAGAATAACCTGGGCTTAGTGGGCATTCGGCATCAGTGAGGTGTTCACTCGTTTTATTTGGTTTTAGATGTTTATAAGGACTCCACAACAGCAAAGTGCTCTTCACAATGTCAAGCTCTGAGCAGATTTTATTCCAAAAGAAAAACAGCAATCAGTCTCTTTGATACAGAGCTTTAGCAGTGCACTCAGTGAGCTGGATTAGTGTGAGGCCGTGGTTGCATCCTGGCTCAAAGGTCCTGGATGCAGAGCTTTATCATTGATCCTGTGGTCTTGGAACAGTGTGAGATTATAGATGTTCTTCCTGGCACATGGTTACATCCATACATGCTATAAGTATTGTCTCTGCATCCACTGGAGCTGTACAAATGAATTCAGTCTAGGATAACAGCCCCTACAACCTTTAGGGCCTCATTTATGAAATGTATTTCATCGCTGGTTGAAAACAGTGATGCAATGCTTTTCATTGCACCCTCCTTGTTACACCTTGGATGCTCAGTATTTATAGTACGGCGCTCCACGTCGCAAGGATTGACCAGATAATTCCAATGATTAGAGGGAGCGGTCCATACTTCTTGAAAATATCACAGGGTCAAAGAGTGTTGATTCCCAATTTTATTATTCATGTTTCATTCACCAACTGACGAGAGATTCTTCAGTTAATTTCAACAAAAACGGATTCCAATTTTTACTCAAAACATCAGACAGCCAAAGCGTTTCGTCCAGTGAAGGACACCATCAGGGCTTTCAAAAAAATCATTTTGACAGATATATCTCTCTAGTCCCAGTTAATAATAGTTTTTTGATCATGATTCGATATCTCTTTAGTAAGTAAAATCCAAATTAGGACCTCAACTTCCCTTTATGTTCTTCACGTCTTCTACTGAAGTCTCATTTAGCTATCCATAATTCCCTTCAGCGTTTCATCCAATGACCACTTTCTATATTTCCTATTCAGGTCTCGTTTATCCTCTTGCTTGCAGTTCCTTAATTCAACACCAAAAAATACGAAATAAGGGAAGTCTCAGTCAGCGGCGACGGGCATATCTTCAGTCCTCCGTCGGACTGATTTTTTTGAAAGCCCTGATGATGTCCTTCACTGGACGAAACGCGTCGGCTGTCTGATGTTTTAAGTAAAAATTGGGATCCGTTTTTGTTGAAATTAACTGAAGAATCTGTCGTCAGTTGGTGAATGAAACATGAATAATAAAATTGGGAATCAACACTCTATGACCCTGTGATATTTTCAAGAAGTATGGACCGCTCCCTCTAATCATTGGAATTGTATTGGACATTTTTGGGTCTTAGGACGGTGGATCCTTTTGGGGTTTTGAGCGGACGCAGAATCAAAATAGATAATTGTGTTATTTCTATTTGCAAATTTGGGTTATTTTCTGTGCTACAGTGTGTGGTGCCCTCACCATTGCTGCTTTTGAGTACAGGATTGACCAGATAAGTCAGGAATTCTGACGTATCTGGAGGCGCAGTAATGACGCATTTCTGGAGTGTGTCACATAACAGATGCAACTCCTGCAATGTGACATTCCACATGGGTGGGTCCCATGTAAATGGCCTGCATCAGTCCATACGCCTGGATTTGACGCAGGGAACTCGTAGAAGTGACGCAGTGAAATCTCATAGATTTCACTGCGCCACTTCTACGAGCCTTTATTTACGGGGAAACGCCCACCTTGCATACATTATACCTGTTGCAAGTATAATGTGGCTCAGGAGATTACAAAGTGACGCATCTGCCTAGATGCGTTTATTTATAAATATTGCGCAGTGTGGTGCATTTATTACGCCGCCGCACCATCACAAAAAGTGATGCAACTGCAGTGTGAGCCCTTCATAAATAAGCCCATTAATTTCTATAATGCAACAATGTTTATGTGCTGGATCTCTGTGGTTAATATTTACATTGGATCAGACTTCCACACCTATCACTGGAGTGCTTTACAGAATGGCGGTTATGAAATCACATTGGAATTCATGCCACAAGAACTAGATCGCAATCCTTACATTATATGCAGAGCATGTTCATTCATTTCGAACAAACTGCTGTAATGCATTACGCAGGCATACACTTTGCATTGTTGTTGGCCCATTACGAGCCACTTAACTGACCAGCTTTCTATTGACTACAGTTCACGTCCATATTAACAGCTAATAGAATAGCTATACTCCTGTTAATGGAACAGGTTTAAAATGTTGTAAACTGCATACTCTACAAGTCTAAGGACAGTTACAGACAGTAAACATGATATTAACATGTAAACTAATGTGATGTAAGGGACAAATTGTAGTTTTTTCTGCTTAATAGTTATTTTTTATTATTCATGGTACTTCTAAATAAACCTTATTGCAAGATTCCAATTTTCATTCTATATGCATTTGTCAGTACATATTTTGATTATTTATCTTTTATTATGGCTTATTTGCAATATTGTTACTTCTTTGTAATAGAGCATATATAGTAAGTGTGTGCAATTTAATTATTTTAGGTAGACAGTTCTAAACCAGTTGGGGAGAAATCTTCATCACAATTGCGGCCGCATAGTTCCAGACATCACTCTAGGTCTAGAAGCAACTCATTTGAAGGACCAGTAAAGAGAGGTATGTTGCACTTTGAATTAATACCTTGATTTGAACTGAATTATTGTGCGTTTCTTTTTGTTACTTATAAAAAATAATTCAGAAAATCAGTGTATGTGGGATTCAAACATTGCTAAAATGTGTTGTGAGTACAAAACACATTATGTGGTCGACTGTCATCTACTAGGCTTAGTGTGAATCCTCTTAAATTATATGAGGTTAAACAGTTTGAGATCAGCACATCCTTAGATGGATGTGAAAGAAACCTTATCGGAAGTTCAATCTACAGTCTTCCATAGTAGGCAAGGTAGCAGCATCAATATAACAAAAAATTGAGTATCACCATAAGAATCAGGAGAAGATTCTGAATGGGATATATTTTAGAACCAAAGGGGTATTACCCTTTGTTTAAAAACCCCTCACTCACCACCCTGGTTGGTGACATGCTTCATCTTCGGGGTCCACCCTGATGACCGAGTGTCACCAGGGTGTGCTGCGACACCTGAACTTCAGTGGAGCTGGTGTTTTTGAGTGATTGGTGCAAAAAAATCTTTATTGAAAAAACTTTATTCGCAAGCAACTGGACAATATTAAAAATAGTGAAAAGATACTGTGGGTGATTATGACCATGAGTAACTATGTGATTGGTCTACATGTTTCAACCTATGAAAGGTCAATCCCAGGTTTTCATCAGGACCAGAAAAAGGAAAATGGATGGTGTACACACACTAACGTGTACCCAATCCTAGATTCCTAAAACCTAATTGCAAATATCCGCAATAGGCACTAGCTCAAACCTAAAATAGGCGAGAAGAAAAGGAAAAAGAAAGACTCCTACTGCAGGTCTCTCAAGCTTCGGGGGGCAGTGGGTGGATTAAATCAGCTAGGAAACGTACTAGTTTCGCCGATTTTAGCAAGGTAGGAAACCTACGTGTCTCACTGGGAACCCCGCTCAAGGTAGCAGCATCAGCACTACTGGTAGTCGCAGACAGACACTGGCAGGTAAGGGGTCAAAAACATAATACATTTTCTTTATGCTATAGGAAAGCTCATATAACACTATTTCAAGTCGATTCCACAAACTAAAGGATTCTTGAATGTATGCTCGCAAAATTATTCGGTGGTATGGGTCATGTGAAAGACTTGGTCTAGGAGAATTGTTAGGGGCGCATGGATCAGAAAATCATGTAAAGAAATGTAAAAAAAGTTCTAAAACAAGATACTAATGCTAAAAAAGTGATGCTAATTGGCTAAGTGAAACAGTATGAAAATAGGCTTATCTGTTTCAGTGTATATCCTTGAAAGCAATTGTTAGCGGTTAAGTTTATGAAACAAAAGTTATCCTACCGAACACTAATACAAGGAAGAGAATTCACTCAGTGACTGCAGGCTTATTCAGCAAGACCTCAGCCAAAATGAGGCCTACTCGAAAGTGCAGACAATTGGATAGGGCTTGAAGGTTTGTTTCAGTCAAGAAAGTAACTGAGGACTTAATTTTTCTTATGAAGAGAGAAAGGAACATGTCTGTTCAAGATCCCCTAAATTCCACTTAAATGTATGTTCACATGCACAGAAAGAGCTTCTAAAGAAGGCATTGGAAAAAAACGAGAGGATCCTGTGTGGTAATGGCGAAAGAGTATTGCTGAGGATGCTGTCTGGTGCAGAGTAAGCGAAGTTGAAATCCATAAGTTATCGAAAGTCATCCCAATACTAATTTGGATATTTTCTTGATAATTAAATTTTTGAAACATATCACAAAACTAAAATTACTTACAGTTTTCCATTTTTTTGTCTTTCCAGCATTATCATTTGAGAGTCTTGAAAACTCAAACGAATCAAGAAAGGTACAGTATATCTTTTCAAAATGCTGCTTTTCTTTGATATACAGTCACTTTGTTACATATCTGAACACCTATTAAATCCCCTGCAAACGTGCTTTAATGAAAACCTGCTTTCGTGCATAATAACCTGTTGTACATCCTTAGATGTCAGGGTGGGCCATTTCCCAAAACAAGCGAAATTCGTGGGTTTTTTCAACCGTGGAGTGCAATTGGCAATTAATGGTGATCCGTTGCTCCGTGTTAAGATAAAGATAAAAGGCAAATACAAAGGCTAGAGCCGAAAGCAGTTCTTTTTAAAAGCACTGTGAGGGGCTGAGCGTTTCGAAGCAACTTCCCCAGCATGGACCTCTGCGTTCCAACCCTACCAGCAAGGTCCTTCTGGAGCCCTGGCAAGCAAACACCAACCATAGGCTTCCCTGCTGGGAAAGTTGCTTTGGAGACACTGTCATAGGCCGGGCAGTGTAATCAACTCATCATCAAATTTCTTAATTCAGTCAAAATTGACCATAAAAGAAACAATGATACATACAAATAAATAATACCTAACGGAAATTTTAGTTAAAATTGATTAAAATATTTACAGTCAAGAGAAAAAATAATTAATTGGTGGATACAATTTTAATAGCCCAGCATAAATATGTTTTGTACAAAAAGAACAAATAATGCAATCGATAAACGGACGAAAATTCGCCAATGAAAAACATTTCATAGTGCATTTCTCCTTATGATTACATTTTGAATGAATTTAGCTGCAGCCAAACAAATATAAATTCAGGGTGATTGGGTGAAGACCATAGCTTGTCTGCATTGTCTAGAATTGGCATGCATAAGAAGTGATTTCAAGTAGAGTTTCCTAGCCATCAGGTGTACAATATTCAACCTCAGTCCAGTGAGTAAATATCTGTGGTGGCTAATAAGATATGGCCCCATACTGCGGGGGAGGGGGGTATATTTAGTCTGTAATTTAGTAGTGCGTGCTTTAAGAATTACATCTGTTCTCTAGCATTGTTGCACACGGTTAAAAAATACAAGCCTACAATACGTGTTTGCAAGAAGGAGACAGATCCCTTGAGTTACTCAACAGTTCTGAAATATGTATACAATAGTTTACATTCCTTATATGGGCTAGCCATGGAATTTTCATTTCATAACCCATTTAATGTTGTACCTGTGCCTTTGTTATGGAAATTGCCCCCGAGGCCTAACAAGCGTGTGAGCATTCTTTGTACACCCTGAGGCACTTTGGTATTACAGGAGGGGCAGCAGACGCTTACAATACTGATAGCGCTGACGCACATGCAGCGTCAGCGCTATCTTCCAGAGGGCATTTTTCATTTACATGAGGGACATAGCCCCAGTCAAATGATGGAATAATTTTGCCTCTGTGCCTGCACAGTACGTATTACAGGCCCTTAAGAGATGCACTGAGGGTGCACCACAAAAAGGTGGCACACTATTATTGCGTCCTGTAAAGGCATCACCCTCGAGGAGTTGTAGCGAGTCCAATGGACTCCCTCAAAATTCTACGGCAGCCGGGTGAAGTCACTCACTACTCCTGCCTATGAAGGCATCTCTCTTCCCTCAGTGGTGGCTGCTCTATCCTTAAAGCAGTGGGGCAACCCTAAGACCGGGGTGGGGGGGCAGAGGTGAGGGGGATTAATAAAATTAAAAGCACTTACCTGCTGTTGCTGTCTCCGCCTCATGACTCCTCTTCTGACACTGGACGCGCTGCACAGCTCCCAGGGACCAATCGCAGTGCTGCTCTCCTGCTGGTAATACCAGCCTGAGAGCAGTGACTTAATTGGCCTGAGCAGGGTGAACTAACGCTCACTCACTCTCTGGGAGTCTGTGCCTTTTCTCCACCAGGCTGTGCAAGACAGCTGGGTGGAGAAATGTAAGTGTGCATGTCATTTTGGCCGGCCAGCAAAACTGACATGCACACTTACAGTGCACAACTCTCCTCCACCCTGCAGCTCAGTAGTGACACTCCTCAGGATACCCCGCCCCTGCCCTAAGGCTGGCAATTGGCTCAACAAGAAAAATAAAATGATAATAAGCTGGTTTTCTTATCATTTTAGTTTTCAGTGGGGCGACGCTCCTCCGCCATAACGTAGAAGCTGCCCCTGTGTTCCCTCTTGAAAGTGTGGCCTACACGAGGAAACATAGATAAGTTGCTCTGCATATTACTGAGCCAGGGCAGTGCAATAGGGTATACTGTCTCTGTTTGTGCTCAGCGCACCTGTTTAACCCCTTCGCTGCGGCAGCAATTCCGCCGCAGCTCTAGGGGGGCCGAGCGGTGCTCGCATGCTCATGGCGGAGCCGCTCCGTCACGAGCCGCGGTTGACCTGTGCTCATGACGGAGCGGTTCCGTCATGGCCCCGCCGGCTCAATGGAACGTCCAGCGCAGGCGCGGAATTCGCGCCGCGCGGGCCATGACTGAACAGCTCCGTCATGAGCACAGCTCAACCGAGGCTCATGACGGAGCGGCTCCGTCATGAGCATGGAAGCAGTTAAAGAAACGCTGTGGTACAAACAGGAAAAATGCACCCTATTTGTAATACGACCGCAAAAGCGGTTAAAACTGGTCTGCTGCTTTTTCCAAAAAGTTAGCCATTAAAGGAGTAGGCATGGTTTAATGTAGCCAAAACTATAATCCAACCCTATTTCTGCATTACCCAGGTAAATATAACTAACTCATTTTATTAGCATTAAGTTAATTGCATTGGCTGGGTCCTGACAGTGGTGGACGGCATAAGATTTCCTCATTCCATGCATCCTTTACTGCACGGAACAAGCAATTCTTGTTTGGCAGGCCAATTCACCTGTATTCCGCCTTTTTTCTAACCAGGGCAGGTGGAAATATTTTAGGTGCACGTTAACTGTATCATAACTTCATTTTTCAGACCTACCATTAATTCAGTGTCCACTTACCATTCGAACAATCTTCCATTTTATCAGTTCACCTTGTTCTTAGGGGTGCAATAGTGCATGCCAGTTAACAACCGTTGACTGCACAGTCCCCATCACGGCTCGACAGGAAGCAGAAACCCTTCCTGGCAATACCACCCGACCGGCCTCAGGGTGGGGGAATGGTATACTGAGATGTGTTGGTCCGTGGGGGTGGAGTGGGGAGGGGGGTTGCTAGTGTCAAGCACTACTGCCGCTTATGTTACAGAGAGCCGATATTGGCGCAATGCGGGTCAAAAAATCGCCTCCACCCTTCTGGCCCACTGGGAAAACACCTGGTGCCAGCTATGGCCAGTCAGGCCCTGTGCCCCTTGTGCTTTTTGTTTGCCCAACAGGCGGTACTGAGCTGCCTCGCTTGCATGCTTTATGACAGACCCCAATCTAGAGCCAGATATCACCTGGCCCCCCTCCCCGCAAAATCAAACACAAGATAAACAAAAATGTCACAAATTCACATTACCACCTAAATCAGCAAAAAGTCCAAGTAGGTTACTCTGCTGCTACTTTGCTTCCTAATATCTGCTTTTAAAATAGTTCGATTGATTTTGAATGTAGGGTACACAATAAAGTTGGTCAATACACTCTATCGTGTCCACCTTTTAATTATTTGCCAGAACAGAAGGCAATTACCAATGGTCAGTACCCGACAGCACATGGGCAGTAAGGGTTTTAGCATCCTCTCCCTGACTTCACTTGCGACCACAAGGTACAGTTCCACGGCTCCCACCTGCTTCATACCTCAATCTGACACAATTACTGAGCAAATGCTGGCAAATAAAACTAGTTGAGGCCATCATTTTTAAGTTTTCAATTTTCAGATGTAAAAAACACATTAGTGCACAAAGGCATAGAGATAATTATTTTATAAATTATATATTTTTATAAATTAAAAATGTATAAATCAAAGATCATTGTCCTGAGAAGTCACACTCATGAGCCACAATGCTCCTTCATGCTGACCAAAAGAATATGTTACTTCTAAAACGCCAATACAACTAGAAAATATGCTTCTAAAAGCAGTTTCTGCTCCAGCCGTCCCCTGGTTGTCCCTTATAGAATGTTACCTGGCTTTAGGCTATATAGTTACATAGTACAAGGAGAAGGGCATTTGTTTTTCTGTCTGGTTTAATCCAGACACCCCTTGTGAACAATACACCGATGCAGGCCCAAAAGCCGGCCCTTGAATTAAAGGGTTTGTAACTTTTCTGTCAATCGCACATATATTTTGTCATAAAAGAACATCACAACAAAAACAATAACATCCCAACACTAAAGCATAGCCTGAGGCTGCTTTACATTCCGAATTATTGGTTCATGTTTTCGTCAATGTGCATCTAGTTTTATAACTGAGCCATGCAGTTTGGCCCAGATTTTGGAGTTCTTTAAAAAAAAAATTGATTTTATTATTTGCACAAGAAAATCAAAAACAGACATACAGAAGGATGGCATATTTTCATCTCGTCAAAAAAGACGATACAGAGTCTGTAGGTACGTAGTGATAAGACATACATGTAAAACAGTACCAATTAGCACAAGTATATTTTCTGCTATGTAGCTGGAAGGCAATAAATAGAAGAATAGTATATAATGTATGTCATATCTGTAAAGGAATCAGGGAGGGGAGAGAGCTGGGGGAGGGGAATGACCACATAGACACTCAGAGTGAGTAATATTGAACAGAAATATGATTCTGTAGATTAGTGGGTAGGGGTCCAGCAATTCACCAGTATATTCCATAGAGGACTTGTACATGAGTTACTCATAGGGTTTCACGCGGAGTAGCTTGGGGAGGGTGAGCGGGAGGGGCTTCGCCGTGCTTCAGAGCTGAAGATGGAGAGGAAGCAGTGTAACCGTGTTGCAAGGTAAGCAAATATGCACGGTATATGTGCCAGATGCCCTTAGGTCGGGAGGTGGGGAGCTGCAGAGTAGAGTAAACCTCGGTTTGCATATCACAGTATGCCATGCTGCGAGGACATGCCTCTTTTGTGGGGCGGTATTGAGCCCCCCCAATCTATTGCAATTTCCCTTTTGGCTAATAGTAATACTATTGCTGTGAACATGCGGTACAAGGTCGAGATGTCTGAGAGAATGCCCAATAGGACCAGCTTGGGGGATGGTGTAAGCGATGTGGAGATCATGGTCGATAGCACCTGAAACAAAGATGACCAGTAGGTAGAAATGACAGGGCAGGTCCAAGTCATGTAAGAGAAGTCTGCATCTAAGTGATGGCATTTGAGGCATTGTGAGGTTTTGGAGAAGTCGAATTTAGTCAGTTCTATAGGTGTGATATAGTATCTATGAACAAATTTAAAGTGCAATAATTTATGTTGATTATTGGGTGAGACCCTTTTAATTTGCTCATGGCTGCAGGCCCATTCCTTGTCATTGAGTGGTCGTCCCAGGTCTTCTTCCCAGTGGCGACATGCCCCTCTGTCACGTACCTGTTTGGGTCGGAGCTGCATAGCGCGATTACATAGCGCGATTGAAGGCGATTTCGCGCTCTTACAGCGCCGCTCTTGCTAATTTTTAAATAACCTGTTTTGTATTTTCGTTCTTTTAATTTTATTTCCCTTGATTTTACCTGGCGCTGAGTTCTGGCTCTCACTTGCACTTTAATTCTTCGGCATACCCTCCGCTGTTTGGCGGGTCCGGTTTCCGGGGAGGCTTGGGAGTTACCTATACCACCTGGGTGAGGAGGGACTTTGGCGGCCATCTTGGAGCGGTCTAGCGCTCAGGGGCATTCGGAGCCACCTATTCAAGGCGTCAGTATCTAGCGGTCAGCTGGCAGAGGTAACCACTTGGGTGGGAGCTGCATAGCGCGATTGCATAGCGCTATTGAAGGCGATTTCGCGCTCTTACAGCGCCGCTCTTGCTAATTTTTAAATAACCTGTTTTGTATTTTCGTTCTTTTAATTTTATTTCCCTTGATTTTACCTGGCGCTGAGTTCTGGCCCTCACTTGCACTTTAATTCTTCGGCATACCCACCGCTGTTTGGCGGGTCCGGTTTCCGGGGAGGCTTGGGAGTTACCTATACCACCTGGGTAAGGAGGGACTTTGGTGGCCATCTTGGAGTGGTCTAGCGCTCGGGGGCATTCGGAGCCGCCTATTTAAAGCGTCAGTATCTAGCGGTCAGCTGGCAGAGGTTACCACTTGTGTGGGAGTTGCATAGCGCGATTGCATAGCGCGATTGAAGGCGATTTCGCGCTCTTACAGCGCCGCTCTTGCTAATTTTTAAATAACCTGTTTTGTATTTTCGTTCTTTTAATTTTATTTCCCTTGATTTTACCTGGCGCTGAGTTCTGGCCCTCAATTGCACTTTAATTCTTCGGCATACCCACCGCTGTTTGGCGGGTCCGGTTTCCGGGGAGGCTTGGGAGTTACCGATACCACCTGGGTAAGGAGGGACTTTGGCGGCCAACTTGGAGCGGTCTAGCGCTCGGGGGCATTCGGATCCGCCTATTTAAGGCGTCGGTATCTAGCGGTCAGCTGGCAGAGGTAACCACTTGGGTGGGAGCTGCATAGCGCGATTGCATAGCGCGATTGAAGGCGATTTCGCGCTCTTACAGCGCCACTCTTCCTAATTTTTAAATAACCTGTTTTGTATTTTCGTTCTTTTAATTTTATTTCCCTTGATTTTACCTGGCGCTGAGTTCTGGCCCTCACTTGCACTTTAATTCTTCGGCATACCCACCGCTGTTTGGCGGGTCCGGTTTCCGGGGAGGCTTGGGAGTTAACTATACCACCTGGGTAAGGAGGGACTTTGGCGGCCATCTTGGAGCGGTCTAGCGCTCGGGGGCATTCGGAGCCGCCTATTTAAGACGCGCTTCATTACGTGCAGCGGTGACGCGCAGCGGACAAGCCTTCCCTGCGCCTGAGTCGTGCCAGAGTCCTGCCCGTCTGCGCCCGTCAGCGTCTCGGAGGCGGTCGGAGGCGGACTCTGGCACTTATGGTATGCGTTATCTTTCTTAAATGCTTTCCTACTCTTGTTCTGAGCTTTTGGCTCTGCGTAGGGACTTTTCGTCTTGCCATCATATATTTCCGGGTGGGCGTGTCCTTAAGAGAGGTTGCTTGGGTTGCGGCTGGCGTTTTCCATCTAAAGATACCAACCGGCAGGTGGTTGTTCCTGCTTTAAATGAATGCCTCCTTCTCAATACGAGATCCCTCGGCAGACACTCCCTCGTTATCTGGAATCTATTGACAGAGTCCAAACCACCGTGTCTGTTTCTTACCGAAACATGGCTTGGAGAAGGCTCTGGCCCCGATCTAGCCAATGCCATCCCTCCTGACTATACTATATTTAGGAGAGATAGAGTGCTTGGTAGAGGAGGAGGGGTTGCTCTGATTGTTAATAAACGTTTCTCTTGTACTACTTTTCCGATTGATAATATTTCCAACTGTGAGGCGCTTGGCTTTGCTCTTACGCTGTCACCTCATCAAACGGTCGTTGGGATTTTACTTTACAGAGCACCCGACCCTTTGGGGCCTTCTTTTGAGGAGCTGCAGGCGACACTTTCTGCGCCTTGTCTTAAATCAGACCACTGTATTCTATTGGGCGATTTGAATATCCATATGGACAATAACTCGGACCCTGATGCTCTTAAGCTACAGGACATTACTCTTCCTCTGGGGTTGGTCCCTTATATCATCTGGCCAACTCATAATAAGGGTCATACCATTGACCAAGTTTTTTCTACAAAAGCTATTGTTGCATCCATGCCACTTCCTGTTTTATGGTCCGACCATTTCTTGATAAAGTTTACCATATCTCTTGTTTCTGTGACTGCGCCGAGAGCATTGAAAGATCAGAAAGGAATTACACAAGCTTTTCACCAGGTCTCCGCTGAAATGGTGTCTGAGGCGCTTTGTCGTCACCCTTGTCTACTCTCGGGCAATCTGGAGGAAAATCTTGAGCTGGTTCATAAATGAATGAATACTATCTTTGAGGAGCTAGCTCCTGGGAAACCGGCTAAGTCAGCCGACAGGCGTACTTCAGCCCCTTGGTTTACTTCATCTTTGAGTGTGATGCGGCAGGAATGTAAGAAAGCCAAAAGGGCATGGAGACGCCTGTATGACCCCCATCTCAAGGTTAGCTATAGGAATGCCATTAAGTTATATCATAGGCATATCCTTGCAGGAAAAAAAGTCTACCTTGAGCGTAGAATAGACGACTCTGAGAGTTCCAGCAAAGAGATATTTAGGATAGTTAAAGAATTCACTTCTCCATCCTCCAGTACCCCCTCTCATACACACACTGAAGTTTGGATTAGCCAGTTACGGACTTTTTCGTGGATAAGATTAAAGTTATCCGCAATTCTTTTAGCCATTCTTGCCTTCCACCATCGCCGAGCTATATATCTGGCTCGTCCACATCTATAGTTGAAGAAGGACCATTTCTCTCGGATTTTCCGGAGATGTCTCTCGCGGTCTCTCTTGATCTCTTGTCTCGACTTAAATCCGGCTCTCCGTCTGACCCCTGCCCGGCTAAGTGCTTAGGCAGAGTAGCGCCGGCTTTAAATGCGCTGCTTAATCCTCTGCTCAATGCTTCATTGAGCACGGGTGTTGTCCCTCAAGCGTGGAAGCAGGCAATGATTCTTCCTTTGATCAAGAAAACTAACCTGGATCCTCTTATCCATGCTAACTACAGGCCTATCTCTCTCCTCCCTGCTTTGGCTAAGGTGACCGAGAAGTACGTGCATAGCTCTATCTCTAACTTTATTGAGAGTAATGGTTGGTTAGCACTTGCCCAGCTCAAGTGTAATGAAGACAAGTCGGAGGTTCTGTTCTATGGCTCCTTTCCCGATAACTTCAGAGACCTCCTATGGCCACCAGATTTGCCCTGTCCCAATTCTATGGGTGGCCCAGCTAAGAACTTGGGGGTCTGGTTTGGGAATGCTCTTAAGTTTGAGGACCATATTAAAAAACTTACGGGCATTTGCTTCGCCACTCTTAAAGCCTTAGGCAGGTTTTTTCCCCTCCTCCCGAGAGAGGCCAAAGAGACGGTGTCACGTGCTCTAATACTTTCAAGGCTTGATTATGCGAATGCCCTGTTTAGTGGCTTACCTGCTTATCTCATCCAACGGCTTCAGGTTATCAAAAATGCGGCCGCACAACTTCTGTTTCAGCTCCCCAGGAGATCTAGCGTCCGCCCTTACTTATGCAGTCTCCATTGGCTTCCGGTTGCCCACCGAATTTTGTTTAAATCACTGGTTCTCTCCTTTCGTGCGACCCATCAGCTTGGCCCTGTCTACTTGAGGAAAAGGTTTACCTTATATGTCCCGAACCGTTGCCTCCGCTCGGCCAACCAGTACCAAATGACTGTACCTAGATTTAGGTACACTAGATTAGGAGGCCAGTCTATTTCTGTCAGGGCCTCTAGGGCCTGGAATGCTCTTCCTCTGCATCTTAGGGTTGCCCCGACCGTTGCTGCTTTCAAGAAAGGGCTGAAAACTCATTTGTTCCATATGATCCTTTAACTGTCAGCTCTTTTTTTTCCCACTACTTTCTGCAGCCTCACTCACCGCGCCAGGATACTTGCTAGTAACGGAGCGCGATATAAAAGCTTTTATAACATAACATAACATAATAACATTCTCCATGACTCTCAATCAGGCTTTCGCACGAATTTTAGCACTGAGTCTGCCCTTCTCGAAGTCACCGATGCCATCAGAGAGGTTTTGGATACTGGAGGGAAGGCCATCCTGGTTATGCTGGATTTGTCGACGGCTTTCGACACCGTCCCTCATGAAGGTCTCCTTTTAAGACTCCAGGAGATCGGTTTTCGAGGGACGGTGTTGAACTGGTTCAAGTCATTTCTGACCGGCCGCCGGCAAGTGGTCTGGACACCTCCGTTTTCCGCTGAAATGCCGCCGCTGGAGGTGGGGGTACCGCAGGGTTCTATTTTGAGCCCTGCGCTTTTTAACATCTACATGGCTCCCTTGGCGGCGGTCGCGGAATCTTTTGGTGCCCAGATCATAATCTACGCTGACGACACCCAGTTGCTCTTTACATCTGACAAGGGCAGGGATTTCGACGGTTTGCGGATCAGAGACTGTTTTGGAGCTGTCTTTGCCTGGTTTCAGCGCCACAGTTTAAAATGCAATTCCGATAAGTCGGAATTGCTTTTTTTTGGATGTCCTCCAGATCCTGGCTGGAAGACCTGGTGGCCTTCAGACACGTTCCCACCGGATGTCGCTTCTTCTAAAGCCAAAAACCTAGGCGTTGTGGTAGACAATGGCCTTACCTTTGTCCCCCAGATCATTGGACTGACTGGCAAATGCTTCGGCCTTTTAAAGATGATGCGGAAATTTCTTCCGCTGCTCTCGCTGAAGCACAGAAAGATCATCGTGCAGGCCTTGATAGGTTCGCGCCTCGATTACACGAACGTTCTTTATCTTGGCCTGCCGAAATACCTGTTGGCCCGATTGCAGATTGTGCAGAACTCTGCAGCTAGAGCCATTTTTGGTCTGCAGCGCAGAGCTGGAGCCACAGAGCTGCTAAAGAAATTGCACTGGTTTCCAGTTGCCAAAAGGATTGCTTTCAAGGCGCTTACTTTTGCCTACAAGTCCCTTCATCGGATAGGCCCCAAATACCTTCAGAAACGCCTGTCTTTTTATGTGCCTCGCAGGACGTTACGATCTGCGTCTCTTTTCAAAGCTTTGACTCCCTCTATTCGTCTGACCAGAATCGGAGGACGTTCCTTTCGATTTCTAGCGACTCAAGGCTGGAATGATCTCCCTGTTTTACTCAGGAAAACTGATGATCTGTTTTCCTTTAGAAAAGGACTTAAGACCTGGCTTTTCACTCAGTAATTGGTTTTTGTCTTTTTTCTTTTCGCGTCTGTTTGTGCTATGTTCGCTTATCCCTTAGGCTCTTTGCCAAAGCGCCGGGACACTCCTAGGAGTAGCCGTGCACTATAGAAGATCATTTTTAACATTAACAAGAAACATGCTAGCATGATATAGTTTGGTGACCAGATGCAAACCATCATTGTCCGCTATTATAAGCGTGAAAGGCTGGAATTTGTGCGGGGGGAGTGGGAAGGAAGGTATTGTTGCACTCAGGGTACCCAGTAACCTAGTCATCATAAATATGTCTATATGGGATAGTTCTGCGTGCGCAGAAAAGTTTGCTAGTGTTATAATGTGCCCATCTGGGAAAAGATTCCCGAATGTGTGAAGGTGTAGTTTTCGCAAGGTGTGTTGTACCAATTTCTCGGATGTTGACAGGATCCACGGATTTTGAGAAAGTGGGAGTTTAGGCGAGTATAGAGAGCCAAAGCCTAGAAGCAGGTAAAGTTTCCGCCAGGCCCATTATGTAGTGGATAGTGTTTGTATGTCGTTGGGATCGAGTTGGATACCCAGTGGGAATATTGGGTCAAGAGGGTCAGGGTCAGCTAGGTCCTGTTCGGGTTTGATATAAGGTATACGGGCATCTGGATGAAACCAATTGTATGCAAACTGGGTCTGTGCAACCAAATAATATAAGTTAAGGTCAGGGACTGTGAATCAGCTGTGCTCGTAGGGGAGTGTAAGTGTATGCCATGCTATTCGTAGCCCTTAACCAGCCCATATCAGGCAGAGCAGTTGACCATGTAGCTGTAAAAACAATGGTTTGTCAGGGGGATGGAGATGTTAACGAACAGATATAAAAAATGGGGAAGGACGTTCATTTTGATGAGGGCTATGTGGCCAGCCATGGACAGCGGATCCAGCAGTCACGTGAGTGGCCAGCTTGTCCATGACAGGCCCATAATTCAGGAAAATAATCTGTTCTTTGTTTCTGTGAAGTGTGATTCCTAGGTATTTAGTGGCATCTGCCTCCCAATGGAGGGGAAAGACACCACCAGTTGGGACAGCTTGGTCTGTCTGAGGGAAAAGTTTGGACCTGCCACCGGTTTATGCGCAGGCCAACATGTCCCCAAAGCAGCCAATCTCGTAAATGAGGGGATGCAAATTTTCAGCGGGGTTTCTGATAAATAGTAGAATTTCATCTGCATACATGGAGAGTAATAGTGGACCAGAGTGGAACTGAAGTCCTCGATGCAAGTGTTTCTGCTGTAGACGCATAACAAGGGGGTCCATGGAAGCTATGAAAAGTAGCAGCAACAGTGGGCAGCCTTGCTGCGTGCCTCGTGAGATTGGGAAGGGGTCTGATAGCGAGCCGTTTACCCGAAGCCTGGCTGTGGGAGAGGAGTACAAAAGTGAAGCCAGTGCGATAAAGTTGTTGGACATGCCTAGTTTGCAGAGTGTTGCAAAGAGAATAGGCCACTCCAAAGAGTTGAAGGCCTTCTCAGCGTCTAGTAGCGCTACTGGTGCAGGGGTGTTTGGTGAGATCCTATTTAACACTGAAAAGACAGTTCTAAGGTTAAGTGCAGTCGACCTGTGTGGAATAAAACCGTATTGTACCGGCGAGAGAATTTGGTCTAACAGTAGTGACAGCCTGTTTGCAAGCATCTTAGCCAAATCTTATTGTCAAAGTTGATCAAGGATAATGGTCAGTATGAGGGGCATGCAGTGGGGTCCTTACCAGATTTCAGCAAAAGAGAGACCAATTCCTCCCACATTGAAGGAGGGAGTGCACCTTTAGTGAGAGATTCAGCATAGACCTTGAGAAGGTGGGGTACCAGCGTCTGCTTGAATATCTTATAGAAATTCCTGATAGGCCATCCAGTCCTGGTGCCTTTGAGCCATTGAGTGAATCCATTGTTGACCGAGATCCTCGGCGGTCAAAGGTTCGCTGAGGAATTTCGCCTGGCCAGTGGTTAGCCACACCATTGCCACCTCCTCCAAGTAGGCAAGATGATCAGTGAAGTTGGCATGGAGCTTAGTAGTGTATTGGGACCTCTAGTACATTACTAATTGCTTTAATATGTCTACATTGTCAGTAACAATGGTGTTGTTGGCTTATCATACGGATGTGATGTGTCCAGCCCCACGGGGTGCACCAGACGGACAAGTGTCCTACAGGGGCGCTCCCCCTCACCATATCTGCGCGCTGCATGGTGTTTGCCCAGCAGTGTGGCTTCTCTATCGGCAAGGCCATTAAATAGGAGAGATCACTGTTTAAGGAAGGAGTCTGGGGTGTTGGTCGAGCTGTCTATTTTCGTCAGCTCAATTTCAAGTCAGGCGAGGCTGCCACATATTACCAGCAGTACCCCGGCTTGTTTGGAAATACAGATGCCGCAAATGTATGCTTTAAATGCATTCCATAGTACTGATTATTGTGTCACCAAGCCTGTGTTAAGAGCAAAGTATTCGAGGATCACATCATGTAGTTCCGATCTTAACAGTCGTCTAGTAGTGCTGTGGCTGTGAACGTCCATCTACATTCCCAGCTGGTAGAATAAGGGATCACAAGGTGGAGCGGCACTGGTGGGTGGTCTGAGACCGTGCGGGGTATTGCGTCTTCATTGCATATCCATTAACAAGTATGGGCATCGACAAACCCATAATCAATACGTGTCCACACTGTGTGCGGTGCCGAGTGGAATGTGTAACCAGGATCTATGGGGTGTTGTGTGCACCATGTATCGTGGAGGGCCAGGAGGTCATGGAAGGCCCGCATGGCCTGGGGTTTAGTGCCCTGCCTAGTTCCAGAGGTGTCATGGCTGGGATCCAGCCAAAGATTCAGGTTGCCGCCAAGGATTAAGGTGTCTGGTTCATGTCAATCGAGCAATGTGAATAGTCATGGGGACGCTTTTTCAGTTTATTGCCACTTGCCCTGCTGACACCCGGGATTGTGCCTGAGGGACTTGGTGTCCCAGAACTGCAGAGGAGCGAGGGAGGAGCCAGGCAGCACGCATAAGCTGTAAAGTGCAGGCCATCTCTCATGGCGCCCGGGCCCAGGACGGGCCTGTCCGACCCCAGAGGAGGCTGGGCTGGGCCACCCCCCTTGGTTCCTCCATTTGTATGTGTAGACTTAATCCGACTGGATTACTTGCGTTGCTGGAAACTGGCTGTACCACTGAAGTATTACTTTGCAGTAAGGCGAGACAGAGATGGGGACGTGTATCCAGCCAAGCACGATGTCCTGGTGCGAAGGTAGGGAAGCACGGTGTTACGTCAAGTTACCTCCTTAGTACCCTTTTTCCACAGTGATTAGATGTTTGGAACTCCAGTCGCACTTAAAATTTATATTGGCCTAGTCTAATTATTCTTACAACCCCCTCTACGATTCTGCAGCAGTGGTAGTGGTTTTTATGTCTTGCTGAGTCAGCGCGCATGCGCTGCTTGGAGAGACATTTAGTAGTGGCTTTTAGAAGTTCTCCCAAAGTGGCCACCAGCTTGCTAGAACGTGCACCGGCGCGCGCGATGTGCACAGCACTTTTTTACGTCACCCACGCACCACTGGCGTCACCACTGGCATTTTTTTAAATTTAGTTTTTGCGCGCGACACAACTCCCGGCAGTGTCGCGCGGCCAATGCTTGTATTTTTTTGAGTTCTTCTACTTCTTCCCCCACAGAGACAGTATGGAGTGGCGTGCGTCTGATACCATCATCGAGTTGTTATCACATTGCTCCCTGCGAGTACTTTCTCCGTTCTGTTGTTCATTGTGCACTATGGCCGGAAACCACAATCACTTTTTTTTCTTAGACACTTTATTGCTAGTATAATTGTTATTTTTCTCCAGTTCCTGGCACAGCGTTCTTTGTTCCTGGTTACACGATGGTGTGCAATTTAAATGCAATTACAATGCCGAAGCTACATTCCTTCATTCCAAAGCTTCAAGTGTTGGTACGTTCTTCACAAAAGTAAACATTCTCAGTCACTTAATATGTGACATTTCAATGCATTACATTGTGCGACTAGAAACTTTAATTTATTTAGTAATAGATGAGGTATGCACTCCTTTATTTTCAGTCGAGTTTGTCAGATTTGCCAGCAGTGCGTTACTTTCTTTAGTCTCAAGGTAATCAAAAATTCACAGTTTGATATGCTGGTAACACCTCCCTTAACAAATGAGTTATTTTTCTAATTTATACAGCTGCGATAACATTTTCCTTAGAAACGTTTAAGATAGCAACCACAAATCAATGACCGTGAGGTGGTTAACATAGATTAGAGAAAAAACAGTTGAGATGTGGAGAAATTGTGTTGACTGTTTGACAATGGATGGTTAAGAAGACCCATATATAACACAATTATTTTTCTAGCTAATGCAGCAAATACATACTGTGCAGATTCAGAAAAGAAAGGGTTATTAATAACTTCTTTTGAGTCAAATTAAATGTCCTAATAATGCTATTTTGAACTTTGAGAAGAGGGGTGCCACAGATGGCTGGTAGTCGGGCGGTGCAATGCTTTTGGGCCTAGCAGGTCGGACTGAAATTTGGGCTTGACAGACAGAACCTTGATTGTGACTAGAAGGTGTTCTGTTTGGTGAATCTTGAAGTTTGACCTGGTGTGTAACGATACATGGTGTCAGGTAGTTGGGAACCAGTACCTTAACTTCTTTGTTTACCAGTGTCGGTAGCTTGTATATGGCTCTCTTTGTGAAAGTTAGCCAGCTGACTTCAGGAAGGTGAATGCATGATTACATAGGGGTACACTGGAGTAAAATATAGCATGTAGCTATCAAAATATACTAAAACTAGCAGCCCGCCCCAGCGTTGCCTAGGGCAGAAGGGGGCTGGGGGCAGCATTTCAGGCTTGCGTGCACTCCCACCCCGGCCCCCGTCTGCCACGACATTGTCTGTGTCCCGGACAATGTCGTGGCGGGCAGGGTTCGGGGCGGGAGTGCACGCAAGCCTGAAATGCTGCCCCCAGACCCTGAGCCTTACCGCAGTTGTTCCGGGCCAACCTCCCGCACCAGCTCCCTCCCGTCCCGTGTCCCTGAAATGCTGCCCCCAGACCCTGAGCCTTACCGCAGTTGTTCCGGGCCAACCTCCCGCACCGGCTCCCTCCCGTTCCATGTCCCAGAGCCTTACCTGAGCTGCCGCTCCTCCCCGAGCTCCTCACTTCACCGCCGCTCCTCCTCATCATCACGTACGTTGCGGCCAGCGCTAGGTCGTCAGTGTCGCGGCCGGCGCTACTTTCAGGGCACTACTTTTTTTTAAGTTATATTTTTAAATTTACGTTTTTTTAAAATTTTCTATAGCCTATGTCCATCTGCACACCCGGAGGATTACAACATTGTATAGGGTGTGTGGATTGGCGCTGTGGTTCCCGAGTTTACCTTGCCAAAAGGTTTGTGTTCTCTCTTTATAATAGTAGTATAGATATCTAGTGGAGTGATGGAGTAGTGAGAGGCTCATTACCTGTTGAAGTATTTCAATCTGCTGAATACTAATGACTTGTTAAATGATTTATCTTGTATTGAATTTTGTGTAAGAAAATCTGGTGTATGTTATGAAGGTGGAAACCTGTTTAAGTAGCTGTGTTGCTTAAGAAATCTTCAATTCGTATGAAAGAACTGAATACAACTCTACGGTTTGTGATTGAAGATTTTGGTCATGTCTAGGGGGGCAATTCACAAGGAGACTTCCTCACCCCCTTGTCCTTTTTGATAAGGGGCTTTTTGTGGTGTTCTCCTTGAACCCCACAATGTTCAATATTTATTTTGCTCCTTTGGCATCCCAGGAGTCTATAGGCATCCCAGAAGTCTACAGTTCTAATCATATGTGGATGATGCATTCCTCATGATGGAGATTTAGCTTGTCTCCACAATAGCTCAAGGATTGCATGTATGTAATGGCAGAATGGATGAATTTCAACTCTCTGACTTAACATTGCTAAGACTGAAGTAGTGCTTTAAGCAATCATTTAGCCTGTTCCATTTCAAGCTGGCCACAGCCCTGCACTTGTCCCTGTCGCTCCTGCCTGTAACGTGGTAATTATTTTGATTCTTTTTCATCTGCACACTCAAAAACTAACCTCCACCTGCGACGTCATTCTATCTGCTAATTTCCAGAAAACTCTTATCCTTTCCTGTTTTGAATGTGGTAACTCTTTGTTGGCCATCTTACATATGAGGTTGTCCATCTTCGTGTTCAAACTGCGGCAGACCGGGTCATCTAAGTCCTACACAGATGTCTGAAGTATCATTGCACCTGAAGTCCCTACATTGACTTCTGTGAAACAACAGCGCTTGTTCAAGGCAGTCTCTCTTTGTCACAATGCGCTTCATTGTACTTTCTCCAACTATCTGAACTCCTCCATTAACAACCATATTCCTTCTGAAGCCTTGCATTCGAGCTCAGCCAACTTTGGCCGTTTTTATATTTTGTAAAACACGCCCAGGTGGACGGATATTATTAATTATAACCAGCAAGGCATGAAACTCTCTTCCTGTCTATCTTCACTCCACTGATTTGTTCGCCTACATTCAAGAAGCTGCTAAGATCCTATCTTTTTAGCCTTTGATACAGATGCATTGCTTATTGTGCTTCCTTCCCAGTTCGGGTGTGCCCTTTTCCTGGGAAATAATTTAATCATCCTCAGAAACCTACCCTGGTGGCTGTGCTGTTTAAGAAGTCTTACATTTTCCTGAAAGAGCTGAAGGAACTCAAGGGTATGAAAAGAATTTCAAAGAGTGGAGCATCAGAGACGAAAGTGGAAATGACGAATAGGAGTGATCCATGCGAATGGATCTTACCTTACTTTTTGAGGAGCTAAGCATGAGTGATTGTAGAACAATCTATTGTCGAATGGCAGTGATGTAGTTTGAGAAGAATATAAGCAAACAGAACAGTGTGATGGGTGGAATTCTTGAATTAATCTCAGCAACTGGTAATTACTAACATAAGCACTTAATACTTTGGCAGCGGCGTTTATTGGCTGTAGTTTAGATACTTCTACATTTTCTGTTTGACAATGCATTGTAAATTATTAAGAAGGTACAGTATGGTGCTGGTTTTAGTTGGCAAGTTGTGCACACTATACCTTAATTATTGAGCACATCTGTTTGCTGCACAGCTGGTTGCTCTAAATCGGTGGGCATCCTGGTTGGGAAACATCCTTTACGACACAACTTTTACAACGCAGTGCCTTTACAATGCGGTATTTACAACGACAACCATTACAACGCATTGCGCTGGGGGGCGCTCTAGGATAGGGAATACGTTTAATTTACTATCCAACACCTTCCCTAGTGTCTACGGGGACTGGAGTTGGAATAGTAAATTAAACTATTCACTATCCAGCACCCCAAAGCACTATGCGTTGTAAACACTGCGTTGTAAAGGTATGCGTGGTAAAAGTATGTGTTGTAACGTCATACATCCATCCTGGTTGAGTGGCGGGATGCGATAATTGAGTGAGGTTAATCGGGCATTGGATCAGCCACTAAAGAGTAAGTGGAGCATGGAACCAGTCGTATCAGCCACAGGAAAGCCTTTTCTCACTCCTGAAACTCTCTCAAGTACCCAGAGCCCAGCCCCCACCTTGATTTAGCCACACACTCTAATGCCCACCTCTAAGAGCATCTGGTAAAAGTGAGTGTAATGTACGGTGACCACCTCCCTCCAAAGGCACTATTTCCACTCCCGGACTTTTGTGTGATAGACTATTGTATTATGGGTATTGTAGTCTTGTTAATCTTCCACTTACCTAATTACACTAACACACATAAAATTTAGTTGTTTGTAGGTGAATAGTTCAGGACTGGAGATAGTGTCTGTTGTGACCTACAGTGCGGTAGCCACTCTATTAGTAGTGTACTTATCATCCTCTGCCTGAGCAAATTTCTTAATTGGCTCCATTATTCTAAATGTTGCATGCTGGATGTTGTTATTGGGCTAAAAAGTTTTTTTTGTTGAAATTTTCAATGCAAGATGGTGCACACTCTGAAATCCGTAAAAGTGCACTCTCCTAATGCTTTATTTAAATAAATATATTTAGGGTGATCACCAACCTCTAGTTTCAGTGTGTACACTTTCTCCAGTCCTTGTCTTCTCTCTCTGTACATCACACCTCTCTTTCAATAAACATCAGTGCCCCACAGCACTTACCTCTCATGACCTCAGCTTGTCACCTCTCTCCGATCCTACCTCTAGATCTCTAGCTCTCGGTTAACTCTCTGCCCCTCTCTTCTCCTCAAGTGCCTCTCTCTCTCTCTACTTTCTCTTCTTTCTGCATCTTGCTGCTCTGTTTGCATCTCATCCCCCTTCATTTCTCTTCCATTTACTTCACCTCCCTCTTAATTTCATCTCTCTTTATCTTACCCTTTCTATTATTTTTGCCATCTATACCTTCCCTTTCTCTACCTCTCGCATGCCTCTTTCTAACCTCACCATTCTCTCTTTAATTTCCCTCTCTGCCTCACAACTCACTGCCTCATCTCTCTCTTCCCCACCTCTCATACACTATCTAGACTCTCAAGTTACATCACCTATTGGCCTTCTATGTCTCTCTTTTTATTAATGTCCTCTTTCTCTCGCCTTTCCCATCATTTTATTTCTTTCTCTCTACAATGCTCTCCCTACCTATTCCAATCCATCTATCACTCCCTTTGCTTTCATCTCTCTTTCTATCTCCTTCACTGTTTCCGTTCACTCTCTCTGCTTCCAATGTCTTGCTTGTTTAATACATCTTTATTACCTCTGTCTCGCTTTCCCTATTTCACCATTCTCTACTTCTCCCTCGCACTTCCTCTGTATTAGCCTCATCTCTCTACCTCATCTGCACCTATTTTCTCTCTACTTCTCTACTTCTTTCTATTTTTCATCCCACCGGCTCTGCCTGCCTCGCTACTTTGTTTACTTGACCTGTCATTCTGTGCTTCACCTTTCTATTTGTTCTCATTATAACTCACCTCTCTTCCTATCTTATTTCTTTTTAGACCTTGCCCCTCGGGTTGGCACCTTTCTTACCAGCCTACATTTAAAACTGCATGCCAGACCTATAAAAACAAGTATTGGCATAGCCAATAGGTTTCGTCTTTGGGACCTTATAGGTGTTTAGCCATGCAACAGTTGGTGTTATTGCACCAAGGATATTGTGCTGCATAACTAAATACTTATAAGGTCCCAAAAGCAAGACCTATTGGCTATGCCAATGCTTGTTGTTATGGCCACTGTTTTAGCAGGCCTCAGTAGGAGAGTGCAAAGCAGGCTGTGCTCATCCATTGGACCATCATGGGGAAACGTAAGGCAGCAATGTTACCTGAGAAGGCAACAACTTGCGCCGTAATTACCATGGACTCCTTTTTAATAAGGACGTCTGGAGTCCTTGACAAGGAGATAGAGATGGTTAAATTGCGCCTTTCCCACTCCCCGATTAGCCACCTCCTTGTAAACCTGCCAACGGAGCAGATGACTCATGAGGCAATAGTTTTACCTAATGTATCTCCTACACGGGAATCAGGGGGTACAGGTAGCCGTTTAGTTGGTTAATCTATACCTCTGTCTCTCACCCTATTGGTCTCCAACGCAAGGGGGACCCCCTGCCCAGGAGTCAGCTAATAGCAGCGCCGTTAAGCAGTCAGCTGCTGATATGGTAATTCTTCAACGGAGGACGAGAGGAGTAACAGACGCCCTACCAGGCTCATGGACGAAAAGAAAGGGCATAACGATTGGAGAAAAGACAAAACGACCACGGGATTAGGCTATTCACCACAAGGCAACCACAGAGCAAACACTAAGGGGGAGATGATGGCTGCTTTGGAGCTATTACAGGGATCTATAAGGGCTATCTTGGACACAAAACTTGAACCCCTCTTACAGTGCCTCTCCTCCATAGAGAGGGGACTCTCTGAACTCAAACAATGTTTTTTATCTAGGGGGCAGGCAGCCGCAACGGGACAAAGGTAATCGGCGGGCTGCATCACAGAAGTTACGCCTACCGTAGTGGACCCACAAATAAACCACTGGGAGCAGCAACTGGTCCCTTCAAGGGTTGTAACGGGGAAAAATACTCTCCGCCCTCTGAATCCTCAGCCATTGTCTCCGCCCCCTGCACAAAACCAGATGGGACCATGTATAGAGTCGGTGTGCAGGGCTCCCATCCAGGATTACTCACAGGATCATCTGTGCCCTAGGAATTTGAATAAGGGTGCAATATCAAATGGAGGAGAAAGGAGTTCCAACCAGACTTTAGTTAATCTTCATCTCCCTCAAGAATTAAAGCCATATGTTGTAATCTTGGGGAACGTTCCAACCCTCTTACCAAGGGCTAAGGAAGATTTCCTCCAACTGAAGAACAGAGTAATGCACTGGCTGTCCCATAACACCACATTGGGTTTAAGGTGGGGAAAATATATAAACATGGTCCGTAGGGTGAACTGGGTAGGAGGGTCTACAAAGTGTTATAAAGGTGACTGTGTGTTCATTCATTTTTAACAAAGAGCACATTGCAGAAAGGATTCTAGCCTCTTTCTTTTCTCGCATTGATTCTTCCCTTGGCCCGCCGTCATTTATCAAGGCCCTCCCTCTTGGCTTTTTTGATAAACCTGAATCTCCAGGCTGAAGCACTACACTCCCTAACAGGGAGGCCTCATTTGTAAGAAAGTTGCAGTTCTCCATTCCACCAAGGCATTTTAACATCACAGGGCCCCGAAATAACTCGCATTTTGTTCATCAGGACTTACATACCCAGTCCTCCCTGGTTTTCTTAAACAGTTTTGCACATTTGCGCATCCTGGATGATTGTGATTGACTGTGTGAGGCAGCTTCTCAGGAACCTAGGACTCTTAACTGCCATCAGGACAATTCCTTGTTAGGCTATAGTAACTGGGGTGTAAAGGGTCGTAATCTTATCTCATGGAATATTGCGGGATTGGCCAATACGTTTTGTGACCCTTCAAGGCTTCTTTTTATACAAAGGTTCAACATCATCTGCTCCCAGGAAACTTGGGCAACCACAAATAATTTTCATTTGGAGGGTTATAAGTCCTTTTTTTGTCTCGGCTGTTCTCTTGAGTTCAGGAAGATCAAGGGGCGGCCTCTCAATTTATGTTTCTTTAGCATTAGATTGTATTGTAATAGTGTTGCCCATAGATAATCCCTGCTTACAATCAGTAATATTGCACAAAGGGCCTAGCAAATTGGGAATCGTGAATTTTTATAACTCAATATCACGTCACTCAGAAGTTTGATATATATCCTAGTTGGGCTCCTTTTTAAGCGAAAAACGTTGTGAAAATGTTATGATACCCGGGGAATTTAATATTCAGCCAAGTGGGGATCCAAAGAAAACGAATCTTATTGATTTGGGTTATTTACGTGTGAAGGGTATTCATTTTAAGCATAATGCACAAGGTGATTTCCTTAATGATTTATTAGATGAATTTGATTTAATCTCGTCCTTGTGCACATTGAACCCACGCAGTGAGGTTCTCATTCCAACCTTCGAAGGAAGGGGCAAAGGCTCTATCATTGATTTTATTCTTGTATCACTGTCCCTCCTTTCAGGTTTTTCCATCGAGGCAAGTATTTATAGTGATCACAATCCCCTAAGTGTGTATATCAGTTGGCCTTCCCTGGCCTCCACCCAGGGAGTAAGGAGGACTGGGCAATGAAAGTAACAGATGGCGGAAGAAGGTTAAAATGGGCTCAGATAACCCCGGAGCCATTTTAGGACTCTTAACACACCCTCTGTGATACTGAGCTAGCTCTGTGTACTGCCCCACTAACAGACCTGGGTGGAATCAAAGAAGTCTTTGAAGTAATCTCTTCTACAATATCAAATGTTCTCAGTGTTCCCGCACGGCGACCAACTATCTTGACGCCCAGATGGTTCAATTGAGATTGTTTCTGTGCTGCCAGGAACCTGAAAGAAGCTTTGGGTGAGAATCCAAGGGATATGGTCTTAGTCAAAACCTTGAGAAGGGAGTATAAAGTAGTATTAGCCAAACGCAAGGCAAATGAAGGAGGAATTATGGAAGGACCTAATTGAGGCAAGTACCATGAAGAGTAGTGCCAGGTTTTGGGGTATTATTAACAGCCCTTTTTTAAATATGAATACATGCACTGTGGTGGAAGCTCATATAACAGAGGAGGACTGGGTGCACCATTTTGAGGATATATTTAAATGCCCCTCAGACAGGAATAGTTTAGCTGGGGTAGCAGAGGTTAAATCACTCATGGTGGTATCTGCTGAAGAGGTAAAGAAGGGTATCCTAGGGCTGTCCAACAACAAGGTGCAGGGCCCTGATGGCATTCCATCAGATTTATATAAATCAGACGTAAACCTCTGGGCACCTGTTCTCACTGCCGTTATTAATGCAGTAGTTATATCTAGTCCTCCTGTGCCACCTCCACTATTGTCCCAGTGTTCAAAAAGGGTAATTGGGATTGTACCCTTTGTTACAGACCCATATCTCTGTTGGACTCTGTGGTTAAAGTGCTTGGCCGGGTTATTCTAGACAGGCTAACAAATTAGGCAGAAGAAAACAATATTCTAACTGATATCCAATACGGCTTTTGTGCAGGACGTTCAACTGTGGCCCAAGGTCTTAATTTACATCTGATCCTTAACAAGTCTACTGTCGCCCGCCGCGGTGCAATCTATTTGGCCTTTATGGATCTGTCTTCCCAATTTGATCGCGTGAATAGAACTAAGCTATGGCAGACCATGCTGTCCATGGGGGTGGACGCCGATATTGTTCATTTTCTTGATAATCTCCACAACGATACCAAGGCTGAGGTTCGTTACTCACAAGATCTTAAGGTATCTCGCCAGTTTCCAATTACAAGAGGAGTGGGCTAAGGGTGTATCCTAGCTCCCTTCTTGTTTAATCTATAGATTAAAAAATTAAAGCAGGTCTTGTTGGAGACCAAGATAGATTACCCCTGGTGGGATGGAGTGGCTGCCGGTTTTGCTGTATGTGGATGACAGGTTCCTCATGGCCTGGACAGCCAGAGGGTTACAATCCCTGCTTAACTCTTTTTCTTCTTTCATGGAAGATTTGGATTGGTCTATTAACGGCTCCAAATCTTATGTGATGCAGGTGGGACCCCGTACAAAAAAGCAGTACCAGTTTAGGGTTGGTGCCACCCTGGCTCACTGCACAGAGGTTTTCTCCTACCTTGGGGTTACGATCGATGTTAAACGGAAATGGGGACCTTTAAAACGGAGTAAGAAGGGAGATTTAGTACGCGCCAACACTGCTGTCTTTAATTTTAGATCTAAATTTGGTAGGAACCCGATCGCAGCACTTTTGCAGATATATCCGGCAAAGTGCATTGCAAAGGTTTCCTATGGAAGCTCAATTTGGGGCTACATCACCATGGATGAATTACAAGTGGTTGAAAATACTTTTCTTAAATGTCTTCTATGTGTGCTGCAGGGTACCTCAAGCTATATGGTTCATGAGGAGCTGGGGTCCCTTATTTGTCGGATCCGTTGGCCCTTCGGCCTCTTATTGTGGCTGAAGTTATGGTTACACCAGGGACTGACCCTAAGTAAATCAATTCTAAAGGAGTGTATGGGTCTTGATTGTGCCCATTATATCCCGTGGCTTACATCAAGAAATGTGTTGAGTGGTTGGGAAGAGTAGAACTATTCTCCAAACCAGAATCTGTACCCAAAAAAGACCTGGGCTGGGTAAAGGAGATCTTTTTTACTCAGAGGATTGTCGAAAGGGAAGGGTGCGAGCTGAGGAAAATTAGCGCCCGTAGGTTTGTTATTCTGAAAACGTTACAATCTACTGAGCCTTATCTATTAGGACCTTTTAGTACCCATGATACTAACTAGGTTTCGCTTTGACCTCTTCCACATTTTACTGGCTCAGCCGCGTGGGTGTAGTAGAGGCCAGAGCTTAGAGTCATGTGGCTGCGACGGTAAGTCTCCACAGGATATGCTTCATTTTTTATGTTTTGTAATTTTTATAAGATTCCACAGAATTTTTTTATTATTTCAACCCTGAAATTATTGGATTTAAGGCAAGTGCGTCCAGCTTTTATATTTTTACAAATGTTATCCGTCAATATTATTCTATCTGTCCTTAGTTTTTTTTTAATCAGCAGTGAGACTTTGAGCCTGTTGCGACTAACTGTTCATGGCCCAAGAGATTGTTAGGTGTTTCTAAATGTAATCTTATTGTGTTCTATGTATGTATTGCAAAAGATGTCCCTTAAAGAACGAGCTGCCACTTATGTTACTGCTCTGTATATATATTGTTTTAGATTACTTTTATGGTTTTATGCAAACACTGAATAAAGTGATTGATTGATTGATTGAGTAGTCCAAAAGAAAAAGTGGGGTCGTCAAGGTTAGGAGTGGATAATGTTAAGAAACAGGGTTTATTTTCCCAGCAGTGTCCCTGTCATTAATACATATCGCCCATGCTATCTGCGATGGTGGTATGGTGTATGAAGGGGAGGCTGTGTGGTATAAGTATACTTACTCCTCTGGAGTATGTGCTGTATCCAGTGAAGAATTGGTGGGGTCCTTGGGAAGATAACAGGGCAGGTGCATTTCCTAAAAAAAACTATCTTAATCTGGTGCCTGTGTAGGTAGGACAGTACTAGCTTACATTTCCGGGGTTGTTGAGGCCGCGAACATTCCATGTCAGTAGCTGCGCTTCAACCTTTGTGTTAGGAGTTACCATCAGGTGCCAGAATGAGGGGGAGTCGGATATGCATGTGTAGTGTACTATATGTTAGAGGGAAAGTCGTACCCACGAGAGGGAGAAGAGAGGGGAAAAATAAATGAAAAAAGACAAAAAATTAGCAAGTCCCAATTAGACCCCCCCACCCACACCAGGAGAAATCAACCTGGCGAATACCCTATGCCCAATTCTAGAAAAACAACATCATTACAGTCTGAAATATCCGTAGCGGCGAGCAACGCTTTGGGCGGCACAACGCCCGGTCCGCACAGATAGTCACTGAAACAAAGAGAGTTATTATGGATGGTAGAAGTTAAATAACTTAGCAAAGCTCTGGACTAAACCACAATCATGTAAAAGTACTCTACAATGTTGACTATTGTGTATATGGCCTTAGTGGGCTAATCCAGTAATAGTAGGAGAGGTAGAACAGTCGCTATTATTGGGGAAAGAGTTTGGCGCTATCCGCCCGTTCTCTATGCAGGGGTGAGAGCCCAGATGAGCAAGGAGGGCTCTGACAATTGTTGGCCTTTTGTGTTTTGCAGAAAGCCAGGGCATTCGCAGTGGTGTCAAAAAAGTGGGGTTTGTCACCTACAGTCACCCGCAATCTCGCTGGATATAGCATGGCTTATTTCAGGCCAAGTTTACGGAGTTGCGCCTTAATGTCGGCAAACTTTTGCTGCGGTTCCTGGACTGCAGCAGGGTTATCAGGGTATAAGGAGAGCGAGGAACCCTGGTACTGCAGTGGAGAGTTCTCACAGGCCAATCGGAGGTGGGTGTCACCGTCTCCATAGTTTAAGAGACGTGCAATAATGGGCCTCGCAGGGGCTCCAGAGGGAGGGCGTGGGCCCAAGGACCTATGTGCTCTCTCTACAAGGAGAAGTGTTGGGCCCCAAACAAATCAGTGACTAATGTCTCCACAAAGAGCTTTGGGTGTCCAAGGTTGGTTGATTCTGCCAGTCCCAAAATCTGTATGTTATTCCTCCTGGATCTGGCTTTTAAGTCCTTGTTTTGATTGCTACCGCCTTAAGCAGTCGTTCAGTTTTTTCCAGGCGGCGTGTCATGTCTCTTGTCTGATCTTCATGTGTGGATATGCGTCCTCGGCCACATCCAACCCGGTGCCATGCCGGTGCAGGCGTTCTCCCATTTAGTCGAGTCACGTATCATTGGTGTGGAATCCGGATCTCAATTCAGTGAATTGGAGATGCACAGTGGTGGAGGTAATGGGGAGAAGGGAGAGTCCAGCGGGGTCCCCGCGTGCCAAGTGCCGGAGTATATCAGGGCCCTCACTGATGCAGGGTCTCTGAGGTATGCAAGGCAATTGTTTGTCCCCACAACAGAATGCCACAAACAAGGAGGATGCAGCCGAGCAAGAGAGCTCAATAGGTCTGAGCAGCCCAGTGCAGTGATGAGGGAACAGGCAATGAGGCAAGGAGAGTTCCATGCATTCCGGGGGCAAAATCGAATGGCCCGACTGTTGCAGTGGTGATGCTGGGTCGTGGCGATCTCTCATGGGGAGGATGCAGCGTCCCAGCCTTGTCTAGAGGGGCTGGTATGCCCGATGCAGCGAGCTATATATTGCAAATCGGGTCGTGGTGGGCCCAGTACTGCTAGGGCCTGTGGTTCAGGGCAGGAAGCCCCACGTTGTCCTGGTGGCGGTGGCGCGCCATGCGGCCTGTGGCGTGGTGCTCCCGGGTGAGGATGGAGAGTCTCAGGTAGGTGGTGTGGAGGGCCCAGCATTGAAATGGAGGGCCGGTGCAGGGCAGGGAAGTGGCACCATAGCGGGCCAAGCGCCACCCTCGCCCATGCCACTTCTCATCCGCAGCGATGGCCCCCAACCACTCACCTCGGCAGGCATCAGGGGTCCCTCGGACGTCTCCCAATCAGTTCGGAAGACCCCCGCCCACAGCGATGATGGCTGGATGTGTGCAGAGTCGAGGGAGGGCCTAGCGGGTCACTGCAGGCCAGGCCTCAGGCTCGCCCGCGGCCCCTGTCGTTGGAGGGCCTCCGAGGCAGGCAGGGCCCCCTTCCCACACCAGCAGGGTATAGCAGTGGCTCGATGACATGGAGCCGGGGCCGGAAAGCCCTCACTGCATGCGTCGTCAGTGCAGGCGGCAGGATCACAGCATTTGCGGGTGTTAGAAATGGGGGTCTCTAGTTGGCAGAGGTAGGTACCTTTGTCCAAATAGGGATCCTTGCTTCTAGTCCAGGTAAAGGGGATACACACTTTGGACAACACCGGCACACCCCCTCGGTAGCTTGGCACGAGCAGACAGGCTTATCCCAAAGGCAATGTGTAAAGTATTTGTACCAACACTCACAGTGACACCGTGATAACCCTACAAATGGGCACCACACCAGTTTAGAAAAGTAAAGTATCTTTATTTAAACTTGACAAGACCAAAACGACAAAAATCCAACATACACCATTAAAACTATGACTTTCAAAAGGTTTCAAGAACTTGTACCATAGAAATCTATGGATGTGTGACTTTTCACCAAAGTACCTGGAGTTGTCAAAGTTCACCAATCCAAACAGCCGCAGCATCAGAAAACAAAGAGATGCAACACTCCTGAGACCCTGAGGAGGCGATGCGACAGTCCCACTGCATGCAGAGGAAGGCTTGCGTCAGTTCCGGTCTGTAGGGGGAGAGATGTGTCAATTTTTCGTGCCGGTTCCGGTCCGCAGTTGATGGGTCAGGGAAGCTTGTCGCACAGGTACAATGCGTGGACCTTCGCAATGAATCGGCGATCGATGCAGCAGCGGTGCGCGGCGCTGCATTGGTCCTCTTCAGCTGCAAACTCTCAATGCATCGATTCTTGCAGCAGCGATAGGCACTGCAGTGATTTTCGCACCGGCGCAGCAAAACTTGGAAATTCAGGCGCCGTGAAGATGCGTGAGAAAAACAGCTACAAGAATAGCGATGCATCGCTATCTGTAGTTCTTTGAGTCTCTTTTCTCCTCCACCTTCCAAACAGAAGCAACAACCTCCAAAGGGCCAAAAGTGGCACAGGCTCCTCAAGGCAGGTCAGAACTCACAACAGCAGAGTTCAGGGGAGCTAGGGGTAAAGTCTTTGTGTCCCTGAGACTTCTGAACAGGAGGCCAGCTCACTTCAGTCCCTTGGAGATCTCCTTCAAGCAGGGGAAACAGCACACAGCAAAGTCCTTCTCCTTTCCTTGGCAGAAACAGCAACTGCAGGCCAACCCCAGACACACAGCAAGGGCAGTACTTCTCCTCAGTCTCTTCAGCTCTTCTCCTCTGCAAAGGTTGCTCTTGAATTCCAGGAATGATCTAAAGTTCAGGGGTTTTAGGTCTAATACTTATACCCCAAAATATCTTTGTTCTCTTTGTGCAAGGGGCTCTGAGACCGGTTAAAACAAGTTCTGGGGCACTCTGCCAGTGCACAACAACATCCTTTGTTAGTGTGGGTCTTGGTCCCAGACACACCACAGGGTTTTGGAGTCTGATTTGTGGAAGGGCAGGCGCAGCGCTATTCAGCTACAGGTGCTACTCCTCCGACCCCTTTAAATGTAGATCAGGCCTATTCATCCTAGTGCTGACTCATACAGACTCCTGAAGCCACTGCAACTCCCCAGCCCCTGTTACTCCAAAGCCAGACAGTCAATCCATAAACAGGCAGAGGCACAAAGGAAGGTTGAACAAGAAAAATGGCCACTTTCTAAAGGTGGCATTTTCAAACACACAATTTAAAAACCATCTTTACTAAAAGATGTGTTATTAAATTCTGAGAAGATTTGCTTGTAAAATGTTACAAAGCATTCCCCGTTCTGTCCTACGGGCAAGGTAGCCTTTCATTAGTGAAAAACGAAATTTGCAGTATTTCACTATCAGGACATGTTACACCCACCAGTACAGGTCCTACCTCTCACATACACTGCACCCTGCCCTGGTGGGGAACATTGGGCCTACTATAGGGGGTCCTATGTGTAAGAAAAGGGAAGGGTAAGTCATGGCAAGTGGGTGCACTGGCCAGGTCGACATGGCAGTTAGTAAACTGCGCGCAGGCACTGCGGTGGCAGGCCTGAGACATCTTTCCAGAGCTACTCATGTGGGTGGCCCAATCAGTGCTGCAAGCCCACTAGTAGCATTTGATTTACCCGCCCTAGCACACTCAGTGCACTTTACTAGGGACCTACTGGTAAAACAAATATGCCAATATGGGAGAACCAATCACAATATTAATTTACAGAGGGAGAACCTACGCTTTGACACTGATCAGCAGTGGCAAAGTGCCCAAAGCATCTAAGCCAGCAAAAACAAAATCCAGCACAGCATCAAAAACACAGGAGGTAGAGGCAAAAAGTCAGGGAAAACCACGCCAAGTATGCCAGGTCTAACAGCAGGGAAAAGCGACAGCAATGGTATGCCATCATGCGGATTCGGGTGGGGGGCTCCGGAGCTTCAATGCCATGTGGCCATCCTGGTCGCCGGCTTGGCCATGCCCCTGGATTTTGCAGTTCTTACAGTCCGGTTGTTTCTTCACCGTTAACCTACTTCAACTTCAGAATACTTTGTTTTTTCATATCTCCCTCTCTCCATGTTTTAAATAAATTAGCAATCTTCATTCTTCGCTGACTCCAAATTTTCCTGTCTCTGTGTGAACCTATTGATGCACAGCTATTTTCTAAAATGCATTACAAAATGTTTCTTAACGTTTCCAACTGCTTTATGCAACAATGTTGTAAATGTTGCTTTGAAGTGAGAAATTGATCCCACCCACCCCCACCAGAGAAGGCGGGCGTTGCAGCCGCAGTGGGACAAAGGGACAGGGAGTCACAAGGTTTAACAAGAAAGAATCTTAGGACGTAAAAGGGTAACTGCCCGAACAAGGTCCTTGGGATGCCTTATGCTTGAGACTCTTGAGAAAGTGCAATTGCCCAAACAAGTTCCTTGGGATGCCTTATGGCAGAGACTCTTGAGATAAGTGCCAGGACAAGGTCCTTAGGAGGCCTTACAGAGGGATAGTTGAGGGCAGACAGAGGATAAGAAATGGTCAGCGCTAGGTTGACACGTCTCTTGCAACCTAGACATGGTCATGGGGCCATGAACGCCAGATATTCGGTAGCAAGTTGAAGCCTTAAAGCCACGACCCGCTGTACCAAATAAGTGACAGAAGTAGAGCTGTGACGACGGTTGTAAGTTATAGTTATTAGTATGCAACAATTTATATGATGTACACTGTATTAAATGCCTTATGTTGTAGTTCAAGATGAGCCAGAAACAAGCATGTTGATAACAATTGTGTACCAACTTATGATGTGGATAAACTGCAGCCATTTTAACACCGTAAAAGGTCTTGGTGTACATAATTGATGGGTAAGAAAGAATGGTGGGAGGGGAAGTGAGTTGCTCATTTCCATTAAGTATATTTTTTCAGACACTTAAATACATTGGCTATGAAAGGGAAACACGTTTATTAAACTATATCCTTAAATATTTGAAAAGGTTTATTTTAAAAGGATCACAGGTTTAACTGATGTGAATGGTTCAATGAAGGACACAATTATTAGTTGAATGGTCTTTCAAAGTGCAACAGTAATATAACAAACTGACAACTGTGTTTTTTTACACGGCTTCAAGAAATACCGGATGTACACAACATCTAGAAACTAGCCTGTAATGGATCGAGAACTTAAAGTATATCATCAAGTTTTGATTGTATTTCAAGCCTACCAGACTGCGCAAGCTGTTTGGTTGCAAAAACCTGTTGTGAACTTAAAGTGGTTTCAGAGCCTACCCATTAATTACCATTGGTAGATTTTCTTGTCACTCTCATTACCTTGTATATTATTTGTTGCCTTGTGTGGGCTTGCTTGCCTCTTCTTTGAAGACCTGGTTCTTCACAAATAGACATGGCGCATAATTTACATTAAAACGATCCTGTCCTACTGTCCCTAGCGCCAAGACGCCCCTGGGCATTTGTGAGCTGTATAAATTATAAAAACAAATCAAATCAAATCTCTTCTGTGTTTGTCCCTCCCGGGAGCATAGCCTATTTACCTGTGTCCTTCCACTGATTACTTTTCAAAACTAAATTTTTTTTTTGGTTATGCACTCTAAGTGAGTGCATGTATTTTCAAGCTTGTCTCCTTCATGTATTTCTCTCCCCCCACGCTCTGTGTTTCTCACTCATGTGCTTACCCCCAATCCCTGCTGTGTTGCACTCACCATCATGTGCTTCTCCTCGCATTGCTTTCTCATTTGTGAGCTTCGCCCTTGAGTGCTGCTTCCCCCTTCCACCCATCCACTCCCGTTGCTTCAAACTCCCACCCACATGTTGCTGCCCCTTCCCCCACCAGCAATTTTTATTTTAAATTGATGTTTTTGTTTTTTTACAGAGGAGTAGGCAGAAAATTCCTTGTGGCCTACCTGCCTTAAAAGCAAATTTACGATCCTTTTATTTCTTTAAAACATTTTTTTACTAATCCATCTAGGATCTGAAAATAAAAAAATAGCTCTTGCGTCATCTTGTAGACGTGCATGTATAATAGACAATGCGTGCACCTGCCAAATGATATTGGCGGGTAGCCTCATCATCACATTTTTTTTTTTTTAGTTTTTTACCTTGCTGCACCACTCTCTTGCTGATGCTGTACAGCATGGCTAAAAGACAATTTGCAAAGGCAGTGGATTTCAAGAGTGAGAATTATTGCCTTTGCTAATGCTTGTTTAATTTGCATTCTGGTACTCACAGTTCTGTATTTCTAATGAGAAAAACAAAACCAACAAATAAATGCACTTGGCCGTAGAGCAAATTTAGGTTTCCTTATTTCATATGTTGTAAAAAATTATCAGTTTTTGCTTCGTACGAAAACATATTTTTCACTGTCCCATAGACACGTGTATTTAAGCCAGAAAGTAGGAACATGGGACAAAATGAAGAAACGTGAGGCAGTTTCAGAAATAGTTGACTGGTTATTTCTATTTCCATTTCATTCTGGTACCCCTAGCTTTGATATTTTCATCATGAACTCACCAAAAAAAAACTTGGTCTGGCGTACTCAGCAGTCCTTCTTATCTCTGCTTGTGATAAAAGTCTAACTCAAGAAGCCACACATGCCTCATGCAAATACCACACATAAGGCCGTACCAACAAGGAAATGTCACTCATTTGCATACAAAAAACTTTCATCTATGTTATGTAATGTGGATTAAGGGCTATATGACTGCAACAATGAGTAACCATAGATAAGCAATGGATTACATGCATGGATGGATGAGCAAAATCATGGCTAAACATATCCATCCAATCAGTAAGGAGACACTCTCAGTTTTAAGCCAAATCTATTGACTTTGCCATTGATTGTTTTTGAGAGGCAGCAGTGAATTTCTCCATATCCATTGACCATAATGATTCAAATTCAAACATACATTGATACATCTAAGATGGCTGGAATGTAAAATGTAATATAAAAATGTGATAACATTCTGAATGGGACAGTAAAAGGAAGGTCGTACTAAACCGCAAATTTCTTTTAGAAACACATTTCTTTACGTAGGATATATTTTAAATCATTATGGGCCATAGGTATCAAGCACTTTTCTCATTTGCAAACGGGCAGATTTTCAGAATCTGCCCGTTTGCGAATGGGAAAAAGCTTTTTTAGATGTTTTATCCCAAAAGGCCATCGCAAAATAGAGAATCGCAAAATTTGTGATTCTCTATTTTGAGAATGCAATTAAGGAATTTCAAATTGCGATTCCTTAAATACAATTCTGGAAGCACCAGAAATTTGCTATTTGGCCTTAAGGAATTTCAAATTACCACCAACTTCAAGTTGGTGGTAATTTGCAATTTTCTTTAAAAAAGCACCCTTTTGAGTTTTTTAAAAGTGCCATATGTGCACAGATGCATATTTCAGGGGTGCAACAGGGGGTCCTTTTGGCACCCTTGCAACCTTGAAATTGCATTCTCAATTTGTGATTCTCTTTTTGGTAATCGCAAATTGAGAAGGTCTTCCCATTCATTCCTATTGGCCTCCTAGCCCATAGGCATGAATGGGAAGTTATTCCTTATTTGCGAATCTCAATTTGCAATTTGCAAATAAAGAATATGTAGGATTCGCAAAATTTTTAGCAAATCCTACATACATTACATTGCCCTAAGTTCTGTGTTACCCAGTACAACTGCCCTTCTTTAATTTGGAAGGAAGAGTAGCTGCACTTTTCAGCACTGCTACACTACATTTATTTATATAGAGTACCAGCACTTCTCAGGAGCTGACAGGTACTCCAAATAGTGAGAACCTGCACTTCTATATTTCCATTTAAAGCACTGGTTGTGGCTCATAAGTATGATTTCTCCTGGCAATGACCTCTTATAGCATTTCATGCAAGATGGTAATAAATAAATGTTTTGTCTCATTGAAACTACCTTCTGTTAGCTGTAATGTCTCTACTAAGGCCATTAGAAACATTAATTTAATGTTTTCCTCACTACTTTTGCCATTTGTCATTTTTAGGTCGAGCATCAGCATGCATTCGCTGTCAGCAAGACCTGTTGTAATCACTCGCACTGAGTGTGATCCCGCCTGCCATTTGATATTGGTTCACTTGTGTGCCGCTTTTATTTCCTGGTTCCTTATTTGTTGGTGCTCCACATACATCACTTCCATTTTTAGGCGAGGAGCACAGGCCAACTACAGTTTCCTTACACTGTAGGTCTTTATGTATTCTATTGGAGACTACTTATTTATGAACATGGTGCCCGCTGTACTCAGCAGCCACGTAAGGCCTTTAATGTGCACCGGCGCCAGCTACTTACTAACATGGTGACCGCTTCTCTCGCAGCAATGCAGTACCTTTAATGTGCAGGGGGCTGATTATTTACTAACCTAGGTCCCGCTTCACTTGCAGCCACGCAGTATTTTTAAAGGTGCATGTGTGACGCGCTTTGTTTCAGCTTAGCACCTGCTTTCGTTAGTATCTCTCTTGGTCCACCTCAAAAATAGCAGCAGCGGCGCTGCCGATCACCTTCCTGGCGCTGCATGTCTTCCGCTGCTGCTGATCATTCTGTGTATATTTTAAGAGGTGGGTGGGGTGGTAGGGAGCCCCGCAGGAACGAGCTTCCGTCCCCACTGCCACCGACAGGTAATACCTTTAATGTGCACGGGTGCCACACTTTGTTTCAGCACGGCACTCGCTTTCATGTAATCTCACATGGTTCACCTTAAAAAAAGCAGCAGCAGCGCTCCTGATCACCCTCTTGGCACTGCATGTATTCCGCTGCTGCCGATCAGACTGCGCAACTTTTTACCAAGGGAGCCCCGCAGGATCGAGCTTCCGTCCCCACTGCCACTACACCTGCTGTTATAGCGAACTCCTCGCAGATGTCTCTTCCCCCTCACAAAAGGAAAATGTATGACATGGTTAAATGTAGTGGACACTTTTCGCTGTCCTTTTGTTGAGTGTTTTGTTTTTGCTGATTCGTTTTCAGTTCCGTTCCCCTACAGGCTGCCAGCAATGGTGTACTTTGGCATGCCGTGAGCTGCTTTCTGTTATTTGTTCTCTGTAGCCTGTACATAATGCCGTCTTCAAGCTTTCCATGTTATTTATATTCATTGCTGTCGCGGTTGAAATGCATGTTTATTACTGCTTCCTTTGTGCGAATTTTATATTTTTAATAACAATATGACTAATATTGGTGCACATTATGCATCTGCTGTCCTGTCTTTGGTTGCTTGTTTTACGTACTGTATAGTGCGCACACCCAGGAACGTAGCTTCCAGTGGTAGTGGTGCAGCAGGTGCAGAGGCAGGGGCCCATTGAACCCTGATTACTGCTGTATTTCACAGTCTAAACCACAGCTTTCCAAACTATGTGGCGCGACACATTACTTTGTTGTGACCCATAAGTAGGTGTGTCGCATCGGCAGAGTTGAGCTGCAGGGGCTCTTAGAAGGGGCGAAGCAACAACAAAGCCATATTAACATGCACAAGGTCTTTAAAGACCTCTGAAGTGCTCAGGTGCGACTGTGAGCAGTCCCGGGCTGCCACACACGACGGGGTGGGACTCCCCGCGAGAGGCCAGGTGTCTGACACACGTGAATCCACCCTGACTGAAAAGCTGCATGTAAAACATTTAAATTCGTAGACTAGGCAAGCAGCTCCTCTCACACAACTTAACACCGACTACAGAATAGCCCCATGTCACACTTTTAAAACTCCGTGCTTCATGTGCGCTTTCAGACCTGCACTCTGAGTAGGGAGATGTCACACTTGTAACCCTTCACGCCGAGAGGCTGCATAAGAGTAGAGAAATGTCCGGGTTTTACAACAGCGTCTGGGTAAAAGATCCAAATGTCCCGGTTTTAGTATGCTGTTTAGATCACCCCTGCGGGCCTTCCAGCAACAGGCAGAGTGGCGCTGCAGGGGCTCTAATATGAATACAAACAAACCCTAATTAGCACATTAAATGGTCTTTTAAAGACCTGTGAAGTGCTCGGTTGCGCTGTGTGTGTGCCCCTAGAAGCTGTCTCAGCCCGGGCGACACACACGATGGAGGGGGGCTCTTGGGGGGTTGGGTGTGTGGGATTCATTTGTGGATAGTCCATTTGGCAATGGGCCCTTCACTGGGTGAATACGGTGGGTTATTGGGTCCAGGGGGTTGGCCTGGGGCAGCCCCGGGATTGCAGTGCACTGGAAAGAAAAGCTGCCAAAAAGCACCATAGAAGCTTTCACATTTACATAATTCTGCACGCTGCGGGGGAGGGAGTGGGGAGGGGCGCTGCGCACCTGGGCACCACCAATACAGGAAAATATTAAAACGATTTAAGAATGAAAGCAACATTTTTTCCTCTTTGTCCCAGACCCTTATGGAACCCACAGAATATGTTGGTCGGGGGAGAAGAGGAAGAGAGACACAGAGGGAGGGAGTGAGACAGAGCAGGAGGGAGTGAGACAGTGAGGGAGGGAGGGATTGAGGCAGAGGGAGGGAGTGAGACAGAGAGGGAAGTAAGACAGAGTGAGTGAGACGAGGGAGACAGACAGGGAGGGAGGCAGAGTGAAACAGAGAGAGTGAGACAGAGGGAGACAGAGGGAGAAAGTCAGAGGGAGAGGGAGTGAGACAGAGAGGGAGTGAGACAGAGAGGGAGGGAGACAGAGAGGGAGTGAGACAGGGAGGGAGTGAGACAGGGAGGGAGTGAGACAGAGAGGGAGTGAGACAGGGAGGGAGGGAGACAGAGAGGGAGGGAGACAGAGAAGGAGTGAGACAGAGGGATTGAGACAGAGAGGGCGGGAGGCAGAGGGAGGGAGACAGTTGGAGGGAGAGGGGGGGAGACAGGGGGAGTAAGACAGAGAGGGAGGGAGAGAGAGAGGGATTGAGACAGAGAGGGAGGGAGGTAGACAGTCGACGGGCGACAGATGGAGGGAGACAGATGGAGGGAAAGGCCACCTCTGCCACAGATTCCCTCACTAGTACCCTTTAACAGTGCCCCTTAAGTCTCTGTGTGTTGGGTGTGTGTGTGGGGGGGGGGGGTGTGTGGTGTGTGTGTGGGGGTGTGTGTGTGTGTGGGGGGTGGGTGGTGGTGTGTGTGGGGTGTGTGTTGGGTGTGTGGGGTTGTGTGTGGGGGGGTTGTGTGTGTGGGGTGTGTGTCTGTGGGGTGGTGTGTCTGTGGGGTGGTGTGTGTGGGGTTGTGTGTGGGTTGGGGTGTGTGTGTGTGTAGGGCCCGAACCCACCATAGGTGGTTCGAGCTCGCTCTCTGCGCTTACTCGCATTACTGTGTCCTTGAATTTTTTTTCACAAAAGGGTGTGTCACCAACATGAAAAGTTTGGAAAGCTGTGGTCTAAACGATCAGGGAGCCACGCCCTTCCTGGCTCTAGGCCTCATGGCACACTAGCTGCCCCTTGGTTTTGTGTGTTCAGCAGGTGCCAGACAAAGGGTACAGAAAATCTCATCTCTCTCTGTCCATGGACAGGAGAGACCCTCTCTGCCCCCGTCCCTGCAAAACCTCTTGTCCTCCTTGGTTGGGCCACGTCAACAGTCTCAGCAGAGTGGCCAAGGCACTGTGCATGGTTGTGTGCCTCGCACGGACTGTATGAAGCCCATAACACTAGATGAAGCATTCTGAGGGATGCACACCACGGCACTGCCTCTTGCTGCCCTACTGAGGGAGTGCACCCCTAAGGTGGGGGCTGTCATCAGTTTCTTCTTACCCTGTCTCTCTGTCTGCCGCTGGGTGGTGCTCTTTAATTCTCACAGTAACCTGTGCTCAATAATTGCCCTGTCTCTCTTTCTTGTACTCTCTTGCAGGCAATCTCCCCACTCATACCATGTCTGTTTCCACCCCACAGACTTTCTCTTTCTCTCTTGATACCCTATCAACCATAAAGTCTCTCCCTCTCACATCATTCTAATTATGTCTATCTGCTAAAACAGAGCCTCAGTCTCTCCTCCTCCCCCAACTCCATTCTAAACAACCTCACTGGGCCCACATTCACCACATGCCCCTGCCTGCCCCCTTCTCCTCCTGTCCCTCCATCATGTTTCTACTCCTCACTCTTGCGTCGTTTATTGCAGGCTGTCATTCTGTCCTCCCTTCCCTTTCATACTCCAAATCTTCCCTCCTCACGCTGCCTCTTTATAACTTTAGGTTTAAATTGCATCCATATAGCGCATAGGTTTAAATTGCATCTATATAGCTCATAGTACCACGGACGAGACATTGAAGGCCTTCATCATCTTTCACCCTATTCCTTTACTAGGTACATTCATTCTATCCGTCTTTTACGACCCCTCCATTCTGCCTTCCCTCAGCCTGTTCGTCCATTCTTTGCGAGCTCTTTGCTTCTCCTTACCCTATGATCCCTTAATTCACCACAAGACTTCCCCACCCCGTCCCTCCTTTCATCTTACGTTTTCATTCTCCCCACCCATCTCACACTCTCCCAACTGCTCATCACAGGTTGGCTGCCTTTTCGTCATTCTGTCCATCCTTTCACCAAAGGCTCTTTGCTTCTCAAGCGGGGTGTTGTGATATATTTGTATTGCAATAGGTCTCCTATTACTGAAAGTTAGAGCTATTGGCGTTCTAAATAATAAGGCAACGCCAATAGCTCTAACTTTCAGTAATGCCAGAGCTATTGAATTGCAAATGCTTGGTTTAGGTTGCTGTCCCTCTCTAGGCGTAGGTACAGTGGTTCTGTACACCCTCTATTTCACTGATCTAACCTAGAAACCCTTGCATGATCTTGGGTATAGTTCTCTGCGGGAAGTCAACATGATCACAGAAATCTATACTTTACTACTAGAACAATCACCCCTTTCTGTCGCTTGCGCTACAACCCATGGTATCCTTCCGCTATTGCAAACGTTGCTGTATCTAACTTCTTGAATATTTTTCCCTGATTTGCAGGTTCTAGGAGACTCAAGAGAATTGAATACATCAGAATATGGGTCTTCATATCTTGATTCGTATGAATTTATGAATTTTCCGGGCAATACTAGCATTGGAGGAGCACCTGAGTGCCATCGCACATCTTCACCCTCCGACTTGAAGCGGGAGAAGCCAAGAAGTCCAATTCTGAGCCGTTCTGCTCTGTCCACAAGGTTAGCAGTGTATCTGAAGTATGTTGATAAGCTGAATTTGGCCAGGAGTGTGTTGGGTCGTTGTTCATATTTTTAGGCCATAGTAGCTGGTCGTGTTGATTGGCTGGCGTTGTTTCTTTCCCTCTATAATCTGTTTTAACTTCTTTGTGTAAGTCCTTTGCAGCTGGTCGGCATCGCACAGTCGCAGAGGAAGTACACAATTCTCAAGAAAGATGAGGACACGCTAAAACAAGAGGGGGTAACAGAAACCAACATCCAACGGCATATAAATGATCACTCCATATAACTACAAAATATTACACCAAGCAGTAGTTTTTTATTTACTGTCCCGATTAATTGAAGTGGGGTGATTAGATGCTTTGCTCCTTCTGAGCATAATTACTCGTCTTTTAAACTTGCGTACACATAATCGATATGATATAATATTTCAATTATAGAACAGTTTTGGAATACATCTTTATAGGATTCGTATATCGAAATCACCCTATGTTTCCAAGGCCCAGAATAGAGAAGTGTGCTTTCGTCACCAAATGCATTGTAATTATTATATTTTGGATGTATGTTGTTACAACGCATACCTTTACAACACATTTTTTACACCGCAACATCCATTACAACGCATTCCATTACAGCGCATGCCATTACAACAAATTCTTTGAAACTACCTTTACAACGCATTCCACTGCAACGCATACTACATTTACAACGCATACCATTACAACGCATACCATTACATTGCATGTATGGTAAGTATTGGATAGTGTAGGGGTAAAAATTACTATTCTAACTCCAGGGGGCGCAGCAGTAGGGTAAGTGTTGGATAGTGTAGGGGTAAAAATTACTAATCTAACTCCAGGGGGTGCAACAGTAGGGTAAGTATTGGATAGTGTAGGGGTAAAAAGTACTATTCTATTCTATATACTAAAAGCAAGATATTTTGCATGGTGTATTATTAACACTCTTCTTGTTGATAAAATGCACAACTGACTGACTAAGACAATGGTTACTTAGAGGGATCTTATAGTCCTTTAGTCCTTGTCTTTAATCCTTTGTGTACTATTTTTCATCTTGAAAATCAAGCATTGAGTTGGACAGTCATTTATTAACTAATGTCTATGTTGTTGAATGCTGAGCTCGAGCCTTCTACACTGGCTTCCTGAGAAGCCTTTGACACCTTGCCAATGCTACCACTCAGAGATAAGTGATAAAGAGGTTTATTGGCCCATATTGCAGAGTCATTCTAGGATGGAACCCTGGGTCATCAAAGGCGAACAAGCTCAATCCCCATAGTTGAGGACCCGTAGCACATTCTTACCCCATGGCACATCCAAACTGGGTCTGACATCTTAAGGCACATTAGAAGAAAATTACTTGGTACAGAGGTTACTCCCAGTGGCAGGCCAATGATATCTCAGAGATGGCTAGCTGTGGTCTCCATTTCTGACACAAATTTGACAACTGACTCTCCTTCCGCCTTGACTATGACCATAAAGAGTGCAGATTCTTGGTCAATCTGGGCGAAGAAGCTATTAGCCGAAATTGTTGATGGCAAGGATCCTTGTTGACATGGCTGTCAGAAACATGAACACCTCTCTGCCCATGGTGCAATTTGTATGTTGCAAATCATTGAACTTGCAGCTGGAGGTCAGGAAAATGTAATTGAAACCCTCTTTGACAGGATGAACCTCTCTGAGCCTTTAATGGATGAGGTCTTGTAGAATCGGCATAATCATGGACAAATCCATTTCATACAAATAATACCTGCCACAGCTCACTTATTCCAGCCAACAAAGGCCTTTTAGTTTTTTAAAGCTAGGGCCCTTTGATCTAGCCCCTAACTGAAAACCTATCTTTCTAGAGAGCAGACAGCCAATGCAGAGACAATTTACAGCAGAACAACAAGTTCAATCCCTCCAGCCTCAGCTGAGGCCTAAACGTGTCTTAACATCCCTGTGGATCCAGTGCTCTCCTCAGCAGCATCTCAGTAGGCTCACACCAAAGATTGGGGTAAAGAATTTCCCTCAATTACCATATACAAAGACGACTGTCCTTTCTTAATGGTAAAGGAGCATTATTCTGTACAGCTGTCATGGCCACCACTATTCTGAATGCCTCTTCACTAGTCAGCATCCAAAGAAACTTTGCAGGTTTGTTTAAGGGTGCAGCCATTGGAAGTGCTTAGTGGATCTTCAGGACACCTACGTTGATATATCTTTCTGGAAGTAGCACAGGAAGTATTTCTGTCTCACAGTGACAAAACCAACTCTTTGTACAGAACACTGTAATTGTTTCTAATTGTAACCTGGTGCTGTCCTTCCTGCATCAGAAGATGATTCTCTGCTACCCATACCTGGTGGACTGTCTTGTTCATGATGCGCTCAGGATGGACGCAAAGTCCCAATAGGTCCTAACTCTAGAGGCATTGTACAAACATTGGTTGTGGCTGTCCCAACAATGGTAAACCCTTTGATACTCGTGAGTAAATTAAAGAAGCTTTTATCATGTATTGTATTTACCATAATGCATCTGGCAGAAATGTGTACTGGTATGCCAGGTAACATGCACCCCTACCCCCATTGATTGGATCCTTCTTCGCGTTACTTGGCTGACAAGCCCTATGGATGCACCTGTGCTCTCTGAGTGGTACTGAATCTGTGAAGGCTTTGAGCATCATTCCAAGTAGGCCCACACTGACATATTACTCTCTGCTAATGAAGGACAAAAATCCAGAAACATGTGTCCAGAAATATCTAGCATTGGCTTTGCCAACAATGGTAAAAACCTTGACAATTTTAAATTAATTAAATACGCTGTTATCATCCACTACATTTACCATAATGCATCTGGGAGGAATGAGTGCTGGTAAGCAAAGCAGCTTGCTATCCTGCCTTACTTCAATCCTTGGTTCTCAGTGAATTACCCAAAATCCTTTATAAATCCCTCCCAAAGGAGTCAGATTAGAGGGGTACGTTTGAGCTTCTGCGTGGCAAATGTATTCTCCCTCTAGAGAGATAACGACCATTAACAAATCAGTGGGTCATTTCTTAACCAACAAGATAGTGACATCCATCGCTGTTCTCAGAGGCCGCTGTGACAACATGCAGCTCGCATTGGGGTGATATTGAATTTAATCCCCCAATGCATTTCCTGCAGTTATATCAGATGGAGCCCTGGGTCAGACTGCAAGAAAACCATTCAAAGCTCATTCCATTTCATCCATCCTTGATCCCAGCTTTGGAATGGTTGAGATACGCTCCCACTCTCTGAGAGGGATGGTTTTTCCACCTGCTCTTGAGCACCACTGATTCCTCTTAGTATGTTTGGAAGACACAATGTCGGTAATGCTCCTTCAGTCGCTTTCAAATTTTGGAGGGAGAATGGGATAGAACATCCCACTTAGTTACCCCAACTGCTTTGTGCATCCAAAACCAACAAACTCTCCATGATTTACTCATAAGGTAAGTCAGATGTGTCTCTGCATGAAATCCTCCTGCTGCTGAAGGCAGTCGTCATGGTATTGAAAGGCCTCCTGCTAGTGCTAGGATCCAGGGTGGTGATGGTCCACAGAAACAAGTACTTTAGTGTGGGAGGCTGTTTGGAGTGGACATAATGTTCTGTATTGCTAAGACCTTTAATCGAGAAGTCGCTTCCAGTGGGGTTCTTTTGTCATTTTATAGGGCATGTGGGAATGGCCTACAGGGAGAGAGGCATTTAGTTTGAAACTGGTAGTTTGAGATATTTCCATCAGTATTCATTAAAATGACAGATAAAGGCTATGGCTGACTTGATGAACAAGTTATTGAACAAGATGTGTTAAGCCTATTGATCCCAAGTCTGCAATCCCTTTTTGTGCAGTAGAGTTTAACGAGTCTTTAGGCAAGATGATATGGTTCCGAGGAAATGCAAGAATGATTAGAGCGCAGTTATCACTGGTTGCTGTCGTTCTTCGAGCTCTACCTAATTTTGCTCTACACCTGATGATAAATGATTCCTTCAAAGAGGGAATTGGTAAGAATGGTTGTAAACGACACCATGTTGTATAGTAGGTTGTAACTTTTCAGCACTTTCCATTTCTCTATTTTTTTTAAAGATATTGTAGAAAGGTGATAGAAGATCATTGTGGATAGGAGCAGTTTCAAAGGAGAACCAGGTTTCTGTGATATCTAGAAAGTAAATTAGTCAGAGGTAATGTCATAGAAAATGTTGACCATGTTCGGTGAAAATGAGAATTTAGCAAAGTCCCTGAGAGGATACCATCAGTGCCTTGAGTAGCATCCATAAGTGGTGTACTCCCACGTTTTCCTATGGATGCAAGAGGTTTTGTGTTGGCAGGTGGAGGATATGCAAGGAGAGAACTATGTTTTGCAGTTCTCAAGGGTGCAGCTGGTGATATAAAGACATAATATCGAGTCAAAAATATAGAATGACACAAATATCGAAGTAAAAATATAGAATGGACAAAATATCGAATGGACAGAATATGGAGGTGAAAAGTATAGTTTTGAAGGTAAGTAATTTAATATCGATTTTTAAAATATAGAAAGTTAAAATATCGAAGTATATAATATAGCAATTAAGATATATCGAATTTTTTATAATATCGAATTTTTTTAAGTGCATCTTTTTATGTTATTTAATTTTTGTGTAGTTTGATTCTGTAGCGGGTTGTGGGTTTATAGGGAAATAGAGTGGGAAGTAATTTAATTGTAATTAATTAAATCTGTTAATTTATTTATTGGTATTAATTTTGAATTAATTGTTAATTATTAATTTGTAATTGATTCATTTTTAATTGGTAATTAATTTTTAATTGTTAATGACATTTTCTTAATTGATTAATTGATAATTATGTCAATTTCATTAATTTATTTACCGTAGCGGGTTGTGGGTTTATAGGGGAATAGTGTGGGAAGTAATTTAATTGTAATAAATTAAATTTGTTAATTTAATATTGGTATTCTTTTAGAATTAATTGTTATTTTTTCTTTGGTAATTAATTAATTTTTAATTGGTAATTAATTTTTATTATTTGGTTAATTGATAATTATGTTAATTAAATTAATGTATTTTCCGTAGTGGGTTGCATGTTTATTGGGGAATAGGGTGAGAAGTAATTTAATTGTAATTAAATTAATCATTTTTATTTATTTATTGGTATTGATTTTTAATTTATTGTTAATTAATTGTTGATTGGTAAATAATTTGTATTAATAGGAAATTAATTTTAATTAATATTTATTTGTATTTTTATTTGATTAGTTATTACATAATTTTAAATTTGTAATTTAGTTTAATTAATTTTTTATTGGTATTGATATTTAATTTATTTGTATTAATATATTAAATGTTTACTTTCCCTACTGTTAAACTCACTAGAGTGGGCATAGTAATTTTTACCCCTACGCTATCCAACGCTTTCCCTACTGTTGCACCCTCTGGAGTGGGAATAATAATTTTTACCCCTACGCTATCCAACGCTTTCCCTACTGTTGCACCCTCTGGAGTGAGTTTGGTAAAGGTCTATAGTCAAGTGAAAATACAAGAATTATGAACCACAAATTGTTATAAACACCATAAAGGACTAATAAATGAACTCACCACCCACTAGTACAATTATAATAATTTGTATACTTTTATTTAGTCATGAAGAAATCTTTTTTTTGGTTTTTTAGAAATATTCTTTGTGTACAAATATATCTTTTTTCATTTTCTAAATTGATTCATAGTGAAGCTGGTTTATAGTTCATAGGACTATACATTTAAAAACCATTTACAAACAAACATAAAACATAGGACCAGACAAGTGATGTATGCAATACGGCAGGGTAATTCACAACGCGCGTTTCGGCCAGTTAGCCTTCCTCAGGTGGCCATGTATTGCAAAGAATGTGTATATCCAACCTATGTGCTGGCAGAAAGATTTGCTTGATGTTACCAGTCGTTGCATAAGAGTGAAACTAATTTGAGCAGGATGAGGGCGAAACGTCCTTTAGCAGTTTGTAAATAGTAGTATCATGAAAGTTGAATTTCCTTAAGGCGTGATAATATTCTCTTTTGCTGTTTCGCCGATTCGTTGAAGGATCTATTGTGTAAACTGTAAGCCGGGCCTGATGCTTATCCCGTATTGACACTACTAACTTCCAGATTGGTAGGAGATTAGGTTTACGGCGCGGTTGGAACGAGCTCAGAGACAGATAATTGGATGTATTCCTAAGCGACGTGGTTGTCACGAATCCATAAAGATGATGTAGAACAGGTATTTGGATATATTCCTAAGCGTTCAATAATCAGTCCGCCGAGAGTCAGGGTTCTTGGGTTTTGTTACATCCCCATGTTCGTAACACTTGACGATTATAGCCAGCTATGACTCTCGGTCTAGATGCATAACGACGGATCCCCAACCAGCAACTTGATGAGTGTAAATAGTAATTTTTACCCCTAGGCTATCCAACGCTTTCCCTTCTGTTGCACCCTCTGGAGTGGGAATAGTAATTTTTACCCCTACGCTATCCAACGCTTTCCCTACTGTTGCACTCTCTGGAGTGGGAATAGTACTTTTTACCCCTACGCTATCCAACGCTTTCCTTACTGTTGCACCCTCTGGAGTGGAAATAGTAATTTTTACCCCTACGCTATCCAACGCTTTCCCTACTGTTGCACACTCTGGAGTGGGAATAGTAATTTTTACCCCTACTCTATCCAATGCTTTCCCTTCTGTTGCACTCTCTGGAGTGGAAATAGTAATTTTTACCCCTACGCTATCCAACGTTTACCCTACTGTTGCAGTTGCTGGAGTGATAATAGTAAATTTTAACCTCTTGCTATACTACAGCAAAAATATTGTATATTTTTAATTAATATTATGTTAATATATATATATATATGTGTTAAAATTTTTTATTATATTTTTATTTTTTTTAACTTTAATTATTCAATAATATGTAAGTTATTTAAGTATGTTTAAGTATGTTTTAATTAATTATAGTTATTATTTTATTAATTTTAAATTATTTTTTTAGATATTTAAATGAATTAAATATTTTTACTAAGTATATATTTGTTTCCGATATTTTTGATTCAATATTTTTGTACTTACCTGTTTGAAGATAGGAATTCGATATTTTGTCTTTCTATATTTTTTCTTCGATATTTTTTTCATCTATATTTTTGCATTCTATATTTTTTCAGTGAACCGCAGCTGGTATCAGTCCTGGTCTGGTTCTTTTGATATAGTTGGATGAGCAGGCGCTCAACTGGTCCTTTGGGGACAAGCTTTTAGAAAAACTACCAGGGACATTGCTAGAGATTCGTCAGGGTGACCATCATTTATGGCTGTGATTTTTTGAGTCCAAGGAGAAGGCATGGAGGACAGACTCGGAGGTGATCAATTGCAGTATTTATGAGCATCAGATTTAGGAGGAGGGGCACAACTAACTGGCACTGTATTATAGCAGGGGCTACTTTGACCCTATGCAGATATTAAATGCCAAGATAGTGTTATTTTCCAAAAACATAATTTTGCCATTGTAGTAGAGATTGAATTTGAGTATCACATTTATTATCGGTAGATGACACAATCAATGCTTGTCCACCAGGTTTCCCACTTAAGTAGGCGGTGAGGTCTACCCTCAGTGTGAAGTGTAGGTTTTATGCAACACAAAAGGCTGCTAAAGCCAGTATATGTATGATTTTTCTTGGCTATTTCTGTGTTCCTGGACGGTCAAAAAGGTATACTTGTACAAACCTAGTTGTGCACTTTGCACGTTTCAGTAGTGGTCCAAAGAAGCTAAAAGAAATAACTGGTAGGCATTTTAAGGTGGTGTAAGATAAGGCAAGTGCAGCGAGGATTGTAAAACAATTCAGAAAAAAAGAAAAAGCACAAGCTTATGACAAGATACTTATCCCGGTGCTGCTACCCTGAACCCCCACCCACCAGCTTAACAGGAAGAGCCTCTAAGAAAATGGGCTCAGAACAGTAGTGTTTTTAGGTTCTTTTTGAAAACAACCGGATCCGAAATCCTCCTGAGAGCAAGAGGAAGCTCATTCCAGGCTAGGCCAGCCTTACGGGTGAAAGAGCAGCCACCTAGCCTCTGGCGTGAAAAGCGCGGGTTCTGAATAAGGAGTTGGTCCGAGGACCTCAAAGTCCTGGAAGGAATATAGAGAGAGAAGCGCTTCTGCAGATAGAGTGGGCCCAATCCATATAAGGCCCGATGGACAATGGCCAGCATTTTAAATTTCAAACGGGCCTCAACTGGGAGCCAATGAAGATGGCGGTAATGGACCCGCACGCTCTTCCTAGAAGAAAGACCCAAAAGGAGTCGAGCAGCCGCATTTTGGACTACCTGTAATTTTTTTATCAGATAGCCTGGACATCCCACTAAGAGTGCGTTGGAGTAATCCAGCCGAGAGGGGATCAATGCCCGGACTACTGTTTCTTTGGCCACCACAGGCAGAAGGGGGAGGAATTTACGCAGGGTTTTAAGTATGCCAAAACAGGTCCCTGTAAGTTTTTTGACATGCGTCGCAAAATTCTAATTTTCCTCAAACCAGACCCCCAAGTTTTTTGCAAGGCCCTTGTCTGATTGGGGGGTGGAAAGTCCGGAGGCCACAGTCTGGTTCTAAAACCAGCAGGAAACGCTCCAAACAAGAGCACCTCCGACTGCTCCTCGTTGTACTTGAGTTGTGCATTGGCCAACCAGCGAAACACCGCGGAAAGACAGCGCTGAGCCATGTTGACCGAGTCCTCGCCCCTTCCCCAGGTAAACAATAACTGCGTGTCGTCCGCATAGGCCATCACCCTAGCCCCCAGGGACTCCAACAGGTAAACCAGGGGAGTCACAAAGATGTTAAACAGATGTTAGAACCTTTTGCTTGCATGGTGGCCTTGAGCAGCAGATATTTTGAGCCTACTAAACAGTATAGTAACAGTATAATGGTTAAGAGGATGTGGCCTTACGACTAGAGCGGTCAACCTCGAAGTTGTGGAACCAGGTTCAGTCTCGACAGGGACGCTCAACATCCTGTGATTCTGGGCAAATCACTCAATCTCCATGTGCCCAACAAAAATGAACGTGTCCATCTTCTATGCAAGTGGTGTTCATGTAAAGCGCTCTGATACCTTCGGATCAAGTTTGCTCTATATGAAACTACGGGGGGAAGCTAGTTGAGAGGAAAGGTAAAAGGGCGATATGCATGAACACATTTTTCCATAGACACAGAACGGGCAAAACCCTTTAATGCATCTGGCCTATAGTCTTTGTGAGCTGTGACTGAGCTAATACAAAGGCCAATCAATGTAACTCATAAAGGTTAAGCTGGTTTCTGTGAGGAATACCTGGGTCCCTTTGGCAGCTGGGCTCAAGAAACAGTTCTTTACTACACATGCAATGGTTGTATGTCAGAATATGTAGTACAAAAATATTGACATGCAAAAAATATCCTGGCCAAAAAATTGATTACCAGAATATTGTGAAGGTAAGTATAGGTTGGTAACTGTAGATGTATTATTTGTAACTCCACAACTATGTACCTTGAAGACTTATATCCGTCAAGGTACATATATGCTCAATAGTCTGGTAGTCCGTATTCTTGTCATGATTTTTTTGTAAGTTGAAATTGAAAATGTAATACTCTGGTAGTAAAGCCGTGCAGTGACACAAAAAACAATCAAACAACCATACAGGCATGAATCAAAGACCTTGACATTTCCAAATCTGATTAGTAAAATCACCTCCTATGTTATTCGTGGTGTTATCATGGAGCATATTATCTTCGAGTGCAAACTAACTGCCCAGATGTTATCTTTTGTTTCCAGCCTCCCTTTCTCTTTCCTCCTCTCTTTCTCCCTGGATAATAGCAAATGTAGCACTGAGTTTAATATCATTTTGTCTGCGTTTATGTTTGTTTTGCTGATTAATTACTATGAGCCTCCTGTAGAGTTGTGCAGGTTGGATACTTTGTCAAAAACTAGCAGACATCCTATCTGCTAAAGTCATGGTTCCACCGTTGTATCTAGAGTGGAAGGAACTGCTCTATTTCCGGTGGCGATGCCCGTGCTGGCAGAAACTTTAGGGAAATGGCTCATCAAATATTGAGTCATCAGCCAAAGTATCTTCAACCATTCACCATATTTAGGACAGATGTTCGGAAATACTTTTTTCGTGTTTGGGACCTCATGGGAGACCCTGGTGATCCTGACCAGGAAATCAACTAAATTACCCCCACACGCTTGGAAAACTCCAACCGTGTTAGAAACATTTCTTTTTGTTGCCCATTCTGGACATTTGTTTTTGAAGAACAACATTTTTGCTGTGCATAGCATTTAACAAGTTTCAATACCTTCCATGAAGCCATAGATGCACTGCTGAAGGCCTGATGAAATGGATACTTTTGGGACAAATTCGACCTCTCTGCTAGTTAAAAGACAGCTGAAGTTTCGGATATGTCAACACGGTATGACTTACCTCCTCTAGATGTGTTTAAAGAATATGAACTGCATGTGCTTTATCGCTTTTGTGCACGAACAGATGGTAACTCACCAACATGCTATTTTCTTTGTATTGTGTTCCATTGTTAATATGCTTGCACTGTGTCATGGCCTGCATGCAAAGTTTATTCTAAAACAAAACGCTTTGTGTATTCATCTATAGGGTTCAGACAGATCAATCAAACACGTGGGAGTCCATTCATGAGAGAGTGAGGAATCTTTTAACGTCCAGCCGTGCAAAGCAGCGACTTTTAAGCGTGAGTAATAGAAATACACTGGAACTGTACCCCTAGTGATGCATGTTTCTAACTGCATAGTATATATGTTTATTGGTCACTGAGCGTGCATGTTCATGGATTCCTTAATGTGGAGGTTCCCATCTCCTGGGAGCACCTAAATATCAGTGCACATTTCCTTTTCGGGGACTCCGTGACGTAACAATAGCCCCAGCAGCCCATGCGGTGCGGGGGCCGAACTCCGGTGGGGCCCCTCCGAGTACCATGCAAGGGTAGGCCTGAGACCTCTTGACTGGGTCCGGAGCGTGGGGCCCCCCTCCATGCACTTTTCAGGTGTTTGGAGACTGATGCTGTTGTAAATTTGTGCAAGGGGAGGTGGGTGTCCTCCAGGGGCTCTTGCTGAGTTGTGGGGTTTTGTGCATGCCCTGGTTGAACTATAAGCGGGGATACAAAGACATGCCCTGCTGTGAGCCGCCGTGCTCCATTCTGTCCAGTGTGTGCAATACTCTGTGCTACATAAATGGCCATTGGTCGCCATGCACACAGTGAATAGGCCATTTTCAAACAGTTAAGTGTTTGAAATAGCCATAATCTTTCCTGTTGCTAAATGGACTCATTAGCTTACTGGAACATTTGAAGTACCGGGTTTTAAGAACCCAGCGGTGCCAGGGTACACACCCGAAGACTTCGAGTCCTTCCTGTTTCAGACTACAGAAACACAGAGTCTTCTAGGTGAAGTCAAATATCGTATTCATTGGCTGCAGCCAGTAGCAGGTACAGGTATCCTAGAAGTACAACACGGTGTATGTTCTCAGGAGACTGCTCAATCTTACAAAGCCAGCCTTATATTTTATACAAAATATTATGCTTTAGGCAAACATTCCTTATATTACAGTTGACCATTCACATATTTCTACTACAAAGAAAAAGCAGAGTCATGATGACAAGCCCATATTTCAGTTTGTGCAACCCACAATCAACTATCCGGCAAGGCCCAGTATTTCCATCAGATATCGACGGACCCCCTAATAAAAACGGGCACCTCCTCATCGTAAAGCAAGTCATAAAGAAAGAAACAGAGACAGGTGAGGGTGAGATTAGACATAGTTTGTGTGCGATGAAAGGTTTATGACATGTTGTGCTTCGATGCTAATCTCATTCGGCCACTGGGAAAGGAACTGGCCGAACAGGTTTGGCTTCAGACAGTGGACTCAGCTCGCCCAGGTCACAGAGGAGTCCGTGAAGGTATACGTGTCCTTCTGACTCGATCTCGGCTTCAGTCATTTAGCCTAGGTGAGGGCAATCACAAAATGGCTGCCGTTCACAAAATGGAACCCGAGGGTTCAAGACGGAAACTCTGATTTCGAGGTGATTTCGTCACTGGAATATGACGGAAATGCTTGTGCATAGTATCTCAATCATTACCGGTCTGCCGATACCAAAATTGTCATGATACGACGATGTATATAACACGGGTCCAGAATCTTCAGTACTACAGACCCTCCTTTTGCCCTTACATAGGCAATAACCTTTACTCACGCTAATCTGAGTCCAGGTCTGTATTCATAAAGTCATTGAGTTGCTGCTATAGCATCATCCTATTACTTAGCTCGTTTCTTGATACAGGTTTCCTTACACACGATGTAGCACAGAGGCCACATATTGCAGGAGCACACTGTACACACAGACAGAACAGAAAAAGAACGGCTAAGATCATCCCAATGACTATCAGAATCTTCCATCCCCAGGCGGATATCAGTTCCCAGAACCACCCCATCAATGACCAATCCCCTTTATCCATGTGGATAGATTCGGAGATCTTATGCAATTTGGAAATGGCCTGGTAAACCGTCGGAGCGTTGTCAGGGATGAAAATACAGCAACTTGATTGGATCACTTTACATACCCCACCTCGGTCTGCAAGTATGACATCTAATGCGACCCTATTCTGAAGAGTCATAAGGCAATCCGACTGGAGCTCAGCCGTAAAATTACTAAGGGCACCAACAGTTTCAACTACGGTGGATTCAACCACCCTTGTCAATTGCCTTATGTTCCTGCTGTTAACCATAGGTCCCCAAAACAGCAGAAAACCCTTCACGAAATCTCCAAATTCTTGTCCTGCAGTGTCTTCTTCACTCATGACACCTCTAACTATCCTTGTCCTGTGGTAATCTGCTGTAGCCGGGAGGCAACAGGAACGAAAAAAAACATGTGCCCGAGAAGTCAGGGGGCAACCATGTATAGGCTCTATCATGGCAAATGAAATAGGTACCCTTAGCTGCTAGAAACGGAGAGGAAGTCTGAGACGCAAAAACGTATGTCTCAGTGCAGATAATTTTCCCTAACTGAGCTCTGGGATTCTTGCCATTACCTTGCAGACATAGGTGACCCTGATGGGGTACGATCCAAATCGAGGAGGATCTCTTCGCTCGCTGGTTCTCACTCAAAGCAACTCCATATTTTGTCACATTCCATCTAACGTACGCTTGCAACTCATCTCTAGTAATCGTTCTGTACGAGTCAATTGTTCTGCTCATATTTGCAATTCCTACTACCAATGCTTTGTTGCTCGAGTTACTTCTCGTGGAACGCGGAGGATATGGTTCGATAGCATATATGAACATCATCTGAAACACCCACAAAGAACCATTGTAGCTAAATGGTAAGACCAAGTATGGGATACCTTTATCCGTTGTATGTGGCATAAGACCACACACCCAACAATTAGTTGTGTTCACTACCAATTGGTGTTGGTGCAAAAGCTGGATGAAAGAGTTATTGATAAACTCTAGTCTTCTAGTGGACTCATGCTCAGGCAGAGGGTGAAAAGAATGCAAAGAAACAGTTGGAGAAGGTTTGGGCTGTGTAGTGGATGCAAAGGTCACTTGAAAAGAGAATAAAACATATCCTATTAAAAACATCATTACACTAAGCAACATAAAAATGCATAATATCAAAAATCTTTTTTTTGTCATTATTGTACACATTCTGGCTTTAAAGTTCATCTGTTTGACAGGTCTCTTCATCTCGAAAAACTCCATCCTCTCTAAATAGCTGCCCGCGGCGGGCGGTAGGGTGTTCCATGCTGAGGAATGCTTCTGTCAGTCCAGGGCAACTCCCTTAGACCAACCAGAACTGTCGACCTAACGTCTTCAGCTGCACTCCAAAGACTTAAACAACTGTGACCCTAGCAGCTGAACCCGGATGGCGGTTCGAAAAACAAAAATAAGCAAGTTTCTCAGATGAGAGAGCTGCACATTTCAAAAATAGAAAAAAAGAATTTTTATTTGTCCATAGTTCTCAGCCTCAGATTATAGCGGCTTCTTCCAGGTACTGTCTGGTTCTGAAACAAAAGTTCAGGCTCTGTAGTGTTCAATTGACTTGACGGTGGCACAGCTTCTTGCAAGATATTGTCGCTTTCTTGTTCAGAAATTGTTCCTTTTACACGTGCATCGCTAAAGAGCAGAAAACGAAGCACAGTCTCTGTTTCAGAGTCAGCGATACTCTCCTGGATCCTACGGTCGTACGGGAGAGGCAGTGGGACCCTCTTACAGTGTACGCCGTGGATCCAGTGCTTTTTCCTTCTACTCGAACAGCTGATCTTGTTGAGAAAAGAACAAGGTGAGGTCCGGTCCAACGGGGCTGGTCATTCTTTGCCCGCTGGAAGTTCCGGATAAGCACCCACGACCCAGGATCGATAGGATGTCCTGGAGCTTCACAGACCGGAGGCAGAGTATCATGAACCTGTTGGTGTAAAACACGCAATTTAGCTGTCAATTCGTACAAATAATCAAGCAGTACAGGATGTTCGAGTTCACTATATTTTTTCGACCTTGGCACTCCCCATATATTGGCCGGACGGCCAAACACAATCTCATAGGGACTAAGTCCCACTCTCGAGTGAATAGTCATTCTCGTTGACAGGAGTGCTAAAGTCAAAGCGCCAGGCCATTTAAGACCAGAACTCGCTTGAATCTTTGCCAACTTCAATTTCAATGTGCCATTATAGCATTCTACTAATCCAGCTGATTGGAGGTGATTTGCAGCGTGGAATTTCTGTTGGATGCCTAGCCCCTCACATACTTTCTTCATCACTCGACCCACAAACTCACTTCCATTGTCACTCCAGACCATTCTTGGCATTCCGAATCTAGGGAAGAATTCCTTGACAAGAGCTTTAGCTGTGGATATGGCAGTGTTGTCTTTTAAAGGATATGCTTCCACCCATCTCGAAAAGGCACAAACAACAACCAGTACGTATTTCAAATTGTTGCACCTTTCCATATGAATAAAATCTAGCTGCAAAACCTCAAACGGATACGTTGGAGGCGCAAAATGACCATCTGGAGTTGGAGTTCCCCTACCAGGATTGTATTTCAGACACACCATACAATTCTTCACCAAGTTCTCTGCACATTTTGGAATTCTCGCATTCTGCCAAACCGGAGCCAACAACTTACAAATCCCTTTCACACTAATATGTGCCATTCCATGATCCATCGTCACCACTGCAAGCACATACGCATCGGGTAACAACCATCTCTGATGCTCTTACAAATCAATCCATCAACCATTCGAAACCAATCTACCCTTACTTTCTCTCCATTCATTCAACTCTTTCTCTGTAGCTTCAGCTTGAATGGATTTCACGCTCTCAATCGTATCTTCACACATTCCAACATCACCAACCCATCTTGCAGGGCCTGCTACATACATTCGATTCATTACATCTTTTGTTGTTTCTTTTGCGATCTCATCAGCAAATGCATTACCACGACCAACATCATCAGTAACCTTTTCGTGTACACTGCATTTCACAATCGCAACTTGTAACGGTAAGGTCAGTGACTCAAGAAGCTCATTCACCAACTGTCCATGCTGGATCTTCGTCCCATGCGAAGTTAAAAATCCACGTTCACGCCACAAACGTCCAAAGCTATAAGCCACGCCAAAAGCGTATTGGCTGTCAGTATATATGGTCACTCTCATACCTTTCGACAACATGCATACTCTCGTAAGTGCAATAAATTCTGCTGCTTGTGCTGAATTATGTGGAATACATGCAGTTTCAACAATCGTATGCAAAGTCATAACAGCATATGCCGCAGTCGTATCACCATTCGACAACTTAAAGCACAAACCATCAACCCACAAAGTACCATCACATTCAGGAAGAGGAGTATCCCCAAGATCTATTCTCCCTTTTCGTTTCTTCTTCAGTTCTCAGAAAACAGTCATGCTGTTCTTCATTATCATCATCTGTCTCAACTGAAATCGGCAACAATGTGGCTGGATTCAACGTCTTGCATCATTTAATGTGCACATGACTCGCTAACAACGTCAACTCATAACCTGACAACCGAGCACTAGTTAAATGCTGTGTCTTCGTACGGTTCAACAAGGTATCCACTGCATGTGGAACCATAACAACGAACGTATTATCCATAACCAAACCAGCAGACTGTCGAATTGAAACAGCCGCTGCCGCCGTAGCTCTCAAGCAACTCGGCAACGCTCTAGCTACCGGATCTAAAGTCGACGAAAAGTACGCACATGGACGTTGCTTATCGCCAAACTGTTGAGTCAAGACTGACAATGCACATCCCTCTCTTTCGTGAACATACAATGTGAAAGGCTTACTGTAGTCAGGAGTACCCAACACAGGAGCCGAACACAACGCATTACGTAATTCAGAAAAACTCGTTTGACATTCGTCAGTCCAAGGAATAGGATTTGGAGTATCCTTAACAGTAAGAGCTACCAAAGGCTTCGCTAACAAAGAAAAATTAGGAATCCACTGTCTACAGTACGACGTACTTCTCTCTGTGTCGTAGGCACACTCATTTTCGCAATAGCTTGAATTCTTTCTGGGGTCAGTTTCCTTCCCTCCTTCGATAAGAGGTGACCTAAGTAGGTTACTTCTTGTCGACAAAATTACGACTTCGAGAGAGAAACTTTGTGATGGCAATCAGACAAATGATGTAGTAATGACAAAGTGGCTTCCCTGCAAATCTCCTCAGTGTCAGCAGCGACTAGTAAATCATCTACGTATTGAATAAGGGCTGCACCATTAGGTAAAGTCAACAGATCAAGTTGTGTCTTCAAAGCTTGACTATAGATCGATGGACTCTCGCAATAGCCTTGAGGAGTGCGTTTAAAGCGAAAACTGTGACCTCCTAAAGAGAATCCAAAAATGTCCCTACTCTCCATGGCAATCGGGATGCTGAAGAAAGCATTCTTCAAGTCAATCACCGAAAACCATGTGGCAGTAGCTGGAATCAGAGTCAACAAGGCTGTAATGTCAGGCACAACTGGAAATTGTGGAACAACAATCTTGTTTACTTCACGAAGATCGATGACAAACCTATATACAGGAGGCTGTGAAGGATCAGTTCTCTTCAGAACAGGCAAAACAGGACTATTGCACACATTACCTCTCATTTCCTCAATGACACCCTTTTCGATCAGATCATAAATAATCGCTAAAAGTGCACGCTCACCATCACTCGAGATGCGTTATTGTGGAATGCGCAGTAACTTAGCATTCGCCTTCAGTGTCACGACATATGGAGGAATGTCCAATAGACCCACATCATTCGGACCAGTAGCCCACAATGAATCTGGTAGGAGAGACAATTCAGATGGAAGACAATCTTTCGACACGTACATCGGAGAGATCACTCTCTTACCTAAAGTAAGATGTACTCCTGATGGAAAACAATACAATGTCGCATAAAATCTCTTCAACAAATCCAATCCCAACAAATTCTCATTACAACCTGTAGTCAAAAGAAGGGGTGCTTCGATCTTACAAGGACCAACAGAAAGAGACAATGGAGCAGAAATCGGATTCGTAACAGTGGTGCCAGAAAAACCTACAGAAACATTATCAAAGCCAGACAAAGGAGCGCCAGGGAGTTTAGAATGCATAATAAAACTCTTTGTAGCACCAGTATCGAACAGAAAAGGTTCTGACACACCTGATGTAATCACTTCAACATAAGGTCCACTCTGATCTACTGGAACTGAAACAACTCCCTCTCTTTGTCCATGGCTGTCCTAACAACCATTACCATTTGCTCCATCACCTTCAACATAGTAATCATCCACATAAAACTGTGCTGTCCTACCAGACGAACTCTGCTGTTGATCAAAACTATTCATCGAGTTCTGCGGAGGCAAAGGACGTACATTCTGTCCGCGACCTCTACCTCTAGGCACTTGTTGAGCACCTCTACCTCTCACACCAGAAACACCATTCGTGCGTTGTAACAGAACCGGACAACTATTCTTGTAATGGCCCTCTTCTTTACAATATGCACACTGATTAGGCCCATACGGAAAACGCTGTTGAGACAACTCGTTTCTTTGCGAGTTTCTCGAATACTGCTGAGGCTGCTGATAATCGCGCTGACTAGTAATACGGGGTGGATAAGCTTGCTGTAGAAGAACTTTAGTCTTCAATTCCTTAGTCTTCCTATCCACTTTCTCTAACTCATCTTTGCGCCTATTTTCATAGTACTGGGCAGTAGCCAAAATTTGGGCTGACGTGGAAACAGCCCAAGCACTTTCAGAATCCTTCAACTTATTGCATATTTTAGGAAGCAAATTATGTACAAACTTGTCAACAAACAATCTCTGACCACCCTCGGTAGCCATATCCTGACCACTATGATCTACGAAGGTCTCTTCGAACCTCGTGAAAAAGTCGGACACCGTTTCGTCTTTCTTCTGCTTACATGCAGACAATTTGTCCCAATTGACACGCAATTCGGGCATTAAAGTCTTCATATACGTAATCATTTTCTCAGGAAGTTCAGTAATCAAATCCTCAGGCTTAGCACCGCCTACTTGTCTATTGTCGGCGTCTCTAAGATTAACCCATGTATCACCTAATTCAACCGCATGATCCGTATGACGAATCTTACTCCAAATAGGTTGCGGAACGACATTGCCAAATAACATGTCGATGTCCGCCAAATTCATAATATACAAACTCACAGTTTGAGTCAACTCTTTATAGTACCCTGCTGGATTTTTGGGTGGATCGGGCAAAGACTGCTTAATAGCTAAAACTTCAGCACGTTTCCACGGAACATGTACCCAAACACGCTGAAAATGAGCCGGTACAGCTGGCGGATTATTACCTGGACCAGCAACCACTTCTTCCTTCCACACCGGAGGAACTTCTCTCATCGGATATTGTCGTGCCTTTCTCCCAACTGAAGAATCAGACTCAAACAATTGTCGAGAAGGAGACTCACTCCTAAATGACAACAACGTCGCAACCGCTTTCTCAACATCAGATGGACTCACAATCGTTCCTTTCGCAAATTCGGAACGTATGCTATACAACTTGTCAGTAGCTTGCCCTACTTCCTCATCCCATTTCTCAACGAGAAAAGCACACATCGTATCGAAAACGTACCGTTGCTTCGGTGCTTCCCATTGAAGGAAAACATGCATAACACCCTCAAGATCATATCGCGTATCGTACATAATCCATTAACTCGCCATATGGTCCAAAATCGTACACTCATCCATATTCGGCAACTGACTACGTGACTGTCTACGCTCCATAACGGGGGACATACCCAACTGTCCCAACAAAGGAGAAAAGAAACCCGTAACTGTAGTTGTCATTCGTTGTCTAGCAGAAGGAGAAGGTGAAAGAATAAGAGAAGACAGAACAGTAGCAGAAGAATTTAAATGGAATGGAGGAAACATTAAGAACAGGCGTAGAAGTAGCAGACAAAAAAGGAGACAAAGGTGGTGGCCCCTGAGGAGGCTTCGCCAAAGGAGGAGTAGCCAACGGAAAAGCAGCTGGCTGTGGTGGAATCACATGTGGCACAACAACTGGGGGTGTGCAATCACAGCTGGTGGCGGTGGTGCCGTAGCACTCTGTGCATAAGGGGGTGGTGAACTCAAGAGATGTGACATTAAAGGATCTTTCTCAAGATCTTCCCTTCCTTCCTGCTCTTTACGCGGCAAAACTGGGTAGCATCTGTCTACCGCTAACTTCTTCATCCTAAGCATTTGTTCGCTTTCTTGCTCTTCCTCATTATCCCTAAACGCAACCGCTGCTTGTACCATAGACATACCTCGTTCTTGTTTATTTTTCTTCGCTAACTTCATTTTTCTCTGTTTGGCTTCTTTGCGCCACATGCGAAAAGAGTCAAACATTGCCGGCCGGGCTTTCTTCTTAAAAAGATTAACCTCTAAATTATCCAAAATCTCCGTGTCAAAACTACCATATTGAGGCCATTTTAGAAAACCATCTTTCCTGGTGTATCGGATCCATACTTCATTATATGCGATACGGCCTACCCCATGTTTCACATAGAGTTCATAGGTTGGAGTTCCAATCGGAGGAACCGGACATGAGTCCTCCAATCGGGAATCCTTATTACAGCCAAAACAAAACATATTTCGAAGTCTGCTAAGACCAGGTATCTACGCTCTCTAGTCTAGCTTCAAACTTCAAAGGATTATCGAATACGATAGTCTTGCGAATACACGAGTCCTTCGGCTTTGGGATTTGCAAATTCCAAATCAAAGCGATCCTGGAAGGATACCAAAACTAAGAACCAAACTAAGGACTGGGAGACGCTCCACTCATACTTAACTGAAAGTATCGATGACGTCACCAGAAGACTCGTCTACCATTTCGCTCTACCAATCATCAAGGGTCCAAAACAGGGCGATAGTCAGGGCAGCAGTCCTTCGTAGCCGTCGGGAAGCGGGGAACTTCGCAGCAAAGACTTTCGGACCACGTCGACATACAGGGGTCGATGAAGTGGCTGGCCTTCCTCCAGAATTTTCACACAAAGCTCCTCACGAACCTCTGGCTTGGACCGGTACCGCTGAAATTGCCCCACGATGGGCGCCAAACTGAAGTACCGGGTTTTAAGAACCCAGCGGTGCCAGGGTACACACCCGAAGACTTTGAGTCCTTCCTGTTTCAGACTACAGAAACACAGAGTCTTCTAGGTGAAGTCAAAGATCGTATTTATTGGCTGCAGCCAGTAACAGGTATCCTAGAAGTACAACACGGTGTATGTTCTCAGGAGACTGCTCAATCTTACAAAGCCAGCCTTCTCTTTTATACAAAATATTATGCTTTAGGCAAACATTCCTTATTTTACAGTTGACCATTCACATATTTCTACTACAAAGAAAAAGCAGAGTCATTATGACAAGCCCATATTTCAGTTTGTCCAACCCACAATCAACTATCCGGCAAGGCCCAGTATTTCCATCAGATATCGACGTACCCTTAATAAAAACGGGCACCTCCTCATCGTAAAGCAAGTCATAAAGAAAGAAACGGAGACAGGTGTGTGTGAGATTAGACCTAGTTTGTGTGCGATGAAAGGTTTATGACATGTTGTGCTTCAATGCTAATCTCATTCGCCCACTGGGAAAGGAACTGGCCGAACAGGTTTGGCTTCAGGCAGTGGACTCAGCTCGCCCAGGTCACAGAGGAGTCAGCGAAGGTATACGTGTCCTTCTGACTCGATCTCGGCTTCAGTCATTTAGCCTAGGTGAGGGCAATCACAAAATGGCTGCCGTTCACAAAATGGAACCCGAGGGTTCAAGACGGAAACTCCGATTTCGAGGTGATTTCGTCACTGGAATATGACGGAAATGCTTGTGCATAGTATCTCAATCATTACCGGTCTGCCGATACCAAAATCGTCATGATACGACTATGTTTATAACACGGGTCCAGAATCTTCAGTACTACACAGTGTTGAAGTCGAAATAATGACTCCCAGGGTCAAAAACTATCTGCATGAGAAATTGTGAGATCTTTCTTGAAAACGAGTAGGAACAGTTCTGATAGGAAGAGGTAAGATATTCTGCAAAGCTGCGAATAAATAAGGAAAGTCTCATCTACCTTTCTGTTCCCCCTCTGGGATTGGTAGGGGCTGTGCTGATCAAAGGGACGAGCAGGCACACAGGGGGTCAGCTACCCCTTTAAATGCTTGACATACTTTTTACAATCAAAAAAAGGGGGAGATGGAGGTACTGGTTAGGTTCACCCTCCAATGTACATGTAGTTCACAAAAAATCTGTAAATGTCAGATTCAAAACACCTAACCAAGGGAATGGGGATTCCGCTGAATGCGCGAAAAAACAAGACCCCTGTCCAAAGAAAAGAAAATTCTTTTCTTGAGTCCCCTCACTCACCCAGGGTTGCCTCTAGGTGACATGCTTCATCATTGGGGCCATCCCAAACAGCTGCTGCTTGGGGCGTGCTGCGACTTGCGGAACTACGTAAGAGCACTTTTTTGTGAAGAAATGTGTAGTGCAGTGTACCTGGAGTGGTGAAAGTGATGTTAAAAGTACCTAGCTAGTGAGCTAATATTTTATTCTCGCCCCTAGTTAGTAAGGATATAAATGGGTTAAATAGTAGGGAAAAGATATAACTGTTATGTGTATACAGTCCCTAATATTCAGTCGACATGTTTCAAGGTATTCCCTAAACCTCTTCTTCAGGACCACACGGGGACCAGCACCACGCGTGCCACTCCTTGTGAAAACCTATAATAAAGTGAGGATGCACACCTAATGTGTGAGAACCCGATTAAACATACATACGGTTTAGTCTTTCACTCGTAGTATCTGTTATAACCCACCTATGTTCTATATAAAATTCAAAGTGGGTTCAAGGCAGATATATTTTCTGTGCATTGGGGGTGGGTGGGTGATCAGCTTACCTATACATAGAAGCCATCCTGGTAACCTATTGCCTGATGAGAATTTTATGAAATGTTACTGATGGAAAAGGCGTGTATTACTTTGCATTGTAAAAACAAAACCTCAATTATGCATTCAGTCATCTAGACGTAGAAACACAACTTAACAGATCCTGGAATGCTGACTGCTTGCTTAACGACGACTTTGGCAGCTATTATTTATTTATTTTATTTATTTATATCATTTGTAGAGCGCTTGAATCACCTCGGTTGGGGTATCTCCACACGCTATTTTGAGAAAAATATCAAAAGTACCATAAATCTGTTTCACTTTGGTAATATGCCCCTTAAATTCAAATGAACTGTAATAAAAAAATAAGATTGACAGGATACGGAGGGCATTGGGGAGAGCATGCAGCTGCCACGTGGACCACTTTGTGCTAACCTCAATCCCAACTGTTACATTGTGGGACCTTCCACTGGACAGCATCCACTTTGTCAATGGATAGCACATAGTTTTGTGGTTGGTATCCAAGTCTTCGTTGTTAACTATAGTTAAGATGAAAAACCTTTGATACATCACATTGCGAATCGCTGGGAAGGAAGATGTCCATTTCACCCCCCCCCCTTTTTATGATTCATTATGAGACGTTAAGTGTATACTACGAGACACAACTTTTATTTTTAGTTACAAAGCCTGTAATTTAGAAAATCCCAGCCTTTGTGACCACAAAACTCCTTCATGAACAGTCTTATGTGGTTAAATGTAAAACCTGGAGTGCTAATAACAACCAATGCTGACGTTGTAACACCTGATGTAATGCCAGGTAACATTTCCAGTCCTTGATTCAAATATTCAGTTGATTCAAATACTGTGTGTTGAAGTTAAATTGCATAATATATTTTATGGCAACTGAACTTCGATACCGAGTAATCGACGCATGGCGTGTGTTGGGTTGCAAATAATGGCCATGGAGGAAGTCAGTAAGTGCATATGTTGTTACGTTTGTCATCATTTTGTCACCATTGACCTCAATCCACCAAGCTCCTTAATAATGCCTTTGAAAATCATAAATGTCACACACACAGCGATTAGCATTCAGCACATCTTAAGTTGGCTACCTTTTTAGGTTTGGCTTGATGCCCCTTGCACCATTCATGCCAGATTATTCCATTTGATGTACATGAATGGACTAGGAGACAGGTTAGAATTGATTTGTGTTTGGTTGAAAGAAAGCAATATTCAACAATGCCATCCAGGTGTTACAGATATGTCAGCACAGAACAGCTGGTGGTAACATAGAATGCTGGTACAACTAACTTTCTCAACTCGGATGACCCTGAAGCCTTACTGGACAATCTAAACCACAATACGTCCACCACTCTCTGCAAGGTGGCCCCAGCCAAAAGAAGAAACACAACATTTTGCATTAAATCCACTAAAAATCGTTCTGTGAGGTGCCAGTGGAGCTGAAACAAACCAGTCTCAATCTATAATGCAAGTTGCAAAATTCCATTATAATTTAAGATAGCCTGTCTCTAAGAGATACCAGTAATGCCTCTATAGTGCCATAAAGAGAGAGCCAACATGTCTTAATTTACAAAATTCATCTACAAGGTCTGACCGATTAAAAGAAATCCTCAGCATCGTTCAAGAACTGTCTAACCCAGATGCCCAGAAGAACAACCTCTGCGCATTACAACAATATTGTGACAAATTCCTTAACTTTTTTGGGTCAAAATTATCATTATCCGTGACTCCAACTTCACATACCTTTACCATCTAACTGTTATTCCCCACACTTCCTCTATGCCTCAATCCATTTTCATGAGCCCCAGACTGTTGGAGGCTGATGAGGTGCTGAAACTGGCCTCTGAGGCAAACAGATTTACCTTAGCTATGTAACCAAGCCCAGCCCTCATATATTTGAACTAATTCTCTCTTTGCTCATTAGTGGTATCATAAATGTGATGACACATCCCTGTCCCATGAAGTCAATATTAGCCTTGTAAAATATGCCACAATTACTCAGATTCTATAACAAACATTCAGCACACCTATCATTGGCACCAATGCCATCCTAAAATTATGTGCTTAAATGCATTCCACTGGATTCTCATGAGTCATCGAGGCATGGATATGCCATTCGATGGATCTGAGCTATTTAGTGAGAAGGCTGACAGGCCTTGGAGATATTTATAGATACCAGAGCTACAGTCCATTGTGGGTATTTTCCCTTATTTGCCAGCTCTATCTACTATACAGTAAATACAGTGGGAACTCAAGGGGTCTTACACATTGCCACTGACAATCCTCTCAGCCTATTCAGCTTCAAAAAGAGACTTTTCATGGTGGTGAGTAAGGTTCCAAAGGATGAAGCCAAGAATACCAGCAACGCTACTCATCCTTCTATTTATCCAGGCACTGTTGTGAACCTCTTTAGTTCACCCTCCAGTCTAAGGTTGTTTACCGGTGGGTGATCAATATAGTACAAGAAACAATGAGATGACTTCCCGCCACCTGAGAAAGACCGGGTCTAAGATGAATTTTAAACCTATGACTCTTGATCTTCTTCAAGAAAGAGAAGGTGAAAATGATGATGCTTGCTCAGGTTCTTCAGGCCTTGGATCTCAAAGAGAGGATGGTGTCCCTGGACCAGCAGGTCATGTATTTTCATGTCTAGATCTATTGTCCCACAGGAATTATCTCCACTTTGTGGTGGGATCATACAGCTTCCAATTCACCATCCTGCTCTTTGTTCTTACATCAGCCCCTGCAGATCTGTACGAAGGTTATGTCAGTGTTTGTGACACATCTTCTCAATTCAGGGATACACATATTTCCCTAACTTTATGACTGGCTGCTGAAGACAGACTCACCACAGCTGGATTCAGACCAAACCAGACAGGTTCTGTCTTCTCTGGGATTCTCCTCCAACAATCCTAAATCTCATCATCAGCCATGATTTGCTTTTTAGTAGCCATTTTTAATAGTTTCCCAGAAGGCTTCCTGCCCCGTGATGAATCTGTGATATTTATGCTTGAATCCTAATGTTTTGGGTGAGAGCTTCTATTCTCACTTTGATGGCTCTGAAGCTGCTTGGACTCTTGTTATCCTGCATCCTGCTGGCGAATCACTTTTGTTGGCATATGCGGGCCATTCAATAGAATCTGAGGCTGGTTTGGTTCTAGAACTGGAGATGCCTTTCAGACAGAATCTGTATCTCCAGCAAGACAGCTCACAAACCTCAGTGGTGGATGATAGGCATTAATCTGATATGTGGCAAGTCATCTTTCTTGCCCCTTCCACAGCTCTCAATAGTGACGTATGCATTATCTCTGGGCTCTGTTGGTCACCTGGACGAGGTGGAGATAGGGTCTCAGGTTGAGCAGCACCATCATAGAAACCTTCCTCAGCTGGGTGCTATCGATCTGGCACTACCGGCCTTTCTACTGTCCATCGAGGAAAGATTGATTCAAGTGCTGATGGACAACATGACTGTCATGTAGTATTGGGAAAAGCAGGATGGAGTGGGGTACTATGTTCTCTGTCCAGAGGTTTTGATGATTGTTGACTCTTCACAGGATTTACCTGGCAGGCGATCACCTAGCGAATTACTCAACATCAGGGCTGATGAGTACAGTAGATGTAATCTTGCTGATCATGATTGTTATGTGTATCCTTAGGTGGCATTAAGTATCTTCTCCCAGTGGGAAATTACTCTGTAGACCAATTCACTACCTCTGAAAATAATAATTTCCCAGAATTGGCATTCTGGAGTTTAGTCTTCAAGGAGCTGTAGGAGACATGTCTCGCTCTCAGTGAAACTCAATTTCCGCATGTGCCACAGATCACGTGGATCCTAAAGAAAATCATACGGGACTAAGCAAAGCTAATTCTGGTGGCCCTAGATTGAGCCACGAGGGTTGGGACTTCAGGCTACTGACCCTGAGCATCTGCCCTTCGCCTTGGTTTCTTCTTTCAGAAGTCCTGTTCTCCACGCAAGCATGCAGGGTTCTGCATCTGAGCTTCCACAATCTGCACCTTCCTGCTTGGTGATTAATCTAAACCAACTGAGGGGTTTTGATCTGTCACACATTACTGTTAACTAGAGGACTCCTTTAGGATAGACCACCCTGCATGCCCTGAACAGTCCCAAACGTCTAAAATGGCAGAGGGATGATTATAAATCAGTTTTCCATGGCAAATCCGATTTTTGAAGTCTCATAATAGCAGTCATTTAAAGAAGGGCTGTAACGCAGCCTTAGTAGATCTGTGCTTCCTCTCTCTCCTTCTCAGCACCTGTTACCTCCAACATCTATTACCTCCAATGGGTCTGTAAGATTGCAGAGTGGATAGCCTCCTTTGGCAGCCAGCAATTAGATTCCACGATAACTGCATCTCAGTGGTCATTACGCATGGCCGGTAAATTCTTCCCTCATAGGCTCAAATTAAAGACAACACACTTCTAACTACACTCCCATACGGTTTTGCATGATATCTGTGTGGGTAAAATGCTTCAGCCCCCCTCTCTATGGGGTACGTTATACAAATGCTATAATACAATAAAATACAGTACAAGGCTGAGTTGGGGTGGTATATGTCTAGCGTTGTCGCATAGGAAGATTTCTGTTTTATCGTGGTTGAGTGTGAGGTAGATGCATCTATTTCTCAGTTTGCAGTGGCCATCTACTGTGGATGCATTTTTCTAGACTTTGAGAATGATTTGGTTATCACGAATATAGTTACAATGGATGAGTCCAAGGGATCAGTTGAGCAATGCAGGTGTGACTGTCAAACTACTGAGTAAAATGGTATTTGAATTTATAATGGGATCAATGGGACTACTAGTATCTGATTTAAAAGAAGACCCTGGATTGGATGAGCTGCTTGAGCATGGAGCTGGAAAAGCCTGTCCTTGTCCCAAGATTGTCAGACATCCGTTCCGACACAAAAGACCTGACCGGGGGCAGCATTCATAGTATACCGAGAGGGAAAGGTGAAGAGGAAAATCTGGGGTCCCAGCAAGAGTGTCTGGTTGGCAGAGTGAAGAGTGTGGATGCACGTGTGGGGGTCGATTTGTTGTGTTATGGAAGCAATGGCTGCGAATTGTAACACGGGTACACACACACACACAACAAACATTATAATTTCAAACTCAGGAGAATCATCATGCTTTCATGAACAATCAAGGATGGAAATTAATCAATTTTGCTTTCTTTAGGGAGCCTCAAGTTCTGAAGTTGATGATGTGCTCAAGAGGAGGTCCATTGAGTTAAGAAAATCCATCATCCCCAACATAGACTAATTCCAGTCTGCCTTGCTGCGGTGAGTGACATTCAAATGAAGACATTTGCCAGCACTGAGTACTACTGTCTGTTATGTGTATGTTTATGTTCGAGGCATATGAGCTGCAGATTGCACACTGTGCATAGATCGCCACCTAGTGTTGGTCCCGGATGTTTGCAGTTTGTTGTTGTCCTGAAAAGTTCTATGGAAGACTCCTCCTTTGGAACACATTGTGCATGGGCATCGGCTCCATCCTCAGATTGTTTTTTACCGCCATCGGGCTCGGATGTTTTTCCTGCGCTCCGGTTTGGAACTGAATTGCCTTCGGCGAGCAATCCTCACCACTTCGACGGTATTGTTTCGATCGCGCTCCACATCGACGCGATTCTTCACTACTTTGAAGTCTTCGATTCCGGTCGTAGGCCTTCGGGCCTACCTAGGCCTTACTTTCTAGCTCATGGAAAGGACGCCATTCAACAAATGTCCTCGATGTGGGTCGAAGTTTCCCCACACCGACCTACATGAGGTGTGCAACCTTTGCCTCTCACCGGAGCACGAGGCCAAAGACTGTTCCGCTTGTGCCTCATTCCGCTCCAAGAAAACGATTCGGGACCGACGAGCTCGAAGAACTGTGGCTTGCTTGTCAGCTTTGATCCCCGACAACATCTTCGAAGAGGACATCGAGGACATCACTCTAGCTCAACGGGTCGTATGTAAGACCGTCGACCCCAACCCTTCCTCGACACCCTCAAAAAAGGCTTCGGTCACACCCTCACCTTCGGGCCCGGGTGCACACCGAGAGACTGCTTCCCACGCCCGGCCTTCAGGCCCAGCAAAGAAGCCTATTAAGCCTTCAGGCGACTCGGGCTCGAGCTAGCCTATTCCTGGTGCTGATCTTATACCAACACCAAAGAAGAAGCCATCTTCCTCAACCCCGCCAACAGTTGCTCCGACACCTAAGCACGCTGCGCCGAAGACTGGCAGCGGCTCATCGATGCCGAAACCGCACTCGGAGCAGAGTAAAAACCCACCTAAAGCTCCAGATTCACACGCTTCGGAGCCGAAAAAACACCCGGAACCGAAAAAACAGATTCCGGTAAAAGACATTTCAAAAGAGCACACTTCTAAACCAAACGACCCAAGCCCAACTGCCGACTCGGTGCCGAAAAAACCTGCGGAGACGAAAACTTTGACGCCGAAGGATCTGCCCTACTCTGAAGAACTTTTCACACCAGATCCTAATCAGAAACTCTTGTAAAGTATCCTAAGACTGGTCAATTGACTCTTAGCTCCAAGAAGAGACCACTTGAGGCGCCAGCACCACCTCCTCCTCCAAAGAAGAGAGACATTGTAACCTCTCCATTAAGGGTCCCTTCTCCACCACCTCCCCATACTATTCCCCCTCCTACACCTCCTCCACCACATCATTCACTTACACCATCCACTAATCCAGAGGATGATGTAGACACAGACTCTGATGACATAGGTGGGGGTGCACATGACCCAGTAGGGACCAATAGTCCCCCTCAGTCACCTAATCCATAGGATGATTACAACACCCCTGATGTGCCTTACGTCCCACAAGATGACGTATACCCTTCCAGACCATCCCCACCAGAGGACACTATAGGGTTTAACCTACTAGTCCAAAGAGGTGCCCACTATCACAGGGTGGACTTACACGCTGATGAGGTGGAAGAAGATTTCCTATTAGACACTTTTGATAACACACAAAGGTCTACTGCCGTTTTTCCAATGCTTTAAGGTGTCATCAAGCATGCAACAGAGGCTTTTAAGGATCCTGTCAGGGCTAGGGTCCTCATTCCTTGCATTAAGAAAAAATATAAAGCTGCCCCTACAGATCCAGTTTACATTAAAGGTCCAGCACCAGTAGATTCTTTAGTAGTGTCTAATGCACGTAAACGTGCTAATTCTCAGACATCAGGTCTCCCCACCAGAAAAAGAATCTTAGCTTCTAGACGCCTCCGGCAAACGAACAGCGCCACAAGCAGCTAACATCTGGTGCATTGCCAACACCCAAGCGTTGCTGGCAAGATATGACAGGGCACATTATGATGAACTAGAGTCCATAATGCAGTATCTACCAGACAAATACAAGAATAGGGCCAATGAACCTGTACAGGAAGGTAAAAATATTACTAATACTTCCATTCGTTGTGCCCTAGATGCTGCAGACACCGCCTCAAGGACAATCAATACCAGCACCCTTCTACGTAGACATGCCTGGCTACGTATTTTAGGTTTTAAACCTGAGGTACAAAACTCCATCCTTAAACAGCCATTTGATGATACACATTTATTTGTCCCAAATGTTGACGTGTCTTTAGAAAAAATGAAAAAAGACACGGATACAGCAAAATCGATGGGAGCCTTGCAGCAGCAAGCTCCCAGACGTTCTTTTTGTCGCTCATCATACAGAGGCAACACAAGAGGCTACTCCTCGGAAAGTCCTTCCACTTCTTACAAAACCCCTAGCCAATCCACATTCACTAAGGGCTATCAGAGCGGGGGTTACAGGGGTAACAAGAAGAAAGGCAGAGGCAAGACTGACAACTCCCGCTCTGCCTCCACCCCTACCCAATGACTTTCCTCCCCTTCCCCCTCAACATTCCACTTCTGCCTGGACCTACATCACATCAGACAGGTGTGTGCGACAAATTATTCAGTCTGGTTACTGTCTAGAACTAACATCTACCCCCCCCAAACATACCACCCAAACAGCATCCAATGTGAAAAGAACATCTATTACTGTTAAAACAAGAAGTAATATCTCTGCTAGAAAAAAAGTGCAATAGAACCAGTGCCTCTGCACCAACAAAACAAGGGGGTTTACTCTCTATATTTTCCAATTCCAAAGAAGGGCGGCTCTCTTAGGCCTATTCTGGACCTCAGACCGCTAAACATATACATACAGTCAGACCATTTTCACATGGTCACACTCCAAAAAGTCCTTCCGCTCCTGTTACAAAACGACTTCCTTCTACTCTAGATCTCAAGGACACATACTTCCACATTCCCATTCACCAGGCTCACAGGAAGTATCTCAAATTTATAATAGACGGGCAGCACTATCAAGTCAAAGTACTCCCATTCGGAGTCACAACAGCACCAAGAATATGCACCAGGTGCTCCAGTAGTGGCAGCGCATTTACGAAGACAGCACATCCATGTCTTCCTGTACCTCGACGACTGGCTCATAAAAGCCAGCTCATACAACCAATGCGTGGAACACACTCATGCCACAATCCAACTGCTCCACAACTTGAGGTTCACAATAAACCACACCAAGTCTTGTCTACAACCATCCAAAGTACAACAGTACCTTGGTGCCACAATAAACACTCAACAGCGCTAGCTTATCCCACTCCAGCAAGGATAGCCAGCATACAAACTCTTCTGACAAAGTTTCAGCAACAACACTCCCTTCCAGCACGAGTGTTCATGCAACTCATAAGGATGATGGCCTCTTGCATTTTCATAGTGCCCTATGCAAGACTTCAAATGCATCCTCTACAAGAGTCTTTATCACGTCAATGGAACCAGGCTCAAGGTCAATTAACAGACCTAGTGTTGGTAGACGGTCGGCCTCATCGCTCTCTGCAGTGGTGGAAAACCAAAAACCTTTCCAAGGAACGACCGTTCCTAGAGCCAGTTCCTCAGATAATCTTGACTGCGGATGCATCGCTCTCCGGCTGGGGGGCCCACCTACTGCAACACACCATGCAAGGCAGGTGGACACTGCAACAGAAGTTACTCCCCATCAATCATCTGGAGTTACTAGCAATATTTCTAGCACTAAAAACTTTCCAAAAGCAAGTATCAAACAAAGCTGTGTTAGTCCGCATGGACAACATGACAGCCATGTATTACATAGAGAAGCAGGGAGGCACACACTCCCTGCAACTCTCTCAACTAGCACAGGACATATGGCGGTGGGCTATACCTCAAAACATATCCCTTCTAGCCCAGCATGTTCCGGGAGTACAAAATACCATAGCGGACCTGTTAAGTCGTCAAACACAACAGACCCACGGGTGGGAACTTCATATGCAAGTTCTTCAACCATTCTTTCAGATTTGGGGACAACCTCAGATAGACCTCGTTTCCACCCACGAAAACGGCAAATACCCAAGCTTCGCCGCCAGATATCCACACCCACTGTCCGAAGGCAATGCGATATGGATGAACTGGTCAAACAGATTTGCGTACACTTTTCCACCTCTACCACTCATGGCACTAGTAGTATGCAAACTACAGCAGTATTCTCTGACCCTCATCCTAGTTGCACCAACGTGGGCCAGACAGCCATGGTACACCACACTGCTACAACTGCCTGTAGTACCGCACCAGAAATTGTACCTGTCTCCACACCTCTTAACACAGAACCATGGAGAAATCAGACACCTAGACCCAGCTCAGCTCAACCTTGCGATCTGGCTCCTGAAATCCTAGAATCTGGATATCTGAGCCTTCCTCCAGACTGAATGAATGTCATAAAAGAAGCTAGACGTCCAACCACTAGGGCATGTTATGCTGTCAAGTGGAAATGCTTTGTAATATATTGTCATAACAACAATACTAATTCTCTAGACGTGTCTATTCAACACATCATAAGATACTTATTTCACCTCCAAAGATGTAACTTAGCCTACACGTCTATTAGGTTACATCTTGCCGCAATAGCAGCATATCTGCAAAACAGACAACATCTATCTCTGTTCAGAGTGCCTGCCATTAAAGCCTTTATGGAAGGCCTTAAAAGAATAATTCCTCCCAGAGTACACCTTCACCTGTGTGGAATTTAAACGTTGTTCTCACACGGTTAATGGGACCTCCCTTCGAACCCTTACACAAATGTGAACTACAATTTTTAACGTTGAAAGTTGCATTCCTAGTAGCTTTTACTTCTCTGCGGAGAGTTAGTGAACTACAAGCACTAACCAGTCAAGAACCCTTCTTGCAAATGCATAATAAGAAAGTAGTTCTACGTACTAATCCAAAATTCCTGCCCAAAGTCTTTTCTCCCTTCCATCTCAATCGATTTGTGGAACTGCCTGTTTTCTTCTCGCAACCACAGGCAGTAGCAGAAAGAGCTCTTCACACTTTAGATGTCAAAAGAGCATTGCTATACTACATTGAGAGCACACAACCCTTTCGTAAAACAAAACAACTTTTTGTGTCTTTCTCACCACCACACAAGGGTAATCCCATTTCAAAATCTGGGATAGCTAGATGGATTGTCAAATGCATACAGATGTGCTACCACAAAGCTAAACGTACGTTATCTGTTCCTCCTAAAGCCCACTCTACAAGAAAGATAGGTGCTTCAATGGCAGTTTTAGGGAGCATTCCCCTAGATGACATCTGCAGAGCAGCTACATGGTCTACACCGCACACATTCACAAAACACTAATGTGTAGATGTGCAAAATAAACAACAAGTTAATGTGGGCCAGGCTGTTCTCAAAACATTATTCTAAACTACTGCAACAGATAGGAGTGGGTACTGCTATACAATCTATGCACAGTGTGCTATCTGCAGCGCATATGCCTCGAACAGAGAATGCTACTTACCAGTATGCATCTGTTCTTGGCATGTAGAGCTGCAGAGTTGCACACGCCCACCCGCCACTCTGGCTACCCTCATCTGTTCCAGTATTATCTTAATTAGATACAAATTACATGGGCATCCTTCCTTTTTCTTGCAAAGCTCCATCATTTCCCTAATGGCGAAAAACAATCTGAGGATGGAGCCGATGCATATGCGCAATTTGGTCCAAAGAAGGAGTCACCTATCTCGTGACTTCCAAAGAACTTTTCAGAACAACAAACTGCAAACATCCGGGCCCAACACTAGGTGGCGATCTATGCACAGTGTGCAACTCTGCAGCTCTACATGCCAAGAGCAGATGCATACTGGTAAGTAGCATTTTCCTTTGGTGAGGCAATTATTCGATTTTCAAAGCTTTTACTGTAAAAAGAAAAGACAAAAATTTGTTGTTTTATAAATGAAAGCAATGCGGCATGAGTTCTACATAAGAGATATACGTGGGCGAGTTTGTAAAGTCAAGGGATCGATGCATTATTTGTGTAGACTACAAGTCCACTTACACTCACTTGGTCTCAAGTGCACACTGGTATTTCAGTAAGAATCACATACAAAAGCAGATAATATTTGACCATATGAATTAAAATCTCCATTAGTCTTTATTTTCTTTTCAACAAGGAGCCTCGGCCCAGTGAAGTATTTCTAATCGCTATAAGTTGTCAATTGCTAACAGCTTTGAACGGTATCAGTACCCACAGGTGCTGCGAGTATCGGTGCTGCGAGTATCAGTGCTGCGAGAAACCAGTGCTGGAACAAACCGGGCACTCACGCTGAGAGACTTGCCATGTCTGAGTGAAGCCCCATTGATATTAACTTTCATTGACACAACGTGCGGTTTTTGCTGCTTTTAGACCTAACTCCGAAGCCTACCGGTGTTATGAAGAAGAGAGGTGGTGGCATATTTTTCAAAGGCTTTGCGCCTCCCTTTACACCAAGCAAAGGGACGCAGGGCAGCGCAAAACCTAGAATAAGATTTACCAAAGGCCCTCTTGGGTGCACCTGCGTAGCTTGGTAAATCTGGAGTAACACAAGGCAGCGCAAGTCGCTGCTTGGTATTACTCTACCCCTGGAAGGCGTTCTATGGGTAGAGCTTGAGTGTTCCCACGCATACACCTATGGATTTTGGCACGTTCCCAGATTTACATTGAGTGGTAGACCTGTGAATGCATCAAAATGCTACGCCTTTCCAAGGGAGGCCAAACAAGGAGAAATGTCTTTATGACTCCTCATTTTTAGGCCGAGCATAAACAGTGCTTGCGCTGTCAGGCGATCTGTTGTAGATACTTTGTGGGGGCCTGACTCCTCCCTGGCTTCGGATTGGCTTTTGTCTGTGTCCCTTAAAAAGTTGTAGCCAGCAAATGGCTAATGGTGGGTGCAAGGTCCCTCCCATGGAGTATTGCCGTGGGATCGAACAGCAGCACGCACAGTTGTGGCTGCTGTGGCAGGACGCACGCATGTGCTTCAACAACTTGAGTGCCACAACTTCTGGTGCAGCTGCTTTGCTTTCTGCCTGTCCATATGTCCTTCATTAAAATGCTTTGTTTTCTTAATACTAGTTCTGGATATGCACATCCAGCAAGCATCCTTACTATTGATAAGAGAGCTTAGTTGGTTCATGCACTTACTGTAATTAGAAACTGTAGGTAATCTGCTGGTGCAGTTTCTTTGAATGTTCATGAATTAACTTCATCACAGTAGTGCACAAAGTTACGGCAATTGATTGAAACGTGGTCATCCCTGTATCCACCAATCCATACCCTTCAGGTTTTTGCTCGCCGCAGTTTTGTTAACCATGGACGCATGCACGAGGAAGTTCCTGTGCATTGTTTTACTGACATACTTGACTTTTATGTTTGCCAATAGCAGGGATTCTACGTCACTGACAGTGGGCACCTGGAGCAAAACTGTCCGGTTGTTTAATGTTTCAGTTTTCCGCTGGCGCAGGGTGGTTCTTCTGCCTGGCCACCGTTATTCACTGGATTTGTGCCAATGTCAGCTAAACGAGGGAACCCTGAGGAGGAGTCTGGAGGACACCAGGTACGACTTCTGCACAGCACCTTTTCATAACCATTTGTTTGCTGTGTCATTCGCAAACAGGTCATTTTTGTGTTAGTCAGTTCATTCAGTCATTTCTTCTTTGCACTTTGTGTGCCAAGAACAATGCCAGTGGCTATTGGCATTTTTTTTCTTTTTCTCCTACAAATTTATAGACCGAGCCCCTTGGGAGTGCTGCAGACCTATGTTAAAAAGCAACAATGCCTTGCCGCTATTTCCAGATTTTTGTTGGTCTTTTTTTAGGTCTTGCCTACGCAGCATGCATGCGCTGCATAAAAAGAGACCTTTTGAGATTGCTTTAGCTTTCCAGGCAAAAACGTGCACGCGTTGCATTGCTTTCAATGCAACGCATGCACGTTTTGGCGATTTCCTTGCGGGAGAGTACGGCGCCATAATGTTGCGCGCTCCCGCAAGGGAATCACGCAGGCCCCCCTCCCCTGCTGCCGCGCAAGTTGCGCGTTTGTTTACACTGCCTGAGACCGCTGTTTCCATGACCCTGATGAATGTTTGTGTGTTGCGCGTGCGAGTCTTTCTTCCCCTGCCCTCGCGCCGTTGTTTTGTTTAGGTGTACTCGGCATATGTGTTTTAAGATTGTATCTTTCGCAATTGTGGCCTCATAGTGAGCCCTACCCCAACCCATTGCGTGGAAGTGAAAACACTTCAAAAGCAAACATTAGAAGACCCTGAATGCCCTTCTTCTAAGTGCCAATCCTTTGCATCTGAATACTTCCCCCTTCACACCAGGCGGCACCCGTTCCCTTTTCGTAGCTCGACGAGGTGTTTTAAGATCGCATTTCCCGGAGCACCCCCTGACTCGGCTCTCTAGATCCTTCCATTCTGGGGGCAGGAAATGGGTCGACAGCGGGTCGGAGCCGGTGCTAGACAGAAGGCGAGGCTTTCTTGTGATAGTAGTTATGGTGGTCCTGCTTGATTGTAATTGTCATTTGTCTATAGCTTCCAGGCTTTCAGACTACTTATGCGTGACATTTCCAAGGCTTCAGTGTGCGCATGAGTGACATTCGATTGACAAATGTGTGACGATTCGAGTGACACGTTAGCACGAGTAAACCGAGCTATAAAATGTATGTAAACAGACAAATATAATAATGAATTGCCACCATTTTCGCAATGTGGAGCTCACGTAAATCCCTTGAAAATGTTGCAGGCTCCTGAAATTGGATGTCACTAACCACAATTACCCTTTCTAATGTGATTGCGTACTGTAAACAATGATGATATTTACCAATAAACAAGTGTATCACTGACTGAGGATCGTGACTCACCTTGAGCTCTTTCTTGAGTGGGTAGTGAATTTGGCACCCAGAGCCTCTCGCAATAAGGACTTTCAGAGCACCCATAGGCCTTTGCAGTGGGGGCAGCTGCAGAAAGTGAGGCACAGGGGCCAACCTCTGATGCTATCTTCGCAAAGCACCATGAGGCCTTCATTGAGAGGACAGAGAGTAAACACAGCCAACTGCCTCTCGCACTGAGGATGGTCTCCGTATCCCGTAGATCGAAATAACTCCACTGGTTTCTACTTACCTCGCTCAGCAGCGTCCCCTGAAAGTTCCCATCCTGGATCCCACCTCGCTCCAGAAGCCTCTTCTCAAAGAGGGGCACTGAGTGCCACTCGTGCTCTCAGTTCATTGAAATCCTTCTGCCCTCACTCCGCGCTGTTACTTCCTCACCCAAATCTTCTGTCTAGTTCTGTTAGAGCCCCTTCTCCCCCTTCCCTCCTCGATGCACGGAATCAGACGGACTTGCATGTGTTTTTAGAAGCCACTATTCTCTCTTGGAATGCATTAGGTCCTATTGAAGCTTGGACATTTGTGTCAACTGACACACATTTACTTGTTTTTATGATGGAAACACAGAGCCACGCTCAGTAAGCGGGCGTTCCCGCCAGCAAATGTACACTTTTTTGGGAGAGACAAGAAATCGAATGGCCTGCACAACCCTATTTTGGTAAATGCTTTTGTCGGAAATCAGAGTTCAAAGGTGTTTCTTTTCAGTTTCCCTTTGCCTCGCATCTCATGCAAGCGGTACAGGAAAAGATGGACGAGAAAAAAAGTTTAACGGAAAAGTACTTTTCGCTTGTGAAAGACCAAACTGAAAATAATGTCTCGCGCCATCTGCATAAATGTGAATCCTGACGATTACTGAGTTCTGTGGAGTTGGTGGAAGAGAAGGTAGGAAAGATCTGACAAGCGCAATACCTCATGGTTTAGTCAGTGGGATGCTGACCTTGCTGTCCTTTCATTAGTGGTGTCTGGAATCCTCTCTGCTGTTCATGTGAATGTATAATATGTTTACATTGAGTCCACTTGATATAAACCCCAGGTATATCTATATTTTTGACAGCTGAGGGGAAACTTCCTCTATTTAAAGACAAGGCGAAAGCAACATACAGAAGAAATAGGGCACCTTTAGGAAGACAATCTTCCTCTTGAACAGATGGCATTTCACAGCTCCAAATAAAACTCTTGCGTCATTCCTTAATTGCAGCTGTGCCCAGGACACGCAGTCGCTCGTGAGTACAGCTGGTGGATTTGGACATTTTGTGACCTCCCACTTCAGGCTGTCAAAGGTCCACTAGTGATGACCAGACGCGATCTTTTGATCTCCACCCCTTAAGGAAGACTGGCCCCAAGGCACCACAGGTTCAACATTACACAAAGAAACTGAGCCACAGGGAGATTAATTACTTTCTCAGGATCACACACTTTTGGCTAGGTGGGACCCCTCTCACAACAGTGCATGACCGCACCCTGTGCAATCCCGCCCGTCGCATAAGTAAAAAACATTTCCATTACAATACCAACAGCTTTAATTCTAAAAACATGCTAGACTTATTGCATTGCAAGTACTTGTTTAGATAGTATTAATCTGGATAATAATCAATCTAACCACTGAACTTGGACCGAAGAAATTAAATTCTTGCGTCTTCAATTGATTTATAGTTACCCCAATTTTAATAAACATAGAAGCTGCCTGCTAAAAAGGAGGAATTCATGGTTTACAACTGTCGTACACATAGAGAAAAGAAAACTCAAGAATCCAACAAGATTAGTTTTAAATTGCAATATGAGGCAGATCTATGGAGAACTGATTTGGTCAAACAGCGTAAGCATTATAAGAAGCTAATATGAGAGCCCAAAAGAACCGCAAATGAGTAGATGTGGTTTCTTCTACATTATGGATGCTCTTCATCGAATTCTAATGCTTTTGGGAACTGGGTTAAAAAAATTCCAGAGCCAACCGAGATGCGCAGACAAACCATCTAAGCAGTGCAGTGTGGGAAGAGTATGTAGTTCTCCTGTATAGGACAAGTGACACATCATGGGGACCTCTGCCAAATTCAATCAACAATTCCATTGGTGGAGGTAATTTACCAGAAACAATTTGTGGTAAGATAAAGGAGTAATGGTCACAGAATGGGTCCAATCGCACACTCTTGTGAACGTTATCTCAAGGAGCAGAAATTATGATGGCCCAGCACCAAACAGGATTCCAACGACTATCTTTAAAATCAACCCCATTCTGGATAAATGTAGTAGGTAATTTTTTTGAAAAATCCGATTTGACCAACTCAATAACTTCATCCTGGCAAGGCCCCTACATTCATCCAATCCATAAGAAATTAAAAAAAAGCATTGGCATAGCCAACAGGTCTCACCTTTCGGACCTTATAAATATTTAATTATGCAGCACAATATCCTTGGTGCTACATCAACTGTTGCATAGCTAAACAGTTATAAGGTCCCAAAGGTGGGATCTATTGGCTATGCCAATGCTTGTTTTACTCTTTCAATAGTGTTCTTTAGAGGTGCCGACTACTTCCAGCGCTCACTGGGACCATCAGGCAAATTAAAGTCCTACACACAAGCGTTTGCTTTGCCCACTACGAGGATCCGCCCCTTCCCTTTGATATGTAAACAAAGGTCTGCTTGCACAATCACGGTTAGCATTGAACATTGGAGACCAGTGAACTACTCTTATGTGCCAACCATGTTTCTACATTGCCAACCAGCTGAAGCGTTTCTGGTTGTAATGCCACAGTTTGCTGCTGATGGTGTGGGCGGACTTACATTACTGCCTCTCCTGAAAACTTCTGTGGCATCTCTGGTTGATCTCTGGGTCGACAGCTAAGCCCAATATTGCAAAATCAGCTGCGGCACGTTGGGGTGTCTGGTAGCCGGAACCCTGGTGAGAGACCCAGGAAAGCAGGACTGTTGGGCGGGGTTTGTATATCCAACAGTGACAAGTGACCAACAGTGACAGCGCTGAGTGCACAACCAACTCAGACACCTAGATACTGCCTGGGCAGCAGCAGAGCCACGATAAGAAACACTAACTTGCCCAACATCACACTATTGTTATCTGGGTGACTTTTTAATAGTAGTTGGTTCACAAACAGCTGTGGGCTTAGTGGGAGCTATAGTAAACATGTTAGCGTGCAAGTCGCAGAATGCTTAATCCAGTGAGCAGAACACTAGGACTAGGTAGCTAATCGGCACCAATGACATAAACCCTGTGGGCTTTTATCAAAGCTAAGCAGCCATTGACTGACTCAATACAAGCACTAAAGAGACCAAAAACTGAATGGCTAAATATTAGCTTCACTCACAAGGGAGAACAGACCAAGCGTGGACTTTACTGGCACAAAACACCTAAGCAAACGCTGATAACCACTTATTGCATGATAATACAAAGACAACAACTCACAGAGTGCATCGGGTTGTTAAATGTAAGCCCAGCACTGAATGCATGGTGCTGTGTCAACATGGGCCGATTTGGCAACCCCACCCAGTGGCAGAAGCCAGCATTTTCATCACTTCTCTGCATGCCTTTCATGGGGCTGAAGCTACGTAGGCCCGTGAGCACTCTCAGGGAATGACACTGACCTTGTGGATGATTTCCAAGAAGTGAGTTGGAATGCTGTACAGAGGTGCAAAGTTCACCTGTGCTAATGCAGTTTCACTGCTGCTGAGGAGAGAAGGAAAGGAACAGAGCCAGACTGAGAGAAACTACTGTGTACGAGGTGAGGCGTGGGTTGCGGGTGAAACCCCAGTGTCATCACATTATAACAACTTTAGCCCCTTTTACAAATAACATTATGTATGTGGCACTGAGAGTGCCTCTACATACTGATGGGAAAATCAATATTACTGTTGGCAATGTTGGTGTACCTTGCCCCCGCTTGCTCCCCACGCGCAACCCTGTTATTGGCACTCTGCTGCTCACTGTTAAAATAACCTCATTTTTTAAACTGAACTACCAAATTTTCCACAAACACACTGTAAAATTATGATCTATTTCTAGATTTTCTCATGGAAAAACGTTACATTTTCGCATATTATGCTTCTACTGCATATGAATTCCCGTAACTCAAATAATTTCTCTATTGCACAGCAGCATCGCATTCCAAAAGTCTATTTTTTTTTTTTTGGTCTGGTTTCATGACTACAGGCTATAAGGCCAACCGTTCATCTCAGACTGATTTAAACATTCCAGTTTCTACTCCTTTTCACTAATCGCCCAGTTTTGATAGCTGCAAAAGAGACCATAAATATTTCACTCCCATGAGTGATATCGCAGGTCTCTTACTCTTTATGTTAGACATTACTATTTTTGTATTTTTCAAAGAAGAAAAGCTTATTGCAATCTTAGGAGGAGAGCTACTATGTCTATCAACTTGACCTGAAGGTATCAAAGCGCTTTACATGAGCACCAGTTGTGTAACACAAGGATACATTAAATTTGTGTTTTGTTACGCACAGGGAAATTAAGTGATTTTTTCCCAGAATCACAGGATATTGAGCGTCAGTGCCGAGACTTGAACCCGGTTCCCCAGATTTGAAGTCGACCGCCCTAGCTGTTAGGCCACATCCTCGCCCCAACGTTTACTATAAGCAATCTCTGTAGTATACTTGTCCTATGTTCACAAAGATGCTATGTCATATTTGACTCCTATGTTCTTTTTAGGGTCATTGTGACTTAGAGTGATGCCTTCCTGCACCCATCTGGGTGTCTGTGTCCAGTTGACTCTTTTATTTGAAATGCAATAGTACCTCTTGGTTTCCTCCAGGACTCTTCTGTCAGTTCTCCTAGTTGTTTGAGTTTGTGCGGCAGAAGTTATATAGCTGCATGTCGTCTGATGGCTGTTTACAGGCTTGTACTTAACGTTGCTCAAATGTTTCAGCAGTATGTGAGTGCTGAAGCTGTGTCTCTGTTCCCAGTGGTAATTCTCATCCTTAGTCCTTTAGGCAGTGCTGAACCTTCGTCTCTGTTTCCAGTGAAAATTCCCCATTCTTAGTCCTCTAGACCGTGCTGCTAACTGCTTCTGTAGTTACAGTGGTAATTCCACATTCTTAATCCTCGAGCCAGTGCTACTAGCTGCTTCTCTGGTCCCAGTGGTAATTCCTCATTCTAAGACCTCTAGGCAGTGCTGCAGCTGAGTCTCTGTTCATACATCCACCACACTCCAAACCAAAACACATAGGTAAACAACATTATCATTTACAACGGCAATAGCTCTAACTCTAAAAAATGCAAGACCTATTGCATTGCAAATGCTTGTTTCCTCTTTCTGCCTATGTTTGCTGTATTCTGCAGCACACGTAGAAAAAGGAAAAAGCCTCAAAGGATTGTTTGTGTGCAGGAAAGTGTCCCTTCCTGCACAAACCAATCATGCCTGCAGCGCAGGCTCACTTGAACCATAGTGCACAGAGCCTGCGTTGGTGCTAAGCAGCACATAGTGTGCCAGCGCAATCAGGGGACAGGAATGCCCCATATAATGTTAAATAGGGAGCATTCCTGCCCTCTCCCGGTCATGCAACACAATGCAGCAAGGTATCTTGCTGCACTGTGTGGCATTTTGATAAATCTGCCTCTGGATTTCTGCAGCTGAGAGATGAGGGACAAGTTCTTTTGTCACAGCCATATCTCCAGTCATGTTAAAGACTTTGGTCCTCATGAAGAGTGGCTGCTTTATTTCCAAGAGCTCAGAACAGCAGTTACCATACACATTGGAATTATGATATCAATCGCTTTACTTTCACAGTTTGGTTTTGGTTGCCACATGAAAGTCTGGGAAAATGACCATTTACAAGAGGAATTGACCCAGAATTACAGATTGCTCTGGTAATTTCTCATTTGAAAGTGAACTCTCAGGATTCAACTGGTTATAGGCCTGATTTTCGCTACCGAAGAAGTTACCGGTAGCCCCAGGATGATTGACTAAGAGGTTGGGGAAATACTGGCCCATTTTGCAGGTCACTCATAATGAGGGCCTACCGTGAGGAGCATAGATGGTATGCAGTTAAACATTGAACATTTAACTAAAAGTGTGCTCTTCATGGGTAAATATTGCAGGTAAAGATCAATCAGATGGATGTTAACTTTACATCATTTTGCGGAACATTTTAGAGTGTACCTTGTCAGTGAACTGCTTCCCTTCCCGCACAGCTCTGCCTGGTACCTGCTGCCCCTTGCTGGTCGGTGTTTGAGACCCTCCTCCACCGCAAGCACCCACCTGCACCTCATCTCTGGTGGTCCAGTGGGGAGCTTCTCTGCTGCTGTTTTGCCGTCTGTCTCTCTGCCTTCTGCTTTCTCTTTCCCTTGTTTCATTATGCTTTGCTTTTTATTTGCCTCCTTTTATTTGCTTTGCTTTTATTTTGCTTTGCTTTTTATTTGCCTCTTTTCACTCTTTCCCCTCTCTTGCCTCTTTTTGTGTGTTTTCCATCTGAGTACCTGCTCGTCCCCGCGGCCCTGTCCCCCCTACAGTGCCAATTTCCACTTTCCCGCCTGCCAGGTGTCCAGCCCTCCTTACACTACTTTTGGCGGCCACTGCCCGGCCACACATGGTGGACTCGCCACTAGCACAACAAAGGCAAGCCCATCTGCGCCCATCTGCGTCTGGACCGCATCCAGCGCCACAAACCCTGGTTCTTGGGCCATCCACTGCTATGATGCCAACACTCTCCATGCTTTGAACACCGAAATCCTGCCGAAACTGCAGCTGCACAGTTGCCTACCACCGCACACCAGCCCCACCCACAGCACAACCGACAAACACCAGACCTAGCTGCCTCAACTGCATCATGCTCAACACATGTTCACTCCACAAACACGCTGTGGAGATCTCGGACCTGCTGGACTCCGTCGACCCCAACATCTCCTGCCTCAAGGAAACATGGATGAACTCCACCTCTGCCCCGAAAATTGCCACCGCCATCCAGGACGGCTCCAAAATCAGCCACAAGGACCGCAGCAACATACCGGGAGGAGGCATCCCTATCCTACATCAAAAGTACCTTCAGCCTCACCACCCACACAGCCTCTTGGCCACATGGAGTATCTCCACTTCCAGGTCCAGACCAACCCAAGCACCACCCTCCGCAGCACCCTCATCTACAAACCCCTGGACCCTGCCCACCCTTCAGCGATTCCAACAACTTCATTGCACCCCATGCTCTCGCTCCATAGACTAAATCCTCCTCGGCGACCTCAACTTTTTCCTGGATAACTCTAACGATGAGACACCTTATCCCTGCTGGAGAACCCCGCCACCATTGGACTCAAACAACTGGTCACCACCCCAACCCACTCAGCTGGACACTCGCTCAACCCCATCTTCTCCCCCAGCAACATCACCTCCAGCCACACCACTGAGCTTCAGTGGACCAACCACCGCTGCGTCCACTTCTCCTTCACCAAACCAACCGTACACCACCACGCCCACCACTAACCTTCCGGAAGTTGGAACAAAATCACCAAAGAACAGCTCAACTGCTCCCTCAGCAAAACGTCTCCACGGACATCCACAGACGCCAATACAGCAGCACGCCACCTCCACCGATAGATCTCTGACTGCACCAACACTTTGACTACCCTGATGAAAGCCCCAAGCAAGCGACCCTATAAGAGAGCCATCTGGTTCTAACCCACCCTTCATAAGTCTAGACGCACCTGTAGACATCGCAAGAAGAAATGGAGGAGAAGCAAGACCCCGGAAGACCACTCAGCTTTCAAGACTGCTGTCACCGCACACCACCACCTCATCAGAACAACAGACAAAGCGCCCCTACAAGAAAGGATCAACACCAACGCACTCAATATCAAATAACTTTTCGCAGTGGTCAAAGATTTCTCCAGACCCAGCACAGGGACAGCAGACATCCCCCTACCAAGACCTCTGCAACAACCTTGGCACCCACTTTCACTGCAAGATCAATGAGATATACGAAAGCTTTGAAAGCCTCCATACCCAAGACCATCCCATCCGACCCACAACCACCGCACCCTATGCCGCCGGTCCCCAACATACTCTTCTCAGCTGGACCCCCCTCACCGTGGATGACACCTTCAAGATTATAAAGAGCATCCACTCCGGAGCACCCTTGGACCCCTGCCCACATCACATCTTCAACAGAGCAGGCAATATCATCGCCCCCGAACACTGCTGCACCATCAACTCCACCTTCCCTGAAGAAGGAAAACATGCAAAGATCAACCCCTTGCTAAAGAAACCCTCTGCCAACCCGACATACCTCAAGAACTTCAGACCCATGTCTCTTTTCCCCTTCCCAGCCAAAGTCATCGAGAAGGCCATCAATCTCAAACTTTCCGAGTTCATGAAAGTGAACCACATCCTGGACCTCTCCCAATCTGGCTTCTGAACCAACCACAGCACCGAGACCACCATCCTTGCTGCCACAGACGACATCCGCACCCTCCTAGACCGAGGTGAAACTGCAGCCCTCATCCTCTTCAACCTCTCGGCCACCTTTAATACTTTCTATCACTTCACCCTTTGCGCAAGACTCCATGACGCCAGCCTCCGTGACAGAGCCCTGGAATAATAATAATAATAATAATACAGAAACTTGTTGAGCGCGAACAGCTACCTCTGGGAAGGTGTCCCGGTGCTAGCGAGTCCCACAGTAAGAGTGAGTAGTCAGGAGGGAGAACAGGATTATTGCATAAAAAGCCAGGTTTTTAGGAGTTTCCTAAAGCTTGCTTCTGACGTGGCGGATTGGATGGCAGGGGGCAGGGTATTCCAAAGTTTCGCCGTACCGGCCGAAAAGGACCTGCCTCCAAGTCTAGCTTTCCTCACGCGCGGTACAGTTAGCTTAAGTAGGGAGTTTGAGCGCAGCTCACGTTTTTGGTGGTAGCGGGGAAGTCGAAGTTTCAGATAATTTGGACACGTGCCTTTTAGCGCTCTGAAAGCCAGGGTCAACACTTTGAACTTAATTCTAAATGGATCAGCTCCTTCCTCAACTACCAATCACTGAGAGTCAGACTACATCTGTTCCTCTCGGAACGCACAGAGATCAGCTGCGAGTGCCTCAGGGCTCTTCCCTGAGCCCCACTTTTTTCAACATCTACATGGCCCTGCTCGCAACCATCGGCAGAAACCATGGACTCAACATCCAGGAGTTGGCCTGACCGCTAGGGCGGTCGTCCTCGAATCTGGGGAACTGGGATCGAGTTTCGGCAATGACACTGAACGTTCTGTGATTCTGGGCAAATCACTTAATCTCCCTGTGCCTAACAAAAATGAATGTGTCCGTCTGTAACTAAACTGGTGCTATGTAAAGCGCTCTGATACCTGATTCGGGTCAAGTTTGCGCTATAAAAAATTCTGCAGAAAAAAAACATTGGCTCCTACGCAACGACATCCATCTGATTCTCTCCCATATCAACGAACCTACAGTCACCAGAAACAACTGTCACAACGGGATGAAGGCTGTGACTGCCTGGATGAAGAACAGCTGCCTCAGGCTCAACTCAGAGAAGACCAATGTCCTCATCATGGGCTCCACCCCTCCACCTGGGACGACTCCTGGTGGCCTGCTGCCCTTGGAACCCCCCACACCAACAGACCATGTGTGGAATATCGGCATAATTCTGGACTCCTCACTCACCATGAGCACCAGATCCATGCCGTCTCATCATCAGGGTCGGACTGGGAACTGAAAGCAACCCTGGCAAATTTTTCCAGAGCCGCCCCCATCCGGCGCATAGCGAGCGACTGCAATGAGAGAGCCCGACCAGTACTAGGGAGGTTTGGGGGGGTTCTCCCCCCAAGAAAAGTTTGGAAAAAGACAGACCAAAATGGTGCATTTTACAGCACATTTTTCATTACAAATGTAATTGTATTAACTTTTAAAGCACAGTAAATAGTACATGATGACCTTAAAGAGCACCAGGTTATCCAGTCATTATGCCTACAATTAAGGCAGGTCAGGTGCATCTGTGCGTGCCTGGTCACCAAGGGTGGTGGTGGTAGACAGTGGGTGTGGTGCCGAAAGTAAGTGTACGCGGGCCACAGCCTGCATGCACCGGCTGCTCAGCACCCTGTCCCTGCGCACGCACGGTGCAGTAGCTGGGTGGACTGGTATGGTAACTTGGGTTGGATTTAGTAGTGTGTGTGTGAGGCACACGCACTACTAAATTCAACCCAACTAAGGCATCGCATCACCTCTGTCTTTGCGGGTCAAAAGCACCACTGCCATTTGTGAGTGAGAGGTCACCTCACCAATGGCAGTTGTGCTTTTTCACTGCAGAGCAGAGGCAGTAGTGCACACTTCACTGTGCATAACTGCCAAGGTTTCAGATTGCTATGTTTGACATTTTCATAAATTCAGTGTAATTATGAGTGATATTCAATGACTATGAGTGACACTTTCTCGCGAGCAAAAATCAAGCAATGAACATGAGGGAAACATATAAATATCATAAATTGCACCTATTTGAGCAACCAGAAACTCTAAGATCTTAAACTGCTGCACTAGTGCTGCTGGGAAATTCCATCTGTAACTGGCTCTGCGTGAGACTGAAATTGCACAAAGCAACCCACCCACTGCTCTAGTGGTCTCAAAAGGATAGAATATAAAAAAAATGGCAGTGGTCTGAAAATACAGATAGCGGCAATAGTTAGTGGAGCGCTGTAAAGCTATGCAGACCAATGGTTTGTCAAATTTCCTGTATTTCACTTCTGAAATGGACTGAAAAGTGCCCAGATGCATTTTACCTTCCAGTACTGCGCTATTAAAAGTTCATAAATACAGTCAACAAAAGTGTATCATAATCATTATGGGAAATATTCATTCTAAATAAAACATTAATGTGAGGCAGGGCAATACAAGAAGTTCAGGCAAAAAGCAAACAGCAACTGGTGGTGCTGTGGTTTGTGTTTACGCGCTTACGTCCAACCCCTTTCGCTCAGTGACTCTCCCTCAGTGCCATTTCCTAGTCAGTGTGCCTGGGTCACTGCGCCATATACTCACTGTTTCTCCGCCCAGGGCTTGCTCCTCCGTGGACTCTGCAGCAGCTCCCGTATCCTGCTCCCTGGTGCCCGTGCTCCTCTGTCAGTCTCATGGCTCGAACCTCCAGCTCTCCGGGCTCATGGGCCTTTATTTTGGGGCTCCCGGCTCTCCCGGACTTTGCCAGTGCTCCTGGGCAGTGCCGATTCGCGGTGTGTCCTTGCTCTCACATCACCGGCGGTGCCCCTTCCCTCTTGCATTGAGCATTGAACTCTCTGTCCTTGTGCCCTTCTCATACCACATGCCGCCGATGCCGGCACTCACACCTTCACCTGGCAGCTCTTGCTTCTGCCATGGCGCCTCCCGTTTACCCTGGAGCGCTCCCTGCCTCCTCCTTCTACCTGTAAGAATGCACGTGCAAGGTGCTGCCACACTGCAGGCCTCTGTAGCACATCTACTGCCCTTGGGCCTCAGTCCTGAGACTACCCTCGCCCCTAGCATGAGCTGCTATCGCTCTCCACGCTGAGCCTTCCGCGGTTGACCAAGGTCACACGCAGATCTCTCTGTTCCTTCTGGACACGGGCTCCCTCCCTCGAGGCCGTTTCACACAGGCCCTGCCGCGGACTGCAAGCTTTAAAAGGGCCGGAGTCCTCCACCAAAAACGATCTCGCCAGCAGTTGGAGGACCTGCCTGGTTTATACTTGAAGCCCTCCTTGTGATCCTGGGCGCACACTGGTTCTGTGTCACTCTGTGTACCCCAGTGCTTCGAGGCCTACTTCTTCTCCTGTGCTCCCTTCTTAACCCGGCAGCCTTGGTGTTCGCCGCCTCTCTTCCAGGAGGCCTCCTTCCGGACCCTACACTGCGTCTGCCCCTCATGCATGGCTCCTCCCTCTGTCCCTCACATGTCACCCCCTGCGCGTCTCCTCACCCACAAGTACATATTAACCAAATGCTACAATACACATGCAGTATAAATAATATCATGTTATTTATACTGCGTGTGTATTTTTGCATTTGGACACTCAAGAGTCGGATTCCTGCTGAGAACCTGTGCTGTCACAGGCCTGGAAGCAGGACGGTCTTCTGATTTTGTTGCTGGGGGCCGATTATTCAAAAATCGGCAGCCCCAGTAACAAAACCGGCCCGCTGTAAAGAAACCCGCCCCTTCCGGCCTCCCGGGGGATTGCCCGGTGCCCGGTATTACCAGTCCGGCCCTGCTCATCATCCTGCTTCCCCACTCTATGCCTGCTCTGAAATATCTTGAAGTGGATCCCCACTGAGTCCAGAAAAATGGTAACCCATTCACTCATCAGCAGCAGAATCGACTATGGCAATGCACTCTACGACGGCATCACCCAGAAACTCCTCAAGAAACTGCTGAACATTCTCAACGCCTCCCCCAGACTGATCCTCAACATCCCCCACCGCAGCCACTTCACAGGCCACCTAAGAGACCTCCACTGGCTCCCAGTCAACAAAAGAATCACCTTCAAGCTCCTCACACACGCCTACAAAGCCCTACATGACGCGGGACCTTAATACCTCAACCAGTGCCTCGAATTCAATGTACTTACCAGAGACGTCCACTCTGCCTAACTGGTCCTGTCCATGGTCCCACGAATCTATAAACCCACAGCCGGAGGAAGATCCTTCCCCTACCTCGCAGCAAAGACCTGGAACACCCTGCCTCTCTACCTCAGGCAATCACTATCACTGCCTCAAGACCTGGCTCTTCGACTGAACCGCAACGCCTTCGACGGATCAGCAGCTCCACCTCAGTGTCTTGAGACCCTTACATGCGAGTAGTTGTGCTTTACAATCCATAGTTTATTTGATTGATTGATTGTACCTGTAAACTAGTGTGACTTTATATCTAGTTGAAGATGTTTCTACTTAAATACGACGGTACAAAGTCCCACTCATTTTGTTTTTTCCATTGCTACTTCTGTCACTTTTTTCCTAATTTAACATGTGAAATTTGACTCTTCGCATCTTTCTCCCTCCTTGCTAGAGAGACACGTTACATGAGTAATTTAATTGGTGTATGTGTCCAAACAGCAAGCAGAGAGCAAGACTGGCTCCCAAGTGTTGAGAAATATATGTGTTTTTGAATGTTTTCGTCAAGCACTCTCGAGTTTTTTCTGCCATGTAGAAAATCTACTCTGGTACACATGTAAGATTAACAGTACAGCTGCAAATCCAAAGTTGTAGATTTCCTTGCGTTCTGCCAGATGGTTTTGAGAATAAAAACAAAATGCACAAATAAACGCGAATGGCCTCACGTCTATACAATGTATGTATGTTTGTAACTCTAGTCATATGGAAGGGCGCACAAGCCAGTGTTAGCCATTGTTGGAGCTGGAAAACTAAAAAATGGAGCAGTGTTATTTGTGTCAGAGTTTTTGCATTCAATGGCAATGTGAATGATGATTTTGAACCCCAACATCCTGCTTTATAAAGTGGGAGGGGGAATGAGAGTGATCTTAGCCCTGGAAACCCAGCATTGCTGTACTAGAAGAAATCTAGAAAAGAGTCAGCACATTGATCTTCTTCACATACCATTAGGGCTGACTGAGACAAGGCCCTGGCCTGCCCTTTCTGTGCTCACCAAATAACTTTGCTCTACAAGAAAAAGTGTGGGACTGATTCAGAGTTGGTTTGTAACTGAAAATGTATTGGCTTGTGAAGGAAATATTAAATCCTCTTCTGGATGATTCTCCTTCTTTGGAGAATCCAGTAGGAGAATTAGCAACATGTCAGAGGAAATTCTGCCAGCATATTCTCATCAAGATGATAATTTACCTGCTGTCATCTCCTTTAATTTAAATATTTATTACAGTTTTGTTTTCACCAGTGGCTTCTGGCATCATCCATGAGGGGGTGGGGGCATGCAAAATAAAATTAAAATAAATAACATTTGCCAAAACGCAACGTGCTCCACTCCGGTCCTCTTCTTTCCACAGGAACTGGATGCAGCAACTCCCTTGACCAATCCTGGCACTGCTCTCATGCAGCATGAGATGCAACAAAACATTGACCGGATAGGTTATTACTGATTGCTCATATATGAGCTTAGACAAGCAATTCTAAGTTCATGTGATTTATTTCACATCACTTGTGACTTATTTGATGCACATGTAAGATAAAGCATTCATTAATGTCATAAGACAGAAAACACATCATTCAGTATGTCAAGCTCATAAAAACATTACAAAATTCAACATTACAACAAAAACACATGAATCATAGACATAAAAAGAAACATAAACGCGAAAACAATTCTAAGTGTCCTACAATTGTACTATGAACAGCCAGTCCATGTTTAACACATAAAGCAGAGGCGGACAATTAACAGTTCTAAGGGTCCTGCCTGTGTGTGGGGCAAAGTGCTATACAGTTGTCCTGTGGGTTGTCTGCCCATAGGGAAAGAATTTTTCTTTAACCAATTCCCATACAGCACCCCCAAAGGATCATTTGCCTTTGCACAGATGCTAACGCGTTTCAAACCCTGGATGGTTCTAGGGTTCTCCTCAGGACTCAGGCAGGGGATCAGTGACTCCAAAACAGAAAATGACAGAGCATGGCATCAATAAAGTTGGGGACCCCTGTTTTCAAGTTACAAGAATATTGTCAGTTTCAATTAAAAAGTATCTGTTTTGTGGGTGCTCTGCCGCTTGTGTATTGTACCGCCAGCAGTGAGCCTGTTCATTATTTGCCAGAGCTGTAGGGGCAAGAGTACATTATGGGGACTCAATAATGAAAGATTGTGGTACCCACAGGGTTGAAACCGCTATGAATTAAAGAGAACATACCTTGTATGTATCCATGTAGCCATCAATACAATGGAGAACTGCACTCACAGAGGAAGTTTTTCCAAATATTCTGATTTTAATGTTATCGGTAGGAAGCAAGAACCATTTCCAGTATAACGAAATGGTGCCCGAAATGAGCGTGCTCGCATTTTGCTTAGCTATGCAGTTTAAACAAAAGGGGATGGAAACAAGATATCCACGCTGCTCTGAAATGCAAGTCTATTCAATGGCCCACAGGTTCCATATAATGTTTAGTGGGGTGCTCACGCATGGATGAAACAGTTGTGCTTTTGAAACTGTAACTGATAGCGCTTGCAAAAGGGTTTTCTTTCAGAGTACCCGTGTGTTCTTCAAACTCTAAGACTCTGTGGGGAGGAGCCTGCAAGTCGTGCTTATAACAGTAAAACATGGAGTGGAATGCATGCTGGACTCAGTAGTTTTTTATATTTGTAAGCAAGAAATTTCAGAAAGTTTCTTGAGCCCACGGATGGGAGTGTCGAATTTCATTATTAAAAAGGCCTCCTTTAGGGCTATCTGGATTGCTGGGTCACCACCCCTGGGAGAAGTTTTAATGGCTGACAATACTCTCCACTTAAAGTCATGTTGTGTAGCATACATCGCGACAAAGTGATCCTCCAGTGGAGCAGCAGCTGCCTTGCTTCTTTAGTCTCGAGCAATGTTGCACTATGCATTGGTGCACCTCCTGACTCGTTTTACCGATGTACACTTTTTTGCAAGGGCAAGTGATGGCGTATACGACATTCTTCGATTTACAATTTGTAAAGTCGTTGTGACGCCAGTATTTATGTCCATCAGTAAATAGCATTCCTTCCATCGTGGACCTACACACAGAACTTTTCTTAATGCATTTATTTAACACTGATTAATAATTTGGTCTTTCACGGTTACATTATACCAGTATACAAAAAAGTGATAGATGGAATACTTTAATTAATCTTAGCCACTGATAGTTACTCGGGCTGCATCCCAGTCAATCGTTCTTTGAGTCCATCATGCCACCTCAGTTTGGACCCACCTATATACAAATAAGTCTTGTCCCTGCTCCAGTTGGAACAGTCCAGCCCGAACTGTCAAGCCAGGTCCTCCCTAACCGGAAAACAAGAGACCCAGTACAGGATTTGCCCTAGTTATGGGCTTATCAGCCAGGTACCGCTTGGTTTTAGTGACACAGCCTGCATATGATCCACCTCTGGTCATACCCATCGCACTTAGGGCGACAAAAGTATACAAAAAAGTGATGAATGGAATGCTTGAATTAATCTCAGACACTGGTAATTTATTCAGGCCATATCCCAGTCCATCATTATTTTGCACAACATGTCACCTAAGTTTGGACCCAGCCATATGCAAAGAAGGTTCCAGTTGAAACAGTCCAGCCCTAACTGCCAAACCAGGTCCTCCTTGAACCGGAACACAAGCAATCCAGGACCGGTTCTGTTCTAGTTATGGGCTCAACAGCTTGGTGACAGCATGGTCCCACTGAGACAGTGTGCACTGGACCCACGTCTGGTCATACCCGTCCCACTTAGGGCAACAAACGGTGCTGAATTGCATGTTTTCTGGTTCTGGAAGGACCTGGCTTAGCACGTTTAGCTGGGATATTTCTATTGGAGCAGGGTTAAGAGCGACTGCTTTGCGCATAGCTGGGTCCGATCTGAGGTGGCATGGTATGCACCGAAACAATGGATTGGGTTGCAGCCTTAGTAATTAGTAGTGGATGAGATTAATTCAAGCAATCCACCCATCACGTTTTTGTATGCATTATACCAGTGGCACTCTCTATTACCCAACCCTTCTATGAATGCTCTGAGGACAGCCATGCCACATTGTTTAAGGTGTAAGTCAAATGCTATTTTACAAGTTTGTTGTTTTGTGCACATATGGCATGTACCATTGAAGCCACTATGGACCAGGCCCCTAAAATATTGCCTTTGATGGGTTCAAACACGTGTTGAATTTACAAACATATGTTGTCCTGTTTGTTGCGTTGTCTGGTATGAAGCCTCGACCCTGCATATGCTTCCCTGAGTCAAGCATCGACACACAGCGCAACTGGCCTTTTTGCCACTCTGACATCTCCCTAGTAGGCTGCAGCTTCGGGCCTTCTTTCAGAGCTGGATGGGTTGCAGAGTTCCTACCATGCTCCTTCCTATTCCTGCATTCTAGGCGCGTCCTCCTTCATTGTGAGGAAGCTTGAAACTTTTTTGTTAGTTTTGTTTTCCAGTTCTCTCCGGCGCCCCCAGCCAGCATGTTTACAAAGAAGTTCCTGCTTACTGCTCTCCATCATGTGCAACCCTGAAATCCTCTCTTTCAAACACTTTTCTGAGCGCCAAGTCTCACACCCTTCTCTTGGTGGAACCGGCTCCCCTGTTCCAGCCTGCCGCTCCCACTGCCCCCCACCCCTCCCAAAACAAGCATTGGAAATGCAATAGGTCTCGCATTAGAAAAGTTGGAGCTATTGGTCTTGTAAATGACAAATATTTTATTTATTTGTTGGTTTTTAAAATAGCCAAATTGATAGCTTTGTCATTTACAACGCCAATAGTTATAACTTTCGTGAATGTGACACCTATAGCATTTGGAATGCAACATGTTTTGTATTTACGTGACATAGATGGCAGCTCTGGTCGTTAGGCCACATCTCCAGAGAGCAGGAGAGTGCAGCAGGTGTGAGAGGGTGAGTGGGTGTGTGAGGGTGTGAGGGTGAGTGAGGGTGAGGGTGTGTGAGGGTGAGGGTGTGGGTGTGTGAGGGTGAGTGAGGGTGTGTGAGGGTGAGTGAGGGTGTGTGAGGTGGTGAGGGTGAGGGTTAGGGGGTGTGAGGGTGAGAGGGTGACAGAGTGTGTGTGAGGGTGAGGGGATGAGGGTAAGGGTGTGTGAGGGAGAGGGGGTGACGGTGAGAGGGTGCGAGGGTGAGGGTGTGTGAGGGTGTGTGAGGGTGAGGGGGTGTGAGGCTGAGTGAGGGTGAGAGGGTTGTGAAAGGGTGTGAGGGTGAGTGAGGGTGTGTGAGGATGAGGGGGTGAGGATGTGAAGGCGCGTTTGGCAGTGTATGTTTTAACGCTCGGAATATCATAATTAAACGTACGTAGCGTCACCAGAATCTCATCAAAGGTTATGAAGCTAGACCAGGAGGTATTATTTTTCGGTTCGATGAGGCGATTATACAGCCAGGCTTCATTATCTATTGTGGAGGGGTGGAGGAGGGGTTGGTGCGAAACTAGTTTGAGAGCGATCTCAATATTGCTAGTAATTTGTGATGTTTTTTAAGCAAAAAAGGAGGCAACGGTTTAACAATTAGGGGGTGCTTTGTTGTTTGTGGAAACAAGATCGGTTCTCAGGTAGATTGGTTTCTGATCATTTCAAACAGTTTCTTAGGTATGTTAGTATCAGTGTCTAATTAACCATGAAATACACAACACAATAACCTAACACAGTAATCATACTCATCGACATATATATTGAAAACGAGACGCTTAACTGGCTACGTAGTAGCAAAGAGAGCGTAAAATTGCAGTTTGCGATTATGTAGAGTTGAGGGCTCTGTGATTGGTACATGTGACTATGTTGATTGGTGTTAATTAGCAATGTAGTGTTCTCACATTAATTAATCTTATTGGCTGCTGTAAAAAAATATGAAAATAAAGAGAAGCCTAATCAGAGCCTGCAGGCTTGACAATTTGAGCCTTTCCCATTCCCAAGTAGACAGCTCTTGCGCCTAAGCTACAAGTCATTTCAAAAGGAGGATGTGGCATAACAGTCAGAGCTACCCACTTTGGCCATAGGGAACCAAGTTCCAGTCTTGGTGTTAAGTGTTGGCTTAACAGCCTGTGATTCTGGGCAAATCATTTAATCTCCCCCTACCAAAAAATGTATGTACCCTTGTAACATGATGCTCATGTAAAGCGCTCCCATACCTTTGGGGCAAATTGCTTTAATAACTGCAATAACAAAAAAAATATACGCCCCCTTCCTGCACCTTAAAAGATGTGTTAGTCTGAATGGTTTTGTTGTAAATTGGTACATGTCCAGGTTCGCGCTATACAAAAAACTTTAGAGACTTTCACAATGATTTATTTAAACAGAAGTGTATAAATTGAAATTTGCATTATAAAATTGGCAATATAAGAACAACTACATAGGGATTGGATCGTGCCAACAAAATTCCAATAGTTCAAAAAGTTGTCATCTGGAAATATTACGTTTTCCCGTTCAGAACGACGCCAGCCTTAATACAGGCGACAAGGCGGCCATCTTGGGTAGGGCTAATTTTCACGTTCGTAATTACAGCTGGACTACCGTTGTGGAACGCAATACTACCCTGTTAACAGACAATGAGCCTTGAGTAGAGACGGTCGTCAGTCCCAAAAAAAGTAAAGCTTGAATACCCAGCAGTAACACCAAAGGCCATTTTGAAACGGGTTAATGTCCGTCTGATGTAAAGAACAGCGGGTCAATGAGCGGAATCATACCTTTCAGTAGTAGGCATGAAGCCCGGCCCATCTGATTACGTTTTCCGGTCTGGTCGCACAACTTTGTTGTTGAAGACCTGGTACGATCCAAAATAGGGGCAGGTGTGACGTCTCCACCGCGCATTCATGAAACATTTTGGAATGCCCAGGAGGGAAATCGAATTCCATATAGTTATATCAGAATTTAATAACAGAACGCCCCGTTTGCGTGGCGGAAAAGGCATGACTATGGATCTCGTTTTACGATCACGCACAGTAACACCCCATATCATTCTGGTGGTACAGTCCGCTAGCCACCTTCTCGCCTTCCCGGAAATTTATTGGAAATTTAGTTTTGGCCTAGACATGTTAACGTTCTGGGGCGATAGACTTGCTCGATGGGAAGAGGATCAGTTTGGCCACTGTATACGTACTTCTGGGACAGCTGACTCGTGCTACCCCAATAGTTAATGAGTGGGCACTATGTATCAGAAGGTTACTCTCGTTAACAAGAGAAACACCGAGCACGGCGTCAGTGTTGGAATTGCTGGGGGGTAGGGGGTAAGTGGTGATTTAAAAAAAAATGCGACACGGCGGGCAGGGGAGGGGGCGGAGCGGGGAGAGGGAACAGACGGAGGGAAGGCCAGATAAGGGGAGGGGGGAGGAGAAATGCGACACGGCGGGCAGGGGAGGGGGCGGAGCGGGGAGAGGGAACAGACGAAGGGAAGACAGATAAGCGGAGGGGGGAGGAGAAATGCGACACGGCAGGCAGAGGAGGGGGCGAGGGGGGAGGAGAAGTGCGGATGAGGGAACTGATGTGCACGCGCTTTTAAGCTCAATGCGCATGCGCATTGAGCTTAAAAGTCACGGGCACTGCAAGGAATCGCCACGATTCCTTGCAAGTTGGACAAAGAGTGGATAAGCCCCCATAGTCTCGCTTGCTCGATGCGCATGCGCATCGACAGGCGAGACCTAAAAAGCTACACGTTGTTATTTCCTCCAGTGTTTCATCTGCTGCTTCTCAGGGAGGTGGTCGCTGCTGCAGGCGTAGGAGATGATTTTGTTTTAAATACATTTATTGTTTTAAGTGACTTTTTTCATGCATAACACCAAAAAATCGTATCTAGGTACTGATTTTCACCTTCTTCCCGGGGTTGTAATCTAACCTACGAAGGCTAGCTTGAAATGTACCTGAAGGCCCCCACCACTCCCCACCAGATAGGCTTTCAGGTCGAAAATGAAAGGAGGCGATGACCCCAGGACCAGGAGCCTGGTAGCTCCTGTCATGTGTTAGCCACCCTCTTCTTCCATCTGCCTCTCAATAACTGGGGATTCGTTTGTTAAGGCTTGATGCTGAACTAGGGTGTGGGTCAGTGCAAGTCTTGAGCCGTGCCAAACCACTCCCTCTCAAAATAAAACAGTGCTGGTAATCCCTACCGGACAGTACCAGCCCGTTTAAAGCACTGGTGTGGGTATACCACTATGATGTATTCTCTTGCCATCAGGACTTTAAGTGGGCCGGGTCTCAAGGGGTCTGAGCACCGGCAGTTTTTTTCAGGGGGCCTCGAAATGGGTCTCTATCGGGCTCTGTTTTGGGCTCTGTTTTGAGCCCTGACACAGGCAGTACGTTTTTTTCCCAGACTGCAGTGACAGCTGTTTGCTGTCACTGCAGTCCGGAAAAAAGTGCAAGGGTGCAAAACAAAGCCTGATAGAGACCTGTTTCGAAACAGCAGGCACATGGATGGGCTCTGCTCACACTGCTCACTTCTCAGTAGTAGAGAAGTTACAGCATGACGTCATGCCAGGTGAGCATTGTTGGGGGAAGGGAAATCCTTTAAGAGTCATTTTCTTTCTGGATTTCCCTTCTCTTTCTGAAACTCAGGAGCAGCAACATTGTGGTAGGGTCACCAGGGATTTAATTGGAAGCTTTGTCAATATTATATACAAGTCATCGTTGCAGCTTATTTATCTTCTGCAAGTAATAACCATTGACAAAGCCAATATCCCTTACTTAATGTAGGTATGATGTTAATTGTATCAAATATCTGGATGCAATGACAGAATCAGCAAAATACAAGTCAAGCAGCACATTATGCTAAGCACAGATTTTTTGTGTAAGTGATTTAAAGCTGTGCCCCTAATTACACTGGCCACGCCCCTTTGAGAGACCCCCCCAGTTTTTTCATCCCACTTAAAGCCCTGCTTGCCATGATCAGTTACCAACTGGTACCATTTCTCTTTCAGGAGGAAAACGTTCGGACTTCTGACCGCCATTTTGAAGAACCGTCAAGTGAACCGCAATCAAAGTCTTGTGTGCTGTGCTGAAAGGGTGAAACATGCAACTCCCCTCTTGTAGCTGGGTTAGATTGTTTTGCTTTTTGTGTTTTTAAACATTACAAGACTTTGTGAAACTATGCCGTGCTCAGTCAGTTATTTACCAAAGCGGGTGCAAATTAAAGCTCAAATGTTTGCGATCTGATAAAGGCTTGACAGACAAGTAAGTGTTAGCGCAGTTACCTGGGACCTTGGCGCAGATTTATTCCGAACAGGCATGATGGATGCAATCAGGAGTGCCAACGCTATGGGCCCGATTCCCAACGTTTTTTCCTGGCGTACATCTGACAAGAGGCTGGAAAAAGTAATACTGTAGGACGTGTAAGTATGTGTGTTTCTCAAGGCACACAGATCCCTCCGTTTATTCTACTTCTGTGTACTGTATGCAGAGCATGTCACTGGTGTGGAAAAGTAGGCGTTCCCAGGGGCCTATCAGGGGAGTACAACGAACACGAACCTATAGGAATCCTCTTCCCTCACTTATGTGAGCACCTAAGTTACAACAAGATGTATTTGACGTAGCTAGCCTGCAAGTCTCAAATTGCTTTTATTTGTGCAGTTTTTTAGGCCGTGAGAAAATTGTAACTCGAAAGAACCTGCTCTTACTGTACAAATAAAAGTTAATTCTACGTTTCGCCACTCAGTGTGCAAAGTCTATGCATTATGTGCACTATTTGTAAATGCCAGGCATAACTATACTTGAATATCACAGGCATAAGGCACGTTTTGACGTGCATAATTTCGAGTTTCAGCGGAATGTATTGGAATACTTTCAACCAGTAAATTGCAGACATACATAAACATAAATTATGCACACTTCACATTTAAACTAAGGCCTTGGTGCATCAACCCGCATGTTTAAGGGATTCCTCAAATTACCATTAGTCCACTAGTATATAATGAGATGGAGAACTGGCTTTACATTTACCTGCCTAACATCGTTGTTTAGCATTGTTAAGGATCTATTATTTTCCCCCGTTTTGAAATTCCAATTGACCAGTTACAAATCATTTTGTCTAGATCCAGTTGCAGTCACAGGTTTTTAGATATTACTGTTCGGCTACGGAGAAAATCCCAGCTAATTTATATATATATATATATATATATATATATATACACACACACACACACACGGCAAAAAAAAATCTACATGTCTTCACTAGAATCAAAAACAAATATTTGCAACTGGTCACTTGGATATTTCTCCAGGGTTTGTTTTGCTTCATTTGAAAAGCAAGTGAAGTTTTTTCTCCTGGTTATTAGCTGATCCATTCTTGTACTTTCCTCACCAGCATGTGACCTGAACTTGTAACCTAGTCTGGATGCTCAGATAATTTGCCTTTGTTAGCATGGCCTCTCCCAGCTGCGTCCTTTAAGTAATTCTGCCTGACCTAGGCTTTTCTTGTCATTCCTAACATGCCTGACCAGATTAATACATTCTATTACTATAAGAATCCTCAAAGGTCGGCCTGGTCAAATCTGTAGAGCTGAACTGAGCTTCCTGCGGTTGATAACATTCATTTAGGCGCCTTTTTCTTCATCCTTTGTGCTTTCCCCTTCCACACACAAAGGCATGCTCCAATTAGCTGGGCATTCAAGTATTCTTGACCAAGAAGCGTAGCTTTTTTTCCCGGAGTTTTATATAGCGCGTACTTGACCCGAAGGTATCAGATATCAGAGCACTTTACATGTGCACTGGTTGAGTTATAGAAGGACACAATCATTTTTGTTAGGCACAGCGAGATTGCCATTTGCCCAGAATCACAGGATGTTGAGCGTCGTTGCTGAAGCTGGAACCCGGTTCCCCAGATTTGAGGTCAACCGCCCTAGCCGTTAGGCCACACCCTCTCCCCAAAGCTTTGAAGATGAGGAGTTAGAACTAGACCTAGTGTAGCCTTGATGTTCAATGGCGCGGCAGTAAGCAGTACTTACACAAACTGGGATGTCTTCTTGAACATTAAACCCGAATATCTGGCAGACAGTGAAACAAAGTAAGAGCTTAGTATGACAATTAACTGTTTCCCTTGCTTGTAATCAATAATCATTTGAAGATGAGTGTGGGCAGAAGTACAAGAAACAAAGGGCGACGACGGAATAGGGGTTGGTGCTGTTTTTTTTCTCGGTCGGTTGTCCTTGTGGATTGGTTGCAATCAAGTTGTTTTTACTTATGTCACCAAAGGCTGCCTCCTGTCATCATGTTCTTTTTGAATAGAGGGTTTCTGTATCAAGCAAGATGCATGTGTTGAATAATAATTAAGCGTTGTAGCCCGCTGCTAAGAACAATAACTGTAGTTAAAGGCCCCAAACCTGTGTTATGAACCTGGTAGAAGAATGATGCCCTTTACCAACCATTATAGGCCAAGTAGGAAAGGCTATAAGGCTATTAAGCACTTCAGCCACTGGGGCTAGATTGTTCTATTTCAGAAAGGGAGAAACTGAAAGACAAACATTGGAATGTTAAACACAAGGTCTGTACAAGCCATTATTGGCCCAGAGCAACACAGTTGTAATCAATGGAGCTCTCAATAGTCCAGTGTTCTAAAGATAGCTTTGTATCTGTCCTCAAAGTTATAGCCAAAATAAAGCTTTCTGATACTTTCTGCACATGAAGACATGGAACCTAATATTAACCACAATTAGGTGATACCCCACAGTATATACTTTTTATGGACTTCTTGAATACTACAAAGCACATGCTGTCTGCAAGTGAAGCTCTCTAAAAGGTTTCACTCTCCACACAACATCTTGTAATATTCCTTTGGCAGTAGACAGTGAGGTGTTTCATATTTCACCTACTGAATACATTTGTTTGATGGAAGAATGACATGTAGAAGAAAATAATGGAGTATAACGTGTGCCTCGTTTACAAAGTGGTGCTTGAAGGTATCTCTGAATGTAAGACAATATACAGTGTGTTTTTATAGACTTTGGTGAATTAATTATTTTATTATGTGTGTTTTCTAATTATGTTTATTTGTAAAAACATTTTTAAGCAATAAATGAAATCATGTGAAACCATCTGTGGTTTTATTTCTGAAATTATTGTTGTTTTTTTCGATACAAATACTACATACATTAATAAAAACGAACAGCCCGCCCCATTTACTCTTTGCCTGTATCTTTGCCTCTGACCCTGTACAGCGCTCTATATAATGAAAACATACATACACCTTGCATTGAAAACTCCATCCTTGGATGGCAGTGTGGTGGAGCGAGATAATAGTAGGCGGATCAAAAGTTAATTTTATGTCTCTCATACAGACAGCTTTTAGCTATTATTGAAAACATATTGTGGATAGTATCTATACTTACACTGGGCCTTGGGTCAGCCCATTGCATACTATTGGTTGGCTTTCTTGTCCGTCTAATTTTCTTACTTCTGATCAATCGCTTTCCTGCTTCTTCATGTGCTTGCCCTACTCCAGGAGCATAGCTCCTTTGCTATTGTTTTATTTCAGTGACTTGCATCGTTCAATTCTCCCATTCACTGAACTGCTGTTTTCTTTTTCTTCAGTCCACCATGGAGTGCATGAGCTTTCTTTTACTCTATCCCTTTTGTGCTGCTTCCCCCCTCAAATGCCTGCCCCAGAAGGTTTGTTGCTCTCTCATTCAGTTTCCCAGCTTGTCCTTTACTTCCGCCACGTCTCCCTGCCTGACTCATTTTTTCCTCCCTCTCCACCTTGCTACCCTTTACACTCCACCCTGTGTTGACTTCACTTTTAGCCCACTTCTCTGTAGTTTACTTGCCCTATACACATGGTCTTCAAGTTCTTTACAGAAACATTTTAAAACCTTTTTGGAGGGCCTGACAGCAGCAATTTTCTAACTGACTGCTCCTTTTTTTCAAAACTCGCTTTCATGCATATTTCATTAATTTACACCAGTATTGGAACTTTCATAGATTCCCAAGCTTGTATCATTCCCCGTCATCGGAATGGGAGTCTCGGTAAACAAAATAACATAGCAGTAGGTACAAAAGAGAAAGAAAAAAGGCCTAGGCCTTATTCCCTTTTGTAGCATATCCATCTGTTTTTGCAAAAAAGACCAAAGTAAAGCAACAACCAATCAGATTAGCCTCACCCCATAGAACCCTCCTGAGAGAACCTCCGAGCCTCAGATTTTCTACCGCACTTTGTGCTAAGGGAGTCTCCTTTGAGGTCTGCTCACTTCAACTCTAGTTGACTATTTTTGAGCAGTTTTTTCTTCAGATTTGTTCTGTATTTCATCTTAAAATGTCTGACAAGGAGAAGAAAGCCACTTTTTAAGGCTTGTCCCTCCAGTGGCAAGAAGAGATTTTATGTGATGACAGGCATAAGTACTGCATTTATTGCCTGTATTCTGACCACAAGGCAGCTGACTGCAAGATCTGTCACACCTTCTCAACAAAGACTCCCCGGAACCATGAGGGTCGTCTCCTCACTTGGCTCCAAAAGCTGAAGTCGAGGAAGGAAACTCTGTCAAGTGACAGTGAGGATTCATCTTCTGCCAATTCATCCAGAAGGTCAGTCCAAAGGGGTAGGGCTTCCCCTTCACCATCCACAGACCGTCCTGCAAAGGCCTAAAAAAGACCCCTCGTGAGTCTGAGTGCCAGAGTCCTAGCAAATCTCCTCACTGTGTTGCACAGGAGAGGGAAGGACTATCATCAGCTGCAGCAGTGGTGGAGTCTGCTAAATCTTTCAAAAAGCCCTCTTCTGTAACATCTGAGAAGTCTGATAAGGATACCAGGTCGTTGACGATGCTAAAGAAGACTCTGTCGACGAAGACTACTAAAACACAGGTGAAAAAAGTACCACCGTCGACGGGCTCGTCGAAGGTACCTTCAAGTCTCCACAGTTCTACGTCAGTGTCGGCGGGAGCGTCGACGACGATTACGGCGACAAAAGTGTTGACATCAATGGCGGCGATGACGAAAGCAGCTATGAGGACGATGATGACAACGACGACGGAAGGAGTGTCGATGGTCTCGTCGACAGCAGTGTTGACGACGCCCATCTCTTCGTCGACGATTCAACCGTTGACGGTGGATCTCCCGTCGACGACCTTGTTGACAATGTTTTCTCTTACATCCCCATCACCGACGGTACCGTTGATGACCTCTTCGTCAAAGGAGAGAATCACTATTTCTTTAAAGAGAATAACGCCTGATATGACATCTCCAAGGAGGGTTACCCCTTAGCCTCCCACACTGTTGCTTGAAGAAGAAGAAGACTCTGAGGGAGATGAACAGGATTCTTTTGGCTATGCCCATAGCCCCTCACAACTTTTGGTGAAATGCCAGGATACTGATTCTGCGGGTGAATACCTTCATGAGCACTCATACCAGCAATCCTACCATCGTCAGGAAGACGCAGGTCAAGACATGATTTCAGTCCCTTCTTCCCTCTTGGCAGATCTTCAGAGGATGTAGCAGGATTATAGGAAGAGATTCTCTCCTTCTCCTTCTTTTTCTGCAGTACACAATGTGTCTGCTCCGCCAGCTTCTTCGTCGGTTTCGTCAGGAGCACCATCCCAGATGGTATAAAAGGCGCAGGTATCCAGCCCAGGTATACCTCTAGTGGTTCAAAGGGTACAAGACGATTCCTCGGACGAGGATCAGGACGATGACAACAGGCCTGACCGGTGTGTGGAGTGGGATGATTACGTGATTCCTGACCCAGCTTCTCCTATTTCGGGATCCAGTGGATTCTCCCATGGCGGACATTGGGGGGGTTTCACAAACTGATGGAAAGAGCCTCAAATAGATTTAAGCTTCCTATGCCTTCTGTTCAAATTGAATGCTTCCATTATGATTTTAAGGAGCCCTATAGGAAAATGGTCCGTTCCATTCCCATTGTCAGCCATGTCTGGGACGAGGGGTTGAAAGCAATGAAAAACCTGACGACTGTCATTCCAGTCTTGCCAAGCCTGGAGAAGAAGCACAAGGCCCAGGATGATAGTCCAGCATCCTTAATAGGTCAGCCAAAGCCAGATTCGGTAATATTGCAGGCGGCTCAAAGAAAGTCACGCAATCCTTCTGCACCCCCCGACGACTCCTCCTGATAAAGAAGGCATATGCCTAGACAATGCGGGGAAAAGGTTTTCTTCGATGGCGAGCCTTGTGCTTAGGGCGGCTAATGCGTTAGCGATCCTTGGCAGATATGATCGCCAGATGTGGTGCGACCTCTCACCATATTTAGACCAACTACTACAAGAATCCAGGGTGGAAGCAAAGAGAATTTCACAGGAGGGTGAAGCTACATCTGTGGAGGTAATTGACTGCGCAATGGATATTACCATGACGGCTTTCCGCTCTCTGGCAGGCGCGGCGGTTCTTCGTCGCCAAGGATGGCTCAGTCAGGGCAATATGGTTCCGACCGGAGGTTTAAAACAAGATCCTGGAACTTCCGTTTGATGGTGAGGCATTATTTGCCAAGCATATTGATGATGCCCTCCAGGATATAAGAAAGGCTACGGAGACAGCAAGATCCCTGGAAACTCTACAGTATCGGAAGGTTCCTATCTGTGGAGCCATGGGAAAGAGTACCACTTCCTACAGGTGTTCATACCAACAGCAACGGTATTCTTCTTATGGTTCAACACCTCAATCTTATCGTCAATCTTTTCACCAAAGGCAAGGCCAGACCTCTTCTTTCTTGAGGAACAACTCTAGAGGAAAACAGAATCACCAGGGGCATGACACCACCAAAAGATAATAGCGGTGTTCTGGCTCTGCCTGCTGTACCTCCTCCCCGAAAACATCTGTGGGAGGCAGGGTGTCTCAATACCTCCACAACTGGGAACAAATCACATCAGACCGTTGGGTACTCAACATCATTCAAAGTGGCATATGCTGGAGTTTGTACATTTTCCACCTTCCAAGCCCATTTGCCATGCCTTCGAAACATCTGCGACTTCTCCGACTCGAAGTTCATCAGATGCTCCTCAAAGGAGCGGCAGAGCCGGTCCCCCTTTCTCAAAGGGGAGAAGGTTTTTATTCCAGATTTTTTCTGGTCAATAAAATGCTGGAGAAATGGCGCACCATTTTAGATCTCAGGGAGCTAAACACCTATCTCATAAGTCAATCCTTTCGGATGGTATCTCTTTAGGATATTTTACGTCTCCTCCGGGGGACTTCATGGTACTCTCAATCTTGAGTATGTTTATTTTCACATACCCATTCATGCAGCCCACAGGAGTTTTCTGCGGTTTACAGTAGCCAAGAGCCACTTTCAGTTCAAAGTTCAACCTTTTGGACTTTGGTCTGCTCCAAGGATCTTTACCAAGGTGCTGGCACCAGTGGCAGCTTTCCTATGGAGGCAACATTTTCAAGTCTTCCCCTACCTGGACGATTGGTTGTTGAAGGCCTCGACCAGGCGGGCAGCGGAAGAAACAATAGATGCATGTACGAGACTGTTTAGCAGTCTGGGCCTGACTCTAAACAGGGAGAAGTCATCTCTCTGTCCGGCCACAAAAGCACGATTCCTGGGAGCCATCCTGGACACGTCTCTCAGCAAGGCTTCTCCATCCTTCGAAAGGCAAGAGAAACTGTCTTTGGCTCATCTGTTGCAAAAAAGAAAGTATCTTTCAGTATGCCGTTGCAAGTCCCTTCTAGTCGTGATGTCCTTGTGCATTCCTCTAATACCCCACTGGAGGTTACGGATGTGGTCACTTCAGGAGCAGCTCGACATGCAATGGCTGCAAGTTCACAGGTCATTCGGTGACAAAGTTGTGATCACGGTGGCAATGAAAATAACAGCCTTGTGGTGGACGAAGTAAGAAAATGTTTCCCAAGGTCTTTCCTTCGTAATAAATCCAGCTCCTCAAGTAGTCACTACAGATGCATCGCTGGAAGCTTGGGGTGCTGTGCTTCAAGACGACTTGCAAGTAAGCGGGTATTGCTTGCCTCAGCATCGCCTTCTTCATATAAACCTCCTGGAACACAGGGCGATTCATCTGGCGCTGCAAGCTTTTCTTCCACGGTTGCAGGGGTCAGCAGTTCTTGTCTGCACAGACAATACCACGCCCATGCATTACATAAACATGAAAGGGGGTACCAGATCTCTTCCGTTATCGCAGGATGCCAAGAAGATTTGGGAGTTGGCGATCCTACACTTGATATCACTGCAAGCGGAACACCTTCCAGTCGTCCAAAACGAAAAAGCGGGCATGTCGTCAGTCAGCCACGAATGGGAACTAAACCAGACTATCTTGGAGGAAATTTTCCCATGGTGGGGCAAACCATCAATAGACCTCTTTGCCACTCCGGAGAATAAGAAATGCCAGTTTTATGCAAGCAAGCTTCACCATCGCGGATCTCTGGAGAATGCACTTTCGATAGCCTGGTCAGGCGGATTTGTATACGCCTTTCCCCCATTCCGTTAATACTGAGAATTCTCTGGAAGATCAAAACGGAACCGTGCCAGATGATCCTAATAGCTCCAGCTTGGCAGAGGCAGTTTTGATTCACATATCTTCACCTTCTCTCTCTGGACCTTCCACGTCCTTTACCAATGGTCCCAGATCTTCTCACGATGTCCCAAGGCCAGGTTTGGCATCCGTATCCTCGCTCCTTACACCTATCAGCATGGCTCCTGAGCAGCGAGAGTTTCTTAATCTAGGTCTCTCAGAAGAGATAAAGGCAGTTCTCTCTCAGGCTAGATCTCCTTCGACTAACAAGACGTACCGTTTGAAATGGAAACTATTTTGTATCTGGTGTCAACAAGAAGATATTGATCCCTTTTCGTCTCAACCTCACCAGGTCCTTCCTTATTTCCTGTCTTTGGCGAAGGTGGGGCTGGCTCACTCATCCATAAAGGTTCATTTGGCGGCAGTGTCTCGCTATAGACGCACTGCATCTGGACCTTCCCTTTGGTCAGCCAGGATTGTTAAGCAATTTCTCAAAGGCCTATTTAGAGTCTTTCCTTCAGTGAGGCCTCCGCCTCCCACGTGGCATTTGAATTTGGTGCTCTCCCAGCTCATGAAGCATTCCTTTGAACCGTTTCATCGAGCAGATATGAAATTCCTCTTGTGGAAGTTGGCTCTCCTTCTGGCTCTCACTTGGGCAAGAAGAATTGGTGAGCCACAAGCTCTAACGATCCAGGATCCTTTCCTCCAATTCAATGGGGAATACCGTAATTCTAAGGACTAAACTGAAGTTCATACCTAAGGTGCCTTCGGACTTTCATTTAAATGAACCGGTGATTCTTAAGGCTTTCTTTCCTCAACCTTCTACGGCGGCGGAGAGGGCACTCCACTCTCTGGATATGCAGAGATTTTATCTGGACCGTACTAAAGAATTTAGAAAATCTTCTCAACTGTTCATTGCATTTAGTGCTCCCTGCAAGGGCTTACCCCTCTCCAAACAGGGGATTGCTCAGTGGGTTTCCAGCGCTGTACGATTCTGTCAATTAGCATCGGACAAGCCTCTAGAAGGCAGAGTCAGAGCACACTCTACAAGTTCCATGGCTTCGTCTACGTCTCTCTTTCGGGAGTTCAGATTAAAGATCAGGGCTGCAACTTGGAACAGCACGCACACCTTCACAAGACATTACTGCCTGAAGACCTAGTCACAAGAAGACGTGGCTGTAGTCCAGGCTGTCCTGAGGACCCTCTTTCATTGAGTGGTGAGCTTTCCTTTCTTCCCTCCTTCCTTTCTTTATTGTTATGGGCACATTTTGCTATATGTTCCTAATGTTATTGCACTGTTTATTAATGTTTTAGTTGCATGTAAAAGGAGGAGATGTCAATGAGGAGGCAAAATGTGCTTTCTGACTGCTAGCTACTCTGATACAAGCTTTGGGAATCTATGAAAGTTACAATACTTTCATAGATTCCCAAGCGCCCACCCTCCTCCCCTCGGAAAGCTCAGCCCTCAGCAGGTTTTTGGTTTTACTTTTACACAACGGCTACGAAAATCTGAGGCTCTGAGGTTCTCTCAGGAGGGTTCTATGGGGTGAGGCTAATCTGATTGGCTGTTGCTTTACTTTGGTGTCTTTTGAAAAAGAGATGGATATGCTACAAAAGAGAATGAGGCCTAGGCCTTTTTTCTTTCTCTTTTGTACATTCCGACAACGGGAAATGATACAAGCTTGGGAATCTATGAAAGTTACCAATACTGGAGAACCAAAGTTACAGGTAAGTAACTTGTTTTATTTTTTATTTACTCCTGCAAGGCTACCGTATGCCATCTTTGGACTGGTAAATAAAAAAATGGTGGTTATGTCATGCCGAATGAGCAATCATGCCTGTTGACGCATGGGCTTGTACACTTAATCACACAGGGCCACTTTAGGGTTATGACACATATGTTTGAATGTATGATGGTGCATGTGCACGTAAACATCATTGTAGTTTTTTCTTTTTTTTAATGATTCTATACAGTATTGGAAGAGCCAATAGGTGCAAATTGGTAGTCAAAAGTCGAGACTTATATGCTTTTCCAGTTCTTGTTTTTAATTGGTGGCTAATGAACTTAAACTTAAATGCAGGTTTTTAATATTCTTCTTTTTGGGTTGTATTGACTGATTGTCTTGTAGTGGTGACAACCTGTTCTTTGCGTACACTGTAAAGCAGCGGCGGCTCCTCCTCTAAGGTGGAGGAGCATTGCCCCATTGAGTTCAAAGGAAACATAAAATTATAATAATGCAACATTAATAATGTTACGTTATTATTTTATTTTTTTGTACGGATCCTGAGCCTGATTAGGGTGGGGCAGGGCTTGTCTGTCCTTACAGGAAGAGGAGTGGCTGCTGTGCCATAAGTGCGCATAACGTCCCCCTAGTTACTTTTAATCGGACAGCTACTTTGATCAAACTAATAATGCCACACAGTGTAAGGGGGTCCGACGCCTGTTGTAAAAAAAACAAGGCCTCTTTTGCACATTTAATATTAGATTTTTTTAAAATATCTACCAAGAATCTACGTCTGGGTTCAGAATAAAATGGACATATCAATACAAAATGAAGGGAATCCTGCGAAGACCTATTGTCGCAGCCGCAGGTTCCCTTCTGCTCAATAGTGGGTGAATACCCTAATGGTGATCCCAATAAATAAGGTAAAAAGTTGAGCCTAAAACGGGTCATTAAAAACCGTTCCTGTACGTTGTGTAACAGATATAGATAGGGTTCCATTCCTTGTGTGGTCTTTACAAGGTTGTATGCACACACCGTAATTTTAGCCCTTTCTTGTTATAATCTTTGTGCGGCTTTGTGTGCAAAAAACGCTTTTTTAACAATTGTCTTGTGCTGGGGAATGATCGCTGTCGGGTCAATAAAAAGATTCCCCAGACCCAGAGTTACCAATACAGATTTTACATAGCTGAGCCACGGGATTCGAGACCATTTTTCTCTGCCCAAGCAGTCCTTCAGTATTTCCCTGCTTAGGCTCGCCTCTTGATTTATCCAGAGCTTAAGCCAGGCTAAAATTGGCCTAACCTTAATCGAATCTTCCAGGTAGGGGATCCCTAACTCCCTATGTGCTATTGTGACTGTGTGGGGCTTTCAGGACGGATCGTAGGTGTTTATTCTCCTCCCGCTGCAGTTGGCAAACGTTGGCAAAGCCCCACACCTCTGCTCCATAGGTTACTTTAGAACAACATACTGAGTTGTATAGGATCCTCACCTGTTCGGGGCACCACCTCCCAGGGCAAATCTATTTTTCGAACCTCTTCACACTTCTTAGGTCACAGCAGCAGATCAAGGTCTATCATGTCTCATAATCTCCCAAATCGAGATGTACTCTACAATCAAAAATGTAGCTAACCGAAATGTTCCGCGGAGAAGGCAAATCTCCGCGCACTCCGCAGCGGAGTGGAGTTGGCCAGCCTCCACCTCCCCTATATTATCAATTAAATCTACATTACCTACTAGTAAATTTAAACCACGTACCTGGCATGCAGCGCCCCCGGGCTGCCCTCCTCCTCTTCCTCGCAGTATCGGTAATCCTTGAGAGAACTGCGCGCACGCCCGCACAAGCGGATTTCTTGCGAGAAATGTGCATGCAATGGCGTTTTCTCAATTAATTAAATATTAATAAATTTAAAGTATTCATTAATTTATTATAATTAAATTACTTCCCACCCTATTGCCCTATAAACCCGCTATGGAACTAAAAAACACAAACATTAATTAAAATAAAATGAATAACTGCTAAACATTTGACACATATATTAAAAATCATAAACAATAATTTTTACAAAAATACATCACATATTTAAAATATGTACTAAAATGCATAACAATAATTTAAAAAAATGGATACTTTAAACAACTATATTTTTGCAAACGATATTAATAACTTCTATATTTTTAAAATCAATATTACTTACCTTCATATCGATATTCTTGACAACGATATTCTTGCACTCGATATTTCCATTCCATGATATTTTTAACTCAATATTATGCTAGGTCGAATTTTTTTCCCTTGATATTCTGTCTCATTACCATCATTGGCAAATAAGGAATTAGCATAAAGCTCAATCGATTGCAGCAGGAGGTCTGACATAGAATCAAGCCTCATATAATATTACAAATATTCTAAGTCCTAAGCATGAGACAGACTGGCAAGGTTCTTATCTCTAGGATTCGAAAAAGCAACTACTGGCCCACCTCCAAATGTGCTTTCTTTTATAGGAAATTACGCAGTAAAAATCACAGAATCAGTATAAGGTGAGCAAAATGTTACAGAGACTCAGCTAATCACAATGTTTAATAAATGCAACAAAGCGTAACACCATCCTAATGCAAGCACTCAAAATGAATAATAATTAGTCCCTCACCTAATTTCATCGAATGTGGCGGTATAAATCTAATTAGAAACAAAACAATGACAGGCTCACTGAGATCGGACAGGAAGGACTTTGAACAGTTACGTTCTGGAAGTAAATTTCCTTTGAGGCTCACCAAGAATAGCATCATAACAAAGTATTTCATAAGTGCACCTTTTGCTGTGTGTTGAGTTATGATAAATTGAAAACACAGTCATTTTGAATTTCAAGATGGAGTCATACCTGGTCTGGGCTTAATTTGACCAAGGTAGGAAAACATAGTTCTGTGGAATACAATGAAATAGTTTTTAATGCAAAGCATTCACAAAGCTAATGAAACATTTGTTAATTAGAAACAATGTCTTACACACCACCCATGGATTTTGATGCAAAACCGTGGCAGCACAGTCACCAACTTGTGCACGTAGTTTGAGCCTCAGACTGTCAGGTTAAGAATCTCTTGAATAAAGTATGTGTGAAGATTTTAAGAAAAGAGTGTATGTCCATGAAATATTAGTTACATCTGTGGACACATAGATTTCTGTCCTTATGAATGTGTTGGAAATTTGGTGCAGTACGTAGGTACTCAAAGAACCTTTACCAAAACAGAATTGATGATTTGGAACAGATACATAAATTTACAAAACACCTAACCGGAGTAAATATGGAATACCTGATTCTTCGTCGAATCATCCACTAAGGCTGACCAACATCCATTCGTCCATCTTTCCAGTCCTTTTAGAAGGTGATGAGAAACATGATGATTTTCGATTCTGAATTGTTGGACCCTTGGTAGCTTGGCAGCTAAGCAGTCAGGCTTAATTTAGGAGACAGGTGTGCAAAGCATTTAATAGCACCAAAAAGTAAATAAGTAAAAGACATAACACAATAAAAATCCAACACCAATTTATACAACAGAGAATATTTTTAGCTTTTAAATTACACAAAAATGACAAAAATCCAATGAAGGGAACCGGAGATATGAATTTTGAAAGATTAAATAATTACAATGTGCATTCTAGCGCCAAGCTTAAAACACCACTCGAGGCTTTCTGGTCACGCTGGACTGGGACAAAGCCAAAGTGTTAGGCTGACCGCAATGGAGCATGGTTTGTATAGGTTGAGTTCTAGGTCCTGGTCAAGATTTTACCTGTGCACTTAGTCACTTTTTTGGAGCTTTTCTCTCGTCGACTGGCTCGTTGGCAGGTTCATGGGCAACGACGAGCTGGTCTTCTTCTGTAACCTATCCCCGAAACTTTGCAAAAAGTTCCCAGACTGTCAGATTTTCTTGTGAGTAGCTCCTTTGTGTTGACAAGTCTCCAGCAGTACCAGCTAAGGGTTCACACTGTCTGAATTGCCACTTAGGGTGTAGGACATAATCTCCCACAATGCACCTAGTCAGTCCAGGCAAAACCAGTTGTAGCTGGTCAGCTGGAGTAATCCTCTCAGTTGATGTTACAGGTGGCTACTTCTACCACTTTTCTACCTGTTGCTGTGCTCAGGGAGTTCACTCCTTTTCCTTGAATCGGGCACATTTCTTCTCTTGTCGGGATGGGGCCTTGAGAGTGCAGCAGATGGAGTCTTTTTGAGTACAAACCTTCTGTAGTGTAGTCCAAGAGTCCAGCAGGGCAGTCTTTCTTCTCCAGATGTTCCAGGCAGGGATCTGAGGGGCTCCTGCAGTTCGCCAATTCTGGGCTGGCAAGAGAGAGACCCCAATCAATAGGGAACAAGTTGCCACCCTTTGCTATGTTCACTTCCTGGGAAGTGTGGCATACTTGTGACACAGAATGCACTGTTCCCCAAAAATCAAAAAGGATACATTCTCTCCTTGGAGTGCCTTTCTAAGCCCACCCACAGGTGTGACTAACAAATCACTTCACTTCCCTTACAGCCCATCTCCTACTCAATTAGTGGGGTAGGTCCGGTGGCACATGTTTTCCTGCCTTTTACGTCCAGCTTATCTCCCCAGCTCCCTTCCTGTCTGTCCTACCAACTGGCTGCATTGTTTCAACTCCTGGCCTCTTCACATCTACTCAGGGAGCAGCTTGGCTCAGGTTGTCAAAGGCTGGCCAATCAGAAGAGGCTGCTACAGGGCTGTTTTAGTTAACTTCAGGACAGTAAGTTCTAAAACAACTTTCTTGTAATAGTTATAATAAATCCGACCGTGGCAAGTTGTTGGATTTATTGCAACTATTATTTTGATACTTTTAATTATTTTGCTAGCTAACTCCAATCAAAAGTTATACTTTTTTAAAGATTAATAAAGCCTTCTCATGTTAGCCAATGGAGCTAGCAGCACTACAATGGGGGAAATCGACGTTGGCTGTTTTCCCCACTACTTCATATTAAACATATTTTATAATGTTCCTGCTTTTTATAACAAGGCACCCTATCCTTGTGTCAACTAAGGCAGACCTTAGCGGTGAGTTATCTATACTACTATAATAAAGGAAGACCTTTCAGCCTTTGAGGCGGGTAAACTCGGGAACCACAGTGCCAATCCACACACCCGATACACTGTTGGAATCGTCAGGGTGCGTAGATGGTTATAGGCTATCTAAATGTTAAAAAAAACGTTATTTAAAAAATTTACAGAAAAAAAAAGTAGTCCCTCCGTAGTAGCGCCGGCCGCGACGTGCGTGCTCACGTCAGGAGCGCGGGGGGAGCGGTGTCCAGGAGCGCGACGAGGAGCGGCAGACATGGCGCGGGGGAGGAGCGGTGACGTGAGGAGCAGCGGACAGGCCAGCTGCGGTGTGAGCAGCGGACAGGCTGAAGGAGTGGCGGCTGAGGTAAGGGAGCGGCAGACATGGCGCGGGGGAGGAGCGGTGACGTGAGGAGCAGCAGACAGGCCAGCGGCGGTGCGAGCAGCGGACAGGCGGAATGAGCTGCGGCTGAGGTAAGGGGACCCATGTCGGGGCTGGCGGGGGACGGACTGGGCGGGGGCCCGGGCTGCAGGAGAAAAGAGAATGATCCCGTGTTTTTATGATGAAACAGCAATCATTAACACACCTCTAGGCCAAAAAGATTAGCTATGATGTAAGCTTTCCCAGCCAATGTACACTCTGTAGAACGGATTGGTCAGCTGTACACCTCTGCAAAGAAGAACAGACATATTTAAAGCAGTATATCAGCACCGGACAAGCGGGAGAAGCGGCGGCTGAGGTAAGGGGACCCATGTCGGGGAAGGCGGGGGTCGGGGCAGGCGGGGGTCGGGGCAGGCGGGGGCCCGGGCTGCTGGACAATGTCGGGGCGGGCGGGGTTCGGGGAAGCCTGTTGCTCCCGGACAAGGTCGGGACGGGCTGCTATATGTAATAAAAGTCGGTTTCGACATTGGAAGTACTTTTAATCCAAAGTCGATTTTGGACATTGTTTTATTTAAAAACCAGTCTGCAAGGCAAACCTGGCTTTTAAAGTACACCAGACACCACACCCATGCACATGTAGGCATTAAGTTCACTGGCGTATCTAAACCTACATCCCCAACCATATACTAAAGGCTTACAGGTAGGTTGGCCAGTTAGAATTATACCAATTACCATATATATATTTTAAGTACAGAGCACTAACCATGGGCCTGGTTAGCCAGGCCCTGGGCACTTTAAAGTCAGTAACCATCAGGATCAGTCACAAAACGAGGTTGATCTGGCCAAAAAGGATGACTTTTCTACAATCATTCTGGCTGAGAATGCCTTACACAACATGTGATCATCCCCTTGCTGGTTTACTGATCCTCACCATCATGTTCCTGGTTGCTGGGACTTTGAGATTGTAAATCCATCTATTTTTGGTGACCAGCAATAAACATATGCAAGCCCTATATTAGCTTCATAAAAGGCAAATGCTGAATTAAAGTCTGGTTTGCCTCCTCACCCCTAGAGATCAAAATGCCTTTCCAATGTTGGCAATTTGAGTTGAAGAGGGCAATTAAGATTAGTATCACTGAAACTGCCGCCGTGTTTTTGACCAAATATAAGTGGTTCAAGAGAGATACGTTCACATCTAAGCTCAAATCCAAACCCAACTTCCTCAAGTTCCAGTGGCAGAGTCGGCAGAAACCTACCTTGGGATGGGTTCCCACGATGCATAATCCTAAGGGAATATGCAACACCTGTGAGAAACAGAGCCAGATGTTAAAGGACTACCTTCAAAACAGAGAGAGGCAAGCAAGGCTCAGATTATGAATAGGGAGGGACAAGAAAAGATGAGAGGGAGGAGCAGGACAAAGAGAAAACAGACTGCATCCCTCTCAACAGGAGGGTTTGACCTGAGGCTGTGGACACTGACACATGCAAGTTGGATGCTGGACTGGAGACAAGCTCTTGCAGCACTGTTGGAAGAACCTTGCCTGCACTAAAAGAAACACGAGACACAAATGTTCATGTACAATGGGACTGGTTTCCGGTGAGAGAAAGAAGGTGGCAGAGCAGAAGAGGAGACAGTCACGAAGATGTAGAGGTGGCTTACACCAACCATGATGTCTTCTTGTCAGCTCAACACTTCTGAGACTTTCTGTCCTGCCTCAACCCCACAGGGTGGTGTCTTTTCCAGGTGCGTGGCTCAGAGTCCCCTGAGACAGGAAAAGTTGGTAGAGCTGCGATATTTGGCAAGGAGTTGTGTTTTTTCAATTCTCAAATTCCTTTGTTTGTCCTAGTCACAGTAGCTGGTTGGGGACAAGCAAATATGGTTTTCTATCAGAGTAGGGCATACCAGCACACCTAAAAGGGGAATCCTGACCCAGAAAAAAGAAAGGAAACTTCCTTTGAAAAGGAATAGTTAATTCTGTGCTGCAGTGGTGTTCGTTAAGTAGCGACTTTAAAGCCTGGAACGACTCCTGGTGGCCGACCTCTCTGGGAGCAGCGCCGACACCCACCGACCACGCACGCAACCTGGGGTTCATCCTCGACTCCACACTCTCCATGACCAAGCAAATCAACGCTGTCTCATCCTCCTGTTTCCGCATGCTCCGCAAGATCTACAGTTGGATCCCGATCGAAACAAGAAGAACGGTTACCCAGGCCCTCGTCAGCAGCAGACTGGACTACGGAAACATCCTCTACGCAGGAACCTCAGCTAAACTCCTGAAACGACTACAACGCATACAGCAACTCTCAACGCCTGATCCTTGACATCCCTCGCTACTGCCACATCACACCCCACCTAAGAAACCTGCACAGGCTTCCCGTCAACAAGAGGATCACCTTTAAGCTCCTCACCCACGCACACAAGGCACTCCACAACATTGGATCGCCATACCTCAGCAGACTACTCACCTTCTACACCCCAAACCGCCAACTCCGCTCCACCGACCTTGCACTCGCAACCATCCTCCACATCCGAAGAGCGACCACCAGTGGCAGATCATTTTCCCACCTCGCCGCGAAGACCTGCAGCCCCCTCCCCATCCATCTGCAGCAGACCCAGTACCTACTTACCTTCAGAAGGCTACTCAAGACCTGGCTGTTCGAGCAGTAGCAGCACCCTACCCGCCCCCCCCCCCCCCCAGCGCCTATTGATTGACACTCAAATTGGTTAAGGAAAGCTTTGAAGTGGAATGCTTAACTGCAATTGAAAGTTAGGCGCTCTTCATAAAGTATTTAATAGCCACCTATGCATCAAAGCCTTATGACAAACAACAGCCTAGTAACCAAGCTGAAGCGAGAGAGAAAATCAAATTATCATACGTAACTCATACTTTAAAAAGAACCCGTAGCAGGCTACTAAGACAGACAATACAGCTATACGTTCCAAAATAAGAGGTATTAATTACGATTTAAGAAAGCTTATTTGGGAAGAAAAAACAAAGGAAAAACAAACAATCTGGGCTAAATCGTTGTACACAAGTAAAAAGAATAATTCGAGAGACTTCTGAAAACTGATAAATGGACTGTATTGTCTACATTAAATGAAGTGGTCAGGATAGGATTCTTAACAAGGCACCTTAATAGTAGCCTGGTAATTACACATAATGACATCATGTTAAATGGTATAGGAATGGAAAAAATTAATTTGGAAAATGAACTGGATAAAACTGAAAATGAAGTATGTAAACTTATCCAAAAACAAAAAGACGATGCTCCTGGCCCTAACGGGATTCCATTTGCCTTATACAAAGAAAATGCTGCGCTTTGGGATGGATATCTTACGAAAGTTTTTTAGAATGCTTTTGAATCATCATCAATACCAGAAGCCTTTAGTGGCGCGTTACTATCCCCAATATATAAGAAAGGCGATTGGGCTCTACCTGGTAATTATTGATTCATTACTTTGCAAGACACAGATGCTAAACTATTTGCAGGAGTTTTGCTATCTAGGTTATCTACATGGGCCTCTGAGAAGCAAGTAATTCCGCCTAATGAAACCGGTTTTATGCAAGGCCTGGGAACTGCAACAAATATAGTATCCTCTCAGTTATAATATATACATATCTAGTAAAGAAGCAACCAATATATTTGTGTTTTGTCGACTTTAGAGTGGCTTTTGATTGTGTTAACAGGCAGCTACTCTGGGAAAAGCTGAAGAAGCAAGGAATACCACCCTCCCTTCTGAAACCAATTCAGTTCCTCTATTCCAATACTTTTGTCAGAGTAAGATTAGGTAATGGTTCGTGTCTCAAAAACAATTCCAACAACCACGGGCTTAAAACAGGGGTATGCACTTGCCCCATGTCTTTTTAACCTGTTTTGATCAGCTCTATCACAAGTTATGGATGAGATAAATGCTTATCCACCGAAATTAGCCGGTAGTCACATATCAAATTTACTATATGCAGATGATGTTATCCTATTAAGTCAAACTAGGGTAGGGTTACAACATCTGATTAATAGGATATTAAATTACTAACAAATAGCATGGTTATAAATGAGACTAAGACATAAATGATGGAAGTTAGTAAAGCCACAGTGACAAAGTATAAGCATAAATGGTATCTTGGGAGTATACTTGGGAGTACTGTTCGACGATAAGGGATCATTCGATCCATACAAGGTTGATATGCAAAGGAGAACTATACCTTGAGGACAATATTTCGAACTTTACAAAAGTGATATCTGGAAAACTATTGCCAAGTCTGACCTATGGTAGTGAAGCACTGTGTGGGGAAGATGCTATAACCATTAATGATGCAGTGACTAAAATCTTCAAATCACTTTTCCACCTTCCACATAATGCATCATCTGCTCAAATAAGATTGGAATTTGGGAATTCGAACCAGCTAACTGCCAGGAAAGGCCAATTTATAAAAGTGTGGAGAAGAATTAAAGCTGACAACTCTAACCAATTGTGCAAAATGTTATGGGAGGATATACAAACAAATCGGAAATCTCAATCGAGGAAATGCGTAAAACTTGCCCTAGATGAATACTCAGCACACGCAATTTGGGATCTGCCTATAACTACAGAATCTTTTTAAAAAACGATTAATAAAATTACAAAACAATTATTGTTGCATAAAGATAAAGAATCCCTTGCAAAAAGAACGCATGCATGGGCACTAAGGAATGAGTACAAATCTGTTAAGGCACAGTCCTATCTAGAAATTCCATGGTCATTAAAGTTGAAAAACATTTTTTTAAAGCACGATTTGGCCTTTTCCCAGGATCATGTCACGTAATGCCATGGCTGCGCACAGTAGAATGAATACCCTGCAGACTATGTAAAACAGGAGAAGAGAATATTACCCATTTGCTTTGCATATGTTCAAAACTGAAGGAAGAATGAAGAATGGTACTTAAGTGACATTTTAATACCCAGGGAATTCGGACTTGCAGACAAGTACTTATACAATGTCTAAAATCAAATTACATAGTTTTGAACTCTGCATTTGTAAAATTCATATTAATGGTAAAAAAGAAATTAACCCCTGATGATTTGTTCAAAGAGAACACATAGGATGGGTTTAATAGTTAAATATTTAAAAAATGTTAGTACTCAATTAATACAACGAGTATATTTTTTATCCTAATATGTTTTTATTCACAATGTATGTGTTATAATATGAATTAACATTTTTATAAGATTTTAAATAATCAAACAATAAAAAATATTATTATTATTATTATTATGTTGCAAATCTTGCCCACTGTTTCCAAGTAGTACTATCTGAAAACCAAGCTATGCTACTGAAAAAGGACAATTGATCTGGGCCAAACAACAAGTATCGGGTTCTTCTTTAGGCTGTAAGTGTCAAAATGCATGAGTAACGGCAGATAATTAAGCACCATATACCTTGCAGTGCCCACGCAACACTTCTACACAGGACTCTTATGTGCCTCTTATCTTTGGGGGAGCCTGACAATCCATTCACTGACATTTTTTCAATTATGCAATGATGTCCGACCATGCTGAATGTTGGACATTCAGGCCCTTCACTCATCCTGTTAAGTAATTGAAAGTGTAGTGTAGTAATTTGAGCACTATAAGAGTCCCCCAAATAAGCACATCAGTAAAGGAATATGAATATTTAACCAAATCCTTAAGGTCAATGATAAATAGTTCAAGTACATTTTGAATTTGCAATGAGAACAACGGAAACATTTCTAGATACAAATCATTATTTCTCACTTTTTTTTCTAAATTTTTTAAAAATGTTATTTTGCTTAAATCTGCTTTTATGCTTTCGTATTCTGTTTTGAAAAACAACTTTTGCTAGAATAAATAGGTTTGATGTAGTCACAGCTGTCATGTAAAATGTTTGCCAATCATCAAGAAAGTCGGATTACCATGCCATTATTTTATATTCATCACTTGCCAAACTTACTCCACAATCTGCAGTTTTTGTTAACACCCGAACGTGTGCATACTAGTTTTTCCAACCATTTCAGCTCTTATCTTCCCTTTGGAACCAAGAAGGTACATCCATTGTTTACCTTCTCTTCCATTCCCTCGCTTGCAGCCTAACATGTGAGGTCTCCCGCTCCCTCAGACACCAATCCCACGTAATTCTATTGAATGAAAGGCCCTCCCACGTCCACACCTCCAGTTTTTTTTAGTGTCTCCTTCCGTCAATCCTTGCCAGTGATGGCGGGGCCTCACTGACCGTCCAGGATCAAGGCTTCGTTTTTTTGTGGATTTGAAGCAGAGAAAGTTGTAAAATTATGCCTGTCAGCTTTTGTAGTGGGTTTAGCAGTGTGGCAACAATGAAGGGACCCAGGAGCCTGAGATGCGGCTTGAGCGGCTCTGTAGTTGATTTCAGTGAGCCACTCTGCGCGGGTAGGCTGTGGCTTGGGATGCCTAGATGGAGTCAGGCGGTCCCATTGTGGCTGGGGCACTGCTTCCTGATGAACGAGGTGTGACGCGACCTCACTCGAGTGAAGCGGTGGCATTAAAGACAGCAGTGGTCCTCTACGTCTTCAGGCAAATATCTGTGGAGAGAAAAGATGTGGGAAAGTCTGTATCGTGTACGCCAGAATCTTGGGTTTCCTCTTTTTCACCTGGATAATGAGGGGATGGCCTTATATCCGCAGTAGTCTAAACCATGTGCCATGGCAATACCTTTTCATGGCGCAATCAAGGATGGTGAGGTCTGAATGGAAGGAGGTAGATAAGATTTCCATTCCACGGTTCTTGCAGAAATATTATGTGCTGGAGGGTGATAACGCTCTTCCTCATAATGATAAGGCTAGCTCTATATTGGAACCTCTGGCAAGATTTTTATTATGTAACAATCACCTCATGTGCTCTCTGTGTAGTAGACCTAGCGTGCAGGGCTCATTTTGTATTACCCAGGTGGTGTTTAATGGCACGCTACGATACCATGACTGATGTTTCTCAGAGCCCATGATTTCATTGCACTTGAAGTCCCAAGAAGCACTCCCCAGAACCTGTGAACCAATGGTTACCTTGAACCCGTTGTAACCAGGCCTTGGTGTGGTTTCCCATTCAGTCTCTGCAAGCTTCTCCCAGATTCCTGTTAAGCAATAGAGTATCTTGCCCTCGCTGTTGCTTGGGTCTTGGTGTTGTTTTCCATTGTGAGCGTTCGAGTGAAACAATACATTTGTTTCCCGTTAGTTAGTTCCTATTGTCAAGTTGCATCTGCTCTTCCTATAAAGTCAAAGTGAGTATACTAACAAGTGTTTTCTCCAAAGGTTCAAGAACCTTTCCGATGGCCATTTGCCCACATGCAACATGTGATCTAGTTACTTCCGTTAAGCCTTCAAGAGGGTACATAAACCCTGCCTAACTCTGAGTTGTGGTTTGGCCCCGCTGCCTGTGCAACAAGCTTTGCCCTTCACACTCACCTGAAGAAACTAGCTGAAACCGAGAAGTGCTTGAGTCTCCTTCTAGCCCAAGTTGAACTGGTGGTTTCCATGGATCCAGCCCCCTTGACGACTCCTACATCTCTTCCTCCTGCACAGCTACTCCTGTTGCCCTGCGACTCCCTGAATCAAAGCCTCAAGACCTTCTTCGAACTTCAGACAAGTGGAAGAACAAGGCTAAGTACTTGATATCAGGTAAGTACGCACTAATCCTCCTACAGTAGTGAGTAGGACCAAATATCAGCATCTGTAAAGACTATAGACTTTTCCAACATGCCCTCTCCGTGAATTTCTCCGGAGTTTCTTATGTGTTCATGCTCCGGATCCCTCTTGTAATCTTGCTCTTGAACTGTGATTGCGCAAAAACGAAAGTCTTAGCTCTGTGTTTCTCTGACAGTAGTGCCAAGAGAAAGCATGTCAGAGCATTTGATACATGCTTGAACCAATCTGTGTTCCGAGTTTAATCCTTGGGAGTGCCAGTAACACCAACCTTTGTTCTGAGTTTGATCCTTGTGAGTGCCAGTAACTCCAACCTGTGGGCCTCATTTACAAAAAAAATGGCACAGTGCGGTGCTGCAAACGATTTTGCTGCGCTGTGCTGCGTCATTTTAAAAGCACAGTGATACGTTGTATTGAAAACAACACAACGCATCCTTGTGCTTTCCCCTGCGCTGGCGCACACTTGGCTGCCATGTGCCTGCGTTGTGGGGATGATTGTATTTTGAAAGATGAAAAAACAAGGAGAAATAAAAGTATTTGTCCTCATTCAACTACAACTATGCCTCCCCAGGGGAGGTGTAGGATTCTGACTCATTCCCAGCTTTGCAAAACTTTGTAAATCTGGGAATGTGTCATGTTCCATGGATGTTGTGTGGGATCCCCCACATGGAATACCCCTTTCATGCTGAGTAATGCATGAAAGGTGCCCATATTTACAAGGCCATGAAAAGTCACACAGTTAAGCACACTCCCCGAAGGTGCAACAAAAAAAGTGACGCACAATGGCCTTGTAAATTAGGCTTGTCTTCCGAGTTGATCTTTGTGAGTGCCAGTAACTCCAACCTGTATTCTGAGTTTATTCCCACGAGTGCCAGTAACTCCAATCTGTATTTCCAGTCGATTCCTGGGAGTGCCAGAAACTCCAATCTTGGTTCTTCCGCTCTCAAGCTGCTATTGCTGATGAGACCTTGTATTGTGTCTTGCGCCTTCCCTAAACCACAGGTTCTGGTCCACTGCTCATATACCTAACAAACAAAGAAGGTTTCAGAAAGGACAATTCCTGTTACGCAGTGTCGCATAAGCCACTGAGGAAATCCAGTACCGCAAGTCTATCTTTTCTTTATTTTATCTCAACCCCATTTCCCCCCATGGGTCGTGCCTGATCTACAAAGTTTAATCCCTTGATCTAGTGCAGGCCCAAGAGGGATAGAAGGTCCAGCATTTGTTCCAGAGTCGTCTCTGCGGTTGGGACCAGGTGAGTATGTGACACATTTACTCTGAAGACTGTACTCGAACTGACCCTTCAGATAAAAAGATCAATGTGAGGTTAAAGAAGGCTTTTGTAGGAGAAACCTGGCTCTGAAGGCTAACCTGCATGCGGCATATATGACAAAATCTGTGATTAAAGACTTTGATTAGCTAGCTGTTGCAATCCAGGAGGGTTGCAAGTGTTCAGAGATATTTAGGCAGATATATCATTGGATGAAGTCAAGGCTACAGCTATGTTTACGGCGCCTTTGGTGGCAGCCAGATGGCACCTCTGGATGAGGGATTGGAAGACTGAAGTGGGTGAGAAGTCTGCTTTGACAAAACCCCCATTTCAGGGGAATATGTTGGAGGGCGAGCATCTGTATTCCATGATTTCCTTTCCTGTAAGGACCCTGGCATATAAGGGTAGACCTTAGAAGGTTCTGGGTTAAGAGATCAAGGTCTTCTCCTTGCAAAGAGATTATGGGGTACACTATCCGCAAATACAAGTATCAGCCAAGATATTCTTCACCAAAAAATTATTTAAAAAAGATGGGCCCTTGAGAATTACAGCGGATTCCCATTTGGAGGGAGACTGCTTCATTTTGTGTAGTTTTGGCACCAAGACATCACAAACAAGTGTGTTCTCAGTGTGGTCAGTGATGGCTATGTAGTGGAGTTCAGAAGGCCTCCTCCATGCACGGGGCACAAAGTGACTCATCTGCTGGCATGGGTTCTGAAACGTATTGCACTTTTCCAGAGGTTGACCTGCTGCTTCACAAGAATGCGATTATTCAGGTTTCTCCATGAGAAAGAGGTACGGGTGCTTATTCCATTCTTTTTCTAGTCCAAATGGTGGCTGGAGCATAAAGGCCGGTGCTAAAATTGAAATGGATCAATACTTGGGTCCAGACTCTTCACTTTCGTATTGTGACACTGCAGTCGATTATTTCTCTAATAAGGACAGGAGACTAGTTGGCATCTATAGACTTGGAGGATGTTTATCTCCATGTTTCCGTCAAGACTTCTCATCAAAAGTTCCTATAGTTTGTCGTAAGGGACACCCATCATCATTTTCAGTTCCTTCCTTTTGGGTTGAAGTCATCCCTGCAGGTGTTCAAAAAAGTGCTGCCCCTTTGGTGGCGCTTCGGCATTGAGAGGACATCTTTGTGCACCCGTATGGAGAGACATTTTCCTTAAATCCGTCCCAAGACCTGGTCTTTGTTAGGGCACATTTTCGGACATTTCAGAGTCGAGTTTGTTTGCCAGAGGGTTGGGTGATCAAGCTGCAGGGTTATTTCAGGAGTCTGTTGGCACAAGACAGTGCAAAGATGGAATCTTAGCTCAGGTTCAGGGAGACATTGCATCTATGATCTCTCTGGTGCTATGGGTTCATTTCCATCTTCCAAATTGGTCACATGGATTCTGTGTAATGGGGATCCCGGGTCTCAGGATTTGGCAAGCTCAATTCCTCTGTCTCAAAGGGTGAGGAAGGACCTCGCATGGTGGTTAGATTCAACAAACTTGTTGGAAGGGGTACAACTCGATCATCCCGATCCTGTGATACTTACTGCAGTAGCCAGTTTGTCAGGCTGGGGTGCCTGCGGAGATGAATTGCAGTCGCAAGGTTGGTGGACTCGCACCGAGGCAAGCCATTCCTCAAAAATGGAGGGAACTCTGGGCAATAAGAAGGGCTCTTCATGTGTTCAGTTCCCAGTTATAGGGGAGCGTGGGCCCGTGAGAATGGACAATGCCATAGCAAAGGCCCATGTAAACAGACAAAGGCGGACTCATTCCAGCAGTCTGGGCAAGATTTTTTACAAAATGTTTTCATGGTCTCAGGAGTCTCCCTCCGAGAGACATTCACATTCAGGGGTCATCCAATGTGATGCCTGATTAGCTCTGCAGGGACATCCCCTCCTCGAGGGTATTTTCTCTGGATCAGAGGGTGTTTTCTCACTTAGCTCACCGGTGGGGTCTTCCACTGGTGCCTGTTTTTGCATCACAGAGCAATTCCGAGCTTCCAAGATTCTGCGCCAAAGAGAGACAGACATCGGCTTGGGCAATCGATGCTCAGTCATGTCAATGGCCCGAGGGCCTAGAATTTACCTTTCCTTCATTTACTCTCATTTGGTCCTTTTTGGTAAGAATGTGGAGGTTGGGAACTGAGGTGATTGTGGTGGTTCTCCGGTGGCTGTGTGTCAATTAATTTCCCCTGTGGCTGAAGACGTACAGAGCTCCGGAGTGGCTTCTCCCGATTGGGATTTAGAGGGCAGATAATCTATGGAAGTTCCGTTTGATGGCTTGGAGGTTGAAATGAGGTGACTGAAAGGTCAGGGTGTTTAGGATGCCTTTCTGGCTACCTAACAAGCATCTAGAAAGCCGTCTACTCGATGCTCTTATAACCATCATTGGAGATCTTTTTCCAAATGGTGTAAGGTCAGGGGCCTTGATCCTACTAATGTTAGTTTGCTGATGGTGATCGAATTCTTGCAGGATGGTACAAATTGGATGACAGTGGCCACTTTGAGAGTACAGGTGCAGCAATCCGAGCATTCAGTGGTCCTTTGAAGAATTTGTTGGAAGAGGATGGTTATGTAGTGAGTCTTTTGAGGGGACTGTCCAATTCCTGTCTGTTAGACCTGCCATCCTTGTCATGGTTTTCCATAACTTTTTGCCTTCTGACCTCCTGTTTTTGACTGTTTTGTTGAACTTTGTTTTTCCTGATTGTAGATCTCTGTGCACTTTTTCACTGCTGTACCGGGTCTAAAGTGCTTGTGCTCTGCATCTAAAATGTGATAACAATTGGTTTAGGCACCAGCTGTTCCGCGCTACCGTTGGAGCGCTAGACGTGTGGATAGGTCTTCGTACCCAGGCGGTCCGCACTAGAGGCATCATACCTCACTGGGCAGCCCCACGGGAACAGACTGCGGGGCCCACTAGGGACACTCCTTGGGTCACCCTGCTAGAGCAGGACCTTCTGGCCTGCCTCCTTACCGACACAGAAAGGTTGTATCTTTCTCCTCTTATTTTTGTTGTTTTTTAGTCACCATGTAGTACCGAGCACTTGAGGTCCTGAAGAATTGCCAGTCAGGCAAGAAACATGTCGACCGATTTAGAGGGTTGAGGTAGTCCGCTGTGCCCCTTACAGTCCCTATCTCCCCTCCCCCCCTTTTAACAAAAGGAGTCAGCCACGTGAATAAAAGTGTTTGTGGACTGACCCACCTTCTTTTAAACCACCACCCTCTCACGACTACACCTTCACCAGACCCCTCACACGCACTCAACCATTGACTGGAACTCCAACAAAGAGCGCCTCTTCGGCGCCCGTCGGACATTGCAGCGCCAGTCTGACGAGGAGCAGGAGACCAATGATGAAGCATGACATCTAGCTCACTGGGTGTGTGAGGTCTTCTAGTTCCAACAAGGGAACATTCTGTCCCCTGCCTATGCTCTCCTCCCTTAAACACACACGTTGTTATCTTCCCCTGGGCAACTTTGAACTTTTGTGATATATAAACAATTGGTTTAGCCCTAATTTGCATATTTGATTTTCCTACAAGTCCCTAGTACATTGCACTCCATGTGCCCAGGGCCTATAAGTCAAATGCTCTTGGTGGGCCTGCAGCACTGACTGTGCCAGCCACACAAGTAGACCTTTCTAACATGTCTCAGTCCTGTCACTGCAGAGGCTTTATGTGCAGTTTTAAACTGCCATGTCGAATTAGAAAATTAACCTACTTGCCAGGCCCAATCCTTCCTTTTTATTACATATATGTCACCCCTGCGAAGGCCCTGAACAGCCCATGGACAGGCTACAGTGTGCTTAAAGGGTAGAACAGTACTTTGAAGTTTTACATGTCCTGGCAGTGAAATACTCTGAAATTCATGTTTTACTACTGCAAGACCTATTTCATCCGTAGGATAACATTGAAGTTGCCTTGTAACATTTTATAAGTGTAGCTTCTAATTAGCAAAGAATAGGAAGACCAAATGTGCTATCTCTGGACTCAAAATTTGAAAACACATTTTTTAGTGAAGTTAGGGCCATGTTATCAAGGCCGGCGATAACATTATCCCACAGTTCCCATAGAAGCCCAGGTTCTCGTGTGAACCTGGGCTTCTATGGGAATTCACAAGGGCATATTATCAAGCCCATTATCGCTGCTTTAGCAGCAATTTCCTGCCGCTAAAGCGGCAATAATTGTAACGCCTTTCTTGATAATATGCCCCTTCGTTTTTAGATTACAGTTCTGAAAATAACACTTTCAGAAAGTTGGAATTTTCTTACATAAATCATTTAGTGCTGACTGCCAGTCTCTGGAATGCACATCTGAGGTGGGTGACAGCTGGTTTCCTGCATTCTAGACTGCCACACATAAAGGGACAGTAGGTGTACCTAAGCAGGATGAGGGGGGGGGAGCTAACACTTCTACCTGAAAGGGCTGTATCCAGTCCCCACACAAAGGGTTGCATATTACCCTCTAGTGAATCTGGAGCCAACGCAGGGAAGGGCATGGTCTTGTGCACTATAAAGACCTTTCACTGAAGACGCCCTACTTCAAAGGGTAAAATAGGGATAAGTACTGGACCTCTGACACTATATACTCAGAACATTCTGCCAGGACGAAGAGCTGCTGTGCTGTATGAGGGACAAACACTTTGGTACCTAATTTGCTCTTTTGGCTTCTGCCTGCTGCTTGCCTGAAAGTGAGAAGGACTGGACCTGCTTTATCTTAAGGCCTTAAGTTTCTCTAAGGGCTTGTTGGCTTGCCTCCTTTTGCTGAAGGCTGAAGTATCAGGGATATCAAAGACTTCAACTTTCAACTTCATCGCAGCACCTGGACTTTACTTGCAGTAAGTCTTGCTCTGCCAACTGGTGCCAATTCAGTCCATGGCCCTTGGATGTGCTTTAAAGTGCTGCATCTGCCAGAACTTGCGCTTTGACATCTCTTTGTCGATCGGACACCGACATATTGCCTGCCATGGCATTGGGATCAACACATCACCACCCCTCCGAGGTATGGACCCAGCGTACTACACTAGACACTGCCACATCTCCTCCAGATTCACTGCTTCAGAGATCAACATATCGCCACCAGCATGTGGATAAGATCAACACATCGTCTCCCGCGTGGATTAACCTGGTGCATTGCTCTTGCGTTCTAGGCTGCGTGCCATGCATGGGTCCTGTACTGGCCTGCGCTCCATCGCGGGCAGATTAAACTCTTGATTTTTTCCCAGTCCAGCACAATCTACAGTAACCCAAAAGTGCTATTTGCTACTAAGAGCTTTTTTCACTTATTCTTTAAAAATTCATTTCTTCATTTGTATTTTTGCTGTTTGGTCTTGTTTGGTTCAGAATATAATAGTCTATTTTTCTGAACTGGTTTGGAGTCTTTTTGTGGTGTTTTCACTGTGTAACTGTGTGTGTGCACAAATACTTTAGACATTGCTTCTTAAGATTAGCCTGACTGCTATGTGCCAAACTACCAGAGGTGAGCACATGTGGTCTTTTAGCGTGTACCTTACTCACCCCGACTAGGATTGTGATTCCTGCTTGGACAGGGTGCATACCTCTGCCAACCATAAACCCTATTTTTGACACTGCCCAAGGTCAATTAAGTCTGTCCCCTCTTGGGACTTGTCGGTGGTGTTGGAGTCCTTGATGTCTGCACAGTTTGAGGCCATTGGAGGAGATTAATTCACAATTCCTCAATCTTAAATCCCTTTTTTGGTGGCTATTACGTCAGCAAGTAGGCTTGGAGAGCTGGAGGCTTTGTGCTCTATGTTCATTTTTGCAGGGTGTTTCCTGATGAGGTTGTGTTACCTCTAAGGTGAACTCTATGTCCTACTGGCGATCCTGTTCAATTTGCAGGGTGTACAGCATCCTTGTAAGTTGGAGTCATTGTTTGTGATGTTTGGCTCAACTAGTAAGGGGGAGAAACCTGCAAGAGTTACTTTGAGCAGATGGGTCAGGTTGTTGGTCTCCAAGGCTTATGAGGTTCAGGGTCAGGTTCCTCCTTTCTCGATTCAGGGTAGTCCTATCCCGAGTATGGCTTCTATTGTGGTGGAGCTGCAAGGAGCGTTCATTGGGGACTTTTTCCAGGCTGCGACATGAGCTGATTCCTCCACGTTTGCTAAACATTATAGGCTTGCTGAAGTCCAATATATCACTGATGTGTTTAGTCATTGGATACTTTTTTCTGTGGCGAAATAGGAAGAGTCCTGATGATGTCGTTTTTAATAAATTTGTGTGTTCAGCAGGCTTTGTCAGTTCTGATTTTATTGCTATCTACTTCTCACACGTAATGGCTGCAAGCGAGGTAATGGACAAGGAGGTACTATCCAAATTAACTACTGGTAAATGCATTACTCTGAGTTCTATTCCCTTGCTTGCAGCCATGGTCCTCCCACCCTCCCTATGATACAACTGACAATTGTGTTGGTTGAAGATTCTCAATGACAGGCAATGACAGGAGGTGGGGGGGGGGTAGGACCTTTTATTCAATAGAACTGCATGAGATTGGTGTTTGGGGAGGTGGGAGGTCTCACATATAATGGCTGCAGGTTAGGGAATAGGACTCAGCGTAATGCAATTACTGGTAATTAATTTAGACATTTCACTTCACCAAAGTTCTCGAAATATAGAGTGGAGAGCCTCCAATCTGGCATGACATTTGTACAGCATAATAAAACCTTGTCTTACTCCAGGAAGTTTGTGAGTATTCCAAACCTAGGGAAGGAGGAAGAAATTACTATTCAAAAATGCTTTGTAAATTCATGTCCCAAATAAGGGTCTTATGGAGCACATCATCTTATCTTATGTGAATAACACTTTCATTGAAATTCTTACAAATTAGTGACCCAACACACTCCTTTCTCCTATAATGTCCAAACTCAATGAACCCTTGCAATATAAAGTAACATGCAGATTTCTCCTTAAAAGTCAGACATATTCCACACCTTACCAGTGCTACCTAGTCTATTGTGATCTGCAGATAGCCCCGACTTTTTAACCAACACAACTTAGCATTTTGGGATTTGTCTGCACTCTAGTAACACATGTCTTTGTAAAACATTTATTGAGGCGCTGAATAACACCTTTAGGGCCAGATGTACTAACTAATTAGCCCTGAGGAAGTCGTGGGGATACACCCATACACGACGAAACGCGTTGGCACAAGGGAGTGGAAGGAAGTGACAAAAAATAAAGGAATCAAGACAAAGACAAGCACAATTATTTCTTTAATTCACATGTTTATTTATGTGTACTGTTGATAAATATTTTTTTGGGCCTGTGCTACAGACCATTGTGAATACCAGATGTACTAACGTTTTTGGTGGGGGTAAATGGGTTGTAGACCTATTTGCAACCGCAAAAAATGTGTGGCCCATGTACTAATCCTATTTTGCGAGTTGCCAATCAATTTGAGACTCGCAAATTAGGATTAGCGACTCACTACTAGGAAGGGGTGTTCCAAGCGTCAATTCCTAATAGCGACTCCTGAAGCTATGACTGTTTTGCGCCTGCAATTGCGGTCTCAAATCAGTCACAGAAGGGTGGTAAACCACTCGCAAACAGGAAGGGGTCCCCAGGGGACCCATTCCCTTTTGTGAGTGGTTCTCAAAATATTTTTTAAGGGTAGGTAGTGGTCCCATAGACCTATGCCTTCCCCTAAAAAGTGAAACGGCAAAGTTTTATTTTTATTTTTTAAATGCATACCGTTTTCCGGTAAGGAAAACAGGCTGGGGGGCGTGGCTTGGATGGCAAGGGGAGCAGCAGCCTATATCCGGATCTCCGCCTGACTCCGGGATTAGAGCCAAACTAACAGAGAGAACCAACGTTGTTTCAACTAAAAAACGGCGCGGTGGACATCGGAACAGAGCAGGAGTAAAACGAAGTGCGGCAGGAGGCACAGAGACGAGCCAACATCGCGATTTCGCTCATTGCCCGCACAAGCCCACACAAGAACAAGCACAAAATGGCGCGAGAGAACAGAAACACCTAAGAGCCGGGAGTGACGAATGACGAACAACCGCGACCTCTCAAGGCTCCAAAGGTCAGTGCGTGCAGCTAGATCAGCAGATGGTTCGCTATTGAACAGTACTCCTCCTCCTCAAAAAAGCGAAAACAGCAAAGAAAGCAAATAAAGCAAACAACTACGAAGAGAGCAATTCGAAAGCGAAACCCGCTAAGGACGTGGCCATTTTGGGAAGCAGTTCTCACGAAAACGAATCTCACAAGGGGCGCTGGAGTTGAAGGTGGAGCACATCAGAAAGTAGGGTCATCTTAGAAGGGGCACAGGAGGAAAGAGGCAATATTCCAGCAGAAAATCGGTCGGTGGGTAAAAAGGAACAAAACACAAGCGGCAATATCGGCACAATCACACTAAAAGCCAGAAGCCTAAAGCGAAACTACAAAGCTACAAAAGGGGGCCAACTGAAGAGGTGAACAGTAAGAAAAAGGCTGCTGAGCGAGCGCAGGCTTCGGGCAGAAATTCTGGCGGTGGGCAAAGAACAACAAAACACGAGCGGCAATATTGGCACAATAACGCTAAAACCTAAGAATCAAAGGTGAAACTACAAAACCACAAAGGGCGGCCATCTTGAGAGGCGAGAAGGACAAAAGAGGTGCTCAACAAGCGCAGACATCTGGCAAAAATCTGTTGGGGGCAAAAAGGAACAAAACACAAGCGGCATTTATGGCACAACAACGCTAAAGGACTGGAGCCAAAAAGCGAAACTACAAAGCTACATAGAGCGGCCATCTTGAGAGACGAACAGTTGAAAAGAGGCGGCGTATCGAGCGCAGACTTCTGGCAGGAAAACTGTCGGTGGGCAAAGAGGAACAAGACACGAGAGGCAATATTGGCACAATAACGCTAAATAGCAAAGAACCAAAAGGGAAACTACATAGCTACAAAGGGCGGCCATCTTGAGAGGCGAAAAGCAGACGAGAGATGGCTTAACGAAGGCAGAGTTCAGGCAAAAATATGTTGGTGGGCAAAGAGGAACAAAAGTGAAACTACGGTGCTACAGAAGCCGGACCACCCGGTCACAACAAAAGAGCCTAGACACACTACAGTCCCTCAAAAGACTAATAAGGAACAAAGTCCACCAAGAACACGTAAAAAATGGTCAGCAGCGATGATAAAATGTCACAACAACAAAAGAAAAACAGACTCAAGAGCAATATGGACTCCCCAATTAAACAGAAATCAGACATCGCCAGCACGCTAGAAAGTATCCTCAAAAAACTGGTGGACGTCCATGACCTGGCCAAATCAACCAAAAAAACAACGGACAAGATAGAACTGGAGCTAGCAGCAATCAGAGCGGACATCCACGCAACAAACAACAGAGTGGAAGCAGTAGAGCAAAGGGTCAGTGACATTGAAGAAAGATCACTGCTCATAGGCAAAGCCATAGGAAATATCGCCAAAGCGACCACAGAACTCCGGAGACAAGCTGCAGAAGTCGAAGACCACAACAGGAAAGGCAACATAAGGATCTTGGGAGTTCCGGAAGGAGAGGAAGACAAAGCAGGCTCATGTGTGTCTCTTATACAAACCCTCATCCCATAGCTAACCAACCTGAGGTTCGAAGGTCCATTTGAGCTGGACAAGGCATACAGAGTGCCAGTGATCAAACAAACGGGCAGAACAAACCCCAGACCAATAATATGCAGACCACTACGTTCACACCAAACGGACGCCATATTCGAGGTAGCGAGGAAAAATCCCAAGCTGGTATGGAATGGCCACAAAATCATCCTAACGCAGGATTACTCAAAGCCGACAGTCAACATCAGAAAGGGGTTTCTAGCCCAGAGAGACAGGCTAAGAAAAGAAAACATTGCCTTCTCATTCACGGGCCCCGCAAAATTCAGAATACACAATAAAGGAATCACCATGACATTCGAAGACCCAGCCGAACTTTCACAGTATTTACAAGGACCTCCAACGCAGAAAATGGAGGACTCAACACCGACGGGTAAAAGGAGCGCCTCACTAAGCACTGTAACAGATAGCGGCTAAGTACCAGGCAATCTATACAGCAGAGCGAACAAACAAACAGACACACAAGCAGACCCACAAGAGAAAAACCTATGGCCTTCCCAAACAAGGCCCATCGTGACGAAAGAAGAAGTTAACAAAATAATCAGAAACTACATTTCTACCTTGCAACGAAGGAAAAGCGCAACTACCTCAAGGAAGAACATGAACAGTACAACAAATATACCTCAAAATTCCACCTCGCAATGTAGGAAAACACGCAACTACCTCAAAGAAAGACTATACAAGTATGAACATGAACATTACAACAAATCTACCTCAGAGACCCACATGTTGCATCTATATATCCTTTACACCGCTTCTAAGCGAGATCGAGAAAGACAATGGGTTCGCTTTCCCGGGGTCAGGGCGGGAAGAGGAGGATCTTGCCGTCGCACACGCACACAGCACGAAGAAGCAAGGGAGAAGGAGAGGGAGGGAGGGAGGGAGGGAGGGGAGGGGGGGAGGTGTGAAGAGGGGAGAAGAATAGTTCGTCCAGTAATTCATGTATGTTTGTCGTGTTTGTCTTGTTCATTTCTTTGTCAGCGAAGTAACCAATACTCTGTATAGATCGTCACCCACAGCCAAATTGTACTTAGCCCACCGCATTTCCAACAATGACACAGTCAGGTAGCAAATCACTACTAACAGACCTCAAGATCATCTCGCTCAATGTCAAGGGCCTCAATCACCCAGTCAAGAGGAAGAAAACATTAGACTACATAGCCAAAACAAAGGGGGACATTATCTTACTACAAGAAACAAAACTATCCATGGAGGAAGCAGACAATCTTTAGAGCCAGGTGGATAGGCCAAGTGGCTTGCTCACCGGCTGTGGGAAAAAAAGAGGAGTCATTACCCTGATCAGTAGCAAAGCTAACATAACCATTGAGAACGTCCAGCAAGACAAGGAAGGTAGACTACTGATCACGCAGCTGAAAAGAGGAGAGGAGACAATACTAGTCGCAAACATCTATGCACCCAATACAGACGACACTCCATTTTGGGAGAGGGTAACCAAAGATCTAGAATTCAGCTCATCACACGACATGATGGTAGTGGCGGGAGACTTCAACATGGCGTTAAACCAGACACTAGACAGACAGGCCAAAAACAAGACACGTACTTCAACGTCGCACACGACACTGACGATCCTATACAACAAACTCGATCTAGTTGACCCTTGGCGATTGCAACACCCCGATACCAGAGACTACACCTTCTATCGCACCCACACAACTCCTACACAGAATAGATTACATCCTCACATCAAGCACTCACACACACCTAACCGAATACAAAGGAATTGCGGCCAGAACAATATCAGACCATGCCTGCCTTAGCCTACACCTGGCGGGGAGACATAATGAACAGCTAACACGCAGATGGTGACTCAATCCAACAACCCTAGCCAAACAAGAAGACAGAGTCAAAATCCAGAAAGCCATCGCAGAATACATCTCAAATAACGAAACACCAGACATAGACCCTGGCACATTGTGGGAGGCACTCAAAGCTACTATCAGAGGAGTATTAATAGAAATAAAAGCGAGAAGGAGAGAGCTCAGCTAGCTCAGCTAGCTCAGCTAGAAAAAGACATCAAAAGGCTAGAAACAAAACACATTGAGGACACCACAAATCAAAACACACTAACGGAACTCACAAAAAAGAAATACGAATTCAACAGAATACTTAGTGAGCGAGCAGGGCTGTGGATAAAAAAATACAAAGAGATCAACCTTTGTCAAGCAAATAAGGCAGGGAAATCACTGGCATCATACCTCAAACGCAAACAAAGACAGCACATCATCTCATCAATCACAGATACCACAAGCAAAACACACACCCGACCCAAAGATATCGTGAACACCTTCAGGGTATTCTATAAGGAGCTATACAACAAAGATGAGGGGCTAGACATAAAGGGTACGCGTTCCTATCTAGAAAATCTAAAACTTCCAAAAATAACGGCAGAAGAAGCGAAGGCGCTAGACCAAGACTTCAAGACCCATGAGGTTAAGACAGCCATTAAGTCACTAAAAGATAACAAGGCCCCAGGACCGGATGGCTACACAGCACCATTCTACAAATCATTTCAAGAACAAATAGTACTGACCCTAACGAAAGCCTTCAACCATTGCGGAGGCGTAGGGGAAGTAACCACAACAATGTCACTGGCCAACATCATAGTCATTCCAAAGGAGGGAAAAGATCCACAATGGCCAAAAAACTACCGGCCAATATCACTCATTTACCTCAATTGCAAACTATATGCCAAGATATTAGAAACAAAGCTCAGCAAAGTGCCCCCACAGTTAATAGGCAACACACAGGTAGGGTACATGAAAGGCCGAATGTCCAGCGACAACACCAGACTCCTATATTGTAACCGCCTCGTTAATATGCATGAGGCATGCAATTTCTGTCGCCATAAGGAATTGCAAACAGTCTCTCAGACAGGCATCCGAATTTGCGAGTCTGTCCAGACACACTCGGTGGGAGACAAGTCAAGCTGGGTATTACTTGGCTGGCTAGCAGGGATATAAGAAAACCACCTGTGACCAAAATCTACGCCCGAATGGTGGAATTCTCTACACCCAGCAAGCTATGAATGATACCTTCAGCTCTTAGTTTGCAGATTTCTACCGCCCTGTCCTGGTGTGCCCTTCTTCTGACCTCAGAGTGTTCCTGGAACCTGTGCACCTCCCCAGACTCACGCCAGAGGAGCGGGGTGACCTTGATGCCCCACTCACTGTCTAAGAGGTGAAGGCAGCAGCCGCAGCACTGGCGTAAATTACCCGGGACTGATGGTCTCCCAGCTAAACTTTACAAAACATTCCACTGCACATTAAGCCCCAAGCCACTTTGGCTGTATGAGATGGCGTTGTTGACCAGGAGACTTCCAGCCCCACTCTAGGAGGCATCCATATTGTCCTTACTGAAACCAGGTTAAGACCTGTTATTGTATTTTATCATTCTACTGCGACAATGAACATAGACTACAATATACTAAGGGACATATTCTCAAGGAACTATCGCCGAGTTAACGCCACTTTATCACAGCCAAAGTCGTGATATATTTATCTCCCAATTCACAAGCTGGCGCTAACAGCCCATATCACCAGTTTACCCGGGATAGCAGCCGCAAAAAACATCGCCACAGATGACCCCGGGAAACTATCGCTAATGAGATGCAAAGTAGGCATTCCCTTGCAAAAAGCAGCGACAACACCACTTCGCAACATCGGCCATAAGGTCATAAAACATGCGATAAGGCGTGTTTGCAGCAGGAAACTAACACCTGCTCTGACCTGGTGCAAAGTAGGACGACAGCCTGCACTACAAAAGGGATCCCAGCCCATAGCCACACCTGAAGGGCAATAGATGCCATGGAGCCACTGATCATGCAGGCCGGACACCCAAGAGGGCCACAACACCCACCTCCACTACCCCAGGACCACCCCCCGGCCCTATCCCGGGCACCCCCACCTCCCCCGGACCAAGATACTGCACATCAACGGCACAAAATCGTGAACAAAAGCACCCGCCTGGTCACACAATTACCACAATCAACATACATGTGAGTACAGAAAACCTGAATCATTCATTCACCATGGAAAGTCCAAACAAAATATCTTATTCGAATTTGTCCCCAAACAACTATTTTGAAGAGTCATGACAGGGCATACCTGGACAATCTGTAAGCCACAGCCTGCAAGACAACATCCAAGATAAGAATGTGTGTAAGGCACTCGTCAAAGGACAGAGAGAGAGAGAAAGAGAGAGAGAAAAAAGAGAGCAACTGAACAAGGAGCACAAGGCCAATCGGCCCCCTTGGCTCATTCAAACATGCCAACTTATGCATCTATTTCATAATTGGTGCACCCCAAATCACAGGCCTGGCATCAAAGTCAGCGCGAAGGCCACATCACATTCAGGAAATGCAAGCATTAGTCAGACCAAAATTTGGTATGAAAGCTCCTTTGTCTCAATACACAAGGCAGACAGACAACCAAACCCATATCATCCACGGAACTGCCACCGGTCAGAGGATTACCAGTGCTACGAGACAAACAAACAAAATGGCAGGCCATCCCAGGCACATGCACAACCCCTGTCACATGGAACTGTACCGTGCTCGAATGCTGCATCCGTTGGGATCACTGCCAATGGCAGTGTTGCAAATCAGTTTCCGTCTGAGTTTCCGTCTTGCCTACGTCACCTGCGTCCAGCCCTGGTTTCACTGTCGAACATGCACATTCAAGTGGCCCATGGAGGTCTGCCTATCCAACGCAACGGTAGCTAAATTGGATTATGACCTGGCAGTGTGCCCCCTGTTGGCCCATGAGGAGGAGTGTCACCTGGATACCCATGCATGTGATGCACTGATCATTGGCATATGTGCTGGCATTTGTGCTTGGGAGTTTGCACAACTCCTTGTGTGCAGTGACCACATCGAGGCGCTCCCCTATTGGGCTGTGTTGTGGATTGGTGAAATGGCGTGGACTGAGCACATCTGCCCGGACCAGTTAATGGATTGGCTCACCCTGGTGTTCCTTGAACCCAAGAATGGCTCACTATTGGAACAGATGGCCCATGAAGCTGTGCTTGCATTATTGGACGAGTATTCACGTTCCTGCAGCCAAATCGGATTGTCACCCACAGCACAGGTCCCAATACCTTGTTGCATCGTGGGGAATGCTCACATAGCCAACCACACCAATTGACATGTCTGCCTTTGTCTGGATTCATAATGCATGTGCGTGGAACTACGCATGTGTACCCACACCTGTGCAAGGTGATGAAGTTCCATGGGCAGAGCAGCACAGCGTCGTTTGGCAACGTACCCAATTCGGACATACTGATGGTAAGAGAGTAAACACATGGCAATGTAGCACGACATGTGACCTTGTCGGACCCTTTCACCCGATCACTGTCGGCAGAGCAGACAGTCGGCGCTGTCCGGTGGTTCAGAATTATGCAGATCCCATGGGCTGAGAGTCGTGTCACCTCACACGGGGCAATGAGCAGATGCCAAACATCACATGACTCATTCAGCAAGGCAAGGTGGGCTGAGACCGTTGCCATCCATAATGATTTTGTGTACATTTTTGCCTCCCCATTTCTTGCACCTCGACATGTTCCCATGCTGCGTGTAAGTGTCTTAAGCTTTTTCCTGCATGTTGTGGCCATTACCTTGTGCGTACTGACATGCACATGCCAATAAAGTCTTCGCAACTTCACTGGTGTCTAACTGTGATGAGTGTTGATTAGATTGACAAATTGTGTGCCACAATGAGCATTGGCCGTACACAGGGAGGGACTGACTGATGCATGTACAATTGGGGTGGAACCCGCATCTCCACCACACGCAGGGGGAAGTTCAGCCCACAGACTGCCCTGCTGTTCTTTGCGCCCGGAAGCGCCGTCACCTTCTTGCGCTTAAAGGCAGTCGCGGCTCCTGCTTTGCGGGACCCCCATCACCACCACACACAGGGGGAACTCCAGCCCCCAGACTGCCCTGCTGTTCTTTGCGCCTGGAGGCACCGTCACCTTCCTGCGTGCCCGTAGGTGCTTAAAGGCAATTGTGGCTCCCGCTTCGTGGGACCCACATCACCACCACACGCAGGAGGAACTCCAGCCCCCAGACTGCCCTGCTGTTCTTTGCGCCTGGAGGAGCCGTCAACTTCTTGCGCACCCAGAGTCGCTTGAAGACAATTGCGGCTCTTGCTTTGTGTGACCCGCATCACCACCACACGCAGGGGGAACTTCAACCCCCAGACTGCCCTGCTGTTCTTTGCGCCTGGAGGCGCCGTTACCTTCTTGCGCGCCCGGAGGTGCTAAAAGGCAATCATGGCTCCCACTTTGCTGGACTCGCATAACCACCACACGTAGGGGGATCTCCAGCCCCCAGACTGCCCTGCTGTTCTTTGCGCCTGGAGGCACCGTCACTTTCCTGCGCGCCCGGAGGCACTTAAAGGCAATTGCGGCTCCCGCTTCGCAGGACCCCATCACCCCCACACACGCAGGGGGAACTCCAACCCCCAAACTGCCCTGCTGTTCTTTGCGCCTGGAGGCGCTGTCACCTTCTTGCGCGCCCAGATGCGCTTAAAGGCAATCGCGGCTCCCGCTTCGCGGGACGTGCGCTGCTCGCCCGGGCCAAGGGCGGACTCAACCGCGCCCGTCAGCAACTGGGCTGGGCTGGGCCACCCCTCTTGGCTGCTCTATTGGGACACACGGTACCTAGTCCTAGACAACGGAACTGGAACTGTAATCACCTGGAAGGCAAGGTGGTGAGACTTAATCCCCATTCCCCCATTTCTTGCTTCCCTAGCCACGTCTCCTGGGGACTGTAATCTCGTCAACACTGCCATTAACTTGCACAGACTTCTTAATTAGTGGGGGCAACCTCACGCAGGGTGGCATGAACGAAACTGTTAAATGAGGTTTTGTGCTTTCAACCATTTACGTAGAGTTAATAACCACGTATTGGATTGCATATTTTATTCATTTTAGCTACTCAGTGTTTCTATAGATTTTACTTCCACCAGAACATTGGACTTTAAAGTGGATCTGAACCAATTTGACCTTAGCGTTGAATGCCCCTTGTGATCTGGTTGTAGATAGAGCCTTTTACCTTAGGCACTCTAATCTGGTAGCCCTGCTAACCCTACGTAGATCCATACTGTGGCCTGTTTCCACCTGCACTCCTGCACTTGCACTATTGTTTCTTACGTTTTTGTGTGCATTGTCTGACATACTGCATCTGCACTCTGCACTTTATGGCTGAGCACTCATGTACTTTATTTCTTGCGCTAGTTGTCTCCAATTAGCTCTCCCTCTACCCTGAGTTTCCAAGTCCCCAAGTAGTGCCCAAATTAAACCATCTATAGTACAAAATGTAATTGCCACAATCAAAGTAGAATGGGTAAACGAGTGTGTATAGAAAAGAAACAAAAGGCCACTCCCATGCCTAAATCTAAAACCAAACCGACCACTATTGATAGGATATTGGAATAGGCTCTAGGAGTAGGGCCACTGAAATCGAGCGGACAGAGAGACGATTATCCTTAACCCCTAACCTGGAAATCCTCTGGTAGATTCTGACACCTCGCAAACCTCAGAAGTCTTGATAAAAGATACACCCAGGGCCCACACTCCAATAGCTGAAGTAATTAACTCTGATCAGACCAGGGTGGAATCTTCTATACAGCCCGCTATAAAAGGGAGACCTAAAATACAAGCAAACCCAGCGGCAAGAAGGAAGAAAGTCATAGGAGAGAAGATAGATAATAGGAACACTGGTACAGGAGGACTAGTGAATAGTATCGAAACAGCCAGCGAACAGCCAGTGTGGGTCCCTAAGCTAGTGGTGGATCTGCAAATCCAAGTGAGGGACATAGTTAAGGACAAAATCAAATCACTTGCAGAAAGGGTTGACAAGCTGGCCTTGCTCCTTAATGACTGGACAAGTAACAGGGGGGTAGTAAATGGGAATGTTGGACCTGACACTGGACGCCGAGATCAGGCCGCTGTGAACACCATAAGGGCCATCTTGACCCCCAAACATAGTGATTGGCCTGCGACTCAAGTACCAAATCTAGAGAGACCGCAACCACCAGCCCCCACTAGAGGCAACATAGAGAGTCCCCCCACTGGAGCCAACATAGAGAGTCCCCCCACCACCCCCCCTAATAGAGTAAATCCACCCCCTTTACTCCAACAACCCATCAGGCAATGGCAGGCGAATACACAACGGGTAGGGGTAGACTTTCCCACACGCACAGAAGCCACTAAAGAAACCACCCCTCTCCCCCTCCAGTTATAAACCTATGTATGTATGTATGTATAGGCATTTATATAGCGCACTACTTACCCGGAGGGTCCCAAGGCGCTTCGACCGCTGCGAAACCCTTCCTGGCTTCCCTGAGAGCTGGTCCCTTAATGGGTATCTCCAGGGTGAGACCAGGCATCCCCGGCGGTCTGGTGGGGCCGTTAGTGAAGATGAGGCAAGCTAATGCCCAGAGTTGCCGAGTGTGATCGCTGAACAGAGTGGGCACCGAGGCGAGAGAATTATCGAGTCCGCTGACCCTGGTCCAGAAACCTGCCGCGTCGGGAATCGAACCCTGGTCCCGGGCCGTCCTCTGCTCTCGGGTCTGCCGCCTCTAACCAGTGAGCCACACTACCTCCACCGGCTTCAACTCCATATGTTCTCATACTTGTAGGCATCCCCGAGCTCGGAAGGGGTCAACATGAACCACACCAAGAACTAAAAAAAAATTGCATGCAATGGCTAGCCAATCATAGGCACTTCCGGTACGACGATGCAGGAGAGATCTTAACTACACGCAGAGTTGGATGGCTAGGATGGAGGCCTAAGGACAAGCAAGGAGACTGTATAGTGATACACTTTAGAAACCCTTGAGTTGTCCAAGAAATATTTGAAATAGAGAGTATGGGAGACAAACGGGTAGTATCCAAGCCCTCCCACTGGGTGATTTGTACCCCCAGGGAGGGTCCAACAAGACATGTAAATGTATGTAAATGTAAATGTATGTGTCTTGTAAAGCGCACTGCTGCCCTGAGGCGTCGTGGCGCTGTAGACCGCTGGGGTACCCGTCCTGGCTATCCCTGTGAGATGGTCCCTACTGGGTATCTCCAAGGTGAAACCAGGCATCCCCGGCGAATGTGTGGGGCCGTTGTAGAGATGTGACAAGTTAATGCCCAGAGTTGCCGAGTGTGATCCCTGGTTAGAGTAGGCACCGAGGTGAGAATTATCGAGTCTGCTGACCCTGGCCCACGACCCTGCCGAGTCGGGAATTGAACCCTGGTCCCGGGCCGTTCTCTGCTTCTGGGTCTGCCGCCTCTAACCAGTGAGCCACACCACTCCACATAAGGCATTATCGGTGGGACCGGAGACACGAAAATCATAGCTATAATATAGCTGCTTTGGATCACTACTGGCCCAGGCAACCAATCTTTAATATTCCCACAGCAAACAGATTTTGCAGCCTAGAAGGAGTGGATTGACTTGAGGCTCAGGCCATTGGCCCCGAAGTGCAGTTGGGTAACCTTCTGATGGTAACTGAAACCCACGAGAATTAAACAGGGCACTTCACGATATTAGGGGAAGGAGAAACCTGTGGGAGCATGAGCGGCTCCCCAGGAAACATCTATGAGGGCCTTAATATGACCATCTCCTGCAACCCTCTATCGACCCTCTATCGAATAGAGCGGGGCCACCACGAAATCTGATTCTGGGCTCTGCGGGTCTCCCCTTCAATCCACTCCGCCAGTTGCTGATAAAACCAACTCTTCTGATCGCCCAAGGCTGCGAGTCTTATCCTGGAATGTAGCAGGTCTGAACAACAAGATAGATGATCCCGAATGGGGCCATTTCATTGACCAACACGACATCTGCATGTTCCAGGAGACGTGGGCAAGAGGGGACATCTCAAAATCGGGTTTTGCCATCTTCAATATTTCTGCAATATCTGGTGGAAAAGGGAGACCCTCGGGGGACTAAGTACATGGGTGGGAGTTCACCTAGGCTGTTCAGCAAAACAGATAGAAACATCTTCAAATGATATTCTGTGTGTCCTCCTGCACTTTTCACCCAAGACCTCTATAGCCCTTCTAAATGTGTACTCAAGACCAGCTAGCCAGGGACAAGAGTCAAAAACACTTGAGGAATTAATGTCATTTTTAGCCACCATTTCAGACAATCATACGGTGATCATAGGAGGAGATTTCAATTGTCAGTTTGAGCCATTAGATGGCATGCTTAAGGACAGTCTCTGTGAAGAAGATAAGTACTGGGCCATCCCGGAGACTACGTGTCCACCAATTAAAATGTGGTCCCCTCTGGTGATCCAGATGAATTGCCTTGTTTTAAAATACTCCTTAAGGGCATGCAATGGAAGAGCACAATCTGATACATCTTCCAATTACACCTTTACTAGAAATGGACGAGGCTTCTTACTGGACTATAATTTAATCGACTCCAAATCCTGGCATGGGGTAATTGACTTTAAAGTCATGGTACGGCACAATAGTGACCATAATGCCCTTGCACTAGAACTAAACAAGCGTAATCCCGGGAGTGCCACAGGGGTATACTCCCCCACTGATAACATGTTGTCCCTCTCAAACTGTAGGAGCAGAGTGCGTTGGGCTGACATAAACCACTCTCAAGATAGACTAGCTCCCTGTATGAAGCCATCATCCCGGTGCTCTTGACTGCAATTTATTCTGTACCTACTAACGGCGCCAGAATTGATCCCCAGATGGTCACCCAGAATCATACGAGGCTAATGGCAATCACGGTAGATTTCTTCTTTCCTATAAAAAACACCAGGCCAAATAGGAAACCCCCCCACCCCTGGTATAACTACCAATGTCGCAAGGCCAAAACAGCCCTGATCACATCTATCAAGGCCAATGATCGTCCCTTAATTAAAATATCTATATCGGCCTACAAGGCCAGTGTCAACGAGGGAAAAAGAGGGTGGAAAAGCGACAAGTGGGATGCCCTAAGAAGCTACCTGGTGTCAGTGACATGAGGACCTTTTGGAAAGTGGTCAACACAGGCAGTGGTGAGGCTAAATCACTGGCAGAGCCTAACCTGGAGGCAGGTGTACGGAGGGACCATTTTGAGTCCCTTTATTCAAGGGTGGAGACACTAGATGACTAAGCCGTCAAGAGTTGTTCTGCAGGGATCAATCATCCGATTGCACCAATGTTCACTAACAGAACTTTGGATGACACCTGGATAATAACCCTTAATGAGATAACTGGCGCCCTCTCCAAAATAGCCCTGGGTACTGCTCCCGGATTAGACAAGATCCCAGGGGACCTAATCCACAGCGAACCCATCGTCTGGACACCATATATCTGGTTCCTATTCAGTGCCATACTCCAAGGTATGAAGATCCTTGTTAGCTCGGCCAGAGCTGAAATGATCCCCATATACAAAAAGGGCTCACCACTGTTACCAACAAATTATAGGCCGATGAGCCTTATAGATATTACACAAAAAAACTTTGCATGTGTGATGCTGCTCCGGCTGCAGAGCTGGATGGAGGAGCATAAGGTACTTACTCCTCTCCAGGCAGGGTTCAGAGAAAAAGATTTCCACACTGGCTCAAATCCTCAGCCTACAAATGTTACACTGGAACATCGTGTGTTTTGAGGGTGGCAGGCTCTACCTAATATTTATAGACCTGAGGTCTGCATTCGACCTGGTCCCATGGGAGAAGCTGTGGGCAGTTCTCCATGAGATGGGGTTTCCGCCTTACCTGTGCCAAGTCATGAAGCGGTTCCACAAGGGAAACTATGCCCAAATTAGATATGGCAAGGTAAGAAAACTTACAGCCCCCATTCCCATAAATAGAGGCGTTCGCCAGGGATGCGTACTCGCCCAACCCTTTTCAGCCTTTATATAAATGGGCTAGTTGACTTTTTGCTCTGCGAGAAAGACTTGGGCGTCCCTAAGTTGGCATCATGCAAAATCCCAGCTATGATGTTTGCTGACGACACTCTACTAGTATCTAAATCGATACAGAGGTTACTAAATAGATTCGATGCGTTTTGCAGGGAAAGAGGGCTTGAAATTAACCTTCTAAAAACTAAATTCATGGTGTTCAACTCTGCCAAAAGCACTCCCCAAATCCATCCTTAAATGGCTAACCCTTAGAGAGAGTATCCTCTTTTGATTACCTCAGCATCACCATTACATAATCTATGGACTGGGGGGCCCAAATGAAAAAATCAACCCTGAAATTGGCACAATCTTCAGGGGGGTTAATGAAGGTTTTCCCAAAATCCTGCCATAGAAATATACAAGGTCCAAGCCAGGAGAGGGGCACTGTATGGAGCAGACATATGGGGCCACCACAGTTTTGAGTCTCACACAGACAGAAAACACCTTTCTCGGGCAACTGTTTAGCCTCCCATGGAGTACCCCTCTAACTCAGCTCCGACTGGACCTGGGGGTAAGGGCCATTGCTGAAGAATCCAATCTCAGACCCCTTCTATTCTGGCGGTGTCTGTGGGTTACACCTGAATTTACAGAATACAGGGATGAATTAAGAGAGGTGATGAGTCTACCGGGGGCAGGCAAATTACCTTGGCTCTCCTATATTCGACACACGTTAGCGAGCTTGGGAGGGGTGACCCTGAGGTTGCTTGTGCTTTAATTTCTAGGAAAATGCTAAAGGACTGCTATGGGGAGTTCAAACTGGCTCAACTGAAAAGCAACCCTCTGGCTGGTAAGCTGACTGCAGTCTTCCTAGAAACCAAGGAAAGATATAGCCTAGAGGAGGCACTGAATGACATCAAGCCGGCAACCGCAATAAAGCTTTATTTGCATTTCAGACACTGGGCCCTGCCACTCCGCTCAGGGGCGTAGGAAGCACTAAAATTCTGGGGGGACAGAGACAAACCTTATGGACTTTCCAGTGACCCCATACAAATCACCCGTTAAACAAATACAGTTGCATAGTTTTGAAGTGATATATTGAGAAAGGCAGGCAGTAGTCACAGTTTGCAATGTTAAAAAACATGTATATGAATCTTGCATCTTCATGAACAAAGCAAACAAAGGTTGCCGACTTCGGGTGGGGGTGTGGTGTTTGCAAGTGCACTATGATTTGAAAAGTACCTGCTGCTGCATTCCTGGTCTCCAGCAATTTCCAGGCAACAATAAAATTGTCGACATAACTCCAGTGATTAATGTTCTTTATTGAGAGAGATCGGAGGTTTGTCTAGTGGATGTTTTGACTCAAGGTAAGGTCGGCACAGTGGGTTAATGTGCCTGCTGCAAAGAACGTGTACCACACAGATCACAGAGTGCATATAATGTAATAGGTCAGTGGGTTACTGCTTTTGTCTGACAGATTCTTTTCTTACTTGAAGTTTATAAGGTAAAATCCTAACATAGAACAATGAGCTATTAACCATCATTAAAGAGCTGCATGAAAACTGCAAGTCCTAGATTAGGCCGTTATGATTTCCCCCTGTCTTTCCGTAGCCTAATGTTGGAAGATCGGTTCAGTTGGATAGAAATCAATTCTGATTATTATAGAGAACCCCCAACCGTGGTGTTATGTTAAAATTCTGAGTTTGTGCTTTTCCAGTGTTGCAAAGTCATCCTCTGCCGTGGGCACACCCCTCAACTCTTTGCTGATTGCTACTGGTGGTAACTGACTCTGGGCTCTGCCTAACCAAACCCAGGGCCGGTGTTAAGCTGAAAGAGACACTTAAAAATACAGTGAAAAGTGAAAACACCTACCTACACTATGGGTTAGGGTACCACTATGATTGGCATGACCTCCACTATAAGGCCCTATCTAGTACATGATAGAGCAGGGAGATTAAAACTACCTCTAAGTCCCTAGTATATAATAGGGCATGGCAGTTTAGAGGCCAGCAGCCTTTCTGCACTTGCATGTGTGAACTTCTGAAGCCTGAGGATAGTTTAAACGCAGCCCTGTGTTGCAGGACTGCTATTAAAATGCAAATTGTGCCCAAATTGACTTCTGTGTTTGGGGCACTTAAAAATGGATAAACTACAATGTTGATGCATATTAGGCATCCCCAGAGTTTCCCCAAGGTGTCACAGGGATAGGGGTGGGGGTGTTATAAATATATATAGAGGACTCTTATAAAATGAGATTTATATGCCCTGGGTTTAGTGAAATTGAACATTGCACTCCCCCATTGTAGTAAAGTGCTTCCCAAATTGACTTTTGTGCTAGGAGCACTGTGAAGTGAGGATCTGCAATATTTCTATATAATCAGAACCCAGTTCATTTTTCTATTGCAGATCCCCAGCCCATAGGTTAACATTGCAAGAGATTATTAATTAATAACTGGACAAAGGAAAGCCATAAAACTAGGATTAAAGGACTCAGTTGAATGGTAATGACAAATGCAACAATTTGGTATTGTTGAATGTATTCTAAAATGTACAGAGAAGAAGTTATAAGACTTTCTTGTCTGTAAGCCCAAATGTAGCCCTCTAGTGCTCTGCCTTGATTGGTCAAAGACAACTGGGCGAGCATGGCTGTTTGAAGAGGTATTAAATAGCCCCTAGGGTTAGGAAGCCTTTCTGGGAGGAGAGGTTGTTGGGCATGGGAATGCCAGAGCCAGGGCGAGGGGGTAGGAAAAATGCTCTTCAAGGGAGGGAGGAGACAAGCTGGAGAAACCAGTTTCATTTACACCTCTCACCCCTGCTCCACAGCTAGATGGGGGATTAAGGAGGAACTCCCAGATGTAAGGGGAGTGGACCTATGCAGATGAAGCCATCCTGTAGGCTGTTTTTGTAAGTTCTGCTCCCTCTGCTGGAAAATCAACCATGATGAAGTATGGAGAAACTGGCTCTCTGGGAGAAATAATGCCACACTTTAGAGGTCATGGTCATACCCTACTCAGAAGATTCCACCTGTTGCACAATCTGGAACTACAGCCCTGTGGACTACTTTGCTTCAAAAGGAGAAAAGAGTGGACTCTCTGCAAGCTACAGGTTAGCAGAGCTCACCTGGACCTCCACCACCAAGAATCCCCAGCCTGTAGAACTACCAGTGAATTTGTAAGGGTTTTGTCCAAGTGAATTGTGGGAACTGAAGTCTCAAACTTTCACGGACTATCATGGAGATACTAGACCCTTGGAGTAAGGTTTGGACACTTTGGGAACCTTTGGGGAACTTCAGGAAAATGTCCTAGAGGTTTGGAGAAGTTTGGACCAACTTTGGAAAAAAGCTCCATTAGTGGACCGACGTGACCTGACCATCCAAGTTAGCGACCCTCAACGGGATGCTGGGCTGCCATCCAGGTTTCTCCCCCTAAAAAGCTCCAGAGGTCCAACTTTCAGAGTTTGACTAGGCATAGGCGAAACCTAAGCCAGCGAACAGTCATCAAATCTAGCCTAGTGAAGAGCATTGAGGGACCCCGAAAGAAAAAGGTCAGTAAACGTTTTTAATTCCGAACGTAGAAAAGGTAACCGGGACCAACCGTGAGAGCCAAGCAGCCCACCTTCAACTGCGAGCCGGCCTGGATCCCTGGCCCGTCCCACAGGAAAGCTCTGGAAATCAGACTTACATAAGTTTGACTGGGAGCTCGTCGCAAGGCAAGGCGGCGAACCCTCGCCGAATCTGGACTGGCTGAGATCTTCGAGGGACGCTGGGAAGAAAAGCTCCAGAAATTCGATGGCACCGGGTTCAAGCAACAACTCATGCCTGTAGAGGCTCTATATTCTTGCATACCGTGGGAGGGTACGTGGGGGAGAGTCATGAATGAGAAACAGCAGAAGCTATACACAGTTCAGTTGGCAAGCATTCCTGAGTGTGTTGATGGGGTAGGCCTGTTTCCTCATTGTTTTATTGGTTCTTGCACGTCTTTGTCCCCCTGAAAGAGGGACTCTGAAAATGTCCTTGAGTGGCCCATTGATAATTTTGCATTGTTTGTTAGAAGTGACCTGCATGACTGGGCCTAAGACTGCAGATGAGGCCTCACCAGTGGTGTTCACAGAACTTACACCTGTCTGCTAAGTTTGCACCCCGATATCCAATCCAGAAGTATTCATACTGGCCCCACTAGCCACTGTGGTCTCTGTATTTTCGAATCCGGTCCTGGTTTTGGTTTTGGCTCCCGCTGGTTCTTGCTGGCGATTCTGCTGGCGGAGTTTGAGGAGGACGTTTGGAGAGAGCTGCTCCCGCTTTTCTGCCCTCGCAACCTCCGTGGACCCCCGGCCTGCCGATAAAACACAGCCGGGTGAAAGGACCTGCATCGAGTTGCGGTTGCAGCGAGGGAGACGGGGACAGAGACTTACGAGCAGCGGTCGCTGCTGTTCAATTAAACCTGTGGTGACGGCGGCGGTTGTCCTGACCACCTTGTTAAGCAGTAAAAAGAGGTGAGAGGTGGTTTAAGAGAGAAAGCCCCGACAGGTCTCACTGTCCAACAACATCTGCATGCCCCCCCCGCTGGTGACACCTCTCCTGCTTTGATGTAATGAGCAGGGGCCTGAGGATTGGTTCCGCCGGCGTTTATGTATTGCCCGCCACCCGCCCGGAGTAAAAGACTGCTGAGTGATTGACCACAGATTGGTTTTGGCAGCTTTAACACCTTAGCTGCGTGTAAACATTTCTCCCCAGTGCTGCGCTGTCCATTAGAACTAGTGCTGAATGGACGTTCAATGGTCGTGCGCAGCACTGGGGAGGTAGCGCTGCTGACGACCATTGGCCGTCAGCAGCACTTAAGGGGTTAAAGACATTTGATTTTCCTTTGCCTGTTTCACATTGATGGTTGCTGCTCTGTGAGTGTGGCAGGCAGAAGCCCCATGAAGCAGCTCGAAGTGTCCTGCACACACAAGCTGAGCTGAGAGTTCGTTGGTGCATTCCGGGCGAGAGTTTGCTTCTGAACGCTGTGGAGCCTGGTGTGCGGCCGAAGCCGCGAGGGTTTCCTAAATGCGTCAGGAGCCGCGAGTGAGGCCTAGTGCACTGTAAAAGCCACAAGTGTTTCCTGGATGCGGCAGGAGCTGCAAAGGTGTCAATCCACTCACCGCTATCTGGATTTGAAAACTGTTGCTCACCTGTGCCTGGCGAGGGATCTTAATCCCAAGTTGCTGACTGTATCCCGTTTTTTGCTGTGCCAGAGCTGACGCTCTATTTATCATCTCTCCGTGGTGTGCCTCCCCTCGACTCGCTGGTGTGAGCGTGAGCTGCAATCCGCATGCTCTGTCCACCGCTCCCAGCTGGAGTCTGAAGGGTTGAGGCAAGGGAAAAAAACACAGAGCGCATAACCTGGGGGACTGCGAGGACCAGAACTCCCAGCTGGGGTCAGCTGGTTCCTCTTCCCCCAGGCGACACGCCCACGGACACGCTCCTGACCAAACGTTGAAAAACGAGTTGCCTCCCGCGACGCGGGACCAAGCGCGGGACGAAGCCCGGACAAAGGGCGGGCCGTCTTAGGCCGTCCAAGGACGCACAAGGACGGGACGGGCCACCCCCCTTTTTTTCCATCTCCTGATTATTCGCTGTGATACTAATACTTGGATTTAAAAGTTTGATAGACATATAGTCCCTGCCACCAAGAGAAATCTGCGGAACCGTGGAAAAGCTTCTTCACCCAAAAGTACTTGTCGCCGACTCCCGACGCTGATAAACAACACATCTGATAACATCACGGTAACTACTTACAATATACTTTATCTGACCGTGATAATTATTTATGGCATATAAAAAACTAAGATCGCGTACCATTTTTATGAAGAGAATGGGTACAGAGGAAGCAGTAAGGCAAAGCTCCGTAAAAGCAGTGAAACAGGGTCGGTTAATTGGTACACCAGCTATCAGTAATTATTTCTTAGCTCCTACTCCAAAAAATCAATCTTGTCTACCTGATCGTGAATTGCCTATAACAATGGAAAATAACCCAGCTAAAGAGGCTTCTGAGTTGCCTACTACGGATGCACAGACTATCTCAATCTCAAGTGATCAAGGGTCCCAATCAAAACCTCAGATATTTTGTTCAACACAGGAATCTCAAATATTGATACCTGACTCTCCTAAAATAATCCCCAACACACCAGTAAAACAAATAAATCACCTTTCTGACATCGAGGATCCCTACTTAAACGGTACAAAGCCGATAGAAAATATCTCTGAGATATCACCTAACTCAGTTGACCCGCAAACTGAATCTCACAATCAAATATTTGATCATAAAATAGACTTGGATACATCAATAGATACATTTCTGCCAAATAATATGAACTCTACTAACATGGCGACACCTATCTCAAAATCTCTACATACTTTACAGGAAATACTAGAATCGGTCCTCTCTTTTTTAGGTAACATCTTAGAAAATTCAGATCAAACTCTGGATGTACAAATTGGCATTCTGAAATTCTTGGTTGAAGAAAAGAGGAAAAAAGAGCATATTCAATTAAAAAAAATATACAGACTCAAGAGGAAAGAAAAGATCTCTCTGAATCGTTCCTTTCAACAAAAATTCCAACTCCTAAATCTCAAAATAAATGTGATAACAGTACTCAAACTACCGATCAAAAATCAGTATGTTTAGCTAACACTACGACCCAGAAAAATCCTAACGGGGACCGAATATACTCTCTAAAGAAATTGTTCAGAGAGGAACCTTCATCAATAGCCAAAGAATATCCGATCTTCTCGATTAAAAATACCAAAATGATAAAAGATACCGTTGAAGGAAATGAACTAACTACTCTAGTACCTGTATTAGATGAGGCTGGAAATGGAAAACCCTATCAAAAGAAATGTAACAGAAGGGCAAAAAGAAAAATGAGCAATAGGAGGTCGCTAAGAAGAATTAACAAAAAGAAAACTAGAAAGATCAGATTTGAAAACGAAAATATTGATCAAAATATTGAGGAAGGATTGGAAAAGGTAACAACTAATCAAACTATGGTAGAGGAACAAAATGAAACCACAAATATATTGCCCACAAAACATCTGAATCATAAAGCACCTGAATATGTTCCCCTTAGAAACAGTATAGATCAAACAAATACAGAAAGCAGAACTAATAAGTTGCAACCCCAAGGTGGTGATCAACCCTCAACCAAATACTTACAATTTGAAGAACTTTTTCCTACTGATGATCTATTGTTAAATCGAGAAAGGATAATCAATTTGTTGCAACAAATCTATACGCTACAATCCATCACTAGTAAAGAAATAGATTTAGTCACATTTCCTATAAAAGAAAATCCAAAAATCGCGAAAGTAGCTTTTTGGTCAACTGTTGTTCCTGGGATCATTGTAAGGGAAAAAGAAATATTGCATAAATATGGATATGATGTTATTGAAATATTTCCACCAAAGAACTTTGTAACCAAATTGACTTGTCCCCAAAACTTTATTACCAATACTTACTCAAACAATTGGACCACAAATATCTCTGATCATGTTGAACTGGGGCGAACTACCTCTAGGAAGGATATTCTAAAAATTCAGGTCAATAATGGTCAAAGGAATGTATGGACTCAATATCATGAGGAAAAAGAGGCCAGAAAAACAACAGAATCTTGGGCCTGGATATCAGAGGCCTTAAACAGCAACAAACAAGTACATCGATCACAATGCACTGTTTAACAGTTGCTTAAAGATTATCTCGTGGAATATGGCCGGAAAACTATCCAACAAAATGACTACAGCACTAAGAGATAACCCTGATATTCTAGCTATACAGGAAACATGGGCAATAAATTCATTCAAACAGAAAGGTTACTATGTTTATGCTATCCCAGCTACAACAACTAGCAGAGGTCATGCCAAGGGAGGTTTGGCTATTCTTTTAAGCGAGGAGCATCAATGGTCACAAGAAATAATTGACTCGAAATCTGACAACTTTCAATGTATCAAGATCATACTAAAAACAAATATTTCCGACCAAAAAAAAGCCCTCTTGTTTTTCAACATGTACAATCCTCCAGGCACAACACAGGATGCATCTTTTATAGAAACCATAGATTTAATATCCAAGATAATTGAAGAACGAGTCAATACGCCGTATTTAATTGTGGGTGATGTGAACGGGAAACTTTCTAATAATGAAATTGGCAAATGGGCAAAAATATACGAAGATGAGTCAATAGATCTACCTATTCCAATATTCCCAAAAGGAAAAGTAGCCGATAAAAGAGGGAAAATGCTATTAGCATCACTACCAAATATAAACGGACTAATCTTGAATGGTAACATAGAAGGTGATAGACCGGCATCCTACACAAGGCGTGGAAATGGATCCTCTTCTATCATCGATTACTTAATATGTAGTATAGAGATTTCGGACACATTCCATCACTTGAAAGTAATTTTTACAGAAGAAAACGACCATGCGCTTTTATGCCTACACACTGGTTGGTCGATAAAAACTGCTTCTTCTATTCCGATTATGTACCATAAGGGGAATATTGAAATTGATAAAAAGCAGAGACGAATCTTCTGGAATTCAGGGACACTAGACTATATAAATGGAAAAATTCTACAAAACAACATTTTAACCACAATACACTCGGAAGACCAAATAATTAACTTCGAATGTATAATGACAATTCTTAAAAGATTTCTTCTTAACGGGGAGAAACCACGCAAAAACAAAGTCTACAAGAACGCTAATGAAAATATACATAGGAGGAAATTAAATAAACTTATACGAGGACAATTTTTAGATTACTCACCTGTTATACAGCAAGAGATAAATAAGTTAAAAAATCAGCTTAGAAGGGAGAAGACGAGCAAAAAAAGAATGCAACAAGACAAAAACTGGGTGGACATTCAAGAGGCAGCGAAACAATACAATCAAAGAAAATATTGGTCTCTGATAGCTAAAATAACTGGAACAAAAAAGAAGTTATATGCTATACCAGTACCACCCCAGGAATGGGAAGCCTATTTAACTGACCTATATAAAGCGAACCCAACTGAGACTGGCAATAATGCCTCTGAAATTAGTCTGGAAAGCAACCTAACACCAACAGAAAAAATTACAGCACATTCTATTGAAAATCACATAAGAAATGCCAGGAACACTTCAGCGTCAGGTCCTGACCTGATACCGATTAAAGTTCTGCAGTCAAATCCTAAGGAATGGAGTCTGATGTTAACATCACTTTTTAATCTTATCTTCTGTACTAGGAGAATACCTAAATCATGGCAAGGAAGTACAATAATCCCTATTTATAAAAAAGGGAATCGAAATGTTGCTAGTAATTACCGCCAAATTGCATTAATGGACGCTACTGGTAAAATATTCGCAGCGGAGGTACTGGACAGATTAAAAGCCTGGTGCTTCTCGAATGGAATAATACCTAAGTTTCAAGCTGGCTTTCGCCCCAATCATTCAGTAACAGATAATATCTCAACACTTCAGACTATTCTCGATAAATACATTGGGAGGAAATCACAACCAGTGTATGCTGCCTTCATAGATTATTCCACTGCGTTTGACCGCGTAGATAGACCAACGTTATGGAAAAAACTGAGAAGACTGGGGATTTCTGAAAATCTATTGCAGATTATAATCACATTACATACGAACACCTGGTCCCAGGTACAAATGGGAAGTGAAAAAGGTCTGACGAAATCAATTAATACTTCAAATGGTCTTAAACAAGGATGTCTTCTTGCACCAATTCTTTTTTCACTATATCTGAGCGATCTACCATCTTACTTACAAAAATGCTCGAGCCTGCCACCAAAGATTGCTCTTCAGAGCATACACGCGCTACTTTACGCAGACGATATAGTTATGTTAGACCTCACCCCTTTTGGTCTCCAAAATTTACTGGATTCTTTAAATGTTTATTCGAAGGAACATTTTCTAATCCCTAATCTAACTAAAACAAAAGTAGTGGCGTTTTCTGGTCGGAAGAAAAGCGCTAAATATCACTGGAACCTTGATGGGATAAGAGTAGAGGAAGTAGATGAATATACTTACCTCGGCAGGATCTTTACCAAGAACTTACAAAATCTTAAACATATAAACAATCTAAAGAAAAAATCTGAAATCCATGCCGGGGCACTCTCTAGAATGTATACTGCCACAGGAAGTAGGCATTTTTCCTCATTACTCAAGGTGTATAAAGTAAAAATACCCTCGGTCTTGTCCTATGCAACTGAACACCTACCTACAAAACAATGGTCTTTCATGGACATGACCGAAGGAAAGATCTTGAAAAGATTACTAAAGGTTTCCACATCAACATCTGTACAGGCCCTCAGATTGGAATTCGCTCTGACAAGTTCATATGCGACAGCAATCGCAAATGTTATTCGATGGGCGTACAACATTCTGCACGCAAAGGAAGGAACGTTGAGATTCCTGTTGAAGACTGAGATATTTAAAACAGATTCTCGACAACTCAACTTCTCAAAAAACATGTTTGAAGCGTTTAAAACAGCGAACCTGACTGAAGATATTCTGTTATCATGGACAAAACCCCAGTTAAAACTTTTTCTGAAATGCTTTACTCCAAGACTAAGTTATGATCTCGACCTTATGCATTGTAGTAAGTTATCTACATATAAAACTTACATAGAGTCGTTGGAATATAAGCAATTACGTCCATACTTGGGGCTTTGCCTTACACATGGAGCAAGAAGGTCCATGATTATGTTGCGCTTAGGCATTCTCCCAGTCTCCACTGTTACATCTAAATGGTCACCAGGAGACTCCCCTATCTGTAAACTCTGTTTTGGTGGTGATCAAGATATTGTGCATATTTTATTTGTTTGTCCACACGAAAGTGTAGTTAAAGCACGAGCTAGATATCTTAAGCCGATATACCAGAAATGCAATATTACTACAGTAAACAATTTACTAGCATTATGTAAACAACCGACTGACGAATGGGTTTGTTACAATTTTTATAAATTTTAAAAATCCTTTTTAAAATTATATTGATTATGCTTATGTTCTGTAATTGTTGTTTTTAAATTTGTGGTCCTCAGTTGAGTACCAAAGCAAATAAAAACTTTTTTGACTTTGACTTTTGACATACTGGCCCCACGTTGTTGACAAGTGAATTCCACAGATTGCATTCTTTTAGAGACATCATCCCTCTGTCATCCTGGACCCAGACTCATGCCTAGAGCTGTTATGCTCCTAGCTGCCAATTGGTCACATGTCAAATGCAGGCTCTTTAGGCCCACTTCAGTTTGCATTACTGGATTTCAAAGTCCATGCCTTTAGTAGAAAATGTAAAACTACAAGTCCCAGAATGCAAAGGGCTGATGGTTAAAGACAACGACTAGCTGATGACCTCATCTGTGATTCTTGTCCACTTGGAGCTTTATAATGTAAAGTAATCTGCTGAGAAGCTAATTTGTAGTCTCAAAAAGCATATTGCTTGGTTAGAGACAAAAATTTACCGCAGCGCTGCGGCGATTTTTACCGCAAATAAACCTTGGTATTACCAAGGTTTAATGCAAATGCGGTAAAAATCGCCGCAAAGCATGAATATCGCTGAAAAGTCAGCGATATTCCTGCATTAGCGAGCTAATGCTCTTAGCCATGTTATCCACCTCCCATTGGATAACATGGCTAAGAACTGCTCAGGGCAGGTGTTAGCATTTGGAGATATTCCCGCTTAGCGCGAATATCTCCAAAAGTTGGTAATAGGAGATAGCGATGTTAGCGACTGTTTTCAGTCTCTAACATCTTGGCACGCCCACTTTGCATCTCATTAGTGATAAATATCACTGACATGCAAAGTGGGGCCCAAGATGGTCGCTATCTCCTACTAGCTGTCGCTAACTGGTGCTAGCGGCAGCTAGGTAATAGGGAGATAATTTTATCTCCGCTTTCTTGGCTTTTAAAGCCAAAAAAGCGGAGATAAACCCCCTTGATCATATGCCCCATAGTTTTTTCCTTGAAAGCCCACTTGAGTGTCCCTTATTTAAGAATACCCGCTGCTGTCATAGACAAAGACAAAGAGACGGCACAGAGGGCATGTGGTGCTAAAGCACTTGCCACATATTTTATCAAGAAGATGCCATAGCAGGCCTGCGATTTCTAAAGGTGACGGGGCGCCAACTGGTGCAATGGGGGCATAAGAGCTACTCACATTTCGATTGTTGGTGCAATACTGTGAACAAATCTCTTGCCCTTTTTGTGATTCATAAACACAAGAACAGGCCTAAGTGGAAAAATGATGCTTTAAATTGGGAACACTGTCTGGCCATTAATGATACAGACTGGATAATGAGGCAACTTGGGTAACACTTGGCATGCCTGCAAAAAAGGGGCCTCATATTTTTAACCTGGTTCAGTGGTATTGACTGAATAAGTGTGGCTTACCTTTAATATTAATCAAGTGTTGAGGTTAGAATCACTAGCCTCTAGACTGGGCGCCAAATTCACAACGAAAACAACGTTTTCTCTTTGAAGATCATGAATATTTATTCAGTTCATCAATATTTTAAATCACTTCATCTCAGCAACATTATATTGTCTTGCTTGCCAACATAATCATCTTCTTATGTCGCACTGTGTTTAGTACAATAATCCACTTAATGATAACACCCAATGCATTTCGGGTCGAACAAAACCATGACCCTTCGTCAGGGGTCTCTGGATGGAAATCAAACAGGACCAAATTAGTCACCCTCAATAATAAACAGCTGTTCCAAGCTCTGTGTCATAATCTCACAGACAACTCCTCGGAAAAGGAAAAAGGAAAAACGGTCGTGCTGATTAGAAAGTTTCCAACGCACCAACAGAAAAAAATATCACAACGCGCCATTTGGTTAAACTAAATAAATGAGCAGAAGAGTGCTCCACCATCAAGGTCTCACCATGTTTAAACGTTTCATTTATGATATTTTTGTGATTTGGTGTGGATCGAGAGAAAAATTGGAAGAGAACATCAAGAGGCTCAACTGTCAAAATGAAAGGATCAAATTCACACTGAGATGAAGTGATTTAAAATATTGATGAACTGAATAAATATTCATGATCTTCAAAGAGAAAACGTTGTTTTCGTTGTGAATTTGGCGCCCAGTCTAGAGGCTAGTGATTCTAACCTCAACACTTGATTGTTTTGCAAAGGCACGTTCAGGCTACGTGCGACGACGAGGGCACCTACCTTGATTCTTTTCTAAACCAGATGAACATACTTTAAAAGAGTGCTCGGGATAACACTGTTTGTTGTTACCTTTAATATTACCAGAGGACTCCTAATATCATCAGAGACACAGTGGTCAAGTCATGGGCTTTTTCCTTTTCCTGACATTGCTCTCAGGTGTATTTGTTCACTTGGTTAAGCTTATGTAATGCAAGACTATCAATCCCAGAATGCCTTATTGTGTTTAAGGAAAGTGAAGTAGGAAGACACATGAGAAAGGGCCCTATGCAGTCTGTGATTCCTAATTTCAAGCCCCAGCTCCCACCTTAGCCAACTGTGATCTGTGACTCAATAAGCAGGCAGCAGTGGTCGAAGTGGGGAAAAAAGTAGGAGAACTGTGGACGCAGAATCAGAGGGCGAGAATAACCTGAAATTTCGGTCTGTGGGCGTAGTCAGAGGTGTGACCAGAAATAGCAAAACCTCCCTATTTGTAGTATTTCTTTGGCATTTCACTGACCAGTTAATTCAACCAATAGATGCACATGTTTATTTAAGGTTCAATATGAGTTATTGACATTAAAATACATTCACAAAGTGGGATATGTTTTCATTCCCAGATTGTGCCAAATACGCTTAAAAGTGGAATCAAAAGCCATTTATCTTCCAGCCATGGAGTATCTGTCATCAGCACTTCTCCCTTGTTCCACAACAGCAGTTCAAACATGAATGGCAAAATATCCTAGTTTGCAAATGTTTTCCACTTAATTATGGCTGTACCATATTTGCCACATAATACATCATCCACAGCATAATCCAACGATATCACCCAAAAAATAGTTTGTAGCTCGCCTCAAACAGATAAAAAATTACTATAAAAATGTGGCTTATGTTGCTGCGAATTGGAGGGCCCTTTGCAAAGGTTGATTAATCACCTTTCTCACTGCTGCATTTGTATGTTACACAGGTACTAATGAGGCTAAAGCTTTGCAGAGGCTGTTAGTATGTATAAAAATGTTAAAATAAAGTATCATAAAATGTACCGCATTACTCTGTAGCCTTTTTTTACTCCACAATTTAGTCAACATTGCGCCACAATTTTGCCCTCCATTGCTGCATAACTTCTGTGGCCCAAAAGCAGGCAGCATATGTTAAAGGTGCTTGTGCATAAAGCAGACGCCATGACGTTTGCGAAATTAGTTTGGTGTGCATGCAAATCCTACATTGACAATACTTGGTAAGTTGCACTACTATTGCTGAAAAAGGCCAATGGAGGTACCAAAGGGTGAGGTGGACTAGCCTCAATGGTCTTGTGACCTCAATGACAGAGTCATTGTCGCTCTATGGTGTGCTTCTTCGTATGCCTGCCCACAACACTGGAGGTGAACTTCAGTATGAATTGTGGTGGACAGGCCTTCAAGGTTAAGCCATACTTGCCACCGCAAGGGTCCATCTGCTGGTGCTAAGACACCGATGGTTTCTAACGTTTATCGGGGACTTCTAAGGTGTATCATGGGAATGTCATGAAGGTTGAACCTGGTTCTGCAGTTCAAAATTCTGCAGCTCTGGTCAGAGTGCCACATCCTCTCCCCTACTGAACACCATACTGCCACACTAAGAGAAACTAGCACTGCCTTCAGCTACAATCCAATTGTGCTGCGACTCAATTCAAATTATGCACTAGACAAGAGTAATATGCTGCCTGAAAAAAAAGTAATAACATCCTTGAAAAAGCAAACACTCGTAGGGACGCAGGGATAAGAAAGTATGAAATGTAAGCAGAAACAACATGGTTACCTTAACGCTTTAACACTCATTATTCAGCCATCAGTGAGTGTTTGTGCCTGAAAAGTCAGGACATGACTACAAAACCCGGAAGGAAACCGTTTCAATGTCCATTGCTTTAATTCTTACAAAACTTCTGAATATTTTTCACTAAAGGTTCTCAGCGCTGATAACAAAGCTAAAGAAATATTCTCTATTGTGGATGAGTTGGCTAAGCCTGATAGGATTACCCCCAAACTAGCCTCATCCCAACAGCTCTGCGACTCCCTTAATACTTATTTCTTTGATAAAATCGTCACGATTAAAGAAAGTATTCCCAAGGCTACAACCCCCCCTATACCTGCTGAAATATATCATAACACATCTTCATTTGACTCATTCCCCCCTATCACACAAGACACTTTCTTCTCTCTCCTCAACAAAGTTCGTTCTGGTTCCCCCACGGATAGCTGCCCCCCCACATCGCTCGTGATATTTTTCATCAGTTCCCTGAAATCCCCCTGTCTCTCCTCAATAACTCACTGTCGTCAGGCATTGTTCCCGATTGCTTCAAGATGGCAGAAGTACGACCCATTCTGAAAAAACCTGGAGCAGATCCTTCCGTGCCCAGTAATTTTCGGCCCATTTCACTTCTGCCGTTCCTTGTTAAGATCTTGGAGGCGTATGTCACAAGTTGCCTCAGCACCTTCGTGGAAAACTCACACTACCTGGAATCTCACCAGGCAGGTTTTAGACCTGAGCACTCCAAAGAATCCATCTTATTAGCCGTCCACGACGAGCTGAGATTAGGCGCGGATCATAACATCCCGCAGGCCCTTGTCCTCCTAGATCTGTCGGCTGCTTTCGACACTCGACCACAAACTTCTGGTCAAACGTGTTGAAAGCGCCTGCATTCAGGGTATCCCCCTCAAATGGATATCCTCCTTCCTTTGTAATCGTCACCAAGCTGTACGTCTATCCGACTTTACGTCCAAAGGGAAAGAACTCACCTGTGGGGTCCCTCAGGGTTCCTCCCTTTCCCCGCTTTTATTCAACCTTTACATCCGTCCACTAATATCAGACCTGCGAAAGAGAGATGTAGCTATCTTCAACTACGCTGATGACATCCAGCTTGTTTTTAACATCGACACCTCTCCCCCTGCAATTGAATCCTTTCAGTCCACTCTAACTTTCATTCAATCATGGATGAATACAAACCAACTCAAATTAAACCCAGATAAGACGGAGCTAGTCTCACTAGGTCCATATCAAATCCCTGGAACCCCAACTTTTGGCCACCCACCCTTGGTCACCCACCTATCCCTGCCCAAGCAGTCAAAAGTCTTGGTGTCTACATCAGTAGTGACCTTACCCTTAAGACTCAAATTAACTCCGTGGTATCCTCCTGCTTCTTTCACCTGCGCAGGATTAGAAAGATTAGTAAATTTCTCTCCCCTGAAGCCTTGGTTCAGGTCACATTGGCCTTAATAATGTCACGTATTGACTACTCCAACTCTCTGTATGCTGGGATTCTGGCCTACCTGCTCCAGAGGCTTCAGCTGATTCAGAACTAGGCAGCCAAACTGGTCCATGGCCTGCCCAAATCACATCAAGTAAAACCTCTTCTTAAGGGCCTTCATTGGCTCCCCGTGGCTCAGCGCTGCCTCTTTAAGATCGGCTGCCTAACCCACAGAGCTCTTTCCTCTCACGGACCAATGTTCATCGCAGATAGAATCCAGCGTTACATCCCCCGCCGGATCCTCCGCTCGGCCAACTCTAATCTGCTGACTCCCCCTGCCTTCAAGCGCAAAAAACTCGGGGGTTTGAGATTTGCGTCAATCTACCCCCAGTTCTGGAATTCCCTTCCCTCGACGTTACGTCAAACTGAGTCCTACTCCATGTTCAGGAGATCTCTCAAAACTTGGCTGTTCTCCCAGGCTTATGACCAATAACTCCCACCCCCCTCTCATCTGCTATGCTCCTTACCCTAGCGCCAAGAAACCGTCGGTGTACGAGCGCTCTATAAAACCCTTCTATCATATCATATCATCAAAACTTAAGCCGTTTGCTTTAAAAAGACCACATTCCTGAACACCCAGCAGCAGTACACATTTTATAATCTATAATAATTAAAACTGTTGAAAAAGATCACATTAAACGTTTCCCACTCCACCCATCAACCAGGTATTGCAGCTCCTCTAGGAATGGTGCCCTTCCACACCCTGGGAAAACAATGTTGTTTAAAGGAAGAAGGTAAATAGAAAGTAGTGTTTCACTGGCAAACTCTGTAAAGTGGCACTAATGTGCATGGGTGTAAATAACACCAATCCGGCCTGTCTGTGACCAGTCTTTATTGCTTTAATTAGTTATTTTATTATTTTTCGTATTTTTATACTTGTTTCTCTTCATTCCGAGATTGTCTTTCGGAATATAAAAGGGTCAGAAAGTGATGACATTTCCATCCCAAGTGTTTCGTTCTTTTTTGGAACCATTTGATACGGGAACAATTAAAGGAAAGGAGGGGCAAGAGGGGGTAAGTGCTGTCTCTTAAAAAAAAGCAAGTGATGAGGAGTGAGAGAGAAAGAGAGGGAGGAATAAAGAGAAAGAAATAGGAGGAGGGCAGCTGCCAGAGGCAGAGCAGGAGAAATGGACACTTCTCCGTGCAGGAAGGAAAAGAGACGTTTTTTTAATCTTGCTGAACCAACACGCATGCGTTGTTCTGCGAGATTATATTGGGCAAAACAGCTCTTGAAACCAGCGAGGATTTGCCACAATGCATGTGAGTTACTCAAGCGCGACGCTTCCCCAGCCCGCGCTTGAGCTCACTTCTTAATCACACCCCATATGGTGTTCCCTCCCACTCGCTCGCACATCAAAGGCTGCTTCTCCCCCACCAATGCGCTCCCGCCCCGCCTGCCCACAGCAATGCCAAGACAGCCTGCGGCCACTGACAACAATAAACAATAGAGAAATGCGCACATACACACACACACACACCAATCTCACAAACAAACTATATGCACACTACTTCACATACACAACTACGCGCGTAATCACTCACGTTTTTTGTTTTATTTTCATTTCGCGGGCAATTTTTTTTTTTGCAACCGCCAATGCTTGTTTGACTCGTTTTCCCGAGGGGGGGAGGCAATAAATCAGCGACTACGGTGGTTTGGGGCATTTCCGCTCCAATCTTTGTGTTGATTTTTTATTTTGTCACACCGTGTGTGCAGAACATTCAACTAACGTGTGTGGAAACTAAATACCTAGCTGTCTATTTTGAACTGTCTCCCCTTACAGTGACAGCCACTGTACCAAACCCGTGTGCATCCTATATGCAGGCATTCCACACAGACCATCCTGTACTCCAGCGAGACTGTATATTCGGGCGCATATGCAGTCACCGTCAGATTGTCTCCCACTCGGAACCATGCTGCAGGAGCGACGATATTCCCAGCCCTCTATCCCTACACAGACTGCAGCGCCCAATAAAGATAACATCGAACCCTACAGCCTGCGCCAGGAGAGGGGGCAGGATAGAAAAGAACCCGTCCCGGGGAAGAGGAAGACTTCAGAGGACCAAGTACGTCTCCAGTTCATACGGCTCTCTAGGGGTACAGAGAGAAACACACCCTGCAGAGGAGAGATAAACAGAAAGAATACACATGAGAATTCACACCCCCTGTACTCTCTCAATGCACATCCAGGGTTTCGAAACCACAACAACCCCTCTCGTCTTACCCGCTGAAGGTGTCAGTATCGCCAGACAGGAGACGTCGTGCCTCTTCTTTAGTATTGAAGTCGTCTAGAGTTAACTCCACTCTATTGTAGCTTCCGGGATTCTTTATACACCGAAGGGGAAAAAGTCTTCCGACATAAAAAACCCCTTCCGTCTTGGATATTGTGAAAACAAACAAAACGTCCCGCTTCCCAAGAACCCAAAAATTCAGTGGCCACCAAAAACAAAGGAAACGAAAACCCGCCAACTAGCAGCTGGTTCGTAAAAGAAACCCGAATAACACAAAAAGATATCGAGAGTGCTCCAAAGTCCGGAACTGAATGCACTGGCGTTTAAAGATGTCCGCACGCAGCCGCGTACAAACTCCAATGCCGAAATCAGGTAATTTACCCAACAAAGTTCGTACTCCCAATCCAGATACAGGAGGTATCCTTTCACTGAGCGAAGCCTCGCTCAGTACACAAAGTATCTCCCAGTAATCCAACACGAACACAGCGTTATTTCCACGTAGCTCGGTCACCAGAGAAGACAACGTGACCGGTAACTAAACCAAGCACTGACTGCCCGGTTTCGTGTCCTTAAATACGATCATATGGGTCAAGAGGGAGGGGTGAAATCGACAGCATGTGCACAGAGAGAGGACTGAACGCAACCCGTTCTAAATCCCAACAGTACCTCCCCTCAAAGGCCTCCCAACCGGACGGGGCTTTGATGGGTGGCGCAAATGAAAAAGTCTCACTAATCTAGGTGCATGGACCCCGCTCGCTGCCTCCCAAGTGCGATCCTCCGGGGGATATCCCTTCCAGTCTATCAGATACATGAGTTTCCCATTCCTTCTCCTGGAGTCCAAGATAGCACTAACCTCAAACTCCTCTTCCTCTCCTATCATTACAGGGGGAGGAGGGGGCAAAACCTGGGTGGTAACGACATAGGGTTTCAAGAGGGAGGTGTGAAAGACAGGATGGATCCCATACTCATCAGGTAACCCCAACTTCATTGCTACAGGATTGACTACCTTGAGAACAGGAAAAGGACCCACAAACCTAGGCTGTAATTTACGTGACCCCCCTAATCTCAAGTTCTTGGTGGAAAGCCACACCTTATCCCCCACCCGATAGGAAGGAGCAGGGGCCCTATGTTTATCTGCCTGCCTCTTCATGTCAACCTTGGCCTTCTCTAGATGTTCCAAAGCCGTGTTCCAGATCTGAACCAAAGAGAGACCTAAGGCAGTTACAGCCGGTACCTGGCCTGAAGGCTGAATGTGGATCGCTCGAGGGTGAAACCCCATGGAACAAAAGAAAGGGGTCATTCCCACTGCTGAATGCACACTGTTGTTATAGGCAAATTCAGCCAGCGGGAGAGCCACAACCCATTTACAAGCTAATGATGTTCCCAGACACCTCAAATACTGCTCCATGGTCTGATTGGTGCGCTCCGTCTGACCATCCGACAGAGGATGATATGCGGAGGACAGACATAGATTCATCTTTAAGGCAGCACACAATTCAGTCCAAAAATGAGAAACAAATTGAGCCCCCCTATCTGAAACAATGGCCAGAGGCAATCCATGCAGTCGTACCACTGAAGACAAGAAGATCGTGGCCAATTCCCCTGCAGTAGGCAACTTAGCCAAGGGTATGAAATGTGCCATCTTAGTGAAGGAATCAACCACAACTAATATGGCTGTAAAACCAGACTCCAGAGGTAAGTCCGTCACAAAATCCATACTTATTGTTTGCCAGGGAGCCTTGGGAACAGGGAGAGGATGCAACAATCCTGAGGGCTTAGCATGAGTTGGTTTATTCACTGCACACACAGGACAGGCCTTTACATACGACTGAACGTCTCTAGCCACTGACTCCCACCAGAACCACCGCAAACAAAACTCCATGGTCTTGGTGGAACCAGGATGCCCAGCAAGAGATGAAGAATGACACCATTCCAATACCATATCTCGAAGATCAGGGGGAATAAACAGTTTGTCCTCATGATACAGCAACCCAGTTCTTAAGGAAATCAAAGGCTGCGACAACCAAGGTGTAAGATCGATCTTGGCCAGTTCTTCCCGAACCTATTTGTTAAAGTCCTCAATGGAAATGCTGCCCACTATTCTTTCAGGAGCTATGAAGGAACACCTCTCTTTCTCAACTGTCAGGTTAGTGTGTTTCACATGGATACGGGACAATGCATCTGATTTTAACTGCTGCACCGCGGGCCTATAAGTAATGATGAAATCGTACTCATTAAAAAATGAGACCCACCTCATCTGTCGAGGGGTTAAGGCGCGTGCTGACCGGAAGAACTCCAAGTTTTTATGATCAGTGAAGATAGTTATCGGATGCCGAGCACCCCACAAATGATGGCGCCACTCTTCAAATGACAATTTGATGGCCAACAATTCACGCTCCGCCACGGTGTAATTCCTTTCTGCGTGCAGCAAGGTCTTAGAAAAAAAGGCAATCGGATGCATGTATCCATTCTCCACGTCTCTCTGGGACAACACCCCCCCCATGGCGCACAAAGAAGCATCCGCTTCCACAAAAAAAGGCAATGTAGGTTCAGGATGAACCAAAACGGGTGCAGTAGTGAACCTTTCGATTAACAGATCCAGAGAAGATTGAGCATGATCGGACCAAACAAAAGGCACTCCCTTCCGTAACAATACTGTCATAGGAGCTATGATCTCAGAGAAATGCGAGATAAACCGCCGATAGAAATTGGCGAACCCAAGTAGGACTTGAATATCTCTCACGCAAGTTGGCGACGGCCAAGAAGTAATAGCTTCGGTCTTCTTGGGATCCATCATGATCCCCTGTTCGGAAATCACAAATCCCAAGAACTCCACCTTAGGTGTGTGAAAGCTACACTTCTCAAGTCGGACGTACAACTGATGTTCTTTCAGACGCTGCAAAACCTGCCCCACATGGACTTCGTGTTCCTCAACAGTGGTGGAAAACACAAGGATATCGTCAATGTAGACTATGACGCTCAAATCCAAATATTCCCTCAATACCTCGTTGATGAAAAACTGAAACGCAGCCGGAGCGTTACATAGCCCAAATGGCATAACGCAATACTCATAGAGGCCGAATTTGGTCCGGAAGGCAGTTTTCCATTCAACTCCTTCACGGACGCGGATGAGATGGTAAGCACCCCTGAGATCTAACTTGGTGAAAACCGTTGCATGCTTCAGTTGATCAAGCAACACAGGTATCAAGGGAAGAGGGTACTTGTTCCTAATCGTACCCTTGTTGAGCGCTCTATAGTCTACACACGCCCGAAGTCCACCTTCCTTCTTCGGAATAAAGAAGATAGCCGATGACACAGGCGAGGAGGAGGGACGGATGAACCCTTTCTCCAGCATCTCTTCGATATACTCCTTCAAATGTTGTTCCTCAGGGCCTGACAAAGCATAGACACGACTACAAGGTAGCATAGCCCCTGGCATCAGATCAATCCGGCAATCAAATGAACGGTGCGGGGGTAGTTCTCTAGCTTTCCCTTTATCAAATACATCACTAAAGGCCGAATAGGATTCTGGGACTCTCAACTCATCACCCATCCTACCGGAACTCGCAGCACAAGTCAAGGGGGTTATCCAATCAGTTGCGACCTTGTAACAATTTTGCAAACAATGAACGGAATCAAGGGTCACTGTTCTCCTGATCCATTCTATTTTGGGATTATGTGTCTGCAACCACGGTACTCCCAAAACCACACCGAAAGAAGGGGCATCGATCAAATCGAAACCTATTTCCTCCGAATGACCATTGTCTCCTACCATACATAGAGGTTCGGTCTGACGTGTGATTGTACCAGATGACAATTCAGTACCGTCAATGGCCCTTACCGGTTCCGGTTGTTCCTTGTAAACCCAGGGAACTCCAATTCGCTCGGCCAACTTGATGTCCATATAGTTCCCCGTAGCCCCGGAGTCTAACAAAGCCGACACAGGAGCCCGATGGTTGTTTGATATAACCAAACAAACTGTGATCGTAAAATGTCTGGGGACCCTCTTCACTATGCCAGGTATTTGATACAGGGTACATGGAACCATAGAGTCCTTAACCAGGGCGTCCCTATGCACACAAGCCACCGCCTTACGCGAAGATTCCTTAGAGGGTTTCACGGGACAGTCCCTTGCATAATGTCCTTCATGGCCACAATATAAACACAGGTTGTTGGATCTACGCCTTTCTTTTTCTACTGATGACAACGGCCCTCTGACTCCACCTATTTCCATTGGTTCAGGGGTCTGTTTTACCTCCCCCCCTGTTCCCCGTGATTCACTCCGAATAGGCAGGGGTCGTGACAGAAAGTGTCTAGTTCTTTCTCCCTTCCTTTCCAATAACCAGTGATTTAACTTCACCACCAGATCAATAAACTCAGTACAATCAGACGGAGGATTGACCACCTGGGAAACCACATCCTTTAATTCCTTGCATAACCCCTGATAGAAAATGGAGGTACGTTTATCAACAGGCCAATGCGTTTCAGACACCAATCTATTGAAGGTGGAAACATACGTGAGTAGATCTTGTTTACCTTGCCGTAACTTCAATAGTTCAGCGTCACTGGCCTGCATAAACGCATGTTTAGCAAATAGGGCATGCATCAATTCTTTGAACGTGTCATAATTGTTCAAGACGGGATCGTCATTCTCCACTAACGGCACAGCCCAGGTAGCTGCAGTCCCTGCCAAATAGGAGATCACGAATGCCACCTTTGCGGAATCGTTAGGGAAAGCTGCGGGCCTACACAAGAAGTGGAGATGGCACTGATTCATAAAGACAGCAAATTTATTCGAGTCACCCGTAAAGCGTTCAGGGACCGCTAAAGGGACAGGAGTAGGGGTGGTAACATTGACTGTCATAGGAGCAGAGCTATTACTTGCTCCTCGGTCAAATTGAAAAGTAGCGGGTTGTATCACAGGTTTACCAGCTCCCCAGCTTCCCTGTTCTCGGGACCTAGCCACATCCAACTCCCTACGCAACCCCTGATTCTCTTGTTTTACATCCTGCAATTGTGTTTGTAAAGCAGTTATGGCACCCATTAATTCCTGCATAGTGGGGACCCTCTCTTCCTGCCCATTCTCCTCGCTCTTATCTACATCCATCCTCGCTCGGGCAGCGCAACTATTCGTGGGCTTGGTTTTTTGTCAGATTGCCTCCCACTCGGAACCACGCTGCAGGAGCGACGATATTCCCAGCCCTCTATCCCTACACAGACTGCAGCGCCCAATAAAGATAACACTGAACCCTACAGCCTGCGCCAGGAGAGGGGGCAGGATAGAAAAGAACCCGTCCCGGGGAAGAGGAAGACTTCAGAGGACCCAGTACGTCTCCAGTTCATACGGCTCTCTAGGGGTACAGAGAGAAACACACCCTGCAGAGGAGAGATAAACAGAAAGAATACACATGAGAATTCACACCCCCCTGTACTCTCTCAATGCACATCCAGGGTTTCGAAACCACAACAACCCCTCTCGTCTTACCCGCTGAAGGTGTTAGTATCGCCAGACAGGAGACGTCGTGCCTCTTCTTTAGTATTGAAGTCGTCTAGAGTTAACTCCACTCTATTGTAGCTTCCGGGATTCTTTATACACCGAAGGGGAAAAAGTCTTCCGACATAAAAAACCCCTTCCGTCTTGGATATTGTGAAAACAAACAAAACGTCCCGCTTCCCAATAACCCGAAAATTCAGTGGCCACAAAGGAAACGAAAACCCGCCAACTAGCAGCTGGTTCGTAAAAGAAACCCGAATAACACAAAAGGATATCGAGAGTGCTCCAAAGTCCGGAACTGAATGCACTGACGTTTAAAGATGTCCGCACGCAGCCGCGTACAAACTCCAATGCCGAAATCAGGTAATTTACCCAACAAAGTTCGTACTCCCAATCCAGATACAGGAGGTATCCTTTACTGAGCGAAGCCTCGCTCAGTACACAAAGTATCTCCCAGTAATCCAACACGAACACAGCCGTCAATTCCACGTAGCTCGGTCACCAGAGAAGACAACGTGACCGGTAACTAAACCAAGCACTGACTGCCCGGTTTCGTGTCCTTAAATACGATCACATGGGTCAAGAGGGAGGGGTGAAATCGACAGCATGTGCACAGAGAGAGGACTGAACGCAACCCGTTCTAAATCCCAACAGTCACCACTTCCTACCGCATGGCCACATGGGTATTCTGCCGTCTCCGTACTTGACTCCGCTTCTATCCACCTGGTCTCAAAGTATGTTAGTGTTCGGTTTACTTTATGTTTACATGTTGGGTACTTTGTTCCTTTATGGAACTCCTGCGGGACGTGGCATGGAGGGTCCCTCCTGGCGGTTCCAGCAGTTGTCGTTGGAGCAGCTGCGAAGGAGTGTCGTGTGCTGCCCTGACTACCGTACTAATAAACATCCCCCTTGTGGTGGTGGCTGCGTGTGGCTAGCTGGATACAGGCCTGGCTATGGCCTAGTCGCGTGCGCGGGGGCAGGACGCGCAGTAGGCAGCGACTCAGGCTCACACGCAATGCCAGTCGGAAGTGACGTGCACGAGCACACGCCTCCCTTTTATTTAGCCCCGCAGGCCACGCCTGGCCTGCGGATGAGGGGATGCGTGTACGTGCATCAACTAGACTGTGGACAGCATTACATCCCTATCCAACTATGTAAACTTTGCACAAAGTCCCAAAATTTTAGCACAACAGGATTATCAGTTCACAACATGACGCTCTGTACTTGCATGTCCCTTGGTGATCGCTTCAAGGTCTCAGCTGACAGGCATAGTCTTTTAGTCTTTGACTTGGAGGTGGATTGGGCCGCAGGTTGTACCTCGGGGCGTCACCTCGGCCTCGCTCCATGGTACGGGGCAGGTTCCTGGTGGGAGTTGATGTGGCGGGGGATCCGCACCCTGGCTCAGACACCGCCTCCTGTGTCCCTGCCGGTGAGTTGTTCTCCCTCTCCGGTGTGAAAGCTATAGGCAACACGCTGTCTCCATCAGTGGCTTCTGGGTTTTGTCTCGGGCCAGGGGATATCACCTTGAACCAGGACGTGTTCCTCGATACTTCCTCCCCCTCTTTTCTTGCAGTTACCATGGTACCTTTTGTGGCTGTTACGGTCCATGGACCCGGTTCATAGTAGGTCTGGAATTTTCCCCCAGGTCGTCGGTTTCGTATGACCACTTGAGCTCCCAGACACAAACGCCTTGGAGTGGCTCTCCGGCGCCGGCTTGCTCGCTGGTTATTTTATTGTCTCCGCACCTGGGCGTCGCCCATGTTGTTCACATCCGGTACCGCCCCTGGTTCGGCGGGAAGGAGGTCTCTGCGTTGGCCTTGGAACATGAGAGCCCAAGGGCTCCGCCGGGTGGTGCAATGAGGGGTCCCTCGGTACTCCCGTAGGAAGTCGTGTAGTCTTAGTTCAGGGTCAGCATGCTCGACCACCGCTATCCGGAACATCTTGTTGAGTGTTCGCATAAACCTCTCCGCCTCCCCGTTGGCTTGGGGCCATTGAGGTGTGATGCAACGGTGTGTAATTCCCCGGGTTTTCAAGAATGTGGAAAACTCTGCTCCCTGGAACGGTGGTCCGTTATCGCTCCGTATCTCCTCAGGGTATCCAAACATGGAGAACATCTTCTCTAGCACCGGCCCTACGTGCGTGAAGGCCGTGGAAGGAACTATCTCGACTAGCGGCTACTTGGAATATGAATCGATGGCCACAAGAGTATGTCCTTCTCCCGGGAAGCTCCCAAAGTCTATGCTGACTTTAGCCCACGGGGTCGTACAGGCTTCCTCTGTGATTATCGGGGCCCGTCGCTCGGGATCACTTGTTAATTAGCAGGACATGCAGTTCTTCACATAGTCTTCTACCATTGTTTCTAGTTCAGGGAACCATACCTTCTCCCGCATGCGCGCTTTCATTTTCGTAGCTCCTTGGTGGCCACCATGAGCAAGTTGTGTAGCGCGGTATTTGAGGCTCTGCGGTATCACCAGGCGTGACCCCCTCAACAGCACGCCCTCTTCCGTGGCGCTGAGTTCATGCCGGACATGCCAGATCTTTGTGAGGGCCTCTTTGTCTGCTGCTTTCCAGGTATTTGGGGGTGTAGGTAGTTAGCCCAGGACCCTTCCTGAACGGCCTGTAGTGACCTCATGTAGATGTTGTCCTCGGCAGCCGCTTCCTTGATTTCGTCAATCGTCATGCATTGGGGACATGAAGTCAGGGCTACCCATCGGGCGTACTCCTCGCAGTCGTCATCTGTGGGCACCGGCTCTTGTGGGAACGGATGACGCGACAAGTAATCGGCAGGATTCTTGGCCCCTGGTCGATGTACCACCTCCATTCCGTACGACTGAAGTTGAATCACCCATCTTTCAATGCGTGACGGTGGATGCGGGGCGGTCCCTTTGAAGAGGGGCACCAGAGGCTGGTGGTCTGTGACCATGACGAATGAGTGGCCTTGCAGGTATAAGTGGAAGTGGCCGCAGGCCCACTTGATTGCCAGAGCTTCTCGCTTAATTTGAGCGTACCTGGTCTCGGTTGGGGTCAGGGCTTTGCTGGCAAAAGCTAGTGCTGTCCATTGGCCGGGCTCGTGCTCCTGGGTCAGGACCGCTCCCAGGCCCACCGGGCTGGCGTCCACGATTACCTCGGTGCCTTTTGCAGGGTCAAAGTAAGATAGCGTGGCATTTTCCAGAAGAGAATCCTTTATCCCCTGGAATGCTTCGTTTTCTTTTGGGCCCCACTGCCACGTGGCGTCCGTCTTGGTTAGTGCTCGGAGGGGTTCGCTTCGGGTGGCTAGGCCTGGTATGAACCGGCCACAGTAGGTCGCCATCCCGAGGAAACTCCTCACCTCCGTTGGTGATTTTGGGGCTGGGGCGTCCTTTATGGATCTGGACTTCCTCGGGTCAATCTGAATTCCTTCCTGGTTAAAAACGTAACCGAAGAATTCAATGGAGGACTGAAAGAATTGACATTTGTCCTTGTGGAGTGTCGCTGCATATGTGCTCAGTCTTTTCAGGACGTCTCAGAGGTGTTTGTAGTGCTCGCGCGGTGGCAGAGTGAATTAAGATGTCATCACTGACATTAAATTACGCCCGGCAGTCCAGATAGGAGTTCTCTAATCGTATTTTGGAACACCTCAGCCGCTGAGGAAATACCAAAGTTCAGGCGTTTGTAACGCCGGAGGCCAAGATGAGTGCTGAATGTAGTAATAAAACGGCTTTCATCAGCAAGGGGTAGCTGATGATATCCAGCGTTGAGATCGATTTTCGAGAACCATTTCGAACCGTTTACGTCGACCACTATATCGTCCATGGTGGGCGTTAGGTGTCTTTCCCTCCTGATAGCCGTGTTCGGCAGTCGCATGTCGATACACAAGCGAATTTCGCCTGGTTGCTTGGGTTTTTCCACGATGACCATGGGTGAGACCCACGGGGTGGGTCCCATCACCTTTTCAATAACGCCAAGGTTCTCAAGCTTTTCAAGTTCTTTCTCCACCAGCGGGCGGAGGTGGAAGGGTATCCTGCGATGGCGCAGTGCTGTGGGGGAAACGGATTTATCAATGTGGAGTTTAATGGGTTCGCATTTTATACATCCCAATCCTTTGAATAGTTCAGGAAAACGCTCCAGCAATTCATCCACTTGGTGAGCACGGATGCGGTTGGCAAATGCTATTAATTTTAAGTCTTCAGCCGTGTGGCTGCTTAACAAAGTGTCAGCTTCCCGGTCAATTATGTGGACTGTTGCCATGATCTCTGACTCATCCGCCCTGATAGGTATTACGATTTTTCCCTTGAGTGGTAGCGGAGTGTCTGCCCCATAGGCAAAAATTCTTGTTTTGGATTTGAGAACCTCAGGCCGTGGACGTAGCTTGTTGAATTGTTGCAGTCCCATGACGTTAACAGTGGCACCCGTATCAATGATGGCCTTTACTTCGTTTTGCCCCATTTTTACCACACATGTTGGTTGTGGCCGTCGTCTTTGCTTAAGTTCTCGGGCGAAAGAGATGACGTATGCCTCCTCATCTTCCGAGTCCGAATCATCGTAGATCGTGGGTAGGTGTCTTTCCGTCTTCTCCGGGGGTGGGTCAGTCAGTGATAACTGGCGGACAGCTTTGGTGGGTGTCCACGCTTTCCTGGTGTTCTTGGGCTGGTTTTTCCTGCGGCAAACCGACGCGAAATGGTTTGGGATCCCACAGTTCGCACATGTCTGTCCCTGGGCCGGGCAGTCTTTGGCCGCATGGGGTTCATGGCCACAGTACCCACACCGGGCTTGAGGTGAGTTTCTCCGGTATCCTTTCTGTGCCTGACCGCGTGGTTGGGGTCGCACGGCGTCTGCGCGTTCCACTTTGATGGTTTCCGTTTTGACGGGGGCTTTGTGTAAAGCCTGTTCCATGGCCGTCGCTCTAACGTCTGAGAGCTCGTGGTTTCTGGCCAGGATGAGGATGTCTTCTAGAGAGATTCCTGGTCTGCGTAGGATTTGTCCTCTTAGCGTTTTATCCCGACATCCCTGGATAAGTTGTCTCCTTATGGCCCTCGGTTGGTCTTCGTCGGTGGAACTGGCTAGTTCCCTGACGCGGGTGTGGAACTGGTCCATTGATTCTCCATCACGTTGGCGTGCTTGTCCCAACTTGAACACCTCAAAGTCTACGTTTAATTGGGGATCAAAATGTCCGTTGAGGGCGGCCACGGCTGCCGTGTAGCTGTCGGCCGCTCCTGTGTTAGGGAGGTGTTTAAACAGTCTAAAGAGATCTCATCCCCTGCGTAATGGAGTAGTAACGACCTTTTCACAGCATCATCCGTCTCCCTCGTAACCACGAAATAGTTCTCCAATCTTTCCAGCCAAATTTTCCAGCGTGGTGAGGCAGTGGACGGGTCTATGGCTTCGCTGAAGGGCGGCAGCACCCCGGCTGCCGCGTGTTGGAACGGGATGTTAATGACAGGCGCTGGTGCATCGCCGTCCCCCATGGCGTTATTCCTCTACAGATGGGGATGTGAGGTGCGTAGTTCAGATTGTCCCCTTCCAGGCAGCGGTAGCGCGTGTACCTTGGTGTCTGAAGTTCGCCTTCCTTCCTTCTTTTGTAGCACCCCCGTGGCAGTATTGCGACGTCTCCCACGTGCACCTCGTGAATTACGGCCAGACAGATGTAGAAAGAAGATTTGTTGTCCCTCCTAGACCACCTGCGAGCTCCCTCGTGCCCCAGCAGAAGTCAATCCCGCAGTGGGAGGCGATTTCAGGACCCCAGCAAGCCGAAAACGTGTTGCACGTGAGATGCGTGGTATTTGGCAGGGTGCCGTTCCCGCCATACACGCGAGATGCGTGTAAAATAGCTGGGTGCAGCCGCAGCGCGGGTCACGCGGGAAGCGTGGCAAACGGCACCTCGTCGCCGTTGCCGGTGAAGGTGGTGCGGCGAGGTCGCGCTGACGTCCAGCAGCAGTGAAAACGACCCCCACGGAGTGGCAGAGGGGAGGATCGTTAGGCCCCAGCAGGGGTTTGATGGAATGGAGCGCGCCGGCTCCGATGAGGCAAAAGCAGCACCTAGGACATGCACGGTAGGCACCCTGGATATGAGCAGGCTGCTCCGTCGGGTCCCAGGTGCGTGGCCGAGGGTTGGGCCCCCTCCGCTCGTCGCCAATGTGGTGGTGGCGTGTGGCAAGCTGGATACAGGCCTGGCTATGGCCTAGTCGCGTGCGCGGGGGCAGGACGCGCAGTAGGCAGCGACTCAGGCTCACACGCAATGCCAGTCGGAAGTGACGTGCACGAGCACACGCCTCCCTTTTATTTAGCCCCGCAGGCCACGCCTGGCCTGCGGATGAGGGGATGCTTGTACGTGCATCAACTAGACTGTGGACAGCATTACACCCCTACTCAACATTTCCTGGCTGCGTGGTACCTTCACTCTCGTGGGAGTAAACCCCACAGTCGGCTTACAGCAATTAGCACCCGGCTGTTTCTCCCATACTCAAGCCACCGGCGGGTGTGATTTGTATCCCAGCTTCGATTTGTCTTGTCTTTAAGCCACGTCTGCACACCTTGCTGCCCTTGTTTGTATTCCCCAGTCACTAACATGCTGCCTCACACTCAGGCAAGCACGCCCCCGATGTACGTTGTTGCAACACAGGTTGTAACAAAGCATTCCTTTACCACGCGGCCGCTACAACGCACGCCCCCACCCTCTTTCATCTTGTGCTGGACGCAATAGCAGCCTTCTGTAGGGTTCTGGCACCACACGCTTCTTGTCCGCTCAGAACGGTGTAGGGGCTTGTATTGCCTCCTCAAGCGAGCTTCTGGGATCCACTTCATGCACTTCCATTGGTGAAGTTGAATGATAGTGATTGACAGGCAACCATTAAGGTCAAGTCTTAATCTCTGGTTTTACGTAGGAAAATATCTGCTTTGTGATAAGGAAATGTCTGCTTCGATAAGACTCTGTCTGCTACATTACATAGTTAGTTTCATAAAGCTCACAATCACTACACCCTGGCTTCTGGGCGCTAACATCAGACTAAATATTGTCTACTTAGGGACCGGAAAGGTATTCTGCCATAATTGCAATTAATTGAAGACTTACTTAGGACGTCTTAAAACATGACAAATCCCGGTCTCCCTCTGCTCGTCATCTAAACAGCTGTTTGCTGTTTATTTCTCCTTCCTTTCTCTTCTCAATTGTGAGTAATGGCGGACCTCTGCTGTGCTGTGCCCCCTTTCCTGCCTTCGTCCCTATTAAGCCCCTTCCTCTGATGCTTCTACCACCTTTGCCTGTTTATGGGGGACAAACCTGTGTGCTTCCGGTCCCCCAGGTTGGTTTCTGCCCACTCTCCAGTCACCTTGGTCTGGATTACACTCTACTTCCTGTCCTTTGAGCATACCCCGGTTAGGATAGGCAGAGACTTACTGCACAACCTCTTGTTACCTTTCTTCTACCAACTGTTTGCCTATACCAGAGTGAGTGCTGCTGGGAGGCCACATACATCCACCTATGGTTCCACCAATACAGCTTTCTATATAACCTGTGTTCACCGCAAAAGCTCCGTGGGCCAATGCCTACCTGCTTTGCACACCCTTACAACAATGAGGCCTTCTGTCTCACTCTCTCCTGCCCCTTCCCTGTCTTGGCCTCTCCACTCTTCCTCATTTTCTGTTTCACTCTCTCCTGCCCCTTCACTGTCTTGGCCTCTCCACTCTTCGTCAGTTTCCGCCTCACTCTCTCCTGCCCCTTCACTGTCTTGGCCTGTCCACTCTTCCTCTATTTCTGTCTCACTCTCTCCTGACCCTTCATTGTCTTGGCCTCTCCACTCTTCCTCTATTTCTGTCCCACTCTTTCCTGCCCCTCCACTGTTTTGGCCTCTCCACTCTTCCTCTATTTCTATCTCACTCTCTCCTGCCCCTTCACTGTCTTGGCCTCTCCATTCTTTCTCTATTTATGTCTCACTCTCTCCTGCCCCTTCCCTATCTTGGCCTCTCCACTCTTCCTCTGTTTCCGTCTCACTCTCTTCTGCCCCTTCACTGTCTTGGCCTCTCCACTCTTCCTCTGTTTCCGTCTCACTCTCTCCTGCCCCTTCACGGTCTTGGCCTCTCCACTCTTCCTCTATTTCTGTTTCACTCTCTCCTGCCCCTTTACTGTCTTGGCCTCTCCACTCTTCCTCAGTTTCCGCCTCACTCTCTAATGCCCCTTCACTGTCTTGGCCTCTCCACTCTTCCTCTATTTCTGTCTCACTCTCTCCTGCCCCTGCACTGTCTTGACCTCTCCACTCTTCCTCTATTTCTGTCTCACTCTCTCCTGCCCCTTCCCTGTCTTGAACTCTCCACTCTTCATCTGTTTCCGTCTCACTCTCTCCTGCCCCTTCACTGTCTTGGCCTCTCCACTCTTCCTCTGTTTCTGTCTCACTCTCTCCTGCCCCTTCACTGTCTTGGCCTCTCCACTCTTCCTCTATTTCTGTTTCACTCTCTCCTGCCCCTTCACTGTCTTGGCCTCTCCACTCTTTCTCAGTTTCCGCCTCACTCTCTCCTGCCCCTTCACTGTCTTGGCCTCTCCACTCTTCCTCAGTTTCTGCCTCACTCTCTCCTGACCCTTCACTGTCTTGGCCTCTCCACTCTTCCTCAGTTTCCATCTCACTCTCTCCTGCCCCTTCACTGTCTTGACCTCTCCACTCTTTCTCTGTTTCCGTCTGACTCTCTCCTGCCTCTTCACTGTCTTGGCCTCTCCACTCTTCCTTTGTTTCCGTCTCACTCTCTCCTGCACCTTCACTGTCTTGGCCTCTCCACTCTTCCTCTATTTCCGTCGCACTCTCTCCTGCCCCTTCAGTGTCTTGGCCTCTCCACTCTTCCTCTATTTCTCTCTCACTCTCTCCTGCCCCTTCCCTATCTTGGCCTCTCCACTCTTCCCCTGTTTCCGTCTCACTCTCTCCTGCCCCTTCTCTGTCTTGGCCTCTCCACTCTTCCTCTATTTCCGTCTCACTCTCTCCTGCCCCTTCACTGTCTTGGCCTCTCCACTCTTCCTCTATTTCTGTCTCACTCTCTCCTGCCCCTTTCCTGTCTTGGCCTCTCCACTCTTCCTCTGTTTCCGTCTCACTCTCTCCTGCCCATTCCCCGTCTCGGCCTCTCCACTCTTCCTCTGTTTCCGTCTCACTCTTTCCTGCCCCTTCACTGTCCTGGCCTCTCCACTCCTCCTCAGTTTCTGTCTCACTCTGTCCTGCCCCTTCACTGTCTTGGCCTCTCCACTCTTCCTCAGTTTCCGTCTCACTCTCTCCTGCCCCTTCACTGTCTTGGCCTCTCCACTCTTCATCAGTTTCCATCTCACTCTCTCCTGCTACTTCACTGTCTTGGCCTCTCCACTCTTCCTCTATTTCTGTCTCACTCTCTCCTGCCCCTTCCCTGTCTTGGCTTCTCCACTCTTCCTCTGTTTCCGTCTCACTCTCTCCTGCCCCTTCACTGTCTTGGCCTCTCCACTCTTCCTCTATTTCTGTACCACTCTTCTGCCCCTCCACTGTTTTGGCCTCTCCACTCTTCCTCTATTTCTATCTCACTCTCTCCTGCCCCTTCACTGTCTTGGCCTCTCCATTCTTCCTTTATTTATGTCTCACTCTCTCCTGCCCCTTCCCTATCTTGGCCTCTCCACTCTTCCTCTGTTTCCGTCTCACTCTCTCCTGCCCCTTCACTGTCTTGGCCTCTCCACTCTTCCTCTATTTCCGTCTCACTCTCTTCTGCCCCTTCACTGTCTTGGCCTCTCCACTCTTCCTCTGTTTCCGTCTCACTCTCTCCTGCCCCTTCACGGTCTTGGCCTCTCCACTCTTCCTCTATTTCTGTTTCACTCTCTCCTGCCCCTTCACTGTCTTGGCCTCTCCACTCTTCCTCAGTTTCCGCCTCACTCTCTCCTGCCCCTTCACTGTCTTGGCCTCCCCACTATTCCTCAGTTTCCGCCTCACTCTCTCCTGCCCCTTCACTGTTTTGACCTCTCCACTCTTCTTCTATTTCTGTCTCACTCTCTCCTGCCCCTTCCCTCTCTTGAACTCTCCACTCTTCATCTGTTTCCGTCTCACTCTCTCCTGTCCCTTCACTGTCTTGGCCTCTCCACTCTTCCTCTGTTTCTGTCTCACTCTCTCCTGCCCCTTCACTGTCTTGGCCTCTCCACTCTTCCTCTATTTCTGTTTCACTCTCTCCTGCCCCTTCACTGTCTTGGCCTCTCCACTCTTCCTCAGTTTCCGCCTCACTCTCTCCTGCCCCTTCACTGTCTTGGCCTCTCCACTCTTCCTCAGTTTCTGCCTCACTCTCTCCTGCCCCCTCACTGTCTTGGCCTCTCCATCTTCCCCAGTTTCCATCTCACTCTCTCCTGCCCCTTCACTGTCTTGACCTCTCCACTCTTTCTCTGTTTCCGTCTCACTCTCTCCTGCCCCTTCACTGTCTTTGCCTCTCCACTCTTCCTCTGTTTCCGTCTCACTCTCTCCTGCCCATTCCCCGTCTCGGCCTCTCCACTCTTCCTCTGTTTCCGTCTCACTCTTTCCTGCCCCTTCACTGTCCTGGCCTCTCCACTCCTCCTCAGTTTCCGTCTCACTCTGTCCTGCCCCTTCACTGTCTTGGCCTCTCCACTCTTCCTTTGTTTCCGTCTCACTCTCTCCTGCACCTTCACTGTCTTGGCCTCTCCACTCTTCCTCTATTTCCGTCGCACTCTCTCCTACCCCTTCACTGTCTTGGCCTCTCCACTCTTCCTCTATTTCTCTCTCACTCTCTCCTGCCCCTTCCCTGTCTTGGCCTCTCCACTCTTCCCCTGTTTCCGTCTCTCTCTCTCCTGCCCCTTCACTGTCTTGGCCTCTCCACTCTTCCTCTATTTCCGTCTCACTCTCTCCTGCCCCTTCACTGTCTTGGCCTCTCCACTTTTCCTCTATTTCTGTCTCACTCTCTCCTGCCCCTTCCCTGTCTTGGCCTCTCCACTCTTCCCCTGTTTCCGTCTCACTCTCTCCTGCCCCTTCACTGTCTTGGCCTCGCCACTCTTCCTCTATTTCCGTCTCACTCTCTCCTGCCTCTTCACTGTCTTGGCCTCTCCACTCTTCCTCTATTTCAGTCTCACTCTCTCCTGCCCCTTCCCTGTCTTGGCCTCTCCACTCTTCCTCAGTTTCCGTCTCACTCTCTCCTGCCCATTCCCCGTCTCAGCCTCTCCACTCTTCCTCTGTTTCCGTCTCACTCTTTCCTGCCCCTTCACTGTCCTGGCCTCTCCACTCTTCCTCAGTTTCCGTCTCACTCTGTCCTGCCCCTTCACTGTCTTGGCCTCTCCACTCTTCCTCTATTTCTGTCTCACTCTCTCCTGCCCCTTCCCTGTCTTGGCCTCTCCACTCTTCCTCTGTTTCCGTCTCACTCTCTCCTGCCCCTGCACTGTCTTGGCCTCTCCACTCTTCCTCTGTTTCCGTCTCACTCTCTCCTGCCCATTCCCCGTCTCAGCCTCTCCACTCTTCCTCTGTTTCCGTCTCACTCTTTCCTGCCCCTTCACTGTCCTGGCCTCTCCACTCTTCCTCAGTTTCCGTCTCACTCTGTCCTGCCCCTTCACTCTCTTGGCCTCTCCACTCTTCCTCGGTTTCCGCCTCACTCTCTCCTGCCCCTTCACTTTTTTGGCCTCTCCACTCTTCCTCAGTTTCCATCTCATTCTCTCCTGCCCCTTCACTGTCTTGACCTCTCCACTCTTCTTCTGTTACCGTCTCACTCTCTCCTGCCTCTTCACTGTCTTGGCCTCTCCACTCTTCCTCTGTTTCCGTCTCACTCTCTCCTGCCCCTTCACTGTCTTGGCCTCTCCACTCTTCCTCTATTTTTGTCTCACTCTCTCCTGCCCCTTCACTGTCTTGGCCTCTCCACTCTTCCTCAGTTTCCATCTCACTCTCTCCTGCCCCTTCACTGTCTTGGCCTCTCCACTCTTCCTCTATTTCTGTCTCACTCTCTCTTGCCCCTTCACTGTCTTGGCCTCTACACCTTTCCTCTATTTCTGTCTCACTCTCTCCTGCCCCTTCACTGTCTTGACCTCTCCACTCTTTCTCTCTTTCCGTCTCACTCTCTCCTGCCTCTTCACTGTCTTGGCCTCTCCACTCTTCCTCTGTTTCCGTCTCACTCTCTCCTGCCCCTTCACTGTCTTGGCCTCTCCACTCTTCCTCTATTTCCGTCTCACTCTCTCCTGCCCCTTCACTATCTTGGCCTCTCCACTCTTCCTCTATTTCTCTCTCACTCTCTCCTGCCCCTTCCCTGTCTTGGCCTCTACACTCTTCCCCTGTTTCCGTCTCACCCTCTCCTGCCCCTTCACTGTCTTGGCCTCTCCACTCTTCCTCTATTTCGGTCTCACTCTCTCCTGCCCCTTCCCTGTCTTGGCTCTCCAGTCTTCCTCTGTTTCCGACTCACTCTCTCCTGCCTATTCCCCGTTCGGCCTCTCCACTCTTCCTCTGTTTCCGTCTCAATCTTTCCTGCCCCTTCACTGTCCTGGCCTCTCCACTCCTCCTCATTTTCCGTCTCACTCTGTCCTGCTTCTTCACTGTCTTGGCCTCTCCACTCTTCCTCAGTTTCCGCCTCACTCTCTCCTGCTCCTTCACTGTCTTGGCCTCTCCACTCTTTCTCAGTTTCCATCTCACTCTCTCCTGCTACTTTACTGTCTTAGCCTCTCCACTCTTCCTGTATTTCTGTCTCACTCTCTCCTGCCCCTTCACTGTCTTGGCCTCTCCACTCTTCCTCTATTTCCGTCTCACTCTCTCCTGCCCCTTCACTGTCTTGGCCTCTCCACTCTTCCTCGGTTTCCGCCTCACTCTCTCCTGCCCCTTCACTTTCTTGGCCTCTCCACTCTTCCTCAGTTTCCATCTCATTCTCTCCTGCCCCTTCCCTGTATTGGCCTCTCCACTCTTCCTCTATTTCTGTCTCACTCTCTCCTGCCCCTTCAATGTCTTGGCCTCTCCACTCTTCCTCTATTTCTGTCTCACTCTCTCCTGTCCCTTCCCTGTCTTGGCCTCTCCACTCTTCCTCTGTTTCCGTCTCACTCTCTCCTGCCCCTTCACGGTCTTAGCCTCTCCACTCTTCCTCTGTTTCCGCCTCACTCTCTCCTGCCCCTTCACTGTCTTGGCCCCTCCACTCTTCCTCTATTTCGGTCTCACTCTCTCCTGCCCCTTCCCTGTCTTGGCTCTCCACTCTTCCTCTGTTTCCGTCTCACTCTCTCCTGCCCATTCCCCGTTCGGCCTCTCCACTCTTCCTCTGTTTCCGCCTCACTCTCTCCTGCTCCTTCACTGTCTTGGCCTCTCCACTCTTTCTCAGTTTCCATCTCACTCTCTCCTGCTACTTCACTGTCTTGGCCTCTCCACTCTTCCTCTATTTCTGTCTCACTCTCTTCTGCCCCTTCCCTGTCTTGGCCTCTCCACTCTTCCTCTGTTTCCGTCTCACTCTCTCCTGCCCCTTCACTGTCTTGGCCTCTCCACTCTTCCTCTATTTCTGTCTCACTCTCTCCTGCCCCTTCACTGTCTTGGCCTCTCCACTCTTCCTCGGTTTCCGCCTCACTCTCTCCTGCCCCTTCACTTTCTTGGCCTCTCCACTCTTCCTCAGTTTCCATCTCATTCTCTCCTGCCCCTTCACTGTCTTGGCCTCTCCACTCTTCCTCTATTTCTGTCTCACTCTCTCCTGCCCCTTCAATGTCTTGGCCTCTCCACTCGTCCTCTATTTCTGTCTCACTCTCTCCTGTCCCTTCCCTGTCTTGGCCTCTCCACTCTTCCTCTGTTTCCGTCTCACTCTCTCCTGCCCCTTCACGGTCTTAGCCTCTCCACTCTTCCTCTGTTTCCGCCTCACTCTCTCCTGCCCCTTCACTGTCTTGGCCCCTCCACTCTTCCTCTATTTCGGTCTCACTCTCTCCTGCCCCTTCCCTGTCTTGGCTCTCCACTCTTCCTCTGTTTCCGTCTCACTCTCTCCTGCCCATTCCCCGTTCGGCCTCTCCACTCTTCCTCTGTTTCCGTCTCACTCTTTCCTGCCCCTTCACTGTCCTGGCTCTCCACTCTTCCTCAGTTTCCGTTTCACTCTGTCCTGCCCCTTCACTGTCTTGGCCTCTCCGCTCTTCCTCAGTTTCCGCCTCACTCTCTCCTGCTCCTTCACTTTTTTGGCCTCTCCACTCTTCCTCAGTTTCCATCTCATTCTCTCCTGCCCCTTCACTCTCTTGACCTCTCCACTCTTCTTCTGTTACCGTCTCACTCTCTCCTGCCTCTTCACTGTCTTGGCCTCTCCACTCTTCCTCTGTTTCCGTCTCACTCCCTCCTGCCCCTTCACTGTCTTGGCCTCTCCACTCTTCCTCTATTTTTGTCTCACTCTCTCCTGCCCCTTCACTGTCTTGGCCTCTCCACTCTTCCTCAGTTTCCATCTCACTCTCTCCTGCCCCTTCACTGTCTTGGCCTTTCCACTCTTCCTCTATTTCTGTCTCACTCTCTCTTGCCCCTTCACTGTCTTGGCCTCTACACCTTTCCTCTATTTCTGTCTCACTCTCTCCTGCCCCTTCACTGTCTTGACCTCTCCACTCTTTCTCTCTTTCCGTCTCACTCTCTCCTGCCTCTTCACTGTCTTGGCCTCTCCACTCTTCCTCTGTTTCCGTCTCACTCTCTCCTGCCCCTTCACTGTCTTGGCCTCTCCACTCTTCCTCTATTTCCGTCTCACTCTCTCCTGCCCCTTCACTGTCTTGGCCTCTCCACTCTTCCTCTATTTCTCTCTCACTCTCTCCTGCCCCTTCCCTGTCTTGGCCTCTACTCTCTTCCCCTGTTTCCGTCTCACCCTCTCCTGCCCCTTCACTGTCTTGGCCTCTCCACTCTTCCTCTATTTCGGTCTCACTCTCTCCTGCCCCTTCCCTGTCTTGGCTCTCCAGTCTTCCTCTGTTTCCGACTCACTCTCTCCTGCCCATTCCCCGTTCGGCCTCTCCACTCTTCCTCTGTTTCCGTCTCAATCTTTCCTGCCCCTTCACTGTCCTGGCTTCTCCACTCCTCCTCATTTTCCGTCTCACTCTGTCCTGCCCCTTCACTGTCTTGGCCTCTCCACTCTTCCTCAGTTTCCGCCTCACTCTCTCCTGCTCCTTCACTGTCTTGGCCTCTCCACTCTTTCTCAGTTTCCATCTCACTCTCTCCTGCTACTTCACTGTCTTGGCCTCTCCACTCTTCCTCTATTTCTGTCTCACTCTCTTCTGCCCCTTCCCTGTCTTGGCCTCTCCACTCTTCCTCTGTTTCCGTCTCACTCTCTCCTGCCCCTTCACTGTCTTGGCCTCTCCACTCTTCCTCGATTTCCGTCTCACTCTCTCCTGCCCCTTCACTGTCTTGGCCTCTCCACTCTTCCTCGGTTTCCGCCTCACTCTCTCCTGACCCTTCACTTTCTTGGCCTCTCCACTCTTCCTCAGTTTCCATCTCATTCTCTCCTGCCCCTTCACTGTCTTGGCCTCTCCACTCTTCCTCTATTTCTGTCTCACTCTCTCCTGCCCCTTCACTGTCTTGACCTCTCCACTCTTCCTCTGTTTGCGTCTCACTCTCTCCTGCCTCTTCACTGTCTTGGCCTCTCCACTCTTCCTCTGTTTCTGTCTCACTCTCTCCTGCCCCTTCACTATCTTGACCTCTCCACTCTTCCTCAGTTTCCGTCTCACTCTCTCCTGCCCCTTCACTGTCTTGGCCTCTCCACTCTTCCTTAATTTCCGTCTCACTCTCTCCTACCCCTTCACTGTCTTGGCCTCTCCACTCTTCCTCAGTTTCCGACTCACTCTCTCCTGCCACTTCACTGTCTTGACCTCTCCACTCTTCCTCTATTTCTGTCTCACTCTCTCCTGCCCCTTCACTGTCTTGGCCTCTCCACTCTTCCTCTGTTTCCGTCTCACTCTCTCCTGCCCCTTCACTGTCTTGGCCTCTCCACTCTTCCTCTATTTCCGTCTCACTCTCTCCTGCCCCTTCACTGTCTTGGCCTCTCCACTCTTCCTCGGTTTCCGCCTCACTCTCTCCTGCCCCTTCACTTTCTTGGCCTCTCCACTCTTCCTCAGTTTCCATCTCATTCTCTCCTGCCCCTTCACTGTCTTGGCCTCTCCACTCTTCCTCTATTTCTGTCTCACTCTCTCCTGCCCCTTCAATGTCTTGGCCTCTCCACTCTTCCTCTATTTCTGTCTCACTCTCTCCTGTCCCTTCCCTGTCTTGGCCTCTCCACTCTTCCTCTGTTTCCGTCTCACTCTCTCCTGCCCCTTCACGGTCTTAGCCTCTCCACTCTTCTACTGTTTCCGCCTCACTCTCTCCTGCCCCTTCACTGTCTTGGCCCCTCCACTCTTCCTCTATTTCGGTCTCACTCTCTCCTGCCCCTTCCCTGTCTTGGCTCTCCACTCTTCCTCTGTTTCCGTCTCACTCTCTCCTGCCCATTCCCCGTTCGGCCTCTCCACTCTTCCTCTGTTTCCGCCTCACTCTCTCCTGCTCCTTCACTGTCTTGGCCTCTCCACTCTTTCTCAGTTTCCATCTCACTCTCTCCTGCTACTTCACTGTCTTGGCCTCTCCACTCTTCCTCTATTTCTGTCTCACTCTCTTCTGCCCCTTCTCTGTCTTGGCCTCTCCACTCTTCCTCTGTTTCCGTCTCACTCTCTCCTGCCCCTTCACTGTCTTGGCCTCTCCACTCTTCCTCTATTTCCGTCTCACTCTCTCCTGCCCCTTCACTGTTTTGGCCTCTCCACTCTTCCTCGGTTTCCGCCTCACTCTCTCCTGCCCCTTCACTTTCTTGGCCTCTCCACTCTTCCTCAGTTTCCATCTCATTCTCTCCTGCCCCTTCACTGTCTTGGCCTCTCCACTCTTCCTCTATTTCTGTCTCACTCTCTCCTGCCCCTTCAATGTCTTGGCCTCTCCACTCTTCCTCTATTTCTGTCTCACTCTCTCCTGTCCCTTCCCTGTCTTGGCCTCTCCACTCTTCCTCTGTTTCCGTCTCACTCTCTCCTGCCCCTTCACGGTCTTAGCCTCTCCACTCTTCCTCTGTTTCCGCCTCACTCTCTCCTGCCCCTTCACTGTCTTGGCCCCTCCACTCTTCCTCTATTTCGGTCTCACTCTCTCCTGCCCCTTCCCTGCCTTGGCTCTCCACTCTTCCTCTGTTTCCGTCTCACTCTCTCCTGCCCATTTCCCGTTCGGCCTCTCCACTCTTCCTCTGTTTCCGCCTCACTCTCTCCTGCTCCTTCACTGTCTTGGCCTCTCCACTCTTTCTCAGTTTCCATCTCACTCTCTCCTGCTACTTCACTGTCTTGGCCTCTCCACTCTTCCTCTATTTCTGTCTCACTCTCTTCTGCCCCTTCCCTGTCTTGGCCTCTCCACTCTTCCTCTGTTTCCGTCTCACTCTCTTCTGCCCCTTCACTGTCTTGGCCTCTCCACTCTTCCTCTATTTCCGTCTCACTCTCTCCTGCCCCTTCACTGTCTTGGCCTCTCCACTCTTCCTCGGTTTCCGCCTCACTCTCTCCTGCCCCTTCACTTTCTTGGCCTCTCCACTCTTCCTCAGTTTCCATCTCATTCTCTCCTGCCCCTTCACTGTCTTGGCCTCTCCACTCTTCCTCTATTTCTGTCTCACTCTCTCCTGCCCCTTCAATGTCTTGGCCTCTCCACTCTTCCTCTATTTCTGTCTCACTCTCTCCTGTCCATTCCCTGTCTTGGCCTCTCCACTCTTCCTCTGTTTCCGTCTCACTCTCTCCTGCCCCTTCACGGTCTTAGCCTCTCCACTCTTCCTCCTTTTCCGCCTCACTCTCTCCTGCCCCTTCACTGTCTTGGCCCCTCCACTCTTCCTCTATTTCGGTCTCACTCTCTCCTGCCCCTTCCCTGTCTTGGCTCTCCACTCTTCCTCTGTTTCCGTCTCACTCTCTCCTGCCCATTCCCCGTTCGGCCTCTCCACTCTTCCTCTGTTTCCGTCTCACTCTTTCCTGCCCCTTCACTGTCCTGGCCTCTCCACTCCTCCTCAGTTTCCGTTTCACTCTGTCCTGCCCCTTCACTGTCTTGGCCTCTCCGCTCTTCTTCAGTTTCCGCCTCACTCTCTCCTGCTCCTTCACTTTCTTGGCCTCTCCACTCTTTCTCAGTTTCCATCTCACTCTCTCCTGCTACTTCACTGTCTTGGCCTCTCCACTCTTCCTCTATTTCTGTCTCACTCTCTCCTGCCCCTTCCCTGTCTTGGCCTCTCCACTCTTCCTCTGTTTCCGTCTCACTCTCTCCTGCCCCTTCACTGTCTTGGCCTCTCCACTCTTCCTCTATTTCCGTCTCACTCTCTCCTGACCCTTCACTGTCTTGGCCTCTACACTCTTCCTCGGTTTCCGCCTCACTCTCTCCTGCCCCTTCACTTTCTTGGCCTCTCCACTCTTCCTCAGTTTCCATCTCATTCTCTCCTGCCCCTTCACTGTCTTGGCCTCTCCACTCTTCCTCTATTTCTGTCTCACTCTCTCCTGCCCCTTCACTGTCTTGGCCTCTCCACTCTTCCTCTGTTTCTGTCTCACTCTCTCCTGCCCCTTCACTGTCTTAGCCTCTCCACTCTTCCTCTGTTTCCGTCTCACTCTCTCCTGCCCCTTCACTGACTTGGCCTTTCCACTCTTCCTCAGTTTCCGCCTCTCTCTCTCCTGCCCCTTCACTGTCTTGTCCTCTCCACTCTGCCACAGTTTCCATCTCACTCTCTTCTGCCCCTTCCCTGTCTTGGCCTCTACAGTCTTTCTCTGTTTCTGTCTCACTCTCTCCTGCTCCTTCACTGTCTTGGCCTCTCCACTCTTTCTCAGTTTCCATCTCACTCTCTCCTGCTGCTTCACTGTCTTAGCCTCTCCACTCTTCCTCTATTTCCGTCTCACTCTCTCCTGCCCCTTCACTGTCTTGGCCTCTCCACTCTTCCTCAGTTTCCGCCACACCCTCTCCTGCCCCTTCACTGTCTTGGCCTCTCCACTCTTCCTCAATTTCCGTCTCACTCTCTCCTGCCCCTTCACTGTCTTGACCTCTCCACTCTTCCTCTGTTTGCGTCTCACTCTCTCCTGCCTCTTCACTGTCTTGGCCTCTCCACTCTTCCTCTGTTTCTGTCTCACTCTCTCCTGCCCCTTCACTATCTTGACCTCTCCACTCTTCCTCAGTTTCCGTCTCACTCTCTCCTGCCCCTTCACTGCCTTGACCTCTCCACTCTTCCTCTTTTTCCGTCTCACTCTCTCCTGCCCCTTAACTGTCTTAGCCTCTCCCCTCTTCCTCTATTTCTGTCTCACTCTTTCCTGCACCTTCACTGTCTTGGCCTCTCCACTCTTCCTCAGTTTCCGCCTCACTCTCTCCTGCCCCTTCACTGTCTTGGCCTCTCCACTCTTCCTTAATTTCCGTCTCACTCTCTCCTACCCCTTCACTGTCTTGGCCTCTCCACTCTTCCTCAGTTTCCGACTCACTCTCTCCTGCCACTTCACTGTCTTGACCTCTCCACTCTTCCTCTATTTCTGTCTCACTCTCTCCTGCCCCTTCACTGTCTTGGCCTCTCCACTCTTCCTCTATTTCTGTCTCACTCTCCCCTGCTCCTTCACTGTCTTGGCCTCTCCACTCTTCCTCTATTTCCGTCTCACTCTCTCCTGCCCCTTCACTGTCTTGCTTCTGTTTATTGTATTTGCACAAATCTAATATCTTGGTCTATTCCTATTCAATAATCAGGCATTTTTGTTTATTAGGTGTTTATGTTTTTGATGGGTTTATTAATAGGCACTATCTATCTATCTATCTATCTATCTATCTATCTATCTATCTATCTATCTATCTATCTATCTATCTATCTATCTATCTATCTATCTATCTATCTATCTATCTATCTATCTATCTATCTATCTCTCTATCTATCTATCTATCTATCTATCTATCTATCTATCTATCTATCTATCTATCTATCTATCGCCCTCACTCTATCTATCTATCGCCCTCACTCTATCTATCTATTGCACTCACTCACTCTATCTATCGCAGTCACTCGGCACCACCACTCAGGGGCACCACAGCATCAATCTGTGAAACCATTCAACAACAACTGGTTCAAATATGTTCTCTTAATGTCTCAAGCTTTATTACAAATTTCACAAAAAGATGTTAATATTTCACTTCTGTTCTTGGATTTTCGTCACAATAAAATACACTTAACACAATTGCTATTGCTATTATAAATTACAATAACTTTTATTTAAGTATTAATTATTTAACAAAAATAAAAGCTATTGTTATTTGTAATAGCAATACTTCTAAGTCATGTAAATACAACACATATTGCATTACAAATGCTAGAGGTGTCACATTTGCGAAAGTTATAACTATTGGCATTGTAAATGGCAAAGCTATTAATTTAGCTACTTTCAAAACCAACACAGAAAGAAAAAAAATTGCCATTTACAATACCAAAAGCATTCAATGTAGCCAGGGTATTCAACCGTATCTAATGTATAGCTTGACCAACTATGAAAAATATATGTTGACACGGTTTAGATTTAATACTTTCTTTCGCCTGCTTACATTTCCGAAGAGACAAGACTGGTCTTCCTCTATCACTAGGTGTCCATGCGATGGTATCTCGGAACAATCTAACATTCACGTAGTACTGTTCTGTAAGTTTTATGACTTACCACGCAAACGCTGGTTACTGCCAATTTTGTTGACTCAAGGTCTAAGGAGATGCCGACCCGCGTTTCTGGCTTTACAACATCTAGAAACTGCATCAACTGCCAAAAGTATTGCTATGTTTCTTAAAAATTGTTTTAAAATACGTTGTTCTTACGACGAATCATAGTCCCAAAGTTGTATTATAATATTTTTCTCTGGAGTTTTAAACTATCTAATTGCTTCTGGTGATGAAAATATACCATTAACCGACGGTACCCAATCCTTTATAATCTTTTTATTTTTTCATTTGTAGATATAATAGTCTCTATTCAGCAATTGTAACGAAATTGTTTAATATCAATTTTAGCTTGTTTTATGTTAAGTACGGTGAAACTGTATAACATGTTGACTGTTTTTATGATTTTATCCAGTTCTAAAATCGAATAAAGCTTTATACTACTACAATACCAATAGCTAAAAATTTCCTAATGCGAGACCTATTGCATTGCAAATGCTTGTTTTCCTTCTCTGCCAGTCTCAGAATGGCCGAGTCTCACTGAGCATAACAAAGGGCAGAGGACGAGCCTTACTGCAGCATAACAAAGGGCAGAGGGCGTGTGGCCTCTGTGACTGGAGGCAGATCACAGGTAAAGTTCAGGGCCATTAACGGTAGCGCTTTCTTGTGCTAATGGCCCTGAGAATCACAGAAGGGAGAGAGGAAATTCTTTTGTCCCCTCGTATTCCCCACCCTGGTCCTACATGTCCCCCCCACTGCAAAATCTGGGGGGGATATGTCCCCCGCGTCCCCCACACTTCCTACGCCCATGACTCCGCTCTTTTACAAACAAATGGGCGGGCTTGCAAATTCTGGGGTGCCCGGCATGTGAATGCCCCACAGAATCAGACCTTCATGGTTTTTTTAGCTGCCCCGGTTATCACAAAGCGAAAAAACGGTGGCTGGTCCAGATCTGTAGAAACATATACACCAGGAGCTGCTGCGAGGCTTTTAGGATATTGAAACACAATCCTAGTCTCCTGATAGAATACTCGGTAGCAGATTTTGTATTCTCTATGAGGTGCACTCGCAGAGCATTTTTAAAATCAACTTAATAAATAAGGTCCACAGTTTTGCACGAATAAAATGAGGAAATTTAAAGGGTCTTCCACCTTCACTGTTCAATTGAGATCATTTGCATTGATGCAGTCTATTTACATTTTGAATTTACTATTATATTGGGCTGTTGCTCCCGAGAATTTGTAGCTAGTGACTAAGATCAAGTTCTGAGCTCTCATATTTGGACCGGTCAGTTGCTTATTTAGCTCGCACATGCACTTTGAATTGCAGCACTGCTTCCATCTTTGATTAATTTATTGCCTCATATAATCTGATTCTCTCACCTGTTGAGCTGCCTGCATAGATCGCATCATACTTCATATTTGCCCCAGGCCATACCTCTGTATGTTTTAACAGTTGTTAACGTATGTATCCAATCTCTTTTTATCTATATCGATTTTAAAGCAAATTAATTGTATACAATTTTAGATGTACTTTTAAGGTCAAACTGACCGACATAAAGTTATTATTGATTGATTGATTGATTGACTGCTCCACCTCTGTGAGTCAGACATTGTGTTTGGGATAGTTGATGGCATACCTGTTCACTTACATGTCTTCAGCAATGTGAGTATGGTGTTCAAACCCTGGCCATGTGGAGCAATGTTATACATCAAAATATTATGTGTCCACAGAGATGTGTGTGAGTAGGTATGCGAAGTGATGTTCTGTTGTCACATGTGATGGAAGTACAAACGGGGGTGCTCAGACGTGAGTCCCTTGCTCACTTTGCCACTGGATTCAAGCAAGCCGGGCTGAAGACGGCTGGAATGCCAGAAACCGGTCCTCGAAAGCTTGTTTCCGGTCCAGGGAAGGCATGGCTTGGCAGTTCGGGCTGGACTGTTCCCATGAGGCACAGGGTCAGACTGATTTGCATATAGTCATGTCTGAACTGGGGTGGTAGAGTGGGCTAAAGAAGGGTGATGGATCAAACCCAGATCTTTTGACTGGGTTTGAGTGTTTGATTGGTTCAGATGCTCCGTCCATCACCACCCCCTTTTGTACCACATGTGATGGAGGACACCACTTCTGGCCTGCTACCGATTTTGTCATTTCTACACACATCACTATTTAATACATGGACTTGTGCCTACATTGGGGTTTTGCGAGATTGTTGTTCATGTGCAATGAGGCCACAGCTAGTTCACACCTTCACGGTCATCTAATTGGTAAAACATGTGCATTGATGTCATTTACCAGGGTGTACCTTCTTGTGCAATCAATGTCCCTACATCCATCCATACTTTCATACTTGAGTGAACATAGTCATGACACATCTGTGTCATTTTGAATAATTTACTTACATTATGGTGAATTTTGGAGCTGGAGCTGTACATTGCCATGCCAGCCCACATTACATGGTAGCCTAGTGGTGGGCCAACCAGAGTCCTTTGGGGATAGAAAAGTGAATTGTAAGAGGGAGAGTGCAGTCCGCAGCAGGATTGCTGTGTAATTGACAACCAGTGAAGATATGGCAGTCCATGTTGTGGTCCAGGTGAATATCGCAGTGTTCCGGGGGTCAGTGGGAGGTATTGTTCCAGGGCATGATGCATAGGGCTGAACCCAGCAGGGACAGGCCATATGCAGGGATGGATGCTACTACCTCCTTCCTCACATAGTAATTACCATCCACATCTTACTCCTCTGATACTTCTTCTGTGTCCGGTGTGTCCGGTGTTTGTGGTGGTGTAATGGCTGCATCACTGTGTGCCATTGACACATCAGGGTGCAAAGGTGATAGACCTGCATTACTGTGTGCCACTGACACATCAGGGTGCAAAGGTGATAGGGCTGCATCACTATGTGCTTCTGACACATCAGGGGTCGGAGATGTGTATGTCGAAGTTCCAGCAACAGTTATCTGGGACAGGCTCAGTGGCAGCAATGGCAAGATGAGGAACTGCAAGGCATGGAAAATCCCAGCTGCATCTCGCTTGTGTTTAGCCTGCATCTGCTCCATGGTCTCCATTGTCCTGCGCATCCGTGCCAACTCTGTCCTGTCATCGCTGGTGCCTGTCTTACTAGACAGTTCTTGTATCCGAGTAATGGCTCCAGCGATGTCAGCCAAGGATTGTCAGGGAGCATGGTGAGGACAGTGGGTGTCCGTTAAGGACTGTAAGTGGTCCCTGAAGGGACTCAGACACCCACGTATGGCATCGAGTTTGGCTGCCCAAGCTCAAAATACACCGCAGCTGACATCTCCACCTGGCAACACAGCACACGGCGTTGGAATTCCATGTTATGTTTGGGGGGTCCTGGAAGACAGCTGCGGTGGTGTGTGTTTCCTGCTGTGTGGTCTGTGCAGGGGGTGGGGTCACCTCGAGGCAGCTGGGGTGTCCTGCTCCTGGGGGTGGGGTGCGGAGGCTGTCCATTAGCCGTTGGAGGGTGTCTGAGCATACATGCAGGTTGTCCTCTTCATCATCACTGATGACATTTGTGGTCTGCTCTGCAGTAGGTGTTGATTGTTTCTCTGCAATGTGAAGGGGAGATGCAGGTTAACAGAGTGTCCCATGTATGTTGATGCTTTGTAGATGTTTACATACCGACTGCATGACAATGTACATTGTGACTGTTTTGGTGGAGCTGGCTATTTAATAGCAAACAGTGGGAATTTCGACTACTTGGCGGATGTGTGGTTGTACTCGTATACTATCATCACACAGTGTCAGGCAATGCCAGATGTGAGTGGCCAGTTACTACGCACAAGCGGAACCTGTTGTGTCTTCTTTCCTGTGGTGTGGGTGTTGCACTTTGTACCACATTGATGTGCTGTGATTATTATTATTAAGAAGCTTATAAAGCGCACGGCTACCCCCGGCGGGGGTGTCCCAGCGCTACAGACTGCAAGCTAGAGAGAAATGATCTGGTTATAAGATGGTAAACAGCCAGGTTTTCAGTTTGCTTCGGAATAAAGGCTCCGAGTCAATGAACCTGTTAGACGGAGACCCAGAGGGTCGGCCGAGCACAGGGGGAGAGGCCTCCGGTGAGGGCCGTCTCCAGCGATCGTACAGACAAGTAACTTCCCCCCCCCCACAAATGGACACCACACAAGGATGAGATCGGCACTCTTTATATAAGGTTCTTGAGGCAAGGTTATCAACGATACAGTGGGGGGCAGGACACGAGGATCCTCCCAATTCTAGTCTCTGTAGGGTAAGGGGTAGCGGGACAGTCTTGGTACCGGTCCGGTACAAGGGCGGCCAGAAGGAGCTCACAATCCTCGAGCTCAGGAGTCTGCAAAGTCGGGCCGCGGCAGCGCCAGCAGGCTTAGGATGATAGTTCTCGGCAAGGAGGGCCGCGGCAGCGCCAGCAGGCTAAGATGATAGTTCTCGGCAAGGAGGGCCGGCTAGGATGAAGGTTCACGTTGCAGAGGGGCCGCGGCAGCGCCAGCAGGCCGGAGCGATGGTTCACAAGGATGGGCCGCGGCAGCGCCAGCAGGCCAAGGCGAAGGTGCACGTTGCAGAGGGCCGCGGCAGCGCCAGCAGGCTTCGAAGATGGTTCACAAGGCAGGGTTGCGGCAGCGCCAGCAGTCAGTCAAGGATGAGTTCTTCAAGGTGTCTCTCGACTCCAGGATACAACTGCCTTCCTGCTCTGGAGCTGCCCCAGTTATAGGTCTGGTCTCCTTTGATGTCTGGACCCTCGCGCTTGGAGGTCGGGAGGTCCGGGATGAGGGAGTCCAGACACCCAGCAGGGGGGTGGAGCCAGCGGCCGGGGAGGCCGGGGGTGATCGACACCTGGCGGGGGAGAGCCATCGACACTCCTTTCTCCCATTGACCTGCCAAGTGGTCTTTTCACCTCCTGGGTGGATGGTGGTGCCTCGATGTCGGGGCCTGGCCAGGCCCAGGGTTGGGGTCGAGCCGAGGCCACGGGGTCGAGCCGAGGCCACGCGGCCTCGTGATGCAGTGTCCAAAGATGGCGCCATGCGGCCTCGTGATGCAGTGTCCAAAGATGGCGGCGGGGCCGGGGCAATGGTGCTGACGGAGGCCCGGGCCAGCCGATACTGGGGTGTTCGGGAGCAGGCGTCCCGTTGGGGACGGGTTGTGGGTTGCCTCGGTGGGTTGCCGGGATGGTTCTTTCTGGGGATACAGGGAGAGCCGGCGTCCGGGCCCTGTCATGCGGGGAGGGAGCGGGCCTTTCACGCGGCCTGTCCAACATGCGTCCCCCCCAGCTGAAGGCAGGGAGAGTCACCCATCCTCTTGGGTACTCTCCTCGCCGAGGCGGAAAAAGCGTGACAGGCCGTCCGCGTTGGCGTGGTCCTGGCCAGGACGATGCTCCACAGTGAAGTCCATCCCCTGCAAGGAGATGGACCATCGCAACAGTTTTGGGTTCTCCCCGCGCATCTGCATCAGCCACTGCAGGGGCCGGTGGTCTGTCTGTACCCTGAAATAGGTACCGAAGAGGTAGGGCCGCAGTTTCTTGAGGGCCCATACCACTGCGAAGGCCTCCCGCTCGATGGTGCTCCAGCGTTGTTCTCGAGCCAGCAGGCGTCGGCTGATGAAGGCCACTGGCTGATCGACTCCCTCGGTGTTGAGTTGAGAAAGGACTGCCCCAACGCCATGATCTGAGGCGTCCGTCTGGACTATGAATTCCCGGCTGTAGTCGGGGGCCTGGAGCACGGGGGCGTTGCACATGGCGGTCTTCAACTTCTCGAAGGCCGCTTGACAGTCCGGAGTCCATTTGACTGTTTTGGGGTTTTTCTTGGAAGTGAGTTCTGTGAGGGGCCCCACAAGGCTGCCATAGTCCTTTACAAACCGCCGGTAGTATCCGGTGAGCCCCAGGAAAGCTCGGACCTCGGTTTGGGTGACAGGTGGTTGCCAGGACTGGATGGCAGCGATCTTGAGCTGAAGGGGGGCCACCAGACCGCTCCCCACTTGGTGTCCGAGGTAGGTCACGGACCCCTGGCCAATCTGACATTTGCTGGCCTTGATGGTGAGGCCGGCCTGCTGGAGGGCGTGCAGGACTTCTCGGAGGTGGTGGAGGTTGTCTGCCCAGTGGCGACTGTACACAGCAATATCGTCCAGGTAGGCGGCGCTGAATTCTTCGAGGCCCGCCAGTACCTTGTTCATGAGTCTCTGGAAGGTAGCGGGGCGTTTTTCATGCCGAATGGCATCACCTTGAAGTGGTAGTGGCCATCCGGGGTAGAGAAGGCGGATCGTTCTTGGGCCCCGGGGGTGAGGCCGATTTGCCAGTAGCCCGCTGTTAGATCGAAGATGCTCAGGTAGCGGGCGGCCCTCATGCGGTCAACTAGCTCATCTGCCCGGGGGATAGGGTGAGCGTCAGTTCTGGTAACGGCGTTCAGGCCCCGATAGTCCACACAGAACCGGAGCTCGGGGGCAACGCCCGGGGCGGCAGCCTTGGGGACCAGTACGACTGGGCTGGCACAGGGGCTGTCCGATGGCTCGATCACTCCCAGAGCCAGCATTTTGGTGACTTCGTTCTGGATGCAGGCGCGCACCTGATCTGGCACTCGGTACGCCCTGTGTCGAATAGGTGGACTATCCCCGGTGTCCACGTCGTGAAGGCACCAGGAGGTGACCCCGGGGGTGAGGGAGAACAGGTTTGCAAATTGTAGCAGGAGAGCTCGACAGTCTTGACGTTGCTCCGGGGACAAAGCATCGGAGAGTCTGACCCCTTCCACTGAGCCATCCTGTTCACGGGTCCTCAGTAGGTCAGGGAGGGGCTCGGAGTCTTCCTCCGTCCCACTATCTGTCGCCATCAGTAGTCTGAGTTCCGAGCGTACGAAGTGGGGTTTGAGTCTGTTGGCGTGGAGGACTCGTAGGGGGTTCCGGGAGGACTCCATGTCGATTAGGTAGGTGACGGGACCCTTGCGCTCTATCACCTTGAAGGGTCCTGTCCATTTGTCCTGTAGGGCACAGGGTTCGACCGGAGACATCACCCAGACTTGTTGTCCCGGTTCGAACTCGATGGAGGAGGCATGCTGATCATACCATTTCTTCATGTCCTCCTGGCTGGCTTCAAGGTTGGCTTTGGCTAGCTCCCTGAATCGCCGGGTCTGTTGCGGAGGGTCAGGAGATACTTATATACATCTGGAGGAGTCTTCCGGGGGGCCATCTCCCATCCTTGCTTGACCAGGCTGAGGGGACCCCGGACGGGGTGTCCGTACAGGAGCTCAAAGGGGCTGAAGCCTAGGGATTTCTGGGGGACTTCTCGATAGGCGAATAGGAGGCACGGGAGCAGCACGTCCCATTGGCGACGTAGGGGTTCTTCTAGGCCCATGATCATTCCCTTGAGAGTGCGGTTAAACCGCTCGACCAGTCCATTTCTTCGCGGGTGATAGGGGGTCGTGAATTTGTAGGTGACCCCGCACTGTTGCCAGAGAGATCTCATGTACTTCGAGATAAAGTTCGTGCCCCTGTCGCTGACGACTTCCCGGGGGAAGCCCACTCGAGAAAAGATCCCCATCAGGGCTCGGCCTACCACGGGCGCTGTCACGGTCCGAAGAGGAATGGCCTCGGGGTAGCGGGTGGCGTGGTCCACCAGGACCAGGATGAACCGGTGCCCCTGTGCCGTTCGGGGGTCCAGGGGCCCCACAATGTCTATTCCCACCCGTTCGAACGGGGTGGTTACGACGGGAAAGGGTTGCAAGGGTGCTTTGATGTTTCGGCCGCTCTTACCGCTGGCCTGGCAGGTGGGGCAGGCCCGGCAGTGGTTGGAGACATCATTTTGCATTTTGGGCCAGTAGAAGTGGGTTACTAGGCGGTTGTATGTTTTGTCTTGCCCCAGGTGTCCAGCGAGAGGGACATCGTGTGCCAAGTTCAAGAGAAAGTCTCTGAAGCGGAGGGGTACCACCAGCACCCGACTGGCCCCCAGCTCAGCAATTCTTTGCTCACTGTAAAGAAGGTCATTGTCCCAATAAATCCAGTGGGTCCCTGAGGTGTCTCCTGCGCTCTGGGCGAGGGCTTGCTGCCGGAGTCCCTCGAGGGAGGGACATGTTCTCTGCTCCTGTCGGAATTGTTCCTGGGTAGGACCACCCTCTTGACGCCACTGGGTCAGTTCGGGAAGGTCCTGGAGCCAATCGGGCCCTTCTTCGTTTTCTTCTGGAGGACTGGCTCCTAGGGGGGCTCCCTCTGGGACAATCGGGGGAGGAGGCTCTGGCCATTCGGGTTCTTCGGGACTGGGGATGGCGCTGGCGGCCATGGACCGGGTCGTTACGCAGGCCCATTCAGGGAGGCCCAACATCCCCAGGTGCTCTCTTCTTTCGACGGCTGCCCAGGGGGAACTCTCGAGGTCGTTCCCCAGGAGGCAGTCCACGGGTGCATCATCGCGGACAGTTACCTTCAGCATTCCGGACACTCCTCCCCACTCGAAGGGGACGCAGGCCATCCGACACAGGCTTTCTGAGTTGTCGGCTGACCGGACGGGGCAAAGGATGTTTGGCAAGATCTGGTCCGGGGTCACCAGATGACAGCGGACTGCGGTCACACTGGCCCCGGTGTCGCGTAGGGCTTCAGCCCGGCGCCCATTAATGTTGACCCACTGGCTGTATTTCTGCGTGTTGGCGGGTAGGGGGGCCCGCGGGATCATGTCTCTCTCCCCTAGGCAGACCAGGGACATGGCGGCTGGTTCCCACTCGGGCTGGTCGGCCTCGTACTCCTCAGGGTCTTCTGGGGCTTGCTCTTCCCCCAGGGCGGCGGCAGCGACCTGGCGGGGCATAGGGTTCTGGTTCTTCGGGTAATTGGGATCATTGGCGTAGTGGCCGGGTCGCTGGCATCGGTGGCAAGTAACGTTGGTCCGGAAACCTGGACGCATCGGGGGGTTTCCCCTGCCGGCCGGGGGCGGGGCGTTGCTGGCGGGAGCCACCAGGACGGCGTCTCTGCCCCGACCCTGGCCTCCTCCTCCCCCTCGGGGGCGATGGGGTCCTTGGGTGGTTCTGTTCGGTTCGCTGGGCCCTTTTCGGGCAACTCGGGTGCTTTCCCATCGGTCAGCTTCGGCGGCGAGTTGCCGAGGTTCAGTCAGTTTACTGTCGAGGAGGTGCTGCCTGAGCTCGACGAAGCAATTGTTAGAAAGGTGCTCCCACACAATGAGGTCGAAGAGTTGCTCGTAAGTGGTCACCTTGCTGCCCTTGATCCACCCCTCGAAGGCTCGGCTGAAGAAGTTCACGTACTCCACCCAAGTCGTACCCGGGATCCGTTTGCAGTCGCGGAACCGCTGGCGGTACATCTCGGGCGTGAGTCCGTATCGAGTGAGGAGGGCGGCTTTCATGTGGTCGTAGGATGTCATTTGATGATCCGGGAGGTGCAGCAGGGCGTCTCGCCCTTCATTGATGAACCTCCCCCATAGCCCGGCTCCCCAGTCGCTCCGGGGAATCCGGTGGGAAGTCATGGCTACCTCATAGGCTTTGAACCATTGCTGGATATCATCGTTCCGGTAGTACTCTCTGACGACATCCTTGGGGATGTGGACTTTAGGGTCTGTAGTGGCAGGAGTGTGTGGGCGTTCGGGAACCCCGAGATCTTTGTTCTGTTTCCGAAGCTCTATTTCTTTTAGGTTGCGCTCATGTTCGTAGGCTAGCTTTTTCTCTTCTAACTCTCACTCTTTGTTTCTCTTCTCGCTCCTCTCGGAGCCGCAGGTGTTCCAACGTTATTTTTTGTTCCGCCAATTTAAGTTCTCCATCTAAACGAAGTCGAGCCAGTTCCAATTCATGGAGCCTGCTTTCTTCCCGTTCTCGGATCTCCTCCGGGGAGAGACCTGATATTCTTTCTTCCGTTGGAGTGGTGCTCGTTTCCGGTGCCTCGAGGCTTTGGTTTTGGGGTACGGCCGTACCCGTCTCTGCCCAAGTTTCCAGGGCCTTTTTGAAGTCTTCTTTCGTGCTCAGTCCTGTGGTAGCAATGCCTAGTTCTATGCAGAATTGTTTTAGTTCTCTGTGGTTGTACTCTTCTAGTTTCTCCATCTGGAATTTTTCTGTGGTTCCGCTCTCTTTTGTTGTCATTGTGGTTGAGTCGTGGGGTGAGTTACTCTCTGTACGATTACGCGTTGGTTCGGATCCCGCCGCTGGCCACCAATGTTAGACGGAGACCCAGAGGGTCGGCCGAGCACAGGGGGAGAGGCCTCCGGTGAGGGCCGTCTCCAGCGATCGTACAGACAAGTAACTCCCCCCCCCCACAAATGGACACCACACAAGGATGAGATCGGCACTCTTTATATAAGGTTCTTGAGGCAAGGTTATCAACGATACAGTGGGGGGGCAGGACACGAGGATCCTCCCAATTCTAGTCTCTGTAGGGTAAGGGGTAGTGGGACAGTCTTGGTACCGGTCCGGTACAGGGGCGGCCAGAAGGAGCTCACAATCCTCGAGCTCAGGGGTCTGCAAAGTCGGGCCTTGGCAGCGCCAGCAGGCTTAGGATGATAGTTCTCGGCAAGGAGGGCCGCGGCAGCGCCAGCAGGCTAAGATGATAGTTCTCGGCAAGGAGGGCCGCGGCAGCGCCAGCAGGCCAGGATGAAGGCTTTACAACGAGGAGGGCCGCGGCAGCGCCAGCAGGCTAGGATGAAGGTTCACGTTGCAGAGGGGCCGCGGCAGCGCCAGCAGGCCGGAGCGATGGTTCACAAGGATGGGCCGCGGCAGCGCCAGCAGGCCAAGGCGAAGGTGCACGTTGCAGAGGGCCGCGGCAGCGCCAGCAGGCTTCGAAGATGGTTCACAAGGCAGGGCTGCGGCAGCGCCAGCAGTCCGTCAAGGATGAGTTCTTCAAGGTGTCTCTCGACTCCAGGATACAACTGCCTTCCTGCTCTGGAGCTGCCCCAGTTATAGGTCTGGTCTCCTTTGATGTCCGGACCCTCGGGCTTGGAGGTCGGGAGGTCCGGGATGAGGGAGTCCAGACACCCAGCAGGGGGGTGGAGCCAGCGCCCGGGGAGGCCGGGGGCGATCTACACCTGGCGGGGGAGAGCCATCGACACTCCTTTCTCCCATTGACCTGCCAAGTGGTCTCTTCACCTCCCGGGTGGATGGTGGTGCCTCGATGTCGGGGCCTGGCCGGGCCCAGGGTTGGGGTCGAGCCGAGGCCACGCGGCCTCGTGATGCAGTGTCCAAAGATGGCGCCACGCGGCCTCGTGATGCAGTGTCCAAAGATGGCGGCGGGGCCGGGGCAATGGTGCTGACGGAGGCCAGGGCCAGCCGATACTGGGGTGTTCGGGAGCAGGCGTCCCGTTGGGGACGGGTTGCGGGTTGCCTTGGTGGGTTGCCGGGATGGTTCTTTCTGGGGATACAGGGAGAGCCGGTGTCCGGGCCCTGTCGTGCGGGGAGGGAGCGGGCCTTTCACGCGGCCTGTCCAACAGAACCTAAGATCAAGAGGGAGGCTGTTCCAAAGTTAAGCTGTTACTACGCCGAACGCTCTGCCCCCACACCTGGCACGACGGAATCTGGGTACCACCAGGAGGCGAAGGCTATTCGATCTCAGAGATCTGACAGAATGGGACAGTTTAAGTCTCTTTCTCAAATATCCAGGGCCCAACCCGTTGAGGGCAAGGAAGGCAAGGATCAAAGCTTTGAACTGGATGCGACGGGCAATGGGGAGCCAGTGCAGCTTCTTCCGGTATGAAGCAACCGAGTGGCGAAAAGGGATATTGCCAATCAGACTTGCAGCGGCATTTTGAACTATTTGCAGACGGTCAATTTGGTACAGGGGGGCGCCCACATAGAGACTGTTGGCATAATCTAAATGCGATGTAATCAGGACATGAACAATGGTTTTGCGGGAGTCCAAAGGAAGGTAAGGGAAGATCTTCCTGATCATACGTAATTTGCCGAAGCAAGCTGCTGTGACCTTGTTGATTTGTGATTTGCAGGACAGAGCATTATCAAATTGAAAGCCCAAATTTCGAGCTTTCTGGACTGGGACCGGAGGAGGATTCAGTACAGTTGGCCACCATTGAATAGCGGGCAGCGCGGTTTTCTGATTAAAAAATAAAACCTCAGTTTTGTCGGTATTCAATTTAAGGTGGTTAGAGGTCATCCAGGAGCAGATGTTGCTGAGGCTGTGGTGAAAATTGATGAAATTGGCGTCAGCGTGATCTCTAAATGAAAACACAAGCTGCGTATCATCAGCGTAGGAGATCACTCTGACCCCCCAAGATTCCACCACATTTGCCAGTGGCGCCAGATAGACATTAAAAAATAGGGGGCTCAAGGCAGAGCCCTGAGGCACTCCGCGGAAAAGAGGTTTACCCTCTGATTCAAAAGGTCGGAGAAAGACCTTCTGAGTCCGACCTGTAAGGAAAGATCTAATCCAAGTCAGCACAGTACCTCCGATTCCCGCCTGCCCCAGCCGGACCAGCAGTATCTCGTGAGATACTGTATCGAAAGCGGCGGATAGGTCGAGGAGGACCAACATGGCCCCCTTGCCCCTATCCACACTCTCACGAATTGTCTCCAATACCTCTAAAAGAGTGGTTTCGGTACTATAGCCTGTTCTAAAACCAGACTGTGAGTCATGAAGCAATTGGTTGGATACTAGACAGTCTGCCAATTGTTTCTGGGCAGCCTTTTCCAGGATTTTTGCTGGCTTTGGAAGGAGAGAAATCGGACGGTAGTTGCTGAGTTGCGAGGGATCTGCATCCGTTTTCTTCAAAATCGGGACTAGCATTGCCTGTTTCCATGCCAAGGTGAATTGACCCGTGCGTAGCGAGGAATTCCAAATGGAAAGGAGAGGGCTGATCAGTACAGGGGCAAGCTTGCCCATCACCTTAGCAGGAGCCGGATCAAGCGGCGACCCCGATTTGCATTGGACAAGTAGATTTATGGCGGTCTCAGAAGTGAGCTCCTTAAAAGAATTCAGCGAGGCTTTCTGAGAGTCAGGATCACCGGTCGGAGGGGAGGCCAGAACCGGATTAAATGAAGAGGTTAATTTAATAATTTTATCCTGGAAGTAGTCCGATAACCCATTGCAAAGTGCCTGGCTAGGGGAACTCTAAACCATCATGGCAGGCGGGTTAACAAAGTCCTTCACAATTTTAAAAAGAATTTTAGTAGAGTTCTCTGCATTCTTAATTTGCTGGGTATAAAAATCTCTCATAGTGGACCATTTGAATTTTTTTAATTTGTTCAGGGCAGTCTTGTAAATCACTTTCGACTCAGTATCATAAGTCTGCCGCCATTTGCGTTCCAACTGTTTACAGCGGCTCTTTTCCTCACGCAAGGCGGGGGAGAACCAGGGTGCAGAGGGCCTAGATCTAGTGGAGGTGATAAGTTTTAATGGGGAAATGTCATCAATAGCCACAAAAAGAGCGGAGTTGTATTTCGTCACTTCTTCGTTAAGGTCCTTAGAGAGAGGATCAAACTGATAAGAGAAGCGAGGATCAATGGCATCACATGTGACTTTGTGCCATTTTCTTCCTATTTCCCCATTAAGAGTTGAGGGAATGGGTAATGAGGGGATAGTAAGATCAAAAGGAAGGAGGAAATGGTCCGACCAGGTCAGGGGATGTGAGGGAAGGGTGGTGATACCAGGATGATTAGTAAATATCAAGTCAAGAGTGTGACCTGATGTGTGAGTCGGGCCCTGAACTAATTGGGACAAGGTTAGTCCTTGCAAGGTCTCAATTAACTGAGACGCTTGTGAACAAGAGGGATTGTCAACATGCAAGTTAAAATCTCCTAGTACAGTAAAGTGTGAGTGTCTGAGGGAGAAGTCCGCTATCATGTGCAAAAGAGTGACTAATGATGAAGTTAGAGCATTGGGGGGGTTGTATACTAAGATGCCAGCCAGAATAATAGTAGCTGAGTTCATGATCGTAAAATACATGGCTTCAATAAGCCCTATATTGGTTAGTTTCTTAAAAGTTAAATTGAGATGTGACTTTAGAATGACGGCAAGGCCACCCCCGGTTTTAGCATTATCACAATTGATACCCACCAATCGGTAACCTGAGGGAGTACCTACGTGAATATCAGGTTTAGAGGTATCTTTAATCCATGTCTCCGTGAGAAATAAGATGTCCCAGGCATAGGTATCGAGTGACATCCAGATCTCACTAGCGTGACGAGGAAGGGAGCGGCAATTGATCAGAGCAGCCTTTAACATCTGAGGTTGGCTCGGGCATTTCGCCAACTTCGAGGGCTGAGGGGGACATGTCAACCAAGGGGTGAGAGTAAGCTCACAAAGTGCACATTTGAAAGGACGGTCCTCTAGGCTGAAAGGGCAGCAGCGGGCAGCTGGTGCACAAGTACCTTGTCTCATCTCAAGGAGCTGAGTTCTAGTCCAGCAGAACTTTTTGGTCATACTAGAGGAGAGTGGGAGGTGTCCAAGAGCTGGACCGCTACCCTGCCTCCCCCTAAGATGGCGGAATTAGCCCTCTGACACCCGGCGTCAGCGCTTCAATCGGCTACGCCGGGAGGGAGATCTGAATACCGGGAGCCTTGGAAGCGATGTAAATCTCTGCCCCAAGGATCGGTAAAGTAGGTAGGCAAATATCTAAAATTGCGCGATTAAAATATATACAGCCTTAAAATCTCACAAAATGCTCAGCAAAAGTAAAAAGGTGAGTGATAGTGGAGAAACGCCCCCGGCTTCCGCCTCAGGGGAAAGTAGCAAGTAGTCTGCTAGTGCGCTGAATTTGGTGCCTTAAGTAACCAGGGAGGGCGGGAGGCGTCCAAGAGCTGGACCGCTACCCTGCCTCCCCCTAAGATGGCGGAATTGGCCCTCTGACACCCGGCGTCAGCGCTTCAATCGGCTGCGCCGGGAGGGAGATCTGAATACCAGGAGCCTTGGAAGCGATGTAAATCTCTGCCCCAAGGATCGGTAAAGTAGGTAGGCAAATATCTAAAATTGCGCGATTAAAATGTATACAGCCTTAAAATCTCACAAAATGCTCAGCAAAAGTAAAATGGTGAGGGATAGTGGAGAAACGCCCCCGGCTTCCGCCTCAGGGGAAAGTAGCAAGTAGTCTGCTAGTGCGCTGAATTTGGCGCCTTAAGTAAGCAGGGAGGGCGGGAGGTGTCCAAGAGCTGGACCGCTACCCTGCCTCCCACTAAGATGGCGTAATTAGCCCTCTGACACCCGGCGTCAGCGCTTCAATCGGCTGCGCCGGGAGGGAGATCTGAATAGCGGGAGCCTTGGAAGCGATGTAAATCTCTGCCCCAAGGATCGGTAAAGTAGGTAGGCAAATATCTAAAATTGCGCAATTAAAATATATACAGCCCTAAAATCTCACAAAATGCTCAGCAAAAGTAAAATGGTGAGGGATATGCTATGTGTGTGTGCTGCATTGTGGTAGACACGCCCCTGAAGCTCTGATTTTGCTATGGGTGTGTGCTGCATTGCAGTAGACTCGCCCCTGCAGCTCTGATTTCGCAGACCCTTATCCCTTTGAGGCGGTGTGCCTGTGAATTGTGTGCTTTTCTGGGGCTGAAATGTTTGCAACTTGGGTCATTTGTGCTCTTGAACAGATTATATGGTCTTGTGCATTGTTTGTCTGCTGGTGTGTAATGGACAAAGCGGTACAAAAGGGGGTGGTGATGGACGGAGCATCTGAACCAATCAAACACTCACACCCAGTCAAAAGATCTGGGTTTAATCCATCACCGTTCTTTAGCCCACTCTGCCACCCCAGTTCAGACATAACTATATGCAAATCAGTCTGACCCTGTGCCTCATGGGAACAGTCCAGTTCGAACTGCCAAGCCATGCCTTCCCTGGACCGGAAACAAGCTTCCTAGGACCGGTTTCTGGCATTTCAGCTGTCTTCAGCTAGGCTTGCTTGAATCCAGTGGCAAAAGCTTGTTTTGGGTGTATGGCATCTAGTTGGGCTGCCGTGGGGTCGAAGCCCACCTGCACCTGTTCTGCCAGATTCTCCTGGCACCCGAACACACAGCATTGGAAGACCATGTGTTCTTCGTGGGGGTCATGAGAGGCAGCCATGGGGGTGGGTGCTGCCTGCTGTGTGTTCTTTGCAGGGGGTGGGGTCCTCTCGATGCAGCTGGGCTACCCAGCTCCTGGAAGTGTGCTGCGGAGGCTGTCCACGAGCTGTTGGAGGATGTCAGAGTCGAAGCTGTGGTGGTCCTCTTCTTCATCAAAGAAGAGAGGCTCGGGCTGGTCTGCAGGAGGTGTTGATTCTCCCTGTGCAATGTGAAGGGGAGATGCAGTTTAACTGATGTGTTCACATGTATTTTGTCGCATTGTACATGTTACAACACAGAATGCAGTGTCAACCAAATGGCACTGTGCCCTGTAGGCACTCCTCTCGAGACGCGTTCTCTTTCTGTAGTAATGATGTAATCTAATTTTGTTCAAATAATGTAATCAACACGAGTTCATGATGACTCCAAAGGACTTCTGTTTATTCCAAATATGATGTGTTATCACTTAATGGCATTCGATTTATCACACGAAAATTTCATTTTCAATAAAGATGTCGCTTTTTCATTTGATATTGTCTCAAATCGCGATATGTACTTCCCTATGCATTTCGGGACCCATGCCCTTTATCAGGGATCAAATGTACAATCTGTGGAAAAAAAAGTATAGTTTTGAGTTTTCTATACAGGTGTGGCAACACGGCCACAATGAGCACTGTTAGTTGGGTATAGTGCTGAACATTGGAAAATTACAACTAAAAAATGATTTGTTCGGCTAATTGGGAAAAAAACTACGGTGATACTCGAGGGAACCATGCATTCGAAAAGTGGTTAATTTCGTGTTCGGGACATAAAAGAACGTAGCAATCCTGAGTCGTGAAACATGTTGTTAAATGGAATGTGGAATAGTAAACCAGGTGATACGGGTGTACATGCCGGTTTCAAAAATATGAAGAACGCTGTTAAAAGGCGAAAGGATGAGGTTAAATCGTAGTTAGTTACTATGCGTGCCCCTAATGGATTGGTAACCCACGAAGTGTGACAAAGAGCCTGGTAACACAGATTATCCGTGCCAGTGCGAAGATACGTTCAGTGATGGGTACGTGAACGAGCCTTACCGCATGTGAATGAAAGTGACGAGTTTATCTCCCGCAAGTGGCGCCGATCGCAGTGATATATGGATAGATGTAGCCTGATTACTGTGTTAGGTTAGCATGAGCTTTTTGTGAGTTTAAACACCATTTTTACTTTCTGCTGCTTTTGCACACGACACGCATCTGCTGCTTTAGCTTTGAGCCTAGTAAAATGTTTTCGGTTCATATGAGAATACGTTGTTACACTGATATCAGCCTTGCTTGGCGAGCTGTGTCTGTACAGTGAGTGCTGAAACCTTCAAGGATATCTCAACACAGTAGTTGTTATGAGTAGTGATCTTCGTACGTCCATAGACATAACATACATGCAGCTGCAGCCAAGTTCTTACTTTAGGTGCGTTTTTATATTGCTTTGCACAAGAGCATACACACACACTTGATGGTGCTTCGCATGCAGAGAGCTGGTTGCTGATGATGTGATCCCTCACCACTAGGATCTCGAGGTATGGGGACGCTCTGCTAAAACCCAAAAGAGACCTTCTTAGATATAATATAATATACTAGCTAGGGAGGGTGAGAATTAGGTTTTGTTAAACCCTATTCATTTTAGCATAATACTATGCTTGCACCGTTTGTGTTCTATGGACTAGTGACTATGCTGATTTCTTTGTTTCTTATAATATGTTTGCTTGTATTAGCTAAGATACTGTGCATGAGAGCACTGCATTAGTGAATAAAAATTTCAAATATGCACGTGTCCTCTTTTACTCCTTGTTCTGGATTGAAATGATTGTATAACGAAAGAGTGTTTATGTGTTCCACGTTACCTGAGGTGTACTAAGTTCATGTTCTGGTTTCTCTAAGCATTGGGAGTTTATGATAACCAATGAGACACTGTAGTTAGTCTGGTAGGGGATTTTTGGGTACTAAGGTAAGTTTTGGCACACCCTAATTCACTGAGGTTCCAAGCCTCCAGGCACAGTTCTGTCTGAGCACGGAAACCCTGCGACATGGCGCCCAATCGTTGGTGGTCTTATAGCATGATACTTGAGTAGTATATAATTTCAGTCCTTAACCCCTTCACTGCTGTTTCCGGTTAACGGTGGTGTAGGATAAACCTACCTATATTGGTATAGGTCTTTTCAAGCTTGAATATTTCTAAACGGTTTCCTTGAATTACTACCCAGTTGTGCTACAGGGTTGACTTTGTACCTTTACCTTTCTGTGTCGCTATGGCCGAGGTGGACATTCCGCAGCATAGTCGCATTGCGGTGCGCAATCATTTGCAAAATTATAATGTTCCCGTGGATGGCATGGCGGTCATAATGGTGGTGAGTGCGGAAGTGGCTTACCCATATGAAATTTTTTATTCATGGGTGACCTTCCCTGCTGTGGACGGAACTTCTGGTGTGTTCCATACGTACACTCCCTCTGTTGTGCCGAATGAATATACTCCATATAGGGCACAGGAGGTTCCTATTGATACTTGGCAGCATCGAGTTTGGTTTAATGGCGCCCTACCCCATCCATTAGCAGCTCCGATGTTGGGTCCTTTGTCCATTCCAGGCGCTACTTGGCCTGTTTTGGCTGGGTTTACCCCTCATCCTCAACATGGAGCATGTTCAGTAGCTGAGTTGAGACGACTTCATGTGGTCTCTATTAGCTCGATCAGGTCGTTAGTGCAATACATTACCCGCAATCTCCCGGGCGGGGCCCCAGGTATTGCGGCGCTTCCCGCCAGACAGAGCGGTATGAAGCTCAGTCCCGTTATGGTCAACGCTGTGATGGGTAGGCGTCCCCAAGAACAGGATGATTTTCCTTTCTGGCTTGCCGAAAAGTTTGACCAGCTGGAAGCAGTATTTCCTAAGACGTCTCCTGGTGAAAAAAACAGGATTCTGACAATTAGCTTACTTAAGGACTTGACCCCGAAATCGGTGACTGTGAGTCGTGCGGAAAAACATTTGCAGCAGTCTACTCGAGGTGTTACGGCACTCCGTCAATGGCTGTCCTGCCGACGGTCCTTAAACGTGTTCAAGATGACCAAGGACCAGAGGCTGCGGTTGAATTGGGTATGCGCCTCTGTGGCACCTTTGATGTGGTTTGCGATCTCATCCTTGCTAATGTCAAGGGGGATGCGGTGAACTTTCAGGTAGCCAATGCTGATAAACCCCGGCAGTTGGCGAAAATTATTGCAGGGGCTTATAAAACCGTGGGCCGCAATAGTAGGGGTCTCAAGCCCTTTTCTACTAAAGAGAACAAACAACCCCAAGGGCAGAAGTCGGAAAGCGGCGATCAGCCCAAGTCCAAAAAACAAAATTGGCCTAAACAACAGAAACAGGAGTCCCGTCCTGTGTCTCCATTGCCTGCGCCCACAGAACGTGTTTATGACTTGCGCGATCGCGCGACGATAAAATCACCTGATCGTTTTCAGGTTTCTGATCAACGCTCTCCTCGTTCTTTACAGGACGCATCGGCTTTTTCATCCGGTGGTGGAGGCGGCAAAGGTCGGGGCGGCAGCAAGGACACGACCAGCCCCGCCCGAAAGAAGGCAAGGGCAAGCAGGACGATTCTACACCGAAGAGACCCCAGTTTCAGAAAAAGAAAGTCGCTGCTTTAACAGCACACAGATATGCCACAGATAGTGAGAACCCAGCTTCAGAATCAGACGTGGGCTCTGACCTTGCTGGACAGCGCAGCAGAGATTACCATACTGCGAGAGGCCCTACGTTCACTACTGAAGGCGACAGCGACTGACCGTTATGTTGTTGTGGAGACAGCTGACACTAGAGTAGCTCCCTCTGACAGGATCTATGAAATAGCCTTATTCATTGAAGGTGACATTCAACGCACCATAGAGGGGGTATTTTGGGAGAATATACGACTACCTATGATATTTTGTTAGCGGAGGCTGACTGGCCCCCACCTTTGCGCACACAGTCTCGAAGGAGCATGCACTGAATTTTGCAGAAGAGTGGGCTAAGGCCCTTGCGCCGGCTCTGTACCGTACTCACTGTGGATGGGATAAATATTCCCCTCACCACGAGATTCCTTTGCAGTCTATGCCTCAGCCTCAGCCCCAATATCCCTTAAAGCGTGAAGTGAAGGCTTCCGTTGCGGAAATCCTTGAACAATTGGAATATCAGGGTGTTATTGAAACTTGTTTGTCATCAATGAATAACCCTCTTTTTACTGTAACCAAGCCTGATGGTTCATATCGTTTGGTATTGGATTACCGGCATTTAAACTCGCATTGCCGTACCTGTGCAGTACAGAATACTCACGGCTCTGCTTTAGTGGATAGTCTCCTGCGTAAGCGGTTTAAAACCACTCTTGACATATCCAACGGTTTTTATGCCCACCATTTGGATGGTCTTAGTTCCCAATGGACCTCATTTTCTTGCGGCGGTGTCAAAAAACATTTCAAACGTTTACCTATGGGCTATGAGAATAGTCCAGGAGTGTTTTCTGCTCGCATAGTCTCTCTCTTAGAGAGGGTTGACCCGGATGCTTGTTCATATGTGGATGACATTTATCTCACGGATGATGAACTGTGGGAGCATCTGTGTCGAGTTGACCGCTTAATTTGTAGCTTTGCGGACTTCGGTTACAAGTTTAACTTTGCAAAATCACACATTGCAGAGTACACAGTGTTGTTCCTGGGCTACGAGCTCAAAGATGAAGGTCGAGGATTGGCTCCTCACTTTTTGGAGAAATGCGCATGCATAGCTATGCGGCCTTTGGAGGATTTCCATTGCATCATATACACTGATGGTTCGGCGCAGGTTGCGCATGGTTCCAAACACGCCTACGTTTCCGCATGCGCTATTGTGGTAGGTGCCATGGTGAACGATGAGTTCAAGTCCAGAGTCGTGCACACGCAGACTCTATGGGACTGCACCGCACAATTAGCAGAGCTCCGTGCTCTAATGCTTGCATTGGAGTACGCTGATCCTAGTGTGACAACACTAATTGTAAGTGATTCTTACTACTGTGTCCAGTCTTACAATGAGAACTTGTTCTTTTGGATTCAGAATGATTTTCGTGATTCCAAGGGTAGCACAATAAAACATAAAATGATCTGGATCCGAGTGGCTAAGCTTAAAGAGCAGTTGTAATTCATACTCTCGGTCACCAGCGCGTGGGAGTCCACGCTGTTGGCAACTCGCTTGCTGATGAAGCAGCAAAATCAGCGGTATCTACATATTTGGTTGCAGCAGTCACACGGTCCAAGAGTAAGATTGATAATGATATCTTGGCGGCTATTGCTGCCACTGAGAAGGGAGATAAATATCCTCAGGGGTTCACTTCGAAGTACACATACCACTTAAGTCCCGATAAGGTTCCTTATGTGAAAATACCTGAAGTTGGTGAGAGATTGATTCCCAACTATGATCGCAGACATTCACTGATCACGGCGGCACATGAGGGCATTGCGTCTGCGCATGCGGGCATTTTGGCTACTGTGACTCAGTTACAACTACGTTTTTGGTGGCGGGGACTGTACAAACAGACGCGTGACTATGTCCTTCAATGTGACATATGCCAGTAGATTAAGCCTTCAACTGCTTCGCGTCCACCCCAAACACAGTTGTTAATTTCTAATAAACTGTTTGGTTGTGTTTATTTAGATCACTGCGGTCCTTTTTCTTCTGATACTGCGTACAAGTACATCTTGGTAGCAGTTGATGCATGCACACGCTTTATTTGGGTCTGGCCTCATCGCAGCGCTGATTCACGGACTGTCATCAGGGATTTGCCTGTCTTTGTAGGGATTTTTGCCTGTGGTATCTTCCATTCGGATCAGGGTCCTGCTTTCGCCTCTAAGGCGTATAGGGATGCCATGAGTTCGATGGGGGTCCAAGTCAAGTTTTCGTCCACATACAGACCTGAGGGTAATAGTGTTGTGGAGCAAATGAACCGTGACTTAAAGCAATCACTGACAGCTCGAGTTATAGGCACTGGCAGAAACTGGTTGGCCCATCTTAATAGCGTGCAGCGTGCCCTTAATAATCTCCCTAGAAGGTCTCTGGGTGGGCGTACCCCATACGAAATTCTCCTTGGTATCAAGATGTATGTCCCGGACCTTGACCGGCTAGACGCGGTCGGTTCGGCTGTCTCCTTTGACGTAGATAAACATTGCAATGTTTCACAGACTCTACAAGAGACCAGAGACAGTCTTGCAAAGGAACACTTGCCCTCCACCTCGGATGATGCCTTGCAGATCCCGGTAGTTGGCTGGCTACCCCAAGTTGGAGAACTAGTTCGGGAGAAGATCGATAACAAAAAGGAATTTGGTCCCTCATACCGTGCTCCGGTTCCTGTGCTTGGAGGGAAGGGCACAAGAACAGTCATTTTACCACCACTTCCAGGTCGTAAAGAGAACAAGTATATCTCCATTGACAATGTCAAAATACACAGAGTGGCCGATTCTTCTTAGCATGACACCGGCAGTCTCATGTCCTTCGATGGTGAGAAATTCTGTTTTGGCCACTACTTCGGATTGTGCACCGGAGGTGGCCCTCGGGATGCCTGCAATTTCCAGTCCGTTATTGAGTGCCTTGCCTGGTACTCACCTTGATGATACAGATTACACCTACCCAACTGATTTGTCGATGCCTGATTTGCAGACTTGTTTAGCCACAGAATCCAGATTTTCATTTGACACTGTTTCACGTACATCAGGGAAGCACACAAGACTGAGAGCCTATGCAACTTTGTTTAAAAAACATTTTTTGATACCCCCTTGGACTTACATTTGGCTGGGGCTTTTTGCTCTCTATATTTTTATGTCAATTGGTTTTGTGTTGTATTTTTTCCGATTTATCAATGGACATTATGTCGAGGAGAGAACATGCATTGAACATCTGAATTGAACTTTAGCTCCCCTCTCCTCATCACATTCAGCACATAGGTTGAAGAGAGACTTGGCCTTTGTTAACATCACCGCATGGCCTGTCCTGGATGGAATAGTCTGGGATACAGTTAAATTTCAAATCCATGGCCCGACCGAAGTTGTTAATGTTCCTATTGTACTTAGAGTTAATATGGGGGATGTGATTCAACAAAATATACGTTCTGATGATTGGGAAGTTCGGGCCGTAGAGGCTTTGTTTGCTGATTTGAAATATTATGCTGCCTTTGATGCTGAAGATTTATATTTAGAATCTGCTAATTATGGTGATTTGTTTTGTTACCAACATTTTGGCAATCACTATTTGCACAAAACTAATTCCAGGAGGAGTACTGTGAATTATACCCAGTGGGAACATTGTGCAGCTCCTTTAAGAGGCAGCTCAGACACATTTTTGAAAAAATATACATATTTTACTGATTTTAATCAGTCCAATCCCGCGTCATTTTATTTTAAAATGACAGACAAATACAATTCCAAAGTTCGACTTACCAATACTAAGTTACTGTATTCGAAGTCCTTTCTAGACCAACTAGCTGTTGGTGGCTACGAGTTATGGAAGGAAACTATTGACCTTAAATCAGTTTGGGGTTCTAAAAGTTGGCAGGTACAAGGCATTGAGGCTTTGCACCGTGCATGCCTCATCCCAAATCATATGTTGTTTTTGAATTCTAGCATCTCACAGACAACATGCTTTGGATTGGCTACTTCTAAAAAATTAAATACTCCTTCCTTCCCTGATTTGGAAGAATATTCGGTTTGGGAAAATTCAACTAAATTTTCAATTAGATAGTTACAGACCCCTTTGCAAAATTCATCCTTTAACATATCCAGTTTGGATCCCAAGGGTTGATTGATGTGGCACAGAAGTGCAGATTCGTGCCAGCATCGTTTTTTGGGCCTGGCTGAGGGTTTTACCCAGGACAGAGTAGATCCCCGTTTTGAGAGTGACCATTCTGTTACCACTTATTCAGTAGGCAAATTATGTCAGAATTGTCTCAAACACTCTACATTCGAGTCGGTAAAATTACTTTGTCTAAACTGACTGACGAGGTTGACTTAAATGATTTCATCAAGGGCCCGGCTAAAGGTAGATCTAAAAGATGGATCTATGCCATTTATAATGAATTCTGGAAAACATCACAGATTGAAGTGGCTACCCGCCTTAGAGCCATTGACCAAGCTAATTTAGAAAAAGTGCTTGCAGTAGTGGACAACAGCATTAATACCCTTTCCTCGCGAATCTATACATTGGATAATATTGTTTCATCTGTAGTTGAAATTGTACATGATGAAGTGTCTGTTTTGTACCATGGTCAAAATCAATTGTGTTCTGTTATGCAATTTGCGTGCACCTTACAGATGCTGAAAAATGGTAAAGTGCCTTGGGCCTGTGTTAATGTCACTTCTCTGTTTGCACCTTTTAATTTGACTGAAAAACAGCGTTTGCTTTCCATGAGAGATGCTTCTTTTTCGAAGTTACACATTGAACGCTTAGAGTCTTTACCCTTTTCAGTGGCAGAGGCCACGGCTGCAACGTGGCTAATCCACGGAGTGATTACTCTCCCTTTCCCGCTCTTTCAGTTTTCAAATTGCATGAAGTATTTTGCCATAGGCAGATATGAGCGCCTCGGTGCCTCCTACTTACAGGAAGCCTGGTCGCTCCCTTTTACTTATAGATGCCTTAGGGACGGGAAAGAGGTATATCTGAATGGAGATGAGTGTACAGAAACACCAGATCACTCGTTGATGTGTAGGCACATCCAATTGCATGGTTCTTGTAACCAGAACTGCCCTAATTTAGCATGTGTTTTAAAAGGTACACCGGTGCCTGCTATACTCCCGACTTTTACCTTATTAGTTAACGGGAGTTATTTACTTTTAAACAATGAAGATTGTTGTGGGTTATTGAAAGGCATAGCTTAAATTGTAACAGTAAGTGAGCGTGTCGTTTTCTGTAAGAATGTGCTTTATCCACCCCCGCATGGGAACCTGGATGTTTCCATCTGGCCGAGAATTCCGGCCTTGAAGTCAGAGTTCAATAAGATGAGCAGAATAAGAGCCTTATTGTCACAAAAAGAAGTTGCCCTGACATCTGCTAGTGAAACAATTGTCCTTCACGTAGCTAACGATTCAGAAAAGGGGGTGGTGATGAACAGAGTGTCTGAATTAAGCAGACCACTCTTACCCAGTCCAAAGATCAGGGCTTGATCCATCACCGTTATTTATCTCACTGCACCATCCCAGTTCAGAACCTGGCTATATGCAAATCAGTCTGTCCCTGGCCCAGTGCATCATGGGAACAGGGCAGACTAAACTACCAAGCCAATTCTTCACCAGAAAGCAGACAAGCTACCGGGGACCGGTTTCTGGCATTTCAGCCGTCGTCGGCCCAGCTTGCTTGAATACTGATGGTGCAGTGAGAAAGGGACTCATGTCTGAGTATACCCTGCCACACCTATTGTGGCCAAAAACGATTCAGAAAACCCCTTGTTGGTAAATATTTTGTCCACCCTAAGCGTGGAAGGGTATACTCAGATGTGAGTCCCTTGCTCATTGCACCATCAGGATTCAAGCAAGCCGGGCCGACGACGGCTGAAATGCCAGAAACCGGTCCCCGGAAGCTTGTTTCCTTCCCAGTGTAAGAATTGGCTTGGTAGTTTGGTTTGCCCTGTACCCATCATGCACTGGGACAGGAACAGACTAATTTGCATATAGCCAGGTTCTGAACTGGGATGGTGCAGTGAGCTAAAAACGGTGTGGGATCTAGCCCTGATCTCTTGACTGGGTGAGAGTATTCTGCTTAATTCAGAAACTCTGTCCATCACCACCCCTTGTTGTTAAATATTTTGTCCACCCTAAGCGTGGAAGGGTATACTCAGATGTGAGTCCCTTGCTCATTGCACCATCAGGATTCAAGCAAGCCGGGCCGACGACGGCTGAAATGCCAGAAACCGGTCCCCGGAAGCTTGTTTCCTTCCCAGTGTAAGAATTGGCTTGGTAGTTTGGTTTGCCCTGTTCCCATCATGCACTGGGACAGGAACAGACTAATTTGCATATAGCCAGGTTCTGAACTGGGATGGTGCAGTGAGCTAAAAAACGGTGTTGGATCTAGCCCTGATCTCTTGACTGGGTGAGAGTATTCTGCTTAATTCAGAAACTCTGTCCATCACCACCCCTTGTTGTTAAATATTTTGTCCACCCTAAGCATGGAAGGGTATACTCAGATGTGAGTCCCTTGCTCATTGCACCATCAGGATTCAAGCAAGCCGGGCCGACGACGGCTGAAATGCCAGAAACCGGTCCCCGGAAGCTTGTTTCCTTCCCAGTGTAAGAATTGGCTTGGTAGTTTGGTTTGCTCTGTTCCCATCATGCACTGGGACAGGAACAGACTAATTTGCATATAGCCAGGTTCTGAACTGGGATGGTGCAGTGAGCTAAAAAACAGTGTTGGATCTAGCCCTGATCTCTTGACTGGGTGAGAGTATTCTGCTTAATTCAGAAACTCTGTCCATCACCAACCCTTGTTGTTAAATATTTTGTCCACCCTAAGCGTGGAAGGATATACTCAGATGTGAGTCCCATGCTCATTGGACCATCAGGATTCAAGCAAGCCGGGCCGACGACGGCTGAAATGCCAGAAACCGGTCCCCGGAAGCTTGTTTCCTTCCCAGTGTAAGAATTGGCTTGGTAGTTTGGTTTGCCCTGTTCCCATCATGCACTGGGACAGGAACAGACTAATTTGCATATAGCCCGGTTCTGAACTGGGATGGTGCAGTGAGCTAAAAAACGGTGTTGGATCTAGCCCTGATCTCTTGACTGGGTGAGAGTATTCTGCTTAATTCAGAAACTCTGTCCATCACTACCCCTTGTTGTTAAATATTTTGTCCACCCTAAGCGTGGAAGGGTATACTCAGATGTGAGTCCCTTGCTCATTGCACCATCAGGATTCAAGCAAGCCGGGCCGACAACGGCTGAAATGCCAGAAACCGGTCCCCGGAAGCTTGTTTCCTTCCCAGTGTAAGAATTGGCTTGGTAGTTTGGTTTGCCCTGTTCCCATCATGCACTGGAACAGGAACAGACTAATTTGCATATAGCCAGGTTCTGAACTGGGATGGTGCAGTGAGCTAAAAAACGGTGTTGGATCTAGCCCTGATCTCTTGACTGGGTGAGAGTATTCTGCTTAATTCAGAAACTCTGTCCATCACCAACCCTTGTTGTTAAATATTTTGTCCACCCTAAGCGTGGAAGGGTATACTCAGATGTGAGTCCCTTGCTCATTGCACCATCGCGATTCAAGCAAGCCGGGCCGACGACGGCTGAAATGCCAGAAACCGGTCCCCGGAAGCTTGTTTCCTTCCCAGTGTAAGAATTGGCTTGGTAGTTTGGTTTGCCCTGTTCCCATCATGCACTGGGACAGGAACAGACTAATTTGCATATAGCCAGGTTCTGAACTGGGATGGTGCAGTGAGCTAAAAAACGGTGTTGGATCTAGCCCTGATCTCTTGACTGGGTGAGAGTATTCTGCTTAATTCAGAAACTCTGTCCATCACCACCTTTTGTTGTTAAATATTTTGTCCACCCTAAGCGTGGAAGGGTATACTCAGATGTGAGTCCCTTGCTCATTGCACGATCAGGATTCAAGCAAGCCGGGCCGACGACGGTTGAAATGCCAGAAACCGGTCCCCGGAAGCTTGTTTCCTTCCCAGCGTAAGAATTGGCTTGGTAGTTTGGTTTGCCCTGTTCCCATCATGCACTGGGACAGGAACAGACTAATTTGCATATAGCCAGGTTCTGAACAGGGATGGTGCAGTGAGCTAAAAAACGGTGTTGGATCTAGCCCTGATCTCTTGACTGGGTGAGAGTATTCTGCTTAATTCAGAAACTCTGTCCATCACCAACCCTTGTTGTTAAATATTTTGTCCACCCTAAGCGTGGAAGGGTATACTCAGATGTGAGTCCCTTGCTCATTGCACCATCGCGATTCAAGCAAGCCGGGCCGACGACGGCTGAAATGCCAGAAACCGGTCCCCGGAAGCTTGTTTCCTTCCCAGTGTAAGAATTGGCTTGGTAGTTTGGTTTGCCCTCTTCCCATCATGCACTGGGACAGGAACAGACTAATTTGCATATAGCCAGGTTCTGAACTGGGATGGTGCAGTGAGCTAAAAAACGGTGTTGGATCTAGCCCTGATCTCTTGACTGGGTGAGAGTATTCTGCTTAATTCAGAAACTCTGTCCATCACCACCTTTTGTTGTTAAATATTTTGTCCACCCTAAGCGTGGAAGGGTATACTCAGATGTGAGTCCCTTGCTCATTGCACGATCAGGATTCAAGCAAGCCGGGCCGACGACGGTTGAAATGCCAGAAACCGGTCCCCGGAAGCTTGTTTCCTTCCCAGCGTAAGAATTGGCTTGGTAGTTTGGTTTGCCCTGTTCCCATCATGCACTGGGACAGGAACAGACTAATTTGCATATAGCCAGGTTCTGAACAGGGATGGTGCAGTGAGCTAAAAAACGATGTTGGATCTAGCCCTGATCTCTTGACTGGGTGAGAGTATTCTGCTTAATTCAGAAACTCTGTCCATCACCACACCTTGTTGTTAAATATTTTGTCCACCCTTAGCGTGGAAGGTTATACTCAGATGTGAGTCCCTTGCTCATTGCACCATCAGGATTCAAGCAAGCCGGGCCGACGACAGCTGAAATGCCAGAAACCGGTCCCCGGAAGCTTGTTTCCTTCCCAGTGTAAGAATTGGCTTGGTAGTTTGGTTTGCCCTGTTCCCATCATGCACTGGGACAGGAACAGACTAATTTGCATATCGCCAGGTTCTGTACTGGGATGGTGCAGTGAGCTAAAAAACGGTGTTGGATCTAGCCCTGATCTCTTGACTGGGTGAGAGTATTCTGCTTAATTCAGAAACTCTGTCCATCACCAACCCTTGTTGTTAAATATTTTGTCCACCTTAAGCGTGGAAGGGTATACTCAGATGTGAGTCCCTTGCTCATTGCACCATCAGGATTCAAGCAAGCGGGCCGACGACGGCTGAAATGCCAGAAACCTGTCCCCGGAAGCTTGTTTCCTTCCCAGTGTAAGAATTGGCTTGGTAGTTTGGTTTGCCCTGTTCCCATCATGCACTGGGACAGGAACAGACTAATTTGCATATAGCCAGGTTCTGAACTGGGATGGTGCAGTGAGCTAAAAAACGGTGTTGGATCTAGCCCTGATCTCTTGACTGGGTGAGAGTATTCTGCTTAATTCAGAAACTCTGTCCATCACCACCCTTTGTTGTTAAATATTTTGTCCACCCTAAGCGTGGAAGGGTATACTCAGATGTGAGTCCCTTGCTCATTGCACCATCAGGATTCAAGCAAGCCAGGCCGACGACGGCTGAAATGCCAGAAACCGGTCCCCGGAAGCTTGTTTCCTTCCCAGTGTAAGAATTGGCTTGGTAGTTTGGTTTGCCCTGTTCCCATCATGCACTGGGACAGGAACAGACTAATTTGCATATAGCCAGGTTCTGAACTGGGATGGTGCAGTGAGCTAAAAAACGGTGTTGGATCTAGCCCTGATCTCTTGACTGGGTGAGAGTATTCTGCTTAATTCAGAAACTCTGTCCATCACCACCCCTTGTTGTTAAATATTTTGTCCACCCTAAGCGTGGAAGGGTATACTCAGATGTGAGTCCCTTGCTCATTGCACCATCAGGATTCAAGCAAGCCGGGCCGACGATGGCTGAAATGCCAGAAACCGGTCCCCGGAAGCTTGTTTCCTTCCCAGTGTAAGAATTGGCTTGGTAGTTTGGTTTGCCCTGTTCCCATCATGCACTGGGACAGGAACAGACTAATTCGCATATAGCCAGGTTCTGAACTGGGATGGTGCAGTGAGCTAAAAAACGGTGTTGGATCTAGCCCTGATCTCTTGACTGGGTGAGAGTATTCTGCTTAATTCAGAAACTCTGTCCATCACCACCCCTTGTTGTTAAATATTTTGTCCACCCTAAGCGTGGAAGGATATACTCAGATGTGAGTCCATTGCTCATTGCACCATCAGGATTCAAGCAAGCCGGGCCGACGACGGCTGAAATGCCAGAAACCGGTCCCCGGAAGCTTGTTTCCTTCCCAGTGTAAGAATTGGCTTGGTAGTTTGGTTTGCCCTGTTCCCATCATGCACTGGGACAGGAACAGACTAATTTGCATATAGCCCGGTTCGAAACTGGGATGGTGCAGTGAGCTAAAAAACGGTGTTGGATCTAGCCCTGATCTCTTGACTGGGTGAGAGTATTCTGCTTAATTCAGAAACTCTGTCCATCACTACCCCTTGTTGTTAAATATTTTGTCCACCCTAAGCGTGGAAGGGTATACTCAGATGTGAGTCCCTTGCTCATTGCACCATCAGGATTCAAGCAAGCCGGGCCGACGACGGCTGAAATGCCAGAAACCGGTCCCCGGAAGCTTGTTTCCTTCCCAGTGTAAGAATTGGCTTGGTAGTTTGGTTTGCCCTGTTCCCATCATGCACTGGGACAGGAACAGACTAATTTGCATATAGCCAGGTTCTGAACTGGGATGGTGCAGTGAGCTAAAAAACGGTGTTGGATCTAGCCCTGATCTCTTGACTGGGTGAGAGTATTCTGCTTAATTCAGAAACTCTGTCCATCACCAACCCTTGTTGTTAAATATTTTGTCCACCCTAAGCGTGGAAGGGTATACTCAGATGTGAGTCCCTTGCTCATTGCACCATCGCGATTCAAGAAAGCCGGGCCGACGACGGCTGAAATGCCAGAAACCGGTCCCCGGAAGCTTGTTTCCTTCCCAGTGTAAGAATTGGCTTGGTAGTTTGGTTTGCCCTGTTCCCATCATGCACTGGGACAGGAACAGACTAATTTGCATATAGCCAGGTTCTGTACTGGGATGGTGCAGTGAGCTAAAAAACGGTGTTGGATCTAGCCCTGATCTCTTGACTGGGTGAAAGTATTCTGCTTAATTCAGAAACTCTGTCCATCACCAACCCTTGTTGTTAAATATTTTGTCCACCTTAAGCGTGGAAGGGTATACTCAGATGTGAGTCTCTTGCTCATTGCACCATCAGGATTCAAGCAAGCGGGCCGACGACGGCTGAAATGCCAGAAACCTGTCCCCGGAAGCTTGTTTCCTTCCCAGTGTAAGAATTGGCTTGGTAGTTTGGTTTGCCCTGTTCCCATCATGCACTGGGACAGGAACAGACTAATTTGCATATAGCCAGGTTCTGAACTGGGATGGTGCAGTGAGCTAAAAAACGGTGTTGGATCTAGCCCTGATCTCTTGACTGGGTGAGAGTATTCTGCTTAATTCAGAAACTCTGTCCATCACCACCCTTTGTTGTTAAATATTTTGTCCACCCTAAGCGTGGAAGGGTATACTCAGATGTGAGTCCCTTGCTCATTGCACCATCAGGATTCAAGCAAGCCAGGCCGACGACGGCTGAAATGCCAGAAACCGGTCCCCGGAAGCTTGTTTCCTTCCCAGTGTAAGAATTGGCTTGGTAGTTTGGTTTGCCCTGTTCCCATCATGCACTGGGACAGGAACAGACTAATTTGCATATAGCCAGGTTCTGAACTGGGATGGTGCAGTGAGCTAAAAAACGGTGTTGGATCTAGCCCTGATCTCTTGACTGGGTGAGAGTATTCTGCTTAATTCAGAAACTCTGTCCATCACCACCCCTTGTTGTTAAATATTTTGTCCACCCTAAGCGTGGAAGGGTATACTCAGATGTGAGTCCCTTGCTCATTGCACCATCAGGATTCAAGCAAGCCGGGCCGACGACGGCTGAAATGCCAGAAACCGGTCCCCGGAAGCTTGTTTCCTTCCCAGTGTAAGAATTGGCTTGGTAGTTTGGTTTGCCCTGTTCCCATCATGCACTGGGACAGGAACAGACTAATTCGCATATAGCCAGGTTCTGAACTGGGATGGTGCAGTGAGCTAAAAAACGGTGTTGGATCTAGCCCTGATCTCTTGACTGGGTGAGAGTATTCTGCTTAATTCAGAAACTCTGTCCATCACCACCCCTTGTTGTTAAATATTTTGTCCACCTTAAGCGTGGAAGGATATACTCAGATGTGAGTCCCTTGCTCATTGCACCATCAGGATTCAAGCAAGCCGGGCCGACGACGGCTGAAATGCCAGAAACCGGTCCCCGGAAGCTTGTTTCCTTCCCAGTGTAAGAATTGGCTTGGTAGTTTGGTTTGCCCTGTTCCCATCATGCACTGGGACAGGAACAGACTAATTTGCATATAGCCCGGTTCTGAACTGGGATGGTGCAGTGAGCTAAAAAACGGTGTTGGATCTAGCCCTGATCTCTTGACTGGGTGAGAGTATTCTGCTTAATTCAGAAACTCTGTCCATCACCAACCCTTGTTGTTAAATATTTTGTCCACCCTAAGCGTGGAAGGGTATACTCAGATGTGAGTCCCTTGCTCATTGCACCATCGCGATTCAAGCAAGCCGGGCCGACGACGGCTGAAATGCCAGAAACCGGTCCCCGGAAGCTTGTTTCCTTCCCAGTGTAAGAATTGGCTTGGTTGTTTGGTTTGCCCTGTTCCCATCATGCACTGGGACAGGAACAGACTAATTTGCATATAGCCAGGTTCTGAACTGGGATGGTGCAGTGAGCTAAAAAACGGTGTTGGATCTAGCCCTGATCTCTTCACTGGGTGAGAGTATTCTGCTTAATTCAGAAACTCTGTCCATCACCACCCTTTGTTGTTAAATATTTTGTCCACCCTAAGCGTGGAAGGGTATTCTCAGAAGTGAGTCCCTTGCTCATTGCACCATCAGGATTCAAGCAAGCCGGGCCGACGACGGTTGAAATGCCAGAAACCGGTCCCCGGAAGCTTGTTTCCTTCGCAGCGTAAGAATTGGCTTGGTAGTTTGGTTTGCCCTGTTCCCATCATGCACTGGGACAGGAACAGACTAATTTGCATATAGCCAGGTTCTGAACAGGGATGGTGCAGTGAGCTAAAAAACGATGTTGGATCTAGCCCTGATCTCTTGACTGGGTGAGAGTATTCTGCTTAATTCAGAAACTCTGTCCATCACCACCCCTTGTTGTTAAATATTTTGTCCACCCTAAGCGTGGACGGGTATACTCAGATGTGAGTCCCTTGCTCATTGCACCATCAGGATTCAAGCAAGCCGGGCCGACAACAGCTGAAATGCCAGAAACCGGTCCCCGGAAGCTTGTTTCCTTCCCAGTGTAAGAATTGGCTTGGTAGTTTGGTTTGCCCTGTTCCCATCATGCACTGGGACAGGAACAGACTAATTTGCATATAGCCAGGTTCTGAACTGGGATTGTGCAGTGAGCTAAAAAACGGTGTTGGATCTAGCCCTGATCTCTTGACTGGGTGAGAGTATTCTGCTTAATTCAGAAACTCTGTCCATCACCAACCCTTGTTGTTAAATATTTTGTCCACCTTAAGCGTGGAAGGGTATACTCAGATGTGAGTCCCTTGCTCATTGCACCATCAGGATTCAAGCAAGCCGGGCCGACGACGGCTGAAATGCCAGAAACCTGTCCCCGGAAGCTTGTTTCCTTCCCAGTGTAAGAATTGGCTTGGTAGTTTGGTTTGCCCTGTTCCCATCATGCACTGGGACAGGAACAGACTAATTTGCATATAGCCAGGTTCTGAACTGGGATGGTGCAGTGAGCTAAAAAACGGTGTTGGATCTAGCCCTGATCTCTTGACTGGGTGAGAGTATTCTGCTTAATTCAGAAACCGTGCCCATCACCACCCCTTGTTGTTAAATACTTCACGTAGCTAACACCCGCACAGAAGTGCATGCCTTGTTAAATACTGACCTTCCTTTACATTTTGGTGAGCTGATTCACACAATTTTTAACGCATCCTCCACTTCGGGCTGGATCATTTTTTTAAAATAGTCAGCGGTGGCTTAGTGACTTCTTTCCAGAAAATATTTGGAGTCATTCCTGCTTTCCTTCACTCGATATTCTGCGGTCTATTTGGTGGACTTCCTGTTTTGCTAGCACTAGCTGCTGGTTTTTTGTTACTATTTTGTTTATTGCAAAATGGATGTCCGTCCTGTCTTCGCAAACGGGCAGGAGCAGTTAGCACTGTTTCACAACAGGATGCTTGAATTCTATGGTGTGCTGCCACTTGCCACTTTGAGTGCATCATATGGATTATCGTTTTGATTTTCCTATTTCACCTGTGTCCAGCCTGTATTTCATTGCCTGAGCTGTGATTTCATGTGGGCCCTGGATTTGTGTCTCTGCAATTTGGTGTCTCCTCGACGTTTCCGAACACCTTGTTTCCTTGATTTCACCACTTTAACATGGCCGCCCATTTTTTTTTACCCGATCCCAATCCATGATGGCCAACACCTTGAGTCACCCAGTGCACAGTCCTCTCTCTAGCCTCATCACTACTAACACGTATATGTCTCAGTTTAACAGCGCTTTCTCATGGAATGCGATTGCCGCGATCGGCGCCACTTGCGGGAGACAAACTTGTCACTTTCATTCACATGCGGTAAGGCTCGTTCACGTACCCATCACTGAACGTATCTTCGCACTGGCACTGATCATCTGTGTTACCAGGCTCTTAGTCACACTTCGTGGGTTACCAATCCATTAGGGGCACGCATAGTAACTAACTACGATTTAACCTCACCCTTTCGCCTTTTAACAGCGTTCTTCATATTTTTGAAACCGGCATGTACACCCGTATCCCCTGGTTTACTATTCCACATTCCATTTAACAACATGTTTCACGACTCAGGATTGTTACGTTCTTTTATGTCCCGAACAAGAAATTAACCACTTTTCGAAACCATGGTTCCCTCGAGTATCACCGTAGTTTTTTTCCCAATTAGCCGAACAAATAATTTTTTAGTTGTCATTTTCCAATGTTCAGCACTATACCCAACTTGGCATGTTCACCAACTAACAGTGCTCATTGTGGCCGTGTTGCCACACCTGTATAGAAAACTCAAAACGATACTTTTTTTCCACAGATTGTACATTTGACCCCTGATGAAGGGCATGGGTCCCGAAATGCATAGGGGAGTACATATCGCGATTTGAGACAATATCAAATGAAAAAGCGACATCTTTATTGAAAATGACATTTTCTTTTGTTAAAATCGAATGCCATTAAGTGATAACACATATTTGGAATAAACAGAAGTCCATTGGAGGTATCATGAACTCGTGTTGATTACATTATTTGAACAAAATTAAATTACATCATTACTACAGAAAGAGAACGTGTCTCGGGAGGAGTGCCTACAGAGCACAGGGCCATTTGGTTGACACTGCATTCTGTGTTGTTACAATTTTCCATCCCCCAGGGTCAGAGGGGATTATACCCAGAGGCACCCAAAAAATCCATTTGAAGTATACCATTTAAAATAACAGAAGGAACAAATGGTGTGCCGCACACCCCAAATTATTTCTAATCGAGCATTGTACATGTTGACATACAAACTGCATGACTGTGTACATTGTGGCTGTTTGGGAGGAGCTGCCTATTTGATGGGGGTCAATGGACATTTTGACAACATAACGGATGTGTGCTTGTACTTGTACATTGTCAACTCACATTTCCCTGCAATGCCAAATGTGACTGGCCAGTGTCTACACCCAGTCGGCACCAGTTGTGTCCTCCTGTGTTCTGTTGTGGACATGTTTCGGTTGGTACCACATTGTTGTCAGTGTTGATGTGCTTTGCATGTTATGTGTGTGTGCTGCATTTTGGGGGAGTCACCCCTGCAGCTCTGATTTTGCTGCCCCTTCTCTATTGCATGCGATGTGCCTTTGACTTTTTTGCCTATGCAGTGCTGAGATGTTGCATACTTGGGTACATTGGTCACTTGGTGGGAGTTGGGGGCTGGGGTAAGGTTTGTTCACAGATGTGCTCAGCTCTATTGTACATGTGTGCCATTGTGCCCATCTCCCCCGTCCCCCCAGTCCCTGGTCGTTACTCACCCTGGTGCTGTTGTGTCCGGTCATGTTAAGCAGTGTCCGGTCCCCCAACTCCTGCCACCGTCTCCCCGCTGATGACTGTGGACACCATGTTCTCCATGTCTTCCAGCTCCTCCTGTGGCGCGGGACTGCAACCTCCAGTCTGCATTACTACCTTCTCCAGTATTGAATTTTTCATAGATTCACATGCTTGTATCTCCCCCGTCGTCATGGTGGGAGTCTCATGGTAACAGAATGACCACAGCAGTACCATAGAGAAAACTGCATAGAAAATCCCATAAGGAATCACATTATTTGGTAACCTGACCTCATCATTATTTGGTCTAAAACGTAGCCAATCAGCTGCCAGCCCTGACATCACACTCCCCAGCAGAGGTATCCTACCTCACATTTCCAACCGCCTTCGTGAGAGAAGGAGTCTCCCTGAGCCTTGTCCAGTTCTGTTCATGAGTGAAATTTTCACCTTTACAACTGCAAGTTTTCTTCTGGATATTAAGGTACTGTGTTACATCTAGTATCTAAAAATGGCTGAAAGCTCCAAAAAAAAGCTTTTAAGGCCCTGCAGATCTTGTGGGAAAGCTAGACTCTATTCTCTCGGCTGCTTTCAGGGACGCTGCAGTTAATCAGCTTGATTAACTGCAGCGTCCCTGAAAGCAGCCGAAAAATGCATGGACGATTCATTTCACATGTCCGGATTTGACAACTTCAATTCATTCTAATCCAGTCCAGGTGACTCAACTGCACTTGAACTCCAGGACTGTCGTGCTTGCTACACCTGTCTTGAGAAAGACCCGCTGCGACCTCAATTACCCAGGCACGCGAAGGGTCGAAACGTCGACATCCTTCCAATTGGCCCCAATACTCCAGAAACCCAAATTGACTAGCTACACATGGGATTCTGTAAATTTGTATTAGTGGATGGCCTCTTTTGAAAATCAACTTTGTATATATTTGTATACATTGTTTATATTGGAAGTCAGCAGTGTATATATTGTATATGTCACAAGAGCACTATTCACTATTGTCACATGTTGCACTTTTTTACTATGACAGTCGTTTATGTTTCACTTTGAATGCAATTTGAAAATATAAAAATATAAATAGCTATATACAGGTTTTTCTTTTCATTTATTGTAAGAAACTGTATCGAATTCCTGTCAGAGGGAGGAGGGAACTCCATATGCAAATAGAATCAACAAATCAGTTGTTTCATTACCCGACAGAACCAATTTTTTCTTTAATCATCTTACAAGACGGGGCTAGGGCGTCCGCCAAATCCATCGATATCGCTATGGACATATCTTCATTAGCGTTTTGACAAATGGCGGGAGCAGTAGCTCTCAGGAGGCAAGGATGGCTTAAAGCCACTTCATTTAGACCGGAGGTGCAAGCAAAAATTATGGACATGACTTTCGATGGACAGAATCTCTTTGGTAAACATATTGATGATGCTCTCCAGGGAATCAAGGCTCACAAAGACACAGCGCGGGTGCAGGGGTCTCTTCAACAGGGCAGATTCCAGTCTTTTCGGAAGAGGTTCTAGAGGACAATACAACCAGAGGTCTTCGTACTAGTCCAACAGGTACCAGCCTTACAGTCAGCAAGGATATCAACAGTATTCTAGCAACCAGCAGTATCGTTCCTCAAACTCCTCCTATCACCAACAATCCAGGGGAAAGAATACTGAGAGAGGGAAAGCGCAGTAATCCAAAAGATGACAGTGACTTTCTCAAGGAGCTCGCCACCTGGTCAGACATCGGCAACGACTTATATCTCTCTCTCTTTTCTCATCAATGGCTGTCGATAACAGCAGAGAGATGGGTACTGGATGTAATTCATCAAGGCCATACCCTGTAATTTGTGCAGAAGCCCCCGAATCAACCACCTGTTCACAGACAGCAACAAGATCTGTCAGCTCTCAAAGCAGAAGTATTATCTCTTATAGTAAAAGGGGCAATAGAGGAAGTTCCGTTTCCTCAGCATGGGAAAGGATTTTACTCCCATTTCTTTCTGATAAAGAAAAAGCAGACATCAAAATGGAGGCAGGTATTGGACCTGAGAGGTCTGAACCAATTTATCAAGAAAATTCCCTTTCGTATGCTATCCCTTCAAGAAATACTCTTGCTTTTACGCAAAGGAGATTTTATGGCATCCCTGGAGCCTCTTAGATGCCTATTTCCACATTTCGATTCACATAAATCACAGGAAATATCTGCGTTTCGTAGTGGAAGAGCTCCACTACCAATTCAAAGTGTTGCCCTTTGGGCTAAAATCGGCTCCAAGGGTCTTTACAAAGTGCATGGCGCCGGTAGCAGCTCACCTGAGACTACAGGGGCACCAGATTTTCCCATATCTGGACGATTGGCTCATAAAAGGGTCATCTTACAAAGAAGTCCTGAACTCCCTTCAATTCTGCATGGATCTCTTTCATTGCCTGGGCCTACGAATAAACCTGGAAAAGTCCTCCCTTGTTCCGTCACAATCCCTTCAATTCTTAGGCGCAATCCTTCGCATGAAGGAAGCAAAGGCCTATCCATTCAAAGGAGCGAACTCAAAAAATCTTAAATCTGGCATCAAATTTGCAATCAAAAAAGTACACTTCAGTGACAGTATTCAAGTCCTTGTTGGGGATGATGTCTTCCTGGATCCCATTGCTTCGAAATTGCTGACTGCACGAGGCCTCTGCAGGGACTCCTAGACAAACAATGGATACAATCCTAAGGGTCCTTCGAAGATCAGGACACCATTTCTCCTCAGATTCAAGAAGCCCTGTCATGCTGGAAGATCAGAAAACATTTAACAAAAGGCCTGCTATTCGAGCCTCAACGCCCCACTTACGTGATGATGTCAGATGCCTTACTTCAAGGCTGGGGGGCGCATCTCCAGGACCTCGAAATACAAGGTCATTGGTCCGCCCACAAAGCTCACCTTCATATCAACATATTGGAGCTGAAAGCAGTATTCTTGGGTTTGCAAGCATTCCTCCCCAGGATACACAATTCTGCAGTAATGGTCAGAACGGACAGTACAACGACAATGTTCTACCCCTTAAAACAGGGAGGTACAAGGTCAAAGCTTCTATCGGCACAGGCACAAGAGATTTGGAGATGGCTACTACTTTACAATATCTCTCTTCAAGTGCAACACATTCCGGGGATAAACAACACAAGGGCGGATATCCTGAGCAGATCAACCAGTGTTTCTCATGAGTGGGAGCTAGCTCAAAACCAACTCCTAAGAGTGTTTTGTTGGTGGATCTGTTAGCAAACCAGCACAACTCAAAATGCAAACACTTGGCAAGCAGGTTACCGCAGGAGGGATCATGGGGCAATGCGCTGCATCTATGTTGAACCGTAATGTTCGCATATGCATTTCCTCCATTCCCTCTGATATCAAGAGTACTTAGAAAATGAGATCAGAGCCATGCCACTTAATTATGATAGCCCCAGCTTGGCCGAGGCAAGCTTGATTCTTGAAGCTTAACCAGCTGTCAATAGCCCCCAGGAAAGGCCTAGCTTTATCCAGATCAAGTATCTCAAGATGGATAACGTCGGCCATTATCAAATGTGAAAGAAAACTGGAAAACCTCTATGTTCCAGAGTGCACGCTCATTCCACTAGAAAGATGGCAACTTCAACGGCTCTGTTCGCAGGAGTGTTGACACTGCTTTGAAGGAGGATGCAGCAGTGGGACAAGCAGTTCTCCGACATTTATTTCAATAAGGTATTTTTCAAAATATGTGTTTCTTTATCAAAGTATGGAGATGTATATATATATATATATATATATATATATATATATATATATATATATATATATATATATATATATATATATATATATATATATATATATATATATATATATATATATATATATATATATATATGCTATGCATTTTATTAGTCCTCTTCTGTAAATATTGTCTTTCTATCTGAATTGCTCACAGTGACTGTTTATTGATTGATACTGGATGGCCTCAAAGGGTATATATATCCTAATGTTTAGGAGCAGAACCCAGAGATATTAGGAGTTCTATCCTGGAAACGCAAATGGGTATGTGTATTGCTCTCTACTCGGATACAAGCATGTGAATCTATGAAAGATTCAATACTGGAGAAAAAACTAGTTACCTACCTGTACTAGATTCACATGCGGCCTGCCCGCCTTCCCGTTTCTCAGGTAGAACATTTTACCTCTGGATATATCCTTATCTCTCACTTGGGGCTGAAAATCTAAGGTAGGATAGCTCTGCTGGGGAGTGTGATGGCAGCTGATTGGCTAAGTTTTAGACCAAATAATGTGATTCTCTATGGGATTTTCGATGCAGTTTTCTCCATGGTACTGCTGTGGTCATTCTGTTACAGTGAGACTCCCACCATGACGGCGGGGAAGATACAAGCATGTGAATCTATGAAAGATAATACTGGAGAACCATAGTGTACAGGTAAGTAGCTTGTTTTTTCTGGTTGTTAGGCGAGTTTCAGCTTGGTTTTGCGCTTGACATCATTCCAGTGCCTCTTGGCCTCTTCCATTGTCCTCTTCAGCACTCCCACTGCATTCACCTTGTCCACGATGGACTGCCATTGTCCATTTTTGGTTGCCAAAGACACAGTGGAGGTGACAAACAGTTGTTGATGGTGTTCTACCACCTCTGTTATCAGGATCCTGTTTTCCTGGGGACTGAATCGCTTCTTCCTACTCTTCTTCTCCTTGGCCTTCCCTGACCCCGTGGTCCCTGGCTGGCCCTCCGGGGGGCTTGTGGGATTCTGGTTGTTCTCCGTAATTGCTCCGGCAACATCCATTGTGCTTTGCTGTTGTTTGGCATTTGTTTGTCTGTTTTTTTTCTACTTTTATGGTGATTTTTCCTGCCTGACATGTGTGAATTGCAGGCCTGTTGCTGGTTTTTGCAGATTTTTGTATCGCAATTGGCCTCATCGCAGCTTTTTTGCGTTTGTGTTTTGCATTTTTCCGGCGTCGCATTGGTTTTAGCGCGGTCATTTGACGCGTTGTTGTGAGACTATCGCATGGTGCCGCTATGTTGTGAATCCTTAGTTAACACTGCGTAATTTTCCTGCGATAGACTGTGATGTTGAAAGTTGCGTTAAGTTAATTTTGCGATGGTTATCACACGTTCTTGAGAATATCCCCTTAAATATATTAGCCCAAAGAGTTCAACAGATTTGACCACGTTTAATCCATGCGGACAAAAAGGGAATTTATACCAGGGAGAAAATCCCCTGTATGTCCAACTGCTTTTCCAAATAATGGAGGCAGCGCAGGGTGGGTGGCTCAGGGCAACAGCATTAGTGCTTGCTATCCATAAAGCATTAGATTCTCCCAGCTGGGAGGGAGGGGCCCATTCCATAGGAACCCACCTTGGTCCGTTACTTGGGGATTTGGGTTTATCAAGCAACCCCAGACCTGCTTGAAGGCAGCCTATCACCAGCGGTCACCTTCATCATGTCACAAATCCCCTTTTGGTCCTCCCTCCCTCTGTCAGTGGTGGGCCGAGTGGTGATTTCCAAGATGGTGATTCTCCCCATTTCCTTCATTTTTTTTTTTTTTTTGTAAGACGTTTATTAGTTTCCAAAAATGCAGTACATATAGCAAAGCCTACAACCCAGCGGGCCGGCTGCAAAAAGACAGTAGACCCTGAGGGTGAAAGTTGGCAGGGGAGGGTGTGCTGTTGCGCCCCACTTGTCTCTGGCAGGTGAAACTTCAGGTATTACGGTCACATCACTTTCATTCAGCAAATAAACAGGTCTATAAGTGACGTCTTGTTTTACAATTTTTCTAGAACTAAACCATGAATTCAGCAAACGAAACAGAACAGTTCGTATCAGCATGTCCCAATGTCGCTTCCGCGGCTGCGCCGCAACATGTCTGTCCTGCTTGCACGGTGCTAAAAGAAGACCCCTCTATACAGTGCAGTGTACACTGATAACGTGTCAGTATATTAGTGGGTCAGTTGTGCGCTCGCGCAAATAAACGCAGACTTGAAATGGGACAGCTCCTGTGGGCTAGTGCCTCGCCGGTCGCCTGCCTGGCTAGCGGCGCGTGTAGCAATCAAGTGGGGCAGCCTAGCTGTTGTCGTAGCAAATGTCGTCCGCGCCTGGAGTCTCTGTTGGGGGCGCGGCTAGTGGCGTCTGTCCGCCGTAGCGTGGAAGGGTGCTGAGGCTACAGCTGGGATTCAGGATTCCGATACTTCAAACATGTAAACATATAAGGGGGAGGGGTGGGGGGGGTGGAGTGTACTTGCGGGAGCGGTGCAACGGCTTGGAGCTGGGGGCGAAGTGTGAGTTGGCGTCTGCTGGTGAGCACTCGTGTGGATGGCTGACCGTGACTGTGGCCTGCGCGCGTAGGGGTCGGTGTCCAGAGCTGGGGGGGGGGCACGATGCGTGATGGTTCCGCCTACTGAGTTGTCGCCCCATGGCGCCCGCCCACCTTAGCCTGCTCTACGTGAGCCCTCTGACTGCGCCCTCCCCCTGCAAGGACCCCAGGATGCCATCCCAGAGTTGTGCGATCGGGAACTGCCTCCTCCCCATTTCCTTCATTACTTGAGGAATATTCCTGTCTTACTCCCTATCTCATTCTTTCTGGAAATTCATGTCCTTTTGTGGGACCTATGCTGGCATAAGTTGCATAGACAAGTGGCCTTGGTCAAACTTCAGCTTCCCTCAAAACAGGAGGGCCCTGGAGTGCCTACCTTTGAATACTATTACCTGGCGGCCCAACTTCAGTGGCTCTCCTACTGATTGGCAGACCAGTTTCTGGAGGACACATAGGGCTGCTCCCCCCCTGCCCCCGGCACAACCCTTCTTCGTCTCATACACACTGGTGTTCACTCCCCCATGGCTTGGCCCCCCCTAAAGTTGGCTCTTTCATGTTTGTCGCAGCTACTTCTTCTTACTAGACATCTTTCCCCTTACACCCCAGCGATTCCAATACTCTGCTTCCTGATTTGGAGGGGTTACCTCACCAACGTTCAGGTATAGGTGTGGGAGGAGGCTGGTCTCACCTGCATGAGCGATTTTTATGTGTATGGGCACCTAATGGCGTTTGAAGCACTAACTGAACAGTATCCACTACCCGAGGACCAGATGTTTCTCTATGCCTCCTTGAGGAGGACGATCGAGGATGTCTGCGCCGCTCGGGCTGTACACCAGTCACACCTCAACTCATCCAAACACTGCACACTATGGGCTCTAGTTGCGGATTAATCACATGGCTCACTAAGGCTCTATTTACACATATGCAGATATCTCTACAACCCTTGCGAGACATTTGTGAGTCTAAGTTTGGCAGACCACTCCATGACAGGGAATGGGTGGGGGCCTTAACTTACCTGCAATGAGTGTCCCACAGCCCCTTCCTAAAATTACTCCAATTTTATATACTCTACAGTGCACACCAGTCTCCTAAGCAATTAGCCTACATCTTTCCCAGTGCCCCTGCCACGTGCGCCTGGGACTGACCGTAGCTACAGACATACTGGTTTAACATCAATTCCCACATAGGACAATTCACAGGAATCTCAAACATCTCTTCATGGGAGGCGAGGGTCTTGGTCATCTACGCCAGACCATGCAAATGTACAATTGCAACATGCTTTTTAGACCTGGCCCTTCTACTGGAGAAGTGTGGCTCAATGGTTAGAGCGGCAGACCCTGATGCAGAGGTCTAGCCCGGGACCAGGGTTCAATTCCCCGACTCGGCGGGTCTTGGGCTCAAAATTCCACGGACCTGATAATTCTCGCCTCGGTGCCAATTCTAATCATAGAGTCCCACTCTGCAAATCTGGGCAATAGCTTGCTTAATCTCCACAACGGATCCACAATGCTAAGGATGCCTTGCCTTCACCCTGGGGGTGCCCAGGAGTGGATGCCTTACAGGGAAAGCCAGGACGGGTTCCACAGCGGTATTCGTACAAGCGCCTTGAGATCCTTGCGGGTGAGTAGTGCGCTATACAAGTATCAATTTACATTTTTTACATTTACTGGGCAACAAAACGTTTACTGCCAGCGCAAAATTACCTCCCCTTCGAACAATGGTTGACCATGTTCATCTGCAGCTGTGTTGCATGGCGAGGATGCCAGGGGGCTGCGCTGTCATCAAATGGCTCCATCTGGAAGGCATTATTCTCTAAATTGCTTGATCGCCCCTGGAGTCCCCCTCAGAATCGACATCCACAAACTCTTGAATCTTGCCACATATCATGAGTGACCACGCCCTCCTCGCTCAGCCCCACTCCCGATTCTAATGAGTCAACCTACCCCTAACTGTGGAGACCAGTAACTTACCTTCACCTCTACCCCATTTCCCACCACCTTGTTCCCCTGACAATCCCACCCTACCTATGCAGTACGTTCACAGTGTTACGCGTTTCAAGTCTTCTCTGGACAACTGTGCATTTTGATTACCATAAGAAACATCTGAGAGTATTACAAATGCATTTGCAGATAGATACGCATGAACCAGTGTTAGATTAGGACCGTTGATGCTCACGCAATGCCATGTTTTAGTTAGCATTCACTAAACTATTTTCTTTGCCAGCGTCATTTTAGGCTGAGACATGCCCTTTGCTAAGTTTCATTTCTGTAATGCTAAGTTTGTTTTAGTAATTAGTGACTGTTCATGCCAGCGCATACCTTTCCCACTAGATAAAGGCCCTCTCCCAATTGTCTGGTGACGGAGTTCGATCGCGGCCGAGGGTGAAACAACCTTGGACTATGCTATATTGTGCAAGATACAAGAAGAGAAAACTTTTTTTTTGTATTTCACTGTTCAGCTAAATCTGCTTGGAAAATTCCACTGTGGGTGTGTCTTTGCCTAACTATGAAATGTACATAAAGTATCTCTATGCTTGCTGTTATTTAGTTCCCTCTGGTGCACTCTCTGAGTGTATACGAATAAACAGTTATTGGTTTATATTCTCTTCTGTCTGACCAACTCTTCATTTGGGATGGAAGGCAGATAGGTGGTCATCAGTGACCTGGGTGGCCTCAAGCGGGTCACTTCCTTCACCAGTTATATGTTTGTTGAAAAACTCCATTAAAAAAGTGTTAAAAAACATGTCGGAGCCCTTCACCATACAGTTTTCCTTTTTAGTTTCAAAAAGAAAATCCTTAAACAGGATTTCTTTTTTCAAAATAAAAAATAAAATGCCCCTTTCATCATGGGAGATGATTCCTATGTTTTTACTGCCCCTTTCTTACTTCCAGGGTTTACCTGGCGGTGATGGGCAATGAAAACGGCTTTATGTCCACCTATCTTAATTCTCCAACACCCGTTATTTTGTCAAGCTTTCGGAAAAGTTTGGTCTGGCCACAGCAGAGATAGAGTAGGCTCTGCTGTGGTCAAACTATGGTCTGACCACTTTTAAGTTCGGAGTCTGACCATAGTGTTGGCGTTAAGCACACTCACCCATGTTGCATTAGAGTATGATTACCGCTAATATTTAAATCGGGCCCTTAGTGTCACCTACTTTCACTCACACTACATTTTGCAGTTTCTGTTATTTACTTACCTGCAGCTGCCTCCACTGTTCGGCTTCAATAGCTTTGGTGGGTAGACTCTTAGGGCCGGAACACTGCTTATTCCAGGCTCGAAAACTGACGCAGAAAACTGAAAATTGGAGTATGTGCAAAGATGAATAGGCTGCAGTTGTAATTTTCTTGATTTATCTTCTAACCTTCAACCCATCTTGTCACAAGATGGTGTGAACGCATTGAGACTATTAATACCCACATCGTCCACCAGTGACGAGATGGGACAGAATGAGGAGACAGCTTGGATGATGGTAGCCATGGGTACTACAGGGATAAAGGCAAAATGACTTGGGCTACATGTACAAGTGATGATGCAGGCTGTCACTAAGAGAAGGCCCTGAGGTGTGGCAGGAACCCGGAGATAGGGCTCGTAGTTCACCATCCCTGACCAATCTCTCTGAAGGTTGGTACAGGTGCCTCTGTGTGGCTGCAGCGAAGGTGAGCATTTTTTAAATTATACCACTAGTGAATCATACAGTGGCGTAGCTAGACCTACTGCCACGAAGGGTGGACACTAAGGGGCCTTGTTGGCTTAACACCGCACACCACAACTTCTGAAACATAGGACTGCACTGTATTTACAAGTTTACGGTGCAGCCCTGCGTTTCTCCCTGTGCTGGCGCTAAAAATTAGCAGCCTAGCACCAACGCAGGCACCGTTGCACCAAAATGCAAGTGAGCCTGCGTTGCGTAGAAGGATTGTTTATGTGCAGGAAGGTGTCCCTTCCTCCACATAAACAATCTGACATGGTGTTTTGTAACTTCTATGTGTGCTGCTTTGTGCAGCACACATAGAAGTTGCAACTCATCAATTTTTTAATGATGGTTAAAGTGCAGAAAGGGCCATCTTCCTGTACATAAACAATCAATGACGTTTTGCTGCATCTATGTGTACTGCACAACGCAGGACACGTAGAAACAGCAAAAACGAGGAGAAATAAAGCATCTTTGTTTCGCCAGGGTAAGACCAGGTTTTCCCTGGTCGTAATTTTGGCACTGCCCCATATTTAAGTCACCTTTGTAAATTTGGATCAGCGGCATTGGGTGTTGCCTTGAAGCTCCCACCGCAACACACATTGCCTGCCCTTTTCACGCTAAGTATAGCTTGAAAGGGTGCCTTATTTACAAGCCAGCGGTAAGCCAAGTTAAGTTGCTTTAACGCTGCCATGTAAATAAGGCGAAGCCCATATTGTCCAATGAACATCACTATTGTTCCTATCCTGTTGCGATAGGGGCTTGAAGTCATGTTCCTGTGGTGACAGGGGCTTGAAGTGAAGTTTCTGTGGCGATAGGGCATGTAAATATGACCCTAGTTTTTCGGTGTAGGTAACAGCTGGGGGATCGGGTGGCGACTGATGTACAACTTGTTCGGAGGGGGGGAGTCTTACAGTCAATGGACGACTTGTTTTCAGGGGTGGGGGGATGGTGGTGGTCACTTCCGCCGCCCCGGCTTCACCCCTAGCTACACCACTGGAATCATACATTACTTCTCACTACTAGTATTATTGAAAAAAGGGGGTAGAAACAAAGGTGAACCTCTGCAGAAAATGACACGTTTTATTTTGGCATACCCCTCGAAATTGAATCATCAAGAGAAAGAATTTCCAAGTTCCCTTTCTCTATGTTGTAATTGTAAGTTCTATTCCCAATCATCCCAACCTAGCAAATTTCCCCAAAATTACTAAAATATGTTATATTCACGGTGGAGGACATAGTTGATTTCAGCGGCGGCCACCATAAACAAAGGGCGGTGAGGCAGGTGGGATCTTGTGGGAGGCGTCAGGAGGGGGGGGGGGGTAGAAATACAATATATATTTTTTAATGTACCTTTTGCCGCCGGTCGCCTCTAGAGTCACGTCGCGTCTCTCCTCTTCCTGCCTGGTCCCAGCAGCTCCAGCGACAGACTTCCTGTCCAATCTCAGCCCGGGGATTGGTCTGAGCAGGCAGGAAATATGCCTTGCTTAGCCCAGGGAGTCTGTGGGGGTTTCTCCAGCCTGGCTGCTCAATGCAGCTGGGCTTGAAAAAACCTAAATGTGCCTGTGTGTTTTGGTCGCTCTGAGACTGCAGGCACAACACACATGAGTACTTAGGGAGTGATGTGCACTAGCACTCCTCCTCCCCAGGGCTGGACTGGGAACCAAAACTGGCCCTGGCAAAGTGCTCGGCTGGCCCCCCTCTAGGTTTGGGGGTGCGGCCGAGCTGTTTGCAAGGGCCGGTGTTGGACGATTTTGTTACAGGGGCCCATATTGCAGCTATGCTGCAAAAATGGTCTTGTGACAAAAACGGACCCTCAGGGCCCAAAACCAGCCCCCACCCTGATGGCCCACCGGGTAATGCCCAGTGACCGCTACAGCCAGTCCGACCCTGCTCCTCCTCCTTCCCATGACTCGACCCTCCCCTTCTAACACCATTGGCTAAGAGCGGACAAATGTAAAATAAAACGATGCAAGAACATCATTTTATTTTACATTGCGGAGGATATGCCACTGAATGTCATTGCCTTGTGCAAAGTGTGGAAACTGCAAGTCACTTTACGACACCCGATGAGGCCACAGAGTGGCTTGAGGGATGGCGCCAGGCCACGGGCTCAAGACGAACTGGCAGGAGATTAACACAGCGCTTGCAGGACGGAACACCAACAGAGCCAGGAGCAACAGGAGGTCAGGACGAGACATCACATCCAAGCGGAGAAGAGTGAGAAGACCGACAGGCAAGGACTACCACCTCGAGTTGAGGCGCAGTGAGAGATGGCCAAGAGACTTCCCAAAGCAGACATACTCCTACCAATGACCATTGGTGACCTGTGAACACACTCCCAGTGATACTATGGCAGCTCTATATACTGAGAACGAGACCAGATGATAAACCAACTTGACACCTTAAGGGTGTCTGGTACTGGTTTGGCTCACATGGTCGCCCCTTTTTTTTCATTGTACTGAACTAAGAATCAGATTATGCCAACAACTTTCATTGCAAGGATCAATCAATCAATCAATCATAACATTTGTATAGCGCACTACTCTCCCGGAAGAGTCTCAAGGTGCTTGGGGGAACGGGTCCGCTACTGCTCGAACAGCCAGGTCTTGAGTTGTCTCCTGAAGGCGAGATGGTCCTGGGTCAGCCGAAGGTGGATGGGGAGGGAGTTCCATGTCTTGGCCGCCAGGTAGGAGAAGGATCTGCCTCAGGCGGTGGCTCTTCGGATGCGTGGTACGGCGGCGAAGGCGAGGCTAGTGGACCGTAGCTGGCGGGTGGGCATGTAGAAGGTCAGGCAGTCGTTGAGGTACTTGGGGCCCAGGTCGTGGAGAGACTTGTGTGCGTGGGTGAGGAGCCTGAACGTGATCCTTTTGTTGACAGGGAGCCAGTGCAGGTTCCTCAGGTGGCCGGAGATGTGGCTGCGTCGGGGGATGTCCAGGATGAGTCGGGCGGAGGCGTTCTGGATGCGTTGGAGTTTTTTCTGTAGCTTGGCTGTGGTTCCGGCGTAGAGGGTGTTTCCATTGTCCAGTCGGCTGGTGACGAGGGCCTGGGTGACTGTCTTCCTGGTTTCGGCCGGGAACCATCGGAAGATCTTGCGAAGCATGCGTAGGGTGTGGAAGCATGATGAGGAGACAGCATTGACTTGTCTGGTCATCGAGAGGGAGGAGTCCAGGATGAAGCCTAGGTTGCGTGCGTGGTCTGTTGGCTTGGGAGCGGTGCCCAGGGCTGGGGGCCACCAGGAGTCGTCCCAGGCGGAGGGCGATGGTCCCAGGATGAGGACTTCCGTCTTGTCTGAGTTCAGTTTCAGGCGGCTGTTCTTCATCCACTCGGCGACGTCTGGCGGTGCCGGGGTCTCTGGTGAGGGAGAGGATCAGCTGGGTGTCGTCGGCGTAGGAGATGATGTTGAGGTTGTGTTGGCGTGCGATGGCAGCAAGAGGTCTCATGTAGATGTTGAAGAGGGTGGGGCTGAGTGATGATCCTTGCGGAACACCGCAGATGACTTCGGTGGCCTCGGATCGAAACGGGGGGAGGCGGACTCTCTGTGTTCTACCGGCAAAGAACGAGATGATCCACTCCAGTGCCTTCTCTTGGATGCCGATGTTACTGAGGTGTTGAACTAGGGTGCGGTTACAGCCAGTGTTGAACGCTGCAGAGAAGTCCAGGAGGATGAGTGCCGCTGTTTCCCCATTGTCGAGCAGGGCTCGGATGTCGTCGGTGGCTGCGATGAGGGCGGTCTCTGTGCTGTGGTTGGCTCTGAAACCGGACTGCGAGGGGTCGAGGGATCCGTTCGTCTCGAGGAAGGCGGCAAGCTGTCTGTTGACGATCTTCTCGATGACTTTGGCAGGAAAAGGGAGGAGCGAGATGGGGCGGAAGTTTTTGAGGTCGGTGGGGTCCGCTGTTGGTTTCTTCAGTAGGGCGCTGAGCTCGGCAAGCTTCCAGCTCTCCGGGAAGGTGGTGGTGTTGATGGAGGTGTTGATGACGTCCCGGAGTTGGGGTGCGATCGTGGAGTGGGCCTTGTTGAAGACGTGGTGGGGGCAGGGGTCGGTCGGAGATCCGGAGTGGATGGTGTTCATCGTGCGGGCTGTTTCTTCGGTGGTCACCATGGTCCAGGTGCGGAGGGTGGCGGTGGGGGGCGTTGGTTCGACGGTTGGGTGCGTGGATGCTGTGCCGAAACTGTTGTGGATGTCGGCAATCTTGTGGTGGAAGAACGAGGCGAGAGAGTCGCAGAGATCTTGTGAGGGAGTGATGTTGTTGTTGCCGGTGCTGTGGTTGGAGAACTCCTTGACGATGGTGAAGAGTTCCTTGCTGTCGTGGGCGTTGTTGTCAAGTCGTTCCTTCAGTAATTTCTTCTTGGTGGTGCGGATGAGCTGGTGGTGCTTACGGGTGGTGTGTTTGAGGGCGGTCATGTTGTCAGTGGTCTGGTCGAGGAGCCAGGCTTTCTCGAGGGTGCGGCAGGTCTTCTTGGAGTCCTTGAGTTCGTCGGTGAACCAGGAGGGCTTCTTGCGTCTGGGTCTGCTGGGATGGTTCTTTAGTGGTGCGAGGTCGTCGGCGCAGGCGGTCAGCCACTTCGTGAAGTTGCGGGCTGCTTCATTTGGGTCCGTTGTGCTGGCGGGTGGGTTCTGGCTGAGGGAGGTGGTGAGCTGGTCGGCGGTGATATTGCTCCAGCTTCTGTGAGGAACCTGTTGCGGGTGGTGGTGGGTTGTGGTTCTTCTGAAGCTGAAGTGGACGCAGTTGTGGTCAGTCCAGTGGAGTTCGGTGGAGTGGCTGAAGGTGATGTGCTTGCTGGATGAGAAGACGGGATCAAGTGTGTGGCCGGCGCAGTGGGTGGGGGTATTGACCAGTTGCTTGAGTCCGAGGTTGGCGAGGTTGTCCAGCAGGGCAGCGGTGTTGCGGTCCTTGTTGTTCTCCAGGTGGAAGTTGAGGTCCCCTTGGAGGATGTGGTCGGCGGAGGGGAGGGCGTGTGGGCTGATGAAGTCTGTGATGTCTTCGCTGAATTGTGTGCGTGGTCCCGGGGGTCTGTAGATGAGGGTGGCTCTGAGGGTCGTCTTTGGGTCGGTGTGAATCTGGAAGTGGAGGTGTTCGGAGAAGGTGTCGTTGGAGTCGGTCGTGATGCGGATGGTGTTCTTGTGGACGATGGCGATGCCTCCTCCGGTCTGGTTGACGCGGTCCCTCCTGATGATCTTGTACCCGTCCGGGATGGCGATGGCAATGTCGGGGGCTGAGGAGACGTTCATCCAGGTTTCCGTGAGGAAGGCGATGTCTGGTGATGTTGTGTCGAGGAGGTTCCAGAGTTCCACGGCGTGTCTGTGGACGGAGCGGGTGTTGAGCAGGATGCACTTGAGGTTGCTGCTGGTGCTTGGCTTGGCGGTGTGGTGCAGGTTCGGAGGCAGGTGAACTTGCAGGTTCTGCAGGTGAAGGGTCCGTGAATGCGTTTCTGGGCGGCCCGGCAGCAGGCGGGGTTCTGGTCGGCATTGAGTGCGTTGAGGGCGGCGGCGTCGTAGGTCTGTCGGGTCGTCTTGCAGCGGTGGGGGCCAGGTGTCCTGGCACTGGGCGCGGTCCGGGCGCAGACGGGCTTATCTTTGGCGTGCCGTCGGCGCACAATCGGCGTGCCCGCTGCGCGTCGACGCAGCGCGTACGCGTGGACTCCGCCATAAATGGTGTAGTGGGGGGCGGGGCGAGAGAGGAGGAGCTGGGAGGCGGGAGCGGGGTGGCGAGTGGGGGTGAGCGGGCAGGAGGAGCTACCGTACTGACCAGGACAGGTCAGGTAGGTCACCTGGTTGGGTTAACAGACGAATCACCCCACCCCCCCATATAGGTACAAGGGATGGGAATTAAAATTCCACTGTACAGTTCTGGGTGGCGGGTAGTTTTAAATCCATCATGCAGGGAGGCAGGGATGTGGGTGGGCAAGGGGACAGAAGTATTTGGTTTTATGTTAACATGTGTTCTTTGTTTGGCAGATTTGACGGTTTGGACTCAATGTTCACGCAATAGGCTTCCCACACAGAGTACACGGTGAGTCCCATTTGGCACTTACGAGATATGACGAGGGGTAAAATACTGGTAGACCGAGTGACCACTAGCACATCAGTGCCTGTAGCAGATGGTCCCCCCTTAACACTTGTATTGTGGAATGTCAACGGGCTGGGGGATAAAATAAAGAGAGGTCTGGTTTTACAGTACCTCAAAAGACACTCGCCGGTGGTGGCCTTGCTTCAGGAGACACATTTGGTTGGAAATCCATGCAAAGCCTTGGACAGATGGGGTTACCGCATGGTGGCACACTCGGACTTCACGTCGGGCTCCCGAAGAGTGGGCATCCTGATTCGAAAACAGTTCCCACTCATAATTAAACAAACATGGACGGAAGACTAGGGACGGTTCACAGCCATTACATGCCAATAGGAGGGACGGGTATGTAATATCGTCTCAGTATACATCCCGCTGGCACTTCACTCACTGGCGCTTCCAGCCCTTAGCACATTCCTCCTTGCACTCCCTGAAAGAGAACTCCTTATAGGGAGCGAATTTAATGCCGCAATCAATGATAGGCTCGACCGTATGCCACCATGAGAGCAGCGTATTACAAATCCCCGATTCGCAGAATTCCTTGAGGCAATTGGCCTCATAGATATACAAATTTCACTCTGGGGCACACAATAGCCTATCTAGGATAGATTACATACTTACACTGGCAGATAGTATCGGGAAGTTACAAGAGGCGACTCACCTACCCAGAGGTATCTCCGATCATTCCCCAGTCGCAGTGCAGTATATGTATCCAGCTAAAATTCCACCCCAAACCTTCCCTAAAAATTTGGGGTTTCTCAAAAATCCTAAAATTGGGAAAACTTTGCCCAAAATGACACAACAATATTTCAGGAGAACAAAAACTTGGTCGCCTCTCCAGCATCTCTATGGGAAGCATATGAGACAGTTCTCCGAGGCCAGGCCATTTCGGCAATAGCTGGCCACAAAAAGGAACAAAAAACACAGGTAGAAGCCTTGGAACAAGCGGTGAATCAAGCGGAGAGAGCACATGCCATGAACCCCACCGCAGACACTGCCCCTGACATTTATTTAAAAAAGCAAGGATATAGAGAATATGTGTGGAAGGCAACAAAGTCTAAACTTTTAGCCACCCAACATAAAGTATACGAAGTAGGTGACAAAGCAGGAAAAATTCTGGCTTGGCTGGATAAAAGAGAGAGCGCTACTCGATGGGTGACACAGCTGCAACTGGATGAAGAAGACCCCATAACAGACCCCCAGAAGAGATATATATATATATATATATATATCTTTATTTAATCTATTTTATTGGTATTTTCAAAATAAACAACCATCACAATCATTGTCATTAAGTATCAGCAGTAGATATACAGACTGTGTTCATAAAAAAAATGTTAGGAATTTATTGGTAAAGAGCATCACTTATACATGACAAAACTTCAGGACCACAATACCGTACATCGGGGAACTCATCCATTGCGAATTAGCTGACAACCTCCCTACCGTCCGGGGGCCCCTACTAACCACTCCACCAGAGTCCAATCTTCCTTCCAGACCATAGTGCGTCAGTGGTGGTCCGGCTATGAGGTGGTGTCTACGTCCCCAGTCAGGATTCCTCCATTCGTTGGCCTACTTGAGTCCTCATCCTCCGTAGCATCGCATACATATCATCTATCTAGAAACAGGGACCAAAGGTTTTTGGACCTATTATGAGGGGGCAGTAAGTCGCTATAGAGCTCCATCTGCTTACTACAATATGTAATTTCCCTGGTCCACTGTGCTAGCGTAGGGGCTGGGCCTCGCATCCATTTGAGGGCAACACATCGTTTAGCGATAAGGAAGGCCATATCGACCAGTCTTCTGTGTACCTGGCGTAAGGATTTGGAATAGCCCAGTATGGCTAATAATGGGTCAGGTGTCAGTGTCAGCTGTGTGATCTTGTTCATTTCTTTGTACACTGAGTGCCAGATATGTTGGGATATCCGGGCAAGACCAAGCAACGTGTAAAAAGTCAGCAAGTTGGTCCCCACATCTCTCGCAATTAGGGCTGTCCCTCGATCGTATCTATGTAATCTTTCAGGGGTGTAGTAAGTCCTGTTTAGGTATTTAAAGTGCAGCAGCTTATGGCGGGCATTCAGAGATACCCTTCTCGAACTCGTACAGCAGTACTGCCATGTCTCTTTCCCTAGGTCAATCTGTAAGTCGGCTTGCCATGCTAGCCTCGGCTTGGCGTTTTACGCCCTCCTCTAAGAGAGGCCTATACGTTGCAAGTTGGTTATTAATTTAGTAGGGGTCTTAGCATTGAGGACGTAATCAAAAGCTGCAACTACTGTGGGTTCCTCCATGTCTTCCCCTAACAAGTCCCTGGGAGCGTGTCTCACTCTGTGGAACTGGAAGTGCGATAGCAGTGAATGAGAATTGCTGTCTATTTCGATCTCACTCCAGCTGCGGGCCCTGCCCTCTGCAAACAAATCACCCATGGTATGTATATGCAGCACACTCAGAGCCTCTATGACCCCCTTATACATGCATAGGGACAGCCAGGCGCACCAAGCTATGGGCGCCTTTGGGGCATAAAGTAGACTGCACGCTTGAGTGTCCATCATGTGGTGCCACACGTGAGTGACTGCATTCAGAAAATCGAGGAAACCCATTCTTCGATCTCGAGGTCTGGCCAACAGCGTGGGCAGGGGCGTTGGGTCCGCCACAATCGATTCAATGCGTATGTGTGGAATATACCCTGGGCCATGAATCCAGTGATAAGCGGGTGCCCTTTGCGCCGCACGATAATATAGCTCCAGATCAGGGGCATTCAGTCCTCCCGTACGGACGAACCAGTATTTTCCATGCCACTCTAGGATGTTTCCCCGCCCATGCCAGCCGGACCATTAACGATTGCAGTTGACAGAAGAAGTGGCTCGATAACACGATCGGGATGTTGCTGAATAAGGACAAAAAATGCGGCAGCACGATCATTTTCATAAGTGAGATTCGTCCCAGCAGCGATAGTGGCAGGGCAATCCATTTTTCGAGATCCTCCTCCAGTTTAGAGACGGCCTTCCCATAGTTCTCCCGAAGGACAACCTCCGAGTCCGTGTGTAGTCGGATCCCCAAGTACCGTACCGCGTCAGTAGTCCATTGGATGGGGTATTCCGGGTCAAAGGGCCGCGTAACTGGCGTAAGTGGGAAAATAAGGGACTTCTTCCAATGTACATGGATGCCTGAGAGAGAGCTGAATAGGACCACCTCGGGAGCACCGCCGACAAGTGCACTTCCGGGTCTCTGACATATAAGAGGGTATCGTCCGCGTACGTTGACACAATCAAATTATATGTGGGGAATCAAATGCCCCTATGACTGTGGTACTCGCGCAGAGCGCAGGCAAGCGGCTCTGCTGCCAACGCATATAGGATAGGGGATACGGGAAAGGGGGCACCCCTGCCTTGTGCCTCTCCCTATCTGTATGGGGTCCGTGATGAGAGAACCTATTCGTATACCAGCCGTCGGGGAGGTGTACAGCGTGGCTAGAAGCTGTAGAAACAGCTCTCCCACACCCATGCCACTTAAGACCTGTCTCAGGGAAAGGTCATTCAACGGAGTCGAAGGCCTTTTCCATGTCGAGGAAGACAGCAATCGCAGGGACTTCCGGGCGTGTATGCTGGAACGCCGCGAAGACCGTCCTAAGGTTATATGTGAGATTATGAGTGGGGACAAATCCAGCCTGTTCTGGGGTCACCAATGAAGCGACCATGGGGCTGAGGCGGTTGGAGATCAATTTAGCGAAAATCTTTGCGTCCACGTTTAATAGCGACAGGAGGTGGTACGTAGCGCAGTCCGCCGGATCCTTTCACGATTTGAGAATAGCAACCAGTATTGCTTCTCGCAGAGTAGGCGGCATAGTGCCCGTATCTGCCATATCCTCACATAGGGTTAGCAGATGGTGTATCAGTAGATCAGAGTATGCCTGGTAGAAGGCAAAAGTGAGGCCGTCACTTCCCGGCGCACCACCTGCCTTCATTGCCGACAATGCCCATACTATTTCCTCCCATTCGCTCGGGCGCGACAAGAACTCACGGTGTATATTGGAAAGCCAGGGAAGCTCTATGTGAGTAACATAATCAAGTATGCGTTCCTCCTGAGCGGGGCCTCGTGAGGCATACAGTGTCGCATAATACTCCCGGAAACTCTCCGCAACTTGTGTGTCCGAAAGCAGTTCTTTGGTCGTTGGGGACCTCATTACAGGTGTCGTCATTCTGCTTCTGTTCCGCTTAGCCAATTGCGCAAGCACCGCGCCAGGGCACTCCGCCTCGCCGTATGATCCAGCTATTGCATACTTTCCTAAGTGTTTGACTTCAGAGTCAGCCTCCTCGTGGTATTCCTGTAGTGTTTAAGCCAGTTCTTGGGCGAGGGTTTCGCTACCATTGCACAAGCGCTTCTGTTCTAGCTCCGTAAGTTTGGTTACTAAAGTACGCAGCCTAAAACCCTAATCGATTTGAGGACCCCCGAATGTTTCGAGATAGTGATCCCCCTGATATATGCCTTGAACGCCTACCATATAGTCTGAAACTAATCTACAGAGCCCACATTAGTGTCAAAAAATATCTCAATGGCCGCCGCCAGCTCCTCCCTGAAGGAGGCATCTAGTAAAGAGTATGAAGGGAAGAACCAGGCAAACGGCGGAATACGCCGCTTCGGCGCAGCTATCGTTAGCAATATAGGAGAGTGGTCTGAATATGTACGTGGTAGTATAGTGCAGTTCTGAATCGCCTGGGTTAAATGTGTGGTGACAAGCCAATAGTCTATCCTAGTGTGTATGTTATGTGGTGCTGAGTAATGTGTATAGCCCCCTTGGGTAGGGTGTCTGTGCCTCCACATGTCACATAAGTCCAGCCTAATCATTTGCGTCTCCAGCACTCTAGCAGAAGCCGAGGGACGGCGTTCGGGACCATCTGATATGCCAATGTGTGGTTGCCTGGCCACGTTAAAATGCCCCTCCCCAGAGTATATCCCCTCCCAAGTGCGCCGTGACCTTGGCCGCTAACTCTGAGTAGAAGTCCGGGTGGTCGTCATTGGGGCCATAGGTGTTCACTATGCAGAGCTCCATACCCTTACCGCAGCACTTCGTGATCGTGTAGCGTCCGTCTCTATCAGTCCCCAGCGGTGTCATCCTCAAAAGTGTCTTCGGGTTGACCCACGTAAGGACTCCCCTAATGTGTGATGTAAACCCAGCTGCGTGTATATTACCCATAAAGCCCCTGTATCTTAGTATGTGGCTGTCTGGGTGTAAATGTGTCTCCTGTAATAATGCAACATCAACACTATGTCTCGCAAAGTATTGCAGAACCTTCCGGACCTTCCTATGGTCATTAAGACCTCGAGCATTCCAGGTTATCAGCGTCAAAGTGTCCAAATTGTCCCCAGATGTGGTCATCCTATCTGCGGCGGTCTGTGCATATGTCTCAGTAAAAATGTCTGAACAAACATCCTAACATCGTATCTTGCCTTAGTCATGTGTGGTAACTTGCAAAAAACACCCTCCAACTGCAAACATTCCCCTTGGGGCACCAGCGGTTCTCTACAGTGCCGTCCCACTCTCCCCCCCACGCCCACCCACACCTGCCCTTCCCCAACTAGGCCACGATCAACCCCTCTCCCCATCAAAGCCTCCCTAGCCTCCCAGTCCCTCCCCAAAAATTCAAAACCCTTAAAAGACAAACAAAACCTTTTCCGAACTCAGTGGGATTCACACGAGGGCAAAGGTAGCCAACAATATGCAAGCTCTCTGTAGGGCCAAATCATATAGCCGCCCGCCCCACCCCCGTCCCAATGAAAAAGGCGTCATGCGTGTAACCTAAAGCTTGATCATGGAGCAATCTAGGCTGGGCAATAGTAAATATGCATTCATATCATAGACCAGTAAACAAAATAGTCTGCTAAGATGTCCTTCAATCCGTAGGGATCTATAACAACAGCAAGGAACTGAATTTAAGTAAAGCAGGTCATCGCCGATCTTGGGGAAAATAATGTACATCTTAGTGCCATGACTCACCCGCTAGTGCACTCCCATGCCCAGGCAGCGCCCCTAGCCCTCAACTGCGCATCCACTATCCAAATCACATAAACCCTCCAAGTAAGCGAAGGTGCATCATGACCATTGTCTTACCCAGTACCCGTGTCCCCCCCTCCCACATCACCCTGCACAATACAATGCAAATAATGGAGCTAATCTGCAAGAGTCACAGTTAGCCTTGTTCGTCCATTGAGCCTCCCGCAGCTTCATCCGCCCTATTCGGGGAGGAGCAACTTTCCTTTCGCCAGTCCTTGAGGGCTCTCTGTAGGGCCTTAGGGTCCGTAAAAATCAAGAATTTCCCCTGTCTGTTTATTCTTAACTTTGCATGGTACAACATCGCATAATCTGCTCCCACTTCATGTAACTGACGTTTCATCGGTATAAACTGGCGTCGTGCCTCTTGCACCCTCGCTGTGAAGTCCGTGAACAGTGAGAGGGTCGAGCACTCGTATTGAAGTGGTTGTTTTTCCCTCGCCAGTCTTAATGCCACATCACGGTCCCTGTAGTTGAGTAACTTAGCGATGATAGGCCTCGGTGGCGCCCCCGGTTTTGGTCTCGGGCCCAGAGAACGGTGGTCCCTTTCAACTACAAACATTGCAGAGAAGGCGGATTCGCCAAGGAGTTTCTTTAGGAGATTTTCAATGAAGACTTCCATATTTCCCGTCTGCCTGGTCTCCGGCAGGCCCATGATGCGAAGGTTGCACCGCCGAGAGAGTGCCTCCAAGTCCTCCGTCTTGTCCTGGAGCATCTGCATCGCTCTACTCAGCTGTTTGTTGTCAGTGTCTAAGGAGGTCTGCACCTCCTCCACCTCGGTGAGTCTGTGCTCTGACATGTCAATGTGCTCCGCTTGTTTGTCGAGCCTCTCTGCCATGCGGTCCATGCGGTAGCTGAGCGCATCCATCTTGGTGCCTAACAATGCTATCCCCCCTGCAGGCTCTTTTCCATAGTCAGCGGATATCTTGCTGAGGGAGTTATCCGTCGGCTCCCGCTCCCCCAGGTCTTTCCCCGATGCAGAATCACCAGGCTTGGTTCCTTTAGGATCAAATGACACTTTGGCTTGCGCCTTATCTGTGCGCCCCATCTTGACAGGACCCGGTGGCCAACCGCCGTCCGGCACGGAAAGAGACTCTCGGTGTGTTGTTGTCTGGGACTCAGCTGTGCAACCCCTAGATCGGCCGCAGTGCTGTGAGCCAGGGCAGTTGGTACCAACGTAATCCTGTAGCACCCCAGGTCGTCCTGTCCGTCATCTGGTACTCTCCTACCCTGATGCTTCGACCAACAGGATCGCCGCGCAGCTCAACAGGATATCGCTGCCACCCTCTAGTCACACCGGGGCAATAAGTGGGTGTACTGCTTCCGCGTCATTGGCCCTTCGAGGCCCCCCAGCCCCCCAAGGGCAGAGCTCAAAGCCCCTTGCACGTGGAGGGGGGGGCAGATGGACACCCTCAAGGCCACAAAATGTCCCAGGATCAGCAGAAGGGCACCAATGACACATGGGGTATCTTCCAGCCGCCGTCGCTGTGCCCTTATGTGTAGTTAGCATTCTGCCGTGTCGCACCACCGTCATTATGGCCACCGGCGCTATCATAGCACACTTCCCATGTGGTACCACTGCACCGGGCACCCAACACCGCTCAAGGCTCCAAAGCCGGCCAAGTGCACCCCAGCTCCGTCGGCTCTCCTCGCCCCTGTCCGGGGCCTCAACCGCACATGTGAGTCCTCAGCGCCACCTCACGCCGCCCAGCACCAGAGGCGTCACCCGTCCCAGTGGTGCACACCCCAGCTCCCGCACGGACCTTCGGCCCAGAGGGCCCGGGCTTCAAAGTCCGCCGCAGCAAGCACTCTTCTGTAGCGGCAGGAGCCCTGCTGGCAGGTTTGGGGAGAAGGTCTCTCCAAGGCTCCTCGACTGCCGAGGCCCCCTCCGGCAGACTCAGGCAGACGCAGCCGCGTCACTGACGTCGGCCCGCCTCCTCCGCCCAGGTCGCAGTCGCCGTTCGCACCACTAGGCCCCAGTGTCTGTTACTATGCCAGCAGGGGGGTGCAGTGGTCAAACTCGCTCACTCCAATGTCCGTGGGAGTCCAGCGTCACGGGCCGCTACTAGGGGTCTTTCAAAGCAGATTAACATGCAGGAATATTGCAGGATAGTTGATGAGACAGGGGAGCTCTCGGCTCAAGCAGCCATCTTGGTTGCGAGCTAGCTCCGCCCCCCACCCCCAGAGGATAGTTAAAGCACTAGCAGCGCACTACGAGGAAGTATATACCCCGGAAAACACTACTACAGTCATGGAGGCACAGGCATTCCTCAGAGATATCACTATGCCCACACTTACACCAGAAGAAGCCCAACACCTTGAAACAGACTTCACCACAGATGAGTTAGTGTTGGCCATAGGATCTAAACAATCAGGGAAAGCCCTGGGACCAAATGGCATTGCCATTGAATTGTACAAAAAAACAGCTACTACAATTGCACCACATTTATTGAGATGTATGTAGACAGCCTAAAAATCAGAGAACTCCCTAGAGAACAACATATAGCGACAATTGTATCCATTCGCAAACCCGGAAATCCAGCCATGGAATGTGCGTCATACCGGCCGATTTTGTTGCTCAACGTAGAGGCCGAAATACTAGCTAAAAGCCTAGCGGCCAGACTCACGCCCATCTCACTAAACTGATACATCCAGATCATTCCGGCTCCATGCCTGGTAGGAACACAGCACTTAACTTGAGAGGTCTGCACAGTGTACTCGCTCGTACTCCTACGATCGAGGAACCAGCAGCCATCCTCTCCTTAGAGGCACGTATGTCTTTTGATATGATAAAGTGGCCCTATTTGTTTGCCGTTTTGAAACACATGGGCTTTGGCCCTAAATTCTGTGAGTGGGTTCAGCTGCTTTATACGAAACCCTTAGCACATGTATTAGTAAACGGACACATCTCAGCTAACTTTCCCCTTGGATGTGGTAAACGTAAGGGCTGCCCCCTATCACCACTTTTATTTGATCTGGTGTTAGAACCATTAGCAGCCTGGATAAGGTGGGACCTTATCATTCAAGGCCTCATGTGGGCAGGGGGGGTGGGAAGACCATATCTCCCTGTACGCTGATGATAAACTACTTTATGTAGCCTCCCTGAGATGCTCCATATCCAGCCTCTTAGTCATCTGTGAAGCGTACGGCAAATTTTCCGGAATTACTATTAATTGGGCCAAATCAATCCTCTACATCCTAGGCGGTCCTCCAACACAGCTCCCGTCTGCTTTAAGTATTTGGGAATCTGTATCACCTTACTTCCAGAAGAATTTATGGAAAAAAACCTCATGGCACCTCTGCAAAAACTTCACCAAGACACAAGACGCCGACGTTGCTCGGGAGTGCAGCACTTTTTAAGATGATGGCGCTCCCCAGTTTCCTGTATGCCCTTCAGAACACCACATTCCAGGTCCCTGCATTTTATTTTCGGGTGATTGAAGTAGAAGTGAACACCCTGCTTTGGGATGGCAAACCGGCCCGAATCGCCATGAAGAAACTAGTAAAGAGTAGGAACCATGAAGGAATCGCACTTCCAAATATGCAAATGTACTATTGGGCCTCACAGCTGATTGTGGTAAATCACTGGCTTCACGCCCCACAAGCAGACCCAGCATTCTGCTCAGACAGGAATAGTTTAGGGGAGGGAGGAGTCATGAGGCATCTATATAATAAAAGTTGAAAGACATCACTAACGGGCCCCTCAGCACACACAATACCAATTTGGCACAAGGCACTCAAACAGCTGGGGTGGGACGAACAGGTAACACAAATGGCTCCGCTCTGGGAAACTCAGCGAATATTATTATTTATACATTTATATAGTGCACTACTACCTGGGGGCGTCTAGGCGCTTGAGGAGGCAGCTCACAGAGCATCTGCGCGTCTAGGAACCATTGCTTACCAAGTTACAGAGTGTAAAGCCAAGTTTTTTCCCATTTTAAAAGGACTGAAGATCGATGGAATTTTTTTAATGAAGAGGTAGCTTGTTCCACCATCTGAAGGTGATATTAAAAAAGCTTTTACCACCCCATCTCTGTAGACGGGATGATAGAACTCTCACGAGCTTTAGAGACGCCGAGCGGAGGGCGCGGGCTGGTGTATGCAGGCTAGGTACCAGTTAGGGATTTAAACACTGGGATTCTTTTTTATTTTTAAATTTTTTATTGTTAACAGGCTGACGAAGGAAAAAAAGAAAGAAAAAAAAATAGTATATTTAAACACAATACATATATGAAAATTATCATACAAAGCATATACAAAGCCGAGTCAATCAGGAAAAAAAGAGAGAAGAAAAAGAAAAGGAAAAGAGGAATGAGGGCAAAAAAAGTAGAGAAAGAGCAATTTCTCTTTATCGATCTCACAAGCTATAATATTTAGCAGATGACAAATATCAAAGTCTTTCTTAAGTAAAACTCTTATGCCCCTAATGTTTGCTAAAGCTAGTTCCATTGAGTGTATTTCAGTTACCAGTGCCCACCAATCCCAGACCTTTGGTGTTTCTGAACTAATCCAGGCTCTAGCCAGAGTTAGTTTGGCACAGGACATAAGTATTGTAATCAAGGCAGCATGTGAAAATGGAGCTGGATAAATATCTAGTAAAACCGATGTGGCCGTAAGCGTAGGCATCTGAATCTATTTCATATTCAGAACTTTTTCAATGTCACACCAAAAAGTCTTGAGACTCGGACATGAGAACAGCATGTGTACCAAATCAGCTGCTTCGGTAGAGCATTTGGTGCATTTAGTACGATCGCTATAAGTATTATTGGGGGACCATTTAGAAATTCTTTCGGGGGTGTAATATAACATACATGTTGTTCTAAATTGTTGAAGTCTTAGGCCAGATGACCGTACTCTTTTATTAATTTTCTTAAAGGAGCTCTTTATCTGTTTGGAGGTTATATTTGATCCCAATATTCTACTCCATTTATCGGCAAGCTTACTGCAGTCATTAGATTTAAGGGCGATAAGGAGTCTATACGCTTCACTTATAACAGATTTATTTTTTAATGAGTGTAAACAAATCCAGATGTTGCATTCAGAAACCTCCAAGATTTGTTTTTTTATTAATCAGATAATCATGTATCTGTAGATATTTGTATCTCATATTTTCAGGTAGACTATATAGTAATTTAAGAGTATTGAAATCCAAAAAACCTTGTGTGTTATATAGATCCCCTAGAGTAGTAATGCCTAATCTGGACCATCCACGAGTAATATTATCGTTGAAGATGTTTGGAAGGCCAGGATTACCCCATAGCAGTAATTTTGAATGAAAAAAATTAGTATTGCAAAAGGAGAGAATATTGCCCCATATCTTTGTTATATCTCTAGCTGTCTTAAATTTAACCCTTTTGTAATAATTGGGGTCATTGGTTCTAAATAGAAACAGATTTGAGTCAGATTTCAACATAAAATGATGGAAAAACAAAGCCCTTCCTTCATTGAGTAAGGAGCGTAGGCGGTTAACAAAAGCAGACCAAAAATATAATTTAAAATCAGGAAAATTAAGCCCTCCTTTGTGCGTGTCATTTTTCATAAAGTTTCATGATCTTCTTGCTTTTTTGTACCCCCAAATGAAGCTACTGAATACTCCATCAAGTTTCTTAAAAAACTGATTGCTTAACGCTAATGGTATAGATCGGAATAAATATACATATTTGGGCAATACCTTCATCTTTATTAAGTTTATTCTGCCAATTATATTTAAAGGTAATCTGTGCCATTTTTTTAATAATGAGCTGGTGGACTTAAATAGTTCGTTATAATTTATTTTATTAATATCTTGTAATTTAGCTGTTATTTTGACCCCAAGGTAGGTGGCTATTTTACATATCTCGGGCACTATCGCGGGTGGGTTATAATTGACTATTATTTGCATTTTTTGTCGATTTAATTTATAGCCCGCTACCTTGCCATATTTCTATGCCTCTAATATTATTCCATTTTGAGCCTCTACGACATCTTCTGTATAAACCGCTATGTCGTCAGCATATGCTGTTATTTTTAGTTCTTGGGGTCCTGATTTGAAAGGTATGATCTGAGTTTGAGATTGAAGGGCAAATAAAAAAGGCTCCAAAGAGAGTGCAAATAAAAGAGGTGATAGAGGACAGCCCTGACGGGTTCCTCGTTGACTCAAAAAGTCTGAGGATGCCAGCCCCCCATAACTGGTAAAGGCAGTTGGTTTGTCATACAGTGCTTGAATGCATCTCAAAAATTGACCCCTGAACCCTAATTTAGACAATACGCACCAGAGAAAGTCCCACCCCACTCGGTCGAAAGCTTTTTCAGCATCTAGTAAAATCATACCGAGTGGGGTGGCTTCTGTCTCTGCTACGTCGAATGCTGTTATGGCCGTGTTGACATGTATGGTAGTATCTCTCCCAGTGATAAAGCTGTGTTGTTGTGGGTGGGTAATCAGGGGCATAATAGGAGCCAATCTTAATGCTAGGATTTTAGCAAAAATTTTCGCATCTGTGTTTATCAAAGAGATAGGGCGATAAGACCCTCTCTCTTCTTTCGGTTTGTCCTTCTTCAAAAAGAATATTATTTTGGCCCTATTCCAAGATTGAGGTGTTTTTCCGTCAAGGCCTGTAGATTGGATAACTTTCAGCAAGGGTTGTTCAAGCTCTTTTAAACATATCTTATATATTTCTAATGGTATAGTGTCTTCCCCTGCTGCTTTTCTTGAGGGCAATAAAGCTATAGCTTGGTGTAATTTTGCCATTGTTATCTCGTCAGATAACGAGTCTATCTCTGGAATATTTTGGGTATCTATAGTATAATCTTCTATATATTTCTGTATGTCGTCTAGGCTAGGGGTCATTTCTGGAGTGTATAAGTTACTGTAGAAGTCAGCGAATTGTTCTAAAATATCTTGTGGTTTAGTGTAAGGTTTGTTCCCTCCCCCCCGTATACTTATGATCGTAGCATTGGCTCTATCCTCAGTTGTTTTATAGGCCAAGATTTTCCCGATTTTATCCCCCCCCTTCATATTGAGTTATTTTGAATTTATGCAAACTGTTTAAGCTTTTTTTGATAAATTTAGACTTTGTTTCATTTTTAAGTGAGCTAAGTTTAAGTCCTATTTCTATACTCGTTAGCGAGTTAGACTGAAGAGCTGATGACAATAGTTCCTCTTGGGTAGCTATTTTTGACATCAATATATCATTATTTTTTTTTAATTCTATATTTTGTCTGATCACATAGGTTTGAGTAAAGCCTCTAATACTGGCCTTACAAGCGTCCCATACTATGGCGGGTAAGGCTGAGTTTGTGTTTATGTTTATGAATTCTATAAGGTGTGATTTTAATTGTGTAATATAGTCTATGTCTGAGATTAAGTGTCTGGGAAAAGAGAATGGCCTAGGCGTGGTTCTAATATTTGTTGTTTTAAATATCAAAATTATAGCGTTATGATCAGAAGAGATACGTGGACATGAAATCATGGAGCTTGTTTTCAATAAGTTGTCACTTATAAATGCCATGTCTAGCCTTGAACATAGTTTATGGGGTGCGGAGTAGTAAGTGTACCCTGGTTTGCTTGCATATAAATTTCGCCAAACATCTTTTATATTATGTAAGCGGCATAGGTCAAGTATAGAAGCCCTGGTCTTATGCATTCTTTGATGGCACCCAAGTCTAGTTGTATCTATTCTATAATCCATAATACAATTAAAATCCCCCATGATAATAAGTTCTCCAGCCCAATCTAAGAGTTTAATATTCAATTGATCAAAAATAGTAGGATCGTCTATGTTACATCCATAGACCACACATAGAACATATTTAACATTCTCAAAATATATCTGAGCAATGGCCCATCTACCATCTTTGTCGCAAGGTGTTTGCATTATCTCAGCCCTAAATCGTTTGTCCTTAAGTATAGCAACTCCTCTTGTAGATTGCCCATAAGTAGAGCAAAAGATTATATCATATCCTAATTGGTTAAGTACTTTCTTGTCCTTCCCTGCGATATGTGTTTCAGATAAAAGAGCGACATGGGGATTATGCATTTTTAGTTCTTCTTTTATCAAGATTCGTTTGTTCTTGCTATTTAACCCTGCAACATTCCAGGCTAAACACTTTATTTCATACATCTAAAGAAAAAAAGAATAGAGAGAACAGACAAAATTAAAGCCTTACATTTGGAGCTTATCCTGAATTGATCAAAGTATTGTCCATGATGACCACTTGTCCTCATGTATTGTGTTTTTCGGGTACATTCAATATACAAAGAAATTCCAGTATCATAATTTAAATCCTCCCCCTCAGCCTGTGAACGATTTTTTTTATTTTTACCTACCCCCCCTCAACCCCCCATAGTGCGGAGAACACCCTCCCGCCGCCCCCCTCCCCCCTAGCTCTCTCCCCAGCCGGGGAAGAGCCATCCCTCTGCATCTGCTGCCGCTGGATGGGCAGCTGGCTGGCAGGTCGACACCGGAGACCCCCACCCTCTCTTCACTTAGACAGTCCATAAAAAAATGCGTAAGAAGTAAGCTTGATATTAGGCTAATACATTATGATGCGTATAACCTAAAGTAAGGATTGGAGCCAAGTTTGCTTATACATATACTTGTATGAGTAGATTTCTAGTGGAAATAGGATTTTTTTATTTGGACAGTGTCTTAGTTTATATTAGTTCTTAGTTTTAGTATTAGTCTTGCTTGTACCAGCACCGATGTCTGCTAAGTACGCTTCTGCTTCTTTTACATCCGTGAAGAAATAGGTGCGTCCCCCTTTTATTACCTTTAAACGTGCTGGTTCTTGAAGAAAGGCCTGTCCTCCACTGGTTTTAATTGAGTCTATCAATTTGCGTAGCAGCCATCGTCTGTCCATAGTTTCTTTACTAAGATCGGAACGAGCAAAGATTGAAATCTCACCAATGGTTACAGGGGTATTGGGGCGGGCTCTCTGCCAAATAGCCTGTCGAAGTAAGAAGTTACCAAAAAAAACCAAGAAAGGGCGTGGAAATTGGCCCCCTCTGTTTCTCTGTACCAGAGGAAGACGGTGTGCTCTCTGAATTTGTGAGTCCCAGTCCCAATCTGCTAAATCAGGAAAAGCTTTCTGAAACAGTCCCACTAAGTAGGCCCTCGGGTCAGATCCTTCTGCCCCCTCCGGTATGCCAAAAAGTCTTAAATTTGAGCGTCTCTGGCGATTCTCCAAATCTTCAACTTTTTGTTGTAGAGTCGCAAGCTGTGTTTCATGTTTTTCAGCTGAGGATGATGTTTTGGCGGTTGTTTCTTCCAGTTCAACTACCCTTTGTTGTAAATCCACAATGTCTTGTGAGACTCCTCCAAACTTAGCAGTCAGTTCTTGTAAGGATGATTGTACCTTGCTATTATCTTCTCTCAATTGTAGATAATGTTCCTGAGCCTCAGCCCGTTGATTGCCTAGTAGTTGCAATATTATATCCAATGGAGAAGCATCAGTTGGTTCTCGTCTTGGATTTGATTCCTCTTCAGAGACAGCTATATGCCTGTTTGTCTCCAGAATGGTGTGGGGAGATGAAAGTTCGTAGGGGGAGTCCCCAAGAGAAGAAGCGGCAGTAATTGTAGTAATTGTAGTAGTTGTAGTAGTTGTGGCCAAGAAAGGTATTTGCGGTTCAGACGTCTCAATTTTATTATTGGTATATCTACAGTAGAATCATGCGATTCATGCAACATTGATAATGATAATATTCGCTCAGAGGAATTATCCAATAGTATGCTAGGTGGCGTATTGGATGATTTAGGCGAGGTAGTTGGGGAACAATTTTCCACATTATTAGTGTCATTTGTGTTGCTCTGTGCAGTTTTGTTAGATAATAGCTCTGTAGGGCTTGCCCCTGATAGTCTTTGTGTCATGTTTTTTACTAGACCTTTTGCCTCAAACCATCTTCTTAATGGGCTTTTGTCCTGCAAAGCCTTTATCGAAATTTGGCTATTACTGGTGATGGATCTATTTATCAATGGACCAGTCTTAACACATTTCTTTGCCCTAGATTTGTTTTTTTGTTTGCGTCCTTTCTTTATTCTTATTTTTGTTACAATGCCAGAGTTGTCCTCTTTCTCTCCTGTCTCATCTTCTGTTTCTGCGTCGCAATCTTCAAAAGAGCCTTGCTCAGTGAGATCCATTAGCTCTGTCGCCAATTCTGCCGCTAACCCACCATCCATTAGTTCAGTTATAGGAGCTGTGGTTCCTAAGTCTGTGTTAGCTGTTGGGTCTGTTATATCAATGTTCTCCTCTCCGGAAATATTCTGAATAACCGTACTCAGGTTAGAGCTTAGTTTGTTTAAAGTTTCTACCACTTTTGAAGTAGTTAGCTCTTTAGTCGCTGGCCCCTCATAGCAGTTCTCCTCTGCAGTTAAATGCCTCACTATCATGTTGGCATCTTGGACCCCAGTTGAGGTGGTTGCTTCCCCATACACTGTTGCCTGAACTGCATTTATCAAATCTCCCCCGTTTGCACATTCTTTTGTCGTTAAATTATTTTTAGCTGCGGCTATACCAGAAGTCTGCCCAGTTTTTTTCACATTCTCGTTTAAGGAAATATTAAGCAATCTCTGTACCTGCTTTGTGGTGTCGCTGCTTTCCTGTTGTTGTCCTCCCTTCATGCTAAAGACAGCAGTCGTCTCCGTGGATTCAGCGAGGACGGCAGGCTTTACTTTTCTTTTTCTCTCTCCCTCCTTATCAGCGGTTGGGGCAGTTGAGGCGGCAGGGGCGCTCTCCCGTAGGATGTTCTCTGGCATATCCGAGGTCTGTAGGGTCAGAGGTGCCGCTGGTGCCACTGTTGCTGTTGCTGTTGTCGGGTTAGGCGGGTTTGGCAGGTTTAGCGGTGCTTGCACGGCCGGGGGAGGGAGGGGCGCCGTAGTTCCTGCTGGATGTTTGCTATTCCTCGTAACTCTCGGAGGATTTTTCGGAGACATTCTTCTTCGCCTCCAAAGTCTTGATGCTTGCTGATTTAGACGATTAAGGCCCGATAAGCCGAGCCCTGAGCCATTAAGCAGACCGTAAATCGTCCGCCGGAAAAGTTCAGCAGTGGCAGTAAGATAAAACATCCGTGCAGGAGTGCCGTCGTTGAATTTGTCGGCGCTATTTCCTCAAAGTAATATCAGCTTCTCTTCTGCTTCCTTTTTCAAAGTGGTTATCGCATCTCACATGTAGTTCTGTGAAGGGTGGGGAGAGAGACTCCGGGCGAGCCGCTAGTGCAGATCCTCACTCCGCCATCTTGGATCCCGGGCTCTAAACACTGGGATTCAATCGGAATTTCAACGGTGGGGGACCTTTGGCAGAAGGGGGAAATAGTTACTTTTGCACAACTCCAAGAACGATATGAGATGGCATCAACAGAACTGGTTCGCTACATCCAACGGGAACTGTACTCCCTGAAGCCTTCCCGCTAGAGGATAGGCTCCTAACAGAACAGCTAGATAAAAAGGCCATCTCCCTCACTTATCGCAAAATCATTAACAAACAACCAGATCCCACACAAAGCCTCCGCAAAAAATGGCAAGGGGAGATAGGGGGATTAGTACAACTGAAAATACTCCATCATATTTATTATACTAGAGTAAGCCTTCATAAAATAGGGAAAATTGACAACCCACTCTGCCTGAGACAATGCGGGAGGGAAGGCACCTTCTATCACACACTGTGGGAATGCCCAGTAATAGTATCCTACTGGGGTACAATTATGAACATAATTACACAAGTGGGTGGAGTGACGATCACCCCGGAGCCCAAGAGATGTATTTTAAACATATGGGAACCAACAGATCTCAACCATGCGGGTCAGGATTGGGCAACATTAGGTATGATGTTGGCAAAACGTAGTTAAACATTGGGGGGCTCAATTTCATCGACATATCAAGAATGGCGAGGAGACATGGATAGGGCAACGGTGGCTGAAAGGGTGGCGTATATGCATCGGGATGCCCTAAAAAATGGGAAAGAATATGGGGCAAGTGAAACACTTACAGAGGGAACATTTGTGCTCCACCCCCGAGTGGGTCAACGGTGGACTCCAGTTGAGTATTAAAAGTATGGAGCTGTAGCAATTCAGCTTCGGTGAAACAGAATGTAATAGTCGTTTAATTATAACTAGGGCGCCCAGTTTTCCGTTTTTACGGATTTTTACAGATAAATACAGACAGAAAACTATTTTTTTCCTGTCTGTATTTATTTTTAAATACAGAAAAATACGGAACATAGGTCTTCTTTGGATGTTTTTTTCTACTGTCAATCATGAGTGCCAGATCAGCAGGCATACAGATTGAGAGGTAGGTGAGATGAAAAAAGACAATAGTTTTCCTAATTAAGCTGAATTAAGTGAAGATCTACAGTTATTGATGCTATTCTACAATGCAAGTGTTTTCAGATAACGCTAGTGAACTGTATACTGCTGAAACCTTTTGGACATTCAAATGTGAGTATACACTTATCAGTCAAATAAATGTGGAAAAATACCAATGGCAGTTTCATTTATACAGAAAACACAACATAAAAATGGATAAATACAGACAAAATGTGCCAAAAATAAATATGGATAAATACAGACGGAAATGTAGAAAAAATAAATACCATAAAACCGGGAGCCCTAATTATAACAGATGAACCAGATGTACTCGGAAGCATGAATACTGTCAAATGTGTTCCTGAACCGTCAAAATGTTAATGGTATTTGAATTCAATAAATAGAATTTTAAAAAAGAAACTGCAAGTCAGTATTCCGTTTTTAGAGATTAGATGTTTCCAATCTTGGCCATCGTAAGTGACCATACATGCCTTAAAAAGCGTAAATTACCACACATTTCTCCAAAAATTACCCCCCTGACCCTAATTAACGAAGTGATGTTCCGTGAACGGTAACGATCCTCGAATGTAGCCTACTTCTCTGGTGCTAATTTGGTCCCAATCTGACTTTGTATATACGTAATTGTCTAAATTATAATTTAAGGCACTCTTAAGAGGAACCATCTCCCGCTCACCGTGGAACCAACACGTATGTGAACAGATTTGATAACATACGATGTCATCAGTTCCTCTGCAACTAATTTTTGAATTACAAATTCCTTTTGGCTCGGAGAGACGGTTCAAGAACGTAAGCAAAAGAAAAAAACACCGCGCGAGAAAAATGCTTCATTTCAACACAATCTGTGATGTTCCTCTTATAAGTCAGAACGAGATGCGGTGGCAACGGGCTCCGCTTATTATCATCCCCACTGAGCGCTCGGCCGTCAGTCACGTCCCCGCATTAGTCAGCGGAACAACAGAACGCGTTACAACGGCGAGAATGCAGAAGGCTAGGTCCTTTAAGACTTGTCGCAGGAATTTATTTAGGAGCAGAGTTATATTTTTAGTGTCGGGCTCAGACCTTGTCACGGCCCTTTATTGCTTCAGCGAAGATAAGGCAGTTTGACCTTGGAATCTTCCACTACGAGGCTCCAAAAATCATTAAGTGAAAGTTACGTTGATACTCTCGGAGAAAGATCAAAGTAATCTCCCTGGAAAATTACTACTTTGAATGATTGCCCCGCACCAGCCTGCTGCAGGGAGTGATTTATAGAAATGAAGATGTTATTGCAAAAGCAGAACTCTTTATGTTCTCTTCGATGCTCCACGGTGCGCAGCCGCTCACTCTGCTGGCTTCATTTATTTCCCAGACACTTGTTGGTTGACCTTGAGGGGAGCTGGAGGGCGGAACGCCACGCCCCCTCCGGTGCACAGATCAGCAGACACCAAAGAGAGTTCCATGTGGTCTGGCTTTTCTGCAATGCAACAAGGTGCTGGGGGTGGTAGTAGTTTGACTAGCAATTTAAGGAGTTCTCCAGTGTGTGTGCCTGGATTTAATTTCACAATTAAATGTGCATGTCTGTCCTGCTCACACACATACCTTACTAGTGACCCTCATTTGAAAGAAGTCACTCTTTGGACTCCTACTCGTCCTCCAAACTACAACATGCTGTCAAATGCTTTCTATGGACCCAAAAATGTGTGTGCGTGTTTACAAGCATAGCAACCACTCCACAGTGTCCCTCACGGCCAGTTCAATAACTTGTTGTCTGAGACTCTCTGGTATGACAATCCTCGACCCTCATAAGAAGATGCCTTCTAGGGAGAAGTAGTCGACAGGATTTTGATCTGTTCCTGGACAATGCAAATCGTATAATCATACTTCTGCAATCGCAGCCCTGATCGCTCAATGAGAGGGAGCATCTTGGCTTTAGTGTTGCCAAAAATGGTGAGCAATGCTTGGTGGTCAGTGACAAATGTGAAATGTTCACAATCCCACAAAACAGCGAGGCTTATTTTTCAGGTTGGAAAAAGGCAGTTCTGTTGTCGACAAACTTTGCCTAGCATCAGCCACAATGTGTTGTGGGTCATTGGGATGGCCAGTGTGCTGAGCAAGGATGGCATCCAACCCACTGGCCTCCCACAATAACAACCTACGTCTACAATATCAATTTATTCCATTTCAGTTTCATTCTCAATTTCATGCTTGATTTTCTTGAAGCTTTGTTCACATTCACTTGACCATTGACATGGGACATTTCGTTTTGTTAAGTCTCTCAATGGGACACTTACAGTGGCAGAGTCACGTATATATCTTGAACATTAACTGGCCATACCAAGGAAGGATTTCAGGATAGTTAATCTTGGGGAGTAGAAATGGATGACAAGGCCTGTACTTTATGTGGATCCAAAGTCATTCCCCCATTAGAAAAGATATGACTAAAGAACTTGAGTTTCGTTTGATGAAACTCACACTTTGCTGCAGTTAAAGTGAGACCTGCATCAGCAAGTATACAACATACTTGTGTAAGAGCTTTATCATGTTCCTTTCGTGTGGCCAGTGGCCCCAAAACACTGTCATCACTCTAATGGAAAGCATTTGTGACTGGCTGTAAGCATGGGCGAATTTTGTGAATCTGGCGTTCGCAAATTTGCGTATTTGCGAACTCGCAATCCGCAAAATCCACGAATTCTCGCGAATTTGCGGATTTTGTTTTGTGTTCGCAAGGGTTTCTGCCAGTTCGTGAGGGTTTTGTACCAGTTCGCAATTGCGAACTTACTTGTCGGCTCGCAACGGTCGCGACTATGTTGTTTCTACGTCTGGTTCATCATCACAGGTTCACAGCACCCTCTGTTTCAACACTGCCACCCTGTTTCACCCATGCCACCCTCTGGTACATCAATGCCACCCTCTGGTTAATCACTGTAGATTATGAGGGGAAAAGCAAGCACACCTGCCCTGCTTCAACTGACATGAATTAATTTGGGGTTGATTTATTAATGTGTCACTGTTTTAAAATTCCAGTCTGGCACCTGCTTCCTGATCTGTAATTTGCTTTCTGTTGCAGTGCAATTTTTTTTTCCAGGACCTTTGTGGCCTACTTGTAGCTATTCTATGAGCCTGCTGTGAGGGTCAGAGCAGGGTCATAGAATTGTTGCAACTAGCAACGGAACTCTGGAGGGGCCCCAGTCAGGAAGCACAACTAATGATGAGTTTGAACTTTTGCACCTGCTGAGTGCTTTCAGTTTTGAAAAACTCGTTTTTCTGCAATTTCGCGGGATTTGCGGGGCGCGAACTTTCGCGAGATCGAATTCGAAAGCTGCGAATTCGTGCGAATATGCGATTTGTTTTTTTGCGGCGTGTTAGTTCGCAAGGTTTTGTGCGTTTTAGCGAGCCGCTTGTAGCGCAACGGCGGAAGTTACCCTCACGGTCGTTCACGGGCGCGGCCATCTTGTTTGCATGACGTATTTCCGTTTCCGGGCGCGATGTGTAATCTCGCAAAGTGTGCGGCTCGCTAGTACAATTTCGCGTGTGATCGCGGGGAAAATCTTGCGCGAACTTACCCACCCGGTCGTGAACGGGCGCGGCCATCTTGTTCTCGTTCATTGCTATGGTTCTGGGCATGCTTTTTGTATCCTCTCTGAATCTCTGCCATCCTTTGCTTGTTTGAAGTGTTTTTTTTAATCTATTTTACTTATTATCTATCCCTCTATTTTTCTAGCTCTATATTTTTGTGTTTTCTGCTACTTTTGGTTAATTTTAAACTACTTTTTTATACTCTTTTCTTTTCTTCTTCCCTTTTCTATTTCTTCTTTATTATTTAGCTTCCTTTCTGCGCAGACCATGGTAAAGGGAGCCGGGAAGCATCCCGAGAAGGGGAAGGGTCCCGCACCCCGTGCCCGGCTCCCGTGCGGGCGTTTGAGGGGGGAGCAGGTCACACCCCAGGAGATCTTCAGCGCGGAGGAGGTGTCCGCACTCATTTTTTATGTTCAGCGCCGCCTCCCCAGGACCATCATGGCAGGCGGCAAGATCGCTAGCGGGTACGGGATCCAGGAGCGCCGGAAGCGGTGGGAGAAGGTGTGCCGGGCCATGTACCAACACTCTCGGGTCCAGCGCACCTACAACCAGGCCACCCACCGTTGGACGGATCTCCTGGACCGGGAACGCGATCTGCTCGACCTGCTCGGCCTTGAGATCCCCGGGCTTGGTGAGTAGTAGTAGCTATTTCTTTACTACTCTGTTTTCTCCTGCTCTGTGTGTTATTATTTTACAAATTTTTGTTTTTTGTCAAGAGCATTAATGCTGCTGATTACATTGTAGGTAAATTATATTTCAAAATCTTCTGTGCATTTCAGGTGCACTGCTCTCCTTCTCAGTAGCGTTGCTACTATGATTATTTGTTTTCGATTTTGTGTTCATTTCATTGGTCTGTGAAATTATGTATGAGTGTAGTTTAAAGAACTGCGTAATGCTAGACACTAAGGGTCAGATTTTTAATTACCGGCGCATCCCTGCAAAGTAGCAGGGATGCGCCAGTAATTGTGCGCCACGCCACCACCACCCATGGTGCGCCGTATTTACAATGCGGCGCACCATGGGCCCAAAACGTCACCAAAGCGTTACGCATCTGTGCCGTAAAGGCGGCGCATTGCTGGAGTTGCATCGCAACGATGGCGCAGCTCCAGCAATGCTCTGGGGTGCCCTATCTCCCCAATGCTGCGTCAAGCCGTACGTCTGATTCAAGCAGGTGCAGGGTTTGAGTCACGCATCATTGTCCTCAAAGTGACTGATTGAAATCTTGTAGATTTCCCTCAGCCATTTTTAGGATGCGTTCCTGCGCAGGAACGCCCCCTGATGGCGCAGGGCTTTACAACGTGATGCATCTCCCATATGCGTCACGTTGTTAATATACACTGCACCATGGCGCCTCTTTTGTTCTGCCGCTGCGTCACAAAAGTCACGCAACAATGGAGCAAAAGAGTCTCTGCCATCCTTTCATGCCCCGCAAGGGGCTTCTAAATCAGCCCCTACAGACTCAAGTCCAGTCCTTCCTTTGTACACAAGGCGATAAGAAGAAATAGTGGTGGTGGATTGATAGTTTGAGTATTTTAATGACTGGTTAATGTAGTAGTATACTTTTTAGTGTTGTCGCTGATCTGCAATCACGATGGACTTTGTCTGTCACTTCGCGTGCTGTGGACTGCTGCCTGCCAGACCTAGGCGAACCTTTTTAGTAGTTTGTTTAGTGAGTAACATAAGAACTTTCCAAGTCGACGGTCCGCAAATCAAGCAATACTAATAACGTAGTAGACCACATGAGATCGGTCAATATATCCCGTGGAATAGTTATCTATTAGCTATTTCGCCAAAATATTTTGTTATTGTTCTTTTGAAATGTTTGATTTGGTTGACAAATATCATCCATGTTTTCTGGTCTTTCTTTCATGTTGTACATCAGCTCCCCCCAGGGGCAAGAGGACACAGGAGGAGGAGGCTGCTGTTCAACAGGATGCAGGCCAGGATCGGGCAGGCGAGGGCTCCTTTGCTGGCCCCGGTAAGTTTTAATTTTAATATAGAGTACCTATTTTTTCCTAGCGTTCCTCATTCAATTTTTTCTAAATCGTCTTTGATCTTCTTGTAGACTGTATCTAAATTATTATCCTGCCTCGACTATGACTCCCTGTGGTATTACTAGATTATTCTTATTAGTCTGTCTGTGTAGCTAACTAAGATTGCACATTTGGCAATTCCATTGGACTCCCATTCTAGTCAGCAATAGCTCTATGCACTGAGTGCAGTCCTCTGGGATTGTCCATAATGTCTTTTCAAGTCTTCTAAATGTTTATGCTTTGACAATTGCCAACAATAAAAAGGTAAATGACCACCAAGAAAGAATAGGATACTACTTTACTTTTGGTTTGTATAGGAGGACAATCCATTCTTCTACTGTTGCAGGAACAAATCTGCACAAACAGAACTATGGACACTAAATAATGCATTGCTTAGCTTATCAATTATAATAGGCGCTGTTAGGCTTTCCACATACCTCAGTGATAACAGACTTTGTAGTTGAACCCCCAATCTCCTTACTGACTAGATAGTGTGGCAGAGTCATTTAGCTCCCAAAGTCACCGATGATTGATCCCCAATGATGATTATCCAACGCAGGACAAGAGTACGGAGTCAGAGTCAAGAAGTGTCAGAGGCACGGACTCATGCTTGCAAAAATTGCAAAACCTTTAGCTCAGCCACTCTAGTCTGGAGGACCAAAAACCACAGAGTCTATTTAAGTTTAAAAGCTTTATTAAAAGTAAACACATTTAATAAAATCAAGTTTGTCATAAAACTAAACGTTTAACTGAAAATGGAAAAGTGCTTAGTGCTGACGATTAATTGAACACATTTCTTGTGGTCGAGCCGAGCTCTCACCTGGTTTGAACTTGATCTTGCTCGTGTTCTTAGAAGTCAAGCTTCTGTCTGTTAGGAGAAAAAGTGGTGCGTGTTAAAAATAAAAAGCAAGCATTCATCAGTTGTGTCAAAAAGTGCAGCAAGACAACAGCCTTCCCTGGAAAAAGGGACATTTTTACTTTAGAGTAGACAGTCACAAATTATTACATTGTTTTCTGTTTTTTTCACATTTCTTTATTCCTAGACCAAATATTATATAGTAGTGAGTGGTGTATTCTAACATTCTTAAATGTACTTTGTAGGTGGAGCATCTGGTGCTGGGCCCAGCGCGGAGGTGGGGAGGAAAGTTCTGGGGAGGAGGCGGTGCAAGTGCCGGACGACACCAATGTGCCTGTGAGGGTTCACACGGTGGTGGCGGGCAGAGGTAAGCTATATATTCCTTACTTATTGAGATTGAAGACTGCAGAGTGTGCTTTCTGCACGGGTGTATTATAAATCAACCAGGTAGTAGCCTACTCTAAATGTACTTCGACTTAGCTGTGAAGTTTTTGGCGAGAAGAATCCCAATCAGATCGGAGATGAACTTGATGGATGGGATGAACGAAAAGCGAAAGAAGGGTGTAAGTAAGTGTGGAAGGACGAGAAATTTATTGATGACTGGCAAAGAAGAATGATATGTGTTTGCTTGGTCCCCGAGGTGGCTGGGAAGGAAAGAATATGGTATGGTGCATGGCTGGGTGAATGATGAAGCAAGGATGGGTGGAAGGAGAACAGCCTGGGTGGGTGAAACAGAACCTGTATGTGTGCATATACTTTGAATGGATGGATGCCTGGATCATGGTACTATCTGACTCTTAGATGGCATATGTGTATCTAGAGAGAGTAGACGGTCACTGGATGAACTAAGTGTTACTTTGAAGAGCATGTAACACCGCACCCGCACGCCCGTTCCAGTGTAGGAAAGGCAAGGAAAAGAAGTTGTAATTTTGTCCAAATACTACCATGAATAGTAGCAGTAGTTTGTATTGCAATTGCAAGCACAGCATATATCCAGTTATTATGGTGGACACTCCCTACCTCTCTTAATAAGTTTAGTTTAGTAGTAGTACGTCATTCATGTGTGGGTGTATCACTGTTCACTCAATAAAAACAAAGCACCTAAAGTCATCCCATATGTAATCAAATACATCCCATGTGAAGTGATAGATAATCAGATTATTTAGCTTCTTCATTTTCCTTTTCTAGTACTCATTTGTACTGTAGGGTGAAAGTTAAATTAATTAAGCAGTAGCCCTTTTAACAGAGTATTCTCAGTGCCACCCGTAATAGAAAAGTAAGAGCTTCACCACCTACATGTACTGGACCGGTACAGTAACGCAAGTCTGTCTCACTCATCATGGTGTGCGTCTGTTTTCCTCGGGTGCAAGTTCACTGCCCTGGCATTATGCCGGCTTGCATAAGATAACGTACCAATTTTCCTAAACAAGAGAGAAGAATAAGAATAAGACTGGTGTACTGTCATAGTCGACTGTAATGGAAGTCCATAGTGCTCGTAGAATTTGTTCCTTAAACTCCCACTAATGTTAGAGCAAGGATGAAGAAGTGGGAGGTTAGATAGATACTGGCCTCAATAGTTATGTACTGTGCTTTCAAGTTGCTATTTGTACTGTGACACAACTTTCTGCTCAATCATTTTGTGTTAATCTTAAGGAGCATTGGTTACAGACTATGTCTTTCTTTCTTCATATAGTTGCTCCTTCCAAATCAAACAAACCAACAAGGAAGGAGCTGGCTCGAATGGCCCGGCAACGGAGGCTGGATGCCACTGTCGCTGAATATCGGCGCCTGGTGGCCCTGGAGGAGGAGGACACGCAGTCTACTGGTACATCCACTGGGACAGCTGCATCCTCCTCCATGCCCCCACGGGCTGCCAGCCAGCGCAGTGCTCCAGCGGTACGGAGCCGGGCTACCAAAGCCAACCGCCACCGCCGAGCAGCAAAGACAGCAGCTGCCCCCCACAGGAGTTGCAAGGCATGCCAGCACCGCTTATGCCTCAGAGTGTCCTACCTGGAGCAGGAGGTCCTAACATATAAGACCTTGGTGGAGGGCCCCCGCTCCGACCATGCCACCCTCTGCAAGGAGTATGATGCCCTGGCCGCTAAAGTGAACAGCATCCTGCCGTAGTGTCCCTTGCCCCTTTTTTAGAGACTTTTGGGGGGTGGGAATTGGGAGTTGGGTTGTTTTTGGGACTTTTGAAGGACAATCGTTGGGGTTAGGGAGGCTGTTGCGGGAGATTATTTTGTTAGGGCTACACAAATATACTTTTTGAAACTTTATCTGAGCATACCTGTTTTTTACTGCTTTTGAGTCTGGTGGGTGGGGGTTTAACAGTGAGTTTGTTTTCCTGAAACTTAGGTCTGTGTCATTTTCTTCCTTTAAGTGTAAATGGCTAAATGTTTTCAACACTAAGTGCCTCTCGCAGAGTAAGTGAATTCAAGAGTCCTAGGACTTTAGTAGTACTACCGTCAATCTCTCGTCTCTCCTAATACTCCACCATTATACTACCTCCCACCAAACGCTTATCTTACCTGTAATTTGTGTTTGAAAGTAGGGCTAGGCCCAGGGCTGGCTCCACGGGAAATGGCGATTAAGGTTGGCAATCCTGGGCGGATGAAATGTCCTCATTGCGGTGGTACTAGTGGTGTGACACAGTGGCAGTTGCATGCCTATGGAAAAAAAGAAAATGAAACCTGCTTTGTCCTTACTGGAGCATTACAACGGTACGGTAGAGAATATAGCAGGTGACAGTACACTAGAACAGTTCCACAATGTAGCCTAACAAATGGTAAAGTATTGAAAGTATAACTAGTACTTGCGTTGAATTTCTTTGACATTGGCTACTACTACAAGAAATAGTACTGAAGCTGAGTAAGTCTAGAATATATCCTCGGATTCCTTCACCAGCCTGTTGCTATGACCTTATCCTCCCCAACAAATATGTGGAATTATTGCTGTCATTTAGTCACACATCAATCAAAACCACACAGCCCGGGGGAAGAGGGTTAGGGTTTGAAAAATGGATGGGAATGGGGTTTCTTTTTGGGTAAGTTTTGTTGAGAGAAGAAAAAAAAAGCACAGCATGGACAAACAATAATTGAAGATAAAGAAATCTTTGGGTACAAAGCTAACCATAAATCTTTTATGTGACATAAAGGAAGTGCATGCACTACTGCATGCATTGTTACTGAAAAGTAAGTAGTACTTTCGACAACCGTGAATGACAGAATGCGACAGTACAGGGCTGCAGCGTTTTCACTTGCCTATCTCTGCACTCAGAGAAACACTTCTTACATTAAATTAGGTTTAAAAAATAGCCGAAGTAAAACCTATAGAATGGCTATAGGGATCAATTTAGAAGCAGAGAGAGATCCAAGAAATGCAGAGTCACACTTATAGAAGTTCACAGCACTAACATTACTTAAAAAATCATTAGAAAAGAATGGATACTGTATCTGTATGTTGTTGTAGTTGTCCTGTTGAATTTGGTAAGTAAGTTGCACTCATCAAACCATTCCTCTTATTAGCGGCACTCCTCCATTCTAGCTGACGCTTCGTCCATCAATGTTGGGGACCAGAAGACACCCTGTCCACTGCCTGCCTGGAGGATGCTGAATTGCGGCTCGCTAATGTGAAGCCTGACTTCATCCTTTTTTTCCCATTGCACAGACTGAAACTCGGCCTGTAATTATTAATGGAAAAACAGGAAGTGATATTAGAACACCACTGACAAATAAATATAAGGTATGTACGCTGTGTAGCGCAAAAAGTCACACTTTGAGTTTCCTAATAGACAGTACAATATTTTTGAAAGTGCGTACTCTGTCTGAGTCTCCTTTTGAAGGATAAATAAGTATGGGCAAATTAATTTAGCAGATCTTTCCCCTCAAGCTAGGTGTACTGTAAACTGTGTTTTAGAACAAAATTAGACCTTCCCAGCAGTGCTCCCACCCAGACCCTTACTAAAGCCAGTCGCAAAAATGTAGAAGACCCCCAATCAGATCTCAAAAAACGAGGCCTAGTAGAAAACTGGTGACAAAACGTACTTTGAAAGTAAAAGTAGGCCAAAAATACCCCCTTACCCACCGTGGATTGTATTCAAACCACTTGCAAGCAAGCAAAAGTATCCATACCCAGCATTGCTCCAAGACTCGCAACCCCCCCCCAAAACAGCCCCCCACCCAAACACATGAAATACAAATACTGCTAACCCTAACGAGCCCTAAGTTAAGAATAGTGGCAAACGCTTTCTTTAACTATGCCAAATCCCCCCTTTCCCACCATGGATTTTCTTCAAATCACTTGCAACCAAAATTACACATACCCACGAGTGCTCTAAGACCCCAGAACTCAGTTGCAAAAATCTAGAACACCCCGAAACACATGCAATCCTGCTGCTAGGGCAAACCCTAAGTTACAAAAAGTGCCAAAAGGCTTTTCCGCATGGATTTTCTCCAAACTACTTCTATCCGGTATTAGACCTTCACAGCAATTCCCCAAGACCTGCCAACCCACCCGCAAAAAAGCACAACACCCCCAAACAGCCAAAAAGGAAAATCTCATACTTACAATATTTATCGGCCTTTGGTACAAACGCGCTGTGCAGCTAGGTCATAACTCCTGTTTTCCACCACGGATTTCCTGAAAAGCAAATGCAATCAAAATTAGACTGTCCCAGCAGTGCTCCCAGACCCCAAAACCCACCCACAAACACCCGGAACCCCCCAAAGAGCACCTCAAAAGCAAGCAAGTCAGCAAAAATGCAAAAAAAAATTCGCCTCCGATTTGGTCCAAACCACTTTTATCCGGTATTAGAGCTTCCCAGCAATGGCCCCAGAGCTGTCAACCCAGGCAAAAACTAGTAGAAGACCCCCCAAACAGCCAAAAAGCAAAAGTACAAAAATGGGGACAGTCATTTTCATGGCAATTTCCAAAATCATTTCACGCGCGCTCTGCAGCTAGGCCCTAACTCCCCTCTGCCACCATGGATTTGCTTCAAACCTCTTGCAATCAAAAGTATCAATAGCCAGCAGTGCTCCCAGACCCCTAAACCCACCCACAAACACCAGGAAGCCCCCCAAACAGGCCCCCAAAAATGCTACATTGAGCGAAATGTCAGAAATAGCAAAAAAAATGTCATCATGGATTTTGTCCAAACCACTTCTATCCGGTATTAGACCTTCCCAGCAATGCCCCAAAACCCGCCAACCCACCTGCAAAAAAGCACAACACCCCCAAACAGCCAAAAAGGAAAATCTCATACTTACAATATTTATCGGCCTTCAGTCCAAACGCGCTGTGCAGCTAGGTCATAACTTCCGTTTACCACCACGGATTTCCTGAAAAGCAAATGCAATCAAAATTAGACTGTCCCAGCAGTGCTCCCAGACCCCAAAACCCACCCACAAACACCCAGAACCCCCCCAAAGAGCACCCCAAAGGCAAGCAAGTCAGCAAAAACGCAAAAAAAATTTCGCCTCCGATTTGGTCCAAACCACTTTTATCCGGTATTAGAGCATCCCAGCAATGGCCCCAGAGCCGTCTACCCAGGTGAAAACTAGTAGAAGACCCCCAAACAGCCAAAAAGCAAAAGTACAAAAATGGGGACTTACTTAGTAATTTTCATGGCAATTTCCAAAATCACTCCGCGCGCGCTCTGCAGCTAGGCCCTGACTCCCCTCTGCCACCATGGATTTGCTTCAAACCTCTTGCAATCAAAAGTATCAATAGCCAGCAGTACTCCCAGACCCCGAAACCCACCCACAAACACCAGGAAGTCCTCCAAACAGGCCCCTGAAAACGCTGCATTGAGCAAAATGTCAAAAATAGCAAAAAAAATGTCATCATGGATTTTGTCCAAACCACTTCTATCCGGTATTAAAACTTCCCAGCAATGCCCCAAGACCCGCCAAACCACCTGCAAAAAAAGCACAACACCCCCAAACAGCCAAAAAGGAAAATCTCATACTTACAATATTTATCGGCCTTCGGTCCAAACGCGCTGTGCAGCTAGGTCATAACTCCCGTTTTCCACCACGGATTTCCTGAAAAGCAAATGCAATCAAAATTAGACTGTCCCAGCAGTGCTCCCAGACCCCAAAACCCACCCACAAATACCCGGAACCCCCCAAACTGCACCTCAAAGGCAAGCAAGTCAGCAAAAACACAAAATAAATTTCGCCTCCGATTTGGTCCAAACCACATTTATCCGGTATTAGAGCTTCCCAGAAATGGCCCCAGAGCCGTCAACCCAGGTGAAAACTAGGAGAAGACCTTCAAACAGCCAAAAAGCAAAAGTACAAAAATGGGGACTTAGTCATTTTCATGGCAATTTCCAAAATCACTCTGCGCGCGCTCTGCAGCTAGGCCCTAACTCCCCTCTGCCACCATGGATTTGCTTCAATACTCTTGCAATCAAAAGTATCAATAGCCAGCAGTGCTCTCAGACCCCGAAACCCACCCACAAACACCAGGAAGCCCCCCAAACAGGCCCCCGAAAACGCTACATTGAGCGAAATGTCAGAAATAGCAAAAAAATGTTCATCATGGATTTTGTCCAAACCACTTCTATCCGGTATTAGACCTTCCCAGCAATGCCCCAAGACCCGCCAACCCACCTGCAAAAATGCACAACACCCCCAAACAGCCAAAAAGGAAAATCTCATACAATATTTATCAGCCTTCGGTCCAAACGCGCTGTGCAGCTAGGTCATAACTCCCGTTTACCACAACGGATTTCCTGAAAAGCAAATGCAATCAAAATTAGACTGTCCCAGGAGTGCTCCCAGACCCCAAAACCCACCCACAAACACCCAGAACTCCCCCAAAGAGCACCTCAAAGGCAAGCAAGTCAGCAAAAACGCAAAAAAAATTCGCCTCCGATTTGGTCCAAACCACTTTTATACGGTATTAGAGCTTCCCAGCAATGCCCCAAGACCTGCCAACTCACCCGCAAAGAAGTAGAACACCCCCACAAGTGCAGAGTCTTTCTTCATTGGGCGTAATCCAGCCCTCTGCTTTGAGGGAAATAGGAGTCTGGAGGAGGAGGATAGAGGAGCATGTTCTTGTGAACCTGAGGAATGCAGACTACGGCACCTTCAAATCAATAAGCAAACAAGTGAAGACAGTTCTGCTGATGGGCTTGTTTTTGTGATTAGGTGATTAAAGTTTTAATTATATTAACTGTGCAAAACAAAGAAAGACAGACACACAGGAATAAAAGTGAATAAGGACGAAAAAGAAATGTATTGATTCATTGTCTCATTTTCAGGGCTCGGTGTCAGGGAATAAGAATAAGAGTTCGTCCTCATACTCTGCGAATTCAGGCAGGAGTACGTCAGTGTCACCTAACAGAGAAGAAATTCCCTCATCTACGTTGCTGTCCTCCTCTTATTCATCCGGCGTGTGTTCTCGTACTTTGTAATCTGGTGGTATGAGGTGCTCATTCATCTTGATCATTGTTAACCTCTCCACATTTTTGGGCGAGAGGCTGCTCCGTTTGGAAGTTACAATGCCACCAGCAGCACTGAAAACACGTTCAGAAGACACGCTTGCGAGTGGGCAAGACAAGTAGTTTATAGCCAGGTTGGAGAGCTGTGCCCACAATTCTTTTTCCCATGCCAATACGCCAATGGGTCAGCATTAACATAGACCTCTGTTGAGTCATTCAGATAGTCCTGCACCATCGACTCAAGGTTCTCCAAGGTATCTCCACTTTGCTTACTTTTTGCTGGGACCTTTTGAGAACCAAACCCAAGCAAAGCTAGCCAATCCTCTTCTTCACCCAATGTTACTGTTGTGTCTGGTGCAGATGATACGGTTGCCGGTGTCTTTAACGGCTGAGAGGTCACTTGTGCCACAGCCACAGGTGCAGAAGTGGATTCTTTTGACTGCGGATGGCCTGCTGATGCTGATGTACTGCCTTTTCCTTCAATTTGCTGCCGTTCTCTTTCAAACCTCATGGCTGACAAGGCTAGTCAACGTTTGTACTTTGTAACATCTTCATCATCAAAAGGAAAGAATGCTCGGCCTGCCAGCGTCTTCTTGTAGCGTGGATCCAGAATAGTAGCACAAATGCTGTTCTGAGCGAATCATTTTAAGACGTTCATCGCCAGGTAGGCGCTCTAATAATTTCTCCGCCAAAACAAAAGCGTCTTTCTTTTCTTTATCTTTTTGAAACATAGAAGACACCGCCTTCTGTTGATGCTCCAGCATGCGCAACAATGGGATAGCTTTTCCCAAATTACAGTCCTCCCTGCTGACTGCAGGCGTGAAGACCTCAAAAGGACGAAGCATGTCTGTCAGGCTTTTAACTAGCTTCCATTGCGCCACATCTAGCCTCAGGTCCTTCTGAGCTGTACCCAGTGTTAAGAAATAGTGATCGAGTACCGTATACTGCTCATACAGACGCTCAAGCATGTAGAAGATTGAGTTCCAACGTGTTGGCACCTCCTCGATGAGTGCTTTTACTGGCATTCGACGTTCATGTAGCAGGCTCCTCAGATGCTTCCGGGCCTTAAAAGAATGGCTGAAATGGTTGCACATTCTTCAGCAGGTGGCCACTAACTCGCACGCTGGACTGTCTTCACTCAAGAATTTTTTAACAACCAGGTTTATACAGTGCGCCAAACACGGCACTCTGAAATAGTGACCCAGATCCATGGCCTTAACTACATTGGTGCCATTATCCGTGGAAACAGAACCAATCTGGCGTTTTTTTGGGGACAGCCAGTGAAAGACCTTTGTAAAAACTCATTCAAAATATTTTCTGCTGTATGACGTTTCTCCAAGTCAAACATGGCTAGTGTTGCATGTTTCCGATCAGCTTTAAAAACTTGGTCCGGGTCAACACCTGCGTTTAGCTTTGCTTTAACCCCTGAAAAAGAGACCCAGTGTGCAGTGATGCACATGTAATCAGCACCTGTGCCACTGGTCCACATGTCTGTTGTCAGATGTATAGTGTGAACAGCACTCTTCTGCAAAGCTGCCCCAATCACCTCCAGCACATCCTAATGTAGTGCTGGAACCGCAACTCTGGCAAAATAGAACCGGCTAGGAACCTTTCATTTAGGGCAGAGCGCTGCCACTAATTCTAGAAAACCAACCCCTTCTACAAAAGAAAAAGGGAGAAGGTCCAGAGCTAGCATTTTAACCAGCTTAGTGTTATACAGACGCGTCAGTGGGTGGTTGCGATCATATGGCGCGTCTGAAAACAACATGGTTCTAATGTTGGCCTGGACCATGCATTTACGGGATGATGATGATGATGACTTCTTCGACCCAGTTACGCTCGCTGATGAATTTTTTCGCATTGGTGTCTCACTCTCTCCCACACTCTTAGTGTGGCTCACATGGGGTGTGCTGCTGACAGGGGTACTGGGTGTAAGTGAAGTGTTTGACACGTCTTCTTCCTCCTCGTCATCATCAGATGAAACATCAACGTTTTCTTGACTTCCAATTCTGGCTTCCTTGATCTCCTTTAGGTGCGCAAACCATTGGACAGCGTGCTGTCTCTTAAGATGACCTCTCTGGCCTCCGGTACCATAGTTGGTACCAAACTTACCACGACTAACTGCAACCTTACAAATGCTACAAATGGCGAAGTTTTCCTTTTTTGGGCAAATACTAAAGAAGTCCCAAACTGCAGACTTGAAATGTCTGTGGGGGCCGGAGGAGGCGGCGATACTGGTGGTGGTCATGCTTCTAATGCCAGATGCAGTGGAGGATGTGGATTGCCAAACTTTACTACGTTGTGCACTTTCACCACCACTAATTGAGGTCGAGGTGGATGGAGGTCCCTTCTGGCGAGGAAGAAATATGGAAGCGGTAGGTGTTGGTGTACTAGTTAACTCCAATGATTGTGGTATTTCCATTGCCTCCTCGTCGACAACATCATCACGCTCAGCAGCTTCTCGGGCTACGGTCAAAATGTCGGTTTGCTGCATGCCCGCTGGGGCTGCAGTGACCTTTATGATGACTGCGTCGTCATCGTGAGAGTCTTCATCAGCAGGCGTATCCGCCACTTCTTGTTGAGCCTCATCACACTCCATAACTATGAGACTTTCGACAAGCTTCCTTTTACCCTTAACTACCTTTGTCAGATCATGGTGTGCCTCACTCTCAGACGGCAGTGGTGCTGGTTCCCAATTTTGATCCGTATCATCAGAAGGAGGTGTGCTTGAAGAAGATGTAGACACCACCCTTGATATCTTCCTTGCTAGGGATGTGGAAGACAACGAATGATCATCTGGAGGAGTGGCTTCCTCAAATGATACCTCGGCTTGATTGTCGATTTCCTGATGTGCCCCTACTTCGGGAGGAACAACTATTGTGGACACTTGTGACCCTCCATGCACCTCTGCTTGCGCATCTCCTTGCGCTGCCTCTCCTTCCACTTGTTCTTGGGCTTGTACTTGCACATGTGGTTGTTGTTGCGGCTGTGGTTGTTCAACACTCGTCAGATGAGTTACAACAACCTGTGTTGATTGAGGGACATTGCTGCTACTTTCTTGCGATGAGCCAACATCACTGGTCGATGGTGATTGAACAACTAGACTAAGTGCCTCTGCAGCACTCAAGGGCTTGGACTTAAGTTGGCGTGGTGGTGGTGGCACTGAGCCCAATGGATCCGGGGGTGCTGCTCCCAGCTTGGTCCCCAGCAGATCCCGCTGCTGCTGCAGGCGTACTTTTTTTTTTACTCCCACAAAATGTGGCGGTGGCACACCAGTCTCCTTGGTAACTTGCTTCTTCTGCTCCTTACTGGCAACTTTCTTGCTAGAGGAGCTAAGGGGAACTTTTTTTGGGGCCATCTTCTTCAGAGGTCAGAACAGCAGGCCGCAGTTGCACTAGTTGCAGAGTTGTCTGTGGCCAGACGTGACGTCGCGTGACGTTATGCTGCACACACACGCTGCTGCAGGACTTCTTCCTGGCACTGGTGGTTCTCTTGAGTCTTGTGCACCTAAAAGCAATGGAAGACAGAGGAACATCAGTTCAGTTATACACCCCAAAAACTCGAAAACCACACAAAAATCAGCACAATCCCATGCCATCCATGCCCTCAAAGATGTTTAAATTCAAGACACCCCACAGAAAGACTAGGCCCATGCACCACTTAGTACCCCTGGTCCAAAGGCCACAGCAACAGCCCAAAAATCGAAAAACACAGAAAAATCAGCACAATCCCATGCCATCCATGCCCTCCATGATGTTTAAATTCAAGACACCCCACAGAAAGACTAGGCCCATGCACCACTCACTACCCCTGGGCATAATGGTTGAAAACTAGGCAAAATGGTTGCAGGCCTAAGAACACTGCCTGCATTCAAAATGGCCACTTGCCTCCCAGCACATGGCCATGGCCTGCCTGTACCAGCACTTAAAATGGCCCCCACCCACATGGCCTGTCCCCATGAACACCCCAAAAAATCGAAAATCACAGAAAAATAAGCACAATCCCATGCCCTCCATGCCCTCCATGATGTTTAAATTCAAGACACCCCACAGAAAGACTAGGCCCATGCACCACTCACTACCCCTGGTCAAAAGGCCACAACAACAGCCCAAAAAATCGAAAAACACAGAAAAATCAGTACAATCCCATGCCATCCATGCCGTCCATGATGTTTAAATTCAAGACACCCCACAGAAAGACTAGGCCCATGCACCACTCACTACCCCTGGGCATAATGGTTGAAAGCTAGTCAAAATGGTTGCAGGCCTAAGAACACTGCCTGCATTCAAAATGGCCACTTGCCTCCCAGCACATGGCCAGGGCCTGCCTCTACCAGCACTCAAAATGGCCCCCACCCACATGGCCTGTCCCCATGAACACCCCAAAAAATAAAAAAACACAGAAAAATAAGCACAATCCCATGCCTTCCATGCCCTCCATGATGTTTAAATTCAAGACACCCCACAGAAAGACTAGGCCCATGCACCACTCACTACCCCTGGTCAAAAGGCCACAACAACAGCCCAAAAAATCGAAAAACACAGAAAAATCAGCACAATCCCATGCCATCCATGCCCTCCATGATGTTTAAATTCAAGACACCCCACAGAAAGACTAGGCCCATGCACCACTCACTACCCCTGGGCATAATGGTTGAAAGCTAGTCAAAATGGTTGCAGGCCTAAGAACACTGCCTGCATTCAAAATGGCCACTTGCCTCCCAGCACATGGCCAGGGCCTGCCTGTGCCAGCACTCAAAATGGCCCCCACCCACATGGCCTGTCCCCATGAACACCCCAAAAAATCGAAAAACACAGAAAAATCAGCACAATCCCATGCCATCCATGCCCTCCATGATGTTTAAATTCAAGACACCCCACAGAAGGACTAGGCCCATGCACCACTCACTACCCCTGGGCATAATGGTTGAAAGCTAGTCAAAATGGTTGCAGGCCTAAGAACACTGCCTGCATTCAAAATGGCCACTTGCCTCCCAGCACATGGCCAGGGCCTGCCTGTACCAGCACTCAAAATGGCCCCCACCCACATGGCCTGTCCCCATGAACACCCCAAAAAATCGAAAAACACAGAACAATCAGCACAATCCCATGCCATCCATGCCCTCCATGATGTTTAAATTCAAGACACCCCACAGAAAGACTAGGCCCATGCACCACTCACTACCCCTGGGCATAATGGTTGAAAGCTAGTCAAAATGGTTGCAGGCCTAAGAACACTGCCTGCATTCAAAATGGCCACTTGCCTCCCAGCACATGGCCAGGGCCTGCCTGTACCAGCACTCAAAATGGCCCCCACCCACATGGCCTGTCCCCATGAACACCCCAAAAAATCAAAAAACACAGAAAAATAAGCACAATCCCATGCCCTCCATGCCCTCCATGATGTTTAAATTCAAAACACCCCACAGAAAGACTAGGCCCATGCACCACTCACTACCCCTGGTCAAAAGGCCACAACAACATCCCAAAAAATCGAAAAACACAGAAAAATCAGCACAATCCCATGCCATCCATGCCCTCCATGATATTTAAATTCAAGACACCACACAGAAAGACTAGGCCCATGCACCACTCACTACCCCTGGGCATAATGGTTGAAAGCTAGTCAAAATGTTTGCAGGCCTAAGAACACTGCCTGCATTCAAAATGGCCACTTGCCTCCCAGCACATGGCCAGGGCCTGCCTGTACCAGCACTCAAAATGGCCCCCACCCACATGGCCTGTCCCCATGAACACCCCAAAAAATTGAAAAACACAGAAAAATCAGCACAATCCCATGCCATCCATGCCCTACATGATGTTTAAATTCAAGACACCCCACAGAAAGACTAGGCCCATGCACCACTCACTACCCCTGGGCATAATGGTTGAAAGCTAGTCAAAATGGTTGCAGGCCTAAGAACACTGCCTGCATTCAAAATGGCCACTTGCCTTCCAGCACATGTCCGGGGCCTGCCTGTACCAGCACTCAAAATGGCCCCCACCCACATGGCCTGTCCCCATGAACACCCCAAAAAATCGAAAAACACAGAACAATCAGCACAATCCCATGCCATCCATGCCCTCCATTATGTTTAAATTCAAGACACCCCACAGAAAGACTAGGCCCATGCACCACTCACTACCCCTGGTCAAAAGGCCACAACAACAGCCCAAAAAAAATCGAAAAACACAGAAAAATCAGCACAATCCCATGCCATCCATGCCCTCCATGATGTTTAAATTCAAGACACCACACAGAAAGACTAGGCCCATGCACCACTCACTACCCCTGGGCATAATGGTTGAAAGCTAGTCAAAATGGTTGCAGGCCTAAGAACACGGCCTGCATTCAAAATGGCCACTTGCCTCCCAGCACATGGCCAGGGCCTGCCTGTACCAGCACTCAAAATGGCCCCCACCCACATGGCCTATCCCCATGAACACCCCAAAAATCGAAAAACACAGAACAATCAGCACACTCCCATGCCATCCATGCCCTCCATGATGTTTAAATTCAAGACACCCCACAGAAAGACTAGGCCCATGCACCACTCACTACCCCTGGTCAAAAGGCCACAACAACAGTCCAAAAAATCGAAAAACACAGAAAAATCAGTACAATCCCATGCCATCCATGCCCTCCATGATGTTTAAATTCAAGACACCCCACAGAACGACTAAGCCCATGCACCACTCACTACCCCTGGTCAAAAGGCCACAACAACAGCCCAAAAAATCAAAAAACACAGACAAATCAGCACAATCCCATGACATCCATGCCCTCCATGATGTTTAAATTCAAGACACCCCACAGAAAGACTAGGCCCATGCACCACTCACTACCCCTGGGCATAATGGTTGAAAGCTAGTCAAAATGGTTGCAGGCCTAAGAACACTGCCTGCATTCAAAATGGCCACTTGCCTCCCAGCACATGGCCAGGGCCTGCCTGTACCAGCACTCAAAATGGCCCCCACCCACATGGCCTGTCCCCATGAACACCCCAAATAATCGAAAAACACAGAAAAATCAGCACAATCCCATGCCATCCATGCCCTCCATGATGTTTAAATTCAAGACACCCCACAGAAAGACTAGGCCCATGCACCACTCACTACCCCTGGTCAAAAGGCCACAACAACAGCCCAAAAATCGAAAAGCACAGGAAAATCAGCACAATCCCATTCCATCCATGCCCTCCATGATGTTTAAATTCAAGAGACCCCACAGAAAGACTAGGCCCATGCACCACTCACTACCCCTGGTCAAAAGGCCCCAACAACAGCCCAAAAAATCAAAAAACACAGAAAAATCAGCACAACCCCATGCCATCCATGCCCTCCATGATGTTTAAATTCAAGACACCCCACAGAAAGACTAGGCCCATGCACCACTCACTAACCCTGGTCAAAAGGCCACAACAACAGCCCAAAAAATCGAAAAACACAGAAAAATCAGCACAATCCCATGCCATCCATGCCGTCCATGATGTTTAAATTCAAGACACCCCACAGAAAGACTAGGCACATGCACCACTCACTACCCCTGGGCATAATGGTTGAAAACTAGGCAAAATGGTTGCAGGCCTAAGAACACTGCCTGCATTCAAAATGGCCACTTGCCTTCCAGCACATGGCCAGGGCCTGCTTGTACCAGCACTCAAACTGGCCCCCACCCACATGGCCTGTCCCCATGAACACCCCAAAATATCGAAAAACACAGAAAAATCAGCACAATCCCATGCCATCCATGCCCTCCATGATGTTTAAATTCAAGACACCCCACAGAAAGACTAGGCCCATGCACCACTCACTACCCCTGGTCAAAAGGCCACAACAACAGCCCAAAAATCGAAAAACACAGAAAAATCAGCACACTCCCATGCCATCCATGCCCTCGATGATGTTTAAATTCAAGACACCCCACAGAAAGACTAGGCCCATGCACCACTCACTACCCCTGGTCAAAAGGCCACAACAACAGCCCAAAAATCGAAAATCACAGAAAAATCAGCACAATCCCATGCCATCCATGCCCTACATGATGTTTAAATTCAAGACACCCCACAGAAAGACTAGGCCCATGCACCACTCACTACCCCTGGTCAAAAGGCCCCAACAACAGCCCAAAAATCGAAAATTCCAAAATTGTAGTAGCAGCAACTGTAATGCCCTAAACAAACTTACTTGTGAAATTTCTAATCCAAAAGTGATCCAAAGAAAGTCAAAAAGGCCTCAAATCCAAATATCCAGTAGGATCTACAAAAAGTAATCCTTCCAGGTCAAGAATCCGAATGAAAGTGACCAGCACATGAAGAAAGCACTGGTAGGAGCCTGCTGGACAGGAACAGGAAGTTGGAGACTCTGGGGCACTTCCTTCCTCCCACCCCCCCCCCCCCCCCAAATGGACTCCTTGCAAAAAAAAGTGCAGGCAAATGTCAACCTGAGGAGTTATTCTGATAAAAATCATCATTTTCAGAAGGTTTATGCTGCTTGCTGGTGGATTTCTTGTGCAGAATTTCAAATTCTGCATTTCGCGAGTGCGAGATTGTTGCTTTGTTGCTGCCCGCCGTATCTACGTGTTCGCAATTGCGAACTCTTGCGATGCGTGCTGTGCAAGGTGGCAAGCCGCGATTACGTAATCGCGGTCGCCAAACTCCCGCGGGATCCCGCAGCAAGATCCAAAATGGCGCAGCACTCGCAAAATATCGAGAAAAACAACTCGGCAAACGCTGAATGACGGTAAGTGAACGCCGCACGCCGCAATATTGTATCACCAAGAAAAAAAATCCGCTGCGTGCGAATTTGCGGATTTTCTGTAAATTCGCGAGAGTTCGCGGATTGCGAATTTACCGAAAATCCGCAAAATCCGTGAGCGGAACGGATTTTCCGCCCATGCTTAACTGGCTGTATTATGCGATGAATGACATCCTTAAAAAGTTTGCCAGTTGATGATCCTCCAAAACGTAGCCTTTTGCATCTAAGCAAACCAACATGAATCAATGTGCTAATGCTTGGATTATATAAGATAAAACCCACAAAAAAAACATAAAATGTGACATTGACTGTCCTAAGTTTCCATCACAGGGACATGGAATAAAATACAAATTAATGTTAAAACCCAGCAGGAAACATAACAGATATTTCGCTGTATTAACCCTACACCAAAATAGAAGGCTTTGCTCCCACCGCCCTCTTACTCTAGGTAAGTACTTGTTATCTGAGGGGGCGAGTAACATGCAATTTGACACACTCTCCTTCACGGTTTCCTTATGCAGTCTTTTGGAAATTGCCTGGTCGTATAGTGCCTGTCCTAACTGGTTTTTATTAATATTTAAGTTGTTAAGTTGATCATCAAAATCTGTTCAAGATTGATGGAGCATAGTAGGGATCTTACACTGGCTAGCCATGGAATTTCAATCCCCTTCTCACAACTGAGGCACTCCTTAATGATGTTCCTGGTTAAACAAGCTTTTTAATGTTTCCAGTTAGCAAGCCATAATAACAGCAGACAGGACTTTATGTGATTCTCGATGTATGGGATGCCTATTTGTCTAGGGCTAGCGTAAATAGAAGACGGAATAGGAGCAATAAGTACCTTTCTACAAAATTTGTTCTCTTCCAATTGAACTGGGTTGCAATTCTGAAATCCCCAGACACCAGCATCATATGTGGTGGCAGGCAAACATTGTGTTTTATATATTTGCAATAAAGGGGGGAGTGCATCCCCACACTTCTGTTGCGGTAAGGAAAATAGTGCGCAAATTGATTTTGTTAGTGTTTGCCTGCTTTGCGCAACCTTTGGGCCCCATGATGAAAGGTAAAGGTGAGCCATTGATTAGAGGAATGTCTGTGGTCATGTTAATTAAAAATGGGTGAAGGTTAATAATGTATAGTATGAATAAAAGTGGTGCCAGTACACATCCTTACCTCACTCCTTAAGAAACATTTATTGGAGATGAATCCTCACCCTCTGTGGTGATTCTAACCTTGTCCTTCATGTCTGTGCAAATATATGAGAAAGTGCACTAGTGCCGGGTCCAGTCCCGGCACCAAAAGGTTTGTCCAAAGCTTAGACCGATTTACACAGTCAAAAGCTTGGAATAGATCCTTGAATGCTAACTACACTTGTGACTTAAGTGCAATTCTATATTTTCCTACTATCAGTGTCAAATTAAAGCATTGTTTGACTATGCCAACAATACTCCTAAACCCATATTGACAGGGATATAAAAAACTGACGTTGCTTCTACCTAGTCCGTAATATGGTTGTATAAGATTCTCCCTAGAATCTTAGCCGTAGTGTCGATAAGGGGGATCGGTCTATAGCAACTAGGTTGCGTGTGGTCTCCCTTTTTGTAAATCGGCACGATGATAGACATTGACCAAGATTCAGGTAGTGGGGAGTGAATCAAACCAATAAAAACATTCACTAACAGAGGTGCCCAGAACTCAATTGAATATTTTAAAAGATCTAGAGCCTTCCCAGCCAGACTTTGGGCAATTGCTTCCTCCACTTCACCTATAGAGACAGAAAAATCATTACAATGGCCTTTCCCCTTTTCTTTACTTGGATCATCAACAGAAGCATGGATTTTAGAAAAATGTGCCTCCCAAGTTGCACTAGCAATATGACAATTTAATGGTGTTGCTAATTGTGTCCCTCTCCTGAGTGCAGATACCTTACTCCAAAATGAATTACTAGTTTTTTGTTGCCACTAATATTGTAAGTGAATCCTGTTGATTTCGTAACATTACTCATTTCCTACTTTCCGTTGTGTTTTTATATATCTTATTGTTTGTATCCATTTCTTTAGGAACCCTAGGGATAGATGTGAGTGCCCTCCTTAAATTACGATTAGCCATTGAGCATTCATGATCAAACCACCTTGATTTAGAATGTTTAGAGTGCATGGAGCGTACCAATTTGCTTTTAACATTTAGGCATAATTGAATGAAGGCCGGAATCACCCCTTAACTCACACCGTCATTGCCCAAGCATACTTCTACCAGGGCTGTATTTTCTCTGACTATAGTGTGGAAGAGTTGGGCTTGGTCAATATCTCATCATTTAATTCTGAAGCAACTAGTATTTATTTGTAGGCTGAAGGCCCCACACTCCATGTTTAAGGTATCCTTTTTGGACAGAGCAAATGTTACATTGAGAGGGTTCTGGTCCCCATAAGTAGAAGCTATCACCCTCCCCCTAACACAGTCGAGAAAATTAGAAGTTATAAATAAAGAATTTATTATAGAAGGGCGTCCTCTGCCCCTATATGTAGGTATCACTTGTTCACTGGGCCTACAACATCCATTACAATAACTAAATTGTGAGAATGTAGGAGGGTCTTTAGTTCTGCTCTTCTGGTATCAGTGCCCGTGTCAAGCACCAAATTCTCCACAGAGGCAGAATGCTACCAAGTCCCAATGCCCTCTTCCCAGAACACAATGGCTGTATTGTAGCTGCTCTAGAACGGGGGAAAGTGGTTAGGGACAGAGAAGAGACACTCCGCCTGATCCTGGATTCTCTCTTTTTCAATGGAGTCTTCAAGTGTACTCCACAGGTATAATCGGGAGAAGTCCCAATGCACAAAAGGAGACAAACTTAGAACAATTTCCTCTCTTCAACTCTACACCTGCTTCACTTGAATACCTAACAACCCCCTACCAGGTTCTGCAAGAGTATTGCCTCTCTTCTGTTTTCATGTAATATCTCCAACCACTGTTATTCTTTTTGTCAGGAAATATAACTTTCTGATTAAGCACATTTTATCCTCATCCCCCCGCCATGATGAGTACGATATTCTCTATTCCTACATACTAATGTAATACAAGTATCCTATACAATAGTGAAGTATCTCAAACTGCTGATATGAAAATATAATTGGAAGTACTTGTTAGTTTCTATCTATTGCGTAGTTCCACACTGTACCAATTATACAGCTTGTGCACTGTCCAGGCTGCTTCAGAGGGGAGACGTGCAAAAAGGATAAGGGAAGGGAAGACAGGAAGGAAAAAATCAGGAGAGGACGCAAGGAGGCAGTAAAAGGAACTGAAGCGTGAGAGAGGAGCCCACGCTGAGCCCAAGTTCAAGTTCTTGACTGGAGCTGCAGAGCTAATTAGTTGAGTTTTACTTGAATGCAATTCGGGTTTTGACTCTTCTTCTAATCTGAACGGTAATCAAGTCTTTGAACTTCCACAAGGATGCAAGAGGAGCTGGCTGAAAGATGAGACGCGTCTTTCTCAAATTCTCCTCACAAAGTATGGAACCTCTGGTACTCTCGGAAACTGCGGAGAAACCACACAGGAACTATGATCTCGGAACTCTTCTCCAAGCGGACTCAGGAAACCGGAGCGTAATCAATCAATCAATCAATCAATCAATGACACTTATAGAGCGCGCTACATACCCGTAGGGTCTCAAGGCGCTGGGGGGGGGGAGGGGGTGCCGCTACTGCTCGAACAGCCAGGTCTTCAGCTTCTTCCTGAAGGAGAGGTGGTCTTGGGTCAGGCGCAGGTCGGGAGGGAGGGAGTTCCAGGTCTTGGCGGCCAGGTAGGAGAAGGACCTTCCTCCTGTAGTCGCTCTTCGGATGCGGGGGACGGCGGCGAGGGCGTGGTTGGCTGATCGGAGGTGGCGTTTGGGAGCGTAGAAGTTGATCCGGCTGTTGAGGTAGCTCGGGCCTTGGTCGTGTAGGGCTTTGTGTGCGTGGGTGAGGAGGCGGAAGGTGATTCTTTTGTTGACGGGGAGCCAGTGAAGGTCTCTCAGGTGTCCGGTGATGTGGCTGGTTCGTGGGATATCGAGGATGAGTCTGGCTGAGGCGTTCTGGATCCGCTGGAGTCTCTTCTGGATCTTGGCGGTGGTACCGGCGTAGAGGGCGTTGCCGTAGTCCAGTCGGCCAGTGACGAGGGCCTGGGTGACGGTCTTCCTGGTCTCGGTGGGGATCCACCAGAAGATCTTCCGTAGCATGCGTAGGATGTTGAAGCACGCCGAGGAGACGTTGTTGACTTGCCTGGTCATGGAGAGGGAGGAGTCCAGGATGAAGCCCAGGTTGCGTGCACGGTCTGTCGTAACACTCCCGAAAACACTAATTTCATGGAGTGCACCTTAAGATGAACTTCTCTTCACTCAGGCAAATTGAAGTGCGCAGATGACAGCGCAATCTCACAAATCGAGCATTCAAGTCCCACGAGAATTCCAATTACCACACAAAAATATTTACAGAGAAAACTAATGTGGCGGCCATCTTAGAACTTGTCCTACCTATCTAATATTCAACCACAGGTTGTAGTTAGATGGTCTAACGAAGACTCTGTGCATTTTGAATTTTCCTCAAACAATGGTATTAATTTGTTTCCTGACAGCCGGGAATACATCTGTTATAACTATCCTCTTTGACTGTACTACATATTGCTGCAGGGATATTATTGCTATCCAATCTGGCATTAAAATCACCCACCAAACAATTCCCTGGTGATAGGCCAACGACTACTGCAGCATTTTGTAATTCCAACATATAATCGAAAACTTGGATACATTTAGTATTAGGGGTGTAACGAAAATCATTATTATAAAACTTAATAAAATAGAGAAACAATTGCTTCTTAAATGTTCATGCTTGAAAATTATTATTATTAGTCTGGAGCGGTTTGACATATGCCCCCAATGCTAGTTTCACCCAGATGGCCAATCCCCCAGCAGCCCTCCCAGAGCACAATGGTATAGCTGAAACATAATAACAATCAAAGCCATCAACATGAATATCTTCCACTACCCATGTTTCCTGGAACAATAGTATGTCAAATTAATTCATAACCATTACCCACTCGGGTAACAATAACTTTGATGCAAGGCCGGTCACATTCAAACTTAAAATACGCAGTTTGGGACACCTATCAGCTTCAAACAGATTTGGACACCTATTGTCCCCATTGATCTCAATAATGTTGAACGGAGGAGAGAGGGGAACCAAAGGGATAATCGCGCATAAGACTTGAGGTTGGGAAGGAGATCTTTATTGGGGCGTTAAGGATATTTTGTTCTTTTCATCCCCCAGTCAGTCTAGGTTTTCAAAATCACTTAACAGAGCATATCTATTTTCAAAGACAAACTGAGGACCATGATTATTTAAAGTGGTGCTTCCAGAGATGATTTCTTGCCCAGTGGCTTATAAAAGTAGCCTGATGGGAGAGCACAAATGTTGATGTGGATCCCGTTTCTGTCCTCCTTCAAGCCCAACAGATATATTACTATAGCTGGTCTATGAAAGTTTTTAATGATGCAGTCTCCTTCAATGTCCTTCCTAGAAGGTTCAACCCAACCCACTCTTCTGGCCATCAATATTTCATGAAAATGTGAGCTATTAAAGCGTTTATGCATCTGTAGCCAATCAAGACATTTATTACGTAGCTCTGGCCTTAAGTGGAAGGATACCAGAAAAAAACAGAACGTATGGGCTTGAGGCTAGAGGTAAATCCAGTTTGTCCTTGTTAGAAAGGACAGAAAGAGTGTTCTGATTAGGCTTAATTAGGTTAACCGCTAACTGGGCAAGTTCATGTTTGGGTGGATTAACTAGCCCATCTGTCAGATGAGCTACACATTTTTCCTTCTGAGTTTTACATATCCCTGGGCTTGCAGACTTCATCAGGTTCTCCTGTATTGTAATGGCAGTGCTATTAGAGACTAAAATATCAACTGGGTGATCAGTTAGGTCATAGTTATTCACTTTTTTGAGTGATTGAGAATTGAGTGCGAACACAGATAACAATCTAGATAATTCAAGCACGGATAGTCTGGACATAATATCAAGCAGACATTTCTCAATACTAGATAATTAGGCCCTAATTGGTTGAAATTTTTCATTTATGACAACACCCAATTTTTCATACAATAGATTAAAATGTGACGACTCTATAATAGAACTGTCTACAGTCTATGTTGATTGTGATAAGGACGGTTTTAGACACCAATTAGTCAACTGCTCCTGGCATGCGGATTTACCATTCCTTGTCCCAGCAACCTTTGATGACTTTGTGACATGCTTTTTATTCTTAACGGCTGGCTCCAGATAAGGTAAAGTACTTATAGAGCTGCCAGAATTTAAGGGTGGTGACCGGTTACCATTTTCACCTACTGTTGGTTCCTCCAAAATGGGTGGGATCTCCTGTTGCAGCGAATCGTTGGTTAGACATGGTACAGGAGTGCCCTCAGGCAGAGGTATTTCGGTCAGTCGGGAACCTTGATTGAACCTATAATCCAAGGATGACCTCCTTTCAGTTAATGTAATTTCCTTTGCCACAAACTCCATTGCCATTTCCAACATACTGTCAATGGTGGTGGTTTGAACAGCCGGCGTACCTGGGGACCCACCCTGCTCCTTTCCGCTTACCCATTGTCAGCATAGGACAAAAACACTCACAAGAGAGACAGCAGGGGGGGAAATGAATGAAAGAGGGCAGGCCCAGGTCAGCCTTGACTGGCAGCAGATGGGCCAGTTCTTGGCACAGACTTCGCCCAGGAATAAGTAGGTGCCTCTGTGCACTTGCGGTATCGTTGGCAGCTTCCTGCCGCAGGGAAAACTGGGGCCTGAAGTCCTGCCCCCACTTCCGGCAACAAACTTTCAATCAGGTGTCATTTATTTCTTCACTCTAGCTTTATGGGGGTCAGAGGGAAAAACTTGGAGCTTTGAAGACGTCAGTTCCTCTTTCTTTTGAATGTAGGAAAGTTGTGCCCCTCGGACGAAGACAAAAGGCTCAGGTAAGATTTTCTATAATGGTATGAAGGATACCAGGGTTGTGGATTGTGAGGGATTTTCACTATCAAATAGTGCTCCCATTACCAAGTGGGTACTGCATAGATTACTCTTGAAGGGGGAATTAGTCTCAATTAAGCTGTAGACTTGTGAGAACAACACAAAAAGAGCTAACTCGATCAAAGAAGCACAATACTAGTATTCCTTAATGCAGTATGTAGAGCTTAGTGCTCTGTTCCTCGCTGCTTCCTTCTTTTCCTCCCATAAGGACCCAGGATACAAGCTCGTACCAGGGAATGCCATACAGTTCCAGGAGCATGGTGGGGCGATTTGTGGTGACGGTGGCCTCCTGGCTTCTCCGCACCCTCTGGCTCCGTTCACAATGCTCCTGCCTCAACTTCGACTTCCTCAGGAGTCCACCATGCTCTACGGTTCTCTGCCATTCCCGACTCGGCCAACTTTTGTAGTTTCTCTTCTGTCATCTGGCAATATCCTGGCTCTTGGGAAAAAGAAGATTAACTTGACATCCAAGGGACATTCTTGCTTCAGTTAGGGGTCTCTCCTTGACTCAGTGGTGACCTTGTCTCACATGCCCTGCTGGAACTCACTCGACATGACCTCCTCCATCTGGTTGGCTTTACGTCAGCCTTTGCATACCTGTCCAATGGTGGGACATCTATCCTCATGTGGCAAGGAAGATCCACATAGAAAACACAACTTATTTTCTTTGCAGACATTACTTTATGGCCTTGTGTTTTGACTTACTTTTCACACTCAGTGCAAATCCTTTTGGGCCATTCTAGTATCCATGTTAGCATTTTGTCTGTCAGGTCTTTATTGTACTCTGGCAGCCATGAGTACTCGCTTCAAACTGAGTGCCTCTTTCAGCATTTGTCGTCTGAAGGAATCGGAAAGGCAACCATCTATTACCCTGAGACGCATGGCCTCTTCATCGTTAAACTCTTTGACTTTCAATGCTTTTTGAGCGAATCAAGTTTTTCTAAAAATTCATCCATTGTTTCACCAGTTCTCTGCCTTTCCTGACTAAAAATTTACCTTTCATAGTCAACATTCGGAATGAGTTTGAACTTGATATTTACCGCCGCTTTGATTTGATGTATACCACATCATCACCTTGTGTTATTTTCTTTTATCAATTTTTTTACACCGTCCCCTGCTAAATACTTAAGATATTTAATGATATTTTTGTCATTTCCTTCTTCCAGCACATCAATGAAATCATCAAAGGTTTTGATCCAGGTGGTCCATCTATAACCAGTATTGTGCCTTCTGGTGGTGTTTAAGGGAAAGCAGTGGTTTAAGGAATGCGGCAGCACCATAAACTGTGGAGATTCAGACTACCAGGAGCAGAGGTTGCTCCTGCGGTGCCTGTTGCCCGCTTGTACTGGCATGCTTGTCATGCACTAGCCGCATGCTGACATTTGGATCTTTGCTCCCGCTCTCCGGTTGTACGGTGCTGTCTTCTTCTTGGTGGTGAGTAGCGGCCTTGTTTCTTGCATGGATTCTTCACCCTTCTCACCTCTTTGTATTGTATCAGGTTTCTACTGCCTTTAGCGTTTTCTTGAGTTTGCTTGCTTCTGCTCACAGCGTTCTCTTGCAGCTGGTTGTGGTCACTCGTTGCGCTTTTCGTACCTGGATGTTACTGCCTTTAATGCTCCTCTGTACTGTATGAATGACGGCTGTGTGTCGTGTTGTGGTGCAGTTCCTCTTGTCTCTACTTTATCAGCAAATTTCTAGCCGACGGTAAAACAAACTTTCTGTAAGGCCTTTAATTTCTTCATAGGCCGTGCACTGGCTGGAATGGGGTTTTGACTCCATGTACATCGACTGTCAATTTTCACTTTGACTGAGGCCCATGTAGCAGGCAAGAGTAGTTTGCTGGACCACAGCAAAATTTCCAGGAGAGCACTCTTGGTTCCTCAGGTAATGGCGTTTATATAATCCCCTGTAGCATCTTACCCAGCCCGGGTACATGTGAATGATCACACCACACACAGAGCTTGGTATTACACATCTTTATTCCTCAGCATGTAACATTAACTCAACATTCAACATCATGAATTTCATCACCCACGCACTCTTGTCACTGTTCTACAGAGTGCATCAGGAACCAAAAGGGTCCCATCATCTCTAACTCACAAGACACTAAAGGCTGTACGATGGTTTAAAAGCTTGCTTCTTGTGGATTTTCTCCCAAACTATGTCCCCAACCTTGGGAACCCACGTGTCAGCAGCAGAAATAACCTCTCTTTAAAGGTGGTGGCATCAGAGTGGTTTGTTTTAGACAGCTTGTCTGTGACTTTTTCGATACTCTGTAAAAGTTTCTCCAAGTCAAATTTATCATTGTCCGCCACCTTCCCATAATTAACTAAGCCAGACACATACGTAGAATCTCCGAAGAGTACCTCATATGGAGTGCACCCTCTCAATACTTGTCTAAGCAAGTTATTTAACGCTCTCTGAACTCCATACAGATTATGGTATCATATGGAGAGCTTAGTGCTCTGTTCCTCGCTGCTTCCTTCTCTTCCTCCCATAAGGGCCCAGGATACAAGCTCGTGCCAGGGAATGCCATACAGTTCCAGGAGCATGGTGGGGCGATTTGTGGTGACGGTGGCCTCCTGGCTTCTCCGCACCCTCTGGCTCCGTTCACAATGCTCCTGCCTCAACTCAGACTTCCTCAGGAGTCCACCACGTTCTACGGTTCTCTGCCATTCCCGACTCGGCCAACTTTTGTAGTTTCTCTTCTGTCATCTGGCAATACCCTGGCTCTTGGGAAAAAGAAGCTTAACTTGTCATCCAAGGGACATTCTTGCTTCAGTTAGGGGTCTCTCCTTGACTCAGTGGTGACCTAGTCTCACATGCCCTGCTGTTACTTACTCGACATGACCTCCTCCATCTGGTTGGCTTTACGTCAGCCTTTGCATACCTGTCCAATGGTGGGACATCTATCCTCATGTGGCAAGGAAGATCCACATAGAAAACACAACTTATTTTCTTTGCAGACTTTACTTTATGGCCTTGTGTTTTGACTTACTTTTCACACTCAGTGCAAATCATTTTGGGCCATTCCAGTATCCATGTTAGCATTTTGTCTGTCAGGTCTTTATTGTACTCTGGCAGCCATGAGTACTCGCTTCAAACTGAGTGCCTCTTTCAGCATTTGTCGTCTGAAGGAATCAGAAAGGCAACCATCTATTACCCTGAGACGCATGGCCTCTTCATCGTTAAACTCTTTGACTTTCAATGCTTTATGAGCGAATCATGTTTTTCTAAAAATTCATCCATTGTTTCACCAGTTCTCTGCCTTTCCTGACTAAAAATATACCTTTCATAGTCAACATTCGGAATGAGATTGAACTTGATATTTAACGCCGCTTTGATTTGATGTACATCACATCATCACCTTGTGTTATTTTCTTTTATCAATTTGTTTACACCGTCCCCTGCTAAATACTTTAGATATTAATGATCTTTTGTCATTTCCTTCTCCCAGCACATCAATGAAATCATCAAAGATTTTGATCCAGGTGGTCCATCTGTAACCAGTATTGTGCCTTATGGTGGTGTTTAAGGGAAAGCAGTGGTTTAAGGAATGCGGCAGCACCATAAACTGTGAAGCTTCGTACTACCAGGAGCAGAGGTTGCTCCTGCGGTGCCTGTTGCCCGCTTGTACTGGCATGCTTGTCATGCACTAGCCGCATGCTGACATTTGGGTCTTTGTGTCCGCTCTCCGGTTGTACGGTGCTGTCTTCTTCTTGGTGGTGAGTAGCGGCCTTGTTTCTTGCATGGATTCTTCACCCTTCTCACCTCTTTGTATTGTATCCGGTTTCTACTGCCTTTAGTGTTTTCTTGAGTTTGCTTGCTTCTGCTCACAGCGTTCTCTTGCAGCTGGTTGTGGTCACTCGTTGCGCTTTTCGTACCTGGATGTTATTGCCTTTAATGCTCCTATGTACTGTATGAATGACGGCTGTGTGTCGTGTTGTGGTGCAGTACCTCTTGTCTCTACTTTATTGGCAAATTTCTAGCCAATGGTAAAACAAACTTTCTATAAGGCCATTAATTTCTTCATAGGCCGTGCACTGGCTGGAATGGCTTTTTGACTTCATGTACATAGACTGTCAACTTTCACTTTGACTGAGGCCCATGTAGCAGGCAAGAGTAGTTTGCTGGACCACAGCAAACTCTCCGGGAGAGCACTCTTGGTTCCTCAGGTAATTGCGTTTACATAATCCCGTGTAGCATCCTACCCAGCCCGGGTACATGTGAATGATCACACCACACACAGAGCTTGGTATTACACATCTTTATTCCTCATCATGTAACATTAACTGAACATTCAACATAATGAATTTCATCACCCACGCACTCTTGTCACTGTTCTACAGAGTGCGTCAGGAACCAAAAGGGTCCCATCATCTCTAACTCACAAGACACTAAAGGCTGTAAGATGGTTTAAAAGCTTGCTTCTTGTGGATTTTCTCCCAACCTTGGGAACCCACATGTCAGCAGCAGAAATGACCTCTCTTTAAAGGTGGTGGCATCAGAGTGGTTTGTTTTAGACAGCTTGTCTGTAACTTTTTCGATACTCTGTAAAAGTTTCTCCAAGTCAAATTTATCACTGTCCACCACCTTCCCATAACTAACTAAGCCAGGCACATAGGTAGAATCTCCGAAGAGTACCTCATATGGAGTGCACCCTCTCAATACTTGTCTAGGCAAGTTATTTAACGCTCTCTGAACTCCATACAGATTATGGTATCAACAAAGACCTGAAAATAGCACCCTAGCAGTCATAGCTTGTTTAATCATGCCATTGGCCATCTCTACAATGCTGTTTGATTCAGCTTTGAACAGGTTGCTCAATTGCAGACAAAATCCCACAGCAGACATTGAACCCCCGTAAGCCTTGGAGGTGAATGCAGGATCGTTATCTGAATGAAATGAATGAACTGCCCCCATTGACAGTAGGCAATACACATCTTTTACGACTGCTGAAGTGCCTGGAGTTCTCTGTGGCCAAACCCATAGGAATTGAGAACATGAATCAATAGTTACCAAGATGTACCTATATCGGTTAGCTGAATTAGGGGATTGGTATGGTCAATGTAAATCACCCAGAAGAGGAAATTTCAAATCATATGCGAGGTTGGTGAGGGTCTTTTTACAGTGAAGGGTTTGATTTGTTGACAAATGTTGCACTGTCTATCATAGTCCCTAGTCTGTTTTTATATAAACTGAACCACCAGTAGCATTGCTGTAGCATTGCTACAGCTGCATTCATTACTGTATGTGCAGAGGCCAACCCTTTGTGAGCGTCTCTTATTAAGTCTAATCTGGACCAACTATTTGGTCTTATTTTGTCTCCCACCCGTGGTATGGTAATTACAGGAATATTATCTGATTTATATGAATTATCTGAATTATCTGAATAAAAGGTGTAGGTGTATTTGGGAGGAAACCCCACAGGTGGTTTCCCAGCTTGCTTGGTTGCATTTATGGCTGTTAAAATATCTGTATCGATTTTCATTTGAGATCTGGTTAGGACTGTTACCCGGGCAGTCTGAATTGCAGCTTATGCCACTAGGTCAGGTGCACAGTCCCCGCTAGGATGAATGCCACTACACTGATGGCCCAAAGTGTACCTCATTTAGACCATTAGAAGCTTGTCTTGTAAGACAGCTATGTTCTCCCAGACCAATCTTTTTAATAGATTTTCCCTTTGAATCCATCCAATCTCTAAAAGCACACAAAAAGCTGAGTTGGACACAATGAGTATGGTAATCGACGAGTCAGTCTTTTGTAATGGAAGTAGCAGGGCATGAAATTGTGGATGTTGTGCAGTACTATCACCTAAGAGTTTGGTGTAGGTGCATTTTGGGATGAATGGGAGTGTAACCAGCCAAGACTGGCTACTTTCCTTGAGAGGATCTGGGCCGGACCTTTCTATGACTGCGCGCCGCCCACAATGGAACCTCCTGTGCCAGAGGCCTCCATTTTACCGCTGACATTACTTTGACTTCCTCGCTCAGCTCCTGGCTGTACAAATTTGCTGCACGACTTTGATTGATTATCCTTCCTCACACACCCGTGTGTTAACGTCTATTCCTGAGACGCCTATCTGTGGTTCTTACAGTGCTCCACTACTGAAACTCTAGCTGGTAGTTCAATAGCACCGACTGATCTTTACCCTTGACCAGTGATCAACCCCTCCTTGTTCTATACCAATTCAGCACCTACACAACGCTAACCTGGTCCTGAAGATGACCCTGATTTCCTAAGGGTCGAAACGCCCCTGACTCTCCAGCACAAACCTTGGCGCTTGTTCTCTGGGTCACAAATTGGTAAATTTCTGTAATAATGTTGTAAAAATTGTATTGTGAACCAAAAGTTCAATGTAAATATTTTTTCACAATTGCTCACACTGCGCTATTTGCCGCTGTGTCACTTGTCACTTACGCCGTCCACCTTGTATGTCACGAGCACTTATATGCACAAAGTTTTTTCAGGTTATGCCTACATTTGTTGTAAACAGTACTGATACAACTGTTCTTCGATTTGCTTTAAATACATAGGCTCTTTAATCTTGGAGTCTCCCTTGTCTGTCCTTTTGCAACTCTATGTGCATGATTATTAATTAGCCTATTTGAATATTGCCTGTCAGACATTGCTCTTGTTATAAACGTCCGTCACCCAGGTCTCAACTGGGGTTACAGGTGCACTCCTGTAGGATGGTCTCTCCTCCATACCAAGACTGGCCACGTATACCCTCCATTGTTCAGAGACCCAAAATGGACATGTCTGCGCATATGCGGCAATTGACCACCAAACCAATTTAGGGGTTTCTGATAAGTCAAAGGGAGTTCCAAATCTTGGTGAGTCATGTAATGTGCTGGCGGGTCTACTGTTGCATATTCTTGAAACTGCCCTGAGGCATTATCAATAGGTTGAACTCCACCCAGGAATAAAACATCTCAAAGGCATACGCTGGATATGAAGCTTTTGCAAAAATAACTGTCCTCCCTATCAGGGACACCTCGAGCTTTAAAGTGTTGACTAACTGCTTCCCTGGAATTGGTCCCTATAACAATGAATGGATTACATTTTACATTTGGAACCCAATACTTTGAACTCCCACAGAATGGGAAATAAGGAGTCAAGCTCAACAAATCTACGGAAATATGTGCTCCCTTATCCCCCATAGGACATACCCATGATTACTATGGACATCTCCGTAATGACGTAATAATAGTTTAGATGTGTGTGATAGGTGTAAACTACTAAAGGCGTAACCATAAAATACTGGCTCTACATTGGGCACCAACTGTTGCTGTAAGTTATGACTTTGCTTAAGTCTACAAGGTTTGCTTTCCCACCCACGAGTGACATGGGTGAACTTGTTCAATGCATCAGCGATTATTGTGAAAACAAGTTAATGCAGCTCTGCAATGAGTAATTGACATAAAAGTATTGCTTTTGGGTTACTAACAATCCCATAAAGGAATCAGGGGCGCTGTAGAAACAGCAAAACAAACTCTATTTCATTATTGACAGCATCATACACACAGTTCTAACAAAAATGAACACTTTTAAGTTAAAAGTATTTATTACTACAAGAACAATCTGTTGCTCAGTACATCTAAACTACTACACTGAATATTATAAAAGCAGCAGGAAGGCACATTACAAATAATAATAAAATGAATATTTCTAGCATTGTTAAAATGTAATTTAAAATGTAATCTAGAACCTGACACCCTAATGTTTTACTGCTATGCGCTATACTAAGAGATCATGAAAGGCAGAGTAATGTGCAGTCTAGAATTTCGTAGGGAGAAGAGACACATTGCATATCTCGTTGAAAACAAAGACTGTCTTTATCAGCAGAGATGAGAAGATAACATGCCCCACAAAGGGCAATCACACACTGAGGTAGCAGTAACTCGCTCTTCCTTTAGGACTCAGCGTTATCATCTTATGGCTTCAGGGGAGATGTAGCATCTGCGAAGTGTGAAGTGTGCCGGCAGTAGGTGAGGCCTGTTCTGGCAGAATCTTGATCGATAATTGGGGTGAAGGCCCTCTCCTAACAAGTGGTCAAGTGGTCGTTCTTATAGACTTAAACATTTAAGAAACTGGAATTTCTGACATAAGTTTAGGAATGTCTGACATAGATTAGGTGCATCAAGGTATGCGTCCTAGATGTTTCATTATGAACATAAAATGTAAAAGGACATCAATTCAGACTACACCATTCTGTATGTGTCCTTAGAAATGGTTGTTTTAGATTACTAAAATTGTGATATTTTTTATGCTGTTTTCTTTTATTAGAAATGTGTGTGATATTTTTATAAGAATATATTTCTTGGAAATAAAGTACTTCCTATCTGATCTAGACATGGTGGAAAGTAGACATTTTACCTAGACAAATGTTGCATTGATGGTCGTATCTATGTCATTAATCAAATGGTTTGATGCTTTCGCAGCTCTTAGAAAGATAAGGTAATGCAACATCTGCGTTGAATGACAGACATGACAATGATCCTGCATAAAGCGGGAAAGATGGGGACTCCCATTGTGTGAGAGAGGAAGATGTCAGTCTAGTCAAGATGGAATTTGAGCCTACATAAGTTGGTGTCAGATGTTAGGGACCTTACTTCACGATATAACCTTTGACCACATCCTGGACACATAGCATATCTGTCAAGTCAGTCACATTTGATGAGTTACCCTAATTTTTACTAGAATTCACCCACTTAACAAACAAATTGCCTCCATAGACTTTAATGGGCTCTTCCCCTTTTTAAACCTTGAACACCCTCCAAAAAGAGTTTGTACTCTACTCACCTTAACAGGATTACCCTCTTAAAAACTTCTCAAGATCCGCAATTTTAAGGCACAAGGTTGACAGATATGCATTTCGCACTGAAATGACACCTGCTGCCAGGTCCTTAGGACAACCCTCCGTAATTTGGTAAAATACACTACACATATTCCCAAAATGGGCACAATGGCTTACAACCTTACAGCCATGTGTACAACACAATTGTGAGGTGAAACACTTTTAAGTGGGGCACCCCTAAATTCTACTTTATTCATCAATCTACTATGCCTCAAAATCATATGCAAAGTTCTGGACATAAACATCCCACCTTATATATGGCCTTGTTATATAGAATTTTCTTAACATGGACATATGCCCATATATCCACGGATGGATATTCTATTGTCAGCAGAAGCTGCAGCCTTACTCATAGATTTTTTACACTGGGCTTTTGCTTTGAGCCACAACTTACTTTGAAACATTGGTGCAATCCGCATCCGGTGTGCGCAGCCTCTACCTTGTTTATAATGAAGTACTACTTGTACCCTAAATTGTAGTGATTTGCAAACAGGGCACCATAGACCTTTGAACATGCACAAGCACACTTGCTTCCAGATCTTACGCTATTTCCATTTGAAGCACCCACATGTGCTCACACAGTAACTATGCTGTATATGACTATGGTGTTATCAGTGATGTCATCAATGAGATAATTTGACATGTCATCAACTATTTCATCAATGATATCATTTAACATGTCATTAGTGATGTGATATGTGAGGTAATAAGCAATGCATGGCGAGTGCGCAAGTTATAGTTAGCTCAATAAATTAAAACCGGTGAATTTGTATTTTGTCAGTAAATTTCTAATGTTTATTTTTAACGTAAGCTATGATCTTATTACCATGAATGACTATAACATCACTTTAAACTTGGGGGCAGATTTACAAGAAACTGACGCATCCGTACAGATGCGCCAGTTTCCCTGCATCTGCGTGAAAAATCCTTGCACCACTATAGATGTGCCGTATTTATAATACGGCGTACTATGGCGCAAGGCTTGACAGGTGCGGCAGAGTCAAGCATTGTTGGAGTTGTGTCGCAAGCACGAGGCAACTCTAACAATGCGTGTTGCGGCCTATTCTCAATACACTGCGACAATCCTTACGCCTGCTTCAAGCAGGCGTAAGGTTTTGACGCAGTGGCATCCTAAAAGTCACGCAGTGAAATCTTGTAGATTTCACTGTATCACTTTTGCAAGGCTTTCCTGTGTGGGAACGCCTACCCTGGATACATTATGCCTGATGCAGGTATAATGTCACGCAGTGCTTTACAATGTGACGCATCTCCCTAGATGCGTCACATTGCTAACTTGCCACATTTTATATGCTGCAGTTGCGTCACAAAAGTGATGTAACAGCAGCCTAAAAGTGATGCAAGGGGCTTGTAAATCTTCCCCTTAGTTTTTTTAGTGAATTTCTACTTTTTATTTATCATAGTCAGGTCACTTCACTGTGCATTGCTTTTGGTTATGAAAAGCAGGGGTTTGGCTGCAGGGCTTGCCTCTGGTCAAGCCCTATAAAAACAGAATAGGGCAACCCAATATTCCCACGGAACAGGGTATATTCAATACCATAAACTGAAAGGTTCCTGAAGGAATTGTTTTAGTAATATTTATCAACTTATTGAGATGTCATAAAAATGAACAAAATTCAATAAACAACCGGAGATTGTACTTATACGATCAGTGAATTTATGTGGTGAGATAAGATATATACAAAAATATATCCTATTCGATCAGCATAGGTAATACATCCATATGACAATTCATGAATGGCAACTCAAACAAAACAAATGCTACTTGACTTATTCGTATGAGCAGTAGTGATTGACACTTTTGCAAATTATATGGACAATATATACAATTTATGCCCTATGCTCAACCCTCCAATGTTTCGACAACCCTGTGGGGTCCCTCATCCAGGTCCTGTGCCCAGCACTCACTATAGGCTCCCAATGCTGTGCAAGGCTGCTAACCTTTGGCCATGGACAGTGTACGGTTGGGAAAAGTCCTGGTCTCTGGTCAGGTCCTGTGCCCAAGCCCCAAGCCCAATGGGTGGGCAACACCAACCTGTGTTTGGCCTTCTGCCATGGGCAGCGTAGGGATGGCCAGATGACTTGGCCTCATGCCAGCCAATTACCCACCCACCCATGGATTCTCATCCCACTCTTAATGTCCAACCCCCTAAGGGTGCCCTACCCACCTTTTGCTTTTTTATTTCTTTTAAATATATTTTCAGGGTACTGGAGTACATTCATGGTATTTGTCGCTCAACCTTTACCCCCTTGGTACTACGATGTGATGAAAACATCGTCTGGGAACCACAGTACTATGGGGGTGAAACTTGAGCGGTGTCTCCCATGGGAGTGCTGCTGTACCCACTGGCAGATTTTATTTTTTTTCCGCACCTGAGAGTGGAGGTCTCTATGGGCCCTCACCTGCAAGGAGTGGGTGCCCTTATCTTGCCCTTTATACTCTATTTTTTTTAATATTTAATAGGACACAGGGACTGAGTATTCAAGTCCTATAATGTTGGCAGCAACATTTTCTTCACAGTTGTTGCCAGGCAAGCAAATCGCTCTGAACCGCAGGACTGGGATATGTCCTGTGGAACCGAAATGGCTCAATTTTTAAAAAATGGTAACGTTGGACTCCCGCGGCGCCAACTGCCCAGATATGCCTAACTTCCGAGCACCTCTTCAAACACTAATTACTCGAAAACAGCTGAACAAATTTGCACCACATCACAAAATGCATACTTTCTGATGAAAGTTCTAACTTATTCCTACATTTGGTGTTCTGCTGTTTTTCTGTTGTAGAGAGCTAAGTTCACCATGGTAATCACCATAGGAAACAAGCATTTTGGACCCCTCCTTTTTCTTGTTCCCCGCTTTATGGATCGGTGTTAAACTTTCCATGAAGGAGCCGAGGTGGATTTTAAAAATAAAGGTTTTCACGAAGATTCGTGAAACGTCACAAAAAATGCTCTTCCCAAGGAAACTGTGTCCTAACTATAAATTCACAGTGGTGCATGGCACTATGCATGGCGGTTGCCATTAGGTAGTTATAGTTAGGACTATGTTTCCATAGGAGAAGCGTTTTTTTGCTTACCTATGTATTTGGCGCTGTTTGATGAATCTTCATGAAATATTACTAAAGAAGTGTATATATGTAACACACCCAAGCACACCATATTATTGTGACGCATCAAGTGATGTAAATATTTTATCTCAAGAACAGTCCATATAATCTCAGCATCCAATGATTTTCCAAAGCCCAAAAAGAACTTCTCAAAAGAATATCCACACAAATCTTCTTGGGTTGAGATCTGGTGTTTTATTTCCCAAGTTCTTATGTCTTTCCTCATAAGAACTTGTCAAGAGGCAGTGAAAAAAAATACTCTTGTGGCACTGCTTCTATGTACAAGCATCTCAGGACCACACATCCTCAGAATCTTGCTTGGGAGGAAATGAGGCGAGCTGCTTTGAACCCCTCACCTGCTGTGGCAAGTACGTCTGGAGCGTCCTCAGGAACACCTGCAATGGACATTAGGCCAGAATTCGCCTTTCTCGAGCAACACTGCCTGAAGTGTAAGAAACTTGTATGCTTTGGTGAGCAGTCGGTGGATGCAGTTTGTGCTAATCAACGCAATCATTGTTCTTAAATTCATTTTTTGGGGGGGAATGATAAGTAATTCCAAAATTTTCATGTTTTAGTCGTTCTGTTTTTTGTGAATTTTTTGAAAAAACATCCAAAAAACACAAAATTGTTACCAAAAAAAAATACAAAAGTAAAAAAGTTCTTATCAGAACTACCTTAGCTGATTAAAGAAAGAACTGTAATTACAAGGCAATGTGTGAAAATTTGGTTGAATATATGTATACAGCATCATTGACTGAAAGAATGCATTTGTAGTGTATGGTGAATTTATAGGTGAAGATGTATGAGGAAGTACTGCAGCGTGACACTGCAAGCTCTTTAGCTGCACTGCACTGTGGCACTTCTGAAGCACAAGGATGTGACATATGTACATGAATATGTTGCAACTCGGTGCTTCCCTCTGCACTGCTGCACAAACTGTAGCCATGCGGTGACACAGGTACCCTTGTCGTGCGGAGATTGTTTTTTTGCAGGAAGAGACACCTTCCTGCACGAAACCATCAGTAAAGGCATTTTCTTCAGGAAAAAATTAGGAGAAATGAAAACAATTCTCCTTGTTGCGCCTTGCTACACCAACTCTAGGTTGGCGCATCTTTCACACACATCTCCAGATTTACGATTTCTCATAAATCTGGAGATGTGTCTTGTTCTATGGGTGTTGCATGGGAACACCCACAGCAACACCTTTGGAACCCCCCTTCAGCGCAAAGTTCTGTGTATGAAGGGGTCGTATTTACAGGGAGAGCAAAAACCATGCAGGGTGGCTTTTCCTCTCCTTGTAAATATGAAGGAGTGCCTGGCGCCATTACTATCTTACAAAAAGTGACATACTGGTGGTGCAGGGTGCTTGTAAATCTGCCCCATAAGTGCTTAGGTATTGGCAGATTGATACAATAAGAACATAGTGCTGGATGAGTGATTGAATAATTGCATGAGACTGACAGGAGGTATCCTACGCTGCATGGGTACTACTTCAGTATTTAATGGAGTAGACCAATAGTATGTATCTGCTTAGAGATTTGTAGGGATTATGCACAGAATATTTTATGTGTACTTGTGTTGGTGCCTAGGTCATTTTATAAGAATACCACTAGTAACTGGAATGATGACAGTGCTGCAAACAGAGTGAACACTTAATTTATAAGTTCTTACGTATTGGTGGAGTTACAGGATAAGTAGATAGTGGCAGATAAGTGATTAAAGAAGTGCATGGGAAAGACTGGATGATTCCTACACTGCATGAGTACTAACTGGGTTTTTAGAAGAGTGTATCAATAGTATGTAGCTAGGTAGAGGTCTGCTTGGATAGTGCCCAAAATATTATAGCTGTACTAGTGTTAGTACCTAGGCCATTCCATAAGTTCATGACTAGTAACTAGAATAAATACAGTATTACAAACAGAGTGTATAGTGAATTTATAAGTGACTAGCAGCCCGTCCCGACGTTGTCCAGGAGCAATTAGGCTTCAGGGCCACCGCCCGCCCCGACTTTGTCCGTGGGTCCCCCGGAGCCTTCCTCCATATATTGCAGTATTATACCTCTATGTTTACTTTGTACGCTTTTGTAACCTGCACACGTAACTTTTTCCTCCTGTAATGCACCGTTTGGCTCACTTTTTTAATGCTCCGTTTGCTTCCTCTTGCTACCTGCACACGTCACTTTTTCCTCCTATACCTCTATGTTTACTTTCTACGCTTTTGTAACCTGCACACGTAACTTTTTCCTCCTGTAATGCACCGTTTGGCTCACTTTTGTAATGCTCCGTTTGCTTCCTCTTGCCTACGATGTACGCTTTTGTAACCTGCACACGTAACTTTTTCCTCCTGTAAAGCACCGTTTGGCTCACTTTTGTAATGCTCCGTTTGCTTCCTCTTGCTCACGATTTTCATTTTTGCTTCATTTTTCTGCCGCTCACCGCTCCTAAATAAATAAATAAATAACCTACCTCATCTGCCGCTCACCGCTCCTCCCTGCCTGTCCGCATCTTCTCACCGCCTGTCCGCCGCTCCTCACCGCCTATCTGCCGCTCCTCACCGCTCCTCCCCGCGCCATGTCCGCCGGTCCTCCTCGCGCTCCTGGACGCCGCTCCTCCCCGCGCTCCTCACGTCGGGCATGCATGTCGCGGCCGGCGCTTCTTCCAAGGGACTACTTTTTTTCGGTAAATTTTTTAACTAACATATATTTATTACGTTTATATAGCCTATGTCCATCCGCACACCCTGACGCTTACAACGATGTATCGGGTGTGTGGATTGGTGCTGTGGTTCCCGAGTTTACCCGCCTCAAAGGTTCAAAGTTCTTCCTTTATAATAGTAGTATAGATTAGGTATTGGTGGAGTAATAGGATAAGTAGATAGTCCTGGATGGGTGATTGGAGAAATGCATGGGACAGACAGGAGGATTCCTACACTGCATATGTACTAATGGGGTATTTAGATGGGCGTATCAATAGTTTGTAGCTGGTTAGAGGTGTGCATGCATAGTTTACAAAATATTGTACCTGCACTTGTGTTAGTAACTACGCCATTCCTTAAGTATACGACTAATAACTGGAGTAATTTCAGTGTTGCAAAGAAAGTGCGTGCTGAATTTATAAGTGTTTAGGTATTTGTGGAGTGATAGGATACGTAGATAGTGCTGGAAGGGTGAATGGAGAAGTGCATGGGACAGACAGAAGGGATCCTAGACTACATAGATACTAACTGGGTATTTAGAAGAGCATATCAATAGTATGTAGCTGGTTAGAGGTCTGCATGCATAGTCCATAGACTATTGTAGCTGTACTAGTATTGGTGTGTCTATGGTTTCGAGAATGGTAGTCTGTATTTTAGGGTGTGAGGAGGTGCATCAGATGATCACGTTGATGATGTCATCAGTGATGTCATTTGAGATGTAATCAGTGATGTCATCAGTGATGTCACTGACCATGTCATGAGTGATGTAATATGTGACGTCTTCAGCAGTGCATTGCGGGGGCGAGAGTTATAGTTAGCACAACTAACTATAATGGCCAAATTTCTCTTGTTTTGTACGAGTGAAATATCCAACTAACTATGATGTCTATGAAATCTGTGTTTTTTTCAGTGAATTTATGAGGTTTTTTAAATGCTAATTTCTAACTATAATGTCCCTGAAACTTGTGTTTTTTTCAGTGAATTGTATATATATGTATTTAATCTCCTCTCACTCTTACAAGGAATGAATAAGCGCTCAGGTTGTAGTTTGGAAGTATTTAATCTGCAAAGTACGTGATCCACGTGATTCGGCTCATCCGAACCTTGATAACAATACAAGACGTCATTGTAACATCCTTATTTAAATGTACAAATGCCTAAAGTTGCCAACATTAACAAAGGACTACATATTACTTTAATCCAAAAAGCTGGCCGCCATATTGGCCTGGTCACGATGTGAAAATTCAGGAATTGATACAATAAAGAAATGAAAACAAGTATTAATATGCACACAATGTCATTTCAGCATATCTAGCCCCGTGACCGCCATACCTGTATGTTCGTCAACGTGACTTATTGATAATAAACATACTTAGGATTGAAAACATCAAAATAAACAATGGACTACACAAACTTTAAAGCGAAAGGCTATCGGCCATATTAATATGGGCACGTTGCATATTATAATGGCTCTTACACAAAAGAAAAGAAAAAGGGGTGTTCATATACACACACAACATCCCTAAATAAAGTACTAGTGATTATAGTTCCATTACATTCACTGCTCATTTGAGATGTCATGAGTGATGTCATGAGTGATGCAACTGACCATTTCATGAATGATGTAATGTCTGAGGTCATTAGCAGTACATTGCGGGGGCGTAAGTTATAGTTAGCTCAGGTAACTATAACTGCTGAATTTTACTGGTTGTGTATGAGTGAAATCTGAGTCTAACTATACCATCCCTGACATCTTTTAGTTTTTTTCAGCAAATTTCTAGTTTTTTTAAACTTTAAGTAAGATGCATATCACAATGGATGGTTGGGGTTTGGAAGCAGGACCTGGCATTGTGTTGTCCCCATCAAAGCTTGCTGCTCCTGCCTTCCCTTCTCCCAGCCATCCATTGTTCAAGTCCATGTCCCTGCTCCCTTATTACAACCCTATGTGGCCGTTGTTCTGCCACTGGCCTTCCCGCCTTCTCTGAACAGTTGGCTTGTTGCCCCATCCACCTCCTCCCTATCCTCTGTTGTCTGAATCCATGGACTAGCCTCCTTCCTCCTGCCATGCATGGTCTGACGTGCTGCCACTGCCCTCCATTCAGCATGATGTACCAGTCCACTCCTCCTGCCCTCCATTGCCCAATTCTATGCCCCATCATTGACCTCCTGCTTAGCCTCTGTGCTTAGCTTGCTGCCTCTATTCTCCTTCCTCCTGCCTTTGATGTCTGTATGCATGCCCCTGCTCCTTCCTTTTTGCCCAACATGTTCCATGGACCTGGCACTCCTATATACTCTGAGTGTTCTGTTGAGCTGCCACTCCCCTCCCACCTACCCAGCATTGTCAGATGACTGTAAAAAGTCCCTACCACCTCCACCCTGCCTGTCCACATTCCATGCCCCTATCCCCTTCCTCCTGTCCCCCATGGTCCATTTTACTGCCACACCTTCTGTCCTCCCGGTTTTGTTGTGTTGCAACTGCTCCTCCTGCCTGCCCCACGAGATCTGTTGTGAGGCCCCTTCGCCTGAACTCTCTTATCTGTGCCCAGGTCCTGACCCTCCCTTCTATCCTCCATGGTCCTTTGTGCATGCCCCTGCACCCTCCTTCTTGCCCATCATAGCCATTGTGCTGCCACTAACCCTCCCGCTTGCCATGCATGGCCTTCTGTACTGCCACAGCCCCTCCTACCTTCCCTGTGTGGTCAGCTAGCTGCCCCAGACCCCCTCCCACCTTCCCTCCATGGTCTGTGTGTATGCCATTATAGGCACACTGTTGTTCTCCATGGTGTGCCTTGCTTCTAGGGCCCTTCCTGCCTGACCTCCATTGTCATCTTGCTGCTCCTGCCCTGCCCCCTTGCCCCAGCCCTCTGTTTCCATGTGCAGACCCCTTTTCCCTCTCTCCTGGCTTGTCTGTTCCATTGTAATGCCCCTGATCTGTCCCTCCTGCCCTTTATGGTCTGTTATGCTGCAGCTTTCTCTCCTGTCTGTCCATTATGGTCAGCTTGCTACCATTGCCTCTTTCCCCTCTGTTCTCTGTTGTCCATGTGCATGGTCCTGTCCCCTCCCAAGTGCTTTCTATGGATTGTTGTGCTGCACTCCCGTCCCGCATGCCCTGTGTGTTGTATTGTGCTGCTGCAAACCCTGATGCCTGCCCTGTAGGGTCAGTTTGGTGCACCTCTCCATGTCCCTTCTGTCCTTTGTTATCCGAGGCCATGTCCCTACCCCAAATCCCCCTGCATTCCATGATCCAATGTATCATACTTGCTAACACTTTGAACTTGGTAAGAGGGAGATTTTGAAAAAAACTGGGGTATTGATTTTCCACTTTGACTTACATTGAAAAAAAGGAGATTGAAGACAGGAGACAGATCAAATAAAGCCTATTTGGGCTTAAAAACATTGGACGTTTCCTGGCTGAATTGGGTCTGTTGGCATGTATGGTTGTACTACCACTGCCTCTTCCTTCTGCCCACAATAGTCTATTATATTGCCACAGCCTCTCTTGCCAGTCCTGTATTGTTGGTTTGTTGCCCCTACCCCCCTTTGCATATTTTCTGAGTTTTCAAATAGCGACAAAGCACTTTTAAATTATTTGCTATCTTTATGTTTTTTTATCCAGTTGACCCCTTTATTATGTGAGGATGTGGTGTTACTTCCAGAGCTGCAGACTTTGCAATTGGGGAACCAGGTTGGAGATTCTGTTTCAGCTCAACATTCTGTGATTCTGGTCAAATCACTTAATCTCCCCATGTCTAAAACCAAAATGAATTTGCTCTTGTGTGATGTAACCAATGCTCATGTAGGCAAACTAAGAAAATGGCAAAGGAGGAATAGATATCTGAAGAATTGACTAATTCTCCTATACTGGTGGCACTAGTCCACTAACCTACTACTTCATCAATGAGCATACCATCACAAATAATGGAGAACGTGATTATACATTTTAATTATCATAATCACATAAAAACGTTCTTCAATAGTTTCAGTCAGTTTCAAATTTACATTATACACAAATATACATACACTAGCAGCCCGTCCCGACGTTGTCCGGGTATGAATTGCTGCCGGCCAGTAGTATATTGTTTTGTAGGATTTCGTTTTGATAGCATTTCTTATCTGTGACAGGCCTGTGAAACACTCCGATTCACAGTGCACTGCTGATGCACTTAAGAGTGCGCGTTCAGTAGTGTGTGAACTCGAGTTTCCCTACTTTATTTTTCCTTGCAATATTATATAGCGCGAACTCGACAACATGGCATGAGCACAATTTACATTACAGAAGAATACATTCATTTGTGGTAGGCACGGGGAGACAAAGCGATTTGCCTGGAATCACAGGATGTTGAGCTGATGCCGAGATTCGAACGTAGCTCCCCAGCTCTAAAGTTCGCAATTCTAGAACTTGTGGCGGGAGGTGTGTCTAAAAGTGTATGTCGGTGCTGGCCATCAATGAGAGAGACCTGTGCATTTTTCAAATGGGTGGTGAAAAAATATGAGTATGTATCTGGAGATGTGGGCCGCCGTGCCACCAATGTACTAACCGGGGGAGGGTAAACACCCATTATTCCGCAATAATCTTTCTGCATACCATCACTCCGCATACTTTCATTACAAAAGTAGCATGACTCCGCAATGCCATTATAACGCATGGCATTACATTTTGTATGCTTTTACCACACATACATTTACAACGAAATTTGTTGTAAATGCATGAATGGTAAAAACATGTTTTTTTTAATGTTTGGTTAAGGTAAGTATGGGTATAAGGGTATATGTTTTGGGGTACTGAGGTATATGTTTTGGGGTGTTTGGGTATTTTAAGGGTTCAGATATAGTTTGGGGTTATGGGGTACAGGGGTAGTTTTAGGGTTTAGGGATAGGTATGGGCTTTGGGGTACAGGGGTATTTTTAGGGTTCAGGGCTAGGTTTGGGTTTTAGGGTATAGGGGTATTTTTAGGGTTCAGAGCTAGGTTTGGGTTTTGGGGCACAGGGGTATTTTAGGATTCAGGGGTAGATTTGGGTTTTGGGGTACAGGGTTATTTTTAGGGTTCAGGGCTAGGCTTGGGTTTTGGGGTACAGGGGTATTTTTAGAGTTCAGGGGTAGGTTTGGGTTTTGGGGTACTGGGGTATTTTAAGGGTTCAGGGCTAGGTTTGGTTTTGGAGTACAGGGATATTTTAGGGTTATGGGGTAGGTTTGGGTTTTGGGGTACAATGGTATTTTTAGGGTTCAGGGTGAGGTTTGGGTTTTGGGGTACAGGGGTATTTTTAGGGTTCAGGGGTAGGTTTGGGTTTTGAGGTACAGGGGTATAGGGTTTAGAGCTAGGTTTGGGTATTGGGGTATAGGGGTATTTGTAGGGTTTAGGGATACATTTGGGTTTTTGGGTACAGGGTATATTTATAAGGTTAAGATGGGTTAGTGTTTAACAGTGTTGGGGTATTTTAAGGAGTAAGGGTGGGTAATGATTATGGGGTGCAGGGTATTTTAAGGGAGCAGGGTGGGATTAGCACACGATATGAGACATGGCATGAAGGGCAGAACGTACCACACACTGCCCCAGCGTTTGTCACACCCCCAGCACACGCCCACAGCACAACGCAGACATGCCCACAAGGGACTACTTTGCTGGCACAGTTCATTTACCTTTTAAATGTATATGGTGGGCGTCTGCATAGCCTATGTCCTTCTGCTGCAACTGCCCTTTCCAATGCTGTATTGGGTGTTGTGATTGGTGCTGTGGTTCCTGAGATTACCCGCCTCAAAGGTTTGGGCTCTCTCTTTATTATATTAGTATAGATATGTACACAGCTATATACAACAACAAGGGACATAATACACAAAATTAATACAAACAGTACATAATCACTAATAAATCCATCTTCACCCAGACAAAAATTATTGAAGCAAAAGCTAGGTGTCCTCCTATTACTTCTAGGAAGTACACTCCGAGGTAGTCAGACACAATTGGTTCAAAGCAAACAATATGGAACCTAAATATAAAAACTGTGTCAAAAAGATATAATTCCACTTTAATTTCTAGTTGAAATCAGACTCCTCTTTATGGAAAGTGTCGACGCGGTCACGTTTCGGCCTTCCAACGAATCTGGCCTCTTCAGGACAGGGTGAAAAAAACAGCAGTAGATCCAATCTGGCGGCACCCTTCACACTTTTATTAAGCAAACTAGCAATTCTTATCAATGGGGTAGTACGTCTGTGAGGTTCACTCTCACACGTCACTATCAATGAGGAAATAAATCCCAGGTACAAACAACTGTAACAACGAACAATTCAAGTCACCCATTCACTCCGGGTGATCTGCATTCTACACCGCGGGTCACTCGCGTGTAGCTCATGTAAAGCACTCCAATACCTGACAAGTCTGCACTATATAAAACTGCAAAAACACAAAAAATAAAAAGTGTTTTGCACACTTCTGTCATTGGGCTACATGTGGACTACATCTGGGTGACATTTGTGCTACATTTGGGCTCTTTTGTCTCTGGTGGCCATCTTGGGAGATTTATTTGTTATGAAGTTTCCCAATGCCCTCATTTACTGCTGCCCCTCAGTAGGAAATGCTTTCAGTTTTTTACTTTGATTCTATCAAGAAGGTATTCAGAAATGTCACACATTTGCCATCAATTCTGAATGTTAGCACTCTAGTTGCTCATTAGATCACTGTAGAAAAGCTACTGCTCACCACGGAAATCTGCTGCTGGTATTAAAAGTGCATGTTTCAGTCTGCATGTCAGAATTTTTTATGAAATAGAAGAGGATTTGAGAAGTTACTCAAAATGTGCCCTAATTTTTCTTTCTGCAATACTAATCATAATTTGTATGGCAAAATGAACCCCCCTCATTGTGCTCCTTTTTCAAAATAAATGTTTTAAGTGTTACCACTTTATTCCAATCAAGATGGCTTCAGGTGTGCCATACTTTTGTCATAAGTAAGACAGTAAGCGCTCTAGTTGTTCTTTAGAACACTCTGGGACATTCTGTCATTGAGCTATATGTGGGCTACATCTGGATGATATTTGTGCTACATTTGGGCTCTTTTGTCTCTGGTGGCCATCTTGGGAGACTTTTTTGTTATGAAGTTTCCTAATTTCCTCATTTACTGCAGTCTCCTCAGTAGGAAATACTTTCAGTTTTTTTTAACTTTGATTCCATCAAGAAGGCATTCAGATGTGTCACACATTTGCCATAAATTCAGAATGTTAGCACTTTAGTTGCTTGTTAGATCACTGTAGCAAAGCTACTGCTCACCAGGGAAGTCTGCTGCCAGTATTGAAAGTGCCTGTTTCACTCTACACATCAGACTTTTTTAATGAAATAGAAGAGGATTTGAGAAGTCACTCAAAATGTGCCCTAAAATTGAAATTCCCCCATTGTAGTTAGTTCAGCTAACTATAATTCGCGCGCCCGCATTGCACTTCTGATGAATTTATTTATATATATATATATATATATATATATATATATATATATATATATATATATATATATATATATGCACTGGAAAACTAAACACCCACTTCCCTTACAAAGAAATGGAAAGTTTGCATCTCTGCAGCCTCTCTTATTTTTCACCTTATTCATCTTTCGCTCAATCAACACATCATCCACAAATACACATACCTACTTACTGCCTTTCTTGGCTGGGCTTATCAATTATTATTCTTTAATTCAAACTCAAAGTGCAGGCCCTTTATTCAGCATTCTTCGTACCTACTACCCATCAAAAGCAGTGGGTAATTTGCACACGTCAGTCCTTTCTTGCGTCCTTACTACCGCACACTATGTGTACTTTAAGCACTAGCTCGCTTCCTTAGATGTGGTACTCGTTTCTCTTGCTCCCACTTCGGAATCCAACACCCTATCTGTGTAATGTGCTGGAAATCCAAAGATTCTCTTCACTGACAAGGCAGTGGGTAGTATGCGTGTCTCCAGCCTTTCTTATTTTTAACCTTTTTCATCTTCCACTCAATCAACACATCATCCACACATACACACAACTACTAGCTTCATACCTTAACTGTGATTATCAACTATTCTTCTATTTCATATTCCTATTCAAAGTGCAGGCCTTTATCGAGTAATTTTATTGTAACAAGTACCCCAGCCGAAGGCATTGTAAATTTGCACACTTTCTTGGCTGGGGTTATCAATTATTCTTCAATTTCATATTCTGATTCAAACTCAAGGCCCTTTATCGAGCCTTTTTGTTGTAACTACTGTTGCAGGAATTCTGGTCCTACACAGAACTGTGCATAAAGACTTAGGACCTCAATAAATTACGGTGTACCAAAACCCACCTTAATACCCAAACCCCCTACCAGACTAGCAATCAGTGACTCATTGGTTCTTTGTTCTATAGCAAAAACACCAATGACTAGTCAACCCAGAACATGCGACTTAGATTACCTCAACTAAGGTGGATAAAAAGAGCACTCTTTCGTTATAGTCTTACAGCAGTCCAAAACAAGGAGTAAATAAAGACACGTGCAAGTTTGAAATGTTTATTTCTAACGCCGTAATCTCATACACAGTACGTTAGATAATACAACCAAATATATTATCAGAAACAAGATTGTCAGCATTGTTACTATTCCATAAAATACAAAGGGAGAAAGCATCTTATATTGCTAACAGGAAACAGGTTTAAAATATACCTACATTTCACCCTCCCTACCTACCAGGTTAGTTTATAACTACGGAAGGTCTCATAGGATTACATGGACGGCCCCATACCTCTGGTACTCAGCAGTAGTGTATCACATTGAGTTCTGCACAAACTGTCAGGATACCAATGTTCTCCAACTGTGTCTCATTATGCCTCCACAATACATTATTAAACGCGCCAGTATCAGACGTGGCCACAGCTGCATATGTGTTATAGGTTGAATGTGCGAGGATCATTCCGAATAACAGACACAGTACCAAAAAGATAACCTTGATGTTCCATGCTCTCCCTATACACACTAAACTAGCGAGACAGTCTAGAAATGTAGCATAACAAATTATTCTCATGTGAAACAAAATACTCAGCCTTCTCTAAACAATATCACAAGTGCGTGTCATGTGAAAAGCAGAGCAGGAAAGACAAAATGGCGTTTAACCTTCTAATGAACCCATGCTAACTTAACATGGTGTGAGTGCAAGGCTCAGCCCATGACATCCTTCCCTTGATAGAACCACGTGATATAAACGTGGGTGAATTAGGAATGCAGAGTCCAAGCCTGAAAAGCAGAGTCAAGTTCAAATTTGCATAAAAAATGATCCGCTGTTTGATAGAAAACAGTAACTAAATAATAAAGAATAGGTAGAAAAATCAAAGAGTCTTAATCCAACAGCGTATAAGCACAGTATGTAGCAACAGCCTCCAAGAGGAAGTCATTGTCCTCATCTGAAAACATTTCAGTCATCCAATTCAATAGTGAGAATGAACATACATGTTCCTCAACGACCGGAGCCTCTATCACCATCGGAGGAAAACTAAGGTAATCTTCAATGTAACTGAGTGCCAAGAAGTCATGCGCCGCTGCAAAAACATTCCAACGTCCCATTAGTCCATTTATCGCTGCTAAGGCCATAATCCCACCCCAGAATAGAGCAAGTCATGAACCACTAAGGGGCTCATCAGCTGGTCATAATCCACATTGGGAGACACCGTACTGCAGAGACACACATCCAGGGCCCAGTCAAAATCGCAGCTCAGGCAATGAAAGACAGGTTGAACGCATGTGAAAAAGGAAAATCGAAACGATAATCCTTAAGCTGCACTCAATGTTGCCAGAGGCAGCGCTCCGTAATAACTAAGCATTCAGTTGCGGAGCAGCAACAGCTGGGACATATTGTCGTGTGATGCAGGATGTGCATCCATATTGAAGTAAACAAATTAATAAAAGCACACCTGCAACCAATGTGGATATTAAGCGGAATTCACCAAAGATGCTGGAAAACATTGAATGAAAAAATGCAGAGAAGACACAAAATATACTTTGAAAAGAAGTCACAAGACCACTGCTTCTATCTTTAAAAAAGTAAGGTTACCCCGTAGTCAAGGACGCATTAAAGATATTCTGAATTAACTCCCCAAAATACAGAGGCACGTCTGTATTTAATAAATCATACACTTCTGTGCGGGTGTTTGCTACATGAAGGACAAATGTTTCTCTAGCAGATGTAAGAGCGACCTCTTTTTGAGACAATAGCGCTCTAATACGGCTCATTTCGTTGACTCTTCTTTCAAGGTCGGAATCGACGGCGAGATGGAAACATTCAGCTTCCCATGCGGTGGAGTAAACACAACTTTTTATAGCAAACCACACGCTCAGTTACCGTAATCATGTAACTGATGCCTGCTAACATTGCAAAACAATCTGCATTATTTCAAATTAAATAACTCACGTTTCCAGTAAACTGAACGTTGGTATGATAGCAGGTGTTGCAGTGCCTTTCAAAACTCAGGCCAAATTAGGCTCATCTTGATTACAAGAGCCATGCAATTGTATGTGTCTACAAATTAAGGAGTGATCTGGTGCTATTGTGCAATCCTCGCCATTCACATAGACTTTTTTTCCCTCCCTCAGGCACCTATATATAAATGATAATAACCAAGCTTCATGCAGATAAGCGCTGCCAAAAGATCCATATCTGCCTATAGCATAGTATTTCATGCAAACCCCAAACTTAAACTGGCTAAAAAGTAACGTTATGATACTGTGGATAAGCCACACAGCTGAATCGGATCTCCAATGAGTGACCACTTGTAACCATTATCATAGCACGCTCTCTGCTCTGATTTGACAGTGAGAGAGTGATTGCACCATAGTTTGTACTGATAATCATTCTCAGCATATGCTACGAATACTCTTTCACGTTACAAGTTGCATCAAAGCTTCCGTGTGACGTCATGTACCGCGCCCCATACACAAAGACGCAAATGTTTTTAATTGTTTAAAAACATATATTTATGTATTTATTGAACATACTAACAGAACACATTATCTAGGATAATTATGAAAAAAAAAATTAAGTTCCAATAATCCTATATAACTTTTAAAAGCAATTACATCAATCGCGGTGAAACGTCAGGCGTACTCGCATCGTAAGAGCACCGTAGTCATAGCGTAAGCGGTCGCAAAGCCATGTGACCTTAAAAGAAGAGATTTGATTGGTTCATAACACTTCCTATTACAACTGTTAAAACTTCCATCCCATTTTAATAATTCTACTTTGACTTTCTAAAAAGAAGCATCTCTTCTGAGAATCTTGTCAAATAGAATAAAGTTTACCATAATAACAGCAATGGAATCATCTTCCAGCCATTCTTCAGAGGAATATTTCATTCCTAAAGAACCTCCAAAGACGAGGAAAGAAGCTCTAATCTGGCAGGTTTTTACTTTTCCAGATGTGCCAAAAAAGGTTAATGCTCCAAAAGTAACCTGTAAAATTTTCCAAACTCTTTCAAGGGGTTATCCATCTAAAAAATACTCCTTTAGCACAGCAAATATAGAGTGACACGTGAAGAGCTTACACCCCAACAACTTTGCTCGAGCTGCAAAACAGAGGTTGAAGGACAACCCACCTGCTACTGCATCAAGCACATCAACTGCTGCACCAGCATTTTCAGCAAACAGTCCACACCCACAAATTCATCTTGATTTTGCTCAAGTTAAAATTCTATACATTTATTGCAATAAACTTTTGTGTTATGGGAACCAGTCTATTGACCTGATAAAACGCTGGTGAGCAGGAGCATCGCTGTCCTCGACATTACTTTTTTTTCTCCATTCTTTTGTTCCTGTTGGACACTCCCAAGCCCCCCATTTTAGAAAAAAATTGCCCCCGGGATTTGGCCCCCCCCCCGGGAGTTAATTAAGAATAAATCGAACTTCTAGTTTTTTTTGTCGTTTTCCACCGCGTATGAGTACAATACGCGTACAACGCGTTTTTTTTATTTTTGCACCTAAAGATCCATGTGAGACCCCCTGAGCAGGCCTAGAGGGTCAACATGTTTGTACCCTGCCCCCTTTCCTTATTTTTCAACTTTGTTTTACTGTTTTCTTCTAACTCGGTGCTACCGAGGCACAAGATGGCTGCCAACACTTCCTGGTTTGGAGTGTTGACAGACAGTTGACATCCAATCAGCATGCAGCTCGTGCTCGTAATTGTACGGATTTCCATACGCGTGCTGTACTTCGTCTCTAGATAGATATCACTATGATTCTACTTTTGATTTTCTCAGGAACTACTGAAAGGATTTACACCATTTAACAAAAAGCACAAACTGCGAACCAAACTCTACCTCTCTGCCAAATTTGGTGTATTCCGTTCAGCCGTTCGGGATGTAGCCCTGGCTAAAGGTCCTTATTGAAAATTGCATGGGGAAAACACGTTTTGGGGACCCCCTTTTTTCTCAGCCCCCACTTGACGAATCACCCCCAAACTATAAGGGAAGGAGCAGAGGGGAGCAGGCCATTTTCTTTCATCACCAGCGCCAAAGTTATTTGGAATAGCATGTTGTGGATTTCCTATGGAAACTAGGTCCTAACTATAACTACCTACTGGCGACTGCCAGTAGGTAATACATATATATATATATATATATATATATATATATATATATATATATATATATATATATATATATATATATATATATATATATATATATATATATATATATATATATATATATATTTATATATATCACCTACTGGTGGTCTCCAGTAGGTATATATAGTTAGGACCTAGTTACCATAGGAAATTCTGAACATTCTATTGGGAATAACTTTGGCGCCGATTGAGGGATCTGCCTGTAATTTTCCTTAAATTTGCCTCGCTGTGCTCCGTTCCTTCCCTGAATGTTTTGGGGGGATTCATCAAGCGGGGGCCGAGAAAAAAGGGGGGGGCCCAAAACATGTTTTACCCATGTTAATTTCCATAGGGACATTCTGACAAGGCTACAGCTCGAACGGCTGAACGGAATTACACCAGATTTGGCAAAATGGTAGGGACTGGTATGCAGCAGTACCTTTTGTATGTTTGGTGTAAATCCCTCCAGTAGTTGTTGAGAAAATTGAATTTTCCCAAATTATATATCTATATGTGGGACACCGTGAGTGCACGTAAGCTTACCGTACTCTGTACTTTCCCGAGTATGAGCTGCATGCTGATTGGCTGCCACTGTCTGTCAACACTCCAAAACAGAAATTGTTGGCAGCCATCTTGTGCCTCGGTAGACTGAAGCACAGGAAAGCAGAAAAACAAATGTGTAGAACTCAAAAAGGGGGCAGGGTAGAAGCACTCTCCTACTGATCTAACTTCTATATCTCTGGCTGATCTAAGGCTTCCTCTATATACTCAAAATTAGTGGATGTCTCCAGTATCAGACCCAAGTCCAATATTTAATTAGCATGGAAAAAATATCTTGATATCATTTGGCATACATCTACTTGGAGACAAATTTGGATTCAAATCAGAAAGTCCTCTCGAATAGCCAACACAACCACTTTTCTTCATTTATAATAGACTTTTCAGAACACCAAAACTTCACCATAAGATTAACCCAAATACCCTGGATACCTGTTGGACTTGTTCGTAACAATCAGCTGATTTGAAACATTTATATTAATTTGCCCCTATTTTGCTGCTTTTTGGTTACAATTTGGCATTAAACAAATCTTATTTTTCCTTCCAACGTCCCATTCTCTATGCGTAATGTGAATTTGGGAAGTGTATATGATGTTCGGATAAATAGTCCTTTTAATATTAGACTACTGGATCTTTAATTAGCAATTGTTTCAGCAAATGCCTGAAATTAGAAAGACTCTACACAGTTGTCCGCCAAAGCGTGGTCATACGCAGTATGTCACAATCACCATTTAGATGCTACATATATGCAACCTTTATCTTTTGGTTTTAAAGCGAAAGGAGTTATAGACACCTGTTACGCAATTCCTATATGACTCGGTAAAGGCATCTGTTGCTCCTACACCCGACACTCAAGAAGTTCTGTAACCTTCTTGACACCGTATTGTATTATTTACTTTATTATCAAGTATCTTTTATAATGACTTTTTAGGATTTATAATGTCCTTTTGTTCAGACATGGTTGTATATCAATATTATATATATATATATATATATATATATATATATATATATATATATATATATATATATATATATATATATATATATATATATATATATATATATATATATATATATATATATATATTATATATATTCACTGAAAAAACCATAGGTTTCAGCCATGTTATAGTTAAAAATTAGCATTTAAAAAACCTTAGAAATTCACTGAAAAAAATCATAGGTTTCACATACGTTATAGTTAGGAATTAGCATTTAAAATAACCTTAGAAATTCACTGAAAAAACCATAGGTTTCACACATGTTATAGTTAGCTGGACATTTCACTCATACAAAACCATGGAAATTCCCCCGTTATAGTTAATTCAGCTAACTATAACTTGCGTGCCCGCAATGTACTGCTGATGACGTCACATATTACATCACTCATGACATGGTCAGTGACATCACTCATGACATCTCAAATTACATGACTTTTTTCAGTGAATTTCGAAGGTTTTTTAAATGCTAATTTTTAACTATAACGTGGCTGAAACCTTTGGTTTTTTCAGTGAATTTCAAAGGTTTTGTAAATGATAATTTTTAAATGTATTAATTGTTATATTTTTTTATACTGATTTACTACATTATTTTAAACTATTTATTTTTAGATATTTTATTTTTTAAATTACATTACATATTTTTATTATATATTGAAAAAATGTTTTTAAAAATATTGAAATTGTAATATATTTTTTTTATTTAATATTTTTTTAATTTATATATATTTTATATAGCAGGAAATGATATCCTATGGAATGAAATTCAAGTTACTGGTAAGTATAGTTAAATTTACTTTTCAGGAATGGTAGTGAGCTAGATTGGGGAATTAATTTCTCTTCAATCCTGAGGTCCCCTGGGAGACAACTAGCCCACCCGGTGCCTCCAGTATGCGCCAGGCAGCTGTGTTGCAGAGAGGTGTTCAAAGGGCACGCCTGAAGGATCTCAATTTCTTAAAGTCAGACTATACTTACCAATAGTCCGCGAATATATATATCTACGTATTCACAATTAAGGAATAACCAAGCAGTCCGCAATGGAGAAGGTTGAATCGTTTTATTGAATCGAAATACAAGCCCTGACAGGGGAGCCTCTGTCTACACAACCCATGAAGGTGTGCAGAGGAGACTAACTAAATACACATTACACAGAGTATATATACGTTTTTACATATTCTGGTTAACACCAAGAAAGGAAATACACAAGCTATCCGTTGGTCTACCGGAACACCCATTTAAGGTTCTTTACACATTTGTCAGTAGCTAAGCTAAAAGGCTATTCCAGGAGTAGGTCAGTGAGGTGCCTTTCTTGTCTATATTGGACCCTTAGAGTACAGAAACAGACACTGTTATAATGTATGCATTCAACGAGAAGAGCAAGTCTGACCTTGGGTTTCCCTGAACCATGTTCCATACGAAAGAGAGGCAGACTTACGGTTTAACCTGTTTTCAGTGTTCTGTGTTATACCATGAAGTATCAACACTCGAAGAGATAGACGAAGGGATATAATACTAAATAGTTCTAAATACATTAATAGGACAGAACAATATTCTCTAACCTATCATTAGGCTATCATACAAATATGTTTTTATTCTCAATTCATAGATACGTGTGACGGTTATATGGTTCATAGTGGGAAAATCATATTTATATTATTTTATATTCCAACACGCCCCCTTTGTACAACACTCTGCAACACAGCTCCGTGGCGCTTACTGGAGATACCTGTTGGACTAGTTGGTACCAATAAAGAGGGATGGTGAGCTTTCAGTACCAGAAATAATTGTAATCTGGCCATGGAGAGGAATAGATTGTGGATGAGTAGAACATTATAGGGTCCAACTTTGGAACAGCAGCTGCCATGCCATCAAAGGTGCCACAGAAAATAAAGAAAAGAGGCAGAGAAGGGACCAGTGATGTGGAGTGGGCTTGGCTAAAGGTCTGGGGGGAGATAAAGTGAGATAAAGGTCCAGCAGTACAGCATGTGTGTCGTGGGCCCTAATACAAGCATGGAATATGAAACCCTTACCCACAGGGTTAGGAAACAAACAGTCATAAGTGGGGTGCTGTGAGCTTCATTGCCCCTTGGACCCTGGTGTCATTGCATCTGATGCCCTAATGATAGCTACATTGTATTTTTTACATTGACAATAGTTACACACACCCGACATTTACTGTGCTTAGAAATGGCATTATTACTGTACTGAAGCACCATTTACAAGCAATATAATGATATTGACTATTATTGTTATTGTTGTTATTATTATTATAATGATAATGATAACAACAACAACAGCAACAATAATAATAATAATAATAATAATAATAATAATAATAACCTCTTAGCAGCTATGGAACGTCCAGCTCCAGTGCTAAACGTTCCATTCCGCAGGTGAGGTTCGAACGTCCAACGGCCGACGGCAGCACTCCTGAGGTAGTGGTGCCGTCGGCCGTTGGAATAGGCGCAGCACCTAAAAGGTTAATATTACCACTAATCATAACCATCACCATCATAACAACAATCATAATGATAATAATAATAATAATGAATATAATAATAATAATAATAATAATAATAATAATAATAATAATAATAATAATAACGTGTCAATTTCAAGCACTCACTCTTCATCAGTCTTTTTCAAAAGCCAGCTATTTTGGCTTTGTCACTCCTCTTACAAATTAACTTTTTCATTGGGATAAAACATGCATTTTTTTAAACATAATAGTCAAAAATAAATGGTACATAAATCTCATATATCCTTGATCATGTTTGTAGGTGTATCCAGGAGAGATTCTGATTCCCTTCTGATTTGTCCTATTAATTGCTCAGGCAGCACGAAGAGGGTGTCCGCTGAGATGTTCTACACAAATCCTGTTCCATTGCCTGCACTACGAGATTTGTCTTTGAATAATTGTGGAAGGTGACATTATGCTTTCATGGTTTGCTGGCTACAAATGGAAGACATTCATCACATTAGTGGTTATTGCTTGGGTTAACATCTCTGTACTGTATCTCTGGTACACGTGGTTGCACTTTGGCATCCTCGCTCAAACCTGTTCAAGCGCAGCACTGAGGAAAATGTGGTATGAAAACAGTGCCAGGCCCTTTGATGTCTCACCTTAAAAAACACACATTAAAAAGGCACCAGCTTCTGTTTTTATAGTACAAGACAGTCATTGGTTCTTCACAACTGTTGACATGAATAGAGATGTGAAATGTAACTGAGGGCTAAAACCAATAGAGCTTTAAAATGTAGGTGTTTGACAAGCTCAGGCTATTCTACATAAGTTCCAAAAAGGTAGTTATGTCTATGATCAAAATAGGACATTAAGAGCACCCTTGACTGTCTTCACAACCCATAATCTCTGATTTCAGCCAACTCACAGAATGAATAATCCCTGAGAGATATAATAATTTTAACACAGCGCAGCAACCAAAGTTGCTGTGCTGTGCTGCCTGTGGGGGAAAACACGGCACAGATTGGCCTCCTGCTCCCCTTGCCGCACTCATGGTAGACATGAGTGTGTGCTGCTTACCATAGAATAGGATTTGTACTGGAAGCATACCAAATGTCCATGTCTAGACAAACATAGACAGACCACAAGCAGTGTATGTATGCTGTGAACTTCAGTACACACACAATACATGCTTTTTTTTGAGAAATGAAAACAGTTCTCCTTGTTAGCGCCTGCTTCAAGGAGGCAGAGCCAGGTCTTGGGAGTTTGAGAATCAGTGGTGGAAGTGGAGGGATACATCTTCTGTTGAAAGTCACAGACATAGAAAACTGTGAATGTATACTGAAAACTGTGAGGAATATGGGAGACCTTAGTTTCAATGGTCATTAAATCCATATTTTCCCTTAAATGGTTCTGAAAACAATGAAGAGAAGGAACAACATGTACATAGTCAAAATGTTTTATTGAAAATGGGTTAGAAATTGAATGGTTTAGCTGGCCATACTGATGGTGTCTTGGAGAGACAATAACCATATGTACTGCAATGTGGAATGAGTGAAGAAACGTGTAACTGCTCTCTGTCCCATAGATTTTGGATGAAGCAAAGTATTTTTGTTTTAGTGTGTATACTATTTTCACTATTTTCTAAGAGCTGGCATTCCTCAATAGTTATGTTGAAAGAAAACTTAGTATCTGACAGTGTTTGAACATGGGGCAGCTTGGGTAGCCTGTCCATCAATTTCCTTAAACATGTCAGTAGTCTGTGAGATTAGATTAGCAAAGTGTGGGAGATCCTTTAAATGCATGGGTTGTGTCTAAGCAAGTTGAAACACCAACAAAGGCACTTTGTCTTTTAATGTTGTGTGCAGTGCATTGGAAGGGACTTAGCTGGGCATTTTCCATTCTATGCTTGTTGCTCCCCAACCTTGGTTTTGGATTATGAAGGTTGTAACTTTAAAAACTGCTGCTTGGATTTGGAGCTCCCCCTTTGACGTAGCAACGATCAGTTCCACCCCACTCCGAATGGTATTGTTAGATGCTGAGAAAGCATTTGATCGAGTGGGGTGGGACTACATATGGGCTGTGATGAAGGCATATGGTTTTAAGAGCCAATACTTAAGGTGGATACAGTCACTATATGACCACCCCACTGTGAAAATTAGCTATGCAGGTATGACATCTTCAAATTTTACAATAGCTAGGGGCATTCGGCAAGGGTGTCCTTTGTCACCCTTGCTGTTTGCACTCTATATGGAACCATTCATAAATGCACTAAAGACCCAATCCAATATTATTCCTTTCAAATATGGTTTAAACACTCTTAAAATAACTGTTTACGCGGGTGATATTGCAATCTTTACTACTGATGTGGTAAAAGCTCTTTCGGGGATAAAAAGGAGGCTAACAGATTTGGGGTTATCTCTGGATACAACTTAAATATTAACAAAACACAGGTTATAGTGAACTATACACCTCCGGTCCCGGTTCAAGGTACATGTAGGACTGCCATATATCTGGGAGTAAAAGTTTCATCTAACATCAAAGAAATAATCAGGCTTAATTATGATTCTTCACTAAAAGAAGTAGCAATCTCATTGAAAAAATGGCACAAGATTCCACTTAGTTTAGGTGGACGGATTAACTTAATTAAAATGAAAGTATTGCCAACATTTCTTTATTTATTTAGATCAATTCCTTTACGCGTTAATAATTTTTTTTTTTAAATTAGATGGGATCTGTAGCTGTTATTTTTGGGGATACAAAAAAGCTCGTAGATCGATTTCCTTGCTTAAATTACCAATCAAAAAAGGAGGGTTAAACTTCCCTGATTTTAGACTATATTTTTTTGCAACTTTTTTTGGTCATCTTCAAAGCTTGCTTAAAAATAATAATCAGTTTTACTTTCATCAGTTTATGTTGGGCACAGAATGTAACCAGTTTTTGGCAAGAGCCAACAACCCTAATTATTTTAAACTGGTCAAGTTCAAGACTGCTAGGGAGACAGTCAGAATATGGAACTTGATTTTGACTATTAGCAGAACCTCTTTTTTTCATTCAAAATTACAGATCTGGGGCAATCCGGGTCTCCCCGGAATCTTCAATGACAGTGCGGAGATCAGGTGGTCTGTGGCATTAATACTTTAGGGGATCTTCATGGTCCCGACGGACTCTTAGATTTCGTAAAGCTTAAACTCCTCTATAATTTGAATGACTCCATGCGGTTTAAATACATACAAATTCGGATTTTTTTAGTCCGCAAAATGAAGGTGTCGGAAGTCTCTGATTCAGGCAATTGGACTTGTCTTTTTTCTGACAAGACAAAATCATTAATCACTGAGAGTTATAAATGTCTTAATCAGCAAAAGGCTGACGATTGTACAAAACTTGCCATAAAGTCATAAAGTGGACTACTAGACTGGGTATTAACATAACAACTAACCAGATTGCTGTCTCTTTTTGTAGCATTAACCGTGTGGTTCAGTCCTCTAGTTTAAGACTCCAATTATATAGAACTATTTGCTTTTTGTATTATACCCCGCAAAGAATATCAAAATGATCATCAAACAGTTTAGCAAATGATTGTTCTAAGTGCCCTAAATGCGATCTTGTGGCGGCGGATTTAGAACATGTATCTTTTTCATGCCCTGCACTGTCGGAGTTTTGGTCTGGAATGGAAAGTATTCTTAATCAGAAGCAGATTATTTTTTCTCCTCTCCCAGTAACTACGGTTCTATTAGATATACAATCATTAAATTGCCCACATAAAGATTTAATTACTATTTTATTTGCGTGTGCCAGACTGACTATCGTAAGGGCTTGGATTTCTGTGAAACCTCCGCATATTATGGAATGGTGGACACTGGTTAACGAAATTCACACCATGGAGTAAGCGTTAGTTAAAGTAAGGGCAATACGATCAATGATGAAACTGGATACAATTTGTGGAACGTTTATATAATTTTTAATTTTATTTTAACCCTTTCCTTTGTGCTTAATCAGTGATAAGGCTAAATCACTGTTAAGGTTGTAACTGCATTTAGCTTATTCTGTTCAATTTGAATTTCTTCGTTTACCAAATCTTCCTTAACTGTTATAAATTATACCTCTGTATGGATTTTATTATATCGTACTGTTTAATTGTATGCTTCATTTGAATGAACTTTTTTTATTTTTTATTTATGCTTCTATGCATTTAGCTTATTCTGTTCAATTTGAATTTCTTGGGTTACCAAATCTTCCTTAACTGTTATAAATTATACCTCTGTATGGATTTTATTATATCATACTGTTTAATTGTATGCTTCATTTGAATGAACTTTTTTTCTTTTTTCTTTATGCTTCTCGTGCTGTCAATAAAAACATTGGATTTGGAGCTCACATATTTGCTCATATTTTGGGGGCCTTCTCTGGAGTTTCTCTGAATGGTAGCTTCATATCTGGCTTAGCTAATTCTCTGGAATCTGCAAGTTAGCGACCACTCAGTATAGATGTATGTCTGGATAGTCATTTTTCAAAAGTTGCTCAGAGGCTAAAAGTAAACTATCAATTATCCTTTTGAGCCAAGCATTCAGGAACCAACGTTTCCTCCCACATTTTTCTACAGCCAATTTTGGTATTTATTGGGGGACATGGTAAACACATGGAGCACAACATCAATTCCTTATCCTTTAAATCTTGCTAGGCTGTTGTCTCCTTTGTTGGCAATTAATCAAATTGAATTTCTGGGCTATACTTTTCCTCCTCAATCGTCTTAAGTTAAAGATTTATATTTTAGCTTCACGGTCTTTATTTTCTTTATGTTGTTCCGCTTCTCTCTCTCAAGGGCAATGCTTTGCTATTCCTTTATTGTTCTAGGCTAATAGCTATTTAGCTGCCTCTTTTTGTGACATTGCCTCTCTGTTTCAGAGTTGTGGAAGATGTGGCTCCTCGGTGCCAAGGCCACTAACCTGCTCAGTGCTGGTCTTCCACAAATTATATCAGTGCTGTGAATCCGACCTATTGCTTCTCTAGATATGCTCACCGATTGATAAAATAATAGGCAAATGCCCCAGTTTGGGAGAAGGGGGGGTGTGTTGCTAAGACAGCACCTGTTATTTGTAGTCTCGAAGCAGTGATCTTCTGTCAATCTTTTTCATCTTATGGGGTTTTCTAATCTTAGATCAAGGATCATTTTACTGTGCATGAAATACCTGTTTTTTCAACAGAAGTTCTCAATCAGTTAAATCACCGTAATTTACAGATTTACATTCACCATATTCACTCAACTAAACTAAGAATTTTGAACACGCAACACATAGTCAATGTTATTGAGATATCAAATCTCTCTTCGGATTTCGCTTACCAGAATAAAAATTCCTGAGGTCTTTTTCCTAGGACATAGTTTTTGTTCTTCCAAATTATTGTTCTTAATGGTAGGTACCGGTTAGTATTCTTTATACTAACTCACTGCTTAGAAAGAAATTTTCAAAACCTGCCTTAATTCGGTTAGTGTTTAGACAAATAACTTTGCGTTTAAGGTCTTTGTGCTTAAGTCAAGGGGCTTGTTTGGTGCACTGCAACTGAATTTTTGTTAACATTTATTGCACACCTTTGTTCCTTTGTAAACTAAAGAACAATGTGTGAAGATCTCTTAATGACATTTTCAATGTTCTTTGTAAATTCTTGCAAAGAATAAACTATGTTCTATTCGTCTCTTTATTTTCAGTTTGGACCACCTGTGTGGCCGCACTGTAGAGCAGCAGAAGCACACGTTGGAGAGGAGTCAGTCGAGTCAAGATCCAGGCTTTACCAAGAAGGAAGAGCTTCCTATCGAATTTCTAGCTCAAGATCTGGAAAGCCAAGCACCTGCATGTGGGCAGGACATGGCTTGTACAGCCTTCAGAAATTCAAGATCGCCTGGGAAAATCCCTTGCAGTCTTTTAAGATCTTCCCATGCCACGTGCTAGGTAATCAATACAGTATCAGTATTATGTATTTTACCAAATTAATATATATATATATATATATATATATATATATATATATATATATATATATATATATATATATATATATATATGGTTGTTATTTAAGTAAAATGACTTTGTCCTGGTTTAGCTAAAATGTGAGTCTTGGCATTCACCTGCTAAGTGCTGAAGGTCTTCATAACACCTAAAGAAGGGCTTGATAAGCCACCAAGCACCTTAAATTGCGGTAGCCAGTTGAGCACATATATTTTCTAAAGACAGGTGGAGAGGAATGATACAGTCACAAAATGCAGAATATGGTTACTGCGTACATGTGGTTCAAGAAGTCTACCTGACAAGATAACGATGTAAATGAGTTGCTAGCATAAAAATGTTATTCGGTTAGTTAACACATGCTATGTTTTTGGAATTGTCTGAACAATTAGTTATCAATATAACTGCAACTATGCAATTATTCAAGAATTGCAGTATGTTGAACTGTTTTACCCTTCCCACCCACTCACACAGCCTCCAACTTTTAACTCTGCTTGGTCAGCCACCCGTGACCCAACCGGATCACAGAAAAACCTTTTCCATCATCCTGAGAGTGGGAATTTTTTGCACCGGAACAACACTGAAAATCTTACAGTCTTATTGAACTTAACCTGGATAAACTTAAATTCTGCAATGATAAGCAGCGTTCAGAAACCCTCTTATCAAAGAGGGGTTCTTTGATAAGAGGAAACCGACCCCTACTAAACAATTCTCACTGTAACCTTAATGGAAACTTGGACTTGGGATCAGAGGGGCTGCTGGACGACTCCCCTGACTACTGGGTCGACTGGGACAAGAGGAAAACTAAAAGGTTCTGAATTAATACCTAGTGGGAAACCTGCCCAATTAATTGTAGCAGTGGGTGCCATATGCAAAACAGTGCAGAATAAAGAAGCATTGAAACCGTTAATAGGGTTGTCACTTGCATATTTGATGCACACAGACACATGCAAGGTACACACTCATAGATACAGAGAGTAACCCGACTCCAGGAAACCATGCACAAAGGAGCAGGGAGTTTTTGTTATCCCATGCACAGATCAACGACCATACATGTCCACTGCATTTTTTTTCCCGGCTACATACAGCTTGAACTGTTTCTCAGAGCTTATTCAATAAGTTCAAAGAGAAGAGTAATAGGTCAGCCACCACAGGCATTACTAGTTGCAAGTGTTGTTCACATTTTGATCAGCCCACACTACAGATGTTGGTTGTTGTACCAGTCATTCATGAGGTATGGAGCATTTTCTCTTCACAGGCACATGGCAATTTCATGGGAATATTGTATGTGACTGCATATGGAGGGGAACCTTATTTGCTTCGTTTTGTGTTGTTCTTGTTCTAGTTAGGGCAACCACACTTCCAGATATCCCCGGAGACTATAAACGATGAATTAGATGTGTGTATTTCTCCAATTACCAGAGGCTTTTTGTTCCACAGTTATGGTAAGCAGGGCCAGAGCTTGGGTATTGGGTGTTGCAACCAATCATGTACTTTTAAACATCCTAGTGGTACTGGATAGGTGGGGGGTTTGTTGAAGCAGGCTGAGGAAGTTTTCATTGCTCATTTGCTTTTATGGTGTTTCTTGGAATGAGCAACGGCACGAGCCCTGACACAGAATTTAACTTCTGCACATCCCCACCTTCTGTTCTGGGGCTCCCTGGCCCTTCTCTAGTTGACTTTGCCTGTTACTTACGGTGTTCGGCATTCACGCCTGCGCCAAAGGCATCTGTAAGCCAAGGTGAGCATTGGACTTGGACTGGCGCTTTTGAGTAGGTCCATCCTTGCCAGACACCACCTGTGCTCTACCTCTATTCTATCCCAGCTCATTGTGGCAGTGATGGCGTATACCCACCGGCACCTTTCAAGTTTCTATGGGTCAACGTCTCATTTGTCACCAATTCAGCAATTACTTCAGACCAGTAGAAGCCGAGGGGGTCGAATAAATCAGGTTTGTTCCAAGTGCGGGTGTAGATTTATTCCTTGCTACCTGGGCACAATCAATATGGAAATCGATTTGTGAGATTTACATTCTAGGGAGGGCTTTCAGTTCCAAGTCTGTCTCTAGTAGTTTTCTCCCTTGTAGTACTTTTTAGAGCTCCCACTTGGAAACTTGCTGTTATTACCTCAACATGTTGCCATTATTTTCACATAGATTTATCGATGGGTGTTCCTCTCAGGTACAGGCAGACAAGACAGTGCTGAAACTGAGGGAGTGAAGTTATAAATTCAAGACATGCTCATCCATTCTGAAGAAATGTGAAAGAAACCTGTATGTCACCCATTTTATGAATAAATAGTTGTACAGCCTGCTAAATGTACTTGATATTTATTAAATAAATGCTGCACAGGGAACACATGTAATGTTAAATTTTATTGTAAACATAGTCACAAAAAAAAACAATGCAAAAAAGTAATTTTTATTTTCTGGATTATCTAGAGAAAATTATGAAAACTGGCACTTTCTCATTATTCTTTATACATGTTTTGCATTTGGATACAGGGATGATCTCATACATCGATTTATTGTTATATGTCCATGCAGCATTTTCAGACAGTTCTCGATACGCCTCTGCACAAATTCTATGGTCCACCCTAGTCTGCCTTCAGACAGTGTATGCGTCCATCATTGCTTTAAACCATAAAGGTCTTATGCATGCGTATATTCTAAAAATGTATTGTTTCAAAGCGATGGTTTAAGTGCTTATATGTTACAAAAAGCATGATAATTGAGTGCACTTTTCAGACACAATTGGTTCAAAGCGATGGTTTAAATACTTATATCATTCATTCTAAAAAAATGTCCCTTTGAAAGTTGTCTTGTGGAAATAAACCTCTATTGGTGGCAATGTATCGAAGAGTGGGCGTGGCCTACTGGCAGCAGTGGAAAAAAATTAGTAATTGAAAAATCTGTGGAAGTTAAAAACTACTTTTATATCAACACAGGTTGTATGTATCATTGTCAGATGTTATTATAACTTGTGCAGGTGAACCTCTAATGATAACATTTCACTTTGATTTGCCTGATCAAACCATCATAGGTAGGCAAGAAAGCGATATACAGAGCAATTTGAAGTTATTTGTGTAATTCCGCCCTAGCTAGCTCGGAAAATATCTAGACATGCCCACACCTACAGGTTAAAGTTCATAGTACACAGTGGCTGTCAACCTTCCCATACCTTAGTTGCTAATCATAGTCAGTTAGAAGAATTGATGCTATCCTGAAACTGCATTCACATTCGTGTGGGTTGTTTATTCAAATAAATGTCCTTTTCTCCTCTCAGAGAGCCATGTATGTTTTACTTCCAATCCAGGTCACTGTTTTAGTGTTCCACTCCCGTCATTGAAAGAGGATTTCAATGATGTTGACATATAAAACTAAACAAGGGTCAAAGGGAGAATTACCTTATTCTGGTCAAGCACATGAATATTTGGCACATCATTAACATGAATTACAAGAGTGAAACTATATAAATAATTTGGCACATTTTGTGAGGTTTAGTCTTAATTCTTCAACATTCAAGTGAATTCTGCTGGGTGGGATTATTTATTACTTACTTTTGGTACCCCTGATATTGTAGTAAATCCAAGTCCATGCTGATGATTTTATTGCACTGTAAGTTGATTTGCTATTCTTTGCACTCACTGGTATGTTCTCCATAGGACATCTTGTAGTATGCTTCTCTCTCTAGTAGTATGGTCATTGTGCTATATAGGTTTTTAGTTGGACTGTCATTGAAAATATGGTATCCCCACTTGTTTTGCTTATTACATCTGCAGGTATCCATAGTGTTACCTTTGTTCCTGTGCCGCGATCCTTTCCTGGTTATTTTGCTGCTCTGATCATGCAGCGCTCAGAGAACACCTATTACAGACATTACAGAACATTGACATTTTCTGCAAGCCGGGTTTGGGCGCACAGTAGTATTTTAGGAATGAGGTGACCAACTCTACGTCTCTGAATTTTCTAGTGTGGTTATGCAGTGTCCATTATTAGCCTGTTCTCATTGCACTGATGTTCCATCAAAGAGCAACTAGTCTTGGGCAACAAGCTCTCGGTTTTTACCATTTTAACAATTAATTTGATACTGCCCAACATTTTACATATTGAGGTACCAGAATATCGTTGTCAGAATATTATCTGACATAAACAGGTTGATTAGGTAATTCAGTCTTTAAGTCTTAATAGTCCATCTGGATGACACTCAACTCATCTTTGTCTTTGACCACCTCCTTGATGGTGCTTATGAATGATTAAAAATATGTCTTTCGGCAGTCGCATCCTGAATGTGACATAGTGCTCTCAAAATGAGTATAGATAAGGCTAAGATACTTGTTCTGGATCATTCTAGTGAGAGCTGGTCAGAAAACTGGTGCCCTTCTGACTTAAATTCTCCTCCTTTTCTGGTAGCAATGTTCAAAAACCTAGGTTTTTTCCTGATAATACTCAAACTTCAAGATCACAAGTTAACAGAGTTTCTTCCTCATGCTTTCATTTTTAAAGATGTTTCAGAATGCTTTCCCTTTTTTTACCCTTTTAAGCTCACAAGGCTCTATATCAGACCATCACATACGTGCCATCTTTGAGCAACTAGGAAGCTCCCATGTCTCAGCTTTTAGGGGTCAGCTACACTCGCTTCCCATTATGAAGAGAATTGCTGTTAAAACCACCTGCCTCACTCATCATAAATTCTACTATTTGGAGCCTAATTATATTTATATACTTTTGCATACTATATTACCACTAGAATTTTAAACAACTTCTTCTTCTAAGCTGACATTCCTGTACTGTAGAAGAAAAAGTCAGGCTAGTTGTTCCTTTTCAATGCAGGTGACGGAGCAATGGAACACTGTTCATAACCCTCTCAGACTTCATCCCAACCATCATGGCGTTTGGAAATCCATTAAGTAACTCTCTTCATGATTGTATCTTTTTTGCTTCATAAGCTAACATTATTTATATCTGCAATTCTTGAATGTGCCAGGACATTCTCAGTGTAACAGCAGTGCTTTACCAAGTATTAATGTTACATATAGTCTCCAAAAATACTGTCCCATTGTAGATAATAGAAAATCTTCTTTAAAGAGACCATATTTTGTAATCAACATTACGATACAATATTTATGGCAAGCAATATTTCTGTATACGATATTCTGACATACAACCTTCCTGCGTGCATTATCAACTGCTCCTCCAACTTCTGGTTTTACTAAATCTATAATCACTTTTCGTCCCAGACAGAACAAGGCTTGGTAAGTGCTAGTCATAATAACATCAGAGCTTGAATCGATGCATAAACACATAATCGCACAATCAAAACTTGTGTGAAGGAAATGACTCCCTCCCCTCCAAATATGCCAGTTTAATGAAGTTGGACTAAAATCCGGTAACTTCTGGTTGTGAATTAGTCAGTTATATCTAAAAATGTTTGTTGAAGAACCTGATGCATGAAACAGAATTTCACAGTTAGATCACCCAAAGCAATACTCTGTTGGGAACTTAGATACAATTTCAAGGTAATGTATGCTGTTTAGCCGGTTCCTATAGACTGATATTCTGCTTAAATTACCATTGGGCCCCATGAGAAGAATACAGCTAAAAACATGAAAATGAGATATTGCTTTTGAACTTTGAAATCCTATGATTTTAAGATGCAGGATGAAAATTGTCATATTGGGCATATTTAAAAAAAACATTAGAATTCTGTAATGGCCCCAGAGTGTAAAAATTGACCAACACCTTCACACATGTTTACAATTATACATAACATCCTATCTCCTGTGGGTGATGTGCAGAAGAGGCACATTCCCCATCCACAATCACAGTGAGACAAGAATAATTTCATAGGTATCTCAAACATTACACCAAGGCAAAAGAAGCCTTCCTAGATTCAGATAAATAGCGAAGAGACTCTACCACTTACAGTATGATGTGTTGCATATAGTTGTTCAGTTGCTGATCAATGCGTCACCTAACATGTGAACCTGTTGCACAAACTGTATTCCGTATTAGAAACAAAAGATGCAAAAAGAATTGAAATAAAGAGGAGCTTTTACGCAGAATCACACAATTTGGCTTTAGAGAAGTTGAAACCTAGCAAACAAAGATTGATAAAATACTCATCGCTGCTCTTCTGAATGACGTCAATGCTATGCATATGTTTAGAAGCAATATTTAGCCAAAATGAAATCTGTTATTTAAGGGTGTAACCATTATTAAAATAATTGATAGACAAGCACACTGAGGAATAATTTAAATATCAATAAACCATCTTTGAGGTTTCAAGGACACTAGCATCAAATGACCTCTCTTTTACAGGTGTTTTACCAAAAGTTTTTGTATTAACCGCTTGGGTGCTAAGGATGTGCTGGATGCATGTCCTAGCACCCACCCGATAGGGAAGCGCTGGCGCACCTCCCACAGACCACCCTCAACACTCGATTTCACTGGGATGGCAACACCCACACCCCCTGGTTATATGATGACGTTGGCACACGCACAGCACACCGTCATCAAGAGATGTGACTGCTGCACTATGGGTCAGTCCTCAGCTGTTGGGGTATCCAGTGAGGAAGAGAGACATTGGGAGAAAGAGAAGATTTTTCCCTTTCCCCCGCTGTCTCTCTTCAATGCATTCCTGTTGTGGGATCCCAGGTGGGACTGTGACCGCACAGCAGGAATGCACCCACTAGACACCAGGAATACCTTTTGGCTTGGGGAGTGGCCCATTGGGCTAATATCGCTCCCCATTTTTGAGGGCCCATGTTTTGGTTGTTTGCTGCCGCCCCCCCAAACCCCCACACCGGGGGCAGTTTACCCGTTGTTTAGGCCAATCTGCCTCAAAGGGGACAGAAAACCACTAGACACCAGGGATTTATATAGTTACTTGTCTGGAAGCAGCCCCTTGGGCAAGAGTCACTCCCCAAATATATTAACACAGGTTTTGGCAGTTTTCCACCTCCCAAGGGCAGATCAGCCTTTTTAAGCCGAGCTGACCCCCAGTGGGGCAGAAAACCACCAGACACCAAGGATTTATTTTGACCCATGTTGGGGAGCAGACCCTTCAGTAACAGTTGCTCCCCAAATATTTTAGCATAGTTTATGGCTGTTTTCCCCGCCCCCATCCCCGACTGGGGGCAGATCGGCCATTTTTCACATTACATTGTCTGTAGGGAAAACCTACCAACCCCAGATACTTCTGTAAACTTGGCACTGGGGGACTCCAGGGTGAAGTGTCTCATATGGATCCCACAAGGTTTACTTACCCAGAAGCCCTTTCAAACCTCAAACGTACACTAAAAGCACATATTTTTATCACATTTCTGTGAGTGAAAATACTGAAATCTGCAGGGATCCACAAATTTCCTACCACTCAGCGTTACCACATTTCTTCTGATAAAAATGGTGCCTCACTTGTGTGGGTTAGTTTCTTTGGGAAAACCTTGAGGGATCTACACAAATGACCACTTGCTGAATTCAGAATTCTGCCTACTTGTCAGAAATATGTGGCTTTCTGGCATCAACTATGGCTTTCACCCGGGTTTCCACAACAAATTGGAAGCAGATTGAAAGCAAACAAATTAGGAAAAATGGGCTACCGCTTTGAGAAGTGCCAAAGCTGTATTAAAAACATAGGTTTTTTGATTCAGCTCTGTATATTCATAAAAGCAGGGAAGATGGTGACTTTAACACAGCAAACTTTTTGTTGGTAGCATTTTTAGGAAATAAAATAGATACTTTTTTGTGGAGCACTTCTTTCCTATCCCCCTCACACATTTTTTTTTGCTGTATTTGCCTATTTTCTCAGTCTCTACCAGGAGAATCCACATACTATAGGTACCTTTAGAATCCCCAGGATGTTTGAAAAAAGTACACAAATTTGGCCTGAATACCTTACTACTATTATAAAGAGAGAACAGACACCTTTTGGCAAGGTAAACTCGGGAACCACAGCGCCAATCCACACACCCAATACATTGTTGTAATCCTCAGGGTGTGTAGATGGACATAGGCTGCATAAAATAAAAAAAACGTAAATAAAAAAATTAAAGTTTAAAAACAAAGTAGTCCCCTAAAACAAGCGCTGGCCGCGACGTAGCGCTAACCGCGACCTACACCTGCGTGATGACGACAGGCGGGGAGGAGCGGTGACGAGCGGCGACGTGCGGCGAGGAGTGACGTGCGGCGAGGAGTGCCACGGCGCCTCAGGTAAGGCGAGGCGGGAGGCGGGAGCCGGTCCGGGCAATGTCGGTGCGGGCGGGGGCCGGGAGTGGGGGCTAAGTCCGGCTGAGGTAAAGCAGAGGTGGAAGGCGGGAGGCGGGCGGGAGGTAGGCGGGCGGGCAGCGGTATACGCAATGTCGGGGCGGGGGGCGGGCGGCGGGCAGGGGGCCCGGCCGGGACTAAGCAAATGCTGAAAATGCAGCCCCCAGCCCCCTTCTGCCCCTGGGCAACGCCGGGGCGGGCTGCTAGTGTGGAAATAAAGTTACAGAGGCCTAAGCATGAACTAACCCTAATAGCCAAAAAAGGGTTTAGCATTCTAGGGAGAAAAGGTTTAGCAGACAAGGGGTTAACCTGCACTTACATTAGCCCCACAATATCAACACTTTATCATGGAAGCTGATGTAGAGTCAATAAAACAATTCCATACTTCCACATCTATGCTTTCCTTGATGATATCTTAGGCGATATTCTAGAGAAAATATAATTGCAGGTTTATATCGATGACCTTGATATTTTGACATACAACCCTTCCAGAACTCTAAGAACATGGCGTTTCAAGTTGTCGTACTACCATCCACTACTTATGCCTTTGCTACTTTGACAAAAGAAAAACCCCTTTCAAATGCAACTAGATACAGTTTGCCATTCAAGGGCTGCTTTTTGATATTAAAGAAGGGACTAAAGGGCTTTATACTAAAAAGACGAGGGCCAGATTATTTTAAATTCATCCTTACCCGACAATTGTGTACTGTTGTCTGGTAATTTTGCACTCACTTCTGGAACAGCCGACTAATGCAAACAAAAAGGACAAATGTTCTGACTGACCAAAACTGCATGGCAATAGTGACATTCAGATGATTAGGCCCCAAAAGTAAACCCACTACATTTTATGATCTATTAAAATATAAAAGTCAATCCAGTTAATATTGCTTTTGATGCCTCAACTGCACATTAAACCATGTAATTGATTATATGAAAAATTATACTTTAATTCAGGTTGAACTGATTAAACCACGTTGTGTCAGTAATAGAAATCTCTCACCCTTTAGGACTTTCCTCCAAAGAATAAGAGGGAAAGAGTTTTGAATGGCCTTTTAACTTGAAAAAAATATTGTGTGCTCATACCAGGCACCATGTACTTGATTCGGAATGAACTGATTTCAGTTTTTTTCACTTATCTGTTATCCCTGCTGTTCCTGACAGTTTCCTGGCACTACATTAGTACTATTTTGTTGGGTGCATAAAACTGTGAGCACTAGTGCAGATACGCATATAAACATTTGGTAGACTGCACCTATATTCCATTGCACCCCCTGTCTTGCAAGGTTTCAAAATGTACGTGATTTTATTCCAACTGAAGCAGAGTTTCATTGACCTTCTTTGCAGCTAATTGAAGGGCAGGTTAGTAGCACGCTGAAGTTCTTATTGACTTATGTCCAGGGCTTTAAGTGGGCCGGGTCTCACCGGTTCTGAGCACCGGCAGTTTTTTTACGAAGGCCTCGAAACGGGTTTCTATCGGGCTCTGTTTTGTGCCCTGGCACAGGCGGTCCTTCTTTTTTCGTGCGTTATAGGGGAAGAGAAATCCTTTAAAGAGAGTCAGTTTCTCTCTGGATTTCTCTTCTATTTTTGGAACTAAGGAGCAGCAACATTGTCGTGGTGTCACCAGGTCTTTATGTGGACGCTTTTTCAATATTATATACAAGCCACAGTTGCTGCTTATTTATCGTATGCAACTAACAACCGTTGACGAAGCCAATAGTCCTGATTTGTTGTAAGTTGACAAAAACAGCAAAATACCAGTGGGGCGGCACACTATGCTAAGCACAAACTTTTAGCTTACGTTTTTTAAGGCACGTCCTTAATTACATTGGCCACGCCCCCTTGAGAGACCCCCCAGTTTTTTCATCCCACTTAAAACCCTGCTTCTGTCTTAGAAAAATCTTTTGGCGGTGGAGACGCACGAGGAGTGTTGTGAAAATAAGTTGGAAGTTGCAGGCTTTCATCTTATAAACCCTGTAAACAGCTCTGTACTTTGACTAGAACCAAAGCCACGGTGGTTCCTGTCAATGTATGAAAGGTCTGACAGTTGACACCACTAAACCTTTCAAAGTTTTTAAGTATTTTTAAAACAAACTCCCAAAGTGAGAGTTTGTTTTAGAAAAACAAAAAAACTAATGGCCCCCAAACCCTGGATTTTTCTTTCAGGATGTGTGTGTGTGGGGCGAGAGGCATTGTTTTTTTCCTGTACCTTACTGCCAGGCAGTGATGGACGGACATAAAAGAAAAACCTTTCTCACCATAGACCCTAAATAGGGTGGGCAAAATAAATTAAGTTTCCTGATGACCCCTATTCCGTTTGTCTGTCGGAGGAAATATTCTGTAGATGGAGTCGATGAACGGGTTCTGTCGAAGGAATACTGATGGTGCATCCGACTCAAAATAGGGAGGGTGGACCAGGAATTTGGCAGGCAGAGTACTTTGTTGCATGTGCGACAGAGTAACCTATTCACTAAACTCTAAATCGGGCCCTCAGGTTCCTAACTTCTAAAACTGCAGTTTAAACTAGTCTCACAATCCAAGAACATGTAAAGACAGTGGTCAGGGAATTGCTAACCAAACTGCCAGTGCCACAATTTGTTGCCAATGAGGGCAAATTTGTTTATCAACTTCCAGTCAGTTTTTTCTGATGACCAGTCATGGATACTGTCCCCTCTTTCCTCCTCAAACTTCTCCACTAGCTAAATGGCATCTGTAAATCTCCTGGACGTGCATTGAAGATATTATTCATCGGCTGTGTTAGATCGCAATTAGAAGAGGAGAGCAGGCAAGCCACTCTAACTCACAGTGAGATGGTATGTGGCTAGGCAAAAAGAATGTTGGCCCGATACATACTTTTTACGAAAAAGATATACGCATTTGCACTAACCCCAGTTTCCAGTTCTAATACCTCTAGCAGTAGAGTATGCTTCAACACTGTCAACGATGGTAGGGAGGACCAGGAGAGCCAGTACTGTTGGGCAACCCAGAGCTCCTTTAAGGAGGACTTTCCCTTTACACTCATTATGCTCTGAATTATGCATAAAAGGAAGGTAGCTACTGAATTAGCAGTAAGCATAACATATACATTAATCATGTGAATCTGTATAGCTGATACTTGGCTCACTATCAAAATCCATCAGCTTGGTAGATCCAAGTATGCTTACTTCTGTTATGTATGTCTCGCATAGTTCATTTACAGTAAATTGTTTCAGTGTGCGTTTGTGATGCTAGTACTCTATCCAAGGGTGCATCAGACTTAACAGACCAATCGTGTTAGTACATTATAGTCGCAACTATTGGTAAACTACACATTGAGAAACAATATGGTTAAAGAAGATTTGGCAGGCAAGCATGTGACAGTGGGAACACAATCAAAAGAAAAAGGATAAGAAGCAATAGAGCAGATAAAAAGTTAATGATCAGCTCTGAAATGGTTCATGGGATAGCAAACGGGAGGCAGTAGGCCTATCCTTGGGATACTGGCCATGCTGGCAAAAGATTAACACAATTTGCACATTCCTTTATCATCAGCACAGTAATAGATGAGTGTTTGAATCACAGTGCATGATTAGTCTTGATTTGTAAACGTCTAATTAAAATTCAGTTTTCACCACCTAAATTTATATAAGATGCACTTAATAAACAAATCCAAAACTGGTTCTATTTGATATTGGTTCTGTTTATCTTTGGCACTTTCACTTTTGAATCACAAGAGATTCATTATTTTTTGAACCACAGGAGAGATGCACTCGAATTATGACCCTACACTTTCATGCAATATCTTTCGCATATTGTGGGTCCATGGGTGCTTAAGACTGACGACTTCACACTTAATGGAAACATTAATAATTTACAGAAAAATATGTGCAAATTTCATGTAGATATTTCCAAGCCTGGTTGGTAGGTGCAAGTGCAAAACAAAATTCTCATTATGAAGAGGAGTGATCTAAGGAGAAGCATACAGTGAAGTCAGGGACATGACTAAGTGCTTTAGTAGGGATGGTGTTTGGGATTCCATGGAGAGAGCCCTGGCACCCATGATCAACAGTATCAGGGCAATTGCTAGAACCTCAGTTGTGAGTGAGTGATGTGAAAGTGCATGAATGTTCTAAAGAGAGATACCATCCCATAGCAATCATTCGTCTAGCGCCCAAGCCCTGGACCAGTTCATTATAATTCACAATAAATATGTCTCCTGCACAGTGTATACATCTTTCCATGCAGAAAAGATCTACAGGTCGAACTATATTAGTTACATCTTTGCATGTTTTCAAGGCCTTTGTCTGAAATCAGAGAACAAATAGGCATGCCTATCATCACTAAAGGATGCTCTGCCTAGCAGCCGGCAAACATCTTTGAAAGGTACACTAAGCATCCACAGTAGATAATGTAGACAAAGAGCTTCCATTACTTCCAGTGGTAACTGGTTCTTGTAGGGCATCACGGCGAAGAAACCCTCTAACAGAGTTTTACTCTGGAAGCTCGGACCGGCATCTATCACAAGGGTAAATACTAGTCAATCCCTTTTTTACGGTTACAAGGCATGATTCTTTTTTCAGTAGAAAGTAAAAATTTGGCACATATCTGGAGCACTTTAAAATGTTGCTGTCCGCAAAACACATAGTAAATGTACGATCAATGACTTGAGCAAATTGGCACAGTATAAAGAGATGCTCAAATACTGTATGTGTCTGGCCAGCAAGCGAACAACACGCTCCGCTGACCTGATTGGTAATGTCCAGGCTATGAGCATGCAGATTTTGAAATCTCATTTAGGAGTGTCACTTCATAAAAGAAAATTACATATCTCACAGCTTTTCATTTTCAATAACCCTGCCCACACGGTGCGAAAACTGTTGATCCAAAAATTGAAATAAAAATTAGCCATTTGTGTATTGAACACAATGAAGTCGGCATCAGCTTTTGAATCATTCCTTCAGCTGCTAACAGATCTTGCATATCATGATAATGTTGTTTCCTGCTCCGAACCAGCAAGTTGTCAGAACTGCGATGTCTGGGTGAAGGATATCGCATCTGACTTATCGATGGCAAAGCCTCCGTTAACATATGATTTCTTGGTGTCTCCGTCCTCTTCATTCTCAAGCATTATTGGTTCGATGGCGAAAGGGTTTGCGATGTTGACTTCGGAGGTGGTGTCCATCTGCTCTAGCTCCTTTTTGGATAGCTTCTCGACAATCCCTGTACCAAACGCATCTCCAAGAACATTCACCATTGTCCTGAAGCGGTCCCTGCAGAACAAAAGAGCATTTGGGAGTCAAAATCAAGACTTTGAAATAGAAAAGAAACAATGTATTTAGATGAAACCCATGACATAATCTGTGAGGTGATATTTAGTGTGAGAGAATGAAATAAAATAATATTTTTGTAGTAAAAACACTCTGCAGTTAAAGTAAGCATCTGGTGCCCTTGGAGCAGGTTGTCTTCATGCAGCCTCAAATCTCAACAGTCTTAATGGACCTCCACCAGCATCAACTGAGGGCTCTGAATGGGTCCGTTTTCAATCTCTTCAATGTCTGCATGGTGCCGGCTCCAACATGAGGAATCACATATACACCACAACATTCACGTAGGTGATCATTGGCAGTCAAGAAACCTTACAGCAGTTATTGCACCAGAAGTGTCTCCGCTGAATACTTCGAAGACTGGAGTCTGGCTCTTAGGTCAAAGAGGCTTGCTAATTCATGGGCCTCCTTCTACAAATAGTCTAGAACTTAGGAGTGCCTGTGGAGGCAAGCCTGTTAATGTTACTACAGTTGAACAACTAAAAAAATATATATCTTTCTATAATTATCAAATCATCCGATATGGAAGCCTGAATCTGCACCTCCTTCCTCAACAAAGGGCACCCGAGTTTCTTTCTTTTTACCTTTAGGGCTGTAGGCTATTTTCTGAGATTCAGGAATCCCCAAAAATGTACCTGTTATGATAGACCTGTGATGTGAAGTTCATTGCAGCTGACTGACCCCATCTCAGTGATGTGTTGACAGTAGATGTTACCCACTTCATATCCCCTTTAACACCCCTAAGCCCAGTCTTCAATGGAAAGAAATCTGAAGCGGCCTACAATAAGAGCTACTGTCAGCAAAAATAATACATACATAAAACAAATAAACATTATCCTATGTTATTACATTACAGTTCATGGATTCTCTTTGGGAGCTCTGGTAAACATCGAGGTATTCAAAGAAGTTTGTGAGACTGAGATATCTCGAAGGTGGACTTAGAATTGCCTACAAACAAAGAAAAAGAGTAAGTCTTGCATTCCTTCCTGTGTATTTGCAATATTATTTAGGGGGGAATCGGCGGAAGGAAGTATTATCTTTACACCCTGCAACGCTGAAGTCATAGAAATGAAATTTAGAGAGCATTTTGGTCAATTTATATCATATTTTCTGCTTTTTGTACATCTTTTTTAGAAAATTTATAAGCAGATGGGTGAAATTTGTAAAAGAATTGCGAAACAGGTGAAATTAGCCCTTTGTTAAGCCGCTTGCTAAGTGAAATTGGGCAATGAAAACTAGACAAATCTGCTATGCTGGTAAATCTGAAAAAATAGCCGGTTTCGGGTGTGCAGTGCAGTTCATGTGGATCTCCAAGGCTAGAAAAATATGATCCAGTGAGAACCGCATGAACCAGGTAGTTTGTGGTTTGCCTCATACGGGCTGCCATCCTTCTTGTTTTTTTCTGGGCAGAAATAGGTTAGTGAAATTTCAAAGATTTATGTTGTGATCTGTGTCTGCCTACAACGGAATTACAAAATTTTTCGCGCAACTGTATAAATAAATATGGTAGGCAAGTTTAAAAAAGAAAGTTTTGGGTAGATTTGCAAGGCAGGGCATTTTTAGGTAAACCTAAGGTAAGCAACCCATGGGCAGATTATCAAATATTTTGCTCTGGGGTAACAAGCACAAAATGTTTTTTTACTAATTTACTTTCCAGCGCACAACTTGTTTTGCATTGGAAAGTTCCCTACATGTAACGCAAAGCAGTGCAAAGCTTAGCTTTGGGGGTTGCTTAATGCCAAGGGGGCGCTACCTGGGTGGTATAAGGGCGTTCCCATGCAATCACCCATGCCTTTTGATAAAAAACCTATCTACAAACAATTGTATACACGGTTAAGTGCCAAAAGTTGATGCCATCTGAAAGGAGATGTTAAGACGAGAAATGTTTTAATTTCTACTTTTTTGCCTACTTTGCATGCGTGCTGCACTGGGCAGCACACATACAAAGTGGGAGAAGTGTTTGAACTTATCTAGCATAATATTTTGTACAGGAATGGTACCCTTCCTTTACAGCACCTATGCTCAACTCAGTCACGCACCTTAGAACTATAGCGCTAAGGTATGTGTCTGGCGCACAGCAGCTGAAACCAGCGCGGCACTAGGGAGAACGAAGGAGGGACCCTCTGTAGATATGGTGCTCTCCTGCTCCCTCCATGTCATGCATCGCAGCACAGCATATTTGGCTGCTGCGCTGCATTGCGTGACTTCTTTGAAAATCTCCCCCTACATATCTAAGGTAAAGCACTCTTCTGAGTGCAATCCTTATTTTTGCTGCTTTGAATTATGGAAAAAGTTTGCCCTCCAAGAGGGGTTACACTTTGGGTTTCAATGCCACAGCCATTTTGCACTCTGCAGTTACCGAAAATTGTTCAAACTTCAATATTTATCTCATTTCAAAGGTTTCTGCAGTGGATCTTGCATCACTGTAGTGCTAAGCCTATCAATCTGTGGTGGTCAGCAGTAGCTGCTGGCATAGACCGAGGGTGGTGAGGCAGGGGGCACAAAGAAAAGTAATAATAAATAAAACAGACTTCGCTTCCTGGCTTGCAGCATAATGTCCTCCTCCCTCAGGTGTCTTCTTGAAGCTCTTGACCCAGAAAACGACACTACTCAATACTGGTGCTGTTCTCACAGCATGAGGGAAGTGCCAGGATTGGAGGGAGCGGCCTCACTCAGGACTCTCAAGAGCACTGGAGATGCTATTATTAACCCAGCTGCCTAAGATATTGGCATTGTAAATATGCTGTGGCACATTGCGCCACCGGAATGCCAAAAAAGTGACATTCTGTGGCGAAAAGTGTCGATAGGGCCTCTTAAATTAGGCACTTAGAGCCTCCACATCTTCTAGGGACCTCGTAGGAAGTGACCAAGCGCTGTAGTGTTAGCCGATATTGGCTACTGTTGTACCAAAATCCAAAAGCTCTGAAAGAAGTACAGTGCTACAGCATAGCAGAGAGGTAGGAAACCAAGGCTAAATGGCAAGGGCCACCAATGCGCCGCCTGGAACACTAAAACCCACACTGTTTCGGGCCAGAACTACAGGGTCACCCAAGACCCAAACCTTCCCCAGCCACAGATCACCACCAACTATCGCATGACTCCTTGGCGACAAAGAGGTGGCATGAATTGAAGTGGAGTTTATCGCGGGGACCACTGAAGGCATCACCAGTAACACTGAGTGCTGAGCATAAAATAGTGTGGAAAAGTGAGATCTGGCCCATGCACTGCAAAACTCCTGATTCCACACAATAACAGCCTCTATGGGAGAAGCACTAACACATGCGCTGCGCAAGTGCACCGCAGTAGCCATCACCGCCTAATGCACCCCTCGCTCAGACCAAGTCCGTCGCAGGCATCTCTGGTAGTTCTTGGCAACTTATCGGGGGAAGTGTGCTCTCATAGCAAAACCTGTCACACATCTCCTCAGCTTCGTGTCCTCTGATGTATTAACACCCCAGCACTTTTAAAATTCACCACTCGCCACTGTTTAATTCCACATGCGCAGAATTTAACAGATCACATTACTTTGTAACTCATTCTCAACGCTACTACTGTAGCTGTGTTAACTATCTACCAGGTTTCGCCCTTATTTTGGAGAGGGGGAGGATGTTGTTAAAAGTTTACAGAGGTAGAGTGGATCTACAGTTCTCATACCTTATCACCGATATATTTACAGAAGAATTGTTTATGTTGAGCTGAATCCAAAGTTCAATGTCTTTTTAAAATCGACATTTTACAAATACACATTGCAGCTGTAAAACAATAACTATAAAAAACTATTAAAAAAAGTAAACAAACACCATTTCTTTATAGGTACACTAAAAGCATCAACTGCCTATAAAGCATTTATATTTTTGTGAAAGGGTAATTTCGGCTTTATGTTTAAAAAAATTAAAAACATTAGCAGGGTTAAATGTTTTTGGCCCATCACATAATATATAACCTATCACAGCATTGGTTTGATTTAAATACTAGACTCCCGATGCTCACAATAATACTCAAAATAACATAAGGACGGTCAGAAGGTAAGACACTATTGAGAGATGAATGTGGCTCACACAGGCCAAGGCGTCAAGTGGACCAGCACTGAACTCTTCCCTGGCTGCTCACCTCGGCAAAGTCTGTGAGACTGGTGGCCCAAAATGAATGTCTGTGGTCAGGCAACTCTGCTGACTTTACTCTCCATCATCACATGATACTATAAAGCCGGTATAAAATGCCACCCAATGGGGCAGAATATTTTAAGTAAAGAAAGGGGTAATAAGCAAGAGAAATATTATAACATAGGAGCAGAAGGCCTATACCTGCCATTATTCGCCATCTGCCCAGCTGTCTTCAATGAAGCTTCCAAAATTCCAGAGTTCTAACATGGATTATTTAGTTATAAAGGTTGGGAATGAAAATACAATCTCTTTATAAAACGCTGGTGATTATTTTATTTTTCATTTTGATGTCAGAGTGCGCTGGTTGAAAGCAAATGTGCCGCTAGCCTCTTGTAAGTAAAATTAATGACATTTCTATGTGGCCAGTGATGTAACTGTCTCACGTAGATGATGGCTTATGGAGTGAAAAGGGTGATGCTGTGGCCTGTCACAGTTGCTTTCAGTTCCTGCTCCAGGTTACAAATGCTAAACTGGCCCTAAGAGCAATTAAAAAAATTGGAATCCCTAAAAAGAATGGAATTAAATAAGTGGTGGGATGCAGTGACACTCAAACAGTATCTCATCCTGAATAGGATACCGCGTGGACTTAGATCGCAGATCATGCCCACATACGAAGATCTAGAACCCGATCTTTTAGATTCCTGGGAGAAGGAATTGACTAACAGCTCGAGGAATTTAATTAATATTCTAATAGAGAATGCAGAGAGGAAAATTTCTAAGCTTTTAGTAGAGATCCAGAAAATAGAAGATGAGATAAAGGAGCTGAATCTCCCGTAGGCTACAATTAAAAATTATATAATCTTGGATGAATATCTGAATAACCTGCAGGTTGATATAAAGCGCAGGAAGGCCAGAAAGTTGAGGCGCGACAAAAATGATTATAAATCAGGGAGAGTTTTTACTTTTGCGAAGCGCCTCGACCACCTGGTGAGGCAGGATCGGGGTTTAAAGAGTAAGGTGGGTGCCCCCTCTATTAGTGATGGAGATGCATCATCAAGTAATCTCTCGAGAAGCGAGAATGAGGATGTGGAGGGTATTCAGGTTATTACTAATATCGAGAATACTTTTTTAGAGGAGGTGCGGAGATTGAGGATTGGGAATTGGGATACGGGTACCAGGAACCGAGAAGGAGGTACCAAAAGACAAGGAGAGGGACAAGAGGAAAGGGTGCAGCAAGGAGGAAGACTCGGGATGAGGACCAGGTTATGGACAAATTAATTGATGTGGAAGATGTACCAGGGAATGAGATTGAAATTATCAATCTGTCATCACAAAACTTGTCTCAAACTATGATTTCTTTGTTAAAAAAGGTACTAGGTTTCTGTCCTACTATGTCACCAGATTGGAATATGACGAAAATAGATGTTTATAAGTTTGTGAGACTTTTGAAATTGAAGAAATATTTTGTGAATGTACCCGAGAAAGTTAAGTACATGGGAACAATAATGGATGCTAGTGAATTGACAATTGAAGGAATTAATGCTACTAGGATTTTTATGTCTCTAACTAAAAATGAGGAGGACCCAGTAACAGTATCTAGACTTTTAGAAGAACTAGAAGTGAACAGGTATGCGAGTGAGAGTAGTGGCCTCAAATTAAGATCTAGGTGGACACCACAATTAACCACAGGGTTGATGCCTTTTATAGGTCTGTAAACTATGATCTTGATAAATTGATTGATAAGAACACTTGCACAAGACCCCTTAGGAGTAAAGACAATTTAACGAAGGGTGAAAGACAATCTTTGAAAGAACTTGCAGCGAATAAAGATCTTACGATACGTATGGCTGATAAAGAGGGAAATATTGTTGTGATGGACACGGTCAAATATGATGAAGAAATAATGTCGCAACTCCCTAATGCTGAATACTATGAAGCTTTGAGCAGGAACCCCCTAGTAGAGTTAACAGATAAAATCAATGGGCACTTAAGATATGGTATGACCTAACACTTTTGGATCTGGATGAGTACAATTACTTACTGGTATCATGTCCTAGAGCACCATGTATGTACACTTTACCGAAGGTGCATAAGGATAGAGAGAAACCCCCAGGGAGGCCCATAATATCGGGCATTGGTGGACCGACTGAGAAACTATCCCAGTACATAGATACTTTTTTGAGACCGTATGTGCAGAAGCTCCCGGCGTATATACAAGATACAAAACATATATTGAATATTATGAATGATTTGATATGGGAACAAGGGATGTACCTAGTAACCCTTGATGTTGTCTCATTGTACTCTAGCATACAACATCATTTGGGTATTGCTGCTATTGAGACATTTTTTAATAAGAGACCGGCAGAACTATATGACCACACTATGATGATCCTTCAGATGACTGAATTGGTATTGAAAAATAATGTTTTCTTATTTAACAACAAGTGGTACAAGCAATGCCCTGGTACAGCGATGGGTTCCAGATTCGCTCCGTCTTTTGCCAACCTCTTTATGGGGTGGTTCGAGGCGGAGTGGATCTGGGGCCGTCGTGGACATAGGTGGATAGAATACATTTACTACTGGGGTCATTTTATAGATGACTGTCTCATGATTTGGACCGGATCTGTGGAGAAACTGGAAGAGTTCTTCACTTACTTGAATGATAACAATGTGAATTTGAGGTTCACCACACATTATGATGAGGAACGAATATCATTTTTGGATATTGAACTATTTGTTTGTGGTGATAAACTGTGTAGTAGGATGTATAGAAAAGAAACGAGCTGCAAGGCATTATTACACGCCAAGAGCTGTCACCCAAAAAGTCAGATTAATACGATACCGTTTGGTGAAATGGTGAGAGCAAGACGAAATTGCTCAAATGAGAATGACTTTGTTTGGAATGTGGAGGATATATCAAGGAGATTTCAAGCAAGGGGTTATGACCAGAAGGTCATAGATAAAGCAAGGAAGAGAGTATATGGACTGAAACGGGCACAGACATTGGTATCTAAAGAGACAGGTACCAAGAGCAAGGATGAGAATAAGATCAGACTAATCACACATTATAGTACTGAGAGCCACAAATTATATTCTATATTGAATAAACATTGGCACTTGTTGACAACTAACAAGGATATATTGCCCTTTATTAGTGAACGACCTGGCATGACATTCAGGAAAGGAAGAACTTTGGCTAATACTGTCAGTCCTAGCTATCCAAATAAGGGGGAAGGGACTTGGTTGAGTAACAGAGTGAAAGGCTTTTACAAATGTGGCCGCTGTAGCTCCTGTAGATGGGCTAACAATAGAGTGAGGACATTCAGTTACAATGGCACGGGAACATATGAGATTGATGTCTTTATTAACTGTGATACCACTTATGTGGTATATGTGATAGCTTGTTCGCGTGGCCAGATATATGTGGGCAGCACAATCAGGAGACTACGGGACAGAATGATGGAGCATTTCAGAGCATGGAAGAATGGGGATACTAGATACCCTATTGCAGCTCATGCGGTTCAGAACTATGATGATCAAAAAGGGCACACATTTCAGTTTCATGGTATTGATCATATTAGCCAGGATCGGAGGGGGGGCAACAGACAACTGAAACTCAGACGGAGAGAGGTTATTTGGCTAATGAAGTTGAGAGCAGTAGAATGTGGTATGAACATTGATAATGAATTTCAGTACTTCTTAGGACAATAATGAAAGGGACAAGTCTCTCACTGTTTGTGCCTTGTCTTTCGTGGAATGAGCGACACCGGAACAGGTGTTTGTCATTATAATGTAACCATCATATTCATTTGTGTGATATATAATGTGTTATTATATTATTGTACCGTGATTTGACAAGGAAAGTAATGTTTGTTATTATGTGTTATGTTAATGATATTATGAGAAAAGAGATAGTTAAAGTGATTACCCCTGTATGTATACAGAGTAAGGTTTAATTTAATACATGATGCCTTCATATTCCGAAGATAACTTCAAGGATGAGATGTAAATCACATGACCCTTAAACTGCGACACTTGCTAACCCACCTCTAATATTTCTTTACCTTCTCACATTCTCACCTCACTACCCACTTTATTAGATTGTGAGTAAGGAGATATTGATTGATTCATTACAGCCATCCCATGGAAGTAGGATTGGGATTAGAATGTTGAGTTTCTCGTAACTCGACCAGTTACATGACTAGACCTTGCTGAATGAGGATCGAATAATTATACGAGACTGATTTGTTGTAGATATGTGATTTCAATCGGTACTCAGGAATCTTAGATCGCTATTCTATAATATTATCATGTGATCTATATTCTTATGGCAATATTGTGCGGTTAATAATCACAATTGATTCGAGCCGGATTTACTGTCAGAAGCACCTTTTATAGAAGTACGTAAATTTATGTAGTAGAAATAACCGTAGTGGAGATATGTAGATACTACCAGTAGCAATGATGAGGAAATGTATGTATGAGTTCACGAGACTGGGAGTTATGTATAAACTTGATCGTATTAATTCTAATAATACGCAAAGTTTATTGAGTATTATTTTCTAGGAGTCCCATTATTGAGATGAGGGGAATTCGTTTTTGGTGTTCGGGACCGATGTTATTTTATCTCTTGTAGACATTTAGCAATGGCGCTTACAGTGTCAGTGTATGAGATTTAGGTTGTGTTGGCGTATCTCGCTCAAATTATTTATTTATCACTCAGTTTTATAACTGGAGATCAGGGGTCGATTATGTACACATTAATTTAGGAGTACGATTACCTTTTTCGTATATATTAGGTACTAATGATAGTATGATCTTGGTTTTTGACAAATTACTTATACGAGCACATTCTAAGATGGCGCCCTCGATACTGGTGTATATCAAGGAACACCAAGACGCCGGCTACCGTGAAGGAAAGACGTGTGTAGATATGCACATGATCAAGACTTGGGTAAGTCTTATGCCTGCCGTACAATGTTTATTTATAATAACTTGGACGGGATTAGTAATTGTGCAAGTTTTTAAATATATTCCAAGTGCTGTATTATTCACTTGTAAGTACGATGTGATAATACACTAGTACACTGCGTGGGTCTGGAGTGAGCGGACACATATATATTAATTGGTGACTCGTTAGTACGAGGTAATATTAGATAACCCTGGGCGGGCAACTTCGCTACGCCCACGAAGTGGGCGTAGTGTTGCCTACTTCGCCCTTTGCAAAGTAGGCGAAGCAGGCAACACTACGCCCACTTCGTGGGCGTAGTGAAGTTGCCCGCCACCCGCCTCCCTCCCGCCCTCCCGAACATACCTAATTTAATTAAATGGGGACAAAAAAATAAATAAAATACACTTACCTTGTCCGCGGCGTCCCGGGGCTCCCTCTGCTCGTTCACGGCGCCGTCTGCTAACCAATGCGCATGCGCGGGCGGCCGCGCATGCGCATTTCTCGTGAGAAATGCGCATGCGCGGCTGCCCGCGCATGCGCATTGGTTAGTAGACGGCGGCGTGAACGAGCAGAGGGAGCTCCGGGACACCGCGGACAAGGTAAGTGCATTTTATTTATTTTTCTTTGCCCATTTAATTAAATTAGGTATGTAGGGGAGGGGGGCATGTGGCGCGTAGTGGGGCTACGCGAAGTGCGCAGGTGGGCGTAGTTTCTCGCCCACTTTGCGTAGCTTCGCGTAGCCCCACTACGCACACTACGCCCAGGGTTAATATTATAGGCTCACAAGTACACTGGGTAGCTGACATGTATATTGATGTGTGGTGTGTTTTTTGGTTGACTCAGATGTCAACAGATTTAATTTGAGTGTGCGTTTACGTTTTAGTGGTAGGGATTTTACGTACTTAAGTTTGGCTCTTTATTATTTTAGAGACTAGCGATCGGTGAGATTGGGAACTGACACAGAGGATTGGAAGAATATTAAGTGTCGATTTGAAACCATGCGGTGAGTATTAATGGCCTTGGACTGCCTAGTTCACGCATTGAGACTCCGTTAGTATTATGAGTGCAAACATTGTAATTTTGGATTTATAGGAACGAATGACATATAGAGGACACAAGGAGAATTGATGATTACGAATTTACGGCATTGGATATCGAATATACGGTACATATTTTGTTTCTTTACTATCAACGATTTGACGGAGGGAGATATTATGGATATGTGTGCTGGGGGGTACACATCCTCTGAGTAATAGTGGATTAATAATATTATAGGATACTGACTGGGTGAACTTTTTATGGACGAGCAGAGGATTTTCTGCTGGGATCTTGTAGGACAGGTGATTACTTTACTATATTTCTATTTTCACTTGGTTAGCCTTATTAATTACCCTTGTGATAATGAGTGGTGGAGGCCTCTTTTTATAAAATGTTTACACATCTGGGTGACTATTGGAACTGGTTCTATTGCCTTTTCTTTTCTTGCACGGGATTCTAGTTTTGTGTATCAAACATGGACTCCATGTATTATTAATTTGTATATTTCTGATGGAGAAACCCTAATGGAAAAAGCATAATATTTATTTATTTATATGTTATTTGTTTGGGTTTCAGCCCTGACGAAGTTATTTGTGCTTTACATAGCACGACCAAACACATGTTGGCTGCGGTTTTGATGAGAACATTGGAAGAATAAAGTCTAACTGGGATACAAGGACTTTGTTGACTGGATCAATATAAGGACTGGAATATAATTGCCTTCCTGCAATTTTTTGAAAACTTGGATGACCACTTTTGATTAGATGAGAATGTATTTGTGAATTTGGTTCTGAGTGCTCAGGGAGAACCCTTTGACGTTTTAATATAGATCCTCCTGAGTGGATCTAAAGTGGGTATGTTTGGTAACCATACCCTTCGCCCTTAGTAGCGCCGTGAGAGACTTTCTGTGTAACTTTTCCTTAATTTGAGTTGAGCGCCCTGTTGTTAACTGGTTACCAATTGCAGTTGGCCCTAAGAGCAGCTGTTACAAACCTAAGGCAGCACCTCTCAACCCTCATCCCACTGGCGGTCCGGTGGGCGGGGGGGAGGGAATCATTAGACATGGGTGCTACAAGTAAATACAGAACAAGACCTACCTCTCACAGAGCCACCAAACTTGCTGATCTTTAAACAGTATGACTTTATGAAGGGAATGGATGGAATGACAGGCCCTCTCTGGTGCAACTTGCACTTACTAACCCTGGGACCATCTACATGTGAGAGATGCACCTCATAACGCTTAGAAGTGCAGTGTGGCCTGATCGCACAGTAGCTGCAGACTTCTCGTGATTCTGAGTTTCCTGTGTGAGTAGCTCATCCAGCGCAGTTTTTTCCCTTTGCCTTCTGTGACTTCTTAATCCCTTTATATAATCACAAGTATCAATTGCAAGGTTAAATCCTGCTCTGGATTAGTTACTTACACATCAACTCGGGAAAATTGAGATATCTGTGGCACCAGTCTCTAAATTGCATTAGGATGTAAGTTCTTTTGCACCAGAAATCGCTTGCATCAAATCCACATATTATTAGGAATAAAGAGCCCAAAAAGTACATTAAAAGTAGCAGCAGCTGGCATGTGGGGCAGAATGGGGGGCAGGCATATGTGGTGTCGGTGCATGCATGCATGCAAGGTGAGTGGTGCATGTAAAAAAAAGAAAAAAGCACTTACTTTGCTTACTGCACGACCTTTGCTGTCCTTCTCGCTATGGTCTCCTCAGGCTCCAGTAAATTTCCTTTGGCAATCCTGGTGCTGCTCCCCTGCTGGTAACTTAAATCATAAACAATTGGTTCAGTCGGGTGCACTATATTTCTTCACTTCATACATATTTTATACCATATAGTCATTGCAAGAAGAATAAATCATTTTTGATTTATTCATCTTGCAATGACTATATGGTATAAAATATGTATCAAGTGAAGAAATATAGTGCACCCGAATGAACCAATTGCTTATGATTTACGTTACTGCCCAGGTTCTTAGGGATAATGGGTCACCCCATAGATACTAACCTCCCCTGCTGGTAACTAGCATGAGAGAAGCACCAGGATTGGAGGGAGCGGCCTGTCTCGGCACTCTCAAGAGCACTGGAGGCCTGTGCTTTCAGTAACCCAGCAGTCTTAAGACAGCTAGGTGAGAGAAGTTTAAAATGAGCATATCTGGTTGGCCATCGCAAGACAGTCAGCCAAAAAGTCAAAAAGACATGCGCACGTTAAACTGAAGTGCACAGCTCACTACTGCTACTCAGAAGCAATGGCCCGCCCCGTCCTGACACTTGGTTCAGGATGGGAGGATGGAAAATAAAATGGTAATAAATTAAATTTATTACCATTTTATATTTTATCACGGGGCATTTTGGGCAGTGGGGCAACGCTCCACTGCTCTCACGGAGGAGCCGCTCCTGATTAAAAGTATAATGCAAGTCACCTTGCCCTTATAAAGAAGGCCTTGTGCCTCTATATGAACATCTCAGTGATTGGCAATAGTTGAATAATCTGCACTTGGGGGTCCTTTATCCCATATGTTCTGGATGTTTTGTAACATGCTTGGTTGTCGGCTTCTGGACACTTCGGATGACACGTTACAGATTTTGCAACAAAATTGATGGATTAGAGATTAGAGATTGCTCTATCCACAGGTTTTGGTCTTTTCTTTGTAGATATTATCTTATGTCCACCGAATAGTATATGACAGATACAAGGCTTACGAATAAGAACCAGAGTAGATTTAGTGACAAAAAAGGTATTTGTTGACAGTTAGAGACAAAAATTAATCCGAGGGTAATTCTTTGATTGGACTTCATCACAAGCTGCATACAGAATAATGTAAATTCGGTAGCAGGTTTCATGAGTAAAGGCACCAGTAATTAAGCAGAAGAATAGGGGTAGAGTAACTAAGTGGTTCAATGAAGATCTGAAAATAATGCAAAGTAAATTTAGGAAGCTAGAACACATTTGAAGAAGGGACTATACTCCAGAGGCTAAACAGAGCTGGCTAAATTGGAATAATGAATGTAGAAAAACCATAAAAAGGGTCAAAGCAGCCCATAACTCATAACATTGTAAAACCCACCAATGTGTCAAATGCATTGTTCCAGGTAGATGAAAGATTAACTATTTTGCCAATTTCTTTGTTGCTAAAAATTAATAAAATCAAAACCCAGCTCTTATTAGCCAACATGAGGAATATATCAGACTTTATAATATATCAAACAGAGTAAAGGGCAATAGAGCGCACTCATAGATAATTATGACTGTAGAAACCTAAGAAACAAGAGTAGATCATCCAAATCCAAAATCAATATTTTTCCAGCAAAATTGCACAATAAATCAACTGTAAGTCATCATACTGGTCAGGCAATAGTCAATTCTTTGAACACCAGCGTCATGCCAGATGATTTGAAAAACACATAGCTTAAATTATTCCTCTAATAAAGGAACCTTTGCATGACCACGTGGCTCTAACAAACTACAAACCAGTCTCTGTATTTGGCAAAATTAGTTTCAACGGATAGTCTTTAATCATCTTACCAGTAATGTTGAAACTCACCAATTTTTATTCTATATGTAGGCTAGTTTTCAATCAGGTTGCAGCTATGAATTGAAAAAAATGTTGTCCTCGATGACCTGCAACAGCTAGCTGATAATGATATTCCAGTACCATTGGTGTTACTGGATTTATTGGTTGAGTTTGCCACCGTAGATGACCAGGTACTGCTGAATCGGCTTGATGAGCTAGGTATAAATGAGATATCATGGAGATGGCTCCATAGTTTTCTGAAGGATAGGGAAATTCAGTTGGTACTCGGCCCTTATCTCTCTGAAAAGTAAAAGGTGTCTTGTGGCGTTCCACACATTTGCGCTTTCGCCACTCTTGTTTAATCTATACATGAAACCTCTTCCACAGCAGATTGAATCATTTGGCCTATTGGCATTGATGCAAGCAAAGACACAGAAATTCTTTACACTGTTGATGGTGAGTTAAAGCTACGAACGTGAATAATTGCACAATTAAAATATGCATGATGGAGAACCATCTTATGTTAAATTGTGGCAAAAATGAAATTTTTCAGTTCTTTCATCAGGCATGGAGGTGGAACTTTACTTTTTTGGACTTTCCTGCTGGGACAACGACTCAAACTGGTGAAGAAACTTGGATTGACTGAGTTATCAATGAATGAACAGATACACTTGGTTGTTCTGTTTTTTTCGAACTACAACTGTTGAAACATACTATCTTCCTCTTTTCATTTCAACAAAAAATACAAATTATCAATTTAATTGTGTTAGCCAGGCTGGACATTTGGCTTTACATTTATTTGATTTACTATCTCTCTCAAAATTGCAACTACCCAGAATGTGGCAGAAAGTATGACTCGATCTCAAAGGGCTAGTGAAGCTTTATAGTTGCCGGTGGAACAAAAGGTGAAGTTCAAATCCCGATGCCCGGTACACAACGTAATATTGGGAAGTGAAAACAATCCGATCTCTAACTGATTTTCCAGTTATCAACCTGATAGAAATATTTTTTCTATAAGTACCTTTGTGCTAGAAGTTTCAAAGTTTAGCAGAAAACCTTTTGTTGGGAGAGCATTCTCGGTGGCTGCAGCTAGACTCTGGAGCAGCCTCCCAATAGAGATCCGAAGGTATGCAGACCTCCTCAAATTCACAGAAATGTCAAAGACCTGGCTGTTCTTACACTAAGGTTTTAGGCTCAATTTGGTCTTATGTCGACTCAGTCGATCAGCACTGGCGCCAAGGTACCTCATGATGTATAATGCACTGTATAAATTATATACATAAATAAGTGCATTGTCATTTCATCATCTGTATTAATAAGGTTTTGATGATGTTATCAAAACAGATCCCTGAGACCTGAACATGAAAGATTGGTGTCATCTGGCTGCTTCTGCTTCAGGATGGTCTATATAAACTGAACAGTAGCACTGGTGTGTAAGCCTGCAACATTAGTCTAGCTCTGCTGTGTAGTAGCTGTGATTGTGAGATTTATGTTTTGCACACTACTCCTTCGAGGTTAAGTCCAAGCGAGAAATATGAGTTTGAGAATGAACAGGAAAGAGAGAGAAAGAAAGTGGAATGGCATAATGTAGAAATGAGGATTCTACATACATTTTTAAATTACATTCACTTATTTTTTTGCACTGCCTATAACATCTAAGGTTCTATAACCAATTGTTAAGAAAATTGTGCTGAAAAGTGAAATGTTTGCCACAATCCTTTCATTGGGAAGGCTGCAATCCTACATACACGCAGAGGGTAAGTCTTAGCTGCCACACCATGAAAATACTGAAACATTTCATTAGTTCCACTTGAGAACCTCTTGTGGGTGTGTGAAATACACAGAACCTACTGTAGGAAGATGGGTTCGATTGGTGTAATTTGGGGCAGGAAATCAAGCCCCACCACTTTCAAAGTTTTTGAACCGCAGCTGCTAGTGAGCCAATTACTGGAATGTATTCAATCTCTTTTCAAAATCGTATCCATTTATTGTTCTTTACGTAAGGGAACTATGAGTTGAGACACGATTAGTGGAGCATAAATATTCTCAATAAGGGAAAACATACTTGCCAACCCTACAGATGTCAGTGGTGAGCTACCACTTTTTTGAGATTCCTGCCTCCTACTGCTTTTAGACTACATTCATAGGGCCTTTTAAGACACTTCTTTGAACTGTGATCCTATCGGATGCCCTATCTTCAGAGAGCCGTACGTGTAGCTGTAAACCCAGAGGCTGGCATAGTCTGAGCTCAAAGTGACAAATCTGACTTTCGGCCAATCGGGACTGTCTTGGTCAGTTGCCAGCCAGCCCTTCACAGCCAACATGCTTATAGGAGCGCACTGCAAAGGTCTGTGGGCTGCAAAGCTCTGGTGTACACCATGCACCGCAGCCTGTCTGACAGTGCGCCCATCAGCATGAGAGCTATAATTAAATACACCACTGCAGTTGAAGTGTTGAGGGTGGGGCTGTTGAGAATGCACAGGCCGGTGTCCCTGCTCTCCGCATTTAATTAATTGACATATATGTCTTTGCCCGACTTTTCCTTTCAATGGGATATAGTAGATCCAGAAGGATTCCTCCAGTAATTAAAGGAAATCCTATCACTGCAACATATCCAACAAACGGAAACAGACATTGGAAATTAAAAATGTGTGTATCCACACTGACTCCAGAATCATGAGAGTTGGGCTGAAGAGACATAAAGGAAAGTATCATGATTATGAGCAGAGTCAATTAAAATCAGCTTATGGGCCACCGGAAATTCTGCACTATTTTCCGAAATCTGCTCCCTGGTAGGTGACCACAACGAAAAGTTAGTGAACTGTTGTGGCTACTGCTGTTTACCTTTAACATATTCAATTCATCCCAACAGGCCATAGAGTCTGGGAGGTTGGCTAGAAGGGCTGGGGAAAAATCTATACAAATTGTTGTTTTGAGATTTAATATCATATGGATGATGCATTACTGCCAACGGAGGAGCAACAAATACTTCTCAGTAGGAAGCAGGTACTAGCAACATTTATTTCAAGCCATGATCAAAACTGAAGCAAAACCTAAACATACCTTCTAGGTAGGCTATTACTTTTTTAGAAACGCTACAACTTTTCTTTTCAATTAGGCCATCACGTTACTTTTAATATACTTCAGAATAAACCTTCTAAGTGGTCAAAACTAGCTGTCAGAGAGGGAAGAGAATTAACAACTACTCTGTAAAAGCAAACTGTTTTGAAAATCATGCATTGCTGCAGCTGCAGGAGTTGCCAGTTGGCAACAGAGGATTATGTACATATTTTTGCCAGTAAAGAATTGTATAATGAGGTTAAGATTGGCTTCTGTGATTAAATCCTGCGTTTGTGTTTCACTTATTTCTAATGATGTCATCAGGGTCAAAAGTCAGTGAGCCAAATGTCATTGTGCGCCGACTTTTTGTGACCAGAACATTATTTTGCAATCCAACCTATTAACTAATCTATTTGTTTTTTTAAATAAAGATTCGGAATGAGTCGCAAAACGGTGGGGCTTTTTTTACAAATCCCTTGTGCCTCTGATGTGTCACTTTTAATATGGGAAAAATTGGCGCATCGGAGGCGCAAGGGGCATGTAAATAAACCCCTATGGGGCAGATTTACAATAACTGGAATATCTCTGCAGATCAGCAGGGATGCGCCAGTTATTTTGCGTGACGTTAGGAACGCCTTACCCATTTACAATGCGGCGCACCCTGGCACAAGGAGAGACAGATGCGTGACACATCTGTCAGCGTGTAGGTAACGCAGTGCTGGAGTCCTGTTGCAAGCGTGACGCAACTCTGGCACTGCTCAGGGGCATCCTATACTTGCAATGCTGCGTCACTCCTTACGCTAACTAGAAGCAGGCGTAAGGTTTTGACGCAGCATGGATGTAAAAGTGACTCCGTGAAATCTTGTAGATTTCACTGCATCACTTTTACGGGGCTTCCTTGTGACGGAACGCCCACCCTGCATACATTATGCCTGATGCAGGTATAATGTAGCGCAGGGCTTTACAACGTGACGCATCTCACTAGATGCGTCACATTGTAAATCTGTTGCATAGAGGAGCATTGGTTTACTACGCTGCTGCGTCACAGAAGTGCCGCAGTGGTGTCGTAAAGATGAAGCAAGGGGCTTGTAAATCTGCCCCTATATGTCTAATGAATATTCATTAGGCAGATCACAAATTGCAAATCCCACTGATTGGCTAACTTTACAGGAACAGAGGTCTCAAATCCTCTGATTTGGCTGATCGAAGGGTTGTGACTGTCCGTACATCTGGTCCTTTGTGTTTTTTCACAGATCTGGGCATTATGCCATGTTGTCTGCTAGAAAGCGATGAATTAATTTGGTCAAAGATCATGTGGTGTCATTTCTGGTAATGCAAACACAACAGGTGATGGACCGAATGTGGATCAATGTCACACACTCACCCCAGTCCAAAGATCTGGGCCCAAATCCATCGTTTTTTTGCACTCCACACCACCCTGGGTTAGACAATGGCGATATGCAAATCAGCTCTGACCCTGTGCCCCATGGGAACAGTCCAGTCCGAACTACAAAAGCCATGTCCTTCCCAGAACGGAATCAAGCATCCGAGGACCGGACCGGTTTCGAGGTAACACCTCTCATCAGCCCGGCTAGCTTGACTCCAGTGGTGTGGAGTGCCTGGGACCCACGTCTGGGCATCCCCAGCGCACTTAGGGCGGAATATGCAAACACAACAGGTGATGGACCGAATGTGGATCAATGTCACACACTCACCCCAGTCCAAAGATCTGGGCCCAAATCCATCGTTTTTTTGCACTCCACACCACCCTGGGTTAGACAATGGCGATATGCAAATCAGCTCTGACCCTGTGCCCCATGGGAACAGTCCAGTCCGAACTACAAAAGCCATGTCCTTCCCAGAACGGAATCAAGCATCCGAGGACCGGACCGGTTTCGAGGTAACACCTCTCATCAGCCCGGCTAGCTTGACTCCAGTGGTGTGGAGTGCCTGGGACCCACGTCTGGGCATCCCCAGCGCACTTAGGGCGGAATATGCAAACACAACAGGTGATGGACCGAATGTGGATCAATGTCACACACTCACCCCAGTCCAAAGATCTGGGCCCAAATCCATCATTTTTTTGCACTCCACACCACCCTGGGTTAGACAATGGCGATATGCAAATCAGCTCTGACCCTGTGCCCCATGGGAACAGTCCAGTCCGAACTACAAAAGCCATGTCCTTCCCAGAACGGAATCAAGCATCCGAGGACCGGACCGGTTTCTAGGTAACACCTCTCATCAGCCCGGCTAGCTTGACTCCAGTGGTGTGGAGTGCCTGGGACCCACGTCTGGGCATCCCCAGCGCACTTAGGGCGGAATATGCAAACACAACAGGTGATGGACCGAATGTGGATCAATGTCACACACTCACCCCAGTCCAAAGATCTGGGCCCAAATCCATCGTTTTTTTGCACTCCACACCACCCTGGGTTAGACAATGGCGATATGCAAATCAGCTCTGACCCTGTGCCCCATGGGAACAGTCCAGTCCGAACTACAAAAGCCATGTCCTTCCCAGAACGGAATCAAGCATCCGAGGACCGGACCGGTTTCGAGGTAACACCTCTCATCAGCCCGGCTAGCTTGACTCCAGTGGTGTGGAGTGCCTGGGACCCACGTCTGGGCATCCCCAGCGCACTTAGGGCGGAATATGCAAACACAACAGGTGATGGACCGAATGTGGATCAATGTCACACACTCACCCCAGTCCAAAGATCTGGGCCCAAATCCATCGTTTTTTTGCACTCCACACCACCCTGGGTTAGACAATGGCGATATGCAAATCAGCTCTGACCCTGTGCCCCATGGGAACAGTCCAGTCCGAACTACAAAAGCCATGTCCTTCCCAGAACGGAATCAAGCATCCGAGGACCGGACCGGTTTCGAGGTAACACCTCTCATCAGCCCGGCTAGCTTGACTCCAGTGGTGTGGAGTGCCTGGGACCCACGTCTGGGCATCCCCAGCGCACTTAGGGCGGAATATGCAAACACAACAGGTGATGGACCGAATGTGGATCAATGTCACACACTCACCCCAGTCCAAAGATCTGGGCCCAAATCCATCGTTTTTTTGCACTCCACACCACCCTGGGTTAGACAATGGCGATATGCAAATCAGCTCTGACCCTGTGCCCCATGGGAACAGTCCAGTCCGAACTACAAAAGCCATGTCCTTCCCAGAACGGAATCAAGCATCCGAGGACCGGACCGGTTTCGAGGTAACACCTCTCATCAGCCCGGCTAGCTTGACTCCAGTGGTGTGGAGTGCCTGGGACCCAGGTCTGGGCATCCCCAGCGCACTTAGGGCGGAATATGCAAACACAACAGGTGATGGACCGAATGTGGATCAATGTCACACACTCACCCCAGTCCAAAGATCTGGGCCCAAATCCATCGTTTTTTTTGCACTCCACACCACCCTGGGTTAGACAATGGCGATATGCAAATCAGCTCTGACCCTGTGCCCCATGGGAACAGTCCAGTCCGAACTACAAAAGCCATGTCCTTCCCAGAACGGAATCAAGCATCCGAGGACCGGACCGGTTTCGAGGTAACACCTCTCATCAGCCCGGCTAGCTTGACTCCAGTGGTGTGGAGTGCCTGGGACCCACGTCTGGGCATCCCCAGCGCACTTAGGGCGGAATATGCAAACACAACAGGTGATGGACCGAATGTGGATCAATGTCACACACTCACCCCAGTCCAAAGATCTGGGCCCAAATCCATCGTTTTTTTGCACTCCACACCACCCTGGGTTAGACAATGGCGATATGCAAATCAGCTCTGACCCTGTGCCCCATGGGAACAGTCCAGTCCGAACTACAAAAGCCATGTCCTTCCCAGAACGGAATCAAGCATCCGAGGACCGGACCGGTTTCGAGGTAACACCTCTCATCAGCCCGGCTAGCTTGACTCCAGTGGTGTGGAGTGCCTGGGACCCACGTCTGGGCATCCCCAGCGCACTTAGGGCGGAATATGCAAACACAACAGGTGATGGACCGAATGTGGATCAATGTCACACACTCACCCCAGTCCAAAGATCTGGGCCCAAATCCATCGTTTTTTTGCACTCCACACCACCATTCTGGTAATTTCTGGTAATGTCACATCTTTATGCTAGTTTGTGAATTTGAAACCTGAAAAATCCTACCTCTCTTCGTCCCTGAACGTTGGCAAGGGCCTGCCTGAACGTTGTGATAGTATTTGATTATAACTCTCGTTTAAGTGAGAAAATGCCTGGTGATAATGTGAACGTTGCAACCACATTTTCTTTTGTAACATTTTATTCCCGGATACTCCCTCTTTCTCACCGAAAACACTAGAAAAAGACACGGCAAACAAGACAAACACCAGGAAAACATGTCAAACCTCCAAATAAGTGGTCTCTGCCATACGAGTTAGTGGAATTTATCGCTTTTAAAAATAATCCACACGTCTGGATTATTTATGCGTGCCTTTAAGTGCGCAGGAAGTATTGAAAATACTACACTTTCCGTCCTACTATAAATATGCAAATCAGTTGTGGTTGACTGCCAGTGACGTTCTAGAGAGGAGCGTGTCCCTCAGTAGCTGCCTTAGCTAACTGAAGTGTGTGTTATGGTGACTACTTGTCATGGAGTGTTTGGTCTGAGGAGACAGTAATTTAGTAGTGGACGGATGCACAGCAGGTTGTGTGTGACATACAGTTCCTTAAGATTAAAAGGTTTTGCTGAAGTTTTTTAGGTGCTCCACAAGGTGGCGCCAGGGGTCCAGTGGCGTCAAGTAGTTAAGTGCAAAATTGTGGACCTAGAGAATCTCTAGGGACATCCCTTGTTGGGCACACTGTGTCTTTATCTTTCTACTGAGAAAAAGATTTCCATACTTGTTGATTTGTTGTCCATTAAAGAAATTTATTAGATGTTAACATATTCATTTAACTTTTCGTGATTTTAGACTTCTCGATACTTTCAAAATACAGGCAATGTCATTTTATTACTCAAATCCAATGCATTTCGGGCATTATGAAGTCATGCCCTTCATCAGGGAAATAGACACTGAAAAAACGAAAATGAGATGGCGTTTACTAATTTCAAAGATATAATGAATCAAAGAAACAAACTAACTAGGTACTTTACATCTCAATCATAACAGTGTTTGTCATTATAAGTGAAGCATACAAGCCAAAGCATGCATTATAATCGTGTGGGGGTGTGCTGTGGGTAATGGTATACGTGCAGGGGTGTAGGGACGCGGTTACTTACATGCCTTTCTCCATGTAAGTTTCGAGATCTGGAAAGAATATGGAAGGTATGGTTTAGATTGTTTCCCGGGAACTAAAGGAAAAACGGGTTGTGCGCGAGTCAAAAAGACCGCGTACGTTGCGCATATGGGACTGACCTGGTGCGATGTGAATTCAATTCGTTGTAGGTTATTTCATTCGCCGTAGCGGTTCCACCTAGCAGCGGCTGCGGGAGGCAGTCCGCGCTTTCCTAGTTTTCAAAAAAGGTAGCGGTCATGTGTTGTATCACGTGACAATGGCCAGTGAAACAAGACTGTAGCGATATCGCTATGGTTTAAACTATGATATTGGACGGTGTGCTAGTAATACTGAAAGCTGAATGAGTAGTGGTTGTGGTAATGTTACTGATGGATATTGGAGAAATAATAAGAAAAAGAGGGTTTCCAAAGTGGAAAAAATATAGTCGAATATGAAAATCGGTCAAATAGAAACCTCGAACTGGTGGGGTCCTGATACCAGGGTCGGTGTAGTAAGCAATGGTGCTATGGGTGTGGGTTGGAGGGGGTGGATGAAAGTGAGGATACGTGTGTATACATGTGTCTGATGTTAGGAACCCAGTACAGTATGCACAAGCAGCAATCTACAGAGCAAATACTTTAAAGATAACATGAAAATTCAATTCTATCGTTGAGACCCGTTGGTTTTTGGGTAAACAATTTGTAGATCCAGTAATTCTCTCTTCTCAGTAAAAATTTCGTATTGTCTCTTCCCTCTGTTTTCTGGATAGTCTCAAGGATGATATACTTGATTTGGGAAACATTGTGTTGGGCTTCCACAAAATGTGATGCTAAAGACGATTTAGTGTTCTTCAAACGAATATTGGATTTATGCTCAATTAAGCGTGTCTTAATGCGACGCTCTGTTTTACCCACGTACATTTTCCCACATGGGCATCTGATTCCGTATATTAGGTTGGATGATTCACAGGTACCGTTTACCTTCAGTTTGATGGGGTAACCTTGTGTGGGGTGGCATATTTCGTTGCCCCTGATTATATTGTTGCAACTGCCACAGTTCAAACAGGGTTTGGTTCCTGAGTATGTCGTGTTGTCAGGAAGTTTATTTCGGAGGATTTCCCCCAAATTCTTAGCTCTAGTGAAAGCAAAGATTGGTGTGGAGCTAAAAGATTGTTTGAAATCCGGTTCCATATTTAAAATTGTCCAGTGTTTCAAAATGGATTGTTTGTATTTTCTGCTTGCGGTGGAATACTTAGAAACGGCTACAATTCGTGTTTGCTCAGTTTTCTCTTTGGAAGTTAAAAGATTGGATCTGTCCATGTTGTCAATTCTAGTTCTGCTTTCTTCCACTAGGTTCGGTGGATATCCTCTTGAGGTAAACTTTGTGGTCATTTGTGTGAGTCTGGTTTTCAACATTTGTTCATCCGAACTGATGCGTTTTACTCTCGCCATTTGTGAAAATGGCAAGTTTTTTTTTATTTTTTTAAAATTTTTAAAACCTTTATTGTAATAAAGCACACAGCTATTCAGCCTAACATCCCGGAGGCAAGGCAGCAAAGTATCAGAACGATCATAGTGCCAAACGATTCATGTCAGAACAATACAGGTTGTTTTTTATTTTATGTAAACACAGAAACGTGAACAGAAGCGCCCGAGGGCGCAGAAAAGGCAATGGTAGGAAAAATTGACTATGAGTCAGTAGGAGGCGGCAGAGGCTAGAGAAATTATGAAAAGAACTGAAGCAGAATGTAGAAAAAGAGGGGGGGGGAGGAAGAACAGGAGAATCAGAGCAAGAGTAGCATAGCTGTTGTCAACGTCTACGGCGATAAGCGTTCATCTCGAGGCATCGGTTCAGGTGGTAAACACAAATCACCTCGGTAAGCGTTCCAGGCCCCCCACACCTTATTCCAAGTCTGAGGCCGCCCCCTGGCAGTGTACACAGTCTTTTCACGCAACATGCACCAATCCATGTTGGCCTTCCATTGTACCACCAGGGGGGCCACGTTGGATCCCCATTTCTGCGCTATGTCCCGTTTAGCAACCATATTGCCCAGTGTAGCCCACCGGGTCTGCGCCGTGTTATAGTCATTCGGCTCCCAGACATTGAGGAGGCACCTACGCGCCTCCGCAGCCAACCCCACTCCAGTCACCTCCCGCATCACTCTATGGACCCTCTCCCAATAAGGGGCAATAATGGGACATTCCCACAATATATGCAGAAAAGTGGCAGGGGCTCCGCAGCCACGACGGCAAAGGCCATCTGGCGAGAAGCCCATACGCACAAGCCTGGGGCCGGTGACGTACACTCGATGAAGGATTTTGAACTGGACCAGCCGCAGACGTGAGGAAATGGCGACCTCCTTGGGGGAGGACACAGCACTCTGCCAGTCCTCATCGTCCAGTTCCAGCCCATCAGCCACCCACTGTTCCCGCAAGCGCTGGAGGAGGTCCACCTGAACGTTGATCAGCTTTTTGTAGGACAGAGAGATGGCGCTATCCGGCATATGCCCGTCCAGCACTCTGTCCTCCAAGGGAGAGCTCTCGGGGATGTCACCCTCCTCCGGTCTGGCGGCAGCTATTGCGTTTTGCAGCTGGGCGTAGCGGAAGAACTCCGTTCCACTCAATTGGTATTCCGCCTGCAGCTGCGGGAAAGTCTTGACCTCCCCCCTGGAAAGCATGTCCTCGACCCTCGAGATCCCTATGAGGTCCCACTTGTCAAAGCCCTTGGTGTGCCAGAGCTTGCCCAAAATGTCGGAATCGAAGAGAGGGGTGAATTTCGTCAGTCTGCCCTGCCAGCCCTGTATCTTATTAACCGTTCGCCACGTGTGGACCGCCGCCTTGGTCGGACCCGTGAGGTTCCGATCGAAGGATCTAGAGTAGAGGGCGCGATAGTAATTGCCCCCCTGCAAGAGCCATCGGTCCATGGCATAGCCGGGGCTGTCCACGGGACCGTAAAAACCATGGTTGATTGCAGTAAGTTGAGAGGCCCAGTAGTACCTCCGCACGTCTGGTAACGCAATGCCCCCGTCGTACCATGGCATGGTAAGCTTCTGGACAGCGACACGAGGTTGACCATCCCAAAGAAGGGCACGCTGCAGGCTCTCGACCTCCCTGAAGTAGCGGGCCGGAACAAGGTCCTGGGTATTCTGCAAGGCATACAGGAACCTGGGCAGGGACATCATTTTAAATAACGCCGCCCGGCCCAGTAGAGAGAGAGGGAGCTTACGCCAACTCTCCACATCCCTCCGCAGTCGGTGGAGCGGGGGGAGTAAGTTGTGGTCGTACCTTACCCTAGGGTTGTGTGAGATGTAGATCCCCAGGTACTTAAAGCCTTGCCCGGCCAGTTGTATGTTGCAACCTCTGGGGAGGCGCGGCTTGTCACCCTTGAGGATGTAAAGGGAGGATTTGGCCCAGTTGATAATCAGGCCGGAGTAGCGCCCAAACAACCTGAGCACATCACACGCCACAATAAGCGACTTGCAAGGGGAGGTGAGGTAGAGCAGGATGTCGTCTGCGTACAGGGAGACCCTGTCCTCAAAGCCCGGGGACCAGGAAATCCCATGCAAGTCAGGGTGCGAGCGTAGCATAGCCGCAAGAGGCTCTAGAGCCAGCGCAAACAGGAGCGGAGACAAGGGGCAGCCCTGTCTGGTTCCGCGTTGGAGCGCAAAGGGAGCAGACATGCGACCGTTGACCGTGACAGCAGCCAGAGGGCTAGCATAAAGAAGTTGCACCCAGCCCAGGAAACCCGGTCCAAACCCAAGTCTCGTCAGCACCGCCCACAAATAGTTCCATTCCAGGGAATCAAAGGCCATCGTGGCATCAAGGGAGGCCAGTACCGCTGGTTCCGTAATGGCATGAACCCTGGCCATAACCCCGTGCAGGCGTCGCAGGTTAAGGGCAGTATTGCGGCGGGGAATAAAACCAGACTGGTCCGGGTGCACCAGGTCGCTTATAACCCCGACCAACCGGTTAGCCAACAGTTTGGCCAGGATCTTGGGTTCAGCATTGAGGAGAGAAATGGGGCGATAGGACCTACAAATATCTCGCGGCTTGCCGTCCTTATGGATAACCACTATAGTGGCCAGTCGCTGGTCCAAGGGAAAGACACCATCCTCGCGGGCACGGAGGAACATATCTCTCAAATGAGGGGAGATCACGTCCGGCCGGATCTTGTACAGTTCAACCGGTATGCCATTGGGTCCGGTTGCTTTGCCTGCACGCAGAGCGCGAATCGCCAGAGCGATCTCGTCCGCGGTGATGTCCCGGTCCATGTCGACCCTGTCCTCCTCCGAGAGACAAGGAAGGTCTATCGCCGAGAGGAATTCAGATGAGTCGGCCTCGGAGCGGTCCGAACCGGAAGTATAAACACCCCGAAAATAGTCCGCAAAAGACTCGGCAATGGCACTCGGATCAGTAACCACCACTCCGTCCTCACCCAGGATCTCCGGGACCACCCGGCTTGCCATTTCCCGCCTGTCCAACCAGGCCAACAATTTACCAGCCTTGTCCCCAACATCATAGATGCGGCCTTGCTGCTCCTTCGCCAGGATCAGGGCTGCGTCCGTGGCGAGATCGTGATACTCCGATTGTTTCAGAGAGAGTTCGTGCAGGAGAGAAGGGTCAGGCTCAGGCCCCAGACGGGACTCGAGACCCAAGACCTCCTCCTCCACTTGCATAAGATCCGCATCGCGAGTTCGTTTAGCCGCCGCGATAAGAGCCAGGGCTTCACCCCGCAACACCGTTTTGAAGGCCTCCCACAGAGTGACCGCAGAGCCCACGGATCCAGTATTTTCAGTAAAATATAGGCCGATGGCCTTGGCCAGGAGTGCTCGCGTGTTATGGTTGCGGAAATACCAGGGATTTACCGCTGCCGGGCGGCTGGACAGAATGACACCGAAGTCAAAGGAGATCCACAGCGGCGAGTGATCGGAAACGCCCCTCGCCAGGAAGCGCGCCTCAGAGATGGCGGGCGACTGTGCCGCCAGGGTGAGGACATAATCCAGGCGGGACAGACTTCCGTGGGCACCGGAAAGGAATGAAAACTGGCGAAGCGCAGGATGCAATAACCGCCAACAATCCACCAGACCCATAGAGTCAAGGAAGGTCGGCAGCCATGTTTGGGAACCCAGGAGGTCTCTCGGTGGCTGGCGATCTAGAGTGCCAGAGCAGACTGAATTGAAATCACCCCCTAGGATCAACAGGCCCGAAGGCAGGGACAAGATGGCGCCTCCAAGGTCCTGGAAGGTGCTAGATTGGAGGCCAGGGGGAACATAGACCGAAAGCAGGGCCAGGGAACGCCCCTCCCATCTTCCCGCCACCGCTGCGTAGCGTCCTCTATCATCCAGGAGCGTGACGTCTATTTCAAGAGGAAGGGACGCACGTACAAGGATGCCCGCCCCCCGGGAGCCCGAGGAGAACCCAGAGTGGGCAACCATTTTGTAACCCTTGCGATTCAGGGCCCTACAAGAGTTCCCCACTAAGTGCGTTTCTTGTAATAGTACAACATCAGGCATGTTCCTTTTTATCAGCTGAATCACCACCCCTCTCTTAACCCGATCACCTAATCCATTGACATTCCAGCTAAGCACTTTCAATTTCCTACCCCCCATCCCCTACCAACCCGCCCCACCCGACTCCATCCAACTCAATCGTCAATTGCACATTAAAACACACAGTCCATTGCCTCAAGGAAGAAAAAGAGATAGAGCAAACAAACAATAAAACTCGCAAAGTTACACCCCCCACCCTGCACCCCTGCATGTGACTAAAAAGCCCCCCAACCAGCAGTGTGCCTGTCGCCCCATAACTACTCTACAAAAAGACACCCAGAGGAGTGAGGAATCTCCGCGAACGCCTCCCGCCACCCTCCATGTACTGACAGGAAAGATAGTGCGGCATCTCAAAGCTACATTTGACAGGCCACTGAGGCAAATAAGATAATCAATTAGTCACCCACTACGGAACCAAGTCTCATAGGTCCGAGCCGCCAGCAGCGCCACCCTCATGGTCCTCCTGTGCGTCTCGGTGCGGTGATAGAGTGTCCAGCCATTCACTAACGTTCTCAGCGAAGTCAAAGAACAGGGCACGACCTTCGTGCTCGATCCGGAGCTTAGCGGGGAACATCATAGAGTACTTGAAGCCTAGGTCCCTTAGTCGTCGCTTCACCCCAGCATAGCTTTGGCGCTGCCGCTGAACCGTCCTGGTGAAATCTGGATAGAAATGGACATCAGCATTTTGGAACTTAAGTGGTCCATGTCGCCTGGAAGCCTGCAGGACAGCATCCCTGTCACGGAAATTAAGCAGCCGGGCCACGATGGTTCTAGGCGCCACGCCCGTCTTCGGCGGGCCACCCGGTACTCGGTGGGCACGCTCCACCGAGAAAAAGTTGCTGAGGCCAGGCGGGGCCAGATGAGTCCTGATCAGGTCTTCAACAAGGAGGTCCGTCGCCGCCTCCTCCGAACCCTCCGGTACACCGACAATACGGATGTTCTGCCGCCTGGCCCGGCTTTCAAAGTCATCCAGCCGCCTCGCGAAGTGCTCCGCTGTCCTCTGCAGGTTCCGGACTTCAGTTTGCAAGTCCGAGACATCTCCCGTGAGACTGTTCGTCTTGATGTCCAGATTCTTAACCCGATCATTGGTTTTGCCCAAGTCGGCTCTGATGAGGGACAGATCAACGGCCATGCCATCCACCTTGTGCGTGAGGACTTCATGCTGTTGCTGCATGTCCGCCCGGAAATTTGTAATGGCTCCCAAAATGTCGCTCAGAGTGGGCTCAGAGCCGTCCGGCGAGCCCGAATGTGGGATGCCCTTGGCAGAGGGTCCAGTAACAGGCGGTGTCTTCGGCTGAGTATAACGCTCAATCCGATTCTGCTGCTGTTGCGATTTACTGCGCACTCCTCTGTTAGACGGCTTGTCGAGGTCCCCCTTGCCCGCCATGTTAGGTCCAAGAGAACAAAGGGCTATGCCAGGCAAGTCCAAGCCCGGAGGGTCGGAGATTTGTCCGGGAGGACAATGGAGCACCGGCCCAGGTTAGCTCCGCAGTCCAAATAACACCGCTGTCTAGTACACTTCTCCGCTGGCGAAGGCAGGCAGGCACTCCGCAGATCAGCAAAGCGTAGCGGCGGAGTCCGCAGAGACAATGGCACTGAGCTGGCACGGAGTCCCACTCGACGTAGCTCCGCGTAGGAGACACCGATTTGGAATCTGAAAACGGTGATCGCCTCAGTGGGCCCTCAGCAACGAGTATCCACCATCGTGGATCAGGATTACGGGCAGGATAGTTGCGGAGGATCGGAAGGTCCGCGGAGCTCCGAGCTTACGCGGCCATCTTGGTTGCCAGCGAAGCTCCTCCAAAATGGCAAGTTTTTGATAAGTTTTGGTTCGTGAAAACTTGAATATAGAAGCATGTTGTTTCTATCAGTTGGTTTCGTGTATAAATCTGTTTTGAATCCTTCAGGGGAAATTGTAACTTTGACATCTAAAAAATTTACTTCAGTGTCAGATATGTCCCATGTTAATTGGATTCTTTGATCAATGTCATTGAATTTCTTCAGTTGAGTGTCTAAGGATTCTTCGGTATTGGTCCAAATTAAGAAAAGGTCATCAATGTACCTCACTATCATCTTGAGATTGTCCGTCCATTCTGGTTTAGAGAGAATGTGTTGTTGTTCATACCATTGCATGAATATATTGGCATATACCGGTGCCGCCGAATTGCCCATTGCCATTCCTGTGAGTTGCTGATACCACGATTGTTCGACTTTAAAGTAGCTGTGGTAAAGGATAAACTGCATTAGTTCCATGAGGAATGTTTGGAAATCTATGTCGAGGTCCGAGTTCAGAAGAGCATTCTCCAAGGCTTCTATTCCCATGTCATGGGGTATGCTCGTGTATAGGCTACGAACGTCAGCTGTACACAAGATTAGTTTGTCTGTTTGATTGACTGTTATCTTCTGTAATTTCTGCAGAAATTGAGTAGTGTCCTTAATGTAAGTTTGCATGGATTGCACTGGTTTTTGTAAGTATTTATCAATGAGTTGACCGATGGGTTCATGGAGGCTACCTATGGTAGATACTATAGGTCGCATCGGAGGGTCATAGGTGTTTTTATGAATTTTGGGGACCATCCTCAGTGTTGGACTTTTGGGATTCAGCGTTAGTAGAAACTGTTTTGTTCTGTCCATAATGATGCCTTTTTTGTGTGCTTCATCGATGATGGTTTTGAGTGTTTTAGAATATTCCAGCGTGGGATTTTGATTTAACTTTGTATATGTTTGGGTGTCTGAAATGTGTTCCATCACTTTTGAATTGTACATCTCTGTGTTCATGATAACGATGGCTCCCCCTTTGTCAGCTTTGGTGAAGATGATACTGTTGTCGTTCGCCATTCTGTGTAGTGTGTCTAGGTCTTTCTGCGTTATGTTTCTTTGTTTGGGTTTGGTGTGTTTCAACTTCTGTAGGTCTTGTCGTACTAGATTTTCAAACAGATCTAATGTTTTATGGCTCATTGGAGCTTGAAAAGAACTTTGAGGTCGTAAGCCTAGTAGTTGATCCTGGTCGGTTTGTGGTCGTTCTGGTACAATGTTGTCGAAGAAATGTCGCAGTCTGAGTTTCCTCATGAATTTGAATAAGCTCACCTCTAATTCCAAATTATCTGTACTGGTAGTCGGAACAAAGGACATCCCCCTCTGTAATATTTGTAATTCGTATGGATTGAAATTTTTATCGCTGATGTTGATCACTAGTTGTTCTGAGGTTGGGTCTTTTTCTTCATTTTCTCTTTCTCCTTGATGCTGGCCGATGTGCTTCGTGTGGTCGGTGGATCTCTTTCTTTGTCCTTTTCTGATGCTTCGCCTGGGTCTCCTTTTTGGGCTTGGCCCTGTTCTAAAAAAGGACTCGGTTCCATGGGTTTACTCGTGGTGGGTTCTTCCATTGTTATATTTTCTTGGGTGGTCCTGCTTGGTGGGGGTCTACGTGGTTTTTGGGTGGTGTCACTATCCGTTGATGATGTGTCTGTTTCGAATTGTATGGTTTATTTCTTCGTTTCTGCGCGTAGATGTCTGCCCATGTGTAGGCCTCCCCTAAGCGGTAGTCTAGAGTATCCCTCTTAAATTTGCGAATTTTCCTTTCGTTGATCTCTTTCGTGTGACGGTCTATTTGTTTTTTAATATCCTCTAAGGTCGTCTTTAATTCGTCTTCCGACATCATCTTGGAAAGTTCTGATGAAGTCTCCTCTATTTCCATGCTCAGTTCTTCCAGGATAGTAGACAACTCTTGTATGATCAGGAGGATCAGGTCTAGGGATGTCCCTAGAGATTCTCTAGGTCCACAATTTTGCACTGGTCTGAGGAGACGGCAGCTCAGGGTGTAGGAAGAGTGACTCTTGGATCAGTGCCAGCTAAAGATCAATATTGGAGAAGTGTCACTGTAAGGAAATCCAAACATTGTTCAATATTAACTTATCATGCCTTGATGATATGGCTATGGCGGAACCTTTTTCTGTACCTAATGGCACACCTTCCCTTCCGGTGTTACGTGTATTCCGCTATTTGCGACATTTTCCAAACACATGACGTCAGGTATGTACTTTTAAAGACAATGAATAGTTATAATATGCTGTTGTAACATAAAATAATAAACACAGTGACATGAATAACCTCTAGGCAATTTAGTTCAACGTTACATTGTTATGACTTGCCACATCTTGTTTAGATCTGAAAGTGTTACACAGTGCGTGATTATAATCCCGTTTGCCATAACAACCAGGAAATTCACCTTAAATATATTTTACAGTAACTGTAACATTTGTCATTACTGTTGCTGAGAAAGTGTCAAAGAAATACATGAAATCGACAGTAACAAAATGAACAATTATGTTGTGACTAATTGGGTCTGTGAAATACACTGCACGCTGAAAGGGTGCATTCCACCTGGATACTTACAGTAGCCAGTCAACAGCGATGATGAGCGTAACATCTTCTGCAGGAAGCCCGACTGCGCTCAGCACAATCACCATTGTGACCAATCCCGCTTGCGGCACGCCGGCTGCGCCAATGCTGGCTGCCGTTGCTGTGACACTGTATTGCAGGAAAGACAAAATGTGTTGAGAAGCTAAACACAGCAACCCAATCCAGCGACCCTACACTCCAGTCTTCACCAATGCAGACAAGAGAAAATGATCCCTCAAAACAATCCCCAACCCAGAATAGCAGTAGTCATTATGCACAGCCCAAGTTCCCAAATTCTAACACCTTCTCAATTGAGAACATGCACCCCTTTTCTACTCAACAAAACCATTAAATACACACACACACACACATTTGCGTACAAATACGTGCACACACGCACACACACACACACCACTTTCTTCATTCACTTCACCATCTGATCCTCTATACACAACTCATCCTTCATCTCACTAAAACATCATATCTTATACTCATTCCTCACTTTCATTTAATTCTACTCACTCATCGCCCTTTTCTACTCCTCATACATCAGTCTTTCTTCTATACTCCCTTTGTCTGCTCTCAATTCCATGTCATTCTCTGCTTCACTCTCTTCATCGACAAGTCCCCCATCACGAGAAACCTTGATAGATAATCCACATGACATTTTTTTCAAGTTACACATACTTCAATATGAAACTATATCCCTTCCCAAGCAATTATCCATTTAGCAATTCGAGTGTGTCGCCCTTTCCCAATATTTTTGTTGGTAATAAGTAAACAAAGTTCGGGGACTTTTCTTGATTGCACCTGGGATAGCCCAGAAAAGGTCCAGAAGTTATTAAAGACTCACAGACATGCCTGTGCTTCCTGTTTTATTATAAAATACTACTTTTGTAGCTTCTCAATCCACATACACTATGTTCAACCGATACTTACCCACCTATATTCGAGCTTCACCTCATTCCCCAGAGTAACAAAGCCTTTCTTGAGCTCACTTTTTAGCATTCTTCTACAGCTATATCTCCCACATGACCACACGTAAACCAAATTCCTTTAAAACAAAGTGAAGTATATCCACCACTATTTCTGACGTTCTTTCCCTTACCGTATCCTTATTGAAGTCCAACTTCTCCAGTTTCCAAACTACCTACCAATCACATTGCTAACCAGCACCACTTACTTAGAAATGATCATTTTTACACACATCATGTACGTTTCAATTTGTTGCACAATGGTTAAAGATTCTTTCAGTTTAGGACACAGGCTCTCTCATGTTTTGTATTGTGTTTTTGATAAAAATTGGTTCTTTATGTATTTGTCGCTATCCCTGTTAATCTACAGTTCAATGGTAGAGCTCGTAACAATGCAATATATTGGATCATAAGTTCACTGAGAATCCAGTGCCGTGGAAAAGATGTTAACCATTTCCAAAAATGAAGTTATCTTTCTTTCCAAAATACCCCTCTGGTTGCCTCATGCCTTTATGGAAATAGAATCTATATTCAAACTACCACCTGTCTAATCTTCTTCCAGGGGCAGCCTAAAAGGCCTCGAGCCCTCAGCCCCCAGCATTAAGCATCCTGTCCAATAACAACCTTTCACCCTCACTCTCTGCTGTCATACACACTTTGAGTATGTTCTCCTACTACTCTCACTGTTAGTGGATCACGTGTAGTGTCACAAATGGGAGTGCAGAGGCATTTAATCTTGCATGTTGCTCCTCAATGGGCCCACACACTAGTTCCTTCTCTATGTTTTCATTCCTCCTACAGGCAGTCTAAATACTCTTTAACGGTCTGATTGCTTCCCTGATAAAAGTAAATCATTTGTTCCTCTATATTATGCCATACACTTGGGTGTTTCATGGATTTCACCAATTGATCTTCAGTAGAGATAGCCGTGTGTTGCCGTCTACCCACATCAGCGTTTTCCTTTGCTATCTTTATGGGTATGCAGACACCAATAATGATCAAATATTCCTTCTTCTCTATAAAAGGCGAGTAGCACCTGAGGCAGAGGGACCAGTCTTGCCAGCATCACACACATCCATGGAGACAGTTGTCAATCATGCACGTGCAGAAGCTCAGTAAAGCTGTTCATGTGCCTTGCTCATCAGGGACTCATTCCACCGGAAGGGAGACAGAACTTCATTCTTCTTTTCTGGAGCTGCAGTAAATTATGAAAAGATGCAGAAAAGTGTGACTTGGAGAAGGCTCGATTAAAAGTGACCAAGGGGCCAGACTATGATTCGTGCACCTGGAAATGATCAATACTCTGGTGATCAGTAATGCCAGGGTGCAGGAATTCGTCCTGAATTACAAGTTGCAGCAGCAGTAAAGGGTAATAAGTTAAACATCTATGTTTCCACACAAGTTCCTGCATTTTTTTTCCACATTCTGGCCCATTTTTCTCCCAAATAGATTTGGTCAAATTTCGCCAGCTGGAACTTACATTATTAACATAATGGGACTGATATGTCCTTGTAATTCCCACCACTACGTGAATCTTCTGTTACCTTTAGCGTCAGGAATTGTAGGCCACTTGTAACGAGGGTTACAGAGTCAAGCCTGCAGACTAGTAGTCTCTTCTTCTTGTATGACCTGTGACTGAGTGGATCTTTTGTTTGACAGCAGCCAGGTGATTACCGTGCTTCAGAATCAAGATGGTTGTAGTTGATCCGTAATCTTGCTGGGTGCAACTTCTAGAGCTGGGCCATCTGTAGAGGCCACCAATATAAGACTTTCTGGAAGACCATATTGTCAGAAGTGGGGTCAGCCTGTATCAAAGTGCCCTCCATTGCCATTAGGTGCAAAATTTGAGTTGAGGAACTATCATGGACAGGGCCCACTCTTTTTTCAACAGAGTTGTATACTGTATACCCTAGGTAGGACCGTATGTTCAGCCTCAGCTAAACTTGTGGTGTCTTCCTGGTTCAAGTGGGTAACCTGGGGAGGAGAGAGCGTTGTACTGGGAGCCGCATAGGCTTGGAATGCCCTCCCGCTACATATTAAGGAGGCCCCAATGTATAAGCTTGCTAAAGACCTGGCTATATAAGTCTCTGTAGCTTCTTTTGCTCTAGGTCCTCACACTACACTAGTCATTTTTAAGCAAGTGCCATGACGCCTCCGGGTATTCGAGCACTATAAAAACTATATAACATAACATCAGTCCATTGAAAATATACAATGGGTGCCGCAGAGAGCCTTGAATGACGTATATCTGGCCATATGCAGCCAGTACAGAGCTTGAAGAGCTGAAATGATGTAGTTGTTTATGTGTAGGGGTAGATGTTGCCTGGTTGCTGCACTGTTGACTCATTGGAGCCTGTGGATTAAGTTTAGAGAGGTCACAAGGTACAGTACTTTGGCATGATCTAAGTGCAAGCAGACCAGAGACAATTGTGACCTGCACCCTGTGAAATAGTTCTATCTGATGAATATTTGATTCAAAATGTTCATGTTGTAGAAGGTTCCTTTTGTCACTTGAGTTACCTGTGGTACAAGGGATTGTTTGGAATCCATGGTCTCTTCAAGGTTCCTCACTTCCAAAGATGAAATGCGTGGAAGTTTGAGTTCTGGAGGCCAGAAGATGGTGAGGAGATACGTTGTCCAGGTTACACATTTGAGACTCATCATTTCCGGTAAGGTAAGTTTGAGGTGATCGCATAAGATACAGTGGAGCAGTGCTTGTAGGCATTGGCCTAGGACATACAGGGCCAGCCTTAGGACGGAACAGGTGAAGCAGATACATTTGAAGGAATTGATGAGGTCTGGAAGAGAGCTGAGGTTCATATTGGAATGGAGAGGATAGATGGTACAACCTAGTGGAATGTTAGTTGCAGGAGGAAAGGCTCTTAAAAAGGAAGAAAAGAGACAATGTCGTATCTTTTAGTGGGATAGGAAGATGTTCTTTTAGGATAGTGTCTCGAATTTCAGTGTCACTCACTCTCTTTAGTAGGGTGGGGTGCAGTGGAGTAGCATGGGCGTCATGGACCTTATGCAAGCAAATGGACCTCTAACTCAGAGTTAGGTAGTAAAATACAAAAATAATCAGGGGTTAATGGGCCTCCCAGGCCTCCGGGTTCTGGTGCCCCTGCACCTCCTGCACTACTGGTAGCTATGCCCTGGTGGAGTGACGTAATATGTCAAAGATAGACGAGATGTCAAGTAGTACGTCGCTTGCAATTCTGTTTTTGTTCACAGTGGCTTTGATGTCATTCAGGTAGTAAACAGTGCAGATGCATTGCCTCTGCTTGGAGAGAATGTTATTTGGTGGTCAGGAGTCAGGCTATTGTCTTCAAAGCAAGCTAAGATCTGGACAAAGGCCTGTCTTTTGAGGAGTTTGCCCCTGATTGGTCTGTTGGGCATGTGCTAGAGGTTGAACTGGTTTGCTGTGTTGAGGATGTACAAACCACGGGCATAAATATTGAGAGGAAAACAACAATCGCAAGAAGTACCTTTATTCATAACAATTAAGTCAAGAGCATCTGACTGCTGAAAAAAGCCCTCAGCCTCAAATATTAAACACTGCACACATCTTATTCATCAAAGTTCCAACCACACTTGACTTCTCTAATAACACATTACAACAAAAAGTGGTTCTTAACTAAGCAAACACTTCTCAAACAACTCATGTACTCTCCCTCTCTGCTAAATGACAAATGCAATCAATGGGGGATGGGGAGAAGGACAACATCTTATTTTGATTTCAATCCACATATCAAAGTACTGTGACATGTCATGCTGCCTTTGTAATTTGATCCACAATCTGTCCGAACACTCATGCTTTTTAGATTTATTGGTTTGATGGCAATTGTCAGGATTTGCTATGGAATGGTGCCACAGACTAACAATGGAAGGAATATCATTCCATATGAACATTGCTGTGCTTTGTTACCGGAGAACCTCTAGTCCAGGAACAATTACTGATCATTGTATCTTTCTTAAGGTGGTGCTCCTAGCAAATGAGTATATTTTTGTAAAGTTACTGAAATCTAACCGCAGCCCCTTATTCAACACTCTGTCCTTATACTGACTGGCTTGAACATATCCACTGAGAACCAGAAACTATTCTTTCAATTTGAAGGCGCAGGAAATCTTGTACCCACTGTTTGACCCACCTGCCTTATATTGCCCACATGCTTCACGCACAGTTGTTTTTACAACTGTCTTGACAGTGCAGCTGTCTGCAAGACTTATCATTACCAATTCTTTAAATATATATAAGGTCAGGTTTAGCTCTGCTCAGAGATGTATTTCTCCCTCACTGCAATTGCACTGCATGAGGGCTACTTTACCATCCCAATATTACCCTGAATCCTAACACATTAAATTAGTTATCTCATAGAGGCATTGCAGACAAAACGCACATTGTTTTGTTTTTGTAATACTGCAGCATATGTTTTTAATGATTTACTTACGACTCAAAAAACGAGCCAGATCTGTTGGCGTTTCCAATACTTGGGTTACACTATTTCTTTCTTTCAAATAAACCACAGTGGTGACAAGTTTACGATGTGTTTATATGCCTGACAGTTCCAAACTATTGATATGCGTACACGTCTTCATATTTAGGCATCATAAACTCAGTTTCGCAGGGATAAGGTTTTACATTTCTATGATAATTGATGTTTTTCAGGGCTAAGAAAATTACATACGAGTTGTACAATAAATTCTGTGTTGACTTTTGAAGGAACATATGCATACTGTTGACACTTCCATCACCAAAAGCACAATAATTCCTATATTCATTAAAATGAGTGAGCGCCTCAGCTCACCTTTGTGCCAAAGTGGATATTTACATTTGTGTTCTAGATCATAAACATAATATAGAGACCCCTAAAGTAATATATAGTCTGTATTATGCTATGTGTCAATTTAAGAACCATATTAGATGTGGAGAAGTGTCACAAATGAGTTAAAGTGTGTGACTAAAAGTGAAAAGGACTACCCCCTTTGTTGAAAATCTTACCCATGTTTACAATTGTGCAAAAAAGGTCTTATTATCGGAATATTGGTGTATTTACTAAGTTGTTAGACGTCTCTCCTTCTGCCTTCTTATGAATGCTGTTCAAATCCGAAATGTGAATCCTGTACTTAAGAGTCTTTAAAAGCATTTTGTTAGACCTGGCTCTTTTTGCAGAGTGGTCCCCAAACTTTTTGCCTTCCTCCTGTATTATTTCTGACCTGTTTTTGTTGGCTTTAGGACTCTGGGTACTTTACCACTGCTATTAAGTGCTGAATTGCATGTGCTCTCGCCTTTAAACATGCTCTACACCTGTTTGGCATATTTAATTTACATGTAAGTCGCTTGCTCAGTGGTATCCCATATTCCCAGGGCATGTAAATTAATTGTTACAAGTGGGCCTACAGCCTACAGAGCTGCTTGCGCCACCCGTAGAAGTAGCCTTTCAAACCTGTCTCAGGCCTCTGCCACTGCAGGGCCTGTGTGCGCAGTTGACTTCCGCAGTGACTTGCTAAAGTTATTTGCAGAGCCTTAAACTGCCCGTTCACTACATATATGTCACCCCTAAGCAGAGCTTCCAGGATTTCGTGATTTGCTGTGAAATCTGCACTTTTGTAAAAAATGCACAGATTGTTACAAAAGTGCCCGCGAAATCGTCCCTTTTTGTAAAAACGCAGCGATTTTTATATAAGTGCCCGCGAAAATAAAGGCATGCAGGTTGAAGGTTTTTACATTTCTATGATAATTCTTCACTTGTCAATATCCCAATCAAACAATCAATTCTTTATTGTTTAAGTTAATTAAAACCATAACAATATCATAATACAAATAAGGTATCAATGGTTTAATAGCAAATACATGATTTAAAACAGGGAATGGGGGCCTGGGCATGTTATCCATGAAGGCTGTAATGCAGCCTGCAGGGAGAACGGGGAAAGTGTGCATGATTGGCTTGGGCGGCCTGAGAGGGCCGATCAAACAATCAAGACTAATTCAAATGATATACGTATTATATTTTTAAGCATAATTTTTGGGCCAAATCTTTGTTGAAGGACTGTGCTAGTAAGTAGATGATTAGACACTTTCCTTGTCATAGAAGAAGCTGATCTGGTGAGTAGAAATTGATTAGAGGGACTCTGACGTGGTCACTCAGAAACTGATCTGAGTGACTAAATGCAGGAATAAATTAGTGGATGGGAAGGTGCAGGCACCAATGGAGGTAGATAGTGACAAACCTTTAATCTCTAAATGATAAGCATAGCTTTCAAAATGCTCCCTTTCTAAACAGATGAAATGCTCTCTTTGCAGACTGACAAAGAAGTCCATTTACATAATTTCTATGAACATCCTTTATGAAAAATAGTAACCATGCCTCTGAAAAAAATGTCCAAGAACCAGGCACCCTCTGGTTTGTCTTTGACGATATGAAAGTTGTCTATGAGGCTGAAGGTAGTAAACCAGTCACCAGTGGTGGCCGGCATTGTTCGTGGTTGGCAGGGCGGTTGCTGGGGGATAGCGGGTGGTCACAGGGGGTTCGCACAGGGGGTCTCATGGAGCTCGAGGAACAGGAAGTACTGCAGTCCCCCTGACCAATCACAACACTGCAATGCAGCGTTGTGATTGGTAAGCACCCAGGCTCCCCTGACCAATCACAATGCTGCAATGCAGTGTGGTGATTGCTTTTGAGAGTCCTGGTTTGATGCTCAAACAGGGAATGGGGGCCTGGGCATGCTATCCACGAAGGTTGTAATGCAGCCTGCATGGAGACTGGGAAAGTGTGCATGATTGGCTTGGGCAGACCCAGAGGGCCGATCAAACAATCATTGCGCACTTAGGAGTGGGCAAATGCACTCCTCCCCTACCCTACTCAGAAGGCAGAGCGGCCCCGCCCGCCCACCCGCCCCCAAAGCAGCACGAAACATAAAATGATAATAACGCAAAGTTATTACCATTTTATGTTTCTACTATGCACTGCTTAAAAGCAGTGGTGCGACACTCCTCCGCCATAGCGGAGAAGCCGCCACTGCCACTCACCAACCTTCAGGTAAATTATTCTTCAACAGTGCTTTTTGACATAGAGAATACATTGTCAGCCTCCTCCAGGTTGGGCAGCGCTACATATGCTCCTGTGTGATCTATACAAAAGAGGCTGGGTAAATGTCTACAGCCCACTCTGTAATACCAAAGCGACAAGGGGCTCAGAAAGCAGGCACACATGCACAAAAGAGGACAACATGAAACGTTGATTTAATGAGTTTTCTACTGACTTTTCAATGGTCGATAACACTATATTACAATGGGAACCTTGGCCTGGTGGGTGTTATTTCAGAGAATTTATTTTAGTGCTCCAGTTCTTTTATAAGCAGTTTGTGGAAACGCTGCTCTGTCAATTACGTGACACTTTTTTTAGAACTAAGGCTGAAAATTCATTCCTTTTTTTATTCTAGAGCTGTTTTTTTCAGTTTTGGGACCTTCAATGTTGTCAGCTGGAACTATTGCTCGGATCTCTAGCTGTCTCAGTCTTGGTATGAATCCACTTTAGGCACTTATGTGTGAACAAGCTTGTGTTTTTATAAAATTAGCATTACAATATTGCTGCTACATAATTCAATATAATAGACTTACCATAATGTACTTAAAGATCTGAAGTCTGATAGCATGTTAGCATGGTTTTGAAATTTGTCCAAATAAATATTTTAGTAGTTATTTTATGAAGTTTCAAATCATTAGCTAACTTCTTTGCGGTCAGTGTACGAAGCATTCAAATCCATTATTTTTTCAGACTAACATGTACGCTTAAAGCATTCTAGTGATGGATCTGCTGAAAATCAATTCAACATCATCCGAAGCAGATTTAAATCAGTAAGAAGGGTCTTGTCACTGAGTTTGGATTGCTTAACCCTTATATGAAGTCTTATAAAAAGAGAAGTAAGCTCTAATGTCAGAGCCTGGAAGTCCTTACCCAGCATTGTATTAGGGAGAGAATGTGTTCTGTAAGCTGCATATTTTAGCTCCGCACGAACATATAATATAATGGTGTAACCTCACCTGATGGTGATGATCTTTCCAACATCTAGCTCCATATCATTCAGCTGTGCAATAAAGACTGCGGCTACTGCTTCGTAGAGGGCTGTCCCATCCATGTTGATTGTTGCCCCGACAGGTAAAACAAACCTGGTGATTCTCTTGTCCACATGGTTCTTTTCCTCAGCGCAACGGAAGGTTACCGGCAAAGTTGCTGAACTGGCAAATAGAAAACAAGCATTTGCAATGTAATCGGTCTCGCCTTTGGCACTTTATATGTATTTAGCTATGCAGCACATTAGCCTGGGTGAAAATACAAGATTTTAAAGAAATATTACTGTCTACGGGTGCTCGTGGAAGGCAATTTCTATGGACTGGAATCTCCTTCTACCAGAATTCTAAAGTGATTCTGGTATTTTACTGACCTCTGCTTGTTATTAACTGTCAAGAAAGTTAAATAGAGGCAGTTGGCATTAAAATGTAAAAGTCGCTTAGCAGAAAGCTATTCTGGTATTTTACTGACCTCTGCTGGTCGTTTTCTATCAAGACAGTTAAATAGAGGCACTTGTACAGAAAAAAAAGTCCCTAAGCAGAAGCAGACAATTCCTAGGGCTAACCTCCACAGCCCACACAGTACATACACATATAAGTATATACTAAAGTATATACAAGAGGTCTCGAATACTCGACCTAAAAAAGACTGAGCATTCCAGCAGGCAGTAAGGACCACCCCTTTGTATTAATCATTTTGCCAGAAAGGAGGGCAGAGGAAAGAGACTACGAAATAAGATCCAAAGCAAACAAAATATGCTTGCAGACATTCCAAAATGGCTGCCGGATAAACAGGGTAAAACCATTTTGAAAACATTCATTATGTGACTTTGAAAAAACAGAAACAACTGGAGTACATCAATCAGTTCCGGTGTCATTTTAATGTCAGGCATTGAACCCTACGAAGTGTGGCTTCGAGCCGGCTTTGTTTTTTTGTCTTTCAGTGTGAGTTGTGGGGTCGAGAGCGTAAGATGCGTGTCATGTAAACAATTGGATTCACTAAAGGTGCAACATGTCAAGGCATAGGAATCACTTTGCCACATAAATCTGTCACGTTACTAGGTGTTTGTATAATTCCAAGTCTCATATTGCCTCTAGAGAAAATTGGGGTGAGCTGAAAGAACCCAACCATATCCTAACAGAAATGTTTTCCCTAGTAAAAACCTCCCCCTTTCGCCTGCAGTGAGTCACTGACTTAGCCACCTCAGACTGGGCAAATCATGTAAATTCCTGAGCTATCTACGTATAATTAATTAGGAATCTGAAACTGATTGCCTGTTCATTTCATTCCCTTTACCTGGAGGAGATCATGAGGGCTGTCAGGAGAGCCTGGGCCATTCCCATGGCAAAGCGGAAAGGATTTTTCCTGACTATAACAAGGTAGATTAAAGGCAGGATGACAACTGAGTGGATTGCAAGTCTGCAACAAAAGAAGGAAACACAGATAAATACATTCTGCAACAAAAGAGGGAAACACAGATAAATACATTCTATTTTAAATCTGGTTTAATTAAGCAATGACATACAGCAAGTGGAGGCACACGTGATGCAGGCTTTATTGTGAAAGATTAATGTATCCACACTGTGCATTTAATATCAACAACAAAGCTTGCAAAGACTTAGAGCTATTGTTAGCAGTGGAAACAAGCAACAGACAGCGGGCTCTCGTGTTTTATTCGACACATCTGAACAATATTAATGAAAGCCATAACAGTACATGAAAAAGACAGGCGTGGCGCCTTCTGTGATGACAAAGTGTTGGCAGCAGAAGACCCATACTACTTCAATAGAATCCAGAAGTTCAATAAAGGTGATGTATCTGCCCAGATTGTATTTGAATGTTCAGGGGAGGTTCTGTTTCTATTAAATATCTGGATACAGCACTCCATTGTGGTTATGAAACTGCTGTATACAAATTGACATTAAAGCATGTATCGACACAAAAGCATGTATTGATACTAAAGTATAACTGCTTTACAAATATATAAATAATTGCCCAAAATAATGTATTTTTAACAAATACAAAATGTATTGCCAAAAGTAATGTATTCTTTACAAATGCAATAGGAATTGCCCGAAGTAACTATGCCCGTTTTTGTGAGACTTCCCACTTTAAAGACTCAAATTTGGTGAAACAATACTGCTCCTGGTAAATGCGGATTCCACATGGTGCATATTTACTCACTGCATGAGGCCACACGAGCGTAGGGGCCCCAAGCCTATCAAAAATGACTTCTTATTTTCCGTTAAACATTTTTATTCCTGTGAGTGGTTGTGTAGACAGGGCCTAGTGCACTGCTTTGCCCCGGGGCCTATAATGCTGTTAAGATGGCCCTCTATTTAATAGGTGTGATAACGCTGCACCATTGTCTGCACCTCGAAATGGTGGCTAACACAGTAATACCCTGCGCATTCCACGTTTCTGTGGTTCACAAACTAGTAACGTGATTTACAACAGCATTGAGTAACTTGAAATTTACATTTTGAGGTACATTGCGATTCTGCAGCATAAGGTCCGAATCACAAAAGTAGTCACAAATATACACCCGTTAGTTTCCTCCTACATTTACAGAAAATTTGAGACAATCATAAAATTCATTAAAAGTCAGTGCTTAAGTTGAGCCAGTGGTTGCTTGTGGAGGCCACCAACACTAATTTCTGGGAAACAGCACTTATTTTCCCTCATCGGACATTTCCGGCGAGCAAGAAAGGGAGAAACACATAAAGGGGAACAGGAGGAAGAGAAATATGGAAAATTCGTCACAAAGGTAGAAATGAGGGACCTGCAAGAGTGAGATAAAGGGACATGTTTGAAGACTGTGCAGCCTTGGTAACTGGCACACTGACATTTAACAGCGCTGGCCCCCGTTTTCTATGCAGCGCTTTGAGCACTGACACGCTTTGTTTTACAAATTAAGCACTGACAAGATTATTCAACTCCTCCCAATATTCTGTGACAGTTGCCTTGCAGATTCACTTGCGTAGTTGTGGATTTCTTTGTTCCTCACATGCGTGTGTCAACGTTGAGCGGCGCCACCCGCACCTAGGGGCGTGGCGCCCTTAGTGGCATTCCGGGCGGGAGCCAGAATAGATGTCCTCGAGGTAGAAAGGGGACAGGGAGGAGACAGCAAGGTAGAAGAGGGGTGGAAGGTGAGGCAGGCCCACGCGAGCGCAACGTCATCAGAGGGGCAGGGTGGACCTCCCATTCTCCGGGGGTATAAAAGCATGGGGAGGGGCAGAATTAACCCTCTCTGTCCTCTCTAAGCAGCTCCGGCGGCAGCAGACCAGTGATGAATTACCCACCCATCCCTACAAATAAGGACGAGAATGGCGGGGGCCCAGGCAAGAAAAGGGTGTGGACTTCCTTTTTGGCCTGGACTGGCTGACCCTCAACAGGGCAAGCATTCATTGTGGGGGCTCTGGGCTGGCGGGAGGGGGGACTGACCTGCTGGTGGTCCTAGACTCTCCTGCCCTACCCAAGATGCCGGTGTATATGTTTAAGAACATTGGAGGGGGTATACCCCGGTACGGTGGGGCCAAGACGGAAGCAGTCCCCAGTGGTAGTGCCTCTCTCTGGGAGGAGGACTAGCACGGAAAGTTACAACTGAAACAGTGCGAGTTGGGGCCTGCTGGCACAACAAGCACAGGGGGCCATGATGAAGAGGTATGGCCATGATTGGATTGTAAATAATATTGTGTATACCTTTGCCTGGAAGAAAATGGTCGAGTACCTTAATCAAAATGAATACAGGATTAATTACACTGCTTTAAGATTTAATAAAGGACTACGTAGTGAACGACCACAACCTGCTTCATGTCTTTTTATGTGGCCACATGTTTTGCAGGGGGTGGGGGGCGACTCGCACACGGTATGCACACTATGGAAGTGTACATTTACGCAAGGTAATTGTATAATTTACAGTTTCAAACTATTTTCTGTGGTTTTCCATGGGGAAAACATCTTTCCACATAATAACGCATTCGTCTACACCCCATCCACGTTTGGGGATGTCCCCTTTGCTCTCCTGTCTTAAATATGCATTTACTACAAGTCTTTAGTTTAAACAAGTACATGTAAAAGCGCATTATTGTGGGAAACTGCCTTCAAAGGTCTGAAAATGTTGTGGGAGTTTGTGTACTTTTGCAATTGCTCTCGCCCAGAAATACCCACAACCTGGTCCTATGAGCAGATTAAGTCACACATCACTTAGTTACACAATACTTGGGTCTGCAGAAGATTTGTGAATCAAGCCCATCTTTACTCTTATTAATATAAGAGAGACTTTATAAGTGTCGTTGTTATATATCCCCAGAAAGAGAAGTAAAATAAGGTTGTGGCACACTGTGCCAAATCTGCTCTTTAGCAATGGAACATTATTAGAAAAAAACACCCCATGATCATTGGTTTTCATTCTTTGCACACCATCTCATGAGCTGCTAGGATCCATGAGGATTTACTCTTGAATGTCCTATCCTATGAAAGTACTGACTTCCATTCAGTGCCTGGAGCTATGGCGAACATCAGTTTGAAAATGGCCATAAAAGGCACATTATTCAGTCTCAAACCAATTCAGAGTAGGCCTTAAAAATATTTAGATCCCTTAATGTTTCAGCATTGTCCATGCTTAGGGAGACTATTTAAAATATTTAGCCAAACCTCCTTGCAAGAAATGGTCAATATGAATAATACTTTCATTGGACAAGATTCAGTACCATTGGCTGCCAAGGTGACTAGGATAGCCACATACCAGAAACAAAAAAACTCCAAAAGGATATAATTCTATCTCTCCAAGTATAGACTGATCTAAAACTGCCAACTACTGGAAAAGTTAGTCACTTAGAAACTCCAATCAAACACTTTGTTTGTAAAAATGTAATACGTATGGTGTATTTCATCACCCGCTTCGCTCACCATCAGGATAGACTCAGTCAACAATAAACTACTAAAGCAGTGACCTGAGTAATAGGGCTGGTAAGATAGCGCTGCAAGGGCAACCCTCGATGCGGCGATCTGCAGGGCATAGGTTTGAATCCCGGCAAGAGTGACTCAGCCATTCATCCTGCTTGTGTTGGTAAAAAGCATACCACATTCAGCTGAGTAAAAAAGATTGAATATCGGAATGTTCTCTGTAAAGTTCTTTGGATAAAATACATATGTAAAGGACAGTTTATGATTAGAATCAGATTGTGTGATTCTCCATTGTATTAGAAGTTTGAAACATGATGGAAATGACATTGGATACTTTCCCCTGCAAGGAACTTTTTTCAGTTCAAGAAACACTTCTTAACGTAATGTAACAAGCATGAACATGGCCAAAAGGTATAGCTTTTAGCGAACAAGCATTGCTAAAGCCAATAACTCGGTCTTGTACCAAAAAAATGCAAGTCAGATGTATCAGCTTTGCGCTCGTTCCCACTAACTGCATCTTTTGTACTCTGCAACTTCGAAAGACAGAAGCTTAAAATAAACAAAACTTGCCAAATGTGTTTTAAGCCAAAATGTATCTCTAGGGCTAAGGCTATAACACCTACTTCCAAAATTAACCTCAATGATAGGCTATCACGTTCATCCTCATTGAGCGGGGCATAGAACCCTAAAATTGGCACACCCCTTAATGTCTACCTCACCAGACCTACTAATGCTATTCTTACGGTCTGGGATAGGGGATGGCGATCGTCGGACTACTTATCTTTTGCCACACACTCCGATTCCTTCACTCCTGCATTGGATCCCAACTCATCTGATAAATGAAAGAGAGAGACATGTCTCGCAATTGCCACTATGGTTCATAAGGGGGTTTAGTCATTCAAAACTTGCAACCAGAAACTTAGATAAAGTTGAATGATTCCATTACACACAGGTGTGACCAGAGCTAAATTTTGAGTAGGTGGTTTCCGTTGCTCAGCACGGCACTTAATTATCAACACCAGCGCTATTCATGAGCGCCAGTTAAAGGCACATTTATTTATGAAATAATATTATTAATTGATGTTCTCAGAATCACAGAATGTTGAGCTGACGCCGAGACTCGATTCTGGTTCCCCAGCTCAGAAGTTGGCAGCTCTGGACATTATGTCACATCCGCTCCCTACTTTCAGGGTTTGTTGTTGGTTCTATTTTAGGTGGCGCTAACAGGAGAAATGGGCTGGTGCAAGCCGCCTCCTGATGAAAGCCCAGCACTTATTTTTTTACAAATTGACCACTGGGTGTGACACTGGGATTTTGAGTAAGCAGGTGAAAGAGGAACAGTTGACACATTATGGCAGTATATGGGGAAAAGATCTTACAGCATCTTGGGATTGGAGGAACAATATAAAGTAGCGTTTGATTGATATCTCAACCCCTCTATCGAAGCATTATTTGAAATTAGTTTGGCTATTCCTGTGGTACTGCCTGAGAGCCATGAAGGTGATCCTTGTGTCCCACTGGATGTTGGAAATCCTCACACCCCTTTTCAATTGCATTTACAACTATAGCGCCCGATGGTTCTGGAGCAGCTTTGCCAGGTTTTAGGTGATCATTAAAAAACTTTGAAGCGATGTGGGTTCCGCTATTGTCTTATTTATCCGAGGGGGGCACGACATTTCCTGACCTCATACTAAATTGCTAATGTTTGGGAAGACCCAGAAGGGCTTACAGGGGAACATAAGTCTATATCCTGAGGACTGTTTTAGCACTTACGGGCTTCCTTTCAGTACACTACCCTTGATACTTAAAGATCATGTAGGAGGCTATGCTGGTTGGATTTGTTGTTGTTTTTCGAAGTTGGGAAGAGGGAGGGATAGGTTTCTCTACTGGTAATTGTCATACAACTGACGTACACAAACTGTACTATACTTTGGAAAAGGATAGTTGACTAAAAGTGAGAACTTCAAAACACAAAAATCTGTGCTTTTGTTTTTTGCAGGCCAGATCAGAGAGAGAGAGAGAGTGTCGCTTCAACATACTTTTTAAAATTTACTTACACATGTCTATCATTTATTGCTTAGTTTTTTTTATCCTAGATGAAGACTGTAATACTTCTCTGTGATTATAATAGTCATTTTATTGTGGACGGTGGGCACCAGTGGATCACAGTCCTAGGTGGGTGAAATGCAGGCTTGACTCCATCCAGGTGGAACCCCCCAGTCCTGGGAGCTAACGGCTGGGTGTGCTTTACCAAGCCTGAGTATCAGGGAACACTAGAGCCTCACAGTCACAGTGGAAAGTGAAAGCACCTCACGTAACATGCTGCAGGCTTCCATTCATCTCACGGTAAGAGGAGGATGGAAAGGGGTCAGCACCTCACACTGCAGGGGTTCCACACATGGAAAGAGGAAGATGGGTGAAAGGTAGACAGGGAGTGAAAAAGAGGACATAGAGATGGAAAGCAGTATTAGAGAAAAAGTGAAAGAGCAGAACGCAACGAGGGAGGAAGTGAGGCATGAGTATTTAAGAATGATTTTGCTGGGTCAATTCCTGCTCATTGTATGTGAATTACTAACGTGCTTAAAAGAATACACATGACTAACATTGTTTCTCGTTAAACACTGCGATTTGTTTTTAAAGTGCATTGTAAAAGCATGCAGAACGGTTGCAAACTGGTGAAGCTGAGAGATTTACGAGAGAGAGAAAAACTACTAATGAGTCATGATTATAATGGGAAAAATAATAATGCAGTGGTACATTTTTAGCAAAGTATGATTTGTAAAGATTTCTCCATTGAAATGAGTTTGCTATATTTTCTTAAAAGTAGATCTAAAACTGCAAAAATGTTTATTAATGAAATATGATTCATCTATGCTTATGAAGGTAGTGTAATGATAGTTATAATATATTCTTATGCGTTTATGTTTTCTTCAAGTATTTTAATGTTAACACTCTTTTGATTTTCCATGTAGGCCCTAAAATGCATTATGTTTTTTCTTTGCAGGCCTTAAAGACATTTATTTTGTTCTTCATTATTTCCTTCAAAATAGAATAAAATGCTGAGATAATTTGTTTTAGTTACAAGTATAATCATTGAAGTTTCCTTCTTACAGTTCGAATGTTCTCTCCCTATGAATAATTGTGTCAATTGTGTTGCAAGCCAACTGGGAAATGAGAGTGAGGACATGTTGAGTTGCAAATGTATTTCCTACTTCCAAAAGAATGATCATTCCACAATCAGACCATGGATCTCAACCAATAGAATTATGAAAACTGTGCAAGAATCTACATTTGTGGCCTTGAGTTACAAACATTCCAAGGTATAAAAGCTTTGTGGGAAAAGTACGTGTGCGGCTATTTCCTTGAAAATGTTTGGCTGTGACATTCTGTTGGTCCAAACTCTGAATATCCTTAACTAAACTCTCCTGTTTTCCCCCTGCACATCCTTGGTTGGTGAAGATGAGAAGGCTATAACTTTCAACTGAAGGTTTGAATATTCAGATTATTGCATGCTGTGCATTAGTTCATCTTAATGTCAGTTCTGATAATCTACAACTGAACTTTGGCTCGTATTAGTACTAAAACTGCATCCTGTATTTGCAATGTCCGTTTATTTTTTCTCTCATCTCACACCAGTTATTTGATATGATTTGCTTTGAACTGTGATGATATTTTGATTTACCTGTATTTCAAATGAAACCCATGTACTAAACGTTCTAATGTATTATTGTGTATTTAACACTCATTTTGATGATTAGATAAAAGTGCCTTGATAAATATACTAAGTTTGTTTACTTATTGATAAATTTGTTTCTGACAAGTTATGGTAGTTTCATTTATTGTTGTTAGATAGGCATTACTTCATTACAGGTCCTCATGAAGGAATGGCTTTCATCTCTAATTATCTGCATCCCTATTAGCTCTTACAAAGATCTATCGGAGGACCTTGTGATTTGCAAGTAGAATTTCTATGGGCCCAAACTCTGTATTTTTTGTGAATTATATTACTGAGGATAAAGTTTATGGTGTGGTGGGATATCTATGTCTGTGCCCATAAAAATTAAGAACGCTTCTGCTGGATCAGTAGACCGGGAGTAAAAAAGAGGACCTAAAGACGGAAAGCAGGATTACAGAGAGGGTGAGAGAGCAGAACACAAAGACGGAGGAAGTGAGCCAGAAAGGTAGTGAGGAACTGAGGAATGCAGAGAAAGTAAGAGCACCAATAGGACAGGCAGCAGAAGTGTGTGTAGGGTTACCTCTTGTTGTCCAATCACCAAACAGTGGGACAGCTTAACTTTTCACAAAATGCCAGTAGCTCGATGGCCTACCCAACCAAGCAATGGTAAACTATTAAAAACATTCAGCCAGTGGTTGAAAAGGGACAGCCCATTGCTCACTCTCTCTGTTCTACTTCTTACATGAACGTTTTTGGTACCATGATGTCTGTTAAACAGGAGAACCTGTTAGTAGCAAAGCCTAAAAAGACTTCCAATGTGCACAATACAATTCTGTTATATGTCAATAGCACTAGAAGCCCTCCGAAGGGGGTCATTCTACACAATATGGTTCCATTTGATTGCTCATCACTTTTGTCTTTTACATCTTATCTGGTGCTTGTTCCCACTGTCTGTCCCTTTTCATCTTGTCTGCGTAGTCACTCTGCATGTACACTAAAGCTAGCTGCTGCAGAAGTATGGGGCACTACACAACTCAGTTAAATACAAATATAAATATGGACATGCCTGGGGATTTATGCCACTCACAGTCTGCTAACTAGCCCTTGCACAACTATCAATCTGGGTTCAGGTCGTGTTTGAGCATGAAGATGGCTACCTTACACATTGTAGATGATGCCCTACTGAACACTGATATTGATAGACATCTCAGCTGCCTTCGACACAGTCGACCGTTCCACCCTCATCCACATCCAGGAATCTTGAATGGAATTCACTAGCAAAGTCCTTCATTGGGTTCACCTCCATCGGATACCAGTTCTTTCACATGGACAGTTCCAGGTCTCACAAGATCCCTATCACTTTAAAGTTCCATACTGTCCCATGTCAATTTCAACCTTTAAATGAAGCCCTAACAGCATCAAACTTCAACAATATGTTAGTAAAACACAACTCTACTTGCAGGTCTCCTCTGTCGAAGACATCCAATGCCTTAACCACTGCTTGCATCTCATCCAAACCTGGATGCCCAGTGCCTACCTGAAACTCAACCCTACTAAGACAGAATTACTGTTATATGCCAAAACACAACAACCATTCTACACTTTAATCCGAACCTTCACTGAATGCCAGGTCACTTGGATTCACCTTGGACATCAACCTTACCCTCAAGGAACACATTGCCAAAAATGTGCAAACTACCAGCTCTCTCTTCTAAAGAAAGTGAGACTGTCCCTTCCAGAAAACAAATTCAAAACTGCTGTTCAAGCACTTTTCCTCACTCTGAATGGTGGTATTGCCCTTCTTCAAGGCCTGTAAGACTCAACATTGGTCCCCCCTTTAAGGGTATCTGACATGCTTCAGCACATCTTATCTAGGGCCTCAAGACATATAATCACATCACCCCCATTCTGATGGAACTCCATTGACTTTCCTTCCTGGCCCGCTCCATCTCCAAAAGCAGATGCATTATTTACAAAACCATCATGGCTCATCGTCAGCATGCCTGCTTGTCTTGCAGACAAGCTTGCCATCTCTAGTGGCTCTTGCCACATTCCCGACCAGGACACAATCAGACTGGAAACTAAGAAATGTAAAAGAAAAACAGGGTAACAGGCCTTTCCTTCTAAGCCCAGGATCAGGAGCAACATCCGTGTATCAATCATGACTGCTCCAGTTTAGGAAAGAGTTGAAGACTCACCTCTTTAAAGAACACTATATTGCAATGTAGTAACAGTGCACGTCTGCTCCCAGAACCCAGCTACTTCTCCTAGTACTTGTTGACTGTGTGCTTGCCTTTGACCCTCCATAGTGCTCTGGTTACATTTAGCTTCATTTGTGCTTTAAAAATACCACATACAAACATATATTTATACATACAGTCTGTTTGGTAGTTGTAGCGCCACTGGCTATTTTTACTGTTCTTTCTGCATTTCTTTTATGCACATGTAGCGGTATGGTTTAAATGAGCATGAATTTACATAGAAGCCACAGAGTTGCTCAATTTTTAATGTGTACTATAACCATTCTCTACTGTCTAAATACTTGTTCACATTCCTCACCATGTACCGAAAATTAACATAAAATAATCCCTCCTAATCCTAGTCCATATTACACAGTATGCGACTCAGTCACAATTTTGAGACAAGCTCCTTGATAGCTTTCCTACATTGTTTGCCAACATGAATGCATAATCAACCATACAGAATATTTCAAGATTCCTGCTGTTTCCAGATTTTATTTGTAGAACTAAAGAGGTAACTATGACCACATTTCTTCCTGTTGGTATCTATGGGCCAGATGTACGACCATTAAGGTTACGGAGTCGCAAATTGTGCAAAATTGCCACTCTCAATTTGCGACTCGCTAAACTTAATGTACAACATTGTCTCAGACACTGTTCGTGATTTCCATTGGGGTTGCAAATTGCATACGTCATGAATATTAATGAGGCTGTCGCAATTTGCAACCCCATTGGGAGTGGCTAGCACTCCCAGGGATGGTGGCCTGCTGGGGTCAGCAGATCACCATGTCTGAGAATGCAGCCCGTTTTCCTTAAAGGATTTTGGGATGGATTTAAAAAAGAAAAATGAAACTTTTCAGTTTCATTTTTTAAGGGCAGACAGTGGTCCCTGGGACCACTGCCTGATCTTAAAAAATATTTACGCATCCATTCACAAAGGGGACCCTTGGAGACATGGAGACCTTTTCGCATTTGCGAGTGGTTTACAACCTAGTAGAAATAGGTGGTAAACTGTGAGTGTATTGCGGCCGCATGCAGTCGCAAAACAGCAGTACATGGCATGGTGACTCACTATTAGGAAGGGCCGCCCCTTCCTAATACTGAGAGTTGGAAATGCTATTTTGTGAATCAGTGACTCGTAAAATAGCATTTATACATGCCGGTAACCTTTTTTGCATTCGCATTCTGGCCGATTTCCCGTTTGCGACCAGAAAAAAGGGTTGTACATCTGACTCTATGACTTTAGTTGTAGCTTTGAATAGTTGAAGTATGGATTTGAGATTTGTTTGAAATGTGTTTTCTTCTACATTGGTGTGAGCCTCAAAGCACAGTAATCTTTCAAGGACTATTATGTGCTTGGATAAAAATGTGACAATACATCATTATATTAGGCAACATTATATTAGATACTGAAAATGTCCTTGAGTAGGTTAGTTATGGGTTTCTTTTTTACAGACGTAGACAGAGCTCCTTTAATAACTGAAGTATTTTTGAGTCCAGAATTGACATGTATAGTTATTTATTGACGAGGCTTTAAAATATAATTCATATAACTGGGTGATTTTCACCTGCTTCAAGCCCCACTGATGCCATCGCCTCTTGTTTGTGTTGGATAAAAAAGCTACCTGTCCTTTTCATTGGTTCTATATGATGGTCACTGCAAGGCTTCTGTCAGTGGGGTCATCGTTCAGTTTCTTTGTCCTGGCATTTCTAATCTAACCATGTGCACTTTCTGGTTACCGAGATCTAAAACTCACCAGCAAATGTCTGGCTTAGAGACAACTGTACATGTTTCACACTCCTCATGTAAAGAAAATCACAAATAAAATAATACCTACATTTATAGACACACTGAGGATGCTTGTGGTCAGCCCTCATAGTCCATTGGTTTGTTGAACTGGTATTCTCGTTGCCCTGTACCATACTGCCTGCAACAATATGGGGTAACCCACTTCAATAAATGGCTTTCTTGCACTGCCAGTGACAAAAAATTTCTGTATCTCATGTTCAGATCCACCTAAAAAGAAGTCAGAGGACTGGTGGCCAATAATTTCTTTGCTAATGTTTTCTTTAATTGCATTTGTATTCTTTTTTGTAGCCATGTCTGTGTGTTTTCTGCATACAGTAATTCAATCTCAATTTTACAGAATCACATTTTCCTGCTATATGTTTTAAAACTAAATCTATTTGTATGCCTGACCACCGCATGTCTGCCATTTATTAGTCATGAGGAGAATCTGCTTAGTAACATGGCAACTGGCCTTGTACTGTTCTGCTAAAATTATATGCAATGGTTATTTTTTTTTCTTTCAAGTTTTTATTGCAGGCACATTGGGAGTGATGTCATGTTTTCTCTTTGTCCTTCTATTTACATATGAGACATAAACTTGCAATACAAATAAAAACATATTACACCAGCATGCCAAGGCTATGCATATATTATTTGCTAATAACATTCCCTTTTAGACGTGCAGCGGTCGCGCGGCGGGCGCGCCTTAGGCGCGCCAAAGGTAAGCCAAAGGTCAGCCTGTCTGCGCCCATCCGTGCCTCAGCCGTGGCGGACGCAGGACTCGCTGACCTACAGTCGCAAGTTCCAGACAGGGTCGCCATCTCTTACACACGTGAGCAGCTGCGCTCTCTGCGTCCTTTGGATTGTTTGGGCTCAGGACGGGGTGTGGGGAATTTTGATATGTTCAACCCCTGCTCTGTCTGTGGCTTTAGCTGTGCTGCTACACTGATTGGTCAACCTCCTCTCCCGAGGGTCTCTCACTCTATCTCAGCGGCTTTGGCTAATGCTCGATCGATGAGCAAGCACGCTGCGGCTATATTTGAACTTCTGGCAGAGGGCTCTTTGGACATTCTGTTTGTGACAGAAACCTGGCTTAACAGCGCCAATGCACCGGATGCCGAGTTGGCCATTCCTAAAGGCTTTAAAATATGCAGGAAAGATCGAGCACTGGGAAGGGGAGGGGGACTGGCAATTATTCTGGAAGAATCTTGGGTTCTTCATGTTGATTCCCCGTACGAGTTAGGAGCCGGGGAAGCCTTGAATTTCTCCCTGGTCCTTTCTCCCCATTTTACTCTAGGTGGCACCTTAATCTACCGGCCACCAGGGCCTTCTGGTCCATTTCTTAAAGCATTGCTGGAGGCTATGGTTCCTCGGGCCCTGAGGTTTCCGTGTTTTCTGCTGCTGGCTGATTTTAATATTCATGCTGAGGTGGCGGAGCTCCCTGAGTGTAAAGCTTTGTGGGATTTCTTTAATCTGGCCCACCTTTCTCAATGGGTCTCTCTGCCAACGAACTCTGGGGGCCACACGCTTGATGTGATCTGTTCGAACTTTCCCCTTCGGGTGGAACCCCCGCAAGGCCTCACGTGGGCGGATCATCGGCTGATCAGATTTGCGTGGTCAGCCCAGAAAATTATCCCTACAGCGGTTAAAACCGTGTGTGCCAAGAAAATTAATTTGTGTACTCTGTCTGCCTCCCTGAGAGAGAGCCGGCCCGTGCTGGGTGATGAACTGGCCAAGGCGGTGCCGACTTTCAACGCATGGGTTGCAGCTGGGGTGGCTTCGTCATCCAAAGGTAGCAACACTGGTAGAGCTCATTCTTCCCTGTCCAAACCTTAGTTTTCTCCGGAGCTGCGCGCACATAAGCTGGCCTGCAAAAAGCTAGAAGGGGCCTGGCGTCAAGCATACTGCCCTGTGGCTAAGGCGGCTCTGCGGGGGGCACAGAGGAACTACTATGCCTGTATCAAAACAGCAAAGGGTGAGTACTTTGCAAATAGGATTGATAAGGCTAACAATATTAGATGTGAGATTTTTGCGATTGTCAAAAGCTTCCTCTCCCCCTGCGCAGAGCAACGGGTGGTACCTGCCTAGGTGGCGTGGTGTTAGTCTTTCCTTGTTCTTTGAGCAAGAAATTACTGCCATTCAGTCTAGTCATAGGTCCTGTAGCACTTTGGACTTCTTTCCCGACTCCTCCCCTCCTTAGGGTCTTCCACCTCTAAGATGGCGGAGTTTGTGCCATCATCAGTAGACAACACTTTGGCTGTGGTTAAATCCCTGAAATCAGGGTCTCCAACTGAACCCTGTCCGGCGCGGGTGCTCGCCGGCATAGCCGAGGTGGTGGTACAGGAAATTTCGCATATCGTCGGCCTGTCTTTAAAGTCGGTCACTGTGCCCGCCGAATGGAAACAGGCTAAGCTGCTGCCTTTGCTTAAAATGGCTGGTGCCGATCCTGCTGTGCTCGCTAATTATCCGCCAATTTCACTACTTCCGGCTATGGCTAAAATGGGCGAAAAGATGGCATTTCGGCAGCTGAACGAGTTTGTTGATTCGTCAGGTGCTCTCCACCCGGCACAATCGGGGTTCCGTGCTGTGCACAGCACGGAGTCTGCATTGGTGGAAATCTCTGAAGCGTTTAGGGAGTGTCTGGACAATGGCGGCAGAGCGGCTCTAATTTTATTGGACCTCTCTGCCTCGTTCGACACTGTGCCATACCAGCGCCTTCTCTCTCGGCTAGCTGATATTGGTGTCACGGGCTTAGCTTTGGACTGGCTGAGATCTTTTCTCTCGTCCAGATCCCAGCAGGTCTGGCTTCCCCCCTTTTCATCTATGGCTAAGCCTCTTTCGATGGGGGTCCCTCAGGGCTCCATGTTGAGCCCATTGCTTTTTAATGTTTATTTGACCCCCCTGATAAAGATGGCTGAACAACTGGGGGCCAAAATTATTGCCTTTGCGAATGACACGCAGCTGCTATTTATGTGGCCCAGTGATGTCTTGGACACAGTGCTGATTCAGTCCTGTCTTTCCTCGGTTTTTAACTGGCTAGCTGCCGCACAATTGAAATGTAATGAGGATAAGACGGAAATTTTGCTGTACAGTCATTTTCCCCCTAGTTTTAGAGAAACACTTTGGCCGGTTGGCTTTCCGTTCCCCTGTTCAGTTCATGTTCCCGCTAAGAATTTGGTGCTCTGGTTCGGTGAAGACCTCCGGTTCGAGGCGCACATTTAGAAACTGACGGGGGGTTGCTTTGGGACCCTTAAAGCGCTACTGAAGTTTTTTCCTTATCTTCCTCCCACAGCAAGAGAGTCAGTAGCGAGGGCCTTAATTCTATCGCGCCTTGATTATGCCAACTCCTTGCTGAGCGGCTCCCTGGCCTATCTGGTGAGGCGTCTCCAGGTAATCCAAAATGCCACCGCCAGACTTTTATGTAATATTTCCAGCCGTGTGAGTGTAAAGATCCATTTGCAGAGAATGCACTGGTTGCTCGTCCCACAACGGATCATTTTTAAAATTCTCACACTGGCTCACAAAGCTATAAATGGTCATGGTCCTGCCTACTTGAGGAAACGATTTAGTCGTTATTCTCCCAACAGACCTTTGCGCTCGCCCGCTCAACATCTGCTGCATGTACCATGTTTCCGGCGTTCCCGGCTGGGAGGGCAGTCTGTTGTGGTTAAAGCAGCTTCTCTTGGAACGACCTTCCTTTATTCTTGCGAGCTACCCTGAACTTTGGTCCTTTTAAAAAAGCTTTGAAAACCCATATTTTCAGGATGGCCTTTTAGTTGTTCCCCATAGTCTACTCCTCTTTTTCTGTTTCTTTCTTTTTCATTTCGGGGCATGATACTCCGGCAGTAATTGAGCGCGTAACAAAACAGCATAATAATAATAATAATAATAATAATGCTTAGTAAGTTAGCAGTATTTTCTCAAGCAATTTTTTTTGGCACAGTAAAATAGATTAAAGGACGGAATCTCATGGACAAGAGGCTAGCCAACCAGCCTTGGAGAGTATTCAGAGATCCCGACCACGACGGCTGGCAATTAGCTGCAGCCCAGCAACATCCAGTCAGGATCCACCAAGTGATAGTCCCCTTGCTGTATCACAACAAGCCCAAGGCAACTGCAAGGCGGAAGATAATCCAGTTGTAGTCCCTCCTGCCCCAATGGTTCCTCTTGTCGATGACCCAGCGTTGACCCAGCGTTGAGCCAGCGTAGTGCCAGCGTAGTATGGTTCTAATATCAAAAGCCTCTGTAAACTTCTGAGTTGGGAGCCCCTCCGCAGGAGCCCTTCCTCCACAATGGCCTTTGAAGATGAGATCAGTTCAAAAGGGCACATTTTGAAATACACAGGCCCCCTCTAAATTTAGTCCTGTCTACCATTCTACCCTGTGAGGCGTGATCAATATCTTTAGTGGGGCCCATCCTTTTTCCTTGGAATGTAGGTGCCAATTCCAACCCCTCTTATCCTTCCCAGGGAGTCACCTCAACATCAGAGGTCTGCAGTTTCCCTTGAGTGCCCATAGTGGATGGTTGTATATCAGAAAATGCACAGATGTAGCTGTCCCCCCAGCTCCCACATGTGGATTGGAGACAGGCTGACAGGTACGCAGAGGGCCATGAGCATTGAAATGCTCACTTTCCCAAAATGGCATTTCCATTTTAGTAATGTTAAATCCACTCTCACTATCAGAGAGGATTTGCCATTACTAACCCAATGTTACCAAACATCATACTGCTACACTTCTGCATGTAGGAAATACAGCTCAATAGCCTTTCAATAGATCCCCCGTGTTAATCAATGCGAGAAACAGGCCCCTCACAGTACTGAACATATCACTTGGTGATATACACTACTCAGACATGTAGCGTATATATGCACATGCCCTACCTCTTCCCTACAACACATCCTGCCCTCAGGGAGTACTCAGCTTTACCAAGAGAAATGCACAACTTTGGCAAATAGCTATTAAATGCCAAGCTGAGTAACAGTATCCTGCACAGACAGGCCCCGCCATGGCAAACCTGTAGTATGTTTAAAGAGCTGCTGACACGGAAATTCTGTTGCATGGGCAGAATCTTCTGTAGGGTGATTCCACTTCCAAGTGCACAATCTGTCAATAATGAGTCAGGAATTAAGCTCTCCGCTTGTTAATTGTTATATGTAACAGGTGTTCAAAAACCTTTGCCAATCAAGCCTATTGTCTATACATTTTTTTAAATTTTAGAGCCAGTTCCAAATCCCCTATTGCACCAGCACCGAAATGTTTAGCAACTGCCAAATCAATGGACTCTTTTAATTTGAAGCTGTGTTGATCTGATTTTCAGTAGGTTTAGCCAAGACAAATATTACCCTGACGTCTTTCTTTCCAATTTAGTTCAAACCAATGAGTTCATGTTCTCTTTGGCTAAACAGTGTAAAATCTCTGCATATAGACTAGAGGCATTCATTAATAAATTCCGGTCAAAAAGGGCTTCTCGGTTTATTTAGCTTTTAGGCATTACGAATCCCAAAATCTATATAAAGATATTTTTTATCCCAAGTTTCATATGTGTATGTAACCCAGACTTGATTAGGAAAATGCAATCAATTTTAACCACTCTCTACAAAACACAAATCAATCCATAGCTGACAAGGTAAAGCACAGAGGCACAACCCTCCTGATTTAGATCCATTTAGATCACAAAACTCCTTAAACGCCATCAGGAAGCCAGTTAGCCACCTTCTTTGTCCCATCCCATCTGACTATTGCTGAAATCTCTACTTCCATGCTAGAAGCGAATGAAGGACCTGAACTGGAGTTTATCCCTGTTTGCTAGTTTGTCTTTCCACCAAATATGAAAAGAGTGTATTGGACAGATCCCTGGCAGGGAACGTTTTAAGATCCTAGAGCTGTCTTACAGTGACTTTTGTGCAGCATCAGACCTGCAACCGTGGGAAAAATAATTGAGTCTAGCCAGTCTCTGTTCATGAATCCCAACCATTATTTTGTGCAACATCTTTAACACTGATGAGCTGTGTTCAGATATGTCTGCAAAATATCACTACAAAAGACCTGCATTAGCAATGTAGGCAGTACCTGTTTCCAGTATATATAAAAAAGGTACAATTTATTCAGCTAGCCAAAATGCATGTTCAAATACCTACCCGCTTAGTACGGTAGCCATATACAGTCCCAGCTTACGGAAGATTTCCCAGTCATTAACTTCTATTATTTTTCCAGCAATCAAGAATAAAATACCTACTGGCATATACCTGCAGTGCAAAGAAAGAAGTGAACATCATGTAAGACGCCAATTTGCCACCAGTTTATGACAGCACTTTTTTCATCCAAAACAGTAGTCTAATCATTTTCAGTTTGATTAGAGCAAATACATCATATATATTTCTATCACAATTTAGAAACATGGCAACACAATGCTTTAGGTACAGACGTATAGGAAGCCAAGACTGACTTTGGATGAAGGCTTGGACGTTATGTTGCGATTGTCATTGTCAATGCTCAGGATTGCGAAGACAATGGCATTTCTTTCTGTTCTCCTATTACTGCATGGAGAGCAATTCAAGCCTTGCAGCTTACAGCTGGGATGTAGCGCCCTTTGCACATGGGATGCCATCTTGCTATTGGGTGAGTGACAACATGGCTGCATTTATGTGTCAAGAGCATATTCTGCTTAGCAACTTGGCAGCTGGGCTGAGTTTTTTCACAAGTCTCTGATGCAACAAGTATATCAAAGATCACCAAAGTGTCATTATTCCACATGTTCTGTCAGTGATAAAGATAAAAGAGCAGCCAGAAGTATGAATCTTATGTTGGTGTGTTGAGTTTTGATGTGGCACAACTGGCATATGGCTCATCTCGGGCCATACGTGCATGATCCTAAATGAATCTTTGCCATATTTGAGTCAGGCACATATTCTATTAAGATCAATGCAATAATACTCAATATACAAATGTTTCATTGGTGTACGTGCTAGGTATTTATAGACCAAACTGGGCTGCTAAGGCATCAGGGCCTAAGGCTGACGGATTTCTTATAATGTCATACTATGCTTAGTCTGACCAGCAGTGAGTCTAATACGATCATTAAATTGTGCCACTAAAAATTATCAATAAAACATCTCCGTGTATATTGATTCCAGTGACTTGGGTGGATAACTATTTTGACACTTGGGTCTGGGGAGAGTCTTTTGGCACAGAATAGACTAGCGAGGACAACCTGCATTAACCCTTAACAAATCGGGTCTATTGACAAATATACACGTATAAATTTACTATTACATTTTATAGTAAATTTACCACTTTTGGCTATTTACCATTTAAGGAGTGTAACTTTACTTCAAATTGTATACTTACATGTGCCAATCCCCTGAATGCTGGGGGTAGAGCCTAATTTATGAATATAAAGATCCTACTAGTAACTTTTTAAAAGCAGGTGGAGGACTACTCCACCAGGGCAGAAACCATGCTATGGTAAAAGATAGGGAAAAGTAAAAAACATAATCCCATTGTAAGTTAATTTGATATAAAACATAATTAACATATTTTATGATGAATCTCATTGTAAATTAATTTGATATATATATTAAATATACAACAACACAGAAAATGCTCCAGCACTATTTAACCCACTTTTGCATTAAACATTTAATACAATATACCCACTTAACATAAAATATTTAAATGTATTTATTTTGTATTAATATTTACCATACGTTACGTACAGTATTAATTTAACTTAATATATTAATTAAAAATAAAAGTTACATTTTTTTATTATAAAATGTACTAAAATACTAAAATATTTTACAATTAAATAATATGTATTACTTACACATATTTTTAAGTTTAAATTAAATGTATATCTATATTTAAAAAAGTCAAAATAAAGGAATTTATTTTAACATTATTTCCTATGGTGTTCTATTTTAAGTCCCTACCTCAATTTTTTTCTATGGGTAGGGCATTACAGTGCCAGGGTTTGGCCATGTGGGCTGCTGGGAGTACCACTGTTTTCGGCTGTAGTAACTAAAGAAATGTAATTTGTGAATGGAAATGGGCTTACTCTTTTGTGGGCGGCTGCATGCCCCATGCCTTACCCTCTCTAAGCCCCTACTTACTCCAACTTTAGCCACTCCTATTAACTAGTAAGTAGACACCCTTTTCCAGCCACTCCCCTCTCCCTCAGACATTTATTACTTCAGTTTCTGAATAGGCTATAATGTGTGACTCAATGTACAGATGCAACTCCCTGTCAATAGAAGCTGTGTGCTTGGATCCCAGTTTGAGGAATAAAGCGCACATGTCATCATACAAGAATGTTTGCACAGCGGTGATTGGTCATTTGCAGCAAGCAAATTATTCTATTGAGCGGAGAAAGTTCAATGTTTATTATCACGATATAGGTTGGTACTCAACCACTGCTCTTTTTATTTATTTATAGCATTTTTAAGAATAGCTCAGTTGTAGATACCTATACCTTTTCCAATAAAAGCTGAATTCTTGTTGGAGTGGACACATTGACTTTCAGTATACTCTCAAGAGGCAGTTTTTTTTAAATCCAATCTACTTGGTACAAGGAGCCATACTATGGCCAAGCCTAGCCCTTCTTCATTTTTATCCCCCATTTGTCCTTGACAGACAAGTTGAAGCATCTACTACCGGCCTCTTAATAACCAGCACAGCAGTAAGTACCACTAGCAGTTACTATCCCTACAAGCAACAGAAATATTTCCATGAGCTCTGGGAACTTTTCTGATTGTGGACTCCAGAGACCTCTTTGATTATTCATTTATATTCTCCAAACCCGTTGAGGTAGAGAATGAGAGATGTGACTCCATGGCAGGTTATCTCCACCCCTGCTGTTCACATTTCTCAGTGCTCTGCTTCTCTCCCTCTTGTGACCCTACTGGACTCCAATATCATATGGGATCAGGGAATCAGGAGGTATCCTTCTACATCATACACCTAGTCCATTGATCTACTGGTAAGATAGGGGTGGACATCTTCCTCAAAGTCTGGTGCACCTACTAATTCCTGCAGCTTGGCATCGCTATAAAATAATCCAGCCTGATAGCCGTCATGCTTATTTATGCTAATGCACAGGTATACTATTGTATTGGAGAATTGACTTAGCACTTCATACATCTGATGACTTTATTAAGTGATCAGCCCCCTGAGCATCTTTTTAAAGTGCATGGTTGAAAAGGGCATTGATTGTAATGTGACTTATGTGTGAGGTTTAGAGAAATGCTCTAAACACCGCATGACAATTCTGCTTACCATATTTATGAATTGTTGCAGAGAGTACTAGTATAGACCATTAACACATATGGATACTAACCATCTTTTTTAGTGTTACATACCAGTGAATATATCATATGGAGTGGTCAAGAGTAACAGAAACCCAACCCCTGCAAGCAGTGTTAGCAACCAATTAATACAAAGTATGGATTCACTTATGAATGACAGTAGCTCAATCCATGGAAGCACTTTAAGCAACCAGTGAACACTATATCAAGTAGCACATGTGTATGAAATGCTCCACTCCTCGATGCTATATGAAGTCATTCAGGAGTGACAGCAGACCGCTGTTTAAGCAACCAGTGCATACTATGTGGTGTCACCCAAGAAAGCCAAATGCCCAATCCCTGGAGGTCTTTGTTAGCCAATCACTGAGTACATTATGGAAACACGCAGTGTATGATGTCATGGAGTATTGGTGAGTGACTGAAGAAGTGGACCTTTAGAGAGAGTGGGTTGAGCATAGAGAATGTTGCTCCTGGTGGGGGTTTTCTATTAAGTGATTTGTAAGCTTTCCAATAAACCTACATAACCTGCTATCCTACGTGAACTGGCTACCTGACTCTTACAGAACAAGAGGAATATTTAATTAAACAGAGTCCCTTAGGACTGAAAGAGGAAAGGGGGCTAGCCAGGTGCAACAGGACCTCAAACCCTGGAGAACTGGTAAGCTGCCAAGTCAGTATATATTATAGGAAGTAAATGCAGTGGGAGGCCCATCCCATATAGGCGCCGACAATAACAGCCATAAGTCTGGCGTTCACAAAATAGTGAAATGGTTGTATAGGTGCAGTATACAGCTTTAATTCTTTCTACAACATGTGATAATTATTCCGGCACAGGGGTGAACTATGGCATCTTGAATAGCTGGGCTGGAAGTCCCTCGACTGGCCTTTCATACTGTGAATTTGGGGTGTAAAGAGGTACCCTTGAGGACCCAGAATTTCATTAGAAGGTAGCTGGGCGGGTTGGTCCAACATAATAAAAACTGTACTGCTGAATACAGCTTTAGAAGTTTTATTTTTCATTGAGAGTTGCAGTGGCATCTCTAGAAGTGAGTTTTCGAGGGGCAGGGGCACACATTGGGCTACACATAAAACTGATTGGACCACCGACAAAGGTCAAATGTAAAGTGTGTGTATGTATGTGTATATATCTCTGTAACCTCTGTTCTCTTCAGTAAATATCTCTCCCTCTCTCTCTCTCTCTCTCTCTCTCTCTCTCGCTCTCTCTCTCTCTCTCTCTCTCTCTCTCTATATATATATATATATATATATATATATATATATATATATATATATATATATAGAGAGAGAGAGAGAGAGAGAGAGAGAGAGATACATTCCCTGAGGACAGGAAAGGTTACAGGGACATTACAGTTAGGCTAAGATATCACTCATTCAAAACCATTTAGATTCAGAAGTTATACTTACCTGAGCTAACTGTAACTTACGCACCTGTAATGGTATTTGAGTGACTGTATGGGTTTGCGAGTGGCTGTTTGGGTCTGTGAGTGAAGTGTGAGAGTGGCTGAATGGGTGTGTGAGTGGGTGTCTAATTGTTTGTGTGTCAGCAGCTGTGTGAGTGAATAAGCCAGAACGGCACCTCACCTGCTGCTTTATTCAAAAAGAGTCCACAGTTTTTGCGCAGAATGTCTACCCAACTGGAGTACTTTCTACTGGTTAATTAGTAAGTGCTACCTAGTTGGGTAAATGTTTTGTGCATTACCTACACTACAGCTGCGTAATGGACCACAAGGAAATGTCTCCATTGACCTTGCGTGTGTTTCGTCATTGTGATTGATCCTCTACAACAGGGATCTTCAAACTGTGGGGCGCGACCCCCAGGGGGGCCGTGGAGCGATGCAAAGGGGGTCGGGCCTTCACAGTGTCACTTCTGCCCTGGCCTCCAGGGCTTCAGCCCCCCTCCTCCCCATTCTGTGTCTCAGCCCGGGCTGCTGCAGTGCAGCTCATGCTCCTGTGGCCTCGGCTGGGCAGTGTCTGGAGTCTTATCTCTGGACCGAGTTTTTCACAAGTCTTTAAAGACCATTAGCATATTTACATGCCTTTGTTAACTGATTACCAAAGCTTAGTTTTTTATGGTTCCAGTACCCCCTGGCCCCCCACTCTGCCTATTCCTTACATTTGTATTTTTAAAACTTACTGCTGTAGTGTGAGAATGCATTTAATGTAAAGAAATATAAAGTTGGGTTGCCAAAAGAAACATGCCTGCTATGTGTTGTTTAAAGATCCTGCAGAGACCTGCTCTTGGCACTAAATTGAGTTATAAATAAAAAAGTATGTATTAATTAGTGATGTGACTTTTCTGTCTTTATTTTCTTTAATTATTAGTCATGGATCATCGAGACATCCCTAGCTAACAATTAAAAGTGCTTTCCATTTATATTTGCTGTTCTAAGTATTCACAGATAAGTGCAAAAATACAGCTGTAGGTGATAACGAGCTGGTAACCCTAATCCTTAGACTGGAAATTTGTTGCAGGATCAGCACATTATTTATTTCCTCCACCCTCGAACCCTGATTAATGCCATTATAGCATTAGTTGAACCCTGCGTTTCAAGATTCTGGGAATGCACCCTGCTTTCAAAGTACTCACTTCTCATTCTCGCCTTCACTTTCACGTTCACCATGCACTCCCAGCGATCACAATGCACTCCCACTGATCACCATGCACTCACACTGATCACCATGCACTCATACTGATCACCATGCACTCACACTGATCACCATGCACTCACACCGATCACCATGCACTCATAGCGATCACCATGCACTCATAGCGATCACAATGCACTCACACTGATCACAATGAAGTCACAACATTCACCCGCTCATCCTGCACTTACAGCGATCACAATGCACTCACACTGATCACAATGCAGTCACAACCTTCACCCACTCACCCTGCACTCACAGCGATCACAATGCACTCACACTGATCACAATGCAGTCACAACATTCACCCGCTCACCCTGCACTCACAGCGACCACAATGCACTCACACTGATCACAATACACTCGCACTGATCACCATGCACTCACACTGATCACAATGCACTCACACTGATCACCATGCACTCACACTGATCACCATGCACTCACACTGATCACCATGTACTCACACTGATCACCATGCACTCACACTGATCACCATGCACTCACACTGATCACCATGCACTCACACTGAGCACCATGTACTCACACTGATCACCATGCACTCACACTGATCACCGCACTCACACTGATCACCATGCACTTACACTGAGCACCATGTACTCACACTGATCACCATGCACTCACACTGATCACCATGCACTCACACTGATCACCATGCACTCACACTGATCCCCATGCACTCACACTGATCCCCATGCACTCACACTATTCACCCGCTCACCCTGCACTCACAGTGATCACAATGCACTCACACTGATTACAATTCACTCACAACATTTACCCGCTCACCCTGCACTCACAGCGATCATAATGCACTCACACTGATTACAATGCACTCACACTGATCACAATGCACTAGCACTGATCACAATGCACTCACACTGATCACAATGCACTCACACTGATCACAATGCACTCACACTGAACACAATGCACTCACACTGATCACAATGCACTCACACTGATCACAATGCACTCACACTGATCACAATGCACTCACACTGATCACAATGCACTCACACTATTCACCCGCCACTCACAGTGATCACAATGCACTCACACTGATCACCATGCACTCACACTATTCACCCACTCACCCTGCACTCACACTGATCACCATGCACTCACTGATCACCATGCACTCACACTGATCACCATGCACTCACACTGATCATCATGCACTCACACTGATCACCATGCACTCACACTGATCACCATGCACTCACACTGATCACCATGCACTCACACTGATCACCATGCACTCACAACATTCACTCGCTCACCCTGCTCTCACAGTGATCACTCTGAACTAAAAATTCACTTGCATTGTTCACTCAGTACCTCACCCTGCAGTCACACGAGCACACTTCTCACACTGCACTCATGTGACACTCTACTCACCTGTCCCCCCCTTACTGCTCAATCTGTAGCTCACTCAAACAAGGCCTTCACTAATCATGCACTAATTCGTTCCACTCTGCACTTACAGCCGAACCCAAATTCATATGGTCACCTCACTCACCCTGCAGTCACTCCTTTTACCATACTCTCACACTGTTGCATTGCTCACAGTGCAGTCTCTTGTCACCCACACAGTGCAGAAGGTTAAAGTGCCTGGTACAAAGAAGATGTACCATGCACATCACAGAACTGAGTGTGAGTAAACTATGAGTAGCGCTATAAAAAAATTAAATGTTTGTCAGACAGGTACTATAGAGAGATGAGGTGTATTGTTGGTGAGTGGTAGTGAGGGAATTCATGGAGAAGGTGGGAAGACTTTTGCACCGTGTGCGACCAGTGCTTGGACAATCCCTGGCTGGGAGTATTAACCCCCCCCCACCCGAAGTTCGGGTCTAGTGGATGCCCTGCTTCTGCCTATTATTTACATTTGTAGTGCGCTACTGTTACCAAAAGGTGTCCTGGGGCTAATAACCATCTGCTGTAATGTGAGAGAGGGATCCGGGGTTGGGAGAGGAGAGAAGAGAGGGATGGAAGGAAGGGGGTGAGAGGAAAGGGGCATGGGTAAACTACTTAACTCTGCACAAGACCACCACAGTTTGAATGTACCATTACTGCTCCCGGCCATGGCCAGGTGAGCTTCTAATGAGGCAGCGCGTATTCCTGCGGATTGGGAGGCCCTTCACAGAGGTGACTAGACATCTTTCTGATGTTAATTGCTGTATTTTGGTTATAAACTGGCACTGATGGGGTGAAATCTTTACTCAGTATTACTTTGTTAAAAAAATCTAAATAATAAAGCAATGCTACCCCAAAATACGCAGCATCACAGAACATTATTTACATTTTCTACTCACACAATTTAGTGAAGCCTGTCGCATAATTTGGTCCTCACCTTCCTCATAACCTAGAGGTTTAGACATTTTTGCCAGGAGGGGTCCTTATGCTAGAAAATGTTGAGAGGGGGGTCTCGGCAACCAAAAGTTTGAAGACCTCTGCTCTACAACATCATCCAGAAATCTGTGATAACATGAATCCTCTTATAGAGAAGACAACAAGACTACAAACAGGTAAATGTCCACCAAACAAGGGTCCTTCCTCGTAACTATATGAAGTAAGTGCTTATTTGTTTGGTGGAGATGCCCTCATATTCTTTGGCATCAAGGTTACATCACTACAATTGGCAGGAAACGCAATGGGGGGGGGGTTGTTAAGCTGTAAATCATTGTAACAAAAGGCAGGAAGACCTTTGCATACTTCTATGGTGTATGGGGCGGGGTCAAACGGGCAGAGCTTACAGGTGATTTGTGAATTTGCATACTAGTAGTAATTCAAAGGGAGAACCATGGACTCTGCTCTCACCAAGACAGGACAAGAACGCATTCATGGGAAAGAAGGGCTGTGCCCCCTTCCCGTGCTGATTTTGGCTCCAGGGACCGCATCCCCAGGGCCTGGCCTCTTGATGCTGGGTGCCCTGGAGCCCACACAGGGCACCCAGTGTGCAATGTTGGGGACAGGGCCTCAATGCCTCTGCGGTCCCTGCCAGCTGCCGGCCTCCAGGGAAGACTGCATTGCTCCCACAAGTACAGAAATGCTCCTCTCTATGTGTGGGAGCAATTCTTTCATCTGTTTCCCTGCCCACTTGACAGCGGGAAGGGAAACAGTAGTATATTTATATATATATATATATTACAAAATGACGAATCCACTTTTGAACAAAGGCCGCTGCACAACAGTCTCTGGTAAAGTTCACAAGTTTTATTTCCCATAGCAAACACCAAAGCATTTTAACTCTTGCGAGTCTTGCTGACCGTGAGAAAAACTTGCAAGAGTTGAAACACGTTGGTGTTTGCTATGTGAAATAAAACTTGTGAACTTTACCGGAGACTGGTGTGCAGCGGCCTTTGTTCAAAAGTGAATTCCTCTAGAGGGATCTGGTCTACCACCACCGCTAGCAGAGGAGTGCACCATTAATCTTTTAGACCGCGTTGGATTTTATATATAAATATATATATATATGTATATATATATATATATATATATATATATATACATACATGTTTTCTTAAATTATGTAAATCTAACTCTGTATGTATGTTTGGATAATCTATACTACTATTATAAAGAGAGAACACAAACCTTTTGGCAAGGTAAACTCGGGAACCACAGCGGCAATCCACACACCCAATACATTGTTGTAATCCTCAGGGTGTGCAGATGGACATAGGCTATAGAAAAAAAAAACGTAAATTTAAAAATATAACTTAAAAAAAAAGTAGTGCCCTGAAAGTAGCGCCGGCCGCGACGCTGACGGCCACGACGTAGCGCAGGGCGCAACGTACTTGATGACGAGGAGGAGCGGCGGTGAAGTGAGGAGCTCGGGGAGGAGCGGCGGCTCAGGTAAGGCTCAGGGACACGGGACGGGAGGGAGCCGGTGCGGGAGGTTGGCCCGGAACAACTGCGGTAAGGCTCAGGGTCTGGGGGCAGCATTTCAGGGACACGGGACGGGAGGGAGCCGGTGCAGGAGGTTGGCCTGGAACAACTGTGGTAAGGCTCAGGGTCGGTAAGGCTCAGGGTCTGGGGGCAGCATTTCAGGGACACGGGACGGGAGGGAGCCGGTGCGGGAGGTTGGCCCGGAACAACTGCGGTAAGGCTCAGGGTCTGGGGGCAGCATTTCAGGCTTGTGTGCACTCCCGCCCCGGACCCCGCCCGCCACGACATTGTCCGGGACACAGACAATGTCGTGGCGGGCGGGTGCCGGGGCGGGAGTGCACGCAAGCCTGAAATGCTGCCCCCAGCCCCTTCCGCCCCAGGCAACGCTGGGGCGGGCTGCTAGTTATATATACATGCATACATACATAGTCCGATTTAAAAATCTTAAGCAATTAATCTACTTTACATTGGAATGTAGGTAGGCGTGGTGCAATGTCAGTTTTTGTTCAGTTTCACCGCCTGTGGTGGTTGGGCTCAAGGTTGCAAGGATAAATGGGGCTGCGGCAAGTGTTGCATCTGCCCTCCTGCAGAGATGCCAGCGTTGAGGTGCCAATAAAGAGGAATGTGAACTTTGGCTTTGCACCAGTATGCGAGCTGATCAATGTCTTTAATGCAAGTTGGCAGATCTGTTATTTACCCCATTGAGTCAATAACCAATCTGCCTGATAACCTACATATATTCAGCCAATGCCAATCATATTTTACCCTACCCACATCAATGCAATCATCTCTCCAATCAAACCCATGCATCCCTACACCCACCTTACAACAATCATATATTCCCCTACACCTTATCAATCACCCATCCGGCCTCAGACATGCATTTATTTACCTTTCACAACCCAAGCCCCCAGACATTCTTCCCAGAAAGCACTAGCCCGTCGAAGATACAGCTGAAATGCTCTTGATGTACGTCCCTGCGCCTATCTGATTTGGGGTACAGCGGAGCAATCTATTTTATTTTTAAAATAAGTATACTTTTAAATCTTGTTGTATGTCGTTTACATGACGCCCCATTTTTCCTCATACCATGTACTCTCATTTAGCATGCAATTATGTTTTTTGTTTCTGACATTCTTTATCATCAGTGCCCAAAAGATTCATATCACACAATTTGAGAATAAACATGTACTATGCAAATTAGTTTAATTCAGATTTATAGTGTGTTTCTTTATTTTACAGAAATACCTTACAAAATGGTCATACATCCAGCTCTTCTGGACCTGCTGGTGTTTTGTTGGAGTTTTATGTAACGTAAACTCGAACCACCGGTATTGAAGCCCTCTACATGAGCACTAGTTACATTACTCAAGGTCACATTCATTTTTTATTGTTTCAAGGACAGGGAGTTGTGAAATTTCCCCAGAATCACAGGATGTTAACCCGACACTGAGACTCGAACTTGTTTCCTTGCTCAGTACATAAATGGTAGATCTGGCCGTTATGCCACATCCTCTGATGTGTCCTCTCTGATACAGTACCTATCATCAGGAGCTTCACGACTGCTTTAATACATCATTTGACAATAGTAGATGATAGATAATGGGGCCAACATACTACTGCTGGTGTCAAATTATTAATTATAGATATGTAAAGTCTGAACCTAATAGTGCTGGATCATATAACTAATCATTGAAAGTATACAATATATAAAAACAAAAACAGATTTTTTTTAACCTAGTCCATGTTGTCTACTAGAAATCCTTGGAGCTGATAGAAATATGATAAATAACCGTTACAAAATATATAAAAGCACAAATCAACACAACTAAAATGTATAAATACCATCTGTAACTTACATTTCTGTTACAGCATCAATATCAAACCATGTACAAAAATATTAAAAAGTTTAGTTCATATAAAATACCACATATTGTTACAAAATAACATTCTCTAACACAGAGTCCGCCCACAGTCTACTTTTTCAAAACAATATCTAAGAACCTACCAATAACATGGCATAAGTGGCCATCATTACAATTAATTATGTAGACTAACAAACTGGATAAATGCAGGATATTGATTTTACAAAATCTTGGTAGCAATGGTTTCTTTCTCTAACCATCAAATGAGAGAAAGAAAACGAAAAGGTGAGCTAGAGTCAGGTCGCTATTAGCAGTGAAAGGACATATATTTCCCACTATGTCATCCTTTCGATTGTCCATACTGATTTCCATCCATTTAAAAATCGTAGGCTCTTGACCCAATCTGAGTTTCACCGTCCATCATCGAGTATTCCTAGGTTTGATGTTTTTTTAAATACCGTTCTGGGAGACTTCCATAATCTGTATTCATCAGATGAGCTATCTGGTTAGGTCCTGGCAATCGTTTTGGTCATTTTCTATAGATCTCACTTTCAACAGCCTTTTTAGCATATTTTTCCTACATACCACTAATGTATCCTTGATGTTTACAACTTTTTCGAGTGCAAAGCCTTTGGTTATGTTGGTCAAAAGAACTGGTATATGCTCCTTTGTGTCATTCTGCAGGTGTAGTTTTAACCAGTACTTGAATGACCCTTCTACGTTTTTTTTTTTGCAGAGTTTTATATAGCGCGAACTTGACCCGCAACCAAATCGGCTATCAGAGCGCTTTACATAGCACCAGTTACGTTACATATGGACACACATTCATTTTTGTTAGGCACGGGGAGATTACATGATTTGTCCAGAATCACAAGATGTTCAGCGTTGTTACCGAGACTCGAACCCAGTTCCCCAGGTCTGAGGTCGAATGCCCAAACCGTTAGCTTTCAACAAGCTATGCAAGAAATTGGTAGTCCATTGCTGGCCCTTAAGTTTAATATTAGTCAATCGCAACTACAGTTTCAGCCCGCTATTGTATGTCGCTTTAACTACTCCCAACCATTATTTCCAATTTTTTTGTTTCTATAGACTGAAGGAAGGATACATTTTTCTCAGTGATTAACACACAACCGAGTAGAAGGCTAGAACATTTTGCATTATATGCAACACCTAACATTTCTACTGGTTTGTGACCCGAATTGGAACCAATCTTCCTCAAAGAACCCGCCACCGCATTAGCTTTTATTCTCTCTTGTGATATGTGGGATTTAAAATAAGATCTGTTAGAACTAGGAGGCCAAGATATCTGTACTCCATAACCCTCTCCACCTGGGCCCCACTTAGCAACCACTTCGTCCTACTAGCCTGACTTTTATTAGTAAATACCATTATATCTTAGTAACATTTATTATCAAGTCATTTATTTTACAGTAAGAGGCAAATTAATGTAATTGCCTTTGCAGGCTCACGGGTGTCAGATCCATTATGACCATGTCGCCTGCATAGAAAATTGAAGAAATTGGTTTACTCTGTAGTTTAGGGGGGGAAATGAGGTAGGGCAAGAAACCCCGGAGCATCAGCTACGTACATAAAGAGCTACCAATAGGGCTAGGATACAACTGTGCCATGACCTTAACACATTAACTTAACAGTGGATATGACGACAGCTTCTATGAGGCGCAAATACACAAGTTTCAAGTATAGTTTCCATTCACAGGAGGGAGTACCTGGATCGTGAGTTACAAAGTATGGAACTGTTTTCGTTTTTATGTAGTTTACAAACAAAAAATAAAAGACTAGTGAGTACAAAAGTTACAATGAACATATAATGCTGTGATTTTGAGTGAAAGCAGAACTTACCACATGATGATCTGCACTATTTGCATGGTTGCATCGTTTAGCGCATTGAAGAAGTCCACCAGCACTTGGCCTTTATCGCCCATCTTGCCAATCACAAGTCCGAAGACGAGACAAAAAACGATCAAGCCCAGGACATTCACGCCATCTGAGTACAAACCCACAATTTTAAATTCCAGGGTTTTGTTCTATAAGGATTGAATAAAAACATGACATTGAGAATCTTCTCGAAGAGATCAACAACTAAAATCCAGTTTATCAATTAAATTTGGATAATAACAGTGCCTAATTTGTGCAGGTAGCTGCATGTGGTGGGCACATTATTTTCACCATCAAGCTTTGACCTAGAGTAAGAGAGGCAGAAAAAGAAGAACAAATGAGGAAGATACATTTAGGAAACACTGGCAAAAAGAGAAAGCAATGATGCAAAGGAACCTGCAAGACAGAGAAAGGAAGTGTAGGGCGGTGGAAGAAAGAGGCCTGGAGTGAAATGGAGAGCAGGCAGGCTTGGCATTTCTGCAAAGTTGACTCTTAAGGAAATCTCTTGGCCATGCATCTATTTTCAACAACAGTGTTAAATAGCTACCTTTCCATTTCAGTGTTGATAAATTATGTGTTTCTAGTTCTAACAGCAAGGTTATGCTGCTAACATTCACTAATGCTCACTTGCCCTCGCAGAAACATTACTAGTTTGTTATTACATCTATGGCTCCCTGAAATGAAATATAGTTGTCTCAATTTGGATAAAAACACACTAGGGCTCCATTAGAGCCAAGAACAACTTTGGTGCAGCAGGTTTTTAACAACTGAATTACATCAAGGTGCATCAAAGAGATAAACCCCTGCCTGCCCCATCAGTAGACTGGATGGCACAAACTACAACCCTCAAGACAAGAAAGTCGCAGCAATAGGCTCTGTGCCATGCCACAGCTCAGCAGTACTATAATGGTGGCACTTTATGTTAATGTTGACCTGTAAATAAAGCTAGGAATAGGCAGCCTACACATGCTCCATATTTCAGCTCTGTGATATATACCCTCCTCTGCTGCTTCAATAGATAATCCTCTAGCTCCCCCTTACACCGACTTCCAGCATGGCACTCCTCCTGCCACATTCACCCTAGTTCATGTTCTTCAGGGTACAGTACAAACAGGTACAATCAGTGGTTTAAATGGGTAGGTGCTGTCCAGTACTGAGCACCTACAGATACAGTAACAATGATTTCTAGCTTCAGACCTAGTCCACTTTCAATGTAGAGCCTAGTCAATTCGAAACTCTTGTGCCCAGAGATGCTGTCTATTGTGTCAAAATGGATTTTTTTGCTATTTGCACTGGAGTACTTTCTACTGGCTAATCCAGTCAGTGCTACCTCGTTGGGTAAATGTATAGTGCTTTTCCTACACAGCAGCTGCGTAAAGGGCCAGAAGATTTGTCTCCACTGACCATGTGTGTCTGTAACTTTGCCACCGCGCCAAAAGGCGCTGAGGTCCCTTGAGTGAGCTGTCCATCATAGTTGGGAAAGGGCGGGAATACGTTTGATACCGCTAGTGTATGGTGCGGAGACAAACGAGCGGGCTTCTATGCGTGTCAACATGCCTCTTGTGTATAAAGGGTCAGAGAGCGAGCAGGGCAGCAGGTGAGGAGAATGCAGCCTCCTGGTCACAGGAACTACACGGGGGCTGCGCTCGAGAAACTCAGGGATTCAAAGACCTCCCTCGAGTATTACAGCTAATTTTCGACGGCAGAGACGGGGATAAAGCACACTTGCCCAGCCTCGACCGTGCTCACTAATGTTTTGGGCTGATTAAAACGTTAATGAATTTGAGCTTCAACTCAAGCACCTGCTATATCTGTAAGTGCTTCCTGTTAAGGTTTAATTTTTGTGACAGGAGCCTTGTGCCAGAATGAATCCTGCCCTGCATAGTTATCCACGGAGATGCCACCGTTTTGTGCAATACCTCTACTCAACTGGAGTACTTTTACTGGCTAATCAGTAAGTGCTACCTCGTTGGGTAAATGTATAGTGCTGTTCCTACACTGCAGCTGCGTGAAGGGCCAGATGATTTGTCTCCACTGACCATGTGTGCCTGTAACTTTGCCACCGCGCCAAAAGGCGCAGAGGTCCCTTGAGTGAGCTGTCCATCATAGTTGGGAAAGGGCGGGTAGACGTTTGATACCGCTAGTGTGTGGTGCAGGGCCAAATGAGCGGGGCTCCTATGCGTGTCAACATGCCTCTAGTGTATAAAGGGTTAGAGAGCGAGCAGGGTAGCAGGTGAGGAGAAAGCAGCCTCCTGGTCACAGGAACTACACGGGGATGGCGCTCGAGAAATTCATGGATGCAAAGACCCGGGGCTTCTTTGCGTGCTGTTCACATGCCTCTTGTGTATAAAGGGTCAGAGAGCGAGCAGGGCAGGAGGTGAGGAGAAAGCAGCCTCCTGGTCACAGGAACTACACTGGGGTTGCGCTCGAGAAATTCAGGAATTCAAAGACCTCCCTCGAGTATTACAGCTAATTTTGGACGGCAGATATGGGGTTAAATCAAACTTGCCCAGCCTCAACCGTGCTCACTAATGTTTTGGGCTGATTAAAACGTTACTGAATTTGAGCTTCAACTCGGGCACCTGCTTTATTTATATCTAAGTGCTTCTTGTTGAGGTTTAATTTTTGGCCCACAGGAAGCACTTACAGAGTTAAGGCAGGTGCCGAGTTGAAGCTAACTTTGTAACCATTTTAGAATGGCGCCGGCAAGCTGCCAGAGTTGCTTACTTGCAAGTTGCAACTCTGGCAGCTTGCCGGCGCCATTCTAAAATGGTTACAAAGTTAGCTTTCTTCAACTCGAGTACCTGCCTTAACTGAAATCCGCCCGCGATCGGATTTGCAGAGTTTTCGGCAATTTCGCGAGATTCGCGGTTCGCGAAATTGCCGAAAATCCGCAAATTCCGTGAGCGGAACAGATTTTCCGCCCATAGTTACTAATTATATTAAAGTTGCAATGTCCATAAGAAAGTGGTATGAGTCACAAAAGATGAATAGAACTCTTGTAAACTTTTAAGTAATAACCATTTTTTAAATTTATGATAACTTACGGGTGATAGTATATAGACTGTTGTAATGGGTACTTAGTGTTAGGGTTCATAGTCCCTATTTAATTGTTCGAATGATATCTTTTGTTCTTTTTTTATGATTTTATCCATGCTTCTGTACATATATGATGAGAACATTTTAAAGTGTAATATATGTTTGTGAAACTTTTATGGTCTTTGGAACCGAATAAAGTTATTTTGACTTGACTTGACTTAGTAGGGTACTGCATTTTGATAAAATGCATTAAAAAGTTGTAAACAGATGAAGCTAAAGTAGCACATCCTTCTCTTAGCTACAGGTGTATTAAATCCCTACATAAATTGTATCACTATGACAAGCAACACATCCGTATTTACCACACTCAGGATCTCCTCTATGGCTGTGCTGTTCTTATCTGGAACTGTGGTGTTCTTTTCAGGTGGGCTCTTCAACTCTTCACGCTTTGTTTTGTACTGGGGAAAATGAAGATTGTAAAATTTAGTAAACTTTCCAGGAAGTGCAGTGACAGTAAAGAAGACGGTGCACACAGTCTCATTGATGGATGGAAGCCATTTTAACTAAAGGTGTGTCTCAGCAGATGGACGTCAGGCAGCGGCAGGAAGGCTCGTAAATCACATGAGTAGGTGTTAGACACCCTTTAGCTTGAACATCACTTCCATCCTCTGTTTACCAGTTAATGGATCTTGGTTACATCTCAGTGATTAGTGCAATTAGAGCACAATTGTCCCTTGTGCCCCTTTTATATTTGTTTATGTGTGCGATTGGACATAACTGGCATGCATTGGGTGCACAATCCCACAACTAGTCGCAGCAATAGTCTCTGTGCAATGCCACAGCTCAGCAGTATTATAATGGTGGCACTTTATTTTAATGTTGACCTGTAAATAAAGCTAGGAATAGGCGGCCTACACATGCTCCATATTTCAACTCTGTGATATATACCGTCCTCTGCTGTTTCAATAGATCATCCTCTAGCTCCCCCTTACCGACCTCCAGCATGGCACTTCTCCCGCCACATTCACCCTAGTTCATCTTCTTCAGGTACAGTGCAAACAGGTACAATCAGTGGTTTAAATGGGTAGGTGCTGTCCCGTACTGAGCACCAGCACTTCTTTAATTTGAAAGAAAGAGTGCCTGCACTTCCCAGTACTGCTACAATACATTTAATGTGAGAGTACCAGCACTTTTCAGCACTTCTACATTTCCATTGATAGCACTGGGTACAATCTTCACAAGTGGCCATGGACTTGTCTGTCCACTTAAGTGTTGTACTGCACTGAGGGCATGGAGGCAGAGAAAACAAGTGCTGTGGTTTTGAAGTGCACCATTATTCCTCATAAGCCCCTGTGCCGGGAAGGGGGGGGAGGGGGCGAAGGGCCTGTACATAGGTTTAGCCAGGGCCAAACTGGGAACCCAAAGCAGCCCTACCAAAATTGTTGGACCAGCTCCAATTCCATGGGAGGGGGGGCAGGGGTGCAAGTGTGAAGCACTGCTGCTTAAAATCGCTGCAAAAAAGGGGAAAAGTAAAATCAGCCCCCACCCTTCCAGCTCCTGGGTAAACGGCCAATGCCCACTATGACCAGTCTGGCCCTGGGTTTAGCTTAAATAAAATAAGCCAAAAACAAAAAATCATACATATGTTGCATAAGTGACAGACTCTAGTAGAGCAGCATGGACTGATACTGGGGTGATGGTTGTAGTAATAGATCCTGGGATTAGGGGTACTGGTGTGTCGACGGTGTCAGATATTATGATACAGTGCAGTTAATAGCCGGGTTAATCTGCTTTAGCACCATGGATACTCTTCCTAGCCTCGCCTACTTAGGCCTGTCACTCATGGTCAAAAAACTGAAAAACGCTATTACACTAGTGTCATGTATGCTGTACTGTACATGGAATGTTCTGACACATTATGTTGGAAAATGGCTTGCATGAAAAGTGTATCCCTAAAAACATACCAATAATTACGTTAGTGCATGCAAAAATACGGCAATGCACAGAAATGATATTCCTAAAAGTAGCCATACAAGGCTGAAAACTGCTTTTTGAATGAGGTCTTTACATTTGAGATCCTTTAAGAAGATTACAGGGCATTTGTGAAATGCCACAGCATGAGTGACTTCTCAATAAATGTCATCAACAGCTGTCATGAGCAGTTTCATGTCTGTTCTATTGATAAAGTAAACAATTTCTTGCATGTTCTGCTGAGTTACAAAATCTAGCATACATTGTGAAGTTATATAGGAAACATAGGGGAATCTTTCTGTTGGAAATTCCTTCTGAACATTATTTCCTTATTTATGTACGTTTAGGCCTCTGTGTGTTTGACCCCCGCTGTCGCCTAATGCCTGCTAAATTTGATTCAGCCATTCTATGCCCTGTGTAAAATACCATTTCATCCTCATCTATAGGGCTGACCAGACAGTCATGACTCTTGGCTAATACTAGAAGGTGTAACATTTGAATAACTAGCTTAGTGTAACAGTACTCTGATGACCCCTCCCAATAACCTACTTGTTTTAGTTATGAATTATGATGCATCATCAGAATATCCGTAGTGTATAAACTTGTTTTTTTTACCTACTGTGTATAAGTGCAAGCAACACTTTTCTTCCACATCGAACATTTAAAATTAATTTCAAAATGTGTTAGACATGACATTTTTGGCCTGGTTTTCCCTCATCTTTTTGCCTTCACCCCTCCTGTGCAATGAATTTATTGTAGTTTGCTTTAGGACTCTTTTGACTTTACCACTGCTAACCATTGCTACAGTACTTGTGCTCTTTCCTTCAAACATGATAAAATTGGAGTACACCTAATTTATACATGTATTTACTTGTAAGTCCTTATAAAATGGCACTACCATTTCCCTGGACCTGTAAATTAAATGCTACTAGTGGCCAGCTGCACTCATTGTGCCACCCATTAAAGTAGCACTATAAAACATTCTCGTGCTTGCCACTGCAGCCTACGTGTGCAGTCTTAAACTTTCATTTCAAACTTTTGCCAGGTCTAAACCTTCCTATTTAATGCTTATAAGTCTCCCTAAGGTAGGCCATAAATGCTCATAAGGCTAGGTGCATTGTTTTTAAAATGTAGGAGATGGGTGTTTAATTTTTAGATGCCCTGCCATTAAAAAACTCCTCATGTCATTTTTTACTGTTGTAAGGCCTATCTCCCCCATCGACGAACACTAGGTTACCTAATTACATTTAATAAGTGTTAACTTAAGATTGGGAGCAGATAGAGTATGGCTGTTTACACTCAAATGAATTGTCATTTAAAATTATCTGTAATGGTGAAGATGGATTTTAAGTTAAAATTCTGAAACTGCCACTTTTAGAAAGTTAGCATATTCTTGTTCCAACCAACTGTGCTTTTCTGACAGTGTCCTGGTTTACATTACTGTTCATGGCCCTGCTGTTGGGTTCAAACAGTGAGATAAAGAGGGCGTAGGAGCGGACAGTGGGTCATCCTGGCAGGCGGGCGGGGGGGGGGGGGGGGGGGACTGTATCTTGCCCCACTTGCACTTCAAAGAGCTTTGCCTATAGCACACACAAACAAACCTGTCACCACAAACAGTTTGGAGACTTGAATAGGGGAAAGGGAGGAACTTTCTGGAACCAGTTTTGGGGTTAGACAGAGTGTCCCCCACACACAGGCTGACATCAGGTATAAATATTAGACCTCCAAAGCCATTTATCACAACACTGCAGGTACCTGTTGAAGATTTAGAAGAAGGAGTGCCCTGCTGCTTGAAGGACTGTTTTTCTGTCTAAAGAAGGAACATTGGACCTGCTAGCCTTGTTTCCAGGCTACCCAGAGTGACTACAAAGGTTAGGTGGTTGATCTGTGTGAACTAAAGGGATACAGCAAGCTTCAGAGGCCTCCCTACAACTCCCAGCTGACCAGCTTCAACTGGACCTGGCTGAGCACCGCTTCTGGCCTCGGCTGGAGTGAGTCCTGATCCCCAAGAGGTGCCCCCAGGTGCCGGACCCTTGGCTGGCATCAGTAGAAGGTCCTCCAAGAAGGAAAGGTGAAAACTGTGCTTGCTAGATAAATTTACCTTCCAGAAGCTGTGTGCTCCGAGAATAATCAGTGTAACCACAGGGCACTGCTAGTACTGTGAACACTGAATGAATATTCCCAGTTACATAGGCTCAATTATTCGGTTGCAGATTGATTTGTCCGTCTGCAGAACACACCATTTTACAAAATACTCTTGCAAAAGAAACTACCCTTATGGGTTCTTAATCTGATAGGGTCCTTAGATTTGGTCCAGCTGGGTGTTGGCATAATGCTTTACATGGGCAAACTCCCTGCTTATATTCAAATGTGCTTATTCACAGATTGGCTATAAGTGGTCTACACATCCTGGCAAACTAAAACTGTCAGGTAATTACTGACAAATGTTTGAACAATTATCCTATTTCCCTTTTATTTTAAATACAACTATGTTCACATTTGTTTAGTTTCTGTAACATTTTTCTTATTAAATTGTAATTTAAATGCATCATTTTTATCTAACCTGTTACCGTAGAATGAACATTTACATTCTTCACTCCTTTCTCATAAATGGTGTGATTGGTTGTTGATGCACCTCACACAATTTCCTCTGAGTATAGCCTTTTCGCTAGATTGAGACAGTAAAGGTGCCCCATGTTATCCTTATTGAAGACTGTTTACTTCTTTGGGTCCTTTATTTTAAATGGTATGGAAGCCTAGTTGCAGCACATATTAGCACTGTGACCTCACTTCACTAGAGCTCAGCAATTCTACACTACACCCTACACTAAGTTTCCCCACAAGAAATGTATAAACTGGACCTAAACACATTAACTAAATTCACAATGATGAACATATGCATTTGCCATTTGCACATTGTGAGTTGCTAAAGTGTGTGCACACTTCCATTACAAGCAGGTACTGATTCACAATGCATTGTGGGGTCTTGGCGGTGGTCACCATGCCTGGAGTGGCAGAGTGGAATTGTTCTCTTTTTCAAGGTGAACTTTCCATGAATAGAAAAGTGATAAGCATTCTCCTACACCGATATTATTAATTTACTCCAAGAGAGGCTGAAGAACAGGAACTGCTGATGTTAACTGTCCCCCAACCCTTCAACATATGTAGGTCATTGGGTATATTTTACTGATGGGTTGTAACCCACCCATAAGGTGGAAATAAAAACAACTGCATTGCTATCCCCAAATTAGGAAGTAATGTAGCCTGTACATCAACACTAATTGATTGCATGAGCATGTGTGTACGTGGGAATGCCATACATCCAGTGGACCTCATCTTCTAAGATTGCTAAGATTGGTCAAGACATCTGTAAGACAAAACAAGTTGTGTCAGCGACACATCTATTCAGAAACTGGGGTTGCTCAGAGATCTGTGTATACCACATCCCAATGCTTTTTTAGTAGGAGACAGATGTGTGTGCACAAAGTGTTTTATGCACTTGTACAGCTCACATATTTCATTTTGAGCATTTGCAAAAACCTTTGGTGAACTTGTGCATGCACCGAATCTGTGATCCGTGCAAAAAACCTTTCTGAATCTAGCCTATTCACGACGCTTCATACACAATCACTCACGGAAACCTGTTGCATGGTGTAACTCTATGAAAAGCATTATTTTTTAACTGTGATTTTTTCTAATGCACCTTTCCTGGAGTCTGAAAATCTATTCATTTTGAAAGAAGACGAAGATCTCATGGTTTTTGTTTCCTTATGATCCTTCGTTTTATTAAACTTGAGTAATAAATGATTGGCAATGACTCTAGCCAGTAGCTCAGATAGATTATTTCCAAACTTAGCGCCCAGTTTAGATCTTGGCCGACGGCCTGTTTCTCTGCCAGGGCGACACACTCTGTCAGTTTTACAGAAGTGCCGCGCACCGAATTTTGAAATGTCCAGTGGCCCATGCAGACATTTTTAACATTGACAGGAACAGCTGTCATGGTGGTTCCTAACAATACATTGTAAGTTTGACAGATGGTTTCGTCAACATGACAAAGCCATGCAGCACCTTTACAATGAGTTTTTTTGTGTTCAAAATGAAAATCACATAGTGGGATTTTCTTTTTGAAAATAAAAAAAACGAATGTCCCCCTCACCATGGAAGTTTCCTACCATGACGAGGGGAGCTCTGAGCAGGTTTCAAGGTTCCTTACCAAATGCTTTTTGCTGACTGTGGGGGCATTGAAAACTGGCTGTATGATGGACATACAGCCAAACCTCTGATGGCCTTTACGTCATCAGGCTGATCGGAAAGCTTTGGCCACTGGAGGGACGGACTAGTCTCTGCCATAGTCAAACGAATGGCCCGTCCGTTTCTATATCCAGCAGGCAAACCATAATATTGGTGGGGAGGGAACTCTATGTCCTGAGGTAATCTAAAATTTTATGGTCAAGTTGTGTTCCCTAGCGAGTACCCCACCGTCTCCATGTACGAGTTAAAGTGCATGTAACTTCCCTCCTGTGTCAGCTATGAAGACGCAAATACATTTGCGTCCAACGTTAACATGTCCTCTTTCAGACCCACCATGAATGGGTCGAATGGTCCGTTCCTAAGTATGCTATGCCAACGTCTTTTTGTAGTGTACTCCTACGTTTTTCAGCTCTGGCTGAAGTAGGCCCTGAATCTCTGCCACCGAGCCTCTTTTCTGGCTTCTGACTCCGAGAAATCTCTGCCCAGGCAGCCCCTGTACTCGTGAACTCTGACTTACTTCTAGCGCGGCCCCTCGCGCTCGGCTCAGCCTGCTGCCTGCCAAGATTGACTATAACCTTCGAGTTATCTGTTTCCCTCCTCGAAAATACATTCCTGCCTGCTAGCTTCAGTAAACATCCTTCCTCAGCTACAGGGCTAAAGGGCCGACCTGTCTCTGTGCAAGTAATTCATAGCTTCGTTGCCATGCTTCCATGGAAGGCCCCATGCCCCCACGCTTCTCATACAGACACCCAGGCGCTTATACACGCACTCACAGCAAGTATAGAATAGCTTCTGCCCCAGAGACCTTTCCGCCCAGATAGCTTAGTTCCTAAACATCAGATATCAGATATGATAGAAGCACAAGTTGATCTGACATGCCAGACTTTTGTCTCTTTTCCGTCAGTGTAAATGTCAAGTCCCCTGCACCCCTCCAATTACACGTCATGCAGCTGCGCGCGCATCCAAGCTTCCGATTTCTGCTGACATTGCCACATTTTCTGTTAGTGCCACCCCTTTGTGACACCTATCAGTGACGTTTCCAGAACACACCTCTAGTTTCACGCCTCTTGATTACGCACATGTACCACGTGTATATTGTTATCTTGTCTTCTCTCAGCTGTTACGCCTTCTATACTGTTTTCAATGGTGTACAATAAGTATATAAGCTATGTACTGTTAATAAAATGTCAGCGCGCTCTATCCCTTCTGACACCCTGTGTGGTGGTCAGAACATGATATCTTGGCCATGACCATTCCTTTTTAAGGAATAAAACCCTTAGAACTCTAACACCACGGACTCTGTCTTTTTTCACCCGATCTGAGTTATTATTGATTAAGTACTTACCTGCATAGAAATTAAGAGTAAATTATTTATTTACATCATTTTGGCGCCCGAACAGGGACCCCTCCCCCACCTCACGCGCCGGTTGGTGCGTTGCAACCTGTGTCCCCTGCCGTCAGTTAGCCGGAACATACGCGTATCGGCAGGATTTCCTGCATCTCCCTCTGACCCACGGAGGTGACGAAGACTGCGATCCGTGCCCAGACGAGGCGGTGAGGAGTGCGGAGGATCCCGACCAGAGCCTAGCCGAAAGAAGCAAGGTCCGAGGTGTCAAGAGGCCCACCAGTTTTCCGAAGTTTTCCGAAATTTTCCGAAGTTTCCCGAAGTTTTCCGAAGTTTCGAGTCGAGTCCAGTCGAGTTTTCCGAGGCCTTCTGTTTCCGTGCTTCCCGGTGAGTACCATTGCTGGGTCGTATCTAGACGGGTTTGGGTACACAAGTCCGGTCTGCACTGTTTTTAGGCAGTGTATCTGTACTGTTTAGCAGTATATCTAGTATTCCGAACTTCTGAATTTTTGCACTGTTACAACAGTGTATCTGTACTGTTGAGCAGTACATCCAGTATAGTGGGGTAGTCATCTATGTCTCAAATGTCTTTTCATGTAATTAATGTCGTGGTATGAATGTGATTGTTTTCCTGTGCATCATTGTGTTTTCTGGTATAACTAGTCACCTTCAGAATTAAGTATCAAGGATCGAGCATTTCAGTATCAAGTAGGCACAATGCCGTTTTTCAACAAGTTAAAGCAGATAGGAACTAGGAAAGGGATGTTAGAGGAAGAAATTCCGATCCCCCCTAGGGACACTCCAGGTAATTTCATGTATAACAAACATGGCATAGACGCCATATTGTATCTAGAGTTATGGACCGATTATACAAAGCACCTAGAGGAAAGATACCGATGGCCAGTTAACGGAACATGGGATGCCGAGTGCATCATAAAGGTAGAAGAAGCATTACGGAAAAAGAAAGCCAGACAATCTCAGAAAGACGCCATAGAATTTTGGCGTAAGGAATCACATAAACGTGCTGAAAGAGCACTTCGTAGAGAAGACAGACTTAAAGAATCAGAAAAGGCCCAAGAAAACGAATTAGTTATTGAAGGAATTCGAGTAAAATCAGAACAAATAGATCGCATCCAAAATAGCCAAGTGAACAACATGGGTCTTTTGGCCGAGGGTACACCTGACGCCATTTCAGAAATACCGAAAAATTTGCCGTCACCATTAGTTCCAACTAAAGTAATGCACAAGACTACTAAAGACATATTCCTAAATTCATACTTAGAGGATGTAGCACCAGCTTACACCAATCTGCCTGTTCGTGCCCTGCCTACTGACAGGGACGGGGGTGGCACTCCACCCCCAGGTCACGTTCCGCCGGTACCGCAACAGACCTCCCCTGTTCCGCCAGCCCCACCACTTCCCGTACTCAAAACTGACCTACCGAAACCACGTTTGCCTGATCCACCTAAACGACAAATTCAAGTTCAGATACAGACTCCACAGGGAGGTAATGCACAAGCTTCCGCTTCAGGAGGTGCGACCGCGGGTCCTCAGACCCCGCCACCGACTCACAGATTCAATCTCAGAGGTATGCAGAGTCCTCTCACGTACAGGTCTCCCCACTCCTCTAATTCATCCCGCCTTGACGCATTAAAAGAAAACATGTCAGTTTGCAGATATGATCCAGTACCCGGAAAGGACGATTTAATGATATTGGCATCATTACGGTTAAGATCTGCTACTGATAACTTGTTATGCTATGTAGGAATGAAGGAGCGTCTAGATAGAATATATGAGTTTGTTCAGACAGGAAAGGACCCTGACAGTATTAAGGATGCCATGGAGAAACAGAAAGTTGACATGCAAGCGCTGATACTACGATTTTTCATAAATTGTCTAATAAGAGAACGAGACAGGCCCGGAACAGATCAGAGTGAATTAGATGCATTGAACAAGTGGGGTCAAAATATAGCTGAAGGAAAACATGACAGACAGAATTGCATAGCCTCTATGTACAAGAAGATTAGGAAAGCAGTAATAGCAGTACACGAGAAAGGGAACGAAAAGGCTCCCTCCGAGGAGGAAGAAGAACAGGAAGAATCTGAAAGAAATGTAGGCACCATAGCATATGTAGGTAAGGGAACTTACCTTAGGAAGGGTATCCGTCCAGAGAGCAAGAGAGTTTTCTTCTCTGCCTTGACAAATCCGAATTCTGCTGAGCATCAGTTCCAGGAAACTGATAAACGGCTTCGAGATCGAGTTGGGTACCATGTACTCAATTCTATGGATGAACAAGAACTAGCCCGATCGGCTGTATCATGGGCCGAAAATGCAGACATATATAATGATGACACAGTGGCGCAGACATTTTTGAACCTCTCCCCCGACGAACAGAAATTAGCAGGTGTATACATGATTCAGCACCTTCTTATCAAATACAGGAAACATTATTCTGATCCAGGTCCCTTACATGAAACACTAGAAGCATTACTGATGGATAGATGGAGAGGCTTAAGTACCAAATTAATTCAAATAATTCTAGAACAGCGACATAGATATGATACCTTTGTAAGCTCTGAATATGTTCCCGCTCCACCTCCAGAAAGAAAAATGTACCACATGCAATGCGGGGGTGGTATTGAAAGTCAGAACCCCTTACGAGAAGTGCACCCTGTTATGGGTGAGGATAAAACCTTGAAACGCGTGTATGTACACACGCCTCTGACTAAATTAGAACTGTTAGAAATGAAGAAACTAGTACCATGCCATGATAAAGACCCTGCAGGTTTTCATAGAGAGCTTAAAGACATGTTACTAATGGGGGATTACACGTATGATGATATCATGAAAATGTTGAAGGTATTATTGCCTACGGGTATATTCGAGAAACTGAAGGAAAAGGAATGGGAGGTGGGAGACACAAAGATTGCCTGGGCAGAAATAGAGGAAGAAGAAAAGAAACGGGTCCCAGGGTTAGGCCTTGGGGACAAAACTAAAGCATTACCAGGTTTGATAGTACAGGTCCTGCCCAGGTTATTGACGACTAGAAAGGAAGATTGGGACGCCATCTCGTCCTGTAAACAGAAACATGATGAAGATACTAGTGACTTCTATTCAAGATTCGAGAAATGTTTTATTATCAATAGTGGCCTCCAGCCAAGTAGCGAGTCGTACCCGCATCTTTTTGTATCAAAGTTAGTCGAGAATTCCCTACCGTTAGTTAAAAATCGTGTGTACAAGGTCGAGAGTACATGGCAAGCAAATACGCCATCACAGATGTTACAAATGTTACAATATCATCAGAACAGAATCAGAGAAGAACAAGATCAGGAACAAAAACGCATGAAAGACACAAAGATGAAAATGTTAGTAGCTCAGACGGTTCCATCCGACGGTCACAGAAAAGATACGACCCAGACAAGTCACACTGCAGCTCCTGTTAAAGGGACATGCAATTATTGCAAGCAGCCAGGTCACTACGTACACGAATGCCCCGTTCTGAAACATAACATAGCGACAGGTAAAACTAAGGAAAGACCGCATCTGCCTAGACAGGACCATGGCCAGCATCAGTCTTCACAGAATACACAGAGTACACAGCCTATGCATGCTTCCTCGACTCCAGCACAGACCGTAGCAGTACCACAGCCACAGCCCATTGCTGCAACGCAGCAAGTTTCACAGCAGATGTACCAGTATGCCCAGTCCGCTTACCCCGAATATTCCCGATATACATGAAACAGCCTAGAGAGGGAAGGTGGCTTGCCTCTTATTGAGATTCCTGTAGATCAAGAAGGTCCTTATGTACACAGTCAAGTATTGGGAAAAGACAGAAAGTTTTTAATTGACACAGGGGCAAGTCGCACTACAATCAGCCATGATGAAGTTCCAGGGGCACCCCTCTCAGGCTCACAGAATGTTTCCCTGGGTTTTTCAGGACAGCCTATTGTAAATGAAGTATCAGAACCAGTTCCCCTGGCTGTGGGTCCATTATCACGTGTTACAGACCTGTTACTAACGAAATCATGTCCAGAAAATCTGTTAGGAATTAAAACATTGAAGGCTCTAGGAGCTATAATATGCTGTTCCCCGGAGGGAGTTAGACTCTTTCTGCGGGATTTCAAGGGTCATTATGTTCTGCGTGAATTTGATGTCAGATTGAAAAATGTACCAGATTACTTGTGGGCAAAAGGCCCAACTGATGTAGGCTGTATGCACATTACACCATACCGCGTTACACTAAAGGCAGGTGTTGTATTACCCAGAATCAGACAATACAAGTTACCACCCGATGCTGTAGTGGCTTTACTGAAAATCATTGAAGAGCTCATTGCCCAAGGAGTGGTCGTCGAGACCGACTCCAATATCTGTAATTCACCCATCATTCCGATTCTTAAACGTACTGATCCCAATGCACCGCCAGTATATCGGCTGGTGATTGATCTTCGAGAATTAAATAAATGCATTATTCCACAGTATCCTGTGGTCCCCGATATCTCATCCCTATTGACTGCCATTGATTCAGAAGCAACGTTCTTTACTGTAATTGATCTCAAGAACGCCTTCTTCAGCGTGCCTATTGATCCAGAGAGCCAATATCTCTTCGGATTCAGTTTAAATGGACGCAGTTTCAAATTTTCACGCGCACCTCAAGGATTCACAGAAAGCCCCAGCATCTATAGTCAAGCACTGAAAAGACAACTAGATTGTATTCAAATGCCAGTTAACACCGCTTTACTGCAATACGTCGATGATCTACTGATCACCGCACGAAGTGAGCCCGAATGTGAAAAAGCATCACTGACAGTTTTACACTTCCTGGCCGACAAGGGACACAAGGTGTCTCCTTCGAAGCTACAATTCTGTGTTCAGCAAGTTGTGTACTTGGGTCACTTGCTGTCCAAAGTGGGGAGACAGCTCACTCCCGATCGCATTCAGTTAATTGCAAATATGCCACAACCCCAGACACAAAAGGAAGTGCGGGCCTTCATAGGCCTCACCTCGTACTGCAGACAATGGATTCCCCAGTATGCATTTCTAGCCAAGCCACTCATCCAGTTAACGACACAGGAGGCAGCGACTTCGACTGCCCTCCCTTGGACTCAGGAACACACACAAGCTTTTGAAGAGTTAAAGAAAGCATTATGCCAAGCACCAGTTTTAGCGACACCATGTTACAGTAAACCGTTTACACTTTTTGTTACAGAACGTGATGGTACAGCGTTGTCTGTCCTCACTCAAGATCAAGCAGGTTCACATAAGCCTTGCGCTTATTTTTCTAGTACATTGGATTCAGTAGCCCAGGCACTCCCTGCGTGCTTGAAGTCAGTAGCAGCAACAGCATTAGCAATCCGACAGAGTGATTCAATTGTTTTAGGTCATCAGTTAACAGTTCAAGTACCACATTCTGTAGAGGTTTTGTTAAACAGAACCCAGACTCAACACTTGACTATAGCACGACTGACAGGTTATGAATTAACACTATTTCAGCCACACATAGAAATCAGACGCTGTGGCATCCTGAACCCAGCAACACTGTTACCAACAGTTATGACAGATCCAGCCCCACATGATTGTATAGAAATCATTAATGCAGTAACAAAGCCTAGACGAGATTTAACAGATGTTCCACTGACAAATCCAGACCTGACACTTTATGTGGACGGTTCATGCATGAGAACAAGTACAGGAGAATTAGTGGCCGCATATGCCGTGACCACCGAAACTGAAGTTAAAGAAACATATCGTATTGACACACTGTCTGCTCAAGCAGCAGAGCTCATCGCTCTGACCCGAGCTTGTATTCTAGCCAAGAACAGAAATGTTAACATATACACTGATTCCCGTTATGCCTTCGGAGTTGTACACGACTTCGGAGTCCTCTGGCAAGAACGAGGTTTCCTGACCTCTCATGGGGCCAAGATTCAACATGGTCCCCTCATTCAAGCCCTGTTAGAGGCAATACATTTGCCCTCGGGCATATCAGTCATGAAGTGTAAAGCACATACTAAAGTTACAGATTCTGTGTCCCAGGGTAACGACCTGGCAGACCAGACAGCAAAACATACAGCACTGACTCATACCCAGATTACTGATGTGACAAAGTGTATGGCAGTTAGAGATCCCGCCCTAGACGTAATTGACATTCAGACACATGCTACTCCAGATGAAATAAAGAAATGGACTGAACTAGGAGGGATTCAGACAGATCAAGGTTGGGTGACGAAGGGAAAATGTATATGGTTTCTCCCCGACTCAATGGTTCAAGTCATGATAAACACAGCACATAGCCCGGCACATCTAGGAGAGAAAGCGATGTTAGACAGTTTGCAATATCTCTGGTACAATAAACACTTACGAGCAGCAGCAAAACAGAAAGTGCGTACTTGCATGATCTGTTGTCAGTTCAATCCAGGTAAAAGCGTCCCTGTAGAGCAAGGTGGATTTCATCCTCCCGAGCACCCTTTTGAAGTCCTCCAGATGGATTATATCCAGATGGACCGTTGTCGAGGTTTTAAATATGTTCTCGTAGTTGTCTGTGCTCTGTCCCGTTGGACCGAAGCATACCCAGTTCCAGACTACACTGCTCCGACCACTGCCAAGCAGCTGGTTCGTGAATTCTTCCCACGGTACGGTTTGCCCCGTGTCGTGTATTCAGATAACGGACAGCCATTCTCGTCCGAGTTGATGAAACAGGTTTCCCTTTTGCTAGGATATCAGTGGAGGTTCCACTGTGTCCGACATCCCGAAGCAGCAGGCCTTGTAGAAAGGCATAATCAGACACTAAAAATCCGCCTTGCAAAGATCTGTCAGGAAAAGGGGGTCGACTGGATAGTCGCCCTGCCCGTGGCACTATTCTACATGAGAATGGTCGCCCATTCAAGATCAGGGCTATCCCCGTACGAAGTGGTCTTTGGCAGACCACCGAATATGTGGGGGACGCCCATTCCGAAGAAAATAACTGATGTTGATTGCCATATGTTGACAGATTACCTTGCCTCCTTGATGTCTGCACTCCAATCATGTCATTCACAGGTTGCCGCAGCCTTCCCTGACAACACCGATGTAAAGGCGCATGAGGTCCGTCCTGGGGATCTGGTACTCGTCCGGAATTTCGACCGGAAAGGTCCGCTGGAGCCCCGCTGGAAGTCCCCGAAGACCGTCCTCCTTACCACCAGGACCGCCGTGAAGATAGAGGGGAGAAAGGGGTGGGTCCACACGAGTCACATCAAACTTTGCAATGAACTAAAAAACGGACTAAAACAGGACTCTGACTCGTCCACCCCCACCAAAGACTGTGTTGAAGGAAAAGACTTTACAGTGTCTGAACGAGAAAAGACTCCTCAAGAACAATATCGTATGAAACTCCGATCTAGCAAGTCAGACAGTTTAATTGTTTAAGTCCTCCCCTAGGTGAATCGGTTAAATAGTTTCTGACATGTATCCCCTAGATCGAGATAGAGAGAGAGAGAGACAAGTCAAAAGAAATACATACTGTAAATCACTGCGTAATCCCTGTATAGTGACGTTGTTAATAATGTTTTTTCTAAGTATTCTAATTATTATTGCCAGCATTCTGCTACCTATATATTGGCCTATTTTCAGGCGTGAACAATCTACTTACAATGTCTCTGCTGAACACACTTTTAGTGAACTTCCTGCACACGAACTCTCTTACAGACTTGCGCTGCGCAACAATACATTCATTAGTATGTTACACCACTCCCATCAGACAAATAATGCTACCGACTGCTGGATATGTGGCCGACTCCCTCCCTACCAGAATTACAAGGGAGCTCTGCCCCTCTTTCCATACCCGTTCACTCACAATGGCTCCTGTGGGGCATGGTTTAAAATAATTAATTCCTTAGATCCTGATATTGCTGTTTTCGATGGGGGCTGGGTTTGGGGAAACCTGAACTTAGTCCTGCTCGATGTCTGTTATCCTGATAAAGAGGGACTTCCCACTCGAATAGGAACTGATCTAGAAAATGAAGTATATGGATTAGGTAATTACACAATTAGCCTTATGATCCTTACTGTTGAATCCGAGGCTGCTCCAGTTCTGCCCCATATGTTAGTATTACCAGTCACAGGTGAATTATGTGTTAGCAAGAAAGGTTCAGTACACGTAGGTCATAGTAAATGCACTACTGTGGTCGAATTCAGTGATCATGGTAAATCGTCTTTCAAAGCTATCAGTCACTCCTATTTTGTTTGTGGTCATACCGCATACATACGTTTGCCTCCAGATTGGGATGGTACCTGTTACATTGCATTCCTTCTGCCACCTGTTTTCCTAGCTCCCCCAGATTACCATAGAAATACGAATCTGGTCCAGAATAGACCCAAAAGAGATATTCCACTTGTCGACTACACAGAAACGGCATGGGAACAGTACACTGATTTCAATAAAGGATTCTTTTTCTTTCTAGGACCTGTCCAAAACAGTAAATTAATACGTAGATTAACTAGAACACTTGAAGCAGTAGTACATGAAACTGCCTCCGCCTTAGGTAACTTAACAGAGGAGCAATCTGCTATGCGGGTTGTTGTCCTTCAAAATCGTCTTGTTATTGACGTCATCTTGGCAGATAGAGGTGGAGCCTGCAAGGTCATCGGGTCAAGTTGCTGCGTTTTCATCCCACAAAATGCACCATCTGTCTATCAAGCTATTACCCGTCTGCATAAAATTGCGAATCAGATACATCAGAATGCAGGCACCTGGACTTGGTCCGGTTGGTTCTGGACAACGTTAACAGCTTGGGGATGGAAGATCTTATCATTCCTAGGCATTGGCCTTGTTATAGTATTCAGCTGCTGCCTGTGCCTACAGTGTGGGCCAGCGATATGTGGACTGTGTGCCACTTCCTGCATTGAACATTCCAGTTTTCTCTCAAATAGTCAAAGAAAGAAAGATGAACGAATAATGTTACAAGAACAAACTGATCGATTTATGATGATCGATATATCATGAAGGGTCCGTAGGGAACAAGGAGGGAATGAGGTAATCTAAAATTTTATGGTCAAGTTGTGTTCCCTAGCGAGTACCCCACCGTCTCCATGTACGAGTTAAAGTGCATGTAACTTCCCTCCTGTGTCAGCTATGAAGACGCAAATACATTTGCGTCCAACGTTAACATGTCCTCTTTCAGACCCACCATGAATGGGTCGAATGGTCCGTTCCTAAGTATGCTATGCCAACGTCTTTTTGTAGTGTACTCCTACGTTTTTCAGCTCTGGCTGAAGTAGGCCCTGAATCTCTGCCACCGAGCCTCTTTTCTGGCTTCTGACTCCGAGAAATCTCTGCCCAGGCAGCCCCTGTACTCGTGAACTCTGACTTACTTCTAGCGCGGCCCCTCGCGCTCGGCTCAGCCTGCTGCCTGCCAAGATTGACTATAACCTTCGAGTTATCTGTTTCCCTCCCCGAAAATACATTCCTGCCTGCTAGCTTCAGTAAACATCCTTCCTCAGCTACAGGGCTAAAGGGCCGACCTGTCTCTGTGCAAGTAATTCATAGCTTCGTTGCCATGCTTCCATGGAAGGCCCCATGCCCCCACGCTTCTCATACAGACACCCAGGCGCTTATACACGCACTCACAGCAAGTATAGAATAGCTTCTGCCCCAGAGACCTTTCCGCCCAGATAGCTTAGTTCCTAAACATCAGATATCAGATATGATAGAAGCACAAGTTGATCTGACATGCCAGACTTTTGTCTCTTTTCCGTCAGTGTAAATGTCAAGTCCCCTGCACCCCTCCAATTACACGTCATGCAGCTGCGCGCGCATCCAAGCTTCCGATTTCTGCTGACATTGCCACATTTTCTGTTAGTGCCACCCCTTTGTGACACCTATCAGTGACGTTTCCAGAACACACCTCTAGTTTCACGCCTCTTGATTACGCACATGTACCACGTGTATATTGTTATCTTGTCTTCTCTCAGCTGTTACGCCTTCTATACTGTTTTCAATGGTGTACAATAAGTATATAAGCTATGTACTGTTAATAAAATGTCAGCGCGCTCTATCCCTTCTGACACCCTGTGTGGTGGTCAGAACATGATATCTTGGCCATGACCATTCCTTTTTAAGGAATAAAACCCTTAGAACTCTAACACCACGGACTCTGTCTTTTTTCACCCGATCTGAGTTATTATTGATTAAGTACTTACCTGCATAGAAATTAAGAGTAAATTATTTATTTACATCAGTCCGCTGCACAGAGATCCCTCTCCACTGACATTGAAATCAGGCCCTAAGTTCACTGGGAAAAGAATCGTTTTGTACCTGGTCGTAATGTTTGTCAAATTATTAAGGAGTGTATAGAGTAATAAATATAACAATAAAGGCATCAGTCTCAATGAACTTAGATATAAGCTTGTGAATTATTGCCTTATTGATCAAGCCCTCAATACCCCCTAACACTTGGTCTAGCTATGGAAGCCTTAGTAATGTCAATTAGAAAGCACAATAATATACAGAACTTTTTGTGGTACCCTATGTCATTATTTATTGATGACTATTGAATTATTTGCATGAACCTAAAATAAAACATTTGATCAAATATTCGAATTATATTCATTACTAAAACACAATATTGTCATTATCTACTCTCACAATTCAAAATGATGGATATTTAAATTTTTACCACCTTTAAGTACGTGTTTTAACAATGAAAATATGTAGGAAATTTGGTTCAAAGCAAAATTCTCATTAACGCTTCGGGGCCTATTATGATGTTGGTCGTAAGGCCTGAGGTCGGAGTCCTTACGACCGACATCGTCGATTTCAGTTCTGACCAGCTGATTTTGATTCAGCCAGTTGGAATTGAAACTGTCCGGTAATTCCGTCTGGCTTACGATGGGCTCAAGGAGCCCGTCAGCCAGCCGGAACCGGCCCGTAATCGAAATGGACGACGGTTTACGCCATTCTGATTATGATATACGGTTTCTGGCAGGGTTTCTATTCTGGCCTTTCCGACATGGAAACCCTGTCGGAAAGCGGCTTTCCTTTGCACCCTCTGGTCGGTGGCCTTGAGGTGCCTACCATGGGGTGGTGGGATTAATACCACCTCAAATATCCCCTATTGGAGCATGTACTACGGCTGGTTTATGGTCGTAACACACCCTTCCATAGGGAAATGTTGGAATATGACTGCACCATGTGCGGTTGTATCATAATGTGGCAGTCGGTCCTGTTTTCGTGATGGTGTCGGGCGGACACAAGTCCGCCTGATTTTGTAATATACTCCATAGGTTAAAAGTACTCAAATTGCACATACTTCCAAAATGAATGTATCAGTTTAGAAATATACCAGTATCGATCTTTGATAAATGAAATATACTCTCCAAACCAAAACGTCATGAGATGGAATGCATATTCTATTTTCAGCTCTTTCTCTTCCTCATAAAAACGAAGGGAGTGCACATATGAAAATTATGGCACATTCGAATCATGTACAAATCTACCATAATGGCATGGTCTCTTAAACAAATGATATATGTCATACAACATACTTTGTTGTTTATCACCTCTGCAATATTGATTCAACACAATCTGGCAGTGTCAATTCAAAATGAAAGCATATCAACTCACTGTACGAATCTTGTACTATTTGACACCTAAAAAAGACTTTAAAGGAGTAAATATTTGAAGTGCAGCCTTCTAATTCCCTGAACTGCAAATTTCCCTGAAACTTTTCTGAGTAATGGTCTAGCCAATTAAATATATTTTCTGTACAATAATTTTGTCATTATAATCCTAATTCCTCTAGAATAATACGTTCATTACAATCTTTAGTTAATTAGGTCTATGGTAATATTGGCTTTCCTTTATTATGGGCACACGCTAATTTTGCAAATGTTATGAAACCTGTTGTACAACTTTTTAAGGTATCTAGCCCAACACACCAGATCAGTGTACATTGTGATACCGATAATGTAGTGGGGTGAGGGGTTTGATCAACCAATGGATAAAGACTTGTGAGAGATGAAATGGACTCAGCGGAATAAAAATACCTCATCCAAATTGCAGTTTTTTCCAAATTGTTTTGAATTATATCCCTGAAGTCAAAGTGGTCCAGGTGGTTTAATGCACATATTTGACTTCCCAAGACTCATTCAAAAATGGGAAGAAGTGGCAATAGGAATCGAAAAGCCAGCAGCATCAGTCGAAAAACTTGAGAGTGATCATGCAAAAAGAGGCATTTCCTTACATTTAGATCTGGTGTTTCTTAATTCAAAGATAGTGATCTGGAGCTTTGAAGGATGTTGTCATAGGAATCAATTAATCTACTAATCATTTTTGAATTTATTGCTGTAACTTTGATTATGTTTAGCATCATAAAATCTCCTGGCAACATTTTATCATAAGATTCTTAGTAAAGCAAATGTTTGTATGGTTAGTACAAATTTCTTTGCTACTTTATCTTAAGTGCTCTATTTTTAAGGTAGATCAGGAGGTGAGTGCACAACACTGACATCTGTTGTGACCCACAAGTCTAATTCAAATACGGGCAGAGCCAACTCATCCTCCTGAGGCTTGACTACCAATGCCTATGACTACTAATGCCTATAGCAATAATAACACCTGCCCTTTACAGTGCTTAGGGGTGGTGTGAAGGGCTATATAAAACAAGTTCTTATTTATCAACTAGTTGTGAAGATTATAGTACATTTCTGCATAGAAATACAAATTAGAGATTGAGCAGAAATTGAGTTTTTGTGGTAAAGGAAAGTTCTAACATAATCATTATATTCAAATATTGATGTGGGTATAATATAGAATCATAAATAGGGCCACTGGAAATAAGCAGTAATAGAGAACCAAATTACGCAAGCAAGCTGATTACATTATGCGACAAGGAAAGGCATACTATACAGCAATTATGCTCAGCCTTCTGCCTTCAACGAACAGCTCTATAGAACATTTTTGTACATATTTAACTTGTATGTGTACCAGTAGGAGATGTTGGAAGATTCAAGATATACAACCTTTAAAGGAATCCTACACATTTGTGAACCTAAACATGAGTGGCCATTTGAGATAACAGCAGCTTTGAGAACCGGCACTGTGATGTGAACATGCTTTTAGGTTAATAGTGAAACACAAACAAAACAAGACACAGAAGGAATCAGTCTACCCACCGTGTTTAAACTACATTTAACTATTATGGGGCCACATTTACAAAAAACTGCTTGCAAAATACTGATAGCACATTGTAACGAGTCATTGTGTGATCAGTAAATAATTTTATGAACTGACCTAGAACAACCTGTATCCTAATAGGTCTATTAATAAAATCCTGAATAGCAGTGGGTCATAATCTGATCTACCTCATGAATATTAATGAGGTTGGACGCAAAATGTGACTTACGATTGCAGGATATCACAGGGATGGTTGCCTCCTAGGATGAGCATACCACTATGCCTGTGATTACTCTGTGATGAAGTACACTTTTTAAATGTAGCCTACTGCCCTTAAAGAAAACAGGACTGTGTTTAAAAAAGAGTTTACTTTTTTTCTAAAGTTTAAGAGTTAGTGGTGGTCCCCTATAACTGGTACCTACTTCCCAACAAACATTTGTTGAATGCACAAAGGGGAAGGGTGTCCAAGGGGACCCCTTTACTATTGCAAATACTTTATCATGCCAACTCCAGAGTCAGTAATTTTTCAATCTTTTGTGACCTGATTTCAGTCGCAAAACATTCACACATATCATATTGATATGGTATTTGAAACGGATGCCTACAATATGCTCCTTCTGAATACTGGACTGGTATGAGGTCGCAATCCCATTATAGGAATCCGTAAAAGTTTACAAACTCTTAAAATGGTATTTGTACATTCAAAAATAATTTTGACAGTCACAAACACTGAATCGAACTGTTTGCAACCATAAAAAGGCTTAGTGCATCTGATTCTAAGGTTTTTGTTTCCTGCAGCAAACACCCGTCCCACAGTCCATCATAAGGGTAACTCACACAGTCTGAGCAACACTGTCACCTCTTTCATTGGATGATTACAGTGATCATCAGTGTAAGACGACTCTAGGCTTTTGCATGGTGTCTGGCGCAGTATTGTACATTTTGGACAGCACTTTTAATATATTTTAATCCAACTTTTTGTTCAAATCTTCAAATATGCAGTAGACAAGGCATTATGTGGCATATGCAGCAACTCAGATGTACTCAGAAAACGCTTTTGCAAATTGCCTTTTTCGAATCGCCCTGATCATCATCATTATCTAGCAATTCTGGGGGCCTCTCACAAAGAAATACTTTGAAATCAGAAAGTGCTACATCATAGATTTCAGTGATATTCCTCCTCTGTTTATACATTTTACTGTGTACAAGAATAAGTGATGAGTAAATGTACATTAGCAGACCGATGTTGTTCTCCAATAGGAAAATAGTTGTTCCAGTAGAGAAAACTCTTGTGGCACACTCATCAAAACACGCAAATGTTTGGAAAACTTTACACCTCCCATTTACATGCTTGTCTAACGTTTGTTTGCCTGTAAAACAACAGTCCAGTACTATACAACACGATAAAGTAAATAATGAAACAGCGACTTACTATCGTGAATGTAAAAAACACTGCAAATGATTGTGAAGATCCAAAACATGGCAAATGTGTGGGTGATCACTGCCTTTTTAAATGGCCCTCTGACACCCTTACTTAGGACCATCATTGTATAATACCTGCAAGTGCTCTTCAGAAAGCACCCTTCCTACTATCACACATGATATGACCTTGTGAGCTCCCCAACACAAAGGTGGTAGCTCACACCAGATCACTGACAGCAGTGCCAGGATGGGCATAATGGTGAAGCATGGCACCTTGGGGTGGATGAGGCCATTCTGGCCTGTAATTTAGAGAAGTTGAATAATTGTTCCTCAAAGCTACTATCGTCTCTCTATTGTTTTCCAAGTCCTGAACAAGGTGCTTGTTTGTGGCTTTCTAATATGGAGGACATATGTGTTTGTCCTCTCTATCCAGCCCCTTCCTCCATTGTACTGTTTTGTTTTATTTAATGCGATTTTATATTGCGCGAACATTACCCGAAGGTGTCTGAGCGCTTTACAAAAGAACCAGTTGCGATACATAAGGACTTAGGATTACATGAGTTATTTAATGCGATTTTATATTGCGCGAACATTACCCAAAGGTGTCTGAGCGCTTTACAAAAGAACCACTTGCGATACATAAGGACTTAGGATTACATGAGTTACATAAAAGATACAAACAGAAAAAATTGCAAATGTACAAGGTGTAAAGTCACACAAGGAAGAGATCCAAACAGAGAAAATTGCAAATGTACAAGTTGTTAAGTCACTCAAGGAAGAGATACAAATGAATTAACTCTAAGAATCACATAGGAATGGTAGTGAGTATGAGGTCTACTACATATACTAGTGGTTAGACTTATCTCTATATACATATATATAGAAATAGTAGATTTGCTCAGGATTACATTTTACTAGCGATTAGGTTGGACAAGTATATATCACATATTTTCAGAGTTAACGGGGAAATAAAAATCAAAAAAATCAAAAGGGGTAGAGAGCGGTAGGTGGGGGAGAAGAGTCGGAGGCTGAGATTGGTGAGAGGAGAGAGGGGGACCTGAGGGGGAGATATAGATAAGGCAGTCCATCAAAAGAGAAATGACTGAAGGTCGGCAAGATGGAATCCAATGGACCAAAGGAAAGGGCAAGAATCCACAAAATGGAGGACCCGGGTCGTGGGCATTGATGGAAACCATCTCAAAATGTCAAGATGCACCCAGGTCAGGACCTAAAAACCATGAGAGCAGAGTTCCATTAAGTGGGGTCGGAAGGGGGATGCAGTCAGAGCACTGAGGAGCACTCCGCCATCTTGTGCTCAGTAAAAGCGCATCTGACCCAGAGAGTTTAAGGCCGGTGGGGGGACAGGTCATCGGAGCCCCCCACCGTCAATACCAGAACATCTCGGGGAACACCAGGGTGATTAGCAGTTGCCCCGCTCACAGCCTACCATCCCGCGGTGCGTGACAACAGACAGTGGAGAGACCCCATGCATCCAGTGCTGCGCTCACCCCTCAAGAAGCACATGGCCAGCTGCCAACTCCGCTCTGATCTCCCGCACCGTGAGTGGCTAGGCGAGGCTCGCTGAAGTGCTGGGGGTCTCCGAGAGCGCCCGACCTCACCGTGTGTAGTGTGGGGAGGTGCCGGCAGCCGCGGGCAGTGGATCAGCCTCGGCAGCAGTGATGGCAGGTGGCGTAGCCCCGCCGATGCCATCTGCGGTTCCTCTTCATTACCGGCGGGGACGGCAGCCAGGTGGCACTGGGGAATCGCAGTGCTGCAGCGACCAATCCCTGGGTGTGTTGGAATCGAGATGGGCCACTTTCAGGGATATTTAGCCGAAAAGGTGATCCCTGGCCCGGGAGCTCCCGGACGGGACTCGTCGGGAACGTCTGTTGACACTAGACATGTGTTCAAGTTGACACTAGCCTTGTGTTCAAGTTGACACTAGACATGTTCAAGTTGACTCTAGACATGTGTTCGCTTGCAACATGAAAACAAATGAACCTTGAGACCCTACAGGGATGAAACCTCTGGGTGACAAGTACTTCTGTTAATATGAAATTTAGGCGTAAAATTGTCAGTCTATCCATGCTCTATATCACTTCTATGTTAATGCTTCTGAAGTTGTCAACACAAAAGTAGTGAGATGCAATAAAACAAAAGGCCCTGGAAAAAATGCATTGGAGAAACTGCAATGGGAGTCATTTAGAGTAACTTTGGCATGAAAGGATCTCCACTGTAAACTGGTGGCACTCCTGTCCCACCAACCCCGTAGTTCACCTGCTTCATTTAATGCTAGGTGAAGCGCAGGGTTTTTATTGGTGGAACGTCAGAAGGCTCTATCAGTGGAAACCCTTGATGTTGCGGCCTGTTTGCCGCTGTGACTCTGGTCGCAGTAACAGCTGCTATGCTCTCGTTAGGGCAGAGTAGCCATCATTAGATTTCCCTGTCTGGGCCGTCATGCAGGGCATGGTGGCTTCACTCAAGGATGTCCATCAATGGTCCCCAAGCATTTAGAGAAAACTCCCTGCATGTGAAGGCCGTAGATTGTTCTACAAAAAAAACCTCCTGGTTTAGTAGTACGTTTGTGTAAAACAAACAAAGATGCTGAGTGGAGCGAAATCAACATAGCGTCTCCTCTGCTTTTCACTCAGACTACAGAGGAATCACGGATGTGGCAGTTACAAACATAGCCACTGGCATTACGTGATTGTGCAGCCATGGCATAAATATTTATTTGCCGCATTTCCCAGATATCCCATCATCTGCTGCATTATCTACAGATTTTAGCAAACCAAAACATTTGCTTCGAGCTCAAATGGTTCAAAAGTTATTAAAAACACAGCAATATGTTTTGCCGCGCAGCGGACGCCCCGTTGCAAACGTTGACTTTCTGTTGCTTGTTACTATATTTAGGTGTTAAACTGGTACCAATTAGGTGTAATATAAGCCCAGAGAGTTTAAAGTGTAACATTCACAACATAATGAAATAATGCTATCACAAAATGTGCTACATTATGCCACATAATGTGCCTCTTCTTGCCACAAAATGTAGTTAACTCGGCTGCATAATTTGGCCCTCTCCTGCTACATGGTTATAGTGTAAACTTAGATGTCACTTGCAGCCAGACGGGGGATCTCTGCATTTTTCGGGAGATCTTCTGTCAGTGTACTGGTGGCTAAGGGTTCAACTGTCCTGGTGGTCAGAAGATTTGTCTTGTGGGATGTCCTGATGTTTTGTGGCAGGTTATGTTGGCAGCATTGTTGTGTTCGAGCTGAGGGATTCCCCGAAGGCTGTCTGTTGGGCAGCAGCTCTCTGTGTGACCCACTGTTGCCAGAGTGACTAAAGAGAGCTGTATATATTGAAGTAACCGTTGATTGTTTCCTACTAAATGTCCACAGTGCCCTTTCAGTTGTGCTACATGTCATGACACAAAAAGTACCAAAGCTGTGAGGACTGCACAGCAAATGCTGCCCCTGTTTCTTAAGTTGGATAGCAATTGCTTGTTTTGTGTTGCCTGCCACCAAAGAGCCCTCCTTTCACCGCTGTTGCTGTGATTCTGTGCTACTTTTCAAACAAATGACTTACCCTAAAGATTTCACATGAACCTATAGCACGCTATTCCTTTATTTGCCCAAGTGATGGCACCGTGTAAGCAAGACTCTGCTATAAAACTGAGAGGACCTGCAGAGTGCACAGTATTTACTTTTAAAAACAGACATTTAATTACTATTTGCTGAAAAGCACACTAAAGAATGATTGATTGAGTTTATGTGAACTTTAAAATGGACAGTAAGAAGCAATAAAATAATTCTAAAGGTTAATAGATGTATCCTTACCTGCTGAAAGCAAGCCTGCACAATATTTTCAGGGAACATATTCCTGTCAAATAAAGTGTAACAATACAATATTAATGAACATTGTAAATTGAAAATCGATCATGCGTCTCACAAAATAAAGTGTGGACTAGACCACTGTCCGCTGGGCAATGCAGAACTTCCTAGATCCTTTTTCACATTCACTCGCCATCTCTTTCGGTAGCTCATTCATTTTCTTCTTGCACTCTCTTCTTTCACCTCTAGTATTGCATCAATGTGCCACTACATGGAATCCTTTAGAGCTAGACCTTTAGACTATTTAGTTTATCAGCTCTTTTATTGTAAACTACCCAGAGAATGACCCACATTTTTACTAGATTTGAGAAATTATAGTTATTACATTAGGTGGAAGTATAATGTGGTGTGAGCTAGGGGTCCACGACGTAAGTCCAAGAGGGCTGAATCCATACAACATTTTCAGAGTAACCCCTCATGGTCAATTTATAAAAGTTGTTCTAAATTGGTCCAATTTACATATCAGTGATTATTCTGAAAATATAGCATTGATCTGGTCCTCTTGGACCTACGCTTGACAACCCTAGTGTAGGCAATGTACATTTCGTTTTACGTTTTCAGATTTTTTTCTTGACTCTTTCTTTATTTTAGTTAATTTGTATGCTTGACGTTAATATATGTTTTGATCGCAATATGTGGCTTATTCCTTTTTTGTGAGTTTGTAGGAAACAATGTCTTGCTCTTTTCCTGGAATGTCTTAATGAATCCTTTGGGATATTTGTAATACATGCTCCTACAATCATAGCAATGGGGAAGAGAGAAGTCCCAGTAACTAACCAACAATAGTAGTGCCCGCACCCTACTGCAAGGTTTTAATGTCATTTAAAATAACAGCGTCCAACTAGGTATAAGTCAAAGTCGAACTTTTTACATAATCAGGGGAGCTGAAAAATCTATCCCAGTAGAACTAAATGTAAATAAAGTTATTTTAATGAGACCATATAACCAGATATGAAGTCAAAATATAGTTTTTATATTTGAAAAAGGAATGAGGCTTTGGTTGTAATAACGAAATTGCTAAAAAAAAAATAGGGTAAACACTGTTTTCCCAAATTTGTGATCAAAATAGTAACATGTACATACAGAATAAGCATTGATTTACAGAATCTGGTTTTACAAAGTCAAGTCAAAATGATCCCTATCCTCACTCCCTATTTGAAATAATACAATTAAGAACGTCTTTACAGCTGTAAATGTCAAAGGCGTTTCAACCTCAAGACAGACGGTGGGGTCATTAGCAGGACAAAGGAAACCACTAATGGATGGAACATATCCTATGTCAGTCACGTGTCAGACAGGGTATCAGTTACAGATCCTACATCAGTCACGTGTCATACAGGGTATCAGTTACAGATCCTACGTCAGTCACGTGTCATATAAGGTTTCAGTTTCAGATCCTACGTCAGTCACGTGTCATACAGGGTATCAGTTACACATCCTACGTCACTCAGTTGTAATACAGGTATCAATGGAACTCGCGAGGTGGAGCAATGTCAACTATTACGTTACTGGGGGAGGTGCCTTGTACCCGAAGTAGTTTCATGTGCTGCTTTAAATTAGATGTAACCAAGGAGGGAACCCTGTGAGAACACCTGGAGTGACATCAATAGAATCTATAATTATGGGTAAGTGGAATTGCACACGTGCCATTGCAAAGGTAAATCTGTAACAATCTTTCCAGCACAACTGCACTGAAGATCCAGAGTGGGAGTAGAGCTCAGCAAAGTGACAAGAAACAATTCTGGACCAGTAACGATGACCAGCAGCAGTCTGGTGTCGGGCTATAGAGGAGGCTGAGGCTTCATTCCTGTTTCCTCCAGGCCTGCATTCACGCCGTCTAATTGGGTTACTTTTTAGGTCTAGCCTGGGCAGCGCATGTGCTGCTCTGCGAGGCATGCTGTATTGAGGTAGGGACTTGAAGCTCTGCTCACTCTCCGCCCACATTTTTGTGGTATTGTCCACTGTAAACTATGGCTGTTCTTTGGTCAAAAGGCTTAGCAGTCCCTCTTTAGTACGACCTTGTCTTATTTTGTAGCCTCCCATGGTGACACCTCGTTACGTGTGTTGTTGGTCAGTAGACTTTAATTACAGCCTCCGAGCACTATTTTCTCAAATAGCTTTGTCCTGCCTGCAACAGCACGCTCTCTCCTAACGCTTTTTTTTATTTTTAATGCACACCTTTGTAATGCAATAGGTCTCACATTTGCGAGAGTTTAAGCTATTGGCATTGTAAATGACAATGCCTTTTATTTATCTGTTTTAAAAACAAGACATAAATAAAAGACATTGCCATTTACAATTCCAATAGCTCAAACTCTCATAAATGCGAGACCTATTGCATTGAAAATGCTTGTTTTCTTTTTTTGCCTGTGCTGGCCGGCTCTGGCTTATTCTCCCAGGTTCCCTAGCAATGTCTTCCTGTGAGGGCAAGCAGTTGTTTGTTTCCAATATATGGCTTCTCTTGGTTTTCCCGCCACTCATACTCAGCTTCCGTCCCAACATATAAATCCATACTGCATACGCAGCATGGATTAGGATTTTAGTAGGTGGCCCAAAATAGACAAGCACAGCATATTTGCAACATTGACCTTTGTTTTATAAACTATTTTGATCTGTTGCCTGAGGCGGATTTTGTTGCATGTGCTTGTGTTTACTTTCGAATAATACGTTGTTGTAATGAAATAGACACTAGCGGGACACGCTCCGTGTAACGCTCATGCCTGTTTCAGATGATGCCTTTCTGGGGTGGGTATGTGTGTGTGGGAAGGGGGGTTAATGAGCATTGTTTCTTCTGCTGTACATGCCTTCCTGAAAATAAAAGGCAAATGAAACGGATCGTTTCTCTGTCTGTAATGTACTCCGGGGCATATTAGCAAGAACCTCATTAAAATTATCGCCGTTTTAACGGCAGGAAACTGCCGCTAAACCGGTGATAATGGGCTTGCTAATATGCGTTAAAGAATTCCAATAGAAGCCCAGGTTAGATGTGCAAGACATCTAACCTGGGCTTCTATTAGAATTCTGTAAAGCATATTAGCAAGCTCATTATCGCCATTTTAGCGGCAGTTTCCTGCCGCTAAAACAGTGATAATTTTAACGAGGTTCTTGCTAATATACCCCTTTGTTTCCGTGTGGCTTCCTGACACTTCCTACAGATTTCTTAGCAAAAGAAATAGCAAGAGGAATGGTTTAGAGACGTTATCACATACCCTCCCTGAGTTAAATGTACATACAAAAAAATGTTGACATCTCTTTTGCATGAGAAGTAGAGTGTGCCGCTAAATAGTGACCCGAGTAGCAACTTATGCTGTTTGAAATTCAAGGGCAAAGTTCTTTAAAATAAAAAGTGAAATTCACAGTTTTTTAGCCAGCAGAGAGAATTAGGGTTCCGCCACGGGTGAAAAAACTAATCTCAAAGCCTGAGAGGGGCTGGTCAATGTAACTACCTTATTGAAATATGCATTACGGTGAATACATTACCCCATATCACTGCACCTTCCCCGCAAAGAAGCTTGTGTGCCTCGGCTGCCTGTGGGGTCCTCCCGGCACACTAGCAAGGAGGCGCCCCAGGGAATCTCCCCAGCTGATGAACTTGCTTTCGTGCACTGTCAGTGGCCGGCCAATGCAATTAACTTAATGTAATTCCCATTAAGATAATAACATTGCATAGCCCCAGGCAGTGCTGGACACACTTCTGTGCATTCCTCAACGCACAAAAGGAATATGTGCAATACAAGGCAGGGTTTTGAGTAGGGTGGACCCTTGCAGGTGCCCATACCTGGCAGAAATTGAAAACTGACTTTAAAATGGGTCCCTGTCTAGCCCTATAGTCATGTCCTTGAATTCGAAGGTAAAAAACACTGGTCAATTTCTCGTTTAATACTGTTTACTTCTAGCTGCTTTGTTGTGGAACAATAGAGTGGCCCTTTGATGCCGTAAGAGTGGGACAGAGAAAGATGAACCTATAAACATAAATCTCAGCAAGTCTTGTCCTTTCATTGAGGTTGGAATGTGGTAGAAAGTGTTTTCAGTCGTGGGGCTCATTCCTGTGCTTCCACGATCACTGCAGGCAATACTAACATAGAATATGGGTGTTGGTTGATATGGTGCAGGTAAATATGTGGCATTGTTGTGATACCTGGGGTAGAACATGTCGAAGGCTACCTCAACTCTTGGGCGTTACACACATACAGTTTTGATGGAAAATTACACCTGTAAAATCCTCACGGTACTTTCTTCATACAACCCGCCACCATTCTAGCAGAACGAGCTTAAAAAGGAGAGAACATCTCACCTCAGTAAATCTAGCATGGCATCCACGGTGTGGACCTCGGGAGTGCTTCCTGTCCGGTCAATGTCAGCAGCACTCTGGGACACTCCCGGCTTGATGCTCACCACCAGCACGATCCCTTAAGAGAAGAAAGGTCAACATCAGTAGTGGAGTAAATTCAGCACTGGCCTTGTCTTATCTGACAGCACAGTTCGTGCCTGAATCTGCCGAGCTGTAAACATGTTCTTGAAGCACACCTTTGCATCTTGGCTCTAACCAGGAAGGTTCTATCATATGGATTTCATATGCTATCTACGTAACATGCCCTTGTTTTTACTGGCATGAGTTGTCAGGCACTTGCACAAAGTGACCTGCGAGTAGTGGAAGGCTTAGTAAGTGCTACTCCTTTTCTGAAAAATATAATAATGTGATAAAAAAGCCAAGACCGCGTGGCACACCGCCAGCCGCGGCCCATGCAGGTAAGAACAGTGGGGCCGAATAGGTGGGGGGGGGGACTGGGGAGGGGGGGGGGTTATTTCGACGGATGATGATGAAGGAAAATTAAATAAATAATTAATTTTTCCTTGTCATCTTCTGTCGAAATACAAACCGCCCCCCTTACCCGGCGCCACCGCTATTACCTGCACAGGCCGCAGCTGCACACCGCTATCCCATCTGAGAATACCAATAATCTGCAGCTTACTGTGGCGATCAACACAGGAACCTCCAAGTAATGGGCAGGATGTCAAAAAGGGACATCCAAAAAGACTTACATTTGCCATTTCTAAAAATCACCAAAAAGTCAAATGTACTCCCCATACTTAATAGACTACATTATTGTTTCAAAATCAAGGGCATGTGAGCAACATTTGCATTACTTCATCTGTCGCTCACTTAGCTGAAAACATATTGTTTAATTGGGTTACATGCTTCCATCCACACAGAACCATTCCAAGGATGTGGACTATTGCAAGCAAGAGCAAGAGATGGCCGCTATCTTTCAAAAATGGGAATGCATGCTTACAGATGTGTTCAAATTTAAGTTGAAACCACCCCTGGATAAGGTTTTTTGCAAAGTAGTATTCATATGGTTGAATATCGAGTACAAAAATATTGTGATACCAAAATATGGTAACCTAAATATCGACAAAGTTTGTGACTTTATCACCTTCGCTGCGACGGCTATTCTGCCGCAGCGCTAAGGGGCGGGGGGCTGCGCGGCGCTCACACGCTGGTGACGGAACCGCTCCGTCACCAGCCTCGGGTGAGCTGTGCTGATGACGGAGCGGTTCTGTCATGGCCCCGCCTGCTCAATAGTACGCCCAGCGCAGGCGCAGAATCCGCGCCGCGCAGGCGCGTCGGGCAGGCCATGACGGAACCGCTCTGTCATCAGCACAGCGCCACCGCGGCTGATGACGGAGCAGTTCCGTCATCAGCATCGAAGAGGTTAAGTACATATAAGTAAGTATACATTCATTATTCTTTACTCCACATCTATGTACCTTCAAGATATAGTCACGGTAGGAAGACGTGGAGTTAAGTATAGTGAACATGTTAAAACTCGATACTGAGATAACTGTGTCTCAGAGTATATTAATTAGACAAAAGTGAGAACGCTCTGGGCCATTCTTTCCATTCTGTTCTGGTCAACAGACCTTTTTAGCAGCCTGAGAGGAAAAGAGTTAACAACAGTTCAATTCTCCAAGTACAGTGTGATCAGTAAGAACACACAATAAAAGTCTGAGTCAATAATTATCTACTTATTTGCACTTTAAGGGACACAGTGGGGTTTTAACTGTTTCCGCATTTGTTCTCTTTTATATTCTGCTCGTACTTTCAGCAGCTGCTGCGTCCTGATTGGTCAAGGGATAATCAATTGGCAACTGGCCTTGGTGGAGTCTGTTAGACCTCCCCAGGTATTTAATGCACGCCACAGCACAGCAAGCCTCGTCCATGTTCTCAACTCTGCCGTTTATTGAAATTGCTACTTTTTTATTGAAACTCCTTTTTAAGCTTTGTAAATCTTTTTTGCACTTTAAGGGACACAGTGGGGTTTTAACTGTTTGATGCATTTGTTCTCTTTTACATTCTGCTCGTGCTTTTGTCAGTTGCTGTGTCCCGATTGGTCCAGAGGTAACCAATCGGCGACGGGCCTGGGCTGTTAGAGCCCCCCCTGGTATTGATGCATGGCACGGACAAGCCACTGGCACGCCGAAGTCAAGCCCATCTGTGCCCACAGGGACGGCCTTAGGCATGTGCAATCTGTGCACCTGCACAGGGCCGCCAAACCCCAGGGGCCGCCACGCCAATATGTATCCTTAATATATTAATCCTCTGAGGATGGATACATATTTGCCTGGCGGCCCCTGGCAGGGATTTAGCGGCCTCCGGCTCTGTTCCACTTCCAAACACCCTGACCCCCCCCTCTTCACTGGCCTCTGCGCCTGTGTTTCTCCGGGGGTCCCCTACCTACGCTCCGTGCCCAGGGCCGCCATGAGCATGAGCCGCCCCTGGTGCCATCTGCACCTGGACAGCACCAGGGGCTTGGCACCCGGCCCCCCTTGACCCTCAGAGGTTAGCTTATTCCTCTCATGAACTTCATGTTTTCAGGTCTTTTACACAACATTGTGGTGATCATAGGTGGGTTCCAGATGGCCCGTCTTCTAGCTGTATGCCCTGCGGTTTAAAGATTAGCCCTCCTGGACTCACGGCCTGTTTGTTCCCCCAGGTCACTGACTACAAGCTCTATATGCCGAGTACAATGATTTTATTCAGGATAACACCCCAGATATTCTGTTTCTTACACAAAAATGTCTGACCCAGACCTTGGCAGCTGAACCTGCTTTGGCACTTCCCCCATGATATTATCTGAAGAATTTCAATTGAACTAGTGGCAGAGGAGGTGACACAGCAGTGATTTATTGAGACAGATACACCTGCAGTTTGACCCTCTGCAATATTTCTGACTGTGAAAGTGCCCCTTTTAAAATTGCGCTGAACATCTATTTTACACTATCAGGGATTCTCATTTGTCACCCCCAGATCCATTTAAAGTCTTGAAGGAGGCACTGATAGATATTATCACCTCACCATTTATTAGGTCAGCTAATTTTAAAATCTTGGGAGATCTAAACCTTCACCTGGATGCCAATCATAATGGCGATATTTCCAATTTCATAGACAATCTTGCTGCACTCCAGCTAACACAGATGGTTATTTGTGCAAATCATTCAATTGGACACCTCTTAGACCACATTTATTCTAATCTTTGTTCTATTAGGGTTTTGACCCCATCTCCCTCCCATCCCAATGGACTGACCGTTTTGCAATCCCCATTTCGATCTGCCTGGCTTGCCAATCACAGACTACCAATATCTGCCTGCCTTGCCAATCACAGACTACCAATTCTTTCCCGATCCATAAATGGTCATGGCACAGGCTCGACATCTAAATAATTGGTGACTTTACTCAGGCCTGTCATCCTCAGTTGGCCTCTTATGTAGAGGCAGCGAACAACACCTTACAATCTTGGCTTACTTCAGCCTTAGATACCTTTATCCCTTTAGGAGAGGTTTGTAGTATGAAAGAGCATGTGGCTCCCTGGTTTAAGGAAGCTTTGATTTCTGCCAAAAAGAATTGTAAGAACCAAGAACGCTCATGGAGGAAAACATATGATGCCTCCCTAAAAACTTGTTATAGAGCAGCCATTAAGTCCTACCATAAACTGATTAGGAAATCCTGGACAGACTATTTTTCACATAAAATCAGAAATAGCAACAACCCCACAAAACAAAAGCTTCATTTAGTAAATAGCCTCACTAAACCTGTGCTCTTAGAAAACTCCATCCAAGCTTATAATGCACACTGTGAGAAGCAAACAGAATCTTTTATTGACAAGATAGAGGAGATAAACCAGCACTGATGTTTTTGCAGTGATCTCATCATGAGTATTTCTCCGCCTCGGCTCACCTCAATTCCCCCTTTGGGTCTGCCTGAGTTTCGGACCCTATGTATCCAGGTTACGTCAGGTTCACCCGCTGACCCATTTAAATTTGACTTGTTTCTTAAGCTTTCTGTTTTCCTCCTCTCACCCTGTTTAGAACTGGTTAATCTCGCCCCGATTTCTGCCTCTGGGCCTTGGAAACATGCGAAAGCGATCTCCATTTTAAAGAAGCCATCTTTGGATGCCTCAAAGCCTCAAACATTTTGCCCTATCTCTCTCTTGCCTTTTCTTGCTAAAGTAACAGAGAGACATTTCTATGCTTCTCTTACTCAGGTTCTGGAAGATAACCATATTCTGAACATTTCTCAAAACAGCTTCAGACGGTTGCAGAGTATCTCCGTTGCACTTTGGATGAAGGCAAATCCTCAGTTTTGATTTTGCTTTGAAGCACTGACCAAATCTGTAGCATGCATGTGTTTTGGGCTCATGAGAGGGCTTAAAAATATTCTCGGTTTCTTTTTCCCTGACTTCATCAAACTATCATTCAGGCAGTTATCCTATGGCTTCTCCACAATTTGCATTGGCTACCAGTCGATAGGCGTATACACTTCAAGGCTTTGTGTATTACCCATAAGATTTTGCACTCCTCGGGAGCCCCTATCCTGTCCAATCTGGTATTTCTATATCAACCATCTCGTCCTTTGCGTTTCCCATTTTTAATCTGGCCACTATCCTGCAGGTCAAGAGTGTAAGAGCCACCGCAGCTCCTTCCGTGCTAAGGCCCCAGCTCTCTAGAACACGCTCCCTCTCCCTATCAGTTCCCTTCAGAACCATTTGCAGTTCAGAAAAACATTGGACCTGGCCTTCACCATTTCTCTGCAGTTTTTTTTTAAATTGTACTAGGGCTGGTAAGCCCCGTTACTGGGCCAGCTACGCACTTTAGAAATGTTAAAACATAATATAACTGGAAGTTAAAAGACTTATTACAAACTCAAGCTAGACTAATATAAATCAATCTCTAAAACATGCTGTGAAATATAGAATTATTAAAGGAAGGCCAGCACACCTGACAGTGTTGGACCGCAACAACAAAGAGCGTATAAGTATCTCCATTATGGAGATGCAAAATAGGAGGAAAAGAATCTGATGCCTAGACAAATGATTTCTATATTTCTCTCCATACATGGATGAAGTCTGCAGCATCTAATAATACACTAAGGTAAAGATATGGAAGACCCCATTGGATCAAAGAAGCAAGAAAGGTGTCAGCATCAGAACCTCTGTAGAAGAGCTTTAGAATGGAATCATGTATAGCAGGAAGTCACACAATCCAAAAAGCCAAGAGAGGTCTGTACCTCTCCAAGTTTAAAGGGAATTTGACTAACCCCAAGGTGGGTTCACTAATTAAATAGCACAAAGAACATTCAAGAAAACATGACCTCATACACATCTAAGTATCTTTCTGTTCCCAAGAAAAGAACTTGGCGCCATGAACACTCCTTCCACATTCCAGTTTCTGCTTCCAAAGCATCCTCAGGTTCCTCCCTTCGTCCGATAGTACCAACTGGTAACAGTAACTCTCCCTTTGTTCTTCATTAAAATAGTTCTACCTTGCCAGTTCTTCTTCAACTCACTATCTCAGAAATTCAATGTGCTTTCCACTAATAATGAATGCCTTTAATCTGCAAAAAATATGCCGGAAAACAACTTTCACGTTAGTATTAAATGCCTCGACTGTAAGCTTAAGGCCCCCAACTTAGCATTTATCTTTGGATGCATATTAATTCTACAACCTACATGTAGCTCAATAAATGAAATCTTTATTATAGAAATCAAACCATCTTATACTGTACTCTTATATGGTGCACTATATCTGAAAAAAATGTTATTAAACGAAATCAACAACTGGTCACAATTTATAAAATAAACATTTAATTCACTTTCCCTAATCCCTGGCGAACGCACTGCATTAAATATATTTTAGTGCACCACCTTACAATCTAAACATATAGAAACATTTCTGAAAATGAAAACATTAGTATGCATGCACATATATCAAAACACACAATAAATGCACCTGCCATATATTTAGTGCACCATATTTCATTATTATTATGGCATCACGCAAATACATAAGGCCAAATCTAAACATATATACAGCCTAGCCAAAAGTTGAAGGATGGAGCTAAAATGTTGCCACTCCAAAAGTGTACCTACTAAATGAAGCTCGAACATTGATATGTATGAGCAATGGCAGTGACCTTATTTTAATTATATGTGAAGTGAACAAACTCCGATTGTAAATGCAACGATACTCTGCAAGTGAAGTGACTTTAAGGTAGGTTTTGTATGTGTGTGCTTTTTATTGTTAAGGCAGGTGAGGGGGCTGATGTTTCACTCACTGCAGCCTGTTGATTGCTGTAGTTGAGAGCCTGGGGAGCCTGCGGCATTCGTCCGGGAGAACCATGACCAAGGCTCTGGGAAGCTTCATTCCCAGGTTGATGTGTAGGATCTATAGGACCTTTCAGAGCAGGCATAGTTGGAAGTCACCAACATCATTTCTTAATGTTAGTTTTGTGCTGATACGTGATATAAAAAGGGTGGAAAACGTAGCAGAGAATGCACAGAAAACACACGATGGACTCTCTTGCACGGTGTATGGAGTAACAGTGGATCCCTATTGAAAAGTCTCTGACTAGTAAACGAACAGGTGCAATTACCTGGTGATATAATCAGATAGTCACCAGAAAGTGCACATAGGGCTGTGGTGCTTAATTTGCAAAGATAGTCCATCTGTAAAAGTGCCAAAGTCAATACATTCTGGCTGTAGCAGAGGTCCACTGGAGGCAGGGCTGGGAGAAGAGATTTATTCACACCCACATGTACTGCTATGACAGAGCCTATGTAACCTGAACATTTGCGGGACACCCAGAGCAAACAAGGTGGCTACAACTATATGCAATCAACTTTTCGACATGCCAATTTTTTACAAGAAATGGATGGATATGCACTGGTGGAATTCTGAAACCTAGGCAAGGATCCGAGGTGAAGCAACCTGCTGCTTTATTTTTAGCACACAGGTGTTGATATAGGGACTTTCCCTGATTCTGCGAATTCTAATTTGCGAAAAATACCAAATCACAAATTAGAATACGCAGAATGGGATGTATCAATAAAAGCGAACCAAAAATGCGATTCGCAGTCGGCCACAATCGCCGATTGCGAATTCCGTAAATTTCTCCAAAGATCGCAAAATCGCCTGTTTTCCATGTTGAAATTGCTATTTTGCATTTATCGAAAACCGCAAATTGCGATCTCGCTAACTGCGAGATCGCAAAAACGGGAAGTCGCATTTCGAGCACATTGATGACATCACAACCAGGAAGTAGGCAGCTCCCTCACTCATTCTGAACACAGCTTGAGAGAGGAAGAAGCACAGCACAGAGCTCCATCAGACACACCCTGCAGCCCCACAACAGGACACACATCCAAAACCAGTGTCCCAGGAAGCAGCAGGAAGCAGTGCACCTGGCAAAAAAATAAAAATAAAATTTTCAGAACAGGAGCTGGAGTTCCTCATCGAGGGTGTAAGCAGGGACCATGATAGGCTTTTTGGGAAGCAATCCCGGAAGGTGCCTGAAGCAGACAAGAGGCGCATTTGGCAGTGCATCAGGGCTAAGGTAAACTCTGTAGGAGTGACCCAGCGCTTTTTTGATGAGCTAAAGAAGAGGTGATATGACCTCAGAGGCCGTGCCAAAGAGCGCTTTGCAGAGAGGCTGGGGGAGCAACATGCCACGGGAGGAGGGACCCCACAGTTGCGCCAAACACACCACTTGAAGACCTGGTGGAGGACACCAATAACCCTGCAGCCTGCGTGGGGGTAACCCAGCTGGACACCTCCCGACCCACCCAACAATCCCAAGGTAAGAGCCATGCAACAGCGACCCCGTCCCCTAACAATGTCCATGCCCCCAGAGCTAGCCATTTGATAACCCCAGTAATGCAGGCCATGCACATCAGAAACGCCATATTGCATTGTGGGACCTGTAGTGTGATAGTAGTTCCCTGATAGCCACACACAGCCAGACCTGTCAACGGAAACATGTCCCTAAAGCCAGTCAGGGAATGCAAGCCTGCATGCATGTTGCAACATCCCATGTGTAAGATTCATATCATTAATCATGCACCCATTTACATCACAGGTGCTGCAGAACCACAGAGCACAGACAGTGAGGCACTCCAAATTGAGGAGAACACAGAGGACACCGAGGGAGAGAGCCTTCCTGCCCCACGACCTGGACCTTCACACACACCTGCACCAGTACCACCACCTCCCCATGCAAACAGGGCCACCCCTGCAGCCACAGGAGGAGAGCAACCACCCCATGCATCACACATGGCAGTGGAACAGTCCACACCACCACCCAGGAGGCAGACACGGCGCACAGCCACTGTGCGGTTGCAGTCAAGTGGCCGGATGAGGCAGCAGCGCAACGTGGCAACACGGGCTGACTGGGGGCAACATGATCAAGATCCAGGGCTTGGCATCAAACGCCGGATGCTAGCTGTCCACCAAAAGCAGGCACGGCACATGGCAGCCATGCAGCTGCAGCTTTACAAGACAGCGCGCAATGTGAGCCAGCTCACCGAAAGCGTGCAGGTGTTAACGGCTGCAGTGAGGGAGAACAGCCAAATCATAGTGTCACAGCAGGACATCAGCCGCCGCCACCGCCAGCTGCTGACCCGGCTATCAGCATACACCAGGTCAAACCACCTGATCGGGAATGCAACCTCCCAACTGTCACGCCGGTCCCTGGCAATGCAAATCCAGATGGTGCAATGCTGCCAGGATGTTGCTAGGGCGTTGGAACAGGTCACAACCGCTGTCCAAAACCAGCAGGTGTGAGTCCATGCCCACGCAAAGGGGGGGGGGGGGGGGGGGTAGGGGAGGTGAGGGTGATGATGCCAGTGAGGGCACATCCAGTCTGAGCAGCCTGTCCCTGCCGGTGGTACGCCGAAGTACCAGGCCCACTGCAACATCAAGGGCCGATACTGGGGAGGTGGATGTGGAGAGGCGACAGGGCGCGTCCGGCAGGAGGCGCTAGTGATTGACTGACTATTAGCAGCAGTGCCATGCTGAAGTACCAAGCAGGCCTGCTTCCCAATCATGGGGCTGTATGACGTAATACAGTTTTCAATTTTTGTGAACACAAAAAGTAAATGAAAGATCCGGTTTACGTAATAATAAGAATTTATTTCAAATGCAAATCCTACTCATGTCATTATTTCATTTGGCATGCATGAGTGCAGTGTTGTGTGAGGGTATGGGAGCACTAGAAATAATTCAGTGTGATGTTGTTGCGGCGCCTGTGTCCTTCAGCAGGATTCTCCCCGCGTGCATGAAGCACATATGCAGGTGGGCGGTTGTCCCCCTCTGACTCACTGCCAGAGAACTCCACAGGTATCCTCTGCTTGATAGCAATATTGTGGAGTATGGCACACAAGGTCACGATGCGGCAGCAGACCTCAGGCTGGTATTTGAGGGCCCCACCAGTCTTATGTAGGATGCAGAATCGTCTCTTTAACATCCCAAATGTCCATTCAATTACATTCCTGGTGCGAATGTGCGCAGCATTGTAACGCCGTTCCTGTGGTGAGGCAGGGTTGAGGTATGGGGTGAGGAGGTACTCACGGAGGCCATAAGCGCTGTCACCTGAAGGTAAGGAGCAGAGGGTCAGTGCCTGTCATGTGCAGCTACATGGGCTTGACGTACTGTATGTGGGCATGTGTACTTACCTAGGAGGTGTCCTTCGCCAAAGTCACCCCTGGCCAAGTGGGTGTGCATGCCGCTGTGCCTGAATATGAAAGAATCATGCGTGCTCCCCGGGTATTGGGCCACTATGTCGGTGATGATTGTCTTTGCATTGCACACCATCTGGATGTTGAGTGAGTGGTGGGACTTGCGGTTCCGGTACATGTATTCTGTCTCAGTGGGTGAACAGATGTGGATGTGGGTACAGTCAATGCATCCAATTACATGGGGGAATTGCGCAATTTTGTAGAATTGAAGCTTTGTTTGATTTAAGTCCTGTTGGGTGGCTGGGAAGGTTATGTAATGGTGTATCCGGGTCAGCATGACGTCCAGGAAACTCTGTAGGCAGCGGGACAGTGTGCTCTGGGTGATCAACCCCTGCAACTGCAACTATCCCCTGGAAGCTTCCGGAGGCCAGGAAGTGCAGGCAGCACAGGAACTGGACATGGGTGGGCATGGCATTGGACCCTCCTTGTTGGGTGCTGCATCAGGGGGTCAAGGTCTCGGATGAGCTTGGTTATCATTGCCCCATTCAGCCTGTATTTTGAGTAGATCTCCTCTTCAGTCTGGCCCAGGAGTGTGATCTGCAGCCGGAAGATGCGCTCCTGGATCCTGCGTCGGTTCCGGGCTGCAGCCTGGAGCCTTCGCTGCCTTACCACGATGTAGAGTCCTGGCATTGTGAATGTTCTCATGCTCCTTCTGTGTCTCCTTAAGTGTGTTTGTTTTGCCCCGCACCTGTATCTTGTTAGGACATTTTTTGTTTTTTATTTTTCCAATTGATCTTTATGGTTACCACATGGTTTGAGTTCTCCTTAATAGCGCCTCACTAATAGCGATTTTGTTTTTTTTCGCAAATTGCGATTATTATTGAATTTGCTTTGCGAATATTTTGCGAGTTCGCAAATGATTTTGCAGAATCAGTGGAACATCGCTATCACAGAATCGCAAAGGGGGTTCCATGTTGATTCTGCGAATTTAATTGCGAACTCGAATTTGCAATTTGGTTGTTTTTTCTATCATGAATTACGAGAACAGAAATTGCGATCGCAATAGCTGTTTCGCAACTATTGCGATCGCAATTTTGGTTGATGAAGCCATGCCTAAGTGATTTTTTTATGCTGAGTTCCTTTAGCACGTTTAATACACAGACCCCACACAGTCTCTAGTATTAACAATGTGCTATCTCTCCACCTTGTCCTAAAGCCGGTTGAAATTCATGTCTCCTCTTTGACCACATTACCTTTGATAGAAAGCTGTTCGGGACATTCACCAGCTGACGTAATCTCTTTTTCTATGTTTCCAATGACAGAGGGATTCCTAATAGTCCTCCCAATCAACAAAGAGTCTATTCTTCCAACTCTCCAGTAAAAAAATCAATGTTTAAATAAATGCCTGGTCCACCCTGAACTAATGAGCAACATTTAGTGACCTACCGACAATAAATGGGTGCAATCACTTGTGCTACGAATAAATAACTTGAAATACCTCTGCTCGAATCCGTTCAATCTCGTGCTGTTGCTAAAATCTAACATTTTAAGTGTACCTTGCTAGAATGGAGTAATGGAAAAAACTTTTTAAAAGCTTTTTAAAATAACGTAATAATTGTAAGAATCATTACTATAATAGACTTTGCTAGAATATATTTATTTGTAATACATTTTTGTTGAACGTACTAATGTAAATAATCTTTCCTATAACTTATTCTAGGTATTTTTACTAGAATGTATTAATTTTACGTATCCTTGTCAGAATTTATCATGCTCAACAAAGAATGCTGAACCTTTTATACGATTTTCCTTAGCAAATTGTACTGCGTTTAACGAGGCACTTTTATTGAATACCCCATCTTATAGTGAGATCTAGCATAGCTCTATCAATCAATAATAGTTCAGGTATGTTTTACTCACAACTGGGAAACAGTTACGAATTTTTAACCAGGAGCTAATTAACCTAAGAACCAATAACTTCCAAAATTTACTGATGACCTGATCTGCTCACTAATGCCCATCATTATGAGTGGCATGGTAAACGGACTGGATTTTCCCCATCCCTGGGGTGATCGATACAGGGGGCACCGGTAACTCAGGGGTGTGGAATATCTGGCTCATTAAGAGTTGGACCCTGAGAGTCTACTAAATAATTAGGAATTGCTAGGAAATCAGTGATTTTGTGTATGATTGCACTGGGAATACCTCATTTTGACTGGATTTAAGAGGTAATTCATAATGAGGACCAATGAGTAAATTGTGCCATTGTATTGCATTTTAAATGTTAAGACATGTTGGCGCTAGAGTACAACTATTAGTAGTACCCTGAGATGGATCATTTCCAGATTCACCTCCATGCAAGTGTACTAATTTAATACACATATTCATACCCTAGATCTTACAAGGTATGAAATGTTAAACTTCATGACAGTCCCACATCTTACAATATCCTCTGAAAGGGAAACGGCATTAATCAGCTACGCCACCGCAGCCACATTTTTCTTTGTTCAAGCATTTCTAAATACTAATCTTTACAACTCCTCACCCTTGTTAAAGGCAAAGCACAAACTATGACTAAAGGATAAATGCCAAGTTAGAGCAAGCCTTGGAATGTTAAACACTATCTAAAATGCTATCCAGCCAGTGCTTAACTTGTGCTGGTTTTTGCTGGTGCTTGGCACCCGCATCTATTTCTAAACACTTACATTTAATTATGGCAGTCCACCACATGTTGTTGTTTGTCAAGTTTTAAAACCAGCGATGCCTTTCACAGTTTCATATAGCTCAAACCTAGAATTAATCACAGCGTCTAGGCCATCCTTACTGCTCGAAGTGACTTTGAATAGAAAAAGATGCCAAAATGGTATTCGTGTGAAGGTAAGCATTGGAATTGTTATTATGCAAGCCTAGAAAGGGTAGTGGGTGGTGTGAGCCCAGGTAGCTTCCTGATCAGTAAATTAGGACTTGGCACTTAAATTTCTTTACAAACTAACCACTGTCCCCAACCAATACCCTGCACGAGTGAGGGAGAGCATGCAACAGAGTTTATCAAAAGATGCAGACCTGGCCAACCTTCATGGCCAACTGGACGTAACTCCGATCAGCTCTGCGCCAGGCCCAACTGCTTTTAAGGTTTTAGAGGCACTTACTTCGCCAAAACGGGGTCGCCTGATTCCCTGAGGTGCCAGGAGGTGCGGGGGCTCGCCGGCTATGACTTAGGACCCACTGGTGATGCGTGAGGGGTGAGAATATTTCTGCCGCCGGAGCACTCACGCGAGCCAAGATGGCGCTGTCACCACGCTAAGTCACCAAGTCAAACACTGCGGCCCAGGGACCAGCAGGGGGCGCACGGATACTGGCGCGGATGAGGGCTCCGGCGACCCTGCTCAGTTAGCCCCGGGGGTCGGTTCCAGCCGCAGAAAGACAGCGCCCACTTCCATTGTCGCCCACGACAGAAGACGCATTCTCCCAGCTGTGGCCCCCTTTTGTGGAGGGGAGCCCCCGGTTAAGCGGAGGCTCATGAGGGCCTACCTTGTTGACAACGCCAGGTACAGAGAGGAGCGGGGGGTCCCCCTACACTAGAGTGAGCCACCAGGTGTAATCCCGAATAAACTGTGCCCGACCTTAAGATGGCATCGGTCAGGCACCTTTGCACAGACTCGTGAGGAGGTCCAGGCTGGAGGCTCCCTGCCCCTGATGGTTCTCCCTTTTTCAGTGCACTATCATCGCACCTGAGGGGGCCCTGAGCCAAACAACCCACCCCACAGTTGTTCTTTGTGTGTGGCCTTGGGCGAAGTGGGCACCCTATTATCTGGAACGAGAGGAGCTGAGGTGCCAGTCGGAGGGGTGCCTACGAGGCCCTGGGTAGAGGCGCGGCCCTGGTGAAGCTGACCCCAAGTTGATGTCCGGATGCAGTGCTGAGCAAGGGGTTGGATGGTGAGGGAGTTCAATATCCGTCGAGCAGCGAGGAGCAGATAGAAGAGTAGCAGGGCCAAGGGGGCCTGTTGTCAGTGCAGAGCATCCCAGACCTCGATCCGCCGCCTTAGGCAGTGGTCCTTGGCTGACAGTCCCAAGGGGTTGCGGGACACCCAATCCGGCGTCCGCCCCTACAGTAAGGCGATCTCTGGGCCCCACGGTGGCTTACTCCAATGCCACTGATCATCGATCACCCGACACAGAAAGGTCTCTTGGCCAACTCAGGTGAGCGGAGTTGGGGTGCCGGGGCAGCTTTCCAGTTCCCCCCGATTTTTTCTGCTGCAGGGAGGCCCCTGTAGTGTAGTTCCTATATTCCCAATAGGCTCTGCGCATTGGAATAATATATCCTATAGATTAGACGTAGGACTGAGGTCGACTAGGTCTCTCTCAAATGTATTAAACTTAATAGTGAGTGTGCCAGCTAACTCAGAGGTCACTAGAAACTTTCTCGAATACACAAGAAGGGATTAGTTTCTGACAACCGCATAAACTGACAACTTTGTTTCCCAAGAATAAGAATTGTATCCCTAGAGTCGTGGAAACAATAGATAAATATTTCACTCAGTCAATCGTGCATGCTTTGTTTCAACAGAGGTGCAGAGAACTAGAGTGACAGGCGTTTTTTAATAAAAGGTTTTATTGAACAGAACTCTTTCTCATGCAAGTAAAGTGAACTGCTACAATCGTAATGCAGTACAAAAGGGGTGGTGATGGACGGAGTATCTGAAACAATCAAACACTCACACCCAGTCAAAATATCTGGGTTTCATCCATTACCGTTCTTTAGCCCACTCTGCCACCCCAGTTCAGACATGGCTATATGCAAATCAGTCTGACCCTGTGCCTCATGGGAACAGTCCAGCCAGAAACTGCCAAGCCATGTCTTCCCTGGACCGGAAACCAGCTTCCGAGGACCGGTTTCTGGCATTCCAGCCGTCTTCAGCCCGGCTTGCTTGAATCCAGTGGCAAAGTGAGCAAGGGACTCACGTCAGAGCATACCCTGCCACACTTATGGCGGTCAAAAGCGGTACAAAAGGGGGTGGTGATGGACGGAGCATCTGAATCAATCAAACACTCAGAACCAGTCAAAAGATCTGGGTTTAATCCATCACTGTTCTTTAGCCCACTCTGCCACCCCAGTTCAGACATGGCTATATGCAAATCAGTCTGACCCTGTGCCTCATGGGAACAGTCCAGCCCGAACTGCCAAGCCATGTCTTCCCTGGACCGGAAACAAGCTTCCGAGGACCGGTTTCTGGCATTCCAGCCGTCTTCAGCCCGGCTTGCTTGAATCCAGTGGCAAAGTGAGCAAGGGACTCACGTCAGAGCATACCCTGCCACACTTATGGCGGCCAAAAGCGGTACAAAAGGGGGTGGTGATGGACGGAGCATCTGAATCAATCAAACACTCAGACCCAGTCAAAAGATCTGGGTTTAATCCATCACCGTTCTTTAGCCCACTCTGCCACCCCAGTTCAGACATGGCTATATGCAAATCAATCTGACCCTGTGCCTCATGGGAACAGTCCAGCCCGAACTGCCAAGCCATGTCTTCCCTGGACCGGAAACAAGCTTCCGAGGACCGGTTTCTGGCATTCCAGCCGTCTTCAGCCCGGCTTACTTGAATCCAGTGGCAAAGTGAGCAAGGGACTCACGTCTGAGCATACCCTGCCACACTGATGGCGGCCAAAAGCGGTACAAAAGGGGGTGGTGATGGACGGAGCATCTGAATCAATCAAACACTCACACCCAGTCAAAAGATCTGGGTTTAATCCATCACCGTTCTTTACCCCACTCTGACCCCAGTTCAGACATGGCTTTATACAAATCAGTCTGTTTTTTGCAATTTGCACCTCGAGTGGGCTGGGTATGCTCAGACGTGAGTCCCAGGCTCTCCACATCACTGGAGTCAAGCTATCCAGGCTGAAGAAGGCTGATAGCAAGAAACCGGTCCTTGGATGCTTGATTCCGGTCTAGGAAAGACATGGCTTGGTAGTTCGGGCCGGACTGTTCTCATGAGGCACAGGGTCAAGGCTGATTTGCATATAGCCATTGTCTGACCTAGGGTGGTGTGGAGTGCAAATAAACGATGGATTTAGGCCCAGATCTTTGTACTGGGGTGAATGTAAGACATTGTTCTGCATTCTGTCCATCAACTGTGTTTTTTGCAATTTTCACCATGAGTGGGCTGGGTATGCTCAGACGTGAGTCTCAGGCTCTCCACATCACTGGAGTCAAGCTATCCAGGCTGAAGAAGGCTGATAGCCAGAAACCGGTCCTTGGATGCTTGATTCCGGTCTAGGAAAGACATGGCTTGGTAGTTCGGGCTGGACTGTTCCCATGAGGCACAGGGTCAAGGGTGATTTGCATATAGCCATTGTCTGACCTAGGGTGGTGTGGAGTGCAAAAAAACGATGGATTTAGGCCCAGATCTTTGTACTGGGGTAAATGTAAGACATTGTTCTGCATTCTGTCCATCAACTGTGTTTTTTGCAATTTTCACCCCGAGTGGGCTGGGTATGCTCAGACGTGAGTCCTAGGCTCTCCACATCACTGGAGTCAAGCTATCCAGGCTGAAGAAGGCTGATAGCCAGAAACCGGTCCTTGGATGCTTGATTCCAGTCTAGGAAAGACATGGCTTGGTAGTTCGGGCTGTACTGTTCCCATGAGGCACAGGGTCTAGGCTGATTTGCATATAGCCATTGTCTGACCTAGGGTGGTGTGGAGTGCAAAAAAACGATGTATTTAGGCCCAGATCTTTGTACTGGGGTGAATGTAAGACATTGTTCTGCATTCTGTCCATGAACTGTGTTTTTTTCAATTTTCACCCCGAGTGGGCTGGGTATGCTCAGACGTGAGTCCCAGGCTCTCCACATCACTGGAGTCAAGCTATCCAGGCTGAAGATGGCTGATAGCCAGAAACCGGTCCTTGGATGCTTGATTCCGGTCTAGGAACGACATGGCTTGGTAGTTCGGGCTGGACTGTTCCCATGAGGCACAGGGCCAAGGGTGATTTGCATATAGCCATTGTCTGACCTAGGGTGGTGTGGAGTGCAAAAAAACGATGGATTTAGGCCCAGATCTTTGTACTGGGGTGAATGTAAGACATTGTTCTGCATTCTGTCCATCAACTGTGTTTTTTGCAATTTTCAACCCCCAGTGGGCTGGGTATGCTCAGACGTGAGTCCCAGGCTCTCCACATCACTGGAGTCAAGCTATCCAGGCTGAAGAAGGCTGATAGCCAGAAACCGGTCCTTGGATGCTTGATTCCGGTCTAGGAAAGACATGGCTTGGTAGTTCGGGCTGGACTGTTCCCATGAGGCACAGGGTCAAGGCTGATTTGCATATAGCCATTGTCTGACCTAGGGTGGTGTGGAGTGCAAAAAAACAATACATTTAGGCCCAGATCTTTGTACTGGGGTGAATGTTAGACATTGTTCTGCATTTTGTCCATCAACTGTGTTTTTGGCAACAATCGTAATGCAGGCTGCAAAGTATAATGCGTACAGCGAGAATAGTATTATAAAATAATACTGTAAAAGCACTGTATGGTTTTTAACCCCTTCGACGCTCATGACGAGCTCAGCTCGTCATGAGTTACGCCTGTCGTACGCTCATGACGAGCTGAGCTCGTCATGAACCGCGGGTTTTTTAAAAACTCAGCGCACAGCGGGAAAACGCGTAGCGCGCATGGGGTTAAGCCATATAAAAATACATACTTTAATACATAGGCTAAAATACTCAATTAGTGCTTCTAAAATACACCTACCCCAATGTACCTAACCTGCGTCTAGTACGCGGGAGGGAGTAAGTATTGTGTAGCATAGGTTTGGTTTTCTTTGCCAAGAATCTATCCAAGATTTCTCTTATTTCTATTACTATTTCTATGCGGAATTTGTTAAGCGCGCGGACACCCAGGGGTTTCATGGCGCTGAAGAAAACAGATGAGAGATGGTAAGTGAGGGGTCAGAAGGTGTAGTGCTCTAGCCGTACGCTTGTTTAAATAGCCAGGTCTTCAGTGCTCGCCTGAACTCTGTCAACTTGGTGCAGCTCCGGATAGACAAGGGCAGAGAGTTCCAGGTTTTTGGGGCGAGGTATGCGAAGCTGGATCCGCCGAGTCGTTTCTTTTTAAATGTCGGCACCGTGAGAAGGGACAGATGGGCAGAGCGAAGCTCGCGGGTAGGTTCATGTTTGTTAATAAGTTGGTTGATGAACCTGGGGCTTTTTCCGTGAAGAGCCTTGAAAATTATGCAGCCTGTCTTAAAGGTGATCCGATGGGTGATGGGGAGCCAATGGAGGGAGGCCAGCAGAGGTTTGGCTGACTTCCTGCGATTGCTCTTGAAAATTAATCTGGCTGCTTGATTTTGAACAATCTGCAGGCGTTTAGAGATGGTGAGGGGAAGGCCGAGGTAGGTAGAGTTGGAGAAATCTAATCGCGAGAGAACCAGTGCGAGTACTGCCTGGATGAGAGCAGAATGGGTCAGCAGATGAGCAATTTTTTTAATCTTTCTTAGCTGAAAGAAGCAGGAGGAGATCACTGTTCCGGCCTGGGTTTTCAGTGAGAGATCGGCGCTGAGAGTGACCCCGAGGCTTTTAGCTGACTGGGAGGGGGATGGGGGAGTGCCCATTGAGGGTGGCCAGAAGTGGGGCCCCCAACTGAGTGCGCTGTTGCTAGGGAGTACTAACTCATTCTTTCCTGGGTTTAGCTTAAGGTGGTTCCGATCCATCCAGCTCTGAATGTGCAGCATGGTCTTTTGAAATTCCTCAACGGAGTCCGGGGAGTTGAGGGGGAATACCAGCTGCAAATCGTCTGCGTAGTTGAATAAAATGACTTTTCTGTTTTTCAGGGAGTGCAGTAGGGGTTTGAGATAGAGATTAAAAAGTAGGGGAGACAGTGAGGAGCCCTGTGGGACACCGCAAGTGGTTGGGAGTGTGGGGGCTGTGAAGTTCTCCAGCTTTACAGCCTGGGATCTGTCCGTCAGAAAGGACTTAATCCAAGAGAGAGCCGCGCCACTGAGGCCGGCTTGTTCGACACGGTGTAATAGTATGGTATGGTCCACCGTGTCGAACGCGGCCGATAGGTCGAGTAGTACGAGGGCTTGATGAATTCCATTGTCGGCGTTGGTCCTTAGGGTGTTCTGTACGGCGAGGATCACCGCCTCGGTGGAGTGTGCCTGGCGGAATCCCGCTTGGTTGGGTTCCAGATAATCTGACGTTTCGATGAAGTTGGATAAGCAGCTGGTTACATAGGCTTCCAGCAGCTTTGCGCAGTAAGGGAGAAGGGAGATGGGGTGGTAGTTAGAGAGGTTGGAGGGATCGGCACCTGGTTTCTTGATAAGAGGGACCAGGGTGGCATTTTTGAAGGAATCGGGTACTATTCCTCGTGATAGGGAGGTGTTCAGAATGAGGAGTATGCCCTGAGGGAGTGTGGCATAGACTTCTTTCAGAATATGCGGGGGGCAGGGGTCGTTGGGTGAGCCCGATTTTACTCGGTTCATTAGTTCCAATAATTTGGGTGGGTCAATGGGGGGGATGTCCTGAAGGGTATTAGGATTTCTGCAGATGTCCAAATCGTCTACTACAGCATGGTTGGTTTGAATGCTGTTTTTTATGATGTCAATCTTCTCCTTGAAGAAGTCGTTGAGTCGGTTGCACATCATTTGTGATGCAGGTTGGGAGGGAGAGGTTCTGGCGTCATTGCATAGGTCGTTGACGACTCTGAAGATTTCCCGTGATTTGTTTTTGGCGTTGGAGATTTTATCTGAAAAGAAAGTAGCTTTGGCAGATAAGATAGAGTCCTTGTAATTTTTGCGGGCTGTCTTATAAAGTGCTCTGTCTGTGGCGTGGTAGCCATGTCTCCACTTCCTTTCTAGTTGGCGGAGTTCTAGTTTCCGCTTTTTTAGGTCAGCGGAAAACCATTTGTGGGCGTCCATGCGACGGGCGCGGGAGAACTTGGTAAGGGGAGCATGTTCATTGCATGCAGAGAAGAGCCACTCGGTGTGCGCTTTGTCCATCAGATTGATGTCTGATCCCTGGGTAGGGATGGAGTTGGTCAAAGTGGAGAGGAAATCTTGGAGGTTTAAAGATCTCCATTTCCTGACTGACCCTCCCGGGGGCGCTTGGTTTTTTAGGTGACCCTGAGTGGTAATAGAGAATTGCAATAAGTGGTGGTCAGACCATATGCATGGTGAGGCCGTGGGACAGGAGGTAGAGATGTTGTGAGACCAGATGTGGTCTAGGATATGTCCCTTTTCATGGGTGGGGATCGAGACATGTTGGTGGAGGTTTAAGTTGGAGAGGAGTTCGAAAAGTTCTGTGGCGTGAGGTCCAGCTTCCGCGTTGTTGTACCAGTAATTGAAATCTCCTATGACCATGACCTTGTCATAGTAGACGACTAGACCTGCTATTTGCTCAGACAAGGAGGCAGGGAAGGAAGGCATAGATGTAGGTGGACGGTATATCAATGCTAGCACCATGGTGCCTGTCTCGGTGTCAGATTTGATGACTAGGTTATCCGTATCTGGTAAGTCTAGGGGAGGTAAGGTGGTAAACGTGTGGTCTTTATGAATAATGGCGGCGACACCTCCCCCAGCTTTTCCTGATTTTCTATTAGCAGACAGGATGTAATAATCTGATGGTAAAGCCGAGAGTATATCTGGCAAGGAGTCTGTGGTGAGCCATGTCTCAGTGACAAAAAGTATGTCAGGGGTATCCGCTTTCAGGAGCAGGAATATATCAAGTTGGTGTTTGACCAGGGATCTGGTGTTAAGATAGAGACATCGGAGGGTCCGGAGATTAGGTTTGGGGGGGGCTTATTGTTTTTAGAGTTTAGGGAGAGGATAGGGGTCGGTTCTTGTAAGTGATGGTGGGAAAGGATATTGCTTGCCTTTAGGCGGGCGTGAGTGGTCGGGTCGAGGGGTTGAGGAGCGGGATTGTGCAGAGAATGCAACTCTAGGGAGGAGTACCTGATGAATTCTTCATTCTGCATGGTCCCTGGGCCCGTCCAGGCGCAGACGGGCTTGCCTTAGGCGCGCCTTCGGCGAGCAAACGGCGCTCCCGCTGCGCTCGTCCGCTGCGCTCGTCCGCTGCGCTCGTCCGCTGCGCTTCCTGCCCAGGCACATGATAAAGGAAAAGGAGGGGGCGTGGCCTCAAGGGGGCGTGGCTAGCGAGCACGCCTGCGATGGCGGCCGCTGGATGACACCAAACAATTACCGCAGCAGCGCTCAATCGGCTGCGTGGGAAGAAGGCGGGATACAGAGATCGGTAAGCTTTTTAGAGGTTTTCAATTCAACAAAGTTAAAAAGCAAATTGCACAGTTTTAAAACAAATAGCGTACCTCCAGAACCCGGCTTCCGCCTCAGGTCTGGGAATCTGGTTTCTGTAAATGCTTTGAAGCGGCGCCTTATAAAGGGGCAGGGGGCGTGGTCTCAAGGGGGCGTGGCTAGCGAGCACGCCTGCGAAGGCGGCCGCTGGATGACACCAAACAATTACCGCAGCAGCACTCAATCGGCTGCGTGGTAAGAAGGCGGGATACAGAGATCGGTAAGCTTTTTAGAGGTTTTCAATTCAACAAAGTTAAAAAGCAAATTGCACAGTTTTAAAACAAATAGCGTACCTCCAGAACCCGGCTTCCGCCTCAGGTCTGGGAATCTGGTTTCTGTAAATGCTTTGAAGCGGCGCCTTATAAAGGGGCAGGGGGCGTGGCCTCAAGGGGGCGTGGCTAGCGAGCACGCCTGCGATGGCGGCCGCTGGATGACACCAAACAATTACCGCAGCAGCGCTCAATCGGCTGCGTGGTAAGAAGGCGGGATACAGAGATCGGTAAGCTTTTTAGAGGTTTTCAATTCAACAAAGTTAAAAAGCAAATTGCACAGTTTTAAAACAAATAGCGTACCTCCAGAACCCGGCTTCCGCCTCAGGTCTGGGAATCTGGTTTCTGTAAATGCTTTGAAGCAGCGCCTTATAAAAGGGCAGGGGGTGTGGCCTCAAGGGGGCGTGGCTAGCGAGCACGCCTGCGATGGCGGCCGCTGGATGACACCAAACAATTACCGCAGCAGCGCTCAATCGGCTGCGTGGTAAGAAGGCGGGATACAGAGATCGGTAAGCTTTTTAGAGGTTTTCAATTCAACAAAGTTAAAAAGCAAATTGCACAGTTTTAAAACAAATAGCGTACCTCCAGAACCCGGCTTCCGCCTCAGGTCTGGGAATCTGGTTTCTGTAAATGCTTTGAAGCGGCGCCTTATAAAGGGGCAGGGAGCGTGGCCTCAAGGGGGCGTGGCTAGCGAGCACGCCTGCGATGGCGGCCGCTGGATGACACCAAACAATTACCGCAGCAGCGCTCAATCGGCTGCGTGGTAAGAAGGCGGGATACAGAGATCGGTAAGCTTTTTAGAGGTTTTCAATTCAACAAAGTTAAAAAGCAAATTGCACAGTTTTAAAACAAATAGCGTACCTCCAGAACCCGGCTTCCGCCTCAGGTCTGGGAATCTTAGGTTCGAATCAGCTCCATACCTTAGTTCAGAATGAAGGAGGTCTGGTATCTCTGTCTCGGGACTCGATTTCCCAACACCCCGCGAGGGGAGCTTGGAAACACTGGAGCTGGATTCTCAGCGAGACAAAGGACAGCTTCTCGATTGCGTCAGCTGGAGGGTCGGCTTCCTTCGGCACTTGCTGTAGCAAGCTGCGTCGTCGTAAGTAGATAGTCGAACTGCTCCAAACCACTGTGTCTTGCTAGAGCAAGTGAAGACATATTTATACCTTGAAGGTGCCTAGTAAAGTCGGGCATAATAATGTCAGTAAAGAACCCCAAGGGAATAGTAGTTCTTTGTAAAGTCCATGAGTTCTTGGACAAATCAATATTCAAGCAAGGGGAGTTCCCTGACTGCTTAAGCCGATTTTCCAAGCAATCGTTGTGGCGTTTTGGTATGGATGGAAGTAGCCATGCCTGTATTTGGACTGCATGGGCTATGTCTAAATAAGGGTATGATTTCTATGCCTATATTAGGGCAATATGAATAGTACCTATATAAGGGCATGAATCGCGGAAATTCGCTTGGATCCTAAAACACCATACAACACCCACTCCACTTTAGTATGTACGACATTACTAAGTTCTAAGCACATAAAACATATCGAAAGCATGATGTGTTAAAACCCCACCCAAAATACAAAAAATGCATTGGTATTGGTTGTACACGAAAAGAGCATTTGTGCTGTACGCATTTTAAAAGCAATGTTTCATTTAAAGCTTATAGTATGACATTGGAAATGCATATCTGAATGAATCACTAAAATACATTTATGAAATGGCTCTTAAATACAGAAGAAAAAATGGTCGAGACCATTTCATGACTTAATTTATAATTCGTTTGGTTGTGGACAAGGTCAAATATTGTCTCTTGGAAGTATTCAGAGAATTCTTGTTCTCTAGGAATAGTTCTCTTCAAGCAGGTTACTTTGTGCCAAAAAAGTTCAATTTTGGGAAAAGTCAAATCATAGAAAATAGAGTTCCAAAGTTTGAAGTTTGTTTTGGAAAGTGAAGGTCGAATACAGAGTCCCACAGAACACTGTATGCTAACTTCAAAAGTCAGTCTCATTGTTTGGAGAAAACATCAAATTTAACCTGGTAAAGATTTCATCTACTACAGTAGCTGAAAGTCGGACTACCTCGTTAAGCTGATCGATTGCACAAAAATGAGAAGCATCACCGTCAGGTTCATTAGCAATGTTCGAAGGAGATGGTACCTGTGTGCCTGTCGCTCCACGTATCTCACCGTCTGCAGTTTGCGTCTGTGTGATCTCAACGAATGCCGTCATCGGGGTTGGTAGCCACTGGGGACAACACAGTGCATGAGCCGTTACCGGTCCAAGCAAAGTATCAACATCCGTTGTCAGGACTGATGGGAGTGTCAGACAGATGTCTAACACGCATTCTTCTACACATAGCAGGCATCGTAGAACAGGTAAGATGCAATCTTGCCAGATTGGTCGGAATGATAGAAACCACATGGTATTTAGATCTCCTAAACGAGCCAAGCCCAGAATCTGTATCATGCGCTCACGACACTTCATTGCCAGGAGAGTGTTCTCTAAGGTAATCTGGGTGTCGCTGGTGACTTGACTTGCCATATCGGAGCAGAAGGAACAACAATAGTATTCCTGCTATGAGTCCCAAAATGAGAGGCAGGCCGCCGAACACAGAGTGCACGAAGTTTGGAAATATGCCGAGGACTGCTTCAAATGGTGCTAACAGTCCCGAAAATACATGTTTAATACCACTGGTATCAGACATGTTTAAGATACGACCCAACATTTCTGAGAAATGTATAGGGCAGTTTGTGGATAAAAGGGCATGTATCTCTGCAGAGGACCTTGCAACTTGCATTTCATACGTCTCTTTGGACGAGGTCAGTGGCACCGTTTTTTGTAAAAGAATGGCTTTCATTCAGCTTAAAGTATCAATTCGTATAGAAGAGATGTTCAGTGAAGGACATAACAGCAACTCCCCGTCTGTCTTGGTTTTAGGAAACAATACTTGCATACAACAAGTGACCCTGGTTGACACAGTTACGAGATAGGTTATTACTGGCAACATGTCACAACAGCTGTGATCATTCAACATAATATAGCTTCCATTAGAAAGCTGCCTAAAAATTTGATTTATCGCAGGCCCTGTGTAAGTTAATACCCTGATATACAAGTGTACCGCTCAGTGCGTTTTTGCAGTTTGTACCACTAAGGACCACTTATTTTCCCTCACTCCAACATCTGTGTGTATAAGGTAAATCCCAGGTTGACTTGATGTAGTCTTTACCCAACCTTTCATCTACGCCAGCTGGTATATGTTTCAAACAACATTGAAAATGGAAAATTGTGACAGGCAGAGTGATTGTTCCATGTATTAGCCATGTTGTAGGTTTTTCCGAACCAGTTAATGGTAATCTTTCCAGTTTCTCAATGCTCAGCACCGTATAGTCTGCTCCTCTTTGTGCCAAAGTGATTTGTGATAAGGTTAAATATAAAATACAATGACGTGGTGTTGATTAGACACCACAGCACATAGCCAGAATGAAGATTTTGTAACGTCCAGCCTAAAAGCATTATAGAACATAATTGTGACTGTCTATACTGTAACATGAGCAAGTCCTGTTCCATTATATCTATGGCAGAGGATACTATGCTGTCCAAAGAATAAATTCTGGATGACAGAGTCGTTAACCCATTGTCAACTACAGGGAGAGTTTACTCTAAATTAATACAATCAATTTCTTGTATTCGTTCTGAAGTCTCTGCTTGTATTGCTTTCCAAGCTTCATTATAAATGGCATATATACCAGCGTACATAAAACATGTATGACGTGGTTTTGCAGGTCCTTGTAAGAAGTCCCTTAAATCAACGACATCTTTAAGTAAAGATAAGTGTTGTTTTACCTCGGTTAGTGTGGACTTTTGTAGCCACTCAAGGCACAGTTTTCCTACACTGTATGTTGTTACTATCCCTGGATGCTGTCTCTGGACATATCTTGGATCTGGCCTAATGAATGTAAACCCCTGTGTTTTATTCAGGAATCTATCTTGACAGTTGTTTGTGTCTGTGGGCCAGATTAACCATTTTTTCCAATCAGGATCTGTTCTGTTTTTAAATAAAATTGTTTTCACGTCGACCACCCCCTCTTTAGTGTCCTTACTATCAGGTGTAGGTGAAGGTATGGACGGTTTGTTTAAATCTTTTATCTTAGCTAGACCAAGACAGGATGTCTGTTGAACAGTGTCATTCAAAAACAATATTTGTTCAGGGATGATGCAGGCTCTAAATAAAGCTTCTAATCCCTGCACCTGCCAGTCTTTTGTGCCCCAGACAGTTTTTGTCTCTATGTTTTCTTTCAAAAAGTCAAACCCTAATGTGGACAGCTGAGAATAAAAGGCTGCAGAATAGATTTTCTTAGTATGAGTCAACATACTTTTCATTCCTGTCTTTTTAACATTTTTAAAGTAAAATGTTTCCGGATTTGAGACATTAAAACCTGAAAAGTATGGAACTTTTTCATAAAATGTTTTTGAGCTACCCTTTGGTGATGTTGGACAATGTTCCCATTGATTAAATGTATAACCATTTCTAGAATTTGCAGATTTGTGCAAAAAATGATGACCATAGTGATTATAACAGTACATTTGTTCATAATCCGGTGAACCTTCTAAGTATTCATGATTTGTAAATTTTGCAGACATCTCTAAGTCTGACATCATATTATTAACAGTCTCAAAGTCCCAATCATGAGAAAAGGTACTAGTTGAAACAAAGTCACTCAAGGAAACCTTGAATTGGTGTGGAATCTTCAACAGCTCTGCAGGACCAAAGATGTCATAATCAGTTCTGTCCCAAGCTATACCACCAGGTATACGAACGGCTTTGATGTTCACTGATGACAAGTCTCTTTTTTGATGATGAGATATTTGTGTGGCGTGAGAAGTAAGTTGATGTTCTTACTTGCTGTGTCCTTTTTACTATATCTTCCATTTATCAGCATTCCCAAACTTAATACAAGAGTCAACCAAAGTAGAAGAAAAAGTACACCCAACCCAATCCAAATTTCAATCCATGGTGAAACCAGATAAGTATTTTCCAGTTGATGAAAAAGTTCTGTTGCTTTTTCTTCAAATGTTTTTTTAGTTGGCGTCGTTTCAGGTTCACTGGGATCCTCAGAAAACGTATCAAAGTTAATGAAATAGCCAGAGGCAGTTCTGTCAATTGTAGGTATTGCATCAGTATTACTTGAAATCGCTGGAGCTACACTGATCCCTTGTCATATTAGTATAGTCAGATGCTATATCATTGTAGACCGGCGTTTCTTTACAAACTGTTATTTGGGTCTCAAGAGGCACAAGTTCCATTGCTTTGTTGCTTAGTCCTTCTTTTCGCACTGCAGATTCCTCAAAAGTGATAAGTCTCTCAGTTTGAACCTCTTGGATAGTAGCCAGATTTGGTCGTCTGCTACATCTTTGGAGTCCACTTGTCCTACTGCTTATGATTGGCCACATGATGTGGTTTTACCAGGTCGATAGATACAAACCTGTTCTCCTTTCTTCCAGCAAGGGGCGGCAGTAACACTGTTCTTGATCCGTGGATTGCTAGCACAGGTACTGCTTGTCTGTAAGAAGGCCCAGATTCCTTCTTATCTGTGATCTTTTCTCTGACTAGATCCCCAAACTTTGGAATCCAGGCAGGCCTTGCTGGGACGGGTGGTTCTCCTTCAGTGATCATTGGCTTCTGCAATGTGTTGCTTTGACTTCTCCTTTTTTCATTTAAGTCCTGCAAAACAGCCAAATGGTCTTTGATAACAAAAGGTTTCTGTTCTACCACTGAAGTGTGACGATCAAGGTCCTGGACAATCATTCTAGTTCCAAAAAGGATTTCATATGGAGTGATTCTACCCAGAGAACCTCTTGGCAGATTGTTACAACTACATTGGACACTTATTAGATGTTTGACCCACCCGTCACCCGAGCCTAATACCCTAGCTGTTATAGATTGCTTTATGTTCTGGTTTTTCTTTCCACAACCGAATTTCCCTCAGGGTGGAATGGACTAGAATACCGCAATGCAATGCCCAGATTGGCCATGGCCTCCTTGCAAGCCTTTGAGCTAAATGCAGGACCCTGGTCAGAATGTAGCGTGCAAACTGCGTATGTGCCGATAAAGACTCGCAAATCTTATATAACAGTTTGGGCGTCAGCCGAGCGCTGAGGCCACATCCAAATGAATCTGTCCTAATAGTTGTGGGACCGCATTTGTCCATAGTGACGTCTGCGTGTAGATAGTCTAATGCTGTCTAACAATGGTGTCTGTACTGGGCTGGCTACAATGTAATCAGGTATCTGGCGGCGAACTCTGCTGCGATCTCTGTTGCAGTCATGGCAATTAATTGCAAATGTGTGAATATGACCATTCATCCCTGGCCACCAGTATGTCTCTTTTAATTCTAGTATAGATTTAGAGATCCCTTGATGCATCAGACCCTCTCCCAAATGTGTTTTGTGTATCAAAGCTACTCTACGTCTCCTGTTTGGAATTACCCTATCCCCCACTACAGGGATTTTGCACAAAAGGAATGGAGTTGGCATCTATTATGTATAAATATTCGAGTGGATAATTTTGAGGTAACATTGCACTGCTGCCTTTGCTTGTGGCATTGACAGCTAGCATTATTTGGCCGTCTATTTTCGTTTTTGAACGAGTGATTGTAGCTACAGAAGCCGTTTGCACAGCTGCCTTCTTGGCTTCATCAGCTAATGAATTCCTTGCAACGTGAACGCCATCACGTTGATGACTCAGTGTATGGATCACGTGAGTTTTTTGTAGGTCTTTTTGTAACTGAACTACTTTTTCCCAAAGCAACTTATGCTTGATTGTGCCACCTTTTGCATCTTTGAAACCATTTTGAATCCAGTTCTGCAAGTATTCATTGTAAGATTGAACGCAGTACTAAGAATCGCACACTATGAGTGTGGGGAATTCACGATCGGTATTTTCAAGCGCCATCTTGAATGCTTGTAGTTCAGCTCGCTGAGCGGTACAACCTCCGAGAGATTGCGTTTTTGTGACAATAGGTCGGAATTTATCATCTCGCCAGCGATCTTTAACGATCGCGCACGCAGCACTACAAGCTTGTTTACCCCCAATTGGGGTTTGTGCTGATCCGTCTGTATAAATTATACATTCGTACTGTTCTAGAGGCATTATCTCAGTAGGCAGAGGACATTCTTGTTCGTATTGTAGAAATTCTTGTGTTTTCAAATAGGGGTCAAAAACGTATTCATCTGTTGCAGCAAGAGAGTTAACTCATTGTCCCCATCTCGGATGTAAAGCCTTTGCATTTGGAATGCTCGCTTTTGTCACTGCCTCTAAGGCAGGTACAGGAGTAAAGACCATCATGCGTTTTCCCTGTGAGAGGGCTCTCTCTTTTGCTATTGCAGTTGAACCGCTGTCAGAATTTTTTCTGTAGAAGTAAATTTCATTTCAGCTTGTGTGTACACGTGTGATTTATAAGCTATTGGTACTTTGTCTCCTTCATTAAAGGTTAAGTACATGAATCCGCATCTTGCTGGAATGATTCGGATTACAAGGTTGCGCATGTTTACAAATGTCTGTAAATGTGTTGTTGCTAACATGTCTGTTTTTTACTGAAGGCAACATTTCTGTGTGTTTTTGAGTCCAATTAACTGTTTTGAAATCAGGTTTGATTAATTCATAGAGAGGTTTAACCCTTTCTGTGTAATTTAGAATGTATGTTTTTCCAAAATTTAGGAAACCCAGAAGTGACTAAGTTTTTCAGCGTTTTTGGAGGTTGGAGCAGCGCACACTTTTCTAAAAAGTTGGCTGCCAAGCTTTTGCCTTCACTTGATAACTCGTATCCTAGATAAAGGACGTTGAGGTGGGCAATTCTTGATTTCTTAAAATTGAATTTATACCCTTCAGAGGCGAATCCAAGTATAATGGTATTCACTCTGTTCAAGTGCCTGTCCAAGTCATCATCTGTTAGATAGATGTCATCGACATAAGATAATGCCTCATCCTCATACGTTTGTAGTAACTCTCTTACTCTAGCTGAAAATAACCCTGGACTATTGAATCCCTGGGGGAGAGGACAGAAGTGACGCTGTGTCCCCATAATTGAGAAAGCGATCAAGTATATACTTTCCGGTGCAATGTTTTGACAGAAGAAACCGTTAGAAATACCTAATGCGGTTTTATATTTTTTACGCACAATTTTATTCATTATTGCTGCACTATGTGCATTTTGTACTGCAAAGGTTTTGAACAAGAGTGTAAATATCTGTAGTCCAAAACTAGACAATATGTATTGTCTGGTTTGGAGACAGGAAACAAAGGATTGTTCATTGACGAGGTGCATGTTTCAATCACCCCTTGGTATTCAAGTTGATCTAATATCTCCCTGACTTGTTTTTTTTAGCTTCTTGTTTAACAGGGTACTGCCTTTGTGCAGTTGGTTGGGTTTTACCTGGATTTTATGGTGAGGGGAATCCTCATCCCATCCTACATGATTTTTATATAATGCTGGAGCCTGGGCTACCACCCATTTTCTGGCATAGGTGTATTTTAAATGGATTGGAATATGATTGGAGAAGGCTGCCATAATGATGTCTTCGCCATGGGAGCACTCACTAACAAATTTTGGTGGCCAGTCTTTTTCAACTAGAAGAATGTCATAACCCTTAGAGAGCTTCTCTCAAAAGAGTGCTCTTAGTTTTCTAGTTATATTCCCCTCCATCAGGAGTGTTACTTCATATAACTTATGGGGTACACTAACCCTGGTATCAGCAGTTTCAACTTGGATTTACTCATTCAAGTCCATTGCCTTCAGATGATCCTTCAGGGTCTTGCGAGCTACGGTTACTTCTGCTGCGCTGTCCAGCATTGTCTGAGCCCACAATCTTGAGTTATGTCCTCAAGATCCTCGGCATGTCTGATTTTTAGACCTGCTACCTTCTTTTTGGTGAATTGGGTTTTCTTATTTTTTGGAACGTGTTGATCGTCTTTGGACTTCACGCGTTCTTCCTTGTGTTCTGACCGTACTCTTCTTTCCGATTTCTGTGGGGAAGTCTGAAAGGTACGAGTGGAACGTATTTCAGTATCTTGATATCTATCAGGTTTTCTCAAATTCTCCCTGTTCCTTAGGTTATACCTCTTTTCCGAGGGCGCCTTTTGAGGAGACCTTCCTCGGGATTGAGAACGCTTCTCTTTAGAAGTTTGTTTTGTGTTCTCCCACTTCTTTTTAGGAACAGTGAGAGTGTTTTTAATAAAGACCTTTTCATGACTTTCAGTTAGTTGGGGTTTAACAGGTTTCCCACACAAACTATCTCTACCTAGTTCTTCATAGGATTTTTCAATTATTCTGGCCAGTTCATATGGTTGCTCAGTTACATCAAATTCTCTTAGTATTTGGCGGATCGCCACAGATGCTGCTTCACCTTTAATATTAGCTAATATTATAGTTGAGACCTGTTTGAAATCTTTCAGTAGTTTCATACCTAGATTTAAAACAGGCTCTGCCCTGTATTTATTTTTAATTTGTTTCAGGACGTCTGGTATTACCGCCAAATGCGGAACACCATGTGGTTTTTATGTGTAGATTGCAGCAAAGACTGTACCCCAAGTGTCGCAGCCTTCCAGGTGTGGTGCGATCCCCATTGGTAAACAGATTGTTAAAATCCTGCCTCGATTTGAGTAATTTTTTGAGCTATCCAGAATCCAATTTGTTCCTGTTTTGCAGCCAGTTTACCAATGACTGATTGTATAGTCTGTGGTGTAATTGTATTTGTGTTCCCCTGGTAATGGGTGTGTTGTGGAATCCTTATAGGAGGTTGGACTGTTAGAGCCCGTATGACATATTGAACCAATTGTATATGTATTTTTATTAGTTGTTTTAGTTGAACTAATAGTTCTTCACCTGACATTTCTTCAATGTCAGGATGTGGTGTATAGCGGCTAGTACTAGCCATGTTGCTCCTGGTCTACCCAGTGGGCCGAGCCTGGTAATGTGATTTTGATGTTGTAGGGCGCCTTTAAACCAGAGCACATGCTCTTGGTAAGTTGTGGAATTTCAATATCCTCGAAAGGAATGTATTCTGGTGGATGTTCCTCTACTTTGTAGAAGTCAAACACATGTGTTACTGAATTTGCTTCAGGGAAGACAATCCATGAATAGAATACCTCAGTCTGCCGATATTCATGTGCCTCTATGACAAAAATTACCCTACCACCTCTTGATGATAGGTCATTTTTTATAAGTTTTATAGTGATGGTTTTCCTTAAGTTTTCCGGTATGCTTATAGCATCCGGGTCGTCTTGTTGGAAACCTGTAACGTCTAAGCCCGGTTGGGTTGCAGCTGCTGCAGCTCCACCGGTTCCGTTTTCATTTTGTTAGCTGAAAGTTTGCAGAGCAAGTTTCAAGGAAACAAAGATAAGGTGCACAATATTTTGGAACACTGTATCCTTCAACATTGAACAAACCAAAAATATTTTATCTTTTAGCCAATCCAGACGTCTATTGGAGTATTTTACGGGAAAAGGGGTCTCTGTGAAAAGCACGTTTGAGTTACTCTAGTATCTAGCGTTAAATTAGTGCCTTACCAAACGTTGGGCGCCATGTAGTGTAGTTCCTATATTCCCAATAGGCTCTCCGCATTAGAATAATATATCCTATAGATTAGACGTAGGACTGAGGTCGACTAGGTCTCTATCGAATGTATTAAACTTAATAGTGAGTGTGCCAGCTAACTCAAAGGTCACTAGAAACTTTCTTGAATACACAAGAAGGGATTAGTTTCTGACAACCGTATAAACATGACAACTGTGTTTCCCAAGAATAAGAATTGTATCTCTAGAGTCGTGGAAACAATAGATAAATATTTCACCAAGTCAATCGTGCATGCTTCGTTTCAACAGAGGTGCAGAGAACTAGAGAGACGGGTGTTTTCTACAAAAGGTTTTATTGAACAGTCTTCTTTCTCATGTAAGTAAAGTGAACTGCTACAATCGTAATGCAGGCTGCAAAGTATAATGTGTACAGTTTAGAATGAAGGAGGTCTGGTATCTCTGTCTCGGGACTCGAATTCCCAACACCCTGCGAGGGGAGCTTCGAAACACTGGAGCTGGATTCTCAGCGAGAGAAAGGACAGCTTCTCGATCAGTGCGTCAGCTGGGGGGTCGGCTTCCTTCGGCCCTTGCTGTAGCGAGCTGAGTTGTAGAAAGTAGATAGTCGAACTGCTCCGAACCACCGTGTCTTGCTAGAGCAAGTGAAGACATATTTATACCTTGAAGGTGCCTTGTTTAACGTAAAGTCGGGCATAATAACGTCAGTAAAGATCCCCAAGGAAATAGTAGTTCTTTGTAAAGTACACGAGTTCTTGGATAAATCAATATTCAAGCAAGGGGAGGTCCCTGACTGCTTAAGCCGATTTTCCAAGAAATCGTGTGACATTTTGGTAAGGGTGGAAGTAGCCATGCCTGTATTTGGAATGCATGGGCTACCTATGTCTAAATAAGGGTATGATTTTTATGCCTATATTAGGGCAATGTGAATTGTACCTATATAAGGGCATGAATCGCGGAAATTTGCTTGGATCCTAAAACGCCATACAACACCCTGAACAAGCGGTGGGCTCGGATCCCTATGCCAGCCAAAAAGGCACAGCCCACAAAAGTCTCCAGCTTCTTTTCCCATACCACCAAGGGGCCAGTCAGTGAAGAGTCAGTGCGGACTGACGGCAATATGGCGCTCACATGAGGAGACCAGATGGCCTCGCTTAGAGAATTTAAACAAGAACTCAGAGACAATATCAAGGCTGATATTGGGCCTCTTTTGATGCATTTAAGGCTGAAATGAGAGGCTGGCTTGTGGCCCTGCAGTCAGATGTCGACTCAATTGGGGCCCCCACTCTCGATCTTGAGGCAAAATACCAGGAACTGGAACACTGCGTGCAGCCCTTGAAGGCCCAATCTGGTGACTATGTGGTTAGCTGAAAGCCACGGTGCTCAGATGCGAAGATCTTGAGAACCGCTCCCGTTGGATTAACATACGTGTGAAGGGCCTGGAAGAGGGATGCTAAGGCCCAGATCTGGAGGCCTTTATGGTGGGGCTTTTTTCAACAGTGCTTGGAGACTCTGAACTGGAGGCCCGTCTGGAGCGGGTTGTCAGACTCTATATAATTATGTCCAAAGACAATATATTTTCTTACCACGAACTTGCACAGGAACAGAGATGCTAGTTCCCAAATCCCTCACGAAGATAATCCGGAGGTCGGATTATACCAAGCCTTCAGACTACCCCCAAGGAGGAAGGGGGAGTGGATAAAATAATAAACAAGAAGAGACTGGTCCTGGATCTGGTTCTCTTTGTTTTCTTCTAATTTTCTAGCCCGACCAGCAGACCTCTATTCTGCTCTGAGAACCTGAAATGTAAGCACAAGGTTTAATTTCTAATCTATTCTATCTAGTCCTATTTTATTCTGACTCTATTTTCACCTACCCTTGTTTTCCAAGATCTGTGCTTCTCTTCCGCAATTCCTGCTATGCTCTTATTTTTCTAACATCTTTTGCGCACCGTAAAACATCTGCACTTCTTCTACAGTGCCTTTCTATTCTTATGATATCTCTTTTCTTTCTTTTGTTTGTTCCTTATTCAATGTTCTGTTCTTACTGGTATTTCTTAGCTTCTAATTATTGCAGCTATCTTTTGTGTCTTGTAACCTTTTTCCTACTAAGTAGTTATCTTCTTATAATCCTTTCTTTACATTTACTAACTATAAACAATTGTTTTACATTTCTTTTCCTTTCTTCGTAAATTGCAAAATTTTATTTTCCTCTTCAGGTAAGTATTTACAAACTCTGTTGTCTCTTAACAATTGACATTCATGCAATTGGTAACGCGCTAACACTTAGCTCTGTTTTTTCTCTCTCTCTCCTTAACTCTCCTCAGGAAAAGACGTGTGCACTTCAAAAATTGCTGTTTTAGTCACAACAAGTTGAGGGGAGGAGCAACGATGTGTTTCTCTGGAAACGCTTCTTTCTGTGACTGTCAAATCACAGTGCTGGCTTCAGAGCCGACTTCGCTGCTCTGACGAAAACTGGGACAAGATGCAGAGCGAAAACCCCGATGGAAAATGCCTTCTTCTTCACCTGTACACGGAGTCTCTCCAGAAAGGTGCGTACTCTATTAAATCTTTAGTGCTCCTGCACCACCTAATATCCTGCACCTGTGGGCAAATAAACTAGACCGCAAACCTGATTTTGAAATCTGTAGCCATCTTGGAATTCTGATTTCTAATGAGCAACGCTCAATTGTTGGTTCTTGGCATTCTTTTGGTTGCTACACCTAAACCAGTGCTGATTATTGCCAAAACTCGATCTGGTGATCTGACACGGGTTCACACAGTGGGGCTTCGAGCTCCAGGAGAATCCTGAAAACCCAAGGACGTGCTGGCAAAATTCAGCTCTTTTAAATTCAAGGAGTTGGTCCTCCAGAAGGTGCATGCCCTTGACAAAGTGCCATTCCAGAACGCAACGTTCACTATACCAAGATGTAGCCCAAGCCACATTTGCTCAGCGTCAGCAGTTCTGACCCATCACTACAGCCTTAAGAGACCGCAAGGTAAAATACAGCTTGACTTACCCCTAAGAAGAGACGGCGGCTAATCTGGATATCGAGGTGCCAGCCATGACGCAGGCTGCGGAATCGAGAGGTGTGGAGGTGACAGGGGGGGGGTGTGCCTGGCTACAGCAGCAGATAGCAGGCAAGAACACTACGGGATGATGGGTCCTTGGTCTTTGTCATTCAGAGGCTTTGTTCCACCTGAGGAATCCAGTCTGACTTGTGGATTGCAGGCCTTGCAGGGGCCTTGGGAACATGCCATTCCGGCCTCAGACATTCTGATTCTTAAGTTGAGGCTGAGGGGCGGGGGGGTGTTTTTAGCAAACCACTTAAGGTGGTATTGCAGAGGATGGGGCTAATGGATGCTTGGAGGGATGTCCAGCCTGCGACCTGGGACTATTCCTTCTTCTCACATTTACATAGGACATACTCCAGGATCGATCATGCATTCATTAGTCAGTCCCTTCTCCACACAGTAGCAGGATCCCAGTTCCACCCGATTTGCCTATCTGACCACGCTCTCCTAGAGCTAATCCTTGATTGGCCCTCACCACGCTCTAAGCTTGTCAGGTGGTATTTTCCCAACTTTCTTAGCAGAGATCGGCTTCTTAGAGATGAGTTAAGAAAGGCAATCACAGAGACTTTTTACCTTAACGACCCGGTGCAAACCTTCCTGGCCAACGATTGGGACACCTTCAGGGGGAATTCGGGGGAAAAGTATTGAACTAGACACCGCCCTCAAAACACAACGTAAGGGGGAACGTCTTCCCTTCGAGGGGGAGCTCTGAAAGGCTGAATCTGACCACAAGTCTAATCCCTCGACCCAATCCCTCCGTAAAATTGTGCAGGTTAGGGGGAAGCTTCAGGCTATTTACACTAATGGGGCTGAAAAGACCCTCCTATGCTTGCAAGCCCACAGTTACCAGGGGGAAAACAAAGTTGGATCCATTTTGACACGCCAACTATAAGTGAGACATCAAAAGGAGTACATTAAGCACATAATCAATGGGAAGGGGTTTCCCACCAATGCGAAATAGGAAAAGCCTAGACCTTTGGGGAATTCTATTGCTCCTTGTATACTACAGATTAGTTGGACACACAGGTTCAGGACCAATACCTAGAGGCTTTGGACCTACCCCAGGTCCCAGCCTCCACAAAGACTTAAGTAGACCCATTTCTGTGGAAGAGGTCCAAAAGGCGATAGACTCTCTCAAGCTCCAAAAAGCTCCCGGCCCTGATGGTCACAATGCCCACTTCTATCGTACCTTTACACCAGAATTAGTCCCCCATCTTGTGCTGCTATTCAGCAATATAGCTGACAAGCAACAGGTGACCCCTTCTATGGGAGAGGCTCTGATCTCCGTCATCCCCAAACTGGGGAAAGACGCTGTTGGCACTGCGCCTGAAACATGTTATGCCGACGCTCGTGCAGCTGGACCCAGCGGGCTTCATCAAAGGGAGGCAAACTCATGATAACCTCCAGGGGGTGATCCAAATTATTGAGAAGGCACAGAGGAAGGCGATACCTTCGGTACTTCTCTCGCTAGATGCGGAGAAGGCCTTTGACTGGGTTGACTGGGACTTTTGACCTGTACACTATGACGGTTTATTTTTAATGAGACCTTCATTGGAATGATACAGGCAAATTCTTTTTTGCTCCAAGTTCCAGGGTCTTAGTAAATGGGGTTGCTTCAGAACCCTTTAACCTTTCCTGTGGAACCAGGCAGGGGTGCCCATTGTCCCCCCTGCTATTTGCGCTCAGCATTCGGTCCAATCCAGACACAGGGGGGACCCTTTCGGCACAGATGAACACAAGATCTCTCTCTTTGCAGACAATGCGCTACTTCCATTCAGAAATCCGCAATCTTCTCTCCCAGCGATTCAATCTGAGCTTGCCTCATATGAGCAGGCCTCAGGATTTAAGGTTAACCTCTCGAAATCCTTCCTTCTTAACCTAACCGTGCCTAAGGAGTCCATGTGAATTATTGAAAGAGCATTCCCTTTCGAGAGCGCGCACAAAGACATCACATATCTTGGCATCAAACTCATCCCCAAGCTAGAACATCTTTACGAAGCTAATTACCCTCTCTTGCTGCGCCAGCTTAAAGCTGATCTGTCTTGATGGAGGACTGCCTATCTCTCTTGGATAGGGCGAGTCAATGCCCAGTGTTGGCCGGTAGGTTTAGGGGGGAGGCGGCGGACGGGACACACACACACGCACACATAACACTTACCACCAGGCGTGCACACACACACAAACACATTCATTCACAACACTCTTTATCAAACATTCATACATGCAGGCACGCATGCACCAAGCAATGTAAAATTAAAATAAATAGCACTTACCTTCAGCCAGCTCTGCTCTGCCTCGGAGGTTCCAGGAGGCTTGGGACTGCTGCCTTCCCTCATTGGCTGACCTAAGGTCAGCCAATGAGGAAGGCAGCAGTCCTATCGTCATCACAGAGTGGTATGGGGTCAGGGACACTACTGACCCCACCCCATTCTGTGATGAAGTGTCACTGATTGACACTCGACCCTGGGCGCTTCAGGGCTTAAAACTGAACCGCCCAGGTGAAAGGCAATCAGTGACGCTATCCCTCATCACTGAGGGGAGGGCCTAAGCAACCTTTGCTGAGCTGAGAAAGTCACGCCCAACGGAGCTGTGACTTTCTCAGCCCAGCAAAGTTCAGTTTAGGCAGCCAGGAGCCAGCGCTAAATGTGCATGTGTGTCTCCTGGCTGCTTAAACTGAAAGTGAATAGTGTTTGTCAGGATGACTTTTGTTCAGCCTGACAGACACTGTTCCTACGTGAGAAAAGGGGGTGGAGCGGGGCCCTTCTGCCCACATGGATTAGCCGTGTCTGTCAATGCAATCAAAATGAATGTTCTCCCCCGCTTGCTGTATCTCTCTCAGGGCCTACCTATTCCAGGGGATCAGGCACTTTTTTCTGAGCTGAAAACAATGATAACCAAGTTTTTTTGGCAGGGGCAGATAGTGCAACTTTCTAATCGAGTGCTAACTAGGAGGGGGGTTTGGCCCTGCCGGACTTCTTGGGGTACTATAGAGCAGCACAACTTAGAGTGATTACGGAATGGTCCCTCGGAGAATCAGAAAAACTTTGGCTTCACATGGACCGACAAATAGTGGGTAGGATGATCTAGGACCTCCTGGGGAAACAGAAACACAATCAACCACACAATTTCTATATCAGTACCCCTACGGCTACCAACTTAAGGGTCTGGGATGAGCTAGTGAGATCCACACCCATTACAACCTTCCCTTCCCCTACACGCCCATCCACTTCTACCCTGAGTTTCTTCCCGCGCTGCAGGAGGGGTCATTTGAGGCTTGGTGGAGGGTAGCTGTCTAATGCTCTCTCATCTGTTTGAACGGGGGAAATTGAGGACCTTCATGGATTGTGTTAGAGCCTTTCGCCTTCAGCCCTCTGAAAAATATCACCACATGCAACTTAAGCATTGGGTTCTACAACCACAGATAGGGCAGGCCGCCACATAGGATCTACTTCGAATCAAAAAATGTGCGCAGTCAGGAGCCTCTAAAAGGGGGACCATCTGTTTCCATTATTTACTCATACGGTCTTTGGGATCGCACCACACAGCTAGACACCAAAGGTTCTGGTATTCAATCTTAGCCACCCCATTGGAAAGGAAACAATGGACCTCACTATAAAGGGACATTCCCAAGTATAATCGCTGCATGGTTTTATGGGAGGCTCATTATAAAATTATGTACAAATGGTACCTGCACCCTCAGAGGCTACACACTTTCTTATTTAACTCCTCCTATAGGTGCTGGAGGGGCTGTGGGCTACTGGGGGACTTCAAACATATCTGGTGAGACTGTCCACGCATCAAGCACTTCTGGAAGAAGGTCCTTTCCCAAATCAAACAGATTCTGGGCTATCCGATCCTGGAAACACTAGAACACACTCTCCTGGGGATTAGGGACCCCAACCTGAAGAGCCAAATGCAGGGGGATCATTCCATGATGTGGCTGTGCCTCGGGCCGCTAAGATGGCTGTGACGGCTGCATGGAGGAAAGTGGAGGCCCCCTCTCTTACCCAATGGCATGCCAGGGTATGGTGCGCACTGGCGATGGAACGAATGGTGGACATTGTGGAAGACTCAAGGAAGGGGTTCGACAATGTGTGGGCTCCCCTGGTTGAATATCTATCGTAGGGGCTGCCTCTGTTTGCATGTGGGCCACGGCTGCGAGCTCTCCATCTCTTCCACATCTAGAGCATCCATTGGCTCCCCTGATTTACCAGGGGGATACACAGAGGTGTGGGGACGCCCTCTCTCCATAGCCCTGCCTTCACCTGCAACCACATTTGATATTTCTTTGACCGTGACACCATAGTTCGTATATTTGTGTTTATTGTTTGGGAGTTAGGAGAGGAGAGGGAGGGGGTGGGGGAAGGGAGGGATGAACACCAAGGACTTCTCTGAACTTCCACGAGAACTTGTTGACTTGTGCAATGTGAGGGGTCCGTTGGAGACCTGGGAAGTTCATGCTGAGCATATTAAGGGCTTGCCAAGTCCTCGTACACAAACTGTATATGATACTTTAGCTTTCTGTAACTCTCAGCATATACAATGCATTGGTGTCTCCTTCCACACCTTCGTTTGTTGTGTACTGTCTTATCTTTGAAACTAATAAAAATATTTTTGACAAGAAATAATGCAGACCTAAGTTAATGATAACCAGTTCTAGTAAAACCACAGACACAGTTAGATATTATTGAAAGACCTAACATGGTGCAAACAGTGTAGCCCCAGACCGCATACATCACTCCTAGAATAAATAATTTAAAACATAACTCGCAAGGGTAAAGGGCATCACTAAGCTCGAGGCTAAAATCTTACCACCAGCAGAATGTCCGCACTACCTCTCAATGTTCACTCTCCTTTCAGATAACAACCAAACAGTGACTTTTACTACAGACAAAAATGCTAAGAGCCCAATCAAAGCCATCAGTCCTCAACAAATGGCAAACTAATGTCAGGTTAGCTACCCAAAATCCATAAATCTTCGTATTCTTTTCACCTGTCAGAAAACAATGGTTCTCTGCTTCACAGAAACATTACTCTATTTAATGCGTGCCTGCCTAAATTATATGGAAGATTGTACATAAATAGAACTATCAAGGGCGATACAGACAGGGCAGTAATAAAATGAAATGCAATTACATGTAGCCAGATAGAGGTGTCCGCGGACAATATTCAACTTTCCACCACTTGGTGCACTCTGGACGAAAACAACTTTTTTCTCACAGAGGTAATCTATCAATGCCCAGTTTATCCCACTAAGGTTTCTACCTACCAAAGTGATAATTAACTGTTAATTTTCAAATTCTAGTTTCTAATTAGGAACGTAAATGAATTTTAAAACCCACATAGTAGTGCACAAACACAAGCTAACTTTTAGTCTGATTGTCATAATAACTAGTTCTTCAACAATCTCACAACATTCGTGGATAGATCATTGCATCGTCAAATTCTAACTACCCAACATTTATACAACTATAAGATTCTCATCCCCACTGAACATCTGGCTCAGTCCCATTTAGTACCTACAGGAAGGCTTTTCAGCAACCACAAAACATCTCAACTATGTACAACATCTCGAATGACCTTCTAAATGTCTTTCCTGACAAGACTGGAAAGTTATAGTCAGTCACCATCCGGAAAGAAAGAATAGGATAAAAACTGAAATTAATGTAATGAAATGGTATAAGAAATACCAGGCCTCCCAAAATAAAGTTTATAACAAACTAAAACAACAATAGCAAAACGCAACAATTCCAAAGATATATTTGCCCTAGCTTTCAAAAACGCATTGTACCACCAAAATAAATATTTCTGCAGAGGTGGAAAGTGAATACATACTTAGAAGATCGGATTATTGAATCACCTGACATGAATTAATTGCAGACGCAGACCATTCACCCAAAAAGTGTTTGAGAAAAGAATAGCAAATATTTCAAATATATTTTTATCTTGCATACTATGAATCGGAAACACACGCCAGAATCCAAATTAGGCCACAGAAAATGCCTCCTTAAAGTGTGCCACTTGGCTAAGGGCCATGAAGGGCCATGAAGGGTGTACTGCCCAGATACTCCATCAATACCTTTATCAAGTACCACGTTTCCATGTTGTTCTCACTCTTTATTTAATTCTATGTGTCCATCTCGTCCATAGTAATTTCCTCCAAAGGCTGAACCCACTATTGAACAAAGTGCACTTACTAATTATGACTCAGTATCAAACCTTGAAATGGAAGTCACCTACAACAACACCTTCAAGTCAGTACCTCCTTATAGAAATGGAAATTGCACAATAGACCATGGAGATGAACACAGTTGAAACTCCTGGAAATCAAGGAAGACATCTTAACCACACCTTATAATGGCCAGACAGTAACCTTATAGCTCATAGACTGTTATGTGTTTATCTAGGTTCCTGATCGATACTGTGACCTTATGCCCCTATTCGGCTATAAATCCATTTATTCCCTATATTGGCATAACCGTTCAAGTGCGATTTTCAGAAAAGTCATCTCTGGCCTCACACAAACAGAGCCACATTCCAGCATAGCTCTCTGCCACTTCCTTTGCGACCAATTAGTGCAATGACAGGGCAGGAGTCACTATCTGATACTCCTAGATTAACACTCCGAGTTCTTCAACAAGATAAAAACTCAGCAAACCTGGAAATCCCCGCTTGCTGTGTTTTGATTAGTAATGGAACTCTAATGAGCAACTGATAACTATCACTTCCTAGTGACATCTTTAATTGACGTCTTATGTCCAGCAAACTTGCGTCAAACCCGGCACCTGTCAGGTATAAATATTACCAACGTTGCATTAAGCAATAGCTCGTTGCCTGTTGTTAGCTGTCTGCAAGACCCCGTGTTGGTGAAGCTACTGATACCATTATCGCTGCTAAAGCGCGAACGATGGTGCAGTACGCTTAGGAGCTGAACAGCCGTCCCTCTGCGAAGACATCCAGCAGATTCCAGCTGCCGCGGACGCTGTCCCCCGCCTCCTCCTCCTCGACGCGCTGAAGAGAGCCGCTGCCTTTCTCCTGCAGAGAAATCCAGCTCCAGCGTTTCCGGTCTACCCTTGCGGGTGACTGGGATACCGAGTGCCCCATGAACCCCCTGAAGGAAATACCAGACTTCCATCATTCTATTCAGAGGTATGTGTTGACTAAACCCTTAGACGAGAATTCTTGAAGCAAACCTTGGCAAAACCAACTTAACTTAAAGCTACTTACTTACTCCCCTTCCACGTGTTAGGCTTAGGTCAGGCACACTGGGGTAGGCTTAGTTAGAAGCACCAGTTGAGTATGTTAGCCTAATGTATATATGTTTTATGACTTTTAAACCATTGTATGGCTAAGAAACCATATCAATGCTTTTACAGTTCTATTTCGCAATCCTTATCTTACTGTACGTACTTTTTATAATAACAAGTCTTGCAATTGTGGCAATACATTTCTCTTGTACGAGAAGAAAGACTGTTCAATAAATGTTAACCTTTATTGACAAACGCCCGTCTCTCTATTCTCTACATCTCGTGAAAGTAAACTGCACTAAACTGACTGAGTGAAATACATGTCTATTGTTTCACACGACCCTAGAGATTGACTCTTGATCTGAGGAGCAAAGTTGTCATGTTGCACGGTTGTTGGAAAGCTGAATCCCTTCTTGTCTGTGCCAGGGAAGCTGATCACTTCCCATGCAGAGAAGAAAGTTTCCAGTGACCTCTGAGCTAGTTGGTAACACACCCAATTAAGTTTAGCATAGTCAGTGGAGGCCTGGAATATCCGCAGTTCCACGTCGATACTACTGTTTATGTTATTCCAATGCGCAGGGCCTAGTGGGAAACTAGGAACTACACTACAAGACATGGCATTGCACACAGCACAGTCACCTACATCATTGTTCCCCGCATGCAGATTTAACTGATTTAAATCCTTTCCTTCTGCTCAGATACAATCCAGCACATTCACCTGGCTGTATTCTTGTGAGTACAAACAAATACTTCTTATGGTATTATGCAGTATCCCACCAAACTAACTGATAGAATAAACTAGCACATGCTAAAGTTTCATATGTAGACCTAAAATACACAAATGCATCTCACTTCAGAGAGTTGCTCTGGGCATCACCCTGACCAGTGCAACACTTATGAATCCCAAACACACATTAAAGAATATCAGCAAGACATCATTGTATGCCCAAACATGTCTGAAAAGAAAACTGTCAAATCCTTCCACGTACCTAAAACCCTAAGCTAGCAAGAACCAGCACTTTTTGACGATATCTGTGTCCGTGGGGCAGCCCTAAAACTGATCTGGCCCTTTCAACCTCAAATTGATGTGGTCATAAACAGAGTCAACTCCTAGATTCACTAAATAGTCCAAATCTTCCCATTTTCCTGTGTAAACTAGACTGTGTGCAATGTGTGTGATTAATAATGCATGCATAATTTCAAAACTAAGCAAACAAGGGCAGAGAGAACACATATATTCTAGACCTCAGAACAGTAGATAACTTGAAATTCACTATTTTAGCAGTGACCTGGTTCCTCACTAAGCAGGAAAACACATTCACTTTATGCTTGATTATGTATGTGGTTCAATCATGACTAGGCCTCATTGACCTCTGGAAGTTATTCCTGAACAATATTGCAAACTAAAAGTCTTCAAGTAATAAAATATGTCATATGGTATTACTAAAGACATTTTGGGAAGAAAAGAACCAAGGCAATTCCTAATCTGGGGAATCAACCAGCCAACTCTGATTTAGGCCCGCAATAGGGGTATGCCATATTGCTTGTGTTCACATGCATGAATCCCATTTTGCCTGTAACTGGATGACATTAGTATGTGCATGTAGCTATATGACCATACTACACTGTCTCTTGCACATAAAATTGCTACATATTTAAAAATACATTAGTCGAAAATGTCCTGCAGCCGCTCAAGGCATTATGTGGCATCCTATAAATGATCAAATAGTACAAAAACATAAATACATTTTTTGAAAATCACTCTCTGTTGCATCTTTTTGTCTCTTTAAATTCATATTGTAACTACCAATTTTAGGAGCTCACTCCCCATTCAATATTACTGTCTTCATTTCATGTGTGAGTTGGAATGTCTCTATCATATCTCCCCCAGCCCTCATTCCTACTGTGTATCATAATAGATCCTTGAGCATTTGCTGATAGGACCTGTGGTTTAAAGTACTCAACCATTTTAGAAATCCATTTATGAATGCCTTTACATTTTTTATTAGCCGTCTGAAGGTTTGATATGCAGAGACTTGCAAACAATTCAAAATATGAGATATCATCCAGAGGTACATACAATGAACACAATGGGCATGACTCGCAAAGCTGTTTGCATGTGTAAGTTCTTGTTGCACAACTTACATAAGATAAAAGGTCCACAGGGGAATCTGAATATTTACTTTTAGTAACAACTTTAAGGAGCTGGACAAGATTACATTTAGCCAAACCATTGATTACCAAGATCAACCCCCTCTTTCCCAGCTATGCACTTGTGATACACTGATGTAATGACCACCTTAGCCTATTCCCCTTTATTAGTACATTGAAGGATCTAGGATATGAACCTAAAGCTATACAATGTACAGTGCAAAGATGCCACACTTGTGTGCCTTTATGACACTCTGCCTAACCCTCACACTAATGCTTTTGTTTCACAATCATGTATCACTTTTGATAATCTATAGTAGCATTTGAATGCTTAGCCAAATAGAAGTTACGGTTAATGGCTTATAATGATAACACTACACAGGTAAGGGTGTAATAGATGGTGATCAATTTCTCATGACGATGCAATCTAACTTTGAAGAAGCTGACAGTTCTGAAATCATAATCATGAAGTGAAAGTTGGTTTGCACTTTGTCTAAGTGGTTTTGTTTGTTGACTTCAAACTGTTTTCCATAAATCGCAAAAGACAGATGAATAGGCATATTCATTAGGGCCAGATGTATCAAAGGGTTTCAGCCATTCTGTGTCAATGGGAAAATGTGTTCATACATATGGCCCAAAATTCTAAATCAATCATTATGTTTGCGTTTCACAGGTTTAGCAAATTGTAATGGAAGCTGAATTTTTAGTTACCTAGAACGACAGCTAACACAGTAGTGCAGAAGTAGTACACAACAGCTCGCAAACCAATCTTGCCAGAAACGCTGGAATCCAGAGCAGCCACACCTGAAAAAGGAAGATAAGTCTTAGTGTTGCAGCTGGGTCAGAAAAAAAAGAAACTTTCTAGGTCATAAAAAGCGTACAATGCTGGCATGCAAAAATCAGCTTTCAATTCACTGGACCAGGACTTCCACAAGTGTTATTGAAAGCCATAGGCTGGCTTGGCTGTTTTGGAGCCCTATCTAGGAGAAGTGACCAGCCAGGCACACATTGATTCCATTTCCAAAATGTAACACTTTGAACGTCCCTAGTTCAGAAACAGAGCCTGAGTATTATGAATTAATACTCTAGATGGAAGACTGAGTGCACTGAAACTGCTGACATATTTTTGAACCAACCTTACTACTCCATTGGTCTACTGTAGTGCCATTTACATTTTGCTTCCACTTACCAACGCACATAGAATGAACCAATGTGCCAGTCCACTTCAGCCATTGGTTACTTTTGTATGAGTGACAAAAGCACAATGCCATCTTTCGCACAGAAAAGAAAACACTTGATGCACTTTAATGACATGGCTTGTTGGTCCATGCTTGCATTTCTTCTAGGTCTGGCCTTAGCGAAGACCTCTTCATGTGACTAAACTCAAATGTGTAATATACTTACTTATGGCAGCCCGGCAGCAACTCACACACTGCTGCTGGGCAACTAGTGTGTCTTGGTATGTGTGCATCGCTCACATACATATTTCATGTTTTACATAAAAGCATTGTACACTGACAACTTGTGTGTACGAATGAATATGCCCACATGCATGAGGAGCTGTCTGTGACTGCTTTTTGTTGGACTATGAAAAAAGCTGATCCAAGATGGCCACCCTTAAATGAGCATGCAAATGTGCCTTCATGCAAACACCTCCATTTTTAGGTCGAGCCTAGCGCAGCGCACATGCGCTGCTCTAGGAGAGGGCCTCTTGGAAGCACTCCAGACTTCCAAGAGACTTTTCTGTGTGGGTCGGACTCCTCCAACACATTCCATTGGCCTTTGCGTGTGGCTTTCAAAAATGAAAGAACGCAAATGGCTAAAGGCGGAGGTATGACCCGCCTTTTCTGTGAACGTTCACTCCCATGGCCTATGGGTCTCGGGAGTGAGTGGAGCGATCAGTGGCACACAGTGTGTCAGCTGCATTCTTTAAATTCCTTGCAGCTTGCACGCACGCGCACCACTCACAGGCTTGTTTTATTTTTATTTTTCACTATGGCGCCTCTTCATAGTCGCAATTTACATAACTTGAAAATGAGGGTGCCGTACACATTTAACAGCCACTTCAGTGTCCGTAGGAGCGGAAGGGGAAGCCTTCCCAGCAGCTGAGGTAAGCCTCATAAAATAAGCTATGTTTCTGAGGCACTAACATGCGCTCTTAAAGCAGCAGTCTCTGTCTGTTCTTGTTTTTTTTAATTTTATTTATTCACTTAGGCGCCTCATTCCAGTCACCACTACTTTTTGAGTTCGGTCGGCTCACCGCGGCGCCTAGTTGCATGTTTTTTTATTTTATTTATTCACTGTTGCGCCTCTTCACAGTTGCCATTTACATTACGTGATTTCGAGGGAGCCATACACATTTAACAGCCTTTTCATTGTCTGTAGGAGAGGAAGGGGAAACCTCCCCAGCAGCTGAGGTAAGCCGCATAAAATAAGCTATGTTTACGAGGCACTAACATGCTCTCTTAAAGCAGCAGTCTCTGTCTGTTCTTGTAAACCAGGACATATATCAGCGAGGCACTCACAGGCACTCTTACGCTACCTGTCTCTGTATGGTGCAAAAACACCCTTGCTTAACTGACCAGCACAACAGCAACAAAATGCTTTGGCTATGTCTTCAGCACTTTATGTAATCTCCCTGCAGCTGTCGAAACTTGGTGAAATGTTAACGTCTTACTCCTTCATACATCCCTCCGCCCCCGCCTTCGAACTCCTGGACATCGTGCATTTTTATTTATACCTGCAAGCACCCGCAAGGTGTTTTTAGAATCTTCAGACCTTTATCTAATCTCCCTGCAGCTGTATAACTTGGTGGTATGTTAGCATATTACTCCTGCATACATCCCCCCGCAACCCCCGCCATCGATCTTCTGGACATCGTGCATTTTTATTTATACCTGCAAGCACCCGCAAAGTGTTTTTAGAATATCTTCAGACCTTTATCTAATCTCCCCACAGCTGTATAACAGGGTGGAATGTTGGTGTCTTACTCCCGCATACATCCCTTCAAACTCTCGGACATTGTGTATTTTTTATTTATCTCTGCACAGCACATGCTAAATATTTTTGGGATGTGTTCAGCCTTTTCCATTATCTCTTTGTAGTTGCCTAACTTGGTGGAATGTTGGCTGTATTACTACTGGACATTGTGTATTTTTCATTATATCTGCATATAATTATATTTAAAAATTACAGTGTTCATTTCATCTCTTTCACTAACAGACGCTCTTAAAGCAGCATTCTCTGTAATATCATTTGGTCTCATGGATGTACAAGCAAGACAATACACACAATCTCTTCTAATACTAATAATTTAACAGGTTTCAAACCACAGTAATGCAGAACTTCTACTTTTACGAAGGCAGGAGGCTACAGAACAAATTCTGTGGTAACACTGTACCACCAGCCCTAGGCTGTACTACAACAGAGTGGAAAATAAATAGCTGTGGCATGTTTTAAAGGGTTATTTAAAAGTGTGGATACCTGGCAGCTCAAACTTTAATTTTCACCTTGTGCCATAGTTTACAACACAATGTTAAAGCATCCCGTTGTTAGCTATTTAAAAAAAAATGCAAACAACAGCTCCCAAGCTTAAAAACTACTGGGGCGTAAAATTGTGTGGCCAGATTATTGACAGGATAATGTGCTGCATGGCTAAACACTTATATGGTCCCAAAGGCAAGACCTATTGGCTATGCCAATGCTTGTTTATACTTTATTTTGTACAACAACCATTCCAAAATGGCCACTCGTTTGCACTGTCTAGGGAAAAATATCGACCATACACATCTTGCAAAAAACATCCAATCTGTAATCATAGAAATGAATTATAACTGATTTCACAACGTTAAATTTATAATCACTTTATATCACAAAAAAATTCCTTTATCATTCATCTGCATTTACTCTAACCCAAACTTTTACCACATTACTCTAACCCAAATACATACCACATTACCACTTAGATGGTAACGGTAGAACAACACTAAAAAAATATTTAGCTAGGATCATATTCTTGTCTTTCACCTTCTACAGAACAAATGCAGTTGGTTTTAATCTATTGGCAGATTATGCGTGTACAGAGTGGACAAGGAAGTCAATTAATTTTCACCACATGCCATATCTTACTAATGTGCCCATCATTACTTTATTAGGAAAAAGCAAACCCTCTAACTCCAGGTGAAATAATGCAGTTTACAATTATGAAGTTTCAGAGGACAGAATTATTGGGTCAGAAATCTCCAGACCCGATACCTCCAGCCCTGGAGACACCGGGCATCTCAAAGAGGTTGCAGAGGCTAGGGGAGGCGACACGTAGTATTCCACAACTTGCCCCATGCATGAGGGGGAGCCAATACTGCTTCCCGCAGACAAGGGCAAGTGTACCTCTCACACCTGGGCCACAATTCAATACTCCCATCACTAGCAGTCAGTTTGACATCTTCCCAGAGTTGGTGGAACAATCTGCTGTTTTTTTTGCCAAAATGGAGAAAAACTGCTTGGAAAAAGCACCTGGTAAATCCAAGTGAGAGCAGTTATTCCCCATTTCAGAGAACAACCTCATGGTGGCTGGACTTTCCAATGAAGATACCGGTCGGTAAACCTAATGTTGGCCCTCCAGTATCTCCATTGGAAACTCTGGCCATCTAGTATTGAGGCCCATTGTGTTTGCCCCACCGTACCAATGCTTACAACGGGGTGTGAATCTCAGGTTAGAAAAGGCTGATTCAGGAATGCCCAGCATGGATACCACAGTGCATTCTGATGTAGAGGATACCATGCCATAGGTACACCTGCATGACAGTTTCTCACATGCAGTAACTCATTGTTTCCATGGCCAACTTCCTGCACAAATAATCTAGGCTTAAGCCACAAACAATGCATTTAAGAGGCTAGAGATGTCAGGGCCACAGGAGTGCCTCATCATAGAGGTAAAATCTGACCACATGTTAAAAAATTAAAACCAGAAAAATAAAGAGCAACAAAGCACCTGGCACAAAGATAAAATAATGTTTTGATCATAGCTGAGCCTGTAGCTTGCCAAAGGTGAGTTGAATTAATGGCCACCAGATACAAGGTCTTGAAACAAAGAAAAGGAAAACCTATAAGGTTTCAAAGAGATACCGTTCTAAAGGCCGAAACTCAAGGGACAAATCCTACCTGTAAGAATAAACCAAAGTGTTGCATGGCAGAATACTTTTACCAATGCGGGTAGAGCAATGTTTCACTACTGAAAACATCTCAATTGCCCTTCCCAATTGTTCTTTGGAAGCATGAGCGGCCAAGCCATGCACAAACTGCAGACATTTTACACATTTAAGAGCCTGAAATCTCTTATAGATATGCCAGCTAGAAATGAAATTCCATTGTCTTCCATAAGATCTTAAGGCTGAATGATGCCTAGACTGATAGGTTAAAGACCTTTGATGATAAGCCCATGTGCTCGGGCTCTATGCCGGGAGCCAATGCAGACCAGAGTCTGGCTGGAATATTGTAGTAACTCAGGGGCAGCAGGATCCATTCTGGCATCACTGCTAATGGATGCCATGACATTCCATCATAAGGCATATTACTCCTGATTTTGCATATGAACTGAGAAATTAGAGAACCCGGATTGTACATACTCCTGTAAATGTGTCATGCAATAAATAGGTCCTAGATCAAGCAATGAGGGACCCATCTATAACAAATCAATCTGAACATCTCCTTCTTCAGTACGAACATTTGTGGTGATTGAAAAAATTGACTGAGATAGTCACTCCAATCTCCAATCCAGAATAAATGACATCATCAATAATAGAAGGCATAGATCTTTCCTCAGTAACTGAAGATGTGCCAAGCCCACCAGAAACCTGTTGTATATACTCCCACTGTTATTTCTTATGGGCGAGATGGATTAGGCCTGGAGGTAAGGACTAAGGGCTTAAGTACGACTTTGGCGGTGTGGGAGCGGGCCGCCACACCACCGCTCTACTCCCAAATCACCAAAGCCGACCCCCACCCACCAGATTATGAGTTTTCTCGTGGTCTGGCGGGCGGGCGGTTTGGGGTCCCACAACGATGTCTATAAGTAAGGCACCGCAATGAGAGCATCAAAGGCAGTTCCATTCCGTGCAGGAACAGGGGTGCATGCACACAGGGGGGCACAACATGTGTCATGTCCCATCCACAGGGGCAACAGGTGGCCCTGTAGGGCCCCCTTGGTTTCCTCACAGCCAGCCTTTTCATGGCGGGCTCACCTCAAAGGAAAGGCTGGTGGTGGGGACACTAGTAATATGCCACTGTAATATGTCACAATGGCACCGCCATGCATATTGCTTTCCCATTACACCGCTCCAAACGCCAGGGATTGTGGATCCCTGGCGGTTGTGGTGGCCCCAAAGCACTCTGACTGCTGTACTCGTAATATGCCAGTCGGACCACTAGTGCAGCGTTCCCCGACCGACACCGCAACTTCAACACGAGTTTGGCAATCCGATGGACTGCCAAACTCGTAATCAGGCTCTAAGTGTGAATTTGAGATGATAGATAGCAGACAACTCTATCCATTGAGTGCCCGATTTGCCTCAACCACAGACCTGCGGTCGTGTACACTTTTCATTTTGTGATTCAGGTTTTGGCCCTTGCTTCTGGCTTTGATGGTAAGCATCAAAAGAAACGTAGGATCAAGCGTGGTCTATAGATAGAAATTTGATATTTCCAACCACCATGTCAGTGATGTCACAAGTTGACACGATATTGGAACCAGGCTGTCAAATTCTTGTGAATCTGTGGACCAATGACGGAGGGCATGACAGACAAGCAGTTTCCGAGCACAGGAAATAGTGTCTCTGTAGACATGAAGTCACCATTGTGAAAAATAATTCATTGCTAGTGACTATCTCAGACAATTTGGAGCTTGAACACTCTCTGATCAGGAAGGAACACTCTTCCTTGGACTGTATTGAAGACTGTCTCTAAGAACTCATCACTTGTGTTGGTTCTGGATGAGACTTCCAGAGGTTGATTATCCATTCATGTGTTCGTAACAGCATGTATACAGTTCAAGTCTCTGATATGGCCTTTTGATAATATGGACAGAGCCACTGGAAATATGTGATTCTGTGGCTGTGGTTTTTCCACATAATTGTGTATTTGCCACATAATCCATCATCGTCTGCATAATCTGCAGATTTTAGCAAAAATACATTTTGTTTCAAGCTCAAACACATCAAAAGTTACTAAAACATTGCAAGATGCAATCACACACAGTGGGGTGTCCTTGGCAAAGGTCATCTTTCAATATCTTATTCTGTATTTGGGTCTAAACTAGTATTAAAGAGATGAAATATTTGCCCACACACTAATACCATGTGTAGAAATTATAACAAAATGAAGTAATATTATCAAAAAATGGGCCGCATTCTACTGCATAATTGACCTTTTCTTCTGGCATACTTGAGTCAACCCTGCCACATAATTTTTTGCCCCCTTCCGCATAATTGCAGGGGGCCTGAATACACAGCATGGTCTAGCCAAATACAAAGTTATTGGTGATCTTAACCTCTTCTATGCTCATGACTAGCTCAGCTTGTCATGAGGCACAGTGCAGCTGCACTCATGACGAGCTGAGCTTGTCACGGCCATTGGAACGTTGCACGCGGGGATAATTACCTCGCTGTGCTGAACGTTCGAAAAACGGGTGTGGTTGTGATGAGCTCCGCTCCTCATGAGTGCAGCTGCACTGTGCCTCATGATGAGCTGAGCTCCCACAAGCACATCGGTGCAGTGCGCGGCCCCTCCCCCCGCACAGGGGGGGAAAACACCCCGCAGCGAAGGGATTAAACTCCCACGGCATGTAAAAGCTGCATTAATGGTTTCAGAACAAAATGAGAAGTCTTTGGACCAAACTGCAAGAATTAAAACTGGTAATATGGACTGCAAATCAAAGTAACCTTTGGTCCTGAAAGTTGATGGTCATAAAGAATCTCATCCAGAGCTACCAGATTAGTGAAAATCTGAGTCATATTTTTCATGTTGAAACACAAGATGTCTTTTCCGATGAAACGTGAAATTCTGGTCCTACATGAAACATGGTCTGCAGTATCATGGGAGATACAATCATAAATCATACAAAATGCACCACACTGAAGAACGCCACATGAAACAGCGGAGGCCTTCATGTAGCCTGCGGGGTTGACAACTGCATTTAAACCAAGTGGCTGACTACGATGGTGGTTGGTTGGACCTCCTACCGCTATTGCGGCTGTCAGGAAACCGTCGACAAGCAGGCGGCATTCCGACTGCTGAATTTCTATGTGACCGCTGGGCTGGTGGTCACAAAGCTATTGGGGCAGCTGCGGTGGCATGTCGTTGCAATGGAAATGGTTGCAGCACATGCCTCCGCCTTGCAGTACCACCAGCAGGTCCATTCACTGAGTGCCATGTACCATGCAGTGCATGGCACATGGTGCAGGGAGGTGAGTGGGGGCACTACATTTGCCCCCATAGCCACTTCTCAATGGCCTATGATCCCAAGGGACCCTGTTTGGGGCCCCACCATATCACTTTCCGACAACCTTTTCATGGCAGTGTTCCCACTATGTAAATAAAGGCTGTCGGAAAAGGATATCCAAATCTCGATGGTGGTGCCTGGCTCAGCACCGCCGCAATTCAATTCAAGCCGCGACTCAGACCTGATCTGATCTGAGATGCTGGCGGAGGTGGCGGTGTGGAGTCCAACCACCAGCATCCTAAAGCTGACAGGCTGAAGGGCTATCGGCAGTCGGACTGCTACCAATGGCATGTTGTGGTGGTACGACTGCCATCGTAATCAGCCCCAAACTATGGAACTGAGGAAAATAAATGCATAAGTAAAGCAGACAAGAAAGGAGGCTGGTGCCTTGGAAAAGCCATGAAGACTTTGAAATAAATGATGCGAAATGAAAATACCTAAAATCCTTCTCTGCAAGTAAAGGATTGAGCTTCGCTCAAAATACATATATTATTTCAGACTAGTTAATGTTGCGGAAAAATTAAATACAAAGAATTATAACAAATTCATATGAGAATACTAATCATCAAATTCCAATCTATAAAAACATGTGGCACAGTTATAGTAATTGTTTGTTTCTTACTAACAGTCGAAAACTGGTGGTACAGGATTTAAAACAGCAGACTAATGTGGAGAGTGAGCATAACACCCTCCACCTGAACATAAAGAGAAACATAGCTGAGGAAGCACCTGGAAATCATGAGCTGGACAGCACATGGTAAACCAGTGTCCGAGGTATGTAATCAAAACGGAAAATGGGGCAACAAGAAAAACACCTAATGAAAGAGTTTGCTCACCAAAGAAACTGGCTGCCCTACCACACGAAGCTGCTAATCCCAATCAAACTCTTAGAGATGAAATTCCGGGGGAGAAATGACCATGATGCCCAAAGATGGTAAATTGTGGTACCTGTTCAAAGAGGACTGTAAACAAGTAAAAGAAAATCTCAAGGACATAGTTTGTACCAGGCTATTTCATAGTAACTAAAGACGTCCAGCAAAAGCTACAAATTCAAGAGAAAAAAGGAGGAATACAGAAAAACTGCTGTGTCCTGAAGAAAGTTGAATTGTGAACCACAAACTGAAACTCCATCGTCACTCAATCCAAAGACAACAAATAAAGATGAAGGGCACAAATTAAGAAGAAAATAACAGGATATCTTTACAGAAGGTAACATAACAAAATTAATCAATGTACACACAAAAAGAAAAGTCCTGTGCCCAATCATGATTCCCCCTGAGGCCTTCAAACACCTAAAAGAATGGTAGGTTTCAATCCTGGAACCCCTTTTCAACAAGATATCAGCCCAGCAGGACTGTGCTCATTAATGGCTGAACTGCATCATTATTCTTTTATACAACAAGCATTAGCAATGCAAATAGGTCTGGCTTATGAATGAAAGTGCCTTTTGTGTAAGTGAATGGGTTAGGCTCTCCCTATGTCACAATATGTGCACTCAGTCACTCATCTTTGCACTAATGTATCCAAGGAAACATGCTGCCGTCTTAACACAGGGGGCATATTTTTGCAGTAACACAACTAAACAAATCAGCGAGAATCCATCTGGCAGAGGTACTGTACATAGTAAGTAGTTGCTTAAAAGTTTCAGTTTGACGCCCTCATTTAGAACCAACATGTTGACCACCTGGACATTGTAAAACAATGATACACTATGAGCAACTTCAGTCCATGAAGGTCTTCTGGTTTGAAGGAAGTGGTTAAATGGAATGTGGTGCACTGCAGGTGAAATGAGCGACAAGAAAGCGATGAACTGGGAACTATAAATGAAGAAAATTGAAAATTGAAGGACTAGCCAATCAGCCTTTACACTGAAGTGCACTCATTTTCAGGTGGATGTGCACCGGAAGCATTTTACAGTTCAACATTTCCTTTTATGTTTTTTCAAATGCAGCTGAAACTGTAAGTCATCGTTAAATAAAATTGCTTTATTCACTTTTCAGTTCAGCATTTTTAGGCACCGGAGTCCGAGTATGTTATTTTAAAATCTATGAATGTTACCAGCAATTCAGAGGACCTCACACTGGTCCACATTATAGGTCTCACGAATATGTGGAGACCCAAGAATCCGCACCAATTATTTGCTGTGGTCCCAAGAATTAGTGCCCACTGTAACAGCATACAGCGTATGTGCCTAATTTACAAAGGTAAATTTGTATGTTTAGATCACCTCTCATCTAGATCTACACATACACCAAGGGTGAACTCTTATAATTGATCTCATGACTTTCTGTCTGTTAGAGGAAATCTCTGCCGCAGTTATCCCTATAAAACATTATAGTAGATTTAAAGAAAATTAATTAGGAAAAAATATTTTTCAATAAAAAAATATTAAAACTAATTTCGCCTTAACCTATTCTCCTAGTGCTACCGTAGTAACAAAGGACAACTCACCTGCATTAAAACAGAACACATTATTGCATTTTCGTTAAATTACTGTTTTAAAGTTAAATTACAATAAAGTTAATGTTAATTTTTCCTTCTACCCTTTACAGTATTATTTGTGTTGAATAAGTCAGTCTTGAATGTAATTTATGTATAAATGTATTTATTGTATTGTGATTTACAATGTTAACAAAACAATAAATTAGCATTAACAATACATGGTATTCAAGTTCAAAGTTCAAATTAACTTTATTCGGATTCCCCCCCCCCCAAAAAAATACATGGTATTAAAATAATTTCAATATGCATATTACATTTAAATTGATATTAAATGTGTATTAAAATATTTAATAATACATCGAAAAATAATATAAAGTTTAATTTAAAATGTTATTTAAGTTAATGCATTGTATATGTTTCCATAAGAGTTAGTCTCAGTCCCTGCTGACATTGATACTTGAAAATGGTCTTTGTAAAAAGTCTTCATTATATTCTTCTTCAGCCTGGAAGTGTTTCAACAAAATTTAAATGGACAAGATCAATAGCATTCTGCCACCACTGTCTCTTCGCCAAACAGATAACCCACAAAATGTTGATGAAATGTCTTTCTGCATGAATATCAAGAGAAAGAGCATTCCAGGATCATGGAGGTACCACAGAAAAGGCCCAGACACTAGCAGTGCTTTCCTAAATATAGGAATATTTATAAAATATTGAGTGCCAGAGCACAGCGTTCTCAATGAAGTTCAGGAGGTGAAGAAGGAGGCAATGTCACTATCAGGGAGCAGACTGCATAAGGCTTGGTGATACTATATGTATACACATTTGCCAATTCAGCAAAAAAAAAAAAAAAAAGAAAAACATGAATGCAGCCCCTCTCCCCTGGCCGTTTTTGGCCCCATGGACCCCATAGCCCAGGGTCGGCCACTTGGCCAAGGCCGCAATCGACTCCAAGTCCGCAGTCAGGGAATTCCACCGCTGGGTCACCGGCTGCGCCAACAAGCTGGCATCTCTCCGCCGCACTGCCAAACAACGCTCTCTGAGGGCCCCCTGGTTCACCACCGAACTCCAAGCAGCCAGATGCGCCTGCAGACGCCTGGAGAAAATATGGAGGCACCAGAAGACCACGGAATCACGGAACAACCACAAGAGCGCCCTGAAGGACTACCACCAGCATATAAGAGACACCAAAAGGACCTTCATCAGAAACAAAGTCAAGACCAACTCATCCAACATCAAGGAACTGTTCAACGTCATTCAGCAGTTTGCAAAACCCACCTGCCAAGCCACCGACATCACGCCCTCCCAGGAACTCTGTGACAAACTCAGCTCCTACTACCACCTGAAGATCAAAGCCCGTTACGACAACTTCAGCGAGCCAGCAGAAAACAGCACCACATCACCCACCACCGCCGAGAAACCTATCCTCACCTCCTGGGCACCCGCATCCATCAAACTCATCTCCTCAACCATGAAGAAAACGCACTCAGGAGCCCCAACGGACCCTTGCCGCCCTCACATCTTCCACAGGGCTGCAGCAGTCATCGCACCTGAACTAGGACAAACAATTAACTCTGGTGTCTGATGTATCAAAACCGATTAAAATCAATAACATATTGTCATAAGGGAAAAAATGGCAAAGAAAAGCTCATTGCATTAGTTTACCAAAACACAGAGATCCCCACCCCAAGTTCCAGTACCTGCGGCTTACGTACCTTTTTGAGATTGATAAGATGTGCTTGTTTGCACAGATTTTAAACTTCGAAGTTTGCAGGAGATGTAAATTTTTAAAAAAATAATTAAAAAAATGAAAGTCTAATTAAAAAAAAATGTTTGCTTAAAATCGTATATACTATTGAAGAACCAGACAGCAGCAACTAAAGTGGAGGAATGTACAGGCTAACATTTAGGTTCCTACATTTTTATTCTGTTAAACGTTTTTTTTTAAGTAGTCCTTGTACACCAGTATGATAATTCCGTGTACAGCATAATCATGTAAAAAAACTAATTGAAAAGTTGCTTGATGTATCGTTATGAAAATATCGGCAGGTCCTTGCTACCTCTAAGGCAGTGACTATTCTCTTGAAGATGGACAATGACCTATGATCTCTCTGCTTTCTCCTGCTCCACAGAGGTCGGCATATCTAACATTTGTTATTCACAATGTTGCAAACTGGCGGCAAATCTGCGGTACCAAGCAAGATATTTGAAAACTGCAATTGCTATTATGAGCTCCTAGCAAACACCCTACCACATGTCGAAACACACTGGGAATTCCTAATAGACATTGGACCAAGACCTTTTGTAGGCCAATGTGCAATGCTGCACTGAATTGCCAACAAGGTCTCTTGTGAGCCTCATCTGAAGGTCAGATGGATTTGTGATTTCTTACACAGTCTAATTAACGGAAGGATAAACAGAGAAGAGAAAATGTAATACAGCCACAGCACCGACGACTAAGTGGGTTATTTCGACTTTGGCACGCTGTACTCTTTTCAACCAGGACATAGAATGTATGTGCTCAACTGCTCTGGTGCTTGACATCTCAACATATTTAGATATCTGTACCTATCTGGCAGAAATGTCGTTACCCTCAGTGCCATTGCGGCTCCTCCCAGGGCACTGAAAGTTTGTTTTAATAACTGCCATGTTTCATGTGGACTCTCAGCAAACTTTTTTTTTTTAAACAAACTCCTAAAGTGTTGCAGTTTATGTAGGGTGGAAACAGCACAAGAGAGAATCACATGGAGTGAATAATTACACAAAAGCTGTGGTAAAATATACACTGAGACAGGAAACTCTCTGATGCCAGGTCTGGAAGAGCATTGTCAAAGGAGCTGGATTGAAAGTGGCGTCAAGAATGAAAATACACTGTATGCACTCACTAGGACCAAGTGATACTGACGAACACACCATATGTCACATACAAAGTCTGTTCACACTGGTTGTTGGAAGGTTGCAAGACCCAGTGAGGAAAGTAGTCTCCCACTGGGCCTCAGAGCAGAGACACACAACACACTGGCAGTAAGAGCACGAGGACTCAGACAATGGGATTCGGAATAAACCAGCATGGAGACAGAACGAACACGTCACAGGAACAAAACACACTCTGACACTGCAGTGATGATAATCTCATGTAGGCTTGAAGGAAGGCTTAGATTTAGAACGCCCTCCCACTAAGACCACCTGCCACCAGCAAACAACAGTATGCCCCCTTAGATACCAAGCAGCGCCATACTAAGACGCCATGGCCATGGCAATCTTTTTTTTTTAAACTCTGTTTTATTGGTAAAAATAAATACACAGTTGGATATTACAGCAATCAACATCATGATAACACAGTACGCAGTTTACACAGAGCATCCACATTTGCAGGTTATGTCTTGAAACGTGTTATTACAGGTTTGCTTTTTTTTCTATCCTGTTTCCCTTCCCGAAGTTTCTCGATGGAGCTGGGGCACATACCTGTCCCCTATGTGTATTCCACTTACTCTAGATCTTCTCCCATTTCTTGGGGCAACCTCTATTCTTGTAAACGGTCTTTTCTGCCACCATTGACCAGTCCATGTCTAGTTCCCATTCCACAGGCAATGGCAACCTTGATACTCAGGAATGCCGCCATCAGAATTGTTTACGTATTTGTAATAAAGCAGATATAACTCGAAGGAAGACCAGAAAATTTACAGATAACATATGTACCGTAGCACGGGCATAGACGAGCATGGTGTGCATTGCAACAGCCGTGTCTGTATTTCAGGATGAAGGACAGTACACCGCAGCACCCGTCTCAGTGGTTTTAAAACAGTTACACTACATATATTCACAGGTGTGTTCTTGGGGAGCAGGGAGTTGAATGGATCCACTCTAAATGACACCATTTTTGAACTACAGCTGGGATGAGAAACCTCATCTTCAGTTACTAATCTTCACCACCAGATCACATCTCCTCATCCACCTCTCTTTACTCAAACATGTATTTAAACAACCAGGAGTAGGCATGAGATGGAGAAGTGGGCCCTCAAACTACTTCAAATCATTTTTCTTAATGTATTTAAAATAATGAAACTCTGAGTCGTGGAAAAGAGCTGTTAAATCATAAGATAGCATGTTACACACAGACAACAGCGGGAGGTAGGCTGCACGATGAAACTGGGACAACCGACATCTGTCGGGGATCTGGTGGGTCTGGAAGTGGAATTGGCCTTTTCGCTACCCCTATGTTATCATGCTGCCGTCCAACTGCAAGCTGTGCCCACTGTCTGCTGACCGTGTGAGACGGCGAGGGCATGAGCACAGCACATAATGAGTCTAAACCACATTTCCTGCTTCTAAATCTATCCTGTTCTCATTAGTATTAACATTCTTATATTGTTTTCGGTTGTCTTTGCGTCTTGTAATTGCTCTTCGTGCATCGCTGCTATTAGCAGATTTTCTGTTTTTGTGGAAGCTCAGCTCAAGAGAATATTGTTCACTGTTGGTTATTATTTATTCAAGAGAACCCTTTGCTTTTGTGTCATACAAATGTCATCTGGTCACACCAGCTTAGAAAATGTGCACATTTTGATTGGCATTAATTAGGCAGAACAATGTTCAAAAGGACCAGGTGGTTTATTCAAAATTGCGAACATTAGATGCATCATATTCTCTCCACCTGATGGAGCAAGGATTCGCACGTATAGCGCCTTGCTCGTATGCAAAACCCTTATCTAAATGGCATAATAATATTAACACCATTGTTCGTCATTTGTAAAGTGTTTTTCCCTATATGCGGGTGTCCCTAGGATGCTTGCTTGTTTGTCTTTTCGCGTACTAACGAAGCTTGCACTGAAAATGGCTGCTTTGCCGCAATTCAGTCTGCGCATGCGTCGGTCATACCCATGTGATGTGACGCACTCGCATTCTGGAGGGATTCTGTGCTCATGCGCATTGATGCTGAATATGGCCGCTTGTCTCTCACCACGCTCTCTGCTTACTGCAGCAGCTTTTAGCCTATCTATTCTTTCGCATTAATCCCTAATGCTATAGTTATTATAGAAGTAAGGGTTGGTTATCTCTTATCGCGGTATACAGTGCGATCATTTTATGTATGATTCTAATTTGTTTTCGCTTACTTTTCATGTACCGCGTCTTTGTGGGCTGGGTAATCATGAGCGGAGCCATGCTTGAAGCTCTGCTGGGCACTGTCACGTGACCGGAGAAAGTTCCATCTGCGCAGAAGCTAAGCCTAGCCAGCTGGCACCTGAAGCACAATGCGCTTGGGAACGACGCTGGGAATACGGCGCCTCACCTTGGAAATCGCAATACTGTTGCTACCTATTGAAAACTGTCTTGTACTGCTGTATTCTATGCATGGGAACGTGAACCTGAGGGGCGGGTATTCAAAATTGCATATTTATCATGTGAAACTGAATTCTAGGAGGTGGTAAAGACCACACCACCTCTCCTGACCAATCACAATATGGGAAACTGTCACTTGCAACATTAGGGGGTGGTCTGAGGGTCCCCAAAATTGTATAATTACCCTAGTTTAGCTTAGGAAAATTGTCCGACTTGTCCGAGTAGCAGACCTGTCACTGACCCTACGATCTCAATAGGTGCTCATTCTGAAAGTGCTGCGGAGCACTTTGTCCATACTTTCCACAACTCCCAAGGGGTGGAAAATCCTAAGTGCTGGCGAAGCACTTTGCTGGGGAATTCGAAAATCCAATCGGGGTTTCTGGCGGATTACTTGCAGGAGGGGGTAACGCAGGCGTTGCTGTCCGAAGCTGTGGGTGTTGGTCGTACCCTGGGAGGCCAGTCCTTGATCCGAACCTGAGGGGTATCCTGTCCTTATTCTCCGTGAGCTGTACCTGCTCACAGTCTGGCATTCCTTTTCTGAGGGTCTCTGTCCCCGTCTTCCCAACTGACCCGTGGCCAGGGTTGGTCTTCAGTCTGAATTAGGTAAATATAGATTGTGGGTTTGCGTATCTTTTTATCTCTTTCTTTCTCTCTCTCTCCCTTATCTATTAAAGCATTCTTACCTATGTTATTGCCTTATTGCCATTGAACTTATATGTGCCTGAATTTTAGTTGGTTCCTTCTCTCCCCTTTCCTTTAGAAATTCATTGATTTAATAATCCATAGCATGTTCCCGTTTTTCCCTTTCCTTTAGTGGATTGCAGTGAAAGTAGCAAGAATAGTTCAATACTTAGGTTAAGTACATGTTCTAGGTCCCATTCCCATCCTATGTTCTAGTGTAAAGTTGCAGTGAATAGTATGTGCTAAACTTCTCCCTGTAGTTTCCCATATATTCTAAATGGTCATATTGTTTGTGCAAAGTTATCTTTTGGTATTGATTTTGATGTTTGATATATTACTCTGTGTATCGCTTATTATTTTGGCTTCTTCACTTTGAATTCTTATATAAAAAACTCGAACTTAATCAGGTGTCTGTGGTCATTTTACAAAACTGTGGAAAGTACATTGTGGATTTTAAGGTGTATTGGATGTTAGGCCTGTCTACTTTTCCTTAACAGCTCCAGGTCCGTCAAAGAATTGCGCCTGTGGTAAGTCGGGTGCATGGTAAGCAGAGGTAAATCCAAACTTGATTACTCCTAGCAGCGTGCAGGAGGAGAAATCCTCACCCAGTTTCACCCAAACGAAATTAATGTGTTCTTCACGCCAAGGGCCCAGTGCGTGTTAGAGAATTGGTATCCCGGGTGACCTGGGGAAAACTGCGCGCTCTAGCAGTAATTTCTGGCTAGCAGAGGATGGTTTGGACTAGTTAGATTAGGTAGACAGGATAGTCATAAACAAACCGTGAATACAAAAACGTGCTGTTGATTGTTACTGTATTTTTACAATAATTTTGAAATGTGTTTTTATATGTAAATGTTCATGAATTTGCATTGCTGTTATAAATACTGCATGTTGAATTAACCCAGAATTGTTTGTAAATGTTCAGTGTAGTCTGAATCCCCGGGGAAGTATTTTAGCTAACGGTGAGTAGAATCCGGTTAGCTGTTGAAGTCACTAAGTTTGAATAATTAGTGCAGGGTTAAGGATAACTGGAAGCACTAATTAGGACCTTTGTTTCTGGAGTGAATGATAGCTACGAGTCCGTTATAAAACTTTCATTGCGATATCACCTAGTAAGGGTCGCATACGGAAGGAGTAGTAGGGTCTCCGAGGCTTGTCTGGTAAGTAAAATAGTTCGCTGGTGAAATCCTGGCTCAGTACATATCCCCGACTAAGGTGGATGAGCTAGAAGAATAACGGGTTCTATGTTACTAGTGTGAAGGGACAGGCAAAGAAGTCTATCCAGAGTGAATGAAAAGTAGACAGAAGTGGTTTACTAGTAGCGAAAGAAAAGTCTTTTCTCTTTTTAGAACACTCAGACATAGTGGCAAACGTTGCGTGTTATTAACTAAAACTTGCACTCGCACTTTAGAGAGAGTAAAAAGTTTCCGTTACCTTGTGAAGGCGGGAGTCAGTCGGAGAGCTGCTCTGACGTCACTCCGTGCCGCGCTGGTATTGGTCAGGACAGCGGGCGTGTAGTGAAGCTGAATTTGAGAAGGAGGGGTGAGCGCCGAAGCAGGAGACTCTGTCTTGCGAAAAGGCCGCGCACCCATTGGTTGACTGTAGTTGTATTCTCTGACCTGATTGGGTGGCGCGAAATAAAAGTCGCGCTAGCATTGGAAGTACAAAAGTAAACAAAATTGATCAAGCCGAGTTCAAAGAGAATCCCGAAGATTATATGTGGTATCCAGATTTTATACCTCATCCCAAATACCTAGGATTTTATAAGGATCAGCTTAGACGAGGTAGACCGCACATGATGTATGGAATAAAGAGAAAATTGTCATTTTCGGATAAAGTAAAGAATTTTTTCAAAACTGACAAGCCCATTAGAACGAGAGAAGGTGTACTCATTCCCCCGCCAAATACCCCTGCCTCTTTTATGCTGTTTGATAAAGGGTATCATACTTGTGTCTGGCTAGAAAATTGGGCAAAATATACTATAGATGACGGAGTCCTGGCATTCCCTGTTGAAGGTACATTTAATGGTCGGATCCTGTTCAACTTAAGGACCCGCATGAATGAATTACACCCTAGACCTAGGCTGACCCAGTACGAAGCTTTGGAGGAATGGGAGATTGAGGCTGCAGAGCGAGATAAACCCCGAATGGATAAAGGAGTGAGTAAGTGGTATCCCAGACTTCCCACGCCGACCAAAGAGCAGAAAATGAAACAGTGGAGGCAGTCTATGTTAACTGAAGGACTGTTTCCCATGATGGGAGTATTAGAGGAGAAAAAAGGAAAATGTAAAGCAAAAACCCATCACCTAGCACCTATGGGGGATGTAGAAGATGAACACCTGGAAGACTTGTTAATGAAGGATCCACCTCCCTATGTAGCAGAATCAGATTCGATGCATTCTCAAAGCTCTGTTACCAATTACCCCCGGAGTAGGAGGGAAAGTGATACAAACGGGATAGCTACAAGCAGTAAACCTAGTGGAAGGGATGAGTTTTGCAGACCTAAGTCCACAGTCCCGAATTATCAGCCATTCGGGGAAAGTCCCCCTCGATTGGTTACCCCGACTGCCCCGAGTATTTATCCATCCTTAGTACCCCAGGTATTACATGGCAATACTGTTGAAAGGGGGTTGCAGGAAAAAGAGAGAGAAGTCCTCTGTAAACAACGAGAGGATTTAGCCAGAACCATTGCACAGATGCATCCCCATCCTGAGGCCTTGACCATTCCGGTAACTATTGGTCCTGCTATCCCGATGTATAAGAATGACTTGATTAGTCCCCTTCCTCCTGTCATCACCCCAATACTGCCTACTCCTAGCTGCCAGACCCCGAGGAAAGAAGTATTCATAGATGAGGATCAGGAAAGTGAGTGTGAATCTGGAAGTTTAATGGATTTGCCCATAAGGGAGTCGAGGGCCAGTGTAATAGGGACAAGGAGTCAGCCCAGACAAAAGGAAGTGGTGATTGAAAGTGCATCTGGAATAAGGAACGCCTCTTTAGTTTCCCCTGAAGAATTAGACAGGTGGACAAAGGAGATAGAGAAAGAGACCACTTCTCAACCTAAAACATTGGAAATATATAAATTAAGAATAGAAATAGAGGAAATGATGGCTGGGAACGTGGGAGTTGAGCGCCTGAGCTCGTATAATGAAGAAGAGTTACTATTCATCAGTAAAAATCTTACCCGGAGTGCTAGGGTGCTCCACGAAAAGATAATGGATGCCGCTACGGAGATGGGAGTTGATGTTAGTCGCTCCAAAGTTCTTCAGAAACCTTACAGAGTAGACTTCACAGACAAAGACCTAGAAAGCCTGAATGTGATGGGGAAACAGATCCAAGTAAAGGAATTGTTAAAACTCCTGCAGAAATGGGGCGAAGTGGGGAAGTGGAGAACAAGGTGGGCAAAGAAAAAGGAAGGCAGCAGGGCTGGGTCAGTAACCTCAGAATTTGTATTAAAGGAAGTAACCCCAACAGAAAAGTTGTGTCCCATGAGGGAGGTCCCGGGAGGAAAGTATGTCCATGTCCCTTGGTCCAGACAAGACATTGTGTCATTTACAAATGACTTCCCGAAATTACGTGAGAAACCAGTTGACTGGTACCGACAGGTAGAGCGGTTCATAAAGGTTCAGAAATGCCTGTTGAAAGACCTGGATGGGTTTTTCGATATTGTGGTCCCTGTGGATCTATGGACGGAGTGTAAGATAGAAATTGATTGGCCTAATGATGAATACCCCAGAGATGAGAGAACGGGAGCCCCTTCACCGGATGTGATGAGGAAATATGACCAGGTCATACAGTATCTTAAGAAAAAGGTGCCAGCCAAAGAGACAGATTGGACCCGAATAGATAGAACCACCCAAGAACGTGATGAGACAGTGCATTCATTTTACGAAAGGTTACTACAGGTATTCAAAACTTACAGTGGTATTGATAATGTGGACATGAAAGACATGACCCATTTCAGTTACAGATTTGTGCTAGGACTAAGGCCTGAAATATCACAGTGGATTCGAGATAACAAAATCAGTTGGCAGGGAAAGCCCATAGATGATGTCCTGAAATATGCAAAATACTGCGAAGATGAAATCGAAAATAAAAAGAAAGCCCTCAAGGAGAAAGTGATGTGGGCACAGGTGAAATTAGCCGAACAGCAAGAAAAACAGTTAAGTAAAATGACTTCGGATAATAATGTTCAGAATACCAATTCTGGGGGGGGAGGAAAGCCCAGACCTAAAATGAGTCGTGAGGAGGCCATGAAAAAGTTTCCGTGCCATGGGTGCGGCCAGATGGGGCATTGGAGAGACGAGTGTCCACACCTACAGGCTGGTAATGCCCCTGTAAATGGTTTAAATCCACAGGTGCCGAAAGAGGGGACAAGGAAAACCCAGCAACAGGTAAAATTACCTCCAGTACCTCGCGCTCCTAGACAGAATTTTAAGAGTCAGGGTCAGCAGAATGAGAGGGCGGAAGTATGGGAGGTTGAGAGTGAAAGAAATGCGGTCATTCCACAGTACCTGCTAAGTGATACCTTCCTTTGTGAAGATCAAGATTGACGGGGCCTGAGAGGGGAGGATGAGGAGTGCGTACTTGGCGCCTCCTTACCGGTAGACCAGACTGGACCATACATTGAAGGAAAGGTTGAAGGCAGAGATGTCACCTTTCTGTTGGACACTGGTGCTACCAGATCTACTGTAAGAACAGTGGATGTTCCTAACCTACCCCTCTCGGGAGAAGCGATCCAAGTAGTGGGCGTATCAAATCAGATAATAAGTACCCCTGTAACTGAACCAATGGAGATTTCCATAGGAAATTTCAAGGAAATGCACAGATTTGTGGTCTGTGATTCCAGTCCTGTAAACCTACTGGGACGTGATTTGTTGTGCAAGATGCGTTGTACCATTTACTGCACACCAAATGGCGTTGAAATTCAGACCCCCGATGAAGATGGCCTGTACAAACTAATGTTGGTCAGACAAGATGCTGATATCAAGCCTTTGACAATTGAGGATTTACCTGAGGAACTCCAGCTAAGAGTAGTACCTGAAGTGTGGGATTTCACGGGAAAAGATGTAGGCCTGATGGCAAATGTGGACCCGGTTAAAATAGCAATAAAAACAAATGCTGTATACCCCAAAACCAGACAGTACAAGATGAGTGCAGAAGTGAAGGCAGGAGTAGCGACTGAAATAACGAGGCTGCTAGAAGCAGAAATAATAGAAGAAGTGTTGAGCAGCCCCTGTAATTCGCCTATCATTGGGATCAAAAAGCCTAGTGGGAAGTACCGGGTGGTGCAAGATTTGCGCAAGGTAAACCAAATTGTTGTGCCTTGCTGTCCTATTGTACCCAACCCTGCAGTCATTCTCTACCAGATTCCCTGGAATGCAGAATGGTTCACTGTCATTGATCTGTGCCACGCATTCTTTTCCATCCCATTGCACCCTGAAAGCAAATTCCTTTTCAGTTTTGAATTCGACAGCCATATCTATGTCTGGAATCGTGTCCCCCAGGGGTACACTGAAAGTCCATCGATTTTCAACCAGATACTGAAAAAGTGCCTTGAATCCCTAGTGCTGCCAAGAGAGTCTGTTTTGGTGCAGTACATAGATGACCTGTTGGTGGCATCTAAAACCCAGTCTGACTGTGTCACTGACACAATTGCCTTGCTGAATCACCTAGGAAAGGGAGGACATAAAGTGTCGCCTGACAAATTGCAGTTTTGTAAAAACTCAGTGAAGTATCTGGGGCACCAGATAGAAAAAGGAATCAGGAAAGTAACTACTGAAAGAATCAAAATAATTAGAGCAATGGAACTGCCCAAAACTCAGAAAGAAGTGAGAATGTTCTTGGGAGTTGTGGGTTACTGCAGGCAATGGATTGCAGGATTTGCGGCTCTAGCCCGACCCCTGATAAATATGACAAAGAAAGGAGTGGAGGACCCCGTCCATTGGGACAGTGAAAGTATGAATGCTTGGGTAACGCTGAGAAACTGTCTGTGTACCGCACCTGCATTGGGTATGCCTGAGTACAATAGACCATTCGAACTGTTCTGTGACACTAGAGAAAATTGTGCTCTTTCAGTCCTAACCCAGGAGCACGGATCAGTCAGAAGGCCAGTCGCCTACTTTTCGGCCACCCTAGATCCAGTGGCGGCTGGACTGCCTGGCTGCTTAAAAGCCGTTGCTGCTACTTGCGTCAGTCTGGAACAGAGCGAGAGCATTGTCATGGGACATCCCGTCACTGTCTATGTTCCTCACTCTGTTGTCATCCTACTGACTAGAACTAGGACCCAGTACCTCACACCTAGTCGGCTGACTAAGTATGAGAGAATTTTGATTGGTGCTGAAAATATAACTATCTCCCGGTGCAATGTCCTAAATCCTGCGACACTGTTACCTGTCCCTCTGGATGCAGAATCGGATGAGGGTGGGGAACATAATTGCATTGATCTGACTGAATATAGCACCAAGCCCCGTCCTGACATTCGGGAAATAGCACTACGGGACGGGGATAAAACAATGTTTGTGGATGGCTCGTGTTTGAGACATGAGAGTGGGAGTCTGAGTGCTGCCTATGCTGTGGTTACTCTGACAGGAGTCATCGAGGCATCTTACATGCGCAAGGTGAAATCTGCACAAGTGGCGGAGCTTATAGCGTTAACTCGAGCATGCAAGAGGGGAAAAAACAAAAGAATTACTGTTTACACCGACAGTCAGTACTGTTTCGGGGTTGTTCATGACTTCGGCCAATTATGGTTGCAAAGAGAATTCATGACTTCCTCTGGCACACCTATCCGAAATGGGAAAGTAGTGCATAACTTACTGGAAGCTATCCAATTGCCCAAAGAATTGGCTGTGGTCAAGTGTGCGGCTCACAGGTCTGGAAATGACGACGTGACTGCCGGTAATAGGTACGCTGACAAAATTGCACAGTTTTGTGCCCGACACCAGATGTCCCTACAAATTGCCCGGTGGGATGGAACCAGCTGCCAACTTATGTTGTTTGATAATGTGTCAACGTGGGAAGAATTAAGAGAGATACAACAAGCCACAGACAGGCAAGAAAAAGGCAGGTGGGCCGCAAAGGAATGCGAGTTGCGAGAAGATGGTGTGGTGGTAAATCCGGATGGAGTGCCTGTACTGCCTGATAGCTTGATCGACCCCATGGTCAGAATGATACATGAGCCAACACATATGGGAAGGGATGCGATGTGTCGGGTGTTTGAACAAGTGTTCTGCAATTCAAGGTTCAGGGACCAGGCGGACAGGTTTTGCCAGAGGTGCCTAGTGTGTCAGCAATTCAATGCAGGAAAGAAGACTGTAGTGAAACAGAGTACTATTGGAAAGGCAGTAGGTCCCTTCGTAAGAATACAGGCAGACTTCATAACCATGCCCAGATGCAACGGATACAGATATGTTTTAGTCATAGTTTGTCTATTCTCTAGGTGGGTGGAAGCATATCCAGCTAAGAGAAATGACGCTATCACCACAGCCAAACTATTGCTCAGGGAGTTGATACCTAGGTATGGGATCCCAGAGACAATCGAAACGGACCAAGGTGGGCATTTTGCCAACGATGTCCTATTGGAACTCTGTAGAGCATTCAAAATGAAGCAAAGATTGCACTGCGCCTACCACCCAGAGGCTTCTGGGGTAGTGGAACAAATAAATGGCACTCTGAAGTCCAGACTGGGAAAAATGTGTGATTCCACAAAAATGAACTGGATAGAAGCTTTACCCCTGGTACTGATGAGTTTGAGAAGTATCCCAAATCGAAAGACTGGCCTGAGTCCCCATGAAGTGTTGATGGGAAGAGTGATGCGCCAGGCATGGGTACCCGGAAACAAACTGCTAAGCATTTCTGATGATATGGTGCTAGAATACTGCAAGCAGTTGGGTGACCAAGTGCGTTCTCTCTCTCAGCAGATTGGAGAGACTGAAGACGAGTGGCCAAAGACTCCAGCACACAACCTGCAGCCAGGAGACTGGGTGGTGTTAAAGAAACACACCCGGAGCAGCTGCTTGAAGCCAAGGTGGGGAAAGCGACGACAAGTGATCCTCGTCACTACCACTGCTGTGAAGTGCGCTGGTGTACCGAAGTGGATCCACGCCAGCCACACAAAGCGGGTATCTGGAGAAAACGCGACTGGAGCTGAAGGCAGCACAGCTGAAGAGACCTCCGAGGAAGAGAGTCCGGAGCTAGCTGACATCGAACTGCCGAGCACAAGTCAAGACGTTGAATGGTATCCCGCCGACGAACCGGTTCATGATCCAATACGAACCCGGAAATATTCTTACTTAGACAGTGAGTGGGATAGTCCAGGTGAGTCAGAAATAGAAGAAGCAGGTCAGGTCAACGAAAGCCATAACCCACCTGATCAGGAAGTAGGCCAAGTAGGGTCAGATCAGGACATCGACACTCCTCCTGAAACTCCCGAGAAGGGAGAGGGACAGTTAGAAATTAGGGCTGACGTTCATGCAGAAGAAAGAGAAGAGGTCGAAGAGCATGAACAGGAACAGATAGAACTAGATCAAAGTGCTCAGACAACGGAAACAACAGTAAAAAAAAGTAAGAAGAAAGTGCGATTTGAATCTGAGCAGGAACAGATTAGCGACCAGGCAGAAGAAATAGACGAAAGACCTGGAACTAGTCAGACAGGCAGGACAACAGAAGTGCCACAACAAAAAGTGAAAAGAGTGCACGGAGAAGGAGAAGTCTCCTCAACCACTGGGAGGCACGGAGGAAGAAATACACCTCGATACGTCAAGAGACTAAGGCTCAGACTAAAGACAGTCGAAGAAAACGATAAAGACCGAAAAAGGGCTTTAAGTGAAAGGAGTGCAGCCCAAGGCAAATCGCTGAGAAAGAGCGACAGAATAAAGAAACAGAACCGACTGTATCGGAGCCCTGAGTGGACGTACTTTGTGTTGGAAGAAATTGACGAGCCTCACCACAGTGGCAACAGTGACCACGAGTCCATTGCTGATCGGAGTTCGGACGAAGACCCTCCTTAAGAGAGCCGAAGTGAGCCTTTGGTGCAGAGAAACGAAGAGGGGTAGCAAAAGCCACCTGTAAGCTAAATATGTCTGATCCGAGTGTCTCTGGGAGATCCCGCTGTGGGTGTCTCAAAACCTGTTGTAAGATATGCTTGTGTAGTGTAGCTATGCTAATAGTAATGTGGATAGGACTAACAGTTTTTCTACCTTTTATGATAAGTAAGAATCCTAACTTGTCCCCTACTGAACCCGAAGCAGTAGATGTAGGGGTTGTACCGACTGCAGAAACACCACGGAGACTAGAGAGACGCGACAAAAGAGTAGGACTGACACACACACGACCTGATTTAGAAGCACCAGATGAGGATGGACTACATTTTCACAAAATGAAGAACAGGACGCACTTAAATGTTTTTGCTAACTTGTTAGTGCATTATGTAGAAGCTATGGAAATAGAGGACTGTTATTCCTGCATGAAGCTGCCAACTTCAGTGGCTGAAGGCGTGACATACCACCACCTACCTTTGACCTATGGAATATCCTGTAGTAGACTGGCTAGCTTGTTCTATAGAAGCACCTTGCAGTACTATTATTCAAATGATGACGTAGTATTTTCTGAACTTCCTGTTAGAGGACATTTGAACCGTGTACATACTACAAGTGACGTGACCCGCTATATGGGAGAATATTTCCTGACTATAGGTAACATAGACTTAGATCAAGCAAGGGAAGACAATCTGACCTGTTCACTGCAAGAGCAGGAAAAGATGTTTATAAAGATGTCAGACAGAAGGAGAGAAAAGTTTCAGAAGAAGGCAAATGACGAGAAGGATAGAATCCCTAAGTGGGCTGAGCACATGAATAACACCTCAGAAGGCGAAGCCAGTCCTGCCTTGTTGCTGGGTTTTGAAAGAAAGGGGAAACTTTGTATCCATAGGGAAAAGACCGAGTACTATAACAATGTATTCATCGGTTCCAGCGAGTGTGAACATAATTATAAGGTAATTGGAGGTTGGGGTTTCAAAAATGGGTCAGAACCTGTGTTTCCCGGAATATATTATATATGTGGGAACAAGGCTTATTTCAAATTGCCGGATCACTGGTATGGGAGCTGCTACTTTGGCATTGTTTTCCCGAAAATATACCATGTGGACAATGCAGCTGGAAGCGATGATGAAACTAATGGCTTAGTGCGTAGTAGACGCGAAAGTGTAGGCGAAATTGTAGGTGATATTTTTAGTGCACTGATACCTGGAATGGGGGTAGTTCTGAACACCCATAGAATCTGCAAATTGTCTACAGTAGTGGACCGGTTATCAACGGACACTGCTGCTGGTTTCCTGCTGGTCAATACTGAAATGGTTGCGATCAGATCAATGGTTTTACAAAACCGTCTTGCCCTTGACACCCTATTAGCAAAAGAGGGCGGAGTCTGTAGAATGCTGAGAGCGCAACATTGTTGCACCTACATTCCTGATAAAAGTATTGAATTAAAACAATATGTGAGGAACATAACTAATTTGGAAAAGGAACTCAAACCATTGGAGGTTGACAGTGCCTGGACGAGACTGACTGGAGGTCTCTCCTCTATAGGTAGTTGGTTTACTAATCTAGGTAGAAATATTCTATGGAAAATACTGATGCCAATAGTCATAATAGGTGTGATTGTATTGATCATTTTTATCTGCTGCAAATGTCAGAAGTGTAAGAAGAAATATACAGTCAATCCGAGGGGGGTGAAAAGAAACATTGATGAATTAGAATTAGAAGAGCTGAAAAGTGCAATTTATAAAAAGGCGAAAAATCACCACTCTCATAGGGAAGCTGAAAGAAAACTAAACAATAAGTTTATTGAAATCGAAATGGACGATATGAATGAATGAGAAAAGTTGGCATCTGTTTCCTTCGTGTAGTGATGATAGTAAATATCATCAAAGAGGGGATTGATGGAGCAAGGATTCGCACGTATAGCGCCTTGCTCGTATGCAAAACCCTTATCTAAATGGCATAATAATATTAACACCATTGTTCGTCATTTGTAAAGTGTTTTTCCCTATATGCGGGTGTCCCTAGGATGCTTGCTTGTTTGTCTTTTCGCGTACTAACGAAGCTTGCACTGAAAATGGCTGCTTTGCCGCAATTCAGTCTGCGCATGCGTCGGTCATACCCATGTGATGTGACGCACTCGCATTCTGGAGGGATTCTGTGCTCATGCGCATTGATGCTGAATATGGCCGCTTGTCTCTCACCACGCTCTCTGCTTACTGCAGCAGCTTTTAGCCTATCTATTCTTTCGCATTAATCCCTAATGCTATAGTTATTATAGAAGTAAGGGTTGGTTATCTCTTATCGCGGTATACAGTGCGATCATTTTATGTATGATTCTAATTTGTTTTCGCTTACTTTTCATGTACCGCGTCTTTGTGGGCTGGGTAATCATGAGCGGAGCCATGCTTGAAGCTCTGCTGGGCACTGTCACGTGACCGGAGAAAGTTCCATCTGCGCAGAAGCTAAGCCTAGCCAGCTGGCACCTGAAGCACAATGCGCTTGGGAACGACGCTGGGAATACGGCGCCTCACCTTGGAAATCGCAATACTGTTGCTACCTATTGAAAACTGTCTTGTACTGCTGTATTCTATGCATGGGAACGTGAACCTGAGGGGCGGGTATTCAAAATTGCATATTTATCATGTGAAACTGAATTCTAGGAGGTGGTAAAGACCACACCACCTCTCCTGACCAATCACAATATGGGAAACTGTCACTTGCAACATTAGGGGGTGGTCTGAGGGTCCCCAAAATTGTATAATTACCCTAGTTTAGCTTAGGAAAATTGTCCGACTTGTCCGAGTAGCAGACCTGTCACTGACCCTACGATCTCAATAGGTGCTCATTCTGAAAGTGCTGCGGAGCACTTTGTCCATACTTTCCACAACTCCCAAGGGGTGGAAAATCCTAAGTGCTGGCGAAGCACTTTGCTGGGGAATTCGAAAATCCAATCGGGGTTTCTGGCGGATTACTTGCAGGAGGGGGTAACGCAGGCGTTGCTGTCCGAAGCTGTGGGTGTTGGTCGTACCCTGGGAGGCCAGTCCTTGATCCGAACCTGAGGGGTATCCTGTCCTTATTCTCCGTGAGCTGTACCTGCTCACAGTCTGGCATTCCTTTTCTGAGGGTCTCTGTCCCCGTCTTCCCAACTGACCCGTGGCCAGGGTTGGTCTTCAGTCTGAATTAGGTAAATATAGATTGTGGGTTTGCGTATCTTTTTATCTCTTTCTTTCTCTCTCTCTCCCTTATCTATTAAAGCATTCTTAGCTATGTTATTGCCTTATTGCCATTGAACTTATATGTGCCTGAATTTTAGTTGGTTCCTTCTCTCCCCTTTCCTTTAGAAATTCATTGATTTAATAATCCATAGCATGTTCCCGTTTTTCCCTTTCCTTTAGTGGATTGCAGTGAAAGTAGCAAGAATAGTTCAATACTTAGGTTAAGTACATGTTCTAGGTCCCATTCCCATCCTATGTTCTAGTGTAAAGTTGCAGTGAATAGTATGTGCTAAACTTCTCCCTGTAGTTTCCCATATATTCTAAATGGTCATATTGTTTGTGCAAAGTTATCTTTTGGTATTGATTTTGATGTTTGATATATTACTCTGTGTATCGCTTATTATTTTGGCTTCTTCACTTTGAATTCTTATATAAAAAACTCGAACTTAATCAGGTGTCTGTGGTCATTTTACAAAACTGTGGAAAGTACATTGTGGATTTTAAGGTGTATTGGATGTTAGGCCTGTCTACTTTTCCTTAACAGCTCCAGGTCCGTCAAAGAATTGCGCCTGTGGTAAGTCGGGTGCATGGTAAGCAGAGGTAAATCCAAACTTGATTACTCCTAGCAGCGTGCAGGAGGAGAAATCCTCACCCAGTTTCACCCAAACGAAATTAATGTGTTCTTCACGCCAAGGGCCCAGTGCGTGTTAGAGAATTGGTATCCCGGGTGACCTGGGGAAAACTGCGCGCTCTAGCACACCCACCGAGTGCCTAGATGCTCCTACCCAAGTGAGAAAATGGGGGACTGCCACATCTGGATCCGCTAACAGGCATGAGCTATGCAGGGCGCAGTGCCAGCGATAGGCACTTCCCTGTGTTAGGGGTCCTTGTTTAAGGGCACTCATTTAAAGGTTTACACCTCCCTGGGTTCAACATTTTCTGAAATGGAGGAGATGGGCAGAGATCTGCTACTTGGAAAAATTCCTGATTTCCTATCAAAGGTTGAACTGCAAGACTAGAATCCTGACAAGCTGCTTCCCAGCTCATGCACATGCATAGAGAGCACAGGGCGAGCTGTGCTGTCTTAAGTCAGAATACGACTAAAACGGCACGTTGTTTGTGAACAGCATGGATGTGTCCTTTCTCTATAAATGTACCTACTGCACAAATAACACCTTACTTGTAAAGGGAGTGGGTGGGTTTCATGAGGTTACACCGTGGCCCACCAGCTCACAGCATTGTTGTGCTGTCGCTTTTCTACAGTGTTTCTTTATGTTTTTCTGAATTCTCCCCACAGGATCTGATTCTAGAGCAGATGTTTTAGTTAATGAAATAGAAGTCAAACAGCAAACAGCAGGGGAGCTATGGGGGTATTAGATATAGAAGATTCAGGATCTTTTGTTGAGTCACACCCCAGATGACTTCAAAAGAATCACTACTTTGGACTGTTGCTTGCAGACACCAGGCCAAGTGAGGCACAGCAAGTAAAGCAAGAGTTACTGCGACAGGTGGCAAATAGTAATGACTGACAAACAAGGTATTTTTTTTCTTTCAGATGCCTTTTTTTAAAACTGGGAAGCATAAGTGCCAGTTTTCAAAACTCTCTAGGCTTGTCCAAGGTGTGTTGCATTCTACAATGACAACTCCATCAGAGACTTCAACTAATTTGATATGTGTGGTCTTTGGAGAATCCTCTCTTGGCACCCCTTCAATAAATGCCTCTCACTTCAGCCCTAAGCATTCCTCCTGCTCACCCATTCTTTTGTCACATGTCAGCTCAGAGATAATAGCTGCAATTGCTCATTTCCATTTTGTGACTTTCAAGTAACCACAGCCATCTTGTGCAGGACTTCTGGATTATTCTGGTCTTAGTACAAAACACAGACAATAACTACTTTGAGCATCAGCTGGCACTCCCAACTCACAAACTGCAACATATGTTTGTCATTGCTGTATTAAAATACATTGGCAGTCCAGTTTCCATGGGTATCAAGGCCTTTATAAGGCTTCTAGAAAGCCTTACTTGGCCTCACAGCTATGCAAGGAGTCGTACAAATATCACCACAGCTTGTATCTCCTACCTGATGAAAAGCTAAGCAAATGAGAGCAACGTTTATGCAGAGTCAACTACTCCATCTGTCCCCTACTAAAGACTTGGTAAGTATCCACCTCATTAGATTAATGTGTGGCAGCTTTATTGCAAGAAGCGTGTCAAATCACTTCTTGATGAAAGTTGCATCCCCTCATAGAGATGTTGGTCCTGTTGATTAGCTAAAATAACTAATGGAAGCTCTCTATACTTTTAGAAGATTAACAGACCATATCCTACTGCGGTAGTGATTTTGGTTCCGACCCATTTTTGTCAGGTTTTCTAAAAAGTAAAGTGTATGATGTGATACACATTTGTGCCTTCTTCAAATCCATCTGGCACTAAACAGTATGATGGTGAGTAGCAGTCTGAGATTTAACACAACTGAGGGAAGCGGTGCACATCCCAAATGACTTCTTTATAATAAAACAGAGGGAGAGGAGCAAAGGATGGCCTTTTCAGCTCCTTGTTGTTCTGCCTCCACTGTAACATTAACTAGTAGCCTGTATTGATTTAGGGCTTTATTTACACTATGACGGGTGGTCCGCTGTCCTTTCCACTACCCTGGCGGGACGACTACGCCCCATATTTTAAGATCTCCGCTGACCCAGTGAAGATGTCTGTACCTTTAAAGGAGATATAACTAAAAGTTTGGTGAACAGCTTCCTTTTTCAGGTGGCCACTCATCACACATTTCTGCTTCTCAAAATCAAAATCTCAAAGTGGTAATTTGATTTGGAAAACAAAAATATACCACCCAGGGGGTCTTCTCAAAGGGTGTGGGGTTGGGGGGGTTGTCTATTTGTTCAGCTCAGGACTGCCAGAGTTTGCCTGGCGATCCTGAAATGAAAATAAAAATACATCAAACCGTCCACTCTAAATCGGGTGGATGGTCCGATGTACTTCAAACTGACGTCCCCAACTCTGTAGGGGCTCCCCATATAGGGTTTTCGAGAGCTAGCAGAGAGAGGTACTGCCATCAGAAACATTGGAGGGTCCACTGGATTAAAAATAGGGAAAACAGACCATCTAAATTCTAAATCAGGCCCATAGTTTTAATATACTTCTGAAGTCCTATGAATGTGTGTTTTGGCACACATAGCACAAGCATGTATGAGCAAAAAAGAACTCTGCAAACATAAAATATGAATCTTGATTCATAGAGCTAGGACTGATGGGATTTTAAGTTTATATGGTTCACATACACATGTGCCAATATGGTGGAATTGCTTATTCACAAAGCCAGGGTTACGTGAAAGATTTCAGCATTTAAAGTGTCACACCTGGAAGAAGTAGGTGAGGATCAAACCATTTGTTCATTGGTAGGGATTTTTATGCCTCTTCGAGGTAGTTTCCAGATTTTGATTCGGGTGTAATGGAATGGTTCCATGGAGGGAAAAATTATTTAACGAAGCAAAAGGGCTTGGTTTAAATTTTGCTTCATTTATAATTGTGATTTGAATACCACGAGCCAAATTGACACTGCAAACACAAGGAGATGAGGTGTTACACCCTATGATTATTAGTATGTGCCCATGAGGAGCAGGGTTGCTACTGATCAGCATTAAGCAGGCCTTTGCCTCGAGTGGATGAAAAACGATGGACTAGAATGCAGCCCCAGTGATTGCCACTGGCTGCGGTAAAGTAAAGTATTCCTTCCATCACCTTGTTGTTGCTTACGGTTCCAGTTTGAAATCAACCATAGGAAATGACGGCAGAATTCCTCATAACTAACAACCTTTTGTTAACAATGACCTAAGAAGATACATAGATTAAAACTATGCTATTAAGGGAGAGGAAAAATTAAATAATGACATAGGATAAGAAGAAAAGATAAGATAATTTTCATTATAACTTTGTATTAAAAAACAACAGTAGCCATTGTAACAGATAAGAGGGCAGAACTTCAGAACTTTTAATGTAAGGGAATGGTGTGGAAGTCAGGCAACGTCTGCTGTGTAAAATCGCATATTTAGTCAGTTACCCCATTGCAAGTTGCACAAAGCGGTATACCCTGTATTTGGGATACTGCTCCGGGAAACCTCAAGTGTTTCCAGACAAAAAATTTCTGGGCCCAGATATACAAGACTGGGTTTTACCACATGCACCTGTAAAAACCTAGGTCGGGAGAGTGGCAGGAGCTGGTGTGAGCTGTACAACTTGGCCCTCCCGCCTTTCCGGCACTTCTGTGTCGCCCCAATTGAAAATGCACCCCACAGAGCAGGTGGTAAATATCTGTTAGTATGGGAAAAACTTGCTCTGAAGAACCTGGTAATTCCAGGTCCAACAGAATTTTCCTCACTTGGTAAAATGTAATACATGATTCCATCTCAAGCATAGCGAGATCATGTCCAGAATCTTTAATTCCTTCCCTGGTATCTGGGTGTGGAATCAACGGGGAACGCCGGTTGCAGCCCTGTATGTTCAAAGTTCACCGAGCCTGTCTTTCTCAAAGTGTTATTTAACAATGGGTTTACAGGTGAACTCAGCTCTTAGTAGAAACCTGGAAGAGTTAAAACATTACCTGTTCACTTGTTCTTGCTGCCTCACACAAATGACGCCTTGGCTTTGGCTGTGTTGTGTACGATGTCCAGCACTTTGTGTTTGAGATCAGTTTTGTGAAAAAGAGATAGCTAACTCCTCCACCTTATGTTTGTAATACATTGCTGCTTATAATATTAAAGGATAGATTGAGTTCTCCTCCATGACTTGAGAGGGTAAACAGCCTTTACAATGAAACTTTTACAACGCACTACCATTACGACGCAACCATTACAACGCAAATCATTACAACGCATTGCGCTGGGGGGCGCTCTAGGATAGGGAATAGATTTAATTTACTATCCAACACCTTCCCTACTATCCATGGGGACTGGAGTTGGAATAGTAAATTAAACTATTCACTATCCAGCACCCCAAAGCGATATGCGTTGTAATGGTATGTGTTGTAAAAACTGCGTTGTAACGGCATGCGTGGTAAAAGCATGCGTTGTAACGTCATACATCCAATGGAACTAAAGAAGTATAAACAGGACAACAATTAAAAAAGCTTGAGGCAATATTAACACTGACAGTTCGACGAGCTCCTCAGGACACATTGAAGCATATTTACAAGCCCCTATCGCCACAGGATCATAACCTTTAAAGATGTTCCTGAGGCGATAGGGGCTTCGCCTTATTTATAGGCAATGTTAAGCCAAATCAAATCAAATTGTTTACTTTATTCGGTTTCATTTGGAAAAAAACATAAAAGTATAAACATCTAATAAAAAAATGAACGATTCATTTTCCAGAAAGAGTACAAAGGTAATTGTTAAAAACAGCACAATAATTTGTTTGTATCTTAAAAATTGTTTTTCATTCAGAGTATTACAGTTAAAAATATATGACAGAAATTTAAAATTCATCAAATCTCAAGTTACAAATTTGTTTTTTGCCAGATACAAAATTTTAGGAACCAGGTTATGTTTAAGGCTAAAAGATCTGATTCCAGAAATTGAAAAGCCAGAAGAGCGGGCCGACATTTACGTAGGCCCAAGGTTTTTAAAATGGGTACAAGCCATCGGTTTCTAGGTTCCTTATAAAATTTGCAGAAAAGGGCTGAATGTAAAAGCGATTGGGGGGATATATCGTCACAAGGACAGTAGCTTAACGGGTTTGACCAGTCATTGACCGCTGGAAAAGTAACGAACCGATGAAAGATGTTCAGTCTAAATCGGGTCAATAAAAGTCTATCATAGGTGGATAATTTCCAAGTTAGATATGGCTGAATCATTGGGGATGTTTGAATTAGAAGGGAATGCTGGACAGAGGTTTTATTTGCTTCAGTCAGCAAACGTAGACCAGCTAAGTGCGTTAAGCATAGATTTTTTAACGCCTTCCTTGTAAACAATGCCATGTCTAATGGAGAGTGATAGTATTTCTCCAGGCCCAGATCATTTAAAAACCTCCTATTGTGTTGTAACCCCTGGATCTTGTTAGCATGTTCAAGGCTGATGCAATCTGTCACAACCGATTGAGTAAAAGCTAACTTATTTGACGTCCAGAGACAGTGCCATAAAAGAATGAGTTGCATCCTCATGATGTCCGAAATGTAGGGCACACCCAATTCTAGATGGCAACTGAATGTGGACGCACTTTGGGGAACTGCAAGTAAGAATCTTAAAAAACTGTTTTCCACTTTTTGGATGGATTCTACCTGTGCGTATCCCCACACCCCTGCCCCGTATATAGCTGTAGAAACGCAATTAGCCTGGTAAATACATAACATCTCTACCGGGGGGCGTTTTCCCAATCTCTGGGTAAAAGCTACTAAGGCCATTGCGGCTTTTCAAAATGTCAATCTTCTGACCTCTATAGCTCTTCTCCAGGTACCCTTTTCGTCTATTACAACTCCTAAATAAGGCTTAAGTGGGAGTGTAGGCCACCCTGGAGTTGTTTATATAGATGTTGTTTCCTTTATCTAATTTCCGACCAGAAGTCATAATAAAAGTCTTCTTAATGTTAATTTTTAAGTCTAGGTTTGACATAAATAAATTATACCGATTTAAGGAGCGTTGGAGTGCAATGGGTGTACGGGCGACGATCACCACGTCGTCTGCGTATAGGAGAGCAGGGATAGGGCGCTTCTGTACCGGGGTAGGTCCTGGAACCCTTCCAGCATGGCCAGTTCCAACCCATTTGTATAAAGAGTAAAAAGAAAGGGTGGCCGGACACAGCCCTGTCTTACTCCCCGCTCAACCCTAAATGGTGCAGATAGTAGTCCCCCAGTCCATATCTCACTTTAGCGGTCGCATTAGAATACATTTCCCACAGATAGTTCACCAACAGGGGGTCAACATCCATTGTTGTTAATATGCCCCACAGTTTAATATGACCTACGCAGTCGAACGCTGCAGTAAGATCTACGTTGGACATATGCAATCTTCCACCCTTCGCATCTACATATTTTCCCCTGAGTAGCATCAGGTTAAGAACCTGCTCGATGGTACAGAGGCCTTCTATAAAACCGTACTGGAGGTTAGATTTGATGTTGTTATCTTCCGTCCAGGTCTGAAGTCGTTCTAATAGAATACGGCCAACTACTTTACCCAATGAATCCAGAAGTGAGATAGGGCGATAGCAAGATGGACTTTTGCAATCGCCCTTTTTAAAGACCGGAACCAAAATTGATTCTGACCATGATTCCAAAAGGCCAACTTTACCAGTAGCTTCTAGTACTCTCAGTATTATTGGGGCCCAGAGATCCATTTTGTATTGATAGAAATCGACGGGTACCCCGTCGGGGCCTGGGGCCTTTCCCTCTTTACTGGCGGCTAGGGCGTGCTCGACTTCAGCCAGGGTGAAATCTAAGACCAACGAGATGGAAGAAGATCTTAAACTACTTCTGCTATTCCCCTGATTGCAATGCATTTGGGTTATAACCTCTGGTTGGCCAAAGATCTGTGAAAAATGGGTTATCCAATCTGCTTCGTCAATTGAAACTTCAATTTTCCCAGACTCCCTTGTACCTGAGAGAAATGGAGTATTCATAACTTCCCCAAAATCTGCGCTGTCATTGGATTGACAGCTAGCATGTAAGGCTACCCATAATTCCTCTTTTAAATACAACTTTCTTTGTCTTAGGACCTTGTTATAAGTTTTCCTAAGTTGAATTACCTATGACCTATCTCTATTAGGTTTGATAAGAGCAGTTTTGAGGTTAGAGTGGGCTTTAGTACAAGAAGAGTTAAACCAACTGACCTTTCTTTTTCCTTTTCCTTTTGGTATCATGGTTAAAGCTTCGATAACAGATTTGGTTACAATCTTGAAATTATCTAAAATCTCCTGTGGGGTTGAACGGTCCGCCAAACATAAACTAATTGCAGGCATAGAGTTTCTGACAACCTTTCCAGTCATCACTTCCGGATCTAAGCGGGCCCATTTTATAGAGTAACCATTCAATCCGATGATAGGCAGGTTTCCCTCCTGATAATGAGGCGTTGGCTTTTCTCTATCTTGTGGAAATTGCACAGACAGCGTAACAGATATCGTGAAATGATCGCTAAATACGCAATCATAAGTTTTACAATTTGTAATAAGGGGAGAGGCCCTGGTTGTCACAAGAATGAAATCAATGAAACTGGAGGCTCCTCTGCCATTAAAGGTTGAACTTAATGGGACAGGGGGAGATAACAATTCATTTGCTAGGGTCAGCTGAAGGAGTGACATTGTTTCATTCATACACGTCCCTATACATGAGTGGGGAAAGTGGGTGATGATGTCTTCCTGCTCATCCAACAATCCGCATGTGATATTATCGTTTCTGTCACAGAGAGGTACTTTAAAGTCGCCACCCCACAAAGTAATGGGATTTATCCCTTGCTGGCATTCATTGTAGTCTATGTAATGTAATGGACATTTCTATAGCGCACCTATCACTCCAAGGAGCATCTTGGCGCTTAGACCAAGCCGGGTGGCACAGGCTGGTCTTGCTGCTCTCATCCGGGGGTCTGAACACATTAAACCAGCGCTTTGTATGCTGAGTCCGTGAGATTGTATATCCAGGTTTTGAGTGATTTCCTGAACTGACTTTCAGAGGGAATTTGACGAACTTGGGGCGGGAGTTTATTCCACGCCCTAGACCCGATCACTCCAAGGGATTTCCCTCCCTTGGTGACCAGCCTAAACTTTGGGATCATCAGCAGATTCAAGTTTGAAGATCTAAGATTGCCTGATGGGGAGTAGCGTCTAAATCCATTCTGAAGGTATTTAGGCCCTTGGCAATGAAAGGCCCTAAATGTGATGACCAATATTTTAAACAGAATGCGCTTATGTATTAGCAGCCAGTGAAGGGCATTGAGTGCTGCCGAGGCCGACGACTTCTTAGGCCATCCCAGCACTAGGCGGGCGGCTGCATGTTGGACCATCTGAAGCCTGTGTAGGACCGCTTTGTTCGATCCCGCATACAGGCTGTTACAATAGTCCAACCTCGATGTTATGAGTGCAACCGCCACCGTTCGTCTGGCTGCTATCGGGAGAAGATCAAAAAATGTCCTAAGTCCCTTGATGATGTTGAAACAGGTGCCTGCCACCGTCAGTGCCTGTTGTTTGAATGACAAAGTGTTGTCAAACTTGATGCCCAAGTTGCGGGCAGCGTCGATAGTGGTGGGGGGAACTTCTGCGTCCTCCGGCCACCATTGTTTTTGGAACAAACAAGTTTTGTTGCCAAACAGCAGGATTTCCGTCTTTCCCGAGTTACATTTAAGATGGTTATTCCTCATCCAGTCGAAGGTGGCTGAAAGGCAGTTTTTGAGATTTTCTTCCGCTCCTGGCACATCATTGTCCAGCACTAAGATCAGCTGAGTGTCGTCCGCGTACGCAATTGTAACTGATTTTATAGGACGAAATTAGTTCAATCAGGGGGACCATATAAAGATTAAAAAGTGTTGGGCTCAAACTGGAGCCCTGCGGCACCCCTGTCGTCAGAGCCTTCTCTTCTGAACAGAACTGTCCTAGGGTAGTCACTTGCGGTCTATGTTTTAGAACGTTCTTCAGCCACTCCAATACTGCTCCCCCGAAACCTGATGTTACTAGGTGGTCTATTAATATGGTGTGCGAGACCGTATCAATGGCTGCAGATAAATCCAGTAGAATCAGGACAGCCTTCTTGCCCTGATCCATGGCGGCCTGCAAGGTCTCCACAGTGAACAGGAGAGCAGATTATGTTGAGTGCTGTGCTCTAAACCCTGATTGGTTAGCATGTAGGATACTGTTATCCTCCAAAAACTTGGCAAGTTGCCTATTTACAAATACTTCTGTTAATTTACATAATAGCGGGAGTAATGAGATGGGCCGGAGATTTGAAAGAGTTGTTGGGTCCGCTAATTGTTTTTTCTGAAGTGGCTTTACAGCTGCAAGTTTGAGTGAGGAGTTGATAATGCTGTTAATAATGGGATTTGCCGTATCCACTATGGCTTTTAAAAACATAGGGGGGCAGGGATCAAAAGGCGAGCCCGATTTGCTAGATAATATGGCCTGGCGGGACTCCTCCAGGCTAATAGGGCAGAATGTCTTAAAACAGGCCGTGCAGGTATTAGCCAGGCGCTCCTCATCGGAGGTGGATACCACCGGCTGTGGAAAATCTTTAGTGATGTCTTTAATCTTTTGCTAAAAAAAGTTGGCGATAGTATTACAAAAGGCCAATGAGGGTGGAATTTCCTGCAAGAGCACTTTAGGGTTTCTAAAGATATTTACAATCCAAAAGATCTCTTTCTGTTTATTTTTAGAGGAGTCGATGGCTGCCAAGTAATAAGCTTTTTTAGCAAGTTTAATCAAGGCATGATACTGCCTCCGCGCCGTTTTATAGATACTAAGATCCTCATTGTCATAAATTCGGCGCCACCTCAGTTCCAGCGCTCAGACTCCACCTTGTTTCTCCTTTAAAGACAGTGAGAACCATATTGCAGACGCTTTCTCGTGGCGGGGTACGCTATTTAGACCTCCCAGCTCCGTCTGCCCACTAAGTTCGCAGATCAAATCGCAAAAACGTTTATTATCTGTTTTAGTATGGCCTGTCATTATAGGTTTACTTTCAGTGGCTCTCCTCAGAAGATCCGGGTGTTCTATGATCTTTTTCCAACCGGTTTGGTGAGCCCGCCAGGTTTGCCTGTACATTTCACTGCGGCGCTCCCCTTCACTGAGAGATCAAACGGGACCAGTTTATGGTCTGACCATGTTTTCACGCGTGGAAGATTGACTTTCAGTGCATCTAGATTAGAACAGATACAGTCTAAGGTATGCTCCGCTTTATGTGTAGGATCCAGAGTGAGAAGTGTTAGCCCAAGTACATTCATCATGTCTCTAAAACAGATCGCACCCAGATCTGTGGCAGAGTCCAAATGAATGTTTAAGTCCCCTAACAGCGTAAAGTTTGAGAACCTGAGAGTGAGGTTACTAAGCACCTCCCCGATGCTCTTCAAAAACTCCTTATGTTGGCCTGGTGGGCGATATACTAACGCTCTTAGCTGTGTCTTATTTCCCTACTGAGGCGGAAGCCGGGAGGTTGCTGTGTCGCTTTTGCTTTGTGTTATTTTACTTTGCACTTTTCCGCTTGAATAATAAGCTTTTAAATTGCATTCCCTTTCCCCCCCACTTCCACGCTACCTGGGCCAGTCTCAGCCGAGTTCAGGCGCTGAGTCGTTCGGTCACGAGCGGGCTAATTTCCATAGCGACCATCTTGGGTGGGAGGAAGCGCTTTCGCGCAGTCTAGTGGACAGCATAAAAGGGGACGGACATGCCTCCGCGCAGCGGACGTGACAAGCGGACGTGCCGGATCTGCGCCGGAGTCTCGCCAGAGTCCAGCCCGTCTGCACCCGTCAGCACCAAGGAAGCGCCAGGGGCTGGGACGGCTAGACATATAGACACCCATGACCAGCCCCCTTTACTCATTACGGATGCTGTGCTCACTTAAACCCCCGGGGAAGCCCTGTCACCATTCGCTCACCCCAGAGATGCTGTTGCATGCTCCCAAGTGCCAGTGCCTTGGGAGAAGGACCAGCCCCTCCCTCCCCACCCCTTGCCATGAGGGAACCAAATTAGGAAACCACGAGCTACACCCGCTGATCAGTCAGACTGGGTTTCTTATCAACGTTCGCTCCCTAGTCAAGAACAACTTCGCCTTCAGGGACTTTATTTCAAACAGAAGCCCCGCCTGGTCATTAGTCACCGAGACCTGAACGCTATCCCCGAGGGGTACTCCCTGGCTAGAATGAATAGAGAGGGACGTAGGGGGGGGGCTGGGATTACTACACAGAACCTCCAAAAAGTGTCGGACTGAGCATCTTCCGTTGGATTCCTTTCAAGCCATGTATTTTGCCCATAACCCCGCCACCACTGTCTCCTTTGCGGGCATCCTGATTTACAGGCCACCGGGGCTCAGGTCTGCCTTCAGTCATGACCTACTAAAAGTGTTGGAACCATTCATGGATAGACCTAACTTAACTATCCTTGGTGACTTTAACTTTCACTTGGAGAATGACAGCTCTGCAGACACCATCCATCTGTTGGACACTTTTGCCTCTTGTGGGCTGACACAAAGAGTTATAGGGCCTACTCACTCTGCAGGACATACGTTGGACGGTGTCTTCTCTAACGACACCAGAATAAGAATAGGGACCCCCCTCCCCCTTTCCTGGCCTGACCACATGGCTGTCCCTTTTGATTTCTTACTACCTTATCCCACTGCTTCGTCTGAAGACCCTAGCATATGGGAATTAAAAAGGAACTTCCGGGGGATAAACAGCAAAGCCCTAGCTCCCCTGTTATCTTGCTCGATGCCCACCTTAGCAAGGGACACTGACACTGCTGCTCTTGACCTTCACCATGCCATCACAAAGGCCGTTGACACCCTGGCTCTGGTCAAGCAGCACTACTCTGCCAGGAAACGTCTCATAGCACCCTGGTACTCGGACACTCTCAGGTTGCTGAGACAGGGTTGTAGGAAGCAAGAGAGGCGCTGGAGACTACATCTTGACCCTCCTGAAAAAGACAAACACAAGAGCCTACTTAAAGAGTCCAAAGCCGCGGTGTTAGAGGAAAAAAAATCCGATTTCACCAAGGTAACCTCCTCCCTCAGCTCCCCTAGGGATTTGTTTAAAGTCGTGGACTCCCTGTGTGCTCTTCAATCTCCCGATCCCATTGTAGCTACACATGAACTTTGTGACCAGATTCCCACCTTTTTTCATGTGAAAATAATGGATATCCACTCGGGTCTAGAAGCCCTTAACCAAGATCTAGGGCCTCCCTCTGCCTCAGCGCCATCCTCCCTAGATATGTCTCCGGCCAGATCTCAGGGTGGCTATCTTACCAATTTCCCCCCGCTTACTTTGGAGAAGCTTAATGTGCACCTTGATGCCCTAAAATCGGGATCCCCCCTCGATCCCTGCCCTCTTAAGATTCTTAAAGAGTGCAAAGATGTCCTACTCCCTTCCTTCCTGGAGGTTATCAACCTGGCAATTCATGAGGGTGTCTACCCGAAGCCTTCGAAAATGGCCATCGTAAAGCCCCTCCTTAAAAAGCCCATGCTGGATCCAGGGACCCTAAAGATTTTTCGTCCCATCTCCCTGCTCCCAGCCCCTGCTAAAATGTTAGAAGCCCATCTAAATTCCTACCTGAGTGCCTTCTTGGAGAACTCCAGCCTACTTGACCCATCGCAACACGGCTTTCGAAACGTACACAGCACCGAATCCGCCTTGACAGTTGTCACTAATAACATCCGTGCTAAGGTCAACAGTGTTCAGGCAACCTTGCTTGTCCTGCTCGACCTCACAGCCGCTTTTGACACCCTGTCCCCTTCCATCTTGGCCAAGCGCTTCAGGGAGATAGGCGTTGACGGACCTGCGCTTAGTCTCTTAAAATCTTTCCTGGTCCACCATGAACAGAGGGTCAAGCTAGGTAACTATCTTTCTCCTGTCAAGCCCGTGCAATGTGGGGTCCCCCAGGGCTCGTCCCTGAGCCCCGCGCTCTTTAACATTTATGTGACACCATTAGCCAGGCTTGTCAGATCTTTCGGACTGGAAGTCCTATCCTATGCTGACGACACTCAGATCATGGTTTCTATTTCGCAAAACCTTGACATCACTGCCCTAAATTTCAGAACCTGCATGGAAGCAGTGGCAAAATGGATGGTGAGAAACTTCCTCAAACTGAACGGGGAGAAAACGGAGGTGCTCATTTTTGGAGGCAAGCAAGAGATCTGGTCAATGGACTGGTAGCCTCCTGTGCTTGGTGCCTGCCGCACGCCCTCCCAGTCAGCCCGGAATCTGGGTGTAATTTTCGATACTTCCCTTTCCTTTGACAAGCAGGTCAGCAGGACAGCCGCAACCTGCTGTGGGGTTCTGCGAATCTTGAGGAAAATTGCACACTATCTGTCGATCGAAGCCCGTAAACAGGTCATGGTGTCCCTCATATCCTTAAGACTAGATTATTGTAACGCGCTATACCTAGGAATCAACAAACAACTTGTTCAACGCCTCCAAACAGTGCAAAATGCGCCCGCAAGGTTTGTTATTGATGCGCTTAGGCGCTCATCAGGCTCCTCCATCAGGAGAAATCTGCACTGGCTCCCCATGCAGGCCAGGATTGAGTTCAAGGCCTTGTGTCTTACCCATCGTGCCCTGCATGAATCTGGGGCAGAAGATATCAGATCCCTTGTGTTCCTCTATGTCCCTGGCAGGGCACTCCGCTCTGCTAACAAAAAAACTTCTTGCTGTGCCTAGAATCTCTAAGTCAAAGTGGGGTGGGAGGGCCTTTTTCTCTCTCGTACCAAGGATCTGGAATTCTCTTCCTGTGGAGCTTAAGGATCAATCCTCTTATTCTCTCTTTCAGAAGGCCTTGAAGACTTGGCTCCTCAGGAAGGCCTATCCATAACCGGCACTCCTCCTCCCCCTCCACACAGTTTCTTTTTCCATCCACAGCGCCTTGACGTCCACGGGCTAAGTTGCGCTATACAAGACCCAATTCAATTCAATTCAATTCAATTCAAAGTGAAGGGCTCATGGATTTGTAGACAGAAGCCCATAGTTTCTGCCCCTTTAATATCCAATAGATCGTATACATTGCATTTCATGATGTTACGATAGATAATTGCAAGCCTCCCACCGCGTTGTTCCTATCTATCCACCCTTTGGATTAGGTAGTCTTGTGGGAGGGCCTGTACAGTATATGGGTTGCACCAGGCCTTCAACCATGTCTCAGTAACGAAAAGCCACTCAAGGTTCCCCTCTGTAATTAAATCAAAAATGTGTAATCCATTTTTACACATTGACCTGGCATTTATAAGTCCTCCCCGTAGCTCTTTTTGCCCGCTATTTCCCTTGGGCGCTTGTTCAGGGACAAGCTCTAATTTACACTGGTGACAACTAACGGGCCCAACCCATTTGTCCACATTCAAGGTGTGGTGGCACAAAGATGACTGTTTATTCAGTGAAAGTATACAATCCCTCGTCATCTGTTGTTTGTGGTCCAAGGTGCTAGCATGTTCGGCCCTCGGCCCGGCCGCGGCACGGACGGGCGCAGACAGGCTTCCCTTTGGCGCGCCAGAGGCGCCCCAGAAGTATGCCCGCTGCGCGCGTCCGCTGCGCGTCGACCCCATGTGAGCTTTTAATAGGAGGCTGATACCGGAACTAGTGCAACCACTAGACCGTCACCTCCTCCAAGATGGCCCCTCTAAGTGAGTGTGCATCACTCCCTGGGTACTGCGCTATCTGCCTCCCTCCACACAAACAGCTCAAGCTGTGGTGGAACGGGGAGGGAAGCGGGGCCCAGAACAGTCAGTTCCCAAAATAATACAATTTAAAATGTGCCTGCTAACTAAATTCAAAGATATTAAAACAAAGTACTGTGCAGAATATTAGATCATTCAGCAAACAGTCCAGCAGCGAATTTCCTTCCACGTCTCTATTAGCATTAATTGCTGTAGGTTATTATAAAAATTAATTAGCACAAGGAGGGGAGAGTTATATATGTCTAATGAGATAATTTGGTAGTTCTCCACGTTCTTTAAAATACTAATCTCTCTCATCTGTGCTAAGTTCGAGATATAGACCGCTAACCCACCTTTTGCACGCCCAGATGTTGAACTAACTGCTAGTGAGAACATTTTTTTGTACCCGTTCAAATGTATTGGTTGTACGTCCCACGTCTCTTTAACGTGTCTTAATGCTGCCTTGTAAATAAGGCACTCTTTCACGCTAAACTTAGTGTGAAAGGGGTGGGAAATGGGAGTTTTGATGGGCATTCCGCCACAACACCCATTGATTTTGAGGCTGCCCCATATTCAAAAGGGTGGCATAAATACGGGGCACTGCCAAAATTAAGACAAAAATAACCTGGGCTTAACATTGCGCAACAAGGAGAAATGCTTTATTTCTCCTCGATTTTGCAGTTTCTAAGTGTGCTGCATTGTGCAGCACACATAAAAACAGCAAAGCGCCATGCATGATTGTTTATATGTAGGAAGGTCCTATCCTGCACAAAAACTATTTTCAAAATTTTATTTGAGTTGCAACATCTATGTCTGCTGCACAAAGCAGCCCACATAGAAGTTACAAATCGCCATTTAAGATTTTTTATGTGCAGGAAGGGACCTGGCCCGGTAATTATTCAAATAAATTCCTGTTCTCCTTAAGTGGCTGCCTGCCTATGTCCTCGGAAGTCCCACCCTGGTCCAGGCATATCGACGGATATTTCTGGTGGTTGGAGAGTGGCTGAGGGCGGGCTGGTGGCTGAGCTGGGGGCGGCAAGGCAACCCCAGCTACTGGAAACAGTACGTACTTTGTAAAATATTAAGTGCAGGTGCTCAAATATTTTTTAGGAGGCCACACCAACTTTACCGGCCCCACCCACTTCCGTCAGAGGCTTCTGCCAGAGGCTGCACCCATTTCCTTTATCGATTCCACCCACAAATACGACCCTCAACACACCATATCCCCCTCCTCACATCTTGAGATCCGCAAGAAGCTGGCTCTTCACATAAGCGCCTCGGGGGCCTCACATCCGCCCAAGTGCCTGTATACCCTCTTAGGTGATTAGTTTTTCTACAACTCAAATATAACTTAAGAAAATATTATATTTGGGAAGTCCATGACAACAACTTAAAAGTGAACTCAAATTGGAGAATGTGTGCCAGTAAACGTTTTACCTTATTCCAGCAGAAGTGAATATGTACGAGCGAGCGCCCGCTTTTAATACAGGTATCATTTTAATTTATAGAATTTACTTGCTTCAAAAAATGACAAGCGCTATTCCAAAAATAAATAACCGGCACTAAGGCACGTTTTACTCTCCTGCCTCCCATGCTGACTGAGGGCCTATGATTCAGATTTATGGCCTTGTAAAATCCGAACGATGGTTGCCAGAGGCTGCTTTCTGCTTTGTTCGAGTTTTGTTATAGTTTGCAGGATTCCATGAAAGACTAATGGTTACTAATGATTAGACACTTCGTGGTACTACTTGTTGTACCTTTCTGTTATATTTCTTGTTTCCAAACCTAAGATGAGCATGGGCATATGATAATTGGGATTGAAAGATTAATCATGACATAAATAAACAAAGTTCTTTAGGGTGCTCGCTAGTCCGGGACTGTCAGCCCAGGTTCTGCTCCCCCCGCCCCCACCAATCCATTGCCATCACTGCCGGCCCTACTGCCCAGACGGGAACTGGCCCGTGGTGGCTCACTTAGTACCCCTCCCAATGCTGCGTCCCCACCTGGTTTTGGCTTTGTCCGCTAGCTGTGGACGCTGCATTGGGGGCTTAGGAGCCAAGCCTAGCTCTCAGGCCTCTCGAGTAGCCTTAGCACTAGTGGATAGGTGGCTTCGGGCAGTGAACGGCCAGGGGTTGTGTCAGGACCAAGAGAGCGGGGGGTGCCTGCGTGCCATGGCCATCGCCAACTGATTTTGCCACCCAGGATAGGACAGGATTCAGCAGTCCTGGATTCAGGGCCAAGCTGGTTCTTCACGATCCCCCTGACCCTTGGAACCACATCCTGGTACGGTTGGCAAACAAGAGACCGGACGGCAGAGGGTCGGTCTGAACTAGTCTTTTAACTCACAGGCCCCGAACTGCCACGCACAACAACGGAAGTGATGAGATCCGGGAAAATAAGAAAAGCACCTTCCGCACTAAAACGAAATAAATCAAAACGGCTGGCTACAGACGTGGAGTGTGCCCCAGTCAACCTCACGAATCCACTGACCTCTACGGTCACATTGAAGGCTCCTAACTCACTATCAAACGGATGGCAACACAACAGCAACATGCATCCCTCTTACGCACCATCCCCGAATGCTTCAAAATCTCTCTCTTTTGGATTACTTCAAAAAAGCACCTGGTGGAGTCAAGCACCCTCCCTCCCCTCAAGCCTCTGAGGCAACTAAGGTTTGTGACCTTCATCAACCTACTGAGCCAAGCGTGCACTTGTTTCAACCGTCTCAAACATCAACCAACAAGCCTGTTTTAGTACCGGATGTCTTTATTTTTGGGTCATTAGTTGACGATCAGAACACCGCTTCGGAGTGCTGCATGAGGGCCACTCAAAATCCTTCACCAAGTCACCAACCTTCACCAAGTCAGCTTCTTCCTTCCCATGACATTTGCAAGCAAGAGGCCCGTTCTAACCAACCATCCCCTGCGAGTCTTATATATAACTCAGGTCCCCAAGCAGTGCAATCATTGCAAACAGAGAATTTTTCGACTACGTTACCACAAAATTCCCTTTTAATTTTTCCACAAATCCATGCACAAAAAGATTTAGCACCCAACTCCGACATATTTAGTCCTTGTTCACTACAGGTCTCAAGTTTCCTTGAGGGGAGATCAGAGTCAACTAAGCTCCAACAACGACCACACTCACCTCTAGCAGCAGCAACAGTTTGTTCAAAGTCCCCACAAAAAACCGATCCAAATGATCAACAGTTAGCGTACTTGTCCTTCTTCCTCAAAAACTCTCAAAACTCATCCAATCCTAGATTAAAAACTGAGCTACACCCCGATGCCTCCACAATGAGTATCTGGCCTCAATTACTTCAAACTTTCCAATCCACAGTCATTGCCTTAAACTATCATTCCGACAAATTGGGCACGCAGGTTGATCTATTGAATACCTTAGCTCTGTTTACAGCAGGGATCAATAATAAGCTGGATAAACTGAACAATCTATTAATAGGAGCGCAATCGTCCTCAAAATTAGTACAGTCAGTCTGCTGATGCTCGCCCATCATTGATTCTCTCTCCTCGCTTCGAGGTTTTTTAACCAGTGTCATAAATGAAGTTAAGCTGTTGTAGGGAGGCCGAGCAACTGAATGCCTCGACCAGTTAACCCAAAAAACCCCAACACTCAACTTAGAATCGGTTAACTCCTTGATCTCACCCGCAATTGGGACTTTGGTGAGTGGGGAACTAAAATCTTCCTCGAAACAGACTGACCACCCCGAAGACCCCCACCAAGACCAAGGCCCTCTATCCTCAGTGGCATTGATTCCATCATCGGCCTTAAGCCTTCAGACAGCAAGTGGGCAAACTCATACTACCGGTAACAACGTGGCAGGGTCTAGTGTCAAACCAGCTGCTGCTGCAGCCCCCAATCCTGAAATACTTCTTGCTCCCTTGCCACCCTGTAGCAAGAGAGAGTGTAAACGTCAGCGCAAACTAAGAAATAAATTAGGACTAAATCCAACAGTCGATCTTCCTAAATTATTTCCACTGTTTTCAACCGCTGCCAATAAAAAAGCCTTAAGTGTCTTACAACTACCACCAACGTCAACAAGTTTTTGTCAAAGCCCCCTCATGGCCGACTTAACCTCAAGTGCCAGTCAACAGATTTCTGCGTGTCGTCACGATCAAAATACTTTACCCGCGGAAATAGTGGCACTAGAGCCTCAGCTTGGCACTGAAAAACCAAGGGGTAAACCTAACGAATTAACCATAAGGAAGACGACAGTCACAATAACTCAACCCCAACTAGTTTCCCCTTCAAGTCCAGCTCACTCTGAAAAATTAAATACTGGATCCAATCCCTTAAAAGTAATTTTTAACAACACATCAATTCCACCCAAAGACACTCAGACATCCAGGCAAGGTTTACGTGATCCTCCCCAAATCCATCTGGGATCATACTTAGGCTCCTTAATTGATAAGTCCACTCTGCCTAACTTAAGCCCTAGCACCAAGAGTGCCAAAAGTGACCGACAGCACTCCAAAATACTTCTTGCTCCTGGATATAAATCAAAAGGTTGGCATGATATTCTCAACAGATCAAACATAATTAAATTAGTGAACGGTGCCCTGGGTTCTGAGGCTCTGACATCGGACAACATTGAGTCCATTGAATTCCTTCCACCAAGAGGCTTTCAACCCTCTGTGGTAACCCTGGTGTCATTTAGATCCGTTATTTGGGCACGAGCATTCTTAGCCCAAAAGGATACTTTTCCGCAATGGGGAATTAAAATCCATCCTTATTCCACCCCAGGCTATCCCACAGTGCTACTAAAGCAGTCAGCCACCCCGACAAGAGCTGAATGCCTTAGGATTGGAGTTAAAAACAGGCCATACTCAATCTTAAAAAATGCCTTAGGCACAACACAACTGACTGAAAATTTATGGACTAAAGCCCCTATCCCTGAAAAAAAAACAGATTTGGGATGGCTTCCGGCCGCCCTGTCCTGCAAAATATCAGACTGACCATTTGAAAAATATTCTGCAGACCCAAATTGCAATGACTTGGTCCAATCAAGACCCCAATTATCACCTCCTACAAACCTTCTAAACCCCCAGTCGCAGTCCTCCTTTACACTGTGTTCGTGGAACATCAGTGGTGTCCATCTGAAAATGACGAATTTGGAGACGCTCAACTTTACATTTGGGCACGATTTAATAGCCCTTCAGGAAACATGGGCCACCCAAAATTGTCCAGTGATAGGCTTTATTGAATTCTGGAAACCAGCAATTAGAGACTGTCTTTATGGCCACCCCAAAGGAGGTCTGTCAATCTACGTCTCAAATAATTTAAAAGGCCCGATCGCGCTATTGAATTTTGATGAGGACTGGTTACTCGGAGTTAAAATCAGTACATGGAGCAAACAGCGATCGATCTTACTTCTTAATGTTACATTAATACGAGCACGTGTTCGAAAAAGGAGCATCTAACACGCTTAATGAAAATCGTGTGTGACCTGGCTCAGGCTGCGGATCATCCCCATTCAGACTGTATGATCACAGGAGACTTCAAAACTAACGTCTTTCAGGGAAACCCTGCTGACTTTGAAGGGCTTTTTCCATCCATGTCAACAGAAGTAGAGGCACAGTCCAAACCACCAAATCAAGCATATTGTTGTCTAGGAGAGCCTTGTGTGCTGCAATTTTACAGTGCCGGCTTTTTTTGTAATGAACGGTAGATCTACGAAAGACATTCCACCAAAGTGGTCTTGGACAAATGCCGCAAACATTCCTATCTTGATTATACCATCTGTAATTCAGCCCTGTTCCGATTATCCAACTACACTCGGGCACATGGATACAAGTAAAGTTGGGGACTGGCACACATCTCTCCCGGAAAATCATGACAACTAGAGGTGTCAAACAGGGATGTGTGCTGGCCCCACTACTTTTGAACTTGTTTATAGCAGACTTACCAGCCACCCTAGAAGAAATAAACAGCCACCCACCCAAGATGGGAGGTGTGTCAATAAGATACCTTTTATACGCCGATGACTTGGTCCTTTTTAGTCTCACCCGGGTAGGGCTGCAAAGATTATTAAACAAACTACACAGCTATACCACCATGAATACTTTAGAGGTTAATCTAAAGAAAACCCAAGTGGTTATCTTCGGTAGAAAACGTAACCTCGGTGGTGGATGGCTATATAACAATACGAGCCTTACAATAGGAAGAACATATAAATATTTAGGGGTCAACTTTGACTCCAGGGGTACCTTTGCCAAACAACGCAGTGAAATTTCAGTAAAAGTCATGAACCTTCAGGTGAATCTTTCTAAGCTTTCATAAACACTGTCTGGTCCGAGTCTATCGCCACTATTAGAAGTCATGAGAGCAAAAATCGGGCCTACTCTGTCGTATGGCATTGAAATTTTTAGGGGAAAACTAAACCCCAATTTAAACCAATATGTGACCAAAATTTATAAAAAAGTCCTCCACATTCCTAAAACCGCCTCTGCCGCAGAATTGGGCTTACTAAACTATGAAATTTCTAACACTGGCATGTATTTAAATCTGTGCCACAAACTTAGGCAAGCAGATCCAGGTTCATTGGAGTCATTAGTTTGGTTAGATATCTCTCAGAAAACCCCAGGTGGCTCTTATGGCCGATTTTTAAGGACTCCGTCCAGTAAATGTCTGCGGGCGACCTATGTTACCTCAACCCCAGCAAGGCAGTGTTTAAGATCAGCATTAAGAAACGTATTTGAATGAGGTCCCTAATCACTGATAATGCTCACTTCGCTAAACGTAGACACGCATGGGCAATAATGAATTCTTACAGGCTGACATCTCCCTCTTCTTATCTGTCCTGCACTTACCCCTTGTACTTAAAACTTAGCTTCATGGCTCTCAGACTGGGTGACTGGCAATTTCTAAAAGATTTACCCTCTTGGCGTCAAACGTCAGAGGATTTATTGTGCAGAGGGTGTGGCAAGACGGCTGAAACCTTGGAGCATGTAGTATGTCTTTGCCCCGCTCTTATGCCACAGCGCAGACGAAAACTGAGTGGAGTAGACTGGGAATCCAGACCCGTAGACAGGCAATTATCGCAGCTCTGACTCCTGAAAATATAGCTTTAAATATAGGCCTTACAATTTTTATACTTTATGCATACCGTAATTTCACTGAATAACCGGAAGGGCCTGCCAATGCCTTTTTTAAAGAAACAGTCTATACTAAATTGCACTTTATTTTAAGCTGCTAAAACTGTTTACATCTGATTGCACCTTATCATAACCTGCTGCTATTTGTTGAACACTTGGTTGTATCTACTAGCACAATATTGCCAATTGTCAGTGCCACAAACTCTTCATGTTTTAACGTCATTGTTGACCTTGTTGTTTTGCACATCATGCCTTTTTATCATATGTATGCTATTGAAGTCCCCTAATGTAATTTGGAAGTTCTCATCTAATCACTGTTTTTATGTTTTGCTTCTTTTATAATAATCTGTATTGTTGTTGGTATTTTCGATGTGCTCTTTTAAGGATATTTTATATCCAAATAAAGATATTTTACTAAAAAAAAAAAAAAATATTAAGTTCTTTTGAATTAAAATTTCATAACAATTCACAGGAGTATCGAACCCTTGGCATACTGTTTTGTCCCTCATCTAGATTGTCATTGTGCTACCTCTGTTTCTGTGTATTATCTCATTTGATAGAAAACGTAGTGTCCTTGGATCGCCTTTTGAAATTGATTCTACTTTCGGAAACCATTACAGCACAGAAGGGCCCTCCTTGAGACAGATGAAAAGCAAGCCTTAACTTTCAATAATAAATGTCCCCTTGGAGCGACGTGAGTGAGTAAGATTCTGTAAACCCTGCATTCTTGCTGTTTGTTAAGAAAGTGCCCTCTGCTTACCCGTACACTCTCTCCAGGCGCCCTCAATGATGCATTGAAAGTGCTCATGGCTCACCACTAACTATGGTGTGCACTTGCTGCTCTGCACTCGTTAGTCCAAGTCAGTTTTTGTTGGTTGGTGCCTTAAATGTTTTTTTGGGTGGCTTACAAACGTTGAAAGCTTATTTCTATGCCTTTAGGCTAAGTTTATCCAAACAACGATGATTGAATGCACACCATTCTAATTTCTTTATTTTATGTTGCTTGAAACTAATTTTACTCTTGCATGCAGCCTGGGCTTGCGTGCTCTATCCCTGTAACACACATGTATTATTTCAACAAAACTGGAATGTTTGTATAGTGTAATTATAAATCGTTTGCACCCAGGAAAGTTTAAGCAGAATAAACAACATGATGTTGCATGTAAAGTGATTTGGTAACATCACTTCCACAAATGGTAATTCACGTTTTGAGCTATGGTCTAACAGACTTTCATTGCAGATCATCATTGCCTGTATAAAAATGCGTTTTCATCAACACATGATCAGTCCAAAAATAGAACATCCAAGTTGAAAAAAATATTATGTTGTATAACAAAAACTTTGGAAATTGTAGCTATTAGAAAGTTGTTGGAAGGGTGGGCCATAGGATTTGATGGGGCTAGCATTTTTGAATACACAGGTTCTTGTATGTGTGGTTAATTTGTAGGTGTAGGTCACAGAGGGGTAGGATGTAGTGATTTATGGGACTTGTATTTTTCTTGAGAGCACGTGGACCTGAATGGGCAGGAAGAAGCATTTGGTTAATCAGCAGTGTATTAGTACGGTGTGGTCATGCTGAGTGAGCTACAAAGGGGAGGATCACATGATAGATGCAAATTGAGCACTTTCACGCAGATGTGGAAAGCGGTTGGAGTTAACGCACTATAAAATGGAGAATGCAGGTACACAAGTAAGCTCAGGTAATTTTGGTTGTGGCTATGTCTTTTATTACTATAGAGTCCGTTTTTAATAAGTTGATTGTGAACACAATGGATGTGATCGCACTGCCCAAGTACTCAGTCAGGGTGCATGCGAACATGGATGTAGAAGATAGAAGGAGAGCACTCTTTGGGAGAGTGTCTAAATATGTTTTTACGGGTACATTTTGGATGAGTACAAGCACGTTCTTGAGAGGGACAATGAAAGGGTGTCTTGGACAGCGCAGCTGTGCATTGATGAGACAGGCCAAGAATGATACAGCCTTGTCACCCCTCAACTATACATATTTAATTATTATATATTTATTAAAGTAGTGGTGTACTCTTTGCTTGCTCTTCCCCAGTATCTTCCTCCCATTTACACCTTATCCCTTCCCTTCTCTCCATTCTTCATCCACTTTCTGCCCTACATACACGTTTCCTCTTGATCGCCACCTCCCCTCATTAACAAAGTCCCTGCTGTCTGCTCTTCTTCCCTTTTCCCTCTTTCCTTTTTTCATTCTCATCATGTTCCACCCCAGTCTTGCACCCCCTATCTCTGCTTTCCTCACTTCTCTTGACATTCATTGTTTTCCGTCTCTATCTTTGCCTTCAGACCTCTCCTCCTTCCTCATTCTCCCTTTTATGTTTTTCCTTCTTGCTCATTACTTTATATCCACTCCAGCAATCTGTGTTTGTTCTCAGGGTCCAGAATTTAAATCTTGGTGCAGCAACTTAGTCTTTCATATAACTGAGGTTGATAAAATGTGTGCCAGTGAGCTGGATAACAACATTTTAAATTCAGTGTTAAGGACCCTTTTGGTGAATATGTGCTTTACAAACATACACGGTATGTTAAGGACACAAATGTATTTTAATCTTTTGTTTTTCAATTTCTATGCAATATTACACTGTCATTATCCTCTCTCCTTGTACCTTTCATATTCCTATTCATTTCCCTGACCTCCTTTCTTTCCTTCGTCTCATCTTTTTCTTTTCCCTTTTTCTTCCTCATCACCTCCAGCCATGCCTCCTATACCCTCTTGCTCTTGCTTCCTTACACCCTCATTCCAATCTTGCTTCCTTACACCCTCATTCATTCCCCATACTTCCTTCCTGGGTGCATTTAATCCTCCTTCCTCCATTCTTTCCTTACTCTTTTTCCTGCTCCTTCCATCACCTCTTCTTTAATTTCTTCCTTTCTCAAACATTCCTTATGCTTATCTTGCTCCTTTCCTTTCTTCTTTCTTTTCATCCATCACACATAATTCACTTCCTTTCTTCCTCTATTCCTTCCCTTCATTTCCTCCTTTCACATTCTTTTCTTATTCCCTCTTTCTTTCATCCAATGCTCATATATATCATCACTCCAGTACTCCACTTCCTGCCTGCATTTGTTACTGCCTTCTTTAATGTATTCCTTCTGGCACCGTTCCTTTCTTTTAAACAGCACAGTAGAAGCACATTCTCTTTAATTTGCAAAGGTACCTCTAAGTCCTGTTCCTGAAGCTGCATTTTGAGATTAACACACATTTTCCAATTGTAGTTCACTTTTAAGTTGTTGCCATGGACTTCCCAGATATTACATTATGTTAAGTTATATTTGAGTTGTAGAAAAACGAATCACCTAAGAGGGTATCCAGGCACTTGGGCAGGTGTGAGGTCCCTGAGGCACTTATGTGAAGAGCCAGGTCTTCAGCTTCTTGCAGATCTCAAGATGTGAGGAGGGGGCTATGGGGTGTTGAGGCTCGTGGTTGTGGGTGGAACCGATAAAGGAAGTGGGTGCAGCCTCTGGCAGAAGCCTCTGGCGGAAGTGGGTGGAGTCGGTAATGTGGGCGTGGCCTCCTAAAAAATATTTGAGTCCCTGCACTTAAAATTTAAAAATGAATCACTGGTGATGTGTTCTGCTACTGAAATAAAGCACGTCCCTGCTAAAATTAAATACAGCTGCCTACAACAAATCCTTCCCATCTTCAATTTGACATTCATTTAGTACACTTAGCAGTGGCTGTCATGTGTGACACTTTAACCAAAGTTTGTTTTTTCAGCCACCAGCCCTTCCATACTGGAATTTATAAGCTCTTGGGCAATTTTTAAAGTAGAACTAAAACAAACCGAGTACAAAGTACTATTGTCTGAAATGCATTACCTGGCTGAATGTGGCCCACATGACTTCAAAGGCTCGAGTTAGCCAGGGCAGCAACACTCTTATTTGTCACAGTGACATAACACTGTTGCACAAGAAACCAACGTCGTAGATTAAACTTTTCACAGTACTGCTGAGAAATCATTGCATAAGTACCAGTTCAAAGCATCCTCACATGCAGCACCCCTGGCTGTTACACTTCTGGTAAAAAGACAGCTCTGCCACTTCATCCCATCTATTATTTGAAGATCTGCTATTTCAACACTTACCCTACATAATCCTAATAAAACACCCTAATCCCAAACTGCATAACCTCTATTATTATTACACTGGAAAACCTAAAATATCTCTGTTGGGACTGAAAAATCTAATCTGCATTGTAATAGACAAGTATCCCGGCCCTGAGTGCTCATCTGTACTGTTGTCTGGATCGCTAATGCTGATTTTTTGTCATAGGTGAACATGGGTCATGCGTGTGCATCATGACATAGGACTGTCTCATGGATTGTGCACTTGCTGGACCGGGAGGGGCACCTACACTACTGCCCTCATAGTGGTGGAAGGCTACAGTCATCAACAGGAGTTAGGCAGCACACGCCCTGTGGTGGCAGCATACTATATAGTGATCAGAATTAGTGAACAGGACCTTTTATCCCGTGTCCCCTTTTTAAAAGTTCCGCTGCTGTGTGCTAAACTCATCCCTGGCCTTCATCAGGTAGATGTGGAAGGACAAGCATGATGGGAATATGTGCTGAGTGCATGTGAGCTCGCAAGAAATACACTACTTAAGGGGTGAAGTGTGGTAGAGTGTGCTCATTGTACATATATTGTTGCTGGCAGTGTGTGTTTTTTAAAAATAACACACTCTGGTACAATACAGAAAGGCTGCAGTACTGATCAGTGTGTGCAGACTGAATGTGTTTGCTGCATGTAGTTATGATTGTGGTGACATAAGACATGAGGACAGTAAGTGTGATGGGGATGTACACTGAGTTCAAGTGGCCTGCACTTGTACATTACATGGAGGACCTTGGGTTCCATTTTAGGAAGCCCAGGTCTGCTCGCTGGAAAACCTGAGGAGTAAAAGAATCCCCCAGACAGATTTGTGCATTGCTGCATATGTGTAAGCTGGGAGGGACATGCACTGGAGGATGGAAGAGCCAGTCTCTCTATGTGCATTTCAAAGAGCTCTTTGATTCAATGATAGATCACAAGAAAGGGGCCTAGACACATCTCATGATGAGAGAGATTGGACAAATAAGAGATTCATAATGAGCAGGGCGCCGAGCCCAGGATAAATCCTTTGATGCACATATCACTATAGGTGACATCCAGGTGTAAACTCTGATCACTCCCATGAGTCTTCTTGTGGGTTAATCCGCTTTGGACTCCTGCCTGCTGTGCTAGATATCCTTCAGGAGGAAGAAGAAAGGGGAAAGATGTCCATTTTAAAGAAGCAGAACGCCAACATAAAACTTCAAAGACTCAGACACTAAATTACATTTTGCATTTGGAAAAGAACTATAAGTAGGAGAGTTTGAAACCCCAAAGTTTGGCATCTGTTGAGCAGCGAGACTGGCCGTGTGAAGAGAGGAAGTTGTGCAAGACTTCTGCCTGTAACCCGGACTGGGGCCCAGGAATGCTAGTCTCATGCGGCGTGAAGGGGCATCCTCAAACGAAACCCAGGCAACCTGCTCTAGAGCTGGAGCACCAGTGCCTGCCTGCTCGCCAAGACCAGTGTGCCATGTGAGGAAGAGGAGAGCGTTGGAAGGAGCAATGTCCATGGAGGAGTCCTATCATTAAGACTCCCTGTGGGAGGTGTGAAGAATCTGTTCTTGCACCGATCGGGCCTTAACGAATGTGCTGGATTGATTCGGTAACCCCTGTTGCCAGAAGGGTGAACCTTGGACTGAGCCGCAGAGCGAGGATTGTGTGGAAGGCACAAGGCCTGCACGACTTTATGGTGGGTGACCCCGAGTGCCAGAGAGGCCACCATTAACATCAATGTCAGGTCAGCATGACTGGACTTGTGAGTTGTGAGTGACATGGCGGCAATCTCGTATGCCAGGAGGGGCCGCCTGAGATTCCGAGGACAAGAGTTCAGGCTGTTGTCTGGGACCGAGAAACTGCTGCTGTGACTAAAGTGGGTCCGGTCCACACTCTGCAAACTGCACCGAAGGAAGTTGGAGCAGGGAGATCAACCTCCCCCCTGCACGAAGGGAAGTGCGACTTATCGTGCTATCACCCCAGTTGGAACAACCAAGAGCACTAGAACCAGCCAGTAGCGTGTCTTGGAGAAGAAAGCCTGCAACTTCCAAGGTGTTGACACTTGTGACCATGCGCAGCCAGTCTTTGCTGATCTGGAGCAGGACTTCGCTGTGCTACTGAGGTGTTCCATACTGCCGGAATGGGTTAGCCATGAACTGCCCATTTAGCGCTCTGGTGGACATACTGAAATTGGTACTGTGACCTCATAGACTCCTGTGACTGAACTTCTGAAAGAAGTAAGAGGGGAGAACTCAGGAGTACGGCCTAAAAGTCTAGATTACCTGGATGTGGTCAGCAGTGAATGGGGAATAACCTTGTACCCGTTGCACTAAAGTTAGTGATACCGTGAGTGGCCTGGAAACTACTAGAGCCTCGACTTTGAGGGTATTGTGTAATTGCTTTTGAATGTCGTTTAGCTTTGCATGTGTAGAATTGGATTTGAAATACTTTTTTTATATAAAACAAGTATTTGACTGGACATTGATGTATTGTTTGCACTTTACATGCTTAGTTATGAGTGGTGTTCGCAGATCTGTATCTGTGCTTCCCCCCGAAGAAGCCCTGCCTGCTCGTCCGACGCTATCTAACTGAGAGTCAAGTGCAAAAGGGGTGCTTGGCCCAGTTGAGCAGGATCCATAGTAGGCCCAATAACTCCTGCTTCCACACGGGCCACTGAAAGGGGTTCTGACAATCTCTATAAATGAGCCTCAATACCAAACTGTACCATCCCAACTAATGTAGTGCATCACAATCTTGACCTTATGAAACTTTCTTTCTTACAGCCCTGGAACCCCACATTCCACCAATGCACCTAGCTCAGTCTTTTAGATATCATAAGGGACTTCCATTTGGTTCTACATCAATGTGCTAATGTGCTGGCTGCTGTTGCAAAACGGACTCATTTCCAAAGAGTGGATTCTCATTCTGATCTGGAGCGCCGTCTAAAGACCACGTCCTGTCATGTCTCTCTGAATACCATTACAGAATACCATTAGGTGATTTACACAAGAGAGCTCTTTCTTAGATGTTGCATTGATTTGGGTAGTAACCTTGGCATCCATTTGCAAACCAGTACCTAATTTTATCCACAAACATCCTTCAAATGTATAGCCTGCTGGCCAAATTCTTTGAAAATGTTGCTTTTACACCCACTATTTGGTCCTACTTTGAAACAATGTTCTTGGATAGAGAACCTTTGAATCCTCCTAGGTAACATGGGCTTGCCTTCTCACTCGCTTTCTAAAAGCCATTCCATATGTGATTCAAGTGGGGGTGGGGGTATTTTTTCGAAGTAACTCCCCAGGATTCTAGCATGTACAAGAACTTGTTTTTCTAACATGATCCACCCAGGACATAACAATACTTAAAGACAAGGAAATCTGTCTGCCCGATTTTAGCCTCTGTCAAAAATAGACTGCCTGCGTTTTTTTTGTTTGACTTCAGAATACTAGCCTTATCTCTGTTCTCTCTATCACCTTTATGAATTTATGTAGTGTCTACCGGATAACAACAAATGGAAAAGGTCTGAACCCTGGTCCTTGAAATAAATGGTCAGTCACAAATGTATAATCTTTTTGCATTTCTAGCAACATGCACGAGGGTTTCTACAACTCATTTGCAACTAGAATATAACGAGAAATGAAAGATGGCAATTCCCTTATTGTGAATATATTATCCTGTTTAGTCTACCATTTTTACATCTGAAGTCTGTGAACAGAAACAACTTGAATCAATTCTGAGGACTTTTGAGTTCCTATCCAGGTGTTAGCCAACCTGCCAATGATTGTTGTTCATCACTGAACGACCCCTCTGTAGAGCCATTGCCCTGTCCTCAACATTTCAAGGGGTTTGTCAGGTTATTCTATCCCTTACCCCTTCTCTCCAGTTTACGCCCGGTGCCTGCCGACCAACTGTAGCCAACCTCGCTGTTAGCCTAGTTCACCTGGTATCTTCTAATGAGTCATTTCACTTTCTTTTTCCACAATCTACCTAAATTTCTACTAGCCAGTTACATGTATTTCCCTTTAATTTATCTTAACCATTTGTCTGTGAACCATATTTACCTGTCGACTGTGTGCATTTTCATTTGTTTGTGGTAGCTCATGTGTTGTACTTAGTGGCGTACAACACATGAGATAATTCTAGGGGGGCGAAATTTTTTAAAAGGAAAATAAAATCGTACAACAAATTTCTTTTCTTTAAAAAGTTTGCACCAGGACGTGCTAGCGGTCCACGAATTGGGGGCAAAATACTTGCCTCGCCCCGGGTGCTGGCGCTGCTGATTGTACACTCAAATGCGCATAGTGCGTTCAATAAATAAACGTGAGCGATTCGCTGCCAAAAAGGGACAATGAGGTTGTTTAAATTCTGGGCCTTATCCAGGCATTCATAAAGAGGGCTCAATGAGGCACCGCGATGTGATTGGACACAGCTCACCTGACCCTCATAACTACCAAACCAGTGCTAAATGGGTTCAGACTCCAGTGGTACAGTACCTGCGATCATGCTGGACACTATCAGCGGCAAGATGATGAGCTTCAACATCCTCATCAGAAGCTCCCCAGGAAAAGCGAAGTAGAACTTGTCCAGATTCGACAGCTTAGCATATTCCCGCACCAGGACTCCAAGCCCAATACCTGCAGAGAGAAAAGAGCACACTTTTTACTCCTCACAGGCAAAACTGGAGAACAACGGCCTCAGAAAATGTACTTGTCAACACGCCCAGCTGAACTAAAACATGCTGATCTTTAGAAACTTGAGAAAATACAAACACAGCCGAAAAAGACAAATCTAGGTTTTGCATTCGAAGTCATATCTACAAAGATTTGGGGTCGCTGTATATAAAGGAAGGACCTAGTACAGTCATCCCAGGCAACACATCTGTGTGTGATCTAATAGGCTATAATGTTGTTCTATAGTACTCTGAACAACTACATGGTTTACATGACAATCGTCTTGCCTCTTAGTTCATTAACTGTTCATGTTTAGAAACGATCACTGTCAATAATTACTTCTCAGTACAGTGATATTGTGTGACGTATTATTGTCAAAGCTTCTACATGGTATTGACATTTGAAGAGACTTTCCCATATTTTACATGTTTGTTGTATGATTTACAAAACAAACGTTTGCGAGCTCGGTTTGTGCACAGGTTCTAAGATCCGAGCCAGACCCCTGGCTCGGCGTCGGCTCTCCCTGTTGATTTTTGTCCTACCCACCTCTAGCTCATCTTTCTACTGATAAAATGGAAACACCAGGTATAGTTTTTCTTTAGAGATGCTCCCATTTACAGTGTAGACTAGACTGGAGGGACACAATGTTACAAAGCTCAGCAATGGGAGATTTTTCCCACCATCTTTCTGAGGAGAAAGCCTCCAGTTTGTATGGTCAGAGCAGGGCCAGAGAAGAGGGCCAGTCCCTTCCCCAGGAGCTTTCCTCCTTTATTGGACTCATGTCATGGAGGAGGACTTTAGCACAACCTCTCTGCTCTGTCCGATACCTGAGCCACGAACTCCGCCTTCATTAAGACTATGCCTAAGGCAGAGCTTTTTTTAAATGCAATTGTCTGGCCTAGCTCCTGTTTAGCCTTCCACAAAATATTTAAACAATCATTTGCAATGCAATAGGTCTCGCATTATTAAAGTTTGAGCTATTGGTGTTGCATTATTTAGAGCTCAAACTTTAATAATGCGAGACCTATTGCATTGCATATGCTTTTTAATAATTCTTTCTATTCTAGTTACCCCTGAGGAAGGGCAACCTGAAATGCATTGGGTTCATTTTATCTATGTTGAGTCATGACAAATGGAGCATCTCCAAGTGTTTTTGAGAAAAGCCTGGATAGGAATCCCTGTGAATTTTGCTTGTTGAAACGCGGAAGAAAGAAATTTTGTGGATTACACGTGATTACTTATGGAGTAAAATGGATTAAAGCAGATGAAATTATTGGAACTGGATGATTGCATCTGTTAATTTCTGCTGGCTGTGCATCCTGATGCTTGGGGACCTGACGAGGCTCCACTTTTCTACAAACATTCATGCGCACGGATGGAGCACATTCACTAAAGGACTGAATAGTTATGGCACGTCTGTTTTGGCGAGAGGACTGAAGAAGGACGGCCCTGTTTATCCCTGGAACCAACAAAGAGAGGTTGCATCAAAGTCTGGACTACACCTGCTGCATTTTGGGCTAGCAAAGAAAGGACTGTGCCTGTGGCGTCCCACTCAAGGAAAGGTCCCAGATAGAGATGGTGACACGAGGAGTCAGTTGGCTGACTTCCTGTTACAGCCAAAAAGCCCTAAAAGCTAAAGAAACCTGGCTTGGCAAGTTGATAGCCAAAAACGCTTGATTGCCGCTAACTACCCGTCTCTCTAAAGTTGCACCCGGGTCTGCTGGACCTGGGATAGTCATCAGAGTACGGTTCAATGGCCCAGCAATTAAGTTATTGCCAGTAAAAGGCGACTGCTAATTTCAGTGTAACCAGAGACGAGAAGACTAGTGGCAACTAGTTTTTGGCTGGAGTTCACCTAAACTTCGAGAAACATTGAAGCCTGAGGCCAAAGTTGCCCTACTATGTTCATGGGGACAGGAAGACCTGTGACCCCACTTCAGCATCCACAGCATCCTTGGGCCTCTTCAGTTTCCTGCATCCCTTGCATCAGGACCACTCCATTGATTCCTATGGCGTTTCGCCCATAGAACCTGGTGTTAGACTGGAGACTATCAATCAATCAATCAATTTTCTTTATTCGATTTTACAAATAAAACCATAAAACACATAATATATCATTGAAATGAACATACAGTTATCAAGATCCAACTCTTTCATGTTTTAAAACCCTCATCAGAAAACGTACAAGGTAAAAACAAACAGAAGGAGAGTTTAAGAGCTGTAAAAAGAACAGAGAAGGCCTGACTTGAAGGCCTGATGGTTAAAATTCATTGACTTTAAAATTGGAAACAGAAACTTATGCCGCAGATTATTATATTTTAGGCAAAGCATAGGGACATGTAAAGTGTCATCAGTCGTTATATTATCACATTGGCAAAAGGGTAGATCCGAATTTGAGACTGAAGACTACTTTAACTGCGTGGGAATTGTTCAACTGGAACTTATTGGTTCCTGTGACTGGCTCTCTGGTGGAGTTGGTCGCCACCAGACTGCCTTTATAGGCTTTTTCAAGTTATTTGTTGTGGCTAACCACAAACCACGAGTCACAGATGATTATATGATTTATTGCGCTAAGTGAGAATCTGTGATTTATTGTTTCTTTAAAAATCTATATCTCTTGAACCCTCTGGTGGATTTTTGTCATTGAGGTGTCTATTTAAAGATAAAAATACAACTTATGTATTATAAATTGGTGTCAGATTTGCATTGCATTGCTTTTTCTGCTTATTCAACTGTTTTTAGGCTTCTTAATGCTTTACACTTGTTCATTTGATAAAGTCAGATTGCTTTTAGCCACAGCTACCCAGGACTGAGCTAAGGTTTTACAAACAAATCTGACTGTACCTGATACGGAATTGTGACTTTAGTACATGGTAGAGTTGCACAACCACACCATATAATGAAACCATTTTCCTTACACGTTGCAAATAGCTTAGTTGTCTTTCACAGACAGCATTGTAATCCATACCTACTTTTAAAAGTAGGCTTCATTTTTGGTCATGATTGGATAGCCTTTTTCGTCAATTTAAACTTGTAGTTACTGGTGTGCTGGCATTGCATGCTATTCTTGTGGTTGTCCCACAAGAATAGCATTCAGGTGTGACGCTCATTTTTTATTGGTCTAGCGCCTTTCCTCTCCTGACATCGGGTAACTAGTTTTCCTTTTATTTAGGCCATCACCTGGATAAGGGAACAAGGGTTCCACTTCCTTGTAACCAACAAGTCTGCCCTTCAGCAGTTGGAAGGCTTAGGCAGTGTCCTAGCCCTACCAGCTCTAGAGTAATGCAGTCACTGCCTGTTGTCTTGTGTAAAGTCTAATCTGAACATCTGAGCACTGCAGCTTTATTGTCTAACTTCCCTACCGCATTCCTTGTCTGTCAAAGGAAGAGCCCTCTGCATATACCCAGCCAATGGAAATACTTGACACCTTCTATCAGTGCAACAGTCATGTTAAGCTGTAGTCCTGGAGTGGCATTGGCCATGGTGATAACTTTAGTCAGAGGAAAGCAGGGGAGACTCCCTTTTGGCTCTAGTCCATCTTAGTAAGTCTCCTGTTGGGCAATACTCCAAAACATTGGATAGGCGTTTTATATAATATTTAATATATTGACTTAAAACATATTTTGCTTTGAGCTCTGAACATTCTTGCACAGTTCTTGACACTTTGAAATGTTGGTATGTGGCCATCACTATCACATCTGCTGCAGGCATACATTTGAATGCAATTGTATCAGATCCAAATACCACCCTGGAAACCCACCTGGGTATTAAGCTGCTCTTTATAAATACAGATTGATTGATCGACTGAACTACTATGCAGCACTCTGGAACCTCAACAGGCCTTGTTTTACTTTTAATAAAAACATTATGTGCCTTACACCTGGTTAATTTTAGAAGGATATACACATTTTAGCATTTGGATCTAACTTGTATTGTTGAGTGGTTCATTCAAGATTGTACAGTCTTTGCTGCTGTACAATAGTTCACAAAAGAAGTATTGTTTCCTCATCTTATTTTAATGTCTTTGTCACGATCTTTGAAAGTAAATATTTAATAGTTACCCTTTGTCTTTATTGTCTCTATTCTTTTCATTATACATTTTGTGATGTTTCTATCAGAGACATTTTTCTATTTTGAAAAGAACATTTTCCTTTTATTTTATGGAAACCTCTATGCTTTGAGAATGTAAATTTCTTACCAAAAGGAAGAGTACTAACAGGTATTTACATCAAGATTATTTTAGCGGCAGGCGGGCCACCAGGACTGACATCACGAATGTTAAAATTTGAATTTTTTATGTTTTCTCTTCTCTCTGGCTTCTTGAGGTCTTGGCTTTAACTTTTGTCACCAATTTTCCATTGTTATGCTAGTGCGGATAAGGCCGTGAGCACTCGTGTTTGTTTCAATATAATGTATTAAAATGGTAAATAAAGTTTAAAATAAAAAAAGATTATTTTAGTGTAGTGAGAGGAAATACTGCTGTCTTGCAGATGGTCACTTCACTAGCTACTGGAGCAAATGGTATAGAGATGTGAGATCTAGATACTGCCAAGTTCAAGGTAGGTCACTTGAGTGTTGGTAAAGAATTAGCGGTGTGTTGGTGAAGTAGAGTTAAAGCTAGATTGTGAAAAATGCTTAGATGGTAATGGTTAGTGTCAAAAAGTGAGCTCTTAACCCACTTATCAAAAAGAACTCAAACACTGCAGAGTGAACAATTCATGGTAAAGTCAATAGGTCTGGCTTTGGTTACCAGTCTTTTGTCTTTGCCAGTCCTGTTTTGTTTACAAATAATTTTTTTACAGGTTACCATCTTTGAATGGTGTTTATTAAAGTAAAACAAAAATCATCAAATATTTTCTTCCATGCATGTGGATCTTCGCACTCGTACAGGCAACAATCACTTAATGTTTTTCCTGAAAGATAAAAAGGTCAAAGATAACTGTCCGTGTGGATGGCCAGCTGTTTTGGATTGTGTATAAAGACATGCAAGAGGCCTGAAAGCAGTGTTGGAGTAGGGGAGCTGCCAGGCACAAAGGAATACAAACACTGGCAAAGTCAAGAGGTTTGAGTTTATTGTTCCAGGACATGCAGTTTTAGCACATTAAAGTGATACACAGAGGCTCACTAGGAGTGGAGAGAAAGAGCTACAGTTGTAAGGTATTCTCTTGTGTGTGTGTATATAACCGTCGTATACTACCACTGGGACTATCCACGTCCTCACAAATATTTCTGAAAATATTTGAAAAATGTATTAATAAATCATTAGTATACATTTTTAGAGATAGGAGAGGGAGAGGAGTTAGCCTCACGGCTAGGGCGGTCGACCTTGAATCTGGGTATGAGTCTCGGCAATGACGCTGAACATCCTGTGATTCTGGGCAAATCATTAACCTCCCCGTGCCTAACAAAAATGAATGTGTCCTCATGTAACGCAACTGGTGCTATGTAAAGCACTCTGATACTAGATTTGGGTCAAGTTTGCGCTATATAAAACTCCGTAAAATTAAAAAATATGCCCGACCTCTATTTATATTTTTTTCAGCAATACCCTTTACAATGGATCGCTGCCAACCTATCAACTGAGGATAGTGTGTGTAGACACTAGTTTATGAGGAAGGCTTTGGGTTTGTAATCAGCTCCTGGTTGAGCTCTAACTAGATCCCTTTCACTTTTCTTGAGGAATCAGCACTGGTGTAGCTTATGCAGACATCTGAGCCTGAAAATGCACTACACAAGTGTTACATAAAGTGTTAGAACTATTAATAATGGAGTCCTAATGACAACTTCGCTTCTTAGTTCTTAGTGGGCATAGAAAGGTTGAGGAATACCTTTGTAAGAGTCATATTTTCTCGGTCCTGGAACATTCAGCGGTTACTGGGAAATATGTTTTGTAGGCACTATTGTTAACTGTGATTTCACTGGCGCTCAAGCACTGGCCAGGTGGTGAATCATACAATACCACCGAAACGCGTCGCTTCTCTTAGAAAAGTACTCTAACAACACTTGTCTTGGATAAAAGCTGTTTGGGTTAAGAAAGTACATCAGTATATTAGGACATCAGTATTAAATCCATTGTACTCAAAGAACCTTTGATATGTAGCAGGTCGCTGTTATTGTTATTTTTTAAAATATGATGAAAACTCTCCCTCTGATTTGTAAATGAAATGTTTTTAATATATATGTATATTGATGAGATATTTGTTTAAAAAATATATTTTTATGATATGTGCTGAATATATTAAAATTTGAATAAATAAAGTATACATGATATTTTTATATTTAGTTTTGGGCTTCTAATTGGTGCTGGTGAGAGGTTTATGAGTGGATGTGAGCAAGAAATTGTTGTATGCTTTATAAAGAGTCCAAATGGATCCTTACGTGTTATAGAAGTGTCTATATTTGGTGTCCTGTCCATTTGGCTGAGTAGGACCCCTCTCTCTTATTTTTGGTACTACATATGTTCAAGCAGACTGAACAACACGTTGTCTCTTGAATATGAGCTGTGGCTGGCATCTGACGTCATCTTTCTGCACTACTACCACATGAGTGTCCACAATAGGGGTGGGTGTTTAAAAGAGCCCTAACTGATAAAATGCATCGACCTAGAGTTTTTCCAACTATCTATGGGCTTTGGTTTACAAAAAGAGCAGGGGCAGATGAGAATACAATGCTCATCTTGTAAACACTAATAATCATCTAACATTCCCTCTAAAGTGCTGTTAATTACTGACAACTTGATGTTCAAAACCCGAACAGGCATTTGCTCACTTTCTATCAATACCTGGCGCTGACAGCTGATTAGGAGGCATCTGGTTTTTGAGATAATGTAATTACCTGCTAACAGAAACTACAATGTCTTCCTGATTAGGCAAGGTGCCTTTTGTTAATTACTTTGGGGAATTATTTATCATCTAAAACCTTATTAGATCACTGTGGGCCCGATGCACTTCGACCATTTGCAAACTAGGATGTGCAGTTTGTATATTGAGTAGTTTCTGAATGGGTGTGCGATTTGGAATGCCAAAAGACCTGACCAGTGAATATTAATTTTGCATGTCACAATTTGTGACCCTTTATGAATGGCTTTGAAAGCAGTGATGTTGGCCTGCGACGGACAGAAGACAAACGTCCTTGCCTTTGCTTTTCCTAAGAGGAAACCGTTTTTTGTAAAGGCAGATCATGTCTATTAAAGGGACAGGCGCTCCTTTAAAAAAAGGAAATTCCTGTTAAGGAGCACTTCCAGGGAAGCATGCAGTTGTCCATTAGGTTACTCCCTGCTCGCGCAATGGCTCCCTATATGATTCCCAAAAGGCAGCTTTAGTTACCACCTCTTTGAGGTATTGTTAACTTTTCAATGGGTTGCGACCACAACTTAGGTTGCAAACCATTGATAGTATCATTGCAAATGGCAGTTAGGAAAGGGCACTCCTTTTACACACTCTTCTAATTGTCATTCGCAATGATTCCCCAAACCCTTTTTGTAAGTCCAAAACGCTTCATCAACATGCAGAAGGGGTTTAGTCCATGCCTAGCACCATTTTGCTGCTACAAACCCAGTTATTTTGTAGACCTCAAGGGTTATGACTATAAAATTAACTATGGTGCATTACGAAATATTGGCAACAGCTGTAATTAGATAACTGGTCGGCTGGGCCAGACTGGGAACACAAAGCAGCCTTGGCAATTTATTAAGACCAGGCCCTGGAGAAGCACTGCCTAGCCCCTGGAGGCTGGCATCGCTTGCTTGCTGCTTTTGTTTCTGGCGGCCGACATTGTAGCACAGCTGCAAAACCTGCCCCCAGTAACTAAACCGGCCCCGCCATTCCAGCTTCCTGGAAAACTCTTGATGCCTGGTACAGCCAGTCCGGTAAGGTTAAATCAGGCAACTTTTAACGATCTCTGCATCAGTAACTGTGATCCCACTTGCACGGTGTATGCTCTGAGCTGCCTCAGCCACCTTGTATACTTGGGGAGTGCAAATAGATAAATGGATAAATTAATGTCTGGGTGTCAAAACTGGTAAGAAATATATGAAAACATGATCTCAAATACCTGGTAGCAACATACCTTCGAGAGATTCATGGCTGCAAAGAAAGCTTTATAAATGAGTAAAATGAAATCATGCAAATAGATATCCATGCCAGGGAGTTACAATTAAAAGAAGCGAAAAACATGTAGCAACCTTGCTACTAGTAGACGTTATATATTAAAGATGTTGAATCATGCACAGTCAGAGGGATTACATATTGGAAAGGCCTTACTGAGGGCCCAATTCACAAAGGGACTTATGACTCGTAAAGTTACGGATGTGGAGTGTCCTATGCGCATGGGGAGTTCTTAAAGGTTCTTTTAAAGAGCAATGGGTTCCCAACCCTTATTTATGTCTCCAATTTGAACACTAGGCAAGGTCTTAAAAAAGCTTGATTTATATGCTGAGTGTGTAAAACAAACATTAAAGTCAGGTAAGTCCAACTGAAATGCACCCTGATGAATTTCATACCTAATGTAATCTCTACTTGGAAATATCTAGTGACAAGTCTAACCAAAAATACAGAAGAACTATATGGACGTTTTTTTTATACCAACATTAGCTGGGGTTCAGAATCAATTTAAATTCGTATGCATATTTCTCAGAGTTTGAGTGGAAGGCTAAACCTGATTAAAATGGCCCTAATATTTCTTCCTGGTTCGATCACGACCTTGCTCTTTGAATACCAAATGTCTTAAAAATAATGCAGTAATTATTTACGTCACTTGGAGCAGTAAAGTAGATAGAGTGCCTTTAAACATCCTTGAAAGAGTAAAGAAGAGAGATTGGTCATTACCAGACTTTGTGAATTACAGTTTGGAGGCTACCTATTTATCGCCTCAACAGTTGTCAACCCAGAGTGTGATTGCAATTATTTCGGTGGGTCTATGTTGGGACTGATCATCTTTCTAGCTATATGAAAGTGATTGATTTCTTTGTAATCATGAGTGATATATTGTTTAGGGTAATTCAAACAATGTGGCATACCTATAGCATAATTGGATGTTATAAACTGTGTCTCCTTTCGGTAAACGATACCGCTGACACCTCCTCAACTATTTGAAAGAGCTTCGTTTAGTAGGAATTCAGGACAATCACAAAGCTGAGTATAGAATTAATCAAAATCTTAGATTATCAGTTCACAGTAGATTTCTTGGACCTGCAGTAGAACCTCTCGGGTGCTATTAAGGCTTCTTTTTAAGTGCCTCTGTAATTCATATTAGTGTATACCGTATTTTCTGGCGTATAAGACGACTCCCTACTTTTCCTTTTAAAATATAGGGTTTGGGCTATATTCGCTTGCTTATTAAATCACACCAGCGTATAAGACGACCCCCAACTTTTGAAAAGATTTTCAAGAGTTAAAAAGTCGTCTTCTACGCCAGAAAATACGGTACTCCTATGTAACCCATGGATTCTCCATCCAATCAGCAAAAAAACAAAGATAATCAAAGAAGTTTGGAGAACGTGTCTGAACAGCATCAAATAAAAGGGCTGACCAGCAGACCACACAGATATATGCATGCCATTACATTAGCATGAGTAAACAGACTTTAGGCCCAAAGAAGATCCAAGTGTGGCTTAGGGGAGACATTAAATAATGGAATAGGAGATGGTCTCCAGCAACACCTCAGAGTTCACATTAAAAAGGGCAGGCCACATGTCCAATTTTGACTTGTCAATCCCAGGTCTTGACTTGGGCGACTGACAATAGATGATGCAACAGCATAGCAGAGAGAGCACCCCCTTATGTGCAAAAAGCAAGGTTATCATGTATTACACCTATTAGCACCAACCATGTCCCATGTCATGACACGTATGATAGAAACCTAACTCAAACATCTATTATCTTCCAAATTTTTTTTAACTGCCCTAATACTACTTAGGAAAACTCACAGATCAAGTGTCAAAATGGAATGTTTTATTATACTAGCACAACCCCAGTGGTGAGGGAGAAAGTGTGCCAGTTTTGGAGACAAAAGGTATTATGGGCAAAGCAACCCTTTAATTTTCTAATATTGAAAGAACAAAAGTTTCCTTGTGGCGTGCTCAATTAAAATGCAACATATGAAAGTTAATAAATGTGTAAATAGCTAATCCACAAGACATGTTAAAATTCCAAAATACCAATAAATGAAGAACTGTACCACTTATGGACTTTTTATACATATATATTTGCAGTTCAGTATAAGTTGCTCCAGTGATCACATAGTGAGTGAACAACCTAGTGCAGTTCAGCAGAGTGCATAATCCATGAAAACAATGGAATACTATTGCTTTATTGTATGTTTTGGTTTCTAGGATTCCAGGTACCACAACAGTTAAAAACAATCAGTTCCTATTGCTATAGTCATCAACGATGTTTCGACCTGTAGTGCAGCTGCAGCGGGACTCCAAATTGCGTGATTGCTCCTGTCTGAAGATGACCCTAATGGCTATTCTGTAGGTAGTAACGGGGCACCCTCAATGAGAATTCTCCTCATCAGACTCGAGATGATTTTTCCTGCCCTGTTCTTATTTTCTAATTGGTCAACTAGTCAATTTTCCCCAACTTGCTGCTCTTGCTTCTAAGTACTTGTTCAAGTCCTGATGACCCTTCATTCACTACGGGTTGAAATGGCGCACTGAACCTTTTGTTCTTCCTGTAATTATAAGCCACTGGTTCCAGGTGGTTTTAGGGGAGCCCGTTTCTAGAAATGGCTATTTTGGGAGCGTCATGGCCCCTAAGCTCATTCGATTAAGCAATCCAAGTGTACGAACAACCTCTGACTCATCTGTATTTTAAAAATCAAAGCACCCACTGAAATCAAAGCTCCCTTCCAGGCCCCTGCTCTCATCTCTGTCCCCAACATTGAGACTAACCCGATCCTGGTCATATTTCACTTCTATACGACATATGAAATAGCTCACATTTTCCATAGAGGCTAACAGTGTTGAGCAAAGACAAATGGCTCCCAGAAAAATACGAATAGTGTGAAACAGGTCTCAAGACTGATTGCTTGCTTGCTTGCTTGTGGTACATTTTCACATGGAAATATTTTTGGGCATTAGAAATGGTCTCTTTACAGTTACCCACACCTTCTTCAAATTTTTCCTAGTACCAAAATCTTGTGTCATTATTTCTTCTAGGCTCTCGTATTGACATGGACTCTACCCTAGACTTCCACTGTTTATGCTTTGTATCCGCCAAATGTAGCATCAAGGTGTTGAACCATCAACAACAACAAGTAAAACCAGCCAATACAGCAAATACATCTCACTAACTGTTGCTCAGGTTCACTGCCCACAGTGTGCCAGCAAATATAATATATGGAAGTTGCAACAGTGCTTTAGCCTTATCTTGTCTGCTTATGGGTTCAACTGCTATTTCAACTGATATACCTCTAAGTTACAGCCAGTCAACAAAATCCTGATTACATTTACAAGTCAAGAGGATGCAGGGATGTATCTGTACATTTAGGGTTCAGGTGGCCACTCTGTGGATCTCCATACCACTCTCTCTTCACAGGCAGAGGTAATCACTTTGGCTTTAGTAACACATTCAAGACCTGGATATCCGTGTTATAATTGTGACAAGTCATTTTAGTCAGGGGTAGTGACAAGTGCAGCATTCTATTCCTGTTAGAGTATGGTCATTGAGAATGTGTGGGCATTTGTGTACTTTACACGAATAAATAATTCACTGTAGAAAATACTTATATAAATGACAATGGTTTATTCTTGTCATTTAATAGGCAGTCAAGTTAAGAGCTGCTCAATACAGATAAAACATTGAAACAATAATGAGGGTGTTCTTGAAACATAATACTATTCAAGGTAAATCTCAGATCCATCAAGACACGTTCTTTGGGTGGTAGATTCAACATATCAATATAGAGCAACTGGAAATAGATCCCATTCTGTGAAAAGAATCAATAGGATGCCAGAACCATGTAACCATATGTGACAAAAGAATACATTTGGGCATTTAAAACACAGGGCCTGGTTCACAAAGGTAAACTTACACTTTTATATAAATTGACGATTGTTTGCTATCCACAAAGGTAATTTACTAGCAGTACATCACATGCTATATAGTGGTGTTTATATTTTTGCACCTAATATGCACTTATGAGTGAGTCATTTTTTTCAAAATAACCCCACCTACACAATTGTGTGGAAAAACATTGAGGAATATTGTAAATAGCTACAGATTGTGTATGTGTGGTTATTTGGAAACAAATGACTAAGAGTGCATATTAGGTGCAAGAACATTAACACCACTATATATCATGATGACGTACATGGAGCGCAAAGGGAAGGATTCATACTGGCAGGTGTACTGTTGTTGTAAGTTCTATCTGTGGACATGCCTGCAGATAGCAATTGTTCCCCGCTTACAATAAATACATTTTTTTAATAGGCCCAGAAGTTTTTGCATCTTAAATTCCCTTCCTTTAAAGCACCATTTAGACCAGGGCTGTCCAGCATAGATCCTTGTGTGATGTTATAGATAACCAAAAGAGATATGATTACAAAGAATGAATCCGTGACTGCCGGGAGGGGAGAAGCACCAGAGTCAGTGGCAGGACAGGTGAGTTTAAAAAAATGACTATTCCCCTAATCCCCTGCCCCCCACCCCCACTATAGTTTTGCGGCGGCCACCACTGGCTAAATGTTCAGAAAAGATGCTGCTCCGCCTGCACCCTTCATTGCCTGATAGAGCAAGTGTGTGACTCGCTGATGCTCTGAACACAGATGTGGCAATTTGTGCTATTTGTAACCCTCTATAAGACAAAATGAGGACAAGGTATCTTGAAAGACTGAGGTTCAACAGTTGCTCTTAAGGTCACAACTGAGAAAAGATATGGGGATCGGTCGCCCGTATGCTGTGGATTCTGGGCAATTACCACCCCTTCCAACTAATTAGGCTTGATTTAAAAATTATTTGGGCACCTCTAGTTAATATCAGGGATAGATTTCACAAGAAAAAGATGAGGCAACATAATGGACACAAAATGGAGAAGTGAGGTTTTGAGGTCTGCTCGTTTAATAGATAAGCTCTGGCTAAGTAGGACTTGTATCCTGACAACTTGCCATGTAAGCTTCCATTACAGGGAATACGTCTTCATACTTATACTCTATGTTAGAGAAATTATTTGAGAAAGATAGATCCACGTTACAGCAGAGAGGACACATTTGAGAACCAGTGTAGGTCAAAGGGGAGCCAAGAGCAGCTGGGCCCATGCCCAATGGTTAAGCGATATCAGATCCTTAGCAAGAGGAGGAGTGTTGCATTGTGGAATAAATCTGGATCCCACACCCTGCCCAATTTGTTACCTTTGAAGGAGACCTGTCGAAGTCCAGATGGACTCCTCCTTATCTGAAACCTTTGCATTAAACTGTGGAGTACCCCAGTGATCCTTGTTGAGTCCCACCCTTTTTAATCTTTATGTATGCAATCTAGCAGAAATTGTGCAAACACGTGGGTTTGTGCTTGTCTCATACGCAGATGACACTCAGATTGTCGTTCCGCTCTCTACAGACATTAAAACCACCTTGCAGAAGCTAAATGCTTGTCCCAAGCATGTTACAACCTGGATGTTGGGCAGTCATCTAAAACTGAATGGAGAAAAAACAGACGTGTTGGTGGTAGGAAATGACCCCTCCCTTTGGAGTGAACTTAGCTGGCTGAATGACCTAGAGTTGCTCCTAGCACCTGTTCCATCAGTGAAGAGTTTAGGTTTCTGGATCGATGAAAGGATCTCTAAGAAAATCCAGCGTAAAAAGTTGGCAGCATGCTGCTTTGGACTTCTACGCGCCTTAAGAAAGTTCTTGAGCTGGCTTCCTATCAACCTGTGTAGAATAGTAGTTCATGCCCCATCAACTTACGCTTGCACCATGTGAACTCCATTTACTTAGGCATGCCCAAAGATGTTACCAACCGACTGCAGATAATACAGAATGCAGCAACAGGCAGCTCTTCAAAGGCTGCCAGTCCAAAAAGAGAATACAACTTCTATCCCACTGCCTGGTCCATCCAGCTGTGCGGAGAAAATGACCCCTGCCAATCCAAAGTCTAATCTCTCCCTACGTCCTCAAACAAACCCTATGTTCCGAGGGTCTATATTTTCTTCTAGTTCCTAAGATTAAGAAAGTAAGGAGAGGCGGAAGCTCCTTGAAATTTCTAGCACCTAAGCTCTGGAATGAGCTACCTTCCCACATTAGACAGGAGAAATCAGAAATCTCTTTAAGGAAACTATTGAAAACCCATCTATCCTATAGACTCATAGAAATCCTGATCCAGAGCGAAGGCCTCTGCCAGCGCTGGAAGGCCCTTTGGGTAGCCATGCACATATAAATCCTTCAAAATAGAAATAGAACTGTGCTAAATGCGAAGGTCTCCTCTAGACAGACTTTACACTCCATCCCTGCCTTTGACCTTGACTTTCTACTGCCACTGTGAATCTGCTCTCTCCCAGGGACCGGGATCATAACAGCATACAATGGAACATTAGGAAAGGGACTTCAGAGGAATTATTCACAATTGCATCAAGCCAAAAAACGGTCGCAAAGGGACAGATTCTCAGAATCTGCCCCTTTGCGACCGGTATTTTTGCATTTGGGATGCATCATCCCAAATGCAAAAATCGCCAATGGAGAATTCACTAAATTGCGATTGTTTGCATTTAAGGAATCTCAAATTGAGATTCCTTAAATGCAATGCATGAAAGTAGCGAATTCGCAAATAGGGCACGCAAATTACCACGAAGTACAACTTCATGGTAATTTGCAAAAACTTTGAAAAATGCACTATTGTGCATTTTTCAAAGTTTCATGTTGCGCACACACATGCCCTAAGGTAACATATGTGCAAAGATCAAATTCAGGGGTGCAACAGGGTGTACTTTGGACACCCCTGCACAGTGAAATCGCAATCTCAATTTGCGAATCGCAAATTGCGATTCGCAAATTGAGATTGTCTTCCCATTCATTCCTATGGGCCTCTAGGCCCATAGGAATTAATGGGGAGGTATTCATTAATTGCGACTCGCAAGTTGCGAGTTGCAATTAAGGAATTTTAAGGAATCGCTATTTTTGTAGTGATTGCTAGATGAATTCCATTTGCTATTCCTTATTAGCGATTCCTTATTATTCGCTAATAAGGAATCGCAAAATGGATGCTTAATGCATCTGGCCCAATATCTGCTGCCATCTCCTCCTAAAGCCAGAAGCAGTCACTTAGATAGTGCAAGCTTTTTGTTAGGGTTCTCCTGTTGCGATGCAATAGTGCTTGAGAACAAATACAAATCTGAACATTTCTCATCTATACGTCACCACTAATAAAGGAGCTACCTACATGAACACTGGAGTCCAGCATCTTTATACATCTTTACAGTCCGACCCATTCAAATAATGCCATGTACTTTCTATTCCCTCTAGAACCATTAGATTACCCCCACAACATTCCAAACTACACACCCACCTATTTCTAACATAAGAAGCACTGGTAGCAAGCATAGCATCCACCAAGCGCCCTTGAGTTCTGACTGTCCTTGATATGAGGTAAGACCTTTAAAGAGCTGGTGGTGTCGATGTAGGGGTACTTTATGAGTAAATATTTTGCTTACGCTGACAGGGTCATGCTAGTTAGAGAAAAAGGTGACAGGATAATGGAAGACGAGAAAGTGCTAGACGTGTTGGCTTTTATTCTGTCCCTCCAGCTTAATTGTGAACATACGAACTTAAAGTAACATAAACAGATCACATTTATTAAATGGAAAATGCAAAATCCTTAAACCACTCGTGGTGTGTATGCCCTGATATGATTGGCCCAACAAAACGTGAAGGGATGGTGGACGTGTTTTTTCTCACAAGCCGTGCCTGCCAGATTCTCAAACCAATGCCCAGTACTTCCACCCTGCCACAGACCACTGTCACCTTTGATAGCGTGCCATGTTGTTTGAAAAATTGTAGGGGTGCATCATACCCATCAGTAGCCAGCACCCGCATATTTAGAGGACTGTATTAACGTGTGATTTTAGAAATGTAGGACCAATCGAGAGTGTTGCAGTAGATAGAATTATGTTCTTATCATTTGCAGATTAATGTAGTGCTTAGTTGAGAGAATCATGCCTTAAGTAATTTAGAGTTAATTGCTTTGTGTGTGTAAATTGTGCATTAGGATTGAACGTGCCATAATAAAGTTGCATGTGTAGGCTACCTATTAAGAAACATGATGCTTTAACATGAGAATAATGATTGCTAATGTGAAATGTAATGTTAGGATTGATTAATAAAGTGCTTATGTTGTTGTATTAGAAATGCATTTCAAAGAGTAAAGGCCTGAGACATGAAAACGCCAGCAGAGGCCTAACAGTGGTTTTCTTAGCATGAACTAGAAATGTTGAGTTGAGAATGTACATTGGGAAAGAAGCTCCTGTTTGCAGTTGAATTTCGAATTGTAACTTGGAGCGTGCAAAGGATTGTTTCTCATGTATTTCTTTTGCAGGTGCAAGGCCATGTAGCTCGTTAGGTAAAATGAGCCATTGTTTAGAAGTTAGACTGGTAGGAGGAGGAACGAAGGGAGTGTGCTGGTATGCGCGGTTGAAACTTTTGGCGGACAATGTGCCTTCTACCCAAGGACACAGCAAGCATTTCTGGAAGAAGAAGGATCGAAGCTGGAAACGTACGAGGGGCTGCACCTACCAGAAGGAGGTGCGCCATGGGCGTATACATTGTTTTGGGGATTTTGTATTAGGGAAAGTGCCCGAGAGTGGAGAGTCAGTTGCAGATGTAGACAGTCTTAGGGTCAGTTGGATTTAGACTGGGTATGGTCTAAGGCAGTCCAATTGGATGTGCAGTTAGACATGAGTCTCAGTTGGGACTAGGCAGTAGAAACTAAGGACCATTTTTGAACGAGCTCGGTAGTTTAAGCTACTTACCTGGAAAAGTGAATGTGCTTCTTAGGGAGCCTTCACAGCTGACATCTTTTTCTCTTGCCTGGGAGGTATGTTAAGTAGGGATGTCACTCTAGAGTTAGTGTAGGGACAGACTGATCTTTTTCTTTCCCATTGGAGCAGATGCAGTCGAGTTTTCCAGTGGGGACCGTTATCGCATGCCAGATGCTTCTTGAATTAACTTTGATCTTTATCTTGAGTCGTCTGAGACTCCTGTGTAGGATTATGTTTGTATTAGTGCCAGTTTATTTCTTGAACCTCTTGCTGAGGTGCTTGAATGTGCAGTTGTTTTTTGACTTTCAATGATCCTCACTTAAGTATGTCCTCTGTTGCCGCAGCTCCCCCTTATCTCAGAACATCATATACAAATTTACCAGACACTGGAGGAACATTATTCCAGATTTGTTGCTGATTTCCCTCTCTGGATGTTACTGATTTAGATTATTCTTGCCACAGCTGGATTAGCCCTGCCCAAAACTCTAACTTACCAGTCAGGTTCAACAAAACAAAAAAGGCACTAAATCCAGTTTCTGTTTATCTAAAAAGTTACTAGTGTTTAATTATCAAACTAGAAAAGCAGACTGGGTGTAGTGGACTAACTAAACATAACCTCTGCCTAAAGCAGACTGGATGTAGTGGACTAACTAAACATAAGCTCTGCCTAGTTAGTCATAAACCAGAACAATGACAATGCTTCATTTAGAAAGAACTGCAGCAGCAGGTAATACCCAAATGGAATTTTCAGGGTTAATAACAATCTCCCACATATGAGTGCCTATAACCCGTATATCGTCCCTCTCAGGAACTGCTTTTTAATCTATAAAGTTACATTCATTCAAAACAAAATAGCGCTAAACATTTCTTAAATTCTTCCTTATGCTGCCCACTAAATCTTGTTGCTGGTATATCTTCTTGCATAACACATCAAGCACCAGTAGAAGATTTCACACATGCTAAATTTAGACCCCTGTCTCATCTATACTGTCTACCTGTCTACCGCTTTGACTCATTAACACCTCACTTTCTTTAGATATTGTGCCTCCTTCCTTGAAAACAGGGGCGAATGCTTTGCTGTTGAAAAAACACAAAGTTAATTTCTCTGACGAATTGTAATCCCTTTGCTTTACTTCCTGTGGTAGGAAAATTGTAGGACATAATATGGCCAAACAAGTATGTTCCTTTCAGGAGTACAGCTGAACATGATATGACTCTAATGCTAGTGCTAAGAAGAGAGGTGATGTATGCTATAGAACATCTTTGCCTAGCAGCTGACTTCAGCAATCTCTTGTCTTGATTTAATTAGATCTATCTGCAGCAGTTGACACTGTTGATCACTGCTCCTGGTGAAGACTTCTTGAAGAAAGTGGCCTGGGCCGACTAGTGTTGAATAATCCTCCTCTATTTGGTCAAAATCCATATGTAACATTTGGTGGTGATTCAAAATCTTCAGTGTCTTGCTCAAGGATCCGCCCTCTCACCCTACCTCTATCGTGTCTATGTAGAACCTATGGCTTCTGGTATTTTTTCCTTGTGTTCTCTCCCTACTGCACTACGATGCTCCCATGGTCTTTAGTTATACACATATGCAGATGGCACTCATCTCAGCTCATCTTGAGTCTGAATTGCTGGAGGGATAGCAGTGCCACACACTGTGTTGTTGCATGCTGGAGATTAAGGCGTGGATAGAAAGCCAAATGTTGCGACTCTGGTTCTTGGATAAGTATATTAGGCATGTGAGCATATAAAATGATATTAGTAATTGTAATTTGTTGACCTCAGCGGTTAATACTTTAGTTATTACAAATACTGTACAATTTCAGGGGGCCATGACAGGCCAAAATCAGCTGTCTGTCACTAACCCCTTTAGCTTAGTAAAAAACAGTAAGGCAGACTGCTGACCGCTGTCCATTGATACCGCAAAACGTTCTTTATATTATTATTCATGCTCTTCTTGAATTAAATATTTGGTAGCTTGCTTCGACGAGTGCTGGCATTTATTTCACGTTGATTACTTTTTGGGTTATCTTGGAATCAATTATGATGATCAGGCTTAGCGATTTACGTCAGATCTCAGTGATTACAATGCTGGGCAAACTGCAAAGCTGGCATTTCTGTTTTAATTGCACTGCAGGATCCATGATGAATGATACAACTGACCACATAAACAACAAGCATATAAATGATGGTCATTCTTCTCAGATGTGGGGGCTGTGAACAAAGCGCACGGGGATGAAGTGTCCAGTCTCCAGAGCCGCCATTGCGATTGGGTCGTTGGCAAGAGGATGAGTAACCTGGTTTTTTTGCTATATTAAAATTGCAAGCAAGATAAGAAGTCAGATGCTACTGCAAAAAAGCTACTATTCCATAGAGTTGGGAGATTCTTAAAGAATGTGGCATATCTAGAATAAGGCACTCAGGCTTTTTACTACATAAAGGGGTGCCAATGCTATGCATCCTTAATGGTAAAGACATATATAAAATAGTACCTTTCTTTACTGTGTCTGATATAGTAACATTTGACTCAGAGATGAAAATTAGCGCCGCATGTGCAATAGAAAATGTAGACAAAGGGTGCTTATTAAGTAGTTCAAAAAGTGTGATGTGGGAAATGGAAATTGCACAACAGGAAAGAAAAATAATGTCCCTAAACAGTCTGGGATAATACCTACAATCCTGCGTTAATATTCGAGGAAGGAAATCAGTATATAATAGTCAAGGAAGAAAAAGAATACTAGTCAAAATAAAGCATAGCCCCCATCTCCGATTGAGTAGCACATATACACTGAATGTGTAGGTGATAAAATACATTTGGGCAATGTCTATAATAAACTGAGTTATGACAGGGGTTCTCATCATTATCCCCTTTGATTGTTTGTGCCTGGGTTATAGGCCATACAGACTTTAATTTGGACAAGACTAAGGGCCAGATGTAGGTAATCTCAATTTACCTATTCTTAAATACCGAATCATACCGATTTGGTATTTAAGAATAGGTAAATGGGATGTAGGTCATTTTTCTTTAAAAATTACCGAATCGGTAAGTTTCGGTAATTACCGAATCGGTATTTACCAATTCGGTAATTGCCATTCATCCCTATGGACCTGGAGGCCCATAGGAATGAATGGCAATTACAGAATCAGTAAATACCGATTCGGTAAAAGGGGGAAAACATTGAAGGGTGGCAGGGTGTCACTTTGACACCCTGTTGCAACCCTCAATTGTGTAGGGTGCACATGTGGCACACATACATGCTCTCAGGGCATGTATGTCTGCCACATCGCACTGTTGGAAAAGCAAAAAAAATGTTTTTTCAAAGGTTTTCATTATTTACCACCAACTTGTAGTTGGTGGTAAATAACAAATCCTTAACTGAGGAATGCACCAACTTGAGTGCTCCCTACATCCTGGATTTGGTAATTTACCGAATCGGTATGCTAAGAATTCGGTATTTTACCGAATCCTTAAATTACCGATTCGGTAAAATACGAATCCTAAAAAAATGCCACCTACATCTAAAAAGCCCAATACCGGTCGGTAATTCCGGCCGTTACCGAACTGTATTGGGCGACCTACATCTGGCCCTAAGTGTGATACTCCAAGATTTTCTAATAAGCCCGCTGGCACTGCTGCCAAATGAGGGAGTTGCCACTGCAAAGGCTGTCTAGCCTTTATTTCACATTATGTCTCTTTCACCTGCCTATGTATAATTGCTGTCCCATCCCAATATCACACTGTTATAGGGTGCTTTTCATTCCTAATTTCTACCTTTGCCACTGCTTTTCCACATTTCTCTTCCTTCTTCTTTCCCCTTCACTGCTTTTGTCTCTCTTGCTGTGGGTCACAGTCTGCTGGTTAAAATTAAGCCCCGTCCCCAAAAACAGTGCTGGTGGCCCCCACCTGCAACCATCAACTCAAATTAAACACTGGACCCATCTCTACTTTTTCAACACCAGGTGCCATTATCTTCAAAATCAACTAACGTATATGACTCTCATTGTATCTCTATTCATAAAATGTGCAAAATTAAATGCTTCTAGTGGTCATGCAGCACTCAATGGGTCTCTCACTTAAGTGGCCCTTTAAGCCTGTCTCCGGCCTATCATTGCAACCTGTGTGTGAAGTTTTTTAAACTGGCATGTCGACCTAGCGAAAATAAACCTGTTACAAGGCCCCAAACCTTCCTTTTCAATACATAAAACAACCCAGATGGCAGGGTGCAGTATTTAAGGTGTTAAGTTTTACATATCCTTATGGTTTATCACTACAGTAAGGCCTACCTCTCCAATAGACTAACATTGGATTACCTTATTACATTTAATAAGTGAGTAGGCAGACAATTCAAAATTGGTGTCTATAGAATTGTAATAAAAGCCCTCTTTAATGGTAAAGTCTGATGTTTAATCTCACTTTTGAAAATGCCATTTTTGCAAAGTTGACATTTTCTTGTCCAAACCATTTGATGCCTGCATCCTATTCCTGTGTGTCATGACTAGGTGTAGCTGGCAATTGATCTTTGTGTATTACAGTGAGACAAAGGGAAGATAGATGTTGGTAGGGTGGGCCACTCTGAGTTAACAAGAGGGGAAGCAGTCACCAACTATGCTTACACATAAAGGCTCTGCCTGAGCATTCTGACAAAGAAGTTGTCACTAGTGTGACGCCAGACAAGCTGGGGCCAGTGCAGGGAGGAAGGGAATTCCTGACACATATTCATCAGTCACTTATGGATTGGTGGCCTAATGAGAAACATTTCTAACATCCTTCTGTAATTTGGTGTTCTTGGACTGGAATACAAAATTTCATAAAATGCGTAATTTCCTTATTGATTTCATCCTGATCTGAATGGTGGCTTTCAAATTGTTCTCACTGGCCAGAATTTGAACTTACACTGCACCTTTATTTTTTTCATTGTATTGCTGATCAGAATCAGCCAATCTTTTGTAGACGTCCATGAAATGTATGACCAGTCCCTTCTAAAGACCAGGTCATCAATAAAAATCCTAGGCTCATTGGTTATAATAAGTCCCCTTTGGCCGCTTTTTATTGAAAATGCTCTGTCATGATTACCCCAGGCAGGGCCGTTTTGATCTAATTTCATTTCACCACTGTTTGGATGTACTGGAATCCAAACAGTGGTTCAAGTACAACACTGAAAATAAAGAAAGCTTAAAACATGGAAAATGAATACTAACAAAGTAGCAAAACTTCAGTCAAGAAAGAGAAAAGAGAAAATATCAAAGAGACAAGAAAAAGGGCTGCTAGAAAACTAGTCCGCACCCAAAGCCCATGTACAGATAACCTCTTTTGATTTGAGAAATGTGCTTATCAAAAATAAATATATACAACAGTAATGGTGCTCATAAGGTTACACAAACAGCGTTACAAGTATAAACAATGATGTGTAAAAAAACAAATAGTGGCTGAGGGAAGTTACAAAAGGCAGGGTTCAAGACTAAACTGAAACACAAAACAGAAAAAAAATGTATCCTCATCACTTAGAGCCACATCTTAGCGTCAACAGCGTTTCAACCCATTACTATTTCAAGGGTCATCATCAGGACAAAACATCTGATATAAAAGTGTTCACTTGATTTCAATAAATTATCTGTATCATTAAGAATAATGTATCTACTTAGAATGTGCATAAAGCACACGACGTCCAAAGCAGCAAATGTGAAAAAAGAAAACTCAAATAGGATGTCGAAGAGCGATGGCTGACAAAAATGATATACAGTGATAAGGTCTGTAATTCTAAAGAGAACTGGACCAACTCATTAGTTCACAGTAAAGTAGATATAATCTAATAGCAAATCCAAGAGGTTGTTAAAAGTCCATTTCATGCTGGTACAAGGAAACCGGATCGGTGCGCTCATACAGAGGCCACATTTTAACCGCCTCGTCCCACCAGCATGCTACCTTGCATCACTTCCTGACTGGGAACCGGAGCATATTGTTGTACAGCAGTTTTGCTTGATTTAGTAACATTTGTACTGCACTTGGATAAATGATGGTTGTAAGCGCTAGACACGTATTTCATGACGGTTAAGCACCTCGCCTATGATGGCTGTGCCCTTGGCATATGATAGTTGCACCTGTGGCAACTGTACTACTGAATATCGAAACCAATAATGTTGTGCTACAAGAATGTTGATGGCAGGATATAGAGGGATAAAATATTGAAAGGTAAGTGCATGTATGGAAGTATTGATTTACTACTTCAAACTCCACATATACACACCTTGAACATTTATGACCCACTTAATAATATATATGCGGAATTAAGTATAGAATGCCAAAACTTACTTACCAGTCGATATTTTATTTTCAATATTCTCTCCTCAATATTGTGTCCCATCAATACTCTGGTTTTTAATTTTAGGGGGCACACCACCTGTGGTATAACAAAACAGCAGTATACATACATTTCTGGTTGCTAACTGATGTTATTTCATCAGGATCACAAGCCATGCAGTGCACTTCCTGTGATGTCATGGGATCAAAGGGCATATGATGTCAGTTCAGCTACCCCTAGCATTTTTATGAATCAAAGTCATTGTTTGGCTTAAACATTCTTCCATAGACAAAAATATGAAGTCCAACTGGTTGATCATGCAATAACCAACTTTTACAAGAGTTGCCGTAGATGTACATTATCTGAAAGATCTGAGTGACTCTAGGGTCAATTGTCCCTTTCAGCAATGCATTGAAATCTCACTTCAAAATTTGCTTTGCTCTACCTTCCTAAAAACAACTTTTATTCAGATCAATGGTGCAAAGGTATTTCCATAGACTGAACGCTAAGCACAAGCAGATGCAAATGCTAAAGGAAAATTTCAGTCTACTGGTCCATTGTTAGACAATCTGACTTACCCAGGGCTTCCCTGCTAAACCTAGTGCAACATACAAAACTGAGAGATAAGGAGACCAAGGGAAGACTTTGTCATTGGTTTCCCCACCTAAGTATAATCCTCAAAGCAAAGGAAAACACTAAGATGTCTGATGACAGAATGAATGTAATACATTACTTGAAGCTCCATACTGAAGAGGAACGAAAATGTGGAGGAAATTCCGTCAGCAGATCGAAAATGTGGAATAAATTCTGTCAGCAGATACGACTCTGATTTTATTACTACTTCCACAAATTGGATACCTTTCCATTGGTCAGGCCTTTGTTCTGTCTGTTTCCTTGGCATAGTTAAATGCCTTGCTGCTGCATGCTGGCTTCAGTTTTATTTATGTAGACTTTAATCTGGTTTGCTCCAATCAAATTCTGGAGCTCTTCCAGGCTGCTATCAAGGAACTGAGACTGGCAGTGAATTACTGGCAAAATGTCAATAGTTCTGACTGGCATCCGGGAAAACTTTACAACAAAGGACTTCATTCCAAAAAATCTCTGCGCAAATAGTTAGCATAGATATTGAATCAATGCCTAGAAGTAAGTGGTTTTGGCACATAACAAGATAAGGCTTTTCACAGCTTGTAGGGCGAGGGTCAGTATAGATCCTTAGGAATCTTTAGTGAAAGGAAAGGTATTTATCCATGCTAAAGTATATCTGTCCTTGCCTGCCACCACATGAGTTCTAATAATAAAGGTATTACAGTTACAAGGTGTTGTAGGTACCCTTCCAACTGGATAAGGTTGCCTCCTTATATAAACCGTGTTATAGCTATCCTTCCTACTGTAAAACTATTTAGCTGTATGCTACCCAAAGTGTTTAAAAAATTTAAAACCGCATTTTTAAGCAAGCGGTGCACTTCTTTCTCATTGGAAAGAGGCACAGGGGCTTTCAGATTTATTTTAATGGTTCTATGTGAGACTCACTTGGACTACTAAAATACTGAGAGCATGTAGGGAAATAGGAGGTCAGAAGTTCAAGTGCGGGAAGGGTATGGATTAAGAGAGAAAACAGAGGCAAAGGTCTCCACCACTTATGCCTCATCCCTGGTCTGGTGAAAGAGGTCTCTGGAATGTAGTGAATCCCTGAACTTGATCTCTCCGTCATCAACTCTCTGTACTTCAATATAGAATGGGTAATTCCTGAAAACTGAACTGCTATCACTACACACTCCACTGTTGAAAATGACTTATAGCTTCTACTTCTGTTGAATTTACTCATGAGATTTGTAAAAACAAATGCAGTTATACTTTTTAGGACCAAAGTGGGAGAGCTGGGGAGGATATTGTGGGATCCCATAGATCCTAGTTTTTATCCTATTGGGTAAACCAAGTGAGGTCGATATAAAAAGGGCTCAGCTACCCTTCGCAGCACTAGTCCTGGTCGTCGCTCAGAGGGACGTGGCACGGTGGAGGGGAGCAGCAAAGACTCCCATGATAAAAGAGTGGAGAAAGGGCATGGACCTCTACATGACTACTGAGCGCATGACTTGCATTAGTAGGAGATGCACATATAAATTCCAGAAAATATGGGGCCCATGGAGACATTACTAAGGGCTAGGCATGTTGGATGACACATTCCTATCCACACCTCACATTACCAAACATATTGATGCCATGGTTCAGGGTACCCATCAGACTTATTAAATATGCATCTAAGTTTTATGAATATTGAGAAGGGTCCTAGTGTTTGGGGTTACTACAATGTGGAGATAACCGTGAACACTCAATGGTTTTCATTGGCATTAATAGTACATGTTTTTTCTGGCATGTACCTCATGCGAAACAAGTTTATAGTTCTGATTGTTGTCATGCTTTTTTTGCTGTATGCAAGATGCAAAGAAAGAAAACTAAATAATAAAAATATTTGTCCCAAAACAAACTCTCAATTTTTGGAGACCACCCTGTTTCTTCACAGGGTACTATAGTAGAATATAATCCCAGTCTTAAAAGTTCAGATAAATGTTCAGAAAATATTTGAAAAGTTTTATCAACAACATGACTTCAAATTATTTCTTTGTAATCCCTAATTAATGTATAGCCCCAGTCTTTATAGTTGTAGATAAATATTCAAGAGAACAGTTCAACGTTTGTTTACAGCACTTCAGGATACTTCTCTGTGATCCATTCAGCCATATAAACTATTCCTTAGGAAACAATTGGTTTCTCCAATGGAAATCTAGAGTCAATCTAACAGTGTCCTGGCTGAAATTATATATTAGCACGATTGCCTAGCAAATGATGTCTTGAACAGTGAGGAAAGTGATGGTCAACAATCTAAGATTGCTGACATCTCTCTAAAAACATGCAAGAGTTTGTGACCTGTTAGGAATCATAGATCACTGCCAGCACCCTGTTGTGCAGTGTGCTCTCTGAATGGACACAGCTTCAGTTCTGACAGTGTCAGCATTCTGTGTTGACTGCCACCCTTCTTTCACTGAAAGGCACTCTGTATGAGCGAATTTGGTGTATCACCTCCATGCACATGCACCACACACTATAGTGTGCAGAACTTCCAGCTGTGCTTCTTGACATCTTAAACTCTACACAAAAAGGATGGGACTTGACTCAAACACACGGGCCAGATTCACAAAGGTAAACTGAGACCTGAAGTTTAAATTTAGACTTCAGGTCTAAACTTAGACTTGAGATCTAAACTTTGGGCCTGATTGACAAAGGTAAACTTGCACTTTGGTACAACTTTACAATTGCTTGATATTCACCAAGGCATTTATGAGTAGTATCTTTACTAGTGCGGAGTCTCAGCACATAAAAAAAGGTATTTTTATGTGCAGAGACTCCGCACTCGTATGGAAACTACTTGTAAATCCCTTTGTGAATAACAAACAATTGAAAACTTACACAAAAGTTTAGGTTTTGCTTTGTAAATCAGGTCCACAGACTTCAGATTTAAAGTTAGACTTCAGGTATAAACTCAGGAGCATATTTATGACATTTTTGGTGCAGGGGGGGGTGCAGCAAGTCACCTTCCTGTGATGCCCTGCATCACAAGAAAAGGGCAGAAATGCGCTGGATATATCTAATATGGCCTATTCCCGCCCATTTTCCTTGTGCTGACACCGTTTTGGCAGCCTAGAGCCAAGGCAGGCACCTTAAGGGTGACTATGTTACATGCTGGATTGTTTTTGTGCAGGAAGGGGCACCTTCCTGCGCAAAACAATCCTGGGAGGCTTTATCCTCTTCCTATATGCGCTGCAGAATAGGAGAAATAAAGATATTTCTCTGTGTTACGCCTCTCCTGGGGAAGTGTATCTTTTTGGACCATTCCCAGGCTTACATGTTCTTGTAAATCTGGGAATGTGTCATAATCCATGGATATTGCTTGAGAACACCCACACAACACCCATGTTAATGCCTTCCTGGAGAAGAATAATGCAACATCGCAATTTGCGCTGGGTTCATTACTCGAGATTTATGAAGCCAGTCAGGGCCATGCAAGGTGGCCATGCGTTGCTTCAAAAATCTCATTTTACATTTGAATTGCTCTTGCTCCACGTTGTATGGTGCAAGAGCGATGCAGAGGGGCTCATAAATATGCCCCTAAGACATGAAGTCTAAACTTAGACTTCAGGTCTAAGGGGCTGATTCACAAAGGTAAACGTACATGTTTGTGTAAGTTTACATTTGTTTTGGAATTCACAAAACTGCATTTTAATAGTAAGTTTAGGAGTGTGGAGACTCCGCAGTAAGGCGAGACTTCAGCACATAAAAAAGGTAGAAACCCATGTTTTTACTGGGATGAATTCTCCGCCTCGACTGCGGAGTCTCTGTACATACTCGTGAACTTACTATTAATATGCAGCTTTGTGAATTGCAAAACAAACGTAAACTTACACACACATGTACGTTTACCTTTGTGAATCAGGCCCTAAGTTTACCTTTGTGAATCGGCCCACAATTGATAATTACATTGATAAAGATAGAAATATTAAGGAAGGACTAGATAGAAACACCTTGATAAAAGATGTGTAACAATATATCGACATGGATGCTTCCAAAACATAACCTACTACTACAACATCATGGTAAGTATATAATTACTATCTTTACCTTTATCATGTCTACTTATCCCATTAACTAGCTTATTGATCTATTATAATTACTTATACTTCACTTCTAATACAGTAGCCATGTGTAAGTAGTGGATGCTATACTATGGTTAAGATATATACTGCATTCGATATTGTGAAGGCACACCCCGATAACAAACCCTTTGTCTCCATTATACTATGCAAAACGAAACAGGCAGTGGAGTAAATCCTTCATTTCTTGAGGCCAACAGTGGTGGCACGCACAGGTAACGCTGTGGGGCGGGGAGGGGGCTGGGTGGGGGGTAGTGGAGTGTGACCTACAACGGGAAAGTCGAGAGTACGGAAATAAATAAATAAAAGCACTTACTTTGCGCTCGCAGCATCACCGAGTCGGCAATGCTGCGAGTGCAAAGTAAGTGCTTTTATTTATTTATTTGTTTACTCTTGACTTTCAGTTGCATGTCACACTTGACTACAAACCCACCCAGCCCCGCCCCGCCCTCCCTCACCGCCCCACAGCGTTACCTGTGTGAGCCGCCACTGGAGGCCAACATTAAGGAAATTATGTTTTATCTTGCCATCCAAGCTATGTTTTTGTAGCATATTTTTCCCTTTATGTTTGCTTTTCACACAGTTTGGTTTTACCTCCTTTCGTTTTCTGAATGCATTTTATGGCATTTCTTTTAATGTTGTTCCCCTGGCCCACTATCTGCTGAAATAAGTCAGATGCTCTACAGGTTACCAGAAACTGAGCAGCATAGCAACCCTAAGAGTCACTGAACAGCTATTGCTGGGATATCCACAGGATGTCTGCCATGAGGAGACTTCTAGTCTTCTAGTTCTGTCCTCCGCTACTTGAGAACGGAGATAAAATCACAGCACTCCCCCTTGGGAGACAGACATTCTTCCCAAAACATTGTAGAATATGATTTTGCTACGGCATTACACTTTTAGAAATGCTAAGGAAGCTCTTAACCTCATGCGCGCTAGCGGAATTCCGCTCCTGCGCTGAGATTTTTTAAATCGCACTTTACGTGACGAGCTGGGCTCGTCATCAGCGTGCGAGGAGGCTACGCCATGACGAGCCCAGCTCGTCATCAGCCTGGAAGGGGTTAAATCTGGTTCACCGTCAGAGCCCTGCATCCCTGCATCAGTGGCTGAGACAGTCAACCTTGAGGTTAACACTCTGATTAATCTATCCCTGAGGACAGCCACTGTGCCTTTGACGTGGAAGCAAGCCAAACTCTTGCCTTTTCTCAAAAAGCCATTGCTTGATCCTTTATTTGTTTTTATTTATTTTAAGGGTTTTATACAGTGCTGGCTGGACCCAAGAGTATCGGAGCGCTTTACAACATAATGGAAACAACAGAGTTTCAAACACAGTAATAATACAATTAGATAATGAGGCATGGCAATTTGAGAAATTTGGGAAAAAGTACAAAAATAGGTAGACCATAGAAAAATAACAGATTAACCCCTTCAGCGCGGCGCGAATTTTCGCGCTGTGCTGAAGGTTCTAATGAGCATATCGGCTCATGACGGAACGGTTCTGTCATGAGCACAGCTCAACCGACGCTCATGACGGAACCGTTCCGTCATGAGCATGGAAGGGGTTAAGGTAAGGGGAACTGGATGGGAAAAGCGATTGCAGAGTAAGAGTGGATAGGGGGGAGCGGGAGAGAGATGTAATATAGTGGTAAGTGGTAGAATAAGGGGAGAGAAGGTGACTGATGGAGGGTGAATATGTTATAGATACAAAAAAGGGGGGAAAGGCGGTAGCTGGGAAGAGAGAAACAAACGAAGAGCAAGGGAGTAGATAATTACCATGTAGGGAGAAAGAACAATTAATACACAGTGAAACAATAAATTAAGCACCCTAGTATTTGTTGAGAAGGAGCAGCTTGAGGTCTTTTTTGAAGCAGTCATAGGAGCTACAAGTCCTACAAGTCCTACAAGCTACCAGCCAATTTTGCTACTGCCTGCAGTGGCCAAAGTCTATGTGAAGGTGGTAAACAGATAACTTACTGCCTTTGTAGAAGACGAAGGCCAGTCCATCCAGCCAAATCTGGGTTTAGAGCCAAGTACAGTACTGAGTCGGCCTTGGTATAAGTGACTGAGGCCATCTGAGAGTGTTTGGACTCTGGCGGCAGAGTGGCTCTGAATCTATTACACCTCTCTGGGGCATTTTATACCATCCCTCACTCGTTGCTGCTGGCCGGGTTGGCTCACATTGGGGGGACAGGTTCTGCGCTGCATTGGGTTGGCTTATTTTTGGACCAACGTTCTCAGCAAGTTGGGTTGCCCCCCGTTCACCTCTTCGCCACAAGCTAGGACCACTGGAGTTCCTCAGGGCTCTACCCTAAGCACTCTCCTTTTTAATATTTATATGACACCTTTGATTTATCTGGCAGAGGAGCTGGGGGCCAAAGTCATTGCCTATGCTGATGACACCCAGCTCCTCTTCACTTGGAGTAAAGATGACTCTTCTCCGGCTCAGGCCAGAGCCTGCCTGTTGGCCATTTTTAAATGGCTTCATGCTGCGGCGCTTAAGTGCAACGAGGATAAGTCCGAAATCCTCCTGTACGGTACCTTTCCTTCTCAATTCAAGGAATCCCTCTGGCCGGTCAAATATCGTTAACCCAAGTCAGAGGGCCAACCTGTAAAAAATCTGGGGATTTGGTTTAATGAGGATCTCAGGTTTACCCTCCAGATAAAAAAAATTAGCAGGACAATGTTTTGGTGTCCTAAGATCTCTTAGGAAATTTCTGCCACTCCTTCCACTAGAGGCCAAAGAGATGGGCATCCGTGCCCTAATACTGTTGCGCATTGACTATGCGAATGCACTTTATGTGGGCGTTCCTGGGTACCAGTTGAAAAAACTTCAGTCTATCCAGAATGCCGCAGCCAGGGTGTTATTGAATATTCCTCGAAGGTGAAGCATACAACAACATCTTTGTGATCTTCACTGGCTGCCGGTAGCGGTAAGAGTGAGATTTAAAGCCCTTACCATGGTGCACACAGCCCTGTATCAGTCTGGCCCTGGCTGTCTCAGGAAACGTTTAAAATTCTATGTGCCCTCAAGAAACCTGCGTTCGATGGCACAGTTCCTCGCAGTGATTCCACGTTTTCACTGGGTGAGAATGGGCTGCAGCTCTCTGGCCTATAAGGCTATCGTGGCTTGGAACACACTGCCTTTGGAACTGCGCTGCATCCAAGATGCTAAGCTGTTCTGGAAATGGTTGAAAACACTGCTCTTTGCATAAAACTCCTCTGGCTTACTCCCATTTGTTCGCAAGGTACCGCGCCGGGACACTCCTGAGTAACCGTGCGCGATATAAATGCATGTAACATAACATAACATCACCTGCAGGGGGATGACAACCCTCCTTTGAAGTTATGCCCAGTAGCCGACTGTACAATGAAAGGGAGGCCAGATGCTTCAAAGAGCGGCTCCACCTTTCAATAATTCAATAAAGGTAGATGGACTTTCAGGCCCTTTGATATCCTAGGTTAATGTCGAACATTTTTGGTCATGTTATTCACTTAGAATTAAGAGAGTAATATATTATCCACAGTGACAACCAGTGATTCGGCACTGTAAATGATAACTTTAGCACTTCCAATTGATGTGAGGGTGTTCAACCAGTACTGGAAAGGGAGGGTTGCAGTAAATGAAGACATAAGAGATGAGTAGGAATTCGATCTTCCATTTAGTCACAGATATTGCTGACCCACGAATTTCTATATTTTTCAAAGGCTTGGGACAGATGAGTAATTCCAGACTATGAGGACAATTACAGACATCTGTATTTCCTCATCCAATTGACGGTAGTCTATAACAGATTCAAGCAGTAGCTCACGAAGAAGCTATATATACAGACTGGATAGTCTAGATGTAAAGACAGAACCTTCTGGACACAATAGGTTACATGGACAGAAATTGGGAGACTTCGATCCTACTAACTTGTGAGCGGATCCATCACTCACATTCCCGCATCTTGAGACCTACCTTTACTCTTGTGGAGCATTAAAAGGGAAACTTCTGAACCACGAGAAAGCCGCTCTCTCCACCTAATTGACTATGAAGGTAATATTGTTAATAGTTATCATGCCTGGCTACTACTTGGGACCTGGCCGTTTAGGAACCTTACATTAGGACCCTACAGGACCCAGTCACCCTTCGTCCATGCACCATCTTTACATTTCTATCCCACATCAGGGATCAAACTGGCTTTAAATACTTTAGATGTGAGGATAGCATTCTTAATATATCTGGAAAGGATAGAATCGTTCATGCTAACAGAATTCTTTTTAATCATCTTAACTACTACTGGTAGCATTAAAATCCTTCTCTTCCATAAATAGCAAGTCTATAAAATCTGAAAATAACACGTCCTACAATTTGGTGGGGGTTCATGTCCCTTCTGGTAACCAGGGCAGGATAACATGGGTCCCTTAAGAAGCTAGTGAGATTCCTTCAGGAGAGATTTGCAAAGCAGCGCCTTGAGCTCCCCACACGCTTTTGCACAGCAATGTATTGGTATGTGCCAAAGAAGGGGCTTTAGAGGAGTGTTTTACATTTGGTATTAGGTCAAATCTTTTTATATTCTCAAGTCCCAAATCTAAATTTCAGCTTGGTTTGAGGTACGCAATGGATACCTACCGCTCTGCGTCTGTGCTACAAACGTTTTTAAGCAGCACATTTTGATGTATTTTGTTTCTATTCCCACAGAGTAGTGCAGGCTTATAAATTGGAGTGGTGAGCCGGTTTTGAGGTCACACCACCCTGCCTTCCGTTACGGTCCCTCTCCCCAGCATTGCAAGCAGGTACAGTAGGCACACAATTGTGGTGGGGCTTGCAAAGTTAAAGCAGTGGTGCTTGCATTCAAATTTGTTTAACAATTACAGTAGGTAGCGAAGAGTGTAAGTTTAAATTAAGGATGAACATACTGAACTGGATTCAGATATGCTCTGGGGCAAATGAAGAGATGCCAGTGCGATCCTATGAGTTATACCAGCGTCTTATCTCATAATCACAAAGATATGGGTTGGGACAAACCTGATTATGCTTGTGTATCTTTGTGATCCTTATATGCACAAAGAATTAACAAAAATGTGCACAAGGGCATCATAAAACACGCCTAGAATAAAAAGAACGACGGAAACGACTGTATCCTGCTTCAAAACTAACTTGTTTATGGACTTGCCAAGACGGATGTGCTAGATCTTTGCTACGACAAACAAGATTTACCTCTGCAGTCAGGTGGTTTAGAGAGTGAACAATAAAGGTGTAATTGCTGAGTGAAAAGGTCTCACAATTGGCTAAAAGTTTCTGCTGTGTATTCATTCTCTCCATGTCATATACCGGCAAAGTGGAGCTGATGTTGAAACAGTGGTAAGCCCCTGCCTGATCACACAGGTTTAGCCAGGAGCCATAACTTTCAAACACTCTTTGAAAAGGACTGTCTGTGGCATAGCAGCTCCCAAACCAATGTTCCAGTCACATTTTCAAAACTACTAGGAAAGTACTTTCTTCGGGATATATTTATTTTCCAAACGAGAAAAACTTAGAAGTTTTCTTTTTAGGATGATTTGAAGACAGAGAAATATCTATCCACAGGGGAAAGCAACCTCAGTCATACAAAGTCAGCAGTAACATGAATGGGATCGTAAACAAGGAATTAAGGGGCATATTATCAAGGGGGTTTATCTCCGCTTTTTTGGCTTTAAAATGCCAAGAAAGCGGAGATAAAATTATCTCCCTATTACCTAGCTGTCGCTAACACCAGTTAGCGACAGCTAGTAGGAGATAGTGACCATCTTGGGCCCCACTTTGCATGTCAGTGATATTTATCACTAATGACATGCAAAGTGGGCGTGCCAAGATGTTAGCGACTGGAAACAGTCGCTAACATTGTGTTGTAACTTGAGTCTTCCTGCTGCTCAGCTAGATTGCATGTGATGTGGAATGTTGGATGAATGGAACGTTGCTTGTGTGTGAATGTCAGTTGAGTGAGGGCTGAGCAGCAGGACAGCTGCTCCTGATGGGGTTTCCTTTCTATCTTAACTAATTAACTTAACAAAAGTAACTTGATCAATCCTACTTGAAGTATCCATCTTCTCACTGATTACAACACATTGCTATCTCCTATTACCAACTTTTGGAGATATTCGCGCTAAGCGCAAATATCTCCAAAAGCTAACACCTGCCCTGAGCACAAAGGTTGTTATCTTTGACCTTGCTATTTTTTGAACTCTTGTTATCTTTGTCCTTGTCATTTTAGAGTGTGTAGACCAATCGGGTACAAACTTGTGTTGTAAATATAAAAAATTGCAGATGGTCTAGTTTATGGATATAATTCAATTTTTGTATTCCTCCATTTAATGGATTAGGTTGTACCTGCTCACACAAAACGGTTTCACGCAGGGCCTAGAAATATAAAACATATTTCCACCCAATTTTCCCCATCACCATCCCGTGTTGTTAATCCGTCGTCAATGCATGTTCACTAATGAATGTTTGAAATGTGGATTTGTCTTGTCCTTTTTTTCCCCTTCATTTTTGAATCACGTACTCCTTTTTAAAAAAAAATCTTTCCCCAATGTCATTCACAAAAATTAAGTTGAACTAAAAAAGCCATAACAAAAGTTTCAGTTTTTGTGTTTCAAAACAACAATCTTTTACATTTATATGAAAAAAGAAAATAATATAATTAAAATAAACAGATTTGATCAAAGAAATTATTGTCTGATAGAGTGGTCTGTGGGAATGAGCCATTCTTCTCTCATTCCCCTTGGTACTTGTTAAACCGTTGCACAGTACTGGCATTCAGTTTGTTCTTTGTTAGCCTCAGTTCTCAGCCCAGCCTGCGCTGCTCGTATCCCTGAAGGCGCCGGGCGGGGATACAGGAGTGAGGCCTGTCAATGTCACCCCAAAACAGTAGGTGAACTGTTGGCTGGTACTGTGACATCACTGGTCACTTGTGATAAGTTGTCATGACTGACTAACACATTTTTTTCATATTACATGCGTGTTCTGATAGCAGAGTCTGTCTGTAAGAAGAAATACATTGACAGGCTGAAGGGAGATTAGTGTCTCCATTGCAATATATAAAATGAAAGGCATCACTTTATGGAGATATTAAGTTATAGGGTGTATCTGGCCTCCCTGAGGCACAACAGTGGAATAGGACAGTGGGAGGAAAGAGGTTGAAGCCATCCGATACATTACCAAATGCTCCTTCTGGATATAGAAGGCGGTTAAGCAGGGGCGTAGGAAGGGTGGGTGCGGTGGGTGCGGTAGGTGCGGGCCACCCCGGGTGTCATCACTGAGGGGGGTGACAAAATGAGTAAAATATGTGTTTTAAACACATTTTTTTGCCATTTTACATATTTTTGCCATTTTGTCAAGCCGGGGGTGACAAGAAATGTTCTGCACCGGGTACCACCTGACCTTGCTTCACCACTGCGGTTAAGGGACCTGACTCAGGTCCGTGAGGTACAGCCTGAGGCCATAGCCTCTTGGTAGGATGTGCACAGTTCCATTTCCAACCAGTCAGACTGAAATTGAAGCACACCATTTACAAAACATATGGGCAAATGCATTAGTGAAGGATTTAGACTGCAGTAAACATGGCTTTTGTGGGAAGTTTCTCTTACTAACCATACCTCTTAATACTTTTTGCCTCACGTTTATCCACTTTCTAAACATTTCACTAACCTTGTGAAGATCTCTAATCTGGTGAAGATAAAAAATAATCTCTGTTAATGGGAAGTGAACTGTGCCAGCATTCCATGCACTTTTACTTTGTGAAGAACGGCACGTTCCAGGAGCACGTTCTTTAAATGTACAAGCTAATTGCCACGGTTACGGCGTAATATGTATGGATATTGGCAGCCCAAGAGCTTGTTGATTTCTCCAGTATGACATTGTTTTTTTTAGCAATAGCTTACAGGACGTGGTATGAGGTTGTGAATTTTACCTGATATTCTCAGCATTTTCTATTGCAGGAAGACTTTCCATTCTGCTGTATGTTACACCTTGATCTTTTTTTTCAAAGCAAAAACATATTTTTCAACAGATCCATCATTTGCCGACACACCGGTAGCAGCTGCGCGAGGCCCGTCTGTCTATAGATCGATCAAGTACAGATAGTCCACGGGCTCCGGGTGTCACATTCTAAATCTCTCCAAAGATAAGAACATTCATCAGATACCAAACAAAATGTGCCAGATGTGCTCAGTGTTAGTGTTTGTTGTCAAGGCTGATGCTGAAAGCTGGTTCATTACCATATGTCTGGACATTCCAATTAGACAAAATGCCCCTTGCAGATGTGCAAGTGTATTTCAGAGCAGGCAGTCCCGATTCACAACTAGCCCCATCAGCAGAGAATACCAAAATCCAGGTTTCATTAATTTGGGATACAGGCACGGAAATGCTACAGCACAGGGATACTGACTCGTAGGCCTAAGGCTCTGGCACTGGACCACTGGCACTAGGGCACCAACAATGGCACAGGGAAGCTGTCAGCGGGACAAGGACAATGTGGTTCTAATACCTGCACATATTTATTCATTTATTTATTTATTTATTTAATTTATTTTAGCTGTTTTATAGCGCGCTCTGTTACTACCAGAGTATCCTGGCGCGAGAAAGAAAACAAGCAAGTGGCCGTCAGAAAAAGGGAAAACTAATAGGCAATTCTAAAAAGATAAGTTTTTAATGCTTTCTTAAAAGAGATGAAATTTTCAATTGATCTCAAAGGAAGGGGTAAGGTATTCCAAGTCCGAGCTGCAACAACCGCAAGCGAGTAGCCTCCCAGGCGTACTCGCTGAAAGTGGGGCACCCTCAGGAAATTACAGTCCGATGAGCGTAAAGGCCGAGTGGGAACATAGCGGCTAAATCTTTTTCTCAGATAGGAAGGCCCCATATCATTGACTGCCTTGAATGCTAAGGTAAGGATTTTAAAAGTTATCCTTTGCGCAATCGGCAACCAATGAAGTTCCTTCAAATGTGCTCGCACGCTTTCTCTACTTGGAATTTTGCACAGCAAACGTGCCGTCGCATTTTGGATAATCTGCAGTCGGGCCACTAGGAAGGCTGGAGTACCGCTAAAAAGAGAGTTGGCGTAGTCGAGCCGAGATAAAATTAAGGCCCTCGCAACCGACTCTCTTGCAGAAGATGGCAGATAATGAAAGAACTATCTCATGGCTTTAAGGGATCCGAAGCACACCCCTGTGAGTTTTTTTATGCGTGTCTCGAATCTCAGATCCTCTCCAAACCAGACTCCCAAATTCTTTGCTGAGATAGTAACTGAGCCTGGCTGGGGAAAATCAGGCGGCCACAAGAGTTCTCTAAAATTGGGCGGAAATTGGCCATACAGCAAGATTTCAGTCTTGTCTTCGTTGCACTTCAGCTGTGCCACTGCTAACCAGTTAAACACAGCGGAGAGGCACGAACGGACAACCTCTGTATTAGTTGCTGAGTCCTGCCAGGTAAATAAAAGCTGCGTATCGTCTGCATACGCTATGATTTTTGCTCCCATTTGTTCGGCTAGCACAATAAGAGGAGTAAGGTATATATTAAAAAGCAGGGGACTCAATGTGGAACCCTGAGGCACTCCAGTAGTGAGGGGCCTAATTGAGGATGAAAAAGGGGGGGGGTCCAAACCTGCTGAGACCTGTCCGATAAAAAAGACTTCACCCATTCCAATGCTGAACCCAGTACACCAATCTCAGCCAAACGAGTCAGGAGGAGTGAGTGTGGGACAGTATCAAACGCGGCAGAGAGGTCCAATAAAATCAGAGTGATACTTCCTAACCTTTATGTTGAACGTAAGAGGCAATCTATCCGCCTTTACTTAATGGCCCCTCAGCCCCGTCCAGCCAATGAGAGTTGCCAGAATACACCCTTTCAGTTTCCAGCACTTGGAATAAGTTAGAGGCTTTCTGCTATGACTGGGGGTCTTCATTCAACCTAGACCTGCTGCAAGTCAAGAAACAGAGGGGTTCTTCTTTCCTTCATTGGTTGGGCATTCTTCACCATTGGGATGGCCCTGCTCGCCTCCTGTGTGCTCAGTTTGGAAGCAGGGTGCAGACAGCTGCAGAGAGGGAAAGAGACCAGCATAGAGTAAGGGTCTGGCCCACAACGCATCACCGCCACTGACTGTCAGAGGTTTGGTGTCCAAGCCGTTCTTCATTGGTGAAAAAAGATAACAAGTGCAGGGACCCTAACCTGAATGCTGGCCTGCTGAATACCAGCGATTCCCGCTCATCCATCTTTCTTCCGCCACCCTACACTTTTTGTCTCTTTTTCATACTCTTACAGGTTTTTTCTTCTTTGCATTCTCTCTCTGTAAATGTTTTTTAATTTCTCCTTTTTCTGCCTTTCTCTCTTTTACTCTGGATCTGGGTTAGAGAATGATGATGGAAAATAAGTATGGGGTCTCAAAAAGGAAGGCTGGTGCCCACCACCTGCACACATTGACCACCGGCGTCCAAAGCTAGAGCATTAGTTGGGCCAACAGATGCACAGCTAATTCTTGCTCCACAGTGACAAGTGAAGTGGACCCCTAGCAACACTCTCTCACTGAGATTGGCGCATGCTCCCTCATCAACCTACGCCTGTCATCGTGTACCTGCCCTTTCTACTGTTTTATATAGATCTCTCCCCAGGAGTCATTTATGATCAGTGCATTTCTGAATGCTAGTTGGACCTTGTCTTCGTGTGCATCATGCGTGTGTACTAATATTTATGTGCAAATATATTTAGAACTACCTTTAAGAACGAAAAGAAGCACCCAAAATATCTGTATTTCTTTGAGTTCAAAACTTTTGATGACCTACTGTTGAAAAGCAAATCCCAACCCACAACACTACAGCGACTACAATTAATTCAGTATTTCTGCTGAGGCCTGTTCCTATGTATGTGTAGTATGCCGGGACGTCAGTAAGAAGGTTCAGTATGTTAGTGTTGTAGTTTGAATCTTTGTCAGAGTGTGAGGATTAGTTATAAGGGGAGTTGGCTTACTTTTCTGATAGGGATATTTTGCTTTTATCTACACAAATGGAATATGTATGATTCATTCTGATATAACAGCTATGTCACAATACATGGAAAGAATTGTTGAAATGTATTTGTAGCCTACTCTAAACAAGGATGCTGTTCTTCAATTAACGTATATGGATCAAGAGACAGTTTGGTAAAAAAATGAGGAAAGAAGACACAATAAACTTGATCTTATGAAAAACATTCATAAGTAAATATTCTATTGTAAAGGGAACAGAACCAACAGCATATATTAGCTTAGTGGAAGGAATTCAGGTCTTGGGGTTTCTTCTTTTCCTTCTTCATTAGTTTTTTCCCTCCTGTACCTAGACCTATAATGACTGCATTAGGGTGTTACCTTCTTAAATTTGATGATAACTGCCTTTAAAACTCATTCAATCATTGCCAATGGTCATTAGGAAAATGTCCCTGGAATGCAGCGTTTACCACAAATTTCCCCAGAGTTCTTTCAAAACACAATTTGGCACACTATCCTAAACATCTCCAATGTTCCTGTTCACTGGGCTTTAAAAGGTGCTATTTCCTACTACCTGTCACAACTTGTTGTAAAGGTACAATAATGCTAATAGTGCAAAATATGATGCTTACTTTAAAATCTCACCACAGTGTGCCAAGCACCCCAACACATCTACCCTTGGCAACAGCAGACCTGTTCACATATGCTGAACAATAAATTGCTCAAACTATATGCAGAAGGTGCAGTTAATTTAATGAAGGTTACCATGGACTCATCCCAGAAGAGGCAAACAGTGTGGTTTTTCTGTGAGCATTGCTATTGCCCTGAGCCAGGCCTGTAGGAAATTGATTGCTCAGCAGCTGCACCTCCCACTGCATTCCCATGTTAAACAATAATGTGGGGAGATCAATGCTAGCCATATGGCTGCAGGTGGGGCCCTCCAGCATTCATTTTTTGGGGACAGCATTTATTTTTCCACAACAGACTTTGACCCAGAGCAACAGATTGAAATACATAAAACGAGGAAAGAAAGAAGAAAAAAAACGAAAACAACGACAAAGGAACCAAGCAGGGATGAAAATAACCTGAAGGAGTGAGATAAAAAGGCAGGGAGTGTCTGGTGGTGGATTAAAGAGGCATGTTGTGGGTTCAAAACTACGAATACTGGGTATTCCGCACCCAAACCTTCTATAGCACCAGCCACTGGCTTCAAAGCAAAAGTTTGGGCCCAGCACTTATTCTTTTACAAATTTAGCACTGTCTATGTTGCCCTGTCCCCACCACAGGCACACATTTCGCAATGTGTCATTTTCGGGGGGGGGGGCACAAGCTGGGGATATGCAGCACGTTTTGTATATTCATAGATTCAGCTTGCGAACCCGCGCATTTACAAAATAAATGTTCTCTAACTGAGAATCTTTTTTTTTTTAATCTGGAACTTTGTACATAAATCAGACTGAGTTACTCTCATCCTTCAGCGTAAGCAAGTTTATCCTGGCTGGCAGAGCTCTGAGCTATAAAATCTCAGCAAAATGTCCCCGGATGTACCACATCGACTTTTCATCCATCACAAGCAGAAAAGCAGGGCGCGTGAAAAGAAAATGTTAAAGTTGTATGATGGTTTGTTTAAAGTGCTGAGGTATCCAGTCCGAGATGTACAATGTGGCAGGAGCACGCAGTCACTATTATTTATTTCCTTGCTAGGACACTGGCAAAATCAATTTGCTCACTGGACAATGGAATATAAAATGCAAGATATACAATCATATTTTGCATTACCCTTGCACTTCACATCCTCTAGTGCTGTGAGAACAATCTCAGCCCACTGGTGACTAAAAATAACCGACATTGACAGGAATAGCCAGTATATTCGCAAACAAATGCCCTATTTAACATAGAACTTAGAAAAATTGGAACATTTTGACATTAACTTAATTTCTGAGGCCCACCCTTGCATTCCCTGGTGTGCTCCCCTTCTTGGATATTTTGGAAATTACCTCAAGGGTACCAAGCAGGGCTTTGGTACCTGCGCTAAATAAACATAAGCGCACTACAATACAGATGAGATATTGTACACGTAGAGTGGTACTTCGCTTGGAGAATGCAAGAATTTGACCTCTCATCTGAAGCAAATCCGAGCCTTATTCCCTCAGGTCTCTTTGTGGTATTGAATGCGCGCCCTTGTTTACTTGGCCACATTCAAGGCTTTCGCTGAATGTAGTGGTAATGTGTTTAACTGTAAGTATACCACGAAACATTGGCTTCAGCATTTCCATGCACTTTCTCAATACAGGCTAAAATAAGAGAACAAACATTTAACAATGGCGCGGCCATTTGACTGCATATGAAGACATGTGTGGTGTGTACTCACATGGAGTGTGGCTGTGATGTTTGTGAAGCTTCTCCTTCAGGGAAGGCATGTAAGAATTAGGATGTCTGTGTGTGCATATTGTGTCTAGACATAGATAAGTTTAGTTTTAGAGATGAGTGCTGTGCTCTGTGGGTCTCTCATTGGTTAGTGTTGTTGCTACAGTACTTAGGTGTGGGATAGCACCTAGGCATCCCTGGTCATCAGGAGAAGGAAGCTAGAGTCGACACGAGTAGGCCTAGAAGCTGGGTGGGCAGAGAGGTCAGTATAAATCAGTGGCGGCTCGCACAGATAATGCTGTGGGGCAGTGAGGCAGGGCGGGGTGGGAGGGTAGTGAAGCTTTGCATATGACGGGAAAGATTAAAGTGAAGAAATAAATAAATACAACCACTTACATTGCGCTTACAAGGTAAATGGTTTTATTAAATTATTTAGTTTCATGTATATATGAGAAATGTTTGAAATTGGACAATTGAATGGCTTAGATGGTTGCAGTTTGCTGTCAGTAAGTCAGTATGTGTGATGAAAGCCAGAGCTTCAAGCCCTCGCACACTGGGGTAAAATCAGGGTCCAGAGGTATCCTAGATCTGGAAAGTTAAGAATAACTTGCCCTGATCCACAGGCGGTGGCCAGCCCCCACCTCTTCTGACCAGCTGCCGGTGGCATGCCTCCTTGGCAGACAAAGAGCAGCAAGAGTCCGGAAGGAGAGCTGGAGGTGGGCAACATGCTTAGACTACCTTATACGTCTAGCGTGGCTAGTGGGTAACAAAGGTACCCCTGCTTTTAGGTCCCAGGTGGGTGCTAGACTTATAGCAGGTGGCCTTTGCAGGTACCTCAGTATGAGGAGCAAATGATGTCAGTAATGACCACCAGATAGGAGTGGGGGAGGGAAGTATTTTAGGACCACAGAGCACAGGTTTTGAAGTTCATGCACTGTCCCACTTAGTGGCCCAGTGTTTGTAAAATCTGGATTGCACTTCTATAGGTAGTGGGTGCCTGGTTATTTACCTAGTTCACAAGATAGAGGCCACCTGCCCCTTCACATTGTGCTCGAAGGGGCCTTTATTCCTATTTCCATGTACATATGCCTCAAGGATAGGCAGTGGATGATGGTTTAACAGCTTCTACCCTGTGTTTATATATTTGTCATTTAATAAACTACACTAGCACTCTAATGAAGAATATTTTGAGTATTTTATTTATGTATGAACCACTTTGCTCTCAAAAAAGTTTATTTTCTGCGGTGTCCCCCAAAGATTGTCCCCCAAAGGATTGTCCCTCAGCCCGACCCTCTTCAACACCTACAGGAGCCTCCTATTTGTCACCGCCAGATCACACGGACTCAACATCATCACCTACGCTGACAACACACAGCTCATCCTCTCACTGTCCACAGATCCCTCCACCATTAAAGCTAACTTCCACAGATGCATGATGAATATCATGGACTGGATGAAGGAGAACTGTCTCAAACTTATCATTTATAAAACAGAAGTCCTCATCTTTGGGAACAACACCTCGCAATGAACTGCCACATGATGGCCTGTAAAGCTCAGCACACCACTGCGTCAACAGACCACACTCAAAACCTTGGTATCATCCTGGCTATCAAGCTATCCATGGAAAAGCAAGTCAACGCAGTCTGATCTGCCTGCTTCCACACCCTTCGCATGCTCCACAGGATCTTCAGGTGGCTCCTAGCATACACCAGAATTACCATTACGCAGGCCTTCTGGTCCAGCAGACTGGACTACGGACACACTCTTCTTAGGAATAACTGCAAGCCTCCTGAAGAAACTCCAGACAATACAGAACTTAGTGGCAAGACTCACACTCGACCTCCCCAGAAGGACCCACATCACACCACATCACAAAAAACTACAATGGCTCCCAATCAGAAGAGATGCCAGTTTAAGATGCTGAACCATGCCTACAATGCCCTTCAGAATGAAGGACCCGCATACATCAATAAATGCCTGACCCTCCAACAACCAACCAGACACCTTCGATCATCCTCCCTCTCCTATGCAGACAGCTCACGGATCCGTCGAGCCAACAGTAGAGGACGCTCATTCTTGCACCTGGCAGGCAAGGCTTGGAACAACCTCCCCTTGCACCTTAGGACCGCACCATCACTCCAGCAATTCAGAAGAGAATTAAAGACCTGGATGTTTGAATGATCAAACTTCCACGCAGCAGCCAACAGTTACAATGCCTCAAGACTCTCACCATGATTTGCCATGCTCTGTAAATGTCTGATTGATTGACTGAAAGTAAACACCAGCATGATATTTTTTCACTTTATGGCCTTGATTATGATAGCCCTGGCTACAGATGCAAAAAATAATGCACCTGCTAAAGTCTGATAACTGCGCTACTCATAATTCTCTCACCTTATTTGTCAAAGCCTTAGGCTTTAAGCACTAGGCAAAAGTCATTAAGGTGTTTAATGGCTATTTTTAACGGAGTAAAAACTCTTAAAAATTCAGGCAAAAGAATCAAGACAAAAACGAACATGTTGGCTGTAGATACTTTCAGCTTGGAACTGCTTTCAAAACTGAAATGCACCTAACTGTGGGGATTTTAATGTCTTTCATTTAAGTTGAATGATGTGTTTGACTTGCGAACTGTTCCACATTAAAAAGCAATTATATCATAATATAAAAAATATACTTTGTAAATAGCAGAATCCCTGGCTAGCTTCTAATGCCACGCTAATCAGTTTTCCTATCTAGGTAATGCCCATTTAAAAAAAAAGCCCATGGCTAGTGACAAGATATACTCTATTGACACAGATGAACTAAGGTGACACTTATCCAGAAGAGCCGTCTGAAGTGCTCCATCAATATATCATGGATGCAGATATTGAAAGCAGCCTGATAAGATTACCGCTCAAACAAGATAAGGTATGCCACAAGACAGGTTGCTATAATGGTACAATTCCCATTTTCCACAGTTGGGACTGAACTGAAACAAAAAAAATTCAGTAATTTTTTTTCATTTTCGATTAATTCATGCCACACGATATCCCATACGTATTGCATGCAAAATAAAGGGACTCATCCACAAATCTATCTGTGTATAAGATCGTGTACAAGTGAAATGTCGTTTTAGAATACACAAAAATTAGCTTCTTACTCATTAATAGATTCAGTCACACAGAGCTTTCCGCGGATTAAATGTACTCCCAGGGTAGGGACATGAGGGGGGCGAGAGGATGGTCTTGGGTTGTGTCTTACCACAATTCCCCAACTCCAGTCTATTGAAATTCAGACAGGAAAATAGATGGTTTTCTGTCCGTATTTATCTGTAAAAATAAGTAAAAACAGAAAACTGGGATCTTTAATCATATCCTATGCACGAAAAAGGAAAAAAAAGGGGATTTGCCCATTTCACCCCGGATAGCCTGAGCATTAAATCTCAACATAAGAATATGGTATAAACGTAGGGCCAAATACATGTGCAACACATTTAGTGTTCAAATGTGCTGCACATGTATTTTCACTGCGTAGTGAATTTAATCATACCGTACTATTTTAAATTCAATTTCATACACCTGAGTATATATCCTTCTACACTTTGTATTATATTTTTTTGTTATTCTTTTTCAGTTTCTTATATATCGGATAAAGTAACAAAAATAATTATACATAATGATACATACAATACATTGTACATCTTGACCAAGCAACATGTTCCATAAGTCCGCACGCCGCAAGGGGCATCACATTTTCCCTTTGTTCCTCCATGCTTCCTTTTTGTTTTGAGAAAGGTGGTTACAAGATAAGTCCAGCTTTTAATTCATTGAGAGGGAGCCCTCAAGTCAGAAGAGCCCTGGGGGACCTGCCCCTATGCTTAGCTCCTAATGACTGTACGAATTATCTAGCGCTATATCTTATATGGCTCCTCTTCATCAAAGGTCGACACATTTTGGCCCATACCCAGTCAAGGCCTCCTCAGGACTAGTAAGACAAAGGAACCAAAGCCTGAAAGTGATCACGTCGAATATTGAACTAGTGAGCAAGGTAGTACTAATAATAAATCAAAATTGCCTGATGCCTGAAATACGAGTTTGCAAATTCGGTCTATTGGAGAATACATTCTTGGCTCAATTCCTAACCACATGCCTGATCGCTACTTCACATTGCTTTACCATACCAGCTCGGGGAACGACTGTGGATGTCACACGCCTCTGACGCATGTAATAAGGCAGATGGGATATCCATCACGTTTACAATTGAGTTACTCTTTCTCCAAACTTTAAATCAGTCCTACAATGCCTTTGCAGAATTGGAAGGGAAAGGTAGCCCACCCAAAATGGCGCAACTATAGTGGAAAGTAAAACAAATTGTTGGGGGTAATATTTTTTTTTCAAATACACTTACCTTAACCTGCAGGCCGCCTCCAGCATTGCATCACGCCTTGGTGAACTTCCTTGTCCCAGCAGGCACTTGGGCAGCGTCACAAAGTCCCTGTGCAAACCCCGCACTGCTGTTCTATAAGAGCAGTGAGCGATTGGCCCGAGCATGCTGAGAAGACGCTCTGCTCAGGTCAGGGAGTCTGTGGGGTTTCTCCAGCCCGGCTGCTCAATGCAGCCGGACTGGAAAAACCTAAGTGCGCATGTTTGTTTTGCCGGCTTGAGACGGCTGGTCAAACACACATGTGCACTTAGAAGTGCACACCGAACTCCTCCTCCCCCTCCCATGATGCATGCCCCACCCTTCCCTGCATACTCTGGCTCAGATCAGGCAAGTGAAAAATAAAACAATAGTAAAATATCGTTTTATTTTTCACTCGCTGGCTCTGAGCCAGTGGGTGACGCTACTCCGCCATTGACTTCAGACCATCTATCCTATTTAATAGCAGACATTCTAAGGTACATTTTCCTGTTCAGGAAAACCTTGGCAGGCCCAAACAAGAAAGACAGAAATTATCCACACAAACTGAGAGAAATCTCTCAGCATGCCTCCGACATTTGTTTTTTGTTTTACAAAAAGAAACTCCAGCTTTGGAATTCTATGTTAGTAAAAATGAAAACCATGTGTTGTGTGGGTGCACTGAAAATGGCGCCCACACAGCAAAGCTCCAGTGTCTTCAGTAGAGATGGTGAGGCAGCATCTCCTCTGAAGATGGAGAGATCTCCGATAGTATATGTTGATCAAATCTGATAAAGTCCTCTATAAGGAGCTTTTAAACTAGATTAAATTAATTTTCTAGTGATTCAGTCTCTACCATATGGTAGTTGCTAATTGCATAAGGAATTTTAGCCTCTAAGTCATGTGTCATGTATTTAAATGTAGAGGGTCCTCTACTGCCCACCTCCATGGCGCCCTTTTCATCTTGTATTAACAATCTAACTGATCCTGGAGCTAATCGCTAGGCAGCAGGGAAACTGTGTAGTATGAGTTCCTGCTATTGACATTCTTCTACTTAGTGTTAAGTAGAAATTATAGCACTAAACTACTAAATCCATCTCCTATTCCCAAATTTAGATTCACTTCTTAGTGTAAATGGGAATGTACTGTTTTAGTCATTGTGTTTTTATAAAACCATTGCTTTCTCTCTTTCTCTGAAATCTCTGCAAAATATTTTTGGGTAGAAAGTATGTCTGCGGGAGTGTGCCGGGACTGAACCCGGGCACATGAAAATATCTACCATTGTGTTTTTCAAAACATCAGTCCATGTACTTGACATTTATTTTACGTACATTATTTATATTCATTTTGTTATGACAAACATGGATGTTGATCAACCTCCATAAGGTATATCACATTTCACCCTGTGAATAAACAAGGTTACCAAGGAACAAATACTAGTGGGGCGTAAATAAGCCTTCTCTCCCCTATATAGAAAGTATTCAACATAGAGTTCGTGGAGGAGTACAGCTACAAAAAAGACAGCTGGGCTGTGTCACACTGGTAGACCAAAAGGGAAAAGGTTAAAGCCAAGTGATGCTCCAACTATTATTAGCAGTTGTAAGTCTCTTTGCATCATACTTTTCTTCCTCATCCAGAGGCTAGTGATCGAGGTCCTAGCTGCCAGGGATGACTCCTTGCCTACAGGTTACACCCTTGGACTGACTCAAATAAACACGTGGCTCTCGATTGGAGGGATGGTGCAGAACCACGGGTGCTCCAATCTAAAGAAGAAGCAGATCAAGGGGTGACCATCTCGCTGTGAACTCTCTCGCTGTCTGCGTCATGAGTGAGCAGCTCTGTTACCATACAGTGGCAACATTTATTGAAGTAAAGGGAAATGGGTGGGGTTCCCTCCTCTTCCAAAAAAGCTATCTTGCTGCCCCAAGCATGTGTGAGAGTAAGGCCAAGTCATGAATAAATGAATGAACGAAATAAGCATCCTGGAGCCATGTTGGCGATAGAAGAAAGAACAGAAATGACACTTCAAGGAACAGGAACTTCTTCAGGTGAGCCCTAAAGAGGCTTTCAATAGGAATAGATCGGAGGTGGGGTGGTAGGGTGCTCCAAAATCTGGGAGCTAGAAAAGAAAAAGATCTGCCGCCAGATCTAGTTTTCTGCACTTTGGAGACACACAGCAGATTTAGACCGGCCATTTGGCCTAGCTTGGATTTACCAAGGTCCTTTCTGCTGAAATGTTCTGTGTGTGATCAAAAGTGGTTTAAACTTTGGACTTAACTGCCAACCAATGCACTTGCTTTACGCCTTGTCTTGTGGAGTGTTTTATTGGAATATTCAGGACTAGCCTAGTGTTATATTTCCTATTGGTACCCTGATATAGGTAAAGGGAACATCGTACACTTTACCTACATCATCTCCCCGTCATTTCATATGAACGAGCCTTATAAACACATAACTCCAAATAAGGACGGACTGCCTTGTATGGACATAACACCTTATAAGGTCTGCAGCCTTTTATGGACTAAACCTTTCACCTAGTTCATGACGAGGGTGGGTTCTGCCCGATCGATACTGCTAAGACGTCATCCTTAGCACATATGAATAATTTATGAGTACACTCTCCAGGAGGTGCTCTTCACCTCTCCCATCGACACAAGTTTTAATCCCCAAACGTCGTCCTCATTCTAAACAATGGGGAACATGTGCACATAGACTGTATAAATACAGCACCTCTTGCTATCAGAGAGCAGGAGTGAACCGAGACTTCAAGGCTGACACACTGATCAGAGGCGCTGCAGCTCCGGTATGACATCGCTCTAGCTGGCAGTGATCTGACGATCCCTTGCGGGGTGTCCAGCTCAAGTCCAGGACGAAGTCCGACACTCTCACTATTCAGGTATGGGGTTTTGACTAAAGCCTAGTGGGATTCTTGGCTCTTAGGCTTAGGCTCTTTAGCACCTACTCACATGCTAAGTGCACTTAGGTACATCTAGTCAGGCATCCTAGGAGTACGCACTTTATTTTATAAATGCATTCTATATTCATGTATAGGTTCATGGATATTGCAAAATGGTAGAACAATTCTATTTCTTCTTATTCACTGTACTGCTGTTTCTATATCTCTGTTACTGCGTTACAGTCATAACCGCACACTTATCTTACATGAGAAGAACTACTGTACAAAACATTCTTATTGTAACCACATTCAACTGTGTCTTCTCTGTATCTCTCTGAGAGCAAAAAAAGCAAGCAAGAGTGACTGGGTGAAAAGTAATATATTGTTTCCACGATTCTGATATTATTGGGTCTAAAGTTGCAAAACTAATCTCTCTGATAACAGAAGACATTAGTAGCACTCGGAGCTAGCTAATGCGACCCATAGGCTAATATATGCAGCAGGGGTGTACAGAGTTAGTCTGCCACCAGACCCACAGTATATGTTATCCGTAATCATTGTAGGTCCTGCATGACAGGATACTTTTGGGACTTCAATACACTAGCTGCACCATTTTCGACATACTGGAGCTGAGTGAGCAGGTTCTGAGAGAATCTCAGAGTACATTAGTATGATCTAATCTGGAAGTGATTAATGCATCTACAATACCCTTCTGGGTAGCTGAGGGGAGGTATTTAGATAACTTTCTTAGTGATTTTAAAAGCTCAAAATAGGTGGCAACAATAGCCTGCACTTGGGGTTCAAAAAATAAAGCTGTGTCCGGGAGCACCCCGAAGATTCTTGGCTACAGCTGAAGGGGTAGGTGCCCCCACCAGCTGAAAGGGCCTAAATCTTGCTGCATCGATTGAAGAAGGAGAATAAAACACTAACATTTCTGTTTTATCAGAATTGAGTTATAGATAGCTGTTATACATAGAAACAACAACAGCAGTAAGACAACCATGAATATCACCAACCACAGTATTATGGATTCACTGAAATGCGAACATAAGTTGTGTGTCATCTGCATATGATACAATATTCAGAACTCACCTTTGAACTTTTGGGGCTAGTGGACCATATACAACGTGTAGAGAGTAGAGCTCAGTGCTGAGGTCTGCAGGATCCACAATTTACGGCTTTGAACTGGAAGGTGAATGACAATTTAAAAACGCTTGTTGCCTGTCAATCTAAGGCTTTACAAATTTGGCCCCTCAATAACCTGTACTTAGAAGATTACTGCACCCTTGGCAGGCTGGTTCTCATCCACTCTTCAGGCAGAAAAACTTAAATGTAAACAACTTCTGTCACACTGGCATGTGCTAACATGGAATTTAACTTACGCCCTAGGCTGAAGTTAGTAACAGCAAAATTAGACCACCAAAACAGAAATAACTGATTCTAATTCTAGGGGACAATATGTATGTGGTAGGATTATCAAAATGCGTTTCTGTTGTATCCTGGCACTCCTTTTGTTACTGTACACATTTGAACATGCCTCCATGCAGGAAAACGGCGCAACTGCACGTGTAGTTCACAGTCTCTTCCCATGTGTACAAGCCCACTTGGAGCCAGGAATTCTGGCCGCACTGTTAGTGACATGAGCACAGTGAGGCCATGTGCCAAAAGGGAAACCACACACGGGAAAGGAAAGGTCAAGCTTGGAAACGGAACTTTAAGGCATACAACCATGGTCCCTTTTGAAAGAATCCCATACACCACCTCTATCAAAGCCGATCATGAATGCAAATATTTCCCTTGCTTCTGGCAGTGGAAATTCTACTTAACACCCAGGCCCAGCACTAGGCATGGGCAGTGTGGGCAGCTGCCCAGGGCCTCGCACTGAGCCCATCACCATGGGGCACAGCATCAGTGCGACGCAGTTAGCACCGTTAGGTTACGACGACATGCCAGTCCTCTTGTGCAGAATCTAATTGAGAGAAAAGTGGCTCATTGCAATTTGTCCCATAGGATGGCGCCCCCCTCACCTGGGCCTCGCAGCCATGGTGTATCACGGCAAGGCCTACGGGGGCGGGGGGGTTCCTATAGACATAGTTGCAAGGAGACACATAGGACTCACACTGTCCCACAGTTTAGCTCTCTCAGATGTTTACAAATAATGAAGGTGCCCTCAGAAAAACTAAATCAAAGCAACTAAATATTTTCAATTTCATTTTCAAATAGTCTATATTCGATATTTTTCAATCATAAAAAGACATTTACAAAATTAACCCCCCACACCCAGCAAAATACAGGATCCACGGTAAATCATTTCTACTTTATCTAAAAAAAAAAATACCAAACTAGCTCATCCATATTTACAAAGTTTTAAAAAACTATTATATTAAAAAGAGTAAAACAGTTATTATAAAACAAAATTCATCAATGCAAAAATATATCTGTTACTTTATACAATATGCAAAATCGGATAGCAGCATGTGACAACTGGCCCTGAGGTTATTCCAAACTTATTTTTCGAGCCCGAATTATCCACATCCAATGAAGGAATTTCGACATGGCTATAACCACCGGCTGGGAAGTATCAGTTCTTAAAATCCTAGCGGCTTCACTAGCAGTTTTAAAGCCTAACTGAACACAAATTGGTTTTAGCCATGATCGTCTGGGTGCATTATATTCTGGGCAGGCAAACAACACCTGCCCAATATTTTCCTTTTGATCAGGACAGAAAGGGCACCCTGAAGTTTGGTTCCTATTCCATTTTGCAGTTAAGGCATTAAGTGGTAGTGCCCCCACCCTCAATTGATGGTACTTCTTCCGGTCCCCTGGGACGGTAATCCAAACCCAATAAGGTTCTAGAGCCGGTGCATGCTTGAGTTCTAAGAAATCAGTAGTAAAGGATCGTTCAATACGACATCCAAAACACTTAGCCTCAACCATGTTCCAATACAGGTCACAAAGTATTTTCTTAGGTGGGAAAACATTCCTTACAGGGTCATCCCATAATGGAGATAGACCCATAGCCATATAAATTATTTTCACCTCTCTCATCCATGAAATGTTATGAGCTTTGTCCAAGGCTCTAACCTCGAGGAAGCCCTGGGCATACTGGGAGAGTTCCGGAGTTACCCATAATCTCCTCCAGTAGGCAACCGATCTGTATTTGGCCATATCCTCGAAGCTATGAGTTCCCAGGTCATAGTGGAGAGGTATCAAGGGAGTGGATATTGGTAAACCAGTAATGTTGCGATAAAATTTGTTTAGGGCAGCCGTCATCTTTGTGAGGTTACTGGGCCCCCAGAGTTCAGCCCCATAGAGGACCGCTGCTCCAACCTTTGCATTGTAGATCTTTAAGACCGGGGTGATAGGTCTAGTATGTGAGGAATAGAATTCCTTGGTGAGTGCTCCTGTCAATTGTGCATGCCTCGTAACCAGCTGGTTGGTGTGCTGTTTCCAATCTAGCTTGTATGACAGGGTAATGCCCAGGTAATTAAAAACTTGGGTCTGTTCTAGTTGAACCCCGTCCATGGTAACCTTGCCTCTGACATGTTTCCGTTTATGCAAAACCATGAATTTTGTTTTAGTTGTGTTAATGACAAGACCATGGTCTGCACAAAACGCTTCAAAAACTCCAATGGCCTTCTGAAGTCCCTGTTGGGTCTTTGATATTAGTAAGGTATCATCCGCAAACATCAACAGGGGGATCAGTTTTCCGGCCAACTTAGGTGCATCGGTCGGTTGTTGTTCGAAATACCTGATCACCCTGTTGATGTATAGCGAGAAGAGGGTTGGGGCTAGCACACATCCTTGGCATACTCCCCTTGCAATGGGGAATTTGTCAGTTAAGCTACCCTGCTGATTCCATCGAACTTGTGCAAAATTATTCTTGTGCAATCTGATTAATAAAGACAAAATTTCATTTGGGATGCCCTGTTCTTGTAGAGCATTCCACAACTTAGCACGAGGGACCAAGTCGAATGCTGATTTAAGATCAACAAAGGCTGCAAAAAGCATACCCCCCCAAGAAGCACTACACGCCAATATAATAAAACAAATCTAAAAACTTGATCAATGGTACTAGTGTGACTGCGAAACCCTGCCTGTAGGGGTGACAGTATGTCCTGTTCATCTATCCAGCCATGGATTCGCTGCAGTACAAGCCTCGCCAATACTTTTTGTATGCATGCGATAAGGCTGATAGGCCTATAATTGCCTGGGTCCGAGCATGCCCCCTTTTTAAAGATTGGGATGATCTCGGCTCCCTTCCAAGTCTCCAGAATAGGCGAACCCTTCGCAATACCATTGACTAGCAACTGGATATAGGAAGCCCAAAGGTCCTTGTCATGTATAAACAGATCTGCAGGAACAGAATACAAACCTGGGGCCCTCGCTTTTGGGATGTTATTTAAAATTTTTAGAACATCAGCTTTAGTGAAAGATAGGTAACTGGCACTCGTAATTGTATTCACAAATACCTCGCACCCATCTTCATCTCCATCCTCAGAAGCGCACTGGGACGCATAATGGGAAACCCATGCGTCTGGTAAGACATGGTTCGTGAGTTCTCCTCTTTTGACCCCCCTTTCCCATTTGACGATGTTCCAGAAGGAGGTCATAGATCTTTCTTTACTGGCTCTTAAGAGATCCCTCCAATAGCCATCATCCCATTCCCCTTTAGCCCTAGTTTGTGTTTTTTTATAAATGACTCGGGCATCCTTTATCTTAACTATATCTTTTGTCTTTACTGCATCAGACAGGGCCCTGTAGGCAACCCTACATGATTTATCGTACAATTGGTCCTCCTTCCTTGCTGGCCTACACTGTCTTTTAGTAACTTTTTTGACAAAGAAGAATTTCAATTTATTAAAAAACACATCATGGATCCTGCTAACATTAGTTACCGGAGTCTCCATAGTGGAGTTACTCCTTAATTCTGTGATAGCCTGGATTGTTAAATCCCTCATAGCTGTTACACTTTCTTCATTAATTACACAGTTGGACCATCTTTATAAAAGATTTTGTAGCGCGCTCAATTACTAAGAAAATAGTATCCTGGCGCGAAAGTAGAAAGGATCCTGAGATGTTAATGTAGAAAGAAGGGAGTACCCTACAGAGTGGTGTTAAAGAGGTGGGTCTTCAGTCCTTTCTTAAAAACAGTGATGGTGGGGGCTGTTTTTAGGTGGAGAGGAAGAGTATTCCAGGCTTTCGCAGCTCTGACTGTGATGGATTGGCCACCGAGTCTGCTGTATTTAAATTTAGGTACGGTCATTTGGCACAAATTAGCCAACCTAAGGGGCCGGTTGGAAACATAGAGGGAAAATCTTTTTCTCAGATAAACTGGACCAGTTTGATGGACAGCGCGGTAGGAGAGGACAAGGATTTTAAACATAATCCTGTGAACGACTGGGAGCCAGTGAAGGGCGCGAAGAGGGTGGCGGACACTGGAGCTTCTGGGTATGTTAAACAAAAGTCGCACAGCAGCATTTTGAATGACCTGGAGGCGATGTATAAGATAGGCCGGTAGACCACAGAATAGGCCATTCGCATAGTCTAATCTAGAAAGTATAACGGCACGGATAACGGTCTCTTTGGCCTCTCTCGGAAGGAGGGGAAAAAATCTACGTAGCGTTTTCAGAGTGGAAAAGCAGACCCTTGTAAGTTTTTTTAAATGATCCTCAAATTTGAGGTCATTGTTGAACCAGACTCCTAAATTTTTAGCGGGGCCGCCAATAGATTTAGGACATGGCAGGTCAGCAGGCCAGAGAAGATCGCTAAAATTGTCTGGAAAGGAGCCATACAGCAGAATCTCTGATTTGCTTTCGGTGCATTTTAGCTGGGCGAGGGCTAGCCAACGAAAAACAGATGATAGGCAGGATTGGGCCGCCAACGTATCCAAGTTGTTTTTTGGCCATGTGAACAGAAGTTGGGTATCGTCGGCGTAAGCCATAATTTTTGCTCCTAACTGTTCTGCAAGATAGATGAGAGGGGTGAGGTAAATGTTAAAAAGCAGGGGGCTGAGAGTAGAGCCTTGAGGGACACCTGTAGTAAGTTTCTTGGGGGAGGAGGCAAAGGGCGGCATCCAGACTTGTTGCGTTCTATTTTCTAGAAATGATGTCAGCCAATCGAGTGCAGGGCCTGTAATGCCTATGGCAGCTAGTCTGGTGAGCAGAAGGGAATGTGGTACAGTGTCGAAGGCGGCAGAGAGTCCCATCTAATACATTGTAAATGTAAATGTAAATGTATTGGCATTTATATAGCGCACTACTTACCCGTAGGGTCCCAAGGCGCTTCGACCGCTGCGAAACCCTTCCTGGCTTCCCTGAGAGATGGTCCCTTAATGGGTATCTCCAGGGTGAGACCACGCATCCCCGGCAGTCTGGTGGGGCCATTAGTGAAGATGAGGCAAGCTAATGCCAGAGTTGCCGAGTGTGATCGCTGATCAGAGTGGGCACCGAGGCGAGAGAATTATCGAGTCCGCTGACCCTGGTCCAGAAACCTGCCGCGCCGGGAATCGAACCCTGGTCCCGGGCTGTCCTCTGCTCTCGGGTCTGCCGCCTCTAACCAGTGAGCCACACTACTTCACTTACGTCTATTGTCGTTTGAGAGAGCTATTTGGACGTTATCCCTCAATTCATTACTTTTCAATAGATCGAACAGCTTAAATGACAAAATTAGTGGGTCATGATCACTTTCGGCCCTTGGCTCTATCCACATATCATCGACACTGGACCAATTCTCCTTATTAGTGAGGATATAGTCAATAAGACTATGTGATATGCCATTGTTAAAAGTTAGGGCACCCTGTTTGTCAGAACCCGTTCTTCCATTAGTGGCCCGTAGCCCATGCTCCACACATAGAACTTTTAGTTGCAATGCGGCCTCTGTCCACTTTTTAATAGGTATTAAAGACAGCTGAGGGATTTCCCATATATAGTCCTCTTCTACCGTAAGATCTATATCATGGTTATCTAGGGGTTCGAAACAACAATTAAAATCACCGCCATTAATAATATTGGCGTTCAAACAATATTGCTTTAAGAGAGAATCTAATTGGTCGACTGCCTCAGTGGATTTACCACCTGGTAGCCCCCTTGAATAAATATTGAAAATGTAAAGGTCCTTACAGTGAGATCGCTGAAATTTAACTAACAGAATATCGGGGCTATCAGTAGCCAATTGGAGAGCAGAATACCCACTATTCTGTTTGACCCAAGTCACCAAGCCCCCTTTGGCCTTCCCCTTACACTTGGTGTGGCCGGGCTATAAAAATGTAGATATCCTTGTATTGGTTCTGGGGCTACCTGCCAAGTTTCCTGGAGAAGGATTATGTCCTTTGTATCCAGGAAATTTAGCCAGTCCAGCGATGTCATTATACTTTTTAAACCTGCAACATTCCATGACACCAAGGTATATTGAGCAGAGACATTAGCATTAAGAGGTTCCGTGCTGGTGGATTGTCTAACCCCATGATGTTGAGATGGAATACTTTCGCTCGTGCTATTCTCAAATACCACCAAGTTTGAAGATGTTTTTACATTTGTACTATGATTAGTAGTGCAGACAGGTCGACCAATGGGATCATGGGCTTCCTCTAGAACCACCAAAGTGTCTTTTCTGCTCATCACTTTTATCTGGGGCGTGGGAATATCAGCTATCACGGCATTTATCTGAACCACTGCGTCTCCCACTTGGTAATCACCAGATGGGATGGGGCAAGCAATATTACATTCCCTACCGAGTCAATCACAATCATTTAACCCCGATAGAACCTCATATCTATTTCCTAAAGCCATTCCCCATTCGTTAGGTGGTACCTTTATTCCTCTACTATTTCTCACAATGTCCCACACTGGTCCCAGATTTTTGGGGAATGTTACATTTTGTTGTTCGCCATAAAAGAATTTGAGAGTGAGGGGAACAACAGTCCCAGATCTTCTTTGTGGCGGAAAGATATTAGTTAAGACATTGGGTAAAACAGCCGAGTGGGTAAAATTCACTGTTACACAGTCTCCTGTGAACCTTTTTGGTCGATTCCCAATCCAAGCGTCCCTTTTCACTGTCTTGATTTCACCCGCAAGCTGTTGTTTTCCTCCTGGCACCATCTGCATATTTCCAGTTAGCCAGTGCAGTGCCTTACTGGACAATGATGCTGGAGATTCCAATTGGCCATTCACTAGAGGTGGTACATTGGCCAACACCAATACCACTGGAGAGGCTTCTTCTATGAATTGAAGGGGATCTATTTCTTGAAATGTTAAAGGCGGTATATTTGATATTACTGAGCCACCATCTGTAGCCACAGGGTGATTGTTAGTACTTATTGGGACTTGAGCCGGGCAAATAGATAGCGTCGAACCGCTCCCCTTCTCTATTGTGCTACCCACATTATCCTCAGTTGATTGAGCCGCTTTTATCGCTAGTGTTACTAATTTGTCAACCTCATCCACAACCTTGCTCTGGATTCCACTCGTTCTTTTTACCTCCTCATTTAATTTGTCAATTTTGGCAACCAGAGGCTTAATGATAGATTTAATTTTAGAGTCTATCATATCAGCTATCCTGTGGAACAACCTATCGTCCCTGTTGCATTTGTCACAGTCATCCCCATGCTCCATAGTTCTGACCTTAGTTTTCCCGGGGGGTGTTGCTCTTTTTTTCCTCATTCCTGATCGTCGACCTGTCCGTTTTTGCTGAGTTTTTCTGCGTGTTCTTGCAGGTCGAGTTTCCAGTTCAGAGAAGGAGGAGGGATCATCATCTGAATTTTGGACACATGTCTCATGATCGGAGTCAATATTATTTTCTGGGTCAGTTAGAACTGGAGTTTCTATATCGACTGCCGGGACACTGTTTTGATCATCATGATTGTGACTTGGCTGTGCAGTAATGTCTATCAAGTCGATTGGAGCATCCAACAATGGGATGTCTATCTGTGAGGGAGTTTGAGTTGGGCTCAGGGGTTGCAGATTGGGAGACTGGCTTAATCCCAATGACTGTCTCCTTTCGCTGTTGATTTTCGTAACCACCTGAACCAAATAGTTATCTAGTGGTTTTGAAACGATTAGGGGCTGTTTTTTGGGCATCTTGTACACTAGATAAATCACTTGACTTGGATAAAATGTATCTAGTCACAAATGCAGACAGGACATAGAGTGAGGAAATAAGAGGCTCAGCTTAGCTTCCCATAAACAGTAAAGTAATAGATAGATTCCTTACTTGAGAGGCAAGGGTTATGGCCCAGTCCAGTCGCGTACAGTCTCGGACTGTCTAAGACTGTCTGCCCTTTGTCCGGGCTTCGTCCGGGCGTCCCGCTCGCGTCCCGCGAGGCGGCCACTGCGCCGCTTTTGAGCACCTCCTGGTGCGGGCGCGTCATCAGCAGTGCGCGCCACCGCGAAGCCTGCCGGGAGTTGTGGTCCAGGAGCGGCGGCGCGAAGATTGACCCAGCTGACTCTTGGCCGGTGGAGGCGTGGGCTCAAGGATCTCGCTTTCTGCCCCAGTGACTCTCGGCGGTGGCGGCGTCTCTGTGCAAGTCTCTGGTAAGTAGTTTTTAGTTCTCCCCCTCTGCCGGCCACTGCGCCGCTTTTGAGCACCTCCTGGTGCGGGCGCGTCGTTAGCAGTGCGCGCCGCCGCGAAGCCTGCCGGGAGGTGTGGTCCCGGAGCGGCGGCGCGAAGATTGACTAAATATATTCCATTGTTCCTCTTTATTCCTGCAACGTTAAAAAACAGCAGTTTTTCAACGATTTAAAAAATAAAGAACAAAGGAATATATTTAGTTGCTTTGATTTACTTTTTCTGAGCGCACCTTCCTTATTTGTGAACTTCTTCGAATTGTATAGCATCTAACAACGGCAGAGGATGGAAGTAGTTACACCTAATCTGATGACATCAATTTAGGAATTTAAGTGCTTAACCTTGGTCTTTCGTTGTTGGCTTCCATTGCTCTCTCAAATGATAAGCAACTCTCACACCTTCAGCCCTTTATGAGCTGTAAGGAGGTCCTTATAGGTAGTTGAGAGGGAGAGGCTGCGGCCCAGGAAGGGTGTGCGCAAAGCAGTGTCAGGAGCAGGGTCCTTTGCTGAAATGCAAACGTCCCTAAATGTATCACTTTGTATGGCAAGTATGGGGTCCTCGCACATTCCCTTTATGACCGGTGTCCCAAAATCCTAGACCCATTCATGTTAACACCGAAAAGGTAGTGTGCAAATGCATCTAGACCAGAATACAATGTCTTGTACTTCAGTCCGTACTTACAGTTGAAAGATACAAATACCTCCGAAGTATACATATGATGAATATGCAGGTTTGGAAAGATTGCAGCAGAGTGATTTGCAATTAAGAGTAGATACTCTTCTGAACATGACGTACTGATGAAGTCTTTAAGAAAGGAATCTGGGGGTTTGAATTCAATTTTAGATTTAAATGCAATTAAAAGGAAGTGGGCTAAAAATAATTCAAGTGAAATGAACCTGTCCCTCTAAACCAGCAGTTCCCAATCTGTGCGCTGTGGCACCCCAGTGCGCCGTCAAAACCAGCTAGGGGCACCGCAGCATTGATGTTCAATACTAACGGCCACATGCATCAAGGTATTTAGGAGTCGCAAACGGTGCGTTTCGGTAAAATTGGCCGTTTGCGATTCCTAAATATCTTTTTAGTATGCATCAAACATTTTTGGAAAAATCGCTATTTTTTGCGAATTCCAAAAATGCGATTGCTTTTAAGGATTCGCAAATTTGCGATTCCTTAAAAGCAATGCATGATTGCTTTTGAAATTGTGAATTCGCAATTAGGGGGTGCAAATTACCACGAGGGTGAACCTCGTGGTAATTTGCGAAAAAGTTTTAAAATGCACAAAATTGCATTTTAAACACTTTAATGTTACAGACACACATGTCCTTAGGACATGTGTGTGTGTAACATGCACTTAAAATTCCATTTCAGGGGTGCAGGGGGGGTGTCATTTGGAACCCCCCTGCACACTTGGAATGCATTAACATTTTGCGAATCGCTAATAGAAATTCGCAAAATGTCAATGCCTTCCCATTGATTCCTATGGGCCTTTTGGCCCCTAGGAATCAATGGGAATCAATGGGAATTGCGAAATCGCAATTTAGAATTCGCATAATATTTGCGATTCGGTAAAAATTGCGATTTTTACCGAATCGCAAAAATTATGCGAATTAATTGTTGCATCCCCTTTTGCGATTCCTTGTTTGCGATTCCCTAATTTTCGCAAATAAGGAATCGCAAAACCTTACATTGATGCATGTGGGGGTTGGGATGGTATTTTCATGCAAATAAAACGGATGCTGAATGACCTCACAGTGACACAAATAATGCATGCTGGAGTTCACTTAAGTTGTTCCTTCTCTTTATCAATCCGTGTCAATGTTGTCATTAATTTAGTATGTACATTTATAAATGTTTTAAAAGAAACACCTAAAGCGGCTAATCAGCATCCGTCCTTGTTTAAGTGGACAACAAATCGTCTAGAGTGGATTTTTCAGACTCTAACGTTTTTTTTTACTAACGGGTACGTCATAATATTTAAGAATTGCAACAGGCTTGCAGAGAACAGTTTAAATATGCAATGTTTGCCTTGCTTTTCGGATTTTCCTTTTGGTTTTTTCCAGCAAGTGAAGCACGATTCTGCCTCTGAGATGCCGTTTAAAAGATTCTGTTTATTAACGGTGACTACGTTCGAACTCACCAGCAGTGGATGGAAAACTAGACCAACGATTTGACAATAAATCTTGCGGTAATTCACCCTGCTCCGCCACTAACAGTGCTTGAAAAAACTGCTTGTGTGTTTGAAACCATTCTTGCTCTGCTGCTGTTAAGAAAGAGAAGAGGGGACTCTCAAAACGCAACATTCACTTTTTTTGTTGCAAAATACTTTTTTATTAGAGCCAGCTGGAAGGAAAATGGCCCAGTTGGATGTCAGAATATTAATGTAGTTCTAAATGTATTATAATGTTATTAATGCTGAGAGTGCATTGACCCTAACATGTCCAAGTTACTTTAGACAGCTAATCAACTTTGCTAAGCAAATCATATTCTTCTCATGACAAGAAACTCTTTTGGTAAAGGTAATATCCACTGCTGGGTTTTCTCTGCATAAATGGGCACGTTTAAGTCCCAGGAGGTTTAGTTTGCTGGTGCCCCATGTAAACATGTCTATAGGTGCCGAAGTGCGTTTATAACCATCACTTCGCACCTGCCACTGCTTTCTTCAAGAACAGCTAGAAGCGGCACATTTATTACAGACTTGAACTGTGTGAATAGTGCTTTTCAGCTGTTTTGTGTGTTTTGCATGTTTGGAATGTTCAATGCCATGTGTGCTTTCCTTTTGGCATAGACATCAATGGGTGTATTTTTTTAGACAATCTATATTTGTCATCTATTATTTTAGGACCTTTTGACACTGTTTTTGTGAGAGAGAGAATATACAGTTGCTTTTGAATAGTATTTTCCAAAATATTGTACACTGACAGAAAAACTATCTCTGTTTCATATAACAAAATGTGGTTGCCTACATAAGGCCAGATAGAGAAAAGGATTTCACACGTAGCAAAATGTGTGTTATATTCCTTGGTTGGATTTTGAAATCTGGTGTGGGTTTTATTTGCGTGAGCATGTCATACATTGATACTAATGAATGTATATGGCTGCCTTATTTCAGAGCACTCTCACTAGGTTTGGTGTTGGCCTCTGCCATGGAGAGAAAACATGAACACGGCCAAGACCTACCACGCGCATGATGTATGAGTGCCATAGAGTTGATGTCAGTAATTGAACAAAACAGTGCATTATTAGAAGAAGGTTGTGCCACATCAATTTTTTAAAACAAAACATTTTTTAAAGAAATTCCATATGCAGACCCCACTGCTTAAGAGTATTGTTTCTGACTTAACCAATTAAAGTTTTTTTAATTAAACATTTTTATATTTTTATTTTGTAATATCTCTGATTATAATACCTTCATTGGCTTCATCCCAATTATTTTCAGGGAGAAAAATTGAAGTACTCCTGAGGCTAGGCTTACACCAGCTCCTTCCTCACCACCCCACCCGCCCAAAAAATCACACGTAGTGGGGAGCCGTGGCCAATAGGTCAAGGGAGCCACAGGTCGAAAAAGTTTGGGAACCACTGCTCTAAACAGTCATTATTCACTGCAATCATTTACTTGGGTATAACCACTGCTTTTACTGAAAAGAAAACAAACAGAGACAGTGGCACCGACAAGGAAGATCATTAACCACACTGAGCGCAAGCAGTGTCCTCAATGAAGCTTGTACAAAAGTGTCGCGAACTGGAACAAGAACCACCGAACATCTAAAGACCTTATTTTCACTGTTTTTGGACTCTGGCCGTCGCATGATGATAACCTTATTGTAGAGGATAAAGCTGCTAACCGTGCACGCTCTTTCCTTTTCATTCCAGAAATGTCTAAACTCAACAGTAGACTTTGATGAAGAATCATGCCCCATACTGTTCTTCCATTTCGCCGTACTCTTGTCTGCGTTTTAATTACATTAACTCACATTACTGCTACTACAAAGTTTTAGACCCTGGTTCTAAGTTTTGCAGGGAGACCATGGTATTTACCACACCAGTAAAACCATTACCTCAGTTGAGGTATCTACTGGACACCTTCTAATCAGAGTTTTGAACCTTGAATTAAGGCATGACAGGCATAATTGGTATTGAATACACCAAATTCTGTATGTTTTGCCTTTTTCCAGAGCTGGTTTTGCTAATACATTTCAGCAGGCTGACCTGCTGGAATTTGTCATGGGAAAGCTGTGAGAGAGGGATAATTATCACACAACCTGTAATTCCAATCAGAATTTAGCTCTCAATGACCCATATGACAGGCTTTCTAGTGCAAATTACATCTATTCATTTGTCTCTATCAGTAGTCCCTTGTACTCAAAATCCTGAATGTTCAACCATATACATAAATTCTCATGTGTACCCTCGCCAACATCTACTCATCATGTGCATGAAAATTTCGAAAGTATGATACAAGCCCCGAAATGTTCGAATAAGTGAATGACCGGTATAAGAGTTCAACAGTGCAGTGCAAGCATCCGCTGTAAAGAACTGTAGGCGCATCCATTGAATCTATACAGAAGAACTTCCAAACCATACATGAAAGATTCCGCATTGGTAGCTAATGTTATCAGAAAATATGTTATTACTTCATAGCTGGACAGACATTGATGACTCTGGAAATAAGGGTTTGGGGAAGGCTATTTCACCAATCAAGGAAGGATACAGACACACAGCGTATTCACTCTAACTACAGATGTGCTACCTCACACATTAGACCATTGGGCCCTACTGATATAAAGAGCTGCACAATGGGAATGAGTGATTACCTTTATTGTTTAGTCATCCAGCGTTGGTAGTCTGACAATGATGTGATGTGATGTGATGTGCTGTGTGAGTGGAGTGGCCTGTAGTGAATAGAGTGAGCTGCAAGTCTGATCTGCACTAATTCAACACAACAAGAAAAGAAGACCAGGAACCTCAATGCTGCAAACAACTGCCTTGGGTCTTGCCCTGCCTGGCCTTTTGTCCTCTCCGGTGTTCCGATCTACACCATGGTTCGGACCATGCACGCAACCTGGGCTTCATCCTGGACTCCTCCCTCACGATGACCAAGCAAGTCAACGCCGTCTCGTCATCCTGTTTCAACACCCTGCGCATGCTTCAAAAAATCTTCCCGTGGATCCCCACCGAAAGCAGGAAAACGGTCACCCAGGCCCTCGTCGCCAGCCAACTGGACTACGGGAACACCCTCTATGCTGAAACCACAGCCAAACTCCAGAAAAGACCCCAGCGCATACAGAACGCCTCTGCACGACTCTTCCTGGACATCCCCCATCACAGCCAGATCTCTCCCGATCTGAAAGACCTGCACTGGCTCCCCGTCAGCAAGAGGATCACGTTCAGCCTCCTCACCCACGCACACAAGGCTCTCCACGACATGGGCCCCAAATACCTCAACAGCGCCTCACATTCTACACACCCACCCGCCAGCCTTGCCCTCGCCACCGTCCCACGCATTCGCAATGCCACCGCCGGAGGAAGATCCTTCTCCTACCTGGCGGCCAAGACATGGAACTCCCTCCCCTCCCACCTACGGATGAACCCGGACCATCTCTCCTTCAGGAAACAACTCAAGACCTGGCTCTTCGAGCAGTAGCGACTCCCCCCTCCTCCCAGCGCCTTGAGACCCTAACGGGTGAGTAGCGCGCTATACAAATGTGTCTGATTGATTGATTGATTGATCAGTGCTACAAACTGAAAGTCACACCAACGTGACACATGAGATACTGGTGGGTGACCCACACAATGTCCATAAAGCACACCAGGATCTTAAAAGACATGCATGAGAAGATGTACTGTAATTTGATTGATCAGTGCTACAAACTGAAAGTCACACCAACGTGACACATGAGATACTGGTGGGTGACCCACACAATGTCCATAAAGCACACCAGGATCTTAAAAGACATGCATGAGAAGATGTACTGTAATTTAGTGATTAAGTAAGGTCTGCTTTCGCTGTAATTTCTTCTTCATGCAGACTGGAGGTCACAAAGAGGACATGGAACTTAAATCTAGAAGTGGAAGAGTTAAACAACATAATCAAAATTAAGGATCGGAAACCAAGTGAGTCACAAATTTCCCAGTTTGGCTAATGACTAGGATTTGCGTGTATTTCCATTTTTTAGAAATCTCATAAAAATTCTGGAGAACTCCTGAGAAACTCTAATTGTCACACATTTCGTTCTTAGTACACTCACATGTGTAAACATTTCCTCATGCATAAATGTGGCCATGTAACACTGCATTTGCACTTTTTTTGTTTCTCCATGGGAATTTTTTTTTCCACATTTGAGGAACTTTTTCACCAACACCATCATGGATTCTAGGCATGTTTCTATAAAACTACCACTCTGAAATGGATGTACACCTGTGCTTGAGAGGGGTAAATCTCGGATCATTTTCAAAGAGGGAAGCTCTCTGAAAAAGGTTTGTGAATACCTAGAGAATTGCAAGTTTGTAGGAATTTGTCAAGTTTTGCAGGTGTCCACTGCATGCGGTATCCACAAACTCTCCTAATTTTCTATGGGAGCAGAGGTACTCACATAGGGAACTTCCCCACACAGGCAGAATTTTCAGTATGAGAAAATCCATTTACATGTTCAAAATAACATTGTAGAAATCAATAAATGGATTTGTGTGATATTGTTAGCAGTTATGCGTAACAGAACATGTATTTGGTATGTTCTGTATTCTCCCCTTTAATCTGTGTTATGGTTCGTTCCTGTGGAATGTTGTATTGTTTGGACCTGAATTTGGAGCTGTGAAGGCGGTTGCTGTAGCCACCTGTCTGAGTCAGATATAGTAGCTGGAATTTCTTTTTCTCTACAATAAACTTGTGCATTACTTTCATTCTGGAGTTATTTCTGCGATGAGTTGTTGAACCTGCCTGTTTCTTCTTAAAGAAACTCCTCTGATTTACTATGTTTACCAGGAATTTTCCTTCACCAACCCTGCAGCTCCTCCTTTCTAATTTACTGTTAACGTGGTAAGTTTGCATTTGGAATTAGACTTTTACACTGTTCCTAACCTATTTATTGGTTCTTGAATTCTATGTTTAACAGCCGTCGCCTCGTTGACTCATTTTTGTTACTTTTTCATAACCTCGTATCTTTGAATGAGCCACCTTGCTCATTGTTTTCCTCTAAACTGTAAGCGCCCATGTGTGCATGTGTTTCTGCCTCCCGCTTCCACCACTTCGCATCTTCCTCTCACTGAGGTACAGCTCGCCACTGCTTCTGTACGAATTTTCTCCCTGCCTTGTACTCACCTGCTACAGGTCCGTGAATTTTTACCACTTGGCCTCAAACTTGCTCTCTGTTGCTCCAGATGTCTTTCTATTATTGGAGGATCATTTGAATGGCTTTCAATTGGTTGTTAACCTACTTCCTCTTTGAAGTTCAAGTTCTGGCCTTGCTCGTCTATTAGTGAAATGGAAGTTAGGCAGTTTTTTCCAGAGAAAAGATTCTATTAATAGAATTGCATTGATTGCTTTGGGGTAACATCATCAAGTTTCTTTTTAGGTGGATTTTGCGTACATATTTGTGTACTGTTGTAAAACATTTATATGTTGTCAATTATTTTCTGTTTGTAAGTTATTCTTGTTTCCTCATCTTTCTTTTTTTATAGTTTTTGTTTTAATTGTTCATGTCTTACAGTGTTTTGTGTTTTTTTTCATCTTTTCTTCTATCTTATTCTTTTCAACATTCAAAATATTCCTCCTCCTCCATTTTTTTAGCCTCACCAGATGAACCTGTTCTTTCATGGTCTAAATTGAAATAAGTCTTTGTTAATTAATTACAAGAGAGTGGCTCAATTTTGTCTCAGGAAAATAAAACTTCTATGTTGATTCATTGTTTAGGAGTGGAGGGAAATTTCTGAGAGCATGCCTAATCTTGAAAGTGAGAGTGAAGATGAGGTGGCTACACAATCTTTGAATCAGTTTAATATCCCAATTAAGAAACTGGATGCACATTTTCACCCTAAAATATACATAATTTTACAGAGATGTTACTTTGGTAAAAGAAAGCAAGGCGAGGGTGAAACAATTTAAGACTTTGTAACTGCTTAACGTAAACTAGGTTCTTCCTGTAATTTTGGAGACAGTATAGAAGAAAGGATAAGGAACCAATTCATGTTAGAATGTAAATGTAATAAGATAAAAGAAGAGCTCTGGACTCAGAATGATCCCAAGCTTAGTGAAGTTTTAGTTATTGCTAAAAGTGTTGAACATTTTATGTTGTGTATAAAAGAGTTACATATAGACAAAGGATCTCCTCATGCTGTACAATGTTTCTTTGAAACAATAGAAAAACATGTTCTTTCCCTTGAAAAATAAGCTTTAATCAACTCATTTGGCTAATTTCAAGGACTGTCCTATCACTAAAGCTTTGTGTAAAAGCTGAGTCAAAAAGGGGGACATTTTGCTAAATGCTGCAAGACCAATACGAATAAGGTAAGAGAGTTGGAGGTGGGTTCTGAAGAAACAGATATTGTGCTTCAAATTGTTCATTAATGATGTGAATTGTGTATCTAATGGTAAGTGGGATGTCCCTTGCGATGTGGTTGCTCGCCATGGTATCTCTTTTTCCATGTTGATTAATTCAGGAGCAAGGCTTTATTTAGTTTCAGAAAAGGACTATCCACAGCACTTCTATTGGAAAGTCAATCTGCATGAACCTGATGTTACTCCATACAGTTATGGGGGCAAACCAATTGAATTGGTGGGGTATTTTGAGGCAAAAATAACATTTCGGGGTAGTATCACCAACGTTAAAATATGTGTTCCAGTGAAAAGGGAGTCTGTTTTGAGTTGGCCCCATGAGAAGCTTTTGATCATTCATCTTGATCCCAATGCTTGTCCCCTGGTCTAAATCAGGAAGGTGGATACTATCACAGAGATGTCTTCACAAGAAGTTCTAGAGGTGTTTTCTGACAAAGTGGGCCGCCTTAAGGGTTATGTGCATCACATTAAATTGAAGGAGGGTGCTATGCCCATTGCATCCAAGGGTAGGAATTTACCTTTTAGGCTACATGCTGCTGTCAAAATTGAATTGGAATGATTATGTAAGAAAATATATAATTGGAACAGTAGATGCTTCTCAATGGGTGGCACCTGTAGTAGTTGCTACCAAGAATTATGCTAAGATCAGACTTTGTATTGATCTAGGAAGAATCAACAGGGAAGTAATTGAGGACAAGTTTCTGTTAACTAACATTTCTAAAATGGTCAGCCTGTTGGGCGATGCAAAGTACTTCATCACATTGCACCTAACATCTGCTTACCACCAGGTCTGCTTATGTGAAGAGTTTAAAGATCTAACTGCATTTTTATCACCATTCTGTGTTTTCTGTTTCGATAGGAGGATGTACACTCTTTGCTTTGTAGTGTCAGTTTTTCATAGAATAATGATGGATGTGTTAAATACAATTTCTGTAGTGTCATTTTTTCAGTATGATGTGTTGAGCTTCACTGATTTTTTTTAATCCCTTCTAGACAAGGTCAGAGAGGTGTTACGTGTTTTAAGTCTTAAAGGAATTACTTTGAAGGTCAACAAATACAACTCTTATTAATCTGAAATTGCTTCCTTGGGCACCTGAAGTTACAGTTGCGTTTGCCTCACAGTCATTGAAAGGACCAGATGTGTGGTACTCCACCATTGAGAAGAAGACTTTGGCAGTGTATGGACAGTCACAAATTTCAATAATGTTTATCGGGTGTACAGATTGTGGTTCAAACTGATCACAAACCTTTTCAAGAGGTTTTTGGTAAGAAAGGTTTGGATAAGGTTTCCTCTTGCATATGTAGATGGTTGGTTGCTTTGCAGGATTATCATGTCTATGTGTCCTATATTCCTGGTATTGACAATAAAATGGCAGATTGTTTTCAATGTTGCTCATGGATTCCTTAGGTGTTGGGAAAGATGGTGGAAAGAAGATGGGGGTCAGGGTGTGAATAGTTTCCGGTGAGTTAGAGAGGTTGAGTGAAATTGAAAAGGTCTAAGTTCTTCAAAGGTCAGGGATACCACTGAGGATGGTTGTAAGGTTCCAGGTGGTGGACCTAATTTCGTGAGTTTTATGAAGCTTTGGGGTGATATTTCGGTTAGCAACAAAGTAGCAGTTCAAGGTGGAAGGTTGGTTCCTCTGTGTGGAGTGAGAAATCGGTTAGTGCAGGTGGCTCACAAACATCATTAAGGAATATGCAAGACTAAAGAAGTAATACAAGCAATTCATAGGTGTCTGGGAATGAACATTCAGGTGAAGAGGATTACATGAGATTGTTATGCGTGTAGGATGAGTGATAAGACAGAGAAAACCAGATCATCTCCTTTGATTTGCCATGAAATTCCTGTAGATGTGTGGGAGGAATTAGCTTTGGATATTGTGGGACCTTTGAACTTTAGTGGTACATCCAAGTACTAGTTGGTACTAATGGATATGCTTTCAAAGAGGCTTGATGTTAGTGTGGTGCAAAATATCTCCACATCTTCGGTGATAACGTTTTTGATTAATGTGTTTTCTAGGGGAAGACGTCCCCGTTGTATCCTGACAGACACTGGAGTGCAGCATACTTCAAAAGAGATGGAGACATTTTTGAATGCAACAGGTGTGATGTACAAGAAGTGTGCCTCATGACACCCAAATGCTTAAGGAGACAAGTGGGACTGATCCGCAGCAGCATGAAACACTTTACACGAGAACATAAAGAGAAGATAAGGTACATAAAAAATCTATCTATCATACAATGCGACAACTTAGGCTTAACCCAATGGATATAGTGAAACATGATCGTTTACGGGAATTAAAGGCATCACTGAAAAAATCAAAATGGGAAGCGAACAGATCTGTGGAGGATAATATGTGGGCAAAAGTACACACGGATACCAAACAGAGTGATGGTGCAAGATTTTGGAAAACTATAAATTACTTCATAAAACCTAGGCACGACGGAGTCTCCTCTAATATCACAGAAGAAGTATGGGCAAATCATCTTAGAAATCATTTTAAACAAGACAGAGATTTCCTCTTGGAGACAGAAACTGATTAGGTGATAAGAAGTTTTGATAACAACAACTCAAAGTCACCGCACAGGAGCCCCTGCAATCAAGAAGGTTATAGATCAACTGCGAATGAAGGAGTAACACTTTTACAAAAAACAATTAAGCATCAAATCAAAAAAGGAAGAAGAGAGGGGGCGCCAGGCCCGAATGGAAATCCGCCCATTCTTTACAAACAGGAGGAAAATTAATGGGCTGTAGCACTCGAGCCACTTTTTTTGGAAATAAACACTTCAATAGATTGCCCGGTTCCTGGAAGGGTTCTATCATTTTTCCGATTTTTAAATCTGGGGACAAGTCTCTCCCACAAAACTATAGATTGGTTGCCCTTATGGACAACGAGGCAAAATATGTTGCTGGGATACTTTTGGAGGAACTGAAGGCCTGGCCACAGAGAAATCCCTAATTCCGGTTAACCAGACTGGCTTTGCTAAATCGGTTGGGACAACCACCAATATTTTAACCATGGGCCTGCTAATTGACAAGGCTAAAAAAACTAAAATGCCCATCCACTTTTGCTTTATAGATTATAAGGCTGCTTTCGACCATATTAATTGGAACCTTCTATGGTCCAATTTGAAGAGGTGGGGTATGCCAAGGCCACCGTTAGACCTGCTGATCAACTTGCAGACTAAGACATGGATCCAGGAAAGCTGGGTGATGGTTCACTCCTGTCAAGACGTATTTCAACCAACAAGGGTCTTAAACAGGGTTGTGTCTTAGCGCCCACACTTTTCAACTTCTTTTAGGTGACCTTATTCCGATTCTCAATAGCTGTAACTCTCATCCACCCAAATTAGGAGGGCTATCATTGCCAAGTCTTCTCTATGCGGCTGACATAGTCCTAATCAGCCATACAAAGGTAGGGCTGCAACATCTTGTGGATGTTACACAGAGATATTGGGATGCAAATCAACTAACAATAAATCTGGAGAAAACACAGACAATGTCAATCAATAAGAAAAGGAAACATTCCTACACCTGGTTTTGGAACAATATCCGTATTGAAGATGCCTCAGTATATAAATATCTAGGAGTCAAAATTGACAAGGCGGCCAGCTTACTATTCAGAAAGCCAGCATTAGAGGTAAAGGCTTTGCCGTAGCAATCTCTTTAAAAGCACTAAACAGTAAACTTACTAGCCCATCCCTCCTGCCTCTGACACAAGTAATACAAGCCAAGCTCTTGCCAACAATTACTTATGGGAGTGAAGTACAGAGAGGCAGAGATGCAATGATTTTGGACAATACAGTTACAGCTGCATATAAGATTATTTTTAGCCTGCCCAAACACACCTCCCCGGCTCAAATTAGGCTTGAGTTTGGCGGGCAGAAACAGCTTCCGGCAAGACATGGGGCGTACATAACCGCTTGGGACAAAGTGCGAAAAACTAAACAGGGAACCTTAAACGATTATTTATGGATAGAAGTAGAGCGAAACCTAGCCTCACCATCCTCTAAGTATCTGAAAAACAGCCTGGCAAATCTCGGCTTACAACAGCTTTGGAATACCCCCACCAACCATATAACAGTTAAAAAACTGGTGAAGAAAACAATTAAACATCTCTCATGGGCTGAAGACATGGCTTCTCTTGCGAAAAGGTCACATGGCTGGATGACCCTAAACTCCTATTCCGCACAAGCACCACAGAGCCATCTTGACTTGGGCTACTCAAAAACTACTGAATTTAAGTTTTTAAAATACAGATTGGGCCTGTTACCCTGTATCTGCCATTTCCCACACTGGCTTAAGGATAAGGCGGCATCCCTCTTATGTGGCATGGCGCCTGAGGATATGCTGCATCTATTGTGCTCCTGGGACAAATTGCTGGAGGAACGAAAACATTTGTTAAAATGTCAATTTAACCAGCGAGGAATACGCTCAAGAAGACAAGCTGTTCTTGCTTGCTTTGCACCCCACGACCCACAGTTGAACTGTAGTTTTGTGAAGTTTATGAAGGTGGTGGAAAAGAAAATGTCAAAACTTGACTCTTAATTGCCTCTCAGATAATATTATAATACGAGTTATATCTCATTCTAATAACGATCGTCTAAAAAAATTGACATTTTATGATTTTAAATGAAAAATTGAGACAGGAGATATACCATTTTATGTATGCAGATGTAATTTTAATGTTTGTAGTGATATACGTTCTTGCGGGTAGATGTAATTTTAATGGTTGTATTGCAATGGTTTTAATTAACTATGCAAATAAAAATTACTTACTTACTTACTTAAGGAGACAAGTATTAAAGTTGAAGGATATGATTGAATCAAAATGGTGAAAGAAAGGATGGTGGAATATAGGTTTACTGCACACTCTACAACAGGCATATCTTCATTTGAAATGCGTAAAAAATGCAAGTCATGTACCATGATGTGCCCGTCCTAAGTCAATATGTACACGTCAACCAGCTCAAATGTTCATGAGATGGTTGAGGAGGAAAATGCCACAGAGCTTCACATGCAGAGTGAAAGGAAACAAGGGTATGCCCTCTGTTAAGCAGTCAAGTCCCTTCATGTTAAGGTGGGGGACATGGTAAAGGTGAAACTACCAAAGAGATCATGCAATTCCTCCTATTTTAGTAGACTTTATTGTGTGACCAAAGTGTTTGATGGGGCTGTAAAGTTGGAGGATGGTAGGATTGGGAATTGTAACAGAACTGTAGTCAATAATCCTAACTGTGTTTTTTTCAAATGCATTTTCAAGTTTCTTTTACTTTTTTTATTTTAGTTTTTTGAGTGGGAGTGGGAATGTGGTTTTGTTAGCAGTTATGCGTAGAACATGTAATTGGTATATTCTGAACTCTTCTCTTTAGTCTCTGTTATGGAGTGTTCTTGTGGAATGTTGGATTGCTTGGTTGTAAATGTGGAGCTGTGAAGGTCATTGATGTAGCTACCTGTCTGAGCTGGATTCAGTGTCTGGAGTTTCGTTTCTCTAGAATAAACTTGTGGATTACTTTCATGCTGGGGTTATTTCTTCCTTCACCAATTTGCACTAGTAAATGAAAGAATCCATGTTCCTTAATTTTCTTTAGGTTCCCAAGTACATTGTAAAAGTGGGATCTAGATCTATATAAGATAATGAATCCATTCAGTTTTAAAACTTTTAAAAATAATAATGAGAGTGATTTGCCTCCTATGTTCATATCTAACACTCCAGTCCAATTCTCAATAAAAGCCTTCCTTATTTCCCTGATGGGAACGAGTGTTAATTAATATGTGAACGCTAAGGAGACTAGAGTGGATAACACTTCTGGGATGAGGAAGTTGGATTTTTAACAGGAAATGGTGTTATGAGCGCTAGATCTATGAGGCCGGCCAGTAACACTTGTCCAATTACTTTTGGTTGTAATGCAGATATGTTAGGGGGTTTTAAATTTCTTTTTCACCCCTTTCACATAACTGATCTATGGCAGGTGGTGTATATTCGTTCATTTTAATTAGTGAAGGTCAATGAGTGGCACACTAGATTTATTCTGAATAGTAGGATGGGGTGCCAGTTTAACATGAGGGACACATATATAATGCATTTGTTGACCTCATAGCAGCCTTTGACCTGGTTCCCAGGGGGCTGTTCTGGGCATCTTTAAAGGATCCAGGGGTCCCGGATACCCTCCTCACCCAGATAATCAGACCTCACCAAAGCAACTATGTCCAATTCCGTTGGAGGGCAATTAACTGATTGAATTTTGATTGCCAGGGAAGTAATACAAGGATGTGCCCTGGCCCTACCCTTTTTTACCTTTATATTAACAACCTAATTGAAACACTCTCCCTAGGGAATATAGATCCACATAAACTGGATGGTGCTAGGGTGCCCACACTCCTATTCGCAGATGACACCCTTTTAATCTCCCAGACCCTGATGGGCCTCCAGCAGCTCTTGACTAATTTTAATGCTTTTTGTTTAGCTAAGTGCCTTGAGATAAGCATCTCGAAAACCAAATCAATGACTGTTAGACCACACAAACCATTTATGCAAGCTATCCCTCTGGAAAATGAAATCCTGGGACGAGTATCTAGATTCGAGTACCTGAGCATAATGCTCAAGAGTACATTGTCGTGGTCTGCACATATAGAGAAAAGAAGAGTTCTGACTCATCACGAGGCCTCAAAATTTACACAGGGTTCCAGGGAACAACATCGCAAACCCTTCTCCCAGTTCTTTAACTATACAAACTAAAGGCCCAAGCAGCCATGCTGTACGATGCAGAACTTTGGGGATGTGCTAATCTAGACGCTTTCACCATAAGCGAAAACAAGTTTGTCCACTCACTAATCCATATCCCATCAAGCACTCTCTTAATACCGATGTTCTATCTTGTGAACATAAAAAGAGTGGGAGAAGTAGCCAGACTAAGCCACTTTTTTTAGGTGAGGCTCTGGAGCACAGTAGAGTTGAGGCCATACCTGATGGCTGTCAAGGAATTGTTGGTCCTCGACAAAGCCATGACTTTTCCCTGGCTCAAACACGTCCACCATTGGTTTGAAAAATTGGACCTTGGATCCTTTTGGTCGGATACCACCTTATTGGAGGCTTCTTCTAAGTTGCTGCTAAAAAACGATACCTGGAGCATATATACACTTTTTTTGCAGTTCCTCACTTGGTAGCCTGACAGATTAATTTTTGTCTATCAAAGACTGCCCATTTTAGGAAACCTTTCTTGAGCTCCAGCTCAAGCAGCTACAAAAAACCTTGGGGCATATTACCAACAACTAGCGATAATTTTTGTCTCTAACTTGTTTAGAGACAAAAATTATCGCCGCACATCGGCGATTTTTATCGCAGATAAACCTTGCTATTAGCAAGGTTTATCGCAAATGCGATAAAAAACGGCCGCAATGCATGAATATCGCTGAAAAGTCAGCGATATTCATGCATTATCGAGCAAATGCTCTTAGCCATGTTATCCACCTCCCATTGGATAACATGGCTAAGAACTGCTCAGGGCAGGTGTTAGCTTTTGGAGATATTCGCGCTTAGCGCGAATATCCCCAAAAGTTGGTAATAGGAGATAGCGATGTTAGGGACTGTTTCCAGTCGCTAACATCTTGGCACGCCCACTTTGCATGTCATTAGTGATAAATATCACTGACATGCAAAGCGGGGCCCAAGATGGTCGCTATCTCCTATTAGCTGTCACTAACTGGTGTTAGCGACAGCTTGGTAATAGGGAGATAATTTTATCTCCGCTTTCTTGGCTTTTAAAGCCAAAAAAGGGGAGATAAACCCCCTTGATAATATGCCCCCTTATATCTAAAATTTCGCTTTGATACACTTGACCTGGGGTCATTTACTGCCCTATGGAATTCTAACATGAGCATTGTTCACTCGTACATTTGCACTATGTGCTTTCTAGCTGCACATGTATCTGTACACCATGTATTATTGTTCTGCCCAGCATATGCAAAGCCTAGAGGGAAATGAATACACCCACTCTGATTTTATTATGGCATCTGGAGATGCTGTGAGGCACTGACAATCGTGAAGGACAGCACAACTATTTACATTGTCTATGCTCTAAGAAAGTTTTTATTAAATTAGGAAAGCTAAAGGTCTTAAACTCTAGCTAGGCCAAAATTGGCTGCTTATACAGAGCGGCTTCCTTTGCGCATGTCTGACCCTGTTTTTAGGTGGGGTTACTGGACCTGCTCCATTTTTTATTTCCTTATGAGTGCCATTTTGGGATTTTATCGTTTTTAGAATTGTATCATTTTTTATTGGTTTTTAAAGTACAACATCTGCTGCCTACATCTGTTGCCGGGTGGAGAAATAGTATGAGGGAAGAACAGGCGAGGGTGGGTGAAACCAGGGGAAGAAGATAGGAAAAAAAAACATAATTGTCAAGTCTTTTCCAATGAAGTTGATTATGAATATTAAATCCCCCTCTGTAATTTCGTTATGTGCCAGCCTGAGTACTGGGCACAAGGCGCTATATGCGTAGATATATTGAGCAGGTTAGTTCACGGAAAGTGGAGGCGATAGTTACACACCACATAATTACACTGCACTCAATGTAACAGACACTCCAAATACCACTCAGTGCCACATAATTATATGCTAAATATTTACACTGCACTTAACGCAACATACACTCCAAATACCACTCAGTGAAACATAATTACATGCCACATAATTACACTGTCCTCCATGCAACATACACTCCAAATACCACATAATTACACGCCACATACTTACACTGCACTCAATGCAACATACACTCCAAATACCACTCAGTGCCACACGATTACATGCCACATAATAACACTGCACTCAATGCAACATACACTCCATAATTTCGTTATGTGCCAGCCTGAGTACTGGGCGCAAGGCGCTATATGCGTAGATATATTGAGCAGGTTAGTTCATGGAAAGTGGAGGAGATAGTTCCACACCACATAATTACACTGCACTCAATGCAACATACACTCCAAATACCACTCAGTGCCACATAATTATATGCTAAATATTTACACTGCGCTCAACGCAACATACAGTCCAAATACCACTCAGTGCAACATAATTACATGCCACATAATTACACTGTCCTCCATGCAACATACACTCCAAATACCACTCAGTGCCACATAATTACACGCCACATAATTACACTGCACTCAATGCAACATACACTCCAAATACCACTCAGTGCCACACAATTACATGCCACATAATAACACTGCACTCAATGCATCATACACTCCATATACCACTCAGTGCCACATAGTTACATGCTACATTATTACTCTGCCCTCAATGCAACATGCACTCCAAATACTACTCAGTGCCACATAATTACACACCACATAATTACACTCTACTGAATGCAACACACACTCCACACAATTTCACTTAGTGCCACATAAATATATGCTCCATATTTACAATGCACTCAATGCAACATACACTCCAAACAATACCACTGAATGCCACATAATTACATGCCACACAATTACACTCTACTGAATACAACATACACTCCACACAATATCACTCAGTGCCACATAATTATATGCTACATAATTACACTGTGCTCAACGCAACATACACTCCAAATGCCGCTCAGTGGCACATAATTACACGCCACATAAATACACTGCACTCAATGCAACATACACTCCAAATACCACTCAGTGCCACATAAGTATATGCTACATATTTACACTGCGCTCAATGCAACATACACTCCAAATACCACTCAGTGCCACATAGATACACACCACAGAATTACACTCTATCTATCTATCGCATCACCACAGCATCACTCAGGGGCACCACAACATCACTATGCGCTACCACAGCATCACTGAACGCCACAGCATCACTCTTTGCAACCACAACATCACTAACCGCCACCACAGCATCAATCTGTGCAACCATTCAACAACTTCTGGTTCAAATATGGTCTCTCAATGTTTCAAGCTTTATTACAAATGTCACAAAAAGATGTTAATATTTAACTCCTGTTCTTGGATTTTCGTCACAATAAAAAACACTGAACATAATCCTCACAAAAGTTATTTACAAAAGTTTAAGCTATTGCGATTATAAATTACAATAACTTTTATTTAAGTATTAATAATTAAAAAAATTAAAAGTCATTGTTATTTGTGATATCAATACATTTAATTCACGTAAATAGAACACATATTGCATTACAAATGCTATAGGTGTCACATTTGCGAAAGTTAAAACTATTGGCATTGTAAATGACAAAGCTATTAATTTTGCTATTTTCAAAACCAACACATAAATTAAAAATGTGTCATTTACAATACCAATAGCTCAAACTTTCCTAATGCGAGACCTATTTCATTGCAAATGCTTGTTGCTATTGCTCCAGGTGGGCACGGGTGTAGAACCAGTAATGAATGGTCAAGACAATTTTGTCCTCAGATTGAAAAATCTAGGAAGAAAGTTAACATAGCTGTGTCTGCATACCTCAGAGACCACAGAATCGGGTCCATCTACAACAACAACATACGTTTTGATATGACTGATATCTACAGAAGAGATGGAGTACACTGCACAGATCGGGGAAATCGAGTTTTCCTGAATAACTTGAAGCTGTGAATCCGTATTTATATGTAGCTCCAACTAATGAACACAAGGGCTCTTTGTAGAGCTACCCTATAACTTACAACTTAGGCCTGCTATTTTAGGGCCAGGTAACGGCAACTCCCGGGCCCTCGCCAAAATGTATTCCCCACCCAGCTGTGCAACAGCGGCCACACTATCTCACTTTGCAACACAGAGCTCTCGCTTTGATCACCAACTCTACTCACCCATAGGGGTGAGTAGTTTCCGCTTTACAAATACCATATTGATTTACCTTTGCACTCCCTATACAACACCACCTAAGCACCATATACAACTTGGGCAGGTGTGGCACAGTGCCCAGAGCACATTACTTCATAGCATAGCACACACAGTTGAGACTCACGGTTTCATCCCCGAGTCCAGCAGCAGATCAATTTAACAGCATGACACTCTAGGCAATACCTCACTATGGGGGTCATTAGGATCGCGGACGGACTTGAGTCTGTCCGTGACCCCAGAGTAGGAGGGAACGTCCGCATGGGCTGCTGCGGGTGCTGCGGGTGCAGCTTCAAGCTGCACCCGCTGCACTGTTAAAAATGCATGCACCGCATTTACATGCACAAAGCGGCACGCACCGCGCGGTGCCTGCTGCTTTGTGCATGCAAATGCAGGGGGGTACCATAGGTACCCCCCATGTGCACCCCCACTGCCCCTTCACCCAGGGGGCCCGCAACGCGCCCCCAAAGTGAAGGTCCGTATGCTTTTCCACGGCGGAAAAGCCGCCGCGGAAAAGCATACACTTTGCACCATCCTAATATGGCTGGCGGTGTCTGATAGACACCACCAGCCAAGTTAAAGCTTTTCCGCCGCGGTCGGAAGGCGACAGCGGCGGAAAGGCTGCGGACAGATTTCAAGACCCTCCGCCATCCTAATATGGCGGTGGATCTTTCGAGGCTCCTCAGCGGTTTTCCCGTATCCTCCGGGCCGACGGTGGCTTCCGTCGGCCCGGAGGATGCGGGAAAACCGCTATCATAATCGGCCCCTTAATTTCCGTACCCCGCACTTTCAGACCGATAGGGGTCAGTAGTTCAGCAACTTTATCCTGAGTCCGTCAGCAGCTCAGCTTAGGCCCCCAGTGCCACCAGACCCATAGGAGTGAGTAGTTTCCACTTCACAAATATCGAATTCATTTGATACGCGCAAATTTACCTTCGCACTCCCTGTAGAACTCCCCCTAAGCACCATACACAAGTTACAATGTTCTAAACAAAAGTTCATCTGAGTAGGTATAACTTCATGCTCACACTACTTCGAGAGATGTGGCACAGCAGCCAGAGCACATGACTTCACAGCATATGACACACATTTTGGGCTCACGCTTTCATCCCGAGTCCGCCAGCAGCTCAGCTTAGCACCATGAGACTCTATACAATACCTCACATATTTTCCGAACCCCAGGACTTTCAGACCAGTACTGGTCAGTAGATCATCCTAGTAGGTATAAACACATGCTGACACTACTTCCACAGGTGTAGTGCAGCGGCCACGGCACATGACTTCACAGCATAAGACAACACTATTTGGGCTCACGTTTTAATCCCTGACTCCCGCACCAGCTCACCTTAGCAGCATCAGAATCTAGGCATTACCTCACTTAATTTCCATAGTCCAGCACTTTCAGCTAGGTATGAGTAGTTTGCTTTGCACCCCCTGTATAGCATACCCTAAACATCACACAGAGGTTACAGTGCTCCTACCCTCCTCTTTCCCACTTTTTTCACCCTTTTTTCCGCTTACTCACTTCAACGACATCACAAAATGGCAGCCAACACTTGCTAGTTGTAACCGCTCGCAGCCAATCAGCAGCAAGCTCGTGCTCGTAACGCCTCAGCCAATCAGATGGCAGAATTCCCAAATATCGATATCTGTAAATTTCAATATTTCTCAAAAACTACTGAACGGGTTTACACCAAATAAACAAAAGCATGCTTTCTAGACCAAGACCCTTTCCCCAGCCAAATTTGGAGTAATTCAGTTCACCCGTTCGACCTGTAGCCTTGTCTAAACTTTCCTATGAAAATGAACCTGGAGAAAACACATTTTGGGATCCCCTTTTTTCTCGGCCCTCCCTTGACGAATCACCCCCAAACATTCAACATAGGAGCTGAAATCAACAAAGAATTAGTTTTGAAAATTTCATGAAGATTACTTGCCAGTGGCTGAGATTAATTCAAGAATTCCATCCATCACTTTTATGTATACTTCAGTGTGCCTGTATTTAATTGCAGTGAGGACAAACTCATAGGAATAGGCCCCCTAAAATCATTGCTATAAAGCAACAAAAAAAACAACAACACAAGGGGCTTTTTGGGGACAAGGGAAAAATGGAAGGTACGCCATATGGTGAGGGCTTCTTCACATCCTCGAAATTCCCAGGAAAAAAAGAAATATCTGGGCATTTAAACAGTCTGGGACACTGGCTTCCAAGTGCCTGACTATTATTGTCATTGATTACTGGCACACAGGAAATAAAACACCTTGGTTTTACTGAGGCCATGCTGCAAGGTATAGGCTTTGGCTTTAATAAGTCCATCACTGCGAAATAAAGGCCATATCAATGGAACAAATCAATGTTTCCAATTCAACAGGAAAGTGATCCTCAAAAATTCAGGTAACTAATAAAAATCTGGGTTTTAGTGCACATGCATGCAATACGTCAGACCCTATATGGACCACATGACAGGTGATGTGGAGGAGAATGAGGTTTTTACATGACCTGGATCATGGAACTGTGGTGTTTCGCAGGTCTAGTAAATTCCTTCTATTCTTAGTTCAAACTCGAAAAAAAGGGCATAAGAAGAGGAATTTGGTGTTTACTGCTGTGAGTTCTGCCTGAGAAATTAAAAGGCTTTTGCTCACTGTAAATAGGGCAGGTTTCACTTGGTGAAATCTACTTGGAGAAAGAGGCGGTGGTGGAAAGTTTATTGAACCTGATAATTACCTGATAAATGCCAGTTTAGTTGGAATTCCAAACCATGCTCAAAGAGCTGCTTTCACAGGGATCAAATTTTACGGCACACAGGTAATAGCGGGCCCACATGTATTAGACAGATGGTTACGATCTAATTTTAGAAACAAGCATTGGCACTGCCAATAGGTCTCACTTTAAATGAACTCTGAAGGGTAATGTGAACCGTTACAAGTAAATAGCATGGGAATAGAAATTAATTTGTGTGGAAGCAAAGAAATGTAGAATAATATTTGTGTAGGTTAAAAGGTCAGGTGACAGTTGCACTGTCAAGCCAGAACTAAAAATCTCTATAGGTTGATGACTGCCTTCCTTTTATCTGTGGTGCTCCCAGAGAAAAACAACATAAAGGATCTAGTTATCTAAATACCATTCCAATGCCATGTGTGTGCCTTTGAAAGTTCAAGGTTAGGCAGCCGGAAAAATAAACAAAATGATGACAGCTACGTGGAGGGCATGTACTTTTTTGTGGAAGCACACAACTTCTGCCCAATCAAAATATGTACTTCTGGCTCCCAACATGTGGACAAAGTCAAATCCCCTCTCTAGTGATACTCACATAATGGTCTGGTGACAGCTTTCTTGTAAAGTCAGACCATAATCACCGTAAGCAGTCTAGTAGTGCACTGCGGCATCATCATTATACTCAAAGGTTTTAATGAACATGTAAAAACCTAATACATAGAATAATTATTTTCCTTTATCGCTAAAACACTCATGAAATGAAAAGTGTTAGCTGCTGCATATATCATCAAACTTCACGTGCAACAGGTTAAACATGATAAACACTGCATTTTATATGGTTTTTAAACAAGAGGTCTCCAACAGGTAGCTTGGGGGCTACTGTTAGCATGCCAGTACCCTGAAAGTAGCTTACTGAAGTGCAGAGGGTCTACCCACTTTGAAGAGGACAGCACTATACGTCTTCAGACATCACCCTGTGACAACCTGCAGTACATAAAAAATATAAGCACCTGTCTCCTCTCTCTACTTAGCAAAGTCACATAGAGAGCTGTGATTTTGCAAGCCCCGCTCTGTCAGTTATACAATGTGTGAAAAAAGGATGTTCTTGAAGTGTTTTTACTTATATGAAAAGGGTAAAATTGATAGAAATCTAAAGCTCCTCTTCGAATGATAATTTATGTGTGTTTGGGACATTGATAGCTGTTAGTATTTCCTTCGTGCCAGCGGACACTTTTTGCTGTGGCTGTTGTTCATTGGTCATGTGGGAAATTTTAAATTGATAACGCTTTTCTCAACATTGCTGCTGGTAGCCCCATCTTATTTGTTGCCGTGGGCGGTGTTCTACCATAATATTGAGTGTCAAAATATTGTATTGTTATAATCTTTCTTTTCCCCCCAATACCCATGGTTCCTTCCACTCCCCTTCCCACATTGGTATAGCCTAAGCCTGTACAGGGAGCGCCTGGCTGGTACTCCAGAGGAATGCTGTCAATGCATCCTGTTTGAATACATACTGATTGAGGAGTTTTCTTAACATGTATCCATAACATTGGCAACATAACATCATGGAGGAAAGCATTTAAAGGTAAGTATAGTTTTATTTGTGACATACATCTGGGTGCTCAGTATTTACACATGCTAGGTGTGGTCGCTATTACGGTCATATCTGATGTGATCGCTACAGCAACAATCATCAAAGGCGTTTGTAGCTTGGGACGATTTTCACTGATCAGATGTAGCAATCATTATAGAAACTCAGTGAACTTCTGACCTCACTACATGCTATTTGTATAATTGTTTGGGGTTAAAACCGTTGAAGGTACACCGATTACCAAGCATATAGGACCATGTCTTGAGTGACCACTCATTCTAGCACTTTTAAGTTTGGGACGTATAAGCAAAAACCTATATTAGGGCCACTGTAATTATGTGAGTGTGTGGCCATGGCGTTTTCATAAAGTATGCTGCACTATGCCATATAATTAGCAGTTTCTTGCCGCATACTTTGGTCCTCTCCTCTTACATGCTTCATGGCGTTTTCATAAAGTATGCTTCACTATGCCACATAATTTGAAGTTTCTTGCCGCATAATTTGGTCAAACTTGCCACATTATTTGGTTCTCTCCTTTTACATGCTTTTAGTGGCCTTGCTTATAATGGAAAAGCAACACAACAAGTTCCACAATGTTGGGTGCCCGTGGATGCAGCAGATACTGTTTGCAAGCAGTTCTGGCACACTTCATCTTGGAAGATGCGTCAGCATTGTTTTCATCCTGGTTTGGGGGTCACACTCTGAATATTCTTGAATCCTTAAAATGTAAGATTAGTAATCCAATCTTCCATGTTGTGGTGCTGTGCATTGGTATAAGGTTAACCAACAGAACAGTCACAAATATATATCTTGTTTATAGACTTCCAATCAGAAAGTGTGATGTTTTCTGAAGAAATTGTGTGCTACGTCTATACAGTGCATCAAATAAATTTACATTTGTTGGTTTGTTTACCTTTTCTTGTGTGTTTTAGAGACAGCGAAAGTAACAGGAAACAGGGAGTAAGTCTACAATTGTATTCCTGTTACAAATTGAGGCACTGCTGTTTCTCAACCTGTTTCTAGAGACAACCCATAGTTTTGTAAACAGAGAAAATATCGAAATGAAAACAACATAACAGAAAACAAGTAAAGTCACGAGGAAGTTAAAGAGAAACATGATTTGCTCTAGTACATCAAAACAAGAATGAACCTTTAATAAGACTACAGGAGAGGCGTCTTTGTTGATCCTTGGCTCAATGTGGAAGCCTTATTAGCATATCCGACCTGTCGACTCACGTGGTGCCACCTCATGTCTCACGATATTTGCTCCCTTTACACATTCACCCGAAAAGCCAGTATCAGACAGTGCTGTGAGTGGGTTTGCAGCTCGTTTTAGGAGACTTTGACCCGCCGGTGTCCATCAAGGGGCGTGAATAAAGCCTTATCAAGCTTGAGTTATTTTATATAGAAAAGGGGGAGGATATGGAAGTTTGGGGCAGGGTACCTCTCAGGAAATTCTTGGGGGAGGATGGCGGGGAGATGGGTTTCAAAATGAAGCCCCTCCATCTCTTCACACTGATGTTTTTTGTTTGGCATATTGTTCACAGTCTGTGAGTGGCATGGGCTTCTTGAAGAAATCTACAGTGGTTGTCAGCAACATGAGAGTTCTCATGTAGTATATGATGATCTGTTTCTTAATATGAGCCTCTCACCTCCACCCTTCCTCGTCTCACCGATCTGCTTGTTGTTCAGCCCTGGGCAGGCTGGCCGCTGTGCTTTGCACAACATAGAGCACATCACACCTCGCTTAAATATGCCTGCTTTTACTATTGTTCTGAATGATGTTATGTGGCAATCACAACACTAAACAAGTGCGTGCATTTTCAAGTTATATCTATAGATCTACTTAATACTTTGTTGAATTGTTTCTTATTTAGAATTTTGATTCATAAAAAAGCTTTATTGTGTCTCCCAAATAGTGTTGTGGACCTGTCTTCTCTAAGGTATATAAGAGGTACGCCTGGTGAATTTGCGGTTGGTGCAATGTTTTTACTCGCCCTCTTTGGTAAGAGAGTACAGGAATAGATCTAAACTTTACAGGCTCGATTCACAAAGATTTTACGCTGAAAAGGTGTCACCTACACTTGCAGTAATCCTTACTTACTCCTGAGTTTCAAGAGTACGGCGGGAGTACCACAAAAATAAATCGCAGGAAAATCTTTGTAAATTGAGTCCTATATATCTTGGAAAAAGAATTATGAAATATATGGGTATGCCTGAGTCAAGATCACTGGTAGTGCCTGAAGGGAGAGGCCCAAATCTGCCACTACAGGAATGAGGTTGTAGTGTGCGTATGAATGCTTTGAAAGATTTAAGAGTTTCAGTTGACTCTCCTTCTCACTTTAGCAGGTGTGAAGACTCCCAGGCCAACTTCTGCAGGTAGACATTGTTGAGGGATCCTGCTGTCACGTGCTAGCCTGAAAGGGAAAAAGATCCCCTTCTGGAGGGTATAACTGCAGGGGCCCTCCTGGGAATGAGAAACGAACAGACCAATGTCTGGGCAGTGTAGCCTTAGGCCAAGTGTGAGCTGAAGGTGATAGATTCCCTGGGGCATTCCTGGTTCAATGAAACCTCATAAGGGGACTCCCTGTTGGTGGTAAATGAGCAAAACACTATGGGCCACGAAACGTGGTTGGTAAGGAAGGTTAGGTAGGGCATTAGCACTATAGGCGTTGCTGTGCACCCTGCCTGAGAATTAGCCCTTGGCCAGGAATGAGTTACTTTCCAGCCTGGCATGTAAAAATGTACACGTGAATAGGAGGGGACATAAGAGATGGACTTTATTATGATTCTCTGACCCTTTGCCTGAAGTCTGTAGTCTACATTGATAGATCAGATGTAGGACAATTCTAGATAATGGCTACCAAGGGATGAAGTAGGCCAGGCCTGATGGGTTAGGGAAAAATGAACCTACCTCATTACTATGTCAAACTGAATAGGTAACAAGGGCTAATGTGGCAGTGAGTACTATATGTTCACTACATGAGTGAGAAAATTATGAGTTGACCCAGCTCTTCATCATAGCTGTGGCATGTACAGATCTGAACCGCTTACGCTACGCTGTATCAATAGCATGATGCACTGTAAATAAAGCCTTTGAGTCTGTCACCAACCAGTTAAGTAAGGGTGATTATGGTGTGGTACATCTAGATGGGGGTCCTGGTCCCTTATATGCAGGAGGAGGCCCTATGGATGTATTGTTTGAGAAGAATTGCACCCCCTCACATATCACAGCAGACCTGGTGGAAAGCACAATTGTTGGGATGGAAAAGCCCTCTGCATGGTTAAAGACTTGTACCCTTTCCCTGAGTGCCCAACTTTACTGCTGTCTGAATCCCTAATGCTGATTTTATGTCAGAGGCAAACACAGATTTTGGGCCAGATGTAGGTAATTCCTATTTACCGACTCTTAAATACCGAATTTTACCGATTCGGTATTTAAGAGTCGGTAAATAGGAAGGGGGCAGATGTAGGTAATTCTAATTTTAGAATTACCGAATCGGTATAGCCCATTGATTCCTATGGGCCATGAAGCCCTAGGAGTCAATGGGAAATACCGATTCGGTATTTACCGAATCGGTAAATACCGAATTCTGCAAGGGTGCAGGGGGTGTCACTTTGACACCCTCTAGCACCCCAAGTACAGGCTTGTGTGACATGTGGCATACATACATGCCCTAAGGGCATGTCTGTGTGTCACATGGCACAGGTGAACATGCACAGATGTGCATGTACACCTGAATTCGGTATTTTACCACCCAATTGGATTGGGTGGTAAAATACCAAATTCTGAAGGCCTGTAGCACTGTAAACAGTACTACCTATATCTGGGTTTTACCGAATCAGTAAAATTACCGATTCGGTATTTTACAGAATCGGTAAATTTACCGAATCGGTAAATTTACCGATTCTGTAAAAAAATGGCCCCTATATCTCAAAAACCAATTACCAGTCGGTAACGGCCGAAATCGGCCGTTACCGACCGGTAATTGGTGGCCTACATCTGGCCCTATATTTGTGCACCATGAAGTAGACCTGCCTCACGGATTGCGATACCCTCGTAATGGTTGAAGGTTACTACCGTCACCAGGGGCTAAGCAACACAACCACAGTGGTGACAGCCTATCATGTAGTGATCAGTAATAGTGAACAGGTCCTTTATACAGTGTCACTGGAGTGAGGCCTACAGGCTCACTCACCTTTTTAAAAGTTCTGCTGATGGGTGCTTAGCTCACCATTGACCAACATTAGGTAGATGTAGAGTGCTGCGCAGGAGTAGTGACTCTGTGCTGAATGTATGTGTACCTAGGAAGAGTACAGTACAGTGATAGAGCAGTACTGTGTAGTACATGTGAGGTTAGTGAATGTTCTAAGTGTAAGTATACCTGCAAGGAATACAACATGAAAGATGTAGTGCTGTGCAGCATGTACTGGGCGTATTTGTGCTTGCATGAAGTACAATATATGAAAGTTGAAGTGCTGTGCAGCGCACACATGGTGATTGTGTGGGCTGGAAGAGTGTATGTTTGCAAGCAGCACACCCTGGTTCAATACAGAAAAGGTTCAGTGCTGAATAATGTGAACGTACTAATGTGTCTATGGAATATTTGTGTACTTGTAATGTTGTAACGCATGGTGGTAACAGTGATGGAAAGCAAGTGTGCTGTGATTGTACACTAAGCAAGAATGTCTGCATTGGTACATTGGCTACATTTTGGGAAGTAAATGCATGCATGGTGGAGATATGAGGAGTAGAGGAATTCCCTGTACATATTTCTGTATTGCTGCATTCCTAAGAGCTGGGTGGGACACACTGGAGGAAGAGACCCTTGTCCTTCCTATTCAAATGTTTGTGCTTTGATTCAGTGATAGATCACAAGGAAGGGTCCTAGACAAATCTCAGGAAAGAGTACTGCTGGGAGCCTGGGATTACCTTTGTGATGCACATATCACTGTGACTGACATCCAAGTACGAACTTTGAACTGTGTGTGGAATCAGCTTTGGAGTTCTGCCTTTCATGAGGAAAGCAGAAAAGGAGAAATGTGCACTTCAGGAGAAGCAAAACCCCAACTTAAAACTTCAATGACTCACACCATAAATCACATTTGGTGCCTGGAAATGGACTATAAGAAGGGAAGTTTCATACCTCAACTGTGGTCCTCTGCCAAGCAGCCAGATGCGCTGTGTGGGGCGGGATCTCTGCAAGACTTCTGCCTGTGACTAGGACATTACCCATGGAAATCCAAGATAATCTATCCTGGAGCCTGAAGCACCAGTGCCTGCCTACTTGCCAAGACCCTGTGCCCTGTGAGGAAAGGAGAGCATTAGAGGTTGTGAGGTCCAGTGGGGAGTCATACCTAGAGGACTCACGGAGAGAGGTGTGAGGAGAACAGCTGTGCACCGATTGTGTCATTGCCTGTGTGCAGGGACAGTTCTGTGACCCCAGTATGCCAAAAGAGGGTAGTTGTGATCTCATCCGTGTGAAGAGCACCATGTGGGAAGTGCTGGTCCCATGCCGCCGCACTACAGGGACCACGTATGCCACATGGGGCTTATTACGAACTTATTTGCGCAAGGAGCGTGAGACACGTATCCACTGAGCTCGGCCATCCCATATGCCAGGAGGGGCCGCTGTAGTGAGGGTGGTCTGCTGTAATGAAGGCGATCGAATCAGTTGAGTCTGCGCCTGATTGTAAGTAATGTGGCAGTGGCTGCTGGTACCACTGTGGTCAAGTGTCTGGGTCGTGACCTGGATGAAAAGATTACTGCTGTGACCAGCAGATCAAGCTTGATAACTGCACAAGAACGCTTCAGCTAGGGACACCACAGTAAACATTGCACCCTAGATTGAGTGGCTAGGAGGAGAGAGCCTGCACCTGCATGGTGCCACCACGTCAACTGTCAGCTGCCCATCTTTGTCAAACAGGGTCTGGACACAGGAGTGCCAAGGGAGAAGGCACTCGCTGCACCTCTGAACACTTTCATACCAGTAGCGTGTGTAAAATAGGAACTAGCCTGTGGGGACTCACTGCTAATGGTGCTGCAGCACCATAGACACTTTTGACTAACAACTAAGTCAAGGGGGTTCTCTTGAGTATGGCCTACTAGTGCGCATTCCTTGGATACAGCCACCAGTGAATGTGGAATAACCCCAAACACGTTACAAGTTAGAGGGAGAGACATACTTTTGCCTTACAACTACTAGAGCCCCTTCATCAAGGGGAGTGTGTTATTGCACATGAGTATTGTTATTCCTTTGCATGTGTATAGTGGAAATAAAATACCTCTTTTTCTTATAAAAGTAAGTATTGGACTGGGCATTAATTTATTGTTTGAACTGTGTGCACTTTGAGTTATGAGTCGTGTTCACCTACCTCTATCTACTCTTCCCTCCGAGTAAGCCTTTGACTGCTTGTCAACAGCTACCTCTGAAAGCCAAGTGCAGAAGAGGTACATGGCCCAGTTGCTCAGAATTCATAGTATAGTAGGTCAGGAACCAGGACATCAGAAGTAAATGGCCTCAACGACACCACACTTGGGCCAAGTAGCCGCTGTATGCCATGCGGCCCTTTGAAAGGGGTTCTGACTTGTACTCTGCACACGTCATGCTGCCAAAGTGGGTAGGTACTGCACAGCAGTGGATTTATGTCCACTCAGAGTTTACTCACAAAATAGTAATAAATGTTTGACATTTTGAATTGACTGTGCTCCTTTCTGCAAAAATATTTTCAGGTAATGTCCCTCCTTATGCCCATGAGTAAAAATCTCTTCCATGTTCAGTTTCCCAAGGCTCGGCCATCAATCACATGTTCTTTTATCTTGACTTAGCACCCATAACTTCTCTCATTAGATCCGTCGGGCTTACCATTTACCGATACCTTGATGACACTTCGCTCATCCTTTGTAGGGACATAGACCTATCATCAGAGATTCTTTATATAGTGTTTATCAGCCATCTGTCATTGGACGTACCTTAGTTGTCTTAGAATGAACTCAGCTAAAACCAATAATATAATGACTGGCAGCCCCAACTTTTGTAGATCTAACAAGTGGCGCTCTGAAATTGGACTTGGTCCCTCTGTCAACAAATTGGTTTCATATGCTTCTTTGCGATGAAGATTTTGAGTACATTTCTTGATAGCCTTTTTTCTCACTGCCACAAAACTACAGCCCACAAAGTAATTCCCTATTGACAGGACTACTACAACTCTATTTACCTGGGTCCCCCTAAGTATGATATTTCAGTTCTGCAGGTTGTGCAAAACGTAATGACTTGTTTCATCCATGGCCTCAACAGCTACAGCCCCAATTCAGCCCGCCTTGCCATGCAAATGTAGCTTCTGATCACAAAGCAGTTCGTTTTTAATTTGATCTGCTTTTGCCAAAGACAAGTTATGGGTTTAGACCATTGATGCATAAGCCATTGCTTCCCTGGATGCTATCTTTCTTGACCCTTGTGTTGTCGCACTGCTAATTTGCTCACAACCCTATCCATTTACAGGACTCAGCAAGATGGCTGAGCCTCCCTGTTGACCACTCCTTCAAACACCCTCTCCAGTTCCATTGGTACTATTAGCAAATAATGTTTTAGCCACCTGAGTACTTCCAACCGGATTTAGGTGACCTCACACAATTGCATGTTGATGACATCAAAACCAGCAGGTTGTGGTAGGAAAATGAGCGCATGAGCACCCCTGTCATCAGCCACCTCTCACATGTCAATAACATGGGCAGTGGCATAACGCAAAATGATGCCCCCCTGCAGAATGTGATGAGGGAGCCCTTGAGTATAATATTGCACAGATATTAATTGGCCTTGAGCTAAATGTGGGCACCCTAAAAGGCCAGTGTACTTACTCTGTGTGTCTGCCAGGGTAAAACCCTGAGTTTTGTAGATAAGAGGACTTTCTTTTTCTACTCATTAAGAATTGCATTTCTAATTTTGTCAGATTGAAGTCATTCCGCTCCCACACAGAGATGCTAATTAAAAATTAAATACAGAATCAGCTGAGTTAATTGCATTGTATCTGGGCTTTGTGGTACAGCACGTGTTGATCAAATGAAAATAATCAACATGCTCACATTTATTTTACAATATATTTCCCATCATTTGGTTGCATATATTTTATGGAAGTACCTTTTTTTAATGAAAGAATGAAATGGTGATACATTTTCACATTTTTACAAAAAAGAGCTGCTCTGTAGTCTCTGTTTTGAAGAAGTGTCAAGAAACGCTTCAGTGCTTCGCTTGCATTCTGCTGTATTCTTTTCAGGTGCTTGGCTTGTCTCCTCCTAAACAGTGATACCCCCGACCCATAAATGTGAATCTTGCATTCAGTTTTTGTTAGACCCAGCGAGTGCCTGCCTGCTTGTCTCTCTAGGAGAGGCCTGCTCCGAGTCGAGCAACTCCTAGGGGTTGATTGGGTCCCTAAGGCTTGGACATTTTTGACACTGAACATTCACATTAAAGAAATCTCACATTTGTTTTTCAGCCCTTCCCTCGTGGACTTGGCAGAGTAGTGAAAGAAGATAGGGTTACTCCCACCACAGAGAGCGGTGAAATCTCACATTTTAAGTATGTATGCAACGGCATGATTATATCACAGACGTAGCTAGAGAAGAACGAATGCTGGGCCGGTCAAATAAGCCCATAGATATAGCATTCGTTTCCATTGAGTCAGAATGTTTGGGTTACTATGCTGAGGAGGTGTGATCTCTGCAGAATTGTGCCTTCAATTGCTTTCTGATTCACTTGGAGTTGGAGGTAGTTGTAATGTTTCCGGCGATGTTGTTTTAAATCATAGGTGTCTGGACTGAGAAGGCTGGACACACTTCAGACCATTTCCTTTTCCTCTTTTAAGCATTCTGGGTTGAAATATAAGCATTGTGCGTCAATGCCTAAATCTGAATCTCTGTTCTCATTTATGGCATCAGCATTCTCGTTCCTTCTCCTCTCAGATCCTCCTGCTGTTCTTGCCCCAGAGAGGTTTTAAGGCATGGGCAAAGTGGGCGCTGGCCCAGGGCCCCACCCTTTCGTGGTGGGGGGGGGGGGGGGGGTGCCTGATAAAGCCAGCTCTGTTCAGCAGGGTCTTGCCCTGGTGACCTTGAATCCTTCTTAAACAGATGGCTTTAAATAACGTTTGCCTTTGATTTATTTTTTAATGTGGGTGATCTGTGAGAATCTATTACAGACATGTTGCAGTGTGTTTATAATTGCAAGGGCCACAGATACAAGTTTGTTTTAGAGCAAAACAGAACTTCACTTACGAAAAATTGGAGTTTGTCACAGAGATTGCTGTTACAATATTGAAAACACATATTTCACTATCCCTGAATATTAGATGTAAACACAGTAAGAATTTGGACCAGTGTGCCTGTGCACTGTCAATGACCTGGCTAAATAGAGCAAATAAGAACTGAAACGGGATCATACATTCAAAGCTGTTTGGAACTGGGGAACAAAAATACGTTTGGCCCAGGGCCCCCCAAATCCTTAAAATGTTCCTGTCTTCCCATTGTGTGTTACTTCTCATCTCTTCCTTTGCCGGCCTCCCTTGCCCTGCGTTAGTCTCCTTTCCAACTAGATAAGAGAACACTTTATAAACCCGCAATTACAGAAAACTCAAACGACCCTCTCATAAACCCAAACCACTTTGCTTGGAATGCATCTGAGAGTTTAAAGTCTATCCTAGTTTGGACAGAGAAATCGGTTATGGTCTGTTAATATTTCCCTACTGTGTATTTGCTGACCCGGTGATCCCTACAGAACAGGCAGCCTGGCACTTCACTGTTCCATCGTGTTCCTGAAACCCTAGCAAGGTTAATATTTAAAATGCAACAACACCCAAAGCATTAGTTTACTATTACAGTTCTGGCATTTATCAGTGAAAAGGTGTTAAATGGGCTGCCCTCTTGTGGCCTGGCTGCCAATGTCTTGCAAGGGTCACTGTATAAGTCAAACGTGATTCGCAAACCAGAGAAAAACAATATTGTTCAAGCTTCAGTTAGTGCTTAATTTGTAAAATAATAACTTCCAGTTCCATAGTTTTTCTCAGAAGCTCACGTCAAGCCCTGCTGAATGTCGGCATTAAAGAACATCACGACTGTCTAATCTTCGCTCCATATTATGCCTCTCTGATCCACCACCCTACACTCTCTGCCCCCTTACCTCACTGTTGCAGGATCTTTTTAACCCTTCATTCTCCTCTTCTCACTGTTTTTCAATAATTCTCTCTCTTTTTCCATTTTTCCGCCTTTCTCTTTCTTGTTCTGGCTCAAAGTCTCATGAATGAAAAATAAATGCCGGTCCTGGAAAATGCGTGCTGCTGGACAACACCTGCAACCACCGGCTCATATTAAGCACTGGCTTCAGCAAAACCAGCACAGCGTCAAGTCCTTCATGAAACCTGGGAACAGGCCTCCCTGGAAAGAGTGAGGAGACGTGAGCAGCCTTGATGCTGACGGGCACATGCAGTACGATTTCAGGGCAAATGAGGTGGAACCATGGATAATCTGCAAGTAAATTAGGACAATAACATAGGCCAACACCGCGCTGAATATCAACACTTCCTAGAGGGTGGGTTTCAGGTGCACCGCAAAGATCTATGGGTGAACCCAGTCGCAGATTTTGAATTTTGTTTCACATTCTCCCAGTAACCATGGTCAAAATTTAAAAATATTTGAAGGATATTGTAAGCGACTACTGGAGGGGGTCAAAAAATCAGTTACCTGAAGCATGGACCTTCTAATGCAGTTTGCAGTATGTTTCCACCTGCGCCCACCTGTATCAACAAGTGTCTCTCAAAGGCCAGATATATGACCCCCGGGGAGGCTTTGGCATTTTGTGAATTACAGCAGCAGCAACCAGGGCACTATATGCATTTCCCTGAACATGCAGCATCTGCCTTGTATTTGACAATGATAGAACTGAAGATATCATATCGACTTGTTAGAATGGAAACAAGCTGCATCACTGACCCCCACTAGCTACGTCAATACCTTCCACTGCATGTTTCTGGAAATTCGCAGTACACCTGGTCAAAAAAGGCACTCACACTTATACCAAGCAATCATTTGCTTTTAGCTATTTTTTCTAGTCATGGAATTCACGTTTATCTTGTGTTAGCCAACAACCAGGATGACCCATTAGTCAGCTGTGTAAATAGTTGTGTTTTCTGGACTTTGGGAGCACAGACTGCCCTTTCACACCTGCATACCAACTGCGGGCAGCTCTGTGGATGGTCATCTGAGGGTACGCCTCTATTGCTGGAGAGCTATGGCAAGCTCAGGTGTTTAATTTTTGGACTAATCCTTGTGTCCTGCATCTGAATTAGTTGCCCTATGTTTAAAAACTCTGCCTGATTAGTGGTTCTTAGGGGTTGGTCAGTGTTGAGCAAAGCAAATGGCAATATATACCAAATACGATGAAACTTGGAACTGACCGACAGCTCCAAGGTGCTGATTCCAATAGCCAAGTCAGACTTTGCAATCGTGGATGGTTTCAGCTACTACTTGACCTTCAAAGATTAGGCCTCCTCTCTTCTACTGCCATGTGGAGTTTTGTGATGAAAGCAGGCAGGAAATGAGCACAATCGTATGGCCTATTTGCCATCACCGGCTCTAAAATCGCATGTGACTAAATTTCTTACATGACCACAAAAGAAGTGGGTTGCCTAATAGGAATACAGAGTCTGAACCCTGTTTGGGATCAGAAGCTAACTGCTACTGGCCTCATAGGATACTTCAGAACAAGGAGGCCATCCTTAATGCCAGAGGGTGCCTCACACACTTTATCGTGTCATGCTTCATCATAGGCATCCTCTCCCCACTCTAGAAAGATGGTACTACCAGGCCGGACTCAACCTCTGCGAAGACTTTCTGGCAGGAGGGAATTATCAATAAAAATACCTTAAGGTTCCTCGGTTATCACCTTTATTAGTGAGCACCCTAGGTACACTAAAAACAAAATCAGTGATGCACCCTTAGAGAAGGATGACTCCAGTCCATCGTTCAAATTACCAACATGTTTCTGCCCATATTGTATAGCCTAATTGGTCTGGGGTATTCATCAGGGTATTAACAGATCCCTATCTATATAGTTGTGGGTGTCCACCACTATTTTACGTGGTACAGTGAAGAAGTGCAATCTCTGAGTAGAAGATCGATTATTTTTATTCCCTGGTGCTAGGAAGTCTATAGTGGAACATTGCAAAACTTAACTCCCTACAAAACAAGGTACCACATCATTTACATTCCTCTAAAATGGGGATATATTACACCCACACTCCTTAGCTTTCATTGAGTACTGGAATATGTAAAGAGGAATAGCATTTATAGACCATCTACAGCACTGCATTCAATTACCTGAAAACATCTATTAAAAAACGTAAGTTACTAAAACATTTTTGATTTATGAAAAAGTAAATTTTAGAACTGAGAGAATAAACATAGCAATCACAGGAGGTAAGTTTTTTCCCCATACATAACCAACAACTTTGCATCTTGCTGTCAACATTGGTACATGAGGTTCATTGATTATTTAAAAACGGACTAAAATGGCATAATTTTAGTAGTCAAATAATCAAATGTAGAGGGAGAAGGAAGGCGTGATCTATTCAGCTTCCTTGGTTATACGATAATCAAAAAATCAGATAGGGATGGATCACTTGTCCTGCATAACCTGGGTATGCAGGTTGCGTACCAATACGTCCCAATTAAAAACCCTCATGTACGTGTCTGATCTTGTGTGGAAGCGGTATATTTAGATTCTCCGCTATTCGACACATGTACGCATAATCATTGGGTTAGTGGTTATGCATCCTCCAGCCGGAAGTTTTACCCCTGGTTACCGTAGTAGTGATCAGTGATGGGTGGGGTATGCCTGGTAGAATAAAATAAACTCGTACAGCCAGATAATCGTATTTTATTCAATCTGGATTCAAATTGTAGTTAAAAATAATTTGCGTGTGTTGGAGATTAGTTAGGAATTTCACACACTATGGTCAATGTTATTAAAAAGAGGTCGACATGTTTCAGCCCTCAGTTGCCTGTATAGGTCAAGTGGGCTTTCTTCAGGACCAAGTGGAGGGTGTAGAGACCAAGGGCGTTTCTGTGAAAATGATCTCCCATGAACAGAATTAACTATTCGGGCGGAGAAGTGGGAAGATGGATATGTTAATCCTTCTCCTGATAAGGTCTCGTAGGTTCATGTTGAGGATTTTGCTCGTGTGTCAACAGTTCCCCAGTGGGTCGGGAGGGCCTACTGCGGTCCTTCTCTCAGTTGCACTACTTGTGCTGACTCTGCCTCTGGGGCCAGAGCATAACCACTAACCCAATGATTATGCGTACAAGTGTCGAACAGCGGAGAATCAAGATATACCGCTTCCACACAAGATCAGACACGTACATGAGGGTTTTTAATTGGGACGTATTGGTACGCAACCTGCATACCCAGGTTATGCAGGACAAGTGATCCATCCCTATCTGATTTTTTGATCATTTTAGTGGTACCATCTCCTGGGTTGCATTAAAATACTTGGATGCCCTTTGTGGACCCTTTTGTTACTGTACAAGAATCTGCTGATGCACTGTATTCTAAAAAACCATTTGGCGCCCTGACTGGCCCCACAAAAAGTGCTGTGCGAGTGTGGCGTGACGCGAATGCTGCTATGGGGTGGAATGGAAGGTTAACTCGAGTGACACCGTTGTATGATTCTGACAGTTTGGGCAATTTGTGGAGAACGAAAGGATTTGAGAAATGGGACATGATTGGTATAAGCAAGGTGGAGGATCTCTGGTCCAGAGGTGGTATCAAGACTTTTGAGGCGCTAAAAATTGAATATGAGCTTGATGACAGGGAATACTTCAGGTACATTCAGGTACGACACGCCTTGACCTCCGTTTTCCCCCCGGGGACGGAGATTCCTCAATCCTCGCCGCTGGAAGACCGTATCCTTGACGGCCATGTGCCAGATAGTACCATATCACTGATTTACAAAAAGCTCATTAATAACAGGGCTGATTTGCTTGAGCGCCTCAGGGCCTCTTGGATCGCGGACGGCCTAGAACTAGATGACGAGGATTGGCAGGCAGACGTTTCCTCCCCTAAGGAGGTGGCCATACCCGTCCGCCTCCGTTTCGTACAGCTGAAGATCCTCCATCGTGTATATGTGACTGGTACGCGTCTGGTGCGAATATGTTACTCTCCTGATGGGCTATGTAAGCGCGGCTGCTGTATGAGTGGAACCTTCCTGCATATCATTTGGGAGTGTCCCGAGGTGGCTGCCTTCTGGTCTAGAGTACATGCGATTATGGAAAGAGTCACCGGGGTCTCTCTAATACCTGAGGCCAGGCGATGCCTTCTTAATGTTTGGGAACCTACGGACTACAACACGGCCCACACTTTTTGGGCGACTCTTGGTAACATGGTGGCCAAGAGGGATATTGCCCAACTCTGGGGTTCCCACAGACCAAAATAGGGGGCGAGTTCTCACCCCCAAACAATTGCACAGCTTGTGTGAAGCCTTCATTGGCTTTATGGTATATAACAACTGTTTTAACCTTAGTACTCAAATTTAATCCATTTTCTCTCCTCTTTATCACTCAGTTTTTATCAATAGTGTTGTTAGTCCACACGCGGAAAGAGAATTGCCATATTTCCAAGTTTCTAATGCTCATTCAGTGTCCATCCGGACCTTCTCAAAGAACACGATTGAAGCAACCATCGTATGAAGCAGCGTTTATTGAATAAAAAGCCCAATGCATTTCGGGTGACTCGCGCCCTTCGTCAGGGGATGGCTAAAAAACAAACAATAAAGCAATTACTATCCCTCATATTAACATCGTTTCATGCCGTAGTAAATATACGTCAAACGGCATGAAACGATGTTAATATAAGGATAGTAATTGCTTTATTGTTTGTTTTTTAGCCATCCCCTGACGAAGGGCGTTGATAAAAACTGAGTCAAGGCGTGTCGTACCTGAATGTACCTGAAGTATTCCCTGTCATCAAGCTCATATTCAATTTTTAGCGCCTCAAAAGTCTTGATACCACCTCTGGACCAGAGATCCTCCACCTTGCTTATACCAATGTGCAATTGTTTGGGGGTGAGAACTCGCCCCCTATTTTGAATCACGTTATCGTTTTTTGGCGCCATGTGGGCAGAGTGCCATTGCAATCTGCACGCAATCACGAGACAAAAGGAAGAATAAGGATGTTTAAGGAAGAATACGGAGGTGTGCATCCCAATCTCTTTACAGATATGTTCCCACAGACCACCCACAGACCACCCACGATAGCTGCTTGGAAGGAGAACATGGACTGGTGTATGTTCAGAGAAAAGACGGTCTATGTGGCACGGGGACAACCTAAGAAATGGGGTAGAATCTGGTCCCAATGGAACGCTTACCGTGAAATGAAATGAAAAGAAATTAAATAAGGTATTTATAGAGCGCACGGTGGCCAAACGGCTTCCTGGCGCTGGGAGCTCTCCTGAACGGAACAGACAGGGCCGAGGGAGTTTAGCGGGGGTAGGCCTGGGCAAACAAGAATGTTTTTAGCGCTTTACGGAAGTGTGAAAAGATGGGAATGGAACGCATGGAGAGAGGGAGAGAGTTCCAGAACCGGGGGGCGAGGACGGAGAATCTGGTTCCACCAGTGCGGGATTTACGAAAGCGGGGAACAGTGAGGAGGGCAAAGGAAGATGAGCGAAGGGTACGAGCAGGGGTGTGAGTAGAAATCAAAGAATTAATGAACGCCGGAGCAGAGCGATCAACAGCCCGAAAAACTAGACACCCTAGTTTAAACAGGGATCTCTGTAGAACGGGGAGCCAATGGAGAGATTTGAGGACAGGAGTGATATGGTGAGTTTTGGGAAGATGAAAGATGAGACGGGCAGCCTGATTTTGGATTGCTTGGAGACGACGGGTTTCGTAGGCAGGAATGCCCACGAACAAGCTGTTTCCGTAATCAAGACGAGAAGTGATGAGGGCCGAAATGATAATTTTAAGGGAATCAAGGGAAAAGAAACGGGAAATTTTACGAATCAAACGAAGGGAGAGAAAGCAGGAGGACACTACAGAACTGACCTGGCCGTGCATTGACAGGTCATGGCTGACCTTAATGCCCAGCGTTTTGACGGAAGGGACAGGGGTAGGAGGGGGACCAAAAATGGGGGGCCAGAAAGCGGAGGACCAAGGGCTGGATGAGCCACCCGTCAGGACAAGCTCAGTCTTGTCTGGATTGAGCTTGAGGTGATTGGCGCTCATCCAACCAGAGATGAAAACCAAAGTGGAACGAAAAAAGGATAAGGAGTGAGAAGAGGAAGAAAGATCAAAGACGAGCTGGAGGTCATCTGCGTAGTTGTACACAGAGACCCCCAGTTCGAGAAGAGAAGCAATAAGGGGGCGAATGTAAAGATTGAAAAGAAGAGGGGAGAGAGAGGAACCTTGGGGAACCCCACAGGACACCGGGAGGGGAGAAGCAGAGAAACCAGAAAGGTGAACAGCTTGCGAACGTCCTGAAAGAAAGGACGTGATCCAGGAAAGAGCGGAGCCTCGGATGCCCGCTGCGCTGACACGGTCAAGAAGGATGGTATGGTCGACCGTGTCAAACGCAGCGGAGAGATCCAGGAGAACCAAAGCTTGAGGAGAGTTGGTGTCAGCCTTTGCCTTCAACTCGTCGAGAACCGCAAGCACCACTGATTCGGTCGAGTGGCCCGAGCGGAAGCCTGCTTGGTGGGAAGCAAGGAGATGATTCTGCTCAATATAAGAGGAGATACAAGAGGTAACATAGCTTTCGAGGATTTTAGCAAGATAAGGAAGAAGAGAAATAGGTCTGAAATTAGAAGGGAGGGAAGAATCAAGACCAGGTTTTTTAAGAATGGGAAAAACAATCGCAGATTTAAATGAAGAAGGGACCAAACCAGTGGAGAGGGAGGCATTAAGAAAGGAAAGAGGAGTAGTGGGGCAAGAGGTGAAGAGGGTTCTCAGCACGCGGGCAGGGGCACAATCAGCAGGGGAGCCAGACTTGATTTTGGTAAGTAAAGCTAAGAAGGAGTCCAAGGAAATGGGTGGAAAGAAGGCAAAAGAAGAGTTAGACACAGGAGGGGCAGGATGGGGAAGAGGGAAGGGTGTGGTAGGAATGTTGGACTTGATTTTTGCGATCTTCTCGATAAAGAAGTCGTTTAAAGAAGAGCAGAGGGCCTGGGAAGGGATAAGCTTGGGACAAACACGATCAGAAGTGGCCAGATTAGTGACCAAGGAAAAGATCTCTTTGGATTTATTAGCAGATGATGCTACCTGCTCAGAGAAGTACTTGGTCTTGGACACAAGAATAGCTTTCTTGTAATCATTAAGAAGACGTTTATATTTGGCCTTAAGATCGGGGCAATAACTGCGGCGCCAAAGACGCTCAGAGTGTCTAAGTTCCAGTTTAAGGACCTTAAGTTCAGAATCGAACCATCTATGGGCCTCGTGAGGGCGAATAGACTTAACTATTTTAAGAGGGGCAACTAGATCACAACCAGAAGATAACCAGTTGCTGACTGCAACGGCCTGAAGATCAAGAGAAAGACTGTTGAGGTCAGGAAGGGAGGATGCCAAGGAGAGGGAAAGGGAGGGGAGGTCCACGCGATTCCAGCTGCGTGCAAATATGTTCTTGGGGCGGGAGGGTTTGTGAAGGGAACCGAGATTAATAGTGAAGAAAATGAGAGAGTGGTCGGACCAGGTGCAAGGGAGAATGCTAGGGGGAGAGACAATGTCCTGAGATGACCAGACTTGGTCCAATGTATGACCAAGGTTGTGGGTGGGAGCAGAGACGTGAGACAGGAGATTGAGACATGAGAGAGTGGCCGTGAAGTCCTTGGACGCCAAATCCTCCCTGGGATCACCAGGCCAGTAATTAAAGTCTCCCAGCAGGAGAACCGAGGAGTTGTTAACTACTAGAGTAGCAAGGAGTTCCTGCAGGGAGGCCACAAACAGAGGCATATTCAGGGGGGGGCGGTACACAAGGACAACTGTCAGAGGGGCAGGAAGGTTAGTGGAGCGGGCAACCAAGAAATCCACTCCAGCTATGGAAGATTGAGGGAGAAGCTGGAATTGGAGACTGGCCCGAACAATCATGGCTACACCCCCTCCGATCCTGCCGTCAGGGCGATCAGCCCGGAGGGCGTAGTAGGAATCGGGGAGGATGGCCAGGATGTCAGGGAGTGAAGCCTCCGAAAACCAAGTTTCTGTTAAAAACAGAATATCAGGGGAATCGGAGGTAAGAAGGTTAAATAATTGCAGTTGGTGCTTGCCTGCCGAGCGGGTGTTAAGGAGGCAGGCAGAGGCAGTGTGAGAAGTAGAAGGAGTAGTGGTGGAAAGCGTAGGATCCTGAGAAGGTATAGAAGATATAGAGGAGGTAGCTCGCGAAGAAATGACACGGTCAGGGTGGGGGGCGTAGATACCTAGGGAAGTGAGGTGCTGCGTGAGGGAATGGGAAAGGGGCACATCAGCAGAGCAGGAGAGGAGTTGAGCAGAGGAGTATGCGAGTAGGGAGGCAAGGGCCGAGACCCCTGGTCCCGGCCTGTCGCGGACGGGCGCAGACGGGCTTGACTTAGGCGCAACTTCGGCGCGCCTTCGTCGCGCCCGCTGCGCTCGTCCGCTGCGCGGCCGGGATAGGAAAGTCATGATATAGGCTGCCGGAAGTAGTAGGGGCGTGGCAGGGGGTGGAGGGACAGAGGAGCTGCCCCACCAACCACAGAGCAGGCCAAGATGGTGGCCACGCCCGTCCCCGCCCCAGTGACCTGCCCGTCAGAGGGGGGAGAACGAGGAGCGTGGGGCGCTCTGGCAGCGGGAGGCAAGGAAATGAAGGGGTGCGCGATGTCCAGAGCGCAGCCCCTGAGCTGGAGAAGGTAGGGTTTAAAAAATGTCTATGCCGTTTTTAAAAACAAAGTTGCGCCACACCAGGTAGCGTTGTTGCTCCCGGCGAAGCCTCGGGAGATCTGGACGTCCGTGAAAGCCGTGGGAGTATCTGCACTCCCCCACAAGACTACACCATCGATGTCTCACTGTCCCCTTAGTTGGTGTTCCGGGCTTAAGTATGTAATTGTATGTGCTGACCGATTTCCTCACCGCCCTTCATCTCGAGACATATGCTCCATCATCGTATGCTAATCAGATTCTGCCGTCCTCTCCCTTTGACTCCCTGTAATTGATTATTGCCATGTGATTGTATTTTATGTTGTTAGTTCAGTTCATCAAAATTTCAAAACTAAACCTACAATCCTTGTCTTTTGATTCTATGACATGTACAGGACTATACTGTGGGTCGCCTAACCCCTAAAACAAGGTACCGGGGGGTCTGATCGTGAGACATCACAATGTTCATATGATATGGCTGCCGGCCCGCTGGGTTGTAGGCTGACAGCTGTGTATTGTGCATAAATATAATAAAGGTTTTTCCAAAGGTTACTCCATCTCAAATACCTTGTCTTCCAAACTCTTGATCCATCCATCCTATTTAGAGTCAGTGAACCATCAGTTTTCCACCAGCGGTGTCCCCATTGGATCAGACAACTGAAACCTGACTTTGACAGCCTGAGAGAGTGTTGGGTTTTGGAGTAAGGGCATCACAACAACCAGGGTCAGATTGGTAAGGCGGGCAATTGGGCAATGGGCCGGTATCTGAGTTGCAGTGGTGGGATGCTATTTTGGGCAGCATGGTGGTCGATTTGGGTTGTGTATGTGCTGTTCAGATGCTGCCAGCGGCCCAGTGGGGGGGCCCGAGCGGCCTTTCCGAGGCAGATGAGCCTCTATCACCTCCCTTTTACCAAGGGGGAGGAGGTGGTATTCCCAGGCTCTCACTGGGCCACCCATTAATGTATGTAGATTGAGCAGGGGGAGAGGGCCTGAGAAGAAGTTGCCTCACTTATATTCAGGTGTTGTTCACCGTTGTGAACTAATCCATGCATGAAGAGTCCTGTCAACATTTGCATTTTTTAACTCTAAGTAAACTTAAGAAAACATGCCTCTCTTATAGTAGCACCCCTCCTTCTTTTTATAATACTTAAAACACTGAAATGTTTTGAGAAAAGGTACAATCTGCAAGTGTGGGCCACTTTTTTTTAGGGTGCCCGGTCCTATTTTTTATCCCAATTCAACCCTGTCATCAACACACTCTTTCAGGCTTACTGTCTGATGTCCTATTTTCCTGCCGGTCACCCCAGAACCTGGTGGCGCCAAGTAGAAAAATTAAAACCAGGGGGCATATTATCAAGGGGGGTTTATCTCAGCTTTTTTGGATTTAAAAGCCAAGAAAGCGGAGATAAATTTATCTCCCTATTACCTAGCTGTCGCTAACACCAGTTAGCGACAGCTAGTAGGAGATAGCGACCATCTTGGGCCCCGCTTTGCATGTCAGTGATATTTATCACTAATGACATGCATAGTGGGCGTGCCAAGATGTTAGCGACTGGAAACAGTCGCTAACATCGCTATCTCCTATTACCAACTTTTGGAGATATTCGCGCTAAGCGCGAATATCTCCAAAAGCTAACACCTGCCCCTGACAGTTCTTAGCCATGTTATCCAATGGTAGGTGGATAACATGGCTAAGAGCATTAGCTCGGTAATGCATGAATATCGCTGACTTTTAAGCGATATTCACGCATTTCGGCCGCTTAGGAGATAAACCTTGATAATAGCAAGGTTCCTAAGCGATAAAAATCGCCGCAGCTGGGCGATAAAAATATCGCCGCTAAACCAACATAGCGATAATTATCGCAAGTTGTTGGTAATATGCCCCAAAGGGTCTAAAATCCAGAGAAATACTCCCTGGGAATGAGGGTTATTAGTTATTTCTTTGTTTTTAAAACAAACACGTTTTTCCAGGTTTTATTTGAAAAACAAAGGGGCATATTATCAAGCGGGTTTATCTCCGTTTTTTTGGCTTTAAAAGCCAAGAAAGCGGAGATAAAATTATCTCCCTATTACCTAGCTGTCGCTAACACCAGTTAGCGACAGCTCGTAGGAGATAGCGACCATCTTAGGCCCCACTTTGCATGTCAGTGATATTTATCACTAATGACATGCAAAGTGGGCGTGCCAAGATGTTAGCGACTGGAAACAGTTGCTAACATCGCTATCTCCTATTACCAACTTTTAGAGATATTCGCGCTAAGCGCGAATATCTCCAAAAGCAAACACCTGCCCTGAGCAGTTCTTAGCCATGTTATCCAATGGGAGGTGGATAACATGGCGAAGAGCATTAGCTCGGTAATGCATGAATATCGCTGACTTTTCAGCGATATTCATGCATTGCGGCCGATTTTTATCGCATTTGCGATAAACCTTGGTAATACCAAGGTTTATCTGCGATAAAAATCAGCGGTAAATTTTTGTCTCTAACCAAGCAATAGCGATAATTATCGCTATTGCTTGGTAATATGCCCCAAAATGTTTAGTGGGCTGCTGCCAAAACCAAATTCAGTCCAGTGAAGGAAGAGGGCGCATGAAAATCAGTGACTTGACATTTCTGTGAATCTCCAAACTATTTGTCATGTACACAAAATGTAGGTAAAAATCTTTACTCTAGGAATGCATAAAAACAGTCATGCAATACAATGTTGCTTTTATGGAAACAAATATCAGCACCTCCTTTAGAAATTTACTCTGAACACATTTTCCATAGATTGAAGTCACCCAGCCAGATAACTAGAACTTCTCAGGCTGTGTAGGAGAAAAGCCACCTTGAAAATTGTTATTTGGAGGCAGCGACTGTTCCACAGTTTTAGAGAGACACTATGCTCAGGTGCATTTGCTGAGTAGCAGCAGTGGTATCTTATCAGCCATAGCAGTGGTAAATGTTTGTTTCTACTAATGCTCCATTCGATTATCTTTTCTTCTAAACTTGAGCTGTTGGTCTAACCCCATCTCTCTTTGCCCCTTTCTGAAAAGTCAGGTGGAAATTTCCATCCACCTTTTATCTTGCTCCTTTCTAACAGTGGCAGAGTGTTCCATTTGTCAGCTGCCTTTAATTAGTGTTGGTTCCTCACGTGCAGTAATTGAACACCTGATAACGGTTACTATAAGGACTAAAAGCAATGTACACAGACCTCTTGCCCGAGCAGATGAAAGTGAATAGTAATTCAGAAGGAAAACATGTGTCACAAAGCCGGATTTGAGACACTGCTGACAGCGTAGTATAGCTCAAAATGGGGAAGCAGGATTCTGCACCCTCTTGCGCTAAGTTCTTTCCAGAGAAGGAAAGTCTGGCGGTCCGGACTGAGTGGGCTTGTGGGAAACGTGCTAAACTGCAGCATGGTGCAACTACTATGATGCAAAGGCGGCAGCGGGTTACTGGGTAAGACTGCCATAGTGTTTCACACAAGGGCTTATCTCTTAATAGTGATACACTGATTTTTTGTCACCACTCGCTCTCTGGAAGATGCATTATAGTTTCTATCTGGCTTCTGTTCAACTTGTACATGATATTCAGTAGTAAAAGTAATAATAATCGAGTGCTTTTTGTGTCACAGATAACCCCTAGTGTAATATAAGAACCCCAGGTCTAAAAAGAACTTAAATAAATGTTTAAGCATTGGTTCAAAGTTGTTTTTTATCAACAATACAATTTGCCTGATTACTTTGTTGTCCCAATGCCCATCAATACAAATGCCACTTTCTACAAATCCTAAAGAAGCAACAGCTATTGGCGTTTTGGAGTGTGTTGTGAGCGTGGGGGAGGAGCTTGAATGGGAGCCTCTTATTGACTGGCCAGTGCAGGTCTCTCAGGTGAGCGGTGATGTGGCTGTGGCTGGGGATTCTGAGGATGAGGCGTGCAGAGGCGTTTTGTATCGTTGCAGTCTTTTCTGAAGTTTGGCCAGGTTTCCTGCGCAGAGGGCATTGCCGTAGTCCAGCCTGCTGCTGGCGAGGGCTTGCGTGACCGTCCTTCTGGTTTCGGTGGTATCCATCTGTAGATCTTGTGGAGCATGCGGAGGGTGTTGAAGCAGGAAGAGGAGACAGTGTTGACTTGCTGGGTCATAGAGAGCGTTGAGTCCAGGATGAATGCCAGGTTGTGAGCATGGTTGGTTGGTGTAGGGGCGGTGCCCAGCAAGACCGGCCGCCAGGAGTCATCCCATGCGGAAGGGGTGGAGCCGAGGATGAGGACTTTCGTCTTGTCAGACTTCAGGTTCAGGCGGCTAGTCTTCATCCATTCTGCGACAACCTCAATTCTCTCTTGGAGGTTGGATTTGTCGGTGGCTAGGTCCTTGGTGAGGGAGATGATCAGTTGCGTGTCGTCGACGTATGGGATGATGTTGAGGTGGTGCGCTCGGACAATGTTGGTGAGAGGTGCCATGAAGATGTTAAAAAGGGTCAGGCTGAGGGAGGATCCTTGGGGTAGACCACCGCAGGTGATCGTGGAGACTTCGGATCGGAATGGGGGGAGGCGGACTCTCTGGGTGCTGCCGGTGAGAAAGGAGGCGATCCAGTTCAGGTTTTCTTTGGAGATCCCTGTGTCGTGGGGGCGTGTGCGCAGGGTGTGGTGGCAGATGGTATTGAAGGTGGCTGATAGGTCCAGAAGGATGAGGGCTTGTCCAGCAGAGTCCTTATATCGTCAGTGGTGGCGATGAGGGCGATTTTGGTGCTGTGATTGCTTCGGAAGCCGGATTGGGAGGGGTCCAGGATGTTGTTCTCTTCGAGGAAGTGGGTCAGTTGTCTGATGGCCGTCTTCTCAATGACTTTTGCCAGGAACGGGAGCAGGGAGATGGGTCGAAAGTTCTTGAGGTCCTTTGGGTCTGCCTTGGGTTTTTTGAGGGTGTTGATCTCGGCGTTTTTCCAGCTCTCCGGGAAGGTGGCAGTCTCAAAGGAGCTGTTGATGATCTTCCGGAGGTGGGGTGCAATGATGGAGTTAGCTTTTTTGAAGATGTAGTGGGGGCAGGGGGCAGGGGTCGGAGAGTGAGCCGGAGCGGATGGTGTTTATGATTTGGATGGTATCTTCATCGTTGACCTTGTTCCACCCCTTGTTGTAAATATACTTGTTCCAGGAGAGCATGAGGTCGGTGACTTTGGTGGGCGTTGGGTCGGGGGAGGTGTCGGTGTCCGGCGTCGGTGTCTGGGTGTCGAAGCTGTCATGGATGTCTGCAATCTTGCAGTGGAAGAAGGTGGCTAGGGAGTAGCAGAGTTCTTGCGAAGGTAGAATGTCATTGGAGCTGGAGCTGAAGGTGGTAAGTTCTTTCACGATGTAGAAGAGCTCTTTGCTACTGTGGGTGTTGTTGTTGATGCGTTTCTTGAAGGAGGTCCTTTTGGCAGATTGGATGATATAGTGGTGCCTGCTTCTGGCGTTCTTGAGGGCTGCATGGTTGTCTAGAGTCTGGTAGTGGCGCCACTCCTTCTCAAGTCTTCGGCAGGTTTGCTTGGATGTCTGGAGGTCGATGTTGAACCAGCTGGCTCTCATGCTGGTGCGCCTGTCTGAGGGTTTCCTGATCGGGGCGTGGGTGTTGGCGCAGTCGTCGATCCATTGTCTGAAGTTGTGGGCTGCTGTGTTGGTGTCGGAGGACTCGGCTGGAGGATCCCCCGGGGGGAGGGTGATAAGCTGGTCTTTGGTCACTTTGTTCCAGCTGAGGTGTGGGATCCGTTGCAGTTGGTTGTGTGCGTTGTGTTTTTCGAAGGAGAAGTGGATGCAGTGGTGGTCGGTCCAGTGGAGTTAGGTGGTGTGGCTGAAGGTGACGTGATTGCTGGCGGATAAGATTGGGTCGAGGGTGTGTCCGGTGGAGTGGGTGGGTGTCGTAACAAGCTGTTAGTCCCAGGTTGGTGAGGTTGTAGATCAGGGTTGTGGAGTTGTTGTTGATTGCATTCTCGAGGTGGAAGTTCAGGTCTCTGAGGAGGATGTAGTCTGTGGAGGCGAGGGCGTGAGTGCTGATGATGAGGTCGGTGATGGAGTCGCTGAACTGTTGTCGGGGTCCTGGGGGTCTGTAGACGAGGGTTCCTCTGAGGGTGGTGTTGTGATTGAAGTGTATCTGGAAGAGTAGGTGTTCGGCCATGCTGAGAGAATCTTCGGTGTCGGTCGAAATCCTGATGGTGTTCCTGTGGATGATGGCAATTCCTCCTCCTGGTTTGATGTTTCATAAATATATATATATATATATATATATATATTACCCACCATTCCACCATTGCCGATTGCTAGTGGCTAGTTCTGGTTAGGACCACGTGTACATAGGAAAAGGATTTTTTTAGTTTCCTAATAACTTTGATAACTTTGGTGTCAGTTGATGAAGTTTCACAAAACTTTCAACAAAAAAAAGTTCATCCACCTCAACTCTTTACTGGAAAGATTTGGGTTACTCTGTGAATCGGGCCAAGAAAAATGGCAAATTTCCCAATGCAATTTCCATAAGGATTTTTGGAATGTGCTACAGGCAAATAGGCCGAACTGAATTACACGAATTTGGCTAGACCTAGGTCCAGAAAGTGTGCTTTTTATTTTTTGGTGTACATCTGTTCAGTAGTTTTGAGAAATTAAGGTTCAAATAAATGTTATATCTGGGCGGTTGGGTTTGTGAGGGTCTCGCAAGAGTCCTGCGGTTGAGTGAAATAAAAAATAGAGCCATCTGATTGATCAAGAGGTTCTTTTTTCCTGTCAGCCAGCTTGCTGGAGTGAGAAGCTGCTGCAAGTCCCACAGGAGCTCATGCTCTGATTGGCTGACTGTTGGAAAAACAGAAATGAACTGGCCACCATTAAAGAATATGGGGAAAATCCTGGTGTGGTGAAAATGATCAGAAAAAGATATGTAAGGGGGCAGGGCAAAGGCATCTTGAGCTCCCTAGTAATTAAGAGGAGGTCTAGGAGGCAGTAATTAAAAAATGTTGCAATCCAACAGGAATTAGTAGAAAGTTCATGGAGACTCTTGCAGGATCTTGGAAAAATGGGGAGGCCAGTCCTTCCCCAAATCTTACTTTGAACACCCATTGCCTAGGAAAGAGGTATCAGTGGAGAGGCCAGTCCATCCTCACACCCTACAACGTATGCCTGTTGTTCTGGGGAAGATGTGTCAGCAGAGATTCCAGTCCCTTACAACACCTTACTATCACAGCTGTTGCCCTGAGAAGAGGTTTCAGTGGAGCGGTCAGTCCCTCCATGCACTCTACTGTGCTCAGCTGACACCCTGGGGAGAGGTGTCAGCGAAGGGGGAGGTCCCTCTCACATCCTACTACGCATGCCCATCACCCTGGGGGGAGATCTCAGCAGTCCAGTCTTTCCACACATCCTACTATGCACACTGGTCACACTGGGCAGAGGTCTCAGCAAGGAGGACAGTCCCTCCCCACAGGGGAGAGGTCTTAGTGGGGAGGCCGATCTCTCGCACTTTACCATGCACACTCATCTAGGGGTGAGTTGTCAGTGAGGAGGGCAACCCCTGACAACCTACTCAGCACACCCATCACACTGGGGAGAGGTCTTAGCAGATGGGGTAGTCCCTCCCCATACCCTACTATGCACACATGTCACCCTGGGGGGAGGTCTTAGTGGAGAGGCCAATGCCTCCCCACACTCCTGCTGCCCTGGGTGATTGTGGAGAGGCCAGTCACTCTGCACATGCTGCCAACCACCTGCTGTGCAAAACAGTTGGCCGTGCGTGCCAGGGGTTTGGCTACATCTGGGGTTGGACATAGAGCCGAGCAGCAAGCCAGGCAAGCACTGTTGCCATCTTGCATGCACATGGTCTTGGTCATGTGTGGCATCGAGTTAGCGTCCTAAGGGGGGCTCGACACAGGGCCTGGACAGTGGACAAGCCCTCTAGCCAACACTCCATTGTGCACAACTAAAGGCTGTCTGGTATGGTAATTAAAAATTGCTTTACATTAATAAATCTTAGAAATTCACTGAAAAAAACAAAGGTTTATGGGTAATTAGGTGAAAATGCCAGTTAAAACATGCTATTACAAACAAACAAATCCACTGAAAATCACCAGTGTGGTTATCTCAAGTAACTATAACTTGTGCCCACACCATGCACGGCTATATATATATATATATATATATATATATATATATATATATAATGTCGGGGCGGGCGGGGGTCCGGGAAGCTTGATTGCTCGCGGGGGACGGGGCGGGCAGGGGCCCGAGCTGCTTGACAATTTCAGGGCGGGGGGGGGCTGCTGCAAAATGTCGGGGCAGGCGGGGGTCCGGGAAGCCTGATTGCTTCCGTACAAGGTCGGGACGGGCTGCTAGTATATATATATATATATATATATATATATATATATATATATGAATCCAAAAACGCCGCAACCGCCTCTGGTAAGCAAGGACGAAGAGTAGACCCAATTTCTTGTGCAAATCGTGAATTCTTTATTTCTTTATTTATCGACCAGCCAGTCCGCCATGACGCGTTTCGACCCTCAGTCGGGTCTTGATCACATGACAAACATATATATATATATATCCATACTAATATAATAAAGAGAGAGCCCAAAACTTTGAGGCGGGTAATCTCAGGAACCACAGCACCAATCACAACACCCAATACAGCATTGGAAAGGGCAGTTGCAGCTGAAGGACATAGGCTATGCAGACGCCCACCATTTACATTTAAAAGGTAAAAGAACCGTGTCAGCAAAGTAGTCCCTTGTGGGCGTGTCTGCGTGTGCTGTGGGCATGTGCTGGGGGCGTGACAAACACTGGGGGCGTGTGGTACGTTCCACCCTTCATGCCATGTCTCATATCGTGTGCTAATCACACCCTGCTCCCTTTAAATACCCCTGCACCCCATAATCAAAACCCACCCTTACTCCTTAAAATATTCCAACACCCTTAAACACTAACCCATCTTAACCCTATAAATATACCCTGTACCCCAAAACCCAAACCTATCCCTAAACCCTAAAAATACCCCTGTACCCCAAAACCCAAACCTAGCTCTGAACCCTATACATACCCCTGTACCTCTAAAACCAAACCTACCCCTGAACCCTAAAAATACTCCTGTACCCCAAAAACCCAAACCTAGCCATGAACCCTTAAAATGCCTCTGTACCCCAAAACCCAAACCTACCCCTGAACCCTAAAAATACCCCTGTACCCCAAAACCCGAACCTACCCCTGAACCCTAAAATACCCCTGAACCCCAAAACCCAAACCTAGCCCTGAACCCTAAAAACACCCCTGTACCCCAAAACCCAAACCTAGCCCTGAACCCTTAAAATACCACTGTACCCCAAAACCCAGACCTGCCCCTGAACCCTAAAAATACCCCTATACCCAAAACCCAAACCTAGCCCTGAACCCTAAAAATACCCCTGTACCCCAAAACCCATACCTATCCTTAAACCCTAAAACTACCCCTGTACCCCATAATCCAAAACTATATCTGAACCCTTAAAATACCCAAACACCCCAAAACATATACCTCTATACCCCAAAACATATACCCCTATACCCATACTTACCTTATCCAAACATTTTTTTAAAACATGCTTTTACCATTCATGTATTTACAACGAATTTCGTTGCAAATGTATGCGTGGTGAAAGCATATAAAATGTAATGCCATGCGTTATAATGGCATTGCGGAGTCATGGTACTTTCGTAATGAAAGTATGCGGAGTGATGGTATGCGGACAGAAAGTTGCGGAATAATGGGTGTTTACCCTCCCACGGCAAGTACATTGGTGGCACGGCGGCCCACATCTCCAGCAACATACTCATATTTTTTCACCACCCATTTAAAAAATGCACAGATCTCTCTCATTGATGGCCAGCACCGACAAACACTTTTAGACACACCTCCCGCCACAAGTTCTAGAATTGCGAACTTTAGAGCTGGGGAGCTACGTTCGAATCTCGGCATCAGCTCAGCATCCTGTGATTCCAGGCAAATCGCTTTGTCTCCCCGTGCCTACCACAAATGAATGTTTTCTTCTGTAATGTAAATTGTGCTCATGCCATGTTGCCGAGTTCGCGCTATATAATATTGCAAGGAAAAATAAAGTAGGGAATCTCGAGTTCACACACTACTGAACTCGCACTCTTAAGTGCATCAGCAGTGCACTGTGAATCGGAGCGTTTCACAGGCCTGTCACAGATAAGAAATGTTATCAAAACGAAATCCTACAAAACAATATACTACTGGCCGGCAGCAATTCATACCCGGACAACGTCGGGACCGGCTGCTAGTATATATATATATATATATATACATATATATATATGTATTGGAGAAAGCTTCTGAAACCAGCTTTCATCACTCCGTAACCAGGACAAGCAGAAGGACAGCACCCAGGAAACCTTACAGAAGCTATTTATTAGGCTTCAACTGCTTCCATAAATTGTAAGCCAATAACCAGCAAAGTGCAAAGTGCATGTTAACCCACAGATCAGACCTACGCGTTTCGGTCATAGCCTTCTATTGGGTCAGAGAGTTCAGTGCACAGAGTGCCATTTTAAAGGGACAGATGTACCCTTTCCCACCACCAATTAAGAAACTTCAAATGTTACTTAAAGGGGAAAAATCTAATTTTGCAATTCTTATAAAATAAAGTTTGTCCATACTGCAGTTTGTCACAAAACAAAAATCATTGCGAAGTACACACTTAAAGAACATAACTCACACGTTTTTAGCCCTAAACAGACACATTTTACACCATTTGAAATAGGCAGACACGTTGGGCAGAATTTTCAGAGTAGACATAAAGTCTCTCATGATCAAATATCGTGTTCCAAGGGTAAAGGTTACTCTAACATGTCAGATAGAAAAGTGCAAAATACATCACTTCATTGCATCTAGTTCAAATAGAATATAAAGTGTATTCATGCTAAATTGCACACAAGAAAATAAAAATATAAAATAATAGACAAGCATTGGCATAGCCAATAGGTCTCGCCTTTGAGACCTTATAAGTCTGTCTATCTATCTATCTATCTATCTATCTATCTATCTATCTATCTATCTATCTATCTATCTATCTATCTATCTATCTATCTAAATATATTGCAAAAACTACAGGAGTGCGACCCGTTTGTCCCTAATGTAGAAGGATTGTGTTGGAGTATTGAGCGGTGTGGTTCTGCTGCAGGGTACCACACCCGGATTGAGCGCTGCCACATCGGCGAAAAAGAACTGATTGGGAGTGTGCATATATATATAATATATATTTATATCTATACTACTATTATAAAGAGAGAACTTGCACCTTTTGGCAAGGTAAACTCAGAAACCACAGCGCCAATCTACACACCCGTACATCTATGAAAATGTCAGGGTGTGTAGATGGACATAGGCTATATACATTTTTAAAAAAAAGTAAATTAAAAAAATTTAATTTGTAAACAAAGTAGTCCCCTGAAAGTAGCGCCGCCCGGGACCTAGCGATGGCCGTGACGCGACGCGACGACGTGCGTGATGACGACGTGTTGGAGCGACGGACATGGAGCTGAGGAGCGTAATGTAAACATTGAAATCGCGGCGGACATGGAGCTGAGGAGCGTGGGTGCGTCATGGCGAAGAGGAGCGGAGCGGCAGCTCAGGCAATGTTAACATTGAGATAGAACTTGCACCTTGGCGCGTCATGGCGAGGAGGAGCGGAGAGGCAGCTCAGGTAATGTAAACAAACATTGAAATCAGGGTGGGAGGGAGTCAGGGCGGGAGGGAGTCCGGGCGGGAGGGAGTCGGAGCGGGAGGAAGTCGGGACCGGAGGAAGTCGGGACGGGAGGGAAGCGGCTGTGCACAGAAGGGCAGGCGGGAGGAGTGGGGGTGGGAGGGAGTCGGGACGGGAGGGGGTCGGGTCAGGACGGGAGGGGGTCGGGGTGGGAGCGGGTGTACTGCCCCCTGCCCCTTTCTGCCCCAGGCAATGCTGGGGCGGGCTGCTAGTATATATATATATTATATATATATATATATATATATATATATATATATATATATATATATATATATATATATATATATATATATATATCTCACACAGCTTCTGTTTCCCCGGTGTAGCACCACAGAATAACGGACCACCAAGCAGCGCGTGAGTATTCAAGCAAGGTTTATTATCCTTCCAGAGTCATTTCGGCATGACGCGTTTCGGGTAAAAACTACCCTTGATCACATCTATTATATATATATATATATAGAGTCACTGAAAAAACACAAAGGTTAAAGGGATGTTATAGGTATATGTAGAGCATTTCATGATATATGGATGGATGGGAGCTGTTGATTAGGTGGCGGCCTGGAAACCTGCATAAATATTCCCAGTACATTTTTGTTTCATTTTCTTTACATCCTCAGGATGTCAAAAGAAAGGATTTCTGGTTCTGGGCACCGGACAAAATATTGTTGCGGTGAGGACTGTGGGCTCTTATCACTTTTATGGAAAGGCCTTCTCCGACCTTTGAGTTATTTACCGCTGTGCTGACTTTGGGATTTCATCTCATCATGTATACCGGAAACGGACTTTTAAGAGCAAGGTGACATTTTTCATACTAACAGCACTATGCTGGAATGTGTCATTTAAAGACATGGTATTTGCCTGGTCATCCCGTTTTCTGGCAACAGAACCTATTAGGTATAATTGATGTGTGGCACAGACGGTTTTGTATATTTTTATTTCAGCCGATTTCAGTAGTGAAAATGCTTTATTTTAACCTTATTTTGTCGTTTTAGGAGTGACACTGCACGTATTCATGGCACACCAGTGTCACATTGCAAGGAAACCCGAGTCCATGAAAATTCATTACCAAATTGTATTTATTAAAATGTTAAAGATTAACTAATGTTTGACAGCAGCAACGCCAGTCTTCACTAAAATCAATTGGTGATGCCTAAAGCAGTGTTGCAAATTTTCTGCCTCACACTTATGTGAAATATGTTATGCAATGTGCTTAAGTAATAACGATGTCTTTTCATGCCCCAATGCTATTTGTATTCATGTGCCTCATTTAAGTTCCTGCCAAACACGTAGTGTTTCTTTATGTTGACTGATCAGTGAAATTTTAAAAGCACCTCCCTACTAAAGTGTAGTCAGATTGAGAAAGGCTGCTAGACAGCTGAAACGCGTCTCTGATGGTTCTTTTAACCTGCTGGGTCGAGGAAGGCCCACTGCATTAAAGAGCTTGAATACTTTCAGTCTTCGTGTGCATGCTCTTCTGTTTAACACGGGAGTGGATTTATAGATAATTCAAATTGGATAAACATCTGAATTTGTGACTTTGTACCGCTTTTAAGGAGATTTATATTTTTATATTGGAAAAGTATTAATTTTATCCAGTATTTGAGGAATTTGCACATATTATATGTTTACATTGATTAGCGCTTTTTTGCACAAGTACTCGTTTGGTAATGAATTTCTTACCAAAGAGGTTCCTCATTGCGGTACATAACATCAAGTCCATTAGAGAAATAACTATACGTAGCCACATTGTTTTTAGGACTGTTAGCACAACATATATATATTGCTGGTTTTAATATTTATGCATTTAGAACTGTGTAAATATATTGCATTTACACGCAGCTATAGTTGTGCGCATTTATGCCTGTATATAATTTCCTAATATGAATTCATTCATAGTACGTGATTTCTGATGCTCATTAATGACACAAAGATTGGATTGCCTCTGTTTTATGTATCAAATTGCCGATTCCCACGAAGTATTTCTTTCTTGTTTACTATCACATGGTGTTCACCTTAGCATATATAAAAAATGGCATAAGGGAGCAAGACTATCTGTGAGCAAGAGCAACTGCCCGAAACGCGTCAGACCGTGAGCTCTGTCAACTTTGTTGCAATAAACATCCTTGCCTGAAAACTTGGGATTTGTGTGGTCTCTGTTCGCCAAGCCAGCTGCTGGAGGTGCAGGGACCATTGAACTTGGACTATATATATATATATATATATATTACCTACCGGCGGTCGCCAGTAGGTAGTTATAGTTAGGATCTACTTTCCATAGGAAAACCGCAACATTCTATTGGGAATAACTTTGGCGCCGGTGGACGAATCTTCGCGAATTTCTCCAAGAAAATGGCCCGCTCCGCTCCTTCCCTGAAAGTTTGGGGGGGATTCGTCAAGCGGGGGCCGAGATAAAAGGGGGTCCCAAAACGTGTTTTCCCCATGTTAATTTCCATAGGGCGGTCAGTTTCACTTTTAGCCCGAACGGCTGAATGGATTTCCACCAAACTTGGCAAAAATGTAGGGGCTGGTAGCCCGATGTGCCTTTGCTATGTCTCAAGGTATGTGCTCCAGTGTATTTTGAGTAATTTAGGTTCAAAAAAATATATATATCTATGGCAGCGCCCCGGTACACGCACCGGGGAGCGCTCCGGGCACGCCACGCGACTTGCGCACAGAAAGCTGATTGGCTCTCGGGTATCTGTAAACATTCAAAACAGTCCGGAGCGGCCGCCATCTTGTGTCTCGGTAAAATTGAGACATAAGAGGAGGAAAAATCAAAGGGGGAAATGACCATAAGGGGGCAGGGATAGACCCCCCCCTGACCCCCTAGGTTTGATGTGGGGGCCATAAAAGGGCTTTGATTTGCGCGGGGGAGCGCCCGGTACACGCACTGGGGAGCGGACCGGGGAGGGTACCATGGGGAAGAAAGAATGACAGACTTTTCCATGTTTTATATTTTTTTATTGTTTTTTTGAACATTTTGTACTTTTTTGGGTTTTCTGAACAGTTTTATATTTTTTTTGTATTTTTCATGGGGAGAAACGAAAAAACAGGAAATAATTAGGGTTGATTGGGGCATTTGTGGTTGTCCCCTGCAAGGACGATGAGCTTTACGCTCGGAGATGGGTTTCCCACAATATTTACAGATAATTCTGAAATCTGCAAATCGTGGCTGAATGCAAGGCATCGTCTCACTTTCCTCTGGTGCCGACGGAGTGGGTTGCTTTCTTTTTGAGGTGGTGCTTGTGGATTGGGGAGGGTTACTGGCCAGTTCCCTCATCTCTGCAGCAGAATAATTTATTGGATGCTTGCGCTGCATGTGGCGTATCATCGTGTTGTTCCCAAATGAATATTTCTTATTCGGGTTTCCCCTGGAAAGTTCCACGCCACAGATTCGGCAAGTCACCTTGGCTGCATTTACTTTTTTCTTCCCCTCTGGGATAGAAAAAAACTCCCCTCCTCCTCCTCTCCTTGACCACCAATGATATCTTGAGGTGGTCCTCTTGGTGGTTGAGGTGGTGGTGGTGGTGCAGATGCACCAGCTGCTGCTACTACTGAAGCCATTATATTGATCAAAAAGGTACAGAGAGGTACAAACAGGTCTTCCTAAATCAAAGGACAAAGTCAGAATAAGGAAAAAAAGTGGGGTCTTTCATCCTTTTGAAAAAAAAATGTATTGAACCAATGAAAAGTGTTATTTTTAGGTCACATGACCAGGGGCTTCATCATTATGAAACCAAAACTGTTATGAACCAGTGGAATTACTGAATTGGTTGTTGTAACTGGTATGGGTATATCCACTTTTTTGACAATGTTAGTTTCTATTTTTGAATATGTGTTTCAAGGGTTACATTACACTGAAAGGAGGTCTGTCATTCTGTCACAAGGATGGTGTCATCAGTGATGTAATGAGTGATGTCACTGACCATGTCATGAGTGATGTAATATGTGACGTCATCAGCAGTGCATTGCAGGCGCGCAAGTTATAGTGAGTCCAACTAACTATAACATGGAATTTCATTGGTTTTATGTCAGTAAAATTTCCAGCTAACTATAACTGGTGTGAAACCTATGGTTTTTTCAGTGAATTTAATAGGTTTTTTAAATGCTAATTCCTAACTATAACTGGTGTGAAACCTATGTTTTTTTCAGTGAATATATATATATATATATATATATATATATATATATATATATATATATATATATATATATATATTATATATATATATTATATATATATATATATATGCTGGAAAAAGTTGGTCCTTGCCTCGTGTTTCACTGAGGAAGCGCTGCTGCGAGGTATTTGCAGATATATATATATATATATATATATATATATATATATATATATATATATATATATATATATATATATATATATATATATATATATATATATATATATATATATATATATATATTACCTACTGGCGATAGCCAGTAGGTATATATAGTTAGGATTTTTTCCCTATGGGATTTCTGAAAATTCTATGTCTAATAACTTTGGCGCTTGTGGACGGAATCGGCTGAAATTTTCAGGAAAATGGCACATTTTGTTTCTGAGCAGCTCCTGGAAATTTGGGGGGGGTTCGTCAAGGGGGGGCCGAGAAAAAAGGGGGGTCCCAAAACGCGTTTTTCCCATGTTAATTTCCATAGGGCGGTTGGACTCACTTTTAGCCCGAACGGCTGAATGGATTTCCACGAAACTTGGCAAAATTGTAGGGACTGTTAGCCCGATGTGCCTTTGCTAGGTCTCAATATATGTGCTTCAGTGGATTTTGAGAAATTAACGTTTAAAACAAGATATATATCTATAACAGCGCTCCGGGCAGCGCTCCGGTTCGCGTACTTTTCGCGTATCGGAACTTTGCGAAGCGAAGCTGATTGGCTCTCCGGTGTCTGTCAACATTCTAATCAGTCCGGAGCGGCCGCCATCTTGTCTCTCGGTAGGATCGAGAGACAAGAGGAGGCCAAAACAAAGGGGGAAATGAAGGAAAGGGGGCGAGGTAGACCCCTTCTGACCCCCTAGGATTGATGAGGGGGATATTATAGAGTCACGCGGGGCCCAAAAAAAAAAAAAAAAAATCCTATTTTTTCGCCGTAGAGACGCGTCCCGGTACGCGAACCGGGCAGCTAACCGGGCAGCTAACCGGGAAGCTAACCGGCAGTGTAACGGGAGTCTGAGGAGTAGCTGATTGGCTGTCAACATTGTAAACAGTCCGGAGCGGCCGCCATCTTGTCTCTATATAGTTAGGATTTTTTCTCTATGGAACTTTTGAAAATTCTATGTCTAATAACTTTGGCGTTTGTGGACGGAATTGGCTGAAATTTTCAGGAAAATGGCACATTTTGTTTCTGAGCAGCCCCTGAAAATTTGGGGGGGGGTCGTCAAGGGGGGCCGAGAAAAAAGGAGGGTCCCAAAACGCGTTTTTCCCATTCATTTTTCCATAGGGCGGTTGGCCTCACTTTTAGCTCAAACGGCTGAATGGATTTGCACAAAACTTGGCAAAATTGTAGGGACTGTTAGCCCGATGTGCCTTTGCTAGGTCTCAATATATGTGCTCCCGTGGATTTTGAGTAATTTAGGTTCAAAAAAGATATATATCTGGGCGGAGCCTAACCACACATCTGATCTGATTGGCTGTCAGCACTTCATCCAAGAAGTGTTGGCAGCCATCTTGGGACCAATATACATGATAGCACCTCATTAAAAAGCATTGTAGTTAATAGAGGGTTTTAGGACTTTAGTTACATTATAAAACGTTTGTGATATGTGCACGTGTGGATTTTGTCTCATTAAGGTTAAAAAAATATATATATATCTTTAAGCGTGTTCTGGCGCGCTTACGTTTTGGGTTTGGTTTGCGCTGCAGAGACGATACGTCACGGTTATGCGATGCATCATGAGGCGTCTCACGGGCTACGTGATACGTCACTTAATAAAGAATATATTTTACAGCTATAGATATTAGCTTTTAAAAAACCAATGAAATTCACAGAAAAAAACATAGGTTATAGACCATATATAGTTAGGAATTTGCATTTACAAAACCTTGAAAATTCACTGAAAAAACCATAGGTTATAGACCATATATAGTTAGGGATTAGCATTTAAAAAACCTTATTTTATTTGCACAAAACCATTGAAATTCCATATATAGTTAGTTGCACTAACTATATATCGCGGACCCGCAATCCACTGCTAATGATGTCACATATTACATCATTCATGACATGGTCAGTGACATCACTGATGACATCACTGATGACATCTCAAATGACATCACTGATGACATCACTGATGACAACACCCAGTGACTGTATGTTTCTGTAAAGTTAAAATATGTCTTACATATTGAAGAATGAGTGGATGTATAAGTGTCTGGATGAAGGATTTAGTAGCTGCATGACTGACTGTATGAGAGAATGATTAAATGTGTCTCACTGAGTGCATGCGTTAGTGATTAAAGTGTCTTAATTTGGCAATCATTATATATGTTGTTCTGTAAACTGCTGCATGTTTAAATCAGTAGCTATATCAGTAACTATATGGGTTATTGAATGGTTGCCCAAGTATTTGTATGGGAGACTGAGTATGTGTGTGGGTGGCTGGGAGGTGTATAACTCTGTGCATAGATGTGTGAGCAGTTGATTCCCTAGGTGTATGGGTTCAAAAGTGCATGTAGAAACAGCTGTATGGACAGTTGACTGTGTGCATGAGTGTATTGGTGAGTGAATGGATATCTCAGTTCTACATGTCAAAGTAAGTACATATGTAAAACACACTCCATGTGAGAGTTGACATATATAAATAACTGAACATAAGAGCCAGTGAATGTGAGAGTGGCTGTATGAATCATTGTGAACTTGTATCAAGGATTGTATAAGAGAGTAAATATGTGTTAGTATATGTTTGAATAAGTAAGGTGTGTATAACTGTATAGTTGAGGAAATGGAGGTGTGATTGATTCTTTGCATGACTGACTAGGTGTGTGAGTAACTCCATGGATGTGTGACAGTCTGTGAGTGCCTGTTTACACTGAGTGTATCTAAGGTTATATTAGAGTCTGAAGATGTATTATCACATAAATGATATCATCAGTGATGTAATCAGTAATGTCAAATGAGATGTCAGTGATGTCATCAGTGATGTCATTTGAGATGTCATCAGTGATGTCATCAGTGATGTCATTTGAGATGTCATCAGTGATGTCATCAGTGATGTCACTGACCATGTCATGAATGATGTAATATGTGACATCATTAGCAGTGGATTGCGGGTCCGCGATATATAGTTAGTGCAACTAACTATATATGGAATTTCAATGGTTTTGTGCAAATAAAATAAGGTTTTTTAAATGCTAATCCCTAACTATATATGGTCTATAACCTATGGTTTTTTCAGTGAATATATATATATATATATATATATATATATATATATATATATATATATATATATATATATATATATATATATATATATATATATATATATATATATATATCTCAACGGTTAAAGGAACATCATAGATTGGTGAAAATGCCAGTTAAAACATAGTTTTTCACTATACGTGCCATCCGCTCACATTTTTGGAGCGGTGTGACTCTGCAAGCAGAAGGAAGACATTTTAATTCCATTATCTGCCTATAAAGTCAGAAATAAATTATAGCCCACAAGTAATATGTGAACCTTTTTCATGTGGTAGCATCAAGGCCTTGATGGTTTTCCAATTCATGCCATCATCACTAGCTAGAACGGGGAGACTAGCTATGCACTGCCAGGATCCAAATAGAACTGATTGGCCCATCAGACAGCAGCATTGACTGGGAATATTTATGTAGGTTTCCAGGCCGCCACCCAATCAACAGCTCCCATCCATCCATATATAGTGGGCAAGGCAAAGTAGAGTGCTGGTACCCCAACTACTCGCACAAGGGGTGTGAAAGAAAGGAGACAAGTGGGCCAAAAGTCCCTGCCCTGGTCATGTTATATGGTGGTGACTAGGAGGCTGGATTATTTATTCAGCCCCTTCTAGTTTTCATGCTAGACCTAGTGTCAAGAATCATATTGCTCAGGTGAGCTGTACTTTTGTTTACAAGGAGGGAACTCCATGGGGCATTGAGGACAGACTCCTCAGTCTTGTAGTGAAATTTGAGGCTCAAGGCTTAGAGTGAGTATAGTAGTGTGAAGAGACTAAGAACCAGGCTTCAGTGACCTAATATATCTCATGTGATAAGAGAACTCGACAGAAGACTTTCTGAAGGCAGCTCGAAGTTGATTATAGGTTTTTATTTCTCACTGGCCAGTGAGTTTTGACATAATTGTGTAATTATACGAGTTTCAAGGGAGCCTCTTTGGAAAACTTGGGGTGATTCTGAGAGAGAAGACGTGTGTGCAGACCAGCCAGGTCTCTGTATAGAATACCGTTCTTCCTCAGCTTTTCTTACAGCATCCTTACAGTACAGTGCATTGACACTTGTCTACTCTCTCCCTGTGTTGAATCCTTATATTAGAAGAAGGCCCTCTACTCTCTCCCTTCCCCAGGCAAGCATAGTTCACATGACTCCTCGCTCAAGATCCACTTATTCTACATACTTAAAATATGACGTTAACTATCCCCAGACCGCCTCCACTGCTGTTAGCTGAATAACATTCTGGTGTTGGTGTAACTCACAAGAAGGATATCTGTAAACGTCTGAACAAGTCTGACTTTCAGTACCTGATTCTAAACATTCCATGTACATTAACTTCAAGACACTCATATCAATTTCTCATCGATGTATTTATTGCACGTTAATTACTCCGTTCAGCAAAGGCTACGGACTGAATGAGCCAGACAAGGGTTCCTTGCATCAATCCATGCTCGGATGCTTTCTACTGATCTATACTCTTTTCTTGACGTCATACATAAGACTCTCCTATGTTTCCCACAACTTATGTAAGCCTGAGGTTCACATGTGGTAGTGTTCCACAATATCTACTGTTGATCCATGTCAGCTCCTAGTCTTTGTATCATCCAACTCATATTCAAGTCATGGCATAACACAAGTGGCTTCCTCCTGAGTTTCACTCAAAGGGAACCCCGGAATCAGAGAGTCTTCCCCTGGGGAACATGTGCAATTTTCAGCCCTAAGAAAACCCGATAGGATCTGCTATTAACCCCTGCACTCTTTTAAACTATCAACCGCTAGTTGCCACAGTGCCGCCTCAAAAACCTGAATACTGTCTTTAACACTCAGCAACCCGTTGGGAAGCTCACCTACTAAACCATGCATATGCTTTCTGTGCATAGTCAGCAAATCTTACCATAACAAATAGGAGATCGAATGCAGTGTCACTGTATGTCATCAGGATATACTGTTCCTCCCCAATGCCTAACGGATGTCAGTACAGAAGCACTGGTGTATAAGGGGACATAGAATGCACTTGGGACAGCCCTTCCTGACAACAGCAAGTGAAAGGGGGCACCAAAAGCAAAGTGCTAGGGTCTTGTCATTGTGCTTTTTGTCCTTCACAAATACCTAAAGTCAAGACGCAGAATAAGCCCCCCCCCCCCGACTTTCTGCCTGCTGCCAGAATCTGTCACTCAAGCAGCAAGACACCTCCTGATTGTTTTCTGACCCAGTTGGAAACCTCCACATGATTTACTTACAGCCCTGGCAGAAGGCTTTAATTAGCAAGACAGGCATCAGCCATTAGGCAAAACACAGAAAGAAAAGAAGCTAGATATTAGAAATCTTTTGAAGGAGCTGTTTCAGTCAGAGAATGAAGAACCGCAGCCTATTGGCTGGAGCTGGTCAGAGGTACCCTAATAGGAACTATGACTATAGTTTAAGGCCTGGTTTGCTGACATTAACATAGATGATTTTATCCTCCAACTGACAGATAATCACTTAGATTCACACTTGATACAGAAGTCATATTCAGAGGACACTTCCAAGAAAACCTTGGCAGCATGATACCATCTCTACCTTCTGAAGAAAGCAAAACGTTTTTTTCCAGAAGTCAATTTCAGATTAACAATGCAAACCCAGGTTCACTCTCATCTGGATGGAGGCATGGGTCTGCCCAGCGTTCTTCAACCCTCCACTGTGTCAGGCCAGTGCTTAATTTGTAAAACAAGAAGTGTCAACGCCCTCGGCAGGAGCCTACCGCAGCTTGCATTACCCATTGCCCCTACCAGTGCTGCCAATGACAGTACCAACACAACTACTAACCATCCCACTCCTACAAGTGAGACATTTCAGACTATTCCAGGACCACAAAGCTAAAAGAATGGCTTGGGAAGCAGGTATTAGTTATTTTTAATGTATTTTGAATTAATAAACAGCTGTTGTTCACATTTCTAAATCAGATGAACAATGCCACCATGAGGCAGAATGACATAAGTCCTGGTGTTGACAATTGAGCCTCGCTGCCGAGCACTGGAAACCACGGGCACAAATTAAGTACTGCACTGTCACAACTGAAAGGTATTCTACACTCAACTGTACATCTCTTCAAAGGCTTAAAAACGTTTAACCACATCATTCCAACAAAACTACACTAGTTCCTCTCTTAGCCCGAATCATCTTCAAGACCAGCAACATCACAAACAAGGCTATTCTATGTTATTTAACCAGGATCTAGAATAACAGCACATCAAAATCCGAACTACTCTCATCCTCCTGCAATTCTGAAAGAAACTGAAGACAGATCTCTTTAAGAAGCATTGGCCCAGACACAGTAGAATTATTTGAACCTGTATAATTAAATGATTATATCATACCTGGGATGTTGCCCGCTGTTCAGGAACCTGTTGTTTCTCAACTATGTTTGTTCTGTAGAAGTACCATCACACACTTACTTATGTACATACATACCACAACGGCTATTTTTATTCTGAAGTTTCTTTAGAAAGCAACAGCCTGATGCAGACATGATCATTTTATACCATGTTTAGGAAATATTTTTCAGCAGATACTCCAAGCCAGCCACCGTGGTCCCAAAAGGCGGCATTCAGCATGGTTAAACACAAAAAGCTACTGACTAACTCATTTTACATACGGATTACATTTTGGCAAAATATTTTAAAATATGCTATTTCAATATTCCAAAATCGGTGCCTTGCATAAAAATGTGTTTTTTTGTGGAAGAAGTTAAATTATCTCTAAATTATGCCTGACTAATGGAAAGTAAGCTAATAATCGTATCTTTTTTCAACATACCTTTCAAGAGTTAGATTATCCCAGAACTATTTTCATTTGCCACCTCAATGCCTCCACCATATGCTGGCACCAGACCCTTGCAGCAACATCCAACACTGGCTGTCCAAGGTTCCAAGTCCTGCTCTTTCACTTTATTGACACTGTCATCATATTTGAATATGATATCCATGCTTTACAGTTGGTTTTAAGTATATTATGCACCACAAGTGGCACCCTCCCAATCGATACCAATGAGCACCAATCGGCTGGGGTCCGTGAGCAGTGGGGCCGGTGGTGGGGGTGGATTTTGAGGGACAATGCAGAGGGAAAATCAAATAAATAAACATATATTTCCTTTGTCATCGTCCATTGAAATCCCCCACCCGGTCCCACCGCTGTTACCTGCACGGGCGACGGCTGCCAGCAATGTGACCTTATACTTCATGTTGGAGGAAGTGCTATCCAAGGTGGTTGGTCATCCTCAGGAAAAGGCCTTTAGGAGCTTTTCCCTCTCAGCACACTGGGCTACATCAACGTTTAAGTAAATATTGCTTACTCGGCTCCCAATATTTATGTATTGAGAATAGATGTCCTTGTAGATTGTGAGGCTATTATTACACCGCACTCTTTGTTGGGTTGTTTGGTGTAGGGTGGGAGGACCAGGCATGTTTACACTGAAGGTGTCCTGACCAGAATTCTATCCATCACACTTGGTCATGTCTTCTCAGGTCCATTTGGCACTACATGTTGTACACTAAAGTTGGAATCACTTACTTAAAAAAGGTCCATAATGTATTATCCAATGGCGTGGGCTCCCTCTTTGGGATGACCATATCCCTAGAGGGCGGCTAGACATGGTTCTCCTGTAGACACATTAAGATTACCAAAACTGCACTCTACATGTTTATAGAACAAAACATGTATTTCTGAAGGATGCATTCGACCTTTGGGGTTCTTGGCGCTGAAATAACAGATCTTTATTGTGACCCAAAACAATGGTGGTCATTTTATCAACATCAGAAGGACGATAGGCAGAGTGGACCTTCTGAAATTCGAACCTGTGACCATAGGTTAAACACAGATTCCTGGAGGGGATGCATTAGACCACTGAGCCACCAGACACAGACTACAGCTTACGTTCTGATATCATCAAATCAAACCCTCATGATATCCAGTGAGACCAGAGAGCAATCATGCCATGCCACTATTTAGGTGCAATGGCTTCCAGATAACAGGTTCCAGTACTGGCCTGTATGCTTTCTACAGCATACCAGACTAACATGCATGCGTTTTAAAACGTGTGTTCTGACAGCATTTCAACACACCTGTGTCACTGTCTCGCATGGTTCTACCTTCGATTTTCTCTTTTTGGTGTCCCATTGCATGCTGCACCATTTTCTTTAATGCTTCACATTTTAACAGTGAAATCGCAACTCCAGTTTTCACAATCCTAAATGCTCAGTTACCAATGCATTATGGTCATTGTACTTGTGCATGTGTTTCCTCTCATTACATGCTGTTAAAGATTTAGAAAAACACGTCACATATAAATGTATTCCTGTTCTTAAAATAAACTCGCCAATAGAAACACAGGTTCGTTTGTATTTTGTGAATGATTTATCTAAGAGTCTACTCTGATGTTCTTTAACACATGGCATTATTTGCAGGTAAAAAGGGGGCAGAAGCAGGTGCCCTGCGGACCATCCTAGAGCCCACAGAGGGAGCAACTCATGCCATCGCAGTGTTTTTAGCTGGTGTAGGGAGAGCATGCTCTTCTTGCACTGAGCCCTGGGATTAATGCGACAGGACAACATCTTACTGTAGGACGGATCAGTCTACGTACAGCAAAACAAAACAAAACAAAAACCTATTCAGCCCTTGCCAAGCGCGGGCTTCAGTTAGCCTAGCATGTACAAAACAACCACCACCTTAGCATTTCATCAACCTAACCTACAGCTGCCACTGAAACAAATTACCCAAGTGAGGCGGAGGCCAAACACAGCAACTTGGAAGCTGAGTAAGCCTCTAAAACTCTCCCTGCTGTCAAAAACAAATGCGTCATGCTTGTTATTGCATTATTATGTGACTTCTCGTCAGGAGAGGCGGATGGGTTCATTATGTCAGTGACCACATTCATCATTAGCATTAATCATACATAGTGCAGCAACAGAAATGCTTGCAGTATAAGACCAATTCACAAACAAAAGACATGAAGGGGCTTATCAGCAAGGAACGGCGATGAATGACACAAAGCGTGCTTAGCGCTTTGTTATTCATCGCTGTCTATCTCTGGAATTTATCGCCCTGGTAGCACGTTATCAACAACGCGTTGCTCCAGGGCAATCAAAATTCCAGAGATAGTGGGGGAAATCGCAGTTTTGCAGGGAACATCGCTGGTTTTCCAGCGGTGTTCCCTGCAAAACTACGCTAACCTTGCTGATACGACCTTGTGGTCGTATCAGCAAAATCCACCCCCTATGTTAGGGGTGGCTAAGTCAAGAATTTAGCAGACATTAGTTGTTGGAGCAAACAGCAGTTTTCTCCAAAAACTAAAGTCTGCTAAAATGCTAGGGCATCCATGCTAATAGCGCGAAGCCGCGCTATTGATGTCCTGACATGTAGTCTATGTCAGGAACGCCCACTTTGCATCTCATTAGAGATGCAAAGGTAGGCGTAGTGCAAAAGGGTGCTAACATGCAAATATGCATGTTAGCACCCTCTTGCTGATAGGGCGATGGTTTAATCTCCGCTTTTCTGGCTTTTAAAGCCAAAAAAGCAGAGCTAAAGCCCTTGCTTATATGTCCCGAAGTCACTAATAAGGTTCTCAAAATATGGCGACATCTTGTTTGAAATCCGGGATCTAATTATATGATACGACAGGCACAACACCGAACGCTATTCCTTAACTCCTTATCTTTCCTTGGAAGGGTTGCAGCACCCCCAGGGGCTCTACATGCAATTAGTTTGTAAAACATGTTTCCAGATTGTTCTGTTCTAGCGGAAACAGGTGGCAGCTCTTCTAATATAATTTTTAGCCAGATTTCAGAATTCCACCTTTTTAACATGGAACAGACACTTTAATGTGCTGTTATTGTATTCTTGGAGAAACGGCTTCGCCTTCTCCAGGAATATCAGTGTTCTCTTTAACTCCTCTATGTAATGGAGTCAATACAGCAAGTGAAGCTAGGTTTATGGTACTCTACATGAGGAAAATCAGCCCTCAACCTTTTCATGAATGTTGAAATCCCAATTCATTCTCTTGTGTGACATCATCATTAAACTACAGGCTTACTGCACAGCCCTTCTCACAACTTGATACATTTATAGACTATTCCATCAGAATGCTTTCAACCTACACAGGGAAATTCCCACTGCTTCAGACACTGAGCTTGTCTGTTAATAGACAACAAGCACTGGCAAAGACAATAAATCTCGCCTTTTGGCTTTGCCAGTACAGACTTCGAGCCTGATTTAGAGTTTGGCGGACAGGTTACTTCATCACAACGTGACGAATATCCCTTCCACCATATTACAAATGCCATAGACTGTAATGGACGTGTAAAATTGTGGATGGGAAATCCTGCACATCTTCCAAACTCTAAATCCGACCCTTAGTCCTTTTGCCGATCCATCTGCAAAAAAAAAAAAGAAATACTGTTGAACAGCATTGGCAGGAAAAGAAACCAAGTACAATGATGTGTACATGTTATGCGTCATGGCGCTATGTCAGCACACAGTGAGTACGCATACATGAGCATACATCAAGTGTGCACATGATGCGGCTGCCGTGCTTTTTACTTATCATTCCAAGATGGCAGATACTAGTCTTGGAGCGGTAAATTATGAAAAGAATAACATAAATGTGCTGGAAAGTGTGCTTTCAAATGGAATGGTCCTGGCAGCAATTTGCAGCAGCCAGGCTCTTCATAAAGGATTTTCTTTAAAAAGACACAGCAAGTAGGGTTAGGGGAAAGAAAACCAGTGGAACCTTTAGTGGGTCGAAAGAAAATTAAATGCCACCCGGTACATAAAGATACACCCCCGCCACCACACACACACACACACAATGCTGCCGCCCATTAAAAAGCACAACAAAAAACTTCCGAAAAAAATCTATAAACCTTGTGTGTGACAGCTTCATTTTCCTCATTGCACATCGTTTCCTTTTTGTTTGTTCATTTCTTCTATATCTGTGCTGTGCATATATTTAAGCTTCTTCTAACCATTATCTGAACTAAGGGGCATATTTGCAAGCCCTGTTCGCCACTGGATCGTCACTTTTCATGACGTTCCTGTGGAGATAGGGGCTTTGCCTTATTTACAAAAAGCCACTTAACGTGGCTTGAAACTGCCTTGTAAATAAGGCCCCCTTTCAAGCTCTGCTTAGTGTGAAAGGGGAGGGCAATAGGTGTTGCTGTGGGGTTTCCACCGCAACACCCATTGATGCTGACGCTGCCCCCAATTTACAAGGGAGGCGTAAATAGGAGGCAGCGCCAGAATTAAGACCAGGGAAAACCTGGTCTTACCCTGGTGCAACGAGGAGAAATGATAAATTTTTCCTCTTTTCATGTGTGCTGCGTTGTGTAGCTCACATGGATACAGCAAAAGGTCAATGCTTGTTTATGTGCAGGAAGGTCCCCATTCCTGCACATTAACAATCATTTGTAAAAAATGCTGTTTGGAAATTCTATGTGTGCTGCATTACAAAACAGCATTTAAAAATTGTTTATGTGCAGGAAGGGGGGAACCTTCGTACATACAAACAATCTTCCCCTGCACGCAGACACCTTAGTGCAAGGGTACCTGCGTTGGAGCTAGGCTGCTAAGTGTAGCGCCAGCGCAAGGCGAAACGTAGGGCTTCACAAAATTCTTGTAATTATGGGCCAGTCCTGTGTTTCTGAAGTGACGAAGTGAGGCGTTAAGCCAGGAAGGCTAACGCCTCACCTGCCACTTCCCTTGTAAATCTGCCTCTAAGTCTCTTTGAAAGTACAACAATCTGGCTCCCTGAGGCCAAGGCATTCTATTTCTCATTTTCTATGCACACAAGGGCTCTGAACACAAATAAGTGTGGGCAATTTTACCACGATAATCATCTACCATGATGCTTTGGGATAATTGGTGCTGACATACTGGCAGTGTGTTCCCATCACCCTTGATTGTTGGAGTCCTCCTGAATTCTTCTGGCTCACAAGCATCTAAGGGAAGTATTCATATGCTTTGAAGAGGTTCTTCACCTGATGAACTATAAGAAACATTTCATGTACTCCAAACATGATTGTTACTTCCTTCAAAAGACAAAGAAACAGCCATAAATATGTACTGAGAAATGCAGTAAGCACCAAGGCACTGGGTGTGTCAATATTGGTGGCACAAACCCATCAACTTGTTAATAATCTTTCTATGAACTGAATCTGCCATAATGCTTTGGAAGAAATGGTGCTGACTTACTTCCAGTGTGCCTCTCCCCTCTGGCTCAGAATATAGTGTCAGCCCCTTCTTAGAGTTCATTTTGACCCAATCTCCCTCCTGGATGTCACCTTTACCAATGCCACTTCTCCATGTGACAGGTCTGTCTCTACCTCAGCTAAATGAGACAAATGCTTATGGTGGCCTAGCGCTCATCTTGAAGGCCATGCATCAGCAAGCAACTGGGTGGCATGATGCCCAAATGTTTGTTTTTCTAATTAGAAAACCTTATAATAGGTTCTCTGGGTGACATGAAGATTACCCATTGGCAAAGCCAATAGGGCTCGCCTTTGGAACCTATTGGCTTTGCCAGTGGTTTTATCCATGCTACACAGCATCCCTAAAGCACTGTCCATGGATAAAGACTTTTACAAGAAAAAAGCTTTTAATGCTGTGGGACGAGTTATTTTGAAAACACTCTACTTTTTTTCTTTTTCTTTACATTTCTGAGCTGGATCAGTGGCTACATTAACACCTTGGCTGCTAGGCGTTTTCCCCTCTCATGCTGGATCCTTTGCTTTCCCATTGTTTCATGACGAGCTCAGCTCGTCATCAGCACAGCTCACCCGTGCATCATGACGAGCTGAGCTCGTCATGAGCATCGAAAGGGTTAAAGCAGTTGCGGGAAGCAACAATGGAGGGAAGCAACCCTAGGTGAAAGCAACTCTGGGGAATAGGCAGAAGCAAAATAGAGCCCAGTGATCACATAAAAGATAGTACCGTGGAGCTGGCGAAGAGATAGAGCTCGGGCGAGAAGGCAATGCGGGAGAATGGCAGAGAAGCACACAGTTGAGTCAGAGGAGCACTGAGCATGGCAAAGGGGGAGAGAAGCACAAAAGTGAGACAGATGGAGAACACATGCACTCTTGTAAAGTGCCTAAATGAAAAAACAAATGTATTGCCCGTAAAAGTGAGCAGTGGTAGGGTACAGTAATGCATCTATGCTCCACGGGAAGGACAAACACAGGAAGATGAAGAAAAGACCACACAAATGAATAAGAATACAGCAAAATTAGAGACAATGAAGCCAAACTATAGTAAGCAATGGTCTCTAAGCCCACTGTAAGCTGACTATTTCTTGCAACAGACAGCACATGCGCTGTCTTAGGCAAGACCTAAAAAGGAGAGTGGATGCACATTTTGGTATCATGTCCTACAGTTCACTTAAGTCACTGCTATAGTTGAATCCAAAATATTCTTTGTCAATGTGTGTACGTAATTCTGAGACATACAGTACACAGTGCAGGGAATCACACCTATGACATATGGCCAATTATGGCATATGGCAAGCCAGAAGCACTCAGAAGACCATTTCTGTATTCAAATTAGTCATTGTACTTGTAATTGCATTTATATAGCGCTTACTAACCCTGATAAGAAGTCAATATGTTTTTTCGGTGAGTAGCACTCTACTCCGGAACCAGTAGTTGTGTATATGGAAGGATGTGTCCTAACTGCTAGAGCTGTCGACCTGGAAGCTGGGGGGATCTGGCTCGAGTCTCGGCAGGAATGCTCAACATTCTGTGATTCTTGGCAAATCACTTTATTTCCCTGTGACTAAGAAAATGAATGTGTTCATATATAACACAACTGTTACCCATGTAAAGCGAACTGATACCTCGGGTCAAGTTTGCGTAATATTGAATTGAATTGAATTGAAAAAGGTTCTTCTATAGCGCATGGCTACTCGGAAGCATCCCAGCGCTTGATATTAAACAGAAGAAGTTAGCAAGGAAGCTAACGTATAGGAGCCAGCTTACCTATATCTTGGGGAACAGTGCTGTTTTTAGTTTTTTTCTGAATGCAGGCAGGCTAGGTTCTTGACGAAGTGGAGGAGAGAGAGCATTCCACAGCCTGGCTGCATTTCGCGAAAAGAGATGGTCCCCTGATCGAGCTCTGTTGGTCCCAGGGATTATGAGAAGGTTTTTCTGTTTTGAGCGAAGATCCCTAGATGGTTTGTATGGTCTAACCATATCATTTAGGATGGGAGGGCCATTCCCATAGAGAGTTTTATGGACCAAACAGAGGGTCTTGAAATGGATCCGCTCCTTTATTGGGAGCCAGTGCAGGGTCCTCAGCGAAGGTGCCGCTGAAGTACGATGGCTGGTACCAGTGAGTAGCCTTGCTGCGGAATTTTGGGCAATCTGAAGTTGTCGGGTGACTGAAGTGGGGGCTCCTAGGTAGAGTGCATTCCCATAGCCCAGCCTTGATAGGATGAGGGACTGGACTATGGTTTTCCTAGCAGTTTCAGGTAGCTGGGGGAGAATTTTACGGATTGTTTTCATTAAACCAAAGCAAGTAGCCACTGTCTTTCTTGCCTGGATTTTGAAAGACAGTTCTGTATCGAGCCAGAACCCGAGGCTTTTTATCTCGGATTTTGGGATGGGCCCCGGCCCCATGCAAGGGGGCCACATTGAGGAGGTGTTAAAAGTGGCCTTCCTTCCAAGCAACATCCGCTCAGTTTTTCCCCCGTTCAGTTTCAGGTGGGACACATCCATCCACTCTGCGACTGCTTCCAGGCAGCCGCAGAGATTAGTCGGAGAGGGCTCCACCTGATTTAGGGAGACTACTAGCTGGGTATCATCAGCGTAGCTTACCAGCTGGATTCCAAAAGGAGCTACTACCTCTGCTAAAGGTGCCATGTACACATTAAACAGTGTGGGGCTAAGGGAGGAACCCTGTGGCACCCCACACTGTAATGGCACTAGGAGGGAGCAATTGGTTTCCGAGAAGACCTTAAAGACTCTGTTGCTAAGGAAGGACCCGAGCCACTCGAGGGCCCTGCATGTACCTCCGATTCTCTCAAGGCGGGCTAAGAGGTCACGGTGGTTAACCGTGTCAAAGGCGGCGCTGAGGTCCAGGAGGATAATGGCCGCGCTGCCACCTGCGTCCAGAATCCTCCTGGAGACCTCGACCACCCTCAACAGAGCTGTTTCGGTTCCCTGTCCCTTCCGGAATCCTGTTTGGGTGGGATGTAGCAAGTCATAGGTCTCCAAATAAGATGCTAGTTGTTTATTCCCCCATTTTTCGGTAAGCTTACTGATGGCAGGAAGGAGGGAGATGGGGCGATAGTTGGAGAAATCATCAGGATTGAGATTTGGTTTCTTCAGCAGGGCCTTTACCATGGCTAGTTTCCAGTCTTGAGGTACTACGCCAGATTCCAAGGAGGTGTTGACAAGGTCGATGATGTGTTTGCTAACATGGGGTAGGGCCAGCTTCAAGATGGACATGGGAGCGGGATCAAGTGGAGAACCGCTTTTTATGGAGTTAAAAGGGGGGGGGAAATTCGTCACTAAGCAACTGGAAAGATGTGAGGTGAGGTAGGATAAAATTGGTGTCATCCATCGGGGGAGGGTAGGATTCAACTACAGGAAGAGGAGGAAGGGAAAGAAGAATCTTTTCGATTTTTGTGGCAAAAAAGCTTGCTAGTTCATTGCAACGAGCACCAGATTCTTCAGATGATAATTCAGATGAGGGGGGATCAGGGGCTCTTACCAAAGTTTTCACTATTCTGAATATTTCTCTGGGAGCATTAGTAGATTTTTCAATTTTTTCAGCGTAAAAGGAGGATTTAGCTGTATTAAGGGCAGATTTATATTTTTTTATTGTAAGTTTATATTTGATTTTCTTCTCCTCATCAAAGTGTTTTCGCCATTGTCGTTCCTCTCGTTTACATTCCTGTTTAAGGGACCTTAGGTCTGAGTTGAACCAAGGCTGTTTATTCGGGCCTTTTTTATTTACTATATGTGTTTTTGGGAGCACACTATCCAATGATTGCTCAATCCATCGGTTGAAATCTGCATTGGCCCTATCGATATTCTGATTGGCCAGAGGTTCGTTCCGCTTCAAAGATTCCATCGAGTTGCTGGGTTCTAGTTTTGTCCAGCGCCTACCTAGGGTTTTATGGGAAGGTTGTTTAATGCTAGGTCTATTTATTTTCCATGAAAAGGGGATTACCATATGGTCTGACCAAGTAATAGACTATGGTTCAGCTGTGGACAATTCTGCTATGTTGGAGAATATGGGGTCTAAAAGATTCCCTTTAGAGTGAGTAGGGTGCCGAACAATCAAATTGAGTTGGCAGGCAGCTAAATCTTTGGTTAATTCCGAGGCAGTGGTGTCCAGAGGGTTGTTAAAATGGAGATTCAGATCACCTAATACTATAAAATTAGAGACCATACTGGCTGATTCCAGAATAGTTTCAATTAACCCTTCTGCAAATTGACCTATCAAGCCAGGGGGACGATAAATTAAGAGACCGGAGATTGACAGTTCTGAGGATAGAGTGATGGTAAATTGTGTACTCTCACAGCCTGGGATGGTGCTGTCGATAAAACAACAGACTAAATGTTCCCTATATAGAATCGCGATCCCTCCAATATAAAACTCTGAGGAAAAAAAATGGTAAACTGTGAGCCTTTATTCCAACACTTCATCCACCATCAACTACTAGTTTTCCCTGGAACTCCCTACACCCACACATTTGATTGCATCACAAGACATTCCACAAGTGACATCACGACCCCTGTGAGTTATGTAGAGGCTACACATGGCTGAACAGTGTTTGGTGCAGCACCTGTGCATAGACACCTGCTGAATGCTCATACAGACTGTAGTCGTCTTTAAAACTGTCATACATGTGGGCAACCTGCTGCAATGTCTTGATTGCAGCCTAGGTGCAGACAATGCTATTGATACATTGAGTCAATACTGCTGTTTTATAAACAGATCTCTTTATATAAATTTGTGTGTAATTAGTGGGAAGCATAGCAGAACAGTCACTCGCCTTCATTGTGCTTCCGTGTCCATCATTTGGCCAAAGAGCGAGTGGGATGATCAATCATGGGATGCTCGCTCATGCCTTCTAGAGTGAACAGGTTATTGATATTTACGTGATGATCCTCTTCCTAAATGCGCTCCTCTGCAGATATCTCAGAGGCAGTGGTCAACCGTGAACAAGATTTACCTGTTGCCATCAGCTATGCTCTATGTCCTCCACTATGATTCATGCCATCGGGCAAAGGTGCCATGCTCACCCTATGCTCATCCTATGCTCTTTCAACATGTTGCGCGGCAGTATCGTACTATGCTGGCTCCATTGGTGGATACAGTGATAGCTCAATGCTAGCTCCCAGGCCAAAGGCTTGTCAATACTATCATTCTTCTATTGCATAGCCGGTGAACAGCAGGTCAGTCAGTAGTGGCAAAGATTTTCTAGCCATGATAGAAATGCAAATCCATAAACAACTGTTTCACCCAACATAATAGAAGAATTGTTTATATAAAAATATATTCAACTACAGTTCCTTATATTTCTGCTCCTACTTAATATTTAAGGAAGAGATACCTTTCAGAATGGTGGGAAAAGTTCAAAGTTCCATTTTGAAGCATTGAGAAATAAAGCCGGAGAAACACTGGTTACCACTTTTCTAAAAATATGGGAATCCCAAAGATCTCTTTCATTCCGGTCTCAAAAGCCTCCAAAAATACTAAAATCCTCATTAGAAATCACGTGTAATGCAGACATTGGAATTATGAGGTAACGCCACACCTGGGAAATACTACTCCCATCGATATTGGTATATAATTGATGAGGTATTACCACCCAGAATGACAGGGGATTTGTAATGAGGTCCTGATTCTACTGCTCTGATAAGGTTGGTGGATGCCTGGAATAACACAGCAGCAGGACAAGCAACTCTAAACAGCATCCTTGCCTCGACAGGGAGCCAGCGAAGCTCCATCAGATCAGGTGATACATGTGCTGAGAAGACTAAGCAAGTCCGATGCAGCACACCATTCCTACAGCCCACCCTAGATGATGCCAGTGCCTGTACCACAGTCCTAAATTACCATTTACCAGAATAGGTTTCATCTTTCCGAATAAAAGCAATGGGTGGAGACTTTTCCAAGCATTCCCAACACCAAATGTTGTTGTTTTAATGGGAAGCACAATAGCTCATAGATAGAGACACAACTGCTGGGGAGCTAATTTTAGACTACTCCGTCAACCAGGAGTTATTATTGGCAGACAGAATGAATTTCACATTTCCTTTAGCCATTTGTACTCCACTGCACGAAATAGCTGGCTTTACTATAATCTTTTGGTATTTTACTCTATCAACCTGGACGCTCGGGACTGACAACCACCATTGATGCCCAAAACACAGGTCTATGAGGGGGCCAGATTGGGCACCAGCCCCAGATCCCATAAACACACAGATAGGGCAGTGACTTCTAGGGCTAGCAGCGTCCTAAGATGGAATGTGGCGTGGCTTCGAACTAGGCTCGACAATCAGGATTGGTTGCGCATAATAAAGGAACATGATATAGTCATGTTCCAGGAGACCTGGGCCTCCGAAAATGTATATATTGAAGGGTTTCATTGCTTCAGTGTGGTAGCCCCAAGTCCCAAAATGGGTAGACCGTCAGGGGGCCTTTTTTATTGGGATTCCGACCAACAGACAAAATTATCAATTTGTGCTTTTTAAAAGGAGAGTTTATTTTCACCTGGTAAACTTTTATAACAATGACTTTTCCTCCGTTCCTAATAAGAACTTCATTGGGCTTTTTGATTTTATTTGAAACTTGGATATCCAGCTCAATATGGGAGGCCCTAAGGAGATCTTGTTGGGGGGTGGTTTTAATGCCAAACTTACTAACAAGTGGTACGATGTGGGGATGAGCAACTCTGGAACATCTACTCTCAGGGGCGCTGAACTGGCTATGTTCCTAAGATTTCTGTTAATCAAGGAGAGAGAGAGGAACTAGAGTAGCTAGTTCGTTTCCCCCGGGATATAGTGGTTAATCAAAGAGAACTAGCTATGTCTGTATGCTATGTGTCTGCATGGGAAACCATTTGGTTGTATGAAGGCCCTCACCCACCAACCTAGTTGGTGGCATGCCTCATTATTGGGCCCCATCCGAGGCACCGAGTGCGCATCAAGTGTGCTGCGACGCCAGATTACTGCGGAGCGGGTTTTTGGGAAGGTGAGTGTGCTGTGCAGGAGTTTTGCGTGAGATTTTAAAATTCTGTCCTTGGGGTCCCTAATGGTTACTTTATTGATGGGCCCCAGGCAGAGGTTAAAAACAAAGGCTTGGGATGTGTAGGGGTTGACTTATGGTCTCCCACGTCCATTGTGGTCGACTAGTTTCAGCCAGGCCTTTTTATTAAACTGGCTTTCTTCAGGACCTATGTGTGGGGGTGTTACAGGGATCTATGGGATTATCAGTGCCCTGTATGTGAAGCACGAGCTAGGTTGGTGGGTGAGGGCCTTCATACTAAACCAAATGGTTTCCCATGCAGACACATAGCAGACAGACATAGCTAGTTCTCTTTGATTAACCACTATGTTCCTAAGATCACATAATCTGGTCAATGTCATGGATCTGGTGGGAGGCCACAATGCAACTGGCCATACACATCCAACATTCAGGGGAAGGGGATGTTATTCAATAATAGATTTTGTTTTCATCTCCCCTTCTCTCGAAGACCAATTAAAGGCTGCAGAGGTTATCGCCACTGATCATGGGGATCATAATCCTAACAAAATAGTATTGAGCTCTGCTCCCAGACCCGTGTTTCAGAATGAACGCGGGCCATGAATTTGATCCCCTCATTTGATAACCTAAGACTAATATGGAAGGGTGTCGATAGTGGCAAAGTGTTTAAGAAACTAATTAAGGGACAAGTGCATCTTATTAACTCCTGCCTGTCATCGCAACCTATACATACTGAGGTAATTCGGGATTTTACTAAACTTTGTCAGGCCGCAAAAACCCTGCTATCAAAACCTGCACTCCCAGCAGGGAGTACTCCTAGATGGTTCGACCGAGAATGTACATTGGCCAACAGGAATTTACGTAGGGTCTTGCCAGCCAATCCGAGGTGTGTTATAGAGGTTCAGCTGGCAAGGAGGGAATATAATATGACAATTGCGAATGGGAAGAAAGTCCTCCTGACTGAACGTTGGGAAACCCTTTCTGAGGCAGCTAGCATAAAAAAGGGCAATATCTTTTGGTCCGCAGTAAGGGACCTCCGTTCAATGGGCCAGTTATCAACCCCCATCAGCTGTAATATTTCCAGCGAGTCCTGGGAAAACCATTTTTCAAAAATGTATGCCACCCCCCAACCAGAAAATGAACATTACGAGCCCGGTCCACTGGCCACCATAGAGCTAACTATCATAGAAGTAGAAGAGGCCATCCAGCAGACTATAGGGAACAAAGCACCAGGGCCAGATGGGTTGCCAATTGACTTAATTAAATGGAACTCAGACTTTTGGGCACCGTTACTTTTGAATGTTTTAAATAGTTTAACTCATGCCACCTTACCCGAAACATGGGCTAAGAGTATTATAGTCCCAATTTTTATAAAAGGAGACAGGTCCCAGCCAAGTAATTACAGACCAATATCATTGATAGATAACACCCTAAAAATATTGGGGAGAGTTCTCTATAATAAATAATTTTAACCTGGACAGAAGAAAATTATATTTTAGAGCCATGCCAGCTAGGCTTCCGAAGCAAGGTTGGCACAGTTGAACAATACCTCAATCTTAATTTGGTTATTGGGAAATACACCATTGCACGGAAGTCTCCGGTCTATCTGGCATTTATGTATTTGTCCACAGCCTTTGACCTTGTCAATAGGTCAAAGCTGTGGACAATCCTTCTGGCAAATGGGCTGGATGAGCCGTTGGTACACTTTTTAGCGTACCTTCATAAAGATCTCCAGGCACAGGTGAGGATTAGAATGGGTGGAGAGGTTTCGGGAGTTATCAAAGTAGGAAGGGTGGTAAGACAGGGTTGCGTCTTGGCCCCCCTTCTCTTCATTATTTATATTAATGGGTTGAACAGCTCTTTGAAAACTGTAACCCAAGATGTTTCCTTATGGGAAACCTCTCCCTGTGCTATTATACGCAGATGATGCGGTCCTCATAGGCCCTTACTCCAAATTCTCTGCGTATTTTAGTACAAAATTTCGTAAGGTATATGGATGGCTTGGATCTGTGTGTCAATTTAAAAAAATCTTTTTTGATGTGTTGTGGTCCTGGGAAGCACGAGATAAGCTCTATCGCAGTGGATAGCCTAAAACTGACATGTACTCGTTCATTCCCTTATCTTGTGTTGGTCTTTGCTGCAAACGGCTCCTGGAATGAGCATTTAGCCCATTCCAGAAGTAAGTTCTCAAAGGCCACCAATTCAATTCTGGGTCTACCCCGCCCTACGACCACTGGAGCCATCATAGCTATTCAGAAAATCTATAAACTACAGTGCACTCCTGTGGCCACATATGGTGCTGAGAATTGGGGTATCGTAAACAGTTCATGCACCCAGCAGGAAGAAAATAGGTTTTGTAGGAAACTGCTGAGTATCCCAATCTCTACACAACAATATATATATATCACAGGGAACTCAATCTTAATTTTATATCTGATTTTATATGTGCCCAACCTGCTCTTTTTTGACTATCAGTATGGAAGAACCAGGCTGCCTCCCATATCCGTGAGATTATTAGCGACTGTGTCATGTGTGAGAAAGGGATGGCTATCCCTTGGTTGAGTGGAGTGCAACAAAATTTGCCCAGTATCAACAAGGAACATATTTTCTTAGATCCGAGTACAGTTGAAACTGTGTCCAAAAAGGAACTGAGAGATGCCCTCTATTCTTTATACAACAAAGAAAGGATGGATCGAGAATCCACTAAATCTTCTGTCCTTAAATATATGTCCACCGAACACTATTATCACCCTATGCATATATATCTCACTTTACCCATGAGCCGCTGGGAAAGGAGCCTATTATTCCGTCTAAGAGCTGGAACTGTCAGATTTGCACTGTGCTTTCCTCTTGGCTACCACCCCAATCTCAATCATACACCATGTCCTTGTGATGGGAGGAGTGGTCAATCAATTATAAAAAATGTTATTCTTTTTTAAGTATTATATCAAATACTCTAAGAAGCTTTTAAACCCTTTTTTCAAAAAGAGACGGCCTATTAGTTTGGATGAGGCCTATTTGTGTATAGTAACTCTGGACGATGAAGATCTGATCTTTCGTATAAACACTTTCCTCAGAATTGCTATTAGAGCATGTAAGTCCATGTCTGATCCTTGAGACTCTATTTTGGCATAACTGTAAAGTGTTTTAATGTTATGCATTAGTAATTTATCCATTTTTTATCACCAATGAAGTCATTTTTAATCGGTATATTTAAATTATCAAAACATTGTGTAATATTATTGTAAATTTTCATACCGTTGTGTGTTCTCAAACTCTCAGATTGTGATTTTTACTTGTTATGATATTGTGCTTTTATGGGTATCAAGGTACCCGAACGAAGTTTATGAACTATGAACTACTCTTTCAACAATGAGACAACCAAGGTTTGTTGATTTAATTCTAACCACAGACCCTCTAAACTGCAACTCACCTCATCCAGTAGATTATATCAGTGAAGGAAGACGTGACCATACCTGTTTAACAGTGTTGGGCTGGCGATCAGAGTGAGCTGTGAGGGCGCCTTCTCTGGGAAACCTCCACTGTGGGGAAGCCTGTCTAATACCAGTGAGCCCTGGTGCACTCTTGTTGAAGACAAGATGGCAGCTCCTGGGCTTACTCTCCCGGTGTTGTGGACACCTGGACTCTGGCATGGGGCAAGCCATTGGGGCCCCATCAATTGGGGTGACAGATCCCCCCCTAGGGAAGGTCACAGCAGCGGGGCCTGGGCGGCTGACGTGTGGGGACCTGATAGTCATCCAAGCGAGATGCGATCCTCCGACCAGCATTGGCCTACTGTGCCTTGCATCTCACTGGTGAGATTTGGAGAGTTGTGAACTGCGGGGAACTAGTCCTTGAGGCCGGATGGAGAGCCTCTGTCACTATTGTGGTGCCCCGGGAGGTATTAATTGGAGACTGCGAGGGGTGATCAGCAGTGCAGCCTTCGTCGCAAGGTGTCGCATTAAACCACATGCAACAACTGCCAAGGGGAGTGATCCCCTTGTGTATGCGAGAACGCAGGTCTCCCACTACCAGCTGACTCTTGCTCCACAGTGAGACCGCAAACCCGGCAACAGATGGCCAGCGAGGTTTGAGCTCAAGGGTAGGCCTCCTCAACTGGAGGCAATGCTGCAAGAGGGGGTGCTGCACAGCCCCCGAGTACTGCCAGCAGTAAGACTAGGCCAGAAGATGGAAAGGAGACTTGATCACCTGCTGCCCAGACATGTCCGCATTGAGAATGACTGACAAGCAGTTCTTTCTGCTCGGGCCTGGTGGATGATCCTCGGCTGAAGCTGCTTGCCAGTGCTCTCCTGATGCAAAGCACAAGCCCTTTTGGACTTAGCCAGCCCTGAGGAAGCATCCTTTGCAACTGTGGCAGTAGTGGGGTCCATGACTGCCAAGAATGGGGCAGCAGCGGCAACGCGGATCCTGTGATGTGGCCTTGGGTGTGGCCGCAGACGTTGTGGCATGCCAACGGAGGACCAAGGGAGACAAAATGGCACGACCGGTTGCCCTAAGCAGCTGCTTTGAGGAGGACTGACGGTCACTTCATTGTGCAGAGGCCCGGCATGTAAGCCCTAATCCCAACATGCATCACCAGCTCGGGGATCCCTCCAGGCCCAAGATCACCACCCAAGTGCAACAACACCCTGAAGGCTGGGCTGAAAGCAAGAACCCCAGCAATGGCAAGCAGATCATGCTGTGCAAATATGTAATTATTTTTCTTTCCAATCCTAAACGTTTCAACTTCTCTTAAAATGTAACCATGAGTGAATTTGCAACTTGTATATATGTAACTCTAACCACTAGTATCTGTAGCAGACTAATGTACTTACTACCATTCTCATGTGAAATTAGAGTTTATCTGTTTGTATCTTTTATGTAATTCTTTTACTCTGAAGTTCTTATGTATTATAACTGGTTCTATTGTAAAGAGCTCTGACATCTTCGGGTAAAGTTTGTGCTATATACAAAACGCATAAATGAATACATGCTTGGGATTCCCTAGCACAGACTTTCACCTAGTGCTCAAAAATTAATCAGTCGCTTATCCCACAAGCCCACTTACTGTGCAATTTTCACCTCAAGTCCTGACACTGGACAATGAGTAACAAGAAAACACAGGCATCAAATGGCATCTCCACAGGCACATTAGACTATCGCCAGCTGGAGCACTACCTACAGACATAGCAAACAGGGACGTTCTAAAATTTTGAGGGCCAGGAGCAGAAAGGGAATACGCGGGGCCCCTTAATTTGCATACAAATTGATACATTAAGGGCCGTTCGTATCTCAGTAGATGACCCTGCTCCTGAAACTGCTTTGCTCACGCCCCTCCTGGGCTGCAGCCTCTCTCTCTCAGCTAATTATTAGCACCAGGGACATCTTAAGGATTTTGGGGGGCCTGAGCCAAACAGATTTTAGGGGCCCCTGTTCAGAACAGCTTTGAATTTATGATCCAATGTCAGCACTTTCATGCCCTCTATGGAAAGCACACTAGCACACACGGCCAAATTCTTAATGTGTTTACATCTAATATTCAGGGATAGTGATGTGTGTTTTCAATATTGTAACATAGCAGAAGCTCACTAATATTACTGCAAATAATCTCTGTGACATCCTCCCATTTCTTATATGTGAGATCCTGTTGTGATCTAAAAGAAACTTTTTTATGGATGTTGCATAAAACAAATGCATTTTTCTGCAAATTGTCTGTAATGGATTCTCACACATCAACTACATTAACAATAAATTCAAGGAAAATGACATCTGTTTAACCATTATTCAAGGTTATCGGGGCAAGACTCTGCAGAAGGGAGATGGCTGTATAAGGGGTCCCCTGTGAGGCTGGGGCCCTGGGCCAGAGCCCATTTTTCCCATGCCTTAAAATGGCTCTGATTTGCACCTCTTTTACAGCTAAATTGTGGGACAATGGGTGTCCTGTGGTGCCTCTGTATGGGCAGCAGGGCAGGAGGCCTGATTCAAGGACAAACCTGCAGAATGTGTCTCCTTGCAACTAGGACTGCAAGGTTAGGCCTCGTTATGACCACACCATGGATGTGAGGCCCAGGTGAGGGGGCTCCATCCCGTGGGCCTAACTGCAATGAGACACTTTTCTCTCAATTGGATCTGGCACAAGAGGACTGGCGTGCCACAGTGAATAAATGAATGAATGAATATTACATTTATAAAGTGCTAACTTAGCCCAAGGGCGTCAAGGCGCTGCAGCAGGACTGATGTACAGACATAAAATAACATGCTCAGACTGAAGTCTGTGTGAAAACCCAGGTCTTCAGGGCCTTACAGAACAGAGAGGTTGACACCTGACAAGAGAGATCTTCATGGAGGGAGTTCCACAGCTTAGCAGCAGCAATAAAGAAAGCCCTTCCTCCCCATCCAGCCTTTGTAAACCTCAGTACTGTTGGTAGATTCTTACTTGCCGACCTGAGCTGCCTAGTAGGAACATAACACACTGATGCAGGGCCCCCATGGTGCTGGGCTGAGTGTGGGCCCTGGGCAGCTGCCCATGCCTGATAGCAAAGACAATTTTGGACATGTATGTGATTATGTTGTCATCACCTTTAAGATGTACAATAATGCCACCCCCAACTCAGAAAGGTTAGATTGCAGTACCTCAAGGCCACCTAGTGTGAGCACTGTTGCAGTTTAGTCACACCCTGTAACTCCTGTCCTATCCTGGGGGCAAAGGAGATGGCATCCACCCTTTCCCTCCTATGGTGAATAACTCTAAGGTAGCCGTAGTTGTAGGAGAGTAGGATCTACTTACTATGGTTACCCCCACTTTATGCTAGTGTTTCACTGTTTCTCCACTTTAGTCTGGCTGGGTCCCAACTATCCAGGACCCCAGCCTAGCTGCTTTCTCTCTAAAGTAATTCCATGTACTATAGGTACACTCCAGTTTAGTTATTGAGGTACCCTTGTGAGTCCCTAGTATATGGTACACTAGGTACTAAGGACATAGGTACCCCAGAGGCCTACCAGGGGCTGAAGCATGTATTATGCCACGCCTGGGAAGCCTTCCAAAATGGCACCACAGGACTGCTACTGCAGCCTGGGTAAGGTGGTGCATGCACCCCTTACTAAGATATAGGTTACCTATATCTACCTTTAATCACTGACACATATAAACCTATCAGTCATTCCTATGGCAGGCCTTATCAATCCTGAAGGCAGAGTGCTTGGTTTTGTGTGAGAGGGTGCCCATGCATGAGCAGGACCCCTCTGCAGCTTTCAAATCTATTCTCTGAGGCTGTTCTGTGATGCAGCCAGACCATATAATCTAAAGTGCCTTATAACATCGAGGTAAATGCTAACTTTGGAATGGCTGCATGGAAACATGTTGTGTTTGGTGTCAAACACTTTGGAATCCTCCCCCCCCTCCCCACCAGTCCTGGCGGCGGGGGTAGAATTCCACCCTTCCAGAGGGAGAGACATGTACACCCTGACCTAACCGGTAATAGTTTAAAAGAACCCTAGCATCACAAAATAGATGCTGCAGCCACAGACAAGAGCCTGACCTCCTGCTGCTGGACGAAACTTCTACAGGGGAGGCCTGGACAAAAGGTTTCCTGTCACAGGGAAGTGTAACCACCTCCCAGACAGGCTTTAGTGTATTGGGGCTGGGTGGGTACATTCAGAGAATGCTTTTCAGACAGTGCTGGGGGCACACTTGGTCTCCCTGTGCATACCCCAGTTCAACCTGTTGCAGGGGCACTCAGCTCCTGCTCTGGCACGAAACTGGACAAAGGGAAAGGAGTGTAACCACCCCTCTCCCCAGACCCTCCCATAGGTGAGTCCCCAGAGTATGTCCAACCCCCTTCCTGAAAAGTCGACATTCTACACGACTAGAAGAATCTCCCTTGGGGTCAAGGAGTGACTCCCCTGTTCAAACAGGCACCAAAGAAGCATCTTGCCAGTCTGCATTTCCGAAGCTCCCGTCGGACTCTGAAGGATTTACGACTCAGGACACAGACTTCCAGACTTCTCAAAGGCTGACACGAGATCCCAGCAAAGCTGAGACCCGCAGACCTCATGAGTGATGTGGAACCGTAACTCCTGGACAGCGTGCACATTTGCTAGTGCATCAACTTCCCGGCTTTCCCTAAGTTGCGCATTAGACCACTTGTTGTCCATGCATCGACCACTATTTGCACCAAAGATTGTGGGCCTACACTCCACGAGTGTTCCGTGAGCCTTCTTCTAGCATTTCTGCTTGAGGCCCCTTTGCGATCCCTGTTGCGTCGACTGGTGGGTCCCCACGAAGGTAACTCTTTTGTTTCTTGGGGTTTTCTGGTTGCTCTAGATGTGCCCTGACTTCCCACCCTCAGACCTTGCTGGTCTGCACGAAGCCAATCTCTTCTTTTTGCGTAGCTTGATGATGCCAAGGCTTGTTTGGTCCAATCCAGAAACCGACACCAAAGCACTCGACAGCCTTTGTTGGACAGCTGGAATCCTGCATCTGGTCATCGTTGACGCCTCCTGGTCCTCGTGGCTGAAGAGTCAAGCTTCACCTTCTTCACCTGAAATCAACCGACATCAGTGGGTATCCGCTCATCGCCTTCCTGGTCACTGGCAAGTGACCCAGACTCTGTCCCCTCTGCTTTCAGGTTCTTCACATCTCCGATCCACCCTTGGTTTCACCCGGACACTTTCCACTTGGTCGTCAGCAGCATTTTGCAGCAGATCGCCATTGAAATTGACACCGAAACACGAAATGAAAAGACACCTAGGCACCCGACTTCCCGGGGTGAGGTAACTCGAGTACTCTGGTGCTCCCGTGGGTGTTGACTCTAGAATCTCCTAGTTCTAAAGGTGTTTGCTCCAAGTCCTCTTCTAAGTGTCCTTAATCTTTATAATTCCAACCGTGACTTTCCCCATAAACGTTACTGGTGATTCACTGCTGTGTTTAGACACTGCACGGTTCCCCCGTGGGCCCCCTGTCACTACCTTGGGTGGATTCCTGGTGGCCCTCCGTGGTTCTAAAGGCTCTAGGCCTTGCCTCTATGTCAGTCGTGGTTCTTATACCACTTTCTTAATATTTGGTTTGGTACGCCCCTAGGGCTCAACATATATTATGCTAATTTACTGTGTGCTAAATAGGTTTACTGAATGTACTTTTGGCTCTAGCCTCATAAAGAGACTAGAGGGATGTGTTTAGAATAAATACATATATTTTATATATATACCTGGTGTGGTTCTCTTTTCATTTGGTCATTCATGAGATTATAGACTGGTAAAACAAGCTGCTTTACATTCCTTCAAGACTTAGCCTGAAGGCTGCTCTCCACAGCTACCACTAGGATAGCTTTCTATATAGGTTGCCTTTAAACCTACCATCAATAAGGGTCGTTTGGACTGGTGCAAGGTGCCTACTAGAATAGTGGACAGCATATGCCAGGCCAACTTCTCACAGCAGTCCTCTCTGACAAGAAGTACTCCATTTTCAGATATGCTTCCTTCAGTATCCCATACAAGCTGCCTTGCTTCCTCAGACTGCGCAAAGACTACATCATTCACTGACTACCAACCAGCACTGACGCTGCACAACAAACCACCTTCCGGGGACATCTATCTTCCACAGAGGTGGCTCCTCCACATGGGCGTTAGAGCGTCGCCCCACTGTTTTTTCGCAATGCGAGAAGCAGAAATGCAAATTGGTACAAATACCATTTTACTTTTCTGCTTCTCGCACTGCGAGAAAGCAGAAAAAGTGTATGCCTGGTTGTGGGCGGGCGGGTGGGCGGTTGGGAAGGAGTGGCTAGCCGAGGGCCAACCAAACCAGCCATAGCACGTTCCATTTTCTTCATGTAGGATGCTGCGCAGCCTGCATTAAGAAAACGGCCTCCCCTTAGATGCCTGTAAGGACGGCATCCTAGCCAATCACAACGCTGCCATTGCAGCATTGTGATTGTCCTAGGGGAAGAGAAGGAGGCTGCCTGTGGCTGCTTCCTGTTAGCAGAGAAAGCAGGAGGGAGAGGCAGGAATCCGGGACCAGAGGCGGAGGTACGTTTTTAAAATGTTTTACTTTTGTTAAATTAACCCCCCCACCACCTCCCCGGTTGGTGCGAATGCTGCAGTCAGTCCTACAGTCACATGATGTCAGTTTAAACTGCTTCTGTTTCACTAGTTCCATTTTCTCCATGTCTTTCCTTTTGGGTACTTTTGCAATTGCTGCTTAGGTTTTCTCTCTATTCACAACACTAACCGTTATACAATTTGAATTCAGTGAGATATGGAGCATTTTTATGTGTTTAAATATTTTAGGTCCATACTTTCACAATTGCTTTATAAACCTTCTCACTTTTCTTTGCTTGAAAATGCACCATTTGCCCACTTGAAAAACAGAAATAAAATGTGGCGGGGGGGAGGCCTTTGGAGAAACCCCCCAAAGCCTCTTGTGATGGTTTGCCATGCTCGCCATTGGGACTCATACAGATATTTTGCGCCTCACCACTTTCAAAAATTACCAACCGCCAGTGATTGGTACGCACATGAGGAGTGCTGCAACACAAGCTGGCTTGCGAAGAATTAATTTGCTAATTACCTTACAGACTGGATTTGTTGCACTACTTTCCTAAAGTGCACACGATGTTGTGCACCTACGGTGCTTTCTGCAGGCCGTTAGGTAAACGGCTGAAGACAACTGACAGGCAATCAGTTTACTTGTAGGGACAGAAACATATCAAAAATAGATATCAACAGAGTGAGGTGTTCCATGACAAAATCTGAGCGGAACAGAAGGTAAAATATGTATTGCACTACAATAACAGATCCACCACCTACATGCTAAAGCTTTCCAGGGCGCCCTTGGCTCTCCTTCTGGTAGTCAGGCTGAGCTTAAGGTGTAGCCCCGCCAGAGGTGTTGGGAAATGCCATGAAAAGCAAGCTCAATGCAAAACCGATAAGAGATAAAGTGCTTACAACCCAAAGAGTTTTTGTAAAAAAAAATGAAAAAATATTTTTCAGATAATGTATCTGTCTTATTTATGTGCGCATGTTCAGTGCACAGTACACATCTAGTTATTTCTTGGCATTAACAGCTGGATCAATAACAACTAACAAATGAAAAAGAACATATCATCATTGCCAGCTGTCCACTCAGGACAAATATCTAGGGTCTGACTGGGAACAGCAACCAGCCCCGGCAGATTGCTGCTCGACCGGCCCTGGGCGGAGCGGGTGCTAGTAAAGAGCAATTTTGTTACTGGGGGCCAATATTGCAGCACTGCTTCAAAACCGGCCCTAGCCCCTCGGGCCTACCGGGGAAAGGCCCGGTTCCAGCTATGACCAGTCCGGCCCTGCAAATATATTTTCAAAGATTTGCAAAACTTCTGATAATGTGTCATTTGCTGGCAGCAGAAGCACAACAGAGAAGAGTCTCCGGTCCTGTAACTGTATAGCAAATTGCCTGAGTCCCATCAAATGAGTGCAACATAAGGCATTAACGGGCCGAATCGCTATTTCGCCCCGTTCAGCAATGCTAAATGGCCTTTTGCAATGTACACAGTAGAAATCGCAACTAGCGACCGCAATTTAGGGAATAGCAAATAGGGATTACCTATGTGTGATTCCTAAAGAACTTTTACAATTAAGCATTTCCTAAATGCGAATTGGACATTTCAGGAAATGCTATTACCATCGATTCAAAGTCGATGGTAACCATGTTTAAAATTGCACTTACACGTTCATCACAAATTTTGTGGTGCCTCCAGGAGGCTTTAAACCCAGAGGCACCCTTCGGGTTGGATTTCCTAAATTGCCATTTACTAATAGGCTGGCTCAGAGGTGCTCACGTTGGCGAAGTCTTGGAGCAAGTAACGCAACTACTGCCAAAGCAAAAAACAGGATCCAAATCGCACAGCTAATTCCATAGAGGATTTTACAGAAGATGGCAAGGTCGAAGCAGACTTATCTAGAACATGAGTTGATGTAGAGCAGGGCTTACTTTGTGCTGGTGGTTGCAGGTGGAATCATGACGAGCCAGCATTAGGGTGACCAACCGCCCGTAAATTTCACGGACAGTCCGTAATTTCGTGAAGGATTCTTTAACGGACGCCATTTGTCCGTAATTTTACCCGGGCACGGTCGCACATCCCTAAAGCAGGCACAGCTTCCACTCACCTCCCTTCTTGACTTGACATGACGCATTCAGGGCTGTTTGCAGCTGAATAGATGCCCCTGCTCTTGAAGCTGCAGCCCCCACCCCTCACACCTCCAGCCCTTGATGAGCTGTTAAGAGGTGCTTGAAGGTGGCTGAGAGGGAGGGGCTGCAGCTTCAGGAGCAGGGGCATCTATTGAGATGCAAACAGCCCTGAATGCGTCTTGTGTGAGACATTCCCTTTCTGCCCAGGGCCCCAAACATCCTACAACCGGTATGGATTTCACCGAGGCAGCACGTGGTTCTCTTCACAGCACACAGCTTAATTACTGTCACTAAATTGTAAACAAACCTCGATCCTTCAAACATGCAGTCTTTAATGTAATAAAATAAAGAAATGGCACAATCGCACCCACACTGTTTAACAAAGTAAGGAGGACAATCAGTTAAATCAGTTCTCTCGGAGTATCTCCTTTAAGTACTGTACACCACAGTGGGGGCTGGTAAAAGTAACATTTTGGAAAGAGAGACTGACTTCTCATTGTCTTGTCTTGTCCAGGAGGGGGTGAGGAGCCCTACCCCACCCTGGAAGAGACCAAGATGATACTAGGATACTGCATGCCCACCCCTGTGCCCACCCTGGTGGATCCTGGTCCACCTCCTTCCCACTCCCTCCCCCCAGTGATGGCTCCTGTCCCTCCCCCTCCCCCCCCACCTGTGGTGGATCCTGTCTCTGCCCTGGGTGGCTTCTATCCCAGTCCAGGAATGGCTTCTGCAGCTCAAAAAGGCTCAGCTCAAAAGGAATATGAAAAGGTGGGCGAGTGAGTAAGTGAAGGGATGGCTGGATGGCTGGATGAATTAGTGAAAGGGTGCATGGATGAATGAAATATTGAATATATGGATAATAAAAGAGGATGGATGGATTGATGAGTGAGCGGTGGAAGGATGGAAGGGAGAAAAGGTAAATAGCTGGATGTATGGGTGGAAGAGTAGCTGGATGGGTAAAAGTGTGGATGGATGAGTGAAAGGATGGATGGATTGATGAATTGATAAGTGCAAGGGTGAATGGATGGACAGATGAGTGAAAGGGTGGATGTAAGGATGGATGAGTGAGTGAAAGGGAGGGTAGATGGACTAAAGGATGAATAGATGAGTGAAGGAGTAAAAGGATAAATAGATGAGAGAAAGGATGGTTGAGTGATAGGGCCAATGGATGGATTCATGAGTGGATGAGTAGATGGATGGGTGGGTGGATGGATGGATGGAAGGAAGGATTGCTAAGTGAAAGGGACGATGGAGAGAGAAAGGGAGGATGGTGGATGACTGAAAGAGTGGATGGGTGGAAGGATGAGTGACTGGGTGGATGGATGAGTAAGAGAAAGGATGGCTGGATGGGTGAAAGGGTAAATGGCTGGATGGATGAGTGGATAGATGGGTAGAAGAGTGGATGGATGAGTGTACAGATGGCTAGGGTGAAAGGGTGGATGGATGGATAAAGGATGGATGAAGGGATGGATGAGTGAAAGGATAGATGGAAGGATACATGATGAATAGGTTTGCAAATGGTTGAATATGTTTGGGTATGCCTGGGCTTACTTATATACCATTGCGCGACCTCTGATGTGTCTGTAAAACTTATCCAATTGTCCTGAAGTTTTGTCCTGAATTTTGACCTCCTGTCCTGAATTTGTGTCCTGAATTTTGACCCTTTGTCCTGAATTTTTACACTCACCGTCCTGAATTTGCACCATTGCCAGTTGGTCACCCTAGCCAGCATCACTATTCAATAGTGGACGACTTCTACAAAAAACTATTGGCTACTACACTCATTTTAGGCTTTTTTTATTTTTACAAATTAAGTACTGTTAAAGTCAGAACAATGTACTTGACACAACTCGAATGGTGCCAGAATAGTGTTTATTTTTTAAGCAGGCGTTTGACAGATGTGAGAGGTGACGTTACGTTCTCGGATACCCTAAAACGACGTTGAAACATTAAGTGCCGGATCCACCGAGAAAAATCGTAAATTTAAGCAAGCTCTCCCATGCATAGCTATAGTTTCATGGGTTTTGACAATTCACATACAATGCCAGTAGTATGACTCTCAGACTGGGACTATGGCCGGTCTCTAGGCGCACAGGTGCACCACTGGGAAAGTCAAGGGACATTTTTCCGAGTTCCTAGCTGCGATTTGAATGCACAGTGCAACACTGTAATCGAAAAAAGCAGCCTGCTGTGCAAATGTCCACATTTTCCCGTTTTACTTTTTACTTCACTGGGGAAACACCGGAGAAACACAGGAATCGCCTCTAGGCTGATACATTCTTCTTCCCACCTGGACGAGGATTTACTCCAGCCCATTCCTGGAGCAAATCTCTGACCACTTCCTGGTTGGGAAGGAGCTGGTGAGGAGTTTGTGAATGGCTGTTAAACCAGATCTGGCGATACCATATCCCATACCTACGCACGCTGGGCAAGTTATGATCTGGCAGAGCACAATGTCACACATTATTTTGACCGCAGAACAGAGACGAGAGTAAAGCCCAAAATAATACTGAATGATGTCGTTGATAGAAAGAACGGAAGTGAAAGCCTTTGTTGTAAGACAGAATAAAGAGCCAGTTCTGGAAATACTTGTTCTGCTGTTTGTTATTTCCTAACTACACATTCACCTGAAAGATTTCTTGGCACTAAGGGCCGAAAGCTGCTTGAAGATAAAATGCTCCATTTAAAATGTAAAGAACACAAAGAAAAAAAATGGTACTTAAAGGTATATTGGTGGATGCATACGGCAATATATGTCCTTTCCTTTGTTAAACAAGCATTTGCAATGCAATGGTCTCGGCATCATTAAAGGTAGAGCTATTGGCATTGCTCATGACATTTTTTTTCTTTAAATCAAAAATAAATGGGCATTGTCATTAACATTGCCAATACACAGCACTCTGCACTCAACAGCACACAATGCTCTGCACTCACTGCTCTGCACACTCACTCTGCACACTCACTACTCTGCACACTCACTACTCTGCACACTCACTACTCTGCACACTCACCACTCTGCACACTCACCACTCTGCACACTCACCACTCTGCACACTCACCACTCTGCACACTCACCACTCTGCACACTCACCACTCTGCACTCACCACTCTGCACTCACCACCACTCTGCACTCACCACTCTGCCCTCACCACTCTGCCCTCACCACTCTGCACTCACCACTCTGCACTCACCACCACTCTGCACTCACCACCACTCTGCACTCACCACCACTCTGCACTCACCACTCTGCACTCACCACCACTCTGCACTCACCACCACTCTGCACTCACCACTCTGCCCTCACCACTCTGCCCTCACCACTCTGCACTCACTACTCTGCACTCACCACCACTCTGCACTCACCACCACTCACCACTCACCACTCACCACTCTGCACTCACCACTCACCACTCTGCACTCACCACTCTGCACTCACCACCACTCTGCACTCACCACCACTCTGCACTCACCACTCTGCACTCACCACTCTGCACTCACCACTCTGCACTCACCACCACTCTGCACTCACCACCACTCTGCACTCACCACTCTGCCCTAACCACTCTGCACTCACCACTCTGCACTCACCACCACTCTGCACTCACCACCACTCTGCACTCACCACCACTCTGCACTCACCACCACTCTGCACTCACCACTCACCACTCTGCACTCACCACTCACCACTCTGCACTCACCACTCTGCACTCACCACCACTCTGCACTCACCAGCACTCTGCACTCACCACCACTCTGCACTCACCACTCTGCCCTCACCACTGCCCTCACCACTCTGCCCTCACCACTCTGCACTCACCACTCTGCACTCACCACTCTGCCCTCACCACTCTGCCCTCACCACTCTGCCCTCACCACTCTGCCCTCACCACTCTGCACTCACCACTCTGCACTCACCACCACTCTGCACTCTGCACTCACCACTCTGCCCTCACCACTCTGCACTCACCACTCTGCACTCACCACTCTGCACTCACCACCACTCTGCACTCACCACCACTCTGCACTCACCACCACTCTGCCCTCACCACTCTGCCCTCACCACTCTGCCCTCACCACTCTGCCCTCACCACTCTGCACTCACCACTCTGCACTCACCACTCCGCACTCCGCACTCACCACTCTGCACTCACCACTCTGCACTCACCACTCTGCACTCACCACTCTGCCCTCACCACTCTGCCCTCACCACTCTGCACTCACCACTCTGCACTCACCACTCTGCACTCACCACTCTGCCCTCACCACTCTGCCCTCACCACTCTGCCCTCACCACTCTGCACTCACCACTCTGCCCTCACCACTCTGCCCTCACCACTCTGCCCTCACCACTCTGCCCTCACCACTCTGCACTCACCACTCTGCACTCACCACTCTGCACTCACCACTCTGCCCTCACCACTCTGCACTCACCACTCTGCACTCTGCACCACTCACCACTCTGCACCACTCACCACTCTGCACTCACCACCACTCTGCACTCACCACCACTCTGCACTCACCACTCTGCACTCACCACTCTGCACTCACCACCACTCTGCACTCACCACTCTGCACTCTGCACTCACCACTCTGCACCACTCTGCACTCACCACTCTGCACTCACCACTCTGCACTCACCACTCTGCCCTCACCACTCTGCAATCACCACTCTGCACTCACCACTCTGCACTCACCACTCTGCACTCACCACTCTGCACCACTCACCACTCACCACTCTGCACTCACCACTCTGCACTCACCACTCTGCACTCACCACTCTGCCCTCACCACTCTGCCCTCACCACTCTGCACTCACCACTCTGCACTCACCACTCTGCACTCACCACTCTGCACTCACCACTCTGCACCACTCTGCACTCTGCACTCACCACTCTGCACTCACCACTCTGCACTCACCACTCTGCACTCACCACTCTGCACTCACCACTCACCACCAGGTAGAGATAATACTAGCACCCCAGCCCGCTCACTGCCTTTTGTATCTGAAACCTGCAGGGACTTTTGTACAGGCTGCATGCAAAGCTTGACATACATACATCTTGGAGCACCTTGGAAGTGTTGCAGCAGAAAGAGCAGTCGTTTTAATTTAAGTAGACTTAGGACATTTAATATTTTGAAAATGGTTGTACGTCCTGAAGTAGAAGCAAAGATGCTTTTCATTTGCATCAGTTAATGTAGTAGATTCTGCCTGTGCAATGTACCAGCGTGTTTGTGATTGGGTTATTTGCTGTTGTGGGTCTCCAATCACGCTCCTACATAGTTTCTGAAAAAGCTTTCTTAGTATCGCGGCCGCCCCGGAAGTCAGGCACGGTCGCCTGTGACGGGGGCGGGGCCACGTTCAGACCGGAAGAGGAGGCAGGCGGAGTCGTTGCGTCTCGTGGCCCGGGGCTCCTGTGAGCGGTGTAGAGCCCCGGGGCCGCGCCAGCAGGAGGTTGGGCGCTGCGTGCTGAGGTAAGGTAAGTTCCAAAAGGCTGGAGCGCGATTGGTGCACTTGTGTGTGTGTATGCTCGTGTGCGACGGTGACGGCGGGGGAGGGGGAGGGGGGGCCTCGGTGCACTTGTGTGTGTGCGCGCGTGTGTGTATGAGTCAGGGGTGGTGTCTCTGTATGTATGTATGTGCGTGCGTGCATGGGCGCTTGTGTGTGTGTGTATGCGCATGCGTGTGTGGTGCTTGCGCTTCCCAGGAGACAGCGCCTGGCCACAGCGCGCGTTCCAGTTACAAATCGCCTGGAAGGATGCGCGTGGCCGGGACTGTCTCCTGGGAAGCATAGTCGCTGACAAAAGATCTCGGCGGAGACGCGCTTCCGCGCGTTGGCCCCGAGACCTAAAAAGGAGACATGTTCCCTGACTTCTGGATGTGGGAGGAATAAGCAGACACAAGCGCAGAACTTTAGGGAACTTTTAAGAGCTTGAAATCAACAGGTTCTCAAGGGCGTCACTGTAGTGAATAGGAACATGACAGGATCCTATCTCATCCTGTCATTGGGTGAGGCGCCATTGGTCTGTCCTATCATTAAACCACCAGCAACTCGCTTTTTAGCTTGATCCAGTCGCTGCCACCCATTCACAGCCGTCATTCGTGAATGGAATTATGCCAATAACAGGTCTTAAGCCAGCCTCACTATCAACTGGAGGTCCCCAGAGTGTCCGTCTCGACAGTGGTCCCAGGTAGCTTTTAAGGGAGTGGAGTACAAGGGAATACCCCGGGGCATGGTAGGGGGCACTGAGACTAGAGGCAGACAAACTGCCTGGTGGGCTTTGGAGAGTCGCAATGCTGTGCAGAGCAGGTGGTACCAGCTGGCCTCAACTGAGCCAACAGGATGTTCTATGATGAAAGGAATTAGGCAATACAAAGTAGATATTTATGCTTAGGGACACCCCTATGCAATGCAGCTGCCTTCACACACCCATAGTGACAGCATGCATTGTACCAATGTGCACTGTGATTCACATCTGTCAGTTCACGCCTCTTCCCACTCACATGGGTGGGTGTGGATTAGCAACCAATGAGCAACAGCAAAAAGATCTATGAGAGAGGCTATGGACAAGCAGACAGGAGTCATGTGAGCATCCTTCATAATGTCAGTGGACATATTTTTGGTGTTGTTCCATGGCCTTATGCAAATTTGTAGAGAGGAAGGAAGTTTAGAGAGTTGATGTGTTTAACCCCTTCGCTGCTGATGACGAGCTCAGCTCGTCATCAGCCACGGTAGTCGTGTGCGGATGACGAGCTGAGCTCGTCAGGTAAAGCTGCTTTTCAAAATTTGCCGCACACAGCGGGAAAAGCTGCCGCAGCGATGCGGTTAAGCAATTGGACGGCGTAATGGGAAGGGGCTGAGAGTAAAGGGGAACACGTGTTTCCTATTTTGTTTATCTGTCCAGAGAGTAAAAATGTGAATTCAGAAGCTTTGGCAATGTTGTTAAAATTGGTGGCGTTAGGATGGGACATAGATCCTGGACTTTTTTAGGGCTGTGCTGACTTACTGTTGGAGAAGGATGGGTGTAGCATGATGATTCTTTTGAGGATGTTTTTTCTGTTTATTTATTTTTTCCAATTCAATTCAAAACTTTTCGGGTAAAATTTGTTTTGTGAATGGAGAAGTTGGAGAAGAAATTCAGAGATCAATCAGGCGTGGCTGGCACAGGCAAAAGTGGAGGGGCGGTGGTGTGGTGAGCCAGGTTGGGTGGTGGTGGGAAGTCGCAGACGATGGGATAGGTAAAATTAAATAATAAAAATAATAAAACCACTCACCTGTTGTCCGGCGATGCAGCGAGCGCAAGGTAAGTGACTTTATTATTTTTTTTAATTTGATTTTACTTATCCCTTCGTCTGTCGACTCCCCCCCACCCCACGCCCCATTGCTCTTACCTGTGCCAGCCACGCCTGAGCTCAATGCATCCTCTAAAGTGTTTAAGAATGTTGGGGATGGTGATTTTTTCATCTTTGAAATTTAATGTTTTGGGACAAAACAAAATACGAGCACCGGTGAGTGGGGAGTGGGATTTCTGTGATTTTAACAAGCTCCTGTCAAAGGTGTTGCCCAAAACTGAAAAGCAAAAGGTTTCTCCTCAAGATCACAGAGTTTTGAAATACTTAACATTTCTGTAAATGGATTACTTTTATCTATGATGAGAGGGAGGTCTATTCAAAATGGCTGGCATTGTAAGGGGGTGAGACAGAGGTTGATCAGTGACTGTGACAGGATTCTGACACAAGAGGACGTCTAGCGGACAAACAAGGGTGTTATCTGCATTACTGGAGGGAACGGAAACATGCACGATGTGATTAGTGAAGATGAGGAGGTTTCCTAAGAACGAGCCATATATTTTACCTGTGAGCCTCGATGCATGTTAAAATCCCCTAAAGAATGGTAGGGAGAGATGGAGCGGTTCAGAAAGTCAAAAATCTATTAACGTAAAAGGAAATGAGGAGCAGAATAAAAATTTGTAATGGAAGAAAGACCTCTGACAGGTTTCTTCACTTGCTTATGATGGAGGATGATATAGATAAAGTTTGAGGAAGTCAAAAGAGGTGGTAGAAGGTGGATTAAGCCAGGTGCAGGGCTCGAGCCGGGGGTACCCACAGGTACACGGCGTCCCCCCACTCTTTTCACAGGGCGGATGCTGTCCCCCCTGCCAAGAAGCTGGACCCCACAGAAATATGCTAAAGGTGTCCCGGTGTAGTTTTCAGACACCGGGACACGCTCAGCACGTGACGTCATGAGCTCGTGTGCATATTGTCAGTCTCCTCACTTCTCTTTATAGGACTTGTGCCCTGGCCAGGTGTCAGTTAGGAAGATGAAGTCTGTGTTTTCCTGGATATGTAAGTTGTGCACAGGAATTCGATTGGATCAGTGACCTCTATGTGCCTCTCCTTGCCCCCCCCCCCCCCCCAGGTATCCCTGCATCAAATGTCAACAAATATGTAATGAGGGCCCAAGTGGTAAGCCTTGTTGTCTTCCTGTTACATGCTAAAACGGTTTTAAAACATGTTTTACATTTGTTTTACATCATGTTTTAATATATTGGCGTATAAGCAAAAGTTTAAACATACAGAAATTTAAAAAAACGGTGGAACTTATAATAATATAATGCTGCTGTAGGTTTAAATGCGTATAATGCATATATATATATATATATATATATGAGGCTGGGTTTCAAATTAATAAAATACAAGTCTTTTGTACAGTAATGGAAATGCTCTCTGAATAAAATTAGACAGACAAAACCCCACACATTTTAAGGAAACCTAAGAGAAAGAGCTTAACTTCAACGTCCTACTATAATGGACCCAGACCCAGGCTTGAAATTCTCAACATTTTACCCTTGTTTCAGACTGTAGGAATGTGTAGAATAGTTCAGTGAAATTTGTGTTTCATCAGACAACACTAATGCAGGATCTGAGCAATATGCTACAACAGGTAAGCGGATGATGATTTTAAATGATTTTTCGAGAGACGGAATTCATTATACAACATTTATGGGTTGTAATTAAACAGGACTCCTTTCCGAATGTCCATGCAAATCCAGATTTGGTTCCACCTGGGAGTCTGGGCAAGGATCCGATTCTAAGTGCTGCATTAATCCCCACACCGGTAGGTTTTGTCTGCATGATCTTACCACGATATACTGGAGAGATCTGCGTACGCTGCGAGTCTGGGCACCTCGCACTTGTGAACACATCAAGTGACAACACATTATTTCCCTTCCCAAAGGTCTGGAAATATGGATGATGCAGGAATACCATGCCAGGAAAATACCGCTCCAGTGAACAACTGGCCCCTAATAAAATTTGTTAAGGCACAGTTGTGATCTTTTAAAACACACACCTTTTCACTGATCACTTCCTTCACACACACCAGCTCCGCTGCACTTGCAGGCGTGGTAGCACACAGGTGGGGATAGTCGGCCCCCCCTGTGACTGAACCCCATGATGAAGCATGTCACCTCTAGGGTGAGTGAGGGTTCTTTTAGAAAATAATTAATTTTCCATTTTCCCTTCATATAATTTAAATGACCATTTATATTTAGGTAGTTTTACCTTGTTTTCACTGTGATATAGGGTTTCACTGGTGTTCCTTTGGCGCTCTTTTGTTGATGATAGTTATTTAAATAAGGGGTGGGAGAGTAGCCGCTATTCCCTTCCTCTCTTGTTGTATATACATTTACAAGTTAGCAATGTGAGGTTGCTAGGATACGGTTGACCAATCGCTAAAGGAAAATCAGTTGATTTTGTCAGTTTACAGATCGAATTGAAACAAACACTGGATTTGTAACTGTGAGCTTAGAAGAGTTTAAAGATAGTAGGAAATTGTTGATAGGTAGATAGGGAAAGGTTAACGCAATTGTAAATATTTTGAGAGATTTATATGTAAAATATATATATCCATACTAATATAACAAAGAGAGAGCCCAAACCTTTGAGGCGGATAATCTCAGGAACCACAGCATCAATCACAACACCCAATACAGCGTTGGAAAGGGCAGTTGCAGCAGAAGGACATAGGCTATGCAGACGCCCACCATATACATTTAAAAGGTAAAAGAATTGTGCCAGCAAAGTAGTCCCTTGTGGGCGTGTCTGCGTTGTGCTGTGGGCGTGTGCTGGGGGCCTGACAAACGATGGGGGCGTGAGGTACGTTCCACCTTTCATTCCATGTCCCATATTGTGTGCTAATCCCACCCTGCTCCCTTTAAATACCCCTGCTCCCCATAATCATAACCCACCCTTACTCCTTAAAATACCCCAACCCCCTTCAGCACTAACCCATCTTAACTCTATAAACATACCCTGTACCCCAAAACCCAAACCTATCCCTAAACCCTAAAAATACCTCTGTACCCCAAAACCCAAACCTAGCCCTGAACACTTAAAATACCCCTGTACCCCAAAACCCAAACCTACCCCTGAACTCTAAAAATACCCCTGTACCCCAAAACCCAAACCTAGCCCTGAACCCTAAAAATAACCCTGTACCCCAAAACCCAAACCTACCCCATAACCCTAAAAATACCTCTGTACCCAAAACGCAAACCTAGCCCTGAACCCTTAAAATACCCATGTACCCCAAAACCCAAACCTACCCCTGAACCCTAAAAATACCCCTGTACCCCAAAACCCAAACCTAGCCCTGAACCCCAAAAATAACCCTGTACCCCAAAACCCAAACTTACCCCTGAACCCTAAAATACCCCTGTACACCAAAACCCAAACCTAGCCCTGAATCCTAAAAATACCCCTGTACCCCAAAACCCAAACCTAGCCCTGAACCCTTAAAACACACATGTACCCCAAAACCCAAACCTACCCTTGAACCCTAAAAATACCCCTATACCCCAAAACCCAAACCTAGCCCAGAACCCTAAAAATACCCCAGTACACCAATACCCATACCTATCCCTAAACCCTAAAACTACCCCTGTACACCATAACCCAAAACTATATCTGAACCCTTAAAATACCCAAACACCCCAACACATATACCTCAGTACCCCAAAACATATACCCCTATACCCATACTTACCTTTTCCAAACATTAAAAAAAACATGCTTTTACCATTCATGTATTTACAACGAATTTCGTTGTAAATGTATGCGCGGTAAAAGCATATAAAATGTAATGCCATGCGTTATAATGGCATTGCGGAGTCATGGTACTTTCCTAATGAAAGTATGCGGAGTGATGGTATGCGGAAAGAAAGTTGCGAAATAATGGGTGTTTACCCTCCCCCAGTAAGTACATTGGTGGCACGGCGGCCCACATCTCCAGCAACATACTCATATTTTTACACCACCCATTTGAAAAATGCACAGGTCTCTCTCATTGATGGCCAGCACCGACATACACTTTTAGACACACCTCCCGCCACAAGTTCTAGAATTGCGAACTTTAGAGCTGGGGAGCTACTTTCGAATCTCGGCATCAGCTTAAGATCCTGTGATTCCAGGCAAATCGCTTTGTCTCCAGTGCCTACCACAAATGAATGTGTTCTTCTGTAATGTAAATTGTGCTCATGCCCTGTTGTCGAGTTTGCGCTATATAATATTGCAAGGAAAAATAAAAAAGGGAAACTCGAGTTCACACACTACTGAACATGCACTCTTAAGTGCATCAGCAGTGGACTGTGAATCGGAGCGTTTCACAGGCCTGTCACAGATAAGAAATGCTATCAAAACGAAATCCTACAAAACAATATACTACTGGCCGGCAGCAATTCATACCCGGACAACGTCTGGGCGGGCTGCTATATATAATTTTTTTTATAATTAAAGGAAATATTACTAGCTGAAACAACTGTAGAGAGAATTAAAATGAGTGAGGGTGCAGATATAAGTAACAAGGATGTTAAGGAGGTAATTATGAAATTGATAGAAAAAGAGATTGCTAATAAGGTTCAAGAGACTGTGGAGAGGTTTGCAAAAGAAGGGAAACGAAAAAAAGATAATGTTGAGGAATAATAATTCTGGGCTTTATCAGAAGAAGAAGAATTGCAGAACAGGGGTTCAGGTGGTAAATGTTTTAAGACAATGAAACACATTAATACAATGGAAAATATTTGCAGTGATGATTTAAAGAAAATGAATAAAATGAGCAAAGGTGTAGGTATGAGAGGTGTCTAGATCGGCACAAAAGAAAGACAGGTTGACCCTGCAAAGGAAAGGGATGGACAACCATCATGGCCAAATGATAATGAGGAGGAGTATTTGGATGAGTATGTTTTGGACCTTGATTATAATAATGATCAGGATGAATTTTCAGAATATGCTTCTACAAATACTCATTCTAAAAAGGAATTGAAGGATCCTTTTGGAAATTCTCTTGTTAATCCTACGCTGATTAAGCATCCAAGAAGTTCAGAGTAGTGGCCAGTTGAACACCTTTCTGAATATATAAAATAATGGATAAGAAAACCATTAGAGAAAAATGAACGAAATCTCATGAGAGCGGAATGTTCTCGCCCTGTGATTGATGTTAAGGAGACAATAACTCCAAATTTGGACCCAGACCTCATTACTTATTTATTTAAATTAGGTCGTGACCCTAGGAAAGGGTTAGAAAGGGTGCTGAAGCAGTGTGAGGATAAAGTTTTGGGTATTTTTGGTCCTGTGACAAGAATATTCAACATGGTTGAGGAGTTGTACGTTAATGGATCTGACATTGATCTAGAACTATTACGAGGTTGGAGCCAGAGGGCTATATGCTTCTTTGGCAATACTAACGCAGGATTGATTGCAGAATGACGGACGGCAGTCCTTTTTAGGATAAGCCCTAAATTAGCCAATTTTGCTAAAAGGGAGAGCAGTAAAGAGCCAAAAGGACGTCTATTTGGAGAGGGATTAGTAAAATCTTTAGGTAAACATGTGCAAACCTTTACTTCATTAGAGTTTGAGTATGCTGGTGCATGGAAAGGGGTTTGGATCATGTGGAAACAGATGAAGTTATAATTGCATATTTTTTAGCAAGTCTCTACAGAAAGGGTCTGAGTTATAGAACAGTGAATTGTTATAGGTCTGCTGTAGCAGTGGGACATTCTTTGATTGATGGAGTCTCTGTTGGGAAAGGCCAATTGGCATGTAGGACTATGAAAGGGATTCAATTGAGGAAACCACCATGTTCAAGGTAAAGTAGTATAGTAGTTGTTGGGATGTTAGTTTAATTTGGAAGCTTTTTGAGGCATGGGAATGTAATACATTTCTGAGTCTAAAGTGTTTAACATGGAAGCTAGCTACTTTACTTTGTATGATTTCTTTTAGAAGAGCATCAGATGTGAAAGCTCTCTTTATTTCTGGAAGATGTTTTCACCCAGAAGGGGTGTATTTTGAAATTAGTCATAGAACAAAGACTATGACAGAGAGAATATTTTATCCTAGGTTTGATGAACATCCTAATTTGTGTGTAGAAAGATGTTTAAGTGAATATGAGTGCAGGGGGTAGTGAATTTAGAGGTGCAGGAGTGGATCAGTTACTGATTTCGTATCGAAGGCCACATAAAGCAGTCACTTCTTCTACTATTGCTAGGTGGGTAAAGAATACTATGCGTGGATCTGGTGTGAATCTTGAGAAGTTCAAAGTACATTCAATCAGGGGGCAATGGCTTCTAAAGCTTACGTTTCAGGTGGAAGTTTGAGCGAGATGCTGAAAGCAGCAGATTGGTCAAATGACAACGTTTTTAGAGATTCTTATTTTAGGCCAGTGGAACATGTGAGTATAAAAGTTCTGAAACAGTTTAAGCATGCATAATGCTAGTTTCCTGTCTTGCCATTAAATGTCGATTCTCCGAAATTAATTGCATAGAGAATCGTGATTTAATTTAAGATAAGGAGCCTAGCATTATCTCCCCCAACCCTCCCTTTGGTGGGTGAGGTTATAATTGAAATATTTAAAAAGAAAATGTAATAATAAGTAGAAATTAAAGGAACGGTTTTAAGGTTATATCTCATGTATTTTGATTGAAGAGATTATAGTTGTTAAAATAAGTTTGTTTTTGGTTGCAGATGCACAGTAAAAGTGGTGTAGGAAATATGGAGGACAGACGAAAAAAGGAAATTGTGGAAAAGAAGGAGAGAAACAAAAGAGGATGAGCTTGGAATGTTGGAGGCTTATGTTATGTTGAATGTTCTAATGTTTTGTGACTTCATTCAGTGATGTTTGAAGCTTTTAAAGTGTTGCTGCTCAGAAGTTAGTGAATAAAAGGTCATGCATAAAGCTAATCTCCTTGTCTTTAATTAAATCACAACTCTCTATGCAATTAATTTCTGAGAATCGACATTTCATTACAAGACTGGAGGCTACCATTATGCACGTTGGTGGTTTTGTAACACCACATCTCACATATTTTCAATTGGCTTACAATAGTGTTTTGAACAGGTGTTGGAATTTACCACCTTTCCTGAAGGAATTACTAGCCATAGCTCCTCTTACTGAGTATGGAAGAATTTTTTTTAGGTCAAAACCAGCTAGTTGCATTGCACATTTTACCCATCTTGCTATCAAGGTTGATCTAATGGGTTTAAGATATTTCTGTAAAAGTACTTGCGATTGCAGGGAGAATCAGCAGGTAATCACTGAGGCAATTTAACTGTCAGGGGTTCCCTGACATTGCAGTCGCTCGAGTGATCAGCTTCTGAAATGTGTGTTGGCTAGACAGCCTCATAATTATAAAGGCGCTGCGTAGGGACCGTCGTGGTTACTGCCACGCAGCCTTGTGAGTACAGAGGTGCGCCTAGGCAGTGACGTGTTTGGGTTTATTTGCTTGGCTCCTTGGCCTGCGCCAGATGTTGACAAGGCCGTTGCCAAATGTCATTCCTCTGTATTACTTCCTGATGCGCGTTGAGGGGTGTCAGAAAGAATCTCGTATTCAGGTGAGAGAAAGAGTGTCTCGTCAATGAGGAACACACCGAGCATAGGCCTTGAGAGAGCACTCGAGTCCCGCTGTGGAGATCCATGAGAGCAAGCGGAAGCAGAGGTGTGTCCACACAGTTAGCAGTGCACCACAGCTGGCAATGAACGCACAGTCCTTGGACTCTGCAAGGGGCAGGGCTGACGGAGCCGGAATTGAATTTTAAGTTACCCCAACACTAGGGGCGAATGTGAGGAAAGCTGGGGGGGAGGTGGTCTCTGTAAATTGGATTGGTAGAAAACACACGTCAAACCAGTCCTTTCGAAGGCAACACGCACAAGTGAAAAAAGAATAGTAGAGTATATTCATCTGCCTGGAGCTGCACTTAAAAGAGGCAGACTGATCTATGTGCATGACTATTATACACCAGTAAGGTTTTATTCTAGAACTGTTTGTTTTATGATGTATTACTTGTAAGTGGCTGCTTGGAGTTAGCATTAAAAGAAATACGCATAATGGTAGCCTCTGGTCTTGTAATGAAATTAGATCTCCTACAAAATGAAGGACCTTGCTGATTTAATTATTTAAAATAGACTCCTCCATTTAAAAGCAGTCCATGATGGAAGCTACACAGTACAACACAATGTCTTTTGTATCTTATACAATAGTAGTTCTATATACCAAGAGGGTCTTCGAAGTGGTAAATTTGATAGTTGTCTGGGAAGTGTGGAAAAGAATAAAAGTTCCTACTTTGTAAAATGATTGTTACTTTTATAAGATGATGTGGCCTTCAGGTGATTAATAGTGATATATCTGCTGACCAGATTTCAGTACGGAGACATGCGTTTGTGCTGATCAACTACTCCCTTACTCTGCGTTCAGTCTTCCTGAGAAGCAGTAACAAAATGTGAAACTGTTTTATTTCAAAGTATTTTTACAGGAGACATTATGCAGCTAATACAGCATGCTACCTGTCAGCTCAAAAACACATCAAAAGAAAGAAAACAGTACCACAAACAAATAAAGTCACGTAGTCCTTTAAAGGGTCATTGCTTTGAAATAAATAAATAATACAAATCAGCCAGACCTATCAACTTTACCACTGGAATTTCAAGCTCCTTTCAAAGGAAGGTGCATACCTTATCAAGGAGTAATAATTATTAGGCTGGTGTATGCTCCCTAATTAATAAACTAACAATTCAAATAAAAGAGAATTGATTTTTCTCTGTCTTTAGTTTGCAGAATGAATCTATGATGGTAATTCTACTGTTGTTCTACGCCACTCAATGTTACTTCCTTCGAGCCTCTATACCAAACAACAAATCAATCTAATTTGGGTTATGAGTGTATGAAAATTAACTTGAATAAGCATAACCAATAGAGATCATTAAATAGAGGTTGCTGGACCTTATCCAGCCATTCCTGTCAACTTTACTACTGGAATTTCAAAATCCTTTCAAATGAAGATGCATACCACATCAAGAAGTAATAATTATTTATGAAATAGATAAACTTTTCAGGCTGAGCTATGTTGTACTAATTACCAAACTAGCATTTCAATTAAAAAAACAATACATTTTTCTGTCCTTAGTTTGAAAAATGACTCTAGGATGATGATTCCACTGGTATGTATTTTCGTGTACCAGGCATTCCATGTCACTTAACCTGACGCTTTTATACCAAATTACAAAGTAAATCTAATTTTGATTATGTGGGAACGAAAAATAAATTGAATACGTATAAAGTAAAGAGATCACTAAATAGAGGTTGTTGGAAGATACTCTATTTTGATTGAGCTTTTACACTTAACACCGTTAGGGAATTGCTAAAACCTAAATTGATTCTCAGTTGTAACTATACGATTCTTAACGCTATACATTGGTTTATAAAACAATTGCTTTATTAAGGATAGAACTTTTAATAAATTATCTGAGTGGATGATTAGGCAAAGAATTCAGTTTTTTGAATGACCTTGATGTTTTGAAATAATATATATTAAGACAGAATACAGAGGGTTTCCATAGTCCTTAGAGATGCACATTGATAAAAACAAAGGGACACTAATATGCAAGAGTGTGTCACTGAGATTTTACTCCAGGTGCACTTCCCCGGTGTTTCTCTCACTATGTAACACCTTTCTAGCAGTGGCTGTGTCTCTATAAATATGCCTCTTGCAAAAGATCTCTTGCATCTGTCTCCCGAGGAGGCGGAGAGGAAACACAAGAAGTAGCGGCTGGTTCAGAGTCCAAACTCTTACTTCATGGATGTAAAGTCTGCAGTTTGCTACAAAATCACCACTGTATTTACTCATGCACAAATGGTGGTCCTGTGTGTTGGCTGTTCTACGGTTCTTTGTCAGCCCACGGGGGGAAGGTGAGGCTCATGGAAGGTTGCTCCTTCAGGCGAAAACAGCACTAAGTGGCATCTGCATGCTGAGTGACGATGGGGGGACTACCAGGACAGTATGTGGCACACAACGTCAGTTCAGGAGCAGAGCGTTGAGCCGTGGTGGACAAGTGCAAACAATATGGAGAAGGGACAATGAAATCTGAATGTTGGATGGAAATATTGGGCTCTCATACACTGTACCTGTAGCCTTATCTATATGACTCTATAAATTTGGATATAAATTTGGATATGTAAGGACGGAACCCGGTTTGCAGCATTGATAGACAATCTCTAAGGGCATTGTCGAGGGGCTGACAGTTCTTCTGAGAATGGAGTCTCACCCACTACATGTTTGTGTGTGTTTGTGGGGAAAGGGGTCCATGGGCACTCATTGGAACTAACTGCACCCCTCTCCTCAGGTTCCCTGAGATGACATTTTAAATCTGAGTGCTTGTTGCTCCACTACAAAATGTGGCTCAGGTTGGGTTGCCTGCAGCAGTACGCGAGAAATTAGCTGATAGAACTGCAGATGTAAAAAAGAAAAAGTTACAAATGTTAACTGCAAAAGTAAGGGCTGCACATGCATATTTACTTACAGAGGTACGGCATTCACAATATCCTGCCATTAAGCATTTATGCTAAAGCAGCACTTAGAAAAATAATTGAATCCATTACTATATTAGAAGGAAACTAAGGCCTGATTTAGAGTGTGATGGACGGGTAGTCAGTCACAAATGTGACAGATAACCTGCAAGTGCCATATGATAAAATCTGAGCAACTCTAATTATGCGGCAGAGGAAGGACAAATTATGTGGCAGGGTTGAGTAAATTATGTGGCAAGAAAAGGATAATTATGTGCCACTATGCGGCACATTTTGTGATAGTACTACTTCATTGCTTTGTCATTATGAAGCTTGTTAACACAGTCTGGACGTTAGTTACATCTCATTGGTACAAGTTTACCAACCAAATATAGCATTAAGCTACAGAAAGAGGACCAGTCATTCTTTGCAAAGGGCCTTCCACTGCACTAAAACACCTGTCCCCGCATTTTAGTAACTTGTGAACCGTTTAAGCTAGAAACACTTTTTTTGGTCTTAAAATCTTCAGATTATGCGGCAGATGATGGATTATGTGGCAAAAGTGGCAAATGTACAATGTTGTGAAAATCACTGCGGCCACATAATGTTATAATTCCAGTGGCCCTGCAATTAATGCACTTATGATAAGGTCGGACGGGATATATGTCACGTTTGTGATGGAATACCTCTTCACCCAACTCTAAATCAGGCCCTGAGAATACCTGGATTTGCGAATTGATTTTTAACAGGTATAAAATCTAGTGGCCATACATTTTTGTGTGGCCTTAATTTTTCTGATTTAGATTTGTGTCTCTCATTTTTTTAGTCTATATAAAATATAGATGTATATTTTCAGATGGAACCAACCATGGCTCCCCTTCAACATCAGCCCTTAGCCCTCCTACCCACCGCACCACATTTGGCACAAACTGTAGCCTTTTTCTGGTGTGGCACATTTGGGCACTCAACAGGGAAGTGCACAGGCTTGCCCGGTCCCACAGCTCACAAACGCAGCAAGTGTAATGGACGCTTTGCCAAGAAGCCCGCGCAGATAGTGACGACCCCCCTATTCCAATGACCTGATGACCTGGAAGAATTGTCTCCTCCGGTGCACCTGGTTAGAGGAGGTGGCCTCCCACTGCATGGCAGTTGTAAATGCGGCACAACCCAGCCACAGCGCCTTTCATGCTGGCCAGGAAAAACGTGTAACCAGCACAAAACAGAATTTCAAGTGTGGGCGTTTAAAAGTATAGAAATAGCAGGTTGAGACTCTGCCATTGTAGTCAGAGTTCTGCGAAAACACTGCCTACAGCTCTGCTCAACCATGGCCCGCAGTATGACTCCAAGCAACCAGGTTTAAAAATATACATCCGTACATCATAACTGTGCACTGTGTTGTAATATATATCTCGCGCAGATGAGCCGAAGGCTGACATTTATTACAAGCAGTGTAATTAGGTTGTAGTTTCAAGGTGATCTCTTGATATACGGCGGGCACAGGTCTCATCTAGTCTGCCGTGTGAAATCTAGAGGTGCAATAGGCGGCAGGAAGGTCGGGTTCATAAATCATCTCTAGGGGTGGACACCGTGTATGTAAATATATGTCTCAAACTTTCGATCTTTCTAGATTACGCAAAAATAAGGAACCATCAACGCTGCCCTCTGCTTTTACCACGTTTGATATCGCTCCTGGGTGAGTTCTGAATTTTCGGAAACATTTCTCACTTGGTGCGATTTCAAGGGGCGCGCGAGCTCGGCGGGACGCGGATCCCGTCGAAGCTTTTGCACCTGCTTATCTTCTCCTCAGATCATAATTCCTTATCTAGGTTCAGAGATCGCGTTCTGGCCCCCTTATCTTATCTGTTAATTCTTCTCCCAAAATGTAACACGTTAACTAGAGAAAATGTTCGACTGAGAAAACATCACAGCGGCAACCGGCCTGTCGTAACAACAACAACCGCCCTGCACGTGACTGGGAAAGTCGTGCGCGCCCGAAGTGCAACATTCTCAAACGAGCAGATGTTTCATTATATTTTTAAATCATAGCCACATCCTCGTTCGGAATCGACAAGACAACTGAAGGCTGTCCTGTTTGCATTAAAAACCACTCATGACTTACATGTGGGCGACGGACAGTGCTTAAGTTGTAAAATAATTAGATCCGGTGCCCAAAGCTCAGCTCAGAAGACCCCGGCCCGCTCTATTGAATGTCAGCGCGCCGAATACCAAAGCTACGAAGTCCTGAATCCCACTCATGCCTCTTCTATCCACTGCCAGGCACTCCCTGTCCCTTTACCTCACTCTTACAGACTCCTTCTTTCTCCCAGCCTGATGGTTTCCCTTTTCTCTTCCTCTTTCTTGTTTTCCCTCTCTTGGGAAATGTCTGATGAGGAAAAATAAGTACAGGTTTCCAAAAAAGAGTGGCAGTGGGCCCCAAGGGCAACCACTAGCTCAAATTAGGCATTGGTGGGCGAGCCAGGAAATTAAGAGGAAGCGCATAGCCAGAGCTGAGCCAATGGTCGCCTCTGGCTGTAATAGCTGGGGAAGGAGCCCAGCCCATCTAAATGTTTGGCATAAAGACTTAAAACATTTTCCAAAATTTGCACTCCTTTTTCACGTTAGTACTTCAATTATATAATTTCTCAGAAGTAATAGTTTCCACATATGATTTTAGAAACAATCATCAACCTCCCTCCTCATCATGAGGTTATTATTTGACTAAGAGGCATATCAGGTGCCTTGTGTCCTAGATGTCTCAGGTTGTTAAAGATGGATCAGTGATATAGTCTATTTCCCACATTACCTCAAAAGTTACTACTTTGTGTTGAGTTCTTTGAGGAGCTAAATCAGTACCCTCACAATTAATTAAATGTGTGCATTCATCTTCTTAAATGAGGTTGACAAAATAAACTTTACTGAATATAAATTACATAGTTAAGTAAAGTTAGCGCAAGGCACTGTATTTTGAATGATGATATCACCAGCTTCTCCTGACATAAACAGACCGCCTTTAGGTGAGGCTCAAAACCTCAAGAAAGACAATGACACTTATCAACTAAAAGGTCAGGGGAAGCCAACACCATAACACATCCTCACAACAACACAAGGGAAGTGCAGCACTCAGCTGGAGGCAGGCTTTTGAGACAGAGCTAGGGCTCTGGAAGCTTTTTGTATATGAATTACCTCATGGGGGTAGAGCGGGCAGTGGGACACTGACTGCGAAGGAGCCCTACACAATGCTCCCGTACGCACAAAGACCATGAAGGCATATAGTACTGGTCAACACCCCTCTGCATCTCCCATGCAACGAGGTCAGGGAGGTGGCAGAACAGAGGTCTGGAGTCACCTCCTTGACACGCCTCCTCCTGGTGTCTCGGGGTATTGTCTCTACAAAGGAGGGGGCTTTATGATAGCCTGGCCAACTTAAATGCTGGCAGAGGGTTCCTAAATCAGAGTGTCTTGTGCTGTGGCTGGGGGAAGGGGGTGGAAAGGCCTCTGAACCACTAGTGTTCAGCAGAAAAGAGTTGACTCATAATAACAGCTCTTTAACCCCTCCCATGCTCATGAAGAGCTCAGCTCGTCATGAGCCACGGAGGCCGTGTGCTCACGACAAGCTGAGCTCGTCATAACGGCCGCAATGCTCGCACGTGGGGCTAATTCCCCCGCTGTGCTGAGCGTTCTAAAGAAACGGGTGTGGCCATGACGAGCTGAGCTCGTCATGTGCACAGCGCCACCAAGCTGCGTGACGAGCTGAGCTCGTCACGAGCACCGGGGCGCTGTGCCTGCCCCCGCCCCCCAGCACAGCGGGCGAATTAGCCCTGCAGGGAAGGGGTTAATAAGCCAGGCCAACCCCCAAGGAGCTACAGATTTTATTTGCTCCTGTGTCCCCTCTTAACCCTACCATTGCTTTGTACATGCCAGGCCGTCCTGTTTAAAGCCCAAGAGAGCTGCTTTGTCCAACTGAAACAGAAAAGGTGTTGCTAGGGTGAGAAGAGGAGCGTAGCACTCTGACCTGAGTTAAGAGGGTGAGCTGTGTACAGAACCTACAGATCGGCTTGGCTAATTTTCGGCTCGAGGTTCCAAGAGGGCCTTTTGCTTGGCCAGGCCTTGGACTCGAGCGTTGGTCAAGACTTACCAGGCTTGCCCACCTCTACCATGACAATGCACACTCTAACCCTAGTATTCGCTAAGCACTCTGCTGCAAGCACAAAAGGGACCAAGTGAACTTAAAAGTGACTTATCTTTAAGTATTTTTATTTATCTTTGAATTCATTTATGCTGTTTTTTATTGCACAAATGTGGCCTGTAGACATCAGAACACTGTGGAGACTGTTTAATGGTTTACAATTGTACCATAGAATATTGACACAAGCAATATTGTTTCATCAATATTGAGAACAGATTATCAAGGGACAAATATTGGCTTTAGAGCTGTTGGTGCCCGGTGCGACAATCATTTTTGGCGCCCACCCCATGGCCACCTCCTCCGATTCCCTCAAGACCACTAGGCAAAAGTGCCCCTCGTCTCTCCATAGCCCCTCTGTCACATACATTTAATTTATTTTAAAGCATTGGTAAAGACTACATTTACTAATAAGAATGTATATCTACCCAAACAAACCCTTTAACCAACATTAGGAATGGATAATGAAAGACTGGGGAAAAAAGCTGAATGTCCTAACCTATTTTATGCAGTTTGCAGACAGCTCTTTGATGACAGTTCGTAACAATCACAGTTCTATATTAGAGTTGTATCTTATGAGCTGCGGTAATAAAAGGATCTTTGTGATAAAAGCAGTAACCTCCTCAGCTATCCATATAAAATACTGATCTGTGATCTGCACGGTGTGCGTTCTTTGCAGTAGGCATTTTAACTAGGGCTTTCAGTGGGATGAAAAAACTGGGGGCGGGTCTCTCAAAGGGGCGTGGCCGATGTAATTAATGGCGTGGCTTAAAAACACGTAAGCGTAAACATTTTTGCTTAGCATATTGTGCCGCCCGACTTGTATTTTGATGTTTCCTTCATTGCATCCAGATGTAAGATACAACAAGTAACATCATACCTACAACAGTCAGGACCATTGGCTTTGTCAATGGTTGTTGGTTGCATAAGAAAAATAAGCAGCAAATATGGCTTGTATATAACATTGAAAAAGCTTCCACTTAAAACCCTGATGACACCACGACAATGTTGCTGCTCCTGAGTTTCGAAAAGAGAAGGGAAATCCAGAGATAAAATGACTAAAGGATTTCCCTTCCCCAACAATGCTCACCTAGCATGACGTCATGCCATAACTTCTCCACTAGTGAGAAGTGAGCAGTGTGAGCACACACACATGGATGTGTCTGCTGTCACTGCAGTCTGGAAAAAAATGGTCCGCCTGTGCCAGGGCATAAAACAGAGCAGAATAGAGACCCGTTTCCAGGCCACCTTTAAAAAACTGACATCAGTTCTCTTTTGGGAGACTCATCCTGGTTGTGGGCTCTCTGGAGGCTAACACATAAACATAAATCCAATAGAGGGAAATAAAAGGCTTTTTATGACTTCACAAGTGCTTAAGAGAAGCTATGATTGGAATGCTTTTATCATAGCTCAACCTGTGCATGTAAGAAATAAGTGCGCACTGTAAGAATGTCCAATATATCTGCCGAGCCTGGTGGCTCAGTGGATTAATGCGTCCACTGCAGGGGCCTGTCGTCGACCTTATGGTCCGGTTCATATCCCAGCAGGATTTTTCAACCAGCTGAGGTCGATAAAATGAGTACCACTGAGTTGGGTAGCAATAAACATCTGCTATTCAGCGCCAAGATACCTACGGGTGAACCTGAGCTTTACAAATACACGTGATGTTACGTAATCATGATATATTAGTCATACTGATTATATATAGAGAGTGCTTGGTCTGGGGAAAAACAAAGTCAGGATTTAATATATAACATAATGGTTATGGTTGTCTGCACTAATAACACTTTTGTGACCCACTGAACTGCCTACATAAAACGCAAATTTGTGCCCTACATGCTACGCTTTGCTTTGCAGCATGCACGTCAACCCTCAATGCTGCATTATGATGAGTCAAAACTGTGACTGGATAAAAAACAGATCTATCCAGCTTTGCAGCATGCACATCAACCCTCAATGCTGCATTATGATGAGTCAAAACTGTGACTGGATAAAAAACAGATCTATCCAGCATTTGCATTAACCACCAGAATCATCCTACCATTATTACTTTCTCCTGATAATTGTTGGATATGTGGGGCACAAAAGGATCTCTGTAGCAGGAGCCTTCCCCATCTAAGAAATGTGAAAAGCAATCTGTGACCAAGTAAGCCAGAAGAGATTTACTGTCTCATGTGTCCTTTTTGCCAATATCTTTGCAGCAGAATATTTTTTGGTAACTGTATAAATTGACTGTGAGACTCTGCTTTTCATGCCTCTGCTCCACATGACTCCACTACCTTTCGGCCGCATCTTGACCGCAAATTTATGGGATCCAGGGGTAAAATATTTCTAGCACAGGTAGAGCACAGTGATAAAACAATATGTTCACCTATATGCAAACAAGGTACAGGGGGAAATAATATGACTAACACTTCACTAAGACTGAAAATATCGGCCCGTGGAGGGAGTGCCGTGGGGCGGTGGGGTGAGGAGGGGCAGGGTTGGCGTTTCAGCGCGCGCAACAAAATTCGTTTTATTTATTTATTTGTGTACAGTACTCCGGTCGGCTGTGACCAGAGTTTACTACCCTCCCCCTCCCCACCCCACCGCCCCACCCCACCGCCCCAAGGCACTCCCGTCAGGGGCCGCTGCTGAGACTGATATGAAAAATGCACGGCATACAAAGTTTAAGAGTAGGATTAAGAATTTAGGCCCTGCCTACATAAAGCTTGAGCTGGCAAACAGACCAACTGCATCATTATAGTCTTGGACTGCCTTCGTATCTGCACCTTGCTTACAGCGGAATGACTTTCTTGTCTATCTCAGTTCCTTGTTCTTGACTGGATGACTTTCCTCCCTATTCTTGCATTTGTCATATTGTAGGAGAATTTTGGTCTCACCATGGTTTGATAGGATATGTTATATCCTTCCACTGTTTATGTAATAACCTTGAACTGTACTACTATTTTCTCTCCCCAATCTCTTTATCATTAATTAGCCCCTCCCTGTTTTACCCCTCCCAGTCCCTTCCAACTTTCTCTGCTGGTGAATTGGTGGCAACTCTCCTTAAATGGATTTGAGACCATTCCAAGGTGACCGCTCGTGTGAACACATTTGCATGCACAGGCATTGGCCATCTTGGCAAGTTTTTCCTTTTGTTTTAAGAAAAGTCACTCAAAAATAGCTGGCAGCCATCTTTCACTGATTTTTCTTATAACCATTCCAGGATGGTTGTCAGGCATGCACCCACATATCTGCTGATCATCACTGGATGATTGCTCCTCAAATAAAAGCCTTTCCATGATGACTGCGATGCATGCACATGCATAAAAGGGGCGACCTTTTAAGAAAGTTTCTTAAAACAAAACAAAAATATTCTAGGATGACTGCAGCCTGTGCACGTATACACAGCAACCATCTTAGGGAAGAAATAAGCATTGGCAAAGTCAATAGGTGTTGCAGGTGCGACCTATTGACTTTGCAATTCTTTTTTACTTGTTTTGAAATGTCATATGGTTAGTTTGAGATCTGACTATAACTGGAAAATTACAGAGGCAAAACCTTGAACTAAGAACCGTTGCCTTTTTCTGGTGGAGCAAGGGACCGATTAAATATCAGGAACTGAGGGAATGCAGACATGTCCTGTGGACCGACTACATCTTTACAATGTGACACAAAGAAATCGATGTTAGCACAGGGCTAGATATCGGTAGCCTATAATGCTGACTCTGTCACTCAAGTTTTGTCGGACTTGACTTTAAAAGCATTTGTGGACAAGGACTTGAACAACACTCAAAGTAATTTTCAGACAGCTACTGTCTTCTGGGAGGTGGAAGTCCATGGTTTCCTTGCTCAGCTGACAATCACTGAAGGGTACAGGGCATATAGTCTGCTCTTTACAAAGATCGTCCAAGAGATACCAATCTTACTGCCGGCAATCTTAGTGAGTCTTAGTGAGACGGATCTCTTTTGGATTTTCACCTTAACCCCGAGCCACAGTAAAGTGACACACCACATGATGTACACTGTACTAGTGGGGCTTGCTGTTAGCTGAAATGTAAAAGACACACAACTGATGAACGGAATGCAGAACAAATCAAAACATTCACCCCCAGTCAAGAGAACTGGGTTAAATCCATCATTCATTTGCTCACCATGCCACCCCAGTTTAGACCTGGCCATATGCAAATCAGTCTTGACCCTGTGTCTCATGGGAACAGTCCAGCCAGAACTGCCAAGCCAGGTCCTCCTTGGACCGGAAACAAGCATCCCAGGACCGGTTTCAGGGTTTCACCCCTCATCAGCCAGGATAGCTTGATTCCAGTGGCACAGGGAGCTCAGGACCCACGTCTGGGCATACCTGGCACACTTAGGGCGAGAAAGCAAAAGACACGCAATTGATGGATGGAATGCAGAATTAATCAAAACATTCACCCCCCGGTCAAGAGATCTGGGTTAAATCCATAATTCTTTTGCTCACCATGCGACCCCAGTTTAGACCTGGCCATATGCAAATCAGTCTTGACCCTGTGGCATCATGGAAACAGTCCAGCTGAAATATGGCATGAATTGTAACAGTGCCCCAGTATATCTATTAACTAAAGTACACCCCTTCATAAGAGAGTGTTTAGACGCTGTGTGAAATTTGTAACAGGTCTGCTTCTCCCAACAGACCCTTCATGCTGTTGACCAAAAGCCCAGAAGAAGCAAAAGCTAAAGCAAAACAACAAGAATAAGAACATGTGACCTGAGGCAAGTGGCACATTGGCCCACTTCGATAGCGTAATGACAGCGATCGATCGGTGAAGCTGTAGAATAATAAACCACCAATGGGGGAGGGCTGATTTTCCACTAGGATCACAGACCCAATGTAAAAATACTGTGAGACCCAGAGTAAATGGATTACAAAAAGAGTTTAAACTGGTAAAAGTTCCATTAAACTGTTTCAAAGATCATTAAACATGTATATACATCTACTACATAGCGCTGCTGCATTTTGGGAAAGAAACAGGCAATCACCAAAAAACTACGTTTCTTTCTTTTGCCTATAATATTTAGAATGTGACGTATACAAAATAAAATCAGAAAGAAAGATCAAACATTTGGGTATGGCTGCATTTGCAAATTAAAATGAAGTTATGCATGTTGGTAATTATTATGAATTTGCCCTGTAAAAAAAAAAAAAAGATCTTAAAGCCATGATTTGCACTGTATTGCCCCGGCGGGCTCTGTAGCACTCTGATCTGCATGGAAGAGATTGTAAAGTTTCGAGATCCGCGAACTATACTATTCAATGCAGGCTGAAACAAATATATGGTTTCAAAAAATCCAAATCGTTCAAGATAATAATGGCATATCTCTAAACTATTTCCTAGAACACACAATGTGAATTGGAGATTACAATACACTAGTTTCCTCGGTCTGATTTCTTTCTCGCTAGTTAATTAGTCTGTAAACTTGATAATGGTGTTAAGTAATCAAAGCATCATGACAAACAAACAGAACAAACACGTTCATTGTATTTTGCTTAATCCGATGTTCTCCATAAAAGGAACACCAGGCTTGCTAAATTCCGTGTAAACAATCTTCTTCATGAATCATGATACCCAAACCAACCTAAACGGTGCGATTTAAAATGATATCATGTGAACTCGGCGAGAGGCCCGTAGACGTCAGAAGCACGTGCCCCACATTCCAAGCACGAGACGTGGAGTAAGAATGCTGTCGGTGGTGCTGAAAACCTGCGTTCTAACGCTGTGAAGTACTTTTAAGCAAGACACTGATTTCTGAAGAAGGGGGAGGCACGCTGCCAACGGTTTCTGTTTGCTTCCGATGCTCTCGTTGTGCCAGCCAAAGAACATACGAAACCAGGATGACTGGGTGTTATTTAAGTGCGTTTAGAGCAACCAGCAACCCACGTGTGGAGATGTTATAGACGTGAGGTGCTGCTTGAATTTAAGCTTTCAGAATATGTGTACCCTAGAAGCCGAAAAATGATTGGCAAAACCGACTAGCTGGGTTTTTCTGGAGTGGGTGATGAGGTGAGTACTCGGTTGGAGAGGGGCGCGTCAGCACGCACAGCCTAGCTCTCGGGCTACGTTTTGTCACCATTCCTGTGGGTTACGGAGGCTGGTCATATTTTCATTCGTCAGCTTTTGATTAAGGTCTGACGTCACTGGCAGACAGACTGTAGTGATCAGGCAGGCATCCCCAGTATCTACCGGCTCAGACGGTACCGTGAAGAGATTCACGCAGTGTGACACCCAGAGCAGGGACATGTTGTGCGATAAAGAGTGCATAGTGCCGTGCCTCCTGGTTGGGATATAGACGGCCTGGCCTCACTCCTAACCCGCCACTCGGGGCCCGGAGCCTATTCTCGTGCCGGCCGCATACCTGGCTCACTCGCAAGGCCCAACCCCTGGCCTGGGCACTATGTAATGTTTACTCACACTGTCAATCAACACAATAGGTGTTAGATGTGCCAGGAATGCGATTACCAAACAACCAACAGAGGGCAACAGGATTACTGCAAGCCACAACCTAAAAAAGCATCGTCATCATCCCACGGCTACCGGTTTCCAAGGAGACCTGCAGAGCAGACAGTCAGGGGCTAGATATAGTATGGGCTAGAGACGGGCAGCAGAGACACGCGCTAGGGCTGTATTTAGGCACCTGAGAGGGAGCAAAAGGCGAACAGAAGAAGCAGTCAGAGAGGTTAGACAGGCCAGCAAAGGTGCTCAAGAAGCGAGAGACAGGCAGCAGATACAGTCAGTCATCATAGAGGAGCAGCAGAGACACGTTAGGAGACTAGCAACAAAGACAGTTAGAAGCTACATAGGACAGCAGCGACTAACGGTAAGCAGAGGCTGCCCGGAGCTAAAGACAGAAAGCAGAGAATAGAGATACACAGAAGATAGAAACATGGATGAGCGAAGGACAGGACACTCATTAGTGCGGGGTGGACAGAGGGGTTGGAAACAGCACATGAGGCATGATCAGAGACATGCTGGGTCTGGATGGAGACGGGCAGCAGAGACAGTGTGCGGTACAGGGTTCTATCTAGCATTGGTGCAGCAGGTGCAGTGGCAGCGAGGCCCAGAGCCTTGAAGGGGCCCATTGGATCCTGACCATTGCTGTATTTTACTACTTAATAGCAGTCAAGGGGGCTATTCACCCGGGCCCCTGGCACCCTTGCTAAGCTCCTGGTGGGACAGCAGCGGTGGCTTCCCGGAATTAGCATACATGCATGGTGTCTGGCTGCATTTATTCATGGGGAAGGGTCTGCCTTGTCGTTTCAATGTTTAGGGGTGGCGGGGTAGCCCAAAACGAGACCCGCAGAAGCCAACAATGGCAGTGATGCTACAGACGCCGACCTGGACCACATCTGTGTTGTGGCCAAGAATCACACACCTCAGAGACCCCTCCCTATACAGCCCATGATGGTGACGGTGGGATTTATGGGGAGGGACGGGGGAGGGGACAGCACTTACCAAGCACCACTGCCACTACGGTGGCGATGAGCAGCCAGTTGTTCTTCAGGATGCGCTTGCAGTCGCACCCGCCTCCGCCGTTCCCTCTGTGTGGTTTCTTGCCCCCCATCTCAGTAGCTACGGTGATGGGGGTCTACACGTGATCCTTTGTATGAGAGGGCCTGTGTGTGTATGAGTGACTGGGTGGGTGTGTGCGGCACGAGATGGGCAAGTGCGTGCGCAAGACAGCGTGTGTGCGTGCAGTGCAGATTGCGTGCGTTTGCACGGTAGATTGTGTGCGTGCTAGCGTGCGTGCACAGGGCTGGCTACGTGCAGATCAGGGGGCGGTGGATGCCGATCGTGCGCTGCCTCCGTCTCCCTTCGCTCTTCACAGCCCTTTGCCGGGGATGCTTCAGCGCCGCCAGTGATTCTCCAGCGAGCAGCACCAGCAGCAGGACTCCTCCTCCTCGCCCCTCCCGTCTCACAGACAGAAGGGACTCCTGCACCTGCGGCTCTCGTCCCCGCCCACCCGGGGGAGGGGCGTGGTGGAACCTTTGCTAGCTGCAGAACTTAGAAAGGGAGGGGCCAAAGACCCGGGCACAGGCACCACCCCACCTATGACCTCTCTCTGAGCGGGCGGTGAACACCCTTTACCGAGTCCGGGACCTGTGGTGCCGCTAAATCAGTTACAATAGCCATTTGCACCAACAAATGCACTCGGTTTGAAAGAATGCTCTACAACTGGTCAAATCAAATTTCACGTTCTTGTTTGGCCATATAGCGTCATTATTCATTCCTGAAACATGAAGTCAGCGTTTGCCCAGATTAACAACGGGAATCAACAAGAGTGACAGCCTTGCTAGGAGGCAAATACCGGACAGTAACTATACACAAGCATTGACATAGCCAATAGGTCTCGCCTTTGGGACCTTATAAAAGTGTGCTGGGGGCCTCAGTCCGTATGGATGGACCGGAGAGTCTGCTGGGCCGCAGTCCATGTGGATGGACTGCAGAGTGTGCTGGTGGTCTCAGTCCGTATGAATAGACTGTAGAGTGTGCTGGGGCTGCAGTCCCCGTGGATGGACTACAGAGTGTGCTGGGGGTGCTGTCCGTATTGATATAGTGTAGAGTGTACTGGGGCCGCAGTCCGTATGGATGGACTGTAGAGTGTGCTGGGGGCCTCAGTCCATGTGGATGGATAGAAGAGTGTGCTGGGGGCCGCAGAGTGTGCTGGGGGCCGCAGTCCGTATGGATGGACTGTAGAGTGTGCTGGGGGCCTCAGTCCATATGAACAGACTGAAGAGTGTGCTGGGGGCCTCAGTCCATATGGATGAAGAGTTGAGTTTGCTGGGGCCACAGTCCATGTGGATGGATAGTAGAGTGTGCTGGGGGCCGCAGAGTGTGCTGGGGGCCGCAATCCATATGAACAGACTGTAGAGTGTGCTGGGGGCCTCAGTCCATATGGACGAAGAGTTGAGTTTGCTGGGGCCGCAGTCCATGTGGATGGATAGTAGAGTGTGCTGGGGGCCGCAGAGTGTGCCGGGGGCCGCAGTCCGTATGGATGGACTGTAGAGTGTGCTGGGGGCCTCAGTCCATATGGATGAAGAGTTGAGTTTGCTGGGGCCGCAGTCCATGTGGATGGATAGTAGAGTGTGCTGGGGGCCGCAGAGTGTGCTGGGGGCCTTAGTCCGTATGGATGGAGTGTAGAGTGTGCTGGGGGCCTCAGTCCGTATAGATGAAGTGTAGAGTGTGCTGGGGGCCTTAGTCCATATGGATGGAGTGTAGAGTGTTCTGGGGGCCTCAGTCCATATGGATGAAGAGTTGAGTGTGCTGGGGCCGCAGTCCATGTGGATGGATAGTAGAGTGTGCTGGGGGCCTTAGTCCGTATGGATGGATTGTAGAGTGTGCTGGGGGCCTCAGTCCGTATGGATGGAGTGTAGAGTGTGCTGGGGGCCTCAGTTAGTATGGATGGAGTGTAGAGTGTGCTGGGGGCCTCAGTCAGTATGGATGGAGTGTAGAGTGTGCTGGGGGCCTCAGTCCGTTTGGATGGAGTTTAGAGTGTGCTGGGGGCCTCAGTCCGTATTAATGGAGTGTAGAGTGTGCTGGGGGCCTCAGTCCATATGGATGGAGAGTAGAGTGTGCTGGGGGCCGCAGAGTGTGCTGGGGGCCTCAGTCCCTATGGATGGATAGTAGAGTGTGCTGGGGGCCTTAGTCCATATGGATGGAGTGTAGAGTGTCCTGGGGCCTCAGTCCCTATGGATGGATAGTAGAGTGTGCTGGGAGCCTTAGTCCGTAAGGATGGAGTGTATAGTGTGCTGGGGGCCTCAGTCCGTTTGGATGGAGAGTAGAGTGTGCTGGGGCCGCAGTCCATGTGGATGGATAGTAGAGTGTGCTGGGGGCCGCAGAATGCGCTGGGGGCCTTAGTCCGTATTGATGGAGAGTAGAGTGTGCTGGGGGCCTCAGTCCGTATGAACAGACTGTAGAGTGTGCTGGGGCTGAAGTCCCTGTGGATGGACTACAGAGTGTGCTGGGGGCGCAGTCCGTATTGATATAGTGTAGAGTATACTGGGGCCGCAGTCCGTATGGATGGACTGTAGAGTGTGCTGGGGGCCGAAGTCCATATGGATGAAGAGTTGAGTGTGCTGGGGCCGCAGTCCATGTGGATGGATAGTAGAGTGTGCTGGGGGCCGCAGAGTGCGCTGGGGGCCTTAGTCCGTATTGATGGAGAGTAGAGTGTGCTGGGGGCCTCAGTCCGTATGAACAGACTGTAGAGTGTGCTGGGGCTGAAGTCCTTGTGGATGGACTACAGAGTGTGCTGGGGGCGCAGTCCGTATTAATATAGTGTAGAGTGTACTGGGGCCGCAGTCCATATGGAAGGAGTGTAGAGTGTGCTGGGGGCCTCAGTCAATATGGATGAAGAGTTGAGTTTGCTGGGGCCGCAGTCCATGTGGATGGATAGTAGAGTGTGCTGGGGGCCGCAGAGTGTGCTGGGGCCTTAGTCCGTATGGATGGAGTGTAGAGTGTGCTGGGGGCCTCAGTCCGTATGGATCGAGTGTAGAGTGTGCTGGGGGCCTTAGTCCGTATGGATGGACTGTAGAGTGTGCTGGGGGCCTCAGTCCATGTGGATGGATAGAAGAGTGTGCTGGGGGCCGCAGAGTGTGCTGGGGGCCGCAGTCCGTATGGATGGACTGTAGAGTGTGCTGGGGGCCTCAGTCCATATGAACAGACTGAAGAGTGTGCTGGGGGCCTCAGTCCATATGGATGAAGAGTTGAGTTTGCTGGGGCCACAGTCCATGTGGATGGATAGTAGAGTGTGCTGGGGGCCGCAGAGTGTGCTGGGGGCCGCAATCCATATGAACAGACTGTAGAGTGTGCTGGGGGCCTCAGTCCATATGGACGAAGAGTTGAGTTTGCTGGGGCCGCAGTCCATGTGGATGGATAGTAGAGTGTGCTGGGGGCCGCAGAGTGTGCCGGGGGCCGCAGTCCGTATGGATGGACTGTAGAGTGTGCTGGGGGCCTCAGTCCATATGGATGAAGAGTTGAGTTTGCTGGGGCCGCAGTCCATGTGGATGGATAGTAGAGTGTGCTGGGGGCCGCAGAGTGTGCTGGGGGCCTTAGTCCGTATGGATGGAGTGTAGAGTGTGCTGGGGGCCTCAGTCCGTATAGATGAAGTGTAGAGTGTGCTGGGGGCCTTAGTCCATATGGATGGAGTGTAGAGTGTTCTGGGGGCCTCAGTCCATATGGATGAAGAGTTGAGTGTGCTGGGGCCGCAGTCCATGTGGATGGATAGTAGAGTGTGCTGGGGGCCTTAGTCCGTATGGATGGATTGTAGAGTGTGCTGGGGGCCTCAGTCCGTATGGATGGAGTGTAGAGTGTGCTGGGGGCCTCAGTTAGTATGGATGGAGTGTAGAGTGTGCTGGGGGCCTCAGTCAGTATGGATGGAGTGTAGAGTGTGCTGGGGGCCTCAGTCCGTTTGGATGGGGTTTAGAGTGTGCTGGGGGCCTCAGTCCGTATTAATGGAGTGTAGAGTGTGCTGGGGGCCTCAGTCCATATGGATGGAGAGTAGAGTGTGCTGGGGGCCGCAGAGTGTGCTGGGGGCCTCAGTCCCTATGGATGGATAGTAGAGTGTGCTGGGGGCCTTAGTCCATATGGATGGAGTGTAGAGTGTCCTGGGGCCTCAGTCCCTATGGATGGATAGTAGAGTGTGCTGGGAGCCTTAGTCCGTAAGGATGGAGTGTATAGTGTGCTGGGGGCCTCAGTCCGTTTGGATGGAGAGTAGAGTGTGCTGGGGCCGCAGTCCATGTGGATGGATAGTAGAGTGTGCTGGGGGCCGCAGAATGCGCTGGGGGCCTTAGTCCGTATTGATGGAGAGTAGAGTGTGCTGGGGGCCTCAGTCCGTATGAACAGACTGTAGAGTGTGCTGGGGCTGAAGTCCCTGTGGATGGACTACAGAGTGTGCTGGGGGCGCAGTCCGTATTGATATAGTGTAGAGTATACTGGGGCCGCAGTCCGTATGGATGGACTGTAGAGTGTGCTGGGGGCCTTAGTCCATATGGATGAAGAGTTGAGTGTGCTGGGGCCGCAGTCCATGTGGATGGATAGTAGAGTGTGCTGGGGGCCGCAGAGTGCGCTGGGGGCCTTAGTCCGTATTGATGGAGAGTAGAGTGTGCTGGGGGCCTCAGTCCGTATGAACAGACTGTAGAGTGTGCTGGGGCTGAAGTCCTTGTGGATGGACTACAGAGTGTGCTGGGGGCGCAGTCCGTATTAATATAGTGTAGAGTGTACTGGGGCCGCAGTCCATATGGATGGAGTGTAGAGTGTGCTGGGGGCCTCAGTCAATATGGATGAAGAGTTGAGTTTGCTGGGGCCGCAGTCCATGTGGATGGATAGTAGAGTGTGCTGGGGGCCGCAGAGTGTGCTGGGGCCTTAGTCCGTATGGATGGAGTGTAGAGTGTGCTGGGGGCCTCAGTCCGTATGGATCGAGTGTAGAGTGTGCTGGGGGCCTTAGTCCATATGGATGGAGTGTAGAGTGTTCTGGGGGCCTCAGTCCATATGGATGAAGAGTTGAGTGTGCTGGGGCCGCAGTCCATGTGGATGGATAGTAGAGTGTGCTGGGGGCCGCAGAGTGTGCTGGGGGCCTTAGTCCGTATGGAGGGAGTGTAGAGTGTGCTGGGGGCTCAGTCCGTATGGATGGAGTTTAGAGTGTGCTTGGGGCCTCAGTCCGTATGGATGGAGTGTAGAGTGTGCTGGGGGCCTCAGTCCGAATGGATGGACTTTAGAGTGTGCTGGGGGCCTCAGTTCGTATGGATGGAGTTTAGAGTGTGCTGAGGGCCTCAGTCCGTATGGATGGAGTGTAGAGTGTGCTGGGGGCCTCAGTCCATATGGATGGAGAGTAGAGTGTGCTGGGGGCCGCAGAGTGTGCTGGGGGCCTCAGTCCCTATGGATGGATAGTAGAGTGTGCTGGCGGCCTTAGTCCATATGGATGGAGTGTAGAGTGTCCTGGGGCCTCAGTCCCTATGGCTGGATAGTAGAGTGTGCTGGGAGCCTTAGTCCGTTAGGATGGAGTGTAGAGTGTGCTGGGGGCCTCAGTCCGTATGGATGGAGTGTAAAGTGTGCTTGGGGCCTCAGTCCATATGGATGGAGAGTAGAGTGTGCTGGGGGCCGCAGAGGGTGCTGGGGTCCTTAGTCCGTATGGATGGAGTGTAGAGTGTGCTGGGGGCCTCAGTCCGTATGGATGGAGTGTAGAGTGTCCTGGGGGCCTCAGCCCATATGGATGGAGAGTAGAGTGTGCTGGGGCTGCAGAGTGTGCTGGGGGCCTTAGTCCATATGGATGGAGTGTAGAGTGTGTTGAGGCCGCAGTACGTATGGATGGACTGTAGAGTGTGCTGGGGGCCTTAGTCCGTATGGATGGAGTGTAGAGTGTGCTGGAACCGCAGTACGTATGGATGGACTGTAGAATGTGCTGGGGGCCTTAGTCCGTATGGATGGAGTGTAGAGTGTTCTGGGGGCCTCAGTCCATATGGATGAAGAGTTGAGTGTGCTGGGGCCGCAGTCCATGTGGATGGAGTGTAGAGTGTGCTGGGGGCCTTAGTCCGTATGGATGGAGTGTAGAGTGTGCTGGGGGCCTCAGTCCGTATGGATGGAGTTTAGAGTGTGCTTGGGGCCTCAGTCCGTATGGATGGAGTGTAGAGTGTGCTGGGGGCCTCAGTCCTTATGGATGGAGTGTAGAGTGTGCTGGGGCCTCAGTCCGTTTGGATGGAGTTTAGAGTGTGCTTGGGGCCTCAGTCCTTTTTAATGGAGTGTAGAGTGTGCTGGGGGCCTCAGTCCTTATGGATGGAGTGTAGAGTGTGCTTGGGCCTCAGTCCGTATGGATGGAGTTTAGAGTGTGCTTGGGGCCTCAGTCCGTATGGATGGAGTGTAGAGTGTGCTGAGGGCCTCAGTCCATATGGATGGAGAGTAGAGTGTGCTGGGGGCAGCAGAGTGTGCTGGGGGCCTCAGTCCCTATGGATGGAGTTTAGAGTGTGCTTGGGGCCTCAGTCCGTATGCATGGAGTGTAGATTGTGCTGGGGGCCTCAGTCCTTATGGATGGAGTGTAGAGTGTGCTGGGGGCCTCAGTCGGTTTGGATGGAGTTTAGAGTGTGCTTGGGGCCTCAGTCCGTTTTAATGGAGTGTAGAGTGTGCTGGGGGCCTCAGTCCATATGGATGGAGAGTAGAGTGTGCTGGGGGCCGCAGAGTGTGCTGGGGCCTCAGTCCCTATGGATGGATAGTAGAGTGTGCTGGGGGCCTTAGTCCATATGGATGGAGTGTAGAGTGTCCTGGGGCCTCAGTCCCTATGGATGGATAGTAGAGTGTGCTGGGAGCCTTAGTCCGTAAGGATGGCGTGTAGAGTGTGCTGGGGACCTCAGTCCGTATGGATGGAGAGTAGAGTGTGCTGGGGGTCTCAGTCCGTATGAATAGAATGTAGAGTGTGCTGGGGCTGCAGTCCCTGTGGATGCACTACAGAGTGTGCCGGGGCGCAGTCCGTATTGATATAGTGTAGAGTGTACTGGGGCCGCAGTCCGTATGGTTGGACTGTAGAGTGTGCTGGGGGCCTTAGTCCATATGGATGAAGAGTTGAGTGTGCTGGGGCCGCAGTCCATGTGGATGGATAGTAGAGTGTGCTGGGGCCGCAGAGTGCGCTGGGGGCCTTAGTCCGTATTGATGGAGATTAGAGTGTGCTGGGGGCCTCAGTCCGTATGAATAGACTGTAGAGTGTGCTGGGGCTGCAGTCCCTGTGGATGGACTACAGAGTGTGCTGGGGCGCAGTCCGTATTGATATAGTGTAGAGTGTACTGGGGCCGCAGTCCGTATGGATGGACTGTAGAGTGTGCTGGGGGCCTCAGTCCATATGGATGAAGAGTTGAGTTTGCTGGGGCCGCAGTCCATGTGGATGGATAATAGAGTGTGCTGGGGGCCGCAGAGTGTGCTGGGGGCCTTAGTCCGTATGGATGGAGTGTAGAGTGTGCTGGGGCCTCAGTCCGTATGGATGGAGTGTAGAGTGTGCTGGGGGCCTTAGTCCGTATGGATGGAGTGTAGCGTGTTCTGGGGGCCTCAGTCCATATGGATGAAGAGTTGAGTGTGCTGGGGCCGCAGTCCATTTGGATGGATAGTAGAGTGTGCTGGGGGCCACAGAGTGTGCTGGGGGCCTTAGTCCGTATGGATGGAGTGTAGAGTGTGCTGGGGGCCTCAGTCCGTAAGGATGGAGTTTAGAGTGTGCTTGGGGCCTCAGTCCGTATGGATGGAGTGTAGAATGTGCTGGGGGCCTCAGTCCGTGTGGATGGAGTTTAGAGTGTGCTGGGGGCCTCAGTCCGTACGAATGGAGTGTAGAGTGTGCTGAGGGCCCCTTCCATATGGATGGAGAGAAGAGTGTGCTGGGGGCCGCAGAGTGTGCTGGGGGCCTCAGTCCCTATGGATGGATAGTAGAGTGTGCTGGGGGCCTTAGTCCATATGGATGGAGTGTAGAGTGTCCTGGGGCCTCAGTCCCTATGGATGGATAGTAGAGTGTGCTGGGAGCCTTAGTTCGTAAGGATGGAATGTAGAGTGTGCTGGGGGCCTCAGTCCATATGGATGGAGTGTAGAGTGTGCTTGGGGCCTCAGTCCGTATGGATGGAGAGTAGAGTGTGCTGGGGGCCGCAGAGGGTGCTGGGGGCCGCAGAGTGTGCTGGGGGCCTTAGTCCGTATGGATGGAGTGTAGAGTGTGCTGGGGGCCTCAGTCCGTATGGATGGAGTGTAGAGTGTCCTGGGGGCCTCAGTCCATATGGATGGAGAGTAGAGTGTGCTGGGGGCCGCAGAGTGTGCTGGTGGCCTTAGTCCATATGGATGGAATGTAGAGTGTGTTCAGGCCGCAGTACGTATGGATGGACTGTAGAGTGTGCTGGGGGCCTCAGTCCGTATGGATGGAGTGTAGAGTGTGCTGGGGCCGCAGTACGCATGGATGGAGTTTAGAGTGTGCTGGGGGCCTCAGTCCGTATGGATGGAGTGTAGAGTGTGCTGGGGGCCGCAGAGTGTGCTGGGGGCCTCAGTCCATGTGGATGGATAGTAGAGTGCGCTGGGGGCCGCAGACTGCGCTGGGGGCCTTAGTCTGTATTGATGGAGAGTAGAGTGTGCTGGGGGCCTCAGTCCGTATGAATAGACTGTAGAGTGTGCTGGGGCTGAAGTCCCTGTGGATGGACTACATAGTGTGCTGGGGGCGCAGTCCGTATTGATATAGTGTAGAGTGTACTGGGGCCGCAGTCTATATGGATGGACTGTAGAGTGTGCTGGGGGCCTCAGTCCATATGGATGAAGAGTTGAGTTTGCTGGGGCCGCAGTTCATGTGAATGGATAGTAGAGTGTGCTGGGGGCCGCAGAGTGTGCTTGTGGCCTTAGTCCGTATGGATGGAGTGTAGAGTGTGCTGGGGGCCTCAGTCCGTATGGATGGAGTGTAGAGTGTGCTGGGGGCCTTAGTCCGTATGGATGGAGTGTAGAGTGTTCTGGGGGCCTCAGTCCATATGGATGAAGAGTTGAGTGTGCTGGGACCGCAGTCCATGTGGATGGATAGTAGAGTGTGCTGGGGGCCGCAGAGTGTGCTGGGGGCCTCAGTCACTATGGATGGATAGTAGAGTGTACTGGGGGCCTTAGTCCATATGGATGGAGTGTAGAGTGTCCTGGGGCCTCAGTCCATATGGATGGATAGTAGAGTGTGCTGGGAGCCTTAGTCCGTAAGGATGGAGTGTAGAGTGTGCTGGGGGCCTCAGTCCGTATGGATGGAGAGTAGAGTTTGCTGGGGGCCGCAGAGGGTGCTGGGGGCCGCAGAGTGTGCTAGGGCCTTAGTCCGTATGGATGGAGTGTAGAGTGTGCTGGGGGCCTCAGTCCGTATGGATGGAGTGTAGAGTGTCCTGGGGGCCTCAGTCCATATGGATGGAGAGTAGAGTGTGCTGGGGGCCGCAGAGTGTGCTGGGGGCCTTAGTCCATATGGATGGAGTGTAGAGTGTGTTGAGGCCGCAGTACGTATGGATGGGCTTTAGAGTGTGCTGGGGGCCTCAGTCCGTATGGATGGAGTGTTGAGTGTGCTGGGGCCGCAGTACGTATTGAGGGACTATAGAGTGTGCTGGGGGCCTTACTTCGTATGGATGGAGTGTAGAGTGTTCTGGGGGCCTCAGTTCATATGGATGAAGAGTTGAGTGTACTGGGGCCGCAGTCCATGTGATTCGATAGTAGAGTGTGCTGGGGGCTTCAGTCTGTATGGATGGAGTGTAGAGTGTGCTGGCGACCTCAGTCCGTATGGATGGAGAGTAGAGTGTGCTGGGGGCCTTAGTCCCTATGGATGGAGTGTAGAGTGTGCTGGGGACCTCAGTCCGTATGGATGGAGAGTAGAGTGTGCTGGGGGCCGCAGTCCATGTGGATGGATAGTAGAGTGTGCTGGGGGCCTCAGTCCCTATGGATGGATAGTAGAGTGTGCTGGGGGCTGTAGTCCGTATGGATGGAGTGCAGAGTGTGCTGGGGACCTCAGTCCGTGTGGATGGATAGTAGAGTGTGCTGGGGGCCACAGAGTGTGCTGGGGGCCTTAGTCCCTATGGATGGAGTGTAGAGTGTGCTGGGGACCTCAGTCCGTATGGATGGAGAGTATAGTGTGCTGGGGGCCGCAGAGTGTGCTGGGGGCCTTAGTCCGTATGGATGGAGTGGAGAGTGTGTTGGGGCTGCAGTACGTATGGATGGACTGTAGAGTGTGCTGGGGACTGCAGTCCATAAGGATGGGCCCGGAGTATGCTGGGGGCCGCAGGCCTCAGCCTTACACCTTACGGGGTATCATCACAGTGTGTTTTGCTGTGCTTCTGTTCTGTTTTTCCATGCATTATTGGATGCCGTGTTTAACGACAGGTCACTGCATACAACTGTATTTTATTGTTCTGTATTTCATTCAGTTACCATATCTAGAGATCTGCAGCAGTTCTTTCTTCGGTACCTTTAATGTATCGTGTTGTAGTCTGTGTGTGTGTTCTGCTGTATCTTCTGTGTGGCCCTCCACGGTACAGCGTTCTGTTTCATTCACTGTGTCTGCACTCACTGCACTGTCGCACTCTCGAGCATTGCGCTTTTCTGCATTGTAATGCTTTGTACAGATCGCCTTCAGTTGCACATGTTCCGTTTATCCTACGTGTTTTGTTTTTTTAAATTCCAATCCAACCCTGTGCCAATGTGTCCCACTTTGCGTGGTTGTGCTGGTTTTAAATGAGTCAGTTGAACTCTGCTAGTTCTTGCGTTTTCGGATGTTTGTCCGGCATCGAACGGGGGCCGCCTGTTCACAGACATGGCCTTTTGGGGGTGGCTGTTGTGTGTGGTGAGGATGCAACAAAACGTCTGGGCATAATCTAGACTTGTGCCCATGCGCGCAGTATCTTTTGTACAAATCTTTGAATCCAAAACATGGCACGGGTATCAAGTGAAGCACTCAGAAGCCCCGCCTGTCTCGAGGATCCCTATATGACGTCATGTTGGTGTAAAGTGCCTAGGGCCTGTTTCAAGCACATCACTTGGCCCTTTTAAAAAGATCTCTATTGGTAAGTAGCCATGTACGTGAAGTTACTTGGAGCCTTCGGTAGGGTGACCAGACGTCCCCGTTTTCCCAGGACGGTCCCCGTTTTTGGAGAAATGTCCCCGTGTCCCGACACTTTTCTCCAAGTGACTCAAATGTCCCCGTTTTCAAAACAGTGTCCCAGGTAAACACAGAAATGTCCCTGTTTTTCATTGTTCCAGTTGAGCATGCACGTGCATGCTCTCTTTGCACTGGCATTTGCTATCCTGTGATGTTTTATTGATTTTTGGCAAATATATGCTGTAGTCCTTATAAGTGTAAATGTAATAAGAAGTACTAATGCTGCTGTGTAAAGGAGAGGGATGCCAATAAAAGACCTCAGATTTGTTGTCTGTAATACTTCATCTCGGTCTCAATCAAATTTCGAAAAGCACCACCCAAATTGAGATGAATTGCCACTAGGCTTAATTGGTAAAGTTCATAAACAAACAGTAGTTCCAAATGGACAACGCTGAATCCGTGGTTGCAAAAGAGTTCCTTTAATATGCCAAGAGAAACCAGCCAACGCGTTTCGTTCCGTCAAGCGGAACTTCTTCAGGGCGCAATTGTGTACACGAAGGTAGAGATATATTCCAGTTCACAAAGTCTGTTTTGAAACAGGAGCCAAATCCTTCTATCTGGACGTCCGATAAGTACAATCTTCATCTAAGAGTACGAACACGCCAACTGGGGAAAGAGATACGACCCCAAAAGGTAATTACCTCAATGCGACTACATATCTGGAGCCTACTTTAGAACATTGGAAGTGAATATACGACGGTGCCAACAGAGTGCACGTCAGACCATTTGAAGGCCAACACTTGGGCCCAGTGGAATACACAATACGTTAAAATACGGGATGTGAAGATAAGCAAGCGCCCTTTGACAACAACATTTCGTGAACATAAAAGGCACCTATTTGTTGCAAATACTCTTAGATGAAGATTGTACTTATCGGACGTCCAGATAGAAGGATTTGGCTCCTGTTTCAAAACAGACTTTGTGAACTGGAATATATCTCTACCTTCGGGTACACAATTGCGCCCTGAAGAAGTTCCGCTTGACGGAACGAAACGCGTTGGCTGGTTTCTCTTGGCATATTAAAGGAACTCTTTTGCAACCACGGATTCAGCGTTGTCCATTTGGAACTACTGTTTGTTTATGAACTTTACCAATTAAGCCTAGTGGCAATTCATCTCAATTTGGGTGGTGCTTTTCGAAATTTGATTGAAATTTGTTCTTTTCCTAGGGTGTATCTGGGATGTACTTCTGGGACAGGGAGTATTCGAAATTGCACACCGTTCGAAAGAATTTTCTCATTTAAATATTGGTGATATATGGGTTGGTGCATTGAAGGTGTAAAAGTGGTCCACTGTCCCGCTTGTCTTGTATGAAACTTCATCTCGGTCTGTGGAGGGAGCTGTCGTTGTTGTCCCTTTTCTCTGTCTATGACAGCTGTCAAATAATCCTACTTTTATGTCGATGGTTACTGCAAACAGCAGTCCTACTTCTATGTCTATGACCGGTCCCCGTTTTTTGTTTTGGGAATCTGGTCACCCTAGCCTTCGGGTGTGTGTTTGTGTTTCTGTGTGTGATCCTGTGTGTGTGTGTGTTTGTGTCTCTGTGTTTGTGTGTGTGCATGTTTCTGTGTGTCTCTGTGTGTGTGTTTGTGTCTATGTGTGTGTGTTTCTTTGTGTGTGTGCCTGTGTGTGTTTCTGTGTGTGTCTGTGTGTGTCTGTGTGTGTGGCTGTGTGTGTATCTGTGTGTGTGTCTGTGTGTATCTGTGTGTGTCTGTGTTTGTGTGTATCTGTGTCTCTCTCTTTGTGTGTGTGTGTGTGTGTGTCTGTGTGTTTTTGAGTGTGCCAGTGTGTGTGGCTGTCTGTCTCTGTGTGTCTGTGTGTGTGTGCCTGTGTGTGTCTGTCTGCGTGTCTGTGTGTGTGCCTGGCTGTGTATGTGTGAGTCAGTGTCTGTGTCTGTCTGTCTGTGGGTGTGTCTGTGTGTGTGTCTGTTTGTGTCTGTCTGTGTGTGTTTGTGCATGAGTACCATGTCTTCCCACCAAGTTCTTCTTGGAGGAGGGGGAAGGAGGCAAACAGCCACGGACACATTTGAGGGGAGTGGGGTGCATGAGTAGAGAAACACCCACTTAAATGGAGCAAGGAGCACCCATGCCCTCAGAACATTTAAGAATTGTGAAGACTCCGGGCCTCCCAAAATCACCTTAAATTTGACCCCATGATATATACAAAAAATTCTACTTTTTTACCCCATCTGTTTTTAGAAGAAATTGAAAGTGAGCACGTCAACCCAGCCAGGCGTTTTCTTATATTAAAAAACACCCTTTTATTCACATTTACAATGAACCTTTGCTATTTTACAGTTCGAGTTAAAACTTTAGTAAAATATATCATTTTCTTTTTGGAGTATTGAGAGAGGCTGGCGGCAGAGAGAAACACAGGTTTGAAGTGCATCTTAAAACAGTTAAATAGATCGCGGTTTGTCGTACCTTCCAAAATCCGCGAGACAATCAGCCTGACTGGAAAAATAGCGTTTCGAAAAAACCCAATAATAATACCAGGCTTGTTAAAGGTGCGTACTCGCCCCCATCGCTGCTAGGAAATGTACAAATATTATAGTTATGACTGACGGCAAGCGGGTGTGAAGAAAGAAGAAACGGCGCACAAACGGAGGCAGGCAAACAAGACACAGTACGGGTCCATTCAACATAACAAGCAAGGGCATAGCCGATAGGTCTCGCCTTTGGGACCTTATGAGTATTTAGTTCTGCAGCACAATATCCTTGGTGCAATAACATCAACTGTTGCATAGCTAAACAGTTATAAGTTCCCAAAGGCGAGACCTATTGGCTATGCCAATGCTTGTTAGCCTTTGGAGGCTGTTTGCTCTGACAATACTCTGGCCAGTTGTAAACTGTACAATAATCTACTTTATACAACTATTAGACCAGACACTCCAGATTCAACAGCACAGAATGTATACATAACACCACCAAAGCAATAAAAGCATACAGACACCATCGCAAATAACAGACACATGAACACAACATCAATGTAACAAGATGGCACCAATCCCGTAACTGGCACAGCATTATCTACTCGTTTATCAGACTACACTGATCACTCTTCAGAGTGACAACCGCACTCGAGTGCACCGACCAGTGGAGGAATGAGCAACACCCTCTTTACATGGCACCTTGATCACTCGACAAAAGCAGAGACATTAACCCTTGGGAAACAAAGTCCAACTATTATGCCTACTCCAGACTCCAGTTAGCATCAGCATTCTGTATAAGCACAAGCTCACACGCGCCTTGTAGTGGCAGCACATGCCACTAATACAAACTGTTCACATAGGGATTATTGCACACCTGGCAAGACAGTAAAAACCTCAAAAACAAGAAATTACCTGCCATATGCTGAATGTAGACAAGTAAAAAGCGTGGGCAAAGTAAATAGGTCTGGGGTTAATATGCTAAAGCTTTTAGCGTAAGCAAAGTAGAGCGAAACACAAAGGAAAAAGCCAGCAAGAGTAACAGAGGGCTACATTTCTAAAGTAGTCCCACATGTAGTTTAATTTTAGGATGTGAGTGGCTGCAGGAGGGATACACTCAAAGCACCAAGGTGAGAGATCAATAAAAAACCACTTGATTAAGACGAGAAGGACAGTCTCAGGCCAATGGCTGGTTGTAAAAAGACAAAAGTTGATAAGGGTGGACCCACAGACCATAATATCTAGATTGTTACCAGTGGGTCTGCTGGTTAGCTGTGCTTTAAACCCCAGGCCTAAAAAGCACAACAATCATCAGGACTCATAGCCTCCTGAATAGACCCCTAAAGAGTGCGTGACTACACATCACAACTGTCATTGAGTACCATACAAAAATAAAACTGCATCACAGGTCAGCCGCTAATGAACAAACTCTCCATGTGTGCACCTCTCAAAGTATCTTTAGGAATAAAGGAAAGCAACAACGTACCTCGGACACTTTATGTTATACTGTGATTTATGTATCGCTTGATGCCTGTCCCGAGCCAGTGTAGCACAATAGTTGAAGGGTTGGACGCTACACCTAGGTGTTCTTGGTTGGAAGCATGATGAGTTGGAGTGTGGCCTGTGTGTCTGGGGGCCCGCACGGGCCCCCAGATTGAAGTCCGCCTGCCTTTCCGTGGCGGCATTGCCACCACGGTAAAGCATTGCCAAAAGCACTTCATAATATAGCTGGCGGTGTCTGATAGACACCGCCACCATATTATCCCTTTCCCGCCCCGGCTGCAAGGCGACCGGGGCGGAAAAGTGGCAGGCGGTGTTTTACTCCGCTCCGGTCCCCCCGCCATTGTAATATGGCGGGGGGGAATTCAGGGAAGGATGTCGGGTGGATTGCCCCCGCCAGGCTGGCGGTGGCTATCGCCAGCCTGGCAGGGGCAATCCGCCCGACATCCTAATGGGCCCCTAAATGTCTCGACCAGACCAGCGCATGCTCTGGATCAGGCGAGACCTAAAAAAAGGATTGCGCCAAACACACACTATGTTAAGCAACGAGTAAGGCGATATGTGACCGGGGCAGTCGCCACCAAAGTCACAGCACACCCAAAGGCGGGACAACAAGCAGTGTTTCGCCAAAGAAAAGTAAGCAATTTTGACTGGCATAGGATGGAATACATGGAAAGTGGTGGGCGTAGTTTATGGCGCCAGAGTAGATATCCCATGCCTTGCAGAGCAGCGCATGCGTGCTGCTAGGCTCGACCTAAAAATCAGGACAATGTCAAATTGCAGGGCAACAATTCAGGACGTGTTAAAACATGTTTACAAAAAGGACTTTGGAAAGGTTGTCAGAGGAGACCATCGAATCTGGGCTAAAAGCTAATATCTCTTAGATGTTCACTATTAACTAATCTGATTAAGGAAGGTAGGTTTCATCTGGAAATGTAAGCTTTGAACCAGGACGGGTGACCAAGGACACAATGTGACTACATTAGGTGGAACATTGGTGAAACCATCTCCAGGTGGAGCAAAATGTTTTAGCACCTTCCTTGAGCAAACTTTATTTTCGCAGAAAGCAGCTCTTACTGGGATTAATATTGTAATCCCCTTCAGAATATAAAGGCTTGGCTAACCATAACTGTTAGCAATAGAAATGGAAGCACAAACACCCTTTATATTTTGTAATTGATGTAGAAAAAGATGGTAGAAAGTGAAAGTCTGGATAATGTGTTACTGTTAACCAAGGTAGTCTTACGCCAGAGACCCACATCTGACTGAATGGGCAGTGAGCCATCGCCCCACTTGGCACCTGCGAAAGGACTCTATTAGTGGGTGCCTGAGACAAGAGGAATAATAAATATGACTTTTTCAGCAGAAATGGGTCTACTGACGCTTATGTGGAATGTAAAAAAACAACATTTTACATTTATATGAATGAGATGATTGAACAGGTGAGTCACAGCTGGGAAACACTCAATTTTTGATGAATCTCACTGTTGAGTCCTTCTGAATTTTCCCGTTTGTGCAAAGTGAAAAAGTCTATCAGGACCCACCTTTTAAAATTAGTGGAAAGGACCCCCAATACAACTTTGAAAGGTAGTAACACATGAAAGGCACTGGGAAGAGGTGGCATCAAATTTTTTGTTAGTTCACTGATGTATTGCTGTTGATGGCTGAACCAAAAACATAGGAGAGGCAGTTGTCGGGTCTGCGGATATGTGTTTAGTTGAAAAGGGCTGTGAAGCTTATATGTATTTTATCAAATGATGTTTTATTGTTACTGCTCCTTGTAAAGGGTGCAATATATATGTCAGAGATGTACCTCTTTCTTGCATTTGTGACTGTATATGTATGTGTTGTGTGTGTGCTTTCATGCACAAGGAAGGGGTGTGCCGAGGAATGCATGGGTATTTTTTCCTAGTGTGGACAAACTTCTAAGGATTACCTTTTTGTCCCTGCAACACCCTCCCCTGCACACCCCATGAAAGTTTCTCCCACTGTTTACCCATTGATGGGCTCTGTCCTGTACTGTCCATCATTAAACTCTATGCACTCCTACATCTCCACACACATCTACCCTATTAACGCAGCTCTCTCTGCTGAGTACTCTATCACTGGTACTCTCATCCTCTCACTATTACTAGACTCACCTCTGCACATTTCACTCTTTGGCCCAAACCTTTACTCGCCACAACTGCTAGATTCCTCCTGCAGACTCCCTCACTAGGACTCAGACTATCACTGTTTGACACTCTGCCCCTGCACCTGACACTGTGCCACACCAAGAAGCTAGGCCATTAACAGGATAGAGTATTACAGGGGCAATGAGACAGGGCGGGGTCAGTAGAAAGCAAAAAATGACTTATTTATTTATAGGTTTTATACAGCGCTAGCTAGACCCAAAGGTATCAGATCGCTTTACAGATTGTTCCAGGCCGTTACATAGAAGGGCATAACAAATATAAAGATCAAAACATAATGGAACATCCAAATAAACATGTCAAGGAAATCGATTATGCAGTCAAGAGCGTTACAGGACAATAAAACAAGATTAAGGAGTAATGACAAAGAGGAAGCTGAAAAAAATAAGAATTAGATGCATGCCTTGCAAGCTCTGAAAAGATTGTGTGTCTTCATTGGGAGCAAAGCTTAGTTAGGATGAGTATTAAAGTATTTTTTGAGCAGAAGGAATTTAAGGTCTCATTTGAAGCATGAATAGGATGGTTACAACAGAGGTCACTGGGGAGGGCATTCCAGATCCTAGGAGCATTACCAGAGAATGAGTGAGTCTGTGAGGATTTCTTTTTCAGTTTGGGAGGGATGAGAAGAAGTGAGTTGGAGCTTCTCAGCGCCCTGGCTCTTCCTGCTTTGGAGAGGTTGGGATCTAGTTTTGTTGGGTTATGGGTGTGAAGGGCTTTGTAGGTGATGCAAGAGTCTTGAAGATGTGCCTACCTTCGATGGGAAGCCAATTGAGTTTATTTACAGCTGGTGTAATGTGCTCAAATCATTTGACACCTGTTAGTAGCCAAGCAGCCATGTTGAGAACAGTTGTAAGTGGAGCAAGGTGGGTTTTTGGAGTTCCTGTGAAGATGGCGTTGCCATTATCCAGTTTTTGGAGGACAAGAGACTGCACTATCATCTTAAAATCATCAGGAGTAATAAAAGGTTGGATATTCTTGATATTTTTAAGAGTGTACAGAGCTCCTTTGGCTGAGTTGTTGATATGGTCATTCATTGCCAGATTTTTGTCCAGAGTGATGCCCAAGGACTTTAGGGAGTTGGAGAGTGTAAAAGAGGAGTTAAGGGTGTCCAGGTTAGTGAGCCAATCTTGGATTGGAAGATGGTTGTTTTTCGAGGAAAAAAGTAGTATTGCCAATTTGTTGAGGTTCAGCTTTAAGTGGTTGGTATTAAGCCAAGATTGTACCTTAATTGGTGTGTTGTTCAGATGAATGATGTCACTCAGTGAATTAATGTCGTAGTAAAGTTGGGTGTCATCTGCATAAAGGGATGTATGTCAGTACAACGCGATCTTTTAGATCGCTGTACTTGACGACGCGGGCATTACAACGCAAGTCGTTACAACGACTTGCGTTGGAGGGCGCGGGTTTTGGAATATTATAATTTTATATTCCAACACCAGTCCACGTAACACTAGGGAAGGAGTTGGAATATAAAATTACAACATTCCTTGTCCAACAGCGCCATCCAGAGCAAGTCGTAGTAACGACTTGCGTTGTAATGGCATCGTTGTAAAGGCACTGTGGTGTAAACACTGCGTTGTAAACGATGTTTACCGCATAAAGATGATATCTGACCCCTGCTTGCTTCAGGATGATTGTAAGGAATTCCATGAAGAGATTGAAAAGAGAAGTAAGAGGATTGAGCCTTGGGGTACACCATGGTGAAATGGTGTTGCATTAGAGAGACAGTTGTTGATTTTTTTTTGTTGCGAGCGATGTTGCAGGTATGAAGTGAACCAGCTATGGACTGTGCCATTAATACCACTGTGGTTCTTGAGGGTCTCAATTAACGCTGGATGATTAACAGTATCAAAAGCTGCAGAAATGTCAAGTAGGATTAGGAAACAAAAAACCACCACTGGGTCTGGGCCCCCAAAAGCAAGGCTGAGCCACTAGCTACAATTGAACAAAAAAGGATGCCAATACTGTCTCTCTATTTTACTCGATCACCAAAAACCATACGAATTGTACACTATGGTTCATTGACAAGGTTTGTCTGAATAAATCTCTTGTTTTATTTTTTAATCGTATTTCTCAAAAGGTAATTTGGTTATTGTTTCACCATTTTTAGTATAAAATACAAAACCTCCTATAAAGATAAACATAAATGCAAAAACACGTTTAGACAAATTCACACATATAGGTTTTCATTCATTCAAATACAGTCATACCCTCTCATACATACACAGCCATTAACATATTCATATATATACACACTGAATTACAATATTCACAGTAAGCCATAAAAAAATCACTTTTCTTCAATAAAGTTTTGTTGAAAAAAGTTTAGAATCACTCCTTTTGCTTAGACGGCACTAATTGTCTACGCGTTTCCAACTCTCACTGGCTTGGGAGTTCTCATCAGGAAATCAAGCTCTAAATATTCAAGCTGAAACGAGATTGTGGATTCACCAGACGATAATAACAGGAAATCCAAGGACAGATTAATTTGTAATTGGATCAAGTCTCGGAGGTTTTATTGGGGGGCGCAGCCTGACTTGTTACTTGTAGCCAGCTGTCCTTAATGCGGCGGTCACGGTGGGCTGGTGTACTCTATTTTAAAGGCATTTCAATCAAGCCGACACACCTAGGAATGTAATCTTTTCCTGCACTGGGCTCAGTTCCAGAGTCTCTTCTCCCAGCTCAGTTCCAGCGTCTCCTCTCCCAGTGTACTTCCGGTATCGCAAAGTAACTTCCAGGATCCTTTGCGATACCGGAAGTAGTACCGTCTAGAGTGGTACTGGCATTGTACCAAACATAGACTGTTGTACGATCTCCGCCACGTTAGGAGTGACACGAACAGCACATTTCACCATCCCCAATTTTCAAATCTATTGACTGAGATGTTCTAACCACTCGTAAAGGCTCTCCAAAACTTGATTAACCTGTTTTAATCTTAAGACCCTTGATACTTACCATGTTGCCTACAGTTATGTTAGTTTTTGCTACCACCTTTCTCTGGTCATATTATTATTTAATCTCACACAATATGTCATGTTTGTTGAGAGTGTTTTCTGCATTAACTGGATTACTTTTCAAAACAATGTGTGAACTCAGCTTAGTTATGGGTGATCGCCTCTAAACAGTTCAAATAGAGTGGCCCCAGTAACATTATGTGGAATAGTGTGATATGCCCATAGGCGAGTATGCAATGCTACTTTAAAAAAAATCTTACCATTTAATGACAAATTAATGTTTTTTTTAGTTAGATTGGCACGTTCAACACATCTGTTGCCTTGGGATGGTATAAAGATGGTTTGCAATGATTGATTCCAGAGGCCTTCAATAATGCAAACATTTCAACTGCCCAAAATTACTATCCATTGTCACTTACAATATGGCGCGGGAACCTCTCTCTAGCAAAAAGTGTTTTCGGAAAGTTTAAAACATTGCTAGTGGTAGGACTGTCCGTGAATTTTAATGTCATCAATTAACTGTATTAATCAATATAAACTATGGTATATCTCATATCCAGTGGTAATCTGTACAAAGGTCCTATGAAATCTTTTCCCACCCTCTGCCAGTGTCCATCAGGCAAAGGTACAGGTGTCAAGGGATAGGCATGTGTCCATATGGATTTGTCTGCATCTTTACATTTGCTGCAGTTATGCAACAACTTCTCAACATCACGGTCTAGGAAAGGCCAGCAATATTTCACCCATAATCTTTTCTTTGTATCCATCATTCCCGGATGTCACTCGTGAGCTTACCTGAAGAATTGTGGTCTAATATCCAAGGGGGGTACCAATTTTTGATTTCTCATTATGATGGCATCAATTGCAGTTAATTTATCGTTAGCTTTCCAATAAGGTCTTAAGGCATCTTCCAATTTTTCAATTCCAATTTCCTTAGGCCACCTTTTTATAATTAATCATTGCAAATAGCAGACAACCCTTTGCTTTCTGCTCACCACTCTCATGTCACCATGTTCATCAGACAAGTTAGACAATGCCACATGATCATCCATTTCACTCAATTCATCAACTTCTACTTCATCAATGCATGGCATACTTGACAAGAAGTCTGTCACAAAATTGGATTTGCCAGGTAGGTACTCTATGTCAATTTGCATGCAAGCTTTGTAAAATGAGGGGACACCTTATCAGTCCTGCATGAGCTCAATTTACTTAACAAGGGTGTGTGGTCTGCATGAATGAGGACACGTTTACCCTATAGGAAACTTTAGAGAGTACTTCAATTCGGTTACTTTCATTTTATGTAAAACAAAAGCAATACACTGATTTTCCTGCTGATTGTTTTGACTAATCACTGCTCCGAGTCCAATTTCACTTGCATTTACAGGCACAATTGGCAAAGTGATTCGTCAAAAGATTTCACGGATGGGGCACTTTATATTTCTTTATTTTAACTCATGCATACTACTTTCACAGGCATCAATCCATGCAAAGTCTGTTTCCTTTTTGATTAACTTTCACATTTGCACTCATGAGCTGATGTCTTTTTACCCCATAACGAAAGTTAAAAACAAAATTTCTCTTTGGAGTGACTCCGTATTGTCTCTTGGGGCTACTGTAGCTCTATTGACCCCAGTCAGTCACACAAATCATGCTCACAGGAACACATACACAATAAAAAAGCTCTACTTATGATGTTAAAGCACTTATGCACAAGTTTAATAAGTCACATAACAAAAATTGATAATATACTTTAAAAAAACAGTGACAATTAAATTACACCATGACAAATATACGAATCAATAAAACAATGCTAAACATTCAATGAATCCAAATTCATACAATCACAGAAATCTCTTAAAAAGAAAAAAGATTCACAAGACATGCACCCTTTGTGTTCACAATTATTAATTTGTGTGTAGTCTCAACAACGAACAGCAGGGTCAGTGACTTTCCTGTCTTAATGGCTGCTGTCATACTACAAATTTAACAAGACCACTGCGTCGACACGTTTCAATGGTAAAGAAATGATGAGACCAACCAGTGGTCTTAGGTGCTCTGTCCCTTTGGATCTTGTAGAGCCCCTCTCCTTGTTTCAAGGGTTTTACCCCATGCCCAGATGATGCCATGAAATAGTCTAATGACTTTGGATGGTATGGTGGATACCATGATGGAAAGGAATTGTTGTAGACTTGAACTGGAAAGGATGATAGCTAATGTTTATATATGTCCTGAACAGAAGTAATGTTGCAGCATTTTTTTTATCGCATTTGGTTGGTTATATAAGTTAATGATGTGAACCAAGGCTTCCTCTGACTTGTACAATGGCATAGCAACCATGTTTCTGTGACGAGTTTCCTCATACTGTCAATGTACTATGTCATTGTGTTGAATCGGATGATGCTACTGTGTGAATGCAATAAAAATGGTTAAAAAAAACTTTCACATTGGAACAATTTTGTCAGAATAATTCTTCATGAAATTTGAATAAAATTCACATAACCCCACTAAGGATCTTATTTCATCTTTTTTTGCAGGCCTGGGTAAATTGACTATAGATGAAAACAAGACTGGGTTTTGCTTTTACGCCCCCTGCACTTATGATATGGCCGAAATAAGTCACCTCTTTTTTGAAAAACGTACGCTTGTCTTTTTGAAGAGTTAATTCATTGAACTGTATGCAAGTGAGTACTTCCCTCTAAATTCGTAGGTGACTTTCACTATCATTGAAAAAAGAATACATCATCTTTGAAGGCTTAGGTTCTCTGCATTCTGTCAAATAGTTTGTTCATGATTTTTCAGAAGATGGCGGACGCCGGATTAAGGCCGAAGGGAAGGCAGAAAGACCTGAATGTTCCCATAGGTGTTAAGAATGATGTGCTAGTTATGTACTAACATCTGGTTACATGATGTATTGAAGACAAGAGTGGAAAATATGTTTTCATCACTAAGTGTTGCGATCAATTTATGAATGTTAAGAAAGGGTTATGTTTCAACAATTATTTGTCGATTCAGCGGCCTCAAGCCTATGCATAATCTGATTTTACTAGATTTCTTTTATGAATTAACGACAGGTGATGCGTCTACTGGCTCGTTTATCTCTTTTATTTATCATCTTCTCTCACAGATAGAGTGATATTTCATACTTTTTGTATAACAGGGACTGCATTGACTTTAAGTTTGATCGTATGTTGAAGTCCCAATTTTTCCTTGAATACTGGTTCATATTCTTGTGGAACTTCCTCAAGAAGCTTGTCGACTATAGCGAATACATAATGAGATTTGTAAGGATTAATTACCAGGCATAATTGTTGTTGCTCTGATCATCCTAGAATGTTTACTCCCTTGTTGACTATATATACTTTTATTTTCATTATTCTTCCTTAAAATCTGATATTTGCTTCAAAAACACCTTCTAGAAAGATTTTATTTCCTCCACAAGGTCCTGGTGCAATTTAACTAGGTTGTAATTTTTTTTATCTGTAATTTTGTTGTATTCCTTTCTTGAAATTATAGTAATGCGAGATCTGATATTAATAAACATTTCCAAAGGTTGTTCATTTATTTGTATAGTACATCTTGGTTGATCATGATGATTCGACTCATTGAGAAGAGCGGCCATTAGAACAAATCACCCAAGTGCTTCTCAAGATTGCTGTGTATTTAATTTCATATTCTTGTACAGTTAGGACCTTCTAAAGGCATGTACCTGAAAGACAGACGTTTGCAAAATGGTCCTTCCTACCAAATTTCCAGCAATCTTTACTTAAAGTTTGGACAGTTGTTTTATGACTCTACATGACTGTTTGACTGTGCAACTCATGAACTTTTCATTTACAAATAGTTCCCTCGAGCCATTGGGCTGACGAGCTCGGACAACGCACCTACGCGCCGTGAGTGGTACCAGACCAGTTAATATTTGGCAGCCTGCACAGCGAAACCCTGTAAAATACCTATACTCTGCTGATGAAGGAAAATAATCCTGAAACACCGGTGTCCAGAGTTGGTGCTGCAACTTTGCTTTCTACACTTCCAGATCTACGAAAGGCGTACACGCCTAGAAGAACTGCATCTACCGTGATGCTCTTGGGTTACACCCGCTGGTGGGTGGAGTAGTGTGCGACCCATGAACTTTTCATTTACAAATGGTTCCCTCGAGCCATTGGGTTGACGAGCTCGGACAACACACCTACGCGCCGTGAGTGGTACCAGACCTGTTAATATTTGGCAGCCTGCACAGCGAAACCCTATAAAATACCTATACTCTGCTGATGAAGGAAAATAATCCTGAAACACCGGTGTCCAGAGTTGGTGCTGCAACTTTGCTTTCTACACTTCCAGATCTACGAAAGGCATACATGCCTAGAAGAACTGCATCTACTGTGATGCTCTTGGGTTACACCCGCTGGTGGGTGGAGTAATGTGCGACCCATGAACTTTACATCTTTTTATGTAGGTGGTTTTTGCAATGAGTGTTCAGAAGCCACTCTTTTAGAAGCGGCTGAGTTTTTGTGCTCTGACATTTCTGTGTGTCTCTGCCTGGCTGTGGATTGACTGGGGAATGTTTTGACCCAGGGGAGGAGGTGAGACAGCAACAGGGTGACCTGCATCTGAAATGTAGGGAGAGGAGAAGCCCCTAGAGGTGAAGATGCCTGGGTTACTGCTATAAAACAATTGGCTCATCTCCCGCCGAGTGATTGAGAATCCAGACCCCCCACTAATCAAAGGAAGAAAGGTGTCACTGGCAGGGAGGCACCTAGAACTGGTTTGAACAGGGACCAGTGCCCCCTAAAACACAAAAACTTCAAAGCCATTGAGGGGTATAACTATGCGAGCTGAAGCCCCTGAACTTTCGAGAATTGCTTGATCAAGTGTTGACAAGACTGGAGCTACTTCGTGGTCAAGAGGACCTTTGCCAAGGAAGAAACAACTGAATAGACTGAAGGATAGGACTGACCCTTGCTGTGTGATCTGGGGCTGGCCTGCAGTTTGCTGTTTCAACCAAGGAAAGGCTAAAGGGACTTTGCTGTGTGCTGTCTACCGCTGCTTGAAGGACTTTGCTGTGTGTTGTGTCAAACTTATCCCCAAGGGCCTGAGGTGAGCTGGCTCCCTGTTTGGAAACACAGGAACACAAAAGTTTCCAGGAGAGTCTCAGCAGCACTGTGTGTGCGTGCTTGTTGCAGCCTGAGACCCTCAAAAGAACTGCCCTGTGATCGTAGGTGCCTGGAGTCCAAGTGAGTCTCAGTGAAGCTGTGTGCGTATGCGTATGCTTTGTGCAGCCTGAGACCTTCAGGGGGATCGGCCTGTGATTGGGGGCACTTGGAGTCCACGCAAGGACCAGCGACCCTGTGTGTGTGTGCGTGTGCTTTGTGCAGCCTGAACCCCTTTGTTAGGATTGTGCAGGGATCGTGTGCATTAGAATTCAAGTGAGTCTCATTGCTGCTGTGTGCGGGTTCGTTGTGCACCGTGAGACCTTTGTGAGGATTTGCCTTGTTATCGTGTGCACCGGAATCCAAGTGAGTCTTATCGACGCTGGGTGCATGTGCTTGGTGCACCATGAGACCTTTGTGAGGATTTGGCTTCCTATTGTGTCTCAGTGATGCTCTGCGCGTGATCTTTGTGCAGCCTGAAACCTGTGTGTGGAGTGCCCAGTGATCGTGCACCCGGAGTGAAGGAAGACTCATCGACGCTGTGTGCGTGTGCTTTGTGGCAGCCTGAGATCTTTGTAACTGAAGCGGCCCAGACTGGCAGTCCCGGAGGAGCTGAGTTGCCGGCCCGAGCCATGTTGCCATTTCACAAAGCTGCATTGGATGCCTAGCCGCTGGATGAGGAGAGGAGAGTGGGTTCGCGCCCCCCCAGGTAATGTGTGTCGACTCCTGGGGCGGGGCACCGGCTTGGCGGAAGACGCTCTGAGCCTCTCTCTTGTGTTGGCAGCACGGGCCTCTGCTTCGGCTCGTGTTGCTGCCCGTATTGCCAAGGGAGTGGCGGTACAGAGGCCGGAGTGCAAAGCTGCACTTTGGTATAACATCATACTGTGTTGGGGGCAACTGTGAGAGGCTGACTGCAAGTCAGAAGGAGAGGCAGAGAGACCGCCTAAGGCCCGGTGATCTTGTGCAATGGTGCAATGGTGCCTGCCTTTCTTGCAGGATTTTGTTTGTGGAGGAAAGGACACCTTCTCCTTAAAAACAATTCTTAGAGGCACACGAGGAGAAATAAAGATATTTCTCCTTGTTGCGCCTCCCCTGGGAATGTAATTTCAGGTCCACCAGTATTAGCAAATCTGAAAAAGCACCAAACTCCTTGAGTGGATGTGTGGTAACACCAAAACTACACCCATGGAACGCTTTCCCAGGGCAGAGTAATACAAGGCAGCAACTTTCACTGCCTTGTGTTACTCCAGATTTCCTAAGCAACACTGGGCAACATAGGGTCATGCATGGTGGAATTGCATGCTTGGTAAATCTAAGTATTGCATTGCCCTTGCATGATGCAAGGGCAATGCAATACAATGATAAACCTGCCCCTTAGTTACCTATATATATTGGGCTATGGTTTAGTGGGGTAACTTTGCGGTACACTGGTACATGCTGATGGCAAGTCAGTTTGTGGTTGGCTAATGCCATGTTTTTTTCACACTTTGGCTGTGTTCTGGGATTAGGACCTTAGATATAGGCATGTATTAGTTGTATTTGTTGTTCCCTACATATTACCACTAAGTGGTATTAGGTAGGGAATTGTATTTATATTTATTTATATATTTTTCTAAAAAGCAGAAACATTTAATTCACTGTGAGAAAAGTACAGTGTATGACATTCCACTTGTGAATTCTGTACAGATTTTAGATATAATGTTGGCATTTGTGCAGAGTTTGGGAGATTGGTACTCTGTCACAAATGTGACGAATATCCCACCCACCTTATTATCAGTGCATTAAGACATAGTGCACTTGTAATCAGTTGGACGGTATGTTAGTCATCTTTGCGATGGATGCCCTGCTGCCCAACTCATAATCTGCGATACAGAAGGGGATGATGGATGGAGCCTTTGAGCAAATCAAACACTCACCCCCAGTCAACTGATCTGGGTTTAATTCATCACCATTCTTTAGCTCACTCAGCCACCCCAGTTCAGACATGGCCCTATGCAAATCAGTCTGTTCCTGTGCCTCATGGGAACAGTCCAGCCCAAACTGCGAAGCCATGTCTTCCCTTGACCGGAAACAAGCATCCTGGGACCGGTTTTGGATTCATAATCCTCATCAGTCAGGCTATCTTGAATCCAGTGGCCAAGTGAGCAAGGGACACACGTCTGAGCATACCCTGCCAACTTAGGGCGAACAAAGCGATACAAAAGGGGATGATGGATGGAGCGTTTGAGCGAATCAAACACTCACCCCCAATTGATCTGGGTTTAATCCATCACCGTTCTTTAGCTCACTCAGAGTTTGGGAGATTGGTACTCTGTCACAAATGTGACGAATATCCCATCCACCTTATTATCAGTGCATTAAGACATAGTGCACTTGTAATCAGTTGGACGGTATATTAGTCATCTTTGCAACTCACAATCTGGCCCATATTCTTGAAAGTGATTTTAAGAGTGTGTAACAGTCCAAATTTGTTAGAAACAAGTCGTTTTTCATATTAGGACATTGTTTTAAGAAATTACATATCAATGGGATTTGCGAAACAAGGCACTTCTCACTGTGCTCCAACTCAGTTACCAGCAGATCACAGTAACGCCCTGTGCCACATTGATTGCTAGTTATGCGGGAAGAATCTATAATTAGATCTGGGCACAGTTTGTAGGTTTGCGCTAGTGGAACGCCACGGAGTGGTTAAAAAACGCTAGGAGAGGGTGCACCAGTGTGTGCTGCACAACAGCCAAGTACAGCATACCATCCAGCAGTTGATGTACTGCTCTGCAGCTATTCTTGGTGAGTATTATTAATTTTTATTGCGTTTGTGTTCAGCAATGCAGGATTGTTTTCCTGAATAGCACATTGCTCACATTCAGAGGTAAGTTATGTTCAGTTTACGTTAAGAATATTATTATTATGTGATCCAGTTTCAGTTAGGCAGGTGCTCAGCACTACCTAATTGTACTCTTCATTAGCGCTTGCTTTGGCTGATTAATTAAGAAGCCATTGCAGAATTTTCTGTCCTCCTGTCACCATGGTGAATGTGTTTTCAGTGAGTTAGCATTCTCTGTGACTTTCTTTATGTAGCTCGTACAGCTCCAAGCTATTTCACAGTAATGTGTAGTATGCATCTTTGCATTGCAAAAAAGGGAGACTGAGTTGGTCCATCAAGGGATTGAGAAGTGAAAATATAATCAAAGATCATTCATTGCAATGGATTAGATCCAAATGTAATTTCTGTACAGAAATTTGTCTTGCTCATGCTCTAACAGTTAACAAGAGAGTGGCCATGGCCATTGACCATTCCTCTCAATGTCGTGCTGTGTGATTCATTTATACAGTATATCAGCAGTTTCCATGAGAGTGCAGCTTGGCTGTAAATTATGAGGTCCCAGTGCATTTGCCAACCAACACCATGTAATTGGAAATTATTCCACCCTCATTGTGCTTCAATGACTCGGAGTCATCACGATCATCATATGTTGTAGCTATGCCCCTCTATTATAAAAAGGTTGTGGTTGGCTTCACTACCTGGCTTGTCTACCATTGTCAAACAACAAAATGCCCAGACTGATATTCTTGTGAGAATATTTGGCAGTGCTTACCAAACTGTAGTGATGTATGTATTTGCGGTTGTATTTTTTGATTGAAAAAGTTAAGAGGAAGCGTATCTGGCATCTAAAAAATGTATAAAAAATTTTCTAGCCACACAGACCAACCAGTAACGCCAGCTCAAATGCCAGTGCAGGAGGAAAGTAATTTGGAGGCGAGAAGCAGGAGCAGGGATGGGCACTGTTAAGTCACATTGCTTGCTTGCTTTTTGACAATTACTATTATACTCACTAGCTACAAGGGCATCGTCGACTCGTGACGTGAACCTCCCGCTTTACCAGCTACAGAGGTGATTGAGTTAGGGCCTCTTCTATCTGCAACTCAGCAAAAGCTCACATATTAAATACAAAAATGATGGCTTGAGGGAAATGGGAAAGAACAGAAGGTTAAAAGAAAGGATGGGTAAAAAGGTATATGAGTGAAAGGGTAGGTAGGTGAAAGGGTGCATGCCTGGGTGAAGGGATGGATGGGTGAAAGAATGGTTGGAAGAAAGGGTGGATAGTGAATGGATGGATAATGGATTCGAAATTTTGGTGAAAGCCTGGAGAAAGTAAAGCTTACATCATGGTGGCAATGAGTGATTTGGAATAAAAGGATGAATTAATATTTGAATTGCTTGGCTGAATACGCAAGGCACCTCTTCTCATGGAGAGGGGCATGCTGCTCACCTTCCTTGCTTTCTTTGTTTTATGGTTATCAAAGCTATGGTTCAAAGTGGGCGGTATTTTCTAATTTTTGTTCTACTCCCTTGACTCACTGTATTTGTTAAGCGAGGCCGATGTATCCCACCCATCATCCTTCATCACATCCTCCCCGCTTATGGTATTTTTGCCCACCATGACGAAGTGCAATATGGTTCAATTTGTGACTGCAATGTTGGCCGTGCAATGTGCATCTGCTTCAGTTAATGCTGCATTTACAAAGTTTTAAATACATTGCATACCGAACACAAAAGGTGTGTTTCCATTTGCCCACTAAGTCACCTCATAGTACTTTACTCCTTTATTCCTTTCTAGGTTCTTCCATCCCAGCCTACCCAACAATTTCTATTTTTGGCATGTGCCACATTTTATCATTATGGCTATGTGAAGAGATTCCAAAATATATTTCATGGTATCCTATAACAGATTTATTTTACGTCTGTTCACATTTTTCACTTTCAGCTTCCATCAACTACAATGACTGAATAATGATCAGTGTAGTGACAGTGACCCCTCTATTCTATGTCAAAAGCTCTACCCTACCCACCTAATCCCTGTACCCTACCCTGCAGTAGAGTAAGTCAAGTTTTCTTACATTACTGATCAGCGAATACATTTGTTGGAAATAATTTGTGGTGATGGGAGAGACTAGTGAGCAAAGTGGGACTAAGTGCATGCTTTGATTTCAAGTTTGACGTACGGTATACACTGTGACCAACGTGCCAAATGCAATCTATATAGCCAGTGCGTTTCCTTGTAGTGCAGTACATTTTCTCCAATGTCTACTTATGACAGACAGGATAATATCCACATTTTATACTTTAGTTGTGTGACGAAGTATCTTATTTATTATTCATGTGGCACTTTGGAGTCATGGTACAGAGTTAGAGGTATTTGGAGAAGAGTAGGACTATTGGTATGAAAAATGTATAATTGTCAATATTAGTCCAACAGTCAACTACAACTGACCCAGCTGCAGACAGTAGCAAAATACCCGTAGGACTTGCTATCAATGAGGATGGCTCCATTAATTTAGCTCAATACACAATTTGTACTCCATACTGCATAATGCCTTACTCATTAATGAGGTAATTTATTTGTCCACTCAAAGTGTTTGTTTAGTTACTAGAAAAAAGCCTTTAGAAGAAACAAAAATCTAATCACAGTTTTTTTAATCAGTTGTTATTTTACCTTAATACTTTTTCACCACACAGTCAGTGTTTTTTATGCGAGGCATGAGTGGGTACAACATAACATTTGCCTTGTGACTCTCTTAATCAAATTCCAATCTGGGGAACCAGCAATGTACTGCTGCTGTGCCACCAACTAATTTCAAACAATTGTTTGCACAAAGCATTTTTTGTACAATTTGTCTTGTTTGTTTTTGTTTTTCTCATTATAGCTACTCCTGCTGGTCCACCCATACCACCCACCAGGCAGGCGATAGCAGCCCATCTGTGGTGGCAGAGGCTGGATGATGTTAATCAAGAATACCAGTGACTGTGGCAGAAGAAAAGACAGAAACAGCCATTTCTCAGCTGGCCCCAGTGCAATCGGTCACCCTCGTCCTCCAGCTCCTGGCCATCCCATCGCCGGCACTGCTGCCAGCTGACAGGGGCCCTGACAAAAACTGCTTCTGCCACCTCTCAATTTGACAAGCCATTGCTGTGATGCATCCTGCAGCAGATGGAAGCTTTGGAGAGCCAGCTCGCCAGGAAGGAGCAGAGCCTGGTCAAGCTCCAGACACAAATAGACAATATTCTCTTTTAGTCCTTTTTTAAATTTTTTGTTTTCATGGGAGGGACTTGTTGTGGTTGGAAAGGGTGGGAAGGGAGTTGTGACCAGGTTTTTTATTTGTTGGACATTTTTCTTTGGATCAATTTGTCTGGGGAGAGGGGTGGGCCTGTTGTGGGTTGAGAGGATGGGTTTGTTATTTATAAAAAATGAAAGAAAGGGAAAAATTATTATATTTGATCAAAATGTATGTTGTAGGTTTTTTGTGTTTTACTTTTACTTTGCACTGCTGCCTTTAGTTTTTACGCAGACTGTTTATCTGCTTGTAGAATTGTATACTGGTTAGTTATAGTTAGTTATATACCTCTTTAGATATCTTGACCATTGTGGGGATGCTGCCATGAACTATATTGCCTACACCAACCTAGATTAACGATTGCTTGCAGTAGCAGTTACTTACTTACTTAACTAGTTCATTACACTGCTTAGTTGTCTTACCTGAATATAGAGGAAGCAATAGCAGGAAAGGCATCATAACTTCACAAGTGAGGTCGCACTCCCACCCAGGTGAGCTCCAACTGTAAGATTAATCAGAAGGATTATACATCACAGGCAACTAAATTTAAATAAAAACACTAAGTCAGTGGGTTAATAAATGATATCAGAGCTTTACAAAGGATTGAGGCCAAACTACCACATGCGATTTACAAAAAGGGGGTGGTGATGAACAGAGTGTCTGAGTTAAACAGACCACTCTTACCCAGTCCAAAGATCAGGGCTTGATCCATCACCGTTATTTATCTCACTGCCCCATCCCAGCTCAGAACCTGGCTATATGCAAATCAGTCTGTCCCTGGCCCAGTGCATCATGGGAACAGGGCATACTAAACTACCAAGCCAATTCTTCACCAGAAAGGAGACAAGCTACCAGGGACCGGTTTCTGGCATTTCAGCCTTCTTCGGCCCGGCTTGCTTGAATCCTGATGGAGCAGTGAGAAAGGGACTCATGTCTGAGTATACCCTGCCACACCTATAGTGGCCAAAAACGATTTACAAAAAGGGGGTGGTGATGAACAGAGTGTCTGAGTTAAACAGACCACTCTTACCCAGTCCAAAGATCAGGGCTTGATACATCACCGTTATTTATCTCACTGCCCCATCCCAGCTCAGAACCTGGCTATATGCAAATCTGTCTGTCCCTGGCCCAGTGCATCATGGGAACAGGGCAGACTAAACTACCAAGCCAATTCTTCACCAGAAAGGAGACAAGCTACCAGGGACCGGTTTCTGGCATTTCAGCCTTCTTCGGCCCGGCTTGCTTGAATCCTGATGTAGCAGTGAGAAAGGGACTCATGTCTGAGTATACCCTGCCACACCTATAGTGGCCAAAAACGATTTACAAAAAGGGGGTGGTGATGAACAGAGTGTCTGAGTTAAACAGACCACTCTTACCCAGTCCAAAGATCAGGTCCCTCACCACCCCTTGTTGTAAATATTTTTGTCCACCCTAAGCGTGGAAGGGTATTCTCAGATGTGAGACCCTTGCTCATTGCACCATCAGGATTCAAGCAAACCGGGCCGAAGACGGCTGTAATGCCAGAAACCGGTCCCCGGGAGCTTGTTTCCTTCCCAGTGTAAGAATTGGCTTTTGTAGTTTGGTTTGCCCTGTTCCCATCATGCACTGGGACAGGAACAGACTAATTTGCATACAGCCAGGTTCTGAAACTGGGATGGTGCAGTGAGCTAAAAAACGGTGTTGGATCTAGCCCTGATCTCTTGACTGGGTGAGAGCTTTCTGCTTAATTCAGAGACTCTGTCCCTCACCACCCCTTGTTGTAAATACAAACTACCACATGACACAACAAATAATTCCTGGTAGTGATAAAGTGTTAAAAATAGCAATAGTAACTTCTAAGCAATGGGGAGCTAGTATTTAATTAAAGCCAAAGTTACGAAATCCTTGAGTCATTAAAACTGGACTCAAAGTCTAGAGTGGACAAGGTTAGGCATTTATGGTTATGCAACACAATGCCTTAATGATGATGCAACGACTGATGTTTTCGTTCTATAGCTAAAATAAGGATCACTTTTATGCGTGGGTGGGTTATTAGGGCCAGTGTGGGCCATTGCTTAGGTAATAGAAGATCCTGCAGTTAGTTGATGTTGCTTTCCGTACATTTGCCCCAACAAGTGCGTGATTCATTGGTGGTGTAAAGTAAGTCACACCTCAAAAAATCAGACAGCCCGGGGGAAGAAGTTTAGGGGTTTGATGAATGGACTGGAAAGGGGATTGGAGGAAAGATGGCAAAGACAAACACTACACGAGGACAACATTCATCTGGGCGATGAGCAGCTCAGCATTGCCATTAATCTGTTGTGTAAGGAAACAAAGGATTGAGTATGACAGAGTACAGTTAAATGCATTGCAAACAGTCCTTTTGCCCAGAGATCCAAGTTATCAGATATCTAAATGTTCTGTCTTCTAGCTTGGAAAAAATAAAATTATGGAGGAGTGAATCCACCCACCCAGGTATCCAAACATTATTGTTAAAAGAAAAATGATACTGTATTGCAAAATTAGGTGGTGCATCTGTATTCACCTTAAGAATGTCCATCACTCTTGGGTGCCTGTCTGGATTGGCCCGGTAGGTAAGCAGGAGTGTGGAGCTCAGCTTTCATCTTTCGTTCATGCAGGAGACAAGAAGGCCTGCGGATTTAAAACAGAAACTGTATTTCAGAGTGAAGGTGAAATACAGAAGCTTCATGGGAAGTGTACCTAGAAGAATCAGAGGCAAAGCAAAAAGCAAGAGGGCTCAGAGTTTCAGTTTTGCCACCCGTGCAACACACACTCAGCAGCATTTCGCAAATCAACGCAGCTCTTTCCATTCTAAATACCTAAGTACTATGCCTCAGAGTCATGGTTTCCCTTTGAAGTCGCTAACTTCTTTCTTCTAGCTGTTGATGAGGCAGTCCTGCCCTGAGTTCTTCCATCCTCCTTCTGACTCTGAGTAACTCAGTTCCAGTCACGACGTGAGCAAGATGGACCTTTAGTGTACAGCTGTTGAAAAACAAGCAGAGAAACAGAATTGCTATATTTTGTATAGAGTTTCATTTGTTAACTAAAGTGACTGGTCTGCTCTCGAAAGAACTAGATAAAAAGAGCAGACCCTGGAAATAAATCTGGCTAAGTGTGCAAGGGCCAATCACCTCCAAGAAAAAAGATCCTCCATCATTCAGGCCCCAAACATTGACAATCATCTAAATCAAGTTCCCAAAGTACAGTTGAATGTCTACCCTCACTATCTGCCACCACATACATCATCAATCATCACTCACAATCACTCAATAATAAATCACTCATTGGTGCAATGGCTACCTGCTCTAATCCAAGCATTGTGGTAGGTACACAATTGTATCTCCTCTTTGATGCAAGTAACAGATTGGAATGTGGCAGTATTGTAAATAAAATGATCTTCTGCAGCCCTTCTAGGTGATGAAAAAAGAAGGATCATAGGAGTGGACCGTACAGGTTAATTTGTAATGGCCAATCACCTCCAGGAAAACAAAATCATTAAGGCCCAAACATTGTACATCACCTCAAGCAAGTTCCTGAATTACAGTTGACAGTCCTCCCTCCCCCACTGTTTGCCACCACATGAATTATCAATCATAACTCACAATCACTCAATAATATGTCACTCCTTCGTGCAATGGTTATCTGTTCTAATCCAAGAACGGGGGTGGGTATACAATTTTATCTCCTCTTTGATTCAAGCAATAGATTGGAATTTGGCAGTCTTGTAAATCAAATGATCTTCTGTGGCAGTCCTTCTAGGTGATGAAAAAAAGAAGGATCATAGGAGTGGACTGTACAGGTTAATTTCCGCTAAGTATGTTTGTAAAGGCCAATCACCTCCAGGAAAAAAAGGATCACCCATCATTCAGGCTCCAAACATTGCAAATCATCTAAAGCAAGTTCTCAAATTACAGTTGAACATTTTCCAAGCACCAGTGGGTTAGGTTGTAGGTACACAATTGTATCGTTGACGCAGGCAACACATTGGACTTTGGTATTGGCACTCTGGTAAATCAACAGTGGTCTGGGGAAACCTTGCTAAGTGTTGAAAAAAAGGATAGGTATACGAAGGATGCAGGCATTGTCTCCAATGTCATGAAGGAATTGTGGAGGCTTCTTCACTACACACTGGTCCAACTGCAATCCGGCAACAAATGTGACAAAAAAATGGGGGGGGGGGCAGCATAAATGTGACAAAAACATAATGTTCCACTAGCTATTTCTTTTTGCAAAGAAAGAAGTTCAATGAGAAATAATTAAAAAGTTTGATGGTGGCACTGGCTTACTCAGTCTGGAAAGTAGAGTTTGTCCTTAAACTCAGGTGGCTCACCCAGAAGTTGGTAAGCTTGTTTCTCTCCAGTCCTCCTTATCTTCTGCAGTGTTAGAAACTATGTAATTGTGTGGTATGAAATGTTGGTTAATTTTGATCACAGTCAATCTTTCCACATTTTGAGACAAGAAACTGGTCCTTCTCACTGAAACAACTGTACCAGCTGTACTGTTCAAATGCTCAGCAAATACACTGGCCACAGGTCAAGCCTGCTGCACTCTGGCCTTTGGTACATCTTTCCCATACCAATACATCATTGGTTTTGATCCACATAGACCTCTTTTGGATCATCCAGATACTCCTGAAACATCTACTGGATAGTCGTTGGTGAGGCCACTTGCTCAACATCTTTTGCCATCCCCTCTGCCCTGGACTAAAACCCAGCCAATTCAAACCAATAAAATGCAGAGATTGAGTTCCATTTTTCTGTTGCTGTTATTGCTGGTGTTTTGGTTGAAGATGCTGTTGACGGCTGCAAGATAAGACTGCCCTCTCTGGAAGTTGAAGGCAGCATCCCAGACCTGCGGGGGGAGGGGGCTCTAAGTTTAGATGTTCTTCTTCTAGGTCTCAAGCTTGCTCAAAAATCCACTTCTTGAATTTTGAATGATCCCCTTCAGAAAAAAAACTCTTTGGACAAGATGATGTTTTCTTCCACCCTTGCATTGGAAGACAATTGAAAGAGTAAGCTCTCAACCAAGGCATGCACTTCAGTGTTTTTTTTGTTCACACCGGCAGAGTCGAACATTTCAAACTCTTTCTTTAGCTGGTCCTGTAGCAGATGCAACAACGGGATAGCTTAGCCCAACATACTGTCCTCCTTGCTAACTTCTCATGTAAAAACCTTTAAAGGGTGCAAGATCTGTGTCAGGCATTTGACTAGGCCCCATTTCTCTGCATCCATGGTCATAGCTTTCCTAACTGCATCCCATCTTCTTTGAATGACATAGTCATTGACTTTTTGGACTGCTCAAACAGACATTGCAACATGTAATATGTCAATTTTCAACGTGTTGGCACGTCCTGTTTCAGGGCTTTAATTGGTACTCTATTAGCATGCTGAATAATCCACAACTGCTTCCGTGCTTTAAAAGAATGGCTGAAATTAGTGCACATTCTTCAGCAGGTGGTCAGTATGTTGCTGGCTATGCCTTCTTTCTTTAGAAAGTCTTGCACCACTGGGTTGATACAAAGGGCCAATCACAGGACCCTGAAATGATTTGATTTGATTAAAAATCTGTAGAAGGCACGAATGCCCTGAGGCGTCTTGGCGCTGAGTCAGATGCATAGAGTCTAGGACTGCCTAAGTTGGAATTCAAGCTATGCTGAGAAGAGCCAGGTTTTTACGGCTTTTCGGAATACCAATAGTGATGGGCTATTTTTTATTGGTAGTGGTAGCTGGTTCCAGGTCTTAGCTGTGTGCAACAGGAAACTTATCCCCCCCATCTCAGTTGTTTGAATCTGGGAGTCCTAATCAGCTTCGCGTTGCTTGATCTGAGTTTCCTTGTCGGTGTATATTGTTTTAGGTTAGATTTTAAAAATTGGGAATGTATCCCGTGGAAAGCCTTGTATGCCAGGCAAGCTGACTTGAATCAAACCCTTTTCTCCATTGTGAGCCAGTGCAGGCTCCTCAATCTGTGGGCTACTGGCTCAGACCTAGGGATGTCCAGAACTAGCCTTGCTGCAGCGTTTTGCAGACGCTGGAGTTTTAACATCAGTTGATTTTGAAGCCGGCATACAGAGCAATCCCGTAATCCAGCCTGGAAAGAGCCAGCATGGTTACCAGAGTTTTATGGGTTTCTAAGGGAATAAACGGCAATAGCTTTTTTATCATCTTCAGGATGTACCACACCGAGGAGGAGAGTTTGTTTATCTGGGCTTGAAATGTTAATTTGTCGTCAAATACAAAGCCCAAATTCCTACCTTTGTCCACTGGTGATGGGCAGTTGCCCAGGCTGTCAGGCCACCACTTATGCAACCAGATGTTGGGCTTCGCCCTTAGTAGCATGACGTCGGTTTTATCACCGTTTAATTTTAGACAGTTTAGTTGCATCCAGCAGTTGACTTGTTCCATGCATTTACTAAACCTGTCCGCTGTTCTGTCTACGTTGTTGGAGATGAACACCACTATTTGGGTGTCGTCGGCGTAGGAAACGGGTAGAAACCCACAGTTTCTGATGATAGCTGCTAGAGGGGCAACATATATGTTAAAGAGGGTGGGGCTTAAGGAGGAGTCCTGTGGCACCACCCCACGGGGACTTAAAAGATTTGGATGTACATTCCTCTAGTTTTGACTGTAAAGGTTCTTTCTCTCAAGAATGATGAAAGCAGTGCGAGTGTTGAGTCATGGACTCCCAGATCTGCAAGACGGGTCAGGAGTATTTCATGGTTAACGGTATCGAAGGATGCCGATAGATCTAGAAGAATCAAGGCAGCCTTCCCGCCTACATCCAGTACACTCCTGAGCTCCTCCACTGCCATGATCAATGCTGTCTCGGTCCCGTGTTCCTCCTTGAACCCATACTGCGATTGATCTAAGGCATGGGTGGGTCTGAGAAACCCAGCCAGCTGTATGTTTCGAATCTTTTCCAGCACACTTTTGCCAGAAAAGGTATTCTTGAGGTCGGCCTGTAGTTTGCCGGGTCTAGTGGATCCAGATTGGGCTTTTTCAGCAGCGGTATAACAGATGCAGTTTTCCAAGCATCCAGGGAGCAATTTGCCTGTATTATTTTATCGAAAAGTAGCTGGAGTTGTATACTGAGTAACTCTGGGAACAAATGTAGGACCGTAGGTGGACAAGGGTCCGTAAGGCCTCCTGACTTAGTTGTCAGCATTATTTGACGGGGTTGCAAACCGGAATACTGAGTTCCCGGTTTCTATATGCCCGCAATGGTTGGGGTGTGCCTCTGTTTGTGACAATTTGGAGTTATTGGTGATAATCACGGATTCATACACTGATTTCACTTTATTAACAACAAATTGTCCCAACGTGTTGCAAAGTACAGTGCTCCCTTCTGTTTGTTTGTTTGCGTCAGGATTTGTCAATTTCTTAACTGTGGAAAACAGTTCTTTACAAGAGTTTTTGGCCTCATTTATTTTCTTTATAAAATATGCAGATTTTTCTTCCAGTATTAATTTTTTATAAGTTGCCAAGGTCCTACAAATGGTTTCTTTAGCCCCTCCTTCGTAGTTGGCCCTCCATTTACTTTCGGCCCTCCTACATGTCTGCTTTTGTAGCCTTAGTTTCTCAGAGAACCAAGGTTCTGAAACCTTTTTTCTTCTTGAGTTTGTCTTTTTTATGGGGGCAGCAATTAAGACCACAGATTTAATCCAGTTGTTTATTTGCTCCGTGGCTATGTTACTGTCAGAGTTTAGTTCTGGGGTGGTCAAAGAGAGTTGCTCCTGTAGGTTGGGTGTGTTGATTTCAGCCCAATCCTGGTGTATATAGTGTCTTACCTGGGTAGGCCTTGTCATTATTGCTTGCTCTATCGTCAAAGAGAATTTAATGACTTTGTGGTCCGACCATGGGACCGGGATTAATTCACCTATTGTAATTTTAGAGTTGGAGGAGAATAACCCATCCAGTGTGTGACTAGCAATATGTGTCTCCTGTTGGACCATTTGTGTCAGTGAGCAGCTGGCCACTGTCTGCCATGACCTTGAGTAGGTTACTGCCATTGTCTGTGGCAACAAATCCAATTTTGAGACTTCTGGGTCACAGCCATTCCGACACCTTGCTCTTAAATTCGTTCAAGATGTTTACAACTGTATGTGATTTCTCCATGGCGAACATGGCCACTGTTGCATGCCACCAAAGGCTCTCAAAACTTTCTTCAGAGCAAAGACCTGTAGATATCTTTTGCTTGACCCCCCACAAAAGAGATCCAGTGTGCAGTGATGCATGTAATCAGCCTGACAGCTGATCCACATGTCTGTCATCAGGTGGATAGTTTGAACAACACTATGCTGCAAAGCTTGTCCAACCAATTTCAGCAGATTGTGATGTTGCGCTGGAAGAGCAACTCTGGCAAAATAGGTCCATCCTGGAACCACCCATTTCAGGCATATGGCTGCCACAAGTACTAAGAATCCCACTCCTTTCACAAAAGATAAAGGGAGGAGGCCCAACGTTAACATTTGTATCAGTATCCCATTGTAAACCTGTGTTGCTGGGTGGTTGCAGTCATGGGCCCCTCCTACCTGAGCATGCCCGTAATAGTAGACTGTACTTTTTTCTTCTTTTCTGGGGCCACTGATGCAGACAATTTTTGTGAAGCAGGTGGTCCCAGACTTAGTGAGCCTTGTGGTGGGGCAGTCACTGCATGCTGTGGTGTCTCCATCTGACTCAAAGTCTTGTGCCATTGTGAAGTTGCTTAGGTGGGTGATTCTGCCGGTGCAATGCTGGGGACAGGGTTGCTTTGCATGAAGATGTCACCCTCTTCTTCCTCATCATCACCTCTCACCCTGACTGGACTTGTAGCTGATGGTCCCCAGCTCTCCTCACCTCCACCACGATGACCACGTTTAGCAATTCTTTTAAGGTGCTCCTCCCACTGGATTGCACAGTGTTTTTTCAAATGGGTTGTTTCGCCTCTAGTACCATAGTGTGTACCAAGATTGCCTCCACAAATTTTTGTGTGCCAAATGATGCATATTGCAATGTGCCCCCTCTTTGCAAACCGTAAAAAAGGCCCAAACCGAGGAGGAGTACTCTCTTACTATGTCACTGCCAAAGCCTGAAGATGAACAGGATGTAGGTGAGCATGTTATGGATTGCCTCTCTGAAGTGCATAGTTTTACTGAGGTAGTTGTTAGTGTAGGGCCTCAGCTGTGGCTTTGCAAATATGGAAGAAGGCGGTGCTACCTGTGCCACATCCCTTGGAGCAGGTTGTATAGCTGTGGCAGGCTCCTCTGTATCACCTTCCACAATGGCTAGCTCATCGTTGTCTTCCTCCTAATCTTCCCCTTGCATAATTCTAAGATTTTCAGGAACTTTTCTTTTCTCTAGCCTCTCCTGGTGTCTCCGGAACACTGGCGGGATCCACCCTGCATTCCTATTATCATCATCAAAAGTGGTGCTTGAAGAAGATGGTGGAGTAGTACCCTTTATTTTCCTTGCTGGAGGTGTGGGAAATAATGAATCTAAAAGACGAGGTTCTTGGTCGGCAGGATGCTCGACCTCCAGTTCTGCTCCAACATTAGCAAGATGTACTATTTATGTCTGCGGCTGCTGTCCACTTTGCATTGTTTCCTGAAACGATTGGGTACTACTTTGGGAAAGGGGTAAATCAAATTCAATGCCACTGCTCGTCGGTGTAGGCATGATTGCAATGGCTGCCTCACTGACAGACACGGTCTTGGCTTACGTTGGGGTGGTGCTGTTGATGCAGGAGTGCTCCTCCTAGCTTGCTCCACAGAGGCTGGTGTGGCAGGCACACGATGTGGTCCGAAAAAGGTTGAGGCGGACACACCACTGGTGGAACACTGCTTCTTCTCACTCACCACTTTCTTTTGAGAACTTTCTTTGTGGCCATCTTAAAGCTCTCAGTTGGCAGTGGCACCAAGCTGCAAAAGCGGAAGAGATTGGAGGACTGCGTTGCGACGTCACTGTAAAGGCCTTCTGTTTGGTAGTATAAGAAAACCAGCAAGAAAAACATTTAGTGAAACGTGACATTGTTGCAGCTTGAATTAGTACAGACAAAAGCAATATTAGTGTGGCTGGTTACTTAGGTAATAAATAATAACCACTTTAAAGTCAAACCACAACACTATACCATAAAATGTAATTCCCCATCAGGATAACACACACAATAGACAGATAGAGATATTTCCTTTATGTCCATAAAGGAGACACCTGTGGCACTCAGGGAATATGGGTAAATGGAATATTAATCTTTAAAAAAATGCAGGTATGTTTATGCACATATGGAGGGCAATATGGTCTGGGGGAAATGGAATAGTCATTAAAAAAACGGGATGATGCTGATGTGTCTGCAGTGCACCGGAGCCTAGGTTGTCCAGAAGGAAATGGAGTTATACCTATCAAAAACTGAATGTTGCCATTTTTTGCATCTTTTTTAAACAATAAAAACTAAAAAAAGTAATTAAAATACAACAAATTAAAAAAATAAAATACAAACTTCGATATTTTTTTATAATAATTGCCAATGTGTGTATGGGAGGAAGAGAAGAAACCTATTATGAGGCAAGGAGGTGCAAAATAAACAAAATGGAAAAATTCATGTATTAGATAAGCACGGTTCAACAAAATCATATTAATATACATACTACAATCATCCTCAATCATAATATTAAACTGATATCACATCTATCCATGCACACCTATGGCAAACAACAACACTAAGCAAGGAGGCATGAGGAACAAAGAACCCATGCAAGCCTGTTGCAAAGGCACTCTGACTGGATCCACAAAATGACTGCCAGCCACATGACCAAACATCAACAGCATGCAAGGAGACATGGGAACAAAGAGAACGCATTCAGGCCTATGGACACAGAGTCCACAAAATGAGCATTTGCCACATGGCATATGGCATGGAGAACAAAGACAATTCAATGGTGGCCTATGGTAAACACATACACACACACTGGACAGAAAAAGGAGGCATAGTAACATTGAAGAAAACACTACCATTAATCCAGTAATTACCAAAACAAAAATTAACTGAGCTATACAAATTTCAGACAAATCCTCCCAAGGCATCACATATTATCCTACTTATAAACTTTTTGTACACAAGTAAAAAGTGAAATACCAAAAAAAAGCACAACATTTTTTTATTTAATTCAAATCCATCAAAGCCACGAATGATGTTTTAAAACAAAATCTACAGCATAAACAGTTATTTCATGCACCCATGACTAGCATTGAACTGGGCCTACTGGATGGTTACTTAGTAGACCGGGTCACATAGTAAATAAGTAAATGTTGCATATTTAACAAACATGGAGAAAATTGATTGAACTGTTTAACATTGTTGCTTTATAAAAGAAGAAAGATTAAGTGCAAAAATATAACTAGGCCCCTACTGAAAACATGCTGGGCACCCACTACAATGTGTTTGAAAAATCAAATAAGAGTACAAACAAAGACTGATGCATGCCCTCTATCAAACAAACAACACCCTTATACAAGAGTTTTTTAACTTGTGAAATCTCAAATACAAAGTCCTTAAATCCAATGGTATATATGCAGTAGACAAGGAGAGTGATCCTTCCAGCTCCAATTCCAAATGAAAAGTGACAAGGAGATGGACAAATCACTGGGAGTCTCTGGGCACTTCGTTCCTGTTGTGAAAACAAAGTAAGAAAAAAGGCTTCTCGCACAAAAAAGCAACTCCAAATGTCAGTTAGAGAAGAAAATTCAGTTGAAAAGCCTCATTAGCTGCTTCTCAAGCACAAAAGCTACCCAAGTGGTGTGTTCATCACTACATTGGCACCGTCGCAGCTGGAACCCACGTGAGCGAGCGCAAAGTCTAGAGGGAGATCGCTAGTGATGCAAGCAAGTGTGAAGTCGTGCGTGAGCTCGCTAGCAACCCAAGAGTTTTGTGGTGCTCAAATCTCAAGAGCGCAAATGAAAAAAAAACACAGCTTTGTGCCCGGAGGGCGGAATTCAGGAACTCAGAGCTCTGCAACCCTGCCACAAACTTTGCAAGCAGAGCGGAGTTTACCGGCCGGGCCTATTTATAATCCCACAACAACAAAAAAACAGCAGTCTAAATAAAGCATTTAAAATTAAAGTGAGGAGGAGCTAGAAGAAGTTTGACACATTGAGCATGTAGGTTCTCATGCAACATAGTATGGTATGGTATTTGTTAGGTGCTTGTATCACCCGTAGGTCTCGCAGAGCCAGCGGAATACTCAGGGAGCTGTAGAAGATGACTCATAAGAGCCGGAAGAGCCAGGTTTTCAGTAGTTTGCAAAAACCTTTGTGGTTTTGTTCAGCACGGAGATGAAAGGGAAGGTAATTCCAGGTTTCTGGACCGAATTTGGAGAACGCTCTGCCTCCATTTCTGACTGTGCGCACTTTAGGTATGACTAGTAGGAGTTTGCTAGGGGAGCGAAGGAGTCAGGCTGGTTCGTATCTTATCAATTTACTGGCTAACATTGCTGTTGAGGGACCTGTGAACCACACAGCAGGTTTTGAAAATAATTCTCTTTTTCACAGGAAGCCAATGGAGGGCCCTTAGAGTGGGGGGCGAGTGAGAGCGAGGTGGAAGATTAAAGACCAATCTGGCCGCAATGTTTTGCAGCACCTGGAGTTTGAACAGGTGTTCCACATTGATGCCTGCTAGTAGAGCGTTGCCATAATCTAGACGACTGATGATGAGGCCTTGGACAAGGGGCACCCGAGAGGGTAGAGGAATCCACTTGAAGATTTTTTTAAGGGTTCTCAGTATGCTAAAGCAGGTGTGAATTGTGGTGTTAATGTGCTCCGCCATAGAAAGTTTGTCGTCAAAGATGAAGCCTAAATTGCGTGCTTCAGATTTGGGGGGAGGGCAGGGGCCTAGGACTGATGGCCACCAATCGTTGGTCCATATTTCCATATTTTCTGCGCATTACCGAATAGACGAATTTTGGTTTTGCTGGCATTTAGTAGCAGGTGGTTGTTTGCCATCCAGTCATTGACGGATGCCATGCAGTGGCTAAATCTGACCTTAGTGTCACTGGGGTCAGCCCCAAGTGTTATTAGGAGTTGTGTGTCATCAGCGATTAACACTGTATCAAGCTCGTGGTCACGGATTATTTTTGCTAGGGGAGACACGTAGAGATTAAAGTGTGCTGGGCTCCGTATGGAGCCCTGCGGAACTCCTTTTTCGATGTTCTGTATTTTGGACACGAAGGGGCCTATTTGGACCTTGGAAGACCTGGCAGTCAGGTAGTTCCTAATCCAGTCTATTTCCGGGCCCCGACTCCAATCTCGGACAAGCGTAATAGCAAAGTGGTGTGGGAGATGTAAATGTAAATGTACATGTACATGAATTTATATAGCGCAAATCACTGACCGAGGTCGGTATCTATGCGCTTGCTTAGGGAACCCGTCCTGGTATTCCCCTGTGAGATAACCCCGGCAGGGTATCCATAAGGTGAAAGCCAGGCATCCCGCCGCGAGGGGCCGTTGTGGAGATTAAGCAAGCTATTGCCCAGAGTCGCAGAGTGTGAGCCCGTGAGTCGAGAAGGCACCGGAGCGAGAATTATCGAGTTTGTGGAATTTTTATGAGCCCAAGACCCGCTGAGGCGGGGAATTGAACCCTGGTCCAGGGCCGATCTCAGCTTCCGGGTCTGCCGCCTCTAACCCCTGAGCCAAACTTCTCCACACCCCTGAGCCATACTTCTCAGATGGTGTTCGAAGGCCACAGAAAGATAGAGCAGGAGCAGGATCAGGATCGCGGACTGTTTTGCATCAAGAGAAAGTCTGATGTTGTCCACGATTTCGAGGAGGGCCGTCTCAGTGCTATGGCACACCTGGAAGTCTGACTGGGATAGATCCAGTAGATTATTTTGTTCCAGGTATTGATAGAGCTGACAATTAATCAATGATTCCATAGTCTTTCCAAACAGGGTTAGAAGGGAAATGGGGTGATAGTTTGTGAGTTGTGTTGGGTCGGCCGTGGATTTTTTTAGAATTGGTCGGATAGTGGCTTCCTTCCAGTGATTGGGGACTGTGGATTGTGCGATTGAGAGGTTGAAAATTTCTGTAAGGTGTGGGACAAGGACTGGGGCAATTTTCAAGATGGTCTGGGTGGATGCTGGGTCGTTGGGGGTCCTGATTCTATTTTGTTCAGGGCTAGACCTACCTCTTCCTCAGTTATTGTGTAAAATTGCTTGAGAGAGGAGGTGGACGGGCGGAGAGATGTGTTAATCTCTGGTAGGGGAGCGGTGGTGGAGGGGAATTCGCTATAAATGATGTCTATTTTCTCTTTAAAATAGGATAAGAGGTCGTCAACCCATTCTTGGGAGGCCTTGGGAGGGGGTTGATATGATGCGGGACTGGTGAATTCTTTGACTATTTTTTAAAGTTCTTTCTGTGAATTGGAGGCCTGATCTATTCTGTTGGCAAGGTAAGTTTTTTTGGCTAGAGCTATTTCACCCATGTAATTTTTGTGCACTTTTTTGTACTGTTGTTTGTCTAGTTCATTTTGAGAGCGTCGCGATTTACGTTCTGCTTTCCAGCCAGTGAGTTTATTGATTTTTAGGTCAGGGGTGAACCAGGGGGAAAGTTTGACAGGACACTTAGTGGTTTTTGCTGGGGCGATAATGTCCAGGGTGTTGCTGATTGCAGTTTTTCAAGTCTTTAGCGGCTTTGTCAATGTGGGTGGTTTCCGACGATGTGGGAATGGAAAAGTCGGTATAGAAAAGCTCTATCTGAATGTTTTTCCACGGTCGGCATTGCTTTAATTCACGCTCGGGGGCGAGTGGGTCTGTGACGCGTGGATCAGAAACTTTATTACATAGTGGTCTGACCATAAGACTGGAAAACGCTGGTCAAAGGAGACGTTGGATGAGTTGGGAAATAGGAGGTCTAAAGAGTGTCCTGCAGAGTGAGTGGGACCTATAACCAATTGCTCCAGCCCCAGTGAGCTCAGGCTGGTGATGAGATCTATGGTGTGGGGATCCGGCACGAGGTCCACGTGGTAGTTTAAGTCTCCAAGTAGGCAGAAGTTATTGGTGCAATTATTTCAGACAGTTTGTTGATAAAGTGGGTTTTAGTGCCAGGTGGACGGTAAAGGAGGACTCCTTTCCGTGATTCTTTATCTGAGAGCTCTGTGCTAAAGACGCATTGTTCGCCCAAATCTGACTGGTGGGTGTTCGACTATGTGACTTTTCGTTTCGCTTTTGAAGGCAATCGCTAGTCCTCCACCTCTTCTTTCTTTCCTGTCCTGCTTAATTAATTGATAGCCAGGAGGAAGGGATATTGTTATGTCAGGCAGAGAGGAATCTTGTAGCCAGGACTCAGTTATGAAAAAAAGATCTGGGTTCTCCTAGTTCAGTAGGGCCCAAATGTCCAATGCATGCTCGGGTAAGTAGCATGTATTGCAGAATAAATAGGTCAGGTGGGGAGGCCTCACGGGGGCTAATGCTCAGGTTCGTGTTGTTTCTGTTAAGAGCTTTAGTGGCTTTGTTGTATCTGTTGGGGGAGTGGATGTCAGGCGTGGTATTGATAATCCGAGACAGTTTGGTATGACTGCTCTTCTGGGTACAAGAGGACGCTTTATTTAAAAGGCGAAATTCTTGACTAGTGTATTTAAGGATGGCCATTCCTTGGGGCAGGGAGTTTGCATTGTGGGGGGAAATAGAAGGGCAGAGGGGCAGCGTGTCTGGCATCTGGCGTCAGTCAGGCGCGGACGGGCGCAGACGGGCTTGCCTTTGGCGCGCTGCCGGCGCTCCGCCGGCGCGCCGCTCCTCGGGTCCGCCCGCCGCACCTCCTTTTAACTGGGAAGTGGGCCTGACCGTGACAGCGAGGGTGGAATGCTGACTTTGTCAGCTGTTCAGCTGTTGGGGAAGGCAACAGCAAGATGCGTGCAAAGATGGTGCCTACCCCTCCGCACAAACGGCACAGACCACGGCGGACCAGGGGAGCACAGACAAGTGAATTACAGATCGCTCAAGTGAGTGTGGCAATAGTTTTAAAACCAAATAAAAGTTTTGTTAAAAAAAGGCGCTCTGATACAGCGAGGCTGATGTGTCTGTTTCTGTGCCACCCCAGTTCAGACATAGCCATATGCAAATCAGTCTGACCCTGTGCCTCATGGGAACAGTCCAGCCCGAACTGCCAAGCCATGCTTCCCTGGACCGGAAACAAGCTTCCTAGGACCGGTTTCTGGCATTACAGCCGTCTTCAGCCAGGCTTGCTTGAATCCAGTGGCAGAGTGAGCAAGGGACTCATGTCTGAGCATACCCTGCCAACTTATGGCAAACAAAGCGGTACAAAAGGGGGTGGTGATGGAGGGAGCATCTGAACCAATCAAACACTCGCACCCAGTCAACAGATCTGGGTTTATTCAATCACCGTTCGTTAGCCCACTCTGCCACCCCAGTTCAGACATGGCCATATGCAAATCAGTCTGACCCTGTGCCTCATGGGAACAGTCCAGCCCGAACTGCCAAGCCATGCCTTCCCTGGACCGGAAACAACCTTCCTAGGACTGGTTTCTGGCATTACAGCCATCTTCAGTCAGGCTTGCTTGAATCCAGTGCCAAATGGAGCAAGGGACTCACGTCTGAGTATACCCTGCCAACTTATGGCGAACAAAGTGGTACATAAGGGGGTGGCGATGGACGGAGCATCTGAACCAATCAAACACTCACACCCAGTCAACAGATCTGGGTTTATTCAATCACCGTTCTTTAGCCCACTCTGCCACCCCAGTTCAGACATGGCCATCTGCAAATCAGTCTGACCCTGTGACTCATGGGAACAGTCCAGCCCGAACTGCCAAGCCATGCCTTCCCTGGACAGGAAACAAGCTTCCTAGGAACGGTTTCTGGAATTACAGCCGTCTTCAGCCAGGCTTGCTTGAATCCAGTGGCAAAGTGAGCAAGGGACTCATGTCTGAGCATACCCTGCCAACTTATGGCGAACAAAAAGGATACAAAAGGGGGTGGTGATGGACGGAGCATCTGAACCAATCAAACACTCACACCCAGTCAGCAGATCTGGGTTTATTCCATCACTGTTCTTTAGCCCACTCTGCCACCCCAGTTCAGACATGGCCATCTGCAAATCAGTCTTACCCTGTGCCTCATGGGAACAGTCCAGCCCGAACTGCCAAGCCATGCCTTCCCTGGACCGGAAACAAGATTCCTAGGACCGGTTTCTGGCATTACAGCCGTCTTCAGCCAGGCTTGCTTGAATCCAGTGGCAAAGTGAGCAAGGGATTCACGTCTGAGCATACCCTGCCAACTTATGGCGAACAAAGCGGTACAAAAGGGGGTGGTGATGGACGGAGCATCTGAACCAATCAAACACTCACACCCAGTCAACAGATCTGGGTTTATTCCATCACCGTTATTTAGCCCACTCTGCCACCCCAGTTCAGACATGGCCATATGCAAATCAGTCTGACCCTGTGCCTCATTGGAACAGTCCAGCCCGAACTGCCATGGCATGCCTTCCCTGGACCGGAAACAAGCTTCCTAGGACCGGTTTCTGGCATTACAGCCGTCTTCAGACAGGCTTGCTTGAATCCAGTGACAAAGTGAGCAAGGGACTCACGTCCGAGCATACCCTGCCAACTTATGGCGAACAAAGCGGTACAAAAGGGGGTGGTGATGGACGGAGCATCGGAACCAATCAAACGCTCACACCCTGTCAACAGATCTGGGTTTATTCCATCACCGTTCTTTAGCCCACTCTGCCACCCCAGTTCAGACATGGCCATATGCAAATCAGTCTGACCCTGTGCCTCATGGGAACAGTCCAGCCCGAACTGCCAAGCCATACCTTCCCTGGACCGGAAACAAGCTTCCTAGGCCAGTTTCTGGCATTACAGCCGTCTTCAGTCAGGCTTGCTTGAGTCCAGTGGCAAAGTGAGCAAGGGACTCACGTCTGAGCATACCCTGCCAACTTATGGTGAACAAAGCGGTACAAAATGGGGTGGTGATGGACAGAGCATCTGAACCAATCAAACACTCACACCCAGTCAACAGATCTGGGTTTATTCCATCACCGTTCTTTAGCCCACTCTGTCACCCCAGTTCAGACATGGCCATATGCAAATCAGTCTGACCCTGTGCCTCATGGGAACAGTCCATCCAGAACTGCCAAGCCATGCCTTCCCTGGACCGGAAACAAGCTTCCTAGGACCGGTTTTTGGCATTCAATCAATCAATCAATCAATCAATCAAGACAATTATAGAGCGCGCTACTCACCCGTGAGGGTCTCAAGGTGCTGGGGGTGAGGAGGGGGTTCTTGAGGTGTTTCCTGAAGGTGAGGTGGTTCTGGGTCAGTCGTAGGTGTTTGGGGAGAGAGTTCCAAGTCTTCGCTGCCAGGTAGGAGAACGATCTTCCTCCGGTGGTGGTTCTGCGAATTCGTGGGATGGTGGCAAGGGCGAGTCTGGTGGAGCGGAGCTGGCGGGTGGGGGTTTAGAACGAGAGTCGGCTGTTGAGGTATATGGGGCCCATGTTGTAGAGCTCCTTGTGTGCGTAGGTGAGTAGCCTGAACGTGATCCTTTTGTTGACAGGGAGCCAGTGGAGATTTCTCAGGTGGGCGGATATGTGGCTGTGGCGAGGGATGTCGAGGATGAGTCTTGTGGAGGCATTCTGTATGCGCTGGAGGGGGTTCCGAAGTTTGGCAGTAGTTCCTGCGCAAAGGGCGTTCCCGTAGTCTAGTCGGCTGGTGACAAGGGCCTGGGTGACTGTTCTTCTGGTTTCGGGGGGGATCCATCGGAAGATCTTCCGGAGCATGCACAGGGTGTTGAAGCATGAGGATGAGACGGCGTTGACTTGCTTGGTCATCATGAGGGAGGAGTCCAGGATGAATCCCAGGTTGCGTGCGTGGTCCGTGGGGGTCGGTGCGGTGCCCAGCGCCGTGGGCCACCAGGAGTCTTCCCATGCTGAGGGGGATTGTTCGAGGATGAGGACCTCCGTCTTGTCCGAGTTGAGCTTCAGACGGCTGTGTTTCATCCATTGCGCTACATCTTTCATGCCTTCCTGAAGGTTGGTTTTGGTGAAGGCTGGGTCTTTGGTGAGGGAGAGTATCAGTTGTGTGTCGTTGGTGTAGGAGTTGATGTTGATGTTGTGTTTGCGTGTGATGGTGGCAAGGGGGCTCATGTAGACAATGAAGAGAGTTGGGCTGAGTGAGGATCCTTGGGGTACGCCGCAGATGATCTTAGTGGCCGCGGATCGGAAGGGGGGGAGGCGGACTCTCTGGGTTCAGCCGGAGAGGACGAGGTGATCCATTCCAGGGCCTTTCCTTGGATTCCGGTGTTGTCGAGGCGGTTTATTAGGGTGAGATGGCAGACGGTATCAAAGGCTGCTGAGAGGTCTAGGAGAATGAGAGCGGCTGTTTCTCCGTTGTCCATCAGGGTTCTGATGTCGTCTGTGGCAGCGATGAGGACAGCTCTCGGTGCTGTGGTTGGCTCGAAATCCAGACTGGGAAGGGTCGAGCGAGTTGGTTGCCTCGAGGAATGCGGTCAGCTGTTTGTTGATGGTCTTTTCGATGACTTTTGCCGGGAAGGGGAGAAGAGAGATGGGGCAGAAGTTTTTCAGGTCTTTGGGGTCCGCTGTGGGTTTCTTCAGAAGGGTGTTGATTTCTGCGTGTTTCCAGCTCTCAGGGAAGGTGGCTGACATGAAGGAGCTGTTAATGACATTCCAACGGTGGGGTGCGATGATTGTGTCTGCTTTGTTGAAGATGTGATGGGGGCATGGGTCGGAGGGAGAGCCGGAGTGGATGGTGTTCATGATGTGGATGGTGTCTTCACTGCTGATGGGGGTCCATGCGCTGAGGGTGGTGGTGGGGGTCGCTGGTTTGGTGGCTGGAGGTGGTGTTTGGGGTCCGAAGCTGTCGTGCATATCTGCGATCTTGCGGTGGAAGAACGTGGTGAGGGAGTTGCAGAGGTCTTGTGAAGGGCTGATGTTGTTGTTGCTGGCGTTGGGGTTGGAGAGTTCTTTGACGATGCTGAAGAGTTCCTTGCTGTTGTGGGTGCTGTTGTCCAGTTGCTCTCTGAACGATGTCCTCTTGGTGGCCCGGATCAGTTGGTGGTATTCGCGGGTGGCGTTTTTGAGGGATGTCATGTTTTCTGTTGTGCGTTCCTGGCGGCAGGTCTTTTCGAGCATTCAGCAGGATTTCTTTGCGGCTTTGAGGGCGTCTGTGAACCATGAGGGTTTTCTGTTGTTGCCGGTCTTGCCTTGTGGGTTCCTTATTGGAGCGAGGTCGTTGGCGCAGTTGGTGATCCACTGTGCGATGTTGTGGGCTGTGTTGTTGGTGTCAGGTAGATTGGTGTCGGCTGGTGGGTTCTGGCTCAGTGATGTGGTTAGCTGGTCTGTGGTGATTTTGATCCAGCATCTGCGGGGGATCTGATGCATGAGGTGGTGAGATGTGGTTTTCTTGAAGGTGAAGTGTATGCAGCTGTGGCCGGTCCAGTGTAGTCCTGTGGAGTGGTTGAAGGAGACGTGGTTACTGGCGGGGAAGATGGAGTTGAGCGTGCGGCTAGTGAGGTGGGTGGGGGTGTCCACTGGTTGCTTGAGTCCGATGTTGTCGAGGTTGTCGAGCAGGGTGGTGGTGGCGTTGTCGTTGTTTTTTCCCAGGTGGATGTTCAGGTCTCCTAGGAGGATGTATTCTGGTGAGGCTAGGGCGTGCGGGCTGATGAAGTCTGCGATGGTTTCTCTGAATTGTGTGCATGGGCCTGGGGGTCTATAGATGAGCGTCTCTGAGGGTGGTCTGGGGGTCGGAGTGGATCTGGAAGTGTAGGTGTTCGGCGGTGGAGATGATGTCTTCGGCGTTGGTTGTGACGCTGATGATGTTCCTGTAGATGATGGCGACTCATCCTCCCGTTTTGTTGATGCCGTGCCTCCCGGTGATTTTGTAGCCGTCTGGGATGGCTATGGCGATGTCGGGGGTTGAGGAGGCTTTTATTCAGGTTTCCGTAATGAAGGCGACGTCTGGTGCTGATGTGTCGAGGAGATCCCAGAGTTCGGTGGCGTGCTTGTGAACGGAGTGGGTTTTGGGGAGGATGCACTAGAGGTGGTTGTTTTTGCTGTTTGGTTTGGCGGTCGGGTTGCGCGGTTGGGGGCAGGTGAATTTGCAGGCTTGACAGGTGAAGGGTCCGTGGGTGCACTGTGGGGTGGCTTGGTAGCATGCGGGTGGTCGTCCGGTGTTGAGTGCAATGAGTGCGGTGGCGTCGTATCTCAGTCGGGTGTCCTGGTTCCGGCGGGGGCCAGGGGTTCTGGCACTGGGTGCGGTCCAGGCATGGACGGGGCCAGATGGGCTTGCCTTTGGCATGCCATTGGCGTGTCCGCTGCGCTTCCGCGCGGCATCCTCCATAAATGGTGAAGGGGAGGCAGGAGCAGTTGGGAGGCGGGAGCGGGGCGGCCAACGGGCATTAGGAGGGGGCATGGTTCAGAAAAGAAAGGGGCAGGCCGCAGGGGAGCAGCGGCGGGAAGCGGGGAGCGGGGGGGCACAGAAGCGGGAAACAGTCACGGAGAAATTTAGAAATACACTGGCAATCAGGAAACAATCAGGGCACAAAGTGAAAACAATACTGGGTACAGATAACAAAATACTCAGAAAAACACGGGCCTACAGCAGGTGGTGCAGCGGCGACCTCGCGGCAGCAGCGGTGAGGGGCGAAGTCCTGGTCACACACGGGGAGCCATGCGTTGTGTGGTCAAGGGTCACATGGCATTACAGCCGTCTTCAGCCAGGTTTGCTTGAATCCAGTGACAAAGTGAGCAAGGGACTCACGTCTGAGCATACCCTGCCAACTTATGGCGAACAAAGCAGTACAAAAGGGGTGGTGATGGACGGAGCATCTGAACCAATCAAACACTCACACCCAGTCAACAGATCTGGGTTTATTCCATCACCGTTCTTTAGCCCACTCTGCCACCCCAGTTCAGACATGGCCATATGCAAATCAGTCTGACCCTGTGCCTCATGGGAACAGTCCAGCCCGAACTGCCAAGCCATGCCTTCCCTGGACCGGAAACAATAGATATCACAGGAATAACCTCAGAATTTACGGTCTTCCTGAAAATATTGAGTTCCAATCCAACCGTCTTTTTCCAGACATTTCTGCCTAAGCCCCTAGAATTACCTGCTACTTCTACACTTAATATTCAAAGGGTTCATAGACTTGGTCCCAAGATCTCTGCAAAGCCACGTGGAGCCATCATGTTCTTTCTGCAATATACTGTTCTCCTGCAAGTTCTGTCTGCTGTCAAATCCCATAAACACATTTTTTGGGAAGGTCATCAACTATTTTCTCTCAGGATGTGGCTAAAGTTACGGCAGATCTTTGGAAAAAAAATCTTGATCTCCTTCCACAACTATGATCTATTAATGCCAAATTTGGAGTAATTCATCCTTGCTTGTTCAAATGTGAAGTCTTACCTTTAAATGTTTTATGTCAAAAACTTCTCTTTGTCCATTCCGGTTTTTCATGGCAGTCATCGAAAATAAAATATTTAGGCTTGGGGTTCGCTTCGTTAATTCCTGAAACACTAACGCTAAACACTTTGGCATCCCCTATTTCTCTTCTGGTAGGTCGATTGGACTCTATTAAAATGATGCTCTCGCCTCTTATTTTATATATTATCTCCATGATTCCAATACATATTCCTGAGTATTACTTTAAGAAAATTGATTCTACCGTAACTCTTTTTTTGTGGAAAGGTAAGCCCCCTCATTTATCTTTTCTTCTTTAAAAAAGGATAGACCTAATGGAGGTCTTAGGTTTCATGATTTTTTTTATTTTTTATAAATCTTTTTATTAACAGTCATCAACATTCAAGCAATGATAAAATCAGATCAATATAGGCATGACAATTTGAGGCAATAATCCTTCACATTATACACAGAAAGGACATTTCAAGGAGGGAGCAGGTCATCCAGTTCAATTCTCTGTGGGGGAGCAAAAATGTCTACACGATACGAGTTCTATGGTGTCCATATGCAGGACTACTTTCTGGGGCAGCCTCAGGCAACATATCCTGTCTTTTCCCTGAACGTACACCAGTCCATACTCGTCTCCCATGCCCCCAGTGTGGGGGGTTGCCGCTCCCCAGTCCTGAGCGATGTTTCTTTTGACTAGCATGAACCCCAAAGTGGCCCACTGTTTTTGATGGTTGTTCAAGTCAGTCGGTTCCCATATGCTCAGTAGGCATCTACGTGCTTCAGGGTGAATAGCAATAGCAATTACTGCCCCCATTACTTCTTGTATCTACCTCCAGTATGCCTGAATGTGTGTGCACTCCCATATGATGTGCATAAAGATGCCTATTTGCCCACACCTTCTGCGACAGTCTCCTGTTCCCGCTCTGCCCATCTGTACTAGCCGGGGGCGGTCATATATATCCTATGTAGGATTTTAAGCTGTACTAGTTTTAGTTGTGCTGGGATAGCCACCACCCGAGGGGAGGATATCGGCTCCTGACATTCCTCATCATCCATTTCTATGCCATCTGCCAATCATTTCTGTCGCAATACAGAAAGAGGGACTTCCATATTATATATTAATTTGTTCTAGATTAATGAGATGGTCTTATCTGGGAGGTGGCCATCCAGTATCCCATACTCCAACGGGGATGACTCGGGGAGGGAGGAGCCCTGAGGAAGGAGTGAGTTTAATGCATGGTGAACCTGTGCATATCGAAAAAGCTCAGTATCAGCCAGCTCGTGTTGGCTTTAACCCCTTCGGTGCTCATGACGAGCTCAGCTTGTCATGAGGCATGGTGCTCGTGTGCTCATTGACCACACCCAAGATCATTATGGCCCAGCACAGGAGAGGAATATCCTGCGCAGCCAAGGTGTTAGAGAGTGGCAAATGTTTTCACTCCTCCCTTCTTCCATATATCTTTAATTTGTGAAATACTGATCATGTCTCATTTATCAAACCCCTTCAAAATCCATAGATTACCTAATTCTGCAGAGTCCCACAGGGGGTAGCCAACGTCAGTCTACTCTCCCATCCGAGGGATATGTTTGCGGTGTGCCATACACTTACTGAGTGACCAGTGGGGCCCGTCAACCCAGGCCGGAGAGGTTTCGAGTAAGGTGATCTATTATAATTCCCTCCAGGAAGAAGCCACCTATCCATACGGTATCGTGAATCATCAGGACCACCGTATGTGCCATGATTGATAGCTGCCAGATGTGCAGCAAAGTAATATTTCTTTATGTCAGGGAGGCTGATGCCTCTATCATACAATTTTAATGTAAGTTTATCCAGGGCTATGTGTGGAGTCCCATTTCACAATAATTCTCTCTGAAGGCGTTCAATTTCTTTAAAATATGTCAGGTGAACAGGATCAAGCGAATTTTGTAAGGCATAGAGGAAGCGGGGGAGGAATATCATTTTAAAAAGAGCAGCTTTGCCCAGAAGAGAGAGGGGAAGAGATTTCCAACTGGCTATGTCCTGTTTTAACCGTAAGATTGGAGGAAGGAGGTTTTTTTTTCGTATCGAAGTGTGGGGTCTAAGGAGAGAAAAATCCCCAAGTATTTGAATCAGGTTTCCTGATTTTAAAACGTATCACTCCGCTTTCTCTCTAAAACAAGCTGACCGTTAGCTCTCTTTGGAACTCCCTATATATCCTCCATTGTGCCAGATACACAGAAATGTTTTATTGCCCCTTTCGATTTCCAGGAAGTCTTTGCTTTTACTACCAATATTTCATCTTTACGTTCTCCCGCCATTTCCCACTCTCGTAAACTTCTGGTTCCTCTCTTATCTTCATCATATCCCTCAACTAATTCCTATTAACAACAACCCATTTGGCATAATAAAATATTACAAATTCATAACCGCTCTACAAACTGGAAAACCTGGCACTCTAAAGGCTCACGTTGGATATCTCAGTATATACTTAATGATCTACCCCTCTCTTTTTCATCCCTACAAACAAAGTTTTCTTTACCAGTGTCATCTAGATTGCAATATATCCTTCTTTATTCTTCTCTCAATCAGCATCTCCAAGATCTCCTAATTTTCCTACAAATTACAAGAACCTATCTTCAATATTGGACACTTCCCCCTCTGCGTCCGCTATATACAAATCTTTACAGATGCTTCTGGACAGATTCAAATCTAAAATTGAATTGGCTGGGGAAAATGATCTATCACAAACCTGGCCAACCACTATATGGGACAAATAAGGTCTAAGCTTCATAAAACATCCCGCACTGCGAATACTACACAATCCCTTTATTTCATTTATCAACGGGTACTATTTTCCCCAGTGATTTTAGCATCCTTTTCACCAGCCAATGTCCGCTACTTGTTGGTCCTCCTCCTGTCCTTCTGCCGACTTAAAGCACATGTTGTTTGAATGTCCCCCAATCCACATATTTTGGCAATTGGGCTGGTCGCAAATTAAGACAAGTTTTAAAGTTCAGGTAACTTTTTCCTTAACAAATATAGGGGCATATTATCAAGGGGGTTTATCTCCGCTTTTTGGGCTTTAAAAGCCAAGAAAGCGGAGATAAAATTATCTCCCTATTACCAAGCTGTCGCTAACACCAGTTAGTGACAGCTAATAGGAGATAGCGACCATCTTGGGCCCCGCTTTGCATGTCAGTGATATTTATCACTAATGACATGCAAAGTGGGCGTGCCAAGATGTTAGAGACTGGAAACAGTCCCTAACATCGCTATCTCCTATTACCAACTTTTGGAGATATTCGCGCTAAGCGCGAATATCTCCAAAAGCTAACACCTGCCCTGAGCAGTTCTTAGCCATGTTATCCAATGGGAGGTGGATAACATGGCTAAGAGCATTTGCTCGATAATGCATGAATATCGCTGACTTTTCAGCGATATTCATGCATTGCGGCCGTTTTTTATCGCATTTGCGATAAACCTTGCTAATAGCAAGGTTTATCTGCGAGAAAAATCGCCGATGTGCGGCGATAATTTTTGTCTCTAAACAAGTTAGAGACAAAAATTATCGCTAGTTGTTGGTAATATGCCCCATATTTTTAGGCACTCTTTCACCCCAGTGGCCCCCATCACCAATGAATTTGAAGCTCTTAGAATTATTGTTAGCTAATTGCTTTTCATCTAATAACCTCAAATTGGAACCAGGCAGATAAAGTCACTTTCTGATCCTGGTGGAACACTGTCTGCTTTCATCTTCAACTAGATACTAATTATGTCTCCCCTGCAGCTCTAGCAATTAAAAGAGATCTTTTATGGCACCCATTAACAACTTATTTATCTTTGTCTGCCTCTTCAATTGTTAAAAATGCAAACGTATTAGATGAAGTACGGAAACCACCTTACTTTCTCCCTTTGCCTTTATACCCTTAGATAATTAGTAAGTGTTCACACCTTTATGTTTTTATCATGTTACACATACTTAATACAATGTTAAAGTATTTATCTCTAATATATTTTACTTTTAATGGTTATACATTAATTATTTGGGGCCAGATGTAGGTGGCCATTTACCGACCGGTAACAGCCGATTTCGGCCGTTACCGACCGGTAAATGGTCATTCCTGATGTAGGTGCCCAATTTTACCGATTCGGTAAATTTACTGAATCGGTAAATTTACCGAATAGGTAAAATATTGATTCAGTATTTTTACCGATTCGGTAAATTGGAGATGTAGGTGGGACTCTTCTGAATCCCACAGGCCTTACCGAATCGGTATTTTACCACCCAATCCAATTGGGTGGTAAAATACCAAATCCAGGTGTGCATGCACATGTGTGCATGCACACCTGTGCCATATGACAGACAGACATGCCCTTAGGGCATGTCTGTGTGCCACATGGCACACGTGCCTGAATTGGGGGTGCTAGAGGGTGTCAAATTGACACCCACTGCACCCTTGCAAAAATCGGTATTTACCGAATCAGTAAATACCGATTTGGTAATGTCCATTGATTCCTATGGGCTTCAATGCCCATAGGAATCAATGGGCATTACCGATTCGGTATTTACAGAATCGGTAAATACAGAATCTTAACGATTCAGTATTTACCGATTCTGAATTACCTACATTTCCCCCCCTCTAATTTACCACTTCTTAAATACTGAATCGGTATGATTCGGTATTTAAGAAGTTTGGTAAATTAGAATTACCTACATCAGGCCCTTAGTGTTCCCCTTCCCTTGCTTTCCCCTTTTTTTTATATTGTGTATTTTCTCTCTTATGTATTCAGCATACAAGTTCTATCAAAAATGTCATTTTAAATAGGATTTGTTTTATCCATTGTATTACTGTTCTTTTTCTTGTAATTCTTTAATAAACTCAAACTTAAAAAAATAAATAACTCACCTCCGGGTCCCGGACTGCCTCAGAGTGAGAGAAGAACACTCGTAGCTCCAGTCCAGGCCCTGTGTGCATTGAACTTGTGACAAACAGCTCAGCCCTGAGCCACACGTGCAAATCCTGAACCAATCCAGACATTGCTACCTTGCTGTTTATGTGAGTATACAGCATGAAAACAGCATGATGATTGGCTCAACCAAGCTCTGCCAATGCTCCTTAGGAGACTTGGGTGCTGTGGCAGCAATCCCCTTGCCTCCTACATTGTGCAGATAGGCAAGGGTTCAAGTGCACATGCTGGTCTGGGCAGAGCAAGGCTCCTGTCCAACCTGACATGAGCACTTCACCCCAAGGAGGCTGGCAGCAGACTTGTCAATATTCAAGCTTGGAGCTCTTAGTCCCACCTCCCAACCACGTCCACAAACTATGCAGATTAAGCTAGACTTGTGTAATTGTAAGAAAGGTTTTGAATGCTAATTCAGCTTTTTTTGTATGATGCAATTCTTTATTGTATGAACCAAAGAAGCATTACAGAGAAATAATACAAAGTGGGGAGCGTGGTAGGGAAGAGGCAGATTTGAGAGAGTGGTGTTGTTGTACATACATAACAATTATTGGTCTCATACTCTCTATACATCGATATTGGCATTGAGTCAGAACGTGTCCTCCAGTCGTGCCTATGTTAGCAGCACCCAGTGCCGATCAGCAGGGAGGCCCCATACTCCCTGGTCTGTGTGTGAGGTGTGGGCAGAGGTGGGGTGCCCCCCATTATTGCCCCATTTCTGGAAGCTGTGAGATCATAAGGTGTTTGGTACGACTGATAGTACTAGCAGATTGATTGGTGCAAGTATGATCAGCTGGTTTGTAGAATAAGTAGGATAGATAGAAAGAGTATAAGGAGTATACTGGTAGGGTGGGTGTGACGGTTGATGGGACGTGTCAGGGGGATGGGGAATAATTCAGCTTTATTTCAACTGATGAAGCTAAATATTTTGGTTTATTAATGATTAAAACATAAATAGATAGCAAAAGTTTGGATGTATACAATACAACAGAATAATAATATTATTAATGAAAAAGAGCAACACAATAAAATCAGTGCTCTTAATTAGAAAGAACATCAATTTCCATTTTCCGTTTTTGAATACAAGGAAGATGACTTTGTTTTACAAACAAACATTCGGAAACATATTAAAATAATACTGAATAAATCTAAGTTGTGTAATTATTAAGTAAAATAAAAATAATAACAATGTTGAAATTGTTTATGAATTTGAAAAATATCTTTTTGGGTGGTTGTTTTGAACTGAAGCATTTTGTTTGCAGGCTCAAGTTTTTTGGAGTCACACTAGACAGTCTACTGTAGTAACATTTATGGTGAACGTGAGACACTTGATTTGATCCCTTGCTTTATTTAACAAGTTTTGAAAAAACAAATATCTCTTAGCACTATAATGCCAAGTCAATGGCTTGGGCAATGTTTTTTTGCACACGCATCCACGCGGGTGCCTGATGATGCATAAGCATGCCTGCTATTACATATACAATATGGGGTTTCTAATAAAGTAAACCGGTTACAAGATGGGCGCCTGGATCACACTGTATTTGCACACGTGTTGTGACATGTGCATCGTGACGTGTGCGTATGCGTCATGGTGCGAGCAGTTATTTTCAGTTTACCAGTCTAACATGACAGATGGCCTTGTTAGAGTGATAAATTAAAATATCAAAAAAAGACAAAAGGGTCAGCAAAATACGAGACCATGTTGCGAGCAGCTAGCAGTGCTGAGCACCCTTAAAAATATTAGGAAATAATTACACAGGGGGAACAAGGCCAGAATGGACAGACCGGGCATTTCCCCAGGTGGATGGAAGGGTGGGGGGACTGGTTTTGTTATTGGGGCCGTTTCTGCAGCAGTACAGCAGTTTTGAAAGCACCTGCTGCACAGTTCCTTGTATATCCTGTAGTTTTCAGGCAACAATAAAAGTGTCAAGATAACTCTTGTGGTTAATGTACCTGCCAGAGAGCAGCGTTTTGTCTATGGTAGTTTTGACTCAGATATGGTTGCACAAAGGGTTAATATGCCTGCTACATAGTAGGTGTACCATGCAGATCACAGAACAGTATTTTATGTGCAAAACTTGGTGGGTCACTGCTTTTTGTCAAGAGACCATGTTGTCACTTTGCAGTTCATAAGTTACAATTGTTCCCCTCCAGACCCTACCATGGGCAGAGCAAGAATAATTAGGTTATCCAATATTAGATGTGGAAATGAGGGAAGATATAAAAGACAGGGCACTAGGCAAGGCACCTGGCGCAGACTGATTACCCATAGAGTTTTATAAGGTGTTTGCGTGCAAACTGGCCCCTAAATTGGCGGATATGTATGCTGAGTCCTATGAAATGGATATCCTCCTTGTAACAACAAGGGAGGCTCTGGTAGCGCACCTGCCTATGTCCTCATCGCGGGATGTTGTTTTCCAAGATTTTTTACCCCTCTCCATGCTAAATTCTGACTATAAGATTCTCAGTAAGGAATTAGAGCCCTGGCTGCTACCCCAAATGCAGGACCTGATTCTTGTGGATCAAAATAGTTTTATACCAACCTATACCACCTCCAACAACCTGTGAAGACTTTATTCAATTATGTAAGCCCATGATGGACCACCCTTCTAGTGCAGTAATTGTGTCTGCACATCTTGTGAAGGGATACGACACAGCGCGCTGGGACTTCCTGGAATCTACTATGTATCGTATGAGCTTCAATGCTAATTGGGTGAGATGGGTCAGGCTGCTCTACACTCACCCAATGGCTAGGGTTAAAACAGGTTGCACAATATCAAAGGTCTATGAAGTGTTTACGAGAACTATGCAGGTTTGCCCCCGTTGCCCCTTTTATTTGCTCTGGCTGTAGAGCCATTGGCGGAGAGGTTCCAAACAGAGGCAATGGCTTGGGGGATTAGACAGGATGGCTCTATCCATTTGGATGTACGTCAGTACAATGCGATCAAAATGATCGCGGTACTTTACGACGCAGCCATTGCAACGCAAGTCGTTACTACGACTTGCGTTGGAGGGCGCTGGATTGTGGATTAGTTTAATTTTCTATTCCAACTCCAGCCAACGTAACAGTAGGGAAGGTGTTGGAATAGAAAATAAAACTATTCCTTTACCAAGAGCGTCCTACAGCGCAAATCGTAGTAACGACTTGCGTTGTAATGGTAGCGTTGTAAAGGACGCGCGGTGTAAACACTGCGTCGTAAAGGTTGTGTTCCATCCATGTTATTTCTTTATACACAGATGATCTGCTTATCTATCTTAGGGATGGCGTGGCAGTTATCCCACAGGCTCTGTGACTTTTGGAGAAGTTTGGAGTGTGCTCGGGTCTCTGGGTAAATAGGAGTAGGACATCTATTTCTGGTGGTGGCAGGTTTGGGACACTCTTGTTCTTGTCTATCTTATATACTCTGGGCTCTGAATGTCTTTAAATACTTAGGCATCCAGGGCTTCCCTGATCTGGATGCCCTGCGTGAGGGGAATCTAGGGCGGCCATTCAATCGCTGAAGTCCTGCATGTCTTTTTGGCACACACTCAAGCTACCAACCATGGTGTGTGTTTTTTTGTTGTCTTCATTCATAATAAAATATACACAGAGCGATTTAACATTTTTCTCCATGGTCCCCCCTCTTGTTTGGCACCAGCTAGAGCGCTCTGCATCCAGATGGATGCACTTTACACAGAATCTCTGTTCCCGTACTTGGTATACTCTCACTGGGTATCTCTCGAGAGCAACCAGAGGGGTAAAGTATCACAGCATAATCATTGGACAGTATTTATATCGTTGTCAAGGATATCTAGCCATCCTACACATGGTAACCAATAAACCCCTTTCTTGTTTTCCGTATTTCTCGAGCCTTTATCCAACTTCATTGTGTACTTTATAGAATTTACCCAATCAAGAAGGGTCGGAGATATATTTTTAATCCAATATTTACTAATTTCTCTCTGTGCAGGTAAAATTAGATAAAGTTATTTTCTTCCGGAGACATAGACTCGTAATTTGGTAAGAACCCAAAAAATACTAGCCTTAAGCTTACCTAAATATCCCTCCCAAAAATGACTTTGATGGCTTTACTTATACTAACCAAAAAATGATGTAACATTGTGCAGGTTAAAAATATGTGTGTCATCTGACTTTTCCTGGAAACATTTTGGACTTTTCGGGATGGCTCCTTTCGCAAACTTGGAGAGCCTTAAGGGGGACCAGTAAACCCTGTGGAGACAAAAGATGTGATTTCTCCTTAGGTTTGCAGCTTGAGCAGTGGAATACAAGATGTTATAAGATACTTGCCATAATTCTTCTGGATGAAGACTAGGCAAGCACTCTCCCCATAGATTCGATTGAAGTTTAAAATCGCCCTCTGCCAACTCTACCAGGAGCCAGTATAAGTTTGCCACCTCCTTCTTCCCATGTTTTCTTTTGAGTGCATTATTCAGATCATTGGACACACCAACCGTTGTTCCAACATCTTGTTGCCAGCTTTTGATGTGCAGGTATTTAAACTTTGATAGTTCATTATCTGTGATGTTCCTTAGATTTTCCCACAAAAGCAACATACCCTCTGGTCAGTAGTGGCCCGTGGAGGGAGTGCGGCGGTGGGGCGGGGGAGGAGCAGGGTGGGGGATAGTAAACTACGGAATGCAGCTGAAGGGAGGTAAGTAAACAAATAAATAAATAAAACAAATTTCGTTGTGCGCGCTGCAACACATTTGGCAATGCAGCGTGCGCAATAAAATTCATTGTATTCATTTATTTGTTTAATTACCTCCGGTCGGCCGTATTCTGTAGGTTACTACCCCCCACCCTGCTCCTCGCCTCCCCGCCCCACCTCACCGACCCGTAGCACTCCCTCCACGGGCCACTACTGCCTCTGGTGCAAGTTGGGCCCAACATAATAACCCTGTTGTTTTTAGAGGAGTTGTTAAAGAATCTTTGGTCCATTCCGGCGACCCTGGAGCATCCCAAATAGGAGCTAGTGTGCGATAATAGTCAATTTTCAATGAGTTTCTCATTTTGGACCAGGTATAGGCTAGCCTGTTAAAAGTCTCTAGACGTACCCGTTTGAAAAATCTTGGATCACCAAATTTATAAATAAACCCTCAGTCACCTCCCTTTAAGTCTGTCACATTTCCTTGAACATACTCCCAATATCCGACCTGTCTGGTTCATTCAGAGGCATTTTTCCTGTCCTCATTAGAAATACCCATCCATATGAAACTAGGTCAGGTAGGCATAATCCTCCCCTGTTCTTTTTTTCCAGTATTTCGTCCAGAAACTCTGTGCACTCTTTGAGGTCCAAATGAAGCTGTTAATTCAGACCCTTTTCTTGGAAGTCTAGGGGGATATTTTGAAAAAGGATGGTAAGTTTTAGTAAGATCATCATTTTTATTAGGTTAATTCTACCAATTACTGTTCAAGGTAAATATGCCCAGCTCGTCAGAGAGTTACTAGTTGCTAACTTTATGGAGATTTGTAACTTTGATTTTCTCAATACTCTGTGTGATCATAATGCCCAGGTATCTAATTTCGTTTTTTCATTAGATCTGTGTGTGAATCCATATTCCATGACATACATTCAGTTTTGGAAGCATTTATCTCGTACCCAGATACCTGAACTGAGATGCCAAGTTGTATATTATTGGGATTGCGGTATTCAGATTAGACGTATACACCATCAGATCATCGCGTATAGTGCCACCTTTTTTTACCAACTTTTATATTTGAAGGGTAATATTCCATCATGGCGCCTGATTTTAGCAGCAAATGGCTCAATATACAAGTTGAACAGCATAGGTGATAGCGGGCACCCCTGCCTTGTCCGCCTCTGGATTTTGACAGGAGCAGCCATGTTCCCATTCACTAAAACTCTAGCTGAGGAAAATTTATAGATCAGATTTACTGTTCTACAAAACATTTCTCCCAGATTGCACAATCTCATTACCTGCATTAAATAGAGCCATTTGACTCGGTCGAACACCTTGGTAGCATCCAGAGTGATGACAGCCAGTGGTACATTATAAAGCGTTGCTAAATCAATTGCCCAATCAGGTTGTAAGTGAGGTTTTGAATTCCTCTCTCTTGGACAAAGCCTTTCTGATCTTTATGTAAGAGCCTGCCTTTGACTCCTTTTAGCCTCTCTGCCAAATCTTGGCAAAGATTTTATAGTCAAGATTGAGCACAGAGATATGTCTGGAAGAATCACAGGAGCGGAGGGATTTTGATGGTTTCCGGATTAGAGGCACTGTGGCCTCATTTCATGATTGCGACATACTCTATCCCTTTTCGAAAATATGAGAAAAAAGCCTCTCCATTACTGGGATGAGGGACTACATCCGGCACTTATACAGTTCCGCAGGTAACCCGTCCGGTCCCGCAGCTCTGCCTTATTTTCCTGCTGCTATTGCTTTTTTAATCTCGCTCATTATTATTGGGCAGATTACTGGATTCCTCCTCATTGATATTGTTTGGGACATCTTGGTCAAGCCAGCTTGTGATGTCTTCCTTTCGGACGGTTTGAGCTTCTCAGTATACCTTTTTGAAATGCTTTTGGAAAGCCTCTTCTATCTCTACAGGACTCTTCAGTATGTTCCCTGAGGCCTTACATTTTATCTCTCTTATACTTCCCCTTGCTAGGTCTTGTTTGGTCTTCCAGGCTAAGAGCTTTCCACAACCTTCCCCATACTTGAAGTGAGCAAGCTTGCTCGCCTGCCATTTCCTTTTTAACCTTGCATCAATTACCCCTGCCAGTTGTAGTTTAATAGTTTGCAGCTCTACCGAGATATCTTCAGTCGACAGGTTGCTCCCTTGGGTATTGTGCCTTTGCTCTAACTTCTGAATCCTACACTCGATCTCCTACAGCTCAGATCTGTATTTATTTTGTCTGGCAATCTGCAATGATGTTATTCACCCTCTCAAAAAGGCTTTATAGGAGTCCCACACTATTTCTATTGGGGCATTATCAATGTTGTTTGAAAGGAAGTGCCTTGTCTGTCTATCACTTCCTCCTCTAGCAGAATGGCACAATCTAATGTCCATCTCCTAGACTGAGGTCTGGCTGGGAATTTTAAAGCTAGAGTTACTGCTGAGTGGTCTGATAGATGTTTCCCCATGTGTTTTACGTCCTTCACCCAGTTTTTCAGATCAAGGCTAATTAAAAAGAGATCTAATCTCAATTTATGTCCGTATTTCCTATTGTGGAAAGTATACCGTCTTCTATTTCCCATTTTGTCCTTCCGTACATCAAGCCAACCTAGCTGTCTCATAGCATTCTTGATCGTAAATCTATCTTGCAATTTTGTGTTGCTCTGCTGTTTAGTGGGTGATCCATACCTGGGTCCAAAACCACGTTAAAATCTCCAGCCAGAATTAAAGGGTCTGGAAAATTTAGTAGTTCAGAGAGCGGACCTATGAAAGGGCTGGATCGTTTATATTGGTACCATAGTAACCTGCCACAGTACATTTCTGAGAGTGACATTTTATTTTAGCTATGGCCCATCCCCCCATCTTATCTACCTTACTTTTTTCTACTGTAATTTTAGGGTTTATTTTGATTTATATAGCCACCACCTTTGTTGTTAGTTGTTGCATGGTGCAAACTACATCCTGGATCCAATTTCTGGATTTACACAGTTTCCTCATCTCAGTATCAGTTAAATGAGTCTCTTGAAGTATAAGGATTTGTTCTGGGGCATCCTTCAGATATTGAAAAATCTTTTCCATCTTATACTTTGATCTTAGACCATTTAAGTTCCATGATAGAACCCTCAGATCTGCATTTTGATCAACTAATAAATGTGCCATGTCACTGATATAGAAACAAGAGATATTGGGAACCTACACAGGCGAATCAGACATATTTCTTTTTGACTTTTCTCCCACTGCCCTCCACCCTGTGCTCCCCTCCCGCTCCTTCTCCTTTTTCCCACCTAGTCCCTCCCTCAGACAACCCCTCTATTTCTCATGATGGCCCTACCCTGGCCCACAAGGCCCTCCCCCAGGAGTCAGGAATAAACTCAATTTTTAAACTAGCTTAATGAGCGATTAGGGTTAGATTAAAAGGCTCCTATTTCATTCTCGTATACACGGAATTCGCACTTCAAAATAGCGGGATATAAAGAAATGATACTATGAGTCGCACAATAGAATAGGTTTAGCATTACTTTTAGTGTAGCTGGGAATTTCAGCTGGGCAGGTGCTCCCTGTTTTCTAAATGGATCTAGGAGTTTCCCCAGCTCCCACAGCTTAGTTGCTGTGATGGATGAAACATCTGACCGTATTTCAAAGGTTATTCCTTCCGCATGTAGTGAATTTAACTTAAGTTCCTTATTCAAGATTTCATCTTTCAGGTTGTACGTTAAGAAGTGGACTAATATTTTCCTAGGTCTGGTTTTGTTAGGATTCAATCTGAAGGGGTCCCTGTGTACCCTCTGAATATCCAACATGAGTGTTTGTGCTGGAGTTTCAATTTGAGTGGCTTGTTTGATCAATTTCACCACAAACTCTTTAAGGTTGTTACCTTCCGCCCCTTCCGGAATCTTAAGCAGACATATGTTATTTCTCCTTTGGGAGTTTTCCAGGGATTCTAGTTTATCCTAAAAGCCTGTTTCCCTTTCTTTCAACCTGCTTATATCCTTTGTAATTTCTTCTGATTTTGAGACTAGCTCTGTTACAGGGGATTCCAGTGCTGTTGTTCTAGCAGCTAATGAGTCTAATTTGTCCTCCAATTTTTCACACAACTGTTTTATTTCAGCTTGATTTCTTTCTGACACCGCAAACCTGTTACTTACTTCGATTGTTAGCTTTTGCAACAAGCCTGAAACTGACTGAGAAATTATCTGGGTTGCAGGATCTGCAGTGTTTACCGTTTCCACACTCTGCTCTGTCGCCTGCTCAATAATAGTCTCATCTGAATAATTTTCTTCAGAAGAGCCCGACTGATTCATCAGGATTTTTCGTTGTTGTTACGTCTCCTCTGTATTTATCTTTAACTTCCTCATCTGCCATCCTCGTTTCCACCTCTCCTTCAAGTAACTGAAATCTATTTGGTCTTTGGATTCCTACTGGGTAATCGGGTACTCAGGATGTTCCGGCAGCTTTGTGGTATCACTTAGGGTGTTGTCTACTATTAGTTTTAGTATCAGTGTACTCGGGGCAACCTTAAAACAACTCCTCAGTGATGGGGTAAGTTTCACTTTCTGTGGAGTTTAAAAAAAAATTGCTAGACCTTTTCTTTTTAGGGCTGATCCATTTCCCTGATTTTGCTTTAGATTTGGGTGGTAGTTTTGGTGGTGGAATTTTTATATGTTTTTTACTAACATATGTTCACTGTTTTGGGATAATGCCCCGAATGTATTGATTAATTAATTTTTCTTGGTGCACAGAATTGAATTGGTTTAAGGTTGTACTCCTCAGAGTGTATCTGCTTTGTTTTCTTGTGGTTGTGGTTATGCTTGCGTCACCACCATCACTCAGCAGCAGCCCTTTGGGATTTCCCTCCGCTTCCTCAATTTCCTTTAAATTCTGTAATTTATGTGTCCCATTACCTTCACCCACCACCTCCAACTTACCTCCTTGTGTTAAACTTGCTCCTTCACTTTCAACTGTCTGTTTGCTGGCGCTGAGTTTCCCAACCACCTCTGTCTTCCAGTGGTCTCCTTGCAAGCCTGGTAACTCTTGCAGTGTGTTTGTTCTGCCTCTACCTTTGCCACCCTGATGGGAAAGTGCTCAGTGACTCTCCGACCTCGATCGATTTCCCTTGCTGCTCAGGACTAGAAAGGCTCCCAAACCACTCGCCCCTCCCGGGACTGCTCACCAGCAGGCCCCGCAGCGCTCAAAACCAGCTTGCACCTTCTTTCCGTCTTGCCGCCAAGCCTCTGCACCGATAAACCCACTGAAGAGAGGAACAACTAAACGTCCCGCCTCGGGACCCAAACGCTGACTCCTGTGAGTTTCCACCGTTTACTTAGAATTTTTGTTTTCAAATGTAGAGCTCGTGCTACAACAGAAACCAGATTTCTATCCCTGCTAGTTATCGTCCATGCTAACTAACTAAATCAACCCTAACCCATCGCTCAATTTTGGCATTCCTCTCCTGACTCCCAGAGCCTCTGCGACTGGATACTCGCTGGCCGCCATGTTTTACTGCACCATGGCGCGTGTTGCACTTTCCAAATAAGTATGCTTTCCTGGTGAATATCCCAGTTTCTTGGCTCCGGAGACTTGACCCAACCTTCGTGAACTGATTTGGAATGGTGGGTGCCAGAGAGTTGCAGTAGCTGTCCTTCAATGCCATTCACTTGTCGGTGGCCTGGGAGTACCAGACTTTGAATTTTACTTTCTTGCAGCTCAGCTTCAATGGATCATGAGATGGCTTGATGGTGTGGGCTAAGCAGAACTTGGTTTGTTGGGCAATGAACACAACCAGGGGCTCCTACTGGCAAAACTATTATGTCCGGCATTGCAGATTCCCCACTTGAGTATCCTTTTGTCCACTGTCCTGAATTGCTGGTGATGTGGATTGCAACATACTAGTACAGTGTCCCTTTATGTGCCTGAACTACCATTGCTGTGCCTCCCTCATGGTGACCCATTGCCTTTCTCTAGTTCAAGGCAGATGGACCGCTGGACGGAGGTTGGGTTGGTGACCCTAGGAGACTGTTTTCAAACAAATATTTGAATTCCCTTTGGAGAACTGGTGGAACAATCAGGCCTACCAGTGTGACAATTCATTACTTATGAAGTACTTACTCATGCCATACGGGATTTGTGGGGAGATGAGGGAGTGAATCTTCCAACACATGTAGTCCTTCAGTTAGTTCTGACCTTGGACTAGAGACCTCATTTGGTTCCATAAGGCCCTAAATGGGCTGGTAACGAAACCTTTGGGTGCTCTCCGTGCTCTTTGGTCCGCTGATTTGGGATGGGACATGACAAATGGTGAATGTGGGAGAGTGCTTGTATATTCACAGAAGGTTTCCCCCAACACACATCTTAAATACATTACATTTAATTACACCCATAGGACACATCTCACTCCTCATAGGATCCAGACAATTTATGGTGTTATGATGTGGAGCCTAGAGGTTGCAATCGCTGTGCAACTCAAGATACTGATTTGGGACATATGACCTGGGGTTATTCAGGGCTTACAGGGTTCTGGAAGGAGGTAATTTAATTGTACGCCTTAATAAGACCCTATCTAGATCACTCATTAGTACACCTGGTGTTTGTTTTCTGGGTCTCTTTGGTAGGCCAGACCCCAAAAAGGTTGGGACATATCTGTGGACTTGGCCTTGATTTTGGCCAAGCGACTTGTGGCATGGCCTAGAAATCACCCAGGGGACCAAGTGTGGAGACATGGATGTCCATGTTACTTGCTGGGCACAGGCTGAGGAAAGGGCCTTTCAAAGGGAGGAAGCTAGGTGTGTTTGTCACAAACCAATTGCACAGCTCTGAAGGGGAGTAATTGATGAATGGTAGTCCCCTGGAGTTGAGGCTACAGTTGACATGGAGGAGGGGTAGACTGTGGGGTGGAGGCCTGGTAGATGTGGATCCTGGTGCAGCTGAAGATAAAATGAATTGCCCTCCCCTGTAACCCCCACATCCCCCACTGCTCAATTTGACCCAGTAGTTTCCAGTGCTCAGGACCATCAGCACTAGTGCTTGAGCACCAATTAAGGAAACATTCACTTTTGGCAGGCACAGGGAGATTAGGTGATTCGCCCAGAGTCACAGGATGTTGAGCCGTCGCCGAGGTTCAAACCTAGTTCCCCAGCTCTAAGGTCAGCAGCTCTGGCCATTATGCCACATCCCATCCCCACTTGTTGGGTCTGTTGGTTCTGTATTAGGCAGTACTAAAAGGAGACAGGAGGCTGGTCGAAGCTGCCTCACAACGAGAGCCCCAGCACTTCTTTTTTTTTTTTTTACAAATTAACCACTGCACACCCCTCCTAGTCCCCTGGCTTTGCTGCAATTGATGTTGATCTTGCATTCTGTAATAAGCCTTAGACCAGCATAGACACAGTTGCTTATATTGGTCACAGTTATTGTTTATATTTTAAATTTGTTTTATTATTATTATAATCTTATGGCATTTAGTGCTCCTGAAAGAGAGAACATAACCCCATCCCCGGTAGGTGTTGGTTTGCTGCTGCTGGTACAGTATGATTGTAAAACTGACTCAGTGTTTATACAGTACTACTTTGCTGTAATTTTGGAAATGGCAATAAACAAAAGTGTTAAATAAATCATATTCTAGCACAGTGAGCTATGAAGTGCCATCAAAGAGCTACATGCAAACTATATGGCACAGGTTAGAATGTTATATTTTTTTCAAGTCTTTCATTATCCTAATGTTGCTAAAAATGGTTTGTTTTGGGTAGAAATACATTCTTATTATTAAAGCCAACCCTAACTACTGTGTTACGTTCTGAATTCTAGGTTTGAGTTTCTTCACACCAAGCACTCTTAAAAAATGCCTACCAGTGTGGATAACACGTTATTCCTACACCTTGTATATTCCTTTGTCTTTATAAAATTTTCTATACACTGATTTACAAACGTATTATTTACTGTCTCTGCATTTGTGTTTGATGTAAAGTGCTCTGACACCCGACACTTGTATGAGAGGTGCTAAGAAACAAATAAAGTACATGTGAAAGAGGGGCTATGGAAAAACAAATGCAATAGGTCTCGGATTTATTTGAGTTTGAGCTAATGGCACTGTAAATGGCAATGTCTTTTCGCCCTGTGTTATGGAGTGTATGCATGTGGTGTGTAGTGGAATTATGTGGGTTGGATTGGAATTGTAGCAATGGTGGGATGCTGCGCTTTAGATGAATATGTTTAAAAGTTAAGTGTGCTATACTGCGATGGCTACAATAGTTAATTGTGGATGCGTGAACAATTGATGTGTGTACTGGTGGCTGGTGGTGTGTGTGCCTGTAGAAATTGTGCACTGATGGCTGGTGGTGTGTGTGCCTGGTGAAAGCATGCACAGACGGCTGGTGGTGTGTGTGCCTGGTGAAAGCGTGCAATGACAGCTGATGTTGTGTGCGCCTGGTGAAAGTGTGCACTGATGGCTGGTGGTGTGTGTGTGTGTTCCTGGTGAAGGCGTGTAGGGATGGCTTGTGTTGTATGTGCCTGTTGACAGTGTGCACCGACGGCTGGTTGTGTGTGTGCCTGGTGAAAGTGTGGTGGCGAGTGTGTGGTGGCGAGTGTGTGGTGGTGAGTGTGTGGTGGCGAGTGTGTGGTGGCGAGTGTGTGGTGGCGAGTGTGTGTTTGTGTGTGTGGTGTTGTGTGTATGGTGTGTGTGGTGTTATGTGTGTGGTCTTATTATGCAGTGTTATGTGTGTGGTGTTATGTGTGTGTGTGGTGGTGTGGTGTTGTGTTTGGTGGTGTGGTGTTGTGTGTTTGTGGTGTGTGTGTGTGGTGTTGTGTGTGTGTGTGTGTGTGGTGTGTGGTGTGTGTGTCTGATGAGTGTCTGTGTGGTGTTGTGTGATCCTGTGTGAGACACCGGGGTCGGTCATCTGGAATGGAAGCTTTGGTCAGACAATCCTGAAACCTACCTGACACGTCGGGAGGCATCGGGAGGAGGAGGAGGACGCCTCCACCGGCCTGAGTCAGTGCAGCCACACCTTGCGCCGCCGCCCCGGGACCACAACTCCCGGCAGGCACAGCGGCGGCGCGCGTTACTGACGACGCACCAGCACCAGCGCCAGGAGGTGCATATCATCGGCGCAGAACAGGGCGGAGCGGGGGACAATCCTGAAACCTACCTGACACGTCGAGAGGCATCGGGAGGAGGAGGACGCCGCCACCGGCAAGAGCCAGCTACACGAGCAGCGAAAGCCGCCACCGGCCAGAGTCAGTGCAGCCACACGGCGCGCATTACTGACGACGCGCCAGCACCATCGCCAGGAGGCGCATATCATCGGCGCAGAGCCCCACTTCGCGGGACACGCGTGGGACGCGCGGGCGGCGCCGGGCGAAGCCCGGGCAAAGGGCGGGCCCTCTGTGGCCCTCAGAGGCCTGAAGAGGCTGGGCTGGGCCACAGACCTTAGCTGTGAGTATACCTGAGGACCACGATTCTATGAACTCCTGTTTAATTCCCGATTATGCATATATCTTTTTGATAAAATGACACTAACTAAAAAATAACTCACTATCCTTGATCTGCGGGTCCGTTTTTGTGGATCATTACTGACTAATTTTGCTGGGAATATTTCATAGTGACTGAACAGACAAGCCCAGATACATACTCTAACTCTTCATACCCCTTGCCCTAAATATGACACGAGAAACAAGAAGTAAAACCGCGGCAGGAGAAAATAAGTTAACGGGAACATTAGATGACTTCATAGTACGTACAAATACCTTGATAGACCAAGGAATTGTCCTTATGGAGAGAAGGGTATCACAAGATCTGGCATTCGCCAAGAGGTCGTCTATGGGGCTTATTGCCTCAGCACGAAGTCCCGAAAATACCTCCAATAAATCTACTGCCATCCAGACATGTATGGAGGTTCATGACATTGCCTGTAAGCAGCCTGCTCTCCAAAATATAACTTTTCAAGACTCTCAGGCTTTGGCACCCTCAGGGAATGTGATGGTCACAACGCTAGTAGACACTCAGGCTGACAGTAGTAATACTCAAATAAGAGGAAAAAAGGGAGGGGGCAATCCCAAAAAATAAGCATGGTGATAGGAATATTCGTACATCCAAGAAGGCCAAAGGACCAAACGTAGAGAGGTCTAGTGAGGCCTGTGGCAAAGAGAAAGCGATGGGAATTAATTGAGAGGTGTCTGGGAAAGAAGAGGAGGGGTATAAAAGCATGGCTATGACTATTTTTGAGGACACTACCCTTGATGATACATTATCTGATATTTTCCCTAATAATACTACATCTAATAGTGTAGATATAACAGGAGAAAGGGAGGACCCATTAATATGCACCCTCATGGCCCTAATTAAATCTTTACTTACCCCTCTAGAAGAAAGGCTTTATGGGATAGAAACCCAACTGAAAGAATTACAGAAAGATATAAAAGCACAGTATACTGGTCAGGCAAAAAGAGTAACACCAGAAATTTTGCCGGCCAATAAATTACAAACATCTAAAAAAGGTGCAGAGGGAGGGAAAAAAGTAACATCTAAAACCCCATATTAAATCCACCTTATTTAGAAAAAGGTACAGCCTGTGCAATATCTACCCCCGCAATCAAAGCAACCACTGATAAACCGGTTGACCCTATAGCTCCGGTTCTAAACCCCGATAAATCTCAGCCAGACAGGGCCGAAAAATGTAGAAACGCCAATTTACCACCTGAGGCATGCCCCTACGTGGTGGTCCTGACTGGGGTCCCAGAATTGCCTACACAAACCACAGAATCCTATTGGGCACTGAGAAATAAGGTGTTACACTGGCTAAACTCTAACCATCCTTTACCACCAGATATAAGAAGCTATGTCTTAATGGTCCGGAGGGTCGCCTGGGTGGGGAACAATAGAAAAATATCTCATGGGGACTGTGTGATTGTAACCTTTGAAGACCCTGAGACGGTGGATTATATCTGTTCACGGGATATAAGAAACTATAAACCATCAATTGTGGCCAGACCCCTGACTTATTTCTATATGCCAGTAGAGCAAACAGATAATAGATGGAGTTGGACCAGGGATTCCAATTACTCTAGGGGAGGGAGGGGGCATGAAATGTACAGGCACTCTAACCCAAATATTTGGGGAGGGGGGGTGATGATGGATGGACCTTAGTACAACGAGGGACTAGGAGAACCCTTCGTACTGGACAGCAGTATAGTGCAGACTGGATGGGTCCACAGTTTATTCCATCTTTGATCCCTTGTTACAATCGGTTCAGCAACTTAGAGGCTGTCGATTGACGCTCAGAGTGTGAAATGGTCCCCCAATGCAATCCTCCCTTATGTACTCCCTCAAATCTTATTGACAATAGTTCCCGACAGGATGTGCCCGATATGGCTGTAAGAAGTTTAAACCTAGTGAAGTGAACACATGTAAAAATGGAACGGGATATAAGAATCAGGTTGGTCATTCGCCTGTACCCAAAAAAGCCTATGATAAAAGTAATTTTGAAGAAAGTGTGAAGGAAAAGGGACTTGACGTTGCTGACTTGGTAGGAGTAAATGAGAATAAAGAAACCTGCAGTATGATGTTTTGGAACGTCGCAGGCCTAAGACAGAAATTGACCAACCCCTCCTGGGAAACTGTCATAGACAATCAAGATATTGTGGCCCTCCAGGAAACTTGGGCTGTTGATCCTATGTATATGAATGGATATAAAACTTATTGTACGCCCGCAGTGGGGGGAGCACATGGGAGACCTAAGGGTGGTCTAATTACGTTTCTCTCAAACTGTTTGTCATATGAGAGGGTACGATTTTATTCCAAATGCAGTTTTTACCACAAACTGGTAATTGACACTAAGAGAGGAGCCAGTGTCATTATCATACATTTTTATAATAATAAACCAAGAAGTGGAATACAGGATACATTGAAAATGTTAAGTAATGATTTACAGTGTGAAATAGATAACAAGGGGAAGGAAGCAATGATATTGTGGGGGGGGGGGATTTTAATTGTTCACTTTGTAAAAAGGAGAAAAAAGGCATCTGTGGTCTAATGTTAGAACAAGATATTAATCTCACACACTTTGACCATACTCTAACTGGGCATATGCTAAATGAGATACTGTTTAACTGTGGCTTGGGATATGCAAACGAAGTGGCTCACAAACCGACACTATTTGCTCCGACCTTTATTGGTAGAGGAGCAGCATCCATCATTGATTTTGCTATTTGTTCAAATAGCTATGGCCATAAATTAAGTGGATATAAGATCTTGGATTCACCTATGAGTGACCATCTTCCACAAGTTCTTGAGATGGACACTCCATTTGTGGTAAGACAAAAAGATCTGCCTCCTACCCATGAAGTCCAGGATGTGATGCTTGGTAGGCAAAATGGGTACACACTCAAGTGGAGTAAGGTAGTCCCAGAGGAATTTTTAGCTAAATTGGTGAATGCATGCACAGAAAGTTTCAGAGTCTGCCTGGATGACGATTCCATGAGTGAACATTTAATAGAACACTTCTACACTATAGCTTCTTTTGTTAAGGAGAGTCTAAGGGTGGAGCTAAAGAATGGGCGTAAGAACAACAGAAGATGGTTTAATACGGAATGTACCAAGGCCCTGACTGAGCTCAAACACGCGATACATCGGGAGCCCCGGGATGTCTCTTTAATTAGAGATTTAAGAAAAAACTATAATTTGGCATTAACCAATAGGAAAAATGCCATAAAGAAAATGGCCTGGGAAGACTTATGTGCAGCTTCAAAATCTAATGATATATCTGCTTTTTAGAGGGTGGTAAATGCCCCATTCCTTTGCGATAACCCCAAAGCCCGCATTGAAATCGCGATAAATGAAGATGAGTGGGTTACTCATTTTTCCACTCTTTATATGGCTTTAGAGGAAACCCCTGAAATAGGACTGAACAGAGTGTATGAGAAAGGGGATGAGGTACAAAAACTGGTGGTCACTCTCCCCGAAGTCTAAGAAGTATAAAAGCCACAAAGGGTGGAAAGGCAGCAGGTCCAGATGGGTTCCCAGCGGATCTGTACAAAGCGAACAGTGACATCTGGGGTCCCATCCTGGTACAGCTTTTTAATGCAGCATTAGCAAGGGGCTTAAGCTCGTCATGGTATACATCGATTATTGTCCCCATTTATAAGAAGGGAGATATGCAAAATTGTGTATGTTATAGGCCAATATCCCTACCTGACTCATCAATAAAAATTCTTGGTAGAGTCATTTTAGAAAAATTACAATACTGGGCAGAGGACAACGGGGTAATAAGCGATCTTCAATATGGATTTCAAAAGGGCATAGGAACCATTGAACAGGGCTTACATTTATTTATCGTTCAACAGAAATACATAACGATAAAAAGGGAGAGTTTATATTTTACGTTTGTCGATCTTACATCGGCCTTTGATTGTGTATCTCACAACAAACTATGGGAATTGCTGCATAGACTGGGGGTGGAAGAGCCGATTATTCGGTTTCTGAGGCAGTTGTACTCAGGGGCAACTGCTACTGTCCGTTACGGAAAAGGGGGGAAATGTAGTAGATCATTTGGTATGCGCGTCGCGTACGCCAGGGGTGCGTTTTGGCTAAGCATGGGCGAATTTTGCGAATCTCGCGTTCGCGAATTTTGCGGATTTGCGAACTCGCAATCCGCAAAATCCGCGAATTCTCGCGAATTTGCGGATTTTTTTTTTTGTGTTTGCGCGGGTTTCTGCCAGTTCGCGAGGGTTTTTTACAATGTCGCAAATTGTGAACTTACCTGTCGGGTCGCAAGTTTCGCGAACTTGTTGTTTCTACGTGTCCAGCCTGTTTGGGACACTCTTCTTCATCACTGCCACTCTCTGTCACCACTGCCGCTCTCTGACTACTCATGCCACCCTCTGGCCCACCCATGCCACCCTCTGTTTCATCACAGCACCCTCTGGTTGTCCAGTCAGTGTACATTATTGTGGCAACGCAAGCACACCTTCCCTGCCTCAAGTGACCTGAATTAATTTGGGGCTGATTAATGTGTCACAGAATATTTTTTTAGCTGGCACCTGCTTCCTTAGTGCTTCCTGATTAGTGATCTTTTGCACTTGCTAAGTGCTTTCATTGTTGCAAAATTAGTTACAACACCTGCCCTGCCCCAACTGACAATAATGCATTAGGGGCTGATTAATGGATTTGAACTTCCAGCCTGGCTCCTGCTTGTCTCCCTTAGCTGTAATTCAGGACCTTTGTGGCATATGTGTAACTATTCTGAGGTTCAGAGCAGGGTCACATAATAGTTTCAACTGGCAACTGAACTCTGGAGGGGCCCCTCAGGAAGCACTACAGGAAATGGCTACTAATGATGAGCCTGAACTTTTGAACCTGGTAAGTAGTTACTTTCAGTTTTGCTAAGATCGTATTTCTGCAATTTTGCACTTATTCGCGGGGCGCGAACTCACGCGAACAGTGCGAACAGTGCGAGCAAAATCCGCTGCTCGCGGATTTGCGGATTTTGCGGGAGATTCGCGAATCTCGCGGATTGCGAATTTACCGAAAATCCGCAAAATCCGCGAGCGAAACGGATTTTCCGCCCATGGTTAGTTTTGGCACCTTTTTTATTCCTGATTTACATAAATGGCCTAGAGGCTCGTCTCCTGTAAGAGTGCAGGGATATGCCCAAGGTGGGGAGAAGATCTATCTCTAATAAAAGAGAGAGGGACCCCAAGACCAAAGGGATAGGGTTCCACAGTTGACGCAAGTCAAAAATTAATTCCCTTTGGGCGAATTAACTTTAATACATAAGTACTTACAGACAAATAATAAACTTACCAAAAACAAATAACAGGGAAGCAATGACAATAAGTGATAAATTCAGTACACGTGAAAACACTATGGTAAGATTAAGTTTTCAAGCAATTTATTAGCATACATTACATTTGTTAAAAATTGGGAAACACATACAGGACGGAACAATAATCAATAAACATCAACATTCCAATAAAAAAGGAGCTACAGGGAGAAAGGACTAAACTCAAACAAAAACAGTTATTTTGAATTTTCCTTAGTTTCTATTCCCAGATTTACTCCTTGGGCATCGACGCGTTTCGGCGGTATAATCAATATAAAACCGCCTTCATCAGGGCAATTAGTACAAATGTTTCCCAATACTTCTCAGGTAAGCAAAGGGTCTTTCAGTGTGTCTTAAGGGGTATACTGCCTCCTTATCATTTGTTGGAGATATTCGTCCAGCGAATTATCTTCTTGATATACACAGTATTCTAGATTAAAATGATGGCGGAATCATTATCATAATTCCACTTTTGGTAACGCATCCAGCATAATGGCTGGGAAAGAAGAGTTAAAATAATATGTCCAAACACGCGGTAGTGCTGAACTGGATACCAGCTTCCAACTATAAACGAAGCGGTTATAACGTCGAGGGGTTCCAGGTTCCAAATAAATACCCGGGACACGGGATACTATCCTCCGTGTTTTACCCTCTTTAATACACACAAAAGCGCCCCGCGTGGATGTCTGCTCCTTCTACCGGCTAGGGAGAAGATCTATCCCTGCGCTCTTGTATGCAGACGATGCTGTTTTAATGGCCCGTACCCCCATGGCCCTGCAAAAACTGTTAACTTCCTTTAACAACTTTATGCTCAGCCTGGATCTAAATATAAACTGTAGCATAACTTTCACCATGAATTGTGGACCACGATAAAATAAACATATGAAAACAATGTTTATAAATAATGCTCCCTTAGAAAATACGCCAACCTTTCCTTACTTAGGCATCCTGATTCATGAGAGTGGTTCCTGGGCAAGTGCAATAAAAGCAAGAAGTCTTCTGTTCTCAAAGACAATAAAGGCCTTAAAGAGTTTTCTAAAAAAAACTGGGAAAGAAACCACTAAGAGAGATTTTAACTCTTTATAATGCAACGTGTTTATCCGTGGCTCTGTATGGATCAGGATTGTGGGGATACTCCAATATACAATCAATACAGTTAGTCGAAAACAAGTTTATGAGGCACATTTTGTCCATCCCCGAAAGTACTGCAACCATTATATGCCACGTTGAGTTGGGGCAGCCATATATCTCTGATATAATTAGAACACAGCCCATACTCCTGTGGCACAGGGTATGGACTGTAAACGAGTGTGTTGTAAATCGTGCCATACTTCAGGATGTGTTAAAACTCCAACATGTAAGTGATCTTAAGTGGTTAAAATACGTTAAGACCTTCCTGACAGAAATTGATTGTTTACAATATTATGAGGATCCACTGACAATGACAGATATATCGAGAAAAACACTGAAAAAAATGTGTATTGAATATCTAAAGGAAAAAAGACTGTCAGAAGAAATAAAGAAAAAGACGGTCTGCTCACACCAGATGATTTTAACTGGAGGCAAATTACAGCCATATTTAAGCCTCCCCATGTCGAACCATGAGAGATTCCTTTTAACACGTTTTAGACTTAACATACTTTTTAGGTTAGTGACATTCCCGGAAATGAACTCTTGGTCAAAAGAACTGTGTATGTGCCCATGTGATGAATTGTCTCTGCAATCGGATATCCATGTTTTATTTTTTTGTAAATTTTATACCTTGCCTCGAAGAAAAGATGCCGGCCAGCATTTTTAGAATTACAAAAAATGGACACTGTTTTTATTGTTACATCTTTATCAGGATTTTTTAAACATGTTTTTAAATTGCGAAAATCGATACGTTTGGATGATTCTTAACTGTTTTTAATAGAAACTGTGATTCCTTCTCCTTAGAGAAAAAACAGCTGTAATATTCACTGTAAATGAACTTTTACTATGTCGCTTTTATGGTTATTGTTTTTTTAACCGAATAAAGTACTTTTTTGACTTTGACTTTGGTCAGATGGGGGAGCATAGAAATGTTGCGCTCCTGTGAAAGAGCTGGCAGGTGATTGGGGTCCCCCTTAGGAGCCAAAGACTCTAAAAGCAGTGCCCCTGTCTTTAACACCACCACACCAGTGCGCCTCGAGTAACATGCCAGGTCTTCTAGGTGCCAAGAACAACGTCCCAGTGAAAGCACTGGACTTCACTGGCACCAAAGCATGTAATTTGTGCTGACCCTGCAAACTCACACACTGCTCACCCTACACACTCACACACTGCTCACCCTGTACACTCACACACTGCTCACCCTACACACTCACACACTGCTCACCCTACACACCCATACACTGCTCACCCTGCACACTCACACAACGTTCACCCTGCACACTCACACAATGTTCACCCTGCACACTCACACACTGCTCACCCTACACACTCACACACTGCTCACCCTGCACACTCACACACTGCTCACCCTACACACTCACACACTGCTCACCCTACACACTCATACACAGCTCACACACACACTGGTCACCCTACACGCTCACACACTGCTCACCTTGCACGCTCACACAGTGTTCACACTACACACTGCTCACCCTACATAATGCGAAAAGACCTAGCCGGCCCTCTGTGAGGGGAGCAGACCTAGCTCTGCCCTTTCGCCTGTGTTGTAATCGCACAGTAGGTTGTGAGTAGTTGGGCTTGATTCGTTGAGGCGTCCCCTCCTTGCTGCTCCCCTCACAGAGGGCCGGCTGCCTCAATGAAGCTCCCAAGACACATGTTCAGCTGTTCTTTGTTTTAGTTCCTGTGTGTCAGTGCACCGTGTAAGCGCACAAGCATACCCTGCTCTCTCTGGAACAGTCACTCTGCACTCTGCCCTCAACACTCTGCCCTCAACAGCACTCTGCCCTCAACAGCACTCTGCCCTCAACAGCACTTTGCACTCAACAGCCCTCTGCACTCAACAGCCCTCTGCCCTCAACAGCACTCTGCCCTCAACAGCACTCTGCCCTCAATAGCACTCTGCCCTCAACAGCACTCTGCCCTCAACAGCACTCTGCACCCAACAGCACACAGCACTCTGCACTCAACAGGACACAGCACTCTGCACCTAACAGCACACAGCACTCTGCACTCAACAGCACTCTGCACTCAACAGCACTCTGCCCTCAACAGCACTCTGCCCTCAACAGCACTCTGCCCTCAACAGCACTCTGCACTCAACAGCACACAGCACTCTGCACTCAACAGCACTCTGCACTCTGCCCCCAACAGCACTCTCCACTCAACAGCACTCTGCACTCAACAGCACTCTGCACTCAACAGCACGTCTTTTGAACCAGGAAGTGAGCAGGCCTTGGGATGTTATCATTGATAACAAACGCAACCCCCCCAGTATGTGTGTGTGTGTGGGTGGGGGGTGGTCTCTCCACCTGTGCTCATCTGTAAGGCACTTGATTCTCAGCCCCCTGCCCCCACCACCTCTATTTGTGGGGATGCTCCGTCCCTCTGATTACGTCACTGGAATATCTCTCTAGGCGCCTAGAAAATGAGAAAAAAAGAATGAATGAACCCTGCACTCCGACCCGTGTTCATACGGAGTAAACGGAAACCTGCAAACCGCTGAGCTGCTGTAGAGAAACTAAGGCATTTGCCCCATTATAGAAGTTATTATTTTTTAGCAGCAAAGCAGGGACAGGTGGCGTTGTTGCCTTACTCTTTTTGTGCTGCTGTTTCTATGGAAAATAATTTGATTGTGAATTCGTACATTAAAAAGCGCGCCCTGTAAACGTGCGAGGAACGTGTGCTTTTTAAAGCAGCGTATTTCACTCGGTTCAGGATGAACAGAAATGCAAAGAAGCTACATTATCAATACAACGCGCGTGCAAAAGAAAACGAGACCTACAAAATATAGAAACTCGAGAGTGGTGCACGAGCGACCAGCATATGTCTTCAATTATCTCCACCGTGACGCCGAGATAATTGAAGATATATGGCCTTCTGGTGCGCATAACAGACTGCAACGGGGCATAGGCGGAGCTACTCGCCCGCCTACGGCCTATTGCGTATTCTGTTTCTAAAGCACAGGCACGTGAACACCAATAGCATGGCAGATACCAAAAAAAAAAAAAAAACAAAATCCACGAGCAGCCTGGAATTTGTAGGTACGTTTTTTGCAGCCCTGAGAATAGGACTCTGGGCCACGCCCACTGCTGACGCAGTGGGGCGGTAGGCCCAAGACCTAAAAATGAGAGACACTGATGGAGGATGATAGTGAGGAAATAATTGAAGAGCTCCAATAAAAATTGTTGAATTCTGACAGACACACTCTAAGGTCATCATTTACTATGCTTTAAAGACGAATACAATTGAATATATAATGAAAAATGTGATACCGATTGCCCCATTTTGCCCAGATTTTCATGGGTGAAGAATGCCCCCAAGCCCTCTTTGCAGGGGTCAGGCTCACTCGCTGCTCTTGCTATGCACTGTACGGGGCTAGTCTGACTGCTTTGGGATTCCAGCCCAGCCCAAAGGGAGAAGGTAGGAAGTGGGAAGAGCAGCCAGAGAGTGGGGGCTGTGAGGATGAACAGGGAGTGGGAACAGAAGACTAGGGAGATATTAAAAAGCTGAGCTGGATGGTGAGGAAGGAAATCTACAAAAGTCATAGATTTTTCAAAGTCCCTTAAAGCAGTGCTTAATTTGAGCCAGTGGTTTACGGTGCTCGGCACCTGCACTTAATTCTAAGCAAGGGTGCTTGTAACAGTCGGCCACATGGTGGCGATGTCTGCCAAATTTGGGTATGAGCACGTCAACAGCTGTTCATTAATTTAATGTACATTAACAACCACAAATACGTGTCTCCCAAACCATTATTAAAGGTTTGGGGGCCTTGAATAGTATGAATTGACGCACTTGTAGGAGTGTGATGGCTAGTAGTTGTGTTGGTACTGTAATTGGCAGCACTGGCGGGGGCAAAGGATAGAGCAAGCTAACCTGTCCTCCTGGCGAGGGCCCTGGCACTTATTGTTTTACAAATTAAACACAGCTTACAGCATCACACCAACTCCTACCTTTTACAGAGGTATGGTTCTCTTTGCTTACAAGGTGGAAAACGCTTACAAAACGTTTGTGACTATCCACCAAGGCCCAACTTTGAGAGGGAGAGCACGAGTTTGCATCAGCGCCCCCAAACTCCCCATCTCAATTTCCTCCCTTTTCTCTCCCTTAATGCAGAATAAATATTTTTATGAAGGTAAATCTAACTTACTGCGCACTTAGTGACACTTGGGACGGGAGATGAATGTATGGTTTAGCGAATTGAGCTTTTATTGTCAATTAAGGAAATCCAGCTATAGTACAGATCTTTAACTTTATTTGCTTTAAAGACTGTGTAAACTGCAGGACTCCTCAACAAATTAAACTGCCTACGATAGAAACAAAGAAAGACCATTGCACTACTGACTACCTCTTTCAAGAAAGGAATGTCTCTTTTACAAAAAATAAGATCGGAATGATCTTTCTCTCGGCTTTCAAGCGAACTACTTCAAGAGTAATTTTGCAACATCTGGATTGCTGTAATAAAAAACATAAACCAGTGGCATGCCAACAATTCCCACGATTTGTATGAAACGCCTCATCAAGGACTTTGCAGTTACAGGAATGTCTTGTGAAAGATTCTGCATGGGTGTTAACTGTAAGACATTACTTCCCACCCAGGATTAAGTACTTCTATCCGGAAAAACCCTAGTGCGCATCACACCAGGAAATGTAGCTGTGGAGCGTACTTCCCATATCAATGGGCGTGCGCCTACGCCCTGTTAAGTAAATAAGGTCACAGTTTGGGAAAAAACACTTTAACATTAAAATAACAGAAAAGTGAAGACAGGTAAGAGGTTGAGAAAGCTTGTGAAACGGCAGAAACGAACTAGGATGACGCTCGTTAAGGTCAAATATGCAATTTAATGTTTAAGCTTGTTTTCATTTTGATCATGGCACATTTAACTGCATTCACGTGAGTATCTATCCCCAATATCCCCGCTGTGTTTGGGTGGTTCTTAGTGAGGAGACTTTAGGGAACAGAAGGAACGGTTTAGAGATTGGCGGACTGGTACTCGGTACGGATAATCACGCCATGAATTACAAGTGCCATAAATACAATTCTATTGTAATGAGGCAGACGAGGTATCCATCACATTTGTGACAGAGTAACCCATCGGCCAAACTCTAGATCAGGTTTCAATGAGGGATAAAGCAAGCGAGGAAGATGAAACTCATGCCTTCGAAGCCAGCTCTGAGGAAAGCTGTGACCCTTGCTGACAGGGACTCACAGGGGTATTTGAGAACAAACCAGGTCTGTCAGGGGACCGTGGAAGCTCATCTAACGATGCACTTTTTCGGCTTACCGGGCAAATCAAATTCACAGGGGGCAGGAGATGGACAGGGACGCAACTCAGTGAACACAGGCAGCGTATTGCCCAGAAGAGCTTTCTTAATGCAAACCAGGGGCGGCTCCTGTGTTATGGCGGAGGAGAGTTGTCCAACTGGCTAAGAAACAGCACCTGAAAAATAAAACAATATACTTCATTGTTTTGTTTTCAGTTTCTGGCTGAGCCAGGGTGCAGTAAGGAGGGGCGGGGCCAGGGCCATTGGAGAGGGGAATAGGAGTGCTATGTGCACTCTCTTATTGGGCATGTGTGTTTGGCCGTCAGTCTCAGGACGGCCAAACACACATGCGCAATTAGATTTCTTCAGCCCGGCTGAATTGAACAGCTGGGCTGGAGAAAATATACAACCGGCCATGTCCTGCGAGGAACGTCTTTTCATCCCGCTTAGGCCAAAGCCCCCGCTGCTCTCATATTATGAGAGCAGCGCGGTGACTGCACAGGGAGTCTGGGACGTAGTCGCAGTGTCCTCTGGGACAAGGAAGACTAAGGCACGTCGCGGGAGGTGGCCGACAACTGGAGGTAAGTTTTACTTTTTTTTAAATTAATATTAAATCCCCCCCGCTCCGTTTCCATGCTCTCCTCCCCTGGCCCCCACCCCATCTCTTTTAGTTTGTGGCAGCTGCCACTGATGCAAACTGAGCTATCACAGTCACTGGAAATTGTGCCTAATGGTAACGTACAGGGTACAGGTCTCTGCAGGTAGTGCAATAACCACTGTGCTGTCATACAAAGATTAGACACTGGTGTTTACGGAGAGATCCCCGTTGTGTCTGCTAGTTGAGCTGCATAGATGTAAACAAGCATTTACAATGCAATGGTCTTGGCATTGTTAAAGTTAGAGCTATTGGCATTGCTCATGACATTATTTTTATTTATGTTTTTGTTTTTAAAACATAAATAAATGGCATTGTCATTTACAATGCCAATAGCTTAACACCTTAGCTGCTATGGAACGTCCAGCTCCAGTGCTGAACGTTCCATTGCGCAGGTGCAGCTGGAACGTCCAACGGCCGACGGCAGCACTCCCGAGGTAGTGGTGCCGATGGCCGTTGGAATAGGCGCAACACTTATGAGGTTAATCGAGACCTATTGCATTTGCACCCACACAGAGCCCCACACACAAAGCCAACCACACACACAGCCACCTACAAAAAAAGCTACCCACACAGAGCCACCCACACAGACAGAGCCACACACACAGACAGAGCCACACACACAACAAAGCCACACACACACACAGAGCCGCACACACACACACAGAGCCACACACACACACACACACACACACACAGCCACACACACACACACACACACAGCCACACACACACACACAGAGCCATACACAAACACACACACACAGAGCCACACACACACACATACACACACACACACAGAGCCACACACACTCACACAGCCACACACACACACACAGACCCACACACACACACAGAGCAACACACACACACAGCCACACACAGAGCCACACACAGAGCCACACAGAGATCTCCTGTCATTCAATCGATATTACCAGTGTCTATCTACCCATCCACCACACCGTTCTGGGTATGGAATCATATCCTCAAGCTGTCTCTACAGCAAATCAAATGTTTCCAGTAATTCACTTTGTAGCTCCTCGAAGTTACGTCGGCGCTACATCAAAATTAGAAGATCACCCAATTCGCAAAATGTCTATGTGGTAGCGATGGCTGTCTGTCTATTTGGTGCCAAGTTTTGAAAGACGCACTTACCCGTGTTGCATGTTGGGATGTGTAGTTCTGCTTTGCCCGGCGTAACTGAGTGTCTGCAGTATATCACTGCTGTGGTGGCTAAAATGGCAAGACCAGGTGCAGGTGTTGTACATGGCGGAGGGGGCATGGCAGGGGGCCTATGTAGTTATGCCCAATCATCGAAGCTAGAAGCGGACCCTTGTGCAATTTAGTTCGCTTATCTCCAGTGATCAAATGGTCATGATAACGTGGAAATGTGCAGGCATACCGCTGTCACCACTCAGGCCCGGTGTATACGGAGAGCTAAAATGAGATACGGAAATAATGTTTTATACGACCTCACCTCTGCTGCAGACGTCACTTTCCCACCAACGTATGCTGCTGCTGCCGGGGGTGTGGCTTGGACACCTCGTTTCCGTGATGGGGCAGTGTCTGTCCTTCCTAGCGGGATACGCCGAGGTGATTGCCGACTCGCCACACAGGGAGTCGTGCCCTCTGTCAGGGAGGCCCTGATGATTCCTCATGGCTGCAGTCCATAAGCTCTGCCGGCTTCAAGTCGCCCTGGCCCGAGTGACACAGCTTCAGTGTCTCCTGGAGTGGGTCTCCGCGCTTCGAGGCGCTCAGCGGCAGTTTCAACCTGCGGCAGCAGAGCAAGTGCCGGACTCTCGTCACCTGTGCACACTGCTCGTCTCGTACCCCAAGCTGCATTCCCTGGGCACCGGGAGCACGCACCCCCCGTCGGATCGGAGCAGTTTGTGGTTTCTAAGCAGCCTTCGGCTTGGATCATTTTGAAAGGCAGAAAGAATTCCTGCTGAATCTGGAGCGCGGGCAGTTTGCAGAGAGTGAGTGTCAGAACTCCGCAACGAGGGGGGGGGCAGGAAAGCAAGCACAACGAGCCAGAAAAACAATCACAACGAGGGAACAGAGGCACAAAAACGGGAAAGCAAGCACAACGAGGAACAGACGCCAGAAAACAATTACAACAACGGAACAGACGCACAATGAGGAAACAGACGCCAGAAAACTTACTGGCTCAGGGAGGGGGGAGTCTCTGACTGTTGCGCGGCCGGTCAGACAACGCCATGTACACCACCATCTTTTTCCGAGGCGAAGCAGAAATGCCTCGGAGAAAGCACCGTCATTTTTGGATTCAGGGCGTGTTTTTCTTTCTCTCCTCTTCCCATTGGCTGGAATGTAAAATTCCAGCCAATGGGAAGAGGAGAGAAAGAAAAGAGAAAGAACGTAAAAAACACAACCCTGAATCCGGTCTTCAACGGAGTGACATCCCTCTCCTCCAATGGCTGGCCTCCATTTCGGAAGCCAGCCAATGAAGAAGAGTGGCGGGTTCAAGCCCCCATACTGTAGACATAAAGTCTCGGACCGAGACTGCGCAAGCGCAGCCTTCGAGTTCAAGACCTAAAAAGGTAATATGCATCCCTGGTAATAAACACATGCCATGCCCTGTCATAAGCTGACAAACGGGTTATTCAGAGGCCTTATATTCTAGGTATGACAGAACTAAGTCTATATGTAGTGTGTGTTCACTAAGGGCCAGATGTAGGTAAATTAGATTTACCGATTTTTAATTACCGAATTTTACCGATTCGGTAATTAAAAATCGGTAAATCTACAGTGTGGATATGTAGGTATATCCAGATGTTGAAATACTGAATCTTTAACAATCGTTTTTTACCGATTCTGTAAATACAGAATCGGTATTTCCCATTGATTCCTAAGGGCTTTGAAGCCCATAGGAATCAATGGGATTTACCGATTCTGTATTTACAGAATCTGTAAATACCGAATTTTGCAAGGGTGCAGGGGGTGTCACTTTGACACCCTCTGGCACCCCACAAATAGGCATGTGCGCCATGTGGCACACAGACATGCCCTAAGGGCATGTCTGTCACATGGCTAGGTGTGCATGCACACATGTGCATGCACACCTGAATTCCGTATTTTACCACACAATAGGATTGTGTGGTAAAATACCGAATTTGTAGGGCCTTTGGGACTCAGAAGAGTCCCACTTACATCGGAGATTTACCGAATCGGTAAAAATACCGATTCGGTATTTTACAGAATCGGTAAATTTACCGAATCGGTAAATTTACCGATTCTGTAAAATTGTGCCCCTACATGCCAAATCATGTATACCGGTCGGTAACGGCCGAAAATACCGATTTTCGGCCGTTACCGACCGACCTACATCGGGCCCCTAGTGAGTATTCCTAGGGAGATTGTCAAAGACATTGTCAAAGATTTTGGCTCACTTTTGAAACGATTCACCTTACATTACTTGTTCCCCTGCCAGAGCTGCTCTTCTATACTCTACTTGGTAAATTGTCTAGAGCTAGTGACAAACGGAACTATCATTACGTCAACTGCTTCCTAATGTACACATTTTTGTGTCCGAATCAGACCTAATCAGGACAGGAGGTGAGATTCGGTTCTCGAACTGTCAATAAAGACATTAGTCTTGCAGGTTCTCAATCTTGACCTTCAGATTACGTTTATCTTTATCATTGATATATTTCTAAATCTTTAATTTTATACAAATAATAATAAACAACAGATTTCATTACACTTCGTAAACATCTCCAATTACATTACTTTATAAACAGTGTAGAGCTTGCAGAGACTCAGTGGCGTAGCCAATCTTTCATGAGCCCAAGGGCAAAGAAGGAAATGGGCCCCCTGTCCTCTGTGTGAACTGTGAAATACAGCAACAATCAGGGTTCAGTGGGCTCTTCTGGACTCTGTTCCACTGCACTTGCTGCACCAATGTAAGCTACGCCTCTGCACAGACTGTGGGCTCCTTGTGCTATAGGTGACAGCGCTTAATAATGTCCACATCTAAGGATGAGAAACTGAGAGGATCTGATGAGATTTGCATGTGTAGGCTTTGGGTTATGAAGATTTTGTTGTGAATGTATCTAGGACCCTAATAAACCTCATAGATGCTATTAAACATTCCTCCCCAGTGCTGCGCTGTCCATTGGAACTAGTGCTGAATGGACGTCCAATGGTCGTGCGCAGCACTGGGGAGGTAGTGCTGCCGTCGGCCAATGCACCGAGGCAGCACTTAAGGGGTTAAATAATCCTGATTCATGCCTTCATGCGGTTATGATAAATAATGTCCTAATGAACACATACGAATCTTGCCCATATTCAGTAATAGCCCACGCAGCCCAAATATGGCAAGGCAACTTCCTTAAAATTCATAAAAAGCACAACAAGTTCTTTCGACACACCAAACGCTCAGCAACCTGGGAATTCACATGTCTTTTGTTTTGATTTGTCATTGAACTCCTGCGAGTACTAAAGGAACAGTCCGTTCTTAGTGACATCTTTTATTGACGTCTTATGTCCAACCTTACATCAAACACGGCACCTTCCAGGTATAAATATACCAACACTTGCCTTAAGCAAACACACAGTGGTGTGGAGCAGAGCGGCTATCTACTTATCCGAAGCCCAGCTGATGCGAGAGACGAAGGAAGCCGCCCCTACCCTTTGACACGCTGGAGAAGCTGCCTTTTCTCACGCCGAGAAATCCAGCTCCGGTGTTTCCAGTCACCCTTGCGGGTTACTGGGAGATCGAGTCCTGAGAAACAAGATACAAGACCTCCTTCATTCTATAACCAAGGTACAGAGCTGATTCAAACCTTAGAGAAAATTCTTGATTCAGATTCTTGGCAAAAAACCCAACTTAACTTAAAACTGCAACTTACTTACTCCTTCCCACGTATTAGGCTTAGGTCAGGTACACCGGGGTAGGCGTATCTTAGAAGCACCAGTTGAGTTTGTTAGTCAATGTTTTTATGTATGTAAATATTTTATCCTTTTTAAAGTATCATATGGCTAGGAAACCATATCAATGCTTTTACAGTATTATTTAATAATACTCCTTTTACTGTATGCACTTTACTTCATGATAAGTATTGCAATTGTGGCAATTCATTTCTCTTGCATGAGAAAGAAGACTGCTCAATAAAATAACACCTTTTATTGAAAACGCCCGTCTTTCTGTTTCTCTGCACCCTGGTGAAAATACCATGCACGATTGACTGAGTGAGTTAGCTGTCTATTGTTTTCACACGACTCTGGAGATACACTCCTAATTCTGGGGGAGCAAAGTTGTCATGTTATATGGTTGTCAGAAGCTAATCCCTTCTTGTCTAAATCAGGGAAGTTAACCCCTTCCTATTCATTCGAGAAAGTTTCTAGTGACCTCTGAGCTAGCTGGCAAAAACTAATTAAGTCTAACAGAGTCAGTAGAGACCTAGATGACCTCAGTCCTACGTCTACACTGCTGTTTATGTTATTCAAATGCGCAGAGCCTAATGGGAATATAGGAACTACACTACATGGCGCCCAACGTTTGGTAAGGCGATAATCTAACGCAAGATACTAGAGTAACTCAGTCGTGCTTTTCACACAGACCCCTTTCTCTCGTAAAAACTCCAATAGACGTCTGGAGTGGGTGAAAGGTTAATATCCGCTGAAACCTAGTAGGATGAGAATCCTATGTATTAGTTTATGGTATAGTCAACGTTGAAGGATACAGTGTTCCAAAATATTGTGCACCTAATCTTTGTTTCCTCAAAACTTGCTCTGCAAGAAACTTTCATTAAACAATGTCAAATCACGGCGACAATAACGACACCGATGAAGCCGCAGTAAATGCGAATCAACCAGGTGTAGACCTTACAGGGTTTAATGAAGACGACCAGGATGCAATACTCATCTCGGCCAATATAAGAAAAACCATAACTATAAAACTTATAGAAAATGGGGTATCACCAAGAGGTGGTACAGTTGTATTTCTGGTAGGGGCACATGAGTATCGGCAGACAGAGGTATTCTGTTCCTGGACAACTTTTCCAGCAGCATATACTGTGACACGTGAGTTCCACTACTATAAAGTAGCGGAATCTCCAGCGGAATACTCTCCTTTCGAGGAAATTGAAATTCCACTAACATACCAAGAGCACCTGCTCTTATTTAATGGCGCCCAAAAACATCAAAATCACATTACCAGGCGACGGTCCACTAGGTAGACCAGGAGCCACGTGGCCGGTTCTAGCCAGCTACACACCACACCCAGACATAGAAGAAATGTCAGACAGAGAACTTTTAATTCAGTTAAAACAACTAATTCAAATACATAGACAATTGGTCCAATATGTCATGCGGACTTCAACAGTCCAACCTGCAATTAAAATTACTCAAAACACCCCTCATCAGGGGAATACAAATAAAATCATACCACAGAATATTCAATCATGTCTTGGAAAAACACCAGCAAAACGGGAACAAATTCCTTTCCAGTTAGCTCAAAAAATCACTATGATAGAGGCAGTATTTCCTGATACTACCCCTCACGAAAAACACAGAATTCTGACTATCTGTCTCCCAATGGGGATCGCACCACACGGGGAGGACTGTGACACTTGGGGCCCGGTCTTTGCTTCTATCTATACACAAACACATGGTGTTCCGTCAATGGCGATTATACCAGATGTACTAAAACAGATTCAAAACGAATATGGTCCAGAACCTGCTTTAACTCTGGGTATGAAATTACTGAAAGACTTCAAGCAGGTCTCAGCTATATTATTAGCCAACATAAAAGGAGAAGCAGCATGTGTGGCAATCCGCCAAAAATTGAAGGAAACAGATATAACAGACCAACCTTTTGAGCTTGCTAAAATAATTGAAAAGTGCTATGAAGAATTAGGCAGAGATAGTTTGGGTGGAAAACCAGTAAAACCTCAAATAATTGAAAATCCTGAAAAAACATTTATTAAAAACAATCTCAATTCTCAAAAGAAGAAATGGGAGGGTAACAAACAAACGACTCCCAGAGAAAAACAATTTCAGTCCAGAGGAAGGTCTCCCCAGAGGAGAAATAAATCTCCAGGAGGAGGAGACAAGTCTCCCCAAAGGGAGCCCTCTGAAAAAAGATATAACCTTAGAGATAGGGATAAATTAAGAAAACCTGACAGATATCCAGATATTGATACACGTCCCTCTCGATCTTTTCAGACTTCCTCACAGAAATCGGAAAGAAGAGGACGGTCAGAACACAAAGAAGAGCACGTCAAGTCCAAAGACAAAGAACCTGCTCATCAAAGTAAAAATTCACAATTTCCCAGAAAGAAGATAGCAAGTATTAAAATTAAACATGCCTAGAATCCTGAGGTCACAACTGAAAAACGGAGAGTGGGCCCAGACAATGCTAGACAGCGCAGCAGAAGTGACCATAGCTCGCAAGATCCGGATGAACCTCCTGGAGACAATGGACACGAATGAATATATTCAGGTGGAAACTGCAGACACGCGAGTTAGCGTGCCCCATAAACTATATGTAATAACATTACGTATAGAGGGAGATAAAACTAGGAAAATAAAAGGTCGCTTTTGGGAGAATCTTTCTAAAGGCTATGACATCCTGTTAGCTGAAAAATACTGGCCACCAGAGTTTGTCAGGGAGTGCCCTCATGGAGAAGAAATTATTATGCCTGCCTTCTCAAATCATATCCCAATTCATAAAAAAATACACATTTGCAAGAAAATGGGCAGTGGCCGAAGCTCCTGCTTTATAAAAAAATCATATAGGATGGGATGAGGACTCTCCTCACCACAAAATCCAGTTAAAAAATCAACCTACTGCACAAAGGCAGTACCCAGTAAAACAAGAAGCTAAAAAGCAAGTCAGGGAGATCTTAGATCAACTTGAATATCAAGGGGTGATTGAAACATGCACCTCACAAATGAACAACCCTTTGTTTCCTGTCTCCAAGCCAGACGATTCATATTGTCTAGTTTTGGACTACAGACATTTAAACTCCTGCTGTAAAACATTTGCAGTCCAAAACTCTCACAGTGCAGCAATAATGAATAACATTGTGCGCAAAAAATATAAAATGACATTAGATATCTCTAATGGATTCTTCTGTCAAAACATTGCACCTGAAAGCAGGTATTTGACTGCTTTCTAAATAATGGGGTCGCAAAAACAATTTTGCCGACTCCCACAGGGATTCAAGAATAGCCCAGGATTATTCTCAGCAAGGGTAACAGAATTACTACAAATGTATGATGATGAGGCATTATCCTATGTCGATGACATCTATCTTACAGACGATGACCTGGAGACTCACTTGAAAAGAGTGAACACCATAATACTTGGGTTCGCATCCGAAGGTTACAAATTCAACTTTAAAAATTCAAGAATAGCCCATCTAACTGTCCTATTTTTAGGATATGAATTATCAAGTGAAGGCAAAAGCCTAGCAGACAATTTCCTAGAGAAATGTGCAGTACTCCAAGCACCTAAAACGCTGAAGAATTTACAATCAATACTAGGTTTCCTGAATTTCGGAAGAACATACATTCTAAATTATGCAGAGAGGGTTTAACCTCTCTACGAATTAATAAAACCTGATTTCAAACCAAATCATTGGACTCAAAAACACACAGAAATTTTGATATCATTACAGACAGACATGTTAACTAGTAAAAAACTGCAAACACGCGCAAACGAACACAATCTGGTAATCTGAGTCATCCCAGGAACATGCGCATCACCTACCTGACCTCTAATGAGGGAGAAACTGTACCAATAGCTTACAAATCACATTTGTACACTCAAGCTGAAATGAAATTCAGTTCTACAGAAAAAATTCTGACAGCGGTTCAAACTGCTGTAGCAAGAGAAAGAGCCCTAGCCCAAGGCAAGAGGATAACTGTTTATACATCAGAATCAGCTATTGAGGCATTGAGAAGCCCACGCAATCTGCATGCAGTGGCATTAGATCCGAAATGGATACAATGGGAAATTTCTCTTGCTGCAGAAGATGTGAAACATAATTTTGATCCGAATATGAAAAAGCTAGAAAATCTGGAATACGAATATGAATATCCTCTGCCGACCGAAATCCTGCCTCTAGAACAATACACCTGTGTAATCTACACAGACAGATTTGCACAACATTTTTTTGTGGAAAAGCAAATTTACAACAACGCGTGCACGATTGTTAAAGGTCGTTGGCGCTTAGGTAAATTCAGACCATTGGTCCCTAAAACTGAATCATTCAGAAACTGTACAGCTCAGCGAGCTGAAATAAGAACTCTAAAGATGGCGCTTGAAAATGCCGATCGCGAATTCCCCACACTAATAGTGTGCGATTCGCATTACTGCGTCCAGTCTTACAATAAGAGCATGCAGACTTGGATTCAAAATGGTTACAAAGATGACAAAGGTGCCACAATAAAGCATAAAAGCTTTGGGAACAAGTAGTTCTTTTGCAGAAAGAACTACAAAAGACTCAAGTGATATATACACTGAGTCATCGACGTGATGGCGTTCACGTTGCAGGGAATTCATTGGCTAATAGAGCCACAGCGGCGGCTGGTCAACCGGCTTCCATAGCCACTAAAAAGCGTTCAGAAAACCAAATAGATGGAGAAACCATGTTTGCAGTAAAAGCCTCATTAAAAGGCGACTATGCGGCACTACCTCTCAACTATCAACTCAATAGTACATACATAATTGATGCGAACTCCCGTTCCGTTTGCTCGAATCCCTGGAGTGGGGGATAGAGTAATTCCAAACACGAACCGGAGAATCTTCTTGATACAAGAAGCATACATGGGATTGGGTCTGAGGCACCAAGAGATCCTGAAATCTCTGATAGAATTACAATCACAATACTGGTGGCCGGGGATGAGCGTAGAAATTTACAATTTTGCAATAAATTGTGAGGACTGCAACAGAGATCGCAGTTGTGAACCGGACCAAGCACCAGCCCAGACACCGCTATTAGACAGCATCAGGCTATCTATGCACAGACGTCCGACCGGACAAATGCAGTCCCATAATTATTAAGACTAAATTCACTAAAGATGTGGCCCCAGCGCTCGGCTAAAGCCAGAACTGTTATAAAAGATTTGCGAGTCTTTATCGGCACATACGCAATTGGCATGCTACATTCTTATCAGGGTCCTGCGTTTAGCTCTCGAGCTTACAGAGAGGCCATGAGCAGCATGGGCATTGCATTGCAGTACTCTTCTCCCTTCCATCCTGAGGGAAATGCGGTTGTGGAAAGAAAAAACCGTGACATAAAGCAATCTATAACGGCGAGGGTATTAGGTTCGGGTGATGGGTGGGTCAAACATCTAACAAGTGTCCAACGTAGTCTTAACAATCTGCCCAGAAATTCTCTAAAGGGTTTCACTCCATACGAACTATTGTTCGGCACTCGAATGAGAATCCAGGACTTAGACTGTCATACTTCAGTGGTAGAAGAAAAAACCTTTGATATCAAAGATCGTTTGGCTGCTTTACGGGACTTGAATGAAACAAGAAAAAGTCTAAGTAACATAAAGTCTAAGCCAACAACCACTGAAGAACCACCTGTCCCAGCAAGACCTGTCTGGATTCCAAAGATTGGGGATCTGGTCAGAGAAAAGATCGCGGTGAAGAAGGAATTTGGGCCTTCTTACAGAAAAGCAGTGCCTGTCTTAGCTGTCAGCGGAACAAGATCAGTAGTACTACCGCCACTTGCATGTAAAAAGGAAAACAGAGTTGTTTCCATCGACCTGGTGAAACCACAATCATGTGGCCAATAATAAGTAGTGGGCCCAGTGGACTCCCAAGAAATAGTGGAAGATCGAATCCTGCTACAATTAAAGAGGTTCAAACTGAAAGACTAATCACTTTCGATAAACCATCAGTGAATAAAAAAGAACTATGCAACAAAGCCATGGAACTTGTGCCTCTTGAAACCCAAATTGCAACAGTTCAAGAAACACCAGTCTACAATGATGTAGCCTCGGACTATACAAATGTAACAAAAGAAAATGCAAAGATCAATGGAGATCCGGAAGCAATCCCAACAATTGACAGAACTGCATCTGGCAACTTTATCAACTTTGATGACTTTGCCGGTGATCCAAGTGAACATGGAGACAAGCCAGTAACAAAAACTTTCAAAATGAAAATTAAAGAACTTTTTCATCAACTCAAAGAAACATATATGATTTCCCCTTGGATTGAAAAAGGGATTGTGTTAGGTGTACTTTGCCTACTACTTTGGCTAATCTTAGTTTTAATTTTGGGAAAATGTATTGATGGAAATTACAGTACAATGGACACAGCAAGTCAGAACATCAACTTGGTCCTGAAACCACACAGATCCTCTCACATAGAGAAAAGAGAACTATCATCAGTGAACATCACAGCAAAGCCTATACCTGGTGGTATAGCATGGGACAGAACTGACTATGAAATCTATGGCCCGGTAGAGCTCTTGAAGTATCCACATCAGTTCAAGATTTCATTAAGTGACTTTGTGACACCAAGTTTTTTTTCTGATGATTGGGACTTTAAAAACATTAATAATATGATGTCAGATTTAGAAATGTCAGCAAAATTTACAGAACATGATTATTTACAGGGCTCATCGAATTATGAAGAGATGTACTGTTATAACCACTATGGTCATCATTATCTGCATAAGTCTGCGAATCCTAGAAATGTTTTTTCGTATAATCAGTGGGAACATTGTCCAAATCCGCCAATAGGCAGTTCAAAAACGTTTTATGAAAAATTCCCATACTTTTCAGGGTTTAATCACACTGATCCAGAAATGTTTTATTTCAAGATGTTAAATAAGACAGGAATGAAAACCATGCTGACAAATACTAAATTGATTTATTTTGAAACATTTTATGACAAAATGTCAACATTTGGTTTTGAATTTTGGAAAAACAACATTGAAATAAAAACCATCTGGGGAACAAAAGAATGGCAGGTACAAGGTCTAGAAGCATTATACAGAGCTTGCATGATCCCAGAACAAATAATATTCCTGAATGATACAATTCAGCAAACAACTTGTATTGGCTTAGCTAAGATAAAAGATTTAAATAACCCGTCTATACCAAAACCTATGCCTGATAGAAATACCACTACAGATGAGGGGTTAGATGTGTCCTATATTTTAAAACAAAACAGAACGAATCCTGATTGGAAAAAATGGTTGATCAGGCCCAAAGACTCAAATGACTGTCAGAATAGATTCCTGAACAAAATACAGGGGTTCAAACAAAACAGGCCAGACCCTAGATATTCCCAGAGGCAACATCCAGGGACAGTAACAACATATAGTGTAGGAAAACTATGTCTTGACTGGCTAGATAAATCCAAACTTCCCGAAATAAAGCAACACTTAACTTTACTTAAAGAAGGTGCTGACTTGTGAGGTTTCATAATGGGACCTCGCAAACAGCGTCAAAAACATTTCATATACGCCGGTATATACGCAGCTTACAATGAAGCTTGGAAATTGAAACCAATTGAAACTGCAGACAAAATATGGGAAATTGACTGTATCAATTTGGAGAAATCATTTTCTGTAGTAGACAATTGTTTAACGACTCTGTCCTCCAGAATCTATTCACTGGAGAGCATCGTATCATCTGCTATTGATATAATAGAGCAGGACATGCTAATGTTACAACATGGCCAGTCCCAATTACGTTCTATTGTACAGCTAGGTTGGACGTTACAAAACCTGCATTAAGGCTATGTGCCATGGCATTTAATCAACACAACGTCATTGTTTTCTATCTTTAACCTTACTGATAAACAAATCAGTTTGGCACAGAAAGGAGCAGACTATACGATACTGAGCATTGAAAAACTTGAGAGATTACCATTGACAATGTCAGAAAGACCTGTCATTGAATGAATAATACATGGTACCATTTCAATCCCGATTACGACTTTTCAGTTTCAATACTGCCAAAAATATATACCAGCAGGCCTGTATGAAAGGTTTGGTAAAGGATACATCAAATCTACCTGGAATTTACCTTATACACACAAATGTTACAGTGAAGGAAAAAAGAGGTATTTCTTAGTGGTAATGATTGTAAAAAATCACTAAGCAGTACACTCCTGTGCCAAGGTAATAACTTGCATGGGGCCTGTGAAGGTTCTTCGAACAACCTTTCATGTCATCTTCAGGGCACCCCTACTACACAGATAGAGCCATTTTTCAGACAGCTTTCCAACAGTAGCTACGTTTTAATAAGCGATCACAGCTGCTGTGGCATGGTGCCAGGAAAGGCCTATCTCGTAACTGTGACGTCCAGGGTCATTTGCTGTATGCAAGTATTGTATCCAAACAGCAATCCAGACATGGAGGCGGCAATATGGCCTTATGTGAACATCTCTTCTATTCGAATTGATACTTTAAGCAGAATGAAGTCTATTCTTTTACAAACAACTGTGCCTTTAACCTCGTCCAAAGAGACATGTGACCTGCAAGTTGCAAGGACAGCGGCAGAGATACATACCCTATTATCGACAAATTGTCCGGTGCATTTCGTAGAAATGTTAAGTCAAATCTTAAACATGTCAGATACCAGTGGCATCGGACATGTATTTAAGACAATTTTTTCGCAACTACTAACACCTTTCGAAGCAGTTCTTGGCATCTCCCCGAATTTTGTGCATTCGCTCTTTGGTGGCCTGCCTCTTGTTTTGGGACTCGTAGCAGGAATTTTATTTTTGTTCCTTCTGCTCCGATATGGCAAGCCAAAACACAGACAAACCTCTGGCAACGATGGAAGAAACGATCCTAGCAATATGATATCGAGACCGTATCACTAAGGTCCTCTGATTGGCCCGGCTAAGAGATCTGAATACTACCTGGTTTCTTTCATTCAGACCAATTTAGCAAAATTGCATCTTACCTGTGCTTCGTTGTCTGCTATGCGGAGAAGAATGCATGTTGGACGTCTGTCTTACACTACCATCAGCAGTACCAATGGATATCGACGCTTTGCTTTGTCCTGTAACGACTCATGCAAAGTGGTGTCCCCAGCGGCTACCTATTCTGATGACGGCATTCATTGAGACTTCACCATTATGATTAAGTGGTGGTGAGGTACGAGATGAAAGCAGCACCACACAGGTACAACCTTCTGTGAACATTGCTGATCCTGACATCGATGATGGCAATGCATCGCACATATGCACTATTTCCACCTTTTCAGAGTTGGCCCAACTTTCACCTACTGTTGTAGACACATTTTTTACCGGCCTATCAGAAGTAATGTTCTTCCCTAAAAACGAGAATAATATTTGAAAAAACGAGCTCACAGCGTTCCCTGAACTCTGAATTCGGCCTTCAGTTTTTGATAAACAGAACTCCAAAAAGACACCCGAGAACGAAATTATTTTCCCCTAAAATTCCAAAATATTTGCCATTTTTTGGCACATGGTCCTCTGCTGAAAGTAGAACTATTCTTAGAGAACAGAACTTCTATTTTTAGAGACTCTAGAGACAATATTTTGAATCAGCCTCTAGTATATATGTACAATGTTATATAACTTTGTGATGAAATGGTCTCGACTTTTTTTTCTGTATTCAGAGCCATTTCATAAATGTAATTTTTGCAAATTCATTCAGCCTATATTCATATTTGCATTTCCTGAATGATAACTCTGCTTGAAAGCGTACAGTATAATACTCATTTCGTGTATCTATACCATTTCAAATGCGTTTCATTGTATTTTGGGGTGGGTTGGAAAACACATGCATACCTATATGTTTACATATTGCTTAGTATTTAGTAATGATGGACATAATACGTGGAGTGGGTGTTTTGAATGTATCTAGGACCCTAATTAAATATTCCTGATTCATGCCTTCATGCGGTTATTATAAATCATGTCCTAATGAAGACATACGAATGTTGCCCATATTCAGTAATAGCCCACGCAGCCCAAATACTGCAAGGCTACTTCCTTAGATTCCTAGAGAACGAGTTCTTTCGACACACCAAACCTTCAGTAACCTGGGAATTCCCCATGTCTTTTGTTTTGATATGTCATTGAACTCCTGCGAGCACTAAAGGAACAGTCAGTTCTTAGTGACATCTTTTATTGACGTCTTATGTCCAACCTTACATCAAACACGGCACCTTCCAGGTATAAATATACCAACACTTGCCTTAAGCAAACACACGGTGGTGTGGAGCAGAGCAGCTATCTACTTATCCGAAGCCCAGCTGATGCGAGAGCCGAAGGAAGCTGCCCCTCCCCTTTGACACGCTGGAGAAGCTGCTTTTTCTCACGCCGAGAAATCCAGCTCCGGTGTTTCCAGTCACCCTTGCCGGTTACTGGGAGATCGAGTACTGAGAAACGAGATACAAGACCTCCTTCATTCTATAACCAAGGTACGGAGCTGATTCAAACCTTATAGAGAATTCTTGATTCAGATTCTTGTTAAAAAACCCAACTTAACTTAAAACTGCAACTCACTTCCTCCTTCCCACGTATTAGGCTTAGGTCAGGTACACCGGGGTAGGCGTATCTTAGAAGCACCAATCGAGCTCGTTAGTCAATGTTTTTATGTATGTAAATATTTTATCCGTTTTAAAGTATCATATGGCTAAGAAACCATATCAATGCTTTTACAGTATTATGTCAAAATACTCCTTTTACTGTACGCACTTTACTTCATGATAAGTATTGCAATTGTGGCAATTCATTTCTCTTGCATGAGAAAGAAGACTGCTCAATAAAATAACACCTTTTATTGAAAACGCCCGTCTTTCTATTCCTCTGCACCCTGGTGAAATTAAGCATGCACGATTGACTGAGTGAAATAGCTGTCTATTGTTTTCACACGACTCTGCAGATACACTCCTTATTCTGGGGGAGCAAAGTTGTCATGTTATATGGTTGTCAGAAGCTAATCCCTTCTTGTCTAAATCAGGGAAGTTAACCCCTCCCTATTCATTCGAGAAGGTTTCTAGTGACCTCTGAGCTAGCTGGCAAAAACGAATTAAGTCTAACATAGTCAGTAGAGACCTAGATGACCTCAGTCCTACGTCTACACTGCTGTTTATGTTATTCCAATGTGCAGAGCCTATTGAGAATATAGGAACTACACTACAATTTAACAGTAGTAAATGCATTCATCCACGAGCTATATGGATCAGTGCTTAATTTGAGCCTGTGGTTTATGGTGCTCTGCACTGGCACTTAATTGTCAACACCAGCACCTATGACAGTCTACCACATGGTGGTGCTGTTTTACTAATTTACAGATGAGCACAACAGCTGTTTACTAATTTGATGTACATTAAAATGTACTAATATCTGCCACCCAAGCCAGTCCTATAGCTTTGGGGGCCTAGAATACTCTGAATTGTCATACTTTAAAGCACTGTGAGGGTTGTTAGCTGTGCTGGTACTGTCACTGAGAGAAATGGTAGGGGCAATGGGTGGTGCACGCAGCAGTGGCCTCCAGATGAGGGCCCAGACACTTTTTTTTTCTACAAATTAAGCACTGTATAAGCTTGCTGTCTAGATGAAAGGCATGTACACAGGTATTGTCTTCAAAGATGCCACTATCAAAGATGAACAATTTTGCACTTTTCAGGGGTTTGTGAGCTTTTACATGGGGGTAGGTAGCACTTAAAATATCATATCTAAACATATAATCAAATGTCACTTCTGAACGCATTCGAACTCAGAAATGAAACGTTTTTTAAATACATCATACGCCACAAAACATGTGAACTTATACGTTTCTCTGAAGATGCTAAAGGGACCATGTACATGTACACAACTGACACACTGCTCCTTGAGGATGATCAGTCAACGTACATGTACAGCACTAATACACTCCTCTGAAGATGAGTAACAATTTATTTATTTATTTATTTATTTCGCGATTTCTAGAGCGCCTGGTGACCCGTAGGCATCCCCGCGCTATTAAACCTGTCATGTTTAATCAGTTATGCAATGTAACCTTAAGAGCATAGAAACACAAGCAAATAAATAATCTAACGCATACATCATCGCAATTACAAAAGCATAAACACGTCAGCATCTGACATTTAACGTATGTAACAAGCAATTGTTATTTAAGTACTAAAAAACCAGGAATTATGAAACTGTACAGCAGATTTTACGAAAGACCCCACAGAAACACATACAATATTATCAGAGAGCATTTGTGAGTGAAAGAATGCAGGTTTACCTCGATTAAAACCATGTTTCTTTGAAAGTTGGATTAAAAATCTATCGGCAAATATTCGCACACAAAAAAAGGAAAGTACAAAAGAGTCTGTGGAGAATACTCATTACATGTGCAACAGCAAATCGTTCGAATTGGCACTCAACGTAATAAGGAAAGGAAAGATAGCCTTAATTAATGCCCAGCCTAAACCTGCAAAGGAAGCTTTTGTCCCATGGCTGTTTGAAAATAAATGAATAATGCTCCAGAACAGACGAATTCTGAAGAATAGCAAAATGTCTTAGAGGCGGTTCAACAAGTTCCATCGCCTCTCTTAGTCTATTCCTATGTTCATAAAGAGACTTCTAAACCCAGAATGTATCGGATTTTACAATACATTTCGGGTTAGAGAACAGGGAAGGCCAGTCCACCTCATTTAAGATGGAGTTAATATACAGGAGCCTAGTAATTCTCAGACCTTTTGAGAAGTTCAGACAATCATCAATAATTCCTCTAATCAATGAGGCCTTGGGAGTGGTTCATATCCAGAGTAAAAGCAGAGCTAATTTGTTACGATCCTCAACATAAGAAAGACCAAATTCCTCATGACAAAAGTAGTGTGACTTACTGGGAGGAAGTCGAAGAAGAAGTCGACGGTAAAAGCAATTTTATAGGACAATTACTGCAAATACCTGAGCCATAACATTGAGTTGGACCACACTGCATGTTATACATTTTCAACAGAGAAGGAATTGGTTTGCTACCAATCTTAGTAGCAACATTAAATAAAGCCCCCTCCAAATGAGCTAATGTTTGGTTTCTAAAGCTTACGCAAGGTGACGATAAACCTACGGAGTAAAAAATGCCCAGGCAAGGGAAGTTGTGAACCTTCTTAATAACCTTATTTTTTACGTTCAAGGTCCTAGATTTTATTGACTGGAACATGATCTTCAACTTTGAACAGTTAGGGCCTGATTCACAAATGTAAACATACACTTTGTAAGTTTACACTTTAAGTACAATTCAGAAACTGTGTAGAGTTTCATGTTTGCCTGTTCTATCTTTGTATGTGTGGAGGTGTCTGCACCTGTAAGTATTCGGAGATCTCTGCACTTAAAAGAATAGGCCCAGTGGAGCTGTAAAACTCCACCTGTCGTTTGTGAATTTCACTTATAGTGTAAACTTCCACAAAGTCTACTTTTACCTGTGTAAATCAGGTTCTGTGTGTCCAAGTTTAAGTCCTTCTTGAAAGTTTAACACTTTGGCACTACCCTTTTCAGTAGTTTCTTTTTCAAGCAGGGCAGTCCAGTAGGAGCAAGATGCGTTCCCAGAAGCTGGTTCCCCAGGCCACCCAACCACTGAGTCCACCCAGTTCAGTTCATGAAGCTTTATTCGGTATATGATAAAAATGACCACAAAAGCATAGCACGCAGGCAACAGAATTAAAAATACAAACATGATTAAAAACTCATACTTTTCCTAAAAGCCATCGATTTACATATAAAACTGGCAGTATAAAAATATATGTCGGGGTGGTCCAAGTTATATAACAAACACATAGCATCCTCCACATTTAAAACTCCATACTAAAGAAATAATGGTTTTAAAAAGGAGATCCTAACATTCTGAAATAGGGGACAAAAAAGCATAAAGTGCATTGTGCTTTGTTTGGAATGTCCATCACATGGGCATGGGCCCACAGGGGGGTTTTTAGGATGAGGGAAGGCCACTAATACATGAGCAATGCCAACTCTTAATCTGGTAAGTACAAACCTGTGCTTTGGCCTAGTTACAACATCCAGATAACATTGAAATCCCTCAACAGAAATATATTTATTGTAAATTTTAACATTAGCGAGGAAATTGGTTATTACTGAACGTTTTTGGGCTTTATGTAACATAAAGATATTTTTAAATTCCTGTTTCACAAGGCCTCTAGGGGGACAGTTTTCTGACAACAAATTAATATCAAAGATACTTTTATAACAATCTACAACATATTTGAGCCACGGTATCAGCATACAGTTGTCTAATGTAAGGCAATCCCTGATAATAAGTTGATTGAACTCGGTCTCTTCCTTAAGCCAACTTGCACGATAAAGCAATAAGGGCCTAAGTGAGGCGAGCTCAGTCAGGTGAAAAACCCCCGCCTCTCTGTGAATCAGCTCTGTTGGAGCGGACTTAGGGAGGCACAATAGTTTCTTCAGAAAATTATTTTCTTCAACCTGTAGACAGTCGGTTTTGCAGAAACCCCAAAGCCCCGCCCCGTAAAGGGCGATGGATACACTGCGTGCTTTGTAGATTTCCAGCATGTCCTTGATATGTCTGTCCCCCAGCTTAGATGCAAATTTAAAAATACCATAAGAGCTTTTGCTCATTTTAGTTTGAACATTCATTAATTCATGCCCCCACCTACCATCACTGGTAAAAGTTACCCCCAGATAACAAAAACTATTCACATTCTGCACTTTAACCCCTTCTATAAAGAAGGAGTGATTTCTGGCCACCTTATTTCCACATATCATCGTGTGAGTTTTATTCTTGTTGATCAACAGTCTCCTGCTCCCGATAAATTCAGTGAATTTGTCCATTAAACGTTGCAGACCGACGGGTGTCCGTGACAGGAGTACCGCGTCGTCTGCGTATAGCAGAACTGGTACACTATCCCCTGCAACCTGTGGGGCATCGGCCTTAATAATTTTCAGGGCGGCTTCGACCCCATTGATAAAAAGGGTAAATAAAAGGGGGGCAAGGACACAATCCTGCCTAATTCCCCGTTTCACATTAAAATTTCCAGTGCATTCCCCACTAGCACCATATCGTACACATGTTTTTAGCTTGCTATAGAGTCTGGCGAGAAAAAAGATAATTTCTTTCGGGGCACCCATGTCAAGCAAAACTGACCAAAGAAGTGAGTGATTAACTAAATCAAAAGCACTGCTAAGGTCAGCAAAGCAGAGATAGATGTTACCGGATTTGGCTCTGGTGTACTTGCCTATCAACAGCTCTAGATTCAGGCATTGGTCAAGGGTCCCTCTTCCCTTCCTGAATCCGTGTTTGGAGTTTGCAAGAACTCCATTCTCATCAGCCCACTCCTCAAGTCTGAAAAGCAGAACTCTGCTCATTATTTTAACAGACGAGTCGAGCAGGCTGATGGGCCGGTAATTACTTGCCAGGGCTTTATCCCCTTTTTTATAGATATGATGGAGTCACCCCATGTTGGTGGGATCATGGTGGTTACGGCAGCTTTGAATACCAAAGTAAGTATTGGTCCCCAAAGCTGCGGCTGGGCCCTATAGACATCTATCGGGACACCATCTGGCCCCTGGGCCTTACCGCCCTTACTATTTTTGATTCCATTCTCCACCTCTCCCAATGAAATATCTAAAGGCACTACAGGCCACATCCTATTTTCGTTGGGCGTCATATTATTATCTGCAAAGATTGTGGAGAAGTGATTCACCCAGTCTTCGCTTCCAACATTAGATGAAAGATGTGGGGTATCGTCTTGGAGGAAAGGGGAGTTAACAGTGGACCAGAACAGGCGACTATCCGCAGTTTCTGCTGCCTGAGTAAGATGCTCCCAGGCCTCCTGCTGTAGTTCCCTCTTTCTTTTAGACAGCGCCTGTTTATATTCAAATCTTAACAGTTTGACTCTATCCTTGTCCCTTGGGGTAAAGGCCAAAGCTTGTTTAAGTTGGGAGAGCAGGGACGTACAGGCATGGTCAAACCATCCAATCCCTTTCCCTCCTTTATCTACTTTTTTCCCCGTAAAGATGTTATTAATGACAGTGTTGATGTTAAAAAAGTGAGTCATAACCTGATAAGATGGACATCCTAAAGATAGAATAATATCAATGTCCATCTTGCATTTATTTATGATTAAAGGTACCACTGTAACCGATTTTTCACCTTTCCATCTTAGCCTAACCCCATTGGGCCTGTGTGGCTCTATATTTACCAATACTCTAGTGGGTGGCTCAGTTCTAATCATCCATGCGGTTATTTGCAAGCTAATACAATTATGGTCGCTCAGGGAAAATGTATCCCTCACTTTAATTATGCAGTGGGGTACCAGGTCAGATGAGACCATAATATGATCTCTGATGGAGCTCACATTCCTTTCAGTAAAGGTGGGGATTAAACCCTCACTTGCCTCCTGGACAGTACTCAGTAGCTCTAGATCAAACGAGACCATAGTGCTATTGATGGCCTCTCCATAGGCATTATGCGGGAAGTGGTACATATTCTCCCCATTATTCGTTAGGATCCCACAGACCCTAGAGGAGGATAAACTACATACTTGTAAATTAAAATCCCCCACCCAGACGAAAGTCCACCCAGATCCGACTGATGCCTGGAACAGTGGCTATCCAAGGGGCAAGGGAAAGTGGATGAAAAGAAGAAGAAACAATGTTCTCCACAAGTCTGGTCTTTCGGTGTGCAGGTGATTCTCACTGTTCCTTTTCTGGTTGCTACAGCATGTGTCTGTGTATGTCTAATAAATAAAGAGTGGTATTCATATCGGGTGTTAACATAATACTGTTACCTCCCCTGGACTCAGCTTACTAACGCTTCCCTATTTCCCCCTTTAGACTTTGACCTTCTCGGTGGTGAGTATATGATGAATCCTATGAAAACACAAACAGAACCATCATTAAATAGTTCTAATGAAATGTAGTAACATATGTAACATCCTTACTGAAGCCCTCTTAATACCTTTTTTAATCACAGAGGGAGGAACAATATCATGCTAGTAGCACCCAGGTAAAAAAACGGTCGCAAACGGGCAGATTCACAGAATCTGCCCCTTACGACCGGTATTTTTGCATTTGCGATGCATCATCCCAAATGCAAAAATTGAAATTTAAGAAATCGCAAAAATAGCGATTACTTAATTGCGATTGGATTTAGGGAATCACAAATTGCGATTCCCTGAATGCAATGCATGATGAAATCGCAAATAGCAATTTTGCACATTGAGATCACAAATTACCAACAATTTGAACTTGATGGTAATTTGCAAAAACTTTGAAAAATGCAGTAAAGTGCATTTTTCAAAGTTCCTGGTTACACACACACATGTCCTTGGGGCATGTGTGTGCACAACATGTGTCCACATTACAATTTCAGGGATGCAACAGGGTGTCCTGCTGGCACCCTTGAAATGACATGCACAATGTGTGAGTACCTATTGGGTACTCGCAAATTGCGATTGCAATTCCCATTCATTCCTATGGGCCTGCAGGCCCATAGGAATGAATGGGAAGCCATTCCTTAATTGCGACTCACAATTTGCAAGTCGCAATTAAGGAATGTTTAGGAATCGCTTGTTTTTTAGATATTCCTACATGCATGGACTTTTGTGATTCCTTAATTGAGATTCATTAATAATCGCAATTAAGGAATCGCAAAAGTATACCGTGATGCATGTGCCCCTTTATCTCTTTTGAGGCACTTCAGAAACTTCTGAAGTAATGATCCTTTAGCACAGACATCCATTACGGTAAGTACATCTCCATATCAATTTTGTGCATGCATCCTGCTAATTTTGTAGCAACAGGCCTCTATTGGTAAAGTGTTATTTACTTTTCTTTTACAGGTCCCCAGGCTCCTTCTACAGAGTAGTGAAGTAGCACCAAGGCACAGACTGACTCCAGGGCTCCCTGAGAGGTAGGAGACAAGGTGGTGGCGAAAACTTGAAGTATGAAACAGGTGGCCAAAAAAACTAAGGATTCAACAGGTAACCACCTGCATGGTAAGTATCACCGGTAAGTAGCCGTATAGGTGGCAAGGCACTGGCCTCCGGGCATGGCTTTTATCCATGCTGTGCCCGAATGGCAAAACCACACATTTGGCAGTCTTCTGGTGTGAGCATGGGCACCTGCCGCATAGGACATGGTCAAATGAGACTAGACTGTGTCATTGTCGATGAACACTTTCCTGGTCATGGCTGTGTCAGGGTGCTCCTAGAAGAGCCATGGCATCTGTGAAAGTACACCCCAAAGTCCTCCCCACAGGTTTGGGCTTTGTAGGATATTGTAACTTAAACCTTTTTAAAAGTGAGAAGCATGTTTGAGACCAACAGGTTCATAGGACCTTATCTCAGAACCATACCCTTTCTCATTAATGAGATAGAATAGGCGTCCTCTAACTCTTTTAGAATCTAATATACCCATGAACTAATATTCAGCATGACCCTCTATTTCTACTGGAAGTGCTGTGTTTGGAAAGCAGATTCCTTCAGTTACAGGCTTGATCAGTGAAACATGAAACAATGGATGTACCTGTAGAGTGGTGGGTAGTTCTAGTTTTACAGGATTTATCACTTTTGGAATCCTAAAAGGCCCTATGAACGTAGACTGAAATTTATTTCAGTTTCCAAGGCATAAATGTTTAGTAGGTAACCAAACTTTATCACCAGTGTTGTACGACTGTTCAGGTTTCCTATGCTTGTAAGTAAACTCCTTATACTTTTGATTGGCTTGTTGTAAATTATTTTGCGCAGTGGTATGAATATTAATGAGGTGTTCATGGAACTCATGAGATGCAGGTACTAACGTTGGTGTCTGGATGTCTGTATTAATCATTTTGAGGTGAAAACAATAAGTACAGAAAAAGTGTGAAGAGTCACTAGTAGAATGTTGGTAGGCGAATTCTGCATTTCATAACCAAGACACTCAATCAGAGCTATCTTGCTAGGTTTTGCATTACAAGCACTGTTCAAGACGTTGATTTATTCTCTCAGTTTGACCATCTGCTGTGAGTGGTGGCTGGAGAATAGCCTGACTTCAATACCTATGAGCAAAGTGATCTCCAGAAATTTGAAATAAAATGTGAACTCCTGTCTGAAATAAGCACTGAAAGCATCCCATTTGTTGGACTAACGACCTCAGCAAACCTTTTTGTTTATACAAATACTTTAAGGGGGAGAAAATGAGCCATGTTAGTTAAATGGTAAAGAGTTACTAGAATCATGTTGAAACCCTCAGAAGTGCGAGGTAACTCTCCGATTAAATTGATAGAAACTGTATGCCATGGGTGTTGTGGTGTCATGTTCCCTCACCCAGGCCTAAGTAGCAAAGTGACCTTTTACCTAGATTTGCCCTAACTTCCTCTGCATAACAGTTCTAGCACTGACCTTTTACCCAGTTATGTGCTGAATAAATGTTGATTGGTTACTTTGAAACTAGCCTCATTTATTATGCATGAGGATTCTTAGTAAAATTCCCTGCACATGATGTACATAACAGGATTAAAATTCTCTGCACAAAAATCATCGCTATCTTTCATCCTAGGGCAACCGGGATACTTTGCATAGTTGCAATTATTGATTTAGGCTCATCTACATAATCATACTCACAACATATCGATTGTGGTAGAACCTCTGAGGCTAACTTTTTGGTGTAAAAGAACTGCCCCTTCAATAGGTAGCCAGAGGAGCTGCATCCCCGCTTACACAGATACTTAGGTCCCGGCAAGCTGAAGCTTCAACACACAGCGGTCTGACATCGGATCACTGACATAATATCGACAGTCAAAATATCGACTTGCAAAAATATCGAGGTAAAAATATAGAATGCCAGAATATCGACTTTCTATCTACAAACAGGTAAGTACAAAAATATCGACTCCAACATATCGATAGGAAAAAATATAGACAGTCAAAATATAGAATTTTTTTAATATCTTAAAAGTAGTTTAAAAGTAATATAATAATAAATATAATTAATTTAAACATACTTAAAATACTTAGATAAACTTATAATTAATAAATAATTAATGTAACTTAAAAAATTTTTTAAAACATATATATATATATATATATATATATATATATATATATATATATATATATATATATATTGCTACACGCTCGCTCACATCCAAGAAAGCAGACGGCACTCGAAGCTGGATACTTTCAGATTTATTGACAGACCCCCGTCACCCCTTCCAAAGACAAACGCGTTTCGCCGTGAAACGGCTTCCTCAGTGTCAATGTGCAATGTGAAAAATCGCCATTTAAACTCCAAAAAAAAAACAACAAATATATATATATATATATATATAGTGTGAAACCTATGGTTTTTTTCAGTGAATATATATATTTTCACTGAAAAAAACCATAGGTTTCACGCCAGTTATAGTTAGGAATTTGCATTTAAAAAACCTATTTAATTCACTGAAAAAACCATAGGTTTGACACCAGTTATAGTTAGCTGGAAATTTTACTGACATAAAACCATTGAAATTCCTACGTTATAGTTAGTTGGACTCACTATAACTTGCGCGCCTGCAATGCACTGCTGATGACGTCACATATTACATCACTCATGACATGGTCAGTGACATCACTCATGACATCACTAATGACACCATCCAGTGAATGTGTGTCTTTCTGTAAAATAAATATGTTTTATATATGTATTTTTAAAGGTCGATGGAAGCATACATTTTTAAATGTGTCTAAATAGATGTTTTTTAAAAAAAAATGTGATTGGTTAACTGGCTTATTAAGTGTATCTTAGTGAATACATATATTAGCGAGTAATGTTTAAATATTTTAATATATGTATCAGTGTTTCACTTTGTGTATAAGTGGCTGCATGGGTTGGTGAGTAGCTACATGTGTGTGTGTATGGGTTATTAGATATTTTTTAGTATCAGTATGAGTTTCTGTATGGTTTGGTGGGGGTATTACTTAGCACAGAGATGCATCAATGACTAACTCACTGTTTGTATGTGTTTTGAAGACAGCATATGTGCAGGACTGTATGGGTGGATGAGTGTGTATATGTGTGTGTTAGTGAGTGAATGACTGTCTCACTAGTGTCTTTATCAGTAACTACATATGTTTTAATCTAGTATATGTGAGTATTGATGTATATAAGTGAGTATATGTGAGAGTGAGAGATTGTAAGAGTTCCTGTTTAAATAAATATGTTTCTATAAGTGATTGTTTAAGAGAGTAGGTTTGTGTAAGTTTCCTTAGTAATGTGCTAGTGTGTGTATAGCTGTATATGCATTAATGCAAATAAATGGATGTTCAATAGTTGATTTCCATGTGTGAGTATGTGTGTGAGTAACTTTTGGATGACTGTCAGTGTGTAACAGGATGTATATGTGTATCACTACATATGATGAGTGAGTATATGTATGAGTGACTATATAGAACTGTTGCTGAATGAGTGGATGTGTATATAGATGGTGGAATTACTGAATTGGTTGTTGTAACTGGTATGGGTATCTCCATTTTTTGGAAAATGTTAGTTTCAATTTTTGAATATGTGTTTCAAGGGTTACATTACACTGAAAGGAGGTCTGTCAGTCTGTCACAAGGATGGTGTCATCAGTGATGTCATGAGTGATGTCACTGACCATGTCATGAGTGATGTAATATGTGACGTCATCAGCAGTGCATTGCAGGCGCGCAAGTTATAGTGAGTCCAACTAACTATAATGTGGGAATTTCAATGGTTTTATGTCAGTAAAATTTCCAGCTAACTATGGTGTCAAACCTATGGTTTTTTCAGTGACTTTAATAGGTTTTTTAAATGCTAATTCCTAACTATAACTGGTGTGAAACCTATGGTTTTTTCAGTGAATTTCAAAGGTTTTTTAAATGCTAATTCCTAACTATATATAGGGCCTCAAACCTATGTTTTTTTCAGTGAATTTCAAAGGGTTTTTAATAGCAAATTTCTATAGCTATGTAATATAATATTTTTTATAATGAATCCTATATTGTATATTTATGTAACACTATTTTTTTATGTATATTGTTCATGTTTTTTTTTGTTTTGTTTTTTGTTTGCCCTGGAGCACTCCCGGTGAGCGTACCGGTGAGCGCACCGGTAAGCGCAGCCTTGCAGGCGCGTCCCGGTGCGCGTACCGGTGAGCGTCCCATTAGCGCTATTGCCGCAAACAAAAACATCATCGTGACGTATCGCGTAGCCGCGTCCGCGTGATACGCACGGCGTAAGCGCACCTGAGCGCATACGATCGCGCTACGTAAGCGCCCCGGGGCACGTAGCGTAAGCGCGTCGGGTCATGTGACCTAAAAATAACACTTTTTATTGGTTCAGGACAGTTTTAGTTTCCAAATGAATGTAATGTATTGGCATTTATATAGCGCACTACTTACCCGTAGGGTACCAAGGCGCTTCGACCGCTGCGAAACCCTTCCTGGCTTCCCTGAGAGATGGTCCCTTAATGGGTATCTCCAGGGTGAGACCAGGCATCCCCTGGGTCATGTGACCTGAAAATAACACTTTTCATTGGTTCAGGACAGTTTTGTTTTCCTAATGATGAAAGCCCCCACCTTTTTTCCTCATTCTCACTTTGTACTTTGAGTGAGGAAGACCTGTTTCCAGAGCTATTAGTACCTATTTGTACTGAAAAATGGCTACAGTAGCAGCAGCAGCAGGAGCATCTCAGCCACCACCACCACCACAAGGACCACCACAGCACCACAGTGGTGGAGATGAAGAAGAGGAGGAGGAGGAGGAGAGGCGGCGCTACCTGCCAGAAGATACTACCCCCTACAAGCCAAAGGAGCACATTGTGTGGGAATTTTTTTAAATCCCAAGGGGCCTCAAGAAAGTAAATGCACCAAAGGTGACTTGTCTGACCTGTGGCACTGTACTTTCCAGGGGGAACCCTGCCAAAAATATTCTTTTGGCAACAACACCATGATTCGCCACATGCAACGCCGGCACCCAAACAACTATAGTGCGGCAGAGGTCAGAGAACTGACCAGAAACCCTCCCCAATCTTCTCCCAGCACCTCCCAAAGTACCCAACCCACTCCATCGGGACCAGAGACAAGGGAGATGGTCCCAAACATCCAAACCCAGTTTCGAAATTTCAAAATAGTTTGCGTATTTTGTGGGCGTACAATTTGCTATGGTGAGCAAAGTGTTAAACTCATCAACCGTGCTGGTGACAACCACAAGTGCCCAAAGAAACCTTAATTTTTTCCTGGTTTTTTTTGCTCCAGTTGAGCCGTTTACAATTCCCTGTTTTTTGTTTGTCCCCATAAAAATTCCCCCAAAAATATAAAATTGTTCATAAAAGCCAAAAAAAGTACAAAATGTTCAAAAAAACAATATAAAAAATATAAAACAACAAAAAGAATAAAAAAAAAGTTCTTTTTAGAACTACCTCCAATTTATAAAAAACATTTTTTAAAAACTCTGTCATTCTTTTTTCCCCATGGTACGCTCCCCGGTACGCTCCCCGGTGTGCGTACCATGCGCTCCCCCCGCGCAAATCGAAAAAATCCCCACATTTTTTTTTGTCCCGCGGGGCCCTTTTATGTCCCCCACATCAAACCTAGGGGGTCAGGGTGGGTCTACCCTGCCCCCTTTTGGTCATTTCCCCCTTTGTTTTTGCCACCTCTTGTGTCTCGATCCTACCGAGACACAAGATGGCGGCCGCTCCGGACTGTTTGGAATGTTGACAGACACCCGAGAGCCAATCAGCTTTCCGCACGCGAACTCGCGTAGCGCGCTGGTACACGCCCCGTACCGGGGCCCGCTTATAGATATATATCTTTTTTTTAACCTGAATTACTCAAAATACACTGGAGCACATATCTTTAGACATAGCAAAGGCACATCGGGCTACCAGTCCCTACAATTTTGCCAAGTTTGGTGGAAATCCATTCAGCCGTTCGGGCTAAAAGTGAGTCCAACCGCCCTATGGAAATTAACATGGGGAAAACACGTTTTGGGACCCCCCTTTTATCTCGGCCCCCGCTTGATGAATCCCCCCCAAACTTTCAGGGAAGGAGCGGAGCGCAGCGAGGCAAATTTCAGGAAATTTGCAGGCAGATTCCTCAAGGGTAAAAATTACTATTTCCACTCCAGTGAGTGCAACAGTAGGGAAAGCGTTGGATAGCGTAGGGGTAAAAATTACTATTCCTACTCCAGAGAGTGCAACAGTAGGGCAAGTGTTGGATAGCGTAGGGGTGAAAAGTACTATTTCAACTCCAGAGAGTGCAACAGTAGGGAAAGCGTTGGATAGCGTAGGGGTAAAAATTACTATTCCCTCTCCAGGGAGTGCATCAGTAGGGCAAGCATTGGATAGCGTAGGGGTAAAAATACTATTCCAACTCCAGTGAGTGCATCAGTAGGGAAAGCGTTGGATAGCGTAGGAGTAAAAATTACTATTCCCACTCCAGCGAGTGCAACAGTAGAGAAAGCGTTGGATAGCGTAGGGGTAAAAATTACTATTTCTACTACAGAGAGTGCAACAGTAGGGAAAGCATTGGATAGCGTAGGGGTAAAAATTACTATTCCAACTCCAGAGAGTGCAACAGTAGGGCAAGCGTTGGATAGTGTAGGGGTAAAAATTACTATTCCCACTCCAGTGAGTGCAACAGTAGAGAAAGCGTTGGATAGCGTAGGAGTAAAAATTACTATTCCCACTCTAATGAGTGCAATAGTAGGGAAAGTAAATACTTCATATATAAATATAAATAACATAAATAATAATACCAATTACAAAATAATTAAAATATTTTACAATTTTATAAAACATATTAATTAATCAATTAAAATTACGAATAAAAATTAAATAATAATAAAAATTACCTACTAATACTAATTATTTACCAATTACCAATAAATTAATTTACAATATAAAAATAAATAAAAATTAGACACAAAAAAATTAAAAAAATGTAATTACTTACAATTAAATTACTTCCCAAGCTATTTCCCTATAAGCACACAACCCACTACAGAAAATAATGTAATACAATTAACATATTGATCAATTAATCAATTAAAATTAATTACTAATGATATTTTAATTAATTGCCAATTAATAATTAATTAACAATCAATTCTAAGAAATATCAATAAATACATTAACATATTTAATTCATTATAATTAAATTACTTCCCACTCTATTCCCCTATAAACCCACAACCCGCTACAGAATTTTTTTTACAAAAATTAACATATTTATCAATTAATCAATTAAAATTAATTTCCAATTATATTTTAATTAATTACGAATTAATAATTAATTACCAATTAATTCTAAATAAATACCAATAAATAAAATAACATATTTAATTAATTATAATTAAATTACTCCCCACCCTATTCCCCTATAAACCCACAACCCGCTACAGATTTATATTACACAAAAATTAAAAAAGGATATTAACTTACCTTAATATCGATATTTTTGTTGTCTACATTATGTCTAGTCAATATTATGTCCATTCTATATTTTTGATTCGATAATATGTCCATTCTATTCGATATTAAAATTTTCTAGTCGATTTTTTGGTAGTCTATATTATGTCTAGTCGATATTTTGTCTATTCAAAAATGTTGTACTCGATTTTATATCTAGTCGATAATTAAAACTCAATATTTTGTCTCTATACCTCTGACATCCCCTGTGGTGTGTCCAACTCGTGACCAAGGCAGGTGCTTCATTATCTCCCATCAGATAAATGGGTTGGCTCTTCCCTAGGGGATTCTTGGCTTTGCACCCATGTACATGCCAGGTACACTTCGGTACACTACGATAGGGTCCGCATCATAAGAGCACGCTTGATTGCTGTCATGTTTATATGTTTCAATATATTCACTATTTAACACCATGGTAGAATTCTACTTTCTATGTACTCTGTTGGTGCTTGTAATCTCTTGCGTTAGCTTCTTTCCATTGATTATTGCAGCACATATGCTTTATACTAGAATGACACTGGTTCAATAAATGCTCATTTAAAACTTCCCCACAGTTTATTCTGTGTATCTCTCTGAGTCTAAGTGAGGATGATTGACTGAGAGAAAAGTACTGTACTGTTTTCGTAATGCCTGAAGGGGCAAGAGTTGTCATGTTTGATGGTTGCCAGAAACTATTCACTCCTTGGTAAGGTTAGGGGGCTTATAGTGGTACTGTGGGGTAGCTGGTCTATAGGCTGACATATCCAACTTGAGTGTCCGTATTCAGTCTAGACACCAATCACTTAGTTTATGTTGTCCAACAAACGCACAGATCATATATATTTTAAGGAACTACACTACAGTGGGACTGGAATGCGTGAAGGAACCCTTTGGGTGCTGCATGGGAAACCTTAATCTGAGCACATACTGCACAGGTCTCTAAAATCTCTTGATATTCTTAACTACTGTAGGCCACCAAAAATGTCTTACCACAAAATCTAGAGTCTTACTCTCCCCTGGATGCTCATCTATACAACTAGAGTGACTCCAAAGTAAGGCCTGTTCTTGTAAAACTTTGGTAGAAAAAAATAGAGTGGAAGGCAAGGGTCAACGGCGGACTCCGATGGCCGCACCTCTTGGTTGCGTTCCCTTGGTTGATAATTTTTAGAGAAGTCACAAATGGTGTGCACAAACTACTCCTGCATCTGCCGCTGGGAGATGCAAACTGCCAAGCAGATATGTAAACGTTGAGAACAAGTTGAGTGGTGCACTACCCAGTAGTTTGGTTCTGTAACAATGAATGGTCGATTTTCTTTTTTATGTGAAAAAATGTTCTTTATTTGGCAAACCAACAAATATATGCAACAAACCTCAGTGACTACCCTTGCCTCTTTTTAACATGAATTATGGAGACATTTCACACAACACATGACGACAGAGGTGTGTTACAGGTTTCCCCATAGATCAGCCCAAACCACCAAAACCCCACAAGGCTGTAAATAAGAGACACCGCTTTTTCCTAGCTTTTAATCACAGTTGTGTAGCCCAGTGTGCATACACTGTTTCCATGGGCTTTTTAACATATGTGTTTGTTTTCTGTTATTGTGCTAGTTTAACTGTTTGGTCCCTCTGTATAACATTTGCTCCTCCGCTCAGACAATGACCCCTCGAGGGGTGCGCTGGATCTTTTTCCTTTAGCCATTTGTAGTTACTGCACTTTGGTGTGCAGGGTCTTTTATCTTTAGTCACATGTAGTAACTGTCTGTTGGTTTCAGGGAATTGTGTGTGAGTCAAACATGTCTATTGAGTCATTTTTCGTGCTTTTGTGCTTGTTATGTGTTTATTTAAATTAATTAGGTTACACTATGTTGGTCAAACATGTCTATTGAGTTTCTTCTTTGTGCATTTTTGTTCATATGTGTGTATTTATATTATCTATGTACACTTCCTTTCAGCTCTGACGAAGTTCAATTCTTTTGAACGAAACGCGTTGGCTGAGGCTTGTTGCATATAATTGTTGGATTACCAAATAAAGAAAACATTTTCACATAAAAAAGAAAATCGACCATTCATTGTTACAGAACCAAACTACTGGGGTAGTGCACCAGTCCACTTGTTCTCAAAGAAAAAATAGAGCTTCATTTAAGCAATACATATCATTCTCCTGAAAGTTCTGTTAGTACCTCTTTACTTTCCTTTGTGCCTTGTTACTGTTGTACTTGAGTCACAAATCCATCAGCTGTCATAAGTCCCACTAGTTTTCCGGTCAGTATAGATGGAGGATCAATCAGATTTTCGGTAGAGGAATACTCATAGAGTGGCAAGGTATCTGCCTTTCCAGCCTTTCTTTCTGGATGAAAAGGGATAATGAAGTTATAATCAATAAGAAAATCGTGCCCAACGTGACAAACACACAGTGCTGGGTCTGACTTTAAGCACCGTAGATTGTGGGGATCTGGCAAAATTTTAGTAGGGTCCCCCAATACATATTGACGCCTTTCTTCAAATGCTACTTTTATAGCTAGTAATTGCCTGTCTGCTATAGTGTAATTTGACTATGCTGAGTTAAGTGTATGAGAAAAGTAGGTAACAGGGTTTAATTGTCCAGTGGCAGGGTCCTGTTGTGACATGGTAACGTGTGGAGGCAGAGCTTCAGGGCTTCAACATTTGGCTGGATAGGAGGAGTAAGGGTTACAGCGGTGGTGGCCCATGGGAATTCAGCTGCAGAACGTTCTGAAGAGCAACCGGGTGAACTCAAGGTAGGTGTGTGTTCAGAGCAATAGGCATCTGTTGTGCAGGGTTGAGTGTCACGTGGACACACACGTGGCTGGCTTAGCAGCCAATGCAGCTTGCACCTGCCTCACTCCCCCACCCATCCTCACCTCGCCTCGTCCAGTGCACTCTTTAGGCCTGCATTAGGTATGGGAGCATACTATTATTTAAGCTGCATATTTATTGTTTACACGTTCAAAAGGCATCTTCTCCAATGGGTAAAGCCATGTTATTTATTTATCACGCTTTAAAGACTTATTTTTCTATGCTTTTATTTTCCTCTTCTACAGGTATGATAAAGCTATGATAAAGTTAAGCACATTTTCTAAAGTCAGGCATATTTTCTTTATTGTTAACAAAGGCAAATTCTATGAAAAGCTTAGACTTTAACAACAATGGATAGTCAATGGCCATCTAAACTTCAAGTCCACGTTCCCTCTGAGGCTCTGATTATGAACCAGCAATCCTTAAGCTGAACACTCCAGGGGCTCTTTCCTTGCAGGAATGCAATAGACAAGACAAGGCCCTGACAGTCCAGAGAGGCCCTCTAACAGCGACAAGAGCGTTTGCTTCAACTTTGTAACTCACGTTATTTCCACCCCAAATGGGCTGGTCACCTGAACCCAAATCTAATAGCCTCAGGTTTGCCTTCGATGACCACAAACCAACACCATCTGGAGCCACACATCCACAGACCAGCCCACTTCAATTGGGGTCAATACTTGGACCCTGAAATAAGTCAGTGGTTAATGACCAGGAAAGAGTCTATCAATTACACAAAGTGCTGGCTGGGCTACTGGTTTGGACACCCTACATGTAACTATTGATGCTATGAACTCTCACTCCTCTAAATTTGACCTGCAGGTTGACCTATTAAACACCAGGGCCATATTCACCCAGGGCATTGACCCCAAACTAGATGCTCCAAACAATCTAATCTCCAGAGAGAAGAGAAATCCTGATGCCAAATTCATCACATGCCACTGCAGCCCGATATTGGAAAAGCGGATCTTCTTCCCTCCGTTTCTAAGCAGCTTAATTAAGGAAATGAAAAGAAAACACTAAACAACTGAATACTCCGGCTAGTGCTAAGTAAAGAACTCCTATACAGGCCTAAGCAGTTTCTGCACACTGTAATGAGAAACAAAATGCTTCTGCTCAAAATTACATACATGAGAAAAAAACTCGTTACACTGAAGTAACCTCAAGCAGTGTAAGCACAACCTCTGCTCGGGTTACAGCAGAGGCGAATTAGACATTTAGGCTCCCAAAAATCATCCCCTAATGGATCACCAAGAGGCCAAAGCGCACAGCAAAACAGGGACACAATAGCTACAACTGACAACTAGGTCACGGCCTTCAAACCATCAGGGACTACAGCACTAGGGGAAGAGGTGACTAGCAAAGTTAAAGAGACCGTGAAATCTTCTAGACTTCTAGACAGATGACCAAGAGAGAGTGTAAAAGGTTATGCAAAGAAGGAAACGTGAATCTAGACCAGCTGTCCAGGTGGAGCAAGCAACTAATAGAAGTTTATTTCCAATCTTTACCAAAAACTTAGCATGGAAGGTTATGTTAGGAACAACAGGAGTAAACCTTCCCTAAAAAACTAGGAGGAAGGAGTAGTAGAGCGGGGGTGGACAAGATAAAACAAATCACCTGGGGGCTAGCGGTAGTTCATCAAAGTCACCTAAACTGACTGCACATCTTTAAATACACATAACTCACAGGAACCCAAAGCATTACAAACTGTTTTTTGCTGATGTGTACACCAACTCAGCCTTCTTGGAGACCAGCCCCACGTTAGCCGACTCAATGCAGCCATCACTACAAAGTAAAGAACCGGCTGCTTTAACACACTGCCAATGGACACTGCTGTAATGGCCTCCAAGCAAGTTAACAGCTAACAAACCTTCGTTCATTCCTTAGTACACCTCTAAGGGAACATATGATGCCCTAGATCATTGAAATGTGCTACGAATATTCAAGAATAACAAGAAATTAGAAATCTTAAACTTCTCAGATATGTTATCAGTAGCATTTTTAAAACCCAGAGAAGCCCAAGTGGAACAACCCTCTTGATATTTGTTGAAACACCTGAACTTGCCCTAAAGGTACTTGGAGAAAAAAAAGATGTGATCAAGTGCTCAAGTGTAGGGTGATCATGAAAATAAGAAATGGATGTACTTTGTAGAATATAGTGTTTGATATTTTTTACCAATGATCTCAACACGGTGAGATAAGCCTGTCTGAAAGAGAACAATCCTTTTGCGCAATGACATTTGTCCCTAATCAATAGAAAGTGGCGGCTAAATCCTGGCACAGCCTTCTTCGGGACGTGTACAGTCAATCCAGGCTATCAGGATTGTTTTCTTTTAAACAAGGCTTATCTCACCTTGGCTGATTCAGGTCCTAGGAGCCATTGGTGAAAAATATCAAAAAGTTTATTCCGTAAAGTATATCCATTTCTTCTTTTCTTGATCACCCTACACTTGAACACTTAATTCTTCAAACACTCTGTCTTATGCACTTTTTCTTGGCGCAACCGTGATAAAGAACCTTTGTTAAGGATTTGACATGTATTATTTCAATAATATATCAATATAATAAGAAAATACAAATTCAGTTTGTTGTTTCCGTCAAATTTTAAGTGTGATCTGTTTTTTTATGTCTCTCTCATGCCGCGAATACAATACAAAAATAGATATCGTATATGTTTCTTTTAACAATAGTATGCCAGTATGATCATACTGTTGCATGTACCATACGTTACTCAGGTCCTAGGGCTTCTTGGGTTACCGCATTAGTTTATAATGGTGGCCTGCAAATATTAGGCTGGTGCTAAACAGTGAAACTATGGGGACAGCAGATCAAAAAATACACCCATGTGAAAACATCATAAAGAACAGTAAAGCATACAGACAGGGCTCCCAGAGCAAATGGCTCACCCTCATCTCTTTTTAAAACTAATATAGAACATTGGGCAGAAAAACTTAACTTCTTGTATAGTGCATTAACTCTGCAACAGGTCGTCTCAGACTCATGGCATGTACCCATAATCCACTCAGGGCCAGATGTAGGAGACCAAATACCGGTCGGTAATGGCCGATTTCGGCTGTTACCGACCGGTATTTGGTGTTTGACATGTAGGGGGCTTGAGATTTACAGAATCGGTAAATTTACCGAATCGGCAAATTTACCGATTCTGTAAATCCAGATGTAAGTGGCACAGTAAACAGTGCCACAGGCCCCTAAGAATTCGTTATTTACCATGTAATACTATTGCATGGTAAATAACGAATTTCTGTGTACATGCACATCTGTGCATGTACACCTGTGCCATGTGACACACATACATGCCCTTAGGGTATGTATGTGTGCCACATGGCACACAAGCCAGAAACAGGGGTGCTACAGGGTGTCAAAGTGACACACTGTCCCCCTTGGCAATTCGGTATTTTTACTGATTCAGTTATTACCGAATCGGTATTTGCCATTGATTCCTATGGGCTTTAAGGCCCATAGGAATCAATGGCAAATACCGATTCGGTATTTACCGAATCGGTAAATACCAATTCCTACCGATTCGGTATTTGATACTGAATGATTACCTACATTAGATTTACCGATTCATGAATACCGAATCGGTAAAATTCTGTATTTATGAATCGGTAAATCTAATTTACCTACATCTAGCCCCTAATCTTTAGAGGTGACAGGAGCAATCTAGCAAACTACAGTTGGATTGCCCTACTCATTGTTGAATCCAGGCATTTCACAAGTTTAGTATTGCAAGACCTCTTAGCATAGGAAAACAGCCTAGATCGTATCCTTGGAACTGATGCAGCGTAAAAGCTGATCATTCTTAACACAACATAAAAAAAAAGATAATGACAACCAAACTCTAAAGTGCGCTTTTCACACATCTAGAAAAACACCATTGAATCTGAGTTGAAGTACCAGCACCGTAAAAGTGTGCTTTGATTTGCAGAACTAGGAGGATTACTAGAGTAATGAAGTTAACATGTTTATTAATTGGTTACCTTATATTTGAACAAAGTCTCTATGATAGATTATTGATGAAAAGGCTTTCTATGATGCATAATAACAGAAATTATTAATATGAAGCAGTATGTCTATGTAATAAATGAGTCTTACCTAAAATTGTGCAAATATTAACATTGAAACTTAGCATCTTTTAGCTTCTCTACTATAATGCACCATATCAAAGAGTCTTGGATTTCTTAAAACTGTTTTATTAGAATGATTTTTAAGAATAGTTTGCACATAGGTACTTTTACAATTGTGGTAATAGGCCATAATTAGAGGTGACCATCTTTATACATAATCATTGACAAATGTTACAATTATTTCCTTATATGATATGCTTGATTTATTTAATTACGCTTGAACATATCATGAGTTTGTTTTACTAAAAAATAAATGCTGACTTAAAATATATTGAATTGCCTTTTTCCTTAGACTGCATTATTTCAAAGCCTGGTAATGCACTTTTGCTACGTTTCCTTAAATGTTGCTTTATATGTCCTTTATATGCAACATTCTTTCATCAATAGACACTTTCTTCGTACTTATTTGCAAGTAAATTGATGGGAACTTGACCCTTCAACTTGATCCATAAGGAGCAAAAAAGTAAATAGGCTCTTTGTCAACTAACCTGTGAGGACAGAATGGGCAGTCGTTTCTCATGAAAAAATGCTGGAGTATCAATTTTGTAGCTGGTGAGTGGAACACTCGTCACATGACAATCAGACCAATGTATGGTGACCACTGATGTCACAAATGGACTATTTGGAGTATAAAAGGTGACTTTTCAAGGAGGAGGGATTGGCTTTTTAGAATCTCTGTCTCAATGTCCTACCTATCCAGCTTGCCTGCCAAACTATCCTTTTCATGTTCTTGCCTTTTTCCCTTTGCCGATGAACTTACCTGCTGGACAATATGGAGCTGTCGGGTGAGGGACCAGACTTGGACTTTCCTGATTATAGCTCCTTTCCCTTTGCCCATGCCCATGGACTTATCCTTAGTGGACTCTAACTTGATCCCTTTGCCCATGCTATGAGTACTCTATTGAACTATCCTCTCACCTTTGTTGGTGGTAGGAGTACTAAACCTGAACCATCCTCTTTATGGATTCTTTTATTTAGCAATAGATTTACTTTGATTAAATGTGTGGTTTTATACTACGAGCTGTAAGACTCATGATTAAACTGCTTAAAAACGTACTTATATGCATTGATTTTGGATCTTTAATACAATAAACAAATTATCTAAATCTTTGAGTCTTTCATTGTGTTTTAATGTTCTTTCTGCAGGAACTGTGCTTACGAGATATTGATTTCTAACTGTGTTTTAGGGTGATTCATAGATTAATTTCAGAACATCATTTTCTTTTGCTTTTGTTCTGTGTAGCCACAGCTGAGCTTCTCGTTTGTATAATACTGTTAGATTGAACTTCTCAAAAGCAATACTCTATGTCTATAGCATGGTTCTGGGAGCAGTGTACTTCAACCTGATCTCTAATTTGTGAGTTGGCTACAAATTATTGGTCCTTATTGGGTGGCCAACAGTTTGACACCCTGAATTCTCACTCCTCACTGCAATGAAGAAAGGTCAATCGGAGGACCAATGTCTCTGTGGGTGAAGTGTAGAATCTGAGTGAAATGACTAAGTTATAAAGTCATTGTTGGGCCCAGAAATGAGAAGAACTGAAAAAACTCCAGCTGCAACAAAATGTGGTAGCAGAGTAATTGTTTTGTCCAGTGACAAAAATTTAGGGTGCCCAAAATATATGTCTAGTTAAGAAGCCCCCCTTGTATCAACACCCAATCCTCTCTTATAAATAACGTGACACCCCTTCCGGGTTCACGGAGCTGCTCCTTGCGTCAGCGAGCCTCCCGAACATTCTGAGCCTTCACTGCCCCGGCCGCCTTGATTCATTCAGGTACGTTACTTAACTTCACCCGCGGAACCCGGCAGCAACCGTCTGTAACTGGCGGCCGCCTAACGTACCTTTCAGCCTCTCACCTATCTCGCCGATCGTGGGGACAGCTAACCTTATCTGGCGGCTCTCTCTCTCCCTCCCACAGGCGCTGCCCCTCTCAACCGGCCCTCGGATGCGCTAGGCCAATTGCAGGTAATTATTCTACCCTACGAGCCTGCAAACACGATCATGCCAACACCCGGCCATGACTTTCTTTGTCCTTTACTCTCCAGACTGTTTATCTGCTGCCTCCGCCCTGGGACCCAGGAACCACGCGATCGGCAGTGCGTGCACAAGTAGGTCTGAGCGCCTCACCGTGTACCAGCCCACCCATGTTAGTTTCCCTTCACCGGGTTACGGCACCCACCAGGCACCGTTTATACCTACTGCCATGCTAAGGGATCCACTCCCACCACCCAGCTTTCACTGTCCAGCTTTCCCTACCACCCTTCCCACGCTCACTCCGCACATGTATTCACTTAGATTCATCACCCTGGAACCAATCACCTATCATTCGCTACCTCCAAGCGCTATAGCCCGTAGACGTGCACCTATTTAATCGTACGCCGGCTGTCCCCCTACTAACTTTAGTTCACTACCTTATGGGCTCTTCTAGCCCCCTGCTGTGTTTTTCTCCCCCACCCCCCACACACCCCCTCCCCCGGTACCGCTTCCAGACCAGCTCTCTTTCCTACTAGTTAACCTTCAGTCGTACCATCCCTCCCTCCCCTTCCCCAATTTCCCACCCTCCCCCCAGCTCCTCTCCGTTGCCACCTCCTTTACCCTGCCTGATTCGACCTTTCTCCCCACAGCAGTGCTTGAACCTGACAACCCTGTCCTGAAGACGATCCCGACTCACTGGGATCGAAACGCCGTCGACATCACAGCGCAACTTTATGGCGCATTTAACGTTTTTGGCTCTTGTAAAATTGTATGATACCATGATTTAAGTGACTAAGACTTAATCCTTCGGAGCCATCACTGTATATTTCCTTTGTCACCTTGCGCCGTTCACGCTGTTCACGTTCAGCACTTGCATCTTCACCTCTCACCAATTGTATATATCACCACTCACCAAGTGCCTTCAGGTTGTCACATGATTCCCTCTGTACAGTGCTGTCTAACTGTATTCCCATGTGAAACACCCTCCTCTGAATTGGTGAATAACAAGCTCTTAAAACCATATGAGCCTCCTTGTTTCTTCTTTTCATGTAATGCTGATTGCATACATCATTTAACTGCCTTTAATTGATACCTGTTGGGAATTGTTGTTTTATATATACTCTACACCCATCCCGACGTGGTTTATGGGTTTTACTCCTGTTGTTCTTGCACAGTCAAGAAGCCCAACATCTAATTGTTCGGCAGAAAGATTGATGGAGTACTGACGGAGTCGAGATGACTAGTAGCAGCAAAGGAGTGTGAGTATTGGTAGGTATGAACATTGCAATTGCTTTGCTTAGATTGAGGTGTTTTAAAAGGGCTGTGTGATGTTATGCAAAGCTGAAAACGTGTGCGTGTGTCGTTTACTGGAAAGAAGTTGAAGCTATTATCGGGTCTGTTTGCGGCTTAAGATTCCAGGATAGAACCTTCCTTGGTGGTCTTAGTGTAGAAGACACTGAGTAAGGTTGTCTGCTGTGTTGTGGTGTTTGTTATGAGACTTTGTCGACAACGTCTTATCAATGAGGACTTTCTGTGTTTGTGATAAGTGGCTGGTATGTTAATCTCAGGTGCAAAGAGAATAACTGTATCAATTAGGGTGAAATCGTGCTTGCCGAGATTTCATTTGAAGTGAGTGATTATCTTGAAATTGAAGAAATATTTATAGTTACCTTATGAGAGTGATAACCGAGTTTCCTTTAGTGGAGCATACAGATTTTGTTGTTAAAAAGTGCTCCCATTGCATTGAGTATTCGCTTAGATAATGAGAAAACTGTAAAGGAGAGTGAGTTGCTGCAAGGAACGAAATCTTCATCACAGTGTGTCATGCTGTGATTGTTCGGTTGGTGTAAAGCTGCGCCGAGATTGGTTGACTACATCATAGAAAATTTTGCTGTGATAGGGTGTACTAGCTGAACTAGGGCATTCATTTTGGGCTCTCTGGAAAACATTTGTGAAATATTAAATTCTCTTTCTGGGTTTTGTGGAAAACATTTGCGAAATATGAAATTAAATAAAAATGAAAAATGTCAAAGCTCAACGTAAATTCATGCAAGGAAATGTGACCATAAAGGGGGCATGGCCAGCAGCTGATGGGAAGGACGTTAGCTAAGGAGTCCAGACCGCCACTCCCCCTGTAACTAACTATCCTGTTTCCCAGATGCAACAGAGAGCACAGATTCGCAGACCGAAGGGTACCCGGCCAGAAGAGCAAGCAGGGGCGAGCTCCACAGTACCAGAAACAACAGTAAATGGTGCAGTGAGCTAAAAAACGGTGATGGATCAAGCCCTGATCTTTGGACTGGGTAAGAGTGGTCTGCTTAATTCAGACACTCTGTTCATCACCACCCCCCTTTTCTGAATAATTTTGTCCACCATAAGCGTAGAAGGGTATACTCAGATGTGAGTCCCTTGCTCATTGCACCATCAGGATTTAGGCAAGCCGGGCCAACGACGGCTGAAATGCCAGAAACCGGTCCCCAGAAGCTTGTTTCCTTCCCAGTAAAAGAATGGGCTTGGTAATTTGGTTTGCCCTGTTCCCATCATGCACTGGGACAGGAACAGACTAATTTGCATGTAGCCAGGTTCTGAGCTGGGATGGCGCAGTGAGCTAAAAAACGGTGATGGATAAAGCCCTGATCTTTGGACTGGGTAAGAGTGGTCTGCTTAATTCAGACACTCTGTTCATCACCACCCCCCTTTTCTGAATCATTTTGTCCACCATAAGCGTGAAAGGGTATACTCAGATGTGAGTCCCTTGCTCATTGCACCATCAGGATTCAAGCAAGCCGGGCCGACGACGGCTGAAATGCCAGACACCGGTCCCCGGAAGCTTGTTTCCTTCCCAGTATAAGAATTGGCTTGGTAGTTTGGTTTGCCCTGTTCCCATCATGCACTGGGACAGGAACAGACTAATTTGCATGTAGCCAGGTTCTGAGCTGGGATGGTGCAGTGAGCTAAAAAACGGTGATGGATCAAGCCCTGATCTTTGGACTGGGTAAGAGTGGTCTGCCTAATTCAGACACTCTGTTCATCACCACCCCCCTTTTCTGAATCATTTTGTCGACCATAAGCGTGGAAGGGTATACTCAGATGTGAGTCCCTTGCACATTGCACCATCAGGATTCAAGCAAGCCGGGCCGACGACGGCTGAAATGCCAGAAACCGGTCCCCGGAAGCTTGTTTCCTTCCCAGTATAAGAATTGGCTTGGTAGTTTGGTTTGCCCTGTTCCCATCATGCACTGGGACAGGAACAGACTAATTTGCATGTAGCCAGGTTCTGAGCTGGGATGGTGCAGTGAGCTAAAAAACGGTGATGGATCAAGCCCTGATCTTTTGACTGGGTAAGAGTGGTCTGCTTAATTCAGACACTCTGTTCATCACCACCCCCCTTTTCTGAATCATTTTGTCCACCATAAGCGTGGAAGGGTATACTCAGATGTGAGTCCCTTGCTCATTGCACCATCAGGATTCAAGCAAGCCGGGCCGACGACGGCTGAAATGCCAGAAACCGGTCCGCGGAAGCTTGTTTCCTTCCCAGTATAAGAATTGGCTTGGTAGTTTGGTTTGCCCTGTTCCCATCATGCACTGGGACAGGAACAGACTAATTTGCATGTAGCCAGGTTCTGAGCTGGGATGGTGCAGTGAGCTAAAAAACGGTGATGGATCAAGCCCTGATCTTTGGACTGGGTAAGAGTGGTCTGCTTAATTCAGACACTCTGTTCATCACCACCCCCCTTTTCTGAATCATTTTGTCCACCATAAGCATGGAAGGGTATACTCAGATGTGAGTCCCTTGCTCATTGCACCATCAGGATTCAAGCAAGCCGGGCTGACGACGGCTGAAATGCCAGAAACCGGTCCCCGGAAGCTTGTTTCCTTCCCAGTATAAGAATTGGCTTGGTAGTTTGGTTTGCCCTGTTCCCATCATGCACTGGGACAGGAACAGACTAATTTGCATGTAGCCAGGTTCTGAGCTGGGATGGTGCAGTGAGCTAAAAAACGGTGATGGATCAAGCCCTGATCTTTGGACTGGGTAAGAGTGGTCTGCTTAATTCAGACTCTCTGTTCATCACCACCCCCCTTTTCTGAATCATTTTGTCCACCATAAGCATGGAAGGGTATACTCAGATGTGAGTCCCTTGCTCATTGCACCATCAGGATTCAAGCAAGCCGGGCCGACGACGGCTGAAATGCCAGAAACCGGCCCCCGGAAGCTTGTTTCTTTCCCAGTATAAGAATTGGCTTGGTAGTTTGGTTTGCCCTGTTCCCATCATGCACTGGGACAGGAACAGACTAATTTGCATGTAGCCAGGTTCTGAGCTGGGATGGTGCAGTGAGCTAAAAAACGGTGATGGATCAAGCCCTGATCTTTTGACTGGGTAAGAGTGGTCTGCTTAATTCAGACACTCTGTTCATCACCACCCACCTTTTCTGAATCATTTTGTCCACCATAAGCGTGGAAGGGTATACTCAGATGTGAGTCCCTTGCTCATTGCACCATCGGGATTCAAGCAAGCCGGGCCGACGGCGGCTGAAATGCCAGAAACCGGTCCCCGGAATTTTGTTTCCTTCCCAGTATAAGAATTGGCTTGGTAGTTTGGTTTGCCCTGTTCCCATCATGCACTGGGACAGGAACAGACTAATTTGCATGTAGCCAGGTTCTGAGCTGGGATGGTGCAGTTAGCTAAAAAACTGTGATGGATCAAGCCCTGATCTTTGGACTGGGTAAGAGTGGTCTGCTTAATTCAGACTCTCTGTTCATCACCATCCCCCTTTTCTGAATCATTTTGTCCACCATAAGCGTGGAAGGGTATACTCAGATGTGAGTCCCTTGCTCATTGCACCATCAGGATTCAAGCAAGCCGGGCTGACGACGGTTGAAATGCCAGAAACCGGTCCCCAGAAGCTTGTTTCCTTCCCAGTATAAGAATTGGCTTGGTAGTTTGGTTTGCCCTGTTCCCATCATGCACTGGGACAGGAATAGACTCATTTGCATGTAGCCAGGTTCTGAGCTGGGATGGTGCAGTGAGCTAAAAAACGGTGATGGATCAAGCCATGATCTTTGGACTGGGTAAGAGTGGTCTGCTTAATTCAGACACTCTGTTCATCACCACCCCCCTTTTCTGAATCATTTTGTCCACCAAAAGCGTGGAAGGGTATACGCAGATGTGTGTCCCTTGCTCATTGCACCATCAGGATTCAAGCAAGCTGTGCCGACGACGGCTGAAATGCCAGAAACCGGTCCCCGGAAGCTTGTTTCCTTCCGAGTATAAGAATTGGCTTGGTAGTTTGGTTTGCCCTGTTCCCATCATGCACTGGGACAGGAACAGACTAATTTGCATGTAGCCAGGTTCTGAGCTGGGATGGGGCAGTGAGCTAAAAAACGGTGATGGATCAAGCCCTGATCTTTGGACTGGGTAAGAGTGGTCTGCTTAATTCAGACACTCTGTTCATCACCACCCCCTTTTCTGAATCATTTTGTCCACCATAAGCGTCGAAGGGTATACTCAGATGTGAGTCCCTTGCACATTGCACCATCAGGATTCAAGCAAGCCGGGCGGACGACGGCTGAAATGCCAGAAACCGGTCCCCGGAAGCTTGTTTCCTTCCCAGTATAAGAATTGGCTTGGTAGTTTGGTTTGCTCTGTTCCCATCATGCACTGGGACTGGAACAGACTAATTTGCATGTAGCCAGGTTCTGAGCTGGGATGGTGCAGTGAGCTAAAAAACGGTGATGGATCAAGCCCTGATCTTTGGACTGGATAAGAGTGGTCTGCTTAATTCAGACACTCTGTTCATCACCACCCCCCTTTTCTGAATCATTGTATCCACAATAAGCGTGGAAGGGTATACTCAGATGTGAGTCCCTTGCTCATTGCACCATCAGGATTCAAGCAAGCCGGGCCGACGACGGCTGAAATGCCAGAAACCGGTCCCCGGAAGCTTGTTTCCTTCCCAGTATAAGAATTGGCTTGGTAGTTTGGTTTACCCTGTTCCCATCATGCACTGGGACAGGAACAGACTAATTTGCATGTAGCCAGGTTCTGAGCTGGGATGGTGCAGTGAGCTAAAAAACGGTGAAGGATCAAGCCCTGATCTTTGGACTGGGTAAGAGTGGTCTGCTTAATTCAGACACTCTGTTCATCACCACCCCCCTTTTCTGAATCATTTTGTCCACCATAAGCGTGGAAGGGTATACTCAGATGTGAGTCCCTTGCTCATTGCACCATCAGGATTCAAGCAAGCCGGGCTGACGACGGCTGAAATGCCAGAAACCGGTCCCTGGAAGCTTGTTTCCTTCCCAGTATAAGAATTGGCTTGGTAGTTTGGTTTGCCCTGTTCCCATCATGCACTGGGACAGGAACAGACTAATTTGCATGTAGCCAGGTTCTGAGCTGGGATGGTGCAGTGAGCTAAAAAACGGTGATGGATAAGCCCTGATCTTTGGACTGGGTAAGAGTGGTCTGCTTAATTCGGACACTCTGTTCATCACCACCCCCCTTTTCTGAATCATTTTGTCCACCATAAGCGTGGAAGGGTATACTCAGATGTGAGTCCCTTGCTCATTGCACCATCAGGATTCAAGCAAGCCGGGCCGACGACGGCTGAAATGCCAGATACCGGTCCCCGGAAGCTTGTTTCCTTCCCAGTATAAGAATTGGCTTGGCAGTTTGGTTTGCCCTGTTCCCATCATGCACTGGGACAGGAACAGACTAATTTGCATGTAGCCAGGTTCTAAGCTGGGATGGTGCAGTGAGCTAAAAAACGGTGATGGATCAAGCCCTGATCTTTGGACTGGGTAAGAGTGGTCTGCTTAATTCAGACACTCTGTTCATCACCACCGCCCTTTTCTGAATCATTTTGCCCACCATAAGCGTGGAAGGGTATACTCAGATATTAGTCCCTTGCTCATTGCACCATCAGGATTCAAGCAAGCCGGGCCGACGACGGCTGAAATGCCAGAAACCGGTCCCCGGAAGCTTGTTTCCTTCCCAGTATAAGAATTGGCTTGGTAGTTTGGTTTGCCCTGTTCCCATCATGCACTGGGACAGGAACAGACTAATTTGCATGTAGCCAGGTTCTGAGCTGGGATGGTGCAGTGAGCTAAAAAATGGTGCTGGATCAAGCCCTGATCTTTGGACTGGGTAAGAGTGGTCTGCTTAATTCAGACACTCTGTTCATCACCACCCCCCCTTTTCTGAATCAGAAACAACAGTAAAGGCATTGAAATTAGAGCTGAAGGGCTGGACGACGCCTGCACCACGAGTGGCGTTGAATACTCTGCGCGGTTCGCTGATGGGGAGGTGGTGACCGACAGTGAAACCGATTCAGTTCAGCAGAGGGCCCTGGAGTGCGGCGGATGTGCTGGGGGAGCCGAGACCACAGCAGTACTGGAGGCCCTGCAAGGAGGCGAGTGTGGCTTGGCGGGAGAAGTGGCAAAGATGGCGCCTTCACCACAGAAGGACCTAAATTGCGGCCGGGTGAGGAGACGAACTTTGGCGGCGGGGCATACCTGGCGTACTGAAGGGGCCCAGCGTGGTGAGTGACTGAGGACTAGGGAGAGCAGTGGCCTGCACGACCGGGAGAAAATCCCTTGGCGCTGCAGCTGCAATCGGACAAGCCCAGGGGAGAAGAAGCAGGAGGACACCTGCACAGGTGAGGACTTAGTGCAACTTGCATGGACCGACAGAGAGAGGACGGAGCCTGCTGGGGAAGACCGCCATACACACCGAGGGAGCGCGGAACAGCACAGTAGTACAAAGGAGCCATAGAAATGTGAGGCACTCATGAGGTTCAGATGTACCTTCAAGGCCTGTAACAGATCTATTCTGGTGGGAAAGTGCAGGCAGCATGAGAGTGACAACCCTACAAAGAAGCACATAGGGCCACGGCTTCTGAGCTACATGATATAAGCCATAACAGCAACAGGGCATGGGAACGCAGAGGGACACGGCCCATATCCAGAGCAGATAAGTTGCGGCAAAGTACATGATTGCACAGTGAAAGGAGGGCCCACTGGGTGAGAGTGTGGTGATTGACTGCCCAGGACTGACCAAAACACAAGAATCGACAGGGGAGTGCGTCATCGATGGAATGGAGATTGTGGTCCCCTGCAGCACTGCTAGGGCGCTGAGCAACAGCAGCTCAAGTGGTGCAATACAACCTGGGAAAAGAAGCTTCTTCAAGTCACCCAGGAGGAATACGCATACTAAGCAGGTCACTGGGGCTGCCGCTGGGCCTCTCACATGGACAGGCAGTCCTAGGAGGTGACAACCCTGACCACGGGTTGCGGAGCCGACTCTGCATGGTTCACAGGGAGACTGAAGTAGAGCCTGGGCAGCCAACAAATTGCCGGAAGATTGTTAAGGCCACGGAGAACCTGATGACCTGGGAAACTCCAAATTACACAAAGTCATGGTGAGCACCAGTGACATAACGTAACAGATTTTTGGGCTTCGGGCTGGCAGAGAAGAAACAAGTGCTTGCTTAAAGGAATGGAGAGAACCCAAAAGAAAAGAGGATTTAGTGTCCTCAGTGTGAATGCCCCCGGGGTCCCAATAGATGATGAAGAAGAGGTGGTGGAAGCAAATAAGGAACCTACCCCCCATAAACCTACCTGGTCGGACATAATGCAGGCGATCACAGCCTCCAGAGCAGCCCTAGACCAGAAAATTGACATGATAGGCACAGATCTGAGCCTCTTAAAAGATGACCACCGGAAGCTCAAAGAAAGGGTGCTAACCACTGAGAAGGAATTGGAGGCCTCCCAGTGCAGGTGTCCGAGATACAGACAGCGCTCTCAGAGCTGGAAAAGAAAGACAAAGCGCTGGAAGTCAGGGCCGAAGATAGAGAGGGCAGATTCCAAAGAAACAACATTTGAGTGATCGGAGTGCCTGAAAAAACTGAAGACATGAATATGGTTTGGTTTCTGGAAGAATGGCTTCAAACAGAGGTAGCCCCAGAAGGGTTTCCCCTTTCTGTGCTCTGGAAAGAGCCCACAGAGTGCCAGCGTTACCGCCTAGGCCTGGGACCCCTCCTTGAATGATAGTGGCGTGCTTGTTGCATTTCAGGGACAGAGACCACATCCTGTAGCAGGCCCACCAACAGCGAGGAATAGAAATTGACAATAGTACAGTTATGATCTTTCCAAACTTCACCAGGGAAGTCCAACGCAATCGAGCATCCTTCTTTGCTGTAAAAAGAAGCTCCGCCAGTTGCAACTACCGTACACAATGCTATTCCTCACAGTAGCAGATTCTGAGAGGCCCAGATTCTTCAACACACCTCAAGAGGCCTGGAATTGGCTGGACATGCAACGGCCTCCTGCGCGGTGGGACTCTCCAGTTGATTCGCCTCAGCAGTAATAAATCAGGGCCCAGATCCCAATCTCACAGGGAGCTCAGTCTTGAGAGGAAGAGAGTATTACTGGAGGTAGCAAGACATGGCCACAATGATCTCATTCACACATTAAGTAAAAGCGGAAGGGATGCAGAAAGATCAGAATGCTCGCAGGCCCCAAGTGACCATGATACCTTAGAAACGGAACTACCAAACTTCACTCCTCAAACGCCGGCTAATATTGTTTGAGAACTGGCACCTGCCCTTCCAGGTGAGCAATTCCAGGGATGCGCTGTGAGTACCACTTGAAGAGGAGCGCAATGGTCCCTGCTGGGAGCGGACTGATAGCAAGAGACTTCAGATTGATGCTCTGGGCTGAACTGATTGCTATAGGTATGGGGGCGATTCAGAAAAGGGGGTGGTGATGAACAAAGTGTCTGAATTAAGCAGACCACTCTTACCCAGTCCAAAGATCAGGGCTTGATCCATCACCGTTATTTATCTCACTGCACCATCCCAGCTCAGAACCTGGCTATATGCAAATCAGTCTGTCCCTGGCCCAGTGCATCATGGGAACAGGGCAGACTAAACTACCAAGCCAATTCTTCACCAGAAAGGAGACAAGCTACCGGGGACCGGTTTCTGGCATTTCAGCCGTCTTCGGCCCGGCTTGCTTGAATCCTGATGGTGCAGTGAGAAAGGGACTCATGTCTGAGTATACCCTGCCACACCTATAGTGGCCAAAAACGATTCAGAAAAGGGGGTGGTGATGAACAGAGTGTCTGAATTAAGCAGACCACTCTTACCCAGTCCAAAGATCAGGGCTTGATCCATCGCCGTTATTTATCTCACTGCACCATCCCAGCTCAGAACCTGGCTATATGCAAATCAGTCTGTCCCTGGCCCAGTGCATCATGGGAACAGGGCAGACTAAACTACCAAGCCAATTCTTCACCAGAAAGGAGACAAGCTACCGGGGACCGGTTTCTGGCATTTCAGCCGTCTTCGGCCCGGCTTGCTTGAATCCTGATGGTGTTCATCACCACCCCCTTTTCTGAATCATAGGTATGGGGGCGGCAGGTTGGGGGACTGGGGCCAAGACTGCCGGCTGATCACCCCTTTCACCATTAGTGGATGTTAATGCACTTGGTTAAAGTTTGAATTGGGACTAGTTCATCAGAACCTGTGCTGGGAGGGGGAGTTGGGGGTTCTATTTGGTCCACAGCACGGTAGGGCAGGCATGTCACTGGGGCTGTTTTTAAGGGGAGACAGGTTTCACTATTACAATGGGACCCTCACTAGATGTAAAATGTATTTTGTGGAATGTCAGAAGGATGCACACAATGATAGGGCGGCATAAGATACATTCATACTTGGTCCGCAGAGTGGTCCAGATTGCACTACTCCAAGAGACCCACATCATGGCGAAGGAGGAAGGGGCGGTGCAACGTCAGTAGTGGGGTTAGGTGTTCTACACCAATTTCTCAGCGTTTGCACGAAGGGTTCTGATCTGGATGAGGGCGGGAGTATCCTTTCAATGTACAAAACAAATCAGAGACCCAGATGGCAGATATGTGATAGTCTCTGGGAGACTAGATGGCACAGATATAGTTCTGGGAAGTATTTATGCACCTATTGGGACCAATCTAATTTTTCTCACATCTATCTAGGAAACTAGTTTCTGTACTCACAGGATCAGTTCTAATGAGGAGTGACTTTAACTGTGTGCCGGATATCGCCCTTGAGTGATCTCATCTAAGCATGGGCGAATTTTGCGAATTCGCAATTCGCAAATTTGCAGATTTGCAAATTCGCAATCCGCAAAATTCGCGACTTTGTGCGAATTTGCGGATTTTTCTTTTTTGGCGTGTTCGCGGGGCGATTTGCGTGTTCGCGGGGCGCTTTGCGTGTTCGCGGGGCGCTTTGCGTGTTCGCAGGTTTTTTTTATGGGAGACCGCTCGTTGTTGTGCCCTTCTGCCCTCTGCCCTACTCGTTTTTGTGCCATTCTGCCCTCTGCCCCACTCGTTTTTGTGCCCTTCTGCCCTCTGCCCCACTTGTTTTTGTGCCATTCTGCCCTCTGCCCCACTCCTTTTTGTGCCCTTCTGCCCTCTGCCACACTCGTCGTTGTGCCCTTCTGCCCTCTGCCCCTCTCCTATTTTATTTTAGAATGGCGCCGGCAAGCTGCCAGCGCCATTCTAGAATAGTTACTAAGTTAGCTTCATCAGGAAGCACTAATAGATAAAATAAAGCAGGTGCTCGAATTTAGTTAAACTCGAGCACCTGCTTCAATTAATGCTTCCTGTTGAAGCTAACTTAGTAACTATTTTAGAATGGCGCTGGCAGCTTGCTGGCGCCATTCTAAAATAGTTACAAGCTTGAAGCTTGAACTTTTGCCTACCGGATCCGTTCCACTCGCGGATTCGCGGATTTTCGGTAAATTCACGGGAGTTCGGGGATTGCGAATTTGCTGAAAATCCGCAAAATCCGCGAGCGGAACGGATTTTGCACCCATGCTTAATCTCATCCTCTGCTCCCTTATGTACCCGCACTTAAAGTAGCAGAAATAAGCCATAATTAGCAGCAGAAGTGGGGGTTAATAGACTCTTGGAGAGCCCAGCACCCTGGAACGAGGGATTACTCCTTCTTCTTGGCGGTGCACGAGCTACATGTGAGATTGGATGCCATTTTGTGCGGCCCTGATGTGCATCAGGGAGTACGCAGCATTGAATACCTCACTCAAACCATATCTGACCACAACTAAGAGCTGGTATACCTGAATTGGTCCCAAGAGAGGCCCACAATACCCACATGGCGTCTGAGGCCAGAATTTCTGGAAGACCAGGTGTTCCATGATACAATAGGTATGGCTATCTACCGATATTTTCACGACAAAGCGAACCCAGGGACAAACGCACTGGTAGAGCGGGACGCATTTAAAATGGTTATCAGAGGGTGTATGTTTATCAGCAATGATGGGAACTCGGAAGGTGCTCCTCCAAGACGAACAAAAAGCAGACCAATGTCTAAGGGAACTGGAGCAAGAGAGGCCAGAGAACGTGGAAAAGCAGGGAGAACTGTTGGAGGCTAGGGAAGCAGTGGCAGTGCAGGTGGAATGCCTGTGCTGCAATGACCCCAAAAAATACTTGACACGGGTCCACTCAGAGGGGGATAAATGGGGAGCCCTGCTGCCCTCGTTGGCTAATCCAGCTAGGAGAGGTATGACTATAGTGGAGCTTAGAGACCAAGAGGGCGCAGTGAGGTATGATCAACAAGGCACAAATGACCTGTTCCTAGAATACGACACAGTGCTGTATAGGAGCAGAGTGGTCCTTGCAGAGAAGGACTTGGACAGGTTCCTGAGAGACGTTGAACTATCCGCTCTGGACGAAGAACTCGCAGATACACTGGAGCGAGATGTGAAAATTGGGGAAGTGAGAGGGGCCATTAAGACTATGACCAGAAACAAAACTCCTGGAACAGATGGCCCACCAATTTTATTTTATCTAAAATATATGGATCTATTGGCCCCCAGATTGGTACAGCTATACAATGAGGCCAAGCAATTGGGTCATCTGCCTGACTCAACCAGAGAGGTGATTATCATACCTTTGCTAAAACCGGGGAAACCACAGTAGGACAAAGCAGCATTATGCCCCCTTTCAATGCTCAATCTAGACTACAAAATCTTGAGTCGTATTCTAGCCACCCGGTTACTCCTGCATATGACAACACTGATCCATATAGACCAGGCAGGGTTTATTCCAACCAGAAACACAGCGCTTAATGTCAGACGACTTCTGCGTGTGCTGGGGCAGATACCTATTAGAAGGATCGGGCGTTGATTTTTGCGGTGGACATAGAAAAGGCATTTGATAGCGTGGAGTGTCCATATCTGCTTCATGTCATGAGGAGGTTTGGGCTGGGAGACCAGTTAGTGGGCTGGACTGCTCTCTTATATTCTGGCTCCACGGCTCGAGTACAAACGGATCGGCTAATTTCTGATACCTGTAAAGTGGGGAGAGGAACAAGGATGGGAGCCCCCTTTCCCCCCCTTCTGTTTGGCCTGGCGATAGAACTGCTAGCCGTTCGAGGTTGAACAGGGCAATACTATCAGGGCCTAAGAGTTGACGGACAGATGCATCACATTGCATTGTGCGCAGATGACCTTTTGATGTTTCTGGCGGACTCGGGGGAGGCGCTTCGTGGCGAGATGGCTTTACTCCAAACCCTGAGTGAAGTGGCCGGGTTGAAAGTGAACTGGGTAAAATCTTGTTTATTCCCGATGAAAAATGGCAGAATAGGCCCACAGGAAGCTGAGGAAGTGCGATGGGAAGATAGATGTCTCACGTACCTGGGCACCCAAATTTATCATGCCCCAGGAGATCTCCTGGAGGGCAATATAGGAAGAGCCATAAACAACTTCGAGTTCTGGGGCAGCTTGCCACTCTTGGTAGCCAGCAGAGTGGCCCTACTTAAAATGGTGACCCTGCTGAGACTATTATATTTCTTTGGAACTCTGCCAATTTGGATACCGCCATGCTACTTCGCCCAACTCCAATCGAAAGTCACTGGGTTTTTATGGGGGTCAAGTAGGCAGAGAGTGGCACTTAACATCCTCATGAGGCCGAGAACAAAGGGGGGCTGGGCGGTCCCAGATTTTTAAGCTTATTACCTGGCAGCACAATTACAATGGCTCACAAAATTGTTGACAGGTCGGTTGCGGGAAACAGAGGAAGGGGGTGACGTATTGATGATCCTGAGGCTGCTATCCCAACTCACTTTAAAGCTCCCGACCCGGGGTCAGGTCCTTCCCCTGGAGTTAACTACAGCTAGATGCTGTTGGAACAGATATCTGCGGAGAGCCAAAGTTAGGAGCTCCTATGCCCCATAAATCCCGTTACTTATGTGCAAAGCCTTACCGCATGGAGGTAGCTGGCAGAGGTTAATGGATTGGGTGGACCAAGGGTTGTCTAAAATGAGAACCTTGTATGAGGAAGGGGCCATGATCCCGTTTAATGACCTGCGGGAGCGATACGACTTACCCAGGGGGGACTCCTTATTTCACTCCGCCTTCACTGCGGCCATACCAAAGCACTGGGGACAGGGACTTACTGAACCACCAACGTTGTTGGGGTGCCAGTATGTGGTGATGGTGGCAGGTACATTTAAGGCGGCCACCTGTTTGTACAAACGCATCACACGGGAAGCCTTAGCTCCCCAATTGGAGTTGCATCTAAAGTGGGAGGTAGACCTGGGAGAGGATATCCCAGAGAAACCCTGGGGTGAGTTGGTGGAGAGGGCTTGGAAAGGCACCAGAAATGCTAGATTCCAACTGGTACATCTTTACATATTACATAGAGCATACTTCACCCTGGAGAAAATTAATAAGTACTTTGCAGGTCACTCTGCAGCTTGCCCCAGGTGTAACAAAGAAAATGCGGACTTCAAACACATGTTCTGGGATTGCCCCATTTGGGTGGTTACTAGGAGGGAGTGAGTGCGATACTGGCAGACGTTACTGACAGGGGAATTGAGGCATCCTTCAAATACTGTTTGTTCGACTTGTTCCCACACACGTCCAAAAATAAAGTCATGAGCAGGTTTCTAGATATGGGCTTACTCCTAGCCAAAAGGGACATTCCCATGCACTGGAAAGCGAGACAGGGCCCACGCATAGGCAGATGGAAGAAGGAACTCATTAAGTGGGCAGAATGTGAGGGAATAATCCGGCTGCAAATAGCAAAATGGGTGGGGAGTAAAAGGGCTCTAGATACAGCAAGAGCGTGGGAAGCTTTAGTTATGGCACTCAAGGCCCCAGAAGCTGATGGGCAGGAAGAACCTCTGGAAGAGCCCTCAGCAGGAATAGGTTAGACTACAGACCCTCGAGCTGAATGGTATGGCCCCAGGGAGAGGGACATCAGAAACAGTGGTATGCGGACTTCACTGGTTGGAGGATGTTACATCTGACCTAATGAGCATCCTAAATTTGGTGTTGTAGGGTATTGCAAACAAGGGAGCCATATACAAGTGACACGCCTGCGGGGAGGGGGTGAAGAATCATTGGTGGTAGGATGTTTAAAATCCAGAACAAGGACACATGCACCAGGACCAGAATTGAACACCAATGGACATGCTCCCAGGGGGGTGGGCAGGAAGGAGTTAGGAATTGTGTGACTAGAATAAATTTCTATACCACTGTACCTACTATTATATCGCTGTATAGTGACTTGATAAATCATACTCCTGGTCAATGAAACATAAAATGTGTGGATGTCAACAGCAATGCTATGTCAAACCCAATATAGATTGTTTAAAAAATAGAAGGAGATGTGACTATACCTGTTAGAGTAGGAGAATACGTACCACCTGAGGGTATGCCAGGATACACCGTATTCATGGATAAAGGATTGCATCCATGTATTTGGCTTGAACAGTGGCACAGAATTACAGGGAGAGACAAGGTCCTACAGTCTCTTTGTTATGGGACATTTAATTTGAGAATCATTGAAAATTTAAGGAGAAAATTATACGATATGGAACCACCTCCTAGACCTGCTCAATTCAATGCATTACATACCTAGGAATTCATTGCTCGTCAAAAAGAAAAAAAAATATCAAGAAGGTATAGGAGACTCATAGATCAGTATGCAGAAGCTAGATGGGATGCATAACAGAAAATATGGAGAACAGATGTGATTCAGGTAACAAGAATGTATCCTTTAACAGCAATCAAAGGAGATGTTGAGGAAAAACAAAAAGAGAAGCAGAAACATATTGAGGCAGAAAGCAGTGATGCAGAGACAGAAGTAGAAGAAAGTAGTGACATAGATGATGGTCTTTTGAATGACTTATTGATGAATTGTCCACCACCAAACAATGAATCTCAGAGTGAGGGTTTGACAAATAGAAATACAGATGAAATACCAAAGGCCCCTGTAATGCCTGCAATGTGAGGAGGGACTACACTTGATTATTCTGTTAGAGGGGGAACAGAAAACACAGTTCCATTGAAACCATTTGATTTGAATGCTTCAACTGTTCCCATTACTATTGGTTCTATAGTACCTCTTTAATAATATGGTTCACAGGTAAATACTGCCCATACTCTGACTATCCCTGCTGAGGTAAATATTGCACATGGTAATCCACTAGATTTGGGATCACCAACAGAACATCGACAGACAAAATATCGAGAGGACAAAATGTTGAGATCAAAATATCGACTGCAAAAATATCGACTTCCTATCTTCAAACAGGTAAATACAAAAATATCGAGTCCAAAATATCGAGTGTAAAAAATATAGACTGGCAAAATATCAAATTTTTTAGATGTCTTAAAAAAGAAATTAGAAGTAATATATTAATAAATTAGATTCATTTAAACATATTTAAAATACTTAAATAAACGTAAAATTGAGAAATAATTAATGTGACTTAAAAAAAATTAAATATTTTTAATACATATATATATATATATATATATATATATATATATATATATATATATATTATTTACAAAACATATAGAATATTTTTACCTTAGGATAGCGAAAGGGTTACATTTACTGTAACGACTCCAGTGAGTGCAACAGTAGGGAAAGCATTGAATAGCGTAGGGGTGAAAATTACTATTCCCACTCCAGAGAGTGCAACATTAGTGAAAGCGTTGGATAGCGTATGGGTAAAAAATACTATTCCCACTCCAGAGAGTGCAACAGTAAGGAAAGCGTTGGATAGCGTAGGGGTAAAAATTACTATTACCACTCCAGAGAGTACAACAGTAGGTAAAGTGTTGGATAGCGTAGGTGTAAAAATTACTATTCCCACTCCAGAAAGTGCAAAGGTAGGGAAAGCGTTGGATAGCGTAGGGGTTAAAATTACTATTCCAACTCCAGTGAGTGCAACAGTAGGGAAAGTGTTAGATAGTGTAGGGGTAAAAATGACTATTCCAACTCCAGAGTGTGCAACAGTAGGGAAAGCATTGGATAGCGTAGGGGTAAAAATTACTATTCTCACTCCAGAGAGTGCAACAGTAGGGAAAGTGTTGGATGCTTCTGAAATGACTGTGCCCATGGGAATTTCAGTTCCTGATGAATCTGAATTAAATATTCAACCTGAAACAAGTTGTAATTTGACAAATGGAAATTTGCATTTAAATACTCCAAGAGAACTCCTCAAGAATTTGATGATTGGATCAAAAGCTTTAGTACTCTCATTAATAACCACAGTCCTGAAACTGTTCCAGCCCCAGTAAAGGGAAGAACATTAGAAGTTGGCAAGCTAAAGGTAGAGTTAGAAACAATCATTTTGGGAACTCTTAAACTATGTCGATTAGATACCTACCGGGAGGAGGAACTATTGTTTCTCTGTAAAGACATTACCCAATGGGTTAGGTAGACACACAAGAAGCTAGTTGAATTGTCTCAGAAATAAGAAATTAATTTTCAGAGAGCAAAGGTTAAGGTTTTGCAAAAGCCATACAGATTAGACTTTAGCAACAAAGATTTTGCGAACACGAGGCCAGCTGTAATAAAATGACAGATTAACGAACTAACAACACTGATAAAAAAAACGGAGCGAGAGAGAGAAATGGGAAGATAGATGGTTGAAAAGGAAGGAAAACAAGTTAGAATGCAGACACCTCCAGTTGTTATCGACAGAAATGATGAAGAAAAACAGATGCTTCCTATTAAGAAAGTACCTAGTGAAGGGTATGTGCCTTGGCCTAGGTCTGATATTTTGTCATTCACAAATGAATTCTCAAAATTGAGAGAAAATCCAGTGGAATGGCACAGATAGATTGAAAGGTTTGTGAAAATGTTGAAAGTTTTATGGATTGATTTGAATACCTTGTTTGATATTATGGTTCCAGGTGATATGTGGACCGATTGTAACATTTCTGTGGGTTGGCCTAATGCAGAACCTGTTAAGTATCCCAAACAGGTGCACCACCTCCAGTGGTATTAAAGGAACATCAACAGGTAATAAATCACCTGAAAAACAAGATTTCGCCCAAAGAGATTGATTGCTTAAAGATTGACAGAATGACCGAAGAACTTAAAGAATCAGTTCATGCCTTTTACGAGAGATTGATACAAGTTTTCAGACAGTACAGGGGAATGGAAAATGTGGCTGAGAAGACATGGGAGAAATATAAAAAGTTAAGACTTGAATGCAGTGTGCACTATTCATTGAATGCTAAATTTCAATCTGAGTTAATCATAATCTGAACTTCAATTTGTTCATTTCAGTATTTTACACATTTATTTCTTTATCCGTGATATATATTAGTTGTCAGTGTTTTCATTGCATGCACAATGTTGCAGGCTTATTTCCGATTAGTAGCAGGGAGCGTTCACAGTGAACTCACAGACATTAAGATACAGGCTCGGGAAGCGTTGATGTCCCAGATACCGGTAAGCGGATATAGCATTATGGGGTCGGAATCATGGTTTATTCGCGTAACTTGTTTCATTTGGAGCATATGAGCTCGCATTTGACATTGAGGCGTTTATCCCTTTTTTCAGTAGCCTCTGAATGGTCCGAACACAGGTCAACCAGTTTGAAAATCACAACGCTTGAGAGCTGAGCGAACCTATACATTTTTTAGTTTGGAAGGATCTGTAGTTCAGCACTTCACCGCAAATTGAATTATGTCATTTTTATATGTATATATTTGGTCCGGATTTCTTACAGACTGCAAGTAATTGATCGGACTGTGCAGGAACATGAATTTCTTATTGAGCTCTTTCATTGAAGGTAGGAAGGGAGCGCTCACGCATTTCCTTCTTCACTTTGAGAGTCCCACACATACGGTGATCTAGTATTAAGGTGTTTTCACTATAGACACTAAGGCATGTAAGGTATTATGCATGAATAACTCTGAAAAATACCCCATATCGTAACTGTTAACATATACATTCACAGATGTGAGTTGATGAAGCATAACATGCACAACAAAGTGGCACAAATACCATCATTGGTATATTAAAATCCACAGTGCATGCAGGGTTGTTGGTGGAAAATGATACTCCTTGTATTGCATTGTATTATATTAATGTTTAAAGTAGTGGTATCTCATTTTGGGTTTCAGACATTCCCCTAAGGAAGGGAAATTGCAGTCCTGCAATGCATGGGAATAACAAAGAACAGAAAAAGAATTTTGTTGACAAATATGTATACAATGTTATGTCTGTGTATTGATGCACATATTGTATCAGAGTAAGCATTGCTGAAACATGTTTTTTACTGAAAGCAATGAACACCTGGTACGAGCGGTATGGTACCAAATGTAATGTGATGAATATATGTCATGTATAAAGAAATTAAATGTGTAATATACTTCAATGAACAAATTGAAGTTCAGATTATGATTAACTCAGTTTGAACTTTGGCATTCACTGAACAGTGCACACCGCATTCAAGTCTTAACTTGTTATATTTCTCTAATTTGCAATGTGTGTGGACAGCACACGTAGTGGTGTAGCACTATTTGATTAAAATTGAAAAGATTTCATTAGAGCAGGATTAACAGTAGTGTTAGAACTGGGGGTCTCTAGTTGGCAGAGGTAGGTACCTTTGACCAAATTGGGACCCTTGCTTCTAGTCAGGGTAAGGGGTCCACTTCTATAATAATCTCTGCTCACCCATTTGGTAGCTTGGCATGAGCAGACAGGCTTTTCTCAGAGGCAGTGTGTAAAGCATTTGTGAACACATACAGTAATACAGTGAAAACACTACAAATGGACACCACACCAGTTTAGAAAAATACGTAATCTTTACTAGACCTAAAAAAAGACCAAACAACAAAAATCCACAAATGTGTAATAAAGAATAGGCTTTCAAATTGTAAAAAATTGTTCAGTGCACCTTAGATGGTAAATGCTACACTTTACTCTCAAAGTACCTTGAATGCGTCACGCAATAACAACAAAAGGGTTGCAGGGAAGGTGATGCATCGGTTCCTTGCTTCGGGGGAGGTGATGCGGCGGTTCCTTACTGCAGCGCAGGAGAGGTGATGCCTCAGTTCCTTATGGGAGAGGAGGTGATGCGTCTGTTTCTTACTGTGATCCGGTGCGATAAGATGGCGCCTTTATGCAATGCGACGATCCGGTGCGATACGAGAAAATGGTGTCTCGATGCGATGCAACAACGTTGGATGTGATGCGTGCCTGCCGAATGGCCATGTGGCAGACTCTGTAACTTCTGAGCCGTGACAGGCACTGCGACACGCTTCTCCGGTGATGCGATCTCTGCGTCGGCGACTCGTTTCTCCGGCGATGCGATGCACTTCATTGATGATGCGACGGCGATTAGCTGCAGTGGCGACACGCTCTTCGGCAATGCGACGACTTCTCCTTGTTGCGTCGCGCTTCCAGCTCCCAGCGACTCTCAGTCTCTTCAGAGGGCCCAAACAACAGCAGGCACCTCTCTGCAGGCAGAATTCCACAGCAAGGGAGTTCAGCGGAGCTGGGGTGAAGTCTTGTATCCCTGAGACTTCAGACAGGAGGCAAGCTCAGTTTAAGCCCTTGGAGATCGTTCTTCAAGATTGCAAAAGTACACACTAAGTTCCTTTTTTCGTTTCCTTGGCAAATAAAGTAACCACAGCAGGCCAACCCCAACAGCACAGCACAGGGGCAGTTTCCGCCTTCAGCTTCCTTGGTTCTTCTCCTTGGCAGAGGGTCGTCTTGATTCCCAGAAGTTATCTAAAGTGCTGGGGTCTGGGTCCCCTCTTTTATACACCAAAATCCTTTGTCTCTGAAGGCAAAAAGTGTCTGTACCTAGTCCAAACCGTTCTGGTCAGTCCTGGAGCACTTTGTTTACAGGACTCCTTATTTCCTTTGACAGTGTGGGCCAGGGTCATCAGACACACCACAGGAGGTGGAGCCAGCATTGTGGAAGGCAGGTACAGCCCTATTCAGGCCCAGATGCAACTCCTCCCACCACTCTACATGCAGATAGGTCTATTCAGCCCTGTGCTGACTCACCCTGTCTCCTGGAGCCACCAGCCCCTGTCATTCAAAAACCAGGCAAGGAATACACAACCTAGCAGAGGTAGCCTTGGATAGTTAGGCAAGAAAATACCTACTTCCTAAAAGTGGTATTTTCTAACACAGAATGTTAAAACGAACTTCACTAAAAGATGTATTTTATCATTCTGAGTTCAGGCATACTAAACTCGAATTTCTACCTAGTTCCCTGAGTCAGTTAGGATTATAAGATGTTATAATCAAACTGCCCATTCTGGCCTATGGGGAACAGTTAGCCTTGCAATAGTGAATACGAAAATGGCTGTAATTATTATTATTATTATAAAGGCTTTTATAGTGCGCTCTATTACTAAAGAATAGTATCCTGGCGCGAGAAGGTACAAGCGAAGCAAAAGGGTTCTTGGAAAGGCAGAAGGGAGGTGGATTACAGAGTGATGTTAAACAGATAGGTTTTCAGTCCTTTTTTAAAAGCCGTGATAGTAGAAGCTGTCTTGATGTGGAGGGGGAGGGCATTCCAGGCTTTCGCAGCTCTAACCGCGATGGATTGGCCGCCTAGTCTACAGTACTTAAATTTAGGCACGGACATTTGGCATAGATTGGCAGACCGGAGGAATCGGTTAGGGACATAGAGGGTAAACCTTTTCCTCAGGTAGGCCGGGCCAATTTGATGGACAGCACGGTAGGAGAGGACAAGAGTTTTAAACATGATCCTATGGGCACTAATTCACTATCAGGACAGGCCACACACATCAGGGCATGTCCTACCTTTTACATACAATGCACCCTGTCCTTGGGCTTACCTTAGGGATGACTAATATATAGAAAAGGGAAGGTTCAGGGACTGGCAAGTGGGTGCACCTGCCCAGTGAACATGGCAGTACCAGACTGCACACAGGCTCTGCAATGGCAGGCCTGAGACACACTTTAAAAGCTACTTCTTTGGGTGGCACAACCAGTGCTGCAAGCCCACCAGCAGCATTTGATTTACAGGCCCTGGGCACACATGGTGCACTGTACTAGGATCTGACAAGTAAATAAAATGAATCAATCATGGAGTCACTAATCCAATACCATACTTTACAATAGGGAGCACTTGCACTGTGGCACGGAATAGCAGTGGCACAGTGCCCAAAGTATCTAGACCAGCAGAAACACAGCAAAAATACAGAAGGCAACAGCAAAAAAATGGAAAGGGAGACCCACACCAATGGTGCCAGGTCTAATTTGTGTCCCCTCTAGCTGAAATGGGGGGAGAACTACCCACCCCTTGGGAGTTCTCTTCACTAAGGCGGAAAGATCTGGACAGACCATCAGCATTGGCGTGTAGTGTACCAGGGCGGTGTTCCACCAGGAAGTCCATCCCTTGTAGGGAAATCGACCACCTCAACAGCTTTGGATTCTCACCCCTTATCTGCATCAACTATTTGATGGGCTTGTGCTCTGTCTGAACCTGGAAGTGAGTCCCAAACAAGTATGGTCTCACCTCTTCAGTGCCCAGACCACAGCAAATGCCTCGCGTTCAATTTCACGCCACCTTTGTTCCAGTGGAAGTAACCTCCTACTGATGAAGGCTACAGGTTGATCTATGCCCTCTTCATTCATCTGTGAAAGAACAGCCCCACACCATGCTCTGAAGCACATGTCAAAACAATAAACTCTTTTGAGAAGTTGGGCACCAGGAGCATGGGTGCTGTGCACTTGGCAGTCTTCAGGGCATCAATAGTTTTCTGACAGGTGTCAGTCCAATTCACTTTCTTGGGCTGCTTCCTAGAAGTCAGCTCTGTCAAGGGTGCAACAATGCTGCCATACCCCTTCACAAACCTCCTGTAATACCCTGTGAGTCCTCAAAGGCTTTCAGTTCTGTCTACTACTAAACTGAGAAAAATCCTAATTTTAAGACTTTCGGTATTCACAGAAGGCATTTAGGAGTCCAAAAGTTAGGAGTCCTAAATTTACTACTACTAAATTGAGAAAAATCCTAATTTTAAGAATTTCGGTATTCACAGAAGGCATTTAGGAGTCCTAAAGTTAGGAGTCCTAACTTTACTACTACTAAATTGAGAAAAATCCTAACTTTAAGACTTTTGGTATTCACAGAAGGCATTTAGGAGTCCTAAAGTTAGGAGTCCTAACTTCTGTGAATACCGAAATGAGTAAGTGCCTTCTATGAATACCAAAATGAGTAAGTGCCTTCTGTGAATACCCAAAGGGTAGTTTAGGATTTTGCCTTAAGTTAGTTCTGTGAATCGAGCCCCAAGCCAGGATAGTCTCAATCTTGGGCTGTAGGGGCGCCACCTGGCTGCTCCCAACCTGGTGCCCCAAGTACACCACAGAACCCTGCTCGATCTGGTACTTACTCTCCTTGATTGTGAGACCTGCTCTCCGCAGCACCATCAACACTTCCCAGAGGTGGCGCAGATGTTCTTCCCAACTGGAGCTGAACACTGCAATGTCATCCAGGTAGGGGGTACTGAAATCTTCCAGCCCAACCAGTGCCTATCTGGTGTGGAGAATGCTGACCTCTCTCTTGCCCCATCAGTTAAGGTGATCTGCCTGTACCCAGACGTTAGATCAAACATGCTGAGGTACCGGGCAGCCGCTAGCCAATCAATGAGCTCATCAGCTCTGGGGATGGGGGTGCGCGTCAGTCCTGGTGACTGAATTAAGCCCTCGGTCGTCCACATAGAACTGGAGTTCTGGTGTGGCACCCGGTGCGGCAGCCTTTGGGACCAAGACCACTAGGCTGGCCCAAGAACTGTTAGAGGACTCAATCCCCCCTAATGCAAGCATCCTGGAGTTCCTAATCCTTGATGCAAGCTCTCACTCTGTCAGTAACTCTGTAAGTTTTGTGCTTAACAGGAGGACTGTCTCCAGGGCCTAAATCATGGACACACCAATCAGTGACACTGGGAATCAGGGAAAACAAATCAGAAAACTGTACAACAACTGGCGACAGTCATTCTGCTGCTCAGGGGTCAGGGTGGAAGAGAGGTTAACACCATCCACTGACCCATCTTGCTCTGTTCCAGACAGAAGGTCAGGAAGAGGCTCAGACTCCTCCTCCATTCCAGCATCTGTTGCTAGGAGCATGCCCATTTCGGACCTCTCTAAGAGGGGCTTCAGGCAGTTGACAAACAGGACCCGCAAAGGGTTCCTTGGAGACCGCAAGTCCACCAAATAGGTAACAGGACTCTTGCGCTCCACCAACTCAATTGGTACGGCCCACTTATCCTGGAACACACAGGGCTCCACTGGGGCCATGACACACACTTTCCCATGAGCCTGAAACTTAGCCAGAGAGGCATTCTGGTCGTACCACTGTTTCATCTCCTGGCTGGCTTCCAGATTTGCTTCAGCGAGTTGTCTGACTCAACTAGTTTGGTTCCTGAAGGCCAGCATGTAGCTATATACATCCTGGGGAGGTTTCCTGGGAGATTGTACCCAGCCTTCCTTGACCAAACTCAAAGGTCCTCTTGCAGGGTGACCATAGAGCAGTTCAAAGGGGCTGAACCCTAAGGACTTCTGTGGCACCTCTCTTTAAGCAAAGAGAAGGCATGGCAAGAGGACGTCTCACTTACACCTCAGGGGTTCCTCAAGACCCATAATCGTGTCTTTGAGGGTCCAGTTGAATCTCTCACAAGGCCATTACCTTGAGGGTGGTAAGGAGTGGCGAACTTATAAGTTATCCCATACTCCTGCCCCAGGGACTTTATATACTTACAAATTAAGTGTGTTTCACGGTCTGATACCACCTCTCTGGGGAACCCCAAATGGGAGAAAATCCCCATCAGTGCACGTCCCCCCAGGGGGGCCTACACTGTCTTGAATGGGATAACTTCCGGATACCGGATGGGATGGTCCACGAAGACCAGGATGAACCTGTTGCTCATGGCTGTCTTTGAATCCAGAGGCCCCACAATGTAAATGCTCACCCTCTCAAAGGGGGTGCTGACCATAGGGAATGGCTGGAGAGGAGCCTTCGGCTTCCTCCCACTCTTTCGACTTGCCTGGCAAGTCTGACAGGTCGTGCAATGAGTATCTGAACTCTTGCGCATTTGAAGCCAATAAAAGTGGGTGACCAGTCTTTCAAAGGTTTTGTCCTGCCCCAAATGTCCTGCTAAAGACACATCATGAACCAGCCCCAGTAGGAAGGCTCCGAAGCGCTGGGGTACTACCAGCACACGGGCTGACCCAGGCTCAGCAACCTTAGGCTCACTATACAGGAGACCATTCTCCCAGTAGATCTAATGTGATCCAGACTGATCACCTGCTACCTGGTTTCGCAACCTGCTGCCGCAAACCCACAAGAGAAGGGCACTTTTTCTGCTCCTTGCAGAACTCTTCCCTGGAGAGTTTTCCTTCCTGCTGCCAATGGGTCAGCTCGGGCAGATCCTCCAGTTCAACTACATGTTCCCCTGTAGGTTCCAGGTCTTCCCCCTTAAGGTCAATTATTTCAATCTGATGTGTGTCTCAATGGGATGTTCTTCCCTGAGATAGGGTGTGTCAGGTTGTTGCCCATGATAACATTATTGCAATGTATGCAGTTGAAACACTTGGTGGTACCCTTATAAGCGTCTAGTTCAGAACTTTTATTTGGTTTACCTAGAAGTTCTCGTAAGTTCTTGCCTCTTATGTAGGCATGTAATGGTTTTCCCCTAAATAGATTGTTAAAATCAGGTTCATTCTCAAGAAGTTCCCACTCGTTGTTAATTATTCACTTGATAGCTCTTGAACATGTTAAGTATTTAGAGATAAACACTATTGAATCTTTTTTAGAAGTGCTGGATTTAGTGAGTAATGCCATCCTGTCTTTCTTGGTCACCCTGGTAATACAATCCTGTAGTATCTTTTCCGGGTAACCCCTTTCAATGTATCTCTGTTTGTGTTCTGTAATGTTTTGTGTTGCCACTGTTTGATCTGAACATATCCGCTTGATTCTGAGAAATTGTGAGAAGGGTAAGTTATAAATAAGTCTCCTAGGATGAAAACTTGAGAATAATAGTGAGTTATTTCTGTCAGTAGGTTTTGTGCAAACCTGTGTTTGGAGGACTTGTCCTGTTGGTTGGCTTTACTGTAAGAACAACAGAGGTTCCTAACCTACCCCTATTGGGAGCACCTATCCCTCTTGTGAGCAAAAGTAACCAGGTTGTCGGAGTTTCAAATAAAAAGTTGTCCACTTCAACTTCTTAAGCAGTTCCTGTTAAAATAGGGTCTATTTGAGCTTCGAAAATGATTTGTGATGTGTGATTCAAGTTCAGTTAATCTACTTGGACGTGACTTTTTGTGCAAACCGAATTGTTCCATTAATTGCATTCCAAACAGTATTGGACTTCATACCAATGATGAGGATGTTTTTGAACTAGCCAGACAGAGATCTGACATAGGAATGTACTCTCTCTTGACGAGAGATGACTTGCCCATTGAATTGAGAGACACTGTTTTACCCAAAGTCTGGGACTGACCCGAGGGCAGAGTGAAGTAGTGTGGCTCACTGGTTAGAGGCGGCAGACCCGAGGGCAGAGGACGGCCCGGGACCAGGGTTCGATTCCCGACGCGGCAGGTTTCTGGACCAGGGTCAGCGGACTCGATAATTCTCTCGCCTCGGTGCCCACTCTGATTAGCGATCACACTCGGCAACTCTGGGCATTAGCTTGCCTCATCTTCACTAACGGCCCCACCAGACCGCCGGGGATGCCTGGTCTATCCCTGGAGATACCCACTAAGGGACCATCTCTCAGGGAAGCCAGGAAGGGTTTCGCAGCGGTCGAAGCGCGGAGATACTCCTCCGGGAGTCGATCCTAGCGCTATATAAACTTGCAATTAATTAATAGCGCTATATATGGGTAAAGATATCTAACTAATCAAAGGGGTTGAACTAGTCCGAATCACTGTCAAACCAAATGCAGAGTTTCCTGGAATCCCACAATGCAATTTGACTCTAGATACTATTGCTGGTGTTATTCCTGTGATCAGCTCAATGAGCAGGAATCCTAAAGGAGATAATGGGGAGTCCATGTAACTCCCTTGTGCAGAATTTACGAAAAGTGAATGTTATTGTAGCCCCTTGTTGTACTGTTGTACCGAATCCAGCTGTGAAATTGTTTCCCATTGCATGAGAGGTCGAATGGTTTTCAGTCATTGACTTGTGCCAGGCCTTTTTTCCTATCCGCTTGCATGCGGATAGTTAGTTCCTTTTTGCTTTCCGGTTCGGCAATCATGTTTTGGCATGGTGCCAAGACACACAAGGGTATAAGGAAAGCCCTTTAATATTGAATTACATTCTCAAAAATAATCTTCAGTCTTTAGTAATGCCAAATCATTCAGTGCTAGTACAGTATATTGATGACCTGCTGGTGGCGACAAATACTTAGGAAGCTTGCAAGATTGATAATATTGCCCTTTTGAATCATTTGGCCAAAAATAGACATAAAGTATCTCCAACTAAGGTGCAGTTTTGCCAAACTGATGTCCTGTACTTAGGAAACCCCCATTGAAAAAGGAACTAGGAAAGTGTCACAAGTAAGAATCTCTACAATTCTTAACATGAGTCCGCCAAGGGAGCAACGCAAACCATTCATTGAATTCATCCTCATACTCAGGAGGATTTACCAATTTGCACCAACGACCATAACAGCAATTGAAATAACATAAGTACACAGGAGTGCTACGGTCCTTCCCCGTATGGATCCAATATATGTACTTTGAACTGACATGGGTGGGACAATATAAAGGAAGAGCCTTGGGGTGTACATTGAATTGAGATGGGTGGCCCAACAGAGAGAGAGTGCAGCCTTTGATCTGACACAGGCAGCACACAAAGATTTAGAAGATTACTTTTTTAGGGTCTTTCTGAAGACTAGCTGTGTTTACTTGTAAGAGATTCTGGGAAATGGACAGCCAATTCCCTGAGAGTCAAAGTCTAAAAGGAGGTTCTTTTTATTCTGTGGTCTCACAGTAGTATCTGGTTCCTGGTGTTTCAAGTACAAGAGGCCATACTTGTTAGAAGGGTTGCTCATGAATTCTCTAGCCCCCGAACCTGGCAGCATCAATTTCCCCAAAATTCGAGGCCAGAAAGTAAAACTGAAGGGGGAGGGGATAACAAGTAACAATGATATCACAGATAGAGTACCAAATATGCGGAGTAAAATTCTGCCAGAAATTGTATGGATCAGTAACTTAATTTAAAATGTTCAAGTGAGTGTCAGGATTGGCTGCAGCGCAAGTAATAAAAACGCCACTAACCTTCTTCTTGTGCCCAGCGGAGACGATGTCAGATGCTATATCCTTTAATCCCTTCCTACACGACCCCCAGCAGGGAATTATAATTACCCTGCCCGACTTCGTGCCCAGAGGGGAAAAAAGGAGAGAAGAAACGTAGGAGGAGAATGTAGTTGTGGCCGTACTTCTCTTCTGGACTCTCAAGGGCGTGGGGACTCTGTGTGATGGTTCTGTGACACCTTCAAGGCTATTTGGAGGGTGATAAAACATACAATTACCCTTAAGCTCTAATAAACTCCTCACCCTCCATGAAACTAGTTCTATGCCCCCACTCACCACAGATTCTCCTAGTAAAGCTTCAAAGAAATGTGAGCTCCCAGTTCCCATCAATTTAAAGAGTGCAATGGCGAATACGGTTAGTCCCAAGGAAATTTGCAGGGGGCTAACACTGCTATATATTTAAACAAACAAAAAGAGCTTCATAAAGAATCAAAATAAAACGTTTCTTCTTCTCCTGACGTTGTTTGTGACACAACCCGGGACTTAATTAGCCACCAAGAATTCTTCTGTCTTTCGTGAGGAGTAGGCAATCTTGCTACTTCAAGTCTACTTCGAAAGTACACATCAAAAACAAAAGGACTGAATAAGGAATTTCCTCTCGGCGCAGCCGCACCGATTCCCTTTTCCTCAAAATGATCCTCACTAGACTATCAGCTTTTACACTGAACGCATCTGACTCCCAGACGCGTACAACATAAAACGCATTTATTTACTCACGTGTTGCCCAGCGCGTCTCCGCGCTCGAACAATCGCCGCGGCTATTCTGTCTGGCGAGACTCGAACAAGAGTTCAGAAAACAAGTTCAAGTTGCAAAGGAGGCGAGCCCGCGCTCCTTTTCTTCACACACCAAAGTTCTACACGATTTCTCTCCGGTCCTCCACTAGTCCCGATAACAAAGTTCTTCTCCTCAAGCTTGATTTCTTCACGCTGGAATCCGGCGGGGAACACCATCCGCCATTCCTCTCTGACACACAGGATAAATTGACAAGCACCTTACTCAGGGACGGGAGGGGCTTAGTACTCACGAGCCTACCCCAAGGCAGTCTGGGAGTTGTAGTTCGATACAACCTTCCCGTTTTCTCAGCATAACGGGTATGCAGTCCCCTCGTCCTCGTAATTGCTACAGTGAGACAGGCAAAGAAAAGTACTAAGTGGAAAAGATGAAGCAGAGAACCAGATTGGATAATACATTTCTGAGAAGCTGGCAGTAAGCAGGCTGACGACCCAACAGTCTTTATCTGCTGTTAAACCCTATGGTTCTAAATTTAACTGCCAGAACTACTGAGATTGAGATTAAACAGTGCTGTACTCTCCTAACCGGAGACCCATGTCTGTAGCTATCACTACCCCATTGTGCTTTGAATATCGTCTATCTTGGATTGTGTGATCATTGTACCAATAGTGTCCAACAGAACCTAATCCATTTGCCACTTCACTTAGCATGGTCTTCCCTCATGTAAGGATCTCTCAAATGCCAGGCAACTTACCATGACCTTGAATGACTTGTTGGAGGCACAACGCAACATATGAATGTGGGATGGCCTCCATCTCAAAAAGACCCAGGATGTTCCTAAGTACCACGTTGGGAAGCCAGCGAGCAAGCTCCACCATCACTCTGCAGCCGACTTTCTCCACGTCTGTGAACTCCGACAGCTGTTCAAGATGATGGGAGATCAGTTAGCAATGAAGACCGACTACTTTAAAAAAAACAATCCCTAGTATCAAACCGGCCGACCAAAATCTTTAATTCTGTAGAATGTAATATCTAAACTTGAGGCTGGGAACATAGCTGTTGTCAAATACTAAGGGGGACATTTTCAAACCTTTTGTGCTGATTTAGCGCCACAAAAGTGGCGCTAACCAGCGTGAATACTTATTTTTTCTATTTTCTTTCCAGCGCAAAACTTGATTTGTGCTGGAAAGCACCCTATAAGTAGCGCAAAGAAGCATAAAGCACTGCTTTGCGTTACATTGCACCGAGGGGGCATTACATGGGTTCCCATGCAACCACTCAAGCCTTTTGATGCAAAACCATATTTGTTTTTGTGTTGTCTGTGCCTGTGCACCAAACAGGATCTGTGCGGGACCTGTGGAGCATCAAAGACAATTGAAGACAATCTCCCATGGAGTGAAGGAGTTACTCCCCTGCATCTGCAGGCACCACATCATGAAGTACCGGTCTGCTGCTCCTGAGCTCCTACGGACCCTGAAGATCCCAGCTACACAGGATGTGGGTTTCTACGTCCCTCGAGGCCCAAACTGACCTCTAACCAAGTTTGAGGTCAGAATCTCCTGTGGGGGCTGTAATACTTGAACCCTGTGCACCGTTTACTTTTGCAAGTGCATGTGATTGTTGAGCATTCCCAAACAAGTGCATTGGCCAATTGATAGCCCCAACCTCTGGCACCATTTCATACCAAGATCTTTGTCCTCCTCGTACTAGTGCTCCGTGGGCTGGTATTTTGTGAAATCGTTCGAGGTCCTCTTGCGACTCCCGTGCCTCCGGCCTGTGGGTCTACTTGAGGCTCAACTTTACTTTACTTGAGCTTCCCTGGTTGCTCCGGGCTTTTTCCGACTCCCCTGTGCTTGTTGAGTCTCCTGGGCCTTGCTGGTCCTCCTCGCACACATCTTTGGCCTCTTGCGTGGGTTGCCGTTGCCAAGGATTTTTGGTGCTCCTGCTGGACACCAACCCCATAGCACTCAACATCCTTCGTGGATTAGCTCGTATCCGGCTTCTGGTCGTCCTTGACATCTCCTAGTCCCCGCAGCTGCAGAGTCAAGAACTCCATCAACCAACCTGAAGCACCCAACATCAGTGTGCATTCGTCTACCGAGCCCCTGGTCACTCCCCAGTGATCCAGACTCTGTGCCCTCTGCTTTCAGGTACTCCTCGACCACAATCCACGTTTGGATTCTAACGGACACTTTTCTTCCTTCCAGCAACTGCGCTTCTTCGAAGCTCTCCATTGGGTTCGACGGCGGTTTCCAACACCACTTCAGACCTATGCACCCGGCTCCCCTGGGATAGGTAACTCTGGTATTTCAGTATCCACAGATGGGTTCGCTCTCCAACCTTCCATCTTCCAAGTGGCATCTTCGAAGTCCACTGGGAAGGGTCCTTAAACTCTAAATCTTCAACAGAGACTTTCCCATAGAATTTTACGGAGCACGTGTTTCTGTTCCCACACTGCAACTGTCCTCCGTGAGGTCCCTACTTACTCTCCTTGGGTGGTTCCTTGGAGTCCAGCTATTCTACATCCTCTAGACACTGTCTTGACTTGAGTCGTGGTACTTATACCAGTCGATTAGTATAGCGTTTGGTCCCCCTCTGGGCCCACTGGGTATTATTGCTACTTACTGTCATTTCTGTGCGTAAGTATTATGTGCTTTGTGATTATCTCCATGTAGGAGATATTGTGTTGTATTAGAGAGTGTTATATTAGTAAATACATAATTTTATAACTACTGTGCAGTGGCGGATGCTCTATTAGAGCATTGGAGAGCTGCCCCACTGCTTTCTCACAGCCCGAGAAGCAGAAAGTAAAATGGTATTTTAAATAACATTTATTTTCTGCTTCTTCAGCAGAGGTCGCACGGTACCCGGTCACCGGTGGTCAGGTACAGTTTTTTTTTTGTTTTAGCCTCCCCTTTCCCCGTATTGCGAGCTGCGACAGTGCCTGATTGTAAACATTAATCGCAGCAAGGACTGTTACAGTTCTGCCAGACATCAAGAGGGGAGGCTTTGAATATTTTATCCTGAAAGTCTCCGGGAGACTCCCATGAACTGGGGTTGGGCTATCAATTTGTAAAATATCTTTAAAAGGGAACAGGAGAAACAGCTGGAGGGGACTCTCATAGGTGTGGGAAACTATTCTGTCTGTTCCATTGTGTGCACCTTTGAATTAAAGATGCTTCGATATTGCAGAGGGACTTTGGCACATCCTCCTAGGGCTATCTCGAACTGGTTAAGGGTTTGCTAAGAACCGCACAATTTTTGCTGAAGTGGCCATCTTAAAATACTGATTTGCAGACCACAATTTTAATATTTTAAATTAAAAAAATAAATTTCATAAGATAACCAAAGACCAGACTATGCCAGTCCAGACGTTATGAACCAGAACCTCAGAAGTGCAGGTAACATTGAGAAATCAGAACCAGAGCCTGGAGTCAGGATCGCTGCCAGCAGGGACAGGACGGCCCACATGCTCCTCGAAGGATGGAATACTCAAGAGTCAAAGCACTTAGCCCGTGCAAACGGTAAGCAAACACTATAAAAATACCGACACAGTGCTCCGCCGATGAAGCAGAGGGAGCTGGCAGCATCTAGTAAGGGATGTAGACAACACTGAAACCTAGCCCTGGCCCCTGGGTCCGGACACTTCACACTGCACACTGCAGAAAGCGTGTAGCTGTGTCCATTTCATAAGATAACCAAAGACCAGACTAGGCCAGTCCAGACGTTATGAACCAGAACCTCAGAAGTGCAGGAAACATTGAGAAATCAGAACCAGAGCCTGGAGTCAGGATCGCTGCCAGCAGGGAAAGGACGGCCCACATGCTCCTCGAAGGGTGGAATACTCAAGAGTCAAAGCACTTGGCCCGTGCAAACGGTAAGCAAACACTATAAAAATACCGATACAGTGCTCCGCCGATGAAGCAGAGGGAGCTGGCAGCATCTAGTAAGGGATGTAGACAACACTGAAACCTAGCCCTGGCCCCTGGGTCCAGACACTTCACACTGCACACTGCAGAAAGCTTGTAGCTGTGTCCATTTCTAGTGCACACACATTCTTAGTGTGGGTGGTGGGGCAGAGGCGCCTCCTGGGAACAGACATTGCTGCTGGTGAACTGGATAAATCCCTGTACATGAAAAAGGGTGCACTACAAACATGTCCAGGGGAAAAAGTGCACAGAACAGATGGTGCACTGCAGATACGCCCAGGGGAGACAGTGCCCAGAACAGAAGGTGCATTGCAGACATGTCCAGGGGAAACATTGCCAGAGCAGAAGGTGCAGTCCCAACATGTCCAGGGGAAACAGTGCCCAGAACAGAAGGTGCACTGCAGCCACGTTCAGGGGAAACAGTGCCAAGAACAGATGGTGCACTGCAGACATGTCCAAAGGAAACAGTTGTGCACTGGAGACATGTCCAGAGGACTTTGTCAAAAAAGAGAAATTCCCTTTGGGCATATTAGCAAGGACAAAACAACATACTATACATCAATTCCTCAAACATAAACATATCAATCAGAGCAATGCAATAATTAACCAAATTCTGAAAAGACAAATAAATTCAATATGCACAGTTTATTATTGTAATTAAAATAGATTAAAAACATATTAAGAAAATATATAAAACAAGGGAAAACAGACAATATACATGGGAACAAATGATACACAGAAGTTCATCCAGTTAGTTGGTTGTCCACTGAACACGACGGGAGCTGCACGCGGGAGGCTTGACATTTATTTCCCTAAGAGGCAGCGTTTTTCTAAAGACTGAGAAGACTGAAGCAATCTCTCAAAGTCTTAGCGCGCCTGTCTGGAATTGAATTGTAGTATCAGTATTGAATCTTGAGAATCAGAACGGTTTACCGCGTGCAAGCAAGAGAAAAAGGATTTTAAGATTGAAATAAAGAGATATACATGTCCGCTCTGCAAAGAAGCAATATCGTGTATCCATAGATAGGACATTGAGAGAGAAAAATAGGATTTTCTGCGAAAAGGTCAATATAAACACCTCTAGCAGCTGGAAAAACGATTTTATCTGAGAGGAGGGAGGTATCTATCCCCTACCTAGAAGGCAGGCCTTCCATTAAAGTTATCTGGGGAAGACAGCTAATATTTTCCTGAGGAAGACGGCTGTATGATATTATGTCCGTCGAAACTCGTTGAAAATTGGGGGAGAAGTCCAACTTATATTGATTAAGGAGTATTCTGACTGGTGCTGAATATACCTTCTCTGTACCTCCCCATCTTTGAGCTTTAGGAACTAACTGGATGAACTTCTGTGTATCATTTGTTCCCATGTATATTGTCTGTTTTCCCTTGTTTTATATATTTTCTTAATATGTTTTTAATCTATTTTTAATTACAATAATAAACTGTGCATATTGAATTTATTTGTCTTTTCTGAATTTGGTTAATTATTGCATTGCTCTGATTGATATGTTTATGTTTGAGGAATTGATGTATAGTATGTTGTTTTGTCTTTGCTAATATGCCCAAAGGGAATTTCTCTTTTTTGACAAAGTCAATAGTCGGTACCCCATCCCTTTGGTAGAGGGTCCCTCTCTCTTTTATTAGAGACATGTCCAGAGGAAACAGTGCACAGAACAGATGGTGCACTGCGGACATGTCTAGAGTTTGAATAAATATTGACCTGTAGACATTTCCAGTGTTACACTGCACAGAAGAAATGATACACTGTAGATATTTCCAGTGTTTCACTGTAGAGAACAAATGGTGCACTGCAGACATTTTCAGTGTGGAACGGTATGGAGCAAATTGCTCACTGTCAACTTTTCCACCATTACAAAGCAAAACAAAACGGTGTACTGTAGACATTCCCAATGTTGCATAGCACAGAAAAAAAACGTGGAAGGTAAGCACTTCCAGCGCTACAAGGCACAGAAAAAATGGCGCACGTTATACATGTTTAGTGTTATACTGAAAAGAACAAATGATGCGCTGTAGATATATCGAGTGTTGCGCAGCACAGAACAAGTGGTGCTGTAAACCATGCTTAGTGCTAATTGCACCGAACAAATGGCGCACTGTAAACATTTCCAGTGCTTCACTGCACAGAACACACAGTGCGCTGTAGATATTTCCTGTGTTTCCGTGCACACACAGAACAAATGACACACTGTAAGTATATGTTGTGAGGTTGGTGGGGAGGCAGGGTGTGGTGCTCGGCATATAACGCAAAGGATCGATGGGTACTGTGTGTAGGCGTTCCGCGTGGTCGGTGGAGGGTCGAGGTCCATAACACTGTATGGGAGTGCTCTGGTGGAGTGGAAGAGGTGTTGTGACTGAAGTTCTGGGGGTACATGAAAGCTGATTGATAAGTGGGGCGTGCAGCACATGTACTTCGGGGTAGACTGTGTTGAGACCAAAATGCTTGCTCGCAATGCAGTTTTATGAGGGGAAGCAATGCAGGCGCTGACACTGTGTCGGGTGACCAGGCAGTGCTGTGTTCCAAATGGTGTGTATGGCAGCTGATACTTCTGATGTTTCTTTCGGTGTGAGCTGGAGCGAGAACAGTTGTACTCGGACGGAGCTAGGTGTGTAGTACGGAGGTGGATGGCAGAGCGCATAGTGTGAAGCTGGGCTTGTGTGGTGTAGGTACATGGAAGCTGGCTGTGCAATGCGTGTGGCTTTTAACCCTACTCATATGAAGTTCTGCCCATGATTTTGCAGGGAGGGCATGGAGTGATCGGTGTTTGTGCGTGGGGTGTACATGAAAGTGCACTTCTCAGCCTCCCCAGCATTTTCTTCCCATGGTGCACATGGGAGACGCTGGCCGCCCTCAGCAGCTGCTCTTAGTGAGGCGGCCCATGCCCAAAGTGCGCCGGCAGCTGTGCCTTGTGGAGGTGGTGACGGTCACTCCTCCCTGCAGAATAGGGAAGGGCAAGGGCCCCCTCCCTCTTATGCGGATGACAGACACCTGCTCATGAGAAGTGGTGTGCCTTGGATTCTCGGCCAAGACGCCCCCTGAACACGCGCCTTCAAGCATGCAGTTTGAAGAAAGTTTAGGCTCCAGTTACACAGGGTTATCACTTCATTGCCATGGCCCAGCTCAGCAGATGTATTCCCCAAACCTACCGTCTGCAGGGGAAGGTGTGCACCCTAAAGGTTTAATGAAGGTTCCTGTAGTGGACGCATTAACCTGCCACGCCCAGGCTGTTTTATGGCACAAAAAGCGGTTTCATTTCCCTGCCTGAGACAGTTTTGCCAGTCATTGTCTTTGTTAGAACAGATTCACAATTGCTTTATTAAACTTCCTGCTTTCTCAAATTTGCTTGAAAATGCACAAATTGCCCAATCTTTTTTCCAAATTTTCTTGGGGGCAAAACTCCCCGTACCATCCATAGGTGGTTCGGGCTCGCTCGCCTGCTGCGGTGCACTATGATAATTGTTTTATGACCCACACTTTCCAATGTCACCAGCCGCCCCTGCTACTGTGTTGTTTTCCTTTCATTTAACCAATACTTTAAGATTGCATTCTGGTTAAACAAGCTGCTTAACATTCCTTCCAGACTAACCCTGAGGGTTGCTCTCCACAGCTACTACTTGGATAGCTTTCAAAGGTTATCTTTGACCTCTTAAATCACCATAAGGGTTGTTTGGCCTGGTGCAAGGTGCCCACTTTAATTAGTGGACAGCATATACCAGGTCAACTTTTCATAGTAACCATAAAGGCAGATCCTACTTTCCTACACACAGAAAGGCTTTCTTATCCACTATCATATCCTCTGTCTTATCCCTATTAGGCGTGAGGGAGTTCGTGTTCATCCATGTCAAAATTCTGCTCAAGCCCATGTTCAGGAACAAAAAGTCATGGTTCTGTGCCGACGATAAAGAGAAAATAATCTGAGTATCTTCGGTATATAAAAAAAAAGGGTAAGTCGGGAGCTCTCCACTAAGACTGCCAATGGATGGACATAGATGTTAAATAGAAGGGGGCTCAAATCAGAGCCCTGTGGAACCCCTGAGGTCATGGCTTTTGGCTTAGAGTACACAATGGCCCGAAAGACCTGAAATATTTGGACTTTTAAGAAGGAGCCAAGTCATCCCAGTGCTGAATCGTCCAGACCCAATGCCTCCACTCTAGCCAACAAGATCGAATGGGATACTGTGTCAAAAGCAACACTCAAAACCAATAAAATTAGTGCGGCGGTGCTGCCACCACCCAGATGTTCTCTTAGATGCTCAGTGACACCCAAAAGGGCGGGCCGCCTGCTATGTTCAGCCCTAAAGCAGCATTGAGAGGGATGGACAACATTTTGGGCCTCAGCAAACAAGATGAGCTGGCTATTCACATTTGTATCCAATATTTTGGAAAAGGCTAGTAGCAGAGAGATGGGACGAAAGTTAGACCCTTCGCTCAATGAAAAGTTGAGAATGTCCTGTATCATACTTAGGTTTACGAGGTTGAGGGGGTAATGGGCCCATATTTTGGCTCTCCTGTGAATAAATGAGGATATTTACGAAAGTACTTGTCCTCAGCAACGGGAAACCCCTTCCCCATTTATTTTATGACCAAGAAGTGTGCCAGGACAAATCAAAATATTCATAGTTTATTAGGATTGAAATCCGTTTATTGGGTCCAGAGTAAGGTGTGAAGAGGACTCTTTACTTTCAGAGTATTATGAGAGCATATTCATAAACAGAGAATAAAGCAAAAAATGTTGGGGCACAGCCTACACGGGTTTCGCCCCCTATGATCGGCCTTTGAGCCATGGGACCTCATCAAGGCTGCCAAATAAAATATCATAATATACATATAAGATACATTTATACAGAGGGAAAGTTTTTCAGGGATGGGGAGAAATTAACATATACAACAAACCAAAAAAGTGAATAATAATACATAGTAAATAAGTGGAGAAACTCGTATAGTACCAGACATGGTGGTGGGAAGGAAAGAGAGTGAAATAGGCTCATTGGGAGAAAAAAAAGAGAAGAAAAAAAGGAGAGCATTAGGAAATTAAAATATAAAGAGGAAATTTCCTCCATCATCTTTCTAATGTTTTGCAGCGTTCCATTTCTGCTTTAGGTGCATTAATAAACCAAGAGGCTGGTGGGTGAATTCTGCCTACATGCTTAATAGTGAGTAGTTGGCAGAGTAGAATCGATGGCCTCAGTGAGCCAGTGAGAAAGAAAGCAACCTGGCTGCACTCCAATATGTGAGTTATTCAATGATAATCAAAATGAGAAATGTCATGAGTCTATTTTATCCGTTGCGTGCCACAAGGAAAAGGGTCCTGCAAACCCTTTGTCATAAATCCAGAAGAATACCAGACGTGAGTCAAAGTAGCCTTGTGCACAGCGTAGTCACTCGTGAGAGTGTAAATAAAGATACTTCAAAAGTTTTTTTAAGGTAGTTCATACAAATCTACACAAAATGTTGTGAAAATGATGCAATGCTGGAAGTAAACCAAATGAAGCGTAAGTTGTAGTTCATTATCATCATTGTATTGAAATCATGATGGAAAACTCATTGTGTCCAAAAATAATGTTGAAATTCACAAAATTCAGGACGAATTGCCACATTCTTCAATTTCCATGAAAAAACAAATCCCAATGCATTTCGGGCTTATGGCAAAAGCCCTTCATCAGGGGTTCTAGAAAGATAACCTACATAATGTTTTTAAACCTAAATTAGTTAGAATGTCAAGCATCATATGTATTCTCAAATCAGAAAATGAGGAAGATCATGCTAGCATGCTGAGAAAAGTTCCACTCAAAGCAAAACGAGACCAGTAATTCCCAATGCCAAAGCGAGACGTGGATACCAAATAGTGACATCAAAGTGAATGTAGTGCGAACCTAAATAAACATCGTGCCGTAATGTAAACAACGTGAACGTGAACCGACAAGACTGTGCAAGTTGACCAGTTGAAGTGAACGCGGCACTTTAAGACGTGAACATGCTTACCCGAGAAATAAAAGTAAAAAGCATGCTGGTGATTATGTGGACAAACGTAGTTACCGTGCAAAATAGTACATTTAAAACGTAGCGCGAGAACGCTTACTGACTAGCTCCAGTGTTCGAGGTTAAACCAAAACAGTCTTCGAACGCTATAAAAAATGCGGAAAGAAGGGAATTACGCTAGTGTAAAGAATGAAGCTCCGTAAAAAAGAAAAAAGTGCGCGTTTCTTACCGAAAGGTGAAGTTTCAGTGCACGTAGTGTCTATACCCGGTGCATTCGACGGAGTGAGTGTCGGCGTCAGCCCGGCGCCCAAAATATACGTCAGTGTGAGAGACAGAGATAGAAAGCGGACCGTCGTGGAAACATTAGTAATGTGATGATATAGAGCCCATGTTGTGCAAAAAGTGCCCGAAAAAGGTCCATCAAGGCAACTAGTCAAAGCATAGGGGATGAAGCAGCATAATACACATGTCTAATGACTTAAGACATGCCAACAACAAAATGCAACATATATACACAGTACAATAAAAAATGTAGAAATACATGTCAAGCACGCAAAAAGTACAAATTACAGGAAGCAAGCCAATTCAAATTTGTCATTAAGACCCAGGGGGGTCAGAGTCTGCATGAACCATATCCAGTAAGTCTCACGTTGAGATAGATGTTTGTTACAGTCTCTATCTGGGCGTAAATCCACAACTTCAAGAACCCCACATCTCAATTGTGCAATGTTATGTTTGGAATTACGCCAATGTTCTGCAATAGGGGAGCTGGTAGTTTGAGTTCTAATTCTACTTTTGTGTTCGTTAATCCTCACCCGTAGGGGTCTCTCAGTCTTGCCAATGTAGAAGAGGCCGCATGGGCACTTGATAAAATACACAAGATGATGACTGTTGCACGTTGCATTAAATCTGAGGTGAATCAGTTTCCCAGACCTGGGATGGTGGATACTATTGCCTTTAACCATGTTACTACAGTTAGAACAATTCATGCATGTTATCAAGCCTTTGTACCTGACCTGGGGAGTGGGTTGAGTGTTTAAGATTTCTTTCAAGTTTCTCGCTCTCTTGTAGGCGAACATAGGTGCTTCCTGAAATAAGTCTTTGAAATCAACTTCTGATTGTAAGAGCGACCATCTGTTAGTTATAATGTTTTTTAACTGAGATGATTGGGTAGAATATGTGGAAACGAATACTTCCCTCTTGGTGGTTGATGCCTTCATGTTTTTTTGTAAGAGCTGCTCCCTTTTGACTGTTCGACTTCTTGTGTCAGCTTCTTGGATGATTGAGGGGGGATATCCCCTCGCACTGTATTTCTCTTTAAATTTTTCAATCGTTTGCATGCCAGTAAGCTCGTCAGAGTGTATGCGTTTGATCCGTAAGAATTGACTATACGGTAGATGGCGTTTCAAGGACCATGGATGAAAGCTCTGGTATGCCAGAGCATTGTTCCTGTCGGTTTTTTTAGTGAAAAGTGAAGTGGATATTTTAGAGTCTTGAATCATGATTAACACATCCAGAAATGGAATACTCTTGGCTTCGATTTGGAAAGTGAATTGGATCCGTGGATGTATGTCATTGAGTTCTTGTATCCTGGTTTCAAGTGTGTTACGGGAACCTCGCCAAATGATGAAAATGTCATCTATGTACCTTTTGAAGAGTAATAGATGATCGGACCAGTCATTCCTAGATAAGATGTGCTCGGATTCGAATTTCATCATGAAAATGTTGGCGTAGCTAGGAGCACCCGGAAAACCCATACTGGTGCCATTGGATTGCAAGAAAAAATCATTCTTCCATTGGAAGTAACTGTGAAATAGGCAGAATTGCAGAATCTCAAGTAGGAACACTCTGTTTGCTCTAAGTTCGTCAATTTGCAGCAGTGCCCATTCTATGGCCTCAATGCCTTCAGAATGAGGGATGGAGGTATACAAAGCGACCACATCAACAGTACTTAACCAGATTTCTTCTCCAGGTGGAATGTTGATGGAAGAAAGAATGTTGAGTAAGTGTGTTGTATCTTGCACATAGGTATCACTTGATTTGACAATCGGTTGCAAAAAAGTATCCAAATACCTTCCCAAAGAATCATGTATAGAATCACAACCCGAGACAATTGGTCTCAAGGGTGGGTCTTTTAAAGATTTGTGTATCTTCGGGAGCATGTATAGACGAGGTCTACGTGGGAACCTCTTGGAGAGATAGTCTTTCGTTTTTTGCATGATCCATTTCATTTCCAAAGCCTTGTTCAAAATGTTATTGAGTACTCTCAAAAATTCATTAGTTGGATCCGCAGAGAGGGGAATGTATGTGGATGTGTCAGATAACATCATTTCAATTTTCTCTTCATAGTGCGTCTTATCCATGATCACAAGCGCGCCACCTTTGTCAGCCTGCGTGAAATGAAGATCAGTGTTGTTCTTAAGTGAGCGTAATGCATCTTTTTCTCTCTTGGATAAGTTGAATTTAGAACAAGTGGAAGGCGGTAACTTAGCAATATCTTGTTTGGCGAGAGTCTCAAAAAGATCGATGGTTTTGTGGGAGATCGGTGATACAAACATACTCTTGGGTTTGAATTCAAGAAGTTCCGAGGTGTCAAGTGTGGCTCCAGAAGATTCAATAGTAGAAAAAAAGTACTTTAGTCTTAATTTCCTCGTGAATTTGAAGAGTTCTACCTGAATTTTTGGAATTTCAACATTATTTTTGGACACAATGAGTTTTCCATCATGATTTCAATACAATGATGATAATGAACTACAACTTACGCTTCATTTGGTTTACTTCCAGCATTGCATCATTTTCACAACATTTTGTGTAGATTTGTATGAACTACCTTAAAAAAACTTTTGAAGTATCTTTATTTACACTCTCACGAGTGACTACGCTGTGCACAAGGCTACTTTGACTCACGTCTGGTATTCTTCTGGCTCAGTGAGCCAGTGACATATTGAATCTTGGTCTAAATCAATCTGTTGTTGTAGAGTAGGCTTAGTATAAAGCAGTTGCTCATTCAGTGCAGCAACATTGAGTTTAGGACAATTTCTGCATTCTGATTGCAATTTTAGACGCGCTGTGAGAAGGAAAGAAAGGGCCTCGACCGTAAAAGGCACAGCAAAGTGGTCAGACCAGCAAAGTAGAAGGGGAGGCTCTGTCTTCAAGTCCTTCATATTTGAAAAAATAGGACAGAAAAGATGCCCAGTCACATGAGTGGGCCGTGAGTTAATAAGTGCCAAAATAAGTGCATTTAGATCCTCAATAAAATAATCACTTTGAGTGCTCTTTCAGTCATCTACATGAAGAATTAGATCCCCAAGTATCGTAAAATTAGCAGTTTGAAAATGTGGATAGCCATTAGATCAAGTAGAGAGCCGCATCATTTCCCAGGGTACCTTGGAAGGTGGTAAATCAGAGCTCTGGAGAACAAAAATGTAGGAGTGAAAGCAAGTGTAAAGACCAATGCTTCACAATCAGAGATCAAAAAAATTTCAATTTTACAGTGGCACTCCTTTTTAAAAATAACAGCAATGCCTCCACCTATCCAGTCGTGCCTATCTATCCTTACAATAGAAAAATTTGCAGGTAGTGCCATAATTATATCCGGCAAGGACCCAGCATGTAGCCAAGACTCGGTAAGAAATAGGGCATCAGGTCTGTGGTCGCTTAAGAAACCAAACAGGTGTTGTTAATGTTTGGACTGTGAGATGGCTTCTGTCTAAGGAACCATCACTGTGGGCGCTGCCATTCGCATCAATAGGTAAGAGATTATTCAATGAGTGTTGTAGAGTTTGACTACCAACATTATTTGCAAAGCAAGCATAATTGCAGCAAGTGCAGGCAAAAAAACGAATCCAGGGGTTGAATACCTGACATTTCGTTTTGCAAGTCGGCAAGTTTGACGACACATAACAGGTTTGACACACATAACAGGTTTGACGCACTATCAGGACTTGAGATGTGCGATTGACGGGGGGCTGGAGAGGGTATGGTTAATGAAGCCATAGTGGTCCCTGCCCCTGTGGCTCCTGTACCTCCTTCTGCTAACAATGGATATAAACCGGTAATGGGTACCCCTGACAAGGGGGATAAGGTCAGGCTGTTAAGTTGGAATATTGCCGGTTTACGGTCTAAGAGAGGAGACCCCAACTGGTTAAACTTTGTAAAGCAGTATGACATTGTCGCCATGCAGGAGACTTGGGATATGGAATGCTATTTTTGGTTGGATGGCTTTACTTAATTTTTTGTACCTGCTCTGCCCTCTCCAGCGGGACGGAATAGAGGGGGTCTTTTGATGTTGGTCTCGGTGAATGTAAAGGGTAAAATGATAAAGGTTGATTGCGCCACACATAATTTCCTTATTATAGAAGTAACCTTGGTTGATGGCTGCAAAATACTCTTTGTAAACTGTTACAACTCACCATATGGTTACCCTGGTAATGAGCATTTAGTGTGGCTAACAGATTTTTTAACTGCCTATAAGGAAAAGCAAACCACTTATTGTCATTTTATTTTGTTGGGTCATTTTAATGTACATTTGTGTTCTAATTGTGACCTAATCGATTCAGATGGCCCTGATAGTATTTCCCCCCCGCACTTTGAACATAGTCAGAAGGGGGAGGTTCTTGAAAATCTACTAGCTAGTAATGATTTGTATGAGGCAGAGTTTTATGACAAAAGTTCACGTGTAGCCACATACACTGGAAGGGACTGTGAATCGATAATTGATTACATTTTTCTTTCGTTATGTCTTCTTAAATATGTGATTTTATATAATGCTTTATCCATGCCATCGAGTGATCACAACCCCGTGGGGCTGGAGTTAGCAAATGGTTTTTCGCTCCTAAATTCTTCTGGTATTCCACAGGCTGCAATACCAGTTAAAGCCAATTATCAGGGGAGGAGGATCAAATGGGGACAGGTAGTTCCAGATGATTTTTTCCTTAAGATAACGTCAATGGCTGCAGAAGATTTAAATATTTGTGTCAATCCTCTCTCTAAGGGCGAGGAGGTTTTAACTTCTTTTGAAGGTATTTGTCGGTCAGTGGCCTTGAATTTAACAGCTAAAGGCCAGGGAGATAAAAATAGAACGGTAATGGGCTGGTTTGATAATAACTGTAGTAAAGCCCATAACCTCCTCAAAAAAGCACTCAATGCTCGCCCGAGGGATAAAGTTTTAGTGGTGCAACTGAGAAAGGATTATTCCAGGGCAATCCAAGCATGTAAAAATGAATTAAAGCGTGAAGCCTGGGCCGAGCTCATGGACAAAGCTACCCTAAAAAATAGTTGCCAAGTTTTGGTCATTTATTAATACCCCATTGTTCTCTCGTGACCAAAACGCGGTGCTGGAACTTAACATCCCCGAGGAAGACTGGCTTAGCCATTTTGAAAAAATCTATGGTAGTAACATGGAGCAGGAATCTTTTGAGGTCCCTGCGTCCGAACTCCCCTTGGCTCCAGTTAGATTTGATACAGTTGAAGTTATTAAAGCAGTCGAGGGTACCACGGGTCGAAAGGCCCCGGGCCCTGATGGGGTTCCTTCTGATATGTTCAAGGCAAACTCTTTGTATTGGGCGGATATTTTAACTAAAGTTTTTAATGCCTCAGCTACAGCGGGATTTCCTAAATCGATGGTCCAGAGCTACTATAATACCTGTGTTTAAAAAAGGCCAGAGGGGAGACCCAAGATGCTACAGGCCTATATCATTGTTGGACTCCTCTATTAAAATCTTGGGGAAGGTTGTCCTGGCTAGAATAACATCTTGGGCAAATGGGAATAAGATATTGACAGACGTACAATATGGCTTTAGAGCGGGGGGGAGCACGGAGGACCAATGCCTCAATCTTCACCTCATAATATCCAAGTACACGGGGGCAAAAAGGGGATCCATACTCCTAGGCTTTATGGACCTATCCATAGCCTTTGATCTAGTCAATAGATCAAGGCTGTGGATTATGCTTTTGAAAATGGGCCTTGACTGCTCATTAGTGCATTTCCTGGCGGAGTTACATAAAGATCTGAATGCCTCCATTAGGATGACAACAGAGGGGAAATGTACAGCGAGTTTTAGGTCCTGCAGAGGGGTGCGCCAAGGCTGTATTTTGGCCCCCATGTTATTCACGTTATACGTGAACTCATTGGAGGCTAACCTAACAGCTGTCACTCAGGATATTCCGTGCATGGGGGGTACGCCAATTCCGGTGCTCCTCTATGCCGATGACGCGGTGCTGATAGCCAGGACCCCGATTGCCCTGCAAAAGCTGCTTGATTCCTTTGGAACTTTTATGTCCAGTTTAGATTTGGTGATTAACAGTGGCAAATCCCATACAATGTCAGTGGGTTGTTCTAAAAGTAAAGATAAAACCTTTTTTTGTGGCAGTGAGGTTATCTCTAGCATAAAGGTTTTCACCTACTTGGGTGTAGTATTTGATCATAGGGGTACTTGGATACCACAGTTAACAACCAAAGCGAATGCGGTGAGAAGTTCTGCCTCCGCAGTTTTGGGGTTCGCTAAAAGACTAGGGGGGAAACCCACTGAGGCGATCCTGGCTATTTACAAAGCCAAGACAGTCTCCATTGCAAGATATGGGGCGGAAATTTGGGGGTTTGTAAGATCTGACCGCATCCAAACGGAGGAAAACAAATTTTTGCGGTCATTGCTGGGCTTACCTCAGTCTACAGCGACATACTCCATACACCTTGAGCTAGGTCTGGGATACATCACAGACAGGTTAAAACTAGCTCCGATCCTGTTATGGATTAAACTCTGGCTAAATCCAAACCTTAGTCTTAATCATAAGATCATAAAAGATTGTCTTAAACTAGATCACATGAGGGTTATTCAGTGGCTGTCACCTTGGCTGTGAAGCTAGGACGCCCTGAGATTTTTGCTAGACCAGAATCCCTGTGTAAAGCAGATCTAGTGTGGGTGAAGATTAACTTCACTAGGCTATGTGTTGCCGAGCGTGAAGCGGATGAGCTAGGTAAACCCTCAGTGAGGGCACACGTAATGGTAACCACATCTAATGAGTTGGCTCCCTATTTGTCAGTGGTAACAAATTTTTTCCATAGATGGTTACTGACAAAATTCCGTTTCAATCAAGTCCATATGGTTCTGTGGGATGTGAAAGGTTGGTGTAGGCTTGAGGATTCTACTCCATGTAAATGTGATGACCAGTCTGCCCAGGACACTGCGCACTTTTTGTTTTTTTGCCCCTGGTATTCCGAACCCCGGAATCGGTTTATAAAACCTATGCTGAAAGAGATGAGATTTTCGCAGTATAAGCCTGCATTGCTATTTCTGCAAATGATGGGAACCCCCGTAATTATGTACTGTATTGCCAGTTTTCTGGCTGCATCTGTAAGAATTAGGAGATCAAGATTGGATTCTTAATGCTGAAAGCTAACTATTCTGTAGCATGTATTTAAATAATGGATTGCTGGGCTCGAATTGAAATGAAATTGTGTAATTATCTTTTTAAAACAGGTTTTAATTGCCTTTATGACTGAAAATGTATAAATTGACTTTTTAAATATGTTTTAAATAGTTTTATAAATGTCTAGTATACTTTTATGATTTTAATTAATCGAATAAAGTGGTTTTGACTTGACTTGAAGTCGGCTGTAGTGATCTCAGAACACCTGGGAATTAGAATCTGATCTCTGGTTGCAAAGGACCAGAGTTCCAGGCACCTGGTCCCGGACGGGTGCTGGCGTGCGTAGACAGGCTTGCCAGTGGCGCATCAGCTGCGCGTCTGACCATCCAATTGTACCTTCTAGTCCCCCAGGTCTTTCCATCATCAAGAAGAACTGGGAGGACTGACATGGTGGTGGCATAGCTATCATTCACAAGAACAACATCACTGTGACAGAAACAGACTCCTCCTTCCCATCATTTGAATATCTCAACATTAGCATAACGTCTTAAGGCAATAAAGTAACAAAATGTCAGCTACTCTACCACCCTTCAGCGAACAACTGTCAAAATTGATACTTGTATAGCGCACTACTCACCCGCAAGGGTCTCAAGGCGCTTGTACGAATACCGCTGTGGAACCCATCCTGGCTTTCCCTGTGAGGCGTCCACTCCTGGGCACCCCCAAGGTGGTGGCCAGGCATCCTTAGCATTGTGGGGGCCGTTGTGGAGATTAAGCAAGCTATTGCCCAGAGTTGCAGAGTGGGACTCCATGATTGGAATAGGCACCGAGGCGAGAATTATCAGGTCCGTGGAATTTTGAGCCCAAGACCCGCCGAGGCGGGGAATCGAACCCTGGTCCCGGGCTAGACCTCTGCATCAGGGTCTGCCGCTCTAATCGGATCTGATAATCTGTCGGATCTGATAATGCATTGCTTCTCTCCAACGCCAACAACATAATAACAGGAGACCTCAACCTTCATTGGAATGAAGAGAAGGACATACTACTCAAATCTTTAAGCTAACTATTACTCAGCAAAGATCTTACCCTATATTGCAAAGGCCAAACACACAACAGAGGCTCAACCTTAGGTGCCATCAGAACAATTCAATAAACATAGACCACATCCTGCCAGTCGACCGGTCATATCACCACATCATCATGTTTCACCTGAACCAAACGGAAGTGCCTCCAAATCGATCTCGGAACTCTCTCCAATGGTCCAGAAACATCAATCAGATGCCTCTTTCCGATCTGAAAGAAAGAACGATGTCCCTCCCCCTACTGGCAACCTTGCATTGACAATCTTACAACCCGCTACATTTTGACAATGAAAGCCATTCTAGACCAAGTAGGCCCATGAAACTAAAAAGGATCAGGGAGACACCACAAGGATACTGGTTCAATCAAACACCTCAATTGGGAAAAAAGGCAACTAAAAGCTGCAGAGAGACTCTGGAGAGCCAACCCGTTCCCAACTCACCTTTATCAGCTCAAAAGGGAATGAAGGAAATGTAAAGATCCCATACTAACATGGAAAGCCACCTTCTTTCACAGTATCCTAGGTAAAGCAAAAAAAACTCCCCAAAGAGCTTTTCAACATCATCAAACGGCAAACACCAAACCTACCAAAGAAGCCCCTCTTGTCTCCAAAGAAAGATGCAACAACTTTGCTAAATTCTTCAATGATAAAATTCTGAAGATCGAACCGTCCCTAGGCTGCCAAACGCAGATGTCCACTGGCAATCCCCCCCACATCACAGAGGTTAGCAACTACCCTACCTACCCACCGATCTCGCCGTCAGTGGCTTCTCTATCTTTGACCACCAGACTTTACCAACGCACAAGGTCCTACACAGCACCCAGGAGTTGGAACACTTCCACCCACTCACAGAAGAAGACATCTACAAGGTGATTGCAAAATCCAAACCCTCCCCATACTATGCAGACCCTCTTCCAGCCTCCCTGGTTAAAAGTCTCAACCACACCATAACCCCTCCCTGGACCAAGACAATAAACATCTCTCTCATCAACTGGACTATGCCTGACTGTGTCAAGGAGGGCCAAGTCACTCCGCTAAAATAAAAAATAGGTGCAAACCCAGATGACCTCAGCAATTTCAGGCCGGTTTCCAACCTCCCCTTCCTGGCAAAAACTTTTAAGAAGTGTGTTCTCACCCAATCAATACAACGACAGCAACAACCTATTTGATTCCACCAATCCGATTTCAGGAAGGGATGCAGCTTGGAAACAGTTATGATGAATATAGCAGATGATATACATAATTCTTTGGATGCAGATAAATGCTGCCTGCTCATCATCCTTGACCTATCAGTGGCCTTCGACATGGCCGACCACAAACTACTTTTGAACTCACTACAACAACGAATCAGAGAAGATGGCGCGGTTCTGAAGTGGTTCTCATCATTTCTACATAACCGATCTCAAATTAAAAAAATAAAGAACTCAACTTTCACTGCTTATGCCATCACACAAGGCATCCCACAAGGCTCATTACTGTACCCTACACTCTTCAATATCTACATGGAACCCCTCACTGTAATTCTTGAACAATTCAGCCCTGCTCCCACCAAATGACCTAAAAACTTCCACACAAGCTCTGGTACTATCCACACTGGACTACTGGACTACGGAAACTCCACCCTCACAGGCATCCGGAAATCTCACTTAGCCCCTCTGAGAGCCACTCTTAATTCAGTGGCAAGGATGATCACAGGAGCAAGGTGATTCTACCACATCCCCCACACAATCAATAGTCTAAAGTGGCTACCTATCGAACCATACTGTTGCTTCAAGACTGCCTGCCTCACCCACAGAGTTGTGCACATTGGTAAACCAGCATTCCTCGCATCCAAACTCACAAAGGCAGGCCAAAAAAGCAACCTAAGAAGCTCCAACACTTCTCCTCATCCCCCTAGAAAACATAAACAAAAAGCCCTCTCTAGCTCCTTCTCAGACAATGCCCTCAAAATCTAGAACTCTCTCCCAATACATATCAGAACTAACTCTTTCTTCATGAGTTTCAAAAGACAACTGAAAGAATTCTTGCTCATTCAACACCTCAACCATCAGGATATAACATCTAACTCACTCTGGAAGTACCACCTCCATCTATCTTATTTTTGCCCAAGGACTATACACAGACTAGACTCTCCTCACTCTATGTATATTGTATTGTTACTGATTGATAATGCCTTGACAATGATGTAAAGTGCTCTGATACCCTCAGGTCTAGCCAGCTCTATAAAAAACTCTTTAATAAATAAACTATTAGAATTTGACAATGCTATAAACACGACCTAGTTGAGTGCAATCCAGCCTGTAACAGGCTTTATGCTTTTCCCTCATACCAGTCCACACCTGTCACAACTTGCTTCAGGCAACATACCGGCTGCTGCAGGAACTTTGAGGTTTGAGAGATGCACACAATGTTCTTGAAGTCAACCGTCTCGCGCTGGAGGATAAGTAGAAGTATTTCCACCACTGCCAGTCTTTGCTCCCATACGAGCAGAAATAAGAAAGAAATATGGTTTAAAACATGACTGCTCAAACCAAGAGTAAGAAGCCTACTTCCTCAGTTCTTACCATTGCCTTCCCTCACACTCTGCCAGTGGAGGTGGTGATCAGAGCTGTATGCGCCTGAGTAGACTCACTTTCTTAAAACAATCCAAATATCGACAACAGGAGATGGCCATTTTATCTGGCTACCATGTAGCACAGAAATCCAGTATTTGTAGGATTGTGGGTCTGTCCATCTCTTTCAGATACTTCATCTTTGGAACTGTGGCAAAATACAGAAAAAATTAACATGCTGAATTCCCCAAATAAAAGATGTTTCTATGCACCTGAATTCTTTTAGATCAATTTATCTCTCCAGAAAAGTATTTTACTAGATTCAGCAAGACACAAATAAATACTCAATTTGCAATCTGTGAAACAGCAAGAGTATAGTTTTGTCAGGAAGCCTTTGCCTTGCTCATGCACTGTAGGATCAACTGAATGTTGAGAAAGCACTGTGTTCTTTTGTCCTACTGGGCATTCTTTGTTTTTCACAACCAAACTCCCAAATCATGACTTAATTAGAGGAAAACAAAAAGTACTTTGCTCTGATGCCCAACTATTTTTCTCTGTGCATCAGGCCATGTTTGTATTTCATAACTGAGTAAACATTCCTTAAAGACTCTACATTAACCGTGTTGATGTTTACTAGATCAATACTGCGGCTTTAAGGGCTTCCAACTGCTAAGGGAAATGCAGATAGGTGTAGTTTACAGTTTGAAGGATAAGAGATACATTGATCTGCAATGCACAAGACATTTCATTCAATAGTCCAACAACCTGGTAGAAAGTGCTTAAGGTAAAGAAATAATTTCCATTATCATAGAAGATTGAGACTTTAAACAGCTCCAGCCATGTAGCTGGTAACTGAGAGGACGTATAGTACTGCTAAGTTCTGACATTTTGATACTTTAACACAGTCAGACTGGCCAAGAGGGACATCTTATAAAATGGATCATGTTGGAGGGGATGTGGGTCTCTGGTATCTTGATAAATATGTTCCCAGAATATTCCCTTTAGCTGCCTTATTTGAAGACACTGTAGGCTTAGGGGTTTGAACAGACTGTAGAATGCTTATCTAAGGTTAGCCTCCATGTTGGTACAGATCTCTAGGGCCTGTGCACATATTCTACTGCAAGCTCATTGAATTGCTATGTCCCTCCTTTTGATGATTCTACTTTTAAAGTCAAAGTTCATAAAGGCAGGGAAGGTACACAGATCAGTTTGCAGGTGGAAGACAAGGGCTATGCTGCTTTGGCACTGGCAGTGCCTTCTGAAGGTCTTTGGCTCCAATGACAGATAGGAAATTCCAGATGATATTATGGCCCTTGAGACACAGTTTCCTGCACTTGTTTCCTGCACTTGTGATTTTACATTACCGCGCCCAGTGCCAGGACCCCTGGTCCCCAGCGATGCAAGACCAACCGACGGACCTACGACGCCGCCACCCTCAACGCACTCAATGCCGGCCGGAACCCTGCCTTCTGCTGTGCCGCCCCAAGACGCACCCACGAACCCTTCTCCTGCTAAGCCTGCCAATTCACCTGCCTCCGGACCTGCTCCACCCCCGCCAAGTCGAGCACCAGCAGTAACCACCTGAAATGCATCCTGCTGAACACCCGCTCCGTCCACAGGCATGCTGTGCAACTCTGGGACCTGCTCGACGCAACAGCACCGGACGTTGCGTTCCTCACCGAAACCTGGATGAACGCCTCCTCAGCGCCCGACATCGCCATAGCCATACCAGACGGATACAAGATCACCCGGAAGGACCGTGTCAACCAGACTGGAGGAGGCATCGCCATCGTACACAAGAACACCATCCGCATCTCGACCAACTCCGACGACACCTTCACCGCCGCCGAACACCTGCACTTCCAGATACACACTGATCTCAAGACCACCCTCCGAGGCACCCTCATCTACAGACCCCCGGGACCACGCACACAATTCAGCGAAGACATCGCAGACTTGGTCAGCCCGCACGCCCTGCCCTCCGCCGACTACATCCTCCTAGGGGACCTCAACTTCCACCTGGAGAACAACAATGACAGAAACACCACCGCCCTGCTGGACAACCTCGCCAACCTCGGACTCAAGCAACTGGTGAACACTCCCACCCAGTACGCCGGCCACACGCTTGACCCCTTCTTCTCATCCAGCAAAGACATCTCCTTCAGCCACGCCACCGGACTCCACTGAACCGACCACAGCTGCGTCCACCTCAGCTTCAGAAAAACTGCGACCCACCACCACCCGCAACAGGTTCACCGCCAGAGCTGGAGCAAGATCACCGCCGAGCAGCTCACCGCCTCCCTCAGCCAGAACACCCCCACCAACACAACGGACCCCAACAAAGCAGCCAGCAACCTCACCAAGTGGCTGACCGCCTGCGCCGATGACATCGCACCACTAAAGAACCCCCGCAGCAGACCCGGCAGCAAGAAAACCCCCTGGTTCACTGACGAACTCAAGGAATCCAAGAAGAACTGCCGCACCCTGGAGAAAGCCTGGCGGCTCGACCAGACCATAGGCAACAGGACCGCCCTCAAGCACGCCACCCGCAAACACCATCAGCTGATCCGCGTCACCAAGAAGTCGGCACTCAAAGAACGACTGGACAACAACGCCCACGACAGCAAGGAACTTTTCAGCATCGTCAAAGAGTTCTCCAACCCCAGTGCCGGAAACAACAACATCACCCCCTTGCAAGACCTCTGCAACTCACTCGCCGCGTTCTTCCACCGCAAGATCGCCGACATACACAACAGCTTCGATGCACAGACCACGCACCCTATCACCGAACCAACGCCCGCCACCACCACCCTCTGCAACTGGACCCCGATCAGCACCGAAGACACCACCCGCACGATGAACTCCATCCACTCCGGATCACCAACCGACCCCTGCCCACACCACGTCTTCAACAAAGCCGACGCCATCATCGCACCCCAGCTCCGGAACATCATCAACTCCTCCTTCCACACTGCCACCTTCCCGGAGAGCTGGAAGCACGCCGAGCTGACCGCCCTCCTGAAGAAACCAACGGCGGACCCCACCGACCTCAAGAACTACCGTCCCATCTCGCTCCTTCCCTTTCCGGCCAAAGTCATCGAGAAGACCGTCAACAGACAGCTTGCCACCTTCCTCGAGACGAACGGATCCCTCGACCCCTCGCAGTCCGGGTTCCGGGCCAACCACAGCACCGAGACTGCCCTAATCGCAGCCACCGACGACATCAGAACCCTGATCGACAACGGGGAAACAGCGGCCCTCATCCTCTTGGACCTCTCTGCGGCGTTCGACACCGTCTGCCACCGCACCCTAGTGAAGCGCCTCAGCAACATCGGGATCCGAGAGAAAGCACTGGAGTGGATCATCTCGTTCCTCGCCGGAAGAACCCAGAGAGTCCGCCTCCCCCCGTTCAGATCCGAGGCCACCAAAGTCATCTGCGGCTTACCACAAGGATCTTCCCTCAGCCCAACCCTCTTCAACATGAGCCCCCTCGCAGCCATCGCACGCCAACACAAACTCAACATCATCTCCTACGCCGACGACACCCAGCTGATCCTCTCCCTCACCGACGACCCCACCACCGCCAGAGCCAACCTACACGAAGGGATGAAAGACGTCGCCGACTGGATGAGGAACAGCTGCCTCAAACTGAACTCAGACAAGACGGAAGTTCTCATCCTGGGATCATCACCCTCCGCCTGGGTTGACTCCTGGTGGCCCCCGGCCCTGGGCACCGCTCCCAAGCCAACAGACCACGCACGCAACCTAGGCTTCATCCTGGACTCCTCCCTGTCGATGACCAGACAAGTCAACGCCGTCTCATCTTCATGCTTCAACACCCTGAGCATGCTCCGCAAGATCTTCAGATGGATCCCCACTGAAACCAGGAAGACCGTCACCCAGGCACTCGTCACCAGCCGCCTGGACTACGGGAACACCCTCTACACAGAAACCACAGCCAAACTTCAAAATAGACTCCAGCGCATCCAGACCGCCTCCGCACGACTCATCCTGGACATCCCACGACACAGCCACATCACCGGACACCTGAGAGACCTGCACTGGCTCCCCGTCAGCAAGAGGATCACGTTCAGACTCCTCACCCATGCACACAATGCTCTCCACGACCTGGGCCCCAAGTACCTCAACGAACGCATGACCTTCTACACGCCCACCCGCCAGCTACGATCGACCAGCCACGCCCTCGCCACCGTACCACGCATCCGCAAAGCCACCGCCGGAGGAAGATCCTTCTCCTACCTGGCAGCCAAGACCTGGAACACCGTCCCCACCCACCTTCGGCGAACCCAGGACCATCTCTCCTTCAGAAGGCAGCTCAAGACCTGGATGTTCGAGCAGTAGTGTTCCCCCTCCCCCAGCGCCTTGAGACCCTCCTGGGTGAGTAGCGCGCTTTATAAATGCTGTGATTGATTGATTGATTGATGAGTGATGGTGCCAGGCAGAGTCTTCAAGCTCATAAGACTTGCAGATGGAGAAACCAGACTTGATGGATCAGGCATAAGGTCAGGGTGGATGCTCATAGGCACTAATGCACAGCAGGGGCCATCAGCATCACCATCAGAGAGTCACAGCTCTCATGCACAGAATGTGTGCCTTGAAGGGGTACACACAGACAATGGGGGTAATCTCCACACCGACATCTAGTGGTTCACCTTAATGCACCTCCAATCTCGATCCTTTCCAATGCGTACTTGTCGCAATCTTGGTCAGGCTCGGCAGTGGTTGGAGTCCTCCAGGCTTAGTAGTGTATATTGCACAATGATTCTTATTTCAGTGTACTGGGCAGCTGGATTTGAACTCTGGGCTGAAGCAAGTCATATTTTCTACATTCCAGGGAGTCATTCTCCTTCTCTTCTTCAGGTTGCAGCAGAAACAAAGTATTCATCTCAGCTCTAGAGTATGTTCCCTACTCCTTTAAGGGTGGCATTCAAGTTATCTTGCTCTGGTCTCCCATACAATGCAACTTTGGTGATGGACATAGGCTAACGCACTCGGCCACAGTAGTTAACACAAAGGAACTTTAATACGTTGTTAAAGTTTGTGATTTGAACTGAGGTACATACACCTGTCTCTGCAATGGTTTCTCCTTTGAGAGTGGGTATAAATGAGAGAACAGTGCAGAGGGTAGAGATGGAAAAAGGAAGACAGCAGCTCTAGCTACCAGTAAACTTTGTTGATCATCCTGCAGCCTTAAGGGCTTTATATAGACCCACATTGAGAGAGTCGTCACCACTTACATACCCAATGAGTAATCACACATACAATCAGAAGAATGAGAAGACCCAATCATGAAGGACTTCACAAAGGTACATATGAAGAGCTTGTAGGCACTCCCTCCACTGGGGTGCACCTCATGGCTGTTAATCAGCTATCACAAACCAGTGTTATGTTATGTTATGTTATGTTATGTTATGTTAGGTTACAGAGAGTTTTGTATAGCGCTCAGCTACTCCGTGGAGTGTCCCGGCGCTTAAAACCCTCGGCAGTACATTGGGTGGGGAACAGAACAGAGCACCTACTGAACAAAGAGCCAGGATTTAAGGTCCTTCCTAAATGCTAAAAGATTGCCATTTGTCCTGAGAGACAAAGGCAGAGCGTTCCACAACTGTGGTGCCAGACGCTTGAAGGAGCGGCCACCACACCAGGCACGCCGAATCGCTGGTACAACTGCCAAGGCCAAAGTAGATGACCTGAGTGACCTGGATGGCTGGTAGAACAACATCCGTTTCAGGATGTACAAAGCACGTGTGCCATGAAGTGCCTTAAAGGCCAAAGTAAGCGCTTTAAAAACAATGCGCTTTCTAATTGGAAGCCAGTGGAGGGTATTGAGAAGATCGCTGGCACTGGCTCTCCGATTAAGGCCGAAGATGACACGCGCGGCAGAGTTTTGGACAATTTGCAAGCACGTTAGGAGGAATTCCGGGAGGCCAAGATACAGCACATTGGCGTAGTCCAGGCGAGAGCCTATCAGTGCCTGCACAGTGACTCTTCTGTGGTCCAGCGAGAGCAGGGGCAGGAATTTCCTGATCATCTTTAGGAGACCAAAACATTTGCCCACTAGGCCCAGAACCAGAGAGAGGCCATTGTCAACCTGCACTCCAAGATTTTTGGCGACTGCCGAGTCGCTGGAGGGGGGAAACATGGCCGCCGGCCACCATGACTTCCACCTCGGGTCCGAAGGGCACCCAAAGAACAGCACCTCAGATTTATCGGAGTTACACTTGAGGCTGTTTCGCTGAAACCAGTCGAATACAGCCTCCAGACAGCCTCTGATGATCTCACCATCAAAGTCGGAGCCCTTGTCACACGAGAAAAGGAGCTGGGTGTCGTCAGCGTACGACGCGAGCTGAGCTCCATGGGCCTCCGCCAGTGCCGCCACCAGCAGCTCTTAGATAGGTTATCTGCAGTTGGGATTTCAGGCTTGGTCTGGAAATGGATTAAATCCTTTCTGGATTCCCGCTCTCAACAGGTCTGTATGGCATCGTGTCCCTCATCTGTTAGGAACTTGACCACCGGGGTGCCAAAGGACTCCACACTAAGCCCCCTCCTATTTAATATCTATATGAGCCCGCTAGTCTCTCTGGAGGAGGAGCTGGGCGCTAAAGTTATTGCGTACGCTGACGACACGCAGCTGCTTTTCACATGGGGTGTCTCTGATTTGAATACGAGAGCTGCCCAGACGTGTCTACCCGCAGTATTCCATTGGCTGGCCCAGGTGTCCCTCAAATGCAACGAAGAGAAATCAGAGTTCCTCTTATATGGCCAGTTCCCTGATGACTTCAGATTTTGTTTGTGGCCTCTCACCACCCCAGTCCGAGGGTAGGCCAGCAAAAAATCTGGGGATCTGGTTCAGTGAGGACCTGCGTTTCAGCGACCACGTGAAAAAACTGATGGGGGTCTGTTTTGGCACTCTCAAAGCACTCAGGAAAGTATTTCCTTTTCTTCCGAGAGTAGCCAAGGAGGCGGTCACCCGTGCCTTGATCCTGTCCAGACTGAATTATGCTAATGCTCTGATCCTTGGTCTGCTTGCCTACTTTCTGTGCAGGCTCCAAATTATTCAGAACGCCGCAGCGAGGCTCCTCTTCAATGCCTCAAAATGGTCCAGCACGCATCAGTACCTACGGGAACTACACTGGCTGTCGGTGGCCCAGCGGGTACAGTTTAATGCGATTACTCTGACCCACAGGGCTCTTCATGAGCAGGGCCCACGTACCTTAGGAAGCGTTTCGCTTTCTATATGCCAAATCGCCCTCTGCGATCGGCGGGTTTACGCCGGATGGTCGTTCCGCGATTCCGTAGAGTGCGGATGGGGGCCAGTCTATCTCTGTCAAGGCGGCGGAGGCATGGAATGTGCTCCCTACTGACCTTCGTCTCATCTCGGAGTTTCAAGTCTTTAAGAAGCAGCTTAAAACACATCTGTTCACCAAGATCCGATAAGCTGATTTCAGCTTCTACCCCTGCTCTCCTCCGCGCCAGGACACTGTAGAGTAACAGTGCGCGCTGCAAATGCAATATAACATAACATAACATAACATCACTTGACATAGGTTACCGGTTATGATACGTTTCCTATACCTCCGGCCGGAGAAAAGATGTTGCATAATGTTTGGTGCCAATTATTTTACTTTTCTACAAAGAGTGTGCAGAGGTTCCATGTTGAAACTGTAATTGATGGAGATGGGCTGTTTATCTACCTGAGCAGGTGTCTTGGTTAAGCTAACCACTGGCATTTAGTGGCTGTGAAAGTTTCTTCTGCACTAGGTACTGGAATTCTAATCTTTAATTAAACATTTAATCCCTAATCACATTATTAGAATTGGTCATCACCAGTAGATTACAGGCTTGAATATCTATTCATAGCTTATCAAAATTCAATGACGTTTAAATAAACACTAATTCGAAGGAAGAAAAAATGATTGATCTTAATTCCATCCTGGACCATGTGGGATCCACATTGAGAAAAACAGCAACTTTTCTGAAACATTAGAGAGAAAAGTGGTTACCTTTTTATACATAGAATTAATGTCCATACATTGTTATTAATTACCACTTGTATATGTTAAAATCTGCCAATATTGTGACATTGCAGGGTCTTCAATTGGTCTAAACTACTAAAAGTGTACATTTCTGCACCTCATTGGCTGCTTTCAGAAGGTAGCATCTATTCTCTACAACCAGTACTTGTCCTCGGTTAGTCATCAGGTTAAACTCAAGGCTCTCATAAGAACTATACTGCGATGCAAGCTTAGCCTTACCTAGCCTGCCCAACCCCCAACAGTGTGCCACGTAAAGAAGGCACAAGGGCCAAGATAGACCCAAAAATGTTAACTGCCATTTACAAGCGACGAGGCCAAGCAGAAAGCAAATGCTCGAATTTCAGAGAAGCAAAGGCCCCGCAAGACCCAAATTCATTAGTAACTGCACACAACCAAAACGTAACCATCAACTAACAAACGCCATCAAACCTGCTCATGCAGACAAACTCTTCCCTGACATAGAGAAGCTACTAGATCCAGAGAGGCATTCATGGATGAGCCAAAAAGACACCAAGCGGAACAACATTTGTGCTGCACTGCCATCAAGTTGTCTCTAACAACCCACACAAGAAAGTCCTGAATTCAGTTGGTGATTGTTTTATGGTACTAAGTATTATTTGGTGAGCTAAGACTGCTTTCTTGTCAGATTGTTATTCATTTTTGTGTAAATGCCTCCAGTAGCAAAACCAAAGTCATGTGCTTGGCATCTCCTGAAATTGCTTCTACCTCTGCCTCAATAGAGCGGCTAGGAAATATCAAGGCATACAGAGCTAGGCAGTGTCCCCATCACTGCCAATGAGAATGTGAGATAAATATGCATCGTGCCATTGAGGAGGTGGAACACATTTTGCATCAAGTATATAGCTTTTTTTAAGATCCACATAAATCTGCCAAATGATAACAAATGCTAAACAGAAAAAGAGACCATGTCAGCCACAAACCTAACAAGAATAGACTAATAGCCATACCGCCATCAACCAAGTACTAACTACAAGGATTGCCACCAGACCAGGACAAACATGCCGACTATTTACCAGAGAACCAGAGGAAAAATCTGACCCTTCTCTTTCAAAACTAAAACACCTTGTATTCTGAACAACACATTGATACTAACCCTTAGCATTTTAAATCTAGCTTAAATGGATCAGTTTGTAGATTCCTGGAAATGGCATTCAGGAACAGAGAACTGAAAACAAAAAATACAGTATGAAATAAATACAATTGTTGACAATACCTTAAGAAACACATTTGTGGATATTATACACTATGAGAAACTGTGTTCAGTTGGCACTGGCCTCTATGCCAGCAGACTGTAACAGACCAGTCTCCAGCCCTGTTCTTAGTGACTGAAAGTCTTTTCAAGGGCAGATCTATACACAACTGTATTTTCAAGGAGTATCTCCTTGTTTTGTTAAATCTACAGTTGGGAGTGAGTCTGTATTATTAAAAGAGTTATGAGGATTATGAAGAGCAAAGCTTCTAGTGTGTCTGAACTGAATTTTGAGGCCGGAGGTGATCTAGTGAATGTGGGCTCTGGGCGGCATATCACCTGAATGCTGCCTTGTTCATGATTGTGACAGAAGGGGTGATAGATGTGGGTGGTTTGAAAGCAGGAGATGAAGGAGACAGGGTTTAGGGGGGCATATATGTGGGTACTGAGGTATATTTTGCTACCTCATTGGATTGGATTTTGAACTTTTTAGTTGTTGACTTGAATAGGATAATTTACGTTTGCGTGTAAGAATACATTGCCTATAAACTAACCCTGGGCGTAGTTTGCAAAGTAGCCCTATGCGTAGCTACACGAAGTGCACTTACCACTGCGCGAGCTACGCGTATCACTACGCAAACTGCGTAGTACCCTGCTCGCGACGATTGCACAGTGCTGGATGCTTGTCCGCACTGTGCAATCATTGAAAACAGCATCTTGCACAGTGCAAGCTGTATTTTACTGCCGCTCGAGTAGATTTTTACTCGAGTGGCAGCTTTCTCAACGCGGACTGGTAGTTTCTCATCACGAGTGGTCGCGAGCATATGCGACCACTCGCAATGAGAAACCTGACCTCCCCGCGTTGAGAATCTCGCCGGGAGGTTTATTTTCCATGCTCGCGATCGGCAACTTGATGTTGCTGATCGCGAACGAGGAAAAAGTCTCGCCGGGATGTCATTTTGCTTGCTCGCGGTCACCAACTTGACGTTGAGGACCGCGAGCAAGGAAAAAATGACCGCTGCACTATGCTACGCGTGTTTGCACTGTGCTACGTGCAGTTCACGTAGTGCGAAGTAGCGCAAACTTTGCAAACTATGCGAGCCTAGCGTAGTGCTTTGCCCAGGGTTACTATAAACCGATGTCGGGCATGCATGCTAGGCGGAAGAAATTACAGTTCATTATTGCATTATTGTGAATCAAGGAGCTCTGAATAACCTGGTGTTATAAAGATCAGAGAAATGGGTGATGTAAGTATGAGTTCTGTAAACAACAAACCTCTGAGTGTTATCATTGGCAGAGCAGAATTAAGAGAAGCACTTTCGAAGGATCTCTGTATCTTACACAGCAGCCATGAAAACAAATAAATCTGGGTGGTGTAACATGTTTAGTTCCATGAGGTTTTGTTATTGTGATGTACACATTCCTAGTGAATCTGTTTTTTTTTTTAGGAAATCTGAAAATCGTCAAGAACAGAACTATGACGCAGGGTATTATCAATAAGATAACTCTTAGTAGCCTATAATCATATCTAGAGCAGGGTTTCTCATTGTATGACTCACAGATCACCTGTGACCCTTGAAATCTATACATGTAGCTGTTGCTGCTTTCTAGGCTGATTGCTTAAAATTTGGAGAATATCAGACAAGCTGAGACTAGCAGTGAATCTCTATGCAGAGCCCTGTTACAGTAAACAACTGTGAAGAGCTGGGTTTAATAGGCATTAAGAAGATGCAGCACAGAAGGTCCTTTCACAACAGCTTTAGGGACATGTTTACCTTTAGAAAAGCAGTGAAATGTGAAAATGTGAAAGTAAAGCTGCCCTGAACCAGCAGAGGAGGAGACTAAAATCAACAGGGGGCTGCCTTAAAGATTTTAAATTCACCAAATTCATTTAATTGCCAGGTCTAGTGATAAAAAGAGCAGGCGAACCAGTGTTAAGTGCAGTATTAAGTATTTGACTGTTTTTACTGCCCATGAAAAAAGAAACTTACAACTGATTCCTGAAATCTTTTTTCCAGCAGTAAGGGAAATGTTGGAGGTTTTGCATTCCTATATATTTTCATTGTAGTATTAATGTAAGAGCATATGGTAAATTCTACTGGGACGAGGACGTCCAGGACGTTCAGAGGCTCATTACTTGTCAAATGTCCCTTATCTAACTACAAAACCCGGATTAAATCATCATCCATGAAAAGTGCCCCGAGTGGTCTTTGCTTGTATTAAGCCTGTTTTAAAGTTCTGATCTAATGACAGCTAAGGGGGCAGAGGTGTTGCCAATAAATTTGGTCAAGTAGCAAAGCAAAGACTGTACCGCAGGACAGTATTAAGGTATATAACTTTCCCAGTAAGTGGATTATGAGACTAGGGTTATATATGAGTACCATCTTTAATAGGAATTTATTTGTGAATAGAGCCCTGAAGAAGTCCAGCAGGATGAAACACGTTGGCTACTGTGGTTATCCCTTTTTATGATAAAGAAGAATAATGTGAACATGAATAAAAAACTAGCTTCAAAACTCAGCTAATGGAGAATATGAATTATTGAAATTGTGCATGAAATAATATGGTCTTGTGCTGAATTACCATGAAATAAGACTTAACACCATTTTGAAATGAGTGCCGAACCACTGCACTTGTTCGGTTTCATACATCTCATTATTGTCAGGACGTTCGTCCATTATTGTTGTAGTTTAGGGCAGTGCCAGAGAACATGTATCAGTGTACTTAAGTGTCCGCACTGCCTCCAGCATCCATCATCTCCGCCTTGCTTCGATTTAGCATTTCTGGCTAGGGTGTAATACCAATAGTGTACAATTTTAAGTAAGGTCTCCTTTCTGGAGGCGTTATAGACGGATGTGTGTGCTCGGTGCAGAGTGTCGGACCACTCTCTGGGGTTAAAGGGGCAGTCGCACTCCAACTCCCATTGCTGCTGTGCTGGAAAAATACATTTCTGTTACAAAAGCCCTGAAGTAACTAAAAGGTGGCACACAGTGCTTTAAATAAAGGGGAGGTGGGAGGTATTATGTCATCTTATCCCCTCAGTGTTAATTCTCATCCCCATAAAAGACACCACATCATCAAAATGTCATACCTATCTGACAAAATTAGGATTAATACAATTGGAATTGAAAAACGTTCACAAAGTGCCCATCTGTAAATAAAAATATGGGCTTGGAATGAGAGGCAGGGAAAAGGTAAGGTGAACCGGACTTATCCCTTTTCTGACATCTTCCAGTGTGGTTTGAAACAGTTTTCTGTCATTTTGTATTGGCCACTTATCACTGCTCTTTTCTCCCATGTTTAGACTCTCATTGCCTTGCCAGTTCCCCTTCCTGTCTCCCTCTCTCACAGTTTTCAATTGCAATACCTTTCCCTTTCTTCCCCACTCCCTGCCATTTATTGTAATATGTGCATGCCCTACACAGAGTTTCAAGATGACGATAAATTTGATAAAAAATAAATAACATGCGTATAAGACAATAAAACGTATTTAGTCTATTCAGTTGAATTAGAATCTGCTCAAATGATGCAGTTGAGATTAGGCACCCTGATAGCCAGAGGATAACTCACTAAGACATGTCTGATGAGGTAATTTGCATTGTTTCTTGCCCTCAGCAGTGAGGTTTATAAAAAGCCAATGTTTTTCTTTAATGCACTTGTTAATCACAGAACGTTATTTTTAATAGCAAAATATTTCTTTTTGCCATTTCAATATATTCTATTTGACCATATGCTTTACAAATTGTGCAAGAAGTAACACCCTCTTGTTTTGGGCACTACATGGCAAAATCTAAAGCTTAACAAGGCAAACATATTGTTTCAATATGGAGGAGCAAGGTGGGTGTCATCGACCTTTGCCCTCAAGTAATGAAAGAGGCTAAATTGTCAAGAATGTGTTAGATGGCTTTCAATGTCTCTTTCTCCCATGGTTTGGCCCTTTAAAATTCTGTTCCTCCGTATTATCAGGTAGCATCTGTTTGAATAGCATATTTTGTGATATCCATGGATAGGTATACGTTCTCAATAAATCTAAATTTCTTTGCTCAGATGTCATTTCTTTAAATTCTGATTAAGGCAATCATGTTGACTCTGGTTGTGCCATCTCCAAAGAAGCCCCTACATGTGAAAAGAAGAGAGACTATCTCATATCCTCTATGCCTGTTAATTCCCTTCCTCCAAAAGCACACTGTATCCCCAAAATGGCACAGCTCTGTGATTAAATGATTATTAAAATATGAGTTAAAAAACATGTTTTCACTATATTCTTTTTTTTACAATATTCTCACCTGTAATAGAAAAGATGGTGGTTTGGGAAGATGAAGATAGGAGAGCTGAAAACACCATATCCTATCCCTCTCTTCAAATATCTCTCTATTCTCTTTGAAACTGTTCATTTCCTTTGGTGGATTGGTCAGAATTTATGAATTCACTCACCCCCCCCCCACATACACTAACACTCATTGTCAGTTGCTTAGTTTATTTAACTGCATGAAAATCATTTCTTCTGACATCATAAATATTCTTTAAAATGAAATTGATATGCCTCTTCATTTCCCATCTCCCGCTTTCTTTTGTCCTCCTCTTCCATTTACTACAACCCTTTTGATGAATTTAAGCTGGCTACACTATGAATAAAATGTTATTTTGCATGCAATTGTATTTTTGAGTCACCATTTGATCAAATGTAAAATTTTTTAAGAAACAAACTCAACATATTTTTAAAAAAATGTGTCCGTGTTGAGTTTTCACACCGCCAAACAACTTTCCCTAATATCACAAATGGAACGTTTGTTTACATTAGTGAAGCTGACGCCTCAAGTAATGATGAGCTTTCCCAAATGGATGAAATCTATAAAATATATGGCTTGCTCTCAGGAAGGTTCTGTTTGGAGGATCAAATTCTAGAAAACAAAATAGTTAGGAACCACAGAAGAAAGTCTCCAAGAGCACCAGACTCTGAAGACTAATGTTTTTGTCCTAAACAGCTGAGCCACCTGTGAAACCACCTAACTCACCCTTCTTTGAGTAGAAATGGTCATACACCTAGGTTTAGGCACACTCATGGGCACACAGTAACTCAATATGACAAGACTTAGGAGGTTATTTGCATTATTTCCTTGATATTCAGCATGATGTTTGTAAAATGCTCATGACCGAGGACCAATTGGCAGCTCCCTATTTTCAGTTTTTACAATATCATCTAATTCTGTTTTATTCTTTAGATTACTCTGTGTAAAGCACATGCATACTGTGATACCCACAGATACCTTTTCTTGAGCAAGGGTCATCCTGCAAACTTAGTATATTAACAGCAAGTGGAAATACTGTGCCTAACCTGTCTGAACAGACTTCAACATCCTCTAATCAGTAAATTGTATTCTCCTCAATCAAGCACTGTGGAGTAACCCAAAAACAACACAGAGCACTCTATAAAAATGACTCAATAATTGTATAACTGGTATCCTCGACATTTAAGATTATTCTTTTAGATTCTGATGTATCTAAAATTCCACAAAGTGGACCTTTTTCCACATGGGTGAGGCTGCCGCCTGTCAGGATAGGATAAGCATATCAAGGATAAGGACTTTGAAAGACATGGACTGTCATCCTAAAAAGAGGCTACTGTCTCTCGCAAGAGGATAGATTATTTACACCAAACACTACAAAAGAACAAGATGGATCAGAATTCACAGAAGCTTTAGAAGAATTGACAGACTCCAAATATCAATATTTCTGTCTGTTGGAAAACGATGCAGTATCGGTGAGACCTGCAAAAATAACATGACTACATTTGTCCTTCACTGGGAACCAAACACCCAATTGTAGCACCTGACTCTCAGAGGGTAGCGTTGCAGAGCAGTCTGAGGCATACTCAAGGGAGATGGTGTGGGCTAGTAATTGCTATTACAGGTGCGCAGCAATAACACTCAATAATTGATTGTCCAGTTCTTTCATAAAAGTAAGAGTACATTTATTAAACACACACACTACTCAATACTATGCACCAATTTACAAATATACATAAGCTGTTGGAATTACTTTGTGACATTGCCTAACATCTCCACCCCGCCTGCAAGGGGGGTGGGGCTAGTACCACCACTCCCATGTATGCACATCATCTTGCCCCCAAATGCAAGGAGTTGAACATAACCTGGAGCGTGGGCCCTGCGCCCTGGCATCATCCCAGTGGTGACTCACCCCATTACCTCAACGAGCATTTAAAATAGGCACACCTACACTAGTGACACACAACCCTGACTGAACATTTCCTACTGACCATGAAATATACACCTCTACATCTTAAGGGTTACCATTATGGGTTCTTCAGCTAAGCGCAGCAGCAAGAATACATGTTTAAGCATCACTTTAGAATGACAGTACTCATCACCTTTGTGGATCAGTAGAATGCATTGCAATCACAGCCCCTGATGGCATCACAGATAAAATCACAGAATTACGCATATACAGCCAGACACCCTAGCAGGAGTGTCTGAGCAACATAACTCTATTTAGCTTATGGCATCACCTTACACAGGTACTTCATATTACACATGTGACTTGCAGTCCCTCTAAAAAGAAATAATGTTAGTAAATGCAGTTCTGGTGCAATTACACCTCTTCATCTCCAAGGGATGTCCTCCTCCAGACATCCTCAGCTCAGTCCTTCATCCCTTAGTGCACCTCTCCATACACCCCCAGCTGTAGAACAAAAGTTCCAGCCCTGAAAGTGTTAAAATGCTGGCTGAGCCCTGGAGGGGTTATTCTTTTCAAGTCCCCATGAGACTTAGTGAGGGACTCCTCTTCTTCATGCTGGAGAAGGCTACGCTCTCCTGCAGCTCCCCCTGCACCTCGTCACACATGTGGGGGTGACCCCGTTCTCCTGGGGCCACCACAACCAGAGGAACCGCTGTTTGCCTTTGCAAGCTGGTCCAGGCCTGCAAGGCATTATGGGTACTTTTACGTATTAGAGCAGCGGCTCTCCCACTGCTCTGGGGGGAGCTGTGATGTGGGCCTCCGGCTGCGTAGGTGCTGTGTTGGAGGGTCCGGTCCCACCCGAACCACCAGGTGAGTGTTACGCCTCGGGGAGCACACCCCCAGCCGATCTGCACATTTTCGGGGGCCCGGTCCCATCCGGGCCCCTTGCACCTCTCTCGCATTTTGGCGGGAGCCCAGTCCCACTCGGGCTCCCTGCAGTGCCCTCTCGGGGTACTGGTCCCATCTGGGACTCCTGCATGCCTTCATGTTGGAGGGCAGCCTGGGGAGCCCACCTCCGGCTACCCTTGCCGGCTCCCTGCCTGGCAAGCACGCTCACATGCTACCACTGGAGCCGGCACTTCTCTCTTCAGGTCTGCCCGCTCTCTGCGGACTCGGGGACTGCTGCCGGCCCAGCGAGGCTTTGGGGGAGTGTGAAGGCCCTCCCCTCTCCTTCCCGCTGCATAGGGGAGTGCAAAGCAAAACCAAAGAGGATGTTGGAATGGGTGTTGACCAATGCAAGCACTCACCCCGAGTAAACTGATAGGGGTTTCAATCCATCATCATTCTTTAGCTCACTCCGCCACCCCAGTTCAGACATGGCCATATGCAAATCAGTCTGACCCTGTGCCTCATGGGCACATTCCAGCCCGAACTGCCAAGCCATGTCTTCCATGGACCGGAAACAAGCCTCCTGGGACAGGTTTCTGGCTAATCAGCCATTATCAGCCAGGCTAGCTTGAATCCAGTGGCAAAGTTAGCAAGGAACCCACGTCTGGGCATACCCTGCCAACTTAGGGCGAACAAAGTAAAACCAAAGGGGATGATGGACAGGGTGTTGAACAATGCAAGCACTCACCACCAGTCAACTGATCTGGGTTTAATCCATCATCATTCTTTAGCTCACCCTGCCACCCCAGTTCAGACATGGCCATATGCAAATCAGTCTGACCCTGTGCCTCATGGGAACAGTCCAGCCTGAACTGCCAAGCCATGTCTTCCCTGGACCGGAAACAAGCATCTTGGGACCGGTTTCTGGCTAATCAGCCGTCATCAGTCAGGCTAGCTTGAATCCATTGACAAAGTGAGCAAGGGACCCTCGTCTGGGCATACCCTGCCAACTTAGGGCGAACAAAGCAAAACCAACGTTGATGATGGACAGGGTGTTGAACAATGCAAGCATTCACCCACAGTCAACTGATCTGGGTTTAATCCATCATTATTCTTGAGCGCACTCCTTCACCCCAGTTCAGACATGACCATATGCAAATCAGTCTGACCATGTACCTCATGGGAAAAGTCCAGCCCGACCTGCCAAGCAATGTATTCCCTGGGCCGGAAACAAGCATCCTGGGACCGGTTTCTGGCTAATCAGCTGTCAATAGCCTGTCTTAAGGTCACTGTGTTAATCACAAAACATTGTTTTTAACAGTAAAAGAGTTCTTTTTGCCATTTCAGTATATTCTATGTGGCCATATGCTTCTACAATTGTACAAGAGAGGGGTTTGGTGAAGCAACATGGCCAGTTGGATGTGAGCCCTTTAGCTAACGACCAGCCTGCCATAATAATTCTTGTGGGGGGGGGGGGGGAGGCGGGGGCTAGAGGTTGCCAGGCAAGATGGCCACACTTTAGTGTAGCTCTGCCCGGCTGATCGCCAATCCGCCTAAGATCCGCCTAATATGGAAGCATCACCACATCAAAAAAGACTGTCTCGTAAGCTGAAGACCGCCTGCTGCCGCTGGTGTCATTAAGGATCGGCTGAAAGCTCGGTAGCTGCTGAAAATCAAGTTGAACGGAGAGCAGGCCTGATGACTAATATGGCGCCTGATGGCGTAGGACGCTGAGGCCTCCAACAACCGGGTGGGCTGAGGGTTGTGGGCGAAGCAGCCTTTCTGGGGGGTGTCTGTCTATCTGCCTGACCTCGACGGACAGAGTGCTACAGTCAACTGCAGGACCGGGAAGCAGGGAAAACACCCAGCAGCCCTGCGGGCCTGCACTGGCTTGTGCCGCCCCTTAGCGGGGAGAGTATGTTGTGTTTCTATCTAGGACCCTAATTCGATATTCCCGATTCATGCCCTTATGTGGTTATAATCAATAATATCCTTATAAAGGCACAAGAATCATATCCATATTCAGTAATAGCTCATGCAGTCCAAAGCACAGCACGGCTACTCCCATCGACTCCTAGAAAGCACAACGCATTCTTTAAACAAACCAAGCCTCCAGCAGCCCGGGAAATCCCCCCTTGCTTTTGTTTTGATTTGAACAAGAACTCCTAGAGTCCAGAAAGAACTGTTAGTTCTTAGTGACGTCTTATGTCCAACCTTACGTCAAACTCTGCACCTTTCAGGTATAAATATACCAATAGTTGCCTTAAGCAAACACACAGTGGTTTGGAGCAGAGCGGCTATCTACTTGCCCGAGAGCCCAGCTGATGCGAGAGCCCACGGAAGCCGCCCCTCCCGTTTTGACGCACTGAGAGAGACACTGTTTTTTTCTCCAGCCAAGAAAATGGGGGATCGAGCCCTGAAGAAAGAGATACCACATTCTATTACCAAGGTACGGAGCTGACTAAACCCTTAAGAGAATTCTTGATGCAGATCCTTGGCAAAACAATCTTAACCAACTTAACTTAAACTGCTACTTACTTACTCCTTCCCAAGTGTTAAGCTTAGGTCAGGTACACCGGGGCAGGCGTAGTTAGAAGCACCAGTTGAGTAGGTTAGTCAATGTTTTTATGTATGTATATATTTTATCCATTTTAAACTACCATATGGCTAAGTGTTGTATTTGCTTGTGCCTACTGTGTTCCTTCTCTGGAACACTCTTGTTGTCATGGTGCTTATGTTGTTCAGGTTCTGTTAATTGCCAGTTGGAGTTTCCCTGTGCCAATGTTTGGTGCGGTGGCTCATTGCTCTTCAAATAAACTTCAACCAACTCTACCGAAGTTTCATGTGATTTTTTTGACACCCACAACATCATTTTGGCAACGAGGACTTGGGGTCAATATAAAACGAGCCACCTTCCAAAAAGGTTAAATATGGGAAGGTAGATTTCTTTCCTTAGGCCAAACAGCAACAATATAATCTTTGACTTTCAATAAAGTTATGTCAGAATTCATGGCATCCATCCACTCATTTTCAGAACAACCAACATTATCTACAGCATCTAAAGTAGCAATAAAACAATCCTCTCTATCCTCATCCAAATCTGTACCTTCATTTTCTTGTAAAGGTAGTCTAGAGAGCATGTCAGCTGTACAATTATCCTTGCCGGGTATGTGTTTTGCAACAAACTGATATTGCAACAATTTTCTCGTAAGACGAGCTATACGTGGTGTGGCATACTTAACACGATCACTAGACAAAATATAAGCCAACGGCTTATGGTCTGACTGAATTACAAACTTCCTTCCCCAAATATAAATGTTGTAAATCATGATGAGTTGCAGATGTGTGTTAAGAGTGCCCAAGACAAAATGGCCAATAGATATAATGACAAGAAATCCACTAAAACTGTTAATATTTCTCCTGGTGATATGGTGCGCGTGAATAATTATAGGACGGTTAAGAAAGGTTGTGACTCATTTGGTGAACCTGTTTGTGTTGAGAAGGTATGTGGGAATGCTATCATGGTGGAAGGTGGTCATTGGTGGAATCTTTGCAAAGTCATCAAGGTGGATGTAGGTAACAGTGGAGCATGTTCCAAACGTGGCTCCCAACCTGAGTTTTCTGATCAAGTGGATAAAGCTTTACCACCTGCACTGAAATGTGTCCCATGAGTAGTGGTTCTGTCAGGAAGTCTTCATGTGTGACCCGTCTTCCATGGAAACTTCGTTAGACTTTTGGTTTCTCATTTTTGTTTGGTTTTCTTTTCTTTTCTTCCTTTTCTTGTTTTGTTGGGTTTTTTTCTGTTTTTTTTTGTTGTATTAACTTACTTTTCTTTGGAAATAAAGAGATAATGTTGTATTTGCTTGTGCCTAGTGTGTTCCTTCTCTGGAACACTATTGTTGTCATGGTGCTTATGTTGTTCAGGTTCTGTTAATTGCCAGTTGGAGTTTCCCTGTGCCAATGTTTGGTGCGGTGGCTCGTTGCTCTTAGAATAAACTTCAACCAACTCTACAGAAGTTTCATGTGATTTATTTGACACCCACAACAATAAGAAACCATATCAATGCTTTTACAGTATTATTTCATAATACTTCTTTTACTGTACGCACTTTACTTTATGATAAGTATTGCAATTGTGGCAATTCATTTCTCTTGCATGAGAAAGAAGACTGCTCAATAAATAACACCTTTTATTGAAAACGCCCGTCTCTCTAATTCTCTGCACTCTGGTGAAACTAAGTATGCACGGTTGACTGAGTGAAATAGCTGCCTATTGTTTTCACACGACTCTAGAGATACACTCTTTATTCTGAGGGAGTAAAGTTGTCATGTTTTTGCGGTTGTCAGAAACTGAATCCCTTCTTGTCTAATCAGGGAAGTTCACTCCTCCCTGTTCATTCAAGAAAGTTTCTAGTGACCTTTGAGCTAGCTGGCAAACCTAAATTAAGTTTAACATAGTCAGTAGAGACCTAGATGACCTCAGTCCTACGTCTACAATGATGTTTATGTTATTCCAATGCGCAGAGCCTATTGGGAAAATAGGAACTACACTACATGGCGCACAACGTTTGGTAAGGCGATAATCTAACGCAAGACACTAGAGTAACTCAGTCGTTCTTTTTCACACAGAACCCTTTTTCCGTAAAAACTCCAAAAGAATTCTGGAGTGGGTGAAAGGTTAGTATCCGCCGGAACTTAGTTGGATGAGAATCCTATGTATTCGTTTTTGGTTTAGTCAACGTTGAAGGATACAGTGTTCCAAAATATTGTGCACCTAATCTTTGTTTCCTTGAAACTCGATCTGCAACAAAATACTTTCAGTCAATAAAAATGTCCAAAAGTGACGACGAAAGGTAAAGAGCTAGAATAGCAGCTCAACTAATAGAGGAAGACACAAGTCTCCAAGAAAATGACCCGAATGCTATACTCATTCCGGTCAACTTAAGGAGAACTATAACTCTTAAACCTATAGAAAATGGACTGACATCACGAGGTGGTACAGTCATATTCGTGGTAGAGGCCCATGAATATCGGCAGACAGAGGTATTCTATTCATGGATACATTTTGCAGCAGCACACGCTGTGACAAAAGATTTCCACTATTACAAAATAGAGGAACCTCTGGATATATACACTCCTTTCGAGGACTTTGAAATCCCACTAAATTACCAAGAGCACCTGCTCTGGTTTAATAGCGCCCTAAAACATCAAAATCACATCACCAGGCACGGTCCACTAGGTAGACCATGAGCCACGTGGCCAGTTCTAGCCAGCTACGCAACACACCCAGAAATTGAAACAATGTCAAGCAAAGAACTCCTAGTTAAACTAAAAGAATTAACAAAGGCATATAGAGAATTAGTTCAATTGGCAAGGGATGATATAAAGTACCTCCAGAAATTGAAGGAAACAGATATAGCAGACCAACCATTTGAACTCGCCAGAATCATAGAAAAATCCTATGAAGAACTAGGAAGAGATAGCTTTGGTGGGAAACCAGGAGAACCACAACTAACTGAAAATCCTGAAAAAACATTTAATAAAAATGATTTAAAATTCTCCAAAAAAGAGTTGGGATGGTAATAAACAATCCACTCCCAAGGAAAAACGTTTCCAGTCCAGAGGAAGGTCTCCTAAACGGAGAGAAAGATCTCCTGGCCGAGGAGGCAAGTCTCCCCAAAGGGAGCCCTCTGAGAAAAGATATAACCTTAGAAATAGGGATAATTTAAAAAAACCTGACAGATATCAAGATGTTGATACACGTCCCTCTCGATCTTTTCAGACTTCCTCACAGAAATCGGAAAGAAGAGGACGGTCAGAACACAGAGAAGAGCACGTCAAGTCCAAAGACAAAGAACCTGCTCATCAAAGTAAAAAATCACAATTTCCCAGTAAGAAGGTAGCAAGTATTAGAATTAAACATGCCGAGGATTCTGAGGACACAACTGAAAAACGGAGAGTGGGCCCAGACAATGCTAGACAGCGCAGCAGAAGTGACCATAGCTCGCAAGATCCTGATGAATCTTCTGGAGACAGTGGACACAAATGAATACATTCAGGGGGAAACTGCAGACACACGAGTTAGTGTGCCCCATAAACTATATGAAATAACATTACGTATAGAGGGAGATAAAACTAGGAAAATATAAGGTCTCTTTTGGCAAAAACTTTTTAAAGGCTATGACATCCTGTTAGCTGAAAAAGACTGGCCACCAAAGTTTGTCAGGGAGTGTCCTCATGGCGAAGAAATGATTATGCCTGCCTTCTCAAATCATATTCCGATTCATAAAAAATACGCATTGGCAAGAAAATGGGCAGTGGCCCAAGCTCCTGCTTTATACAAAAATCATGTAGGATGGGATGAGGACTCTCCTCACCACAAAATCCAGTTAAAAAATCAGCCCACTGCACAAAGGCAGTACCCAGTTAAACAAGAAGCTAAAAAGCAAGTCAGGGAGATCTTAGATCAATTTGAATATCGGGGGTGATTGAAACATGCACCTCACAAATGAACAATCCTTTGTTTCCTGTCTCGAAGCCAGACGATTCATATCGTCTAGTTTTGGACTACAGACACCTTAACTCCTGTTGTAAACATTTGCAGTACAAAACTCACATAGTGCAGCACTAATGAATAACATTGTGCACAAAAAATATAAAACGACATTAGATATCTCTAATGGATTCTTCTGTCAAAACATTGCACCTGAAAGCAGGTATTTGACCGCTTTCTCAATAATGGGGTCGCAAAAACAATTTTGCTGACTCCCACAGGGATTCAAGAACAGCCCGTGATTATTCTCAGTCAGAGAAACAGAATTATTACAAATATATGATGATGAAGCATTATCACATGTTGATGACATCTATCTTACAGATGATGACCTGGAGACTCACTTAAAAAGAGTGAACACAATAATTCTTGGGTTCGCATCAGAGGGTTACAAATTCAACTTTAAAAAGTCCAGAATTCCCCATCTGACAGTCCTATTTTTAGGCTATGAATTATCAAGTGAAGGCAAAGCCTGGCAGACAATTTCTTAGAGAAATGTGCTGTACTCCAAGCACGAAAACGCTGAGAAATTTACAATCAATACTAGGTTTCCTGAATTTCGGAAGAACATACATTCTAAATTATGCAGAGAGGGTTAAACCTCTCTATGATTTGATAAAACTAGATTTCAAACCAATCAATTGGACTCAGAAACACGCAGAGATTTTGAGATCATTGCAAACAGACATGTGAAGTAAAACAAAATTACAAACTCGCGAAAACATACACAATCTTGTAATCCGAGTCATCCCAGGAAGTTGCGGATTCACATACCTGACCTCTAATGTGGGAGAAACTGTACCTGTAGCTTACAAATCACATTTGTACACTAAAGCTGAAATGAAATTCATTTCTACTGAAAAAATTCTGACTGCGGTTCAAACTGCTGCAGCAAAAGAAAGAGCCCTAGCCCAAGGTAAACGAATAATAATTGTTACACCGGTACTTGCCTAAAAAGCTGTAACAAAAGCAAGCATTCCAAATGCTAAAGCATTACATCCGAGATGGATACAATGGGTTAATTCTCATGCTGCAACAGACGTAGTATACGAATTTGATTCCTAATTTAAAAACACAATAATTTCTCCAATATGAACAAGAATATCCTCTGCCAATCGAAATTCTGCCTCTGGAACAATATACCTGCGTAATCTATATGGACAGATTCGCACAACACTACGATGTAGATAAAAAATCCTACAATGCAGCGTGCGCGATTGTTAAAGGTCGCTTGCGCTCTGGTAAATTCAAACCGATGATCACCAAAACTGAATCACTCAGAAACTGTTCAGCTCAGCGAGCTGAAATAAGATCTTTAAAGATGGCGCTTGAAAATGCCGATAGCGAATTCCCCACACTAATAGTGTGTGATTCGTATTTCTGCGTCAAGTCATACAACAGTGACATGCAGACATGGAGTAAAAACGGTTACAAAGATGACACAGGTGCCACAATAAAACATGAAACGCTTTGGGAACAAGTAGTTCTTTTAAAGAAAGAACTACAAAAGACTCACGTGATACACGCACTGAGTCATCAAAGTGATGGCGTTCACGTTGCAGGGAATTCATTGGCTAACACAGCCACAGCGGAAGCGGTTCAACCGGCTTCCGTAGCCACTGAAAAGCGTTCAGAAAAACAAATGGATCGAGAAACCATGCTGGCAGTAAAAGCCTCATTAAAAGGCGACTATGCGGCATTACCTCTCAACTATCCACTTAACAATACATACATAATTGATGCAAACTCCGTTCCGTTTGCTCGAATCCCTGGAGTGGGGGATAGAGTAATTCCAAACACGAACCGGAGAGTTTTCTTGATTGAAGACGCACACATGGGATTGGGTCTGAGGCACCAAGAGATCCTAAAACCTCTGATAGAATTACAATCAAAGTACTGGCGGACGGGAATGAGCGTAGATATCTACTATTTTGCAAGAAATTGTGAGGACTGCAACAGAGATCGCAGTTGTGAACCGGACCAGACAACAGCCCAGATACCACTATTAGAGAGCATCAGGCTATCTATAGCGCAGAAATCCAGCCAGAGAAATACGGCCCCATAATTATTAAGATTTAATTCACTTAAAATGTAGACCCCAGCGCTCAGCTGATGCCAGAACTGTTATAAAAGATTTGCGAGTCTTCATCGGCACATACGCAATTGGCATGCTACATTCTGATCAGGGTCCTGCGTTTAGCTCTCGCGCTTACAAAGAGGCCATGAACAGCATGGGCATTGCATTGCGGTACTCATCTCCCTTCTATCCTGAGGGAAATGCGGTAGTGGAAAGAAAAAAACGGGACATAAAGCAATCTATAACGGCGAGGGTATTAGGTTCAGGTGTTGGGTGGGTCAAACATTTAACAAGTGTCCAACGTAGTCTTAATAATCTGCCAAGAAATTCTCTAAAAGGTCTCACTCCATACGAACTATTGTTCGGTACTAGAATGCACATTCAGGATCTTGATTGTCCCACTTCAGTGGTAGAAGAAAAATCCTTTGATATCAAAGACCGTTTGGCTGTTTTACAGGATTTAAATGAAACAAGAAAAAACCTGAGTAACATAAAGTTGAAACAACAGCCGACAGCCACTGAAGAAAAAGCACCTGTCCCAGCAAGACCTGTCTGGATTCTAAAGATTGGGGATCTGGTCAGAGAGAAGATCGCGGTGAAGAAGGGATTTGGGCCTTCTTACAGAAAAGCAGTACCTGTCTTAGCTGTCAACGGAATAAGATCAGTTGTACTACCGCCCCTTGCTAGTAAAAAGGAGAACAGAGTTGTATCCATCGACCTGGTAAAACCACAATCATGTGGCCAATAATAAGTAGTGGGCCCAGTGGACTCCCAAGAAATAGCAGAATACCGAAATGTGCTACAATCCAAGAGGCTCATACTGAGAGACTAATCACATTTAATAAACCTGCACTGAATAACAAAGGACTATGCAATAATGCCATGGAACTTGTGCCTCTTGAAACCCAAATTGCAACAGTTCGTCAAGAAACACCAGTCTACAATGATGTAGCCTCTGACTATACTAATGAAACAAATAAAAATGCAAAAGCAAATGAAAATCCAGGAATAATTCCAACAATTGACAGAACTGCACCTGGCTACTTCATCAACTTCGATGACTTTTCTAAAGATCCAAGCGAGCATGAAGAAACGCCTGCAACAAAAACTTTCAAAGACAAAGTAATTGAACTTATTCACCAACTAAAAGAAACATATCTGATTTCACCATGGATTGAATTTTGGATTGTGTTAGGTGTACTTACTCTCCTGCTTTGGCTCATCATGGTTCTATGTTTGGGAAAATTCATAGATGGAAAATATAGTACAATGGACACAGCAAGTCAGAACATCAACTTGGTCCTGAAGCCTCTCACATCCTCCTACATCGTGAAAAGAGAACTGTCAACTGTAAACATCTCAGCCAATCCAATACCCCGTGGGGTAGCATGGGACAGAACTGATTATGACATTTTTGGCCCGGTGGAGCTCTTGAAATATCCACACCAGTTCAAGGTTTCATTAAGTGACTTTGTGACACCAAGTACCTTCTCTGATGATTGGGGCTTTGAAAACATTAATAATATGATGTCAGATTTTGTAATGTGAGCCAAATTTACAGAACATGATTACTTACAGGGTTCATCGAATTATGAAGAGTTATGCTGTTATAATCATTATGGTGATCCCATTTGCATAAAACAGCTCAGCCTATAAATGTTTTATCTTATAACCAATGGGAACACTGTCCAGCTCCGCCAAAAGGCAGCTGGAAAACATTTTATGAGAAATTCCAGTACTTCTCAGGGTTTAATAACAGTGATCCAGAAACGTTTTATTTTAAAATGTTAATTAGGACAGGAATGAAAACAATGTTGATAAATACTAAATTGATTTATTCTGAAAAATGTTATGACAAAATGTCTACATTTGGTTTCGAATTTTGGAAAAACACCATTGAAACAAAAATGATCTGGGGTACCAAAGATTGGCAAGTAAAAGGCCTAGAAGCATTATTTAGGGCCTGCATGATCCCAGAACAAATGATATTCTTGAATGACGCAATTCAACAAACTACTTGTCTTGGCCTAGCTAAGATAAAAGACTTAAATACACCGTCTATTCCGAAACCCAATACTGATAGTGATAGCACTACAGATGTGGAGATAGATGTATCCAACATTTTACACCAAAACAGAACACAACCTGATAGGAAAAAGTGGTTGATCTGGCCAACAGACACAAATAACGGTCAAGATAGAATCCTGAACAAAACACAGGGGTTCAAAATGACCAGGCCAGACCCAAGATACTCCCAGAGACAACATCCAGGGATAGTTACAACATACAGTGTAGGGAAACTATGCCTTGAGTGGCTAGAGAAATCCACACTGGCTGAAATTAAGCAACACTTGACTTTACTTAAAGACGGTGCTGACTTGCGTGATTTCATATTGGGACCACGCAAACAGCGTCAAAAACGTTTCATAGCGGCCGGTATATACGCTGCGTACAACGAAGCTTGGAAAGTAATGCAAATTGAAACAGCAGAAAAAATACGACAAATTGATCGTATAAATTTGGAAAAATCACTTTCTGTAGTGGACAATGGGTTAACGACTCTGTCCTCCAGAATATATTCACTGGACAGCATTGTATCATCTGCTTTTGATATAATAGAGCAGGACTTACTAATGTTACAGCAGGGTCAGTCTCAATTACGTTCTATTGTACAGCTTGGTCGGACGTTGCAAAATCTGCGTTCAGGCTGTGTACCATGGCGTTTAATCAACACAACGTCATTATTCGGTATCTTTAACCTTACTGATAAACAAATCAGTTTGGCACAAAAAGGAGCAGACTATACGATTCCGAGCATTGAAAAACTTGAGAGATTACCATTGACAATGTCAGAGAGACCTGTCATTGAATGGATAATACACGGAACAATTACAATTCCGATAACAACTTTCCAGTTTAAATACTGCCAAGAGTATATACCTGCGGGCCAGTATAAAAGGTTGGGTAAAGAATACATCAAATCAACCTGGAGTTTTCCTTATAAACACAGATGTTATAGTGAAGGGAAAAAGGAGGTATTCCTTAGTGGTAACAATGTAAAAAATCACTAAGCGGTACACTTCTGTGTCAAGGTATTAATTTGCATGGAACCTGCGAAGGGTCTTCAAATAACCTTTCATGTCACCTGCATGGCATGCCTCCAAAACAGATAGAGACATTTTCTAGACAACTTTCTAACAGCAGTTACGTTTTAATAAGTGACCACAGCTGTTGTGGCATGGTGCCAGGAAAAGCCTATCTCATGACCGTAACTTCCAGGGTTGTTTGCTGTATGCAAGTATTGTATCCACACAGCAATACAGATATGGGGGCTGTGTTATGGCCTTCCTTGAATATCTCTTCTATTCGAATTGATACTTTAAGCAGAATGAAGTCTATTCTTTTACAGACAACTGTGCCTTTAACGTCATCCAAAGAAACGTATGATCTGCAAGTGGCAAGGACATCGGCAGAGATACATTCCCTTTTATCGACAAATTGCCCCATGCATTTCGTAGAAATATTAAGCTAAATCTTAAACATGTCAGATACCAGTGGCATCACACATGCATTTAAGACACTTTTTTCGGGACTGTTAGCACCCTTTGAAACAGTTCTGGGCATCTTCCCGAATTTTGTCCATTCTGTCTTTGGTGCCTACCCTTAATCTTGGGACTCGTGGCAGGAATTTTATTTTTGTTCCTTCTGGTCCGATATGGCAAGCCAATACACAGACAAGACTCCAGCATTGATGGAAGAAACGATCCTAGCAATAAGATACCGAGACCGAATCACTAAGGTCCTTGGATTGGCCCAGCTAAGAGATCTGAGTACAACCTGGTTTCTTTCATTCAGACTGATCTGGCAGGATTGCATCTTACCTGTGCTTCGATGTCTGCTATGCGGAGAAGAATGCGTGTTGGACGTCTGTCCTACACTACCATCAGCAGTACTAATGGATATCGATACTTTGCTAGGTCCTGTAACGACTCATGCATCGTGTTATCCCCAGCGGCTACCTATTCTGATGACGGCATTCGTTGAGACTTCACCACTACGAGTAGGTGGCGGTGAGGTACAAGAGGAAAGCAGCACCAAACAGGTACAACCTTCTGTGAGCATTGCTGATCCTAACATCGATGATAGCAATCACGCAGAGAACTGCATAGTTGCAGGATTTTCGAACTTGGTCGAACTTTCACCTGATGTGGTAGACCAATTGTTTCTGAGTCTGTCTGAAATGATGTTCTCCCCTGAGCAACGAGAATGAAAATTTTTAACAAGCACACAGCGTTCCCTGAACTCTGAATTCGGCCTTCAGTTTTGATAAACAAAGCTACCGAAAATACGTGGAACTATTTTTTTCCCCTGAAAGCGAAATTATTTGTTGTCCATTTTCCAAAATATTTACTTTTTTTGGCACATGGTACTCTGCTTAAAGTAGAACTATTCTTAGAGAACAGAGGGGCATATTATCAAGGGGGTTTATCTCCGCTTTTTTGGCTTTAAAAGCCAAGAAAGCGGAGATAAAATTATCTCCCTATTACCAAGCTGTCGCTAACACCAGTTAGTGACAGCTAAAAGGAGATAGCGACAATCTTGGGCCCCGCTTTGCATGTCAGTGATATTTATCACTAATGACATGCAAAGTGGGCGTGCCAAGATGTTAGAGACTGGAAACAGTCCCTAACATCGCTATCTCCTATTACCAACTTTTGGAGATATTCGCGCTAAGCGCGAATATCTCCAAAAGCTAACACCTGCCCTGAGCAGTTCTTAGCCATGTTATCCAATGGGAGGTGGATAACATGGCTAAGAGCATTTGCTCGATAATGCATGAATATCGCTGACTTTTCAGCGATATTCACGCATTGCGGCCGTTTTTTATCGCATTTGCGATAAACCTTGCTAATAGCAAGGTTTATCTGCGATAAAAATCGCCGATGTGCGGCGATAATTTTTGTCTCTAAACAAGTTAGAGACAAAAATTATCGCTAGTTGTTGGTAATATGCCCCTGAGCTTCTATTTTTTAGATACTAGAGACAATATTTAACCTCAGCCTCTAGCACATGTACAGCATTTTGTATAAATATGTGATGGAATGGTCTCGACCTTCTTTTCTGTATTCAGAGCCATTTCATGTGTAATTTTCGCAATTCATTCAGCTGATATATATATGCATTTAACTGAATGATGACACTGCTTGAAAAGCGTACAGTACCAACACTCATTTTCGTGTATTTACCATATACCATTTCAAATGCGAAATATGTATTTTGGGGTGGGTTGGAAAACACACATGCATCGTTATATGTTTACTATTGCTTTGTTTTTTAGTAATTATGGACATTTATCTGTGGAGTGGGTGTTGTGTTTCTATCTAGGACCCTAATTTGATATTCCTGATTCATGCCCTTATTTGGTTATAATCAATAATATCCTTATAAAGGCACAAGAATCATATCCATATTCAGTAATAGCTCATGCAGTCCAAAGCACAGCACGGCTACTCCCATCGACTCCTAGAAAGCACAACGCGTTCTTTAAACAAACCAAGCCTCCAGCAGCCCGGGAAATCCCCCCCTGCTTTTGTTTTGATTTAAACAAGAACTCATGGAATCCAGAAAGAACTGTTAGTTCTTAGTGACGTCTTATGTCCAACCTTACGTCAAACTCGGCACCTTTCAGGTATAAATATGCCAACAGTTGCCTTAAGCAAACACACAGTGGTTTGGAGCAGAGCGGCTATCTACTTGCCCGAGAGCCCAGCTGATGCGAGAGCCCACGGAAGCTGCCCCTCCCATTTTGACGCACTGAGAGAGACGCTGTCTTTTTCTCCAGCTGAGAAAATCCAGCTCCGGTGTTTCCAGCCACCCTTGCGGGTTGCTGGGGGATCGAGTCCTGAAGAAAGAGATACCAGACCTCCCACATTCTATTACCAAGGTACGGAGCTGACTAAACCCTTAAGAGAATTCTTGATGCAGATCCTTAGCAAAACAATCTTAACCAACTTAACTTAAACTGCTACTTACTTACTCCTTCCCAAGTGTTAGGCTTAGGTCAGGTGCACCGGGGTAGGCGTAGTTAGAAGCACCAGTTGAGTACGTTAGTCAATGTTTTTATGTATGTATATATTTTATCCATTTTAAAGTACCATATGGCTAAGAAACCATATCAATGCTTTTACAGTATTATTTCATAATACTACTTTTACTGTACGCACTTTACTTTATGATACGTATTGCAATTGTGGCAATTCATTTCTCTTGCGTGAGAAAGAAGACTGCTCAATAAATATCACCTTTTATTGAAAACGCCCGTCTCTCTATTTCTCTGCACTCTGGTGAAACTAAGTATGCACGGTTGACTGAGTGAAATAGCTGCCTATTGTTATCACACGACTCTAGAGATACACTCTTTATTCTGAGGGAGCAAAGTTGTCATGTTTTTGCGGTTGTCAGAAACTGAATCCCTTCTTGTCTAATCAGGGAAGTTCACTCCTCCCTGTTCATTCAAGAAAGTTTCTAGTGACCTCTGAGCTAGCTGGCAAACCTAAATTAAGTTTAACCTAGTCAGTAGAGAACTAGATGACCTCAGTCCTACGTCTACACTGCAGTTTATGTTATTCCAATGCGCAGAGCCTATTGGGAAAATAGGAACTACACTACAAGTGGGCCCGGCCCACCTGCTCTGCAAGATACCTGCCACCGGGTGCACAGAGGTGACGCAGTGGAGTGGACCCTTATCTGCCATAGAGGTCAGCGACAGGCCCGAGGTGTGCGGTAGCCCAGCCTAAGGTGACTGGCCCCACGGATGCGGAGGCTGCCGCAGCTTGCATTGCTGAAAAGCGTCTGTGTAGATCCTCCTTTGGGTGACCGGAACGGGCCTCCACCCGAATCTCCTGTTGGCTGCGGACCAAGAGTGTGCTCATCGTTGCTGCGGAAGCAGGCTGACACTGGCGGCGTGCTGCGGTGAGTGGGGCGCGGTCTGCTGAGGCCTGCGGCTGCAGAGGCGTGTGCGGGCCCGGCCACTAGGCTGCTCCTCATGGGCTGCCGGTTGGACACAGTGTCCTGGGAGCTGGGACCTACCTGTCCCGTGTCATTGCTGCACTTGGGTCGCGAGGAGGCCCGTCGCCCCGTGGGGTTCCTCCCTTATACCATCTGCAGTCACTGAACCTCAAGTGCACAGTGAGGCGCAGGATCCATTGTAAACCATCTCTTGAAGCCCAGACTAGCTATTGAAGGGATGTTGGCGCTGTGGGGGAGTCCTTCATATACACCATTAAGCCCAGGCTGCCTGTGACTACTGCACATGGAAGTGACTAGGCCCTGCTAAAGTGGAGTGCTGATCTTGCATGTGACACATTGGGACTGAGTACAGCTGTGTTATCCCCGTGCACTCAACTTTCTCTGATATGATGCTCTACTGAGATAATAAATGTTCACGTTGGCGCCACATCCGACGCACGCAGTCAAACCGTGCCTTATCAACAGTGGACGTAGAGTGGGAAGGGACACTTCTCACAAGGATGTGCGCACAAATATAGTTGAACCCTGACGGTTTTTTAACAGTTCATACTCATTTTTCTCCAAAGGTAACGAATCTTATTCCAATGATTTCATTAACATTTTATTCCAACAATCATAGCTTTCATAATGATAATCTTATGATGCTTTAATCATATGTTCCAATCCTTCAAAATACCCAATGCATTTCGGGTCAATGATAGAGACCCTTCGTCAGGGGTCTGTAAGAGAGTGATACAGGACCAAATTAGATACTCTCTAAGCAATACAGGCACATAGTTATAATTGGTCAACACGTGTATAGGCTAGAATCCCAATGTGACAAAGACCACCATGGTCAAGTGTTTAAAGATAAACTCTCGAGGCAAAAGTAAAACTGTATACATATGCCCCCACGGTTACCAAAAAACGACATCCCAAACAGTGACCACATTCTGTTCACCCGAATGTGAAACGCGATAGAAACGGATCATATTAACGTGCCTACAGGATATAAGAAATAAATTGTGAAAGGCTTAAGCGATAAAATAAAAGAAAATGACAGCCCAACGACTTACATCCGGACAGGACAACACTCTTCTCCGTATAAGTGTTCAGAGTGTCTGAAAACAGTTAACGGAATTAAACCAATCAGCAACGTAGCTTTCGCGTGTGACGCGTGTCACGTGATTAGAGAGCAACGGCTTAACGGAAATGTGAACGGAGGAGCGGATGATTGATAGAATAAAGTTACAGAGTACATAGAGTGAAAGAAAAGTGAATAATACCAAGATACCCATCAATAATAGAACGCACAAAAGTTAAATAAAGCAATGTAACTTGCGTAAAATGGGGAAACGTAATAGCCCAAAATTAAACGGACCCAAAATGCACCTGTCAAATAATAGTGCAATAATAGAAATACACACGACTGGGATCTTAAACGCTAAGTTCAAGTATAAATCTAAAGATACATTTCTGAAATAGCCCCTCGCTAATAGCACAAACTAACAAACAAAATGAAACATCATGCTAAACAAAAACCGGTAGCATTCCAGGACTCATTGGCAATGGCTTTTATCATAAGGACACTAGGCACTGTTGAATCCTCATTTCTACTATTTGTAAGGGAGGCCAGCCCTGCTGTTTTCTTCTGTATTTCTGTGTGCTTCACTCTTTTTTAGTTGCAGTTTATTTCTCCTCACTGTGTGACTGAAACTGTTTTACATTCTTGAAGTTTTTGCTTTTTGTATGCAATTTATGCAGTTCTTTACATAACCTTCTTTTCATGTACATGGGGAGATTAAGAAATCTTAAACTTTCAGGGCCTCACTTAGGAGGTTTTACCATAGGGCAGCGCAGCAGGTTTTCCTGCTGCCCTTGCCTATGACAAAAGAAAAGGGCAGCACATTCCTGTACTTTTCCCCATCTCTGGCGCACAATGGGCTGCTGTGCACCATGGTGCAAGGGTGCCTGCATTGCAGGGATGATTATTTTTGTATTGTAAAGGGAAACCTTTCCGTTAAAAAATAATCACAGGAGGCTTTTTTCTCTTTCTATGTGTGTTGCAGAATGCAGCACATATAGAAAAAGGAAAAATGAGGAGAAATAAAGATATTTCTCCTTGTGTGCCTCCCTTACACCTCTCCTGGGGAGGCGTAAGCTTTTGGCACAGCCTCAGATTTACAATTTCTCGTAAATCTGGGGCAGTGTCAAAAGGCCATGGATGTTGATGGGAACGCCCCCAGCAACACCCATTGCACGCCCCTTTAATGTGGAACATTGCGTCAAAGGGACTAATATTTATCAGGCAGCATTAAGTTAAAAAAAAGTGGCTTAGTGCTGCCTGATGAATAGAACGCAGGCTTCTGCGCCATGAAACGTCTCAACAAGTGATGTTCTAGAGGCGCAAGGAGTCTCATAAATGAGGCCCTCAGTTTGTTGCAAACACATTGCACACTCGGACTCGGAATCCATTCATAACGACATGCAGATACCTCTCTCATAAATCTGACCCTTCACAAAACACCATTCCAAAATTTCAGCTTTCAAGCAAGATATCTATAGGATCCTCTAAACAACCAAAAAAGGACCCTCCGCCCCCAGTGCACTCCTCGTCAGCTTCCATGGATATGATTCTTGAGGAAATTTGTGCATTAAAACCCCTCATGGAGGAAACTAATAAAACTCTGCAGCATCTGGATGACAAATGGTCTTCTTTGGAATCACGTGTGCTTGTTGTGGAACAAAAAATGGAATCTCTTCAAACTACTTGCTCTCGCATCTCTTTTCTGGAATCTGAAATATCTCTTCTTAAAAAGCACACCGAGGACTTGGAGAATCGAAACCACAGGAATAACCTCTGCATTTACTGATTTTTTCAAAATATGTAGGGTTCTAATCCGACAGTTTACTTTCAGACTTTTTTGCCCAAAGTTCAAGACATGTCTACCACTGCTCCACTTAACATACAACGTGGTCATAGACTTGGTCCCAGGGTATCAACAAAACCATCTGGTGTCATCCTTTTTTTCCTACAATTTACTGACTTACTATAAGTCTTGTCAGCCATCAAATCCCCAAAACAAATTTATTGGGAGGGGCATCAACTGTTTTTCTCTCAGGATGTCGCTAAAGCCACTGTGGCCCCTCAAAAGAAAATCCTGGATCTTCGTCCTCTGCTAAGAACTATAAATGCCAGATATGGTCGAATCCACCCTCGACCTCTGACCCTGACTTCAAGTTAGGTCGCCCTCACGCCGCTGCCGCCTGCTCTCCCTGGTCTCCTGCTGCCTCCTTCCGCTTGTATTTTTCCCGCCGCTGCTCCCTGCGGCCCCGCCCCCGGACCACCCTGTCTCCCCATTCGCCGCCCAGCTCCCGCCACCCAGCTGCTCCTCCCTCCCGTCAGCACTTTTAAGGAAGGCCCGCAGCAGCGCAGGGAGGGACCTCTGACCCTGACTTCAGGTTAGGTCACCCCCACGCAGCTGCCGCCTGCTCTCCCTGGTCTCCTGCTGCCTCCAGCTGCGCGTATTTTTCCCGCCGCTGCTCCCTGCGGCCCGGCCACCCGGACTCGCCTGTCTCTCCATTCGCCTCCCCGCTCCCGCCACCCAGCTGCTCCTCACTCACGTCTTGTAAAATTCACAAGAGTGTAACCCATATACCAATTCAGGACTGGGTAGGTAAGGTGCAACAAAGAAACAGTGTCCTGAGAGGTAAGGATCTGTAGACAATTAAAACATGCATGCACATAGCATTACTTGTAAAGAAAGAAGGAGAATATTAGTTGGTATGAAAAAACATAGTTAATCATCTTTATATTGTAACATTAGTATCATGGTCGGATGTTATAAAGTTTGTACGTCATTTATGCGATCAAGTGCCCATGTGACCTTATCTACATTGGGCAAACAACACAAATGATTAAACAACGCATCATTCAGCATAAGAGCCGTATTAACTGCAAAACATTGACAGCTCCTTTGTTATCACACTACCTGCAACATGGCCACCTGGACACTGACATTCTTTGGCAAGTGGTAGAAAAACCCACACTACCCACCCGAGGAGGTGACATTAAAATTCTCCCAAACAAGGCGGAATGCAAATGGATGACCATTTGCGACTCGATCAATAAAGGATTGAATACCATCGACGAATGGAACGGCACTGTTACCACCTGACTCAGCTAATGTACAGCAACTAATCCGTACCTAGACTTTATTCATCAGCTTGTTACCCTCATAACTATTGATCAGTCCAATAAACTATCTGATCCGATAGTCCTAGTCCGACTCCCCTCTTAACCACCAAACCAGTACACCTTTACACATCAAGTGTGCTCATGCTCCAACATTGACTTTCGCAATACGTTTACAAACACCCTTCCAATCTATAACCTGTTCTCATGTGGTTCCAACCACTTCAAATATCCGCTAAGCATAGGCTACTGTATCATTTATTTAACTACTAACAGCAGTAAGCCCTAGTTATAACATGAAAGATAATGTGATGTATAACATTGTTATTTCTCTTTCCGTTGGCAAAGGTTGTAATTGCATTTTGTCGTTTTAAACTAACCACAGGTTGTTCCCTTATGGACAAATGTTGCTATATGTTTTAATTCGCCAAATTCTTCACTGTTTCATTGTTAACTCGCTTCAAAACAATTCCGCCCCTCTGTTGCTAGCACACGTCACGACTGCAACGCCCCTCCCTTCCTGACGTGCCACTGGTGTTACTCCCTTCGTGTCAAACACGCACCCGCTGACACGCATTGACACGCCCATTCTCCGCCCCCTGCCCCTGCTCTAACTTCGCCCAACGCGGAATTTATACTCTCACCACTCGTTTCTATCGGCCTCCAGACGTTTGCTTCCACTGAAGCCGCCGGACAACCCGATTCAGTCAGGTAAATGCCCCAACTAGTCGAGGTTAATCACCTCTAACCCTCATGCTCCCGAATAACTAGCTACTAACACGGACGCTCCCTCTCTCCCCCCTTTTTCCCTCAGCGTTCGTGCTTTAACACGGCTTAACCAAGATAGCCGAGCAAGGCACAGACCAGAAAAGGTACGTGTAGCTCTGATTCTCAAACGCTCGAATTACTGCCTAATGAGTCAGCGCTTTACTGTTTTTATTTTTGATATCAGAACGCTGGTACTTTACAAACATAGCTCACCAGCTCGAATCAGTTCTTCTAACACCATGCTCCTCTAAAACAATGCTCCCCTCAATCTTCCCTGTCTCCCCAGTGCCCATCTGCAGTCCTCAAACAAACCATCACTTGGTCTTCATAAGTTGCTACAGACTGCACTTCCCCTTCGTGGACAATTGCTAGATAGATGATTCATGCTATCCGGAACCTATTACAGGTACTTCACTCCCCCTGACATGCCCCTCCTTCCTCTACTCCTGTAACTTCACCCTTAACCTCCTTCCTTTCCTTACAGCACGCCCCAACTCAGACAACCTAGTCCTGATGACGATCCGAATTTACTAAGATCGAAACGCCGTCGACCTAACAGCCTGAATAACAGGCGCACTCCTCCTTTGTGGCTCTACATCTAATTGAAAGAAATTTTACCTAATGTGATATCACGTTGCCACATGCCCTTTTGAGCCACTCACTGTAAATTATCTGCACCTTATTCACAGTGCGCCGTCCACGCTGTGCACCCTCACTTGCGTCGCCACTTGCACTTTGTACACTTTTATGCACCAAGTTTTATATGGTTGTCACCAATTGAATTTATGCAGTGCTGTCTTTAACTGTATAACATCCGACCATGAAACTAATGTTACAATATAAAGATGATTAACTATCTTTTGTCATACCAACGAATATTCTCCTTCTTTCTTTACAAGTAATGCTATGTGCATGCATGTTTTAATTGTCTACAGATCCTTACCTCTCAGGACACTGTTTCTTTGTTGCACCTTACCTACCCAGTCCTGAATTGGTATATGGGTTACATTACTGTGAATTTTACAAGATTGTGAGTAGCTGCCGGGCTGCGAGAGTTTGTACCTGTTGGGTACTCACATCTGAGACCATATTTACTAAGGTCTTGCCGTGGTGTCAATACATAGGACACATACGATGTCGAAGGAGTCCCTCTCTTACACAGAGGAATACATTAATTCTCTTATGGTCGGACCTTCTCTTCTTTCAGGTCCCCCTCCTTCCCTTTCCTCTTCCACCCCGCCCAACAATTCGAAAACACTTCTTGAGAAACTAGAAAAACTTAAAAAGAAACAAATTAGAACAGATCTTCATGCCCGGATGCTCACAGACTACCTTAGATCAGGCGTCATTCCTGTGGGACTACAAATACGCAACACCCCTGCCATCTTCACAACAGATCCTCTGTTCCGGACCAAATTTAGCCATCTGGCTATAACCTGTTCTAGACATTGGATGGTCCTGGGCATAGATACATCCATCGAACATAGTCGCCTGGAACATCTGGAAATAGCAGAACTCGAAAAACAAATTCTAGCAGATACTTCTTTTTCTGACGTCAAAGGCCTTCTAGAAAAAATAAATACCACAATCTGCACCTTTAACACCTTCAAACTCAACAAAAAGACAAACAAAACCAAAAAGACATTAAAAACTATAAAGTGGAAAACACCTACCCATACCTAGACGAGGCATTCTACAATACCCCATACATTCCCCCAAGAACACGCAATTGGGGACGCTTTAGAAACAACCAGCGGATAACATTCTCAGACTCATCTAACACCTCAGTCGAAGATTCAGACTCGGATAACCGTCCAGGTACCTTAACCGCCAACAACAGACCTCCACCCTTGCTCCCGGCTAGCTTTTTAGGGAGGGGCCACGGACAACCACCTCCTCAAAATCGCCCCGCCAGAAACCGCCAAAACCAACCGCAACTCCCAGGAGAACGACAAACTCGCAATCGGTTCTACCAATGGGGACACCAACAATAAATGACACTGATCCAGCAAGAGCCATGGACTTACAAATACCAATATTCAACCTTTCAGACTACGTCTTCAACAATGATGAGATCAACCTCCTATCTCGAAGTCTTACATTTGTACCAACGGAACGTACGGATTTCCTCGACCTCCAATCCAGTCTTCTGAAATTTTTCAGAAGGATAAGACTCAGACAATTTTTTGCAGATAAAACTGATTTGACACCATTTAATCTATCACCTTTCCACCCACCCTCCACCTTCAACCCTCCATCATACACCATGCCACCGGAAATTCTGGCAATTGAACGACTGGTACTCAAAGATGTAATGGATCTCAAAAATCAATCACAATTTATCCCTTACAATCTCCCGCTGGCAGAAAAGCAAGCCCTGAAAACGTTGAAAGACAACAGTGACATTACAATAAAACCAGCGGACAAGGGCGTGGGAATAGTAATTATGAACACAACCAAATACGACCTGGAAATCAAAAGACAACTTGCTAATCAGGAACACTATCGACCCCTCCCCAAAGACCCCTTGGAGGATATCCGTACGAAAATACTATCCGTCACCACTGAAGACAAAGACATCATCACAAACAAGGAATTTGAATTCCTAAACAGTGTCAGTCCCCGCACTCCAGTACTGTACGTCTTGCCCAAGATTCACAAAGACAGTCTTAATCCACCGGGCACACCTATTGTTTCTGGCTGTGGGTCCATCCTAGAACCATTGGGAAAATACATAGACTCTGTAATAAAACCATTTGTCCCTGAAACCGACACCTACATTCGTGATACGATGGACCTGATCAATACAATTGAGGATTTACCATTTGATCCCAACACGCAAATCATGGCAGGTCTTGACATCGAATCACTTTATACAAATATACCCCATGATGAAGGTCTGCAAGTCATCCACACCCTCCTTCTTTCGAGACCTCAACCTGCACGGATTCCCACAGATTTCATCATGAATGTCCTCCGGATAGCACTTAAAAACAATTATTTCCTTTACCGAGACACCTACTATCTACAAGTGAAAGGCGTTTCAATGGGAGCTTGCTTTGCCCCGAATTTTGCAATTTTATTTGTGCACCACCTAGAAAAGTCTTTGATCCTAACACCAATCAATCCATTGTTTCAAAACATCAACCTTTGGTGCAGGTATATAGACGACGTGCTATTACTGTGGACTGGTACTGCTGAAACACTGCACCCCTTCATTCACTGGCTTAACCACTCACAAGAACATCTGAAATTCACAAGTGACTGCAAACAAAATGACCTACCTTTTTTGGATGTGACCATCAATGCAGAAGACGGGCTTCTGGGCACAACCCTATACCGCAAACCAACCGAGAAAAACACCTTGCTGCTATATTCTAGCTACCATCCTCGAGGACTACGTGATGGACTACTGTATGACCAATTCCTCCGGATCCGCCGGAATTTTAAATGGAAAAAAGACTACTTCAGGGAGGCTGACATCCTCAACAAAAAACTAATACACCGTGGATACCCTAAACGATTGGTCACCAAAGCAAAGAAAAGAGCGTGGTACTGCCACAGAGAAAACCTCCTCACCATTCAACCTAAGAAATCGATGTCCAGGATCCCTTTCGTTTCAAAATGCAGTCCTCACAGCAACAAAATCAGTAAAATCATCAGAAAACATTGGCTCTTACTATGCTCACACAAGCGATTCAAAGAAGACCCTCTATTCTCCTACCAACGCGGCAACAATTTGGCTAATCATCTGGTACATGCCATCACTTGGCCACAAACCAACTGTGAAAGAAACACCATCACAGCAGCCTGGGGCCTTGATCCAATTGTGGGACACTACAGATGCCAAAATTGCAGTGTGTGTAGCTTGACCACAAATACTAACGAATTTACAGCCAACGGTCGCTCACATAAACTGATGAAACACACAAATTGCAGATCTCAAAACGTCATTTATGCGATCAAGTGCCCATGCGACCTCTTCTACATTGGGCAAACAACACAAATGATTAAACAACGCATCATTCAGCATAAGAGCCGTATTAACTGCAAAACATTGACAGCTCATTTGGTATCACACTACCTGCAACATGGCCACCTGGACACTGACATTCTTTGGCAAGTGGTAGAAAAACCCACACTGCCCACCCGAGGAGGTGTCATTAAAATTCTCCTAAACAAGGCGGAATGCAAATGGATGACCATTTGCGACTCGATCAATAAAGGATTGAATACCATCGACGAATGGAACGGCACTGTTACCACCTGACTCAGCTAATGCACAGCAACTAATCCGTACCTAGACTTTATTCATCAGCTTGTTACCCTCATAACTATTGATCAGTCCGATAGACTATCTGATCCAATAGTCCTAGTCCGACTCCCCTTTTAACCACCATAGCAGTACACCTTTACACATCAAGTGTGCTCATGCTCCAACATTGCCTTTCGCAATACGTTTACAGACACCCTTCCAATGTATAACCTGTTCTCATGCGGTTCCAACCACTTCAAATATCCGCTAAGCATAGGCTACTGTATCATTTATTTAACTACTAACAGCAGTAAGCCCTAGTTATAACATGAAAGATAATGTGATGTATAACATTGTTATTTCTCTTCCCGTTGGCAAAGGTTGTAATTGCATTTTGTCGTTTTAAACTAACCACAGGTTGTTCCCTTATGGACAAATGTTGCTACATGTTTTAATGCGCCGAATTTGTCACTGTTTCATTGTTAACTCGCTTCAAAACAATTAAGCCCCTCTGTTGCTAGCACACGTCACGACGGCAACGCCCCTCCCTTCCTGACGTGCCACTGGTGTTACTCCCTTTGTGTCAAACACGTACCCGCTGACGTGCATTGACATGCCCATTCTCCACCCCCTGCCCCTGCTTTAACTCCGCCCAACGCGGAAGTTATACTCTCACCACTCGTTTCTATCGGCCTCCAGACGTTTGCGTCCACTGAAGCCGCCGGACATGCAGATTCAGTCAGGTAAATGCCCCAACTAGCCGAGGTTAATCACCTCTAACCCTCATGCTCCCGTATAACTAGCTACTAACACGGACGCTCCCTCTCTCCCCTCTTTTTCCCTCAGCGTTCGTGCTTTAACACGGCTTAACCAAGATAGCCGAGCAAGGCACAGACCAGAAAAGGTACGTGTAGCTCTGATTCTCAAACGCTCGAATTACTGCCTAATGAATCAGCGCTTTACTGTTTTTGATTTTTGATATCAGAACGCTGGTACTTTACAAACATAGCTCGCCAGCTCGAATCAATTCTTCTAACACCATGCTCCTCTAAAACAATGCTCCCCTCACTCTTCCCTGTCTCCCCAGTGCCCATCTGCAGTCCTCAAACGAACCCTCACTTGGTCTGCATAAGCTGCTACAGGCTGCTCTTCCCCTTCGTGGACAATTGCTAGATAGATGATTCATGCTATCCGGAACCTATTACAGGTACTTCACTCCCCCTGACATGCCCCTCCTTCCTCCACTCCTGTAACTTCACCCTTAACCTCCTTCGTTTCCTTACAGCACGCCCCAACTCAGACAACCTAGTCCTGATGACGATCCGAATTTACAAGGATCGAAACGCCATCGACCTAACAGCCTGAATAACAGGCGCACTCCTCCTTTGTGGCTCTACATCTAAGACGATTAACTATCTTTTGTCATACCAACGAATATTCTCCTTCTTTCTTTACAAGTAATGCTATGTGCATGCATGTTTTAATTGTCTACAGATCCTTACCTCTCAGGACACTGTTTCTTTGTTGCATCTCCCTCACGTCAGCGCTTTTAAGGAATGCCACGCAGAAGCGCAGGGAGCGATCTCTGACCCTGACTTCAGGTTAGGTCGCCCCCACGCCGCTGCCGCCTGCTCTCCCTGGTCCCCTGCTGCCTCCTGCCGCTCGTATTTTTTCCCGCCGCTGCTCCCTGCAGCCCCAAATGGATGAAATCTATAAAATATATGGCTTGCTCTCAGGAAGGTTCTGTTTGGAGGATCAAATTCTAGAAAACAAAATAGTTAGGAACCACAGAAGAAAGTCTCCAAGAGCACCAGACTCTGAAGACTAATGTTTTTGTCCTAAACAGCTGAGCCACCTGTGAAACCACCTAACTCACCCTTCTTTGAGTAGAAATGGTCATACACCTAGGTTTAGGCACACTCATGGGCACACAGTAACTCAATATGACAAGACTTAGGAGGTTATTTGCATTATTTCCTTGATATTCAGCATGATGTTTGTAAAATGCTCATGACCGAGGACCAATTGGCAGCTCCCTATTTTCAGTTTTTACAATATCATCTAATTCTGTTTTATTCTTTAGATTACTCTGTGTAAAGCACATGCATACTGTGATACCCACAGATACCTTTTCTTGAGCAAGGGTCATCCTGCAAACTTAGTATATTAACAGCAAGTGGAAATACTGTGCCTAACCTGTCTGAACAGACTTCAACATCCTCTAATCAGTAAATTGTATTCTCCTCAATCAAGCACTGTGGAGTAACCCAAAAACAACACAGAGCACTCTATAAAAATGACTCAATAATTGTATAACTGGTATCCTCGACATTTAAGATTATTCTTTTAGATTCTGATGTATCTAAAATTCCACAAAGTGGACCTTTTTCCACATGGGTGAGGCTGCCGCCTGTCAGGATAGGATAAGCATATCAAGGATAAGGACTTTGAAAGACATGGACTGTCATCCTAAAAAGAGGCTACTGTCTCTCGCAAGAGGATGGATTATTTACACCAAACACTACAAAAGAACAAGATGGATCAGAATTCACAGAAGCTTTAGAAGAATTGACAGACTCCAAATATCAATATTTCTGTCTGTTGGAAAACGATGCAGTATCGGTGAGACCTGCAAAAATAACATGACTACATTTGTCCTTCACTGGGAACCAAACACCCAATTGTAGCACCTGACTCTCAGAGGGTAGCGTTGCAGAGCAGTCTGAGGCATACTCAAGGGAGATGGTGTGGGCTAGTAATTGCTATTACAGGTGCGCAGCAATAACACTCAATAATTGATTGTCCAGTTCTTTCATAAAAGTAAGAGTACATTTATTAAACACACACACTACTCAATACTATGCACCAATTTACAAATATACATAAGCTGTTGGAATTACTTTGTGACATTGCCTAACATCTCCACCCCGCCTGCAAGGGGGGTGGGGCTAGTACCACCACTCCCATGTATGCACATCATCTTGCCCCCAAATGCAAGGAGTTGAACATAACCTGGAGCGTGGGCCCTGCGCCCTGGCATCATCCCAGTGGTGACTCACCCCATTACCTCAACGAGCATTTAAAATAGGCACACCTACACTAGTGACACACAACCCTGACTGAACATTTCCTACTGACCATGAAATATACACCTCTACATCTTAAGGGTTACCATTATGGGTTCTTCAGCTAAGCGCAGCAGCAAGAATACATGTTTAAGCATCACTTTAGAATGACAGTACTCATCACCTTTGTGGATCAGTAGAATGCATTGCAATCACAGCCCCTGATGGCATCACAGATAAAATCACAGAATTACGCATATACAGCCAGACACCCTAGCAGGAGTGTCTGAGCAACATAACTCTATTTAGCTTATGGCATCACCTTACACAGGTACTTCATATTACACATGTGACTTGCAGTCCCTCTAAAAAGAAATAATGTTAGTAAATGCAGTTCTGGTGCAATTACACCTCTTCATCTCCAAGGGATGTCCTCCTCCAGACATCCTCAGCTCAGTCCTTCATCCCTTAGTGCACCTCTCCATACACCCCCAGCTGTAGAACAAAAGTTCCAGCCCTGAAAGTGTTAAAATGCTGGCTGAGCCCTGGAGGGGTTATTCTTTTCAAGTCCCCATGAGACTTAGTGAGGGACTCCTCTTCTTCATGCTGGAGAAGGCTACGCTCTCCTGCAGCTCCCCCTGCACCTCGTCACACATGTGGGGGTGACCCCGTTCTCCTGGGGCCACCACAACCAGAGGAACCGCTGTTTGCCTTTGCAAGCTGGTCCAGGCCTGCAAGGCATTATGGGTACTTTTACGTATTAGAGCAGCGGCTCTCCCACTGCTCTGGGGGGAGCTGTGATGTGGGCCTCCGGCTGCGTAGGTGCTGTGTTGGAGGGTCCGGTCCCACCCGAACCACCAGGTGAGTGTTACGCCTCGGGGAGCACACCCCCAGCCGATCTGCACATTTTCGGGGGCCCGGTCCCATCCGGGCCCCTTGCACCTCTCTCGCATTTTGGCGGGAGCCCAGTCCCACTCGGGCTCCCTGCAGTGCCCTCTCGGGGTACTGGTCCCATCTGGGACTCCTGCATGCCTTCATGTTGGAGGGCAGCCTGGGGAGCCCACCTCCGGCTACCCTTGCCGGCTCCCTGCCTGGCAAGCACGCTCACATGCTACCACTGGAGCCGGCACTTCTCTCTTCAGGTCTGCCCGCTCTCTGCGGACTCGGGGACTGCTGCCGGCCCAGCGAGGCTTTGGGGGAGTGTGAAGGCCCTCCCCTCTCCTTCCCGCTGCATAGGGGAGTGCAAAGCAAAACCAAAGAGGATGTTGGAATGGGTGTTGACCAATGCAAGCACTCACCCCGAGTAAACTGATAGGGGTTTCAATCCATCATCATTCTTTAGCTCACTCCGCCACCCCAGTTCAGACATGGCCATATGCAAATCAGTCTGACCCTGTGCCTCATGGGCACATTCCAGCCCGAACTGCCAAGCCATGTCTTCCATGGACCGGAAACAAGCCTCCTGGGACAGGTTTCTGGCTAATCAGCCATTATCAGCCAGGCTAGCTTGAATCCAGTGGCAAAGTTAGCAAGGAACCCACGTCTGGGCATACCCTGCCAACTTAGGGCGAACAAAGTAAAACCAAAGGGGATGATGGACAGGGTGTTGAACAATGCAAGCACTCACCACCAGTCAACTGATCTGGGTTTAATCCATCATCATTCTTTAGCTCACCCTGCCACCCCAGTTTAGACATGGCCATATGCAAATCAGTCTGACCCTGTGCCTCATGGGAACAGTCCAGCCTGAACTGCCAAGCCATGTCTTCCCTGGACCGGAAACAAGCATCTTGGGACCGGTTTCTGGCTAATCAGCCGTCATCAGTCAGGCTAGCTTGAATCCATTGACAAAGTGAGCAAGGGACCCTCGTCTGGGCATACCCTGCCAACTTAGGGCGAACAAAGCAAAACCAACGTTGATGATGGACAGGGTGTTGAACAATGCAAGCATTCACCCACAGTCAACTGATCTGGGTTTAATCCATCATTATTCTTGAGCGCACTCCTTCACCCCAGTTCAGACATGACCATATGCAAATCAGTCTGACCATGTACCTCATGGGAAAAGTCCAGCCCGACCTGCCAAGCAATGTATTCCCTGGGCCGGAAACAAGCATCCTGGGACCGGTTTCTGGCTAATCAGCTGTCAATAGCCTGTCTTAAGGTCACTGTGTTAATCACAAAACATTGTTTTTAACAGTAAAAGAGTTCTTTTTGCCATTTCAGTATATTCTATGTGGCCATATGCTTCTACAATTGTACAAGAGAGGGGTTTGGTGAAGCAACATGGCCAGTTGGATGTGAGCCCTTTAGCTAACGACCAGCCTGCCATAATAATTCTTGTGGGGGGGGGGGGGGGGGGGGAGGCGGGGGCTAGAGGTTGCCAGGCAAGATGGCCACACTTTAGTGTAGCTCTGCCCGGCTGATCGCCAATCCGCCTAAGATCCGCCTAATATGGAAGCATCACCACATCAAAAAAGACTGTCTCGTAAGCTGAAGACCGCCTGCTGCCGCTGGTGTCATTAAGGATCGGCTGAAAGCTCGGTAGCTGCTGAAAATCAAGTTGAACGGAGAGCAGGCCTGATGACTAATATGGCGCCTGATGGCGTAGGACGCTGAGGCCTCCAACAACCGGGTGGGCTGAGGGTTGTGGGCGAAGCAGCCTTTCTGGGGGGTGTCTGTCTATCTGCCTGACCTCGACGGACAGAGTGCTACAGTCAACTGCAGGACCGGGAAGCAGGGAAAACACCCAGCAGCCCTGCGGGCCTGCACTGGCTTGTGCCGCCCCTTAGCGGGGAGAGTATGTTGTGTTTCTATCTAGGACCCTAATTCGATATTCCCGATTCATGCCCTTATGTGGTTATAATCAATAATATCCTTATAAAGGCACAAGAATCATATCCATATTCAGTAATAGCTCATGCAGTCCAAAGCACAGCACGGCTACTCCCATCGACTCCTAGAAAGCACAACGCATTCTTTAAACAAACCAAGCCTCCAGCAGCCCGGGAAATCCCCCCTTGCTTTTGTTTTGATTTGAACAAGAACTCCTAGAGTCCAGAAAGAACTGTTAGTTCTTAGTGACGTCTTATGTCCAACCTTACGTCAAACTCTGCACCTTTCAGGTATAAATATACCAATAGTTGCCTTAAGCAAACACACAGTGGTTTGGAGCAGAGCGGCTATCTACTTGCCCGAGAGCCCAGCTGATGCGAGAGCCCACGGAAGCCGCCCCTCCCGTTTTGACGCACTGAGAGAGACACTGTTTTTTTCTCCAGCCAAGAAAATGGGGGATCGAGCCCTGAAGAAAGAGATACCACATTCTATTACCAAGGTACGGAGCTGACTAAACCCTTAAGAGAATTCTTGATGCAGATCCTTGGCAAAACAATCTTAACCAACTTAACTTAAACTGCTACTTACTTACTCCTTCCCAAGTGTTAAGCTTAGGTCAGGTACACCGGGGCAGGCGTAGTTAGAAGCACCAGTTGAGTAGGTTAGTCAATGTTTTTATGTATGTATATATTTTATCCATTTTAAACTACCATATGGCTAAGTGTTGTATTTGCTTGTGCCTACTGTGTTCCTTCTCTGGAACACTCTTGTTGTCATGGTGCTTATGTTGTTCAGGTTCTGTTAATTGCCAGTTGGAGTTTCCCTGTGCCAATGTTTGGTGCGGTGGCTCATTGCTCTTCAAATAAACTTCAACCAACTCTACCGAAGTTTCATGTGATTTTTTTGACACCCACAACATCATTTTGGCAACGAGGACTTGGGGTCAATATAAAACGAGCCACCTTCCAAAAAGGTTAAATATGGGAAGGTAGATTTCTTTCCTTAGGCCAAACAGCAACAATATAATCTTTGACTTTCAATAAAGTTATGTCAGAATTCATGGCATCCATCCACTCATTTTCAGAACAACCAACATTATCTACAGCATCTAAAGTAGCAATAAAACAATCCTCTCTATCCTCATCCAAATCTGTACCTTCATTTTCTTGTAAAGGTAGTCTAGAGAGCATGTCAGCTGTACAATTATCCTTGCCGGGTATGTGTTTTGCAACAAACTGATATTGCAACAATTTTCTCGTAAGACGAGCTATACGTGGTGTGGCATACTTAACACGATCACTAGACAAAATATAAGCCAACGGCTTATGGTCTGACTGAATTACAAACTTCCTTCCCCAAATATAAATGTTGTAAATCATGATGAGTTGCAGATGTGTGTTAAGAGTGCCCAAGACAAAATGGCCAATAGATATAATGACAAGAAATCCACTAAAACTGTTAATATTTCTCCTGGTGATATGGTGCGCGTGAATAATTATAGGACGGTTAAGAAAGGTTGTGACTCATTTGGTGAACCTGTTTGTGTTGAGAAGGTATGTGGGAATGCTATCATGGTGGAAGGTGGTCATTGGTGGAATCTTTGCAAAGTCATCAAGGTGGATGTAGGTAACAGTGGAGCATGTTCCAAACGTGGCTCCCAACCTGAGTTTTCTGATCAAGTGGATAAAGCTTTACCACCTGCACTGAAATGTGTCCCATGAGTAGTGGTTCTGTCAGGAAGTCTTCATGTGTGACCCGTCTTCCATGGAAACTTCGTTAGACTTTTGGTTTCTCATTTTTGTTTGGTTTTCTTTTCTTTTCTTCCTTTTCTTGTTTTTTTGGGTTTTTTTCTGTTTTTTTTTGTTGTATTAACTTACTTTTCTTTGGAAATAAAGAGATAATGTTGTATTTGCTTGTGCCTAGTGTGTTCCTTCTCTGGAACACTATTGTTGTCATGGTGCTTATGTTGTTCAGGTTCTGTTAATTGCCAGTTGGAGTTTCCCTGTGCCAATGTTTGGTGCGGTGGCTCGTTGCTCTTAGAATAAACTTCAACCAACTCTACAGAAGTTTCACGTGATTTATTTGACACCCACAACAATAAGAAACCATATCAATGCTTTTACAGTATTATTTCATAATACTTCTTTTACTGTACGCACTTTACTTTATGATAAGTATTGCAATTGTGGCAATTCATTTCTCTTGCATGAGAAAGAAGACTGCTCAATAAATAACACCTTTTATTGAAAACGCCCGTCTCTCTAATTCTCTGCACTCTGGTGAAACTAAGTATGCACGGTTGACTGAGTGAAATAGCTGCCTATTGTTTTCACACGACTCTAGAGATACACTCTTTATTCTGAGGGAGTAAAGTTGTCATGTTTTTGCGGTTGTCAGAAACTGAATCCCTTCTTGTCTAATCAGGGAAGTTCACTCCTCCCTGTTCATTCAAGAAAGTTTCTAGTGACCTTTGAGCTAGCTGGCAAACCTAAATTAAGTTTAACATAGTCAGTAGAGACCTAGATGACCTCAGTCCTACGTCTACAATGATGTTTATGTTATTCCAATGCGCAGAGCCTATTGGGAAAATAGGAACTACACTACATGGCGCACAACGTTTGGTAAGGCGATAATCTAACGCAAGACACTAGAGTAACTCAGTCGTTCTTTTTCACACAGAACCCTTTTTCCGTAAAAACTCCAAAAGAATTCTGGAGTGGGTGAAAGGTTAGTATCCGCCGGAACTTAGTTGGATGAGAATCCTATGTATTCGTTTTTGGTTTAGTCAACGTTGAAGGATACAGTGTTCCAAAATATTGTGCACCTAATCTTTGTTTCCTTGAAACTCGATCTGCAACAAAATACTTTCAGTCAATAAAAATGTCCAAAAGTGACGACGAAAGGTAAAGAGCTAGAATAGCAGCTCAACTAATAGAGGAAGACACAAGTCTCCAAGAAAATGACCCGAATGCTATACTCATTCCGGTCAACTTAAGGAGAACTATAACTCTTAAACCTATAGAAAATGGACTGACATCACGAGGTGGTACAGTCATATTCGTGGTAGAGGCCCATGAATATCGGCAGACAGAGGTATTCTATTCATGGATACATTTTGCAGCAGCACACGCTGTGACAAAAGATTTCCACTATTACAAAATAGAGGAACCTCTGGATATATACACTCCTTTCGAGGACTTTGAAATCCCACTAAATTACCAAGAGCACCTGCTCTGGTTTAATAGCGCCCTAAAACATCAAAATCACATCACCAGGCACGGTCCACTAGGTAGACCATGAGCCACGTGGCCAGTTCTAGCCAGCTACGCAACACACCCAGAAATTGAAACAATGTCAAGCAAAGAACTCCTAGTTAAACTAAAAGAATTAACAAAGGCATATAGAGAATTAGTTCAATTGGCAAGGGATGATATAAAGTACCTCCAGAAATTGAAGGAAACAGATATAGCAGACCAACCATTTGAACTCGCCAGAATCATAGAAAAATCCTATGAAGAACTAGGAAGAGATAGCTTTGGTGGGAAACCAGGAGAACCACAACTAACTGAAAATCCTGAAAAAACATTTAATAAAAATGATTTAAAATTCTCCAAAAAAGAGTTGGGATGGTAATAAACAATCCACTCCCAAGGAAAAACGTTTCCAGTCCAGAGGAAGGTCTCCTAAACGGAGAGAAAGATCTCCTGGCCGAGGAGGCAAGTCTCCCCAAAGGGAGCCCTCTGAGAAAAGATATAACCTTAGAAATAGGGATAATTTAAAAAAACCTGACAGATATCAAGATGTTGATACACGTCCCTCTCGATCTTTTCAGACTTCCTCACAGAAATCGGAAAGAAGAGGACGGTCAGAACACAGAGAAGAGCACGTCAAGTCCAAAGACAAAGAACCTGCTCATCAAAGTAAAAAATCACAATTTCCCAGTAAGAAGGTAGCAAGTATTAGAATTAAACATGCCGAGGATTCTGAGGACACAACTGAAAAACGGAGAGTGGGCCCAGACAATGCTAGACAGCGCAGCAGAAGTGACCATAGCTCGCAAGATCCTGATGAATCTTCTGGAGACAGTGGACACAAATGAATACATTCAGGGGGAAACTGCAGACACACGAGTTAGTGTGCCCCATAAACTATATGAAATAACATTACGTATAGAGGGAGATAAAACTAGGAAAATATAAGGTCTCTTTTGGCAAAAACTTTTTAAAGGCTATGACATCCTGTTAGCTGAAAAAGACTGGCCACCAAAGTTTGTCAGGGAGTGTCCTCATGGCGAAGAAATGATTATGCCTGCCTTCTCAAATCATATTCCGATTCATAAAAAATACACATTGGCAAGAAAATGGGCAGTGGCCCAAGCTCCTGCTTTATACAAAAATCATGTAGGATGGGATGAGGACTCTCCTCACCACAAAATCCAGTTAAAAAATCAGCCCACTGCACAAAGGCAGTACCCAGTTAAACAAGAAGCTAAAAAGCAAGTCAGGGAGATCTTAGATCAATTTGAATATCGGGGGTGATTGAAACATGCACCTCACAAATGAACAATCCTTTGTTTCCTGTCTCGAAGCCAGACGATTCATATCGTCTAGTTTTGGACTACAGACACCTTAACTCCTGTTGTAAACATTTGCAGTACAAAACTCACATAGTGCAGCACTAATGAATAACATTGTGCACAAAAAATATAAAACGACATTAGATATCTCTAATGGATTCTTCTGTCAAAACATTGCACCTGAAAGCAGGTATTTGACCGCTTTCTCAATAATGGGGTCGCAAAAACAATTTTGCTGACTCCCACAGGGATTCAAGAACAGCCCGTGATTATTCTCAGTCAGAGAAACAGAATTATTACAAATATATGATGATGAAGCATTATCACATGTTGATGACATCTATCTTACAGATGATGACCTGGAGACTCACTTAAAAAGAGTGAACACAATAATTCTTGGGTTCGCATCAGAGGGTTACAAATTCAACTTTAAAAAGTCCAGAATTCCCCATCTGACAGTCCTATTTTTAGGCTATGAATTATCAAGTGAAGGCAAAGCCTGGCAGACAATTTCTTAGAGAAATGTGCTGTACTCCAAGCACGAAAACGCTGAGAAATTTACAATCAATACTAGGTTTCCTGAATTTCGGAAGAACATACATTCTAAATTATGCAGAGAGGGTTAAACCTCTCTATGATTTGATAAAACTAGATTTCAAACCAATCAATTGGACTCAGAAACACGCAGAGATTTTGAGATCATTGCAAACAGACATGTGAAGTAAAACAAAATTACAAACTCGCGAAAACATACACAATCTTGTAATCCGAGTCATCCCAGGAAGTTGCGGATTCACATACCTGACCTCTAATGTGGGAGAAACTGTACCTGTAGCTTACAAATCACATTTGTACACTAAAGCTGAAATGAAATTCATTTCTACTGAAAAAATTCTGACTGCGGTTCAAACTGCTGCAGCAAAAGAAAGAGCCCTAGCCCAAGGTAAACGAATAATAATTGTTACACCGGTACTTGCCTAAAAAGCTGTAACAAAAGCAAGCATTCCAAATGCTAAAGCATTACATCCGAGATGGATACAATGGGTTAATTCTCATGCTGCAACAGACGTAGTATACGAATTTGATTCCTAATTTAAAAACACAATAATTTCTCCAATATGAACAAGAATATCCTCTGCCAATCGAAATTCTGCCTCTGGAACAATATACCTGCGTAATCTATATGGACAGATTCGCACAACACTACGATGTAGATAAAAAATCCTACAATGCAGCGTGCGCGATTGTTAAAGGTCGCTTGCGCTCTGGTAAATTCAAACCGATGATCACCAAAACTGAATCACTCAGAAACTGTTCAGCTCAGCGAGCTGAAATAAGATCTTTAAAGATGGCGCTTGAAAATGCCGATAGCGAATTCCCCACACTAATAGTGTGTGATTCGTATTTCTGCGTCAAGTCATACAACAGTGACATGCAGACATGGAGTAAAAACGGTTACAAAGATGACACAGGTGCCACAATAAAACATGAAACGCTTTGGGAACAAGTAGTTCTTTTAAAGAAAGAACTACAAAAGACTCACGTGATACACGCACTGAGTCATCAAAGTGATGGCGTTCACGTTGCAGGGAATTCATTGGCTAACACAGCCACAGCGGAAGCGGTTCAACCGGCTTCCGTAGCCACTGAAAAGCGTTCAGAAAAACAAATGGATCGAGAAACCATGCTGGCAGTAAAAGCCTCATTAAAAGGCGACTATGCGGCATTACCTCTCAACTATCCACTTAACAATACATACATAATTGATGCAAACTCCGTTCCGTTTGCTCGAATCCCTGGAGTGGGGGATAGAGTAATTCCAAACACGAACCGGAGAGTTTTCTTGATTAAAGACGCACACATGGGATTGGGTCTGAGGCACCAAGAGATCCTAAAACCTCTGATAGAATTACAATCAAAGTACTGGCGGACGGGAATGAGCGTAGATATCTACTATTTTGCAAGAAATTGTGAGGACTGCAACAGAGATCGCAGTTGTGAACCGGACCAGACAACAGCCCAGATACCACTATTAGAGAGCATCAGGCTATCTATAGCGCAGAAATCCAGCCAGAGAAATACGGCCCCATAATTATTAAGATTTAATTCACTTAAAATGTAGACCCCAGCGCTCAGCTGATGCCAGAACTGTTATAAAAGATTTGCGAGTCTTCATCGGCACATACGCAATTGGCATGCTACATTCTGATCAGGGTCCTGCGTTTAGCTCTCGCGCTTACAAAGAGGCCATGAACAGCATGGGCATTGCATTGCGGTACTCATCTCCCTTCTATCCTGAGGGAAATGCGGTAGTGGAAAGAAAAAAACGGGACATAAAGCAATCTATAACGGCGAGGGTATTAGGTTCAGGTGTTGGGTGGGTCAAACATTTAACAAGTGTCCAACGTAGTCTTAATAATCTGCCAAGAAATTCTCTAAAAGGTCTCACTCCATACGAACTATTGTTCGGTACTAGAATGCACATTCAGGATCTTGATTGTCCCACTTCAGTGGTAGAAGAAAAATCCTTTGATATCAAAGACCGTTTGGCTGTTTTACAGGATTTAAATGAAACAAGAAAAAACCTGAGTAACATAAAGTTGAAACAACAGCCGACAGCCACTGAAGAAAAAGCACCTGTCCCAGCAAGACCTGTCTGGATTCTAAAGATTGGGGATCTGGTCAGAGAGAAGATCGCGGTGAAGAAGGGATTTGGGCCTTCTTACAGAAAAGCAGTACCTGTCTTAGCTGTCAACGGAATAAGATCAGTTGTACTACCGCCCCTTGCTAGTAAAAAGGAGAACAGAGTTGTATCCATCGACCTGGTAAAACCACAATCATGTGGCCAATAATAAGTAGTGGGCCCAGTGGACTCCCAAGAAATAGCAGAATACCGAAATGTGCTACAATCCAAGAGGCTCATACTGAGAGACTAATCACATTTAATAAACCTGCACTGAATAACAAAGGACTATGCAATAATGCCATGGAACTTGTGCCTCTTGAAACCCAAATTGCAACAGTTCGTCAAGAAACACCAGTCTACAATGATGTAGCCTCTGACTATACTAATGAAACAAATAAAAATGCAAAAGCAAATGAAAATCCAGGAATAATTCCAACAATTGACAGAACTGCACCTGGCTACTTCATCAACTTCGATGACTTTTCTAAAGATCCAAGCGAGCATGAAGAAACGCCTGCAACAAAAACTTTCAAAGACAAAGTAATTGAACTTATTCACCAACTAAAAGAAACATATCTGATTTCACCATGGATTGAATTTTGGATTGTGTTAGGTGTACTTACTCTCCTGCTTTGGCTCATCATGGTTCTATGTTTGGGAAAATTCATAGATGGAAAATATAGTACAATGGACACAGCAAGTCAGAACATCAACTTGGTCCTGAAGCCTCTCACATCCTCCTACATCGTGAAAAGAGAACTGTCAACTGTAAACATCTCAGCCAATCCAATACCCCGTGGGGTAGCATGGGACAGAACTGATTATGACATTTTTGGCCCGGTGGAGCTCTTGAAATATCCACACCAGTTCAAGGTTTCATTAAGTGACTTTGTGACACCAAGTACCTTCTCTGATGATTGGGGCTTTGAAAACATTAATAATATGATGTCAGATTTTGTAATGTGAGCCAAATTTACAGAACATGATTACTTACAGGGTTCATCGAATTATGAAGAGTTATGCTGTTATAATCATTATGGTGATCCCATTTGCATAAAACAGCTCAGCCTATAAATGTTTTATCTTATAACCAATGGGAACACTGTCCAGCTCCGCCAAAAGGCAGCTGGAAAACATTTTATGAGAAATTCCAGTACTTCTCAGGGTTTAATAACAGTGATCCAGAAACGTTTTATTTTAAAATGTTAATTAGGACAGGAATGAAAACAATGTTGATAAATACTAAATTGATTTATTCTGAAAAATGTTATGACAAAATGTCTACATTTGGTTTCGAATTTTGGAAAAACACCATTGAAACAAAAATGATCTGGGGTACCAAAGATTGGCAAGTAAAAGGCCTAGAAGCATTATTTAGGGCCTGCATGATCCCAGAACAAATGATATTCTTGAATGACGCAATTCAACAAACTACTTGTCTTGGCCTAGCTAAGATAAAAGACTTAAATACACCGTCTATTCCGAAACCCAATACTGATAGTGATAGCACTACAGATGTGGAGATAGATGTATCCAACATTTTACACCAAAACAGAACACAACCTGATAGGAAAAAGTGGTTGATCTGGCCAACAGACACAAATAACGGTCAAGATAGAATCCTGAACAAAACACAGGGGTTCAAAATGACCAGGCCAGACCCAAGATACTCCCAGAGACAACATCCAGGGATAGTTACAACATACAGTGTAGGGAAACTATGCCTTGAGTGGCTAGAGAAATCCACACTGGCTGAAATTAAGCAACACTTGACTTTACTTAAAGACGGTGCTGACTTGCGTGATTTCATATTGGGACCACGCAAACAGCGTCAAAAACGTTTCATAGCGGCCGGTATATACGCTGCGTACAACGAAGCTTGGAAAGTAATGCAAATTGAAACAGCAGAAAAAATACGACAAATTGATCGTATAAATTTGGAAAAATCACTTTCTGTAGTGGACAATGGGTTAACGACTCTGTCCTCCAGAATATATTCACTGGACAGCATTGTATCATCTGCTTTTGATATAATAGAGCAGGACTTACTAATGTTACAGCAGGGTCAGTCTCAATTACGTTCTATTGTACAGCTTGGTCGGACGTTGCAAAATCTGCGTTCAGGCTGTGTACCATGGCGTTTAATCAACACAACGTCATTATTCGGTATCTTTAACCTTACTGATAAACAAATCAGTTTGGCACAAAAAGGAGCAGACTATACGATTCGGAGCATTGAAAAACTTGAGAGATTACCATTGACAATGTCAGAGAGACCTGTCATTGAATGGATAATACACGGAACAATTACAATTCCGATAACAACTTTCCAGTTTAAATACTGCCAAGAGTATATACCTGCGGGCCAGTATAAAAGGTTGGGTAAAGAATACATCAAATCAACCTGGAGTTTTCCTTATAAACACAGATGTTATAGTGAAGGGAAAAAGGAGGTATTCCTTAGTGGTAACAATGTAAAAAATCACTAAGCGGTACACTTCTGTGTCAAGGTATTAATTTGCATGGAACCTGCGAAGGGTCTTCAAATAACCTTTCATGTCACCTTCATGGCATGCCTCCAAAACAGATAGAGACATTTTCTAGACAACTTTCTAACAGCAGTTACGTTTTAATAAGTGACCACAGCTGTTGTGGCATGGTGCCAGGAAAAGCCTATCTCATGACCGTAACTTCCAGGGTTGTTTGCTGTATGCAAGTATTGTATCCACACAGCAATACAGATATGGGGGCTGTGTTATGGCCTTCCTTGAATATCTCTTCTATTCGAATTGATACTTTAAGCAGAATGAAGTCTATTCTTTTACAGACAACTGTGCCTTTAACGTCATCCAAAGAAACGTATGATCTGCAAGTGGCAAGGACATCGGCAGAGATACATTCCCTTTTATCGACAAATTGCCCCATGCATTTCGTAGAAATATTAAGCTAAATCTTAAACATGTCAGATACCAGTGGCATCACACATGCATTTAAGACACTTTTTTCGGGACTGTTAGCACCCTTTGAAACAGTTCTGGGCATCTTCCCGAATTTTGTCCATTCTGTCTTTGGTGCCTACCCTTAATCTTGGGACTCGTGGCAGGAATTTTATTTTTGTTCCTTCTGGTCCGATATGGCAAGCCAATACACAGACAAGACTCCAGCATTGATGGAAGAAACGATCCTAGCAATAAGATACCGAGACCGAATCACTAAGGTCCTTGGATTGGCCCAGCTAAGAGATCTGAGTACAACCTGGTTTCTTTCATTCAGACTGATCTGGCAGGATTGCATCTTACCTGTGCTTCGATGTCTGCTATGCGGAGAAGAATGCGTGTTGGACGTCTGTCCTACACTACCATCAGCAGTACTAATGGATATCGATACTTTGCTAGGTCCTGTAACGACTCATGCATCGTGTTATCCCCAGCGGCTACCTATTCTGATGACGGCATTCGTTGAGACTTCACCACTACGAGTAGGTGGCGGTGAGGTACAAGAGGAAAGCAGCACCAAACAGGTACAACCTTCTGTGAGCATTGCTGATCCTAACATCGATGATAGCAATCACGCAGAGAACTGCATAGTTGCAGGATTTTCGAACTTGGTCGAACTTTCACCTGATGTGGTAGACCAATTGTTTCTGAGTCTGTCTGAAATGATGTTCTCCCCTGAGCAACGAGAATGAAAATTTTTAACAAGCACACAGCGTTCCCTGAACTCTGAATTCGGCCTTCAGTTTTGATAAACAAAGCTACCGAAAATACGTGGAACTATTTTTTTCCCCTGAAAGCGAAATTATTTGTTGTCCATTTTCCAAAATATTTACTTTTTTTGGCACATGGTACTCTGCTTAAAGTAGAACTATTCTTAGAGAACAGAGGGGCATATTATCAAGGGGGTTTATCTCCGCTTTTTTGGCTTTAAAAGCCAAGAAAGCGGAGATAAAATTATCTCCCTATTACCAAGCTGTCGCTAACACCAGTTAGTGACAGCTAAAAGGAGATAGCGACAATCTTGGGCCCCGCTTTGCATGTCAGTGATATTTATCACTAATGACATGCAAAGTGGGCGTGCCAAGATGTTAGAGACTGGAAACAGTCCCTAACATCGCTATCTCCTATTACCAACTTTTGGAGATATTCGCGCTAAGCGCGAATATCTCCAAAAGCTAACACCTGCCCTGAGCAGTTCTTAGCCATGTTATCCAATGGGAGGTGGATAACATGGCTAAGAGCATTTGCTCGATAATGCATGAATATCGCTGACTTTTCAGCGATATTCACGCATTGCGGCCGTTTTTTATCGCATTTGCGATAAACCTTGCTAATAGCAAGGTTTATCTGCGATAAAAATCGCCGATGTGCGGCGATAATTTTTGTCTCTAAACAAGTTAGAGACAAAAATTATCGCTAGTTGTTGGTAATATGCCCCTGAGCTTCTATTTTTTAGATACTAGAGACAATATTTAACCTCAGCCTCTAGCACATGTACAGCATTTTGTATAAATATGTGATGGAATGGTCTCGACCTTCTTTTCTGTATTCAGAGCCATTTCATGTGTAATTTTCGCAATTCATTCAGCTGATATATATATGCATTTAACTGAATGATGACACTGCTTGAAAAGCGTACAGTACCAACACTCATTTTCGTGTATTTACCATATACCATTTCAAATGCGAAATATGTATTTTGGGGTGGGTTGGAAAACACACATGCATCGTTATATGTTTACTATTGCTTTGTTTTTTAGTAATTATGGACATTTATCTGTGGAGTGGGTGTTGTGTTTCTATCTAGGACCCTAATTTGATATTCCTGATTCATGCCCTTATTTGGTTATAATCAATAATATCCTTATAAAGGCACAAGAATCATATCCATATTCAGTAATAGCTCATGCAGTCCAAAGCACAGCACGGCTACTCCCATCGACTCCTAGAAAGCACAACGCGTTCTTTAAACAAACCAAGCCTCCAGCAGCCCGGGAAATCCCCCCCTGCTTTTGTTTTGATTTAAACAAGAACTCATGGAATCCAGAAAGAACTGTTAGTTCTTAGTGACGTCTTATGTCCAACCTTACGTCAAACTCGGCACCTTTCAGGTATAAATATGCCAACAGTTGCCTTAAGCAAACACACAGTGGTTTGGAGCAGAGCGGCTATCTACTTGCCCGAGAGCCCAGCTGATGCGAGAGCCCACGGAAGCTGCCCCTCCCATTTTGACGCACTGAGAGAGACGCTGTCTTTTTCTCCAGCTGAGAAAATCCAGCTCCGGTGTTTCCAGCCACCCTTGCGGGTTGCTGGGGGATCGAGTCCTGAAGAAAGAGATACCAGACCTCCCACATTCTATTACCAAGGTACGGAGCTGACTAAACCCTTAAGAGAATTCTTGATGCAGATCCTTAGCAAAACAATCTTAACCAACTTAACTTAAACTGCTACTTACTTACTCCTTCCCAAGTGTTAGGCTTAGGTCAGGTGCACCGGGGTAGGCGTAGTTAGAAGCACCAGTTGAGTACGTTAGTCAATGTTTTTATGTATGTATATATTTTATCCATTTTAAAGTACCATATGGCTAAGAAACCATATCAATGCTTTTACAGTATTATTTCATAATACTACTTTTACTGTACGCACTTTACTTTATGATACGTATTGCAATTGTGGCAATTCATTTCTCTTGCGTGAGAAAGAAGACTGCTCAATAAATATCACCTTTTATTGAAAACGCCCGTCTCTCTATTTCTCTGCACTCTGGTGAAACTAAGTATGCACGGTTGACTGAGTGAAATAGCTGCCTATTGTTATCACACGACTCTAGAGATACACTCTTTATTCTGAGGGAGCAAAGTTGTCATGTTTTTGCGGTTGTCAGAAACTGAATCCCTTCTTGTCTAATCAGGGAAGTTCACTCCTCCCTGTTCATTCAAGAAAGTTTCTAGTGACCTCTGAGCTAGCTGGCAAACCTAAATTAAGTTTAACCTAGTCAGTAGAGAACTAGATGACCTCAGTCCTACGTCTACACTGCAGTTTATGTTATTCCAATGCGCAGAGCCTATTGGGAAAATAGGAACTACACTACAAGTGGGCCCGGCCCACCTGCTCTGCAAGATACCTGCCACCGGGTGCACAGAGGTGACGCAGTGGAGTGGACCCTTATCTGCCATAGAGGTCAGCGACAGGCCCGAGGTGTGCGGTAGCCCAGCCTAAGGTGACTGGCCCCACGGATGCGGAGGCTGCCGCAGCTTGCATTGCTGAAAAGCGTCTGTGCAGATCCTCCTTTGGGTGACCGGAACGGGCCTCCACCCGAATCTCCTGTTGGCTGCGGACCAAGAGTGTGCTCATCGTTGCTGCGGAAGCAGGCTGACACTGGCGGCGTGCTGCGGTGAGTGGGGCGCGGTCTGCTGAGGCCTGCGGCTGCAGAGGCGTGTGCGGGCCCGGCCACTAGGCTGCTCCTCATGGGCTGCCGGTTGGACACAGTGTCCTGGGAGCTGGGACCTACCTGTCCCGTGTCATTGCTGCACTTGGGTCGCGAGGAGGCCCGTCGCCCCGTGGGGTTCCTCCCTTATACCATCTGCAGTCACTGAACCTCAAGTGCACAGTGAGGCGCAGGATCCATTGTAAACCATCTCTTGAAGCCCAGACTAGCTATTGAAGGGATGTTGGCGCTGTGGGGGAGTCCTTCATATACACCATTAAGCCCAGGCTGCCTGTGACTACTGCACATGGAAGTGACTAGGCCCTGCTAAAGTGGAGTGCTGATCTTGCATGTGACACATTGGGACTGAGTACAGCTGTGTTATCCCCGTGCACTCAACTTTCTCTGATATGATGCTCTACTGAGATAATAAATGTTCACGTTGGCGCCACATCCGACGCACGCAGTCAAACCGTGCCTTATCAACAGTGGACGTAGAGTGGGAAGGGACACTTCTCACAAGGATGTGCGCACAAATATAGTTGAACCCTGACGGTTTTTTAACAGTTCATACTCATTTTTCTCCAAAGGTAACGAATCTTATTCCAATGATTTCATTAACATTTTATTCCAACAATCATAGCTTTCATAATGATAATCTTATGATGCTTTAATCATATGTTCCAATCCTTCAAAATACCCAATGCATTTCGGGTCAATGATAGAGACCCTTCGTCAGGGGTCTGTAAGAGAGTGATACAGGACCAAATTAGATACTCTCTAAGCAATACAGGCACATAGTTATAATTGGTCAACACGTGTATAGGCTAGAATCCCAATGTGACAAAGACCACCATGGTCAAGTGTTTAAAGATAAACTCTCGAGGCAAAAGTAAAACTGTATACATATGCCCCCACGGTTACCAAAAAACGACATCCCAAACAGTGACCACATTCTGTTCACCCGAATGTGAAACGCGATAGAAACGGATCATATTAACGTGCCTACAGGATATAAGAAATAAATTGTGAAAGGCTTAAGCGATAAAATAAAAGAAAATGACAGCCCAACGACTTACATCCGGACAGGACAACACTCTTCTCCGTATAAGTGTTCAGAGTGTCTGAAAACAGTTAACGGTATTAAACCAATCAGCAACGTAGCTTTCGCGTGTGACGCGTGTCACGTGATTAGAGAGCAACGGCTTAACGGAAATGTGAACGGAGGAGCGGATGATTGATAGAATAAAGTTACAGAGTACATAGAGTGAAAGAAAAGTGAATAATACCAAGATACCCATCAATAATAGAACGCACAAAAGTTAAATAAAGCAATGTAACTTGCGTAAAATGGGGAAATGTAATAGCCCAAAATTAAACGGACCCAAAATGCACCTGTCAAATAATAGTGCAATAATAGAAATACACACGACTGGGATCTTAAACGCTAAGTTCAAGTATAAATCAAAAGATACATTTCTGAAATAGCCCCTCGCTAATAGCACAAACTAACAAACAAAATGAAACATCATGCTAAACAAAAACCGGTAGCATTCCAGGACTCATTGGCAATGGCTTTTATCATAAGGACACTAGGCACTGTTGAATCCTCATTTCTACTATTTGTAAGGGAGGCCAGCCCTGCTGTTTTCTTCTGTATTTCTGTGTGCTTCACTCTTTTTTAGTTGCAGTTTATTTCTCCTCACTGTGTGACTGAAACTGTTTTACATTCTTGAAGTTTTTGCTTTTTGTATGCAATTTATGCAGTTCTTTACATAACCTTCTTTTCATGTACATGGGGAGATTAAGAAATCTTAAACTTTCAGGGCCTCACTTAGGAGGTTTTACCATAGGGCAGCGCAGCAGGTTTTCCTGCTGCCCTTGCCTATGACAAAAGAAAAGGGCAGCACATTCCTGTACTTTTCCCCATCTCTGGCGCACAATGGGCTGCTGTGCACCATGGTGCAAGGGTGCCTGCATTGCAGGGATGATTATTTTTGTATTGTAAAGGGAAACCTTTCCGTTAAAAAATAATCACAGGAGGCTTTTTTCTCTTTCTATGTGTGTTGCAGAATGCAGCACATATAGAAAAAGGAAAAATGAGGAGAAATAAAGATATTTCTCCTTGTGTGCCTCCCTTACACCTCTCCTGGGGAGGCGTAAGCTTTTGGCACAGCCTCAGATTTACAATTTCTCGTAAATCTGGGGCAGTGTCAAAAGGCCATGGATGTTGATGGGAACGCCCCCAGCAACACCCATTGCACGCCCCTTTAATGTGGAACATTGCGTCAAAGGGACTAATATTTATCAGGCAGCATTAAGTTAAAAAAAAGTGGCTTAGTGCTGCCTGATGAATAGAACGCAGGCTTCTGCGCCATGAAACGTCTCAACAAGTGATGTTCTAGAGGCGCAAGGAGTCTCATAAATGAGGCCCTCAGTTTGTTGCAAACACATTGCACACTCGGACTCGGAATCCATTCATAACGACATGCAGATACCTCTCTCATAAATCTGACCCTTCACAAAACACCATTCCAAAATTTCAGCTTTCAAGCAAGATATCTATAGGATCCTCTAAACAACCAAAAAAGGACCCTCCGCCCCCAGTGCACTCCTCGTCAGCTTCCATGGATATGATTCTTGAGGAAATTTGTGCATTAAAACCCCTCATGGAGGAAACTAATAAAACTCTGCAGCATCTGGATGACAAATGGTCTTCTTTGGAATCACGTGTGCTTGTTGTGGAACAAAAAATGGAATCTCTTCAAACTACTTGCTCTCGCATCTCTTTTCTGGAATCTGAAATATCTCTTCTTAAAAAGCACACCGAGGACTTGGAGAATCGAAACCACAGGAATAACCTCTGCATTTACTGATTTTTTCAAAATATGTAGGGTTCTAATCCGACAGTTTACTTTCAGACTTTTTTGCCCAAAGTTCAAGACATGTCTACCACTGCTCCACTTAACATACAACGTGGTCATAGACTTGGTCCCAGGGTCTCAACAAAACCATCTGGTGTCATCCTTTTTTTCCTACAATTTACTGACTTACTATAAGTCTTGTCAGCCATCAAATCCCCAAAACAAATTTATTGGGAGGGGCATCAACTGTTTTTCTCTCAGGATGTCGCTAAAGCCACTGTGGCCCCTCAAAAGAAAATCCTGGATCTTCGTCCTCTGCTAAGAACTATAAATGCCAGATATGGTCGAATCCACCCTCGACCTCTGACCCTGACTTCAAGTTAGGTCGCCCTCACGCCGCTGCCGCCTGCTCTCCCTGGTCTCCTGCTGCCTCCTTCCGCTTGTATTTTTCCCGCCGCTGCTCCCTGCGGCCCCGCCCCCGGACCACCCTGTCTCCCCATTCGCCGCCCAGCTCCCGCCACCCAGCTGCTCCTCCCTCCCGTCAGCACTTTTAAGGAAGGCCCGCAGCAGCGCAGGGAGGGACCTCTGACCCTGACTTCAGGTTAGGTCACCCCCACGCAGCTGCCGCCTGCTCTCCCTGGTCTCCTGCTGCCTCCAGCTGCGCGTATTTTTCCCGCCGCTGCTCCCTGCGGCCCGGCCACCCGGACTCGCCTGTCTCTCCATTCGCCTCCCCGCTCCCGCCACCCAGCTGCTCCTCACTCACGTCTTGTAAAATTCACAAGAGTGTAACCCATATACCAATTCAGGACTGGGTAGGTAAGGTGCAACAAAGAAACAGTGTCCTGAGAGGTAAGGATCTGTAGACAATTAAAACATGCATGCACATAGCATTACTTGTAAAGAAAGAAGGAGAATATTAGTTGGTATGAAAAAACATAGTTAATCATCTTTATATTGTAACATTAGTATCATGGTCGGATGTTATAAAGTTTGTACGTCATTTATGCGATCAAGTGCCCATGTGACCTTATCTACATTGGGCAAACAACACAAATGATTAAACAACGCATCATTCAGCATAAGAGCCGTATTAACTGCAAAACATTGACAGCTCCTTTGTTATCACACTACCTGCAACATGGCCACCTGGACACTGACATTCTTTGGCAAGTGGTAGAAAAACCCACACTACCCACCCGAGGAGGTGACATTAAAATTCTCCCAAACAAGGCGGAATGCAAATGGATGACCATTTGCGACTCGATCAATAAAGGATTGAATACCATCGACGAATGGAACGGCACTGTTACCACCTGACTCAGCTAATGTACAGCAACTAATCCGTACCTAGACTTTATTCATCAGCTTGTTACCCTCATAACTATTGATCAGTCCAATAAACTATCTGATCCGATAGTCCTAGTCCGACTCCCCTCTTAACCACCAAACCAGTACACCTTTACACATCAAGTGTGCTCATGCTCCAACATTGACTTTCGCAATACGTTTACAAACACCCTTCCAATCTATAACCTGTTCTCATGTGGTTCCAACCACTTCAAATATCCGCTAAGCATAGGCTACTGTATCATTTATTTAACTACTAACAGCAGTAAGCCCTAGTTATAACATGAAAGATAATGTGATGTATAACATTGTTATTTCTCTTTCCGTTGGCAAAGGTTGTAATTGCATTTTGTCGTTTTAAACTAACCACAGGTTGTTCCCTTATGGACAAATGTTGCTATATGTTTTAATTCGCCAAATTCTTCACTGTTTCATTGTTAACTCGCTTCAAAACAATTCCGCCCCTCTGTTGCTAGCACACGTCACGACTGCAACGCCCCTCCCTTCCTGACGTGCCACTGGTGTTACTCCCTTCGTGTCAAACACGCACCCGCTGACACGCATTGACACGCCCATTCTCCGCCCCCTGCCCCTGCTCTAACTTCGCCCAACGCGGAATTTATACTCTCACCACTCGTTTCTATCGGCCTCCAGACGTTTGCTTCCACTGAAGCCGCCGGACAACCCGATTCAGTCAGGTAAATGCCCCAACTAGTCGAGGTTAATCACCTCTAACCCTCATGCTCCCGAATAACTAGCTACTAACACGGACGCTCCCTCTCTCCCCCCTTTTTCCCTCAGCGTTCGTGCTTTAACACGGCTTAACCAAGATAGCCGAGCAAGGCACAGACCAGAAAAGGTACGTGTAGCTCTGATTCTCAAACGCTCGAATTACTGCCTAATGAGTCAGCGCTTTACTGTTTTTATTTTTGATATCAGAACGCTGGTACTTTACAAACATAGCTCACCAGCTCGAATCAGTTCTTCTAACACCATGCTCCTCTAAAACAATGCTCCCCTCAATCTTCCCTGTCTCCCCAGTGCCCATCTGCAGTCCTCAAACAAACCATCACTTGGTCTTCATAAGTTGCTACAGACTGCACTTCCCCTTCGTGGACAATTGCTAGATAGATGATTCATGCTATCCGGAACCTATTACAGGTACTTCACTCCCCCTGACATGCCCCTCCTTCCTCTACTCCTGTAACTTCACCCTTAACCTCCTTCCTTTCCTTACAGCACGCCCCAACTCAGACAACCTAGTCCTGATGACGATCCGAATTTACTAAGATCGAAACGCCGTCGACCTAACAGCCTGAATAACAGGCGCACTCCTCCTTTGTGGCTCTACATCTAATTGAAAGAAATTTTACCTAATGTGATATCACGTTGCCACATGCCCTTTTGAGCCACTCACTGTAAATTATCTGCACCTTATTCACAGTGCGCCGTCCACGCTGTTCACCCTCACTTGCGTCGCCACTTGCACTTTGTACACTTTTATGCACCAAGTTTTATATGGTTGTCACCAATTGAATTTATGCAGTGCTGTCTTTAACTGTATAACATCCGACCATGAAACTAATGTTACAATATAAAGATGATTAACTATCTTTTGTCATACCAACGAATATTCTCCTTCTTTCTTTACAAGTAATGCTATGTGCATGCATGTTTTAATTGTCTACAGATCCTTACCTCTCAGGACACTGTTTCTTTGTTGCACCTTACCTACCCAGTCCTGAATTGGTATATGGGTTACATTACTGTGAATTTTACAAGATTGTGAGTAGCTGCCGGGCTGCGAGAGTTTGTACCTGTTGGGTACTCACATCTGAGACCATATTTACTAAGGTCTTGCCGTGGTGTCAATACATAGGACACATACGATGTCGAAGGAGTCCCTCTCTTACACAGAGGAATACATTAATTCTCTTATGGTCGGACCTTCTCTTCTTTCAGGTCCCCCTCCTTCCCTTTCCTCTTCCACCCCGCCCAACAATTCGAAAACACTTCTTGAGAAACTAGAAAAACTTAAAAAGAAACAAATTAGAACAGATCTTCATGCCCGGATGCTCACAGACTACCTTAGATCAGGCGTCATTCCTGTGGGACTACAAATACGCAACACCCCTGCCATCTTCACAACAGATCCTCTGTTCCGGACCAAATTTAGCCATCTGGCTATAACCTGTTCTAGACATTGGATGGTCCTGGGCATAGATACATCCATCGAACATAGTCGCCTGGAACATCTGGAAATAGCAGAACTCGAAAAACAAATTCTAGCAGATACTTCTTTTTCTGACGTCAAAGGCCTTCTAGAAAAAATAAATACCACAATCTGCACCTTTAACACCTTCAAACTCAACAAAAAGACAAACAAAACCAAAAAGACATTAAAAACTATAAAGTGGAAAACACCTACCCATACCTAGACGAGGCATTCTACAATACCCCATACATTCCCCCAAGAACACGCAATTGGGGACGCTTTAGAAACAACCAGCGGATAACATTCTCAGACTCATCTAACACCTCAGTCGAAGATTCAGACTCGGATAACCGTCCAGGTACCTTAACCGCCAACAACAGACCTCCACCCTTGCTCCCGGCTAGCTTTTTAGGGAGGGGCCACGGACAACCACCTCCTCAAAATCGCCCCGCCAGAAACCGCCAAAACCAACCGCAACTCCCAGGAGAACGACAAACTCGCAATCGGTTCTACCAATGGGGACACCAACAATAAATGACACTGATCCAGCAAGAGCCATGGACTTACAAATACCAATATTCAACCTTTCAGACTACGTCTTCAACAATGATGAGATCAACCTCCTATCTCGAAGTCTTACATTTGTACCAACGGAACGTACGGATTTCCTCGACCTCCAATCCAGTCTTCTGAAATTTTTCAGAAGGATAAGACTCAGACAATTTTTTGCAGATAAAACTGATTTGACACCATTTAATCTATCACCTTTCCACCCACCCTCCACCTTCAACCCTCCATCATACACCATGCCACCGGAAATTCTGGCAATTGAACGACTGGTACTCAAAGATGTAATGGATCTCAAAAATCAATCACAATTTATCCCTTACAATCTCCCGCTGGCAGAAAAGCAAGCCCTGAAAACGTTGAAAGACAACAGTGACATTACAATAAAACCAGCGGACAAGGGCGTGGGAATAGTAATTATGAACACAACCAAATACGACCTGGAAATCAAAAGACAACTTGCTAATCAGGAACACTATCGACCCCTCCCCAAAGACCCCTTGGAGGATATCCGTACGAAAATACTATCCGTCACCACTGAAGACAAAGACATCATCACAAACAAGGAATTTGAATTCCTAAACAGTGTCAGTCCCCGCACTCCAGTACTGTACGTCTTGCCCAAGATTCACAAAGACAGTCTTAATCCACCGGGCACACCTATTGTTTCTGGCTGTGGGTCCATCCTAGAACCATTGGGAAAATACATAGACTCTGTAATAAAACCATTTGTCCCTGAAACCGACACCTACATTCGTGATACGATGGACCTGATCAATACAATTGAGGATTTACCATTTGATCCCAACACGCAAATCATGGCAGGTCTTGACATCGAATCACTTTATACAAATATACCCCATGATGAAGGTCTGCAAGTCATCCACACCCTCCTTCTTTCGAGACCTCAACCTGCACGGATTCCCACAGATTTCATCATGAATGTCCTCCGGATAGCACTTAAAAACAATTATTTCCTTTACCGAGACACCTACTATCTACAAGTGAAAGGCGTTTCAATGGGAGCTTGCTTTGCCCCGAATTTTGCAATTTTATTTGTGCACCACCTAGAAAAGTCTTTGATCCTAACACCAATCAATCCATTGTTTCAAAACATCAACCTTTGGTGCAGGTATATAGACGACGTGCTATTACTGTGGACTGGTACTGCTGAAACACTGCACCCCTTCATTCACTGGCTTAACCACTCACAAGAACATCTGAAATTCACAAGTGACTGCAAACAAAATGACCTACCTTTTTTGGATGTGACCATCAATGCAGAAGACGGGCTTCTGGGCACAACCCTATACCGCAAACCAACCGAGAAAAACACCTTGCTGCTATATTCTAGCTACCATCCTCGAGGACTACGTGATGGACTACTGTATGACCAATTCCTCCGGATCCGCCGGAATTTTAAATGGAAAAAAGACTACTTCAGGGAGGCTGACATCCTCAACAAAAAACTAATACACCGTGGATACCCTAAACGATTGGTCACCAAAGCAAAGAAAAGAGCGTGGTACTGCCACAGAGAAAACCTCCTCACCATTCAACCTAAGAAATCGATGTCCAGGATCCCTTTCGTTTCAAAATGCAGTCCTCACAGCAACAAAATCAGTAAAATCATCAGAAAACATTGGCTCTTACTATGCTCACACAAGCGATTCAAAGAAGACCCTCTATTCTCCTACCAACGCGGCAACAATTTGGCTAATCATCTGGTACATGCCATCACTTGGCCACAAACCAACTGTGAAAGAAACACCATCACAGCAGCCTGGGGCCTTGATCCAATTGTGGGACACTACAGATGCCAAAATTGCAGTGTGTGTAGCTTGACCACAAATACTAACGAATTTACAGCCAACGGTCGCTCACATAAACTGATGAAACACACAAATTGCAGATCTCAAAACGTCATTTATGCGATCAAGTGCCCATGCGACCTCTTCTACATTGGGCAAACAACACAAATGATTAAACAACGCATCATTCAGCATAAGAGCCGTATTAACTGCAAAACATTGACAGCTCATTTGGTATCACACTACCTGCAACATGGCCACCTGGACACTGACATTCTTTGGCAAGTGGTAGAAAAACCCACACTGCCCACCCGAGGAGGTGTCATTAAAATTCTCCTAAACAAGGCGGAATGCAAATGGATGACCATTTGCGACTCGATCAATAAAGGATTGAATACCATCGACGAATGGAACGGCACTGTTACCACCTGACTCAGCTAATGCACAGCAACTAATCCGTACCTAGACTTTATTCATCAGCTTGTTACCCTCATAACTATTGATCAGTCCGATAGACTATCTGATCCAATAGTCCTAGTCCGACTCCCCTTTTAACCACCATAGCAGTACACCTTTACACATCAAGTGTGCTCATGCTCCAACATTGCCTTTCGCAATACGTTTACAGACACCCTTCCAATGTATAACCTGTTCTCATGCGGTTCCAACCACTTCAAATATCCGCTAAGCATAGGCTACTGTATCATTTATTTAACTACTAACAGCAGTAAGCCCTAGTTATAACATGAAAGATAATGTGATGTATAACATTGTTATTTCTCTTCCCGTTGGCAAAGGTTGTAATTGCATTTTGTCGTTTTAAACTAACCACAGGTTGTTCCCTTATGGACAAATGTTGCTACATGTTTTAATGCGCCGAATTTGTCACTGTTTCATTGTTAACTCGCTTCAAAACAATTCCGCCCCTCTGTTGCTAGCACACGTCACGACGGCAACGCCCCTCCCTTCCTGACGTGCCACTGGTGTTACTCCCTTTGTGTCAAACACGTACCCGCTGACGTGCATTGACATGCCCATTCTCCACCCCCTGCCCCTGCTTTAACTCCGCCCAACGCGGAAGTTATACTCTCACCACTCGTTTCTATCGGCCTCCAGACGTTTGCGTCCACTGAAGCCGCCGGACATGCAGATTCAGTCAGGTAAATGCCCCAACTAGCCGAGGTTAATCACCTCTAACCCTCATGCTCCCGTATAACTAGCTACTAACACGGACGCTCCCTCTCTCCCCTCTTTTTCCCTCAGCGTTCGTGCTTTAACACGGCTTAACCAAGATAGCCGAGCAAGGCACAGACCAGAAAAGGTACGTGTAGCTCTGATTCTCAAACGCTCGAATTACTGCCTAATGAATCAGCGCTTTACTGTTTTTGATTTTTGATATCAGAACGCTGGTACTTTACAAACATAGCTCGCCAGCTCGAATCAATTCTTCTAACACCATGCTCCTCTAAAACAATGCTCCCCTCACTCTTCCCTGTCTCCCCAGTGCCCATCTGCAGTCCTCAAACGAACCCTCACTTGGTCTGCATAAGCTGCTACAGGCTGCTCTTCCCCTTCGTGGACAATTGCTAGATAGATGATTCATGCTATCCGGAACCTATTACAGGTACTTCACTCCCCCTGACATGCCCCTCCTTCCTCCACTCCTGTAACTTCACCCTTAACCTCCTTCGTTTCCTTACAGCACGCCCCAACTCAGACAACCTAGTCCTGATGACGATCCGAATTTACAAGGATCGAAACGCCATCGACCTAACAGCCTGAATAACAGGCGCACTCCTCCTTTGTGGCTCTACATCTAATTGAAAGAAATTTTACCTATTGTGATATCACGTTGCCACATGCCCTTTTGAGCCACTCACTGTAAATTATCTGCACCTTATTCACAGTGCGCCGTCCACGCTGTTCACCCTCACTTGCGTCGCCACTTGCACTTTGTACACTTTTATGCACCAAGTTTTATATGGTTGTCCCCAATTGAATTTATGCAGTGCTGTCTTTAACTGTATAACATCCGACCATGAAACTAATGTTACAATATAAAGACGATTAACTATCTTTTGTCATACCAACGAATATTCTCCTTCTTTCTTTACAAGTAATGCTATGTGCATGCATGTTTTAATTGTCTACAGATCCTTACCTCTCAGGACACTGTTTCTTTGTTGCATCTCCCTCACGTCAGCGCTTTTAAGGAATGCCACGCAGAAGCGCAGGGAGCGATCTCTGACCCTGACTTCAGGTTAGGTCGCCCCCACGCCGCTGCCGCCTGCTCTCCCTGGTCCCCTGCTGCCTCCTGCCGCTCGTATTTTTTCCCGCCGCTGCTCCCTGCAGCCCCGCCCCCCGGTCCCCCTGTCTCCCCATTTGCCGCCCTGCTCCCGCCACCCAGCTGCTCCTCCCTCACGTCAGCGCTTTTAAGGAAGGCCACGCAGCAGCGCAGGGAGCGACCTCTGACCCTGACTACAGGTTAGGTCGCCCCCATGCCGCTGCCGCCTGCTCTCCCTGGTCTCCTGCTGCCTCCTGCCACTAGGATTTTTCCCGCCGCTGCTGCCTGCGGCCCCGCCCCCCGGACGCCCCTGTCTCCCCATTCACCGCCCCGCTCCCGCCACCCAGCTGCTCCTCCCTCACGTCAGCACTTTATGCCGACCACAAAGCGACCGCGCGCAGCGGATGCGCGCAGCGGGCGTGCCAAAGGCAAGCGCATCTGCGCCCGTACGTGCCTGCACGGCGCCCAGCTCCAGGACCCCTGGCCCCCGACGATGCCAGCCCATGCAACGAACTTACGCCGCCGCAACCCTCAATGCACTCAACGCCGGCCAGAACCCCACCTGCCACCGAGCCAACCCGAAACGCACCCACGGACCCTTCACCTGCCAAGCCTGCAAATTCTCCTGCCTCCGCACCAGCACTGCTCCCGCCAAGTCAGGGACCAGCAGCACTCACCTCAAGTGCATCCTGCTCAACACCCGCTCCGTCCACAGACACTTGGTCGAACTCTGGAACCTCCTCGACACAACCTCACCAGACGTCGCCTTCCTCACAGAAACCTGGATGAACGCCTCATCATCCCCGACATCGCCATAGCCATCCCGGAGGGCAACAAGATCACCCTGAGAGACCGTGTCAACCAAACGGGAGGGGGCATCGCCATCGTCCACAAAAACACCATCCGAATCACGACCAACTCCGACGACACCCTCACCGCCGCCGAGCACCTCCACTTCCAGATACACACCGACCCCAAGACCACCCTCAGAGGCACCCTCATCTACAGACCCCCGGGACCACGCACACAATTCAGTGAAGCAATCGCAGACTTCATCAGCCAGCACGCCCTTACCTCCGCAGACTACATCCTCCTAGGAGACCTCAACTTCCACCTGGAGAACAACAATGACAGCAACACCGCCGCTCTCCTGGACAACCTCGCCAACCTCGGACTCAAGCAACTAGTGAACACCCCCACCCACTACGCCGGTCACACGCTAGACCCCATATTCTCCTCCAGCAAGCACATCTCCTTCAGCCACTCCACCGGACTACACAGTACAGATCACAGCTGCGTCCACTTCAACTTCAGGAGAACCACGATCCACCACCACCCGCAACAGGTTCCCCGCAGAAGCTGGAGCAAGATCACCGCCGACCAAATAGCCACCTCCCTCAGCCATAACCCCCCCACCAACACGAGGGACCTCAGCGAAGCAGCCCGCAACCTCAAACAGTGGCTCATCAACTGCGCCGATGACCTTGCGCCACTGAAGAACCCTCCCAACAGACCCGGCAGCAAGAAAGCCTTGTGGTTCACCAGCGACCTCAAAAACTACAAGAAAACCTGCCGCACCTTCGAGAAAGCCTGGCGCCACCACCAGACAACGGAGAACATGACAGCCCTCAAGAACGCCACCCGCAAACACCACCAGCTGATCCGCAACACCAAAAGGATAACATTCAAAGAAAGTCTGGACAACAACACCCACAACAGCAAGGAACTCTTCAACATCGTTAAAGAGCTCTCCAACCCCAGCGCCTGCAACAACGACATCACACCCTCGCAAGACCTCTGCGACTCACTCGCCTCGTTCTTTCACGGCAAGATTGCCGACATACACAACAGCTTCGGCGCACAGACCACACACCCAACCACCGAACCAGCTCCCCCACCACCACCCTCTGCAGCTGGACCCCGATCAGCACCGAAGACACCACCCGCACGATGAACACCATCCACTCCGGCTCCCCAACCGACCCCTGTCCACACCATATCTTCAACAAAGCAGACTCCATCATAGCACCCCAACTCCGGGACATCATTAACAGCTCCTTCCCATCAGCCACCTTCCGGGAGAGCTGGAAACATGCCAAGCTCAGCGCCCTCTTAACGAAACCCACCGCGGACCCCACTGACCTCAAGAACTTCCGCCCATCTCGCTCCTCCCTTTTCCTGCCAAAGTAATCGAGAAGACCGTCAACAAACAACTCTCCGCCTTCCTCGAGACTAACGGATCCCTCGACCCCTCGCAGTCCAGTTTCCGAGCAAACCATAGCACCGAGACCGCCCTCGGGGAAACAGCTGCACTCATCCTCCTGGACCTCTCAGCAGCCTTCGACACCGTATGTCACCGCACCCTGATACAACGCCTCAGCAACACCGGAATCCAAGGAACGGCCTTGGGGTGGATCGTCTCATTCCTCGCCGGAAGAACCCAAAGATTCCGCATCCTCCATTCCGATCCATGGCCACCAAAGTCATCTGCGGCGTTCCGCAAGGATCCTCGCTCAGCTCCACCCTCTTCAACGTCTACATTAGCCCCGTGGCAGCCATCGCATGCCAACACAATCTGAACATCATCTCCTACTCTGATGATACCCAGCTGATCCTCTCCCTCACCAACGACCCCACCACCGCCAGAGCCAGCCTCCAGGAAGAAATGAGGGACGTCGCAGAATGGATGAAGCTCAGCCGTCTGAAACTGAACTCAGACAAGATGTAAGTCTTCATCCTGGGACCATCTCCCTCTGTCTGGGACGACTCCTGGTGGCCCCCTGCCCTGGGCACGGCCCCCAAGCCAACGGACCATGCTCGCAACCTGGGCTTCATCCTGGACTCCTCCCTCACGATGTCCAAGCAAGTCAATGCCGTCTCGTCATCCTGCTTCAACACCCTGCGCATGCTCTGAAAAATCTTCCGGTGGATCCCCACCGAAACCAGGAAGACGGTCACCCAGGCCCTCGTCACCAGCCGACTAGACTACGGGAACACCCTCTATGCTGGAACCAAAGCCAAACTCCAGAAAAGACTCCAGCGCATACAGAACGCCTCTGCACGACTCATCCTGGACATCCCTCGTCACAGCCACATCTCTGCCCATCTGAGAGACCTGCACTGGCTCCCCGTCAACAAGAGGATCACGTTCAGACTCCTCACCTACGCACACAAGGCTCTCCACGACATGGGCCCCAAATACCTCAACAGCCGCCTCGCATTCTACACACCCACTCGCCAGCTTCGGTCCGCCAGCCTCGCCCTCGCCACCGTCCCACGAATTCGCAGATCCACCGCCGGAGGAAACTTCTTCTCCTACCTGGCGGCCAAGACATGGAACTCCCTCCCCACCCACCTACGACTGACCCAGGATCATCTCCCCTTCAGGAAACAACTCAAGACCTGGCTGTTCGAGCAGTAACGACTCCCCCTCCCCCAGCACCTTGAGACCCTAACGGGTGAGTAGTGCGATCTACAAATTTGCTGATTGATTGATTGATTGACCCTTGCCTCTTTAAAGTTACTTATAAGGAGAAGACTACCACTTTTGATGAGCCGTCTGCATTACAGGAATTTCTTCAACAACACAGACCGAATGTCATGGACACTTCAAAGTCTACTTGACTGTCATTTTCTTTTGTTTTATATGGCTGTATCCCTTTCTGTATAAATCTTTGAGTGTTGTTTTGTTCTTTTTAACTTTAAAAATGCTTATTAAATAGTCTCTTTTTCTCCCTTTTCTTCTCTTTTTATAAAACTATTTTATTCATATTATCTCTCTTCTTCCTAATACAGGTGTATTTTTTGCATTCCCGTCTCCCAAATGGTCTCCTCTATGTTCTGATATCCTTACCCATCCAAGGTTACACTGACGTCTGGTGGGACTGGAGTGCTGTTGCTGTGTCTTGGTGTCCCCCATTTCGTCTTTGTGTTTTGTAGGTATGTTCTACAGTTAACATTTGTGTGACTTGTACTGTCTTTTTGTTTCCTTTTTTATTTCCCCTTTGTTTTTTTTTTCTATGTTGTTCTTTTCCATCATTTTCCTCTTCCTATTATCTACTTTATCACTCCTTTTTCCCTTCTTTTTCTTACTAAGCAAATACTTTATTTCTATCATTTTTCTTTTTCATATTTGTTTTATCCTAACCTCAATTTCTCTACTCAAAACATATTGACTGTTCATGTTCTTACCTTTAAGTTACATTCCGGGTTACTAATAGGAATATTAAAGGACTGGGTAACCCTATTAAAAGGCAACGGGTCTTATCTCATCTAGCCAAATTAAAAACTGATATTGAATTGCTGCAGGAATCACATCTTTCTAAGGCTGAAGCTTCCAAGTTGAAGAAATGTTGGGTGGGTCATGTGTTCAATTCTGCTTTAGGTACGAAAAATGGGGTTCTGATTCTTTGCCATAAGAATATTGCATGTTTTAGTTGTTCATCAAGAATCTGATACTGGGGGAGGAGCCTAGCCTGCAACCATGATGGCCGCCTAAACCCTCGGCTCCGCCGACCCGTTCGTTTTCCTACCATACCGCTCTTCATCCTGCAAGCTATCCTGCATTTGCATCGAGGTATCGGACCTGGGAAGTGATGCTGGTTTCAACGATGTGCTCCCCGACGGTCTCCCTGCGACAGAAGTGACAGGGCGCCCTTGTTTCCTTGCTGGTGCTTAACGACGGTGACCGGTTCTTTGTTCTCAGATGCGGCCGGCCTGACTATGACAACAACGGCCATTGAAGGCAGGGCGGAGTCGGCCGGCGGAAAGCGGCTGCCACGCTGAGTTCTCCGCAGTAGCGAGCCATTTACTCTTTTGATCTTCACGCTTCCACGGCATCGCCGCTGCCAGTGCAACATTTGTATCCTTTTCCCCGGATGACTCTGAGAGTCTTTTCATCCTCAAGCGAAGTGAAGGAGGCCATTTTGGACGGAGCGTCCAGCGCTTGCAATTGACGATCCGGTCTGTTGCTGAGGGCGCTTACAACGGCCGACGCTGCTCTGCAACCGTGTGCGGGGTCAGAATGGAGTGTGCTGCCCTTGTCCCCACGCCCTGGCTGTGCTTGTCAGGGCGCCGATGCGATGACCAGCTGCTGGAAAGGGATACCGGCGGCCGGGCTCGGGGATTGCCGCCCGTCTGTGAGCCCCATGTGCAGGGAGCTGCAGCATCCTCCTCTCCTGAGGCGCCCTTGAAGATCGGCGATGTTCTGAGCGCCCTGGACGTTTTGCGAGCTGCCTTGTGCGACAATGCCCAGGACCTGGGGGGCCGACTAGATGACATTTTGCCCCCGTTCTCCTCGACTGGCCGAGTTGGCGTTCGCGTGCGTAGCACTTCGCCACACCCTGGGTTCGACTATTGTGAGCTGCCTCTCCAGAGATGTATGGAGGCGCGGGGGGTGAGAGAGCTGGACACCGCCGCGATACTGACTGTTACAGCTGTGGAGGGGGAGTGTGCTTCCTGGACTTGTACAGAGGCTGGGGGATCACCCCTGGACGCCATGTCTGGCAACTCCTTCGGGATCTGTTGGCGAGTCTTGCACTCCTATTCTGGGCATGCTGCTTATGCTTTGGTTGTTTAACTTTGGAGGATTGCTGCTGTGTGCTGCCCCTTTTTGTACATTTGTAGATCACATGGCTCTGCGTTGGGCGGATATTGGTGGACGGCGCCTTGTCCCATTGTGGACATTCCGGCTGTTTCTCCTATTCCATAAGGCTACTTTACTATTGTACCTCACTGGCACACTGGATCGCAAGGGACAAGGTTGAAGCTGCTTTTCCTTTTTCCTTACTGTTGTTTGCATTGCTAGGACTGTGATGGGTAGACGGGGGAGCTGGACGATTCGATTCGGGGTCGGGGGTGGGGCGGCCGATAATATGCATGCTGGTTGTCTCGGACACACACGTTTGGCCCTCCTCCGGTTTTACATGTCTACTTTTTTCTTTCTTTCCTTCTCTTCTTTATTTCGGGTACTCTTTTTTGGGCGACAGGCACACTGCTAGGGGGGGGTAGGCGGTAGCCTCTGCATGCGTGTAGGGTGGGGGGTGGGGGGGGGGTATTTTATTTTGTCCGTTTCGGTTTCTATGGGCCTTCGTTTTTCTTTATTCCTACATTCTTTTCCTTTCTCCTTTCTTCCTTGGGTCACTGGATTGGGTCGTAGGGGGGTGGGTAGTGAGCGGCACACAACGTACTGTGCGATTGTCAATCCTTTTATGATGTCCTTGTGCCGCCATTTTGATTGTGTCTCAATGCTCGCTAGACTTATTTGTTGGTCGTCGCCCACTTCAGTTTTGGACGTAATGTGTGGTCTTTGATCCTTTCTAGTCTTTACTATCCTAATATTCTTCACATAAAACTTTTAAAATAAACCTTAACTTCTCCTGCTTCCCAGTAGTACAAATATCTCCAGTGTAACCCAGGTTGACTGTATTTTGCTTTGAGGTACTACTGCGTTGCTGTATTGTTTGCTGATGTGCTCCAAAAGTTGTCGAGGCCGGCCGGATGGTTGTAGGCCCGTATTTGTTTTATGATACTGTGCAATAAAGGTTTTCAAAAAAAAAAAAAAAAGAATCTGATACTGAGGGTCATTGGGTTGTTGTTAAGCTCCTTAAGATACCTTTAGTTATTTTCAAAGTATACGGTCCAGTCTCAGTCGATAAGGTTTTCTGGACAACAATCTCGGACAAAATGGTTTTATGTGATAATGATGACTACATTATATTTGGTGGTGAATGTAACTAAATTCATGACCCCAAATCGGACAGGCACTTAACAGTTTGTTTCCACTAAAATGCACTACACTTTACTTCCACAATATGACATAAATCGTTATTTGACATAAGGTGACTCTGCCATCCAGAACTTCGGGAGGAAAGTTTTTATTCAGCTCTACACCGCCCACAATCATGTGTTGATGATCTTTTTCTGATCAAATATTTAGCTCAACATGCTCTTCAAGCTGAGATAGGACCAATTTTAATATCGGATCATCAGATCACGCTCCTGTACATGTAGATTTAGACCTTATTCCCTTTTTCTCCGCACTCAGGTAGATAGCGCTTTAACAATCCCTTACTCTTAGATCCTACATTTAGCCAACAATTCAGTTCCTTTGTCTCCGAATGTTTTACTATCAATTCAACCCCGGAGTTCTGTTTTGTAAAGATTTGGGACTCCTTCAAGGCAGCCGCCAGGGGTTTTATAATGCCTCTTCCCATCTATTGAAAAGTGGTACTCAATACTATGGGGGTCAGAATAAAATGGGGAAACTGCTGGCTAGTTATTTAAAAGTAAGAATAGACAGAACTAGAATACAATCTTTACAGGGCCTTGCGTGGACTTCACTTTTTAAAGACAATTATATGTTAAATAAATGTGTTTCTTTTTATAAAAACAAATTTTCTTCAGAAACGCAACCAGAGCAGTTTGATCTCTGTGATACCAATATTCATTAAGCGGAAATTACTCATGCAGTTTTGGTGTTACGATGAGAGAAGGCACCTGGACCTGATGGCTTTACGGTTGAATTTTGGGACCATTTTGCAAAACTCCTCCTACCCAATCATATAGGTATATCTCAAGAAGCCATGATTTGCTTAATTCCAAAAGAAAATAAAGATCACTCTATCTATCAGAACTATCATCCCCTCTCTTTAGTTAATACTGACTATAAGATCTTTGCCAAGATTCTGGCATTGCACATTGATCCCATCCTATCTGATCTGATAGGTCCTGAACAATCTGGCTTTGTTAAAGGACGATTAGCCTCTGAAGATTCTCAAGTATTTTTCAATGTCCTCACTAAGGCTTCATCTTTGAATTACCCTTTTGCTGCTATCGCTTTAGAATCAGAAAAAGCTTTTGACAGGATTGGATGTAATTTTATTTTTGGCTCATTAAGATGGATTGATTTTCCACCTAAATTGATTGTGTTATTTTCCCTGCTATATTCAGGTCCCACAGCCTCAATTTCTGTTAATGGTAGAACCACAGAGTACTTCCCTGTGCTTAGAGCGGTGCGGCAAGGGTGTCCTTTATCACCTCTATTGTTTGTCATTGCGCTTTCTACCAAAATCAGACAGGATGCTCATATTTCAGGTTTATAATTTGGTCCTCATCAGGTTAAAGAGTCTGTTTATGCTGATGACATGCTCTTATATTGTTCTAACTCTGTAACCTCCCCCCTTTTCTTTAACAAGTCAACTCATTTTCCCAGCCATCAGGATATCAGCGTAATACTGATAAGTATGAAGTTGTACCTTTAAATGTTTTATGTTAACAGCATTTTTTTGTTCACATGGGATTCTCTTGGAAACCCTCTAAAATAAAATATCTGGGCCTGTGGTTCTCTCCAACAATTCCTGAAACATTAAAATAAAATTTTGATAATATTACCAAAACATTAAATGATACTATTACACATTGTCATCCTCTTTTTCTCTCCTGGTGGGGCCGAATGGTTTTGATTAAAATGAGACTCACCCCTCTGAAATTATAAATTCTTTCCATGATTCTAGTTCACATTCCTGGGTATCAATCAATCAATCAATCAGTCAATGTATTTGTAAAGCGCGCTACATACCCGTGAGGGTCTCAAGGCGCTGAAGGGGGGGAGGCTGCTACTGATCGAAGAGCCAGGTCTTGAGAAGTCTTTTGAAGGTCGGCAGGTCCTGGGTCTGTCGTAGGCTCGTAGGGAGAGCGTTCCAGGTCTTGGCGGTGAGGTAGGAGAAGGATCTGCCGCCGGCGGTGGTTTTCCGGATACGAGGAACTGTGGCGAGGGCGAGGTTGGCGGAGCGGAGGCTGCGGGTGGGGGGGTGGAAGCTGAGTCGGTCATTGAGGTATGTGGGTCCGGTGCTGTGTAGTGCTTTGTGTGTGTGGATGAGGAGTTTGAAGGTGATCCTCTTGTTGACAGGGAGCCAGTGTAGGTCTCTCAGGTGGGTGTGATGTGGCTGCGTCGGGGGACGTTGAGGATCAGTTGTGCCGAGGCGTTCTGGATTCGTTGGAGTCGTTTCAGGAGCTTGGTTGTAGTTCCTGAGTAGAGGGCGTTCCCGTGGTTGAGTCTGATTGTGATGAGGGCATGGGTGACAGTCTTTCTCGTGTCGGGAGGGATCCATTTGAAAATCTTATGGAGCATTCGGATGGTGTTGAAGCAGGAAGCAGAGACGGCGTTGACTTGCTTAGTCATGGAGAGGGCGGAGTCGAGGATGAACCCCAGGTTGCGTGCGTGGTTGGTGGGTTCCGGGGCTGTGTCTAGCGATGTGGGCCACCAGGAGTCGTCCCAGGCTGATGGGGTGGGTCCAAGGATGAGGGTATCATTTTAAGAAAATTGATTCTCTCCTAAAATACTTCTATGGAAAAACAAACCCCTTCACATAGCTTTGTCTTCTTTAAAAAAGGATAAACCTACCGGAGGTCTTAGGTTTCCCGATTTCAAAACACTTGATTCTGCCTTTTCCCTAAAACAAGCTGCCCAGTGGCTCTCTTTGGAGCTCCCCGCATATCCTTCCTTGTAGGTAAAAATAGAGAAATCTCTGATTTTCCCCTTTGATTTTCTGGAAATCCTTGTTTTTACTACTAATATCTCATTATTACGTTCTCCTATTATTTCTCACTCCCGTAAACGTTTGTTCCTCTCCTACATCAACAAATCCCTCACTTAATTTTTATCAACAGCAACCCATTTGGCATAATAAATCTCTATGTATTAAGAATCGTACCATGTATTGGAAAAATTGCAATTCTAAGGTCTTGCAATGGATATCTCAACTTCTACTTGATGATCAACCCCTATCATTTACTGACGTTCAAACAAAATGTTCTTTACCAGCTACCTTTAAATTGCAATATGATCTTACAATTACCCTCAGACAGACTCAAATCAAAGACTGAATAGGCCTGGGAAAAAGTAAAAGTGGGATAAGTTATGGTCTAAGCTTCACAAAACCTCACAAGCTGCTAATACCACACAAACCCTTTATTTTGTTTACCAACGGGTGCTATTTTCTCCAATGACTCCAGCGTCTTTCTCATCAAGTATGTCTTCTACTTGTCAGTCCTGTCCTTGCTCTAATGCTGATTCAAAACACATTTTATTTGAGTGCCTCCATCCATCAGTTTTGGTAGTTGGTTTTGGATCCAAATTGAGAAGATTTGCAAATGTAATGTCCTCTTTTCTCTAACCAATATATTCCCAGGCACTTTGTCACACCAATGGCACAGTCATCATTGAGTTTTAAGATATTAGATCGATTGTTAACTGTTGCTTTTCATTTAATAACCTCAAATTTGAAACAAGCTGATATGATCACTTTTAGATCCTGATGGAACGCGGTATGTTTTCATCATAGATTAGACACTAATTATTTCTCCAATATATCTCTAGCGATTAAAGAGAGCTCTTATGGCTTACATTAGCTATGTATTTATCTTTATCAGCCTCTTTTGCTGTTAAAGTTGTTACTGTACCAGATGAAGCATGGACTCCACCTTAACTTCACCATTTGTCTCTCTTTCAGATGATTAGTAGATATTTGAACCCTTATATTTTTACCATGCTTTTTAGTTTTTCTTATTGTTATGCTTACTGTGTTAAATCATTTATTATTCATGAGTTTTAATCTTAATGTCATAAAGTAATTATATATTGCTCTCTTCCCTATATCCCTTACTTTTATTGTTTATATTGTGTGTATTTTTCTTCAGACACAGCTTGATAGTTATAACCTTCGTATATTATTTTTTCCCCTAGAATGATTATATTAAATAGGTCTTGTTGTATTCATTGCTTTGCTGTTCTTTTTCTTGTTGTTCCCAATAAAATCTAACTAAAAAAAACAAAAAAAGAATGACATTTTGGGATAAAACTTTCAGATCAAAATGCTACTTGCTCTTCTCAGAGACAAATGCGTTAGTTTAAAAAAAATACTTTTTATTTGAAGACCAGAACTGTTGCATCAAATAATTTTCATGTATTGTTATGTATTGCTTTAGTGCTAAATACCTGAAATAAATAAATAAATGTATTGAACGTAATATAAGATTAAACCACAAACAATTGATAATCATCTAAAACATGTTTTCTGTATTTCCCTTTTGACAGATTATTTCTGGTCTCTTTTATAGGGTTTGACTGCACTCTGAGAGAGGAAATGGTATTTGGTTTGTAAGTAGATTCTGCATTGCCCTCCACAACGTAGATTTTACAAATTGAGTCTGTTTAAGTCTAATAGAACACCCCTATTCAATTTAGAACCTGGTATAAAAAAAAGCAATGGTTCGACGTGGTACCATTCATTCACACTTTCCCTGCTCTCCATGCAGGCTGCATTACAGCCTGCATGGAAAACATGCCCAGGCCCCCATTCCCTGGTTGAGCGGCGAACCAGGACGCTCAAAACCAATCACAACGCAGCATTGCAGCATTGTGATTGGTCAAGAGAGCATGGGTGCTGACCAATCACAATGCTGATTGCAGCATTGCGATTGGTCAGGGGAGCCTGGCTATGCTTTCTGTGCCTCAGTCCGAGGAGAAGAGCAGGAGCAGAGACACGGGACCCGGCGCAGCAAGGTAAGTGTTAATTTAATATATATATTTTTTTACCTTGCACACTGTTTCCCCACTCGTCTCATCCCCCCTGTGTGCCCGCACCCACCCTGCCACCTGCGAACCATGCCAGCCGCCACTGGTAGAAGCTGTCATTATGGAAGTTTTTCGACTAGTAAGTTGTGGCATCAGACAAATCACGTTATGAGCAATTCTGTCTTTGATAGGTAGCCAGTGTAGTGATCTCTGGGGATCTGAAATGTGGTAGATCTTTCATAGGCCAGTGACTGATGAGTGTCATGTTTTCCGTTTGTTGTAATTTCCTGAGTTGCTTTATTGGCTGTACAAGATAGGCCATGCTTCTGCCTCATACATATAAGTGAAACAGGAGGTTTTGCCACCTCTGACAAACATGCATTTTTGCAAAGTAGTCACTGTGCAAAAAAATCTGTGACCTGTCCTTTGCACTTTGGGTTTATAATTCCTATTGTTATAATGCCAAATCAGGCAATTTCAAGCAAGAGTTAGCATTAATTTACCAAGCTTTGTTCATAAGATAATTCATGGTGCACCTCATATATGCAAATCTATAATACTGATTATTTTTCTGGAATTTATGTAAAACGAGTTGGATGGCTGTTCTGCCAATCATTGTTCGATGATCTCCTGGGAACAGGATTACTCGTCACCGAAAAATACCATACAGCCTGATTCATCATTCTCCCGTTTTGCGAGCCCTCAATAGCGATTCATAGCGAATCGCTATTAAGGACTCGCAAAACAGGATTCATGTAGAAATTGCATAAAGAAATGCGATTCCTACATATTCCTTATTTGCGATTAGCAAATTGCTAATCGCAAATAAGGAATAACTCGCCATTCTTTCCTATGGGCCAAAAGGCCCATAGGAATGAATGGGGAGTATTCCTTATTTGCGATTAGCAATTTGCTAATCGCAAATAGGATAGCGATTTGAAGGGTGCCAGGGGTGTCCAAAGGACACCCTGTAGCACCCCTCAAATGAAATTTTACACAGGTGTTGCACACACACATGTCCAAAGGACATGTGTGTGTGTAACATGCAACTCAGAAAAATGCATTTAAATGCATTTTTCTGAGTTTTCGCAATTTACCACGAGGTCTGACCTCGCGGTAAATTGCGGCCAGAAATTGCGAATTCGCAAAAAAAAATTGGATGATGAATTGCATTTAAGGAATCTCAAATAGAGATTCCTTAAATGTAATTACTCGCAAAATTGCGAGATCGCAATTAGCGATTTTTGCTTTGGGATGCTGAATCCCAAATGCAAAAATCGCACTCGCAAAGGGCCAGATTCTCAGAATCTGGCCCTTTGCGAGCGCAATTTTGTTTGATGAATCGGGCGGTTAGTCCTTAAACAACACTGTTAAGTTTGCAACTTTATTGTAGCAGGTATGAGTTAATGTGGGTCATCTTCTCATTCGGGTTCGTTTTCTCACATATTCCAGCTACTGCTAACCTTCTAATATCAACTATTTAAACAATAGCCTATGTAGAACTTGAAATATCAATATGGGTAAAAAACATTTTGCAGCAAACATTTACTGAATGAAAGAATACAAGTTAGTTAGAAAGGGTCAAGATCAAGTTTAAATGCTGATTCCTCATGTAGGAGTTCTTTATTTCACTAATAAATGACAAAACTAATACGTTGTTAACAGCACGTTTTGTTTAAATAGAAACATTCTTTGGAAATAAGTGAAACTTTTTATATATAATTTCCATAAAAAGGTCGGGAGTTAAATATTTTAGTTGTATCTGCATGCTTTAGTCAAGTTGGTTCCTGATCAAGAAATAAACATTTTATATGTGCTTCAACATTCTAAGCAATCAACTGGTCAAGCAGTGTTCCTTTAGCCATTTGAGGACTAGCATGTGTAAATGTGGTGGCTGAGTACAGAAATATTCACATGTAAACACATTTTGTGTTCACTAAAGCTTGCACTTTAATATTGTAAGTTCATTATAAACTATTTTATTTTGTTACAAATAGAGTCTGTGTAAGACTAACAGAACAACCCTATTCAATTTGGAACCTGGTATAAAAAAAACAATGGTTCGACGTGGTAACAGAAACATGTAAATATTTTATTATGCGCAGTAACAAGTTGCTGTGCCTATCTATTCTCGGTTGTTGAGTACATTAAAAAAACTGAGAAACCTTGTTTACGAAATGCACACAACATCTGTTTTATTTTTACACAGAGGGCAACGATTGCGCAGTTTGGATAAGTAATGAGTAATGCTGAGTGCAAAGGCGAAGATCATTCCATTGATAAATGAAGACAATAAATCACATGACCGAGTCTAATTGTTTGGAATTTAATTAAACACCAAAGGGATTTGGGTGAGAGTCGGACAGAAGCTCCTTCAAATTAGGCTTTTGACTGACTATAGGTAGACATAGGCTCCTGCCATAGAGGCTGCTTGGTGAACCCTATTGAAGACCCTCATCTAACATTACAAGTCTTTTGTAAACTACCAAGGATTTCGATGACCATGGTGTAGTGTTCTATATAGAAAATACCACCGTGTATTTCAAGCTCTGAAGTAACCAAACCGAGTACCACAACCTAGCGCTTCCACGCTAACGACCACGTTAAGGACCACGGCGGACTGACCTTTGCACCGCAACAACCTATTAGCAAATCCTGGCTATGAGCCTCGCGCTCCACCGGCCGGAACGATTAACCAAGTTCCATCCTTGAGCGGTTCATTTTAAATCTGCCAAGCCGTTACTGCCGCAACCCAGTGGTATCTGCTTTATATGATATCCTCACGACCAAACCCTTGGCGTTAATTATATTAACCAGGCAAATGTTATGTTCTAGTCCTGATGATGATCCCGTTAATTAATGATCTTGGGATCGAAACGTCGACATTTCTAAATAGTGCCACAAATGTCCATTGTGCCTAATCGTTGTGGTCACTATTTGGCTAAACTTGCTGTAATTTTTCCTTGAATGCAAGTTGCCACAGCTCTAAGTCTTTGCCTGTATTTGTTATTTGTTCAAATTATTTGAATTGTTATCCCGTTCCCCGGCACTTTCCCCTCGTTGCAGGGTACAGGACTGTGCCCTACTATAAATGTTTGTTTCTTTCATCCTTCGCTTTATTCTCAAAACATTGTATGAATAAAACTCCTTGTCCGGCTGGACATTGGATTTATATAGTAACCTAACATGGTCTATATCCAATTCTTTCTGAAAATTTGCTGTCTGCTTGGGACCATTGTTTTCTGAATTATAATTGACACCCGTGATCCTCAGCTATTTTTCAGGTTCCCTTGCTTATATAAAAATGTCATGGTGTAGTGTCATGCTGAACACTTTCTAGTGTCTCAGCAGACACTTGGTTAGTCAGCTGCTCCCTCGTGGGAGTTGACACACATGCACCCTACACCTATCACAGGCGTCATGAGTGACGTGAGGATCTATGTTGATACAACGCATGTTATTACAACGCATGCATTTACAACGCAATTTTTACAACGCAAAAACTTTTACAACGCATGTATTTACAACGAATGTTTTTACAACGCAGGTACCTTTACAACGCATACCATTACAACGTAAGTATTGGTAAGTATATGTTAATTTTATAATCGTAAATTAATTAAAAAAAATATAATTTAATGTAATTTAATTTAAATTAAATTTTAATTTATTTTTACCCTGTACCCCTGCACCCCCAAAACCCAAAACTGACCCTGAACCTCAAAAAAACCCCTTTACCCAAAAACTAAAAACTGACCCTGAACCCCAAAAATACCCCTTTACCCAAAAACTAAAAACTGACCCTGAACCCCAAAAATACCCCTTTACCCAAAAACTAAAAACTGACCCTGAACCCTAAAAATACCCCTTTACCCAAAAACTAAAAACTGACCCTGAACCCCAAAAATACCCCTTTACCCAAAAACTAAAAACTGACCCTGAACCCCAAAAATACCCCTTTACCCAAAAACTAAAAACTGACCCTGAACCCCAAAAATACCCCTTTACCCAAAAACTAAAAACTGACCCTGAACCCCAAAAATACCCCTTTACCCAAAAACTAAAAACTGACCCTGAACCCCAAAAATACCCCTTTACCCAAAAATTAAAAACTGACCCTGAACCCCAAAAATACCCCTTTACCCAAAAACCCAAAACTGACCCTGAACCCTAAAAATACCCCTTTACCCCAAACATATAACATATAAAAAATAATTATATACTTACCAATACTTACGTTGTAATGGTATGCGTTGTAAAGGTACCTGCGTTGTAAAAACATTTGTTGTAAATACATGCGTTGTAAAAGTTTTTGCGATGTAAAAGTTGCGTTGTAATGGTATGTCGTTGTAAAAGTTGCGTTGTAAGTGATGTTTCCCGTGACGTGACCGTGCTAAATTGAAAGGCCCGGGTGCATGTGCTCGTGGCCAGTTATCCGGCTATACCCATGGTGCCTGTGTCATGATTCTACTTGCATGTGGTCCCAGGGCCCACAACACCACCTCAGCTATTTTATATTTGGGTGCTCTGGTTTGTTTTCTGTCCTACGTTCCCTCCCCACGTCCTCTGCGGTCTACTTCTTCATAATGATTGGATATTATTTTGGAACAGGTATGCTGAGTAAAAGGTCAGGTACTAAGGCCTCAAGGAAAACATATTGTTCCTGCTTTTTGGACAAGGATGAGGATTCTGTGCAGTGAGGATTAGCTGTAAATAATCAGAGTTGCATCCTGCTTAAATAGCCAGGTCACACAATTAAGGGCAGATTTACATGCCCCTTGCACTTTTTGTGACGCACTGGCAGCGCATTTGTCTGCCCCATATTTGCAAGGACAGGAAGAGCCACCCTGCATGGCTTTTCCTGTCCTTGTAAATATGGCCCCTTTGCAAGCAGCACTTTGCGTGACAGGGGCGTTCCATGGGCGTTGCTGTGAGTGTTCCCACCAACACCATTGGAACCAGACACATTTCCAGATTTACGAGAAATCATAAATCTGGAAATGCGTCCGAATGCTAGTAGGGAGGCGCAAAGAGGAGAAATGTATTAATTTCTCCTCATTGTTTTCCACTTTCTGGTCGTGCTGCATTCTGCAGCACACTTAGGGGTCGATTAGGATCGCGGACGGACTTGAGTCCGTCCGCGACCCCAGAGTATGAGGGAACGTCCGCATGGGCTGCGGCGTTCCCTCATGTGCGATTAGGATGTGACCGCCACCCTGGCGGTCACATCCTGGATATTTAACATTGCGGCGGGTGCTGCTTGAAGCAGCACCCGCCGCAATGTTAAAAGTGCATGTGTAACATTTACATGCACAAAGCGGCAGGCACCGCGCGGTGCCTGCCGCATTGTGCATGTAAATGCTGGGGGGTACCATAGGTACCCCCCATGTGCACCCCCCACCCACCAACACCCTGGGGGCCCGCAACGGGCCCCCAAAATCAAAAGTACACATGCTTTTCCACGGCGGAAAAACCGCCGCGGAAAAGCATGTTTTCAAATGCTTCCTAATTTGGCCGGCGGTGTCTGATAGACACTGCCAGCCAAATGAGAGCTTTTCCGCCGCGGTTGTAATCCGACCGCGGCGGAAAAGCAGCGGACAGAAACCAAGACCCACCAGCCATCGTAATGTGGCGGTGGGTCTTTGGTGAGCCCGCAATGGATTTTCCGCCTCCTCCGGGCCGGAGGTGGCTTCCGCCGGCCCGGAGGAGGCGGAAAATCCTCCATCCTAATCGGCCCCTAAGTAAGAGGAAATCACCTCTGGTGATTGTTTATGTGCAGGAAGGGTTCCCTTCCTGCACATAAACAATCATTTCAACAATTACATTTTGCAAGTTCTATGTGTGCTAATGCAGTCCAAAAAACGTGTCTGCATAGTTGTGCCCCATTTCATGGGAATTGGCTTGTAATACTCGTATTTAGGTTCGGAGATACTAGCCTGATGCACACATTCCAGACATACAGCATCTCACCACAAAATCTTCCCTCCTCTTCTGACCCGTCAACCAATCATAATTTTCTTCCTATACATTTCATGTTTCAGTTATGTAGCAAGTTTCATCATCCCCACTAAAACCTGAGTCCTTAGGCGGAGTGAAGCCAGATTTCACATTTGTTCTCACTAGTCTTCAGTATGGTTATTATCAGTACATGTAATTGACCTTTTGTTTATCTCTTTGAGATATGCTGGCAAGATAGCTGAGCAATAAAGCAAAGTCACTGTGAAATGTTCTTTTAATGGTTTGAAAAATGACATCAATAAGCTATGTGACAACTAAACAGCTGAAAAAGTGCAAAGGTTTGAAAATGTCATCCAATGCAGGACATTGATAAATACCTAGGCAGCACTGCATGCACAAGCCTGACTACCAGCTGTAACCAATTGCTTATAGAATAGAGGTCCAGATGTTAAAATTGCTTTCGTGGTCGCACATCCTATCTTTCACAAAATAACCAGTGCTTCATTTGTAAAAATATAAGTGCAATGGCCTGAGGCTTTAATATATTGTTTTATTTTAAAGTATTTTAAATATTTTTTCTTATTTATAAGTTCTGCTCAAAAACAAAACAGTGCCACGACGTGGTTGGTTGTCATAGGTAAGAGCTAGTGTTTTGAAATGAGTACTGGTGCCAAGCACCAGCAAACACCATGGCAAAATAAACACTGTAAATAACAGACTTTTCGACCATAAAAACATAAATCTCTGTATATTAATGGTACTTTGCAATTCATTCAAAATTAGAAAGAGAAATGAGTGGGAAAGGGGCATCCTCCTAGTCTGTGCTATTGAAAAAGAAATATATTAATATGTGATGTGGTGATACATGTAGAAGCCAGTGGTGGCTCCTCTGCAATGGCGGAGGAGTGTCGTCCTACTGCTTTTAAGCAGTGTAACGTAAAGGAAACCAAAAATATTTTATGTTTCTCTGCTGCTTAGTTTGCGGGCAGGCAGGTAGGTGGGTTATGTGGGGCTGCTCTGCTCTCGGAGCATGAGAGGAGTGTTTTGTTCACTCCTAATTGCGCAATGACTGTTTGTTCTGCCCTCTCGGGCACCCTAAACCAGTCATTTTATTTATTTATTTATTTTTAACATTTATACAGCGCACAAATGCCCTGGGGCGTCTCGGCGCTGCAGACAGCGGACAAAGTCTATGAGAGTGTTTATTGATTAAACAACCAGGTCTTTGCCATTTTTCTGAAGACTAGCAGTGACTAACATGACCTGATCTCAAGCGGGAGGGAATTCCAGAGTCTGGACACAGTGACAACAAAACCGCCAGTCGTCCCACGAGACGGTTCTTGTGCGTGGAACAGAGAGATGAAAAGCATTCAATGACCGCAGTAAGCGGTTGGGGTTGTAGGTAGTCAGATGATTTATTAGAAACTGGAGACCAGTCTTACGGGAGGCTTTATACGTGATGCATAGAGCCTTAAACTTTATTTGATTCCTTACTGACAGCCAATGATAGCCTTTGATGATGTGTGAAATTGATTTAAACTTGGGGGTTCCTGACAGCACTCACAGCCGCATTCTGGACGGTTTGCAATTTTTGTATGACCCTGCTTTGTGCATTAGCAAATAGTCCATTGCAATAGTCCAGAGATGACATCACCAGAGTGATGATCAATGTTTTACCTGAGTTCAGAGGGAGATATGGTAGGAGCTTTTTGATCATACGGAGTCTATGAAATGCTGCTGATGCCACTAGATTAGCATGTGGTGCAAATGTTAGTTTGTCATCAAATAGAATGCATAAGTTCCTGACCTTGGTGACTGGGCTTGGGGGAGGGCCTAATGCAGGTGGCCACCACATGCTAGACCATGTGGGGGACAGCTTACCAAAGATAATTACCTCCGTTTTATCGGAATCTAATTTTAGACAATTGCTGGCCACCCAACTACTGATGGCCAGCATGCCCTTTTGAAAGTTAGCTGCTACTTTTTCTCCATTGTTGTTAATGGCAAGCACTAGCTGGGTGTCATCAGCATAAGAAGTAAGGTTAATCCCATTGGCCTTGATGACTCTGGCTAAGTCCGACTCATATATATTAAAAAGTGTCGGACTTAGGGATGAGCCTTGCGGGACTCCACAGGGGAGTGTCAATTGGGCCGATTTGAAGGGGCCCAATGTCACCGCCTGAGTTCGATTTGGTAGAAAGGATGAGAGTAGTCCTTTAGCTTTGTCATGGATTTCCATTGTGGTGACACGGTCGATCAGAATGGTATGATCGACCATGTCAAATGCAGCTGAATGGTCTAACAGTATAAGCACAGCTGTGCCTCCCTGGTCCATGATGGTTCTTATTTCTTCAGAGGCCTTAATCAATGCTGTTTCAGTGCCATGTGCTTTCCGGAAACCAAATTGGGATTCATCTAACAAGTGGTGATCTTCAATGTATTTGGAGAGTTGTCGATTCAATAATTTTTCAACCACTTTGGACGGGAAAGGTAAACTGGCTATGGGTCTATAGTTCTTGGTGTCCTCCGCATCTAAGTGGGATTTTTTTAGTAGTGGCTTGAGTAAAGTTTTCTTCCATAAAATGGGGTAAATCCCTGAGCTAAACATTACATTGCAGATTTCTGCTAGTACAGGGGCTAAAAGGTCAAAAATTAATCCTAGAACAGATGGAGGACAAGGATCATTGGCTGAGCCAGATTTTATGGTAGTTATTACATCAGTAATTTGATTCACTGTGACTTTTTCAAACTGTACAAAAAGATGATCCTGAGGGTTGGTGGCTATAGACTGATTACTCTGATGTGAGTGTAGTGAGAATTCGGAGTATATGTTGTTTACTTTATAATCTGCAAGGGAGTTACAAAATGATTGAGACATCAATTTATTCACACTTTCCCTGTTCCCCATGCAGGCTGGATTACAGCCTGCATGGAAAACATGCCCAGGCCCCCATTCCCTATTTGAGCGTCGAACCAGGACGCTCAAAACCAATCACAACGCAGCATTGCAGCATTGTGATTGGTCAGGGAAGCTTGGCTGTGCTTTCTGTGCCTCAGTCCGAGGAGGAGAGCAGGAGCAGAGACACGGGACCCGGCGCGGCAAGGTTAAGTGTTTATTTTATATATATATTTTTTACCTTGCACACGGTTTCCCCACTGGTCTCATCCCTCCCGTGTGCCTGCACCCACCCTGCCACCTGTGAACCATGCCAGCCTCCACTGGTAGAAGCTGTCATTATGGAAATGTTCGCGTTATGAGCAATTCTGTCGTTGATAGGTAGCCAGTGTAGCGATCTCTGGGGATTTGAAATGTGGTAGATCTTTCATAGGCCAGTGACTAAGCTGAGTGTCATGTTTTCCGTTTGTTGTAATTTCCTGAGTTGCTTTATAGGCAGTACACGATAGGCCACGCTTCTGCCTCATACATTTAAGTGAAACAGGAGGTTTTGCCACCTCTGACAAATATGCATTTTTGCAAAGTAGTCACTGTGCAAAAAAATTTACCCTAAGCACACTGACTGGTTTGTGACCTGTCCTTTGTACTTTGGGTTTATAATTCCTATTGTTATAATGCCAAATCAGGCAATTTCAAGCAAGAGTTAGCATTAATTTAGCAAGCTTTGTGCATAAGATAATTCACGGTGCACCTCATACATGCAAATCTATAATACTGATTATTTTTCTGGAATTTATGTAAAACTAGTTGAATGGCTGTTTCGTAAAGTTCTTACAGCAAATAAAAATTGTTAGTAGCGTTGTACTGATTTCTTATAATAGCATGTAATATCCGGGTGCTTACATCACAATGCCCTGTTTATTTACAGTGAAAGAAAATTAAACATCCTTGCACCTACTTGAACTCTATAACATGCTTATTAAAGTAAAAATATAAGATTTAAGAGTGTGACAGCGCTTCGTCTCCCACGATACATCAACTTTTATGCATTTATCTTCTGCTGTTGCAGGAATCAGGCCTGGGCTGTCGGTTTACCATCACATGGGCTAATTAAAATATCAAAACAATTATTAGTCTTTTTCAGTCAATAAAGAGAGGCTGTTATGAGTACTAAAGGGTTTTATTAATCAAAAATCGTTAGTAGATCATCTTTATTAGTTCACAAGATAAATTCAACAAGTTAATCATTAGAATTGTATTAGAAATCAGTAATTAATCAATAATCAATAATATTGAATAAAAATGCATTCAAGCATGTTCCATGAAAGAAAGAATCTCTATTCGAAGAATAATGAGACAAATGAGTTAGTTAGAACCTGTAAAGAGTTGTTGCTCAAGATAGTGAGAGAAAAGCATATAGCTTTAGCATCAAAGTCAACTCAGCAGCCAAAAATGTCAAAGCAGAACTTCTCATGAAGAGAGATCCAAGAAACTCGTCTCAAAGCAATGTGAGCATTGGTTAGGATAATTGGGAACATTTCTAGGGTATGTGGGCTAGAAAGTCCACGCAATAAGATTATCTTTCCTACTTTAGGTACATACACTTCTATAAACAACACATTTTGTAAAGTTTTGAAACATTTTGTTTCTTCCACCTTCTGCCAATCATTGTTTGATGATCTCCTGGGAACAGAATCACTTCTCACCTTCTCAGCCAAAAAAAACAATAGTCCTTAGACAACACTGCTAAGTTTGCAACTTTATTGTAGCAGGTATGAGTTAATGTGGGTCAGCTTCTCATTCAGGTTCGTTTTCTCACATATTCCAGCTACTGCTAACCTTCTAATAACAACTATTTAAACAATAGCCTATGTAGAACTTGAAATATCAATATGGTAAAAAATCATTTTGCAGCAAACATTTACTGAAAGAAACAATACTAGTTAAAAAAGGGTCAAGATCAAGTTTAAATGCTGATTCCTCATGTAGGAGTTGTTCATTTCACTAATAAATGACAAAACTAATCAGTTGTTAACAGCAAGCTTTGTTTAAATAGAAACATTCTTTGGAAATAAGTGAAACTTTTTATATATAATTTCCATAAAAAGGTCGGGAGTTAAATATTTTAGTTGCATCTGCATGCTTTAGTCAAGTTGGTTCCTGATCAAGAAATAAACATTATATGTGTGTTTCAACATTCTAAGCAATCAACTGGTCAAGCAGTGTTCCTTTAGCCATTTGAGGACTAGTATGTGTAAATGTGGTGGCTGAGTACAGAAATGTTCAAATTTAAACACATGTTGTGTTCACTAAAGCTTGCACTTTAATATTGTACGTTCATTATAAACTATATTATTTTCATTTTATTCAAATCTCCCCCACACTTCCCGTAATCAGTATTGGAAAAGATAAATGTGACAGGAGCTGACACTCTTGTAGTGGGAGTCCTGGCAAGTGCCAGACTTCCTCATGAAAAGGATGGGGAGAACCTTGAAATAATATAGATATTATGCATTTCGCAAATGCTGATCTTGTGATTCATGAATCTTCTCTTACAAGTGCTAATGCGAAAATGAGGCTAAATACGTCATAAGCAGGAGTACAGTGCATGTCTAAGTATAAAATGGGCATACACAATGGTCGCAGATAACAATATGGTGTTTTCATTAAAAAAAACATCTCAAATCAGCATAAATCAAAATGAATTAAAATACACAAGCACCTGATTTCACAATACTCTGCATTCTAACATAACTTTTCTTATCTCTTTCCCAAGAAGTACTGGGTAGGTCCTGGAATTTGCCTTGACCAGAAGCTGGAATTTAGGTGTGGATACTCCAGTAATACTTATTCAAATGATACACGCTGCTTACTCAGCATTTTTGTGGAGAGGTTCAGCCCCTGAAATGTATTTCAACCATCAGAGAACGAAAGCCGGCTGCCTTCAGCAGAGCCTCATATCTACACTCATGGGGCCAGCAGGACCATATTCACATGTATCAGGTAAAAACTAGCAAGTTATATGATGGAGGTACAGAGGTCCAGCACATACAGGCTTAGGGGCATATTTACAAGGGCCTTGCGCCATGCTAAAAAAATCAAATAAAATAAAAATGTAAATTGATACTTGTATAGCGCACTACTCACCCGCAAGGGTCTCAAGGCGCTTGTGCGAATACCGCTGTGGAACCCATCCTGGCTTTCCCTGTGAGGCGTCCACTCCTGGGCACCCCCAAGGTGGAGGCCAGGCATCCTTAGCATTGTGGGGGCCTTTGTGGAGATTAAGCAAGCTATTGCCCAGAGTTGGAGAGTGGGACTCCATGATTAGAATAGGCACCGAGGCGAGAATTATCAGGTCCGTGGAATTTTGAGCCCAAGACTCGCCGAGGCGGGGAATTGAAACCTGGTCCCGGGCCAGACCTCTGCATCAGGGTCTGCCGCTCTTTTCATTGAGCCACACTTCTCCACTTCTCCACTTGCATCACACAACGTGGTACATGCACAATGCAAACCTCCATATTTATGAAGTCACTAAAGCCACTTTGTATGGCTTTCAATAGCTTCACAAATATGAAGCAATGCAACGCAGCGCAAATTGATCCGTTCGTTGCCTTGCTCTCGGCAAGAGAGGCGTTCCATGGGCCTAGCGGCGGGTGTTCCCATGCAACTCCCATTCTTTTTGATACATTCCCAGATTTACAAGGACTTGTAAACTGGGAATGTGTCAAAAACTTACACCTCCCCAAGTGAGGCGCAACGAGGAGAAATTAGCTTATTTTTCCTTGTTTTTAGATAGAGCATGACAGCACGCATTCTCTGCCTGCAAGACATCATGTATTTGCTAAAAGGGCTTTGATCTTGCCTGCTGCTTCACATAGGTTGACTTCAGAGTAGCTTCTTCTTTGCTGGCTCCTGATTGATTTGTGCACCTGATACATCTCTTCTTTTTGTAGCTGAGGAGCACCTCTCAACTACAGATTAATTCCCCTTAATTAAAGGCCATCCGCTTTGATCAGGTTCTATTTCTTCTACTCCCCCCCATTCCCCGGCTCTAAGGCTTAACTCACTCGGTCACTTTTGGATGCTTTACGGCCACTCTGCTTTCTCACACAGCAAGGCAGCCTCTTGTTCTAAATTGGGGTGAGCACTTCCCAGTAGTGCTGATGGTCTGTATTCATATTTAGTGTGCTTTATTATGCAGCTACCTACCGCACGGTGCCCGCTTATGTCTTTACTAATCCGGACCAAGCCTTTCCAGACACACTTAGTCCTGCGGACCACATATACATGTGCAGCACAGTCTTTTTCTCCATGTCTTGGTCTTGCATATTCCTAATATGATCCTCCTTTGAGTAGCTCAACTTGTGTACAACCAGGTTAGCTTTTTATTTTTTCACCATATCATCTTGAACTAAGGTCACATGGAGCCTCTCACTTTCGTGCTTCCTTTTAGCCATTTAAATCAGGCCGGCACAGAGGCAGTGCTTCCTACACTGATCTTCAGCCTACACGCAGACGAGACATGCCACCACCATAGAGGCGGTAAGGGGTCCCAGTATTAGCAGCCGTATTAGCAGCGTGTATGGTTAACTCTGGATTCTCTATTTCCACATATGACTCTTTAAAGCCATCTCTCCATACATTTGCGCATGCAATATGACTACTCGTAGGATGTGGTATTACCATTCCTACCCAGATAGACTTTCAGCCCTGTCTGCAGCAGTATGATGAAGTGCTAAGAAGTTTCGGCTCTAAATATCATTATTGATTAATAACATATATATATAAAATTGCATAGTAGGTTTACTCTTGTAGCTCCCGCTATGCTACTAGAGTTTCAATTATAATCATATCTCAGATGTGGAACACACAGCAAGCCCTGCTTGAAGAAGTCAAGCTCAATGACAAAGCGATACAAAAGGGGATGATAGACAGAGTGTTTGAACCAATCAAAGTGCTTGTATTGTCAATGCTCCGTCCATCATTTCCTTTGGTTTTTGTTTGTTTGCCATAAGTTGGCAGGGTATGCTCAGACGTGGGTCCCTTGCTCACTTTGCCACTGGATTCAAGCAAGCCGGGCTGAAGAAGGCTGAAATGCCAGAAATCGGTCCCCGGTAGCTTGTTTCCGGTCCAGGGAAGGCATGGCTTGGCAGTTCGGGGTGGACTGTTCCCATGAGGCACAGGGTCAGACTGATTTGCATATGGCCATGTCTGAACTGGGGTGGCAGAGTGGGCTAAAGAATGGTGATGGATTAAACCCAGATCAGTTGACTGGGGGTGAGTGCTTGTATTGTCAACGCTCCGTCCATCATTTCCTTTGGTTTTTCTTTGTTCGCCATAAGTTGGCCGTCTTGTAGTGACCTTTGGCGGTAACAACTTCAGCAAGCTCTGGCAGCCTTCTGCAGAGGATCCTCGGTGCGTGTGCAGCAGGGGAAAGACGGGAGACGGGAGAACAGCTGCTCGCGGACCGTGCCCTTACGCTCCCACGCATGGTGCTTCCCAATTCATCTTGAGGCTCCCAGCTCCCAGTCCACAGCCTCTGACCCAGCCCCTACCGGGTCTTTGAGGGGAGGAGAGGACCGGGCGCGGCGCGCCGAAGCGGTCCTGGTGCAGGGGAGTCTTGAAGCAAGTTTTCAGCTTGGAGCAGAAAAGCAGGTGATGGCGTTTCTGAGCCGTACCTGACAGCAGAGGTTCCTGTGTCCGAGCTGCTCGAGATTGATGTGCTGGGGGCCAGGTTACGGTGATCTGCAGTCAGCAGTCGGACAGCCCAGCGGATCTACCGCTTCCACGTTCCTCCTCCTCCTCCCTCCTCTCGGACGGTGCAGGCTGAGCTAGCAGCAAGAGGTGAGCGTGCGCCCCCCCCAGCACCCCCCAACATCATAGCCCTCTCGCTGTCAGGTCCGGTTGCGCGATTGCTTGCAGAAAAGCGGCAAGGGGAAGGGTAACAAAGGGAAACACAGGGGGCAAAGGAAACTTAAACCTGAAAAAACCCCTCCACCTTAAGCTCCAACCTCAATCTTCCACCCTATTTCAAGCCCCTCAATCTACCAACCCTCACCCTTACGCTTAAGCACCAGCAAAAATAGAGCCAGAGAAGCTAGAGGGATTCGAGGATCAGAAGTGCAAAAGGCTCAGAGCTCGAGTCAGAAGTTGGCCAGAACTTTTGTAGAGGAGCCAGCAGCCCGCAAGAGGCATAAGAAGACATAAGGAGACACACAGAGACCCAGGATAGAAAGGGCAGAAGGGCCCGAAAAGGGACAAAGGGAAACACCAGAAACACTAGAAATGAGGTCTGGGAGGCAAAGGGACAACACGGCCACCACAAACCCCCCGAAAAGGCTAAGGAAAACAAAGAAGAAGCTCAAGAGGGACTTAATGGACGTGGGCGATGAAAGCGATGGAAGCGGAAGGGACCGGGGAAAGAATGAAGTAGAGGAAGGATCCTCCTTGGTCTCCCCCTTGCTCACTAACCCTGGAGGCTCCAAAGCTTACGAACACCCATGCAGTACCAACAGCAACAAACATTGCTTTCAACCAAAAATCTATACAAAATTCGCATTCATCAAAGACCCTAGTGCAGCCCTCTATCTTAATAGTGCCAATACAATTGACCTACCATCACCACTTAACCCAACCAAAGTACATGGAATAACCTCAGAAAAGCACAAGTCAGAACGAGTGGGGGTGGAGGAAAGGAACCAACCTAATCCCCAAAAGAGGGACCTCATCTCTGACCACAAGGCCCAACCTGCAATCAGTGAGGAAGCGAGCATAGGACCACCGGGGGAGCACTTAGTACTGGTTGACGGACAGAGACAAGAGGGGGACGATTCAAACACAGGAATAACAGCGAAGGGCACCGCGCAAGACCACTTAAATGAAATAACAACGGCAGACCTAAGGGCCAAAACAACCATAAACCACGTATCAAAGGCGATTATGGGGAGGTATCATATAACCTTCACAAGCCAAACAAGACAAAACGAACTATACAGTGGCAAAGAAGAGGACAGTCATGAACACCGCACACCCCAGAAGAGAACTCAAGGTCCACCAGGAACCACTGAGGGTCATGGCGAACCAGATATGGCAACTAAATGGGGGCTCCAGGACCTGCCCCCTCAGGTCGACCCGAGCAAACTTTCCCCGAATACACATCAAACAACCCAAAAGGAAACAACACCCTGCAAACACGCAAGGAAAACGACAGTGGTTAATCAAGCAACGCTTGCCTCCAGGGACATGAAAGAATCTTATGCCTGGGCGGATCCTGATGAGGCTGGGCAACCAATTAACACAACAAAACAGGAAACAAGGGAACACGGCCAGTGCTCGCCTCAAACTAACGACCAAGCACACGAGAAATGTGATAAAACTGACCCACAAAAGGACAGAGCAGATCAAAGTTCCACCCCACCACTAACCGGTTCAAACGCTCAGAGCCAACCAGCCGCTCATGACAAACTACATGACATACTACCCAGCACCGGACTTACAATACCAAGGCTAAATGACCTTGAAACCTCGTACCTTACTCCGGAAGAGTGGGAAGAACTGGTTGCATCCTACCCAGCAGATACAGAACGAGAACTGCAAGGAGAGGGTATCCGCGATAATCCAGGAAAAGAAAGACCAAAACCCAAGGAAGACATTTGGGCGTCCCTCCTGCAGACAATGGAACTATCAGTAAATGCCATTCAATACCAATCTGACAAGATGGACCTGCAGCTCTCTGTCCTCAACTCCCTGGCAATATTTGTCTCTAATATTGATGGCAAGCTAGCCGAGCTAAATGGCATGATAAAAAGAGCACAATCTGAGACTCAATTAATAGCTTCAAACTGCTGTTGTTTCACCATAGTGGACAAACTGGTAACGCTTCCAACAGCATTGGACAACCTCCTATATGATATAAGGACGGCAGTCAAAAACAACCATCCATTCAATCACACGGAGAGAAGGCAAGAAACCACGCCATCCGTGCAAGAAGAAATACAGACTATAAAGCAGGAGAACTCAAAGACACCCACAGACCCATTCCCGCTCAGGAAACAACCAAACAATAAGAATACACTGGCCACTAACAAACAACAATTTGAAGAAACTCAAACTCCCGCCACAGAGAGTACAGCGCTCTCCGCTAAAAAGAACCAAAAAGACGGAGCATTAACCCCTCCTCAAAAAGGAAAAGTGGGAAGAAAACAGAAAAGGAAGGGAAGAAACCAAAGGAAACTGACAGGGGTTATAGCATGGTGCAAGGACCGGAGCAGTGATCAACCAGCAGTAAACACACCACAAGCCAGTCAGACTGCGAAGGGCGACATATCAGCGTGCGAGCACACCACCACGGAAAAGAAAGGACCTGGGACAAAACTTGGAATAGACTCGGCACCGAAGATAAGTTCCATCAACAGCACCTCGACCGAAAGCAAGAAAAATACCTCGAGCCCGCCACAAGCAGCCAAGAAGATTGGCAAAGACAAGACCGAAAAGAGGCACAACTTACAAACAGCCACAGACTCACCTGACAGAGAAAATCAAGAAAGAACCGAACAGAGCACTCAAAACCACACCAAAAATCCCACGAAGAAAAGGGAGGAAAAACAGCCTCAAGCAACTCCCGAGCAGACTGCTATAATGAGGGAAAATACACCCATACAAGAATTGCAGGAAACCAACAAATCGAACGACCAACGCAATGTAGCAGGACCCAAGGAACCTTCCAACCAAAGAGAAACCCTAACCAACACCACTGAAAATACTCAGCTGCACGATAGAGGACAAGACGGCATTACCACACTAATATTCCACCCTGAGTACCAATCAAGAGGCCCAATGGACATCCTTAATAGGGGAAATATATTACGGCTGCTGAAAACCATAGACAGCCTCAAGACTATATCATCAGCTGACTTGGAATCAGTAGAATTTATGGAAATCTTGAGGCAACCCGGAGCAGAATCAACAAAAACAGTATGGGTCACAGGAGAACTCCCCAAGAGAATATTAAAAGAAAAAGAAAAGTTTGACTCCTGGGGAATTAAATTAGAACTCTCTTCTCAAACAAGATATCCAGACCCCTTATTATACGACAGTCAACAAAAGAAAACAAAAGAGCTATCTATCAAAAAAACTGTTCTAAGAGGAGCACGAAGCAAAACACCAGAGAACCTAGCGTACTTAGACCAGTCTGATACCAGAATACTGGCCAACGACAGCCAGCCCTTATCTAACTGGAGCTGGCTCTCAAGGACCATAAACGCAAAAGAGTCAAATCAATGACAAAACAATACAAAATTAACGAATTCCACCAGTACACTTAGCTTATGCTCATGGAACATCAACGGCCTAAGCGACAAGCTCTCAGACTCGGACTTAAAATCCTACTTGACAAAATTTACTATTATCTCTCTGCAAGAAACTTGGTCCGAGTCTCCACCAGCACTATCAGGATACAATCTGATTTTTCAACCACCTACTCAGAGCTCAGTGTTCGGCCACAAGAAAGGTGGCCTCGCCATATACAGCGCGCTTTCAGTGATAACGAAGGCCGCCCCACTAGACTACAACATAGCCGCTCCTAATGCACTGCAAGCGATACGACTGTCACTCCGCGGGCAAGACACAAACGAGGACATCATCTTAGTAAACCTCTACTTGCACCCCAGGGAGAAAAAGAAGGGAGCACAACAACTGAAGGAAGAACTCGTAAAACTATTGAAAACCGAGAACACAAATAGCCTAATTATCACAGGGGACTTCAATCTAAATATGCTTAGCACCTTGGATCCTGAAACCAAAGACGACGAGGACCCGTTCGCCTGGGAGTACAACCACCAAGACTGCACCTCGGGAGGCAGAACCACAAAAACATCAAGGAGCCTGCTGGCCAAACTAGAAGAGCTGGGCCTTAGGGCACTCAATGGCAGATTTTCAGGCGATCGACCGCAGTCTGCGACATTCCACAGTACACTGGCAAGCTCTACAATTGACTTTACCTTCCTTTCTCGCAGCCTGTACTACAGGGTAAGAGATTTCCACATCAGCCCAATGGATTACAGTGACCACCTGCCCCAGGAAACAACGATAATCACACCGACAATACCAAACCCGCCAGGCGCCAACAACTTGGGTACGGACTTTACAACAAACGAAAAACGGGTAAAATGTAAAGTTACCGACCCACAAAACCTTTTAGAGCAAGCGAAGCATGCTCTCCACGAAGCGCAGTTCGAATCATCAAACCTGATAATACGCTGGGAGGTATTCACAAAAAAAATGAAAGACATCGCTGAAAGAAAAGTGCACACAAAGCGAGCAGGCAAGACCAGCGATGCGATACACAAGAACCACTATAACTTCGGAAATGATACCAATCTAAAAAGACTGAAGACACAAATTAATCACACTCTGCGAAGAGCAAAAACAGATCCCTCCGCCTACCAGGCTTTAAGACAGTTAAAAGGTGACCGAAGGAAATTAATATGGCAACTAAAAAAGGACGCAGATGAGACATTCTGGGGAAAACTCCTATACGACGCCAAGACAAACAACAGCGCACAGTTCTGGCAAAAGATTAACGGCCTGATCAACCAGCAAAGCCAGGCGATGGAATCCCATGTGACGGAAGATGCCTGGACAACCCATATTAGCACACACTTCTGCGACACCAACGAAACACGGAAAGAAACTGGCAAAACCAACATCAGGAGCAAAGAATACTTGCCTCCACTAAAAGAATCCTTGACATCCAACGAAGCACTATCAATTACGGCTCTACAAATAACTAATAGGATTTCCAAAGGGAGAACAGAGGGAGCTCCAGGCCCCAATGGAATACCCCAATAATATTCAAGCAGGCACCAGAATACTGGGTACCTACTCTAAAACCAATGTTTGAAAAAATATGGCAGACTGCGACAATTCCACGATCATGGAGGGGAGCAATAATCTCACCAATATATAAAAAAGGCGACAGGAAAGATCCAAGAAGCTATCGGTTAATTGCCTTATTAGACAACGAAGCAAAATACTACGCTGGCCTCTTACTTCAGGAACTGACATCATGGGCGGAAGAAACCTCAGCAATTCCATTCAATCAAACAGGCTTCAGAAAAAACATGGGGACGACCACAAACATCCTTGCCTTGTCACTCCTGATCGACTCAGCCCTAGAAGGAAAACAACCCTTGTACCTGTGTTTTATTGACTACAGCTCTGCCTTCGACCGCGTAAACAGAAACCTGCTGTGGCAAAAACTGGAGAGAATGAAAATTCCAGCTACACTACTGAACCAACTAATCCTCCTGCACAGCGACACTTGGGTCCAGGTTAAACTAGGTACCGGCGACTTTTTAACTAAGAAAATTCCAACTAACACAGGAGTAAAGCAAGGATGTGTGCTAGCGCCAACTTTATTTAATCTCTTTATGGCCGACCTATCTACCACACTAAACGAAAACAACTCTCATGCGCCTAAACTGGGGGGTACTCAATTGTCTAACTTATTTTATGCTGATGACCTGGTGCTAATTAGCCGGACCCCGATCGGCCTACAGCGGCTTCTCGACATCACCGCACAACACTCCAAAACAAATAAACTCAGTATTAATTATTGTAAAACAAAAGTAATGCGCCTCAACTATTGCAAGAAGAAACCAACTTTCAGTTGGAACCTGGATAAAAATAAACTGGAAGTCACAAATAAATATCGTTACTTGGGAGTGACTATTGATCATAGGGGGAGCTTCAAACCGCAATGCGAGGAGATAAAAAAGAGAGGCTTAATGATAGCTGTATCTCTAAGGAACTTGAAAAATAAGATCATCGGCCCAAGCTTCACCCCACTCCTAAAACTGATACAAGCCAAACTGATACCATCCATTACATACGGTAGCGAAGCATTGAGAGGCAGAGATACGGGAACCTTAGAAGGAGTAATTACGAGAGCAATGCGGATGATGTTTGGCCTCCCAAGATACACTTCTCCGGCGCAGATCCGACTCGAATTTGGGCAAGTTAAGGAAGAGCTTGCTCGCAAGGGAGCATACCTTAAGACCTGGCACAAAATTAGCAGAGGGGAAGCAAACACCCTCAACGCACTCCTCTGGAAGGATCTACAAAGCAAAGACAACTGCCCAGCAAGACTCTTTCTAGAGGATGCAATTAAACAGCTGGGGGCAAGCCAACTATGGGATCTGCAAGGGAGCCTGGCAGGTTTTAAAAAAGCCGTAAACAATACAGTTAGGAAAGAATCCCTCCTACAAGACAAAGCATCACTAACGGAGAGAGCACATGGCTGGCTGACAGTACAAACCTACAATAAACTCACACCACAGGCATACCTTCTGACCAGCTTCACTAAAAAAAACAAAAGAAACATTCCTAAAATTACGATTAGGAGTATTACCCTCAGCTGACCACATGGCCCCTTGGCTGCGGCCCCCAAAACCGTCAAACTGTCGCCTGTGTGGAACTCATGAGGAAAATATAGTACATCTCATTACCATCTGCAAAGAGCTGCATCAAGATCGCAGGAACCTACTGAGACCCCTATTCATAAAAAAAGGAATCAGGACGTGCAGACAAGCAACTCTGGCTTGCTTCAGAGGCAATGAAGTGCAAATGGCTTGCCGACTGGTAAAATACCTCGGAGCTGTAGAAAGCAGAATCAACACAAAGAAAGAACAAACGGACAAGGACAGCACACCCTCAATATTGTGAGTGCCAAAACATCAAGACAGCTCAGAGACTTAAACTGAATTAAAACACTGGCATACTATAACTAAAAGTTACGAACATTTAGGGCAAATGCCAGCCAGTCTTCTTCCAAAAAGGAATAGGCACTGCAATACTTAACTATGTATAGAAATGAGGGTCAGGACTGACAAAAGAAACCCTCTCTGTAGAAGGACACAAGCATCTAACGGCAGACGGACACTCCGTTCTTTTTAACTTTTTTTTTTAAACTGCACTTTGTAACATAGCTCAAATTGAACAACTCCATCATCTATGCTGCTACAAATATTTTTAATACTTTCCTTTTTTACTGCTGATTGTTTTTGTAATGGTTTTTATTAACTGTACAATAAAGTATTACTATTACTTACATAAGTTGGCAGGGTATGCTCAGATGTGAGTCCCTTGCTCACTTTGCCACTGGATTCAAGCAAGCCGGGCTGAAGAAGGTTGAAATGTCAGAAACCGGTCCTCGGTAGCTTGTTTCCGGTCCAGGGAAGGCATGGCTTGGCAGTTCGGGCTGGACTGTTCCCATGAGGCACAGGGTCTGACTGATTTGCATATGCCCATGTCTGAACTGGGGTGGCAGAGTGGGCAAAAGAACGGTGATGGATTAAACCCTGATCAGTTGACTGGGGGTGAGTGCTTGTATTGTCAACGCTCTGTCCATCATTTCCTTTGGTTTTTCTTTGTTCGGCATAAGTTGCCAGGGTATGCTCAGACGTGAGTCCCTTGCTCACTTTGCCACTAGATTCAAGCAAGCCGGGCTGAAGAAGGCTGAAATGCCAGAAACCAGTCCTCGGTAGCTTGTTTCCGGTCCAGGGAAGGCATGGCTTGGCAGTTCGGGCTGGACTGTTCCCATGAGGCATAGGGTCAGACTGATTTGCATATGGCCATGTCTGAACTGGGGTGGCAGAGTGGGCTAAAGAACGGTGATGGATTAAACCCAGATCAGTTGACTGGGGGTGAGTGCTTGTATTGTCAACGCTCCGTCCATCATTTCCTTTGGTTTTTCTTTGTTCGGCATAAGTTGGCACGGTATGCTCAGACGTGAGTCCCTTGCTCACTTTGCCACTTGATTCAAGCAAGCCGATATGAAGAAGGCTGAAATGACAAACCGGTCCTCGGTAGCTTGTTTCCCGTCCAGGGAATGCATGGCTTGGCAGTTCGGGCTGGACTGTTCCCATGAGGCACAGGGTCAGACTGATTTGCATATGGCCATGTCTGAACTGGGGTGGCAGAGTGGGCTAAAGAACGGTGATGGATTAAACCCAGATCAGATGACTGGGGGTGAGTGCTTGTATTGTCAACGCTCCGTCCATCATTTCCTTTGGTTTTTCCAAGTTCAATGACAAACACATAATCTTTGCTGACATCCCTCTAATGCAGAGTTCTTCAATTAGTGGGGCGCGCCGCCCCTGGGGGGGGGGGGGCGCGACACCATCCCAGGGGGGAGCGCACTCAACTCTAATATTACCATTGTTCCCTGCGTCCGTCACAAGTCTTCTTCGAATTCCAGTATGGTTGGAGGGGGGAGGGAGGGGAAATCGATGGGGCACTACGTGCCCGTTCTTTTGTCTTGTTAACTCTCCCAAGAGGGGGTTAATTCATAGAGCTGAAATGCTTCAGCTGCAGTGGGAAGCAAGGAGTTTCCTCTGCTAAAACCGAAAGTTGCTTTCGGTTTTAGCAGAGGAGACTCCTTACCTCCCACTTCAGCTGAAGCAATTCAGCTTCATGAATTAACCCTCTCTTGGGAGAGTTAGATAACAGAGGAACGGCAAGTGCTCCATGGACCAAATTGCAAGCACGAGAAATAGGCATGTGAAATTAGCTGGGTAGCTAACAAAAGGTAGAATTGAGGTGCAGTAACTAGTAGATATACCTGAGGTTCAGAGACCAATGCAGCTGCTCCACCACTGGGAGCTACGCTCATGTAAGATAAATTTAAAAAAGCTGTACATCTCCCCAAAAGTCATGATGTACATTCAAACAGGAATGTGAACATCTGTATTGGATGGAAGAGAACGTCAAATATTTGCAAATTGGTAGTTCCGGTTAAAAGTGCATTCCTGGATATCAAAATCCCAAAATAACTCTGCCAGAACTAGGGAATAAGAGGCAGAGCAATCATTTCCTAAATTGTGACAACAAACAATTAATAAATAAATAAATGCATACATGCTGTTGCCTATATTTGTTTAGGTTGCTACTGCTGTGTGTTGTAAATAGTGTTTTTCTATCATTCATTTTTAATGAGTAAGAGTCTATTACAGACATTTTGCAGACAAAATGTGTTTATGCGTCATGCAACATCCATATAAAAAGTTTATTTTATATCAATACATAACCTCACATATGAGAAATGGAAGGGTGTGACAGATTATTTGCAGTAATATTAGTGAACTGCTATTGTGTTACATACTGAAAACATGCATCACTATCCCTGAATATCCAATGTACACACATTTAGTATTTGACCAAAAAAGGCATGAAAGGGCTGAGATTGGATCATAAAATCAAAGTTGGTTCGAACAGGTGTAGAAAAAGGTAGGGCTAGGACCTTTCTCAAGATTTGCCCGGCGCTAACCGCCCTTGTACCATTCAAATTACCAAGCAATGAGGCAGGCGCCAGAGACCAGAAGGCAGGAAACAGAAGTTTATTCCGACGGAGCAGAACACATCAGATCGGACAACAAGGTATCGTCTCGAGGTGCTCTAACAGCCTCTCGGAGGCCTGGCCTCTTATACACTGGTTTATGGCATGTGACCTTTCTTTATTACAATCAGAACATTGTGAACAACAAGGAAAGACACATCCCCGTAATCCTCGTGTCAATCCCACCCCCATATACCTTCACAATAGAGGTCCTCAACCTGCTGATAAGAGGAGGGGGGTCATCATGCAGCTGAGTGTTTCGCCAAGTCTTAGGATGTGTGTGCCTGATCATATCCCAGGGGGTGGGGAGGCCCTGATCAACAGTGTGTCCTTTGAAGAGGGGCGATTCCATACAATAAGGGGCAGTAAATGATATCTCCCGGCTTAGGCGATGGCCTCGGACCTGTGTGGACAGCTGGACACGGGGTGAGGGGTCATCAAAGGAGCGGTATTCATGCCGCGTGGACAATCCAGTGTGGAGGGAAGGGTTATCAACAGAGGGGCATTCATGGGAGGAGAGGAGGTGCTGGTCAGGCGCTGGCGTGACTCCCAGGGACAGGGCCATGCGGAAGGGTCATGCTCATGAGAGGGAGGGAGGGGGAGCCATGGTGCGCGGAGGATGCTTGCTGGGTCAGAGGGGCGCGCTGGCAACCGATCGTGGACAGGGAGACCGTGATACCTAAAGTGGTTGTCGTGCACGTTGTACATAGGTGACAAGCTGGCGCAGATGATGTTCAGTTCGTAAACTAAAATTCCACAGTCCTCCCTTTTAACATATCTCGCCAACTTGTCAGTTCGGATTTATCCCCATAAGGCCACGTACTTCTACTTCATAGAGGGGACTCATGTGCTCATTTTGGAAGTCCAAAGTCTTTGGGCACATACAGTTAGAAACAAGGCCGCACAAAGATGGCAGACATTGGATACCTAAGCAACACCCACATAATATCACAACAGGTATCAGCATGAAGGAAAACAACTTCCAACCCCATCCCTTCGAAGTGTCCCAAAACCAACTTCCAAGCGACCATCCTTCTTGTTCTTGGTGAACCTCCGAGGAAAGTCTGTGGAGGTGTTCAATGGCTTTGTAGACTGAAGGCGAGTTGTCAGGCATGTATGTGCAGCAGCTGGATCCGATGATGCGGCATGCTCCTCCTCGGTCGGCTAGGACCACGTCTAAGACAAGGCGGTTTTGAAGGGTCACAAGGCGGACCGCCTGAAGCTCAGCCGTGTTGTTGGCGAGGATGCCAGCCGTGATGTTGATCGTTGTTTCCACTGCCTGGGTCAGGTGTCGGATAGCGCGGCTGTTTGCCATTGGGCCCCACAGGGGAACAAGTCCTTTTGCTGCATCTAGGAACTGTGCTCCGGTGGAGTCGGTTTGTCCAATGTCATCTGCACGCCTCTGCCGGTGATGGTTGGCAGGGGCTACATATGTGGGTGGAAGAACGAAGGCAATGTAACAGGCGCCCTTCCAACCTCTCGGGAGCCAGGTGTAAGCTTTGGTGCCACACACAAAGTACATATTCGGAGAAGCAACAAAGGAAGGGGGGTCAACTGAGTCCAATGTTCTGGTGATTCGGCAGGCACTGTGACCCACCAGCTGCGTTCCATGGCCTTCGAGACACACAAGACCTGTGACATTGATAACAGACAGGGCCACAGTCAGAGTAGCGGTAGTTTGTTTTTGCAGATGAGAGAAGGTGGTCCTGGCTGGATTGTGGAGCACCTGTACTTCGACTCGTTCTTTGGCTGGAATGTCTTTAAGGAAGGTGGCGCCCGTTAGCGCAGGACACAGGGCAGCAGAAGTCTTTCCGGTTTTGTTCAGCCAGAAACCAGAGTAGAAGTGTGACACCGTCTGGCTGGAGGTGGCGTTGTCCTTGTGGCTCTCTTGCATGAGGATCAACCAGGCGAGGCAGGAGCCGTGAACTGAGAAAGGAGAAGGGATGAAGGGGATGGAGTGTCCAGTGGCATGCGGGAGCAACCCGCAGATCCAGCAGTTCGTAGCATTTGCAGCAAGGTTGTGTTGGTGCAACAGTTGCACGAAAGAATTGTTCCAGAATTCTCTGCGCCTCTCTCGGAGCTGAGGTGACAGAGAGATTAGGTGATGCTCTTTCAGGGGTGTTGGCTGTGCAGTAGGGAGCAATGCCTCATGAGCCGGTGTACTTTCCTCCAGAATCCAGAAGGAGGTCATGAGGAGGAGGCAGAAGAGGAAGACGCTGAAGAGTGCGATTGTCTTTGATTTGTGCAAGTTGTCAGTCTTGGGATTTCTATACTGGGTATTTCCTGTTGCTTCCATCATCTTCTTATCTGGCGCTTCCATCATCTTCTTATCTGGCGCTTCCATCACCTTCAAGGGGGCTCGGTAGCGGGCAGAACCACAGACTTCGTTTAGCTTCTCTCCCGGTAACCCTTGATTGTGCTTAGGTCACCGTTCTGAGATTCAACTTAGTCCGTGGCCTACTTAGCCGAAACTCCCTCCTTTCGACGCAGGAAATACCCTTCTCTGGATGGCACAGTGGGATCAGAGAATTTTGCAAGTTCGAGTGCCTCAGTATCGGGATAACAGTCCAATATCGGTCGGTCTTTGCTCAGGAGCTCTTCTTGGGTGCTGACGTTTTCTGTCGTGGCCAGGTTCGCAGAGACCTTCCGACAATGATGCGCGTGCAGCCAGTGCTTCTTCCCCTCCACTCGAAGCGCCGTTCGGGTGGTAATCAGCACTTGCCAGGGGCCCGTCCACCGCGGTTCCAGACTCTTGGTCCGCTGGAAATTTCGTATCAACACGAAATCTCCCGGTTGGATGTCATGGCCGGGGCCCCTGGAAGCATCGGGGATGGCCTGCTGCACCTGTTGATGAATGACAGACAACGTTTTAGTTAACTTGCACAAATAATCAGATAGTAGGACGTCTGGGACGTCATGAATGGAGGTAGGTTTGGGAGCAGTCCAGAGGTTCATCGGTCGCCCGAATATGACCTCATAGGGGGTCAAATGGTGCTTGGTGGGAGTGGAGCGCATTGATAACAAGGCCAGTGGGAGGGCATCCGGCCAGTTAAGTCCGGTGGTGGCCACTATTTTTGACAATTTCAGCTTCAGTGTGGCATTATGGCGTTCCACCAGACCGGCGGATTGGGGGTGGAAGACCGCATGAAACCTTTGCTTCACCCCCAACCCCTTTAGGATTAGTTGGATAACCTCAGCTATGAAGTGGGGACCATTGTCGCTCCATAAAATTCGACAAAGGCCATAGCGAGGGAAGAATTCTTTCAGTAGTACTTTGGCAGTAGTCATGGCAGTGTTGTCACGGGTTGGATAGGCCTCTACCCATTTGCTGAAGGCACATACGATGACTAGTACATACTTCAGGTTTTGGCATCTCTCTAGTTGGATGTAGTCCATCTGAAGGACCTCAAAGGGGTGATTGGGGGTCCCAAACCCTCCCCGGGGTACCACAGTTCCTTTCCCGGGGTTGTGTTGCAGACAGATAAGGCACTGCTGAACTAGGCGTCTGGCTGAGTCGGGGATTTTGTCATTGTGCCAGACTTTGGAAATGAGTTCGATCATGGGTGCAGATCCTATGTGTGCGGGGGAATGTGCCATTGTCAGTATGGGGATCAGATATGAGTCGGGCAGCAACCACTTGTTTGCATCCTTCGTTCGCCAGCAACCCTCTTCGTCCTTCAAACCCTCCCTTGCCCACTTAGTCAGTTCGTGAGGGGTGCTGGCCGACTGTATGTCTCTGATCATTTCCCTTGTGTCACTCCATTTTTCTGCTTGTGACCTGGTCACATATATGCGTGTCACCGTCCTATTCTCAGCTGTGGTTCGTGCAGTGATGTCGGCCAATGCATTCCCTTGTCCGACTAAGTCTGTCACCCTTTTGTGTGCCTGACATTTGATCACCGCTAATCGTTTGGGGAGGAGAACTGCCTCAATCAGAGCGGATACTAAATCTCCGTGGAGGATTGGGGTGCCGTGGGACGTCAGGAATCCCCTCTCCCTCCACAGGAGCCCAAAATGGTGGACCACTCCGAAGGCATACTGGCTGTCCGTATATACGTTCGCGGTGGTCCCTGCGGCTATGATGCATGCTCGGGTGAGGGCTATCAGCTCTGCTGCCTGGGCAGATCGTTGTGTGATGCAGGCTGTCTCAACTACTGTTCGGGCTGTCGTTACGGCATAGGCAGCTGAAGTGGTGCCATCTGGGAGTTTGATGCGTGAGCCGTCTACCCATAGCTCTCCATCGGGGTCAGTAAAAGCAGTGTCTCGGAGGTCAACCCTACTCCTAGTTTGTTCGTCCGTGAGGGTCACACAGTCGTGGATGGGAGGAACGTCGGGGTCATTTTCAGGCAGGGGCAACAATGTGGCAGGATTCAAAGTTGTGCATCTCTTTAGTGTGATGTGGGGTGCAAGTAGCGTCAGTTCGTACCCTGTCAGTCGTGCGCTAGTCAGGTGTTGAGTCTTGGTTTGGTTCAGGAGGGTGTCGACAGCATGGGGTACTAGTACAGTGAGGGAGTTGGAAAGCACGATTCCCTCGCTCTGACGGATAGAGACAGCAGCGGCAGCTACTGCTCGAAGGCAGGCAGGTAAAGCTCTGGCTACAGGATCAAGAGTGGCGGAGAAGTAGGCACAAGGGCGCTGCTTAGGACCAATCGATTGAGTTAGGACAGACAATGCGCATCCCTCCCTTTCGTGGGTGAAGAGGGAGAAGGGTTTGGAGTAATCCGGCGTTCCGAGGACGGGTGCTGAGCAGTGTGCATCCCGTAATTCCTTAAAGGAGGCTTGACACTCAGTGGTCCAAGGAAGCGGGGAGGGGACATCTTTGGTCAGCAGGGCAAGTAATGGTTTCACAATGAGGCTGTAATTAGGCAACCACTGTCTGCAAAAAGAGGTTAGGCCAACCAAAGAGCGGACCTGTTTTTGTGTTTTTGGGATGGGGGTGTCTAGGATGGTTTGGATTCGGTCGGTGTAAGTTTCCTCCCTTCTTTGGACAGAAGATGGCCTAGGTAAGTCACTTGTGGCTGGCAGAACTGTAACTTCTTTTTGGAGACTTTATGGCCATTTTCTGCAAGAAAGTGTAGGAGTTGGACGGTGGCTGTCGTTGCAAGCGGGGTGGTGTCGGCCGCCAAAAGGATATCATCGACATATTGGATCAACACCACTCCCTCTGGTAGCTGGAAGGCATCCAGCTGTCTTTTGAGGGCCTGGCTGTAAATGCTGGGACTTTCAGTGTACCCCTGGGGAGCTCTACAAAATCGGTACGAGCGGGATTTTAAAGTGAAGCCGAAGAGATAACGGCTGTCTGGATGAATGGGGATAGAGAAAAACGCGTTCTTAAGGTCGATAACAGTGAAGGTGGTGGCAGTGGACGGGATGAGGGTCAGAATGGTGGTGATATCAGAGACTACAGGATATTGGGGTACAACCACTTTGTTAATCTCTCGCAAGTCGATGATGAAGCGGTACGCTTTCTCATCTCCTTCACCTTGCTTCTTAACAATAGGTAGGATTGGGCTGTTGCAGACGTTGCTAACCACCTCTTCAACCACTCCTGCATCTACCAGAGACTGAATGATCGCTACCAGTGCCTTCTCACCCTCTGGGGATATCCGATATTGCGGGAGTTTCGGGAGCATAGCGTCCTGTCGTACAGTTATGTGAATAGGATCAATCATCATTCGCCCCACATCAGAGTCATTTCTGGCCCACAGGTACGGAGGCAGGGTGTCAAGCAAGGACATGTCCGCGTCAGTTATGGAGCACATGTGTCGTGGGGGACGGGATCTGGGCATGTCTGGGTTGTCGTACAGGATGACTCATATTCCATCTGGGGAACACCTAATGGTAGCTCGAAAATGTTTCAGTAAGTCAATGCCCATAATGGCGTCAGGGGAGTTGGAGGAGAGCAGAAATGTTGCGTCAGTGGTGTTGTTTTCTAGATCAAAGGAAATAGGCACGGACAGGGGGTTAGTGGAGGGCGTTCCATCGAAACCTATCGACGTTATGTGTGAGCCAGACAAGGGTGCCCTTGGAATCAGGCGTTTTGATAACACACTACGTGTCGCCCCAGTGTCTACCAAGAATGGAGACTCTGTACCCAGGACCTTAGCGGTGACATAAGGACCTTGCTGGTCAACACAGAGCTCGACTGGATCCCTCCCTTGCCCCTGGCAGTCCTATGCAAAGTCGGGGGCACTTTCACCTTCGGACAGCTGATATTGGTTCTGTCGAGGACGGTCAAATGTGTTCAGTCTCCCTGATCTGTCATTGTTGGTGTCGTTGGTGTGCCCTCGTCCTCTATTTTTCGGACCACCTGCCACATCCCTGGAGTCCCTATTTCTATTCATCTCTAGCATAACCGGACACTGGAATTTCCAATGGCCGAACCCTTTGCAGAAGGCGCATTGGTCATTGCTAATGTCTCTACGTCCAGGGTGGGGTGTGGGAGTGTGATCTTTAGGAGGTAGATCTCTGGGGGTGGTTGATTGGTAGTTCCCCCTTTGATGTTCCCGTCCTATCGTTATACCTTGTATCTGGGCTATCATTACCCTTTCTTTTAAATCTTTCTTCTTTTTCTCGGACGCCCTATCATTCTCATTCTTTTGGTGCTCGTAATACTGAGCCATCTGAAGGATAGCTGCAGGTTTGGAGGCCCCCCAACTACTCTCACTCGTCTGCAGCTTTTGGGAGACCTCTTGTGTTAGGCCTTTTACGTAATTTTTTACAAACAGGTGCTGTCCGGTTGCGGTGGTCATGTCTTGGCCACTGTAGTCGGAGAACACTGTCTTGAACCGGGAGAAGTATTCTGACACATCTTCTTGGGGTTTCTGTCGACAGGCCGTGACTATCGACCAGTCTACCTTTCTTTCTGGGATCAGTGTCTTTAATTTCTGAACTATTTTGTCTGGGAGTTCTAGTATGTCTTTCACTGGTTTCCTTCCAGGTTCTCGTTGTCTATCTAATTTACCGAGTTGGTCCCAGGTATGTCCAAACAGATCCGCGTGGTCAGCCTTCCGGATTTGCTTCCACACGTCAGCTGGCAGGCATAACCCGAAGAACAAGTCAATGTCTGCTAAAGTCATTATCGTCGAACCCAAGGCTGTGCCTAATTCGGTATAGAATGCTGTCGGGTTCTTTCTTAAATCGGGCAGAGTTTGCTTAAAGGTTAGGATATCTTGTCGGTCCCATGGTTGGTAAACCCAATTGTACACAACCCTCCCTTTTGCATTTTCATTATTGATATCATCGCTTGTTCCCTGGCCCCGTGGCGGGATCCAGTAAGGGGCCGCCTCTCTGATGGGCATCATAGTATTGGCTACTGCTACCGAGGTCGTTTCAAGGACTGTAACCTTGGTTTCTGGTTTTTGTTCCGTGAGGTGGCGGAAAACCTCAAGTATCTGCATGAAGAGTTCCGTCGCCTCACATTCAGTCCCATCTCCAACATCAATCTTCCTATACAGCGTTGTTAGTTTAGCGGGGCCCTTACTTCGATACCTATCTTCATATGCGTTCAGGGTGTGGTAGCTGAATCGCAAAATGAAATGCCGCCTGTGGCTGTCGGCATGTGAATTATATATGTTCATTGTGTACTCTTCGCTCTCCCTTCGTTCTACTAAGGTCTTTGCTATTTTGTCGATCCCATCCCGCTCATCTTTGCTCAACCTATTTGGTCTGGCTGGCGGTTGTTTGCTAGCCTCAGGGTCGTCTGACGATGTTGTTAATGTGGCTGGTGCGGAGGCCGTGAGGGCCGGTGCACTAGCACTAAGATCGCTTTCGCTCATACTCGGAGCGTGAAAGCTTTGTCGGCAGGGGGCATATGGAGGGGGCATGTAGATGATTGGGGGACCTAGCAGTAACTCATCGTTCGCCCGTTGTTTGGAGGGCAATTCAGGGTAGAGCGCAGAGGGGGTCTTAACAGGACATTGGCCTGCCGACCCTGATTCTTGGTTTTGCGTGGTTTCCTTTCTTTCTTTTATTTCTTCTTCTAGTTGCTTTGCGGCTAGGTGGGCTGCCTTTCGTAATTCTTTCCCTATTTTTGCTTCTTCTCTTTTCTTTCGTTGTTCCGTTTCTTTGCGCCACATGCCGATACTATCGAGCATAGTGGGCGTAGTCTTATTTTCCTGTAGCGCTATTTCTAATGTTTTTATTTTATGATCGTCAAAGGAACCTATCAGTGGCCACTGACTTTCAGGGTTCTTCTTTGTATATTTATGCCATAACTTAGTATAAGCTATAGCGACTAGTCCATGCTTAGTGAACATGTCCTTATTAGGGGTGCCCTCCAGTGGAGCTGGATGGTTCATCTCTAATAAGCGGTCCGGGCTAAACAGGCTACCAACCAGTGGGGAGAAGATAGGCATGACGGATTACAACGGGGACAAAAGTCTGCACTACCTATCTTATCACGGCGGACAAAGACTAGACAGAATATTTCTATTCTACGTTGTTTGGAGGCCGTGAATACCTCAAAAGAACCAATACCGAATAATCGGTCAATCAAACAATCCAGTGGGGAGAATAAGTGGGCACGAAAAGTTATCGTTACCCACTCTTTCTCTACCTGCAAAGAGAGACCTTGTTCTTCCCTGTTTGCAGACAAAGAATCTCCAGACAATAATCCACGAACGACAGTTCGGGAAACAGTGGGGGAGGAAGATAGGCACGACGGATTACAACGGGGACAAAAGTCTGCGTTACCTATCCTTCACTGCTTGCAAAGAGAGAGCCTGTTTGTTTTTCCCCGTTTGCAGACAGTGAATCTCCAGAGGTTTCAACAAAGCGTAATACTAGTATTATCCAAACAAAACAATATTTTTTTTTTCCAATTTGTCGTGTTTACACGACCTTACCCGGACCGCATGGACGGTTTCCTGTCCTCTGGATCCAGCGCCCGATTGTCCTCTCTCCTTCGTGATGCCCGTGGCACTCCTGATGGTTCCCAGTCAGGACCGTAGATCACTCGAGAGAGGTCTGTTCAGAACTAGTGAAGGTCGGATGATCGGCTGTCAGACGAGGGTCTATCGGACACGAGCTCTTCCCGATCGTTGCAGTCGTTCACTCTGTCGTCGGGACCTCTCCCACTGGATCCACGTGTCGCTGATGGGCCCCACGTTGGGCGCCAATTGTAGAAAAAGGTAGGGCTAGGACCTTTCTCAAGATTTGCCCGGCGCTAACCGCCCTTGTACCATTCAAATTACCAAGCAATGAGGCAGGCGCCAGAGACCAGAAGGCAGGAAACAGAAGTTTATTCCGACGGAGCAGAACACATCAGATCGGACAACAAGGTATCGTCTCGAGGTGCTCTAACAGCCTCTCGGAGGCCTGGCCTCTTATACACTGGTTTATGGCATGTGACCTTTCTTTATTACAATCAGAACATTGTGAACAACAAGGAAAGACACATCCCCGTAATCCTCGTGTCAATCCCACCCCCATATACCTTCACAATAGAGGTCCTCAACCTGCTGATAAGAGGAGGGGGGTCATCATGCAGCTGAGTGTTTCGCCAAGTCTTAGGATGTGTGTGCCTGATTATATCCCAGGGGGTGGGGAGGCCCTGATCAACAGTGTGTCCTTTGAAGAGGGGCGATTCCATACAATAAGGGGCAGTAAATGATATCTCCCGGCTTAGGCGATGGCCTCGGACCTGTGTGGACAGCTGGACACGGGGTGAGGGGTCATCAAAGGAGTGGTATTCATGCCGCGTGGACAATCCAGTGTGGAGGGAAGGGTTATCAACAGAGGGGCATTCATGGGAGGAGAGGAGGTGCTGGTCAGGCGCTGGCGTGACTCCCAGGGACAGGGCCATGCGGAAGGGTCATGCTCATGAGAGGGAGGGAGGGGGAGCCAGGGTGCGCGGAGGATGCTTGCTGGGTCAGAGGGGCGCGCTGGCAACCGATCGTAGACAGGGAGACCGTGATACCTAAAGTGGTTGTCGTGCACGTTGTACATAGGTGACAAGCTGGCGCAGATGATGTTCAGTTCGTAAACTAAAATTCCACACAGGGACCCCCAAAATACATTTGGCCCACATGCCCCAAAATCCTTAAAACGTCCCTGAAAGTTTATTTTAAAATTACACAGGCAGGCGCGCAAAATGCCAGCCAGCCAAGTGTTGTTTAAACAGACTGCAAATTGCTAAATATGGTTATAAAAAAGAAGCATGTATTCATTTGTAATGTGACTTTTGTGTCTTTGTTCCCTTTTATTATCAGTCATGGATCATTCATGCAGCTCTAGAAAACAATTAAAAGTTATTTCTATTTATATTTGCTGTTCAAAGTATGCACAGACAAGTGCTGAAAATACAGCATTAGGTGACTGCTTATTTTTATACCATCTGTGACATCAAAATAATGAGCTGGCAACCCTAATCATAAGACTGGAAGTTTGCTGAGGGATCAGCACATTATTTAATTCCTCCACACTGATCCCTGGTTACTGCCATATTAGCAATAGTTTAACACATTTGAAACCCTATGCTGCTGTCAATAACATGCTGAGTTATTTCAAGTGTCTGGGAATGCACCCTGCATTCAGACCACTCACTCCTCATTCTCGCCCTTCACTTTCACCCTCACCCAGCACTCACACTGATCCCGATGCACTCACACGATTCACCCACTTACCCTCCACTCACAGTGATCACTCTGCACTCACAGCGATCACAATGCGCTCACACTGATCACCATGCTCTCAAACAATTCACCCGCTCACCCTGCACTCACACTGATCACCATGCACTCACACCATTCACCCACTTACCCTCCACTCACAGTGATCACTCTGCACTCACAATGCACTTGCGCTGGTTACCCTGTACCTCACACTGCAGTCACACGAGCACACTACTCAACCTGCACTCGTGACACTTCACTCACCTTTCCCCCTCACTGCTCAATCTGCAATCTCACTCCAATAAGCTCACCACTAATCATACATTCATTCGTCCCACTCTGCACTAACATGCGCACCCAAATTCATATGGTCACCTCACTCACCCATGTACACAAGTATGGGCATGTCGTGCCCCATTAAGGTTTTCATCCTAAATTACAAAAGAAGACATCTAAATGCACTGCAATCCAGCCTCCCAGGGGCCCCTTGATAGAGACTGTTCTGGTTTTGCGTGATGGTCTAGAATAATTCCTAAACAGATTCTTGCAAATACCGTTTTGTTTAATTTCTTTTTAATGTAATTGATGTGAGGGAGTCTATTACTATTTGCAGAGAAATGTGTTTGTTTCATGCAACAACCATGAAAAAGTTAACCATAACAAAGTTAGATCCAACTTTGTTGCTTTGTTACAACAGTGAAAACACATCACTGTCTCTGAATATTAGATGTAAACGCTTTCAGAATTTCGACTACAGTGCCTGTACGCCCTTAGTAGCCTGGCTAAATAGGGTATGGCAGCGCTGAAAGTAAATCATTTAAACTCAAACCTGTACTGAACAGGGGCCCCCCAAAAAGTTTTGGCTCAGGGCACCCAAAATCCCTAACATGTCCCTGCCATCACAACGTCTGTCAGACAACATTACTCTGAAGTAAACTAGACAACATAATTCATTTATTATCAGTTCTATTTTTTTTAAACATAATCCTGACGTGTCCCAAACCCCCATTACTTCAGGCAAGCAACTTATCGTACCACTAAGGAATTCTCAATTAGGTGTTTGTTCACCGCCTTCTCTGTGGAATTTCAACTGTCTTCTGATCCATAACTGGATGGTGGGCAATTATCCCATTATAATGCTGCCTAAAATGTTTGTTAATGATTTATTGAGAAGATTTGTTTCTCGTGTACCAGCTCTGAGCTAAGGAGTGCTCGAAACATCTGACAACACAGTATCCCCTACAGTTCCTGTCTTGGCTGAAAGTGCCTGCAGAATATTCAGCTTTGGGAGAAACTGCTATCAAAACTCTCTTACCTTGCCATTCCATTTATGTGAGATTGGGTTCTCAGCACTTGCAGTATTAAAGACTAAGTACCGTTCACAACTGGATGTGGAGCACAATCTGAGGATAGCAGTAGCAAAAATCCATCCACAGATTGGCCGTCTCTGAAAAACAGGCACACCTGTCACATTTATGTTGGTGGTCTTATTATCAATCCATGTCATGTGTAAAACAAAGCATCCTAGTAAAAACAATTTGCACACATTTTATCTTGGAAAGTGGTGTTTTGAGCTGTGTAATAAGCCTCTGTCATTTCACCGCACCCACTCACAAACCTGTAATTTATTAAACACTCCTATTGTATTGAATGTTATTTGCTGGATATGCCCGGAATGTGCGCGTGGCGGTCGATTCCAGACATTTCTGTCACGTGGTGAGGAGGCCCAACATCTAAAAAAATTCAGTTGTCGGGGGGGCTCAACCTGCAAAAGTTTGAAGAACCTCTGCTCTAATGTTTAGCGATGAAACCATTAGTTTCTAAGAAATAGGAATACGTGCCTAAGCATGACAGAAACTTGGCACCTCGAAATGCACACACATATAAACAATAGCACCTTCAAAACATCTGCGCGGACAATGTCCATCATTCATGTTAGTTTGTGACATCAAAATTTGTTTTAACATGGCCTTCTGCGTCATATTTTAAGACAAAATGCGCACCGTGACTGAGGTCCTGTTCACCCACGGCTTCGAGGTGCTGTATATTGAATTCTTTTATCAGAGTATTATTGTGATTATTGTGAAATAGGCATAGAGAATGTAAGCAGTAGAGCTGATAGTGGTGGTAGCAGTAGTAAGGAAAGCATCTTCAGGAAGTGCTTTTTCGATGTTGACTAATATTTGGTGATTAGTACGTGCTTATCTCTTTCACATTTTATGTGCAGGCCACAGATCCAGGATGACTGAAAGACGTTTAAACGCTCTAACAATGTGAGTGGCTGACTTTTTATTATCGGCACAATGATCACAATCTTTTTAAAACGGCTCCTCATTGCAATTTGCACGCCTGGTTTACTATAATTTCATGGGTTGGTCACTCTAGTGCCGAGGTCTTCAAACTGTGGGGCGCGACCCCCATGGGGGCAGTGGAGCGATGCAAAGGGAGTTGTGCCTTCCCAGTCACACTTCTGCCCAAGGGCTTCAGCCCCCCTCTTCCCCGTCTTGTGTCTCAGCCCGGGCTGCTGCAGTGAAACTCGAGCTGCTGGGGGATCTGCTGGGCTGTGTCTGGAGTCTAATCTCCAGCACCCGAGTTTTTCTCAGGTCTTTAAAGACCATTTGCATATTGACATGCCTTTGTAAACTGGTCACAGAGGCTTAGTTTTATTCCTGGTTCCAGTATCCCCTGGGTCCCCACTCTGCCAATTCCTTACATTTGTACAAAGAATGTGACTATGCAGAGCTACAAACCGATAGGTATAGATTAAGTAACGTTTTGCTTACTGTATATTAAACAGTCCATTATTTTGTTTTGTGATTTTGTTTTTATATAAGTACACTTGATTGAAAGCAGTTGGTGTGAAGCTCAATTTAGAACTATTCCTAAAAAAGCCATCCCAATCAATTTTATTTTATAGAAATTAGATCAAGCTACAGTGAGTCTAAAATATTATGCCTTGAAGCTGCGTACAAACTACAGTTATTTATTGTGTGATTGCTTAGGGGCTGCATGCCAATCACAGCCAGTCTCTTGGCACAAACAGTATAACAACCTATTTTTACATTACTGAATATGCCTATGTGGTTATGTGAAGACCAGTTCAATGCGGCCTACCGGCTGACCTCGAAGCTAGGGAACCGGGTACGAGTCTCGGCAGGGATAGTCAACATTCTGTGCAAATCACCTTATCTCCCCGTGCCTAACAAAAAATCAATGTGTCCGCCTGTAACACACGGGGTGCTCATGTAAAGCGATCTGATCCCTTTGGCGGTGTGAAAAGCAGGTTGTTTTAAGGCACTGGGTGATTAAGTGATTTGCCCGTAAATACAAACTGTTGAAGTGAGGCTAAGGATATGATTCTGCTATATAAAACTCCCCAAAAATAAAATTAAGTCACAAGGGCTTTAGGTCAGGATGGTTTAAAGCCCAATAAATTAACAACTAGGCCTAGGCCAACCCCACCTCCTCCGAGAGCTCAGCGCTTCAGATGCACCCCCGTTTTGTTTGGTATTGCAGTTACCATTAAATGTAAGTCATTTATTTGGTGGTAATATGAGATGTTGTTTGATCCGTAATACACTAACTCGAAACAAAGAAGTCCACCTTGCACCAACTGAAACTCCTCAAAAGAACTCTGCTTGTCCTCTAAACAAGCGCCCTCCCCTCTATTCAAATCCTGCCTAGGTTATGGCATTGCCCTTTAGCGTGGTCTAGCTACGAGCAACATGAAGGCTACAAAAAAAAGCCCTAAATGCAGAAGTAAGCCGCACTTTTTGGATCCTAAAAAAACATTCCACTTCCTCACAACTTGGAACAATACGCTGAACGCTCCTAGAGGTCTTGATTGAATTCAAAATACTTTACAGTACCTACAAAGGTCTGGAATGCCATACCTGCAGGGAAAAAACACCCACTGCCAATTTGACAGCCCACTGTTGTGGCAGATTTTTTCCCCAGCACCAAATATAAATCAAATCAAGAGTGGGTGGGTTATGGAATTGTCTCTCCACCAAAATTGGTAGCTGTCCCAACCTCCTGGAATTCAGGGCAAAACTGAAAGCTCATCTGTTAAACTCAAACATGCTTGACTCAAGATTCAATGGAGGAAGTGAATGCAGTGTGGTCCCGCTTCAACAGAACACAACACAAACTTTGTTCTACCATAAAATATGTTTACAGAATATTATCCATAGAATGGTGTAATCTGCTAATGTCCAAATCATCCCTCTCAGTAGTAAATAGAAACAATTGAGCCACAAGTGATTTACTACGAAAAGTAAACTTTAGTATTTCTGGAGGGGTCAGTTTTAGTACATAGACCGCATATGTGGGCTACTTGCTGTGACAATATTGCACACAGCCTGTGACATCAGAAATCTTACAAACAGTAATTAATTCCATTCCTCCACAGATAAAGCATTATACACAGCTTTTCCAGGACATTGAGCTATAAACAAGATCTGATGAGCAGCACCACGGGCTACACCAAATCTTTTACGTAATGATTAGACTTGATTCCACATTCATACTATTACAGCTACTACTCCTGTAGTTCACTACACAAAGATCTCAGCGTAAAGATATGCCTCACTTTTTTTGCAGACTGGGCCAGAGAGACCATGAGATAAATACGAGAGACTGTTTGAGATGAGGGCAGTGAAAAGACAGAATGGCAATAGGTGATTAAAGGTGAAGTGAGAGGTTGAATGGGGAGAGTTTGGAAGTTGTAAAAAGGGGTGGAAGAAAATGGCCTGCAAAGTGACAGATGGATCCGGGTTTAGGAGAGGAGAGAGGGATGGAAGGGACGGGGTGAGAGGAAAGTGGCATGGGTAAACTGCTTAACTCTGCACAAAACCACCAGGGTTTTAAGGGACCCCTGCTTCTCCCGGCCAGGGCCAGGTGAGCTTCTAATTTGGCAGCACGTATTCCTGCGGAGTGGAAGACCCTTCACAAAGGTTGACTGGAAATCTTTCTGATGTTAATTGATGTATTTTGGTTATAAAAGGGTACTATTGGGTTACTGTGTGTAAAAAATGTCAAAATAATGAAGCAATGCTATCCTAAAATACGCTTGTAAAGAAAAACAGGAGTGTGACCCATAAACCAATCGGGATTAGGGTTCAAAGGTATAAAGGAAAACCAATATCCCAAAAGGTATGAATGAAGAGGCTAACCTACTCAGAAGAGTATATCCAATTGTTGATGGTTGGTCCCTCACTTCTCTCAGGTACAGCTACCCTACCCACTGCCACATCCACACCCAGTTCCTCTAGGGCAAATTTAGACAAACTCGAACAATTGAAGAAGAAACAAATCCGGACAGATCTACATGCTCGTATGCTGACAGATTACCTTAGATCAGGTGTGATCCCGGTAGGATTACAAATCCGCAATACCCCGGCTATCTTCACTAAAGACCCTCAATTCCGCACTAAGTTCAGCAATTTAGTGACCACCTGCTCCAGACATTGGATGGTTCTTGGCATAGACACTGCCATTGAACACAGCCGCCGTGAACTGGAAGAAATAGCAGAACTGGAAAAACTAATTCTAGCTGATCCATCACTAACAGATGCCAAGAACCTACTAGAGAAAATTGCCTCCTCTATTGCCACCTTCAATACATTTGAACACAACAAAAAGGTTAACAAAATCGAGAAGGATATCAAATATTACAAGGTGGAGCAAACCTACCCATATCTAAAAGACGAATTTTACAACACTTCTTTTACTCCCTCAAGATCATGTAATTGGGGACGGTTCCGAAACAATCAACAGATCACGTTCTCTGATTCCTCTAACACCTCTGTGGAGGATTCTGATCCGGGCCAGGGCCCAAGCACATCTTGGAGCAACAACAGACCTCAGCCACTATTGTCAAGTGGTTTTTTAGCCCGGGGCCGCGGTCGCGGCCAACCTCCACCTCAAAACCTCCCTGCAAGAAACCGACAATACCAACCAATATTCGCGGGGGACCGCCAAACACGCAATCGATACTACCATGGGGGCCCTCTTAGTAAATAACATTGAGCCCGAAGGGAATGGCGATCTCTCGATACCCATCTTTAACTTGTCAGACTATTGCCTTAGTCAAGAAGAAACCTCCCTGATTTCGAGAGGCCTTACATTTGTACCCACTGAGCGCACAGATTTCCTGGAATTACAAATGAACCTTCTAAAATTCTTCAGATGGATCAGACTCAAGCAATTCTTCATTGACAAACAGGATTCCCCACACCCCATTACCTCATCCTTTCGGCCCCCCTCTTCCTTCAACCCCCCCTCACATTCAATGCCTCCGAAGATTCTCACATTCGAACATTTAGTGATGAGGGATGTCATGAATCTTAAATCTAAATCACACTTCACACCATACAATCCTCCTATGGTCAAAAAACAAGCCCTTCTCTCTCTGAAAAACAACACAGAGATCGTCATAAAACCGGCGGACAAAGGTGGTAGGATTGTGGTGATTGGTCACAATAAATATGATCAGGAAATACAGAAACAGCTCTCCAACCGCAATCACTACAAACCACTTTCAAAAGATCCATTGGAAGATATCAGATTAAAAATGTTGACAGTCACAAATGAAGCAAAGGACTTGAACATCATCACGAAAAAAGAATTAGAATTTTTGAACAATCCCGACCCCAGAACTCCTGTGATATATGTCTTGCCCAAGATACATAAAGACCAATTTAACCCACCAGGACGCCCAATAATATCTGGGTGTGGATCCATCTTGGAACCGCTGGGCAAATATATCGACGCCGTCATTAAGGAATTTGTCCCGTGTACTGATACCTTCATCCGCGATACCACCGACCTAATAAACACAATCGAGGACAAACCCTTCGACACTACATCTCAATTACTAGTTAGTATGGATATTGAATCCCTCTATACTAACATTCCACATGATGAGGGCCTCCAGGTGATACGGACACTTCTCCTCTCGAGACCACAACCAACTAAGATACCCACTGATTTCATCATGTTGCTACTACGCATCGCCCTGCAAAATAACTACTTTCTATACAATGACACCTATTACCTGCAAGTTAAGGGTGTCTCCATGGGCGCTTGTTTTGCTCCAAATTTCGCGATTTTGTTTGTACACTTCCTGGAGAAATCGGTGATCCTCACCCCTACCAATCCATATCTTTCCAATATACTTTTATGGCGTTGATACATCGACGATATTCTACTGATCTGGAGCGGAGACAACCTCACCCTTAACACCTTTACCGCATGGCTTAACCAGGCCCAGGAACATCTAAAATTTAGAAGTGAGAATAAAACCAATTACCTCCATTTCTGGATGTCACGATCCATGCTGAAGTTGGCAAAATGGGCATCACCTTGTTTCGAAAACCCACGGAGAAGAACACCTTGTAGGAGTATTCAAGCTACCATCCTAGAGGTTTACGTGATGGGTTACCCTATGGACAATTTTTACGCATTCGGCGTAATTGCAAATGGCGCAAGGACTATTTTAAGGAGGCTGATGTCCTTACCAGGAAGCTTGTCCACAGAGGCTACCCACGACGCTTGGTCTCTCAAGCTAGAAAAAGGGCATGGTACTGCCATAGAGATACGCTCCTTTTACCACAACTCAAAAAGACTGTGAATAGGATCCCTTTCGTGTCCAAGTTCAGCCCGCACAGCAATGAAGTCAGTAAAATCATCAAGAAAAATTGGCCAATACTCCGAGCACATGAACCATTCATGGAATCACCCCTGTTTTCCTATCAACGTGGCCGAAACATCGCCAGCCACCTGGTACATGCCATCACATGGCCACAATCAACCGTTGAAAGACACACTATCACAGCTGTTTGGGGATTGGATCCAGTGGTTGGACACTATAAATGTCAAAACTGCAGTGTCTTTGAACTGACACAAAACACCAAGGCCTTTATTAACAAGGATCGTACCTACAAACTGAAAAGTCACACTAATTGCAGGACGCATAACGTTATTTACGCCATCACTTGTCCTTGTGATCTCATCTATATAGGGCAGACAACCCAAATGATAAAACAAAGGATCATCCAGCATAAAAGCAGGATCAATTGTAGAGTACTTACTGCCCCCTTGGTGGCGCACTTCTTAGACTTTGATCACATAGACACGGATATCAGGTGGCAAGTGATCGACAAAACGTCCCTCCTGTCTGGGGAGGGGACATCAAGATCCTCTTGAATAAAGCTGAATGTAAGTGGATGACCTTATGCAATTCTATCACCTCCGGGTTGAACACCCTTGATGAGTGGAACAACACTGTCACCATCTAGTTATTCCCCTCCATAGGTCACTTCCTTCTGATTTCCAATAGCGTCCCGCAACTGTAACTCTAGGGACCCTTCTTAGACCGCACTCCATGTGCAAAACATTTACTTTCCAGGGTTAACGATGACTATTCCACTGTCTCATTTGAGTATCTATACATCTTCCCCACGAACATCATGGCCGAATCTGTGTATATCACTGTACATATTGTATAAGTTGTGAGTTTCGACACATGCACCTTTAAGATATATATGCGAGCACTATACTTCTGTCTAAATATCTGTTTTTGCATTGTATTGTATATATGCGAATATAATACAAAATTTCAGGTTCTTCAATGTTTTGTTTAGCAGGTGCCAGTATTTACTGTTGGCCCGTTAGGACACTTCCTTGCCTTCGAGATGTTGTACTGCCCGACCACGCCCACCCGCCCCTGACCCCGCCCCCTCTGTCACCTAGCCATGCCCCCCTGTACTTTTCCCTTTGCATTGCATTCAGTGTTTCACTCCGCAAGTGATCTACACGCTGACCGCAGGCTTCCTGACCCTTGGCTGGTACGCCGACTCGGATTCACTACGTGCCCAAATCCTGTATTTCTCCAGGTAACCGAGACCCAGCCTTGCCCTACGTAGTTTCGCGACACCATGCACAGTACTGGATCTCACGGATCCTTTCTGTTTTAGGTCCCTGGTCGCCAGAATACAAACTTGCCGTGAGCATTCTGTGACGTCTCACCCGCCCATCCAGAAGACTCAGGTAATTGTCATGAGCTGCCGTTGTGCTCGTCTCGATCCTAATGGGGGCTCGTTTACTTAATTTTCTTCCCTTTGTCCCGCAGTTCCTAGCTGGTCAGATGATCCTCACCGGATCCTTCGGATCAGGGCTGATTCTTTACCCGCCCACAGGTAAGACCAAGCTCTGGTCTTCCCAGAACTTTCCCTTCAAGTTCCTGTGCACTTGCTCCTTGACGATCATTTCCCGAGTCTGGGATCACATACGAGGGTTACCCGACCCCCCTCCTATACAAACCACAATGGTACCCCCTTTCTAATTAACTGTGATTTACGGTGTGGATAACAACTCGCAATTAATTGCGCATTTGCCCACTAGTTTAAGGGAATCCTTCTGACTTTGACCCTATGGACTTTATCGTCCAGACCAATTGGGCCCACATTATGAATTACCTACCTGACGCTGACCTCCCCTTCACACTTTTTCCTGCCAGATTCATCCGTGCCCCGTCACAGGCCACACTCCACCCCTTTCCCCGCTTACCCTCCCTCCACCCATGAGTCACCCTGCCTTTCCGGGACCCTAACTTTTTCCCTTTCGCCCCACAGCACCCCAAACGAGACAACCTCGTCCTGAAGATGGTCCACATTGGTTAAGGACCGAAATGCCGTCGACTCCACAGCGCAAATTATAGCCGCATCCCATTGTGACTCCATTGAAATTGCGAATTGTGCAATATAAAGTCACTGATCTTATGTCACATGTTGAGCTATTCACTGTATATATTTCACCTTGCTCACTCTGCGCCGTCCATCGCTGTTCACTCTCGCACTTGCGTTGCCACACAGCACTTGTACATATTGAGCACCAAGTCTTATCGGTTGTCATTTGAATTTTTGAACTGTGTGCTGTATATAACTATTCCTATATGAATCTTTCCTTCCATGATCTGAATACTAAAATACTAAAATTAATTTTGACTTTAAATCCTTTGAATAAGTGTCTCCTTTCTTTGACCTATGTAATGCCTTGTGCATGCAATATAAATTGCCTCTTCATTTATACCTTTTGGGATATTGTTTTTCCTTTATATCCTAAAATACGCGGCATCACATAACATCATTTACATTTTCTTCCCACACAATTTAGTAAAGCCTGTCGTGTAATTTGGTCCTCACCGCCTCGTAATTCCAGTGGCCCTGTCTACAGGTTTAGAAAGTTTTGTCAGGAGGTGGTCCTTACGCCTCAAAATGTTGACAGGGGGGGTCTCGGCATCCAAAAGTTTGAAGACCTCTGCTCTAGTGGTATAGATCTATTAACATCCTTACGGTCAAATGGGCTCCAGACAATTTTATAACAAACGTTCATGTGGGATTCAGTTTGTTTGAGGAATGCATCTGATGTCACACAAGCCTTCCCAGTGTTTATCATATTGTCACTAAGGCAGAAAAAGCATGTGTCAGAGGCAAAGTCGCAGGTGAGGGCATGTTTGAAGCAAAGGACAAGTGTAACAGACTCTAAGATGCACTAATTCACTCTTTTCCTTTCTTTATGTCTCTACCCAACACACAAATCGATGCTGCATACATCTATTACACACAACACATTTTCACATCTTAGAAATTATACGCCACACAATTAAACTACACACACTTCCACTCCACATCATTCCATTAAATGACATAAAAATTACAAACCAGTAAAATAAAATCCACATAGTTCAACTCCCCTCCATGGCACAAATTTCCACTTACAACAACAGAAGGAACCGTAAGAGGACAATTTTTAATGGGGTCCAGTGTACGTGTCCGAGAGACTAGTCACAAAGCAATGTACAAAGTTCCCCAGGTGGGGTGGTGGAAAGCCAGAGTGTGCCGAGTGGAGCGTGAAAAGAGAGGGAAAGAAAAGCCAAAGAAGGGGAATTTCCCTTGTTGGAACTAAAACCCTCACACACCTAGCAAGCTAGATGTCATGCTTCATCATATGGGTTCTGCTCCTCGTCAGATTGGCGCTGCAATGTCTGACGGGCACCCGTAAAGGGGCTCTTTATCGGGGATCTTTTGTCCCAGCCATATGGTGCATGCGGGTGTGAGGGAAGGAAAAGGCTGAAGTCGTGAGAAAGTGGTGAATTAAAAAAGGTGGATCAGTCCACAATAAATTTTATTTGCGTGGCTGACGCCCTTGGTTAAAATGGTGGGAGGGGAGATATGTGCTTGGGGTAGTATAAAGCAAGATACCTACAACCCCCTGATCAGGTCAACATGTTTCTTGCCCGGATGGCAATTCGTCAGGACCTATGTGAGACGTACCACACAGTGAAAAATGGGTGTTCATACAACCTTATGCCTTGAGGTCGTACAAGGGCAGGCAAATAAGTCCTGCTGAGTTGGGGTGACCTAAAAGGAAGTACATAAGAAAAGAATAATTGTGGTTCTGTTTATGTTATGTTGCAAGGTCACAAGAACAAAACGCTCGAAGACACACTCGTGGGTGAAAAGGAACAGTGACTGCAACGATATTGACAGGTGCCTTTTCAAAAGGAAAACAGTGGTTTGCAATGCAGGGTTTAAAAATTGTTAAAAAGACGCTAAACAAGAGGAACGTGAGGAGAGGCGCATAATAACCGATCTTACCCTAAGGGAGATCCTAAGGTGCCCCGCAGTCTGCTCCAGTGGGACCTGCACGTATAGGTCAGGAACCTGGGAGAAGAGAGAGAGTGCGTCAGTGTAGAGCATTAGATAATGCTCAACAGTGTTATGGTAGAAGCCCGTCGTGGGTCAAGACTCACAGAGTGGAAATTGCCAACGGGGTGGAAGTAAATCAGAAAGGCCATTTGTGCGCCTATGTAGCCACAAGGAAACAAGTGAACCTGAAGCAGTACGTAAGCCAAGGTGAGCACCCAAACATTGGATCGGCACAGGCTGTCCCTGCGCACCCAAGCGGGGATCGCTGGGGAGCAGGTACTAGCCATGGCCAAAACTGCGTCCAGGGCACGACAGAAGCACACGTAAGAAAGGCGCCAACAGAGGCAGCACTCGCGTCGAAGGGACGGCGTCGAGCAACTGGAAGTATGGGATCACCCCCTGTCCCATCGGCAAGACCGCACCGGCATGTACTGAAGCTGGCTGGGTTCACGAGGCGGGAGAACGTAATAGGAATTCCAAGCAAACTTACCCGGATAGCGTGCGGTCAGCGCCGCTAACACCTACCCCCACCGTCTGGTCAGGACAGAGCAGCTGGTAACCAAACCGACGTCCATGTGGAGTATAAGTAGCTCCTGTCTCGCCTAGTCCGCGTGGGGGCAGGGCTTCAACGGAGGACTGCGCATGCGTCAGAGTGGAAGACTTCAGAACGCTACAACAAAGCCGTCAGTGATGCCAGTAGCATAATAGAGGCGACCATCTTGGGTGTGGAAGGTCAGTAAATTCACAGCACAGGGGTGATTATGGATGAGGCGACAGCTGGGTAAGAATTAATGCGACAGTGACGACCATGGTACTGAGTCGTTAAGGCCACATGTGTCAAGTTGGAGGCAATGTACCCATCTCTGTTCAATTCTGAACAGTGCCAGCTGTGAGATGAAGGGATGGGACTCTAAGACTAACCAGCGTATGTTGTCTGCATGATGGCCCTGCTGAGTGTAGTGTTCATACAGCTTGGTATGTGTCTTGAGACACCTGATGTTACTTTTGTGCTCCATGATGCGTAGTTTCACTTGTCTCATGGTCATCCCAAGATAGTGTTTGTTACAAGGGCAAGTAATGAGATAGATGTACCTGGTACTGTTACAATTGGTATGTTTGTGTAACTGCCATTTGAAAGTCTCAGTGAGCATAATCTCCTTGATAGGTCGAGTCTGGGGACAAACAGCGCAGCCCCCACAAGGGAAGTACCCTGTCACTGGAGGGAGGCCCCATAAAGTGCTTTGACTACTCGCATTTTGTTTCTTGGGCCGTGTGTGAATAAGGGAATCCTTGAGGTTGGCTGTTCGTTTGAACGCAAACCGAGGTGGTGGAATATTCAGACCGCTAGAGTTTATGATGTACCAGTGTTTATTTATGGTTTTCTTGATGTAGCCTGAGTTTTTTGTGAAGCAGGTGACACAAGTAATCAAATCATCAGACTCTTTTGGATTAGTCTACAGTAATGCCTCCCTGGGGATGTTAAGAGCTCGTTTGCGAGAATTATACACAAGACGAGCCGGGTAACCTCTATCCTGTAGTTTATGTTGTAGGATATTTGCTTCATGGTTGAAGTCAGTTCTCTCTGTACAATTTCTGCGTACCCGGAGGAACTGTCCAAATGGCAGGTTGTCCCTCAGGGCTCTCCGATGGTGGCTCCCATAGAGGAGGAGACTGTTCCTATCGGGACTTTTACGGTAGAGAGTGGTCTTCAACCCATCCGGGTTGAGACTGATACTGAGGTCGAGGAAGGGGATGGTGGAGTCTGATATAGTGCCCGTGAACTTAAGGAAGGGATTCTGCAGATTGATCCATGTGCAGAAGGACTCACAGGTAGTACGGTCTCCTTTCCATAGTACGAGAATATCGTCTATGTACCTTCGCCACAAAGTAAGGTTGTCTCTGAAGGGGTTATTAGGGGAGCTGATTACATTCTCTTCAAAGGTAGACATGTAGATACCGGCTAAGCTAGGAGCAAAAGTGGAACCCATCGAAGTGCCTCTGATTTGGTGGTAAAGCTGGGTACCGTACTGAAAGTAGTTTTCAGTTAAGGCTATGGTTGCGCATGCCAGTATGAAAGAAATAGGTGTAGGTGAGCACTATTCTTCCTGTAGCAGAGTAGTCTCGACAGCTTCCAGGGTAGCTTGTTGGGGGATGTTGGTGTACAGTGCTTCGACGTCTAATGTGAGAAGGAGATCCACATCCTCTCTCCCCTCGATGTTGTCTATCAGACGGAGCACATCCCTGGTGTCTTGGAGAAAAGAAGGTATCTTCCTCACCACCGGTTGTAAAAAGGAGTCGCAGAATTTTGACAGTGGCTCAAGTAGAGAGCCAATCCCTGAGACAATTGGCCTTCCAGGGACTGGACTTTGCCCTTTATGAATCTTTGGAAGGGTGTAGAAGTAGGGAATCACCCGATCGGTGGTTAACAAGAAATCTGCTTCATTTTTGGTGATCCATTCATTAGTTTCACCTTCCATGATAAGGCTAGTGATGGATGTGACAAGCCTTTTAGTCGGATCTGTACTTAGAGGTCTGTAATGGGTGGTGTTCGCCAGCTGGCGTTTACATTCCGTGTCGTAGTCGCTACTGTTTTGAATCACAGTGGCCCCACCCTTGTCAGCCTGTTTGATGATGATGGAAGTGTTGTTAGATAGATACTGAATTGCTTGTCTTTCAGCTTTGCTCAGATTGTTAAAGTTGTTGGTGACAGGTATGGTTTCGAGACCTTTGAGGACAGCCTTTTCAAAGGCTAGTACCTCAGGGGGGACCATGTTGTCAGTGGGAGTGAAAGTGGATGGTTTGCGTAGACCTGTGTCAGTACTTTCAACGGTGGGTTTGTCATGAAAGAATGCTCGTAAGAGTACCTTCCTGAATAGTTGTTTCACTTCACACATCTCGGTGAAGCTGTCGGGGATTGGTGTTGGTACAAATCCTAAGCCCTTCTCCAGACTTTGGTTTCGATTGGAGTAAGTGACCTTTCGGAAAGATTAACAATCAGACTCTCCTTCCCCTGGTCGCGCTCCTCGTCTCCATTGAGGGGGTTGTGGTTTTCTGGTCTTGCCACAGCACACCTTTCGGCGCTCCTCTTTTGTTGCGCCCTCTTCCTCTGCCCCAACCTCTGTCTAAAAAAGGAGGGTTCATGGGATAGAATTGCGGTCGGCCCTGTGGGTAGAAAGGGTATTGCCATGGTGGCATCATCTGTGGTGGACCATGAAACAGTGGTCCATTGTTGTAACCCTGATTCCAATTACCCCGTCGTTGATTACGATTGTTCTTGGTAGGGAAACTCCCACTCGAGTCACTAATAGAAGAGCCCCTGCGACTCCTGGTATCCGAGTTCTCATCAGAAGAGTAGGTAGATCTTTTATTGGAATATCCGTCTTTGAGGTAAGGATAAACCTTCTCTTTATCGAATCTATCCACCTCTTTTTGAAGTTTGGTCATTTTTTGCTTGAGCAGGAACTCTTGACTGTCCGTAATTTCTTGATTTATCTCCGCTAATTTAGTAGTAAAGGGGGTTTTGGTGAGAGTCCCCCATATAGCTACCTCCATAGCTGTAATTTTAACCAATAAGGCATCTGCTAGTCTCTTGGCCGTTTTATCTATCAGGAAGAGGAGGTATTTGGTACATTTCCATGAAACATGGCACCAATCTACTTTAAATTGCCCATCCTCTAGGAAGAGTCTGGGCATGATGTTGACTATGAGTCCCTGTGGAGCGATGTTTGCTCCCAAGTATTCGGTCATCATGGACCCATGGACGGTAATCCTGAGCCATTCTTTTTTCAAAGTGGTGAGGTTTGCCCAATCTTCATTGTTAGTTGTGTTCGAGGCGGAAGCTCCACCGACCCAAAGAGTGGGGGAGCCAGTCTCAGGGCCTCAGCGATAGCGTCTTCATCAAAGCTCAAACCTGGAACGTCCTCCATGGTTGGTAGGAACGGTCGGGAAAGTTGTATGAGCTAAAGATGTGGGTAAGGTGAGGGGTCCACCGATGCTCGGTAGTAGCACCAGGGGATCCAATGGTCCTCACAGTAATGTATATACTGTAGGTAGCCTAGAGAGGGTTCCACTGGAAGGATCCCGCGCAAAGTATTACAACAACAGAAGGAACGTAAGAGATTTCTTGTTAACCACCGATCCGGTGATTCCCTACTTCTACACCCTTCCAAAGATCCATAAAGGGCAAAGTCCAGTCCCTGGAAGGCTAATTGTCTCAGGGATTGGCTCTCTACTTGAGCCACTGTCAAAATTCTGCTACTCCTTTTTACAACCGGTGGTGAGGAAGATACCTTCTTTTCTCCAAGACACCAGGGATGTGCTCCGTCTGATAGACAACATCGAGGGGAGGGAGGATGTGGATCTCCTTCTCACATTAGACGTCGAAGCACTGTACACCAACATCCCCCAACAAGCTACCCTGGAAGCTGTCGAGACTACTCAGCTACAGGAAGAATGGTGCTCACCTACACCTATTTCTTTCATACTGGCATGCGCAAACATAGCCTTAACTGAAAACTTCTTTCAGTACGGTACCCAGCTTTACCACCAAATCAGAGGCACTTCGATGGGTTCCACTTTTGCTCCTAGCTTAGCCTGTATCTACATGTCTACCTTTGAAGAGAATGTAATCAGCTCCCCTAATAACCCATTTAGAGACAACCTTACTTTGTGGCGAAGGTACATAGACGATATTCTCGTACTATGGAAAGGAGACCGTACTACCTGTGAGTCCTTCTGCACACGGATCAATCTGCAGAATCCCTTCCTTAAGTTCACGGGCACTATAGCAGACTCCACCATCCCCTTCCTCGACCTCAGTATCAGTCTCAACCCGGACGGGTTGAAGACCACTCTCTACCGTAAAAGTACCGATAGGAACAGTCTCCTCCTCTATGGGAGCCACCATCAGAGAGCCCTGAGGGACAACCTGCCATTTGGACAGTTCCTCCGGGTACGAAGAAATTGAACAGAGAGAACTGACTTCAACCATGAGGCAAATATCCTACAACATAAACTACAGGATAGAGGTTACCCGGCTTGTCTTGTGTATAATTCTCGCAAACGAGCTCTTAACAACCCCAGGGAGGCATTACTGGAGACTAATCCAAAAGAGTCTGATGATTTGATTACTTGTGTCACCTGCTTCACAAAAAACTCAGGCTACATCAAGAAAACCATAAATAAACACTGGCACATCATAAACTCTAGCGGTCTAAATATTCCACCACCTCGGTTTGCGTTCAAATGAACGGCCAACCTCAAGGATTCCCTTATTCACACACGGCCCAAGAAACAAAATGCCAGTAGTCAAAGCACTTCATGGGGTCTCCCTCCAGTGACAGGGCACTTCCCTTGTGGGGGCTGCGCTGTTTGTCCCCAGACTCGACCTATCAAGGAGATTATGCTCACTGAGACTTTCAAATGGCAGTTACACAAACATACCAATTGTAACAGTACCAGGTGCATCTATCTCATTACTTGCCCTTGTAACAAACACTATCTTGGGATGACCATGAGACAAGTGAAACTACGCATCATGGAGCACAAAAGTAACATCAGGTGTTTCAAGACACATACCAAGCTGTATGAACACTACACTCAGCAAGGCCATCAGGCAGACAACATACGCTGGTTAGTCTTAGAGTCCCGTCCCTTCATCTCACAGCTGGGCACTGTTCAGAATTGAACAGAAATGGGTACATCGCCTCCAACTTGACACATGTGGCCTTAACGACTCAGTACCATGGTCGTCACTGTCGCATTAATGCTTACCCAGCTGTCGCCTCATCCATAATCACCCCTGTGCTGTGAATTTACTGACCTTCCACACCCAAGATGATCGCCTCTATTATGCTACTGGCATCACTGACAGCTTCGTTGTAGCGTTCTGAAACCTTCCACTCTGACGCATGCGCAGTCCTCCGTCGAAGCCCCGCCCCCACACGGACTAGGCGAGACAGGAGCTACTTATACTTCACATGGACGTCAGTTTCGTTACCAGCTGCTCTGTCCTGACCAGATGGTGGGGGTAGGTGTTAGCGGCGCTGACTGCACGCTATCCGGGTAAGTTTGCTTGGAATTCCTATTACGTTCTCCCGCCTCGTGAACCCAGCCGGCTTCAGTACATGCCGGGTGCAGTCTTGCCGATGGGACAGGGGGTGATCCCATACTTCCAGTTGCTCAACGCCGTCCCCTGGACGCGAGTGCTGCCTCTGTTGGCGCCTTTCTTACGTGTGCTTCTGTTGTGCCATGGACGCAGTTTTGGCCATGGCTAGTACCTGCTCCCCAGCGATCCCCCCTTGGGTGCGCAGGGACAGCCTGTGCCGATCCGGTGTTTGGGTGCTCACCTTGGCTTACGTACTGCCTCAGGTTCACTTGTTTCCTTGTGGCTACATAGGCGTGCAAATGGCCTTTCTGATTTACTTCCACCCCGTCGGCAATTTCCACTCTGTGAGTCTTGACCCACGACGGGCTGCTACTATAACACTGTTGAGCATTATCCAATGCTCTACACCGACGCACTCTCTCTCTTCTCCCAGGTTCCTGACCTATAGGTGCAGGTCCCACTGGAGCAGACTGGCGGGCACCTTAGGATCTCCCTTAGAGTAAGATCGGTTATTATGCGTCTCTCCTCACGTTCCTCTTGTTTAGCGTCTTTTTAACAATTTTTAAACCCTGCATTGCAAACCACTGTTTTCCTTTTGAAAAGGCACCTGTCAATATCGTTGCAGTCACTGTTCCTTTTCACCCACGAGTGTGTCTTCAAGCGTTTTGTTCTTGTGACCTTGCAACATAACCTAAACAGAACCACAATTATTCTTTTGTTATGTACTTCCTTTTAGGTCACCCCAACTCAGCAGGACCTATTTGCCTGCCCTTGTATGACTCAAGGCATAAGGTTGTATGAACACCCATTTTTCACTGTGTAGTACGTCTCACATAGGTCCTGACGAATTGCCATCCGGGCAAGAAACATGTTGACCTGATCAGGGGGTTGTAGGTATCTTGCTTTATACTACCCTAAGCACATATCTCCCCTCCCACCATTTTAACCAAGGGCGTCAGCCACGCCAATAAAATTTATTGTGGACTGACGCACCTTTTTTAATTCACCACTTTCTCACGACTACACCCTTTTCCTTCCCTCACACCCGCATGCACCATATGGCTGGAACAAAAGATCTCCGATAAAGAGCCCCTTTACGGGTGCCCGTCAGACATTGCAGGGCCAGTCTGACGAGGAGCAGAACCCATATGATGAAGCATGACATCTAGCTTGCTAGGTGTGTGAGGGTTTTAGTTCCAACAAGGGAAATTCCCCTTCTTTGACTTTTCTTTCCCTCTCTTTTCACGCTCCACTCGGCACACTCTGGCTTTCCACCACCCCACCTGGGGAACTTTGTACATTGCTTTGTGACAAATTCCACTTCACATAATAACCTTCTTCTACGCAATTCCCCTCCACTCCAAACCATATAGTTACACGCTACACAACACAATTCAACTCCAGATAATTCCACTACACATAATTACACTCCAAGCTACATATCACACCACATATTTACACTCCACATAGATTCACTCAAATCCTAAACATATAATTACACGTCACAAAATAAATTCAACTTCGTAAAATGCCACATAATTACCCACCATATATTACTACTCCACACCACGACACATAATACCACTCCAAATAATGCCATATAACTCCACACAACCCCACACAACTCTAAACCACACAATTCTGAACCACACAACATAAATACACTGAATATAATACTACTCAACATCACGTAATTGCACACCACATAATTACACTCTTCTCAATACAACATAAATATACCTTTCATAAATGCACTATATGCCACATACCAGCAATCCACCTAAATACACTCCATACCAAAAGACTTAATTTCAAAAAACATAATTTCATGCAAGGTCACAAAGTCTCACATCACTCAATTCAGCTCCACACATTTCCAATACACACCACATATTTCCACACACGCCACATATATCAACTACGCAACACATTCCACTCCTCACCACATATCTCCAATCCACAACACACTTTTCCACATCATGCCACCCAATTTAACAGTACACCTTAAAATTCAACTCCACAACATACCCATAAGCAACTCATTCCACTTAATTAATTCCATAACTCACAACCTCACTGTACATAATTCCATTACAATTAATACCATTTAATTGCTATCCACATATTTCTACAGCATACCATGCCACATATTTCCACTACACAAATCCACACCGCATCACACTATTCCACTCCAGTCATTTCCACAACAAGCAATTCAAATACAACCTTTCTCTTCCTCGCACTTCCACCAACCCGGTCATATCTCCACAACACACCCACTGCCCTTCTCATCTCTCACTCACACTCCCACTACCCCTTCTCATCTTGCAATCCCACTGCCCCCTCTCTTCCCTCCCCAACATTACCTATCGCCTCTCTATATTACCTGCTCATAAATGCTACCTTCCTGTACGTCCTCACGCTGTGCAGTAGTCCACCTCTCGTGTTTCCCCCGGGTGCCCTTCCCATTTGTCCCTCTCTCGCACATACCTTCTCTCACCCCCCCCCTCTCTCTCTCTCTCACTCACTCTTCTCCTCTCTCTCATGTGGTTCACCCAAGGTCTTCCAGCACAATATCTTTCCCGTGCCTTTCCAAGGTACCCTCTCCTCCTCTTCTTCGGGTGTCTTCCGCATACACAGACACTCCCTCCTTATAAATCTGTGGCCTGCTGTCGACTTCTTTCTCTTTTTTTCACTCACTCTTTCTGCTCCTTAGTCTGGAGTTCATACACCACTTTGTGCACATACTACCTATTTCTCTCAATAATCCTTTCCATCTATTCTCTGCAGCTCTTACCCCTATCTATTCACCATGCCCCATAATTGCACTACACAAATACAGCACACAATACCACCCCACACAAATTCAAAACTAACCATTCCAATCCAACGCACAAAATTCCACTCCACACCACATACATCCACAACACTTCAAAAAACACATGAGTAAAAGGCATAACCATTTACGTCAATAGCGCTAACTCTCGCAAACGCGAAACCTGTTGCATTGCAAATGCTTGTTTACTCTTTCTATGTGCGCTGCATTCTGTAGCCCATATAGAAAGAGGAAAACGCCTCTCTGGATTGTTTTAATGAAGGAAGGTGCCGCTAACGGCACAAACACAATCCTGCCTGTAACACAAGCACAAGGGTGCCTGCATTGGTGCTAGGCTGACAAAGCTGTGCCAGCGTGGGGGGAAGAACAGGAATGCACTTGAATGCTTGAGACTCATGACAGTGCAGCAAGGTAAATTGTGGCACTGCCCTGTGCCACCATTCTATTAAATATGCCTCTTAGTGTTTGTAATATGAGAAGTGTTTTGGGACAACTGGGTGCAATTGCTTTGTGTCCTGCTTTAGGTGAAGCGTGCATATACTTGTCTTATACAAGAAAGGAAGATGGGAACTCCATGTACCAAGACAGTGCGAGAAAGTAATTTGGATTAGTTCTGTTTCATATCTTTCAGTTGGTCCTGCTGCAGAAACCATACCCTACATTTATAGGTATTTGTGGCAAATGATTTCCCTGAGATGTCTGTAAAGAAATTATAATAAGATGACATGTATGTAAATCTAACATCCTCCTTCTCCTTCGATTGCATAGTCTATGTTTATTGTATGATTTGGAACAATATTTTTCTCCTAAAACATGACGATTGCAATTTAGCATTGGTGATATGTGTTTACCTCTTCATATTACAGGGGAGAATATGGCTTTTCAGGAAGGCCTAGCACCATGTACTCTAGTGTCTTAGGCAACTGAATGTATATGATGTCCAAACATCTACTCTGAAGCTGTGATTTTGGAACAAGTCTGGAATTCACGTAACAGGGTGTCCATCCCCACGTCCTCTGTAGGAACAATCAGGGCCACATTTACTAACATTTTGCAGCACAGCAGCCCCATGTTTGTGGCGCACTTATGGCGCAAAATGATAGTAGATTTTACAAAGCCATGCAAGGGACAATTTGCATTGCCTTGTGTCACTTTGTAAAAAAACTGTAACGCAATTCAGCAGCTTATGCTGCATTGCACTAAATTTCATTCTGAAAAGTGTTCTATGTTGGAACATGGGTGTTCCAGTGTACCTACCCATAGATTTCACTCAATACCAGATTTACCAAAGTTTGTAAACCTGGGATTCCATGAAATTGGTGTGCGTACACGGCGTAATGAGAAGAAAAAAAAATGATTCTCGTTATTTTATCCTTGTATGTGAATGAATGAATGAATGAAAGTGGATTTATAACAGCACGATTGCTGCCCTGAGGCATCCAAGCGCTAAAGGAACTTGTTGGTTTAGGTGAGTGAGGTTGCAGACCAAGAAAAAAAGGAAGGAGAACTGAGTTTTATTGAGAAGAATTGAACAAGTGTGTTTTTAATTGTTTACGAAAGGAGGAGAGGTTAGGGTTGGATCTCAGGTGAACAGGGAGGGAATTCCAGATCTTGGCAGCATTGTAGGCAAACATCCTTCCACCCAACCTTGTCTTTTTGATTCTTGGGACTGTTGCCATGAAAGCCTGGCTAGATCGAAGATCTCTACCTGGACGGTACTGACTCACTAGACTACGAATAATTAGAGGTCCTGAGTCCCAGAAAGCCTGGTGAGCAATACACATTGCCTTAAAAGTGACTCTCTTACGCACTGGGAGCCAATGCAGGCTGGTCAGTCCCGCTTTGACTGACAGTCTGCGTGGGATCTGCAGCAGAGTGCGGGCAGCGCAGTTTTGTACCAGCTGCAGTCTCTTTATGGTGTATTCTGGTGCACCCAAATAGAGGGCGTTATTGGAGTCTAGACGTGACTGTATCAGACCCTGTATGGCTACCTGCTTTGCCTCCATGGAGAGCAAAGGAAGAACTTTCTTCAGTATCCTGAGCAGTCCAAAGCAGGTAGCTGAGAGCTTTGTGGCCTGGGTGTTGAGTGAGAGACTCCTGTCCAGCCATACCCCAAGGCTTTTGATGTTATCCTTTGGAGCCGGGGGGGAGGGGGGGGGCCTAGACAGGTGGGCCACAGTGAGTTGAAGAAAATAGGATCTGCAGGGCCCAGGAGCATGAGCTCCGTTTTGTCACCATTGAGTTTTAACGATGACAGGGTCATCCAGGCCTTCACCTCCTCCAAGCATTTTGTTAGTCCACCTGAAAGTGGCTGATTAGCCTCCTGCGCTAATGAAACCACCAGCTGGGTGTCGTCCGCATAGGATATGATCTTAACTCCATACGGACAAACTACCTCAGCCAGTGGCCTCATGTAGATATTAAAAGGATGCAGCACACAGAGAAAGAGGAAAATGCCTCAAGCAATTGTTTTTGTGCAGAAAGGTATACCTTCCTGCACAAAACAATTCTCCTTATAATGCAGGCACCCTTGCCCTGTGGTGCAAGTGTGCCTGTGTTGGCGCTCGGCTGCCTGAAGTGCACCAGCGTTATGAGAGAGCAGAAGTGCACCTTATTTTAGTAGAGAGGAACATTTCTGCCCGCTTACACGCAATGTAGCACAGCAAGTTGCCTTGTTGCACTGCATTGCGTGAAAGGTTAGTAAATCTGGGATCACTGAAATAATATTGAATGTCAAAATATCGACCAGCAAAAATATCGTTGACAAAATTTCGACAGACAAAATATCGAGTTTCTATCTACAAACAGGTAAGTACAAAAATATCGAGTTAAAAATATCGTTTACAACAATATAGTTTTAAAAAATATCGACTTTACTAAAAACACTATTAAATAAAATTAATATTAAAAACTAAGTACTAAAATATACTTAAAAATACTTACATTAACTTATGATAATTAAATAATTAATGAAAGTAAAATAATAAAAAAAATGTAATCATATTTCTTAAAACATATATATATAGTAACAAAATATAATCAAATAATAGCCAATATTATTAACATACAATAACAAAAGTGTAAAAATTACTATTCCCACTCCAGTGGGTGCAACAGTAGGGAAAGCGTTGGATAGCGTAGGGGTTAAAATTACTATTCTCACTCCAAAGAGTGCAACAGTAGGGAAAGCGTTGGATAGCGGAGGGGTTAAAATTACTATTCTCCCACCAGTGGGTGCAACAGTAGGGAAAGTGTTGGATAGCGTAGCGGTTAAAATTACTATTCCCACTCCAAAGAGTGCAACAGTAGGGAAAGCGTTGGATAGCGTAGGGGTTAAAATGACTGTTCCCACTCCAGTGGGTGCAACAGTAGGGAAAGCGTTGGATAGCGTAGGGGTTTAAATTACTATTCCCACTCCAGTGGGCGCAACAGTAGGGAAAGTGTCAGATAGCGTAGGGGTAAAAATTACTATTCCCACTCCAGTGGGTGCAACAGTAGGGAAAGTGTTGGATAGCGTAGCAGTTAAAATTACTATTCCCACTCCAAAGAGTGCAACAGTAGGGAAAGTGTTGGATAGCGTAGGGGTTTAAATTAGTATTCTCACTACAGTGGGTGCAACAGTAGGGAAAGTGTTGGATAGCGTAGGGGTTAAAATTACTATTCCCACTCCAGTGGGTGCAACAGTAGGGAAAGCGTTGGATAGCGTAGGGGTTTAAATTACTATTCCCACTCCAGTGGGTGCAAAAGTAGGGAAAGTGTTGGATAGCATAGGGGTTAAAATTACTATTCCCACTCCAGTGGGTGCAACAGTAGGGAAAGCGTTGGATAGCGTAGGGGTAAAAATTACTATTCCCACTCCAGTGGGTGCAACAGTAGGGAAAGCGTTGGATAGCGTAGGGGTTAAAATTACTATTCCCACTCCAGTGGGTGCAACAGTAGGGAAAGCGTTGGATAGCGTAGGGGTAAAAATTACTATTCCCACTCCAAAGAGTGCAACAGTAGGGAAAGCGTTGGATAGCGTAGGGGTTAAAATTACTATTCCCACTCCAGTAGGTGCAACAGTAGGGAAAGCGTTGGATAGCGTAGGGGTTAAAATTACTATTCCCACTCCAGAGAATACAACATTAGGGAAAGTAAATAATTCATATATTATTAAAAAATCTACAAATAAATATCTATTAATAATTAATTAAAAAAATAATTAACAATAATTAATTAAATTAATCACCTATTAATACAAATTAATTAAACATCTACATAATTACCAATTAATCAATTAATATAAATTAATTAACAATTTTAAATTAATTAATTAACAAATATAAATTAATTAACAATTAATTACTATTTACTATCAATAAATAAATGTACATATTTAATTAATTATAAATAAATTACTTCCCACCCTATTCCCCTATAAACCCACAACCCGCTACAGAATTAAATTAGTTTAATTTACATAATTAACAATTAATCAATTACTCTAAATTAATTAACACTTTCATTTAAATTAATTAACAAATATAAATAATTAGCAATTAATTAGTAATTACTATCAATAAATAAATTTACATATTTAATTAATTATAATTAAATTACTTCCCACCCTATTCCCCTATAAACCCACAACCCGCTACAGATTTAAATTACGCAATAATTATTAAAACAAAATTAGTTAAATATAATTATTTATAACATAAATACACAATTTTCACACATATTATAACATAAAAATACACTATAAAAAATTATATATTATTAAAAATTCGATATATTTTACTATCTATATTATATACTTCGATATTTTAACTATCAATATTTTTTACAGTCGATATTACTTCACTTACCTTAAAAACGATATTTTTGTAGTCGATATTCTGTCCTGTCGATATTTTGTCCACTCGATATTTAATACTCGATATTATGTCCAAACAATATTTTGGACTCAATATTATGTCTGTGCACCGTAAATCTGGCCCTCAGTGTTTCTCATTTCCAAAAAGTTTGGGAAGCTCTTCACTTTTACATTTGTTTGTAGATTAATGATCTTGATATGTGATATGAGCCTATGTTTTATTCTAAAGTTGTTTTGCAATTGTGGCAAGAGGCATTGGGGCTTCCCTATTAATTAACAGATGGAATACTAAGTGCCTCATTTTGATGATATAGGTATGATGTAGTGGAATAAAATGGGCCAACAACCAGATACATGTACATGTTATCTACAGCTGTCTACCCACTTTCCATCTGTCAAATCTGTTGCCCTCCAATTCGTTGGCCAACTCTGGATTGGATTCAGTTGGGGCAAACAGGGTTTGGGAAAGAGGTCAAACCTTCCTTCAGAACTATTTATTGTCATGTGACTCATGTGACTGCTGAGTTATATACTTCATATGGTCGGCCCTTCATAAGGAGCCAAGGTACTACACTTTAAATTTCCAGCCCACCCTATTTTTTTGGCAGCAGGTTAAGGATTTTGGATTTGGAAATGGTCACCCAGAATACTTAAGATTCTCAGTCAGTAAGAACCTCCTTTACATTAATCTGTGATGTCGACCCAGCTGATGTGAGTGCACATGTGTAATTTGAGCTTGTCCTGCCCAGTGTTCACTTCTATGAATCTGTGGGTCTGGACTAAATCATTACACCAAAACTAGAATGAATAAGAGGAGGTTAAAGGGACAAAAGTGAGCAGTGAAAACAGCCTGTCTCATTGAATCAGTTACAACCACTAGGGCACCTATTTGCGGTGTACTTTTAAAAAGCACAGGGGGTTGTGCATAATGCCTAGTTATACATGCCTTATGAATTGTGAATATATACATGTGAAGCCATTGACTTAAAATCTTATGTCAAATGATGCATTTATCAGACACATCTTCTTAAGATAAATAATGACCAAACACTTTTTGATTGGCAATCACGTTGCTGATCATATGAATATACGCTTGACCAACTGTAACAAAACCGCTATATCTGCTAAATGTGGGTGATTACACAGATATGGTTCATGTCTTGCATGTTGCAAACTGTTACGTGCATTAGCCCTAGAAAGTTTAAAGAAAATAGTATAGCTTGTTGACTACCTTTAAGTACAAAAAGCATATAGCAAACTGTTACATTCTTTGAATCAGTAATGTCATCAATGGTGCCATTCAACATGGCTTGAGTGATGCAATAAGTATGGTCATAAGCAGTGTATAACATGGTAAGATCTAATTACCATGCTTAACTATAACATCACTTTAACTGGTATTTCTTTAATTGAATTTCTTGGTTTTGTTTTATGTAAGTGAAGGCTGGTTTCATACCCAACTATAACTGTACTTTAAATAAATTAAGGTCTGTTTTTTCAAGACCTAACTGTAATGTCAATTTAACCTTTTCTTTTTTCAGTGGATTTTAGAATTTCCTTTTTTTTTTTATGTAAGATGAGTTTTTTTCACACCTAACTATAGATTCACTTTAACCTTGCTTGTTTTCAGTGAACTTCTGGGGTATTTGTATCATATTATAACTAGAGAGGGGACAGAGAGGAAATCTTTAATGCGGTCCAGCACACATCCTCCCCAAAGAAATAATCTGTAAATAGTTCTGGTTTACTGTTCTTCTACATCACTAAAGACGCAAATCCACTTGTGGATCTAATGTCATCCATTCATCATGGAGAGTCATGTTTAAAGGGTGAAATAGCCCTCACCCACCTAGGTGGCATGCTTCATCATTGGTCTAACTTCTTGCTGGATGGGCACTGTAATACCCAACGAGCGCCCAAGAAATGGGCATCTTTCCTGGAGATCTTTTTTCTTGTGGCCTGGTATTTGCCACACAAAAGTTTTTGCTAATGTTGGTTATAGGTTTTTGCGTTGCTCTTCACACTTCTTTACAGTTTACAATAGTTTACTATTTCTTTTATTTTAACATACTTTATTACATTTTATATATATCTTTTATTTTTTACACAACTCTTTGTGTTCTGTGTGGAGACGGTGAGCCTGATTCACAAAGTTAAACTTACACTGCGGAAATCTCTACACATAAGAAGATAGGACAGGTCTATCTTTTTACATGCAGAGTACTCCTCCGTGACTGCAGATTCTCCCAGTCATAAACATATTATTAACTCATAGTTTGTGAATACCAAAAAAGCAGAAAACTTAGACAAAAGTTTAAGTTTACCTTTGTGAATCAGGCCCGAAGTTCCTTAGCCCTTGAATATATTCTTTTACTAACTTCACCAAAGGCTACTACTCTGTGACACTGCCTACAGTATATGGCAATATACTGCATGTTGTCATTATTTTGTCCCTGTTCCTCTTCCAATACTTCTTGCACAGCAATTGACTTTCTTTTGACTCCTTGTATCTGCTGAATCTCTGCATGAACTATGATGATTGGATGTATAGCTCTGGGGGCATCCACATTTCACTGCTTACATGGTTTAATGTCCAGACTTCCCTCTATGCACCACTTGTTTGCAGGAAAGTGCCTGTTGTAACCTCCTGCGCACTTAATTTAGCCATGGCAGAAATCTCCACCTCTGGGCCGGAAGCTCCGCCTCCAAGCCGCAAGCTCCGCCTCCGGGCCATAAGCTCCGCCCCCACGCTGGAAACTCCGCCTCCGGGCCGGAATTTACGGCCCGAGTGCAGACGTAAAGTTAGTAGTCTTAAATCTATTCTGTGAATACCGAAAGTAGTAAGTTCATTCTGTGAATCCCGAAAGTAGTAAGTTTAATCTGTGAATCCCGAAAGTAGTAAGTGTATTCTGTGAATACCAAATAGTAGTAAGTTTAGGATTTAGTCTTAGGTTCATTCTGTGAATCGGGCCCATACTTTTTAATAAACCACAAACATGATGTAGAATAAAATACTGTAGCAGTTTAGCAAGCAAGAGAAATAGGCGCTGTTTTTCTATTCTCACGTGCTTTGTGGTGCATAAAAAGGCAGTGTGTCTCTCGTTTGCTAAACCTTTACAGTATTTTAAATAGGTCGCATTTAATCCTAATGAAAAGTATCAACTTTCTTTGTTGTGACTTTGGACAAATTTAAAGGGATTGGGAGGCAGTTGCAGTTCAGGGCTGTTTAAAAGTAAGATGGAATGTCTGAGAGAAAATGGTCTACCCAAAATTGGACGACTGAAGAAAAAAATCGAGCGACACGCAAATAAAGTTCAAAATACTGAGCACAACTCTCAGCATAAGAAGGAAGGAGGCTGGGAAATGTGAACAGAGATCTGGGGAGCACCACATAAGGCCCACAGAAACCGGCACAACAACTGGTGAAAGCAGAGATGCAGAAGGGCGAAAAAGCAAACAAGAGGCAAGAGTGAAAAAAGTGAAAAAAAGGCTCAGATGGGATAGAAAAAGGAGTAGATGAAAGGCAAGAGTAAAAAGAGGCTCAAAGGCGTCAAAGCAAAAGTGAAAAGAGGCATGAGATGGAGCAGTTACATGCAAGAGAGAAGGAGCAGAAGGAACAAGCGCGCAGCCACGCTAATTGCAAACAGATGGCCCCTGAGCGCCGCTGCTCCCTCCCGCAAGGTGGATGCCAGTACCAGCATGAGTGCTTGAAAAGGCATCTCAATTCCAAAAGGTCATCTCCTAGATCAGCGCATGTGGCGCTGCCTAGGCAAGACCTAGAAAGATTCTGGTTAGAACCCCCTTTCCTCGCTAAAAGATAGATAACATGTTATGTTGTTACCCATGTCTCTCCATTAATGTTAATAAATCCCATAGTCCATCATAACAGATAATATTAGCCAATCAAGCCACACTTTAGCATAATAGGTCCATGCTAAGGGTAAGTGCCTATAGCAAGGGAGTGACTCTAATAGGTGTAATAGCCTGCTGCAGTGGTCTATAAATGTATAAGAATATTCTCTCTATGAGGACAGAATGTCCTAATATAGCGTCCAAACACAGTGAAAGGCCAACACCTGCTGTGTATGACCATTTTCTTAGCACAGCATGTGTTTTTTTGCAGGCACTGCCCTGCAACCTGGCCCGCACCAAACCTCACCCAGGCACCAAATTTCATGGCCTTTGGCAGTGTGCTGAATGGGGTTGCCATAGGGCCTCACCACCATCAAGGCCCTGTGCCCAACCTTTCATGGGTTTTAAACTAGAGGTGCGCCTAACTTGTAAATTTAGTGTAGTGTGATCATGCAGACTTACCCTGAAATTCAACAAGTTTATGCAGGATTGTGCAAGAATAGTAATTCTGCATTTAGCGCAATTTACCTAGTGCAAAAATGCCCACTTGCATCCACAATAGATGCAAGGATGGATTTTGTGCTAACAAATAGTGCTAAATGCAACAGAACATACGCTCAACCCCCACAGGTGACCAACCACCCTACTAAAAATAGCCTTTGCTTATCCCCCTCAGAGTCACCTTAACCCCCTTTTGTGCACAATCTTTTACCATGGGCAGCAGAGGGTTTACCACAGTGCCTGACCTCACACCGGGCCCTGCACTCAAACCTCTGCAGGTACCCAAGTGCGAAGACCATACACTGCAAGGGGTTGGCCATAGGGGCTGGCCAGGCCCAACACCCAAACTCTTGTGGGCAGCTATTCCCCCACTGTACACATTCTATGTTGGTGCTCAGCAGGGGGTAGGCAGCAGGGCATGACCACCTCCTTGCAGATGCCATACTCCCCGCAGGCCCTACCCAACATTTTCTTTACTCATGTATTTATTTATTTTCATTATACAAATTGAGAACATGGGAGACCGAATCTCGGGGTCCTGCATTTATGGACGCAACATTTTTCCTCAAGTTGCAGCCAGACAATCACATTGCTCAGTACCGCAAGACAGGTACTGGTACTGCTGTAAGAAAAACGCTGGCTGAAGAAAAAGCTCCATTGGTTAATCAGTGGCCCTTATCAATGATTATTTTTGTTTAATCTTACACTACTATGGGACTCCTGCAGCACCAACACAGGAGCAACTGTCCAGATTTCACAATCATTTTAAGCCCTTCATGACCACCCAGGCACCTCCTTAAACACAAATTTCTTGTAAACAGCTAATTGGATTTACACCAAATTATGAAACTAATGCTTTCTGAGTGTTCTAACTTTTTTCCAAATTTGGTGTAATTCAGTTCCGCCATATTTTTCTGTATCACTTCCTAAAATTTACCATGGGGATTAACATGGGAAAAGCCCTGCTTTTTCTAGGTCCCCGCTTGACCGATCACCCCGATACTTACCATGAGCTTTTTTTCTGTGTAACATTTTTTTGACACCAAAGTTCTTCCTGTGTTAGTTCTGACCTAACTAACCTAAATATAACTACACAGTGGCAACAGCCAATGTTTAATATATATAGATTAAACCTCTGATATGGCTACCAAACATTGATGGCATATTTATATTATGGAATGCAGAACGTAGAACATTTGAACAATTTACAGCTTATATCAATAATATCCATCCTACCATCACATTTACCAGCAGCAATACTAAACAGAAGCATTATCTCCCTTTTCTGGATGTGCTAGTCACCATTCATGAACAACAAATTGCAACTTATCTGTGCCACAAGCCAACAGATGCTCATTTCTATCTAAACTGGACTTCATTTCACCCACATCACACTAAACTCAGCATCATCATCTACAGCCAAACACTCAGAATAATAGGCATCTGCAGCACTGAGGACACCTGTAAAGATCATCTACAGGAGCTTCCTACATTAGTTAAAAGGTGAGGCTACCCTCTGCATATCATACAGCAACAAATTAACAAATCTTTGCAGTTACCCAGGGAAGCACTTATTTGGAATACCAACAGAGGAATCAAAAGTGACAGACTCCATTTGTGGTTGACTATCATCCATCGAATATACCTCTGTGTCCTGCAGTCTTTCTTCCCGCATGGAATCACAACCCGGTCGTTATCAAAACCGCGTTGTGATTCTGCATACCATTACTCCGCAAGCCGGTACAACGACTTGCGGAGGGGGGGGCGCTGGATGTTGGAATAGTATAAATTACTATTCCAACTCCAGTCTGTGCGGACACTAGGGAAGGTGTTGGATTTTAAATCCAACACCTCCCCCACCCCTCCGCAAGTCGTTATTCCGACTTGCGGAGTAATGGTATGCAGAATCACAACGTGGTCGTGGTAACGACCACGTTGTGATTCCATGCAGGAAGAAAAAATTGTCATTAAAATTGTTTACCTCATCCATCAGCTCCCAACCAAAGAAATATAATGCAAAACACATTTCCTTTACTGTTCTCTTGTGAAATATTGCAAAATGTTTCTCCAAAACCGCCAGTCATCGCTTACCGTAGAGCTCCCAGTTTTATGGCATGACACAGAAGCTAATATTATACAAGAGAGACATCAGAAGAGGCATCAAAGGCCTCAGGGTCCAAGATGGGGATTCTGGACCCACTAGGTGACAACGTTTGATCCTCTCCTTATCAAGCATCAACTGTCACCCCAATGGGCACCATCACAGCATGTTGCTGAATACATAACTTTCTGGTTAATGGGGAAATACCCAAGGAAGTAAAATATTGCTTACTTTCAGAATGCTGTCGACCATACTTACCCAATACGATAACCCTCACCTCAGAACTAGACCCCAAAGTTGTAGCCGTTATTAACAAAGGGGGCAAAGATCCAAGAAAAGGATTAGACAGAGGACTAAAATCATGTTAGGACTGTCTGTTGGACATTACTGGACCCCTGACCAAAGTATCTGAGATGGCAGAAATTGCTTACTTTAACAAAACTCAGCTTGATCCAAAAGAATTATGAGAGTGGCACAAAGAACTTTTTACCTGATAGTAAAATCAAACACAGCTCTTTCTAATGAAAGAAGAAAGAGCATTCTGTTTAAACTAGACCCCAAACTTATGGAATTAGCAAACAAGGAAGAGGGCCCCTCTACCCAGGGCCAACTCTTGAGCAAAAACTTTATAAAGGAGATTGCTAAATACGTAGGAATTTTTAGTTCCATCCAAAAATCACAAAAGGATATCAGATCACGATAGAATTTTTGCAAGGGCTGAGAGAACGAGGGGTTGGTTCCCTGACCGAGGACAACCTTCCTCCGGACTCTTTATGGGATGTGGCAACAGATTTTACCAGCAATCTGGCTATGGAACCTATTAAGGCTTCTACCCCCAACGACAAAGACCCCGCAACGAAACCTCCAGAGGAGAGAGGAAGCAGAGGGGATTTTCAACAGGTAAGTCCTATGAGAGACCCTTTAAATACCCCTATGAAGGTAGGAGGCAGACTGGACCAGTTCTGTGGGAACTGGTTGTTATTGACATAGGACCCTTGGGTATTGGAAACTGTCAAGGGATACAAATTGGAATTTATAGATACCCCGGTCCAGATAAAAACTCCCAGGGAAATAGCCTTTTCATAGGACCATTAGAAATAAAAAACAAAATAAGTAGAGTACCTTCTAACAAAAGAGGCCATCCGGGAGGCATCCAACCCTGCTGTATGTTTTATCAGCAACATTTTCTTAGTAGAAAGGAAAGACAAAGGTATGAGACCAGTTATAAATCTCAACGAATTAAATGAATAGGTGGTCTATTGCCACTTCAAAATGGAAGGGATTTACCAATTCAGAGACAGTCTAAGAAGAGGGGACTGGTAACAAGATTATATCTAAAAGATGCATCCCTACCCATCCAAATTTGGCCTCCACATCAAAAATACATTTGTTTCACTTGGAAAGACAGACTCTGGGAGTTCTCTAGTTTCCTTTTCGGACTTTCCTCAGCACCTTAGTGCTTCACAAAATCACTACCCCCGGTAGAAGCATGGCTCTGGGCAAGGGGAGTATGATGAATAATTTACTTGGATGATATCCTAATAATAGGGAAATACAAGGATCTTGTAACAAAACACACACGATGGACAATTCACATTCTAGAACAACTAGGCTTCGGAATAATCTGAAAAAATCATGCTTAACTCTAGCAAAGAACATTCAGTTTGTGGGGTTGGTTGTAGACACAGTTCAAACAAAACTGAAACTACCAAAGGAAAAACTAAAAAGACTACACAAAGAATTGAAATAGGTATTATTAGATACAGAAATATCATTGAAAACAGTAGCAATGATTCTGGGCCTGCTACCCTCAATGATTCAGGCAACATTTCCAGGAACTCCTAATATTGAGCCCTCCAAAGACTCAAAACAAAGAGCTTGCGAAAACATCCTTCATATTCACAAATGCTATCCCTGTATCTCGAATCAAGGGAAGAACTACTATGGTGGCTCAAGAATGCACAAGCATGGAATGGAAAGGTAATTTTTGGGGAGGAACCCAAACTGATAATAGAATCGGATGCAAGTTTGGAAGGATGGGGAGCAAGATGTGGGAACTCTTCCACCGGGGGTCAGCTGGTCAACCCAGAAGAAAAAGTAAGTTATCAATTGCTTAGAACTGTTAGCAAGTTCCTTTGCCGTACACAGTTTTACACAGGGAATGTTGAAATGCTGTGTAATGCTACGCATGGACAATGTATCAGCAGTGTGGTATGTACACAAGATGGGGGGACAACATTCCAAGGACCTGGCAGATTTAGCTAAGGACTTTTGGGGATATTGCCTGAGCAAAGGGATTTTGGTTGTAGCAGAACACATTCCTGGAATAAGCAATGGGGGTAGCAGATGGTTCTATCGGAACGTCAAGGATTCCAGCAATTGGAGACTGAACAGAGAGATCTTTCTCACTATCCAGCAGAAATGGGGCCCATTCGGGTTGGATCTGTTTGCAGACAAATTGAACACACAGCTAACACACTTTTTCAGCCGGAAACCAGGCCCCCAAGTTTCTGGGGTAGATGGGTACCTGCTGAATTAGAAAGGCCTAACACCATATGCCCTCCTGCCATTTGCCTTGCTACCAAGAGCTCTACTCCAAACATACAGATACAGGGAAACCCTAGTAGTAATAACCCTACTATCGAAGTCACAAGCCTGGTTCCCGATAGTGCTAGAAATGACAATAGACTTCCCTTTACTAATACCAAATTTCAAGACTGTAATCTGAGGCCCACAGGAAAAAACCCGTCCTCTAATGAAAGAGGGTTCCCTCCCGCTGATGGCACAGAGGATTTCAGGAGACAGTGGGAAATCCCTTTCAAACTCATATCAGAGTTGTGGGCATCAGGGACAAGGGAAGCATATCGACTGGCTTGGAATTATTGGGTTCGTTGGTGTATTCAGTGGTGTTTCAATCCCATGTCAACGGGTCTAGTAAAAACAATTAATTACTTAACAGAGTTCGATGTCACAGGACATCCTCTCCACCTGTGTCATTGTCACTTTCAGTTTCGGTTTTCCTTCTACCTCCTAATTGACTATTCTGAAAGCACTTCTTACTTCGGACCACGGTGGACTGACCCGCTGTGCATTCCGGCCATATCCCAGGTCTTACAAGCTACGATTTTGAACGGAAACTCTGGTTTGGTGACCTGAAGATAACTGCCATTTACACCAGGTCCAGAGGGGCCCTTCGGGGCGCGGCTTCCAATATGGCGACTAAACCTGAAACTGAGAAGCGCAGGACGAAGGTGGCGACCCGTGGTGGTTCCGTCCGGACTAACGTTATGGATCGCTATACACAACCGAAAGGTTCCCCCAGTGCTGCTGGTCGTAGTCTTGAGGACCCGAAGACGGATCTGGCGGCGACATCGGAGGTCTCCCTCCATGATCTAATGCGCGCCATCGCAGGGATCAAGACTGATATGGGGCTACAATATGAGGCCATTGTCTCTGAGATCGACACAGTGGCCGTTGATGTTACCCTCATTAGAGCGGACTTGGCTAAGACCAATGAGAGGGTCAAAGCCTTGGACCTTAAGGCCTCCAGTCTTGTTACCGATATGGCGGATGCGCAGTCGGAGATTGGCAACCTGCGTTCATCGCATGATCTGATGGCCAGACGTCTGGATGAGTACAAAAATAGGGCCTGACGTAACAACATTCGCTTAGTCGGGGTACCTGAGAACAGTGGTGACACTACCGTCGACCTACTAGTGTAGGATTTAATCATAACTCATCTCGGACTTAGTAAGTTCTTTGCGGTCGAGCGTGCGTACCGTTTCCCGGGTGGACAGACCAAGCCGGGGGCTCCCCCGAGGCCTATCATCGCTAGGCTTTTCCACTTTCGGGATAGGGACGCTATCCTCCAAGCTTCTCGTAGGCATGGCCCACTGAAGTACGAGAACAGTTCCATTTCTATATATCCTGATTTCACTCCTCAAGTCCAGCGGCAACGGATGGGGTTTCAGGGAGTGAAACGTCGATTGCGGGATTTGGGACTCAAGTATGCAATGCTGTTTCCAGCTCGGCTTTGCATCGAGTATCAAGAACGTACTTTCTTTTTTGATCGACCGGACAGTGCTGGTGACTGGCTGGACTCTTTGCCGAAGATGGATGTTGGGAGTGGAGGCCCCAGCGGCGCGGACGGAGGTGCATCGGCACAGGAATGACATTTTGGTTCTTGATGTCTGATTTTGGTCCACATTTACCGGCTGAGTTTTGCTTTTATATCCTTGTAATAGCTTTAGGCCAGAGGGTGGTGCGGGGTGGGACGGTCTCTCTTTTCCTCCCCCGGGGTTCTTTGTGTAGTGTTCTATGAAGGGACGACAGGCACACTGCAGTTTGGGGTGGCTTTTTAGTCGTACGCAGGGGTGCAGGGTGGGGAGTGTTGTAACGGGTTGTTGGTTGGGGGCGGCGGGGGGGTTTGTTATTGTTTTTTGTGTTTGTTTCTTTTCACATGGTACAATGTCTTTTGCTATTATCCTGTTGCTCTTGGGGTTCGAGGGAGGGGGGTTATGAGGCTTTGCTAGGACGGGGGAGTGATTTGAAACTGTTGTCTTGAAACGTTAATGGTCTGGGGGACAAGATCAAACGCGGAGTTGTACTTCAATTTATTAGACGTCACTCCCCTGATATAGTCCTGTTACAGGAGACCCATTTGATAGGGAATTTATGTAGGGCCCTTGATAGGCGAGGCTATCGGTTGGTAGCTCATGCTGGATTCACATCTGGCTCCAGAGGAGTCGGCATAATGGTTAAATCCTCTCTGCCCCTTAAAATAGATGAAGTTGCCCTTGACGATAGGGGTCGGTATGCTGCTATCTCTGGGCGATGGGAGGGTAAGGTGCTCACAGTTGTTACTGTTTATATTCCCCCGGGTCTTCAGGCTACCACCTACGCTGATCTCGGGAGAACTCTCCTAGGGCTTCCAGACGGTATCCATGTACTGGGTGGGGATTTCAACTCGGTGGTCTCGGGTGAATGTGACCGGCTACCCCCCAGGGTCCTGCCGGCATCTCAGTTGTGGCTGCCTGAGTTGCTTGAGACTCTCGGGTTGGTGGATGTCTGGCGGATGCTGTACCCTACGCAAATGCAGTACACGTTCCACTCTGGAGCACATGGCAGCCTCTCGAGGATTGACTATTTTTGGATGCTGGCTGCCCATACTCCCTTGGTGCGTGGGGTTCGTCATCTTCCCAGGGGCATCTCTGACCATTCACCCTTGTTGCTTGAGGTTTCGTTGGGTTATTGTGGTGGGAGTAGGGTTCCCCCTATCCATCCTTGGCATTTTAGGAATCCCAAGCTCCGCTCCGAGCTTCCTAAAGCTATTGATTGTTATTTTTCAGAAAATGAGGGGTCCGTCTCTTCTACTATTTCCTTGTGGGAGGCTTTCAAGACTGTCATAAGGGGCTCTGCACTGTCATTGATTGCTGCTGATAAGAAGGCCAAACGGGAGAACTTGTTGCGCCTTGAGGCCGAAATTACTTCGCTCGAGAGCGACTTGGGTGGTGACGATACTCCCACAGTCTTGCACTCCTTGGCATTGAAACAGGCTGACTATAGGGCCCTGGTGACCGATGCTGCTAAGGTTATGCACAGGAACCAGCTGGGAAGACTTTATGATGTGGGGGATAAGGCAAGTAAGCTACTGGCATGGTTGGATAAGTCTGAGAGACTGAGTCATGTGGTGCCTGTGATTACCCGTGTGACTGGGGAGTGCGTGTCTGAACCAGGAGAGATTGTAGAGTGTTTTGTGGACCACTTTCAGACGGTCTATCGATCGGTGAGTGATAGAGATGAGTCTGACTCCCGCTTACTTTTGCACGATATTGCATTTCGGACGAGGATAGAGCCGCATTGGATGCGCCTATAACGGTTGACGAGGTCGCTATCGCGATACGATCCCTTCGTTCGGGTAAGGCTCTGGGGCCGAACGGTTTACCCAACGAGCTTTACAAGCTACGGCCCGATAAGATGGCGACCTATTTGTGCAATATGTTTACGGATGCCTTTGAGGCTGGCCTTCTACCCCTCGATCAGCGTTTGGCCACTATAGTTGTTATTTACAAGGATGGTAAGCCTCGTGACCAATGTACTTCTTATCGCCCTATTTCTCTGCTTAATGCCGAACCCAAGATCCTGGCTAAATTGCTTGCGAATCGCCTATTAACGGTGATCTGTGACTTGATACATCCGGATCAGTCCGGTTTTATTTCTCATCGAAACACAGCACTTAATCTTCGCAGACTTCACGGGGTTCTCGCGAGAGCTGAGACGCTGACCGAACCCGCCATCTTAGCCTCACTGGAGGCCACCATGTCCTTCGACACCATTGAGTGGCCCTATCTTTGGGCAGCTCTTTCGAAGTTTGGTTTTGGTCCTAACTACATTGCCTGGGTGAAGCTCCTCTATGAACAACCATTGGCCCAGGTGGTTGTTAACGGCAGAGTGTCTGGTTCATTCCCGCTCGGGCGTGGCACCCGACAGGGCTGTCCGCTCTCCCCCCTCCTCTTTGCATTGGCACTGGAGCCGTTGGCGGAGTGGCTCCGGTGGGAGACCTCGATCAGGGGCATCCGGTGGGCCCCCGACCTTGAGGATCGCGTCTCGCTATACGCAGACGATATTCTCCTTTATTTTACTTCTCCTCAGAAGTCACTCAATGTGCTCTTTGATGTCCTCACCTCCTTTGGGAAGAACTCGGGTCTCATCATTACCTGGAAAAAATCGTGTATTTATGTTTTGCGGGGGAGCTTCCTCCACTGCCCCGTAGATTCCCGATCCAGGTGGCGGAGACTGGGTTCAAGTACCTGGGAATTTACATCTCCTTGGATTCCTCTGTGCGTTATGACCGCAACTTGCATGCCCCCCTTCGGCGCCTTAAACTGGACGTCCATCGGTGGCGCGGCTTGCCCTTGTCTCCACTGGGGCGAGCGGCTCTTTTTAAAATGATGTCCCTCCCTAGGTTTTTGTACGCTCTGCAGAATTTTTTCGACCCTGTACCCTCTCGTTATTTTCGTGAGGTCGAGGGACTCCAGCGGCAATTGATCTGGGACGGACGTGCACGTATCTCCCTGCCTAAACTCACTCTGCCATGGTATGATGGTGGCATAGCCCTTCCGGACATCAAACGCTACTACTGGGCCTCCCAGTTGAGCGCGGTCAACCATGTAACGTACTCCCCGGGTCCTGTCCCAGCTTTTGCAATGGACAAGTTCCTCTTGCCGGGCAGTAATTTCAATAGGGCTTTGTATTCGAAGGAGCCATTCCGACTTTTGACTGGACCTACGAAGTGTGCTGTGCGCGCGTGGAGAGATGCGAATGTAGCTACGGGCTGGGGCGATAGGATGACACGACTGACTCCATTGTATGACTCTGATAAGTTGGGCAGCCTGTAGCGAATGAAAGGGTGTGATAAGTGGGATACAATCGGTATTAGCAAGGTGGAGGATCTTTGGACCAAGGGCACAGTCAAGTCCTTCGATGCCCTTAAGGTGGAGTACCAGCTTGGCGATAAGGAGTATTTTCGATACCTTCAAGTGCGCCATGCCTTGATCTCCGTGTTCCCTCCGGGGACGGAGATCCCCCAGTCGTCACCACTCGAGGACCGGATTCTGGATGGCCACGTGCCTGATAGCACGATTTCCTTGATTTATAAGAAGCTTATAAACACCAGGGCTGATCTTCTTGTGCGGCTTAGGGCCTTGTGGATTGCAGATGGCCTGGAATTGGACGATGAGGATTGGCAGATGGCTATCGCCTCTCCTAAGGAGGTGGCCATTCCAGCTCGCCTTCGTTTTGTGCAACTAAAGATCCTCCACCGAGTTTACTTGACCGGTTCGCGTCTGGTACGAATGGGATATTCGACTGATGGGCTGTGTAAGCGTGGTTGTGGCATGAGTGGTACCTTTCTACACATCATCTGGGAATGTCCTGTGGTATCCGCTTTCTGGTCCAGAGTGCATGACATTATGGGGCGGGTCACCGGGGTCTTTCTTTTGCCTGAGGCTCGTCGTTGCCTGCTTAATGTCTGGGAGCCTACGGACTGCACGGTTGCTCAGACCTTCTGGGTTACTCTTGGCAACATGGCTGCCAAAAGGGACATAGCTCAACTCTGGGGTTCTCATAGACCGCCTGGGATAATAGCTTGGAAGGAGAACATGGACTGGTGCATGTTTCGGGAGAAGACGGTCTATGAGGCTCGGGCCGTCCTAGGAAGTGGGGCAGGATTTGGTCCCAGTGGAATGCGTATCGTGGAGATATCTGCACTCCTCCACTTGAGTACACTAATGATGTCCCTTCGTCCCCGTAGTTGATGTTCCATAAGACTGTCTAAAGTAAATTCTGTGTAATCCTTTTCACCATTCCCCCGCTTCTAGACACAAGTCACTACATTCTTTAGAGTCTGATTCCCTCGCCCTCTCCCCTTGAGCCCTTGGAATTACTCCTACCATATGACTTTGTGTGGTGTTTGTTCTATGGTTTCATCAAAATTATAAAACGAAACCTGATTTATCCTTCGCTTTTACTATGTTCTGTTGCCGGTACACCGCTACGTTGCTAGTCATTGTTTTAAATGTACTGCCTATATATCTGGTATCCAGATGTTTCTTGTCATAGCGGCCGGCCCGATTGGGTTGTAGGCAGACGCTGTGTACTGTGCACTTTGAAAATAAAGGTTTAAAAAAAAAAAAAAAACAGAGTTCGATGCATGCTGCCCTTGAGTTGATCCATTCCTATATTTCCTCACGTAAATTGGTCACTAGACTTTATGCGCTCACGCTTGCCTCCTCTCCTGTTGACACTGAAAGTGCACACTCTGCTTGGAGTGCGGATTTGGGCAAAGACGTTCCCCTGGAGGTCTTGCTATAGTGTTGCTATCAGACTAAATGCTTATATCCCAACTATCGCTAGTGGCTCATCCATTTCAAATACTTACACAGACTTTACCGCTCTAGTGCGACATTACATAGGATGGGATTACTCACAAGTGATAGATGCAACTCCCCATCGCCAATACTGCCCTCACTTACACCTAACAGTTTATCTTACATTCCACCTGTGCTGCCTAGATCAGACACTGTGCCTTTCAGATCAAACACCTTTCTCAATTCTTTTATAAAATGTAAAAGATTAATGTAAATGCGACTACACATATGCTGTAATGAAAAACGTGTACTGTGCTGTTTAATCTTTCTTTGCAATAAAGATTATTTTAGGGGGAAAAAATTACTTAACAGAGTTATTTGGATCAGGTTTGTCCTACAGGACAGTCAACATCTAGAGGTCACACATCTCAGCTGGACACTGTTTGATAGATGGCATAACTATCGGCCAAAAGGTGCTAACAAGGAAAATAATGTGAAGCATGAGAGTCCTAAAGCCACCCTCAACGAAATATACATCATTGTGGGATATTAAAGTAGTCTTACAAGTACTTGAAATCTGGGATGATAATCACTCTTTGTCTCTAAAACAACTTTCTGACAAACTGACAATCCTAATATGTCTGGTATCTGTGGTATTTCATCCTTCGTATAATGTTCTTCATAACATGTCCTTGTTATGAAGTTTAGAATGTTATGTATGTCATATGGTTCTATGTTTGAGAATGTAAAGTGGTCAGTTGGAACTGATGTGGTCTTGTGATGGATGGGATCTTTCTCCTGGAATAAACTGCATTGAACCAGCCTTACTGTGTCCTCAATTTATCTAGAAAAACAAAAAGAGGAGTACCATCATGGGAAAGTCAGAATGAGATTCCTAATGTGGTGGTAGGATGACAAAAGGAAAGAATTTATCCTTTTGTTAAAAACCCCTCACTCACCAACCTAGTGGTGACATGCTTCATCATCGGGGTCCACCCTAGTAGCCTAACGTCACTAGGGTGTGCTACGACACCTGGGTTACAGTGGAGCAGGTAGTGAATGAAAGTGCAGAATTTTTTTAAAAAATTGTCCTGGTTTATCTTAAAATAGATTTTATTAACAAGAAACTGGACAATGTTAAAAAGGGTGAGGTGAGATAATATGTGGGTATATTAAGAACCAGAGTATCTCTTATATGTGTGATGGTCTTCATGTTTCAACCGTGATTGGGATGTACCAGGTTTTCATCAGGACCGTGTAATCAGGGAACTGGTAGGTATGTACCCCCTAAAAGGCACACCCTTTCCTAGTTCTCTGTGACCAAAAATAGCAAAAATCTGCTATTTGGTATAAAAGACTCTGACCACAGTGGGTGAGTCTAAAACAATGAAAAAAGACCTGTGGGATAGAAGAATAAAAACAGACATCAGTCAAACGTGAACAATGCTACATGCCTGTTACGTAGTGCAGTGTTGTGTCATTCAACTCTTCAGGCTTGCTACCACTCTTAGTAGAAGGAATCTTGTGGATTTAAAAAGTAAGAATGTCACCTGCTGACAATATCCAATGCGGGATATTTGTCAGGATGATACACACAAACATATCAAGAGGTGCGTGCTCACGGCAGCGTGATTGTTGCCGATATTTTATTTTTATCCAGGCATACGTCCTGATTATCTAGGTGATGTGATATCACTATCTCGCCATTCATTAATGGTGATCGCGAATAAGGAGTTATAAGTGCTTAAGTTATCTGTGACATTTCAATCGACATACTCGGGCTTGCTTGACATAAAACAAAGACAAAAACAGACACATGGTTGTTGTAAGTGCTTAGCTTACTACTGTTTTGGAGTCCTATCTCATCGGAGGGCGGGAGGGGGTATCCCCACTACTTAACCGATTTCTGTAACAACATGGGCGGATTCGTTAGACAGCAAATATTTGTTATCAAAAGACCATTGAGTCACGCCGTGAGGGCGAAAGGGTCGTTTTCAGCATTGGTTCCTGTTAGGGGAAGAGATTTTACTTACAGTTACTTCATGGTGGAAATGCCGGTTACCTATGCTTGTCCTCCGCTGCCCTGCTACGAAGCCGAACTGTCTCGTGTGTGATTAAGTAACAGTTGGGCTTCCGGGTTGGGCGGGGACTGCCTTTGGTTCACGTGATCGTTGCTATCGCAACGCGTGAGTGTCTCCATTCTACGGAGGCCGTGGGTTTTCAGAAGAAAGAGGTTGTTTTCGGGTCGTCAGCAAGTTTCTCAGGTATTCATTTCAGGACTGTAGCCCAAGGAACATTGTCATTTAAACCTGACTTGTTTGTAGAAAGTCTATAAATCCATCTTTGCTCTTTTTCGAAAAGACGGTTTTGCAAATTTGGACCGGGTTGTACCTGCTCGATGACTGTCCACCTCATTTCATTTGGAGTATGATTTGCTGTCAGGAAGTGTTCTGTGAGTTTGGTGATGTTCTTTTTGCAGCGTATTGTGCTCCTATGCTCACTTATTCTGTGTTTCACTTTTCGTGTCGTCATACCTATGTAAGGTTTTCCACATACGCATTTGATCAGATATACCACATTGGCACTGTTGCAATTGGTGTGAGCTCTTTGTTCCCAGATTCTTCTGGGTTCAAGGTTCAAGGGCTTGGTGCTCTCTGTGAGGTGGCAAACACCGCAATCCCCACATTTTGAGTGTCCTTACACCGGAGGAAGCCCCCATAATTGTGTTATGGAGGGATTTATGTTGATGTTTGTGGTTTTTGGTCTAGTGTTAACCAGGCTGTCTTTTAAGCTCTGTCCTTTTTAGGTTTCGCTGGGGGACGGAGCCCTTAGGCTCCTCCTCCAGAGAAATCTATTGAGTACAGTAAGCACTCTGGAACACGCCCCCCGTCCCATTTGCTAGCTCCATAAATGGAGCCTAGCCATTGGACGAGGGGCCTGTCCATCAATGCCGGACCAGACACGGGGGCGTTCCCGAGATTCTTTGGCTTTGGCGACGTCACGCGACGCCGGGAACGCCCCCGAGTCTGGTCCGGCCGGGCCGTGCTTGCTGCTGTCCTGCCTTGTGTCCCTCCTCCCGCCGTCCCCACGTTTCCCGCCTCCCTCCCGACGTCCGTGTCCTTTCCCGCCCCCCTCGTCCTCTCCCGCCCGCCCCCCCCGAGAGTGCTTGCTGCTGTCCTGCCTTGTGTCCCTCCTCCCGCCGTCCCCACATTTCCCGCCTCCCTCCCGACGTCCGTGTCCTTTCCCGCCCCCCTCGTCCTCTCCCGCCCGCCCCCCGAGAGCGGAGGAGGGAAGCCCGACTCGCCCAGCATACAGGTTTAATGTGGGCGTAGGATCCCGTCCGTATGTGGCAGTGATCCAGTGGGACTCCAGTCCGGGTTTTCCATGTCTCATCGGTCGTCTCGGGTTTCTACACATTCCTGCAACGCTGAAGGAGAGTGCACAGGCAGGCATTCAAACCCGAGCGAGGGAAGAAGGGAGTCTAGAGACCTTCTCACGCCACCCACCTCCCGAAGTGGCATACCTGCAAGAGCAAGCATGGGGGAGACGGCCCGTAGGCTGTATGTGTAGGAGCGAGGCCGAGGGATAGACCGCGTCGGCGCCTCACTTGGGAGCTGCACCACTGAAGTTTGTGGAACTACAGCCGACAAGTGCCAAACAACGGAAGCCTCCCAGAAGAGAGCAAAGCGGTAACATGGTGAGCGCCTGTCAGCCTCTGTAAGGAGGGGGCGTATGGGGGGAAACAACCTATATCACTTAATTCAGTGTTATAAGTGACGGGTCCAGCGCAAGGGAGGCCACAACACTGTGCGCCTCCGAGGACGCGAGCCTCGGCAGAGACTACAATGTGAGGCCTGGGGGCGCTTTATTGTGAGCCTGAGGAGACGTGTGCTGCTAGTGTGAGGACACAGCAAACATCACTATGCGCCCGAGAAGAGCTCTAAGTCTTAGGGCACCTAAGACAGCTGTGACGCCCAGAAGTATCTGCTCGGTGAGAGAGGCTACATGCATGGTGAGAGTGAGTGACAACTGCACTGTGAGACCGAGAGGGGAGTCTGAGGAAACTACGGTGTGAGCTCGGTTCGAGACTTGTGTTGCGAGACTGCGGATGAAACTGCGCCAGGGCACCGGTCATGTGAGGGAAACCTGCCCCGACCCAGATTCTGAGCGGGACCTGCACGGTGAGAGCAATAACATCGCAATGATGTAGTTAGTCTGAGAGGGACGTGCACTGGTAGTTTGATGCAAAGCGGAGGCGCTTAAACTGCGCGAGGTCAGTGCAATGAATTCCGGGAGGGGAGTCGGCACTCTTGAGTGTGAGAAGAAGCCTACTCCCACGGGGAGGGCTCCTCCGCCAGCATGCCCGAGCGTGCACTCCGCGCTGGGGTGGCCGGGCGAGCTCCTGCCCAGCCCGCTTCCACCCCTGCCTTTCCTGCGCACTTTACTCTGCCCTTGTGACCCCTGTGCCCAATGGGCCGGCCGGGCCTGTTACCGCTGCGGGGCTCCTCGCGCTCTCCAGGCTCGCGCTAATGTAGCCCGGGGTGCCGGGCTCGTGGCCCGGTGTCAGCTGCATGTTATTTTTAGACCCGGATTAGGGATTACCCGGTCTCATTGGCCCCGGTCCTGGTTTCTGTTGGACCAGGGCCCAGCGCTCGAGGAGGCCTTGCAGTAACCTCGCCTGCGCTCGGGTTTCCTGCTGGAGACAGGGTTCTAAAATTGGATGAATGGTGCCTGCCTTTTTATAAGCGTCCTTTCAAAAGCAAACTCATAGGTTGTGTGCACCTGTGTGTATGCCTATAATTAACATCCTTTAGCTGTAGGTTAATTTGTGTCGCATGAAGGACAACAGGTAACCATTATTTGAGCCACGAGCCCTGTGGGAGGCACTAGGACCCAGGGCCTGCTCGAGGGTTTCTTCAGCCGGCCGGCCAATCCTAGCGCGGCCGGCCGGAAGTGCCCGCCCCCCCCCCCCCCCCCGCCGCCCGGGGGAAGAAGGAAGACGGCGGCCCACAAGAAGTATGGCGGCCAGGCTCAGCCATCGGGACTCCATGGGAGGGGGAGAAGCCGCGCCTCCTCCCGGGCTCCTCCAGCAGCATTGGCGGCGGATCGGGGTGCGTGCTTGAGTTGCTGCCAGCCGAGAGCGGAGGAGGGAAGCCCGACTCGCCCAGCATGAGCCACGCGGTAAGCACACTAGTAAACAAGGGACCCTGACTGTCATCCTTCAGTGTGGGTCACTCTGCCACCCCTCTCATGCACCTCAGCTGGCCTCACCACTCTGTTAGACAGTGATCGAATTCGGCCTGCAGGGATCCACCTTTTGTTGTACTTGCTGTAAGACCAGGCCTGGTTGGGTGCCTCCTCCTTTAAGGTCCCACTTTCTCAGCATGGGTCAGGTGTACCTCACCTACCCGTATATTAATGGCTAGCCCTATCATGTATCCCTGCAGCCTTTGGAGACACTTCAGACATTCAGCCTCATCTGTGTTCTCATCAGTTTGCGGAGCCTCCCTGGGTCCCTAGAAGATAATCAACTGGGTATACGACTTCTCTGATGACTTGACATTGCCTGCACCAGTGGTGGTATACAACGCACTGACAGGTTTCTTTAGGATTTAAGCAGCATGACATGGAGTGAATTTAGATTGCAGCCTCCATCTTAGGTCGTAACGCCACACCTCGCCACTCTTCCAAGCTCCAGGAATTGCTGCTTCTGATAGGACCTTCACAGGGTGTATTTTCTCATGTTGGTTAATAATACCTCCTAGGATTGTGTGGCTCTTTCTTCTGGGTAGACCACACATGATATTTACATCCTGGCTTTTTAACAGTGCTTCCATTGGTTGGGTCTTTGTCGGTGCTGGGTGTACTTCATACAACAGGTTCCATGTGAATTCAAGGTCAGCCTTAAAATTCTGACCACTTGTAAAGTAGTAGGTATGCATTGCTGTGTCTAGTCTCACCCTCTCTCCAACACATCATGTCTATTCCCAGTGGCGTCCACTGCACCATGTTTAAAGCAATACCATGCCTCCGTACTGCATTTTTATTCCTATAAAATAAATAAATACAAACTGCTGGTTAAAAACCTATCTGCTGCGACATAATAGAGTTTTTAGGAATTTTGATGTGTGTTGCTGAACATCCAGAAATAGTTGAGTCTCTGAAGCAGCCGCTGCAGGTAAAAGGGGGGTAGGGGAGGGATTTGGAGAGACGACCAAGAGGGAAAATTAATTATTTATTTAATTTCCCCTTGTAGTCCTCTCTCGAAATCCCCCCAGCTGGCTCCACTGCTCTTGCCTGCTGCGGCTGCTCTGGAGATGGTAGAATGTGTGAGGCCTGTGGTGTTATTCCTTCTCATTAAATTCCAGATTCCTTAATTGCCGCAATCAAACCACTCCTTCAAAATATAGCGTTTGTCTGCCCCCTTCAAATAGCAGACTTTCATAGAGGAGTGTTTGATGCCTAAATAAGACACAACTTGATATGCCTCTTCCTGTGGTGGAAACATGCTACTGCTATCTGCGGCCTCCTTCGGCGGAAGAAACAACTTGACTGTTCAACTAGTATAATCAGCTCTGACACTAGGATGATGCTAGGGTGCACATTTGAGTTTTCGGGCCACTGGCTGTAAGATGTGGCTGTACCTGTTGGGTCAATCATTTTTCAACATGTTTAGAAAACTCTAAACAAGTGAACCACCTCAGTCCTGACCTTGTCAAAGGAGTAGGACCCGCACATTGCTGTTTCCTTGCACCACCCTTTGCTGGCGAAGTAATGTGTCCCAAACAGCTCTGTTAGTGCCTCTCAGACCAGCCCAAGCGCCGCGACTGCTCCAGTACTGGGACCCACACACTGCTCTGCTGAGATACCCACTCCTGAGCTGCAATGCCTCTGCCTTTCCAGGACTCGGACCCGCACGTTGCTTTGCCAAGGTTTATTTGTGTGGTCGAGAGTTGTCCAATAATAACGCCCACGAAGAGCAGACAGGAGCCTCTCGAAACGCTGCTGTCCTGGCCTATCATCAAGTTGGGATGTCAGATGGACCAACAGCAGCAACCAGGGCAACAGAATCCACATCCAAAAGTAAACATGTAAGAAGACACGTGCACATAAGGAACACCTGCATATGAATAATACAAAGCCCCAATATATCTCCCTTTCTTAACAAAACAAGAGAGTGAGAATACATACACCATAAGATAAGAAATGTTCAAACCAAGCTGTAAAAACAAAAGCGATACAGTGAAAAAGGAGAATACACAGTATCACCTAATACAAATAATAATTGTATTTTACAGGCAACACAGTTATCCTTCTAGTACCATTGCCAGTGGAATCAGAAGTAGAAGAATTAGAAACATTAGTGTTAAGATCACTGATTCTTCAACCTCATCACTCGCTTCCTGGTAACTTGACTCTGTGTGAGTTTGAGATGAATTCATATAATTTACAGTGACACATTCAGGAATTTGAATATCAGGCTGATACATGGAATGTGTGGTAACACTGCCAGAAGTAAAGTCTTTTACCTCTACACCTACATCCCATGTAATACAACTACTTCTCTCACTATCATAAACAAGCGTCTTTTTCTCTGTTAACTCCTTCTGAATGGTTTGGTGCTCACTACCGCTCCTTTTATTCAACATCCACAATTTTTAAGCAAAACAGCAGAACGTGTGACTCTTACAATTTGAGTAGGATGAGATGCTAAAACTTACAAGAGCAGGCGGCACAGATAACTTATCAGCAGTAATAATAAAAACAGCTATTCCCCTTGGAACAACTTGCTCCACCTGCTTTTTCAAACAAATTCTCATGAAAAGAGCTTCCGAGATTGCTGGAAGGGGCAGTCACTCGAATCTGGGGTACACCTCCTCCACCTCTGGCCAAGTTCGACCCCCCGCCCCACGTATGGAGCTCTCCCTTCATTGTTTACCTCCTCTCTTTCATCACTTCTCCCTTACCCTCCCTCTATTTCATGCTAGAGGCTTCATGCGAGCCTCAGCTGGTGAAACTCTGCTTCTGTGCCACCCCTGACCTCTGTGTGGGGCTCTTTGCATGTGTGTGGGGCTCTTTGCGTGTGTGTGGGGCTCTTTGCGTGTGTGTGGGGCTCTTTGCGTGTGTGTGGGGCTCTTTGCGTGTGTTTGGGGCTCTTTGCGTGTGTGTGGGGCTCTTTGCGTGTGTGTGTGGGGGGGGGGCTCTTGCGTGTGTGTGGGGGCTCTTGCGTATGTGTGTGGGGGGCTCTTGCGTGTGTGTGTGGGGGGCTCTTGCGTGTGTGTGGGGGGCTCTTGCATGTGTGTGGGGGGCTCTTGCGTGTGTGTGTGGGGGGCTCTGTGTGGTGTGTGTGGGGTGCTCTTGTGTAGTGTGTGTGGGGGGCTCTTGTGTGGTGTGTGTGGGGGGCTCTTGTGTGTGTGTGTGGGGTGCTCTTGTGTGGTGTGTGTGGGGGGCTCTTGTGTGTGTGTGTGTGGGGGGCTCTTGTGTGGGTGTGTGTGTGCAAATGCAATACGTCTTGCATTTGCGACAGAGTAAGCTATTGGCATTGTAAATGAGAATGCCATTTATTTATCTGTTTTCAAAACCAACACATAAATAAAAAGTTTGCCATTTACAATGCCAATGGCTCAAACTTTTCCGAAGGCGAAACCGTTGCATTGTAAATGCTTGTTTTTATATGAGAATAGAGGTTTGTCCCATTTGAAGTTGCCTGTGTTAAGTATTGACCAGTTTTTATTGTTGCTTTTGCTCACTTGATTGGATAGAGCATTGTAAGTTGTAACACAGGTTAGTGGTGTTTCTCGAGGCTCACTTATTGTGTCTTCCAATAGAGCGTCTCTGGGTTGATTTCTCGCTCTTTTTTGACATTTATTTACAATTTTCGCAGGATAGCCTCGCTGCTTCAGTTTCTTTGTGAGGTCCTCTGCTTGGTTCTTGTAGTCTGTGAGTTCACTGCAGTTTTTCCGTAAGCAGAGATATTGTCCGTATGGGAGGTTTTCCCTGAGTGGACATGGATGGAAGCTCTCATATCTCAAGAGGTTATTTTTTGCTGTGGGCTTGAAGTGAGTTTTGGTATTTAGGTGCTCTTCTCCCCTACTGATTTCAATGTCCAAAAAGACAATCGTATCTTTGTTGTGGCAATGTGTAAACCGTAGGTGTGGATCACAGGTGTTAATCCAAGTGATGAACTAAGTAAGTATCTCCGGTGGTCCTTCCCAGATTGCTAGGACATCGTCAATATATCTGCGCCAAAACTTGATGTGATTGGCGTAAGGATTGTTGGGTGATAGAATATGTTTTTTCTCAAAATCATAAACGTATAGTCCCGCTACACTGGGGGCAAAAACACTCCCCATTGAAGTGCCCCCTATTTGTAGGAATAGTGACCCCTTGTACTCAAAGAAGTTTCTTTTCAACGCTAGTGTGGCACATTCCAGTATAAATTTCTTGGGTGTTTTGTGGTCCCACTCGGCTTCCTCCAATGTTGTTTTTAGTACTGCGATGGTAGCGTCTGGAGGAATGCTCGTATAGAGGCTCTCTATATCAAAGGTTAACAGGATGGTGTCTGTCTTTACCTTGATTTCTTTCAAGAGAACGAGGAGGCTTTTTGTATCCTTCAGGTATGTTGTGGTGTTTTGCACCATTGTTTTGAAGAAAAAATCACAAAACCTGGATAGTGGTTCGAGTAGTGAGCCAATCCCTGAGACAATCAGTCTTCCTGGGGGGATTTTTGCCTTTGTGCATCTTGGGCAAGATGTAGAAATACGGGATCTTGCCTTCCGTTTTGCTTAGGTAATCAGCTTCCTGTTTTGATATCTTTCCAGGTGCCTCAGCTGTTTCCACTAGTTGTAGGATTTCTGTTTTTGGGTCTTCAGTGGGGTCAGATAGGAGAGGTTGGTAGTTCTTAATATCTCCTAGCAATCTTCTGCATTCTGTGTCGTAGTTGACCTTATCCATTATTACAAGGCCCCCACCTTTGTCCGCAGGTTTTATTATCACGCTGCTATCTGCTTTGAGGTGTTTAATAGCTTTGTTTTCCGCTCTGCTATTGTTGTGGTACTGTTTGGTCACTGTCATTGATTCAATCTTGTTGAATACAGCTTGCTCGAAGGTGTTGATCTCGACATGGATAGTATGGGGTGGAGGCACGAAGGTGGCCTTAACTCTGAGTCCAGTTTCGTTGGTCATTTCGTCAGATTTATCAGTGCCGTGTTTCTCAAAAATGGCCTTTAATTTGAGTTTCCTGGAGAAGGAGGCCAGTTTGCAGTGTAATTTGAATTTATCCAAATTAGCTGTGGGCACGAAGCCTAGTCCTTTATTGAGAACCTTGGTTTCTGTCTCAGTGAGGGTTCTGGATGATAGATTGGTTATTTGTTCTTCGCATTGCTCGGGCCCGCTTTGTTCTGTCCGGCTTTGCTCCTGGTATAGCTCCCTATTGGTTCTTCCTCTTCCTATTGGACATTGTTCCCTTGTTTTTTTAGTCCTCTCACGCGCCTGCCTCTGTTCGGAAAAGGAGGGCGGAATTGGTTCTGTGGGAAAGGGTATTGTTGGAACGGGGGTTGCCATCCATACATAGGGAATTGTTGAGGGGGTTGGAACGGGTGTTGGAAAGCAGCTTGTTGTATTGTGGCCATTGGTAGTGTCCTCTGTATCCTCCTCTTTGTCTCTGCCCCGGGGTACCGTTTCCCGAACCCCCACTGCTGTTGGCGGTGTTGGAAGTATTGCTTGAGGCATCTGAATCAGGATCAGAGACTGTGGACGTTTTGTAATCTGTGTCTGAGTAAGGGTACGCTTTTACAAAGGAGAATCTCTTTAGATCCTTTTGGAATTTGGTAACATTTTTAGTTAAGGTAGGTTATCCCTGTACTCATTGATCTCTTTATTGAGATCGTCCAGTTTCTTTTTGTATCCCGTTATTGCAGCATTGATTTGTGCCTCGGTTACCTGTATTTCTATCTGGATTTTCTCCGATAGGTGCAAAGCTGTTTTAAGGATCAGCATGATCCAGTCGTGTGTACAGTGCCATGCTATGAGGGCCCAGTCTTTTCTGAACTCAGGGTCATCCAGAAAGATGCGGAGAGCATTGGTAACTAATAAACCCTTCGGTGCCATGTTGTTTGTTACATATTCTTTTAGTATTGTCCCATGCAGTATAGTTCGTATGCGGTTGCGTTTCATCTCAGACAGTTTATCCCAATCTGAGGTTTGGGAGATGGTATTGCTGATATTTGCATCGGCGAATGCTGTTAGATTGCTCATGATGGAATCAATCTCGTCCGTGGAATAAGATAGGCCTTGGTTTTCTGCCATGGTTGCCCGGTGTGTCTAGATGTATAACAGATGTAGCACTTTGTATATTCTCTCACAGCTGTGCGCTGCCAGAACATATGCTAACAAGGGAGAGAGCAAGGAATCGTGTTCACTGAAGGTGAACTGAGTGTACTCCTGTTCCCCAGTGGAAGAACTAGAAAAACAAAAAGAGGAGTACCATCATGGGAAAGTCAGAATGAGATTCCTAATGTGGTGGTAAGATGACAAAAGAAAAGAATTTATCCTTTTGTTAAAAACCCCTCACTCACCAACCTAGTGGTGACATGCTTCATCATCGGGGGTCCACCCTAGTAGCCTAATGTCACTAGGGTGTGCTACGACACCTGGGTTACAGTGGGGCAGGTAGTGAATGAAAGTGCAGAAAAAATGTTAAAAATTGTCCTGGTTTATCTTAAAATAGATTTTATTAACAAGAACCTGGACAATGTTAAAAAGGGTGAGGCGAGATACTATGTGGGTATATTAAGAACCAGAGTATCTCTTATATGTGTGATGGTCTACATGTTTCAACCGTGATTGGGATGTACCAGGTTTTCATCAGGACCGTGTAATCAGGGAACTGGTAGGTATGTACCCCCTAAAAGGCACACCCTTTCCTAGTTCTCTGTGACCAAAAATAGCAAAAATCTGCTATCTGGTATAAAAGACTCTGACCACAGTGGGTGAGTCTAAAACAATGAAAAAAGACCCGTGGGATAGAAGAATAAAAACAGACATCAGTCAAACGTGAACAATGCTACATGCCTGTTACGTAGTGCAGTGTTGTGTCATTCAACTCTTCAGGCTTGCTACCACTCTTAGTAGAAGGAATCTTGTGGATTTAAAAAGTAAGAATGTCACCTGCTGACAATATCCAATGCGGGATATTTGTCAGGATGATACACACAAACATATCAAGAGGTGCGTGCTCACGGCAGCGTGATTGTTGCCGATATTTTATTTTTATCCAGGCATACGTCCTGATTATCTAGGTGATGTGATATCACTATCTCGCCATTCATTAATGGTGATCGCGAATAAGGAGTTATAAGTGCTTAAGTTATCTGTGACATTTCAATCGACATACTCGGGCTTGCTTGACATAAAACAAAGACAAAAACAGACACATGGTTGTTGTAAGTGCTTAGCTTACTACTGTTTTGGAGTCCTATCTCATCGGAGGGCGGGAGGGGGTATCCCCACTACTTAACCGATTTCTGTAACAACATGGGCGGATTCGTTAGACAGCAAATATTTGTTATCAAAAGACCATTGAGTCACGCCGTGAGGGCGAAAGGGTCGTTTTCAGCATTGGTTCCTGTTAGGGGAAGAGATTTTACTTACAGTTACTTCATGGTGGAAATGCCGGTTACCTATGCTTGTCCTCCGCTGCCCTGCTACGAAGCCGAACTGTCTCGTGTGTGATTAAGTAACAGTTGGGCTTCCGGGTTGGGCGGGGACTGCCTTTGGTTCACGTGATCGTTGCTATCGCAACGCGTGAGTGTCTCCATTCTACGGAGGCCGTGGGTTTTCAGAAGAAAGAGGTTGTTTTCGGGTCGTCAGCAAGTTTCTCAGGTATTCATTTCAGGACTGTAGCCCAAGGAACATTGTCATTTAAACCTGACTTGTTTGTAGAAAGTCTATAAATCCATCTTTGCTCTTTTTCGAAAAGACGGTTTTGCAAATTTGGACCGGGTTGTACCTGCTCGATGACTGTCCACCTCATTTCATTTGGAGTATGATTTGCTGTCAGGAAGTGTTCTGTGAGTTTGGTGATGTTCTTTTTGCAGCGTATTGTGCTCCTATGCTCACTTATTCTGTGTTTCACTTTTCGTGTCGTCATACCTATGTAAGGTTTTCCACATACGCATTTGATCAGATATACCACATTGGCACTGTTGCAATTGGTGTGAGCTCTTTGTTCCCAGATTCTTCTGGGTTCAAGGTTCAAGGGCTTGGTGCTCTCTGTGAGGTGGCAAACACCGCAATCCCCACATTTTGAGTGTCCTTACACCGGAGGAAGCCCCCATAATTGTGTTATGGAGGGATTTATGTTGATGTTTGTGGTTTTTGGTCTAGTGTTAACCAGGCTGTCTTTTAAGCTCTGTCCTTTTTAGGTTTCGCTGGGGGACGGAGCCCTTAGGCTCCTCCTCCAGAGAAATCTATTGAGTACAGTAAGCACTCTGGAACACGCCCCCCGTCCCATTTGCTAGCTCCATAAATGGAGCCTAGCCATTGGACGAGGGGCCTGTCCATCAATGCCGGACCAGACACGGGGGCGTTCCCGAGATTCTTTGGCTTTGGCGACGTCACGCGACGCCGGGAACGCCCCCGAGTCTGGTCCGGCCGGGCCGTGCTTGCTGCTGTCCTGCCTTGTGTCCCTCCTCCCGCCGTCCCCACGTTTCCCGCCTCCCTCCCGACGTCCGTGTCCTTTCCCGCCCCCCTCGTCCTCTCCCGCCCGCCCCCCCCGAGAGTGCTTGCTGCTGTCCTGCCTTGTGTCCCTCCTCCCGCCGTCCCCACATTTCCCGCCTCCCTCCCGACGTCCGTGTCCTTTCCCGCCCCCCTCGTCCTCTCCCGCCCGCCCCCCGAGAGCGGAGGAGGGAAGCCCGACTCGCCCAGCATACAGGTTTAATGTGGGCGTAGGATCCCGTCCGTATGTGGCAGTGATCCAGTGGGACTCCAGTCCGGGTTTTCCATGTCTCATCGGTCGTCTCGGGTTTCTACACATTCCTGCAACGCTGAAGGAGAGTGCACAGGCAGGCATTCAAACCCGAGCGAGGGAAGAAGGGAGTCTAGAGACCTTCTCACGCCACCCACCTCCCGAAGTGGCATACCTGCAAGAGCAAGCATGGGGGAGACGGCCCGTAGGCTGTATGTGTAGGAGCGAGGCCGAGGGATAGACCGCGTCGGCGCCTCACTTGGGAGCTGCACCACTGAAGTTTGTGGAACTACAGCCGACAAGTGCCAAACAACGGAAGCCTCCCAGAAGAGAGCAAAGCGGTAACATGGTGAGCGCCTGTCAGCCTCTGTAAGGAGGGGGCGTATGGGGGGAAACAACCTATATCACTTAATTCAGTGTTATAAGTGACGGGTCCAGCGCAAGGGAGGCCACAACACTGTGCGCCTCCGAGGACGCGAGCCTCGGCAGAGACTACAATGTGAGGCCTGGGGGCGCTTTATTGTGAGCCTGAGGAGACGTGTGCTGCTAGTGTGAGGACACAGCAAACATCACTATGCGCCCGAGAAGAGCTCTAAGTCTTAGGGCACCTAAGACAGCTGTGACGCCCAGAAGTATCTGCTCGGTGAGAGAGGCTACATGCATGGTGAGAGTGAGTGACAACTGCACTGTGAGACCGAGAGGGGAGTCTGAGGAAACTACGGTGTGAGCTCGGTTCGAGACTTGTGTTGCGAGACTGCGGATGAAACTGCGCCAGGGCACCGGTCATGTGAGGGAAACCTGCCCCGACCCAGATTCTGAGCGGGACCTGCACGGTGAGAGCAATAACATCGCAATGATGTAGTTAGTCTGAGAGGGACGTGCACTGGTAGTTTGATGCAAAGCGGAGGCGCTTAAACTGCGCGAGGTCAGTGCAATGAATTCCGGGAGGGGAGTCGGCACTCTTGAGTGTGAGAAGAAGCCTACTCCCACGGGGAGGGCTCCTCCGCCAGCATGCCCGAGCGTGCACTCCGCGCTGGGGTGGCCGGGCGAGCTCCTGCCCAGCCCGCTTCCACCCCTGCCTTTCCTGCGCACTTTACTCTGCCCTTGTGACCCCTGTGCCCAATGGGCCGGCCGGGCCTGTTACCGCTGCGGGGCTCCTCGCGCTCTCCAGGCTCGCGCTAATGTAGCCCGGGGTGCCGGGCTCGTGGCCCGGTGTCAGCTGCATGTTATTTTTAGACCCGGATTAGGGATTACCCGGTCTCATTGGCCCCGGTCCTGGTTTCTGTTGGACCAGGGCCCAGCGCTCGAGGAGGCCTTGCAGTAACCTCGCCTGCGCTCGGGTTTCCTGCTGGAGACAGGGTTCTAAAATTGGATGAATGGTGCCTGCCTTTTTATAAGCGTCCTTTCAAAAGCAAACTCATAGGTTGTGTGCACCTGTGTGTATGCCTATAATTAACATCCTTTAGCTGTAGGTTAATTTGTGTCGCATGAAGGACAACAGGTAACCATTATTTGAGCCACGAGCCCTGTGGGAGGCACTAGGACCCAGGGCCTGCTCGAGGGTTTCTTCAGCCGGCCGGCCAATCCTAGCGCGGCCGGCCGGAAGTGCCCGCCCCCCCCCCCCCCCCCCCGCCGCCCGGGGGAAGAAGGAAGACGGCGGCCCACAAGAAGTATGGCGGCCAGGCTCAGCCATCGGGACTCCATGGGAGGGGGAGAAGCCGCGCCTCCTCCCGGGCTCCTCCAGCAGCATTGGCGGCGGATCGGGGTGCGTGCTTGAGTTGCTGCCAGCCGAGAGCGGAGGAGGGAAGCCCGACTCGCCCAGCATGAGCCACGCGGTAAGCACACTAGTAAACAAGGGACCCTGACTGTCATCCTTCAGTGTGGGTCACTCTGCCACCCCTCTCATGCACCTCAGCTGGCCTCACCACTCTGTTAGACAGTGATCGAATTCGGCCTGCAGGGATCCACCTTTTGTTGTACTTGCTGTAAGACCAGGCCTGGTTGGGTGCCTCCTCCTTTAAGGTCCCACTTTCTCAGCATGGGTCAGGTGTACCTCACCTACCCGTATATTAATGGCTAGCCCTATCATGTATCCCTGCAGCCTTTGGAGACACTTCAGACATTCAGCCTCATCTGTGTTCTCATCAGTTTGCGGAGCCTCCCTGGGTCCCTAGAAGATAATCAACTGGGTATACGACTTCTCTGATGACTTGACATTGCCTGCACCAGTGGTGGTATACAACGCACTGACAGGTTTCTTTAGGATTTAAGCAGCATGACATGGAGTGAATTTAGATTGCAGCCTCCATCTTAGGTCGTAACGCCACACCTCGCCACTCTTCCAAGCTCCAGGAATTGCTGCTTCTGATAGGACCTTCACAGGGTGTATTTTCTCATGTTGGTTAATAATACCTCCTAGGATTGTGTGGCTCTTTCTTCTGGGTAGACCACACATGATATTTACATCCTGGCTTTTTAACAGTGCTTCCATTGGTTGGGTCTTTGTCGGTGCTGGGTGTACTTCATACAACAGGTTCCATGTGAATTCAAGGTCAGCCTTAAAATTCTGACCACTTGTAAAGTAGTAGGTATGCATTGCTGTGTCTAGTCTCACCCTCTCTCCAACACATCATGTCTATTCCCAGTGGCGTCCACTGCACCATGTTTAAAGCAATACCATGCCTCCGTACTGCATTTTTATTCCTATAAAATAAATAAATACAAACTGCTGGTTAAAAACCTATCTGCTGCGACATAATAGAGTTTTTAGGAATTTTGATGTGTGTTGCTGAACATCCAGAAATAGTTGAGTCTCTGAAGCAGCCGCTGCAGGTAAAAGGGGGGTAGGGGAGGGATTTGGAGAGACGACCAAGAGGGAAAATTAATTATTTATTTAATTTCCCCTTGTAGTCCTCTCTCGAAATCCCCCCAGCTGGCTCCACTGCTCTTGCCTGCTGCGGCTGCTCTGGAGATGGTAGAATGTGTGAGGCCTGTGGTGTTATTCCTTCTCATTAAATTCCAGATTCCTTAATTGCCGCAATCAAACCACTCCTTCAAAATATAGCGTTTGTCTGCCCCCTTCAAATAGCAGACTTTCATAGAGGAGTGTTTGATGCCTAAATAAGACACAACTTGATATGCCTCTTCCTGTGGTGGAAACATGCTACTGCTATCTGCGGCCTCCTTCGGCGGAAGAAACAACTTGACTGTTCAACTAGTATAATCAGCTCTGACACTAGGATGATGCTAGGGTGCACATTTGAGTTTTCGGGCCACTGGCTGTAAGATGTGGCTGTACCTGTTGGGTCAATCATTTTTCAACATGTTTAGAAAACTCTAAACAAGTGAACCACCTCAGTCCTGACCTTGTCAAAGGAGTAGGACCCGCACATTGCTGTTTCCTTGCACCACCCTTTGCTGGCGAAGTAATGTGTCCCAAACAGCTCTGTTAGTGCCTCTCAGACCAGCCCAAGCGCCGCGACTGCTCCAGTACTGGGACCCACACACTGCTCTGCTGAGATACCCACTCCTGAGCTGCAATGCCTCTGCCTTTCCAGGACTCGGACCCGCACGTTGCTTTGCCAAGGTTTATTTGTGTGGTCGAGAGTTGTCCAATAATAACGCCCACGAAGAGCAGACAGGAGCCTCTCGAAACGCTGCTGTCCTGGCCTATCATCAAGTTGGGATGTCAGATGGACCAACAGCAGCAACCAGGGCAACAGAATCCACATCCAAAAGTAAACATGTAAGAAGACACGTGCACATAAGGAACACCTGCATATGAATAATACAAAGCCCCAATATATCTCCCTTTCTTAACAAAACAAGAGAGTGAGAATACATACACCATAAGATAAGAAATGTTCAAACCAAGCTGTAAAAACAAAAGCGATACAGTGAAAAAGGAGAATACACAGTATCACCTAATACAAATAATAATTGTATTTTACAGGCAACACAGTTATCCTTCTAGTACCATTGCCAGTGGAATCAGAAGTAGAAGAATTAGAAACATTAGTGTTAAGATCACTGATTCTTCAACCTCATCACTCGCTTCCTGGTAACTTGACTCTGTGTGAGTTTGAGATGAATTCATATAATTTACAGTGACACATTCAGGAATTTGAATATCAGGCTGATACATGGAATGTGTGGTAACACTGCCAGAAGTAAAGTCTTTTACCTCTACACCTACATCCCATGTAATACAACTACTTCTCTCACTATCATAAACAAGCGTCTTTTTCTCTGTTAACTCCTTCTGAATGGTTTGGTGCTCACTACCGCTCCTTTTATTCAACATCCACAATTTTTAAGCAAAACAGCAGAACGTGTGACTCTTACAATTTGAGTAGGATGAGATGCTAAAACTTACAAGAGCAGGCGGCACAGATAACTTATCAGCAGTAATAATAAAAACAGCTATTCCCCTTGGAACAACTTGCTCCACCTGCTTTTTCAAACAAATTCTCATGAAAAGAGCTTCCGAGATTGCTGGAAGGGGCAGTCACTCGAATCTGGGGTACACCTCCTCCACCTCTGGCCAAGTTCGACCCCCCGCCCCACGTATGGAGCTCTCCCTTCATTGTTTACCTCCTCTCTTTCATCACTTCTCCCTTACCCTCCCTCTATTTCATGCTAGAGGCTTCATGCGAGCCTCAGCTGGTGAAACTCTGCTTCTGTGCCACCCCTGACCTCTGTGTGGGGCTCTTTGCATGTGTGTGGGGCTCTTTGCGTGTGTGTGGGGCTCTTTGCGTGTGTGTGGGGCTCTTTGCGTGTGTGTGGGGCTCTTTGCGTGTGTTTGGGGCTCTTTGCGTGTGTGTGGGGCTCTTTGCGTGTGTGTGTGGGGGGGGGGCTCTTGCGTGTGTGTGGGGGCTCTTGCGTATGTGTGTGGGGGGCTCTTGCGTGTGTGTGTGGGGGGCTCTTGCGTGTGTGTGGGGGGCTCTTGCATGTGTGTGGGGGGCTCTTGCGTGTGTGTGTGGGGGGCTCTGTGTGGTGTGTGTGGGGTGCTCTTGTGTAGTGTGTGTGGGGGGCTCTTGTGTGGTGTGTGTGGGGGGCTCTTGTGTGTGTGTGTGGGGTGCTCTTGTGTGGTGTGTGTGGGGGGCTCTTGTGTGTGTGTGTGTGGGGGGCTCTTGTGTGGGTGTGTGTGTGCAAATGCAATACGTCTTGCATTTGCGACAGAGTAAGCTATTGGCATTGTAAATGAGAATGCCATTTATTTATCTGTTTTCAAAACCAACACATAAATAAAAAGTTTGCCATTTACAATGCCAATGGCTCAAACTTTTCCGAAGGCGAAACCGTTGCATTGTAAATGCTTGTTTTTATATGAGAATAGAGGTTTGTCCCATTTGAAGTTGCCTGTGTTAAGTATTGACCAGTTTTTATTGTTGCTTTTGCTCACTTGATTGGATAGAGCATTGTAAGTTGTAACACAGGTTAGTGGTGTTTCTCGAGGCTCACTTATTGTGTCTTCCAATAGAGCGTCTCTGGGTTGATTTCTCGCTCTTTTTTGACATTTATTTACAATTTTCGCAGGATAGCCTCGCTGCTTCAGTTTCTTTGTGAGGTCCTCTGCTTGGTTCTTGTAGTCTGTGAGTTCACTGCAGTTTTTCCGTAAGCAGAGATATTGTCCGTATGGGAGGTTTTCCCTGAGTGGACATGGATGGAAGCTCTCATATCTCAAGAGGTTATTTTTTGCTGTGGGCTTGAAGTGAGTTTTGGTATTTAGGTGCTCTTCTCCCCTACTGATTTCAATGTCCAAAAAGACAATCGTATCTTTGTTGTGGCAATGTGTAAACCGTAGGTGTGGATCACAGGTGTTAATCCAAGTGATGAACTAAGTAAGTATCTCCGGTGGTCCTTCCCAGATTGCTAGGACATCGTCAATATATCTGCGCCAAAACTTGATGTGATTGGCGTAAGGATTGTTGGGTGATAGAATATGTTTTTTCTCAAAATCATAAACGTATAGTCCCGCTACACTGGGGGCAAAAACACTCCCCATTGAAGTGCCCCCTATTTGTAGGAATAGTGACCCCTTGTACTCAAAGAAGTTTCTTTTCAACGCTAGTGTGGCACATTCCAGTATAAATTTCTTGGGTGTTTTGTGGTCCCACTCGGCTTCCTCCAATGTTGTTTTTAGTACTGCGATGGTAGCGTCTGGAGGAATGCTCGTATAGAGGCTCTCTATATCAAAGGTTAACAGGATGGTGTCTGTCTTTACCTTGATTTCTTTCAAGAGAACGAGGAGGCTTTTTGTATCCTTCAGGTATGTTGTGGTGTTTTGCACCATTGTTTTGAAGAAAAAATCACAAAACCTGGATAGTGGTTCGAGTAGTGAGCCAATCCCTGAGACAATCAGTCTTCCTGGGGGGATTTTTGCCTTTGTGCATCTTGGGCAAGATGTAGAAATACGGGATCTTGCCTTCCGTTTTGCTTAGGTAATCAGCTTCCTGTTTTGATATCTTTCCAGGTGCCTCAGCTGTTTCCACTAGTTGTAGGATTTCTGTTTTTGGGTCTTCAGTGGGGTCAGATAGGAGAGGTTGGTAGTTCTTAATATCTCCTAGCAATCTTCTGCATTCTGTGTCGTAGTTGACCTTATCCATTATTACAAGGCCCCCACCTTTGTCCGCAGGTTTTATTATCACGCTGCTATCTGCTTTGAGGTGTTTAATAGCTTTGTTTTCCGCTCTGCTATTGTTGTGGTACTGTTTGGTCACTGTCATTGATTCAATCTTGTTGAATACAGCTTGCTCGAAGGTGTTGATCTCGACATGGATAGTATGGGGTGGAGGCACGAAGGTGGCCTTAACTCTGAGTCCAGTTTCGTTGGTCATTTCGTCAGATTTATCAGTGCCGTGTTTCTCAAAAATGGCCTTTAATTTGAGTTTCCTGGAGAAGGAGGCCAGTTTGCAGTGTAATTTGAATTTATCCAAATTAGCTGTGGGCACGAAGCCTAGTCCTTTATTGAGAACCTTGGTTTCTGTCTCAGTGAGGGTTCTGGATGATAGATTGGTTATTTGTTCTTCGCATTGCTCGGGCCCGCTTTGTTCTGTCCGGCTTTGCTCCTGGTATAGCTCCCTATTGGTTCTTCCTCTTCCTATTGGACATTGTTCCCTTGTTTTTTTAGTCCTCTCACGCGCCTGCCTCTGTTCGGAAAAGGAGGGCGGACTTGGTTCTGTGGGAAAGGGTATTGTTGGAACGGGGGTTGCCATCCATACATAGGGAATTGTTGAGGGGGTTGGAACGGGTGTTGGAAAGCAGCTTGTTGTATTGTGGCCATTGGTAGTGTCCTCTGTATCCTCCTCTTTGTCTCTGCCCCGGGGTACCGTTTCCCGAACCCCCACTGCTGTTGGCGGTGTTGGAAGTATTGCTTGAGGCATCTGAATCAGGATCAGAGACTGTGGACGTTTTGTAATCTGTGTCTGAGTAAGGGTACGCTTTTACAAAGGAGAATCTCTTTAGATCCTTTTGGAATTTGGTAACATTTTTAGTTAAGGTAGGTTATCCCTGTACTCATTGATCTCTTTATTGAGATCGTCCAGTTTCTTTTTGTATCCCGTTATTGCAGCATTGATTTGTGCCTCGGTTACCTGTATTTCTATCTGGATTTTCTCCGATAGGTGCAAAGCTGTTTTAAGGATCAGCATGATCCAGTCGTGTGTACAGTGCCATGCTATGAGGGCCCAGTCTTTTCTGAACTCAGGGTCATCCAGAAAGATGCGGAGAGCATTGGTAACTAATAAACCCTTCGGTGCCATGTTGTTTGTTACATATTCTTTTAGTATTGTCCCATGCAGTATAGTTCGTATGCGGTTGCGTTTCATCTCAGACAGTTTATCCCAATCTGAGGTTTGGGAGATGGTATTGCTGATATTTGCATCGGCGAATGCTGTTAGATTGCTCATGATGGAATCAATCTCGTCCGTGGAATAAGATAGGCCTTGGTTTTCTGCCATGGTTGCCCGGTGTGTCTAGATGTATAACAGATGTAGCACTTTGTATATTCTCTCACAGCTGTGCGCTGCCAGAACATATGCTAACAAGGGAGAGAGCAAGGAATCGTGTTCACTGAAGGTGAACTGAGTGTACTCCTGTTCCCCAGTGGAAGAACTAGAAAAACAAAAAGAGGAGTACCATCATGGGAAAGTCAGAATGAGATTCCTAATGTGGTGGTAAGATGACAAAAGAAAAGAATTTATCCTTTTGTTAAAAACCCCTCACTCACCAACCTAGTGGTGACATGCTTCATCATCGGGGGTCCACCCTAGTAGCCTAATGTCACTAGGGTGTGCTACGACACCTGGGTTACAGTGGGGCAGGTAGTGAATGAAAGTGCAGAAAAAATGTTAAAAATTGTCCTGGTTTATCTTAAAATAGATTTTATTAACAAGAACCTGGACAATGTTAAAAAGGGTGAGGCGAGATACTATGTGGGTATATTAAGAACCAGAGTATCTCTTATATGTGTGATGGTCTACATGTTTCAACCGTGATTGGGATGTACCAGGTTTTCATCAGGACCGTGTAATCAGGGAACTGGTAGGTATGTACCCCCTAAAAGGCACACCCTTTCCTAGTTCTCTGTGACCAAAAATAGCAAAAATCTGCTATCTGGTATAAAAGACTCTGACCACAGTGGGTGAGTCTAAAACAATGAAAAAAGACCCGTGGGATAGAAGAATAAAAACAGACATCAGTCAAACGTGAACAATGCTACATGCCTGTTACGTAGTGCAGTGTTGTGTCATTCAACTCTTCAGGCTTGCTACCACTCTTAGTAGAAGGAATCTTGTGGATTTAAAAAGTAAGAATGTCACCTGCTGACAATATCCAATGCGGGATATTTGTCAGGATGCGGGCCCGAGCAATGCGAAGAACTAATAACCAATCTATCATCCAGAACCCTCACTGAGACAGAAACCAAGGTTCTCAATAAAGGACTAGGCTTCATGCCCACAGCTAATTTGGATAAATTCAAATTACACTGCGAACTGGCCTCCTTCTTCAGGAAACTCAAATTAAAGGCCTTTTTTGAGAAACACGGCACTGATCAATCTGACGAAATGACCAACGAAACTGGACTCAGAGTTAAGTCCACCTTCGTGCCTCCACCCCATACTATCCCTGTCGAGATCAACACCTTCGAGCAAGCCGTATTCAACGAGATTGAATCAATGACAGTGACCAAACAGTACCACAACAATAGCAGAGCAGAAAACAAAGCTATTAAACACCTCAAAGCAGATAGCAGCGTGATAATAAAACCTGCGGACAAAGGTGGGGGCCTTGTAATAATGGATAAGGTCAACTACGACACAGAATGCAGAAGATTGCTAGGAGATATTAAGAACTACCAACCTCTCCTATCTGACCCCACCAAAGACCTAATAACAGAAATCCTACAACTAGTGGAAACAGCTGAGGCAGCTGGCAAGATATCAAAACAGGAAGCTGATTACCTAAGCAAAACGGAAGGCAAGATCCCATATTTCTACATCTTGCCCAAGATGCTCAAAGGCAAAAATCCACCCCCAGGAAGACCGATTGTCTCAGGGATTGGCTCACTACTCGAACCACTATCCAGGTTTTGTGATTTTTTCTTAAAAACAATGGTGCAAAACACCACAACATACCTGAAGGATACAAAAAGCCTCCTCATTCTCTTGAAAGAAATCAAGGTAAAGACAGACACCATCCTGTTAACCTTTGATATAGAGAGCCTCTATACGAGCATTCCTCAAGACGCTACCATCGCAGTACTAAAAACAACATTGGAGGAAGCCGAGTGGGACCATAAAACACCCAAGAAATTTATACTGGAATGTGCCACACTAGCGTTGAAAAGAAACTTCTTTGAGTACGAGGGGATCACTATTCCTACAAATAGGGGGCACTTCAATGGGGAGTGTTTTTGCCCCCAGTGTAGCGGGACTATACGTTTATGATTTTGAGAAAAAACATACTCTATCACCCAACAATCCTTACGCCAATATCAATCAAGTTTGATATATTGACGATGTCCTAGCAATCTGGGAAGGACCACCGGAGCTACTTACTGAGTTCATCACTTGGATTAACACCTGTGCTCCACACCTACGGTTTACACATTGCCACAACAAAGATACGATTGTCTTTTTGGACATTGAAATCAGTAGGGAAGAAGAGCACCTGAATACCAAAACTCACTTCAAACCCACAGCAAAGAATAACCTCTTGAGATATGAGAGCTTCCATCCGCGTCCACTCAGGGAAAACCTCCCATACGGATTATATCTCCGCTTACGGAGAAACTGCAGTGAACTCGCAGACTACAAGAACCAAGCAGAGGACCTCACAAAGAAACTGAAGCAGCGAGGCTATCCTGCGAAAATTGTAAATAAATGTAAAAAAAGAGCGAGAAATCAACCCAGAGACGCTCTATTGGAAGACACAATAAGTGAGCCGGGAAAAAGACCACTAACCTGTGTTACAACTTACAACGCTCTATCCAATCAAGTGAGCAAAAGCATCAATAAAAACTGGTCAATACTTAACACAGGCAACTTCAAATGGGACAAACCTCTATTCTCATATAAAAAAGGACAGAGCTTAAAAGACAGCCTGGTTAACACTAGACCAAAAACCACAAACATCAACATAAATCCCTCCATAACACAATTATGGGGGTTTCCTCCGGTGACAGGACACTCAAAATGTGGGGATTGCAGTGTTTGCCACCTCACAGAGAACACCAAGACCTTGAACCTTGAACCCGGAAGAATATGGGAACAAAGCGCTCACACCAATTGCAACAGTGCCAATGTGGTATATCTGATCAAATGCGTATGTAGAAAACCTTACATAGGTATGACGACACGAAAAGTGAAACAAAGAATAAGTGAGCATAGGAGCACAATACGCTGCAAAAAGAACCTCACCAAACTCACAGAACACTTCCTGACAGCAAATCATACTCCAAATAACATGAGGTGGACAGTCATCGAGCAGGTACAACCCGGTCCAAATTTGCAAAACCGTCTTTTCGAAAAAGAGCAAAGATGGATTTATAGACTTTCTACAAACAAGTCAGGTTTAAATGACAATGTTCCTTGGGCTACAGTCCTGAAATGAATACCTGAGAAACTTGCTGACGACCCGAAAACAACCTCTTTTTTCTGAAAACCCACGGCCTCCGTAGAATGGAGACGCTCACGCGTTGCGATAGCAACGATCACGTGAACCAAAAGCAGTCCCCGCCCAACCCGTAAGCCCAACGGTTACTTAATCACACACGAGACAGTTCGGCTTCGTAGCAGGGCAGCGGAGGACAAGCATAGGTAACCGGCATTTCCACCATGAAGTAACTAAGTAAAATCTCTTCCCCAACAGGAACCAATGCTGAAAACGACCCTTTCGCCCTCACGGCGTGACTCAATGGTCTTTTGATAACAAATATTTGCTGTCTAACGAATCCGCCCATGTTGTTACACAAATCGGTTAAGTAGTGCGGATACCCCCTCCCGCCCTCCGATGAGATAGGACTCCAAAACAGTAGTAAGCTAAGCACTTACAACAACCATGTGTCTGTTTTTTTCTTGGTTTTATGTCAAGCAAGCCCGCGTATGTCGATTGAAATGTCAAAGGTAACTTAAGCACTTATAACTCCTTATTCGCGATCACCATTAATGAATGGCGAGATAGTGATATCACATCACCTACATAATCAGGACGTATGCCTGGATAAAAATAAAATATCGGCAACAATCACGCTGCCGTTGAGCACGCACCTCTTGATATGTTTGCGTGCATCATCCTGATAAATATCCCGCATTGGATATTGTCAGCAGGTGACATTCTCACTTATTAAATCCACAAGATTCCTTCTACTAAGAGTGGTAGCAAGCCTGAAGAGTTGAATGACACGACACTGCACTACGTAACAGGCATGTAACACTGTTCACGTTTGACTGATGTCTGTTTTTATTCTTCTTTCCCACAGGTCTTTTTTCATTGTTTTAGACTCACCCACTGTGGTCAGAGTCTTTTATACCAGATAGCAGATTTTTGCTATTTTTGGTCACCGAGAACTAGGAAAAGGTGTGCCTTTTAGGGGGTACATACCTACCAGTTCCCTGATTATACAGTCCTGATGAAAACCCGGTACATCCCAATCACGGTTGGAACATGTAGACCATCACACATATAAGAGATACTCTGGTTCTTAATATACCCACATAGTATCTTGCCTCACCCTTTTTAACATTGTCCAGTTTCTTGTTAATAAAATCTATTTTAAGATAAACCAGGACAATTTTTAACATTTTTTCTGCACTTTCATGCACTACCTGCTCCACTGTAACCCAGGTGTCGTAGCACACCATAGTGACGTTAGGCCACTAGGGTGGACCCCGATGATGAAGCATGTCACCACTAGGTTGGTGAGTGAGGGGTTTTTAACAAAAGGATAAATTCTTTCCTTTTGTCATCCTACCACCACATTAGGAATCTCATTCTGACTTTCCCATGATGGTACTCCTCTTTTTGTTTTTCTAGTTCTTCCACAGGGGAACAGGAGTACACTCCGTTCACCTTCAGTGAACACGATTCCTGGCTCTCTCCCTTGTTAGCATATCCTCAATTTATCTACCAGGAATTCTTCACTGGCGTAGTCGGAAGGATAGAGAAGATCCTAACTCAAAGGATTTGTGGGAGATAAACTTTTAATTATTTTGGATCCCACAAAAGAAAAAAAATAAACGTTTTTATTTCATCAAATAACAAGCTCTTATACTCTTCAGTATATTGGAACTGAAAGCAGTATTTTCACTCATTTTCTGAATTAATGACTATTTATTTCATGACTTTAAACATTATCCAAAACTCAAGCTGAAAGAAGTTACGAGATAATCAGCCATCTTATTTAATCTAAATAATTTGAGTGGCCTTTAAATGTGAGATGGAGCGCTTATTCTGAACTTCCAACTAAATGTGTTAATCTCGCTTCATATAAGTTAATTGTGCCTATATTCTTGACTCTTTGTTGTTTATGCCTCTATTCATGCTCAAGTTGCGCCATACGTGGATGGGCTTGAATTTTGAAGGTGTCTGTGGTTGTATTTTAATTCTGGAGGTGCTGGCCAGAAATATTCTAAAGTTAATTGCTCTTACGGCCTCTGCATTATTCAAAAGTAAACTTTCGGCTTGCAAAGTGCGGACATTTTAAAAATAATCTGTTGCACGTGCATTGTTCGGAAAAAAAGGTTTACCTCATCAGATTGTAGAGCATTGCAGCCATTCCTTCACAAAGTGTATCAGCGTTGGTTCCGCATCCTCTGAATCACGTCAGCTGTGCGTCTGCTTTATCATGTCAGCAGCGTGCTCTGTCATCAGCCATTGCCTAGCAACACTTCTACCGACGTTGGTTCTGTGTCCTCTGGATCACGTCAGCTGTGCGTCCCCTTTATCACATCAGCAGAATGCTTTGTTGTCAGCCATTGCCTACCAACGGTGCATACTGATTAATCCTAAAAGTCTTGTTAGCTAAACGACTGAGACACACTCTGTAGTATTAACAGTTAATGTGCTGTGATGCGCTCGTCCTAGCTTTGTGTGTATTTTCAGCAGTGACGCGCACACTTAAGGGTGTAATCCAGCATTGAAATAAACCTTGTGATCACCCAAGCTATGCGTCTCTTCAACAGTGAAACGCACACTTAAGTTTGAAGGTCAATGTCGTACAAATCCTGTAATTGAAATAAATATCTGCGTGTCTCTTCAGCAGTGGCACGCACACTTAGTTTGAGGTCCAGCTTTGAAATAAACATTGCGCTCACCCAAACTTTGCTTGTCTTTTCAGCAGTGGCACAAACACTTGGGTTTGAAATCCAGCTTTGAGACAAGCATCACTATCTTTTATATAACAGTGACACACACACTTATATTTACGAATTCTAATTTGTGTGTCTATTCGGTGATACGCACACTTCAATTTGGAAATTTGCTGATATGTTACCAAGCTTTGCGTGTCTCCAGTTCAGCAGTGACATGCACACTTAAAATTTAAACCCAGTGTTGAAATAAACATTGTGTGTCTTCTGCACATCTGTGACACACACTTAAAATTGTTACCTAATATTCAGTGTTATACACTTTAGTGACCATCTACTCTGTATATTAATATATAATAAAAATTTAAGTTGCGTTTGATATTGTGCATTATTTTGGCATAATGCAAAATGTTACTGCAGCTCCATTCTTCTTATCCAGTCCATGTTCTCCTCCTAACAAATGGAAGAAATGGAAAGCTGTTTTTGAAAGATATGCAAGAGTGTGTGGCTGTTCACTCAGTGTGGAAAGAAAATCGTCTTTACTTCTTCACTGCTTAGGGTTGGAGGGTCAGGACATTTTTGATCACCTACCTGATCTCTTTTTCACGGAAGCCAGAGATTTAAATGATTGCAAAATCTGTAATAAAAAACTTGATAATCACTACCTCCCCAAGGTTAGTACTATACTGGAAATGTATCAGTTTGCAAAATGTATGCAAGCAAAAGAAGAAACAATCTAAGCTCATGTGACTTACTTAAGGAAACTGGCTTCTTCATGCAAATTTGATAATCTAACTGGTGACCGGATACGTAACCAATTTATGTTTGGATGCAACATAGAAAAGGTCAGGGAGGAACTCTGGTTTTGTGACGATCCCACTTTAAATGAAGTCTTAACAGTAGCAAAAAGAATAGAACATTCTTTTAGATGTGTGGCAGTTATGAAGAAGGAATATAATAAAGAGTCAAAGGGACATGTTGTTAAGGAAAAAAATTAATTCCTAAAAATAAGAAGGGTGTTATAAAATCCGGGACTGAAAGAAAATGTTATAGGTGTGGGAAGTCAGATCATCTTGCCAATGATAGGATGTGACCTGCACTTAATCAAACTTGCAATTAATGTAAAAAAAGGGACATCTCACATTGTTGTGCAAAAGCAAACCAAAAACCAAAGTTAAAACAGTGGAAGTTTATGATGATGATGAAGTTGAATCTAGTCCTGAAGATCTTGAATGTGGTCAGATAGTGGTTCAAGTTGAAAGTAAACAAAATTGTGAATCGAGTCCCTTCGATGAAATCTTGATTGAAGGAGAATTTACAGGAGTTCTTTTTGACTCTGGCGCAAAAATTACTTTAGTCTCAAATGGATTTTATGTCAAGAATTTGAAAGAGAAAATTGTATTGTTAAAGCCTGATATAATTCCTCTTGCTTATGGTGGTGAGCCTATCAAATTACATGGTTATTTTGTAGGTCTCATAGAATATAAAGGTAGGTTAGTTTCTGCGTATCCAAGAGAGGAGACAGTATAATAAGTTGGTTACATCATGGGTACTTAGGTGTTTATCTGGATCCTAATGCTGATCCTCCCATATGGCTGAGATACCCGCCACCCCCTCTCAACACAATCCCCAAGGATGGGAAACCGGAAACAGTTCTGAAGTTTTTGGAGACGGGAGGGAGTGACCCTCCTGGGCCGTATTTATTAAAATATGAAACAAAATTAAAACATTAAATCAACAGTTTCATATTATGTACAATTTCATTACCACATTGCGATGTTTGGCTAACCTTAACATATCCTCTAATACAAAGGTTCTCCTAGCCGAACTAACATCCTACCAAACATTTACTTAACTTTTGAAATTGTACATCCTAACGTTTAAGGGCCAAGGGCAAGGTCGTAACCGGTGTCAAGATCCCTAACCCAGACATATCCCCCTCACTTGAGAGGGGCGGCACGGAGGCATACCTCAAGTGCAACTACCAATTTCCCTTGACTTGACGGGGGCACCAATAAAACTCGACGCCACTTAAAGGTCGTACGAGGACTCGTGTGAGGTATCTAGAAGGTAGCGTAGACCCCCCCCCAAACCCCACACAACTTACCACATCTGCCGTCGCAGACGTCCTGGCCCCGGGAAATTCCCCAGGAGGGGGCTGTAACCCCTCCTACCCATGAAGGGGCCTTGACCGCCTTCCCTTTCCTTTCGGCGACCCATCCTTAGAAGGGACCGCCTCCCCGTTGAGGGGCCAATGGCCACCTCCCCCGAGCGCCCCCATCCGTAATGGGTGACGCCCACTCATAGGGATCTTCCAATTAGTGCTCACCGATCATGACCTTACCGCCCGACCAAAATAAATACGACAATGATAACTAAATAACTAAAGACTAAATATACCAGACAGTATCAACAACAACTTTATTCAAAGCATGCTTACTGATGAACACTAAAGCACAATTACTTTATTTGCAAAACATAACACAAATCGATCATTCTTTATTGCATACTCAACATCTTCACGATAATACCACAACCTGTAAACGAAAATCAGAGTTATCCATCAAACTTTATTCAAAACCACTCGCTGTCTTCAGGGGCTGGTGGGTGGGTCAAAATTGTCTCTTCGTTCCGTCTCGAGCTCACGTGCAGCGAGGAGGTGCAGCTTCAGAGCACAGGAACAAGAGGATGCTTTCTGGTCTCGTTCCTCCTTTTATCCGTCTTCAGGGCGGGCGTAAACCCGCCCCTGCCTGCCCCAAGGGCGTGGCCAGCTGCGTCAGTGTCTAGGCCAACCCACTCTAGGGCGGGAAAAGGCGCGCCCCGGCTACGCCGCTTCGGGCATACCAGCCGAGACTCGCCTCCCGCCCAAGATGGCTTCCCGGGGGGATCGTGGTACTCTGCCATAAGTTCGGGGGGACCGATTGGTCGCCCCTTTCCATTCTACTTAGAGACGAAGTGTGTTCTGTGTTAAAGAATGGTGATGATGAATTTGTACATAAAATGAAGACAGAATTTCCTAATGTTTTTAAAGAGGACTTGGGGTGTTTGAAAGGATACTGTCATAAGATTAAATTGAAGGAAAATGCCACCCCTTTATGTTGTTAGGTAAGAAATGTACCCATATCTGTCAGGGAAGATATGAAAAAAAGACATCTTAAAATTGAAAGAAGGAGGGGTTTTTGAGGAAGTTGAGGGAACCCAATGGTTGGCTCCGGTTGTGGCAGCACGCAAAGCCAATGGGGATCTTCGTCTCTGCATTGATTTGAGACAACTTAACAAAAATGTTGTGCTCGATAGGTATCCCTTACCTAATAATACAGAACATTTGGTCCTTCTTGGTGGGGCAAAGGTTTTCAACACAATTGATTTAACATCTGCCTATCACCAGATTGAGTTGGATGAGTCTTTTAGGGATTATACTTCCTTTATTACACGCTTGGGTAAATTTAGGTTAAGACGTATGTCGTTTGGGATTGTATCTGCTTCTTCAGTATTTCAGCGGATTATGGAAAATGTTCAAAGGTCTTTCTTGTGTGTGTGTATATCAGGACGGTATTCTAATATTTGCAAAGGATGTTTGTGAGCATGATGCAAGACTTAAGTCAGTTTTAAAGAATTTGAGTGATCATAATCTTACATCAAAGCTGAGAAGTGTAGATTTAGATCAAATTCCATCACTTATCTTGGACACAATTTAACTGGTGGAGTCAAACCCAAGGCTGATTTAATCAATACCTTTATTAACATGTGTCCTCCATCTAATAAGACTGAGCTTATGAAATTCTTGGGCATGATTGAATATTATGCAAAGTTTGTGAAAGGTTTTGCTGCCTCTATGGTTAATATGAGATGTTTGCTGCGCAAAGTAGTAGATTTTGTATGGTCTGCCCTGTGTGAAGAGGAATTTGTTAATATTAAAGCAAAACTTAATGAAGCACCATCTGTTAGCAGTTTTGATCCCTCTATCAAACCGATTTTAATAACTAATACAAGTGAAAAGGGGTTGGGTGCAGTCTTGCAACAACGTGGTCCTTTAGGTATTTACACTGTTATGTTTCTATCAAGTAGTTTGAGAGATCCTGAAATTCGTTACTCTATGGTAGAAAGGGAATCGCTTGCAATTAAGTTGGGCTATTACATTGTTTTAAAACAATGCTTTGGGGAGTTGATTTTGAGGTGCATTCTGATCATAAGCCATTAGTGGAAGTATTTAATAAAAAGGGATTAGACTCTATTTCAAGTAGGATTTTTAAGTGGATTATAGGTCTGCAAGAGTATAGCTTTGTGCTTAAGTATTTACAGGGCATTGACAATGGTGTTGCTGATGTGTTATCTCATCTTGTTTCCTAAGATTCTCTAAACGAGGATCGATTGGATGATGATGAAGAATGGGTCTCTGTGATGGATCATGAAATCATCTCTGAAAAAAGGTGGAGTGAGGAAGTAGTCGTGATCCGATTTTAGGTAAAGTAATGTCTCTTGTTCAAAAGAAGTGGCAGTAGCAAAGATGGTTCTGAATTTACTAAACCATTTTGGTTGATACATAATGAGTTGTCAGTAGACAAAGGGTTATTGTTTCGTGGCACTAAACTGGTTCCGCTCTGCAGTCTTAGGAAGGAACTGATTGATTTAGTTCACACATCTCATTCTGGTATTTCTAAGTGTAAAGAGCTACTACACATGTCTTACTGGTGGCCTGGTATGGACAAGATGGTTGAACATATCGCAAAAGATTGTATTCCATGCTTGTTGAGTGACAAGTCTAAATGTACTCATGAGCAACCAATGATGTTAAGAAAGCGTCCTAATAAACCTTGGCAAGATATTGCATTGGATATTGTTGGTCCTATTCACAGTAAGGGGGTTACAATCATATATATTATCAATAATTGACATGTATTCAAGGTGGCCGAAAATTTTTTTTTATCTGTAATTGACACAGTGTGATTCAATGTTCGGAAAATGTATTTGCTGAAGAAGGTTTTCCAGAAACTTTGCTGAGTGACAATGGGGTGCAATTAATTTCCTAGGAAATTGAAGATTTTCTTTCCTCTAAGTGTGTTCTACATAAGACCTGTTCCCTGTATCATCCCGAGGCTAATGGCATGATTGAGAGATTTAATCAAATTATTAAGGAAACCATTGTTTTAGCAAAGTCTCAATCATTAGATTGGAAAAAAGAAGTTGTGAATAAGGTGGAGGAGTATAATGCAACTACAGGTAAAACGCCTTTTCTTTTGTTCAGAGGGAGAGTGCCTAATACCATGGTGGAGCATCCTTGGGTCAACAGGTATGAATTATCTAAAGACAAAGATAGTGTATGTGATGGTCCTATAATACAAAAGAAAGATGAAGAAAAAGACAAACATAGGAAGAAATATTTTGATTCTAAAAATGCTGTTAAGAGACAATTGTAAAAGTTGGTGATTGAGTGATGATAAAGCGTCCTGGGTTGTTAGGAAGTTCTTCATCCAAATTCATGAAACCTATAAAAGTTATCAAGGTCTTTAATAATGTTATACAAACACAGGATTATTGTTTTTGGAACTTAAATAGAGTGGTGGCAGTCAAGGGAAATCTTGATTGTGAAGTTCATGATAATCCATCCAACAAAGAGTCTGTAGTTAGCAGTGACAATGTTATGCTGTATGCACATTGTTCAACAAAGGTTGTTAGAAGACCTTCTTGTTTTGATGATTTAGTATAATTTCTTTTTGCAGGTTTCTATTTATTATCTTTTTGTAGCATAGTTCTTTTATTTGATAACGAAAGGGGATGTGTGGTATTTCATCCTTCTTATAATGTTCTTCATAACATGCCCTTGTTATGATGTTTAGAATGTTATGTATGTCATATGGTTCTAAGTTTGAGAATGTAAAGTGGTCAGTTGGACCTGATGCTGGCTTGTGATGGATGGGATCTTTCTCCTGGAATAAACTGCATTAAACCAGCCTTCCTGTGTCCTCAATTTATCTACGAGAAATGCTTCAGTATCCTTTAGACGTACCTCAGATGTAAGGGCTTTAGATGTTACTAGTAAAGCATGCCAACCCAAATGGACCTGTTTTTATATTAAAAGAAGAACCAAGACTCTATCATCAACTATATTCTACCCTTACTTCCAAGGAAACCCAAGACTGTGTGTGGTTAAATGTCTAAAAGAATACGAAAAAAAGACTGAAAGTGTGAGAAATGGCATCACACAATTGCTAATTTCTCACAAAAGGCTTTATAGAGCTGTTTCTCCCCCCACCTTAACAATGTGGGTGAGAGATGTGATGAAAGAAGCTGGTGTGAATGTTTCTAAATTTGGAGTGCATTCATTCAGGGGTGCATCACCTTCTAAAGCTTTTGTTTTCGGAGGTGGATTGCAAGATATTTTGAGAGGGGCAGACTGGGCAAATGAAAACATGTTTAGAAGCTCCTATTTTAAACCAATGTCTAATGCAAATGATAATGTGTTGAATGCACTTTGTACTTGCATAATATTAGCCTCTGTGTCATCCCATAAAATGTAGGGTTTTCACAGCCTGATAGGCAGAAAATCTGGATTTTATTAAAGACACAGCGGCTAAGATTATCCCACCACATATACCTACCCGGGAGAATTAACTTCATGTCTTTATACTTTCTTTCAGACTAGTAAGGATTGGAATCCTATTTACAATGTGTTCTTCAAGAAGCATTCAATTTTGAAATATACTTGGACATTTGAGTTTATCTTGTTCGCAGTGCAGGAAGGAGGAAGATGGCTGCTGGTTGTTGTGCTATATACATGACTGGAATGTTTTTAAAAGTTCTAAATTCTTTCCATTGTTGCTGCTGTGAGAGGGCAATAAAAGGAGATTGAATAATCTTAGCCTCCTTGTCTTTAATAAAATCGAGATTTTCTGCCCATCTGGCTGTGAAAAATCTATATTTACTTAAGCAAGTTGTAACAAATGCAGGGGTTCATTGCTGTGACTCTAAAAGGTGCATCACGTGTGAATACCTTTTTTAAACATCATCAGTAAGTAGTTCTGTTACAAGAAGGACCTATGGAATAAGACAGCATCTTACATGTCACTCAACATGCATTATTTATGTGATTTAGTGCCAACGCCAAAGCTGTAAAAAAAACAATATGTAGGACAAACAGTGAATGACCTCCGTAAATGATTCAGGAACCACAAATTGGCAAAAATTTATAAGAAACTTGACCAGCCTGTAGCCAATCATTTTAACCATGTAGATCATTTACCATCAGATCCAAAAATTTTCTCTGTGTAACATGTCGTAAAGGAAGAACTACTTAATTCCAGAGAAAATCTTTGGATGTACTGTTAAAAATCACTGCATCCAGCTGGACTGAACTTTACAGACAGTGCAATCTGATTACTGCATATCTCAAGAGCTCTCAGAACTGCATTGATTCACTCATGATGCTTCCACTGAGCAAATTATCTTGTACTACCTGAGGAAGGCGGAGGATTAAACGTAGTGGAAATATATTTCTGTTCTTTGGTGAATCCATCTGTTTGAGTCACTACTTTCTTGGTTATTGATTTTATATATATATATATATATATATATATATATATATATATATATATATATATATATATATATATATATATATATATATATATATATATATACCCAATCCTGTGTTCAAAAGTCTTTCAGAAAGCAGGCACCGACTCAGTGGGATTCGTAATTAAAGGTCTTTATTAGCAAGAAAGACGACCAGACGCGTTTCGGCGGACAATTCTGCCTTGCTCACTACATATATATATATATATATATATACATTGAAAAAACCATACGTTTCACACATGTTATAGTTAGCTGGACATTTCAATCATACTAAACCTTTGAAATACCCCAGTTATAATTAGTTCAGCTAACTATAACTCGCGCTCCCACAATGCGCTGCTGATGACGTCACATATTAGAAAACTCATGACATGGTCAGTGACATCACTCATGACATCACTGATTGTATAACTGACTTGTTAATTGTATCTTAGTAAATACATGTATTAGCGAGTAATGTTTAAATATTTAAATATCTGTATCAGTGTCTCACTTTTTGTATAAGTGGCTGCATGGGTTGGTGAGTAGCTACATCAGTGTCGATATGGGTTATTAGTTGGTTTTTTTAGTATCAGAATGAGTGTCTGTATGGTTTGGTGGGGGTAATACTTAGTGCACAGATGCATGAATGACTGACTCACTGTATGTGTTTTGAAGACAGTATGTGTGCAGGACTATATGAGTGTGTGTATGCGTGTGTTAGTGAGTGAATGACTGTCTCAATAGTATCTTTATGAGTAACTACATATGTTTTAATCTAGTATATGTGAGTATTGATGTACATAAGTGATTATATGTGAGAGTGAGAGATTGGACAAGTTCCTGTATAAATAAGTATGTGTTTCTATAAGTGATTGTTTAAGAGAGTAACTATGTGTACGTTTCTGTAGAAGTAAGTGTAGTGGTGTGTGTATAGCTGTATATGCAAGCAAATGGATGTTTGATAGTTTATTTGCATGTGTGACTATGTGTGTGAGTAACTCTATGGGTGTGTGTAGGTGTGTAACAGGATGTATAGGTGTATGAGTACATATGATGAGTGAGTACATCTATGAGTGACTATATAGGACTGTTGTTGAATGAGTGGATGTGTATGTAGATTTTGGAATTACTGTTCTAACTGGTATTGGTATCTCCATTTTGTTGAAAATTTTAGTTTCCATTTTTCAATGTGTGTATCAAAGGTTATATTACGGTGAGAGGAGTTCTGCCACTCTTTCACAAGGATGATGTCATCAGTGATGTCATTTGAGATGTCATCGGTGATGTCATGAGTGATGTCACTGACCATGTCATGGGTGATGTAATATGTGACGTCATCAGCAGTGCAGTGCAGGCGCCCGAGTTATAGTTAGCGGAACTAACTATAACAAGGAAATTTCAAAGGTTTTGTATGAGTATTGTATTGTATTGTAATTAAAGTTATAATGCACACAGCTACCCGCATGGGGTCTCCCGGCGCCAGCTAGAGGTCGTGGTGATAAGGGTCAGGCAGTCATCACTGAGGGAAAAGTAAGGTTTTAAGTTTTTTATGAAATTTCGTCAGGGAAGGTTTGAGTTTCAATGAAGCTGGAAGAGAGTTCCACAGTTTGGGGGCAAGACAGGAGAAAGAGCGTCCGCCCATTCTTGTCAGTTTAAAACGAGGAATCAGGAAATTCCTTTAGGACGAGGATCTGAGAAGGCGGTAAGGAGAGTAAAGTTGGACGAGAGACTGGAGGTAAGCTGGGCTGACCCCTGCTTGATCTTGTGCAAAAAGCAAAGGGTCTTAAATTTGATTCTGCTTTCGATGCAGAGCCAGTGTAGATCTTTAAGATGATGGGAGATGGGGGATCTCCAAGGGACTTTGCAGAGTAGACGAGCGGCTGCGTTCTGAACAAACTGGAGTTTTCTCTGAGACTCCACAGTGACTCCAAGGTAGAGCACGTTACCATAGTCCAGGCGCGAGATGAATAGAACCTGGACTACCGTGCGCCTTGTCAAGTCCTAGAGCATCCAGTGAAATGTCCAGCTAACTATAACATGTGTGAAACCTATCGTTTTTTCAAAGAATTTTCAAGGTTTTTTAAATGCTAATTCCTAACTATAACGTGTGTGAAACCTATGGTTTTTTCAGTGAATTTCAAAGGTTTTGTAAATGCTAATTCCTAACTATAACGTGTGTGAAACCTATGGTTTTTTCAGTGAATTTCAAAGGTTTTGTAAATGATAATTATTAAATGTATTAATTATTATATTTCGTTCTTTTTATACTAATTTCTTAAATTTTTAATATAAATATGTATATTTATTTTATTTTTTAAATTATATTTCATATTCTTAATGTAAAATAATAACAAAACTAAATTGAAAAATATTTTTTATTACATTTTTCCCCCAGTATATTAAAATTGAATTCTATATAATTCCTTTATCATAGTTTTTTTTTATAATCGGACCGTACGCATACGCTAATGTAATTACACCAAATTTGGCAAGAAAGGTAGAGTTCGGTTCGCAGATTGTGTTTTTTGTTAAATGGAGTAAATCCATTTATCAGTAGTTCATGAGAAAACCCCAAAAGACTATGCATGTAGTCTCCTATGCACTGGCAAACTTGTCTTTTATACCTTCAATTCCTCAATCTGTATCCTTACACTTCCAGTAAACACTATCACAATTCTGTTTCAGTATTGTAGTGACCATACAGCACTATGTGCTTATATGTACACTATTCTAAAAGAATCCATTCACTACATTAAAACACTAATCAGCAGATGTACTATAAGTGGTACATTCCCAGAGATATGACAGTTATTGTGTACTGTGATATCACCTCCTTCTGGCACAGGGCTTTATAATGTGATGCACCTTCCACACACCATGGCACATCTTTTGCACTACCAGTGCATCACAAAAGTGACGTAATGGCTGTGTTAAAAGAGGCACAAGGGGGTTGTAAATCCACCCCTAACACATACAAATTCACCCAGGCAGGTTCACCAGCGCTGTAAATTGAAGCATAGACTTGTAACATATTTATATCGATATGTTACATTCAAATGCTTTGTAGGTACTACAGTATACTATAGGTAAACACATTATCACCTTGCATGCTCATGACGAGCTGAGCTCGTCATGAGGCACGGTGCTCCGGTGCTCATGACGAGCTCAGCTCGTCATGGGCCGTGAAACGCTCAGGTACGGGGAGAATTCCCCTGCTGTGCTGAGCGTTCCACGGGAGCCAATGCATCTGTGACAAGCTGAGCTCGTCATGAGCACAGGAGCACTGTAGCTCATGACGAGCTCAGCTCGTCATGAGCATGAGGGCGCTGTGCGCTCCCCCCTCCCCCCAGCACAGCGGTGGAATTACCCCCACAGCGAAGGGGTTAAAGATGTATGCTGTAGCACTTCCTTATAGTTCTGCACTTTCACATTCACCATACACTAGTAATGTATTCATTCATTCATTTATGAACTACACATTCATTCTGAGAAACCTTTATACACTAACATAGAAATATAGTTCTTTCTTAGACCAGTGAAGGTAGTTCTAAAAAGAACTGTTTTTTTGTGTTTTTAGTTTTCTATTTATTTTGTGTTTTGTCAACAAGTTTTTTTTTAAACCAAAAAAATGAAACTGGAACCCAAAAAGTGTTGAGGACAGCGATGCTCCTGCATCCTGCGTTTTATCAGGACAATAGACTGTTCCCTATAACACAAAAGTTTATCGCAATAAATGCATACATTTTTAACGTCAGCAAAATCAGGATCAATTTGTGGGTGTGGACTGCTTGCTGAAAATTCTGCTGCTGTAGTTGATGTGCTTGGTGCAGTAGCAGGTGGGTTGTCCTGCAACCTCCGTGTTGCAGTTCGAGTAAAGTTGTTGGGGTGCAAGTTCTATACGTGTCGCAACATATTTGCTGTGCCAAAGGAGTATTTTTTAGATGGATCACCCCTTGAAAGAGTTGGTTGGCAAATTTTACAGGTTACTTTTGGAGCATTAACCTTTTTTGCCCTTCTGGAAAAGTAAAAAACTGCCAAATTAGAGCTTCTTTCCTCTTCTTTGGAGGTTCTTCAGGAATTAAATATTCCTCTGAAGAATGGCTGGAAGATGAGACCATTGCTGTTATTATGGTAATCTTCCTTCTATTTGACAGGTTTCTCAGGTAGAGATGCTTCTTCTTAGAAAGTCAAAGTAGAATGATTAAAAGGGGATGGAACTTTCAACAGTTGGAATAGGAACTATTATGAACCAATCAAATCCCTTCTTTTAAAAGTCACATCGCTTTGCGTACGCTTATGCTGAGCTTACTGTGCTCTTACGATGCGAGTACACATAACGTTCCACCGCAATTTGTGTAATTGCTTTTAAAAGTAATATACGATTGTTCAAAGTTTAAAAAATCTATTTTCATAACTATTCTAGATAATGTATTCTGTTAGTATGTTTATTAAATACATAAATATATGTTTTTAAACAATTAAAAACATTCGCGCCTTTCGCGTACGGGGCGCCGTACATGACGTCACACGGAAGCTTTGATGCGACGCGTAACGTCAAAGCGTATTCGTAGCTTATGCGTGAGTACGCACTGAGAATGATTAGCAGTACAAACTATGGTGCGATCACTCTCACTGTCAAATCACAGCACAGGGCGCGCTACGAGAATGGTTACAAGTGGTCACTCATTGGAGATCCGATTCTGGGTCTGCCTCTACACACATGAAAACCCCGCCCCCGTCTTTCTTTGTTGTTAATTGTTGGTGCACACACTCACACTTGCACATGCGTGGTGCACGCCCGCCCGCACTACTCAGATGTCACCACGTAGCTTTCTTGCTATTACTAAGCCTGGAAGCCAATACATCAGCCAATGGGAGGTCCCCTAGGGCCGTCATTCTTCCAGACCGCGAAAACGCTACCAATGACGGCCCTGGACTAAGGGGCCCATTAGGATGTCGGACGGATCGCCACCACCATGTGGGCGGCGGCGATCCACCCGACATCCACGTCCAACCGCCACCCATTTCCCCCCGCCATATTAGCATGGCGGGGGGGACTGCGGCGGACGGAAAGATCACCCGCCGCTTTTCCGCCACGGTCGCCTTGCGACCGGGGCGGAAAAGGTTTAATATGGTGGCGGTGTCTATCAGACACCAACCAGCCATATTAGGATGGGCTTAAACAGATGCCTTTGCCACGGAAAGGCATGCGGTCTTCACTTCGGGGGCCCCCTGGTGGCCCCCATGGTGAGGGGGGGTGCACATGAGGGGTACCTGTGGTACCCCCCTGCATTTGCATACACAATGCAGCAGGCACCGCGTGGTGCCTGCCGCTTTCTGTATGCAAATGCAAACATACATTTTTAGCATTGTGGTGGGAGGTGCTGAGAGCACCGCCCGCCACAATGTTAAAAATTCATGATGTGCCCACCACTGTGGTGGGCGGATCCTAATATGCAGTGCAGGACCACCGCTCAGCTCGCAGACGGTCCCGTTTTTCGCTAATCGGCCCCTTAGAATTGGTCAGCCCCCGCGGTTCCCATATAATGCGGAAACTGATGTAAGCACGCTCTCATTTCCCTGCCTGTGCTGCGGTGAAAGACAGACTCTCGTCGTCGTCGATTGTACTTCGAACTGTTTGCTCGAGAGGAGGAGGACTCGTGACACTCGACGTGGTGTCACTGCTGCTGCCGTCCAGCTAGGCCACCATAGGCGCAGAGCCAGCTTCACCTGCACCTAGCCCACCACAGGTCCAGCCAAAGCCCCAGCCTTGAAGACAAGACAAGAGACGACAGAAGCAAAGGCAGGAGAAGCCGTCACAACATCAGCCTCCGCTCCAGGCCCAGTCCACGCCTGACCCAGCGGCCCAGCCCCTACCCTCAACCCAGGCCCAGCAGCCACGCATCTTTTGTGTGTGCATGAATCTCTGTGTCGTATTTCTGTGGTACGCCACATGGTTTGGCCTGTATTATTAATTGTGCGTGCATGAGAGTATTCTTTTTTTACTGCGTCACATGTCCCTCCCAGCTCTGTTTTGCTTTATTTTTGTGCGCCACATGGTTTGTGCTTCATCGTATTTGCTCCCTCCTTATTCTCCCAAGACTTTTAATATTTATTACTGTGTCACGTGGCCTTCCCAGGGCTGTATTCTTATTGATCGTACTTGCATGATTGTATTATTTATTTCCATCTGCGTCACGGAGCAGTCCTAGGCCTTTTTTAAATAAATTGTGCGTGCTTGAATTTCTGTGTTGTTTTTTTTAAGTGTCATGTGCTTTAGACTGTATTGTTATAAATTGTGCGTTCATAATAGTATTATTTTTTGACTGCGTCATGTGCCCCTCACAGCTCTGTTTTGCTTTATTTTTGTGCTTCACGTGCTTTGAACTTCATCGTATTTGCTCCCTCCTGATCCTCCCGCGACTTTTAATGTTTATTGCTACCTCACATGGCCTTCCCAGGCCTCTATTCTTATTTATCTTATTTATCATGTATGGTTCATCATAACATTTGCTTCTGCGTCACGGAGCACTCCTAGGCCTTTTTTAGACTGTATTGTTATAAATTGTGCGTTCATAATAGTATTATTTTTTGACTGCATCACGTGCCCCTACCAGCTCTGTTTTACTTTATTTTTGTGGGGTACATGCTTTGTGCTTCATCGTATTTGCTCCCTTCTAATCCTCCTGTGACTTTTAATGTTTATTGCTACCTCACGTGGCCTTCGCAGCCCTCTATTTTTATTGATCATATATGGTTGATCATAATATTTCCCTCCGCGTCACAGTGGACTGATAGGCCTTTTTTAAATAAATTGTGCGTGCATGAATTTCTGTGTCGTATTTTTGAAGTGTCACGTGCTTCAGACTGTATTGTTATGAATTGTGCGTTCATAACAGTATTATTTTTTTACTAGGTCACGTGGCCCTCCCAGCTCTGTTTTACTTTATTTTTGTGGGGTACATGCTTTGTGCTTCATCGTATTTGCTCCCTTCTAGTCCTCCTGTGACTTTTAATGTTTATTGCTCCCTCACATGGCCTTCCCAGGCCTCTATTCTTATTGGTCATATATGGTTGATCATAATATTTCCTTCTGCATCACGGAGCACTCCTAGGCCTTTTTTAAATAAGTTGTGCGTGCACGAATTTCCGGATCATATTTATGTTACTCTTGATAGTAAAGTATACTATATATACCAGGGCTGCTCATGTAAATGCTACTAGTGGGCCTGCAACAGTAAATGTGCCACACCCACACAAGTAATCTTAAATAATAAAAGTGAGGCTTGGCACTACAGTGCCTGAGCGCCCTTTCTAAAACTGCCATGTTTTCAAACTGCATCCATTTGGCAGGCCTTACCCGTCCCTTTGTATGGACTGTACTCTGTATCCCTCACTTAAACTGTGTTGGCGTATTGAGCTGTGAAGACGCGATGACAGTTGTTTTACTAATTATATATTTACACATCTTTATAGTCATTTATGTCTTTATACTTGAATGTGAGCATATAAAATTTGTTCTTTACATCTATACTGCTTTTCTTCTAATATTTTTTTCCGTTTATCTTCATTTTCCATAGAAATGAATGCCACTAAATACCAAGAGATTCTGCAATATATAAGCCATAATGTGTATCCTGATGGTTTCAATAAATTCCACAAGCATGGATTGCGTAGACTATCCTAAAAAATTTCTGTTGATGGTAGGATAATTTTTTCAGTATTGGCACATAATTTGAATGTCTACATTAATGATGTTCTATTGACTGGTGTAATTCTCTCCTATATCGGTGAAAAGTTAATACATTGAAGAACAGTACATAATTATATCTTTCTGCACACAACATATTTTACAAACTACATAATTGTAAGAAAGGTATTTCTGATTAACTTTTTGTGTTTGAGAAAGGTTTGTGGTAGGTTGTTAAACTAATTTCTTCTTTAAGAAATGTTACTTTTTTTGGATACCTGTTCAGGTTAGTTCCTGCTACATGTAAATTGTGCATCTTATAGCTAATAACGTATGATGTACGTATTCGTTCTTCTATACAAGCTCATGTGCTTTCATATATTTTTACAGGTACTCTACATCTTCCTGTCAAATATGTTTCAGAAGACCAAATGTATGTATATTTCCATTCCTAATACAGTTACCTATCTTTAAGTAATAATTTGTAATCAACCTGTGTACTGAAATCCTTTAATTTTAACCTTACTGTTTAGTAATATCAACAACAGTGTCTTCTTGTATCTTCCTCGACAAATATCGCTCTTCTACTTTTCAGGTAAATATTCATATCTGTTATGTGACTTTTCAGTGTTACTGGTGCAAATACTGATTATCATTGGATACTTTTGGTAAGTCGATCTATCAATCTATTTTGAAAGTTCTTGTTCGAAAATAACTGGTTCAATATTTTACATGCTAATTTTTCTAAATTATTTTGTAATGTATCTAGAGAACTGAAAACTATGATTGCTTTTCAACCTCAAACCTTTTCTGATTAATTGTTTTTATGTACATTAAAATTCAGGCTGGACTTTTGTTCAACATATACATTGCTTATTATGTTTTCAGTTTGAAGAATGCTACCTAACTCAGCAGCAAGTTGCCGAGATTTTTACTAATGTAATATTTCTACGGAATTATCTACTGAAAATTGCAATGGACCTAATGAAGTCATCTGGTTTGACTTTAACATTTCAATGATAAATAAGTTGTCACACTGTAGTGTTGTCCTGAACATTGCATTATTCTGTATTTTCTTTTTTCATAGAAGGTCTTTTATAGATAAAGGCATATCATTAATTTTTAACATAGTACAGTAAGATAGTGTCATTTTAGTTGTGAATTTTCAATAATGTTCGTAGTCAACCCATTTGAATAGGTTTGCAACAGTTGTGACTATCTCTATTCCTGCATCTGAAAACACTTAGAATCATGCATGATATATTGCAAAATAAGTTTTGAATTGTTAGCATTGCTGTTATGATGTGCTAATGTACATCTTTTTTATATTTACAGACTGTTGAAAAGTATTGTGCTGTCTGCAACCAAGATACTTCAATATATATGCAAAACTTAATGGTAAGTACCCTCAACGATTGCAGATGCTGAAGATCAAAACATTCGTCTGATGCAGAGTCTATGATAGTATGACTCAGATAACTGAGCCATTTGCAAGGGTCTTTTCAGAGTTACGTCCGCCATGTTGCTTAACTGTCTATGCACTCTTCATAATTATAAACTCATTCCTACTTTTCCACTGAGTTTTGAGAGATTACTATATTTACTATGTAAATACATATAAAGTTTTCTTTTCAAAAAGCTATTGACCTTTAAATAATACAATGTTAATAAAAAGTTACTTTTCACTATCTTCCCAACAGGCCAAATGTTTTGAATGCAGCATATGAGGCCACCTTAAATGTATCAAACACAATGTAACATCCTAGTTACCTTTTACTGCTTATAAATGTACAAAATGTATATCTTAAACTAAACATGTGATCGCATGCAAGATGTTTAATTAGATCTTTTCAATACTCCTGCGATGTAGTGTTGTGTCCGGATTATCATAAGAACTAACCATGCTAAGTTTTCTTTGGCTGCATGGAAACATGTAGTGTAACCTGTCAAACACTTTCAAATGCTACCCTCCCACTAGTCCTAGAGGCGGATGTAGAATTTAACCGTTCTACATAAAATAGAATTAGATGTCACTAAGTACAATGTGTTTCCGTATTATGGAAGCCCTAATGTGTCCCTTGAAGATTCCAGCGAAGTCCTGACACATACTAACTGAAACACTCCTACCATTAGTAACCTGTAAAATTTGCCAAACAACTCTTTCAAGGGGTGATCAATGCAAAAAATACACCTTTGGCATAGCAAATATAGTGCAACACGTAAACAACTTGGACCCCAACAGCTTTTCTTGAGCTGCAACACAGACATTGCAGGACAACCCACTTGCTGCTGCACCAAGCACATCAACTGCTGCAACAGCATCTTCGGCAAGCAGTCGATACTCACATATGGACCTTGATTTTGGTAAACTTAAATTTCTATGCATTTATTGCGATTAACTTTTGTATTATGTGAAACAGTCTATCAACCTCATAAAAAACAGGAACCAGGAGCATCGCTATCCTCAACATTAGTCATTAGACATTTATCAAGCTTTTTTGTTGTAACAACTACCCCAGCCGAAGGCAGCGGGAAATTTGCACACTTGCTGCCTTTTGTTGGCTGGTTTATCAATTACTGTTCAATTTCATATTCTGATTCAAAGTCAAGACCCTTTATCGAGCCTTTTTGTTGTAACTACTTCCCCGGCTAAAGGCACTGGGTAATTTGCACACTTGCAGCCTTTCTCATTTTTTACATTATTCATCTTCCACTCAATCAACACATCATTCACACATACACACATCTACTTGCTGCCTTTCTTGGCTATGTTATCAACTATTCTTCTATTTCATATTTGTATTCAAAGTGCAGGCCCTTTATCGAGCCTTTTATTTGTAACTACCCCGGCCGAAGGCAGTAAGAAATTTGCACACTTGCTGCCTTTCTAGAAGTGTGATAGTGTTTCCTGGAAGTGTAGGGAAACAGACTGGGCAATTGAAGGTATAAAAGACAAATTTGCCGCTGCATGGAAGAGTGCATACATAGTCTATAGGGGTTTGAAGCAGTCCATGCCTTAAGGTCCACTTTGCAACATGAGTACTTCAGTACTAGCTGAATGATTACAATTCTGCAAGAAGAGTGTCTCATACAATTTTAATAACTGTATTCTTGTAACATCTCATAACTTAATAGAGCTTCTAAAATAATTTCATCATGTATTTCATATTCCCGATTATCAATTTTAAAAGTCATATGATCATACTCGATGTCATCCAATGCTTCCATAAAATCAGCATCTAAGGTTTAGTCTAGGAAATCACAGCTGATATCTGCAGCATTTATATCGTCCTCTTCATTCTCGCCACTTGTAAAAAGTATGTTCAGCTCTTCTATGACACTGTTACTAATTTCGAAACCATCTTCCAAATTATTTTGTTGATTTTCCATACTGAATTTATTATGTTGTAGGTCCTTGTACAAAAACATAAACACTTCATTTTATCTTTACTGTAATATCAGCATATGTAGTGATTCATATGAAATATATTAAATATTTATCTTGCAAATAAAGCAACAATATTTTGTACATGAGTGTATATTATTTTGAAAACATTCGAAAATTAAATACAATAAATACAGTGTCACTCTGCATTGTGTCAAGTGCTTTATTTATTTATTCATCCTACCTACTGTGTTGCAAACTTAAAAGAGTGACAACAGCAGTGCCTTAGTTTGACTCACCCCATTACGTTGTCAATTAGGGTTGAGGGAGGCAAAGGAAAGGAGTAAACTACATGTCTACAGATGTAGTGCTATTTTCAGAACACTGGATGAAGCACTGAATAAACAAAGTCAGATACAAAAGAACATACACAAAAAAGAAGGCTGCACAAAAGATACACAAAGGAAAGCTACACAAATAGGACACCGAATCTTGAACACAAACTGGTAAGCCAGCAAAAGAATAAAAAGGCTAAGAACACTGCAACGGACACTACGCTGTGGAACTCATTGTGAAGAGAGGTAGAAACATACTGTAAATAAAGCGGAATTCAAATAAAGAAAAAGTAAAAAAGATACATGGATGACAAAGTCACTGGGGTAATACTCAGTTCCCCAACACAAAAAAAGATTTTGCAGAAATTATATGTACGAATGTTTAAGGAGCTGCAAAGGGACCCCATCCCCCGGGACTCAAAAAATAACATTGGGGAACGTGGGGGGAACCCAAAAACCCCCTTGGCCCCAGCCGGCTCCCCCTGTTGTTCGAGAGCCACCATTGCTTTGTCAAAGAGAGCAGTTTATATGCTGCTCTCTCTAACGAAAAGCAATCTGCTTTCCTACTTGAAAGAGACAGCAGATTAACTTGCTCTCTCTTTCAAATAGGAAACCGGTTTGCTGTGCTAAAGTGGGAGCCACAACGCTACCGCCCTACCATAGCAAACAGCAGTGTCCCGGGGGTAGGCACCCCGGGATACTGCAGGAGTGTTGACAGACTGTTGACAACAAATCAGCATGCAGCTCGTCCTGGTAATTGTACGGATTTCCATACGCGTACCCCGCAACTTTTTTATTTAAAAATATAAATAAAAAATGATCCTAAAGATCCACGTACGACCCCCTGAGCAAGCCTAGAGGGTCAGGATGTTTCTACCCTGCCCCCGTTTCCTTATTTCTCAACTTTGTTTTACTGTTTTCTTGTGACTCGGTTCTAGTGACTAACAGGATGGCTGCCAACACTTTCTGATTTGGAGTGTTGACAGACAGTTGACAACCAATCAGTAAGCAGCTCGTGCTCATAATTGTACGGATTTCCGTACGCGTACTCCGCGAGTTTTTGTATTTTAAAAAAACTATCTACAATTGAGCCTAAAGATCCATGTACGACCCCCTGGGCAAGCCTAGAGGGTCAGGATGTTTCTACCCTGCCCCCTTTCCTTATTTCTCAACTTTGTTTTACTGTTTTCTTGTGACTCGGTTCTAGCGACAAACAAGATGGCTGCCAACACTTCCTAGTTTGGAATGTTGACAGACAGTTGACAGCCTTTCAGTATGCAGCTCGTGCTTGTAATTGTACGGATTTCCGCACACGTGCGGTACTTTGTCTCTAGATATCGCTATGATTTTACTTTTAATTTTCTCAGTAACTACTGAATGGATTTACACCATTTAACAAAAGGCACAATCTGCGAACCGAACTCTACCTCTCTGCCAAATTAATTCCGTTCAGCCGTTCGGGCTGTAGCCCTGGCTAAAGGTCCCTATGGAAGATTGCATGGGGAAAACACGTTTTAGGACCCCCTTTTTTCTCGGCCCCCACTACACGAATCACCCCCAAACTTGTAGGGAAGAAGCGGAACCAAGCAGCATTTTCTTGGAGAAATTCACGAAGATTCGTCCACCGGCGCCAAGGTTATTCCAAATAGAAAGTTGTGGATTTCCTATGGAAAGTAGGTCCTAACTATAACACCTACTGGCGACTGCCAGTCGGTAATATGCATATATATATATATATATATAACGCTCCAATTTCACTTCTCATAAGAAGAAAACAACAGCACTCGAGGGGTCCTTTTAACCATGCAAGGTTTATTCGGCAGGTGCTCTACACAGACGCGTTTCGGCGTGCTGCCTTCGTCAGTGTGGATAACAGCAGTGCATACATCACAATGATTTAAAAAAGCATTTTTTTCTCTAATCATAGAGACAGACAGAGGACAACACCACTGTGGTCGCTCTAGGCGCCATCTTGGAATGGTACAAATGCATCCATAAGATATTAACAGGATGTGTAATTGAGCCCATAGATGGGCAAATCCATACAAACAGTGGGTATAAATGGCATCTAAAATGTTTAAGATATAAACAAACAGAAAAACAGTGACAAAGGCAGTGCCTTAGTTTGATTCACCCCATTATGTTGTCAATTAGGGTCGAGGGAGGCAAAGGAAAGGAGTAAACTACATGTCTACAGATGTAGTGCTATTTTCAGAACACTGGATGAAGCACTGAATAAACAAAGTCAGATACAAAAGAACATACACAAAAAAGAAGGCTGCACAAAAGATACACAAAGGAAAGCTACACAAATAGGACACCGAATCTTGAACACAAACTGGTAAGCCAGCAAAAGAATAAAAGGCTAAGAACACTGCAACGGACACTACGCTGTGGAACTCATTGTGAAGAGAGGTAGAAACATACTGTAAATAAAGCGGAATTCAAATAAAGAAAAAGTAAAAAAGATACATGGATGACAAAGTCACTGGGGTAATACTCAGTTCTCCAACACGAAAAAAGATTTTGCAGAAATTATATGTACGAATGTTTAAGGAGCTGCAAAGGGACCCCATCCCACGGGACTCAAAAAATAACATTGGGGAACGTGGGGGGAACCCAAAAACACCCTTGGTCCCAGCCGGCTCCCCCTGTCGTTCGAGAGCCACCATTGCTTTGTCAAAGAGAGCAGTTTATATGCTGCTCTCTCTAACGAAAAGCAATCTGCTTTCCTACTTGAAAGAGACAGCAAATTAACTTGCTCTCTCTTTCAAATAGGAAACCGGTTTGCTGTGCTAAAGTGGGAGCCACAACGCTACCGCCCTACCATAGCAAACAGCAGTGTCCCGGGGAAGGCACCCCGGGATACTGCAGGAGTGTTGACAGACTGTTGACAACAAATCAGCATGCAGCTCGTCCTGGTAATTGTACAGATTTCCGTACGCGTACCCCGCAATTTTTTTATTTAAAAATATAAATAAAAAATGAGCCTAAAGATCCACGTACGACCCCCTGAGCAAGCCTAGAGGGTCAGGATGTTTCTACCCTGCCCCCGTTTCCTTATTTCTCAACTTTGTTTTACTGTTTTCTTGTGACTCGGTTCTAGCGACTAACAGGATGGCTGCCAACACTTCCTGATTTGGAGTGTTGACAGACAGTTGACAACCAATCAGCAAGCAGCTCGTGCTCGTAATTGTACGGATTTCCGTACACGTACTCCGCGAGTTTCTGTATTTGAAAAAAAATATCTACAATTGAGCCTAAAGATCCATGTACGACCCCCTGGGCAAGCCTAGAGGGTCAGGATGTTTCTACCCTGCCCCCTTTCCTTATTTCTCAACTTTGTTTTACTGTTTTCTTGTGACTCGGTTCTAGCGACAAACAAGATGGCTGCCAACACTACCTAGTTTAGAATTTTGACAGACAGTTGACAGCCTATCAGTATGCAGCTCGTGCTTGTAATTGTACGGATTTCCGCACACGTGCGGTACTTTGTCTCTAGATATCGCTATGATTTTACTTTTAATTTTCTCAGTAACTACTGAATGGATTTACACCATTTAACAAAAGGCACAATCTGCGAACCGAACTCTACCTCTCTGCCAAATTAATTCCGTTCAGCCGTTCGGGCTGTAGCCCTGGCTAAAGGTCCCTATGGAAAATTGCATGGGGAAAACACGTTTTAGGACCCCCTTTTTTCTCGGCCCCCACTAGACGAATCACCCCCAAACTTGTAGGGAAGAAGCGCAACCAAGCAGGCCATTTTCTTAGAGAAATTCGCGAAGATTCGTCCACCGGCGCCAAGGGTATTCCAAATAGAAAGTTGTGGATTTCCTATGGAAAGTAGGTCCTAACTATAACTACCTACTGGCGACCGCCAGTCGGTAATATATATATATATATATATATATATATATATATATATATATATATATATATATATATATATATATATATATATATATATATATATATATATATATATATATATATATATATATATATATATGTATATATATATATATATATATATATATATATATATATATATATATATTTTTTTTTTATATATCAACCATCATTTCCCCATTCTGGAGCCCGTTCTGGCTGCTTCAACACAATGGGCACGGAGCAGCCCATCAAAACACCACCATGTGTAGGAAAAATAACTTGAACTTGAGGCCCAATACTGCAGAAGAGATGTATTTCAAAGTCCAGCAGCTCCTGCTTTCATTTTCCTATGTTTCGGCACACTTGCCTTGCTCACAGGTGGAAGAAAGACACAGGAGTGGGCTTGGGCGTGCTTTTTAAACAGGGGGTTGGATCACATGACTGGATGTAAAAGACTTCAGCTCCCACAGTGCATCGTAAAGTCCCTTCACATAAAAGAACTGGAAGTCCTCATACTTAATACCTTAGTGGCAAGTTCTTACTGGGCACATACACTGATGTTAGAGTGGAAAATCCTGAAGAACACAGTCAGGTAAGTTGATGTAGAACTCTACGTATGACTAAACAAACGTCGTTCTCTAGCACAATGGTTGCAGGGTATCATCCTGCTCGAATCCCTTCCTCATGCCGTCCCATTTTCGCAACATTAGCATTCCTCAGTAGGCTAGGCGCGTGAGTGAGTCAGTCTCCTCATTCAAATACCAAGCATCATTTCCCCGTTTTGGAGCCCCGGACCCTACAGAGCGGCCTCAACACAATGGGCACAGAGCAGCCCATCAAACATCACCAAGTGTAGAAAAAACAACTTGAGGCCCAATACTGCAGACGATATTTATTCAAAATCCAGCAGCACCAGCTAACATTTTCTTACATATATGTATATATATATATATATATATATATATATATATATATATATATATATATATATATATATATATATATATATATATATATATATATATATGTGAGTGTGTGTGTGTGTGGACATTTTACTTGTACAAAACCATAGAAATTTCACAGTTCCAGTTAGTTCAGCTAACTATAACTCGCGCACGCGCAATGCACTGCTCATGACGTCACATATTACATCATTCATAACATGGTCAGTGACATCACTGATGAGATCACTTATATCTCAAATGACATCACTGATGACATCATCCAGTGCCTGTGTGTTTCTGTAAAGTTTAAATATGTTTTATATATATGCCAAGGTGTATTAAAGAACGAGTGGGTGTATAAGTGTCTGGATGAAGGATTTACGAGGTGTGTGACTGATTGTATAAGTGACTGATTAAACGTGTCTTACTGAATGCATGCGTTAGTGACTGAACTGTGTGAATGTCTGTATCAGTGTGTATGTTATTGTGTAAGCTGGTACATGGGTTGGTAAGTAGCTACATGACAGTTTATATGAGTTATTGATTGTTTGCCTGCATATTTGTATGGGTGCCTGAGTGTGTGTGTGGGTGGGTTGGAGGTGTGTGACTCGGTGCATAGATGTGTGACCAGTTGATTCACTGGGTGTATGGGTTCAAGAGTGCATGTGGAAACAGCTCTATGACTGGGCGAGTGTGTGTATGGCTGTTTGGTGAGTGAATGGAGGTCTGAGTGGTACATGTAAGTAGCTACATATGTAAAAGGCAGTTTATCTGAGTGATGGTGTATATAAATATATGTGACAGTGAGTGATTATGAGAGTGGCTGTATAGATGAGTGTGTACTTGTATCAGTGATTATATAAGAGAGTAAGTACGCACTACTATCTGTATGAATTAGTGAGGTGGTGTGTGTATAACTGTATAGGTGAGTAAATAGGAGTGTGATTGATTCTTTACATGACTATATAGGTGTGTAAGTAACTCCATGGATGAGTGGCGATATGTGAGTGCCTGAATAGCTGTATGAGTGCATATGATAGTACTGTATTGATGAGTGTTGCATGTATAAGTGATTCTATGGGTGAATGAGTGGGTGTGTGTGTAGACCTAAGAATCAGTGAGTGGGTATGTAGTAACTGGTATTGGTGTGTCTATGGTTTCAAAAATGGTAGTCTGTATTTCAGAATGGGTGTATCAAAGGTCATATTAGGGTGTGAGGAGGTGCATCGTATTAACATGTGGATTCATCAGTGATGTCATTTGAGATGTCATCAGTGATGTCATCAGTGGTGTCTCCAACCATGCCATGAATGATGTAATATGTGACGTCATGAGCAGTGCATTGCGGGGGAGCGAGTTAAAGTTAGCTTAACTAACTATAGCGGTGGAATTTCTATGGTTTTATACAAGTGAAATGTCCAGCTAACTATAATGCCCCTGAAACCAATGATTTTTACAGTGAATTTCGAAGGGTTTTTAAATGCAAATGTCTAACTATAACTTCTGTAAAACCCATGTTTTTTTCAGTGAATTTCAAAGGTTTTTTAAATGCTAATTGTATTTGTATTTACCCAAATATATTTGGGCTTTTTTGAAAAAATGAATCTGAATGAGTTAATTTCCACATTTATTTGTCTGATAAATATGCACTCATGTCTGAAGGACTGACCGTTTTCAATCATATAAACACACTCAGATGATAAAATATGCACAACCTTGAGTGTGCATGTTTTCTTATACAAGCATATATATTGTTGTTTAAGGCTTTTTACTAAAATGCGTTTATTGTTTTAACTCTCTTACTTTCAGCATGACAGAGCTATTGGCCTGGTAGTCATGATTGACAATATTTAGAATCGCTCAAAAAATAACCCAATTTCCTTTTTATCAACATTTTAAAATAAATACAGACAGGAAAATAAATAGTTTTCTGTCTGTGTTTATCTGTAAAAATCAGTAAAAACGGAAAACAGGGAGCCCTACTTATAATTTAACAATGTTTATAACTCAATTAGCAGTAATTCACATATAAGTGTAGAAAAAGTGTGACACAGCACCTATGATACCTGACTTCGAACAACAGCGTTCACAGTTCGATTCCCGGCTCCAGCGGCATGTTAGCCCACCACATGTCACTGTGGGCAACACCTTGCTTAATCTTCCCGACGCCCCCGAGCATCGACACACAATTCCGGGGGTAGCTGTATGCTTTACAAATGCTGGCATTTTTTTAATTTAACAGCATAGTGGTGACAAATATTAGCAGGTATTTTTTTTTTCTTCTATTGTGAACGATATATTTTTTTATGTCTTCTATTTAGATGCTTTTAGTCATGAGAATGGCAATGACATGGTTTGATGGGTAACAGTTTTTAAGCTCTCCAACGTTAAACAGTTAAAACGTGAGCAAGTGTAAACTGTAAAACGTGACTTCTAAATGGGCGGAGTAGCATCTTCCTTCTATAGACTACTCAATAACCAAAAAGTATATAATCCATGCCGTTGGTCGATTAGTTTCCTTTTCACAAGTTTTTTACCAGTGTTTATTCTGTGATGCAGGTTCCCTTTTCTACCGTCAGATTCTTGTTTCGCGGCATCAAAACATATTCTGTAATTGTATGTTGTTTGATTATGGCATAGTAGATATTTATAATACGTAGCTATTTGTCAATATTTAAACATTTATATATAGAAAAAAGTGTTATTGCTTGTTTTTTAGTTTTTCACGTAACGTCAGCAGCTTGTTTTCAGAAACAGATAGATTACAGCAAACATTGCTCCTTTTCTGGCTCCTTTGAGCTTACATATTGTCACTTTGTATATTATAATATTTACACTGTACTTCACTTCAGAGGTGTAGGTGACCCGTCAGCGCAAACCCTAAAGATTTATAATTAACGTCACCAGCTTCCGGTTGTTAGTCTGTTTTCCCCTGGGGATCATATACTGTCAATATAAATATTATAATATTGTCAGTCATTGTATTCTCAGCGGCGTTCATGACTCGTTGGCGCAAAGAGTAACGATATATAAGCAGCTTCACCAGCTTCTGGTTTTTAGTCTGTTTTCTCCTTTGGATCAAATACTATGAATATGTATATTATAATTTCCACAGTCATTATGATCTCGGAGGAGTTTATGACACGTCGCCACGAAAATTATTAATTTTGAAGTCCCAAAGAAAACAAGCTCTAAAATATTCACCGCTCTAAAGTATTTCGTTAGTGATCTTCTGTTGTATTTATACTTTATTTTCCTTTTCTTTATACTGTAACAACGGTGTCACTTTTTATATTGTAATAGAGTGTCATATTGTTACAGAAGAGGAACTGGAGATTTGTCTGCGCCATCTAAAATACAGCTTACTAACCTTTATAACTTACTTGATCAGATATTTTTTCAGTGTGCATATTTTATGAAATTTCTGTCTAAAAAAATATAGATTTCACACATACTTCCTTACTTTAAACATTTGATAAACCCTACATTTCTAAATGTTATTTTCTAATTTCTATTTTTCCCAGTTGCGGTTCCTATACACCTTCTCCCTATAGAATATATATTACCAGTAATGTATATTATAATAGTGCTGTCCTATATATATTCTTTAAAGAGTGCGTGATTTGTTAGCAGAACAGTGCGCGACCTCTAAGCACTACGACAGAACGTTCCCAAATTCTACAGAATATAAATTTTTAAAAATGATAATGCGTACATTGTAATATGACGTCATTTGTGTTTAACTGTTTTTTACTTTTTCTTCTGACCTCAGATGATGTAGTGCGGAGTGTTTCTTGTAGCTTGGCCCGGGCGGTAAATTCCATTCCGATCGCGGGATTTGGGTAATTTCGCGTTCCACGGAGAACGTGAAATTGCCCAAAATTCTGCGTTCCCCGACTTCGTGTACTATTTTGCTTGTTCGCGTTCTCAAAATGCGTGTTTGCAAGATATTTCCCCCGAGCACGCAAACAGTGATTGGGAACAGGAAAAAAGCATTGCGAACAAGCAATTCCACGTGTTCACGGAATTTCTGCGTGTTCGAAGAGATTTTTTTACCATTTCGCAGAGATTTGCGTAACACAATTACGCAAATTCCGCCCACCCCTACTTGTAGCACTTCTTTTCTACTTATCTAAAAGTAACACATGCCCTCTTATATTATCAAAAATATGGGGCAACACTTTTTTACAAATTATAGCAGAAAAAAGAAGGGTGTGGCCACGCTTAAGTGATATTTTATGAAATTCCATTTTTATTTGTCACCCCTTTGATATATACAGCATCAATTTCCCAAGAAAGTTTATTTGTAATTGCTTAATAAAAACTGTTTGGAACCTAGACTGAAATTTTTGATGAGCAACCACACCTCCACGTCAGAAAAATAACACCACATTATCTGTAAATAGTGCTCCTGGGAAGTATCCCACTCGCAATTTTGATAAAAAGAAGACCGCAAGACACTCTGTTATTTTTCTGCCGTGATTTGTACACCCCACCGCAATTATATAAATGGTCCTTAAAATATATAAAAAACTATTTTTACCTTCATAATCCCTGTCCACCACCTTGTGACCACTGTACAGAGTTAATAGTGTTCCTACCCCCCTCTACTACTTTGATTCCCCGTACTCCTTTGAAGTGCGTCCCAAAATGGCTGACAAAAGTGAACCTTTCCCACCCAATAAGGTTCAAACTTGTACTCGGAACACTTTAGCTAATAATCATAATTATCACTCAGGTACTTTGTATGTACTCCTGAAATCTCCCAGACATTACCGTAGCACTCATGGAATCACTAGGCATTACGTATGTACTTGTGTAATCCCCCAGACATACTTCTACAGTTATAGATTCATCATTGCTTTAGTTATACACTGGTTCAATCACTCAGGCACTATCCTTATACTGCTCTAATCACACTGTAAGGATCTATGCATGCTTCTAATCATTTAGGCAGTGCTGATGCACTTTTAAAATCATGTAGGCCCTACCTATGCAGTTATGTAATCACCCAGACACTACCGTTGCACTCCTGCAAACACCCTGTCAGGATCTACGCCCTCCTCCGATCACTTAGGCAGTGCACATGCACTACCTTTAGACTTCTCCAATCACATGGACATTTGTAGTATAACGCATAATTTTAGGTGTTGCTTTCAAATTGGAAGTGCAGTCTGTCAAGTCTAAATGTGTGCATGGAGTTGTATGTGAAGTATGTCTCTACTTGCATATGTTGAGTTAAGGTGTTTCTTATCAGACTCCTTTTTATAAGTCTCTAGAGAGGTACAGTTGAAATATACCACATAATTTTTGGTGTTTGCTCCTAATTTGAAGTTTCTTCTGTGAATTTTTTGAGGTGTATATAGTGGTGTGGTACAGAGATATCCATGCATGTTTTAGGAATATGGTGTGACTTATAGCAGAGAAAGGTGAATGGTACCTGCTTTGTATTTGGCTAGGTGTAACATTAAAAATAGTAAAGCTGTTGCACAAACTCATGCACTGCTAAAATCCCCTAAGCACTACTCTTGCAGTGCAGCCATCATCCTGTCAGTATCCTTGCAATCCTCCAATCACCCATCCAGCACCATGTACTTATTCAATTAGTCTGCCAATACCCAAGCACTTATAAATTCACCATGTACTCTTTTTGTAGCACTGTAATCATCCAGTCACTACTCACGTACTCATGCAATGACGCAGGCACTTACATATGCACTGCGACAATCCTCTGTGCACGATCTATGCAGACCTCTAACCAGCTACATACTACTGATTCACTCCTCCGATTATCCAGGTAGTACCTGTGCAGTCCAGCAATCCCCCTGGCAGTCCCAATGCACTCCTTCAATCACCCATTCACACCATGTACTCATCCAATCAGTCTGCTAATACCTAAGCACTTACAAATTCCCCATGCATTCTCTTTGCACTACTGTAATCATCCAGTCAGTATCTATGTACTCATGCAATAACCCAGTCACTAACTCATGCACTATTACAATCTCCTGTGCTCTATACATGCAGACCTCTAACCACCTACACAGTACTGATTCACTCTTCTAATTACCCAGGTAGTACCCATGCAGTACAGCAATCCCCCTGTCACTCCCCAGCATGTAGTTTTCCAATCACTCTGCCAATATTCAAGCACTCATAAATTCACCATGCTCTCTCTTTGCAGCACTGTAATCATCCAGTCATTACCCATGTATTCTTGCAATGACCAAGGCACTAACTCATGCAGTGCTGTAATCCTCTGTGCACTATACATGCAGGTCTCTAACCAGGTACATACTACTGAATCACTCCTCCAATTACCCAGGTAGTAGCCATGCACTCCAGCAATCCCCCTGCCACTCCCCATGCACTCTTCCAATCACCCATCCAACACTGTGTAGTTTTCGAATCACTTTGCCAATACCCAAGCACTTATAAATTCTCCATGCACTCTCTTTGCAGCACTGTAATCATCCAGTCAATACCCATGTACTCATGCAATGACCCAGGGACTAACATATGCAGTGCTACGATCCCCTGTGCACCATCCATGCAGACCTCTAACCACCTACACACCACTGGTTCACTCCTCTAATTACTCAGGTAGTACCCATGCAGTCCAGTAAACCCCCTGCCATTCCCCATGCACTCCTCCAATCACCCATCCAACTCCATGTAGTTTTCTAATCACTCCTCCAATACCCAAGCACTTATTAATTCGCCATGCACTCTCTTTGCAGCACTGTAATCATCTAGTCACTACCCATGTACTCATGCAATGACCCAGGCACTAACATATGCACTGCTACAATCGTCTGTGCACTGTCCATGCAGACCTCTAACCACCTACACACTACTGATTCACTCCTCTAATTACCCAGGTAATACCCATGCACTTCAGCAATTCACCTGTCACTCCCCATGCACTCCTCTAATCACCCGTCCCTAGAAAGAAAGAAAAGCAGTAAGCTGTGGTTACTGCTGGGGTGATTATATTGACTCACATGTCGTCCAGCAGTGGCCAAAACCTAACATCTAAAAATACGTAATCAATGATGCTCATATAAACCCCCATTTGAAAGTGTGCATCCTGTGGGAATTTGAGAGTGTCCAGCTAATTCTCCGGCCCAAGACTATAGAGTTCAACTGCAGGGCTAAGCATGTCAAATTGTGTCTAATCTTTCCCTCCAACAGTGGAATATTCCATTGTTCATACTCAATTTCAGTGAGGTCACTAATATAGGGGTACGGCTTAAAAAAGGTTAAAAATCACCTACCACTATTCTCTTAGATTTCACTTGATTCATTTGGAGTATATCATCTAAGAGGGTAAAAAAAGAACTCCATACCTGCAGTGACAGGTCTAACATAGACACTGCACAATGGCTATTTTAATCCTGACAGTAACGTAAGTGAAATCCCTGGAAAATCATGTGAATCAATCACCTATGTGGCTACAATGCAGATCATTCTTTATCAAGCTAAGCAGCCCACTGCTTGCTTGACCAAATTTCTCAGGAGGATTAGCTTTAACACTGTACCTTGTAAAACCATTAATGCACACCCTGGATGTAGCCCAAGTCTCTTAAAACATACACACATCAAATTTCCCAATATAAAGAAGCCAATCGGGGTCTAATAGTTTTAGTTTAGCACCAGCCAGGTTCCAGAAAATGATAGTAAGGCTAGAATGATGATTAATGTCTTCATTTAGCTGTGGAATAACTGGGGGATTGGCAGCTGGAGTTGACGCACCGCCAAGTGAATTGTCATTCGTCACCCCTTTTGACAGCCCTGAGATTCCATCCTATTCAGGCATTCTAATGCTCATGTCCTGAGTCACAGGAACAGATTCACAAAAGATAACCTCAGTTGGCTGCTGAGCCAAATCAGTGAGCCAGTAAACACAGCCTTCAAGTTTGAGTACATGACAATTACATCCTGACAGGATTTCTGGAAACATGGATTGCAGGCACTTTGCCCATGAATAGAGTTAATGTAAGATGCCAATTTTAGCCTAATCGAGGTCTTGGTTGATTCTACAAGATGGCTGGTGCATATTTTAAAGTTTATAAGATTCTCAACCAATGCTTCATCAAAGAATACAATAGAAATATAATCATGGCTAGAGGTTGTGTAAAATGTCCCCTGACAGATTCAATGTCTGTTCTGATTATAGAGCAGCAGTTCCTTGTGGACCGTAGCCAGTGAAAAACGTTGTTGGTTAATGGTCAATAGCCTCAAAAGAGCCTGGGGATTGCTTGGAGACATCAACCATATACATTTTACCTCTGCTGAAATTTATTGTAGAGTATTGGAAAAAATGCCCTTGGTTGCGTGGAAACTGAGTAGACTGAATCCTTGTGGGTGTATAATTTTTCATCCCATATGGCTCCTTGATGGAATATTGAGCAGGATCTGGAAAAAAGGATTGAAGAATATGCAAGTGAACCAACAATTGCATTGTCTGTATTGTTGAAGCAGGACCCTTTACAGATAGTTACAATGAGGCCTGCAATTTAGGTTTCTGGCATCCCAAATCTTTAGCGCCAATCCGGAGAAGCTGAGCTGTAGCTGCGTTTTTGAGTTCCAAGTCATTTCGGAGACAGTATTGTAACAGTGACACCCTAGTTATGACTTCAGAGCCATTGTCACAATTATACCGTGATGCCCCTAGCCTTTCACTGCAAGTACATTTGCAATGGCATTGGCTAATCACTCATTTTTAAACTTGCACTGAGAGAGTAACCATAACATTCTTAAGTCATCAAATATGTGGCGCAATAAGGCACTATCAGTGCCATCTATCACTGCTTCATTGTCACTATAACACCCACTCGCAATTGCAGATGCAGGTTGCATTTTGAAGAGAGGTACAGAGTCTGCAAGGAGTATATCTGTAGTCTCAGATGCAACCAATGGAGTGAATCTATTGGAGCAAGGAACGTTGGGAATAATACTAAATTAAGGACTCAATGGATAGCTAACTAAAGTCAGACCATCTGAAGGAGGATCTTTACTGTTTCTAATCTCCACAGGATCTTGGGGTTCTTTGAATTCGTTGGCCCGATGGGTGATTAAGGACACTCTCTTAGGTCCCTTCTAAGCACTCTTAGTACTAACGAGTGAGGGCATTTTAATAAACATGTCGGACACTTTGGTTGTGCTTGAACTATCACTCATAGAGGTTGCCTTCGTGCTTAGTATGGGTTGGACTTCTTCAATCAGGTGATCAATGTCATCTAAAGTACAATCATTGGCAGCATTCATGGACAGACCTAATGCCCCCCCCAGCTTCCCTGGCTAATTTCTTAGTGTTTTTAGCAGCTGTAGGAGATTTTGAGCTTTCAATAGCCTTCTTCTTCCCATTACATCAATAATAGGCAGTGGTACCCAGTCTCTTGACTGGGGGAGAATATTTTGATTTGTTCTGCATTCCATCCATCATTTGTGTGTCTTTTGCTTTCTCGCCCTAAGTGCTCCGGGTATGCCCAGACGTGGGTCCCAGGCTCACACTGCCACTGGATTCAAGCTAGCCTAGCTGATGAGGGGTGAAACCCCAAAACCTGCCCCAGGATGCTTGTTCAAAATTGTAATTTAAAATCCAACTTCACTATAAGTAAGGATTTTTCATCACAATTCCAAAGACACCAAACTTGAACAGGTTACCTGTCGCCATTTGGAAATTTGGTGCATAAAATGTAATCAGGCAATTCCAATATTACCCTATGGGAGAGGTAGGCATGGCAGTAGTGAAAAACAACTTTAAGAGGTTTTCATTATAAAATACTTTATTTAGTGTTTTTTAACCATAAAAGTACAAGGCATATAAAGAAATATATATTCAATTATTAAAAATAAAAATACAATAAAACACATTAAAAAAAGCTCTAACAGCATTTCTGAATACAATTTACAAGTTCAGATCTATGAAAAATATATAAAAAAGCATGGAATACAAATGCTGAATTTTAGAGCATCTTCTAGATAAGGACTATGTCCACAGACATAACTGAAGGCATAAGATATAGTAAAACAAACTAGCCATATCTCATGACAGAAAAAGACACTCAATAAAAATATGGTATGTATAGACAGTACACAATTTAAAAAACAATATCTTTTTTGAAAAAAAGCCATGAGCAGTGTTTACTGGTACCTAATTAGAAATCAGAGCTCCAGACAGTACTAGATTTGAGAAAAAAGTCTCAGGTCATCATTTTGGATCTAATGCACTAGCTCCAATAAAGGCATTTGGACAAAGCACAGACAATCATCTGCTTAGAATCCATGCACAGGAGCCATAAGGCATCCTGATACTGTCTACAATCCAGTTATTTACATTCAGGGATAATCCAAGATTTTCTGGGATGAGCATAGAAGGGACAAATGAAAATGTAATATGCCAGGGATTCTTCACCCTGCTGGACATGTGGTACTCAAACAGCAACAGGGGTTCAATTTCACTTGAAGTAGAAGGTAATGGTAGAATACCATATCACAATTTAAGATATATACTCCTAGCAACTATTGGGGTTCTATAATCTACAATGGGATCAAAAGCCATATCAGTCTTAAAGTCTATAAAGTTACCAGCAGTAGGCCCTTCTTGGATATTCCAAATTTTAGCAACATGCATGCACTCCCAAAGAGCCCTCTTGAGAGTGGCCCTGGAAAGATGTTTCATAGTAGGACAGGAAGACTAAAATTCTCCTAAACCAAGTTTGGATAACAGGATTTTGATATTCGCGAGCCATTTAATTTTGGCAGACGTATCATAAGAGACTACATCCTGGAAGGACCTATAATAGTCGTCCAGGCCTTTTGAGTACTTGATCCTTCACAAGAACAAGAGTGGTTTAAGTTGGGCCTTATGAGTCATGAACTCGGGGCCCAAGTCTTGTCTAAGTAGGATTAATTTAGTGTGTCTTGGGAGGTTGGTTAAGGCTCTTTTAAACGTATTCTCAGCAACCCCAACTAGGCCAAATTAGCGTTGCCTCATACTTAAGCCTCATACAATATACTGCCCTCGGCCTTGGCTCTGAACTCTTTAGGGGGGGGACATTCCTATCTAGCTCGGGAGGCCCCAAACAATCTTAATATGACTGCTGAATTCTGGGTGAGATTCAAGCTATATATTTTGACCTGGGGGAACCAAGTCATCGATTTAGGAAGCTGATGCCCAGGTAAATTTACTCTCTAACCCTGTCTGGCGATCTGCCTTCCAGAGTTATCAAGTCCCCAAAAGACTTATGCAGGCTGATGACCACAAACATTGTCTTGGAGTGGCTGATCAACAATCCCCACTGGCAGCAAAAGACCACAAACCTGTCCACTAAAATTTGTAGTCCGCTCAGGGTCTTTGATATCAGAAGGGAGTCATCAGTGAATAATAAGAGGGGAATGCTAGGGCCAGCCAGTCGGGGCGTCATTTTGGGTATTCTCTAAATTAAGTGCCATATCATTTAAATATAGCGATAATACGGTCAGGGCAAGGACACATCACTGACGCAGTCCATTTTGGATGGGTATTTGTTCAGTGAGCTCCCCACTACTTCCCCACCTAACTTGGGCATATGTATTCTCATGTAGACAAAGCAAAACATCCAGGAGGTCGTGTGGAACCAATTTATTTTTAGGGACTTCCCACAGCTTTCTTCGTGGGACGAGACCGATTGCAGACTTTAAGTCCAGGTATAGGTGCGCTTGTTGAATAATAACTATCTCCCAATATATCAATAGAAACCTAAAGTCTTGGCCAATTGCACTAAATCCTTTTCCCCTGTAAGGAGGAGAGGGCCTGATGGTCCATCCAACCTTCCAGGTTCCCTAGGATGTGCCTCCTAAAGACCTTTTGGGCAACATCAGTAAAACTGATCAGCCTTTAATTTAAAGGGGATTCATTGGCCCCTTTTTGTAAATGGTAAACATTTCAGCTGCCTTCCAGCTACAGAGAATACTGGCTCCTCGGAGGATAAAATTCATTGGATAACATATTAAAATATGAAGCCCAGCTGTCAATGTCTGCTAGAAAGATAGCCTGAAATACCAACAGGCCCCGTTGCCTTGCCCCTTGCTATGGCTTTTATTGCAGTAGCAGTCTCACTCACCTCTAGCTTAAGGAGCCTAGAAGGAGATAGATTGTCTGCCCTTGGCTCAGATGTTCTGTCAAAGTCCAGTCCCTGATTGTAAAGATCCAGAAAGTGGGAATGCCATATTTCATGAGAGATGGATTTGGCCATGAGCTTAATTAGTTATTGATCAGCATTGGCTACTAGCTACCAATATTTCCCATTAGCGTCACAGGCAGCAGCTTCATATAAATTCTCTCATACATGTGTCCCCCAAATCCTTGGGTGCACTTATTTGAATCAGTTTATATTCTTTCTTGTTTGCACGTATCAGGTTGGAATAGCCACAGACAAGAGCTAGGTGTAGCACGTCTTTCTTGTCATTACATGTTTTGTTTTACCCAGAGTGCTCAAAAATTGGGGAGGGGTGTGCTGTACCGTGACGGTGCACAAAACACACCCCTACCAGCTTAAATAGGTCCTTGTTAGTCTTTACAATTTTAGACTGCTACAGTTCATTCCTAGACTGAGATGAAATAAAATGTTCTAGTTCTAAAGCAGTAACCTCTAGGGATTTAGTCATGTGGTCTCTGATGACTATATTTGCTGCCACTTTATCCCATTTGATTCTACGCTTGTTCTTTGAGAGCACAATGTTTGTACTTAAAGAAACTGGAATATTCACCATGAGATGAAACAGATTTTTTAGACAGTAGTGGAGCGCATTGTGATCGCTGTCCTCCCTGCTTAATACTTTCAAATCAACTACATTTCCCCACAGACGCAAAGAAATTAAGAAATATTAAATTCTACTTGTATGGCCTTGATGATTGAAGGTATGGGCAACATGCGGATCTGAAGGTGTACGGCCATTACTGGCCCTCAGGACACATGATAAAGTTAATGACATAAACTGATAAGCAAAAGACACACAATTGATGGACGGAATACAGAATAAATCAAAACATTCACTCCCAGGCAAGAGATCTGGGTTAAATCCATCATTCTTTTGCTCACCATGCCACCTCAGTTTAGACCTGGCCATATGCAAATCAGTCTTGACCCTGTGCCTCATGGGAACAGTCCCACCCGAATTGCCAAGCCTGGCCCTCCCTGGAGTCGAAACAAGCATCCTAGGACCGGTTTCGGGGTTCCACCCCTCTTCAACCCGGATAGCTTGATTCCAGTGGCACAGTAAGCCCAGGACCCACGTCTGGGCATACCTAGCACACTTAGTGCAAGAAAGCAAAAGACACACAATTGATGGACGGAATGCAGAACAAATCAAAACATTCAACCCCAGTCAAGAGATCTGGGTTAAATCCATCATTCTTTTGCTCACCATGCCATCCAAGGTTAGACCTGGCCATATGCAAATCAGTCTTGACCCTCTGCCTCATGGGGCCGCATCCAGACTGTGCATCACAAGCTATCATCTATGGGATCTTATACCACAATACAGGACCTCGCACCACGGCCTTTTGCATCTCAGACCCGATGCATCGCTTCGACTGGCTGATGCATCTTTGGCGGAGATGCTCGAAACGCTCTGCAAAGCAGGATTTAAGGTACTTTGTTCAGCAGGCCTAACTGGTTCCCTGTAGCTGGCTCATGCTCCATTGTGTTTAACCCCTTGCATGCTCCTGTCGGCCGTTGGCCGATGTGAGCACTACCTCGCTAGTGCTGCCATCGGCCAACGGAGCCCCGCCCACCGAATAGATCGCCCGCACCATGGCAGAAAAACCGCTGCGGTTAAAGCGTTAAACCGAACTTGTGACTATGTCCCAGTGCGGTGCTACCAAATATCCGGAGTTGGCGCTTTGTGTTTTTTGTCGCTATTTTCACTAAAGTCTTTTAAATTTCATATCTCCTGTTTTACTGATTAGATTTTTGACATTTTAGTGTTGTTTTATTTATTAAAGAAAGTTACATTTTTCTAACCTGTTGTGGAATGCTTTTTGTGTGGTGTTTTTACCTTATTACTTTTTGAAGTACTGCACTTATACTTTACACATTGCCCCTAAGTTGAGCCTGACTGCTCGGTGTCAAACTACCAGAGGGTTAAGCAAATGTTAATTTAGAGTTGGCTTGTGCTTCACCCTGATTTTGTAGCTGAGCTGTTGATCCGAATGATCAAACTCTCTGAGTGTTTAAATCACATAGAAACAGCCTATTTTAAACAAAGGTGAACACTATGTTGTAGGAAACACAGACACTATAAGGGTCATTCAGAGAGTGGTTTACAAAATCCAAAACATATAGCAATGGGTTACCATCAAATTGGCTTTGTGATCAGTCCTATCATCTGGCCATAGCCAGGTGTGAGTAAGGCTAGTCCCCTGATCATTGGGACCAAAAACACCACACCATTTGTTGCTGGTTGAGGATTTGGTTCACCAACACAAATGAACCGTCAATGATGGCTGATTTTTGATGGTTAAGTGAATAATAGTGCAACAGAAACAAAATAGTGAGTTTAAAATAGGATGATGTGTCCTGCTATTATAAATTTTATTCTACAGCCGAACACCATCTCCTAATTAAAAACCTAGAACAGTGCAAGAGAGACAGTCAACAAATATCTGTCTAGAAATGGGCCAACATGTTTCTGCCTATTGGGCATTCCGTCCCTTGGCTTTCATCAGGGCCTCTGTTCTTACATTAGTTGCACTTAGTGATTCCAAAAACAAAAGAAACACCACCGACACCAAAGTGGGATAAGGAAGAAAAGAAAACGGTTGAATACGATACAACCTGTAACAACCGGTAACATTAGCCCTCCATATCAATTAAGAAGTAAGAATTCTATGGAGGAAAAATGTATGATAGTTAGTTGTCATCCGACTGTGTTATTACCCAAAAACATGTGTTTAACCAAAAACATTTACAAGAAAAATAGTCTATTCATGCTCACCCTTCATGGTAGGGGAATTGACCTCACCTCACCTGGACCTTGCTCAGGTTCTACGAGGCCCGCACTATATAGATATAAGAGGTAAAACAGAAAGGGGAACACCATGAAGCGTAAATATCAGCCTTCTGAGAGAGATGTCTAAAACTATTTCTGTTAAGAAACTCCACTTATATCTAAAAACAGGTGTAGAGACTCCAGCACACTGACTTTATATGAACCCAGTCTCAAAGTCTCTCAGATTATTCATATATCTCCACAAGCTTCCATACCAGAGTAGCTCAAAGCTGTTCCATACTCCATGTGGGGGGGGGGGGGGCAATACTTGTAGATAGTCTAACACAGTTACGTTTCTCAGAACTGATTCACAATGGTGAGAGAGTTTGGTCACAGACGGTGTGTGACCTGGTCTCGGTATCTTAGATATCACTTGCAATATATTCAGTAATCACCATGGCTGAAATAAGTGGGATTGCCTATGATGACTCTATATATAAATCTATACTTGACAGTATGCCAAGTGTATTGGATACACCTTCTACAACTACTACCGGCACAGGAGATGAGTGGGCCAAAGTTTTGGTCTTAAAGAAATCACATGCCCGGACAGTGGTACACGGTATAACCATGGCAGAATACCTCAGGGCTAGTTGTGCCCCGCCAGGCCTAGTAGTCTCCAATGCACCTCATTTATTCTTACAAGACAAGATTTTTTTAAAAGATTGGTCCCTTATTGCATGGAGGTGCACACGGGATTGGTTAATACTGATTACCAGTACAGCCAAGAGGATAGCTGATACCATCTTGGTTGAGATTCAGGTTTTGGAGGCGGCCATTAGAACAACTGTAACAGCTATCCTGTTTAAAAAGCAACAAGATCAGGTTCTACGAAGCCCCGCACTATATAGATATAAGAGGTAAAACAGAAAGGGGAACACCATCAAGCGTAAATATCAGCCTTCTGAGAGAGATGTCCCAAATTATTTCTGTTAAGAAACTCCACTTATATCTAAAAACAGGTGTAGAGACTCCAGCACACTGACTGTTATATGAACCCAGTCTCACAGTCTCTCAGATTATTCATATATCTCCACAAGCTTCCATACTAGAGTATCTCAAAGCTGTTCCATACTCCATGTGGGGGCAATATTAATCAACAATAATCAACTGGCTGTGCCTTATGGATTGCTATCAATCCAGACTCTATAGTTAAGATGCCCAAGTCTATCCAGTGTTTCACAAAGAAAATAAGGGGAAGATTCTCTCGACTCACCTCTCCGTTGGTACCTCAAACTCTCATCTGAGTTTTGGGGGAGGTACCGAGCAAGAGCGGGCCGGTACTTTTACAATGTGTCTGTGGAGCGCTGTCATTGTAAACCTACGCTTCACTCTGCCAATCGAGAAACCCACGAGTGAACCCAGAAGAATATCTGATTCCCATAAGGTAATTTGTACCTTTTTAGTTTGGAAAACGCCGAAATCAGAACAGCAGCTCCATTTATCTGTGAAGTATTGAATGCACCCTTTCGTGTTCGAAATCCCGCTAGAGATCTCGCGAGGATGGCTAGGACTACAGGATGATGTCAGCCCGCCCATACTTGTAGTTCCTTGGACACCAGGAGTTTCGATGTCCAAATATCTGTAATATTTGAATGTATCTAAAGCATCAACAGCCCATAAAATTGTGTCGAGTGGGATTGATTTTATTTATTTTGATTTGTGTACATATTTACTTAATGCTCAACCTCGCATGGAAAATAACACAAGGTGGACTACAGGATGACATCATCTCGATCCTTTTTGTAGTTCTATATCCGCAATGTATGTAATCATTACACCTTAACATACAGTTTATTGAGGCATATAATAGGTCTGATGAATGTCAAAAGCCCCCGACATGATATATAATGCTGAAGGCGGACATGAGGTCCCCATACTGTTCATGTCGGTACTTTGTATGTCCCATATAGTTTTATTAATCATTATCATGGGCACTGTATTGCACTCAAAAAACCGCAATGGATGAAGCGAGATAAATTACGTCATCTAGCTCCCATTCGTCGATCAATTTCCAGGACTCTTGTAATGCATACACATATATTATTGAGGGGTGTGTCGGGTAGGTGGTGTGGCCAGAATAATAACAATGCATTGGTAGCTACTAATGAAGTTACCTGCAGATGGCCCACCCCTAATGTACGGTGTATGTCTTTTTTAGTAGTTCTTTATTCCCCTCTATGTGTTAATGTTGTCTATGTGGAACTCTATGAAAACAGATGGTCCCTTGACTCCTCCTCTGATGCCACATACGCTCGAAACCGACTTCCTTATAGTGTATGAGATAATAGAAAGTCGATTATAATCTCTGATATGGAGGAATACCAAATAGCTATACATAAGCTCCTCCCTTAGTTGACCTTACATTGTTAGGTAGGATACTCTATACCTCTCTGAGGACCTCTATAACAAGGTCCAAGGAATGTCATCATTCAATCCCTCTGAATCGGTCCGAAGCTTATAAATCCATTTTTGTTCTTTCTGGAAAAGATACCTAGACACAAACACTTACATGCCCAGGTATAAAGGGCTTTTCCAGAACAGACCATTGGAAGTCAGTTTCATGGTGTTGCTTCTCCAGGAAATGTCTCATAAGTTTAGTCAGAGACTTCTTGCAACGGAACAAACTCTTATGCTCTAACATTCGTGTGCGGACTTTTCGTGTAGTCATCCCCACGTAGCGAATGGAGCAAGGGCATGTTAACATGTAAATTAGGTTGTTACTGTTACAGTTGCTGAAATTACACTGTACCCATGGTCTGTCCGTGCCTATATCTATTTCCCTGGAGTATTTTGTCTGAGGGCAGACGGAGCAGATCCCACAAGGGTGGTGTCCCACAACAGGAGGAAGGTTCCATAGAGTTTTTCTGTGAATTTCTTTGGGGCGGGTATGCACCAGACGATCTCGGATGCTACTTGACCGTTTGAATGCAAAGAGGGGCTGTGCAATCTTATCATTGATGTGATTAAGGATGCGCCAGTGTCTTCTGATCATTCTCTGAATGTTGTTGCTCCTAGTGTTGAAAGTGCTCACAAAGGTAAGTCTTTCCAAAGGAGGTTTAGGAGCTAGAGGTTCAAGAAGAGCCTCTCTGTTGTTATTCATTGCTTTTTTTCTTGACCTCTTGATCAGGGAGTTCGGATAGTGTCTCTCCCTGAGTTGTGTTGACAAGTTCTTGGCGTGTACTTCAAAGCCCTCTTTATTGGAACAGTTCCTACATACCCGTAAGAACTGCCCATAAGGTAGATTTTGACGTAGGGACTTGGGATGATAACTCTCGTAGAGAAGTAGAGAATTGCGCGCCATAGGTTTCTTATAAAGCTCACTCTGCAAGCCTGCAGGTGTCGCGTAAATAGATAAATCCAGGAAAGCAATCCTCTCTTTGTGGGCCTTTATCGTGAATTTTAGGTACTGGTTCCTGCTGTTAAGCCATAGATGAAATTTATTGGCTGAGTCTATGGTACCTCTCCATATCACCAGCACGTCGTCGATATAGCGCTTCCACCACCTAATTGATGTGTAGAAGGGGTTGGTGGGGGTCAGTACGTACTGCTGCTCGAACTGGTGTACGTACAGGTTCGCCAGGCTTGGTGCGAAAACGCTCCCCATACTTGTACCAGATATCTGGAGGTAGGTTTTATCTTCATACTTGAAATAGTTCATTTTCATGGCCAGCGTGGCTAAAGCCATTATGAAAGGTACCGGTGTAATTGTTTCACAGATATTATCCCTCAGGATGGATGTTACAACTTCTAAAGTCTCATCCTGAGGGATAGAGGTGTACAAAGATTCTACATCGAAAGAGACCAAAAGGTCTCTTTCCGGATCAAATTCAATTTCAGGGAGGACTCGTAACACATCTTTGGTGTCCTGCAATTAGGTGGGCATTTTTTGTACTATAGGCCGTAGAAAACCATCTACAAAGGTGGAAAGCGGTTCTAATGCAGACCCTATCCCTGAAATGATAGGCACCAGGAGGGGGCCTCTGTGGCTTATGCACCTTTGGTAAGATGTAAAAGTAAGGTGTTACATGGTGCTTAGCAATTAAAAAGGCAGCCTCATTTTGAGTTATCCATCCCTCAGAAGAGGCCTCTTCTACTAGGTCTCTTATCTGTTTCATGACATCTTCAGTGGGGTCTTTTTGCAGAAGCGAGTATGCCTGTTTGTTATTCAGTTGTATCAAACACTCCACCTGATAGTCGGCAGTGTTCAGAATGACTATAGAGCCACCCTTGTCCGCCGGTTTTATAGTTATGGACTGATCCTCTGAGAGTGGTTTGAGTGTTGTCTGCTCAGCTTAGGTGAGATTATTGAATGATCTCAAGTTCGTGTTCCACAATGTAGCAACATCGTCTGCAACAGCTTTCTCAAAAGCCATGACCTGTGGTGGAACCGTGTGTGCAGGAGGTTGAAATTTGGATTTAACTTTGAGGCCCGTGTTGGTATCAAAGCTCTGACACTCCTCATTAGTCTTATCTTTAAAAAGATAGTGAAGTCTGAGCTTCCTAAAGAATTGACTTAATTCACATTGGAATCGCCATAGTTAGTCATGACAAATCCTAAACCTTTGTTTAGTACTTGTTCTTCAATGGGGCTCAGTATTTTAGCAGATAAGTTAACTGTGAGGGATGATTCCCCGATGGTCCTGCTTTCTGGTTCTTGGCTGTTTGGCTCCGCGTACCCGCATGGGGACCTGTCTGATCATCCCATTGGACCCCTGTGTGTTGTGCCGGTCTCCTTTTGCCTCTTGGTCAGCGTGGGCCAAACCCTAAAAAAGGTTGCGCATTGAAAGCATTAGGAAACCCGTGAAAATTGGCAGGAGGTGGTAGAGGGTATGCTTGGTGCTGATTAGGTGGAAATCCCCAAGGTGTAGGTGGCCACCACTGCTGGTATTGATTCATGTGTTGATTACCATATGGGTAAGGTCTGTTGCCTCTACCCCTACCTCGTAGTGGAAAAGATGGTGCTCCAGTATTGGTACTATCTGAATCACTGCCATCAGAACCAGAACTTGAGTAGTTGGACCCAAAGCGTCTACCATTGTTCCTATACTCTGGTGGGGTGTAAGTGTCGCTCCTGTAAGGGTATACTCGTTCATGCTTCCATTTAGACAGGTCTTTCTTGAATTTGTCTGGTTTGTCTGTAGGATGGTGTCTTTAAAATCGTAAGTGCTTTTGTTGGATTCATCTTGTTGCTTTTTAAACAGGATAGCTGTTACAGTTGTTCTAATGGCCGCCTCCAAAACCTGAATCTCAACCAAGATAGTATCAGCTATCCTCTTGGCTGTACTGGTAATCAGTATTAACCAATCCCGTGTGCACCTCCATGCAATAAGGGACCAATCTTTTAAAAAGATCTTGTCTTGTAAGAATAAACGAGGTGCATTGGAGACTACTAGGCCTGGCGGGGAACAACTAGCCCTGAGGTATTCTGCCATGGTTATACCGTGTACCACTGTCAGGGCATGTGATTTCTTTAAGACCAAAATTTTGGCCTACTCATCTCCTGTGCCGGTAGTAGTTGTAGAAGGTGTATCCAATACACTTGGCATACTGTCAAGTATAGATTTATATATAGAGTCATCATAGGCAATCCCACTTATTTCAGCCATGGTGATTACTGAATATATTTCAAGTGATATCTAAGATACCGAGACCAGGTCACACACCGTCTGTGACCAAACTCTCTCACCATTGTGAATCAGTTCTGGGAAACGTAACTGTGTTAGACTATCTACAAGTATTGCCCCTCCCCACATGGAGTATGGAACAGCTTTGAGCTACTCTGGTATGGAAGCTTGTGGAGATATATGAATAATCTGAGAGACTTTGAGACTGGGTTCATATAACAGTCAGTGTGCTGGAGTCTCTACACCTGTTTTTAGATATAAGTGGAGTTTCTTAACAGAAATAGTTTTAGAGATCTCTCTCAGAAGGCTGATATTTACGCTTCATGGTGTTCCCCTTTCTGTTTTACCTCTTATATCTATATAGTGCGGGCCTCGTAGAACCTGAGCAAGGTCCAGGTGAGGTGAGGTCAATTCCCCTACCATGAAGGGTGAGCATGAATAGACTATTTTTCTTGTAAATGTTTTTGGTTAAACACATGTTTTTGGATAATAACACAGTCAGATGACAACTAACTATCATACATTTTTCCTCCACAGAATTCTTACTTCTTAATTGATATGGAGGGCTCATGTTACCGGTTGTTACAGGTTGTATCGTATTCAACCATTTTCTTTTCTTAATTATCCCACGTTGGTGTCGGTGGTCTTTCTTTTGTTTTTTGAATCACTAAGTGCAACTAATGTAAGAACAGAGGCCCTGATGAAAGCCAAGGGACGGAATGCCCAATAGGCAGAAACATGTTGGCCCATTACTAGACAGATATTTGTTGACTGTCTCTCTAGCACTGTTCTAGGTTTTTAATTAGGAGATGGTGTTCGGCCGTAGAATAAAATTTATAATAGCAGGACACATCATCCTATTTTAAACTCACTATTTTGTTTCTGTTGCACTATTATTCACTTAACCATCAAAAATCAGCCATCATTGATGGTTTATTTGTGTTGGTGAACCAAATCCTCAACCAGCAACAAATGGTGTGGCTTTTTTGGTTCCAATGATCAGGGGACTAGCCTTACTCACACCTGGGTATGGCCAGATGATAGGACTGATCACAAAGTCAATTTGATGGTAACCCATTGCTATATGTTTTGGATTTTGTAAACCACTCTCTGAATGACCATTATAGTGTATGTGTTTCCTACAACATAGTGTTCACCTTTGTTTAAAATAGGCTGTTTCTATGTGATTTAAATACTTCGATATTTTGATAATTCGGATCGACAGCTCAGCTACAAAATTAGGCTGTTAGACCCCCTGTGTTTCTTAGGTTGTACATGCAGAAGTAGCTTGACTAGAGAATATTTTTTAAACATTTGAGAGTCACTATTTGTGTGTGTTGATTTAAAAACCTACCTGACCTGCAAATCACGCTCCAGACAAAGCCCGCGCAGCAGATCCTAGCGCTGCCGCGGGAACATCAACAATCTGCATTTGCCGCCATTACCGGCGCACCTTTTGGCCACGCCCCTTTTCTGAGGCCACGCCCACCGCCCTGATTATATTAAGATGCTGAATGCTAGCGTCATTCAGAAGACAGAATCTCCTGAGGCGGAAGCCGGGAGCTTGACTAGCGAATATTTTTTAAACATTTGAGAGTCACTATTTGTGTGTGTTGATTTTAAAACCTACCTGACCTGTAAATCACGCTCCAGACAAAGCCACCGCAGCGGATCCTAGCGCTGCCGCTGGAACATCAACAAACTGCATTTGCCGCCATTACCGGCGCACCCTATGGCCATGCCCCTTTTCTGAGGCCACGCCCACCGCCCTGATTATATAAAGACGCTGAATGCTAGCGTCATTCGAAGACAGAATCTCCTGAGGCGGAAGCCTGGAGCTTGACTAGCGAATATTTTTTAAACATTTGAGAGTCACTATTTGTGTGTGTTGATTTTAAAACCTACCTGACCTGCAAATCACGCTCAAGACAAAGCCCGCGCAGCGGATCCTAGCGCTGCCGCGGGAACATCAACAAACTGCATTTGCCGCCATTACTGGCGCACCCTATGGCCACGCCCCTTTTCTGAACCCAAGCCCTGCCTTGTTGACTCCCAATTTCTATAAATTATGTGCATCTTCCGAACGTGCAGCGGGCGAGCGCAGTGGGCGCGCCGTCTGCGCGCCGTCTGCGCGCCGATGGTGCGCCTATGGCAAGCCCGTCTGCACCCGTCCGCACCAGCTCCGGGCCAAGGGCTAGCCATGCTGTCACTTCTCTCCCAGCTCAGAGGCTAATTTGGACCAGATCACAGCTTTTAGACCTTGGTAAGACAGCCTGCGTTTCCCCTACACCGTGTAATCTCACTTTGTCCAGCCCTCTCTTGTTCAAATGTCACAATTGCCCTTTCTCTTTCTCTCCCTGCTCGAATCACCCCCATGATTCCACAATTACTCAACCGCCACATATGAATACATATTCTATGGGACTGCTGAATTGTCGCTCTTTACCATGCCATGCTAGTGACATTTGGCTATTACTGTCCTCCATGTCCTGGGATATACTATTCCTGACTGAGACATGGATCAAAGACTCCTCCAACCCAGACATCTCTCTTGCCTTACCCACCGGCTACCGCTTTATAGGAATAAGCCGTGAGGGTTCCAAGATGGGAGGAGGAATTGCCGTAATTTGAAGGACTCATCTGACTATTACATCGAGGAAAATTACGAACATAAAACCCATAGAAGCACTATATTTCTCCATCTCTGACTCTACCACAGCCATTTTCTCAGGGATCCTGGTCTACAACCCTCCTAATACCCCACAGGCTGCCATTTCTGAATTACTGGCAGTCACCGCTGATCTGTCTCTTAAACACCCTCACTTTACGGTACTGGGAGACTTCAACCACCATGTTGATATAAATAGCTGCAATCGCGCCACTTACCTCTTAGACTCCATGAAAAACATAAATCTGACTCAAGGAGTAAGGGGTACCACACATGTTGCAGGACATACCCTTGACCTAATCTTTTCCAACTGTACCAAGCTAAAAATCCTTCCTTCCTTACCTCTGACATGGTCCGATCATTTTTTGATCCCATTCAAAGTAGCCTTAACTCAAATTGTCAAGAAGGAATCTGCCATTAGAACACAAGGCAGGAAATGGCACACTATTTCTTGTACTGCCCTAGAGCAATCATATACTAACAGCTTAAACCCATTCCCTAACGATCTCAATGAAGCGGTTCTTACTCTTAACAATGATCTCATGACTGCTATTGAGCAAGTAGCCCCCTTACAGACCCTCACCTCCCGCAGACAAAAACCTTCAGCCCCCTGGTTCACCCCGGAACTAAGGGAAAATAGAAGCAGATGTAAGACAGTGGCGTCGAACCTATGATCCTACAGCCAAGTCTCTCTATAGACAGGCCCTTAAAGAGTTTCACAAACTCAAACGCAACTCTATGAGTATCTGTTTTGCAGAAACTATAGCCAATGCAAAAAACTATTCTAAAGCCCTCTTTAACATTGTTAAAGATTTCACCAACCCCACTGCTCTGTCCGCCCCAGTTATCCCTTCCCAAGCACTTAGTGAGGATTTATCAGACTTTTTTGCTAACAAAATTGCAAACATTGTGGCAACTATTCTTCAGAACGGTTCCGAGATTACTGAAGTGTCTACTACCATCTGCACGAAAGCACTCACTGTTTTAACCCACTTACCAAGGAGCATGCCCTGAATCTATTCCTGAAATGAAAATCTGGCTCACCATTGGACCCAGCCCCGGCCTTAATCATGAACGAAATTGCCCCTTTTGTTATTAACCCCCTACTTGAAATCTGGAACTCCTCTTTATGCTCAGGTGTTGCCCCTTCTGCTTGGAAACACGCAATGCTAATTGCAATTAAAAAAAAAAGCAGGCATCGATCCTACCTGCTTGAGCAATTATCGTCCGATCTCACTCCTACCCTAGCCTGCCAAAGTGCTCGAGAAAGTGGTACAAGAGCAGCTGTCCAACTACCTTGAGTCAAATTCATTGTTCCATGACTCTCAATCAGGATTCCGACCGGACTTTAGCACAGAGTCAGCTCTACTTGAGGTAGCTGAGTCGATTCGAGAATGCACGGATAGGGGAGAGGAGGCACTGTTAGTCCTCCTCGACCTATCCGCAGCATTTGACACCATCTCCCATGATATACTACTTATTCGCCTGCAAGAGGTAGGTGTCAGCGGAATTCCTCTCGCCTGTGTCAAATCCTTCCTTACGGATAGACTTCAACAGGGTATGCTGGGCTCCTTCCTTTCTTCCAAGAAACCATTGATTTGGGGAGTTCCACAGGGCTCGGCCCTCCGCCTGCTCCTATTCAATGTATATCTAAAACCACTGGCAAAAGTAGTAGAATCCTGGGGCGTCAGAGTAATTTTTTACGCTGATGACACCCAGCTAGTGTTCTCCTTTAAGGACCACTCCGAACATTCGTTCCACAATTTTCGCCACTGCATGATGGATATTGCCACCTGGATGTCTTCCAACAATTTAAAACTTAATACAGACAAAACGGAAGTCCTATTTTTTAATCAGAAATCTCTGACTCCTTCCATTCTTTGGTGGCCGACTGAACTTAATCCACCCCCGGTACCAGTCCAAACTGCCCGTAACCTAGGCTTCCAATTTGATACTGCCCTCTCCTGCAAGACTCAAATTAACAAAGACTCCTCGTCTTGCTTCGGAAAACTCTGCATGATAAAAAAAATCACCCCTTATCTGCCTTTAGACTCACGCAAGACAGTAGTCCACGCCCTCATCACCGCTCATTTGGACTACGCAAATAGTCTGTATGTCGGAGTCCCGGCGTATCTCATAAATCAACTGCAGACAGTCCAGAACGCAGCTGCCAGGCTGATCTGCAACATCCCCTATCGTCACTCCATCTCACCCCATTTGATCAAACTTCACTGGCTCCCAGTGAGATTACGCATTCAATTCAAAGCCTTAACCTTGGCTTTTAGAGCTCTCAATGATCGAGGGCCTGACCTACTTGCGACGTAGAATAAAGTTCTCACAAGCACCCCGCAAACTTAGATCAAACCATCTCCGCCTTATGATCTGCCCCCGTTTTCGCCTGGTACGAACGGGAGGAAGGGCCTTTGCAGTGGCCACCTCCAAACTGTGGAACCACCTCCCTATAGAACTAAGATTCCTGACTTCAGAGCCTCTCTTCCGGAAAAAACTCAAGACCTGGCTCTTTTCCCTCATCTAACCTCCCCACTCTCCACTGCATCCCTCTGAACCTTTCGAGATAGTGTCTTCAGTGTCTTCAGCGCCGGGACACCTCCGTCGGAGGTAGCTGTGCGCTCTACAAACTACGAAATAAATAATAATAAATAAAACCAGGGTTGGGTCTTTAAACTTTATATCCCTTGGACCCCCTCTTAATGGTTTGTTTTTGGTTGTGCTTCACCCTGACATGGATTTTGGTTTCTGCCTGACAAGGGTTCACACCCCAGTCAACTAGCAACCATGGGGTATATTCTCAAGAACGTGTGATAACTATCGCTAAAGTTACTTAACATAACTTCCAACATCGCAGTGTATCATGGGAACATTACGCCGTCTTAACCAAGCATTCTCAACACTGCAGTACAATGCAATAGTCTCCAGATAACGCGTCAACTGACTGCGTTGAAATCAATGCCACGCTGCAAAAATGCAAAACGTGAACGCAAAAAAAGCTGAAATGAGGCCAATTGTGATACTAAAATCAGATAAAACCAGCAAGAGGCCTGCAATCCACACGCGTCAGGCTGGAAAAATCACCATAAAAGTAGAAAAAAAACTGACAAATGCCAAACACCAGCAAAGCACAATGGATGTTGCCGGAGCAAGTACGGAGTATAACCAGAACCCCACAAGCCCCCCGGAGGACCTGCCTGGGACCTCAGTTCAGGGACGGCCAAGGAGAAGAAGAGTAGGATCCTGATAACAGAGGTGGTCGAACAACTGTTCGTCTCCTCCACTATGTCATTGACAACCAAAAATGGGCTATGGCGGTCCATCTCGTGGACAAGGTGAATGCAGTGGGATTGCTAAAGAGGCCAATGGAAGAGGTCAAGAGGGGCTGGAATGACGTCAAGCGCAAAACCAAGCTGAAACTCGCCAACAACCGGAAGACAGCAATGCAGACTGGAGATGGGAGTCCCGTGCCACAGGAGGATCTGGACGACATGGAGGAAACGGTGTCCACAGTCATCAGTGGGTAGACGGTGACTAGAGTCGGGGGACCGGACACTGCTCAACATGACCAGACACAACAGCAACAGGGTGAGTAATGACCAGGCACTGGGGGTATGGGCGGGAGATGGGCACAATGGCACACATGCACAATTGAGCTGAGCACATCTGCGGGCAAACCATGCCCCAGATCCCAACTCCCACCAAGAGACCAATGTACCCAAGTATGCAACATCACAGCACAGTATAAGCACAGAAGGCAAAGGCACATCCCAGAAAAGGGATAAGGGGCAGCAAAACAGAGCAGCATGGGCCACACCCCGAAAGGCAGCACAGACACTTAACATGCAGAGCACAGCAACACTGACAACAATGTGGCACTAACCGCAACATGTCCACAACAGAACATAGGACACAACTGGTGCCGACTGGGTGTAGACACTGGCCAATCACGAGTGCCATTGCAGGGAAATGTGAGATGACAAGTACAAACACCAATTGCTGCCATTTGGAACTGGGCCTATCTTATCTAACTGACACAGTTAAACTTCAACCAGTTCTCTTATGGCACCGCTTCTGGTCGTCTACCAAAACTGCCTTTAGTCAAGGGCTCTTACAGGACTGTCTTTCCCTTGAAAATGTTCATAAGATAGGGTGGCTTGCCTATATTAAAAAAAATGCTACGATCTGGGCTTAGCAAAGTATTATCACACCCCTTTACTAAATGCAGAACTATCTAGAAAAGAGCTTCAAAACAATGTTTGATACATCTGGATCAATTGCGACTGACCAACAAGGCTAATAAAACTTCAGTCTAATATATGTTAACAGTGCAAACCACCTTAGCCTTACAACCCTTCTTAACTTTTAATTTGAGCGGCTATGAAAGATTTTTGTTGACTCGGTTCAGGTTGAACATTTTCTATTGTTTGGTGACCTTCCCGAAAATAAATGACTGGTCAAAAAATGTATCATCTTGTGCCTGTGACGAAACTTCTATTCCATCCTCAATGCACACGGTTCTATTCTGCAAGTTTTATAACAAACCAAGGAAGCATAGGCTAATCCCGATATTAAAACTTTGGCTCTTCAAAGGTGTCATCCAGCCTGCCTCGTCCTCCAATTTTTGGAAGAAGAGTGCTTTGTGAAAAGCATAGCTCAATTTCTGAAGTTTTCCATTAGACATAGGATAAACTTAGAGTAGGATTTGAATTGCATAGCCTGTCTATGATTACACCCATCTCTAGCTTTTTTGCACATATAATCAGTCTTAGACTGTCTTTTAACATTCAGACTGCATCTTTGCATTTTATAACTTGGAATGCTTGTCAAATCTTTTTAACTTCTGTAATATTGGAAGGATTAATTTTTTAATCATGATTTTGTATGCAAATTTTCAAATGTACTTTTATGGTTTTTCTAAATTCTGAAAACCGAATAAAGGATTATTTGATTTGATTTGATTTGATTTGAAGTACAAACACACACACACAAACACATCTGTCGTCGAAATGCCCACTGTCCCCCCTCAAGTAGGCAGCTCCTCCCAAACAGCCATCAGGTACACAGTCATGCAGTCTGTATGGAATCATGTACAATGTGACAACACACATGTAACACATTGTTAAACTGCATTTCCCCTTCACATTGCAGAGGGACAATCAACACCTCCTGCAGAGCAGCCCAAATCTCTCTTCTCTGATGATTAAGAGGACCACCACAGCTTCAACTCCGATGCCCTACAACAGCTCGTGGAGAGCTTCCGCAGGCCACTTCCCGGAGCAGGGCAGCCCAGCTGCTATGAGGAAACACTACCCCTGCACAGACCACACAGCAGACAGCACCCACCACCACGGCTGCTTCCCAGGACCCCCATGAAGAACACATGGCCTTACAACACCAAGTGTTGGGATGCCAAGAGCAGCTGGCTGAACAGGTGCAGGTGGACTTTGACCGCATGGCAGAAAAACTAGATGCCATACATGAGTGTCTAAGTCCCATCAGGGGCCACTCACAGTCCCTAACGGGCACCCACAGTCTGCTCCATGCTCTCCAAAGAACCAAGTCTGACATTGCCAAAGTCCTGACTCAGAGACAAGAACGACAGACTAGTCAGAGTAGCTCCATCGAGCATACCCGGGAGGTGGGAAACATGCGTAGGCTAATGGAGACCATGGAGCGGGCCAATGTGGAAAGAGTGGCTGCCACGGCTGCACAACAGCGAGTTGTAGCTTGGTTCCTCAATTACCTCAAAACCATCCTCATGGCATTGCTGCCACAAGGCCTGGTGCTGATGCATGCTGCTGCTACCACTCCATTCACATCTCTGCCTCCTGAAGTGTCAGTGCCACACAGTGCAGCAGACATTCCACCTCCGGGCCCAGAGGTGTCATTGCCACACAGTACGGGAGAAAGGCCAGCACCACCCACACGTGAGGCACATGGAACAGCAGAGGACAAAGAAGTGGATGAAAGCGCCATCATGGTAAGAAGGACGCAGTAGCATTCATCTCCGTCATATGGCCACTTTCAGCTTGGTTCTGCCCTCTGCATCACTTTCTACTGTCCCCCGATGCACTCTGCAACACTCACCTCGGACCTTGCAATGGACTGCCATATTCTATTTGATCGTCAATGACACAGCAAGCAGACTGCAGAATGAACTCTTCCACTTCCATTGGACTTGTCATTCCCTGAAGGACTCTGGTTGGCTCTCCACGGGCTAAAATTGTAAAGTGGGGTTTGCATGGCCCTGTACCGCTCTAGATGCAACACTCCACTGAATATGCATTAAACATTCCGATTCACACAGATGTGTTGTGTCTATGGTCTTTCATGTGTGGTAGTATTGATGAATGTAGGGTCAGTGAATTCCACCTACGCCCATGTGGCTCATGTCATTGCACTTGGGTCACAGGGTGACCCATTGCCGAATGTTTTCCAAGTGGCGCTGATGTAACAACAGCCACACACGCATTTGTAACTGCCTTGTCCAGCCCCGTATGGCACCACGCCCAGAGCACCCACGTCATTGTTCAAACCCGTACGCTGGACTGGCATGTGCCAGGCTAGCCCACCATGCTTACGCTCCATGGGGGGACAACAACACCACATGTGCCAGGACTCCCCTGTAGTGATCTGCTGCTCACAGGTCTCGTCAGCAAGCCACGGCCACTCCCTCATGGCTGGTTTACACCCACACCACACCCATCCAGCACACACGTCACAGCACATGTGACCCTGCCAATAAAAAGGGCCGGGCGCACATGCACAATGCCATTTCCAACCTCTCTCAGGGTGTATCCGTGTGGTGTGCATGTATGCAATATCACATTTCGCAGGCCCTGTGGTGAAATGATGGCGTCCGCACCACGATACCCAATCATAGAGGGATACATGACTAGCGGGGCACAGACTTGATGGCACTGGATACACTGTGGCAGGCACAGGCACACCTCCACGGGATGGTGACTTTCGGTGCACTGAGGTAGGGGCACCTTAAGTGCTGAGCGGGTGTGCAGCCTACGATGATGCCCAATCCAGGCGTCAGAGAGGTGTAAACATCTGAAATTAATATTATTAAGCTCTCTTTCAAATTTCTGAAGGGGAACCACTGGCAACCACTGGTGCACTGTCAGAATTGCAGACTTCTGTTTATTTCTAGACCCGTAGCACTATGGACTCAATCAGTGTGTCCACCTGAGACAGAAACTGAAACCACCTTACAACCCACTGTCAATATCTACATGAGATGTGGTTTTGGTAACAATCAATCCCATGACATAATACAGGCACAGTTAGCGAAACCTCAAAACCATCTTTAATTAAGGAATAGCACACCAAAGACAACTAAAAAACAAAATGTATTTTAAAGTGGAAAACCTACTCTAGTCCACATCATATTAATAGAAACTGCAGTAAAGATCAATACAATGACAACATTAACATTTACCAAAAGTGTGGAAAGAGTAAATACTCCAACATGATTGGGGTTATACATTTATAGAAATTATATCTGTATTTTGTGACTGTTAGGCACTAAGTTAATTCTAGCACAGCAGAAAATAAAATCTATTTCAAGTTTCAGAGATGGTTCGCTCCTGCATACCTGTTTGAACCATAGAGTGTGTATTCAATATAATAACAAGGGTGGCTATTCTTCTCTGTCTAGGCCAGCTGCAGTGATAAGTTAGTGAAAAGGCAGAGGCTAAGAGCCTCTGCAGTGGCCTTCAATAGGAATCACAGCTATGATTATGCACAGCCTATCCCAGTGTCCCAGTAGCCCCTCTGTCACTGTGTTAAGCTTTTATAGTATTATTTTACTGTCATAGAAATTCTCGGAATAAACAATTAACAGAGTGGTGCGAAGCCCTTTCACTTTTTCAGTCTCGAAAACGGTGTTCATTTGAACAATGAACAAGACACATACAGCCTGATTCATCAAGCCGAAATGGGCTCGCAAAGGGCCAGATTCTGAGAATCTGGCCCTTTGCGAGCTCTATTTTTGCATTTGGGATTCATCATCCCAAATGCAAAAAACGGTAAGAGCGATTTCGCTATTTTGCGATGAATTACATTTAAGGAATCTCAATTTGAGATTCCTTAAATGCAATTCATCATCCATTTTAATATTGCCAATTCGCAATTTCGGCCCGCTATTTACCGCGAGGTCAAACCTCGTGGTAAATAGCGAAAACTTAGAAAAATGCTTTTAAAAGCATTTTTCTAAGTTGCATGTTGCACACACACATGTCCTTTGGACATGTGTGTGCGCAACACCTGTTCGTATTTACTGTTAAGGGGTGCTACAGGGTGTCCTTTGGACACCCCTGGCACCCTTTAAATCACAATCTTATTTGCGATTAGCAAATTGCTAATCGCAAATAAGGAATACTCCCCAGTCATTCCTATGGGCCTTTTGGCCCATAAGAATGAATGGGGAGTTATTCCTTATTTGCGATTAGCAGTTTGCTAATCGCAAATAAGGAATATGTAGGGATCGCTTTTGTTTTTGCGATTCCTACATGAATGCCGTTTTGCGAGTCTGAAATAGCGATTCCTTATGATTCGCTATTTCAAACTCGCAAAACGGCACTATGATGAATCAGGCTGATAGTTATCTAGTAGAGATACAGTAATCCTATATTCCTAACAGAATGCAGGGACACCTCCCCTCCTATAAGGGACAATACGGTAATCCACAGAGCGTTCCCTACTCCATGAAGCAGGGGCCTCCATTGAGGAATCCTCTGGCCTGGATATCCAGCAAGAAAATGCCCCCAAGGTATGTGCACACCAAGTTTGAGGTGGCACACTGTTATAAGTTAATTCCAAAGATGACCGCAGGTAGCCAGGAGGTATTTTCATGTAGAGGTTTATTAATTGCTTCAGCAGATATAAGTTACAAGTCAAGTTAAGTTCAATTGAAATCCAAAGGGAATCCCACCAGGAGCTAGATGGTTGTTGCTCAGCCTACACTCTTCAACTGTCATTCCTCACATACCAACAAGCACACTCACATTCCAATCACACTGTCATCAGGCATTCCAACATTCCACGCAGACATCACAGTCATTCTGGCTGAGCAACTAAGAAGAGGATGCACTAGAGAGAATTAAGTCACAACATATCCTCTTCCCTTGGGAACAAAAAACAATAAAAATTGCAACAATGTAGCATAAACAAGAGAATGAATGTGCAAGAAACATTGTGCATAATACATCTCAAAAGTACAGAAGAAAAATTAGATGTGAAAAATACAAAGGAAGAATTAGCAAAGATGAGAACTCAAGATGCAAGACAGCACTTCCCCCTTCCCAGGGAAAACAATAAAAAAGGTGCACAACTTAAATATTCTCGCATCCTGTACTAGTAATGAATAAAGGAAAAAAAATCAGAATCAAGACAGAATAAGAAAAGAATGAAAGGTGCAGGTCATAGGTGTAGCTGGAGTTGCGTAGGAAGTACCACACAGCACCATGTTTCTACACTCCGCACCTAGAAAGTATGGTAAGGATTTGAGAGAGTGGAGGACAAAATAGAAAGAGAAAGATATCCAGACACTCAAACCATGCCACACACCTCAAACACAGTATGGATTTTTATATATACACTATGAAACCACAGATGGGTACTAAGGCCAAAGTGCAACTATGGCACAAAACAACAATAATACAGTACCCAGGGCGCAATGCCAACCAAGAAGTGGGTAAACTCCCACAACGCGCCATAGAAAAACAGGTGCTAAGGCAAAGTGTAGGGCATAGAAAGAAGAGGACACTCATGACATCCACGAAGTGTAATCTCCATACCACTGTCACAGTCCAACTTGCCACAATAAAGTAATATACACCTCGGAACCAAAGGTGTACTCCAGAAAAATGCATGCAAAGGAATAAATACAAGGAGGTGTGCCATTGCGCAAACAAAACAAAGTGTAAAAGAAACACTGCACCAGCGCAGGCCACGCCCAAAAAAAATAGGGTACACCGCCCACAGAATAAACAACAACATGGGTAGACCGCCCATTGTATAATGTACACACAAATAAACCACTGTATGGGTACACAGAACAAAGTGCACCATAAACCAATTTTAAAATACAGCAAAAGAACAAAACTCACACTGCTAAATAAAACATGCGTAAAGGATGATGCAAATGTAACAAAGGCACAACAAAATAAACAGTATAGAGTAAAGGCAGTGAGAAGGTGTGCGCACCACCCACACTGACGGATTGAAAGGATGTAAGAAGACCACCTCCTATACACAATTACCCTAACCGAAAAGAAAGAAACACAGTGCCCAAATACACACCACATAAACAAAACATCTAATTACAGCATGAGTAAAGAATAATAGTGCAAGCACAGTTAAACATGCTAACCATTGTAACACAATAAACTAAAACAATTAAAGTTGTCACCGTAGTCTCAGTTCCATCGATACTTCTCCGTAGTTCTTGTAAGTTAGTCCAGTGCAACATAGATTTTCAAGTCCATGTACACCATAAAGGTAGATACCAGAGGACTTCGTAGGATCCATTGTCCTTGAAAAACTTTATTGATCCACAAAAAGAACAGCAAACACTTTCCAACAATTCTCGCAGATCGCAGTATGAAGGAAAAGTTTTGATATCTAAGATGGCGGCACGTCCTCTTACGCTAATCCGGGTGGCTCTCAGCACGTCAGCGCAGCAAGGCGTCTTTCAGCAGTGCAGAACGTCAGAGAGATGCCTTGAAGTTGAAAGGACTATGACGGAGATGTGGACGTAAGCAAGAGTAGCAGGTACGTGCATGTTTTTTTTTTTTAAGACGGCTCGTGCACCATTCAAACATGGATTTGATTAACGGCCTTGCTGTAATCCACACCAAGCGGAAAATCAAAGTTCAAATCTAAGAAAATCCACACGTTTGTTTCTAATTGTTTCGTGAAATCCCAATGTGCGGCAGTTCAAACGCGCACACTGTTCGTCGAAAGATGCCACAGTTGACACACGCCCAAGACAGCCAGTTGAAACACACGCGACGCACATTCAAACGTCGCATACAGTTACAGCACTCATGTAGACAATGTAATGACCAAAATAGGCTTCAGTTTCAAAAGTAAACTGTTACATCCCATATTACAGCATACGTGGCATATGCTCCAATAAAGGGAGAACAGGGCAAATGGTCGACTGAGTCTCTGGTTCCGCTGACGGTTGAACTTCCAAACATGGTAACTGGGTAACACAGTATCGTAAACCAAGTACTCTTGCAAAAATACCAAAATATGCCACACCTCATTTCCGTTAATCAGGAACGTCTTTCATAATGTCCATGCCTGTAGCCATCTGCAAATATTTGCTATTCTTTCACTTAAGTAGGTTAACGCTGTAATCTTTTTAACACAAGCAATATGAAGAATCATCCTTATACTTAAGTAGGTTAACGCTGTATTTTTCTTTTTTTTAAAAATAAGTCTATAATTATAAGGAATGCGAAGCCCCCTGGGTAGGCTGTCCAGATGTAGGCGGACACTGGTGGGACTCTGAAGGGCGTTATTTTCCTTGGTTCTTATAGTTTGCTTTAATTATTTTCCATAAAATTCAGTGATTAGTAAGTTTTCTCACCTTCTCTGGTTTTGTGGCCTCTTCTGGTCTCTGGTCTTGTGTATGCTGTGGCCATACACGGGATTTATCCCAGATCGTAGCATAAATGTTATAAGTTAATTCAAAAGATGACCACAGGTAGCCAGGAGGTATTTTCATGTAGAAGTTTATTAGTTGCTTCAGTAGATATAAGTTACAAGTCAAGTTAAGTTCAATTGAGGTCCAAATGGAATCCCACCAGGAGCTAGATGGTTGTTGCTCAGCCTACACTCTTCAACTGTCATTCCTCACATACCAACAAGCACACTCACATTCCAATCACACTGTCATCAGGCATTCCAACATTCCACACAGACATCACATTCATTCTGGCTGAGCAAATAAGAAGAGGATGCACCAGAGAAAATTAAGTCACAACACACACCTACTGCACAGTGCTGCAGAGAGACCTGGCCACCATCCCCCCTGCTTACTACTGCAGAGGCAGCTGCCCTCCGGTGTGCAGAGCAGCTGTACACAACAGACAACTTCAGACCTTGGTCAGCCTCGTATCCCCCACAACTGGTAGATTAGGGGCTTCAACCCTCAGAGGCAGCCCGCAGGTGTGCAGAGCAGCTGCACGTAAACAGAGAACTTCAGCCCTTCAGGTCTTAGGCAGCCTTGTATCCCCTGCAACAGGTCCAGGAGGGGCTAGGGCCTCCTAGGCGGGTGTTGGCTTGGTGTCTGCAGGACATCGCGGGAAAGCCCGAAGATTACCGAGGCTATGTGGGGAAGGGGGCCTCACTCTCAGACTTCTCCCGGCACTGCAGCATCTCCATGACCAACATTGTCAGCGAGCTGAACCTGTGTTGGCACACCAAGATGAGGCTTTGCAGGTCTCAAGCACCCTGCCCACTCCTATCTCGCCCCACTGAGAAGTGAAGTGCCTACCATGAGCTAATAGCTACTGCAAGACAAGTAAAACCGGCACGCTCACCACACATTGACCTATGGATGTTTGTTTGTGGCAGGGAGAGTGCTCCTCGTGCACGTTCTCAAAATGCCCAGTTGCAAGGTTAATTGGCTCCAAGGTCTTTCAGCTCTCCACTCTTCAGCTCTCTGTGTATGCCGCCGCTCCTCTGCTCCCTCTGTTCCCGGTCATCGCCGCCGTTGCTACAGCCACAGCCAACGCCACTGCAGAAGCAGTAAGCAATCAACACCATAGGGACGCTAATGGCGGGTGGACGAGTGACGAGGTACGGGCGTGGCAGGCGAGGAACTGTGAGGAACTGCGAGAGAACTCCACATTAGGGACATTAGGAAACAGCAGTGGTTGGACCCGTGGAAGGCAGGGAGCTGCCGGGTCACCGAGGACGAGGCTGCCTCCCAACCCAGGCCAGCTTCTCGGGGCGCATGTTGTGGTGCAGGCAGCGCCTTACGGTAGCATCTTCTGCATAGAATTTCAGTCTCTTCACGCCCTGAGCGTTACTGCAGACACCTGTTGCATCTGTTCCTATGACCCAATTGCCAGACTGCTTTATTATTACTCAACTACCATACAGTTACAAACTGTGATTCTCCAGACCCTCTGGACTGCTAGCTCTTAGGTTCAAGGTGAGCCGATCTGAGGTGAGGAGGGATGTTCTGCCACATCAGGGGTGCTTTGCTAAAGGCTAGCAGTACTTAGCCCTTGCTAGCTCAGACCTCCGTAATCTGGCTTTGGCTTGGCAGCCCTCTGCGGGATTGGGGGTGTTGTGCTTGAGGGTGCTTGAGCGTTGTCGGCGAGCCTGGCTGTTTATGATCACGGATTTTGGACCTCGGACCTGACCCTCCTCGGACTCTCCTGCTACAGGCCCCTGCTACAGGCCCCTCATGACCCCACATGATCTAACCCTCAGTCAACTTTCAGCTGCCACGGTCCAACTACAAATTAATAAGCCAGACAAGTCTTTGCGCACCATTAGTGGGGACAACATCATTAAGGCTCCCTGAGGCACACTTTGAGGCACAATTGAGGCACCATTGAGTGCAATCGTGCTCAACTGAGAAAACACAGACAACACAGACAAACTCAATCCTAAATTGTAAGTCGGTTGTCACCAAGGACGATAATCAGTGAGCTGGGCGCCATGAGGTCAGGCAGAGTGCAGAAGGCCCCAACAAAGCCACGACCTCAGGTCAAACCAACAAAACGGAAAAATGATAGCAAGACCATGCATGGAGTCACCAGCCCACTTGATTTCGGTCCAGACAATCACAAGATAAAATGCTAAAAACTAGAAGAGATAAAGGAAAAGCCAATGACTAGCATGCTTTGCAATCCCCATAACACTTTGTCCTTCAATGCTACAGCCAATTATGACTATGTTAGCCAGGAAGGGAGTACATTTTTACCAACTGCAACAACTGAAACAGTCAATACGAGGAGGGGTCCAGAAGCTCAGGGTCCAGTAGATCAGGACTTAACTAGAGTAGAAGGGTCCCCATTAAGGAGAAACCCCTGTTCTTTCCAGCCTAAAATATATACAAAATTCTTCTTTCTGAAGGACCCCACCACTACAACCTTTTTCAAAAGTGGCACTATAGAAGGGCTGCAATCCCCTCTCCTGCCCATACAACTAGGCTGCTCTGATCAAATCTTGCAATCCATAACAACCTCACAAACTGCTGCATTAATTTATTCTAATGAATGCCTTCTGGGAAAAACCAATGGAAGCACTAAAGAGGAAAAGTCGCTTCACCAGCAAAACTGCGAATGGATTCAAGCAGCTGAAAACTTAAGCATATCATGTCTTGACGAGAAACATGATTATGTTCAAGAAGCCCACCGAAACCATCAATCTGCTTATGAGAAGGGCAAAATCATCGCCCAAATGACTAACTCTCAAATCATCCCTACAATTCTACAAAATATTTTACCGGATAGTTTATGTACCGACCACAATGCTCGAACATTTCCTCTGTACTCATATACGCCTATGGAAGGACCTGAGGGCTTATTAGAGACAGCTACTATAATACCCCACAAGCAAGGAGAAATAATACCTGGACCAAACCCTAAGCATGATCAAACCTCCCCTCAATCTGCAGTGACTATTTCTAGCACAGACACCCAACTTTGTTCAAAACAAGCAGGATCAAACACTGGACCCGCTTTAAAGTACCAACATGATCACTCATCCAAAGCAGCCCATCAGGATGAACAGAATATAACTGAACAAAAAACAAGTGAACATGCATCACCATCATTAAAGTATTCTTTCCTTCATCAACCACTGACTCCGAATGGACAACGCCTCCTGCAATCCTTTCGGCACCAAGGCATGGCCAGCTGCTCATTTATGGAGACTTACCCAACTGTAATGGTGACATAACTTTTTTAGCCTCCCACGAGTGGGAGGAATTAGTCGCATCTTACAACCACGATCCTAAACCTTCAAAAACTGTAACCTATAAAGAAGCCACCCAAATAAAAATGTAATCTGGGAATCGATACTAAGCACAATGCAATGTTCAACAGCGGCATTACAATACCAGTCACACAAAATGGATCTTCAGCTGACAGTTCTCCAAACTCCAGCTGATTTAACTTCGTGGATTGACAGGAAGTTAGCCGACTTGAATGGTTTAATAAAGAGAGGGCAGGAAGCAGCCTTTAATACACAGCAATCGCAACAAGAATGTTCCTGTGCCCCAATAGTGGACAAGTTACTAACCCTCCCGACAATACTCGGTGATCTAATGTCAGTCTTGAAAACAACTGTTATAAATCAGAAAACTGTAGGTAATGGCAAATCCTTAGAGGGGAAAATAGCATCAGTTTCACTTGCCATAAAGACGTCACCATCAAATAGTATACCTCCAACTGAAGGCGGTGAAAGTCTGCAAAACATCAAGCAAAAATCTTCTGAAAAAGTCACTTCTTCAGTAAAAACTGGGCCTAAGCAAAAAAGGAAAGGAAGGAAAAAAAAATCATATTTCCAGGTCCTTCACCCAGCCGTCCCAGTTACACCTGACCTCACAAGTGAGGAACCCTAAACCCCTAGTTCCAGCACCAGCAGAAGTCAGGAAAATACGGCATATATGATCAAATACCCTTCTGGTCCAGTAAAGAGGCTCAATTCCTACAGTTAGTGTTACTAACAACCCGTAAGAAAACTAAGAACCAACCAGGAGATTATTCGACAGTAACCTCACACCAACCCCCTCTACCAAGGACAGTAACTCGGTAAAAATCAAACTTAGCAAAGGACAACTTAAAACACCTTCAGAAAGTAAGACTTCAACCGGAGGGACACAAACCACAAGGCGGAAGCAGCGTTTAACCTTTCAGGGGATTATAAAGAGTTAAACTTAACTTCGAGCCAAACCCTTGAGCAAGTACCTAGCACACAAGAAACAACTCAGACTTCAACTGACTCACTGATATTCCTTCATAATAACACTAACCGGGAAACAAGTACGGCTAAAGACTCTCCCCTGGGGCTCCCAGCCCGTACGGTCTTTAATAGTACTGGCACATATGCCCCAAATCAGGAGTCTTTTGCTCACACAGTAATTAATTGTGACAAAACATTTCTTCACAAACAGAAAGTGCTAAAAGTGGAATGAGTCTGATACTATTATACTACTCCCTCAATATAAATCACGAGGCCGAATGGATATATTAAATACACAAAACGTGTTACGGCTCTTACACTCTATTCCAACTTTAACTGACATTACATCCTCTGACTTGTTGTCAATTGAATTCTTGCCAAACAACAATAGTCAAAACTCAGAAGCTACTAGAACCAGATGGATAAATTCTGAGGTCGCAGGCAGAATCTTACAGGAAAGTGACCGTCTCCAGAATTGGGGGATAATCTCGAAACCAGTCTCAAAACCTTTATATCCAACTCCTTTCCTAAGTAATGATGTAAACAGCTCAAACTTGATGACGCTCTCAGTCCTGAAAGGAGCAAGGAGTAGAACTCGAGGCACAAAGATTGAGGCAAACCTGACAATCGCATTATTACCAACTGAGACCCACTGTACCCTAATACAATACAGTTGGGTATACAGCGTGTAAATGCATCAGTAAGCACAAACTGACAACAGTTGGACGAACATCAGTCACCCCAAATGAGATATACTTACAATATGTGTCTGGAATATTAACGGCTTAGCTTCCAAAACAAGCGACCAAGAGTTTCTAAACTAACTGAAATCCTTTGATTTAATCCTGCTCCAGGAGACCTGGGAAGATAAGTCCTTTGAATTGCAGGGTTACATCTCTCACTTACTTCCGGCAACCAAGGGACCTGCTTTTGGCTGTCGCTGGGGTGGCTTAATGCTCTTAACCTCCATAACAGAAATAGGCAAGACTTTTCCAATGAAAATTCAATTATCAACTCCAAGCTGCATTCAGGCCATAAAAGTAAAGCTCCAGATCAACCAGCTCACACCGGAAGTCATAATAATAAATATCTATGTACACCCAAAACAAAAGCTAAAAACAGCAAAGAAGCTATCAACTGAGTTAATGAGATTGATGGAAAATTGAAATTGATGCGACTCACCACATACGCCGATGACACACAGCTGGTACTAGATACCCACATTGATGGAGATAAAGTTGCGGCAAACTTCCAAAATGGAAGGCTCGCTATAAGCATATGGATGGCAAACAATTGCCTTAAACTAAATTCTGAGAAAATGGAGGTGATGATCTTTGGCAACCTCTCCCCCAGTTGGTCTCCATCCTGGTGGCCAGCAGAGTTAGGCCCACCTCCGTCCCCTGTAACAAAAGTCAGAACCTTAGGCGTGATCTTCTACGACAAGTTATCATTCTTACAACACACTAACACTGTTGTCTCCTCGGTCTTTTACACCATCAAAATGATAAAGAAACTGCTACCCTACCTTCCATTAAGCGCTGGCAGGGCTCTCATGAGCACATTAGTCATGTCCAGGGTAGATTACTGTACACCCAAAGGTATTTGTGAGCTTAACAAATTGCCTAAATAAATAAAAATGGAAGAGGAAGCAACAGATCTCATTATCTTTGCTGGAGATTTCAATATGCACCTTTTAGGAAACACTCAAGATGACGACCCAATCCAGGACCTATCAGGTGCATGAGGAATTTCGACGCAAGCCCAAATTATACCCATCAAACCAGTGCGAAGTACGAAATACCTATTACGTGAACTTAAGCACTTAAACATGAGAGCTGTAAATGGCTGCTTTGAGGATGATAACCCACCAGCTGCCACGTATCATTCAGCCACAGCATCGTCCAATTTAGACTATACCTTTACAACTCTAACATTGTTCAATCATATAACCACTTTTGAGATCAGCAATAACGAACTCAGCGACCATATGCCACAAGAACTAAGTCTTTAAGCAAGTTCAAGTCAGACATTGTGTGTCAGCAAAACTATGGTGCAAAATGAAACCAGCAACCTTAAAAGAATAAGGTGTAACTCCATGAATTTAGAGGAAATATCATCTACTGCCGAAGATCTGTACAAACAAGGGGGAGAACCGACAGCCCAGCCCTTGGAACACTGGGATAATTTTGTTACATCACTCAAAGAAACTTTTTTAAATAGGCAAGGTCCAAAACAGAGGAATGCTTCACAAATTCCTAAAAAAGTGGTAAAAAGCCCAGCATCTATAGAATTGAAACAACGTATAAATCATATACTAAAACAATGCAAATTTCCAAACAATCCGACTCTGCAAAATTCCCTCCGTGAAGGTAAGAAAAAATTAAGACAGAGGAGATGGGCAATTAAAAGAGCAAAGGATAATGAAACATGGGGGAAACTTCTCCATGACGCTAAACAGAAAAACAGCGCTAAATTTTGGCAAACAGTTAATGAATTACAGCTGCCTAACCATCCTGGTACGACTCTAACATTACAGAAGCGGTTTGCAATGAATATCTATTTATCCATTTCAATGACTCGTATAAAAAAATAGATACCGCCTTCATTTACCAGAGTAACGCTAGCATTATCAGTTCAAAAATAGAAGTAACTAATCAACAGCGACCCAGCAAAGAGTACACTAGCAATACTTGGCCGATGCAGCGGGAGAAAGACTTGTCAATAAGCCAAAACTGCGAATCCACTGCAGCAGAAGAGCATAACAGCCCTGAGGCACTGGACATAAAGAAACAAATAGCTAAAGGCAGACGGGAGGGAGCTACAGGCCCCAACAGCATTCCACCAATGCTGTTTAAACAAGACCCAGAATTCTGGAGCAATGCACTGGTACCAGTTTTCAGATATGCTCTAAGAACTCCCACACTATATATAAACAAGGCGAGAGGTCCACCCCAAACAATTACCTGCTAATAGCCCTTATAGACACTGAGGCTAAATATTATGCAAGGATCATCTTGAAAGAACCAGCCAACTGGGCCTCCGAGAAACATATCATCCCCACTACACAAAAAGGATTCCGCCAAGGTCAAGGTACAACAACGAACCATGCTTATGGACGCTGCGAAAGAGAGAGAATACCCCTTTTACCACTGCTTTATAGATTACACAGCAGCTTTCGACCATGATGACCTCCTTAACTCTGGCACAAGCTGGCCAGCTTGGGGATACCTACTTCTCTTTTAGACCAACTTAGGCACCTGCACACCAACGTGTGGATCAAAATAAAACTAGGTGGTGGGACGCCCCTCTCAAACAGAATCCCCACAACTAAGGGACTAAAGCAGGGATGAGTCCTAGCCCCACTGCTATTTAACCTTTTCCTAGCAGACTTACCAGGGGAACGGGACAGCTGTTCATCACATGCCCCGAAACTAGGAGGCATGACACTGACAAACCTGTTATATGCTGATGATCTAGTCCTGATCAGTCGGACCCCCATTGGCCTTCAGCGTCTTCTGGATGCGACTTGCAACTTTTCTCAACGGAACGCTTTAAAAATAAACCTTACAAAACTAAAATCCTGACAGAACTTCCATAAGAAGACAAGTCCGAGCTGGTATCTTGACAGGAAACGTCTAAATTAACGGTGGGCGGGCAGCTACGCTCCGTGCACGGAGTGTGCCTAGTGCCGGCTTCTACGCACTTTGCGTAGCAGGCGTAGAATTCGGCACTACGCACGCACCACAGAGAAATGCGCATGCGCGGCCACCCGCGCTTGCGCATTAGTACCCAAGACGGCGGCGATGAAGAGAGGGTGCCCCGGAGACGCGGTGGGCAAGGTAAGTGCCTTTTAATTCTTTTACACATTTAATTTAAAGTATTTAGGGAGGGCGGGAGGGAGGCCTGCGGTGCGTAGTAGGGCTACGCGGAGTGCGGAGGTGGGCGTAGTTTCTCGCCCACTTCACGTAGCTCCGCGAAGCCCCACTACGCCCACTACGCCCAGGGTTAGTCTAAATCAAGTAACAAGCTACAAGTATCTGGGGATACTTTTAGATCAAAACAATTCTTTCAAGCCGCAGTTGGAATCCTTGTGGAGGAAGGGTGCTTTGACCTACCTGGCACTTAAACCTTTGAAGAAGATGTTGCCGGACCTGTCACTAGACCCTTTCCTAAAAGTCCTGCGAGACAAATTACAGCCCACGATCACCTATAGGAGCAAATCAATGAGAGGAAGAGATGCAGCAACTTTAACAGCATAATAACAACTGCTTACCGAGAGATATTTCAGCTCCCTAATACGTTTCTCCGGCAAAAATACAGCTGGAATTTGGGCTACCAAATCAGGTGACAGAGAGAATGTGAGCCTATGTAAAATGCTGGCATTAAATCAGAGCTGCCGAAAATGGTTCCCTAAATACCCATCTCTGGGTAGAACTAACGCGTACAGGGAAATCACCAGCTAACAAGTATCTCATGGATTCCATCAAAGCTCTGGGTCTGACAGACCTTTGGAATTCCTCAATGGCTCACTGTGTGTTAAAAAACTATTTACAAAATCAACAAGACTTAAATCTCCTGTAGAGGATAAGTAAGCACTGTCAAAACGATTCCATGGTTGGGTTGTTCTCAACAATTATGAGGCCTGCAAACCTCAACCTTACCTTAATGCAGGAATAAAGATAACAACTAAAGAACATTTTTTAAAACTTTGTTTGGGAGTTGGTTCAGTTAAACCCATTCATACCCCCTTGGGAAAGTAGAGGAGGAGACCAGCTTTGCAGGTTATGTGCTGGCGGAGTTGAGAATCTCATCCACATCATTTGCATCCTTTAACCAGCACCACGTCAGGTCCTGCAGGCAGGCGGTAATCCTGTGCTTTAATCCAACCTTAGCACAGTTGAATTGTCGCCTTACAAAATTCCTTGATCTCACCGAACAGAGACTGAAAAACATATCCTTGCTATCCATGAACTAGCTTCACATGATGGTCCTGGGTACCATTCTGTTCAGCTCAAGAAAGTTATCTTTAAAAATGTAAGCATAGCAACATGACCACACCAACAGGCACACCTTGTAGCTGTTTTTGTTGCCTTGAAAAACCTGAGCGGCAAGAGAATCCCTCGGTGAAAAATATTATCCCACAGAATAAAAACTTAGATAATTATTTTGGGGGACTGATTGTTTAAAAAAACAACCCACATGAGATCGATTTTTAACCTGATTTAACATTAATGCGTTTTTATACAGTTTTATGTAAGAACAATGTGGATTATTTTAAAACTGGTCAATTCTTTTGTGATAGTGTATTTTGATTTTAATGACCATTTAATGTATGCAACGGGTTTATTTAATCATGCTTAATAAAATTACTTTACCTACTGTGGGCTCAGAAATAAAGCGCTTCCCACGCACTGACTGCAGGGACAAGGAGCCTAACTGGCACTCCTTGGAGAACACAGAGAGCACAAGGCACAGGCAGGCAGGCAAGCCAGCCCATCAGGGAAACAAAGTGGCAGTCCTTCTAATAGCATCACCTGCCACAGGTCAGCATAATCAAGGGAGTCCAATTGCAGTTCCTCCTGGCAGCATCACAGTTCCTTCTGGACAGGTGCAGTCTGTTGAGTCAGCAGCATCTGATTACAAGTCCATGCAATGTCTAACATCATGGGGTCACAGCCCCTCTACTTATACCCCTAAAGTATTTGTTCTGGGTGTATCTCAAACCACCTTTCGAAGTGCACAACACCCCCATCCAATCCCCAACTCTGGCTCCAGACACACTACAGGGGTGTAGAGACAGCATTGTGAAAGGGAGGAACAGACCTATTCAGGTGCAAGTGACAACTCCTCCCCACACTCTAAATGCAGGCCAGGCCTTTTCAGCCCACTATGAGTGACCCAAAAAAGGCAGGAGAAACCTCATCCCCCTTAGTGACTGCCTACATCGAATGCACATGTCCTGCTACCATCAGTTTAAACCAGACGCTGAATACACACCCAGGCAGGGTACAAAGAGTTATAAGCCCACAGAAATGTCCACTTCTAAAAGTGATTTGCATATGGCTAAGTCTAAACTGGGGTGGCATGGTGAGAAAAAGATCGATGGATTTAATCCAGATCAATTGACTGGGGGAGAATGTTTGATTTGCTCTGCATTCCATCCATTATATATGTGTCACCCCTAAGGTAGGCCCAAGGTAGCCCTAAGGGCAGCAGTGTAAGTACAAGGGAGGACATTTTCTTCACGTTTTGCATGTCCTGGTAGTGACAAACAGCTAAATGTGTTTTTCACTACTACATCTAAAGCTTTAGTAACATCTGCTGCTTTGAATAGGTCTCCAAATTGGGCAACAGGAGAGGGGATCATTAAGTCATTCATTTCAGTTCCCACTTCATTAGAAGAGAAGCCCTAGTAGTATAGTTGTGAAAAATATTCAACCCAAACAGCTGGGGCAAAGTAATTATGGAGAGGGAGTGCTTGCCCATCTCTAACCCATTTATCTAGGAACCAGAATCTGGTAGAGTCCTTAGCGGAACTAACAGTTTGGAGATCTTGCCATCTCCCCTCGTCCCACTCTCTTTTTGCCCAGGCCCGAGGTGTTTTATAGAGTATTCTAGCAAAATGGAACTGTTGCATATCTTTGGCTTTTATAATGCCTTGACCAGTAGTGGGCGAGTTCACTGGCACTCATTGTTAAACCAGCTTTTTGCTGCTTAGGGAGGCCTATGAGAAGTATGTGCAGGGATGATAAAATAGAACAAATGTTTTCCTAAGAGCTTGTCATGCGACTCAGTAATTGATCCTAGATCCTCTGCACTAGATAAACTAGTGGATATCTCTTCTAGGCAAGATGCTGGATCCTCACTAGGCAGGCAAAATATCAGGAGAGTCAATAAAATGCACCCATTTGATATATCGCAAAGGCTTTGTCGGATATAGATCATTAGTGGTAACGCCGAGAGATGAGGTTGAACTCCTTTTGGCACAAAATTATTCCATAGTAAAACAGAGGGGATTATGGTCGCTATCCAATCTCTCAGGGATTCACATGTCTATAAGGAACAACCACTGCCTTAAATACAGGATCATATAATCTATGCGACTAGAATGAGATCAATTGCTGTATGTTTTGGCCCCGTTTCTATCAGAGGGGGGCCCATCATTAACTGCTCAAATCCCCAGCTACAAGGACATGGCTTTGAGTTGTAGGGCTGCCTCTGTCCATTTTTTAACATGTGACAATTCTAAGCATGGGATACCCCACGCCTTGTCTTCGCACGCTAAGTTAATATCCTCAGTGTCCAGGGGCTCAAGGGTTGTATTAAAGCCCCCAGATAATATATAAAGTGAATGCATGTTATCTTTTCCCAAGTGATCTTCCAGGATAGAAACTTTTGGAATTTAAGCCCCCCTAACACCTTTATCATAGACATTATAAATGTCAATGCTAGTGGTGTTATCAGCCTCTGAGCGAAAGGCCATAATGTCAGGACTATCGATGCAAAGTTCATGAAGTTTATGAACTAGGCCTGGTCTTATTCATGTCGTCAGCCCTCTGGAAGGGCGACAAGTGAGACAGATTATTGCAGTAGTGAAGAAGTTTAAATAACTAGGTTTGAAAAGTGGTTCTATAGGCACCACGTTACCTGGAATAAACAAATATTGTATGCCCCGATGAAGGCCTTCCTGGCAGTGCGGCCTTTGAGCCAAGACCAGCCACATTCCATGAAATAATAGACATTGTGTGTTTAGGCTGGATACTGGTAGAGGAAAAGAGGGGCTTTGAAGGGCCCGGTTATCTATGATGTCAAATATGCCCCAGAGACACCTACAGCCTGATTGTCAAGTGCAGTGCTCGAGGTAATTAGAGAAGTGGAATATACATACTCAACACATATGAAGTGAAAACAAAGCTGATAAGGAGGAAGGCGCGATGATTGTCAGTCTATGTCCTGAATGGGAGATCCGTCACAAACAAGAGGTTGAACAGCACATAAATCGACATATGGCCTGTGATCCAGGAGCCTATATTTAAGTTTGATTTTGACATCAAATGGGTGCAAGATCAGTAAGTAGAAAGCCACCAGGTTGTCAACTAAATCCCTCAAACCTACAGTTAACTCAATAGAGTCACACGCTGTGCTGGTTTGTGAGGACCTTTTGGCGCCATAGATATCCACTCGAATAAGAGAACGACAACCCTTCACTTTGCGCAACCAGTGGATGTTCTTATTTTTAGGTCTCGCCTGTGTAGGCTGCGCATGCCCAGTCTCGCTGGTGAGATTTTATGTTTTATGGGTAGCTTCAGTATCGAGCTTTAAGCCTCGCCCCTCTTTCCCATTGGCCGGCGTCACCGTTTATGCTAAATGGTGGCCAGCCATTGGGAAAGAGCACTTTGTGACGTAGACTTTTCTCTTTTTCTCCGTCCCACTTGGACGGCCTGGCCTGTCTACCTTCCGGCGTAAAAGTTTTCTTATCTTTATGGGGCCAAACACATGGCCTCATAAAGATAATAAACCTTTTACTTCAGAAGGAAAGCAGGCCGAGGCCATCCAAGTGGGACGGAGGAAAAAGAGAAAACTATACATCATGGCCAGCGCTTGTTGGGGAAGGTCACGGGAATACCGAGGGGGGCAATTTTTCATAACTTCCAGGGTATGGTTAGTTAGCAGCCCTGATCAGAAAGCAGTTCAGTTACTACACAGATGCTGCAGAGTGAAAGTTGTGCGTCATTACCTAGTGCTTGCTTGTGTGTGATTTCCCTGGTTATGAGTGCCGCCAGCTGTCCCTCTGACTCCTGCTTTGTTTATCCCTAGAGGAGCGGCAAGGCCTGGACGGTGTCGCTTAGCTGGGAGAGCTTATCTTCGAGTCCTGGCTAGAGGAGTCATTGAGGAGACGTAAGGGCGGGTGTTGGTAACTGGAGGCAGACATCCGTGAGTTCTGCTTTCACAAAACTTGGTATGGGGTTCTTTCACCCCGTGATTGTTGTTGCGCGCCATTATCGTTGTGGAGCCAGAAGGGGGCTGGGAACCCAAGGGCACTTTATACATGCGCTGAAGCACTTTCAGAATGCACTTTACGTTACAGTAAAGTGCATCAAACCCAAGTTGTCTATTGCATGCTAAGATTCCACTCCTCACATGGTTGGTGGGATCACGTAATGCGCAGCTTCTTAGAGTATATCAGGGTGGTAATGTGCTTTCTGGAGCAGTGGCTGTTATAAACTAACGGGGCGTTCTCGGCTCCCGGGGTGATGTGCAGGTCTCGCGTTCAGGGAAAATGACCCCAAGCATAGCTGCATTTCACTCTTACTTACAACTGCCCAGGTTAGTATTTTACACAAGTAGGTGTCTGTGCATTGGTGAGAAGACCAAGTCAAAGTGAATTTTGGTTATCTGTTGCCCATCGCAACAGTGTTTTTATATGGGTGTACGTCAGACCCGTTAAAGCTCGAGACTGACTCAGGGTCCTCATAGCCAGTTGAGCCCAACAAGATCCGAGCCCAGATCTTTCTTGAGTCAAGAAACACAAACACTGACTCATTGCCTTGTACCATCTTTTACAGATAGACAATGCGTCTGTGTTGGTGTATTTTAAAGTTGTACCACCTTGTTAGTCTTCACGAACAATGAAAAGCAGCCTTGTGTTGCACCTCTAAAAACACCAACAGGAACAAATTGTCTTAGCAGCTCTGTCTGAAAGACCCGTCTTGGCGTTTAAAAAAAAAAAGGTTTTAACAGAATATGGTGGAAGATGTGGCGTTTTGACCAGAACTTCTGACTTTGGACCTTGGGAACCTGGGGGCATATTATCAAGGCAGGGGAAATGAAATTATCGCAGCTTTTGCGGCCGTTTTTAGCCGCAAAGCGGCGATAATTTCATTGCCCTATTAGCAAGCTGTCGCTAACATCAGTTAGCAACAGCTCTTAGGTGATAGCGAGCGGTTTGGGGCCCGCTTTGCATGTCAGCGACATTTATCGCTAATGACATGCAAAGGGGGCGTGCCCAACCTGAAAACGACTGAAAGCAGTCGCTAACATCGCTATCGCCTATTATCAACGCAGGCGAAGCGACAAAAAACTTCACGCTAAGCGCGAATATCGCTGAAAACCAACGCCTGCTCAGACCAGTTCTTAGCCTGTATATGCAATGGGAGGCGGATATTCAGGCTAAGTCCCTATTAGCGATAATGCCTGAATATCGCTGGATTCCCAGCAATATTCACGCATTTTGCTGCTATCGCCGGATATTTTATCACTTTGGAGATAAACATTGCTAATAGCACGTTATCTCTGCGATAAAATCCGGCGATGCGCGGCGATAAAAAAAATTTCGCTAAGCTTATTTAGCGATAAATATCGCTAGTTGTTGATAATATGCTCCTTGGTTCGAGTCTCGGTGTCGCTTAACATCCCGTGATTCTGGGCAAATCACGTATTCGCCCTGTGTCTAAGTAATGAATGAGGCCTTGTGCTAATGTTACTAGTGCTCATGAAAGAGCTCCAATAACTCCAGGCCCAGTTCGCGCTGTATAAAACTGCACATAAGAAAGAAAAGAAAAAATGAAATGCTGTTTTTTTTCAGAGGCAGCGAAAGCAGACTTGGCCTAAAACACTAAAAACATCAGCACTAACGTACACTGGTGTGATGTCTGTCTAAAAGACAGTACACAGTGTTAGTGTTTGTTAAAGTTGCAACAAAATGTTTGTTTTCACAGGTTTTGATAAATAGAGTTGTGCTAAAACGGTAAAAACACCAAGACAGAAGGCTCTACCTTTTAGCTCACATCATAAGTTCATAACCAACCTCCCCCCTAAGCTCTGGCTCGGCTTGTCCCGTGGGTACAGTCTCGCGCCCATCTGTTTTTTATAGCATACGCATGAATAAGTCGGCGCAGTATGATACATTTTCCATCACAAATGGAAGTTACCGTTTTATAAGGCTGTGTTCGTTTTAATAGTGAAATTGCCTCCAAATTGTTTTGTCCTATTCACGGTATTAACTTTTTTTTTCCCAGAATAATTGTAATCTCGACTATAAATTTCAAGGATCTGTTAAAAATTGTGCGCTGTGTTTTGCTTGATTTTGAATCCCTGAAGTCAGTTTTACTAGAGGTGTCGTATATTCGGGTACACTGCCTTGCAAAAATCTTGTCTATCCGTCGGGAACGTTGCAGAATTCCAGTTTGTAGAGTAGGAATGCTTTAATTCCTGTCGCCTTTATTTATGAACACAAACCGGGTACGTTGTACTGAGATTGATTGGTTATGTGCTGCCATCTGCTGGCCAGCTGTAGCCTAGCATTTTTTAATTTGATTTCGCCAAAGCCGGACGTCTTTGTTCAGCTTCAGTCGAAGGTCACAGGCAGTGGACTTTATTTATTTATTTTATATTATTTACTTAGTTTATGCGTTTTTATATAGCGCGGACTTTACCCGAAGGTGTCATAGCGCTTCATAATAGGAACAGTAGTGAAACATGAGGAAAAATTACAAGTCAGCATGTTACAAAAGCAAACGTTACGTTACATAAGGCAATAGTGACAATTGTGGTGGATCGAGAGCAAACAAAATACAAGAGGTAGCAAACGATACGTTACAAGAGGAAAAAAGTGACATGTGTATGTTACAAAAGCGTACAAAGTACAAATCGAGGTATAATACTGCACTAAATGGCAGATACTCAGAACACAAGAACAACCGTTACGTAACACGAGGCAATGGTGGCAATTGTGCATGTATCAAAAGCAAACAAAATACAAGAGGTAGCAAACGATACATTACAAGAGGGAAAGTGACGTGTGCATATTACAAAGGAGTACACAATACAAGTAGAGGTATAATACTGCAATAAATGGCAGACTCTCAAACCACAAGAACACATTGGGAAGGCACTTCTATAGTCATGTAGCACAGAATTACCTATAATAGAAGGACTTCCTTCAGATAATAGAGAGGGCGTGAATAAAATTTGGATGTGTCTTTGAAGGAGGAGAGCTTTGAGGTCAGTTTTGAAGGCCTGAAAAGAGGTGGTGGTCCGGAGCTGAGGTAGAAGTGAGTTCCAGATTCTCACTGCGTTGCCTGAAAAGGATTGGGCCATCGACCTTTTCTTCTTGAAAGTGGAAGGTTCAAGCAATAGATTTTCGGCATTACGTGATGGTCTAGAACATCCAGAGAATTTCAGTTTATTCGCCAGGTAGCGAGAAGAGGAGGAGTGCAAGGCTTTGTGGGTGATACAGGCAGTCTTGTAGATAGATCTTGCCTCGATGGGAAGCCAACAGAAGGTGGATAAAATGGGTGTGATGTGGTCGCTTCTTTTGGCCCCATACATGAAAAAAGCTGCTGAATGGAGAATAGATTTAAGAGGGGACAGGTGGGATTTGGGGAGGCCAGTAAGAAGAGAGTCCAGTCTGGAGATAACCAGCGATTGGACCAGTGTTTTAAGGTCATGCGCCGGGAAGAAGCGACGAATACCCCAGAGAAGGCGCAGTTGGAATCGAGCAGACTTTGCAATGGAATTTATGTGGGAGAGTAAATTGAGTTTTGTGTTGACTATGACACCAAGGGATTTTGCGCTGTCGACAACGATGGGTTAAAGTTAAGTAGATTCAACTGATCCATCCACGATTGAACCGGGGAGGAGAAAGTGAGGAGGAGAGGAGGAGGAATTCAGTTTTAGAGGGATTGAGAATCAGTTGATGAGTAAACATCCAGTTTTGAATGGAGTCAAGAGTAGAGCTTAGGATGGAAAGATCGTGAGTGGAGGCCACCTTTAGGTAGATTTGAGTGTCATCCACATAGAGATGATAGTGGATCCCGGATTTACTTAGGAGATTTCCCAATGGTTCTAAATAGAGATTGAACAATGTGGGTGCAAGTATAGAGCCTTGAGGAACACCTTGACCTACTGCCAAAGGAGATGAAAGACTATTCGCTATTTTGATCCTTTGGGATCTATCAGAGAGGAAGGAAGCAAACCATTTAAGCACAGTTCCCTCCATGCCCATTCTCTGTTGAAGAGTGTTAAGGAGTGTGTTGTGATTGACAGTGTCAAAGGCAGCAGAAAGGTCAAGGAGAATAAGAAGACAAGACTCACCAGAATCGAGTATCCGCAGCGCATCATCAATCACTTGCAGCAGGGCTGTTTCAGTGCTGCAGTTTTGAATGAAGCCGGACTGGAAAATGTCAAGAAGATCATTGTCCTTGATATGACGAGAGAGTTGTTTCGCTACACATCTTTCTGTGATTTTCACAAAAAAGGTAGGCTAGTGATGGGGTGGAAGTTGTTGAGGTCGTTCGCATCAGCAGTGGGTTTTTTAAGCAGAGGGGTGACCTGCCCAGTTTTGAAGGAAACAGGAAGGGAGCCTTGACAGAGGGAGAGGTTCCCCAAAGTGGCCCAATAGGACAGAGAATGCGTATAGAAGTCAATGGCAATGGCACTAGGGATGGGGTCAAGAGAATTGTTAGAGGGCTTTGTTTCGAGGATGCATTCTATTGATGCTGTAAATTAAATGGCGACACGAGCACCATGGTCCATATGACGGTTGTGCAGTCGGCAGAAATTCTAGGATTCATATTCTTTGTGTATGGAAATCCTATTACTAAAAGAAAATCGCTGCTAAAAGTTCCATTCTTGGAACATTGGGACAGGTCATGGTGGAGTCCTGGCATGTTCATCAGGCTCGGATCTTCGAATGATGGCACTTCTCTCAAATGTATCAATGAACTGTATTACAATTTAGTCTGCCTTTGCTAGTATGATGTAAGTAGATTCAAAAAGGACAGATGATGGATGGAATGCTGAGCAATGCAAACATTCACCCCCAGTTACAGATCTGCGTTAATTCCATTGTTTCTTTGCTCACCTCTCCACCACAGTTTGGACCAAGCCGTATGCATATCAGGCTTGACCCTGTCCTCATGGGAACAGTCCAACCTGAACTGCCAAGTCGGGTCCTCCCTTGAATGTAAACAAGCATCATGGGACCAATTTCAGGGTATCATCCCCCTCATCAGCCAGGCTAGCTTGAATCCAGTTGCATAGTGAGCACAGGACCCATGTCTGGTCATACCCTCCCACTTAGGATATACCCAGACACCCTAAATGGGAAGAGTATGTCCAGGCGTGGGTCCCGTGCTCGCTATGCCGCTGGATTCAAGCTAGCCTGGCTAATGAGGGGTGATATCCCCAAACCGGTCCTAGGATGCTTGTTTTCCGGACCTGGCCTGAAAGTTCGGGCTGGACTGTTCCCAAGGGGAAAAGAGTTCTGACTGATTTGCATATAGTTGGGTCCAAACTGGGGTGGCGTGGTGAGCAAAACAAGTATAGATTTAAGCCAGATCTGTGACTGGGGATGACTGTTTGATTTGTTCTTTATTCTGTCCATCATTGTGTGTGTGTTTTTTTTTTGTTTGCAGTATGATGTTAGTAGCCCGGACTCTAGGTTTCCCATATTTTATTTTCTGTCTGTGCTTTAAATGTGCACGCGGGGACTGGATGCTTCACTGGCGGCGTGACACACTGGGGACTTTTTTTTGGGCTCGGCATGCGGCAACGGTATTTTGAGGCTGAAGGATGTGCTATGTAGGTTGCACTACATAAAACTGTGAAGTCCTTTTTAAGCAAACAAAAAAACTTAAGCTTGCTCACGCAACAACAGATTGTAGGTCTGATGAGCGCAGAACGTTAACGCAGGGACCACTACACTACGATTCGAAAATAAGAAATGCGTATGTCTAAATACGGAAACACTGTGGTGACGCTAGGTCAGTCAGTGTATCTCTCCATTACGACGCATCTCTAGGCCCCTTGGTATCGTCTTGATATGTGACAAACTGTGTATCCTGAGCACTCCCTTCAGCAGAAGGATGTGCAGCCTATTTGTTTACCTCTCATCGGTCCAAGCATAGCCTCGCTAAGGCTCCCCTTTGATCACTTCCACATAGCACGACATGCCGCAAGTCGTCTTGTTAAGTCCAAGAGTTGGTGGGTGCGCGTCACCCAGGAGTAGTTTCGGTGCCACCTACAGCCTTGTTCAGCAACTTGGTATGCATGTTCGACAGCGCGATTACTTCGACTGGCATGGTATAATCGCTCCCTAGCAGTCCAGTATTGCCAAGTTGTAGTAGGCATGATTTTCTGCCAGGCCACACATTTGAGAACCTGTGTACTATATCACTATATCGGGTCTCCAACCCACCAGTCTCGATTGCTAAAATGTATTCAAACGTGGTTTTATGTTGTCTACTTCATTGCGTCGCCACAGGAAAAGATCAAATAAAGAATGCAGAATGTTACCTGTGCATGCAGTAGACCGTACGGTGATCGGGTTTAGTCGAGATATATGCATTTTAAGCCTTTGAGGGTCGGAGACTGCACCCCCGCAACCACCATGGTGCCCGCCCCATGCAACCTCATGTTGGCACCATGGGTTCCGAGCGCAGCGAGCGATGCATTAGTGACACATTTTTGAAGATGAATGGTGTTCGGGTGGCTCCCAGACTTAGGGGGTCATTATGATTGCGGATTTTCCGCATCCTCGGGGCCGGCGGAAGCCACCGCCAGCCCCGAGGATGTGGAAAATCCGCAGCGGACTGACCAAATACCCACCGCCAGATTAGGATGGCTGGTGGGTCCTGGTTTCCGTCCGCAGCTTTTCCGCCGCGGTCGGATTACAACCGCGGCGGAAAAGCTCTAATATGGTGACGGTGTCTTCCAGACACCGTCCACCATATTAGGATGGCCAGTAAAGTATGCTTTTCCGCGGCAGGTTTTCCGCCGCGGAAAAGCATACGGAACTTCACTGCGGGGGCCCGTTGCGGGCCCCCTAGGTGAAGGGGGGGGTGGGGGGTGCACTTGGGGGGTACCTATGGTACCCCCCTGCATTTGCATGCAGAAAGCGGTAGGCACCGCGCGGTGCCTGCCTCTTTCTGCATGCAAATGCAATGCGTGCATTTTTAACATTGCCGCGGGTGCAGCTTGAAGCTGCACCCGCGGCAATGTTAAAAATAGAGGATGTGACCGCCAAGGTGGCGGTCACATCCTAATTGCACAGGAGGGAACTCCGCATGCCATGCGGAGGTTCCCTCCTGCTCTGGGGTCGCGGACGGACGCAAGTCCGTCCGCGATCCTAATCGACCCCTTAGTTTTCATTAGTGCTAGCAGCTTGGCCCAGATGGATGTCGATTCGGTGATTCTAGTGGAACAACATCACTTGTCTTATTGTTCATTTCCCGTTTGCAAAATGCCAGAACCATCTTCTTACAATTGTTAACGTCTGTCTTTGCAACTCCGAAAGTGTCTGTTAGGGCTAGGAAACGCCATATAAATGCAATTACAATACAATAAAATCTTAAGTGTGCCACAGCATGTGCTATTGTGCAATACGTGGAATGCAGGCAGCAAAATAAAACAAGCATTAAAAATGCAACAGGTCTCGCCTTTCTTTAAGTTAAAGCCATTTGCTTTGCTATACAATACCATTAGCAAAGAAAATCGCTTTAACATAATCAAAGGCGAGACCTATTGCATTTTCAATGCTTGTTTTACTGTGTCTTAGCTTTCTCTTTGTATGGGGGAACGCAACTTTAAGAACATTAGTCAAAAATATGGAGCAGCTAGAGTTAAGAGACGTGGGGGCCTTCCTTGGTCTTGTGAAATGTTGCTCAGAAGAAGGAGGATGCTTTAACGACACAGGGTCCCTGTGGGGATGGTTGCTAAAGTAGTTCGAAGACTGGGGGTAGCTAAGAGGTCGAGCAAGCCTCTGCTCATTAATGTTTTGGGGTTTCCCCATGCCTAAAGTTACCGTTCGAGGGAGAGACATGCGCGCATGCCCATCGAGAGATGTCCTATTCCTGTCCACGGTGGAGAATGAATTACCAGGCGGGGGCTGTTCATTCAAAAAGGGTGGAGTGCAAGGATTTTTAACAGCAGAGTGCGAAGAACCCTCGCATCAATTATTAATTGGGATTGATAGCCTTAGCACCAGTGCTTTAAGGTCCCCAATCTCTCCCCTAAACTCGTTGATGTCCTGAGAAAGTTGAACTAATTCTCCCAGAGACTTAGATAAAGGAGATGCGCACCTTTTGTCCTTCCCTAGACGTATCAGAGCACAAGGCTCCTTGCAAGAAGCGAGTAATGTTTACCACATGGGAGATAGGGAGGACACATTGACTGTCTGGGTGCACCGAGTAAGGGCTGCGTAGCAGCGGTAACTGCAGCAAGTGGCGCTTTGGGGCTGCAAGTGCTGCAGGGTTACCCTTTGAAATAGGTTTAGATGGAATGTTCTTCTTTTTATGCTTAGATGTTAGCCTTGCATTGTCAGAAGGTTTCCCAGAGGTCTTCTTTTCAGAAATAGTTCATGGATGAGTGCACTGAGTATTATGCAGGTTTTTATTTATATTAACCCTAGGCTCAGTGGCTATGGGTGGTGGTGAATCTGTGCTAATTAGTGATTTGGCCTCCTCATTAGGAGGTCTATCTTGTTGAGATCTCAATTTTCTGACTTGGGGCAGTTGTAGGGGTGTTTAGCTATACCCTGAGCTTGTTCTGGGGCCTGGTGTTTCCGCATGGGTGGGCCTGAATGAAAGTCATGCACTGCTGAAGTGTAAAGTAAAATGTACCAAAGCAATAAGCCCCTACCACTTAGCTAGCTATCACCAAGTCAATACATATCTAAGAAGGAAGAAATCCAAACATCGTGCTATATAAGTAAATAACATAGAATTGACACAGGACAGCAATATGGATACTTAATGGCAGTACCTTGCAAAACCAAGAACCAAGAGTGGGTGCCCAGCCCAGCCTTCTCCGGGCTCTGACAGGCACTGAGGGACTTGCACAAGTGGGCTTGAGGGACTGAGGTACTTCCTCACTGGAGGCAGGAGGTTTGGGAGCCTGATTCACACATTGGGACAGGTTCCTGTCAAAGATTGAAGCCACATCAGAAAATTGCCCACCCTGAAGCAGCACACATGCATGGTAACAATATGTACAGCAGGAGGCTAATGCACAAATGATCATGAGAAGGGATGGGAGGAGACGAAACATGGTTATCTTCAGCCTGAGTGCTCTAATCTGAGAATGCCGCCTACTGCCTCCATCTTGCTGCCATAGACTACCATGACTTCCCACAATGAACTCAGCCAATCAATATTCCACAATTGCTTGCCTTAGAGACGCTTTCCAAGGCTACTTTAGGTTTTACTGGTTCATATTTTGAGTCAATTTTATACTGCTTGGTTATGTTGTTCATGTCTTGAAGGTCTGTGTTAGGAACGCGTATTCTTTAAAAGCGAGAGACATATATGTGCAGAAAGAATGGACTAGAAATTCCGATGTTGGATGGTCTAAACGATCTGGCAAAGCACACATACAGAAAGGAGTAAACATGACAAACGTTCCACAAACCCACGTCAAAATTCATCCAACTAAGCCCTCCCCAGATTAGGGAGGACATGGGGAATACTTGCTCCTAAATGGGTGGAGGTTAGGTGGGTGAGAGACATGCATGTACAAACACCCACCCATAAAGAGCAAGCTTATTGTTATTCACAAACTACATTTCTAAAATGATGACACCCAAAAAGGTCCTAAAAGAATATTAAATGTACTCCAGCACAGCCTTGGAGTGAGTCAAGCACCACACGTAGTCACTCACAGCTACTGCAACTCACTCCCAGAAAGAATAATGGAGACATTGACTTAATATAACACCCAGTAGGAAACAATATAAAATAAATACATTGTTTCAAATTTAATTTTAAATCTAACACATATGAATTTCTTTTAGTATTAATAAGTTATTTTAATTTTTAAATTGCATATCGTATCATTAAAGAAATAATTACTAACTTATTCATTTACAAGTAGTTAAATGAAACTTTTAAACATAACAATTATAATGATTGTTAACTGATATGAGAAACCCCAACTATTAATTACATTTAATAAATATGAATGAAATAATAAAGTGATGTGTGTGTTTTAATTGTGATTAAAAATTAACATTTTTACATTAAAATAATATATTTCAAATGTTTAGTAAACATTTATTTTGATGAGTTAATGTGATGTAATATTTAATTTTACTACTTCAAGCTTAATAATGCATTCATTAATTTGCCATTAAATAATTCTAATATTTTTCTTCATAAAATTAATTATTTTTCCTCATACTTCACCACAAGCCTATCTGTGCCCCGTGGCGGAGATCTCCGCCCTTGTGTGACAATATGCTAATAATTTTATGTTCACAATTGTTCAATTTGATGTACTAATTGTAAATAGGGAGAAAAGCTTAAACAATTGTTCCAATGAAGTGTTCAATTCATTATTTTATCATTTACTTCTTGCAACATTGTTGATATTGACTGTGTACCCTTTTTTGATCTTTTGAATTGTATTAAATACAAATATTTCATATACACCCGCTTCGCTTTTGAACTTCATGTTCAGATAACCAACTGTGACTGTTTGAATTTGAATGATTAATCTTTGTTGCCCTTTTGCACGATTGACCAAAATCACTTTGAGTCACTAACTCAGTGCACCACAACTCATAGACCATTTCTTATTGAGTTTTGTGCTGTGGACAGCTCATGCAGCAATGTCACCTCAGGCAGTGTGGGAGACCTGGGACAATGATGAGGAAGATGATGCAGGTGTAACACACCTCACTGCGGCTGCATCAGGAATATCCCGAAGGTCCACAAACCTAGACAATTAATTCACATGAGCATGCTCAGCTCAAGTGCCCCAACCTCAGTGCACTGCAACTCACGGACACTTCTGTTTGCATATTGGGTGATCTCTGTACTTGCTCCGGCTACCACCATGATGCTTTGCACTTGTTTCTGTAATGCTGGTGTTTTCTGTTTCCATTTTAAAAGTGATCCTTGTTCAAGTTGTTGCCAGCACCGAACATTCCATGAGGGCTGGCTTACACTCACCCCACACACATCCAGCACAGTAATCATCATACATGTGACCCTGCCAATAAAGGTGCCGGGCGCACATGCCCGTAGCCAGTTCCACAAACTATCTGATTGTGTCTGTGTGGTCATAATGTATGCATGAGGGCTCCGGGCCCTAAAACATTACATTGTGCTGTGTACAGCGGACGCAACCATGTCACCACAGGTAGTAGGTAAGACCTTGGACATGTAGTTTTGTTGTCCCCCACTCAATACGTAAAAGAAGTGGACTGGGCCGGCAAACGCAGGTCCAGTGTGGGGTTGTGAATGATTATCCCAGGGCTCTGGGCGTGGTTTTGTACAGGAAATGTGCAAACGCATGTGTATGTGTCGCAGTGTAGGTCTCCGTTGGGGAGTGTAGGTGGTCACTGATGGGACTTAGACACCCATGTATGTGATCTAGTTTGGCTTACATGAGGTCAGACCCCACCCACACCTGTTCGGCCATCTCCTTCTGGAAGTCCTACACCTGGCCTTGGAATGCGATGTGCGCTTCGGTGAGGTGCTGGGAGCCAGCCGTGGTGGCGGGTGCTTCTTGCTGTGTGGTCTGTGCAGCGGGTGGGGTCTCCTCGATATAGCTGGGCTACCCTGCTCCTGGAGGTGGGTTGCCTAAGATGTCCATGAACTTTTGTAGGGCGTCGGTGTTGAATGTGTGGACATCCTCTTCAGCATCACTGATGAGTTGTCTGGTCTGCTCTGCTGGAGGTGTTTTTTCGTCCCTCTGCAATGTGAAGGGGAGATACATTTTGACATTGTGTTGACATGTATGTTGGCCCATTGTTCAAGTTTACAAGCAGACCATATGACAATGTACATTGTGACTCTTTGGGAGGAGCTGACTATTTGATGTGGGACAGTGGACATTTGGCCTACATGACGGATGTGAGGTTGTACACGTACATTTTCATCTCAGAGTTTCCTACTATGTCAGATGTGATTGGCCAGTTTCCTTGCAAAAGCGGAGCCAGCTGTGTCCTCTGTTCTGCAGTGTAAGTGTTTCACTTTGTACCACATTGTCGTCAATGTGGATGTGCTGTTATTGCCATGTGTGTGTGCTGCATTGTGGGAGAGTCACCCCTGCAGCTGACATTTTGCTGCTCCTTATCCCTTTGAGGCAGTGTGCCTTTGACTTTTGCGCTTTTATGGTGCTGAGATGTTGGCGACTTGGGTCATTTGTGCTCTTGGACGGTTATTGTACTCTTGTGCATTGTTTATCTGCAGATGTATTGACGTCAGGGGCTGTTTCTGCACGTGGATGTGTCGGAGTGTGACCTGCTCCTTTCTGAATGTGGTCCACACTCAGTCACCTCAGTGTTGTGGCATGCAAAATGCCATGATGATTGTACTGCAGCCATGCTGATCATTATGTAGTGTCACTAGCATTGTCAGTGTGGCTCACAAATATGCATCTTTGCAGGGTTTCGCACATGCGTATGTTTTGGTTGTGGGATTGTTGATGTGTGGGGTGGGACCCCTTTAGGCACACGGTGGACGGGGGCCTACTTAGTGTTTGTATGTGTGCTGCAGTGTGCCATGGGGATCAGGGACATGATCCAGGGTCATTGTGGGTGTGCAGTGCTACACATTATTGGGCATGTGTGCCATTGTGCCCATCTCCCCCCAGTCCCTGGTCAATATTTACACTGTTGATGTAGTGTCAGGTCCTATTGAGCTGTGTTTGGACTCCCAACTCCTTGCACCATCTCCACACTGATGACTGTGGCCATCATTTCCTCCAGCTCCTCCTGTGGCGCAGGGCTCCCACCTCCAGTCGCAGTTGCTGTCTTCCTGTTGGCAGCGGGTTTGGGCTTGGTTTGGCTTTTTAAATCATGCCAGCGCCTCTTGACCTCCTCCATTGACCACCTCGACATTCCGACTGATTCCTACATCTTCCGACAGTCCATCATCAACCGGCGCTTTGAGGATGGCACCAACTGAAATGCTCTGCTCGTTAGCAATTACCAAATGAACACACCAAACACCCCAACTCCACAATCATGCAACTCACAACTCTGGTAATGCACATGTTACAAACTCACATACAACATGCCAAACAACATGCCCACCCAGCAAACACGACAGCACAACGTACTGTGGTAACCTAGGCTAGCCATGTACATGAGCCATCAACGGCATGGTACCTCAGCCACACAATAGCAGATTGTGGGGAGAGGTGGGAACCAGGCATGTGCGAAGGAGGCAAGTGACCCATGAATGAGAATGCACACAACACCAAGTGTGGCGTCGATATGCTGGCCAGACTGCAATATGCAGACCACACACATATCCATGTCGACACACACTGCTGGTGTTTGGAGTGTAGTGGACAGTGGAATCAACCATGTCGCCCCAGCCAGCGGGGAATATCGCGGGAATGTAGCTTGTTACGTCCCCCCCTGTAAGCATGAGTAGAGTGGGCTGGCCCGGCGTATGCCAGGCCAGCGTAAGGGTGTGAATAAAAAGCACGTAGCTCTGGTTGTGGTTCTCTTCCGGAATGCTCAACATGTCTGCCAGGGGGGCAACTCTCACCCTGGCACGAGGCTGACGCCATCGCCGTGAGCGGTGTTGTCCGTGATCCTGTGCACCTGCTGCACCCTGGGCCGCTGGTCCCCGGACGCGTCTTGCCGCCCCTGCGCACCCAGGACTCACTTCTCACCTGCTGACACCCACGTGTGTCAAAGAGGGCCCACCACGTGCCGGTGCAAGCTCCAAGCCTGAGGCCCACGACCCTGGCAGCCTCCTCAGACCATCACGGCCTACGTGACACAAGACCGCAATTCTCCTTTCTCGTTGACATACTCCAACGCTGCCTCCGGCCTACACTACGGTCAGGTAGGTCACACATTTGGAACTGAGTCTTGATTTATTTATGGCAGAGTTTATATCATTGCACAGTCCTCATCCCAGACTGCATACCCTTTCAGCTCCGGTGCCACTAAGTCTGTGCCCGGACATTCATGGACACTCTCTGGTTGAACTTAGGAGGCGTCTGAGTCAATGCCCAGGGGGTTGTCTGCTTCATCATGTTGGTGATATTGACTTGGTGGTAAAAAGTGGAGCTGTAGGATTCCACTCCTCCATGTGCCTGTTTCTGCTGGCTTCCGCCCTCTGCATCATGCCCTGTAAGGACACCTTCCACTGTCTCCGGCAACCCTCCGCAACATTCACCTACGACATCGACGAGGACCCGCTAAGCACATGTGGCCCTATCTCAGTGCACCGCAAGTCACCCTCCCGTGGCATGTTGGTGATACTGACTTGGTGGTAAAAAGTGAGGCTGTAGCATTCCACTCCTCCATTTGCCAGTTTCTGCCGGCTTCTGCCCTCTGCATCATGCCCTGTAAGGACACCTTCCACTGTTCCCTGCAACACTCCACAACATTCACCTTTCACATCGATGAGGACAAGCTCAGCTCGAGTGGCCCTACCTCAGTGCACCACAAGTCACCGTCCTGTGGCAGTGTGCCTGTGCTGCCTGCAGTGCATCTGAAGCCTCTGACTCTATGCAGCTCAAGTCAAGGACCCTGTCTGATAGAATATTGGATGGTCTCTGGGTTGATGGCCTTGGGGTCATCAACGCCATGTGTCTGTGGCCCTGCGCTGTCCGCTGACTCCGGCCTCAACTGCGGTCCACCAGGGCTTACATATCAAATCGAGTCCTGACCGGCACTGATGCCGTATCACCACAGGATGCACATGCCACCACCGTCAGGGCCACCTCCAACCAGTAATTGCCAGAATTGAAAGAGTCTTACTGCCAGACTATCAGAGTAGCTCACACCTGTCGTGGATGCCATCACCTGCTTGATACCCTTCCCAACTCTTCAGGTGCCACTAACTCAGTGCACCACAACTCATGGACAATTTCTTATTGAGTTTTGTGCTGTGGACAGCTCACCCAGCAATGTCACCTAAGGCAGTGTGGGAGACCTCGGACGATGATGAGGAAGATGATCCAGGTGTAACACACCCCACTGCAGCTGCATCAGGAATATCCTAAAGGAACACAATCCTAGACAATTTATTCACATGAGCATGCTCAGCTCTAGTGCCCCAACCTCAGTGCACTGCAACTCACGGCCACTTCTGTTTGCATATTGGGTGACCTCTGTAGTTGCTCCGGCTACCACCATGATGCTTGGCAGTTGTTTCTGTAATGCTGGTGTTTTCTGTTTCCATTTTAATAGTGATCCGTGTTCAAGTTGTTGCCAGCACTGACCACTCCATGAGGGTTTGCTTACACTCACCCCACACACATCCAGCACAGGCGTCACTGTACATGTGACCCTGGCAATGAAGGTGCCGGGCGCACATGCCTCTGCCACTTCCACAATCTATCTGAGTGTGTTCGTGTGGTCATAATGTATGCATGAGGGCCCGGGCCCTATAACATTACATTGTGTTGTGTACAGCGGATGCAACCATGTCACCGCAGGCAGTGGGTAAGACCTTGGACATGTAGCTTTGTCGTCCTCCACTCAATACGTAAGAGGACTGGACTGGGCCGGCATACGCAGGTCCAGCATGGGGATGTGAATGATTATCCTGGGGCTCCGGGCGTGGTTCAGTACAGGATATGTGCAAATGCTTGTGTCTCTGTTGCAGTGTGGGTCTCCGTTGGGGAGGGTAGGTGGTCACTGATGGGACTTAAACACCCACATATGTGATCGAGTTCAGCTTTCATGAGGTCATACCCCACCCGCACCTGTTCAGCCACCTCCTTCTGGCAGTCTAACACCTGGCCTTGGAATGCGATGTGTGCTTCGGTGAGGTGCTGGGAGCCAGCCGTGGTGGTGGTGCTTCCTGCTGTGTGGTCTGTGCAGGGGGTGGGGTCTCGTCGATGTAGCTGGGTTCCCCTGCTCCTGGAGGTGGGTTGCCTAAGATGTCCATGAGCTGTTGTAGGGCATCGGTGTCAAAGGTGTGGAGGTCCTCTTCAGCATCACTGATGAGTTGTCTGGTCTGCTCTGCTGGAGGTGTTGTTAGTCCCTCTGCAATGTGAAGGTGGAGATGCATTTTGACATTGTGCTGACATGTATGTTGGCGCATTGTTCAAGTTTACAAGCAGACTGTATGAAAATGTACATTGTGACTGTTTAGGAGGAACTGACTATTTGATGCGGGACAGTGGACATTTGGCCTACATGATGGATATGAGGTTGTACATTTTCATCTCAAAGTTTCCTGCAATGTCAGATGTGATTGGCCAGTTTCTATGCAAAAGCGGACCCAGTTGTGTCCTTTGTTCTGCAGTGTAAGTGTTTCACTTTGTACCGACCGTTGCTGAATCGGACGAGTGCCGTGTACCGGCCCCTCGGAAGCCTTATTGTTGGAACCCTGGAATCCTATCCGAATAACCTTCCAGCTCGTTGAGCCTTGTAATGCCTTCATCTGACCCGTCCAACATGTCAGCACTACCTTTCTCTGATCAGCCTTAGAATTTACCCACCTGACCCGACTTGGACTATATCTCTCCTTCAGTCCCCTTCTCTACGAGGGAGGCGCTGAGTGCCGGTCCCCACGAGGGAAGCACTGATCTTTTACCTACCCAGGATTCTGCTGAAACTAACTTTAAGGTGATCCAAGCCGGACAATATATAGGATCCTTCATAGGCGTGAATCAAGACCCCTACCAGAATAAGACAGATTTGAATGCTATGTACCCCCTTCTCGGCTTAGGACCTCGTCTTTGCAGAACCCCGAAGAAGATAACTGTGCCTGGAAAGACCTGTTCGATTATCCTGATCCATCCTTGAGCCTTGGTTACTTACTGTGTGTTTCTCCTCCCCTGGTTGTACCCGCCCGCCCTGACGAAGGTGCTCTACACCGAAACGCGCGTTGGCGTTACCTCTAAGAAAGGCAGTACTTTAGTCCTGCTGGACTATAGTTTCTTCCATCTCCCTGCCTTCTTACCCTGCACCTAAGTCTTTGCACCTCCTAATATCATCTGTATGGTGCAGGCTTTGTCGTGTATATCCATGAGAGAAGTGCAAGAATGAGTGTGAATGTGACTGGTTGATCCCCTGGATACATGAGTGTATGTGGATGATCCCCCCCATTTGTTGCCTGGGAGTGTATGAAACACTAGTAATTGCTGAACTCTTTATTATGAAATATTGATGAACTCATTGTTCTTTCTATTAATTTTATCAACAGAATCATTTGTATATATTTATTGAATGCTCCGAATTGATGAAATGTCAGATCTAACAAAAACTCAAAAATGTTTATAAAAAAATATATGGACTGACCTTATGCTTTCTGATGTCTATGGCTCTGGTACATGTTTAATGTCACCCCTTGTATAATCCTTATGGATCCCTTATGGGACCTCTTTGAAGTACCAAGGCAGGGTCTATGTTGTTCTATTTATACTGTATTTCTCCCCCGTATTCCTGCTTACATCAATAATTCCCTTTGGGAACCCCCTTCTATTTTGTTTTGTCCAGTTGTGTCCTCTGTTCTGCAGTGTAAGTGTTTCACTTTGTACCACATTGTCGTCAATGTGCATGTGCTGTTATTGCTATGTGTGTATGCTGCATTGTGGGAGAGTCACCCCTGAAGCTGTCATTTTGCTGCCCTTATCCCTTTGAGGCGGTGTGCCTTTGACTTTTGTGCTTTTACTGTGCTGAGATGTTGGCGACTAGGGTCATTTGTTCTCTTGGACGGCAATTATACTCTTGTGAATTGTTTGTCTGCAGATGTATTGCTGACGTCAGGGGTTGTTTCTGCATGTGGATGTGTCAGAGTGGACCTGCTCCTTTCCGGATATGGTCCACACTCAGCCACCTCAGTGTCGGGGCGTGCACAATGTCATGATGATTGTGCTGCAGCCATGCTGATCGTCATGTAGTGTCACTTGCATTGTCAGT